>NC_064647.1:209627775-219627775 GCF_023864345.2 Schistocerca serialis cubense | reverse complement strand
GTCTTGTGCTTGAGATTCAGTGTAAAATGAACATTTTTTACTACATAAAGATTTTAAGACCTGAAGTTAACAGCAAAGTCTGTTGAAACCGGTTTTCTTAAATAAAGAAATATTTTGCGATCTTGGCTGTGGAATGGTCTCTTACAATTAAAACAGGTAGCCCTTCATTACTCTGAAAATGAGAAAATTCCATAAAAATGAAGTCTGGGCCAAATGCACCAATGAAAAGACCCACACAGGGAAAACAGTACACTGCCACAATAACGATGAACGTTGAGCGTGCCTTCGAAGATTTGAAGGTCAGTACGCCCATGTGACGTTATACGAGGCATTCTCAGAAAGTAAGGTACGCGAAATGGAAACCACTGTGAAAATCCGATGGAATTTTGCACAGATGTGTTGGGCAGTGTCTTTAGTGTGTCTCTCGATTGCTTCACGTCGCTCTTTTCAGTTCAGAAAGCAAAGTGATAACGTAGAAGTGCCTAAAACAAGTGTCTCCTGGCAAGTATGTCGATATGGTGAGGGATTTCGCCTGAAGCTACGGAGCCTACATAACGTAAATGTCAAGCGTTTCTTTCTTCAACACAATTTTCAGCCGCTTTCTGCAGGGGCAATGAAAACACTCCTGCAGCGTTTCCGATGGGAACTGTTTGATCACCCACAATATAGCCCTTAATTGGCTACCTTTGACGTCCGTCTCTGCTCACAAGAACCGCTGGCTACAAAAACAGCATTTTGGCGCCAACAACGATAGGCAGGCCAACGTAGAGAATTGGCGGAAAGCAAAGGCGGCTGCTTTCTATGACGTGGGTACTGGAAAATTTCTACGCCGACAAATGTCTAAGTTAGAGAGGCTAACTGCTGCGAATAAAAAATATTTAATTTTCACTGTTCTTTTCACGCCAGTGTACAGGTGATATCAGGTTTTGTGCAATTAGCACAGTACGATGAGGCGACTTGGGGACGCGACAGAATGGTAAAAAGGAGCTGTAGTGTCTGGAAGCACTCATTACCACAATGTGAACGTAGGTGCTCCATTCATGGATACATCAGCCTGTCTACATTAGGAATTCTACACCTTTCGTGGCCCCGCTGTTGTCGAGCGCTTCTAGGCGCTTCAGTCCGGAACCACGCGGCTGCTACTGTCGCAGGTTCGAATCCTGCCTCGGGCATGGGTGTCTGTGATGTCCTTAGGTTAGTTAGGTTTAAGTAGTTCTATCTCTAGGGGACTGATGACCTCAGATGTTAAGTCCCAAAGTGCTTAGAGCCATTTGAACCATTTTGAACCATTCACGGCCATGCAACACTGCCTAAAAACGGTGGTCTTAAAAATAACCTAACAAACTAAAACACGTCGTCGGTGACAGTCGGTTTGAAATATGACAGGAATTGCCACTGTCACTGAGTGAATGTCCATCTCAAATAATTTCCGAGCGAGCAGTGGGGAGGAAGGTCATGCAGTGGACATTTGAATCGGGTACGTCGCCCAGCGTCATTGACAGCGGCAAATAAAAAATGGTTCAAATGGCTCTGAGCACTATGCGACTTAACTTCGGAGGTCATCAGTCGCCTAGAACTTAGAACTAATTAAACCTAACTAACCTAAGGACATCACACACATCCATGCCCGAGGCAGGATTCGAACCCAGTCTGGAGCCGAGCCACCGCTACAGTCTCTAGGCGCCACAGTCTGTAGCGCCTAGAACCGCACGGCCACTCTGGCCGGCCGGCAAATAAAACTGCAGTCTAATGGGCGAAGGAACGGACGGTAGCTGACTGTAGGTGCGTAGTGTGGTCCGACGAGTTCGGATTTCGTCTCTTTTTCCAAAGGACGCAAGGATATCAACGACAAGATTCGCTGATGAAATTGCTATCCTCAGCGAAAGTCAAGAACAATTACAGGATCTGCTGAATGGAATAAATATCCTATGATTGCATAACATGGACTAAAAGAAAATCGACGAAAGGAGAAAGTAACGAGCAGTAGCAGAAATGAGAACAAGGAGAAACTTAACATCCGGATTGGTGATCACGAAGTAAGCGAAGGTAAGAGGGTGTGCTAATTTTAATGCTGAATAACCCATGAGAGACGGAGCAAGGAGGACATCAAAAGCAGACCAGCACTGGCAAAAAGGACATTGAAGGCAAAGACAAGCATGCTAGTATCATTAATTTGAGGACGAAATTTCCGAGAATGTACGTTTGGAGCAAACGGGAAAAGAAGAAAATGGAAGCATTTCAGATGTGCTGCTACAGAAGAATGTTGAAAATTGTGTGGACTGATAAGCCAAGGAATGACGAAGTTCTCCACAATCGGAGAGGAAAGGAATACATGGAAAACACTGACAAGAAGAAGAGACGGGATGATAGGACATCTGTTAAGACATCAGCGAGTGATTTCCATGGAACCAGAGGGAGATTTGGAGGGTACGTAGTGTAGATGAAAACATAAATTTGAATAGATTTAGCAAGTAATTGAGGACGTAGGTTGCAGGTGTTACTCCGACATGAAGAAGTTTTCACAGAAGAGGAAATCATGGCAGGCGGCATCAAAACAGTCAGAAGAAAACAAAGGCGCCGAGGGTATCTGTGGCAGAGTACAGTGTTTAACGCACAGGGTGTGGAGGCCCAGAAGTGGTTCTGTGGCGTTTTGTGGGTCTTCTTCGTACAACAATATGGAACGGCTTATTCCGGCTCTCTGATCGTGAGCCAGGATGTTAATTTCAACATCCTCGATGAACAAGTCTCGGCATTTCTTCTACATCTCCACAGACAATATTCTGAGGACACTCGTATCTGTATGTACGTCTACTATACACACTCCACAGCCCACCGTACTGTGCGTGGTCGGGGATACACTGCTTCACTACCAGCCATTTGCTTTGCAGTCTTATTCGCAAATAGACCAAGGCAAATTAACTGTGTACACTGAAGAGCCAAAAAAACTGGGCCTCCGCGGGCACGAAGGAGAGCCGCAATACGACGTGGCATGGGGTATATCGAAAGTAGTGCTGGAGGGAATTGACACCATGAATCCTGCACGGCTGCCCATAAATACGTGAGAATACGACGGGAAGGAGATCTCTTGTGAGCAGCACGTTGCAACACATCCCAAATATGCTCAATAATGAACAAGATTGGGGAGTTCGGTGGCCATCGGAAGAGTGTTCTTGGAGCCATTCTGTAGCAATTCTGGACGTGCATGGTGTTACATTGTCCTGCTTGAATTGCCCCACTATGTCGTAATACACAACGCACATGAATGGAAGCAGGTGATCAGACACGATACGCACGTACGTGTCACCTGTTAAATTCGTATCTAGACGTATCAGGGATCCCATATCACTCCAACTGGAAACGCCCCACTCCATTACAGAGCCTCCACCAGCTCGAACAGTCCCCCACTGATATGCAGCGTCCATGGGTTCATGAGGTTCTCTAAATACCCGTAAACGTCCATCCACTCGATACAACTTGAAACGAGACTCTTCCGTACAGGCAACATGTTTCCAGTCATCAATAGTCGAATGTCTGTGCTGACGGGCACAGGCGAGGCGTAAAGCTTTGCGTCGTGCAGTCATCAAGAGTGGGCGTTCGGCGCCGAAAGCCCATATCGATGACGTTTTGTTGAATGATTCGCAAGATGACACTTATTGATGGCCCAGCATTGAAATCTGCGGCAATTTGCGGAAGGGTTGCACTTCTGTCATTTTGAACGATTCTCTTCAGTCATCGTTGATCCTGCTCTTGCAGGAGTTTCTTCCGGCGGCAGCGGTGCCGTAGAATTTATGTTTAACCGGAGTCTTGATATTCACGGTACACTCATGAAATGGTCCTACGGGAAAATCCCCACTTCATTGCTACCTCGGAGGTGCTGTGTCCCATAGCTTGTGCGCCGACTATAACACCACGTTCAAACTCACTTAAATCTTGGTAACCTGCCATTGTAGCAGCAGTAACCCATCTAACAACTGCGCCAGACAGCTGCAGTGTTATTTAGGCGTTGCCGAGAGCAGTGACGCATTCTGCCTGTAAATATCTCTACACTACTGGCCATTAAAACTGCTGCACCAAGAAGAAATACAGATGATAAACGGGTATTCATTGGACAAATATATTATACTAGAACTGACATGTGATTACATTTTCACACAGTTTTGCTGCATAGATCCTGAGAAATCAGTATCCAGAACGACCACCTCTGGCCGTAATAACGGCCTTGATACGCCTGGGCATTGAGTCAGAGCTACGATAGCGTGTACAGGTACAGCTGCCCATGCAGCTTCAACACGATACCACAGTTCATCAAGAGTAGTGACTGGCGTATTGTGACGAGCCAGTTGCTCGGCCACCATTGACCAGACGTTTTCAGTTGGTGAGAGATTTGGATAATGTGCTGGCCAGGGCAGCAGTCGAACATTTTCTGTATCCAGAAAGGCCCTTACAGGACCTGCAACATGCGGTCGTGCATTATCCTGCTGAAATGTAGAGTTTCGCAGGGATGGGATGAAGGGTAGACCTGCGGGTCGAAACACATCTAAAATGTAACGTCCACTATTCAAAGTGCCGTCAATGCGAACAAGAGGTGACCGAGACGCGTAACAAATGGCACCCCATACCATCACGCCGGGTGATACGCCAGTATGGCGATGACGAATACACGCTTCCAAGACCCGCTCACCGCGATGTCGCCAAACACGGATGCGACTATCATGATGCTGTAAACAGAACCTGGATTCATCCGAAAAAATGACGTTTTGCCATTCGTGCACCCAGGTTCGTCGTTGAGTACACCATCGCAGGCGCTCCTGTCTGAGATACAGCGTCAAGGGTAACCGCAGCCATGGTCTCCGAGCTGATGGTCCATGCTGCTGCAAACGTTGTCGAACTGTTCGTACAGATGGTTATTGTCTTGCAAATGACCCCATCTGTTGACTCAGGGATCGAAACGTGGCTGCACGATCCGTTACAGCCATGTGGATAAGGTGCCTGTCATTTCGACTGCTAGTGATACGTGGCCGTTGGGATCCAGCACGGCGTTCCGTATTACCCTCCTGAACCCATCGATTCCGTATTCTGCTAACAGTCATTGGATCTCGACCAACATGAGCAGCAATGGCGTGATACGATAAACCGCTTTATCAAAGTCGGAAACGTGATGGTACGCATTTTTCCTCCTTACATGAGGCGTCATAACAATGTCTCACCAGGCATCGCCGGTCAACTGCTGTTTGTGTATGAGAAATCGGTTGGAAACTTTCCTCATGTGAGCACGTTGTAGGTGTCGCCACCGGCGCCAATCTTGTGTGAACGCTCTGAAAAGCTAATCGCCGGCCGGGGTGGCCGTGCGGTTCTAGGCGCTCCAGTCCGGAGCCGCGCTGCTGTTACGGTCGCAGGATCGAATCCTGCCTCGGACATGTGTGTGTGTGATGTTTTTAGGTTAGTTAGGTTTAAGTAGGCACTAATGACCACAGCAGTTGAGTGCCATAGTGCTCAGAGCCATTTGAACCATTTGAAGCTAATAATTTGCATATCACAACATCCTCTTCCTGTCGGTTAAATTTCGCGTCTGTAGCACGTCATCTTCGTGGTGTAGCAATTTTAGTGGCCAGTACGGGCCTTTCTGGATACCGAAAATGTTCGACTGCTTCCCTGGCTGGCACATTCTCCAGATCTCTCACCAATTGAAAACGTCTGATCAATGGTGGCCGAGCAACTGGCTCGTCACAAGACGCCAGTCACTACTCTTGATGAACTGTGGTATCGTGTTGAAGCTGTATGGGCAGCTGTACCTGTACACGCCATCCAAGCTCTGTTTGACTCAATGCCCAGGCGTATCAAGGCTATATTACGGCCAGAGGTGGTTGTTCTGGGTACTGATTTCCCAGGATCTATGCACCCAAATATCTTGAAAATGTAATCACATGTCAGTTCTAGTATAATATATTTGTACAATGAATACCCGTTTGTCATCTGCATTTCTTCTTGGTGTAGCTATTTTAATGGCCAGTAGTGTATTTAAACGACGTGATTGCGTCCAGCAGCACACTGCTAATGCTAAATCCGAACATGACAGATACCAAATTAATAATTGATTTTCACTATGAACCATACGTAAGCGTCTACGAGCTCTAATTGTATTAATGGATGCAGTATTGTATCACTTACTGCTCCTGTATACTTTTTAGGATCATGAAATTTAGCTGTATGCATCGTTTAGTTGACACTCGCAAATAATGCGATAGGTGTAGCCTTCTGAAGAAGTAAAGTAATTAAATTTGTTTTATGCTACTCGTTGCTTATTATTTCGTTATGTACAAACCGAATGCTCGCAGCTTGCTGCAGTCTCTCCAGACTGCTCAAATTTGCTGGTCGGATGCGCTCCTATTAACAAGATCGTAGTCTGAATTATTCTGCTCTGCCGTGCTGCCCGTGGCGAAAGGCGACACGAAAAGTGCCTTGTGTTTCGAGTTGCGTCAGGCTATGA
The DNA here is from genome assembly GCF_023864345.2 of Schistocerca serialis cubense. Lineage (NCBI taxonomy): Eukaryota > Metazoa > Arthropoda > Insecta > Orthoptera > Acrididae > Schistocerca > Schistocerca serialis. The sequence goes on along the minus strand of NC_064647.1, from coordinate 219,621,288 downwards.
CTCGAACTTTACGCTCTCAGCGCTCTGATTGGCCGTCACCGGTCAAAGCACCGGCGTTGCAATGGTTTGCTTTTGTTCTTTCCTGTCTGGCAGAGATGTACCTCTCTCTCGGAAAGACATGGCTGATGAATGACAATCTGTGAGTCAGCCAGTGACGTACGTATAATGCGGATGCGCGACATACAAGGTGCATCTGAAGTAGTCGGTGAATGGTGTCAGAAGATGAATGAAAGAAGAGTTACGGATAAAATAACTTTACTGGCCTCCAAGGTAATCACAGTTACATATAATACACCTCTGACACTTGTAAAGCTGTTGGCAACTGTCAGCAAACGCCTTTTGTGTAATTGCTCGAAGCACCGTGGTAAGGCGTTGTCGGATATCCGCGGCATTGCTCCTAGAAAAATGCCAAGTGACAAAAACTGAGATTAATACAGTTCATCGCCTTTTTCGACACAAAGGGCTTGATTTATCACGAATTTCTATCCTCAGATCACATCTCCCGTAATGATGTGGATCGGGTATCCAAAAACGCGTGACCATGGTGAGCCGAAGGATTCCAGAAGAAGAGTGTGACAGTTCCAAAAGCTTTACAACCCCTGATGTCACAAGTGTGTTGTAACTAGGGGATATTAGTTTGAAAGTCAGTAAACGTATTTTGTTTGTAACTCTTGTTTTCTTTACTTTCTGACACCTTTCAAAGAACTTTCCAGACGCACATTGACTGAAAGGAACTCGCTGCAGAGCAACCGCCTTTTAATATATTTTTGCTAATTTCTTCTATGCCTTCATTCACTTTCGTAAGTCACTTGGGTTCGACTTTTAACTTTTCAAAAGGCTATAAAACTTTCCTTGTCAGTCAGCTACACTATGTGATTAAGTGTATACGGACACTTGGCTGGAAATGACTTACAAATTCGTGGCGCCTTCCACTGGAATTCAATATGGTGTTGGCCCACCCTTAGCCTTGATGACTGCCTCCACTCTGGCAGGCACATGTTCAATCAGGTGCTGGAAGGTTTCTTGGGGAATGATAGCCCATTCTTCACAGAGTACTGCACTGAGGAGTATTGTCCATGTCGGTCGGTGACGCTTGGCACGATGTCGGCGTTCCAAAACATCCCAGGCCAGGCCGTGCATTATGAACAGGGGCTCGATCGTGTTGAAAGGTGCAGTCGCCATTCCTGAATTATTCTTCACCAGTGAGAAGGAAGAAGAAGCTTAAATCATCAATGCAGGCCTGTGCTGCGACAGTGCCACGCAAAATGGCAAGGGGTCTATGAAAGACACGTCCACGCCATAACACCACCGCCTCCGAATTTTACTGTTGGCACTACACATGCTGGCAGGTGACGTTCACCGGGCATTCGCCATACCCTCACCTTGCCATCGGACCGTCACACTGTGTACTGTGATTCGTCAATCCACACAACGTTTTTCCACTGTTCAATCGTCCAATGTCTACTCTCCTTATACCAAGCGAAGCGTCGTTTGGCATTTACCGGCGTGGTGGGTGGCTTATGACCAGTCGCTCGACCATGAAATTCAAGCTATCTTACATCCCGCCTAACTGTCATAGTATTTGCAGTGGACCCTGATGCAGTTTGGAATTCCTGTGCAACGGTCTGGATAGATGTCTGCTTATTACACCTTACGACCCTCTTCAGCTGCCGGCGGTCTCTGCCAGTCAACAGACGAGATGAGCCTGTACGCTTTTGTGCTGTACGTGTCCCTTCACGTTTCCACTTCACTATCACATCGCAAACAGCGGACCTAGGTATGTTCAAGAGTGTGGAAATCTCAGGTACAGACGTATGACACAGGTGACACCCGGTCAGCTGATCACGTTCGAAGTCCGCGAGTTCCTCGGAGCGCCCCATTCTAGTCTCTCACGATGTCTAATGACTACTGAGGTCGCTGGTGTGGAGTACCTGGAAGTAGCTGGCAGCACAATGCTCCAAATATGAAAAACGTATGTTTTTGGGGGTGTCCGTATACTTTTGATCACTCTTTGGATGTGTCAACAGAACATTAATCTAGTTTTTCTTCTAGTTGTTAATGGCCATGCGTTGCTATGGCTCACTGGTTAAATGGAAAAGAGAGAAAGCACACGTCCAATATGTATGGGAACTGGATATGGCTTCTAGTCTCCTTCTGCCCCTGTCTCTGTCCCTCTCTTCCTCGCTATCTCTTTGTCCGCCTCTGCTTTCTTCCCCCTCTCTCGTCTAGTACCTTCTTCCCCTGTGTCCATCTACATTCACCTCTCTCTCCATCTCATCCTGCACGATCTCTCTTACCTTACTCCTTGTTTATTGTTATTGGAAATTCAGATTTTGTAGTAGTAGTCCAATCACAAGCCAATATGCCAACGCTTCACAACTACTTATTTTATTGGCCTGCCTTACCGATCTGCTTTGTCTCGCTGACTGTTTCCAGCCCCTGATGTATAGGCTGCTCTGCGTCACAGGACTGTCGTGTTGGAGTAGTATCAGTCTGGCTGGAGTGATGGATAGGAAGAGAGGGAGACAAGAGGGGACGGATAGACAGAAGGTGGGGATGGAGAGTGACAGGGAAGGAGGAGAAGGACAGAGTGTGAGGGAAGACGAGGTGGACAGTGAGGACAGGGGCAAAGGAGATGAAGGAGGAGTTGTACAGAGAACAGGGGAGGATTATAGTGAGGGGGAGTTAGGAAGACAGGTATGGAGGGGATGGACAGAGAGAGGAGGTGGAGGAGATGAAGAGACAGAGTGGGGAGGAAGAAATAGACAGAGGTGAGAGTATGAGAAGGACAGAGTGATGGAGGAAAGGGTAGAAACAGACTTGGGGCGAGGAGATGTGGGCGATATTGTGTCCAACGCATAGGTCGGCAAAGCTGCAGGGGAAAGACGTTTATATACAGAGCCCATGTGTGTTCATGCATTTATTAAACTGTAAAAATTTCAAAGTAAATAGGTCAAGTAGTTTTTTAAATTATTGGTAACAATATATCACCTTTATATGTTACATGTATTAAAGTACACTACTGGCCATTAAACTTGTTAGAACAAGAAGAAATGCAGATGATAAACGGGTATTCATTGGACAAATATATTATACTCGAATTGACATGTGATTACATTTTCACGCAATTTGGGTGCATAGATCCTGAGAAATCAGTACCCAGAACAACCACCTCTGGCCGTAATATAGCCTTGATACGCCTGGGCATTGAGTCAAACAGAGCTTGGATGGCGTGTACAGGTACAGCTGCCCATGCAGATTCAACACGATACCATAGTTCATCAAGAGTAGTGACTGGCTATTGTGACGAGCCAGTTGCTCGGCCACCATTGACCAGACGTTTTCAATTGGTGAGAGATCTGGAGAATGTGCTGGCCAGGGCAGCAGTCAAACATTTTCGGTACCCATAAAGGCCGGTACAGGACCTGCAACATACGGTCGTGCATTATCCTGCTGAAATGTATGGTTGCCCAGGGAAACCCAGGGATCGAATGAAGAGTAGAGCCACGGGTCGTAACACATATGAAATGTAACGTCCACTGTTTAAACTGCCGTCAATGCGAACAAGAGGTGACCGAGACAAGTAACCAATGGCACCCCACACCATCACACCGGGTGATACACCACTATGGTAACGACGAATACACGCTTCCAATGTGCGATGTCGCCAAACACGGATGTGACCATCATGATGCTGTAAACAGAACCTGGATTCATCCGAAAAAATGACGTTTCGCCATTCGTGCACCCAGGTTCGTCGTTGAGTACACCATCGCAGGCGCTCCTGTCTGTGATGCAGCGACAAGGTAACCGCAGCCATGGTCTCCGACCTGATAGTCCATGCTGCTGCAAACGTCGTCGAACTGTTCGTGCAGGCGGTTGTTGTCTTGTAAACGTCCCCATCTGTTGACTCAGGGATCGAGACGTGGCTGCACGATCCGTTACAGCCATGTGGATAAGATGCTTGTCATCTCGACAATTAGTGATACGAGGCCGTTGGGATCCAGCACGGCGTTCCGTATTACCCTCCTGAACCCACCGATTCCATATTCTGCTAACAGTCATTGCATGTCGACCAACGCGAGCCGCAATGTCGAGATACGATAAACCGCAATCGCAATAGGCTACATTCCAACCTTTATCAAAGTCGGAAACGTGATGGTACGCATTTCTCCTCCTTACACGAAGCATCACAACAACGTTTCATCAGGCAACGCCGGTCAACTGCTATTTGTGTATTAGAAATCGGTTGGAAACTTTCGTCATGTCACACGTTGTAGGTGTCGCCACCGGCGCCAACCTTGTGTGAATGCTCTGAAAAGCTAATCGTTTGCATATCACAGCATCTTTTTGCTGTCGGTTAAAGTTCGCGCCTGTAGCACGTCATCTTCGTGGTGTAGTGTATATAGCCTGTGTCCGTATGAATGTTCGACTATTTTACAAAAATTTGAAGTAAATCGGTACAGAACTTCTAGAGATCTTTGACAATAACGTTCCTCTTTTCTATTAGATATTTAGTTGTACAGTACGTTTTATGTACTAAAATATGTTTACAAAAACAGGTACGTATTTGAATGAAACGTTGTGTCAAAATTTCAAACCGACAGGTGTAGAACTTTCAGAGATCTACGATTTGGAACAAACGTACATTTACATTTTTCTTTATATAGATTACGAAATGGATTAGCATTTTGCAAATCCAAAAATGGTTCAAATGGCTCTGAGCACTATGGGACTTAACATCTGAGGTCATCAGTCCCCTAGAACTTAGAACTACTTAAACCTAACTAACCTAAGGACATCACACACATCCATGCCCGAGGCAGGATTCGAACCTGCGACCCCAGCGGTCGCACGGTTCCAGACTGTAGCGCCTAGAACCGCTCGGCCACTCCGGCCGGCTTTGAAAATCCGGACTGACGCCAACCGTCTGTGGCAGGTGAAAATTTTTGCCGGATCAGGACTCGAGCCCAGATTTCCCGCTTATCGCGGGCGGTCGCCTTCACCACTTTGGATATCCGAGTAAGCCTCGAGGATCCACTGGAACTGCCATACGTAACGGTGCCCACAACACTTGACACCCGCACATTTCGTTATTCCAGCACGGGGGGAGGCAAATATTTTATCATCATTGTAGCCCGTCGAGCCACGGATACGTCGATCTAGTTACAATGTCTGTGTTTATCCAGTGTCCGTATCTTTAGCGTGTAATATCCATCAGACATGCGTGCCTGTCTGAAGCAACGGACACTGATTGTTCCGACGATTACAGCCATGGTAGTGATTATGAAACGGATTAGCATTTTACGAATCCGGATTGACACCAATTTTTCTGAGATAAGCGGGAAATACAGATTCGAATCCCGGTCTGGGACAAATTTTTATTTCTCGTAAAATCCAGACGTCAATCCGGATCCGCATAATTTCGTAATAATTATCACAGCTCCTACCACGTTCAGTTTTATGTTAAAAAATGTTCAGATGTGAGTGAAATGTTATGGGACTTAAGTGATAAGGTCATCAGCCCCTAAGCTTACACACTACTTAACCTAAATTATCCTAAGGACAAACACACACACACCCATGTCCGAGGGAGGACTTGAACCTCCGCCGGGACCAGCCGCACAGTCCATGACTGCTGTGCCATGGACCGCTAGGCTAATCACGCACGGCTGTTCAGTTTTATCCTTGAGATGATAATATATGAGACTTTTAAATATAACTTTGAAGGGATCCAAGTCGAACCGCAGAATCTACTTTGTCTGGCTTAATCAACAGCCCTGAAGAGGAATTGAAACAAATGACCAACGGCACTGGAAATGGCTGTCATCAAATTTGTTCCGCTCATAAACGAAGCCTCGTTATTATTCGCCTACAAGACCAGGATACTGAACTGCGATTCTCGTAAAACCGGTCCTAAAAGAGAATCCGCAAATTGAAATAGCGATAAATAATAAACATATTAGGTACGCAAGCTTTCGCTTGCATACTGATTCAGACACTGTATAAACGAAAACGTTGTGACAATTTTAAAGTTCTTATTTTCTTTAATTCTCTCTATTACTTAATGAGCGTTTTATTAATGTGATTGCGTATTATTATTAATTTATTTTTATTTATGGTTTGGTTTAGCGATTTATAATTACTGTTTGCTCCTTTTGATAAACTGAGTCCTTTCAATTATGTTTGCGGTGTAACTCTTCAGGCTTTCCCGGCGATCTAATGACATCTTGGGTTGTCGGGTGTTCTGCTGGATATCAGCGTCGTACTTGCACGATATTTCAGTCACGTAGCTCGTAACCTTCATCAGGTGCGACCTGAGACTGCTCCTGGAGTGGACCTGATGAAGGTTACGAGCTACGTGACTGAAATATCGTGCAAGTACGACGCTGATATCCGGCAGAACACCCGACAACCAAGATGTCATGTTTGCGGCGGTAATGAAGTATATGTTGCTGACTGTTTTCCGTAAGTTAAAGAATACGGTAATACCGTATGCGTTTCGCAGCAGTAGATCTCGTTGAGTCTCCTTGCTGGAACTTCTCCACCTGAAATCGCTAAGGATAATTTATAGTTCTATGGAAATCTATCGGTACAGCCAAGTGCTATGCCGTGTCATGTGTATGGAATGTGGCGTCCAACTTTAGTTCGTGAAATTATTTAGGTCTTCGGAGAAATATTCTCGACGAATCCCAAAACGGTGTAAAACTGCAGGTTTGCACCATCAAACCACACAACACTCCCGAGCGACTTGCGTATTTATAATCACCGAATATTTCTTTTCAAATGATTAAGGGCTATGAACTCTACACACCTGATACTCCTTTTGTGCTTTTATATGTATTTATTTTCTTCAATACGATAAAACATATATTACTGCCTTAATGGTGGCTTCCAACAATGTCCTCTCCATCCGACATAGAACATTTCTCCTCCAATGTCCAACATGTAATAATTATCTCTTTGCCGTAGCTTAATACAATCTGTATATCTTTGTTATCGAGTTCGTAGAGATGCTTAAATTCCACAGAGTATTTATCTCTCGCGCAGGTATTTCATATTTATCGTCATATTAACAGTCCGTCGCACTTTGTTTGCAACACGAAACGTTCAAAATCGATGACAATTCTCCTTTCTCTTTTTCACTTCAATGTTGCTTAAGTTTATCCTCACATGTAAAATTTTGGTGTCACATTGTTAGTTGCCATAATCCGAAAGGACTCGATCGATTCTGATGAGATTTTACATGTATATTCGCTGAGAAACTGTCGTAATATTTTTTCATACCCCTAAGTGATAAGGGTGGTTCACCCCAAAAATTTTTTCTAATTTTTTTGGAAAGAACTTCTTTTTTTATTTTTTTATGATGTGGCAATACAAAATACACGCAACCCAAAATTTTCACTTTTCAACTACCAACCCGTATTTTTGAACAGCGATTTTAGTAATTTAATAACTTTTAACTCTGGTCGATAACTGATTAATTGATCAGCTATCCCCGCCAGGTGTCTACCGGTGATAGACTTTCACTATTCGATAGATAGGTAATTGTGGAAAACGTACCAAAAGCAACGACTCGAATATCCCTATTTGAACTAGACCGAGAAGTTTAACTAAGTAGCACGCGTCATTCGCCAAACCGATATTTAGACCTAGTGCACATACATCGACTTTTATCGTACGGAAATATATCGTACGATCACACTCTTTTAGCGGAACAAAGAAGTTCCTATGCTCTCCTTTGTTCCTCTAAAAGAATTTAATTGTAAAATCTTCTTACGTACGATAAAAATCGATGCGTATGCGCTTGGCCTTATTCATAATACTGGCGAACACGTTTCGACACGAAACTGCCGCTAGGTTTGTATGCTCATGGACGAGCCGTGTATCGGCTGCAGTTGTTAAATCCGCAGGGTCTACCGTAAAAACGCTAGAACTAATAGTGGCCGATACTGCCGGACATCCCCCTAAGCCTTTTCTCACTCCCTACACAGTTTTCGTCCATTATTATTGTTTGTCTCACGAGCTCCCGCCAACAACGGCTATTGTCTTACACGTATACATTATTCTTATAGACTAGAGATAATTTATATCGCAAAACAACGATTTCCGGGTCAGCTACAACATATAAAGATTTTCAGTGGCGGAACGAAGTTCACCTACAAAGAGAGCTCAAGGCGTCGCTCACTGAGCACTGAAACCAGCAATGGTCAAACCGCCTCACGGCTCTCAAAGTGCAGGATAACAGCCTCTGGCAAGCCACCAAGCATGTCTCTAAAAGACGCACTAGGATGCCGCCTCTGCATGGCGAGAGAGGACTAGTGTTCAGCGCCCAAGATAAAGCCAACGCACTCGCCGACGTCTTCGAGAAACAATTCACCCCAGCAGAGGCGTAAGACCGAGAACACGAGAGAACAGTCAGACAACAGCTAACTGCATTTCTCGCAGCAGAAGATGACGTCGCTGTCGATATACCTGCCTTCTCAACCGAGGAGGTAGTAAAAGCCACCAGATCTCTACCCACAAATAAAGGCCCAGGTCATGACCTCCTCACCAATGAACTGCTAAAACACCAGCCCCAGCTAGCGATAGGAAAACTGACAGAAATATTCAACGAGATCACGCGAGCACAAAAATTCCCGAAGCAGTGGAAACACGCGGAAGTGGTCGCGATCCCTAAGCCTGGAAAAGACCCCCCTCTTTCCCCAGCACTACCGTCCCATAAGTTTACTCCCCACTCTCAGTAAACTTTACGAGCACCTCCTTTTGGTTCACATCGAACGATACATACTTAGAGAAGAAATGCTCCCCCAATTCCAGTTCGGATTTCGCAACAAACACTGAGCACCCCAACAACTTTGAGAGTAGTCGAAGCCGCCACAGAAGTCTTCAACCGGAAAGGCTACTGTGGCCTAGTGCTACTCTACAAACTTTACACATTAGGGTTCCCCGGCCAAATCGATAAGCTACTGCGCAGTTACCTAGCTAATCGTACATTCTCTGTCAAAGTAGACACTGCTAAGTCGAGCACACGAGGCAAACGGGCTCGTGTCCCACAGGGCTCGGTGTTAGGCCCTGTGTTGTACAACTTATACACAGCCGATACACCGACTGCCCCACAGACCCACACAGCCAAGTATGCCGATGACACGGCCTTTTTTGCCACCAGCACCAACAGGACACTTGTTACACGAAGACTACAAAACCTCCCCAACAACACTGAAACATGGGCCAAGAAATGGAGAATAACAGTAAACAGCGATAAAACACAAGCGATCATGATTACACAAAGAAAAGGCAAACGATCCATTGTACACTGTCGAAGACAGAACAGAACACTCAGGCTCCACAGGCGTGAAATCCCGTGGAAAAAAACCGCGAAGTACACGGGGGTCACTTTAGACCAACGCCTTACCTGGAGGACGCATATAAACGATCTCCGCAATATGGCAAGCGCCAGGTTGAATGAGCTTTATCCACTGCTAAACAACAGCAACAGCCTCGCAGCGACAACTGGAGTCAGGCTCTACTGCTGTTTAGTAAGACCGATATTCGAGTATGCCTGTCCGGTGTGGGGATATGCAGCTAAGTCGCACATAGCGCGGCTGCAGAGAACTCAAAATCTGGCACTGCGACGGGCATTACACGTCCGCTCTCGATTCCTCACGGCAGACACACACGAAGCCGCGGCAATGAAACTGCTCACACAAAGATTTCGAGAACTCGCGGCCGTATTCTACCGAACCGCGCGCAACTCCGAAAACCCACTTATAAGCACACTAGGGAACTACCCCAGCAACCCAACAAAATTCAGGTGACCCAAAGCAATCCTGGACTAAATTAAACACGATATCAAAAAACGACTGCATAAAAAGTTAGGCCAGAACAAAAGTTAGTGGCATGCCCTGCATGCCATATAATTGCACAGTTAACTAGAAGGAAATGTCAGAAGACAAAAACCCTTCACCACAGATATTCTCACATTTGTGAGAAAACCATACAGAGTGTTACAAAAAGGTACGGCCAAACTTTCAGGAAACATTCCTCACACAAAAAGAAAGAAAACATGTTATGTGGACATGTGTCCGGAAACGCTTACTTTCCATGTTAGAGCTCATTTTATTACTTCTATTCAAATCACATTAATAATGGAATGGAAACACATACCAACAGAACGTACCAGCGTGACTTCAAATACTTTGTTACAGGAAATGCTCAAAATGTCCTCCGTTGGCGAGGATACATGCATCCACCCTCCGGCGCATGGAATCCCTGATGCGCTGATGCAGCCCTGGAGAATGGCGTATTGTATCACAGCCGGCCAGAATACGAGCACGAAGAGTCTCTACATTTGGTACCCGGGTTGCGTAGACAAGAGCTTTCAAATGCCCCCATAAATGAAAGTCAAGAGGGTTGAGGTCAGGAGAGCGTAGAGGCCATGGAATTGGTCCGCCTCTACCAATCCATCGGTCACCGAATCTGTTGTTGAGAAGCGTACGAACACTTCGACTGAAATGTGCAGGAGCTCCATCGTGCATGAACCACATGTTGTGTCGTACTTGTAAAGGCACATGATCTAGCAGCACAGGTAGAGTATCCCGTATGAAATCATGATAACGTGCTCCATTGAGCGTAGATGGAAGAACATGGGGCCCAATCAACACATCACCAACAATGCCTGCCCAAACGTTCACAGAAAATCTGTGTTGATGACGTGATTGCGCAATTGCGTGCGGATTCTCGTCGGCCCACACATGTTGATTGTGAAAATTTACAATTTGATCACGTTAGAATGAAGCCTCATCCGTAAAGAGAACATTTGCACTGAAATGAGGATTGACACATTGTTGGATGAACCATTCGCAGGGGTGTACCCGTGGAGGCGAATCAGCTGCTGATAGTGCCTGCACACGCTGTACATGGTACGGAATCAACTGGTTCTCCCGTAGCACTCTCCATACAGTGACGTGGTCAACGTTACCTTGTACAGCAGCAACTTCTCTGACGCTGACATTAGGGTTATCGTCAACTGCACGAAGAATTGCCTCGACCATTACAGGTGTCCTCGTCGTTCTAGGTCTTCCCCAGTCCCGAGTCATAGGCTAGAATGTTCCGTGCTCCCTAAGACGCCGATCAATTGCTTCGAACGTCTTGCTGTCGGGACACCTTCGTGCTGGAAATCTGTCTCGATACAAACGTACCGCGCCACGGCTATTGCCCCGTGCTAATCCATACATCAAATGGGCATCAGCCAACTTCGCATTTGTAAACATTGCACTGACTGCAAAACCACGTTCGTGATGAACACTAACCTGTTGATGCTACGTACTGATGTGCTTGATGCTAGTACTGTAGAGCAATGAGTCGCATGTCAACACAAGCACCGAAGTCAACATTACCTTCCTTCAATTGGGCCAACTGGCGGTGAATCGAGGACGTACAGTACATACTGACGAAACTAAAATGAGCTCTAACATGGAAATTAAGCGTTTCCGGACACATGTCCACATAACTTCTTTTCTTTATTTGTGTGTGAGGAATGTTTCCTGAAAGCTTGGCCGTACCTTTTTGTAACACCCTGTATATGCAAGGAGAGAGAGACGGGGGGTATAAATTGTGTTACACGTATACTTTATTCTTATAGACTAGAGATAATTTATATGGCAGAAGAACGTTTGCCGGGTCAGCTATAACACGTAAAGATTTTCAGAGGCGGAACGAAGTTTGCTGGGTATAGCTAGTTTCTCAATATATCCCCCAGAAGTGTTGGTTACCTGGTTTCCTGATTTCTCCATCTTCGGGTTTTTTTAATGAGCGGGTACCGCGTCTGTTAAGACTTCAACCTCCCCCCTGCCCCTCCCCCTCCCACAGGGGCTGAAAGCGGAGACAGACGCCGACTACTGTGCGTCAGCGCGGTGCGTCGCGTGGCACCGCGTGACGTCACAGGCGGGAAGTCGCTCCCGTCGCCTTTCACCCCGCGGCCCACCGCTGTGTTCTGTTCTCTGCCGCCGACGCCCTCCGCGGCTGTGAAAGGACGGCCACTGGCCGGTATGGCCCACTATATATACTCGCCGCAGCGTCCACCCTGGTCATCAGTTCGCCAGCAGCTGCTGCAGCAACCACACGAATCGACATGAAGGTCCTGGTGAGTACGATAACTCTCTCACCGAGCCAAGTGCTGATAGTACAGCACGTGATTCAGTGGCCCAGTGCAAGCCTTTCAACTGGACGCCACTTCGAAGACTAGCGTGCCCCTGCAACTATCCAGCTGGGGAATCCGAACCATGTGCAGTGTGAGAGGTGTTTAGATCAAAGAAAGAAAAATTCCGGTGTCCAGTCAGAATTCGTTTTCCCCGTACGCACTCTACAACTAGACTACTTGGACCAACATTATCGACAGTCAGTGGGGCAAAGATTATTTTCAGTCCACCTATGCCTTTTTTCCTGAATTATTACTAAATTTATTTACTTACTTTTTTGTGATCCAGCTATTCTACCGTTTTAAATTTATGATGTTTCGTTCTCAAACTGTTTCCTGTGTAAGACAAATTACTTCCTAAACACAGTCACTGGTAGACATCTTCAATTATAACCGCTTGGTTGCACTTGCAAATTATTTCTTCGTACATCCATACTGGACGATAGCTGCGACACAGCTGGTATAATTTTTATTAATAGTGAAATTCCTCCAGCTGTAATTAAGATTTTATATTTACTTCACTACTAGTTTCGACGTTACGTCAACGCCATCTTCAGGCCCGTACACTTTGATGAAACCAGTTGTGTGTGGCTCAGACTAGAAGTCCGCGGTGAGACCAACACGTGCTCCACGTGGATGGCGGGCAGTAACTGAGTATTTAACGTTAGATTTTGTAACCTAGAAGCTTAAATATGGCTAATCATGATATTAAAATGCAACTTGGATAGGACTGAACAGTCCTTGTCTGTGAATAAATGATGGTATATGGGACACTAGTGCATCCAAGCCATCTTACGATGAAAGTGCAACCACGAAACCAGTTACGGTACTTTTTCAGTAAAGTAAATCAAAAATCAAATAGATCCGCCAATTGTGTCATTTATTCATAGACAAGGAATGCTTGGTCTCGTCCATGTTGCCATCTAGTGTCAGGATGCACGATATTTAACTTGATGATGAAGCTTCTAGGCTATAAAACCGGTTGTTAAATAAATTTTTTACAACAGCACGCAAATGGTTATAATTCAACAAGGCTACTTCCTATATGTTTTACTAATTTCTGCGCCACTGTGAAGTGGGTCAATGCGTATTCATTCCTGTTAAGACGACATTATTTTTGTGTCAACCACAGTTTTATATTTCCTGGCACATCAGTAACAAATCAGGGTTATTACGAGGGTCATCCAGTAAGTTCCGAACGGTCGCGAGGTGGAAACCACTGGGAAAATTCGGTAAACCTTTGCACAGGTGTATTGGACAGTGTCTCTAGTATGGCCGTCGATCGCGTCGCGTCGCTCTCTTCAGTTCTGAGTGAACAGTGAGCACGCAAAAATGCGTAGGGAATGGCGTCTCCTGCCAAATATGAGGGCCTGGTTAGAGATTTCGCCTGTGTCATGCAGCCCACATAACACAAATGTCGAGCAGTTCCTTCCTGATGCCAATTCTCGGCCGCACACTGCAGGGGCAATGAAAACGCTCCTGCAGCGTTTCTGATGAGAAGTGTTTGATCACCCACAGTACAGTCCGTAATTGGCTCCCTCTGAGTCTCATCTCTGCTCACAAGAACCGCTGGCTATGAAGACAAAAGTTTTCCACAGACAAAGAGTTGCAGACCAGTGCAGATAACTGGCTGCTTTCTATGACGAGGATATTGGAAAGTTGATCCAACACTACGACTATGCAGAGAAGTAAGTGGAAGGTGAACCTAACTGTTGCAAATAAAACATTTCTGGTTTTCACTGTGGTTTCAATTTCCCGACCGATCGGAACTTACTTTCTGGACAACCCTCGTATTTCTTTATTGTTGTATTCCCCTCGCCCCATATGGGTGTGTGTGTGTGTGGGGGGGGGGGGGGGGGGGGGAGGGGGGGGGACAGTGCTGCAATCGACCTGCTCTTCCGGCAAAGGATATATAACATACACAAAGTCGAAAAACATTAATTTAGAAGGTGAGATACTTACCAACGATTTTAAGATATGTGATGATGGATTTAAAACACGCTGTAAAACAGTGACTTAAAAATGAAGCACTGTACTGTCACTGAAAATTCAAAGTCCTGCTTTGAGTAAAATAATTTGTTGTTCGATGGGGAAGTGTTTAGTTGTTTGGTGTGTAGCATGGTAGCAGGGTAGAAGTATGGAGGACTGATGCGTAGCATCATTGGAGACAGACTACAGGTTGCATAGTCAGGAAACGAGTTGTTAGCAGTTTCTCGAAGATCACAAATGCAGGGGAGAAAAGGAGCAGGGAAAGATAGTCAGGGATGTGGAGTAAAGCTAGAATTCTTTCTTTTATGTAAAAAGGCCGTAGCATTTCACTAAGAAGAGAACAGTACTTCAACTAGGCATTGCAGCATGAATTTACGCAACCTACTACCCTCACCTTTCTTAGTACGAGGTGCATTCAAGTTCTAAGGCCTCCGATTTTTTTTCTCCGGACTGGAAAGAGATAGAAACATGCGCATTATTTTAAAATGAGGTCGCGTTCATTGTCAATACGTCCCAGAGATGGCAGCACCGTACGGCAGATGGAACTGTTTTAAATACTTAAAATGGCGACGTTTTTCTTAGTTGAACAGCGTGCAATCATTCGTTTTCTGAATTTGCGTGGTGTGAAACCAATTGAAATTCATCGACAGTTGAAGGAGACATATGGTGGTGGAGTTATGGATGTGTCGAAAGTGCGTTCGTGGGTGCGACAGCTTAATGAAGGCAGAACATCGTGTGACAACAAACCGAAACAACCTCGGGATCGCATAAGCCGGTCTGACGGCATGATCAAGAAAGTGGAGAGAATTGTTTTGGGGGATCGCCGAATGACTGTTGAACAGATCGCCTCCAGAGTTGGCATTTCTGTGGATTCTGTGCACACAATCCTGCATGACGACCTGAAAATGCGAAAAGTGTCATCCAGGTGGGTGCCACGAATGCTGACGGACGACCACACGGCTGCCCGTGTGGCATGTTGCCAAGCAATGTTGACGCGCAACGACAGCATGAATGGGACTTTCTTTTCGTCGGTTGTGACAATGGATGAGACGTGGATGCCATTTTTCAATCCAGAAACAAAGCGCCAGTCAGCTCAATGGAAGCACACAGATTCACCGCCACCAAAAAAATTTCGGGTAACCACCAGTGCTGAAAAAATGATGGTGTCCATGTTCTGGGACAGCGAGGGCGTACTCCGTACCCGCTGCGTTCCAAAGGGCACTACGGTAACAGGCGCATCCTACGAAAATGTTTTGAAGAACAAATTCCTTCCTGCACTGCAACAAAAACGTCCGGGAAGGGCTGCGCGTGTGCTGTTTCACCAAGACAACGCCCCGCACATCGAGCTAACGTTACGCAACAGTTTCTTCGTGATAACAACTTTGAAGTGATTCCTCATGAGTTTATAAGTCGTCTGGTTTTACAATTCACTCTCTTTCCCCTAGTTTAAGTTGTAAGCTTATTCCAAGCCATATTATGAAATGCGTGAGTTTTCGAGTACAAGACGCGTAGTATAAAAAGTAAAATTCGAGAGGGCTTATGAAGAGTCAATGTGCGTACCATTTCTGACTGGAACAGGAATGGGAGAAGTTAATATTGGAGCTCTGAGTACTGTCTATCACATGGCTCACATAGTGTGGATATAGAAGGACTTGTAGGTTGATACTGTAGACGTTGGGTCATCTTCACGCTGTCGTAGTACAGATGTAGAAGGACATATAGGTGATACCGTAGACACTGGGTTGACGTTTCCGACTTTCTTCTTCCCCAGGCTATCGTAGTCGTGGCTCTGGCCACAGTGGCGTTTGCTGAGGAGGAGAAGAAGCAGGAGAAGCGAGGCCTGCTGGGTCTGGGATACGGAGGCTACGGAGGATATGGAGGATACGGAGGCTACGGAGGCTACGGACACGGCCTGGCCCTGGCCGCCGCCCCCGCAGCCATTGCCGCCCCCGCCATCGCGCACGCCCCCGCAGTCGCCGTCGCCGCCGCCGCCCCCGCCATCGCTCACGCCCCCGCAGTGGCTGTCGCTCCAGCCATTGCCCACGCCCCCGCTGCCGTCTCAACTGTCTCACAGGTACGTATTCTCCTCCATCTACTCACCACAGGTACTAGAACCATATACGTGGCCAACGAAGGTAGCTCTGTGGTCACCACACCAAACTATCACCACACCAAGCTACAAATTCTTAAGTGACAAGCACTGCACATGGCTTTGTGTACCCGTCTATTTTTTCCCAAATATCGGGTGAGTAAAATTAAACTGGCTCGGAAAATATTTCATGCACCTTCAGGCAGGCAACCAAACTTACATCATTCACATCTGGCCTTTCTTACCTTAAGGTAATTGAAATATTTTCTGAGCCAGCTGTATACCCTACATTCTGCGCCATCTTCCCTCATAGCCAAATGCTGAACTCAGTCGTCCATTAACTTGACTCCCTGTAGCGCACTGTACCCCTCCCTCCTCTTCACCCATCCTTGAGGACTCTTCCTATGGCCCCATCCACTTGTACTGTGGGATGTCGGCATTCACCAGTTCTTTGGGTTTACCCCGCAGCTGTACATGTTGTCTTCATTTTTGAACTCTTTTATATTTTAGGAATATTTTTATTATATTGGTTGCAGTTACCTTCAACACAGTATATGCGGCCACTACATTCCGGGGTTACGACGAATCTTACCTCCTCACACAGTGAATAGCTTATGATAAGAAACCCTGTAGTGTACCAGTCTGAAAACAGATCTTTACGATACTATGGACAAGTTGTGTGCCTTCTTCTTTGAAAATCATTTCCGTTTCCTCGTAGGGACTGTCCTGCCTGCCAGGTAGGATTTCAGCAGCAATATGTGCTACATGGGGACTCCCATTCTATATTTCTAATAGTTTAAACATCAGCCCTTCGTGCAACATGGAGCCGAGTGCTCTGAGGATGTCCTTGAATACTGTGCCTGAATACTATCGGGTATTACAAGACATCTACAGCTTCCTCCACCAATCACAGTAGTTGTTAGGCTTTTGTGTGAGCGCTTCTGAATCCGAACTGGAGGTATAGAAGCAGATGTGTTGCTTTGACGTTGTGTGATAGGCCCACAGAGCATAGTCTCTCAAAACACTAGCATGTCGTCACGCTTGTAACAGCTGACCCAGTCTTCCTTTCTCCCTCAAGGACTTCAATTTCTAGCCCTCAATAATTTTCAGCCACCTGCCCTTTCCTAAGCCACCATTTGTGAGATTCACCTGTCCTACCAATTAAATTGTATAGTTTTACGAAACTGTGTGGTAACAAGGATTAGTAGTCACAGTCTTGACTGTAACAGCCAAAGTTCTTCGGCTAGAGAACTGCCTTTCAAACTCAAGACTTAGAGTCTGCGCCTTGCGTGCCGTTTCATTTTGTCAGAAAGTTTCAAAAAGAGCCTCTTCATCTCCGTTTAACTACTGCAACCATCATCCATTTGAATGTGCTAACTATAATCAAGCCAAACTGCCCTCCGGATGTTTATTATTAACCAAGCTCTCCATTTAGTCAAACTGTGATATAAATTTTTGTTGACTTCGAATTCCATTCAGTACCCCCTCATTTGTTATCACATCAGCTTATCAAATTTTCAACACCATCCTCTAACACCAAACTTCAATAGATTCTACAGTCTTTGTGTCTAAACTGTTTGTTATTTACGTTTCTCTTCTACACATGGCTGTACTGCAAACAAACACTTGCTCAAAAGACTTTCTAAAATTAAAATCTGTGTACAACGTCAGCAAATTTCTCTTTTCCAGAACTGCTGGTATCAATTTTATATCCTCTATACATCAAGCAGCTTCAGTTATTTTGGTGCCTAAATAACAAAATTCATCTACCACTTTTAGTGTCTCGGTTTCTTTATCTAATCCCCTTACCTTCGCCTGATGTAATTTGACTACACTCTATTACTCCTACATTATTGATATTGGGCTTACAATTTGTCTTCAATAAACAATTCCTTCCATTCAAATGCTCATCCAATGGCTTTAGTGCCACTTTCAGAAGAACGGCGTCATCGGCAAACACTAAGTTTTTATTTAGTTTCCCGGAACTTTTACTTTCTTTTCCAAAATTCTCCTGAGTTTCGTTGAATACAATGTACGAGATAAGATTGGTGGAACGTGGGATTCGTATTTATGGTGAAATATCCTCAGGTTATCAGGCGAGTCGTAGCGTCGTGCTGTCGCAACGTTTCGACGAGTTTCTTGCTCATCATCTTCAGGTGAAGATGGAGATGTCGAGTTGGAAACTTGTCGAAACATTGAGACAGCACGACGCCACGACACAAACGATAACTGGAGAAGATACCAGTGAAATTCGCCGAGGAAGCATGCATTCCCATAGCGTATCTGCATTTATGTTATGAAAATGATCGCTACCTTGTAGATGATGTGGATGATTATTGTGCAAAGATGCCTGACAGCCTGCTACTGCGTGATCACCTAGCGATGCTTTAACATTCTTCCTCTGCCCAGGTGAGCTACGGCACCACCCACTACGCCCCCGCAGTGGCTAAGGTGGCTGCTGCCCCCGTCGCTGTGGCCGCCCCCGCCATCGCAGCCGCCCCCGCCATCGCAGCCGCCCCCGCTGTCGGCCTCGGCTACGGACACGGACTGAGCCTGGGATATGGCCACGGGCTGGGCTACGGATACGGACAGGGTCTGGGATACGGACACGATCTCGGTCTGGGATACGCCGCCGCCGCCCCCGCAGTCAGCCTGGGATACGGAGGATACGGACACGGTCTGAGCCTCGGCTATGGCCACCATTAGGACCTCAAAGAGTGGAGACGACATCGCCCCACAATCACCACCGTCGACGTTCATTGCCCATCACCACAGCGCTCAACATGGCCACACATGTATCACTTTCGATAGTCACTGTGCATCACCCCAAAGTTAATAAAAGTATTATTTTGAATACACGTTAAACGAATGAGTTTGTTTACTTCTTCTCTTGATTACCTTGTCCTTTACTGTATGGATAAATGATGATGGCGTCCTCTTGGGTAAAATATTCCGGAGGTAAAATAGTCCCCCATTCGGATCTCCGGGCGGGGATTACTCAGGAAGACGTCGTTATCAGGAGAAAGAAAACTGGCGTTCTACGGATCGGAGCGTGGAATGTCAGATCCCTTAATCGGGCAGGTAGGTTAGAAAATTTAAAAAGGAAAATGGATAGGTTAAAGTTGGATGTTGTTCAATCTGTATATTGAGCAAGCAGTAAAGGACACAAAAGAAAAATTAGGAGTAGGTATTAAAATCCATGGAGAAGAAACAAAAACTTTAAGGTTCGCCGATGACATTGTTATTCAGTCAGAGACAGCAAAGGACTTGGAAGAGCAGTTAAACGGAATGGACAGTGTTTTGAAAGGAGGATATAAGATGAACATCAACAAAAGCAAAACGAGGATAATGGAATGTAGACGAATTAATTCGGGTGATACTGAGGGAATTAGATTAGGAAATGAGACACTTAAAGTAGTAAAGGAGTTTTGCTATTTGGGGAGCAAAAGAATGATGGTCGAAGTAGAGAGGATATAAAATGTAGGCTGGCAATAGCAAGGAAAGCGTTTCTGAAGAAGAGAAATTTGTTAACATCGAGTATAGATTTACGTGTCAGCAAGTCGTTTCTGAAAGTATTTGTATGGAGTGTAGCCATGTATGGAAGTGAAATGTGGACGATAAATAGTTTGCAGAAGAAGAAAATAGAAGCTTTCGAAATGTGGTGCTACAGAAGAATGCTGAAGATTAGATGGGTAGATCAGATAAATAATGAGGAGGTATTGAATAGGAGATAAGAGAAATTTGTGGCACAACTTGACTAGAAGAAGGGATCGGTTGGTAAGGCATATTCTGAGGCATCAAGGGATCACCAATTTAGTATTGGAGGGCAGCGTGGAGGGTAAAAATCGTAGGAGACCAAGAAATGAATACACTAAACAGATTCAGAAGGATGTAGGTTGCAGTAGGTACTGGGAGATGAAAAAGCTTGCACAGGATAGAGTAGCATGGAGAGCTGCATCAAACCAGTCTCAGGACTGAAGACCACAACAACAACAACCTTGAACTTACTAAACTATCTATATTACTAAATGCTTGATTTGCTGCATTCATCACAGTTAAAATCGCTCAAAAGAGGAAAGACTGCTGGATGTGATGGGATACCAGTTAGATTTTACACGGAGTACGCGAAGCAACCTGCCCCCCTTCTTGCAGCTGTGTACCGTAGAAGAGCGTAGCGTTCCAAAGGATTGGAAAAGGGCGCAGGTCATCCCCGTTTTCAGGAGGAGACACCTAACAAATGTGCAGAACTATATACCTATATATCTAACGTCGATCAGTTTTAGAATTTTGGAACACGTATTATGTTCGAGTATAATGACTTTTCTGGAGACTAGAAATCTACTCTGTAGGAATCAGCAAGGGTTTCGAAAAAGATGATCATGTGAAACCCAGTTCGCGCTATTCGTCCACGAGACTCAGAGGGCCATAGACACGGGTTCCCAGGTAGATGCCGTGTTTCTTGACTTCCGCAAGGCGTTCGATACAGTTTCCCACAGTCGTTTAATGAACAAAGTAAGAGCATATGGACTATCACACCAATTATGTGATTGGATTGAAGAGTTCCTAGATAACAGTACGTAGCATGTCATTCTCAATGGAGAGAAGTCTTCCGAATTAAGAGTGATTTCAGGTGTGCCACAGGGGGGTGTCGTAGGAACGTTGCTATTCACAATATACATAAATGATCTTGTGGAAAACATCGGAAGTTCACTGAGACTTTTGCGGATGATGCTGCAGTATATCGAGAGGTTGCAACAATGAAAAATTGTACTCAAATGCTGGAGGATCTGCAACGAATTGACGCATGGTGCTTGGAATGGCAATTGAATCTCAATGTAGACAAGTGTAACGTACTGCGAATACAAAGAAAGAAAGATCCTTTATCATTTAGTTACAATATAGCCGGTCAGCAATTGTAAACAGTTGATTCCATAAATTATCTGGGAGTAGGCACTAGAAGTGATTTAAAATGGAATGACCATATAAAATTAATCGTTGGTAAAGCAGATGCCAGACTGAGATTCATTGGAAGACTCCTAAGGCAATGCAATTCGAAAACAAAGGAAGTAGGTTACAGTACGCTTGTTCGCCCACTGCTTGAATACTGCTCAGCAGTGTGGGATACGTACCAGATAGGGTTGACAGAAGAGATAGAGAAGATCCAACGGAGAGCAGCGCGCTACGTTACTCGACATTTAGTAATCGCGAGAGCGTTACGGAGATGATAGATAAACTCCAGTGGAAGACTCTGCAGGAGAGACGCTCAGTAGCTCGGTCCGGGCTTTTATTGAAGTTTCGAGAACATACCTTCACCGAGGAGTCAAGCAGTATATTGCTCCCTCCTACGTATACCTCGCGAAGAGACCATGAGGATAAAATCAGAGAGATTAGAGCCCACACAGAGGCATACCGACAATCTTTCTTTCCACGAACAATACGAGACTGGAATAGAAGGGAGAACCGATAGAGGTACTCAAAGTACCATCCGCCACACACCGTCAGGTGGCTTGCGGAGTATGGATGTAGATGTAGACGTAGATTTAAAAATTTAAAATACCACCTTAACTTGCTCATTAAAACACAATATGTCAAGTATTAAAGTTAGGAACTGAGTATATGTCGTGGAACACCATACCTCGCAGCACGCAAATTACAGATTGTATCAGTCCACTAGATGAGAATGAGAGGACGCAGCGACTGTCAACAACCTTTACACTTGATTCCAAAAGATTTTAGAAACTTCTTCTCAATGCCATGACCCCTCCCTCAAAACGAACGACGGAAGGAAAAACTGCTTATGAAGTGGCTCTGAGCACTATGGGACTCAACTTCTGAGGTCATTAGTCCCCTAGAACTTAGAACTAGTTAAACCTAACTAACCTAAGGACATCACACACATCCATGCCCGAGGCAGGATTCGAACTTGCGACCGTAGCGGTCTCGCGGTTCCAGACTGCAGCGCCTAGAACCGCACGGCCACTTCGGCCGGCAACTGCTTATCGCTTACCACATTTTCACTGTTCTTGCAGCAAAACATCGACATTAAGCATGATGTTTGAATCTACTATTTCTTTGCTATTAACGCTATGGGCGATACATTTTGCTGACAATATCCACATATGAAGGGCTTATTTCAATAGTGCTTCCTATAACGCTTCTGAAATTAATGAACCAAACAAACAGAAAGAAAGGTTCATCTCTAGCAAGAAGCCATATGCTTGAATATTTCTGGTATCTCAACTGCAGATTTCTCAGCGCTCGTTTAACTTTAGGACACTTTATCTCAAAGTGAATAAAAATGGACTTGTACCACTATTGAAATAATCCCTTCATATATCACTGGATATAGCTGGTTTGATGTGGCTCGCCATGCATTACTGTTCTGCACCAACCTCTTCATCTCAGCGTTCTGTTCTCAACTGTTTGCTAAATGTATTTCAGTCTCTGTCTTCCACTACAGCTTCTGCCCTCTACAGCTGTCTCTGGTACCGTGGGCGTTATTCATTGATGCCTTAATACATTGCCCCATCGTCCTGTCCCTTCTAGTTGTTGGTGTTTTCCAAATGCTCGTTTCATCGCCGACTCTGCCGACAGCCGCCTCATTTCTTATCCTATCAGTGAACCACATTTTCAACATTCGCCTGTAGCACCACATCTCAAGCGCTTCTCTTCTGTTCCGGTTTTCCCACCGTTCACCATTCACTACCACACACTTCTGCGCTCCAAACGCAGATTCTCAGAAATTTCTTCCTCAGATCAAGACCTATGTTTGACAAACGCAGACTTCTCTATGCCAGGAACGCCCTTTTTGACAGTGCTAGTCTGCTTTTTATGTAATCCTTGCTCCATCCATCATAGGTTATTTTGCATCCAAGATAGGAGAACTCCGTAACTTCGTCTGCTTCGTGGTCATCAATTCTGATGTTAAGTTTCTTGCTGTTCTCATTTCAGCTACTGCTTATTACTTTCGTCTTTCATCGATTTACCCTCAATCAGTATTCTGTACTGATTAGATTGTTTCTTCCATTCAACAGATCCTGAAATTCTTCGTCTAGACTGAGGATAGCGATGTAGGGTAGAAAAGACATCAGTGAATCTTACCGAAGACGACGTTCACGTTCAATTTTAATCGTAATCTTGAACTTTTCCTTTATTTGCGTCATTGCTTCCCCAGTGTACTCTTATATGTTGAACCAGGACCAGTTAAGGCCCAAACAGAGGCGCCACAGCTACAAGATTTCTATACACGACGTGTCACAATCAATAGCTGCTACCTCTTGGGGCGCCCATGTGCTAGATTTGTATGTGGTGCGGTGCGTATCATAATTAGCGGGGAAAACTGACCCGGGTGAAAATGTACGATAGGTAAGGTAGGAGAGAAGGGGGCGACAAATGATAAATTGCGTGTGTGGAAAAATATTTTCCAACGAACCCTGGATTGAACAACAGGGGCGAAATACTGCATACTCGTCTTGCACGCTTTTTTTAATTCGAGCACATTGTTCTTAGTGTTCCAGCATTATTGGTCCCTCTGGATTGTTGTACATGCGGTGTATAATCCATCTCTCCCAGTAGCTTACTTCCGTATTTCTCAGAATTTCGAACATCTTGTATCATTTCACATCGTCGAATGCTTTTCCTAGATGGACAAATTCGTGCACTTTGTTGTTGGTCTTCCAGTATTGTTGATCCCTCCTGATTGTTGTACATGTGGTGTGTCACCCATCTCAGTAGCTCACTCCATATTTCTCAGAATATCGAGCACCTTGTATCATTTCACGTCGTCGAATGCTTTTTTTACATGGACAAATCATGTGAGCGTATCTTGGTTCCTCTGGAGTCTTGCTTTCATTATCAAACGCGGAGTGATAACAGCGTCTCTGGTGCATTTAACTTTCCTAACGCAGTCTAATCATCATCTAACAGATCCTCAATTTTGCATTCTTCCTTCCGCAGCTCGTGGTCTAGTGGCTAGCGTTGGTGCCTCTGGATCACGTGGTCCTGGCTTCGATTCCTGGCCGGGTTGAGGATTTTCTCTGCCCGAGGACTGGGTGTTGTATTGTCCTCATCATTTCATCTTCATCATCATCATCATCATTAGTGGTTCGACTGGACTGTGCAAAACTTGGGGCTTTGTACGGGTGCTGATGACCCCACAGTTGAGCGCCCCACAAACCATACGTCATCATCATCCATTATTCTGTAGATTTTTCTTGTCAACAGCTTGGACACCTGAGACGTCGAGCTGATTGTGCGACAGTTTTTGCGCCTATCTGCACTTACTACCTGGGATGACATCTTTCTGAAAGTATGATGCTATACATAGATGCACGAAAAAAATATTTTCTCTGTTGTACCGCGTAAGTTCAACTGTTCAAAGTATCGGGGTCGGCGAGGTTTTGCTTATCGTCAGTGCTCGCTATTCAGCAGATTAGGAGGATATAAAATAAAATGTGCAGAGCGTGGTTAATTTTACCAAAGACAGACAATGCCCAGTTTCCATAATCGATTTGAGCGATGAGTAGGCACAAATGATACTACGTTCAGTGCACACATAAACCATGATAAGCATAACACACAAAATGTGTAACAAAATGTTAAAATAATACCCGTAGCCACCAAAGAGTCGAGTTCTTAACCTGTTGGAGCACACTGTAATGTTTGCCCATCACTTGAAGGAACCAAACAAACTGTTCGATGAGCAAGACGATATTCAAGTGCGTACCTTGTTTTTCAAAGTCTTGAGGACGTTTTATAAACGTCCCGTACTTCGCTATATTCTTCCCACTCCTGAGCTTAGATTGTGTAAATGAGAAGTTTATATTGATGGTCAGTATGTCATTGCGAGAAAAATAATGGTGCTCAGTTCAAAAGATATGTGTCGTTCAGCAGAATATTAGGCCATGCGCCATATATGCTACATCAGGGCTTAAATACGTTTTTATTCCGGTAATAAAATGTTTCCTGGTTTCCTTTGACGAATTTGATTTATAAAGTGGCAAAATTATGTAAATGTATTTAAGACATTTACTGAATTTTCCGTCGGTGCTTGTCAGAACATGGTAGTCATATTCCTCTTTAATATTATTTATTTGTGTACCACAAAATGATGATGCTGTGCAAACAGATGTGAGATCGAGGCTCCGTCAACAAACTTTCTGGAGAATTCAAGAAAGGATCGATTTCTACTCACCCTAAAGTAGTGATGGCGGTAACCCGTTTCCGGTTATATTTCAACCTGACGAGGGAACCTCCCCATCGCACCCCCATCAGATTTAGTTATAAGTTGGCACAGTGGATAGGCCTTGAAAAACTGAACACAGATCAATCGAGAAAACAGGAAGAAGTTGTATGGAACTATGAAAAAAATAAGCAAACTGAGTAGTCCATGAGAAGATAGGCAATATCAAGGGGAATGTAAGCTCAGGATCGCCGTGGTCCCGTGGTTATCGTGAGCAGCTGCGGAACGAAAGGCCTTTAGTTCAAGTCTTCCCTCGAGTGAAAAGTTTTAATTTTTTATTTTCAGACAATTATTATATGTCCGTTCGTCCGTCCGTCCGATGCAATCACTTTTTTGCGAGTGATTATCACATCCACAAGAAAACCTAAATCAGGCAAGGTAGAAGAATCTTTTTACCCATTCGCCAAGTGTACAAGTTAGGTGGGTCGACAACATATTCCTGCCATGTGACGCACATGCCGTCACCAGTGTCGTATAGAATATATCAGACGTGTTTTCCTGTGGAGGAATCGGTTGACCTATGACCTTGCGATCAAATGTTTTCGGTTCCCATTAGAGAGGCACGTCCTTTCGTCTACTAGTCGCACGGTTTTGCGGTGCAGTCGCACAACACAGACACTAGATTTATTACAGTGAACAGAGACGTCAATGAACGAACGGACAGATCATAACTTTGCGAAAATAAAGAAAGTAAAATTTTTACTCAAGGGAAGACTTGAACTAAGGACCTCTCGTTCCGCGCTGTTCACGCTAACCACGGGACCGCGGTACTCTCAATCTAACATTAACCTTGTATTGCTTATGTTGCACATAGACTACTCAGTTTATATATTTTGTCTTTTTTTTTTTTTTTTGATAGTTCCACATAACTTCTTCCTGTTTTCTCGATTGATCTGTGTTCAGTTTTTCAAGGCCTATCCACTGTGCCAACTTATAATTAAATCTGAGGGGGGTGCGATGGGGAGGTTCCCTTGTGAGCATTAAAACCTCCAAAAATACCGATTTCTGAAGCAATGAATTTTCGGTTTTTTGTTGCTATTATTTCAGCAATAAACGTAGACGTCGTACAAAAATTGAAAATTCTAAGATTCCTTCGTACTTTTATGTAATACGTTTCATGATACATTGACACAAGATATCAAATAAAATATGTGAATAAAAAAAAAGTCTGTCCACCACTGCTTTTCTCGAAAAGTAATGAGGGGTTGAACACATCAAAAAATCCACCAGTATTGCATTACTGACTCTAATTGTTTGTATTTCTGCTCAAAAATCGCATGAATAGTCAGTGCTAAAGGGTCGAAACTTAGGTTGTAGAGCTCTATTTTTCGTGTGAAGAGACAAACAGCAGATCATTTATACTCTATTTTTGTAGCAAAAAATGAATGAATTGCTAAGTTTTTAATTTATTGCTTTTGCCACAACTTAATTTCTCTTTTATTAGTCCACAGGAATGACAGACAAATAATAAGCTTTCGTGTGAAATTTGTTGAGAGTTGTTAGACCATTAACACGTCACATCTGGTAATGTCAGCCAGTTTCGGGCTGTCTTCACCAGATACGACGTGTTAATGGTCTAAGAACTTCCAGCGTTGTACTCGATGATGACGTAAAAGCCGAAATCCAGATCCTACAGAAAAAAAATACAGTAACGTTCAGTCAAATGGCGGTGCATTCTTTAAAAAAAAAGTACTTTGTGCTTGAACTTTCATGGCACTTGAGGTATTTTCCAGAAGAAAGGCTAATACGAGGAAATGGATCTTTGAGATACGACAGATTAAATGCTTACTTTTGGCATATACTTAACTTTAACATATACTTAACTTTAACACATTTGAATAACAACCTGATTCTAATACGCAAGTATATTGTAATAGGATTCTGGATTCACACTCGTAGCAGTGGAAGTTCAGAAACATAACAAATTAAATTTTTTTAAAATTTGAAATTTCATCATTTTTTCACTTATTATTGCCTGCAGTTGTTGCTGTAGGTACACTTTTCTTCATAAGTAAAACAGATTCAAACCATACTTACAGGTGTATGAAACTCTAGAATTTGTATAATTTATGAAAAAATGAAGAAGGTGTTACATTTTAAACTTCGTGTTTAGCAAAAATTCAAATTTTGTAGTTAATTATCTCAATTTTTACCGCAGTTTTAATAGATCTGGAATATTCTGAAGTTTTGCATTAAGGAGTTTGTGTTCATTAAACACGCCAATTTTGAAAGTAATAGGATATTTATTTTTGATGTTACATGTCCCTAAGTACAGAAATTTGTTCTTTGCGGGAAATTGCCGTTGGCATTCTTTTAGAACTGTCCAGCACCATAAGCAGGTTCTTCTTCATTTTATGAATCAGTTTTCTTGTTTTTACATTCCCATGATGCACTCTTCTTGATTATACCACCTCCAAAAATGATTTATCTGTTTTCACTGCACGCTCTCTGTCTATTACATACAAAGCTTTTATACAGTTTACTCCGGGCTTAATTCCCATTTTCTCTAACACATATTTACTGCTTTGCACACAAAGATTAGCACATGAAACTGCATCATAAACACCAATAGCAAGTGCATTTCTTCCCACGAATATGGTTTTTGGCTATCTTTCCCGTTCTCATTCGTTAAAACATTCATTTCGGTTTTGGGTACCGCCATTAAGGCCATTTCTTGAATAAGTTTTCATTTGCAAGGTCCCTGAATATCGGTTTGATGGCTTCCATTACAGCAGTTGGAGCAGTTGGTAGAGAATTCCTGTGATGTATGACGGAAGAATGCTGTGCGAAGGGGTGTGGCGCTGCATCTTGGTACAGTTAAGGCCAAATAAAGTGCCTTATAATCTCTCAACTACATATGTTTTATACATCAAACTATTCAGGAAGATGTGCGCTACAAAACAGGCACATTTTTGAAAAATTGAATTTTTTAAAAAAAAATTTACGTCCTACTCCTTTCTTTCCATAATATCTAAGATTTTAATGTGAAAAATAATATTTCTGATAAAAATTTGTAGGTGTTTTTGCCATAAACTAGTGATTGTAGGTCACAATTAGTGAGCATTTCTTTCTTCAAACATTTTTAACTCTCTCTCTCTCTATATATATATATATATAGTAACAATAATATTATTCTTAATAATATCTACGATAAAGGAACCTTCAGGGAGGTATATAAATTAAATAAATAGATAATAAAATACAACTATACAAGTAAAATACCACTGTTTTCTCCTGTACCTCACACATTATCCGGACAGTTTCTCTGGTATAGTTACTAGTTACTGAAGGTCCTTCTCTTTCTCTTTTTAATCTTCTTCTTTCTGTCCTGCTTGGATGTTTATTTTCTAAATAACGCTTCATAGATGGTGACTACCTTCAGGTATAGTGTTTAACCACGACATACTTGCATCATCCATGTACAGAAATAAATCACCTGCATCTTTTTCTTTTTCCACCTTCACTCGATTAAACGGCGCTGTTGATACTCTCAGGTCTTGCATTACTCCACTATGTTTCTGTTTCCGAAGTCGGAATGATGCATCTGGATCTTTGTACGTTAGTGATCCTAGTACCAAACCAGTTGCCTGTGCTCCAAGTAAGCCAAATTGCAGACGTTAAACTGCTACGTTAAACTGAATGTGAAGTGCTGAGCGCAGACGTATGAAGAAATACGCTATGTGATCAAAAGTATCCGGACACCTGGCTGAAAATGAGTTACAAGTTCATGGCGAGCTCCATAGGTAATGCTGGAACACAATGTAGTGTTAGCCCACCCTTAGCCTTGATGACAGCTTCCACTCTCGCAGGCATACGTTCAATTAGTTGTTGGAAGGTTTTTTGGGGAATGGCATCCCATTCTTCACGGAGTGTTGCACTGAGGAGAGGTATCGATGTCGGTCGGTGAGGCCTGGCACGAAGTCGGCGTTCCGAAACATCCCAAAGATGTTCTGTACGATTCAGGTCAGGACTCTGTGCAGTCCAGTCCATTACAGGGATGTTATTGTCGTGTAACCACTCCACCACAAGCCGTGCATTATGAACAGGTGATCCATCGTGTTGAAAGATGCAATCACCAACCCTCAATTGCTCTTCAACAGTGGGACGCAAGAAGGTTCTTAAAACATCGATGTAGGCCTATGCTGTGATAGTGCTGCGCAAAGCAACATGGGGTGCAAGCCCCCTCCATGAACAACACGACCACAACTTAGCACCACCGCCTCCGAATTGTACTGTTGGCACTACACATACTGGAAGGTGAGGAGAGGTATCGCTGTCGGTAGGTGAGACCTGGCATCAAGTTGGCGTTCCAAAACATACCAAGGTGTTCTACAGGCTTCACGTCAGGACCCTGTGCAGGCCAGTCCATTGCAGGGCATTAGCCATACCCGCACCCTGCCATCGGATCGCCACATTGTGTGCCGTGATTCGTCACTCCACACAACGTTTTCCCACTGTTCAGTTGGCCAATGTTTACGCTCCTTACACCAAGCGTGGTGTCGTTTGCCATTTACCGGCATGATGTGTGGCTTACGACCAGCCGCTCGACCATGAAATCCAAGTTTTCTCACCTCCCACCTAACTGTCATAGTAGTTGCAGTGGATCCTGATGCAGTTTCGAATTCCTGTGTGATGGTCTGGACAGATGTCTGCCTATTACACATTACGACCCTCTTCAATTGTCGTCGGTCTCTGTCAGTCAACAAGACGAGGTCGGCCTGTCCGATTTTGTTCTGCACGTGTCCCTTCACGCTTCCACTTCATTATCACATCGGAAACAATGGGTCTAGGGATGTTTAGGAGTATGGAAATCTCGAGTGCAGACGTATGACACAAGTGATACCCAATCACCTGACCACGTTGGAAGTCCGTAAGCCCCGCGGAGCGCCCCATTCTGCCCTGTCACGATGTCTAATGACTACCGAAGTCACTGATATGGAGTACCTGGCAGTAGCTGGCAGCACTATGCACCTAATATGACTACTCAAGAGGACGTCGTTATCCGGGAAAAATTGTGGCCAAGATAGACACGAAGCCCACGCCTACTACAGTAGTACAAATTTTACATGCCAACTAGCTCTGCAGATGATGAAGAAATTGATGAAATGTATAATGAGATAAAAGAAATTATTCAGGTAGTGAAGGGAGATGAAAATTTAATAGTCAAAGGTGACTGGAATTCGAGAGTAGGAAAAGGGAGAGAAGAAAACGTAGTAGGTGAATATGGATTGGGGCCAAGAAATGAAAGAGGAAGCCGCCTGGTAGAGTTTTGCACAGAGCATAACTTAATCATAGTTACCCCTTGGTTCAAGAATCGTGAAAGAAGGTTGTATACATGGAAGAATCCTGGAGATACTAGAAGGTATCAGATAAATTATATAATGGTAAGACAGAGATTTAGGAACCAGGTTTTAAATTGTAAGACATTTCCAGGGGCAAATGTGCACTCTGACCACAATCTATTGGTTATGAACTGTAGATTAAAACTGAAGAAACTGCAAAAAGGTGGGAATTTAAGGAGATGGGACATGGATAAACTGAAAGAACCAGAGATTGTACAGAGTTTCAGGGAGAGCATGAGGGAACAACTGACACGAATGGGGGAAAGAAATACAGTAGAAGACGAATGGGTAGCTTTGAGGGATGAAATAGTGAAGGCAGCAGAGGATCAAGTAGGTAAAAAGACGAGGGCACTAAAAATACTTGGGTAACAGAAGAAATATTGAACTTAATTGACGAAAGGAGAAAATATAAAAATGCAGTAAATGAAGCAGGCAAAAAGGAATACAGACGTCTCAAAAATGAGATCGACAGGAAGTGCAAAATGGCTAAGCAGGGATGGCTAGAGGGCAAATGTAAGGATGTAGAGGCTTATCTCACTAGGGGTAAGATAGATACTGCCTACAGGAAAATTAAAGAGACCTTTGGAGAAAAGAGAACCACTTGTATGAATATCAAGAGCTCAGATGGAAACCCAGTTCTAAGCAAAGAAGGGAAAGCAGAAAGGTGGAAGGAGTATATAGAGGGTCTATACTAGGGCGATGTACTTGAGGACGATATTATGGAAATGGAAGAGGATGTAGATGAAGATGAAATGGGAGATACGATACTGCGTGAAGAGTTTGACAGAGCACTGAAAGACCTGAGTCGAAACAAGGCCCCGGGAGTAGACAACATTCCATTACAACTACTGATGGCCTTGGGAGAGCCAGTCCTGACAAAACTCTACCATCTGGTGAGCAAGATGTATGAGACAGGCGAAATACCCTCAGACTTCAAGAAGAATATAATAATTCCAATCCCAAAGAAAACAGGTGTTGACAGGTGTAAAAATTACCGAACTATCAGTTTAATAAGTCACAGCTGCAAAATACTAACCCGAATTCTTTACAGACGAATGGAACAACTGGTAGAAGCCGACCTCGGGGAAGATCAGTTTGGATTCCGTAGAAATATTGTAACACGTGAGGCAATACTGACCTTACGACTTATCTTAGAAGAAAGGTTCAGGAAAGCCAAACCTACGTTTCTAGCATTTGTAGACTTAGAGAAAGCTTTTGACAATGTTGACTGGAATACTCTCTTTCAAAGTCTGAAGGTAGCAGGGGTAAAATACAGGGAGCAAAAGGCTATTTACAATTTGTACAGAAACCAGATGGCAGTTATAAGAGTCGAGGGGCATGAAAGGGAAGCAGTGGTTGGGAAGGGAGTGAGACAGGGTTGTAGCCTCTCCCCGATGTTATTCAATCTGTATATTGAGCAAGCAGTAAAGGAAACAAAAGAAACATTCGGAGTAGGTATTAAAATCCAGGGAGAAGAAATAAAAACTTTGAGGTTCGCCGATGACATTGTAATTCTGTCAGAGACAGCAAAGGACCTGGAAGAGCAGTTGAACGGAATGGACAGTGTCTTGAAAGGAGGATATAAGATGAACATCAACAAAAGCAAAACAAGGATAATGGAATGTAATCGAATTAAGTCTGGTGATGCTGAGGGAATTAGATTAGGAAATGAGACACTTACAGTAGTAAAGGAGTTTTGCTATTTGGGGAGCAAAATAACTGATGATGGTCGAAGTAGAGAAGATATAAAATGTAGACTGGCAATGGCAAGGAAAGCGTTTCTGAATAAGAGAAATTTGTTAACATCGAGTATAGATTTAAGTGTCAGGAAGTCATTTCTGAGAGTATTTGTATGGAGTTTAGCAATGTATGGAAGTGAAACATGTACGATAAATAGTTTGGACAAGAAGAGAATAGAAGCTTTCGAAATGTGGTGCTACAGAAGAATGCTGAAGATTAGATGGGTAGATCACATAACTAATGAGGAGGTACTGAATAGGATTGAGGAGAAGAGTAGTTTGTGGCACAACTTAACCAGAAGAAGGGATCGGTTGGTAGGACATGTTCTGAGGCATCAAGAGATCACAAATTTAGCATTGGAGGGCAGCGTGGAGGGTAAAAATCGTAGAGGGAGACCAAGAAATGAATACACTAAGCAGGTTCAGAAGGATGTGGGTTGCAGTAAGTACTGGGAGATGAAGAAGCTTGCACAGGATAGGGTAGAATGGAGAGCTGCATCAAACCAGTCTCAGGGGTGAAGACCACAACAAGAACAACAACATGAAAAACGTATGTTTTTGGAGGTGTACGGATACTTTAGATCACATAGTGTAGTTGCCCTAACATCTGACACTGAGATAGTGATGTGAAGCCTTGGTAGGATGTTCTACATAACTCGCTGATTAATTTTAGACCATTTTCTAAGAAAGGGCACATAGAACTGTGGACCCTCTTTCCGGATAATGACTCAGTTATGTATCATCTGTCAGATATTCTGATAATGGGCTACGCCTTAAACGCAACAAGAAATATGATTCTAGTTTTGACCCTAAGTCGGTAATAATGGAACCCTTGTAGGATTACTTTGTTTACCGTCTATTCGTCTGTCTGTGCGTGTGTCTGTCTATTCGTTAAGACTTCTTATTCTCGCGAAGAAGTAGACGTATCAAGTTGAAATTTATACTATATACTAAAGTCTAAGGAGGCAAGGTGGCGTAAAAGTCCATGAAATCAAAAGGTACGGCTATTTATGTCACATATTTTGAGACTCGCCAACTCACTCATCAAAAACTATAGGGCACTTCCTGTGTATCTAGAATCATGAAATTTGGCAAGAAGAAAGGTTTCACGATACATGTAAGGGGAAAG
This sequence comes from Schistocerca serialis cubense, assembly GCF_023864345.2. NCBI lineage: Eukaryota > Metazoa > Arthropoda > Insecta > Orthoptera > Acrididae > Schistocerca > Schistocerca serialis. The sequence goes on along the minus strand of NC_064647.1, from coordinate 219,587,560 downwards.
AATTCGAGAAAAGATAATATGTAATTATATCATAAGAAAAAAAGTTCTCGAAGTCTTGGAATTAACAGGACCGAACTATCTACACTCCTGGAAATTGAAATAAGAACACCGTGAATTCATTGTCCCAGGAAGTGGACACTTTATTGACACATTCCTGGGGTCAGATACATCACATGATCACACTGACAGAACCACAGGCACATAGACAAAGGCAACAGAGCATCCACAATGTCGGCACTAGTACAGTGTATATCCACCTTTCGCAGCAATGCAAGCTGCTATTCTCCCATGGAGACGATCGTAGAGATGCTGGATGTAGTCCTGTGGAACGGCTTGCCATGCCATTTCCACCTGGCGCCTCAGTTGGACCAGCGTTCGTGCTGGACGTGCAGACCGCGTGAGATGACGCTTCATCCAGTCCCAAACATGCTCAATGGGGGACAGATCCGGAGATCTTGCTGGCCAGGGTAGTTGACGTACACCTTCTAGAGCACGTTGGGTGGCACGGGATACATGCGGACGTGCATTGTCCTGTTGGAACAGCAAGTTCCCTTGCCGGTCTAGGAATGGTAGAACGATGGGTTCGATGACGGTTTGGATGTACCGTGCACTATTCAGTGTCCCCTCGACGATCACCAGTGGTTTACGGCCAGTGTAGGAGATCGCTCCCCACACCATGATGCCGGGTGTTGGCCCTGTGTGCCTCGGTCGTATGCAGTCCTGATTGTGGCGCTCACCTGCACGGCGCCAAACACGCATACGACCATCAATGGCACCAAGGCAGAAGCGACTCTCATCGCTGAAGACGACACGTCTCCATTCGTCCCTCCATTCACGCCTGTCGCGACACCACTGGAGGCGGGCTGCACGATGTTGGGGCGTGAGCGGAAGACGGCCTAACGGTGTGCGAGACCGTAGCCCAGCTTCATGGAGACGGTTGCGAATGGTCCTCGCCGATACCCCAGGAGCAACAGTGTCCCTAATTTGCTGGGAAGTGGCGGTGCGGTCCCCTACGGCACTGCGTAGGATCCTACGGTCTTGGCGTGCATCCGTGCTTCGCTGCTGTCCGGTCCCAGGTCGACGGGCACGTGCACCTTCCGCCGACCACTGGCGACAACATCGATGTACTGTGGAGACCTCACGCCCCACGTGTTGAGCAATTCGGCGGTACGTCCACCCGGCCTCCCGCATGCCCACTATACGCCCTTGCTCAAAGTCCGTCAACTGCACATACGGTTCACGTCCACGCTGTCACGGCATGCTGCCAGTGTTAAAGACTGCGATGGAGCTCCGTATGCCACGGCAAACTGGCTGACACTGACGGCGGCGGTGCACAAATGCTGCGCAGCTAGCGCCATTCGACGGCCAACACCGCGGTTCCTGGTGTGTCCGATGTGCCGTGCGTGTGATCATTGCTTGTACAGCCCTCTCGCAGTGTCCGGAGCAAGTATGGTGGGTCTGACACACCGGTGTCAATGTGTTCTTTTTTCCATTTCCAGGAGTGTATATACACACATGTTCAGAAAACATCACTTGTAACGACTGGCGATAGGATGTTCATATTCACAGGACATGTACATTACTATGTTCTGCCGAAATGATGAGCATTTGAAACACGTCGGTCGACGGGTTCAGTTTCAACGTGGTTATCGCGGCTCAAAACCACCAACCGGTAAAATGTGCCTGAGGCTCTCCTTGTCGCTATAAACCGAAGATAACGTATCCGAGTCACTTGAGCAGATGTGCCGGATACCTCGCAGAAGCATGCGCGAACCGTAACGACAAACCAGACAGTTTGCATGAGGGCGCATACTTGGTACGGGAGAAAGTGATGCATGCGTTCGGGAAATTGCTGCTTGCGTGGGACGATGTGTTTCAGTAGTGCAAAAGGTGTGTGCAGAATGGTTCAATGAAGAGCGTAGAACACGACGAGATGGGTCAGGTGGCACCACCCAGACCCCCCCACCTCCCCCCCCCCCACCCGAGAAGATTGACACCTCATCCGAACTACATTGCAGGACGGATCTGCGTCTCCTTGACTGTGGCGAAACTGTGGAACGGTGTAACACACGTCGCCATGTGTTTCGGCTTGGGTAACGTGCACGTTGTCCACTTCTCCTACGTTTAATAAATGTGCAGAATCATGCTAAACGTCACTGGGGACAGGAATGGCGTCAGATAGTGTTTCTTGACGAAGCCAGGTACTCTGTTTGAAAATGATGGCCGGCCGGTGTGGCCGAGCGTTCTAGACGCTTCAGTTTCAAACCGCGTGACCGCTACGGTCGCAGGTTCGAATCCTGCCTCGGGCGTGGATGTGTGTAATATTCTTAGGTTAGTTAGTTTTAAGTAGTTCTAAGTTCTAGGGGACTAATGGCCTCAGATGTTAAGTCCCATAGTGCTCAGAGCCATTCGAACCATTTGAAAATGATGGCTTCAGTTTGGATAGCCACAGATAGGGGGAGCGGCGTCACAGTGATATCACAAGACGTAGAGCGCCATCTACACACCTTATGGCGTGCGATGGCATTGGGTAAAGCCACAAATCACATTTGGTGCGTGCCCAGGACACTGTGACTAGTGTGACGTACGTGAACGACATCTTTCGACCCACAGCCATATCCTTTCTGCTCAACATCCCAGACCCCATTTTTCAGCATGACAATGCACGACCACACGTGCCTTCTCGGTGTCACAGGATGTCAGCCCTTTGCCCTGGTCCAGCAGATCACCAAACTTGTCACCAATCTAAATTATGTGGGACACTGTGAAAACGGTTCAAATGGCTCTAAGCACTGTGGGAATTAACATCTGAAGTAATCAGTCCCCTAGACTTAGAATTACTTAAACCTAACTAATCTAAGGACATCACACACATCCATGCCCGAGGCAGGATTCGAACCTGCGACCGTAGCAGCAGCGCAGTTCCCGACTGAAGCGCCTAGAATCGCTGGGCCACAGCGGCCGGAAACATTGTGAAATGACGGGTGTGGTACTATGACCCAATGCCAAGCACCACAAGCGAGTTTTTTAACCAGGTGAATGCTGCATGAATATCTATACCACAGGCCACCATTCGCGCCTTATGCGCGTCGATACCATCACGCATGGAACAAGTTATGGGGCCCCATGCGGACCTTGTGCCTACTAGGCAAAGGGACACACACTGAACTGAGATGACTAAAATGCTAATCATTTTTGCAGAACATATTAATCTGCATATCCTGTGAATATGAACGTCCTGTCTGTAGTCGTTGAAGGTGGGTTGTTTTCTTTTCTGAGCATGAGTATGGTGTGTCACGGCCAGACACCACACTTGCTAGGTGGTAGCCTTTAAATCGGCCGCTGTCCGCTTGTATACCTCGGACCCGCGTGTCGCCACTGTCAGTGATTGCAGACCGAGCGCCGCCACACGGCAGGTCTAGTCTAGAGAGACTATACAGCCGACTTTGATAGCGATGGTTCACTGACTACATACGCTCTCATTTGCAGAGACGACAGTTTAGCATAGCCTTCAGCTACGTCATTTGCTACGACCTAGCAAGGCGCCATATTCAGTTTCTATAATCTGAACAGATAATATTGTGAATCATGTACCGTCAAGAGCGACGTTCATCATTAATGGATTAAAGTTACGTATCCAACCAGCTACGTCCGCTTTCTGAATTCTCATTCCTTGTCATGTTCCAGACCTCACGTCAGTATAGTTCTTCCCTCCTCACGCCAGCCTGCGTGAGCTAAAACGGGTGCATTTCGGCCTCCACTCGTAACACGGTGTTGGCTCTTCAGCCAACACAACAAGTATACATAATTCAGTTTGTACGGAACCCTCGTAGCGGGAGGCCTACTTACACTTGGCCGATTTGTATAGATTTTAACAAGTAATCTGCTGAATTTCGCAATCTGCTAATGCAGTGATATAAGACGTGTCGAGAGTTTACATAATGGTCGGAGGCAACCTGCTCGACTTCATGTCGCAACTTGAGAGAGAGAGAGAAAGGCAGTAGCCGGCTGCCCCAGGCGTGCGGCTCCTGAAAGGAAACCGCCGGCCGTGACTCGAGAGCTCCAGACCCGAGGGCAAGGTTTTTCCGGCGCCCGCGCTGCTCGGTCAGGAGAACGGCTGAATCACCAGTCCGTTGTTCTGCTCCATAGCTGCTCAATGTACGTAGCTGCAGCGGGCGGTACCACAAATGTAGCTACACTACTGGCCACTAAAATTGCTACACCACGAAGATGAAGTGCTACAGACGCGAAATTTAACCGACAGCAAGAAGATGCTGTGATATGCAAGTAATTAGCTCTTCAGAGGATTCATGCAAGGTTGGCGCCGGTGGCGACACCTACAACGTGCTGACATGAGGAAAGTTTCCAACCGATTTATCGTACACAAACAGCAGTTGACCGGCGTTGCCTGGTGAAACGTTGTTGTGATGCCTCGTGTAAGGAGGAGAAATGCGTAACATCACGTTTCCGACTTTGATAAAGGTCGGATTGTAGCCTATCGCGATTGCGGTCTATCGTATCGCGACATTGCTGCTCGCGTTGTTCGAGATCCAATGACTGTTAGCAGAATATGGAATCGGTGGATTCAGGAGGGTAATACGAAACGCCGTGCTGGATCTGAACGGCCTCGTATCACTAGCAGTCGACAGGCATCTTATTCGCATGGCTGTAACGGATCGTACAGCCACGTCTCGATCCCTGAGTCAACAGATGGGGACGTTTCAAGAGAACAACCATCTGCACGAAGAGTTCGACGACGTTTGCAGCAGCATGGACTATCAGCGCGGAAACCGTGGCTGCGGTTAACCTTGACGGTGCATCGCAGACAGGAGCACCTGCGATGCTGTACTCAACGACGAACCTGGGTGCACGAATGGCAAAACGTCATTTTTTCGGATGAATCCAGGTTCTGTTTACAGCATCATGATGGTCGCATACGTGTTTGGCGAATCGCGGTGAACGCATATTGGAAGCATGTATTCGTCATCGCCACACTGGCGTATCACCAGGCGTGATCGTATGGGGTGCCATTGGTTACACGTCTCGGTCAGCTCTTGTTCGTACTGACGACACTTTGTACAGTGGAATTTACATTTCAGATGTGTTACGACCCGTGGCTCTACCCTTCATTCGATCCCTGCGAAACCCTCCATTTCAGCAGGATAATGCATGACCGCATGTTGCAGGTCCTGTACGGGCCATTCTGGATACAGAAAATCTTCGACTGCTGCCCTGGCCAGCACATTCTCCAGATCGCTCACCAATTGAAAACGTCTGGTCAATGCTGGCCGAGCAACTGGCTCGTCACAATACACCAGTCACTACTCCTGATGAACTGTGGTATCGTGTTGATGTTGCATGGGCAGCTGTACCTGTACACGCGATCCAAGCTCTTTTTGACACAATGCCCAGGCGTATCAAGGCCGTTATTACGGCCAGAGGTGATTGTTCTGGGTACTGATTTTTCAGGATCTATGCACCCACATTGCGTGAAAATGTAATCACATGTCAGTTCTGGCATAGTATATATGTCCAATGAATACCCGATTATCACCTGCATCTCTTCTTGGTGTAGCAATTTTAATGGCCAGTAGTGTACATCCTCAGATATGCCCGTTGGATGCGGTCTCTCACGTGACAACTTAGCACTCCTCCCTTACATACATAACCTTCGATACCCTGGTATCATTTTCGCTTCCGCTGCCATCTATTTTCTGCGTACCCTTCAAGATTGTCCACAGGTGCTTCCATTGCCATTAAGTCCCGGACACAGCCCTCATGTCGGGTTCGGATACTTTCTTACGGCCTGTACGTTCCTCTACATCTGCGTGATTTCTATTCACAGTAAAGTGCCTGGCATAGGGTTCAACGAACCATCTTCAAGCTGTCTCTCTACCCTTCCACTCTCGAACGGCGCGCAGGGAAAACGAGCACTTAAATTTTTCTGTGCGAGCCCTGATTTCTCTTATTTTATCGCGACTTCCTGACACTTAAAATCTATACTCGATGTTAACAAATTTCTCTTCTTCAGAAACGCTTTCCTTGCCATTGCCAGTCTACATTTTATATCCTCTCTACTTCGACCATCATCAGTTATTTTGCTCCCCAAATAGCAAAACTCCTTTACTACTTTAAGTGTCTCATTTCCTAATCTGATTCCCTCAGCATCACCCAACTTAATTCGACTATATTCCATTACCCTTGTTTTGCTTTTGTTGATGTTCGTCTTATATCCTCCTTTCAAGACACTATCCATTCCGTTCAACTGCTCTTCCAAGTCCTTTGCTGTCTCTGACAGAATTACAATGTCATCGGCGAATCTCAACGTTTTTATTTCTTCTCCATGAATTTTAATACCTACTCCGTACTTTTCTTTTGTTTCCTTTATTGCTTGCTCAATATACAGATTGAATAACATCGGGGAGAGGCTACAACCCTGTCTCACTCCTTTCCCAACCACTGCTTCCCTTTCATGCCCCTCGACTCTTATAACTGCCATCTGGTTTCTGTACAAATTGTAAATAGCCTTTCGCTCCCTGTATTTTACCCCTGCCATATTTAGAATTTGAAAGAGAGTATTCCAGTCAACATTGTCAAAAGGTTTCTCTAAGTCCACAAATGCTGGAAACGTAGGTTTGCCTTTCCTTAATCTTTCTTCTAAGATAAGTCGTAAGGTCAGTATTGCCTCACGTGTTCCAACATTTCTACGGAATCCAAACTGATCTTCCCCGAGGTCGGTTTCTGTCAGTTTTTCCATTCGTCGAATACAATATATGTTCCAAAACCCTACTGCTAATCGGTTAGTGATATGGGCCTGTAATTCAGCGCATTACTCCTATTTCCCTTTCCAGTCTTTAGGTACGGGTCTTTCTGTGAGCCAGCGGTTGTATATGACTGCTACATATGGAGCTATTATGTCAGCATACTCTGAAAGGAAACTGACTGGTATACAATCTCGACCGGAGCCCTTGCCTTTGAGCTTATTTGCATAAGCTACACCGAGAATATCTACTTCTATGTTTCCCATGTTGGCAGTTGTTTTTGAATGGACTTCAGGAATATTTACTTCACCTTCTTTAGTGAATGAGTTTTAGAAAACCGTATATAATAACGGGCACTGTCATTACTGACCTGGTGTGAATGAGTTTTAGAAAACCGTGTGCAAGGAATAACTTTACTGTAATGGCACTATCATCACTGAATTTGCCGCTGACAGCGCGCCGTGTAAAAAATAATAATAATAAAAAAGAAAAAGCAGCGGAGCCCTTCACTAATATTATTGTAATATTCCGTCTGCGAGTACCAGTGATTATGGGGTACCGTAATTGAGATTACAACGCTTTTTTCTGTGAAAAAAGGAGCATCTACGCTTTTTGTAATTTTAGAGATAAGGAATGCCTATTGGACATTGTTTCTTGGGGCTCGGATACGTAGTTTGCATATAGACGTAATTTTAAGTGCAGAAGAGATACAACTTGTAATCGGAATTATCAACAATATAAGATTTATCTTGTGAAAATGAAGGTAAATATCGTCTATGAACTTTTATTCGATGTTGGATCTCCGGTCGTTCATAAAACGATTAGTGTGTTTAGCAATCCAGTGCATAGTGATTTCCTCGCAAATTAATAACACTGGGCGAATCTGCTACTATCACGGTCCGAACGACGCGCAATATTTCACCCTCGGCATGTGTGTTAAAGACGTTAGCTATGCGACCGGTTTGTTAGAAGATATACTACCACTGTTGTTGAACCTTCTCATTCTGAGTTTCCAGAAAATCTTACGGCGACTGCTAGTACTGTAGCTGCCATGAGAGACGGATTTTTAACGCGATTTGTAGCAGTTTTCTCCGACTTTGCCTGGCGTTCTCTGAGAGTCGGGAAAACGGAAACCTCCGACCGCCAACTCATCCTGTACCTAACCTGTTCTCTCCTCACAGCAGCCACGAAGAAAACATATTCATCTATACGCAAATTTTTTCACAGATTTTTATATTAGGTCAAAATTTTAAAATCTACGCATCTAGGCGAAAAATCAAAAGAGAGTTTAAACGCAGAACCTGTCTTATCTGTATCAAAGTCAAAGGTCACGTTAATTAATTTTTGTTTACGACGTAGCAGTTCATTAAAGCCGGTAGCCACTGTGACGGAACGTCACATAAATATTGACTTTTTTATCGGTTGTAAACGTATTTTATGAATATAATTAGTATAAAAGATACAGCTAATGTTCTTGAAACAAGTGATATGCAGCGATAAATAATTTAAGAGTAGCATCTTTATGTAATGTCTATGAAAATAAAAAAGGATCGTAAAGAGACGCGATTGTACGGCCGAGGAGGGGAGGAAGGACGTACTTTATGGGACTCACTCTGCGATGCGGAAGGCAGCCATTGAGCGGCTACACATATTTTATGTAAGTTATTCTTGTTTCTGATACAATAAACTTGTTATTGTTATCACGAATTGAATTTCTTCGTAATAGTTGTCACCTCAAATGCTCGCAGTCGCTAATTATTTTTAATAAGCATTTTTTCACTAATTTGCGCAGCGAGAAGCTCATCTTCCGATGCAGCCTCTGGTCGGCCATTACACGCCGAAGTATTAATTTATTTTTCAAAGTGTTAACAGTGAATGTAAATGCGAGAGATTCCGTTGTAAAAACCTTTCTAAATTGCAACAGATAATTAATTTACGTTAAAAGTTCATTTTTTAAATTATACAGATTCCATGAGTTCAGTAAGTTTTACCTTGGCCGCTCCACGGCAAGAATCGAAATTCTCTCGAGCCTTGCTTTGCAATCAATAAATAGAAATTAACAAAATTACACTAAATTCAGTTAACGGCAACTATATTTTGGTCATCACGTTCAAAATCTAAAGTTGGTACATGAATAACAGCGGCCCTTCAAGAACCCGTTTCATATTTAGTTATGCACGTAAGTATGAGAGAAAGAATCATGCTGATAAATTAAAAACATTATATATATATATATGTATATATATATATATATATATATATATATATATATATATATATATATATATATATATATATATATATAAGCCGTCAGTATTTGGTATGAGGCTTGTTGGCATGGCCGTTCTCCGAAGTTAATCTGGAGTGTGCATTATTGCAAGCGATCTTGGCCCTATGTGGATCTTGAGCGCCAAAATTTATTTCCTTTGTATATTCAAGTCTCTTTGCTCTGCTTTGGGGATTCCGTTTGTATGAACCTTCGTACGTAGAGTCTGGTGCTTTGGAGACTCTGATTCGTTAGGTGCTTTGGTCTTCGGATTAGGCGATTGCCGTGCTTCCCGTCGGTCTAGTGGGCTTGAAGCTGATTAAGCATCTTAAACGGGCTAAGTCGGGAGAAGGCGATATTGGTGGCGTCTGTGTTTCCGTTCCCGATATCTTGCCTCCGGTGCTGGGTAGAACCAAGGTCTGCAATACCGGAGATATGGTCCGAGTACTCAAGTGTACTGCTTATTATGCTCGGCAGTAAATATGACAGGGTAAAAATATTTAAAATTGAGAAATGAGAAAGAAGAAACGGGAAATGTTGAAAGCAGTAGAAGAAGCAAAGTCATCACGCTCGTTTTTCCAGGACTCAAGATTTGCCAGAGGTGTCTACCGACAAAGTACTTTGGTTCTAACGAATGAGACGGGTGAAGTGGTACCGTCAGAAGAGCAGGCAAACCTATAAAAAATAAAATTGAGGACCTATTGAATCGGGACGTTCCACTGACTGTGACAGACTGGAGTCCGTTTTGATAGAGCAGAAGTCCCTGAAACATCAGAGAAAGAAATCGATGTTGCCCTAAAAGTACTCAAGAACGACAAGGCCCCAGGAGGTAGTGGTATCACGGCTGAGATGCTTCGCTTGGGAGGACAACCACTGATTGATGCATTGAAACGATTAATGTCCACCATATGGGCAGCAGAAATAATTCCTGAAGAATGGAAGGGAGCAATTATATGTCACACCTTAAAGAAGGGTGATGTTACCCAAATATATAGCTACCGAGGAATTTCACTCCTTGAAATTGGACATAAAGTCCTGCTGCTAAACTGAATGAAACCACTGGCTGAAGGAATTGTAGGCACATATCAGCGTGGTTTCATCCCCGGACGGTCTACCATTGACCAAATATTTATTTTGAGGCAGCTCATAGAAAAATTCTATGAGTTCAATCGGGAACTGCACCTCATCTTCATCGATTTTCGGCTAGCTTATGACAGCATTGACCGCGTTACATTATGGGATACATAATTGCAGCTTGCTACTCCCAGTCAACTTGGCAACCAATCATCACCACCTTTCACTATCCAAAATGGATTTAGAGAAGGAGATTCATTGGCGCCAATATTATTCAACTTGGCCTTGGAAAAAGGAAGCCGTGACGCTTGCCGAACCGGAGAAATGGAGATGGTGGTACCAGACAGAGTTCTGGCATTTTCTGACGGTGTTGTGATCCTTGGCGACACTCTAGAGCAAATGTGTGCTGATACTTCACGATTCCTCCAAAATGAAAAGGAAACTGGGCTAGAGGTGAACGAGGATAAAACTAAATATCTTGGAATATCACGTCGTCGAGTTCTCCGTCCTTCCATTGTTGTAGACGGGCATACCTTCGAACGAGTTAAGGAGTCCAAGTAGCTGGGCTCAATATTAACCAACAAAAGTGAAGTGACGAAAGAAGTACATCAACGCATAAAAACTGCTAATCTCGTGTTCTTTAGTCTGAACCATCTTTTAAAAACCCGTCAGGTATCTCAGAAGAATAAAGTCCATCTGTACACGACACTGGGAGGCAAGTACTTTTATACAGCTGTGAAACTTGGGCGACATCAGCAACGACAGAAAGGTACTTCGGAAGATCTATGGACCGTGTACAATAACATGGAAGTTAAATGGGAAAGAAGAAAGAAGACCTGTACCACACATTGGACGAATATTGGGACAGAGGTGACTACAGTGGTTTGACCACATCTTACCATCCTGCAGCAAATACCTCCTCTCTTGTGATTGACAGACATTCCTTTTATTGAGGTTTTTGTGTTTGTAATGTTTTTTTCCTGTTAATCTCCTGTTGTAGGCCTCAAAGGCCCGTTAATGCAATAAATGATGATGATGATAAAAGATTTCAGTATGTGTTCAGTAAAAGCATAAATAGCTGACTGTATAATAGTCGTTTTGTATGTGAGTGTGTTTCATCACAGCACAAGTGGTTGTCAGCTCAGGAGTACATTACCCCTTCGTAAGTTTTAGAAAATGACACGAAAACTGACATTGGGTGTTAGTTACTGACATTGTGGAGTTAAATTTGTTACAGACAGGCCTAACAGTCGCATATTTCAGTCTTTCTGGGAAAATATCCTGATTACGCCCCGTATAAGCGACTGAGAACATTGTAGGGCCACAACGTTTTAGTTTCTTCTTCGAGATATTAAACACCACACATTAACTTTTACTTTTTACAGCCGTGATGATCTTCCCAACTTCTGATAGGTCGTGAGATCGTTTGAATGTCACTAATTGTTCTCTGTTTTGCTTCTTATTTCACTGTTCCGGATTGTTTTCTCAGCTCTTTGCGACAACTTGCTCATATACTCCTAGAAAATAATTGTTATTTTTAAATATTCTCTTCACCTCTCGTATAACAAAATAATGCGTAGTTTTCACTATTATTCAATATTCTCACAGGACACACATCAGCGCACTATTTCTTTGTTCTCTGTGTCGAATTGTCTTCCCACAAACACGTCATAAAATTTACTACCTGGTGTCTTCCGCATGGTAGTAACTGCACCACTAAGTGGACTATTGCTGTCAGTATAGACTAACCGATTTCAATTCGCACGTCCACACTTCAACACCTGACCTGCCGCTCAGGATCTTCCCAGATGTACTTGTGGGTACTAACCAACCTAAAACGATGAAACTTGCAATAGCTGTAATTATTAGTCTGCAAATGACGTAAATACTGATGTGTTTTTGTTCAGTACACCGTCCTCAGTCACCAAGAGAAATATCCGCATCTACGCCCGTTATACCCTATATCTAAGGTGCAACAACCAAAGATTCATTCTTTCAGTGCGGCTGTACATCCAACCCAACCTCTTGCGAGAAGGCGAAAGGGTGAGTGAGGGGTTAAAGGGCAGGTGAAGCTATGTTAGTAGCGTGTAAGAGGCTGGGAGCTACCAAACCCAACCTCTTGCGAGTGAGGGATTAAAGGGTAGGTGACGTGACGCTATGTTAGTAGTGTGTAACAGGCTGGGAACTTGGGTCAGATGGGATGCAGTTCAGATGGCCGAGGTGGTTAAGTTGGTTGATTGGTTGATTTGGGGGAGGGGACCGAAGCCATCGGTTGCATCGGATTAGGGGAAGGATCTCGTCTCTAGTTGGATGATCCTGAAAAGGACGGTTATTTGTTATGTTTCCATCTAGCGTATCGTGCTGCGAACTACAAACCGAGAGTTATGCTCAATGGACAAACATTGAGGTACAATCCTTTCCCAAAATGTCTCGGGATCACTCTAGATAGAACCCTGAGCTACAAAGAGCACATCACCAAGCTTTCTCATAAAGTTGCTGCAAGGAACAACATACTGCATAAGCTCAGTGGTGCCATCTGGGGAACCTCTGCTGACTGTCTGCGTTTAACTGGCATCAGTCTTGTGTTCTCTGCTGCCGAGTACTGTGCACCTGTCTGGTTGGAAAGTGTACATGTGAAGAAGGTAGACACAAAACTTAACGACACAATACGCTGTATTACTGGTTCCATCCAATCAACCCCATGCCACTGGTTACCTGTACTGAGTCACATCCCTCCACCTCACTTAAGGCGGAAACAAGCTCTACTGAGGTAGGCCAAGAAAATCTCTGCATCACCTTCTCTACCACTGCACCAGGAATTCTGTCATCCGCCACAGCAACGACTGCGATCAAGAAGACCATCAAGTGTTACTGCAGGACAACTCATCGCGGATGGTTTTGATCTAAATGAAAGCTGGAAGCATGAATGGTCAACAAAAATATTGGGAACAAGAGCCCATCACCTTGATCCCACAAAGAAGCCAAAAGGTTTTGATCTACTTTGGTGCCGTCTCAACAGTTTAAGGACTGGATGGTTCAAATGGCTCTAAGCACTATGGGACAACTGCTGAGGTCGTCCCCTAGAACTTAGAACTACTTACACCTAACTAACCTAAGGACATCACACACATGCATGCCAAAGGCAGGATTCGAACCTTGCGACCGAAGATGTCGCGCGGTTCCAGACTGTAGCGCCTAGAACCGCTCGGCCACTCGGGCCGGCTAAGGACTGGACATGGTTGTTGTAGCTACTTCAAGTACAGATGGGGCTAGATCACTTCACCAATGTGTGGATGTAATCAAGAAGAGCAGACAATTGAACATTTAGTCCAACGCTGTCCTCTTCATTCATATTCTGGAATTCCCGATGACTTGTTCACTCTCACACTCAGCTTAATTAACTAGTTGAGAAACACGGACTTTAAGGTTTAATCTTGTCTTATGTCATATGTATACGGCATAAAATCTTTTGCCTTATATTAACTGTATATTGTATAAAATCACCATACGATTAAATAAAGGGGAAGGATGGGAAAGGAAGCCGGCCGTGCCCTTTCAAAGGAACCATCGCGGCATTTTCCTGAAGTGGAAAACCTAAAACAAGTTGGCCGGATGCGAGTTTGAATCGTCGTCCTCTAGAATGCGTCCACCTCACTCGGTACGTGGTTGAGGTAACCGCTTGCGTTAAGCAGGAGATCCGTGTTCAAGTCCGCGTTCCCGTACAAATTTCAACCTTTTACCACTGATTCATTTCAATGTCTAAATTCATGACAATGGCCAAATGAGACTAGCGTCATTTAAAGCGTCTTAATAGTACGTCATAAGGTTTTTTTGAGGTCTTCAGTAGTTTACTCACTAATCAGCCTCACTGTCTTCTTTGAGTTTTCCTGTACTGTGTCTGGAGCTAAGTTATGTATTGTGACTAACTGTGCATTGTGATCTGACATTCCGTTTACCATAGGACATGCACTAGTCTCTTTAAGTTCCGCTTGCTGTATGAATATATTACTACGTGGGTTGTACTATCTGAGCAGCTCGGTAGTGAAATTTATGGCTTACTCTGATTTATAAGAGGCTAACAACACCTCTAAATCATTTTTCAACTGGTTCAAATGGCTCTGAGCACTATGGGACTTAACATCTGAGATCATCAGTCCCCTAGACATAGAACTACTTAAACCTAACTAACCTAAGGAAATCGCACACATCCATGCCCGGGGCAGGATTCGAACCTGCGACAGTAGCAGCAGGGCGGTTCCAGACTGAAGCGCCTAGGACCGCTCGGCCAATTCATTTTTTCTGTAATATATCTTTAAGAAATGTACATTGAAGTCACCACAAATTAATAATCCATTTCTTCTCCCTGACGGAGCGCACAATAATCCATCACACTTTTTAATAAAAATTTCCTAATTACTCGCTGTACTACATATCAATCACAATTATTACGTATACCAAAATTAACCCACAAGCGCATGCTTACGTTTCCTGATCAATACAGAATTTAACTATTTACATATTATTGTGTTTATGCAGGGCGTACATGAAGTCTCAGTATCATTAAAAAAAAAAAAAAAGAAAGTCACCGTGGATTGTTGTAAGACGGATCGCAGCTTTAACAGTTCATTCCTAATGAGCCAAAATTTCATTGTGCGTTTCAATACTGGCTCGAAGAACATCATGGCTACATTCGGATTCTGCATATGTATGTGTCAACATTGCAGCGAAATAGGATTAAGGGTAGCAATCACATTCACTGGTGTTGTGTACGCGGAATCTTTGACTTTACACAGAAGCAGAAGTCTAATGGCGTGGCATCGGGGGATGGCGGGGACCATGCGGTAAAACCATTACGAGCTATCCATCTCTGCGAAAATGTATCATTCAGCACATTCCACAGGCTCAAATTGCAATGTGACGGTGTAAAAGCATGCTGAAGGTTAATGGACGGCTGCAGCTTTTCGATCTGTGGTAGCAGTTACTGTTCTAGTACGTCCAGCTAAAATTTTCCCGTTATGGTTTTCTCGGAGAAGAGAAATGGGGCTATAACCCTGTCGTGCATTAGCCTACACCTATAATTGAGCATCATTTCGTCACGGATGCCTTCGCGTGTTTCAAATGGTTCAAATAGCAGCAAGCACTATGGGACTTTACGTCTGATGTCATCAGTTCCCTAGACTTAGAACTACGTAAACCTAACTAACCTAAGGACATCACACACATCCATGCCCGAGGCAGGAATCGAACCTGCGGCCGTAACAGCCATGTTTTCCGGACTGAAGCGGCTAGAACCGCTCGGTCACATCGGCTGGCTAGCGTGTTTCGTTTGGGTGTTCGGTGCCCCGTATTATTATGCTGTGGCGATTCACATGTCCAGAAATATGGAACGCTGCTTCCTCTGAAACGTGAGTCACAGTTAGTTTCGAGTCATGGATTTTGCACTTTTAGTGGTAGTAATTTTCAGCGTCTGTGGGACCCAGCATGCAACACATGAATGCATAACACACAGGAGGAACTTTTGGTTTCAGTGCTTGGACCATTTGCAACTTGTACGCAAAAAGGCATAAGTGGGCCTCTCGATAAGTAAACCAAATATTTTTTTCTCTCCTTGGTCAGGTTCAGTTGAAAAAAGAAATGCGGTATTTGTTATGAGACATCGTCAGATGTTTCCGCTTAAGGCCCCTATAGTTTCAAGAAGTTCCGATAGGCGGCGGTGCTGTATGTAGCCTTCAAAATAGCTTCTGTAACGGAGTAGCGTCCCAAGCAGAGAGCTGTCACTGAGTTTCTTTTGGCGGAAATCCAGAGCGCAGCAGTTATTCATAGGCGTTAGCACAATGCCAACTGGCAATGGACAAAAGCACGGCGAGTAGTTGGGCTAGGCGCCTGTCCTCACCGCTACAAGGCCGCGCAGCCCTGTCGTATATCCCGCGTGCTGGCCGCCTGCATACCGCGGTGACTCCTGCAGTGTTGACTTGATAACACTCTCACTCAAAGTGACGGATCACAGTCAGATGCCTCGCTGCTGAACTGGTGTCTGTTGATAGTGGTCCGAGCGAGGTGGCGCTGTGGTTAGCGCACTGGACTCGTATTCAGGATGTTGAGTGGTACTTAAGATAGGTAAATAAATTAGTGAAATCAATGTGAAGTAGAAATTAGAAAATAAATAAAAAACTTAGTTTAGTTTAGAAGAATTACACACTGGCAAACAGCGGGCAGAGCAGAAGAGGTAATGACCGTGAAGCAAGCACGTTCAGGAGAAGCCATCGCCCTCCCCACATAAGGCTAGGCGCAAATTGAGAAGCGTATAGCACGTGTGACGTGACACTAGACTACAGCGCTACACGCACGTGCCGCACGAGTCGCGCGGGTGCAGCGCATATTGCGACGCGTACACCGTACTCCGCACGCGCCGGCTGGCGACGCTCTGCGCTGACAGAACCGAAGCGCGCAACCTCTTATCTTTCTCAAACGATTTTACAGAAACTATTTTCTGAAAATATATGATTTTTGCCTTACTTGTAGCGTTATATTTCAGCTTCGTGACGGAGTGCCCATCACCTCGCTAATGACCATTCTTATTGTGATGTACACATTTTAGTAAGACACTACGCAAAACTCAAAGTTTGCAACGAAAATTAGGGGTCGCTATGATTTTGCGTTTGGTGCGTATTACACCTTATGTTGCTGCGTATGAAATTCAGCTAACATGCTGGATTTTTGTTTAGACTTGGGAGGAGATCTCTATATGCCTCCGACCACGAGAAAATGGATCCCATGTAGCGCGCTCACTTCCGATCTCACGCCCGCGAGAATGAAATACTCGCAACATCTCTCGTATCTCCTAAACCGCTCGAGACATCGAAACGAAAGTTTCCGGAAAACATGGCTGTTACGGCCGCAGGTTCGATTCCTGCCTCGGGCATGGATGTGTGTGATGTCCTTAGGTTAGCACACAAGGAGGAGAGTGTTACTAAACACACGGAACTTTATCTATGGCGATATATCACTACTTATACTTCTTTTTTTTATTTATTTCACTCCAGTGACTAATTTTTTAAGAGTTATCGACAGCTAGAGAAAGAAGAGCTTCCTGGTATGAAAATAAACATGAAATTTTTTCTTTTTGGTTACTGCAAACCGATACTATGAGGTTTTTCGTAAGCTATTGAACTCTGTGATTGCCAATTACTTGTTTAATGAAGCCTTCCGTTTCGGAATGCTGTCTCAGTAGCTGCTGTGAGATGAGTTGGGCAAATTACATTGTGACAAGGGAAGTACAATTAAACCAGGTATATGGTGCAATTCCAGCTGCCAATGGCTCATCAGTTACTGAAGTATACATTTTTGTTGACAGAAGAAAAACAAAACAAAACTATGCAGATATAAATAACAGAAAAGTATAACGTGCTAACGAAGAAAACTGGAGCGTTTAAATGGCGAAAAACTAAACACTACCCAAAGGCAATAAGACTCAGTACACAGTGAGGCAAAATTTATCGTATTGGCAATACTACCACTGCTGATATGCGCCGTTCCAATGTGAACATATGGCCGGGCTACTTTTCCGCTCTCCTCCTCAGATTTCCCACGGTGCTAGCGTGGCAAGCGCGACGCGCGGCACGAGAAACTGTGCCTCAACCACAACGCCGCGCGACCTGGCGCAGGCACGTGTCGCGTCCCAGTCGCGTCGCGTCGCAATTTGCGCGCTCCCATTTGAACCTGCGATGTTACAAAAACGCGCGCTGCGCTGCGTCGCGCCACGCGCTATACGCAATTTGCGCCTAGCCTAAGCCGAAGAAATTTCATGTTTATTTTCATACTAGGAAGCTCTTATTTCGCTAGCTGTCGATAGCTCTTAAAAAATTACAGTCAGTGGAGTGAAATAAATAAAAAAGAAGTATAAGTAGTGATATATCGCCATAGATAAGAAAGTTCCATGTGTTTAATAATTGGCAAAATACTCTCCTCCTTATGTGCTAACATTCGCAAACTTTCGTTTCGATGTCTCGAGCGGTTTAGGAGATACGAGAGATGTTGCGAGTATTTCATTCTCGCGGGCGTGAGATCGGAAGTGAGCGCGCTACATGGGATCCATTTTCTCGTGGTCGGAGGCAGATTGAGATCTCCTCCCAAGTCTAAACAAAAATCCAGCATGTTAGCTAAATTTCATACGCAGCAACATAAGGTGTACTACGCACCAAACGCAAAATCATAGCGACCCCTAATTTTCGTTGCAAACTTTGAGTTTTGCGTAGTGTCTTACTAAAATGTGTACATCACAATAAGAATGGTCATTAGCGAGGTGATGGGCACTCCGTCAAAAAGCTGACATATAACGCTACTAGTAAGGCAAAAATCATATATTTTCAGAAAATAGTTTCTGTAAAATCGTTTGAGAAAGATAAGAGGTTAGTCAGCGCAGAGCGTCGCCAGTCGGCACGTACGAAGAATGGTGTACGCGTCGCAATATGCGCTGCACCCGCGCGACCCGTGCGGCACGTGCGTGTAGCGCTGTAGTCTAGTGTCACGTCACACATGCTATACGCTTCTCAATTTGCGCCTAGCCGAAGCTGTCGATTAAGCCATCAGGGCATTGCCCGACCGGCTCACGTGTTTCTCAATTGTCACATGTGATCAAAGGCCCTCGCCTACATTCCAAGAGCCTGTATATATATATATATATACAGGGTGAGTCACCTAGTATTACCGCTGGATATATTTCGTAAACCAAATCAAATACTGACGAACCGATTCCACAGACCGAACGTGAGGAGAGGGGCTAGTGTAATTGGTTAATACAAACCATATAAAATGCATGGAAGTATGTTTTTTAAAACAAACCTACGTTTTTTTAAATGGAACCACATTAGTTTTGCTAGCACATCTGAACGTATAAACAAATACGTAATCAGCGCCGTTTGTTGCATTGTAAAATGTTAATTACATCCGGAGATATCGTAACCTAAAGTTGACGCTTGAGTACCACTCCTCCGCTGTTCGATCGTGTGTATCGGAGAGCACCGAATTACGTAGGGATCCAAAGGGAACGATGATGGACCTTAGGTACAGAAGAGACTGGAACAGCACATTACGTCCACATGCTAACACCTTTTTATTGGTCTTTTTCACTGACGCACATGTACATTACCATGAGGGGTGAGGTACACGTACACACGTGGTTTCCGTTTTCAATTACGGAGTGGAATAGAGTGTGTCCCGACATATCAGGCCAATAGATGTTCAATGTGGTGGCCATCATTTGCTGCACACAATTGCAATCTCTGGCGTAATGAATGTCGTACACGCCGCAGTACATCCGGTGTAATGTCGCCGCCGGCTGCCACAACACGTTGTTTCATATCCTCTGGGGTTGTAGGCACATCACGGTACACATTCTCCTTTAACGTACCCCACAGAAAGAAGTCCAGAGGTGTAAGATCAGGAGAACGGGCTGGCCAATTTATGCGTCCTCCACGTCCTATGAAACGCCCGTCGAACATCCTGTCAAGGGTCAGCCTAGTGTTAATTGCGGAATGTGCAGGTGCACCATCATGCTGATACCATATACGTCGACGCGTTTCCAGTGGGACATTTTGGAGCAACGTTGGCAGATCATTCTGTTGAAACGCGATGTATGTTGCAGTGCTCTCCGATACACACGATCGAACAGCGGAGGAGTGGTACTCAAGCGTCAACTTTAGGTTACAATATCTCTGGATGTAATTAACATTTTACAATGCAACAAACGGCACTGATTACGTATTTGTTTATCTGTTCAGATGTGCTAACAAAACAAACGTGGTTCCATTTAAGAAAACGTAGGTTTGTGTTAAAAAACATACTTCCGTACATTTTTGTATGGTTTGTATTAAACAATTACACTAGCCCCTCTCCTCACGTTCGGTCTGTGGAATCGGTTCGTCAGTATTTGATGTGGTTTACGAAATATATCCAGCGGTAACGTTAGGTGACTCACCCTGTATATTCAGTTTTTTAAGTGTGGGATAATTACGTTTTTTACTGACTCTTCTTTTTTTTTGTAACTTCCAAATTATGACAGATATTGACTTCAGATTTTGACAGATTGTTCCTTTACATAACAGAAGGTTATGTACCTAATATGAAGTTCCTCAGGCTATTTCTAGACCAGTTATTAATTTTTATATTTCCAGAAAATGTAACTACTCTGTAAGCGCCTCTCCGCTACTTTCACACGCTGCAGTCACGCCATATGGTCATGAAGCACATCTGCAGGACACAGCTCGCCCGCTGCAGATCATATAAGATTCTGACTGCTTATACTGGAGCCCACACACATTCATACAAGAAAGCTTGGCGATCGCGGCCTAGCTTCGACGTCTCAGGTTCCTCACAGCCTAACGAGAGGACCATGTGTGCGGCGTTGCTTTGAGCTTTAGCAGGCTGATCCTGGAAACTTTTTATCGAACATCGTCACAGAAGAAACATTGGTTCATCCCTTCGAACGGAAACATAACATTAATCCATGGAGTGGCGCCGCACTACCTCTCCTCCAAAGAAAAAGTTCAAAGCCACACCCTCAGCCGACAAAGTCATTGTTACAGTCTTCTGCAATCTCCTGTTTGATGTTCTCCCTCAAGGTGCAACCATCAACTCTGAAGTGTATTGCACTGCCCTCAACACATCGAAGAAACGATTTCAGCGTGTTCGTCGTCGTAGTCCGCAGCTCGTGGTCTTGCGGCAGCGTTCTCGCTTCCCACGCCCGGGTTCCCGGGTTCGATTCCCGGTGGGTCAGGGATTTTCTCTGCCTCGTGATGACTGGGTGTTGTGTGTTGTCCTTAGGTTAGTTAGGTTTAAGTAGTTCTAAGTTCTAGGGGACTGGTGACCATAGATGTTAAGTCCCATAGTGCTCAGAGCCATTTGAGCCATTCCAGTCGTCGTCACAAAAATACAAACTTACATCTCCTTCTCCAAGACTACCCAATGCCTCACTCATGTGCGTGTACCAGACAGGAGCAGACGAAACGTCATTGGACTGTTCTTTCTCATTTACCGTGCAGCCCGGATCTCTCACCTTCCGACATCCATCTGCTTGGGCCAATGAAGGATGCACTGCGCGGTAAGCAGTATGTTCAAATGGTTCAAATGGTTCTGAGCACTAAACACCTGAGGTCATCAGTTCCCTAGACTTAGAACTACTTAAACTTAACTAACCTAAGGACATCACACACATCCATGCCGGAGGCAGGATTCGAACCTGCGACCGTAGCAGCAGCGAGGTTCCAGACTGAAGCGCCTAGAACCGCTCGGCCACAGCGGCCGGCAAGCAGTACGTGCATGATGGGGACGTTATGTATGTAGTTAGACATTGGCTCTGACGCCGACCATGCGGGCATAAAGGCCGTTCCAGTAAGCTTGCGTACTGCTGTCCCACTGAACGGAGACTTCGTTGGAAAATAGGGTTTTGTAGCCAAATGAATGGAGAATAATATGCTGTTTTGGAGATGAAACCATCAGACTTTAAGAGAGAAAAGGGTTGGTTTACTTGTTGAACGCTTGTCGTAATTCTTCGTGTAACACATTATAGACACTTGATCTTGTTTCCTGGAACTCGCAAGGTGCACGACCAGTTGACTTATTTGGCCTGCATTGAGCTACAGCTTGCGCTCTGTCAACACATGCTTGGGTCAAAGCGGGAGGTCAACTTCGAGGAAGATCTTTGACACTGTCTGTAAATACAGTTTTTGAATGGTCTCTTTGTGCTTGTATTTGCCTGGCTTCGGTAATTTCGCAGCACCTTGACACAGATTTGGATGCCGCATACCAGATGACTCATTGCGCCTTCTCATGTTGTGTGAGCCACGCGTCTATGGGTGAGTGTGTTGTCCTAAGCGTAAGTTGTTAGATTACGTAGTGTATGAGCCTAGGGATCGATGACTCAGCAAACTGGTCCCGTAGGAACTTACCACAAATTTCCAAATTTTCTTGTCATGTTACCGTTTTCATTGACTTCAAACCAAATATACAACAAAAGACAAATGAATAAATTTTGAGAGCTTCTAAACGTTTTACACCAAACGATGATACTCTTATAGTTTCCACTACAGTTTTACAAATGATATTGGAACTTGATGGACACTCTGTATTCATAATGAGATTTTCACTCTGCAGCGGAGTGTGCGCTGATATAAAACTTCCTGGCAGATTAAAACTATGTGCCGGACCGAGACTCGAACTCGTGACCTTTGCCTTTCGCGGCAAGCACTCTAGGAATTAAGATTCCCACGCACGACTTACGATCCGTCCTCACTTGCCCGTAAAAGGCAAAGATCCCGAGTTCGAGTCTCGGTCCGGCACACAATTATTTCTGCCAGGTAGTTTCATATCAGCGCGCACTCCGCTGCAGAGTGAAAATCTCATTCTGGAAACATCCCCCAGGCTGTGGCTAAGCCACGTCTCCGGAATATCTTTTTTTCGGGAGTGGTAGTTCTGTAAGGTTCGCAGAAAAGCTTCTGTGAAGTTTGGAAGGTAGGAGACGAAGTACTGGAAGAATTGAAGCGGTGAGGACGGATCGTGAGTCGTGCTTGGGTGGTTCAGAACAAAAAATAATTACAAATAAATACATAAGAACAAAATGAACAACAAATAAAATATAATAAAGTATGGACTTTTCTTTTTTTCCATAAAATGTTCAGAGGTATGTCTAATTTTTGTTCGTGGGCGGAACCTGAAGTGGTGGCGCACGACGGTCTTAGTTAGCTTTAGGGTGAAAGTGGCGGTGGCACTAGATTTGTTTTTGTTTTTAGGTTAGATAGCTTTTAGGGGGTAGTATGGGTGATAGGGGACAACGCCTGAAGTGGAAGAGGAAACAGAGCGCAAAAAAAGGTAGCGTCTTTGTTTAAAAAAATGAATTGAAAAATTAAAGAAGGAAAAAAGTGGTTAGGACAAAATTAAAAAAAGAAAAAAGGCAAAGAAGTGGTTAGGACATTGCGTTAAAAAAGAGAAAAAAAGATGGATAGAGCGCCTGCAAAAAAAAAAATGTTGGTAGAGCTCTTGCCTATGGAGGCAAAGGTCCCGAGTTCGAGTCTCAGTTCGGTGCACAGTTTTAATCTGCCAGGAAGTTTCACCCTGTATTCATGTTTTATGAATCATGGTATTTACGAGGGATGTTCAGTAAATAATGCAAAACTTTTTTTTCTGAATGCATGTTCATTTTATTCAGGATTCTAGGCCACCATATAATTCCTCACTCTTTTGGCTACACTACTCTATTTTTCAACATAGTCTCCGTTCAATGCGACATCAAGTTAGTAGGAGGGCCTTTATGACCGCATAGTACAACACTGCTGGTCATCATCAGAGTCAACGTCTTGCTGCATCAATAACCTCCCCAGCATCCACGTACCAAGATCCGGGCTTTAGGATGGATGAAGAACAACAGTCCAAAGAAGTTTCGTCAACTTCTGTCGGGAGCGCAAACTTGCGTAACGTGATGGAGAAGTTTGTGTGCATCTTTGTGGCTACGCACACGCTGAAGTACTTTCTCCTGTTTCCTGACAGTAGCCCAATACACTTCACAGTTGATAGTTACACCTTGAGGGAGGACATCAGGCAGAGTAACATCTTCAGAGTTCCAGACGACTGTCGACATTACCTTACTGGTTGAGGGTGCGGCTTTGAACATTGTCTTCGGGGGAGAGGTGGTGTAGCGCCACTCAGTGGATTGCTTTTTGTTTCCGTTCCGAAGAGATGAACCCAGGTCTCCCTAAAAT
This sequence comes from Schistocerca serialis cubense, assembly GCF_023864345.2. Lineage (NCBI taxonomy): Eukaryota > Metazoa > Arthropoda > Insecta > Orthoptera > Acrididae > Schistocerca > Schistocerca serialis. Next base: position 219,563,708 of record NC_064647.1, on the reverse strand, counting down.
TTTAGAGAGCCCTCTGTCAGTGGAGCGTAAACAGCGAACGATATAAAATGCTAACTGGTCTTATGAATATTGCTCTATCTACCGCCACCAGTTGCCATCATGGTGCTTACGCTCTGAAGATGGTATAAATTATAGACCGAAACCAGTTACCGTTCTAAATAGACGTCTATTGCGATCGTGACGGTTTTACTGGATTTTACTGTCTTTCATCACCAGTGGCGATGTTCGACAAAAACTTATCGCTGTCAGCTTCGTGACAAGCAAGTAATTCCGGACAAGCGGTCCTTCGTTGCTCTTTATGGTCGGTAGCAATCGGCAGCAAGAAACCCACTGGGCACCCATCTTTGAGAACTCCTGCTGGTGAACTAGTATGTCAGCACTGCCAACAGAGACCCCCAGTTGAGCAGCGAGGTGTTTGATTATGAGCCGTCACCTCGAAAGAGAGTGTCCGTGCGTTACAATATTGCGGGAGTCACAGCTGTGTGCGCAAAACTGTCCGATCTCCCTCGTGCTGGCAGTTTGCGCGACCTCGTTGTGATAATTACAGACGTTTCACCCAACGACTCACCGTGCTTTTGTTCACTGCCAGGTCTCTGCAGACGTTTTGCAAGCGCCTATGAACATCCGCGATGCCCTAGCTTTTCTCAAAAAGTAACTCAATGACAGCTCTCTGCTTGGAATGTACCTCCGTTAAAGGTGCCATTTTGAAGGTTAGGTATAGCACCGCCAGCTATAGGGACTGCAGCGATAATATTCCTCGATGTCCCACAACAAAGTCTGCACTTTCTCAACCGGAACTGGCCGAGAAGAAAAAATGTTGAACTGATTGTTGAACGCTCTTCGTAGTTATAAGGAATTAGGTGTTGGGGTCTTGTCGTAGCTGTATGAAGTTCATTCGGATCTAACAATCAGAGTGTGAATTGTAAATTTAAAATTTGTGCTATACAACCTGCGCCAGGTAACGAGGCTGCACGTTTCTCTTGTTTCCTGCAATAAATATATGAATAAATAAATACATCATAATGTCACAATTAAAACAATCTTTATTTTAGTGGGCTGCTATGGTGGGATGAATGGGAAACTGTACTTGCCTGCGTAGGTCTGTGTGCTCCGTGACTGTTGTGATCGATGATAAAAATCTAGGGAGTTGTTTGGCGTTGTCATATTGCTCTTCAGACGTTCAATAGTGAAAGTTTCGAGAACTCTGCTGCGGTATCCTTCAAGATTCTTCTGGCTTCCGTCGAGTGTTCAGCCACCCAGGGACAACAGAAGAATCCTGAAGATGGTGGCAGCAGAGTAGTCGAAACTTCTTTTCTCTAAAAATTGAAAAGAAAAATTTGACCACGTCGAACAACCCAGAATGCTTTACCATTAATATATGGCTTTTTGTGTGGTGGAGGAAGTAAAGATCTACTGTGGTCTTTTCCTCCGGAAAGTGTGTGTCACTATCGGCAGTCGTTGGCGAATGGGGATGTGGGTCTTCGTTTTCCTCGTGTATGGCATGGGTCGTCCAAAGGCAGCAAAAAAAGGCCAATATTTAAAACTTTTTGGCTGATATCAGTCTTCCACCTGGTCTGTTGCAGCTCTACGTGAATTACTCTCCTTTTCCAACTTCTTCATCTTAGAGTAGGACTTCCACCCTACGTCCTCATTTATTGTATATATTTTAGTCTTCTCCTACAGTTTTTACGCTCTAAGGTTGCCTCTAGTACAGTTGATGTCTTAAGACATGTCATAACCCCGTGCCCCTTTCTCTTATCAGTATTTTCTGCATTTTCCTCTCCTTGTCGATTCCCTGGAGAACCTCCCCATTTCTTACCTCTTCACCTAATTTGCAACGCCTTTTTACAGTAAAACGTCTTAATCACTTCAACTCTCTTATTTTCCGGATCTCTCACTATCCATGATTCACTACCATACAATGCTGTGCTCCAAACGTACATTCTCAGAAATTTCTTCTATGACTTCCACGAATCAAGGAGTATGTTTGACACTGGTAGACTTCCTTTAACCAGGTAACCAGGATCCCCTGTTTTCCTATACTGCCTTTCACGCTGTCCTTGTTTTGCCGGCCGGTGTGGCCGAGCGGTTCTACGCGCTTCAGTCTGGAACCCCGCGACCGCTACGGTCGCAGGTTCGAATCCTGCCTCGGGCATGGATGTGTGTGATGTCCTTAGGTTAGTTAGGTTTAAGTAGTTCTAAGTTCTAGGGGACTGATGACCTCAGATGTTAAGTCACATAGTGCTCAGAGCCATTGGAACCATTTCTCCTTGTTTTATCCGTCATGTGTTATTTTACTTCCAAGGTAGCAGGGTGGCTTCACTTCGCCTACTTCGTCATCTATAATTCTGGTGTTAAGCCTACCGCTAGTCGAATTTCTGCGCGGTCTGAGGCGACTTCTCACGGCTCTCGCGGCTCCTCTCGTCGGAGGTTCGAGTCCTCCCTCGTGCTTGGGTGTGTGTGTTGTCCTTAATATAAGTTAGTTAAAGTTAGATTAAGTAGTGTATAAGCTTAGGGACCGATGACCTCAGCAATTTGGTCCCATAGAATTTACCACAGATTTCTAAATTTTCTACTAATCGTAATTACTTTCTTATATCTTTGGTACAGCTTAAATCCACAGTGTATGAACACTACAGTACTGTCAAAGTCCGCACCACGTTGGAAACACGGGTTCCCGTCAGTTCACAGCAGTTAAACACCATCGAGCGGGGCCATTACTTGGATGGGTAACCGTCTGGGTGCAACGTGCGCTGCTCACTGTTATCCCTTTGCCTTCACGACGGAGGGGCAAGAGGGGTGATCGTATGAAGTTCCTGATCACAAGTCTTTGCACCAATGTCTAGTGTTAAATTTTAAACCTCACCGCGGCGTCTCATAAAGTGAGAGGATGTGACCGTGTTCATGGTAATCAGTCCGTCAGATGAGGACTTTAAGCTCTGCCCGCCCATTGGTGCTATTCCAGGAGGCTGGCTTAGAGCCGTGATCTTTGGGTAAAGTCTTAGCCTTATAATCAAAACCGTCTCGGTCCCGGGTTCGAAACGCGCCCCCACGTACATTTCCAATAAAAGTAATCAGCAATGATGGTCGAAGACCTCCGGGGTATGATACACCCCTCGCCTGCCAACGGTCCTGTCAAAGATGGCGAAGGAGCCGGTTAAGGACATTCTCTTGGCCTTGGGGCGCGAAACTGACCCTAAAAGGCGGAAGTGTCAGCAATAATGAAAGGCATGAGGATATAGAAGGCAATGGAAACCGCTGCATTAAAGACACATTAGATTAGTACATGTTCCATAGATCATAAATAGGACACTTCGTAATGATGTTGAACTTGCCAGATTAATAAAACGTGTCTATAAAAGATATTACATTACAAAAAATATTACATGGCAATATTTTTAATTTTTTTTTTTCTGGTGGGCGTTGGGGAAATTACGCACTAGCTATATCCAAAATTCATCTAATGAATAGAAGGAGTTGCCATTAAGAAATTCTTTTAAATTCATTTTAAATGCTGTATAGCTATCTGTCAGACTTTTGATGCTATTAGGTAAGTGACCAAAGACTTTTGTGACAGCATAATTTACCCCTTTCTGAGCCAAAGTTAGATTTAACCTTGAGAAGCGTTGTAGCCATGTGCACTGCTATTACTTTTGAATTCGTTCAGATTGTTATTACGAAGTTTCATTAGTGAATATATATATTGTGAGGCTACAGTGAAGATCCCTACCTCTTTAAATAAGTGTTTGCAGGATGATCTTGGATGAGCTCCAGCAATTATTCTGATTACACGCCTTTGTGCAATGAACACTCTTTTACTCAGTGATGAGTTACCCCAGAATGTGATGCCATACGAAAGCAGAGAATGAAAATAGGCGTAGTACGCTAATTTACTGAGATGTACATCGCCAAAATTTCAATGACCCTAATAGCATAAGTAGCTGAACGCAAACGTTTCAGCAGATTCTCAGTGTGTTTTTTTCCAGTTCAACCCCTCATCAATGCATACACCTAAAAATTTTGAATATTCTACCTCAGCTACCGATTTCTGATCGAAGTCTATTTTTATTAATGGTGTCATTCAATTTACTGTGTGGAACTGTACGTACTGTGTTTTGTCAAAGTTTAATGAGAGCCCATTTGCAGAGAACCACTTAATGATTTTCTGAAAAACATCGTTTACAATTTCACCACTTAATTCTTGTCTGTTGGGTGTGATAGCCATACTTGTATCATCGGCAAAAAGTACCAGCTTTGCATCTTCGTGACTATAGAATGGCAAGTCATTAATGTACATTAAGAACGGCAGAGGACCCAAGATAGAACCTTGCGGCACCCCATTCTTGATTGTTCCCCAGTTTGAGAAATCACCAGTTTTTTGTATATTATATGTACTGCTTATTTTAACTTCCTGCACTCTTCCAGTTAGGTATGATTTAAACCATTTGAGTGCTGTCCCATTCATACCACAATACTTGAGCTTATCTATGATATATACAATCAAAAGCCTTTGAGAGATCACAAAAAATCTCAACAACATAATGTATGTCCATAGCACATGTGGCCTGTAAACAAAAAATAAGTGTCATGATGATCATACCTTCATTGAAAAAGATTCTGGACTGGTTACAAGAATCTCCCATTTGTATTAAACCTCCAGAAAAGTCTCAGTTTGGTTAGTGAGTCCGTAGAGGATACCTAAGACTCGTGCAGTATGACCGGCCGTGCTTTTCCATCCGAGTTTTATGGAGACAATTTGTCCTTGTACTATCTTAGTGAGTCATCGTGTAGAATTCTTGCTCCCTCCTTTTTGGAGAACCTCTCGAAGTTTATCTCCCTCGCCGAAGCAGTATTACCGCCATCGGGTTCTCTGTAAAGTCCAATCCTACTTCTTGTGATTCTAATTGATGAAGCCGGAAGCCGTATTACTCGGAATAACATTCAAAACGGATGCCATTATGATGTTTTGATATACTAAACACCATAAACTGATAATATCGACACAATTAATAACTACTAACTGAAAACTAACAATTTCATGAAGCATGGTCATGCGACAGAGCTAGATCGGAAGCGGTCCTATCGGCGACTGACTACTAAAGCGCGGAGCCTGTGCCTTGTACTTACTTACACTCGTGATATTTCATAACATTTCGTACATTTTCGTTACCTTAAACAGTAGCCATTTATTTATTAAGCTGATCGATTTCTGGCGTTGTAGTATTGTTGTAAGTACGTGCTACCAATATCTGTATTGGAAAAAGCGGATTTTATTAGCAAATGTTTATTGAGCATGTTTGATTGTTTCGCGCCAGAATAACTGTGCTTTCCCTGCCTCGCTATTGACGTAAAAAGCCTTCTCATGTCCAGCTACGGCGCCTCACATCAGCGTCCACTGGCGACGGCACGCGGTCCAGCGGCTCCTTCAGCCAGCGTGGGAGCTGGAATCTCAGTCTCAACTGTGTGCGTTCTGCAGTACCGGTATAGTAACTGAATGCTACATAATATCTGTACACGAAATATAAAATTGTACAACTGGAAAATGAAGAAATAAAATGTGGCTTGAGCAGAACGGTTACCTTGAATGGCTCCCCATTCACATATCTGCGAGAGGACTGCCAAGGGGGAGGTGACCATGTCCTACAAGAAGGGGCGTGGACTGTAAGAAGTTTCAACGTGGTAGGGAAGCTAGAAAATCTGAATAAGAAAAATGTTAAGGCTCAGTGTAGATACATTTGGGAGTCAGTGAAGTGAAATGGAAATGAAACAAGGATTTGTGGTCAAACATGTATAGGGTAGTATCGACAGTAGCATAAATTTGTTTGACCAGAGCAGGATTCGTTATGAATAGGAAGGTAGAGTAGAGAGTAAGTTCTGCGAACAGTTTGTTGATAGAGTTCTTTTCATAAAAATCGACAGCAAACCAACACCGGCAACAATATGTCAGGTATACATGCTGAAATCGCAAACGGAAGATGGAGAGATAGAGAAAGTATATGAGATTATTGAAAGGGTAGAAAGGTGTAGATGGGAGGACAATGTGAAGGCTGATTTGAGGAGCCTAGGTATGGAAGGTGAATGGAAGGAAATAGCCCAAGACAGGGACAGATGGCGAAAATACGTTGCTGTGGTAATGGACTCTCGAGTTCGGTACGACCAGTGAGTAAGTAAGTAGGTAATAAAATACGTAAAGGCAGATGAAATTCTATTAGTCATGGGAGATTAAATGAGTTGTAGACGTTGGACTAGAAGAAAGGGTTATGGAATAATATGGGCTTGCCTGTGGGAATGAGAGAGGAAAAAGATTGAGTTCTGCAAATAATTTCAGCTAGTAACAGCGATTACTCAAAACTTTGGAACTACTTCATTGACAAGTAGGGGCTCCGGTCTCGTAAAGTGACATTCGTCCGGGAGAGCGGTGTGCTGACCACATGCTACTCCATATCCGCATCCAATGACGCTTGTGGGCTGAGGATGACACGGCGGCCGGTCGGTACTATTGGGCCTTCCAGGGCCTGTTCGGACGGAGATTAGATAGAACAGCGATTACTCAGTTCAAGAATCACAAGAGGAGGAGGAGGAGGTGTTGCAAAAAGACAGGTACACATGGAAAGATTCAAGTTAGATTACATCAGGCTCAGTATGAGCTACCAAAATCGGATATTGGATTGTAAGGTGTACCCAGGAGGAGATATAGACTCAGATCAGAATTTAGTACGCTGAAGTTTAAGAGAGTAGTCAAGAAGAAACAGTGCTCAAAGAAGTGGAATATGGGAGTACTAAGGAATGAAGAGACACACTTGAAGTTCTGTAACACTATAGACAGTGCGATACTAAATAGCTCAATAGGTAGTTTAACTGAACAGGAATGGACGTCTCCAAGAACGGCAGTCGCAAAAGTTGGAAAGAAAAACATAGGTACAAGGAAGGTAACTGCGAGGAAACCATGGGACAGAAGAAATACTTCAGCTCATCGATGAAAGAAGGAAATACAAAAATGCTCAGGAAAATTCAGGAATACAGAAAGATAAGTCACTTAGGAATGAAATAAATAGTAAATGCAGGGAAGATAAGGTGAAATGGCTGCATGAAAAATGTGAAGAAAACGAAAAAGAAATGATTATTGGTACGAGTGACTTACTATATGCAAAAATCAAAACAAGCATCGATAAAATTAAATCAATGGCGGTAACAGTAAAAGTACATTGTGAATTGCACTGTTACATGCAGAGGAGAGAGCAGATAGCTTGCTGTGCGGGGTAGCTGAGCTGTCGAGCGGTCTCAGGTGCCTTGCCAAGGTCCGTGCGGCTCTACCCATCGGAGGTTCGATTCCCCCCTCGGGCATGGGTGTGTGTGTCGTCCATAGCGTAAGTTAGTTTAAGCAGTGTGTAAGCTTAGGGACCGATGACCTCAGCAGTTTGCTCCCATAGGACCTTACCACAAATTTCCAAATTGCAGAGAACTGGACAGTTGGAGAAAGTGCTCGGAAGTGAGAGGACTTGTTGATGGTGTGTTAGAAGAAGAAAGTGGAGTCGATTGGGAACAGGTAGGTGATGTGGTATTAGAATTTAAAAGTACTTTGGAGGACTTCAGATCAAATAAGGCAGAAGGGAGAGATAACATTCCAGTGGAATTTCTACAATCATCAGGGGGAAGTGGCAATGAAACAACCATCCACGTTGGTGTGTAGAATGCATGAGACTAGCGATGTACCTTCAGACTTTCGGAAAAACATCATCCACACAATTATGAAGATTGCAAGAACCGACAAGTACGAGAATCATCGCACAATCAGCTTACCGCCTCAAACATCCAAGTTTCTCACAATAATTGCGTACAGAAGAATGGAAAAGAAAGTTGACGATGTGTTGGACGACGATCAGTTTAGCTTTAGGAAAGGTATAGGCAAGAGAGAGAGGAAGTTCTTTCGTTCGGGTTGATAATGGAAGCGAGGCTGAAGAAAACTCAAGACATCCTCATACGATTTGTCGATCTGCAAAAAGCGATCGGTTGTATCAAATCGTACAAGATGTTCAAAATTCTGTAAAATAGGAGTAAGCTAGAGGTAACGACAGATGAAAGAAAATACGAGAGCTATTCGAAAAGTGAGGAACGATCGGTCGCTAAATGGAAACCACTGTGAAAATCTGACGAGGCTTTTCACAGACGTTTTGGGCAGTGTCTCTAGTATGCCCGTCGATCGCATCAAGACGCTCTTTTCAGTTATGAGGGCACTGTGCGCGAGTAAAGGTGCCTAGAACAACGGTGTCTCTCGCCAAATAGGAGGGCCAGATGAGAGGTTTCGCCTTAACGAATGCAGCCCGCCTAACACAACTGCCACGCACTTCCTTCTTCGTGGCAATTCTCTGCCGCACTCTGCAGGGGCAGTGAAGACGCTCCTGCAGCCTTTTCGATGGGAAGTATTCGATCACCCACAACACAGCTCTAATTGGCTCGTCCTGAGTATTATCTCTGTCCGCATGAAACGCTGGGTACAAAGACAACACTTGGGCGCAAGCTACGCGCTATAGACCAGCATAGAGAATTATCGGAAAGCACAGGCGTTGGAAATTTGGTATAACGCTCCGACAAATGTCTAAGTCGGAGCGGCGACTATGTAGAGAAGTACCTGGAAGGCGTGGCTATATGTGCAAAGAAAACAGTTTTGATTTTGCACTGTGGTTTCCATTTCGCGACCGATCGTTCCTTACTTTCCGAACAAACCTCGTGTGTACAAGAACCAAGAGGGCAAAATAGCACTTGAAGACGCGGAACGAAGTGCTTGGATTAAAAACGATATAAGCCAAGGGGTGCAGCTTTCAGCCCCTACTGTTCAATCTGCACATAGAAGACGCAATGACGGAAGTAAAAGAAAATTTCAAGAGTAGGATTCAAATTCAAGATGAAAGAATATCAGATGATAAGTGTGGTGTCACCGCCAGACACCACACTTGCTAGGTGGTAGCTTAAATCGGCCGCGGTCCATTTAGTACATGTCGGACCCGCGTGTCGCCACTGTGTGATCGCAGACCGAGCGCCACCACAAGGCAGGTCTCGAGATACGGACTAGCACTCGCCACAGTTGTACGACGACTTTGCTAGCGACTACACTGACGAAGCCTTTCTCTCATTTGCCGAGAGACAGTTAGAATAGCCTTCAGCTAAGTCAATGGCTACGACCTAGCAAGGCGCCATTAACCATTTTAAGATAGAGTCTCACTTGTATCATCAAGGAATGCTGTATACTAATGAGGGATTAAAAGTTAAGTATTATAGCAGCTACGTACTTTTCTTGCTACCATTCATTACGTATTCTGTTTCAGACCTCTCCCTAGCCTACGAGAGATTAACGCGTGCCTTTCGGCTACTTCAGTGTGGCGTAGCTGTCTTGTTACGCCACAACAATAAGATTCGGTGATAACATTGCTATCTTCAAGTGAACGTGAAGAAGAATTACATGATCTGCTGAATGGAATAATCTGTCTAATGAGTACAGAATATGGGTTGAGAGTAAATCGATTAAAAACGATAGTGTTGAGAAGTAGCAGAAATGAGAACGGCGAGAAACTTAACTGCCGAATTGGTTATAATGATACAATGGAAATGAGCGTTTGGCGTCATTGGCCGGGAGGCCCCTTGCGGGGCGGGTCCGGCCTCCTTGGTGCAGGTCTTAATACATTCCACCTGCCGGATGAGGATGAAAAGATGATGAAGACAACAGCACAACACCGAGCCCCTGAGCGGAGAAAATCTCCGACCGAGCCGGGAATCAAACCCGGGTCCGTAGGACGGCAATCTGTCACGCTGACCACTCAGCTATTGGGGCGGACATAACGGGAGATGAAGGTAAGGAATTTGGCTACCTAGGCTGCAAAATAACCCGTGACAGACGGAGGAAAGAGGACATAAAACACAGACAGGCACTAGCAGAAGGGGCAATCCTGGCCAAGCGAAGTCTACAAGTATCAGATATGGGTCTTAATTGGAGGAAGAGGTCTCTGAGAACGAATGTTGGAGCACAGCATCGTATGATAAGGAAACATGGTCTGTGAGAAACTCAGAATAGAAAAGAATAGAATGTTGTGATACAGTAGTGATACAGTAGAATGTTGAAAATTAGGTAGACTGATAAGATAACGTATAAGGAGGCTCTCCAGAGATTCGGTGAGGAAGGAATGCATGGGAGACACTGCAGGAGAAGAGACAGGATATTGGACATTGTTAAGGCGTCAGTGGATAACTTCCACGGTACTACAGGGGGCTGTAGAGGATAAAACTATGGGGGAAGACATGGGCTGGACTACATCCAGCAAATAATTGAGGACGCTGGTTGCAATTGTTCCGCTGAGATGAAGAGTTTGGAGCAGGAGAAGAATTCGTGGTGGATTACACTTAAACAACACAAAGCACTCACACTTCGCGAAGGATAGTTACGGCTCACCGGCCATTTGACCATCTTCTTCTGTGCAGATGCATAAACAGTGCCCGAACTCTTACGGGAATCTGTAGTAAAGCCGCGAGTAATGAATATAGTGGGCAGCGGCATTATGAAAATAGTGTGGGACAATAAGTTGGGATTGTGGGTCTCACTGGAGGCGTGCCAGAGAGAAGTCCCTGCAGTCGCACTATCCTATGTGATCTCGGTGGCTCAGATGGATTGTCGGCATGGTAGCTCAGCGTGTTCGGTCAGAGTGTAATAAAAAACTAACTGAAAGGATATACGAAGAACCTAAACGGGCATTATCGGATGTCAGTCTCAAAGAAATTCCAACGAACAATAAAAAAAATGAGATAAAAAGAAAAAACGGACAGAGCGTCTACCATGTAAGCAGGAGATCCCGGGTTCAAGTCCCGGTCGGGGCACACATTTTCAACTGTCCCCGTTGACTTATATCAACGCCTGGATGCGTTAATGTAATTTCATTCATTCTTATTGTTCCTGTCTTGATTCTTGCACTTATTGTATGTTATCCGTCTCTCGTTATAGCTTTCAACTATTTTCCTCAGAATTTTGAACATTTTCGTCGAACACTTTTTCCAGTTTTGAAACGACGGGGTGCGATACTCACTTAACGTATCTGTTTGTTGGTATTGTTAGCTTCCGTTGTAGAAGGTGATAGAGAAAAGTCATTCGATCACTCCAAACACTGCCTGTAATTCAGTAGAGCTCCTTGCGACATCAAATCGTGACGTAACTGCGTGCACGTCTCATTCGCGCGAGACGCGGGTAACCCAATATGTCCTGCCAGAGCTTCTGGAAGCGGCATATTCGGTCTGCCGCCTTTCACCCCGGCCATTGCGACTGAGAGAGGACGGAGTGTCACTTGTACTCGTGTGTGTGTGTGCGTGTGTGTGTCACCACCGCCACCTATGTATATATATCGGCCAACGAAAAAAATGCCAGTTGGTGACGTCTGACTACGCAGATCACACGGAGCAACATGAAAGTCGTGGTGAGTACTCTGGGGAAGAGAATAGCCCTAGCGTCGTAGCTTAGTATTGTGGCCAGGGAACGATGTGATGTCCTATACTATCTTTCTTTTTAGTGGAAACTGTGTCGGTAGCAAAAGCAGAGCGAATATACTTAGATATGCCGTGTCAGGGATTCAAGTTGGTGGGGTCAACATTGAAACAATTCTGTAACCGAGACAGTTTTCATTCAGAAATGTTCATGGCCCATTGCTGCATCAAACAGCTAAAGCAGAGTAGAACCAATATCATTCTACAATTGTTTATGGTCTAAAAAGTATGTATCAACTGGAAATGAAAATTATTGTAACCTATGTTGGAAAGCAAATATTTTCTCATTTCGTACACGGACGCTCTTCCGTGGCTTTTCACTATTGTCAGTGGGTTCATTTTATTCTCTGTCGAAAAAAAGGTGAAAATTGTGGTCAACATATTCCTTACATTTCAAAAAAGTATACGTTATTAGCAAATACTGGAGGAATTAGCAAATACTCGTACAAGATCATCGTCATGTGCAGTTAAGACCTACATTTTATTTAAATGTTAGAAATATAATGATAGTAGATCCAAATCTACAGATGTTGCTGCTGTTGAGATCTTCAGTCCAGTGATTGAAATGACGTAGCTCTTCACTTCGGCCTGTCTGTGAATGACTACAGTAGCTCATAACCATTTGAAGCTGCTGTCTCTTTTCATGCCTGGGGTTCACTATACAATTTTCACAGCCCACACCTCCCTCGATTAAACTGCCTATTCGTGAATGCCACAGGATGTTTCCTGTCGAACGATTCATTGTTTTTGTCAAGATGTACTACAAATTTCTTTTTTCCCAATTCGATTCTGTACCTCCGCATTCGTTATTTGATATGCACATTTAATCTTCAGCATTCGCCTACAGAACCACATTTCAAAAGCTTCTACACTCTTCTTGTCTGGACTGACTGTCGGCCACATTTCATCTCAGTACAAGCTACTCCACCAAAAGCCGTTGGAAGCGGCTGCCTAACGCTTAAATTTATATTAGATGTTAACAAATTCCTATTTTAAGAAATGACTTTCTTGTTGTTGCCTGTCTACATTTTATATCCTCTCCACTTCGACCCTCATCAGTCGCCTTAACGCCCAGATAACTGAACGTATCTAGCACGAGCGGCGTTCAGCAAGTAATACTACATATGTTTTTTCTGAAAGTTTTGTGGTTTTATTCAAAGTTTCAATACACCATTGTAAGGGGAGCAATATGTAAGAGGTTTACTGGTCACTAACCTACTGGAGCAAATGTAATTTCGATGTATTGCTCACGCTCTGCCTGCGATATAAAACATCTCTGCTGCAATAGAATCGCAGGTCAGAGCAGTGTCGGCAGCAGTAATAATCGCTCGCTCCCACAGAGCAGTCGCAATAGTTCGTTGTTATGGAGCGCTCGCAATAGCTCGCTGTTACGTAGAAGTTGTAGTAGCTCACCGCTACAGTACAGTTGCTAGCCGAGTAAGAGCAACAGCAGCCGCCGCTGGTGCAGCGCAGTTCATTGCCATGCAGTACAAGGTAAACTTCATTATTCTGCATCGCTGTGTGCGTACTTGAATTTGTTGTCTGAGATGTCGATATGAATTTGTTTCAATCCTCTTGTGATTTGTCAGCACTAATTAAGTCAGACCTGTAATGTTCAATTTTTTATGTAATGGTTTGCAGAACTGTTTTCAATAATAGGGTTTTTCAGAACGTAATTTTTTACCAGTCATTTAATTGAATTTAAATGTTTTACAAATTTTCCAGGATCATAGTCATGTGTTGTTTAATAATCAGAGGACCAGCTATGCAGCTGTGTCAACAAGCAAAGTCGGTTTTTTTCTAATAATGCAAGTCTCAGACAAATGTTGTTCAGTCACAGTAGATAGGCTACCATTCCACTAAGCTGTGCCATTTAGGAGCAGATATATAGACAGCGTTATCTGGCGACTCCATTATGACGTAAGAATCTTTCAGTGTATTCAGGTTGATTTCACAGGGCCATGACGTAGCGCTGCGTACGTCCAAAATTTATCAGATTCAATTCTCAGTCAATTTTGGTACAGGAAATTTTTGTATACGGGAAAGTTACACTTGTTTTTTTATGTCCTCAAAAACATTGTTGAAAACATTTCTGCAAACCATTATATAAAAAATTGAACATTACAAGTCTGACTTAATTAGTGCTGTCAAATTACGAAGGGATTGAAACAAATTCATATTGACATCTCAGACAACAAATTTAAGTACCCACGTGGCGATGAAGAATAATGAAGTTTACCTTACACCAATGAACTGCGCTGCAACAGCGGCGACTGCTATTGCTCTTACGTGGCTAGTAGCTACTGTACTCTAGCGGTCAGCTACTACGATTTCTCCGTAACAGCGAGCTATTGCTGTCAGAAGACTGGCGACTAAAAATAATAAGAAGAATGGTTCAGACAAGTCACTTAAGATTTTCGCATGTGCGACAAAGACCTTGGTATCATGTGCACACACCACCCTATCATCATCATTGTCATCTGTCCACAGGCCTTCATCGTCCTGGCTATGGCCGCCGCCAGCTGTGCTGAGGAGCAGAAGAAGCCGGAGAAGAGGGGTCTGATCGGTCTGGGCTACGGAGCCTACCCGGGGCTCAGTCTGCGGCTGGCCGGTGACCCCACCCTGTCGCACGCCCCCACATTCACCCTCTCCCACGCCCCCACACTCTCCGTTTCACACGCCCCCACAATCACCATCTCCCACGCTCCGGTCACCATCTCTAGCCCCTCCATCTCCCACGCGCCAGCGCTGAGTGTGTCCGCTCCGACCGTAGCGCACGCGCCGTCTGTGGCCGTGGCCACCCCTACCGTCGCCCATGCGCCCTCTGTCTCGGTGGCCACCCCTGCTGTGTCTCACGAACCCCTCACCACCATCTCACAGGTACGCTCCCAGATCCCTGTGGCACAACGAGAATTACACTACTGGTCATTAAAATTGCTACACCAACAAGAAATGCAGATGATAAACCGGTATTCATTGGACAAATATATTATACTAGAACTGACATGTGATTACATTTTCACGCAATTTGGGTGCATAGATCCCGAGAAATAAGTACCCAGAACAACCACCTCTGGCCGTAAAAACACCCTTGATACACCTGGCCATTGAGTGAAACAGAGCTTGGATGGCGTGTACAGGTACAGATGCCCATGCAGCTTCAACACAATACCACAGTTCATTAAGAGTTGTGACTGGCGTATTGTGACGAACCAGTTTCTCGGCAACCATTGACAAGACTTTTTCAGTTGGTGAGAGATCTGAAGAATGCTGGCCAAGGCAGCAGTCGAACATTTTCTGTATCCAGAAAGGCCCGTACAGGACCTGCAACATGCGGTCGTGCGTTATCCTGCTGAAATGTAGGGTTTCGCAGGGATCGAATGAAGGGTAGAGCCACGGGTCGTAACACATCTGAAATGTAACGTCCACTGTTCAAACTGCCGTGTATGGGAACAAGAGGTGACCGAGACGTGTAACCAATGGCACCGCACACGATCACGCCGGGTGGTACGCCAGTATGGCGATGACAAATACACGCTTCCAATGTGCATTCACCGCGATGTCCCCAAACACGGAAACGACCATCATGATGCTGTAAACAGAACCTGGATTCATCCGAAAAAATAACGTTTTGCCATTCGTGCACCCAGGTTCGTCGTTAAGTACACCATCGCAGACGCTCCTGTCTGTGATGCAGCGTCAAGGGTAACCACAGCCACGGTCTCCGAGCTGATAGTCCATGCTGCTGCAAACGTCGTCGAACTGTTCGTGCAGATAGTTGTTGTCTTGCAAACGTCCCCATGTGTTGACTCAGGGATCGAGACGTGGCTGCACGATCCGTTACAACTATGCAAGATAAGATGCCTGTCGTCTCGACTGCTAGTGATACGAGGCCGTTGGGATAAAGCACGGCGTTCCGTATTATCCTCCTGAATCCACCGATTCCATATTCTGCTAACAGTCATTGGATCTCGACCAACGCGAGCAGCAATGTCGCTATACGATAAAGCGCAATCGCGATAGGCTACAATCCGACCTTTATCAAAGTCGGAAACGTGATGGTACGCATTTCTCCTCCTTAAACGAGGCATCACAACAACGTTTCACCAGGCAACGCCGGTCAACTGCTGCTTGTGTATGAGAAATCGGTTGGGAACTTTCCTCATGTAGGTGTCGCCACTGGCGCCAACCTTGTGTGAATGCTCTGAAAAGCTAATCATTTGCATATCACAGCATCTTCTTCCTGTCGGTTAAATCTCGCGTCTGTAGCACGTCATCTTCGTGGTGTAGCAATTTTAATGGCCAGTAGCGTAGTTGTAGAAGTAACTGCAGAATTTGCGGTTTAGCTGTAAAATCTTCTCAGTGTCAAATCAGACTTAAAACACGAGCTTTCGAAGATTGTCGACGTATTATTTGTCAGGAGCTTCATTTTATCTCTGATCTGAAGTGGTCTGAACACTGAGGAATCTAGGTGCAGGATGTTGTTATTTGCAAGCTAGGAATATTAACAACGGGAGAGTGCCCATCTCGGGGTAGGTCGAATATATAGGACAACGGAATGTATCAAGCAAGAGCTGCTTCCAAATTCCAACATTAGCGATAGCATCTGTCACACCACTACACAGGTTGATCCACTGATACTGACCGGGCCAAATATCTCACGAAACAAGCGTCAAACGAAAAAACTACAAACAACGAAACTCGTCTAGCTTGAAGAGGGCAACCAGATGACGCTATGGTTGGCCCGCTGGATGGCGCTGCCAGAGGTCAAACGGATATCAACTGCGTTTTTTTTAAAAAGAGGAACCCCCATTTTTATTACATATTCGTGTAGTACGTAAAGAAATATGAATGTTTTAGTTGGACCACTTTTTTCGCTTTGTAATAGATGGCGCTGTAATAGTCACAAACGTATAAGTACGTGGTATCACGTAACATTCCGCCAGTGCGGACGGTATTTGCTTCATGATACTTTACCCGTGTTAAAATGGACAGTTTACCAATTGCGGGAAAGGTCGATATATTGTTGATGTATGGCTATTGTGATCAAAATGCCCAACGGGCGTGTGCTGTGTATGCTGCTCGGTATCCTGGACGACATCATCCAAGTGTCCGGACCGTTCGCCGGACAGTTACGTTAAGGAAACAGGAAGTGTTCAGCCACATGTGAAACGTCAACCACGACCTGCAACAAATGATGATGCCCAAGTAGGTGTTTTAGCTGCTGTCGGGGCTAATCCGCCCATCAGTGGCAGACAAACTGCGCGAGAATCGGGAATTTCAAAAACGTCGGAGTTGAGAATGCTACATCAACATCGATTGCACCCGTACCATATTTCTAAGCAGCAAGAATTGCATGGCGACGACTTTGAACGTCGTGTACAGTTCTGCCACTGGGCACAAGAGAAATTACGGGACGATGACAGATTATTTGCACGCTTTCTATGTAACGACGAAGCTACATTCACCAACCGGCATAATATGCACTACTGGACAATGGAAAATCCACGATGGCTCCGAAAAGTGGAAAATCAGCGACCTTGGCGGATTACTGTATGGTGCGGCATTATGGGAGGAAGGATAACTGGCCCTCATTTTATCGATGGCATTCAAAATGGTGCAATGTATGCTGATTTCCTACGTAATGTTCTACCGATGTTACTACAAGATGTTTGACTGCATGACAGAATGGCGATGTACTTACAACATGATGGATGTCTGGCACATAGCTCGCGTGCTGTTGAAGCGGTATTGAATAGCATATTTAATGACAGGTGGATTGGTCGTCGAAGCACCATACCATGGGTCGCGCGTTCACCGGATCTGACGTCTCCGGATTTCTTTCTGTGGGGAAATTTGAAGGATATTTGCTATCTTGATCTACCGACAACGCCTGACAACATGAGTCTGCGCACTGTCGAGGCATGTGCGAACATTACTGAAGGCGAACTACTCGCTGTTCAGAGGAATGTCGTTACACGTATAGCTAAATGCATGGAGGTTGACGGACATCATTTTGAGCATTTATTGCATTAATGTGGTATTTACAGGTAATCACGCTGTAGCAGCATGCGTTCTCAGAAATGACAAGTTCACAGAGGTACATGTATCACATTGGAACAACCGAAATAAAATGTTCAAACGTACCTACGTTCTGTATTTTAATTTAAAATACCTACCTCTTACCAACTGTTCGTCTGAAATTGTGAGGCATATGTTTGTGACTATTACAGCGCCATCTATCACAAAGCGAAAAAAGTGGTCCAAGTAAAACAAACATATTTCTTTAGGTACTACACGAACATGTAATAAAAATGGAGGTTCCTATTTAAAAAAAAAAAAAAACGCAGTTGATATCCGTTTGACCTATGGCAGCGCCATCTAGCAGACGAACCATAGCGCCATCTAGTTTCCCCCTTCAAGCTAGACAAGTTTCATTCTTTGTGGTTTTTGCGTTTGACACTTATTTCGTGAGATATTTGGCCCGGTCACGGTCAATGTATCACCCTATAGTGTGGACCACGGAAGAACAACCAGATCGACGGATTTAATTCAAATTAGTAGTGTGTTTGGGAGTGTTAACAAGGTATCCGTTCCTAGTCAGTTTTTGGATGCAGAAACCTAGCTTTTGAGTGTTGTGTTTTGTTTCGAAATAAGAAACACTACTTCATTCTTAATTATATTTTTATCTATACTGGGCGTTCCAGAAACGTTACAACAAACTTCGAAGGGTTGTAGAGGCTGTCTTGAAGAATAAATCGAAGATAGGAACCAGTGTCCTTAAAAGCAATCCAACGATACTATTGTGTGGAAGTTATAAGCGTCGGAGCCTGCCTCGATGCCATCCCTTCGGCAGCAAACGTGACTCTGTACGCTGTTGGACTGTAGGCGGAACGTTGCGAGATGATACCCTAGGTGCCAGCGAGAAAACTTTATAGAGCACTTTGGAAATGTACCTTCTGAAATTGCGACAGCAAATGAACCTGGTGGCTGCTCTAACACCTGAGGGTTAGGCAACCCCTGCGACATACCTTGGGTGCTGCTTGTCATCTTAAGGTGCTGGAGCATCCGCCCGTCTGTATTGTTGTCGAAGTTTTTGACAGGTACATTTGTAACGTGCCCAATGAAGTTGCGTGAGTGAACTGAGCGGAACTGCGGGGGTTTCAGAGCGATCCGTTGCCGTTTTATTCACGCAGAAATCAAGGTTTCAGATCCCATGATCACGCCACAGGAGGCCAGAAAACATATAAGTTTCGTCTCATGCTTCGGATCACGTTTAAATTTCGTCGAATGGATTTGAATAATAGCTAGTGGTTCCATGCTGTATACGAAGGCAAAAATTGCGATCGCGCTACACTACAAGTGGGTGCAATCACGCTGAATGGGGATGCAGCCTCACAATGTCTACAGAGAAAGGACGAAAAGTCCGAGGGTTGTCAGCAACGTCAAAGGTAGTCAAGAGCATCTCCCTCTTGATTATCGCACTGCGAACTGTCGTCTTCGACCGCGAAATGTGTGGGAAATCAACACTCCAAGGAAATGGGTGGTTTCATTGACTGCTTTATGCCGTACACTGAGGCCTTTTCACGCCGATTCTGAGCCACGGTGTGCCCGAAATGTTTTCCATGGGCACCAATAAGCCAAAAATGGAAATGATCAGATGGCGTCAGTGGCCGGGAGTTCCCAGGCGATAAGTTCGGCCGCCAAGGGCAGGTCTTATTGAGTGTGACGCCGCGCGTCGACAGTGGGGATGAAATGGTGATGAGGGCAGCACAACACCCAGTCCCTGAGGGGAGAAAATCTCCCACTCCAGCCGGGAATCTAACCCGTGCCCCTGTGCGTGGCAATCCAACGCGCTGACCGTTCAGCTAGTGAGGCGGACACCAATAAGCAAATCGCGTATTTCTGACCTCCATCGCATAGACGTCAAAAGGAGGGGCGTATGTGGGTAAGAGGGGATATAACGACCTTTCCATCGTGTGACACGTCCATGGTGGCAGAATTGGGTAGAATTTGCGTGAAATTTGGTGCCAATGCGACGTCCTTAACCCACCTTACAGCAGACATGAACTTCCGAGCTCTGGCCATTTTTTCGCATGCCGTGCGATCCGAGTGTGACGTCGCGCGACGCCACGCTTTTGCACCACTACAGAGGATAAATTAAACGTGGTCGCCATTGCGAACATGAATGACCAGCAGCTGTGTAATGGAATGACGTCAGTGAAACTTCGTGCTGGACCGAGACTCGAACGCGGGTTTGCAGCTTAGAGCGAGCTGTTGCCTTGAAACATCCCCTTTGAAAAATTAATGAATTCCTGTGCTGATAAACCTCTTACGTTATTTGATTTTCAAACAGCTGAGCAAAACTGAATGTACTCAGACGTTACTCTCTTTACTTATTCTGATCAACACTAAACTGACACACAATATTTTTAGCGCAACGCAATCTGACTTTCAAAAATCCCTACAAAAGAATGGTCCTGACTAACAATAACCTATTTTTCATGAATCACTTACCTCACAAAAACATCGTTACTCGAACTACTGCAATACAGCGAGCGCCACTGCTGCCAGCTAAATAGAAGATTCTAACTACTGAAGGCACTAACTACTGATAGGCATAGTTAGCAAATGAAAGATTTTGATGGAGAACAAACAATGTATTTACCTTAATAATGTTCCAATGTCATCATATATATATATATATATATATCAGTTCACGATATCCAGTATTACAAATTTACTCTTTCTGATGGACACACGTCCAGATCGCTCTCAAAATTCTGCCATCTCTCTCCACACATCCACCACTGCTGGCGGCTCACCTCCAACTGCGCAACGCTCCGCGCTGTTCACATCCAACTGCCCAACACTACAACAGCGAATATTACAACAATGAGTCCAACCAGCCAAAGACTGCACACAGCACAGTCAGAGATTTTCATACAGAGCGCTACGTGGCGTTACCAACATAAAAACCTAAACAGCCTACCTACAGCCTGACCATTTGGCTACCGGAGCGCGACTCACGGCGACACGCAAACTTCCATACATCGTCAACCATGTGTCTACGACCTGTATATTCCAGTACAGGCGCTTGTCCTGTGTCGGCGGAAAAGTGAGATAGTGCAGTTCCTGCGTTATTTCGAATTACGGTGCAAATTACCTTCGAAAATACCCGGCACTGCAATATCGTATTGGTCCGCCGACACCGGTCAAGCGACTTTCAAGTAAAATGTCTCTCCTGCATGGGAATACACATAGTGGATGTACGAGTACTGGTTGTGGACGTATGGTCGACGGCATATGGAAGTAGTGTACGGACAACCAAATGGTAAGGCGACCGCTCGCGATAAGCCGGCGATCAGGGTTCGACTCTGGTTGCGACACAAATTGTCATCGTCGTCTTTCATTGTACAATTGATGGTCATTCATATTCGCAGCTGCGGATATATGTAATGTAACTGCTCAAGGTAATTTGCGTCGTAATTCGGAATAACATAGGCGTTGCAATATCGTATTACAGATGAAGGCTGTAGGTACGTTTGAGCCAAATTTCAACTTATGCATCGCAATGGGAGACAATTACGGGCTTTGTTGTGCAGTGTTTTTCTGGGCATTATTTATTTTGTACGCCATGCAGATGTGTATATCAGGAGCCGGCCAAGGTGGCCGAGCGGTTCTAGGTGCTACAGTCTGGAACCGCGCAACCGCTACGGTCCCAGGTTCGAATCCCGCCTCGGGCATGGATATGTGTGATGTTTTTAGGTTAGTTAGGTGTAAGTAGTTCTAAGTTCTAGGGGACTGATAACGTCAGAAGTTAAGTCCCATAGTGCACAGAGCCATTTTGTACATCAGTAAAAAGCTAGTGCTTACAAAAATCGTTTAATGGCTACAGCAGTTTCGACTGTGTGGTCATTATCAGTAGCATACAAACGCTTTCTGAGTAATGGCTAGATCACAGCATGTTAGAGGTCAACAATTCCGTGTCTCTCCTAATACAGCTCTCTTCTAGGAGTCCCATGGAAATGTTCGGCTACAAGAGACTACGGCACTAAGATGGCAGATAAAAACGGCAATGGAATTCTGAAAGGTGCCTTTCCCCACAGGTGAGCTACGACACGACGCACTACACGCCGGTGCTGCCTCGGGCGTCGTCCGCCCCCGTGACGCTGTCCGCCGCCGCCCCCGCCGCCCCCAGCCTGGTCTACAGTCAGGACCTGGCACTGGGTTACGCCCCCGCCGCCCCCGCCCTGGCGCTGGGCTACGGTCACGGGATCGACTACGGCTTCAGTCTCAACCAACACTAGCGGGCAGCGTGCCACACAGAGGTGGCGGCAGTGCTGCCAACATTACCGAGCACAACACCAAGTCATTGGTTTACTGTAATTACCTTTTGCTCTTGTCCGAAAATGCAATAAAACTGTCCGTTTCCCATCAAAAGGAATTTCATTTTCTCTGTCCCTTTCTTCAACTCACAGATAGCCAGTTACGATGCCGGCTCCGTAACATGGAAACAGTTGTTTAACGATCGTGGCCTACTCTTGTGATTTACGTTATGTTTACAAAACGATAAAAAATTTATATGAAGACTTCCATTTATTGTGGGACACAACACTTACAAATAACTATAAGTACGGGGTTATAGCAGTATATAAGGAAGGAAAAGCAGATTTTATGTTAATTAATGAAAAGAAGATGACAGGTAAATTTGGTAAATTTAAACTGGCAGCAGTGGACGAGTGAGAAAGTGTGGAGATGGAGAGAAAGGGCATTGTGATAGAAGGACAAGGGATGAAGAGAGGGGCAAAGAAAGAGACACTATTGATAGAGAAAGAAGCGTTACTACAGGAAGATGGAGTCGTTCGCTTTTGTGTTTGCCACCAAGAAAAGTGGCCAGTTGTGCTACTTTTTGAGGAAAAGTTAACGATGCTGACAAAATTAAATGTTTCAGGATTTTCTAAAATATAGTTGGGAATTCAGTTGTGTGTAGATTGCCAAGATAGTGGATACCATATAATACCTCCTAGTACATGTGGCAAGGGTTAGCCCATTGCTGGTTATTTCCCCCTGGGCAGCACATTAGGTATTGAAGCATGGACGCGTGGTACCTAAATGGTTAATCTATACAGCAGGCATAGTCCATTCAGCGATGAGGTGTATTGAAGAATGGACGCGTGGTCCCTCGATGGTTAGTCTATAGAGACAGGCGTATTCCGCTGTGGTGCAGTTACGACCATCAACTCGTTAAATATGTAACGTGTTCACGGGAAGACTGTCAGACGCAGAGAAATAACAGCTAATACACTGGAGTTGGTACATATTAAGGTACCAATTATCACATAATCTGCACCTTTATCTTAATACCCTGTACATATACCCCGTGTATCTCCTAAGAGTCGTCAGGCACATTTTCTCTGGTGTTTTGGCAGATGTCTTCATTTTCGTTTTTGCATTGTGCAGCTGGAGTCAGCCCACACCCTCTCGCATTGTCTACTTTATTATTGATTTCGTCGATCCCTTCCTGATCGCTTCATTTGTTCTCTGCGTATGGAGTTCGTCAACTATTGTGGTGTACTTGCTGGCACCTAACATCCATCAAAGTATCATACATTGAAGAGAATTGGAAAGTACCAGAGCTCCAAGGGGAAAGTACCAGAGCTCCAAAGGAAAAGTACCAGAGCTCCAAACGGTAATAGCACTGATGCTCAAATCGTTATAGACACTGAAAGCTGTTAAATCCGGAGACAAGCTAAACTGAAATTTTTACGAAGAACCTAACGGTGTTCCGAAAGGAAAGTTTAAATAGGGTTGGCGGTAGCATGTTTGTTGCTGTTCGGAGTAGTTTATCTTGTCGCGAAATTGAAGTAGATAAACTTCCTGTGAATTAGTATGGGCAGAGGTCATTGCTGGCAACCGGAACAAAATAATAATTGGATCCTTTTACCGACCTCCCAATTCAGATGATACCGGTGCTGAAAGTGTGATTTCAAACACGTACCCGACTCATACGATAATAGTTGGTGGTGACTTTAATTTACCCACTATATGGTGACGAAAATACATGTTTAAAGTAACGAGCATCAAAACTGATTCAGGGATTAGCGAACACAGGGTTGTCGTAGCGAGACTGGGTATTGTAACCCCCAAATCCTCCAAAAATAAACGAAATATATGCCTATTCAAAAAAGTAGATAAAACTTCACTTGACACCTTCTTGAGAGACAATCTCCACTCATTCCAAATTAATGGTATAAGTGTAGATCAGACGTAGCTTGAATTCAAAGAAATAGTACCGGTAGCTATTGAGAAATTTATACCAAATAAATTAAAAAACGACGGAGCCGATCCTCTTCGGTACACAAAACGGGTCAGAACACTTTTGCAGAAACAACGAAACAAAAATGCTGAATTTAAACAGAGGCAAAATACCCAGGAGTGGCGATCTTTCACAGAAGCTCGAAATTAAGTGCGGACTTCAATGCGAGATGCTTGTAACAGTTTCCACAGTGAAACTTTTCTCTCGAAACCTGGCACAAAACTCAAAGAGACTGTGGTCGTAGCAGCAAGAAACAATAAGTGCCTTCTCTGTGCGATAGCAATGGAGATACTATCGAAGACAGTGCTGCCAAAGCAGAGTTACTAAACACAGACTTCCGAAATGCCTTCACAAAAGAATACGAAGTAAATATTCCAGAATTTGAATCAAGAATAGCTGCCAACAAGAGTAACATAGAAGTAAATATCCTCGAAGTAGTAAAGCAACTTAAATCACTTAATAAAAGCAAGTCTTCTGGTCCAGACTATAGCAATTAGGTTCCTTTCAGAGTATGCTGATGCATTAGCTCCATACTTAACAGCCATATACAACTGTTCGCTCGACGAAAGATCTGTACCCAAAGACTAGAAAGTCGCATAGGTCACACCAATATTCAAGAATGGTAGTAGGAGTAATCCACTTAATTACAGACCCATATTATTAAAAATCGGTATGCAGGATTTTGGACCATTGTGTTCGAACGTTATTACCTCTAAGAAAATGGTCTATTGACACACAGTCAACATGGGTTTACAAAACACCGTTCTTGTGAAACACAACTAGCTCTTTGTTCGCATGAAGTGTTGAGTGTTATTGACAACAGATTTCGGAACGATTCCGTATTTCTGGATTTCCGGAAGGCTTTCGAACCTGTAACACACAAGTGGCTTATAGTGAAATTGCACGCTTATGGAATATCGCCTTAGTTATGTGACTGGATCTGTGATTTCCTGTCAGAGAGGTCACAGTTCGTAGCAATTGACGGAAAGTCATCGAGTAAAACAGAAGTGATTTCTGGCGTTCCCCAAGGTAGTACTATAGGCCCTTTGCTGTTCCTTATCTATATAAACGATTTGAGAGACAATCTGAGCAGCCGTCTTAGGTTGTTTGCAGATGACTCTGTCGTTTATCGACTAATAAAGTCATCAGAAGACCAAAACAAATTGCAAAATGATTTAGAAAAGATATCTGTATAGTGCGAAAACTAGCAGTTGACCCTAAATAAGGAAAAGTGTGAAGTCATCCACATGCTAAAAGGAATCGTTTACACGATAAATCAGTCATATCTGAAGGCCGTAAATTCAACTAAGTACCTAGGAATTACAATTACGAACAACTTAAATAGGAAGAACATAGAAAATGTTGTGGGGAAGGCTAACCAAAGGCTGCGTTTTATTGACAGGACACTTAGAAAATATAACAGACCTGGTAAGGAGACTGCTTACACTACGCTTGTTCGTCCTCTTTTAGAATACTGCCGTGTGGTGTGGGATCCTAACCAGATAGGACTGACGGAGTACATCGAAAAAGTTCAAAGAAAGACAGCACGTTTTGTATTATCGTGAAATGTGGGGGAGAGTGTCACTGAAATGATACAGGATTTGGACTGGACATTATTAAAAGAAAAGTAATTTTCGTTGCGACGGAATCTTCTCACGAAATTCCAATCACCATCTTTATCCTCCGAATGCGCAAATATTTTGAATATTTTGTTGACACCGACCTACACAGGGAGAAACGATCACCACGATAAAACAAGGGAAATCAGAGCTCGTACTGAAAGATACAGGTGGTTGGATGAACCCTCTGCCAGGCACTTAAATGTGATTTGCAGAGTATCCTTGTAGGTGTAGAAGAGCCAAAGAAACTGCTCTACCTGCCTAGTATCGTATAGGTCCCCCGAGAACACGCAGAAGAGCTGCAACACGTCGTGGCACGGACTCGACTAATGTCTGAACTAGTGCTGGAGGGAATTGACGGCATTAATTCTAAAGGGCTGTCCATAAATCTCTCCTGAACAGTACGCTACAAAGCATCCCAGATATGCTCACTAATATTCATGCCCGGGGAGTTTGCGGCCAGGAGAGTCTAGAGCCACTCTGCAGCATTTTTGAACGTGTCTACGTGTAGACATGTCCAGAGCAGTTAAAGGGTTAACAGAGATCATTTACAAAATCCAACAGAGAACTTTATACAAGGTAGAGATATCAAAATTTTGTGGAAGCTTTTACCAGAATTAGAATTTAACCAAACAAAGCTTTGGTAGTATAGACGTTACAATTCAGTATTACAGCTGTCAACTGCCAAACATACAGCTGATTTCAACCATCTTCTAAAATTCATGAATTAGTTTGGAATAGTGATTACCATGCGATCCAGCACACACTAAGGAAAAATACTAAACTTATCACATAAAATTTATAAGTGAATGAATTAAAAAAAGTAATAATCCTCCACTTTGAATTTAGAGCAAACTAGAAACAATTAATGGTAGAATAACTCTTTCAATAACTGTCCCACAAAATATTAAAGAAAGGAAAAAATAGCAAATGATGAAATTAATCCTTTAAAATAAATTGTAACATGATTTTTTAAAGCTGGGCTGATGGAACTAGTCACACCCGAAAAAGTTTTTGTTTAAACAGACAAAGTAGCAAATAGTGGTATTACTCGTAG
Organism: Schistocerca serialis cubense; assembly: GCF_023864345.2. NCBI lineage: Eukaryota > Metazoa > Arthropoda > Insecta > Orthoptera > Acrididae > Schistocerca > Schistocerca serialis. The sequence continues at coordinate 219,537,193 of NC_064647.1, read as the reverse complement.
CTGTTCTATCGTAGTACTTGGCTTTTGACAACAAGATTTACATGAGAAAACCGCCCCAGGCTCCAGTGACAAAGTGCGAGGCCATAAACCTTTGCCTCAAAGAATACACGAACTAATGCCACAGCAGTGACACAAGTCAATATCTACAGAAATGTTACCAAGCAGTAATAGACCAGAAGATAGTAATGAGCTTAATTCAGAATGAAATTTTCACTCTGCAGTGGAGTGTGCGCTGATATGAAACTTCCTGGCAGATTAAAACTGTGTACCCGACCGAGACTCGAACTCGGGACCTTTGCCTTCCGCGGCAAGTGCTCTACCATCTGAGCTACCGAAGCACGACTCACGGCCGGTCCTCACAACTTTACTTCTGTCAGTATCTCGTCTCCTACCTTCCAAACTTTACAGAAGCTTTCCTGCGAACCTTGCAGAACTAGCACTCCTGAAAGAAAGGATATAGCGGAGACATACACTCCTGGAAATTGAAATAAGAACACCGTGAATTCATTGTCCCAGGAAGGGGAAACTTTATTGACACATTCCTGGGGTCAGATACATCACATGATAACACTGACAGAACCACAGGCACATAGACACAGGCAACAGAGCATGCACAATGTCGGCACTAGTACAGTGTATATCCACCTTTCGCAGCAATGCAGGCTGCTATTCTCCCATGGAGACGATTGTAGAGATGCTGGATGTAGTCCTGTGGAACGGCTTGCCATGCCATTTCCACCTGGCGCCTCAGTTGGACCAGCGTTCGTGCTGGACGTGCAGACCACGTGAGACGACGCTTCATCCAGTCCCAAACATGCTCAATGGGGGACAGATCCGGAGATCTTGCTGGCCAGGGTAGTTGACTTACACCTTCTAGAGCACGTTGGGTGGCACGGGATACATGCGGACGTGCATTGTCCTGTTGGAACAGCAAGTTCCCTTGCCGGTCTAGGAATGGTAGAACGATGGGTTCGATGACGGTTTGGATGTACCGTGCACTATTCAGCGTCCCCTCGACGATCACCAGTGGTGTACGGCCAGTGTAGGAGATCGCTCCCCACACCATGATGCCAGGTGTTGGCCCTGTGTGCCTCGGTCGTATGCAGTCCTGATTGTGGCGCTCACCTGCACGGTGCCAAACACGCATACGACCATCATTGGCACCAAGGCAGAAGCGACTCTCATCGCTGAAGACGATACGTCTCCATTCGTCCCTCCATTCACGCCTGTCGCGACACCACTGGAGGCGGGCTGCACGATGTTGGGGCGTGAGCGGAAGACGGCATAACGGTGTGCGGAACCGTAGCCCAGCTTCATGGAGACGGTTGCGAATGGTCCTCGCCGATACCCCAGGAGCAACAGTGTCCCTAATTTGCTGGGAAGTGGCGGTGCGGTCCCCTACGGCACTGCGTAGGATCCTACGGTCTTGGCGTGCATCCGTGCGTCGCTGCGTTCCGGTCCCAGGTCGACGGGCACGTGCGCCTTCCGCCGACCACTGGCGACAACATCGATGTACTGTGGAGACCTCACGCCCCACGTGTTGAGCAATTCGGCGGTACGTCCACCCGGCCTCCCGCATGCCCACTATACGCCCTCGCTCAAAGTCCGTCAACTGCACATACGGTTCACGTCCACGCTGTCGCGGCATGCTACCAGTGTTAAAGACTGCAATGGAGCTCCGTATGCCACGGCAAACTGGCTGACACTGACGGCGGCGGTGCACAAATGCTGCGCAGCTAGCGCCATTCGACGGCCAACACCGCGGTTCCTGGTGTGTCCGCTGTGCCGTGCGTGTGATCATTGCTTGTACAGCCCTCTCGCAGTGTCCGGAGCAAGTATGGTGGGTCTGACACACCGGTGTCAATGTGTTCTTTTTTCCATTTCCAGGAGTGTAGCTTAGCCACAGCCTGGGGAATGTTTCCAGAATGAGATTTTCACTCTGCAGCGGAGTGTGCTCAGATGGTAGAGCACTTGCCCGCGAAAGGCAAAGGTCCCGAGTTCGAGTCTCGGTCTGGCATACAGATTTCATCTGCCACGAAGTTTCAGCCTAATTCAGGTTTAGCAAAAGCAAATAAATGAAAGACAATTCAGTAAAGATGCCTTAATTTGAAGCAACAGTGGCCGCCATCAACGGCAAGAACACAGCAATTCATAAAATAGCTCCTACTCACTGAACGCATGAACAACTAGACGGAAACTCCATAACCAACGGTCGAGAATAGACAGCAAGAGCAGTCCCGTTTCATGCTGTAAGATAAAACATTATCAGAATTCAATGCATGCATGATATGTGTCACTTTACAGCTTACCAATCAACCTTGAAGATTTGAATTCCAAAGGTTATACTTTCATTGGCCACATTCAGCTGTATATTTGCATGTTATCAGTCAAAGGCCACATTTGATTACACGTTCCGTAACGCGACAGAAATGAGCAAGCGACAACTTGAAATTCAGAAAACGTGATTAGGTAATTCATACAACAGATAACACGTAAGAGATGATGATAAATGGCTTAATGAATTGATGCAGAAGTTCACTCAAGACAGGTCGCGTGACCAGAGCAAACACTTGAATCACATACCACAATTTCTACCACTTGCTGATCAATCTTGAACAGAACAATGAATAACAGGTACTGACATGTGCAATAAGGTAAGGTACCCGCTTTAGCTAACAGTATAGGCAGACAATCAATTAGGCACTACTTAACCAGGGTGGTGAGTTACAATCCACGCAAATACCTGAGTTCACCAAGCAAGCTGGTCACCGTTAATTCCAAACTGTGACAGTTAGCTACGATGCTGTCGTTGAAGTGGCTGAGTGTTCAGCACCTTTCAAACAGTAGCTACGACAACTGCACTCTGACACGGCTGTCACAATTCTACTAGATTCAATTCTGCTCCAAAAGAAATATTTAAAGAAACTTTTTCAGCCAAGATCGCATTCAGAAATACTGACCAGTTTCAATGGGTACAACAGTCGTTTTCAGATCTGTAACATTAAGCATTTACAGGTACAGCACCATTATTTTTGTTAGACCGTACAAATGAGGAATTTACACTGTAACGCCAAGGAAACTGGTATAAACACGCGTATTCAAATACAGAGATATGTAAACACCCAAAATACGGCGCTGCGGTCGACAACGCCTATATAAGACAAGTATCTGGTGCGATTTTTAGATCTCTTACAGCTGCTACAGTGGCAGGTTATCAGGATTTAAGTGAGTTTGAACGTGGTGTTACAGTCGGCGCACGTGAGAGGGGACACAGCATCTCCGAGGTAGCGATGAAGTGTGGATTTTCCTGTACGACCATTTCACGAGTGTACCGTGAATATCAGGAATCCGGTAAAACATCAGATCTCCGAATCATGTGGTCGGAAAATGATCCTGCAAGAACGGGACCAACGAAGACTGAAGAGAATCGTTGAACGTGGCAGACGTGCAACCCTTCCGCAAATTGCTGTTGATTTCATTGCTGGGCCATTAGTAAGAGCCAGCGTGCGAAACATTCAACGAAACATCGGGGTTTTGGTGCCGAAGGCCCGCTCGTGGACCCTTGATGACTGAACAACACAAAGCTGTACGCCTCGCCTGGGCCCGTCAACACCGACATTGGTCTGTTGATGAGTGGGAACATGTTGCCTCCTCGGACGAGTCTGGTTTCAACTTGTATCGAGCGGATGGGCGTGTACGGGTATACAGAGAACCTCATGAATCCATGGACCCTGCACGTCGCAGGGGACTGTTTAAGCTGTTGGAGGCTCTGTGACGGTGTGAGGTGTGTGCAGTTTGAGTGATACGGGACCTCTGATACGTCTATATACGACTCTGACAGGTGACATGTACCTAATGATCCTGTATGATCTGATCCTGTCTATCTGATACCTTACACGTCCAGAATTGCTACAGAGTGGCTCCAGGAACACTCTTCTGAGTTTAAATACTGCTGCTGGCCACCAAATTCCCCAGACATGTATATTATTGAGCATATCTGAAATGCCTTGGAACGTCTCCAGAAGAGATTTCCACTCCCTCGTACTTTTAATGATTTATGGGCAGCCCTGCAGAATCATGGTGCCAATTCCCTCCAGCACTACTTCAGACATTAGTCGAATCCTTGACACGTCGTTTTGCCGCACTGCTGCCTGCACGCGTAGGTCCTCTAGGGTATTAGGCAGTTGTACTAGGTTCTTTGGCTCTTTAGTACAGTTACATACAAAAACTGTTTCGGTTGTTCATTGTATGTTCCATTGTGCATTTGTTACTCATGCCGCATTAACATTTTAGGTGAGTGTATATATGACAGTCATCCACACACTCCATTTTAAGTATTAATATGACTTGAGTAATGAATGGACAATTTAACATGACATAAACCCAAAAGAGTTTTTGAATGTATCTAAATGTAGAATTCGCATTTTCTCGCTCGTGCTGTCTAGCAAAAATAACGATGATTGATGTAATATATGTAAATGCATAATGTTACGGATCTGAAGACGATAGTGGTACTTGGAATAAGTGTTTAATAAAAAAGTGTTCTGAGCGTTGTCTTGAAGATAAGAAACTTCTTTAAAGTGCACACAGATCATTCCTGCCCGTTATCGTTATGACAAACTTCATCCATAATAAACACATGCACCTATGTCTCAGCCACCAAGCACTGTCTCCATAGGTCAAGCATTTGGGACAGAACCACAAATTCCACACACTTTGATAGTGTTCCTGCCTGCCTCTTTATCGATGTTCCGCCGACAGCTGGCGGAAGCATCTCCACAAGTTGCCAGAGCGGTTCGTGCCACGCATCGATAGTAAAGCAAGTCATCGATATTGTACATACGTGGCAGTCACACTGGACGTATGCATGTTTGGTAGGTGTATGCCACAATCACACTGACCGTATGAATGTGTGGAGGGTCTGAAAGGAAGAATATTTTCAGATTGTGTTCCTGATCGTCATACATGCCGTGTACATGGCGTGACGATGGTATGTGCCATTGAGCACGCAAGATGCTCACATCTCAGTCTCATACTGGGCAGCAACCATCACGCTTCTCTTGTGTTAAAGTCGTTGGCTGTGAGCAATCTGCAGAATCTTCTTTCTTCCAACAAAATAATGCAAGACCATATACTGCCAGTGCTAGCTTGACCATCCTTGACACAGAAGCTGTTTGACTGTTGCCCTGTCTGTCACACTGTCCTTGCTGAGAGATTTGAACGCCAACTCTTATCAGTGACTATGATTGATCAACTCTGGCATATGCAAGTGGCATAGTTCGCAGAACCGCGCTGCTGCTGCGGTCGCAGGTTCCAATCCTGCCTCGCGCATGGATGTGTGTGATGTCCTTAGGTTAGTTAGGTTAAAGTAGTTCTAAGTCTAGGGGACTTATGACCTTAGATGTTGAGTCCCATAGTGCTTGGAGGCATTTGAACCATTCTGACGTAGATTGACGTATGTGTTCCTCAAATACAAGCAATTTTACAGTGAGCACCATTTTCTGTTGCATTCAACTAGCCCTAAACATGTCTGCTCCTATTACTCACTTAAACGTAATGACACAGCGGAGTACTCTGGACACGGAATTCGGCAGATGTACGTCATTAAGAAGGGTCAATTCCGTGCCAATCTTACAAACCTTTTTTGGACCAGTATCATTTTTCCGACCCAGATACATAACGCATGCACTTGGTTGGCTAAGTATTATGGAGCTCCGTCCTGCTATAGCTACACATGATCCACGATTTCTTCCAGTTGAGACATTAACCATGTTCGCAATACGTCCAGATAAGAATTCATGTACCCTTAAAAAAATATATGCCGAACACATATTGCACTGACATACTGGCCCGTAACATAAGACGCGTTTCTTGCCAAATCTGGCGCATAAGGGGGATCTTTCTTAGACAGAAACACCACATTCATCTTGTGAGAACTGCGATATATCGCACATTTATCAGGAAATAACAGTTCTGGGCGAGACACCGCAATTGCAAACTGCGACAACAAAGTACTGTTCCCTTTTGTCTTCATGTAATTCATTCCCAAACATTAGTCTAACGCCTTTAGTTTTCAAATCTTTCTTAATGTCACCATGCAATGTTGGCAGCTGTCCTTGAAATTCACCTGCTCTGTTGCGGCCTGCCGGCCGGTGTGGCCGTGCGGTTCTAGGCGCTTCAGTCTGGAACCGCGTGACCGCTACGGTCGCGGGTTCGAATCCTGTCTCGGGCATGGATGTGTGTGATGTCATTAGGTTAGCTAGGTTTAAGTAGTTCTAAGTTCTAGGGGACTGATGACCACAGCTGTTAAGTCCCATAGTGCTCAGAGCCATTTGAACCATTTTTTTGTTGCGGCCTGATACCAATAAAACTGTGTTTGTTTCCCCAGTTGCGGAATGTCAACAAGGATACGGCGACTTGTAGGACACACGCGCGCGCACGCACACACACACACACACACACACACACACACACACACACACACAGAAGCGTGCGCACATACCCGTTGGGATTGAAAACAGCTTCCACTCGTCTCGGAATTGATAAATATAGGACCTGTACGGTTTTCAAAGGAAACTTATACCATATAGCGATCACGCAACCTTCTCCGCAAAGTAGACCACAAAAGTTCAATAATACTGAGATCTGGATAGTGTGGTGGCCAGCGTAGGTGCGACAATTCGTCCGCGTTCAGTCCTGGAAGATGCGAGTTGTGCGAACAGGGGCCCTGTCGTCATCGAATACAGCCTCACAATTGGGGATCAAACACTGTACCATGGGGTGGACCTGATTAGCCAAAATTGTCACGTAATCCTTGGCAGTAATGCAGTCTCGCAGAATACCCTTGGCACCCACAGAATACCACGATTTTGTTCCCCAAATCATCAACGAGCCCACTCCATATTTGGTTCTTGGGGCGTAAGCTCGACTAGAAGTTGGAAACAGGTGAAACAAGATTCGTCCTACCAAATGAGTTTCTTTCATTGCTCCATACTCCAGGTTCCTTAGCTTCGGCACAACGTTTTCCTGTTACGAGAATTTGTAACACCGATGAGTAGTTTTGGAACTGCAGGTCGCCCTGCGGTTTCTTGCTTATGAACATTCGTGTTGTTTTGATGCTGCTAGGGTTCGCGAGTGCGACATTCAGTTCTGCAGTGAGTTTTGCACATATCGTCCTCTTATTTTTCATCACAATCCCCTTCAATGACCGTTCTTCACGATCCGTCAATAGTCACTTTCAATAGATGTTTCTTCGCTTTCCCTGTGTGTAGTAGAAATCTTCGGTACCGTGTCGCTTGTAACACAATTCACTTCGGCTATGATGTTAGGGAGAATTCCGCAAACAGCAGGTAAATCTGTTGTTTGTTAAAACACAATCGGTAACCGGTTTCGCGGCCTAAAGCCGCAGCACCAGGTCCAACAACGTTAAAAGATCGTAGACATACCCATCGATCCCAGCCAAAATTTGCCATTCAGCTTCTATTTTCAATACTATGGTAAGCGAAGTGTAAAGAAGACGTGCTCCATTGATTCACGACCTATCAGCAGTTTGTCCTACATGAATGGACAACGTCTTATTTACCTTTAGCTCCCCACAGTATTGAAAATAATGACTGAATATTAAGTTTTGACTGGAAACAGTGGATATACCTATGACCATCTCACGTTGTTGCACCTGACGATGCGACTTTAGGCATCGAAACCGGTTGTGTTTTAATAAACAACAGTGTTAGCAGCTGTTAGCGGAATTCCTCCTAACATCATGCCTTTCAACAGTTCCAGATTCTCAAAATATAAAATACTTCTGCTATATTGGTTGTTGAAGCACTTACCATATCCGCACCAACAATTTACCCAAGTTCTAATGCACTCAGCTTCCACATACTGCACTTACAACTACACAAAACGCTGTTCTGACCGCTACTGACACTTACATCGTACTGAGGACACTGCAAAGATGTCGTTCCGGGTCATGTTTGGCTAGGATCTGCGTTTATGTTCAAGCAAGCATTTCCCTCTGTGTTTCGGTATTTTTGTTCATCTTCTGTAAAATTTGCTGCTTTCGTACACTTGTATCTTTTGTAACTACCGACATATCGAAATAGATCGATTTTCTTCTTCTCACTGCGTTCGAAAATTCGAGGAAAGAACATTTTCGTAATGCAAGGTTTTTGGAAGTTTGCAGTGAAGTCTTCGCATAATCAGCTAGGTAATTTATAACAGAAGTGCCAAGGCAGGCTGAAGGTGTTGTTTCTCTTCCGCTGAAGGCGTAAACGTCTCTGGACTGACCTATACTCGGCGCCGGTGAGAGATTTATATCATAAATTTCGGCCAGCTTAGAGTATACGAACATAATATGTGTTATGGGAAAGTCTTGAAGATGGAGGAAGCTAGTCAAGCCCTAAGAGGTAATATTGTTTACAACGTGTTTAGAGTAAATCAAACAAGGCGAAGGAGACACCAAAGCAGAGACGAGGCACGTTGACGACCCTAGAGAACGAGAACGAAGATCGATAGCTTCACAATATGATGGTACAAAGTATTTTGCTGTATCACTTATGAATCCGATTGCAGCAACGACATTTGGTGAACATCAGTAATTACATAATAATTTTAAATTTTAGATGATAAATGAAATTTTTGTTTAAGGAACGTTCAAATCTGACTGAAAACTAAAGAAAAAATGTGTATTTGTTTGTTTTCTGTTTCATGAGGGGAAAAAGACGATGAAGGACCCCACACTTACTTGTTACATCCATTGGTTCAAACAATCTAAATTCGTGTAGAAAATTTGGATAAAACGACGTATACTTAGTACTGATTGAACTTTGTATCGATGCATGTATGTAATGAGCCACAAATACTTCGCTATACTAGGTAACTGATTTTAAGCTTGACGTGGTAAAAGTATATGATGTTCTCAGTAAATAAAACATTTGGCAGTGTAGATGTGAATATACACTTGTTCTTGAAGCAATTTTATGTCAAATCAGTATTGAAAATCCTTTGAGAGTGACACACTAAAGCGTTCTTAATATTAATTATATATTTCAAGTCAAATTAACAATTGATGAGGACCCTAAGGAACTGAAAGACTACTAACTCTGGTCGTCCGAAATTATATTTGCGGGATAGTGGCTTTGAAATTTTTTGAAATTGAAAAGAATATCCACAAGACAGTATCTGAGAGTGGAAAGTGATTCCAGTGCATTTCGTATAAAGTGATTATACTGCGCACGGGAGTAAATTAAAAAGTGGTATTAAGTGGATTGGTTCAAATGGCTCTGAGCACTATGGGACTCAACTTCTGAGGTCATTAGTCCCCTAGAACTTAGAACTAGTTAAACCTAACTAACATAAGGACATCACACACATCCATGCCCGAGGCCGGATTCGAACCTGCGACCGTAGCGGTCTCGCGGTTCCACACTGCAGCGACTAGAACCGCACGGACACTTCGGCCGGCTTAAGTGGATTGGTTTATTCTCTTTATCAGTGATTGTGCTGACTGTAACACCCGTTGAGGTATAGTAAGGCGAGTCATGACGTAATAAAGTCCACGTCGGCCATGTCACTTGCCCGAAACGCTTGCTTTCGATCAGAAATGCCAGCTTATGTCATTAACGGGTGTTTACTCATTCTGATTATAGACTAAAGTACAAAGGAATCACATTTTATTCGTAACTTTACTATTTCATGAGGTATTTCCTTTTGCCGGCCGGAGTGGCCGAGCGGTTAAAGGCGCTACAGTCTGGAACCGCACGACCGCTACGGTCGCAGGTTCGAATCCTGCCTCGGGCATGGATGTGTGTGATGTCTTTAGGTTAGTTAGGTTTAAGTAGTTCTAAGTTCTAGGGGACTTCTGACCACAGCAGTTGAGTCCCATAGTGCTCAGAGCCATTTGAACCATTTTATTTCCTTTTATTTCGATTGTGGTGTTTACTTTTACTATAATAGGAGGAGGTAAACCCAACACCAATTTCGTCAGTCTGTTGTTTCACGAAAGCAGCATTGTCACATTACACATTTCCCTTCTGGTTCATTCCAAACGTGTAGTGAACACAAAATTACATTAACATGGCTAAACGCATCGTATTTCGGTATGAAATATGCTTTCAAGGCCAGAAGAACGTCTGAAAACACATTTCTGACATGGTGTTATTCACGAAACAATAATTGTTTAAAACAAATATTGCGTCCACGTGATGGTAATTAAGAAGAAGGTGTCGTAAACAGTTGTCTGCTAACGTTCTGACGCATCAACTATGGAAGCGCCCGCTTCAAAACATTTTCTGTAGCGCCATCTCCCCTTATTATTCCTCTATACGCTGCAGTTAGGCATTATCTCTGGCTATTTCACGTTACGGAGGCCGGAGTTTACTAACTGAAAACTTGTTTCTGAAAGGCCAGGACTATACCTTGCTCCAGAGTGAAAAATTGTGAGATTTATCGATTAGAAAGGGTCCAAACAGAATTATGTATTTAACATCGCAGCTTTATCCCTCGTGAACATTCACATTGGATGTGTATAGAATTATTGCAAACACTTACGCGGCAGCGTTTGAATGTCTCTGGTTGTCCTAGTAACAAAATCAACTACAGTCTGCTCATAAATAAAGGACAATGCTGATATATGGTGAAACAACGCTCTGGTGGGCGATTTGCGGGTTTAAATCACCTCGGGGTGTAACCATGCGGCGCATTAGACCTGCGGTCGTCGCACGGTGGCGCTGGCAGCAGTCCACATACGCAGAGGTGTGTAGGTGCATGTCAGAGTACGGTGCAGCGAGTGAGTGTACAGACGTTTTCAGACGTACTGATGGTGACTGTGTGGTGAAAATGGCTCAAAGAACACATATTGATGACATTATGAGGGGTAGAATACTGGCGCGACTGGAGGCTGGCCAAACACAGCAGGTCGTAGCACGGACCCATCGTGTGCCACAGAGTGTGATCTCAAGATCATGGCAACGATTCCAGCAGACAGGAAACCTGTCCAGGCGCTACAGTACGGGACGTCTACAGTGTACAACACCACAAGAAGACCGATATCTCACCATCAGTGCCCACAGACGACCACAGAGTACTGCAGGTAGCCTTGCTCAGGACCTTACCGCAGGCACTGGAACAGTTGTCTCGAGACACACAGTCTACAGACGACTGAACAGACATAGTTTATTCGCCCGGAGACCTGCAAGGTGCATTCCACTGACCCCTGGTCACAGGAGAGCCCGTAAAGCCTTGTGTCAAGGTCACAGTACATGGTCATTGGAACAGTGGTCCCAAGTTATGTTCACAGACGAGTCCAGATATAGTCTGAACAGTGATTCTCGCCGGGTTTTCATCTGGCGTGAACAAGGAACCAGATACCAACGCCTTAATGCCCTCGATAGGGACCTGTATGGAGGTCGTGGTTTGATGATGTGGGGTGGGATTATGATTGGTACATATACACCCCTACATGTTTTTGACAGAGGATTTGTAACAGGTCAGGTGCATCGGGACGTCGTTATGCACCAGTATGTCCGCCATTTCAGGGGTGCAGTGTGTCCCACCTTCCTCCTGATGGATGATAACGCACGGCCCCACCGAGCTGCCATCGTGGAGGAGTACCTTGAAACAGAAGATATCAGGCGAATGGAGTGGCCTGCCTGTTCTCCAGACCTAAACCCCATCGAGCACGTCTGAGATGCTCTCGGTCGACATATCGCTGCACGTCTTCAAACCCCTACGACACTTCAGGAGCTCCGACAGGCACTGGTGCAAGAATGGGACGCTGTACCCCAGCAGCTGCTCGACCACCTGATCCAGAGTGTGCCAACCCGTTGTGCGGCCTGTGTACGTGTGCATGGAGATCATATCCCATATTGATGTCGGGGTACATGCACAGGAAACAGTGGCATTTTGTAGCACATGTGTTTCGGGACGGTTTTCTGAACTTATCACCAATACCGTGGACTTACAGATCTGCATCGTGTGTGTTCCCTATGTGCCTATGCTACGCCAGACACATTGTCTTAGAAGCTTCAATTTTTACCCCGCAAGCGACCGCAACCCTTTTCTGAGATAAATTACAACTTGATACGTCTTCCCGTTCCTGAGTAAAAGCGTTTTTAAACAGTGAGACAGACGGACAGCAAAGTGATGCTCTAAGGGTTCCGTTTTTACAAACTGAGGTATGAAATCTTAATAAGGGAAAGATAATTATAAAGTAAATACCTGACATTGTCAGAAGAGCAGCGATTTCTAAGTTAGTGTAAAAAAGCTTCCAAAATAGAAGTTTTACTGCCCAGATTTCAGTTGATGCATATCCTGATTACTAGTTTCAGCTAAAGTACATTGACATTTTCAGATCTGTGGATGTTACAAATATGTCACAAGTTTTGTAATGATCATACGTAATTCCAAAGAAATATTAGCTCAGTTTTACATAACATCGGATACGAGAATTACAAAGCCCCTTTGCTACTGACATCTTGCCAGTGAAAACATGGAGGCTAACTGCGAAATTCAAAATATTTCGTGAAAGAAAGCTCTAAATAAGTTTATTGTGACTCCACCGGCATAGACTGAGGTATTGTTTACCTCACAGAAGAAACACTTCCATGCAACACTCAGGACAGTAAAATAAAATCCATAATCGCATCAACAAGGCACAAGGTGTCAAACAGACCAGACAGAACACATCCATTTGCTGTTAATGTATGTATGTTGACAACCGGCTCCGTCCTGCTGGAAAGTTTGGAAGGACTGAGGTTGAATGACTCTGATATTTTAGTGAGTTTCGATGTGGTTTCTCTCTTCACTCGTGTTCCTCTGTCTGATTCGTTGCGGTTAATTGAGGCCAGGTTTGGTGCTGAATTAACTAATCTCTTTCGGCATGTGTTGACATCCGACAATGACCAGTATCACGAGCAGACAGATGGAGTTGCGGTGGGTACTCCGTTGTTTCCTGTGATCGCAAATTTGTTTATGGAAGACTTCGAGGAGCGTGCATTGGAGTCGGCGCCTTTGAAACCCGCCTGTTTCTTTAGATACGTTGACGATACCTTCGTTGTTTGGCCTCATGGTAGGGAGAATTTGAATGTCTTTCTAGAACATCTGAACTTGATCCACCCGATGGAGGTGAAAGAGATGGTTGCCTTCCCTTTCTTGACGTGTGGGTTAGGAGGAAGGATGATGGATCATTGGGACACGCAGTCTACAGGAAACGTACTCACACCGACTTGTACTTACAGTCTAATAGTTGTCACCATCCGGCTCAGCGTGAAGGGGTACTTCGTACCTTGGTACACAGGGCACATGTCGTTTCTGACGCTGAGACTTTGCCAGCTGGGCTGTCCCATCTTTACATTTCGTCAAAATGGTTATAGTGATAGACAGATTGAACGTACGATGCGCCATCGACCAACTGTACATCAGGTGATTGATGATAATTCTGAGTCAACACCTAAGTCTACTGCCTTTTTGCCTTACGTAGGATACACGTCCAACAAGATCGGTCGTATTTTACGGAAATACGATGTGAAATGTGTTTTCTGTCCTCCATCTAAAATTAGAGCACTTTTGAGTTCCGCTAAGGATGATCTTGGACTGCGTAAGGCGGGTGTATATCGCATTCCTTGTAGCTGCGGCATGGCATATATTAGTCAAACTATCAGGGCCGTGGAGGACCTATGTACTGAGCATAAACAGCACACACGATTACAGCAGCCAAATATATCTGCTATTGCTAATATTGCTTGGATACTGGTCACCCCATATTTTATAATAACACCGAGATATTGGCATGCACGTCCAGCTACTGGGACAGTGTTATTAGGGAGGCAGTTGAGATTAAATTTGCGAACAAACACGTTAACAGGGATGGAGGTTTTTGTTTAAACTATGTTTGGAATCCGGCTCTCTCCCTTGTCAAAAAAAAAAAAAAAAAAAAAAAAACTTGAATTCGGGAGAACGACGGTTCAATCCCGTCTCCGGCCCTCCTGATTTAGGTTTTTCCGTGATTTCCCTAAATCGCTTCAGGCAAATGCCGGGATGGTTCCTTTGTAAGGGCACGGCCGATTTCCTTCCCCATCCTTCCCTTACCCGAGCTTGCGCTCCGTCTGTAATGACCTCGTTGTCGACGGGACGTTAAACACTAATCTCCACCTCCTCCTTGTCAAAAAACAGAGGGACAGAATCAATGCTACCTCACCTGGTAATTCATAGTCTCACTATCGATATCTCTGACTTTGGTCATATTTGGTGGCACTGGTGTTCAGTGTGTCTGTTATCTTTCCTGCTTCAGTCCGAGAACCGAGGTTTTAAATTTGCATGTACGTCGCCTGTCCGTTGCAGTTTGCCTTGAAAATGGCGGGGTGTTCTCCCACCGAAATATCGACGGTCGCTGAGAGTATTACCTGGCTGAATTCCCGGAAGTTATTTGAATGCTGGAAACTTGTCCAAAGAACTACATAATACTGCAGAGTACCACCAGATGGCTTCAGTCTCGCGCATTATAACGTGTAATGTAGGAACAACGTTAAGCTATATAAAAAGTAAACCAATTTGTTTACAGCAGCAAGAAACTTACAAAATTATTGCAACATTATAAAGCATGCTGTAGTTTTCTCCGATCGTACTGAGCGAATAATATGGCCAGATGGCAATGTGACACACGTGGTGGCATTGTAATTCATGTATCCGAAGGTGTATATAACCGAGCTAACGTTTCTTTGAAATTACGATAATTATAAATCTTGTAACATGTTTTTAACACTTACAGATCTGAAGATGGCAATGTATCTTTTCTGAAACTAATAACCAGGATTCGATTCGACTGCGATCTGGGCAATAAAATTTCTATTTTGGAATCTTTTCTACATTATTATAAAGATACATAGAAATGTAGTTTTGTATGAAACGGTCCCTTGTCATCATCATGAAAGTGGACTAGAATAAATAAATAAATAGTAAATAAAAAAATAGCAACATGCAGAAAACCTTACTCCGTGTCGAATGGAGACACGAAAGCGCAGTTTTCTCGTTAAGCTGCAGAGCCGCTACAGTGGGCAGCCGGTGAATGTTTGTCACCTAGTTAACTAACCGCACCGACGTGTTTACCATCATTAACGCAGGCACGTAGATTCTCTCTCTCTCTCCCTCTCTCGTAGAGAATGGGGTCTCGGCGGATGTTGCGTCGGCCACGAGCTGGGACGTGTTACTGTAACCTCGCTGCTTACGGCGATTTCTCTCTGGATGAATGGAGTTGTTTCGCGCTGACAGGAAATTGCGTACGTTTTTGCCTGCCGCTCCCTTAACGTGCGTCGCATTTCTGCCTCAGGGAGGTAATTAGTCTCGTGGGTGCGTTCGTCTGCCGATTGGGAGCGAGCGGATAACCGGCCACACATCTGTGTCTGTTGAGTTGCCTACGCATCAGGGTCTCACCATTACGCTTAAAGTCATTACAGCGGAGAAAAATTGTATACAGGGTGTTACAAAAAGGTACGGCCAAACTTTCAGGAAACATTCCTCACACACAAATAAAGAAAAGATGTTATGTGGACATGTGTCCGGAAACGCTTAATTTCCATGTTAGAGCTCATTTTAGTTTCGTAAGTACTGTACTTCCTCGATTCACCGCCAGTTGGCCCAATTGAAGGAAGGTAATGTTGACTTTGGTGCTTGTGTTAACATGCGACATTTCTGTGAACGTTTGGGCAGGCATTGTTGGTGATGTCTTGATTGGGCCCCATGTTCTTCCACCTACGCTCAATGGAGCACGTTATCATGATTCCATATGGGATACTATACCTGTGCTGCTAGAACATGTGCCTTTACAAGTGCGACAGAACATGTGGTTCATGCACGATGGACCTCCTGCACATTTCAGTCGAAGTGTTCGTACGCTTCTCAACAACAGATTCGGTGACTGATGGATTGATAGAGGCGGACCAATTCCATGGCCTCTACGCTCTCCTGACCTCAACCCTCTTGACTTTCATTTATGGGTGCATTTGAAAGCTCTTGTCTACCCACCCCCGGTACCAAATGTAGAGACTCTTCGTGCTGGTCTTGTGGACGGCTGTGATACAATACGTCATTCTCCAGGGCTGCATCAGCGTATCAGGGACTCCATGCGACGGAGGGTGGATGCATGTATCCTCGCTAACGGAGGACATTTTGAACATTTCCTGTAACAAAGTGTTTGAAGTCACGCTGGTACGTTCTGTTGCTGTGTGTTTCCATTCCATGATTAATGTGATTTGAAGAGAAGTAATAAAATGAGCTCTAACTTGGAAAGTAAGCGTTGCCGGACACTTGTCTACATAACATATTTTCCTTCTTTGTGTGTGAGGAATGTTTCCTGAAAGTTGGGCCGTACCTTTTTGTAACACCCTGTATACAGGGTGAAGAAAAAATTCCGCACTTGGAGGTCGGCACGCGATCCCAGATCCAGATTCAAGACAAAAGTTGAGCTAGCAAAATCAGATAGGATGAATTTTGAAAACACATGAATGAAAACGAGGACCTTGAGACGCTGCCACAGCCTGAAGCCACACTACCGCACCAACTGTAGTAGCTCACTGAGTAGACTGTTGGGACATAAAACCCACATCCAGCATGGAGCTACAGCTCGAATCCTCGTCAGTTTCCTTTTTTATTTCTTAGACGTCCGTTCTCTTGTTCTCGCCATTCATAAGCACGATATCATTCCGTCACACGTCAACAGCCTACCACATGAAGGTGGGATCCATGTATGTGTCTAGTAACAGCGCAGTGCACGACCGTAACTTGTCCTGTCAAGTTCGTGCAGGATGTCGGGAGGCTTCCCAATGGGCTACAGAAACGGTGAATACGTCGGTATGCTTCTGGTACTGGGTCCATGCGATAACCTAGCTCCTGCTGCTGCTCGTGCGTATGCTGCGAGGTGCCCTCAAAGACGCCATCTCGATTGTTTCACGTAGCCTGGAGCAACGTCTTCGGGAAACCGATAATCTTCGTCCACAAGTAATGTACAGAGGTTGTCCAAGGACTATTTCTAGTGTGCCTCTTGTTGTTAGAAATTCCACTCACCATAAGGCGGTCGAGTCAGAGGCAGTTTATTTGTGGTGTAAAGGTAGTGGTTTGTATAGAACTGTAAATATCGTAAAATGTTGTATATGATCTGACTTTCTATTATCATAAATAAAGTTGTGATCCTTCTTTTTTTTAATAAAAAAGAAGCAGGGGATGCGATTCTTGAAATCGTTCACCAATCACCTCGGCAAAGTACACATGATATTGCAAGACAGTTCCAGGTATCTCGAAGACCAATTGGTTAAGTGTTGCACGCTGAAGAACTGCATCCATATCATTGCACGTTAACTCAGCACCAGCGGCTAGAAGACCACATTCGAGTACAGTTTTGTGAATGGCTTTTGGACCAGCTGGAAGAAAACGGAAATTTTATGAATAACCTGATACGGGCTGACAAATACGGCTTCACTCGTGGAGGTATCTACATTCTCCATAATAACCATTACTGTTCGGAAGACAACTCACATGTCAACGGTGAAGGTGGCTTTCAGATACGCACGTCTGTACGTTGTAATAGTGGGAGGAAAACTTTTGGGCCCTGAATGCGCACCTGTATCGTACGTTTCTTTGTAATAATTCGCCTGATACATTAAAAAACGTTCTATTTAGTGTTCGGCGACAGCTATGGTTTCAGTATCTACATCTACATTTATACTCCGCAAGCCACCCAACGATGTGTGGCGGAGGGCACTGTACGTGCCACTGTCATTACCTGCCTTTCCTGTTCCAGTCGCGTATGGTTCGCGGGAAGAACGACTGTCTGAAAGCCTCCGTGCGCGCTCGAATCTCTCTAATTTTACATTCGTGATCTCCTCGGGAGGTATAAGTAGGGGGAAGCAATATATTCGATACCTCATCCAGAAACGCACCCTCTCGAAACCTGGCGAGCAAGCTACACCGCGATGCAGAGCGCCTCTCTTGCAGAGTCTGCCACTTGAGTTTGTTAAACATCTCCGTAACGCTATCACGGTTACCAAATAACCCTGTGACGAAACGCGCCGCTCTTCTTTGGATCTTCTCTATCTCCTCCGTCAACCCGATCTGGTACGGATCCCACACTGATGAGCAATACTCAAGTATAGGTCGAACGAGTGTTTTGTAAGCCACCTCCTTTGTTGATGGACTACATTTTCTAAGGACTTTCGCAATGAATCTCAACCTGGTACCCGCCTTACCAACAATTAATTTTATATGATCATTCCACTTAAAATCGTTCCGCACGCATACTCCCAGATATTTTACAGAAGTAACTGCTACCAGTGTTTGTTCCGCTATCATATAATCATACAATAAAGGATCCTTCTTTCTATGTATTCGCAATACATTACATTTGTCTATGTTAAGGGTCAGTTGCCACTCCCTGCACCAAGTGCCTATCCGCTGCAGATCTTCCTGCATTTCTCTACAATTTTCTAATGCTGCAACTTCTCTGTATACTACAGCATCACCTGCGAAAAGCCGCATGGAACATGCGACACTATCTACTAGGTCATTTATACACTCCTGGAAATGGAAAAAAGAACACATTGACACCGGTGTGTCAGACCCACCATACTTGCTCCGGACACTGCGAGAGGGCTGTACAAGCAATGATCACACGCACGGCACAGCGGACACACCAGGAACCGCGGTGTTGGCCGTCGAATGGCGCTAGCTGCGCAGCATTTGTGCACCGCCGCCGTCAGTGTCAGCCAGTTTGCCGTGGCATACGGAGCTCCATCGCAGTCTTTAACACTGGTAGCATGCCGCGACTGCGTGGACGTGAACCATATGTGCAGTTGACGAACTTTGAGCGAGGGCGTATAGTGGGCATGCGGGAGGCCGGGTGGACGTACCGCCGAATTGCTCAACACGTGGGGCGTGAGGTCTCCACAGTACATCGATGTTGTCGCCAGTGGTCGGCGGAAGGTGCACGTGCCCGTCGACCTGTGACCGGACCGCAGCGACGCACGGATGCACGCCAAGACCGTAGGATGCTACGCAGTGCCGTAGGGGACCGCACCGCCACTTCCCAGCAAATTAGGGACACTGTTGCTCCTGGGGTATCGGCGAGGACCATTCGCAACCGTCTCCATGAAGCTGGGCTACGGTCCCGCACACCGTTAGGCCGTCTTCCGCTCACGCCCTAACATCGTGCAGCCCGCCTCCAGTGGTGTCGCGACAGGCGTGAATGGAGGGACGAATGGAGACGTGTCGTCTTCAGCGATGAGAGTCGCTTCTGCCTTGGTGCCAATGATGGTCGTATGCGTGTTTGGCGCCGTGCAGGTGAGCGCCACAATCAGGACTGTATACGACCGAGGCACACAGGGCCAACACCCGGCATCATGGTGTGGGGAGCGATCTCCTACACTGGCCGTACACCACTGGTGATCGTCGAGGGGACACTGAATAGTGCACGGTACATCCAAACCGACATCGAACCCATCGTTCTACCATTCCTAGACCGGCAAGGGAACTTGCTGTTCCAACAGGACAATGTACGTCCGCATGTATCCCGTGCCACCCAGCGTGCTCTAGAAGGTGTAAGTCAACTACCCTGGCCAGCAAGATCTCCGGATCTGTCCTCCATTGAGCATGGTTGGGACTGCATGAAGCGTCGTCTCACGCGGTCTGCACGTCCAGCGAGAATGCTGGTCCAACTGAGGCGCCAGGTGGAAATGGCATGGCAAGCCGTTCCACAGGACTACATCCAGCATCTCTACGATCGTCTCCATGGGAGAATAGCAGCCGGCATTGCTGCGAAAGGTGGATATACACTGTACTAGTGCCGACATTGTGCATGCTCTGTTGCATGTGTCTATGTGCCTGTGGTTCTGTCAGTGTGATCATGTGATGTATCTGACCCCAGGAATGTGTCGATAAAGTTTCCCCTTCCTGGGACAATGAATTCACGGTGTTCTTATTTCAATTTCCAGGAGTGTATATATTGTGAAAAGCAATGGTCCCATAACACTCCGCTGTGGCAAGCCAGAGGTTACTTTAACGTCTGGCGATGGTGAACCGTTACACACTGGAATGAATGTGCGTAACTATTTAAATGGAGCGTTTCCAGCGAAATGGATTGGTGCTGGAGGTCCACTGCCCCGTCCTCCACGATTTCCAGATCACAATCCACTAGATTTTTATTTTTGTGGGGACACTTGAAGGTGTTTATGTTGCTCTACCCACGGACGTACACCTCTTAATACCTCGAATGTATGCCACTTCGGCACTGGTGGATGCACGTGTGTTGCGTACGGTCCACCAAAGTATGATTCAGCGAGTGGTGAAGTGTTTGAAAATGCAAGGTGGTCGCTTTGAACGTCTCTAAAGTGAACGTTGCTTGTACGTGTACGAACCGGCTCTGTGAAGATAAGCCTGGACGTCAAACGTACAGAATGCAATTATTTTGCGCAGCGTAATATGCCATCTAGTATAGCCTGCCTATTGTGTATCTTGTATCTCATGGGATACAGACGATGTTATTGTAACCACTATTATTTTCTATTGGCTTTATCTGTGTCATGGACGAAACAAACTGGTCGTTTACGTCTGTAAGAAACTTATTTTCTGTTTTAATGTTTAAATAAAGGTAATAGTAACACAAAGAAATACTAAAGATACCGCATTGTGGAAGGGTAAACTGGATACGGTTAGATGCTTTAAAGGACTCCGGAAGGCTCTATCTTTCCAATGATAAAATAGTACTAATATGTTACATGTTTTCTCAAAAAGTATTTGAGGTAGAAATTTGAACTTTATACAGGTTATTTATTGAAATTTGGCTACAACTAAACACAAGAATTTTCAAGAATTTGAATTCAGTTGTAAGACATTAATTTTTCTATTGTAATGAAAATTCACTAATATTTGTGCCTTTTTTGTTTATAAATTCCACAATGTAAAGGTTTATGGAAAACAGCAGTGTTACGTTACGCACAAGGGACTGTGTAACATCTCCTGAAAATCTGAAGCAAATTGGTTTGGTAGATCCTGAGAAAACATGTAATTTGAATGAAAAAATAAAACTTTCGGGAATCGAGCGACAGAATTTGGATTACCTTTTTAGTGCATTCCATGTCCATAGGATGGATCATCTTCTGCAAATTCTTCCTGCAGCTCCCTCTTTGTCCTCCCCCTACTTTGTCTTGTATTTCTCGGCTATTTACAGCTCTGTCAGTTGTCTAAAGCAAGCATCGTTCGTACGATGTCGAAACCTATCTACAGTCCCATATTTCGAAATACTTTACACCTTTCAACGCTGCCATAATTGAAAGCAGCAACAGCACCATCCACACCAAAGTCAAGTGTTTCTATTACAGTCTTGGGGATTCCTGACCATATAACATTATTTACATTTTCATTGTGGTTTTGAGTTGCTGCTAAGTCTCTGACAATAGGTTTTATCACCTCCGTTACCGCATCAGGCAGACTACGTTTATGAGTGTACTCTTCACCAATCAGCAATCCCTTTTTGTACTTACACCGACTGTTTTCTCCTTTGGGACACAAGTAATGATGGGGACTTCCATCGGTTAAAAAGGTATGAAAAAAAAACCAAACAGTCTTCTTCATTTCATCGACACTTTACGTGTTTTGCCTAATAGGCACTCCATAATAATTCTGTATTTTGTCAGTTACACTGTCAGTTAACCTTCCCTAATCCAACCCTTTACCATCACAGAGTTTTTATTTTTTGTACGAGGCTTTCAGTGGCCGAAGTCTTGATGCCATTGGTTTCTGTTCGTATCCACTGCACCCAGATTTCTGCTCTACTACATCATGACCATAGAGTTTCACTTCTTGAATATGTTTGAAACTTTTAGAATCATCATCACCTAGGTAATTCACATATCGCGCTTTATCGCACGCAACAGGACGTTGAAATATACTAGCAACACCAGCCAACTCCGTTCCTCCATTGCTACCACTATAGTTAGCTGTGCAATTATTTTCATGCGTACCTTTATTTTTTGTGGACACTTACAATATTTAGATATTACTGCTACATCTAAAACTTTCCCTGTATACATACTGGCAGCAGGTACTACACCATGAAGAAATGTGTGTCCCCGTTTAAGCCAGGTGCCATCGCATGCAGCAGTCAAC
Organism: Schistocerca serialis cubense; assembly: GCF_023864345.2. Lineage (NCBI taxonomy): Eukaryota > Metazoa > Arthropoda > Insecta > Orthoptera > Acrididae > Schistocerca > Schistocerca serialis. The sequence continues at coordinate 219,515,044 of NC_064647.1, read as the reverse complement.
TCTGTATTACCACTGTTTCCTATTACTGCCTCTTCCACAGCTTTCGTCATAGATTATAGACAGGCGTCTTCTTCTTTAGATCCTATAAATCTATTGTAGTACGTAAACTTGGTTGGGGATTTGGAAGATTCGTGACGCCACAGAAACTGCACTTTCAATAGCACCCTTACGAATTGCACGCAAGGCATAAGCAAATGTAATGTTGTGTCCATAGATTTTTGTACCATTTTCATGATATGGAGTTTCTGCACACTGTTGCAAAAGGTGGTCATGTCTCAACACTTACCACAATTCATTTCCATTTCGCTGGCAAGTCCTACGTGATTTTTGTTATAGAGAGCTCTAGACCGACTTCACTATTTACACAGTTTGCAAAAATTCCGTTGAGAACTAGCATATCAATTATTTTATTCACATCCGATTTGCTCATTAAACGTTCATACTTTAACTGAACCAAGAATCCTCTGCGAAGTACTTTCTTTCTCACTTTCATTGCAATGGGCAGGTGTACCAGCAATGTTAGTTTCACACACTTGGTTTTCGTCTTTGTTGTTTACGGTAATAACACCTACCTTTGGTTTTCCAACATTTCTCCACCTCTTAAAAGCCTTCACAGGATTTCTAGTCATTTTACGTTTACACATGCTTAGCTTTCAATAAAACAGAGACTTCAATGACCAGAATTCACTACGAATACTAGGATTACAAAAGAGTAAATAAACATGAAACACACGGCAATCGATACAGCGTTATATGCCGAACTATCAGAAGTTAGCCACAACACTGATTTTGTGACACTTATTTTCTCTCACATCACTAAAATGAACATGATTGGCACGTAGCTTAATGAGTACAACATTTAACAGCAGTTTAACAGCGCCACAGTGGGTCACACCCGTGTAGAACAATTTCAAAAATATTTAAAAAATAGTTGGTTTTATGAACCAAATAAATTATACACACATAAAAAAAAGTTTTGCATCACCTCGCTTCCGAGAATTCCGGAGCCTGTACAGAAAACTGGAACAGAGATCAACATAAACATCATTCCGCCCTTTTTATTGCTAATGAAAACCACACATTGCTTGTTGCACCACCACACAGAGAGACCATCAGAGGTGGTGGTCCAGACTGCTGTACACACCGGGCACCTCTAATACCCAGTAGCACGTTCTCTTGCGTTGATGAATGCCTGTATTCGTCGTGGCATACTATCCACAACTTCATCAAGGCACTGTTGGTCCAGATTGTCCCACTCCTCAATGGTGATTCGGCGTAGATCCCTCAGAGTGGTTGGTGGGCTACGTCGTAGATAAACAGCCCTTTTGAATCTATCCCAAGCATGTTCGATAGGGTTCATGTCTGGAGAAGATGCTACCCACTCTAGTCGAGCGATGTCGTTATCCTGAAGGAAGTCATTCACAAGTCAAGCACGATGGGGGCGCGAATTGTTGTCAGTGGAGACGAATGACTCGCCAATATGTTGCCGATATGGTTGCTCTATCGGCCTGAGGATGGCATTCAAGTAACGCACAGCCGTTACGGCGCCTTCAATAACCACCAGCGGCGTACGTCGGCCCCACATAATGCCACGCTAAAACCGCAGGGAACCTCCACGTAGCTGCACTCTATGGACAGAGTGTCTAAGGCGTTCAGCCTGACCGGGTTGCCTCCAAACAGGTCTCCGACGATTGTCTGGTTGAAGGCATACGCGACACTCATCGGTAAAGGGAACGTGCTGAAAATCCTGAGCGGTCTATTCGGCATGTTGTTGGGCCCATCTGTACCGCGCTGCATGGTGTCGTTGTTGCTAAGATGGACCTCGCCATGGACGTCGGGAGTGAAGTTGCGCATCATGCAGCCTATTGCGCACGGTTTGCGTAGTAACACGAGGTCCTGTGGCTGCACGAAAAGCATTATTCAATATGGTGGCGTTGCTGTCAGGGTTCCTCCTAGGCATAATCCGTAGGTAGCGGTCATCCACTGCTGTATTAGCCCTTGGGCGGCCTGAGCGAGGCATGTAATCGACAGTTCCTGTCTCTCTCTGTATCTCCTCCATGTCCGAACAACATCGCTTTGGTTCACTCCGAGACGCCTGGACACTTCCCTTGTTGGGAGCCCTTCCTGGCACAAAGTAACTATGAGGACGCATTCGAACCTCGGTATTGACCGTCTAGGCATTGTTGAACTACCTTCCTCGTGGAATGACTGGAAATGACCAGCTGTCGCTGTCCCAGCGTGTAATAGGCGCTGCTCATGCATGGTTGTTTACATCTTTGGGCGGTTTTAGTGACACCTCTGAACAGTCAAAAGGAGTGTGTCTGTGATACAATATTCACAGCCAATGTCTATCTTCAGGAGTTCTGGGAACCAGGGTGATGCAAAACTTTTTTAATGTGTATATATCAATTAAAAGGGGAAAGTCTGCAGATTTTTAAAATGAAAAACAAGCAAAAATTGAAAATTTCATGGTATTGAACCTTACCGAAGCCCCTTAACTGAAAATAAGAGCTTAGCGCCCGAACGCTTTTAGAGCTTCTGCGACTCTGCTTATCCCTACGATATTGCCTAGGCTAATAGGACAACACCACAGCGCAGAATTCGTGTTTCATGCTACATGTTGTTCAGCAAGCTACATGCAGCTACCACGTAGCGAGAGCCCCGTTTCTTTTCTTAAATTGACATTTCCATTGCACCTACTGACGGGACTAGGTTTCGCTAGATACACTTTTATCTTTAATTTGGTTGAGGAGTTGCGTGACACCCGCCAAGTGCGGTACTTTTTCTTCGTCGTTTGTATTAATCACATTCTTAAAAGAGCACACAGATCGCTCTGGATGACCACGTGACCCTCCACCGCTGCCGTAGGCCATGGCAGTGATGTGGTGGTGTGTATGTAACAGTCGGGCGAGGGGAATCAACACAGCACAATGGGTAGACGTGGCGACGTGTCCGAATGGCAGAAAGGAGCTATCGTGTGTGGATGAGTGCATGACCACACGAGGATGGGAGTTGCCCGACTTGTTAGTGTATCAACGCGAACTGTCCAACGTGTGTTCAAGGCATGGAGTACCACAGCCAGTCGTGCAATACTCTGTACGAACAGTGACCATAAAGAGACGGTAGGTGACGGGGACCGGAGGCTCACGCCCTGTCAGTAACAGTGCGTTTCAAACCCGACAGGACTGCTGCAGGCAGTGACGCAGGTACATCTCAACCAGTTTCAGAGCGAAAATTACGAAAGGAACTGCGTGAAACGGACAACTGCAGTCGGGTACTTCACAACACAGAAACCGAACAGTAGCTGACCAGAATCATACGGTGCGAAGACTCGAGATTTTGACCGATTTTAAAATTACACACGGCAGTGTCATGACTGACTGAATGAGTGACTCATCATCGCCCAGTCCAAACTGCTAAGGATAGACGCTTGAAATTTGGAGACGGTGTGGATCTTATACTTGAGGCGTCGTTTAAGAAGGGATATTTCGAAATTCCAGCATTAAAGGGGTGCAAGGGGGAATGAAGAACTTTTTTTTAATGTCGCTATTAAGGCAAGTTTAAAGCTATACCTACGAAAATTGGTATTGGTTTCTCGCTCAGAAATTAAAAAAAAAAGTGTTTCAGAATTTTGGAAAATTAACGCGATGGTGTGAAAAAGTGGGTGAAAGCTCTTTTTGAAAATCTATCATTATTAAGAAACTACTAAAGTATTTTTAAAGCTACATCTATGAACATTGGTACTTGCCTTCTCAATCACAAATAAAAAAATACGCGTTTCAGTCAAATGTTTTTTATTCCACTCTTTGATCACAATATCAATTCTTTTGACGATGACCGGCTTCAGTCAGTAATGACCATCCTCAGAATTTTTCTGCACCATGTCCTAAAGTGATAAGGCCGTAATGGTGTAGAAAATATCTGAGAATGGTCATTACTGACTGAGACCGATCACAGTCAAAAGAATTGATATTGTGATCAAAGACTGGAATAAAAAACATTTGACAGTATTGGATCACTGTTAATATACGCTACACCATGTCCTAAAGTGATACGTTACAAATAAAAAAATACGAGTTTCAGTCAAATGTTTTTTATTCCCGTCTTTGATCACAATATCAATTCTTTTGACGATGACCGGTTTCAGTCAGTAATGACCACCCTCAGATCTTTTATAAATCATGTCCTAAAGTGGTAAGGCCGTAATGGTGTAGAAAAGATCTGAGAATGGTCATTACTGACTGAGACCGATCATAGTCAAAAGAATTGATATTGTGATCAAAGACTGGAATAAAAAACATTTGACAGTATTGGATCACTGTTAATATACGCGACACCATGTCCTAAAGTGATAAGGCCTTAAAGGTGTAGAAAAGATCAGAGGATGATCATTACTGACTGAAACCGGTCATAGTCAAAAGAATTGATATTGTGATCAAAGACTGGAATAAAAAACATTTGACAGTATTGGATCACTGGTCATATACGCGGCTATGTCGCAGCTGGTGAAACGTGTTTCAGTGTTTCTGTAAACTGAACAGCTAAGTGGATGAAACGGGGAACGACATTTTTTAATGAAAATACAGGGTGTTTCAAAATGATTATACGGATTTTAAAGCTTTGTAGCATTTATCACATTTAACTTACAATTGTTAATAATACATGAAATGAAAGAGGAAGTAAAACAATTTTTGTTTTTATACCTGTACACGAAGAGAAGAGTATGGAACGACTCTAGAGTGGTTGAACCACGTGGTGAATGACTGTGTATATTTCATACACAGTGCCAAGAAATCAGTTCAGAAGGCTAGTCGTGAATTAGCATTTCCTAAGACATCTGTGTGGAGACTTTTAAGAAGTTACACCCTTGTCACATGCAGGTTGTTACAAGCTCTAAGGCCTACAGACTACAGCTTAGGGGTCGAGTTGCAAAAATGTAATGTTGCTGCTCATGAATATTTTATGGATCATGCCATCTTCAGTGACGCATCGACATTTCATCTAAAGGGAAATGTGAACGCACATAACGTGCGCATATCTCCACGAGACGGTACTGCTGCAAAAAGATTCTCCGAAATTGAATCGTTTTGAGTGCCATATCCCGGCAGAAAGTCTATGGACCTTCCTTTTTTTGGTGAAGCAACTGTAACATTTGTCTCTTATGTTGATGTGCTAACTACGGCTTTTTCTTCAATTGGAAGAAGGTGAACCACAGAAATTTATTTGGCAGCAAGATAGTGCGCCAATTAACTGGTATAACTGGACACACAATTGATTAAACAACATTGTACCCGACCCCTGGACTGCCTGCAAGGGGCTAGATGATAGAACTTGTTTCGCATGACTACCATGTTCACTCGTGGTCTGACGCCATGCAGTTTTTACCTTTGGGGGTTCATAAAGCGTCTTGTGTACGTGCCTCTGCTACCAGCTGATCTACCTAACTGTAGGGACAGGACTGTTGCAACAATTACTCTAAGAGACACTCATCAAGGTTGGGGAAGAGCACATCTATTGACTCAGTGCATAATGACCCTTCTGCAAAAACCTATTTGAATTGCCCTTTCATTTGATGTATTATTTATAATTATAAGCTGAATGTGATAAATGCTGCATAGCTTTAAAACCAGTTTATTCATTTTGAGACACCCTATACTTTATTATGAAAGCATTTTTGATGCTAAATCTATGAAAATTTAATTTCAGCTTCTCAGAGAGAAATAAAAAAATACGTGCTTCATTGTTTTTATAAATTCAACCCCTGTGTTGGTGAAAAGGGGGTTAAAGTCTTTATGGAAATACTTCGTTCTGCAAGCGTTTTTGAAGCTAAATCTGTGAAAAATTTTATTTGGCTTCTCTGTTGGAAATAAAACATACGCATGTCACTGTTTTTGGAGATTCAACCCCTAACGTCAGAATTGGGAACCACGAGGGAGATGGAGTAAAGGAATTCTGCTACCTAAGCAGGAAAATAATCCATGATGGATAGAGCTAGGAGGACATAAGAAGCAGAATTGCACTGCCAGAAAGGGTATTCATAGCCAAGAGTACTACCCAACACAGCCCTTAATTTGAGGAAGCAATGTTTGAGAATATACGTTTGGAGCTCAGCATTGTCTGGTGGTGAAACAAGGACTGTGTGCAAACCGGAAGCGATGGTACAGAAGCATAGCACTCCTTCTTCAGGCCACAAGTGGCCCATCGGGACCATCCGACCGCCGTGTCATCATTAGTTGCGGAAGCAGATAGGACAGGCGTGTGGTCAGCACACCACTCTCCCGGTCGTTATGATGGTTTTCTTTGACTATTCGGTCGAGTAGCTCCTCACTTGTGCATCACGAGGCTGAGGGCACCCCGAAAAATGGCAACAGCGCATGGCGGCCAGGATGGTCGCCCATCCAAGTGCTGGCCACGTCCGACAGTGCTTAACTGCAGTGATCTGACGGAAATCGATGTATCCACTGCGGCAACGCCGTTGCCGATGGTACAGAAAAATGTTGAAAATTATGTGGATTGTTAAAGTATGGATGGAGGAGGTTCTCCGCAGAATCGGCGAGGAAAGGAATATACACTCCTGGAAATTGAAATAAGAACACCGTGAATTCATTGTCCCAGGAAGGGGAAACTTTATTGACACATTCCTGGGGTCAGATACATCACATGATCACACTGACAGAACCACAGGCACATAGACACAGGCAACAGAGCATGCACAATGTCGGCACTAGTACAGTGTGTATCCACCTTTCGCAGCAATGCAGGCTGCTATTCTCCCATGGAGACGATCGTAGAGATGCTGGATGTAGTCCTGTGGAATGGCTTGCCATGCCATTTCCACCTGGCGCCTCAGTTGGACCAGCGTTCGTGCTGGACGTGCAGACCGCGTGAGACGACGCTTCATCCAGTCCCAAACATGCTCAATGGGGGACAGATCCGGAGATCTTGCTGGCCAGGGTAGTTGACTTACACCTTCTAAAGCACGTTGGGTGGCACGGGATACATGCGGACGTGCATTGTCCTGTTGGAACAGCAAGTTCCCTTGCCGGTCTAGGAATGGTAGAACGATGGGTTCGATGACGGTTTGGATGTACCGTGCACTATTCAGTATCCCCTCGACGATCACCAGTGGTGTACGGCCAGTGTAGGAGATCGCTCCCCGCACCATGATGCCGGGTATTGGCCCCGTGTGCCTCGGTCATATGCAGTCCTGATTGTGGCGCTCACCTGCACGGCGCCAAACACGCATACGACCATCATTGGCACCAAGGCAGAAGCGACTCTCATCGCTGAAGACGACACGTCTCCATTCGTCCCTCCATTCACGCCTGTCGCGACACCACTGGAGGCGGGCTGCACGATGTTGGGGCGTCAGCGGAAGACGACCTAACGGTGTGCGGGACCGTAGCCCAGCTTCATGGAGACGGTTGCGAATGGTCCTCGCCAATACCCCAGGAGCAACAGTGTCCCTAATTTGCTGGGAAGTGGCGGTGCGGTCCCCTACGGCACTGCGTAGGATTCTACGGTCTTGGCGTGCATCCGTGCGTCGCTGCGGTCCGGTCCCAGGTCGACGGGCACGTGCACCTTCCGCCGACCACTGGCGACAACATCGATGTACTGTGGAGACCTCACGCCCCACGTGTTGAGCAATTCGGCGGTACGTCCACCCGGCCTCCCGCATGCCCACTATACGCCCTCGCTCAAAGTCCGTCAACTGCACATACGGTTCACGTCCACGCTGTCGCGGCATGCTACCAGTGTTAAATACTGCGATGGAGCTCCGTATGCCACGGCAAACTGGCTGACACTGACGGCGGCGGTGCACAAATGCTGCGCAGCTAGCGCCATTCGACGGCCAACACCGCGGTTCCTGGTGTGTCCGCTGTGCCGTGCATGTGATCATTGCTTGTACAGCCCTCTCGCAGTGTCCGTAGCAAGTATGGTGGGTCTGACACACCGGTGTCAATGTGTTCTTTTTTCCATTTCCAGGAGTGTATGAATAACGCTGACAAGGAGAAAGGTCAGGATGATAGGACGTCTGTCAAGACATCAAGGCATACTGATATGGTACTGGCGGAAGCCGGAGAGGGTAAAAACTGTAGGGAAAGGCAGTGATCCAGTAAAAAATTGTGGACGTATGTTGCAAGGGATACTCTGAGATGAAGATGCTGGCACAAGAACACAGGAGGGGAATTCGTGGAAGGCCGATCAAACCAGTCAGAAGACTGTTGGAAAAAAAGAAAAAAAAGAGCGGCGTTTTATCTGGCACACCTTGTAAAATATTTATTTCAAAATATGAAGGGCTTATTTCAATAGTGGTACAAGTCCATTTTCGTTCATTTTGAGATACAGAGTCCTAAAGTTAAATGACCACTGAAGAATCTGCAGTTGAGATACCAGAAATATCCAAGCTTATGGCTTCTTGCTAGAGATGAACATTTCTTTCTGTTTGTTTGGATCATTAATTTGAGAAGCATTATAGGCAGAAAAGTGGAGGTAACGGACTTGTACCACTATTGAAATAAGCCCTTCATATATCCTCAGTGATTGTGGAATGCACGATGAACTTTCAATAAGTAACGGTAGACATTTTTTCTGAAAGCAGATTGGTTACATTTAGGATTCCAGCTTAGCATGTAATTCCTACAAAAGGCCAGATTGTCAAAATGGAAAGCAACACTGCCTATGGGAGACCAGGCACCTCTAATGTCACCAAGCGAACAATTGGCCTCTGGAAATGAACTAATATGGCCATTATGGAGAACACTCAACCGCCTACGAACTGGGGTGGGCAGATGCAACGTAAACACGTGTAAATGGGGATACCGAGACGGGACGGCCACGTGCCAGTGCGGACAGGCCCAAACAATGGACCACCTCCTGGAATGCAGGAACATGGGGGAAGTGTGCAGGAGAGAAGATCTGGCAAACGCTACGGCAGTGGCAGTTGAATGCGCTGAATTTAGGCGGGACGTGGTATGATATATATACCATGTTTGTGTTTATATTGTAATGTGACTCCCCATTTTGGGCTTGTTTTACTTATACATACACTCCTGGAAATGGAAAAAAGAACACATTGACACCGGTGTGTCAGACCCACCATACTTGCTCCGGACACTGCGGGAGGGCTGTACAAGCAATGATCACACGCACGGCACAGCGGACACACCAGGAACCGCGGTGTTGGCCGTCGAATGGCGCTAGCTGCGCAGCATTTGTGCACCGCCGCCGTCAGTGTCAGCCAGTTTGCCGTGGCATACGGAGCTCCATCGCAGTCTTTAACACTGGTAGCATGCCGCGACAGCGTGGACGTGAACCGTATGTGCAGTTGACGGACTTTGAGCGAGGGCATATAATGGGCATGCGGGAGGCCGGGTGGACGTACCGCCGAATTGCTCAACACGTGGGGCGTGAGGTCTCCACAGTACATCGATGTTATCGCCAGTGGTCGACGGAAGGTGCACATGCCCGTCGACCTGGGACCGGACCGCAGCGACGCACGGATGCACGCCAAGACCGTAGGATGCTACGCAGTGCCGTAGGGGACCGCACCGCCACTTTCCAGCAAATTAGGGACACTGTTGCTCCTGGGGTATCGGCGAGGACCATTCACAACCGTCTCCATGAAGCTGGGCTACGGTCCCGCACACCGTTAGGCCGTCTTCCGCTCACGCCCCAACATCGTGCAGCCCGCCTCCAGTGGTGTCGCGACAGGCGTGAATGGAGGGACGGATGGAGACGTGTCGTCTTCAGCGATGAGAGTCGCTTCTGCCTTGGTGCCAATGATGGTCGTATGCGTGTTTGGCGCCGTGCAGGCGAGCGCCACAATCAGGACTGCATACGACCGAGGCACACAGGGCCAACACCCGGCATCATGGTGTGGGGAGCGATCTCCTACACTGGCCGTACACCACTGGTGATCGTCGAGGGGACACTGAATAGTGCAAGGTACATCCAAACCGTCATCGAACCCATCGTTCTACCATTCCTAGACCGGCAAGGGAACTTGCTGTTCCAACAGGACAATGCACGTCCGCATGTATCCCGTGCCACCCAGCGTGCTCTAGAAGGTGTAAGTCAACTACCCTGGCCAGCAAGATCTCCGGATCTGTCCCCCATTGAGCATGTTTGGGACTGGATGAAGCGTCGTCTCACGCGGTCTGCACGTCCAGCACGAACGCTGGTCCAACTGAGGCGCCAGGTGGAAATGGCATGGCAAGCCGTTCCACAGGACTACATCCAGCATCTCTACGATCGTCTCCATGGGAGAATAGCAGCCTGCATTGCTGCGAAAGGTGGATATACACTGTACTAGTGCCGACATTGTGCATGCTCTGTTGCCTGTGTCTATGTGCCTGTGGTTCTGTCAGTGTGATCATGTGATGTATCTGACCCCAGGAATGTGTCAATAAAGTTTCCCCTTCCTGGGACAATGAATTCACGGTGTTCTTATTTCAATTTCCAGCGGTGTATGTGTATTGTATTTGTATTTGTGTGTATATGTAATATGTGGGTTGTCTATGGCTTGGACACGATAAAAAAAGAAATGCAATTCCTTACTCTCCTGGCTGCACAAGCCTACTTTTCAACTTAAGCTCGGTTCAGCACCACCGTACTAGGAGGGCCTGCAGCCCGTCATGGTACAGTTCCACTGCTCGACGTCGGGGCCAACGTATTGCTGCATCAACAAAACTCCCCGTCATCCAAGTTCTGCTTCCCGCGGAGTGACTCTTCATTGGGTCAAACAGATGGAAGTCGGAAAGTCCAGTGAAGTTTTGTGAGCTCATTTCGGGTACGCAGGCTTGTGTGAGGCTTTCGCTGTCGTAGAGGAGGAGGAGAAGTTCGTTTGCATTTCTGTGGCGACGAACACAATACAATCGAATCGTCAATTTATTGAGGTTAGCGCAAAAAACTGCCGCGTTGACCGTTGCACCACGAGGTAAAACATCGAACAGAACAACCCATTTAGAGGCCCAGAAGACCATCACGGTGCCAGCCGAGGGTGCGGTTTTGAACTTTTTCTTCGAAGGAGAGGTAATGTGGCACCATTCCACAATTGCCGTTTTATTTCCGCTTCGAAATGATGAACCCATTTTCATCGCCTTTGACGATGGTCGTAACTTGCGAGCAGTTCCGCACAGATGATTTTTCATCGTGTGTTAGGCGCGGAGGAATCCAGCACGGCACACACCGTTGAGTTCCCCGATTGATGGAGCAATAGAGACAGCCAGTTCTGTAGCGAGGTGTTTGATTGCGACCTGTCGATAACGTCGAATGAGAGTGTCCGCACGTTCCGGCATTTCAGGAGTCTCAGCTGTATGCGGTTGGCCGGTACGAGGGAGATCGTAGAGATTTGTGCGACTCACCGTGCTTTTGTTCACCGCCAGTGGACATTCTGCAAGCGCCTATGAATATCGGCGATGTTCTGGTTTTTCGCCAAAAGAAACTAAATGACAGCTCTCTTCCTGGAACGTACCTCCATACAGACGCCATTTTGAAGGCTACCTGTTGCTCCGCCACTATAGTTTCATCAAACTATAGTGCCTGAAGCAGGAATATTCTACGATGTCGCACAACAGCTTCCGCATTTTAATCGAAATTGGCCTAGAAAAAATGTTTTGCATTACTTACGGAACGCCCCTTGTAAAATAACTAGTAATTAGCTGCTCTGTACTAGCAAGCTTCTGCTTGGCTCAAATGGCTATGGGACTTAACATGTGAAGTCATCAGTGCCCTAGAACTTAGAACTACTTAAACCTAACTAACCTAAGGACATCACACACATCCGTGCCCAAGGCAGGATTCGAACCTGTGACCGTAGCAGCAGCGCGGTTCCGGTCTGAAGCGCCTAGAACCTCTCGGCCACCGCGGCCGTTAAAGCTTCTGCTCTGGTAACAGCAAGTATCTACGTCGGACGACTTGTCTGACATAGAAGCAATTCTAGTTTGATGCTAGCTACGATTACTTGCCAGGCACTCGACTAGTGCCACTGAAAATCCTATCCGTCTACGCCTGATATGTTCTGCATCCTACCTTGCAGGTCCTTTAGGAGGTCGGCGGTAGCTCGCGTCGTCCTTCGACTAGCAGTAGCCCGTGCTGGCCTGCCGCTGCAGTCCGCCTTCCTTATGTCGATCTCATGTGGCAACTTTCCGGGTTTCTGACTCCACAAACACTCTGCATTTACCCGTATATCCTTTCAGAGCCCTTAGATATTAACTCTGTACGAAAAACCTTATTCCTATCAGCTTAATAACTGTGTAAGTAGGCTGTTTAGGTTTTTATGTTGGTAACGCCAAGTAGCGCTATGTATGAAAGTCACTGACTGTGCTGTGTGAAGTCTGTGGCTGGTTGGCATTGTTGGAATATTCGCTATTGTAGTGTTGGGCAGTTGGATGTGAACAGCGCGTAGCGTTGCGCAGTTGGAGGTGAGCCGCCAACAGTGGTGGATGTGGGGAGAGAGATGCCAGAGTTTTGAGAGCGGACGTTATGGACGTGTGACGGTCAGAAAGAGGAAATTTGTAAGACTGGATATCAATGACTTTTGAACATTATTAACACATTGTTTGTTCCTTACCAAATCTTTCATTTGCTAACTATGCCGATCAGTAGTTAGTTCCTTCCGTAGTTAAGAGTATTTTATTTAGCTGGCAGTATTGGCGCTCGCTGTATTGCAGTAGTTCGAGTAACGATTTCTGTGAGGTGAGTGATTGATGAAATGTATAGGTTATTGTCAGTCAGCGCCATTCTTTTGTAGGGATTATTGAAAATCAGACTGCGTTGCGCTAAAAATATTGTGTGTCAGTTTATTCACGATCAGAATAAGTACAGAGAGAAATGTCTGAGTACGTTCAGTTTTACTCAGCTGTCTCTGTATCAAATAACGTAGAACTTTACCAGCACAGTAATTTATATTTTTTCAAAGGGGACGTTTCAACTGACGCAGCGAATGACGTTGGCGCAGTGGTGACAGCAGTTCTTATGAGATGACGGAAATTAAGCGCCGTCGGGCTTGGCTAGTATTTGGATGGGTGACCATATGGGTCTTCCGAGCGCTGAGGGTGGCCAATTGAGGAGCTGCTCGTGTGAGAAGTAGCGGCGCTGATCACGAAAACTGACAACGTCTGGGAAAGCGGTGTGCTGACCGCATGCCCCTCTATATCCGCATCCAGTGGAGTCAGTGAATGAGGATGACACGGTGGTCGGTCGGCACCGCTGGGCCTTCCGAGGGTTGTTCGGACGGAGTTAATATCTGATGAGTCTTCTACAGCACGTGATGCAGGAAGTCAGCGGTAGCTCACGCCATTCTCCCTCTAGCGGCAGTACATGCTGGCAGTGCACTGTAAGCTGGATGATTCCAAGGAGTTCTGTCACTCAGCGAAAGATGGCAATAGCACAATTCCCACTGAGGCAGGTGAGTTTAGCTCATCGCAGATCAGTGCATTTGTGCGAAATATTTGTAAAGTATATTCACAAAACTTGTTCTTGAATCATGGCATGTGTTAATGGAAAAATCCTTACTATAGTTCCTCAGATTAGCCCAAACATACGCATAGAAACCGCTGCAGAGGGCTTTATGGGGGCAAGTCGAGAAAGAATACCCTCTTAGTATTTAAGCCATCATTTCTAGTAGATGAGAAGTATAATAGAAGCTTTTTCTTATAACAAATTATTGCTGGTTTATTTGGAAACACCATACACCAGTTACAGCTGCCTAACTTGTCAACATATATAAGACACTGCTCTTTCGTTCTCTTAGCAGCATCGTCTGGTAAGAGTATGCGACATGTACTGCAACTGTAAGCAATGACATAAGCCACAAGAAAATTGACCACGTCCTTCATAAACTAGGCATTCTTGTTGCCTCAATTCGCAGCTATGAACAAACTTAATCCAGGCTTCCGTGTTAGGCTCTGTAACTTAGGACGTGGGGGGAGGGGTACACTTAGGATGGAAGGTCAAGGCTCCTGTAATGTCACTCCTTAAACAACAACTACCAAATTCATTGTTTGTTCAAAACAGGTAAGACACAATCAACGTGGCCATCTTTTATACAGTATTACAGATAACTTCCTTCTCAAGCAAGACAGCAGATAACAATAACGAACTGAATTAAAGAGATGACCCACAGAGATTTCAAATAAATTACAGTCTGAAGCTGGTTGAAAGAAATGGCACATTTAAAAAAAATAATTTTCAATATGAAGGTGATTCACAAAAAGCTTCAGTTCGTTTAGAACCTCCAAACTCAATCAACACAACACGTGAGTGTAATTACAATTCATTCTCAACAAATTTAAAACTTTTTTTTTTTTAAAAAATACATGAAATAGGTTAAATTTTTATCAAACGGTTAGTGACCCCAGGCTGCCCTGGACAAAGGTGACTTAACTTAAATGCCTGAAGCAGCAGACCAGCCGTCCAAACAACACCTAAACCCCGGGGCCCAACCGGGAGTCACTTCCCATTAGACGGCACGTCACAGCTTCCGTGCACCGAAGCAGAACGTGGCGCCGCTGCCACGCACCCCAACTCGCAGAAACTGGAACACAAACAGACCGCAGAAGACACGGCAAACACCCACCAAACATCAGTCAGTATACGGTAAGAAATCGATAAACAATAAAATACACAAACCAGTTACTGTTGAGTGAGTGCATTCAATACGTGCACGTATATAAGGGAGTACATATAAATGACTAGCTTTACAAAATACATGTTTTACTAATAACAGAATAACTGGTTGCAATAGAAGTGGGTCAATTTTTTTTTCTTTTACAGCTATATACCAGGACGTCAAATGGTTCAAATGGCTCTGAGCACTATGGGACTCAACATCTTAGGTCATAAGTCCCCTAGAACTTAGAACTACTTAAACCTAACTAACCTAAGGACATCACACACACCCATGCCCGAGGCAGGATTCGAACCTGCGACCGTAGCAGTCCCGCGGTTCCGGACTGCAGCGCCAGAACCGCTAGACCACCGCGGCCGGCACCAGGACGTCGCTTGATGCCAATAATCCAAAATCACACTCACGCCTTCGTGCTAATCTGCTTCCTAATACACTACTGGCCATTAAAATTGCTATACCAAGAAGAAATGCAGATGATAAACGGGTATTCATTGGACAAATATATTATACTAGAACTGACATGTGATTACATATTCACGCAATTTGGGTGCATAGATCCTGAGAATTCAGTACCCAGAACAACCACCTCTGGCCGTAATAACTCCCTTGATGCGCCTGGGCATTGAGTCAAACAGAGCTTGGATGGCGTGTACAGGTACAGCTGCCCATGCGGCTTCAACACGATACCACAGTTCATCAAGGGTGGAGAATTGTGACAAGCCAGTTGCTCGGCCACCATTGACCAGACGTTTTAAATTGGTGAGAGATCTGGGGAATGTCCTGGCCAGGCCAGCAGTCGAACATTTTCTGTATCCAGAAAGGCCCGTACAGGACCTGCTACATGCGGTCGTGCATTATCCTGGTGAAATGTAGGGTTTCGCAGGGATCGAATGAAGGGTTGAGCCACGGGTCGTAACACATCTGAAATGTAACGTCCACTGTTCAAACTGCCGTCAATGCGAACAAGAGGTGACCGAGACGTGTAACCAATGGCACCCCATACGATCACGCCGGGTGATACGCCAGTATGGCGATGACGAATACACGCATCCAATGTGCGGTCACCGTGATGTTGCCAAACACGGATGTGACCATCATGATGCCGTAAACAGAACCTGGATTCATCCGAAAAAATGACGTTTAGCCATTCGTGCCCCCAGGTTCGTCGTTCAGTTCACCATCGCAGGCGCTCCTGTCTGTGATGCAATGTCAAGGCTAACCGCAGCCATAGTCTCCCAGCTGGTAGTCCATGCTGCTGCAAACGTTGTCGAACTGTTCGTGCAGATGGTTGTTGTCTTGCAAACGTCCCCATCTGTTGACTCAGGGATCGAGACGTGGCTGCACGATCCGTTACAGCCATGCGGATAAAATGCATGTCATCTCGACTGCTACAGATACGAGGCCGTTGGGATCCATCACGGCGTTTCGTATTACCCTCCTGAACCCACCGATTCCATATTCTGCTAACAGTCATTGGATCTCGACCAACGCGAGCAGCAATGTCGCGATACGATAAAGCGCAGTCGCGATTGGCTACAATCCGACCTTTATCAAAGCCAGAAACGTGATGGTAGGCATTTCTCCTCCTTACACTAGGCGTCACAACAACGTTTCACCAGGCAACGCCGGTGAACTGCTGTTTGTGTATGAGAAATCGGTTGGAAACTTTCCTCGTGTCAGCACGTTGTAGGTGTTGCCACCGGCGCGAACATTGTGTGAATTCTCTGAAAAGCTAATCATTTGCATATCACAGCATCCTCTTCCTGTCGGTTAAATTTCGAGTCTGTAGCACGTCATCTTCGTGCTGCATCAATTTTAATGGCCAGTAGTGTAGTAATCCAACCAGCGGATATTACTGCTGGTCTCCATAATAATTTCACGTATACCAAGAAGTACATATAAATGACTAGCTTTACCAAATAATAACAGAATAAGTGGTTGCAATGGAAGTGGGTCAAAAATTTTTTTCTTTTACAGCAATATACCAGGGACGTCGCTTGATGGCAATAAACCCAAAATCACACGCACGGCTTCGTACTTATCTGTATTAAAAGGCAGATAAGTCATCCAATCAGTGGATTTTAAAGGAAATAGTAACTGCTAGTCTGCAACAGTCACACAGACTCTGCGGGCAGTTCTTACTTTGACAACACGCACATTAGAACCAACCGACCAACAAGCAACAAGTACACTCGCTGCTATGCAAATCGTTTGACGAAACGAAGGCACCAAAACCACTTACACGTACGACGGAGAGCGTTGTTCGAGATGGTCTCTAAAGATGGGTCTCTCCGAGAAAACAGGCCCCAAAGCAATGCGACGAGCACCGCCCGAAGCTGACATCAGACAGGACCACCACAAACTACCGTCTTGCAAGGTAGACCGGCCGCGCCACCGCTGCTCGAGCCCGCGTGTTTGCTCCGTCGTCCCCTCAAGCACGTCCTAGCGCCTCGTAGCGAGTCCCCCGACCAACGTTCCTACCGCAAATACCCGCCGCCAGATCACGACAGGGCAAAGATCGTAGTACAGCGGGGTAATCGATAGTACTGTCAAACAGCTGCTGTGTCAGGAAAGGTGCACCACGGCTCAGGCTCTTTGTACACTTCACCACACCCTGGGCAATCAGATTGTTCCTCAAAGTAATGGTGCGGTTAAGTCTAGAAGCCCTAGAGATTCTGCGTTGTTCGTTACAGATACTTTGGCTCTCCTTGGTATTGTCTCGGTAGCTTGTTTTTCCAACAACGTACTTTTTTTTTTTGTTTTTTTTGCGGAGACTCAGACGAACCTCGGATTTTTTTGGCATTTCCTTCTTTGTTGTGAGTCGATCATACGAGGGCAGTTCAATAAGTAATGCAACACATTTTTTTTCTCGGCCAATTTTGGTTGAAAAAACCGGAAATTTCTTGTGGAATATTTTCAAACATTCCCGCTTCGTCTCGTATAGTTTCATTGACTTCCGACAGGTGGCAGCGCTGTACGGAGCTGCTAAAATGGCGTCTGTAACGGATGTGCGTTGGAAACAACGGGCAGTGATCGAGTTTCTTTTGGAGGAAAACCAGGGCATCTCAGATATTCATAGGCGCTTGCAGAATGTCTACGGTGATCTGGCAGTGGACAAAAGCACGGTGAGTCGTTGGGCAAAGCGTGTGTCATCATCGCCGCAAGGTCAAGCAAGACTGTCTGATCTCCCGCGTGCGGGCCGGCCGTGCACAGCTGTGACTCCTGCAATGGCGGAGCGTGCGAACACACTCGTTCGAGATGATCGACGGATCACCATCAAACAACTCAGTGCTCAACTTGACATCTCTGTTGGTAGTGCTGTCACAATTGTTCACCAGTTGGGATATTCAAAGGTTTGTTCCCGCTGGGTCCCTCGTTGTCTAACCGAACACCATAAAGAGCAAAGGAGAACCATCTGTGCGGAATTGCTTGCTCGTCATGTGGCTGAGGGTGACAATTTCTTGTCAAAGATTGTTACAGGCGATGAAACATGGGTTCATCACTTCGAACCTGAAACAAAACGGCAATCAATGGAGTGGCGCCACACCCACTTCCCTACCAAGAAAAAGTTTAAAGCCATACCCTCAGCCGGTAAAGTCATGGTTACAGTCTTCTGGGACGCTGAAGGGGTTATTCTCTCGAACATGCAACTCGAAACAAAGACTCACATCTGTCTGCCAAATGAGCCTTCCTGGGTTACGAACTGTTAGGAACAAAAAGTTAGGGGGGCGGGAGGGGCGGGGGCGGAATTAAGAGTATGTGCGTAGTCTTTCCCGCCATCTTACAGCGTACTCTTAACAATGTGCCACACAGTTCAAAAAGATATCACGAATGGTAGTCACTGCCTGGTTGCACTATATGTCGTGCCGTGGTTTGTTCCTCACAGAACGGTGATCCTTATGACAAATAATTTTATCTTCTAGATAGAGCTTACTGCTTATGACTTATAACTTACAGATTACACAATTTGAAATAAAAACTTAGATTTAACTGCTATACCCAATATTACATATGATGGTGTCGCTACAGAAGTAACAACTGAGAGTAGTTTCCAGTTGTCGGTGAGTGTTGCCAATGTAGAGAAGATGCCACTGCGAACTCTTACCGGATGCGTACTCTTACCCGACCTTACCCTACGTGTATAAAAGATTCTAGGCCCCCTTGAAGCAAAGATAGAGATCTGCTACAATTTTGAAATGAGCGCACACCTTTCTGCAAAAGGCAGCCCCGTTTGTGGGCAACATTCGTTTTAGTGGGAACATACCGCATATACCCACAAATATAAAACCACACGCTGGCAGGTGTAGTGCAATTCGTAATTAATATAAGACTATAAATGGCCATAACTATTTAATGCGTAGTGATACATCAATATTATTTACAGAGAATATAAAGAAAGTTCAAAATTTCGATAGTTTTACGGGCACAATAAATAAGAATGCGGCGCAAAAGCGGCGGTGTGAAAATTTCAGATTCATAGCTATGAGGATAGGTTCCACGTAACAGTCTAGATTAATCCGCATAACATTCGAATGTGGGGCATGTAATCCAACATCAATGTGACTCACTGAAAGTAAATGTGTTCCAGGATGATGTCAGCACAAGGACTGTGCCATCCGTTTTTCTTTATTGAGATGTTTCAACAAACATTTAGCTGGGCACGCTTCAACAATGTCTGATACCCCAGTTTCATGTTGATTGCACTGATTATATATTTCAGCAAAATGGAGCACCCTGATACTGGGGTATGGAAGGTGGGGTTTGAGAGCAGCTACTTCTAATGACGACTGAGGACAGTTAAATTCTCCCCTAGGCGGTAGGTAGGGTATTGAAGTGTGGACGGGTAGTTGTAAAAGGATAACCTATACCAGTGATTCCCAGCCTGGGGGTAATTACCTATTGAGGGGTAAAATGAAGTTTTCCGAGGGGTAAAAAATAAACGATTCGATTCTGTTTCAGTAACGAAAGTATATTATTTTCAAAAGACCATTACTATTGTCACAATCACGTAAGACTGTAATATTTGTCATATAAGTTATCAATAACTAATTTTTCTCAATTAGTAGTACTAATCTGGTGGAGGTTACAGGATCCTCATATAGTTCACGCATTATACACATATGTTGTGCTTTGACGCTTCACGTCAGTTATGATAAAAGTGAGACGTATGCTAACAAATGCTGAATGTTTCAAGGAAATATCTTCTCCATATCGTAGATACTACCTGTAGTCGTCCAAAAATTGATTCATTACCCGCTTCGAAACAGATGAATGAATTAAGAGCACGACACTGCAGAACTACATAAGGCTGTACAAAGTATTAGTATTGTCAGTTCAGAAGGATCCAGCAATCAAGTGATTCACAAACAGTAAGTAAAGTGCACACATCTGAAGTTGTTTGATTTTAAATGAAGTTGCACCGTGCAGGTCAAACAAGTGCCGCAGTGGAGAGAATTAATGCAGGGGAAGCATGTTTTGCAGCAAGTGTCTACCCTCGCTGTGGACAGATAGTTTTCTTAATTGTGGAGTTGCTGGGGTATCACTTAGGATGCACTGAAAATTGCTTCATCATTCACTCTAACACACACACACACACACACACACACACAAACACACTAAATATCATTCATGTTTCATCATTTTAAAAATAAGAGTGTACCAAGAGAAGTCTTTGGTTCTGCAGTTTAGTTAGGTGCTAAAGTTGATCTTAATGTGGGGGAGTGGGGCGCACAGACGGCAGGGGGGAGGGTGGGAGTGCGGGGGTACTAGCTGCACTCAAGGGTACTGATCTGAGTAAGGTAGGGAACCACTGGTCTACACTGACAGGCATATTCCACTTCAAGATGCAGTTACGATCGTGCAGAACGCATCAAGTTGTAAACTGAGTGATGTGTTTGTGAGAAGACTATTAGATGCGGAGAAGAAGCAACTTAAACACTGAAGGTGTGGTATCACCTTCAATGTGTAAGCGTTTTTCAGTTGGATCGGTAGTACTGGATACGACAACGCTGTGTTCTGGTCTAGGTGACCTAGGTCTCTGTACCTGATACTACAGGCTCTGTTTTCACAGGGTGAAATGAAATACCTCGTACGTGTGCCTCCTTTGCCGAAAACAACTGCGGAACTCAAAATGAGTTCGTTTCGGTGTCTCCAAACACGATTCAGTATCCCAGAATGAGATTTTCACTCTGCAGCGGAGTGTGTGCTGATATCAAACTTCCTGGCAGATTAAAACTGTGTGCCCGACCGATACTCGAACTCGGGTCCCTGCCAGGAAGTTTCACGCTTCAGAATGTATAGTGTGAAGTGGATTACAGCTTATATGTTCTGCGTCTGACGAAGGGAATCATACACAGGGTGGCCTAAAATTCCTGCCACAAACTTCTAGAGCTTGCAGACGGGGGTGAGTACATAGTATTCTGAATAGGAACCCGCGTCCAGAGACGCGCAGTTTTCGTTCTGTGATGGTTTTAAGTCAGATATTTAACTCACCCATTCCTGCTTGAGGAACTGAATTAGGCGTTACGCAATATAATTAGCAGGCAAAAAAATAGAAAAGAAACTTAACATTTATCACTTAAGTACATTTAACCACCAACGTTGTTGTAGGCATTGTACACGTCACCTTGTCTACCGAACTGCATACCAGAAAAAGCAACTCTGAGACTTTTCTCTTTCCCTCAACAGACATAGATGCTTTAAACGTCTGACTTGAAACCGTGGTAGAACGGAAACAGTACGTTTCCGGTCATGGGTTCCAATTCAAAATATTCTATGCTCAGATCCTCAAAAAGTCCTACACATGTAATGGGAATTTCTGAACACACTGTAGAACATCTAAGAGGGAATACAGACATCAAAAAAAGGAGATTAACAGGAAGTGGGAAGTGGGAAGGAGGAATGGCTGGAGGAGAAATACAAGGCATTAGGACCATTATAAATTATAAGGAAGATAGATGCAGCGTAAAGGAAAATCAGACTCACTTTTGGAGAAAACAGGAGTATTGAGCCTTGCTGCGGCTCGCGTTGGTGCCGTTTTTATGTTTCCGCCCTCCGTTTGAGGCCAGACGGTATCGTTTAGTTCACATGGTTGCGGTTGTTTGTCTTCTTCTCGTGTTGACTGGCGCCACTCGGTTTCGCAAGCGTTGGCTGTCCACTAGTGGCAGCAGCGGTGGTTATCGATATGTAGTAATTGTTGCGTTATCTTTGGGGCGACGTCGTCGTTGTTTTTCCGGGTCGTGTGAGTTGAGCAGTTCGGTTGGGGACTCAGTAGGAGCCAGGTCTGCGCAGTGCCAGAACACGCAGGGACCGCTGGTGGCGTGCGTGGACTGCCGGATGGAAGGGCTGTGGTCACGAGGGTGCACGACCTCGTCGTAAACCAGATCCAGCAAGCTTTAAGATGAGTGCATTTCAATTCTAATAGAGAAACCTCCACCATTGTGACATCTCGCGATTCTCCAGTGACTTGGGTTCGTGTTGCTGCTCGTAGTGTCGCCGAGGCGAAGAGCAGCGAGTGGAGTGCTTGGGGAAGGCGGATCTGGTTAGCTTTCCTCGACTTCTTATTACTATACTCCTGGAAATGGAAAAAAGAACACATTGACACCGGTGTGTCAGACCCACCATACTTGCTCCGGACACTGCGAGAGGGCTGTACAAGCAATGATCACACGCACGGCACAGCGGACACACCAGGAACCGCGGTGTTGGCCGTCGAATGGCGCTAGCTGCGCAGCATTTGTGCTCCGCCGCCGTCAGTGTCAGCCAATTTGCCGTGGCATACGGAGCTCCATCGCAGTCTTTAACACTGGTAGCATGCCGCGACAGCGTGGACGTGAACCGTATGTGCAGTTGACGGACTTTGAGCGAGGGCGTATAGTGGGCATGCGGGAGGCCGGGTGGACGTACCGCCGAATTGCTCAACACGTGGGGCGTGAGGTCTCCACAGTACATCGATGTTGTCGCCAGTGGTCGGCGGAAGGTGCACGTGCCCGTCGACCTGGGACCGGACCGCAGAGACGCACGGATGCACGCCAAGACCGTAGGATCCTACGCAGTGCCGTAGGGGACCGCACCGCCACTTCCCAGCAAATTAGGGACACTGTTGCTCCTGGGGTATCGGCGAGGACCATTCGCAACCGTCTCCATGAAGCTGGGCTACGGTCCCGCACACCGTTAGGCCGTCTTCCGCTCACGCCCCAACATCGTGCAGCCCGCCTCCAGTGGTGTCGCGACAGGCGTGAATGGAGGGACGAATGGAGACGTGTCGTCTTCAGCGATGAGAGTCGCTTCTGCCTTGGTGCCAATGATGGTCGTATGCGTGTTTGGCGCCGTGCAGGTGAGCGCCACAATCAGGACTGCATACGACCGAGGCACACAGGGCCAACACCCGGCATCATGGTGTGGGGAGCGATCTCCTACACTGG
Organism: Schistocerca serialis cubense; assembly: GCF_023864345.2. Classification (NCBI taxonomy): domain Eukaryota; kingdom Metazoa; phylum Arthropoda; class Insecta; order Orthoptera; family Acrididae; genus Schistocerca; species Schistocerca serialis. Next base: position 219,491,989 of record NC_064647.1, on the reverse strand, counting down.
CCGTACACCACTGGTGATCGTCGGGGTACACTGAATAGTGCACGGTACATCCAAACCGTCATCGAACCCATCGTTCTACCATTCCTAGACCGGCAAGGGAACTTGCTGTTCCAACAGGACAATGCACGTCCCCATGTATCCCGTGCCACCCAACGTGCTCTAGAAGGTGTAAGTCAACTACCCTGACCAGCAAGATCTTCGGATCTGTCCCCCATTGAGCATGTTTGGGACTGGATGAAGCGTTGTCTCACGCGGTCTGCACGTCCAGCACGAACGCTGGTCCAACTGAGGCGCCAGGTGGAAATGGCATGGCAAGCCGTTCCACAAGACTACATCCAGCATCTCTACGATCGTCTCCATGGGAGAATAGCAGCCTGCATTGCTGCGAAAGGTGGATATACAGTGTACTAGTGCCGACATTGTGCATGCTCTGTTGCCTGTGTCTATGTGCCTGTGGTTCTGTCAGTGTGATCATGTGATGTATCTGACCCCAGGAATGTGTCAATAAAGTTTCCCCTTCCTGGGACAATGAATTCACGGTGTTCTTATTTCAATTTCCAGGAGTGTATTTACTGCGAGCAACTTGTTACAATTTGTTAAGTGCCGGCAGGAGTGGCCGTGCGGTTCTGGGCGCTACAGTCTGGAACCGCGCGACCGCTACGGTCGCAGGTTCGAATCCTGCCTCGGGCATGGATGTGTGTGATGTCCTTAGGTTAGTTAAGTTTAATTAGTTCTAGGCGACTGATGACCTCAGAAGTTAAGTCGCGTAGTGCTCAGAGCCATTTGAACCATTTTTGTTAAGTTCAACCAGCGGAAATTATTCTTGCCTGGTGGCCGCTAACGCCCCAGTTACCTGCCCTGGGGATGAGTGTATGTAACGGCAGTGTACGTTTCCTCAGCTTCCCGCTGTTGTCCAGTACGGCGTTTAGTTTCGCAAGCTTTCTTGATTGTAGGCCGGTTGGTGATTCTTCTACTCTGGTGGTAGTGATTCCTTTCTCGTTCTGGGCGCTCTAAAGGCAGTATTTTGGGGACGTAGTGCAGACCTCTGGTTCCGGCTTTGGCGTATTGTTGCATCTTTGCATTTGGTTTATCAGACGTCAGGTAGCTTCGGCAAGATCACCATTAGTCATTCGTTAGACTGCCACTAGTCTAAGTTACCATCTTGTGAAGTGAATTCAACTCTGGACTGCCTATCTCATTGTTCGCGAAAGTGTTTGTTGCCGGACATTCTCAGAGATCGATTTCTGGAGCACCGCCTGTGGCCCCCTGGTTCTTGTAAGACGTGTGTTCTAAAAGGAGGTCTGATGGCCAATAATTCAGTGTAACGCTCCTTCAGCCCATGCCTTCTGCCGGTATAATCTGCCTCAGCACTCTTCAAGCAACTTATGTACTGGTTCTTGTGTTTTATTATTGTATTATTTATTACAATACATCGTAATGCCTAGATTAAAGGTTATACATGTCTAGTTAATAGTTCTGGTCGCCTTCTGGAATAAATCTAGCAATGTAGTGTTCAGTGGATGTTAAGGGTTGTGTTACAAAGTTCACTGTCATCTTATTTCACCAGTTTGGTGATCAGTTGCTTGTTTTTTTAATTAACGCTTACTATAGTATTTGCTGTTTTACAGCAGGCTTCTAAATTTTTTATATTATTGCCGTCCCTGGCGTGTAAGGCCTTCAGCCGTGATTGTGGTCATTTGCCTTAAAATTCTAATTTGGTATTTCTGTTTTAGCAGTAAGCCTTAAAACCTTATTTACTGCCATTCCCTGCGTCTGATGCCCTCTGCTGTGTTTGTGGTGACTTGCCTTTAATATTTCAATACCTGTAATTTGTAAGTTGCAGCGAGTTTTAAACAATTCTTAATTTATTGCCATACCTGTTGTGTAAGGCCTTCTGCCCAGATCAAAGTGGCTTGCTTTTAAAACATTATCTGTTGTATCTGTATTTAATGGTGATTTGCTAAACTGTAACTCACTGAAAGCACTATTATTTACACAGCTGTTTATTCCTTCATTAATAACGGGTGGTATTGTTTTTATTTATTGTTGAGTCTGAAATTACTGTTTTAAAAATAAATGTGTGCAACTTTAAAAGGCAACTAACAGTAACTGATTACGGCCCCGTCCACAATCGTAAAAGAATCCTGCCTTCCTTTGACTACCAGGTTTCAAGTATCTTTACGAATATTAATAGCTCATATGGTAAACCGCTACTAAGCAAATAAGGGAAGGTTAGGAGGTGGAATGAAGTCATGGAGAGTCTGTATATGAGAAGCAAACTTGATGACAATTTATAGAAAGAAAAAAACAAGTTAAGAAAGGCATGAAAACTAGGGTTCAAACGGAGGCATACGAGTAGTCGTTTTTCCCTCACTCTATTTAAACTTGGAACAGGAAAGGAAACCACTAACAGTGGCACAAGGTACCCTCCGCCACGCACCGTTCTGTGGCTTCCGAAGTATGTATACGTAGATGCAGATGAATTACTCCACATGATATGCTTAATATCACTTGTCTTCAAGAATAATGTAATATTTTCTATTCTTCAGAAGGCATGTGTAAGTACTACCAAACAAGCGGTTCTAGGCGTTTCAGTCTGGAAGCGCGCGACCGCTACGGTCGAATCCTGCCTCGGGCTTGGATGTGTGTGATGTCCTTAGGTTAGTTAGGTTTAAGTAGTTCTAAGTTCTAGCGGACTGATGATCTCCGATGTTAAGTCCCATAGTGCTCAGAGACATTTGAACCATTTTTTCGGTTTTAGGGTTCTAAAACTTTCCTGTTCCTGTTCGACTTGAGTAAAACTAATGGAACGACCGTTTGCGACCGCTGTCGATTGTAACTGCCAGCTGCCAGCAGGGCAAAATTTCTGTACTAGGCCTTGTCGTTCTTCGTCAATATGAAGCCTGGGTTGTAATTTAAGTCTGGAAGTCTGTTCGTGCTGTCTAAACTCATCGAACAGTACAGTGTTTGTTCGAATTATTGCCTACTGTGAAACAGATTTTGGTATTACAATGGCTAATTTGACCTTTAAGATCTCTTGATGTTAAACTGTCTGGTTAGTGGTGACTTTTAAAATAACCTTTTGATATTACATTGCCTAATTTGGTCTCTGATACTAAGGTTTTTGAGGCCAAGTTATCCTTATACTGGCGCCTGTAAAGTAATTTGTTAATAGAGACATCTAATACAATTATTGGCGTTAGTTTAAAACCTTCTCAAGTTAACTTGTTTACTTCAGAACCCGGGGATATAAATAAATTTTAATGTCAGTTTGACGCTCTAATCAGTGTCTCTTTAAAGATTGACTTGAGTGTCACCCTATCAGATATTTTATTAGCACCTATGAACTGTCTTGCACTTCTTACGTTTTGGGGGTGATTTTGATTGGTGTAATCTGTTTTGCGCCCATTTAAATAAATACTCGATATTTTCGCCAACTGACGCCTCTGAATTACTTTGTATCAATTGCGTCTCCAAAGTAATTTGTAAGTGGTCTAATCTGTTTTAGGTGCATTTAAATAACTCCTTACCACATTTTGATCTTGGGAGCGTTACAGTGCAGTAATTGTATTGTTTCAGCAAAGGTGCTCACCTTACCAGTCTGTGCTCGATGTAAATTTATGGCACTGAAATAAAATTGTTTAATTTTTCTTCTGAGTCTGGGCCCAGTACGTTACCACTCCTGGCCTCGTGCATCCTATACCGTTTCAGCAAGTACAAAATGTGAGAGAGCGAAAAGCTAGCTGCAACTTTTACAGAAACCGTATGCCGCTGTAAGAAAGGGCAGGAAAGGGAAGATATAGTTGAGGAGGGAGGGAGTCAGGGCTCTTGGCTATCCTCGATGTTGTTCAACCTGTACACTGAGCAGGCAGTGAAGGAAACCAAGGAAAAATTTGGAAAAGGAATTAAAATTCAGAGAGAAGAAATAAAAAAAAAAACTTGGCAATGTCCCGATGCCATTGCAGTTTTGTCAGAGACGGCACTGCACTTGGATGAGCAATTGGACGGAATTAGTCGTGACTTGGAAAGCGATTATAAGATGAACTTCACGAAAACTAAGATAACGGTAGTTAATTTCAGTCCGGATAAATACAGGCGATTATACGGGCATGAGATTAGGAAATGAGATACTAAAAGTAATGGATACCTTTCACTATCTGGCAAAAAAAAGAAACAAAAAACTGTTGTTAAACCAAGTAGAGAGAAGGTGAAATGAGAACTGGCAACAGAAAAAAGATGTTTCTGAAAGAGAGAAAATTGTTAGCATCTATTATAAATTTAAGAAAGTCTGCAGGGTTTCGTCGTCGCTGTCACTGAAGGTAAAATCTTCTTGTATGTTGGGACATATCATATTTCTTCTACAAGATCTCCGTTTCGACCTCTTAGCTGGGATCTTCTTCAGGATCTTGTGGTGTCCACGACTGACTGATCACTGTCAGAGAGCAGTGTGGCTTTCTCTTATAAAGGGAGATTTTCCCGCGCTTATGCTGGAGAAGTGAGATTAGTGGATAAAATTCCTGTGCCTACTACCAGTGGGCTCCGCTATTGCAACTTACGTCGTCAATGTATTCCAATCTCTATCTTCGTGTATAGTTTTTACCCCCCTACAGCACCAACTACTACACCGTTTCCCAAATTGTGTTCCGCGGAACTCTGGTGCTTCGAGGAAAATGAATAACTCTTCCATGAAAAAACATTAATGACGTTTTATTATGATTTCTGTGCTATTAGCTATCATTTAATTGAAGTAATCACTAGTGTTTTCCTGTTTTTTTAAATTTTATTAGCTTTCAAAGTAAAAACGGTTTCCATGGAAGTACGAGGATTCTCAAAGCGTTCCATCAGAGGAAAGGTTTGGAAACTCCAGTACCGTAGAAGCTATTCACTGAAGGCTCAACACATGTCCTTCTTGTCAGTGTTGGTTGGTTGATGGGTTGGTTTGGGATAGGGTACCTAACAGTGGCGTCATCTCAGCCATCGAATTAGAAAGGCAAGGGGAAGGAAGTCAGCCATGCCTCTTCAAAGAAATCATCCCGGCATTTGACTGAAGCGACTTAGGAAAATCACGGTAAACCTAAAACAGGATGGTTGGACGCGGGTTTGAACTGCCATCCTCCCGAATGTGGTCAATGTTTCCCATATATTCCTTTCTTAGCCAATTCCGTGTTGAGCCTCCTCGTTCCTTACCTTACTCCACGTAATTTTAAACATTCTTCCGTCGCACCACGTAAAATGCTTCGACTCTCTTCTGTTACAGTTTTTTCACGGTTCATATTTCACTACCATACAGTGCTGTGCTCCAAACATCCACTCTCAGATATTTTTTCCTGAAATTAACGCCTATGTTTGATAGCTGTAGACTTCTCTCGGCCACGAATGCCTTGCTCCGTCTGTCGTGGATTATTTTCCTACCTGGATTGCAGAATTCCCTAACTTAGTCTACTTCGTGATCACAAATTCTGATGTTAAGTTCCTCGTTGTTCTCATTTCTGGTACTTCTCATTACCTTCGTCTTTCTTCGATTCACTCTCAGTACAGATTCCGTACTCATTAGACTACACTCCTGGAAATTGAAATAACACCGTGAATTCATTGTCCCAGGAAGGGGAAACTTTATTGACACATTCCTGGGGTCAGATACATCACATGATCACACTGACAGAACCACAGGCACATAGACACAGGCAACAGATCATGCACAATGTCGGCACTAGTACAGTGTATATCCACCTTTCGCAGCAATGCAGGCTGCTATTCTCCCATGGAGACGATCGTAGAGATTCTGGATGTATTCCTGTGGAACGGCTTGCCATGCCATTTCCACCTGGCGCCTCAGTTGGACCAGCGTTCGTGCTGGACGTGCAGACCGCGTGAGACGACGCTTCATCCAGTCCCAAACATGCTCAATGGGGGACAGATCCGGAGATCTTGCTGGCCACGGTAGTTGACTTACACCTTCTAGAGCACGTTGGGTGGCACGGGATACATGCGGACGTGCATTGTCCTGTTGGAACAGCAAGTTCCCTTGCCGGTCTAGGAATGGTAGAACGATGGGTTCGATGACGGTTTGGATGTACCGTGCACTATTCAGTGTCCCCTCGACGATCACCAGTGGTGTACGGCCAGTGTAGGAGATCGCTCCCCACACCATGATGCATGGTGTTGGCCCTGTGTGCCTCGGTCGTATGCAGTCCTGATTGTGGCGCTCACCTGCACGGCGCCAAACACGCATACGACCATCATTGGCACCAAAGCAGAAGCGACTCTCATCGCTGAAGACGACACGTCTCCATTCGTCCCTCCATTCACGCCTGTCGCGACACCACTGGAGGCGGGCTGCACGATGTTGGGGCGTGAGCGGAAGACGGCCTAACGGTGTGCGGGACCGTAGCCCAGCTTCGTGGAGACGTTTGCGAATGGTCCTCGCCGATACCCCAGGAGCAACAGTGTCCGTAATTTGCTGGGAAGTGGCGGTGCGGTCCCCTACGGCACTGCGTAGGATCCTACGGTCTTGGCGTGCATCCGTGCGTCGCTGCGGTCCGGTCCCAGGTCGACGGGCACGTGCACCTTCCGCCGACCACTGGCGACAACATCGATGTACTGTGGAGAACTCACGCCCCACGTGTTGAGCAATTCGGCGGTACGTCCACCCGGCCTCCCGCATGCCCACTATACGCCCTCGCTCAAAGTCCGTCAACTGCACATACGGTTCACGTCCACGCTGTCGCGGCATGCTACCAGTGATAAAGACTGCGATGTAGCTCCGTATGCCACGGCAAACTGGCTGACACTGACGGCGGCGGTGCACAAATGCTGCGCAGCTAGCGCCATTCGACGGCCAACACCGCGGTTCCTGGTGTGTCCGCTGTGCCGTGCGTGTGATCATTGCTTGTACAGCCCTCTCGCAGTGTCCGGAGCAAGTATGGTGGGTCTGACACACCGGTGTCAATGTGTTCTTTTTTCCATTTCCAGGAGTGTATTCATACCATTCAACAGATCCTGTAATTTAATTCTTTTTCACTGCCGCTTAGGATAGCAATGTCATCAGCGAATATAATCACTGTTATCCTTTCAGCTTGAATTTTAATCCTGCTAATGAACCTTTCTTCTATTTCCGCCATTGCTTCTTCGATGTATAGATTGAACAACAGGGCGAAAGACTATAGCCCTGTGTTACACCCTTACTAACCCGAGTATTTCGTTCTTGGTCTTCCAGCCTTATTGTTCCCTCTTGCTTCTTGAGCATATTGTATGTTACCCGTGTTTATATTACTGCTTCAAGTTCTTCTGGCTGATACTGGAGGCTTTTCGTCATTGGACAGAAGCGAAACGGGAATAACAAGAGAGGGGAACTGTTTATCAAAAATAGTACTGTCCGCAAAGATGGCTTCCAGGAAGCTGTTTGTGTGGTCGCACACCGCGGCCGTGTATTCAGTTGTTTGATGGTGGGGAGCCACAAAGCCGGAAGCTTGTAGATGTTCTCTCTGTTAAAGTTCCATGCTTTCTTAGAAATTTCAACCACTTCTCGAACTTTTCTTGTGTAAATGTGCGTTTCCTTAGCCAACATACTTACGTCGTTGATATCAGTGTCAAGGCCGCAGTCCCCCTGAAGTTCCGCTATAGCAGGTTTCTGACTTTGATTTAGGCGCCTGTGGCTTTCGTGCTGCTTAACATGTTCTTTAACAGTCCTTCCACTTTCGCCTGTACCTCTTCTCCTCTTGAAGTGCGTGAAAAATCTCTTTCTATCCAGTGATGAGGCCCACCAATGGTAACCACAAGAATTTAAGCCAATAACCACACTTCTACACCACAAGTGCTGGAATACTTCACTTACTATTCAATAACGATTGCCCACTGGTGGGAGCGGCAAGAATTTTACTCAATACTGCCTCTTCTCCAGCATTAGGCGTGAGAAAACCCCACCTTCATAAGAGAAGGTGACACTGGTCCCTGGCAGTGCTGAGTCATCTATCTATCTACGTGATTGCTATTCACAATAAAGTGCCTGGCGGAGGGTTCAATGAATGTCAACCGTGGACATCACAAGGTCCTGACGAATATCCCAGCAGAGAAGTCGATTCGTCGATCGCATAGAACAAATATGACGCAGCCTAAGGATCCACAAGATCTTAGCTTCACAATTGTAAGTGATATACAGGACGTAAAATCCCGTCTGAGACCTATGATCATTTTTATGTTAATAATTGGAAACCAATGCTGTACAATCGCAATAAAGCCAAGACATGTTCAGTTGCCTCTTTCATTAGAACATGTTACGCGTTTCGGGATTACACCCACCTTCAGACATCACAAACTTCAACTGCTTCCTAACCAGCCAGGCGTACAACCTTGACAGCTCTTGCTTGTGTCGCAGTTATAGTCATATGTTATTGGACAGTTTCTTTGAGTTGTCAAGGCTGTACGCCTGGTTAGTTAGGAAGGAGTTGAAGTTTGTGATGTCTGAAGGTGGGTGTAATCCCGAAACGCGCAACATGTTCTAAAAAAAGAGGCAACTGAACTTCTCTTGGCTTTATTGCGATTGTACAGCATTGGTTGCCAATTAATGATTTTTAAGTGTCAGGAAGTCTTCTCTGAAGAAATTTGTCTGGAGTGTAGCCTTGCACGGGTGGTAAACATGGACGATAACAGTTCAGACAAGAAGAGAACAGGAGCTTTTGAAACGTCGTGCTGCAGGACACTGTTGAAACTTACATGTTCTGATATGGAAGAGAAAAGAAATTTATATCACAATCTGACTAAAAGAAGGGATCGGTTGATAGGATACGTCGTGAGGCATCAAGGAATTTTCGATCTGGTAATGGAGACGTTTTTATCTTTTTATTCATACTGAATTTCTCCCTATAGAGAACTGCAGAGTTAGTAGATAATCTAGAAGAAGGAAGAAGGACCGACAAGAGATGGTAACGGATGTCTATGAAGTGTATTCACTTTTTCAATTACTTGAACCATCGCTTCATTTCTGAGCATAGACCCCACCTTTATATTGACGTATAATCCAAATTACAGCTGTGTGTGTGGGCCGGCCGGTGTGGCCGTGCGGTTCTAAGCGCGTCAGTTTGGAACCGTGTGACCGCTACGGTCGCAGGTTCGAATCCTGCCTCGGGCATGGATGTTTGTGATGTCCTTAGGTTAGTTAGGTTTAAGTAGTTCTAAGTTCTAGGGGACTGATGACCTCAGTAGTTAAGTCCCATAGTGCTCACAGCCATTTGAACCATTTTTTTGTGTGTATGGGGCTGCGTGTGTGTGTGTGGGGGGGGGGGGCGAGGGGAGGGGGAGGAAAGGGGAAGGGACACAGAGAGACAGTACACGCCAGCACACATCACGTCACGATTCTGAGCACTATCACTTGTAGTCCACACACGTATCTCTGCGCTCCGGAGAGGCGTGTGAAGCGCTGCCATTTGTTTTCAGACACGCACACGCACTCACATACATCACTGCAAGACGTGCAACGCGATACTCCGGGAGCGACCATGTGTGCCGTGAAGCCGAGCGCCTACCACTGCAAGGACGCGACATTGCAAGTGCGGAGAACGACGGCGACTCGTATGAGTAGAGCCACAGGAGATGAGGCCATTATGGGTTACCCCGGGCACCGACATTTGGTCGTTGTGGAGATCTGATGAGGCATAATACCTAGGATCCTTTCCCCGACGCCTAATGACACAGAAACAGCCACCGATCTTACTTCATCTTTCTGCCCAGCTGAAACTCAGCTGCCACGCAATGGATCAGTAAAAGATCTGGCGAAGTATCGGACATGTGACACGCTTATTTGTTGTGTTGTATCCCTTTAAGCGGGCTTGGATAACAATTCTTCCATAGTCTGCCCGCCCTCTGTGGATATGACGGATACATCCGTCCGCATCATTCTGTGACTGGTAGCAAATGGGAAGGTCAAGTTTCAGGTGGCCAGCTGTTACATTGCTACTAATTAAGGCTTCTCACACTCCTGCGGTACCCATAATCAGTCAAGATAACGCATTCTCAGGCAGCTGCAAAGTTTTCCTATGTTTACAATTGTTGTTGTAGTCTTCGTCTAGAGACTGGTTTGATGCAGCTCTCCGTGCTACTCTATCCTCTTCATCTCCCAGTACTTATTGCAACCTATATCCTTCTGAATCCGTTTAGTGTAATCATTTCTTGGTCTCCCTCTACGATTTTTACGCTCTACGCTGCTCTCCAATACTAAATTGGTGATCCCTTGATGCCTCAGAATACGCCCTAGCAACCGATCCCTTCTTCTAGTCAAGTTGTGTCACAAACCTCTCTTCTCTCCAATTCTATTCAATACCTTCTCTTTAGTTATGTGATCTATGCATCTAATCTTCAGCATTCTTCTGTAGCACCACATTTCGAAAGCTTCTATTCTCTTCCTGCCTAAACTATTTATCGTCCACGTTTCACTTCCATACATGACTACACTCCATACAAATACTTTCAGAAACGACTTCCTGCCACTTAAATCTACACTCGATGTTAACAAATTTCTCTTCTTCAGAAACGCTTTCCTTGTCATTGCCAGTCTACATTTTATATCCTCTCTACCTTCACCCATCATCAGTTATCTTGCTCCCCAAATAGCAAAACTCATTTACTACTTCAAGCGTCTCATTTACTAATTTAATTACCGCAGCATCACCCGACTTAATTCGACTATATTCCATTATTCTCGTTTTCCTTTTGTTGATGTTCATCTATGTCCTCCTTTCAAGACACTGTCCATTCCGTTCAGCTACTCATCCAGGTCCTTTGCTGTCTTTGACAGAATTACAATGTCATCGCCGAACCTTAAAGTTTAATTTCTTCTCCATGGAATTTAATTCCTACTCCGAATTTTTCTTTTGTTTCCTTTACTGCTTGCTCAATATACAGATTGAATAACGTCGGGTATAGGCTATAACCCTGTCTCACTCCCTTCGCAACCACTGCTTCCCTTTCATGCCCCTCGACTCTTACAACTGCTATCTGGTTTCTGTACAAATTGTAAATAGCCTTTCGCGCCCTGTATTTTACCCATGCCACATTCAGGATTTGAAAGAGAGTATTCCAGTCAACATTGTGAAACGCTTTCTCTAAGTCTACAAATGCTAGAAACGTAGGTTTGCCCTTCCTTAATCCATTTTCTAAGATAAGTCGTAGGGTCAGTATTGCCTCACGTGTTCCAACATTTCTACGGAACCCAAACTGATCTTCCCCGAGGTCGGCTTCTACCAGTTTTTCCATTCGTCTGTAAAGAATTCGTGTTAGTATTTTGCAGCTGTGACTTATTAAACTGATTGTTTGGTAATTTTCACATCTGTCAACACCTGCTTTCTTTGGAATTGGAATTATTATATTCTTCTTGAAGTCTGCGTTTGCACTTAAGGATTCAAATTATGTCAGCCGGGGACCTGAAGAGAAAGTAACAGAAGGAATAAACAAAAACAAATGTATATCTAGCATCCCATACATTGGCAAAATCCCGCAGAAGATTGGAAATATATTCAAAAATCACAGAGTAAAAGTTGGGTTTTCAACATCGAACAAAATACAACAAAAACTAGTACATAATATAAAGTGTAATCGTAACCCATACTCAGATTTTGGAATGTACGAAGTGACATGCCAGGACTGCTCCGTGCTCTGCCTAGGACAAGCAGACCGAAATTTGCAACACCAGGTACACAGAGTACAACAAAGCGTACGAACACATCAGCAGTAGTCACATACAAACACAATACAGGACATCCATTTGGAAAAGTAGTGGTTCAAATTCAAATGGCTCTGAGCACTATGGGACTTAGCATCGGAGGTCATCTGTCTCCTAGAACTTAGAACTACTTAAACGTAACTAACCTAAGGACATTTCACACATCCATGTCCGAGGCAGGATTCGAACCTGCGACCGTAGCGGTCTCGCGGTTCCAGACAGACGCGCCTAGAACCGCTCGGCCACTCCGGGCGACAAAGGTAGAGGAAAACGTCAAACTACTCCCCCAACTAGATAAAGGGCATAAAATGAGTTTGTTAGAAGAACTGGAAATATATTCACAGTACAGAAAATTTGAAGACAAAATGTTAAACACTTAAGTAAAAATACGGGGTGTTAAAAAAGTCTCTCTGGAGTGCCGTATGACTGTTAGCCACGCGTGCCGTATGCCGCAGTGAATATACCGAAATGAAACTCAGTGAAATACAAGTTATTAATTTATTTAATATTCATTTTTACTTACACATTTTCACATTAAATGTAGAAAGTGTTCCCCCTGTTGTTGAATACACAATTCAATTCGTCTAATCATGTTTCTAAACACAAGATGTAAAATTTGTTCTGTAACAGATTCAGTGAAATTGGATATTGCAGTTTTCAATTCATCGGTGGATTTTGGACGGTTTTTATAGACAGTTGTTTTCGCTGCACCCCAGAAGAAAGTCAGGTGGTGTTAGATCAGGGGATCGTGGACGCCAAAGTCCCTGTGAAATTATGCAATCACCAAAAACATCAGCAAGCAGTGACATTGAAACGCAAGCTTTATTGGCGGTTGCACCATCTCGTTGAAAATAACCTTTCAGTATTTCACTTAACACAAGTTCTCCTATGAATGGGTACAGAAAATCACTGCAGTATTGTTTCATTGATAAATATGGGACCCACAATGCGACGTCTAGAAACTGCAATCCAAACTCCTATTTCCACAGAATGTAGCGGTTCCTCGTGAATACACAATGGATTTGCAGTACTCCACATAAGAGAATTTTGCGAGTTCATGTACCCGGATAAATGAAACCACGCCTCATCAGTGAAAAGCGTTTCATTAAGAATATCCCTTCCATTTTGTTGAACGAAATTTTTGAACCATTGACAATAATGCAGTCTCTTGCCATGATCAGTATTTTTCAGTTCTTGCACGACTGTCACTTTGTATGGGAAAACTTCTAATTTTTTCCTTACAGCTGTCACTGAACCCGTACTTCGATATCTGTTTATCAAATCTCGCACAGTATCGCGATGTGGGAGTGTTGTCTCCGTGGAAAACTGAATTAAATGTCTGACGAACTGAAACTGTGTATTTACCGCCATCTTTGAACACTTGTTCGACTAAAAACACACGTTCTTCAGTGGTTAGCGTTTTAACAGTGACAAAAACGAAACAGACGAACAAAGAAACTAAACTTAAACGTTCACGTCAACACGTAACGACACACACCAACGATACTACTGACGCCGGCTGAGATAAACGAAACAGTGGAATGTTGGGAGAGTCCACTTGAAGGGAAGTAACCCAGGCAGGCGAACAATCATACGGCACGCACGGCTAACAATCATACGGCACTGTGGAGAGACCTTTGAATACCCCGTAGTAACACTTAGAAATAGGTACCATCGTAAATAGATGTAAGTAAATTATAATCCATATTGTTAAGATGAATACATTATGTACAAAAGTATATCATACTCTGTGGATGACCTGTAGCGTTGTGTCTGTCGGCTACATCTAAAAACGTATTTGTAACTGTTTGTTTACGTAAGTTATTCTCCATATATACCTTGCACTGAAAGATGTGTGTGACGTTTGACATGTGTGAGACTCCGCACAAAGGGACGATAAGAAAACTGCAAGTACAAGTTCATCCAAATTTTGCCACAAATTACATATGAAAATTGATAGCTAACTAAAATTGTATATTCTTTATATATTGCAGTAAAGTCAAGAAAACAAAGCAGAACCTCACAAACCGAAAACATTACGTAAAGATGGCATAGTTCGAAGAGGAAACACACTCGAAAATGGGAATCATTTCCAGCAACTTGTCGTGTAAAATGCGGAGAAAATCGTGACTGCTAGCAGAAAATTTATTTATGAAGAAACCCATTGTCTCCACAGGCGCAGGCTTTAAAGTAAAACCATTTATAATGGACGAAATCAGAACTTTTCGAGCCTTTTATTCATTTAATAGCTCACAGCCCGGCGTTTCCCGGGCATTCAGTTTCGCAATTCTCTATTAGAAATGAGACTTTTTTTTTACTCCTGCAATAAAATCGGTGTGAGATGATCCCCAACAATGTCTGTACGTGGGTCTTGTAAGCATCTCTATGGCAACATCTCTTCATGTCTCTATAGACGACTACTGTTTTAGCCTACATGCGTTTGCGCTTAACAGTTGCAATCTGTCAAAAGCACTGCCAGGTGTCAGGGATTTCCTTAAATTACCTCCACCGTAGTAGTGACTTTATGGTAAAGAATGAATGTATTGAAACTTTATGGGTGATGCGATATATTTTAATGCCTTTCAGTGTTTATGACGCCATATGAACTACGTGTCGTGCAGTAATATACTTGTGTAGGTACTATCAGCGGCATATGTGGATGCTGTCTGCGAAATATGTTGCGAACAGAGTTACCAGCAACGAAATAATAAATTTAACTGTCAAGCATAATGTGGCAGTTGTCATGCGTCTCAGTGTTTATGATGTCATATTCCCGAACTTTGTGTGGAACTATGACATAATTTTGTACCTACATTTAGAGGGATGCTGCTATGGCCGCAGGTTCGAATCCTGCCTCGGTCAAGGATGTGTGTGATGTCCTTAGGTTAGTTAGGTTTAAGTAGTTCTAAGTCTAGGGGACTGATGACGTTAGATGTTATGTCCCATGCTTAGAGCCATTTGAACCATTTAGAGGCATAAGTGGACACTGACTGCAAAATTTATTGAGAAGAGAGGTAGTAGCACAGACGTAACAAATTTAAACGCCTTGCATGATGTGGCAGTTCTTCATGCCTTTCACTGTTTATGATGTCAAGTCTTCTGGTTCTAGGTTTTAGTTTGTTCTTTTACCTCAGAAAACTCACACTATCTGCTAAAAGCAGTATTTACGGTGCACGATTTTAAATTTGTACGTTTGTTTGTCCCGATAATTTAATATTTCATTTTAAGCCTCGACATCCTCCCTCATGCATAAAGTGATCGTAAACAATTTTGGTTTTTACAGACAACGTAACAGCAATACAAAATGTGCGAATTTATACAATATTTGCAGTGAAGTGCCCCGTGGTTGAGTACTTTTACCTTACATTATTAACTTGTGCGTTTATGAAACGTAGTTTCAGAGTGAAGTGTACAGGTCTTATCATTTTCCAAAAATGATATCGCGCAACAAGACAGCGCATAAAAACTACTCTAATACCGAAAAGAGAGGCTTTGGATCGAGAGATATGTTTGTATCGAGTACTTAATTAATTCGTGCTATCGCATTCTATTCTAATTTGTAGGTATGTCAGTTACGTTTCATGTACACTTGCGATGGAAGATGCAGAAGACGGGTTATATTTGTTATTAAAAAGGCGAGCCATATTCGTACAGGATAAAGCAATGGTCTGAACTCAAAAAACGTATAAATAATGACCGGAAAGATATGTTTGTTAAGGTATGGACCATTTCATTGTGTCAAGAACGATCAGTATTCCTTGGTGTAGGTCTCCTTCCCGTTGACGTTCGTCGCTTATTTCTTGTTGGTTGTGTTTGTGTTCGTACTCAGTCCTCTGATGTGTTCCGTTGTCAGGCTTGGCAATTAAAACTGTCTGGACCATTCTGTACCTATCGTTTGGAGGTTGTGCTTGGCATCAGAACACGATCAGTGATCCCGTTCGGTGTGAACTACACCGATCAACAAGAACACTATGATCTCCTACCTAATAGACGGTGTGTCCACCTTTGGCACACATAACAGCGGTAACGCGTCGTGGCATGGAAGCAATGAGGCCTTGGTAGGCCGTTGGAGGGAGTTGGTACCACATCTGTACACATAAGTCACCTAATTTCCGTAAATTCCGGGGAGGGGGAGGGGGGGCGATGAGTCCTGACGCCACATTAAGTCACATACCAGATGTAGAAATGTCAAAGCCAAACGAATGCAGTGGGTCGGCCATGTGGCCCGGATGGAGGATCACAGACGGCCTCGGAGCTCCTGGATTTCACACCTACAGGAATGAGATCTCCAGGGCGACCCAAGAAGCGTTGGAGGGATGGCCTCCATGAAGATTTTAACCAAGTGCCAATAGATGTGGACGGATAGCAGATAGCAGCAATGGAAATAATACAGTGGAGGAGGAAACTTGTAGAAGTACTAGTTGTAGTACCAGATGTGTTCGATCGGGTCCAGATTTGAGGAGTTTGGGGGCCAGACATCAATTGGAACTTGTCACAGTGTTCCTCGTACCATTCCATCACAATCCTGGCCTTTTTTCATGGGGTATTATCTTGTTGAAAAATGCCAATGCTGTCAGAAAACATGATCGTCATGAAGGGGTGTACTTGGTCTGCAACCAGTGTACGATACTCTTTGTCCGTCATGGTGCCTTACATGACCTCCACGGGACCTATGGATGTCCACGGAAATGTTCGCCAGAGCATAATGGAACCGCTGAGAGCCATGTCTTCGTCCGACAACACAAGTGTCAAGGAGCTGTTCCCCTGTAAGACGACGCATTCACTGCCTCCAATCGCCATGATGAAGAAGGTATCGTGATTCACCAGACCATGCAACGCTCTGCCACTGCCCCAACGTTCAGTGCCGATGGTCACGTGATCATTTCAGTTGTAGTTGCCGATGCCATGATGTTAACATTGGCACATGCATTGGTCGCCAGCTGCAGAGGCCCTTAGCTAGAAGTAAAATTGTTGGATGCTAGGTCCACCAGTTATGCAAAACACCGTTTTTTCTCAGTACCCAAACATGTTTCGGCACCACTATGCCATCATCAGTGGCTTTTCGCTTTTATTTATTCTTTACAATAAAAACGAAACCCACTGATGATGGGACAGTGGTGCCGAAACATGTTTGGGTACTGGGAGAAAAAGGTGTTTTGCATAACTGCCGGACCTCACATCCAACAATTTTAACTGCAAACACGGCCAATACAAGGAGCTGCAAATGAAAATGATGAATATTAGGTAGGAGTGTTCGATGCACTGTGTTCGGACACACTTGCACTCTGCCCAGCGTCGATCAGTTGTAGAATTTTGCAACACGTATAATATTTGAGTATAATGACTTTTCTGGAGACTAGAATTCTACTCTGTAGGAACCAGCGTGGGTTTCGAAAAAGACGATCGTGTGAAACGCAGCTCGCGCTATTCGTCCACGAGACTCAGAGGGCCAGACACGGGTTCCCAGGTAGATGCCGTGTTTCTTGACTTTCACAAGGCGTTTGATACAGTTCCCCACAGTCGTTTAATGAACAAAGTAAGAGAATATGGACTATAAGCCCAAATGTGTGATTAGGATGAAGAGTTCCTAGATAACAGAGCGCAGCATGTCATTCTCAATGGAGAGAAGTCTTCCGAAGTGATTTCAGGTGTGCCGCAGGGGAGTGTCGTAGGACCGTTGCTATTCACAATATACATAAATGATCTTGTGGATAACATCGGAAGTTCACTGAGGCGTTTTGCGGATTATGTTGTAGTATATAGAGAGTTTGTAACAATTGAAAATTGTACTGAAATGCAGGAGGATCTGTAACGAATTGACACATGGTGCAGGGAATGGCGATTGAATCTCAATGTAGACAACTGTAATGTGCTGCGAATACACAGAAAGAAAGATCCTTTATCATTTAGCTACAATATAGCAGGTCAGCAACTGGAAGCAGTTAATTCCATAAATTATCTGGGAGTGGAATGACCGTATAAAATTAATCGTTGGTAAAGCAGATGCCAAACTGAGATTCATTGGAAGAATCCTAAGGAAATGCAATCCGAAAACAAAGGAAGTAGGTTTTAGTACACTTGTTCGCCCACTGCTTGAATACTGCTCACCAGTGTGGGATCCGTACCAGATAGGTTGATAGAAGAGATAGAGAAGATCCAACGGAGAGCAGCGCGCTTCGTTACAGGATCGTTTAGTAATCGCGAAAGCGTTACGGAGATGATGGATAAACTCCAGTGGAAGACTCTGCTAGAGAGACACTCAGTAGCTCAGTACGGGCTTTTGTTTCGAGGACATACCTTTATCGTGGAGTCAAGGAGTGTATTGCTCCCTCCTACATATATCTCGCGAAGAGACCATGATGATAAAATCAAAGAGATTAGAGCCCACACAGAGGGAAACGGACAATCTTTCTTTCCACGAACAATACGATACTGGAATAGAAGGGAGGACCGATAGAGGTACTCAAGGTACCCTCCGCCACACACCGTCAGGTGGCTTGCGGAGTATGGATGTAGATGTAGATGTTAGTTCCGCCACAGTTCGCCGTCTGCCCCGTTTTACAAGTCTGTCCAGCCTACGACCTCCGACACCTGTAATGAGGGTGGAGGGGTGGCCGCCCAAGCCCGCAACGTCTGCACGTAGTCTCACCTTGCATTCGCCACGTGTTGAAGACACTCACCGCAGCATTCCTCGAACACCCGAGAAGTCGTACAGTTTCTGAATTTCTCGTGCCGAGCCTTTGGGCTATCACAGTCTGCCCTGTGTCAAACTCAGAAACATAGAGCACCTTTCCAATTTTATATGCGGGCAGCACGCTAACTAACACTTCGTGAAACGTGCGTGTGTCCGAGTAGCAGTCATTCCTCGCTAGGTGACGCTGCTGTCACCTGGACGAGTTTATATCGATAGTAGGTCGATGGCCATAATGTTCTGGCTGGTGAGTGTATAGCACTGTTAATGTACAGATACCAGAACCGAAAAATCTATCCGAGGCAAAACTGAACAGTACTGAACGCAGACTTGAGGATGAACAATAACGTGTGCATTACTGTACTCAACAGCAGTTACTGTAAGTGAACAGAACACGTTCGTTTACAAACAAGACAGTGCATACAAACGGTACTTGCACTATTCTACAGATATTTTGAGTGCTATATGGATACAGGCCCCTCCGCCATCTCCGCCACCACCCCCCTAAGAACCATGGACCTTGCCGTTGGTGGGGAGGCTTGCGTGCCTCAGCGATACAGATGGCCGTACCCTAGGTGCAACCTCAACGGAGGGGTATCTGTTGAGAGGCCAGACAAACGTGTGGTTCCTGAAGAGGGGCAGCAGCCTTTTCAGTAGTTGTAGGGGCAACAGTCTGTATGATTGACTGATCTGGCCTTGTAACACTAACCAAAACGGCCTTGCTGTGCTGGTACTGCGAACGGCTGAAAGCAAGGGGAAACTACAGCCGTAATTTTTCCCGAGGACATGCAGCTTTACTGTATGGTTAAATGATGATGGCGTCCTCTTGGGCAAAATATTTCTGAGGTAAAATAGTCCCCCATTCGGATCTCCGGGCTCTGTCTACTCAGAAGGACTTTGTTATCAGGAGAAAGAAAACTGGCATTCTACAGATAGGAGCGAGGAATGTCAGATCCCTTAATCGGGCAGGTAGGTTAGAAAATTTAAAAAGGGAAATGGATAGGTTGAAGTTAGATATAGTGGGAATTAGTGAAGTTCGGTGGCAGGAGGAACAGGACTTCTGGTCGGGTGAATACAGGGTTATAAATACAAAATCAAATGGGGGTAATGCAGCAGTAGGTTTAATGATGAATAGGAAAATAGCAATACGGGTAAGGTACTACAAACAGTATAGTGAACGCATTATTGTGGCCAAGATAGATACGAACCCCACGCCTACCATAGTAGTACAAGTTTATATGCCGACTAGCTCTGCAGATGACGAAGAGATTGATGCAATGTATGATGAGATAAAAGAAATTATTCAGATAGTGAAGGGAGACAAAAATTTGATACTCATGGAGGACCGTGATTCCATAGTAGGAAAAGGAAGAGAAGGAAATGTAGTAGGTGAATGTGGATTGGTGGGAAGACATGAAAGAGGAAGCTGCCTGGTAGAATTTTGCACACAGCATAAATTAATTGGTTCAAGAATCATGAAAGAAGGTTGTATACATGGAAGCAGCCTGGAGATACTAGAAGGTATCAGATAGATATATAATTGCAAGATAGAGAGTCAGGAACCAGGTTTTAAATTGTAAGTCATTTCCAGAGGCAGATGTCGACTCTGACCACAATCTATTGGTTATGAACTGTAGATTAAAACTGAAGAAACTGCAAAAAGGTGGGAATTTAATTAGATGGGACCTGGATAAACTGACTAAACCAGAGGTTGTACAGAATTTCAGGGAGAGCATTAGGGAACGATTGCCAAGAATGGGGGAAAGAAATATGGTAGAAGAAGAATGGGTAGCTTTGAGAGATGAAATAGTGAAGGTAGCAGTTGATTAAGTAGGTAAAAAGACGAGGGCTAATAGAAATCCTTGGGTAACAGAGGACATATTGAATTTAATTGATGAAAGGAGAAAATTCAAAAATGCAGTAAAAGCAGGCAAAAAGGAGTACAAACGGGATGGCTAGAGGACAAATGTAAGGATGTAGAGGCTTATCTCACTAGGGGTAAGATAGATACTGCCTACAGTAGACAACATTCCATTAGAACTACTGATGGCTTCGGGAGAGCCAGGCCTAACAAAACTAACATCTAGTGAGCAAGATGTATGAGACAGGCGAAATACCCTCAGACTTCAAGAAGAATATAATAATTCCAATCCCAAATAAAGCAGGTGTTAACAGATGTGAAAATTCCCGAACTATCAGTTTAATAAGTCACGGCTGCAAAATACTAACACCAATTCTTTACAGACGACCTCGGGGTAGATCAGTTTGGATTCCGCAGAAATGTTGTAACACGTGAAGCAATACTGCCCCTACGACTTATCTTAGAAAATACACTCCTGGAAATTGAAATAAGAACACCGTGAATTCATTGTCCCAGGAAGGGGAAACTTTATTGACACATTCCTGGGGTCAGATACATCACATGATCACACTGACAGAACCACAGGCACATAGACACAGGCAACAGAGCATGCACATTGTCGGCACTAGTACAGTGTATATCCACCTTTCGCAGCAATGCAGGCTGCTATTCTCCCATGGAGACGATCGTAGAGATGCTGGATGTAGTCCTGTGGAACGGCTTGCCATGCCATTTCCACCTGGCGCCTCAGTTGGACCAGCGTTCGTGCTGGACGTGCAGACCGCGTGAGACGACGCTTCATCCAGTCCCAAACATGCTCAATGGGGGACAGATCCGGAGATCTTGCTGGCCAGGGTAGTTGACTTACACCTTCTAGAGCACGTTGGGTGGCACGGGATACATGCGGACGTGCATTGTCCTGTTGGAACAGCAAGTTCCCTTGCCGGTCTAGGAATGGTAGAACGATGGGTTCGATAACGGTTTGGATGTACCGTGCACTATTCAGTGTCCCCTCGACGATCACCAGTGGTTGTGGGTCCAGTGTAGGAGATCGCTCCCCACACCATGATGCCGGGTGTTGGCCCTGTGTGCCTCGGTCGTATGCAGTCCTGATTGTGGCGCTCACCTGCACGGCGCCAAACACGCATACGACCATCATTGGCACCAAGGCAGAAGCGACTCTCATCGCTGAAGACGACACGTCTCCATTCGTCCCTCCATTCACGCCTGTCGCGACACCACTGGAGGCGGGCTGCACGATGTTGGGGCGTGAGCGGAAGACGGCCTAACGGTGTGCGGGACCGTAGCCCAGCTTCATGGAGACGGTTGCGAATGGTCCTCGCCGATACCCCAGGAGCAACAGTGTCCCTAATTTGCTGGGAAGTGGCGGTGCGGTCCCCT
Organism: Schistocerca serialis cubense; assembly: GCF_023864345.2. NCBI lineage: Eukaryota > Metazoa > Arthropoda > Insecta > Orthoptera > Acrididae > Schistocerca > Schistocerca serialis. The sequence goes on along the minus strand of NC_064647.1, from coordinate 219,470,323 downwards.
ACGGCACTGCGTAGGATCCTACGGTCTTGGCGTGCATCCGTGCGTCGCTGCGGTCCGGTCCCAGGTCGACGGGCACGTGCACCTTCCGCCGACCACTGTCGACAACATCGATGTACTGTGGAGACCTCACGCCCCACGTGTTGAGCAATTCGGCGGTACGTCCACCCGGCCTCACGCATGCCCACTATACGCCCTCGCTCAAAGTCCGTCAACTGCACATACGGTTCACGTCCACGCTGTCGCGGCATGCTACCAGTGTTAAAGACTGCGATGGAGCTCCGTATGCCACGGCAAACTGGCTGACACTGACGGCGGCGGTGCACAAATGCTGCGCAGCTAGCGCCATTCGACGGCCAACACCGCGGTTCCTGGTGTGTCCGCTGTGCCGTACGTGTGATCATTGCTTGTACAGCCCTTTCGCAGTGTCCGGAGCAAGTATGGTGGGTCTGACACACCGGTGTCAATGTGTTCTTTTTTCCATTTCCAGGAGTGTAGATTAAGGAAAGGCAAACCTACGTTTCTAGCATTTGTAGACTTAGAGAAAGCTTTTGACAATGTTGACTGGAATACACTCTTTCAAATCCTGAAGATGTCAGGGGTAGAATACAGGGAGAGAAATGCTATTTATAATTTGTTCAGAATCCAGATGGCAGTTACAAGAGTTGAGGGACATGAAAGGGAAGCAGTGGTTGGGAAGGGTGTTAAACAGGGTTGTAGCCTATCCCGATGTTATTCAATATGTATATGGAGCAAGCAGTAAAGGAAACAAAAGAAAAATTTGGAGTAGGAATTAAAATCCATGGAGAAGAAATTAAAACTTTAAGGTTCGCCGATGACATTGTTATTCTGTCAGAGACAGCAAAGGACCTGGAAGAGCAGCTGAACGGAATGAACAGTGTCTTGAAAGGAGGACATAGATGAACATCAACAAAAGCAAAACGAGGATAATGGAATGTAGTCAAATTAAATCGGGTGATGCTGGGGGAATTAGATTAGGAAATGAGATGCTTAAAGCAGTAAATGAGTTTTGCTATTTGGGGAGCAAAATAACTGATGATGGTCGAAGTAGAGAGGATATAAAATGTAGACTGGTAATGGCTAGGAAAGCATTGCTAAAGAAAAATTTATAAACATAGAGCATAGATTTAAGTGTCAGGAAGCCGTTTCTGAAAAGACTTTTCTGAAAGTATTTGTATGGAGCGTAGCCATGTATGGAAGTGAAACGTGGACGATAAATAGTTTAGACAAGAAGAGAATAGAAGCTTTCGAAATGTGGCGCTACAGAAGAATGCTGAAGATTAGATGGGTAGATCACATAACTAATGAGGAGGTATTGAATAGAATTGGAGAGAAGATAAATTTGTGGCACAACTTGACTAGAAGAACGGATCGGTTGATAGGGCATATTCTGACGCATCAAGGGATCACCAATTTAGTATTGGAGGGTAGCGTGTAGGGTAATAATCGTAGAGGGAGACCAAGAGATGAATACAATAAACAGGGATGTAGGTTGCAGTGGGTACTGGGAGACGAAGAAGACTGCACAGGATAAAGTAGCATGGAGAGCTGCATCAAACCAGTCTCAGAACTGAAGACAACAACAACAAAACATGGATGCAGAGTTAAATCGGAGTAACAATTCAAACAAAACACAATTACTATGAAACGAGCAACTGGAAACTGCAGGCCTTTCATAATAAAACCAGTAACGTCGCGACTCCCTCCGCCTTTTAACTCAGCATTCTCCAAAGGATCAAAATCCCATGTACAAGGCCGCTTCAAACGCCTGATTACTTTGCAAGTCAGTTAACCTGACGTTGCGCGTTTAAAACCTGTGTGGCTGAAGACCCAAATCCTAATTTTGTTGTTCTATTAGCTTTAGCTTATTCACTCATATACCTTTTTAAAAACACAAAACGAAAACTTGTAAACAAGACAAGTGATAACTCCTTTATAAGTTCATGTAAGACCTTTCTCTAAAATAGTGCGTATTGTCAAGCCATTTATTTTAGCCTCGTTCACGGAAAAGTAAATTGTAAAAGCAAGATCATTAAATTGCAATTTAACTTCGTGCATATACTACGGCACCAATTTTGCAACTGAAGTGATGGGTATGTTGCAAAATGAAAATGCACCCGAAGTACTTTTGATCTAAATAAGTAAATTAAGAAATATTTTTAACTTTATATCTCCTGTAGTATCTGTCATAAAATGAAATTATTTCACAGGTACTTTAAAAGGTATATGTTGATATTGTTTGCAAAATTTGTTGTGGATAGTCAGTAGTAAACAAGTAATAAATTGAAACGTCATGCCCGATGCTCAAGTTTTGATGCCTGAAAAGCGGAAATGTGTGAGTGATTATCGTTTCCCGTCCCATAATTTTGTGTGGTGCGCACAAACGAGGGGGGGGGGGGGGGGGGAAGAGGTGGTGAGAGGGGAGTGTAAACCAGAAAAGTCTTCAGAAATTTTCGAAATTAGGTATCAAGTTTCGTGGAAGCCACTAAGTTATTCTCAAACACAGGAAGAACGCATTCCGGGTAATTTTCACCCCATGAGTGATCCTGCCTTAAGACATATACAGGGTTTCTAACTAAATCCTTTTAAGGTAATGATATTAATGTGACCACGATATTAATGTGACCACCTAGAAAAAAAACTGAATAACCATCTTTTGCGATGAAGACGTACAGTAAGAGTGTCGGTTATGTTCTGGAAGGTACCGACAGGGACGTGGAGCTGTGGCGACTCCAGTTGCGTAGCCAGCGGCGCTAGGTCTCTTGATTGAGAATCCATGGCGCGAACAACCCAATGGAGATGCTACCACAAATTCTGGATTAGATTTATATTTGAGGGAGTTTGACGCCCAGGGGAGTACGGTAAACTAATCCTGGGGTTCTTCGAACTAAACACGAGCGCTCTCTCTCTCCAAGCATTAATCCCAACGATGCAGGGTTGGCTGTTATGGTTTGTTAAGGGGTGGGCAGATGGCCTTCCTGTCGCCATCCCGTACCCCCCCCCCCAGGATGGAATAAGTGGACCCCATCTATCTGCGTCTAGTGTAAACCATGAAAGAGTATGGACGTTTTCAAAGGTTTGTGGGTCATGTAAATAAGTCGGAACGTGGGGACCAGCCTAGTATTCACCAAGCGGGATGTGGAAAACCGCCTAAAAACCACATCCAGGCTGGCCGGCACACTGGCCCCCGTCGATAGTCCACCGGGCAGATTGGATCCGGGGCCGGCGCACCTACACGAGTCCAGGAAGCAGAGGGTTAGCGCTTTGGCCACCCTGGCAGGTGAACTACACACGAGTGCTATGAGGTGTGTAACATTCTGTATTATCCTGTTGGCAGGTGCCATGTTGATGAGGAAATAACAAGTTCAATGTAGGGGTGGACACGGTCGCCAATGGCAGATGTTTACTTGTGTTCATTCACTATGCCTTTCAGAATGACGAGATCACCCAGAGAATGCCACAAAACCATTCCCTCCTCTATCCTGGACCCTTCTGATGCTCGTTACAGGGCCGTTCACGACAACAGCTATCTGCCCAATGGAGTGTAAAACATGATTAATCTGAAAAGGCCACCTGTCGCCTCTCAGTGGACGTTCAGTTGTGATACTGTCGTGCAAATTCCAGTCGCCAGAGATCAGCAGTCAGCATGGGTGCGTGAACCAGGCACCTGCTGCAGAGGCCGTACACATCAATGTTCGCTGAATGGTGTTGAGGAGACACTGTTGGTAGCCCCATGGTTCACCTGGGCAGTCAGTTCCTCAATGGGTGCACGTCTATTCGCCCATACACATCTCGGTAACTGTCTTCACTCCTGTCATATACGGCCCATGGTGCATCACAGTTGCCTAGTCGCCGTTTTTGGAGAGTGTCATTTTACCAAGCACGTTATGCTTTTGTAAATGTGGCACATGAATAGTTTATAAATATAGTTGTTTCGAAAATTCTTCCACCAAGGCTGGAAATCCAGTGATCATGCCCCTTTTGACGTCAGATAAATCCCTCGGTTTCTGCATCACGAGTGCACCGTTTCCCACATCCCGCACCCTCCCACCACCGACACGTTTGATGTACCCTCCACTGCTAGTGCTGCCTCCTGCTGTCCCTGAGCAGTTATTGCATACTGACGTTGAACGCAGGTGCTGGTCACATTAATATGACTGAACCACATAGTTTGTAATGAGTACTGTAGCAGCACCACAGTTTAAGATAGGGAAGTTAGATTAGGTGCAACATTCCCAAGCACAAAAGCTACAGCCAGTCTTGGGCCTGTTGACAATAAGTTAAGCTGACCAGCAGTTGCGAAGTAGAACAGGGGACACGGGGCTGTCGAACCTCTGAAAAGACTAAAGAAAACGGTTTGCATGTCGCAAGTTACAGGCAGAAGGGGCCCACTGGCACAACCCAGATGTTGTGCATACATGACTTGGAGTGGTGCATTAGCAGAAGAGAAGCGCACAGCCGAGTATAAATAGGTACCACTTTTCTAATAAGGCATTCAAGTGTGGCAGCTCTCCTGGCCGGGAGGGCGTGTCACACCACCAGCTACACACAGCAGCAGTGTCTACACTCCTGTATTATACAGTCCGTCCATGGCGGGTCATTGGTTCGACCCCCTGAGACCAACGTGGGGTCCACAGCCAGCCGGCCAGCAATAGGCCGCTTCATGGCTCACTACTGCGGGCAGTCGTCTTGGCTTCCAATACATGCTGGAGGCATCCCGAAGTGAGGACCGCAGATTCTGATGCCAGATGTGGTCGCCGCGATCTCGGCTATGCCAGCGAGGAAGAATGCAGTGGTCTGCTCAGTGACTCCCAGTGGAGCAGTGTTGGGTCAATGGGGAAGAAGACCACTGAGCCGGCTGCGGAGTAGACCTGACGATGCGGTCTTACAAGGCCGACATACAGCAGTGCGTTGCACTGGGTCGCTGTGACGGTGGCCTCAGCATTGTGGGACCGAGGTGAACGGGACACTGTAGTGGAAACAAACAAATCATTTGGAATGCTAGGACTGGTATTAATACGGCACCATCCTGACCTCCACCCACTACATCTGTCACCTCCTGGCACCCATCCACTGCAGTACATTGCCTCGTAATCTAAAATTTTAAATGCAGTCAATAGTTATAAGAAATAATGCAAATCAAATTTTTACTGTCGCTGGGTGCTGTTAAATAGGCCGCCTGTAAATGGGATGGCGTGACAGTTTTAGGCCTTCAGTAAAATAGATAGAAAATATCCCTGGACAGCCTCCAAAATTTTGTCGCTTTTTACTGCTTCCACTTGGAACACGTTTGTCCTGTGGGAACAAATTAACGAATGAAGGCCCTGTGCACTCTATTAAAATTACAATCGAAGATTCTGTCATAGCAAGGCACCGTAAATTATCCGCTTCCCGATAAAAAATTTATAGCCTTTTGCGCATTAAGGCGTTGAACAAATTGTAATTCCTGGTACGTTCATTTGCGATTGCACAAGAAAGCAGCGGCAGGTCTTGCTAAGCAGCAATTAAGCTTTTACCGCCGGAATAACAAGTACTTGTTACCTCCAGCCCCAAGCCGCCTTCGTCCGGCACAGAAGTGTAATGGCTCCAACTTTCTCGACTGATTACGATATTACGGATGACGCAAGATTTCACATCTCGTTTAATTATAAATGAGTCATGCCGTAAGTCGCGGGGGTGAGAAAAAAATCAGAAACCGCGCGTACGTATCATACTGTCCACTTGGGAGAGGCAATTATGGTGGTTTCACATTTATGATTCAACAGGTACCAGAAAAAAGGGAAGGGTATTTAATATTATGGGTTGCTGTACACACCAAAAGGGACGACATCAGCGTAGCGGCTAAAGTTGTGAACCGCATTCCCAGGACAGTGTGTCTACTGGAGAACTGCTTTCAGCCACGCTTTGTACACAGTGGCACACAAAGGGCTCCCTGGTTTTAAAATTACATAACAAGGAAATAAAGAACGATAGGAGAATACAACAAACAATGTTATTACTGGGAAAGCTGAAACAATGTTATACAGAAGTTTCGAAATAGTAGCTGCAAAAGCTACTAACAAACAATGCTGTACGATTGACATCTCGTAGCAGCAAGCACTCTTTGCAGTTACTCATCACAGTCTTTTGAAAATGTGCATCGCTCGCTATACGGAAGTGGCACAAATGAACAATGAAATTTGCAATCGTACCTTGTAGAGCCTCAACGGAAATGGATTCAATTGTCGCACAGAACAACGATTCAAGCTCGTCCACTGCGGTGGCAAAGATCACGTTGCAATATAATATAAGTAACTGATTATCAATTACCGAACCACAGTCGATCACGCACATTGTAACAAACTCTTCGATCCAAATCTAAACTGTTATTTCATAAATTACATTTTGTTATATTCATAAGACATGTTTTTAACAATAGCGCAAAGTTGCTGATTGCTTGCTGATTTCGAAGATACAATGTAATGCTTCTGAAATCGTTTTTTTCAAATCCTGTAATATTCCTGTAAGAAATACTTCTACTTCTAATTTTGAATGCTAGGTAAGTCCATGTCCACCGATATTGCTACCATGAACTGAGTATATATATATATATATATATATATATATATATATATATATATATATATATATAAAACAACTAAAAATCACGACAGTTTTCTCGGGAACCTACTCTTTTGTTTGGTTACAACATTGTGTTACGCATTGACAAATGGATCTGTCATGCAATATAAAAATTCAATTAAACCAAGTTTTGAAAAGTAAAGTTCGTTCGAATAAAGTCAGAGGACGAAAGATAATGTTTTACACATACAAATGGAATCGAAACAGATCAGATGAATTAAACTCAATATTAAAATCTCCTCCCCCCCCCATGAACCATGGACCTTGCCGTTGGTGGGGAGGCTTGCGTGCCTCAGCGATACAGATAGCCGTACCGTAGGTGCAACCACAACGGAGGGGTATCTGTTGAGAGGCCAGACAAACGTGTGGTTCCTGAAGAGGGGCAGCAGCCTTTTCAGTAGTTGAAAGGGCAACAGTCTGGATGATTGACTGATCTGGCCTTGTAACATTAACCAAAACGGCCTTGCTGTGCTGGTACTGCGAACGGCTGAAAGCAAGGGGAAACTACAGCCGTAATTTTTCCCGAGGGCATGCAGCTTTACTGTATGATTACATGATGATGGCGTCCTCTTGGGTAAAATATTCCGGAGGTAAAATAGTCCCCCATTCGGATCTCCGGGCGGGGACTACTCAAGAGGATGTCGTTATCAGGAGAAAGAAAACTGGCGTTCTACGGATCGGAGCGTGGAATGTCAGATCCCTTAATCGGGCAGGTAGGTTAGAAAATTTAAAAAGGGAAATGGATAGGTTGAAGTTAGATATAGTGGGAATTAGTGAAGTTCGGTGGCAGGAGGAACAAGACTTCTGGTCAGGTGACTACAGGGCTATAAACACAAAATCAAATAGGGGTAATGCAGGAGTAGGTTTAATAATGAATAGGAAAATAGGAATGCGGGTAAGCTACTACAAACAACATAGTGAACGCATTATTGTGGCCAAGATAGATACGAAGCCCACACCTACTACAGTAGTACAAGTTCATATGCCAACTAGCTCTGCAGATGACGAAGAAATTGAAGAAATGTATGATGAAATAAAAGAAATTATTCAGATTGTGAAGGGAGACGAAAATTTAATAGTCATGGCTGACTGGAATTCGAGTGTAGGAAAAGGGAGAGAAGGAAACATAGTAGGTGAATATGGATTGGGGGACAGAAATGAAAGAGGAAGCCGCCTGGTAGAATTTTGCACAGAGCACAACATAATCATAACTAACACTTGGTTTAAGAATCATGAAAGAAGGTTGTATACATGGAACAACCCTGGAGATACTAAAAGGTATCAGATAGATTATATAATGGTAAGACAGAGATTTAGGAACCAGGTTTTAAATTGTAAGACATTTCCAGGGGCAGATGTGGACTCTGACCACAATCTATTGGTTATGACCTGTAGATTAAAACTGAAAAACTGCAAAAAGGTGGGAATTTAAGGAGATGGGACCTGGATAAACTAAAAGAACCAGAGGTTGTACAGAGATTCAGGGAGAGCATAAGGGAGTAATTGACAGGAATGGGGGAAATAAATACAGTAGAAGAAGAATGGGTATCTTTGAGGGATGAAGTAGTGAAGGCAGCAGTGGATCAAGTAGGTAAAAAGACATGGGCTAGTAGAAATCCTTGGGTAACAGAAGAAATATTGAATTTAACTGATGAAAGGAGAAAATATAAAAATGCAGTAAGTGAAACAGGCAAAAAGGAATACAAACGTCTCAAAAATGAGATCGACAGGAAGTGCAAAATGGCTAAGCAGGGATGGCTAGAGGACAAATGTAAGGATGTAGAGGCCTATCTCACTAGGGGTAAGATAGATACCGCCTACAGGAAAATTAAAGAGACCTTTGGAGATAAGAGAACGACTTCTATGAATATCAAGAGCTCAGATGGAAATCCAGTTCTAAGCAAAGAAGGGAAAGCAGAAAGGTGGAAGGAGTATATAGAGGGTCTATACAAGGGCGATGTACTTGAGGACAATATTATGGAAATGGAAGAGGATGTAGATGAAGATGAAATGGGAGATACGATACTGCGTGAAGAGTTTGACAGAGCACTGAAAGACCTGAGTCGAAACAAGGCCCCCGGAGTAGACAATATTCCATTGGAACTACTGACGGCCGTGGGAGAGCCAGTCCTGACAAAACTCTACCATCTGGTGAGCAAGATGTATGAAACAGGCGAAATACCCACAGACTTCAAGAAGAATATAATAATTCCAATCCCAAAGAAAGCAGGTGTTGACAGATGTGAAAATTACCGAACTATCAGCTTTATAAGTCACAGCTGCAAAATACTAACACGAATTCTTTACAGACGAATGGAAAAACTAGTAGAAGTCAACCTCGGGGAAGATCAGTTTGGATTCCGTAGAAACACTGGAACACGTGAGGCAATACTGACCTTACGACTTATCTTAGAAGAAAGATTAAGGAAAGGCAAACCTACGTTTCTAGCATTTGTAGACTTAGAGAAAGCATTTGACAATGTTGACTGGAATACTCTCTTTCAAATTCTAAAGGTGGCAGGGGTAAAATACAGGGAGCGAAAGGCTATTTACAATTTGTACCGAAACCAGATGGCAGTTATAAGAGTCGAGGGACATGAAAGAGAAGCAGTGGTTGGGAAGGGAGTAAGACAGGGTTGTAGCCTCTCCCCGATGTTGTTCAATCTGTATATTGAGCAAGCAGTAAAGGAAACAAAAGAAAAATTCGGAGTAGGTATTAAAATTCATGGAGTAGAAATAAAAACTTTGAGGTTCGCCGATGACATTGTAATTCTGTCAGAGACAGCAAAGGACTTGGAAGAGCAGTTGATTGGAATGGACAGTGTCTTGAAAGGAGGATATAAGATGAACATCAACAAAAGCAAAACAAGGATAATGGAATGTAGTCTAATTATGTCGGGTGATGCTGAGGGAATTAGATTAGGAAATGAGACACTTAAAGTAGTAAAGGAGTTTTGCCATTTGGGGAGCAAAATAACTGATGATGGTCGAAGTAGAGAGGATATAAAACGTAGGCTGGCAATGGCAAGGAAAGCGTTTCTGAAGAAGAGAAATTTGTTAACATCCAGTATTGATTTAAGTGTCAGGAAGTCATTTCTGAAAGTATTCGTATGGAGTGTAGCCATGTATGGAAGTGAAACATGGACGATAAATAGTTTGGACAAGAAGAGAATAGAAGCTTTCGAAATGTGGTGCTACAGAAGAATGCTGAAGATTAGATGGGTAGATCACATAACTAATGATGAAGTATTGAATAGGATTGGGGAGAAGAGAAGTTTGTGGCACAACTTGACCAGAAGAAGGGATCGGTTGGTAGGACATGTTCTGAGGCATCAAGGGATCACCAATTTAGTATTGGAGGGGAGCATGGAGGGTAAAAATCGTAGAGGGAGACCAAGAGATGAATACACTAAGCAGATTCAGAAGGATGTAGGTTGCAGTAGGTACTGGGAGATGAAAAAGCTTGCACAGGATAGAGTAGCATGGAGAGCTGCATCAAACCAGTCACAGGACTGAAGACCACAACAACAACAACAACAACATTAAAATCTCCATTACTCTGGAAAGATGGCTCTTTCGAAAAATCTAAGACAATTTGGGAATGAAAGCAACAGTTCCTTTAAGACGAGACACTTTATCCATCATTTTACACTCATTGTAAAGCTCGTAAAAGCTACATTTATAATAATTATTATTATTATCATTATTATCGTTAATTCCCTGTTTAGGAGAGCGTTAAAACACAATCAATTTTCATGGCACTTTTCTTTGTCTCTTTCTTTTCTCTTCCCAAAAATCTCTCATATATTCGCTGTGTTTGTTCTTCCTCTCTTCTGTCCACTTCTTTCCTGGTTTCTTCTCTTTTGATGTTTCCACGAATATCTGTTTCCTTTTTTTCTCTCTGTATTTCTCCCTGTTCGTTATTTCTTCTGTGGAAATATTTAGTTTCTTGAGGTCTTCCATGATTTTTTTTTTCATCGCTTTACTCATCACTATGTTAAAAATCTTCTTGATCAGCCTATTTTCGTTCATCCTATCAATGTGTCCGTAAAATTTAGCCCTTATTTTTCTGGTGTTGTCTGTCTCTGTCTGTTTGTACAGCTCTTTATCGGTCTTTTTATCCAAGTCCCCTGTCTCTGAATTGGCCCATAGACCTTTCTCAGAATTTTACTCTCTTGCTTTTCCATTTCCTTGATTTTCGTTCTTCCCCTGATTGCTGTCGTTTCTGAGGCAAACAAGGCTCCTGGTAAGACTACTGTTTTGTAATGTCTTAATTCGGCATTAACGGAAACACTTCTTTTGTTGTAATGGTTCCATGAAAGTCTGTAAGCTTTTTGTAGCTTTGCAACTCTTTCTTCATTGGGTGTCGTGTTTAGTCCTGTTTTCTTTATAATCTCTCCCAGGTGTTTGAAACTTCCTACTTGTGCTATCTTTCCATACTTTCTTACCAATAGGTTTCTGCCTGTGGATTTTGTGTCCCTGTACTGGGTTTTTCCATACGAAATTTGTAGTCCTGCTGTGGGTGCGATTTCATGTAGAGTCTCTAGGGCTTCTTTGGCTTCTTTTTTGTTATTTGTTATGATAGCTATATCACCGGCCAAGTCCAGACATTTTATGTTGATGGTTCTATTTTTGTGTTTCCCCATCTTTACCCCATTGACTCCTTTGTCCCATGTCCGCATTATTTTCTTAAAACTGCGTTAAATAAAATGGGTGGCAGGCCATCTCCCTGTCTCACTCCTGTCTTGATTTCGAACTGTTCTGAGATCTCTCCCACGAATTTCACTTTGGAATTTGTATTTGTTAATGTTTCCTGGATTAGATTCCTGGTCTTGTTGTATTTTGTTAAGGTGACAGACCGAATAGGAGAAACAACAGCACTGAAATATTGTTGCGAACACATTTGTATACATTCCCAATGATTTGATACAAAAATGGCAACCTCTTTTATGTTAAAATTATTACAATGAAATTGGTACTTGCCGCCAGGCAGATTAGTATTCTCGTATGAAATACATATTTAGGTTATACCTGGGGTTTGTGACCTCATATCCCTCAAGAGGGGGGGAAGAATAATGTCTATATATTCATTTTTAAGGGAAGCCACATGCATTTCTGAAGTGACGTTCAGGTAGTTTATTTTTCTGAAGGCGTACAAAATTAAGTTGACAACAGTGAAAAAACAAGGCTGGTGCTTGTTATTGTGAATTGTGAACTCTATGAAGTGATTCTACAATGAAATTTTCACTCTACAGCGGAGTGTGAGTTGATATGAAACTTCCTGGCAGATTAAAACTGTATGCCGGACCGAGACTCGAACTCGGGACCTTTGCCTTTCGTGAGCAAGTGCTCTACCAACTTAGCTACCCAAGCACGACTCAGGACCCGTCCTCACAGCTTTAATTCCGCCAGTACCTCGTCTCCTACCTTCCAAACTTCACAGAAGATCTCCTGCGAACCTTGAAGAACTAGCACTCCTGGAAGAAAGGATATTGTGGAGACATGGCTTAGCCACAGCGTGGGGGATGTTTCCAGAATGAAATTTTCACTCTACAGCGGAGTGTGCTTGGGTAGCTCAGTTGGTAGAGCACTTGCCGGCGAAAGGCAAATGTCCCGAGTTCGAGTCTCGGTCGGGCACACAGTTTTAATCTGCCAGGAAGTTTCATATCAGCGCACACTCCGCTGCAGAGTGAAAATCTCATTCTGGAAACCTCCCCCAGGCTGTGGCTAAGCCATGTCTCCGCAATACCCTTTCTTTCAGGAGTGCTAGTTCTGCAGGTTCGCAGGAGAGCTTCTGTAAAGTTTGGAAGGCAGGAGACGAGATACTGGCAGAAGTAAAGCTGTGAGTACCGGGCGTGAGTCGTGCTTCGGTAGCTCAGATGGTAGAGCACTTGCCCGCGAAAGGCATAGGTCCCGAGTTCGAGTCTCGGTCGGGCACACAGTTTTACCTGCCAGGAAGTTTAATATTCGTCAATTTAAAACAGATCAGAATTCAACACATCCCCAAGAAAACGAGCAGAGACTGATACTACGTCTATTCTCAATTTTGTAATGCAGCTGGGGAAAGTTAAAGTACTGTGGCGGCCACTCACCGCTCAGAATCAATCACCTACACGACCGAATAACTCACATCACCTGAGGTACGTCAGCCTTTTTCAAAAACAAACGTAAAAGTGTCCTCCTCCGTCGAGACCTAACGTAAAAGTACCCTCAAACGTTACAGTTCCGAAGCGCCCATTCGCCACCCACAATAAAGCACCCACACAACCGAAAAAGGCACTACATCACCGGCAGCTCTGCCTTCTTCAAGATTTCGACACGAAGTGCCCTTAATCACGCCCTTGAGAGGACCACTCCCAAAAGTCTCCGAGCCACTTGATTTCAGTCGTGTCCCGCCACTGCCTGCCTTTCCATTGCCTGAGGGCCATCCCCGCCAAACTACACCGTTCATAAGCTCTACAGACATGATTTGACTCAACTTAGCCACTTTCCAAACTAAGCAAATATAATGCAATAATATTTAAATATAAGAAAAGTAAGACACATTTGACCACATTCAGATCATTTACAGTAAATATAAATAATAATTTGTTTGTAAATAAATAAGCTGCACTCACGTTAAATGGCAACAAATTGTCGTTAAAGATTGTTTACGCGATTATTTATGTTTGCTCGTTAGAAACATCTCTTGGCACTCCTTACAGTAGTGGTATCTGCTAACGCATGTGACTGACCTCTTCTCAGATTACAATGACTTTGTATTAGTAGCTGTAATAAATAGTTAAAAATATATGGAAGAAATAGAAATATATTCATTAAATAAATACACAAGTATTACAAGGTAAAGTCCGCACAGAATAGCGTGGCCAGTAGATGTGCGGTCGGCAGGCAGACATGGGGAGAGCGGGAGTGGTGCTGCAGGGGAAATGCCAACACTCTAATTTTTTTTATAAATACTAAGTGACGTGTCCCCACTCCCAGACTTGCATATTGACCACTCGGAAAGAACTGCTTTGATTAGCACCTGAAAAGAATTCTGCTGAAACTGCAGCGATTTATTTTCACCTGCCTTGTATCAGTTTGTAACATTTAGAAAAGCGTCATGAGTGGCGAATTTTGAATAAAATCATCATACATCTCTTGTTGCCGTGTTAAAATTAGCCTCTTCTGTCAAAACACAGTCTCTTACACAGTCGCACATCACTAACATGTTGTGCAGAAACAACTGCGAGAGAATTCTGAAACAGTGGTTTATTAAGTTTATTAAGTGAGGAACTGAGGGAAAGTTAGGTCAGTAGCTTATGAAAAAGCATATCCTCGGTACAAAAATAAACGCGTAATGTCTTCAGTTACGTTGTTCCAAAACCTATAGCATTTCTCGTTTCATCAGCTATCGATGACTCTTAAAAATTATATCCTTTCAGTGAAAAAGTCTGTAGTTAGTGGAATAACACGGTAGATAATGAAGTTTCGCATAGTAACCATACGGCAAAATACTCTCCCCTTTGTGTGATATCATTTGCCAATATCCCATATCGATATCTCAAACTGGTTATGTAATATGAGGGATGTTGTGGATATTTCACTCTGGCTTCATCGCTTAATTTTCTCGAGATTGGTGACGGATAGAGATCTCTACCCTAGTCTAAAGAAAGATTCAATATGTTGACTAAATCTCATACACAGCAAAATATTCTCTAATATATGCAAAATCATAGCGAACAATATTTCTCATTGCAAACTTTTTCGGTTCTCAAATGGTTCAAATGGCTCTGAGCACTATGTCGGCAGGCAGACATGGGGAGAGCGGGAGTGGTGCTGCAGGGGAAATGCCAACACACTAATTTTTTATAAATACTAAGTGACGTGTCCCCACTCCCAAACTTGCGTATTGACCACTCGGAAAGAACGAGCTTAGAACTACTTAAACCTAACAAACGTAGGAACATCACGCACACCCATGTCCGAGGCAGGATTCGAACCTGCGACCGTAGCGGTTGCGCGGTTCCATACTGAAGCGCCCAGAACCGCTCGGCCACAACGCCGGCATTTCGGATTTCGCGCAGTGTCTTACTTTCCTCTAAATGTCACAGTAACTATGACCATTAACGAAATAATGGGCACATCATCATGAACCTGACATATAAAGGTGTAAGTAGGGCGCCGGCCGAAGTGGCCGTGCGGTTAAAGGCGCTACAGTCTGGAACCGCAAGACCGCTACGGTCGCAGGTTCGAATCCTGCCTCGGGCATGGATGTTTGTGATGTCCTTAGGTTAGTTAGGTTTAACTAGTTCTAAGTTCTAGGGGACTAATGACCTCAGCAGTTGAATCCCATAGTGCTCAGAGCCATTTGAACCATTTGTAAGTAGGGCAAAAACGATTTTTTAACCGAATCGAATAGTTCCTGCAGAATCGTTTGAGACAGGCGTATGGTTCGATTCTATCATCGCCGACTGGCCGAGAGATGGCAAACGATGTCGGCCTCCCCTACTGAACAAATGAATGAACTCTCCCAGCGCTTTGGTCGAAAACTGTCACTGTGCATTGGCCAAAATATCCTGCATGGACTCTATGAGGTATTCAAGTTGCACAGCATAGCTATACTGCAATTATATAATGTGAGTTATCGTTTGTTGAAATCGCATGAAGCATTCAAAAATTATTAATTCAAAGGCTCATGCTGAGATTACTTAGTCGCTGTGAAATATTAACTTCTGTAGTTTTAAAGGTATCGAAATTACTGTTGTGCCTTTGGATGCTCCTCATTTACCTGAGATCGCCGATCTATTGAAATTGCCTTTCATATGCAACTGTGATTAATTGTCGAATTTGTGATAGTTGTAACCTAGGTATCTTTCAGATTGTCTCAAAGTCCCTCATTTCTGGTGCATTCTGGATTCTTCTGAGCGAGCGCCCACTGTCCAGCTCCCGTCTCCTGGGATTTTCTCAGTTTCCAGTCACGCTACTCGTCTTTGTGCTTGGCTGGTTCCTACCGGTTGCTCAGCTGGACCGGCCGTGGCGCGTCCTCGGCCCTGGAGCCTCCAGCTAGCGTTTAGCTGAACAAGTAAATTCACCTCATCTCGTACTAACACTAATTGGCCCATTAACGAGCCTACATACGCATAACGTTACACATACAGTGCAGCGCATTTAGCAAGTATGAATTCTGGGACCAGCCGCCTGGAATGGACTGCAAGCAGTTTAATTTCGTCGTTGACCGCCCCTGGTAGCTGAGTGGTCAGCGGGACGGAATGTGGTATCTAACGGCCCGGGTTCGATTCTCGGCTGGGTCGGAGATTCTCTCCGCTCAGGGGCTGAGTGTTGTGTTGTCAACATCATTTCATCGCTATCGACACGCAAGTCGCCGAAGTGGCGTCAGCTCGAAAGACTTGCACCAGGCGAACGGTCTACCCGACGGGAGGCCCTAGCCACACGGCATTTCCATTTCCAATTCATCGTTGTCATCGATGAAATCCATAATATGGATTCGTGACTTAATGTACGGTAGCTGTGAATTTTAGACATCCAGTTATAGGTAACGCCTCAAGGTAGACACTGTCTTTCAATGTGCCCCGTAAATAGCTGTGAACAGGAGTCAGATTTAATAAATCTAGTGGTCAGTCGACGACACCGCCAGTAAATTTGGGACAGTTCAGTGCACTGACTCTACACGGGGGATGTTTCCAGAATGAGATTTTCACTCTGGAGCGGAGCGTGCGCTGATACGAAAGGCAAAGGTCCCGAGTTCGAGTCTCGGTCCGGCACACAGTTTTAATCTGCCAGGAAGTTTCAATAATATTCTTGGCTAAACACAAGGTTCAACAAGCCTGTGCGCTAATGTCCGTATAGCCTACTGAGCCGATCTGAGGGAAAATGTCCGGCCGAGGCTGGCAGGAGCGGTGCTTATGTTCACTTCAGCTTGGGGGCGCCGCTGTCGTGGTTCGGTCCTAATCAGCGCACCATTGGCCAACGTTGTTTCACCGCCTTCTCTGGTCTTGCGTTCCTCTTCTTCGTTCCGGCACTTGTGGTTACGCCAGAACATCCACTATTTGTATTCTGTGCTAATGTGTCAAGTCAACACTTCAAACATCCTGAACTAGGTTCATAAAGTCATTAATATTTCATGTTGCACAGGATTATATTTCGTGTTTACACTTCTATTAACTCCAATATAATCCACCTGAGCCACCAAATCTTTTCAAGTTACGGTTAATTATCTGTTGTCTGTTTATCATATGGCACAGTACTTGGTATCCCGCTACTAAGCTATTCAGCTTCTTGCCGCTGGAGGGAAACCGGAGATAGCGGAAGCTTAGCCCTTTTATGTCATTACAGAAATATACCTAGCGAAACACAAGAAATTCTCTGTGTTCCATTACACACTAATGTGACATTTAGGGGTGGTAACTATAGCTCCGCCCGAATAGGCCATGAAGGCCTAACAGTACCGACCGGCCGCCGTGTCATCGTTAGCCCACAGGCGTCACTGGATGCGAATATGGTGGATTGGGGGGGGGGGGGGGGAAGTACGTTAGTTTGAGACCCGAGCCGCTACTTCTCAATCATGTATTTCCTCAGTTTGCCTCACGAGGGGTTAGTGAGATTGAGGGGTGATACCAACGTTAATTTTGATAGTTCCAGTACCCACCAACAGCTGGCAGCACTTATCTCTAAGTTCTTACATTTGGAGGTAATCCGTTTTTCCGTGTATGTTCTTCAGTTCCTCCTATACACATAATTAAATCAGTTCATATCCTAGCAACACGCTCTAGGTTCAGAATTTAGAAAAAGGGTGGCACGCTAGAGAACAAACCAAAAATTCTTCATCTAGTGATTATGATGTGCAGGAGACCACAGCTTACAACAACACTCACCTAGCTCAGAGTTTAAAAGTTTAACTGGCTTGTTAAAATAATTTTGATAACGCTTCATACAAGTCGTTCTCTTATCTCCAAAGGTCTCTTTAATTTTCCTGTTCTGAGTTCTGAGCAAAGAAGGGAAAGCAGAAAGGTGGAAGGAGTATATAGAGGGTCTATACAAGGGCGATGTACTTGAGGACAATATTATGGAAATGGAAGAGGATGTAGATGAAGATGAAATGGGAGATATGATACTGCGTGAAGAGTTTGACAGAGCAATGAAAGACCTGAGTCGAAACAAGGCCCCCGGAGTAGACAATATTCCATTGGAACTACTGACGGCCGTGGGAGAGCCAGTCCTGACAAAACTCTACCATCTGGTGAGCAAGATGTATGAAACTGGCGAAATACCCTCAGACTTCAAGAAGAATATAATAATTCCAATCCCAAAGAAAGCAGGTGTTGACAGATGTGAAAATTACCGAACTATCAGCTTAATAAGTCACAGCTGCAAAGTACTAACACGAATTCTTTACAGACGAATGGAAAAACTAGTAGAAGCCAACCTCGGGGAAGATCAGTTTGGATTCCGTAGAAACACTGGAACACGTGAGGCAATACTGACCTTAAGACTTCTCTTAGAAGAAAGATTAACGAAAGGCAAACCTACGTTTCTAGCATTTGTAGACTTAGAGAAAGCTTTTGACAATGTTGACTGGAATACTCTCTTTCAAATTCTAAAGGTGGCAGGGGTAAAATACAGGGAGCGAAAGGCTATTTACAATTTGTACAGAAACCAGATGGCAGTTATAAGAGTCGAGGGGCATGAAAGGGAAGCAGTGGTTGGGAAGCGAGTAATACAGGGTTGTAGCCTCTCCCCGATGTTGTTCAATCTGTATATTGAGCAAGCAGTAAAGGAAACAAAAGAAAAATTCGGAGTAGGTATTAAAATTCATGGAGAAGAAATAAAAACTTTGAGGTTCGCTGATGATATTGTAATTCTGTCAGAGACAGCAAAGGACTTGGAAGAGCAGTTGAATGGAATGGACAGTGTCTTGAAAGGAGGATATAAGATGAACATCAACAAAAGCAAAACAAGGATAATGGAATGTAGTCTAATTAAGTCGGGTGATGCTGAGGGAATTAGATTAGGAAATGAGGCACTTAAAGTAGTAAAGGAGTTTTGCTATTTGGGGAGCAAAATAACTGATGATGGTCGAAGTAGAGAGGATATAAAATGTAGGCTGGCAATGGCAAGGAAAGCGTTTCTGAAGAAGAGAAATTTGTTAACATCCAGTATTGATTTAAGTGTCAGGAAGTCATTTCTGAAAGTATTCGTATGGAGTGTAGCCATGTATGGAAGTGAAACATGGACGATAAATAGTTTGGATAAGGAGAGAATAGAAGCTTTCGAAATGTGGTGCTACAGAAGAATGCTAAAGATTAGATGGGTAGATCACATAACTAATGAGGAAGTATGGAATAGGATTGGGGAGAAGAGAAGTTTGTGGCACAACTTGACCAGAAGAAGGGATCGGTTGGTAGGACATGTTCTGAGGCATCAAGGGATCACCAATTTAGTATTGGAGGGCAGCGTGGAGGGTAAAAATCGTAGAGGGAGACCAAGAGATGAATACACTAAGCAGATTCAGAAGGATGTAGGTTGCAGTAGGTACTGGGAGATGAAAAAGCTTGCACAGGATAGAATAGCATGGTGAGCTGCATCAAACCAGTCTCAGGACTGAAGACCACAACAACAACAACAACGCTTCATACAATAACAAGCATGTGGAGCTCCACTTATACTAGTACCTGCTAAAATTAGAGACCAGAAACGTATATCAACACTTCCTTTCAGTTCTGTGGTATCGTAGATCGGTAGCGCCCCCATCGGCATCTCACAGGTGGCAACAAAGATGCACGTTTCTCTCAGCTGCCTATAGCGCCGTGCAGGGACCTAGCGGATCCAGTGAAGCCTGCCTGCTGAGCCACAGCTTCAGCAGTTGGGATTACAGGCATCCTCTGCTGCCACGATACAGGATGGCTGGCGACAGCTACATGGCTGTCTCAATCGCAGTCTCACACAGTTCTCAGTCTTAGCCAGCGTTTGACGGTTCGCTCGTGCATTAGTAGCAGGAGCCTAACACAGTATGACACTCAAATTTTTGCTTCTTGTAATAGCTGGACTTTACTAGTCTTTGTTCTTTACTAAAGTTTCTTTCTAACACAAGGAGAAAGCTACAAGTTATATAAAACTTCTGTTTATGGTATTTACGTGTTCGCCAATCACTTCTGTTCCTGTCCAGCTTCCCTACGACGACAGTTACTGCCCCACTCTGTAGCCCGCCTCTCCTTACCATTGTGTACACTGTTACAAGACGAATTCCTGTGATTTAACGATTTTAGAGAAATTTAATATAACAAGCACCAAGTTACATATTTGTCCAATAGACCACTTTCCAAATGGGCCCCATGTACCATTCGTGCACAGCACTCACAGTAGCAACAAGTTTTGTTAGCAGTCACCCCGGTTCCAACTTACACTGAAGAAGTAAAGACACATGTACACCTGCCTAACATCGTGTAGGGCCACCGCGAGCACGCAGGAGTGCCGCAACACGACGTGGCATGGTCCCGACTTATGTCTGATGTAGTACTGGAGGGAACTGATACCATGTATCCTGCAGGGCTGCCCATAGATTCGTAAGGGATGGAGAGCTCTTCTGAACAGCACATTACAAGGCATGCGAGATATGCTCAATAATAATAAAATTTTCTCGGGCTTCCAGCCGCGTTAAAATTTTCTTGCGTCTGGTGGTTAAAATCCCACGAGCTTTCCACCGATCTCTCCTCAGTTATTGTCAAGAGGTAAGTCTGTCTTACCGCTAGACAGTGACTGAGGAGAGCTCGGTCGAAAGCTCGCGGGATTTTAACCACCAGACGCTGCTTGAAGCCCGAGAAAATTTTATTAATTCAAATCGCCACCAAACCATGCATTCATAGATGCTCAATAATGTTCATGTCTGGTCAGTATGGTGATCAGCAGAAGCACTTAAACTCATAAGAGTGTTCCTGAAGTCACTCTGCAGCACTTTTGGACGTGTGGTGCGTCGCATTGTCCTGCTGGAATTGCCCAAGTTCGTCGGAATGCACAATGGGTATGAATGAGTGCAGTTGATAACACAGGATGTTTACGTATGTGTCACCTGACAGAATCGTGTCTAGACGTATCAGGGATCCCATATCACTCCAACTGCACACGCCCCACACCATTACAGAGCGTCCACCAGCAGCTTGAACAGTCCTCTGCTATGCATGGATTCATGAGGTTATTTCAATACCCGTACATGTCCATCCGCTCGATACGACTTGAAACGAGACTCATTCGACCAGTCAACATGTGTGGAGTCATCAACAGTCTAATGTCGGTGCTGACGGGTACAGGCGAGCCATAAAATTTTGTGTCGTGCAGTCATGAAGGGTACGCGAGCGGCTCCGAAAGCCCAGATCGATGTTGTTTCGTAGAATGGCTCGCACGCTGACACTTGTGTATGGTGCAGCAATCTGCGGAAGGGTTGCACTTCTGTCACGTTGAACGATTCCCTTCAGTAGTCGTTGGTTCCGTTCTTCTAGGATGTTTTTCCTCCCACAGCGGTGTCGGAGATTTGATGTTTTGCCGAAATCCTGATATTCACGGTACACTAGTGAAATGGCCGTACGGGAAAATCCCCACTTCGTCGCACCTCGGAGATGCTGTGTCCCATCGCCTGTGCGCCGACTGTAACGTCACGTTGAAACTTACTTAAATCTTGATAAGCTGCCATTGCAGCAGCAGTAACCGATCTAACAACTGCGACAGACAACAGATGTCTTATATAGGCGTTGTCGACTGCAGCACCGTATTCTGCCTGTATAAATATCTCTGTATTTGAATACGCATCCCTATACCAGTTTCTTTGGCGCTTCAGTGTAATTGCATCGGTAACGACTGTTACCAAGTCGAAATCGAAACTGCAACGAGTTCCGACGTAGTCCATTTGCCGAAGTCGAAAACACCAGTGGTCTGGAAACGAATCCGCGAAGCACACTGGTGGTCCCCAGTCCACAAGCTATTGGGAGCTGACCCATGTGAACCACAGTCTACAATTATGGAGTCAACAGTAGATAAGACAGAAAGTACCGTAAGCATTCTACGCCGTGTAAAAGGAATAAGTGCAGATAATTCTATTGCTAGCGGAGTACTGAACACCATTACATCAGTATTTATAGCATTTGCATACTAATAGTTATAGCTGTAATGAATCACATGTTTTTACGTTGGTTAGTACCTACAAGTATGTGTGTCCAGAGTTGGTCCAAGTCCGTCACACCTTTAGTGGTATTTTAATATTTTTCAATTCAAAGATACTCCAAAACTTGTAGTCTCCCGGAACAGCCATAATTAAAAGTAAGAGCAGCCTCGAAAACACTAAGTTCGAAGAGCGACCTTCAAACAAAATCTTTTTTTGGTGTCCTTGACCATACAACATTGTCAAAACATTCGTTGGCATTTTGTGTTTTGCCTTTCAGACATTTCTTCAACAGCTCTGGATGGGCAAGAACCTGAAACACGAGTTTCATGCAAGTACATCAGCATTTGTTATGGTGATGTGTGAGAAAGTGTCTAATATATCTCCACATTCAGGTATTTACACCACTCAATGGAACAGCTCTCTTCATACTCTCTAAATTATCCCTGTTACATCCAGTAGCAGTGCTATAATACTGTCTAATCTCATCAGTTTGTTTATCAGTCAGTCAACGCCTTCTTCTTAGACTATCTGGTAACTTAGCACTTCCCTACTGCTGTTTTAGTCTACGCAGTCTCATGCCCATCCTCTTCTGCACATGGTTAATTCACTCCGGTTTTGCAACTGACAAAGAGGCAGAACAAAATTCTCAGAAATGTCAGTGCGAGATTATTTTCAAACGTTTGTGAAAACGGAAAATATCCGAATTAATTTCAGTAAAACAAATAGCAAATTAAGCACAAATGTCCGTATTTTCAGAATAAGCGTGAAAGTAAAAAGTCAAATTCAGTCATTTTGGTTGACAGGACTCCCCTTATCTCGTGAGAGCTTTTTGAGTCAATTTTGAGCGGCGATGTTTCTGAAATGTTTTCCTCGGACACCCACAAGGAAACCCCTTGTTTTCAGTGGTGTGTGTTGCGGATCTGACCTCCATCGTAGAGGTGTCAAAAGAAGGGGTGAAAGGTGGGTAACGGAGGGTATGACGACCTTTCCATCGTGAGACACGTCCACGATGGCGTTGGGCAGATATGTGGTGAAATTTGGTGCCAACGTGACGTCATTCACCCACCTTAAACCTCACGTGAACTTCTGAGCTCTGCCATTTTTTCCACGTGTGTCGGCACCTCGCTGTTTGATGTTCGAGGGTAACATCACAGGTCATCACACTTTTACATCATTGGAGAGGAAGGCTTTAGGCACGTTTGACCTAAAATACAAACTTACGCCTCGTAATGTGAGACAATTAAGCGGTTTCGAAAAAGCGATTTTTTTCGGAGTGTATGAGCATCAAAACTTCCTGCCAGATTAAAACTGTGTGCCGGACCGAGACTCGAACTTGGGACCTTTGCAAAGGTCCCGAGTTCGAGTCTGGGTCCGGCACACAGTTTTAATCTGCCAGGAAGTTTCATATCAGCACACACTCCGCTGCAGAGTGAAAATCTCATTCTCTATGAGGATCCATCAACTGCAAAGAAGCATAAATTTCAGTTTTCGAATAAAGAGAGACATAATGGATAATAGAAGGAGAAATTCAAAGGGGACCGTGCTACTTTTTTTACTTTCTTGGAATGAAATTTTATCCTTATCGTTTAATTTACAATTGAGAAGAAATTTAAGGTAAATAAAAAAGAAGCTGCATCTTCAGATGAAATAGTTACGCCAGTTAATTTTTTTCCTCATTCAGGAGAAGTATTATCTTTAATCGAGGACGACAGAAGGCACGGAAGTTAGGCGGAGAAGTCAACTAAGGAGAGCGAATGGTAGGATTAAAATGGATGGTAAGAGAGCAAAAAAATGTGGGACAACGTATTCTCTCATTCATAGTAATTCTCTCATTCATATAAACATGGTGTCCAGATTAGTCAGTGCGAAGTATTCTTTTCACTTTACTTGTGGATGACATCGGAAGTTCACTGAGGCTTTTTGCGGATGATGCTGTAGTATATCGAGAGGTTGTAACAATGGAAAATTGTACTGAAGCGCAGGAGGATCTGCAGCGAATTGACGCATGGTGCAGGGAATGGCAATTGAATCTCAATGTAGACAAGTGTAATGTGCTGCGAATACATAGAAAGAAAGATCCCTCATCATTTAGCTACAATGTAGCAGGTCAGCAACTGGAAGCAGCTAATTCCATAAATTATCTGGGAGTACGCATTAGGAGTGATTTAAAATGGAATGATCACATAAAGTTGATCGTCGGTAAAGCAGATGCCAGACTGAGATCCACTGGAAGAATGCTAAGGAAATGCAATCCGAAAACAAAGGAAGTAGGTTACAGTACACTTGTTCACCCACTGCTTGAATACTGCTCACCAGTGTGGGATCCGTACCAGATAGGGTTGATAGAAGAGAGAGAGAAGATATAACGGAGAGCAGCGCGCTTCGTTACAGGATCATTTAGTAATCGCGAAAGGGTTACGGAGATGATAGATAAATTCCAGTGGAAGACTCCGCAGGAGAGCGGCTCAGTAGCTCGGTACGGGCTTTCGTTGAAGTTTCGAGAACATACCTTCACCGAAGAGTCAAGCAGTATATTGCTCCCTCCTACGTATATGTCGCGAAGAGACCATGAGGATAAAATCAGAGTTATTAGAGCCCACACAGAGGCATACCGACAATCCATCTTTCCACGAACAATACGAGACTGGAATAGAAGGGAGAACCGATAGATGTACTCAAGGTACCCTCCGCCACACACCGTCAGGTGGCTTCCGGAGTATGGCTGTAGATGTAGATGTAGATTAGTTCTATGTAATTTATCTACAACGTTTTTATAAGTTCTTTGGTGCGTTGCTTTTTTTTTTAATCTATAACTTTCGAAATACGCTAGTGCTCCTGCTGTTTACAAAGGAGGTAAAACGGGTGATTTCTTTGCTCGCAATCATGCCACGATCACAAATTATGGGTCGAAACACGCTGTTTCGCCAGTACATTCATTTAATGTGTGCGTAGGTATGGCAAACTATATTACCAAAACTGTGCAATACCGTACTGCACAAATCCTAGACGCAATTTGACTGATCGGCACTCACCGAATACTCTCAGCTCCCCCGACGATAAAGGAATAGTTGAAGAGTTTGAAAAAAAAAAAAAATCTGCCAGCTAGCTGCAAAACAAAGGTTAATAAGCCCTTGACCTAGGTTTCAATGTTTCTAAAAATATCTTCTTCAGAAGGTGTGGGCCTTGTTACATCACATGGTGGTACATTAGATTAGCTCAAGTCAGCGGAGCCGCCCGGTGTGTCCGTGCGGTTCTAGGCGCCTCAGTCTGGAACCGCGTGACCGCTACGGTCGCAGGTTTGAATCCTGCCTCGGGCATGGATGTGTGTGATGTCCTTAGGTTAGTTAGGTTTAAGTAGTTCTAAGTTCTAGGGGACTGATGACCACATATTTAAGTCCCATTGTGCTCAGAGCCATTTGAACCATTTTTTGAAGTCAGCGACTTTGTCACCTAATCTAATACACCATCAAGTGATGTAGAAGGTATTTGTAGAAATATCGAAACCTAGGTCAAGGGCTAATAAACATTTGTTTTATAGCTGGCTCGCTGATTTTCTCAACTCTTCAGATTTACACAGTTTCTGTCTCGCATCTTAAACACGGCTGCGAGACAGAAACTGTGTAAATCTGAAGAGTTGAGAAAAATCAACGAGCCAGCACTCCTTGCACCATCCACACAGCGGGGCTACATGTCCCACCGCCACACCTTCACCTGCCCAAGTTAGGCAAAATTTTTCTGCCTGACACATGTAGCACTATCACCGTCAGAGGGTGGTAAGGGACTACAAGTACCACCGCCACACCTCCAAAGTGAATTGCAGTGACGCAGTCACTGCCCTGTGGAAATTTACTGCCTCACCAACACAGTTAGACCGGAATAGACCGGTGATGCTGTATTGTAACATATCACCCCGGACTACAAGTTCATTTAAAAAAAAAAAAAAAAAAAAAAAAAGCACTCCTTGGTAGGTGTACAGTATAAATCTTATCGCCCAGACCCCTATTGCTTGAGATGTGGCCTCATCACGGACAGTGCCGGCAAGCCTCCCCCCTCCCCCCCCCCCCACCCCCCTCCCGGGATCCGTGCACCCAATACCCATCACTAGCCAAAGCGTGTAGACTTAGCATTGAAGTCGAATATTGTCTGCTGCGGGGATACCCTGAGGGATTCCACCAGGGATCCAATCTAATATATGCCTCTATGCTTTCGCACCATGTCTTATTCCCTGAGTGAATTTGGAGGCAACGCATGCATTTGAACCGCTGTAGCGGGCCGCGCGGGATTAGGCGAGCGGGGGGCGCTGCAGGCATGGACTGTGCGGCTGGTCCCGGCGGATGTTCGAGTCCCCTCCCCGGGCATGGGTGTGTTTGTCCTTAGGATAATTTAGGTTGAGTAGTGCGTAAGCTTAGGGACTGATGACATTAGCAGTTAAGCCCCATATGACTTCACACACTTTTTTTTTTGCTCTAGCGGCAGTTAGCACAATCGGACCGCACGACCACAGATGTCCTTACAGCTTCAACTGACGACAGGCTGTTTACAATTCCTCACACTTGCTGCCAGACAAGAAAGTCACACACAACTCGTCATTAAGGTGCAATTAGCTATTAATTACCTTCGATGCGGGAATAACTTACAAGTGCATCTGTCCCCATTTCTTAGGTACAAGATGATGGATAACACGACACGTCGTATGTCTGTAATTACCACGCTACATGAGAGATACCGAGCTCATAAAAACGACTGCCGCGGTCTCTTAGAGGAGAGCTGCCATGTAACTAAGGCTTCCGAAAACACTTTCACATCTTCTCAAGATCTCAACTAGACTGGAGTGTATTTCTTTCGCCCTCTATATTATTTTTCCCTAAAAACGAATGTTTTATGGAAATCTACTCGCCTTAACGCGAGGAAGTTAACGAAAATTTTGTGAGTATGGTACCGACCCATAACTATACTGGACAAACCAAAGTTTTAGCAACGGTTACAGTAGCCTCCTTTTGGGTTAGTGGACACAGAAAACCCGGTAGAACGTTGGTTTCCCCGTAAACTTTTTTGCATTATGACACGGTACTGTAATGAGGAAACGTTTACGGCAACTGACTCTGGCCGCAGAAACCTACGCAGTTATATTAACAGGAGGAAATTCGGATGCAAGCCTTATTGTAAACAAGAAAATAGAAAACAATATCTCAGATACTGAAAGAATTTCTCGCAGAGTAGCGAGACTTGATTTTAAGATAAAAAATACGTGATTCTTCCTATGTTCTTTAGAAATTGTTTTCAATATTTCGCTGTGTTGCATGTCCCACCTGGTTATCAGCTACTCCCTTGCTGCGGTATATTTGAGACCTGAAAGTCAGCCGGCCGGTGTGGCTGTGTGGTTCTAGGCGCTTCAGCCTGGAACCGCGTGACCGCTACGGTCGCAGGTTTGAATCTTGCCTCGGGCATGTATCTGTGTGCTGTCCTTAGGTTAGTTAGGTTTAAGTAGTTCTAAGTTCTAGGGGACTGATGACCACAGATGTTAAGTCCCATAGTGCTCAGAGCCATTTGAACCATTTGAACCTGAAAGTCAAGGGAAGGCAGGATTCGGTTGCGATTGTGGACGGGGCCGTAATCAGTTAGTATTGGTTGCCTTTTACAGTTACACACAATTTATTTTATACCAGTAATTCCAGACTCAGCAGTAAATTAAAAAAAACCGCACGTTATTAATGAATGAATAAACAACTGTGTAAATAATGGTGTTTTCAGTGAGTTACAATTTAGCAAATCACCATCAAATACAGATACAACAGATAATGTTTTAAAAACAAGGCACTGTGATCTGGGCAGAACGCCTTTCACGCTCAGAACGGCAATAAATTAAGAATTGTTTAAAACTCGCTGCAAGAGACAGATTATAGGTATTGAAATATTAAAGGTAAGTCACTACAAACACAGCAGAAGGCATCAGACGCCTGGAACGGCAGTAAATAAGGTTTTAAGGCTTACTAATAAAATTCAAATACCAAATAAGTATTTTTAAGGCAAATGATCACAATCAAGACTGAAAGGTCTTACACGCCAGGAAAGACAATAATATAAAAACTTTTAGAAACCTGGTGTAAAACAGTAAATACAACAAAGGTTAATTAATAAAAGAACAATTGATCACCAAATGGGTGAAATAAGGTGATGGTGAACTTTGTAACACAAGGGGCCACAGACGGTGCTCCAGGAATTGACCTCTGAGAAGGTCTGGCAACAAACACGTTGGCGAGCGATGAGACAGGCAGCCATTCACCTCACAAGATGGTAACACAGACTAGTGGCAGTCTAACGAATGACTACTGATAATCTTGCTGAAGGTACCTGACATCCGATAAACCAAATGCAACAATGGAACAATACGCCAAAGCCATAACCGCAGGTCGGCACTAACCAGAATACTGTGTTTAGAGGCCTGGAACGAGAAAGGAACCACTACCACCAGAGTAGAAAGCACTCCACTCGCTGCTCTTTGCCTCGGCGACACTACGAGCAGCAACACGAACCCAAGTTACTGGAAAACCGCGAGATGTCACAATCGTGGAGGTTTCTCTACTTGGATTGAAATGCACTCATCTTAAGGCTTGCTCGATCCGGTTTAAGGCGAGGTCGTGCACCCTCGTGACCACAGCCCTTCCATCCGGCAGTCCATGCGCGCCGCCAGTGGTCCCGGAGTTTTCTTGTACTACGCAGACCTGGCTCCTCCTAAGTCCCCAACCGAACTGGCCCACTCTCACGACCCGAAAAACAACGACGTTGCCCGAAAGATACGGCAAGAGTTACTACATATGGATAATCGCCGACAGGCAACGATTGCGAAACGAGTGGCTTCAGTCAATACGAGAGGAAGACAAACGACAGCAACCATGGCAACCAAACTATACTGTCTGGCCTCCAACAGAGGGAGGAAACCTACAAACAGCACTAACGCGAACCGCAGCACGGCTCAATATTAAAGTTCGATCACTTGGTACAGTCATTGTATAAATTCCTCCCACCTTCCAGCGCTCCCTTCCTTTTATAGTACTGGTTTGTCGTCTAAGATTTTGATGTTCATTCAGTTACTTCTATTTTCTTTAATTTTATTTAATTTTGCCGTTTCCTCATAACCATGCATAACTAAGCAACTTTACTCCTTTTGGACTGTTACATTATTTTTTTAAGTCAAAAGTAATTTCGTCAGCATCATACACGCACTTCGGCCCGGAATCTCATTGAGTGGAGTAGAATTGTCTCATGTGGTGAATCCCACTTCGAACTGAGTCCCAATCACCAGCGAAGACGAGTCTGAAGAATTCCGGGACAGCGGTGCCATACTTACCTGGATGTCGCCCGCCACACAACCCAGCAACGAGGAGTGATTGTCTGGGGTGCCATGGCGGGACTCCTTTGGTTGTCATCCACGTCACCCTTACAGCACAGCGACAAGCCGACGCATTCTACGTCCCGTTTTGTTGCCCTACAGGGCAAGCCATCCTGGGCTTAGATTTCAGCAAGATAACGCCCACACGCAAACGGTGAGAGTTACCTTCGTGTTTGTTAAACCCTACATTGGCCAGCAAGGTCGTCAGATCCCTCCCCAATTGGGAACGTTGGAGCATTATTTGCAGGATCCTCCGACCAGCTCGGGAATTTGACGGTCTGAAGCGCTAATTGGACAGAATTTACTACTGTATCCCTCAGGACGGTATTCAACAACTTTGTCAGTTAATGCCAAGCCAAATAACTGCTTTCATAAGGGCCAGAGGTGGCCCAAATCGTTTTTGACTTGCACATTTTGTGAAGCCAGTTCTCTTGATTAAATAATGCAGTTTTTCTTAAATTGTAATCGTTTGTCTGTACATGCACGTCACATCTGCCGATTTGCGTCTTATTGGGATAATTCCTGCGTGGTTCATCGTACTCTCCATCAAAGTGTAGAACAACGGCCAGCTGGTGGTCGCAGCCAACATGTGGTCTTCCGTTATCTTGTTGAAAGACGCCGTAATGGACTCCTTGGAGACAGCACATAGCAATTCTTGCGTCATCTGTCTTCTGATTTGATGCGGCCCGCCACTAATTCCTCTGCTGCGCCAACCTCTTCATCAGGTGGAATAGATTTTGTTGTTTTTTACAAAGTGCTACATTTGAATATACAGCCCGCGAATGTGGGATTACCAGCAAAGGTGGCTCTAATGAAAGTGTGGAAAAAACAATATATATACTGCAGTGTTTTCTCATGGCTAAAAAAACGATGAGAAAAATAACCGCTCCTGTGTAGTGGCATGACAGACGCGATGCGACTACATGAGTATACTCAGTAATCGTTTTCGCTGTAATCAATCTTCCACGGCCGAAGGCGGGTGGACTTTTAATGAGCTACAGACCGCTGATGGCCGCTGCTTAATTCAGGTCTAATAGCACGACACAGCGGCTGCGTCCTCAATTACTGCAACTCGTGTGTCATGAAGCTGGCCGCTCTCGCCCCGGGACTGGACTTAACTGTGATTACGAAACACGGCAGAGCTCTTCTCTCTCGTCGCCTCACACAACACTGGCTCATCGGACACCGAAATTAGTCTCCCCCAGGAAGCATCGCACTGGTAAGGTGTAGCAGTGTGTCTCAGCTACAGAAAGACCTCAGTTTGGCGAGAAAGAGAATTTGTTCCGGCGTGCCATAACCAGCCAACCTACAAAACTTCGAGAACTTAATTGCTGTCTTTCTACCATTGTCCTAAATAGTTCCAGATGGTTAACATCAGATGATTTAGTGAGTAAGTCGACGTTCCATACGGTGCCAGATTGTTCGTCAGATCAGAAACGTATGAATGGAACTGTTGTTATCTTGTAATTCGGAAGTGATCAAAGTGTAGAAGAAGGGCCAGCTGGTGGTCACAGGCAAAATGTGGTCTTGCGTTATCTTGTTGTAAGACACCGTAATGGACTCCTTGGAGACAGCATTCTTGGGTCATCAGTCTTCTGACTGATTTGATGCGGCTCGCCACGAATTCCTCTGCTGCGCCAACCTCTTCATCTCGGTGAAGCACTTACACCCAACGTCATCAATTGCTTGTGGTACATATTTCCTTAGTCGTACCACACTTGCACAGTATATCTTAAATACCATAAAAAAGGAAGCGGGATGGAATCATGGTTGGCAGTCATACTTTATAATTAAGACACTTTATTGGCATTACACCTTTAAAAAAAATAATTTGAAAATCAGAAATTGTGGGCGAGCCACTAGGTAAAGCTTTGCAGATACAATCAGTACTCTAACAAACAATTCCAAATTAAGAAAAGGAGGTTACTGACAAATTTGAGCACTAGTGCCAAACTAAGATGCCATTACATAACATGATAGAATCACTTAATTAAAAAAAACTACAACAGAGACACTGATATAAAAAAATAAATGTTTACACACTCAGACGTGTCAATAAAAAATTACTAGAAAAAGCTGCACAAGGAACTCAGTGGATGCTATGCAGTTTAAGTTAATAACATTTGAGCACTAGTGCCAAACTAAGATGCCATTACATAACATGATAGAATCAATTAATTAAAGAAATACAACTGAGACACTGATCTTAAAAAAAGAAATATTTAGATACTCAGACGTTGTTAATAAAAAATTACTAGAAAAAGCTGCACAAGGAACTCAGCGGATGCTATGCAGTTTAAGTTTTAGCCAGTTGCCAGTGCGTAATACACTCCTGGAAATGGAAAAAAGAACACATTGACACCGGTGTGTCAGACCCACCATACTTGCTCCGGACACTGCGAGAGGGCTGTACAAGCAATGATCACCCGCACGGCACAGCGGACACACCAGGAACCGCGGTGTTGGCCGTCGAATGGCGCTAGATGCGCAGCATTTGTGCACCGCCGCCGTCAGTGTCAGCCAGTTTGCCGTGGCATACGGAGCTCCATCGCAGTCTTTAACACTGGTAGCATGCCGCGACAGCGTGGACGTGAACCGTATGTGCAGTTGACGGACTTTGAGCGAGGGCGTATAGTGGGCATGCGGGAGGCCGGGTGGACGTACCGCCGAATTGCTCAACACGTGGGGCGTGAGGTCTCCACAGTACATCGATGTTGTCGCCAGTGGTCGGCGGAAGGTGCACGTGCCCGTCGACCTGGGACCGGACCGCAGCGACGCACGGATGCACGCCAAGACCATAGGATCCTACGCAGTGCCGTAGGGGACCGCACCGCCACTTCCCAGCAAATTAGGGACACTGTTGCTCCTGGGGTATCGGCGAGGACCATTCGCAACCGTCTCCACGAAGCTGGGCTACGGTCCCACACACCGTTAGGCCGTCTTCCGCTCACGCCCCAACATCGTGCAGCCCACCTCCAGTGGTGTCGCGACAGGCGTGAATGGAGGGACGAATGGAGACGTGTCGTCTTCATCGATGAGAGTCGCTTCTACCTTGGTGCCAATGATGGTCGTATGTGTGTTTGGCGCCGTGCAGGTGAGCGCCACAATCAGGACTGCATACGACCGAGGCACACAGGGCCAACACCCGGCATCATGGTGTGGGGAGCGATCTCCTACACTGGCCGTACACCACTGGTGATCGTCGAGGGGACACTGAATAGTGCACGGTACATCCAAACCGTCATCGAACCCATCGTTCTACCATTCCTAGGCCGGCAAGGGAACTTGCTGTTCCAACAGGACAATGCACGTCCGCATGTATCCCGTGCCACCCAACTTGCTCTAGAAGGTGTAAGTCAACTACCCTGGCCAGCAAGATCTCCGGATCTGTCCCCCATTGAGCATGTTTGGGACTGGATGAAGCGTCGTCTCACGCGGTCTGCACGTCCAGCACGAACGCTGGTCCAACTGAGGTGCCAGGTGGAAATGGCATGGCAAGCCGTTCCACAGGACTACATCCAGCATCTCTACGATCGTCTCCATGGGAGAATAGCAGCCTGCATTGCTGCGAAAGGTGGATATACACTGTACTAGTGCCGACATTGTGCATGCTCTGTTGCCTGTGTCTATGTGCCTGTGGTTCTGTCAGTGTGATCATGTGATGTATCTGACCCCAGGAATGTGTCAATAAAGTTTCCCCTTCCTGGGACAATGAATTCACGGTGTTCTTATTTTAATTTCCAGGATTGTACATATGTAGCTGGTGGATTCTAAGGTAAATACGAGTAACTTTATCGCGCAGTGTATTATTGCTAATTGTCAATGGCAGTAACAAGCAGGAACGGTGAAATGCTCATCTGTACGACGTTTAACGTGTTACGAAGTACATGTTTGAGTATTGTAGCTTTCGGCATTAGGCTGAACGGATGATTGGGAAAGTATACATGGGAGAAACTTCCTGGCAGATTAAAAGTGTGTGCCCGACCGAGACTCAAACTCGCGACCTTTGCCTTTCGCGGGCAAGTGCTCTACCATCTGAGCTACCGAAGCACGACTCACGCCCGGTAATCACAGCTTTACTTCTGCCAGTATCTCGTCTCCTACCTTCCAAACTTTACAGAAGCTCTCCTGCGAACCTTGCTGAACTAGCACTCCTGAAAGAAAGGATATTGCGGAGAGGGGGAGGTTTCTAGAATGAGATTTTCACTTCGCAGCGGAGTGTGCGCTGATATGAAACTTCCTGGCAGATTAAAACCTGTATACAAGGGAGAGTTACAGAACGTTTATTCCTACACTAGCTTACCGCCCGTTGCTCCCCTCGCGTTGACTGTACGGCCTGCAGAGATTTTTTTGTTTCTTTGTTTTTACTTAATCGAATGTTTATGTTGTTCCTACTAAGCTTTTCATGCCAATTGAGCCATATAAGAATAGTATTTTCCGAATGTATTTCTGATCAAAAAGCGATTCTGGTAGCTGGAGTCCAAGGTTTTCGTTAATCAATGCCTTTTGCTTTCTTCTAGAGATGATTTCATAGCATTTTTCATCCCCTAACAAATGTTTCTTTACATCTAATCGAGAAGTGAAACACCAATTTTCATAAACTTCGCTATCAACATTTTTTTAATGTAACGAAATATTTTCTTAAAAAATTTCTTCCTCTACTGCAGCCCCTTAGGGGTTGAATTTACAAAAACATTGAAGCATCTTTTTTTAATTTCTAACTCTGAAGTCAAATACCAATTCTCATGTAGCTTTAAAAATCGTTTAGTAGTGGCTTAGTAGTTGTTTGTCGCCCATTTTTCCCCCTTAGCGGTTGAATTTCCAGAAATACTGACGGACATATTTTTTTATTTTCTGACTCAGAAACCAAATACCAGTTTCCGTACTTCTAGTGTCAGAATTCCCTTAATAGCAACATACTTTCAAAAAGCCTTTCATCCCCTATCTCACTCTCCTAGGAGTCTGGGAGTAGCGTCTTTGATTCATAATCAAAACGTCTTCGGTCCCGGGTTCGAATATCTCCTCTGTTTAAACTTTGATTAATTATCAGCATTGGCGGCCGAAGACTTCCGGCATAAGAAGTCACACTCAATCTGCCAACGGCCTTGTCAAAGAGGGCGGAGGAGCGAACAGAGGTTCAGGGCACTCGTGTCCTAGAAGTGGGAAACTGCCCCAAAAGGCGGAAGGATCAGCAATGATCAACGGCATGAGGATGCAGAAGGCAATGGGAACCACTGCATTAAAGACACGCAGTGTGTACCCACAGGACTTGTGGTCTGTAATTGAAGAAGTGTCATGATGATCTCTCCATTGGCAAAACATTCCGGAATAGTCCCCCATTCGGATCTCCGGGATCGGACTGCCAAGGGGGAGGTTACCATGACAGAAATACTGAATAATCAACGGAAGAATAACGTTCTACGAGTCGGGACTTGCAATGTCAGAAGCTTGAATATGGTAGGGAAGTTAGAAAATCTGAAAAAGGAAATGCAAAGGCTCAATCTAGATATAGTAGGGGTCAGTGAAGTGGAAAGAAGACAAGGACTTCTGGTCAGATGAGTTTAGAGTAATATCAATAGCAGCAGAAAATGGTATAACGGGAGAAGGATTCGTTATGAATAGGAAGGTAGGGCAGATAGTATGTTACTGTGAACACTTCCGTTACAGTGTTGTCGACAGCAAACCAACACTGACAACTATAGTTTAGGTATACATGTCGACGTCGCAAGCTGAAGATGAAGAGATAGAGAAAGCATATAAGGGTATTAAAAGGATAATACAGTACGCAAAGGGGGATTAAAATCTGATAGTCATGGGGGACTGGAATACAGTTGTAAGGGAAGGAGTAGAAGAAAAGGTTACAGGAGAATATGGGCTTGGGACAAGAAATGAGACAGGAGAAAGACCAATTGAGTTCTGTAACATGTTTCAGCTATAATTGCGACTACTCTGTTCAAGAATCACAAGAGGAGGAGGTATACTTGGAAAAGGCCGGGTGATACGGGAAGGTTTCAGTTAGATTACATAACGGTCAGACAGAGACTCCTAAATCAGATACTGGATTGTAAGGCGTACGCAGGAGCAGATATAGACTCAGATCACAATGTCGTAGTGATGAAGAGTAGGCTGAAGTTCAAGACATTAGTCAGGAAGAATCAATATGCAAAGAAGTGGGATACGGAAGTACTAAGGAATGACGAGATACGGTTGTAGTTCTCTAAGGCTATAGATACATCAATAAGGAATAGCGCAGTAGGCAGTACAGTTGAAGAGGAATGGACATCTCTAGAAAGGGCCATCACAGAAGCTGGGAAGGAAAACGTAGGTACAAAGAAGTTAACTGCGAAGAAATCATGAGTAACAGAAGAAGTACTTCAATTGATCGATGAAAGGAGGAACTACAAAAATGTTCCGAGAAGTTTAGGAATACAGAAATACAAGACGCTGAGGAATGAAATAAATAGTAAGTGTAGAGAAGCTGAGACGAAATGGCTGCAGGACAAATGTGAAGATATCAAAAAGAAATGATTGTCGGAAGGACAGCCCTATCATACAGGAGTCAAAATTACCTTTGGTGAAATTAAAAACAGGGGTAGAAGCATTAAGAGTGCAAGGGGAATTCCAGTGTCACATGCAGTGGAGAGAGTGAATACGTGGAAAGAATACATTGAAAGCCTCTATGAGGGGGAAGATTTGTCTGATGTGATAGAAGATGAGACAGGAGTCGATTTAGAAGAGATAGGGTATCCAGTATTAGAATCAGAATTTAAAAGAGCTTTGGAGGACTTAAGATCAAATAAGGCAGAAGGGATAGATAATATTCCATCAGAGTTTATAAAATCATTGGGGGGAAGTGGCAACGAAACGACTATTCACGTTGGTGTGTAGAATGTATGAGTGCGGCGACATGCGATCTGACTTTCGGAAAAGCATCATACACACAATTCCGAAGACGGCAAGAGCTGACAAGTGCGAGAATTATCGCACAATCAGCTTAACAGCTCATGCATCGAAGCTGCTTACAAGAATAATATTCAGAAGAATGGATAATAAAATTGTGAATGCGCTAGGTGAAGATCAGTTTGGCCTTAGGAAAAGTTGGGACGAGAGGGGTTATTCTGACGATGTGGTTAATAATGGAAGCAAAGCTAAAGAAAACTCAAGACAAGCTCATAGGGTTTGTCGATCTGGAAAAAGCATTCGACAACATAAAATGGTGCAAGAATTCGAAATTCTGAAAAAAAGTAGGGGTAAGCTATAGGGAGGGATGGGTCATATACAATATGTACAAGAGCCAAGAGGGAATAATAGGAGTGGACGCCCAAGAACGAAGAGCTCGTATTAAAAACGGTGTAAGACAAAGATGTAGCCTTTCGTCCCTACTGTTCAATCTGTACACCCAAGAAACAATGATGGAAATAAACGAAAGGTTTGGGAGTGGAATTAAAGTTCAAGGTGGAAGGATATCAATGATAGGATTCTCTTATGACATTGCTACCTTGAGGGAAAGTGAAGAAGAATTACACGATCTGCTGAACGGAATGAACATTCTAATGAGTACAGAGTATGGATTGAGAGTAAATCGAAGAAAGACGAAGGTAATGAGAAGTAGTAGAAATGAGAACAGCGAGAAACTTAACATCAGATGAAGTTAAGGAATTCTGCAACCTCGGCAGTAAAATAACCATTACGGACGGAGCAAGGAGGACATCAAAAGCAGACTAGCAATGGCAAAAAGGGCATTCCTGACGAGAAGAAGTCTACTAATATCAAATATCGGTTTTAGTTTGAGGAAGAAATTTCTGAGAATGTACGTCTCGAGTACAGCATTGTATGGTAGTGAAACATGGACTGTGGGAAAACCAGAACAGAAGAGAATCGAAGCATTTGAGATGTGGTGCTACAGACGAATGTTGAAAATTAGGTGGACTAATAAGGTAAGGAATGAGGAGGTTCTAGGCAGAATCGGAGAGAAAGGAATATGTGGAAAACACTGATAAGGAGAAAGGACAGGATGATAGGACATCTGTTAAGACATCGGGGAATGACTTCCACGGTACTAGAGGGAGCTGTAGAGGGCAAAAACTGTAGAGAAAGACAGAGATTGGAGAACACCCAGCAAATAATTGAGGATGTAGGTTGCTACTCTGAGATGAAGAGGTTAGCGCAGGAGAAGAATTCGTGGAAGGCATATTTCACTCCATTAGGGGTTGAATTACCCATATTTCACCCCCTTAAGGTTTCAGTTTCCAAAAACACTGAAACACGTATTGTATTTATTTGTAATCGAGAAGTCAAATACCAATGTTCCTAGACGGAGTTTTAAAAATGCTTCAGCAGTTCTTTAATAATGCTATATTTTCAAAAGAAGCTTTCACCCACTATTTCACGCCCATAGTGTTAAATTTCAAAAAATGCTGAAACACGAATTTCTTTATTTCTGACCGAGAAACCAAATACCAATTTTCGTAGCTTGAAAATTGCCTTAATAGCGATATGTTCAGAAAAAAATCTTCCCCCGTATTTCATCCATTTAGGGACGTAATTTCGAGAAGTCCCTTCTTAAACGACGCCCACAGTATAAGACCCACACTTTCCCCAGAATTTCAAGTTTCTGTCGTTCGAGGTTTGATCTGGGCGACGATCAGCAAGTCTGCCGATCAATGAGTCAGCACACTGTCTGTTGTGTATACGGATTACTTTTCGGTATAATCACTGTTTGGATGTCATGATTCATTATCTCTCTTAACTAATCAAAAAAATGCTCGAATCGCCTATTGCAACCATGGATTACTTTCAAACGAATAATGTGCAGTGACGTAGATGAAATATGTACACAGTTCGTATATGAAACGCAATCTTTTAGATTTTCTGCATCTAATTTGGCTCAAATTCCTCTCATATCCTGATTTAACAACACATGCAGTACTGTTTCAGCACTTTACACATTGCAACTTACTGTACACTGTTAACTGTTACGTTAGCTGTTCCACGTGTAGTCCTTGCACGGAAAGCTACGAATTCTTGCAAATCACAAATAAACCATTCAAAGAAACACATTTTGCTTTATATATGACAGGATAACTTTTGTTAGTCGCAAACCAAATTTTACGTCGCAGGACACAAACGTCGCTCAGTGTGATGACTATCTGCATCTGAAGTTTGTAAGGTTATCGTTTTACACTTGTTCGCAGCACTTTTGGAACAGTGATCGCATGTTCAGCTTACGTGACACAGCACAGCTCTTGCGCCGCTTGAGGATCGCACATTGCGTCGAGTATACTTAGCTTGTTGCAGTAACGTCCTCATGAATATGTGGCGCTGTTGGCCGTCAGCCTCTGTCAGGAGCAATTCCCAAACCACCAGTGAACTCTAAATTCCGAATTACGTTCTTCAACCTCTGTGGGGAAAGACGCTCTCTGTATTCCTTGTGTCGATACTCTCTAAGAACAGCAGCACTACTGCTGCTTGTGTTTCAACCCTACGTCGTCGTACCAGTACCGACGCCTAACTGTGTGACATGACACTAACACCACTGACAATGCGAATCTTACAGCACATCATTCTTACCCACGTTTGGTACCCATACAGTAAACAGATTTTCTACAATGACTCAGGCAGCGAGAGTTTAACTATAACCGCCTTGTATACTCCCTGTCAATAAACGTGACCAACTAATAACGCAATATGATGTTCGGAGATGCCAAAACATTCACAAAGTGCAAAGAAGACTGGTCTGTGGGCAGAGTGGTGGTGGGGGCAAAGAGGAGAGAGGGGGGAGGGAGGTTTACTTGCAACTAGGAACTGATACTCTAAGACGTCGTGGTCTCCTGACCTTCATTACTTATATATTCCGTCCTCACAATCATATTCCGCACATCAAGACGCTTCATTCGAACCCAAACCCGATAAGATACAGTCAATAATGTATGAATTCATGTAAACGACATGCAAATAACAAGTAAGCGCTCCATGGTTGAAATACTGGAGGCTGGCGTACACACACACATTCATGACACTACAGTCACAAGAGCTTTTAGTTCGGGAGAGACAGACCGCACGCCGGGAGGCCGGTCCTTCAGAGGACAAGTCAGCCTATCTACGTCAGACGGTAACCGCCCGTAGAGCAGACAGCGTCTGCCCGAGTGAAAGGAAGAAAGACCTCGTGTTCGGCTTAAAAGCAAATTCCGCTACATTGTGTGGGAGCGGCCAGCCTACGCACTCTTTACAAACATAGCGCGCAGTTTCTGAGGTTTTCACAGGCAGACAGCAAACGCCAAACGCCGATGCTACAGATTTCAGGATTGCTCGTCTTAAACGAAACGTCATCCTCCGGTTTTAGAAGAGCAATGCTGATTGGCAGACGATATTCCTGACGCCTTAAGCTGAAGGAGTAATGGAAGAGACCAAAAGATATACCACTCCACGTCTGTCGTGGAGAGGGGCCGTTCCGTTGTCGCTCTTGGAGTGAGAACACGTAACGCGAGTGCGCGCTCGTACGTGTACGCAAAGAGCGAGGAACAAGTCCCTCCTCAGTACTTTGCTGGGAAAGCACCTCTGTAGAGAGCAAACCAGAGTGCGACTCTATATTGAGTCCTTGCAATTAAGTGTTGTTCACTGTGTTGGCTGACACACTTATTGTGCAGTGTGAATGGACAGAGTTATAGTTAAACGCCTGCGAGCGAATTTTGAGTGGCATCGCGGTGGACTGGTTATCTTACTGGTGTACCACGCCAACAGTTAGACTAGGGGCGAATAGGAGTCCTTGACTTCATCAAGGCGTAGGGAGAGTTTGATTGGTGAAGGTCAATCCAAATAGAACGAGAGTTATCTTATTTGTCAGCAGCGAGCGGCGCAGACAGCAGTCATCACAGCTTACGGTAGTGTGCACTGCAGGTCTTGCAAGTCCCATATTTCCTCCACAACAGAACACTTCACTGCATTTCACACGCGACAGCCTCGACCGTACCAGCAACATTCTAAAGGATAATTATTCAAGTTGAGTAGGCGCGCCTCTCAGCCATTCTGCCAAGTTAACAACCATCTTAAACTTTGTATAGAAATTTCATTAGCGAACTTCACATTCCGAAAAGAACCCGGAAATAACTTGTTCAGTTCATAACTAAAAGTGCCATTGTGATTTTTCAGAATATTTGCAAAATAAATAATAATTTTCGTTAGTTTCATATTTTTCTTACACTAACTAGCGCTACTCCAGTATCCAAGTATCCCACTAGTTACATAAGAAATTTTGTGAATTTTTGTGTCATTTCCTTACAACGGACGACTCCAGAAGATATTTATTCCTAAAAGTTTTTCAGGCATTTCTCTTTAGAACGTTAGGAGCGTCTATCTGACTTCTGTAGTAGTGTGGGGGTGGAAATTGCTTCTTCCAGGAGCCACAGGGTAAAGGGTACATCTCAGATTAATCCGTTCTGCAGAATGACAGAATAGCACCCACACGCTCACAATACATCTAAAATTTAAAATATAATATGACTGCAAACATCTAAGTGTACTGTTTCAAGCGTAACAAACTGGTCCTCACTGATTTAAATTGTGCGGTCTCCGGCGCCGCGTGTGATGTCTGGTGGCGTTGCGGCCACGTCACGCGGTCACAAAAGTATCTACGAGAAGCAGACACGGACATGGGATCACCCTGGCGAAGATATGGGCTGCAAATGAGGAAATCATCTAGATAAGTGACTCTGACAAAGGGCAGATTATTATTCCGCAAGGCCTGTGAACGAGTGTCTCTAAAACAGCGAAGCTGGTCGAATGTTCACGTGCTACTGTCGTGAGCATCTGATGGAAAAAACTGTGAAACTACCACTAGGCGCTAAATGGTTGGACGTCCACGAATCTCCACAGAACCTGGGGTTTGGAGGTTTGTCTGCTCTGTGAAGTAGGATAGATGGAGGTCTGTGGCATCTCTGTCGAAAGAGCACAATGCTGGTGCATGCTCAAGTGTTTCGGAGCACTGTTCATCGTACATTGTTGAACAAGGAGTTCCGCAGCAGATCACCCCTGTGTGCCTACATGTTGACCCAACGACATAGCCAATTACTTTTGCAGTGGGCACAGGACCATCGGGATTCGACCGTCGATCAATGTGAAACGTCCCCTTAGAAAAACATCTTACGTTATTTGATTTTCAAACAGATGAGCAAAACTGAATTCACTAAAGTGGCACACAATATTTTTAGCGCAACGCAATCTGACTTTCAAAAATGCCTACAAACGAATGGCCCTGACTAACATTAAACTATACGTTTCACAAATCACCTACCTCACAAAAAGTCTTTGTTACTCGAACTACTGCAATACAGCGAGCGCCACTACTGCCAGTTAAAGATTCAAACTACTGAAGGCACTAACTACTGATAGGCATAGTTAGCAAATGAAAGATTTTGATAGAGAACATACAATGTATTTACCTTAATAGTGTTCAAAAGTCATAATATACAATCCTGGAAATGGAAAAAAGAACACATTGACACCGGTGTCTCAGACCCACCATACTTGCTCCGGGCACTGCGAGAGGGCTGTACAAGCAATGATCACACGCACGGCACAGCGGACACACCAGGAACCGTGGTGTTGGCCGTCGAATGGCGCTAGATGCGCAGCATTTGTGCACCGCCGCCGTCAGTGTCAGTCAGTTTGCCGTGGCATATGGAGCTCCATCGCAGTCTTTAACACTGGTAGCATGCCGCGACAGCGTGGACGTGAACCGTATGTGCAGTTGACGGACTTTGAGCGAGGGCGTATAGTGGGCATGCGGGAGGCCGGGTGGACGTACCGCCGAATTGCTCAACACGTGGGGCGTGAGGTCTCCACAGTACATCGATGTTGTCGCCAGTGGTCGGCGGAAGGTGCACGTGCCCGTCGACCTGGGACCGGACCGCAGCGACGCACGGATGCACGCCAAGACCGTAGGATCCTACGCAGTGCCGTAGGGGACCGCACCGCCACTTCCCAGCAAATTAGGGACACTGTTGCTCCTGGGGTATCGGCGAGGACCATTCGCAACCGTCTCCATGAAGCTGGGCTACGGTCCCGCATACCGTTAGGCCGTCTTCCGCTCACGCCCCAACATCTTGCAGCCCGCCTCCAGTGGTGTCGCGACAGGCGTAAATGGAGGGACGAATGGAGACGTGACGTCTTCAGCGATGAGAGTCGCTTCTGCCTTGGTGGCAATGATGGTCGTATGCGTGTTTGGCGCCGTGCAGGTGAGCGCCACAATCAGGACTGCATACGACCGAGGCACACAGGGCCAACACCCGGCATCATGGTGTGGGGAGCGATCTCCTACACTGGCCGTACACCACTGGTGATCGTCGAGGGGACACTGAATAGTGCACGGTACATCCAAACCGTCATCGAACCCATCGTTCTACCATTCCTAGACCGGCAAGGGAACTTGCTGTTCCAACAGGACAATGCACGTCCGCATGTATCCCGTGCCACCCAACGTGCTCTAGAAGGTGTAAGTCAACTACCCTGGCCAGCAAGATCTCCGGATCTGTCCCCCATTGAGCATGTTTGGGACTGGATGAAGCGTCGTCTCACGCGGTCTGCACGTCCAGCACGAACGCTGGTCCAACTGAGGCGCCAGGTGGAAATGGCATGGCAAGCCGTTCCACAGGACTACATCCAGCATCTCTACGATCGTCTCCATGGGAGAATAGCAGCCTGCATTGCTGCGAAAGGTGGATATACACTGTACTAGTGCCGACATTGTGCATGCTCTGTTGCCTGTGTCTATGTGCCTGTGGTTCTGTCAGTGTGATCATGTGATGTATCTGACCCCACGAATGTGTCAATAAAGTTTCCCCTTCCTGGGACAATGAATTCACGGTGTTCTTATTTCAATTTCCAGGAGTGTATATACAGTCCATGATATCCAATATTACAAATTTACTCTTTCTGATGGACACACGTCCAGATCGTCCGCTCTCAAAATTCCGCCATCTCTCTCCTCACATCCACCACTGCTGGCGGCTCACCTCCAACTGCCCAACGCTACGCGCTGTTAACAGCCAACAGCCCAACACTGCAATAGCGAATATTACAACAATGCCACCCAGCCACAGAGTGCACACAGCACAGCCAATGATTTTCATACAGTGCGCTACGTGGCGTTACCAATGCTACGGTGGTTTGAGGAGCATTATAGTGAATTGACGCCGATGTCTCTGCGACAAAATTTGCCTGATATCCTTTCGAACCTATCTGGATTGCTACCGGGCGCCATCACGGCCTACGCAGATCACCAGTCCGTTAAATGTAAACGTAGGCGTCCGCGGCCGTTGTCACAGGCAAAAAAATTCTTTTGTGTTTGAGGTCGCATTGTCAACTACAAAATTCCGGCGTTTCGGCGCCTATTGCAAGACGTCTTCCTCAGGGATTAACGCTAACTGTTGAATGAGCAGTAGTTTGGTGGAGCTGTGCTGTCATTGGATATGAGGGTGAGGAGGAAGGGTATTAGGTGTCTTTTTATTGGTCTTTGCGTTGCGTGCTATCATTTGTGGAAATAAGCGTTTTCCACTGGAGTTCCCTTTATTGCTTGCCATTGGCGGAAATCGACGAATAGGAAACTGAGTGGCGACTGCAGCGAAGCGTTGTTTACTAAGTGTGTGGTATCGACTCTGGCGCGTCAGCACTCTGTGTGCCGGCCGCTGTGGCCTAGCGGTTCTAGGCGCTTCAGTCTGGAACCGCGCGACCGCTCCGGTCGCAGGTTCGAATCCTGCCTCGGGCATGGATGTGTGTGAATGTCCTTAGGTTAGTTAGGTTTACTTTGTTCCAAGTTCTAGGGGACTGATGACCA
Organism: Schistocerca serialis cubense; assembly: GCF_023864345.2. Classification (NCBI taxonomy): domain Eukaryota; kingdom Metazoa; phylum Arthropoda; class Insecta; order Orthoptera; family Acrididae; genus Schistocerca; species Schistocerca serialis. The sequence goes on along the minus strand of NC_064647.1, from coordinate 219,426,313 downwards.
CAGATGTTAAGTCCCATAGTGCTCAGAGCCATTTGAACCATTTGAAGCACTCTGTGTGCCCTCCGCCGCTGTTGCTCTGCGCGAGCTGTCCTTCTGCAAAGCTATCACAGCTGGCAGCCAAGGCGCTGGCAGTCGAGACTGTTGAGGATGCGCATACGGAAAGGTCTGGCCGACCAAAAACATCAAGTCGAGCTTCCAGTGCTGCTTTGTTGCAAGATTCAACTAGGTCACCCAAAAAATCTGTGAAGCAGGGTGCAAAGGGTGCACATTGACAGTCGGGTAAGCCGATGAAGCGTATGTCGAATTCTGAACGTTGCAAGGTGGAAAGTGTACATTCCAAGAACGCTGCACCCTATGAACGAGGACGATCCGGATCGAAGGATGGAGTACTGCGAGTGATTTGAAGGCATGCATCTCGAGGATGAACTGTTTGCAGGAGTGGTTACCCGGTCTGAAGAGGCGCGTTTCACACTGAACGGTACTGTAAACCACCAAAACTGCGTTTATTGGACTCCTGAAAATACGTTCACGTGGACAAACGTGTTAATCTACCGAGTGTCGAACTGTGTTGTGGTCTATCATCTGAAACGTCCCCTTTGAAAAATTACTGACACACAGTATTTTTTAGCGCAACGCAATCTGACTTTCAATAATCCCTACAAAAGAATGGCCCTGACTAACATTAACCTATACCTTTCACAAATCACTTACCTCACAAAAATCTTCGTTACTCGAACTACTGCAATACAGCGAGCGCCACAGCTAAATAAAAGATTCAAACTACGGAAGGCACTAACTACTGATAGGCATAGTTAGCAAATGAAAGCTTTTAATAAAGAACAAACAATGTACTTACCTTAATAGTCATAATATATATAGCAGTTCATGACATCCAGTCTTACAAATTTCAAAACTCCGCCATCTCTCTCCCCACATCCACCACTGCTGGCGGCTCACCTCCAACTGCGCAACGCTACGCGCTGTTCGCATCCAGCTGCCCAACACTACAATGGCAGACAACAATGCAAACTAGCCACAGATTGCACACAGCACAGCCAGTGATTTTCATACAGAGCGCTACGTAACGCTGCCAATTAGAAAACATAAACAGCCTACTTACACATCACGTGGTTTGATTGGCTCACTCTTCTTTGAAGGTACCGTAACTGGTGAGATATATTTTCGTACATCGCAAACATCGGTTTTACCTGCCATCCGAGAGGTGTCTGGAAATGAGAGATTCTATATGCAACAAGATGCATTCCGCCTTTCTACCACAGAGACGTCAGGGCTTACCTGGATGAAAATCTACCTGGACGATTGATAGGTTGAAGAGGAGCTGTTGACTACCTACTACGATCTCCAGACCTGTGGGTCACCTTGAAAATGAAGTTTATCAACAGAAGGTAGCTACACTGAACAAACTACGAGAAACCACCTAGGCGCAGCTATCACACCGGCAACACAGTCGTGGTTCGGTCAACAGTTCAGCGGCATCGACGTTGTTTGGCTGCTAATGGGGGTCACTTCAAACACGTAAAATAAACTGCCCCTCTGCAAGAATTATAACGATGTGTCATTTTGTTCCATAATATTGACTGTCAAAGAATGACTACATTCTTCTGGACTCCTCGGTATATTTGGTGTGACGAGTGGCATCTTTCCTGTAAACGTAGAAAAATGTGCTTTAATGTAGATGAACAAAAAAAAACAATCTTCGGTTGTTCGGACATACAGGGTATTTAAAAAAGAATGTACGTATTGGTTCAAATGGCTCTGAGCACTATTCGACTTAACTTCTGGGGTCATCAGTCGCCTAGAACTTAGAACTAATTAAACCTAACTAACCTAAGGACATCACACACATCCATACCCGAGGCAGGATTCGAACCTGCGACCGTAGCAGTCGCCCGGCTCCAGACTGTAGCACCTAGAACCGCACGGCCACTCCGGCCGGCAATGTACGTATTATGAACTATTACGTTGTCAAAACCATCGTCCACCAGACAGTCGCAAACTATTGATCACCCTATCCGTCAGGTCTTTTATGTGTGTGGAGAACACGAGCGGTCCTAAATGGAGCACCCTTGACGATATCTTTGATCGACACGCCGTTGAGGATAAAATATTGGGATCTTCAGAAGCCCTCGTGGCACCAACAGTCTGATCCATAAGCACAGATCTTCGTTAACACTCAGCAGTGTGGTATCGCGTCAAACGCTTTCGGGAAATCTTGAAGTATGAAATATGCCTGTTCCCCTTCATCCATCGTTTGCAGAACATTGTGTCAGAGAAAGCAAGCTGAGTTTCAAGCAAGCGATCTTTCCTAAGCCTGTACTGATTTGTGGACTGGAGCTTTTCGGTCTCAGGGAAATTTATTTTCGAACATACATTACGCTCAAGAATTCAGTTGTAAATCAAGGGTAAAGGTCTGTAATTCTGCGTGCTGGTTCTTTTACCCTTCTTGTATAAAGAAATCACCTGCGCTTATTTGTTTTAAATCTTTCAGTTGTCTGTCTACACCAGCGATGCCTATTGCTGTCTCCGTACAGGATTCTGTGCGATGCTCAAGCGACGGTATGTCTGAACGGGCTCCCCTACTTGAATGATTTCTTAAGCGCGATATTTAAAAATTCATCTTTCCTTTTGCTGTCTTTTAATGTCACATCACGCTGGTCGTCGAATGATTAAATAGAGGCCTTCGGCCCGCTTAGCGATTTCACTTAGAACCAGAATTTTATCGGGTTGTCGGAAAGATATTTTGTTAACGTACGGCGGTGAAAGTTTTTGTATGATTCGCGTATCGATATTTTGATAGAGACACGAATTTCTACTAACTTTTGCCTATCTACATTCTACTTTTTTTTTTTGAGTCGAGAGTGCAACAGTATTTGCTTCCTTAGCATTTTTCGAATTTCGTTCTTAAACACAGTGGGTCCTTTCCGTCCTCAATCCACTTACTGCACGCATGCTTCTCCAGATAGTGATTTACAGTCAGTTTGAATACTTCCTGGATGTTTCAGCACAACTTTGTCTATAATTCGTCTGGGTTCATCGTATTGCAACTAAATGGTGTCTCAGATTTTAACAGGATACCCTTCGTAGAAGAGCACACTAGTACAGTTCGCGACAGTATCTTTAAAATTATTATTGATATTATTATTATTTTCGTCGGAGCCAACTAGATCCAAGTTAAGTCTTGTTTATTTCTCTGAATCGCAGATTCCTTTCATTCTTTGTGAGTGGGCCCTTCTACGCTCCCGCATCCAAGGAGTACCATGTATCGGTGAAGCCCATTTCTCAATACCTTCTGTCTCCTTGCGGAGGAGATCACTGACACAAGTGTCTTCGGCTTTGATTTGTAAGGACTGGAGATCCTCTTTGGTATTTCTAAACCAGGGCATAATGGCTTTGCTGTTTGAATAAAAAAATGAGAGAGCTTCTTGGAAAACTTATTCTCGTTAATTCTTTTGGAAAGCTGAAAGCTCCGCTGCTGTGGCTTGGCTCGGGTAGATGGCAACCGACCGGCCGCCATATCATCCTCGGCGTAAAGTCAGTACATCGCTCTCCCGGCAGTTGTTGGTTTTGTGGACCTTGGAGCCGCTACTTGTGACTCCCTAGCTGCCATCGTGACGCTGAATGCACACTATTCCATTTCTCCCACCAAGGAAAAATCCCTAACAGTACCGGGAATCGAATCCCGATGGTCCATAAGGCAGTGAGACAGGCTGACCACTCAGCTACAGAGGAAGACCGACGCGTTTGAGATGAGCGTAAAATCTTACACGTCTTTTGCGGATTAGTCTTTCGTTTTCTTTATGTTCCCATACAGTCACTTGTGTGACCTTTCTTGGTTTATTGGACTGTGTAGTACATTGGAACACTCTAGAGGCTTTCAACCCCTGCGAGCCCTGTACGAGATGTTTAGTAAATTTTGTTATTCCATTTTGAAAAGACACTTACGTGTGCTGCAGCCTTTTCTGAATTTACGATACTCTCCCGGGGAAAGTAAAGTTGTTCTAAATGTGAACAAGGTCATGATCTTTGGAACAAGTATTATGTTCAAATATAAAGGAGCTGCAATCCAGAAAATCTTGCCAATTATGTACACTACTGGCCATTAAAATTGCTACACCACGAAGATGACGTGCTACAGACGCGAAATTTAACCGACAGGAAGAAGATGCTGTGACATGCAAATGATTAGCTTTTGAGAGCATTCACACAAAGTTGGCGCCGGTGGCGACACCTACAACGTGCTGACATGATGAAAGTTTCCAACTGATTTCTCATACACAAACATCAGTTGACCGGCGTTGCCTGGTGAAACTTTGTTGTGAAGCCTCGGTTAAGGAGGAGAAATGCGTACCATCACGTTTCCGACTTTGATAAAGGTCGGATTGTAGCCTATCGCGATTGCGGTTTATCGTATACCGACATTGCTGCTCGCGTTGGTCGAGATCCAACGACTGTTAGCAGAATATGGAATCGGTGGGTTCAGGAGGGTAACACGGAACGCTGTGTTGGATCCCAACGTCCTCGTATCACTAGCAGTCGAAATGACAGGCGTCTTATCCGCATGGCTATAACGGATCGTGCAGCCACGTCTCGATCCCTGAGTCAACAGATGGGGACGTTTGCAAAACAACAACCATCTGGACGAACAGTTCGACGACGTTTGCAGCAGCGTGGACTATCAGCTCGGAGACCATGGCTGCGGTGACCCTTGACGCTGCATCACATACAGGAGCACCTGCGATGATGTACTCAACGAGGATGCTGGGTGCACAAATGACAAAATGTCATTTTTTCAGATTAATCCAGGTTCTGTTTACAACATCATGATGGTCGCAGCCATGTTTGGAGAAATCGCGGTGAACGCACGTTGGAAGCGTGTATTCGTCATCGCCGTACTGGCGTATCACGCGGCCTGATGGTATGGGGTGCCATTGTTTACATGTGTCGGTCACCTCTTGTTCGCATTGACTGCACTTTGAACAGAGGACGTTACATTTCAGATGTGTTACGACCCGTGGCTCTACCCTTCACTCAATCCCTACGAGACATTTCAGCAGGATAATGCACGACCGCATGTAGCAGGTCCCGTAGGGCCTTTCTGGATACAGAAAATGTTCGACTGCTGCCCTGGCCAACACATTCTCCCGATCTCTCACCAATTGAAAACGTCTGGTCAATGGTGGTCGAGCAACTGGCTCGTCACAATACGCCAGTCACTACTCTTGATGAACTGTGATATTGTGTTGAAGCTGCATGGGCAGCTGTATCTGTACACGCCATCCAAGCTCTGTTTGACTCAATGCCTAGGCGTATGAAGGTCGTTATTATGGCCAGATGTAGTTGTTCAGGGTACTGATTTCTCAGGCTTTATGCACCCATATTGCGTGATAATGTAATCACATGTCAGTTCTAGTATAACATGTTTGTCCAATGAATAGCCGTTTATCATTTGCATTTCTTCTTGGTGTAGCAATTTTAATGGCCAGTAGTATATTCAATAGTATATGTATTACGAGGGACTTTTAATAAGTAATACACACTTTTTTCTCAGCCAAATTGCATTGGGAAAAGGGGAGCAGAATTTGTTGTAGACATAGTGGAATATTTGAACTTTAGTACCTATAGTTTCACGACGTTTCTTAGCATTCAAAGTGGCGACTGTAACTGAACTGCGTTCCAAGCAGAACATCGTAGATATTCATAGGCGTTTGTAGAATGTCTACGGAGACCTGGCAGTGAACAAAAGCAGAATGAGTCGTTAGGCCATTATCGCAACACGGTTGCGCAAACCTCTCCGACCACACACAGACGTACTACCTTGAGGAAACTGAAGAAACGAGTTCATCTGTCCGTCGCCGCAAAAATGCAAACGAACTTCTGATACAAGACTATACATCCAAGAAGAGCCCATAAAACTTGAATGGCCTATTCTTTCTCATCCACACTACATCGCTGATTTCGCAGCTTGCGATTTCCATCTGTTTGGCCCAATGAAGGATGCACCACACGGGAATCAGTACGTGGATAATGTGGAGGCTATTGATGCAACAAGACGTTGCAACAGACCAGTAGAGCGGTATCATGTGACCATACAGACTCTCCTGATGAGGTGGCCTAAGGCCGTCGCATTGAACAGAGATTAAGTTGAAAAATAGGTTTTTGTAGTCGAAAGAGTGTGGAATAATATGGTGTCTTGGAATCCTGAATGAAACCAACTTACTTCCAGAAAAAATGTGTATCATTACTTATTGAACGACGCTCTTGCGTCATTATTGTATTATAGACCAATAATCAGTATGTGAAACCAAATGAAGGAGAAGTGTTATCAAAACCAAGTTACGAGTAAAAAAAAAAAACCCACCTTGAGATGCTATGGAAAAGTGTCACAAATTTTGTTTTCAAGACAAGGAAAGTTGTTAAGATATTAAACATTTCATTTCATCTGCGAATGTCACGTGTTGCATAGTAGAACATATTTTTCCCTTTCGAGGTGCAATATAGTATTGAACTGAAGAAGTATGACTTAACCATCAACATGTTACATAACTAGTTTTAAAAATTTACTGAATTTTACTCAGCATAAACACTGTAATTGAAAAATTAGCAGTATCCTCCAAACAGATTTAAATGTTAAAAGCTTCCTGGCAGATTAAAACTGTGTGCCGTACCGAGACTCGAACTCGGGACGTGAGCGTGAGTCATGCTTGGGTAACTCAGATGGTAGAGCACTTGCCCGCGAAAGGCAAAGGTCCCGAGTTCGAGTCTCGGTCCGGTACACAGTTTTAATCTGTCAGGAAGCTTATTATCAGCGCATACTCCGCAACAGAGTGAAAATCTCATTCGGGTTTAAATGTTACGCATAACTCCAACATATGGAACTCGTAATATTCTCAGCCGTTGCACAGAACACAACCTCACGTCTCACGACAAGAAAAATGGTAAAAAATCATGGAAAATGCTTATGGTCGTTTCCAGTGCGTATTTCTAGCTACACTATCACCCACGTCCAACACTCTCCCCTACAGTATTCTTATTACTGGGTCCCATGATTGCTCTGAGAATTACGAGAACTATATCTCTTCAGTTCTTCGAGGAGGCCTTTATTTGCGTTTAGCGATAGGGTTTCTGCTGCATTCGTAGCTACTGGCTTCAGGGCTTTTGCATCGTAATGGATCTTAGTGTTTTGTTAAAGGCATTCTTTTTTGTTGCTGATCGTGCTGCAAATTCGGTAAGCTGTATGATGTTTACATATTCATTCATTGCCAACGGCCTTGCTGCAGTGTTTACACTGGTTCCCCGTCAGACCACCGTAGTTAAGCGCTGTCGGGCGTGGCTAGCACCTGGATGGGTGACCGTCCTTGCTGCGAAGCGCCGTTGGCAAGCGGGGTGCGTTCAGCCCTTGTGACGTCAACTGAGAAGCTATTTGACTCAGATGTAGCTGCGCCTCTCGTGAAAACTGACAACGGCAGGGAGAACGCTCTGCCCCTCCTCGTCTGCATCCTATGGCGCCTGTGGTCTTACACGGCGGTCGGTCAGTATCGTTGGGTCTTCCCAGGCCTGTTCTGACGGAGCAGTAGTAGTATATTCATTCATCAAGTGCTTACCTGTCTTTTCTGTTTTTCCTAAGTGTCTCACCCCAACGGGTAAGTACTCGGATAAATTTCTCGTTGTGTAAGCCATGTGTCGTGGGTGTCATTGAGATTCTGGGGGAGGCTCGATGTGGTGGAAGAGGCGAGTGGGCTCGTCTCCGTGTGTCCTGAACAGTTTCGAAATTCATGTAGCTGTATTTCAGAATCAGTGGCCCTGACCTACAAAGGAGCTCCGGTGCTTCGTAATTGGGTGGCTGAAAGCTGGGCCGGTTACAAAGACCGAACACGTTGAGGAAGCGAAAGCGAACGCTTGACTGACACGACGTTCCGTGCTCACGAAACTCTCGTTCGCCAGAAGCTGTTGTCTGAGAGAATGCCGGACTCTGATTACAATGGACGGAGGCGAGAGGTCGAGGGGCGGGTCATGACGAGTGAGAGGGTAGCGTACCGTAGAGCCTGCGAAATTAATAGCGACCCCGGGCGCACGCTACCCGCCGGGTATCGATCACTCGGATAGTGACGAGGGTCGAGAGTCGAGAATCGGGGCCAAGGTCGACCCCGACGGCTGCACTCTCAACTTGCGGTCGGCAGCGCCAAATGTCACCGAGGCTTCGGGTCGTGTTACCTGGCGCACCATCAGCAACAGACGATCACTGACCTCCCTGGTCTTGACATGAACGGCAGCTTGTGGCCTGTGAACTATGTGAACGGTATCTGCTCCCTTTCTTTACTGGTGCAGTCGGTACGTACACGTCGTCGATGTCTTCGTTGCTGTTGTGATACTCAGTGGCAACCGATGTTTGGCGCAGTTCTCCAGCCTAGTCTTTCATTGGTAATTCTTTTCATCTCCCTATAATTCCTGCAACGCACATCCGTGTGGACCTCCTTGTTGTATTTAAGGCTTGATCGCCCTCTACACCCACCGTGGTACAACAACACAGTTAGGAAACTACTACGAAAGCAAAGAGAGCTCCACTCCAAGTTTAAACGCAGCCAAAACCTCTCAGACAAACAGAAGCTAAACGATGTCAAAGTTAGCGTAAGGAGGGCTATGCGTGAAGCGTTCATTGAATTCGAAAGTAAAATTCTATGTACCGACTTGACAGAAAATCCTAGGAAGTTCTGGTCTTACGTTAAATCAGCAAGTGGCTCGAAACAGCATATCCAGACACTACGGGATGATGATGGCATTGAAACAGAGGATGACACGCGTAAAGCTGAAATACTAAACACCTTTTTCCAAAGCTGTTTCACAGAGGAAGACCGCACTGCAGTTCCTTCTCTAAATCCTCGCACAAACGAAAAAATGGCTGACATCGAAATAAGTGTCCAAGGAATAGAAAAGCAACTGGAATCACTCAATAGAGGAAAGTCCACTGGACCTGACGGGATACCAATTCGATTCTACACAGAGTACGCGAAAGAACTTGCCCCCCTTCTAACAGCCGTGTACCGCAAGTCTCTAGAGGAACGGAGGGTTCCAAATGATTGTAAAAGAGCACAGATAGTCCCAGTCTTCAAGAAGGGTCGTCGAGCAGATGCGCAAAACTATAGACCTATATCTCTGACGTCGATCTCTTGTAGAATTTTAGAACATGTTTTTTGCTCGCGTATCATGTCATTTCTGGAAACCCAGAATCTACTATGTACGAATCAACATGGATTCCGGAAACACCGATCGTGTGAGACCCAACTCGCTTTATTTGTTCATGAGACCCAGAAAATATTAGATACAGGCTCCCAGGTAGATGCTATTTTTCTTGACTTCCGGAAGGCGTTCGATACAGTTCCGCACTGTCGCCTGATAAACGAAGTAAGAGCCTACGGAATATCAGACCAGCTGTGTGGCTGGATTGAAGAGTTTTTAGTTTGTTTATGGTGAGTAAAATTTAGTAAATTTTTAAAACTAGTTATGTAACGTGTTGATGGTTAAGTCATACTTCTTCAGTTCAATACTATATTGCACCTCGGAAGGGAAAAAGATGTTCTACTGTGCAACACGTGACATTCGCAGATGAAGTGAGCTTGTTTAATATCTTAACAACTTTCCTTGTCTTGAAAACAAATTTGTGACAGTTTTCCATAGCATCTCAAGGTTGTTTTTTTTTTTAATCGTAACTGGGTTTTGATAACACTTCTCCTTAATTTGGTTTCACATACTGATTATTGGTCTATAATACAGTAATGACGCAAGAGCGTCGTTCAGTAAGTAATGATACACATTTTTTCTGGAAGTAAGTTGGTTTCATTCAGGATTCCAAGACACCATATTATTCCACACTCTTTCGGCTACAAAAACCTATTTTTCAACTTGATCTCTGTTCAATGCGACGGCCTTACGCCACCTTATCAGGAGAGTCTGTATGGTCACAAGATACCGCTCTACTGGTCTGTTGCAACGTCTTGTTGCATCAATAGCCTCCACATTATCCACGTACTGATTGCCGTGTGGTGCATCCTTCATTGGGCCAAACAGATGGAAGTAGGAAGGTGCGAAATCAGCGATGTAGTGTGGATGAGAAGTAACAGGCCATTCAAGTTTTATAGACTCTTTTCTGGGATGTATAGTCTTGTATCAGAAGAGTCGTTTGGATTTTTGCGGCGACGAACACATGACCTCGTTTCTTCAGTTTCCTCAAGGTAATACATCTCTGTGTGGTCGGCCAGCACGCCGTAGACAGGAGACGTTTGCGCAACCGTGTTGCGATAATGGCCTAATGATTGTAAAAGAGCACAGATAGTCCCAGTCTTCAAGAAGGGTCGTCGAGCAGATGCGCAAAACTATAGACCTATATCTCTGACGTCGATCTCTTGTAGAATTTAGAACATGTTTTTTGCTCGCGTATCATGTCATTTCTGGAAACCCAGAATCTACTATGTACGAATCAACATGGATTCCGGAAACAGCGATCGTGTGAGACCCAACTCGCTTTATTTGTTCATGAGACCCAGAAAATATTAGATACACAGAACACAGCATGTTGTTATCAATGGAGAGACGTCTACAGACGTTAAAGTAACCTCTGGCGTGCCACAGGGGAGTGTTATGGGACCATTGCTTTTCACAATATATATAAATGACCTAGTAGATAGTGTCGGAAGTTCCATGCGGCTTTTCGCGGATGATGCTGTAGTATACAGAGAAGTTGCAGCATTAGAAAATTGTAACGAAATGCAGGAAGATCTGCAGCGGATAGGCACTTGGTGCAGGGAGTGGCAACTGACCCTTAACATAGACAAATGTAATGTATTGCGAATACATAGAAAGAAGGATCCTTTATTGTATGATTATATGATAGCGGAACAACCACTGGTAGCAGTTATTTCTGTAAAATATCTGGGAGTATGCGTGCGGAACGATTTGAAGTGGAATGATCATATAAAATTAATTGTTGGTAATGCGGGTACCAGGCTGAGATTCATTGGGAGAGTGCTTAGAAATCTAGTCCATCAACATACTCGTTCGAACTATACTTGAGTATTGCTCATCAGTGTGGGATCCGTACCAGATCGGTCTGACGGAGGAGATAGAGAAGATCCAAAGAAGAGCGGCGCGTTTCGTCACAGGGTTATTTGGTAACCGTGATAGCGTTACGGAGATGTTTAATAAACTCAAGTGGCAGACTCTGCAAGAGAGGCGCTCTGCATCGCGGTGTAGCTTGATCGCCAGGTTTCGAGAGGGTGCGTTTCTGGATGAGGTATCTAATATATTGCTTCCCCCTACTTATACCTCCCGAGGAGATCACGAATGTAAAATTAGAGAGATTAGAGCGCGCACGGAGGCTTTCAGACAGTCGTTCTTCCCGCGAACCATACGCGATTGGAACAGGAAAGGGAGGTAATGACAGTGGCACGTAAAGTGCCCTCCGCCACACACCGTTGGGTGGCTTGCGGAGTATCAATGTAGATGTAGATGTAGATGTACAGTTTTCACCAATCCCTCACCCCCGCCCCCCAAATTATCACCATTTCCAAACTGACTATTCCTTGGAAAGTAGGAGACGAGGTACTGGCAGAAGTAAAGCTGTGAGGGCGGGGCGTGAGTCGTGCTTGGGTAGCTCAGTTGGTAGGGCATTGCCCGTGAAAGGGAAAGGTCCCGAGTTCGAGTCTCGGTCCGGCACACAGTTTTAATCTGCCAGGAAGTTTGACTATTCCCTGATCCCTCAGAGTGTGGTGTGTCCACCGACCTCATCTCTTTTCAAAAGGTTTTTCCTTCTCTCAAAGTCGAATCACTCCCTTTTCATTAGTTTGTCGATCTACCCCAGAGTGCAATGTGATGTATTGGTAACATATGGCGTGTGGTGTAATCGCTACTTTGAAATGAAAAGGTTGCGACAGGAGAGGAATTTGTGGCGGGCCACATGAAACCACTCAGAAGATTGAGGATTCAGAAAAACAAAACACAAAATGAGGTTAGACAATCATCACAACTTGGAGAACTAAACCACATATTACCCTAGTTGCAGGTTGTCACTGGCAGGGCTAATTTTATTGACTTTTAGGTGTCAACACTCCATTGGGAAGACAACATTGACAGCTATCACACGTACACACGCACTCCGGCGTAGCATTGGAATTGCTATCGCTTGTAAACAATTGTAAATTTTCTCATTCTCTGCATTTCTTGTGACCAAATGGATTGAGTGTTAATCTGTAAGCGCTTCACTCTGGAACCGCGCTGCTGCTACGGTCGCAGGTTCGAATCCTGCCACGGGCATGAATGTGCGTGATGTCCTTAGGTTAGTTAGGTTTAAGTAGTTCTAAGTCTAGGGCACTGATGACCTCAGATGTTAAGTCCCATAGTGCTTAGATCTATTTGAACCATTTTTTGTTAATCTGTAGTTCATGTACACTGAAGAGCTAAAGCAACAGGTACACCTACCTAATATCGTGTAAGGGCCCCCGCGAGCACGCAGAAGTGCCGCAACACGACGTGACATGGACTCGACTAATGTGTGAAGTAGTGCTGGAGGGAACTGACACTATGAATCCCTGCGGGGCTGTCCATAAATCCATAGGAAGGGTGGAGATCTCTTCTGAACGGCTCATTGCAAGGCATCACAGATATGCTTAATAATGTTCATGCCTGGGGAGTTTGGTGGCCAGCGGAAGTGTTTATACTGAGAAGAGTGCTACTAGAGCCTCTCTGTAGTAATTCTGAACGTAGGGTGTCGCATTGTCCCGTTGGAATTGCCAAGTACGCCGGAATACACAATGGGCATGAATGGATGGAACTGATCCGGCAGATCGTATGTAAACGTATTCACACGCCCCACACCATTACAGAGCCTCCACCAGCTTGAACAGTCCCCTGCTGACATACTGAGTTCATAGTTTCATGAGTTGTCTCCATACCCATACACGTCTATCTGCTCGATACAATTTGAAACGAGACTCGTCCGACCAGGCAACATGTTTACAGTCAGCAACAGTCCAATGTCGGCGTTGACCAATCCAGGTGAGGCGTAAAGCTTTGTGTTGCAGTCATTAGGGTACAAGAGTGGGCCTTTGGCTCCGAAAGCCCAGATCGATGATGGTCCAGCATTGAAATATGCAGCAACTGGAAGGGTTGCACTTATGTCACCTTGAACGATTCTCTTCAGTCGTCGTTGGTCCCATTCTTGCAGTATCTTTTACCGGCCGCAGCGATGTCGAAGATTTGATGTTTTACCTGATTCTTGATATTCACAGTACAGTCATGAAATGCTCGTACGGGAGAACCCGCACTTCCTCGCTACCTCGTAGAGGCTGTGTCCCATAGTTTGTGCGCAGGCTATAACACCACGTTCAAACTCACTTAAATCTCGATAAGCTGCCATTGTAGCAGCAGTAACCGATCTAAAACTGCGCCAGATATTTTTTGTCTTATATAGGCGTTGCCGAGCGTAGCGCCGTATTCTGCCTGATTACGTAGTTGTATTTGAATACGCAAGACTATTCCGGTTTCTTTGGTAATAAACGAGCATTAATGTGGCCTGCCTCTTCCGTTTGTTGAGCGTTCTTCTGATCCGCTGTGGAGGTCTTCACCCTGTTACTCTGGACTCAGTGTGTGCAAATGGAAGAGCCAGCCCTACTATTAGGGATAATAGTGGCTATGAAGTCTCTGAGTCCTCCATTGGACTTTCCTGGCGACAGGCTGGTGCCCAGTTCCAGCGGGAAAATAGAAATATTTGCAATAAGTGTTGTCCAGATATGCAATAAGGATTCATGGCTCAATAAGGAGCCCATTTTCTGAAGTCTTCATAATACTCCGTATTTATTTCCCCTGGAGAGAGTAGTATCAAGATTTCAGAAAATGTGGTCCCTGGTGATATATGGCTCCTTATTCGGTATTTTGACCATCCAATCATCTAGTGGAAGGCCTCATGCACCATATGTGGGACGTGACTGACCGAGGTTAAAAGGTCAGGTGAGGGTACGGCTGAGCTTGCGACATTTCCTTGTGGATATCTGAATGATCCACACGAGTTTCACTGATCGGTAGTCATATCACTTCCTGTGGGTTCATATGCGTTTAATAAAAGGTGTCGCGCAACATATAGGTGTTGTATCTCATATAACATGAGAAACAGGATTATCATTTAGCTATGAAATGAGACAATGTAATCCTCAGCATCCTTCAGTGACACCACATTTCAAAAGCTTCTATTCTCTTCTTGTCTAAACTGTTTAACATCCATGATTTACTACCACACACGGCTACACAATCCATATAAATACTTTCAGAAAAGGCTTCCAAACAAACCAGTACTCGATTTTAACAAATTTCTCTTCTTTAGAAACGCCTTTCTTGCCATTGCCAGTCTACATTTTATATCCTCTCTACTTCGACCATCATAATTCATCTTGCTGCCCAAATATCAAAGCCAAATCTACTACTTCAATTGCCTCTTTTCCTAGCATAATATCCTCTGAATCACCTGATTTAATTCTACTGTATTCCGTTATCTTGTGTTGCTTATCATGACATTCTTCTCATACCGTCCTTTCGAGGCACTGCGCATTCCGTTCAGATGCTCTTCTAAATCCTTTGATGGCTCTGTCAAAATCAGAGTGTAATCGGCAAATCCCAAAATTTTTATTTCTTCTCCATGATCCTACACCAAAGTTTTCTTTGATTTCGTTCACTGCTTACTCAATGTACAAATTCATAAGGCTGAGGACAGGCTAGAACCGTGACTCACTCCCTTCTCAACCACTACTTCCCTTTCACGCCCATCGACCTTTGTAACTGCCATATTATCTTACGGAGAGGAGAATAGAAAAATATTAACTACTTCATTAGCAAGGATGATAAATGGAACTGTATTTTATCATTAAATGTTATGTCGGGAGTATTTGATTGGCGTCTGTTGATATTTATATCGGATAGACTGATGTTTATATTGGAAGTTATGAAATTTCTCTTCATTAGAGACAATTTTTTGGCTATGTTTCATCTGCAGTTTATATCCTCTGTATTTCGGCCGTCATCAGTTACTCTCTTACCCAAATATCATACCTCATGTACTACGTTTGGTGTCTTATTTCTTATTCCCTCAGCATCGCCTAATTTAATTCTAAATTTCATTACTTTGTATACTGATGCTGATAATCATCTACTGTTCCCTTTCCAAGACACTATCCGTTCCCCACAACTGCTCTTTTTAAGTCCTTTTCCGTGCCTGACAATATTACAACGTCATCTTCAAAACCTCAAAAATTTTATTTCTTCTTCATTCACTTTCGAAATTTCTCCTTAGTTTCATTTACAGCCTGACCACTATACAGACTGAATAACATCGTGGAGAGGCAACAACACTGTCTCGTTCCCTTCTGAACTACTCCTTCCGTATCATATCATTCCAGGCTTATCACTCAAATCTGTTTTCTGAAAAAAATGTAGATAAATTTCTCCCTGAATTTTACTCCTGCTACCTTGTTGTTGTTGTGGTCTTCAGTCCTGAGACTGGTTTGATGCAGCTCTCCATGCTACTCTATCCTGTGCAAGCTTCTTCATCTCCCAGTACCTACTGCAACCTACATCCTTCCGAATCTGCTTAGTGTATTCATCTCTTGGTCTCCCTCTACGATTTTTACCCTCCACGCTGCCCTCCAATGCTAAATTTGTGATCCCTTGATGCCTCAAAACATGTCCTACCAACCGATACCTTCTTCTAGTCAAGTTGTGCCACAAACTTCTCTCCTCCCCAATCCTATTCAATACCTCCTCATTAGTTACGTGATCTACCCATCTAATCTTCAGCATTCTTCTGTAGCACCACATTTCGAAAGCTTCTATTCTCTTCTTGTCCAAACTAGTTATCGTCCATGTTTCACTTCCATACATGGCTACACTCCATACAAATACTTTCAGAAACGACTTCCTGACACTTAAATCTATACTCGATGTTAACAAATTTCTCTTCTTGAGAAACGCTTTCCTTGCCATTGCCAGTCTACATTTTATATCCTCTCTACTTCGACCATCATCAGTTATTCTACTCCATAAATAGCAAAACTCCTTTACTACTTTAAGTATCTCATTTCCTAATCTAATTCCCTCAGTATCACCCGACTTAATTTGACTACATTCCATTATACTCGTTTTGCTTTTGTTGATGTTCTTCTTATATCCTCCTTTCAAGACACTGTCCATTCCGTTAAACTGCTCTTCCAAGTCCTTTGCTCTGTCTGACAGAATTACAATGTCATCGGCGAACCTCAAAGTTTTTACTTCTTCTCCATGAATTTTAATACCTACTCCGAATTTTTCTTTTGTTTCCTTTACTGCTTGCTCAATATACAGATCGAATAACATCGGGGAGAGGCTACAACCCTGTCTCACACCTTTCCCAAACATTACTTACCTTTCATGCCCCTCGACTCTTATAACTGCCATCTGGTTTCTGTACAAATTGTAAATAGCCTTTCGCTCCCTGTATTTTACCCTTGCCACCTTCAGAATTTGAAAGAGAGTATTCCAGTCAACTTTGTCAAAAGCTTTCTCTAAGTCTACAAGTGCTAGAAACGTAGGTTTGCCTTTTCTTTGTCTTTCTTCTAAGGTAAGTCGTAAGGTCAGTATTGCCTCACGTGTTCCAACATTTCTACGGAATTCAAACTGATCTTCCCCGAGGTCGGTTTCTAACAGTTTTTCCATTCGTCTGTAAAGAATTCGCGTTAGTATTTTGCAGCTGTGACTTATTAAACTGATAGTTCGGTAATTTTCACATCTGTCAACACCTGCTTCCTTTGGGATTGGAATTATTATATTCTTCTTGAAACCTGAGGGTATTTCGCCTGTCTCATACATCGTGCTCACTAGATGGTAGAGTTTTGTCATGACTGGCTCTCCCGAAGCCATCAGTAGTTCTAATGGAATGTTGTCTACTCCCGGGGCCTTGTTTTGACTCAGGTCTTTCAGTGCTCTGTCAAACTATTCACGCAGTATCTTATCTCCCATTTCATCTTCATCTACATCCTCTTCCATTTCCATAATATTGTCCTCAAGTACATCGCCCTTGTATAAACCCTCTATATACTCCTTCCACCTTTCTGCCTTCCCTTCTTTGCTTAGAACTGGGTTTCCATCTGAACTCTTGATATTCATACAAGTGGTTCTCTTCTCTCCAAAGGTCTCTTTAATTTTCCTGTAGGCAGTATCTATCTTACCCCTAGTGAGACAAGCCTCTACATCCTTACATTTGTCCTCTAGCCATCCCTGCTTAGCCATTTTGCACTTCCTGTCGATCTCATTTTTGAGACATTTGTATTCCTTTTTGCCTGCTTCATTTACTGAATTTTTATATTTTCTCCTTTCATCAATTAAATTCAATATTTCTTCTGTTACCCAAGGATTTCTATTAGCCCTCGTCTTTTTACCTACTTTATCGTCTGCTGCCTTCACTACTTCATCCCTCAGAGCTACCCATTCTTCTTCTACTGTATTTCTTTCCCCCATTCCTGTCAATTGTTCCCTTATGCTCTCCCTGAAACTCTCTACAACCTCTGGTTCTTTCAGTTTATCCAGGTCCCATCTCCTTAAATTCCCACCTTTTTGCAGTTTCTTCAGTTTCAATCTGCAGTTCGTAACCAATAGATTGTGGTCAGAATCCACATCTGCCCCGGAAAATGTCTTACAATTTAAAACCTGGTTCCTAAATCTCTGTCTTACCATTATATAATCTATCTGATACCTTTTAGTATCTCCAGGATTCTTCCATGTATACAACCTTCTTTTATGATTCTTGAACCAAGTGTTTGCTATGATTAAGTTATGCTCTGTGCAAAATTCTACAAGGCGGCTTCCTCTTTCATTTCTTCCCCCCAATCCATATTCACCTACTATGTTTCCTTCTCTCCCTTTTCCTACTGACGAATTCCAGTCACCCATGACACTTAAATTTTCGTCTCCCTTCACTACCTGAATAATTTCTTGTATCTCGTCATACATCAATTTCTTCATCATCTGCAGAGCTAGTTGGCATATAAACTTGTGCTACTGTAGTAGACATGGGCTTTGTGTCTATTTTGGTCACAATAATGCGTTCACTATGCTGTTTGTAGTAGCTAACCCGCACTCCTATTTTTTTGTTCATTATTAAACCTACTCCTGCATTACCCCTATTTGATTTTGTATTTATAACCCTGTAATCACCTGACCAAAAGTGTTGTTCCTCCTGCCACCGAACTTCACTAATTCCCACTATATCTAACTTTAACCCATCCATTTCCCTTTTTAATTTTCTAACCTACCTGCCCGATTAAGGGATCTGACATTCCACGCTCCGATCCGTAGAACGCCAGTTTTCTTTCTCCTGATAACGACGTCCTCCCGAGAAGTCCCCGCCCGGAGATCCGAATGGGGGACTATTTTACTCCGGAATATTTTACCTAAAAGGACGCCATCATCATTTAATCATACAGTAAAGCTGCACGTCCTCGGGAAAAATTACGGCTGTAGTTTTCCCTTGCTTTCAGCCGTTCGCAGTACCAGCACAGCAAGGCCGTTTTGGGTAATGTTACAAGGCCAGATCAGTCAATCATCCAGACTGTTGCCCCTGCAACTACTGAAAAGGCTGCTGCCCCTCTTCAGGAACCACACGTTTGTCTGGCCTCTCAACAGATACCCCTCCGTTGTGGTTGCACCTACGGTACGGCCATCTGTATCGCTGAGGCACGCAAGCCTCCCCACCAACGGCAAGGTCCATGGTTTATGGGGGGCCTGCTACCTTAATAAGAATAATTTCCAATCAACGTCATCATATTTACAAAACGATAAAATGACCCAATGCAAAGAATTTATGGACCAATATCCTGACAGCCGTCAGTTGCAACACTTAGACACAAACATCGTGCCGTTCCTGGAACAAACCAAGCTTATATCAAGGTATCAGCACGGATTAAGGAACACCCCCTCGTCTGGAACACAGATTGACTTATTTGTTGTGAAGCCATTATGTTACTGTACCATGGTATCAGTAAGGAGGTTACGAAGCACCATTTTTCCAAGTGCGTAATTTATTCAATTGGAAAAACATAACTTGTTTCTGGAAAACATGATTCCATTACCCAATCCTATAAAGAAGGAAAACATGGCTCTTTATATCATGTTATTTCACATGGTAACATAGACATTTCTGAACTTTGTATGTTGTTTGCAGAGTACACATTCTTTAAAGGTATTATTCCAGTGGTCACAGTCAAAAATTGTCTGAAACTTGCAATAATACGCTGTTAGTTGTACTGTTAGTCGTATTCTAGACCCTCCTTTTTGTGTCTAACATGGTGTCACGATCGGAATTAGTGATGGTACTTAAAAATCTTACTGAACTCTGTTAATAGAGTAGAGAAAATCCATTGCCAATCACTTAACAAAGTTTGTAACATACTGTATCGATGTGACAGTGCCCAGTAAGTAACAAGTGTTTACTCTAAGGTCTTTAAATGTCTGTATGTCTATGCTATGGCAATACCTTAAGCATTCTTAGCTCTATGTTACAATGCTTTGCATCTCTTCAGACTTGGCATAATATTATAACATTCACTGATATATCACGATACGTACGTAACCTTCGGTAACAAATTGCACCACTGTGACTAACTCTCGATCCACGAGCCTACAAACTAAGCTCACTTCTTGTATTACACATGGGTTAGGCAAAAGCATACAAACACCGCGAACTTGAACTTAAATACAGATGCCAGCCAAGTGTAAAGCGGCGCTGTTGTGTTCAAAAATGGTTCAAATGGCTCTGAGCACTATGTGACTTAACATCTGAGGTCATCAGTCCCCTAGACATAGAACTACTTTAACATAACTAACGTAAGGACACCACACACATCCATACCCGAGGCAGGATTCGAACCTGCGACCGTAGCAGGAGCGCGATTCCGGACTGAAGCGCCTAGAACCGCTCGGCCACCGCCGCTGGTCGACAGAAGTGCAACCCTTCCGCAAATTGCTGCAGATTACAACACTGGGCCTTCAGCAAGTATCAGCGTGGAAACCATTCAAAGAAACATCATCGATATGGGCTTTTGGAGCCAAAGGCCCACTCGTGTACCCTTGATGACTGCACGATACAAAGCTTTACACCACTCCCGGGCCCTTCAACACCGACATTGATGGCTGGAAACATGTTGCCTTGTTGGACGAGTCTCGTTTCGAATTATATCGAGCGGATGGACGTGTATGGGTAAGGAGACAACCTCACGAATCCATGGATCCTGAATGTCAGCAGGAGACTGTTCAAGCTTGTGAATACGGTTAGATACGACTCTGACAGGTGACACGTATTTAAGCATTTAGTTGAGGTTCGAGGCTAAAATTCCAATTATTTGGACAGCTTGTGACCTCTCACGGAAAGCCCTATAAAAATTGAACTAAACCTAGACCAAACGTGGAAATGTGAAATGTAAAGAAAGTGTATAACTGAATTTATTTCTAAACCTACACCAGACGTGTAAACATGAAGTGTAAAGAAAGTACAAAACCGAGTGTATTTCTCTTGATAAAGACCATAGCTAATAA
The DNA here is from genome assembly GCF_023864345.2 of Schistocerca serialis cubense. Classification (NCBI taxonomy): domain Eukaryota; kingdom Metazoa; phylum Arthropoda; class Insecta; order Orthoptera; family Acrididae; genus Schistocerca; species Schistocerca serialis. The sequence continues at coordinate 219,405,694 of NC_064647.1, read as the reverse complement.
GAGAGATAAGTATAAAACCCACGACATTCTTTGTAACCAGGGACATCTTATCTCATTAAGCTTAAAACAGACTTGCCTCTGCTGTTGAAGAATTAGAACGCATAGCTGTTCTCACTCATTGAGTATTTGATGTACGTATTTTCTGTCACAATAGATGGTAAAAAGTGGATTTCTTCTGTTATTATTCAAAACTTCCCCTCCCTGTGGAAATATTTAAGTGAAAATAACTATTTAGAGGCGGTCATTATGTGGACTTTAATTAAAATCTTAAATATCGGGTTTCAGCTTAAAGTTAACATAATAAATACTTCGTATATTGACAATAATTTTCAAGCATTAATATCTGCAAAGTTCATTTTATCAGAATTTATACGGAAGTGCATGGCTATATTTAACTGCAGTAGGCAACAAGGCTTAGGTCTGCTTCACGATATCTTTGAGTTTGGAATTAAATTTATTTCTGTCAAGTAAATGCTTAGCCAAACTGAAGCCAGTGTGATACAAATGAAATTATTTATCGTAAGTACAAATCCTTCCACTACGTAGGTGGTTATATCGCCTCTCTCTGAGCAACAGTCAATTTATCGGGCAATAACAGTAATAGTTCCATGCTCCTTCTGATTACTTTTGAGCTAGCCGCGAGCTTGTGTAACGTAATTAAACCATTACAAGCAAACCTGTGTACTTTTTAGTAATATTTATGCCTGCATAGCAACCTTGATTATCTCCGGCGTATATGTAAGCCTCATTTACGAGCGTGCAGAACATGCGATCCCAACAGTGTATTAAATATCCTTCACCTTCTTCCCAACAATCCCGACCACATCTTACATTAAAATCAAAACATTTTAATGCCAAAGAAGAGAGAGGAACGATATAAGCTACAGAGAGTTCGCTGTGACGGACGAAATATTAGATGCTGCGGAAGGATTCTAGATACAAACGAAAGTACTCATCCCTAATTTAGACGACGATTATGTAATTAATGCAGATCACACAGTCTGCCAGTACCAATCCACGTAAAACAGATCCCTTGTGAAACGAAGAGGGAAAACTGATTTCTACAAGATTAGTCTTTCTTTCACAGCGCAGTCAGGGAAGGTACTCTCTTGCATTTTCTTATGCATGAAAGAACAATCCGGAAAATTTGGTCGGACTGTTCAGAAGACAGATGACGAGCTCTCACACAAATTAAAAAATGTAATATTATTGCTACATGGTCGAAATCAGTGGACTTCACGATAGTGCTGTAAGAAGAGTTTTTAAAATCTGTGATTCTTCCGTACGTGGTACAACAAATATTTCGTTACATTATTGACTTCTGGAGATGTCAGACTGATCAGACATTTTACGATCAAATCTTTGTAGATGAAAGAAAAGCATTCAGCTTCGCACTAAAAATTATCCGACTCGAATGTACTCCATTTTACAGAGAGGTTAAAATTTACATGGAAAAAATTCAGAATGCTGCTCATTTGCTGAAGACTTAATATTGAAATCGCTTAGAGGAAAATTTCCATAAAAATACATTCTTTAAGTTAGTGCCTTCACAAGGTGGAACAAGCCATCCGGTATTCCGTTCTGGCACAACAGGCGATAGCGAGTAAGTCGATTCTGTAATCGATTCTTTATCAAAATTAATGTACACTTGAAGGAAGTTTTGGTGTAACGATTGATTTATTAATGAAATTACTACGGCTAAAATGACTTTTTGTGGACAATTTCTCGTAACATACACTATTTAATGACGTTCTGTAGGACGAAATTGAAATAAATTAACTACACAAGCAGGATTTGAAACCGTACCACCAGCATAGTGTCCGTGAACTTTAGCTGCTGCGCTGCATTCTCTTGGTCGGAACGCAACTAACATTACAGGTATGGTAGCTAAATGTAAATCATCAACAATTATTTTCTCGGAAGCTAGAGGCAGTCGCGTGAAAAATCCATAGCTAGGTACCTAGGACATGCCCTCTACGACATACCTGAAACTCACCAATATCTTTGAGTAACAGGTTTGATGGTCCCCTTGTCAGGGGTAATACACTATCATTTTCGGCTGTAACTGCTAAACGTTAACAGTTGAAAGTTATTTCTTAACTGCCCTAGGCAATATCGCGTACCAAGGCCCCTTTCTTTTGTGCACACGAAACTCGGCGGAGGGTTGTTCAGTTTACTTCACTATGGGAGTAATAATGGTTCCATGAACACTGCTGCAGTGTGGATGTAGTGCACGACAATACTATAGTATGGTCCGGCGTCTTTTTAAGAAGCTACTTATTCCGATCAACTGATCTTCCGGGCACTTCGTCGAGTCTGACAGAACTGCAGTCTCATCAATGAAAATCATTTTTCTATATCTTCACCATCTTTAATTCTCTCTCCAAATTACTCCCTGGCTCTCTTACTGTTTGGTCAGTTTTACACGTTGAATAGCATCCTGGATAGACTACATTTCTGTGTAACTTCCTTCTCAACTTCTTCTTTTCTTTCACGCCTTTCGACCCTGCATTCTGGTTTTTGCATATGTTACAGAGAACCTTCCGATCTCTTTATTTTATAACTGCTACATTAAGAATTTGAAGAATATGTCTACTCAAAATTGTCATATCTACATCTGCATCTACATGGATACTCAGCAAATCACATTTAAATATCTGGCACCTTCACAATTCTCTGTTATTCCAATTTCGTATAGCACGCGGTATGAACGAAAACCTATATCTTTCCGCACGAGCTCTGGTTTCCCTTATTTTATCATGGTGATCGTTTATCCTTATGTAGGTCGGTCTCAACAAAATATTTTCGCATTCGGAGGAGAAAGTGATTGGAATTTTGTTGGAAGATTCCGCCGTAACTAAAAACGCCTTTGTTTTAATGAAGTCGACGCCAAATCCAGTATCACTTCAATATACTCTCTCCCTTATTCCGCTATAACACAAGACGGGCTGCACTACCATGAACTTTTTCGATGTGCTTAGTCAATCCTATCTGCTAAGTATCCCACACCGCGCAGCAGTATTCTAAAAGAGGACGGACAAGTGGAGTGTAGCCAGTCCCCTTAGTAGATCTCTTACATTTTCCAAGTATCCTGCCAATAAAACGGAGTCTTTGGTTAGTCTTCCCCACATTTTCTATGTGTTCCTTCCGATTTAAGTTGTTCGTAATTGTAATTCCTATTTGTTTAGTTGAATTTACGGCCTTTAGATTTGACTGGTTTATCTCGTAAGCGAAGTTTAACACATTCCTTTTAGCACTCATGTGGATGACCTCACACATTTCGTTAATTCGGCCAACTGCCAATTTTCGCACCATACAGATATCTTTTCTAAATCGTTTTCCAATTTGTATTGATTCTTCTGATGACTTTATTAGTGTATAAACGACAGCGTCATCTGCAAACAACCTAAGATGGCTGGTCAGATTGTCTCCCAAATCGTTTGTATAAATAAGGAACAGCAAAAAACCTGTAACACTACCTTTGGGAACGCCGGATATCACTGCTGTTTTACTCGATGACTTCCCGTCAGTTACTACGAGCTGTGACCTCTCTGACAAGAAATCACAAATCCAGTCACATAACTGAGACGATATTCCATAGGCACGCGATTTTACTACAAGTCGCTTGTGTGGTACGGGGTCAAAAGCCTTCCGGAAATCCAGAAATACGGAAGCAGTTTGAAACCCCTTGTCAATAGCACTCAACACTTCATGCGAGTAAAGAGCTAGTTGTGTTGACTATATATCAATACACTGTTTTCTTCGAGGCAATTCACAATATTCCAACACAATATATGTTCCAAAGTCTTGCTGCATATTGTACTGTATCTCCTGGGGTGGTCATGAATTTTAAGAATGCAAATGCTATGTATCGATAATTATTATATGAATAGCTGACGACCTATGCCAAAGAGGAAACAAATGCATTATGTTGCAACGTATGCATTTCCATGGACATTCGAGATTCTGTGACTGAACTTCCGTTTTTGGCCTCCATCTGTTCTTGGACTCGAAAAGGAAAGAACGATTGTCTGAGGTTCATCTTGCCGTAACAGTCTATGTATGTTGTAAACGATGCTGAAATATAGTTGTTCATGACTTAATATTTGAGTACGGTACCCAATTATTTGTAAACCTAAACCTTGCTTGTCCTGAGTGGACGTGGCCTTAAAGGAACATTGACCATCGTTAGGCGCCATATTAGAAAATAATCAGTAATTTTCTTTTAGCTCATCTTCGAGACGTGCCGCCGGTTAGGACACTAAACTTTTTTTCAGATTCCACGAGCTATGCGGCTACTACGAATAATTTAATATCTTTCACTTTCAGATTTTCTCAAGGTTGTGAGATAACATCCCAGGCAGAAAGGCCTGGTCACAGGCAATAAAACGGAGTCTCTGGTTAGTCTTCCCCACATTTTCTATGTGTTCGTTCCGATTTAAGTTGTTCGTAATTGTAATTCCTATTTGTTTAGTTGAATTTACGGCCTTTAGATTTGACTGGTTTATCGCGTAAGCGAAGTTTAACACATTCCTTTTAGCACTCATGTGGATGACCTCACACATTTCGTTAATTCGGCCAACTGCCAATTTTCGCACCATACAGATATCTTTTCTAAATCGTTTTCCAATTTGTATTGATTCTTCTGTTAATTTTATTAGTGGATAAACGACAGCGTCATCTGGAAACAACCTAAGATGGCTGGTCAGATTGTCTCCCAAATCGTTTGTATAAATAAGGAACAGCAAAAAACCTGTAACACTACTTTGGGGAACGCCAGATATCACTTCTGTTTTACGCGATGACTTCCCGTCAGTTACTACGAGCTGTGACCTCTCTGACAAGAAATCACAAATCCAGTCACATAACTGAGCGATATTCCATAGGCACACGATTTTACTACAAGTCGCTTGTGTGGTACGGTGTCAAAAGCCTTCCGGAAATCCAGAAATACGGAATCAGTTTGAAACCCCTTGTCAATAGCACTGAACACTTCATGCGAGTAAAGAGCTAGTTGTGTTGACTATATATCAATACACTGTTTTCTTCGAGGCAATTCACAATATTCCAACACAATATATGTTCCAAAGTCTTGCTGCATATTGTACTGTATCTCTTGGGTGGTCATGAATTTTAAGAATACAAATGCTATGTATCGATAATTATTGTATGAATAGCTGACGACCTATGCCAAAGGGGAAACAAATGCATTATGTTGCAATGTATGCATTTCCATGGACATTCGAGATTCTGTGACTGCAACTTCCGTTTTTGGCCTCCATCTGTTCTTGGACTCGGAAAGGAAAGAACGATTGTCTGAGGTTCATCTTGCCGTAAAAGTTTATTGAAAGGGTACAGTACTGCCCGATATTGAAAATAGGTACAACATACTTCATTATTTTTGTCAGAACAACATATTTTTTTTGTAAAATAACTCAATTTCAATTAATACAGCGAAGCCGGATACCAGTGTGGGAAAGAATGACAATTTATTTATTCAATTGATCACATGTGCACTCCCACAAAATAAATCCCTACATCCAGTTTGGTGAGATCTGTGAAATGAATGAATGTATGGTCGTCTGCTAACCGCAGATAGTGAATGTGAATATATGATCATCTTTGAGACGATCCTTTGGCCACCTTTGATGGGACCAAAGAGATGAAATTTACCTGAGCTTTGAGCGCCTGAAATGTGGCTGACCAATACGGTAGCATGGTCTTCCCCCACCTCGACAGAGGTGCGAGATGACCTAAAGAACGGCCATGTTTCAGCACTCTGCCGCTGGATCTTGTGCTGTGATGACCTGTTTTAGTTGTGCTCCGTAATGAGGAAAGAGTGGAGACATGGTATGCATGTGGAATATTTAAGAGTAGTTTGAAATAATAATTTCTCTATTGCAGGAACTTTTGTGGGGAGAATTAAATGTCAGGCAGGTAATAGTAGTAATCTTCGGTAGTGACCAACGATCACAGTGAAACCACGTGTAGCAATAAGTTGAAATACTTCCGTATGCTTAAGTTAAGCTGAATTACTAGCGTGTGTACAATAAGTTGAAATATTTAAGAAATAGCGTGTGTACCATATGTTGAAATATTTAAGAAATGGCGTGTGCAGGACTTGAAATTAGAGACGAGTACTTCCACGTGGTGAGTACTGTGTGAGTCTCAAACTGTGTATGAGACAAAAGATAAAGAGAAGTACTCGTCCATGGTATCAGTAGAGGACTCGCGTGTGTGATGAATACGTTCTTAATATTACTTTGCGTGATATGATTCCGTGTGACGCTAGATTCGAACTCTGAGAGAGAAGCAAGGTGAGTCGGCCGTCTATCCAGCAACGCCACTTGGCTTGCATTGCACAGGAAGACGTGCATATATCTCCAGAGTTCATAGTAGGAAAGTAGAATTACGAAGTGGGGCAGTGTCGTGTGAAACTGGGATAAATATTAATTGAAGTGGGAAAGCTGAAAGTGATAATGTTGTGACCATTCTCTGTGTAGTATTTCATGTTGTAGTGTGGTGTATGTCATGTAATTTGGGTATGTGTGGTTTGCATGGGAGAGTAGCGAGGTAGTTTCAAAAGATTAGTTGGTTATGCTTGTTCCTTCTGTATCGCTCGGTCTGGAGGAAAGTTTAGTGATGATGATTGTGAGAGTCGAAGTGTGAGGTATAATAAAAGATCCACCATCCTATCCAGAAAGTGCACTGTAGGGTTAAAATAATTACGAGACCATAATATAGAGATTCACCATTGTAAAGCCATGCCCACTGGGCGGAATTTCTCATGTGTTATTGTTGTAGGTTATAGAATTTGTGTGTTTAGGTTAGAGAATCTATCGGAATAAATAAGATAGTGAAAAGAAAAAGATTGGTGGACTTTTCCTTCGAATTGTATGTTGTCATAATGTCCAGAATTTATAATGTGTGCGCCATTCATATTCAGTGCGGTGGCCACGGGTTGACAAAAGCCGTTAAATAAAATACAAAAAGAAAATGTGGTATTGCCAGTGCGTAGTGAACCGTCAGAGTTCTGTAAATTACTGATAGTCAGATGCGTGTTTCCGTTGCGTATTAACCATATAGGAGGATAACTTGTAACTTAATTGTGTGTACTAGAGCTCATAATCAGTCATTGATATTACTCGATAGGTAAGAATAAATCCACTAGCTTGGCAGACCACTTATCTTGCAGGCCTGACTGCTTGATGCCACAGTATGAGCAAGGCATGTCGGTGCCTCTCACTATGTATGTTGTAAACGATGCAGAAAAATATAGTTGTTCATGACTTCATACACTCCTGGAAATGGAAAAAAGAACACATTGACACCGGTGCGTCAGACCCACCATACTTGCTCCGGACACTGCGAGAGGGCTGTACAAGCAATGATCACACGCACGGCACAGCGGACACACCAGGAACCGCGGTGTTGGCCGTCGAATGGCGCTAGCTGCGCAGCATTTGTGCACCGCCGCCGTCAGTGTCAGCCAGTTTGCCGTGGCATACGGAGCTCCATCGCAGTCTTTAACACTGGTAGCATGCCGCGACAGCGTGGACGTGAACCGTATGTGCAGTTGACGGCCTTTGAGCGAGGGCGTATAGTGGGCATGCGGGAGGCCGGGTGGACGTACCGCCGAATGGCTCAACACGTGGGGCGTGAGGTCTCCATAGTACATCGATGTTGTCGCCAGTGGTCGGCGGAAGGTGCACGTGCCCGTCGACCTGGGACCGGACCGCAGCGACGCACGGATGCACGCCAAGACCGTAGGATCCTACGCAGTGCCGTAGGGGACCGCACCGCCACTTCCCAGCATATTAGGGACACTGTTGCTCCTGGGGTATCGGCGAGGACCATTCGCAACCGTCTCCATGAAGCTGGGCTACGGTGCCACACACTGTTAGGCCGTCTTCCGCTCACGCCCCAACATCGTGCAGCCCGCCTCCGGTGGTGTCGCGACAGGCGTGAATGGAGGGACGAATGGAGACGTGTCGTCTTCAGCGATGAGAGTCGCTTCTGACTTGATGCCAATAATGGTCGTATGCGTGTTTGGCACCGTGCAGGTGAGCGCCACAATCAGGACTGCATACGACCGAAGCACACAGGGCCAACACCTGGCATCATGGTGTGGGGAGCGATCTCCTACATTGGCCGTACACCACTGGTGATCGTCGAGGGGACACTGAATAGTGCACGGTACATCCAAACCGTCATCGAACCCATCGTTCTACCATTCCTAGACCGGCAAGGGAACTTGCTGTTCCAACAGGACAATGCACGTCCGCATGTATCCCGTGCCACCCAACGTGCTCTAGAAGGTGTAAGTCAACTACCCTGGCCAGCAAGATCTCCGGATCTGTCCCCCATTGAGCATGTTTGGGACTGGATGAAGCGTCGTCTCACGCGGTCTGCACGTCCAGCACGAACGCTGGTCCAACTGAGGCGCCAGGTGGAAATGGCATGGCAAGCCGTTCCACAGGACTACATCCAGCATCTCTACGATCGTCTCCATGGGAGAATAGCAGCCTGCATTGCTGCGAAAGGTGGATATACACTGTACTAGTGCCGACATTGTGCATGCTCTGTTGCCTGTGTCTATGTGCCTGTGGTTCTGTCAGTGTGATCATGTGATGTATCTGACCCCAGGAATGTGTCAATAAAGTTTCCCCTTCGTGGGACAATGAATTCACGGTGTTCTTATTTCAATTTCCAGGAGTGTATTTGAGTACGGTACCCAATTATTTGTAAACCTAAACCTTGCTTGTCCTGAGTGGACGTGGCCTTAAAGGAACATTGACCATCGTTAGGCGCCATATTAGAAAATAATTAGTAATTTTCTTTTAGCTAATCTTCGAGATTTGCCGCCGGTTAGGACACTAAACTTTTTTTCAGATTCCACGAGCTATGCGGCTGCTACGAATAATATAATATCTTTCACTTTCAGATTTTCTCAAGGTTGTGAGATAACATCCCAGGCAGAAAGGCCTGGTCACAGGGTTCTAGTTCTAGTATAAGATTTCATCTCCAAAAGATTATGCTTGTTATCTTTTGTTGGTGTTCGAGACGAAACCACGATCTGGAGTTACGGGTTTTATTACTTGGTATTGAACTGACACACGAAATATTATCTGGTGCTATAAGCACATTAGTTTTATATATATATATATATATATATATATATATATATATATATATATATATATATATATATATGGAGAGAGAGAGAGAGGGGGGGGGAGAGAGAGAGAGAGAGAGAGAGAGAGAGGAATATCTGTGATAATGCAAGAGAGAGCCAATTAATTATTTATAATCCCGTAACCACTGAGCAAGTTTGCTGACTGTTGATCCGCATCGGGCTAAATTAAATTACATTACACTGTTCGTAGTGTTATTACAGTTATTTCTCTTTTGTTTTGACGTCACTTTATTAAAAGATATCAGAGCATATATAAATTAAATTAAATTACATTCCAATAGCGACGTTTATGATATGGTCCTGAATTTAGTGGATTACTCCTACTACCTTTCTTTAATATTGGCGTGACCTGGCAACTTTCCAATCTTTGGGTATGGATCTTTCGTTGAGCGAACGGTTGTATATGATAGTTAAGTATGGAGCAATTACATGAACATACTCTGAAAGGAACTTAACTGGTATACAGTCTGGACAAGAAGACTTGCTTTTATTGATTTAAGGTGCTTCACTATTCCGACGATATTTACTTCTGCGTTACTCATGTTGGCAGCTGTTCTTGATCCGAATTCTGAAATATTTAGTTCGTCTTCTTTTGTGAAGGCATTTAGGAAAGCTGTGTTTAGTAAATCTGCTTTGGCAGCACTGTCTTCTATAGTATCTCCATTGCTATCGTGCAGAGAAGGCACTGATTGTCTTGCCGCTAACAGACTTCACATACGACCAGAATCTTTTTGGATTATCTGCCAGATTTCGAGACAAAGTTTCTTTGTGGAAACTGTTACAAGCATCTCGCATTGAAGTCCGCGAAATTTCGAGCTTCTCTAAAAGATCGCGAATCTTGGGAATTTTGCGTCTGTTTGAATTTGGCATGTTTCTTTCGTTGTTTCCACAACAGTGTTCTAACTCGTTTTGTGTACCAAAAAGGATCAACTCCGTCGTTTGTTAATTTATTTGGTATTAATCTCTCAATTGCTGCCGATACTATTTCTTTGAATTTAAGCCACATCTGGTGTACACTCACATTGTTGATTTGGAAGGAGTGGAGTTTGTCTCTCAGGAACGCTTCGAGTGAATTTTTATCTGCTGTTTTTGAATACGTATAATTTTCGTTTATTTTTGGAGGATTCAGGTGTTAAAACATTCAATCTCGCTACGAAAACCCTATGTTCGCTAATCCTTGTATCTGTTTTGATACTTTCTATAAATCTACAGGTCTTGAAAAGGTGGATTTTAATTTCTTCAGCTATCTTGTAAGTTGTTGTATCAATATCGTACGTTGGGTGTTCCTGTATCTGCAGCATCCACACTGATCTTCTTCTGAGGTTGACTTCTACTGCTTTTTCCATTCTTTCGTAAATATTACGTGTGTATATTTTGCAACTATGAATTACTGAGCTAATGGCTCCGTAATACATTTCATAACTGCCTTGTTTGGAATTGGGATTATTACAGTCTCTTGAAGGTATTTCGTTCGTCTTCGTTATCATATAGAGTGATATATCTTCCAAGGATTGCAGCAATTTTATGACACTGTTATCTACTCGAGTGGCCTTGTTTCGACCCATTGTGTGATTTATCTAGAATACATGTCCAACGAACAGAGGATGTAAATTTATGACAACTATCCCGTTCTCCATTATTGATTTGATTTATACACTGTATGGCTAGAATACATGTCCAACGAACAGAGAATGTAAATTTATGACAACTATCCCGTTTTCCATTATTGATATGATTTATACACTGTATGGTTTTACCGTCTGCGTAATATGGCGAAGCTAGTCATTTGAAGCTCTCATAAGCTTTGCCCATCAGCAATCTGCTGCGAGAGAATCTGTAGGGTGCTCCATAACTTCATCTGATATGACAGGGGTCTGACTTGAGACTTATATAAGAAATCAATTTTTCTAATAGAAGATCATCTTTAACATCATATCACCATCGTCATCGACAATGTCATCTTGACCATTAGCATCATGACAATCAGCCACTTCACACTGACTAATAGATAAAAAGAAATCTAGTAATAATAGAGAACAAACGCCTTGAGCCACAAATCATGATTTTATTAAAATGCACGATGCATTTCGAGCCCTGGGGTTCATCTCCATGTGCTTTGACAGTCCACATCAACTTTGCATTTCGTTTAATTGTGGGCCTGCCAAGATTACATTGTTATATTACAAAATGCCACATTATGAAATATAAGTTTATGAAACTATGAAAAATCGAAAAGTAGGTTACTGTTTCTAGTAGTAGGTGTATGGTTCTGGAGAATGTTTACGTAAAAATACACACCTCCTATTAAACAGAATATCTGCAGAAACATTTTGACACAGCACATTTTCTAACACAATTCAAAACAAGTCAAAGAATTTCGGCCGTCAAGATGCTACATTTTTACAAATAAATCACGTTATTATTCACATAGGTGTCCTTAATTATACAAATATTTGTGACTGTGGTAAATGTGCCTATATTTTATGAAATGGTTAGATTATTAAATACTTGTTTCTGTAGGGAAAAAATAAACTTTTAAACTTACTGAAAAAATTGTGACTGCTAAACTCTGTTCATTCAACAAGTTTTCAGAAGCTTTTCGTTTATGTAACATTATTTATGATTGCTCTAGGAGATCAAGTTTTTTACCCTAGATTTTTGTATGGAATACAGTTAAGCTGTTACGGATGTCAAAATGCTCAAATGTGTGTAAATTCCTAAGGGATCAAACTGCTGAGGACATCGACCCCTAGACTAAGACACTACTTAAACTAACTTATGCTAAGAACACCACACACATCCATGCCCGAGAGAGGAGTCGAACTTCCGGCGAAAGGGGCCGCGCAATCCGTGACATGGCGCCTCAAGCCGAGCGGCTGCTCCGCGCGGCTATGGATGTCACTTAGTCTGAATCTGTTAAAGATCCAGTAAATAAATGTCGTGTGACTAGGGCCTCCCGACGGGTAGACCGTTCGCCAGGTGCAAGTATTTCTATTTGACGCCAGTTCGGCGACTTGCGCGTCGATGGGGATCAAATAATGATAATGAGGAGCACTCTTTTTTTTCACTAGCTGCTTATTTTGTATGACCCACCGTCTAATTTCTTATGGTGGGTCGTATGTTGCCACTTAGCCGCTGTGACTGGGTCCGGGGTCCGGAGTGACTGAGAGTGACACCACCCCGGCTCCCGTCCCCACTCACACCGTTGCCCGTGTCCCGCCACGTGGAGGCGGGCTCTATTTGTTTACATCCATTTGATATCTTTTTTTTGTGCACCATTAGAAAAACTTATAACTAATACGGAATCAAGTGAGATATTAATAAAGAAAACGAAATTAAATATTTAGAAAGAAGGAAGGAAGAGAATTGGATAGAGAAGCGATAGGTATAATATTGCCCGTCTCCTGGTTGTGGGCGGCAGTCCGGGTCTTGGAATGACCCTCAAGACGCTGGCCACCGCTCACCATGCCTCTAACATCCACCATCCTAAAAACTAACTTAACTAGAAGAGATTAGGGTACGTTAAAGGCAGAAACTAAGACTAAGACCTCCATGTCCAGCGTGCTATACAATAGAGAGGTAACTGATTTTGTGCTTGGCTCAAAGTTGCTAATGAAAGGGTTCTTGTGGTAATAGTAATAAAGGTAATGACGCTGGCGGTTTGTGTAGAGCTTACAAGGCTCCTAGTAGAGTACATCAGGCGCAAGCACCTCCCGGCCCCGCCGACAACACGACCTGAACGGTGGTTTTCCCCGATCTACCATAGGTATCCGTCGGGTTGGGCTCAAAAGAGAGGGACCACAATTAAGATCCTTCCATCCAGGCCGTGCGCCGCCTCTTACCAGGAGGCGTAGGTTCCTTGAAGAGGTGCCTAACTTTAAGCTTCAGATATTACTGTAGTGGAGGTTGAGGTATAGGCTGTGTAGGTTGGTTGTACAAACAATTCATGCTGAGCCAATGAGACTTATAATGAGACGTGGTGTGGCAGTTAGCACCTTCAGGCCCCGCCAGCAACACAGCCTGAAAGGTGGTTTTCCCCGATCTACCATCGGTATCCGTCGGGTTGGGCTCAAAAGAGAGGGACCACAATTAAGATCCTTCCATCCAGACTGTGCGCTGCCTCTTAACGGAAGGCTTAGGTCCCTTGAAGAGGTACCTAGCTTTAAGCTCTTATTAGACACGGAGGTGCTGTTAACTATTTACATATAAGGTGCCACACGATACCCAGTCCCCGAGCGGATAAAATCGCCGACCCAGCCGGGAATCGAACCCGTACCCTGACGATTGACATTCTGTCGCGCTGACCACTCAGCTACCGGGGGCGGACATAAGATCCGGCGACGACTGCCGTGGCGGCTTCTGTGAGGGCGCCCCGTCCTAGTGGGACCACTCGTGTTCGCGATCCATCGATTCTGGCCCTCGTCGCATCACCTTTGCTTGGTTGTGTGTTCCCTCTGGCGCTGTGTGGCAGTGAGTGATGTGTGGGGTACGGAGCTGTACGGGTGTGCCTTAGTATTCGGCGTCCTGGCGATTGCAGCGAGTTGAAACCATTGACCTTTGGGCTATGGGGGCCGGCGTTCTCCTGCAGCGTTGAACGTTGATACCGGCGAGTTTAGCGGGGAACGAGCGACTGTCGTCACATGCAACCTGCGTCAGTCGTGGTGTGCTAAATACGCCGAGATGTACTGAACAACCTGCTATCCGATACCTACCTGGAGTGCTGAAGCTATTGACCTCCTTGGGATCCTCTTCAGTAGCTACTGCACTTAAAGATTGCTAATTCTGCCCCAGTGTGAGCTTGCCAGGAATTTGGTTCCTTTATGCCTTTCAGTGACCCCATTTTGGGCTTTGTGTGCCAATCTGGAGGTTACTGTAAGCGCCAAGCTAGTAGTTTGCAATGTTAATCTCGTCTTTGAAATGGGGATTTTGTTAGCATTGAGTATTTGATTCTACTGACTGTAATTTATGTTGTAGGCCTCATGGCCCTGCCTAGGGCGAGTTACTGGATTTGGCGTGTATCTGCTGTTGTGTGCGCTCAGACTAAAGGTACGCACGTGTGGATCATGTGCGTGTGCGTGTGTCTATGTGTGTGTGTGTGTGTGTGTGTGTGTGTGTGTGTGTGTGAGAGAGAGAGAGAGAGAGAGAGAGAGAGAGAGAGAGAGAGAGAGAGAGAGAGCTTGTATTTACACACTCTCTTACTCCGTATTGAGAAGCCTTTCGGGTTACAGGTGTACATCTTAACTGGCCATCTGTCATTTGGTGCGTATCCAAATTACAGTGCCTATTAGTCCCTCAGAGGCCCCACTGGAGTTACACCTTGATTTACTTAATCGTGCTTGAATTATTGTATAATTATTCTTTTAAATGACTTTATACCCTGTTCCTTGTTATTACCGCGAATATTAACTTGCAATGTTGATGAGCTGGGCGCTCCTATACTGAAGTTTTATTATTTTTTTATCTTTATTTACACGTCAGGTTCCGTAGGACCAAATTGAGGACCAAATCTCCAAGGTCTTGGAACGTGTCAGTACATGAACTTACAACATAAAAGCAATAACAGATAAAAATAAATGTTCATGAACCCGAAAAAAAGTCAGTCCATAAGTTTACGTAAACGCTATCAGCAATACATTAAGAATCAGCTTAATTTTTCAAGGAACTCCTCGACAGAATAGAAGGAGTGACCCACGAGGAAACTCTTCAGTTTCGATTTGAAAGCTCGTGGATTACTGCTAAGATTTTTGAATTCGAGTGGCAGCTTTTTGAAAACGGATGCAGTAGTATACTGCACACCTTTTTGCACAAGAATTAAGGAAGTCCGATCCAAATGGAGGTTTGATTTCTGCCGAGTATTAACCGAGTGAAAGCTGCTTATTCTTGGAAATAAACTAATATTGGTAACAAGAAACGACAATAAGGAATATACATATTGAGAGGCCAATGTCAAAATACCCAGACTTGTGAACAGAGGTCGACAAGAGGTTCGTAAACTCACACCACTTATTGCCCGAACCGCCCGTTTCTGAGCCAAAAATATCCTTCTAGAATGGGAGCAGTTACCCCAAAACATAATACCATACGACATAAGTGAATGAAAACAAGCAAAGTAGACCAATTTACGTGTCGAAGTATCACTCACTTTCGATACCGTTCGAATAGTGAAAATGGCACTATTAACTCTTTGAACAAGATCCTGAACGTGGGCTTTCCACGACAGCTTACTATCTATCTGAACACCCAGAAATTTGAACTGTTCAGTTTCACTATTCATATGCCCGATCTGTGAAATTAAAACGTCAGGTTTTGTTGAACTGTGTGTTAGAAACTGTAAAAACTAAGCCTTACTGTGATTTAACGTTAATTTATTTTCTACAAGCCATGAACTGAGGTCATGTACTGTACTACTTGAAACCGAGTCAATGTTGCACACAACATGCTTTACTACCAAGCTAGTGTCATCAGCAAACAGAAATAGAGTTACCCATAATACTAGAGGGCATATCATTTATATAAGAAAGGAACAGGAGCGGCCCCAGCACTGATCCCTGGTCCACTACCCACTTGACAGTACCCCACTCAGCTTCCACATCACATTATAGTTAGTTTCCTTGAAAATAATCTTAAATAGGCCGTTTAAGTACTGCCATGTACGTTAATTTCTGTCGAACTTCTTTGCTGTTTGTTGTTTGATGTATGTTTACAACTTTGTATCGGCGGTGGTTGATGCGTTGCTGTTCTGCTGGTGCGGGACAGGGACGGGTTTTACTTCTGCTTCGGCGGCGTACCCGTCATCACACGAGGACTGGGCGCTGGAGGGTCACACGCGCTTCTGCGGATCTTCCGTTCCGGCCTCGAGCAGTTTATTGTCATTCATTTGGTATCGTGCCGCGGCGCGCGTCGCCGGATTAGGAAATAAATTACTCAGTGTTTCTATTAATGGTCCTTGTAGGAGTGTGGCGAAAGCTTTTGGGCAAACTGAGCACTGAGTTTCTTCAATCGTTAAAAAGAAGGGGGATTAATTGTCACGATCATTTCAGCAGTGTTCTAGAGGCCTGGCAGATTATTTAAGTACTTAACTTGTTTTATGTGTAACAGGCTTGTGTCCAGTCACTGATGTACTGCTGTCTGCTTCGGTTTTTACACGTGAGTTGCCTTTGGCCAGCTTGGCCGTATCTTGTCTACATCAGAGCAGAACAACCAGTGCAGATATATGTAAACACTGTGGATATTGTGTCACAGACACAGTCCCTTTGACTGTTCAGAGATGTCACTAAACCCGCCCAAAGATGTAAACAACCATGCGTGAGCAGCGACTTTTAGACGGAGGGAGTCCGGCAGCCCATCAGTTCCAGTGATTGCATCAGGAACGAAGTACACGGTTCGTATTGTCTGTACTTTAACCATGCCTAGACGCTCAATACCGCGATTCGATCGCGTCCAGCTATTTACTTTGTGTCAGGAAGGGCTCTCAACAAGGGAAGTGTCCAGGCGTCTCGGAGTGAACCAAAGTGATGTTGTTCGGACATGGAAGAGATACAGAGAGAGACAGGAACTGTCGATGAAATGCCTCGCTCAGGCTGCCCAATGACTACTACTGCAATGGATGACCGCTATCTCCGGATTTTGGCTCACAGGAAGTCTGAAAGCAACGCCACCATGTTGAATAATGCTTTTCGTGCAGCCACAGGACGTCGTGTTACGACTCAAACTGTGCGCAATAGGCTGCATGGTGCGCAACTTCACTCCCGACGTCCACGGCGAGGTCCATCTTTGCAACAACGACACCATGCAGCCCGCTACAGATGGGCCCAACAACATGCCGAATGGACCGCTCAGGATTGGCATCACGTTCTCTTCACCGACAAGTGTCACATATGCATTCAACCAGACAATCATCGGAGACATGTTTGAAGGCAACGCGGTCAGGTTGAATGCTTTAGACACACTGTCCACCGAGTGCAGCAAGGTGGAGATTCCGTGGTTTTGGGGTGGCTTTATATGGGTCCGACGTATGCTGCTGGTGGTAATGGAAGGCACCCTCACGGCTGTACGACATGTGAATGCCATCCTCCGACCGATAGTGCAACCATATCGGCAGCATATCGGTGAGGCATTCGTCTTCATGGACGACAATTCGCGCCCCTATCGTGCACATCTTGTGAATGACTTCCTTCAGGATAATGACATCGCTCGACTAGAGTGGCCAGCATATTCTCCAGACATGAACTCTGTCGAACATGCCTAGGATAGATTGAAATGGGCTGTTTATGGATGACGTGTCCCTCCAGCCACCCTGAGGGAGCTACGCCGAATTGCCGTTGAGGAGTGGGACAATCTGGACCAACAGTGCCTTTATGAACTTGTAGATAGTATGCCATGACGAATACATTCATGCATCAATGCAAGAGGGCGTGCTACTGGGTATTAGATTTACCAGTGTGTACAGCAATCTGGAGCACCACCTCTCAAGGTCTCGCTGTATGGTGGTACAACAAGCAATGTGTGGTTTACATGAGCAATGAAAAGGGCGGGAATGACGTGTATGCTGATACCTACTACAATTTTCTGTACAGATTCCGGAACTCTCGGAACAGAGGTGACGCAAAACTTTTTTGATGTGTCTATTTTAATGTCTTCTATTTAACATCTCTTGAACTTACATGTGGGATTAGCCCACAGCTGTGATGCAAGTCGTGCGGACGGAATGCCGTGGCTCTTCTATTTAACATCTGTTGAACTTACATGTGGGATTAGCCCACAGCTGTGATGCAAGTCGTGCGGACGGAATGCCGTGGCTCTTCTATTTAACATCTCTTGAACTTACATGTGGGGTTAGCCCACAGCTGTGATGCAAGTCATGCGGACGGAATGCCGCGGCTCTTCTATTTAACATCTGTTGAACTTACATGTGGGGTTAGCCCACAGCTGTGATGCAAGTCATGCGGACAGAATGCCGCGGCTCTTCTATTTAACATCTGTTGAACTTACATGTGGGGTTAGCCCACAGCTGTGATGCAAGTCATGCGGACGGAATGCTGCGGCTCTTCTATTTAACATCTGTTGAACTTACATGTGGGATTAGCCCACAGCTGTGATGCAAGTCGTGCGGACGGAATGCCGCGGCTCTTCTATTTAACATCTGTTGAACTTACATGTGGGGTTAGCCCACAGCTGTGATGCAAGTCGTGCGGACGGAATGCCGTGGCTCTTCTATTTAACATCTGTTGAACTTACATGTGGGGTTAGCCCACAGCTGTGATGCAAGTCGTGCGGACGGAATGCCGCGGCTCTTCTATTTAACATCTGTTGAACTTACATGTGGGATTAGCCCACAGCTGTGATGCAAGTCGTGCGGACGGAATGCCGCGGCTCTTCTATTTAACATCTCTTGAACTTACATGTGGGGTTAGCCCACAGCTGTGATGCAAGTCGTGCGGACGGAATGCCGCGGCTCTTCTATTTAACATCTCTTGAACTTACATGTGGGGTTAGCCCACAGCTGTGATGCAAGTCATGCGGACGGAATGCCGTGGCTCTTCTATTTAACATCTGTTGAACTTACATGTGGGGTTAGCCCACAGCTGTGATGCAAGTCGTGCGGACGGAATGCCGCGGCTCTTCTATTTAACATCTGTTGAACTTACATGTGGGATTAGCCCACAGCTGTGATGCAAGTCATGCGGACGGAATGCCGCGGCTCTTCTATTTAACATCTGTTGAACTTACATGTGGGGTTAGCCCACAGCTGTGATGCAAGTCATGCGGACGGAATGCCGCGGCTCTTCTATTTAACATCTGTTGAACTTACATGTGGGATTAGCCCACAGCTGTGATGCAAGTCGTGCGGACGGAATGCCGCGGCTCTTCTATTTAACATCTGTTGAACTTACATGTGGGATTAGCCCACAGCTGTGATGCAAGTCGTGCGGACGGAATGCCGCGGCTCTTCTATTTAACATCTCTTGAACTTACATGTGGGGTTAGCCCACAGCTGTGATGCAAGTCGTGCGGACGGAATGCCGCGGCTCTTCTATTTAACGTCTGTTGAACTTACATGTGGGATTAGCCCACAGCTGTGATGCAAGTCGTGTGGACGGAATGCCGCGGCTCTTCTATTTAACATCTGTTGAACTTACATGTGGGATTAGCCCACAGCTGTGATGCAAGTCGTGTGGACGGAATGCCGCGGCTCTTCTATTTAACATCTGTTGAACTTACATGTGGGATTAGCCCACAGCTGTGATGCAAGTCATGCGGACGGAATGCCGCGGCGGGTTTATTCAATCAGTTAACTGTTTATAATCTTTCTTCCATTTTATCGCACAACTCATATGTTCTTCGAGTACCATTTTAATTTTATGTTTAATACAAATGTCCTTATGTATTGTGATTTTAATTTAAAAACCTTAACTATCTGTGTGTAGTTGGTAAGATTCTTGTAATTGTAAATTGGCTTATGATAGAATTGTTGTTACATAAAAATATTTGTTTGGGAATGACAAATGACACATTATCCCAATCCTTGACATGGGTCTCGTTGTCGAAACCGGCCATTGAATAAAATGCTTTTTCAGCGATCTTGGCTTGTGAAGTTTTCCACCGTTACCGTACTTTCAGGTGATATTCAGACTTAATCTGCTCTCATCCGAGAAGAACACATGGCAGCACTCCTCGCTAGTCCAGTCCCTATACTCTAGGCATCATCGCAAACTATGTCGCGTATGTGCGGGTGACGATGGAACGCAGCATAAAGGTCGTCGGGCAAGGAGGTCGCCCCAAGCAGCGATAGTTTGCGTGCAGTGAAGTCCTGTTACGTGTGGTAGCTATTGCACTCACTATTTGACTTTGATCCCTTCTCAGCTGTTGCACAATGTGGCGGTCATCGGCTGTTGTAGCTGAAGGTGGACGACCTCTCCTTTCGGCGGCAGTTGCATGTCGTTCGAAACGATCGCCACGAACTTGGAACAGTGCTGTGAGCAACACAAAACTTCTGGGCTACACTTCGTCTTTCCTTCAATCTTCCGATAACTCTTACCAGTATGAAGTCATCCAAATGCCGTCTCTGGGCCACGTTGTAATGAAATGCATCACCACAATGCATCGTAACCGCTCGATGACTCACAAATACACTGTCTTTTCCCGTCCACTCAACTGTTGCGCGGCTGGCCCCATTTGGCGCTTTAGTCAAGCTGACCTCAAGCTGTATGACATCCAAGTCATTGTACACGACTGGGAGGGCTCTGGCAACATGCTCCCGCACTTAATGTATTTCCACTGAGTAGTTAGTATGTTACATTGTCTACCTCGCCCTTTAGTTTTGCAGAGCAAGTAACAAATAGGAGAGTAGTAGCAAGTACCTGGAAGGTAATGAAGGAGATATTCATTGCAGTCTAGGTCTGCTATAGTAATACGGGATTCAACCAATGGACAACGAAAAATGTGGATGGTAGGAAAGCACACGAGGAGGACACATCAAACTCCGTTAGGAGCCGATAAGGCTGCTGACACGAGTATGTCGCATCTCTCAAAATTTGATTGTTCACGCCCCTTATATACTATACCAGGCCTGGTTACCCCAGTAAGCTCGAACATCATTAACGCATTCAGTGGCCGTTCTACGTGTGACAGAGAATTACGACTTTGTAATCATTTACATAATCATCGGTGGAGTGGTAGTGTATGAAGTTACATGACATCCCATACAGTCATATCTTCTGAGCGCTTCAGTTTCTCTGTCTGGCACTGTATGTATGAACGACACGTTTGCAGCCACTAAAATGCCGTACAAAATTTAGAAAATGGCAAGATACAGAGATTAGTTGTATGCCGCCTAGCTTCTTATAAGTAAACCGTTGGGCAAACAGTAAAATGGAGGAGGAATTTTCGAGTGCATATTAGTTTTCTTTTGTAGAGACAACATATACCTAAGGATCGTGATACCTCACAATACGGGTTAGGATAATTTTAAGGAAAAACTTCTGAAAGATGGACGTATTTCGTAAATTGTTATTTTTGTGGAATACAATTTATTACTTCACAACAATTATAATGATTACAAATTTAAAAGCTTGCCACAAATGAATAAAAACGCTCACAATAATTTAAAGAAGTCGAACAGAATCCATTAAGCAATAAAATATAGAATTCCCCAAAATACAAGAAAATTTGGGAGGGCATACGATTTAACTGTGACTCCCAGCTGGTTCACACCAGCAGAAACTTTGATAATGACCCTTAAATAAATATATAACCCCCAAAATACAAGATGAGATCGGAACAGATGCAATTTAAATGTGACTCACAACTGGTACACACGAGCAGAAAATTAACAGTGACCCTTAAGTAAATATGTATT
This sequence comes from Schistocerca serialis cubense, assembly GCF_023864345.2. NCBI lineage: Eukaryota > Metazoa > Arthropoda > Insecta > Orthoptera > Acrididae > Schistocerca > Schistocerca serialis. The sequence goes on along the minus strand of NC_064647.1, from coordinate 219,384,140 downwards.
TCCCCAAAATACAAGAAGAGGTGGAGAATTACAGCAGGCGGCTATCACAGACAACAGGCAACGGGCAGGTAAGTTTCGCAATGAATGGATTTCGCTAATGACTTTGAATAAGAAAGTAAAGGACCTTAAAACTTAACATGCACCTAGCAATAAGGGTGCAAGGTTTAAACAAGTAATTAAATAGCAAACGCTGTGATAAGGAACTTCGGACTTGCTGAACTCGCTTTAAGGCTTACGAGCTCGCTGATTTATCAATATTGAGTGTATCAAGAGTGCCAGAGTTAATTGGCGACACTTCAAAATATTAAATTTACTTAATTTGAGCCAACACGAGACGGCTGGTAGAGGCCCTGATTGCAAGTCAACCTAGATGTCGTGCGACGACGGAAGTGTTGCCGCAGCAGAAGGAAAATACGTCTGTGGTCCGGGCCCAGCAAACATCACGTGTCGTCCGCTGCCAGAACTATCCTGCAAACACACATCAGAAGGTAATAGTAATCTGCCCAAATAAGGCTACAAACGAGAACGTCTAGAATGTTGACAATATTAACTTATTCTGGTTGGGACTACCGTACAAGTTATAAGCTTACCACTTGAAACACGTATGTTGTGTGGCGGCGATGGCGAGGCATTGCAGAGTCTCTGACCAGAGAGCCATTTATCGTGGCTAGTCTGCGCTTGACCGCGCGAGAGTTGCGAGCGGTACACTCGGTCAGTAGTAGTCGTGCAGTACAGTTGCGAGCAGTAGTCAGTGGGCAGTCTGTCAGTAGCAGTAGGGCAGTGCAGTATGTCGGTAGTAGCAGCCCAGTGCAGTTGTGTGTGAGGAGTCGGCAGGCGTCGACATGGCACTCTGGTCAAGATTCAGGATGAGGTATATTATTTTTTAAATGCGCTCAGCTAATAATGTAAATTAACTGTAACTAATTTGTGCAACAATCGCCCCAATAATAATTTTGATTTCAAAGCAATTTTTAACAAAAGAACTATTTAATTGAACGAACGATTTCCTTCCATTTCCTTTAAAGAAAAGATTCAGTTAAATTTAAAAAAAAAAAAAAAATATTTTACTTGCGATGCAGTTCCTCCAAGCCGTGGCCAACAATATGAGCAGAAATTTGACATGCAGTTTCAATGAGGTAAGAAATTAATTATGATTTTTTTGCACAGGGCCAAAGACCGATATTTCGGTTTAATTGAGTTATCATTATCACTGAGATTTTATTATTACTGAATTGACTTTCATTTGCTGGGAGGTTACACTAGGTTGTATTCTTGTTAACATTCAACTATTGTGTTTCAAAATTTCTGTGGGGAGCCTACACTTAGCACAATGTCCATTAGCATTTAAAATAATATCATTTAAAACTTCTGTGGGGAGGTTACACTTAGGATTTGGCGCAACGCTTTTACTAATCTTGTGGCTTTCTTTCTACAGGTCAACGGCAATTCGTTGCTCTGTTGTATTTGTGTGTTGTTTTTGCATTGTGCTTATTTGTTTTGTGAATAATTGTGACTATTGTAAAAATGCCGCGAAAGATTGTGAATAGTGTATCGCGAGGTATTATGAATGAAATTACCGACTCAAACAACTTCACCAATGGTACTAGTGACACGCAGTGTAATGATGACAATCGTGCGTTCACTGACAATCAGTGCGTTCCAACTACTAATAATGATTTCTGTCTTAATGATGAACATACGAACTCAATTGTCTCCTCTGTTAATTTGACGACAATTGATGACGCGGGGAGCTCTATTGTAATGAGTGCTGCCCAGCTTAACACAACCGGTTTGGAAAATTCAAATAATGTACAGACAAATTTTTCTAGTGAAAATGAACAGTGTACTGAAAGTACGACGGATCCATTTAATTCCGAAATAGTGTCTGACAGTGTACATCCGACTGATAAAACTTTTTGTAAATTACAGAATGACCAAATGGTCACACAAAACGAGACAATTCCAGATCCACCATTAATTAGCACAGAGAATAGAAATGCTAATTTAGGCTCAGATCAAATTATGGCACTATTGCTGCAACGAGTTAACCAAATTATTGAAAAACAAGACAACCAGAGTGAAGCTAACAAACAGTTGAAAGAAAAACTTGACAATAATGACGAAAATCTCAAACAACTTGGTGAACAGGTCAGACAACAGAGTGTAGATAACAAACAAGATAACGAAAAACTCAAACAATACTTTAATGAAAAATTAGACGACAATTCCAAGCAGCTTAGTGAACAAATTAGAGCTTTTGCCGCGCAGTGTCATGACACTAAGGAACAGTTGCGCGTGGAAATTGAGGCTTGTTCAAGAAAAAGTAGCGAAGAAATTAGGTCTGTTGCTCAGGAATTAAGGGAAATGCAAACAGCCGCAACAGAAACACTTAGAGACGAAATTAACGGAGTCGCTAAACAATGCTCTGAAAAAGCTACACAATTACGGGACGAGTTTAGAGCAATGACAGCAAAACTTTCGCGCACAATGGATGAAAAGATTGACGCGAAATTTGAACAGCAGAACACTCAGATTGACGAACGCTTTAATCTTCACATACAAAACAGTGATACGCGTTTCCGCAAATTTATTCAGGATCAAAATAAAGTAAAGCGTCAAGTCATGGAAACAATCACTGCTCAGAGACAGGAAGACAAACGTAAATTGTTCGCGAAAGCGAAGACATATGTAGACAACAATATTGCTACAGTGTCCGACGAAATTAATTCCATCAAACAGTCGAACACAGAATTACGTGACGAAATTTCTGATCTTAAATCGAAAACAGACACATACACAACCGATTTTCAAACAGTGACCGACAGACTCGAACAATTAGAACTAACACAGGATTCAGATGTCGTCAAAGCTGATGTTAAAAAACTTGACGAAACTACACGTAAGTTGCAAAAACAGATTGATGCGTCCGATTCTAAAACCGATGATCAGGCAAAAATACTGACTGAAAAATATGATGAATTAGCCAGTCGTATTGATGCTATTGAAAGTAATAATGATAATAAATCAGACGATACTGCACCGGTTTCATTTAATCGAACACCTGAATTTCAAAATCTACAGCAGACAATCAATGAGATCGGTTCAGCTAATAACTCATTACGGAGAAATTTGTCAGGTTTACAGCAAGAGGTAACAGAGATAAAAAATATTTCAGTTAATAACACATCACAGCAGACGCCACTTTACGAACATTTGTCAGACTTACGCAGTGCGTATAATTCGAGCAATTTACAGCAACTACGCGACTTAAAATCCGAAAAGCCACGCGACTTAAAATCTGAAAAGCTACGCAACTTGAAATCCGAAATGACACAGACGAACAGATTCACACACAAACCTGAACGTGTTATCAAATTCAGTGACGAGAACGTTGATTATAAGCAATTTGCATTTGTAAGAAAATGTAAGGAATTTAATAATGACAGAACACAGATACACGATTTGCACTGTATACGACAATTTATTTTTGTACTTTCACCGCTATTACCTGTAATGGAGAAACTAGCTTTGAACCTGAGGCGACAATTTGCTATTGTATTTTCATCAGCATTACCTATTATGCAGAAACTGGAATTAGCAAGAATACAGCGATTTACTTTTGGAAGTTTGCCGCTATTGCTTGCAACGCAAAAGCTAAAATTTATTTGCAGTGCGTAAATGACCTCAGGGGATTCATTACGCTTTAATGAATATGTGCCGTAGCGTGCATAGGGCCCCGAGCTGTAGTAGTGCTATTTCATCTTTAGTTTTCTGCACTGCTGCCTTCTCTTCTACTATCCTTTATATCTATCAAAACAGCTCTTTAACTATTGCTCTATGTAGAATTAAGAAAAATGACTAAAGAAAACCCGATATGGCAAATTTTTACCGAATGTGACAATTTTCAGTAGGCACTCCCGTAATGACAACTACCGCCGTAATTTTAATTACAGATAAAATCGTAATCATCAGTATGTATAAAATTTTGAGCAATCGGAACCACATTTTTGTAACAATAGATGTTTTTCACTACAATAGGATGAAAGTCAGCCGCTTAGCATACCTAACCAACAATGCAGTCTACAAGGTCATCCAAACTTTAATGTTTCGCCGCGTGCACGTATAGTCCCAGATACAACAAATAGTAACGCACCGCAACAAGGAAACAACTACGTATAGAAAACACAGTATTTCAATTCCTATCGCAATTCACCGTATAGAAATGACTATTACGACAGACGTAAAAATAATGAGCACAATTATCAGCGTACATTTAAGAACAGTCTATCTTATCAGCAGCAAGAACATTAGCAACAACAAATAATCATGAATGAACCAGGTAATAGGTTTCATCTATAGCGTAACACGTCAGTAAGAAATAACAGAGCACTTCAAATAGTCGAAATGCCACAGCATCCACCCGTAAATAATAGCACGTACGACAGATTTTGACCAGACACAGTACAGGTTGTATATTGCAGTAACGTAAGCAATAATTTAGACACGCAGAATCTTGTTCACGAAAATGTTATTAATTTTGACGCCATCCGACACACGTTTGCATTAAAGACAGAATCACGACGTACGTAGACGACATTCTCATTGTAAAAACTAACTGGTCTGAACACAATCTGATTTTAGAATAACTGTTGCAAACTTTTCGTGCACAAGGACTTACAGTTAATCTTAGTAAATCGCACTTTGGCAAAACTTCTATAAAATTTCTTGGACACGTAATTTCAGCAGAAGGCATTGCGCCAGATCCGGAAAAACTTCAAGCTCTACGTGACATTACTGTTCCTACGACGAAGAAGCAATTACGCAGTTTTTTGGGCTTAATTAATTTTTTTCGTAAATTTATTCATCACTCCGCTTTAGACACGCCTAGATTATGCCAATTAACAGGTAAAAACAGTATTTGGTCTTGGGATAAGCAAGCACATTCTGAATTTGTGAACCTGAAACATGCTTTGTTGAATGCTCCACTTTTATCGCACCCAGACCTTACCAGAAATTCTTCCATTGCCACAGACAGTTCTAACACCGCTTTAGGCGTACATATTTTTCAGGAAATAGAAGAAGACGGCTCAACAGTAATTAAAAACATCGCATTTGCAAGCCGCATTCTGTCACCTGCTGAACGAAATTATTCCGCTACAGAATTGGAAACATTATGTGTTGTATGGGCTTTCAGGAGATTTAGGCACTTTCTTTATGGCAGACATACCACCGTTTACACAGATCACAGAGCTATACAATTTTTACTTTCGGCTAAATTCACTCACGACAGGTTGAGCAGATGGAAACTTTATTTACAGGAATTTAATTTTACAATAGTTCACATTCCTGGCACACAAAATGTTATAGCAGACGCACTATCGCGTTCTCTGAGCAACAATCAGCAAGACGTAGCAACCAACTTCTGCAAAGCAAATTTCAGTGTCATGTACATTCAGCAAGTTGCATTTGAAAACTTTATTTCGTCGTCATTACAGGACATAGCACAAGAACAAAATAAAGACAACGTGTGGAAAGAAATTAAACACCTTTGGCAAGATAGGAATAATGTTACGATTAGAAACCATTACACTGTACGCAATGACATTCTGTTTCGCCGCTCTCATCCTGACAGCAACAACTGGTTATTATGCATTCCTGACGAACTGGTTAACAAATTAATCTGGTACACTCATTTAAGTTACGCACATTACGGACCCAGAAAGTGTTTTCTTATACTGAGACAGAACTGTTATTTTACCAACATGGAGAAACGTATACGACGAGTTTTAGCGTCTTGTAAAATTTGCCAGAAAGCTAAGTCAGACACCACTTCACATATTCCTCCTTTATATCCCATTGTACCTGTTAAATTAAGACACATGGCCGCTGTAGACATTTTTGGTCCGATTCCGAGAACTAACAGAGGTTTTTGCTACATCTTTGTCGCTGTTGAACTCACTTCAAAATTTGTTACTTTCACTCCGTTACGCAAAGCTACTGCTAAAACTGTTTCGAAAGCATTTGTAAAACATTTTCTGTTTCATGTAGGGCATGTGATGAAAGTAATTTCTGATAATGGATCACAATTTCGTTCTGCTACATGGACACGTATGTTACGAGCTAGAAACATTTCTCCGATTTATATATCCAAGTACCATGCTTCTTCGAACCCCTGTGAAAGATTAATGAAAGAAATTGGTAAACTGTGTAGAATATACTGCCACAAAAGACACATTAATTGGGATAAACACATATTCTCATTCCAAGATGTAATTAATTCCATTCCAAATGAATCCACTATGCTATCTCCGTCTGTTATACTGAAAAACGTTGAACCACCAAACAAAATTAAAGAATTAGTAAACTTCCCTACCTGTCGTCGACTAAGACACCACGAAATAATTGACATTGCGCTGAACAACATCAAACGTGCCGCAGAGCGCCGGAGAAGACAGCAAAAACAGGTTTGTACACGCCGCGACTTTCACATTGTACAGAAAATATTAGTACGTACACACTATTTATCCAGCAGAATAAAAGGTAAGTGCAGTAAATTTGAACTTCTATACGCAGGACCATATCGGATTCGCAGCATTCCTCATCCCAATGTGGTACACGTCGAAACTTTGAGAACCAGAAAATCGAAAGGCAACCACCATTGGTCAAATATTAAACCGTTTATTGAATGAAACCACTTTATGATTCAACACACTATGATGCCATTTACTAATTTTTTTATAACCACTTATGCAATTATATTCACATGACTAATTACTGATGATTATCGTATTTTTTCTTGGCAAGTGCCCGGCAAGGTAAGGTTAGCAGGTCGCTCTTCTTGTCGTTACACATCAGACCGTGCACATTTTCCATTTTTTTTTTTTGTGTGTATGATTGTATTCTAGTTTTGTTTGTACGCACTGTGAAATAGTTAAGATATTACACACACCAGTTGACTTTGACATTTTTGTTGCCCTATGACATCTCAAGATCGTGACTGTTTTTACATTTTTTTGCCGCTGCATTGTGATATTCTCTGTACATTTTGCCTTTGAACACTGTCTATGCTTTTGACATATTACGTTTTCTGTCATGTTATGCTGTATGCTTAATTGTGTCACCATTAAGCAGTCATTATTTAATGGGTATATGATTTAAATGCAAGGCATTAATCTCTGTTCATCAATTTCAGAAAGAAATGATGCGTGTAAGAAATAAATTCAACAGAAATGGGAATTTCACCTACGGAATAAACGAAAGAAGATGCAATAACTTTATGAGGAAGAGTAAATGGTTCAGGATTAACAAGCATTAACAAGAATATACTATACTCATCGTAGAATAGCAGTCTTAACTAATTTTTCTTTCAGAATACAAGGTGATTGATGCAGGCTGTCAGACAGAACTACACATCTTAGTTTTAGTGATGAAATATGCAAGAGATAAGGAATAGTTGTGTAATGAGTAATGAAGTGATTGTTTTGCAGATGATAATGAATGCTGATGAATAATGATGAAGAATATGCCACTATGAATAATGAAGTTTTTCTTTACAGGTGATGATAATAATGAAGTTAAGATAATATGTATAATGAAGTTTTTCTTTACAGATGAGGATAATGTTAAAGTTATATTTAGGCTATGTAGTTATTTAAGTATTTGTTGCAGTTCGTTTTGACAGCAGGTGTTATATTGCACAGTATAATGACTGAAGGTTTTGGAAAGGACAGCTATGGAACACATTTTTTATACACATTTCACTACCTGTTAATTCGAAGTTCACTACTTTTCAGCATAAAATGCATTTCTCTTTTCAGCTTAATAATCCATTTGTATATATTTTTTGCAGGAAAAATTATTTATGAGATTAATGTGCTATAAGCAGTTGTTCATTAAATCTATGAATGTGATTACATATACTCTACTTGTTTCATAATCTTGCCACAGCTGACTTATGACGGATGACGTTACACATTTTCATTTATACCAACAAACCAGAAACAAATTTTTTTCTTCTTGCTTTCCCTTATAATTACCCAAAGCAATGCATTGCTAGCACAAAAACAAAATGTATTACCAGTCCCAAATAATGTTACTAGTTTAAGAGAATTCTGAATAATACTGATCAGCTCTGAATAGTATGTCACTTCAGTAATGACTTCTTAATGATACAAAAAAAAATAATGCTTTGTAACTGGCTAATAACTGCCAGTGTTTATTGTAATGAGACTACTTATAATGCCCATGATTGTTAATGCTGTGACTGTAATTAACTGATTTTTAATAATGACTTCTTAATGATCTGAATAATACTGAATGATGAACAATGTTTTATACTATTCAATACTAACTGGCCACTGAATGCCAATAATTAATGTCACTAAAAGAATTATGTTATTAATTATGCCATTAATTAGCTCCTGTTTTCAATGATGTTTTTTCATGTTTTGGTACCTGGCCAATGAGTGCCAATAATTTGTATTACTCAATGTATTATGTTAATGCTAGGCCAATAATTGACTTTTTTTTTTCAATGAAGACTTCTGATGAACATTATTCTGTCATACTAAATATGCTTTGTAACTGGCCAAGGACTGCCACTGTTTATCGTAATACGATTACCCATGATGCCAATAATTTAATTTTATGAACATTATTCTGTAATACTACATACTTGGTACAGAAATGTTCAATAACTGGGCTATGAATGCCGCAAACTACTACTGTAATTCTCAATGAAGCCTATTATGTGACTTAATGTCCTTCACCTTATGAGCTAACTACCCTGAATTACTGCAATATCCATTTGTCCTGTCCATCCTCATGATCATGGAGCACTATATTTGGTTTTTGCACTAATTCTACGTTGGTGTGCCTTGTAAGAGCGTGGTGTTGACACGACATGCTGTCCACCACCGTGAGCGATGGAGACGTTATTATGGTCCCACTGTTTGGTGTACCTAATGTACTGCCAAAATGAAAACATGGAACATTACTACGACAGTTCAGTGTCTTGGCTACGCTGATAAATTCTGATGGGGCTTTAACTTCAAATTGTGTCACTTGGTGTTGTACTTCTGTGGAAAGATATGGACTTTCAGAACAGCTGTGTGCAATCTAAAGTGCTACAACCATGATGCAATCCTTCCCTTTCCTATCCTAATAGTGAAAATCATTTTTTGCTAACATCATTTATGTTCATGGGCTATACATTTTTTTCGATTTGCTGAACTCCAGTGCGAGTACACTTATGTCACTTGTCGACATGATTTTTTGCCATTATGTTTATTTGTTGTGAAAATGCTAAAGACATTTTTTCGATTTGTTCTGAAGTACAGTATATGTGCACTCTTGTCTTTTATATTGTATATACATTTTTATTTTGATGATATGTTCTGAACTACAGTGCATGTGCACTTATGTGTTAATATGTTTTCTACTGAACTTCAGTGCCTGTGCACTTTTCTCATTTTTCAATATGATTTGTACTCATTCTGTATGTTCAATACTTCAGTGCGTATGCACTTATGTCATTTGTTACTCATTGTATATACATTTCGTCATTTGCTGATATGTTCTGAACTGCAGTGCATGTGCACTCATGTCACTTGTCAACATGATTTTTTGCCATTCTGTTTATTTGTTCTGAAAATGCTAAAGAATTTTTTCAGTGCGTGTGCACTTTGTTATCTGTCAAATAATTTGTATATACATTTTTCTGATCTGCGAATATGTTTTGTACTCATATCTTGTCTTTGTCTGTAATGTTTTGTACTCGGTGCATGTGCCCAACATTTAATTCATGTATCTAAATATTCTGTAAATTGTACAAGTTGATTAATTAAAGAAAAAATTTTGCCGCGCTTGGCAAGTCCAAATGACTCACCGTCGCTGCCAAATTTTTGCCCCCCCAGTGGAGGGTTATGAAACACGTATGTTGTGTGGCGGCGATGGCGAGGCATTGCAGAGTCTCTGACCAGAGAGCCATTTATCGTGGCTAGTCTGCGCTTGACTGCGCGAGAGTTGCGATCGGTACACTCGGTCAGTAGTAGTCGTGCAGTACAGTTGCGAGCAGTAGTCAGTGGGCAGTCTGTCAGTAGCAGTAGGGCAGAGCAATATGTCGGTAGTAGCAGCCCAGTGCAGTTGTGTGTGAGGAGTCGGCGGGCGTCGACATGGCACTCTGGTCAGGATTCAGGATGAGGTATATTATTTTTTAAATGCGCTCAGCTAATAATGTAAATTAACTGTAACTAATTTGTGCAACAATCGCCCCAATAATAATTTTGATTTCAAAGCAATTTTTAACAAAAGAACTATTTAATTGAACGAACGATTTCCTTCCATTTACTTTAAAGAAAAGTTTCAGTTAAATTTCAAAAAAAAAAAAAAATTATTACTTGCGATGCAGTTCCTCCAAGCCGTGGCCAACAATAAGAGCAGAAATTTGACATGCAGTTTCAATGAGGTAAGAAATTAATTATGATTTTTTGCAGAGGGCCAAAGACCGATATTTCGGTTTAATTGAGTTATCATTATCACTGAGATTTTATTATTACTGAATTGACTTTCATTTTGTGGGGAGGTTACACACTCCTTAAAAGTGCTTGAAAATTAACACGGTGAAATATCAGCGCCTGAGAACCCAATTAGTAGGGCACACTCTTCTATAAAAAAGTGTCTTGCCTTATAATTTCAATAGTATCGGCAGCAATTGAGAGATTAATACCAAATAAATTAACAAACGACGGAGTTGATCCTTTTTGGTACACAAAACGAGTTAGAACACTGTTGTAGAAACAACGAAAGAAACATGCCAAATTCAAACAGACGCAAAATTCCCAAGATTCGCGATCTTTTAGAGAAGCTCGAAATTTCGCGGACTTCAATGCGAGATGCTTGTAACAGTTTCCACAAAGAAACTTTGTCTCGAAATCTGGCAGATAATCCAAAAAGATTCTGGTCATATGTGAAGTCTGTTAGCGGCAAGACACAATCAGTGTCTTCTCTGCACGATAGCAATGGAGATACTATAGAAAACAGTGCTGCCAAAGCAGAGTTACTAAACACAGCTTTCCGAAATGCTCGTACATTTGCACACCAGTATATGGCCTAGAAAAACAAACCATGATCAGTTACAATGACCATTGACCACGCCCACAATCACTAGGAGGCGCGTTAATATGACAGGTCCGAGTCCACATTAACATAGACATGGCCTTACAGTAAAAAGCAACACACTCAGGTGTGAAGGAGCCGTGACTTCCAGGATTCCAAGCACGGACGTTAAATACCTAGAATCCGTACAGGTGATCTTCGAGGCACGTGTAATTCAAGGTTACAGAGTTGGCCGGGAACGTGCTGACCAGCTCGCAAGTTGCGTCGGCTGCTCTTCACGCAACTGGCCACCATCCGTCCTTAATCCAGCCGGCGAAGCTTGCCTCCGACGGATTGAACCACTCGCGGCTACTAGAGGCCCGTACCGGACCGCAGGACTCCCCCAAAACTAACAACCTGACAGCCACGTGCCCTCCAGCTCACTGGTCCCAGAGGCCGCCAAAACCCAGCAACACACAAAGATACACTTCCCCACAGTCGTTTAATGAACAAAGTAAGAGCATATGGACTATCAGACCAATTGTGTGATTGGATTGAAGAGTTCCTAGATAACAGAACGCAGCATGTCATTCTCAATGGAGAGAAGTCTTCCGAAGTAAGAGTGATTTCAGGTGTGCCGCAGGAAAGTGTCGTAGGACCGTTGCTATTCACAATATACATAAATGACCTTGTGGATGACATCGGAAGTTCACTGAGGCTTTTTGCGGATGATGCTGTGGTGTATCGAGAGGTTGTAACAATGGAAAAATGTACTGAAATGCAGGAGGATCTGCAGCGAATTGACGCTTGGTGCAGGGAATGGCAATTGAATCTCAATGTAGACAAGTGCAATGTGCTGCGAATACATAGAAAGATAGATCCCTTATCATTTAGCTACAAAATAACAGGTCAGCAACTGGAAGCAGTTAATTCCATAAATTATCTGGGGGTACGCATTAGGAGTGATTTAGAATGGAATGATCATATAAAGTTGATCGTCGGTAAACCAGATGCCAGACTTTCATTGGGAGAATCCTAAGGAAATGCAATCAGAAAACAAAGGAAGTAGGTTACAGTACGCTTGTTCGCCCACTGCTTGAATACTGCTCAGCAGTGTGGGATCCGTACCAGGTAGGGTTGATAGAAGAGATAGAGAAGATCCAAGGGAGAGCAGCGCGCTTCGTTACAGGATCATTTAGTAATCGCGAAAGCGTTACGGAGATGATAGATAAATTCCAGTGGAAGACTCTGCAGGAGAGACGCTCAGTAGCTCGGTACGGGCTTTCGTTGAAGTTTCGAGAACATACCTTCACCGAAGAGTCAAGCAGTATATTGCTCCCTCCTACCTATATATGTCGCGAAGAGACCATGAGGATAAAATCAGAGAGATCAGAGCCCACGCGGAAGCATACCGACAATCCTTCTTTCCACGAACAATACGAGACTGGAATAGAACAGAGAACCGATAGAGGTACTCAAGGTACCCTGCGCCACACCCCGTCAGGTGGCTTGCGGAGTGTGGATGTACATGTACACCCTAGCCCCCGATGTATGACTAGGATCGATTTCGGCAGCCCAAGTAGTTAGTGGCGCCAGCGGAGTGCCGGGCCCGCCAAAAATTAAAGCCACCACGGCCCAGGTCGGTGAGTGGACAAGATTGCTGGTGACACTTAACCGTGGAACACGAAACGCGGCCACGGCGGTGGATGCCAATTTGCGACGGGTGGGCCACAGCACGTCCAGGCCGCTATGGCCTGCAGTGGTGTGGCGTGTTATGATATCCTGCGGCGAGCAGTTTTTGTACAGAGAGAGCGAAGGAGGGTTGCAAGAGTTTGTAACCTTTCTACTGTAGTCTCCGCGTTTTGCGACTGAGCGGTGCTCTAGTTTCGTGAATACGAGAATACGGGGGGGGGGGGGGGGGGGGGGGGGAACGGGGAGAGCCAGGCGCCGTTACATCCGACACGCCGCCCAGGGATTTATCCGCTGCCCGTGGCCCGGTTTCGCTACCACCAGCGAGCTGTCCGACGTGGAATGATGTCATAGCGGCACATATTGTAGCTCATAACTGAAGACGTGGCCGCTGAATTCACCGTGACCGTAATTGAGCCAGATCGCTGGTCGATCATCAGGGATCGGCTTGTTATCTTTGGCGCGTCCCCGGGCATGAGCATCTTTGCGTTTTCGGCTGGGGCGCGCGGGACGGCGAGAGGCAGTCGGTTTGGGGCGGCTTGTGAGACTGGCGGAGTGGTGGCTCGGGCGTTAAGCACATGTGTGTTGTCTGTTACGCTGGGGCTGTTTGCTAATCGTGAAACTCCTGCGGCGGTTACAGGTTGCCTGGAAGGCATTTGATATAAACTTTGCCAAGCCTGGCAGTGAGAGGGGAGTCCGGAGTTGGTGTTGGCCTAGATGTTTGTACAAATTGAGGTGCCTGTGTGAGGAGCACGGCGTGGGCCTGTCGGTTGCTTCGTCCTTCTGGCAGCCACCGCAAGCGGATGTTAGGCCGGAATGTCTACAGATTGTGGTGAGCATAGTGTGAACAAGTTCCCGTAGGATGTGCTCCCAGCCTGACTCTTAGCCTGTGTTATTTGTGGGTGCCGACCCCTTGCCTGTTACTGGTTCCGGGTGTCCTGTAAGATTTCACAGCAAAACTGTGTTTTTGTGGCATTCTGTGTTTCTGGCTCAGCCTCCGCCTAGAAAGGGAAAGATTTGGAATTCCTTAATGCTGTAATTTAAACATATATAAAAAAATTGTTCTTTCAGAATAAGCGCCTGTTTCTTTGGGACACTGCAGTTCAAACAGGAGTGGGGTAATGTTAATGAGTATTTGTGAAATGAAGTGTATGTAATGTCTTCCTGTTTTCTGGGGCACGCAGCTGTGTTATTGAACTCATTTTGAAGTGATATGTTGGGTGAACGACTGCTCCCCACTTCACTGTATTCTTTGAGTAGTATTGTAAGGTTTTTGGATATTTTTCCGTGGGTGTATTGATTCAATTTTGTTTTTCTCTTTGAATTACTGTAAATTGTTCAGCTTATCTGGTTATTGGCTTAACTCGCGCTCCACGCACTAAATCAGCTAATATTTTGAGATTGTTTTGTTTATTCCTGTTTAATGTCAGACAGATTCAAATGTAACTTCATTTATGTTATTTGAAATAAATGTGTCGGATTAACCTTAATGAATTATGTGAAATCGAAGTAAGGGATCCAGTCCTCCATTAGTGCTTAACAGTGGCGCGTGGTTCGGGTTGTGAGCCCCGTGCTCGGATCAGTAATGTAACGAATTACCTTACTGGAGGCACCGTGCCAGGCCTTCTCCAGCATCCTGAAGTACTTTTTTTTTTTTTAAGAAAAATCTTTATTCACAAATCTTTATAATTATACATATGCAACCCACCACCTTACATGAATAGTGGGTCCTTAAAAGTTACGTATCATTATAATTGCAGCTAATTTACAGTTTTTTCAAGTGAACTACAGCCAGTACAGAATTACAATGGGCAACTTTATTACCATCAATACTCTACTTTGTAGTGCCTTCTTATGTCTAATCTCTACTGCCTGCAGCATCACAGGTGTGTCAGCAACCATATAAACCTACTATGCAGCCCTGCTCACCGAGCCAACCCCGATCAGCGTGCGCCTGACACTAGGCAGGTCAAAGATGTCTATCGCTGCAGGTTCCTGTTTTAATTTCCTAATTCTAAGTCCTACTAACTAAAGTTCTATTCTGTGTCATTTTCGGTCCATGTCCTGATTTGGTATTATTGCACCCCACCGCCCCTAGTCCAACTGTAATGTAAGTCGGCCTGTCCACGCACAGGCGGTATGGGATTAGGGTACTGGACGCATTTGGTGTTGGTTATTAATCACGGATTAATAATTAATTGACGTCCCTCAGATATTCTGCCAACACTTTCCGAGATACCACGTTTGCCCAGAGTTTGAAATGTATCTTCACGTCTCAGTATGTGGTAAGTGTCATTGTTAGGTAATTGGTGTCGTAGTGTGGTTGCTACACTACTGGCCATTAAAATTGTTACACCCAGAAGAAATGCAGATCATAAACCGGTATTTATTGGACAAATATATTATACTAGAACTGACATGTGATTACATTTTCACGCAATTTGGGTTCATAGATGCCGAGAAATCCGTACCCAGAACAACCACCTCTGGCCGTAACAAGGGCCTTCATACGCCTAGGCATTGAGTCAAACAGAGCTTGGATGCCGTGTACAGGTACAGCTGCCCATGCAGCTTCAACACGATACCACAGTTCATCAAGAGTAGTGACTGGCGTATTGAGACGAGCCACTTGCTCGGCCACCATTGACCAGACGTTTTCATTTGGTGAGAGATCTGCAGAATGTGCTGGCCAGGGCAGCAGTCGAACGTTTCCTGTATCCAGAAAGGCCCGTACAGGACCTGCAACATGTGGTTGTGCATTATCCTGCTGAAATGTAGGGCTTCACAGGGATCGAATGAAGGGTAGAGCCAGGGGTCGTAACACATCTGAAATGTAACGTCCACTGTTCAAAGTCCCGTCAATGCAAACAAGAGGTGATCGAGACGTGTAACCAATGGCACCCCATACCACCACGCCGGGTGATACGCCAGTATGGCGATGATGAATACACGCTTCCAATGTGCGTTCACCGCGATGTCGCCAAACTCGGATACGACCATCGTTTTGCTGCAAACAGAAACTGGATTCATCCGAAAAAATGACGTTTTGCCACTCGTGCACCCAGGTTCGTCGTTGAGTAGCCTACACCATCGCAAGCGCTCCTGTCTGTGATGCAGCGTCAAGGGTTGCCGCAGCCATGGTCTCCGAGTTGATTATCCATGCTGCTACAAACGTCGTAGAACTGTTCGTGCATATGGTTGTTGTCTTGCAAACGTCCCCATCTGTTGACTCTGGGATAGAGACATGGCTGCACGATCTGTTACAGCCATGCGGATAAATTGCCTGTCATCTCGACTGCTAGTGATGTGAGGCCGTTGGGATCCAGCACCGCGTTCCGTATTACCCTCCTGAACCCACCTATTCCATATTCTGCTAACAGTCATTGGATCTCCACCAACGCGAGCAGAAATGTCGCGATACGATAAACCGCAATCGCGATAGGCTACAATCCGACCTTTATCAAAGTCGTAAACGCGATGGTACGCATTTCTCCTCCTTGCACGAGGCATCACAACAACGTTTCACCAGGCAACGCCGGTCAAATGCTGTTTGTGTATGAGAAATCGGTTGGAAACTTTACTCCTGTCAGCACGTTGTAGGTGTCGCCACAGGCGCCAACCTTGTGTGAATGCTCTGAGAAGCTAATCATTTGCATGTCACAGCATCTTCTTCTTATCGGTTAAATTTCGCGTCTGTAGCACGTCATCTTCGTGGTGGAGCAATTTTAATGGCAAGTAGTGTACATAATTCAAAAGGGGGCACTTGTAAACCACATGGTCGGGAGTACCCTCCGATGCGCCACAGTCACAGGCGGGCGTGTCTTCCCAAAGGGACATGGGTATGGTGGGTAGGGGCCATGACCAGTGAGAAAATGGAACAGTCCCCGGGTTGGATCGAAGTACTTCATCCCTACTCGATTCTTCCGGTTCCCATAATTCCTGCCACAACTCTTCTCCTCTACTCCTGAAGTATTTATACAGAGTAGAGCACGTGGATATCTGTAGGGGAGGATCGAACAAACACGCCATATTTGTGATGAAACTGGTCTTTTAAGAATGTGCGAAATTTACTGGGAAGACTGGATGAAGATTTGTTTGTATGGCATCAAGCCTTCGGTATAGTTAATGTTGAAAAACTGTGGACCATAATAAAGAAAAGACGGTACCCCCTTAGACCTGGGCTGGCCACGGTGTGCCAAGGTTCACGCATACAGGATGTGTGTGCTGTGGGCTGGTCGGGCTCCAACGTGTATCGGATTTCTCGGTCCTCCTCGTAAGTATTGGTACAATCCGACACTTTTTCGAGTGTTGCAGTGTGCCATAATTCAGTCGGCACAATTTTCTTCAGTTCGGCAGATTCATAGTACTGTTTGCCCTTTGCTATTTGCTTGTGATACGGAGGTCGATCACAGGGACAGTGGCTGTTTGCGCAAAAAGAGGCAGTCTACACTCTGTTGTCACAGCCCATTAGAAACGAATGGAATGACAGAAGGGGAAGGGGGGGATGAGGATTCTCAATATATATAATGCTGTCCCATGAGCGACGGCACCACAAATGTGCTGTCAAGCGACACCACAGTACCATGTAAAAAGAATTTGAATACTTACTTCGCAGTGAAACAGCAAAAATTCTCATGATCCGATAAATGAGATTACTGTTCTGTAGATCAAGAAGCACTTTGTGCAAACGTTTGCAGGCATGGAGCACGTGAAGGAACTCATCGTATGAATAGTAAAATTTTTGACGTCACACACATCATTCCGCAGTCAGTTGCAACTGGAGCTGAACGAAGAGTATAGAGACTCTATACATGATGATTTTTTCCACAGTGTACAATTCATAGGGACACGGAACAAAAAATATCTAACGACCTTATATCCGAAAATGCATGGTTTCCATGCTAGAAGCCTTCTATTCAACCATACACTGTTACAGAGCTGCCGTAAAGGGGTAGCAGCAGGGTCTTGGGCGCCTTCTCACGGTTCGCGAGGCTGCACCCCCATCGGAGGTTCGAGTCCTCCCTGGAAGACGGATGTGTGCGTCGTCCTTGTGTAAGTTATGAGTAGTTTAAGTTAGATCAATTAAAGTGCGCGTCATTTATGTTGGTGGCCGAGTTTAGGTTCGTTCTGCGCATCTGACGTCACAAAACACAGTCAGCCAATGAACAGAGAACGACGTTGCCACATCTCGACTGCAGTGCAGAGCATGGACGAGTGTCTTCAGTTTTAGAAACGTTCAGTCATAAATAAAGTAATAGAACAAAAGCAATGTCTTGATAGAAGACATTTTTTTATAGAAAGTTTGGAAAAAGCATTCTTTATACCAATTGCTTCATATTCTATTAATTAATTAAACCAAACAAGCAACAAGACTCCTAATTCAGGCGATAGCAAGGAAAGGTGTTTGTATCACTCTCACGAACCGCTTTTTCGCAATAAAGAATAGTGGTAATTGTTTATTTCCTATTGTACTTCGATAAAGCGTGAGTAATTCGTAGTCCTACCAACAGTGTTTGTCAATATTTTGCGTGACGTATTATAGTCCTCATTGCGTTGTGTATTCACTCATGTCGTTATGTAGACAGACGGGGTCCGTCAGCGTAACGGTTAAGGTGTTGGGCTGCTAACCGAAAGGTTATGAGTTCAACCTTGTGTGGTGCTTAATATTTTCATTATTTAAAAACAATATCGAAGTGCCTTACTTAACGAATTATATTCGTTTGAATGCAATTTTTTGAAATTTCTAGTGCTTTGTCTCTTTATTAACCCTTTCGCTGCTGCAGACACGTGCTCGCCGCATTCCGCGCTGTGCGCGATTTTGTCATCACTGCACTGCTCGCCTGTGCAGACACATGGTGTTCCCACTGCTTTGATACACTTATCATTCGATTTCACAAAAAGTATTTGGCCCAAAAATTTGATTTTTACACGTCTTCTTGACTGATACCTTCCCCCCATAAATGACTTTATTTTGTTTCGATGTTCAACGCAGTTATTATGCAGCATTAAATATAGTAAACCATTGCACGAAATTTTGAAGAGTTTGCAGAGGTAGAAGTCCATAGCGTATACTTTCCGTATGGTCGATTTTAGTTGCCACAATGTTGAGAATGAAATGTGGACAAGATACCTAAATTTCATATAAAGTTTACTGTATACTCTATGGACTTTTACCTCTGCAAACTCTTCAAAATTTCGTGCAATGGTTTACTATATTTAATGCTGCATAATAACTGCGTTGAACATCGAAACAAAATTACGTCACTTATGGGGGGAAGGTATCAGTCAAGGTGGTGTGTAAAAATCTAATTTTTGGGCCAAAATGTTTTTGTGGAATCGATTGATAAGAGTGTCAAACCAGTCGGAACACGATGTGTCTGCACAGGCGAGCAGTGCAGTGACAAAATTGCGCACAGCGCGGAATGCAGGGAGCACTTCTTTGTAGCAGCGAAAGGGTTAATGCGGCCGTGGTAGCTTGACTTCATGAACTGCGCGCTCCCCCCTAAACGTAAGCTTGCGAACTATGCTATACCATGGCGCTGCTTCTATTGGCGCGTGCGTCGTGTGCAACTGGCAACGCAGCAATCTCCCGCGTCTGGGCGGGCATGCGCGAGCCGCCAAGATAAAAGAATTGAACTATAGTTGAAAATGGTTCCAATGGCTGTAAGCACTATGGGACTTAAGATCTGAGGTCATCAGTCTCCTAGACTTATAACTATTTATACCTAACTAATCTAAGGATATCACACACTTCCATGCCCGAGGCAGGATTCGAACCTGCGACCATAGCAGCAGCGCGGTTCCGGACTGAGGCGCCTAGAACCGCTCGGCCACAGCGGCCGGCAGATCATGTAATGTGTAAGCCGATGGGCCGATGACCTCAGAAGTTTGGCCCCATAGGAACTTACCACAAATTTCCAAATTTTTATGTTACAGAGACTGTGATCTAATAAGCGCTGCACCATGCAGCCACAGTTACAGTATGTGTTGAAAATGGTTTCCATGTGCCTCAACGCACGCGTGCATGCGCCGTAGCATGTTCTGTCTCACACGTTCACATCGGCCGGGCCGCATCCAAACAGTGTCAAAGGCAGCATTAATATGCTACTCCAGTGTCTCCACATCTGGAATGGGCTCTGAATGCACGATGGTGTTGAGACGGTCCCATAACAAGAGAATCCTTCGAATCATGAATGGCACTACTTCCAGCTGGGGAGGGAAAGTCACCCGCAACAAACACCGATAGTTCAGGACTGTTAGGCGACATGGAAGGAAGACTGGTCCCAAGATACGATCAATAATTATCCCGGCCCACACATTCCGCCTGCATGTCTCTGAGCACTATGGAACTTAACTTCTGAGGTCATCAGTCCCCTAGAACGTAGAACTACTTAAACCTAACTAAGGACATCACACACATCCATGCCCGAGGCAGGATTAGAACCTGCGACCGTAGCGGTCACGCGGTTCCAGACTGAAGCGCCTAGAACCGCTCGGCCACCCCAGCCGGCCTGCAAGGTGAGAAACAACTTATTTCTGATTTGGTGGGGATGCACTTAAAAATAAAATCGCATTGTAGTATGGAGACATGTTAATAATAGTCCAGTTCCCTTAGCTCAATGGTGTTAAAGAAAAGGCGTGGACTCTAGAATTCATTGTGGCCTTGAAAGAGATACAAGAATAGTTTTGCAAAAGTTTTGAAGACACTGCCAATCTTACACCTGTTTTCTAGCTGTTTTCGAGGCAGTTTGCCGTTTTAGATGAAGGCATGCCTGTGCATGTACCGAAGTAGCTCATAGATCCTTAGGGCAGCAGTTGCAGAACGTTTATTTCCAAGGGAGCTACAGACACAGTGTCTCGTCGATTCCTGGGCGTCACAGCGAATTTACAGACACAACTCTCGAATAAAGTCAAGAGCTTTGAAGCATTTTCACTAGCCTTTGACGAAAGCACAGATGTACGTGACTACGCTCAAATTTCAATATTTCTGCGTGGTGTCGATACGCAGCTGCAACTGCAAGAGGATGTGGTAGCCCTCGATTACACCGTAACAAAACTACACTCATGCTCATAAATTAAGGATAACAAATTAAGGATAATTGCAGCATGTGGTGCCACACAACGTTTCACTACAAAAAACTGGCGCTAATAGCATTGGCACTTAGGGAACACACACGACACAGATCTGTAAGTCCACGGTATTGGTGATAAGTTGAGAAAACCGTCCCGAAACTCATGTGCTACAAAACGCCACTGTTTCCTTCGCATGTACCCCGACATCAATATGGGATATGATCATCATGCACACGTACACAGGCCCCATAACGGGTTGGCATACTCTGGACCAGGTGGTCGAGCAGCTGCTGGGGTATAGCCTCCCATTCTTGCATCTTGCACCATTGCCAGTCTGAGATCCTGAAGTGTCGTAGGGGTTTGAAGACGTACAGCGATACGTCGACCGAGAGCATCCCAGACGTGCTCGATGGGGTTTAGGCCTGGAGAACACGCAGGCCACTCCACCATGATGGCTGCTCATTATGGCTGGGCGTAATCATCCATCAGGAGGAAGGTGAGACCCACTGCACCCCTGAAAAGGCGAACATACTGGTGCAAAATGACGTCCCGATACACATGCGTTGTTACAGTTCCTCTGTCAAAGACATACAGGGGTGTACGTTCACCAATCATAAACCCACCCTACACCATCAAACCGCAACCTCCATACAGGTCCCTTTGAAAGACATGGGTTGGTATCTGGTTCCTGGTTCACGCCAGATGAAAACCCGGCGAGAATCAGACTATACCTGGACTCGCCCGCGAACATAACCTGTGACCACTGTTCCAATGACCATGTACGGTGTTCTTGACACCAGGCTTTACTGGCTCTCCTGTGACCAGGTGTCAGTGGAATGCATCTTGCAGGTTTCCGGACGAATAAACCATGTCTGTTCAGTCGTCTGTAGACTGTGTGCCTGGAGACAACTGTTCCAGTGGCTGCGTTAAAGGCAAGAGCAAGGCTACCTACCTGCAGTACTCCGTGGCTGTCTGCGGCCACTGATGGTGAGATATCGGTCTTGTTGCGCTGTTGTAGACTATGGACGCGCCGTACTGTAGCTCCTGCACACGTTTGAGCCATTTTCAGCACACAGTCACCATTAGCACATCTGTTAACGTCTGCACACTTACTTGCTTCACCGTACACACCTCTGCGTGTGTGGACTGCTGCCAGCGCCACCGTGCGGCGACCGCAGGTCAAATGCACCGTATTATCATACCGCGAGGTAATTTAAACCCACAAACCGCCCAGCCCAACGTTTTTCACCATGTATCAGCATTATCCTTAATTTATGAACATGAATGGAGGTGTTTTTGAAGTTGTTTGTGAATCAGGGGACAAAATGAATTTGCCTTGGATAAACTCCATTTGTAGCCACGGACGGTGCACCACAAATGATAGCGCGTCACCAAGGTTACGATTCCCGATTATACAATAAACTCATGAAATAATTCTGGAAAGACATTTTGACTGTTCATACACTGAAGAGCCAAAGAAACTGGCAGACCTGTCTAACATCGTGTAAGGCACCCGCGGAAGTGCTGCAACACGACCTGGCAAGTGCTCGACAAGTGTCTGAAGTTGTGCTGGAGGGAACTGCTACCATGAATCCTGCAGGGCTGTCCTTAAATTCGTAAGAGTGTGAGAGGGGGGGGGGGGGGGGAGGCGGGGGAGGGAAATCTCTTCTCAACAGCACGTTGCAAGGCATCCCATATATACTCAATAATGTCCATGTCTGGGGAGTTTGGTGGCCAGTGGAAGTGTTTAAACTCAGAGGAGTGTTCCTGGAGCCACTCTGTAGCAATTCTAGCAATTCTGGACGTTTGCGGCCTCGCATTGTACTGCTGGAATTGCTTTAGTCTGTCGGAATGCACAGTGGACATGAATGGATGAAGGTGATAGACAGTATTCTTTTGTACATGTTACCTGTCAGAATCGTATTTTAGACGTATCGTGTGTCCCATATCACTCCAACTGCACACGCTCCACACCATTACAAAGCCTCCACCAGCTTGAACAGTCCCTTGCTGACATGCAGGGTCCAAGGATTCATGAGGTTGTCTCCATACCTGTACACGTCCATCCGCTCGATACAATTTGAAACGAGACTCGTCCGATCAGGCAACATGTTTCCAGTATCAACAGTCCAGTGTCAGGGTTGACGGTCCCAGGTGAAGCATAAAGCTTTGTGTCGTGTAGTCATCAAGGATACACAAGTGGACCTTCGGCTCCGAAAACCCATATCGATGATGTTTCGTTGAATATTTACATACTGATACTTATTGATGGCCCAGTGTTGAAATCTGCAGTAATTTGCGGCAGGGTTGCACTGCTGTCACGTTGGACGATTCTCTTCAGTCGTCGTTGGTCCCGGTGCTTGCAGAATCTTTTTCCGGCCGCTGCGATATGGGAGATTTAATGTTTTACCGGATTCCTGATATTCACGACACACTCGTGAAATGTTCGCAAGGGAAAATCCCCACTTCGTCGCTACCTCGGAAATGCTGTGTCTCATCGCCTTGCCATGGTTCGCTTGGCTGCCCTCGTCGGAGGTTCGAGTCCTCCCTCAGGCATGGGTGTGTGTTTTGTCTTTAGCGTAAATTAGTTTAAATTAGATTAAGTAGTGTGTAAGCTTAGGGACCGATGACCTCAGCAGTTTGATCCCACAGGACTTAACCACAAATTTCCAAATCTTGATAACCTGGCATCATAGCAGCAGTATACCATCTAACAACTCCGCCAGACACTTTTTGTCTTATTTAGGCGTAGCCTCAGCGATACAGATAGCCGTACCATAGGTGCAACCACAACGGAGGGGTATCTGTTGAGAGGCCAGACAAACGTGTGGTTCCTGAAGGGGGGCAGTAGCCTTTTCAGTAGTTGCAAGGGCAACAGTCTGGATGATTGACTGATCTGGCCTTGTAACAATAACCAAAACGGCCTTGCTGTGCTGGTACTGCGAACGGCTGAAAGCAAGGGGAAACTACAGCCGTAATTTTTCCCGAGGGCATGCAGCTTTACTGTATGATTACATGATGATGGCGTCCTCTTGGGTAAAATATTCCGGAGGTAAAATAGTCCCCCATTCGGATCTCCGGGCGGGGACTACTCAAGAGGATGTCGTTATCAGGAGAAAGAAAAATGGCGTTCTACGGATCGGAGCGTGGAATGTCAGATCCCTTAATCGGGCAGGTAGGTTAGAAAATTTAAAAAGGGAAATGGATGGGTTGAAGTTAGATATAGTGGGAATTAGTGAAGTTCGGTGGCAGGAGGAACAAGACTTCTGGTCAGGTGACTACAGGGTTATAAACACAAAATCAAATAGGGGTAATGCAGGAGTAGGTTTAATAATGAATAGGAAAATAGGAATGCGGGTAAGCTACTACAAACAGCATAGTGAACGCATTATTGTGGCCAAGATAGATACGAAGCCCACACCTACTACAGTAGTACAAGTTTATATGCCAACTAGCTCTGCAGATGACGAAGAAATTGAAGAAATGTATGATGAAATAAAAGAAATTATTCAGATTGTGAAGGGAGACGAAAATTTAATAGTCATGGCTGACTGGAATTCGAGTGTAGGAAAAGGGAGAGAAGGAAACATAGTAGGTGAATATGGATTGGGGGACAGAAATGAAAGAGGAAGCCGCCTGGTAGAATTTTGCACAGAGCACAACATAATCATAACTAACACTTGGTTTAAGAATCATGAAAGAAGGTTGTATACATGGAAGAACCCTGGAGATACTAAAAGGTATCAGATAGATTATATAATGGTAAGACAGAGATTTAGGAACCAGGTTTTAAATTGTAAGACATTTCCAGGGGCAGATGTGGACTCTGACCACAATCTATTGGTTATGACCTGTAGATTAAAACTGAAGAAACTGCAAAAAGGTGGGAATTTAAGGAGATGGGACCTGGATAAACTAAAAGAACCAGAGGTTGTACAGAGATTCAGGGAGAGCATAAGGGAGCAATTGACAGGAATGGGGGAAATAAATACAGTAGAAGAAGAATGGGTAGCTTTGAGGGATGAAGTAGTGAAGGCAGCAGAGGATCAAGTAGGTAAAAAGACGAGGGCTAGTAGAAATCCTTGGGTAACAGAAGAAATATTGAATTTAATTGATGAAAGGAGAAAATATAAAAATGCAGTAAGTGAAACAGGCAAAAAGGAATACAAACGTCTCAAAAATGAGATCGACAGGAAGTGCAAAATGGCTAAGCAGGGATGGCTAGAGGACAAATGTAAGGATGTAGAGGCCTATCTCACTAGGGGTAAGATAGATACCGCCTACAGGAAAATTAAAGAGACCTTTGGAGATAAGAGAACGACTTGTATGAATATCAAGAGTTCAGATGGAAACCCAGTTCTAAGCAAAGAAGGGAAAGCAGAAAGATGGAAGGAGTATATAGAGGGTCTATACAAGGGCAATGTACTTGAGGACAATATTATGGAAATGGAAGAGGATGTAGATGAAGATGAAATGGGAGATATGATACTGCGTGAAGAGTTTGACAGAGCACAGAAAGACCTGAGTCGAAACAAGGCCCCCGGAGTAGACAATATTCCATTGGAACTACTGACGGCCGTGGGAAAGCCAGTCCTGACAAAACTCTACCATCTGGTGAGCAAGATGTATGAAACAGGCGAAATACCCTCAGACTTCAAGAAGAATATAATAATTCCAATCCCAAAGAAAGCAGGTGTTGACAGATGTGAAAATTACCGAACTATCAGCTTAATAAGTCACAGCTGCAAAATACTAACACGAATTCTTTACAGACGAATGGAAAAACTAGTAGAAGCCAACCTCGGGGAAGATCAGTTTGGATTCCGTAGAAACACTGGAACACGTGAAGCAATACTGACCTTACGACTTATCTTAGAAGAAAGATTAAGGAAAGGCAAACCTACGTTTCTAGCATTTGTAGACTTAGAGAAAGCTTTTGACAATGTTGACTGGAATACTCTCTTTCAAATTCTGAAGGTGGCAGGGGTAAAATACAGGGAGCGAAAGGCTATTTACAATTTGTACAGAAACCAGATGGCAGTTATAAGGGTCGAGGGACATGAAAGGGAAGCAGTGGTTGGGAAGGGAGTAAGACAGGGTTGTAGCCTCTCCCCGATGTTGTTCAATGTGTATATTGAGCAAGCAGTAAAGGAAACAAAAGAAAAATTCGGAGTAGGTATTAAAATTCATGGAGAAGAAATAAAAACTTTGAGGTTCGCCGATGACATTGTAATTCTGTCAGAGACAGCAAAGGACTTGGAAGAGCAGTTGAATGGAATGGACAGTGTCTTGAAAGGAGGATATAAGGTGAACATCAACAAAAGCAAAACAAGGGTAATGGAATGTAGTCTAATTAAGTCGGGTGATGCTGAGGGAATTAGATTAGGAAATGAGGCACTTAAAGTAGTAAAGGAGTTTTGCTATTTGGGGAGCAAAATAACTGATGATGGTCGAAGTAGAGAGGATATAAAATGTAGGCTGGCAATGGCAAGGAAAGCGTTTCTGAAGAAGAGAAATTTGTTAACATCCAGTATTGATTTAAGTGTCAGGAAGTCATTTCTGAAAGTATTCGTATGGAGTGTAGCCATGTATGGAAGTGAAAGATGGACGATAAATAGTTTGGACAAGAAGAGAATAGAAGCTTTGGAAATGTGGTGCTACAGAAGAATGCTGAAGATTAGATGGGTAGATCACATAACTAATGAGGAAGTATTCAATAGGATTGGGGAGAAGAGAAGTTTGTGGCACAACTTGACCAGAAGAAGGGATCGGTTGGTAGGACATGTTCTGAGGCATCAAGGTATCACCAATTTAGTATTGGAGGGCAGCGT
The DNA here is from genome assembly GCF_023864345.2 of Schistocerca serialis cubense. Taxonomy (NCBI): domain Eukaryota; kingdom Metazoa; phylum Arthropoda; class Insecta; order Orthoptera; family Acrididae; genus Schistocerca; species Schistocerca serialis. The sequence continues at coordinate 219,357,453 of NC_064647.1, read as the reverse complement.
GGAGGGTAAAAATCGTAGAGGGAGACCAAGAGATGAATACACTAAGCAGATTCAGAAGGATGTAGGTTGCAGTAGGTACTGGGAGATGAAAAAAGCTTGCACAGGATAGAGTAGCATGGAGACCTGCATCAAACCAGTCTCTGGACTGTAGACCACAACAACAACAACAGGCGTAGCGGAACGCCGCGCCATATCCTGCCGGTTCACAGATCTCTGTATTTGAATACGCATGCCTTTCCAGTTTCTTTGTCGCTTCAGTATAGTTTCATTCATCAAGAGGCACTGCGTGCTGAAGCAGTGGAACTAGGTGATGTAATGCAAGCTGAATTTATTTACCATCAAGATTCATTGGCCTACCCGTGCATACGGAACGCCCGTCTGCCTTGCAACCTCTCACTATTAGAAATAATGATCTGACTGTCCAAAACCAAATTTAATTTACCTTATTTCCGATGTGCAGGGCAAGACGGTACCTGGCCACTTTTCATAAAAATGCTTCGGCAGCACAAAGCTCGCGATGTGCAACAACTCGAGTATACAAACAAATTCATTAAGGTTAAGAATGAAAAATGAGGATTTAAACTTAACGATTGATAAATGAGGAGAAAGAATCCAAGTTTATGGTTCAAATGGCTCTGAGCACTATGGGACTTAACTTCTGAGGTCATCAGTCCCCTAGAACTTAGAACTACGTAAACCTAACGAACCTAAGGACATCACACACATCCATGCCCGAGGCAGGATTCGAACCTGCAACCGTAGCGGTCGCGCGGTTCCAGACTGAAGCGCCTAGAACCGCTCGGCCACCAAGGGCCGGCACTCCAAGTTTAACTACGCTTCATTAAAACGTAACGATGCGCCCCTTTGTAAAGTTCTCACAACTTGACATGTTAGCAAAGTATTTATTAATCATTTTCCTGTGCACAATTTCTTCCTCACACTTGTTTCAATTACAAGACGAATCCATTTTCTTCACTATAAAATTTCTAATGTAAACTTTAAGCATACTCTAAACATTCTAACAATAAGAAACTACACAGTTACGAATATTAAAAAAACAAACTATATTACCTTAGAAAACTTCCCTTCTGACATTTTTGCATTCATATCATCCCAGTTCCACAAAATGTTTCCTCAGAATATATTAGTACAACATCCTTTTCAAATAATGCTGGGTCCACTATACGGCAGGCCAGTTTCGATCCTTTTCAAAACAAGTCCATTGCCGGACTGGCTGCCATACACTGACTGCTGATCCCTAAAAAAAAAATAAAGAAAAAAATACCTCTCTGACCAATATCTCCGATCTCAAAGAAAGACTTACAAGGAACATGGTTATATCGACGTTACAGATGTTGCGTGCATTTATTAGATTCGCAACTTCATTCACATTTAAGGGCAGAATTTCTCGAAAACGCCGTGAGAAATAAGACAGTCACCCTTCAAAGTGCATGAATTACTTACGGCGTCACGGTATAAATCCCCTTAAATTCAAAGGATATCTGATAGATCTGCAAGCGGAGCACAGTTGGTTCGCCAAGTCCCGCAAAATTTCTTGTTGCTTTCTTTCCCATTCGTTAGGAAATGTCTCTTTTTCGAAATGAAAGTGGAAGACATCTCTGTGTGGAAGATTTAAAGTGGATATCAGACTTATCGCTTTTAGCTGACATAACTACTCATCTGAATAAATTAAATCTGCCATTGCAGGGCAAAGAGCAGCTAGTAGTTGACGTGCACAACCAAATTAGAGCGTTCACCCAAAAGTTACTTTTCCTTAAGAAGCAGATGGGTGATTAATTTATTCTTCAATCGTCTGGCTTCTTTAAAGCTGGCTCAGGATACCAGTTTCGACGCTTATCAAGTCAAGATAAATCAGCTCAACACTTTTTTTGAAATAAGATTCCGAGAGTTCGCCATTTTTGAAATATTTTACGTCTGTTTTAAGTGCTCGACCTTCTCCTGTAGTAAAACCTAGGTTTCATAGGAGATACTGAAAAATGGAAAAAGGCATCAGCGCTATTTTAGTAACAGTGCCCGCAGTTAGAAAAGAGCCACGAACACGTGACGCAATGATCGGTGGTGCATTGCTGAGGCAGTGATAAATTTGTTGCCATGTAGCGTGGCGTAGCAGAACATGCGTGTGGATTAGCGGTGTGGAAGACTTACCCAGAGCTTGTTAGAAAGTAAATAAATATATGTGAATACGAAATGAGTTTTTCATTCGAAAGAATAAATGAAGGTACACTACAAATTTTACGCAAAAGCTTATTATTCCTCTGCCACTTCTATGAAATAACAAAAGAGAAAGGAAATTACGATAACAGCAATAAATTAAAAACTTTACAATTCGTAGCTTGCAGTGAAAGTAGAAAGCAGCCGATCTGCTGCCTGTGTCTATGTAATACGTCTTTAGGTACTTTTAGCTCTTGGAAATGAACGACTTAACGGAAAAACAAGAGTTGTCCCAACCTCAGTTTTCACTCTTTAGCACCTATTATTCGTAATGCCCTAGCCATGCTATGACCCCCGATTACAACACGAGTTTTGAGAAGAGTTTCAAAAAAATTAGAATCGGGAAGAGTACTGGTGATATTTAGTAGTACTCAAACCCTCACTACTTTTCGAGATAAGCAGCGAATGGTAGACGTACTAAGCTTCCTTTTATTTGCCTATTTTATTTAATTTTTGATTTTACGTATCTTGAAAAGTGTAATCCAAAAGCCTGAGGGAGTCTTAAAATGGTTAATTCTTTGTTCGATGTCTACGTTTATTACTCGAAATAACAGCAATGGGAAACCGGAGGTCGGTTATTTCTGAAACCATTAATATTGAGCGATTTTAACAGGCGGGTTAAACAGAAAATGAACAAAGCGGTATAACCGAAAACCGGTAGTTTTAGCGATAACTGCCATTCCTAGTACTCTCTCATTCCTTCCTTCATAAAGGCTATTTGAAGATACTAAATTCGTGTTAGTTGTAACTTGAGAGTTGGCTGCAGCCCACGCTTTTTTAACACCTATGTATATAAGGTGGAATGCTTCCAGTCGAGGATGTTTCAGAGGCTACAAAAACAGGATATTTGGAATCACGGTTGTCTGAATTTCCTTCCCGTATTACATCCAGATGCTTATTTTTACAGTCGCGCGGAATGGCCGCACGGTTTGAGGCTCAATGTCACGGACGCGCGGCCCCTCACGCCGGAGGTTCGAGTCCTCCCACGGGCATGGGTTTGTTCTTAGCATAAGTTAGTTTAAAGTAGTGTGTAAGTCAAGGAACCGATGACCTCAGCAGTTTGGTCCCTTAGGAATTAACACACATTTGAAGACTTTTGAACTTATTTTTATTCCTTACTCTCTTTCCAGGCCCACAGCCACCCAAAATTCGAATTATGCTAGGGACCCCATATAGCTTATGATAGGTTGTGCATTTACATCCAACACATTATTTGATTTGGTTCAGACGTTTCAAATGCCTCTGAGCACTGTGGGACTTAACATCTGAGGTCATCAGTCCCCTAGAACTTATAACTACTTAAACCGAACTAACCTAAGGACAACACACACATCCATGACCGAGGCAGGATTCGAACCAGTGACCGTAGCAGTCGCGCAGTTCCACATTGAAGCGCCTAGAGCCGCTCGGTCACACTGGCCGGCAGACATCAGTTAATGGCGAAGCTAATCACAAAAAATTTGTTGCTGCTTTCAACGATGAACGACTACTGAAGTTCACGCGTGTAGCCTCAGTCTGAGCAAAGAGAGAGGCAAAAAAAAAAAAAAAAACAGGTTGAGATTAGTGTAGATCTTTCCCCTATTTATCGTACGTGATCAAATCTATTTAATATTGTCTACCGTTTTTACGCTGAGGCAGAAATAAGGAAAACTGATTTACTACAATAGGTAGCAAATATTGATGTTGTTGTTGTTATTGTGGTCTTCAGTCCAGAGACTGGTTTGATGCAGCTCTCCATGCTACTCTATCCTGTGCAAGCTCCTTCATTTCCCAGTACCTACTGCAACCTACATCCTTCTGAATCCGCTTAGTATATTCATCTCTTTGTCTCCCTCTAGGATTTTTTCCCTCCACGCTGCCCGCCAATACTAAATTGGTAATCCCTTGATGCCTCAGAACAAGTTCTACCAACCGATCCCTTCTTCTACTCAAGTTGTGCCACAAGCTCCTCTTCTCTCCAATTCTATTCAGTACCTCCTCATTAGTTATGTAATCTACCCATCTAATCTTCAGCATTCTTCTGTAGCACCACATTTCGAAAGCTTCTATTCTCTTCTTGTCCAAACTATTTACCATCCATGTTTCACTTCCATACATGGCTACACTCCATACAAATACTTTCAGAAATGACTTCCTGACACTTAAATCTATACTCAATGTTAACAAATTTCTCTTCTTCAGAAACGCTTTCCTTGCCATTGCCAGTCTACATTTTATATCCTCTCTACTTCGACCATCATCACTTATTTTGCTCCCCTAATAGCAAAACTCCTTTACTACTTTAAGTCTCTCATTCCCTAATTTAATTCCGGCAGCATCACCCGATTTAATTCTACTACATTCCTTTATCCTCGTTTTGCTTTTGTTGATGTTCTTCTTATACCCTCCTTTCAAGACACTGTCCATTCCTTTCAACTGCTCTTCTAAGTCCCTTGCTGTCTCCGACAGAATTTCAATGTCATCGCGAACCTCAAAGTATTTGTTTCTTCCCCATGGATTTTAATTCCTACTCAGAATTTTTCTTTTGTTTCCTTTACTGCTTGCTCAATATACAGATTGAATAACATCGGGGAGGGGCTACAACCTTGTCTCACTCCCTTCCCAAGCACTGTTGCTCTTTCATGTTCCTCGACTCATAACTGCCATCTGGTTTCTGTACAAATTGTAAATAGCCTTTCGCTCCCTGTATTTTACCCCTGCCACCTTCATAATTTGAAAGAGAGTATTCCAGTCAAAATCGCTAAAAGCCTTTTCTAAGTCTACAAATGCTAGAAACGTAGGTTTGCCTTTCCTTAATCTATTTTATGAGATAAGTCGTAGGGTCAGTATTGCCTCACGTGTTCCAACATTTCTACGGAATCCAAACTGATCTTCCCCGAGGTCCGCTTCTACCAGTTCTTCAATTCGTCTGTAGAGGATTCGTGTTAGTATTTTGCAGCAGTGACTTATTAAACTGATAGTTCGGTAATTTTCACATCTGTCAACACCTGCTTTCTTTGAAATTGGAATTATTATATTCTTCTTGAGGTCTGAGGGTATTTCGCCTGTCTCATACATCTTGCTCACTAGATGGTAGAGTTTTGTTAGGCCTGGCTCTCCAAAGGCTGTCACCAGTTCTAATGGAATGTTGTCTACTCCCGGGGCCTTGTTTCAACTTATGTCATTCAGTGCTCTGTCAAACTCATCACGCAGTATCATATCTCCTATTTCATCTTCATCTACATTCTCTTCCATTTCCATAATATTGTCCTCAAGAACATCGCCTTTGTATAGACCCTCTGAATACTCTTTCCAGATTTCTGGTTTCTCTCGTTTGCTTAGAACTAGGTTTCCATATGAGCTCTTGATGTTCATACAAGTGGTTCTCTTATCTCCAAAGATCTCTCTAATTTTCCTGTAGGCAGTATCTATCTTACCCCTCGTGAGGTAAGCCTCTACATCCTTACATTGTTCTCTAGCCATCCCTTCTTACCCATTTTACACTTCCTGTCGATCTCATTTTTGAGACATTTGTATTCCTTTTTTGCCTGCTTCATTTACTGCATTTTTATATTTTCTCCTTCCATCAATTAAATTCAATATTTCTTCTGTTACCCAAGGACTTCTACTAGCCCTTGTCTCTTTACCTACGTGTTCCTCTGCTGCCTTCACTACTTTATCCCTCAAAGCTACCCATTCTTATTCTACTGTATTTCTTTCCCCCATTCTTGTCAATCGTTCCCTTATGCTTTCCCTGAAGCTCTGTACAACCTCTGGTTTAGTCAGTTTATCCAGGTCCCATCTAATTAAATTCCCACCTTTTTGCAGTTTCTTCAGTTTTAATCTACAGTTCATAACCAATAGATTGTGGTCAGAGTCCGTATCTGCCCCTGGAAATGTCTTACAATTTAAAACCTGGTTCCTAGGTCTCTGTGTTACCATTATATAATCTATCTGAAATCTGTCAGTATCTCCAGCTTCTTTCATGTATACAACCTTGTTTTATGAATCTTCAACCAAACTAATCTAGCATTAAAAGTCGTCGCGAAAAGACTCTTGCACATTTTTCATTCGAAAAACGTGCAATATGAGCACAAACTTGAGTTTTTATATCGCGTATGACAGCTGTTACGCAAAACCCTCGTTGACCAAGGTCAGGTTGCTCCTGAATGCTGATAGGGAAGTGCAATGTTTACACAGTCAGCGCTCTCTCTCACACACTCAATCAGCAAGCTCTCTACCGTGACGGGATTTAGGCTGCCCTCCATGACTAATCAGTGTCGACGGCGTGCGCAAATTAATTACTCCCTAATGAACGTAAACTGATTATTGATTAGGCTACAGCCGGAAGGGCAGTTGAAGATAATGTAGTCGCACACCTGTAACTAGCACTTTCTAATAAGATAAATTAGGTGGAAATTCCGATTTGTGTGTCTTCAACTGTTAATTAAACTAAGGAAAAGGTACCATTGTTCACATAAAGGTATTAATTATGTGGCGTTTGTAATCTAAATTCAAAACTACTTGAGCCGAACGTTACATTACAACGCTTTCTTATCAAGGTAATAAATGCCATCATTTGCTATGCCATTTCGCATTTATGTAAAATACACTCTAAGAAAAAAAATGAAATATGTTGGACAGTTGGAGATGTCATATCAGTGTTTAAAAGAAATAAATGGAATGATTGTGAACTGTGAATTTACTTTCAAAACCTTTCCTTAAGAATTTACTTTATTTACTAGCGATTCATCAATAACATTAACACATCTAATCAGTAGTTGCCAAAGGGTAACTAATGAAACGAATTAAATTTTGTTTAATAAATGGAAATTTTATTTCTAAAAGCCCCTTTTGTTGTTTTGAAACAGTTTTAAAATTACAATCAGAAAGGTCCCTGTAAATATCAAGTTACAATTTATTCAGAGGCAGAAATATGGTATGAGCTTTCGGGCTGAGAACCTCGCCGCTCCCTTTTAACATGGCCGTAGTTACGACCGTTCACAACAACCTCTGAAAGACTACACTGGTGCAACTCTGCATCACACCAGATTACTTTAAACTAAAAATTTTAACAACTCACACGAACACATAAACTATGCACCCCGTAAGAGGGATGGAAATGGTACAAAACACTCACATTAAAATTATTTGTCACCAAAAGAGCAATTTGTTTTTGAAAGAACTCTTACGGTGGAAGGGCGGCAACTTTATATACTAAAATGACCATTTAAATAAAATCTATGACATGCAGTTTTACATAAAATGTACCAACTTGCTCTACATTACACATGTACCACCTCGCAAGATGATATGCAAGATAAAAACATATTTCAGGAATTCGGCCTTTACACCATAAGCAATAAATTCGTTAACACCAAATCCGACAAACATGACAGAGGCAGCTATTAACGTATGGCAGATTTACAGGGGGATTACTGAACAACCCGAACCGCAGATTGCTCTAAACCGCCCCAACTCCGTAAGGAAAAACGGACCACCCAATTCATAAATAACCACCTTCCCGCGGGTGGGCAAACGGAGAAGAATGGTGGAACGGCCCCAAAACAAAGCGGCTGTTGACCTCACCAGAAAAACAAGTAGAACTTAAGAAGTAAAGGAAACAACATATCTACAATCACTTAACTTCTAATAAACTGCGATTTCTGGCGAAGACCTGGCGCAGCACCCCGAACGCTCTCCCGAACGGTCCGCTGCCAGCCGCTTCAACGGACGCAGGAAGGCGCGCCGATCTCCCGTCTCAGGGCGTCGCAGCTCGCCCCGGCCAGACCGATGTCGTGGGTTGACTCCTGTCGCTGTCGTGTCAACCGCGAAGCCACTACCCCTTTCTATACGGCGCGGCCCACTGGACTCATGTGGCGACCTCACATGCACCGACGCTCAAGACGTACAAGTCAACTCGTGTCTCTGTGCTCGACCAACCAACCGACCGATCCAACCGCCAATAACCATTGCCCAAGCAACTCGAGCAGACTGGCGGCCTAACGCGTACTAGCAGTCCGGACGACAGACAGACACTGACTGCCCCACACTGACCCGGCTGACCAACTGACCAGACTCGCCGAGACTGAGAGACTGACCCTTTGCCGACTTTTTTTTTTTTTTTTTTTCCTTTATTGAATTTCAATTCCCCCCAAAGGGGGCGGGCTGGCAGCAGCTTAGGACGCCGCTCTGCAGCCTACAGATTTTCTGACAAAGAGCAGGAGAATAAATAATAATAAAAAACAGGCGATAAAATCGGGGACTTAGTGAGTAACAAGGTGAAAAGAAAATGGGGAAATTAAAACAAGCAACAGAGGGATGATGAAGCGAATAAAAATACATACGGAGCAGACAGGGAAAAACAACAGACAGTTAAAAAAAACACGGCGACAGTCTGGATTCTGTTCGCAAAGTATATAAAATTCACACCCAGCGACAGCATGGTTTCTGTTCGCAACACAACACTGAATAGGCACTAGAACACAGCACGAAAAAGTCGGCAAAGGTGACACCACAGTCGAGAGCAGGTGGGGGAAACTGGACAGGAGATGGGAAAACAAAAGGGGGAAAGGAGAGTAAAAGCGAAGGGGGGCGGGGAACCGGGAAAGGAGCTGATGGAGGATGAGGACCCATAAGAGGGGTAGGGGGCAGACGCGACAGGGAGGGGGGTAGGTAGAGGAGGGGAATACAAAAGGACTGGGGGGGAGAAGGGAGGTAGGGAGAGCCGTAGTGGGGAGGAAACAGGACGGAAGGGGGGGGGAAGAGGGAGCCCAGGGAAAGGACAGAGGAAAGGAGGGGGAGGGAGGATCAGAGTTGATAGGAAGGATAAATGGAGGGAGAGAGGGCATCATCCGGGAGGGGGAGCTGACGGAAGCCACCTTGGGAAAGGAGATGGTGGGTGTAGAGATGGAGGGTAGGGGGGACACAACGGTGAAGACGTGGCAGGGGGCGAGGATGGGAGAGGAGAGGAGCAACCAGGGGGTGAGGGGGTTCAAGACGGCGGGAGGTGTAGAGGATGCGGATATGTTCGAGGAAGAGGAGCAGATGGGGGAAAGGAATGAGATCATAGAGGATCCGTGTGGGGGACGGGAGGCGGATACGGAAGGCGAGGCGAAGTGCATGACGCTCAAGGATCTGGAGGGACTGATAGAATTTGGGGGGGGGGCAGATATCCAGGCAGGACTGGCATAACAGAGGATGGGACGGATTAAGGATTTGTAGGTGTGGAGGATGGTGGAGGGGTGCAACCCCCATGTCCGGCCAGAGAGGAGTTTGAGGAGGCGGAGGCGGTTGTGGGCTTTGGATTGGATGGATCGGAGATGAGGGATCCAGGTGAGGTGACGGTCAATGGTGAGGCCAAGGTAGGTGAGGGTGGGGGTGAGACGGACAGGACGTGCGCAGACAGTAAGGGAGCCTTTGCCGACCTCATAGAGCCCCTTAAATGCACGTGAATCGGCAACTTTTCTCACCAGAGGGAGACACAAAAGCTGCGATTGCCACAGCGGCGCCACCGCCAGAAACGGAGGGCGACTGCTTTACACCACGCGATGCGGCGCGCTCTTAAAAACAGCAAATTTTACCACGGCTCAGACTGCAATAATTATCGTGGTATAACGTTAGCGGACACATTTTCACGCAATTTGGGTGCATAGATCCTGAGGAATCAGTACCCAGAACAACCACCTCTGGCCGTAATAACGGCCTTGATACGCCTGGGCATTGAGTCAAACAGAACTTGGATGGCGTGTACAGGCACAGCTGCCCATGCAGCTGCAGCACGATACCACAGTTTATCAAGAGTAGTGACTGGCGTATTGTGACGAGCCAGTTGCTCGGCCACCATTGACCAGACGAGACGTCTTCAATTGGTGACAGATCTGGAAAATGTGCTGGCCAGGACAGCAGTCGAACATTTTCTGTATCCAGAAAGGCCCGTACAGGACCTGTAACATGTGGTCGTGCACTATCCTGCTGAAATGTAGGGTTTCGCAGGGATCGAATGAAGGGTAGAGCCACGGATCGTAAAACATCTGAAATGTAACGTCCACTGTTGAAAGTGCCGTCAATGCGAACAAGAGGTGACCGAGATGTGTAACCCATGGCACCCTATACCATCACGCCGGGTGATACGCCAGTATGGCGATGACGAGTACACGATTCCAATGTGCGTTCACCGCGATGTCACCAAACACGGATGCGACCATGATGGTGCTGTAAACAGAACCTGAATTCATCCGAAAAAATGACGTTTTGCCATTCGTGCACCCAGGTTAGTCGTTGAGTACACCATCGCAGGCGCTCCTGCCTGTGGTGCAGCGTCGAGGGTAACCGCAGCCATGGTCTCCGAGCTGATAGTCCATGCTGCTGCAAACGCCGTCCAACTGTTCGTGCAGATGGTTGTTGTCTTCCAAACGTCCCCATCTGTTGACTCTGGATGCACGATCCGTAACAGCCATGCGGATAAGATGCCTGTCATCTCGACTGCTAGTGATACGAGGCCGTTCGGATCCAGCACGGCGTTCCGTATTACCCTCCTGAACCCACCGATTCCATATCCTGCTAACAGTCATTGTATCTCGACAAACGCGAGCAGCAGTGTGGCGATGCGATAAACCGCAATAGCGATAGGCTACAATACGACTTTTATCAAAGTCGGAAACGTGATGGTACGCATTTATCCTCCTGATGCGACGCATCACAACAATGTTTCACCATTCAACGCCGGTCAACTGCTGTTTGTGTATGAGAAATCAGTTGAAAACTTTCCTCATGTCAGCACGTTGCAGGTGTCGCTACCGGCGCCAACATTGTGTGAATGCTCTGAAAAGCTAATCATTTGCATATCACAACATCTTCTTCCTGTCGGTTAAATTTCGCGTCTGTAGCACGTCATCTTCGTGGTGTAGTAATTTTAATGTACTGGCCATTAAATATAATATAAGCATTGATGATATGACTGGAACATAGAAACAACGGATTGATCCGTGCTTGAGAGTATAGCCTGACATATTTTTTAATACTATGCTTTTTGCTCAAGCGGTGGCATTTGTACAAGATAGCAAGATTTCGCTACAAAGATCCATCTACAGACTGAACCAAATTTCTAAGGAATGTAATATGAAAATTACCATCGCTCCTCTGATGACGTGGCAGGAGGAGAAACAGGAGTCAGTAGTGAAAAGACAGGGAATCCAGTATTAAAATCAGAATTTAGAAGGGCTTTGGAGGACTTGAGCTCACATAAGACAGGTAGGGATAAATAATATTTCATCGGAATTTCTGTTTCATTGGGGGATGTAGCAACAGAACAACTATTCACGTTGCTGTGTAGGATCTATGAGACTGGCGATCTATTACCAGGATTTCGGAAAAACATCATCCTCAGAATTTCGAAGATAGATAGAGCCAGCAAGAGTTACTGCACAATCAGCCTAACAGCTCATGCATGCAAGTTGGTGACAAGAATAACATACAGAAGAAAGAAAAAGAAAATTATAATGTTAGGTGACGATCAATTTGGCTTTAGAAAAGGTGAAGACACCAGAGAAGCAGTGCTGAAGTTGGGGTTGACAATGGAAGCAAGTCTGAAGAAAAGTCCAGGCACGTTAACAGGATTTGTTGATCCGGGAAAAGCGTTCGGCAATGAAAAACGAGAAAATTCTGAGTAAAATTGGGCTTAGCTATAGGGACAGACGGATAATATACAGTACTACAAAGAGAAGAGGGAACAATAAGAGTGGAAGAAGAAGAAAGAAGAGCTTAAATTAAAAAGTGTGTAAGGCAGGGATGTAGTCTTTCTCCTTACTGTTCAGTGTATACATCGAAGAGGGAATGACGAGAATAACAGAAAGGTTCAATAAACTAAACTACTCCCAAACAGGCCAGGAAGGTCCTACGGTATCGACCGGCCGACGTGCCATCCTCAGCCCATAGGCGTCATTGGATGCGGATATGGAGGGTCATGTGGTCAGCACACCGCTCTCCCGGCCATATGTCAGTTTCCTATACTGGAGCCGCTGCTTCCCAATCAAGTAGCTCCACAGTTTGCCTCACAAGGTCTGAGTGCACCCCGCTTGCCAACAGCGCTCGGCAGACTGGATGGTCACCCATCAAAGTTGTAGCCCAGCCCGACAGTGCTTAACTTCGGTGATCTGACGGGAACCGGTGTATCCACTACGGCAAGGCCGTTGGCAGAAAGGTTCAATAGTGGGGTTAAAATAATTCAAGGTGGAAGGTTACCAATGATAATGATGGCATTACTATCCACAGTAAAAGTGAATAACAGTTACAGGATTTGTTGAATGGAATGATATGTCTAAGATTTACAGAATACGGGCTGAGAGTAAATAGAGGAAATACGAAAGTAAAGATAAGCTGCACAAATGAGAACAGCGACAAACGTACTATCAGAATGTTCAAATGTGTGTGAATTCCTAAGGGACCAAACTGCTTAGGTCATCGGTCCTTAGAGTTACGCACTACTTAAACTAACTTAAAGTAACTTACTCTAAGAACAACACATACACACATGCCCGCTGGAGGCCTCGAACCTCCGGTGGGAGGGGCCGCGCAGTCCATGACATATCGCCTTAAACCGCGCACCCTGGGAGATCGCATAGTAGACGAATGGGAAACCATTGTCTAATCAGATGACTCCCGATTTCAATTGGTAAATGCTGCTCCACATGACCCGCTCAATGATTGGAAATGGTTGTATTCGGCTGGTTGGAGACTATCTGCGGCCATTCATGAACTTCATGTTCCCAAACAACGATGGATTTTTTTATGAATGACCATGTCATCGGGCCACAATTGTTGATGACTGATTTGAAGAAAATTCTGAACAATTCGAGTGAATGGTTTGGCCACCCATCAGACATTTACGGGACATAATCGAAAGGTCGTTTCGTGCACAAAATCCTGCATCGGAAACACTTTCGCACACCTTGTGAGACTAACAACGCAGTGTCAATCCACACCCTTTGCTGGTTCGAGAATGGAAGGCGTGTCCGTTGACGAGGAACAGAGCGCCAAAGAGTAGCAGCAGCCCGACGTGCCTGAGATTAACCGAGCACACATCACGATGGCAGACGGACGTGTACTGACAACGTTGTCGCCAACAGACATGTGTGCTGTTTGTTGTTGTTGTTGTGGTCTTCAGTCCTGAGACTGGTTTGATGCAGGTCTCCATGCCCATACAGTAAAGCTGCATGCCCTCGGGAAAAATTACGGCCTTAGTTTCCCCTTCCTTTCAGCCGCTCGCAGTGCCAGCACAGAAAGGCCGTTTTGGTTAGCGTTACAAGGCCAGATCAGTCAATCATCCAGACTGTTGCCCCTGCAACTGCTGAAAAGGCTGCTGCCCCTCTTCAGAAACCACACATTTGTCTGGCCTCTCAACAAATACCCCTCCGTTGTGGTTTCACCTACGGTGCGGCTATCTGTATCGCTGAGGCACGCAAGCCTCCCCACCAACGGCATGGTCTATGGTTCATGGGGGGATGGTGTGCTGTTTATTGGGTGCGAATGGGTATGTGTGTGAACACCTACAGGGTGTTTCAAAAATGACCGGTATATTTGAAACGGCAATAAAAACTAAACGAGCAGCGATAGAAATACACCGTATGTTGCAATATGTTTGGGACAACAGTACATTTTCCGGCAGACAAACTTTCGAAATTACAGTAGTTACAGTTTTCAACAACAGATGGCGCTGCAAGTGATGTGAAAGATATAGAAGACAACGCAGTCTGTGGGTGCGCCATTCTGTACGTCGTCTTTCTGCTGTAAGCGTGTGCTGTTCACAACGTGCAAGTGTGCTGTAGACAACATGGTTTATTCCATAGAACAGAGGATTTTTCTGGTGTTGGAATTCCACAGCCTAGAACACAGTGTTGTTTCAACAAGACGAAGTTTTTAACGGAGGTTTAATGTAACCAAAGGACTGAAAAGCGATACAATAAAGGATCTGTTTGAAAAATTTCAACGGACTGGGAACGTGACGGATGAACGTGCTGGAAAGGTAGGGCGACCGCGTACGGCAACCACAGAGGGCAACGCGCAGCTAGTGCAGCAGGTGATCCAACAGCGGCCTCGGGTTTCCGTTCGCTGTGTTGCAGCTGCGGTCCAAATGACGCCAACGTCCACATATCGTCTCATGCGCCAGAGTTTACACCTCTATCCATACAAAATTCAAACGCGGCAACCCCTCAGCACCACTACCATTGCTGCACGAGAGACATTCGCTAACGATATAGTGCACAGGATTGATGACGGCGATATGCATGTGGGCAGCATTTGGTTTACTGACGAAGCTTATTTTTACCTGGACGGCTTCGTCAATAAACAGAACTGACGCATATGGGGAACCGAAAAGCCCCATGTTGCAGTCCCATCGTCCCTGCATCCTCAAAAAGTACTGGTCTGGGCCGCCATTTCTTCCAAAGGAATCATTGGCCCATTTTTCAGATCCGAAACGATTACTGCATCACGCTATCTGGACATTCTTCGTGAATTTGTGGCGGTACAAACTGCCTTAGACGACACTGCGAACACCTCGTGGTTTATGCAAGATGGTGCCCGGCCACATCGCACGGCCGACGTCTTTAATTTCCTGAATGAATATTTCGATGATCGTGTGATTGCTTTGGGCTATCCGAAACATACAGGAGGTGGCGTGGATTGGCCTCCCTATTCGCCAGACATGAACCCCTGTGACTTCTTTCTGTGGGGACACTTGAAAGACCAGGTGTACCGCCAGAATCCAGAAACAATTGAACAGCTGAAGCAGTACATCTCATCTGCATGTGAAGCCATTCCGCCAGACACATTGTCAAAGGGTTCGGGTAATTTCATTCAGAGACTACGCCATTTTATTGCTACGCATGGTGGATATGTGGAAAATATCGTACTATAGAGTTTCCCAGACCGCAGCGCCATCTGTTGTTGAAAATTGTAACTACTGTAATTTCGAAAGTTTGTCTGCCTGAAAATGTACTGTTGTCCCAAGCATATTGCAACAAACGGTGTATTTCTATCGCTGCTCGTTTAGTTTTTATTGCCGTTTCAAATGTACCGGTCATTTTTGAAACACCCTGTACATGCAGTGTATGGTGAAGAGGTCATGTCTCGTAAAATGGCTGGTCTCTGCTGTTGCATACTCAGAAAAGGAAGGCAGAATGTGGAGGATGAAGGTCGAACTGGACGTCCCTCCTCACCCACGAGTGGAAACAACACTGCTGGAGTACAGGACAGCCATATAACGGTGTCAGACCTGGAGTCTACGCTGACTGTGCTCAGGCTCATCACACCTTTTTCCAAAGGTGTTTCACAGAGGAAGACCGCACTACAGTTCCTTCTCTAAATACTCGCACGAACGAAAAAATGGCTGACATCGAAATAAGTGGCCAAGCAATAGAAAATCAATTGAAATCACTCAACAGAGGAAAGTCCACTGGACCTGACGGGATACCAATTCGATTCGACACAGAGTACGTGAAAGAACTTGCCACCCTTCTAACAGCCGTGTACCTCAAGTCTCTAGAGGGACGGAAGGTTCCAAATGATTGGAAAAGAGCGCAGGTAGTTCCAGTCTTCCAGAAGGGTCGTGGAGCAGATGGGCAAATCTATAGGCCTATATCTCTGACATTGATCTGTTGTAGAATTTTAGAACATGTTTTTTGCTCGCGTATCATGTCATATCTGGAAACCCAGAATCTACTCTGTAGGAATCAACATGGATTCCGGAAACAGCGATCGTGTGAGATCCAACTCGCTTTATTTGTTCATGAGACCCAGAAAATATTAGATAGAGGCTCCCAGGTAGGTGCCATTTTTCTTGACGTCCGGAAGGCGTTCGATACAGTTCCGCACTGTCGCCTGATGAACAAAGTAAGAGCGTACGGAATATCAGACCAGCTGTGTGGCTGGTTGAAGAGTTTTTAGCAAACAGAACACGGCATATTGTTCTCAATAGAGAGACATCTACAGACGTTAAAGTAACCTCTGGCGTGCCACAGGGGAATGTTATGGGACCGTTGCTTTTCACATTATATATAAATGACCTAGTAGATAGTGTCGGAAGTACCATGCGGCTTTTCGCGGATGATGCTGTAGTATACAGAGAAGTTGCTGCATTAGAAAATTGTAGCGAAATGCAGGAAGATGTGCAGCGGATAGGCACTTGGTGCAGGGAGTGGCAACGGACCCTTAACAAAAACAAATGTATCGTACTGCGAATACGTAGAAAGAAGGATCCTTTATTGTATGATTATATGAGAGCGGAACAAACAATGGTAGCAGCTACTTCTGTAAAATATCTGGGAGTATGCGTACGGAACGATTTGAAGTGGAATGATCGTATAAAATTAACTGTTGGTAAGGCGGGTGCCAGGTTCAGATTCATTGGGAGAGTCCTTAGAAAATGCAGTCCATCAACAAAGGAGGTGGCTTACAAAACACTCTTTGGACCTATACTTGAGTATTGCTCATCAGTGTGGGATCCGTACCAAGTCGGGTTGATAGAGGAGATAGAGAAGATCCAAAGAAGAGCGGCGCGTTTCTCCACAGGGTTATTTGGTAAGCGTGATAGCGTTACGGAGATGTTTAGCAAACTCAAGTGGCAGACTCTGCAAGAGAGGCGCTCTGCATCGTGGTGTAGCTTGCTGTCCAGGTTTCGAGAGGGTGCGTTTCTGAATGAGGTATCGAATGTATTGCTTCCCCCACTTATAGCTCGCGAGGAGATCACGAATGTAAAATTAGAGGGATTCGAGCGCGCACGGAGGCTTTCCGGCAGTCGTTCTTCCCGCGAACCATACATGACCGGAACAGGAAAGGGAGGTAATGGCACGTAAAGTGTCCTCCGCCACACACCGTTGGGTGGCTTGCGGAGTATAAATGTAGATGTAGATGGTCCTTGATGTATTGGGTTACCGAAAAGTATCTGCAAAATGGATACCGAGGATCCTGACCACGGATTACGTGAGTGGAAGGATGGGTATCAGCCTCAATCACTTGACGCAGCGTACGTTAGAGGGAAATAAGTTCCTATTCAGAATCATGCTAGGCAAAGAGTCATGGGTGCACCATTTTACCTCATAATCCAAGGCTACCTCAATAACGTGGTAGCATTCCATTTCAACAGCGAGGAAAAAATTCAAAGCGTCACCCACCCTTGGGAAGGTTACGGTCACAGTGTTGTGGGACACGAAAGGTGTGACTCCCCTTGATTTCCTCCAGCAAGGGACCATTAAGGCGGCACACTACTAAGACGCCCTCACCTAACTCAGGTCCGCCGTTCTTGAGTAAAGGTGGTGTTCTCTTTGACGGACTGCATATGCACACAGCAAGGCTCACACAGGATCAGATTCGTCGCTTCTGATGGGAAAGATTGAATCAGCGGGTCTACTGTCCCTATCTTGCCCCATCGGACTTTACCGTTCCCTACATTGAAAGCCACACTCTCGAGACGTCGCTTCCAAACCGATGTTACGGTGATGCGGACAGTGCAGCAGTTCCTTGCACCCCAGGGCTCCGAGTTTGTTCAAACTGTTTACACAGGACGATAAAAGACTCAATGTCAGCGGCGAAAAAGTCGAAAAATAGTTCAAGGTATGACGTTAATGATGCCCTGATGTATCTGTTTTAGTAACAAAAATTTCCATGCGAAAAACAATGACGAAACTCATTTTCGGAAGATCTTTTGTGTATGATGTCAGTCATAAACGTCATGAAGGCTGCCTGAGACCGCGAATACAAAGTTGCCCAGGTTGGTAATCTATTGTTAAACTTGTAGAAATGCATCTTAGGTTGAAATCACAGTCATTGCCTCTGCAGCAAGTGTACGATTGGTGCAGAAACTTTTAAAACGAGCTGCAGCTTCTGTGGAATGCTCTCCGTACTTGGGACAGGCACTCCATGTTCTGGCAAAAGTAAAGAATGTAGTAGCGAAAGAGCTTGTGAAGGAAGACAGTCGTGTTACTGTGAACGATGTAGTCACTATTTTCGATATTAATGTTTTGAATATTTCAGAGTCCACCATTCCTGTTATAAAATCACTGTTACTTACTTCACTGTCAAGTGATTTCAAGAGTCATTTTCAAGTCGATATCTCTATACTTGTAAACATACAGCATAACCCTTTGTGGGTGTATATCAGTCATTCCCAAAGTAGTTTTTATCGCGCACCTCGAGTCGACTACTGGCTGGAAAGAGTCGATGTCGGCGAAACAGACATAAACAAAGTTTTAAGCAATCCTCCATCCAAGCTGGAGGATCGTCTGAAAAGGTGTCACCTCTGTAATGCAGGTAAAGATGTAAAATACATTCAAGTACGTATAGAAAAACGTCAGCAGAGACCGAAAATCCGTAAGTGACAGTATGGTCGCCTCGACTTCATAAAGAGATGGAAATGGAAATGCCGTGGCCCGCATCTCGTGGTCGTGCGGTAGCGTTCTCGCTTCCCACGCCAGGGTTCCCGGGTTCGATTCCCGGCGGGGTCAGGGATTTTCTCTGCCTCGTGATGGCTGGGTGTTGTGTGCTGTCCTTAGGTTAGTTAGGTTTAAGTAGTTCTAAGTTCTAGGGGACTGATGACCATCGATGTTAAGTCCCATAGTGCTCAGAGCCATTTGAACCATTTTTTTTGGAAATGCCGTGTGGCTAGAGCCTCCCGTCAGGTAGACCGTTCGCCTGGTGCAAGTCTTTCGAGTTGATGCCACTTCGGCGACTTGCGTCTCGATGGGAATGAAATGATGATGATAAGGACAACACAACACCCTGTCCCTGAGCGGAGAAAATCTCCGACCCAGCCGGGAATCGAGCCCGGGCCGTTAGGTATGACATTCCGTCGCGCTGACCACTAAGCTGATTATGATGGTTTGCGAACGTCTTACAGTATTTCTCTACTTATAGGAAAATCTGGAAACCTGCTTACTATCCTGGAACAGTTAATTTTGCCAGTACTTAACAGATTTTAAGAACTGTTCTACACAAACCTGCTTATGACATACTCAAAAGAATTTCTTGGACAAAAAACTGTTCAAAAACGTGTTCATGAAGTGAGTTACAAGACTGAAGTCATCTTGCGTATTTATGCGTAAACGACCCATTTTTCTAAACAAAAGGACGGCTCATACCCACCTAGTAATGGAGCAGAATTATTGGTATCTATTCGTTTTGTTATCAACCAAGAAACCCGGGAGAAATGTTCTTCCCAAAAACTGTGACAACGTACGCTAAAGATGATTCAGCATTTAATCATTTGAAAAATCATTTCATGGACAAGCAATCACTTTCTCAAATGTAATGTCAGCGGCAGCAGTTGAAGCACCTGCCGCGTTTGGATACCGTGGCGCGTTTATAACCCGCTTGAAACAAAATATAACCGGGGTGTTGGCAGTTCGCTGCGTCATCCATCGATAACATTTATTTTCTAAACATTGTAGAGATTCAATGTATCAATCTTTCCAGTTTGTCATTAATGCAATAATCAAAATAGGAAGGAATGTGTCGAACCTTGGGCTATTTGGACAGTCATGCGAAGAAAATGAACTAATTTTTCTAGATTTGTGTCTTGTGTAATTTAAATTAATAATACTGCAAATTCAACAATTTTCTTTTTGCATTTTTCGGTTTACACATCTACGTAAAAAATGAAAGTGGGTAGCACTGTATCGGCTGCCAAAACTACATTTGAAGCAGATGAATAAACTTTTAGGTACATATGGTGTGTACAGATGTGCATCTATCATCTTCATATACTTGTATACACCCACAAAGGCTGATGATGTAAATTTACAAGTATAGGGGTACATAAATGAAAATGGAAAATTGCAGAAATCAGGTGATCGTGGTTATATGACGGCCAGAGTCGAAAATTGGATTGTGTTTCAATAAATGCGTGGCTGCAGCACCTGAAATGAGAGAGCGAAGAAGAAAAAACGAATGCTAGTGTTGGTCAGCACCCAGTATTTTCCTCGAAGTGCTGCGATTTAGTAGAGTGCCTGCAAGGTGGACATCAGGTCAGCTGACTGGTGAACTCAGAGGTCGACATTTAGATGCCTGTGAGGAAATTTTGCGCCGTTTCAAGGTCGAAGGTAATGGATTTCGTGAGAGAATTTATACGAGTCATACAAGTTGGGAGCACGGCGACTAGGAATGGCGCGTGAGGTCATCGCTAAATCCAATCCGCGCCCAACCATCGGTACGAAAACTTACGCTGACTGCGTTTTGCAGTGCTAACTTTGGAGCATTACGTGGAAAGATGATATCACTGCCAGGTAATTCTGCTTTGCTCTTCATCAAGAGTAACACTGGATGTGTCTTGCTGGAAAACGGCTATGCTCGTCCTAATTATGCATGTTCAACCGTAGCAACATCACAGGGTAGTAAATTAGAACGTCTCGAACAGCCTCCGCATTCACCTCGCCCCGAATGACGGCTCAAAGCAGAGATGGGAAGGAAGCGCCTCGGAAGCGATGGAGAGCTGGAAACAGCGGCTGGCCGAGACAAAGCAATTCTTCTAACGAGGAATCCACGCACTTACGAAGCGGTGGAATGCATTCATTACACGTCATGGGGTCTACGGCGAAAAATGAAATACAAGGCGTCCAAAATTAAAGCTTCAGATTCAAAGCGCTGTAGAAAGAGAACCTCTGCTCATAATGACGTAAAATTTGAACAGCATATTAACATACAGGGTGATTCAAAAAGAATACCACAACTTTAGGAATTTAAAACTCTGCAACGACAAAAGGCAGAGCTAAGCACTATCTGTCGGCGAATTAAGGGAGTTATAAAGTTTTATTTAGTTGTACATTTGTTCGCTTGAGGCGCTGTTGACTAGGCGTCAGCGTCAGTTGATGCTAAGATGGCGACCGCTCAACAGAAAGCTTTTTGTGTTATTGAGTACGGCAGAAGTGAATCGACGACAGTTGTTCAGCGTGCATTTCGAACGAAGTATGGTGTTAAACTTCCTGATAGGTGGTGTATTAAACGTTGGTATAAACAGTTTACAGAGAATGGGTGTTTGTGCAAAGGGAAAAGTTCTGGACGGCCGAGAACGAGTGATGAAAATGTAGCACGCATCCAGCAAGCATTTGTTCGCAGCCCAGGAAAATCGACTCGCAGAGCTAGCAGAGAGCTGCAAATTCCACAATCAACTGTATGGAGAGTCCTACGAAAACGGTTAGTTATGAAACCTTATCGTCTGAAATTGGTTCAAGCACTGTCTGCAGCTGATAAGATTAAAAGAATCGATTTCTGTGATTTTATCCTTGCTCAAATGGAAACAGATGAATCTTTCGTTTCAAAGATTGTGTTTAGTGATGAAGCAACTTTCCACACTAACGGGAAAGTCAACCGTCACAATGTCTGTATATGGGGCACTGAGAATCCGCGGGAAACAACTCAGTATGAACGTGACTCGCCTAAGGTGAACGTTTTCTGTGCCATTTCAGACAATAACGTTTTTGGTCCCTTTTTCTTCGAAGGTGCTACTGTAACTGGACTACAGTATCTGGAGATGTTAGAGAATTGGCTGTTCCCTCAGCTCGAACAAGAAGCACAACAATTCATATTTCAGCAGGATGGAGCGCCACCACATTGGCACTTATCTGTCCTTAACTACCTGAACGTCAACTACCCGAGGCGATGGATCGGCCACCAGGCAGCCCGTGACAGAGCACTTCATCACTGGCCTCCAAGAAGCCCTGATCTTACCCCCTGCGATTTTTTCTTATGGGGGTATGTTAAGGATATGGTG
Organism: Schistocerca serialis cubense; assembly: GCF_023864345.2. NCBI lineage: Eukaryota > Metazoa > Arthropoda > Insecta > Orthoptera > Acrididae > Schistocerca > Schistocerca serialis. The sequence continues at coordinate 219,335,483 of NC_064647.1, read as the reverse complement.
TTTCGGCCACCTCTCCCAGCCACCATTGATGATTTGAAACGAGAAATAACAGCAGCTATCCAAACTGTTACGCCTGATATGCTACAGAGAGTGTGGAACGAATTGGAGTATCGGGTTGATATTGCTCGAGTGTCTGGAGGGGGCCATATTGAACATCTCTGAACTTGTTTTGAGTGAAAAAAAAACTTTTTAAATACTCTTTGTAATGATGTATAACAGAAGGTTATATTATGTTTCTTTCATTAAATACACATTTTTAAAGTTGTGGTATTCTTTTTGAATCACCCTGTATTACTGACGCAGGGGGACATTTCATGGAGAAAAGTTAACGGTAACTTGAGCAATAGATGGCGCAATATCCGCCGAATACGCACACCAAGAGACGCTTGACACACGGCTGTGTCTCAGTTCGCATTCGACATGCCCGACGTGAGTGTCCCCATGAAGGACAGCGCACTGCCGGTAAAGCTCTTTCACAAGAACTGTGACAGTGCGTCAGTAGCCCTGCAGGAGTTCCGGACACTCAAGGGTATGAAAAAGACATTGGACCGATGGCTGCCAACGGTCTGGAGAAAATGGTTACAAAATTCGAAAAGACAGGCTCTATTGCAGTGCAATCTGGCAGAGGGAGGAAAGCAGTTAATCCGACGTCATTCGAAGAGGTACCCATCACTGCAGAAGCTGTTGACAGGTGGTGTGCAAACATCCAGTGCACGGGGAATTGTCCGAACGTTGGACATTCCTACGAGCACGTTGCATAAAATCCTACGAAAAATCCTGCATTACTATGCATACAATTTTTAACGAATTCGTTTGTTACCCACATTGGATGACCGTTAATTGTAATAAATGTTCATGGAGTTAAAATATTGTTGGCCTGGTCTAGTGGTAGTTATAATTCAACCCTCATCTTGTTTTTTTTTAAGCATCTCCTTCAATTCTTTTCTGAATTTCTTCTGTTTGGAAGCGAGGTTCTCTTGTAGGTCTGGAAACCCTATAGGTTGACATGTTTGTTGAAATAACATAGCTGACAAACTGATTCGTACGTCGTTTTCATTTTTAATAGTCCTAGATGCCTTGCTGCCATCAATTACGATGTTCACTCACAGTCAGTGAAATACATTCCATTTGTACGCAACTCCAGAAAACTTTTCTCCTTCTTTCCTTCCCGCCAGACAACATACAACCGATTCGCAGTTAACATCGCTCCAAATTACGTCAGTAATAGTCATACTAAGACCGAAACATAGAACATTAAATCGAAAATAATTTACAGAAAATGAAATTCACTCAACAGCACAATAGAAAAATTATGATAACATATATACACATAAACAAAAATATATCTTTTTGTAGTACAGTAACTTTATGAAATTTGTTTTTTTTATTACAGTGGTTAATTGTATTAGCACGACATATTATACAGTCGGAATTTGAAACATGTCAAATAAGATCGACAAAAGGATAAAAGCGTAAATTTAAGAATATACATGGTCCAAACGGCTTATTGCACGTCAGAAACTTCACACATGTTCAGGAGTTGCTTCTTGCTGACCTGCCAGCATGACAAACGTTCTCTCTCAAATTTCTTGCTGGCATGGAAGTGAACAATGAATGGCCGTGGAACATTCTGTGGACAAGCAACGCCCACCTCAAAGGAAATGTCAGTACGTGGAATTGCAGAATATGGACAAAAGAAAATCTGTAAGCACTTAAACCGTTCCCACTTCGCTCTGCGAAGTTGACTGTGTGTTGCAGGTTGACGGCATCGTTTTTATAGTGCCGTATTTTGTCGAGCAGATGAGTCCCTCGGGTCCGGACAACCCCAAAAACATACGTTTTTCATATCAGCTGCATTATGCCAGGTACTCCATATCAGCGACCTCAATAGTCATTAGACGTTGTGCGAGAGCAGAATGGGCACTCCGCGGAACTGACGGACTTCAAACGTGCACAGGTGATTGAGTGTCACTTGTGTCATACGCCTAAACGCGAGATTTCCATACTCCTTAACATCCCTAGGTCCTCTGTTTCCTGTGTGATAGTGGAGTGGAAACCTGAAGGGACACGTACAGCACAAAAGCGTGCAGGCCGACCTCGTTTGTTGACTGACAGAGATCGCCGGCCGTTGAAGAATGTCATAATGTGTAGTAGGCAGACACGTATATGCAGACCATCACACAGGAATTCCAGACTGCATCAGGATCCACTGCAAGTACTATGACAGTTAGGTGGGAAGTAAGAAAACTTGGATTTCATGGTCGATCGGTTGTTCATAAGCCACGCATCATGCCGGTAAATGTCACACTACGCCTCGCTTGGTGTAAGGAGCTTAAACATTGGACGATTGAACAGTGGAAAAACGTTGTGTGCACTGACGAATCACGGTACACAATGTGGCGATCCGACGGCAGGGTGTGGGTATGGTGAATGCCCGGTGAACGTCATCTGCCAGCGTGTGTAGTGCCAACAGTAAAACTCGGAGGCGGTCTGTTATGGTGTGGTCGTGTTTTACATGGAGAGAGCATGCATCGCTTCTTGTTTTACGTGGCACTATCACAGTACAGGCCGACATTGAACTTTTAAGAACCTTCTTGTTTCCCACTGTTGAAGAGCAATTTGGGGATGGTGACTGCGTCTCTCAACACGATCGAACACCTATTAATAACGCACGGCCTGTGGCGAAGTGGTTACACGACAATGGACTGGCCTGCACAGAGTCCTGACCTGAATGCTATAGAACACCTTTGGGATGTTTTGAAACGCCGACTTCGTGCCAGGCCTCACCGACAGACAGCGATACCTCTCCTCAGTGCAGCACTTAGTGAAGAATGGGCTGCCATTCCCCAAGAAACCTTCCAGAATCTGATTCAACGTATGCCTGCGTGAGTGGAAGCTGTCATCAAGGCTAAGGGTGGGCCAGAACCATAATGAATACCAACATAACCGATGGAGGGCGCCACGAACTTTTAAGTCATTTTTAGCCAGGTGTCCCGATACTTCTGATGCCATAGTGTATCTCTACCGTCACTGGTAAACGCTATGACAGTTTTTTGTGCACGAACATCATTCCAACACTTCAGCAGCATGGGTGTGTGAGTAGGATAATTTTTATTCAAGATGGAGAGCACCTGCACGTTGCATAGCCAGTGAAGCGGCTACTGCAGCGGCATTTTGGAAATGCTAGAACTAATTATCAGCCATTATTTCCCTACAGTCGGGTCGTCCAGATCACCTGATCTTAATCCGACTGACTTCTGGCTGTGGGGTTATCCGAAAAATGTTATACTCAGTGCTCCAATGAGGAAACATAGCTGAACTGAAGGCAACATGTTCTAAACGTGGCCCCCGAGGCGCTTCAGTTTGTTGTTGAACATGCTGTTTCTCGATTTTTTAACTTGTGGCTGAAATAAGACCCAATTTCATTTTGCTTTTCATGCTGTTTTTGCCCTCAGAAGAGTTGAACACCGACGTCATTTTGTTTTTTACGCGGTTTTTGTTCTCCGGACAATTAAAAACCGGTTTTCCCCATCCGATGTGGTGCGACTTCGCCATTCTGGATGGGCTTACCTAGCTAACAGTGCCACAACTGTTGAGTGTCGAAGTTGTGCAGCCATGCACGTTGAACAACACGCATGCCGTAATTTGTAACTCTAACCACAGTCGTCGTACTGCGGTTCATTTCCAGCCGACTCCCTTTAAGACTCTTACAGCTCCTTCTATTGGTAAAATTGCACCTCCCCAGTACTCTACCAATAAACCGAAGTGTTTACCTGCTTTGCCCACGACTGAACCTACGTGATCATCCCATTTCATATCCCTACATGTCAGCCCCTGGTAGCTGAGTAATGTTTGGTCAGAGGGCTGATCGCCCTCTGTAATAAAAGAACTGAGGAAAGGAATCAACGATCAACTTGAACGGATGTGTTGTGACGTCCGACCAGACCAAACGCAACGAACAAAAAAAAGTGGTCAGCGCGACGGAATGTCATACCTAACGGCCCGGGTCCGATTCCCGGCTGGGTCGGAGATTTTCTCCGCTTAGGGAGTGCGTGTTATGTTGTCCTTATCATCATCATTTCATCCCCATCGATACGCAACTCGCTGAAGTGGCGTGAACTCGAAAGACTTGCACCAGACGAACGGTCTATCCGACGGGAGGCCCTAACCACACGGCATTTCCATATCCCTACATGATGTGATAGTCATAGGATAGTACATTTCTTCGTTTCGTGGAGTGTACAATTTTACATTTCTGAACATTTAAAGCAAGTTGCCAGTCTTTGGACCACTTTAAAATGTTATCAAGATCTGACTGAATATCTATGCAGCTTCTTTAAGATAGTACTTCATTATAGATAACTGTATCATCTGAAAAGAGTCTGAGGTTACTATTAGTAGTCTGCGAGATCATTAATATACAGTGTGAACAGCAAGGGTCCCAACACGCTCCCGTGAGGCACACCTGAAGTTACTTCTATGGCTGAGATGATCCTCCATCAAAGCTAACATTCTGTGTCCTTCCTACCAAAAAGTCTTCAGTCCATTCACAAGTTTCACTTGGTACCCCATATGATCGTATTTTTGACAGAAGGCGTAGGTGTGCTACTGATTCAGATGCTTTCTGGAAGTCAAGCAGACTGCATCTGCCTGACTGCTTTGATCTAAAGCTTTCAGTATGTCATGTGAGAAAAGCACGAGTTGGGTTCAAATAGCTCTGAGCACTATGTGACTTAACATCTGAGGTCATCAGTGCCCTAGAACTTAGAACTACTTAAACCTAACTAACCTAAGGACATCACACACATCTATGCCCGAGGCAGGATTCGAACCTGCGACCGTAGTGGTCCCGCGGTTCCAGACTGAAGCGCCTAGAACCGCTCGGCCACATCGGCCGGCCACGGGTTTTTCACGATCGATGTCTTTGGAATCCGTGCTGGCTGCCATTGAAGAGATCATTCTGTTCAAGAAACCTCATTATGTTTCAGCTCAGAATATGTTCTAAGATTTTTCAACAAGTTGATGACAAGGATTTAGGATAGTTTTGTGGATCGCTTCTACTACCCTTCTTGTAGACAGGGGTGACCTATGCTGTTTTTCAAGAACTGGGCATGGTTTTTTTGTTCGAGGGATCTACGATAGATTATAGTTAGAGGAGGAGCTAACTCAGCCGCAATATTCAGTATAGAATTTGACGGGGATCCCATCGGACCCTGGAGATTTGTACAATTTTAACAATTTTAGCTGTTTCTCAACACCATTGACACTAGTACTTAATTCATTCATCTTTTCAGTGGTACGAGGATTAAATTGGGGCAATTACTCTGTGTTTCTCTTTGTAAAGAGTTAAGCGTTTCAGCTTTTCCTTTGCTACCCCCAGTTTAATTTCCTGTCTCGGTCGATAGGGACTGGACACTAATTTCGGTGCCACTAATAGCCTTTACATACGATCAATGTTTCTTCGGGTTTGGCGAAAGATCGCTGGCCAATATTCTGTAAAGCTATTCACTGAATGCATCACGCATTGGTCTCCTGACAGCCAAACGCGTTTCTTTCAGCATTTCCCTATGCGTAGCCCTACGCTTCGTTTTAAACGAATAATGCAGTAATTTCTCTTTCTTTAGAAGTTTCTTTACAGTGACTGTGTAACATACCTTCTTCCTGGCAGTGTTTTCATCGCCGATTCTGCGCCGAACCTTCTCACTCCTTGCCTTACCAGTGCACCTATGTTCAACATTCTTCTTCCTCAAATTAAAGCCTAACTTCGACAGTACTAGACTTTCCTTGGCCATGGAATACTCTTTTTGCGAGTGGCAGTCTGCTCCTTCTTGCTCCGTCCATCAGGCGTTATGTTGCTCCCTTCGCAACAAAATTCCTTAACTTCATCTATTTCCTAATCCCCGAATCCAGTGTTAAGTTTCTCGCTGTTTTCATTTCTGCTACATCCCAACACTTTCGTCTTTCATCGATTTACTCTCTATACATATTCTGTACCCATTACACAATTCATTCTATTCAACAGATCCTGTAATTCTTATTCACTTTCACTGAGGAGACCAATGACGTCAACGAATTTGATCATTTATTTCCTTTCACCTTGTGTTTTAAATCTAGTGTTACACTTCTTTTTAATTTCCGATATTGCTTCTTGCATGTGTACATTGAACACAATGACGAAAGACAATATCCCTGTCTTACACCCTTTCTAATTAGAGCACTTAATTCTTCGCCTCACACTCTCATCGTTCCCTCTTCGTTCTCGTACGTATTCTACACTACTGGCCTTTAATATTGCTACGCCAAGAAGAAATGAAGATGATAAACGGGTATTCATTGGACAAATATATTATACTAGAACTGACATGTGATTACATTTTCACGCAATTTGGGTGCATAGATCCTGACGAATCAGTACCCAGAACAACCACCTCTGGCCGTAATAACGGCCTTGATATCCCATGGGTATTGAGTCAAACAGAGCTTGGATGGCGTGTACAGGTACAGCTGCACATGCAGCTTCAACACGATACCACAGTTCATCAAGAGTAGTGACTGGCGCATTGTGACGAGCCAATTGCTCGGCCACCATTGACCAGACGTTTTCAGTTGGTGAGGGATCTGGAGAATGTGCTGGCCAGGGCAGCAGTCGAACATTTTCTGTATCCAGAGAGGCCCGTACAGGACCTGCAACATCCGGTCGTGCACTATCCTGCTGAAATGTAGGGTTTCGCAGGGACCGAATGAAGGGTAGAGCCATGGGTCGTAACACATCTGAAATGTAACGTCCACTGTTCAAAGTACTGTCAATACGAGCAAGAGGTGACCGAGACGTGTAACCAATGCCACCCCATACCATCACGCCGGGTGATAAGCCAGTATGGCGATGACGAATACATGCTTCCAATGTGCGTTCACCGCGATGTCGCCAAACACAGATGCGACCATCATGATTCTGTAAACAGATCCGAAAAAATTATGTTTTGCCATTCGTGCACCCAGGTTCGTCGTCGAGTACACCATCGCAGGCGCTCCTGTCTGTGATGTAGCGTCAAGGGTAACCGCAGTCATGGTCTTCGAGCTGATAGTCCATGCTGCTGCAAACGTCGTCGAACTGTTCGTGCAGATGGTTGTTGTCTTGCAAACGTCCCCATCTGTAGACTCAGATAACGAGACGTGGCTGCACGATCCGTTAACAGGCATGCGGATAAGATGCCTGTCATCTCGACTGCTAGCGATACGAGGCCGTTGGGATCCAACACGGCGTTCCGTATTACCCTCCTGAACCCTCCGATTCCATATTCTGCTAACAGTCATTGGATCTCGACCAACGCGAGCAGCAACGTCACGATACGATAAACCGCAATCGCGATAGGCTACAATCCGACCTTTATCAAAGCCGGAAACGTGATGGTACGCATTTCTCCTCCTTACACGAGGCATCACAACTACTTTTCACCAGAAAACGCCGGTCAACTGCTGTTTGTGTATGAGAAATCGGTTCGAAACTTTCCTCGTGTCAGCACATAGTAGGTATCGCCAGCGGTGCCAATCTTGTGTGAATGCTCTGAAAAGCTAATCATTTGCATATCACAGCATCTTCTTCCTGTCGGTTAAATTTCGCGCCTGTAGCACGTCATCTTCGTGGTGTAGCAATTTTAATGGCGAGTAGTGTATATTACTGGTTTTTCCCTATAGCTAAACTCTATTTTTCTTAGCATTTCCAACACCTTGCACGATTTTACGTTGTCAAACTTTTTATCTAGGTCAACAAATGCTACGAACGTATCTTGATTCTTCTTCAGCCTTTCATCCATTATCAAACGCAACGTCAGAACTATCTTTCTGGTGGATTTATCTTATCCATAGCGAAACTCATCGACATCTAAGACATCATCAATTTTCTTTTGGTGAGCACGAAACAGTCGTGGACATTCTGAGACAACTTCAATGACAGACAGTGCAAGACAGACGTTCTACACCACGATGTGGTTTACTATTAAAGTTCCAATAGTATAAGAAAAGACTATTTAGGTATAGGTAAAACTAGAACATTCGAGCTCGCATATAGGCTCATCAAGAATATTTCTTCTTTCAGCGGACTACTGACGACTAGAACACGGAAAGGCGGGGGAGAGGGGGGGGGGGACACTTTCACTGGTACAGAAAGCACGCTTCCCCCCCACACACCATAAGGTGGCTTGCCAAGGAAAGTGGCTTCAGAAGAACGCATCTACATCTATATGACCACTTCGTAATTCACAATTAATTGCCTGGCAGGGTGTTCATCGAAACACCTTAAAGCATCTTCTCAGCCATTCCACCCTCGCGAAGCGGTCGGGAAATACTAGTACTTAAATCTTTACGTGCGAGCTATGATCTGTCTTATTTTCTTGTGACGATCGTTTCTTCATATCTAGGTGGGCGCCAGTAAAATATTTTCACATTCGGAGGAGACGGCTGGTGATTCAAATTTCATGAAAAGATCCTCTTGCAACGAAAAACGCCTGTATTTTAATGATTGCCACCTCAATTAACGTATCATGTCCGTGCTACTCTCTATACTGTTTCACGATGATACAAAACGAGCTGCCCTTCTTTGGACTTTTTCGACGTCCTTCGTCAGGCCTATATGATGCGGATATCGCACCGCATAACATTACTTCAGAACAGGATGGATAAGCGTAGTATGGGCAGTGTATTTAGAACATGTGTTGCATCTTCTAAGTCTTCTGCCAATAGATCACAGTCTGTGGCTTACTTTTCCCACAACGTTATCTATGTAATGGTTATAATATAAGTTAATCGTAACTGTAATCACTAACTATTTAGTTGCATTTGCAGCGTTATGTATGTGTGAATTACCGTGTAACCGAAGCTTAGCGGTTTCCTTTTAGTACTCATGTGGACGAGTTCATACTTTTCATTATTTGAGATAGATACCACTTGTTACACCATAGAGAATCTTGTCTAATTTTGAGATTGGTTTTGATCATGTGATGACTTTACAAGACTTAAAGTGACAGCGTAATCTACCAGCAATCTAAGAGGGATGCTCAGACTGTCTCCTATGTCGTTAATATAGATTAGGAAGACAGAGAGACTTCAACACTTCCTCGGGGAACGCCAGATATCACTCAATGACCTTCCTTCGATTGCTGCGAGCTGTGACCTTTCTGACAGGAAATCTGGAATCTAGTGACGCAACTGAGGCGATAATCCATAGGCACTCAGTTTGATTGTGAGAGACGGTGTCAAAACTCTTCTGGAAATCTACAAATGTGGAACCAATTTGGCATCCCCTGTCGGTAGCTCTCATTACTTCCTGAGAATAAAGAGCTAATTGTGTTTTCTGAATCCGTGTTCGGTGTCTGTCAATAAATCGTTTTCTGCGAGATAATTCATAACACTCGAACACAGTATATGTTCCAAAATCCTGGTGCAGATGATGTTAGTTATATGGGTCTCTAATTGACACACCAGGGTAGCCGAGAGCGCTAACGCGCTGCTTCCTGGACTCGGGTGTGCGCACCGGCCCCGGTTCGAATCCGCCGGGCGGATTACCGACGACGGCCCGTGTGCCGGCCAGCCTGGATGTGGCTTTTAGGCGGTTTTCCACATGCCGCTAGGTGAATACCGGGCTGGTCCCCACGTTCCGCCTCAGTTACACGACTCACAGACATTTGAAATACGTCCGCACTATTTCACGGTTTACACTAGACGCAGACAGTTGGGATACACTGATACCACCCTGGGGGGGTGGGGGGTTGGGGGGGGGGGGAATCAGGGTGGCGGCAGGAAGGCCAGCCGGCCATCTCTAACACTAACATTGCCAAATGCGTTGTAACCACGCCGACCCTGCGATCACTGCGGGACTATGGCGTAAACGAAAGAAAGAAAGATATGGGTCTCTAATTCAGAGGATTACTCCTGTTTCCTTTCTTGGGTATTAATGAACTTGTGCAACTTTCCAGTCTTAAGGGGGGTAGGACGTCAAACGGGCCGACTTGGAGCAGGAGAGTCACCACAGGACATTTTATTTTGTACTGTCTATACTTTCACAAATAGATACATAAAACTTTGTCAGCCTGACCAGGAAGGATTCAGGATTCACACTCATAGGAGTGGAAGTGCAAAAATATAACTAAATAAATTTTTTTTAGTAATGAAATTTCATCATTTTTTCCCTTACTGTTGGCTGCATTTGTATCTATAGGTACATTTTTCTTCACAAGTAAGAGAGATTCTTTGATGAATTTTGCACAGCATACAAACCATACTTACAGGTGTATGAAACTCTAGAAGTTTCCAAATCTATTAAAAACTGTGGTATAAATTGACATAATTAACTACAAAATTTGATTTTTTTTCTAAACATAAAGTTTAAAACGTAACAGCTGATCCAATTTTTCATAAATTAAATAGATTCTAGAGTTTCAGACACCTGTAAGTATGGTTTGTATGCTGTGCAAAATTCATCGAACAGTCTCTCTTACTTATGAAGAGAAGTGTATCTATAGCAACAAATGCAGCCAATAGTAAGTGAAAAAATGATGAAATTTCACAAGTAAAAAAAATTATTTTGTTATGTTTTTGAACTTCCGCTGCTACGAGTGTGAATCCTGAATCCTTCCTGGTCATGCTGACAACGTTTTATGAATTTACTTGTAAAAGTATAGACAGTGGAAATTAAAATGTCCTGTGTTGCCTCGCTTGCTACAAGTCGGCACGTTTGACGTCCTACCCCCCCTTAAGATACGTATCTTTCAACGAGCAAGTAGTTGTATATGATTGCTAAGTAAGGAGCTATTGTATCGCCATACTCTGAAAGAAACTTGACTAGTGTACAATCTGGACAGGAGACCTTGCCTTATTACGTGATTTAAGATGCTCCACTACACCGAGTATTCCTGCTACTAACTTAGAAGCAGATGCAGATGTAGTGGCGATGTCCAGTTAAGTAAGCCTTTGAACGGTTTTTTAGCGATCACGAAATATTAGACGGTGTACTCCCGTTGCTGTATTTCTCGAATAAAAAGTGGTGAGCAGGAGTATGTCTGAAGGTCTGCCACCACGAAGCTGGCGGCATCTTGCACACCATCTCGCATCTGCTTGACTGCGACCTTCAGTAACACGAACAGCCGGTGGTGTTCTTCTGCCACCTGCTGGGACTCGCACCGTATTTCAACTGCGGTGATCTAACAGCGCCGGGCCAGGCGGTGACTCAGGAACGTAACCCGGAATTCTGCAGCCTTGAGCGACTGCCGGAGTTCATAAAACTGTGTGCAGACGGGGAACGTCCTGAGATACCGTTACACGGCGTCTGGTGACCACCTGACTGCCTCACCGTGTGCCCACCTGCGCTTACAAATAATGTTTCGTATCGCAGAAACTTACTGCTGGGAAGGCTGGTCCGTTTATGTACAACTAGATGTCAAACTACTGTTCTCCGTTCACCTTTTTAGAATAAATCCAGACAACAGGTTACCCTGTTTAAAGTCTGCAGCAGTTAGAAAACTCCGAAACACTCACTCACTAGAAATATTCTAACACACCACACCATACTACATGACATAATAATAATACGGTGAAGCTAAAAAAAAACTGTTATAGGCATGCGTATTCAAATACAGAGATATGTAAACAGACAGAATACGGCGGTGCGCTCGGCAACTCCTATACAGGGTGTTACAAAAAGGTACGGCCAAACTTTCAGGAAACATTCCTCACACGCAAATAAAAAGATGTTATGTGGACGTGTGTCCGGAAACGCTTAATTTCCATGTTAGAGCTCATTTTAGTTTCGTCAGTAGGTACTGTACGTTCTCGATTCACCGCCAGTTGGCCCAATTGAAGGAAGGTAATGTTGACTTCGGTGCCTGTGTTGACATGCGACTCATTGCTCTACAGTACTAGCATCAAGCACATCAGTACGTAGCATCAACAGGTTAGTGTTCATCACGAACGTGGTTTTGCAGTCAGTGCAATGTTTACAAATGCGGAGTTGGCAGATGCCCATTTGATGTATGGATTAGCACAGGGCAATAGCCGAGGCGCGGTACGTTTGTATCGAGACAGATTTCCAGAACGAAGGCGTCCCGACAGGAAGACGTTCGAAGCAATTGATCGGCGTCTTAGGGAGCACGGAACATTCCAGCCTATGACTCGCGACTGGAGAAGACCTATAACGACGAGGACACATGCAATGGACGAGGCAATTCTTCGTGCAATTGACGATAACCCTAATGTCAGCATCAGAGAAGTTGCTGCTGTACAAGGTAACGTTGACCACGTCACTGTATGGAGAGGGCTACGGGAGAACCAGTTGTTTCCGTACCATGTACAGCGTGTGCAGGCACTACCAGCAGCTAATTGGCCTCCACGGGTACACTTCTGCGAATGGTTCATCCAACAATGTGTCAATCCTCATTTCAGTGCAAATGTTCTCTTTACGGATGAGACTTCATTCCAACGTGATCAAATTGCAAATTTTCACAACCAACATGAGTGGGCTGACGAGAATCTACACCCAATTGTGCAATCAGGTCACAACACAGATTTTCTGTGAACGTTTGGACAGACATTGTTGGTGATGTCTTGATGGTGCCCCATGTTCTTCCACCTACGCTCAATGGAGCACGTTATCATGATTTCATACGCGATACTCTACCTGTGCTGCTAGAACATGTGCCTTTACAAGTACGACACAACATGTGGTTCATGCGCGATGGAGCTCAACAACACATTCGGTGACCGATGGATTGGTAGAGGCGGACCAATTCCATGGCCTCCACGCTCTCCTGACCTCAACCCTCTTGACTTTCATTTATGGGGGCATTTGAAAGCTCTTGGCTACGCAACCCCGGTACCAAATGTAGAGACTCTTCGTGGTCGTATTGTGGACGGCTGTGATACAATACGCCATTCTCCAGGGCTGCATCAGCGCATCAGGGATTCCATGCGACGGAGGGTGGATGCATGTATCCTCGCTAACGGAGGACATTTTGAACATTTCCTGTAACAAAGTGTTTGAAGTCACGCTGGTACGTTCTGTTGCTGTGTGTTTCCATTTCATGATTAATGTGATTTGAGGTGAAGTAATAAAATGAGCTCTAACATGGAAATTAAGCGTTTCCGGACACATGTCCACATAACATATTTTCTTTCTTTTTGTGTGAGTAATGTTTCCTGAAAGTTTGGCCGTACCTTTTTGTAACACCCTCTATAAGACAACAAGTGTCTGGCGCAGTTGTTATATCGGTTACTGCTGCTACAATGGCAGGTTATCAAGATTTAAGGGAGTTTCGACGTGGTGTTGTAGTCGGCGGACGAGTGGTGTGACACAGCATCTCCGAGGTAGCGACGAAGTGGGAATTTTCTCGTACGACCCCTTCACGTATCTACCGTCAATATCAAGAATCCAGTGAAACACAAAATCTCCAACTTCGCTACGGCCGGAAAAGGATCCTGCAAGAACGGGACCGACGACGACAGAAGAGACTCGTTAAACGTGACCGAAGTGCAATCCTTTCGCAAACTGCTGCAGATTTCGATACTGGGCCATCGACAAGTGTCAGCTTGTGAGCCGGCTTGTGTGGCCGAGCGGTTCTAGGCGCTTTAGTCTAGAACCGCGCGATCGCTACGGTCGCAGGCTCGAATCCTGCCTCGGGCATGGCTGTGTGTGATGACCTTAGGTTAGTTAGGTTTAAGTAGTTCTAAGTTCTAGGGGACTGATGACCACAAATGGTTCAAATGGCTCTGAGCACTATGGGACTCAACTGCTGTGGTCATTAGTCCCCTATAACTTAGAACTACTTAAACCTAACTAACCTAAGGACATCACACACATCCATGCCCGAGGCAGGATTCGAACCTGCGACCGTAGCAGTCGCACGGTTCCGGACTGCGCGCCTAGAACCGCGAGACCACCGCGGCCGGCATATGACCAGAGAAGTCCCATAATGCTCTGAGCCATTTGAACCATTTTCAGCTTGCGAACCATTCAACGAACTTTCATCGATATGGGCTTTCGGAGCCGAAGGTCCACTCGTGTACCCTTTATGACTGCAGGACACAAATCTTTACGGCCCGTCTGGGCCCGTCAACACCAACATTGGACTGTTGGTGACTGCAAACATGTTGCCTCGTCGGACCAGGCTCGTTTCAAATTGTATTGAGCGGATGGATGTGTACGGATATGAAGACAACCTCATGAGTCTATGCACCCTGCATGTCGACAGAGTACTGTTCAAGCTGATGGTGGTACTTTAATGGTGCGGGCCGTGTGCAGTTGGAGTGATATGACACACCTGACAAATCTAGATACGACTGTGACAGGTGACACGCACGTTAGCATCCTGTGTGATCACCTGCATCCATTCATGTCCATTGTGCATTCTCACGGATTTGGAAGTTCCAGCAGGACAACACATCCAGAACTGCTACCGAGTGCCTCCAGGAACACTATTCTGAGTTTAAACATTTCCGGCCGCCGCCAAACTCCCCAGGCATCTGTGATGCCTAACAACGTTAAGATGAGAAGAGACCTCACCCCCACGTATCCTTACGGATTTATGGACAGCCCTGGAGTAATCATGGTGTCAGTTCCCATCCAGCACTACTTCAGACACTGAATGAAATTACAATGAAATCCAGACCTTTAGCTGCTTACAGGGGTTCTTAAATATCAACGGGGACAGGTGAAAATGTGTTCCCCGACCGCGACTCGAACCCGAGATCTCCTGCTTACATGGCTGACGCTCTATCCGTCTGAGCCACCGAGTTCACAGAGCTTAGTGCGACTGCAGGGACTTATCTCTGACACGTTCTCCATTAGACCCACATTGAAACCCTACTGCCCACACACTACATTTGTAGTGCCACTATCCACTATACTCATTACTCGCGGCAGCCGATGTACCGATTCCCGTAAGAGTTCGGGCAATTTGAGTGCATCCGTACTGAAGAAAATCACTGGCCGGTAAGCCTTATCTATATGAAGAGGGTATCTCTTCTTTCGGACATGTCCGATGTTAAGTTTCTCGCAGTTCTCATTTCTGATATTTCTCAACACTTCCGTCTTTGATCGGTTTAGTCTCTATACATATTCTGCAACTATTAGACAATTCGTTCTGTTCAACTGATTCTATGATTCTTCTTCACTTTCACTGAGGATAGCAATGTCATAAGGGAATTTGATCGATCATTTATTTCCTTTCACCTAGGACTTTACATCCAATCTTGAACCTTTCTTTTATTTCCGATATTGCTTCTTGGATGTGTACCTTGAACTGATTGTTGTTGTTGTTGTGGTCTTCAGTCCTGAGACTGGTTTGATGCAGCTCTCCATGCTATTCTATCCTGTGCAAGCTTCTTCATCTCTCAGTACCTACTGCAACCTACATCCTTCTGAATCTGCTTAGTGTATTCATCTCTTGGACTCCCTCTACGATTTTTACCCTCCACGCTGCCCTCCAATGCTAAATTTGTGATCCCTTGATGCCTCAAAACATGTCCTACCAACCGATCCCTTCCTCTAGTCAAGTTGTGCCACAAACTTCTCTTCTCCCCAATCCTATTCAATACCTCCTCATTAGTTACGTGATCTACCCACCCTATATTCAGCATTCTTCTGTAGCACCACATTTCGAAAGCTTCTATTCTCTTCTTGTCCATACTAGTTATCGTCCATGTTTCACTTCCATACATGGCTACACTCCATACAAATACTTTCAGAAACGACTTCCTGACACTTAAATCTATACTCGATGTTAACAAATTTCTGTTCTTCAGAAACGCTTTCCTTGCCATTGACGGTCTACATTTTATATCATCTCTACTTCGACCATCATCAGTTATTTTTCTCCCTAAATGGCAAAACTCCTTTACTACTTTAAGTGTCTCATTTCCTAATCAAATTCCCTCAGCATCACCCGATTTAATTTGACTACATTCCATTATCCTCGTTTTGCTTTTGTTGATGTTCATCTTATATCCTCCTTTCAAGACACTGTCCATTCCGTTCAACTGCTCTTCCAAGTCCTTTGCTGTCTCTGACAGAATTACAATGTCATCGGCGAACCTCAAAGTTTTTACTTCTTCTCCATGAATTTTAATACCTACTCCGAATTTTTCTTTTGTTTCCTTTACTGCTTGCTCAATATACAGATTGAATAACATCGGGGAGAGGCTACAACCCTGTCTCACTCCTTTCCCAACCACTGTTTCCCTTTCATGCCCCTCGACTCTTATAACTGCCATCTGGTTTCTGTACAAATTGTATATAGCCTTTCGCTCCCTGTATTTTACCCCTGCCAGCTTCAGAATGTGAAAGAGAGTATTCCAGTCAACATTGTCAAAAGCTTTCTCTAAGTCTACAAATGCTAGAAACGTAGGTTTGCCTTTTCTTAATCTTTCTTCTAAGATAGGTCGTAAGGTTAGTATTGCCTCACGTGTTCCAAAATTTCTACGGAATCCAAACCGATCTTCCCCGAGGTCCGCTTCTACCAGTTTTTCATTCGTCTGTAAAGAATTCGCGTTAGTATTTTGCAGCTGTGACTTATTAAACTGATAGTTCGGTAATTTTCACATCTGTCAACACCTGCTTTCTTTGGGATTGGAATTATTATATTCTTCTTGAAGTCTGTGGGTATTTCGCCTGTCTCATACATCTTGCTCACCAGATGGTACCGTTTTGTCAGGACTGGCTCTCCCAAGGCCGTCAGTAGTTCTAATGGAATGTTGTCTACTCCCGGGGC
Source organism: Schistocerca serialis cubense (assembly GCF_023864345.2). Classification (NCBI taxonomy): domain Eukaryota; kingdom Metazoa; phylum Arthropoda; class Insecta; order Orthoptera; family Acrididae; genus Schistocerca; species Schistocerca serialis. The sequence continues at coordinate 219,318,729 of NC_064647.1, read as the reverse complement.
CTTGTTTCGACTCAGGTCTTTCAGTGCTCTGTCAAACTCTTCACGCAGTATCGTATCTCCCAGTTCATCTTCATCTACATCCTCTTCCACTTCCATAATATTGTCCTCAAATACATCGCCCTTGTATAAACCCTCTATATACTCCTTCCACCTTTCTGCCTTCCCTTCTTTGCTTAGAACTGGCTTGCCATCTGAGCTCTTGATATTCATACAAGTGGTTCTCTTCTCTCCAAAGGTCTCTTTAATTTTCCTGTAGGCAGTATCTATCTTACCCCTAGTGAGACAAGCCTCTACATCCTTACATTTGTCCTCTAGCTATTCCTGCTTAGTCATTTTGCACTTCCTGTCGATCTCATTTTTGAGACGTTTGTACGTGTACCTCACCCCTCATGGTAATGTACATGTGCGTCAGTGAAAAACACCAATAAAAATGTGTTAGCATGAGGACGTAATGTGCTGTTCCAGTCTCTTCTGTACCTTAGGTCCATCACCGTTACCTTTGGATCCCTACGTAATTCGGTGCTCTCCGATACACACGATCGAACAGCCGAGGAGTGGAACTTAATCGTCAACTTTAGGTTACAATATCTCCGGATGTAATTAACATTTTACAATGAAACAAACGGCACTGATTACGTATTTGTTTATACGTTCAGATGTGCTAACAAAACTAACGGGGTTCCATTTAAAAAAACGTAGGTTTGTGTTAAAAAACATACTTCCGTACATTTTTTTATGGTTTGTATTAACCAATTACACTAGCCCCTCTCCTCACAGTCGGTCTGTGGAATCGATTCGTCAGTATTTGATGTGGTTTACGAAATATATCCAGCGGTAACGTTAGGTGACTCACCCTGTATAAGGCGGTTTACCACTTTCTTTGGCTCTTCAGTGTAATAGGCAATGGGAAAAGCGACATGAGTCGTTTCACAGACTTCACAGTCATTCATCAAAACTTGCTATCAATATATAATAAAATACAACAATTTAAACGTCAGCTCCAATCTGTGAGCTGCTCAGTAGTTCGTATCACCCAGCGGTGGTGTAGAGACACAGAATTCCAATATGTAGTTTTATCACTGTATGAAAGGACAGACTCTTATTGTGATACTGCTTCAAAGGGTGGAGGATCATGTATTTGCAATAGGAAAGCAGTTCAAATCAACATGTGACCTTAGTATCGAAAATGGTAACAAACGCAGCTACTGAATTAACAGGGTTGATAGCGCTGTGCAGCCCAAAGTGGTATTAAAAGTAAAAAATAGCATTGTGTTCTTTTCAAATTTTGCAGTATTTTCCTTTCGACTATCTCTGCGCCTCGGTGGCATGTTGTAGGTTACATAAACAGTTCCGCATCACTGGGGATAGGGTCCCGCACTCAGTTTCGTTGAACTAGGGACGCTGTCCACAGGACTGCTGATGAAGTAACGCTTTCAAGAGGTTCAAAACCAACCAATGGGAGAGCAGAGATGGGTCACGCGGGGTGTGCAGGTTGGCCGGCGAGACAGTGGCCGCAGCAGCTGATAGCATTCTGGTCTACCAGCCCTCCTACGCTACGGACGTGTCTGCCTGCTCCTACCATTGGGGGCGAAATGCTCTCCACAATTATGCGCAGTTCCCTCCGCGGTCGTAGCAGACGATAGACCAAATGTACCACGTAGAATAGGAGAAGGAGAATAAATCGTAGACCAAATGTACTACGTAGAATGGGAGAAAGAGAATAAATCTTCCATTTCTTGGCGACTTTATTTTTCATTCCATATGATAGAGTGAACAGGATCAGTCCTGGATGCCCACTTACGCCCCTTAACCCATCCTCACAAGTATAACACCAAGAAATAAAGCATTTTGTGTGTACATCAATATTTCAGTGGCAGCGTTAACACTATCTTCAATAAAATAACAGCAGTTCTAGACAAAACCTCAAAGTACAATATTAAACATAATTTTCTCTGCAGACATAAACAAATATCCTTAAGAGTTTTTGGGTGTCCCTTTTAGTCAATAGTGCAACAGGGGTTGCTGCAGTGACTGTATCAGTAGTTGACCATGTGTCCACAAATATGGAGGTAAAAGAGTATGATGTAGCTTAAAAGATCTTGGAGTATCAGGCTATTTCGGCCAAATAATGACAGTAAAATCGGATATGCAAAAATCCTCTAAACCGGAATCTTACAAAATATATTTATTAAAAATCGAAATACAAGATATTTCGAAAACATTAGCAAACCAAAGCCGTGACGAAGTGATATAGAGGAACAAATGTAAATGTGGATCTCCCTAAAGTCTCTACATAATTTAAACTGAAGTTTGAAAAGACATTTCCAAAAGCACCCGTCTCACAAAAGCCAATAGGTAACAGCAGATATTACGAAGTCCTCCCAAACGCTTACGTACTTCCATAAAAAGAGTGATGATGAGTCAGAGGGATTAGATTTCTATCACAGGTACACAGAACGATATACAGTAACATGCTGTTTACTCCAAAAAAAGTCATTTAACAACAAAATAATATACAGGGTGATTTTTTTCTACCGTGTACAAATTCTAGCGATTGATCGATGAGAGGATACAGCACAAAGAAGGTCCAATGAACTTACGTCCGGCAACGCATGGTTTCCATGCTAAAGACCAGTTATTCAATGATACATTGCTACAGAGACTGTGGTATAACAGGCGCTGTACGATGGAAGCACAGTTGCGATATGTGTAGAAAATGGTTTCCATGTAACTCCATGTTCACATCGGCCAGGCTGCATCCGAACAGTGACAAAGGCAGCATGAATAAGCTGCTCCAGTGTCTCCACATCTGGAATGGGCTCTGCATACACAATACATTTTAGGTTGTCCCATAACCACATATCGCACGGGTTGAGATCCGGCCAGGCCATGTAACTGGACCCCTCGTACGATCCAGCGACCAGGGAAGACACAATTGAGATGCGACCTGACGTTAACGCAGAAGTGGGCTGGAGCTCCACCGCGTAGCAGCAACATAACGTTTCGAATCATCAATCGCACTTCTTTCAGTAGTGGAGGCAAAGTGACCCGCAAGAAACGCATATACTTCCGGCTTGTTTGGCGACGTGGAAGGAAAACTGGTCCCAAAATACGGCCGCCAATCATCCCTGCCCACAAATTCCGGCTGCATCGATGCCGATTATTCGCTGTTACCATACCGTGGGGGTTCTGCATACTGTTCACACAGGACTGTTATGAAAGTTGAAGATACCACTCCGCGTAAAGATTGTGTCATCTGTGAATCGGATGGATGACACAAATCCCGGAGTCATTTTTACCTGCTGAAGTAACCAATGACAACTGCACACGACGTGGAAAGTCTGTCGCTAGTAAGCCCTGCATATGCTGTAAGTGATAAAGGTATTAACAATTTTCATGGAGTTTATTCCACACGGTTGTCTAGCTTACTCCTTACTGGCGAGCCAACTGCCTGGTACTGACACGGCGGTCGCCTTGTAAGACGTATGCTTAGCCGGCGATGGGCGAGGCATGACAGAATCTCTGACCAGAGAGTAGTTTATCGTTAGTTATTGTTTGTCGCGAGTCTGCGCTTGTCTGCGCGAGTCGACTGTAGTAGTCGGTCGGCTTTAGTAGCGAGTGGACAGTAGTAGTCTAGTAGTCTGCGGGAGTCGGCATGCGTCGGCTGTGTGCTCTGCTCGCGACTCTGGTCAGGATTCTGGTGGATGAGTATTGTTGTAGAAAGTAAAGAAGCAGCCTTGCGCATATTTAATAATGTATGTTAATTATAATTTAATTTGTTAAAAAAATACCCCAATATTAATTTTTATAATATAAAGTAACTCTTTTAAAGAGAAACATTCATTTCAATTTAAAGAATTTTTCCAATGCATTATCATTGCTTCCAAGAATAAAAAATATATACTCCAGCATTGCACGAAGCTGTGCCGAAAAATGACTAATTAAGAGCAGATATAATTGCAGTCTTATTGAGGTAAGAATTTTTGCTTGTTATTCAGAATACAGGGCCGAAGGTCAGCGCTGCTGTCCTCATAAAATTTATCAGGTTACTAAACTTTTTTATTATTTTGGTGTTTAGGAATTTTTCTGTTTCGAATTTGACATTAAATGAGAATGGAATTTTTGTGGTAACATTAAATGTGAATGCATTTCTGCACACAGAATATAAATCAGAGCCAATTTTGTTCAGAGGTTACAATATTAGAAAAATTCATTTAATTATTAATTTTGTGGGGAGTTTACGCTTGGTTCATGGTTCATGGTTCATTATTTAAATAATATTATTGTGTGGTTCATGGTCAAAATTCATTTAATTATTATTTTTTGTGGCGAGGCTACGCTTGGCACATTTCCATTTAACGATATTTTGTGGGGAGTTTACGCTTGGCTCCATTTCCATTTTTATTTAACATTATTTTTGTGCGGAGGTTACATTTGGCACCATTTCCATTTAAATATTTCTGCTGGGAGGTTACAGCCTTCAACAGTGCTACTCACATTTTCCTCCAAGTTTGGTATCGGAACATTTCGGGTACGTCCTTCATGATTTCCTGCTTCTTGATATGACCCGGTATCAGACAAACGGTGAATCACTGTTGCCAACATAAAATGCTCTGGTTGCTGTTGGCGGGGCTACGTCTCCTCATACAACCATGAGGTCTGCCGCCCGTTGCCATTTGCCTTCCGGCAGAAGAAGTCATCCTCATTGTCCCAACGGCTTTGTCGAAGAGGGCGGAGGAGCATATAGAGGTTCAGGAGATTCTCTTGTCGTTCGGGTGTGAAACTACCCCTAAAGATGGAAGAATCAGCGATGGTCAACGACATGAAGGCAGTGGAAACCACTGCATTAGACACATAATGTGTATCCGCAGGTCATGTGTCTGTAATTGAAAAAGTGTCATGATGGTCTCTCCGTTGACAACAGATTGCGGAATAGTCACCCATTAGGATCTCCGGGAGGGGACTGCCAAGGTGTGAGTGTCCATGAGAAAAAGATTTAATAACCAACGAAAGGGTAATATTCCACGGGTCGGGGCGTGAAATTTCAGTAGCTTGAACGAGGTAGGGAACCTAGAAAACTTGAAAAGGGAAATGCAAAGGCTCCATGTAAATATACACTACTGGCCATTAAAATTGCTACACCAAGAAGAAATTCAGATGATAAACGGGTATTCATTGGACAAATATATTATACTAGAAGTGAAATGTCATTACATTTTCACGCAGTTTGGGTGCATAGATCCTGAGAAATCAGTACCCAGAACAACCACCTCTGGCCGTAATAACGGCCATGATACGCCTGGGCATTCAGTCAAAAAGAGCTTGGATAGCTTGTACAGGTACAGCTGCCCATGCAGTTACAAAACAATACAACAGTTCATCAAGAGTAGTGAATGGCGTATTGTGACAAGCCAGTTGCTCGGCCACCATTGACCAGACGTTTTCAATTGGTGAGAGATCTGGAGAATGTGCTGGCCAGGGCAGCAGTCGAACATTTTCTGTATCCAGAAAGGCCCATACAGGACCTGCAACATGCGGTCGTGAATTATCCTGCTGAAATGTAGGGTTTTGCAGGGATCGAATGAAGGGCAGAGCCACGGGTCGTAACACATCTGAAATCTAATGTCCACTGTTCTAAGTGCCGACAATGCAAACAAGAGGTGACTGAGATGTGGAACCAATGGCACCCCATACCATCACGCGGGGTGATACGCCAGTAGGGTTATGACGAATGCATACTTCCAACGTGCGTTCACTGCGATGTCGCCTAACATTTATGCGAAAATCATGATGCTGTAAACAGAACCTGGATTCATCCGAAAAAATGATGTCTTGCCATTCGTGCACCCAGGTTCGTCATTGAGTACACCATCGCAGGCACTCCTGTCCGTGATGCAGCGTCAAAGGTAACCGCAGCCATAGTCTCCAAGCTGATAGTCCATGCTGCTGCAAACGTCGTCAGACTGTCCGTGCAGATGGTTGTTGTCTTGCAAACATCCCCATATATTGACTCTGGGATCGCGACGTGGCTGCACGATCCGTTACAGCCATGCGGATAAGATGCCTGTCATCTCAACTACTAGTGATACAAGGCCGTTGAGATCCAGCACGGCATTTTGTATTACCCTCCTGAACCCACCGATTCCATATTCTGCTAACAGTCATTGTATCTTGACCAACACGAACAGCAATGTCACAATATGATAAACTGCAATCACGATAGGCTTCAATCCGACCTATATCAAAGTCGGAAACGTGATGGTATGCATTTCTCCTCCTTACACGAGGCATCACAACAACGTTTCACCAGGCAACGCCGGTCAACTGCTGTTTGTGTATGAGAAATCGGTTGGAAACTTTCCTCATGTCAACACATTGTAGGTGTCGCCACCGGAGCCAACCTTGTGTGAATGCTCTGAAAATGTAATCATTCGCATATCACAGCATCTTCTTCCTGTCGGTTAAATTTCGTGTATGTAGCACGTCATCTTCGTGGTGTAGCAATTTTAATAGGCAGTAGTGTAGTAGGAGTCACTGAAGTAAAATGGGAAGAAGACATGCATTTCTGGTCAGATTTGGTGTAGGGTGATATCAGCAGGAGCAAAAAATGGGATAACGGGAGTAGAATTCGTTATGAACAGGAAGGGAGGGCAGAGTATGTGTTACTGTGTACAATTCAAAGATAGAGTTGATCTTATCAGAATCGCCAGCAAACCAACACCGGCAACGAAAATTCAGGTATACATGCCGACTTCGCAAGCTGAAGATGAAGAGGTAGAAAAAGTATGTGATTGTACTGAAAGGTTAATACAGCAGGAAAAGGGAGAACAAAATTTAAAAGTCATGTGGGAATGGAATGCAGTTGTAGCGGAAGGAGAAGAAGAAATAGTTCCTCGGGAATATAGACTTGGGATAAGGAATGAGAGAGGAAAAAGATTAATGCAATAAGAGACACAGATCACAGGAAGTGGTGAAGAGTAGGCTGAAGTTTAAGAGATTAGTCAGGAAGAATCAATAAGCAAAGAACTGAGATACGGAAGTATTTAGGAAAGACGAGATACGATTGAAGTTCTCTAAGGCTATAGATACAACAATAAGGAATAGCTCAGGAAGCAACAGAGTTCAAGAGGAATGGGCATCTCTAAAAAGAGGCAGTCTCAGAAGTTTGAAAGAAAATCATAGGTACAAGAAGGGATCTGCGAAGAAACCATGTGTAACAAAAGAAATACTTCAGCTGATCGATGAAAAAAGGAAGTAGAAAAATATTCGGGGAATTCAGGAGTACAGAAATACAAGTCGCTGGGCAATGAAATAAAGAGGAAGTACAGGGAATGTAAGACGAAATGAATGGATGCAAAATGTAAAGAAATCGATAAAGAAATGGTTGCCGGAATGACTGACTCAGCATATAGCAAAATCAAAATAATCTTTGGTGAATTTAACAACAGGAGTGGGAACATTAAGAGAGCAACGGGAATTCCTCTGTCACATGCAGAGGATAGAGCGGATAGGTGGAAAGATTACATTGAAGTCCTCTATGTGGGGGAAGAGTTGTTTGATTGACAGAAGAAGAAACAGGAATCGATTTAGAAGAGATAGGGGATACAGTCTTAGAATCGGAATTTAAGAGTGCTTCGGAGGACTTAATGTCAAATACGGCAGACGTGATGGATAACATTCCATCAGAATTTCTAAAATCATTGGGGGAAGTTGCAACGAAACGACTATTCACATTGGTGTGTAGAATATATGATTGTGGCGACATGCCATCAGACTTTCGGGAAAATGTCATCAACACAATTCCGAAGACTGCAAGAGCTGACAAGTGCGAGAATTATCGCACAATCAGCTTAACAGCTCGTACATCCAAACTGCCGAGAAGAATAATATGCAGAAGAATGGAAAAGAAAATTGAGAATGTGTTAGCTGACGATCAGTTTGGCTTGGGCAAAGGTAAAAGCAGCAGAGATGCAATTCAGACATTGCGGTCGATAATGGCACAAGACTAAAAAAAAATCAAGGCAGATCCATAGGATTTGTCGCCCTGAAAAAGAGTTCGACAATGTAATATGCTGCAAAATGTTCGACATTCTGATAAAATAGAGGTGAGCTATAGGGAGAGACGGATAATATACAGTATGTACAAAAATCGTGAGCGAATAATAAGAGCGGACGACCAAGAACGAAGTGCTCGGATTAAAAAGGGTGTAAGACAGGGATGTAGTCTTTCACCTCTAATCAGTAAATCGAGGAAGGAATGATGGAAATAAAAGAAAGGTTCAGGAGTGGAATTAAAATTCAAGATGAAAGGATATCAATGATACGATTCGCAGATGACATTGATATCCTGAATGAAAGTGAAGAAGAATTATATGATTTGCCGAATGGAATCAGCAGTCTAATGAGTTAAGAATATGGATGGAGAGTAAATCAAAGAAGAACGAAAGTAACGAGAAATAGCATAAATGAGAACAGCGAGAAACTTAACATACGGATTTAAGGTCACGGAGTAGGCGAAGTTACGGAATTCTGCTACCTAGGCAGCAAAATAACCAATGATGGAAGAAGGAAGGAGGGCATCAAAAGCAGACTAGCACTGGTAAAAATGGCATTCCTGGTCAAGAGAATCCTACTAGTATCAAACATAGGCCTTAATTTGAGGAAGAAATTTCTGAGAATGTACGTTTGGAACGCAGCATTGTATAGTAGTGAAACATGGATTGTGGGACACCGGAACAGAAGAGAATCGAATCTTACGAGATTTTGTGATAGTGTCGAATGTTGAAAATTAGATGGACTGATGAGATATGAGGAGGTTCTGAGCAGAACCGGAGAGCAAAAGGAATATGTGGAGGAGGGACAGGATGATAGGACACCTGTTAACACATCATGGTACTGGAGTGAGCTGCAGAGGGCAAAAGCTGTAGAGGAAGACGAGTTTAGAATACATCCAGTAAATAATTGAGGACATAGGTTGCAAGTGCTACTCTGAAATGAACAGGTTGACACAGGAGAGGAATTTGTGACGGGCCGCATCAAAGCAGCAGTCTGAAGACTAATGGCTGGAAAAAAAAAAAAGCCGGATACAACATTACCAATAATTACTATGGCAGGAGTGGGAGCTAGTGTATGACGTATGAGGAACAGTACCACCCTCTAGGAGGAAACGATGTGTACTGTAATTTTTTGGCTGTATGGTGCAGCGCGTATTAGATCGCAGTTTCTGTAACGAAGTATGATTGAATAAATGGTCTCTAGCATGGAAACCATGAATTTCTGGACATAAGTTCATTGAACCTTTTTTGTTTCGTATCGATCAATTCTTAGAATTTATACACGGTGGAAAAAGTCGCTCTCCAGTGTTAACTTGTCGCCTTGTCGCCGCAGTTCGTGCTCGCGTTGCCTGCGTCGGAGTGTTATGTGCTGTGTGTGCGCTCTCAGCCGCGCGGAATTAGCCGAGCGGTCGTAGGCGCTGCAGTCATTGACTGTGCGGCTGGTCCCGGTGGAGGTTCGAGTCCTCCTTCGGGCATGTGTGTGTGTGTGTGTGTGTGTGTGTGTGTGTGTGTGTGTGTGTGTGTGTCTTTGTCTTTAGGATAATTTAGGTTAAGTGGTGTGTAAGCGTAGGGACTGATGACCTTAACAGTTAAGTGGCATAAGATTTCACGCACATCTGAACATTTTGTGCGCTCTCACCCTGATCTCACACAGGGCTGGTTCCTCATAATTTAATGATTGTGGTCGAAGGAAGTTCTTTCAGTAAATAGTTTTGCCTGAATTTTTTTAAGCGTAAAGATTATACATATTTCACTGTTTTAATAAGAAATGATCTAATGCTTGAAGCTAGGAAACTGCTTTTTTAATGATTTTGGAACATAGTGGAAAATGATTCCCATAGTAGACCAACTTTTCCTAATGTTGTGCTGTTTTAACAGAAAAAAAACTTAATTATTGCAGCTAGTAAATGGTTTATAGTCAAAATTAAGGAACTTACGAATAGTTGTAATATATTGTTAGACAGTGTTGTGATAGTAAATAAATACAAGGAATACAGGAAAACAAGAAAGAAGATAAAGATGGTGCACAATGACATACAAGCACAAACTCACACTTAAAATAACAAACATTTTCAAAAGACAGGGGATAAACATAGCATTCAAAACAGACAACTTAATCCAAAGGCACATTCCAAAAATAACAAAAAACACAGATATATACCAAAAAGCAGCAATATGCCAACTACAGTGCGACACATATGAAAGGTATATAGTACAAACTAGCAGAACATTTGACACCCGGTACAAAGAATATATCAGAGCATGGAAATATGGAACGAACCATTCAACTTTTGCAGAACATTTGAGAGAAAATAACCAAAAAGCTACTACAAGAGAAAATGATATGAAAACAATTAGAATAAATAATGAAAGACATCTCCTAACATTACAGAAAAATTGTCATAAATACAGAACATAGGCTGAAAAGAAACAACTACTAAATGACCAACTAAATATGACTAACAACTCACTGTTTACACTGATTGATGATATAATAGACAGAAATCCCAACAAATGATTATACATCTGATTCCTCTCATAAGTATATACAGGAAATAATAATAATAATAATAATTATTATTATTATTTTTAAGAATAAATTAATAAAAAATAGCAATAAAAATAAAATGAATGATTTTTGTTTTATTTTCTCTCTCCCTCTCTAATACACACACACACACACACACAAATGAAACTCTGTATTAAAAAGATGGCAGTTACAGTAATGTGTAACGTAAGCAGTGAACTGAACGTGAACTGTAAGATGTCCACCGGGTTGCCAGATGAGAAAAAGCAGTTTGCTTGAATGCAAAGAATTAGAAGTTACCTGTAAGTACCTTTCCCTTTCATAAAAAAAAAGTTAAGGAACTGTTTTTAAATCTATAACCTAGATGTGAAACCATAAACTATGTGTAAAAAGTGACAAATCATGTAATATTTCAGGACACCCACTAAAGATGCCTTGTAAAAATGGCGAAACGCTTCTGGGAACATAAATAAAAATAAAAATTTCGATGTGCAGCATGCAAAAAAGGCATTTTCTTTGAAACAACTGCAATTTGTATACAGATGCTGCGGAAATGGCCACTACAGAAACGTGTTAAATAAATATTATTTACAGTTGTAGCAGATTTTACCATTGACGATAAAACTAGAGATATTCGATCTCACCCAGGGGCTTACCTTTCCTGCAAACCATTCCCGACTAGGAGAGGTAATGGGAAAAGTGACAATGGTATAGAAAGTACCTTCCGCCAGATGTAGATGTAGATTTACATGTGTGTTTGTGTTGGGAGGGGGGGGGGGGGAGGAGGGCGAAAGGGTTGGAGCCTACAGGAATTCAACGCCGAGGTTATCAGCGTCGATACGCACATTAAAAGAAATGAATGTGGATAAAAAGTGTGGAAAAAATTGCGTAAATGTTACCGTACTGTGAGTAGGAAATTGATAAAACGACACTCATGCGCGCACTCCAGCCTCACGCGCGTTGACCACGGAATCAGTATGTCATTGTATCTCACACGACCTTCCTTATAGATCTACCTTATCTCGCGATTTGTGCTTCGTTGTACAAAATTCACACCATACACTGCTTCCCAATGCGTTTTTCGCCGATCTGGTCCTCTTAACACGAAATTATGGTCAAGGGGAGTGTTTCGCACATGAATCTCGTCACACAACATAAAACAGTCAACAGAACCAAATGCTTCCACACAGCGCACGCCTTCCGCACCTGTGTACAAAGCCGGCGGTACTCTTTGCAGTACGCGTTTGTGTTTTGTCCCGTTATTGCATTCTGTTTGCGAGTTACCACCGAAAACTGTGGGGTTACCAAACGCTCTTGAGTTCGATACCAATAAAATGCATGTGGGTTTAGTGTCACTGCTCACTTAATTACCGGGTCCGAAATGTTTGACGACGCTGGTGCATGACTAATAACATTGTATAGTTACTGAAATGAATATTATACTCAAAGACTTATCAATTAACGTCGGATTAAATTTATACAGGTCTCCCGCAGGCCACGATAAATGTCACTAAAGGGCAAAGAGAGGGAGAATGTTTTCATGAATACTATATCGGCACCCGAAATAGGATTTGATTAATGTTTACGAAAGCGACGGAAACTGGCTTCTACTTTCAGAAGAAAATTCATCGCACTCTCGCTGCAATATGCTGCGTGGATCTGTCATTGGGACAGCCTTACACACGTACCAACAATTTAATGTTATCTGAGGGAAAAAGAAAAATGAGCAAATACATGTTGAGCAATCTGTACGATACTTTTTAAAGAACGTCATAGTCGGTAGTCTTGTTTATTTTCGTATCCACAGAGATATACAATTTCTTCACAGAAATCACATTCCTAGTTGAACCTCATTTTCGTTCGCAACAAAGAGTTTATTTTGTTTGTCATTGACTGATTTCAAGCAACTTCACATACAAACTGCGTTACATATTTCCACTTATAGCTATATTGTGATCTATACACCATGTTGGTCCTTCCAAACAGCTGTGTAAATTATAAAATGTTGTCAAAGGAGGCATGTAATGTAATTTTGAATTTGTGTCGACAGAAAACGTCAAATGCGGCGAAAAAAATGAACGCCAGTGAAATGGAGCGTTATTCACAAATAAAACGCAGCCTCTCTCAAGAAAATTCTTTCTCTCAAGAACCGCCGTAGTTCCTAACATAAGCTATCGACTGAACAAAGAAAATATATTTAATTTACCACCAGATTTGATTGTACATGATAATTACGCGTCTGTGGAACAACAGAAACACGTAAAAATATTTTACTACAACGCAAAAATAATTAGAATTCAACTACACACTTTGTCAGCGGTCAGACTGCTCATATAACACAGACATACATGAAATGCCAGGACATGTTACCCGTATCAAATTTGTTTCTTGACGAGAGCTATTAAGATACATTAGCAAAGTGTGTAAGTTTTCAGTGTTTTGTTTATTCTTATTCCTTTCAGCTACGAGTTTTCTATTAGTTCAGAACACGTGATCGACACCAGATGACTATCATTTCTATATTGTCAAACGATATTTCATAGCCGGCCGAAGTGGTTCTAGGCGCTACAATCTGGAACCGCGCGACCGCTACGGTCGCAGGTTCAAATCCTGCCACGGGCATGAATGTGTGTGATGTTCTTTGGTTAGTTAGGTTTAAGTAGTTCTAAGCTCTAGGGGACTGATGACCTTAGAAGCTAAGTCCCATAGTGCTCATAGCCATTTGAACCATTTTTGATATTTTATATGTGTATACAAAATAAGTGTATGTTGTTTGAGATCAACATTTATACCGTATGGTGTTATGCTTAAATGTCATGAAATCATACAGCAGCGTGTAACGCATGTGTCATAATTATTTTTAGTTTAAGCATGACCAAAGAGCATATTTCAGTGAGCGTATCATAGAATGCAGTTAATAGATCGTCGTGTAATACAGCTTAAGTCCTCTGTTTACGATCAATTGTCTCTCTGTATCTGTGTTTGTGAGTGTCGACCTGGTATCTGAAAAATTTATAAAACCTATTTTAAAATGGAAATACGTCAATCCCTGTGTAAGGCAATAAAACTACGTGAAAATTTAATTTTGAACGGAAATATGAGGAGCACACACTACATGACACGAAATCCAGGCAAGCCCGTTGTAATGTCCCCACAGCAAATACCCTCTACCACGCACCAATTAATCATTTTCAATCAAACCGTCCACATTCATTCATTTTGGAAAAGTTATCTGATCTAATTTTCTCGTAATATTTGCGGCGACAGCTCGCCGACGCCAAAATATTTTCTAGTGCGTTTATTATTCTTTGAAATAACAGAGATGCATAAATGCATTCTCCATGGTTGTTAGAGTGGTAACTGGGACAGCTTCTGGAGTATCTGTAGAGGGATTGACGTGTTTCTGAGAGATACATATTTTGCATTTCTTCTCGCTAAAGCGAGCCAATTAATATTTGTGCCGCTAGCGGTTTGTTTTGAAGAGAAAAAGATTGTAAAAGGAAAATAATTAAGGCGTGGAATCACCGGAGATCTGGACATGTAATGGAGATGGATTTAATACACGATTTCCTCCATAAATAAGGTTTGTGACTTTTTTGTTCTGGAGTGAATGAACGAATGAATTTTTTCTGAATCATTTGTTGATCACGTTGGCCCTGTAATTAGCCTGCAATCACTGAGTCTGTGTTAAATCGTCCAAAAAGGCTTCGTACACATCTGGAATTCGCAGTCTTTCGTAAAAGGAACGAATTGTCCAAACGATTGATTCTCCCGACTGACTGCAGTGTTTAACAGTAACAATAAGTGTAAAGATCTCTTACAGCAAGCCAACCGCTGATTACCAAGACGAAGGACTCCACCAAAGATTCTATCTGGCTGATTTCACGTAATGAAATATTATATTAAAAATTGTACATAGATAAAGGAGAGAAAGAGAGAGAGCGAATGAAAATAGAGATAATACTAATAATCCTTCATTAGTATAATTTTTCGCTTGTCTTATCACGGATCAGCCAAGAACTAGGAGGGCCTTACTTTATTGTATAAACTTGTGTGTGAAGGTGAAGGGATCTTAAAGACAACAGATACACGTCTACAAAGACAAGACATTACACAGAGATAGCGGATAGCTGCATTGATAATCTATTCTTAGATTAAAGAGACGGCAACTTATCCGAACATTTCAAAATGTTAAAATGGCCAATCCGTGACAGGACACGTTTTTGGACGTTGCTAAAATAATTGTGTTCTCTGTTTCGTGTCAACTATGACGAGCTAACCTAACTCAAGCTTGGAACAGAGAGGAAAGACTCGCAGGTGATATAATTGTTTCCACAAATAAAGCCGAAAGACAGCACCCTAGGCGCTGTGAAGACGCGATATCTATGTTTGTATTATTAAAGCTTGCTTGTACAGTTGAAATATACGCCAGTTGAAATATACGCTGTAGAGTTGGGCAACACGATTCTTTTTCCCGATTCGATTCCTACGATTCAATCTCACATTGCGAATCGATTCCTACGATTCGTTCACGATTCTTTCACGATTCATTCTAGTCTGCAATGGCACGATTCTTACGGAATGCAAAAAGTTCTACATCTTACTCACAGATGGCAGGACATGTCTGAAATTTTCAATGGGGTTAGAATCGATCTGTGTCGTGATAAGATATGGCAGAAATAGTTTATTTATGAGTAAACATGCATATAACGTTACAAGTGCGATTCTCGATTTATACGTGTAATACCTTAATTGATGAAAGGTCACGTTTGATTTGAATGCATCTATTGTTTTATTTCGGTATGACAGGAAAGAGGAGTCGATTTGTGCGAAAGGTGGTGCAAAATTGCTTCCTTTGTTCACACGCATCCTCCACTTGACTGCCATCTGGCGGTCGTAATCATTCGGCACGACTCGGCATGATTCGGAAGTTGCCTTCGAAGCATAGCGTACTAAGAATCGATGAATCGTTGGAACTTGGAATCGTCACGACTCGGAAACACGCAGTCGTTCTTACGATTCTTTTGAACGACGATTCGTCCACATCACGATTCGATTCTTACGATTCTTTATTTAGAGTCGTTCAAATGAACGACTCATTCACGAATCGCCACAAGTCTAATACGCTGTTCTGTTGAGTATTACTTGATATTTGAACATTGATTATTTGTGTTCATGTTAGATATAGGAAGTGTTTTGATTGAAGTTGCATTTATCTGTATGTGTACATTAAGAAAATAGACATAGAAGTACTCTCGTGTGAAGGAAGTTACATTTAGTGACAGTAGAACATTTCTATGGTTTTAGCTAGGGCAATGTTTAGGATGAGTCAAGCAGAGCAAAGCAGCACGCATCAGCCTTCAGCTGTTAGCACTGATAATAATGAAGCAGTAAGAAGTTTTGTAGGACCGATGGCTACAGATAGCGCAACAGAACGCTCTGTAGACGCGGCTGCGGGTGTAATAGCGAGTACGCAGCGGGGATTAGATCCATTGGTAATTATAATGAGACAGATGCAGATGATAACCGAGAGCATGAATACTTTGAAAACAGACATTAATGCGAAATTAGCCTCAGTTACTGAAGGGCAAAATGATTTGAATACGAAATTAGCCTCAGTTACTGAAGGGCAGGAAAATCTGAAAACCGATATTGAAGCACAGTGACAGTCACTCAAACTCAAGAAGAGATGAAATTAGTCCAGACTGAGATTAAGCAGCAGTTACAAGACAGTTTTTCCGAATTAGAGCAGCGGATAGAGGCGAAGACCAAGGAACTCAAAGATCAGGCCGAAGAGACGGAACGAAAATTGACTGCACAAATAGAATTGGTGAAAGCACAATGTGAGGAATCTACTCAGCGCGTACGTGTCGAAATGAAGGAGCATGTGGCTATTAAGACAGATACCGTACGGGAACAGGTGGAAATGGTGCCGCAATTAGTACAAAAGCAAGACTCCATGGCATGTACAATTCGCAACTTCCTGAATTGGCACGTACACAGACTAACCTAAAGGAAAGCGTTGAACATCTGACAGAGCGTCAAGACGTGATAGACCACCAAATTAACGTATTAACCGGTAAATTATCCGAAATCACATTAGAAAACAAAAGGCTATTGTGTGAAAACGTTGAGCAAAATGTTAAGGCAGCATTCCAGAGTTTATCTGGCAAACAGGAAGAGAATTTGTTTGCGAAAGGACTTGAGGAGGTGCGACAGCAGTTAGGTGCTGATTTTGAGCATTGGAAACAAACGATAGACG
Organism: Schistocerca serialis cubense; assembly: GCF_023864345.2. Lineage (NCBI taxonomy): Eukaryota > Metazoa > Arthropoda > Insecta > Orthoptera > Acrididae > Schistocerca > Schistocerca serialis. Next base: position 219,301,886 of record NC_064647.1, on the reverse strand, counting down.
AGTCGATGCGCGCTTCACAACAAAGCTCAGAACAAACGAATACAGGGCAGCAACAGAAGTTGGCAACGACTATAGAGCCAGTTACTGCCCATTCGCACACAATACCGACTTGTGCAAGTAATTCAAACATTTAGTTGCCACAAGCTGGTTGTTCGCGTGAATTCTTACCTACCGGTGACTACGAAAGCCTTTGCCATGCCGAAGAAAAAATTATAAAGCATCGGCAATTCCAAATTTTTAATCCTGGCAAAAGGGGGGTCCATCCAATTGTTTTTATTCGAAGTTTCAGAGGAGTGCTATCCAGAAATTGGTCGGAGTGGCAGAAGATCAGTTTTGTTACAGGATATATACAAGGTTCGGGGGCGATCTGGGCCTCGGACATGACTTCTGTTTGCCCGACATATGACGATTTTGAGAAGGCGTTTTTAGCAAAGTTCTGGTCAGAAGGGGTACAGGAACGCCTAAGGCAGGAGGTGCTCTACCCAGAGCCTTTCTCCTTTTCTAAAGGAAGCCTTAGAAGGTATTTCGATTAATATGTAAATAAAACGAGATACTGGGACAGACCTATGCCCTTGCCAGACATAATAGATATACTTAAGGCAAGACTACCAACTAGCATCCGGAATCAATTGATTTACGGCAACGACAAAGACTTGGAGTCGTTCCTCACGACGTTAGACCATATAGATATTATCGAACAACCAGAATGCCCGTAATAACAGATTTCAAAATAGGGAGATAGAACCTCCGCCAAACGGTAGGCAAGGTGGAAGTATGGGTTATACCAATGGCGATCAATCGACACTTAGAAGGAATGAACAGAGATCGTTAAAAAATGGAGGAACCCCTCAAAATCTCAATAGTAATCCCAGCAATGTCCTTGCGAGGGGCTATTCAAGGAACAACAGGAACGGGAGAAGATACAACCCCGTGTGGGGGAACGAAAGAAATTTCAGACCCCAAGCCTGGAATAATAACAATAATAGAAATTGGAATCAACTGGGAGGAATGAATTCAAATAGCCAACATCAGTGGGGACGGACATCTCCGAATCAACCGGTAATTACCGAAGTGACGGATGATGTCAACCAGCAGACAAATCAAAATCCAACAAACTTGTAAGGACCCACTCGTGCCCGGAGGAGCGGTCAACAACTTTGTGAGGGGCAACAGGATATGTGTACCCATGCTAACGTATAATGATGGACGATTACTGGCAGATGAACTGACCGAGGACTTAGAACCACAAGATGAGGATAAGGAACAGGTGGCAGTAGAGTGCAAGTCATTACGGGGACCGTACCTATAGTGACGGTTTTAGACACAGCTGCAACCACAAATGTTATTTCGGAGGCACTATTCAACAGGATCAGAAATATAAGACGAGTACCAATTGTTCCAGTTCAAAATTGCAGAATAATAGGCGCCGTTGGGGCTCGATCGGCTAATGTAAAGATGCAGTCACTACTTGGTGTGGAATTCAGAAATGTAGCAATATTAAGCACATTCCTTGTTGTGAAAAATTTGATGGTAGATTGCATTATCGGAGTCGACAGCCTACGTCAATGCAGAATAGAGTTTAAAACAGGAAAAATTTGGTTGAATGTTAAGAAATTGAGTTGGAGTTGTTGAAAAAAAAAAAAAAAAGCCTTACGAGAAAATATAATTGTGGGATCAGTGTGTAAGTAATCAGGACGGCCCAAAATTCTAAAGAGCACATAATTAATGAGTTCCAAGTCAAAGAAGATTTTGGTCAATTAGTGTTTGAAAAATTAAATGAATCCGACTGCATTATCGAAGATCAGAAGAAGCAGCTCAATGAATTATTATTAACGTATGAAAATGTTTTTGATGAAAGGCCAGGAGTTATTAAAGGATACATATGCCATCTCTACGTTAAGCCGCATGAAACGTGTTGTAGAACTTTCTGTCCTGTTCGCTGGATGTTAAAGGCTCAAGTTCAAAAGGAAATAGATCGCATGTTGAAATGGGGTTTGATCGAACCCTCTACAAGCCCATACTGCTCCCCATTGTTAGTCGTGCCAAAAGCAAATGGGACTGTTAGACTGGTACTCGACGCCAGAGAAATAAATAAAATCATAATTCCAGTGAGAACACATCCGGAAAACATAGACGAACTTATACAATGGTTCCAGGATGTCAAATATTTGACGAGCATTGATTTGCGAAGCTCTTATTGGCAAGTCAAGCTGGATGAGTCATCAAGGAAGTATACGGCTTTCATTTATTCCGGAAGAAGTCACCAATTCACCGTAGTTCCTTTCAGACTCAACATTAGTGCTGGAATCTTTATAGCGGCTCTAGATAAGTGTTTGTTGATGATTTGCTTATTGCATCGAAAACTTGGGAGGAGCATATTACCTTACTGAACCGAGTGTTGGACGTGTTCATAACCACAGGAATAACTGCTAACCTACAGAAATCCCATTTTGCAGTAAACAGAATCAAGTTCCTGGGGCATATAATTGACGCAAAGGGAATTTTACCAACCAAGGAGTAGCTAATTGCAATTAGTAAGTTTCCAACACCCAGGAATAGGAGGCAATTAAAAGGGTTTATGGGCCTTGCCCCATTTTTTAGAAGATTCATAACAAATCAGGCGATGAACGCAGCAGCTCTAAATAGTCTGTTGAAGAAGGATGTGCCCTGGCTCTGGACATTAGAGTGTCAAGAAGCATTTGAAGAGATAAAGAAGCAATTAGTAAATGCACCGCTTTTGTACCATCCGGACATGCAAGAAGAATTTTACTTGTCAACAGATTCTTCGAATGTGGGTATTGGAGCGTACCTTTTCCAAGTACGCAAGATAAATGGACAACTCACCTTCTGTCCTATTGCGTTTGCTAGTCGTGTTTTGTTCAACTGTGAACGAACTTACACGACGACAGAATTAGAGGCTCTTGCGGTCATCTGGGGATTTAAAAAATTTCATTATTATCTATATGGGTCGAAGACTGTCGTATATTGCGATCATCAATCATTAACGCTTTTACAAATGTGTAAACTGTTACACCCCAGACTGGCTAGATGGACTCTCGCTCTGCAACAATACCAATTTAAGATCGTGCATGTCTCAGGACAGCAAAACATTATTGCTGACGCTCTATCAAGGTCACCACAGGGTTTGCTAAAGAGATTGAAGTAAATAACAACTCAGAATTCCCTGTATTGCTGCTGCAGGAAAATCCATATAAGACGTACTACGTCAATTTGTGTGCGCATATGGCACAGTTACAGAAAAGAGATGCTCAATGGGGAAGTGTCATTCAAAGGTTACAACAGCAACCTTTGGATCAGATGGCAAATTATTACAAGCTGGTAAATGGCGTATTATTTTTCCGCTGTGGAAGGCCAAACAAAGTACGTTGGTGTGTTTGTATACCTGAGGCGCAAATAGAGAAACTCGTATGGTTCACCCATTTAACCTGGGGACGTTTCGGTGCGACAAAATGTGCAGACAAGATAAGTGTGTACTGTTATTTTCCCAACATAAAGCGCAGAGTGCATGAGGTCTTGAAGAAATGCATAATCTGCCAAAAAGCAAAGCCGGATTCAAAAGGGAGTAAGCACCCATTATGCTCTATATTAGTCCGAGAACCAAAGAATTTATTTCGTGCGATATGTGTGGACCGTTACCTACTTCAAGAGAAGGTGTTAGACATGTGTTGGCATTTCTTGATGTGTGTACGAAATACGTAAAACTATACCCGATAAAGGCGGCCACAGCCAAAGTAATTGTAATAAGATTGACAGGGGATTATCTTCCATATGTTGGTATACCTAAGGCGATAATAACAGACAATGCTAAGATATTCACGGGACTCCGATGGAAACAGACTTTGTCTCAAGTCGGTGTGAAACGCATACTAACATCATTTTACCACCCACAAGGCAATTTGGTTGAGAGAATTTCTAGAGAGTTCAGTCGCTTTATGAGGACCTATTGCCATAATAAGCAGACTGTGTGGGCAAATTACGTGGAAGAATTTGAGCAGATATACAACAATATGCCCCACTCCTCCACTGGTTATATACCTCATGAATTGATGTTCGAGGCAAAAGAAGAAAACTTCTGGACTGAACATATGCCCAAAACTCAGGAAACTGAGATGCCTTGGGAAGAAAAAATAAGACAAGCCATCATAAATATGACGCAAAAGGCTGATCAGAGAAAACAACAATTTGACAAATTCATCAAGAGGGTACAGGCGTACCACGTCGGAGAGAAGGTACTAGGCAAAAGACATACCAAATCGTCCTTAATAAAGAAGAGTTTAAAGAAATGGGACTTATTATATACTGGCCCATACATCATTCTACAAATTCCGAACCCTGGGGCTTATCTGTTAGCATACCCGGAATCTAACAAAATTAAAGGGTTATTTTCCCATAACGACTTGAAAAAATTTAATGAAGATTAGAAGATAGGGATGAATAGTGTTGCGAGTGACAGAGATGAACGCTCGTAAAAACATAACAATAAACTGTGAGTGTTTAGTGTTAGAAAACTTTAAACTGAAATAATTAATCAGTGACACAGATTGTAGAATTAGTGACTAACTATAACTATCGAGTGCTGCAAAGAAGATAGTGGAGATAGGCTTCACCTGTGTTTGGGTAAACATAGAACTTTAGCATTGCTAATGTCATCAAGAAGTATAAAGGATCTGAATGACCTTCAAGAAGAAAGAAATATTTCTCGAATATGACGCTGCATAATCAAAAGAGGTTTCTAGTGAATGTTCATATATAATTTCAAGTGCACGCTTAGATGTGTAAACGTGTGAAGTTTTGCGGTTAAGTAGTGAATAATGAGTGACGGTTAACGCCGCAAAGATAATTTCCCGCGCAAAACAACTGACGTCGGCGCGAGAGTTAGAATCGATATAGACGACACTGATATGGTTTGTAAGAGACTCGCATCAAACGTGAGGGGAAACTGATGTTGAACTTAAAAAAAGTGTTATAATTAGAGGTTAAGAGTTCTTGATTTATTGTTGAATGTCAAAAGAAATTAATATTCATAGAATTAGTAGTTATTTAATGGGTCTTGTTCACTTTGGAATTTTGTTTGAAAATCCATTTCCATATATGTGCATGTATGAATGCCGGATGAATCAGAGAATAAATGAAAGAAGTGAATCCACATTCCTCACTACTAATAACTTTTACATTACAGCAATCAAGCGGAGAAATATATGTATTTAGGATAAAATTTTTATGAGTATAGATAAATGATATGACTTTTCAAGGAAATGATGGATTATGTATTTGTATAAAATGAACCACACTTTCCATTATTCGATGATTTGAATCCAAAATCTACTGCAAGTTGCATGAATCCTTTAAAATACGAAAAATAAATCATTGACAGAAAATGTGTCAGAATTTTTGGACTTATAAGCACAAGTGGTGATGCGAAGTCCAAAAGAAAATTCAAACTAGAGTAAATATTATGATGTTTTCGGCAACAGCATTAGTCAATGGATAAATGGAAACCTTAAGTCAATGGCTAAATTCCTTGCAGTACATCGTAAGAAAAAGGATGCATGAAGCCATAGGGATTTTGTTTTCAAAAAGGAAAATCTTGGACGGTGCAACCCAACCAGTTCTTTTACAGGAAGAGTTTCCCTTTCGGTCATTGCTAATTCTTTTGGAATGAATGTTGCATGTAAAATCTGGTATACCTGTCCCTTCTCATTGTGGGCCGCGTAGAAGACCGACTACAAATGAGGACGTCGGGGACATGCAAGATCAGGGGGAGTTTCAGCACCGCAAGATATTGCCCTGGGAACAAGATTGAAAAAAAAGAAAGAAAATCGAGTTATTGATTGTAAAATTTTTTTGCTAGAGGCACAAATTACTCTTCTTCAAATCGTTATATAAATCTATCCCTATCTTTCCTTTAGAGATCAGTTTCAAAATTATTTTTTTTTTCTTCTGTAGGCTTTCCTGTCTTCTAGGTACCGTAGGCTGTGGGTCTAGGCTTAAGAGGTTTTCCAAGGTTTCCCTGCTTAAGAAAGTTCCCGAATGGGTAGACACTGATAATAGTTTCATTAAAGATCATCTTCCTTGGTTGTGCACAGCAGACATAACACCTTGATGCACGTAAAAGCAATACAGCCGCGGTACCTATCTCTTCATTTCTTCTGTTTTCAATGTTTCTTTTCTTCTTCTGTCTTAAACATAATTATTTTTTTTCGGTCGGAGGACTGACACTCATCACTTCCGGGTTACCCACACTAATAGATAGCTCGCGAAGTGTGTTCGGTAAATCAAAATTAGGCTCACAAACTTCGCTCGCTGCGAGGGGCATTGTAATGTCTCCACAGCAAATACCCTCTACCACGCACCAATTAATCATTTTCAATCAAACCGTCCACATTCATTCACTTTGGAAAAGTTATCTGATCTGATTTTCTCGTAATATATGCGGCGACAGCTCGCCGACGCCAAAGTATTTTCTAGTGCGTTTATTCTTTCAAATAACAGAAATGCATATATGCATTCTCCATGGTTGTTAGAGTGGTAACTAGGAGAGCTTCTTGAGTATCTGTTGAGGGATTGACGTGTTTCTGAGAGATACATATTCTGCTTTTCTTCTCGCTAAAGCGAGCCAATTAACATTTGTGCCGCTAGTGGTGTGTTTTGAAGAGAAAGAGATTGTAAAAGGAAAATAATTAAGGCGTGGAATCACCCGAGATCTGGACATGTAATGGATTTAATACACGATTTCCTCCATAAATAAGGTTTGTGACTTTTTTGTTCTTGAGTGAATGAACGAATGAATTTTTTCTGAATCATTTGTTGATCACGTTGGTCCTGTAATTAGTGGGGAAGTTTCAGCTGAGTCGAAGAGAGCCTGCAATCACTGAGTCTGTGTTAAATCGTCCAAAAAGGCTTCGTACACATGTGGAATTCGCAATCTTTCGTTAAACGAACAAATTGTCCAAGCGATTGATTCTCGCCGGTCGGTGTGGCCGTGCGGTTAAAGGCGCTTCAGTCTGGAATCGCGTGACCGCTCCGTTCGCAGGTTCGAATCCTGCCTCGGGCATGGATGTGTGTGATGTCCTTAGGTTAGTTAGATTTAAGTAGTTCTAAGTTCTAGGGGACTGATGACCACAGATGTTAAGTCCCATAGTGCTCAGAGCCATTTGAACCATTTGATTGATTCTCCCGACTGACTGCAATGTTAAATAGTAATAATAATTGTGAAGATCTCTTACAGCAAGCCAGCCGCTGATTACCAAGACGAACGACTCCACCAAAGATTCTATCTGGCTGATTTCACGTAATGAAATATTGTATTAAAAACTGTACATACACTCCTGGAAATGGAAAAAAGAACACATTGACACCGGTGTGTCAGACCCACCATACTTGCTCCGGACACTGCGAGAGGGCTGTACAAGCAATGATCACACGCACGGCACAGCGGACATACCAGGAACCGCGGTGTTGGCCGTCGAATGGCGCTAGCTGCGCAGCATTTGTGCACCGCCGCCGTCAGTGTCAGCCAGTTTGCCGTGGCATACGGAGCTCCATCGCAGTCTTTAACACTGGTAGCATGCCGCGACAGCGTGGACGTGAACCGTATGTGCAGTTGACGGACTTTGAGCGAGGGCGTATAGTGGGCATGCGGGAGGCCGGGTGGACGTACCGCCGAATTGCTCAACACGTGGGGCGTGAGGTCTCCACAGTACATCGATGTTGTCGCCAGTGGTCGGCGGAAGGTGCACGTGCCCGTCGACCTGGGACCGGACCGCAGCGACGCACGGATGCACGCCAAGACCGTAGGATCCTACGCAGTGCCGTAGGGGACCGCACCGCCACTTCCCAGCAAATTAGGGACACTGTTGCTCCTGGGGTATCGGCGAGGACCATTCGCAACCGTCTCCATGAAGCTGGGCTACGGTCCCGCACACCGTTAGGCCGTCTTCCGCTCACGCCCCAACATCGTGCAGCCCGCCTCCAGTGGTGTCGCGACAGGCGTGAATGGAGGGACGAATGGACACGTGTCGTCTTCAGCGATGAGAGTCGCTTCTGCCTTGGTGCCAATGATGGTCGTATGCGTGTTTGGCGCCGTGCAGGTGAGCGCCACAATCAGGACTGCATACGACCGAGGCACACAGGGCCAACACCCGGCATCATGGTGTGGGGAGCGATCTCCTACACTGGCCGTACACCACTGGTGATCGTCGAGGGGACACTGAATAGTGCACGGTACATCCAAACCGTCATCGAACCCATCGTTCTACCATTCCTAGACCGGCAAGGGAACTTGCTGTTCCAACAGGACAATGCACGTCTGCATGTATCCTGTGCCACCCAACGTGCTCTAGAAGGTGTAAGTCAACTACCCTGGCCAGCAAGATCTCCGGATCTGTCCCCCATTGAGCATGTTTGGGACTGGATGAAGCGTCGTCTCACGCGGTCTGCACGTCCAGCACGAACGCTGGTCCAACTGAGGCGCCAGGTGGAAATGGCATGGCAAGCCGTTCCACAGGACTACATCCAGCATCTCTACGATCGTCTCCATGGGAGAATAGCAGCCTGCATTGCTGCGAAAGGTGGATATACACTGTACTAGTGCCGACATTGTGCATGCTCTGTTGCCTGTGTCTATGTGCCTGTGGTTCTGTCAGTGTGATCATGTGATGTATCTGACCCCAGGAATGTGTCAATAAAGTTTCCCCTTCCTGGGACAATGAATTCACGGTGTTCTTATTTCAATTTCCAGGAGTGTAGATAAAGGAGAGAAAGAGAGAGAGCGAATGAAAGTAGAGATAATACTAATAATCCTCCATTAGTATAATTTTTCGCCTGTCTTATCACGGATCAGCCAAGAACTAGGAGGGCCTTACTTTACTGTATAGACTTGTGTGTGAAGGTGAAGGGATCTTAAAGACAACAGATACACGTCTATACAGACAAGACATTACACAGAGATAGCGGCTAGCTGCATTGATAATCTATTCTTAAAGAGACGGCAACTTATTATCCGAACATTTAAAATGTTAAACCGTACAACAAACAATTCACCCGCGAAAAAGAAATCCCTTTTAAAAAGAATTTACATACGCCATCTGACTGCCAAACAAACGACTCAGTATAAAACGTTGGCCCTGAATATTGCTAATCTTTATCTTAATCTTGTAAACAATCGGTATACCAGAATTTTCATTGCAATTACACAGGAAATGAACGTAGAAATTAGCGTATCTAACCATTTGATCAAACTGCCTGAAAATTCACAAGATAGTACGTTACTGAAATATTTTGATGGTATTAATCCTCAGAACTGATACAAATATTATTATCACAAGTGCACTCTGACAGTCACTGTACCTTACAGTGGACATGAACTCTCACGATGATTAAATTTTTTGGCATGCCTGTGCTCACGTAACGCTCGACTGCTCTGCAATATGGTGCTACACACATCAAAACAAGTTTTGCATCACCCCGGTTCCCAGAACCCCTGAAGATAGACGTTGACTATGGATATTGACAGAGACAGTCCCTTTGACTGTTCCAAGATGTCAATAAACCCGCCCAAAGATGTGAACAACCTTGCATGAGCAGCGCCTTTTAGACGGAGGAGGTCCGACGGCCGATCAGTTCCAGTCATTCCACCAGGAAGGAGGTACACGCTTCGTGTTGTCTGAACTCAGTGATGCATAGACGGTCAATACCGCGGTTCGATCCCGTTGGTATTGTTACTGTGTACCAGGATGGGCTCTCAACAAGGGAAGTGTCCAGGCGTCTCGGAGTGAGCCAAAGCGATGTTGTTCGGACATGGAGGAGATACAGAGAGACAGGAACTGTTGATGACATGCCTCCTTCAGGCCACCCAAAGGCTGCAACTGCAGTAGATGACCATACCTACGGATTATGGCTGCGAGGAACCCTGACAGCAACGCTACCATGTTGAATGATTCTTCTCGTGCAGCCCCAGGACGTCGTGTTACAGTTCACCAAATTGTGCGCAGTAGGCTGCATGGTGCGCAACATCACTCCCAACGTCCATGGCGAGGTCAAGCTTTGCAATCACGACACCATGCAGCGCGTTACACATGGGCCTAACAACATGCCGAATGGGCCGCCCAAGTTGACATCACGTTCTCTTCACCGATGAGTGTGTTTGGGGACATCCCAGTCAGGCTGAACGCCTTAGACACACTGTCCAGCGCATGAAGCGAGGTGGAGGTTCCCCGCTATTTTGGGATGGCATTGAAGTGAAATGGCCGACGTACGCCGCCGGTGGTCATGGAAGGTGCCGTAACGGCTGTACGATACTTGAATGCCATCCTCCTACAGATACTGCAACCGTATCGGCAGCATATTGGCGAGGCATCCGTCTTCATGTACGACAATTGGCGATCGTACACATCTTGTGAACGACTCCTTCAGGATAAGGACATCACTCGATTAGAGTGACCAGCTTGTTCTCCAGAGATGAACCTTATCGAACACACCTGGGATAGACTGAAAAGGAGCCGGCCGATGTGGCCGAGCGGTTCTAGGCGCTTCAATCTGGAACCGCGCGACTGTTACGGTTGCAGGTTCGAACCCTGCCTCGTGCATGGATGTGTGTCATGTCTTTAGGTTAGTTAGGTTTAATTAGTTCTAAGTTCTAGGCGACTGATGACCTCAGCAGTTAATTCACATAGTGCTCAGAGCCATTCGAACCACTTTTTTTTAATTGAAAAGGTCTGATTGTGGACGACGTGACCCACCAACCACTCTGAGCGATCTACGCCGAATCACCATTGAGTAGTGGGATATTCTGGACGAATAGTGTCTTGATGAACTTGTGGACAGTACGCCACGACGAATACAGGTATGCATCTTTGCAAGAGAATGTGCTACTGGGTATTCGAGGTACTGATGTGTACAGCAATCTGGACCACCATCTCTGAAGGTGTCCCTGTGTGGTGGTACAACATGCAATGTGTGGTTTTCATTAGCAATAAAAAGGGCAGAAATGACGCTTATGTTGATCTCTACTGCAATTTTATGTACAGGTTCCGGAACTCTCGGAACCGAGGTGATGCAAAACTTTTTTATGTGTGTTTTGGAAATAATGATGTTGCTGTCAAAAACCAAATTTCCTTGGTCGTACTTTCGATGTGCATTGCAATGCGGTATCTTAGCAATTTTCATAAAAATATTTGCACACTCCCATTGCACAACTCGCGATATGCAATGCTTGTGTGCAAACACAGTCATGACATTCCATGTAGGCTTTCACGGCCGGCGTCTTTATCAGTAAACTCTTCCAGGCTAAGTTGCCGTGGTCGATCTGTAGAACTTCTTCTCCCTGACGTTTCGTTCTCAACTACGGAGAACATCTTCCGAGGTGAGTCGACGACTGGCTGCTAGGAGCTGGGGCCGCCGCTTATATAGAGATCGTAGGGGGCGCCACCACACGTCACGTGGCGTCGATGTGCAGCTATCTCTGGCTATCGTCTGTTCTCTCGATTGCAGGCAATCGATTGTCACGTGACTGATGCAACGTCGACCGCCATATCTTATCCAATTTTAATCCTTCTTCTTTACGATTAAAATTGTATTGATGTTTGTGAATTTCAATTGCCTCTCTATACATACGTGTATAATAGTGCGACGTCCTCGCTAGCACGCTTGTTTCACCAAATTTTATTTCGTGATCTCCATCCTTAAAAACACGTTCCGCTACTGCCGATTTGTCGATATGTCCCAAGCGACAGTTTCTTTTGTGCTCCGTCAACCGTGTATTGATGCTTCTTTTTTTAGTTCCTATGTAAACCCTGCCACAACTACACGGAATTTTATATACCCCGGGGGTGGCTAGGGGGTGACGAGCATCTTTTGTTGATCTTAGGCATTCGCTAATTTTCTTAGTAGGTCTAAAAATGGTCTCTACCTGAAACTTGGCTAGTACTTTTCCAATACGATCCGTGATATTATGGATGAACGGAAGAAATACTTTTCCAGCTGATGGTTGTTGCTGTCTCCTATTTTTAGGCATTTTTCTATTTAGGTGAAGTGCTCGGTTAATCTCGTTTTTCGTATAACCATTTTTCGCAAAGGCCATTCGTAAATGATTTAGTTCTTCTTGTAAGTAGCCTGGTTCACAAATATTATTGGCCCTATCCACTATTGTTTTTATGACCCCCCTCTTTTGCCTAGGGTGGTGGTATGAGTTCTTATGGAGGTAGCGATCAGTATGTGTACCTTTCCTGTAGACCTTATGGCCTAAGGTCCCATCCGCCCGTTTGATAACTGATACATCCAAGAAGTTAAGTTGTCCATTCTTCTCCTCCTCCATCGTAAATTTAATCTTTAGGTTGATGCTATTTAAGTGTACCAGAAAATCATTCAAGTCTTCTTCCTCATGATTCCATATTACAAAGGTATCATCCACATACCGATACCACTTCGAGGGGCTTTTTTTTTGGCCGACTGCAGTGCTTGATGTTCAAAATATTCCATGAATAAATTCGCAATTGCGGGACTTAGGGGGTTTCCCTTGGCTACCCCATCGATCTGTTCATAAAATTCACCATTGTACTGAAAATAGGTTGAGGATAGACAGTGTTGGAACAAGGCTACTATATCAGTAGGGAACATATCGGCTATATGGGAGAGAGCTTCATCAACTGGAACCATCGTGAACAAAGACACTATATCAAAACTGACAAGTATGTCATTAGGACCGACAGTAATTTCCCTCAATTTCTCAATGAAGTGTAGAGAGTTTTTAATATGATTCTCAGTTTTGCCTATGTAAGGTTGTAACAAAGAGGCAAGGTGTCTGGCTAGTTCTTGGGTAGGAGCTCCAATTGCGCTGACTATTGGTCTCAAAGGAACATCAGGTTTATATATCTTTGGTAATCCATATAATCTCGGAGGATAAGCCACCGTTTTCCAAAGATACTTTTTAACTTCTGTAGGAATGGAAGACTGTTTTATCAGACGATTGGTGGCATTCAGCACATTCGTTGTGGGATCCTTTTTCAACTTCTTGTATGTGCTGGGTTCCAGGAGATCACTGATCTTCTTGTGATAATCCTCAGTATTAATTAAAACAGTAACATTTCCCTTGTCAGCGGCAACTATAATAACATTCTTGTCTGCATTGATCTCCCGCAATGCCTTCCTTTCCCCTTGAGACAGATTGCTGCTGGGTGGCTTAGCTTTGCGTAATATCCTGGAGGTCTCCATTCTAATTTCATCAGCAGAATATGATGGTAACTGACGAATTCCTGCCTCTATATTAGCAATAATGTCCTCCACAGGAATCTTGGATGGAGTTATTGCAAAATTCCCTCCTTTAGACAGAACAGAAAGTTCTTCCTTAGACAATTCTTTTTCCGATAAATTAATAACCGTTTGGGAGTTGTTTGGAATCGGTGTTTCCTGTCGACCCTCTTGTAGACGATTAAACTTCTCCTTCTGCCTATTGGAAGACACTTCTGCACTAATCTCCATAGATCTAAATGTTAAACTGTCCACTTTGTTCCAATGACAAAACTGCATAGTATTGCTAATAAGTAAATGAAGATTTAGCAGTTGGCCATCACATACCGCCAGTCCTCGTCGTGTCTGATGTATCCGTTCACGTAATAATGCCAGTTCCATACGAGAGTAAATACCAACAGTTTCGGTCACAATCACAGACTTACAACGAATGTTATTATGTCGATACTATAGGGGTTGAGTACATTTATCAAATTAGCAACTTCATTTACATTTATGGTCGAAACTTCTTAAAAATATCCTCATGGCAAATGGGACAGTCTTCTTTCAAAGTAATTAAATTACTTTAACTGTTTTTAAAGATACGGAATCTGCTATGAATGACGACAACTCTTCCTATTGCAAAGAAGCCACACTACAGTAGCTTTTGCACGGCAAAGGTAAAGAGGATATAATCATAAATGTGGAATATCTGTTGTGTACTGCTTCGTACACAATGGTAAGGAGATATGGTAGAGATACAGGAACAGCAGCTGTCGCTATAAGAAAGTTGAACAGGAGCAGAAATGATTAATGAGGAAACAAATACAGTAACCTAAAGCTATACTTAACTGGTAGCATTCTCCAAGTGTACGGCGATTCTTTACGAATGAACATGCAGCAATAAAATCCAGCTAATACAATAGAATGGTGCGGAGTGGCTGAGGGGGTTGTGCTCCATTGGGGCCGCCAGAACGCTGTCGGCGTGTGACGTTAACTTGCATTGCCGTTCACAATTCTGATACACGGCATGATACCACAATATCAACAGCAAGAAATGATATCATGAACGAGAATCTACTGAACTACAGTGCTACATAATTATGTTGAAATTAGGTGGATCGATCGACTAATTAACGGTGATCAGAATCAAACTGAGGAGAAAAGAAATTTATGAGACAAATGGACTAAAAAAGAGATAGATTGATGAGACACTTCCTGAGTGATGGCAGAATAGTGCATTGTGTAATGGAGGGATGTGCATGTATTGGTGAGCAGGGGAGGAGGAGGGGGGGGGGGGGGTGAGAATAAAATCGTAAATGCAGATCAAGGCCTGGTTATGGCAAGCAGGTTCCAGTGGATGGAGATTGCAGTAGTTATTCAGAGACTAAGAGGCTATGTGAAATTAACAGTAACGCTTTTTCACATAGTGCGCCCAAAAATGTAAGTGAATAAAAGAAAGAATTTATAGGTATTTATGTATTTATTATGTGGCAATACAGACACATAAGAAAGAAACAGACAAATCACTAATAGAGGTAAGTGTACTGGACAGAATCAAAACAATTCATCAACAGTAAACGCACCTTTATACAACTGTTGTTGTTGTGGTCTTTTGTTCGAAGACTCGTTTGATGCAGCTCTTCACGCTTCTCATTCTGTGCAGACCTCTTCATCTCTGAATAACAACTTCAATCTTCATCCACTGGAACCTGTGTACCATCTCTGAACAGGCTTGCGCAAGATAGATTACTGCAAATAGCTGCACCAAACCGGCCTTCGAACTAAAGACCTCAACAACAATAGCAGTATAAAGATGCGTTTATCATTAATGAATTGTTTAGATTCTTTCAGGTACACTTGTTGTATGTTAACCGGGGACCTAGAAACGACGCTCCGTCCCCGCCTCAGCGACAGTGGTCCACAACCCCACGACGACTACCGTAGTCCACTTCACCCCTCCGCCGCCCACACCGAACCCAGGATTATTGTGAGGTTCGGCCCCCGGTGGATTTCCCCCCCCCCCCATGGAACATCTCAAACCAGACGAGTGTAACCTGTATGTCTGCATGGTAGAGTAATGGTGGTGTACGCGTACGTGAAGAACTTGTTAGCGCAGCAATCGCCGACATAGTGTAGCTGCGGCGGAATAAGGGGAACCAGCCCGCATTCGCCGAGGCAGATGGAAAACCGCCTAAAAACCATCCACAGACTGGCCGGCTCACCGGACCTCGACACAAGTACGCCGGGAGGTATCGTGCCGGGGAGCAGGCGCTCCTTCCCGCTTCGGAAAGCCGTGTGTTAGACTGCTCGTCTAACCGGACGGGTTCAAGTACACTTACCTGTATATTCTTTCTTTTATTCACGTATATTTTTGGGTGAACTAGGTGAAAAAGTCTTCCTGTTAATTTCACATAGCGGGTATTCTTGATTTACTTTTCTTCAGAAGTGTTTGTGTCTATTATCATACCTTACAGGGTATACTTCGCTAGCAGTGTCATAGTATCTTCCACATTAATTATGATGGCTTGATGGTTTATATAATTTTGTCAATTTTATATGCATGTGGGTTGCAGTATTACGAAAATGGAAGTTAACACTGATGTCTCTTCCTCTAACATAGATAATTATAAAATTTTATTACATTGTATTTCTGTTAGATTTACACGGCCTTGTAGGGAAGCAGCCTACTCACGCCGTAATAAATGCACATCAGTCTTTCCATTGTGTGCCAGCCAGTCCGCTGTAACTAGCTCTGACGTCATAAATGTTGCGCAATACTTTAAAAATCATGTAAATAACCTAAAATGTTTCTAGCATGTCAGGAGTAATACTAAATTAATATGTGTTGAATATCAGTTCAACAACTTTAACCATTTTCGAAATTTGGACGTTTTTCTGTAAAAATCATTGGCGCAACAGAAAAGAGCTAGAGATTTAAAAATTTATACTTAGATTCCTTTTCATAATTATTTAATAGAAACAGTCTTCGGGATCTCACAAATTAAGATTTTAGTTGAAATTCATGATTTTCTGGTTTTTGTCTTAAAAATTAAGGAAGCAAGATAGATTAAGTAGGCTAATAAATAAGGCTAGGATGTTTATATTTAAGTAGAATGGAGATCCGCTATAACCATAAAAATGTGAGAAGTTTCATTTGAATAACTATAAAACCATAGCGATAGTGTATCTCCAAAGGGCCAGTTCAGAGCTCGTCTATTGCGTGCAGTGTAATTAAATTAATTCTCTCGCCCAAAATATTTAACTTAGCCACGTCAAACTTTTATTATGATTACTTACCTGTGTGCTGAATGCACATTTAAATTGAGAGTTTCATCGGCCATCAGCAAAAGAAGCTATGATTTATTCGGTAACTTAATGAATTTAATTATCGATCTTCAGTTTGCGTATTGTCGTATTTTCACGTGCCGCCGCGGGACAAACATTCTACCATTATTTAGCGTGGCGTTTGATGAACCTTATCATCAAATTATGGCGAACATTCATTTAAACATTTAATTTGGACATTTATAGTTGCATCAGCGCATTAGACTCTGAACTGCTCTGTTAGTTAGATTGTGTG
The DNA here is from genome assembly GCF_023864345.2 of Schistocerca serialis cubense. Lineage (NCBI taxonomy): Eukaryota > Metazoa > Arthropoda > Insecta > Orthoptera > Acrididae > Schistocerca > Schistocerca serialis. The sequence continues at coordinate 219,285,058 of NC_064647.1, read as the reverse complement.
GATTCGTTTGTTTTCATCTGTGACTTTCAGAATACAGAACGTTTTTTTTTTTCACGACCGTTTTTGATTATAAATCCCAGACAATCTCCTAATTCCTCAGAGCTATAAGCTGTAACTATAAGTGTATTCTCAGATGAAGTGGGCACTAGGAATTCTAATTACAGGCTTCAAGTTTTGCTAATCACTTTCGGGTTGCCAATATTATAGTTAGAGAGCCAGTGTTGAGAACGGCGAAAGACAGCATAAATAACATTCTAAATAATAGGCACTGGTTTTACATTCTACAAAACAAATATTTATATAAACAACATAAAATTGATAAAAATAGTTCAATCCGCCGCCCCACAGCCTGACAAATATGTCGTACCTCTCTCTTCCTTGGTATTAAAGTGTTTTGATTTTAAAGTAAGATGTGGTTTGGGTTGTTGGAAAAAAGTATAGGATATTTAATACACTGTAGGGGTAGCGTATGTTATGCACGCTCGTAAATGTAGCTTACATACACGCTGACGATAATCAAGATTGCTATGCAGGCACAAATATTAGCAAAAATGGGTACGTTTTTGCTTGAAATGGTTTCATTACGCGTAACTGGCGGCTAGCTGACATAACCAGAAGTAGCTTGAAACTGTTACTGCTATTGCCCGCTAAATTAATTTTTGTGACGTGAGAGACGATATAACCACTTACGTAGAGTAAGGTACTCAGGATGAATAATTTCATTTATATTACACTGTCTTCAGTTTGCCTAAGCATATACTTGAGAGAAATAAATTTACTCGAAGATATCGTGAGCAAACCTAACTCTTGTTATCTATTGCAGTTAAATCTGTCCATGTAGTCCCGTAACATGTCTCACAAAATGAACTTTGCAAAAATTAACACTTGAAAACTGTTATCAGCGCTTGAAGTAATTATTACGTTAACTTGAGATTGAAGTCCATTATTTAATATTTTAATTAAATTTCACGTAATGACCGCCTGTGCGCCATTATGACAAAAGAAAACCAGATGGACTGTCTTCTGCACAACCCAGTTTAAATAATAATTTTTCACTTAAATATTTCCACAGGGAGGGAGAGGTTATGAATAACAGGAGAAATTCACTATTTATAGTATATTGTAACGGAAAATACGTACATCAAATAATGCGTGCAAACAGTTGAGCGACTTCATTCTTCAAGAGCAGAGGCTAAAGCAGTATTTGATCTTTGAAACAAGTCTTTTTTAACCCTAATGAGATAAGATGTCCATGGTTACAAACAATGACTCTACATTGTATAGTTACTCCTTGATACTAAAATATATGTTTTATTAACATTTTCAACACAAAATATATTAGAGTTATATATTAATACCTACACCTGCTGACTGGAGGCACATGCCTCGTGTTGTGTGAACTCAGTGATGCGGGGACAGGTGAAAATGTCTGCCCCGACCGGGACACGAACTCAGAAGCTCTTGCTTACAGGGCAGACGCTCTACCCATCTGAGCCACCGCGGTCAGAGATGATAGTGCGACTGCAGGGACTATCTCGCGCATGCCTCCCGCGAGACCCACATTCTCACCTTATATATCCACACACTATATTCGTAGTGTCCCTACCCAACACACTCGTTACTCGTGGAAGACATTCTTACCAAGAAAGAACAGTCACCATATCCATATAAGCATATACAAAAAATATTATGTTAACGAGTTGTAGGATTTATAGCTATCTGTCATAGTAGCAACGGTTTTTATCGGCAGAAATACACTGTTTTGTACTTTCTTTATAGTTTACATTCACATGTGTGATATAGGTTTAGTTTAATTTTTACAGGACTTTCGAGGAGACGTCACACAAAATATTTGAAGCCTCCAGGACGGGACGAGAAAACTAAACGAAACTTGACGGGTCGAGGGGGTCTGTGACGTTGTTTCATTGATTACAACATAGAGCCAAATTTACAGAGGACTTGGAAGTATCAGTCAACTGATCAGTGTGGCACTGGGGCCCCTCCAGTCTGGATGCATGCACTGATTCGGTTCGGAAGGGCTTCACAAAGCCAGTGTATCACCTTGTGGGGCAAGCTGTTGCTTGACCATTGTTGTGGTCCTCGACGTCATCGATGCTGGCACTGACGCAGAGTAGAAGTCCGAGGTGGTCTCACACACCACACAATCATATTCTATCGGGTGAACCAACCCCTCCACACTGACTGTTAAAATACTTTCATTAAAAAGTCACTACCGGTTTCGCATAAACAGACATTCATCTTCAGGTGATCTGTACAAGAAATTAAAACATAACAGAATTTCAGCGGTTTTTAAAAGAGATGTGTACTACCACAAAGCGCCATATATCGATGAGAGCTGAGTACTCATAGATTTAAAAAAAAATCGCGGAAAAGTTTCCTTACCCCGTCGCGTGACCGCAGCGTCAACAGGCAGTCGCCGCAGTGCTTTTGTTCGTCAGTGTAAGTGTCCAAGAAAAACTTTTTCTGGTATTTTGGATAGTTGCTATGGGGTTTCTCTGCTCATTGATCCCTCCTGATACATCCTCATTTGATCTTCTTTCTGTTGATCTGATCCTCTTCATTTCTTCTCATTGTGACGCAAAGCTGTGTATTAAATTCATAGTCTGGGTCCATTATGCACTAAGGTTTTATTTTCTTGTGAGTATTCTAAATCTACAGAAATGTTCCGCAAGCTACCTGGCGGTGTCTGGGGCAGGGTGCTTCTGGCAGCACTAACTGATCCCTGCTTCCCTGTTCCGCTCGCGACGAGAGTGACTGTCGGTAGCCGGCCGCTGTGGCCGAGTGCTTGTAGGCGCTTCATTCCAGACCCGTGCTGCTGCTACGGTCGCAGGTTCGACTTTGGTATTAATTGAGGATTTCCTTTCCGCTGCGAGTAGTTGTTGGTTGCATGCTCGCTGGAAGGATTTTATCAGGTAGATTAATGGGGTCAGAACGTGTCCGATTTCACTTGTTGGCTTTGAGCAATGACGTCATACATAAGGCTGAGACGCTTCACAGAGGCAATATTTGAAAGCAACTCATCATGTTCGTAAACAAATCATTGTAGCATGCGATAAAATTACAGACACATTCCTCATGATTAATTACTTAGCCACAAATTATACCGACAAGAATTAAAAGTAACGAAAATAAAGAAGAAGAGAAAATGAGATTTGTAATTGTCTGAGCGGCCGCTGTGACCGAGCTTTTCTAGGCGCTTCAGTCTGGAACCGCGCTGCTGCTACGGTCGCAGGTTCGAATCCTGCCTCGGGCATGGATGTGAGTGATGTCCTTAGGGTAGTTAGGTTTAAGTAGTTCTAAGTATAGGGGACTGACGACATCATACGTAAAGTCCCATCGTGCTTAGAGCCATTTGAACCATTTTTGACTGTCGGTAACCCTCTGTATTAGCTCTAATTTCTCAAATTTTTTCATCGTGGTCATTTCGCGAGATGCATGTGGCAGAATGGAATATTATATGAATGCGTGATGTCTGTTGTTTCTGACGTGTCCGAAAGAACAGACACCACACATTCGTATAACTGATTTGCCTAGATGGCCAGTGGATCCACCTTCTTCAGTGACGATGCACAGGTACGCCCGACTTCCTGCGGGAATCTCGCAAGGGAAACTCCCCATCGCACACCCCTCAGATTCAGTGGTAATGTGGCACGATGGACAGCCCGTCAAAAACTGAACACAGGTCAAGCATGAAAACAGGAAGAAGATGTACTGAACTGTGAAAAAAGAAGAAAAATAGAAACAGCGAACGGTCCAAGAACAACAACTGCAATAAAAAGCTGCCTGACATAGATACGCGGCATCGAGGGTAAGTCGTCATGCTGTTGGACTAGAAAGTGGGTGAGCTCTACTCGATACTCCCTCGTGCCATGTTTCAGAACATTATGAACTGTCTGTCCGGTCATTGAAATATTTGTTGTCTCTCTGTATAGTCTTTGGAGTTGCCACATTATACACTGATTATAAAACACGAGTCCTGTGGTAAGAACACAAGTAAATGTGATGAATAGTGAGAACAGGCGACACACCATATAGATGTCTCACGGAAGTGATGTTGTTGTTGTTGTTGTTGTTGTTGTGATCTTCAGTCCCGCGACTGGTTTGATGCAGCTATCCATTCTACTCTATCCTGTGCATGCTTCTTCATCTCCCAGTACCTACTGCATTCTTCTCAATCTGCTTAGTGTATTCATATCTTGGTATTCCTCTACGATTTTTACCCTCCACACTGCCCTCCAATACTAAATTGGTGATCCCTTGATGCCTGATAACATGTCCTACCAACTGATCCCTTCTTCTAGGGAAGTTGTGCCACAAACTCCTCTTCTCCCCAATTCTATTCAATACTCCTCCATTAGTTACGTGATCTACCCATCTAATCTTCAGTATTCTTCTGTAGCACGACGTTTCGCTAGCTTCTATTCTCTTCTTGTCCAAACTATTTATCGTCCATGTTCCACTTCCATACGTGGCTACAATCCATACAAATACTTTAAAACGACTTCCTGACACTTGAATCTATACTCGATGTTAAAAAATTTCTCTTCTTCAGAAACGCTTTCCTTGCCATTGCCAGTCTACTTTTTATATCCTCTCTACTTCGACCATCATCAGTTATTTTGCTCCAGAAATAGCAAAACTCCTTTATACTTTAAGCGTCTCATTTCCTAATCTAATTCCCTCAGCATCACCCGACTTATTTCGATTACATTCCATTATCCTCGTTTTACTTTTGTTGATGTTCATCTTATATCCTCCTTTAAAGACACTGTCCATTCCGTTCAACTGCTCTTCCAAGTCCTTTGCTGTCTCTGAAAGAATTACAATGTCATCGGCAAACCTTAAAGTTTTTATTTCTTCTCCATGGACCTTAATACCTACTCCGAATTTTTCTTTTGTTTCCTTTACTGCTTGCTCAATATACAGATTGAATAACATCGGGGAGAGACTACAACCCTGTCCCACTCCCTTCCCAACCACTGCTTCCCTTTCATGTCCCCCGACTCTTATAACTGCCATCTGGTTTCTGTACAAATTGTAAATAGCCCTTCACTCCCTGTATTTTACCTCTGCCGCCTTCAGAATTTGAAAGAGAGTATTCCTGTCAACATTGTCAATAGCTTTTTATAAGTCTACAAATGCAAGAAACGTAGGTTTGCCTTTCCTTAATCTAGCTTCTAAGATAAGTCGTAGGGTCAGTATGGCCTCACGTGTTCCAACATTACTACGGAATCCTAACTGACCTGCCCTGAGGTCGGCTTCTACCAGTTTTTCCATTCGCCTGTAAAGAATTCGCGTTAGTATGTTGCAGCTGTGACTTATTAAACTGATATTTCGTTAATTTTCACATCTGTCAACACCTGCTTTCTTTGGGATTGGAATTATTATATTCTTCTTGAAGCCTGAGGGTATTTCGCCTGTCTCATACATCTTGCTCACCAGATGTTAGAGTTTTGTCAGGACTGGCTCTCCCGTCAGTAGTTCTAATGGAATATTGTCCACTCCCGGGGCCTTGTTTCGACTCAGGTCTTTCAGTGTTCTGTCAAACTCTTCACGCAGTATCGTATCTCTCATTTCATCTTCATCTACATCCTCTTCCATTTCCATAATATTGTCCTCAAGTACATCACCTTTCTATAGACCATCTATATACTCCTTGCTTAGAACTGGCTTTCCACCTGAGCTCCTGATATTCATACAAGTGGTTCTCTTTTCTCCAAAGGTCTCTTTAATTTTCCTGTAAAATGATAACAACAAATAAATGTGTGTGAACTATGTTGCAACAAAGGAATTCAAAAACGGAATGCAATTTCGAAACTGTTGCGTTCATTTGTTGCAGTTTATGTGAGAAACTATGATGTTTTCATCATTTCCTTGGGAGTGATCACATTCGCATTCATACGAACGCCTATATCGGGCAAAGAGGCATATTTCACTCACTTACCAGTTGTACAAATTAGAAATTAGGTCTGTCGATAAGAGATTCCTTTCATATGACACACGTAGTGTCACTAAAGCAGCGTATGACACACCATATGTGTTTTCCGATGGAGGATTCGGTTCTCTTGACGCCTTGTCATCAAACGTTTGCGGTTCTTATTCGAAAGCTACTTCCTTTTGGCTGGTAATAGAGTAGTTGTCTACAATCAACTGTCATTATAGGTCCCTACCTCACACCTCGCTGTTGCAAACGGAAGTTATAGCACGACACAGACACAAATCTGAATAAAGCGAAAAAAAAGTTGGTACGAGGGAGTTTGAAGACAGCTCATCCACTTGTCAGTCCAACACCGTGTGAGCATGGGGTTGATCTCAGAATCTGTTATTCTGCGCAACGGATTAATCTGAGATGTACCCTTTACCGTGTGGCTGCTGCAAGATGCAATTTCCACCCCCCACACTACTACAGAACTCAGACAGACGCTCCTAACGTTCTAAAGAGAAATGCCTGAAAAACTTTCAGTAATAAATATCTTCTGGAGTCGTCCACTGTAACGAAACGACACAAAAATTTACAAAATTTCTTACGTAACTAGTGGGATACTTGGGTACTGGAGTAGTGCTAGTTAGTGTAAGAAAAACATGAAACTAATGAAAGTTATTATTTATTTTGCAAAAATTCTGAGAAATCACAATGGCACTTTTAGTTATGAACTGAACAAGTTATATCCTGGTTCTTTTCGGAATGTGAAGTTACCTCTCAAGGATAGGATTCGCTAATGAAATTTATATACAAAGTTTAAGATGGTTGTTGACTTAGCAGAATGGCTGAGAGGCATGCCTACTCAACTTGAATAATTATCCTTTAGAATGTTGCTAGGTACAGTCGAGGCTGTCGCATGTGAAATGCAGTGAAGTGTACTGTTGTGGAGGAAATATGGGCTCGCAATAGCTGTAGCGCACAATACCATAAGCTGCGATGACTGCTGTCTGCGCCGCTCGCTGCTGGCAAATAAGATAACTCTCGTTCTATTTGGATTTACCTTCGCCAATCAAACTCTCCCTATGCCTTGATGAAGTCAAGGATTCCTATTCGCCCCTAGTCTAACTACTGGCGTGGTACACCGGTCAGATAACCAGTCCACCGCGATGCCACTGAAAAATTCGCTCGCAGGCGTTTATCTATAATTCTGTCCATTCATGCAGCACAATAAGTGTGTCGGCCAACACAGTGAACAACACTTAATTGCAAGGACTCAATATAGAGAGTTGCGCTTCGATTCGCTCTCGACAGAGGCGCTCTCCCAGTGAAGTACTGAGGAGAGACTTGTTCCTCGCTCCAAGAGCGACAACGGAACGGCGCCTCTCCACGCCAGATGTGAAGGGGTACATCTTTCGGTCTCTTCCATTACTCCTTCAGCTTAAGGCGTCAGAAATATCGTCTGCCAATCAGCATTGCTCTTCTAAAACGGGAGAATGACGTTTCGTTCCGAACACGGGGTCGTTCCTCCTTTCCCTCTGGCGAACGCTGTCCGCTCCACGGGCGGCCACCGACCGACGTAGATGGGATGGGACTGGCCTCCTGGCGTGTGGTTGCCTCTCTCAAACTAAAAGCCCCTGTGACCGTCGTGTCTGGAGTGTATGTGTGTATGCCAGCCTCGAGTATTTCAACCACGGTGCGTACTTGCGATTTATTAGTTATTTGCATATCTTTTACATGAATTCATACAACATTGACTTTATCTTATCGAGTTTGGGTTTGAATGAAGCGTCTTGATGTGCGGAATTTGATTGTGAGAGCGGAATATATAAGCAATGAAGGTCAGGAGACCATGACGTCTTGCAGCCGTAACCACTAAAGATGACTCCATTTCCCCACAGATGTTCTATTCGGCGCATCTTTTTTTCGGACTGTTCGTTGTTTCTATTTTGCTGTTTTTTCAGAGTCCAGTACAGCTTCTTCCTGTTTTCATGCTTGATCTATGTTCAGTTTCTGTCGGGCTGTCCATTAGGCACTCTTGCCGCAAAAACTGAGGGGATGCGATGGCGAGTTGCCCTTGCCAGAGTAGCGAGCATGGAGCAAATGGACAGGGACTGCAAACAGGGTGTGCTCGATGGGTGTGTGGGTTGGTCATGAGGCGTGCTGGGATGGTCCGCGCAGTTATAACAACACTGTGTCCTGGAGGGCGCATTGACTAACGCACCTGTATAGTAAGCGTTCGATACCGGGTTCGGATCTCGGTCCGATACACATTTTTACTCCTCACCACTGATTCCACGTAATGCTCCAATGCAGCTGACATCACTAATCTTTTCTCTTTCCTTTCCTTTCTCCCCCATCCCCCACACATACGTCTTCAGTTTATCTAAAAGGAAGTAATATGTTGTGTCCCATAGTGCTCAGAGCCATTTGAACCATTTGTCCCATATTGGTAAACAATACTCAAGAATCGGTCGAACAATCGCATTGCAAGCCATTTCTTTCGTGGATGACTTACATTTCCCTGAGATTCTTCCTAGGAATCTCAGTCTGACTTCTGCTTTTCCTACTACTTGTTTTATGCGATCATTCTTTTAAGGTTTCTCAGTACAGTTACAGATATTCTGCGTTATATAGGCACTACTGTTTCCAGCCATTTTGTCATCAATGGTGTAGTTGTACAGTAGTGGATTTGTTTTCTCGTATATGCGCAATATGTTACTTTTTATTTACGTTCACAGCCGGCACGCTCATCAAGCCTCTGTAGGTCTTTCTGCAAATCGATTCTGCCTTCTGGAGTTGCTATTTTTTTTTAATATAGAGAAACGGCATCGTCTGCGAAGAGTCTTATAAGGCTTCCGATGCGTTCTGCTAGCTCGTTTATACACACTGTAAACAGTAACGGTTCTATTAGATTAGATTTACTTTCATTCCAAATGATCCGTAGTGCGGAGGTCCTCCAGAATGTAGAAAATGTCAGAAAATCAATAATACATGACAAGTATTTACAACTGAAACAAATAAGCTAATGTATTTTCCACAGGTCCCAAGTGGAATGATCGCCATTTTCTTTAATGAACATGATATGAAAGAATCATTTTACAAACACTAATGCACTGAATTTAAAATAAAAAAGTTTTTTATTTACAAGGTAATAAACATGTAATAGAACTACTATAATACATATTTACAATGAACACACTACTGCACTCAAGTGGTGCAGAAGTTAGATTGTATTTACACACACACACACACACACACACACACACCTTCACCCTTCTTTGTGGTGCTTCGGAAATTACACAACCGGCCATTAAAATTGCTACACCACGAAGATGACGTGCTACAGACGCGAAATTTAACCGACAGGAAGAAGATGCTGTGATATGCAAATGATTAGCTTTTCAGAGCATTCACACAAGATTGGCGACGGTGGCGACACCTACAACGTGCTGACATGAGGAAAGTTTCCAACTAATTTCTCGTACACAAACAGCAGTTGACCGGCGTTGCCTGGCGAAACGTTGTTGGGATGCCTCGTGTAAGGAGGAGTAATGCGTATCATCACGTTTCCGACTTTGATAAAGGTCGGATTGTAGCCTATCGCGATTGCGGTTTATCGTATCGCGACATTGCTGCTGGCGTTGGTCGAGATACAATGACTGTTAGCAAAATACGGAATCGGTGGGTTCAGGAGGGTAATACGGAACGCCGTACTGGATCCCAACGACCTCGTATCACTGGCAGTCGAGATGACAGGCATCTTATCCGCATGGCTGTAACGGATCGTGCAGCCACGTCTTGATCCCTGAGTCAACAGATGGGGACGTTTGCAAGACAACAACCAACAGTTCGACGACGTTTGCAGCAGCATTTACAATCAGCTCGGAGACCGTGGATGCGTTTACCCTTGACGCTACATCACGGACAGGAGCGCCTGCGATGGTGTACTCAACGGAGTACCTGGGTGCACGAATGGAAAAACGTCATTTTTTCGGATGAATTCAGGTTCTGTTTACAGCATCATGATGGTCGCATCCGTGTTTGGCGCCATCACGGTGAACGCACATTGGAAGCGATTATTCGTCATCGTCATACTGGCGTATCACCCATCGTTATGGTATAGGGTGCCATTGGTCACATGTCTCGGTCACCTCTTGTTCACATTGACGGCACTTTGAACAGTGGACGTTGCATTTCAAATGCGTTAACGACCCTTGGCTCTGCCCTTCATTCGATCCCTGAGAAACCCTACGTTTCAGCAGATTAATGCACGACCGCATGTTCCAGGTCCTGTACGGGCCTTTCTGGATACAGAAAATGTTCGACTGCTGCCCTGGCCAGCACATTCTCTAGATCTCTCACCAATTGAAAGCATCTGATCAATGGTGGCCGAGCAACTGGCTCGTCACAATACGACAGTCACTACTCTTGACGAACTGTGGTATCATGTTGAAGCTGCATGGGCAGCTGAACTTGTACACGCCATCCAAGCTCTGTTTAACTCAAAGCCCAGGAGTATCAAGGCCGTTATTACGGCCAGAGGTGGTTGTTCTGGGTACTGATTTCTCAGGATCTACGCACTCAAATTGCGTGAAAATGTAATCACATGTCAGTTCTAGTATAATATATTTGTCCAACGAATACCCGTTTATCATCTGCATTTCTTCTTGGTGAAGCAATTTTAATCTGCTTATTTTCTTCCGTTAAGAGCGGCCTATCTGCAAGGAAGTGCTGAATCCAGTCGCAAGTTTGTATTGTTTCCACTAGGCCGGACTGTCGGATGGTCTCAAATGCCCTCCCGAAGTCAAGGAACATGGCATCGACTTGAGCTCTGTGACTCCCTTGGAGGAACAGGGCGAACTGAGTTTCACATGATCTCTGCTCGCGGAATACATGTCGATTTTTGTAGATGAGATTTACCGTTCTTCAAAAACGTCCTAATTTTTAAGCACAGAACATGTTCCAAAATTCTAGAAGTGTCTGAAGTCAACGATATTGGCCTATTATTATGTGCAACTGTCCAACGACCCTTTGAAAACGGAAATGACCTGCGCTTTTTTCCAGTCAGCAGGTACCTTTCGTTGCTCCAGGCGAACAACGATAAACTGCTGCTAGACGGGGCAATGTTCTCTCGCATAATCGAAATGCCCTAAAACCACTTATTGACCATAGTTTTTGCGGTAGGTTTTCCGGATGTACAGAACGCTAACGTCTACTACTTCCCTCAGTTATTACGTTATTACCTGTTACCTTTTAGTGTCATATGCCTCTTTTGCTCTTGGTTAATTGATTTTATGGTCTCTACGCCTCTTTTTCTGCCGACATGGTGGTGTTCCCCTACTGATCGATACTTAACATTGATTTTGGATACGCTATTTTCTTTGATTTTTGTTACATAGTCTTTGTCTCTATTACTATACGCAGGAATCTGTCCTTTCTTGCATATGTGTCACTGCCATACAGTAAGGATGATACTGTCACTGGCTCTATCCACATCATTTTACTCAGTGATATGGCATGACGGGTTCCTTCTGTTTGCTGAAAGAGATGTGACTTTCCAGGTTTAACTCGTGTACTCTGTGTATTTCTCGATCAGTCATTATCATTATGTTTTCGACGTCATCTTGACGTTTAAAAGCATTAATTTTGTGTTGCAGTTGGATGTTTTTAAACTGTACTTAATTTACAAATTGGCGTTTTAGATTACTGTCAGCACGTAGCACTTAATGGTCAACAAATTGTTGTCATTAACCAACCAAATCAAGGGGTTTAAAACTCACTTTTCTTCAGCCGTTTTCTCATTAGATCATGAAACAATGTGTCCACGAATTTCCTCCTTTTTGTGAACGTGAAATTTTTGCTTTTTGTTTCGATCAATAATAATTAAGTATTCTATCTACGTTTGTTGAATTACTTTTGTTCGTTACCTGGTACAGCTCTCCTGTCTCACATTTCCTACGGCTTTATAGTATCTTCTTGGTCACATGATTACATATGCGTCGTTTTGTACCTAAAAGACCATACAAGAAACTGGAAAGCTACGTATTTGGGCTCTAAATGAGGTCCTTTTAAAATTAATGGCCTGTCTGAGGAGAAGCATCTTAATCACTTACTTATAAAGTCAAAGACCTAGTGTTCTGCTTGTATCGCAGAACTGAACAAAAAGAGAGGTTGCAGGTACGTTTTGATTTGCAATGTAATCCAATAAATATAAATGAAACATTCTCTGCCAGTTTACTTGATGTAATGAAATAAGTTGAGCTAGTTAGGAGCAGCTAAAAGGCTTGTCATTAGGAACACGTTTTTTAAATGAGAACCGGCTGAGAACGTGAGAAAAAGTGGAACAGCAATTACGCGCTGAAGAACAGAGATTATGCAGTCTAAATGGCGGGAGACAGCGCGATTGTGAGAGAATAAGTAACCGCCTTAGCAACTGATAGCAGCAGCTTGCATGCAAGGCTAGGCGATAATGGGAATTAAATGGCTTAATCGTCGAAGATATGTGAAGAATGGATTCCGATGATACAGCTGATACGTGATGATGCATTTCATGCTGGAAGCGAGGAAGAGTAAGAGGGAGTAAAGTGGATTACTGACAGTTACTTGGAATTTCTGTGGATTTTCGTAAGTCGAGGAAGGTAATACAACACAGTACGTAACTCTATAAAAAGCATTATTATTGAAATACTGTAGTTCAATTCTTTTATCTTGGCGGCTCGCGCATGCCCGCCCAGACGCGGGAGATTGCTGGGTTGCCAGTTGCACGCGTCAAGAGAAGCAGCGCCATAGTATAGTTCGCAAACTTACGTTTAGGGGGGAGCGCGCAGTTTATGAAGTAAAGCCACCACGGCCGCATTAACCCTTTCGCTGCTTCAGAGACGTGCTCCCCGCATTCCGCGTTGTGCACGATTTTGTCATCACTACACTGCTCGCCTGTGCAGACACATGGTGTTCCGACTGCTTTGGCACACTTATCATTCGATTTCACAAAAACTATTCGGCCCCAAAATTTGATTTTTACACATCTTCTTGACTGATACCTTCCCCCCATAAATGAATTAATTTTGTTTCGATGTTCAACGCAGTTATTGTGCAGCATTAGATGTAGTAAACCATTGCACGAAATTTTGAAGAGTTTGCAGAGGTAAAAGTCCACAGCGTATACTTTCCGTATGGTCGATTTTAGTTACCAATAGAAATATCAAAAAATTACATTCAAACGAATAAAATTCATGAAGTAAGACACTTCGATATTGTTTTTAAATAAAGAAACTCTTAAGCACCGAACAAAATTTAAAGTCGGAACCTTTTGCTTAGCAGCCAAACACTTTAAACGTTACACTAACGCAGCTCGTTGTTCAACAGATATCCTGGAGTACTTTAAACAGTCACGAAAAATACCGACAAACACTGTTGGTATGACTATGAATTACTCACGTTTCGTCGAAGTACAATAGGAAATAAAAAATTACCGCTGTTCTTTATTGCGAAAAAGCGGTTGGTGACAATGAATTTCCTTGCTATCGCCTGAATTAGGAGGCTTATTGCTTGTTTGGTTTAATCAATTAATAGAATATGAAGCAGTTGGTATAAAGAATGCTTTTTCCAAACTTTCTTTTATGGAAAGTCTGCTATCAAGACATTGCTTTTGTTCAATTACTTTATTTATGACTGAACGTTTCGAAAAGTGAAGACACTCGTCCGTGCTCTGCACTGCAGTCGAGCTCCAGCAACGTCGTCCTCTATTCATTGGCTGACTGTGTTTTGTGACGTCAGATGCGCAGAACGAACCTAAACTCGGCCGCTGTCGTAAATGACGCGCACTTTAGTTGAAAAACTCGGCGTTGCCCCTATATTTCCACCTTTCATTAGTCCATTTCCTTTTCACTTCTCTACCCATCTTTTCCTGCCACCTCACTCTATCCACCTACTCTCTCCTCCTTTCTCTGTCCACTTCTTCCTTGCTCAACTCTCGTCCATCTCTTCTTCCCATCTATTCATCTCCCCCCACCCCTCTCTCCCCACATCTTCTCAGTCCCCTCTAATTGTCATCTCCTCTCCCCATCTCCTCCTCCTCCTCCCACTCTCTCCATATCCTCCTCCCCTACCATCTGTTCATCTCCTCCCCCACCCTCTCGGTCTGTCCATCTCCTCATACCCCCTCTCCCTCTCCATCTCCCCCCACTCCAACTTTTATCAGTCCATCACCCCCACCTGATCCTAGTGAAAGGTTCATGGTTTTTACTCCCACAGTATTTCTTTCCAAAAAAGTAAGTACAATGTATATATACTAAGCTCGGTTGAAATCAGTCCATGGGGTTAGGAGGAAATGTTGAACATATGCATATGTAGTTTATTGTCCAGCGTTATGAATACCTTGTTGCCATTTCCGCAGCTGTTGTAACAGTTTTGAAGAAAATTTCCGCAACAGTTGTAATTTTCTTGTTATTTAAAACCACGACTGTCCCATTTGTGTAAACAGCAGACCTTTTCCTTACGAGTACATCTAATGTTAACATCGTGTTTCTATGCAGAGGTATCCTTTGCTGCTTCCGTTGGATTGCTATCGTTGGTTCCCAGAAGACTTTTCGTTAATCATTGGATCTCTGAGCGTCATCTACTGTGTTTTCTCTTGTTCTAATAATAGTTTCCACACGTCTTTTTATTATACTTTCCAGTCAGCCATTTATTTTCAATTAGTTTTGTATTTTATATAACCTTAAAAGCATTTTATCAGATTTCATCTTTTGCCTTCTCTCTGCTTGATTATCTACCTTCCTCCTACACTGATCAGCCAGAATATTATGACTAACTGTCGATATGAACCTGCCCAGACGATAGCAGTGTCACTTGGCGAGCAATGACTGTTAGTCAGACACACGCACGTTGCATGCAGTATCAATCAGCGTGATGTCCGTGTGTATAATGGGGAAGGTGCGCGATCTGAGTCTGACCGAGGGCAGATTTTGATGACCCAGAGGCTCGGAAGAGCATTTCGAAAACTGCGCGACTTGTTGGGTGTTCGAGGAGTGCTGTGGTGAGTGTCTTGAACAGACGGCGAAATCAAGCCAAAACCGCCGCCAGATGTCTCATTATAGATGTCGGATGTCGTTGGCTTGGCAGCCTGGTAAAATCTACATCTACATCTACATCTACATCTAGATACATACTCCACAATCCACCATACGGTGCGTGACGTAGGGTGCCTCGTACCACAAGTGGCATCTTCTCTCCCTGTTCCACTCCCGAACAGAACGAGGGAAAAATGACTGCCCATATGCCTCTGTACGAGCCCTAATCTCTCTTATGTTTGTGGTCTTTCCGCGAAATATAAGTTCGCGGCAGTAAAATTGTACTGCAGTAAGCCTCAAATGCTGGTCCTCTAAATTTCCTCAGTAGCGATTCACGAAAACAACACCTCCTTTCCTCCAGAGACTCCCACCCGAGTTCCTGAAGCATTTCCGTAACACTCGCGTGATGATCAAACCTACCAGTAACAAATCTAGCAGCTCGTCTCTGAATTGCTTCAATGTCCTCCCTCAATCCGACCTGATAGTGATCCCAAACGCTCAAGCAGTACACAAGAATAGGTCGTATTAGTGTTTTGTAAGCGGTCTCCTTTGCAGATGAACCACATCTTCCCAAAATTCTACCAATGAACCGAAGACGATTATCCGCCTTCCCCACAACTGCCATTACATGCTTGTCCCACTTCATATCGCTCTGCAATGTTACGCCCAAATATGTAATTGACGTGACTGTGTCAAGCGCTACACTACTAATGGAGTATTCAAACATTACAGGATTCTTTTTCCTATTCATCTGCATTAATTTACAGTTATCTATATTCAGAGTTAGCTGCCATTCTTTACACCAATCACAAATCCTGTCCAAGTCATCTTGTATCCTGCTACAGTCACTCAACGACGACACCTTCCCCTACACCACAGCATCATCAGCAAACAGCCACACATTGCTATCCATCCTATCCAAAATATCATTTATGTAGATAGAAAGCTACAGCGGACCTACCAAACTTCCCTGGGACACTCCGGATGATACCCTCACCTCCGATGAACACTCACCATCGAGGACAACGTACTGGGTTCTATTAGTTAAGAAATATGGGCAGCGAATGGCGGAACTAACATCAGACTTTAATGCTGGGGAGGGTACAAGTGTGTCTGAACACACAGTGCACCGAACACTCCTAACGATGGGTCTCTGCTGCCGACGACCCATGCATGTGCCAATGTCAACATCACGGCGTCGGCAACAACGACCGAAATGGGCACATGACCATCGGGACTGGATGTTGGCGTAGTGTCGGCGTGTTGCGTGGTCTGATGAATCCCAAATCTTCCATCATGTCGATGGGAGGGCGCGAATTCCTCTTCTTCCAGGGGAACAGTTCCTTGAGACCAGTTCTGCGGGACGGAGACAAACTGGCAGCACCTCGATTAAGCTCTTGGGAATATTCATGTGGGCATCCATGGTTTCAGTGGAGCTCGTGCAAGGCACCAGGACGGACAAGGGGCATCGTACACCATTTGCTGACCACATACACCCTTTCATGACGATCATGTTTCCCAATGACAGTGCGCATGTCACAAGGTGAGGAGTGCAATCAATGGAGTGGTTCGTGGAACACAGCCAGGAGCGTGATGGAGCGGTTCGAGGAACATATTAGCGAGTTACAATTG
Organism: Schistocerca serialis cubense; assembly: GCF_023864345.2. Lineage (NCBI taxonomy): Eukaryota > Metazoa > Arthropoda > Insecta > Orthoptera > Acrididae > Schistocerca > Schistocerca serialis. The sequence goes on along the minus strand of NC_064647.1, from coordinate 219,268,411 downwards.
ACATGGTGGCCCCCCCAACTCGCCAGGTTTGAACCCGATCGAACACATCTGGAATGTGATTGAACCTGCTGCCAGAGCTCATCCCCCCATCCCCGGAATTTACGTGAATTAGGTGACTTGTGTGTGCAGATGTGGTGCCACTTACCTCCAGCGACCTATCAAGGCCTCATTGCTTTCATGCCACGACGTGTCGCCACTGTTAGTCTTGATAAAGGTGGACATACTGGCTATTAGGTATGCGGTCATAGTGTTCTGGCTGATCAGTGTATAGGCCCTATTTGAAATATGTCCCTCCTCTATTTACGTGTCACACCTGGCACATCTCAGCAATCTTCATGTGCCCTCTCAGTACGCCTGACAGGTACGTTCAAGAGAGACAATCGATAACCTAGACTCCAACTGACTTTTCACTATTTTTATCTTACTAGATTGTAACTTACTTCTACACTTGTCCCACTGTGACACAAGGCGGTGAATGGCTGTCTCATAAAATTCCCAGGGCTGCGATGTTAACCAGTTCTGCACGTACTGCGGGACGACGTTATCCGAGGTGAATCGTTTGCCCCTCAGAGCGTTTTTAAGGGGACAAAAAATGGCGTAATCACAGGGAGAGAGGTCCGGTCTCTATGTAGGGTGACCGAGAACCTCCCATTTGAATTTCTGCAGGAGTGCCACAACTGTGTCGGCCGTATGGGACTTTGCATTGTCTTGGAGCAGAATGACCCCATGGGTGGGATTGCCTGGTCGTTTTGATTTGACCGCTTGGTGAAGGGTGGTCAAGGTTTGCAGGTAACGCTATGCATTCACTGTTGACCCATGCTGCAGGAAGTGAATCAGCGGGCGCCCATCTTGGTCAAAGAAGAACGTCAGCATAACCTTTCCGATTCACCTCGGACGATGACGTCGAACTGTTCGTGCAGAACTGGTTAACATCGCAGCCCTGGGAATTTTATGAGAGAGTCATTCATCGCCTTGTGTCATAGTGGGACAAGTGTCTTAAAAGGCAGGGTCAATACTTCTAACATATAGGCACTGGTATCTGTAATTATGCCTCCGTATCGTTTCTTTTTGAACACCCCTTATATGAAGTCTGTTGACACATTGTGTTTCAACATTCTTTATTTACATGTTACATTTTAATAATAGATGAGTTCATACTTCATGATGTTAGTTTATTGCTTTTATGAAGCGTGTGGACGGACTGTTTGGAACATTTGTGTGTCTGGATGGTTGTTGATGAGGCCCATTGCTACCATTTACTAATTCTGCTATCCTTTGTTGTTTGATGCTGTGTGGATTCTGCTAGATAATGGCCTTCGGGACAGAAAACAATCGTGGTTTTAAATAAAAAGCCAATTACAGCTGGTGTGGGCATTTTCTTCAGGTATATACCTGTGTGATAATTCCATACATATGTTTCTCATTCTCTGCTGTTACGCACCACAGAACTCCAGAGATTATGTTAAATTTCGGTGTTGTATTCAGCCATGTGGCTTGATCTTAGGTACCGACAATATTGGTCCGCGAACAGTGCTTATTCTTGCGACCGGTTTGACTGAACAGCACCAATACAGGGAAATAAACCTGTGGAACTTGGATTTTTTTATTTGAGTCATCAGTCTTCTGACTGGTTTGATGCAGCCCACCATGAATTCCTTTCCTGTGCCTATTTTTCATCTCAGCGCAGCACTTGCAAGCTGTGTCCTCAATTATCTGCTGCATGTATTCCAATCTCTGTCTTCTCCTACAGATTTTACCCTCTACAGCTCCATCTAGTACTGTGGAAGTTATTGCCTGGTATCTTAACAGATGTCCTATCATCCTGTTCCTTCTTCTGTCAGTGTTTTCCATATCAAAGGCAGCAAACATCAGGTCGACAGTCGAAGAAGATGAAACACTGTCCAAGAAAAAAAGAAAAAAACCCAGATAAATCCGAACCCACTGATCAAAAGGATTATAAAATTACCTGTCTTCTTTGTAAGAAACGGAAACCTTGGTAGAAAAGAAAACGAGAGGCACAAAGAGCCAAAATATTGTGGCCCAGTGTGAAGGGCAGAACGAGAAGAGAGACAGCAGAGACCAGACACAAAACTTGACCGACCACATAGACAAGGGCGATAACAAAATTGACATGAAAAGGACAATAATAAGAATAATGGAGAGAGGGAGTCCAGTTTCTCGAAGTGGCTAAGAAGAAAGGAAAACAAGGAACGGGTGCTTGCCTACGTGTAGTCAAGAAAGGCTTAAGGAAGGACATATTATCTAATTCTGAAAAAGTTTGGAAGTGCAATGAATGTATGATGTGACAACGCGCCACGATTTATAGTATCGGAGTGCGATGGCAAGCAACAGCTAACAGAGGACGATTAGGAAAACAAGAAGATCATAGAACATAGACGACAACGGAAATTACGAAAATGGTGCAAACATTGATCGAAATGGCATGAAAAACGGAAGAATTTTATGACCAGACCCGCGACCTGCTTACGAAATGGGTCAAATGCAATGAAACTAGCTAAACTGGAGGACATGCATGTGTTAACCAATGCAGGAAGACACCTGGTTAGACGTATTCATCCAAAAGGCAATACCATAAATTTTCCTGTCATGAAATTGAACACGTTCAACTCAGTGTGAACAACGTGTCTACAAATACAGACAAAATGTAGACTCCACTTGAGGCCGTGTTTAAGAGGATTCAGAAGACACCTGATACCGAGCGTATGTACAGTGATGACACATGGCCGAACTGTATATGTGTCAGTATATTTCAAAAACATACCAGTTACAGCGTAGATTGTAACATCAGATCATCATCCAATGACAGCGATTGTGGTGCCATATAGACATAGCATTGACAAAGGTACATTAATTCTGTGACGAACATGCGCCAAGAACAGAAATAATTATTGTCTTAGGTAAATTTTACATATTTAATCAGTATTGTCAATACAGTCAGGAGATTTAACCACATACAGAAAACTTAGAAACAGCAGTGGTACTGGGTCGACACGAGAGACACTTTTCCATAATGGACAGAAACGCGAAATCAACATTGTGGCGCAGCAGAGTACGGTTCAAAGTATACTGTCTCTTCAGGACACTACACAAGAACTTGCCCTTCATGTCATGAATAGACTTCTCAACCCATGTACTTTCCAAATCGAGCACGTGCGGCAACAAATATAGATATCACCATCGCAAATACGAAAATCAGTGGCTGCAGTGCCACTTGGAAGGTGACGGACTTACAACAATGAATATTATCTCATTTACTTCGCAATTACAAACGTAGATAATGATTTAGACGATAAAATCGAGCCAGAGCGTGTATGCGAACTACGCAAAGCGAATTAGGAACTGTTAAATTCAAGATAAAGCCCAGCGGATTTGATGTCGACGCAAAAGCCAATGCATTGCTGGGGGCGTTGTAGACGGCTCAAGACAAGGTGATCCCAACATTTGTTTGGTAAAGGTTTTGAAATCCCTTGGAGTCCCGCTCTACAGTCCCTATGGCAGGCGTGGAGTTACTACGAAAGATCCTTAGGGGAAACAGAACGACAAAGAGGGCTGAGTTTCTATCAGTCAAACAACAATATAAAGAACTACTGTGCAACAAAAAAATGTAGAAAAATGGAATTAATTCATTACGGACCAAATGGTAACAGATGTTTGAGGTGTTTTATACAAACTTGCAACTAACGAGATTCTATTACCCAATGTGTTAAACAACCCTGAGAAGATCCGACGGCATGATGACTTCAGACTGGGGGACACCAGACCAGTGCAGTAACTACTCAGAATTTTGTTGCAGGACGATACAACGATGAAAGACACAGAGTTCCATCAGTATCTTGGCTCTGAATTACTAGAGCAGCGTGTGAATGGCAGTGTTGTGATTCCATTTGCCCAGTAGGAAGTGAGACTGGCAATAATGAAGCTGGAGAATAAGAAAGCACCAGGGACTGCTAGAATACTGACAGAAGTGTAGCATCAGCTAGTGGACCAAATTGTGCTGTATGTAACACTGTTGTTAAACGAATGTCTTCTGCAGGATTGAGTACTCAGAATTTTGAAATCTCGGTAATCATTATACAATAAAAAGGGGAAGACAAATACCCAGAAGAACAGATATCTTACAGGCCGATTTCTTTGGTACATGCTCTAGCCAAAGTACAGGAAAAGCTTCTGTGTCGCCACCTGAGAGACCACAGATAGGTTGTAGGCGTGAGCCCCTGCAGTACTGGAACGGGAAATCCAGCGAGGACGTGATAATCACGCAATGAATTATGGGAACACGTCAGGCGACAAGTATGTTATAGACATGATGATTGGTTTAGCTGGGGCATTTGATAATTTATGGTGGCCTGAAACACATGGACCGTCCCAGGTGGCACTGAACAGTCTAAGAGGTTAATGTACATCCAGGTAGGTGTGATTAGAATATCCTGGAAAGAAAACTGTGAAATAGGTCGCCAACGGATGCGCACAGGGCTCTGTATGCGGTCCAGAGTTCTGGGATGTTGGCACAGAGCCATTACTGAACCAGCTTCAGAGTGTAACAAACACTAGAGCCTGCATCGCCTACGCGGACGATCTGCTAATTGTACCGTATGCTAACACAAGGGATAAATTAAAGGAAAACAGTGGGGTGGTTCTTGAAAGACTAAGGAACTGGTGCGTGGAAAACAAACTAAAGGTAGCAGTACAGAAAACAGTTTGCTTGTTACTAAAATGAATATTATCAAGAACGAGAAATCCCAGAATCAGGATAAAGGACCAACCTGTGAGAAGAAAAGAAGTGCACATATACCTTGGAATTAACAACGACGAAAACTTTCATGTACACGCAGGAATCGTCTGCCATAGAGGTATTAAAATCCTAAACAAACCAGCAACACAAGCTGCTACATTGTCACGAATAAAACAAGGACCAGTGTGTGGAATGAATTTCCTTGACTTTACGTCTATTGTCACGAAATTTTTTGTGAACAGATTATCGGTTTCGGTCTATAATGACCATCTTCAGATCTGTTTTATAAAAACAATGTCCAGTACATTAGGGCATTGTTTTTATCAAACAGATCTGAAGATGGTCATTATATACGGAAACCGATAATCTGTTGACAAAAAAATTTCTTGACCATAGACGTAAAGTCAAGGAAATTTAAACTAAAAACACTTGGCCAAAGAAATTCTTAGCTGCCAGTGAGTGTAATAAGAACAACACCACAACACAGTCTTACTTGCTGTTGTCAACTACGGGTGGAGCATTTTGGCTCTTAGAGCCAGAAAGGTAAGGGGACCCGTCAGAGTAGCCGCGAGTGCTAACGTGCTGCTTCTTGGACACTGGTAGGCGCGCCGGCCCCAGATCGAATCCGCCCAGTGGAGTAACGCCGAGGGCCAGTGTGCCGGCCTGCCTCTAGGGGTTTTTAGGAGGTTTTCCACATACCGCTAGGTGAATACTGGGCCGGTCCCCACGTTCCGCTTCAGCTGGGGTACACTGATTCTGTCCTGGGTGGGGTGGGGGGGGGGGGGGAATCCGGCCACGCCTTTAAATTAACATGCCACGTCCGTTTAACCTTAACAGAAGACCCGGCAAGTCGGGATTAATGCTTGGAAAGAGAGAGAGCCAGATAGGTAAAGACAGCACAGGATCTACGGTGACCACAGAGTCATATATTACTGCCCGTATAGATCTCTGTGCATACCAGTAAGAAATGGAATGTGATACTCGCTGAAAAGCGTGACTATGATAAGAACCGAATGGAGTAAAGAAACCTTGCCATTCACTGATAGAGAATGTGAAAAGATCTGGGACAGGGCAGAAACAGAAAGGTGGGCCTACCAGTTCTTTCCTAACATGAAAGAAAGAACAAGAGTGGCATTCTTACTTCTGACCAAGGCAGCTATCACTGCTTGTCCGCATACCAACCACTTAATAAAAAACGCGTGCACACAAAAGACACTTGTGAATGTGGAGCGATCGGCAGCCCGTACCACATCGTCTGGGAATGTGCCATTAGATAAGATGTAACGGACCAGGAAAGCAACGTAAAAGTGAAATTTATTCGCAGTTGCGAATATGGACAACAGTCATCTGTCTAATGGGATGACGACATTGAAAATTTGTGCTGGACCGGGTTTCGAACGAGGATTTCTCGCTTCTCAAGAGCGGTCGCCCTACCATTTTTTTCCTTGTTTCTTCTTATTCTCATTCTGTTCGTTATAGGTCGTTCTGTTTCTTCGGGGCGGACGTCCTATGACGCTTTTTCATCATTTATCCATTAACTCAGCAACGCTGAGCTACCGCGCCGACATCATTGGGCTATCTAATCATGACTGACGGGCAAACTCAGACTTTCATATGTCGCTAACAATATGTTGCACGTATGTCGGAAGTTAACATTGCGTTGTAATTTGGAATAACACAGGCACTGCAATATCGTAGGAAGCTATTTGGAAAATGCAACTGTCTATAATATTATAAGTAATGAGGAAATATGGCTTAAGTTGAACTCGCTGAAAGCTAAAATATCAGCTTATGAACTGCAAGGCTACAAGCAACCAAGAAGAGGTCATGCATCATGATAACGTTACGACACAGAACAGCCACCTACAAAACAACATTCTCGAAGCGGTAAGGAGATGAGTCTCGGGAAGCACCAGGATGGATTCGCTGGGACAGGAAGGATTTCCTGAGACCGTGACAACCATCTCCCAGTCTCTACACCTTGGGTTGAACAGCAGTGCAGCCACTGTGAATCCTCAGCGTCTCGAGGGCTAACCATCCACACAAATGAGAAACCCAGCTTGGTTCTGATACAAAGTGCACTAGTGTAGCGCATTGTTGTATAGTGTAGTACCTTGTTGTGTAGTAGTGCAGTACAAAATTATAAATTACGAAATCGTCATCTACCAACCCTGCATAGTGTAACAGACAAGTAGCGTGTGCCTTCTGCATTTCAGATGAACAGATATCTGTGCACCTCATGGCCAAATGATATGTAAACTTTTTTATTATTTTTAGTTACTAATATTATTTTTCTTTTTATGTTGTTATTCTGTGTCGATTTTTTCCCTTAAGCAGCATAATGCTTAATTATTACTAACGCATTTGAAATTATGTTAAAATATTATGTACTGTATTCACGTCAATTCATGTGCAACATTCAGTCTGTTCCTTTATGTAGATAATAGACAAAAAGAAAATAGCAATTAAATAAATAAAATTTTCCTGTCCTCGCCGTTTCTGCAAACAATCTTCTCATTCCTAACTTATTAGTACAGTTAATTTTCAACATTCTTCTGTTGCACGACATCTCAAATCCTTCGATTCTCTATTGTTCCTGTTTTCTCACAGTGCATGTTTTACTAACATACAATGATGTGTTCTGGAAGTACATTCTCAGAAATTTCTTCTTCATAATAAGGCCATTGTTTGATACCAATAGCTCCCTCTTGGGCAGGAATGCCCTTTCTGCCATTGCTAGTCAGCTTCTTGTGTCCTTCTTGCTCTGTCCGTGGTGGGTTAGTTTGCTGCCAAAGTGGCAGAATTCCTTAACATAATGTATCGTATTTCGCAATCGCCAGTCGTGATGCTGAGTTTCTCGCTGTTTCCATTTCTGCAGTTTCTCACTACTTTCGTCTTTCTTCGATTTATTCTCAGTCCACATTCTGTGCTCATTACAGTCTTCGTTCCACGCAACAGGTCCTGTAACTCTTCTTCACTTTCACTCAGGATAGCAATGTCATCAGCTAATCTCATCACTGATATCCTTTCACCTTGAATTTTATTCCCATCCCTGAACCTTTCTTTTATTTCCAGCATTCCTTCTTCGGAGTATAGACTGAACAGTGGAGGCCAAAGACTACACCCTCTTCTTACACTTATTTTAATCCGAGCACTTCTTTGTAGGTCTTCCTGTCTTATTGTTCCCTCTTGGTTCTTGTACAGATTGCATACTACCCGTCTTTTATTATACAAGGTGAGTCACTAACTATTGCCACGAAGAATAACTCTGAAAGTATGATAGGAAGTGAAAAGTAGCATGGGACAACGAGGGCTATAATATGACGTTGGGTATTTGTTCCTAGGTGGGGTCGCGTGAGAGATATGAAGGTCAACATTTTTTTTAATGGGATGCTATAGTTTGTTACCTGTTTTCTGATAGCGGCTTATCGCGATGAATCAAATGATGTATAACAGTTGTTGTTGTTATTGTCTTCAGTCCTGGGACTGGTTTGATGCAGCTCTCCATGCTACTCTATCCTGTGCAAGCTTCTTCATCTCCCAGTACTTACTGCAACCTACATCCTTCTGAATCTTCTTAGTGTATTCATCTCTTGGTCTCCCTCTACAATTTTTACCCTCCACGCTGCCCTCCAATGCTAAATTTGTGATCCCTTGATGCCTCAGAACATCTCCTACCAACCGGCCCCTTCTTCTTGTCAAGTTGTGCCACAAACTCCTCTTCTCCTCAATTCTATTCAATACCACCTCATTAGTTATGTGATCTACCCACCTAACCTCCAGCATTCTTCTGTAGCACCACATTTCGAAAGCTTATATTCTCTTCTTGTCCAAACTATTTATCGTCCATGTTTCACTTCCATACATGGCTACACTCCATACAAATACTTTCAGAAACGACTTCCTGACACTTAAATCTATACTCGAAGTTAACAAATTTCTCTTCTTCAGAAACGCTTGCCATTGCCAATCTACATTTTATATCCTCTCTACTTCGACCATCATCAGTTATTTTGCTCGCCAAATAGCAAAACTCCTTTACTACTTTAAGTGTCCCAATTCCTAATCTAATTCCCTCAGCATCACCCGACTTAATTCGATTACATTCCATTATCCTCGTTTAGCTTTGGTTGATGTTCATCTTATATCCTCCTTTCAAGACACTGTCCATTCCGTTCAACTGCTCTTCCAAGTCCTTTGCTGTCTCTGACAGAATTACAATGTCATCAGCAAACCTCAACGTTTTTATTTCTTCTCCATGGACTTTAATACCTACTCCGAATTTTTCTTTTGTTTCCTTTACTGCTTGCTCAATATACAGATTGAATAACATCGGGGACAGGCTACAACCCTGTCTCACTCCCTTCCGAACCGCTGCTTCCCTTTCATGCCCCTCGAGTCTTATAACTGCCATCTGATTTCTGTACAAATTGTAAATAGCCTTTCGCTCCCTGTATTTTACCTCTGCCACCTTTAGAATTTGAAAGAGAGTATTCCAGTCAACATTGTCAAAAGCTTTCTCTAAGTCTACAAATGCTAGAAATGTAGGTTTGCCTTTCCTTACATCTATTTTTAACAGTATAACAGTACTGTCTTCGAATGTCAACAATGGTAACGAAGGTAGCAAGACCGTCCATTTACAGAAGGTGTTCGAAGTGATGGTCATTGGTATCAATGCAATGCAGCAATCTTTTTATCATGGATTCAGTGGCATTCTTTATCACATCAGCACTTATCGAAGCACATGCTCTGACAATTCTCTCTCGCATATCTTCAGGTGTAGTTGGAGGGTCTTTATAAACAATGTCTTTTACGAATCCCCACAAGAAAAAATCGAGAGGCGTCAAGCCTGGCTAACGAGCCGGCCACGACACGTCTCCTCCGCGTTCCATCCAACGATTTGGGATTTGTCTCTGCAACTAATTTCTAACCATCAGCGAAAAATGTGCCGGACACCCATCGTGTTGATACCACATTTTGTGCCTTGTTCCTAAAGGTATTTCAGCCAATAGGAGACCATTAATATTTCCTTCGATAAAATAGGGGCCTATAATTCTGACCAGAATCCCACACCATGAATTCAGCGACCACGGCTTATGGTGTGCAACTTGCCGCAGCCAACGCGGATTTTCAGTTGCCCAATAATGCATGTTATGGAAATTAAAATTTCCATGGTTCGTGAATGTAGCTTTGTCAGTAAATAAAACCAAATTAATAAAGGTGTCATCCCTCTGAATCTGAAGTTGAGTCCATCGGCAGAATTCAATACGACGCATACTATTCGTACTAGTTAATTCTGGATGGAGACTGATATGTTAAGGATGATATTTATGGCGATGCAGAACACGAACAACACTAGTCTGGCTCATGCCAGATTCCCTTGCGATTTGACGGGAACTAACCGAAGGATCTCGAACCACAACGGCAAGAGTACCAATTTCCGTTTGCTCGTTAGTAACTTTACTTTGCCGGATATGTTTCCGATACGTTAAAGACCCATTTGTTCTCAATTTATCATATACGAGGCCTGTTCAGAAAGTAAGCTCCGATTGATTGTCAAATTGAAACCACAGTGAACATCAGAAATGTTTTACTTGTAACAATTAGCTACACCTTTCAGCTACTTCTCTACGTAGTCGCCGTTCTGACTTAGACTTTTGTCATAGCGTTGTACCAACTTTTCAATAGCCTCATCATAGAAGGCAGCCGCCAGTGCTTTCCGCCAATTCTCCACGCTGGCCTACACCTCGTTGTCTGTGTCAAAATGTTGTCTTCAAAGACAGCGGTTCATGTGACCAGAGATGAAACTCAGTGGGAGACAATTGCGGACTGTATTGTGGGTAATCTCACATTTCCATTTGAAAACGATGCAGGAGCATCTTCATTGCCCCTTGCAGAATGCGGCTGAGAATTGTCTTGAAGAAGAAACAGCACGACAGTTATGTAATGTTAGCTGCATAGCTTTAGGCGAAATTTCTCATCAGGCCCTCGTACTTGGCGGCAGACACTATTTTCTAGACATCTTTACGCACTCACTGCGAGCTCAGAAATGAGAAGAGCGACGTGATGCTAACTGGGGTTATACTAGAGACACTACCCAACTCATCTGTGCAAAGCTTTATCGGATTTTCAAAGTCGTTTCCATTTCGCGACCGATCGGAGCTTACTTTCTGAACGCCCCTCGTACATATTTAAATGTACGACATGTAGGGAGAATACGTATAAATCTCTAGGTCTCACTGAATTTCTTTGGCATTCTTCGTAAATGAGAAGCACATCGACTTGTTCTTCGAAGGAAAACGTAATTCACATTCGCTTGATTCGACGATAGTAGTCTTACCGTTCCTATTAGTGTTGTATTGCAAAACCGTCGAATGGTGTTTACATGTCAATGGCAAGTTAGATGGATACGCCGTATTCGGCGAATATTTACTATTTGCACGACACGTGAGAGAGAAGTGTCAGAGCATGTGCTTCGGTAAGTGCCGATGTGGTAAGGGATACCACTCAACCCATGATAAGAAGATCGCAGCACTGCACTGATACCAATGGTCATCACTTCGAACAGCTTCTGTAAATGGACGTTGATGCCAACTTTGTGACCTTCATTGGCCTTCAAAGACCTTACTGTTACACATCATTGGATTCGTGTCGATATCCGCTATCAGAAAATAAGTACCAAACTACAGCATTCCATTTAAAGTAAACAATGTTGACCCCCATATTTCTGACGCGACCCCACCTAGTATGAAAAAACCAACGTTGTATTGTGGCTCCCTCTGTCACATGCAACTTTTGTCCCACGAACGTTTCAGCTACCATCATACTTTCGGAGTTATTCTAGGTGGTAATAGTTATTGACTCACCGTGTAGTTTACCTCTGTTTTTTTTCAGAATTTCGAACATATTGCACCACTCAACACTGTCGAAAGCTGTTTCGAGGTCGACAAGTTCTATGAAGGTGTCTTGACTTTTCTTCTGTCTTCCTGCCGTTATCAACCTCAACTGCCTCTCTGGTGCCTTTAACTTCTCTACAACCAAACTGATCATGAACTAAATACATGAAATGAATACCAGAAAGTCGTTTTCGGACATTTCTATGTCACACCTATTTCATTCCTGCCCCTGTGAGGTGTGCTTCTTTACCGCCACAGTGCTTCTGTGGAAATAGCAAGTCACGTTTGTTGGAAGTTTGGTTGAAATCAGTTCAATAGTTTGGAGTAGATATTCAACATGGATACATACAGATACATGCAGTTACGTGCATACATATATACGTTTCTGAAAGCTGTGCATACTTCATTATGTTCCTTTCCACGATTTTTGTTGTTGTTGCGTATAGTAAGTTTGTGTAAGCGTTGTAAAGTAAATAACCTGTGAGAAATATTTGTGGTAAACGACATGTTATGCGAAACGGTTAAAACAATTTTGTATAATTTGTAAGCCAGACACACTGGTAATGTTCATGACTGAGTATTATATCCAGTAACCGAAACTGTCTGAGTGGTTCAAACGAAATCTGTCGAATACACACAGTCTCGCGAACCGTAACAGAGACGCGATGACGGAAGCACGTGTGTGCGTGGACCTAGTGGTTCAAATGGTTCAAATGGCTCTGAGCACTATGGGACTTAACACCTGTGGTCATCAGTCCCCTAGAACTTAGAACTACTTAAACCTAACTAACCTAAGGACATCACACAACACCCAGTCATCACGAGGCAGAGAAAATCCCTGACCCCGCCGGGAATCGAACCCGGGAACCCGGGAACTAGTGCAGCGGATGTGTGTGCAGCTGTTTCTTGTGGCTGCAAGAGTTCTACGATGTACAGTACACTGCTGACGCGTAGCGATGATTCAAGAGGAATAAAAGCAACATTTTTGTCGGGCCATAGCACGTATAGGAAATGTTTCCCCCCGGTGACAAGATATTATAAATGAGGATTGGGCAACACTGTTCACGCCTGTAGCATCCACGCCTGAAGAACGAATCACTTGTCTTTTAGCTTTGTAGGAGCGTCGGTACTCTTTTCTGTAATTTACACAGTATAATTCTTGTGTCAACTTTAATCAGAATTTCTTAGCTACCACTATATCACTTACCTTAATCATTATTACCTGTAAGAGGATCCTTAAGCTATTACCCTACATTCTAAGTATCACATCATGAGTGTTAAATTTGATTAATACTGAAGCCAATAATTTTTCCAGAAAGAAAAATTAAACTATTTGTTTGAGTGTGGAACTCCATGTCGTTTCTAATTAAAGTCATTAACAAAAGTTTGCTTAAGAATAATATCGACTAAACTTTCCAGTTAACACTTAAAAGAAGTTTTGAAACTCCTGAATTTGGTAGATTATGATAATTTTTACCTCTTATCTATCTATACTAACACATTTTCTGCGATTTTTGAGCATTTTCGTGAAATTTAAGGATCAGCAAAGTTTCTCTATCAAATAATACCTGTAAAGATAACAGTGCAGGTCTATTACGTCATTATTAACACGTCGCATAATCATGTGATTCATTCAGTTCTCATTTTATGTATCATTACATTAAACAGTGAAATTTTAAACATTTGATTCGTTGTGATCCAGTAACCATATGTTATTTAATTACAGGGCGTCTATGCAGCCAGTTCGATTGCACAAAAATTTGTCAGTTGACGACGATTTCGATTGTAGTAGGGCAATCTACATCAGAATGAAAAGTTACATGGAAAACCTAAAAAGATAGTGACATGGATAGAAATAATATACAGTTAATAAGATTACTTCCGTAATTTAAGTACAAACAGAATTTACTTAAATGTGATCACACTATGGTTTAAAACGCCTGAGGACAAGTGCTCTCGTCAAACAGAAATGTCATGGTAATAAAAAGTAAAATGTAAAAGTATAAGATGATTGACAAACCACATAAAATACTTCATGGAATATGATAACCGCAAGGTCGCTAAGGACCAAGAGCGGTATAATACAGCCGTTACCGTCGGACTAAACGGCTAAAACGTCGAGGCAGCCACGACGTGGACACGAAAATAAATTCGAGCCATCTAGCAGGAAGTAATCGAAATACAGACAACTTGAAACAGTTCCAAATATTTGTGTGCGTCTTGACCTTACTAATTCTTTGACCTTCTGAATACAAGAATTTTCTCCCGCACAAGCAATGACTGATGTCATCAATACATATGAAACTCATCGTTACCGGATCTTCTGTCTGAGTATGTACTGTTGGTTTGAGAGATAAATTGTCCCTCTTTGCGACTGGCGACCGAATTATTGGAATTGCACTAAAATATAGATTTTAATGAGTGATGGATGCGACTAAGCAATATAATCTGATATTTATAATTGTATTTTTTAAACTCAGTTTTAAAGAAGACAGCTTATTTAATTCCTACATTAGCGTTCAGTCGTACACTTTTCACTGTCGTCCTAGTTAATTTTCTTCCGAATCGATACTTTGCCGCCGGCCGGAGTGGCCGAGCGGTTCTAGGCGCTACAGTCTGGAACCGCGCGACCGCTACGGTCGCAGGTTCGAATCCCGCCGCGGGCATGGATGTGTGTGGTGTTCGTAGGTTAGTTAGGTTTAAGTGGTTCTAAGCTCTACGGACTGATGACCTCAGATGTTAAGTCCCATAGTGCTCAGAGCCATTTGAACCATTTGATACTTTGCCGACAAAATATGAGGATGAGCTGAAAAGTAATGCCTCAGAATTATGTAAAAACTGTTAAAGCTTTTTAACCAAAACAAACTTCATTAACATTCTATTTCTGTATCAGTCCTGTCTACACATACAGGTTGAGTCACCTAACATTACCGCTGGATATATTTCGTAAACCGCATCAAATACTGACGAATCGATTCCACAGACCGAACGTGAGGAGAGGGGCTAGTGTAATCGGTTAATACAAACCATTAAAAAATGCACGGAAGTATGTTTTTTAAAACAAACTTACGTTTTTTTAAATGAAACCCCGTTAGTTTTGTTAGCACATCTGAACACATAAACAAATACGTAATCAGTGCCGTTTGTTGCATTGTAAAATGTTAATTACATCCGGAGATATTGTAACCTAAAGTTGACGCTTGAGTACCACTCCTCCGCTGTTCGATCGTGTGTATCGGAGAGCACCGAATTACGTAGGGATCCAAAGGGAACGGTGATGGACCTTAGGTACAGAAGAGACTGGAACAGCACATTACGTCCACATGCTAACACCTTTTTATTGGTCTTTTTCACTGACGCACATGTACATTACCATGAGGGGTGAGGTAGACGTACATACGTGGTTTCCATTTTCAATTACGGAGTGGAATAGAGTGTGTCCCGACATGTCAGGCCAATAGATGTTCAATGTGGTGGCCATCATTTGATGCACACAATTGCAATCTCTGGCGTAATGAATGTCGTACACGCCGCAGTACATGTGGTGTAATGTCGCCGCAGGCTGCCACAATACGTTGTTTCATATCCTCTGGGGTTGTAGGCACATCACGGTACACATTCTCCTTTAACGTACCCCACAGAAAGAAGTACAGAGGTGTAAGATCAGGAGAACGGGCTGGCCAATTTATGCGTCCTCCACGTCCTATGAAACGCCCGTCGAACATCCTGTCAAGGGTCAGCCTAATGTTAATTGCGGAATGTGCAGGTGCATCATCATGCTGATAACACATACGTCGACGCGTTTCCAGTGGGACATTTTCGAGCAACGTTGGCAGATCATTGTGTAGAAACGCGATGTATGTTGCAGCTGTTTGGGCCGCTGCAATGAAGTGAGGACCAATGAGGTGGTCGCCAATGATTCCGTACCATACATTTACAGTCCACGGTCGCTGTCGCTCTACCTGTCTGAGCCAGCGAGGATTGGCCACGGACCAGTAATGCATGTTCCGTAGATTCACTGCCCCGTGGTTTGTGAAACCCACTTCATCGGTAAACAGGTAGAACTGCAACGCATTCTCTGTTAATGCCCATTGACAGAGTTGCACACGATGATTAAAGTCATCACCACGTAATTGCTCATGTAGCGACACGTGAAACGGGTGAAAGCGGTGACGATGCAGTATGCGCATGACACTACTTTGACTCAGTCCACCGGCTCTTGCAATGTCCCGTGTACTCATGTGTGGGTTCATGGCAACAGCAGCTAACACACCAACTGCACCCGCTTCTCCTGTGACGGGCCTGTTACGGATCCGTTTGCGTGCTACGACCATACCTGTTGCATACAGTTGGCGGTAGATGTTCTGCAATGTGCGGCACGTTGGATGCTCTCTGTCCGGGTACCGTTCTGCATACTCCCTGCAGGCTTCAGCTGCATTTCGTCGACACTCGCCATAGATGAGTATCATCTCCGCCTTTTCAGAGTTCGAATACACCATGGTCATAGTTCCTACAACACTACACTATTACAGACGTCTGGTAACACGGTGTACTACAGTTGGTCTGCGTGCGGAGACGAATGCAGAATAACAATAGCAGCAAGCGCTACATGCGGACACTGCGACAGCTAGACCAAACCACAACAGTGCACTACAGCCACACTCGTAAACACGGTCGTCATCGTAAACATGTCCCTGCAGATGCTGCTCGCCGACCGTGGCCCGTGTTTGTTACAACACGCAACTGAACGTCGGAGGTTTCAAGCGTCAACTTTAGGTTACAATATCTCCGGATGTAATTAACATTTTACAATGCAACAAACGGCGCTGATTACGTATTTGTTTATATGTTCAGATGTGCTAACAAAACTAACGTGGTTCCATTTAAAAAAAAACGGAGGTTTGTGTTAAAAAACATACTTCCGCGCATTTTTGTATGGTTTGCATTAAACAATTACACTAGCCCCTCTACTCACGTTCGGTCTTTGGAATCGGTTCGTCAGTATTTGATGTGGTTTACGAAATATATCCAGCGGTAACGTTAGGTGGCTCACCCTGTATATTTTCTAACATAGTCACTGTGGCTACGAACACATTTCTCCCAATGAGAAACCAGTTTGTTGATACCATCACTGTAAAACGTTGTACTTCGTTAACGGAGCATGCTGTCGTGGGTACACGTAATCACTGTTGGCTATAGCTTACACCGAAAAAAATGGGCAAGTTACACGTTTCGTGAGACTGTTAAGTGTCACCTGTATTTTCGACCGTTACACTGCGTTACGTGTAAACTGGAAAGTCTAGTGTGAGTTTGACAATACATTTTTGCAACTTTGAAATTTTTGTCTGTATTTCACGGCATAAGTTGATAGTGGAATCCTGTCTTCCCGAAACAAGCAGTGCGTAATAATCTCCGCTCTAAAGTCAAGATGCAGCTGTACTAATGCTTCACAGAAGATTACTTGGCGTACATTTCGGGTTACGACAAAGGAAGTGAGTGATTGATGATGAATACTGGAAATCCGGAAAAAACAGTTGATTTCATAACGGAAAGGATACTGGTCTAATGTGATATAAGGAAAAATTATTGAGAAGAAACGAAAGTTTTCTTCTAACGAATGGATTCTACATCTACATCTACATCCATACTCTGCAAGGCACCTGACGGTGTGTGGCGGAGGGTACCTTGAGTACCTCTATCGGTTCTCCCTTCTATTCCAGTCTCGTATTGTTCGTGGAAAGAAGGATTGTTGGTATGCCTCTGTGTGGGCTCTAATCTCTCTGATTTTATCCTCATGGTCTCTTCGCGAGATATACGTACGAGGGAGCAATATGCTGCTTGACTCCTCGGTGAAGGTATTTTCTCGAAATTTCAACAAAAGCCCATACCGAGCTACTGTCAATACCTGTTAGCATTACCCAAGAGCTGAACTTCTGGTGCACACCGCTCTATGGTTATGATATGTGACGAATGGAAACTACACTATTATCTTTCTCAAAGGCAGGCAGAGAGAAACACGCAATCGTGGTGACGTCTATGCGCCTCTTTAAATTCGGGGCTTCTCGCACCCTTGACGGTGAGGCTGTTGTAAGTCCGAATATTTCTCCCGCAATCGGGGACGAAACGTCAGCGAATTGTTTCATATATCGACGACGACCTCTCAGCCGAGAGGTAGCCCCTTACGTTTGAAGAAGAGGATTAGGGTCAGAGTTTTGGACAAAAGAACCAACAAAGCTGGTAAGACAACTCGCATGAATGACGAATTGCGAGACTGGGGAGTAGGCGCGGATGATTTGGCCTACTTTGTCAAGGTGCTGTCTCACACGCGGTCCACAGCAAGTTTCGACAGACGAGAGCTGTTTGGCCACCGGACAATGCTAAGAGTTTCCTAAGGACACGAGTTTTTTCGGCCCCTCTCACCGCTGACAAGAGACTGTCCTGCCTCCCATTGCGGAATAGCCTGCGAAAAATACCGCCGCGGTCTCAAGTTGGCGTGGAAAATTCTCGCCCGCAACCAGCCGTGGCAATCACACAATCCCGTGTCACCGCGGCGCGGCGCAAGGTCGCGCTCGGCCGCGTTAGCGAGCCTGAAGACGTCGTGACACAGCCCGTGCGGAACGCAAGAGCGGCCGGGAGGTTGAATGGAATGCCATAGTGTAGGCAGAGCAAGTCACGTACTCTACAACTCGGACGCAACCAGTAGTTGCCGATAGAGCTTGAACGTGGCAAGAGGACAGCGGAAACTACACTGACAGAAATGTAGCTTGCTACACCATCAAGCGCCACTCCGATATTCATCAAACTTTTTGGAGATTCCCAGAATGAATTTTCTCCATGAGTGATAGTTCCACAAGTAACGTTGGGGGGCGACCGCTGTGGTCGAGCGGTTCAAGGCGCTTCAGTCCGGAATCACGGTCGCGGGTTCGAATCCTGCCTCGGGCATGGATGTATGTGATAGTTCTTAGTCTAGGGGACTGATGACCTCAGATGCTAAGTCCCATAGTGCTTAGAGACATTTGAACCAGTTTTGAACGTTGGGGAACTCCTGTAACGTTTAGTAATGTATGAGAAGAGGTACTCGCTGAAACAGTGCTGTGTAGGCGGGTCGTCAATCATTACCTGGTAGCTCAATCGGTAGAGGACTTGGCCACTAAAGATGACGGTCCTTGGTTCGAGTCCCGACCCCGTACACCGTTTTTATCTCATGGGAAGTTTCCTTGTGCACTCGTTTGTATGAAAGATATTGAGTGATTGAACTTACGAGGATTTTCCAGAAAGTAAGTTCCGATCGGTCGCAAAATGGACACCACAGTGAAAACCCAATGAATCTTTGCACAGATGTGTTGGGTAGTGTCTCTAGTATGCCCGTTGAGCGCATCAAGACGCTCTTTTCAGTTGTGAGCGCACTGTGAGCGAGTAAAAGTGCCGAGAACAACTCTGTCTTCAACCAAGTAGAGGGCCCACTGAGAGGCTTCGCCTTAATGAATGCAGCCCACCTAACACAACTGTCACGCACTTCCTTCTTCATGGCAATTCTCAGCCGCACTCTGCAGGGGCAGTGAAGACGCTCCTGCAGGCTTTTCGATGGGAAGTGTTCGATCACCCACAACACAACCCTAATTGGCTCTTCCTGAGTATCATCTCTGTTCACATGAAACGCCGGATACGAAGACAACACTTGAGTTCAGGCTACGAGCTATAGACCAGCGTAGAGAATTATCGGAAAGCACAAGCGGCTGCCTTCTACGACGATGGTGTTGGAAATTTGGTATAACCGTCCGACAAATGTCTAAGTCGGAGCGGCGACTATGTAGAGAAGTGTCTGGAAAATGTGGCTAACTCTTTCAGAAAAAATGTTTATGATTTTCAATGTGGTTTCCATTTAGCGACCGATCGGAAATTACTTTCTGGACAACCCTCGTACATTCCATCTGGAAATGATTGGTAGTGATGTGTATGGGAACAAATATAATTTTGGATTCGTTGTGGGGTGGAAGCAAAAGAACCTCCGAATGTGATCATCTGCAAAAGCAAAAGATCTGGCAGAGAAACCGAGTAAATTATGGTGCTACGTAAAATAGCTAAGCTGGTCTAAGCTTTGCATTCAGTCCCATACAGTCTGGTGTGTCAGTTGAAGATAGTAAAACGAAAGCCGAAATTTTAAATTTCACGTTCTAGAAATCGTTTACGCAGGAGAATCGTGCAAACATTCCATCATCTGAGCATCGGACAGACTCCGTATGGATGACTTAGTAGTAAGCATACCTGACGTCGAGAAACAACTGAAAGATTTGAAAGCAAATAAATCAACAATTCTCCACGGCGTTGGCCCCTTAATTAGCTTGCATTTATCGCAAAATCCCAAACTACTGGGGAAAAGCCCAAGTGACTCCAGCTTCTAAGAAAGGTAAAAGAACTGACCCGCAAAATTACAGACCAATATTCCTAACATCGTTTTGTTGCAGAATCCTTGAACATATTCTTAGTTCGAATAGAATAAACTTTTTTCAGACTGACAAGCTCATGTCCACTAGTCAACATGGTCTTAGAAACCATCGCTCTTGTGAAACTCAGCTTAACCTTTTCTAAGTTTATATATCTGAGAACTATGGATGAAGGGCAACAGACAGGTTCCATGTTTCTAGATTTCCGGAAAGCATTTGACACGGTGTCCCATTTCAGGTTGTTAACGAAGGTACGAGCATATGGAATAAGTTCACAGATATGTGAGTGGCTCGAAGACTTCTGAAATAATAGAACCCAATATTAAGGTTATGATTAGGTGGTTTCTCATCCTATGACTGGATTCAACTGTGTAAGCTGTACTGACATTGTTTAATATTGCAATTTTGTCACGGAAATAAACACTTTTACACAGTTTACAACGTGACAATGTTAAGACAGTTGTCAAAATGATGCATCTCGGCCTCTGAAAATGAACTAATCCTAAACACAACATTATTGTAACTCTCAGAAAGTTAAATAATCCTAAGCACAGCAACATTAAATTTTAACTAGAAGTTTCTTCAAAAAGTTATTCTTAGGATTACGTTATGATGTTGGCCACTACTACGATAAATCATCCGATTCCGGTTCAAAATTCGGTACTATTTTTAGGATGAGAATCAAGTCTACAGAGGATGGTTGGTTTTTTGACAAGTCGAGCAAAAGATTACCCAAGGTCGCTCGAGTTTACAGTGGACGCAAGCTGGTGAACCAACAAGTTTAGCCGGCCAATGTGGCCGAGCGGTTCCAGGCGCTTCAGTCTGGAACAGCGCGACCGCTACGGTCGCAGCTTCGAATCCTGCCTCGGGCATGGATGAGTACGATGTCCTTAGGTTAGTTCGGTTTAAGTAGTTCTAAGTTCTAGGGGACTGATGACCTAAGATGTTCAGTCCCATGGTGCTCAGAGCCATTTGAACCAACAAGTTCACACCTCTGCACACAGTATTTACCTTAGGTGCTATGAGTTGTCATCTGCATGGATGCTCTTGCCCACTGAAATTCCTACAAAATCTAATTTAGCCTTCGGTGAATTTTCCAGCGGAAACTCTCCCTATGTTTCTCGATATTCGAGAAAACAGGAACTCATCCCTAGTGTCAGACTATGGCGATATACACGCACATGGCTGGAGCAGCGTGCATATTATAATGCCCTCTCAGTTCTCGCAAGAACAATTAACTAACTGGCTGGTTCGTTTCTCCATAGTTGGAGCTCAACGATGCTACAGCTAATTTCTAGCTGGAGGTCAGCCGCTGTGAACGCAGTGTTCACACAAATTTCTCGTCTGCGTCATACAGAGTATTGTGTGCTCCATTCTGCGCCGGCCGGAGTGGCCGTGCGGTTCTAGGCGCTACAGTCTGGAGCCGAGCGACCGCTCCGGTCGCAGATTCGAATCCTGCCTCGGGCATGGATGTGTGTGATGTCCTTAGGTTAGTTAGGTTTAATTAGTTCTAAGTTGTAAGTTCTAGGCGACTGATGACCTCAGAAGTTACGTCGCATAGTGCTCAGAGCCATTTGAAGCATTTTTGCTCCATATTGCACTTGACGCCAGCTCAGAGAAGAGTCCCCCGAAATTTCCGTCTTGTCTTTCTCATAGCCGAACTGTCTCCCCACCTGGGTTCTTTTGTTCTCCACGTCACGGCTTTTTACCACCAATGGGAGCGTTCCTCTTATTTTGTGGAAACTCTCTCTACCAATCGCAGGTGTCCTACCATTGAACTTCATCGAAATCTTGGCACTTTACTCCTTCTCAGTGCGTCTCTGCGAATCTGACGTTTTGTGCCTCTCCAGACGCCTAAAAAGTTACATGTGTCTATCACGTGTGTACGACTTGCAGTTCACATGATCGAATACGTCACTGGTTTTGTTCGTATCCCTTTGGAATTCCGAAACGCAGTTTTCTAAAGCTTCTTTGTGTCCTACTTCTGGCAGTCCGTTACTCACCCTGCAGTATGCATCACCTGTCCGGTCGCTGGCCAACCACAGGACGTGCCCCCTCAAGAGCTTTCTGTAGTCAATCCCGGAGTGCGGCCTCTGAGCCTGCCCATGCTGGCTTCCACACAAAACGTTTCCCCTCGCTGCTTGTTTCACCTTCTGCTCATTGACTCGCATTGTATAGGAGTGGTGCGTTAATACCATCGATTGAGTGTCATCCCTTTTGCATTCCATACTTATAGGCAAATATGCTCATTACCACCGAAGTAAGTTAGGTGTCATATTCACCTTCCTGTTATGCTGTATAAACTCTTACGTAAGGTGCGAAATTGACCTTCATTTATTATGCCCCCTTCACAGTATGTTATCCTCGATGGCGATTGCTCCCCAGAGACTCGGTTTTCGTCAGGAGTGACCGCTGTTATTCCCTACATACATAAATTATTTGGCGGACAGGATAGGCAGCAATCTGCGTTCTTTGCTGATTATGCTGTGGTGTACGGTAACTTGTCGAAGGTGAGTGAATATAGGAAAATACAACATGACTCGATAAAATTTCCACTTCTTGTCATGAATGGCAGCTAGCCCTAAACCTGGAAAAATGTAAGCTAATGCAGATGACTATGAAGATTAAACAATAAATGTTTGGATACAGTATTACTAGCGTCCTGTTTGAACAGTTAAGTGGTTTAAATATCAGGGCATAATGTTGTGAAGTGATATGAAGTGTAATGCGCATGTGAGAACTGTGGTATGGAAGGAAAATGGTCGGCTTCGGTTTATTGGGTGAACTTTAGGAAAGAGTGGATCACCTGTAAAAGAGACCGCATATACACTCCTGGAAATTGAAATAAGAACACCGTGAATTCATTGTCCCAGGAAGGGGAAACTTTATTGACACATTCCTGGGGTCAGATACATCACATGATCACACTGACAGAACCACAGGCACATAGATACAGGCAACAGAGCATGCACAATGTCGGCACTAGTACAGTGTATATCCACCTTTCGCAGCAATGCAGGCTGCTATTCTCCCATGGAGACGATCGTAGAGATGCTGGATGTAGTCCTGTGGAACGGCTTGCCATGCCATTTCCACCTGGCGCCTCAGTTGGACTAGCGTTCGTGCTGGACGTGCAGACCGCGTGAGACGACGCTTCATCCAGTCCCAAACATGCTCAATGGGGGACAGATCCGGAGATCTTGCTGGCCAGGGTAGTTGACTTACACCTTCTAGAGCACGTTGGGTGGCACGGGATACATGCGGACGTGCATTGTCCTGTTGGAACAGCAAGTTCCCTTGCCGGTCTAGGAATGGTAGAATGATGGGTTCGATGACGGTTTGGATGTACCGTGCACTATTCAGTGTCCCCTCGACGATCACCAGTGGTGTACGGCCAGTGTAGGAGATCGCTCCCCACACCATGATGCCGGGTGTTGGCCCTGTGTGCCTCGGTCGTATGCAGTCCTGATTGTGGCGCTCACCTGCACGGCGCCAAACACGCATACGACCATCATTGGCACCAAGGCAGAAGCGACTCATCGCTGAAGACGACACGTCTCCATTCGTCCCTCCATTCACGCCTGTCGCGACACCACTGGAGGCGGGCTGCACGATGTTGGGGCGTGAGCGGAAGACGGCCTAACGGTGTGCGGGACCGTAGTCCAGCTTCATGGAGACGGTTGCGAATGGTCCTCGCCGATACCCCAGGAGCAACAGTGTCCCTAATTTGCTGGGAAGTGGCGGTGCGGTCCCCTACGGCACTGCGTATGATCCTACGGTCTTGGCGTGCATCCGTGCGTCGCTGCGGTCCGGTCCCAGGTCGACGGGCACGTGCACCTTCCGCCGACCACTGGCGACAACATCGATGTACTGTGGAGACCTCACGCCCCACGTGTTGAGCAATTCGGTGGTACGTCCACCCGGCCTCCCGCATGCCCACTATACGCCCTCGCTCAAAGTCCGTCAACTGCACATACGGTTCACGTCCACGCTGTCGCGGCATGCTACCAGTGTTAAAGACTGCGATGGAGCTCCGTATGCCACGGCAAACTGGCTGACACTGACGGCGGCGGTGCACAAATGCTGCGCAGCTAGCGCCATTCGACGGCCAACACCACGGTTCCTGGTGTGTCCGCTGCGCCGTGCGTGTGATCATTGCTTGTACAGCCCTCTCGCAGTGTCCGGAGCAAGTATGGTGGGTCTGACACACCGGTGTCAATGTGTTCTTTTTTCCATTTCCAGGAGTGTAGGACTCTGGTGAGACCTATCCTTTAGAGCTGCTCGGGAGTTTGGGATCCGTACCAGGTCGGATTGAAGGAAGACATCGAAGTAGTTCAGAGGCGGACTGCTAGGTATGTTACCGGTAGGTTCGCACAACACACAAGTGTTACGGAGATGCTTTGGGAACTCAAATGGGAATTCCTGGAGGGAAGGCGACATTCTTATCGAGAAACACTATTGAAAAAATGTAGATAACCGGCATTTGAAGCTGACTGCTGAGCGATTCTACTGACGCCAACATACACTGCGCGTGAGGACTAGGAAGATAAGATACGAGAAATTAGGGCCCATACGGTGGCGCATAGACGGTAGTTTTTTCCTCGCTCTATTTGCAAGCGGAACAGGAAAGGAAATGACAAGTAATGGCGCAGGGTACCCTCCGCCAAGCACCGTACGGTCGACAGGGGATGTCAAATTGACTCCATATTTTAAGATTTTCAGAAGGCTTTCGACACCGTTCCTCACAAGCATCTTCTAACCAAACTGCGTGCCTATGGAATATCGCCTCAGTTGTAAGACTGGATTCGTGATTTCCTGTCAGAAAGGTCACAGTTCATAGTAATAGACGGAAAGTCATCGAGTAACACAGAAGTAATATCCGGTGTTCACCAAGGCAGTCTTATAGGCCTTCTATTGTTCTATATTAACGACGTAGGAGACAATCTAAGTAGCCCTCATAGATTATTTGCAGATAATGCTGTCATTTACCGTCTTGAAAAGTCATCAGATGACCAAATCGTTTTGCTAAATGATTTAGATAAGATATCCCTGTGGTGTGAAAAGTGGCAATTGACCGTGAATAAAGAAAAGTGTGAAGTTATTCACAAGCGCACTAAAAGAAATCCGCTAAATTTCGATTACGCGTTAAGTCACACAAATCTGAAGCCTGTAAATTCAGCTAAATACGTAGGGATTACAGTTACAGATAACCTGAATTGGAACGATCACATAGATAATGTTGTGCGTAGAGCCAACGAAAAACTGCGAGTCATTGGCAGAACACTTAGAAGGTGCAACAGGTCTACTAAAGAGACTGCTTACACAACGCTTGTCCGCCCTATTCTCGAGTATTGCTGAGCAGTGTGGCATCCGCATCAGGTGGGACTGACGGATGACATCGAAAAAGCACAAAGAAGGGCAGCTCGTTTTGTTTTATCGCGAAGGAGGAGAGATAGTGTCACAGACATGATAAGTGAATCGGAGTGGCATTCGTTAAAACAAAGGCGTTTTTCGTTGCGGCGGGATGTTCTCATGAAATTTCACTCTCTAGTTGTCCGTCCCCGGTAGCTGAGTAGTCAGCGCGAAGAAATGACAATCCTGAGGGCCCGGGTTCGATTCCGGCTGGGTCAGAGATCTCCTCATGAAATTTTAATCACCAGTTTTCTCCTTCCATTGCGAAAACATTCTGTTGGCACCCACCTACATAGGGAGAAATGATCATCACGATAAAATAAGAGAAATCAAGGCTCTTACAGGAAAAATTAACTGCTCGTTTTTCCCGCACACCTTTCGGGAATGGAACGGTAGAGAGACAGCTTGAAGGTGGTTCATTGAACCCTCTGTGAGACACTTAATTGTGAATAGCAGAGTAATCACATATATGCAGATGTAAGGTGGTTTCGGGAGTATCTATGTAGATGTAGATGTAGAACTTCTTACCGTCCGTGAAACAAATAGAGATTACATTTTACTGTCGGACACTAGACAGGCTCCGTGGATGACAATGCAGGGGATCAGGTGGGCCAGTCAAGGACTCATACATTCCTCAAGGCTTTGTGGTATGGTCTTTTGTATAATATCTTGCGTTTGGTACCCTAGTCATGGATGTTATCAGAACAGGGTTTACTATTCTTGAAGCAATCTGGAAAGAAATCATCCAACCCCAAACAATTGGCAAAGCTGTTCCATTTTCATATCCAGTAACACGCACGTTGGTTTAAAAATGACCGCTACCAATAGAAGTGAGACTTAGGTGAAAACAGAACGCCACTCATTGCGCCGATCGATTTTGCCTCTTCGGCAAGAAACTCTCTGTTGTCTGTGGTTTGGAGTCGGTGGCAAACTCGAGATCTATACCCAGATTCCAGTAATCAGTTGCCAATGCTTCGTGGTGACGCTCTGTTTGTGACCTCTGGATTCCAGCTGTTGTCACCCTTGTATTCGTCAGAGTCATTCTGCGATCATCTCGTGGTGTCTTCCTGCAAGGACACGTGCTAGGTCTCTCGCTACACTCTTGTCCTGAGCTGATTTCGTCACCACTCCCTCCGGAAACATTGTGCTACCGTACTGCACTCTGCGATCTGGTTGTTTGGTGCTTCCATGTCACTCCAGGGAACGTTTCGACCTCTCTCAAGATCCGAAACATGGCGATTAGCTTCTAGTAGATGTCCTTCAGGTATACTGTGGTACTATTTCCACTTGGGAATTTTCTGTGACATTAGACGCACGCAATAACGACCATTTAATCATGCCATTCTTCTGCAGGAATTGCTTTCTCAAGTACTGAAAATACGTCTTCCAAAATGAATACCGGGCGTCAAGGCATATGAAGCGTTTATTACACTCATACTACTATCATAAATAATACGAGGCCTGTTCAGAAAGTAAGCTCCGATTGATTGCCAAATTGAAACCACAGTGAACATCAGAAATGTTTTACTTGTAACAATTAGCTACACCTTTCAGCTACTTCTCTACGTATTCGCCGTTCGGACTTAGACTTTTGTCATAGCGTTGTACCAACTTTTCAATAGCCTCATCATAGAAGGCAGCCGCCAGTGCTTTCCGCCAATTCTCCACGCTGGCCTACACCTCGTTGTCTGTGTCAAAATGTTGTCTTCAAAGACAGCGGTTCATGTGACCAGAGATGAAACTCAGAGGAGACAACTGCGGACTGTATTGTGGGTAATCTAACATTTCCATTTGAAAACGATGCAGGAGCATCTTCATTGCCCCTGTAGAATGCGGCTGAGAATTGTCGTGAAGACGAAACAGCACGACAGTTATGTAATGTTAGCTGCATAGCTTCAGGCGAAATTTCTCACCAGGCCCTCGTACTTGGCGGCAGACACTATTTTCTAGACATCTTTACGCACTCACTGCGAGCTCAGAAATGAGAAGAGCGACGTGATGCTAACTGGGGTCATACTAGAGACACTACCCAACACATCGGTGCAAAGCTTTATCGGATTTTCATAGTCGTTTCCATTTCGCGACCGATCGGAGCTTACTTTCTGAACGCCCCTCGTACATCAAATGAAAGACCAACTCAAACAACTTTCTTTGTATAGCTGCGCGCATGTGCAAGCATTGTTTTCTGTGCCTTCCGTTGGAAAGCGCTAGTAGCAAAGATGCCGACTATCGAACGGAAACTTTTTGTGTTTTACAGTTCGCAACGGCCGATCTATGTGCTACAGTGCACGCCGCGTTCCGTATAATGAATGTGATAATAACATCAATAGATGGTATCAAAATTTTAAGACGCCAGTTGGCTTTGCAAAGGGAAGGATACGGGACAACAAAGAGTGGCTGAGGAACGTGTAGAACGAGCCAGAGTCTTCAGGTGTAGTCCCAAGAAATCATTTCGGTAGGCTAGTCGTGAATTAGCCGTCCCGGTGACGTCTGTTTGGAGACTTTCGAGGGGAAAGTTACATCTACATCCCTATCCTTTCCAGTTGCTACAAGCTCTGAAGACTGCAGACTGTGGTTTACGTGCCAGCTTTTCAAACGTAATATTGCTGCCTGATGATGAAGCTTTTCTGGATCGTGCGTATATATAGGTGTTTAGACATCTCACTGTAAACCCTCATAATATGTGCAGCTGGTGGTCAGTAAATTCTGACGAGATTGTACAGCTGCAAAGTGACTCTTCAAACGGATTTTTTTTTGGTGCCATATCTAAGAGATAAGTTTATGGGCCTTTCTTTTCCGGTGAAGCAACTGTAATTGGTATTTCTTATCTTGATTCACTAGTACTATGACTCTTTCCTCAACTGGAAGAAGCAAACTATAAAAATTTGTTTGGCGGAAAGATGGTGCAGCACCTTAATGGCTTAAATCAATATGAGGTTAGTTAAACGACGTGGCTCTCGACAGCTGGATTAGCCACAAGGGGTCGGATGGCAGAGTTGTTTTGGATGGCCTTCACGTTCACCCAAACTGATGCCTTACTTCGTAAAGGGTCATAAGTGTGTGTGTCTCCTCTAAGAGATCCGCTCGACCTAACGTTTGCTCCACACACACTGATCAACGTAGATGTTGTTACGTAATGCATAAGTGGCGACGGGTAGTTTTCCAAATCCTGATGCCTCTTTGCAGTCAGTCCAACGTGTTGTTACTGACTGTCCTCTTCGAGCGTACACAGGAACGACAATGGACACTCACGATTCATCGGATGAAGCTATGGAATGGACCAGGGAACTATATCTAGACATTTAAGATTCTACGAGCTTTTGATTATGCGCATCTCTTTTCAAATATTTCTCATAAGGTTTGCGTGAACTTGACAAGGTACAGTCTGATAAAATTACGATTGTTGTTCCGCGCACTTTTGCGTGTTTAAGTCCGTCTAAAATCATTATGAGTTTTGCAGCGAGTATGGACGCACTTCAGGGGGCTTGAGTTTGCCTCTCGATTAATCTTGCCATTGCGAACGCAGTTTCGGCACCATCTTTTTCTTTATATCAATCTGTGTAGATCTGTCTTGAGGAAGACCTTGCTGCAAGGAGTCAGATAAAATTGTCTCATTCAGTGTACCTTGGATGAATGGAAGACGTGTCTTGATACTCTGCTTCGGTAAGATCTTAGCATAGGGTGTACTGAAGCAACAAAAATTCGACGAGGTCGCCGCTTCATGGAAAGATGAATAAATTTCTGGTAAGAATGGTAATTTCTTCTTAATCCAGTACATGCCTGAAATCTCTAATCTTTGTTAGTAAACTGTCATTTAAGAGATGGAAACGTTTCAAGGGGAATTTGACGGTGATATGCGAGGGGTGTCCAGAAAGTAAGTTCCGATCGGTCGCGATATGGCAACGACTATGGTAATCCGATAAAGCTTTGCACAGTTGGACAGTGTCTCTAGTATGACCCTAGAGAGCATCACGTCGCTCTCCTCATTTATGAGCTCACAGTGAGCGCGTAAAGATTTCTAGAAAATAATGACTCCCGCCAAGTACGAGGATCTGGTGAGAAATTTCGCCTGAAGCTATGCAGCCAACATTATATAACTGTCGTGCGGTTTCTTCTTCAAGACAATTCTCAGCCACATTCTGCAGGGGCAATGAAGATGCTCCTGCATCGTTTACGATTGGAAATGTTTGACTACCCACAATACAGCCTGTAATTGACTACCTCTGAGTTTCATCTCTGCTCACATGAACATCTGGCTATGAAGACATTTTGGCACAGAAAACGAGCTGTAGGCCAGCGTAGAGAATTGGCGGAAAGCACTGGCGGCTGCCTTCTATGATGAGGGTATTGGAAAGTTGGTAAAACGCTATGACAAATGTCTAAATCGGAGCGGCGACCACATAGAGAAGTAGCTGGAAGGTGTAGCTAACTATTAGAAACAAAACATTTCTGAGTTTCACTGTGGTTTCAATTTCGCGATCAATTGGAACTTACTTTCTGGACAGCCCTCGTATTTCCCGCGTAATTATAATGGCTTTTCATTTGATTCCAGCATCAAAGGTTTAGTTAGAGCAGGTCTGAATGCTCAAATACAGCCTCTGATAACTTTATATTGGCACTCATCAAGTTTCTCTAGGCTGTTTTAAATAACCTTGCTTCTCTGGTTTTTCAATGAACTTTACCTCTAGAATGAATAGAGGTGTCTGCATTGCGCCTTGTTTTTTATTGTTTCTTACCGTGCTCTTTAGACGTGCCTTCCATCTACAGAGGACGTGTTGCGTCTCTTTAGATCCTCCTGGCCACGCAACACGGACGCTGTAAGCACCCTCGAACACGCAACAGTCTCCTCGTTAGCGCAACAGTGTGTTCCTTGGTGGTTCGTTAACTGCTGGTGGAACGCAGCTTGGCACCACGCACTCACGCACTCACGCAATTCGACGGCCTGCTGTAACCAGCGTCTCCAGAGTCGTTATGTGCCTAACCTTGCTACTAAGGCCATCTCTGATTTTTTGTTCAAACAACGCCTACTTAGTTTTCTAGATGTTAACTAGATGTCACTGTCTCTTCAAATCAATCGAAACATCTTTCTTTTTGTTGGAGACGTTAGCCTCACACGGGAGAAACATCTCTGACACGTCACTATGACATGTATATACCCATTTCCTAACATGATGTTAGAGATAGGTGATATAAATATAAAAAAATGGCATATTTTGCTTATTTTCACTCCATCATGTCATATGGTATCATATTTTGGGGTAACTCCACAAACAGAGAAAAATGTTTTAGAGTACAGAAGCGTATAACAAAAGTAATGAGTAATGTAAATCCAAGAACATCATGTCGAAACCTATTCAAAGAACTGATCATATTAACGACAGCTTCTCAGTATATTTATTCCTTAATGAAGTTTGTTGTAAATAATACATCTCTTTTTTTAACTAACTGCTTAGTACACAGTATCAATACTAGAAATAAGAATAATATACATAAAGATTTAAAATCACTTACTCTTGCCCAGGAAGGAGTCCAGTATTCAGCAACGCATATTTTCAGTAAGTTACCAGCAACCATTAAAGTTTAGTTTCAGACAAGACACAATTTAAACATAATTTAAAAGAATTTTTGGTGGCAAACTCCTTCTATTCCATCCATGAGTTTTTCAACAAGTGGAGTAGACCATTGTAATGAAAATTTATTATAGTTTAATTTTTGACAATACTTGGTTTTAACAGCCAAGTAACTACCTATTGTGTAAATGATGGATGTATGGAAAGCAGATGTAAGTCTTAAGTCTGTAAATAGTGGAAGTTTAATTTTAAATCTTGTACATAATCTGACTCTTCTTCACTGAGGATCACCGAAATGAATAATTTACTTTAATTTTTGACAATACTTGGTTGTAATAGAGAAGAAACTAGCAAATGTCTGAATGATTGATTTAATGAAAGCAGGTGTAAGTATTAAACCTGTAAATATTAGAAGTTTAAATTTATTTCATGTATATAATTTTACTGTTTATTGACTGAGGATCATTTAAATTAATGAAACTCAAGTTTTTCTAATTACATTTTTGTAATGTGTTTATCTGACATGTTCCACACCCAGGAGGATTCCCTCTTTTATGGATCTATGGAATGAATCTAATCTAATCACTTTCGTAGTCGTATCGAGTTCGGAGGGGACATCATATTCGATTTAGTCGTTTTAGAGGAGGCTGTGTATATGGTGGGTTTTGTATTACAAGGTATGTCTTACGAATATATGCGGGTTTAAACATTTAAGATCTCTCGAAAACGAGTCGGTATTGGTGTGATTTGTTTTGATTAAATGTAAGATATTGACAGATTTACGGCTAAGAGACTTCCAGATGCATAAGTAAAAAACACAGGCACGGATTTTATGTGTTCACAGAACAAAAAAATGGCTCTGAGCACTATGGGACTCAACTGCTGTGGTCATTAGTCCCCTAGAACTACTTAAACCTAACTAACCTAAGCACATCACAAACACCCATGCCAGAGGCAGGATTCGAACCTGCGACCGTAGCAGTCGCACGGTTCCGGACTGCGCGCCTAGAACCGCGAGACCACCGCGGCCGGCTTCACAGAACAGGTGTCGAGTTGGGAAATGAGGTATAGGTGTCGCTCTAATGATAAATTAATATAACAATGGAAAAAAACATGAAGAAAACAAATAAGGAGCCCTAGAGCAGATTTCTTATTTTTGTGGCCAGGCTATTGTTTTTACTTACGAATTAAAATTTTTAGATTACGTCCTATATTGTTTTGACTGGCAATGGCAAGGAAAGCATTTTTGAAGAAGAGAAATTTGTTAACATCGAGTATAGATTTAAGCGTCAGGAAGTCTTTTCTGAAAGTATTTGTATGGAGTGTAGCCATGTATGGAAGTGAAACGTGGACGATAAATAGTTTGGACAAGAAGAGAACAGAAGCTTTCGAAATGTGGTGCTACAGAAGAATGCTGAAGATTAGATGGTTAGATCACATAAATACTGATATCAAATAATAATAATACGAAGAGATAGCTAGGTTTAAGATATAAGTGGAAAGCTGCCATATTGGAATCATTTTGGGGACTTTTTTTTTTTGTCTGCTGTGGGGAAGATTCGTAAAGTCAATCGCTAGCTGTAGCTCTTTGGTGGCACATCAACAGAGAAGCCACGAGTGTAAAGAAGCAGTCTGTGGAAACGGAGCTTGTGTCCACCTAAGTGTCTGGGCAATGAGTGCCCCACTGCCTCAGTTCGCTGTTCTGACAGATGCCAAAATTCTTCACCAGCTGCAGGCACTGGCGACACGGTTGATGACAGGAGAGAAAGGGCAGCACAATTGCACTTGAGGGACAGTCGGCTACAGACTACACGGTGAAAGAAAAATGTTCCATACTTTGCGAGGCAGTGGTAAAGACTAAGGCAAGCCAAAAACATACAGTAAACGTGGCCTCTAAAATGCGTACCTTGAAACAGTGGTCCTCAAACTGCCACCGTATTCGTGAGGCCCGCGGTTCTCAGCCATATTTTATGATAACATGCATCTTGCAATCAATAGGCGAATCCAAAAACGTCAACCAACGTTGAGAGCTTCTTAATAGTGCAGTTTTTCCTACTCAGTAACAAACAAAAGTAAAACGACAGTAATATTTTTTCGATGTGCTTAATTTTAATTGATGTTGGTGATTTCCGTAGTCAGCCAAGTAAATTTCACCGCTTACGTCATCGGCACAGGGGTAAGTAACGCAGAACGGGTTTAGAAAACGGGAGGGGGGGGGGGGGGGAGTTTTACAATTTGTCTTTCAGTACTGGCAACTCAACGGGCGTGTGTGACTCATATTGATCAGCTGCTGCTGTTACATTTTGACACGGAAGTAACATGGACTTGTGAAAGCACCCAGTCAGGGTCATCTTCAAATGCGGTACGTATTTGGAACAAGGAATGTGAAATTGAATTAAAGTTGTTGTAATACAACGCAATGCGTAGAAGAAAACTGACACTAAAAACATTTGTAATCGCCTCTCATACTGCATAATGCTTTAACACACAAGAACAGATACTGTTATTAATCAATTAATCATCCGTTCACACAGATAACGCAAGAACACTTTGTTGGGCTGTTACAGTGTCACAAGTTTTGGGTCGCTGAGGATGACAGCAGTCTGAAACAAAGAGCAGCCGACGGGATGTATTCGGAATGGCGCCGAATCTTAACCATCAGTACTTGGGTGGTTGGCACCCAACTTATCGCGTCCTTACTGTAGCCCTTACTGTAGAATGGTTGGAAGAAAGACTGTTACTTCTGCCTCGAAATTATTGCAGGACATTTAGGCACAAGTAAACACAAAATAAAATATACAAATGTATCTTCGATAGATCTGCTTGTGCCCCGAAGTCAAGAATTGCCTGTTCCTCTCTCTAACTTAAAAGTCACAGGTTTACAGGGGGGCTTCACGTAGTACGGCTTTTTTTGTGCCTATGTGGCAGCCATGACATCAAGAACTACTATACAGTCAAAGATAAATCGCCTGTAAGGAAATCATACGTATTTGGAAAGGTAAATGTGAAAAGAAACGCTGGCCGTGGTGACCGATCGCTTCTAGGTGCTTCAGTCCGGAACCGCGCGACTGTTACGGTCGCAGGTTCGAATCCTGCTCTCAAGCATGGATGTGTGAGATATCTTTAGGTTAGTTAGGTTTAAGTAGTTCTAAGTTCTAGGGGACTGATGACCTCAGGTGTTAAGCCCCATAGTGCTCAGAGCCCTTTTGAAAAAGACCTCATTGGTTGAGCCCAATAAAATATTTTGCTCCTCTTCATCTTAAGTTGGGTCTTATGAAGAACTTTGTAAAAGCTAAGATTAGAGGTGGTCGGGAATGCAATCAATTGAAAGAAACAGGAAAATTGACGGAAGATCGAAACTCAAAACTATCGAAGTAATTGCTTGGTCCTCTTTCAGAGCAATTGTAAAGGGCATTTTGGGCAACATATGAACTGTGTTTCTAGAATGAAATTTTCACTCTACAGCGGAGTGTGCGCTGATATGAAACTTCCTGGCAGATTAAAACTGTGTGCAGGACCAAGACTCGAACTCGGGACCTTTGCCTTTCGCGGGCAAGTGCTCCACAACTGAGCTACCCAAACACGTTCGCAAGCTTCGTAGGAGAGCTTCCGTGAAGTTTTGTAGGTAGGAGACGAGGTAATGGCGGTATTAAAGCCATGAGAACGGGGCTTTAGTCGTGCATTGGTAGCTCAGTTGGCAGAGCACTTGCCCGCGAAAGGCAGAGGTCCCGAGATCGAGTCTCGGTCCGGCACACAGTTTTAATCTGCCAGGAAGTTTCGAACTGTGTTTCCGTTGCGAATGATCTATTAGAAAGCTACAAGATCACGGGATGCGGAACGTAGCTTAAAATTCACTTTTTACATGCCCAGCTTGATATTTTTTTCAAAAAATTTCGGAGTCGCAAGCGATGAGCAGGATGAAAAATCTCGCCAAGATGTCTGTACCCTGGAATA
Organism: Schistocerca serialis cubense; assembly: GCF_023864345.2. Taxonomy (NCBI): domain Eukaryota; kingdom Metazoa; phylum Arthropoda; class Insecta; order Orthoptera; family Acrididae; genus Schistocerca; species Schistocerca serialis. The sequence continues at coordinate 219,233,382 of NC_064647.1, read as the reverse complement.
CTGTTATCAAGGTCATCAGGACCCTGCTTACGTCTTATTAAGGGGGGTAGGACGTCAAACTGGTCGACTTAGAGCAGGAGAGGCACCACAGGACATTTTAATTTCTACTGCCTATAATTTTACAAATAAATTCATAAAACTTCGTCAGCACGACCAGGAAGGATTCAGGATTCACACTCGTAACAGCGGAAGTTCAGAAACATAACAAAATATTTTTTTTCTACACGTGAAATTTCATCATTTTTTCACTTACTATCGGCTGCATTTGTTGCTATAGGTACAATTTTCTTTATAAGTATGAGAGACTGTTCGATGAATTTTGCACAGCACACAAACCATACTTACAGGTGTCTGAAACTCTAGAATCTATTTAATTTATGGAAAAATGAATGAGCTGTTACGTTTTAAACTTTATGGTTAGAAAAAAATCACATTTTGTAGTTAATTATCTCAATTTTTACCACAGGTTTTAATAGACTAGGAAAATTCTAGAGTTTCATACACTTGTAAGTATCGTTTGTATGCTGTACAAAATTCATCAAAGAATCTCTCTTACTTGTGAAGAAAAATGTACCTATAGCAACAAATGCAGCCAACAGTAAGTGAAAAAAATGATGCAACTTCATATATATATATATATATATATATATATATATATATATATATATATAAAGATATTTTATAATGTTTTTGCACTTCCACTGCAATGAGTGTGAATCCTGAATCCTTCCTGCCCATGCTGACAAAGAGCGTACTAAAATGGCGAACAAAGGAAGAGTTTCATTGTCACAGTTTTCGAATACTAAAGGAGATAAAGCAGAAAATACGCTGTGAACTAATTTAGACATCCTATTGACATAATACATACAGGGTGACAATTATTGAACTACATGAGGACTGCAGTCGGGCTCTGGGGTACCCAGAGGCCACCTCGCATGGCCCCCGTTTGGCCACTATCTTCTCCGAATCCGATCACATGCGACTCTTTTTGTGTGGCTATATCAAAGACCCCCCCCATGAACCATGGACCTTGCCGTTGGTGGGGAGGCTTGCGTGCCTCAGCGATACAGATAGCCGTACCGTAGGCGCAACCACAACGGAGGGGTATCTGTTGAGAGGCCAGACAAACGTGTGGTTCCTGAAGAGGGGCAGCAGCCTTTTCAGTAGTTGCAAGGGCAACAGTCTGGATGATTGACTGATCTGGCCTTGTAACAATAACCAAAACGACCTTGCTGTGCTGGTACTGCGAACGGCTGAAAGCAAGGGGAAACTACAGCCGTAATTTTTCCCGAGGGCATGCAGCTTTACTGTATGATTACATGATGATGGCGTACTCTTGGGTAAAATATTTCGGAGGTAAAATAGTCCCCCATTCGGATCTCCGGGCGGGGACTACTCAAGAGGATGTCATCATCAGGAGAAAGAAAACTGGCGTTCTACGGATCGGAGCGTGGAATGTCAGATCCCTTAATCGGGCAGGTAGGTTAGAAAATTTAAAAAGGGAAATGGATAGGTTGAAGTTAGATATAGTGGGAATTAGTGAAGTTCGGTGGCAGGAGGAACAAGACTTCTGGTCAGGTGACTACAGGGTTATAAACACAAAATCAAATAGAGGTAATGCAGGAGTAGGTTTAATAATGAATAGGAAAATAGGAATGCGGGTAAGCTACTACAAACAGCATAGTGAACGCATTATTGGGGCCAAGATAGATACGAAGCCCACACCTACTACAGTAGTACAAGTTTATATGCCAACTAGCTCTGCAGATGACGAAGAAATTGAAGAAATGTATGACGAAATAAAAGAAATTATCCAGATTGTGAAGGGAGACGAAAATTTAATAGTCATGGGTGACTGGAATTCGAGTGTAGGAAAAGGGAGAGAAGGAAACATAGTAGGTGAATATGGATTGGGGGACAGAAATGAAAGAGGAAGCCGCCTGGTAGAATTTTGCACAGAGCACAACATAATCATAACTAACACTTGGTTTAAGAATCATGAAAGAAGGTTGTATACCTGGAAGAACCCTGGAGATACTAAAAGGGTATCAGATAGATTTTATAATGGTAAGACAGAGATTTAGGAACCAGGTTTTAAACTGTAAGACATTTCCAGGGGCAGATGTGGACTCTGACCACAATCTATTGGTTATGACCTGTAGATTAAAACTGAAGAAACTGTAAAAAGGTGGGAATTTAAGGAGATGGGACCTGGATAAACTAAAAGAACCAGAGGTTGCACAGAGATTCAGGGAGAGCATAAGGGAGCAATTGACAGGAATGGGGGAAATAAATACAGTAGAAGAAGAATGGGTAGCTTTGAGGGATGAAGTAGTGAAGGCAGCAGAGGATCAAGTAGGTAAAAAGACGAGGGCTAATAGAAATCCTTGGGTAACAGAAGAAATATTGAATTTAATTGATGCAAGGAGAAAATATAAAAATGCAGTAAGTGAAACAGGCAAAAAGGAATACAAACGTCTCAAAAATGAGATCGGCAGGAAGTGCAAAATGGCTAAGCAGGGATGGCTAGAGGACAAATGTAAGGATGTAGAGGCCTATCTCACTAGGGGTAAGATAGATAACGCCTACAGGAAAATTAAAGAGACCTTTGGAGATAAGAGAACGACTTGTATGAATATCAAGAGCTCAGATGGAAACCCAGTTCTAAGCAAAGAAGGGAAAGCAGAAAGGTGGAAGGAGTATATAGAGGGTCTATACAAGGGCGATGTACTTGAGGACAATATTATGGAAATGGAAGAGGATGTAGATGAAGATGAAATGGGAGATATGATACTGCGTGAAGAGTTTGACAGAGCACTGAAAGACCTGAGTCGAAACAAGGCCCCCGGAGTAGACAATATTCCATTGGAACTACTGACGGCCGTGGGAGAGCCAGTCCTGAGAAAACTCTACCATCTGGTGAGCAAGATGTATGAAACAGGCGAAATACCCTCAGACTTCAAGAAGAATATAATAATTCCAATCCCAAAGAAAGCAGGTGTTGACAGAGTGAAAATTACCGAACTATCAGCTTAATAAGTCACAGCTGCAAAATACTAACACGAATTCTTTACAGACGAATGGAAAAACAACTAGAAGCCAACGTCGGGGAAGATCAGTTTGGATTCCGTAGAAACACTGGAACACGTGAGGCAATACTGACCTTACGACTTATCTTAGAAGAAAGATTAAGGAAAGGCAAACCTACGTTTCTAGCATTTGTAGACTTAGAGAAAGCTTTTGACAATGTTGACTGGAATACTCTCTTTCAAATTCTAAAGGTGGCAGGGGTAAAATACAGGGAGCGAAAGGCTATTTACAATTTGTACAGAAACCAGATGGCAGTTATAATAGTCGAGGGACATGAAAGGGAAGCAGTGGTTGGGAAGGGAGTAAGACAGGGTTGTAGCCTCTCCCCGATGTTGTTCAATCTGTATATTGAGCAAGCAGTAAAGGAAACAAAAGAAAAATTCGGAGTAGGTATTAAAATTCATGGAGAAGAAATAAGATGTACATCAACAAAAGCAAAACGAGGATAATGGAATGTAATCGAATTAAGTCGGGTGATGCTGAGGGAATTATATTAGGAAATGAGATGCTTAAAGTAGTAAAGGAGTTTTGCTATTTGTGGAGCAAAATAACTGATGATGGTCGAAGTAGTGAGGATATAAAATGTAGACTGGCAGTGGCAAGGAAAGCGTTTCTGAAGAAGAGAAATTTGTTAACATCGAGTATAGATTTAAGTGTCAGGAAGTCGTTCCTAAAAGTATTTGTATGGATTGTAGCCACGTATGGAAGTGGAACATGGATGATAAACAGTTTGGACAAGAAGAGAATAGAAGCTAGCGAAACGTCGTGCTACAGAAGAATACTGAAGATTAGATGGGTAGATCACGTAACTAATGGAGGAGTATTGAACAGAATTGGGGAGAAGAGGAGTTTGTGGCACAACTTTCCTAGAAGAAGGGATCGGTTAGCAGGACATGTTCTGAGGCATCAAGGGATCACCAATTTAGTATTGGAGGGCACTGTGGAGGGTAAAAATCGTAGAGGGAGACCAAGAGATGAATACACTAAGCAGATTCAGAAGGATGTAGGTTGCAGTAGGTACTGGGAGATGAAAAAGCTTGCACAGGATAGAGTAGTATGGAGAGCTGCATTAAACCAGTCTCAGGACTGAAGACCACAACAACAACAACAATATCAAAGACAAGGTGTCAAGCGATAAACCCAAAACCAGTGCTGAGCTGAAAACACCCGATCAGGATTCGGGATGACGGCGGTTCAATCCCGCGTCCGGCCATCCTGATTTAGGTTTTCCGTGATTTCCCTAAATCGCTCCAGGCAAATGCCGGGATGATTCCTCTGAAAGGGCACGGCCGACTTCCTTCCCCGTCCTCCCATAATCCGATGAGACCGATGACCTCGCTGTGTGGTCTCTTCCCCTAAACAACTCAACCCCCAACCCATTCTGGAGATCGTCGACAGCATCGGTGTTCCGACACTTCAGGGGGTCATGCAGGATTTCGCTATTCGTCTGCACAACATCATCGCCATTGGTGGCATGTCGAACACGTCATAAGCTAAATCCGAATATTCGTAGTGACGTTTACATGTTTAGTTGACTAAAGTGTGTGCACTTGTAACTAATTCACGTTTTTTTTTCATATAGCTCAGTAATTGTCACCATATATAGGATAGAGACGTGAAGTTCTGAATGTATCTGATCAGATTTGATTCCATGGGAAAGCAGTTGCGCCCAGCATCTGTGTTTATTTCAAGTAGTAAAGAATACAGCGACTAGCTGCAAATAATGTTTATTGCATATCCAGATTTCAGTCACTGTGTGGGCATCTTCAGTGCAGTAAAAGTTAAAACATTATATAAGTGGTTTTAATGTTTTATCTTATATTTACTGCACTGAAGATGGCCACTGAAATCTGGATATGGAATAAACATTTTTTGCAACTGCCTTCTGTACGATTTACTGCTTGTTCTGGATATGTTTTTCTTGTTTGTTTTAAATTTGTCAGTGTTCGCCGAAGCTGTTTTTTTCTGCTGTGTATCTAGGCATTGTTCTCACTACAGAAAAACTGATTTTACCAGGAAAATTAAGCACCCCAAATCAGCTTAATCTTCCCATTTACAAACCAGACGCAGAAAAAAATTAAAACTTGTTGACTAGTGCTGTTAGATGTTTTCACTGAATATAATGCAACAGTGTACAGCCCAACCCGTATGTACGTATGTAAAGGACCCACCCAACAGTATTAACACTGTGCGTTCGCCCTCTGGTTGGTTGGTACAGCAAATTAATCCGGTTGTTGAATATTTTGTATAAGGGATAAATATATAATTAGCAACACCAGGTATATTGCAGGATCCTAAGCTAATCATGTGTTGTGGGCCCATCGAGGGAAATGTTAGAACACTTTTCAAATTAAAAGCTTATGAATGAGGATTTGCAGTATGTTATTTATTTGTATAAAACTTTTGTATAATTTACGATTTAATGAAGTATAAGGTTAAAGAAAAGGGAAAGAAGTGAAATTATTAAGGTATTCAAGACGATTCATTAACATCTCAGTGATTATATATAGCCTTTTAAGGACAGAAAGTTGAGAAGTATGTAGATACAGCCAACTTGAGCTTCAGTTTAAGGATTTACAAGAATTTACACGTCCGCATCATCAAGAGACTGGTCCACTAGTTTGCTTCCCAACCCACCCTAACTGCATGAACTCGCCTACAATGCTTCCGTGTGTGCAGATTCAACACTACCGAATCAGGACGGGACGTTTTTTCGTGCAATCGAGCTTGTTCTTGGCTTACATTCAAGCTACCGGGGCTGCATATTTGCTTTACAGGCGTCAGTGATGACCAGTAGCAGAGTGGCGCAGTGGAAGCGTGCTGGGCCCATAACCCAGAGGTCCGTGGATCGAAACCACGCTCTGCTAAATTTATTTTTTATTTCATTCTTGCTCTAGACATTTTTGTTCCAATTGTAAAATACTCTAGAAAACTTTCAGTTTGCTTAAAGAAGAGTTTTCAGTTCTTCCTGAATTCCAGATTTTTTTTTAATTTTTTGCCTACGAATGTTTTAAATCCTTTACCAAGAGAATAATTTTTTCGGAGAAGTTTCAACTACTGTCGAAGCAGAGATTTTAGTTGATTCCACTGAACAATTTAGATTGTCCGAAGGTGAATTAAATTTTTCTGAAGGGAAGTAGTTGTTTTATCTGAAGAAGATTTTCAGTGCTCTCGGAGTTGAGGTATAGTTTTCTAACGAAGACTTCTAATTATTCGAATAGGATTTATTAATTTCTCGCAGAGGATTCGTTAGTTTCTCGATGACCAATTTCTCTAAGTTTCGAAGAACAGTTTTTCTGTTTTTCAAGGAACTATTTATTAGTTTCCCAAGCATCTTTTGCATCTTTCAAGGAAAGTTTTTGCTATTGATAGAACGTTTTTCAGTTTCCAAAAAGAATTTTCTTTTGTATCAAAAAGTTTGCCGCTTAGATTAAAACAAGCAAAAAGTGTGATGGAGATATAAAGGAAAGTGAGCTAGTGGTGCATCACGTCGTTTTAACACCATTCATTTTTTTCTGAAGCAGCCGCATCCTAGAATCCCGCCGACGAAAGCCTACTGGCCGATCTTAAAGGTTTATATCACAACAACTGATAAGCGTAGCCAAAGGGGTGTTTTGAGGGTTCAAACTCCTCCCGAAATTTTCATAAAGCTATAAAAATGGAGACGTTATCTTAAAATCGACTGCAGTCTAATATTTAATTCAAAATTGCCGCGTTTTCAAACCGCGCTTTTTGCCAGGGCGGCTTAGGGTTTGACGGGAGTGGGGTTCAGCGGAATGCCGTTTGTCAGGAGTACTAGGAAATCCAGGCGGCGCTGTCCCGCATGAGGGCTGCCCCAACTGTCACACAGACTGAGTCTACAGCCCTCGGCACACGGACCGTGCTGTCGAACGTTAACGTTGGGCGTGCCAAGTTCAGCGTGCTGCTGAACGCTCAGGAACGATGCGACTTTTGCATACGGTACGTGGGCCCCAACGTGGTATACGCGATCGCAACGCACTCCAGTGGCAGTTGAGGGATGTTTCTAGTTCGTAAATCACACTGTTTACTCAACAGGCGCTCGTAAAATTTCCACGTTAACTGTATTAAAACACATCCTCCACGAAAACGAAAGTACCATGTCCAATCAGTAACGACACAGGTTTATGAAAGTTCCATTACAAACAGTGCGGTACAAATTTGGAATACTTCTTCGCATAAGATAAACATTATTTCATCATTCGGACGTTTTAGTAAAACCGCAAGGTCAGTCTTACTTGATCACTGTTCCTACTTAGTAGCAGAATCTTTGAAACATGTGAATTACAAAGCGTAAAAGAAAAAGGAACAAAATATCTTTACACAAGTAGCGCAAGCTCTCCTGTACATTAAATCAATCGAACAATCACCACGCAAAAAAAGGTGAACTTATATTTACATAACATGAAATAGTATAGTATATACTTATATTAAATTAATAATAAAGTATCAGAACCTAATAAAAACGTGAATGTTAGGAAAAAAATTTGGAAGTGTTAAGACGCGAACCACCGCCCCAACAAAAACTTATGAGAGGACAGAGAGGCTATTCATTACACTATACCAAGGACACGAACAAGCGTGTTAATCATATTATGTTGCCCTTGCTAAAAACAGTAATCGTTCATAATTATGTAAGTAATTGAAATTTAATTATAACAAATTTGTGTGGCTCTTCAGTGTGTCACTGCCTTCAAACAGTCTACTCTCATAATACGCAAGTTACAACAATTCTTTTGCCACGAATATAATGTTTCTCATTATCTTATTGGAACGAATCACACAACTAACAACGGGTTTTCCAGTGATTCTCAATTTGCTGGTACTCAGAAACGGCAATATGCATATAGGCTTGAAATGAATGCCAATATGGCGCCTCACAACTCTGTACTGAAGGGAGGTGGCGTGCGTATGACGTAGGTGGCGTTGTGCCATCTCATTGGTCAACGCTCAGACGCAAGCTCAGAATATCTGACATGCCAGATACTGCTCTGCACGTTCGGAAAGACTCCCGAACGTGCTATTCCACGCTACGACGTCAGAAACTCGGCACCCTCAACGCTCAACGTTCGGATTCACGGTCCGTGTGCCGACGGCTTACGTGTTGTGAGCAGACATTTGATCAGACGGGAGTAGCAGAGTTAGAATTACCGTCATCTTCGCTCTTCCTAGAACCTCTGGAAACTGTTGTTATTACAGTGGTTAGTATTTCTAAATGTTTATTTCAATGTTATGTGGGAGAGCGGAACGGCCAGTGTGCACAATATGACGATCTCTCTGTTCGTTTTTTTTAACGTTTATTTTTCTACATTTACATGATACGTGCAGTAGCTGAGAATTGACCAGTTTGACGCAAAATCGTATGAGAGAAAATTTGAAGAACATCGAAGTGCATTGTCATGAAGTCTGAGAACGTGAAGCCGGCCAGAGTGGCCGAGTGGTTTTAGGCGCTTCCGTCTGGAACTGCATGACTGATGCGTTCGCAGGTTCGAATCCTGCCTCGGGCATGGATGTGTGTGAAGTCCTTAGGTTAGTTAGGTTTAAGTAGTTCTAAGTTCTAGGGGACTGATGACCTCAGATGTTAAGTCCCATAGTACTCAGAGCCATTTGAACCATTTTTCGAGAACGTGAAGAAAAACCAAGTTGGTAAGTATCATTTATGAATTTCATAGAACTTTCGTGCATCAAGATGATACACCGGTGACCAAAGCTTAAGGGCGAATGTAACTTTCGTATAATGTATCACTGGCAAGTAACATAGCTCGATGAAACTTGGTCTGTACATACACTCCTGGAAATGGAAAAAAGGACACATTGACACCGGTGTGTCAGACCCACCATACTTGCTCCGGACACTGCGAGAGGGCTGTACAAGCAATGATCACACGCACGGCACAGCGGACACACCAGGAACCGCGGTGTTGGCCGTCGAATGGCGCTAGCTGCGCAGCATTTGTGCACCGCCGCCGTCAGTGTCAGCCAGTTTGCCGTGGCATACGGAGCTCCATCGCAGTCTTTAACACTGGTAGCATGCCGCGACAGCGTGGACGTGAACCGTATGTGCAGTTGACGGACTTTGAGCGAGGGCGTATAGTGGGCATGCGGGAGGCTGGGTGGACGTACCCCCGAATTGCTCAACACGTGGGGCGTGAGGTCTCCACAGTACATCGATGTTGTCGCCAGTGGTCGGCGGAAGGTGCACGTGCCCGTCGACCTGGGACCGGACCGCAGCGACGCACTGATGCACGCCAAGACCATAGGATCCTACACGGTGCCGTAGGGGACCGCACCGCCACTTCCCAGCAAATTAGGGACACTGTTGCTCCTGGGGTATCGGCGAGGACCATTCGCAACCGTCTCCATGAAGCTGGGATACGGTCCCGCACACCGTTAGGCCGTCTTCCGCTCACGCCCCAACATCGTGCAGCCCGCCTTCAGTGGTGTCGCGCCAGGAGTGAATGGAGGGACGAATGGGGACGTGTCGTCTTCAGCGATGAGAGTTGCTTCTGCCTTGGTGCCAATGATGGTCGTATGCGTGTTTGGCGCCGTGCAGGTGAGCGCCACAATCAGGACTGCATACGACCGAGGCACACAGGGCCAACACCCGGCATCATGGTGTGGGGAGCGATCTCCTACACTGGCCGTACACCACTGGTGATCGTCGAGGGGACACTTCATAGTGCACGGTACATCCAAACCGTCATCGAACCCATCGTTCTACCATTCCTAGACCGGCAAGGGAACTTGCTATTCCAACAGGACAATGCACGTCCGCATGTATCCGTGCCACCCAACGTGCTCTAGAAGGTGTACGTCAACTACCCTGGCCAGCAAGATCTCCGGATCTGTCCCCCATTGAGCATGTTTGGGACTGGATGAAGCGTCGTCTCACGCGGTCTGCACGTCCTGCACGAACGCTGGTCCAACTGAGGCGCCAGGTGGAAATGGCATGGCAAGCCGTTCCACAGGACTACATCCAGCATCTCTACGATCGTCTCCATGGGAGAATAGCAGCCTGCATCGCTGCGAAAGGTGGATATACACTGTACTAGTGCCGACATTGTGCATGCTCTGTTGCCTGTGTCTATGTGCCTGTGGTTCTGTCAGTGTGATCATGTGATGTATCTGACCCCAGGAATGTGTCAATAAAGTTTCCCCTTCCTGGGACAATGAATTCACGGTGTTCTTATTTCAATTTCCAGGTGTGTAGAAAGCCCTGCTACATAATAGTGCAGACTAAAAGACGAACACAATGAGACGAACAGAAAAGACACTTCCATTCAAGGACAAATAATTATACTGAAGTCAACGCGAATTATGATACTCCCTGGACATTAGAAAAGGCGAGACATGGTTCGTAATAGGGTGATTGATCAGCATAGCTGGCATGTACAACGTGCTTACATGCTGGCCACAAGTTTGGCAAAGAGTTCTTGCGGAAAGGCATTCCATACTTCAAGTAGCGGGTTGGAAAACAGCATCGTGCATGTGAACTAAATGTAACACTTCTCCTCAACGAGTGACACACGTGCTCGATGAGATTTAAGTCGGGCGAATGTAGTGGCCAGTCCATCTGCCGAATATCTTCTCCCTTCAAGAGGTCTTTCACTTGCTCAGTAGGACATGGTCGTGCATTGTCACCCACAAAAAGTAAACCAGGGGTGAATGCAACCCACAAAAGACGCACGTAGGGGAAGTGTACAGTCTCATAATAACATAGTTCGATGAATACATCGTGCTCAAAGATTTCGAAGTCAGTACTCCCATTCAACATTATGTCTCCTCTAACAGTCACAACGGTCTTATAACCCAAAGTCGATTCATTAATTTTGATGTAAGTTTGCATTTGAGCGGCTACTCATACACTCCTGGAAATTGAAATAAGAACACCGTGAAATCATTGTCCCAGGAAGGGGAAACTTTATTGACACATTCCTGGGGTCAGATACATCACATGATCACACTGACAGAACCACAGGCACATAGACACAGGCAACAGAGCATGCACAATGTCGGCACTAGTACAGTGTATATCCACCTTTCACAGCAATGCAGGCTGCTATTCTCCCATGGAGACGATCGTAGAGATGCTGGATGTAGTCCTGTGGAACGGCTTGCCATGCCATTTCCACCTGGCGCCTCAGTTGGACCAGCGTTCGTGCTGGACGTGCAGACCGCGTGAGACGACGCTTCATCCAGTCCCAAACATGCTCAATGGGGGACAGATCCGGAGATCTTGCTGGCCAGGGTAGTTGACGTACACCTTCTAGAGCACGTTGGGTGGCACGGGATACATGCGGACGTGCATTGTCCTGTTGGAACAGCAAGTTCCCTTGCCGGTCTAGGAATGATAGAACGATGGGTTCGATGACGGTTTGGATGTACCGTGCACTATGAAGTGTCCCCTCGACGATCACCAGTGGTGTACAGCCAGTGTAGGAGATCGCTCCCCACACCATGATGCCGGGTGTTGGCCCTGTGTGCCTCGGTCGTATGCAGTCCTGATTGTGGCGCTCACCTGCACGGCGCCAAACACGCATACGACCATCATTGGCACCAAGGCAGAAGCGACTCTCATCGCTGAAGGCGACACGTCTCCATTCGTCCCTCCATTCACGCCTGCCGCGACACCACTGGAGGCGGGCTGCACGATGTTGGGGCGTGAGCGGAAGACGGCCTAACGGTGTGCGGGACCGTAGCCCATCTTCATGGAGACGGTTGCGAATGGTCCTCGCCGATACCCCAGGAGCAACAGTGTCCCTAATTTGCTGGGAAGTGGAGGTGCGGTCCCCTACGGCACTGCGTAGGATCCTATGGTCTTGGCGTGCATCCGTGCGTCGCTGCGGTCCGGTCCCAGGTCGACGGGCACGTGCACCTTCCGCCGACCACTGGCGACAACATCGATGTACTGTGGAGATCTCACGCCCCACGTGTTGAGCAATTCGGGGGTACGTCCACCCGGCCCCCCGCATGCCCACTATACGCCCTCGCTCAAAGTCCGTCAATTGCACATATGGTTCACGTCCACGCTGTAGCGGCATGCTACCAGTGTTAAAGACTGCGATGGAGCTCCGTATGCCACGGCAAACTGGCTGACACTGACGGCGGCGGTGCACAAATGCTGCGCAGCTAACGCCATTCGACGGCCAACACCGCGGTTCCTGGTGTGTCCGCTGTGCCGTGCATGTGATCATTGCTTGTACAGCCCTCTCGCAGTGTCTGGAGCAATTATGGTGGGTCTGACACACCGGTGTCAATGTGTTCTTTTTTCCATTTCCAGGAGTGTAGACGGTTTTCATGGTACTCATCTGATATTGGTCTCCGTTGTTGTCGAAAGTCGTAGGCTCGTCATCCATGTCCACGCTAGATTCTGAAATGCGACTTTATATACGGGTCTAGGGCTCGCTCTGCTTCATTTTGTTAAATGGTGTGAACACTGCAGCCAACCGCCTTGCCGCACTGGTAACACCGGTTCCCGTCACATCACCGTAGTTAAGCGCTGTCGGGCTGGGCTAGCACTTGAATGGGTGATCATCCGGTCTGCCGAGCGCTGTTGGCAAGCGTGGGGCACTCAGCCAAACTGAGGCAAACTGAGGAGCTACTTGGTTGAGAAGTAGCGGCTCCGGTCTCGGAAACTGACATACGGCCGGGACAGTGGTGAGCTGACCACATGCCCCTCCATATCCGCATCCAGTGACCCCTATGGGCTAAGGATGAGACGGCGGTCGGTCGGTACCGTTGGGTCTTCATGGCCTGTTAGCGAGGAGTATGAACATTGGTTGAGTTTCTGTTGCGGAATAGGTGTATTTTTAGTTGTTTCACTTCACAATACAACTAAGTCCAACCTTCATGCTAACTTAACACAAGCATAGCTCGTTCTCCATACCCGTACTGAACAAGGACAAAGATTTTTTTTTTTTGAGTCTTCAGTCTTCTGTCTTCTGACTGGTTACAGGCTGCCTGCCAGGAATTTCTCTCTTGTGCCAACCTCTTCATGTCAGAGTAGCACTTGCAACCTATTTCCTCAGTTACTTGTTGGATGTATTCCATTCAATGCCGCGCTCTCTAGTTTTCATCTTCTACGTCTCCCTATAGTATCACGGAAGTTATTCTGTGTCATCCTAACAGATGTCCTATCATCCTGTCACTTCTCAGTGTTTTCCACATACTCCTTTCCTCTCCGATTTTGCGCAGAACCTCCTCATTACCTACCTTATCAGTCCATCTAATTTTCAACATTCTTCTGTAGCACCACATCTCAAATGCTTCGATTCTTTTCTGTTCCGGTTTCCATGTTTCGGCACCATAGAATGGCGTGCTAGATCGTACACTCTCAGAAATTTCTTCCTCAAATTAAGTCCTTTGTTTGATAATAGTAGATTTTTCTTGGCTAGGAACGCCTTTCTATCCAGTGCTAGTGTGCTTTTGATGTCATCCTTGCAACACATGTCGTTGGTTATTTTGCTGCATAGGTAGTAGAATTCCTTAACTTAATCTAGTTCGTGACCATCAGTCTTGATGCTACGTTTCTTGCTGTTCTCATTTGTGCTACTTTTCATTACCTTCTTCGACTTACTCTCAATCCATATTCTATACTGATTAGACTGTTCATTCCATTCAACGCATCCACCAGTACTTCTTCACTTTCACTGGGTGTAGCAATGTCATCAGCGAATCGTATCACTGATATCCTTTCACCTTGAATTTTAATTCAACACCTGAAACTTCCTTTTACTTCCACCACTGCTTCTTCGATGTATAGATTGAGCAGTAGGGCCGATAGGCTGCATCCCTGTCTTACACCCTTTTTAATCTGAGTACTTCATTCTTGGTCGTCCTCTCTTATTATTCCCTCTTGGCTCATGTAAAAAAAAAAATGGCTCAAATGTCTCTGAGCACTATGCGACTTTACTTCTGAGGTCATCAGTCGCCTAGAACTTAGAACTAATTATACCTAACTAAGCTAAGAACATCACACACATCCATGCCCGAGGCAGGATTCGAACCTGCGACCGTAGCGGTCACCCGGTTCCAGACTGTAGCACCTACAACCGCACGGTCACTCCGGCCGGTGGCTCATGTACATACTATATATTATCCGTTTTTCGCTATGGATTACCCCTACTTTTCTCAGAATATCGGACATCTTGCACCATTTTACATTGTCAAACGCTTTTTCTGGGTCGACAAATCGTATGAACGAGTCTCGATTTTTCTTTAGTCTGCATCCATTATCAACCGCAACGTCAGAATTGTCTCTCTGGTGACTTTACCTTTTCTAAAGCCAAACTGATCATCATCTGACACATCCTCAATTTTCTTTTCCATATTATTCTTGTAATCAATTTGGATACATGAGCTGTTAAGCTGATTGTGCGATAATTCTCGCACTTGTCAGCTCTTGTAGTCTTCGTACCTGTGTGGATGATATTTTTCTGAAAGTCAGATAGTATGTCGCCACACTCATACATCCTACTCGCCAACGTTAGTAGTCATTTCGTTGCCACTTCCCCCAATGACTTCAGAAATTCTGATGGAACGTCGTCTATCCTTGCGACTTATTCCCAGTTCTCCAAAGCTCTCTTAAATTCTGATTGCAATACTGGATCCCGTATCTCTTCTATCTCTTCTAAACCGACTCCTGTTTCTTCTTCTGTCACATCAGACAAAACTTTCTCTTCATAGAGGCCTTCAGTGTACCCTTCCAACCTACCAGTTCCCTCCTCTGCATTTAACGGTGGAATTTCCAATGCACTCTGCTTTTAATTTCACCGAACGTTGTTTTGACATTCCTTTACGTAGAGTCACTCCTACCGACTATCATTTCTTTTCCGATTTATTGACTTTTTGATTCAGCCATTTTGTCTTAGCTTCCCTGCACTTCCTATTTATTTCATTTATCAGAGATTTGTATTTCTGTGTTCATGAATTTCCCTGAACATTTTTGTACTTCCTTCTTTCATCGATCAATTGAAGTTCCTTTGTTAACCATGGTTTCTTCGCAATTACTGTATTGCCTTCTGAGCTGTTCCTTATTACTGTATCTGTAGCCTTAGAGAACTTCACGCGTATCTCGCCATTCATTAGTACTTCCATATCCCACTTCTTCGCGTATTGATTTTTCCCCACTAATCTCTTATACTTCAGCCTACTGTTCATCACTATTACATTGTGATCTGAGTCTGTTTCTGTTCCTGAGTACTCCTTTAAAATCCAGTATTTGATTTCGGAATCTCTGTCTGACCACGATGTAATTTAACAGAAATCTTACCATTTCATAGAGCCATTTCAAGGATACCTCTTCGTCTTGTGATTATTGAACAGATTATTCGCTATTACTAGTTGAAATTTATTACTGGACTCAATTAGTCTTTCTCCTCTTTCTTTCCTTGTCCCAAGCCCGTATTCTTCTGTAACATATTCTTCTAATCCTTCACATACTACTGCATTCCCAGTGACTATTACATTTTCGTCTCCCTTTACGGACTGTAGTGCCCTTTCAGTATCCTCATATACTTTCTCTATCGCTTCATCTTCAGCTTGCGACGTCTTCATGTATACCTGATCTATCGTTGTAGGCATTGCTGTCGATTCTGATACGAAAAATTCTATCACTGAAATGTTCACATTATCACACTGTCTGACCCGTCTTCATATTTATAACGAATCCTACTCCCGTTTACCATTTTCTGCTGCTGTTCGTATTAACAGATACACATCTGACCTGAAGTCCTTGTCCTCTTTCCATTTCACTTCATTGGCTCCTATTATATCTAGATTGAGTCTTTGCATTTCCCTTTTCACGTTTTCTAGCTTGCCTACCACGTTCAGGCTTCTGATATTCGACGCCTCGGCTCGTAGGACGTTGTTCTTTCGTTGGTTATTCAATCTTTTTCTCTTTGTCACCTCCCCGTTGACAGTTCTCTCCTGGTAATCCGAATGGGGAACTATTCTGGAATCCTTTGCCAATGGAGAGATCATCATGACACTTCTTCAGTTACAGGTCACATGTCGTGTGGATACACATTTTGTGTCTTTAATGCAGTCTCCCCCCTCCCTCCCCCCCATGATCCATGAACCTTGCCATTGGTGGGGAAGCTTGCGCGCCTCGAAGATACAGATAGCCGTACCGTAGGTGCAGCCACAACGGAGGGCTACCTGTTGAGAGGCCAGACAAACGTGTGGTTCCTGAAGAGGGGCAGCAGCCTTTTCAGTAGTTGCAGGGTCAACAGTCTGGATGATTGACTGTTCTGGCCTTTAACAAAAACGGCCTCGCTGTGCTGGTACTGCGAACGGCTGAAAGTAAGGGGAAACTACAGTCGTAATTTTTCCCGAAGGCATACAGCTTTACTGTATGCTTAAATGATGATGGCGTCTTCTTGGGTAAAATATTCCGGAAATAAAATAGTCCCCTATGAGGATCTCCGGACGGGGACTACTCAGGAGGACGTCGTTATCAGCAGAAAGAAAACTGGCGTTCTACGAATCGGAGAGTGGAATGTCAGATCCCTTAATAGGGCAGGTAGATTAGAAAATTTAAAAAGGGAAATGGATAGCTTAAAGTTAGATACAGTGGGAATTAGTGAAGTTCGGTGGCAGGAGGAACAAGATTTCTGGTAAGGTGAATACATGGTTATAAATACAAAATCAAATATGGGTACTGCAGGAATGGGTTTAATAATGAATTAAAAATGGAGCGCGAGTAAGTTACTACAAACAGCATCGTGAACGCATAATTGTAGCAAAGTTAGACACGAAGCCCATGCCTACAACAGTAGTTTAAGTTTATATGCCAACCAGCTCTGCAGATGATGAAGAGATCGAAGAAATATAAGATGCTATAAAAGAAGTTATTCAGATACTTAAGAATGACAAAAATTTAATAGTCATGGAGGACTGTAATTCGATAGTAGGAAAATGAAGGAAAGAAAAGTAATAGGTCAATATGGAATCGGGTAAGGAATGAAAGAGGAAGCCGCCTGGTAGAATTTTGCACAGACCATAACATAATCATAGTTCACACTTATTCAAGAATCATGAAAGAAGGTTGTATATATGGAAGAGGCCTGGAGACACTGAAAGGTTTCACATAGATTATATAATGGTAAGACAGAAATTTATGAACCAGGGTTTAAATTGTAAGACATTTCCAGGGGCAGATGTGGACTCTGACCACAATCTATTGGTTATGAACTGTAGATTAAAACTTAGGAATTTGAAAAAAAGGTGGGAATTTAAGGAGATGGGACCTGGATAAACTGACTAAACCAGAGGTTGTAGAGAGTTTCAGAGAGAACATTAGGGAACGATTGACGAGAACGATGGAAAGAAATACAGTACAAGAAGAATGGGTAGCTTTGTGAAGTCAGCAGAGGATCAAGTAGGTAAAAAGACCCTTGGGTAACAGAAGAAATATTGAATTTAATTGCTGAAAGGAGAAAATATAAAAACGCAGTAAATGAAGTAGGCAGAAAGGAATACAAACGTCTCAAAAATGAGATCGACAGGAAGAGCAAAATGGCTAAGCAGGGATGGCTAGAGGACAAATGTAAGGATGTAGAGGCATATATGACTAGGGGTAAGATAGATACTGCCTACAGCAGAATTAAAGAGTCCTTTGGAGAAAAGAGAACCACTTGTATGAATATCAAGAGCGCAGATGGAAACCCAGTTCTAAGCAAAGAAGGGAAAGCAGAAAGGTGGAAGGAGTATATAAAGGGTTTGTACAAGGGTGATGTACTTGAGGACAATATTATGGAAATGGAAGAGGACGTAGATGAAGATGAAATGGGAGATATGATACTGCGCGAAGAGTTTGACAGAGCACTGAAAGATCTAAGTCGAAACAAGGCCCCGGGAGTAGACAACATTCCAGTAGAACTATTGGTAGCCTTGGGAGAGCCAACCCTGACAAAACTCTACCACCTGTGAGCAAGATGTATGAGACAGGCGAAATACCCTGAGACTTCAAGAAGAATATAATAATTCCAATCCCAGAGAAAGCAGGTGTTGACAGATGTGAAAATTACCGAACTATCGGTTTAATAAGCCACGGCTGCAAAATACTAACACGAATTCTTTACAAACGAATGGAAAATCTGGTAGAGGCCGACCTCTGAGAAGATCAGTTTGGATTCCGTAGAAATTCTGGAACACGTGAGGCAATACTGACGGCACGACTGATCTACGTTTGTAGCATTTGTAGACTTAGAGAAAGTTTTTGACAATGTTGACGTGAGTACACACATTCTGAATGTGGCAGGGGTCAAATACAGGGAGCGAAAGGCTATTTGCAATTTGCACTGAAACCAGATGGCAGATATAAGAGTCGAGGGGCATGAAAGGGAAGCAGTTGTTGGGAAGGGAGTAGACAGGGTTGTAGCCTATCTTCGATGTTATTAAATCTGTATATTGTGCAAGCAGTAAAGGAAACAAAAGAAAAATTTGGAGTAGGAATTAAAATCCATGGAGAAGAAATAGAAAATTTGAGGTTTTTCCATGACATAGTAATTCTGTCAGAGACAGCAAAGGACCTGGAAGAGCAGTTGAACGTAATGGACAGTGTGTTGAAAGGACGATATAAGATGAACATCAACAAAAGCAGAACGAGGATAGTGTAATGTAATCGAATTAAATCGGGTGATGCCGAGGGAATTTGGTTAGGAAATGAGACACTTACAGTAGCAGATGAGATTTGCTATTTGGGGAGCAAAATAACTGATGATGGTCGAAGTAGAGAGGATATGAAATATCGACTAGCAATGGCAAGAAAAGCTTTTCTGAAGAAAAAAAAATTGTTAACATCGAGTATAGATTTAAGTGACAGGAAGTCGTTTCTGAAAGTATTTGTAACATACATTACAACAAGAAAGTATAAATAATTGTTTATCAATGCCTATCTTTTTAAGAAGTCCACGATGGCCATAGTAATTGCATGAAGCGCTTATGTATGTTGACGTTTATACATTTTCATATACCTGTTTGATAGTGCATTTCTGGGTTTTGAGCTAGTCATTTCATATTATTCATAATCGGTTAGTGTATGACGTCTAGAGAAAAAATAATGCTGGGAAATATTTTGGCGTTATTACTGTATAAATCAGCAGGCGTAATTATCCCGTATTTGTGTTTTGCCACATCCCTTCAAGAGGTATTGGACTCTATCTCATAAAAAGGGACCCAGTCGTTACAGAACTAGAGAGATTCATTTATTTATTCTGTGCTTTTAACACTGACACATTGCCAATTCTTTATCGAGTTTCCAAATAGAATGACTGTTTTTGCTATTGCAGTTTTTCGCAATTTATCGAGTGATACCAGTTCACGCATTGATGTTCTTTATTAAAAACTATACATTTTAAAGGAAGGCAGATACCAGTTCCAGGCAAGTGTTCAACCAAGTAATTGTGGCCTTTAATTATACGCTCTGTTTCTTGTGTTTAGAGCTGTTAATATTTAGGAATAAGCAACGTTTTCTTTTATATAATACGTCTTTCTCATTATTTTATCTCGACGGTGCGAGGCAGCTAAATGATATTCCGTAAGATTTCATTTATTAGTTAAAAAAATAATAGTTGTAGGGTAATTTTGGACGTCTTATTGGTTTTACTGAAGTACCTTTAGTGGGTACATGTTCTGCCACAGCATTACCATGAAAACAACCACTGGATGGTACCGTTTGAAACATTATTTGTTTTCTACCCTTTAATAACGAGAAACTGGTTATAATTAAGGCGATATGGTAGTGCGCAAGTAAATGTCGAAACGTTGAGCGGCTCCTTTTCCATCCTCTAATAACGAGGACGTGGTTATATTTCGGCGATGGGTTACCCATTTTCAGTGGTAGTAAATGACGAGACGTGCTTAAGAGTCAATGTTTGTTTACGCTATGAGACAATGAAAAGAACTGCCCATATATCCACAACTGCACTTCCACCTCGGTGGACAGAATGGTTATAATTAAACTTCCACTACTTGGTTATAATTAAACTTAAATTACTTGGTTGTAATTAAACTTCCACCACTTCGCTGTAATTAAACTTCCACTACTTCGTTGTAATTAAACTTAAATTACTTGGTTGTAATTAAACTTCCACCACTTCGCTGTAATTAAACTTCCACTACTTCATTGTAATTAAACTTAAATTACTTGGTTCTAATCAAACTTCCACTACCTGGTTGTAATTAAACTTCCACTACTAGGTTGTAATTAAACTTCCACTACTTCGTTGTAATTAAACTTCCACTACTTGGTTGTAATTAAACTTCCACTACTTCGTTGTAATTAAACTTCCACTACTTGGATGTAATTAACCTTCCACTACTTCAACAAGCTCATATTTCCCATAGACAAAGCCACTGTAGTTCCTTGTTGGTTTTAAATGGCAGGCATTGAAACACGTTATGAGAAGTGATCGATAGCATGGAGAATGGAGCGGTTTCCCGCTGACATCTAGCTAGAAAGTTCTCTAACATTTATTCCGATCACCTACAATGGTGTGGATGCCTCTTGCAATGTCCGTAGTGCTACTTGCCGATGGCTTAGATATGTGTCATGCACACAGTACACAGTTCCTTGCATATTGGTCTATATCCTTTTTCCTTGTCCTCCGTCAATAATTTTCCTCCACACTCTGATCTGTTGTCCTACATCCTCCGAGTGCAGATGACACATGATCATGTGATTCCTTCCGTACCTCATGTTTAAGGTCATTAGGTACCACTGTGGATGGCCACAACTTAATTGAACTACATAACAAACCACTTTGCACAGTAACCGCGGCTGTGCTGCAAATAGCTTTCATTCTGCGTCATCAGCATGTGGCTCCTGCTACTCCACAAGCTGTGAGGTAATTACCACACTATTCCAATCTTCCTCATAAGCTCATCTGTTTTACCATGCTTCTAGCCAGGTTTATTGACCACATCAACGTCAACACATTGCTGGAAGGACCTTTTAACCACAACAGCCATTTTAGCACTGCATGATCTGTTAACTCTTTGATCCTTTTGTCATGCAGATAACATCCGAAATACGTGATACCATCACTCAAAACATACCCTACTGCTTGGCTGGAAGCATTACAGGGCAGGAATAATTCTTTTGTGTAATTCGTAAAGATCAACACAGGGCTCGTTGTTAATGCCACTTTTAATTTTTTGAATGCGTCTTGGCATACCACTGTCTACTGGAATTTCATACCCTTTTTGTAAGTTGTGATGCAATGTAAGCATTTTTCTCTACAAATTTTCTGTAATAATTTGACAATTTAAAAATCACCGTGGATCTTTATAGGGTGTAAAAAAATTTCCACTACCAGTGACAATGAAAGATTATTTATTCGTCACAAGAGATCTTTATTGATCTCCTTCAATATAAATACGAATATGAATGTATAAACACCAGAGGACGGACACAAGCCCGAAACCGGTCGTGTGACGAATAAATAGTCTTTTATTGTGACTAGTACCGAAAATTTTTCGACACCCTATAAAGTAATAATCACGGAGTTCAACAGCATCCACTTTGGATAAAATTCACTGTAGATCTGTCTTCATCCCTTCCCGACTAATCATTTGTCCTAGGAAATTTACTTCCTACAAGGTGAAATGATACTTCTCAACACTCAGTGTAACATGCATGGATTACAATCTCCTAAAAACTTCCCTTAACGTTGCAGAAGCTCCTCCACGTTCATGTACTTAACACATCATCCAGCAATCTCTGAAATGTGAGTGTGCATTTTTTAAACCATATGGCACTCGCTGATATTGGTAATGATCCCATGGGACATAAAATGCAGTTTTTGGTCAGTCCTTGGATACACTTCCAGCTGATGGTCACCACTCCTTCGGTCGTACATCTACATCTGTATCTAGGTGATCACTCTGCTATTCACAATAAAGTACCTGGAGGAGGGTTAAATGAACCACCTTCAGTTTGTCTCTCTACCGTTCCCCTCTCGAACGGCGCGCGGGAAAAACGAGCACATAAATTTTTCTGTGCGACCCCTGATTTCTCTTATTTCATCGTGATGATCATTTCTTCCTATGTAGGTGGGTGCCAACAGAATGTTTTCGCAATCGGAGGACAAAACTGGTGACTAAAATTTCATGAGAAGATCCCGACGCAATGAAAAACGCCTTTGTTTTAATGATTGGCACTCCAATTCACGTATCATGTCTGTGGCACTATGTCCCCTTCTTCACGAAACGAGCTGCCCTTCTTTGTACTTTTTCGGTGTCGTCCGTCAGTCCCATCTGATGCGGATCCCACACCGCACAGCAATACTCCAGAACAGGGCGGACAAGCGTGGTGTAAGCAATCTCTTCAGTAGACCTGTTGCACCTTCTAAGTGTTCTTCCAATGAATCACAGTCTTTGGTTTGCTCTAAAACATTAGCTATGTGGTCGTTCGAATTTAGGGTATTTGTGATTGTAAGTCCTAAGTATTTAGTTGAATTTCCAGCCTTCAGATTTGTGTGACTTATCGCGTAATCGAAATTTAGCGGATTTCTTCCAGTACTCATGTGAATGACTTCACAGTTTCCTTTATTGAGGGTCAATTGCCACTTTTCGTACCATAAAGATAGCTTTTCGAAATCATTTTGAAATTCGTTTTGGTCTTCTGCTGACTTTACAAGACGATAAATGGCAGCATCGCCTGCAGAGAATGTAATGTACAGTGGATGTAGGAAAGTATGGGCACTGCCACAAGTTATCTGGAGTTTCTGTAAAATTAGGTATTGGAGATGCACCCGGTATGCTATTTAAGTATCTGTGCATCCTCGTACTATCTGGTGATTTCTTAGGTGCAATAACAGTTGCTGTCCAGGGACTAGTACTTTCCTCTATTGCGCCATTGTTCAATTGCTGGTTGATGAGTTCCTCCATAAACAGTTGTAACTGATGGGGTTTCCTATGAAGTTTCTGGCACACTGGGACTTTATTTCCATTCGAAATACTGCACTGTGTTACATGTGTTGCCAGTAACAGATCATGTGGATTAAAAAGATGCTCAGATTGTAACAATTGCTTCTCCATGGCTACGCTTTTGGTTCCTTTCTAATGCTGTACTTATGTACCATACTGCTTGCTTATGGCTACGGTCCACATCTGACCTGTCAAGGTCAGCTTCGTCTAGAACACATGGGCGCTAGCAAACTTACTTCATCGGATCACCGAAATTATCTACATTTACAGCAACCACTCTTTCACCGTCCAGTTCCTGTATGCATACAACACTCTTAAATATAGACGGAAAACTATATACCGTATGATTACCCAAGTTCACAGGAATGAAGGTCAAACTGTGCGCTGCAAAATTTGCGTTGTTAGTAGCGTTAGTGTCATGAGATGCCTCTAGCCTTCGGCACTGGTACGGCGGCATAGGGCTGAAACACGAGCATCTGCGTGCGTTACAGTTGTAGACATTCAACGCGGGTCTGGACAAGGTGAGCAGGGCTATACTCGCAAAGCTGTTTTATCAAAACAGCAGCAATACTGTCGCTGCTCTTCGTGAGCATCGACGCATTAACGGAAGATAGAGAGGCTCACCTACTGCATTGGGCAAGAACATGATTCTGAAGATTACCAGCCAAAACACATATTGCGTTGATATGTACACTGTCCTCTATGTACAGCACTCCATGGATGTGCCGGGTTCAATCCCGAATACGAGCGGTAAGTTTTCCTCATTCCAGCCATTCCGGGACGGCACAGGTCCACTCAGCCTGCTGTGAAAATTTACATGTACATCTACATTGATACTCCGCAAGCCACCCAACGGTGTGTGGCGGAGGGCACTTTACGTGCCACTGTCATTACCTCCCTTTCCTGTTCCAGTCGCGTATGGTTCGCGGGAAGAACGACTGTCTGAAAGCCTCCGTGCGCGCTCTAATCTCTCTAATTTTACATTCGTGATCTCCTCGAGAGGTATAAGTAGGGGGAAGCAATATATTCGATACCTCATCCAGAAACGCACCCTCTCGAAACCTGGCGAGCAAGTTACACCGCGATGCAGAGCGCCTCTCTTGCAGAGTCTGCCACTTGAGTTTATTAAACATCTCCGTAACGCTATCACGGTTACAAAATAACCCGGTAACGAAACGCGCCGCTCTTCTTTGGATCTTCTCTATCTCTTCCGTCAACCCGACCTGGTACGGATCCCACACTGATGAGCAATACTCAAGTATAGGTCGAATGAGTGTTTTGTAAGCCACCTCTTTTGTTGATGGACTACATTTTCTAAGCACTCTCCCAATGAATCTCAACCTGGTACCCGCCTTACCAACAATTAATTTTATATGATCATTCCACTTCAAATCGTTCCGCACGCATACTCCCAGATATTTTACAGACGTAACTGCTACCAGTGTTTGTTCCGCTATCATATAATCATACAATAAAGGATCCTTCTTTCTATGTATTCGCAATACATTACATTTGTCTATGTTAAGGGTCAGTTGCCACTCCCTGCACCAAGTGCCTATCCGCTGCAGATCTTCCTGCATTTCGCTACAATTTTCTAATGCTGCAACTTCTCTGTATGCTACAGCATCATCCGCGAAAAGCCGCATGGAACTTCCGACACTATCTACTAAGTCATTTATATATATTGTGAAAAGCAATGGTCCCATAACACTCCCCTGTGGCACGCCAGAGGTTACTTTAACGTCTGTAGACGTCTCTCCATTGATAACAACATGCTGTCTTCTGTTTGCTAAAAACTCTTCAATCCAGCCACACAACTGGTCTGATATTCCGTAGGCTCTTACTTTGTTTATCAGGCGACAGTGCGGAACTGTATCGAACGCCTTCCGGAAGTCAAGAAAAATAGCATCTACCTGGGAGCCTGTATCTAATATTTTCTGGGTCTCATGAACAAATAAGGGGAGTTGGGTCTCACACGATCGCTGTTTCCGTAATCCATGTTGATTCCTACATAGTAGATTCTGGGTTTCCAGAAATGACATGATACGCGAGCAAAAAACATGTTCTAAAATTCTACAAGAGATCGACGTAAGAGATATAGGTCTATAGTTTTGCGCATCTGCTCGACGACCCTTCTTGAAGACTGGGACTATCTGTGCTCTTTTCCAATCATTTGGAACCCTCCGTTCCTCTAGAGACTTGCGGTACACGGCTGTTAGAAGGGGGGCAAATTTCTGACGGGCTGGGGCAAACTCTCTAGCTCAGTGCAGAAACAAAAATAAATGGCGCAAGAAATCAGACGAAATGTAATCTGCCTGTGTTGAGCCACTGGAAACCAGGGCTCCTTAATATTAAGATACTCAAAAAGCGTCTCTCAACAACCTTCGAAATAAAGACACGAAGGAATTAGAGACATTAGCTGCTAGTGGGCGTTGGTTTATATCAATGAGACAAGTTTAAAATTTGTGTTGCACTGGGGTTCGAGCCTGGGTCTCTTGCTCAGTAGGCATATTCGCTAACCACTACACTATCTGGGCAAAGTGCGGTAAAAGTTGAGAATTTAGGTCTGATTGGAGGCCCACTAGGGTAGTTTGTGCGGTTGTGGTGAGCCCTGTACCCGGATATCGTAGTCGTCAGCGCATCTGCCCTGTAAGCAGGAAAGTCGCGTTTGAATCCTGGTTCGGCACAAATTTTCAACTTATACCATTGAAATAAATCGGGGCCTACTGGCAAGCATTGTCTATAATTCCTTTATGTCGAGATACTCTTCAGCTTCGTATCTGAGAATCTCTTTATTGGCCGTTTCCAGCAACTTCTTGTACGCCCACTTCTGAAAAAGGGACCAAAAATGCAGTCCATACGGAAATAATTTTGATTCATAATGTTCTGGCTGTGAGCTTCATACGAGAGTCACTCCAAAAGAAATGCGCACTATTTTTTTAAAATCCATCTTTTATTCTACATGGCCGTGCGGTTCTAGGCGCTACAGTCTGGATCCGAGCGACCGCTACGGTCGCAGGTTCGAATCCTGCCTTGGGCGTGGATGTGTGTGATGTCCTTAGGTTAGTTAGGTTTAATTAGTTCTAAGTTCTAGGCGACTGATGACCTCAGGAGTTTAGTCGCATAGTGCTCAGAGCCATTTGAACCATTTTTTTATTCTACACATTTGAAAGTTTTAGTGTATAGATACAGCCTTTAGGAACAATATTTTCATTTCTCCTCATAATTTCCATCCCTTTCAACTGCCTTACGCCATCTTGGAACCAGCGCCTGTATACCGGCACGGTAAAATTCTGGACCAACCTGTTGGAGCCACCGTTTGGCAGCGTGCATAAGGGAGTCCTCATCGTCAAACCTTGTTCCACGAAGAGAGTCTTTCAGTTTCCCAAACAGATGATAGTCACATGGAGCCAGGCCAGGACCGTAAGGAGGGTGTATCAGTGTTGTCCATCGGAGTTTTGTGATCGCTTCCATAGTTTTTTGACTGACATGTGGCCGTGCATTGTCGTGCAACAGCAAAACATCCTGCTTTTGCCGATGTGGTCGAACACGACTTAGTCGAGCTTGAAGTTTCATCACATATGCATCAGAATTTATGGGGTTCCACTTGGCATGATGTCCACAAGCAAGAGTCCTTCGGAATCGAAAAAACACCGTAGCCATAACTTTTCCAGCAGAAGGTGTGGTTTTGATTTTTTTTTTTTTTGAGGTGAATTTGCATGATGCCACTCCATAGATTGCCTCTTCGTCTGTGGTGAAAAATGATGGAGCCATGTTTCATCACCTGTCACAATTCTTCCAAGAAATTCATCTCCACCATACTCATACTGTTCCAAAAGTTCGCTGCATACCGTTTTTCTTGTTTCTTTGTGAGCCATTTTCAACATCCTGGGAACCCACCTGGCACAAACCTTTTTTAACGCCAACAGTTTCAGTATTCTGCAAACACTTCCTTCCGCCATCTCAACGTAGCGTGACAATTCGTTCTCTGTGATGCGTCTGCCAGCAGTCACCAATTCGTTAACTCTCTGCACATTGTCTGGAGTGTGTGCAGTACGAGGCCTGCCGCTGCGAGGACAATCCTCAATATTGCCGTGCCCGCTTTCATCACGTAACCTGCTTGCCCACCGACTAACTGAACTGCGATCGACAGCAGCATCTCCATACACCCTTCTGAGCCTCTTGTGGGTGTTTCCCACTGTCTTGTTTTCACAGCACATGAATTGTATGACAGCACGTTGCTTCTGACGAACGTTAAGTGTAGTACCCATCTTGAAGACATGCTGTGATGGCGCCACTCACGAGAACAGGTTGAACTAAGTTTGAAAACAAGCAGGAAGGATGTATCTAAACACTGTAGAACTTTCACAGATGCACAATGAAAACTGTATTTTTACAAAAATTGCGTGCATTTCTTTTGGAGTGACCCTCGTACTTTGTCCTAAAACCTTTTTTTTATTTTGTGTTCTGTATATGTACAAGTTCAAGTCACCTCCTTGTGTTCATCTGCAGGTGCAGGCTAACTCAGGAAATGCTGTATGAACTTTGTTCCGGTTTCCGCTAATAGATATACTGATCCACGAGGAAAGTTTTGTTAATTTTTTGTAAATATTTAGTAACATTTGTCTGAATTCTGATGAATTAAAAGTAGGATGTGGAAACGTTGCTACTACCACCTAGCGAACAGCTGCCATAACTCGAAATACGAGCTGAAATAAGACCAGAAAGTATTTCGTCTGACATTCTAGTGGTAGAGCATTTGAACAGAAAACAAAAGCTTGGAGGATCGAATCGCAGCCAGGCTACTTTTTTTTACTCTGCCTTTTAACCTAGCATTCACCTCGCTGTGATGTGGAGAGCCGCCAGAAAAGAAATATGGCTCGGATTCTATGTGACACAGTAGCTCTCTTTTCCCTGGCTGCATAACTGATCATGCACATGTAAGTCGCCTAAATTGTATCCAGTTGATTTCAGCCATTTCAGAATAACTGCATTGCTGAAAAACATGACAGCCCGAAACCTGTATTTTTCGATTATTTATTCATCGATTAAAATGTAGCATAGTACGCTTTTTTACTTCGTTCATACACGGTCCGGTCACATTATGTGACCAACGTCTATGTTCAGCATCACCGTACAATAACCACTCACACACCGCAGATGGCAGCACTAGCAGTAGAGGGTATGGAAAGCTGGTAGGGTGAACCTGGAATACAGTGCAGTCGTTGCCGTAATGCTGAAACAGAGTGATTTAGCTGACGTCCAAAAGGATGACCATTGGCTTTCGGGCCAAGAGTGGCTGCCGGCCGTTGTAGCCGAGAGGTTCTAGGCGCTTCAGTCCGCAACCACGCTGCTGCTAGGGTCGCAGGTTCGAATCCTGCCTCGGGCATGGATGTGTGTGATGTCCATAGGTTAGTTAGGTTTAAGTAGTTCTTAGTCTAGGTGATTGGTGGCCTCAGATGTGAAGTCCCATAGTGCTCAGAGCCATTTAAAGCATTATGAACTGAAACGGCTAAGTTTGT
Source organism: Schistocerca serialis cubense (assembly GCF_023864345.2). NCBI lineage: Eukaryota > Metazoa > Arthropoda > Insecta > Orthoptera > Acrididae > Schistocerca > Schistocerca serialis. Next base: position 219,204,820 of record NC_064647.1, on the reverse strand, counting down.
AAACTGTTTAAGTGCCCCAGTGCTTGAAGTATACTGTACATGGCAAAATGGCTCCATCCAAAGCTGGTGCCGAGTCAACCGGTCCACCACCGGCCATAGATGACAGGGGTGAACGACAGCTGTGGAGATGTGTATGTGCGAATACAAGTGTAACTGTTGAGAAACATATCGCTCAGATGATCCAAAGAGCTACCAGAAGTGTCTCCTGAACGACCTTTCAGTGATCACTGCTGCGCCTGGGCCTCTGAAGCTCTCGCCTGCTTCATGCATCCATGCTGAATGCTATTCACCGACGACGAAGGCTAGAAACTGCCTGCCAGTACTGCAATGGACGTCAACTAAATGGCGACAGGTGGCTTTTTCAGACGAATCACGTTTTATGCTCTATTGGGCACATGGCCGTTGGCTCAAAATAGCTCTGAGCACTGTGGGACTTAACATCTGAGGTCATCAGTCCCCTAGAACTTAGAACTACTTAAACCTAACTAACCTAAGGCCATCACACACATCCATGCCCGAGGCAGGATTCGAAGCTGCGACCGTAGCAGTCGCACGGTTCCGGATTACAGCGCCTAGAACCGCATGGTCACCGCGGCCATGGCCGTTGGCCTGTAAGGTGTGAAACACCTGAAAACAGACACTCTGCAACAATCTTCGGTGGCGTCCAGTCCTACGGAGAGGGCGTTATTACCTGGGGAATGTTTTAGTGACATTCCCTGAGCGATTTCGGGTTCTGCAAGCACAATGCGTAAGTCCCTGAGAAGCTAGTACACCTGTGCATGCAGTTTGCTTTTCCTCGAATCAATACTAATGAGACGCCCTGCTTAACCCGCAGGACAGGACAGGTAGTTTAAATTGTGGAAAGGGGCCAAAGTAAGGGGCTGTAAGTTACACTCGAACCTAGAACTTTATTATTTGATCAAACAAGAGCCCCCCCCCCCCCCCCCAATTTTTTTAAACACACGGCTTTAATCTTTGGAACTTAATTACCGGCTGAAAGCCACTTTAATTTAAAAACGGCTGAAGACCAATAACTTAAAACGCAAGCATAATCAGAAATCCAAAAGGCAAGCCATATTTTGCAACAGTATTTAGGCTGAAGGCCCAAAGAATCTGAGATTTTCAGAGCAAAGTATTTGAATTCAGAATTGGCTGAAAGGCCAACACTTAAGGCTAAACAACACTAATCTTTTTTAAAAAAACAAAGCCTTACGTAAAACATTTCTTAATTAGGCAAAACTCAACCAAAATAGAAATTTAAAAGGCAAAGCCTTCTCTTAAAAGAGTTCTTTAATTAGGCTGAAGGCCCAACGAATCAGACACTTCAAGAGCAAACAAGTTAAATTCAAATCGGCTGAAGGCCTAACACTTAAAACTCCATAACATTAACTTTTCTTAATATACCAAAGCCCTTCCGTGCAACAGTTCTTTAGTTTATGCTGAAGGCCTTAAGAGCAAACAAATCAAACTCAAAACAGCTGAAGGCTCAACACTTAAAATTCAACAACATTAAAATTTTTAAAATACCAAAGGCCTTGCGTGAAACAGTTCTTTAAATTAGGCTGAAGGCCTAAAGAATCTTACGCTTTAAGGGCAAAACAACGTTAATTTTAAAAAATCGCCTAGAAGCCGTACAAGTACAAACAACAAGAACAAATTAAAAAAAGGCAGTACGCCCAGGGCGCTCAGATGTTCGAGGGTCAGCCTGGAATTCAAACACTAACGCTCTCTTAGGTGAGACAGGCAGTCGGGCCAACCATTAACGATCCGACGACAACCCAACTGACAGACAGTCAACGGACCAAGCGACATGATAACTAATTCAAGCGACACAGTGTGACCAGTTGGGGGTGGCTGGTAGATTAAGCAAGGAGTCAAACTTCTTGTCCGGTATTGGTGACCCACGGACCTCGTAACAATGGGAACAGCACCACACACTTAGACCGTGTGTGAACGCCACCAGGCCCCGGCCAGAAACGCGCCACGGAGATTTCCTTGCTGCTCCGCGCCAACCGACCAACTCCCAGGCCCGGAAACGGTGAAAGGACCAAGTATACGTCGGCCGATGGGACGACCAACCGAACGACCAACCAACGGTCGACGCTCCAATCTCCCTCCGTCGGACAGTTCATGTATGTCGCCAGCGGTCGGCGAGCACTGGCTGTCGGCGCCACACCGGCGCTCCGTCCCCGACTTCACTGCTGCTGCGTCCCGACTGCACTGCTGGTCCGTCCAGAACTGACTGCCAGACATACGACGGCCCGGAAATACTATCGGTCGCTCCAGAGATGGTACGACAGTCCTCTTACTGATACGCGCTGCTGCTGCCGCTCACGGGCAAGTACCGTAATAGAAGATGACAAACAATAAATGGGATAAACGCTAGCCGTGCAAGGCTCAACTACGTATCAGCATAATGGCGCCAGACTCGCCAGATTAAAACCCAATTAGGACCACCCAGATCGGGTTCTACGCGCCATGGCGACATGGATTCTCAACCGGTAAACCTAACGCATTTGTCTATGACACTGGAGTCGGGATGACTCTACATCCCTGTCAGTACCTCCCGGAACCTCAGTTTCTTCCTACACGTCACGTAGTGGTCCGCGCTGCAGACGCGATTATTTATGCTTTTGTCAGGCAGTCACATTTGTGTCATTGGGGATAATTCTGTACCATCACCTAGACTGGACTAAACACACAATCTCAATCTTTAAGAATGTGTCAGCGTCACTTCACTCACTACAGAAATATAAAGAAGTGTTTCCTTTCGAGCTTAAAAAGAAGCTTGAAGAGTCACTTACACTTACTCCATATAATCGACTATGGTGGTGCTGTTCTCCAACCACTTTTATAGGGAAGCTCACGCAGGCTGGAACTCGTGAACAATACTTGTGCACGATACATTTGTGACATTCGCTTTTTCGACCATATCACTCCTGGCTACAAACAATTATCATAGCTACGTGTCAATAAGCCTAGAGACTGTCATATCCTATACTTGCTCCATGGTCTTCTCGATCACTGAACCCCTCTTATCTATCGTCAGCTTTTACAGTGGTATCTGAACAGCAAAGCAGGAACATCCGCTCTCAACACAGTGAAATCCTCTTTGTATCAACACATAACACTGCCATATTCTCCGAATCATTCTCCGTATCAGGAACCCCACACTGGACCAATCTTCTACAATTATCAGAGAAACCAAATCCCTTCCAAACTTCAAATCGCGGCTAATGGCCCACCTATTATCACAATAGCCATCTATCCAATACTTAGAACCGCAGCTTAGTCTCAGAAATTCCCTTCACCCCCCCCCCCCCCTCGCCCCCCCCCCCCAATCTTGTCAGCAGAGTTCTCTATTTGTATTTCATCTTCTACTGTCACAATCATTTCAATCTTCCCCTTCATCTATTCTCTTTTCACTCCTGAATACTCCAATCATAGACTCAAATGTACTAAAATATTTTATACAATTCCTAAAGCCATTCATTGCTGTTATTGTTACTATCATTATCGTTATTGTTGTTATTATTATTATTAGTGTCAACTATTACTATTATCATTGTTAATATTATTATGAGTGTTATTATTGTGAACTTTTTTGTGAAATCCTTGGCATGTGTTTTCCCTGGTCAGATGTAACAGAGTGCCTTAAGGCCATAGTCCGGTCAGGCTACATAAGGAATAAAATACAGTCTTGCAGTAGTGCAGTAGGTGACTCAGCTTTCAGCTTTCTGCTATCCTCGAGTCAAACACAGACGCGAACGCGATTCTCTGCGCGTTGGGGTGAAGGATATCTGATGTTTGTACTCTTTCAAAGTTTACAGAAGTCTGGTAAACGAATCACTACTCGTAAGAAAGAAATTTAGAGCTTATAAACATCATAAAGAGGAGGACACGATCTTATTAAATGAGATTCAGGATTCAGAAATTTCTTGCGGATGAGCATGCAAGATTTAGAAATACGAGTACTTCTACAGATGGTTGAATGACGAATTTCCAAATATGACAATTTCAGACTGTCAGATTCTATTTCCTTCAGATTAGCAATCGCAATTTGCACTCTTAATTCACTGCAAGTTCTTCGAACAACGTGTAGTGAGATACTCAGCTCTGAAGTATCGTAATAAATATGACTAATAACGGAAAGAAACTGACTAATAACGAAAAGAAACCACCTCTTCCTCAGGCTGTGATGTGACACTTACAATTTGAAATAATCAAATATCTTTAACAATAGTTTCCCTGTAGTCGTTTGAGAATATTTGCGTGTGTCACTTTTTTATGCTTCAGGCAGAACGTTTTCCGAAAAAGGTCTTCAGTAACTTTGCTTCGTTGACATACGCCCCATACAGTAACTTCCTTCAGCAGAGCAGCGGGTGACTCAACTTTCAGTCCTCAGCTATCCTTCAATGGCAACTAGATGTGGACGTGATTCTTTGCTTGGTACGGCAATAAAGTCTGTACCAATGTGTCCACGACAAAGAATTCTGGTGATGAACGTCAACAAATGCATCAGAAACGTCACATGTGGAGTTCTGTAACACGAGCTAAACGTGAAGATCAAGCGTGTTTCTTCTTGTATTTGTACTTCGTCAGCTACTCTCCCATACGTATTAAATCACTCACACGCACATACTACCATGATTATCACGCAATATTTACATTGATTTTTAACATGTTACTTGCGTCATGAAGTGCTCCCGTCATTGCCATGAGATGTCACGCGAAGTGCCAGTCAAGTTTGTGACCGTAGATGCTTATTGCTACCCGTGCAGAGCTGGGTTGGGTCACTCAACTGAGTCAGTTGGTAGTTGATGGTGTAAGTGGGCTGTTTAGCTTTTTATATTGGTAACGCCACGTAGCGCACTGTATGAAAATCACTGGCTGTGCTGTGTGCAGTCTGTGGCTAGTTTGCATTGTTGGAAGTCGCTATTGTGGTGTTGGGCAGTTGGATGTGAATAGCGCGTAGCGTTGCGCAGTTGGAGGTGAGCCGCCAGCAGTGGTGGATGTGGGGAGAGAGATGGCGGAGTTTTGAGAGCGGATGATCTGGACGTGTGTCCATCAGAGACAGTAAATTTGTAAGACTGGATGTCATGAACTGATATATATATATATATATATATATATATATATATTGATAAAGAAATAAACAACAAACAATGTATTTACCTTAATAGTGTTCAAAAGTCATTATATATATATATATATATAATGTTCAAAAGTCGTAATATATATATATATATATATATATATATATATTATGACTTTTGAACACTATTAAGGTAAATACATTGTTTGTTCTTTATCAAAATCTATATATATATATATATATATATATATATATATATATATATATATTAGTTCATGACATATCAAGTGTGTGGGAATTACAGTAAGATTTATGATACATAGACTTGTATGATAATTTTCAGATTTTATTTGCATGTTTGCTTTTGACAACAAAATTTGACAAATGGATATATATATATATATATATATATATATATATATATATATATATATATTAGTTCATGACATATAGATTTTGATAAAGAACAAACAATGTATTTACCTTAATAGTGTTCAAAAGTCATTATATATATTTGTTCTTTAGTCATTATATATATATATATATATATATATATATATATATATATATATATTATGACTTTTGAACACTATTAAGGTAAATACATTGTTTGTTGTTTATTTCTTTATCAAAATCTCTCATTTGCTAACTATGCCTATCAGTAGTTAGTGCCTTCAGTAGTTAGAATCTTTTATTTAGCTGGCAGTAGTGGCGCTCGCTGTATTGCAGTAGTTCGAGTAACGAAGAATTTTGTGAGGTAAGTGATTCATGAAAGGTATAGGTTATTGTCAGTCCGGGCCATTCTTTTGTAGGAATTTTTTGAAAGTCAGATTGCGTTGCGCTAAAAATATTGTGTGTCAGTTTAAGCATAGTCATTTATAATTTTTCTAAGGGGACGTTTCAATGCTTGTAGGCAGAATGTCGTTGTTACAGTCTACGGAAACATGTTCATAGTTCTGGCCGCTGATGGGATCGTGTACACTATTGGAGTTAACCCTCTTAGCGCCGGATAAGGCCTGAAGAAGGTGCATTGAATCACCGAAACTGGTGGCTATATAATAAATAGCATCGAAAGGACGGCTGTAGAAGTTCAATTTTATTACATAAGTGAACGGCCGAAGTCCCTCAAACCTTCAATAAGAAAGATGGACATACAAAAAAAAAAAAAAAAAAATTAACTCTGTTTATCCTAGCAGTAATGGACGGGCGCACTACGTAACAGCTGAAACTGTCAGAAATTTATCACGATTTGCGTGGAGAAGAGGTAAGAGTATGGACGATAGGGTACAGATTAGGTTTATTTAGTAGTTACTTTGAGATGTAACGTTAGGACAGCACTAAAGCGGTCGGAAATCCGGCTGAAAAAGCAGACGTCCAGAGGTGCTGACTTGCGTACAACCGGTTCCGGCCACAAACCGGTACGAGCACGCAGCTCGACCCACAAACCGTGAACCGCGTGCGGCTGCAGCACAAGCTACTTGCTGGCACCCACGTGGTCCTGCCGTCAGACAATGCTGCCGTTTGCCGGCAGACAATGCCTGCCAGCAGAGGTCGGTTTCTCTGGCGCTGAAGCAACGCTGTGTTGTGGCTAGGCCGGGCTGCGGTAGTAGCGGGACGTTATCCCGTGGGAAGATCGGGAGGAAACGGAGTCAGGGTCGCCGCGGCTTGCCTTGCCTCCCCTCTTATCCCCTCACCGTGTCCTACAAAGGTTGCCCAACGCTCGTGTCCCAGCGGCGCAAGATCCTGCGAGGAGAGGAGGCGACGTGGTGTGGCAAGTCTGTGGTGAAGAGCAGGGCAAGGCCACACACGCGTTCGTCTGTGTGTGGAGGACTGTTTTGTTGTCATAAGAAACACCCAGGATGGCTGGGAAAGACGGGAGCTTCAGAAGTTTGCAGACATGTTTTCAGTGCACCAGGAAGTGTGTGGGAATTACAGTAAGATTTATGATACATAGACTTGTATGATAATTTTCAGATTTTATTTGCATGTTTGCTTTTGACAACAAAATTTGACAAATGGCTATGGCAAGAAGCAAAATATTCCAAAAATTAATCTGACGAATCCAACAATTAGTGAAAAAAAATAAGAGCTTGCGGGAAAGAGAGATGGAAGGCAAAGAAACAGAGAAAAATAAATAGTAACATAGACAAAAAAAGAGGAGAATGAAAGAAATAAAAATAGGAGGGACAGCAAAATGAAAGTAGAGGAGTAGGAAAAGTAGAAAGAGAGGCAACTGAAAAAATATTAAAGTAAAAAGTAGAGGAACAGTTTTGATGCCCTTAGAAGTATTAGATAGGCCGAGAGAAACGAAGCTGTGGAAATTTGCGCAAAAATCCTCTGGGGGCCTGTGTGTATGTGGAAATTAAATGAATTATGATACCTTCAATCGCATAACAATTTTATAGTGTATATTAGGAACGAAAGAGAAACCAGAACCTGGAAAACAGGAAATAATTGAGAACTGGTATGGAAAAAAATCAAAGCATTACAAAGAAAAAACAGATTAATCTATTAATTTAATCCACTGTAGTTGCCTTTTATGTTGTAGCTTTCTTTTCATTATGGTGTGTTGTGCTTTTATGTGCACTTGAAAAAGTACCATGCTCCAAAGTTGTGGTACTGAGTAAAGTACATTTTTAAAATACAGCCATATGGGATGACGTCTTTTCCCAAATATCATAACTATTGGTGAAATATAGAAGTTATGAGAAAGAGAACAGTGATGCACAGAAGCAGAGCATAGTAAGGAACAGAAAAAAAGCAGGGAATCCTAAGGAACAAAAAAGTGAAAAGTAGAAAAAAGGGAAGAAGATAATATAGACAGAAAAGAAAGAAAGATAAAATGAAAAAAGTAAAGAAAACGGTGCTGGTATACGCAGAGAAAATATTTTATTGCCATAAGAAGCATACAGATGGGCTAGGGAAAATAGATGTAGAATGATGCAAAAAGATAGTCATAGTTGCCAAAGTATTGTTGTTTGTTCAGTAGGTGAGCAGTTTAAGGTTAATACTCATCTTAGAACCAACCAAGGCCCGCAGAGCCAAATGCACCGCCAAAATAGCATTAAATAACGCCGATACAAATATGTATGGACTCATGAGAACATCGCTTGTGTTCGTTAACGAAAAATTGAGGAAGTTAAGAATTAGTGATGAAATTCAAGAAGCCATGGGAAATAGAAAAGTAACACAGAGAACCAGAAAAAGGAAAGAAATGAAACAGACATAACAAAAAGAGAAGAAACAAAACTGAGGAGAGCAGGGAAACAAAGCAATGAAAAGTACACAAAAAGAGAAATTTAAAAATACAGTAATGAAAAATAATAAGAAAAGAAAGTGAAGGAAAACAGAAAGCAAGTGCAGAAGAAGAAAAACAGCAGACATACAGAAATCAGAGAAGTGCAGAAATAAAAGAAGTGAAAGCAGATGGGGAAACAGTAAACAGAAGCAAAGGAACATATAAAAAGGTGGAAAACATAGAAAGAAAAAGCAAGAGAATAGAGAGAGTAAAATAAGTAGAATAAAACCAGAAAAAATAGAATGAATGAGTACAAGAAAATAACAAAATAGTAAGCGGAAGAAAACAAATCAAAAAGAAAGAAATCAAGGAAAAAAATGAGAAATCATATAGTCAATTAAAAATCTGAAGGGGTCAGAATGAAAAAACCCAATAGGAATTGACTTTTGTGGGAGAAACAAGTGCGTTGGAAAATTACAGGACAGAAAAAAATTGTGCCATTGAAAAGCAGTGGGGGAAGAAACATATGATACATAACTGGAGATAAACGAGAGGAAAAGTACACTTTTTTTTAATGGGTTTCGTGTACTGTTAATTTTATGTAATTCTTCCACCCGTTTCTATCTTGTCTAATTTCCTTCGCATCTGTATACGTATTCGATAATCTGGTTTGCACGTTTTGATCCTGATGGTAGAATTAGCGAGGAAGTTCTTTGCTGGATTACAACACTGAAATGACAATTTAATGAAGGACAGAGAACGACGTCAGAACATATCTACACTGCACAACAAAATTAAAGGATCAGTTATTCGAAACGCCGTAACTGTCTCCCATTGGAGCGCAAAACTTTGAAATTTGGCTTACAGGTGCCTATAATTCTCCTCTGTAAAGGTCAAAACCTCTGTGCTCGGCCGCTTCAAAGAGCAAGGAGTCGGCACATGCCAAAAAAAAGGCCACATTTCAGAATTTCGTGTGAACCGCAAGATGAGTTAATGATGTTACATGGGCACCGAGTTTCACCTCAATTCTGCCCGAAGCCACCGTGCACATGGCACACCATGGGAAGATCGCCAAAATCAGTCTTACCCATATTTCGTCCCTTCTCTTGACACCTCTGCGATGCAGGTCAGAGCAGCGATACCAAGAGCTGCAATCAAACAGTTTTGTTATAGGTGGCCGAGGAAAACATTTCAGACACACAACCACTCATAATCGATGGTAAAATACCTAAGGGGATGGCAAAAAGGGCATCTTTAAAATCACCTCTTCCCTTGCGGCGTTGATTCCCACACATTTCGCTGTTGGAAACTACAGTTCGAAGTGCGATGAACAAGATGACGTTCTTGTCATTGGAAAAAGACAAGATTTTGTCAATGGAGTGCGTGATTGATACTCTTGTAAAAATTTTTTGTTTATTTATAGACACAATCACATGTTTATGACACAGTCATAACGGGTTTCGGCCATACAAAGACCATCTTCAGATGCTAAATGCTGCATACACTGAACACATATTCATACGTTCTTGTCATATCTGCCCACTACTGCACCGGACAACAACCCCACTGATCGTGATCTCACACCTTTCGAGTGAAGCGTGACAGCAATTTTTGCTGTGACATACGGAGTGGAACTACGGGCAACCTTTCAAAACCATTCGACGAAATGTGAACTTGATCCGAAGCAGAAAAGGGTTTTTATACCTTCTTATCCCACCTTTTTCGCGGTGAAATATGGCGTAATCACGGGAGGGCGTAGCGTTGCCACATGGATGAAAAATGGAAATGAAGTCCCACGCTTCTTTACAAAGCGTAGGGGAACGATGCGGGAGACCCGCACCGCTTTACTGGGCAAGGTCCTGGTGGAGGTTGTTTGCCATTGCCTTCCTCCGACCGTGATGGGGATGAATGATGATGATGAAGACGACACAACAACTCCCGGTCATCTCGAGGCAGGAAAATACCATGACCCCGCCGGGAATCGAACCCGGGACCCCGTGCTCGGGAAGCGAGAACGCTACCGCGAGACCACGAGCAGCGCCACATGGGCGAATAAAATAGCAAATTGTGCCTCTAAGACTACCCAGTTCGGCAACACCCTAGGTGCCACCCATGCACCTTTCTTGAGCACGTGAAAAGTGCTTCTATCGGAAACTTGGACACCAATTCTGTCTGTCCCCTGCTCTAACGCCTGAAGGTAGGCAGACTCCAAGTAAGTTAGTTGAAGTGGTTGCCTAACCCTCAGGTGCTAGAGCACACACCTGGCTTAATTGGTGTCGAAGTTTCTCATACGCCATTTTTAAAATGCTCATGAAAGGTGTGTGGGTGGCATCGAGAGTGTTGTCAAACTGGACTTTGCCATTTTATTCACACATGTGTCAATGTTACCATCCCATGATCACGCCATACATGGGGACGGAGAAGGTGGAATGAAAAAACATAACACTTTATTGCTTTGTATCACGTTGACATTTCGTCAAATGGTTTTGAACGATCCTTGGTGGTTCCATTCTGTAAGACACATGAAAAATTGCTGTCACGCTACGCTCGAGAGGGTTGAGAATACGATCAGTGGGGCTGCAGCCCCTTAAGAGCAGGGTTGAAGCGCCCATGGGGTGACAGCGGTGGCCATATTTGTCAAGAACGTCGTTCTGTTGCTCCTCGCACTGTACTGTCGTTTCCGACTGCGAAACGTGCGGGAATCAGCCGGTGTGTCTGAAATATTTTCCTCGGCCGGCCGTAGAAAGCCGTGTGATTTCAACGCTGTGCATCGCGGATCCGACCTCCATCGCAGAGGCGTCAAAAGAAGGTGTGAAATTTGGGTAAGAGGACGTGTGACGACCTTCCCATACTGTGACTCGTCCACGGTGGAATTGGGCAGAATTCTAAGTAACGTCAATAACCTACCTGAAAGTTCATATGAACTTCTGAGATGTATTTTTTTTTCGCAAGAGTCTATACCTTCTTGTTTGAAGCATCACTGAGCCGGAGGTTGAAGTTGTAGGGCGCCACGCTTTTGCAACATTACAGAGGAAGGTGATAGCCATCTTTGAGACGAATTCAAACTTATGGGCCGCAATGGGTGACAATCAAGTGGTTTCAAAAAAGTGACCCTTCAATTTTTTTGCGCAGTTTAGCAGCAACGTGACTGCGTACAGATGAGGGGTCTACCACACTGATAAATCTACGGGAGGCTTTCATCCACTAACGGAAGTCAAATGGCCGACGTTGACGAAGATTGCAATTGGTGAATTCGTGGACACTATTGCCGAAAACACGCGGACGTCCAGGACTCTTCTCTTTTCATACACGTACTGTGTTTACAAACTGTCAATATCATCTGCGAATGTTCCCTCTATTCGGAGGACCGGTTTCGTACCTGAAACATCTTTGTACTGTAATCACGGAATTACACTTCACAAACTCGAGAACACAAATGATTTCTGCTGCGTTATAGTCATTTTTCAACATGTAACGGTAACCAAGGAAAGAGAAGACAACAGATATCTAGTAGCAATGAATATAAACTGGACAGTATATTTGTTCTGGTAGTTTTGACAACATAATACTTTGTAATACGTGTATTGTTTCTGAAGCACCCTGTGCTGTTGATATCGGCTACTAATCATGGAGCTGAATGCCATCGTGACCTGTCCCTTTGTTACAGACGTTAGCTCGGATTAATCCACTCAGGGTTTTAATCAGTCTGGCTCCGTAGACTGCCATGCGGAGGGCCTGCGTTTGATTTTCGATACTGTCCGGGATGTTTCCTTTGCGAGACGTCTGGGACGGGGTACGGTGCAATCAGCCTCGCGATTCCAATATTGAGGAGCTACTTGAATGAGAAATAGCGTCTCCAAGATTTGGAAAGCCGAAAACGACCGGAAGAGTAGGGTCCTCATCCCATGTCCCCCCCCCTCAATCAAATCAGGCCACTGGCAGAGGGTGACACGACGGTCGGTCGGTATCGCTCGTATATCTGAACGCGGGGTTTAGTTGTCGTACTTTATTTATTTAGAAAAGATTTAATAACTGTCCTTAGGAGATGCGAGCAGATGTGTAATTACAAAATGTTAAATGATGATTGTTCTCTGTACTAATAGTTGATTGACAAATTTTATCTTTGTTGTTGAACACGAGCCATATCTTATGCCTCTCTGATATACTGTGATAATGCAGTATAACCCTTTTACGACCCACCGACAAGAGAAAGTTTATTGCAGTGGAAGGCGTTTAATTAACAGGTGGAGATTATGAGACGCGACGCTGAACAAACTAGGTAGTTCTGATGTTCTTGTTGTGATCATCGGACCGAAGACTGATATGAAGCAGCTCCACACGTTAGCCTGTACTACGCATGCTTCTTCATATCCGAAGTAACTACTGAAACCTACTTCCATTTGGACCTGGTTACTATATTCGAGACTTCGCCTCTGCACAATTTTCCCATATAACAGCCCCCTTCTTACGTCTCCTGGAAAGCCCTACAAAAATTAAACCAAACCTATACCAGACGTTAAATCTGTAATGTAAAGACAGTACAAAACTGAGTGTATTTCTGTCGATAAAAACCGTAGCTAATACGACAGATAATTATAAAACCAACAACTCGTTAATATGATATTCTTTGTGTTAATAATGTTAGAAAAATGTGTACTTTTAGTATCAAAAAATAGCTAGACAATGTAAAGACAGTCTTTGTAACGATGGAAATCCCATTTCATTAATGTTAAAAAGACTTTATTTAAAGATCTAATAATAACTTTCGCAACTAATCTGTTTTGACGCGCTAAGTATTTGATGTACGTATTTTCAGTTACAATATGTAGTAAAACATGAATGTCTCCCGTTGTTATTCAAAACCTCTCTCTCCCTGTACAAATATTTAAGTGAAAATAATTTTTTAAAGTGTGCTTTGTAGAAGATTGCCCGTCTGGCTTTCATTTGTCGTAATGGCGGACAGGCGGCCATTACGTGAAGTTTAATTCAAATATTACGTACTGGGCTAACCAACAAGTTAACGTGATAAATACTCTGAATATGTGATAATAATTTTCGGGCATTAATATTTGCAAACTTCATTTTACCAGAATTTTTACGGAATTACATAGTCAAATTTAACTGCGGTAGGCAACAAGGCTTAGGTGTGCTTCACGATATCTTCGAGTTTATAATGAAATTTATTTCCGTCAAGTAAATGTTTAACCAAACTAAAACAAGTGTAATATAAATGAAATTATTTATTGTGAGTACAAATCCTTACGTTTCGTAGGTGATTATATCGCCTCTCTCTTCACAACAATTAATTTATCGGGCACTAACGGTAGTAGTTTCATGATACTTCTGATTATCTTTGAGCTAGTCGCGAGTTTGGATAACATAAGTAAGCGGTTAGAATTAAAACTGTACCCATTTTTAATAATATTGACTACTTAGCAACTTTGCCCCCCCCCCCCATGAACCATGGACCTTGCCGTTGGTGGGGAGGCTTGCGTGCCTCAGCGATACAGATAGCCGTACCGTAGGTGCAACCACAACGGAGGGGTATCTGTTGAGAGGCCAGACAAACGCGTGGTCCCTGAAGAGGGGCAGCAGCCTTTTCAGTAGTTGCAGGGGCAACAGTCTGGATGATTGACTGATCTGGCCTTGTAACACTAATCAAAAAGGCCTTGCTGTTATGGTACTGCGAACGGTTGAAAGCAAGAGGAAACTACAGCCGTAATTTTTCCCGAGGGCATGCAGCTCTACTGTATGGTTCAATGATGATGACGTCCTCTTGGGTAAAATATTTCGGAGGTAAAATAGTCCCTCATTCGGATATCCGGGCGGGGACTACTCAAGAGGACGTCGTTATCAGGAGAAAGAAATCTGGCGTTCTACGGATCGGAGCGTGGAATGTCAGATCCCTTAATCGGGCAGGTAGGTTAGAAAATTTAAAAATGGAAATGGGTAGGTTAAAGTTAGATATAGTGGGAATTAGTGAAGTTCGTTGGCAGCAGGAACAAGACTTTTGGTCAGACGAATACAGGGTTATAAATACAAAGTCAAATAGGGGTAATGCAGCAGTAGGTTTCATACTGAATAAAAAAATAGGAATGAGGGTAATCTACTACAAACATCTTAGTGAACGCATTATTGTGGCCAAGATAGACTCGAAGCCCACGCCTACTATAGAAGTACGAGTTTATATGCCAACTAGCTCTGCAGATGACGAAGAAATTGAAGAAATGTATGATGAAATAAAAGAAATTATTCAGATAGTGAAAGGAGACGAAAATTTAATAGTCATGGGTGACTGGAATTCGGTAGTAGGAAAAGGGAGAGAAGGAAACGTAGTAGGTTAATATGGATTGGGGGTAAGAAATGAAAGAGGAAGCTGCCTGGTAGACTTTTGCATAGAGCACAACTTAATCATAGCTAACACTTAGTTCAAGAATCATAAAAGAAGGTTGTATACATGGAAGAATCCTGGAGATACTAGAAGGTATCAGATAGATTATATAATGGTAAGACAGAGATTTAGGAACCAGGTTTTAAATTGTAAGACGTTTACAGAGGCAGGTGTGGACTCTGACCACAATCTATTGGTTATGAACTGTAGATTAAAACTGAAGAAACTGCAAAAAGGTGGAAAGTTGATGAGATGGGACCTGGATAAACTGACTAAACCAGAGGTTGTACAGAGTTTCAGGGAGAGCATAAGGGAACAATTGACAGGAATGGGGGAAAGAAATACAGTAGAAGAAGAATGGGTAGCTTTGAGGGACGAAGTAGTGAAGGCAGCAGAGGATCAAATAGGTAAAAAGAGGAGGGCTAGTAGAAATCCTTGGGTAACAGAAGAAATATTGAATTTAATTGATGAAAGGAGAAAATATAAAAATGCAATAAATGAAGCAGGCAAAAAGGAATACAAACGTCTCAAAAATGAGATCGACAGGAAGTGCAAAATGGCTAAGCAGGGATGGCTAGAGGATAAATGTAAGGATGTAGAGGCTTATCTCACTAGGGGTGAGATAGATACTGCCTACAGGAAAAGTAAAGAGACCTTTGGAGAAAAGATAACCACTTGTATGAATATCAGGAGCTCAGATAGAAACCCAGTTCTAAGTAAAGAAGGGAAAGCAGAAAGGTGGAAGGAGTATACAGAGGGCCTATACAAGGGCAATGTACTTGAGGACAATATTATGGAAATGGAAGAGGATGTAGATGAAGATGAAATGGGAGATATGATACTGCGTAAGAGTTTGACAGAGCACTGAAAGACCTGAGTCGAAACAAGGCCCCGGGAGTAGACAACATTCCATTAGAACTACTGACGGCCTTGGGAGAGCCACTCCTGTCAAAACTCTACCATCTGGTGAGCAAGATGTATGAGACAGGCGAAATACCCTCGGACTTGAGGAAGAATATAATAATTCCAATCCCAAAGAAAGCAGGTGTTGACAGATGTGAAAATTACCGAAGCATCAGTTTAATAAGTCACGGCTGCATAATACTAACGCGAATTCTTTACAGACGAAAGCTAGTAGAAGCCGACCTTGGGGGAGATCAGTTTGGATTCCGGAGAAATATTGGAACACGTGAGGCAATACTGAAGGTACGGCTTATCTTAGGAGCTTGTTTAAGGAAAGGCAAACCTACTATTCTTGCACTTGTAGACTTAGAGAAAGCTTTTGACAATGTTGACTGGAATACTCTCTTTCAAATTCTGAAGGTGGCAGGGGTAAAATACAGGGAGCGAAAGGCTACTTACAATTTGTATAGAAACCAAATGGCAGTTATAAGAGTTGAAGGGCATGAAAATCAAGCAGTGATTGGGAAGGGAGTAAGACATCGTTGTAGCCTCTCCCCGATGTTATTCAATCTGTACATTGAGCAAGCAGTAAAGGAAACAAAAGAAAAATTCGGAGTTGGTATTAAAATTCATGGAGAAGAAGTAAAAACTTTGAGGTTCGCCGAGGACATTATAATTCTGTGAGAGACAGCGAAGGACTTGGAAGAGCAGTTTAACGGAATGGGTAGTGTCTTGAAGGTAGGATATAAGATGAACATCAACAAAAGCAAAACGAGGATAATGGAATGTAGTCGAATTAAGTCGGGTGATGTTGAGGGTATTAGATTAGGAAATGAGACACTTGAAGCAGTAAAGGAGTTTTGATATTTGGGGAGCAAAATAACTGATGATGGTCGAAATATAGAGGATATAAAATGTAGACTGGCAATGGGAAGGAAGCGTTTCTGAAGAAGAGAAATTTGTTAACATCGAGTATAGATTTAAGTGTCAGGAAGCCGTTACTGAAAGTATTTGTATGGAGTGTAGCCATGTATGGAAGTGAAACTTGGACGATAAATAGTTTAGACAAGAAGAGAATAGAAGCTTTCGAAATGTGGTGCTACAGAAGAATGCTGAAGATTAGATGGGTAGATCACATAACTAATGAGGAGGTGTTGAATAGGATTGGGGAGAAGAGACGTTTGTGGCACAACTTGACTAGAAGAAGGGATCGGTTGGTAGGACATGTTCTGAGGCATCAAGGGATCGCCAATTTAGTATTGGAGGGCAGCGTGGAGGGTAAAAATCGTGGACGGAGACCAAGAGATGAATACACCAAGCAGATTCAGAAGGATGTATGTTGCAGTAGGTACTGGGAGATGATGAAGCTTGCACGGGATAGAGTAGCATGGAGAGCTGCATCAAACCAGTCTCAGGACTGAAGACCACAACAACAACATAGCAAGTTTGATCATCGTCGACGTAGATGTAAGCCACATTTACGACCATGCAGAATGAACGCGACGTGAGTAGTGTATTAAATATGTTTTGCCCTTTTCCAAACAATCCCGAACCATCTTACATTAAAATCAAAACACTTTAATGCCAAAGAAGAGAGAAAGACGATTTAACATTGCAAAACTATTCCTTTTTACCGCAGGGTGCGTCATGTCACTATATCACTATTTTAATTCTCCCGTCGACCTCATTCGTCCTCAGTTATATTCAGTACATTTTCATCAGCTGTCTCATCTACTCGTATTGTGAGTTTTTCATATATTTTCTGCCACTGTAAACAATTTACCTTTCCTGTACTGTGACAAAGATGAACGGGTGCGCTGCACGAGTAGTGCACAAGATCCTTGACTCTGTGTTTAACTTCATATGTGGCCCTTGTTTTGTAAATAAAACCGCCTTTCCTGCTGCCACTTAATTTATTTTCCCAGACGCGTTTCGCCTTCTCCTGTTCTAAGGCATCATCAGTGGGATCTGCAACGGCACAGTTTTGTTATTTTTAGGTTATTAAACAGTTCACGTCCCGATTTAGATGTAAAAAAAGTAATTACTTACGATTTACTGATCTGTGTTTCCTCTCATCTGGTCTGGAAGTCGCACTACCACTTTATTACTGAAATATTGTTCTTTTGCCACTCGATATAACTATTTCGTCGGACACGGGACAGTGGAAAAAGAACAATAGTACACCACAAAAAAAAAGAAGGAACATGGTGAACTGTGTGAAGAAGGTCAGAACGCTAAATTGTGCATATATATCAGTCATGAAGTGGTAGTGCGACCTTCAGGCCAAATGAGAGGAAACTCAGATCAGCAAATCGTAAGCAATTACCTTTTTTACATATAAATCGCAAAGTGAACTGTTCAATAATCTAAAAGTAACAAAACTGATGAAGCCTTAGAACAAGAAAAAGGCATGACGCGTCTGGAAAGAATAAATTAAGTGGCAGCAGGAAAAGGCGGTTTTATTTACAAAACAAATATTTCTATGCTTGCTACGGAGGATGGCCACGCAAACAGACTTGGTGTTCGTGCTTCCCTTGCTCGCTTGTCAGTTGCGCAGCGCTGGGCATTCTTATTTGAGGCATAATAGAGAGCAGTTGAGATATTAGAGAAGGAGATTTGACATTCGTGAATTTGAGAGAAATTATACGGAATACTTAATTGTGGAGATGAAAACTTGCTTGTAAATATATTTTATTGATTCTACTGATGGGGAAGACTTTGTGGAGAATGTTTCAAGGCATTGGCAAGAATGAAATGTTCGTATGTCAGAATTATTAATTAAAGGAAATCTTTGTCCCTCAGATAACTAATTAACATTCGTGATTAGTGATAGTTTGGCCTATTTGTTTTCATTATGTCACAAATAACGTAAATGGTTTATAATGAAAGAATTCCGTAATTTTTAGTGTCTTCATAGGTCGTAGAGGTCTTTTTTAAAATTTTTAAATGAGAGTTTAATTTCTCACGAACGACTTTATTTAAAGTACATAATGTGAACGACGATCAAACAATTTAAAATCAGAGATGGTAAAATTGTCTATATTAAACTGAGTGACAGTCCAAATTCACAGCAGTATTTTGACTGTAGGATGACCTGTTTCATACCTCGAAGGTACATATTCAGGTCAAATAAAACTAATACTTCACGTGCCACAACTTCCAAGGTGCAAGTGGGCACAAAACATGTCACTTCTTGGTAAAACCTTGGATGAAACGGGAGATGAGCATCCGATCCGAACCATGCAAGATCACTAAAACACCTCCAACGCAGTGTCAGAAGACACGCCCAGACAGCACATAACAATCCACGTATGAAACCGTCAAAATCCACAGAGGAAACAAAGAATTAAAAGACACACAGTCCTCAACAATCCTGAACATACTAAAATATAATGGCACATTGCAGTGCTAGCCACACAGTAAATACTGTCTTTAAAGTAAGAACCTCCTCCATCGTTATTAGTAAAGCTTTGAATATTCTGTCATGAGTGCATTGCATCTTACTCTACGCGAAGCCACATATTGTGGGTGACAAGCAAAAAAAGACATTTTCTAGTGAGTTGTTTATTTTTTCTGCTGCATCTGCTGACTTCTATTTTCTTTCGAGAACATCAGTATGCCACATACAATACAATATGCTCAATATGAGGTAAGTTACTTTTATCTCAGGGAAGATCACACTTTGCATTGTTATGAGCTAACTTAACTGTCGGTTTTATCGGGTGTTTTACTAAATCAGCAGATCAGTTTATAGTGAACAGTGTAGGTAATCTCAGAAGTTATTTTCTTTTGAGTAGAATAGCATTTTATTTTATGGACATTTCAAGTCAGGAATTGCATTTCATCTCACACAACTGTCGTAATGTACTTCGGTATTCAGTTTCAGATGAATAGTTTTTACTAAGTACACAATTAGTTAGTTCGGCATATAATGACATTAGTTTCCATTATCTAAAATTCAGTATTTCACTAAGTCTAATGTTCTATTTTACGACATTGTTTACATGTGCAACACTGTGCCATCCAACAGTCAGTTTTGCTCAGCAGTTGAATACGATATCTACAACACACGTGATACGAGGGGAGAAAAGAATATTCAGTATTTCCATTCAGGTAAATTTTTATCGAAGCTTGTAATGTAGTCTTCAATATTCTTCTTCTCACTTTCTCTTTAATCTTTATAGTCTACATTTCACTTCAATGTAAGGCTACTCTTCAAACCAAAACATTCAGAGAGGACTGTTTGACATTCAGATTTGTATTCTAAGTTAACATACCCGTATTTCCCTTATTCAGGATTTTTTTTCATTTTTCGCGGCTTTAGTTTATATTCTCTTTACTACTGCTGTCGTCAACTATTTTGTTGCCCAAGTATAGTAAGACTCCTATTCTCATAGACTCGTTTTGTAATTGAACTTTCTCAGCATTGCCTTTTTCATTTCGATTGCACTCCATTATCCTCATTTTTCATTCATTGATCTTCGTCTTATAACGTGTTTTCGAGACACTATTCACCCATTTCAACTGATCCTCCCAGTCTTTCGCCACTTCTAACAGAACTAACAGAATTAAAAGACGTCAGTAAATTTTACAGTTTTTGTTTCTTCTCTCTGACTACCTACCCAAATTCGTCTGACATCGTTTTGCTTGTTCTAAGTAGAGGCTGAATATCATAGATGTAGGTTGCAATCCAATCTCACTCTATTCTTAATGCTGCCTCCCTGCAATGTCACATTTGTAACTACAATCTGATTTCTATGTAAGTTGTAGTCAGCCTTTCGCTCCCCTTACTTTATTGCTGATAGCTGGAGAATTCCAAAGAATTTATTCCAGTCAGTACGGTCCAAAGCTTAGGTAGGTGTGTGTGTGTGTGTTTGTGACCGAAAATATGGACAGGTGAAGGCATACTTACTATTCGGTTAGCGTCACTTAAGTAGCTACACACTGAACGTAGTAAACGAGTAGTGATACTACGTAGTTAACCATTCCTATTATTTTTTACTCCTTGGTCAGTACACAGACTAGATAATGTTGGGAGGTATTGGGATGGCTGTAGTCCTGTTTCACTCCCTTCTCGAGTACTGTCCCTACTTCTTGCCTTTCATCTCTTCAAACTGCATGCTGGTTTCTGTAGAAGTTATAGGTGACGTTCCAATACCGGAATTTTACTCATGATAATATCAGACATTCAGTCAACTTAGTGAAAAGCACATGCTATAAATGCAGATATGCTCCGTACACGTATCTCCTTTGTCTGCTAACAAAATGTTAATGGTAATTGCTTTCCGAGTTAACTGCTGATGGACCAATTTTATGGTTACTCCTCCGATGTATTGTGATAACCCAGTTTACGACTAAGGAAAGTTTTTTATAGTAGCAGATCTTTAATAAGAAGGATATGATTATTAGTAGCGGCCCTGAGTAGACTAAGTCGTCTCATATCTACAATGGTGTACGTTCAGGGCATAACTCCAGATCAGTGTAAAGTATAACGTGCCACTGTGCCAGATGCGACGGCACTCTTACGAGAGGAGAACGGCCACTGTGGTGAACGGAAGGACACTGAAGGATACTTTCCAGTGCTGGAGCCACCTGTTCCCTTGGCTGTTACGTCATGTGGGCCCTCGTCCAGGGCCACCCAGAGAGTAGGCCTATAATGGGGCGTGCTGGAGGCGTGTCCGGCAATTTGGTTCCTCTCCAGCGTCCAGACGGCCTCGGTTCGGCATCGTCTGAAGTGGCCACTCGTGAGGCAGTCGTCGATAAACGGGCTGCGCTAACACGTACTCCAGGCTCGCCTGTGTAAAGCTGCCTATCGGCAGATTGATCTGCTCGTGGTAGCTTCGTAAAACGCCTTTAGGAGTGATTTATTTTTGTTCCGGGCGGTTGTCGTTGAGAGCTGAGAGATTCCCATACTCCACATTGGGCCTTTTGTATGCGGAGGGGGAGGAATGTGTGACAGGGCATGTGTCTCGACGTAGAATCTGGCGTACAGACTTTTATTCATTGCTTAATTCTTATGCATTTCTAGAAGTAATTATCTAAGCTTTAGATTGGTCTCTGTCCAGTGGAAAGAAAAGCGGGGTGGCTCTAGGAGACCAACAGATGTGGCCGAGCGGTTCTAGGCGCTACAGTCTGGAACCACGCGATCGCTACGGTCGCAGGTTCGAATCCTGCCTCGGGCATGGATGTGTGTGATGTCCTTAGATTAGTTAGGTTTAAGTAGTTCTAAGTTCTAGGGGACCGATGACGTCAGAAGTTAAGTCCCATAGTGCTCAGAGCCATTTGAACCATTTGAACTAACAGTCCGTGAAACTTAGTTTCCAATAATTGCTATAGTTCTGCCCATATTGATAATATACTACAGAAGAATAGAATGCGTAAAAAATTACACCACTTAGAGGCGCTGCCCGACAGGAGCCGTTCAGTAGTAACTAAAAGTAGTGAATTATTCCATATAGGAACAAATTTTAGAGAATCACGCAAAAAATTTAAAGTCTTGCAACTACAGACCCGCTTTTTTAATAACAACAGCATAACAAAAATTTTATTCAATGTTAATAAAGAACTGCAACCGTTGTCACACAGGAGTGTGTATAAAAATTGCATGCAAGTACTGTGAAAAAATACTTGATCACTCAAGCAGAGCAATGGCAATCACTTCATGTGAACATGAGAGAAGCTGCAGATTAAGAAATGAAGACTCAGTTTAAACAGGAAACCACACAGATGATGTAGATAGTCAAGTTTCAAATCTCTTAAGAACGTGTTGTTTTTGCTGTGGTCTTCAGTCCAAAGACTGATTTGAAACAGCTTCCCTTCTATCCTGTACAAGCCTCTTCATCTCCGAGCAACTACTGCAACCCACATGTTTCTAAATCTGCTTACTGTATTCAGCTCTTGGTCTCCCTCTACAATTTTTACCCGCCACACTTCTCTCCAATACTACATTGGTGAGCCCTTGATGTCTCAGAATCCCCTCTTTTGGTCACGTTGCACCACAAACTTCTTGTCCCTACAGTTTTATTCTGTACCTCCTAATTGGTTACGTGTTCAGCCCATTTGATCTTCACCATTCTTCGGCAGTACACATCTCAATAGCCTCCATTCTCTTCTGGTCTAAACTGTTTATTGCGCATGTTTCATTCCCATACTTAACTTCTCTCGAGACGAATACAACCATAAAACATTTCGAATCACTTAAATCTGTATTCGATATTAACAAATTTCTCGACTTCAGAAACACTGTCCTTGCATTGTCTGTCTACATTTTACGAGGGTTGTTCTATAAGTAATGCCCCCACATTTTTTTCAGAACATTGTTTTTGTTCAGAGTCAGAATTTGGTGACAATATACATCAACATGTACTGTCCACGTCCAATTTTTCTATGTAGTCTCCATCACTTTCTATGGCCGTACGCAAACGTTGTGGAACAGCATGTATTCCCTGCTGGTAAAAGCTCTTGTCCTGTAGGCGTAGTCATGTTTTCACTGCGTGGCTGACACTCTCGTCATCTTCAAAGTGCGTTACTCATCTTTAAGCCGCCCAAAGAGATGGAAGTTGGCTGGCTCTGAGCATTATGGGACTTAACATCTGTGGTCATTAGTCCCCTAGAACTTAGAACTACTTAAACCTAACTAACCTAAGGACATCACACACATCCATGCCCGAGGCAGGATTCGAACCTGCGACCGTAGCGGTCGCGCGGCTCCGGACTGAGCGCCTAGAACCGCTAGACCACCGCGGCCGGCGAGATGGAAGTCTGAGTACGCCAGGCCTGGACTGTAGGATGGATGATGCAATAATGTCCAACCGAATTTGATTCTGGACGTGCATTATCGTGTTGGAGCGAGATTTCTGCTGGATTCTTATCCGATCGAACACATCAGAAACGATTCTCCAGTGTATTCAAAGTCTTCACGTACGCCTCTAAATTCATAGTTCACTCTCTTGGCATCACATCCTCGAGAATGACACCATTACCGTCCCAGAAGACTGTCACCATGACTTTCCCGGCAGCGGGGATTGTCTTGAATTTCGTCTTTTGCGGTGAATGAGGATGATGCCACTCCATGGACTGCATTTTTGTTTCTGGCGCAAAGTGGTGCACCCAGCTTTCGTTCCCCGTAACGATCCGTGGCAGAAAGGCCACTCCGTCGGTCTCAAAACGCTCCAACAATTCAGATGAAATGGCCTTCCTTTGTATCTTGTGGTCCTCTGTGAGTATTCTTGGAACCCATTCTGAGCACCCTTCTGAATATCCGAGAGTCTCGATCATTGCAGCCGCACTTCCAATGCTGACCGACGACTGTACAACCAATTGTCGAGTTGTGATGCGCCGGTCGGCACGAATAATGGCATCCGCACGATTCGTCATCTTTAATCTGATACTAAAATGTAGACTTTCACTGCCGGAAATATCATGTCCATTATAATTATACGGGCTGTTATGCCGTGGTCGGTTGATGAATTCTGTGTCGATTCCCAACGATTCGTCTCCGACTGCGGGAGACATCTTCAAGGGGGTCCGTAGCTCAATGGAAGGTCCAACACACCCACTGGCTCGCTACTGACTGCCGCTAAATTCCGTGTCCGCGCGCTCCCACGCCGCGGCGTGACGTCACGTGTTTTGAAAACGTCAGTGCAATTGGCCGCTGTCCGTCGCCGTCGATCGCCGTTGCCATCACCCAGTAGTGGACGGGTGGTACACATCTTCTTCAACACCGGCATCCATATACCGTTTAATTTCACGCCCTCCTCCTTTCGGTTGAAATTATTTGGGTGTTTAGCGATTTCGATTGCCTCCCTGTGGAGCCTTTCGTAATATCCGCTTGTGGCCGCTAGTACTTGCGTCTCCTCGAAACGAATATTGTGGTTCCCTGGCTGGAAAGCATGCTCCGCAACAGCTGATCGTTCCGTTTCTCCTCTTCTGCAATTTCCCTTATGCTCTTCCAAACGTTTAGAAACAGTTCTTTTAGTGGTACCCACATAAACATCACCACAGCTGCATGGGATCCTGTACACTCCAGCTTTTTCCAGTGGTTTGCGAGCGTCCTTGGCAGGCTTAAGGTATTCCTGTATCTTCCTGGTGTGCTTGTAAATAACGGTAATATTCCGCTTCGTCAAGATCCTCCCTATTCTTTCCGTTACATTTTTAACAAACGGCAGGAAAACCTTAGATTTTGCAGTAGCCTGTACGTCAGTGTGATTTCTGCGTGGCTGCCTCAACGCACGTTTTATTTCGGCGGACGAATATCCGTTCTTCATTAGTGCATTGTGGAGATGTTCCATCTCAGCGTCGAGCAACTCAGGTTCACAAATATCGACACAGAATTCATCAACCGACCACGGCATAACAGCCCGGATAATTATAATGGACATCTTTAGCCTGTAACCAAAAACGGTTTGTTAAATGCTATAACACTGCAACTAATAACAATTTTCTTTCACTGTGTAATTACTTCCATACTGCATCGCGGAACTGTCGCTTTCTTATAATCTTATTGCTGCACAGGACGTTTCCAACTGCAGCCAAATTTTTAAACATTTAACTTAATTATCTCTGTTAATTGTTGTTATTGGCAAGTATAAGCTAGGTCTTTTATCGCTTGTGTATACTGTTGTGGTTTTGACTCGATTGACAGCTAATCCAACGATGCTGTATGGTTACAATTTGTTTATTCATTTGTGTATGTGTCGTAATACCTACGGTGTGGTATTACAAACTCTTTATGTTTTTGTAGTGTGTATACAAATCTGTGTTTTATTTTATTAAGATCGATCATACAGTTCGATTCGCATTAGTCGTGATAAAATAAAAACACAACATAACAAAGATTATAATACCACACCACAGATAGTTATGTTACACAGATAAATGAATAAAGAAATTGTAACTATTTAGCATTACTGGATTGGCTATCAATCATAGCTGTCATACACAACACGATATACAAGTGATAAAAGACCTAGCTTGGGTTTGCGAACAACAGCAATTAATGGAGATAAATAACTTAAATGTTTGAAAATTTGGCTGCAGTTGAAAGCACCCTATGCAGCAATAAGATTGTAAGACAGCGACAGCGCCACGATGCAGTATGGAAGTAGGTACTAGCAAACAGTTAAACAAAGTTATCAGTTATACTGTTACAACTTTTAACAAAGCGTATTTGTTTGCTCATAGCCTGAACTATGATGTCACTGGAAGATATGTACCACGCTGCGGGCACAAGAGAAAATAAATTATTTCTCAGGAGCTACGCTACAGACAGCAGTGCGGTTTGTTGCAAACGGTGGCTTAACTCATAAAGTTTTTGTGGACACACTTCCATATGTGCCCTGTCTGTTGCCAACAGAACGTCTAGACTGCCCTCAATTTTTCTCCGTGTCTTTGCGACCATCAGTTCCGCCACCTCCTATACAGCAGCTCATAATCGTGTTGTGACAGCTTGGAAATAAGGAAGTGTTGAACTGAAGACTTCATCCGCAACATAACCACACAAAAAGTCAAAAAGAGATACGCATTGTGAACGTGGTGGCCATGATGTTGGACTTGTCTCTGCGTATCCATCTATCCGGAAATGTGCAATCCAAAAATTGGCGAACAAATTATCTCCAACGTGGTGATGCAGTATCTTGTCGAAACACTACCCACAGTTCAATGAAATTTTCACTCTACAGTGTGTAAGTAGGCTGTTTAGGTTTTCTTATTGGTACGCCACTTAGCGCTCTGTATGAAAAATCACTGGCTGTGCTGTGTGCAGTCTGTGGCTGGTTTGCATTGTTGTCTGCCATTGTAGTGTTGGGCAGCGGCAGCTGGATGTGAACAGCGCGTAGGGTTGCGCAGTTGGAGGTGAGCCGCCAGCAGTGGTGGATGTGGGGAGAGAGAGATGGCGGAGTTTTGAAATTTGTAAGACTGGATGTCATGAACTGCTATATATATTATGACTTTTGAACACTATTAAGGTAAATACATTGTTTGTTCTCTATAAAAATCTTTCATTTGCTAACTAAGCCTATCAGTAGTTAGTGCCTTCAGTAGTTTGAATCTTTTATTTAGCTGGCAGTATTGGCGCTGGCTGTATTGCAGTAGTTCGATTAACGAAGATTTTTGTGATGTAAGTTATTTGTGAAAGGTTTAGGTTAATGTTTGTCTGGGCCATTCTTTTGTAGGGATTTTTGAAAGTCAGATTGCGTTGCGCTAAAAATATTGTGTGTCAGTTTAAACACAGTCATGTATAATTTTTCTAAGGGGACGTTTCAAGTGGAGTGTGCGCTGATATGAAACTTCCTGGCAGATTAAAACTGTGTGCCGCACCGAGACTCGAACTCGGGACCTTTGCCTTTCGGGAGCAAGTGCTCTATCAACGGAGCTACGCAAGCACGACTCAACCCAGAGGCTGTGACTAAGCCATGTCTCCGCAATATCCTTTCTTCCAGGAGTGCTAGTTCTGCAAGGTTCGCAGGAGAGCTTCTGTGAAGTTTGGAAGGTAGGAGACGATGTACGGACGGAGCGTGAGTCGTGCTTGGGTAGCTCAGTTGGTAGAGCACTTGCCCGCGAAAGGAAAGGTCCCGAGTTCGAGTCTCGGTCCGGCACACAGTTTTAATCTGCCAGGAAGTTTCACTACCCACAGTTGTAATTCCTGTAACTGATACTGTCTAGCACATGCGGAAGTGTATCGGTAAAAGCTCCTCGAGTTAACATTTGCAAAAAAGAAAAACAAACGCATATAATATTGGAAGCGTATCCGTTAAAAAAATTCTGGAATTACGCTAATATTTGCAAAAAACCGTTTAGTTGTATGTAGCATAGTTCCTTAGAAATAAATTATTGTAAACAAGGAACGACTTCGTGCTCATCCTGTATGTTGCAATTTAGGAAACGATTACATGACATTTGTGTGTCGAGTCGCATGAATCATTAGTTGTATTGAGAGTCGTATTTCTCATGTAACATCTCCGCCGTGTGCAGAAGTCGGCAGCGGCTATTTAACACCTGTTCCAGTTGCCGCCAGCTTGTGTTAGTCGTAACTGAAGTAACGCGCCGTTATGTGTGCCCTCACCTGAGAAAGATGTAGAACAGGTTCATGTAACAGCGATGGTGATGGTACACTGAGTTAAGAAATAATGTGCTCCTGCCGCGTCGGACGCAGGTGTAGGACGAGTAGTAGCGGTCCCTGTCTTGTGCCGCGGGGGACACCGCTATAAATCAGACGCACCCAGCCTCTTCCTCACGTGGTCGCCTCCTCAGCCACAAGCGGGTTGCGTCACCGGCACCGCGTCGGGTCTGCGTTACGCGGGCACGCACTGGCCCTGGAAATTACCCGGACTGCTGGAGAAAGTGGCTGGACAGCACTGGAAGCTCTCGCGGAGGGTGCACACCCGACTCCGCTTCAAATCTGATCCTGCGCCGTCCCCGATGATGTAAGACGGCAGATTGACGATGGAGACGGTGTAGTTGCCCCTCAAGTCGGAACGACAGATGCAAGGGGCGTTTGAAAAGCCCGTGCAAAAATAAAAACTACTCACGTGTTTGAGGTAAACCTTTCTTATTTTTCAACATACTCTCCCTTTAGACTGCTCTAATTTGTTGATCCCTTGCAAATAATATGAATTGTCCAAGTCTGCAAAATAGATACTAGTTGCTGCAATCACCTCCTCGTCTGAATAAAATCTTTGTCCCGCCAGCCATTTCTTCAAATTGGGGAACAAAGAGTAGTCCGAGGGAGCCAAGTCTGGAGAATAGGGAGGATGTGAAACGAGTTGAAATCCTATTCCCGTTAATTTTTCGACCACAACTGCTGAGGTGTGTGCTGGTGCATTGTCGTGATGGAAAAGGACTTTTTTGCGGTCCTATCGCCAAAGTTTTTCTTGAATCTCGGTTTTCAGACGCTCCAATAACGATGAATAATATTCACCCGTAATAGTTTTACCCTTTTCCATATAGTCGATGAGGATTATCCCTTGTGAATCCCAAAGGACAGTCGCCGTAACCTTTCGGGCAGAAGGAATTGTCTTCGCCTTTTTTGGTGCAGATTCTCACTTGGTAACCCATTGTTTAGACTGTTGTTTGGTCTCAGGAGTATAGTAATGCATCCATGTTTCATCCACAGTGACGAAACGACAAGTCCTGCGGATTCTTCCTGAACAGCTGTAAACCATCCGTGCGACATTTCACACGATTCTGTTTTTGGTCAAGCGTGAGTAATCGCGGAAGCCATCTTGCGGATTCATGTCCAAATGTTTATGCAAAATATTATGTACCCGTTCATTAGAGATCCCCACGGCACTAGCAATCTCACGCACCTTAACTCATCTGTCATCCATCACCATATCATGGATTTTACCAATGATTTCTGGGGTCGTAACCTCCACAGGGTGTCCAGAACGTTCAGCATCACTTGTGCCCATATGGCCACTCCGAAAATTTTGAAACCACTTATAAACTGCTCTAATCGAAGGTGTAGAGTCATCGTAATGCTTATCAAGCTTCTTTTTAGTCTCCTGAGGCGTTTTGCCTTTCATAAAAAAATTGTTCAAATGGCTCTGAGCACTATGGGACTCAACTTCTGAGGTCATTAGTCCCCGAGAACTTAGAACTAGTTAAACCTAAGGACATCACAAACATCCATGCCCGAGGCAGGATTCGAACCTGCGACCGTAGCGGTCTTGCGGTTCCAGACTGCAGCGCCTTTAACCGCACGGCCACTTCGGCCGGCTTGCCTTTCATAAATTAATATTTAATCACCATACGAAATTCTTTTTCGTCCATTTTTTGACAATCGATGGACTTCCCTGATTCACACGAACGCCAAACACAAAGAAATAGACCAATATGGCTGAAACTTGGTGTGCGTCCTTTCCAAAGATGCTGCTAACCAAACGTGACCCCGATACGCGCCTCTCGGACTCTGCACAGACTTTTCAAACACCCCTCGTATTTTTATGACGAACCGGCACGCAGATTTATTGTTCTGTCACTTGTTTGGAAAGCACCATCTGGCAGACTTCAGAATTTTAAAATGGTTTGTACTGCACATCCGTAATTTTAAAATATGTTGTACAGCTACCAAAGTTTCACACGTTCGACCGTGTGCGCTTACGCCACATATTCAATGAGTGACAAAAGCCGCGGGATAGAGATATGCAGATATACATATGGCGGCAGTATTGCATTGTTGTTGTTGTGGTCTTCAGTCCTGAGACTGGTTTGATACAGCTCTCCATGCTACTCAATCATGTGCAAGCTTCTTCATCTCCCAGTACTTACTGCAACCTACGTCCTTCTGAATCTGCTTAGTGTATCATCTCTTGGTCTCCCTCTACGATTTTTACCCTCCACACTGCTTTCCAATGCTAAATTTCTGATCTCCTGATGCTATAGAACATGTCCTACCAACCTGTCCCTTGTTCTTGTCAAGTTGTGCCACAAACTCCTCTTCTCCCATATTTTGTTCAATACCTCCTCATTAGTTATATGATCTACCCATCTAATCTTCAGCATTCTTCTGTAGCACCACATTTCGAAATCTTGTATTCTCTTCTTGTCCGAACTATTTATCGTCCATGTTCACATCCATACAGGTGTACACTCCATACAAATACTTTCAGAAACGACTTCCTGACCCTTAAATCTGTACTCGATGTTAACAAATTCCTCTTCTTCAGAAACGCTTTCCTTGCCATTGCCGGTTTACAGTTTTTATGCTCTCTACTTCGACCATCATCAGTTATTTTGCTCCCCAAATAGCAAAACTCCTACACTACTTTAAGTGACACTGTCAATTGCGTCCAACTGCTCTTCCAAGTCCTTTGCTGTCTCTGACAGAATTACAATGTCATCGGCGAACCTCAAAGTTTTTATTTCTTCTCCATGGATTTTAATACCTACTCCGAATTTTTCTTTTGTTTCCTTTACTGCTTGCTCAAACAACGTGTAAAAAGAGCAGTGCGTTGGAAGAGCTATCATTTGCACTCGAGTGATTCATGTGGAAAGGTTTTCGACATAATTATCTCCGCACGAAGGGAATTAACAGACCTGCAACGCGGAATGGTAACTGGAAGGACGCATGGGACATTCCATTTCGTATATCGTTAGGGAATTCAGTATTCCAAAATCCACAGAGTCAAGAGTGTCCCGAGACTATGACAACGCAGTGGCCGACGGCCTTCACTTGACTACCGAGAGCAGCGGCATTTCCGTAGAGCTCTCAATGCTAACGGACAAGCAGCACTGTGGGAAATAACCTCAGAAATCAATCTTAACGACGAACGTACCCATTAGCACAGCTCTGCGGAAGTTGGCATTAATGTGCTATGGCAGCAGACGACCGACGCGAGTGCCTTTGCTAAGAGCACATCACCTGCAGCGCCTCTCCTGGTTCAAAATGGTCCAAACGTCTCTGAGCACTATGGGACTTAACTGCTGAGGTCATCAGTCCCCTAGATCTTAGAACTACTTAAACCTAACTAACCTAAGGACATCATACAAAACCATGCCCGAGGCAGGATTCGAACCTGCGACCGCAGCAGCAGCGCGGTTCCAGACTGTAGCGCCTAGAACCGCTCGGCCACATGGCCCGGCGCCTCTCCTGGGCTCTTGACCATATCTGTTGGACCCTACACGACTTGAAAACCGTGGCATGGATAGGTAAGTCCGGATTTCAGTTCGTACTAGCTGATGGCAGGATTCGAATGTGGCTCAGACCCCACAAAGCCATGGACCCAACAGCACTGTGCAAGCTGCCGGTAACTGCATAATGGTGTTGGCTGTGTTTACATGGAATGCACTGGGTTCTCTGGTCTAGCAGAACGTTTACTGGTGTAAACAGGCTGTTTAGGTTTTTATATTGGTAACGCCACGTAGCGCTCTGTATGAAAATCACTGGCTGTGCTGTGTGCAGTCTGTGACTGGTTTGCATTGTTGTTCGCTTGTGTAGTGTTGGGCAGTTGGCTGTTAACAGCGCGTAGCGTTGCGCAGTTGGAGGTGAGCCGCCAGCAGTGGTGGATGTGGGGAGTGAGATGGCAGAGTTTTGAGAGCGGATGATGTGGACAGAGACAGTAAATCTGTAAGACTGGATGTAATGAACTGCTATATATTATGACCTTTGAACACTATTAACGTAAATACATTGTTCTTTATCAAAATCTTTCATTTGCTAACTATGCCTATCAGTAGTTAGTCCCTTCAGTAGTTAGAATCTTATATTTAGCTGGCAGTAGTGGCGCTCGATGTATTGCAGTAGTTCGAGTAACGAAGATTTTTATGAGGTAAGTGATTTGTGAAACATGTAGGTTAATGTTAGTCAGGGCCATTCTTTTGTAGGGATTATTGAAAGTCAGATTCCGTGGCGCTAAAAATATTGTGTGTCAGTTTAAGAACAGTCATGTATAATTTTTCTAAGGGGACGTTTCACTGGAAATGCTTATGTTCGGCTGAAATCCCTGGACTAGCAGGACAGAGCGGGTGAGGTTATTTTTCTGTAAAGGGGCCAAAATAAGTTGCTGTCAGTTTCACTCAACATATAAATTTTGTCAGCTCAACTCTCAAGGTTTTAACGAAAGAGCTCCTTTGATTTGATTTAAATCGGCTGAAAGCCACATAATAAAATCTAGGGCTCAAGGCGTAAGCAAGGAATTGAGGTACGGGAGTTCTTATGGATGTTCTCTCAAAAATTTTTCTTTACTTCAATAAAAATAGGTTGAAGACCACACATTAAGCAAGAACAGTGTTACGGCTTAAGGACAAAACAAAGATTTTCGATGTTAATTCTAAATAGGCTGAAAGCCGGATGAAGATCGTATATCAACCAAACAATTTAACGGCTTAAAGCCTGGGAAGAAGGGCTTTGAATTTAACAGGCTGAGGGCCTTAGCTTAAAACATTTCATACAAACTTAGCTGAATGCCTCATACTAAAGAATAACAATCTTATGACTTAAGGGCAAGACAAAGTTTTGAATTTTCAGTTTAAGAGAGTTTAAAACTCGGCTAAAGGCCACACACCATGGAGAAACAATTTCACGGCTTAAGGCCTGAAGAGAAAAAAGCTTACAATTTTAATAAGCTAAAACTCGGCTGAAAGCCACACAGGGTACTTAAGACCAAAAGGAAATCACTATGTAAAACACAAGGAGCGGCGCTCAGAAGGTTCCAAGGAAAGTAACACTAACGCACGTTTAGGTGAGACTGGCAGCCAGACCGACAGCCTCTTAATCGGAAGGCATCACAACCTAGGGACGACTGTTGAAAATTAGGTAGACTGGTAAGGCAAGGAATGAGGAAGTTCTGCACAGAATCGGAGAGGAAAGGAGTATGTGGAAAACACTGACAAGGAGAAGGAACAAGGTACAGGACATCTGTCAAGACATCAATGAAGGAATGACTCTCATGGTACTAGAGAGAGCTGTAGAGGGCAAAAACTGTACAGAAAGACAGAGATTGGAATATATCTAGCAAATAATTGAGGACGTAGTTTGCAAATGTCTGAAAACAAACTAATAGCAAAAGTGGTCGTATTTAGAGCTACTGTTAAGCTCGAGCGCATATCCATTTGACACCGTTCGATCATTCACAATCTTATCGCGAAAAGTTGCGCGACTGCTCACCGCTCAGAGACTAAGTAACGCGATACCACACAAAGCGAAATTTTCTAAGTCGTTTCATTTCCTAGCTGCCTAAAGACCGACTGTCCTCGTTCGTGTCTCAATCGGAACTGTACCCTTTGGTGTCTCCAGCCAAACTGTCCGCTTTCGTGTCTCCTCCAGCACTGTCCGTCTGTCCGTCCCCGGCCTCATTTCCCGCGCGCTGAATGTCCTCGCTCAACTGAGTAGTGCAGTTCCATTTCCTGAAGCCGCCCATCTGACTGACTACAGCTTATACTACATTATTTTACAGTTTAAAATATTTAAATAATCAAAGCTTGACCACTTTCATGTTCTAAATAATGTAACAATAATATCCATTACATAATAAACGTTAAATACTTTTACATAAAACCAATACAACTTCCTCCTTAGCTTTGAAATCCACGGCCGGCCCCTGTGGCCGAGCGGTTCTAGGTGCTTCAGTCCGGAACCGCGCTGCTGCTACGGTCGCAGGTTCGAATCCTGACTCAGGCATGGGTGTGTGTGATTTCCTTAGGTTAGTTAGATTTAAGTAGTTCTTAGTCTAGTACTCAGAGCCATTTGAACCATTTTTTGAATGCCACGGCCAATAGCCTTGCACCAGTGTACTTTCTGATAAATAAGTAAAAGTGACTATTATGCACTAAACTTTACAACAAATATTCTATTACCTTATGATTCAATAAGGTGTCATGCTGCATCGTTCAACGTGTTTTGTGTGGAGGAAATGATGATCTGATGCTTAACTGTAAATACTGATAATTTAAATTTACTGTATCTTTTAAACAAATAAAGTTACAGAGTTGATATTTACAACATTTGTCATTTTAATAATCCCCTTCTATATGAAATGTCGACCGTTAAGATCGACGAAAGCGTTCAGATTTTAGCATTCAGATCATTGTTACAAAACTTGTTAATTCCACTTAAACAGAAAATCCTAAACTGTTATAGATATGATCAGTATTCAAGTTTTATTGGGATCACCATGAAAATTTATGGAGGATGGCAGAATAAAATTACTGTGGACTGATTCCCTGCATTACTACAGAATCAAATAGTGTCCATAAATGTTTCCCTTTATGGCCGATCTTCCGTCCGCCATATTTAACACTGTTATGTCTCGTCGGCCACAAACAGCTTCTAGCAGGTTTCCCTATGACGTAGCTTCTCGTCTGTCTCACTCGCACACTACAGCGCTTAGGCCTCAATAGACAATAGACGCCTGTGAGTTTCCCCATCTCGTGGTGACTCTGCGCCCTTTCTGGCGAGCGGTCCTGGACGAAAGGGTTAGTTTCACAATTTCTGTAAGCTGACTCTTTCGGGCATATGTTTAAATAAGAGCGCAATGCTCGTTAACTCACAATGGGACCAAACAATGAGGTCATTGGTCCCTTGGGATAAGGGAAGGATGGGGAAGGAAGTCCCCTGTGTCATTTCTAAGGAAAGTATGTGCGATATAGGAAAATCACAGTGAACCTAAATCTGGTTTGAACCGGACTCCCCGCTCCTATCATCTAATTGGAATTAGACACTACCTAGTTGCCCTGTAGAGAAATTCAAAGATATTTTGATTTTCAACTGTACGACGAAAAAGGAATGCGTACAATCGGTAGTCAGCAAGGCCAACGATAGATTTAAATTATCTATACATTCATAGTACTTTCATCAATCGTTCTTCCCTGTTGTAGCCAAGACCAATTGTTGGTCATTTGAGTTCAGTTGATATTTTGTAAATCAGTTCAGTTCTTACTTGCTCCTGAATTTAATGAACGTGCTACCATTTATTGTGTTTGTGTTGTGTGCTGCTGTGATAGTTTCTAACTATCGATAAGACTGTAACACGAAATAAGAGGAAAATCGATTTTTATTCATCCAATAGCGTTATGCTAAGTTAAAAATATATTCGCACTACTATAATAGCCTAATTACCTTTGTATAGCTGTTTAATGTTTGCACTGGATTTGTTATTTGGCGGCTGGTAGAACTTTGGGGTTGCAATATTATAGTAAACCAGCGGAGCGGTGAATATAACATTAAATTAAAATCAGTGCATAAAAACACTCTTGGAGTTGTTTGCGTTGGCCAAAAATCGCGTTGGTCAACAAAAATGTCCCCCAGACGGCGATGGTTACATTTAGTTAAAAATTTTTGCTCATTACTCCATCACTAGTATCCCAAATGGCAAAATATCGCCCAATCTGGCCACCTGGACAGGAGTCAGTCACGAAAACCAGTTCCGATACGAAACTATGGGGACGGTTTTGTGGAGAGTGGAAGAGGTATCGCATGACAACACGTTCTATAGTTCGTTCGCGTCTAAGAGATTTTTTCAGCGGGCTGCTTGGGTTCGTGCGGACCAAATACACCCTTCGTCCCTCCGCCCCCCTTTCGTTCAATAACTCTTTACGCTATTGTAATAGTGTATAACTGAAGCCAGCAATCCCGTGCACAATCTGAAAATACGGATGCGTTCATGTACTATGAAGCGACTAAATATACACAGTTAAAAGAAAAGTACAGAATATTGGAATTCAGTCTTTTGTTGTAATGTATTGATTTTATTTTAAAACAATGTGCATCAACCAGTTTTTCCAAATTTTCCGCCGGCCGCTGTGACCGAGCGGTTCTAGGCGCTTCAGTACGGAACCGTGCTGCTGCTACGGTCGCAGGTTCGAATCCTGACTCGCACACGGATGTGTGTGATGTCCTTAGGTTAGTGAGGTTTAAGTAGTTCCAAGTCTAGGGGACTGACGACCTGAGATGGTAAGTCCCATAGTGCTCAGAGCCATTTGAATATTTGAACCAAGTTCTCCATCAACTTGGGGTAGCCGTGCGTGTTGAGCTAACAGTCCCTGGATATGGGAGGCCAGGCGGTTGAACTCATGGACGAGAAACCGCGAAAATGGTTTTCTGTGGTTTCCCATTTTCAATTTAGGCAAATCCCATAGTTCGTCCTCTATAACAGGCCACAACCAATTCCTTCCGAATACGTTTCTTTCCTGAAAGATTCGTTCCCTTAAAGATGCAGCCTCCTGTGTTCAAATGAGCTGCATCAAAGGCGAGACAAGTGTCTGTTTGGAGACTCTCATGACTAAAATGCATATGATAAATAAATAATAATACAAATTATCACCAATCAGGGGCATGCAATTGTCTGCCGGGACATTCTTTAATGCAGCAAATGGTCTTTCTTAGACTGCAAGAAGTAATAGATGCATACTTAAGTGAGGAAATTTGGGAGACTTTAAGATTGACTACTTCTGAATTCCTTGCATTTTCGCCACCAAAAATTGTTATAGCTCCCCAGTCGAACAGAATATATCAGATCTATTTATTTCAGCTCCCCAGTCGATAATAATCATGGTGTCCCAAAAAAACTAGCGCTCGTCCGTTCCTGATCACTTCCTCAGCTCAAATGCAGACTGAAAGAAGAAGAATGTAACATGACGACGGAAGGTAAGGGAGTTAGATCATGACTGCTTCTTAGGGGTGTGGCAACAATACAACAAACTTACTGAAAACTCTGAGATTATTGTCGAATAAAACGTTTTATAGTTTTTTATGGAGATTTTAGGAATAAATGAAAAACGTGAGTCTCTTTAAGGTCCTCTTTAAAAAATAGGACCCCCCCCCGTCCGTCCCTTTGACATTGCTGTATTGCATTTTAAAGTTAAAGCAAATAGTTAAAAACGTAAACAACGCTCTATTTGTTGTGATCGTAGAAACTTAGAAAATTAAATTTAATTATGTGTTACGTTCTTTGAATGCAGAAGCGGAATAATAGTGTATTGGTTATTGATGTTCTGTAGTTATGTTTGTTGCATATTTTCAAAATGTTAGGTACAGTACATCACATTAGTAGAACATTTTATAGAGAAAAATAGGAGGAAGTGTAGGCCTTCGTGTAATTTACGTATAGAATATTGTCTTTTCATTTCGCTACTGTTGATTAATTTTTATAATACAGTAACTGGAACGAATTTATGCCATTCATGACACTTATACTTTACAACACTTACAGTAAGGTTGAAACATGCTCAACGTTTTATGTCATTAATTATCGAAAAATGTGTTCGAAGTTACTGAACAGTTTACATTCTTCTTTCTTCACTTATTACAGGTTTTCAGATTTTGCTAACATTTTATTATTGTATATACTGCATTAGCATAACAAAAATTCCTCTTCCATTCCTCTCCACAAATACTGTGTTTCAAATACTGTAGCTGTACTATATTTCTGTTACTTTTTGAAGTGTTCACTCTATGGCAGCCTAAAATTTACAGACACGAATTTTTTATCAGAAAACAAGAAAAAATCCAGTTTCTGCGTCTAACGACTATAGCGACGGCAAACCGTCAGTCGCTTCGAAGAAGTTATAACTGGTTGCGACTGCATATGTTTAAGATAGGGAAACGTTGTTGGCAAAATATTGAGAAGTTTTTGACTAATATACCACGAATTTTTACTCGTTACTCTAACAAACATTTGGTCCGCGGTGGGCTATATGTTTTTTTAAATACTCTAATATATATATATATATATATAATGTATAAAAGAGGAATTCTGATTGCAGAAATCTCCAAAAATTATTGATCGATTTACTTCAAATTTTTACATCATACTCTATTACACTTTCAGTTGGTCGTTTGATCAATATTATTTCGGTAGACAATGGAGAGGTTTTGTGTTAGTACCGAATGCGAGGAAGAAAGTACAGTGCTATGTTCTGCTCTGAAAAATGTGCGATTTTGTTTTCTATACTATTTCAGAACCTCAATTTGCAGTAACAATAAAGAAGGCTCAAGCTCAGAGAGAGTGGGGAAGAAGAAGAAGAAGAAATGGGAGAGGGAGTGTGGAGGAGGAGCTAGAGAGAGAGACCTAGCCGAATGTAAAAGCGATAACAGTCAATTTAGCATTGGTAATTTCGAAGAAATCATCTTATCTTTAGTAGGACATATGTAATACGAAAACATCAAGTCGTCCAATTGCTAAACACTAAATCTGATTTCACCTAAGTGAGAAAAATTGGAAATATTGGTTCCACTTTGCATAGAGCGGAAAGAGAGAAATTATGCTTTTTGCTCTCCGTCACGTAACTGAGGTGTTTGTGTCAAACCTCGATACGACGTAGACAGGTTATCTCGGCACACAGTCCGTATCTATGGTCTAAGATAATTCAGCCGTGTGGCATGAACGCTGCCCCGGAGAAAATCTGCCAAATACACTCATGCTCATAAATTATGGATAATTGTGATACATGGTCAAACAACGCTCTGGTGGGCGGTTTTCGGGTTTAAATCACCACGGGGTATGACCATGCGGTGCATTGGACCTGCGGTCGTCGCACGGTGGCGCTGGCAGCAGTCCACATACGCAGAGGTGTGTCGGTGCATGTCAGAGTACGATGCAGCAAGTAAGTGTGCAGACGTTTTTAGACGTGCTTATGGGGGCTGTATGTTGAAAATGGCTCAAAGAACACATATTGATGACGTTGTGAGTGGTAGAATACTAGGGCTACTGGAGGTTGGTCAAACACAGGTCATAACATGGGCTCTCCGTGTGCCATAAAGTGTGATCTCAAGATTATGGCAACGATTCCAGCAGACAGAAAACGTGTCCAGGCGCGACAGTACGGGACGCCCACAGTACACAACACCACAAGAAGACCGATATCTCACCATCAGTGCCCGCAGACGGCCACGGCGTACTGCAGGTAGCCTTGCTCGGGAACTTACCGCAGCCACTGGAAGAGTTGTCTGCAGACATGGTTTATTCGCCCGGAGACCTGCAAGGTGCATTCCAGTGACAATTGGACACAGGAGAGCCCGTAAAACCTGGTTTCAAGAATACAGTACATAGTCATTGGAACAGTGGTCCCAGGTTATGTTGACGGACAAGTCCAGGTATTGTCTGAACAGTGATTCTTGCCGGGTTTTCATCTGGCGTGATCCAGGAACCAGATACCAACCCTTTAATGTCCTTGAAAGGGACCTGTATGGAGGTCGTGGTTTGATGTTGTGGGGTGGGATTGTGATGGGTGCACGTACACCCCTGCATTTGTTTGTCAGAGGAATTGTGACAGGTCAGGTGTATCGGGACGTCATTTTGCACCAGTATGTCCGCCTTTTCAAGGGTGAAATGGGTCTCACCTTCCTCCTGATGGATGATAACGCACGGCCCCACCGAGCTGCCATCGTGGAGGTGTACCTTGAAACAGAAGATACCACCCGAATGGAGTGGCCTGCCTGTTCTCCAGACCTAAACCCCGTCGGCACGTCTGAGCTGCTCTCGGTCGACGTATCGCTGCACGTCTTCAAACCCCTACGACACTTCAGGCACTGGTGCAAGAATGGGAGACTATACCCCGGCAGCTGCTCGACCACCTGATCCAGAGTATGCCAATCCGCTGTGCGGCCTGTGTACGTGAGCATGGTGATCATACCCCATATTGATTTCGGGGTAATGCGCAGGAAGAAGTGGCGTTTTGTAGCACATGTGTTTCGGGACGGCTTTCTTGACCTATCACCAATACCGCGG
The DNA here is from genome assembly GCF_023864345.2 of Schistocerca serialis cubense. Classification (NCBI taxonomy): domain Eukaryota; kingdom Metazoa; phylum Arthropoda; class Insecta; order Orthoptera; family Acrididae; genus Schistocerca; species Schistocerca serialis. Next base: position 219,165,029 of record NC_064647.1, on the reverse strand, counting down.
ACTTACAGATCTGTGTCATATGCGTTCATTATGTGCCTATGCTGTTAGCGCCAATTTTGTGCAGTGCCACCTTGTCTGGCACCACATTCTGCAATTATCCTTAATTTCTGAGCATGAGTGTAAATCGGGTAGCTGCAGATCTGGTTTCAGATATGAATAACACAAAGAAGAGATAGATTGCCCTTATAAAGTCTGAGACGCAGGGTAGGGTAGGTTGTGCTGAGAAATTTGATGTGTTGCGACGTTTCTGAATTAACTGGCGTTGAAGATAGGCAATCAGGCCACTGCGCCCGTTAATTCAAAGGAGTGTTTGACTTTGTTGACGGGGCTACTACTCTACCCCTCCTTGCTTCGCAGCATTACTATGAAACTGATGTCCTGAAGTTGCATTGAATCCAAGGCGTCGTATTGTTGCAGATGTCGCACCGCTTGTGAGTGGTCTGGGATTTTAATGATGAAAGAGAGGCTGCTCCATGTATGAACGAACTCTCCGTATTTTAAACTTGTAAGTAGGCTGTTTATGTTTCCTTATTGGCAATGTTACGTAGCGCTCTGTATGAAAATCACTGGCTGTGCTGTGTGCAGTCTGTGGCTAGTTTGCATTGTTGTCTGCCATTGTAGTGTTGGGCAGCTGGGTGCGAACAGCGCGTAGCGTTGCGCAGTTGGAGGTGAGCCGCCAGCAGTGGTGGATGTGGGGAGAGAGATGGCGGAGTTTTGAAATTTGTAAGACTGGATGTCATGAACTGCTATATATATTATGACTATTAAGGTAAATACATTGTTTTCAAAAGGGGACGTTTTTCAAACTCAATTACAGCACGCTCTTTCTGACCCACCAACATAGCTTCATTACACACAGCCATGGTACCCGCAACAGTTTTGATCCGTCTAGGGGCGGAGGGATGGTAACATGTGAACATGAAGAATAAAGGTGTATAATGTTGATAACGTTTGCTTTATTTAAAAAGCTTTAACTATTTTCTGGTAAAAATGTCAGGGGCTAACTTTTCAGCACGTTCTCATATACAGGGTGGCGCACGAAATGTGTTACCAGTTTATTTTTGAGTATAAAATTTATTGTCATTACAATCTGAAAGGAACACATACTAAAATGAAGAGCCGACCATGGAGATTTGTTCTAACTAAGCACATGCTCAATATGTGCACCATTTCGTTTCCTAACTTCCTTCAAACGAACACTGAAGTTAGTGATTACCCTACGGCACATGTCTTCCGTAATTTCACTGCAAGCTTGAAGAATAAGTCTTCTGAGCTCCATTAAACCACGTGGACGTTTCGGGAAAATTTTTTCCTTTACGTACCCCCAAAGAAAAAAGTCACATGGACTGAGGTCTGGACTATTGGGGGGTCAATTTTGTCCGTCATTGAAGCGACCTGGAAACCCGAGTGAAATGATCCGCATGTCGAAATGCTCGTGTAAAAACTCCAACACAGTGTTTGCAGTATGTGGCCTTGCTCCATCTCGCATGAACCACTGCGTGTTGAAGGGCAAGTTAGTAGCAAGAAGCTGTGGAATGAAGCTATTGTGAAGCAGTTCACAGTTTCTTCAAAGAGATTGGGTCCAATAAGTCCGTGACTGGAAATTGCTACCCACGCTGTAATCCTCGGAGCATAATGTTGTCGTTCATGAAGCACTTGTGGATTTTCAGTGGCCCAAAAGCGTACATTTTGTTTGTTAACCTCACCGTCTAAATGAAAATGCGCCTCGTCTGAAAACCAAACGTTGTTGAGAGTTTCTTCCCTATCCTCCGCCCACTGAGCAAACAGTACTCTCTGCTGCTTGTGTTCTCCAGTGAGCTTCTGTGCACATGTCATCTTGCATGGGGGTACATATGGAAGTCATTTTCAAGAATGCGTTGAACGGACCGTCTGGATATTCCCAGTTGCACTGCTGCCTTTCTACACCATTTCCCGGGACTTCTCTCTACTGCAACTCGTACCGCTTCAATATTCTCCGGCGAACAAACGGGCTTAGGCCGAGGTCGCTTCGCTTCCAATACTTTTCCTTCCTGTACAAATTTATCGTACAACTTGTGGATGGTCTTCTTGAAAGGGAGCCATCGTGCGTTAAACTGTTGTCGAAAACGCCTCTGAGTCTCAACAAGGCTTTTCGTTTCATGAAAAAGTAACACAATTGCCAATCGTTGCTGTGTCGTCAGTCTTCCATTGTCAGCCATTGCTGCTTACTAGTCTCCTAGCGGCAGTATCGTGAATTACACGTCATTTCGTAACTCATTTGTTTTTCCAAGCTCTGCTGGTACTGCTGCAGAGATCCCAGCGGGATATCTAATGTGCGTCGTAAATTGTGAAAGAAAAAATTGGTAACCCATTTCGTGCGCCACCCTGTAAGTGTCAGTATAAATACTGGGTAGGTATAGATGTTAAAATTTAGTTCTGAACGGAAGAGAATTTGCACCTTAACGCAAAGTGTGCTGTATAATTCTTTCGTAAACAGCGGTCGTTAGATAGTGCAGTTACAAGGAAGATATGTAGATTATTCGCTTATTAGACCTTTGCGACAGATCGGCAAGAGCAGAAAAAAACTTGTAACTGGCTCGTTCAGCTTCATAATCTACTCGGCAAAATCGGGACTCAGTGCGGATGCTAGTTCAGAAAAAACCGGCACCTTCCCACAACTAGGATTAAAGTGATAATCTGTGGGGCTGCCGCAGCTACGATGTAGCGGAAATTGTCTTCATCAGCCACTGGACCGATGCGAGGGCGTCATCGACAGCGTCAAGCACTATCATTAGATTATCTAGGGGCCGCAGGCCACGTTTCGCTTCATTAGGCGAGACATCAATCACTGACGTCGACTACCTGCTGCAGCCGGCCAGCGTCAGCGCATCCCCGCCATGAACACGGTTGTCTATTTTAGGTGGAGTGTTAGGTGTCTGCGCCCCTCCTAGTGAGGGTACAGATCTATGACGCTTGTCTGGTTTATTAATTGTAGAGGGACGGGAACAAAAATCTGTTTTTGACACCAAGAAAAAATAAAGTTACATACTTAATATTTTGTGTGTTTGTAGATAAGTGACTGCAGCTCTCGTAGATACTGAAATCCCGACGCCTCAGTTCCCTGACACTCCGTTAGATAAGCCAAAACCCAAATGACCCAGTCCACTGATAAAGAGGAGTATCTTGCTCTAATTTGTTGCCTCCATTTTAAAGGGAAACGGCGCTGCAACAACCAAAGCCAAGGTGGTGGAAGTGTACACAAACAATAAACTATCCTACGAATCAGTGGTTAGATTGGGTAGAAATTTCTAGTGTTTCTAGAATTAAATTTTCGCTCTACAGCGGAGTGTGCGCTGATATGAAACTTCCTGGCGGATTAAAACTGTGCGCCGCACCGAGACTCGAACTCGGGACCTTTGCCTGTTGCGGGCGAGTGCCCTACCAACTGAGCTACCCAAGCACGGCTCACGCCGCGTCCTCACAGCTTTAATTCCGCCAGTACTCGTCTCCTACCTTACAAAGTTCACAGAAGCTCTCCTGCGAACCTTGCAGAGGTACTGGCGGAATAAAAGCTGTGATGACGTGGCGTGAGTCGTGCTTGGGTAGCTCAGTTGGTAGGGCACTTGCCCTTCAAGGGCAAAGGTCCCGAGTTCGAGTCTCGGTCCGGCACACAGCTTTAATCTGCCAGGAAGTTTCATTTCTTTATTTCTGGTGTTGTCAAAAAAGCCTGTACGACGAAGAACAAAGTGGCAGACTATCTCTTCGCGAAGAACTGGGAATCGCAAGAGAAATGGAGGCTCTGTTGCCCAAAGACTGTCTACGTGATGGTGGGTCAGTTTTCAGTATCTTGTTCAACATGAAAAAAGTTCACTGCCCTCTGGGTTCCGTGATTACCCACAGCAATTCAAAAAGCGCGTCGAGCCGAGAAGCAGCAGAGGAAATGTTACAGCTGTGTAGAGGCAGTCATACAAGGATTCAGCTGCCCCTGCCTTTGGGTTTTATGCAACCCGCAACACCTTCAAAAACCCCTGCACAAGATTTTCTCTCACTCACTACATGTGAACTATTAGTCCTACAAAAACAAGGTGTTTTTAATATATTTCCATTTTGTACTGGGATACATTTTCATTGAAGACCACAGTTTTCTAAGTATAAAAGAAAAAGGAAATGAGGATCACTTTTGAATGTTTTTCTAGAACAATTCGAAAACTATGACCTCTGTCAAAGATGTATCCCAGTGCAGAATTTAACTACATTAAATTTTGTACGAAAAGGTCCTGGTAATTTTTTCTGTAGGACAAACAGTTCGCTCCTGGCAACTGGGAGAATATGAAGGTCATGCTTGTGGGAATCGAAGGTGTTGCAGGTTGCATAAGACCAACAGGTAGGGGCATATGACTCATCCTGTATATAGCTGCTCAGATTAGCAAACATTTATAAAGCATCACTCTCATGAAATTAACCTTGCTTTTTCTCACATGATTTCCTGCGGATCATGGAGGAAGGGCAACAGGCAGATTCCATTTTCCTACATTTGCAGAAACTGTTTGACATTATGCCATACCGCGGACTTTTTAATAAAGTCGGAGCATATGGATTTGGGTCGCAGATACATGAGAAGCTTGAAGAATCCTCCACTAGCAGAACCCAGTACTTATCCTCGACAGTGAGCATTCATCAGAAAGAAGGGTACCATCAGAATTGCACTAGGGAAGTGCAACGGGGCTGCTCTTCTTCTCTGTGCACAAAAACGATCTGATGGACAGGGTGAGCAGCAATTGTAGCTGTTTGTTGATCATGCTCTGTTATATAGGAAGGTGTGATCATTGAGTTTCTATAAGAGGATGACTTAGAATTTCTAGTTGATGAGATGAGTGATAGTTACCTCTAAATGCGCCCGCCCGGTTGGCCGTGCGGTCTAACGCACGACTTCCCGGGAGGGAAGGAGCGCCTGGTCCCCGGCACGAATCCGCCCGCCTGATTTGTGTCGAGGTCCGGTGAACCGGCCAGTCTGTGAATGAATTTTAGGCGGTTTTCCGTCTGCCTCGGCGAATGCGGGCTGGTTCCCCTTATTCCGCCTCAATTACACTATGTCGGTGATTGCTGCGCAAACAAGTTCTCCACGTACGCGTACACCACCATTACTCTACCACGCAAACACAGGGGATACACTCTGTTGTGAGACGTTCCCTGTGGGGGTCCTCTGGGGGCCGAACCGCACAGTAACCCTGGGTTCGGTGTGGGGCGGCGGAGGGGTGAAGTGAACTGCGGTAGTCGTCGTGGGGTTGCGGACCACTGCGGCTGCGGCGGGGATGGAGCCTCTCCGTCGTTTCTAGATCCCCGGTTAATATACAGTGCAATACAATACAATACATCTAAATGTGGAAAAATGTGAGTTAATATGAATGAGCAGGTAAAACAATCCTATAACGCCTGACCACAGCATTGGCAGGGTACAGTTTGGGGTACTTACATCGATTAAATATCTAGGCGTAACGTTGCAAATTGATATGAACTTACCTGAATAAACGTCAGGGTGCTAGTAGAGAAGGCGAATGTTCAACTCCATTTTACTGGCAGAATTTTGGGAAAGTGTAGTTCGTCCACAATTGAGACGGCGTAAAGCACGCTGGTATGACCCCTTCTTGAGTACTGTTCGAATGTTAGGGATTCAAACCATGTCAAATTAAAGGAAGACACAGAAGCAGTTCAGAGGTTTCCTGCTAAATTTGTTACTGGTAGGTTAGATCAGCACGCAAGTATTATGTAGATGCTTCATGAGCTCAAATGGAAATTCCTGGAGGGAAGAAAACTTGCTTTTCGCGGCGCAATATTGAGAAAATTTAGAGAACTGGCAATTGAGAGCAACTGCAGAATGATTCTATTGCCGCCAAAGTACATTTCGGGAAAGGACCAAGAAGATAAAATAGGAGAGACGAGGCTTGTACAGACTCATACAGACAGTCGTTTTTCCTTCGCTCTGCTTGCGTTGCAGGAGAGGAAACGATTAGTTGTGGTACATGGTAACCTCTACCCCACACTATATGGTGGCTTGCGGAGTATGTCGGCATAGATGTAGATGCAGATGTAGCTGCAGATGTAGCTACTCACCATGGACGAGTGCCGGGTGCATCAGTATGATGCTGAGTCACAGGAGCAAAGCAATCAGGGGAAACGTGGATTCACCAATACGAAGAAAGTCAAGAATCAACCATCAAGTAAATGCTGAGCATTTTCTAGGACTCCAGGACTCCCATGGTGTGGCACTAACAGAATATACTCGCAAGGGTGGAAAACATCACAGAGGTATGGTGTGGCGCTAACATATTGCAATTTTATGCATGGGAACCATCACAGGGGCTTGGTGTGGAATTAAGAGATTATGCCTTTAACGGCGGAAACCATCACAGAGGCAAACTACCGAAATCTCTTAACGAGGATAGGGAGGCTGTCAAGGTGGAATGTCGCGGGAAGCTGTCCAAGGGTGTGTTTTTGCTCTCTGACAAACCGCAGCTTATCCTCCACATAGCACCGACCGAGGTGGCGCAGTGGCTAGCACACTGGACTCGCATTTGGGAGGACGACGGTTCAATCCCGCGTCCGGCCATCCTGATTTAGGTTCTCCGTGATTTCACTAAATCGCCCCAGGCAAATGCAGGGATAGTTCCTTTAAAAGGGCACAGCCGACTTCCTTCCTCTAGTCCGATGAGACCGATGACCTCGCTGTCTGGTCTCCTCCCCCAAACACCCCCCCCCCCCCCAACCCCGACAGATGGCACAGCCACACGTGATGCATATTTGGGCTATCAAATTTTCGCACATCCCTCGCATTCTCGTGAGATGGCAGCCACTGAATTCTTCCTCTTTCCTCGAACTAAAAACCATCAGTTAGCAGGCATTTTGGTGGATGACGACTACGCACCTCTCGAGTTGGAGTGTTCACGAGCAGCCACACTGCAGAGTTCTCAGTTCAGCTATCTCTGAAAAAACAAATGTCGCATTAAAGGGTAAATATGCAGAGAAAGACTTGTAACGCCGGAAATGCATATCCTCCTATTTCCATCTATTGTACTACTATTTTTTTCCTTGTTTTGTTACCTCAAGATATGACATTTCTGTCTCTTTATATATTGTAATTGCTTTACTGTTTGGATATATATATATATTTATGCACTTATGTCGATGTATAATTGGTTTGTTTCGTAAATATTATTTGTATTTTTACGCTGGGTCTTGCCTAGGGAAAACTGCTATCGAACGATTACATCGATAGGTCGTGTGAAGACTCAAAGTGTGTAGGATCTTTGGTAGTGTTAACTCTGCCGCGTGGAGCGCGGGCAGTCGGACTCTGGCGGGAGTAGCGAGTGGAGCAGGTGTGTTGTGTGACGCTCCCGCGAGTTGCCGCGCTTTCGGGGTTTGGCAGCATGTAATTGCGCTCGACTCGCGATGATAGTTTCTGACATGGTGTCGCGGACGGGAAGCATTAGCTGGCGCACATCAAGAGCCCGTTTCGCCTGGTGACCGTGTCGAGAAGAAGGCGCGCCAACATCCAGCTTCTGCAACAGCGACGGCCGACAATGAGTGACTGTCGCCACCTCCTCGATCGACGGCTTCAAACCTTCAATCAACCAACAAGGAAGACTAGAAGCACGTAAAGTTTCAGAACTGTATGGCAGACATCAGCTTTTCAAATTGTTCCATTTGCCTCGCAAAATTACAGCAACTTAGCATGAACCTTTGTTGCTCATTGTCCCAATTGCATTGCCAGGCAGGGTCCCTTCCTTTTCCGAAATGAGCCCGAGGGTCGTTGAAATTCAAACGCCAGCATCATTCGATTTCACTGCTTTAATTTCAAAGTTCAGCTGGCTACAATATTTAGATTGCACAAGCACAAATTAAGAGTGCGAGTTTTGTTACCGTATTTTAGTTACCTGTGACTGCAGCTCAGCTTGGTACGTACTAAATTTTACTATTGTTAATTGTTCAGAATCATTTAATTCAAGTTCAAAGTTAATTCTCTTATTTCTAAATTGCGTAGATTCAAGTAGCTTTTGAAATGATTGTTGAGGTAGTCCAAGACTAACCTTATTTTACTGAATGTCGGTGTGCTTCAGAAAGAAAGCTCACTATTAACTTCAGTCACTAAATTAACTTTCGATTTTCCAGTTTTATTAATCCTTTTGCTAAATTAAGTCAGAGTGTAGCGAAATTTATTACTTCTGACAAACTTTCAGTTTTCACACTACACGTGTCAACCTTCAGTTGCCACGCTTCTAGTGCTAATTATATGTGTAATTACCTTCCTTTTTCAGTTACTATAGTAATTGTCCTTAGGACTGGCGACCGTAATTTCCCCCAAATCTCAAATATCTAATTACCGCTAGTTAATTGTTAACGTAACAGCCGCACATTTACTTTCTTCATTAACTTTACCCCTTTTCAAAATTAATTTCCACCAGTTTCATTTGCATTTTTCCTTTCATTTAGATGTAACCCTTTCCTCCCTCTTTACCGGCAGATTAACTTCGGTGACGATTGCTTTTCCCAACTTTCCATTAGGTACACGCGGTTTAATTTTTCACTGTCATTAAGGTCGGTAAGTGAGGGGGAGGTTACAGACTGACACAAATACTATCATATATGGTTTGCAGATTGATTAAGTCGAGGTTATAAATAAACCTTTATTCCTCGGAGCAATGATTAAAGCATCTGCTACACTGGACACAACTGATTTCTTAACAAAATCGTTTTCGACATTGGTCGTAATTACTGCAAGAGAAGGCTGCAAGAGTTTTTTTTTAAGTCATCACTCCTCTGACTAATTTGATGCCGCCCGCCATGAAATCCTCTCATGTGCCACCCTTTTCGTCCCAGAGTAGCACTTGTACCCTACGTCCTCAATTATTTGCTGGGTTTATTCCGATCGCTGTCTTCCTCTACAGTTTTTGCCCTCTACAGATCCCTCCAGTATCATGGAAGTGATTAACTGATGCCTTAATATATCCTATCGTCAAGTCCGTTCTTCTTCCACTGTGTTCCACATGTTCCTTTCTTCACCAATTCCGCGAAAAATCTCCTTATTCTTTACCCGTCCACCTGACTTTCAATATGCTTCTGTAACACCACATCTCAAGCGCTTAGATTCTGTCATATCTAAGTTTTCCCACTGACCATCATTCACAGGCATACAAAGCTGGGCTTCAAACGTACATTATTACAAATTTATTCCTCTTTTTGAGGCCTATGTGTAATACAGTAGATTTCTATTGGCCAGAAATATCCTCTTTGCCTTTGCTAATCTCCTTTTCAGGCCTTCATTGCTTCGTCCGTCGTGGGTTGGTTTGCTATCAAGGTAGCCTAGTTCTTTAACTTCATCTACTTCGTGAACAGCAGTTTTGGTGTTCAGCTTCTCGCAATTCCCATTTCTGCTGCTTCTCATCCTGTACTCGTTAGACTATTCATTCCATTCAACAGATCGTGTAATTCTTCTTCACTTTCACTGGGTATTGCAATGTGAGAGAGTCTTATCGTTCTAATCCCACCCTTGGAACTTCTTTTTTAATTTCCGTGATTACATCTTCAATGTATGGACGGAACAGTAGGGGGAAAATGCTGCATCCGTGTCATACACACTTTTTAATTGCAGTAACTCGTTCTTGGTCTTCAAGTTTAATTTTTTCTTCTTGTTACTTGTTCATACAGTTTAAAAATGGTTCAAATGGCTCTGAGCACTATGGGACTTAACATCTGAGGTCATCAGTCCCCTAGAACTTAGAACTACTTAAACCTAACTAACCTAAGCTCATCACACACATCCATGCCTGTGGCATGATTCTAACCTGCGACCGTAGCAGTCACGCGATTCCGGACTGAAGCACCTAGAACCGCACGGCCACCGCGGCCGGCCATACAGTTTATTTCCAGCCTTTCCCTATAGCTTTTTCCAATTTTTTCAGAATTTCGGACATGTTGCCCGATTTTACATTATCGACAAATCCTATGAGGCTTTCTAGATTTTTCTTAACTTGCCTCTATTATCAGTTGCCTTTACCTTTCCTAAAGCCAAACTCATCGTTCTGTAAATAATCCTCAGTTTTCTTTTCTTTTTTGTCAGCAACTTGAATTCATGAGCTATTAATCTCATTGTACGCTAATTCTCGCACTTATCCGCCTTTACTATCTTCTAAACTGTGAGTATGACGTTTCTCCGAAAGACTGAATGTATATCGCCGCTCTTGTATATTCTACATACAAAACTGACTAATCTATTCGTTGCCGCTTCCCCAAGTGATGTAGGAATTCTGATGGAATGTTCCATTTTATTTGATGAACTATTCTAGAGTGGGAACAGGAAACGAATTTTGAGGCTGCTAGCACTAAAACTAGTGCGCCTTACAGGTGTTTCTGTCCTGAAGTAAGACCATGTTGTCGGCCGTGCTTCCGTGTATACATGGAGTGGGAGAGGGAGGGGAATTAATCGGGTAAGAGCTTCTCCTCCCTCAGACATTACTATACGATTAGTGTTCACATTATTATATAAAACTCGCAATTTTTCAGCTAACATATTGACATTCAGGTCCACCTATTATGAAAACTGTTCTCTCGATTCCCAAAGATGTTTCAGCACCTTAACGCCATCATCAATGGGACTTTTTCATCCTCGTGCTCACAAAACCAGTCCTGGACCATGGTAGTTATGTGAACAGGACGAGGATGAACATAGCTTCACCATTCAGGAACAGACATTTTACCATAAGGTGTACTTGAAAGTCAAAATAGTCACGTAATCCTTGGCAGTAATGCTACTTTGCACGGTACCCATGTCAAAGAATACTACGATATGGTTACTAAAACAACACTGACTTCACGCCAAGTTTCATTCTTGGAATGTAAATTCGACCAGAAGTTGAAAACAGTGTGAAACAGGACTCATCCGACCAAATGACATATTTCGAATGCTATATACTTCACTTTTTATAAGTACGGTAATATATTGTCCTGTAACTAATGAGTGGTTCTGTATTTCCAGCACATCTTTACGTCCCCATCTTATGGAGCTCCCTTCGTGTTGTTCTGGTGCTGACTGGGTTGGCTAGTGCTACGTTCGGTTCTGCAGTGTCTTTTGCAGCTACAGTCCTGTTATTTTTGTCCTCTATCCTCTTCGATGACCGTCTGTCATTACCACTCAACACAATCCGATGTGAGTTGACAGATGGTGTATGCGGTATGTGGTATAAACGTTCGATACGGTGCCTCTTGAAACACCAAACATTTCGATTCCCTTGGTTACAGAAGCACCCACTACACAGGCATCAACAATTTTCCCATGTTCGACGTGCTACACTCAACACCATGGAAAAGTTTTCTGACCAGACTGGCATTTGCCATGTATTGGGCACTGCACAGGTGCCTGTCGCAGTCAAATACAACAGCTCAACCTAGAGTGTGTGCTATTATCTGCTTTTATGAAACTCTCCTGGAAGATTAAAACTGTGTGCCGGACCGAAACTCGAATTCGCGACCTTTGTCTTTCGGTCCCGAGTCTCCTCGGTCCGGCACACAGTTTTAATTTGCAAGGAAAGTTTCATATCAACGCACACTCCACTGCAGAGTGAAAATGTCATTCTGGCATCTGCTTTTATGTTGAGGCATGTAGGGAAAAAAAATAGAATTTAACGAAAATACTAACAATAGATGGCACTGTAAACGTCAGAATATGCACACCAACACACGCGCGGCACATGACTGTTCCTCAGTTTGCGTTCGAAAACCCATCTTGACAGGCTGTGTAACACCATAGCTCTAATGCTCTACTGATTTATTTTGCTTTTGTTTTGGTTTAATGTTATAACATTGAGTATCTGTAAAGGTTGTTGGGTTGAATCGATATCATGAGAGTGTTCATTCTTCTCTGTGTAAAAAACTTTAATGTCATGGTTTGACTCTATGCAATGTAGTGTATCTGTCATTTAAATTATTTGTCTCAATTGGAGGGAGACAAAACTTACTGTATATATTTGGAATTTGTTTAAATAATTTTCTGTAGAACTACCAATATATGCAAATGTTCTGTTTTATTTAAAATGTTTGTTTGCTGTTATGTAAACTGCTGACCTTCACTGAGGATTCTTAGTTATTCCATGTATAAGAGGTAGTGTGTTTCCCCTCGGGAACGGAACTGTGTAGCGGGCGCAAATTGTGGTTGGCCTAGGTAGAAAAGCTGGAAAAAGAGTCAGTCGGGGACGAGCTACCAAACCGTGCACTGCCCATGTAAAAGTTGTATATTGTGCTGGTCCCGAGAGAGGCTTTTCCTGCCGCTTACCAATGCCTCGGATGGATTGATAAATAGCTGGAACTATTCTGGAATTGGTATCTATCATCGCCACCAAGAAGGGACAGAGTCCAGCAATCCTGTCTGCAAATCCACCTACCAACATGCAGTTGCCACCACATTGCGCAATCACTGTAACGGAATACTATAATAGTGTACAGGGAAGGATCAGCTTATTGGATGTGTTAGTGTGCTCAAATATAAGGTAACTTATAATTGAATTCATGTACCTACCTTCATTTTTTCCCTATCACAACACCTCTCAGGTTCCTCTCCATTTGAAGTATGATTACCGAGTGTCCTAGTCTGTGGAAAAAATGAAAGCCTCCTAGTGATGGAAACAGTCCAATTTAAAGTTTTTTTTGGAGTGTCAAAGTCACCTATTTAATCATTTACTTGAAAGTAGAAGACTGTGGTAATAAAGACAATTTGCTGTTTCTTTTAAAAATTAAAAGTTCTTAAAACTGAGGCTTATAAAATTTTGCTTAGTTAATGATCATAGTGCTGCCTGTAGTAAATTTTACAAGGCGAGTCAGTTTCTTGTAAATTTTTCAACATTGTGTCTTACTGCAGCAAAAGTCGTGAATTGCAGTTGTGGAAAGTTATATTTGTTTGCTAAGCACTTGTTTCTTTCGGGTATTGAAAGTGCATATTAATAGTGTAATAAGATCCACAGGTTATCCTTTACCACTTAGGAAAACAATAATTTCTTTATTCAAAAGACAGTGAGAAGTAACCTGTTAGTGAATTCCAATTAACTTTCATTTTAAATAGTAAAGTATTTAACTGAGAGAAACTTAACCTGTGATCAGCTCATAATTTTGCGTGAACTACATTTACAATTTTATGTCAGCTAGTAAAATGTGTGAAAAGTAATATTGAACCTATGACCAATCTATGATCCTACAGTGAATATTAATAGCAATGTTATAAAGGCCATTGAGTTTGAATAAGCCCTGAAAGTAATAGTGTGTATTGTTATCTGTTATATTTATGCAAATAGTTTGTTCCGCTCTGTCAGCTTCCAATCTTACCGTGAACATATGCAGGTGTCAGAGTACATTGCACTCACGTGTGGCAAAATATAGGTTGTGTTTGTCCGTTAAAGTTACTAATAACTGTTTTCTTAAACAAGGATGTTAATCATGCTCTTGCCTAATTAGGCTGGCGACCGTTTTCTTTATTCTTTAAACAGTGTAGATAGGCAAAAATATTGTTTGTACTATTTAAATATTTACGTAATTCTGACTTTCACTTCCGATAAGTCACCTCCGTTAGATACAACACGGTCGACATAACAAAATTCCTCTCAGAGGGTAACACTGCTCTGCTTCTTTATACCATAATTATTTTAACAAGATAGTTTTATTTCCATGACCTGCCTCCAACTTTGAGGTTATGGTATAGCAGTAGCGGACAGAAGTGTTATAGCTGCTTGTAAAACTCCTTCACAAGAACAGTGTATGTGCGCCAGGAGCCCTGCAGAAATTCCGGACACTCAGGGGTATGAAAAAATACGTTGGTCTGATGTCTACTACTGGTCTGGAGAAAATGATTAGAAATTGCGAAAATACAGGTTCTTTTGAAATGAAATGTCGAAGAGGGAGGAAGGTAAGTGATCGAATGTCTGTCGAAGGTATAGCCACAGCGCTGCAGGAGGGTTCCTGCGGTGGTGTGTAGCCATGCAGTGCCCGGGGAATTGCCGGAACGTCGGCCACGCCTGCGAGCTCGGTGAATCATCCTTCATTGCTATTCAGACAAAATCACCGACGTTAGTGTGTTGCCTTCGGCTGATCTCACAACAAGACAAACGTCCGCTCTGGAATTTCTTTGTAGCATCGAAGTGGACAGTGAATGGCATGGAACATTCTGTCGACAGACGAAGTCCATTTCATCTACATCTACGTGATTACTCTGCGATTCACTTTAAAGTGCCTGGTAAAGGGTTCAATGATCCACGTTCAAGCTGTCTCTCTACCGTTCCACTCTCGAACGGCGCGCGGAAAAAACGAGCGCTTAAATTTTGCTGTGCAAGCGTTGATTTATTTTATCGTAATGATCATTTCTTCCTATGTAGGTGGGTGCCAACAGAATGTTTTCGTAATCGGAGGAGCAAATTAGAGAGTGAAAACGTAAACCTCGTGTGACTAGGGCCTCCCGTCGGGTAGACAGTTCGCCGGGTGCAAGCCTTTCGGCTTGACGCCACTTCGGCGACTTGCTCGTTGATGGGGATGAAATGATGATAATTAGGACAACACAACACCCAGTCCCTGAGCGGAAAAAAAATCTTCGACTCAGCCGGGAATCGAACCCGGGCCCTCAGCATTGTCATTCTGTTGCGTTGACCACTCTTTGTTTTTCATTTTGCTCGTTGTTGATCGTTGTGTTTGGTCGTTGTGGACGTCACATGACATCCGTTTAAGTTCGTTTATTTATCCGTCCACTCAGTTTTTTTATTACAGAGGCCAACCAGCTCTCTGACCGAACACGATGAGCTACCGTGCCGGCTAAACCACTCAGCTACCGGGGTCGGACAATTGGAGAATGAAATTTCATGAGAAGATCCCGACGCAACGTAAAACGCCTTTGTTTTAATGATTGCCACACCAATTCAGGTATCATGATCTGTAGCTCTATCTCCCCTATTTCGCGATAATACAAAACGAGCTGACCTTCTTTGAACTTTTTCGATGTCATTCGTCAGACCCACCTGATGAGGGATCCCATACCGCACAGCAGTACTCCAGAATAGGGCGGACAAGCGTGGTGTAAGCAGTCTCTTTAGTAGACCTGTTGCATGTTCTAAGTGTTCTGCCAATTAATGAGAGTCTTTGGTTTTCTCTACCTACAACATTATCTGCCTGATCGTTCCAATTTAGGTTATTTGTAATTGTAATCCCTAAGTAATTAGTTGTGGGTCCAAGCTAGATACTAACTCCTCCCAAAATTTGGAAAGCAAAGCTATGCCACTGTGGTGCTAACAGCTGCTCAAATTGCTGCTGCAGATGCCGTACGACGCGACAGAGCCGTACGCAATTAAAGAAAAAAATACAGTACCGAAGATGAATTTAGATGGGCAGATCACATAACTAATGAGGAGGTCTTGATTAGAATTGGGGAGAAGAGGAGTTTGTGGCACAACTTGACTTGAACAATTGATCGGTTGGTAGGACATGTTCTGAGACATCAAGGGATCACCAGTTTAGTATTGGAGGGCAACGTGGAGGGTAAAAATCGTAGAAGGAGACCAAGAGATGAATACACTAAATAGATTCAGAAGGATGTAGGCTGCAGTAGGTACTGGGAGATGATGAAGCTTGCACAGGATAGAGTAGCATGGAGAGCTGCATCAAACCAGTCTCAGGACTGTAGACCACAACAACAACAACCGAAGATGAACTAGTACTGACAAAAGAAATACATATTCGAGCAGCACATATACGTTATTTCTTGGCAGGTGGCAGGCTATATAGCAACGTTAATCACACAATATCAGAGACCACCTGGATTTTACCGAGCTAGTGGCGCAGTGGTTAGCACCCCCATTCTTCCCCAACTCGACGGGACTGATGACATCGCTATTTGGTCCCCTCCCCCAGATCAATCAATCAACCAACCCAGATTTAATCGTTGGGCTGTGCCGTTTTCTTTGTGGCCTTCTAACGGGATGCCTGGGTGCTATGGCACAGGGATGCGAATGGATGCTAGGACTGTAGACAAACGAAAAATTAAGTAAGTAACATAATTCTTTTCCGGATGGTAATTGAAACCTCATCTTTACACTTCGTATGTAGCTGCAGCAGTTCTCTGGAGATAAAGATACTTGTGCAGGATAGAGTACCGCGTACAGCTGCATCAGATCGATCTTCGGACTGAAGATACGATGGCAGTTCAATAAGTAATGCAACACATTTTTTTTCTCGGCCAATTTTGGTTGAAAAACCGGAAATTTCTTGTGGAATATTTTCAAACATTCCCGCTTCGTCTCGTATAGTTTCATTGACTTACGACAGGTGGCAGCGCCGTACGGAGCTGTTAAAATGGCGTCTGTAACGGATGTGCATTGCAAACAACGGGCAGTGATCGAGTTTCTTTTGGCGGAAAACCAGGGCATCTCAGATATTCATAGGCGCTTGCAGAATGTCTACGGTGATCTGGTAGTGGACAAAAGCACGGTGAGTCGTTGGGCAAAGCGTGTGTCATCATCGCCGCAAGGTCAAGCAAGACTGTCTGATCTCCCGCGTGCGGGCCGGCCCTGCACAGCTGTGACTCCTGCAATGGCGGAGCGTGCGAACACACTCGTTCGAGATGATCGACGGATCACCATCAAACAACTCAGTGCTCAACTTGACATCTCTGTTGGTAGTGCTGTCACAATTGTTCACCAGTTGGGATATTCAAAGGTTTGTTCCCGCTGGGTCCCTCGTTGTCTAACCGAACACCATAAAGAGCAAAGGAGAACCATCTGTGCGGAATTGGTTGCTCGTCATGTGGCTGAGGGTGACAATTTCTTGTCAAAGATTGTTACAGGCGATGAAACATGGGTTCATCACTTCGAACCTGAAACAAAACGGCAGTCAATGGAGTGGCGCCACACCCACTCCCCTACCAAGAAAAAGTTTAAAGCCATACCCTCAGCCGGTAAAGTCATGGCTACAGTCTTCTGGGACGCTGAAGGGGTTATTCTGTTCGATGTCCTTCCCCATGGTCAAACGATCAACTCTGAAGTGTATTGTGCTACTCTTCAGAAATTGAAGAAACGACTTCAGCGTGTTCGTAGGCACAAAAATCTGAACGAACTTCTCCTTCTTCATGACAACGCAAGACCTCACACAAGTCTTCGCACCCGAGAGGAGCTCACAAAACTTCAGTGGACTGTTCTTCCTCATGCACCCTACAGCCCCGATCTCGCACCGTCGGATTTCCATATGTTTGGCCCAATGAAGGACGCAATCCGTGGGAGGCACTACGTGGATGATGAAGAAGTTATTGATGCAGTACGACGTTGGCTCCGACATCGACCAGTGGAATGGTACCGTGCAGGCATACAGGCCCTCATTTCAAGGTGGCGTAAGGCCGTAGCATTGAAAGGAGATTACGTTGAAAAGTAGTGTTGTGTAGCTAAAAGATTGGGGAATAACCTGGTGTATTTCAATGCTGAATAAAACAACCCCTGTTTCAGGAAAAAAATGTGTTGCATTACTTATTGAATTGCCCTCGTAACAACAAAAACATGAAACATAGAGTCCATTTGGTGGTTATAGGGCAGAGAACGAACATAACTTGCTCGGTCGGGCAGTTTTGTCGCACGTCCATTTCGAACAGATGGCATTTATGCCTGCCCACAAGGCGGACACTGGAGAACGCTCTCCATAAATAAGTCCTGGAGGCCACGAAGCCACTCCTCTGCTGGACAAACACCAGAGACGCCCACCGGCCGTTCTGTTGCCGCCTGCCAGCTGTCGTGTTGTCGATAACTTTCCGAGACAACACTTCTTTGCATCGTACTCGTCGACACCCAGAAACCCTTGCACTCTTCGCCAAGTGTCTCGTTTCCTAACACATTATGTCACACCCAAGGACTTTCTGCTCCAGCCGCTGTAGTGTGCAACGAAGCAGGTCAGTGTCTACATTTATTTCGACCCAACACCAAGAAGGACCTGTGCGATACAAACCGAAGTTGGTAGCAGTATTCCTAAATCGGAAAGATGAAGTCTGTTCAGATTTCACTCTGAAACATCCCTTAGAAAAATCTGTAAATGACGGTGTCAGGAAACCTCTTACGTTATTTGATTTTCAAACAGCTGAGCAAAACTGAACGTACTCAGACATTACTCTCTTTACTTATTCTGATCAACACTAAACTGACACACAATATTTTTAGCGCAACGCAATCTGACTTTCAATAATCCCTACAAGAAAATGACCGTGACTAACAATAACCTATACCTTTCATGAATCACTTACCTCACAAGAATCTTAGTTACTCGGACTTCTGCAATACAGCGAGCGCCAATTCTGCCAGATACATAAAAGATTCTAACTACTGGAGAAATTAACTACTGATAGGCATAGTTATGTATTTACCTTAACAGTGTTCAAAAGTCATAATATATATGTCAGTTCATGACATCCAGTTTTACAAATTTTGTTTTTCTGGCGAACACAAGTCCAGATCGTCCGCTCTCAAAATTCTGCCATCTCTCTCCCCACATCCACCACTGCTGGCGGCTCACATCCAACTGCGCAACGCTACGCGCTGTTCACATCCAACTGCCCAACACTACAATAACAAATATTCCAGCAATGCACACCAGCCACAGACTGCACACAGCACAGTCAGTGATTTTCATACAGAGAGCTACGTGGCGTTACCAACATAAAAACCTAAACAACCTACTTACAACTCCAGTCGCGTAAAAGTGGAGATAGTAGAGCCACTGCGATGATGCGAATTAGGTTTGATTTAAATACACGCTGTAACGATCGTGAACGTCAGTTACCTTTGAGATGGCACTTGGTTACTTGATGTTAGTCAAGAATGCCTTCGAGGTGACAAAAAACGCCATTGTCAACACCTCACTGAGTTTGAACGAGGTAGTGTAATATAGCTAGGAGAAGTTGGATGTTCCTTTTGCGATACTGCAGAAAGACTTGGCGGGAATGTAGCACTGTACAAGACTGCTGGCAGAGGTCGGCACGAGAATGTACGGTCGCAAGAACACCGGGTTCTAGGTGGCCGTGTGTCTCTACCGTCAGGGAAGACTACCGTGCCGGCCGTGGTGGCCGAGCGGTTCTAGGCGCTTCAGTCTGGAACCGCACGACTGCTACGATCGCAGGTTCGAATCCTGCCTCGGGCATAGATGTGTGTGATGTCCTTAGGTTAGTTAGGTTTAAGTAGTTCTACGTCTAGGGGACTGATGACTTCAGATGTTAAGTCCCATAGTGCTCAGAGCCATCTGAACCATTTTGAAGACTACCGTGTTCGGCGTATGGCTCTGTCGCGTGGTACCGCCTGTGCAGCAGAATTAGAGCTGTAGCGCCACAGTGCCACAATAAAATGTTACAAGTCGGTTACTGCAAGGACAGGTCTGCGCCAGGCGCCTGTAGCGTCCATTCCATTGAACCGAAACCACCGCCATTTGTAACTTCAGTCGTGTAAAACGAGAGCACGTTGGAGGGCAGAGTAGACATCTGTTGTGTTTTCTGGTCAATATTGGTTTGTCTCCGTGCCAGAGATGACTGTCTGTTGGTTAGAAGGAGGACATGCAACCAAACCGTTTGCGCACTCAACATACCGACCCTGGACATGGGGTTGTAAACTGGGATGCGACTTCGCACAACAGGACTGTACTGGTTCTTCCACGCACCTTCACTGCACATCTGTACGTCAGTCTGATGATTCGAAGTGTTCTGCTACCATTCATGATCAGCATTTTAGGTGGCGTTTTCCAACAGGATAACGCTCTCCCACATACCGCTCTTGTAACCAGCCATGCTCTACAGAGTGTGTACATGTTGGCTTGGCCTATTCGATCACCAAACGTGTCTCCAGTCGGTCGCATATGGTACATCATCGGACGAGAACTCTAGCGTCATCCACAAACCCGCATTACCTGGTAACCGTCCCTGTATTGATCGATCAGTGCAAAAGGCATCCCACAAACTGACACGTGGCACCTGTATACTACCACACATGCATGTTTGCATCCTGGAATTCAACGTTTTCGTGGTTACACTGGTTACTGATGTACCGGCATTTCACATTTTCAATGGCTTCTCTAGGGTCTACATTACCCTGTAATCGTGCGCTGTTAATAGTTGAAAGATATTACCTAGGCAAATGTGCTTAGAAATTTCATTTCTCTGCATTAACTACTATTTGGTGCTACCTCTTTATACGTAATTGTATGATAACTCGAGATGAAACAGACAGCTGATTGGCCGGATACCGGATGATCGGCCATTCCATAATATTGCCGTAGCAGTGGTGCCGACATCGGGGATTTCCGCCGCCGACGCATATCGACCGAAGACGGCCGATCTTTTCAAATTAGTACACTAGCAAGTGTACTGACTCATTGAATATCATCTCAATAGCCGAACATACAGATTTCGAACGAAGGTCTTTGGAATTGTAATCAGTTTGTTTTTTCGATCGAATCGGCCGACGTTCCACCTCACAAAACACGCTTGAGAAACATTTTAGGACAAAAAAACAGTTCATGATATTGTAAGGGTGAGAAAGATAATAGTAGGTTTATGTATCGGAATCTATGGTCTGAAATCGCTACTTTAATAGAAACTATAAGTCTCGAACAACTTAAAAATTTCACAATACTTTACTGAAAGTTACCTTATCCTACATTATGCACGTTTTGTGGCTGTCTAGCCATTTAAGCCTCATGTACGTACACACATCAAAAAAATTTGCATCACCCCGGTTCCGAGAACTCCTGAAGATAGACGTTGACTGTAGGTATTGTCTCACAATAACAGTCCCTTTGACTGTTCAGAGATGCCACTAAACCCGCCAAAAGATATAAACAATCATGCATGAGCAGCGCCTTTTAGACGGAGGGGCTGCGACAGCCGATGAGTTCCAGTCATTCCACCAGGAAGGAGGTACACGACTCGTGTTGTCTGTAAATCAACCATGCCTAGACGGTCAATACCGCCGTTTGATCGCGTCCCCATTGTTACTTTGTGCTACGAAGGGCTCTCAACAAAGGGAGTGTTCAGTCGTCTCGGAGTCAACCAAAGCGAACTCTTCGGACATGGAGGAGATACAGAGAGAGAAGAGCTGTCGATTTCATGCCTCGCTCAGGCTGCCCAATGGCTACTACTGCAGTCGATGACCGCTACCTACGGTTTATGGCTCAGCAACGCCGCCATGTTGAATAGTGCTTTTCGTGCAGCCACAGAACGTCGTGTTACGACTAATACCGTGCGCAATATGCTGCATGATACGCAACATTACTCCCGACGTCCATGGCGACGTGCATCTTTGCAAACACGACACAATGCAGCGCCGTACACATGGGCCAAACAACATGCCGAATGGACCGCGCAGGATCCGCATCACGTTTTCTTCACCGATGAATGTCGTATATGCCTTCAACCAGAAAGTCGTCAGAGACGTGTTTGGAGGCAACACGATCAGGCTTAACACTGTCCAGCGAGTGCAGCAAGGTTAAGGTTTCCTGCTGTTTTGGGGTGGCATTATGTGGGGCCGACGTACGCCGCTGGTGCCATATCGGCAGCATACTGGAGATGCATTCGTCTTCATGAACGACAATCGCGCCCCCATCGTACACGTCCTGTGAATGACTCCTTCAGGACAACGACATCTCTCGACTAGAGTGGCCAACATGCTCTCCAGACATGAACCCTAACGAACACGCCTGGGATAGTCTGAAAATTGCTGTTTATGGACGACGTGACCCATCAACCACTTTGAGGGGTCTACGCCGAATCGCCGTTGAGGAGTGGGACAATCTGGACCAACAGTGCCTTGATGAACAGGTGGACAGTATGCCACTACGAATACAGGTATGCATCAGTGCAAAAAGACGTGCTACTGGGTATTAGAGGTACCGGTGTGTACAGCACCACCTCTGAAGGTCTCGCTGTATGGTGTTACAACATACAATGTGTTGTTTTCATGAGCAATAAAAAGGGCGGAAATGATGTTTATGTTGATCTCTATTCCAATTTTCTCTACAGGTTCCGGAACTTTGGGAATCGAGGTGATGCAGACTTTTTTTGATGTGTTGTATAATATTTTAGACTTTTCCAATAAAAATTTCGGAGGCATGAGTTTTCAGCACGATCTCGTATATTCTTCTATGAGCAACATTATATTCTCCTTGGAGTACTCTATCGCACACGCAACTCACGTCAAAAATAACAGAACTAGACAATAGCAGATGGAAATTTTCCGTGCTGTTAGCGCTGAAGCGAAGTGGGCGCGAACTTCCCTGAACGTTTGCTAACGGACTGACAGGCAGCGAATGCGAACTCGAACGGAACACGACCGAAGACCGTTAGCTCACGTGCGCCTAGCGTTTTCACGCGAGAGAATTTTCGTTCGCTACTGCACGTTCGCTTGTTAGCTTCGGTGTAAAGGAGGCTTCTGACATAACATATCGTGCACAGAGACATTTGAACATTGTTACATACTCCACAGGTGACTGAGACAGCACGGAAACTCAGCACGTGCTACAACTACATAATTAGTCTGCAATTCACAATTAATTGCCTGGCAGAAGATTTATCGGACCACCTTTCTCACGTGCAAGAGAAATAAACACTTAAGGGGACCACACCCTGCCTATCTAACCCAAGTTAATTAAGGCAAGTATTTGACCCATTTCTGAAAAAAAAAAACTATTTAATCCAGGACCTTAATATTTTTACTGTATGTTACATGATGATAATAGAGTCAACTGTACTAAAATCTGCCGGCCGTTGTGGCTGTGCCGTTCTAGGCGCTTCAGTCTGGAACCGCGTGGCTGCTAAGGTCGCAGGTTCGAGTCCTGCCTCGGGCATGGATGTGCGTGATGTCCTTAGGTTAGTTGGGTTTAATTAGTTCTAAGTTCTAGGCGACTGATGACCTCAGAAGTTAAGTCGCATAGTGCTCAGAGCCATTTTGCACTAAAATCTACTTTTTCCATTTTATAGTTTTTAAGAAATTTTTTTGTAATTTATTAATAAAAAATATTAAGTTTTTTCTGTAGAAAATATTTTTGTGACCTTCCTAATGGGGGAATATTAATGAATGTAGTTCCTGAGGTGTCGTTTTATGTTATGCAGTCTCTTAAAATTTCATTATTTTTCTACCATAGTTTCTGATATAATGGGGAATATGTACTGAAAATTTTTGTTTGTGGGAAATTGATTTTAAAGAAAAAACTTTCGAAATTTGTTACTTGCAGTTAATTAAAACTGTCCTGCTGCATATGATGGCCCTTCTTTGGCCTCTAGCAGGTCTTCCAGCTTCTTTTTCACATTCCTGGATGTTTGTCTTTCTTTCTTGGCCATATTAGATGCAGACCTGCCTGCATCGGCTATCCTCATTTTGAAACTTCCTGGCAGATTAAAACTGTGTGTCCGACCGACACTCGAACTTGGGACCTTTGCCTTTCGCGGGCAAGTGCTCTACCGTCTGAGCTACCGAAGCACGACTCACGCCCGGTACTCACAGCTTTACTTCTGCCAGTCTCTCGTCTCCTATTTCCAAACTAGAACTTCTGTAAAGTTTGGAAGGTAGGAGACGAGATACTGGCAGAAGTAAAGCTGTGAGTAGCGGACGTGAGTCGTGCTTGGGTAGCTCAGATGGTAGAGCACTTGCCCGCGAAAGGCAAAGGTCCCTAGTTCGAGTCTCGGTCGGGCACACAATTTTAATCTGCTAGGAAGTTTCATATCAGCGCACACTCCGCTGCAGAGTAAAAATCTCATTCTGGAAATATCCTCATTTTATTGCAGTATTGCAGCTCAGTAATCATATTTTTACCAGTATTAATTCCCAAGTTTCTCAGTACCCAACACTTTCCAGTATTACCACAATTGAATGTAATAACAGCATCATGAACTCCTAGTTTCACTGCATGCATGCCTACAAACACAGTTTTACGAAGGCAGTTCCAAATTACGCTGTTGAAACATTCATTTGGGTTCTGTGTCTGCCCGTGCAGAAGGTCAGAATGAGCCAAGTCTCTGAAAATAGTTTTAATTGCTATAATAACAGCAGCAGGAAGAGAATTCTGGTGAGAATAAGATTCTCCAGTTTCCTGGACCCTATTGTATTTGCACCACGAATTTTCTCCTGATGGACACAATCCATGAGATGGCTTATTATCAGTAGAGGAGTTATGGAAGAGTATTGCCCAAACATCTCTCTTAATTGCCTCCAGATTTTCTTTATTTCTCCTGATTGCCTGCCCATGGTATACCTGCAAGTTTTCTATTCAGTCTTAGTTAACCGACCCTGTCCGGTCAACAATTTTCCATCTTCTAAGTTTTTTCCTCTCATATCAGTAGTTAGTTTTCGCAGCCTTGTTCCCAAACGTTTTTGAACATGGCCTACACATTCCATTTTGCTAATAATGGCATCTCCATATGGCTTAGAGTTCACCACATTGTTGTATGCCTTGCTGTCACCATCGCCCAAATATCTGGTGTACCGTATGCCTCTTGTTTCTATGCAGCGATGAAATATTTGTTGTACTCCATGAACTTCCATACCAGCACTTCTTCCTCTAAAATTAGCCACACAGTTGTGTTCTTTATGTTCATGGACTTTACAACATTTGCAATATTTTGACATTATCTCCACATCTACCAGTGTCTACACTCGTGGCAGTCACTACTCCATTCAGAGAAGTATGCCCACATTTCTACCAACTTCCATCAAGTGCAACTGCAATATCTGAACATCCATCATTTTCTTCCACTGCTTCCCTAGCAGCAAGTTTCATGCTTTCCTCACTGACCGCACATTCCGTTTTTCTAATATTGCAGTCAGTTTTTGAAATTTGTTTGGTGGCTGATGTAAGTTCATCACTGAACAAAATGTTCTCCCTGCAGCCATGCCCTAGCCAATGGATCGTAAGGCATAAACTAATCTGGTATTGATTTCATAAGGGCCACTTACATCTGGTTTTGAAGACCTCATAAATGAAATCACAGCTGAGCATTTAGTCCAAATTAAATCCAGAGCAAATGGTAGGCCTTTTCTCCCACTGGCACTCTCACAAATTTTCGCACTCTGTGAATTACCATACTGTCTACATTGTACAAATTTAGAAACTGCATCTGATAATATTCTCAAAATTATAATAATGTTAATGCACCCCTTGTCACTTACAGTAAATTGGTTGTAACTCTCTTGAAATGGTGAGAGCTTCTTTGATGTTACACTTGTTGAAGAATTACAATTAGAAACATCGTTGCCAGGTGACATAACGTCTTGTACAGAAAGCTTTCTAAACTTGTTTCCCCTAAACTGTCATTTCTTGAAAATGCCTTTACGTTTCGTCATCTTCAATAAACACAACGAAACACACGTAAACAAGCACTGCAAACGTAAGTGTAACAACTACTCGCAGTCACACTTGAACAAAACTAACCGCGTGTTTGAAAGAGTGTTGTTTACAAACAGCAAAAGCAAAAGAATACCGATCGTTGCATTCCAAGGATAGCCAACACACTCGGAAGTAAAAAAAATCCCTAACGTGTAATGTAGGGGATATAAAGATCTAAAATATGTGCAGGAAAGTGGGTGACAGAAAAGTGGGCGCGGCACATAAACACACATAGTAAGAAAATGCTCTTTAAATACTCGAAAAAATTTTTTTCAGCAAAATACTTTTCAGAGTACTTAAATAAAACCTTAATCTATCGAAATATGATGAAAACCGAAAATCGATTTTTTTCGACCTGAACCACAGTGTCGTCCCCTTAAATCTCTCCCGGCAACTCTGAGTTCTCTCACTTTTTTATAATGATCAATTTTCCGTTTGTAGCTGGACGTCTTTCGCATTCAGAGGAGAAAGTTGACGACTGAAATTTCATATAGAGAGCCTGCCAGAACGAAAACCGCCTATGTTTTGATTATTCTCACTCCAAAACGCGAATCGTATCTGTGCACTTTCTTCCCTGTTTCGTAACAATACGAAAGAGCTTCCCCTCTTCGGATTTTTCGATGTTCCCCGGCAATCTTATCTGATACCTTACCGTGCAGCAATACTGCAGAAGAGGGTGGACCAGCGTAGTGTAGGCTGTCTGTTTAGAACAGCTGTTGCATTTTCTAAGTGTTCTGCTAATAAATCGCAGTCACTGGTTCACTTTCCCCACATCATTAGGTGATCGTCCCAATTTAAATTGTTCATAGTTTAATCCCTAAGTACTTATTTGAATTCACAGTTTTTTCGTTTGTATGATGTTTCGTTTCATCGAAATTTAAAACATTCCATTTAGCACTCATGTGGATGACTCACTTTTCCTTGTTTAGAGTCAGTTGCCCTTTCGCATCATAGAGATATTTTGTCTAAGTCATTTTGCAATTGATTTTCATCATCTAATGACTTCACAAGACCGTAAAAGACAGCATCATTTGAAAAGAAGCTAAGAATGCTGCTCAGATTGTCTCCCAAATCGTTTCTGTAGCTCAGGAACAGCAGAAGGCCTGTAACACTTGGCGAACGCCAGATATCACTTCTGTTTTACTCGACGAATTTCCCATACAAAATCACAAGTCCAGTCACACAACTGACACGATTCTGCGTAGGTTCGCAATTTCATTACAAGTCACTTGTGAGGAAAAGTGTAAAAAAGTTTCTGGAAATATGAAAATATGTCGACAGCGCGCTCATTACTTCGCGAGAATAAAGAGCTAGTTGTATTTCGCAAGAATGATATTAACTGAATCTGAATTGACTATTTGTCACTAAATCATTTTGTTCGATGTAGTTCATATATGGAACACAGTGTAGGCCTACGTTCCAAAATCATAGTGTAAATCTGTTAGTGATATGGGTCTCTAATCCAGTGCAATACTCGTATTTCCAGCCTCCAGTACTAAAGAGGCGTTGGTGGGAGGTACCCTTTGTCATGTACTTTACAGTGATTTGCAGAGTATTAGATGTGGATGTACAGGGTGACAGTTATTGAAATAAATGAAATAAAATCATCATAACTGTAGTGACGTAACAAGACTGTTACGCCACTTGAGGTAGCCGCTAGAAAGAAAGGCACGCGTACACACACGCCGACGGGCGTGAATTCTGGAACAGGATAACTATTGAATGGTAGCAAGAAAAGTACGTAGCTGCTTTATACTTAACTTTATTAGTTGATGACTACAGCATTCTTCTTGAGACATTTATACTATAACTCTCAAAGTAGGTAAGGCTAATGGCGCCTTGCTAGGTCGTAGCCATGGACTTAGCAGAAGGCTATTCTAACTGTCTCTCGGCAAATGAGAGGAAGGCTTCGTCCGTATGGTCGCTAGCAATGTCGGCGTACAACTGGGGCGAGTGCTTGTTCGTATCATGAGACCTGCCTTGTGGTGGCGCTAGGTCTGCGATCACACAGTGGCGACACGCGGGTCCGACATGTACTAAATGGACCGCGGCCGATTTAATCTACCACCTAGCAAGTGTGGTGTCTGGCGGTGACACCACAATAACTTCTGAACGGTTTGCGTTAGGACGTTCAAAATGCACGGTTGGCGTGCGGACTTGTTGGGAATCAGTATGCTCATTGTTTGGCGACGAAGCCCACTTTCATTTGGATGATTTCGTCAACAAACAAAACTGGCGCATTTGGGGAAGTGAGAATCTTGCATTTCGCGATCGAGAGGTGTCTTCGCCCTCAACAGGTGTCTGTGTGATGGGCAATGTCCAGTAGCCCTGCGCATAATAGTTCGCGACTGGGAACGTTCAGTTTAGTTCGCGGTTCCGTCGCGAACTAGGTCGCTCTTTTAGTTCGTTAGCTCCCATCTCGATTTCCAGAAAGACGGTTCGCTCGTTTTGCTACCACTACTGCTCACGCTCTTTTATTCGTCTTTTAAATAATGACCAGTGTTGCCAATGCCTGTATTATTACAGTTTTATGTCGAGTAATTAGACTTCAAACGGGCAAATAAACCAGTTATTTACACAAATGGGTAAAATGGGGTAGTCAACTACTTTACCTTACATACAGTTCACTTGTAGTATTTTAATTAATTTGAAAATATATATATATATATATATATATATATATATATATATTTATTTATTTATTTATTTATTAGTTCATTGTATGAATTTGTGAATAAAAATGCACTTTCATAAATAATCGATTTTTTTAAAGTTTTGGAAATAACCAATTAAAAATATTTCTGATTTAGGTACAGTTTAAGTACTACACGCACAAACAATAACACCTTTATTATTAACTGAAAGAACACTAACACTTTAAATTTGTTACCAAACAATTAGACATACAAAAAATAACTATGACCCCTGAGTGAGATCGTATTCTAAAGCATACTTTTTGTGCTTTGCATTATCATTCTTTAAATAATCAGTTTTGTAATTTTCAAATGAAATATTACAAAAATTTACATATTATTATGTAAAAACATTAATTTGGAAACTTTGTTCGTTGATAACAGTGTTCTTCGTTCATTAAGGATTTGTCCCGTCGCCGAAAAAACGCTTTCTCAGGGCACTGATGTCTCTACTATGCAAAATCTCTTTAACACATATGCATATATGTGAGGATATAATTGACGACGCTTGTGCCACCACTCAAGCGTGGGGGGGGGGGGGGGTGGGGGGGGGAAGGAAGCACGTGATTTTTTTTTTTAAAGCCTACTGCGGGCTCTCGCTCCGTCTCGCTATTGTCCGTCGGTCTTCGGAAAAGAGCGAACGAACTAAGTAGCGAGGTAATCCGTGAACTAGTTCGCGTAGTTCACCTGTGGGAGTGCTCTCCCGAACTAGTTCGTTCGCGAACTACACGAGACTAATGTCCAGTCACGAAACAATCCATGCGATATTTCTTGCTGGCACGATGGCTACCGAACGGTACGTGAAGGTTTTGGAAGATGATTCCATCTTTATTATCCAAAGAGACCCTGATTACGACAAGATATGGTTCATGGAAGACGGAGCTCGACGCCATCGAAGTAGGAGAGTGTTTTATGTCCTGGAGTAGCACTTTGGGAACCGCGCATTCTGGCTCTGGGGTACCTAGACGCCACTGGCTTGCGTCTCAATTGGCCTCCATGTTCTCCGGATCTGAATGCATGCGACTCCTTTTTGTGGCACTTTATTAAAGACTAGGTGTACGGCAATAATCCGAAAACCATTGTCGAGCTCATATCACCCATTCAGGAAGTGATTGACAGCATCGATGTTCCGACACTTCGGCGGGTCATGCAGAATTTCGCTATTCATCTGCGCCACATCATCGCCAATGATGGCAGGCGTATCGAACATGTCAGAAACAAAATCCGAAAATCTGTAGTGACAATTACGTGCTGCATAACGTGTGTGTGCGCCGCAGATTGTGATTAATTTACGTTTTTCTTCTGTATGGTTCAATATCGTCACCCTGTATGTTACGGCGTAAAGTCAGCGCCGCCACGCCAGTCGGGATCGAAATAGAAGAGACGGCTGTGAGAAGAAGACAGCCAATCGGACGAAGACCGACATCCCTCCAGGACGACAACGCGACATTAGCGGGCCCTATGTGAAGAGAACATAAGCGCCGCACCCGACCAGTGGGAGACCACTTCGGTAGCAGCTTCAATGTTAGCCACTTCGTTACCTATCTCTGTGTAGCAGAGATTGATGTTTGTCTATTCTGAAGAAGAATGATTATTTTGCATGTCGCCCTTTGCTTGCAACACATATGAAAGTTAAGTAACTGTAATTGTCTTTTGTAATAAAACTCATTAATACGAGTTGTTTGTCTAGCGAACCGAGTATGCAGTATTCCTAGACACAACACTGAACATGTAGATGCACACTACTGGCCATTAGAATTGCTACACCACGAAGATGACGTGCTACAGAAGCGAAATTTAACCGACACGAAGAAGATGCTGTGATATACAAATGATTAGCTTTCAGAGCATTCACACGAGGTTGGCGACGGTGGTGACACCTACAACGTGCTGACATCAGGAAAGTTTGCAACCGATTTATCACACACAAACAGCAGTTGACCGGCGTTGTATGGTGAAATGTTATTGTGATGCCTCGTGTAAGGAGGAGAAATGCGTACCATCACGTTTCCGACTTTGATAAAGGTCGGATTGTACCCTATCGCGATTGCGGTTTATCGTATCGCGACATTGCTGCTCATGTTGGTCGAGATCCAATGACTGTTAGCAGAATATGGAATCGGTGGGTTCAGAAGGGTAATACGAAACGCCGTACTGGATTCCAACGGCCTCGTGTCACTAGCAGTCGAGATGACAGGCATCTTATCCGCATGGCTGTAACGGATCGTGCAGCCATGTCTCGATCCCTGAGTCAACAAATGGGGACGTTTCCTAGACAACAACCATCTGCATGAACAGTTCGATGACGTTTCAGCAGCATGGACTATCAGGTGGGAGACCGTGGCTGCGGTTACCCTTGACGCTGCATTACAGACAGGAGCGCCTGCGATGATGTACTCGACGACGAATGGCAAAACGTCATTCATTCGGATGAATCCAGATTCTGTTTACTGCATCATCATGGTCGCATCCGTGTTTGGCGACATCGCGGTGAACGCACATTGGAAGCATGTATTCGTCATCGCCATACTGGCGTATCATTCGGCGTAATGGTATGGGATGCCATTGGTTACACGTCTCGGTCACCTGTTTGAACAGTGGACGTTACATTTCAGATGTGTTACGACCCGTGGATCTACCCTTCATTCGATCCCTGCTTACCCTACAATTCAGCAGGATAATGCACGACCGCAGGTTGCAGGTCCTGTACGGGTCTTTCTGGATACAGAAAATGTTCGACTGCTGCCCTGGCCAGCACATTCTCCAGATCTCTCACCAATTGAAAACGTCTGGTCAATGGTGGCCGAGCAACTGGCTGGTCACAATACGCCAGTCACTACTCTTGATGAACTGTGGTATCGTTTTAAAGCTGCATGGGCAGCTGTACCTGTACACGCCATCCAAGCTCTGTTTGATTCAATACCCAGGCGTATCAAGGCCGTTATTACGGCCAGAGGTGGTTGTTCTGGGTATTGATTTCTCCGGATCTATACACCCAAATTGCGTGAAAATGTAATCACATGTCAGTTCTAGTATAA
Source organism: Schistocerca serialis cubense (assembly GCF_023864345.2). NCBI lineage: Eukaryota > Metazoa > Arthropoda > Insecta > Orthoptera > Acrididae > Schistocerca > Schistocerca serialis. The sequence continues at coordinate 219,133,903 of NC_064647.1, read as the reverse complement.
TATATTTGTCCAATGAATACCCGTTTATCATCTGCATTTCTTCTTGGCGTAGCAATTTTAATGCCCAGTAGTGTACATCCGTGCTTGTGCATCTTTATTAACGAACTTGTCTCTGACAGTAAACTAAGCACTCTTCTGTCTACGGTCCTTCAGCGAGTCAGCGTCGTACGCATTCCCGATCCCCTACCGACTGGGTTGCTGCTCCATGTCTAGAGCAGGGAGAAAGAGATTAGCGTTTAACGTCCCAACGATAACGAGATCATTAGAGACGGAGCCCAAGGTCGGGTTAGGGAAGGATGGGAACGTAATCGGTCGTGCCTTTTCAAGGGAGCCATCCCCGCGTTTGTCTGAAGCGATTTAGGGAAACCATTGAAAATCTAAATCTTGATGGGTTTGAACCGTCGTCCTCGAGAATACGAGTCTATGACTAATGACGTCGATGTCCGTAGGGCTCAACGAAGTTAGGAAACTACTGCGAAAGCAAAGAGAGCTTCGCTGCAAGTTTAAACGCAGCCAAAACATCTCAGACAAACAGAAGCTAAACGATGTGAAAGTTAGCGTAAGGAGGGCTATGCGTGAAGCGTTCACTGAATTCGAAACTAAAATTCTATGTACCGACTTGACAGAAAATCCTAGGAGGTTGTGGTCTTACGTTAAATCGTAAGTGGATCGAAACAGCATATCGAGACACTCTGGGGTGATGATGGCATTGAAACAGTGGATGACACGCGTAAAGCTGAAATACTAAACATCTTTTTCCAAAGCTGTTTCACAGAGGAAGACCGCACTGCAGTTCCTCCTCTAAATCCTCGCCCGAACGAAAAAATGGTTGACATCGAAATAAATGTCCAAGGAATAGAAAAACTACTGGAATCACTCAACAGAGGAAATTCCACTGGACCCGACGGGATATCAACTCGATTCTACACAGAGTACGCGAAAGAACTTGCCCCCCTTCTAACAGCTGTGTACCGCAAGTCTCTAGAGGAACGGAAGGTTCCAAATGATTGGAAAAGAGCACAGGTAGTCCCAGTCTTCAAGAAGGGTCGTCGAGCAGATGCTCAAAACTATAGACCTTTATCTCCAACATCGATCTGTTGTAGAACTTCAGAACATTTTTTTTGCTCGCGTATCATGTCGTTTCTGGAAAGCCAGAATCTACTCTGTAGGAATAAACATAGATTCCGGAAACAGCGATCGTGTGAGACCCAACTCGCTTTATTTGTTCATGAGACCCAGAAAATATTAGATAAAGGCTCCCAGGTAGATGCCATTTTCCTTGACTTCCGGAAGGCGTTCGATACAGTTCCGCACTGTCGCCTGATAAACAAAGTAAGAGCCTACGGAACATCAGACCAGCTGTGTGGCTGGATTGAGGAGTTTTTAGCAAACAGAGCACTGGGGAGTGTTATGGGACCACTGCTTTTCACAATATGTACAGGCTGGCCAGAATATGTGTGAAATGCTTGTAGGGCAGGTTGTACTGAGACATAAATGTGAAGAAAGAAATTCGATACGTTGCTCCGTTTCGGAGTTATTTAGCATACAATTTAGCCAATCGGGGCGGTGTTGCACAACGAGTGTTTTGACTCGTTAGCTGAAACTTTAATTTACGCGCGCGACGATCTGGTGGCCTAACTTCAATGCTAAATAACTCGGAAACGGCGCAACGTATCGAATTTCTTTCTTAACATTTATGTCTCAGTACAACCTGCCCTGTAACATCACTACAAGCATTTCAGACATTTTCTGACCACCCTGTATAAATGACGTAGTAGATAGTGTCGGAAGTTCCATGCGGCTTTTCGCGGATGATGCTGTAGCATACAGAGAAGTTGCAGCATTAGAAAATTGCAGCGAAATACAGGAAGATCTGCAGCCGATAGGCACTTGGTGCAGGGAGTGGCAACTGACCCTTAACATAGTCAAATGTAATGTATTACAAATACATAGAAAGTAGGATCCTTTATTGTATGATTATATGATAGCGGAACAAACACTAGTAGCAGTTACTTCTGTAAAATATCTGGGAGTATGCGTGCGGAACGATTTGAAGTGGAATGATCATATAAAATTAATTGTTGGTAAGACGGGTGTCAGGTTGAAATTCATTGGGAGAGGCCTTAGAAAATGCAGTCCATCAACAAAGTAGGTGGCTTACAAAACACTCGTTCGACCTATACTTGGGTATTGCTCATCACTGTGGGATCCGTACCAGGTCGGGTTGACAGAGGAGAAGATCCAAAGAAGAGCGGCGCGTTTCGTCACAGGGTTATTTGGTAAGCGACATAGCGTTACGGAGATGTTTAGCAAACTCAAGTGGCAAACTCTGCAAGACAGGGGCTCTGCATCGCGGTGTAGCTTGCTGTCCAGGTTTCGAGAGAGTGCGTTTCTGGATGAGGTATCGAATATATTGCTTTCCCCTACTTATACCTCCCGAGGAGATCACGAATGTAAATTCAGAGAGATTCGAGCGCGCACGGAGGCTTTCCAGCAGTCGTTCTTCCCGCGAACCATACGAGACTGGAACAGGAAAGGGAGGTAATGACAGTGGCACGTAAAGTGCCCTCCGCCACACACCGTTGGGTGGCTTGCGGAATATAAATGTAGATGTAGATGTAGGACTTATAACGGTATTTTGCGGGCAGGCGTGTCAAATAGCATCATATTAATTAAAATCGGGGAAGAATTAAAAAGGGGAAAGTAATACGAAACTTTAATAACTGCACAGTATTACTAAGAAGCAATATAATGAAAAGTAATAAAAAGCAAAGTAGCAAAGACCAAGCGGGACAGAAAGATATAGGGACGCGTGTGTTTTTTAGTACATGTAAAAGAACATGTAACACGTTATTGAGCTCTCTAGCTTCAGTTATCGCGATCGGGCTAGTCGATGAAAAAGTGGTACGCGACTGCGAAATTCGTTGAGGAGATTATTTAAAGACTCTTCAAGCACGTTTAAAATACATTACGTGTGACGAAGTGATCAGAGACGTTTATTATCGGGCGGAGTGAAAATGAATCCGACAACATAATTCGAACTTTGTGTTAGCTGGGAAAAATACTCTTTGGAAACTATTATGGTTGTGGAACCCACGAAAGTTGTGCGCAACAGAAAGCTATAGTTTACGTAATTCTGCATTTTATAAAATGGTGAAACGCGTGTACGCGGAACATTAACAGAATTTTATCCTTGGACGATTGCGGGGGTAACTGATACAAATAACGCGCCAGCATAAAAAATCACTTATTAACTACCAGATATTAATTAACGGGGACCTAAAATACTAAAAAAAGAAGGTAGGATCATCACATCCAATCCCGATTCATATTTCATATTTAATTAGTGAAAAGAGAAGTGTTAATAAACAAACTACATTTCAATTTTATCCACGATTTTGGCTTCATTACGTAGTCTTGACTACATGTTAAACAATATCTGTGGAAGTTGTGTGCAACGTATCGTCATAATATTTAGCCAACCAACATTGTGGGACACCAAAAAATGTAAATGCATGAAATTATTCTTACAGCGGGTGTATAATGTGTGAGTGCGACGAAATATATTGAGAAACTGGAAATCCATTACGTACTTGCATGTTTGTCTGCGAAAATGGTCCTTGTCGGTAAATCGTCGTCATCATCATCATCATCATCATCATCATCGTCATTTAAGACTGATTATGCCTTTCAGCGTTCAGTCTGAAGCATAGTCCCCCTTATAAAATTCCTCCATGATCCCCTATTCAGTGCTAACATTGGTGCCTCTTCTGATGTTAAGCCTATTATTTCAAAATCATTCTTAACCGAATCCAGGTACCTTCTCCTTGGTCTGCCCCGACTCCTCCTACCCTCTACTGCTGAACCCATGAGTCTCTTAGGTAACCTTGCTTCTCGTATGCGTGTAACATGACCCCACCATCTAAGCCTGTTCGCCCTGACTGCTACATCTATAGAGTTCATTCCCAGTTTTTCTTTGATTTCCTCATTGTGCACACCCTCCTGCCATTGTTCCCATCTACTAGTACCTGCAATCATCCTAGCTACTTTCATATCCGTAACCTCAACCTTATTGATAAGGTAACCTGAATCCACCCAGCTTTCACTCTCATACAACAAAGTTGGTCGAATGATTGAACGGTGCACAGATAACTTAGTCTTGTTACTGACTTCCTTCTTGCAGAAGAGAGTAGATCATAGCTGAGCACTCACTGCATTAGCTTTGCTACACCTCGCTTCCAGTTCTTTCACTATGTTGCCATCCTGTGAGAATATGCATCCACCTGTTCTATCTTTGTTCCTCCTATTTGGCACTCAATCCGTTCATATCTCTTTCCCACTGACATTACTTTCGTTTTGGAGATGCTAATCTTCATACCATAGTCCTTACATTTCTGATCTAGCTCTGAAATATTACTTTGCAAACTTTCAATCGAATCTACCATCACAACTAAGTCATCCGCATATGCAAGACTGCTTATTTTGTGTTCACATATCTTAATCTCGCCTAGCCAGTCTATTGTTTTCAACATATGATCCATAAAAATATGAACAACAGTGGAGACAGGTTGCAGCCTTGTCTTACCCCTGAAACTACTCTGAACCATGGATTCAATTTACCGTCAACTGTAACTGCTGCTTGACTATCCATGTAAAGACTTTTAATTGCTTGCAAAGTTTGCGTCCTATTACATTATCTAGTAGAACAGACAATAACAGCCTCCTAGGAACCCGGTCATATGCCTTTTCTAGATCTATTAAGCGTAGATACAATTCCCTGTTCCACTCATAACACTTCTCCATTATTTGCCGTAAGCTAATGATCTGGTCCCGACAACCTCTAAGAGGCCTAAACCCACACTGATTTTCATCCAATTGGTCCTCAACTAATACTAGCACTTTCCTTTCAACAATACCTGAGACGATTTTACCCACAACGGTGATTAAAGGGATACCTCTGTAGTTGTTGCCAGCATCATATTTAAAGTACCAGGAAAGCAGGTTGCTAGCCTTACTTGCCCCGAGTCCCATTGGGTATTACCCCTAACGGTTGAGGGACTAACCGGTGGATTTGGTAGTCTTTGCCGTATGAGCACAAAGGTGACCACGACTCAGAATATGTCCGAGATGCCCAGCCTTATTCCAAAGTAGCCGGTATCCCGACTGTGGGGACCACTTACTTGGGCACTCATACGTTGCCCGTGGCTGATGAACTAGGACATAACAACTGGAACCCACACCATGAAGCATCAGCCTAGAGTTCGAATAGAATCGCTGGAACATTGCAAACCATTCAGATTAATCGAACATCTAAATACGCATAATGCTGTTACCACCAGGCCGGTGTGGTCGTGCGGTTCTAGGCGTTTCAGTCTGGAACCGCGTGACCGCTACGGTCGCAGGTTCGAATCCTGCCTCGGGCATGGATGTGTGTGATGTCTTAGGTTAGTTAGGTTTAAGTAGTTCTAAGTTCTAGGGGACTGATGACCTCAGATGTTAAGTCCCATAGTGCTCAGAGCCATTTGAACCATTTGTTACCACCAGGATGTGTTCTTTCTCCTCTCCCCCGTGGAAGTAATTGAATTAAGAGTCAGCCGGGAAATAAATTTAAATCAATTGACGACCATTGAGCCAGCGTCACGAATTTTCAAACGTCCACTGCCATGTATGAAGGCGAGTGACACTACGAGTGTTAACGTCGATCGAGGGTTCTCGTCTTGATCGTATTGAATGACATTGAGCGGTTACAAACTCTACCCAGCGTCCGTTGCTTCCAGACGGAGTGAATGAGCTGCCTGGTGGGCAGCCACCGGCCTGCCACAGACGCCTGGCGAGTACAGACACGTGCCAGAGGTGGGAACGCGGCGTCCATTCACCACGGACTGGACCCCCTGTTACCCAACGGCCGGCGGCAGCGACGGGCTCAGCACAGACCGGACCATTGTGCTGGCCGGCGGTACCCACGCCCCCAGTGGAGGCAGGTGGACGGCGGCGCGGCTGTCTTTACGAGCGCTCGTAACGCGCGGACAACTTTCACGCTGCGTGGCGGAGTCACACAGCGCCCGCCGGCCCGCCGTCTACGGTATTAGAGAAAGGCTACAGACTAGACCAGGGGGGCCTGCAGTCTTTACCTGGCCCATTACGCCCGACCGCATTAAGACTAACTCAGGCGTTAGAAAATGTCAAAATTGTTATTAGGTATAACTACGAAAGCGCGTAGTTTTGTAAGAGGGGTGCACTTTGAATGACCGGCAGCGCTGCTGAAATTTTCGTATTAACAAAAAACAGCTTCGGGTTATAATGCCACACTTTCTACAGGTAGCGGAATACATGGCGCTCGGTCTGCGATCACACAGTGGCGACACGCGGGTCCGACATGTACTAATGGACCGCGGCCGATTTAAAGCTACCACCCAGCAAGTGTGCTGTCTGGCGGTGACACCACAGAAACAAAAGAAAAATTCGGAGTAGGTATTAAAATCCATGGAGAAGAAATAAAAACTTTGAGGTTCACCGATGACATTGTAATTCTGTAAGAGACAGCAAAAGACTTGGAAGAGCAGTTGAACGGAATGGACAGTGCCTTGAAAGGAGGGTATAAGTTGAACATCAACAAAAGCAAAACGAGGATAATGGAATGTAGTCGAATTAAGCTGGGTGATGCTGAGGGAATTAGATTAGGAAATGAGACAAAGTAGTAAAGGAGTTTTGCTATTTGGGGAGCAAAATAGCTGATGATCGTCGAAGTAGAGAGGATATAAAGTGTAGACTGGCAATGGCAAGGAAAGCGTTTCTGAAGAAGAGAAATTTGATAACATCGAGTATAGATTTAAGTGTCAGGAAGTCGTTTCTGAAAGTATTTGTTTGGAGTATAGCCATGTATAGAAGTGAAACATGGACGATAACTAGTTTGGACAAGAAGAGAATAGAAGCTTTCGAAATGTGCTGCTACAGAAGAATGCTGGAGATTAGATGGGTAGATCATATAACTAATGAGGAGGTAATGAATAGGATTGGGAAGACGAGAAGTTCGTGGCACAACTTGACTAGGAGAAGGGATCGGTTGGTAGGACATATTCTGAGGCATCCTGGGATCACAAATTTAGCATTGGAGGGCAGCATGGAGGGTAAAAACCGTAGACGGAGACCAAGAGATGAATACACTAAGCAGATTCAGAAGGATGTAGGTTGCAGTAAGTACTGGGAGATGAAGAAGCTTGCACAGGATAGAGTTGCATGAAGAGCTGCATCAAACCAGTCTCAGGACTGAAGACCACAACAACAACAACATGTATCCAGAATGAAATTTTCACTCTGCAACGGAGTGTGCGCTGTTATGATACCTCTTCGAACATTAAAACTCTGTGACTGGCCCAGACTCGAACTCGGGACTTTTGCGTTTCGCGGGCAAGTGCTCTACCGAATCTATTTATGCATGTAATCACATGACAGTTCTAGTATAATATACACTCCTGGAAATTGAAATAAGAACACCGTGAATTCATTGTCCCAGGAAGGGGAAACTTTATTTACACATTCCTGGGGTCAGATACATCACATGATCACACTGACAGAACCACAGGCACATAGACACAGGCAACAGAGCATGCACAATGTCGGCACTAGTACAGTGTATATCCACCTTTCGCAGCAATGCAGGCTGCTATTCTCCCATGGAGACGATCGTAGAGATGCTGGATGTAGTCCTGTGGAACGGCTTGCCATGCCATTTCCACCTGGCGCCTCAGTTGGACCAGCGTTCGTGCTGGACGTGCAGACCGCGTGAGACGACGCTTCATCCAGTCCCAAACATGCTCAATGGGGGACAGATCCGGAGATCTTGCTGGCCAGGGTAGTTGACTTACACATTCTAGAGCACGTTGGGTGGTACGGGATACATGCGGATGTGCATTGTCCTGTTGGAACAGCAAGTTCCCTTGCCGGTCTAGGAATGGTAGAACGATGGGTTCTATGACGGTTTGGATGTACCGTGCACTATTCAGTGTCCCCTCGACGATCACCAGTGGTGTACGGCCAGTGTAGGAGATCGCTCCCCACACCATGATGCCGGGTGTTGGCCCTGTGTGCCTCGGTCGTATGCAGTCCTGATTGTGGCGCTCACCTGCACGGCGCCAAACACGCATACGACCATCATTGGCACCAAGGCAGAAGCGACTCTCATCGCTGAAGACGACACGTCTCCATTCGTCCCTCCATTCACGCCTGTCGCGACACCATTGGAGTCGGGCTGCACGATGTTGGGGCGTGAGCGGAAGACGGCCTAACGGTGTGCGGGACCGTAGCCCAGCTTCATGGAGACGGTTGCGAATGGTCCTCGCCGATACCCCAGGAGCAACAGTGTCCCTAATTTGCTGGGAAGTGGCGGTGCGGTCCCCTACGGCACTGCGTAGGATCCTACGGTCTTGGCGTGCATCCGTGCGTCGCTGCGGTCCGGTCCCAGGTCGACGGGCACGTGCACCTTCCGCCGACCACTGGCGACAACATCGATGTACTGTGGAGACCTCACGCCCCACGTGTTGAGCGATTCGGCGGTACGTCCACCCGGCCTCCCGCATGCCCACTACACGCCCTCGCTCAAAGTCCGTCAACTGCACATACGGTTCACGTCCACGCTGTCGCGGCATGCTACCAGTGTTAAAGACTGCGATGGAGCTCCGTATGCCACGGCAAACTGGCTGACACTGACGGCGGCGGTGCACAAATGCTGCGCAGCTAGCGCCATTCGACGGCCAACACCGCGGTTCCTGGTGTGTCCGCTGTGCCGTGCGTGTGATCATTGCTTGTACAGCCCTCTCGCAGTGTCCGGAGCAAGTATGGTGGGTCTGACACACCGGTGTCAATGTGTTCTTTTTTCCATTTCCAGGAGTGTATTTGTCCAATGAATACCCGTTTATCATCTGCATTTCTTCTTGGTGTAGCAATTTTAATGGCCAGTAGTGTACTTTCGTGCTTGTGCATCTTTATTAACGAACTTTTCTCTGACAGGAAACTAAGAACTCTTCTCTCTTCTGTCCTTCAGCGAGCGTCGTACGTATCCCCGATCCCCTACCGACTGGATTGCTGCTCCATGTCTAGTGCAGGGAGAAAGAGATTAGTGTTTAACGTCCCATCGATAACGAAGTCATTAGAGACAGAGCCCAAGGTCGGGCCGGCCAAAGTGGCCGAGCGGTTCTAGGCGTTACACTCTGGAACCGCGCGATCGCTACGGTCGCAGGTTCGAATTCTGCCTCGGGCATGTATGTGTGATGTCCTTAGGTTAGTTAGGTTTAAGTAGCTCTAAGTTCTCGGGGACTGACAACTTCAGAAGTTAAGTCCCATAATGCTCAGAGCCATTTGAACCAACCCAAGGTCGGGTTAGGGAAGGATGGGAAGGTAACCGGCCGTGCCTTTTCATGGGAACCATCCCCGCATTTGTCTGAAGCGATTAAGGAAAACCATGGAAAATCTAAATCTTGATGGGTTTGAACCGTCGTCCTCGAGAATGTGAATCCATGTCTAGTGACGTCGATGTCCCCAGTGTACACATGTTACTTACTATGGTGGTCAATACACCCTAATCAGACAATTGCTGTAGAGCAGGAGGCCCGGGCCACATAAACAACATTCACAGTTTAGAACAACAACACTTTCATTAAACTTTTCTTTAGGAAATAAAATTTTATCTTTAAAATTTTTGTGATAAGTTAGCAAATCCTTACAAGCACGGGCTAGGGCCCTATTCAAACAATAATATTAATCTTTAAACAGGCATTAAGTGATTCGCAAGATAATTTAAATTACGTACACAGTAAAGCTTGCAAAAAGGGGCTACAATAATGAGATAAAGTATAACCAATCACGGATAACACAATTTTTTTTAAATAAAATACAAACAGATACGCCCCTTCGTGACAGATTTTCAAAACAGGTGACGTCACATAGGCACGGGCTAATTCAAGTAGCAGGAGGGGGGCCCACTGGAGCCAGATCAGAGGCGGCTGGACCAAGAACCTACAGCAAGCGGGCGACCTGGACAGGGTGCCGCACACAGTACACTATAACACACACTGGAGAAAAAGGGTCTTAGAGCACGTGCTGCTGTACAATGTCAGAGAAAAGGGGGGGGGGCGAGGGGAACGGCAAATATTAATTCCTCAGACGTAAAATAACTACGATGTATAACATAATAGCCTAATTCACGAACATTGAGCTGAAACAGTCAAGGGTGAATCAATAACTAATGCAATTGACGTAACCTTAAAGGACGAGGGCGAATAGCATAATACCAAGTCAGCTTAGAAATTTAAACTACACTAGTAGGTTAACATACGCTCACTGGGGGGCTCATTTAAATTACCCCATAACAGGATACTGATAGACTTAAACAGTCAAGTAAGACTACCATTTCACTGTTTACGAGTAAACAAGTAATGCAATTAGATAACACTGAACGTACAGATTCAATGTTAAGCCTGTGCATTGAACCAACTATAACAACGTCCACACAACTCAGTGTAGCAGGAAAAATATTACAGCTTCACCATACTGGCTTGTGCAGTCCGTCACTGCGAACAGCAATAGTACCAATTGGCCGGCCGGCTCTAGGGGACTGATGACCTCAGCAGTTATGTCCAATAGTGCTCAGAGCCATTTGAACCAATAGACCAATTAATACACCTCGCTTACTCGGACTGTATCACATAACTAAATCCAGATAAACCTCTAACCAACCACAATAACACGTGTTTACTTAAACAGCACTAAATGGAGGGGACCTTTTGGTTGGCAAGACAACAGTTTTCAGTCATTGTACCAATACTTGGGAAGCAAGGATCAGTATAATATGCACACAAAAAACATGACTAGCAATTCTAACGAAATCTTTTATGAAACCATTTACAGATCCAAATCAGGGCCGCACGACTCGTTTCGGGTAATGTGGCCGAGTCCAGTTCCCACACTACAAGGCAAGTTCGGTCTTGCAAACGTGTCAAACACACCACAACCTCTGCGTCGTGTCCCGACCTGCTCAACCACGCTCCCCCTGATTCCCCAGCGCCGCGCGGCTCTCCGGCTGTCCCTCTCTAGCGCCACACGTCCGTCGCGACCAAAAGCCACGTCAAACGGCCGAGGCCAAAGATCACACCATACTGCCCCTATCGATCAGTCGATACGAGCCTACTCTGCTGACTTACCATGTGAACCAAAACAGTATCGAAATAAGAACAACCTATCTTTGTTAGGGGTGGAGATAAATAGTGGTTACCATAGAAAAACAACTCAGAAATGTTGTGTCGGTAGCTGGGCCGACACCGTGAAGTTGAGATGGCTGAAAAGGCAAGCTAGACTAACGCTGTAGCCGATAGGGCACGCAAGGCTAACGCCGACGGGCGTGAAGTCTGGAACATGAGAACTTATAAATGAATAAGAAGAAAAGTATGTAGATGCTTATTACTTATCTTTTTATTAGTCCTTGGAATACATCTCTCTTGAATACTCGTAAGCTATAGGCACTGATACAAATGGCGCCTTGCTAGTTCGTAGCCATTAACTTAGCTGATGGCTATTCTGTCTCTCGGCTAATGAGAGAGAAAGGCTTCGTACATCTGGTCGGTAGCTAGGTTCTCGTACAACTGGGGCGAGTGCTCTCTCGTATCACGAGACCTGCCTTGGTGGTGGCGCTAGGTCTGCGATTACACAGTGGCGACACGCGGGTCCGACATGTACTAAATGGACCGCGGCCGATTTAAGCTACCACCTAGCAAGTGTGGTGTCTGGCGGTGACACCACAAGAAATGTGTCGAACTGTTTGAACCAAATTATCTGCTTGTTGTTGTTGTTGTGGTCCTCAGTCCTGAGACTGGTTTGATGCAGCTCTCCATGCTACTCTATCCTGTGCAAGCTTCTTCATCTCCCAGTACCTACTGCAGCCTACATCCTTCTGAATCTGCTTAGTGTATTCATCTCTTGGTCTCCCTCTACGATTTTTACCCTCCACGCTGCCCTCCAATGCTAAATTTGTGATCCCTTGATGCCTCAAAACATGTCCTACCAAACGATCCCTTCTCCTAGTCAAGTTGTGCCACGAACTTCTCGTCTTCCCAATCCTATTCAATACCTCCTCATTAGTTATATGATCTACCCACCTAATCTTCAGCATTCTTCTGTAGCAGCACATTTCGAAAGCTTCTATTCTCTTCTTATCCAAACTAGTTATCGTCCATGTTTCACTTCCATACATGGCTACACTCCATGTAAATACTTTCAGAAACGACTTCCTGACACTTAAATCTATACCCTATGTTAACAAATTTCTCTTCTTCAGGAACTTTTTTCTTGTCATTGCCAGTCTATATTTTATATCTTCTCTACTTCGACCATCATCTCCCCAAATAGCGAAACTCCTTTACTACTTTAAGTGTCTCATTTCCTAATCTAATTCCCTCAGCATCGCCCGACTTTATTCGATTACATTCCATTATCCTTGTTTTGCTTTTGTTGATGTTCATCTTATATCCTCCTTTCAAGACACTATCCATTCCTTCAACTGCTCTTCCGAGTCCTTTGCTATCTCTGACATAATTACAATGTAATTGGCGAACCTCAAAGTTTTATTTCTTCTCCATGGATTTTAATACCTACTCCGAACTTTTCTTTTGTTTCCTTTACTGCTTGCTCAATATACAGATTGAATAACATTGGGGAGAGGCTACAACCCTGTCTTACTCCCTTCCCAACCACTGCTTCCCTTTCGTGCCCCTCGACACTTATAACTGCCATATGGTTTCTGTACAAATTGTAAATAGCCTTTCGCTCCCTTTATTTTACCCCTGCCACCTTCAGCATTTGAAAGAGAGTATTCCAGTCAACATTCTCAAAAGCTTTCTCTAAGTCTACAAATGCTAGAAAGGTAGATTTGCCTTTCCTTAATCTTTCTTCTAAGATAAGTTGTGGGGTCAGTATTGCCCCACGTCTTCCAACATTTCTACGGAATCCAAACTGATCTTCCCCTAGGTCGGCTTCAACCAGTTTTTCCATTCGCCTGTAAAGAATTCGCGTTAGTATTTTGCAGCTGTGACTTATTGAACTGATAGTTCGGCAATTTTCACATCTGTCAACACCTGCTTTCTTTGGGATTGGAATTATTATATTCTTCTTGAAGTCTGAGGGAATTTCGCCTGTCTCATACATCTTGCTCACCAGATGGTAGAGTTTTGTCAGGACTGGCTCTTCCGAGGCTGTCAGTAGTTCTGATGGAATGTTGTCTACTCCCGGGGCCTTGTTTCGACTTAGGTCTTTCAGTGCTCTGTCAAACTCTTCATGCAGTATCATATCTCCCATGTCATCTTCATCTACCTTCTCTTCCATTTCCATAATATTGTCCTCAAGAACATAGCCCCTGTATAGACCCTCTATATACGAGGGCAGTTCAATAAGTAATGCAACACTTTTTTTTTCTCGGCCAATTTTGGTTGAAAAAACCGGAAATTTCTTGTGGAATATTTTCAAACATTCCCGCTTCGTCTCGTATAGTTTCATTGACTTCCGAGAGGTGGCAGCGCTGTACGGAGCTGTTAAAATGGCGTCTGTAACGGATGTGCGTTGCAAACAACGGGCAGTGATCGAGTTTCTTTTGGCGGAAAACCAGGGCATCTCAGATATTCATAAGCGCTTGCAGAATGTCTACGGTGATCTGGCAGTGGACAAAAGCACGGTGAGTCGTTGCGCAAAGCGTGTGTCATCATCGCCGCAAGGTCAAGCAAGACTGTCTGATCTCCCGCGTGCGGGCCAGCCGTGCACAGCTGTGACTCCTGCAATGGCGGAGCGTGCGAACACACTCGTTCGAGATGATCGACGGATCACCATCAAACAACTCAGTGCTCAACTTGACATCTCTGTTGGTAGTGCTGTCACAATTGTTCACCAGTTGGGATATTCAAAGATTTGTTCCCGCTGGGTCCCTCGTTGTCTAACCGAACACCATAAAGAGCAAAGGAGAACCATCTGTGCGGAATTGCTTGCTCGTCATGTGGCTGAGGGTGGCAATTTCTTGTCAAAGATTGTTACAGGCGATGAAACATGGGTTCATCACTTCGAACCTGAAATAAAACGGCAATCAATGGAGTGGCGCCACACCCACTCCCCTACCAAGAAAAAGTTTAAAGCCATACCCTCAGCCGGTAAAGTCATGGTTACAGTCTTCTGGGACGCTGAAGGGGTTATTCTGTTCGATGTCCTTCCCCATGGTCAAACGATCAACTCTGAAGTGTATTGTGCTACTCTTCAGAAATTGAAGAAACGACTTCAGCGTGTTTGTAGGCACAAAAATCTGAACGAACTTCACCTTCTTCATGACAACGCAAGACCTCACACAAGTCTTCGCACCCGAGAGGAGCTCACAAAACTGCAGTGGACTGTTCTTCCTCATGCACCCTACAGCCCCGATCTCGCACCGTCGGATTTCCATATGTTTGGCCCAATGAAGGACGCAATCCGTGGGAGGCACTACGCGGATGATGAAGAAGTTATTGATGCAGTACGACGTTGGCTCCGACATCGACCAGTGGAATGGTACCGTTGCAGGCATACAGGCCCTTATTTCAAGGTGGCGTAAGGCCGTAGCATTGAATGGAGATTACGTTGAAAAATAGTGTTGCGTAGCTAAAAGATTGAGGAATAACCTGGTGTATTTCAATGCTGAATAAAACAACCCCTGTTTCAGAAAAAAATGTATTGCATTACTTATTGAACTGCCCTCGTACTCTTTCCACCTTTCTGCTTTCCCTTCTTTGCTTAGAACTGGGTTTCCATCGGAGCTCTTGATATTCATGCAAGTGGTTCTCTTTTCACCAAAGGTCTCTTTAATTTTCCTGTAGGCAGTATCTATCTTACCCCTCATGAGATAAGCCTCTACATCCTTGCATTTGTCCTCTAGCCATCCATGCTTAGCCATTTTGCACTTCCTGTCGATCTCATTTTTGAGACGTTTGTATTCCTTTTTGCTTGCTTCACTTGCTGCATTTTTGTATGTTTTCCTTTCATCAATTAAATTCAGTATCTCTTCTGTTAGCCAAGGATTGTTACTAGTCCTCGTTGGTTGGTTGGTTGTTTGGGGGAAGAGACCAAACAGCGAGGTTATCGGTCTATGAGATGGGGAAGGAAGTCGGCCGTGCCCTTTCAAAGGAACCATCCCGGAATTTGCCTCTAGCGATTTAGGGAAATCACGGAAAATCTAAATCAGGATGGCCGGACGCGGGATTGAACCGTCGTCCTTCCGAATGCGACTCCAGTGTGCTAACCACTGCGCCACCTCGCTCGGTACTGGCCCTCGTCTTTTTACCTACTTGATCCCCTGCTGCCTTCACTATTTCATTCCTCAAAGCTACCCATTCTTCTTCTACTGTATTTCTTTCCCCCATTCCTGTCAATTGTTCCCTTATGCTCTCCCTGTAACTCTGTACAACCTCTGGTTCTTTCAGTTTATCCAGGTACCATCTCCTTAAATTCCCAACTTTTTGCAGTTTCTTCAGTTTTAATCTACAGTTCATAACCAATAGATTGTGGTCAGAGTCCACATCTGCCCCTGGAAATGTCTTACAATTTAAAACCTGGTACCTAAATCTCTGTCTTAGCATTGTATAATCTATCTGAAACCTGTCAGTATCTCCAGGCTTCTTCCATGTATACAAACTTCTTTTATGATTCTTGAACCAAGTGTTAGCTATGATTAAGTTGTGCTCTGTGCAAAATTCTACCAGGCGGCTTCCTCTTTCATTTCTTCCCCCCAATCCCTATTCACCTACTACGTTTCCTTCTCTCCCTTTTCCTACTACCGAATTCCAGTCACCCATGACTATTAAGTTCTCGTCTCCCTTCACTGCCTGAATAATTTCATTTGTTTCATCATACATTTAATCAATTTCTTCGTCATCTGCATAGCTAGTTGGCATATAAACTTGTACTACTGTTGTAGGCGTTTCCTTCGTGTCTATCTTGGCCTCAATAATGCGTTCACTATGCTGTTTGTAATAACTTACCCGCACTCTTATTTTTTATTCATTATTAAACCTACTCCTGCAGTACCCGTATTTGATTTGGTATTTATAACCCTGTATTCGCCTGACCAAAAGTCTTGTTCCTCCTGCCACCGAACTTCACTAATTCCCACTATATCTAACTTCAACCTATCCATTTCCCTCTTTAAATTTTCTAACCTACCTGCCCGATTAAGGGATCTGACATTCCACGCTCCGATCCGTAGAACGCCAGTTTTCTTTCTCCTGCCGGCCGGAGTGGCCGAGCGGTTAAAGGCGCTACAGTCTGGAACCACACGACCGCTACGGTCGCAGGTTCGAATCCTGCCTCGGGCATGGATGTGTGTGATGTCCTTAGGTTAGTTGGGTTTAAGTAGTTCTAAGTTCTAGGGGACTTATGACCACAGCAGTTGAGTCCCATAGTGCTCAGAGCCATTTTGAACCATTTTTTTTCTTGCTCCTGATATCGACTGCTTATTCATGATGTTTATATCATCATTTGTATAAAAATGCGATGAGATTATGACACGTGAGAAGCCCTTATGATACGAAATGTATTTTACATGTGACATCTTAACTTTTCGCTTCTAATTTTTACTTTTACATCTGAATATGGTTGTCTGAGACGGTCGAAATTGCTTAATCTGTAAAGTTACCTGCGATTTTGTCGGAAAATTGTTGTTGGGAGCTGACGACGGAAAATGCAACATCGTATGATTCAGGCTTTCGGTGGAGCAGAGACTTCAAGTGTGCTGGAAAAATGTCTGAATGACGGAGAACAGGGTGGCAGGCAATCTCTGTCTGCAGAGACAGTAATCACAAGTGAATTCAAGGCCCTTGTACCTTAAGACCAGTGTCTCACTATCGATGCATTAGTGGAAAAAGTGAATCAGTTTTCGTCATCCTGCATGACACCTGCTGGGTCTCGATATCGCTGGCACCTATCCGAAAAGTCCGTCCAACTAGTGAAGCAGCAGAAATGTTGCAGCTCTGTAAGGCCGATCCAGGTGACTCCTTTAATCCCCCCCAATCAGCGTGGACGAAGATCTCGAGTAGCATAATAACACTGAGCAGTGGTTACACGTCGATTCTCTGTTAACGCCGGAAAAGCTGAGGAAACGACTATCATCGGACAAGATGTTGCCAATGTTAAAAAATGTATCGGCTCAACCACTTGTTTACAGTGTAAAACACTAAGATTGACGCGTTTCGGAAGTCAAGCATCCATCATCAGAATAATAAAAAGTAAAAGAACCTGTTAAAGCTCGCTAAAATGCAACATGAACCAGGCACGATAAAATTGATAATAAAATTAAAACATCGTGGCTACTTCCCTTCTTGCAGCCGTGTCTTCCGTGTTGCATCTCCACATAGTCGTCAAAATATAAAAAACTCTAAAATGGTGTCGCCTATGGTGTTCACCATCTAACCACATGGCTCTCTCCTGTATCGTCGTAAACCGCCCGTGCGTCTTCGTTGATACCACACACCACGTAGCCAAACACGACACTGAAACGCGAGTGAGCTCATGCGCAAGTAAAGAAGTCACACAGATGTCTATACAAAGAAATAACGTGTACATGTTCTAAGGACCTCATGAAATGATGGTATCCTGCTAGTTGCTAAAAATGTTGTTACTAAAAGAAACCAGTGAAATGTTTCAAAAAGTTATTTGTATCACCAGTTAGCTGTTCATTCAGAGTGTTCTGATTGTCCACGCCATGTATCGTAATTTTCAGCTGTTCTAGTAGATCCAGCTTTTTGCCTTTGTCCTGTCTATGTAAAATAACGAGATCCTGATCTAATCCCAACATGAGGTTTCCCGTTTCCCAAATATGCGTGGCTACAGCTGACTTTTCGAAATTATTAAGCCGGAAAGCATCGCTATGTTCTTTGTAGCGTACTTTAAAGGACCTACCAGTTTGGCCTGCATAGCTTGCTATTTTGACGACTATGTGGAGATGCACCTTGGAAGACACGGCTGCAACAAGGGAAGTAGCCACGATGTTTTAATTTTATTATCAACTTTCTCGTGCATGGTGCATGTTCCATTTCAGCGAGTTTTAACAGGTTCTTTTACTTTTTACTATTCTGATGATGGAAGTTTCACTTCCGAAACGCGTCAATCTTAGTGTTTTACACTATAAAAAAGTGGTTGAGCTGATATATTTATTTAACATTGACATTCACAGCCACGACCCCTCATCCAGTATGGATAAAATCAAAGATGTTGTGTTTTGTCCCAAGCGGCAATGGATCGGTCTGCCAGATTATTCTCGTAAAAGGAAAACTATACCTGAAGGCACTACTGAAATCTCCTCAAAAGATTATAACAAGCTATCGAGACGGAGAGCCTGGGTGGGTAGGTTTGCTCATCGAAAATGGCCGAGCTCATTGTGTGCAATGAACAGTCGTCCAGGCTGTTATCTTGCGCTGTTAAAATTTGCCTGACTCCGTTATTCTGCTGACATGATACACAATGTCAGCGTCCTCTTTCCCAGGACGAAGAAACCATGTGAGGAAGGCATTATCAGAATGACAACGAGCTGATTCTGAAGGTGGAACACTTTTCGAACATATGGACTTCTAAAACCAAGTAGTAGTAGTAGTAGTAGTAGTAGCAGTAGTAGTAGTTTTATTCATCTGTGGTTTATTTTTTACAGGGATATTGGACATGTCATAAAAACAAACACCGTCTGAACAGGCCTTGAAGGCCGAAACGGCATCCGTGTCATGCTCAGCTCTTAACCATCACCGCCGGCCGGGGTGGCTGAGCGGTTCTAGGCGCTACAGTCTGGAACCGCGCCACCGCTACGGTCGCAGGTTAGCATCCTGCCTCGGGCATGGTTGAGTGTGATGTCCTTAGGTTAGTTAGGTTTAAGTAGTTCTCAGTTCTAGGGGACTGATGACCACAGATGTTAAGTCTCATAGTGCTCAGAGCCATTTGAACTATTTTTTTTAAGCATCACCGGACGCCGATACGGAGGGACATATGGTCAGCGCACCGTTCTCCCGGCAGTTGTGAGTTTCCGTGAACGGTGTCGCTACTTATCAGTCAAATACACTCCTGGAAATGGAAAAAAGAACACATTGACACCGGTGTGTCAGACCCACCATACTTGCTCCGGACACTGCGAGAGGGCTGTACAAGCAATGATCACACGCACGGCACAGCGGACACACCAGGAACCGCGGTGTTGGCCGTCGAATGGCGCTAGCTGCGCAGCATTTGTGCACCGCCGCCGTCAGTGTCAGCCAGTTTGCCGTGGCATACGGAGCTCCATCGCAGTCTTTAACACTGGTAGCATGCCGCGACAGCGTGGACGTGAACCGTATGTGCAGTTGACGGACTTTGAGCGAGGGCGTATAGTGGGCATGCGGGAGGCCGGGTGGACGTACCGCCGAATTGCTCAACACGTGGGGCGTGAGGTTTCCACAGTACATCGATGTTGTCGCCAGTGGTCGGCGGAAGGTGCACGTGCCCGTCGACCTGGGACCGGACCGCAGCGACGCACGGATGCACGCCAAGACCGTCGGATCCTACGCAGTGCCGTAGGGGACCGCACCGCCACTTCCCAGCAAATTAGAGACACTGTTGCTCCTGGGGTATCGGCGAGGACCATTCGCAACCGTCTCCATGAAGCTAGGCTACGGTCCCGCACACCGTTAGGCCGTCTTCCGCTCACACCCCAACATCGTGCAGCCCGCCTCCAGTGGTGTCGCGACAGGCGTGAATGGAGGGACGAATGGAGATGTGTCGTCTTCAGCGATGAGAGTCGCTTCTGCCTTGGTGCCAATGATGGTCATATGCGTGTTTGGCGCCGTGCAGGTGAGCGCCACAATCAGGACTGCATACGACCGAGGCACACAGGGCCAACACCCGGCATCATGGTGTGGGGAGCGATCTCCTACACTGGCCGTACACCACTGGTGATCGTCGAGGGGACACTGAATAGTGCACGGTACATCCAAACCGTCATCGAACCCATCGTTCTACCATTCCTAGACCGGCAAGGGAACTTGCTGTTCCAACAGGACAATGCACGTCCGCATGTATCCCGTGCCACCCAACGTGCTCTAGAAGGTGTAAGTCAACTACCCTGGCCAGCAAGATCTCCGGATCTGTCCCCCATTGAGCATGTTTGGGACTGGATGAAGCGTCGTCTCACGCGGTCTGCACGTCCAGCACGAACGCTGGTCCAACTGAGGCGCCAGGTGGAAATGGCATGGCAAGCCGTTCCACAGGACTACATCCAGCATCTCTACGATCGTCTCCATGGGAGAATAGCAACCTGCATTGCTGCGAAAGGTGGATATACACTGTACTAGTGCCGACATTGTGCATGCTCTGTTGCCTGTGTCTATGTGCCTGTGGTTCTGTCAGTGTGATCATGTGATGTATCTGACCCCAGGAATGTGTCAATAAAGTTTCCCCTTCCTGGGTCAATGAATTCACGGTGTTCTTATTTCTATTTCCAGGAGTGTAGTTCCTCAATTGGCCTCACGAGGGCTGGCTGCACCCCGCTTACCAACAGCACTCGGCAGACCCGGTCTGTGACCCATCCAAATAGGAGCCAAGTCCGACAGCATATAACTTCGGTGATCTGTCGGGAATCGGTGCTACCACTGCGGCAATGCCGTTGACATTGGAAATGTCATAACATTACAGTTTAATGGCAACAAAAATAAATTAATTCATATATAAAGACACTTACATACTTACAGCTCTTGCTTTGGTGCCTAAGGAGTATCGTCTCAATCGTGTAAATGGGTTCATGTTTTCCTGCCAAAAAGGTCACATTTCGCTATAACTGACATAAAGTCTTAGAGTGAAAAAGAAGTAATATCTGGCGTTCCTCATGGAAGTGTTACAGGCCCTCTGATGTCTTCATCTACATAAACGATTTGGAAGACAATCTGAAGAACCTTCTTAGACTGTTTGCAGATGTATGCTAAGATGGTATCTGTTCTTTCGGACATGTCCGAAAGAACAGATACCATCGGTGACCATGCAGATCGTTAGAATGTAATTACAGTGAAATGAAAACCCTTAGCTGCTTACAGGCGTTGACATACATCAACGGGGACAGATGAAAATGTGTGCCCCGACCGGCAATCGAACCCGGGATCTCTTGCTTACATTGCAGACGCTCTATCCATCTGAGCCACCGAGGACACAGAGGCTAGCGCGACTGCCGGGATTTGTCTCTGGCACGCCTCCCGCGAAACCCCCATTCTCAACGTATTGTCCCGCACTAGATTCGTAGTGCCCCCTCCCATTATACTCATTACTCGCGGCGCGTTGCTGATTCCCGTAAGAAATAGCTCTGAGCACTATGGGACTTAACATCTGTGGTCATCAGTCCCCTAGAACTTAGAACTACTTAAACCTAACTAACCTAAGGACATCACACACATCCACGCCCGAGGCAGGATTCGAACCTGCGACCGTAGCAGTCGCGCGGTTCCGGACTAACCGCCTAGAACCGCTAGATCACCGCGGCCGGCGATTCTCGTAAGATACCATCTTAGTATCTATATATGTAGTTAAAGCCCATTTAAACATCATCTTTTTCTGTGCGAATGCACAAACAGTGCCCGAACTCTTACGGGAATCGGCAACGCGCCGCGAGTAATGAGTATAATGGGCGGGGGCACTACGAATGTAGTGCGGGACAATACGTTGAGAATGTGGGTTTCGCGGGGTGCGTGCCAGAGATAAATCCCTGCAGTCGCGCTATCCTCTGTGACCTCGGTGGCTCAGATGGATAGAGCGCCTGCCATGTAAGCAGGAGATCCCGGGCTCGAGTCCCGGTCGGGGCACACATTTTCATCTGTCCCCGTTGATGTATGTCAACCCCTGTAAGCAGCTAAGGGCGTTCATTTCATTGTAATGTTTGCAGATGATAGTGTCATTTACCGTTTTTAAAATGCATCAGCTCATCAGATCCAATTGCAAATTGATTTAGACAAGATGGGTTGGGTTGTTTGTGGGAAGAGACCAAACAGCGAGGTGCTCGGTCTTATCGGATCAAGGAAGGACGGGGAAGGAAGTCGGCCGTGCCCTTTCAGAGGAACCGTCCCGGCAGTTGCCTGGAGCGATTTAGGGAAATCACGGAAAACCTGAATGAAGATGGCCGGACGCGGGATTGAACCGTCGTCCTCCCGAATGCGAGTCCAGTGTGCTACTCAGTCCGTCACCTCGCTCGCTTTTAGACAAGACATCTGTCTGGTGCCAAAAGTGGCAATTGCCTCTAGATAATGAAAAGAGTGAAGTCATTCATATGAGTACTAAAAGTAATCCGCTAAATTGCGTCTACACTATAAATCACAGAAGTGTAAAGACTACTAGTTCAACTACACACTCAAGGATTACGATTGCGAATGACTTAAACTTGAAAGCTAACATAGACAATGCTGTGAGAAAAACGAACCAAAGATTATGATTTATTGGCAGAACACTTAGAAAATGCAACACGTATACTAAAGAGACGTGATACGCTAATTGGATTTGCATTCATCACAACGAAGGTTGTTTTCGTTGCGGTAGTATCTTCTCATGAAGGTACAATCACTAACTTATCCCATAGACTGTGAAAATATTTCATTGGCGCCCACCTACACAGACAAAAACGATTAACATAATAAAATAAGAGAAATCAGAGCTCGCATGGAAAGATTTAAGTGTTCATTTTCCCAGCGCTTACTGTTAGAGAGTGGAACAGTAGAGAAATAGCTTGAAGGTGGTTCGATGAACCCTCTGCCAGGCTCTTAATTGTTAATTGCAGAGTAATCATGTAGATTTGTATGCAGACAAGGATGGGAGAGGTAGTCGGCGTTATAATAGGAACCGTACGGCATTTGCCTGAAGTACGATGCCTATTCTTTTGTTAAGGCGTTATCGCTCCCGAAATGGAAATCGCATTCCAAATCTGATGAAGCTTTGCACAGATGTACTGGGCATTGTCTCTAGTATTCCCGTCGATCGCGTCTTGTCGTTCTTTACAGTTCTGAGTACAAAGTGAGTGCATAAAGATGCATTGAACGATAAATTGTTTGCTGAGAGATTTCATCTGATTTCATGCAGCGCACGTAATATAACAGTCAAGCATTTCCTTTGTTATGACAATTCTCAGTCGTGCTCTACGGAGACAATGAACAAGCTCCTACAGTGTTTTCGATGGTAAGTGTTTGATAACTCACCGTGCAGCCCGGATAGGCTTCCCCTGAGTTTCATCTCTGCTCTTATGAACCGGTGGCTACGAAGACATCTTGGCACAGGCAAAGAGCTGCAGACCAACGTAAAGAATCGGCGGGAAGCACCAGCGGTTGCCTTTTATGACAATGATATTGGAAAATTGGTACAACACCGCGACAAATGTCTAAGTCGGAGCGGCGACTATGCAGAGAAGTGGCTGGAAGGTGTAGCTAACTGTTGCAAATAAAACATTTTCGACTTTCACTGTGGTTCCCATTTCGTGCCCGATCGGACCTTACTAAACGAATATTTCTCGCAACCTACGGAGACCACAGAAAATCTAAAGCAGGATGGCTGGATGAAGTATGGAGCCTCTACCCTCCCGAAAACAAGACCACTCTGTTTAAAACAATGCTGCCACATTCGGTTTACCCCTACTGTACTGCTATCTTTTACAAAATAGATATTTAATTATGAAAAGGCTAATGTTGCACTGGCCATTCATTTCTCACTCCAAATCACTGTATGAAGTGCACTCAAATTGTTTCATGATGTAACACTACACACAGTGTCAGGCGATACCAGGAATATAGCGACGATGTCTGGTTTCTATTTTCTGTACCGTAACTTCCCATTTGCTAGCATCCCTCTGTAACAAATGAAATATTGACACGAGAAAGAAGATAAGGTGTTAATGTTATACATCGTATAGCTTTAAGAGTAGGTTTTTTCCAGGAAAGACAATGACAATGGGAAAAACAGTGTGAGAGAGTTATGTGAAACGATGTAAATATTAAACTTTAAATGTGTCACATTTTTTCAACATCCCCACTCTGTGTTATGTTATTTATCCTACAATGTGTAAAATGTGTTCTTTAATAGGTACTTTTTAACTGACTTTTTAAATAAGTTTGTTTTAGTAATCTCTTTTAATCTTCTTGTAGAATTCTTATTCCCTGGTGGAAACTGCTGTTTTAAGTTTTATCTTTATTCATTCTTGATAAATGTATGTTCAGTGTAGCTCTTATTTCACGGTCATGGGCAGAACTGTTTTTATTATAATAGTTATTAATTATCAATGTTATTTTTATGTGTCAAACTGATTGGTACACTGAACAGACGGTGTAGTTCAAATCCGTCTGCATTTTGAACAGGTTTTTAAAATGAGCTCGATCGCTATCTATAGTTAAATATTGTGCTTATGACCCTTTTCTATAATTAGAAGACTTGTTCACGTTTTATCGACTTTTCCCCAGAAAATAATTCTAGAGCTAAGACTTTTATGCAACTAAAAGACACTGGCTGTTGTACACTTATCACAGGAATCTAACGGCAAAAAATGCTGATGACAAATTGTTTGCGACTGCCTTTATGTGTCCACATCACTTCAGCTTAGAGTCAATATTCATTCTAGAAAATTTTTTATTTGTCTTTCTGAGAAGTCATCCATTCTTAGGAAAAATCTGTAACATTGGAGAGTAAATTTGTAGACAAGGGCGAACACAATCATCAACTTTGACGGCCGCAGTAGCTTCAAGTTTTCGCGATGATAAGTGAAACTTTATGACAGGTGGCTACAGATCACATTACCTATTACCTATTACACTGACATTTGTCGCAACAAGGTGAGAAAATTACATGAAAACGAGTGGCAGTCTGAAGTCGGTGCGTTGCTCCTATGTCCGCACTGGGCCACTTTCACTGTTTCACCGGCACCCGTGAACGAGCTATTACTCCCAAATCCTTCCGTTATTAAAAATTTTATTACTTTTGTCTTGCGTAACGGGGCCAAGAACGAAGCGGCAGGCGGCTAAATTTAACCCAGCCGCGCGTGGCTTAACGACACGCTAGCTAAACTAGCTCACTTCCCCCGTTTACTTTGTTCGCTTTCCCCGGCTAGTAAGCCATTTTATGGTAGATATTTATGTATTTAGACCAATGCCCCTGTGTCCTTTTCCATCCAACGAGCAAACATGTTTCTGTAGAAGGCTCCGAAGATGTTTTAGCCGTCCAGAGTGGTTGTCGCGAAGGATCGCTGAACAGCTTGATACAGAGTAGAAGGAAGGAATGTAAGTTATTGTTAATCTTTTATTTGTCTTTCTGAGAAGTCATCCATTCTTGGGAAAAATCTGTCGCAATGGACAGTAAACTTGTAGATAAGGGCGAACACAATCATCAACTTTGACGGCCGCAGTAGCTTCAAGTTTTCGCGGTGATAATTGAAACTTTATGACAGGTGGATACAGATCACATTACCTATTACCTATTACACTTACATTTGTCGCAACAAGACGAGAAAATTACATAAAAACGAGTGGCAGTCTGAAGAAATGTAGAACGAAATTTTCACTCTGCAGCTGAATGTGCCCTGATTTGAAACTTCTTGGGAGATTAAAACTGTGTGCCGGACTGAGTCTCGAACTGGGGACCTTTGCCTTTCTTCCAGTAGTGTTAGTCCTGCAAGGTTTCGCAGGAGTTGGAAGGTAGGCGACGAGGTACTGGCGGAAGTAAAATTGTGAAGACGGGTCGTGAGTCGTGCTTGGGTAGCTCAGTTGCTGGAGCACTTGTCCGCGAAAGGCAAAGGTCCCGAGATCGAGTCACGGTCGGGCACACAGTTTTAACCTGACAGGAAGTTTCAAATTTGCTGTCAGTTTTCCGCAGTTGCTGCTTTCGCAGAGTTGTATCTGTACTCGTGAAATGCTCGCACGGGAAAATCCCACTTCGTCGCTATCTACGTGATGCTGTGTCCCATCGCTCGTGCGCCGACTATAACACCATTTTGAAACTCACTTAAATCTTGATAACCTGTCATTGTGGTATCAGTAAGATCTAAGAACTGCGCCGGACATGCATCATCTTCAAAGGCCTGTAATACTAATTTTTGTTTATGCCGTATAATAATCGCATTATACAGTGATTTCGGGTATGGTACTATATTACAATTTTTTTTTGTTCTGTAATTGTGAAGTATGAAACAACTTTCCGCGGGCAAGTCCGGTTTGGTTGAATTACTGTTAGATTCTACTTGTGATTTTATGATCTATTTGTGCTACAGATGGTAAATGGTCTATAACTGAAAATAAACTGTTTAAACGTACACATTTTATTCCGAAGCATCTAGTTATTCTACACAGCAAACTTATCCTTATTTATTGCTTATTTAGCCTGACCGGAGTAGGTTATTTTAAAAACTCAAGAACAGGGAGTCGTGAGACGCATATAGACTATGCAGAGCATCTTTAATCAAAAATAGTATCAAGAAGAGCTGAAAAAGATCACAAACATAGCAAAAAGTAGTGGATACAACACCAGGATAGTACTGAATAGGAGAGAGTGCACAAGTGCATACATCTGCCTGCCACTGACCCAAACGGTGCTAAGTAGATTTTTTGTAAGATCTACATCTACCTCGATATTCTTCAGAAGAATGTGAAGTGCTTGGCAAAAGCAACATGCACTTACCCCCTCTCCCCTCTCTTCCTCTCTCATTTTTGCTGACTTTCTGTCCCTCCTCCTCTCCTATCTACTTCCTTTTCCTTCCTAAAGCTAGCATATTTTTGAATCAGTCTAACGCGTTTTAAAATAAATGTAGATAACATGTTATTAGAGTGTCCACTTTCCACAGCACTTGTTGTATAACAATTATAATTTGATTTTTTCTTGTCTTAGCCGCGCTTCGCTTTTACTGACAAAGCTTCATCTGTGATGGCTCTTTAAATGTTGCGTAGGTGGCATAATAGGTTTTTACGTTTTGCTGAAACAGGTGATACGGTAGAAAAATTTCTGTGATGCCAACTTATGTGAAATTTCGCAAAAGTTAACTGATACGCAAGGGATAGAGCTGCTAAATGCTGAACAACACGAATGGTGATAGTGGAACCAAGCTTTTAGGATAAACAACCACTGCTAGCAACGAATGGACAATTCTGATGACTAAACAGAATTGTACAAACCAGTAACAAGCTCTGTAAGCAGCATATGCACATCGTTCATAAGCAAAACAAATCACAAAATTCAGTGTGCACAACAATAATTACGCAATTACTACTGATGATATCTTGCAAATAAAAGCACATCGCTTATGGTGTAACACTCTATTAAATTGCGGTATTCTTACGAAAGGAAAGAAAAAAGCCATTGATAAAGGCAATGTAAAAAAAAAGTGTGACACATAACGAAGAAAAGAGGGTACTCAGTACATTTTATAACGCCTTAAGGAGCCCATATGAAATCAAAAAATCACATTAGGTAGAAATGGAGGGCTTGTATTATCTTGAGTCACGAACAGCGGGTTAAACAAGCGATAGTCTTTATACATAGGCCTGTTCACAATCGCTATAACTGGAAGAGGGAACACAAAACACAAAGTTTCGATAGGGAAGCCATGTTCAGAAATGTGCCGTTTCGATATACACCGAAACCCCACAGAATCTGATATAGGCATGTGTTTTCGAATAAAGAGATACATAAACAGACAGAATACGGCGATACGGTCGCCAACGCCCACATGAGACAAGTGTCCGGCGTAGTTCTTAGATCTTACTGATACCACAATGACAGGTTATCAAGATTTAAGTGAGCTTCAAAACGGTGTTATAGTCGGCGCACGAGCGATGGGACACAGCATCACCGAGATAGCGACGAAGTGGGGATTTTTCCGTGCGAGCATTTCACGAGTGAACCTTGAATATCAGGAATCCGGGAACACATCAAATCTCCGACATCGCTGAGGACGGAAAAAGATCGTGCAAGAACGGGACCACGACGACTGAAGATAATCGTTAAACGTGAGGAGAAGTGCAATCCTTCGGCAAATTGCTGCAGTTTTCTATGCTGCACCTTCAGCAAGTGTCAGCGTGCGAACCATTCAACGAAACATCGTCGATATTGGCTTTCGGAGCCGAAGGTCCACTCGTGTACCTTTGATGACTGCAGGACAGAAAGATTTACGCCTCGCTTGAGCCCATCAACGTCGACATTGGTCTGTTGACGACTGGAAACGTGGTGCTGGTCGGACGAGTCTCGTTTCATATTGTATCGAGCGGATGGACTTGTACTGGTATGGACACAACCTCCCGATATCATGGGCCCTGCATGTCAGCAGGGGACTGTTCAAGCTGATGGAGGCTTTGTAATGGTGTGGGGCGTGTGCAGTTGAAGTGATATGGGGCCGCTGATACGTTCAGATACAACTCTGACAGGTGACACGTACGTAAGCATCTTGTCCGATCACCTCCATCCATTCATGTCCATTGTGCATTCCAACGGATAGGGCAATTCCAGCAGGACAATGCGACACGCCAAACGCCCGGAATTGCTCCAGAGGCCGGCCGGAGTGGCCGTGCGGTTCTAGGCGCTACAGTCTGGAGCCGAGCGACCGCTACGGTCGCAGGTTCGAATCCTGCCTCGGGCATGGATGTGTGTGATGTCCTTAGGTTAGTTAGGTTTAATTAGTTCCAAGTTCTAGGCGACTGATGACCTCAGAAGTTAAGTCCCATAGTGCTCAGAGCCATTTTATTTTGCTCCGGAGTGGCTCCAGGAACACTCTTATTAGTTTAAACAGTTCCGCTGGTCGCCAAACTCCTCAGACATGAACATTATTAAGCATTTATCTGGGATGCCTAGCAAAGTGCTCTTCAGAAGAAACCTCCACTCCGTCGTACTCTTACGGATTTATGGACAGTCCTGCAGGATTCATGGCTTCAGTTCCCTCCAGCAGCACTTCAGACCTTCAACGAGTCCGTGTTACGTCGTGTTGCGGCACTTCTGCGTGCTCACGGGGGCACTACACGGTTTTAGTCATGTGTACCAGTTTCTTTGGCCCTTCAGTGTAAAATAAGTTTTGCGTTAAGATCAGTTACAAATCTTACATTTGATGGCACGCACACAGCTGAGGCAACGATCTCTGAGCTGTGTGCTCTACAGCAGCACATGGGACTCACAATGTTTCGAGTACTGTTTGTCGGGATCTCTTTTACTTGAAGAAGGACGTTCTCTTCAGAGTAGAGTGTGCAGCTCCTCTGCGGAGCACCAAATTCAACCCTCCTAGAAGCGTACGCAGCAGTTTCTCGCAGTAATTGTAGCAGACTGAAGAGAGTGGTATGTGATGTCATAATATGAAAAGGGACTGAAAGGACGCCATCTTCTCAGTTTGACTGCTTACTGTGAAGCGGGAGATTTGAAACTGATCCGATCTTCAGACTTATTTTCTGTAAAAACTGCACATTTCCGAAGGTGGGTTCCTTATCAAGACTCTATGGATTAAGGGGGGGTAGGACGTCAAACGGGCCGACTTGGAGCAGGAGAGGCACCACAGGACATTTTAATTTGCACTGTCTATACTTTTACAAATAAATTCATAAAACTTTGTCAGCATTACCAGGAAGAATTCAGAATTCACACTCATAGCAGTGGAAGTTCGAAAACATAACGAAGTAATTTTTTTTTACATGTGAAATTTCATCATTTTTTCCACTTACTAATGGCAGCATTTGTTGCTATAGGTACACTTTTCTTCATAATTGAGAGAGATTCTTCCATGAATTTTGCGCAACATGCAAACCACACTTAAAGGTGTATGAAAGTCTAAAATTTTCCATATCTATTGAAAACTGTGGTAAAAATTAAGGTAATTAACTATAAAATTTATGTTTTTCCTAAAAATGAAGTTTAAAATATAACAGCTCATTCGTTTTTCATAAATTAAATAAATTCTAGCGTTTCATACACCTGTAAGTATGGTATGTATGCTGTGCAAAATTCATCGAAGAATCTCTCTCAATTATGAAGAAAAGTATACTTATTGCAACAAATGCAGCCATTAGTAAGTGAAAAAATAATGAAATTTCGCACGTAAAAAAGAAAATTATTTTGTTATTTTTTCGAGCTTCCATTGAAATGAGTGTGAATCCTGAATCCTTCCTGGTGATGCTGACAGAGTTTTATGAACTTATTTGTAAAACTATAGACACTGGAAATTAAAATGTCGTGTGATGCCTCTCCTGCTCCAAGTCGGCCCGTTTGACGTCCTACCCCCCTTAAGTTCCCTCTATAACGCCTAGAAGGCTGGTAATGGGAATTATGAAATACTCTGTATACAGACAATGTACTGAGTAAATTTGAGAGTTAAGTTCCGTGCGCGTATTAGGATGAACTAAGAGACTACTTTGAACTGTGATTTATATGCAAACCATGCTACAGTTTTAAAGATACTACATTAAAAAGGAATTCAGCTTATAACCAAACCAACCAAAGACCACAAATTGCTATGTCTACATAGTAAACTAAAGCAATAGCTTTTGTAGGCTGGGACGTTATACGAAGAGAAATAGTAATGAACGATAGTAGAACAGGTGAGTCACCTTAATTATCTCGAATGTTATATCACATGCGTGTATGACAAAGGTACAGACAGGAAGGTAGTAGTATTTGGAAATATATGTGGAAATACAAGCGCTTAATGTAGAAGCAAGACAGAAAAAAATTAAATAAGCAAACTTTTCAATATAACACCTTTTTAAGACGGAATGAAAAATATAAAACATTTATAAATGATAGAGCGAAGCAATCAGTCGTCCTTTTTTTGCTGGTTTTATTACACAAATCCAGATTTCGGCTAGTGCCTAGCCATTATCAATGCACTATTTTTTAAACTCTGCCTCGTGATGACTGGGTGTTGTGTGATGTCCTTAGGTTAGTTAGGTTTAAGTAGTTCTAAGTTCTAGGGGACTGATGACCATAGATGTTAAGTCCCATAGTGCTCAGAGCCATTTTTTTAAACTCGATGCATGTTAGTTCCCTGTTGTTCGGGCGTATGTCACAGTTCTTAGAATTCTTATTCTAAGAACTGTGAGTTCAGGGAGCTAACATGCATAGAGTTTAAAAAATAGTGCATTGATAATGGCTAGGCACGAGCCGAGATCTGAATTTGCGTAATAAAACCAGCAAACAAAAAAAAAGGACAACTGGTTGCTGCGCTCTATCATTTATAAAATACGTAACAGTCGCTGAGTGTACCCACTTTCCTAATGTAAGGTAACCTGATGAAATATAAAACACTTCGTTCGAGCCCCATACAGATTCCTAAGGCCACACAATCCTGAAATCATGAAATTTTGATACCTATGAAAATACTTAGAGAATTTAAAACGAAAAGTGTCGATCGCATGCAACAGATAATAATAAGGAGGTGAACTATTCATTCTTCAGTTATATACTGCATGAGCCCTAAGTTCTTCGCTTTAAATTCTACAAGTATTTTCATATTTATTAAAAATTCACAAGCACAGATCTCCAGGCCTCTCTGTATGGGGTTACGAATCTGCATCGGGCTAGAAGAAATTATTTATACTTTTTAGTCCGCCATAAAAATGTGTTGCTTTAAAAAGATTCCTAATTAAACAATTACTTTCTACATTTAATTTTCTGTGAGTCAAATTTTCCAATCGATTTCGAAAATTGTGATGAGAGAACAACAGAGGCATGTGGTATATTTCAGGATTGTTTCAGTGTCTCAGCACCTCAGTCGACCAATACAGTATGTGATCAAAAGTATCCGGACACCCCCAGAAACATACGTTTTTCACATTAGGTGCATTCTGCTGCCACCTACTGACAGTTACTCCATATCAGCGACCTCAGTGGTCAATAGACATCGTGAGAGAGCAGAATGGGGCGCTCCGCGGAACTCGCGGTCTTCGAACGTGATCAGGTGATTGTCTGTCACTTGCGTCATACGCCTGTACGAGAGATTTCCACACTCCTAAACATCCCTAGGACCACTGTTTCCGATTTTATAGTGAAGTGAAAACATGAAGGGACACGTACAGCACAAAAGCGTACAGGCCAACCTCGTCTGTTGACTGACGGAGACCACCTACAGTTGAAGTGGGTCGTAATGTGTAATATGCAGACAGCTATCCAGAGCTATCACACAGGAACTCCAAACTTCATCAGGATCCACTGTAAGTACTATGACAGTTAGGTGGAAGTTGAGATAACTTGGATTTGATGGTCGAGCGGCTACTCATAAGCCATCCATCACGCCGGTAAATGCCGAGCGACGCCTCGCTTGGTGTAAGGAGCGTAAACAGTGGATGACTGAAAAGTGGAAAGACGTTGTGTGGAGTGACGAATCGCGGTACACAATGTGGGAATCAAATAGTAGAGTGTGGGTATGGTGAATGCCCGGTGAACGTCATCTACCAGCGTGTGTAGTGCCAACAGTAAAATTCGGAGGCGGTGGTGTTATGATATGTTCGTGTTTTTCATGGAGGGGTCTTGCACCCATTGTTGTTTTGCGTAGCACTGTCACATCACAGGCCAACATTTATGTTATAAGCACCTTCTTGCTTCCGACTGTTGAAGAACAATTCGGGAATGGCGTTAGCATCTTTCAGCACGATCGAGCACCTGCTCATAATTCACGGCCTGTGGCGGAGTAGTTACACGACAATAACATCCCTGTAACTGACTGGTCTGCACAGAGTCCTGACGTGAAACTTTTAGAGCACCTTTGGGACGTTTTGGAACGCCGACTTCGTTCCACGCCTCACCGATCGACATCGATACCTTCCATCAGTGCAGCACTCCATGAAGAATGTTCTGCCATTCCCAAGAAACCTTTCAGCACCTGACTGAAAGTGTGCCTGCGAGAGTGGAAACTGTCATCAAGACTAAGGGTGGGCCATACCATACTGAATTCCATCATTACCGATAGAGGGCGCCACGAACTTATAAGTAATTTTCAGCCAGGTGTCCGGATACTTTTGATCACGTAGTATATACTGCTTCCTCCTACGATTATCTCACGAAAAGACCTCGAGGGCAAAAATTAGAATCGAGCCCATCGGGTACTTACCAGCTGCCGTCCTTACCACGAAATATTCGCAACTGGAACAGAAAAAGGGGAAATAGTGGTGGCACACAAAGTACCTTCCACCACACACCAGACATGACAGCGGGCGAATATTGCATTGTCATCCAGATCCGAGCTATGATGACAGTTTCAACGGTCTAACTAATCTGACAGTCATAAACATATTACCCAACGCCACGTACGAGAAAAGAAATAGAGTTAATATCGTATTGTCATCCAGTTCTGAGCTATGTTGACCGTATCAGCTCTCTAACTCATCGGGAAGTTAGTCTAGTCAACTGCAAAATATGTACCGCACAAACAGTTAAAAGCGACCTAAAAAAAACCGTTAAGACAAATAAATTTTTAATCAGTTATGGCTGTCCCACAGAGTCCGACAAAAGTGGGTCATGTCATGTTTTAAAACAAGAACAGACAGCCGAAATAACGTATCTTAGGCCTGGGAATGTACCAGAATAGACAGATTGAAAACCAACGACATTGTGAAGGAACTAAACATATTTAATCTAGGAAACAAATGTGAAGACAACAGACGAAAATGGAGTGAAAATCTCGATAGAATGAACTGCGCCAGACCACCTTACAAAGACAGAAATTATAGCCCTATAGACCAAAGAATTCTGGAAGAGATGGGCACCATTACAGCCAGTGGCCTAATAGGGGACGTGCAGAAGAAGAAGAATATATGCAATTTTATGTGAACATAAGGTCCGTTTTATAGTGCAGATAACTGGCAGAAAGAAAACAGCAAACAGATAAATTCATTTTTGTGTACTTGTCCTGGAGACAATGTCTGCAGGGTCTCCTTTCGCTGTACCTGTATCTGTGTGTGTGATCAAACCCGAAGTAAAACAATAGCGGTGGTTGCGTACTGTTTCCACAGCACGACTGCCCCGCCTCGTGAATTACCGGTGGTGAGACACTCACCTCCCTGTGTGCTGCATACGATTTAGAAACCGCTATTAACCTGGATATCAGCAAACGCCAACACAGGCCCCTCCCTCTCCAGGATACCTGAAATGTCTGTGCCAATGGCTGATCTGATCGAAGAGCGAGATCTGTTAGAAATTTGAAGTATTTTCTGAAAGCATTGTTATGAAGAGAGTGTGCTAGCAGAAAATACAAGAATGTATTACGTACTCTAGTACTGGGACTCAAATTTATTATTTTTCGTCTTTATTGGTCACATTGCATCATTTGAGTAGCTACAAATTCACTTTTTCTTTGAAGGTTGTACTGGTTGGTTCCTGGTGGTCCACACATTACGTTTTCATTCTTGCCGGTCGCGATTTTCTCAGTTCGTCCCAAGCCTCTATAGCCTTTCTATGTGTCATTTCTGGTGAGAATATATGGTTCTCAAGAAGGATGTTCTTTTTATAACTGCGTTCTCTGCATCTACTATCTCGAATTGCACTGCTTTGGGACCTTGTTGGAATTATCGAATCAATTATCCTCCCATCTTATTTCCGATATTTCTCATCACTAGTTGTCGTAAGATCCTGTTTTCTTGCCACGAAAGAAGTGAAACAAATAAAAGATACTTTTCTTGATCATCCTACCGCTGATTGTATCGATCGCACTATAAACAGTTTCAACTTGCCTTTTTTGTTTTTTATTTGTTCGGATTCTTCTGATTCTTCTTTCAGTTTAGAGAAGCTGATAAGTTCTTCTTTCGTTTATAATTTGAACAGGGTTTAGAAACTGTAAATGATTTCTGAGAGCGTACGGTTTTATTATGTTGAATCTTAATATCTTTTCAACTCTTCGTTTTTTGTTCTTTTCTTTTGTTCCAGTATGCCTTCAACTGGTCTCTATATTCCTTCTTTCTGTATTTAGACCGCCCATTTTAAACCAGTCTTTTTAGCTACCCTGTCTTGAAATCCTTCCATTTCCAATACATTTTTTAAAAAGGTTTCTCTGTTGTTTATACACTCTATTTTTATATTATTTCTTTCTAAGCATTTTTTTACTTCGTTGATCCAGTTTGTTGTGGACTTCTTACCCCACAAATAATTAAAATATTATTTGTTAATTTACTGTCTTGCATTCGAAATAGATGCCCAAAAATCAAAAGTCTTCTTTCTGTAATTACGTCTGAAATATTTTCTATATTTTGCTGTATTTCCTGTTTTATTTTTACTCAGTTAAAAACTAGACCTATTTCATAACGTTTTGCTTTCCCTCTTAGAATGCGTGTGATGATTTTCCCAGAGAGTGAAATTGCAAAACTTTGTTAATTTTCTAGCCCTCTAAGGAGACTTTATTTACACACATGTTAAGAACTAAGAGAAAAAGATCGTCAGCAAACATCAGTATCTTCATTTTGTCAAATTTTCATAATACTATCGGGGGCTAAATTTGAAACTCTGTGGGAATTATCCATAGCTTTGTCCGAGGCCGATCGTTATTGCGAAAGCTTTCGGATCACCTCCTCCGAACCTTACCTTGGTATGTGGACTGATTCTTGTTCGATGTTCATCTTATTAATTTGGGATGGAGACTGCATACTCTGAGGGTTTTCAAAAATGTGATATTGGGTAGAGTATAGCAGATCGTCTTACAAAATGTTATGAATGGGACAAAGAGTTATTCATATCCTTACTTGCAATATTGCATTGCTAGTTTCATGCTACAAATTTGGTATATATGGTTTCTATATGGGCGAAACTCCAGATATTCAACAACGTGCCGTTCCAGACTGTTTTTCATTCAGTGATAAATTATTTGTTACTAACATAGACAGACGAAACGAAATTTTTATTGCTCATTGTTAAGTAAAATCATCTTCTCATGGTTTAGTGGTCACTGAAGCAGTATCTGACCTCAGTACTTTTCTGTTACTTACGTTTTCTTAAATGATGCAAACTGTATTATGAATCACAGTTTCCACTATCTATTTTGCTCATTTCGATAATGTTAACAACTGCTGTTTTTTCATTGCTGGAGCCTCTTTTTTGTGAATTGTCCATCCTGATTTTTCCTTTGATGCAGCTTAAAACACGTATCTTTGTCAGTATCCTGTCTTCGTGGAAATTATATCACGCTGCCTGACAAAAATAAGTGGATCATCCAGAAGACATCGTCGAACGTCAGTGTAGCTCCGTAAACGTACAGGCCAGCGGTGGTTTTGTAAATGATTCTTTGTGGCAGGTAGAACGACAACCAGCTTGCAGCAGGGTCTTTCGTGTTTAGAGGTGTTACCAGGCCTGGTATGGCATATAAACAGCATGAACAGCGTGAGATGTTGAGTGGCCACTTGCCGCAGTGATAACACCGGTTCCCGTCAGATCACCTAAGTTAAGTGCTATCGGGTTAGGCTAGAACTTGGGTGGATCACAGTCCACGTCTGCCGAGCGCTGTTGGCAGGCGTGGTGCACTAAACCTTTGTGATGCCGACTGAGGAGCTATTTGACTGACGGGTAGCGGCTCCGGTCACGAAAACTGACGGGAGGATGGTCTGCTGAACATATGCCCCTCCTTATCCGCATCCAATTACACCTACGGGTTGAGGATGACACGGCGGACGGTCGGTACCATTGTGAAATGAGGCCTGTCCAGAGGGAGCTTAGGTTTAGGTGCTAGTAAGGGACACGACGCGTATTTGTGTGTGATGGCATTATCAGCATCTCACAGAGTTTGAAAGGGGCGTCACTGCCTATCTCCATTTGGTTGGCTGGTGGAATAACTCAGTACATAGATTTGTGAGGGATCGGGATGCGACAAGTTTATCTGCGTGGGAACATGGGGAATGCATGCTCGTCGACAAGGTTGCAATCCTTTGCTATACATTCTCATATTCTGTAGATGGTCTGCATAAACCAGCTAAGGTGGCCATGATGCAGCGTATATATAGATCGTGATAACCTCTTCAGCATCAACTAAGGCCTGAAGATGGCGCATCGAAGTACCGAAACTGGTAGCTACACAACAAATTAGATCATAAGGACGGCTGTAGGCATTTCATTTTCTTACAGCAGCGAACGGCCGTGGTCCCCGAGACGTTCAGTCAAAAGGACGGACATATAAGAACTCACATGGCTGCGTTTGGAGTTTGTCGTTGCGGGGAAGTGTGGATTCCTGATAAATGGCTTCGCATTCTGTTCATTGATGAATGACCAATCTACAGGCCTCAGAACCACCATCGTTGGCGTGTACTGTGGGACCCTGCAATATCTTGGAGAGACACAGCGGTGTTATTCCTGGTATATGGGCATTCACCGGGTACAACTTCAGGTCATGGTTGATAGTGACTGAACGAAATCTGACGGTATATGAGGTGCGACAATAAAGTAATGAAACTGATTTTCTTTGCAAGATGTGGCAAACCTGCAGTCTTGCTTAGGCATACTATCTTTTACCTTGGTCTATAAGCTGCTTCTAGTCCAAGCTGCACATCGATGCAACTGCTCATTCGTAAGTTGTGCTGTAATAAGTTAACACGTGTTTGTGTCTCTCGTCTCGGAACTGGAACCGCATAATATTACGCAACGGTATGCGATTCCTTTTTGCGTTAAACTGAGTGAAAACGCGATGACAACTTACAGTAAGATTCAGAAGGCTTTTGGACAGGAGGTTATGTCAAGAGCTCAATTTTTTCGTTGGCATAAAATGTTTAGTGAAGGCAGAACAAATGTTGAAGATGAAGACCGCAGTGGACGACAATCAACCTCACGGACGGATGTCAACTTGGCGTGGTTGCGTGAAGTCGTACGATCTGATCGAAGGTTATCCGTGAAAATGATTGCGAAAGAAATGAACATCGATCGAGAAACGATGCGTCTAATAATAACTGAAGATCTTGGTATGAGAAAGATTTGTGGAAAAATGGTCCCCAGAAATCTCACACCATAACAGCGAGAAACATGGAAAAATGTGACAGCCGATCGGTTAGAGCAAACGGAAATCAATCCAGAATTGTTGAGCCGTGTTATCACTGGTGATGAAAGTAGGTTTTTTCAGTACGATCCAGAGACAAAACGCCAAAGGGATCACCCAGAACAAAAAAAGCTCGCATGTCAAAGCCAAAAGTGAAATGCATGCTTGTGTGCTTCTTCGATTCCAAGGGAATTGTTCATAAAGAGTGGGAGCCCCCTGGACAAACAGTTAACCAATATTACTACAAAGTAATTTTAGAAAGACTTCGTAAAAGAGTTCTTCGTGTCCGTGCCAACATTGTTGATAATTGGATCCTGCGACACGATAATGCGCCATCCCATAATGCTCTATCAGTATAGCAATTCTTAACCTCAAAACAAATTTCAGTACCACCACAGCCACCTTATTCACCAGATATCGCTCTGTGCGACTTTTTTCTATTTCCAAGAGTCAAAACGGCGGTCAAGGGACACCAT
This sequence comes from Schistocerca serialis cubense, assembly GCF_023864345.2. Taxonomy (NCBI): domain Eukaryota; kingdom Metazoa; phylum Arthropoda; class Insecta; order Orthoptera; family Acrididae; genus Schistocerca; species Schistocerca serialis. The sequence goes on along the minus strand of NC_064647.1, from coordinate 219,095,443 downwards.
TTTCAAAGAACACAAGACGTCCAAAAAGCTGTGACGAGGGTCTTGGAGGATATGACAGAAGATGAGTCCAGAAATCTTAACGTCATTGGCAGAAGCGCTGAAAAAAGTGTGTGCAATCAGAAGAGAACTACTTTGAAGGAAACAACACTAAACTTGACTAAACCGGTAAGCAACATTTCTTTTCACATCAGTCTCATTATTGTCGCACCTTGTAGGGGTACGTCACGGACACTATATGTCCTCATGTGTTACCTCTCATGCGAGAGTATTATGGCGTCATTTTTCAACATCGCCGGCCAGGGTGGACGAGCGGTTCTAGGCGCTACATTCTGGAACCGCACGACCGCTACGGTCGCAGGTTCGAATCCTGCCTCGGGCATGGATGTGTGTGATGTCCTTAGGTTAGTTAGGTTTAAGTAGTTCTAAGTTCTAGGGGACTGATGACCTCAGAAGTTAAGTCCCATTGTGCTCAGAGCCATTTGAGCCATTTTTCAACATGACAATGCTCGCCAGCGTATGGCACGTGTCTTTAGGTACTGTGTGCGTGATGTGAAGGTACTCCCATGGCCAGCTAGATCACCAAGTCTGTCCGTGATAGAACATGTATGGGATCAGGTAGGAGATCAACTCCGCCCCATTGGCAATATCCAGGCGCTCAAGGACCAGTTACAACACCTGTAGGTCTGCGTGCCTCAGGAGAGTGCTTCACGGAGCATCGCAACTGAAACAATGCGTGCATCCAGGCGAGAGGATATACAACATGATACTCACAAGTTGGCTCATGCTGCCAAGTTCTTTACAAATTTTATTTGAAGTTGTAATCCCTGAAATTTTGGGTTGGTGCATAAGTTCACAGAGGTTTTCCATAAATTTAATAGACACAACTGACAACTGTGGTGCTTGTACTGTAAGACCTTCGGTACACACACCATCAGATTATTTGACTTGTCGCTCTAACAAAGTAGGCAAGTGTCAGCATTATGTCTCGTGGTCTTATCGTGGCGTGTTTATCTTCTGCCATTAGGTCAGACGATAGATATGCCACTTGCACGCTTAGAGTAGCAGATTGACGGTGACCAACTTTAAACAGAACTTGATTAATTTTCACACACATTTATTAAAATAATAACAAGCATAAAATTACTTAACTTGATTCTGGATGCTGTTTACAATTGACAGTCGGAAGTTCCTTTGGTCTTGGTACCTTTTAATCTTATTCTCACATATCTCTGATACTTGACAAAACGTCTATACATTTCTCTTCATGGCTATGTACAAGAATATGATAATCTTATTAGGCGCAGACTGAAACTTGACTATAGACTGGTACAGACTAATGGAGACTGGTACAGACTGGTGCAGACAAATGCAGACTGACTGATCGGAGGTCAGTACACTCGTTATAATACCTCGTGCGTTCAGGTATCACTGCGCAAGTGTGATCCGCGAGGAGAAAAGGTTCTACGTTAGCAGCAATCTCATTGGCTGCGTTACATATTAATACGCGGATCGGCGGAAGCAGAATTTGGTCCGTCTCTAAGGCAACGCCATCTCATAATGCGGAGATGGACGAGCACTGCGCCTGCTCTGTTGTGCTTAGCGGGGCGCGCTCTAGTGGGAAAGTTGTGTACGCGCTGACTACATGGAACTATGTACACAACAATAACAATAACGATATATTCTCCGTCATTATTTGCAGCAGTCTGCCAATGTTGGTGTAACTCTTCGATTCCGCGACTATAGAAATCGCGTCTTTTTGAGGCGAAGAACTTGTCGAGCCATGTTCGGAGCGCATTTAAATCAGGAAAGAAAGTCCCTTGAAGATTGTTCGATAAAGGGTAGAAAGGTGGGGGCGCAAGATCAGGTGGATGTAGTGGGTGGAAAACGAGTTCCCAACCCAACTCCTGTACAGAGTTTTTCCTCAGTCTAGCAGAATGCGGGTGGGCGTTATCGTGGAATAGCATCACTTCACGCAGTCTTCCAGGTCGTTGTTCTTAGATTGTGTTTGTAAGGCATCTGAGTTGTTGACAACAAATGTCAGCAGTGATGGTTACAATCCGCTGAAACGATTCGTAGTACACCACACTGTCACTGTTCCACTAGATGTATAACATCATCTTTTGTACATCTGTACAGGCGGTTGTATGGGCAGTTGCTGCTTTCTTTGGGCTCAACCATTCCTTTCCCTTATGTTAGGATAAAGACACTATTTCTCGTCAGCAGTAAAGATGCAGTATATTATTGGTCGCTCTCGTTCACGAGCCAATTGATGATGAGTAAGCAGAGATGTAAATATGGCTGGCCTCCTGCTGATTTTTGTGATTTTGGCTTAGAGACGTGGTACCCGTACACCCGATTTTTGAACCTTCCCCATTGCATGCGTATGTCGCGCTCCGCTAGAATCATGTTCGTCATATCTGTCAATTCTAAAGCACACTGGAGTGTATCATTGTGGATTATCGTGTGTAAACTACCTTTATCACACCCCGAAGGTCTTACTGAACGTGGAGAGTCACTAATGTCAAAACTATCCTCCTTACAACGAGAAAACCTTTATCATGCCGTGTACTGACCAGTAGCATTATGACCAAACACCACAGGAATGTTTATGGCTGCCTCTGCTGCTGTCACAACTCTGTCGAACTCAAACAAAAAAATATGTCGGAAATGTTCCGATTTTGACGCTCCACTTTCTAGCGACCACAGTTCCACTCGCTATCTCCAGATGACAAAATAACAAGATTTAAACTGTAATAGCAATATTTAACTACAAATAAAAAATGACAAGCGTTAAATAAATCCATAGCAACCGGAATACCAACATGCAAAAGAAAAACTCTACGAACTTACGCACAAACTTAATAACATGACATACTATCTCATCGTATAAAGTTTTATTGCGTATCCTCCTTGTCTCCAGATACTCCCCTTTCCTTGTCAAGCCGACTAAATAATACGGAGTGTGTGCTACCAATAACTTTATTTAAGAAATTAATCGGAAATGTAATACGGCAAAAATACAACTGTACATGTTTCGTGACGTTACTACTTCCTTATAAATTAGAAAATTTGTAAGACACATGTAGCTGGCATGAAATGAAGTTTAATTTCTCACTTCGGTCAAATGTCTTATCGAAGTACACTACTGGCCATTAAAATTTCTACTCCAAGAAGAAATGCAGATGATAAACGGGTCTTCATTGGACAAGTATATTATACTAGAACTGACATGTGATTACATTTTCATGCAATTTGGGTGCATAGATCCTGATAAATCAGTACCCAGAACAACCACCTCTGTCCGTAATACCGGCCTTGATATGCCTGGGCATTGAGTCAAACAGAGCTTGGATGGCGTGTACAGGTACAGCTGCCCATGTAGCTTCAACACGATACCACAGTTCATCAAGTGTAGTAACTGGCGTATTGCGACGAGCCAGTTGCTCGGCCACCATTGACCAGATGTTTTCAGTTAGTGAGAGATCTGGAGAATGTGCTGGCCAGGGCAGCAGTCGAACATTTTCTGTTTCCTGAAAGGCCCGTACAGGATCTGCAACATGCGGTCGTGCATTATCCTGCTGAAATGTAGGGTTTCGCAGGCATCGAATGAAGGGTAGAGCCACGGGTCGTAACACATAATGTAACGTCCACTGTTCAAAGTGCCGTCAATGCGAACAAGAGGTGACCGAGACGTGTAACCAATGGCACCCCATACCATCACGCTGGATGCTACGCCAGTATGGCGATGACGAATACACGCTTCCAATGTGCGTTCACCACGATGTCGCCCAACACGGATGCGACCATCATGATGCTGTAAACAGAACCTGGATTAATCCGAAAAAATGACGTTTTGCTGCTGCAAATGTCGTCGAACTGTTCCTGCAGATGGTTGTTGTCTTGCAAACGTCCCCATTTGTTGACTCAGGTATTGAGACGTGGTTGCACGATCCGTTACAGCCATGCGGATAAGATGCCTGTCATCTCGACTGCTAGTGATACGAGGCCGTTGGGATCCAGCACGGCGTTCCGCATTACACTCCTGAACCCACCGATTCCATATTATGCTAACAGACATTGGATCTGTACCAACGCGAGCAGCAACGTCGCGATACGATAAACCGCAATCGCGATAGACTAAAATCCGACATTTATGAAAGTCAGAAACTTGATGGTACGCATTTCTCCTCCTTACATGAGGCATCATAACAACGTTTCATCAGGCAACGCCGGTCAACTGCTGTTTGTGTATGAGAAATAGGTTGGAAACTTTCCTCATGTCAGCACGTTGTAGGTGTCGCCACCGGCGCCAACCTTGTGTGAATGCTCTGAAAAGCTAATCATTTGCATATCACAGCATGTTCTTCCTGTCGGTTAAATTTCGCGTCTGTGGCATGTCATCTTCGTGGTGTAGCAATTTTAATGGCCAGTAGTGTATGAACGTGAACTCGCCTCTTTATTACAGAGAGACCACCTGCCCGTTGGTTTATATTTCCCTTCTCTCACCTTCTTACACCCTTTGATAATTCCATGAAGTTTGAAGACTGCAGCCGGGTAGCTTCGAAGTCTGCGCGTGTCCACGCAAATGCTACACACCTTCGCGCACGCGTCTCCGCCCGGATTTTGGTACGAAGTTAGCGATATGAAATAGTAATCTACAGTGTAAAACACTCACCAAAAGATAGACGGATGGCTATCAGCCGAAATATCGCGGCTGAGAGTCGACGTCTTCCGGCTGCTATTCCGAAACTTCATGGAATACTCTTTATGCCGGTAATGTTTCACGAATCTGTTTTCCGTTACTTTTAATTAAGATAAGTTTCTTCTTGTTCGATGAATTGTTTGCTGCACATCTCGTTGAAGTGACAACTAGTTCTCTCCTATCGTAATGGTATGCCAGCGGCCATGGAACCGTCTCTCCGCGACTCTGACGTCATAATGAAAGCGTACACCGTGTTCTTCACTGACAACATCCTGCATCTGAGGAGAAACATCACGATGATTCCAGAATGAGATTTTCACTCTGCAGCGGAGTGTGCGCTGATATGAAACTTCCTGGCAGATTATAACTGTGTGCCCGACCGAGACTCGAACTCGGGACCTTTGCCTTTCGCGGGCAAGTGCTCTACCGTCTGAGCTACCGAAGCACGACTCACGCCCGGTACTCACAGCTTTACTTCTGCCAGTACCTCGTCTCCTACCTTCTTTCAGGAGTGCTAGTTCTGCAAGGTTCGCAGGAGAGCTTCTGTAAAGTTTGGAAGGTAGGAGACGAGGTACTGGCAGAAGTAAAGCTGTGAGGACGGGGCGTGAGTTGTGCTTGGACAGCTCGGTTGGTAGGGCACTTGCCCGCGAAAGGCAAAGGTCCCGAGTTCGAGTCTCGGTCGGGCACACAGTTTTAATCTGCCAGGAAGTTTGATCACGATGATTGTTCAAAAAGTGAAACTCGAGCCTAATCAAACAACCTGACTTCTGAAACTTATTCAATATGGTAGCCACCACATGAATATGGTGTATGCCCAATTTCCTGCTGAGAATGCGTGAATGATGTCCAGGTATCTCTCATGGCCACTGCATTTTTTGATTCAGAGCTGTAACCTGGCATCATCTTTCGAATCACAGAAGTAGCAAAGGCGTCTTGTTTCAGGTTCTCTTGTGATATGTGAGGAAACACTTCCCCGAGTTTTTTGGATATTTCCCATCTTTGGGCAGGGTATTCCCAAACTGTTTTATTATTGCCAATTTAATGCGTAGAGGTGGTAATATAGTCTTTGATTTCGCATCCCCCAGGTTCCTGTGCAGAAAGGAGAAGAGTTTGTTACAGAAATTAAGTTGTATAATGGCCAGTGCAGTCAATACCATCATCGATTCAACTGGGTACCATTATTAATCGTTGTAGTGTATCAAGGATATACGGAGCGTTTCACATGCTTTTCTCTGTAGCTTACAAAATAATAACTAAAAGCAACATTTAATACCGCTGTATCGGTACTTACGATCAGGATGTTCAAATGGTTCAAATGGCCCTGAGCACTATGGGACTTAACATCTGTGGTCATCAGTCCCCTAGAACTTAGAACTACTTAAACCTAACTAAACTAAGGACATCACACACATCCACGTCCGAGGCAGGATTCGAACCTGCGACCGTAGCAGTCGCGCGGTTCCGGACTGGGCGGATCAGGATGTCTCTTGCGCAGTACTGACAAGGAAAACTCCCCATCACATTCCCCTTAGATTTAATAGTAAGATAGCGCAGTGGATAGCTCGTCAAAAACTGAAGACTGATCAACTACGAAAACAGGGAGAAGGTGTACTGAACTAAAAAAAAAAAAAGCAAAATAGAAGCACTGACAAGTCCAAGCTCAAGATGTGCAATATCGCACGAAATTGTACAGCCAGGCCGTCGTGGTTGTGTGGTCACAGTGGTGGACTACGAACGGCGAGATCCGTGTTCAAATCTCCCTCGTGCCCCAAATACTGACGTGTCTGTTCGCTGTAATGAAATTTCTTTCTGTGACGTGGTGGAACGCCCATTTGCTTAGTGAGATGTGAGAAGGGGACCTCTAGACGTACGTATCTCCTATTTGCTCTACCGCCAGCCCCCGGCAGCTGAGTGGTGCCGGCACGGTAGCTCAGCGTGTTCGGTCCGAGTGCTGCTCGAGCTCTATAATAAAAAACTGAGTAAAGAAATCAACGATCAACTTAAACAGATGTCTTGTGACGTCCGTCGAGACCAAACGCAACGAACAATACCGAACAAAATGAAGAAGAAGGAAAAACAGTTCGACAGAATGGCCGGCCGCTGTAACCGAGTGGTTCTTGGCGCTTCAGTCCGGAACCACGCGGCTGCTACGGTCGCAGGTTCGAATCCTGCCACGGGCATGGATGTGTGTGATGTCCTTATGTTAGTTAGGTTTAAGTAGTTCTAAGTTCTAGGGGGCTGAAGACCTCAGATGTTAAGTCCCATAGTGCTCAGAGTCATTTGACCTATTTGCGACAGAATCTCATCGCAAGGGCCCGGGTTCGATTCCCGACTAGGTCGGAGATTTTCTCCACTCAGGGACTGGGTGTTGTGTTGTCCTAATCATCATCATTTCATCCCTATCGATGCGGACGTCGCCAAAGTGGCGTCAAATCGAAAGACTTGCACCCGGGGAACGGCCTACCCGACAGGCGGCCCTAGCCACACGACATGTTTATTGGTTCACCGAAATACACATTTTTTGTCTTTTGCGTTCCGGTTTGGGGCTTCCGTCTCTTGAATTACTTTGTTGTTCCATACATGACACTCGTTTTTTTGTTGTTTTCATTTCTGTGAGCGGTCTATGCGGCATCTCGCCTGCTCTCACTATTCATCACATTTACTTGCGACGGTAATATATTCTTAACACCTGACTCATATTCTGTAACCTATGTACAGTACGTCAGTGCCAAGACTACAGAAGGAGAACACACTTGTCAATGACCGAACGGAAAGTTCATAATTTTGTGAGGAAAAAAAAGTCTCCGACTTCACAGGCCGACACGTAACCACACAACCACGACGCCGTTATTCTTGCCTTTCTCTCGACGTCGCTTATATTGCGCTTGGACCGTTCCCAGTTCCTATTCTGCTTCTTTTTTCACAGTTTATTAAACCATCTTCTTGTTTTCATGCTTGATCTGTGTTCAGTTATTGATGGGCGATCCACTGGGCCATTTTACCGCTACATTTCGGGGGAAGGGAGTGGGGGGGGGGGGGGGCGGGTGATGGGGAGTTACCCTTGTGAGTTCCGGGTTCCATGATGGGAGGGCGTCTTATGCAGATGTGAGGAAATTGAAGGGCCAACGCATGCTCTGGACGGAGAGGTTATGGCTCTGAGCACTATGGGACGTAACACCTGATGTCATCAGTCCCCTAGAACTTAGAACTACTTAAACCTAACTAACCTAAGGACACCACACACATCCGTGCCCGAGGCAGGATTCGAACCTGCGACCGTAGCGGTCGCGCGGTTCCAGACTGAAGAGCCTAGTAACCGCTCGGCCACACCGGCCGGCGGAGAGGTTATGAGAAAGACCGAGGCGCCAGTGGAGGGACGCCACATGACGTCAGTGAGCAGAACAGGGGAAAGTGTGCAGAGCGGCTAGCTGTTTGGTGTACGGGGAAGCCGTGTTACGGGAACACAGGTAGATGGTCGCTGACGGTGACGCGTCTGGGCGTGATCGAGCAAGAGTGTGTGTGTGTGTGTGAGTGCCTGTTCCCTGTTACCTACCTAGAGGTCCGTCAGCACATATTTGCTTCAGTTTTTGCAGCAGTGAGCAGCCTTGTTAAACTGTGCTCCAAATTTCTTGGCAGTGTGATAAGTGGTGTGAATGACGTGTGGTTGTGATGCATTATGCTAAATGACGTTGCCGTCATTCCGACCTTGCTGGTAGTTAAGGTGTGCTAAGCCAACGTTACGATCTGTTGAGGCTAATTAATGGTTTATACTTCTGAAAGGCGGTTCTTTCACGAAGTTCATTCACTGGCGTCGTTCCTTACATTTTTAAAGACGAAGTGCTTGTCATACTCTGTTAATTTTCTCAAAGAAGTGTAACGGTAGTTGAAAGGCAAGCTGTTTTCCGGTAACCAAGTTAATTAATCAATACCTTTTTCGTGCTGTAAATGATTGTGTTTTTTGAGATAATCAGTGCTCTTGTTTTCTAAAGGCAAGACGCTCGCCGTTAGCAATATTTACTCTCTCTGAGCACTACGGGACTTAAGCAGTACTTACTTCGTGGTGTTTCATGTCATGAACTCAATAGTTGTACTCGTGTAATTAATGATATCATTTAATGTTGTTGTTGTTGTGGTCTTCAGTCCTGAGACTGGTTTGATGCAGCTCTCCATGCTAATCTATCCTGTGCAAGCTCCTTCATCTCCCAGTACCTACTGCAACCTACATCCTTCTGAATCTGCTTAGTGTAATCATCTCTTGGTCTCCCTCTACGATTTTTACACTCCACGCCGCCCTCCAATGCTAAATTTGTGATCCCTTGATGCTCACAACATGTCCTACCAACCGATCCCTTCTTCTGGTCAAGTTGTGCCACAAACTTCTCTTCTCCCCAATCCTATTCAATACTTCCTCATTAGTTATGTGATCTACCCATCTAATCTTCAGCATTCTTCTGTAGCACCACATTTCGAAAGCTTCTATTCTCTTCTTGTCCAAACTATTTATCGTCCATGTTCCACTTCCATACATGGCTACACTCCATACAAATACTTTCAGAAACGACTTCCTGACACTTAAATCAATACTCGATGTTAACAAATTTCTCTTCTTCAGAAACGCTTTCCTTGCCATTGCCAGTCTACAGTTTATATCCTCTCTACTCCGACCATCGTCAGTTATTTTGCTCCCCAAATAGCAAACCTCCTTTACTACTTTAAGTGTCTCATTTCCTCATCTAATTCCCTCAGCATCACCCGACTTAGTTCGACTACATTCCATTATCCTCTTTTTGCTTTTGTTGATGTTCATCTTATATCCTCCTTTCAAGACACTGTCCATTCCGTTCAACTGCTCTTCCAAGTCCTTTGCTGTCTCTGACAGAATTACAATGTCATCGGCGAACCTCAACGTTTTTATTTCTTCTCCATGGATTTTAATGCCTACTCCGAATTTTTGTTTTGTTTCCTTTACTGCTTGCTCAATATACAGATTGAATAACATCGGGGAGAGGCTACAACCCTGTCTCGCTCCCTTCCCAACCACTGCTTCCCTTTCATGCTCCTCGACTCTTATAACTGCCATTTGGTTTCTATACAAATTGTAAATAGCCTTTCGCTCCCTGTATTTTATCCCTGCCACCTTCAGAATTTGAAAGAGAGTATTCCAGTCAACATTGTCAACAGCTTTCTCTAAGTCTACAAATGCTAGAAACGTACGTTTGCCTTTCCTTAATCTTTCTTCTAAGGTAAGTTGTAAGGTCAGTATTGCCCCACGTGTTCCAGTATTTCTACGGAATCCAAACTGATATTCCCCGAGATCGGCTTCTACTAGTTTTTCCATTCGTCTGTAAAGAATTCGTGTTAGTATTTTGCAGCTGTGGCTTATTAAACTGATTGTTCGGTAATTTTCACATCTGTCAACATCTGCTTTCTTTGGGACTGGAATTATTATATTCTTCTTGAAGTCTGAGGATATTTCATCTGTTTCATACATCTTGCTCACCAGATGGTAGAGTTTAGTCAGGACTGGCTCTCTCAAGGCCGTCAGTAGTTCCAATGGAATGTTGTCTACTCCGGGGGCCTTGTTTCGACTCAGGTCTTTCAGTGCTCTGTCAAACTCTTCACGCAGTATCGTATCTCCCTTTTCATCTTCATCTACATCCTCTTCCATTTCCATAATATTGTCCTCAAGTACATCGCCCTTGTATATCATTCAAGGCAAAGGCAAAATGCAGGCTGCTAGTAAATGTCATGGTCATAATGGACTATTTTTTGATGATGCCTGTGATGTTTGGACTTTAAACGTAAAGATTACACTTTGGATGTTGAACGTACTGCAGTCGTGTAAAGATTTAACTAAAAATTTTGGTGTTGACCCTATTAACTAAGTGGTGATGGTTGCTACAAAGCAACCTTGCAATCATTAGAAAGGATTAATAATGAATGAATATGTACTTATTAATGCAAAGATATAAAATTTTGAAGCTCATTATGACTTGTTGCTTTTTTTGAGATGTATGCTGTTTCAAATTCACGTGATCAAGAGTACTTACTGCTAGTGTGAAGGCAATAACTGTTATGAGAAATAAATTATTTTGTCGTACGTGCTTCCAGGGACTTAGTGGTTTCCACTCCCGGTCCCCATGTTCTGTTCTCATATTTAGACTGAGAAACGTAATAAACGTTACCCTTTGAACATGGTTTATTGATTCTGATTTCAGAGGGTCACAGCAATGAATTATAGTTTTTTTCTGTCATGTAACTGAAGTATTTAAACCTACTACGTATTAAACAATTTTGTGGGGAGTTAGAGATGTTCAGTATTTTAGGAATCGCTACAATATGTTGCGCATAAGTGTCTGAGTTTGGCTGGATTTGCTGGTGGTGGAAAGTTCATTTCAGTAAGATGTTCGAACTAGAGCCCACTTTCCCGTCTTCATGTCAACATACCCACAACCTAAATGAGTTCAAAAACACATTGCGGAAGTGTCTCGCTCTGTGTCACCAGCAATTGCAGTTCTCGTCCATAAGTCGGTTAGAAGACTTAGTGAGTTATGCATTAAGGAAATGGGAGTGTTTTGAACACCTCACTTAAATGAACAGCGGAACTCACATGTGAACACACCACACACGCATATACACTGAGGAGACAAAAGAAATCAGATAGCAATATACACGTTTACAGATCGCGATAGTATCACGCACGCTAAGTATAAAAGGGCAGCGCACTGACGCCACTGTCATTTGTATTCAAGTGATTCGTGTGCAAAGGTGTCCGACATGATAATGGCCACAAGACGGGAATTAACTGATACAAACGCGGAAAGATAGTTATAGTTCTACGCAGAGAGGGAATTCAATATGCCGAGATCCACAGTGTCAAGAGTGTACTGATAATACCAAATTTATGGCAGGACCTCTCACCATGAACAAAGCAGTAGCAGCCGAGAGCAGCGGAGTTTACTTAGAGTTGTCAGTGCTGATAGACAAGCATCACTGCGTGCAATAACCGCACAGATCTATGTGGGAGTTGTCAGTGCTGATAGACAAGCATCACTGCGTGCAATAACCGCACAGATCTATGTGGGACGTACGACGAACGTATCTGTTGGGATAGTGCGCCGAAATCTGGCGTTAGTGGGCTATGACAGCAGACGACCGACGCGAGTGCCTTTGCTATTCGCACGACATCGCCTGCAGGAGCTCTCCTGCGCTCGTGACCATACCGGTTGGATCCGAGACAACTGGAAAACCTTGGTCTGGTCAGAAAAGTCCCGATGTCGATTGGTAAGACCTGATGGTAGGGTTCGAGTGTGGCGCAGACCCCTCGAAGCCATGGACCCAAGCCCCCGACATTGCACTGTGCGATTGGTGGTGGCTCCATATTGCCATAATGACGTGGCGTGTGTTTACATGGAATGGATACATGAACCGCGCAGAGTTCATGCTGCCTATAGAGATGGGACCCCTCCACGCTCTCACCAAACTGGTGACCAAACCAAACCAAAAGCTCTAATGTCACCTCCGTCAACATGTTAGTTATCTAGTAAGTGGATCACAGGATGCTGGGCTGTGATGTTATCTGTGCGTCTGGGTAAGACTACACATTAACACTGTCCATCAGGAGATAGATGGTGGACGAAACGCGAGTGGGGGTAGCGATTTGAAGAGCAGAGGGAAAAAAGTGCCAAGGCTCGTGCCGTGGGAAAAAAATCCTCTGCGACAGTGGGATGGGTAGTAAGAGCAGTAGTGGCTTACTAGCTGCGATAGCTCATGCAAGGTTGGATTTGTTAGTATAGGTATCATGCATCATTACCATGACAAGCGATGGCGATGTGTCCCAGTTGCTGCAGCCGCTACATTCCTGGAACAATCAAGATCGTTATACAGTAGTGGGAGATCGGCCATAGATCATCTCACTGTGTGGGGGATGTGTGGAGCTTGTCTGCATGAAGTGTACGGTACGGCTTCCCTGCGTGGTGCCAGTTATTCTGCAGTGTGTTACAGCTGGATATCCAGTAATGGCGTCTGATTAACAGGGGCTCACCTGTACCGTTGTGTTTGCGTGTGCTTGGCCATAGATGTTAGGTTCTTACAAGTATGTCTTTTGGTCTTTTATGTTTCCATCTATGGTTGTGGTCGTAGTTCCCCAGATTCAGAATAAATGGGTTCTGCGAATGTCTGGAGTTTCTGTATAGACTTGTGGTGAGTTTGTGGATTACCTCCGTGAGAGTCTCAAGTCGGTATTCCCGGTGAAGCTCCGAGACGCGTGTGTGAGGTGGAGCAATGCTTATGATTTTGAGTACTTTGTTTTGTATGAGCTGCAGGTGGCGCAGGCGTGTAGGCGCAGCGTATCCCCAGACAGGAGCTGCGTACGTCATCAGAGGTCGAATAAGTGTCATGTACATCGACGTTCTTGGCGAGGCTGCACGCACAGCGTAGCCAGAGCCTCGTTTTGTAAATTGCATTTCTGTCTCCGATAATGATGATGATGATGTTTGGTTTGTGGAGCACTCTACTTCGCGGTTATCAGCGCACGTTCAGGGTCCCAATTTGTACACAGTACAGTTTTTTTTCACAGTCCAGTCTAGCCACTGTCACCAATGATGATGACGATGATGAAATGATGAGAACAACACAAACACCAGTCTCCAGGTAGAGAAAATCCCCAACCCGGCCGGGAATCGAACCTGGGACCCCGTGATGGCAGGAACTCTAGCCACTAGACCACGAGCTGCAGGGAAACATATTGGTGGGACTAGGTTTTGCTAGATACGCAAACGTATTGGTGGGAGTAGGTTTTACTAGATACGCTTTCGTCTTAAATTGGATGACAAATCGTATGCCTGATGGAAAGGTAAAGGATACAGAAGAAAATGAGGAAACAAAGATCACACGTTGAGAGCCTATGTAATGAACTGCCTATTGGCTTCTGTCTCAGGTTCTTCGGCCGACGTTCATCTAATGATTTTTCTGACGTTTCGCCAGCACGAGTGGCTGGCATTGTCAAAGCTTCATCCTACATTGCCGGTGGTGATCTGGAGGCGAGCTCGCGGCCGCAGACTATATGTATCTGGCGCGCCAACGTCCGAGGGCTTCTCCGCGGTCATTTCCGGTGCGGTTCTCCTCTTGCTACCTGCGACGGTCGTTCGCTGCAGTACGGGAAGCCAGGATCCGTTTACCTTAAGGCTTTCCTCTTTCTTGTTCAAACTGTTCGCGTGTTTTTGTATTTCTACAGCTTCTCTGAACAAGCGCGTGTGATAGTGCTTCTCTACAGCCAGAACTTCCGTGTCGGCGAATTTTATTACGTGGTCGGTCTCATTCAGTGCGTGCTCTGCCACGGCCGATTTCTCCACCTGCCCCAACCTGCAATGTCGCTTATGCTCTTTGATCCTGGTGTTAATTGATCGTCCAGTCATTCCGACATAAACTTTTCCGCATGTGCATGGTATACGGTATATTCCCGACATTGCAAGTGGGTCTCTTTTCTCCTTCGCCGATCTAAGGCATTCTCTGATCTTCCTTATCGGTTTGAAAATCGTCTTTACGCCGTGTTTGCGCAATATACGGCCGATTCTGTCCGTCACTTTGGGAATGTATGGCAGAAAGGCCGTACCCGACATTTCTTTTTCTGGTTCCTTACTTCGCCGAGTGTTTGGCTCTGTTACACTTCTAATGTAATTTGTGGAGTACCCATTGCTCCTCAGAACAGTTTCCAGGTGTTGCATTTCTCGTTTGAGGTGTTGAGACTCACATATTCGTCCTGCTCTCGTTACGAGCGTACTAATCATGCCTCTTTTCTGGCTCGGGTGGTGGTTTGACAGTTTGTGCAGGTATCGGTCCGTGTGTGTCGGTTTTCGATACACGCTGTGTCCCAGGTTTTCGCCATCCCTTGTGACCAGCACATCTAGAAATGGCAGTTTCTTGTCCTTTTCTACTTCCATGGTAAATGTTATGTTGGCATGGAGGCTGTTCAAGTGTCTCAGGAATTCACCGAGCTGTTCTTCACCATCGGCCGTATATTGCGCAAACACGGCGTAAAGACGATTTTCAAACCGACAAGGAAGATCAAAGAGTGTCTAAGATCGGCGAAGGAGAAAAGAGACAAACTTGCAATGTCGGGAATATACCGTATACCATGCAGATGCGGAAAAGTTTATGTCGGAATGACTGGACGATCAATTAACACCAGGATCAAAGAGCATAAGCGACATTGCAGTTGGGGCAGGTGGAGAAATCGGCCGTGGCAGAGCACGCACTGAATGAGACCGACCACGTAATAAAATTCGCCGACACGGAAGTTCTGGCTGTAGAGAAGCACTATCACACGCGCTTGTTCAGAGAAGCTGTAGAAATACAAAAACACGCGAACAGTTTGAACAAGAAAGAGGAAAGCCTTAAGGTAAACGGATCCTGGCTTCCCGTACTGCAGCGAACGACCGTCGCAGGTAGCAAGAGGAGAACCGCACCGGAAATGACCGCGGAGAAGCCCTCGGACGTTGGCGCGCCAGATACATATAGTCTGCGGCCGCGAGCTCGCCTCCAGATCACCACCGGCAATGTAGGATGAAGCTTTGACAATGCCAGCCACTCGTGCTGGCGAAACGTCAGAAAAATCATTAGATGAACGTCGGCCGAAGAACCCGAGACAGAAGCCAATAGGCAGTTCGTCAACAAGTGGCCACGAAAGCCTTAACAATTTTGTAGCCTATGTAATGTTATTTCAGTGATTAAAAGAGTGAGCCAAATTTACAAAGAACTTCGAGGTATGAGCCTAGTATCAATATAACTTTGCATCTGGCTCTCGTCTGGATGGCTGCACTGATTCGGTTGGTATGAGTGTCCTAAAGTCGTTGTATCCCGTCCTGAAGCAGGCTGGCCCACAGGTGTTCGTCTTCGACATCACGAACATCTGGAACGTCGGAGCTGTTTCCACACGTGTCCTGTCGGCGATGGATCTGGGGAGTACTTCAACATCCTGCAGGCAATTCATAGAGACACCAGACATGGGTGGGCGTACATTGTTCTGTTGAAAAATGGCCCCACGATACTCTCGCATGAGAGGTGACGCATGACGACGTATAATGTTCGCGACGTACCTTCACGTTGTCAGACTTCCCTCGTTCACTATCGCCCGTGATCTGACTGGACCGTGCAGTGTGTTGTGAACAACTTCAACTCCTCTCAGTGTAAATAACGTAAGCCCAGTAATAACTTTGATCAGTTTTTATACCAAGATGCACCGTTCTGCTACGCGAAACTAATAATAACGAGGAAAATATGTTCCTGGAAGATGTTTAAAGGTCCTGGTTAGGTACACTAAAAAAAAAGTAACAGATACTGTTGTCTTCATCTACATCTACATCTACATCTACATTGATACTCCGCAAGCCACCCAACGGTGTGTGGCGGAGGGCACTTTACGTGCCACTGTCATTACCTCCCTTTCCTGTTCCAGTCGCGTATGGTTCGTGGGAAGAACGACTGTCTGAAAGCCTCCGTGCGCGGTCTAATCTCTCTAATTTTACATTCGTGATCTCCTCGGGAGGTATAAGTAGGGGGAAGCAATATATTCGATACCTCATCCAGAAACGCACCCTCTCGAAACCTGGACAGCAAGCTACACCGCGATGCAGAGCGCCTCTCTTGCAGAGTCTGCCACTTGAGTTTATTAAACATCTCCGTAACGCTATCACGGTTACCAAATAACCCTGTGACGAAACGCGCCGCTCTTCTTTGGATCTTCTCTATCTCCTCCGTCAGACCGATCTGGTACGGATCCCACACTGATGAGCAATACTCAAGTATAGGTCGAACGAGTGTTTTGTAAGCCACCTCCTTTGTTGATGGACTACATTTTCTAAGCACTCTCCCAATGAATCTCAACCTGGTACCCGCCTTACCAACAATTAATTTTATATGATCATTCCACTTCAAATCGTTCCGCACGCATACTCCCAGATATTTTACAGAAGTAACTGCTACCAGTGTTTGTTCCGCTATCATATAATCATACAATAAAGGATCCTTCTTTCTATGTATTCGCAATACATTACATTTGTCTAAGTTAAGGGTCAGTTGCCACTCCCTGCACCAAGAGCCTATCCGCTGCAGATCTTCCTGCATTTCGCTACAATTTTGTAATGCTGCAACTTCTCTGTATACTACAGCATCATCCGCGAAAAGCCGCATGGAACTTCCGACACTATCTACCAGGTCATTTATATATATTGTGAAAAGCAATGGTCCCATAACACTCCCCTGTGGCACGCCAGAGGTTACTTTAACGTCTGTAGACGTCTCTCCATTGATAACAACATGCTGTGTTCTGTTTGCTAAAAACTCTTCAATCCAGCCACACAGCTGGTCTGATATTCCGTAGGCTCTTACTTTGTTTATCAGGCGACAGTGCGGAACTGTATCGAACGCCTTCCGGAAGTCAAGAAAAATAGCATCTACCTGGGAGCCTGTATCTAATATTTTCTGGGTCTCATGAACAAATAATGCGAGTTGGGTATCACACGATCTCTCTTTCCGGAATCCATGTTGATTCCTACGTAGTAGATTCTGGGTTTCCAGAAATGACATGATACGCGAGCAAAAAACATGCTAAAATTCTACAAGAGATCGACGTCAGAGATATAGGTCTATAGTTTTGCGCATCTGCTCGACGACCCTTCTTGAAGACTGGGACTACCTGTGCTCTTTTCCAATCATTTAGGACCCTCCGTTCCTCTAGAGACTTGCGGTACACGGCTGTTAGAAGGGGGGCAAGTTCTTTCGCGTACTCTGTGTAGAATCGAATTGGTATCCCATCAGGTCCAGTGGACTTTCCTCTATTGAGTGATTCCAGTTGCTTTTCTATTCCTTGGACACTTATTTCGATGTCAGCCATTTTTTCGTTTGTGCGAGGATTTAGAGAAGGAACTGCAGTGTGGTCTTCCTCTGTGAAACAGCTTTGGAAAAAGGTGTTTAGTATTTCAGTTTCTTAAGCACTTTTACTTTTAGTGAGGATTGACGTAAATAAAAGACAGCACTTAACAAATAAAAAACGAAGTGCTCTTAGCATGAAGCACAAATATCATATTATACTCTATGAATGACTTCTCTAGATTACATTATTCTCAGAGTCATATCTGCACAGAAATGTTTACATTACTGCCAACAGAATTACACCCCCCTGAATAGTATGTAAGTGCCGGATGCGAAACTCATTTGACGAGATCAGGAAGTGCACGACAACGCAAAACCAGCAGTATTGTTAAAGCGTGGATTATGGCTGCTGCAGTTGGCATTCTGGAAGCAGGTTAGCGAACAGAAAGCCGGAAACGTTCACACTCCGGGACAATCCAACGTATCTGGTTTCTATAGCGGTGACGTTTGCAACAATGGTGTATGTGTCCTTTGACGGTCACCAGGCTGCGAGGCAGTGAGACGGGGAGCCGTTACTTTCCCCTCACCAGTGGACACACTGCAGTGCTCCTCAGAACGCTAACTCATGCTGAGGCAGGAAATACCAAGGGCTGACAGCTCACATAATGACTCAGCCTTGAAGAAAGGTGGCATTCATAACCACGTAAAATTCGGGACACAACTGCCAGTGTTATGATGCAATTAATCGACATGAGACAATGCCAATATTTATTGAATCTGCGTCTAAATCTACATTACGTTACGCAAGTCACTGTATACTGCGAGGCGGAGAATACTTCACATTTTACTCCTTTTCCATTCGGGTACTGAAGCAAAGGAAATGTCTGTATATGTGTCTTTAATACTCTCAATTAAAACTCATATGTTACAATTCTGCCAATTTGAGGTACTCGATAGTGGTAGCAGAGTAGTGTTTTTCGAATATGTCTCCTAAATTTTCCAACAGGGTTTTCCGAGGGCAACACTTGTTTTCTTCCAAAGACTCCCAGTCAAGTTCCGTGCTTATCTCTGTTACTCTCTCGTATGGAATATACCAACAACCAGCGTCCGCAGAGATTAATGCGAGATGAGGAAGAGTTTAAAGACGCTTCTGCCTCAAAACCCATATATGACGAGAAATACACAAAACGTATTGCGTCTCTCAAGATTTTTAGTTACCTACATAATATTTTTAAACTATATTAATATCTTATCTAAATGTAAACCATATCTCAATATTGTATGTAAAGTACATGTTTTTATGTTATTAATACAGACGTGGATGCCACCTTTTTGATTCAATGATCTGAAATTGCAGCCTGATACGACTAAAACCAGGGTAACCAATGGGGTATGAAACAAAGCTAGAAAACATTCCGAAAATAAAGTATGCACACTTCCATAATGTTGGTTAAAACTGAAAATTTAAAATCTGAAATAAGAAGAAGAAGGTCAGAGTGGCTAAGAAAATACTGCTGTATATCAACATATATGTCACATTAACACTCCTCATAGTGGAGAAACAGGAAGTGAACTTTGAAAAAGCCATGTTCAACTTTCACTTCCCCTTCAACACATTTTTTACTTATAAAACTTCATATATGGATTTATTCTATTACTTTCACGATTTACGTTTTTAGTGTCGACTGTCATAACTGAAGTTATGTGTTTTGTAAGCAAGGTTTTACTATGGTTCGTTAGGTGAAATGTAGCACACAAACGTTGAAATGAATGTCGGAAACCTTCGGAAACCACGCTACATTAGCCAGCAGAAACAAGTTTTAGCAGCGTAGAACTACACAAATGTGATCTTCGCCTCTCCAGGTCGTCCCATTGTTGTGCACCATGGCAACTGGAATGCAGATTTCGTAGCTCTGACACTGAATGGGACACTGTGTATCACCAGTCGTGGAGAGACATTTTAAAAACGTTGGCACTGTATGTTTCTGCCGCTCTTGGTGCAGATAATTGAGTTAGCTTTTTCTCGATTGGTGTATTTGGTATCGCAGATAAAAGACAGCTGTACAAATCTATTGAACAGCATGACCATGCTGCTCTGAGTATACTATAATAGCTCTGTTGTGTGGATCTGTATGTGCAGGGTGACAATTATTGAACTATATGAATAAGAAACGTAAATTAGTTATTAACTACGGTGTGCACACACTTTATCCAACATGTAAACGTCACTAGAAATGAAACTTCCAGGTAGATTAAAACTGTGTGCCGGACCGAGACTCGAACTCGGGACCTTTGCCTTTCACGGGCAAGAGTTCTACCAACTGAGCTATCCAACCACGACTGACCGCCGTCCTCACAATTTTATTCCGCATTACCTCGTCTCTTACGTGCTTGGGTAGCTCAGTTGGTAGAGCACTTGCCCTCGAAAGGCAAAGGTCCCGAGTTCGAGTGTCGGTCCGGCACATAGTTTTAATCTGCCAGGAAGTTTCAAATCAGTGCACACTCCGCTGCAGAGTGAAAATTTCATTCTGGTCACAACAGATATTTGGATTTAAGTTTTGATATGTTTGATATGCCTGCTACCATAAGCCATGATGGTGATGCAGATGAATAACAAAATTTTGCATGACTCGCTAAGGTGTCAGAACATCAATGCTGTCGATGACCTTCTCAATGTTTTCAGCTCAACCATAGTTTTGAGGTTACTGCTGTACACCTTGTCTTTAACATAGCTCTCTTGCTTCAACGGGGCCGAGCTCCATCTTTAATGAACCACATTTTGTCGAAATCAGGTTCACTTCAGACAATGGAGATGAAATCAGCTTCCAAAACCTTCACGTACCGTTCATTAGTCACCGTGCCAAATGTTTTTTATTCCAGTCTTTGATCACAATATAAATTCGTTCGACGAAACCGGTTTCAGTCAGTGCTGACATCTTCAGATCTAAATATAAAAAATATACGACTAGTGAGCAGTCTATCTATGAAAACAATACAATATTTCATATCACGATACACTCTCATACAAACTGGGAATGTACAGACAAAATAAGCTCAAGCGTACCTGTTCTACATCATGTCCTGGTGTGGTAAAGCAGTAATGACGTCGTCAAAACATATAAATACACTCAGCAAAGCATCGTCACGTAGAATTAAAATGTGGTGTAAAATAGGCCATATCGTCCACACAGTCATTTTGCAACTGGCGTTACTGTACAAAACATACTGAAGTCAGTATCTACCAGAGAAACGTTTTGTAGGGAGCACATTGTGCTCATGTGGGAGCGATCAATATGCTTGTAAAACAATAAACTGGTAGCCCAGATATCAGGAATTCTTCTTATTCCATGATTACCGATGATGGCGGCTTTAGTTTCACCGAAACCGGTAATCATGGAATAAAAAGAATTCCTGTGATCTTGGCTGCCAGTTTATTGTTTTATGAATATATTTGCGTATATGCTCCCAGATGTCGCTACTGTGGGCTTAGATGTATTTTTCAAAGCAAAAACCATAATATGATCAAAATACAGTAGGTAAAATACATGTGGCAGACTTTTAAATTTTGATAACTATTGTAGGAACCAATTGTGATAAAACAAAAGACGAATGCAGTTAAACATGCAAGATTATTTAAAGGAAATATATAAAGATAATACGTCTGACACTTTTATGGTAAATTTATGGTAAAAAATAAAATATACGTAATACACAACAGAGGGGCGCTGATCATTGATCTGTCTATTGTTCCATACAGTTATTTTGTCATTTAGACGTTTTATCATTCATAGTCCCCTCCCCCCCCCCCCCCCCCCCGAACCATGGACCCTTCCGTTGGTAGCGAGGCTTGTGTGCCTCAGAGATACAGATGGACGTACCGTGGGTGCAACCAAAACGGAGGGGTATATGTTGAGGTGCCAGACAAACGTGTGGTTCCTGAAGAGGGTCAGCAGCCTTTCCGGTAGTTGCAGGGGCAACAGTGTGGATGATTGACTGATCTGGCCTTGTAACACTAACAAAAACGGCCTTGCTGTGCTGGTACTGCGAACGGCTGAAAGCAAGGGGAAACTACAGCCGTAATTTTTCCGGAGGGCATGCAGCTTTACTGTATGATTTGTATGGAGTGTAGCCATGTATGGAAGTGAAACATGGACGATAAATACTTTGGACAAGAAGAGAATAGAATCTTTCGAAATGTGGTGTTACAGAAGAATCCTGAAGATTAAATGGGTAGACACATAACTAATGAGGAGGTATTGAGTAAAATTGGGGAGAAGAGGAGTTTGTGGCACAACTTGACAAGAAGAAGAGGCCGGTTGGTAAGACATGTTCTGAGGCATCAAGGGATCTCAAATTTAGCATTGGAGGGCAGCGTGGAGGGTAAAAATCGTAGAGGGAGACCAAGAGATGAATACACTAAGCAGATTCAGAAGGATGTAGGTTGCAGTAAGTACTGGGAGATGAAGAAGCTTGCACAGGATAGAGTAGCATGGAGAGGTGCACCAAACAAATCTCAGGAGTGAAGACCACAACAACAACAACAACAACAACATCTTTCATAGATAATTTATAGGTTGCTATAGGTAGTGTATATAAGTATACCGAACCAGAGACATTACCAAGTCTCCGACAACTGTGATGTATGTTTGCAGATCGAAGCAACGAATGAAAATTTGTACTGAGGCCAGATTTCGAAGTCGGACAACCTGGTCACTCTGTGGATTCGCTAACCACTACGTCACCCCGGTACAGAGAAGGTGAGACCCGGGTCTGAATCCTGGCCTTGGCACTAATTTTCAGCCTTCGCTTCATTGCGATATTGTTTCACTGAATGCAAAATCGAGTCAAATTTATAAAAGACTTGATGGTATGAGCCCAATTGTCAGTATGATGTTGAAGGCCTGAAGTTATACCCTATGACTCCCAATACTTTGATGTCAGGTCTAACAACGCTATGCCTCTCCAAAACCCTGCAAGAATGGGATCTCTCCCCAGGTACTTGCTGACAATGGGTATCCAGGTTAGTGCAGAACTGTGATTCATTGCTCATCACAATGTGATACCGTCCATCACCTGTCCATGCTTCCTGCTCACACACCACTCCAAAATTATCCGTTTATATTGTGGTCTTGATGGAAACCTACGTATGGAGTAGTAATACCATAGTGCACTTGCTGCTAGTCTCCAATCAGTTTTGCAGGATGACATGGAGTGTGGCAGGGACTCCATTACTTGTTCTCGGATAGCAGCAGCACAAGAAGTGGGTTTCTGGTGAAAAAAAAAACAGCGATCTTCCCTTGAGGTGGTGATACGTGTACTGAACCCTTGATCACGAGTCTGTCTGCTCTCAGATTCCTGTACAGTCCATCATCGAGCGTCGGTCACATCAGAATATCCCATAAGTCTGGATATTGAACGATTTGACCGACTGACTATGTGGACACCCTCTTTCAAACTCTGTCAGCTGCTGATAATACCGTCTGACACGAGTATGCATCATCTCTGTCTCCTGTACAGCAATCACACGTCCGATGCAGTTCACACATTTTATTTACCTAACAATTTAATAACAACACCACTAATGCACTACAGTAGCCACTTGACTGTCACAGGGATTTGTAGCTCTTATCATTTACATATGCACTGGTGATGTATATGTTTGCACTGTTACACCGACATTCGAACATGTCTTCGAGGGGTTTCACTTTTTTTAGTCAGGCAGTGTACATTAATAAAGAATTGGCATCTAAGTAAAACAAACATGCACATTTACATTAGTAGTAAATGGGTATGTGGGGTGCACTCAGGATGTTTTTAAACGCCCACCCCTTTTTTGAAAGAATTAACTAGTTTCTAATTTTGATTAGTTTAATCACCTAGGTAGCTGTTTAAACTAATCAAAATCAAAGTAGATACTTCTTTGAAAAGAGAGTTGGATTTTTAAAAATCTCCAGAGTGCATCCAGCACACTCACTTACTACAAATTTTCTCTTGGACTTTGGGTGAACTAGGAATTAGTTTTAAAATCCACTTAATTTAAATAAAAAAATTCGAAATCATGAAATTCATTACCATTATTTTCACATTATTTTATATCTCTGTTTCATATTTGTAACTTCAAAATATTCAAAATCCAAAGTAATAATTATTTTCATACATGTATCAGGCAAAATAATTTGAAATTCACTATCAAGCTCTGAACATATTTTATCTTCATATCGAGTATCAAAATATTCACAGCCTGTAATGTTACATAAGACATTTACTTGTAGCTCACTAATCTTTTTAAACATACTAGTATTACAAACATTGTTGAGCTTTTTCTGAAATGCTTTAATTTAGATAGAATAAAATTTACATAGAATTAAAACCGATTAAGATTTGTATGTTATTGTAATTTAATTTTCAAGAACAATTCCTTTATGATATTGAAATGAGATCTTTTTGCATTGTTTGTTGACTAAATTTTTAGTATTTTTATCTCTAGTTATTTGGTTGTACTCTAATGGTATTTTATTCTTTACTTTATCCTCAGTTAATCTTAACATAGATTCACCATTCAATATTTGAGGATTTTTATAGTTTAAATAGAATCTTTTTACCTTCATATCTGTTTTTCCATCTTTTTCTCATAATAATAAATTTTAGGTCCTGTTGAAGCCCAATTTGTAATCTACTTATTATCTCCTAACTAATCTGTCCACTCGCCTATCATACAACTTTATTCCTCAGTATTTTAAACATTATTAACCTATACTACACTGTCTGTATCAAAATATACAACTGCTTCGTAAAGTCTATGTAACATATTATACAACCTAAGCCTGGAATTTAATGTAGTGAATGATGCTACAAAGATATTTGAAGCTGTGGTATATTCTTTATGATCGTCGTATTTCTGTGATAAATGTTATAAACCATATAACAGGAAGAAGAAACATCAGCGCAAAACTAAGGAAAAAGTATGTACAGAATGTCGCATAGAAAACCGACCCAAACCAGAATGCAAACACGCGTGGGTGGCATTACTAGCTTGTCAGTTTCTTTGCTTGCTTCCCACAGCAATAGCGTGTGAGTAGTTCATACGGAAAGTAGGCATTATAAACTGTGTACTTCATTGTCATGCCTTAATCCACTGATGAACGTGTGTTTATTGTTGATGAATATGTGCAGTCTGAATCCATTAAAGTTGTTCATGACACATTTTATGAAAAGTTTCCTGAATGTAATATTCATGTACCATCAACGATTCAGGATCTAGTGAGAAAGCGGCTTTCGATAGGCAGTATTGTTAATTCAAAGAGAAATAATGCACTGACTGTACATACACCTGAAGTTGTGGCAAATGTGATGGCACACATTGAAAGAAGTCTGTGCAAGTCAACTTGACAATTATCACAGTATTGTGGAATATCTCATAGGTCATGTCAACGCATCCTTCATGGCTTAAAAATGAGAATTTTCTGTGTTAGTGTTGTTCAACATATTACTGTAATTGTTTGCTGGAAAATGTCGCTGGGTGACATCTTGATCCTTTCCTCCTTTTTTCGACAGATGAAGCTTAGTTCCATCTGTTGGGTTACGCTAATTCACAAAACACAAGACACTGGGCTACAGAGAATCCCCATGGAATACTGCAAAAACCATTACACGATTTAAAAATTGCTGTATGGTGTGCAGTATGTGATAACAGAATTATCTGGCCACTTTTCTTCAACGAAACTGTCAATACACATGTTTACTTGCAACTCTACAGTGAATTTTCGGCTCTGTTAACTCCAAACGAAAAATCTTGTGCATATTTCCAGCAATATGGGGCAGCCTCTCATTCATTGAATTTGTCCTTAGCTCATATAAATGCTGATTTTACAGAAGAGAGGACCATTAATAAGGACTTGTGGCTACCCTGTTCTAGCAACTTGTAACCATGTGACTTAGCTCTGGGGATCTATAAAGGCTAGAGTCTACTGCAACAATGCCAGAGCACTTGATACGTTAAAAAACAACATATGTGAAGAAATTTTGAATATTGCTCAAAGAGTACTGAATAGTGTTTTCCTTAACATGCTTCGACATGCACAACTTTGCTTGGATGTTGGTGGAGAACATTTTGAACACAGGCTTTAAATTCCTTTTTAAAATATGCTTATTAAAACAATAAAAGTAAATCTGTTCTTAAACTGATAATTACATAGTTAATAATGAAACTGTACAATAAAAATGTAAGAAAGCGATTATGTACGTTGATGTTCTT
This sequence comes from Schistocerca serialis cubense, assembly GCF_023864345.2. Classification (NCBI taxonomy): domain Eukaryota; kingdom Metazoa; phylum Arthropoda; class Insecta; order Orthoptera; family Acrididae; genus Schistocerca; species Schistocerca serialis. The sequence goes on along the minus strand of NC_064647.1, from coordinate 219,069,617 downwards.
CATTCATATTCCTTTTGGCGAAGAGGCCGGTTTTATGTGTGCCACTCTGTATATTATGGTTTCACCCCAACCACAGAATAGTAAAAAATAAAATATATTGTGAAAACCACAATGGGTGCTATTATAATGAAGAATGTTAAAGCAATCACCAAAGAGTCTGAGATACATTTTATAAATGTAGAGATTGTCAACAAATCTGTTCGAGATTGAAAGGACATTAAAGTGACACTGAAAAATCCACAAACTTTAAAAACAAGTAAAAATTAAAGCACATCAATGTTACATGTCATACAGATTGTATAAATGTGATATTTGTAAAAGTCATTTTGAAGAAGACTATGTTGTCAAAGGTTGTCTGAACTGTTTTAAAAATCACTGACGAATTTAAAAATTATTTTGTTTTTAAATGTCCCTGTTGCAATAATATAGTTACAGGAAAAGTGTTTAAATGCTGTGGAGGAAAACTGAGAAATTTCCTGTACATACACAAAAAAATACAAGTTTTTTTAATTATGAAGCTCAACAAGAAACAGGAATGCTTATTCCAAATCTGATAATTGTTCACAATGTTAAGATGATACTGTTCATAAATTTAAAACAAACGATGAAGTCTGTAGCTGGATGATATTTGAAGAAAACAAGAATTAAAAATTCATAGTTCAATATGCAAAAGTTCTGAAGTTCTGTGTCGAAAATGCGTTAAAATGTATACCATGTGCACAGGAGCTAAATTAATGTTCTTGGAGATCAAACAGTTAGATATAAAAATTATAAATAGTAGTAATTTTGTACAAGACAACAGATCAGGTTTGAAATTTTTGATTAAAATTGGAAGTTATTTCTTTAATCTCAAATGAATCACTTTTCCATGGCTTGTTGTGTTTCCCTTGTTCAAATAGTATACTATTGAACTGATAAATTTGATTTTTTTCCTCTCTCAGTGGCTGACTTTTTTCACTAAAGTCTTCATCAGACCTGTCAACAGTAGTCATATTAGGTATGCATTTCGGTCTTGATATAGTGTTGTGGAATAATTCTTGGTGAAAAACAAAATCTTGTAAATTAATTGACTTAATTTATTGTGATTTCTTTAATTTTCTGTTGCCTATAATACCAAAATTCTTAGCTCTAGCTTTGAATCCAGCTACTGTCATGTTATTGAGAGCCCTTAGAGGAATAGGTATGTTGTATGATATAATTAAATTAATACATCTTTTCTTAATCTATTGTAATTAGCTGTATTATTCCTTCTATAGTAATTACAAAGTTTGGCAATTGTGAATTACACCCTTTATTAAAATTGAAATATAATAGATTTTAAAAAAGCTTTGTTTGGCCAGACTGATATTTCTTATTTTTAGTGTATTTTTTTAAACATTTTTTACATTTATTGCTGAGTCTATCTTTATGTGATAGGTTCGTATAAAACCAACTTAAATCTTTAATTTCTTGAGAGACATAAATTTTTTTTTACGATTAATCAATTTGTTCACTGTTTTTTTTTCATCAAGAGTTTTATTTTTGAATGTTCATCACTCAGAATCCTTTGTAAGTGATTTTTTTATAATAATATATGGAAATGTTTTTCCACAGGCACAAGGAATTCATTTTTCATTGTTCACTCTTATATTATATTCATTTGCACGTTACCTACACATTAGTTGTTGCCAACACGTTAGTTGTTACATAGAAATGTTTATATTAACCAGTTTACATTGCAGCATATCTCTGTAAGCAGTGTCTTCTCTTTTTGTCCTAAATACTTGTGTAATGCCACAGTAAGTACTCAATGTGTGGGATTTATAATGTCCACTATTCTCCTTTGTTTCTGAAATATCAAGGAATATCGTTTCATTTCGTTTCCCTTCTTCTGGATTTTCTTGGAGGATGCACACATTCATCACACAAATAACTGTGGCTCGAAAAAGTTCTCAATATCAGTTGCAGCTCTGGATATGTGCTTTACATGTAACGATGTGACTTACAATGCAAAGATAATCCACTAAGCAAAGATACCACTCGTTTCCCAATAATGACAGATCTCAAGTACCTATGTATGTGTTAGAGGTGTAACAAGATAATTACAGAAATTAGTTGTAGATGGCTATGTTCCAGACCAACAATCTTTAAGTGAGGATCAACCACAAAGTTACACAAGAGCCATCTAGAATAAAAATAACGTTAAAGTAAACTACTTATAATACACTGCCGCAGTAAACCTCGCCACATGGAAATGAAGAAAAGAGGCAAAGGCTTCAGTCTCGTTATAACTGCTCCTGCAGAGGGATTATTTAAAGCCATAGCCGCCAGGGAAGCGTCACGAATTAACTGAGCCCCTTTGGGTTTAATTAAAACTGTTGCATTCAGTAATTTCGTGAACGCGAGCCCAATTTGAATGCTTTTCGGAGTTGTTGCGTGAAACGCTAGGAGTTTGTTTGTGGCTGCGACTTACCTGAAATTTTCGCAGACGTCACCTATTTTGAACGTTATTTAACGTACCAAAGGTAAAAGTGAGCATTCTCTGTGTAGAAGCCGTTATGATACGGTGGACCAACATTTCAGATTTGTTATGCTGCAAATGATAATTTATCATGTTTAATATAAGAACGTAGGCTTTCGCGGCCGGTGTCATAGTGATTAAAATTCTTCTGGGTATTATGCCGCGTCATTGCTAAAACCTAACAACAATAATAAACTAAAACCGACGTTTCGGCCGAATTGCAACGGCCTTCCTCAGGGTACACACTCATCACACAAATAAATGTGGCACGAAAAAGTTCTGAATATTTGCAGCTCTGGATATGTGCTTTACGTGTAACGATGTGGCTTACAATGCAAAGATAGTCCACTAAGCAAAGATATCACGGATTTCCCAATAAGGACATATCTCAAGTACCTATGTGTGCGTTAGAGGTGTAATAAGATGGCCTGAGGAAGGACGTTGCAATTCAGCCGAAACGTCGGTTTTAGTTTATTATTGTTGTTAGTTTTTAGCAATGACGCGGCATAGTACCCCGAAGAATTTTAATCACTATATCATAGTTAAGTACGACAAAGAACTTCTAGAAAACATATTGGTTATTATTTCTCCTTTACACTAGATAGTAGGCTTTGTAGGAATGAGGGTAATAAACCCCAATGACTGTTCTACATGTCACAGTGAACTGCAGCCCTTATCGTTTATACAGCTGATGATGGTGGCGCTTGTACGAAGATACATTTGCATCCTACTACGTCATGCTCACAGGGTGGACGGTGGTAAAAGCGACATACTGCAGGGAGGGATTCCTAATCGGAGAAAGAGGAAAAAAGGTTTTATGATGTGTCCGGAAATACATCGTTGCCACGGTAGATGGCGTTTACGAATGAACGTTTCGTCTCACCAAGTGCCGTGTGTTCCTTGCGTGTTACAAGCTGTGTGATTGACGTGCTGTAAGCAGCAGAATGGTCCGGTATTCATGTCGGGAACAAGCCGAGATGGTGTTTGTGTACGGTGAAGCAGATGGAATCGGTCGAGAGGCAGTACGGCTATACCAAAGCAAGTACCATCAGAGACACCAACCACATCACACAACATTTGGAGCCCTTTTTCGGGCGTTTGTGTGATCTTGCGTCCTTTCAGACAGACGAGCGTGCAAATAGCTGGCGGACTGTGTGTACACCAGATCTGGAGGACTGTGTCCTGCAGGATATTGAGATGAAATCTAGTACGAGATCCAGCCAAGTGGCCCGAGAACATGGAGTAAGGCAAAGTACCATTATTTGTTTCCTGTATGACAACCGATACTATCCATAGCACTACAAATCACAAGGATGCCAGTTCGAACGTAAGTTGTGACGTGGATCCGGTGTAGCTCTGCACTGTGTTCCTGGATGATTTGTTGTCGTTGCAAGCACACCGTCCATTGTCGAACACATGTTAGTGTGATCTTCTTTCCTCCATTTCCAGTCAGGAATCCATACCTACAGGTTGTATATTTTATTAATGTTCCATTGAAAGAAAAACAGTCTTCAGTCATTATATTTAAACGCATTAACGGGGTTTCAACACTGCTAGGAGTGTCTTCCTCAGAATTTAAATCAAAGAATGGTCTATATTCCATAACATGGTCACAGAATTATGACTAAAAACGAATGGTAAAGTACGGAATTATCGTACTTATATGTCATTTATAAAATAATAAATATGCCAAAAGGGCATCAGTCACAAAGATATTTAAGATTGAGAAAACTGTGATGGCTAGCCACTAAGGGCTGCTCGTTACTTGCGTGGTCCGGCTATACCAGCCCTTAGTGGCTCGCCATCACAGTTTTCTTTATCTTAAATATCTTTGTGACTGATGCCCTTTTGGCATATTTATTTTTTTTAAATGACATATAAGTACGATAATTCCGTACTTATATTCTACCATACGTTTTTAGTCATAATTCTGTGAAGATGTTATAGAATACAGACTATTCTTTGATTTAAATTCTGAGGAAGACACTCCTAGCAGTGTTGAAACCCGATTAATTCTTTTAAATATAGTGACTGAAGACTGTTTTTCTTTCAGTTGTAACTATTCACGGTCTCTGAACGTGCAACCACGTACAAAATTTTTTATTAATGTTCACTCTTTATGTAGAAGTGTATACTGCCTCACAAAAAAGAATATTTACGTGTCAGACGACAGCTATAGGATTTGCAATGCTAGAAGAAGCGCTCAGTAACTTAAATTGTTTGAAATGTTTGAGAACGTCAGGAAAATAGTTATAATCATAGGGAAAGGCAGTTAATACCCAATATGTACAAGAACCTAGAAGGAACAGTAAGAATGAAAGATGGAGAGGGAAATACTAGCATTATAATGAAATCTGGGTGTCTTCCTTGCCAAATGGTCAACTGTTCTCTGAAGAAGCAATAGTGGAAATTAAAGGAAGTTTCAGGAGTAAGATTATAAGTCAAAGTGAAAAGGTATCACTGAAACTTTTCGGTGATAACAAGTCTTTAACGCAAGTGAGAATGAACTAAAGAAAAACCACAGGACATGTGGAGACAGAATATGGTTTGAATGTAATCTAAAGAAAAACGAAAGTAATGGGAAGTAAGAAATATAAGATACCTATTAAGTTATGGTAAAAACTGGGCATCACGAAGTAAACGAAGTAAAGGTATTCTTCATGGCACAAATGTAATGCTTAATGGTCGAAGTAAGAAGGAGTGCAGAGTACTGCAAAGAGAGTATTCATCGAGAAAAGGAGTCGATTCTCGTATTGAGTTTAGGTTGCATTTGATAGCAAGCTCGCTGAACAGTTCCCGCCACTAGTACGTCAATGGGAGTTGTGCTGTGTTACGAAACTGCCTCTCACGAGATTAAACTTCAAGCGATATTACTCTAGAGAATGCTGGGTTAAGTACAGAATTTTGACTTTGGGTATATCTGCATATGTACTGAGAACGGTAATGAGGTAACATTTATTCACTTGAGAGATGGAGAAGTCTGCTGTGATATCAAAGAACTCACGTTTGGAATTAGTAAACAGACTCCCTGCCAAAAAAGGAAAAAAATCCCCCAAATATCTTTGTAAAATAGGGCAAGCAATTAATAACATTTCCAAAAATTAACTGGAGAAAATAAGTAGGCTCACACTCGAATTTGGGAATGTCACAATATGATGGATTACAGAACATAAACCCGTAATCGCACAGCTGCCCGTTTTAAAATTCTCCCGTTATTTATATCTTGTACTAAAAAGAGCAACCTGCATTATTGCGACTGGTCAGTTTCCGAAACATGATAACGGACGCCATAGTTACCATGGACATTTGACTACGTAAATTTCTCTAACAAAATTGTCGGCACACACGTATAGCAAAGCATGTCTGACTACCACACGGGTAGATTGCTGTTCTGTGTACCACGTACATGGTAAACACTTCACATCAATGACTGCCGTCCGAATGGACTCCCTGCAACGTACTATGTCATCCAGCACCATTGGTTGCCAACTAGCAACATCCGAGCTAGGGCACTATCGTGTCATGCATAGGCTGCACGACACATACAGCTGCGTTTGTAATGACCAGAAAGCATGGACTGCTCACGAATGAAGTCGCACTTTGTTCAGCGACGAATCGTGGTTCTTTGCTACCATGGATGACCATCGTAGACCAGTTTGGTGGCGACCTGGGCAGTTGTCCCATTTTACAATATCCTGGAGAAGCACAGCGGTGTTGTACATGCCGTACTGGGGGTATGGGGGGAGGAGCCATCAGATGGACCTAAAGTAACGGTTGCTACTTATAATACACCAGTACTAAAGGGACTTCTTGCAACAGCAGATTGCGATACATATTCTGATTAACGAACTCTACGATTCAGTCCACTTTCCGCTATGTGTTTTCGAAAACTTCAAGTCTGATGCTAAAAAATGTAGGCCAGGGATCAGTATATGGTTTGAAATCATTTATTTCTAAGTTGATTATTTTTCCATTCTTTCTGTAATATTTTCGAAGTTGCTTCTTAACTTTTACTTTCAAGATCATAAATTATCTACATATATTTCATTTGTTATGTCCCACTGTAACTGGCAGATAATTCAGCACTTCAGATTTTTATTGGCCACGAAATGCCCATTCCAAGATTATGTCCAAAAAGACATAATTATTTAGTTTCTGTAAATTTAGTTTACATCCTAAATATTTTCTTGATGAAAGTTAACTCAGGTCTACAGAGAAAATGTATGGTATGTGGCACCAAAGATTTTTGAGAGTTTTGTTTAGTTGAGCAGTGTCAGTTATGAGGTAGTAATGGAAACAGGACATTTGTGAAAAGTCGAGTGGTGGTCTCAGTTTCACGTAAAATATAGTAAACTTTTATTTTGTGAAATAACTCTGAATATTGCAAACAAGAAGAACTTCAATTTTTATTATTCCTGCATCGTTGAAAAGGAATAGAATATTATGTGCTCTGAAGCCAGTGATTATTAGAAAGTGATTCTCTGTAATACCAATCAAGGATGTAAACCATATTGATTTATTATATGCAAATTAATATGTTCGCTATAACGTTTAGAATTATACCGCAAAACATATTGCACGACGACCTGAGCCACTAACCTCTTCCAATAATCCTGATGAGTACTATTATTCTTTTCTACTTTATGCAACAAGCAATACTGGAACCTTTACTCTACAGTGCGGTTCCTGTACATTTAGTAGTATACATTTATGTGTCCTGTAGTTTAGATGAAGAAATATTAATATTAGAATTAAACTATTTCAATAATTGCTCTTTGACTGGACAGTGGAAACAGAGAGTGAATGAGAGCACCCTGAAGGCACAACAGTACATCCCAGACATAGTTCATCCTCATGTGTTATCTCTCTGAAGTGTTAGGGAGCTGGTTGCTAAGTGATAACAAGCTAGGAAAATTATGCCATATATCCTAAAACAAATATTTATTATCTCTTAAACAAAACAACTTCTTAACAGCCAAGGATAACAATTGACATAGAAGAGCCATTTGCTTTCAAGCGATAACCAGGCTCAAAACCAGTTAAGTAAAGTTTTCCAAATTTTTAGAACAATTTTACAACTGTGATAGTGCCCAAAATAAAATATAGAAACAAGTGAAGACAACATTAACAAACTGTAACCAAGAGCTTCAGGTATAGCGATATTAACGACAACAACAAAACAATAATAATAATAGCAGCCTAGGCCAAATTGGGTGCTTATAGAATGATTCACTACAACACCAAAAACTGACTGTTGCTAGTGGACAGACTACAATACTTTTTTTAACACAAATTCCTGGTCCACAGCCAGTCAAATGTTTCTAGTAAGTGAAGCCTCACAAAATGTTAAACATGCACAGAGTACTGAACTTAAGTACTTGTGAGACCCACTGTGTATGCGAAAATTATTTTATATTTTACAGCTGCCATTGGAAAATGCAGTAATATTTCACCTATCGATTGTAGTATCAAAGATTTTAACAATTAGTCTTAGCAAAAAGACTGGCTGTCAGCGGTCGTTACTATGTAAGCTTATTAGGGGTCACTCAGATTATTGAGAAAGTTATGTAACTAACTGCGATCACTACTACACATTATGGCAGAAGATTACCTGCCAGCACGGAAGTGAAATAAAATTTAACAGCCATAAGGCAGCTAAATTAAATTAAACGCTTAATTAGGAACTAGCAATTGAAACAGTTAATGGGTGTCTATAGCCAGGATTACAGACGCTAAATAGTGATTAGCTTAAACACCCTGAGGCAACAAAGGTAAACAAACAAACGCGCAGCGCACAAGAGGCGAGCACATTCAAATTCAGTAGAACTGTAAATAATATATATTAAAGTGCATAGATGAAATAGATTGCCCAACTGTGTAATAGTGACGTAAAATATCTCTGTCCATTGACGGTTATAGGATTGAACATAACCCTCAGGTTCCTTTTATTCTTTTTTTTTTAATTAGCTGTGAACTCGAAGGCACACAGAACGACACAGGAAAGCCCACTTCCGGACAAGCTCTTGAATTCAATACAATAACTATAAATTACTATTAGCTTCCCTGAAACACACTAACTACTTTCGTCCTATACCAGTAGGAAAAGAAAACACCCGTGTCAGCTAGTGGGGCAAAGTTGGCGAGCACCAGAAGTACAAACGCAAATAAAGTTTAAGAGCAATTACTGGACCTTGCGGCTGCCTACACAATACGAAAACGCGGAAGCTTATACATGGAGTAAGAAGCAACACCACAAAGCAGTATGAAAATAGAATCCAAATAATAATTATCCTGTGTTCACCACAAGTTATGAAACGCGGTAAAAACTGTTAGAGTGCAGACACAAACGAGGGCATTTACGCCCCACGGTATACAAGGTCAGTCACAAGTAAACCACTCTCTTGCTAGAAAGGTAACCAGAAAGAGGGCCACAACACTTCCTTATCAAATTCAAATTTGCTATTTGTATATGTAAATGGACACTCATAAAAAAGTTCGAAGTCTGAACGTGAGACAGACTGCCAAGCCAAGTTGGCTCCCTCCAAATAATTGAGTGGCTGTCAGTCTAAATTCCACCTGGCGTCTCGATGCCGGCACAAACCCCAAGCCAGCCTGCTGACTTGACCTGATGTTCAGCCCACAGGGATGTCAACACGTCCGTGGCAACCGTGGTTCTAGAACTATACACAGTTGCGCCGATAAGATTGGTTCAAATGGCTCTGAGCACTATGGGACTTAACTGCTGAGGTCATCAGTCCTCTAGAACTTAGAACTACTTAAACCTAACTAACCTAAGGACATCACACACATCCATGCCCGAGGCAGGATTCGAACCTGCGACTGTAGCGGTCGCGCAGTTCCAGACTGTAGCGCCTAGAACCGCTCGGCCACTCCGGCCGGCACGCGCCGATAAGACAAGACGCCACAAGTACCATGCTCACATCCATAAATTGCCACTTGGTGCCGCCTCTGTGCACCCTGGTGGAAAGGCGTCCTTTGGTAACCTAGCAACTGATCAGAGGCTTCACTGTGATCGGCAACTATCGATATAAGCGACTGGTGCCGATATGGAATGCGCACGACTCACTCTCATATATTATGGTGCCAATTTTCAACTGCACAAAGCTCGTCCGCATATAGAATGTGTCGCTATGAACTGTCTCCATGGTTTTAACGTACTTTCGTGGCCAGCGAGAACCTCATACATGTCCCCAGTAGAACATGGATGCAACCAACTCAGGCATCAGCTCCATCCCAATGACGCAATCCAGCATATCGACGACAATGTGGGACTGTTGCGGGCCAGCGCGCCTCAGGAGAGAATACAACGTTTTTTTACTCACTTCGCAATCGAATCAGTGTATCCAATTTACAGAGAACTTGACAAACGTGCCACTTATCAGTATGACGTTGCAGTCCTTCTCGATTGGTCTAGAAGAAGTGACACGTCGTACTGCAACGTGGCTTATTCTGTCAAATTCTCCGTAAATTTGACTAGATTTTGTAATCCCTAAAATAACATAACATATCCGCTCAACCTCTGAAGTTTGTAAGCAAGTCATCTTAAATCCGCCCCGTATAATCCCCATACGTCCCCTTCTCGCACAGTAAATACTTTACCCAATCACTTGATTCTCTTGTTTACAAGTAGCTGTCTTTCCAAAATTGTCAAGGCGTTTTATTCTCATCTTCAGGAGAGCTGTTTGCCATCTTCAGACACTTCTCAGTCTTTTTTCTGGTGTTGAACCGAGGGCCTTCAGTAATTTTTCAATCTGCAGGGTAGATGTTTTTGTTGCACTGACTTCACTTTTGCAAGCACACTCTGTGATCATGGGGCGTTTTCCTGTTCACTTGATTGATGGTCCTCTCTTGTAATGAGGATTTGACTTTGCACTCTGCGGTGATAGAATGAATGAAGACCGTGTTTGCACAGCAGTCTACGCCCCACGAAGTGAAGAAGAAGTTGTGTTCTGGGAAACTGGCATACCTCAAATGAAAATGTACCTCTTCAATAAGGGACAATTAATCATATTATTGGTGATAAAAATGATCTAAAAATTGCAACAAAAACTGTAAATTCTATATGTAGTTGTCCAACTACCGTTATTAAAAGGAATACAACCAAGTAGCGTACCGTTAAGTGCATATGTAAGTTACATGTAACGAAGTCGTAGGGTAATATCAAGTAGTTCCGCTTTTACCCGATTGCTCCTGCTAGGCTTTACCCCAACTGTATATTATGTGCAATATGCCATCAACTATGGAAATGTTACCAATGATTGTGCCACTAAAGCGGAGTTACTAAATACAGATTCCCGTAATTCCTTCACGAAAGAAGACGAAGTAAATATTCCAGAATTCGAAACCAGAACAGCTGTTAGCATAGTGACATAGAAGTAGATATCTTAGGTGTTGCGAAACAACTAAAATCATTTAAGAAAGGCAAGTCTTCCGGTCCAGATGGTATACCAATCAGGTTTCTTTCAGAGTATACAGACACAATAGCGCCATTCTTAGCAATCATATACAACCACTTACTTGACGAAAGGTCTGTTCCTAAAGACTGGAAAGTAGTACAAGTGACAGGTCACGCCAATATTCAAAAAAGGAAATAAGTGTAAACCGTTGAATTACAGACCCATATCACTGACCTCAATTTGCAGTAGGAGTATGGAGAATATACTGTACTCGAACATTATGAATCACCTTGAAGAAAATGACTTATTAATACATAACCATCACGAATTCAGAAAATATAGTTCTTGTGCAACGCAGATAGCTCTTTATTCCCATGAAGTAATGAGTACTGTCGACAAGGGATCTCAGACCGATTCCATATTCCTAGATTTCCAGAAGGCTTTTGATACCGTTCCTCACAAGCGACTATTAATCATTTTGCTTGCGTATTGAGTATCGTCTCAGCTATGTGACTGGATTCGTGATTTCCTCTCAGAGGGGTCGCAGTTCGTAGTGATAGACGGTAAATCATCCAGTAGAAGTGATATCTGGCGTTCCGCAAGGTAGTGTCATAGGCCCTCTGCTGTTCCTGATTTACATAAATGATCTAGGTGATAATCTGAGCAGCCCCCTTAGATTATTTGCAGGTGACGCTGTAATTTACCGTCTAGTAAAATCATCAGACGCTCAATTCCAATTAATAAATGATCTAGGGAGAATTTCTGTATGGTGCGAAAAGTAGCAATTGGCATTAAAGAAAGAAAAGTGCGAGGTCATCGACATGGATACTAAAAGAAATCCGATAAATTTTGGGCATAAGATAAATTGCACAAATCTAAGGGCTGTCAATTCGACTAAATACCTAGGCATTACAATTACGAGCAACTTAAATTTGAAAGAGCACATAGATAATATTGTGGGGAAGGCGAAACAAAGACTGCGCTTTGTTGGCAGAACACTTAGAAGATGCGGCACCAAAGAGACAGCCTACATTACACTTTTCGATCCTCTGCTGGAACATTGCTGCGCGGTGTGGGATCCTTACCAGGTAGGATTGACGGAGGTCATCGAAAAAGTGGAAAGAAGGGCAGCTCGTTTCGTGTTATCGCGCAACAGCGGTGAGAGTGTCACAGATATGATGCGCGAGTTAGGGTGGCAGTCACTGAAACAAAGGCGGTCTTCTTTGCGGGAAGATCTGTTTACGAAATTTCAATCACCAACTTTCTCTTCCGAATGTGAAAATATTTTGTTGACATCCACCTACGTATGGAGAAATGGCCATAATAATAAAACAAGAGAAATCAGGGTTCGAACGGAAAGCTTTAGGTGTGCCTTTTTCCCACGCACCATTCGAGAGTGGAATGGTAGAGAAGTAGTATGAAAATGGTTCGATGAACACTCTGCCAGGCACTTATGTGTGAACTGAAGAGTAACTATGTAGATGTAGATGTAGATGAGGTGATGAATCACTTAACATGGAATATGTTCGTATGGTCTGTTAAAAATATTATTAGTTGCATTACTAGTGTCAACTCTTAATAAGACGGTATAAGTTTCCCATTGTACACAAAATATCGCATAGTACGTCACACAACAATGCGTCAGACCCTACCAAGCCTCATGCCAGTACTGAAATTGCCAGCTGTCTTCACCATCTAACGGCCAAAAAACAACTTTACCCACTCGTAAAGAGATATACGAGGGTTCCCGGTTTCACTCCCATACCCGATTCTTCACTTCCCCTATAACAGGACCTGACACCAAAAAAACCGCTTTAAATCAAAATCATCCACACTGCAAACTGATGGAAAGATGTTTCCCTATGAACAGAAAGCTGGTTGATAATCCGCACATACCAACAAAGAGCCTTAATTTTTCGATAAGTGCATGAACTACCCTAATTTGTATAAGGACAGCCGTCGGAAGATGTAGGGAGATGATGACATGGGGCGTCTCAAAAGACACTTAGTGCAAGTGTGGACTCGACTTGATCGCACTCTATCGTTGCCAAACGCGTGGGAACAACCTGGGGATGCGATGCAAATATCTTGCCAACTACAGATTTGGCTGTGGTACAGTGATCGTGACCGGGCCAAATATCTCAGGAAATAACTACAAAGAACTAAACTTGTCTAGCTTGAAGGAGGAAACCAGATGGCGCTGTGGTTGGGCCGCTAGATGTCAAACGGATATCAAATATGTTTTTTTAAAATAGGAACCCCCATTTGTATTACATATTCTTCTAGTACCTAAAGAAATATGAATGTTTTAGTTGGACCACATTTTTCGCTTTGTGATAGATGGCGCTGTAATAGTCACAAACGTATACGTACGTGGTATCACGTAACATTCCGCCAGTGCGGACGGCATTTTCTTCGTGATACATTACTGGTGTTAAAATGGACCGTTTACCAATTGCGGAAAAGGTCAATATCGTGTTGATTGGGAGCCAATGAATAGATGTGAATCTGAGAGTTCTCACTGATTATCTTAGATGTGTGTCGATTTTTCATACATGAGCACTTCTGGATCATAAAGGCGCACAATACTCCGTCGCGCTATACAGAGTGGTCTATTAATCGTGACCGGGCCAAATATCTCACCAAAAATAGGCGTCGAACGAAAAAACTACAAAGAACTAAACTTGTCTAGCTTGAAGGGGGAAACCAGATGGCGTTAGATGGCGCTGCCATAGGTCGAATGGGTATCTACTAGTTTTTTTTTTTTTTTTTAAATAGGAGCCCCCATTTTTATTACATACTATGTAGTACGTAAAGGAATACGAGTATGAATGTTTTAATTGGACCACTTTTTTCGCTTTGTGACAGATGGCGCTGTAATAGTCAGAAACATATGGATCACAATTTTAGACGAACAGCTGATAAAGGTAGGTTTTTTAAATTAAAATACAGAACGTAGGTACGTTTGAAAATTTTATTTCGGTTGTTCCAATGTGATACATGTACCGTTGCGAACTTATCATTTCTGAGAACGCATGCTGTTACAGCTTGATTACCTGTAAATATCACGTTAATGGAATAAATGCTCAAAATGCTGTCCGTCAACCTCAATGCATGTGTAACGACATTCCTCTCAACAGCGAGTAGTTCACCTTCCGTAATGTTCGCACATCCATTGACAATTCGCTGACGCATGTTGTCAGGCGTTGTCGGTGGATCACGATAGCAAATATCCTTCAGCATTCCCCACAGAAAGAAATCCGGGGACGTCATAACCGGTGAACGTGCGGGCCAAGATATGGTGCTTCGACGACCAATCCACCTGTCATGAAATATGCTATTCAATACCGCTTCAACCGCACGCGAGCTATGTGCCGGACATCCATCATGTTGGAAGTACATCGCGATTCTGTCATGCAGTGAAACATCTTATAGTAACATCGGTAGAACATTACGTAGGGAATCAGCATACATTGCACCATTTAGATTGCCATCGATAAAATGGGGGCCAATTATCCTTCCTTCCATAGTGCCGCACCATACATTAACCCGCCCGCCAAGATCGCTGATGATCCACTTCTCGCAGCAACTGTGGATTTTCCGCTACCCAATAGTGCATATTATGCCCGTTTACGTTACCGCTGTTGGTGAATGACGCTTCGTCCCTAAATAGAACGTGTGCAAAAAGTCTGTCATCGTCCTGTAATTTTTCTTGTGCCCAGTGGTAGAACTGTACACTACGTTCAAAGTCGTCGCCATGCAATTCCTGGTGCATAGAAATATGATACGGGTGCAATCGATGTTGATGAAACATTCTCAACACCGACGTTTTTGAGATTCCCGATTCTCTCGCAATTTGTCTGCTACTGATGTGCGGATTAGCCGCGACAACAGCTAAAACACCTACTTGGGCATCATCATTTGTTGCAGGTCGTGGTTGACGTTTCACATCTGGCTGAACACTTCCTGTTTCCTTAAATAACGTAACTATCCGTCGAACGGTCCGGACACTTGGATGATGTAGTCCATGATACCGAGCAGCATACATAGCACACGCCCGTTGGGCATTTTGATCACAATAGCCATACATCAACACGATATCGACCTCTTCCGCAATTGGTAAACGGTCCATTTTAACACCAGTAATGTATCACGAAGAAAATGCCGTCCGCACTGGCGGAATGTTACGTGATACCACGTACTTATACGTTTGTGACTATTACAGCGCCATCTATCACAAAGCGAAAAATGTGGTCCAACTAAAACATTCATATTTCTTTAGGTACTAGAAGAATATGTAAAAAAAATGGGGGTTCCTATTTAAAAAACGCATTTGATATCAGTTTGGCATCTAGCGGCCCAACCATAGCGCCATCTGGTTTCCCCCTTCAAGCTAGACAAGTTTCGTTCTTTGTAGTTTTTTTGTTTGACGCCTATTTTTCGTGAGATATTTGGCCCGGTCACGATTAATAGACCACTCTGTATAGCGTGACCGAGTATTGTGCTCCTTTAAGATCCAGAAGTGCTGATGTATGAAAAATCGACACTCATCTAAGATAATCAACGAGAACTCTCAGATTCACATCTATTCATTGGCTCCCAATACTATCTAATACAGCACCACCTGAAATAAGAAGAAATCAGTTACTATTCAGAGAATATAGTAAAATACTGTCGGACCCAAATCCTCCTATACACAAATACATGACACCAACGACCCGCTTGAATCAAGGTCACCTCCATTGCAAACAGTTGAAGAGCTGTTTCCCTACGATCCAGGAAAGGAATAGAAAAAATTGTCTAGTAGAAGCAAGAATCAAGAACAGAATTTTTTAATAATAATGCATAGCAAACCACCAGCTGTACCAACATAATTTTATTGCTCAATCGGTTTCGGTTGACAGAACCATCATTACTGGCGAACGACAACAACGCAATAAACACAGTGTGGACACACAGAGAAATACAGAAAAACTGTTCCGTAGACTTATAACTGTAACGTTACTTACAAAGCTGGACACGTGATTTACATACACACTATGGAGTTGACTCTGTTTTGGCCCGCATAGTATTTGATAATCTCTGCAACAACTTACGCAAGAACATCAGGGTTACAAAATTAAAATAATGTAACCATAGTTGTCAGGTTACGTCTTACATCACTGTCAAGTGCCGGAGATAGTGTAAACAGAACTCAAGAAAACGTATGACCATGAAACACCAAAGTGTGTGGGATAGAAGCATCGTAGACTGTACAGTCTGCTACTCTATGTCAAAAAATGACTTATACATATCTAATACGATCTTGACATTTGAATGGTTTTTATATATTAATGTGGCCGTTTTTCCTTCTAAAACAAGTGAATAAAGTAAGAAAAATTTTCCAAATCCGGTCATAACCTACAATAACCTCTTCTGTGAGTTTATGCTGCCTTTGGCACTTGGCCATGATATAAAACGTAACCTAACAAATACTATGATAATATTTTATCTTGACAAATATGATTGTAATGTTTGATGCTTTTGGTCGAGATCTTCTGATATAAATTATTGTAATCATCAGCAAATATCATATGTTTTTGAGTTCTGTTTATGCTATCTTTGCCACTTGACCACGGTACAAGATGTAACCTGCCAAGTACGATTACCTTGTTTTGAGCTTGTGCTCATGATCTTCTGACACAATTTGCTGTAATCATTAGCCAACATTCTGTGGGCCAAGACAGGCAAATTTTGAGGGAAGTGCGGTTGTATCAATATGCAAGTGTAAATCACCAATGTGCTGCTATGTAAGTAGCCTTGCAACTATAAGTTTTCAGAGCATTTTCTTCTTTATTGTGTTTATTGTATTGTTATAGATATCCAGCGATGATCGTTCTATAAAGACAAACCGATAGAGTTGTGTTGGTACTGCTGGTGGTTTGTAATTCATTATTTCAGGTACTTGACAGCTATAGGTTGTTACTTCAATAGAATCAAGAACAGAAGCCTGGTTGATATTCCAGACATACCAACAGAGGACTTTAACCTTTCGACAAGAGCGTAGACAACCGTAAACCGTGTGAGGCTTGTATCGGAAGATGAGGGGAGGTGACGACAACATGAAGCTGCAGAGCGACTCTCTGTGCGAGAGTGGACTCAACCAATCGATGGACAACCTGATCGAATGCACTGTGCATAACTTTAGTAGCGAATCTGAGGACGTACGTAAACTCACAGAAAATGCCGTAGACTGACTTAGAAAAATTACTCTTACTCTATAAAATTTTGTATCATGTAACGGTACATGTATCTTATTTTATGGTATAATCCTTTGTTTAATATTCGCCTTTTAAATGCCGAAAGAATAAATAGTAACCTGTGAAGTTACATTTCGTTTCCTACTCAACTTCTAGGTTGTATCTATATGTGTTTTTTTTTCGTGCAGTGTAGTAGTCACTGTTCACTGACGTTAAAAATAACATATAAATATAAAATATTTTAAACAATAAAATTGGCAGCATCGATTGTAAGAGGTTTGTATTCATTAATTACAGAAAATTGATATCAGGTGCTGTGTGACTATCTTCAGTGTTAAAACAGTATAAGATGTAAAATCAGACATGAAGACCATATTATATAATACAGGCCTAAGTCACATCGAGTACATTACAATACTGAAGTATAGTACAGACCAAATATTAAAGTCTTGAAGAGTCATGTAATAAAATCACGTATTACAACTTCAGCATCGCATCATTAGAGAAGAGCATAACAGCTACCGAAAAAAAATTGTAATCAGCTCGCAGCTTACAACCACATGTAGCAGAGCTCGAACATGAGGTATGCATCACAGTGCCCTCTTTACTCAAACGACACAAAGTGTTTTTTTAAAAAAGGGATCAAGATTCCATACAAAAGAACAGTAAAAAACAAGTAAAAATTAGAAACACGTTGTATGTAACCATATAAATAACGTAAAAATACAACAATGAGAGAAGTTACGCCCTCTGATGAACGATTCATAAAACCATCAGAAGCCATTAACAATGTTTATATGACTCTCGTTAAATCAATAACTGAAGACATTTCAGTAAGTAACAAAGGTTTACACACCACTATTTTATTTTAATATTTATGTTTGCTTCACTTGTAAATGATGACTTCTAAACCAAACAAACACATTAAGCGATTGCAGTGCACTTCATAGAAAAATACAATAAATATCCATAATTATACATAAGAAACCTGTGAGTGGAACGAACAATTGCATAGTTCCGTTTTATGAAACGTATAGAACAAGATGCAAAAGAAAATTATTAGAGGAGAAACTTAATAAATCGATTGTACTCGTATCGTGACTAATCGTGTGGCACTGTGTAAGAGCTCACTTTAAGATGCTAAAGTTTTACATAAAATTGCCAAACGAATTTTAAAAGTCAACAATATTTTTCATCTACATGTATTTTACAAAACGTCATTTATTGTCACTTATTTTTACGTAAAAATCGTCACTATCGTCATCCTATGTATCTTTTACAAAGTCATCTGTTATTGTCACCTTTTATATGACTTATGTATTTTTTAATACACTCTTTGTCACCTTTGGATGAAGAGCGGTTTTTGCCTGCTACCAGTTCACTCGCGTTGTAGATAATTGAAATAATAATAAAGAAATAAATGTTGAACTTTGACCTCTCCCCAACCACAATTACTCCCACCGTCCGCATTCCGAATATCCGTTTCCCCTCCTTCCTATCATCTCCATAGTATCCCCGCCTAATAGACGCCTGTCTTATTTACCCACACCCTTCAACCTCTGTGGAACATAATCTCTCCTCGTACACTACTTTTTAGCCAGTGCAGGTCCTTCAGACGTTAAGTGAAAGTACAGTGCTCCAGTGCTTTTTTCATAGAAGAATATCACCCCACTGCAACTGTGTTTTTTTTAATACTGAATACATTTTTCCTTGCTTTAGCTGTTCGTCATTAATTTTTTAAATTTAAAACAGTCGACATATTTTTTTCTATCGCCCTTGTTATAATTTTAAGAATGCTCTTGGCTGAAGAGCTGAGTATTGTACCTCTGACAGCCCATCCCTTGCCCATATGGCGTGTGGGACATGAAATAAGGAGAAAAAAACAAGTCGAAGTATGACACACACTGCCAATTTTCTTCTGTTGTTGTTGTTGTGGTCTTCAGTCCTTAGACTGGTTTGATGCAACTCTCCATGCTACTCTATCCTGTGCAAGCTTCTTCATCTCCCAGTACCTACTGCAGCCTACATCCTTCTGAATCTGCTTAGTGTATTCATCTCTTGGTCTCCCTTTACGATTTTTACCCTCCACGCTGCCCTCCAATACTAAATTGGTGATCCCTTGATGCCTCAGAACAAGTCCTACCAACCGAACCCTTCTTCTAGTTAAGTTGTGCCACAAACTCCTCTTCTCCTCAATCCTATTCAGTACCGCCTCATTAGTTATGTGATCTACCCATCTAATCTTCAGCATTCTTCTGTAGCACCACATTTCAAAAGCTTCTATTCTCTTCTTGTCCAAACTATATATCGTCCATGTTTCAATTCCATACATAGCTACACTCCATACAAATACTTTCAGAAACGACTTCCTGACACTTAAATCTATACTCGATGTTAACAAATTTCTCTTCTTCAGAAACGCTTTCCTTGCCATTGTCAGTCTACGTTTTACATCCTCTCTACTTCGACCATCATCAGTTATTTCGCTCCCCAAATAACAAAACTCCTTTACTACTTTAAGGGTTTCATTTCCTAATGTAATTCCCTCAGCATCACGTGACTTAATTCGACTACATTCCATTATCCTCGTTTTGCTTTTGTTGATGTTCATCTTATATCCTCCCTTCAAGACACCATCCATTCAGTTCAACTGCTCTTCCAAGTCCTTTGCTGACTCTGACATAATTACAATGTCATCGGCGGACCTCAAAGTTTTTATTTTTTCTCCATGGATTTTAATACCTACTCCGAATTTTTCTCTTGTTTCCTTTACTGCTTGCTCACTATACAGATTGAATAACATCGGGGATAGGCTACAACCCTTTCTCACTCCCTTCCCAACCACTGCTTCCCTTACATGTCCCTCGACTCTTATAACTGCCATTTGGTTTCTGTACAAATTGTAAATAGCCTTTCGCTCCCTGTAATTTACCCATGCCACCTTTAGAATTTGAAAGAGAGTGTTCCAGTCAACATTGTTAAAAAAAAAAAAGGTCTGAGCACTATGTGACTTAACATCTGTGGTCATCAGTCCCCTAGAACTTAGAACTACTTAAACCAGACTAAGCTAAGGACATCACACACATCCATGCCCAAGGCAGGATACGAACCTGCAACCGTAGCGGTCACGGGGTTCCAGACTGAAGCGCCTAGAACCGCACGGCCATACCGGCCTGCCAGTCAACATTGTCGAAAGCTTTCTCCAAACCTTCAAATGCTTCTATAGAATACTAATGTTTAGTGGTAGAGCAAATGGTTCTAGTGGAATTCAGTTTCAAACAAATTTAGGCTGGAAGACTTATCGTGCTGTTGGACGATCTACCGTATCTTCCTTCGCCGTCGGCGTTGTCGTGGTTACCGTGAGACACCGTTATACCAAGAGGAAAGGCGCGTCGATCTTAGAGCACGAGATATGATGACCTTAAGCCATTGACAACACACAACGGTCACGGTAGCACCTGATTCCAGAATAGCTGCAGTAGTTAAGATTTACGAACTATCCCCTGTGGACCAGGTCCCCAAAACTTAACTCGTAACGAGATCCCTTCAAAGCAAATTGTCATAACGATCGTCTATAAAGGCTTCGTACAACGAGAATAAATGTTACGGTTTATGGAATAATAACAGATACGACCAAACTGTCTTGTCTCTTCTGCTTTTTTTAACATAACTTCGTTCACAGTTTCATTTCGCATTCACCACTCATTCACCGAAACCCTTTGATGAACACTTTTGGTTGCTTAACACCAGCAGTCAATGATAATGATACAGCTTTTCTCCTTTTTATAAATTGAAGCCCGCTCTCCGTGATATAATAAAAAAAAACCGGTCTCAATACCGCGTCCCTCATGAGATGCGAATAGACCTATCCCTGAATTGACCGCCCTGTAGGTGTACTCAATTTAATGACCACACTTCACTGTCCGCTATTTCGCGTAACTGAATGTCCATTTGTTAGTCTGATTATACACTGTAGCTATTTAAAATTCGCCACTATATTTTTCACAACGCACAATTAGCCCTTCGTTACTTGTTTTCTTTTTTTTCTTCTAAGAGTAAACGAAAAAAAAAGACGCCGTATCATCGGCTTAGGCGATATAAAGCAAAACACCTTAATATGCCCAATTCTACCTCTTCTTATTAGATCGGCTACCTTACTCATTAATTTATTTCATATTATTTCCAATAACGCTAAACGCTGTCTTGACTCGTAATGTTACACGGCCCCCCAGACTGTGATGTCTTGAAGAGGGTTCCAGACAGAACAGGCTTTTTTTTTTTTTTTTTTTTTTTTGTGTACTGTGACAGGAGAGGGTATTTGTTTCGGCGAATACACTCACTCTCAGATTCACTCAACAAGTCAGTACATACATTCTACAATATTTAAGTTGAGTTAATGCGCCTAGACAAAATGCCCTTAACTAAATTCCACATTTGTTTATAGGTTGTCTTAGAAACACTTCGCACTAATCACTTCATATTCACACCACATTTTTTTTTCTTGGATGAAGCCCTCAGTTCTTCAACCGACTGTGCAAGGTGGGTATCACAGCCGGGTTCGACGATTGGCATCCTAGGCCAAAACCCTTATCAGGCCACTTGTTTAACCAGAGAGGATTTGGTCCTTTTCTTTTCCTCTTAATTCCACTTTTAGATCATCCATCCTCGCTGTTCGGTGAGAGGATAAATCGTATTTCAGCGTCGACATTGTTGCTGATACCAAGAGGGTATCTCATGGAAATCGTCGGTACATTCTTTAATTTTCCTTGTAAGTTAGTATAAGTACGTATTTATCCACTGGTGCTTTTATTTAGTCCACTGAGTGTAGTCTTGGTATCATTCAGTGTTTCTTGAATCTATATTTTGCTCATTATTGTTAATATTTCTTCAGGTCTATGTGAGGGAACAAGCCTTTAATTACATCAGTATCACAATCTTCCAGGAGGTAGCTCCCTTCATGAGGTATTTTCATTATTTTATATGGACCTGTATATAAATATTGCCATTTCTTATTCTGTCTTTTCCTGGTTGATGCTTTTGGGTGATTTCTCAATAAAATTTCTTCCCCTACATCATATGTGACTACTTTCTTCACATTTTTATCAAAACGGGTTTTTCTCAATTGTGCTTGATGCTTCAGGTTTTCGTAGACCTTCTTCACCATATCTTCTTTCTTGGTAATCTTTTGTTCTATTGCAGGTAATTTCTTCATCCATTCTGGCACAATACTTTCACCAAATACTATTTGGTTAGGTGAATGACCTGTCGATAAGTGTGGTAAGTCATTATACACTTTCTCAAATTCATAAATCCAATCGATCCATTTATAATGTTGTTTGGGTATGTACGTCCGTAAAAATCGGTTCAACTCTCGGAAGATTCTTTCAACCGGATTTCCACAAGGGTAAAATCTTGAGATGGAAATGTGCTGGATTCCTTGTTCTTTCATAGTGTCTCTCCATACTTTGCTTGTATAATAAGCAGCGTTGTCTGTCAAGATCATTATAGGTTTGCCAAGCTCAGTTATATAGTTGTTGATAAATTTGCGTAACATGGGTCGAACGTGGAGATTTTTCAAAGGATATAATTTCACATATTTTGAAAAGAGATCATAGAAAGCCAATACATATTTGAACCGTCCACGTGTCACGGGACATAGCCCACAGACATCACATGACACCAACATTAAAGGTTGTTGTGGGATGATAGGATGTAATTCTATCTTCCGACAATAGTTTATGGGTTTCGCCTTCTGACATATTTTGCACTTCTTAATAATATTTGTAGCTATACGTCCCAAATTTGGATGATAGCAGTATTGTGCTATTTTGGCTGTACATTTAGCGGCACCAAAATGACCCCAGTTCAAGTGAGTGTACCATACTAGTGATTCTAAATATTTATTTGGAACACAAACTTTCCAGACATCTTCTTCATCCTTCCTCCGATACAATATTCCGGATTTTAATTGATACTGTTCTTGAGAGTGACTTAGCGTTTTGCTTTCAACAGCATGCCTAATGCCTTTCCACAACTTATCATCTTCTTGCAGTTGTGGAAGACTTCGAGATAGCTGTGAAATCTGCCTCTCACAATATTGCCTTGATAAATTCATGACTTTAAAGTCAATAGTCCGTTCTTCACACTCGTCGTCATTCTTTCTTTTCGGTAGTCTTGAAAGAGCATCGGCAATGATGTTGTCTTTCCCTCTGATGTATTTGAGCGTAATATCATATTCTTGCAGTAGCAAGGCCCACCGGGTTAAACGTGAATGGAACATCCTTCCTGTTAAAATAAAAGATAAAGCTTTGTGGTCGCAGAATACAATGATCTTCTTTCCATATACAAAATAGCGAAACTTTCTAAGGGACCAGACCACGGCCAGTACTTCCAATTCAGTAGTACAATATGCACGTTCACAGCTAGAGAGTGTTCTGCTGGCAAACCCGATTATCTTGATGGTACTGATATCTTCTGGATTGTCCATCTGGGAAAGAGTGGCACCCAATCCTGTTTCAGAAGCATTCGCAGCAATATAAAAATCTTGATCAAGTCTCGGATGATATAACAGTGGAGCATTAGTCAACGCATTGCGGATGTTATCAAAAGCTTGCGTGCATTCGGAATTCCACTCCCACATGACATTTTTTCTTAACAGCCGTAACCAACAGTCTTGGCTTCCTAACTGATTGGGTAAAAATCGTCAAAAAAATGAAACTAAGCCGACAAATGACTTTAATTCCGTTCTATTCTTTGGATAAGCACATCTTAATCGCATCCATCTTCTTAGGATTTGGTTTTATCCCTTCAGGAGTGATTATATGTCCAAGAAATTTCAATTGGTTATGAGCAAACTTGGATTTGCTCAAATTTACAGTAACTCCGTATTCCAAAAATTTCGCAAAAACTCTTCTTAATAAGTCCAAATGTTCCTCCCAAGTTTCAGAAGCAATTAGCAAATCATCCACATATAAAGTAACTTCATTCAAAAGGTCTCTGCCCAGTACGGTATCTAATGCCGATATGAAAACACCACCGCTTATTTTCAACCCAAATGGCATGACAGTAAACTGGTAACTTCGGCCCAGAAAAACGAATGCAGTATATTTTCTAGATTCTTTCGATATTCTAGTTTGCCAATATGAACTACGCATATCCAAAGAAGTTAAGAAGCGGGCACAATAAAACTTTTGTACTAACTCTTCTAGGTTCTCCGGTCGCGTTTGTACAGGTATAATGATCTTACTGATCTCTCTGGCATCCAACACCAATCTGATGTCACCATTGGGTTTAATTACCGCCACAAGAGGGTTACAATATTCAGAATCTGAGGGCTCAATAATACCCCATTCTAACATTTTATTGATTTC
Source organism: Schistocerca serialis cubense (assembly GCF_023864345.2). Lineage (NCBI taxonomy): Eukaryota > Metazoa > Arthropoda > Insecta > Orthoptera > Acrididae > Schistocerca > Schistocerca serialis. The sequence goes on along the minus strand of NC_064647.1, from coordinate 219,045,091 downwards.
CTTTCTGACTACTTCTTTCTTTATCCATAGGATAGAATAGGAAGTACGACAAAAGGGTTTATGTGCATACCTCTTTATATAGTATTCAAAGTCTTTTATTATACCCGGACGTTTACTAAAAACTTACTGATATGCTTCCAACAAGTAGTACAGTTCATCCCTTTGGATAACAGATAAATATTCTGATTCTAACACCTTTTCCTGCAATGACATTTTATCCATCATTTCTTCAGAACATTCAATAAGGCATATATCATACACATTTTCATCATTAATACTGATATATTTTACCATTAGATTCATACACAATTGATTTGGAATTACTCGGCCCTTTCTCAGGGTGGTTGTCAAAACATTACCATTGGAATTAAATATACATTCACCTTTCTCTAAATTAATGATTGCACCGGTCTCACATAAAAAATCCAAACCCCAGATACATGGTAGTGTCATTTTAGGAACAACCAGGAATGTACTTTCTATTTGAGCCCCCTGTATTGTAACGTCAACACGTACCTGTTTCGCAACTTTTTGCATTTTTGCGCTGAACGCGCCAGACACGGTACATCCTGTGATAGGAAAAGTGGGCATTTTTACCCCTCGGCTTATCTGTTTTAAACAGTCCAGCGTGATGACACTGATAGTCGCTCTAATATCAATTAATATTTCAACATCAACGTTATTTATACTTGTTGGAATTATTGCCTGTAAAATTTTTCCGCATTTATTAGAAACTTCAGGGTTTTCTTCAATTAACTCGTTCCTTATATCCTGATCATTATTGTACCTTAATACTCTCGCTTCAAACTGATGCCTGCCTTCCTTCTCTTTTCCAGTCATCCTAGGAAGGCATTTGGTGACTGGTATTAGTTTAATCTGTCTCGTTGAGTCATCGGTGGGGGTTCATGAACTTCCAGAATCCGTACAGTATGATCCGAGTTATGGTATTCACCCCGTCGCACATTGGAGGCTCCTTCGCCCACTGGTATAACTCCTTGTGCTGGATGAGGACTCGAGGCATTTGTTCCATCCTGCCGATGAACATTATGCTTCGAATTATCTTCCCAAGGTCGAATGCAATTGGGTTCATCACTTGGGTACCTGTTACTCTTATTAATATCACTACTATGCACATTCGCGTCACCATATCGAGATTTACCTCTAGCACAGTAAGTATCTCTTCTATATTTATTATAATCATTGTTTTTATTGCAACCATAGGATGAAGATTGTCCACGCTCCTGTGATGCGGGTTTGACCTGGTTTTCGGTATTATTATTATCAAACGTTAAATTATTATTATAATTATTCGTATTACTATGAGTGTGAGTCGACATTTGATTACTACTCATTTGTCTTGCGTCTTCCATAATCATATCTATAGAGTCGATCATCGACAAGAATTGTTCTACGTCGTGGTCAGGAACATTTATTAACTTTTCACGTATATTTATGAGCAACCTTCCCTTCAAAATTCTGATCACTTCCTTGTGAGAAATTGGATCACTCCAATAACGTGTCTTATTTATGTACTTTTCAAAATATTGCCTTAAAGTACTCCTTTTACTGTTAAAATACTCAGGTTGGTAAACCTCTTTTCTTAATTTCTCTTGTTTACTCGACGACCAGTATTTAGCCAAAAAAAGTTGTTCAAACTCAGCGCAAGTATGGCAACTTTCACTTACTTCGGCGGCCCATAATGCGGCTTCTCCGGTAATTTTGGATACTATGAACTGAAGTCGGTCGTGTTCTGACCAGCTACGCGGAAATATTCTTTTGAAATTATTGATAAAGATTTTCGGATGCAGGTTGTTCTTTTCAGTGGAGAATGTTGGGAATTGTCTACTTTTAAAAATGCTGTTCTCCACCTTTAAAGAAGACAAATATCCTCGCTGACCAAAAGAATCATCATCTTTACCATCCGAATCTTCAACATCCCAATGCAAATTTTCACCACAATTGTACTTCGTATTATCACATGTTCGGTTGCTTTTCGACCTATTCTCCGAACGTTCGTCCTCTGTCAACAAATTTTGTGATGACTTTCGTTCTAACTCCGCCAATGTATGATTGGTTTCCTTTTGCCACTTAGGTAACTCATCAACCATTTTCTCTTTTATTTTCTGAATTTCGCTAGTGAAGAGCTTAATTAATTCATCATTTCTACTTAGGTGCTCATTGATATTTTCATTTGGCTGGGATCCAATAGTAGTCTTAATCTTGTCTACAATTTCATTTCCTTTTATTTCTGTCCATTCAGTTAGAGCTTCGTCAAGTCTTTTAGTTTGATCTACTAAATACTTGTCAATCACTTTACGAGCATCAGACTCAAACTCGACTATTTGTTTCGAAAGCTCTTCTATCTGTACGCTAGCATTGAAACAGCTGCTTTCACACTTAACCATCCTATTGGACAGGCCATCACAACTCTTCGAAACTACCTCATATTTCTTTTCTACGTCATGAAGTTTTCCCATTAAATTATTATATTGCCTTTCTAAGGTGTTAGAAAACTCTACATCTAGTTCTCCAAATTTCGCATTTAGTTGAGTCTCCCAGTCCGCCTTTAATTCTTTCTTAGTATTTTCCAGTTTATAATCAAAGGTGTTCAGTTTGCTTTCCAAAGAATTCATTTTAACTTCTAATGAACCAAATTTGGCCTCAAATTTTTCATTTAACTTTTGATTGTCCTCTTTTAATTGCTTATTATCTTTTTCTACTGAACCAAGTCTTCCATTCATTACACCCATTTGAGTATTTATTGATACCAGCATATCAAACATTTTTTGGTTAATATTTCCATTTTGAGGATCAACTTGTTGATCTACTTCCGAAACCTCAAGATCTTTATGTTCTCCCACGCTGCTTACCTTACTTATCATTGTATTTGAATCTCCTAACGGCTCTAAATCAATAACTGTATTATTATCTGTACATGTCTCCTGTCCCACATTGAGCTCATGGGATGCATCATCCCTATCCTCTTCACTTTCCTCTCTCTATCTACTCATTACTCTACTCAACTGCACATTATCATGTATTCTTTTCGTTCGTTTTGACATGATTATTCACTACCAAGACATACACTTATTTTCACTATGTATTTATATATATTTATCTACCGAAATCACAAGTCTCAACTTCCTTTTTTTTATAATTATACAGTTATTTTAATCATACCTGGTAGTATCGCTCACTTTTAGCGATTATTGAAGAATACCTATTTCATTGGACAGACTCACTGGCTGCTACAATATTTTACAACTCTAGGGTTCGTGAATCCGGATGACACTCGACTCGATGCAGCAATCCTCCTCGATCGAGCCCCACGTTGGGCGCCACTTCTACCGTATCTTCCTTCGCCGTCGGCGTTGTCGTGGTTACCGTGAGACACAGTTATACCAAGAGGAAAGGCGCATCGATCTTAGAACACGAGATATGATGACCTTAAGCCATTGACAACACACAACGGTCACGGTAGCACCTGATTCCAGAATAGTTGCAGTAGTTAAGATCTACGAACTATCCCCTGTTGACCAGGTCCCCAAAACTTAACTCGTAACGAGATCCCTTCAAAGCAAATTGTCATAACGATCGTCTATAAAGGCTTCGTACAACGAGAATAAATGTTACGGTTTATGGAATAATAACAGACACGACCAAACTGTCTTGTCTCTTCTGCTTTTTTTAACATAACTTCGTTCACAGTTTCATTTCGCATTCACCACTCATTCACCGAAACCCTTTGATGAACAGTTTTGGTTGCTTAACACCAGCAGTCAATGATAATGATACAGCTTTTCTCCTTTTTATAAATTGAAGCCCGCTCTCCGTGATATAATAAAAAAAAACCGGTCTCAATACCGCGTCCCTCATGAGATGCGAATAGACTTATCCCTGAATTGACCGCCCTGTAGGTGTACTCAGTTTAATGACCACACTTCACTGTCCGCTATTTCGCGTAACTGAATGTCCATTTGTTAGTCTGATTATACACTGTAGCTATTTAAAATTCGCCCCTATATTTTTCACAACGCACAATTAGCCCTTCGTTACTTGTTTTCTTTTTTTTTCTTCTAAGAGTAAACGGAAAAAAACCGCCGTATCATCGGCTTAGTCGATATAAAGCAAAACACCTTAATATGCCCCAATTCTACCTCTTCGTATAGGATCGGCTACCTTACTCATTAATTTATTTCATATTATTTTCAATAACGCTAAACAGGTATCGCCGTTATATTTTAATTGTATTCTAAAGCATGTTACTACTATTATGACCTACCAAATCGTAACAAATCGCGCGGCGTGCGTTTTTAACGATAACTTGACGCTGTTCAAGTTCCGTTACAGCTGTCTTGACTCGTAATGTTACAACGAGACAGAAGACTGTCCAGTAACTGTTTACTAATTTGCCTTCCTGGTGGTTTCGACGATAGGCGAGCCCGTAACTAGCTTCTCACCTCGCCGCGAACTGACGAGGCTGCTTAATGGCTCCCCACCTGGGCCTGGGGAGAAAGCAGCCCGCCTTTCCCACGCCACCTCCTGATGACTGCAATCCTGCGCCGCCTCCTCCAGCACTTCCTCTACGTGGGCCTCATTTCGGCAGACCTCGCGCTCAAGAATCAGATCTGCCGGCAGATAACCCCCTGTTTGAAAACTACCGCGGAAGTACTCCTTATGAACCCTCCTCCTCTGTTGCTGTGGTATGATCATTATTACCAATATTCGGTACCTGCGGGGAAAGGATGGCGGCGTCTTGTAATCTTCGCGCCTGAGATTACTCTAAAGCCCATTTTTCACCGAGGCCAATGGAAGCGAACAAAAGCTGGTGCGCTTCCGCAAGATAATTTTCCAATGCTCACTACCATTCGCTTGTATCAATGAACAACCGTCTGCAAAGGAAATGGAGAAGAACCCAGAGAACGTAAACTATTAATACTATCTCTTTTGGCGGTCCCGATTTCGAGTCTCGGTCCGGCGCACAGTTTTAATCCGCCAGGAAGTTTCATATTAGCGCACTCTCCGCTGCAGAGTGAAAAATCTCATTCTGTATACTTGCACTTGTTTTCGTTCAAGGAAATTTATTGTGGTTTCCGTCATTAATAAAACGAATACAAAAGGTTGTGTTTATTCATTCCGATCCGGCCTGATGCAGGTGTCTAACGAATTTAGTGTGTATCATACGTCCCCATATAACGGTATTTGCGGGCAGGAGTGTCAGTTAGCACATATTAATTAAAATGGGGGATAAATAGACTTTATTTTGGATAAATTAAAAACGAGAAAGTAATACGAAACTTTAATAACTGCACAGTATTACTAAGAAGCAATATAATGAAAAGTAATAAAAAGCAAAGTAGCAAAGACCAAGTAGGACAGAAAGATATAGGGACGCGTTTGTTTTTTAATACATATAAAAGAACATGTAACACATGATTGAGCTCTCTACCTTCAGTTATCGCGATCAGGCTAGTCGATGAAAAAGTGGTACGCGACTGCGAACTCGTTAAGGAGATTATTTAAAGACTCTTCAAGCACGTTTAAAATACATTACGTATGACGAAGTGATCAGAGACGTGTATTGTCGGGTGGAGTGATACCGAATCCGACAACATAATTCGAACTTTGTGTTAGCTGGGAAAAATACTCTTGGGAAACTATTATGGTTGCGGAACCTACGAAAGTTGTGCGCAACGGAAAGCTATAGTTTACGTAATTCTGCATTTTATAAAATGGTGAAACACGTGTGTGCGGAACATTAATAGAATTTTATCCTTGGACGGTTGCGGGGGTAACTGATACAAACAAAAAAACGGTTCAAATGGCTCTGAGCACTATGGGACTCAACTGCTGAGGTCATTAGTCCCCTAGAACTTAGAACTAGTTAAACCTAACTAACCTAAGGACATCACAAACATCCATGCCCGAGGCAGGATTCGAACCTGCGACCGTAGAGGTCTTGCGGTTCCAGACTGCAGCGCCTTTAACCGCACGGCCACTTCGGCCGGCTTGATACAAACAACGCGCCATCATAATAAATAGTTCGCTTATTAACTACCAGATATTAGTTAACGGGGACCTAAAATACTAAAAAAAGAAGGTAGGATCATCACCTCCAATCCCGATTTATATTTCATATTTAATTAGTGAAAAGAGAAGTGCTAATAAACAAACTACATTTCAATTTTATCCACGATTTTGGCTTCATTACGTAGTCTTAACTACATGATAAACAATATCTGTGGAAGTTGTGTGCAACGTATCGTCATAATATTTAGCCAACCAATATTGTATGACACCAAAAAATGTAAATGCATGAAATTGTCCTTATAGCGGATGTATAATGTGTGAGTGCGACGAACTATATTGAGAAACTGAACATCCATTACGTACTTGCATGTTTATCTGCGAAAATGGTACTTGTCGGTACATCAGCAAAGAGTTCGAATAGAATCGCTGGAACATTGCAAACCATTCAGATTAATCGAACATCTAAATACGCATAATGCTGGTACCACTAGGATGTGTTCTTTCTCCTCACCCCCGTGGCAATAATTGAATTAAGAGTCAGCCGGGAAATACATTTAAATCAATTGACGACCATTGAGTTAGCTTCACGAATTTTCAAACGTCCAGTATCATGTATGAAGGCGAGTGAGACCACGAGTGTTAACGTCGATCGAGGGGTGTCGTCGTGATCGTATTGAATGACATTGAGCGGTTACACCCAATAGGATCTTTGAGTCCTTCAGCAATTTACAACCAATCATATTTCTTTTTACAAATCACTTGGTATAAGGCGCAACCACAGGTGTGATAATACATTTCAACTGGTGAAAACTGCAACAGCTGCGTCGAAATGATATATTGGTCATGACTAATTTGATGACATTATAGGCACATCTCCAGCTGATAAGCTTTTGCACTAAAGAAGTTACAAAAAGTGTAATCAAATCTTGTACCAGGATCTGCCTAACTGATACAGTGTTGGCTGACAAGTAAGGAATGCGGATCTTTCAGTTCATAATGTCCCTAAAATTTCCGTAAGGTTAAATGATAGAAGTCCTTCCTGAACAAAACTGGCACCATAAATTTAGCAGTATAAATTATTTTATGATATACGGAATTGTAATTCTGTCAGAGACAGCAAAGGACTTGGAAGAGCAGTTGAACGGAATGGACAGTGTCTTGAAAGGAGGATATAAGATGAACATCAACAAAAGCAAAACGAGGATAATGGAATATAGTCAAATTAAATCGGGTGATGCTGAGGGAATTAGATTAGGAAATGAGACACTTAAAGTAGTAAAGGAGTTTTGCTATTTAGGGAGTAAAATAACTGACGATGGTCGAAGTAGAGAGGATATAAAATGTAGACTGGCAATGGCAAGGAAATCGTTTCTGAAGAAGAGAAATTTGTTAACATCGAGTATAGAGTTAAGTGTCAGGAAGTCGTTTCTGAAAGTATTTGTATGGAGTGTAGCCATGTATGGAAGTGAAACATGGACGATAACTAGTTTGGACAAGAAGAGAATAGAAGCTTTCGAAATGTGGTGCTACAGAAGAATGCTGAAGATAAGGTTGGTAGATCACGTAACTAATGAGGAGGTATTGAATAGGATTGGGGAGAAGAGAAGTTTGTGGCACAACTTGACTAGAAGAAGGGATCGGTTGGTAGGACATGTTTTGAGGCATCAAGGGAATACAAATTTAGCATTGGAGGGCTGCGTGGAGGGTAAAAATCGTAGAGGGAGACCAAGAGATGAATACACTAAGCAGATTCAGAAGGATGTAAGTTGCAGTAGGTACTGGGAGATGAAGAAGCTTGTACAGGATAGAGCAGCATGGAGAGCTGCATCAAACCAGTCTCGGGACTGAGGACCGCAACAGCAACATACGGAATTTTAAAGATGCAAATAATCTCTAGTTACTTGCGGTACAAATGAATTTTTCCGCTTTGTTTACATTTGATTATCTGTTTCTTTTCAAACTTATATGTACTGTTTCGCACTGTAACATAAAACGTGGATAGGGGTATGCACAGATACAAATTGAGGTAGTATTGCATACATAGGGTACATAAGGGAGGTGCATTGGTGGAGGTGTCACTCAGGTGATTCATGTGGAAAGTTTCGCGACGTGATTATGGTCGCAAGACAGGAATTAATAGGCTATGAACGCGGAATGGTAGTTCTAGCTAGACGTTTGGGACATGCCATTTCGAAAATCGTTAGGGAATGAAATATTCCGAGATCCAAAGTGTCAAGAGTGTGCCGAGAATACCACATTTTTGCCATTCCCTCTCACCAGGGACAACGATGTGGCCAACGGTGTTCGTTTAATAACTGAGAGGAGCGGCGTATACTTCGAGTTGTCAGAGCTAACAGACAAGCAACAATGCGTGAAATGAAGATGATGTTTGGTTTGTGGGGCGCTCAACTGTACAAAGTCCTAATTTTTAGATGGTCCAATTTTTTTTCACAATCCTGTCTAGTCGCACTCATGGGTGATGACAATGATGAGGACAACACAAACATCCAGTTCCTGGGAAGAGAAAATCCCCAACCCGGCCGGTAATGGAACTCGGAGCCCCATGATCCAGAGGCAGCAGCGGTAGTCGCTAGACCACGACCTGCGGAATCTGCGTGAAATAATCGCAGAATGCAAAGTGGGACCTATGACATACGTATCTGCTAGGAGAGTGCGGCGGACTATGTGGGCAGACGAGTGATCGCGAGTGCATTTCCTAACAGCACGGCGACGCCTGCAGCACCTCTCCTCGTCTCGTGACCATAACGGATGGACCCTAGACCACTGAAAAACTGTGGCCTGGTCAGATGAGTCCCGATTTCAGTTGGTACAAACTGATGGCAGTTTTCGAGTGTGGCGCAAACGCCACGAAGCCTGCGTGGTATCTGTTCTAAGTCGTGCCTCCCTACCACTTTCGCTCAACGACGCTCTGAGCGTGTTTTTTGGGGAATTGACTAGTTTGAACCTGGAACCTGTTGCTGGTAAGGAGACGCCAGACCACACATGACATATAGAGTTCAGAAGAGTTCAGTGAGACTAGGGGTGATATAATCGAATACTTAATGATTTCAGCGTCAGCTCCACTGCACTGCCTGTAAAAGAACCTTAATACTAACTAAATTTAGTGGAAGGTGTACAAGGCTTTCCTATTTGTAGTTAGCTGGTAAAATAATGTCGAAAAAGCAGTTAAGTTTACCATTGGAATTTTTATTCTACTCATAAAACATTGTTTATAAATTGTACTATTGATAAAAGGAAATATTTTAATACAGGATGATAAAAACCAGCTGCGTTCAACAAAAATGTGAACAAATATTCCATGAACGGGTTTCCAAGTTCTATAATGCATCGAAGGATGACCTATGCCATATCACATCTATAATCTAGGTTTAAATTAAGTTTCATAAAAGAGAAAACTACCAAAAATGGTCTACAGTGACCCTCGATTATCTTTAATTACTTATTTAACTTGTCGTAAATTACAGTGGCTGATGTGGCTTCTCAATAATTATATAACAGAAAAATCATCGCGTTTCAGATTTTAACTTCAAGTAGCAAAAGTGAATACCACGAAGTTTAATTGACGATCGACACTAGTAGACGTAACAGATGAGACTTCTGCAGCTCTGAGTGAACACTTATGCGCTCTTGTGCGGCATCACGTGCGTTCATTACCCTGTCGGTGGTTAGGCAGTGTCGGGGGCGGCGGGCTGCACAGCTCCACACACCTCGCCATCTCAGTATCAACTCTCTCGAAATCCTTACTACTGTTTACTGACGTTGGTTTAAGAAAAAGGTATCTGGCTGTGTTTTCAACTGACAAATCAGCGTCTCAATGTTAACCTTAAGCTCCGCCTACAAAAATTCTACCTATCCAATGAGAAACGTTATACTTTTGGTGGTGGGGCAATGTTTTTAATGTTTGCTACGTAACAGTGACGCGTATAGTCTCACACTGGTGTGGTCCTTTTAGTGTTATCGTAAGATCTATACTGTTCTTCTGGAGGGCTCTATTTTTTAACATGGGCTGGAGGATGGACTTGGCGGTCGGCTTGCGACGTGGGTGTCCGTCCCTTGTCGCAGGGCCTTCTAGCCTACACGGCTCTGCTGTCGGCTTCTGTTCTCGTTTCCGCCCTCTGAATTGCGTCTGTTTCGCGGTGGGAAGCTATGACATGCATTTAGACGTTCCTGTGTTAGTCTGTGGTATTCCATTTGCTCACTCGTTGATCTTATTACTTTGGTTAATTTAACGTCAGGATTTATTCGGAGCTATGTGACATTTGCCGGATTTGCTATCATGTCAGGGTTTTCATGGAAGGTGTTGGATTTGCCTGACACCTTACAAAAGTACTGAGCAAACTGGTGGTAGCTCTACTATGATGTGGGCTATGGTTACAGGTAATGGATCTCCTCTGGTCCAACTGAATCGGTTATTGGCTGGAAATGGCTATGTTCGGCTACATGAAGACCATTTGCAGCCACTCAAGAACTTAATGTTCCCCAACAACGATGCGTCATGTCAACGGCCCACAACTGTTCACAATTGGTTCGCAGAACATTCTGGACAGTTCGAGCGAGTAATTCGGCCACTCAGATCGCCCAACGTGAATCCCATCGAACATTTATGGGACATAATCAGGGCCAGTTCATGGTCAATCTCCCGCACCGGCAACACTCAGACTGTCCACCCCTGGTAGCTGAGTGGTCAGCGCAACGGAATGTCATACCTAACGGCGCAGGTTCGATTCCCGGCTGCGTCGGAGATTTTCTCCGCACAGGGACTGGGTGTTGTGTCGCCTTATCATCATAATTTCATCCCCATCGACACGCAAGTCGCCGAAATGGCGTCAGTTCGAAAGACTTGCACCAGGCGAACGGTCTACCCGACGGGAGGCCCTAGCCACTCAGCATTCCATTGCAACACGTGGACTATTACCGACGGCTATGGCTCAATATTTCTACAGGAGCTTCCAACAACATGTCCATACCACATCGAGTACTGCTACTAATCATTCCCCTTCCCGCTTCACTCGCAAATAGAGCGAGGGAAAAGCGACTGATTATAGGCCTCCATACAAGCCCTAACTTCCCTTATGTTCGTGATCCTCATGAGAAATATCCTTTGAAGGCAGTGGGATCGTTATACAATCAGCTTAAACTGCCGGTTCTCTAAATTTTCTCAATAGTCTTCTTTGACGTCTGTCGCCTTCCCTGCAGGGATTCCCATATGAGATTTTGAAATATCTCCGTAAGCCATTGGTGCCAAATCTAGCAGCCTTCCTCTGAATTTCTTGCAGCTTTTCCTTTAATCCGACAGTCGAGCAGTATTCAAGAATGGACCGCATAGCTGTTCTGTATGCGGTCTCCTTTTAAGACGCATCCGACTTTTGTAAGGTTCTCCGCTACAGTCCTTACAAGTTTGTTCCACTTCACGGCACTTTGCACCGTTACGCCTAGATATTTAATCGCTCTGAATGCCGATTAGCTCACTACTAATGCTTTATTCGAACATTAGGTGACCGTTAAACACTTCTTTGTGAACTGAATGTTCAAACAAAGCTCTAGCTTGTAGCCGGTCGACGTTCAATAAAGCACTCCGTCTTCGGGCCACAAGTGGCCCATCGGGACCATCCGACCGCCGTGTCATCCTCAGATGAGGATGCAGATAGGAGGGGCATGTGGTCAGCACACCGCTCTCCCGGTCGTTATGATGGTTTTCTTTGACCGGAGCCGCTATTATTCGGTCGAATCGCTCCTCAATTGGCATCACGAGGCTGAGTGCACCCCGAAAAATGGCAACAGCCCATGGCGGCTGGATGGTCACCCATCCAAGTGCCGGCCACGCCCGACAGTGCTTAACTTCGGTGATCTCACGGGAACCGGTGTATCCACTGCGGCAATGCTGTTGCCTCGACGTTCAATACATCCCACTATATTTCAACTGGGCAACTACTAGTGAAACAAGTATTTCACGTCTTTTGGTCACACATACGTCCGACTGAAGGGTCAAATGCGGTGGCTTCTTTCTCTTTACTCATTGTACGAAAGTGTTTCCTGGAGTTCCACGAATTTAACCCGCCTCCTGGTCAAGCCAAAGAATAAAAACTTCCTTTAAAACATGGTTTCAGCGTCACTAGCATGCAACGTTTCCGGTTTTGGATTTTATTTCACTATTCTACATTGCTGGCGATTAAAATTGCTACACCAAGAAGAAATGCAGATAAATGGGTATTCATTGGACAAATACATTATACTAGAACTGACATGTGATTACATTTTCACGCGATTTGGGTGCATAGATCCTGAGAAATCAGTACTCAGAACAACCACCTCTGGCCGTAATAACGGCCCAAATACGCCTGGGCATTGAGTCAAACACAGCTTGGATGGCGTGTACAGGAACAGCTGCCCATGCAGCTTCAACACGATACCACAGTTCATCAGGAGTAGTGACTGGCGTATTGTGACGAGCCAGTTGCTCGGGCACCATTCACCAGACGTTTTCAGTAGGTGAGAGATCTGGAGAATGTGCTGGGCAGGGCAGCAGTTGAACATTTTCTGTATCCAGAAAGGCCTGTACAGGACCTGTAACATGAGGTCGTGCATTATCCTGCTGAAATGTAGGGTTTCGCAGGGATCGAATGAAGGGTAGAGCCACGGGTCGTAACACATCTGAAATGTAACGTCCACTGTTCAAAGTGCCGTCAGTGCGAACAAGAGGTGACCGAGACGTGTAACCAATGGCACCCCATACCATCACGCCGGGTGATACGCCAGTATGGCGATGACGAATACACGCTTCTAATGTGCGTTCACCGCGATGTCGCCAAACACGGATGCTACCATCATGATGCTGTAAACAGAACCTACATTCATCCGAATAAATGACGTTTTGCCTTTCGTGCACCCAGGTTCGTCGTTGAGTACACCATCTCAGGCGCTCCTGTCTGTGATGCAGCGTCAAGGGTAACCGCAGCCATGGTCTCCGAGCTGATAGTCCATGCTGCTGCAAACGTCGTCGAACTGTTCGTGCAGACGGTTGTTGTCTTGCAAACGTCCCCATCTGTTGACTCAGGGATCGAGTCGTGGCTGCACGATCCGTTACAGCCATGCAGATAAGATACCTGTCATCTCGACTGCTAGCGATACGAGGCCGTTGAGATCCAGCGCGGCGTTCCGTATTACCCTCCTGAATACACCGATTCCATATTCTGCTAACAATCATTGGATCTCGACGAACGCGAGCAGCGATACGATAAACCGCAATCGCGATAGGCTACAATACAACCTTTATAAAAGTCGGAAACGTGATGGTACGCATTTCTCCTCCTTACACGAGGCAACACAACAACGTTTCACCAGGCAAATCAGTTGGAAGCTTTCCTCGTGTCAGCACGTTGTAGGCGTCGCCACCGGCGCACATCTTGTGTTAATGCTCTGAAAAGCTAATCATTTGCATATGACATCTTTTTCCTGTCGTTTAAATTTCGCGTCTGTAGCACGTCATCTTCGTGGTGTAGCAATTTTAATGACCAGTAGTGTACGTGGTACCTTCTGATGCAGCTACGTCGTTTAGATTTTACAATCACATCAGCGATTAAGACAGGTTGCGGTTCAAAAATGGAGGCTTGGCCGCTGCCCTTGTCGGCCTATCAGCTTATTCGTTACCACCAACTACAGAGTGTACAGGGACTTACAGCGTGCTTACCCTGTTGTTTTCCCCTGGCCTCGCAAGGTTCAAATGGTTCAAATGGCTCTGAGCACTATGGGACTCAACTGCTGAGGTCATTAGGCCCATAGAACTTAGAACTAGTTAAACCTAACTAACTAAGGACATCACACACATCCATGCCCGAGGCAGGATTCGAACCTCCGACCGTAGCGGTTTCGCGGTTCCAGACTGCAGCGCCTATAACCGCACGGCCACTTCGGCCGGCGCCTCGCAAGGGCTTCGCGACATTCTGCATGTGATCTGGCTGCAGGGGCTAACAGATGCACACAGTTACCGAACTCCCTCTGAAGTCTGCAACGAAATTAATTGGACGCCTGACATTCATTGTTACGCTGACGAGGAAATTTGCTGTGTGACAAGTAGGGTCAGTCTCATTAAAGACTTGCCGACAGTTGAATGACAGACTGGTCGACTTCTGCTCACTGGGAAAAAGAGGCCATTAGTGCTAATGACATTATTCCGTCTCACACTTTGAGATAATAATGGTGTCCGAAGGGAGTCACATTTCAATTGCAAAGCAGCCGTTTCGCTACGCAGAGGCATCCGACGCTGCTTATTTAAATTTCTAATGCGTCGCTAGCAACTCCGCGTCTAAGCGATTCGATGCGGTGTCACAACAGAAAACCGTGACACGATTGTCTCATTTTTGACACTTTGCTTCCTCATGAAGGAGGAAGTGAAAGTTTTGCGCTAATGTAAAGAGAGAAAGTTTTTTAATGTGAATCTGCATATAGATAAGTGAAAATCTGATTTTGTGTATGTTTACACTCTCCATCAGTGCACTGCGGAACAGAAAGAGCTTTTTGTTGCAGATGTTAATCTGTTTGCATCAGAAGATACTGTTGTCGAGTACCGAACGTTATTTCACGATATAATTCTGCTGGCTTCCTTGGCTGTTGTCATTCTGAGTCGGTAGGCTGCTGCATGTATCTCTTCAAATTTCCCAAGTGCCCAAGATTTTGATCCTTTTAATGGGATCTTCTTCAGGAATCCATTCGGTCCCCTGAATTAGCTGAATACTGTCAAATTACTGGGTAAAAATCTTATGGCTGCCATAGGAGCCATCGTCATTGGGAAAATAACAGATTAACAGTGTACAAAAACCCATGTGTCAGAAACTTTAGGGATTTATACTTGACAGTCCGTGGGATGAGTGGTGGGCTGAAGGGTCTAGTGTACATGCTGTTGACAGTGCAGGCACTTTATTGAAAACCAATATATGGCGTGTCGGGACTCAGCGAGGCAAACACGCCTCTCTCTGTGGTTCCCATCTGGCACTGATGTAAGGACTCTGGCTTCCAACCTGGATGCTGCGCTGGCGGCCTGAACTGCTGATAACAAGTCCATGGCAGGTATGCTTTTAGAGCCACGGCCATTGACGTCAGTGGCACTATACTTTCCTTGGTGCTGCATAGAGACAGTCGTGGGTGGTGTACTATTTGTGCTGCCCTCAAGTAGGAGTCACTACAATGTGTGTCCCACAAGGAATGCAAGTTGGTGACAGTAAGCACAGGTGGCAAGTTGTGGGGGGCCTGTCGCACCAGTCCATGAAGGACTTAGTCCTGGTGGGAGGTGCAGCCCCATCTCCAAAGCTACCCAGTTCTCTCCCTGTCTGGCATAGCTTTGGTGTCCCATTAGTGGTGCTGGCGTCTGGCGAAGAGAAGTGATCCCCGCCCCAAAATTCAGGCTGCTCTATATGTTTCTGACATGCATTTGTTTCGCTAAAACCTGACATTTAGTTACCATGCCACAGGCATACAATAAAGTTTGAATTCTTAGGTGGAGATCACTTCTCATCGCACGAGGCCAGCAGCATCACCATGATGCCAGAACTAGAATTGACAGCTAGACGACTTGGCAGCAGCAGCAATGGATTCAAGACCAGTTTGCATCCAACACCTCAGCACTAATCCTTCACAGGGTAGTGCCATAGCCCCGTCAACCTGCCGTCAGCGTACGTAGTCACTGACTCTGAATTCCTAGTGGGAATCGGCGCCACAGTGCCAGTTTCCATCCAACTTCTGGTAGAGGGCAGGGAGTTGTAACCTATACACAGGCGCTTGCAAGCACCACCATGGTGATTTTAATGGAGCGAGAGTCTGCCACGATTTCACGCCACTGAAGGAAGTAGATCGTGGTCTCTTTAGAGGCTGGCCTACTAGAGGCTAGCTGTCAGCATCACAGGGTCAGCTCGGCATCTAGGGAAGAAGGTGCAAGCCCTACGTCAGTGCCAGCTCGAGACAACAGAGAGACGTGTCTTTCCTTCACTGAGCCCTGGTACGTCATGTATTGGAGTTAAATAAAGTGATTCTGTACTGTCAGTATGGTTTCCATTGGGACCAGCAGCCCACCATTTACCCAGTGGACTCTTCATTGTCAAGAACAAAATGCTAAAATTTCTGATAGATGGTTTTTCTCACACGATATATCTGCTATTTACCCGATGACCAATGACCATCAATGGCAGGATGAACTGAGCGAGCCTCGAGACAGAAAAGCTCCTGTCCACAAATCAACACGGTTTTAGACAGCATCGCTAGTGTGAAAGTCAGCATGACCTTTTCTCGCATGATATCTTGTAAACTATGCATGAAGGGCAACAGATACGTTGAATAGTTCTACATTTCTGAGAAGTGTTTAACGCAAAGCCCCACTGAAGACTTAACGAACGTACAAGCATACGGAATAGGTTCCAAAATATGTAGACTATGTGATCAAAAGTAACCGGAGACACCAGAAAACATATACTTTTCATATTAGGTGCATTGACCTGCCAGGTACTCCATATCAGTGACCTCAGTAGTCATTACACATCGTGAGAGAGCAGAGTGGAGCGCTCCACGAAACTCAAGGACTTCGAACATAGTCAGTTGACTGGGTGTCACTTGGGTCATACGTCTGTATGCGAGATTTCCACACTCCTAAATATCCCTAGTTCCATTGTTTCCGACGTGATAGTAAAGTGAAAACGTGAATGGGTACGAAGAGCAAGAAAGCGTTCAGGCCGATCTCGTCTGTTGACTGACAGGGACCGCCGACTATTGAAGATGGTCATAATGTGTAATAGGCAGACATCTATCCGGACCATCACACAGGAATTCCAAAATGCATCAAGATCCACTGAAAATACAATGACAGGTATCCGGGAGGTGAGAACTTGGATTTCATGGTCGAACGGCTGCTCATAAGCCACACATCACGCCGGTAAATGCAAGACGACTCCTCGCTGGGTGTAAGGAACGTAAACATTGGATGACTGAAAAGTGGAAAGACGTTGTGTGGAGTGACGAATCACGGGACACAATGTGGTGATCCCATGGCAGGGTGTAGGTATGGCGAAGGCCTGGTGAACGTCATCGGCCAGCGTGTGTAGTGCCAAGAGTAAAATTCGGAGGCGGTGGTGTCATGGTGTGGTCGTATTTTTCACGGAGGGAGCTTGCTCACCCTGTTGTTTTGCATGGAATTATTACAGCACAGACCTACATTGATGTCTTAAGCACCTTCTTGCTTGCCACTGTTGAAGAGCAATTCGGGGATGGCGACTGCATCTTTCAGCACGATCAAACGCCTGTTCTAATACACGGCCTATGGCGCTGTGTTTACACGAGAATAACATCCCTGCAGTTGACTGGCCTGCACGGAGTCCTGACATGAATCCTACAGAACACTTTTGGGATGTTTTGGAACTCCTCACCGACCGACAGTGATACCTGTCCTCAGTGAAGCCATTCCCCAAGAAACTTTCCAGCACCTGACTGAACGTATGCGTGCAAGAGTGGTAGCTCTCATCAAGGCTAAGGGTGGGCAAACACAATATTGAATACAAGCATTACCGATGGAGGGCGCCACGAACTTGTACGTCATTTTCAGTCAGGTGTCCGGATACTTTTGATCACATAGTGTAAGTGGCTTAAGACTTCTTAACTAACAGAAACCCAGTACGATGTCCCCGATGGCGAGTGTTCTTCAGAGGCAAGAGTCTGTTCAGGATTACTCCAGGGAAGCTTCTTACCGTGGTCAGCTCCTCTCTTGTTTGTATACACTCAAGTTCAGCTCTACTCTGTTAGCATGAAATATTACGATTTTCATTCTGACACAGTCACATCGGTTATTAAAACTTCCTGGCAGATTAAAACTGTGTGCCCGACCGAGACTCGAACTCGGTACCTTTGCCTTTCGCGGGCAAGCGCTCTACCAACTGAGCTACCGAAGCACGACTCACGCCCGGTACTCACGGCTTTACTTCTGCCAGTACCTCGTCTCCTACCTTCCAAACTTTACAGAAGCTCTCCTGCGAACCTTGCAGAACTAGCACTCCTGAAAGAAAGGATATTGCAGAGACATGGCTTAGCCACAGCCTGTGGGATGTTTCCAGAATGAGATTTTCACTCTGCAGCGGAGTGTGCGCTGATATGAAACTTCCTGGCAGATTAAAACTGTGTGCCCGACCGAGACTCGAACTCGGGACCTTTGCCTTTCGCGGGCAAGTGCTCTACCATCTGAGCTACCGAAGCACGACTCACGCCCGGTACTCACAGCTTTACTTCTGCCAGTACCTCGTCTCCTACCTTCCAAACTTTACAGAAGCTCTCCTGCGAACCTTGCAGAACTAGCACTCCTGAAAGAAAGGATATTGCAGAGACATGGCTTAGCCACAGCCTGTGGGATGTTTCCAGAATGAGATTTTCACTCTGCAGCGGAGTGTGCGCTGATATGAAACTTCCTGGCAGATTAAAACTGTGTGCCCGACCGAGACTCGAACTCGGGACCTTTGCCTTTCGCGGGCAAGTGCTCTACCATCTGAGCTACCGAAGCACGACTCACGCCCGGTACTCACAGCTTTACTTCTGCCAGTACCTCGTCTCCAACCTCCAGGAGAAGCTCCAGGAGAGCTTCTGTAAAGTTTGGAAGGTTGGAGACGAGGTACTGGCAGAAGTAAAGCTGTGAGTCGCGGCCGTTAGTCGTGCTTCGGTAGCTCAGTTGGTAGAGCGCTTGCCCGCGAAAGGCAAAGGTCCCGAGTTCGAGTCTCGGTCGGGCACACGGTTTTAATCTGCCAGGAAGTTTCATATTAGCGCACACTCCGCTGCAGAGTGAAAATCTCATTCTGGAAACATCGGTTATTGAATGTCAGTCTCTTATCAGCAATACCGCCGCGGTATTTACAGGTAAAGCAGTGACTGAGAGGAGTTCACAACCGTGTGTTTTGCAGAGATCTACATCTGCATCTGTTTAGATATTCTGCAAGCCACCGTGTGGTGCCTGGCGGAGGGCACCTGGTACCGCGAGCAGTCATTTACCTCCATGTTGCACTAGCTAATAGAGCGATGGAAAAAGCACTGTCTACATGCCAATCTTATCTTCATGGTACTTACACGAAACGTACGTTGCCGGCAGTAAAATCGTTCTGCAGCCATCCTCAAATAGCGGTTCTGTAAATTTTTCTCAAGTTCCAAGAAAAGAATGACGCCTTCCTTCCAATGATATAGTCTTGCGATGTTCGAAGATAGCATTAGTAGTGCTCTACTTGGCACGGACAGCTCGATTAAGTGACTAAGCGTAACGCTGTAAGATTATATGAAATGGATCGCGCATGTAAGGTTTTCTAGTGGGGAAGGCAAATGGTCGATTTCGGTTTATTGGGAGAATTTTAGGAAAGTGTGGATGGTCTGTGAAGAAGAATAGAACATTTGTGCAACCCTTTCTTGAATACTGCTCGAGTGTCTGGGATCTCCACCAGGTCGGATCAAAGGACGATATCGAAGCAATTCAGAGGCGGGCTGCGAGGACAACGTGCAAATATTACGATGTTTCGGGAAGTCAAATGTGGATCCCTGCAGGGAAGGCTTACTTTCGAGAAACTCTACTGAGAATGTTTACAGAACCGGCATCTGAGGCTAGCTGTAAATCGATCCCATTACCACCACCGCACATTTCGCTTAAAGACCATGAAGATGCATGTGCACAGTCCCCCCACTGCTTTTGGCGAGTGGAACAGGAAAGGAAACGATTAGTAGTGGTACAACGTACCCTCAGCCTCGCGCACTACCGTGGCTTAGTGTGTAGATGAGAAACATTAGCAGAGTAACAACGTTGTCAGAAAAAGTGTCGGGTCGTCTTGTGATATTCCGGACTCGACGAGTGTGATATGAGGTTGCCTCCAGCGCTTAGAAACGTTGAACGTTTGCAGGAAGTTGTACAGTTGATGCAGCAAGTTGCTAACTCTTTCTCCTAGGTATTTCAGCAGCTCCATATGTACGTTGTCTTCCTTAACATCCTTGTCATCTTTCAGAGCTCGAATCCATTACAGAATTTTTGTCTTGTGATGTGTCAGCTGAATCTGTGAGTCTCTGCTTCTGTGTCACATACACTACTGGCCATTAAAATTACTACACCACGAAGATGACGTGCTAGAGACGCGAAATTTAACCGACAGGAAGAACATGCTGTGATATGCAAATGATTAACTTTTCAGAGCATTCACACAAGGTTGGCGACGGTGGTAACACCTACAACGTGCTGGCATGAGGAAAGTTTCCAACCGATTTCTCATACACAAACAGCAGTTGATCGGCGTTGCTTGGTGAAACGTTGTTGTGATGCCTCGTGTAAGGAGGAAAAATGCGTACCATCACGTTTCCGACTTTGATAATGGTCGGATTGTAGCCTATCGCGATTGCGGTTTATCGTATCGCGACATTGCTGCTCGCGTTGGTCGACATCCAATGACTGTTAGCAGATTATGGAATCGGCCGTTTCAGGAGGGTAATACGGAACGCCATGCTGGATCCCAACAGCCTCGTATCACTAGCAGTCGAAATGACAGGCGTCATGTCCGCATGTCTGTGACGGATCTTGCAGCCACGTCTCGATACCTGAGTCAACAGATGGGGACGTTTCCAAGACAACAACCATCTGCACGAACAGTTCGACGACGTTTGCAGCAGCATGGACTCGGAGGCCGTGGATACGGTTACCCTTTACGCTGCATCACAGACAGGAGCGCCTGAGGTGGTGCACGAATGGCAAAACGTCATTTTTTCGGATGAATCCAGGTTCTGTATACTGCATCATGATGGTCGCATCCGTGTTTGGCGACATCGCGGTGAACGCACATTGGAAGCGTGTATCCGTCATCGCCATACTAGCGTATCACCCGGCGAGATGGTATGGGGTGCCATTAGTTACACGTCTCGGTCACCTCTTGTTCGCACTGACGGCACTTTGAACAGTGGACGTTACATTTCAGATGTTTTACGACCCGTGGCTCTACCCTTCATTCGATCCATGCGAAACGCTACATTTCAGCAGGATAACGCACGACAGCATGTTGCAGGTCTTGTACGGGACTTCCTGGACACAGAAAATATTCGACTGCTGCCCTGGCCAGCACATTCTCCAGATTTCTCACCAATTGATATCGTTTAGTCAATGGTGGCCGTGCAGCTGGCTCTTCACAATACGCCAGTCACTACTCTCGATGAACTGTGGTATCGTGTTGATGCTGCATGGGCAGCTGTACCTGTACACGCCATCCAAGCTGTGTTTGACTCAATGCCCAGGCGTATCAAGGCCGTTATTACGGCCAGAGGTGGTTGTTCTGGGTAGTGATTTCTCAGGATTTACGCACCCAAATTGAGTAAAAATGAATTCACATGTCAGTTCTAGTATAATATATCTGTCCAATGAATACCTGTTTATCATCTGCATTTCTTCTTGGTGTAGCAATTTTAATGGCAGTAGTGTATTACCTTATCTTCAGACGCTTTAAGCTGCACTTGAAGAGTAATTTTATTTGCAGTGACACTGGTGCATCATGAAGGATACTGTGGGTCGGTGAATAATTTCTTGTTGTCACGAGTAAAATCGAGGTATGTCATCCTCTTGCACTTCTTGAAACTTTTTCGTGAGTTCCACTCTCTGCGTTCGCATCTCTTCCAATTCCCATGTTACAGTAGACACAACATTCAACTTAGACATTTAAGTGACAGAAGTCATGGAATAGCGATATGCATGAACCCAGCTGGTTGTAGTATCACATGCATACACAAGGTATAAAATGGCGGTGCATTGGCGGAGGTGTCAGTTCTACTCAGATGATTCATGTGAAAAGCTTTCTGACGTGATTAGGGCTGCCCGACGGGAATTAACAGACTGTGAACGTGAAATGTTAGTCGGAGCTACATGCATGGGACATACCATTTCGGAAATCGTTGGGAAATCAGCATTCCTAGATGCACAGTGTCAAGAATGTGCCGAGAATACCGAATTTCATGCATTATCTCTCACCTCGGAGAACGCGATAACCGACGGCCTTCACTTAACGACTGAGAGCTTCGGCGTTTGCGTAAAGTTGACAGTGGAAATAGACAGGCATGATTGTGCAAAATAGACACAGAAAGTAGTGTGCCACGTACGACGAACTTACGTTTTAGGACTGTGCTGTGAAATTTGACGTTATTGGGCTTGTTCAGCATAAGAACGGCATGAGTGCCTTTGCTAACAGCACGAAATCACCTTCAGCGCCTATCCCGGGCTCGTAAACCACTGGAAAACGCTGATCTGGTCAGTTGAGTCTCGAATTCAGTTGGTGAGAGCTAATGGTAGGGTTCGAGTGTGGCGCCCATGAAGTCGTGGGCCCAAGTTGTCAAAAAGGCACTGTGCAAGCTGGTGGCGTCTCCATAACAGTGTGAGCTGTGTTTACGTGGAGTGGTTTTGGGTCCTCTGTTCCAATTCAACCGTTCATTGACGGATAATGGCTATATTTGGCTACCTGCAGATCATCTGCAGCCATTCATGTCCTCATACCTCCAAACATTGATATAATTTTTGTGGATGACAAAACGACATGTCACAGAGCCACAATTTTTTGCTACTGGTTTCAAGAATGATTTGGGCACCCAGATCACCCGACATGAATCGCATCGGACATTTATGGGATATAACGGAGAGGTCAGATTGTGTGCAGCATCCAGCACCGACAACTTTTTCGCAATTATGAGCTGCTATAGAGGCAGCATGGCTAATATTTCTGCAGGGTATTTCCAACGACTTGTTGAGTCCACGCCACGCCACGTCTTCACTAGGCACAGCAAATGGTGATCTAACACGATAATACTAGGTATCGCATGAGTTTTGTTACCTCGACGTAGTTGCACATGGTCGTAATGGAACTCTGGTATGTTTCTGGTTATGAAGCACTTTGGGATGGTTTGGCGCGGGGACTTCAGCAGGAGCTTAGTGAATGCGTCGTACTTCTTTGGTGTGACACCTACATTGTGTAACACAAATCGTCTGGCCAAACTTTGAGAAAAATTCCATCAAATATGGAGGAATAAAATGTGTTAAATGGACGTGGGTCCAGAAAAACTTTATCTCCATGTTACAGCTCATTTTCTACGTCTTTTCGTAATCACATTAAT
The DNA here is from genome assembly GCF_023864345.2 of Schistocerca serialis cubense. Taxonomy (NCBI): domain Eukaryota; kingdom Metazoa; phylum Arthropoda; class Insecta; order Orthoptera; family Acrididae; genus Schistocerca; species Schistocerca serialis. Next base: position 219,021,910 of record NC_064647.1, on the reverse strand, counting down.
CATCGGAAACACACCAAAACAGAATGTACCAGAATCACATGAAACAATTTCTTACATGAAATGTTCAGAATATCCTCTTGGTGGCGTTTGATTAGAATTTACAGTAAGTTGTAGTTCTTAGGTTCACCACCAGCGTTTGTTGTTTCAGTTGACTGCAGGTAATGTTGACATGTGACTGACTTCACGGCTTATGTTGAAATGCGGCTAACTTCATTGCTCTAGTAGCATGAAACATGTGGCATTACTTCGTTAGTGTGGACTTTGAAAGCACTACAGACTTGGTTTCTCGAACAGCTCAATGTATGGGTACCCGAATGCGAAGGTGGCAAACGCCCATTTACTGTACTTTTCTTTTTATTCCACAAAAATAATAACAAAAACAGCTAGCTTTCTGGAGAAGAGAAATTTGTTAACATCTAGTATAGATTTAAGTGTCAGGAAGTCGTTTCTGAAATTATTTATATGTAGTGTCGCCATATATGGAAGTGAAACATGGGCAATAAATAGTTTACACAAGAAGAGAATAGCAGCTTTCGAAATGTGGTGCTACAGAAGAATGGTGAAGATTAGATGGGTAGATCACATAACTAATGAGGAGGTACTGAATATAACTGTGAAGAAGAGAAATTAGTGGCACAACTTGACTAGAAAAAAAGGATCTGTTGGTAGGACATGCTCTGAGGCATCAAGGGATCACCAGTTTAGTATTGGAGGGCAGCGTGGAGGGTAAAATCGCAGAGGGAGACCAAGAGATGAGTACACTAAGCTTATTCGGAAGGATGTAGGTTTCAGTAGATACTGGCAGATGAAGAAGCTTACACAGGATAGAGTAGCATGGAGAGCTGCATCAAACCAGTCTATGGACTGAAGACCGAACAACAACAACAACAGCTAGCTTACAAGTAAGTGACTTAAATGAGGTAACAGCTAATTCCAGTCATCAGTTACAGCATTCATAGAACGAGGAATGATGTTCAGTCTTTAACAGTAGCACAAGTTTAGCAACATTCTTCATTCGACAGGTATCTTCACTGCTACCTTCAACTGGAGGCAGTTCAGCATCCATATCTTCTTCTTGTGCAATCTGATATTCCTCTTTATCAGTTCCGAGATCCAGTAATCATGCAGTAAATTATGTGGATAGAAGAGCAATCCCGAACAGGAACATCGCAATGTCCTTCACCGCCGGGTCATTTTTGTCAGTTTTAGCCTTCTAACAGCATCCTTAGTAAGTTCAAGATCTTCCTCTGTAAAGGACACCAGATTTTTGCCGTCAGATTTTTGTATCTGCTGTTCTACGGTACTGATTTATTTTCCATGTGTAACTAGTGGGAGAGGATAGGACCGGGAACGGGCCGCAGAAGTAGTGCGGTCTCTCAGCGGCAATTCTACTGTTACTGGTCGTCCAACCCACCCTCTCTCCACGAGGAATCCGCGTTTCCCTAACCTATACTCATTCTAAAATGAAACTTCCTGGCAGATTAAAACTGTGTGGCGGACCAAGACTCGAACTCATTCTGTTGACGACAATTCGGAGCATGTTACCGTATTTCTTATTGTGTTTCGGATACTCAGGTGGTTTTTCGAATTCAGTTTCATGTACATTTTGTATTCGAGATGTACATCGTTTCAAATATTATTAAAACGTAGCCTGTAAATTTACCGATTAACAAGATCAGTGCGTAGGTTTTCGCCTGAGGGTAGTAACTTGCTTCTGGTCGGTAGAAAATGTTAGTTGGTACATTGTTTGCGGAAGTGGTAATGGCCGTAACGCTCAACGTTTCCATGGGGAGAGATTTCCAGAACGACGATTAGAGATGAAACACTTCTTTTGGCTCTACCCTCTCCAGGTCAAAACGCACTCAACTTTTATTTGTGGGGCCATTCGGAGCCTCTTGTGTGCGTAACCCCAGTAAAAAAGTACATTGTCTTCATTCCTGTATTGTGGAAGACTGAAACAATACACAGCTCCCCAGGGATACGTCAGTGCACCAAAGATTCAACACGATGGCGGACTGATGAATGCATCTTTGCTGATGGAGGGTATTTTACATATTTCATTTAGGAAATCAGCATCAGTTGCATCACGTTAGCGATAAAAAATGGTTCAAATGGCTCTGAGCACTATAGGACTTAACTGCTGTGGTCACCAGTCCTCTAGAACTTAGAACTACTTAAACCTAACTAACCTAAGGACATCATACACATCCATGCCCGAGGCAGGATTCGAACCTGCGACCGTAGCGGTCTTGCAGTTCCAGACTCAAGCGCCTAGAACCGCTCGGCCACACCAGCCGGCGGTTAGCGATAAGTTAACCAGCTTACACACAGGACGGAATGGTTGGATACTCAGTATCCAGGAACAAACTGAACTCTTAAGAAGTTTTCACTCCCATCCTCTCGATACAATTAATGAGTTACTTGCCTGTAACACAAAATATTTTATTTCGAAAAAGACGGTCGTGTGAAACCCAGCTCGCGCTATTCGTCCACGAGACTCAGAGGGCCATAGACACGGGTTCACAGGTAGATGCCGTGTTTCTTGACTTGCGCAAGGCGTTCGATACAGTTCCCCACAGTCGTTTAATGAACAAAGTAAGAGCATATGGACTATCAGACCAATTGTGTGATTGGATTGAGGAGTTCCTAGATAACAGGACGCAGCATGTCATTATTCTCAATGGAGAGAAGTCTTCCGAAGTAAGAGTGATTTCAGGTGTGCCGCAGGGGAGTGTCATAGGACCGTTGCTATTCACAATATACATAAATGACCTTGTGGATGACATCGGAAGTTCACTGAGGCTTTTTGCGGATGATGCTGTGGTGTATCGAGAGGTTGTAACAATGGAAAATTGTACTGAAATGCAGGAGGATCTGCAGCGAATTGACGCATGGTGCAGGGAATGGCAATTGAATCTCAATGTAGACAAGTGTAATGTGCTGCGAATACACAGAAAGATAGATCCTTTATCATTTAGCTACAAAATAGCAGGTCAGCAACTGGAAGCAGTTAATACCATAAATTATCTGGGAGTACGCATTAGGAGTGATTTAAAATGGAATGATCATATAATGTTGATCGTCGGTAAAGCAGATGCCAGACTGAGATTCATTGGAAGAATCCTAAGGAAATGCAATCCTAAAACAAAGGAAGTAGGTTACAGTACGCTTGTTCGCCCACTGCTTGAATACTGCTCAGCAGTGTGGGATCCGTACCAGGTAGGGTTGATAGAAGATATAGAGAAGATCCAACGGAGAGCAGCACGCTTCGTTACAGGATCATTTAGTAATCGCGAAAGCGTTACGGAGATGATAGATAGGCTCCAGTGGAAGACTCTGCAGGAGAGACGCTCAGTAGCTCGGTACGGGTTTTTGTCAAAGTTTCGAGAACATACCTTCACCGAAGAGTCAAGCAGTATATTGCTCCCTCCTACGTATATCTCGCGAAGAGACCATGAGGATAAAATCAGAGAGATTAGAGCCCACACAGAGGCATACCGACAATCCTTCTTTCCACGAACAATACGAGAATGGAATAGATGGGAGAACCGATAGAGGTACTCAAGGTACCCTCCGCCACACACCGTCAGGTGGCTTGCGGAGTATGGATGTAGATGTAGATAGATGTAGACTTTATTCAGGCAGGTTAAGTTGTGCATATAACATAATATTTCTAGTTTAAAAAAAGTACAGTTTCTCTGCCCTTTTGATGTTGTATTGGTTCCGCCTCCTTTTTGCTGCTACTTCTCGTTTTTCCAGTTTAAACGGTTCACATATCACGTATTTGTTTTATACAGCGCTTGCGATGTGGGTCGTGTTGGGCCTTATTACTCACGGCCAGTACTTACTATTACATAGTTTTCCCACTTTAACATAGTTTTCCTGTTTGTGATCCTGGTTTCACGGAACCGGTGAAAGATGTCTATGAAATATGAGTAATTCCACGCAATATGCGATCTCTTTTCTCTCTTTCCCTTTCTTTATTGCATTTTACGTATTTTAAGAATCCGGTGACTTTCGGCGTCCCAACGTCATGTTAGTTTCTTCGCATTTTTCTAGTTCCCCACTATTAATCTTTTGACACAAAACACTTGGTTCCATGACAACAGTGGAGTGAAGATGACCTCATATGGTTAATTGTTTTTCTTTTTAAGTAACGTCTTGTTCTCTCTTTTTACTTATTTTAATTCGTTTTAGACATTTTGGCAGCATAATTCCTTATGTGACGTTTGAGACTTGAGGATGCCCACCCCCTGTCGTCTGACACAACGTTTTCACTATTATAGTTGACACTGATGATGGAACTTTAAGTGTTCCGAAACCGGTAGTGTCGTGTGGTTTCTTCATTTTACAAAATTTATGGAAGTGTTTCATACTGTGTTGATACGTTCTTCCCATGTGTGTTTCCCACGATTAATGTGTTGAACAGTTGACGAAACTGTTCTCTGACATAAAATAAAACACGTCCGGACGCCTTTTACATGTAACATATTTTCTTCCTCCACGTATGAGAAAAGTTTGCAGAAAGTTTGGCCATACCTTTTTGTTATGCGCTGTTTTCATTAGATATTCTGGCTTCCACGATTTTGATGAAGACGTCCTCCCCCCGCCTACTTTATCTCTTGATATCTTTAAAACGACATCTGTCTGCACACCAAACTCTATTTCGCTACACCGCAATAACAGCTTCCTGTCTCTTCCGGTTGCCTCACTCGGGTAGGCGATGCGAGGTTCCATCCGGTCCGCCAACTGCAGACCGGCGTGTAGATGGTTATGAGCGCAGGCGTGTTGTTTTGAGTCCAGGAAGAGAAACCGGTTGGTCGGTCGCTCTGGAATGGGAAGAAATCGCGAACGCGCCAACATTCCGCTGCTGGTACCGCACCGGGTTTCGACCGGTCCGTGATTAGTGCGGCTGAGTTTGGGCGGGAAATGACGTCATTTCCGGCGTTGCCCGCCAAAATACCGACGTCCAGCGCGGACCGCACGACGTATTGCTCTGCAATGCGGACGCAAAAGTGGACGTCCACCACTCTGCTCAAACAGTGCACGTGAAATGGTCTACCGTCTCACCAGCTTCTCGCTACATGACAGCACGTATCACACAACGTATTAGAACCACATTCATTTACTCAGTACTGTCCTACTTTCCCATGAATTTAACTGTTTTTTACAATGCTGCCGTCGTATGCCTTTCGAATACCTGCAACAGACGATATATTTTTTGTGAATAGGAAAGAACAGTGTATTAAGCTGTACCTTATCATACAGCTCGGAACCAATGAAATGAGGTGTTCCACAAGGTTCAGTCTTAGGGCCCATACACTTCGTTGCCACATACACTCCTGGAAACGGAGAAAAGAACACATTGACACCGGTGTGTCAGACCCACCATACTTGCTCCGGACACTGCGAGAGGGCTGTACAAGCAATGATCACACGCATGGCACAGCGGACACACCAGGAACCGCGGTGTTGGCCGTCGAATGGCGCTAGCTGCGCAGCATTTGTGCACCGCCGCCGTCAGTGTCAGCCAGTTTGCCGTGGCATACGGAGCTCCATCGCAGTCTTTAACACTGGTAGCATGCCGCGACAGCGTGGACGTGAACCGTATGTGCAGTTGACGGACTTTGAGCGAGGGCGTATAGTGGGCATGCGGGAGGCCGTGTGGACGTACCGCCGAATTGCTCAACACGTGGGGCGTGAGGTCTCCACAGTACATCGATGTTGTCGCCAGTGGTCGGCGGAAGGTGCACGTGTCCGTCGACCTGGGACCGGACTGCAGCGACGCACGGATGCACGCCAAGACCGTAGGATCCTACGCAGTGCCGTAGGGGACCGCACCGCCACTTCCCAGCAAATTAGGAACACTGTTGCTCCTGGGGTATCGGTGAGGACCATTCGCAACCGTCTCTATGAAGCTGGGCTACGGTCCCGCACACTGTTAGGCCGTCTTCCGCTCACGCCCCAACATCGTGCAGCCCGCCTCCAGTGGTGTCGCGACAGGCGTGAATGGAGGGACGAATGGAGACGTGTCGTCTTCAGCGATGAGAGTCGCTTCTGCCTTGGTGCCAATGATGTTCGTATGCGTGTTTGGCGCCGTGCGGGTGAGCGCCACAATCAGGACTGCATACGACCGAGGCACACAGGGCCAACACCCGGCATCATGGTGTGGGGAGCGATCTCCTACACTGGCCGTACACCACTGGTGATCGTCGAGGGGACACTGAATAGTGCACGGTACATCCAAACCGTCATCGAACCCATCGTTCTACCATTCCTAGACCGGCAAGGGAACTTGCTGTTCCAACAGGACAATGCACGTCCGCATGTATCCCGTGCCACCCAACGTGCTCTAGAAGGTGTAAGTCAACTACCCTGGCCAGCAAGATCTCCGGATCTGTCCCCCATTGAGCATGTTTGGGACTGGATGAAGCGTCGTCTCATGTGGTCTGCACGTCCAGCACGAACGCTGGTCTAACTGAGGCGCCAGGTGGAAATGGCATGGCAAGCCGTTCCACAGGACTACATCCAGCATCTCTATGATCGTCTCCATGGGAGAATAGCAGCCTGCATTGCTGCGAAAGGTGGATATACACTGTACTAGTGCCGACATTGTGCATGCTCTGTTGCCTGTGCCTATGTGCCTGTGGTTCTGTCAGTGTGATCATGTGATATATCTGACCCCATGAATGTGTCAATAAAGTTTCCCCTTCCTGGGACAATGAATTCACGGTGTTCTTATTTCAATTTCCAGGAGTGTATTAATAAGCTATCCTCAGAAACATTACCAGATGCTATGAGGGGTTGAAAAAGTAAAATCTGGTATAAGTCCGATTCTCGTGGTGTTTTTACATTGTTGAGGTGGTAAACATGTATGACAACCTTGTAGACAGTGTTAGCCACATAGGTTGCGTAGTCTGCTGTTAGCTGTCGAAAAGGTTAAATGTATTTCGATTCTAACGACGGTTATTTATTTAGTAGAAAATGGACGAGAGAATTTGCATCAGATTTTATTGCAGGAATGAAAAAATGTAGGAAAGTTTTAGAAATGTTAAATTTGGTTTCGTTGAGATAGCTACGAGTAGAACAAGGGTTTACGGAGTGGTATAAGCATTCCGAAGAACCTCACGAAGACGTTGAAGATAAGGCCACATCATCAACCGAAAAAATCGTGGAAAAGGTCAAAGAAATGATTAAGAACGATTATCGAATCATAATGAATGGTTTGGTGACTGATGAGGTTGACAAGTGAGAGGCGCCACGTCCTTTATTCTGGGTATCAAATGTGTGACTGTTAAAACTGTTCCGAAATTGTTGAATACCTAACAAATACATTCATGACGGAAAAATATTGTGTATATCGTCGGTGCCCACATTGAAACTGGTGTTAGTGACGGTGGGGCAGTTTCAGAAGAAATGACTATCAAAGTATAAAGGTCATGCGTCGCCTTTGTGTAGACATTCGGTGCCACTTACCTCCGGAAACTTAGCTAGAACCTGACGAGTCGACGCCGCACTGAAAGGCTGCTGTATCATGAACCAAAGGTAGTCCAATACGCTGTTAGGGAGAAAATCGTAATGTTTTGGCTTCTCTGTATCTGTTTCCTGTGCAATTCTTATTTGCACATCGAATTTATGAACAGATTAACAATTAATATCAAAACATTTCTGGTGTACGTACACACACACACACACACACACACACACACACACACACACTTTTGGATGATACAAATAACTTCTTCGTGTGTTCCTATCTGCATATCTGGAAAACTGAGTCACAATACCATCAAATGTGGATGAGATGTTGACGTGAGCAAAATGAAATACCTTTAGCATAAAACCCTTCACGAACCTTGGGAACAACATTTTACGCTACATTTCGACTGTATGATGGAGGGTGGCAGTAGTGTTTATTGTTGATATATGCTTTTTTATGGTTTCGTATCCCAATCGGTTGAAACCGAAGTCTTGTAGGAAAATTTTCTTGTCCGCATGACCGATTGTTAAAAACTCCTTTTTTCAGTAACTGGTAGAGGTATCAAGCTGAAGTTTGTGCCACATTCAAAAGTCTACGGTCCGATGGTGGTCAAAAAAACTGAAGTTTCTGAGTCGGTTCAACAAAATACACGGTCATTTATGTCACATATTTAGACACTGCAGATCCACTCATCGAGACATATAGGGGTACTTCCCATTGATCTAGAATCATGAAAATTGACAGGTACCAAGCTTTCATACTAAAAGTAAAGGAAGAAATCCGAAATTTGTCAGTCTGTAACACTACCCCGTCGAAAATCATTTTTGGCATACGTTTTATGTCCGCATGTTAAGCCCCCTTTTCTCATGAATGGTTAGATGTATGAAGTTGAAACTCTTATGTCATGTACAAAGGTCTATAGTCCCTTAATAGCGAAAAACGGTTAAGCTTGTAAGCCAATGCAATCAAAGGATGCGGTTATTTATGTCGCAGTCTCTCTCATTAAAATCTACCGGGTATTTCCCGTTAACCTAGAATCATAAATTAAGAAACGAGCAAGGTTTGGCAGTACAAGTTCGGTGAAAAAAAATCAGGAAATTGTTAATCTGTAATTATATCACACAAAAAATATTTCTTTTTTTATTTGTTTGGCGTCTTAAAACTTAAAATTAATAAATCCCCGAAAGTCTCTGAATCCCCACGACTAATATGTTGACAGTATCAAAGACGATAACAGGAGAAATTCGCCTAGAGTCTCGATTCTAGTGATGAATTAACTGTGCAGAAAAGTTGATAAATAAGTGTTATCACAAAACAGTTACATCGCGACTTTTAAGTTGGTACGCATCGTCGAAGCGCGAATCCCACTCGCTCTTGTACAGCATTTTTTTAATAACACCAATTCTATAGTCTCCAAATAGCCACTGTCTGTGCAGTAAGTACGACGTGTGTTCAAAAGAGAACGGGAATTCTTGTATTTTGGAAATAATTATATTTATTCATCTATATCAAAGTAGTCCCGATCAGATATCATACACTTATGCCACTGAATTTTGCAGCCTCCAAAACACTTGCAACTCTATCCTCGGAATACCTTTTAGCTTTGTCAGCGATGTGTTTGTAATCCTATCTACGCTCATAAATGACAACATATAAGATTTTCTAAATGAGAACATAATAAAATCGAATATCTGGGGAACAAGGGGTATGCTGTTAAAGTAACAGCAACGAAGTGTGAGCAAGTACACTGTAGTGGAGCAAAAACCTTGATTTGGTGCGCCTGAATTTGAAACACTACAGTGAAGTAATCTACACAAGTCACATCATTTCTTTTTGCATTTTTCAATGTATTTTTAATCATAAACACACAAATTTTCAGTTTTTTATTGTCAGCTGTAATTAGCTGTAATAGTGTGTAGTAATGTTCTCGCCCACTGCTGAAAACAGTTTTGTAAGTGGTGTAATTAGACGCGCTGGAAATGTCAATGACTATATTTTGTATTGTAACCAAAGACGCAGTTTGAAAGCTATTACTCAACAGAGTGAGTTAGGAGTCAGAGTTAGAAGTCAGAAGTCAACAACGAGGAGTTCAGACGTAAGTGAGTGCACGAGCACGCTAAAACAAATACGTGTAGATGAAGTGGTGACAAAATGTATAACTGCCATTCTGGAACTGAGGGGCATGAGTAGCATTGGCCACATTGCAATGTTTGTCAAGAAGCGGTTTCAAGAGGGTTGGGGAAAGCAGAGTACCGTATGGCCCATAACTGAAAGGAGAGCCTTTGCCTAAATAACTCTGGCTGCAAAACAATTGCGTCGCAAAAACCACAAGTTCATCTCAAAGTAAGACTGTACTATTTGACGCTCTTACAAATGTAGAAGCAACGTGGAATCACTTTAATGAACGTACGTGTATAAAATTTTAATCCTTAGCTTGTGTTCACGATTTTCCCATGCCATTATTAACAACGCTACGATCCCTTTCCTATCATTACAATAACCAGGTGGCACATTATGAAAAGAGAAAGAGAAATTTGTATAAGTCCTTCAGCTTTATATCATCAATACATTCATAGACTTCTTTGGGAAGTAATTTCATTTAGTAACTGAGTCATTAACTCCAGAAAACTACAGTAAAACTTTATACACTGATAGAAAATTCTTATCCAGTTACACGTATTTATGTATTTTCGTGTCGATTTTGGCTTTCCTGTTTTTGGCGTTACCTTTTCTAATTATGCTTGATTACTGTATTATCTGATAATGAATTTTGATTATTAGAAATAAATGGTTAGTAAAATATAGTGAGAGTGAACATTACTGTGAGGTAACGTTTCTCAATCGTTACCGCATCTCATGCTGCAATTATGAGTAGTAACTCAGTTTTGGTTTTAGATTATACTTATTTTAGACGATTCTTAAGTGTTTCGTGCAAATAACCTGCTAAAATCGTATAATAATTTACAAATTCAGCTGATGTCTCACGTGCATAATGACCATTGGCACGCACTTGTGTTTCACTTTCAATCTAGCACAGTTACTTTCCTAACTATTGTCTTTAAACGTACTGGCAACCGTAAATTTCATCTAATAATTACAGTTTCATTGGATTTCAGTTTCATAGTTAATAAAAGAACTAACCAAAATTAGTCAGCATAGTCACACAATTTTCTTCCTAAATGTTATTAATGCAGTACATTTTTTGCCATTATAGTAGTCACTAGTACACTTGCTGGCATTCTACCTGTTCATGTTCTTTGGAACTGAAATCTTATCCGAAAATTAGACACATTTGAATCTCAGTCGATTGTCAACATACCGAAGAGTACAGACGGATTACGCATGCCACTATCTTGACAAAACATAAGCTGTATGTGGCCTTTATCAGTCGACAGGACATCATTTATTGGTGTTCTCAGCAAAGTTCATAATTTAGTTCCAGTTCACGACGTTTGCTGTCCATTCTCAAACAACAGCTACAGGCTTTGTCAAATATGACAATAGAGGTGGGGCAATAACTAGGAAGGCACATAGCGAGTGTATAAATATTTAGTAGAGAGCACGATAACAAGAGAGAAATATTCCCGTGGTTATGGAAGACGTAAATTACATGATGGTAAAATAAGAGATCACAGAGTTCCATGAGAAAGGTTAATGAGAGATAGTCACCGCTTGTAAACACAAGCATGAAACAAAAATAGAACTATTAAAGGAAACCGATTGGGACACAATAATGAAGATGTTTGAAACAGTGAATAGTGAATTGGCAAATATTTCGACAAACCAGATGGGAAACATGGATAGTAGAATGAAAAATTAATTAGATAAAAAAGTAGACTCTTTCGGGAAATCAATGGGGGGTAAGTTGAATAATAAAATAGATTTATTGAAGAAATAATTGAGCAATAAACTAAACAATGAAACAGATTCTATGGACGAATCAATGAGCAGAAAGCTCGATAAGAAAATAAATTCTCTGAATGAAACAATGGGCATGAAGGTTGAAGAAATTAATGACAAACTGGATGGAAGCTGTCTATCGTAGCGCTGAGGAAAAATTAGGTTGACAAATTAAGATGTTTAATGAAAGGCAAGAAAATATAAATAATGAGAATCGTTCTGAACTGAATCAATCTGTAGAGATTCTGAATGAATAGAATGTGAAACTTTAAACCAACATGGAAATTCTTTCGAGACAGAAGTTACTAATAAATTGATCAGAACTACAACAGCATTTCATACAGATGTTCATGGTAGAAACAAAATATTGAAGAGTAACAACCCAACAGATTGCTGAAATTAAACACAAATAGGTAAAAAATTTGAAATGGGCATTTTCATAAATTAATGAGCGTACTGAATGCTTAAAATCTTTTAACAAGCTCGCAGGAAATTATTAGGACCAGAACGCCTTGAAAAGAACAGCGTTATAATTGCAGAAACAAGACTCAGCGGAGACGTGAGTATTAGGCAGTTCACACTACCCAAGGTTCGAAACATTAGACGAAGTTTTGAGTAGATTCGAGACTCCATTGTAGTTACACAGTAAACAGATTCAAAACGTATCAGGAGTTCCTGAACACTACTCCGTAATGACCAGGCGTAGAAAAGTGTGTGAGATCTTACTATGATGAACTGTGCAGAAAAGTTGATAAATGAGTGTTATCACAAAACAGGTACATCGCAACAACAGCAGCACCAACTCAAAGTAAGACTGTACAGTTCGAGACTCTTGCAAATGTAGAAGACTTGCCAGCGTCATTGAATAATTTTATCGAACATTACATTGTGTGTATAAGACTATAACCCTTATCCTCTGTTAATGACTTTCCCACATTATTTGGAGGAGAGGACGAAAGAGCGAGGTCATCGGTCCCATCGGATTATCGAAGGAAGTCGGCCGCGTCATTTCAAAGGAACCATCCCGACATTTGCCTGGAGCGACTTAGGGAAATCACGGAAAACTTAGATCAGGGTGGCCGGACGCGAGTCTGAACCGACGTTCTGCGGAATGCGAGTCCAGTGTCTTAGCCACTGCGCCACCTCGCTCGGTCTGCCGCTATAGTAACGGAGTGTCATTAAAAGAGAAAGAGACTTTCACACAAAATTCTGGAATGTGTCAGAAAGCAAATTTAAAATTTTCTTTTTCCAATGAAAACATAAGTTTTACTAGTTGAATGGAAGATTATGTCAATTTTATTTTATAACTACATTCATTGTCTTTCTGGGAATTATCTCATTAAGTAAATAATTCATATATCTGGCAAAAATCAGCAAACATTTACTCAAGTATATATATTTGCCTATTTTAATTGCTCTGATGTCTTTCTCCCGTAATTATTAGGTCTACAGCTTTGCTTCCGTCGTTTTGAGATAGATGGCAGTAGCGGCAAGTGGGGTTCGGGTGGTCGGTTATAGGTGTAATACAGTAAGCTTAGGAATCTGTAAACATAATGCCATAAAAATATTAGTCGGTTTGTGATTCCATCGTAAGGTTATTCTCGATTAAGTACGTCAAATTACGTACCCGTTTCTCGCCATTTGCGGGAAGTTTTAATTTTCTGCTTTAACACGAAGAAATCTGCGGATGTGACTCTTAAAATGCTGGGTAAGACCAATGCTGAGGGAACTATAAGTGGAAAAACGTGCAGAGAATGTTTTCGACGCCTTAAGAACGGTGATTTTGATGTCGAAGACCGGTATGGCGGGGTAACTTTTGCGTAGCTACTGAAACAGACGAAGACAGTCAGAGGACATCATTATCGAAAGCAGTTTATGAGTTCGAGCCCAGCACTGAAACACCAACGGCCACAATACAGCTATAGACGCGTAAAGGTAATTTTGCTGCATGTCAGTGCTCGACTCCATGTCGCAAAACCCGTCAAAATATACATGGAAACGTTGAAATAAGAAGTGCTATCATTCCCACAATATTCTCCATACGTTACTGTCACTTACTGACAACTTTTTCGGTCAGTGGCATACAGTCTGGCTGACCAGCACTTCCTAACATCTGAACAAGTGCAAAACTGAATCTATTCATGGATCCCCACAAAATACGCCCAGTTCTTCCGCCACGGGATTCGTTCGCTATCCGAGAGATGGAAGAATTTAGTGGCCAGCGATGGAAATACTATGAATCACAATTTTTTTGTTTCACAATAAAGCCCCGAACACCGAGAAAAACCGCGGAAGCAAAGTTGTAGACCTAGTACTATATTTCTTGATAATGAATTCTGATCATTATAAGTAAATGTTCCGTCACTAGTCTCGCGGTAGCGTCCTCGCTTCCCCAGCACGAGGTCCCAGGTTCGATTCCCGGCGGGGTCAGGGATTTTCACCTGCCCCGAGATGACTGGGTGTTGTTGTGTCGTCTTCATCATCATCATTCATCCCCATTACGGCAGGAGGAAGGCAATGGCAAACCACCTCCACTAGGACCATGCCTAGTACGGCGGTGCGGGTTTCCCGCATCGTTCCCCTACGCAGCGTGAGACTTCATTTCCAGTTTCCAGAAGTAAATGTGTAATAAAAAATTGTGACTGTGAACATAACTACACTCCTGGAAATGGAAAAAAGAACACATTGACACCGGTGTGTCAGACCCACCATACTTGCTCCGGACACGGCGAGAGGGCTGTACAAGCAATGATCACACGCACGGCACAGCGGACACACCAGGAACCGCGGTGTTGGCCGTCGAATGGCGCTAGCTGCGCAGCATTTGTGCACCGCCGCCGTCAGTGTCAGCCAGTTTGCCGTGGCATACGGAGCTCCATCGCAGTCTTTAACACTGGTAGCATGCCGCGACAGCGTGGACGTGAACCGTATGTGCAGTTGACGGACTTCGAGCGAGGGCGTATAGTGGGCATGCGGGAGGCCGCGTGGACGTACCGCCGAATTGCTCAACACGTGGGGCGTGAGGTCTCCACAGTACATCGATGTTGTCGCCAGTGGTCGGCGGAAGGTGCACGTGCCCGTCGACCTGGGACCGGACCGCAGCGACGCACGGATGCACGCCAAGACCGTAGGATCCTACGCAGTGCCGTAGGGGACCGCACCGCCACTTCCCAGCAAATTAGGGACACTGTTGCTCCTGGGGTATCGGCGAGGACCATTCGCAACCGTCTCCATGAAGCTGGGCTACGGTCCCGCACACCGTTAGGCCGTCTTCCGCTCACGCCCCAACATCGTGCAGCCCGCCTCCAGTGGTGTCGCGACAGGCGTGAATGGAGGGACGAATGGAGACGTGTCGTCTTCAGCGATGAGAATCGCTTCTGCCTTGGTATCAATGATGGTCGTATGCGTGTTTGGCGCCGTGCAGGTGAGCGCCACAATCAGGACTGCATACGACCGAGGCACACAGGGCCAACACCCGGCATCATGGTGTAGGGAGCGATCTCCTACACTGGCCGTACACCACTGGTGATCGTCGAGGGGACACTGAATAGTGCACGGTACATCCAAACCGTCATCGAACCCATCGTTCTACCATTCCTAGACCGGCAAGGGAACTTGCTGTTCCAACAGGACAATGCACGTCCGCATGTATCCCGTGCCACCCAACGTGCTCTAGAAGGTGTAAGTCAACTACCCTGGCCAGCAAGATCTCCGGATCTGTCCCCCATTGAGCATGTTTGGGACTGGATGAAGCGTCGTCTCACGCGGTCTGCACGTCCAGCACGAACGCTGGTCCAACTGAGGCGCCAGGTGGAAATGGCATGGCAAGCCGTTCCACAGGACTACATCCAGCATCTCTACGATCGTCTCCATGGGAGAATAGCAGCCTGCATTGCTGCGAAAGGTGGATATACACTGTACTAGTGCCGACATTGTGCATGCTCTGTTGCCTTTGTCTATGTGCCTGTGGTTCTGTCGGTGTGATCATGTGATGTATCTGACCCCAGGAATGTGTCAATAAAGTTTCCCCTTCCTGGGACAATGAATTCACGGTGTTCTTATTTCAATTTCCAGAAGTGTATAACGTAACGCTCCTCAGTTGATACAAACCCGAATTGCTTCACGCAAACGGCGTTGAGTAATAGATCTCACTGATCGTTCGACCTTATTGGTAAGATCTCATGGTGCAACATTCGGCTACAACGGAAGCCTTCATATCTAACTGCACCTGCCGAAATTTTTGCGACTTGGTGAATCAGATGTTTCCGCGGGGACGACTGGAATTTAGCGCAGATATTACATCCGTAACCCTATGATCCATCATCTCTTACGACACGTTTCAGCAGCTCATCATCGTTTCTGAATTCATCTAGCGACTGCTTAGAAAATTGTATTTCCCGCTGTATTTCTTCGATATTCAACAATTTTGTACCAAATTTTACTGTCATATATTCCATACCGAAAAAAAATTACTTTGCGTGAGCCAATAAACACACCAACGTCATCAGCGTCTTCTCCGGTAGTGATTTGGTGATCATTCAGAATCACTTCTTTCTTTTTTACGCACGATTTAATCGGTTGACGATGTCCTGGGGCGTCCTCAACGTCTACACGGCCGTCTTAGAAATCTTTATACCGCTTGTAAATCCTTGTCTTAGAGACTCAGAAAAAGCAATACTTAATATCTGTAGAACATTGATTCACTTTATTCCATTTTTATTGCGAAAGACAATACAAATTAAATCGTTCAATTTGTACAAAATAAGCAATCCCCAGTACTCTCAATATCCATGTAACCTTTTTGACCTGTACAACAGGTTTAGTATATAACACAATACCGATACTTTTCACGCACAGCAACGAAAAAGCACGGAAATCGGACTAATAAAAAAGCGCTATATTACATAATTTGCGGACTTTTTTGAACATGTCTCTGATTATTTAAGATATATGTGTTGAAATACATTTTAAATTTTTGGCGTCTATTTATCTCTTTTCTCGGGCAATTTACTGCATATGTTATTCCCTGTTGGAAAAATTGAGTTCTGTGATTTTTGTTGATGTGTTCTCGCTAGATGAACATTAGGCCTAGCGCTTGTTTCACGATTCAGTCAGCTTCCTGTTGTTAATTCAGTAACTACTGATGAATTTTTGACGAAAGAACTGTGGTTAAATCGCCACAAAATTAGCAAGTCGCGCTCTGCTTATCTCGGGTAATACCAGTGTAGGCTATGATGCGTTGCTGTCAATTTATGGAGGCGCATCTTCGGTGACGATTGCGACCGTTCCCGCTATCACAAAGACTGTAGCCGCCAGAACTGCTACGATCGCCTATTCCCGTGGTAAGCACCGGCATCTTAAAAATGTAACGCTCAGTACTTTCGCGGGAGAAAAGCAGCTGAAAGAGATTCACTCCGTTAATGGCGTGTAATCTGAGGTACTTTTCTTCGAAACCAGTGCACTAGCCGTCGATAAAATTTTATGTCTGCGTTACAGACTGCAGCCAAGTGTAACATAACAACAAGCTAATAAAGCAGCTTTCACAGTGCTTGTATTATCATCGCGAGGATAATGACATCGGCTGCAGCGCAAATATGTAACTGTGCGGTTTCCTGATTCTCGTCCAACACCGGAAAAACTCAAAATTTAATCAGTAACCATACTGCATTTAATCCGTTCATTTGAGCGTGCAGTAGTATAAGTAATTGGCTAGCTCTGTGGAGTAACACATTTCAGATTCCCGTTCGGCCATCCAGATGCACATTTCCTACTTTTCTACTACATAACGTGAGAAGTATGTTACTGTTGTGGTCTTGAGTCCGAAGACTGGTCTGATGCAGTTGTCCACGCTACTCTATCCCGTGCAGGCTTCTATTACTGTAATCGTCAAATATTTGAAAGAGTTTACTATAATGAAGCCCCGTCTCCCCCCCTCTCATCCCGCCTACCACCACTTTGTTCCAATATGTAACTGCCAGTTCGTTTATGTCTCATCTACCGATACCTCCCCTAAGTCAACTTGTCCGACAAATTTGTTCAAATGGTTGAAATTGTAAGTACGCTGTTTAGGTTTTTTTATTGGTAACGCCACCTCTGTATGAAAATCACTGGCTGTGCTGTGTGCAGTCTGTGGCTGCTTTGCATTGTTGTAATACTCGCCATTGTAGTGTTGGACAGCTGGGCTGTTAACAGCGCGTAGCGTTGCGCAGTTGGAGGTGAGCCGCCAGCAGTGGTGGATGTGGGGAGAGAGATGGCGGAGTTTTGAAATTTGTCATGAACTGCCATACTTATATATGATGATATCAAGGTAAATACATTGTTTGTTCTCTATTAAGATCTTTCATTTGCTAACTATCCCTATCAGTAGTTAGTGCCTTCCATAGTTTGAATCTTTTATTTAGCTGGCAGTAGTGGCGCTCGCTGTATTGCAGTAGCTTGAGCAGCGAAGATTTTTGTGAGGTAAGTGATTTGTGAAAGGTATAGTTTAATGTTAGTCAGGGCCATTCTTTTTTAGGGAATTTTGAAAGTCAGATTACGTTGCGCTAAAAACATTGTGTGTCAGTTTAAGGACAGTCATGTATAAATTGTTCAAAGGGGAAGTTTCAAAATGGCTCTGAGCAGCATGGGACTCGACTTCTGAGGTCATCAGTCCCTAGAACTTTGCTTTTTTCTTTCTTTTTTTTAAAATCTTTATTTCAATAACATCTATATTAGTTATACAAATTAACCCACTACCTTAGTGATTAGTGGGTCCTAATGTTAATACAATATTATGTGATATCAGCAGCTATTATTATTATTATTACAGTGTTACAATGTTTATTTATGAGCTACAGACAGTGTGACACTGTACATGTTAATAGGCAGATTACAATTGTTAATCTATACGCTACTACCTAGTTGTTAATTTTCCTACCTACTTGTTAATTCCTAACTGCCTGCAGCGTTACAGGTGTGTCAGCCTGGATATAAACCTACTACTTTAGGCCCTGCCCATCGAGCTAATCCCGATGAGCGTGCCCCTGACACCGTGCAGGCCAAAATTGCTTGTCGCTGCAGGTTCCTAATTTAGTATCTACTTCTATTGCTACTAACTACTGTACTAACCTACGTCAAATCCGGTGCTATCTTAGTCAAGAATAGGTGTACCCCGGTCCCCCTAGTCCCGCACGTGGCGGATTCAAACGGAAAGTCGACCTGTCCACGCACAGGCGGTACAGGATTAGGGTACTAGGACGTGTTCGGTTATTATCTCTAGTCGCGAAAGTCCCTCAGGTATGCAGTCAGAACTTTCGCCTAGAACTTACAACCACTTAAACCTAACTAACATAAGGACATCACACACAACCATGCCCGAGGCAGGATTCGAACCTGCGACCGTAGCGGTCTCGCGGTTCCAGACTGTAGCGCCTAGAACCGCACGGCCACTCCGGCCGGCGACAAATTTGTTTTTCCCCTGTACGTTCCGCACTTGCTCATACATTATTCTATTTACAGAATTTTCAACATTCTTCTGTAGCACCTCGTTCCAAAAGCTTCTATTCCCTTCTTGTCTTAACTGAATATTTTCAACGTTTCACTGTCGCACGAGGCTACAATCCAGACAAATATCTGCAGAAGGGACTTCCTAACATTTAAATCCGTATTCTGCTAGTCGCGTACCTGGCGTTGCCTAGGAATCTATTTATTCCAGTCTCATGTTAGTCCACCTCGTTCTGTCCATATCTTCCTTCTCCCCCATTCTCTGTCCATCTCCCCCTTTACCCACACTCTATACATCTTCTCCTCATCCTCTCTCTGTTGATCTCCTCCTCATCCTCCTCCCTTTCTTTTGGCCCATTTTCCCCCCCTCCTTTTTTCTGCCCATCTCTTCGTCAACCCACTCTGTCCAACCTCTCTAACTCGCGGTCTCTACCACCAAGTCATAACCCTACCCAATACCAGGATAGTTGTCCTTAATCCCACATTATGTCTTTACAGAGTGTAAGTACCGTGCAAACTGGTTGAAATCGAACCACGGGCTTACAAGGAGCTTTTTACCTGCACCTTTGCCTGTGTATGCCCATGTCAAATATACTTCACAAATATTTATCGTATTTATCATTTATCGTATTTAACACAACCGCAGGGGGCTCTCTGCTTGGGAGCATGTGGGTGGCAACCACACGGGCCCTTAGCTAAGTCTGGCATTGCTTCCACTTACTTGTGTCATACTTCTACTTTCTTCTTTCCTGTCGACCTCTCTTCGTCAACTCTTGCTGCCTCGACCCCGACGGTATTATGTTGGAAGCCCGAGAGTGTCTTTCATATTCTTTTCTACCTCATGGCTGTTAACCAAATGGCTCCCAGTATGAGACCAACCTTACCAAGCACCAAAGGCCAGTAAGGGGTGGATGAGTGGGTAAGAAAGGGGCACACCCCTTGTCCCAGTGATGAAAACTTGTCCCTAAAGGCGGAGGACCATTAACATGGTCAACGGTAGGAGGATGCAGAAGGCAACGAGGAACCACTGCATTAACGATCCCATACAGGGTTCCCAAATAGAAATATGGCTACGTCCAATTCAAAATTTTCCGGAGTTTCAATTCACCCATTCGGATCTCAGGGGGTGGGGGGTGGGGGTGGGGGAAATGTCTTGGGTAAGGCTGTAAGGAGTAAAGGAATAAAAGAACAGATGAGAATTGGAACATGGAATGTCAGAACCCTATTAAAAGCTGGGAAACTAGATGAGGTGAAAATGCTGATGGAAAAGTCACAGCTGGACATATTAGGAATCTGTGAAACTAGATGGGGCGGTAACGGTGATTTTGTGTCAGGGGATTTCAGGATCAGTCACAGTGATAGCGCTCGAACAGGAAGAAATGGCGTCGCTGTAATTTTGAGAGGAAAATTGAAGAACAACGTGGTGAACACATACCACTGCAGTGACAGGATAATGATGATGAAAATTAAAGCACAACCCACGGATTTGTGTGTAGTTGCAGTTTACTTACCAACAACAAAAATTAGCAAGGATGAGGAAGTAGAAGTAGTATATAAGCAAATTGATGACTTAATGAAACTGGTTAAAGAAAAGGACAATCTTATGATTTCAATGCATCGATTGGTGAAGATAACAAGGGATTATGGAATGGCAAGTTCGGGCTAGGATAAATGATTGCTAGAGGAGAAAGGTTGCTAGATTTCTGTGAACAGTATGAGATGATAGTCACCGTGTTTTGTAATGCCCAAGAGAAGAAGACATACATGGGAAAGTCCCGCAGATGGCAAAAGGTATCAGATAGATTATATCCTAGTCAAGAAGAAATTTATGAATCAAATAAAGTCTAGTCACTCATACTCTGGATATGATACAGACAGTGACCATGTTCTAGTGGTAGCAGACTTTAGTAGCAGATTTAATAAATATAAAAGAACTAAGCAAGACAGATGGTTTGCAGAAAAACTTAAGGAAAAGCAAGTAACTGCAGACATGAATGAATTGACCGAAAACCTGATAGGTAACAGAGAAGGAGGGGAAGGATTCAAAGAGACCGTAGAAGTAGCTGCTAAAGAACTAGTAGGATTAAGGAAACTAGAACCGAGGAAACCATGGATGACCAAGGAAAGAACGAAACAGGCTGAGGAAAAAAGATTTCGATAAGTACAAAAGAGTAAAAAATGCAAGTACACAGAAATGTAGATTTGAAAAAGAAAAGTGGATCCTCGACAAACATAAGGAAATTCAACAAGATCTAAGTGGAGGTCAAATTGATAGAGTCTACTCTAAAATTAAATCAATGCAGATAAAGACAGGAACATACGGTCAAGAATAAAAACGGTGACCTACTTTTCGAATTAGAGGATGTATGCGAAAGATGGAAAGAGTGTATTGAGGAACTATATGAAAGAGAAGATATTGCTAATGAGGGGGAAATTCTGGAAGAAGAGAGCAGTGTGGATATCGACATGATAGGGCCACCTATATCTGAAGAGGAATTCAACAGTGCCTTGAATGATGTAAGTAATGGCAAAGCGACAGGCACAGAAAACATCCCAGCAAAAATAATGAAGGAAATTGGAGAATCAACAAAAGAGTACTTATATAAACTTATTAAAGAGTACTATGAAGATGCAAAAGAACCACCTACAGATTTGCTTAACAGCAAAACAGTAATAATCACAAAAAAAGGAAATTCTCTGGACTGCGAGAACTATAGAACTATCTCCTTACTATCCCACTCTTCCAAAATAATGTTAAACATAATAAAAACTTGAATAAAAAAAAGAAAATTGAGGCAAACCTAGGAGAAGACCAATTTGGTTTCAGATCCGGAAATGGAACTAGAGAGGCAATACTAGCTCTGAGGATGGTATTAAAAAGACATATTGGAGTTAATAGGAAAACCTACTTGACCTTTATAGATTTACAAAAAGCATTTTATGTTGCTAAAAGTTGCTGAAATCCTAAGTGAATTTAATCTAAAAGTAAATAAGAAGAAAACAGAAACTATGGTAGTAGTATTACTAGACACAGTTCCTGCGTTTTCGTCAGGTTCTGCAGTACAGTTGCGCAGCACGTGCCGATAGTCCGTTTATCTGCATAGTTTAGTTTTCTAGGTCTGCAATAGCTCGTGTCGACTGTGCTGCAAATGGTCAGCAAATCTTCAGACGAAAATGATTTCGTTTGGATTTGGTAAGCACTGGGAGTCATTTTGAATTCACACTTACCAGATATTTCGAATTTACACATACCTGATATGGCCTACATTTATGGTACGTTCCTAAGAAAAGTTATGAACCATTACGACAGATAAGTACGTGATCAGCCGTTGTGGGGAGTTTTGCTGTCTGTTACTTCATCCAAGTTACGCAACTGTGTCGGTTTTGAACATAAATTCAGTGGTTACTTAACAAGTGACAACGACCAGTGGTTATCTGACGTCCAGTGTATTTGCATAAGCAACACGTTTACTGGCTATAGACGGCTATTTGGTGGCGAATAATGGACTCATAAAGTGGTCGCTGCGGAAGTGACATTAACACGTTCTTGGCCGCGACACAGGTACAGCTGTTTATCAGATCCTAGTGTTTACCGAAGTATTTTTTACGTGGGGCAATTTGTTACATCACGCGTCTTGACAAGAGTTTGCAACGGCGATGAATGAAGTCAGTATGCAGTACTGATCTTTTTGCGATCTCCAGTCCAGAGACTGGTTTGATGCAGCTCTCCATGCTACTCTATAATGTGCAAGTTTCTTCATCTCCCAGTACCTACTGCAATCTATATCCTTCTGAATCTGCCTTTCGTATTCATCTCTTGGTCACCCTCTACGATTTTTACCAGCCAAGCTGCCCTGCAGTACTAAATTGATGATTCCTTGAGGCCTCAGAACATGTCCTGCCAACCGATCCGTTCTTCCAGTCAAGTTGTGCCACAAATTTCTCTTCTCCCCAATTCTATTCAGTATCTCCTCATTAGTTACGTGATCTACCCATCTAATCTTCAGCATTATTCTGTAGCACCACATTTCAAAACCTTCTATTCCCTTCATGTCTGAAGTGTTTGTCGTCCATGTTTCATTTCCATACATGGCTACACTCCATACCAATACTTTCAGAAAAGACTTCCTGACACTTAAATCTATACTCGATGTTAACAAATTTATCTTCTTTAAAACCCCTTACTTTTGCTTTTGTTGATGTTAATCTTATATCCTCCTTTCAAGACACTGTCCATTCCGTTCAACTGCTCTTCCAGGTCCTTTGCTGTCTCTGACAGTGACATCGGCAAACCTCAAAGTTTTGATTTCTTCCCAACAACTACTTCCCTTTCCTGCCCCTCGACTCTTATAATTGCCATTGGGTTTCTGTAGAAACTGTAAACAGCCTTCCGCTCCCTATATTTTACCCCTGCCACCTTCAGAATTTGAAAGAGAGTATTCCAGTCAACATTGTCAAAAACTTACACTAAGTCCACAAATGCTAGAAACGTAGGTTTGCCTCTACTTAAGCTATCTTCTAAGGTAAGTCATAGGGTCAGTATTGCCTCACGTGAACCAACATTTCTACGGAATCCAAACTGATCTTCCCCGAGGTCGGCTTCTATCAGGTTTTCCATTCGTCCGTAACTAATTCGTGTTAGTATTTTGCAGCCGCGCTTATTAAACTGATAGTTCGGTAATTTTCACATATGTCAACATCTGCTTTCTTTGGGATTGGAATTAATATATTCTTCTTGTAGTCTGAGGGTATTTCACCTGTCTCATACGTCCTGCACACCAGATGGTAGAGTTTTGTCAGGGCTCTCCCAAGGCTGTCAGTAGTTCTAATGGAATGTTGACTTCTGCCGGGGGCTTATTGCGACTTAGGTCTTCCAGTGCACTGTCGAATTCTTCAAGCATTTCATCATCATCTACGTCCTCTACCATTTCTATAATACTGTCCTCAAGTACATCGCCCTTGTATGGACCCCATTATACTCCTTCCACTTTTCTTCTTTCCCTCCTTTGCTTAGAGCTGGGTTTCCATCTGAGGTCTTGATATTCGTACAAGTGGTTCTCTTTTCTAAAAAAGTTCTTTTTGTTTTACCTGTAGTCAGTATCTATCTTACTCCTAGTGATATATGCCTCTACGTCCTTACATTTGTCCTCTAGCCGTCCTTGCTTAGCCATTTTGCACTTCTGTCGATCTCATTTTTGGGACGTTTGAATTCCTTTTTGCCTGCTTCATTTACTGTATTTTTATAATTTCTCTTTTCATCAGGTACATTCAATATTCATTCTGTTACCCAAGGATTTGTACTAGCCCTCGTCTTTTTACCTAGTTGATCCTCTGCTGCCTTAACTATTTCATCTCTCAAAGCTACCCATTATTCTTCTACTGTGTTTCTTTCCACCATTCTTGTCAATCGTTCCCTAATGCTGTCTCTGAAACTCTCTAGAACCTCTCATTCTTGAAGTGTAACCCCGTCCCATCTCCTTAAATTCCCACCTTTTTGCAGTTTCTTCAGTTTTAATCTACAATTCATAACGATTAGATTGTGGTTAGAGTCCACATCTGCCCCTGGAAATGTCTTACAATTTAAAGCCTGGTTCCTAAATCTCTGTCTTATCAGTATATAATTTATCTTAAACCTTCCAGTGTCTCCAGGCCTCTTCCACGTATACAACCTTCTTTCATGATTCTTGAACCAAGTGTTAGATATGATTAAGTTATGCTCTGTGCAATATTGTACCTGGCGGCTTCCCCTTGCATTCCTTGAACGCATTCCATATTCTCCTAATAATTTTCCTTCTCTTCCTTTTCCTACTATCGAATTCCAGTCAACCATGACTATTAAATTTTCGTCTCATTTCACTGTCTGAATAATTTCTTTTATCTCATCATACATTTTATCATCTGCCAAGCTAGTTGGCATATAAACTTGTACTACTGTGGTAGGCGTGGGCTTCGTGTCTATCTTGGCTACAATAATGCGATCACTATGCTGTTTGTAGTAGCTTACCCGCACTCCTATTCTTTTATTCATTATTAAACCTACTCCTGCATTACCCCTACTTCATTTTGAACTTCACCAACTCCCGCCATATATAACTTTCATCTACCCATTTCCGTTTTTAAATTTTCTTACTTACCTGCCTGATTAAGGGATCTGAAAGTCCACGCTCCGATAAGTAGAACGCCAGTTTTCTTTCTCCTGGTATCGACATCCTTCTGAGTAGTCCCAGCCCGGAGATCTGAATGGGGGACTGTTTTGCCTCCGGAATATTTTACCCAAGAGGAGGCCACCATCATTTAACCCTACAGTAAAAGTGCATGCCCTCGGGAAAAATTACGGCTGTAGTTTCCCCTTGCTTTCAGCCGTTCGCAGTACCAGCACAGCAAGGCAAGATCAGTCAGTCATCCAGAATGTATCTCCTTCAACCGTTCAAAAGGCTGCTGCCACTCTTCAGGAACCACACGTTTTTCTGGCCTCTCAACAGATACCGCACCGCTTTGGTTGCACTTACGGTACGGCTATCTGTATCGCTGAGGCGTGCAAGCCTCCCCACCAACGGCAAGGTCCATGGCTCAAGGACGGGACAGTACTGGTTCAAATGGCTCTGAGGACTATGGGACTTAACAGCTGAGGTCATCGGTCCCCTAGAACTTAGAACTACTTAAACCTATCCAACCTAAGAAAATCACACACATCCTTGCCCGAGGCAGGATTCGAACCTGCGACCGTAGCGGTCGCCTAGAACCGCTCGGCCACAACGTATTGCTTAATCGCCTCTTTAGGCCGCCTCGTATTTTGAAAAGTCCTACTAAATTCTCAATGTGTGGATGGATGTCAGGTGCAGTGCCAGTCTGGCGCAAGCAGTTTGTAGGCGTTGATTTACACTGAAATGACAAAAGTCAAAGGATAGCTCCTGATATCGTGTCGGACCATCTCCTGCTGGGGTAGTGCAGCATGTCGACGTGGCGTGGACTCAATAAATCGTTAGAGGTCCTCTGCAGAAATATTCAGCAGTACTGCCGCTGAAGCTGTCAATAACTACAAAGCGTTGTCGGTGCAGGATTTTGTGCATTATATGTCAATAAATATTCGGTGGGATTCATGTTGGGTGATCTGTGTGACGAAATCACTTGGTATAATTGATCAGAACGTCCGTCAAACCAACTGCAAACAGTTGGGGCCCTGTTAAACGGTGCATTGTCATCCATCAAAACTCCATCCTTGTTTGCTGCATATGGTCTCCACGCAGCCGAATACGTCCATTTCCAGTATATGATCGGTTCAGTTGGCCCAGAGGACGCAGTCCATTCCAAGCAAACACAGCCCACACCATTATGGAGCCACCATCAGCTTGAACAGTGTCTTGTTGACAACTTGGGTCCATGAATTCGTGGGGTCTGCATCGCAATCGAACCTTACGAATTGAAATCTGGACTCATCTAACCAGGCCACTGTTTTCCAGTCATCTAAGGTCCAACTGATATGTTTATGAGACCGGGGCAGGTGCTGCAGCCGATGTCGTAATGTTCGGAAAAGCGCTCGCGTTGGTCGTTTGGCGCCATAGCCCATTAACACCAAATTTCGCATCACTGTTCTAACAGGTACGTTCATCTTACATCCCACATTGATTTCTGCTGTTATCTCACTCAGTGTTGCTTGTCTTCCGTCAATAACAACTGTAAGCAAACGTCGTTACTCTCGGTCGTTAAGTGAAGGCCGTCTGCCATTGCGTTGTTTCAGATGAGAGATAATACCTACAATTTCATATTCCTGGCACACTCTTGACATTGTGGATGTCGGAATACTGAATGTCCCATGCGTCTAGCTCCAACTACCATTCCGAAGTCAGTTAATAACCGTCGTGCGACTATAAAGAAATCGGAAACCTTTTCACATGCCTAACCTGAGCAGCAATGACAGCTCCGCTAATGCACTGCCCTTTTATACCTTACGTAAACGATACTACTTTTAGCTGTATACGTGCATAATGCTGTCCCACGACTTTCACCTCAGTGTATTGAACAAGCTAGCCGCAATGTGAGAAACTACACTGTAAAGTGGCCAAATCAGTGGTTCTGAATATAATTAGAGTATTCAGACCGAACGTTAGTTAATACTCAGCAACATCTGAAATTCAGACTGAGTCGTTCTTGTCGTCCAAGATGCTGCTCCAACGGGTGTAAAATGAATCTGCGCAACGGAAAATAATAAACCCTAAAAGGAAGATTTGGCCCTGCCTGACCACCCCCTGAAGCAGATCTCAGGATCTCTTAATTCCACAAATTACAATCTAAACATACATGCATGATGAAGGCAACTAATCCTACTAAATGTTAAACGTTGTTCCTGCTTATACATTTATTGTAGATCAAAAAAACTTTTATATTACAAAGTTTACATTTCCTAACTAAAGTTACTAATTAATTGCCCAACTCTGCCCCTTATTATGACTGCGCGATCTAATATGAAATGACTGACATCCTCCATGTACCAATCACTAGAAGACACTACTTTCGCAGATGATCTGTACCAACAAAGCTAAGTGACCGTCACATACGGGCGCTCACAACGGAAGACCACGTCTCTCCACCGCTGGCTCTATTAAGACCCACATACCGCCACTTGTAATTCCGAAAACGAATCATATTCCCGAAATCACGGAATATTCTCCCTCTCTACAGATTCTTCCGAACGCCGACCAACCACATTTTAGTCTTTTGTCGTCCAGCGCGGAAACTTTGCGAGGAAAAACCTATACTCGTACAATGGTACACTTCTGAGTAAAAATCCTGGCAAATAACCCAGCCTGCGTGGTTTCCGAGGTGCCGCTTCTTCGTTCCCCTCACCTGCGTCCAATATTTGCAGAGTTTCCGGTTATCCTTCCTGCCCTGCTACAATAGCGGCCGGCAGTCACCCTATTGTGCTCCAGAGCTCAGGTGCCACGACGTCTGTCTAGCTACTTCCTGTGTTTAAGCAGCACCAACACCTATGCGGGCCTTCCACCCAGAGCTTGAGTTCTGCCTGCCGTTTCATTTCCACTGGTGTTCCAGCCTCTACTAGTACAGGCAAGCATTCATTATGCCTTTCTGATAAAAAAACACTCCGTCACCTTTCAATTAACAATTCGTTAACAATTATTTATAAGGTATACGTGACAATGTCAGTCTCCTTTAAATATTCATATATACGATGTACAACCTATCAAATGATATCTAATTGTGACCACCTTACAGTAGATCGATTATGTCTATTAAGGGAATTATTGATGGTCCTATTACATTACGTTGGGAACATTTCAGAGTAAAATTTACTATTAAATTTTAATAAAATTTGATGATTAGAATAGAAAAATATTTAAAATAGTTTTATTTCATGCCAGTTACATTCTTTGAGCCATGGTGAAACTTTACTGAATACCTGCCACGTTACACTGATTTTTATTATAATCTAACTTTAACGCAATTTATAGGGGAAACAAATCTTATACGAAGGTAAAGATATAACGACATGGGCAGCCACAGAGGTCATAGCTTAGATATAAATATAAAATGGTGCCAAAGCTTACTGGTGAAAGTAATTTTCGCATGATGTGACACTGCCAGTAACATAATCTGATGAAACTTGAAACACATAGAAAGAAATGTTACAGTGTGGCACAGAAGTTAAGGCAAAGAAGTAGGCGATGAGGCGAAAACAAATGAGACACTTAGAGTAGTATATAAGTTGTGCTATCTGGAGAGAAAAATAACTGATGATGGTCAAAGTAGGGAGGATACAAAATATAGACAGCCAATTGCAAGAAAAGCGTTTCTGAAGAAGAGAAATTTGTTAACATCGAGTATAGATTTAAATGCCAGAGAGTCCTTTCTCAAAGTATTTTTATAGAGTGTGGTGATGCATGGAAGTGAAACATGGACGATAAATAGTTTAGACAAGAAGAGAATAGAAGCTTTAAAATGTGGGATAGATGGGTAGATAGCGTAACTGCTGAGGACGTACTGAATAGATTTGGGAAGAGGAGAAATTTGTAGTAAAACCTGACTTAAAGGGGGGATCGGTAAGTAGACCACATTTGAGGCACCAATTGATCACCAGTTTTGTGCTGGAGGGAAGCGTAGGGCATACAAGTTGAAGAGGGAGACCACAGGATGAATATAAGAAGAAGATTCTGAATGATGTAGATTCCACTAGTAAGTCGGAGAAAAGAGGACACTTTGAAGGCTACTGATAGCACCGGCGCCTATCGGAACTTCATGAAACCATAGGAGCTGATACGAGAATATTCCACAACGTTGCACAACAAATTCCACATTTTTTGCGACCGAAATTGGCCAAGAAAGAAGAACTTGTATTACTTACTGAACGACCCTTGCACTATGCTTTTGCAGTTGGTTGTCCTAGCTTTAGAATCCTGCTACGAGCACCGTGCTTGACTTGCGGGACACCTTGTGTGCAGTGCGTGTCTAATCGTGATAGGTCAATAATAGGCGCGGCCGGCGTTTCTTACAGCACGACCGCTCGCCGTCGTCAGGATGACGGTACAGATCAGCAGCTATAGCGGCCAGCGTGCGGCTGCGACGCAAAAAGCCGGCAGTGGCTGAAAAAGCGTCCAGTGTCTTGCGACCTTGCCGCGCCGGACACGTAACCGCCACGGATCGCGCTCCGGAGCGCAAACAGCCGCAAAAACGAGCCGTCTTTCGCCGGTCACTGCGCCACCGCCCACGCTAGGGTACCAGCCTGATGACGGACCCAAGGGCGGCGGCAGAAACGGCAGGCCGGCTCCATAACGGCTCGCAGTGCTCAGCCGAGCGAGTCGCGCGACTAATCTACGTGCAGGTCCCAAAGTAACGCACAGTTCAACATTTCTCGATAAAAATTATTCCGTGACACACCTGTTATCCCGTCGACCCGCCAGGTTAGCCGAGAGCGCTAACGCGCTCTTTCCTGGACTCGGGTAGGCGCGCTGGCCCTGGGTCGAATCCGCCCAGCGGATTAACGACGACGGACGGTGTGCAGGCCAGCCTGGATGTTGTTTTTAGGCAGTTTTCCACATCCTGGTAGGTGAATACCGGGCTGGTCCCCACGTCTCGCCACAGTTACACGACTCGCAGACATTTGCAACACATTCATACTATTTCACGATTTACACTCGACGCAGACAGTTGGAGTACACTAATTCCGTCCAAGGGGGTGGGGGGGTGGGGGGGGTTGCGGCAGGAAGGGCATGGCCACCCGTTAAACTAACTTAACTGTACCAAATCCGTAGGGGGGTAGGACGTCAAACTGGCCGACTTGGAGCAGGAGAGGCGCCACAGGACATTTTAATTTCCATTGTCTATACTTTTACAAATAAATTCATAAAACTTCATCAGCATGACCAGGAAGGATTCAGAATTCACACTAATAACAGTGGAAGTTCGAAAACATAACGAAGAATTTTTTTTTACATGTGAAATTTCATCATTTTTTGCACTTAATAATGGCAGCATTTGTTGCTATAGGTACACCTTTCTTCATAAGTAAGAGAGATGGCTCGATGAATTTTGCACAGCAAACAAACCATATTTAAAGGTGTTTGAAACTCTAGAATTTTCCAAATCTATTAAAAACTGTGGTTAAAATTCAGGTAATTAACTACGAATTTTGTGTTTTTTCTAAACATGAAGTTTAAAATGCAACAGATCATTCGTTTTTCCATAAATTAAATAAATTCTATAGTTTCATACACCTGTAAGTATGGTATGTATGCTGTGCAAAATTCATTGAAGAATCTCTCTAACTTATGAAGAAAAGTGTACCTATAGCAACAAATGCAGCTATTAGTAAGCGAAAAAATGATGAAATTTCACACGTAAAAAAAATTTGTTTTGTTATGTTTTCGAACTTCCACTGCAATGAGTGTGAATGCTGAATCCTTGGGGTGATGCTGACAAAGTTTTATGAATTTATTTGTAAAAGTATAGACAGTGGAAATTAAAATGTCCTGTGATGCCTCTCCTGCTCCAAGTCGGCCCGTTTGACGTCCTACCCCCCTTAACCCTGCCGACTCTGCGCTCAATGCGGGATAAAGGCAGTAGCAAAAGAAAGAAGAAGAAAGAAGAACACCCGTCATCCTGTCAATGCACTAGTATGTAACCACAATGCGTCTAGAGGTTTTTATACAACCACTGCACGACTGAAATTCAGTCAAGGTCGTCAAGATAAATAAATAAAAGTACATAAAAAACAATTGTTAACATGTTGCTGCCCTGTCAGCAACTGTGATAAATTAATATGTCAAAAAGAGCCTCAGTTGCGAAATGTTACTGGTCTTTACCCAGGTTTCAGCTAGAGTAATCTAGCCTTCTTCAGAGGCATAAAATCAATACATGTCAGAATAAGGCACGGTCAAACATAAAAAGCTTAAGTACCGTGGTACAATGTCAAGCAAGCATTAGTTTATTTTATGTTTCTGAAGAAGGCGAGGTTACTCTAGCTGAAACCTGGGTAAAGGCCAGTAACATTTCGTAACTGAGGCGGATTTTTGACATATTTATAAAAACAGCATTTCCATTGCCGGGGACTGATCGGCAACACTTTTTACACTTGTTGAATCGTATAATACACTGACAGAGAAAGAGTCGCAACATCGAGAAGAAGTTGTGAGATATCGATACGCATGTTTGTACATCAGACAGATGGTTTTCATTTAAATATAGCACCAGTCGTATAATAGTGGTGCTGGTAGTGCTACTATGAAGGTACGAATCAGGTTTACTTTAAATACACGATGTAAAGTTCGTGAGCGATTCAGATTGGACGTGGTAAGTTAATGTTATTCAAGAATGCTTTTAAGGAGACAAAGACGCTATTATCAACACCTCAGTTTGAATCGGAGGGCTGCTTTAGGGCTACGAAGAGCTGGATGTTCCTTCCGTGATATTGCAGAAATACACACCTGGAAATTGAAATAAGAACACCGTGAATTCATTGTCCCAGGAAGGGGAAACTTTATTGACACATTCCTGGGGTCAGATACATCACATGATCACACTGACAGAACCACAGACACATAGACACAGGCAACAGAGCATGCACAATGTCGGCACTAGTACAGTGTATATCCACCTTTCGCAGCAATGCAGGCTGCTATTCTCCCATGGAGACGATCGTAGAGATGCTGGATGTAGTCCTGTGGAACGGCTTGCCATGCCATTTCCACCTGACGCCTCAGTTGGACCAGCGTTCGTGCTGGACGTGCAGACCGCGTGAGACGACGCTTCATCCAGTCCCAAACATGCTCAATGGGGGACAGATCCGGAGATCTTGCTGGCCAGGGTAGTTGACTTACACCTTCTAGAGCACGTTGGGTGGCACGGGATACATGCGGACGTGCATTGTCCTGTTGGAACAGCAAGTTCCCTTGCCGGTCTAGGAATGGTAGAACGATGGGTTCGATGACGGTTTGGATGTACCGTGCACTATTCAGTGTCCCCTCGACGATCACCAGTGGTGTACGGCCAGTGTAGGAGATCGCTCCCCACAACATGATGCCGGGTGTTGGCCCTGTGTGCCTCGGTCGTATGCAGTCCTGATTGTGGCGCTCACCTGCACGGCGCCAAACACGTATACGACCATCATTGGCACCAAGGCAGAAGCGACTCTCATCGCTGAAGACGACACGTCTCCATTCGTCCCTCCATTCACGCCTGTCACGACACCACTGGAGGCGGGCTGCACGATGTTGGGGCGTGAGCGGAAGACGGCCTAACGGTGTGCGGGACCGTAGCCCAGCTTCATGGAGACGGTTGCGAATGGTCCTCGCCGATACCCCAGGAGCAACAGTGTCCCTAATTTGCTGGGAAGTGGCGGTGCGGTCCCCTACGGCACTGCGTAGGATCCTACGGTCTTGGCGTGCATCCGTGCGTCGCTGCGGTCCGGTCCCAGGTCGACGGGCACGTGCACCTTCCGCCGACCACTGGCGACAACATCGATGTACTGTGGAGACCTCACGCCCCACGTGTTGAGCAATTCGGCGGTACGTCCACCCGGCCTCCCGCATGCCCACTATACGCCCTCGCTCAAAGTCCGTCAACTGCACATACGGTTCACGTCCACGCTGTCGCGGCATGCTACCAGTGTTAAAGACTGCGATGGAGCTCCGTATGCCACGGCAAAGTGGCTGACACTGACGGCGGCGGTGCACAAATGCTGCGCAGCTAGCGCCATTCGACGGCCAACACCGCTGTTCATGGTGTGTCCGCTGTGCCGTGCGTGTGATCATTGCTTGTACAGCCCTCTCGCAGTGTCCGGAGCAAGTATGGTGGGTCTGACACACCGGTGTCAATGTGTTCTTTTTTCCATTTCGAGGAGTGTACTTGGCAGGAATGTAGTCAATGTACACTGAAATCTGGATTCGCAGGACAGAGCGGATCAGGTTATGGTTGTGGAAAGGGGCCAAGATGAGTTACTGTCAGTTGGACAAAACACACAAACTTTAATTTTCCTAAAAACATTTAATCACACATCCCCTTAAAAAGGTTTGAAAACAATACGTCTGAAAGACCGAACTCAAAGTTATTACAGTCGCTTTAAGGAATACACGCGGCTGAAGGCCTTACATAAAATATTTCCCATAAAAGTTCAGCTGAAGGCCATATACTGTAGAAAAACTCAAGGCTAAAGGCCTGGATAATAAGGATTTCCAATAGAGCAAAAATCCCCTTTTTTTAAAAAAAAACTAATTTAAGCTATAATCTTCGAAGTTTTAATTTAAGAGGGCTGACGACCTCATTTTGAACATAAACAAAATGAATAGACAGCTGAAGGCCTCGCACAGTACTTCAGACTAAAATGAAAATCACAATCTAAAACCAACAGAACAGTGGTGCTCAGAAGTGTTCGAAGGGTCGGCCTGAGGGGGTAGCTCAAATGTAAGGTGAGGTGAGACAGGCAGCCAAGACCTGTAGTTAAATAACCGAATGGAAACCCAAACTAGGGACGACCCAAGGACCGACCAACACTTTAACCAATTCCCTTCCGTCCTTCCTATGGCATAAAGGAAAATGTCGGCCGAGGACGAGGATACAAACAGCACTACATAAACTGGCGTCTAAAAACAGCCCATGGAGCAACAACCCGCAAATGAACGAAGAGATGTCACAATAGCGGAGGTTTCATAACAGGTTCATCTACATCTATATTTATAATCCGCAAGCCACCCAACGGTGTGTGGCGGAGGGCACTTTACGTGCCACTGTCATTACCTCCCTTTCCTGTTCCAGTTGCGTATGGTTAGCGGGAAGAACGGTTGCCCGAAAGCCTCCCTGATCGCTAGAATCTCTCTAATTTTACGTTCGTGATCTCGAAACCTGGCGAGCAAGCTAAACCGCGATGCAGAGCGCCTCTCTTGCAGATTCTGCCACTTGAGTTTGCTAAACATCTCCGTAACGCTATCACGATTACTAAATAACCCTGCGACGAAATGCGCTGCTCTTCTTTGGATCTTCCCTATCTCCTCTGTTCTATCTCCCCTGTCAACCCGACCTGGTACGGACCCCACACTGATGAGCAAAACTCAATTAACTGATCACTCAACTTCAGTGTCCAGCAACGAAGTTCGCCGGTCTCGCAGCTAGCGCCTCATGATCCAACACTGAGTTCACGCCGCCAGCGTTCCGTCCCTGGGCTCGCGCCACGGAGACTTCGTCACTGCTCCGTCCCAACCGACTGACCGCCTGCAGCACGCAGACAGCATTAAAACAGCTGCTCACTCAAACCACACAAGCTACACACGGTTCCACGAAACGCTTCCACAACCAACTCGAACAATACTAAAACCAGTGACTGTGGAACACACTGGCCGGGGTGACCGAGCGGCTCTAGACGCTACAGTCTGGAACCGCGTGACCGCTACGGTCGCAGGTTCGAATCCTGCCTCGGGAATGGATGTGTGTGATGTCCTTAGGTTAGCTAGGCTTAAGCAGTTCTAAGTTCTAGGGGACTGATGACCTCAGAAGTTAAGTCCCATAGTGCTCAGAGCCATTTGAGCCATTTTTGGCTGTGCAACAACAAGCACGAATCACAAGCCAACACACACGGACAACCCAGACGCGGTCTGCGACCAAATAGACGTCGTCCGATGAAACCAAACGACCAACCAAGGTCGTGCCCGCTGAAGTCATTTATGTCGGCGACGGTCGGGAGAGTCATAGACGTCCGGACCTCACTGCTGCTCCTTCCCCGGCTCCCT
Source organism: Schistocerca serialis cubense (assembly GCF_023864345.2). NCBI lineage: Eukaryota > Metazoa > Arthropoda > Insecta > Orthoptera > Acrididae > Schistocerca > Schistocerca serialis. The sequence goes on along the minus strand of NC_064647.1, from coordinate 218,986,819 downwards.
CGATGTCCGTTCGCAACTCGGACACACGACTACCCGGGGACACTGGCTCGGACCCAACCATCTAGAGGGAACACTGGCCCATTGGCCACCCGACATCTTTGCACAAGGAAGGAACCGTCCCAAGTCCCACAAGATGACCAATTGAAGGGGCTCAGAAGCGGCCAGAAGATCAAATATACGTCGCCTGATGAGGCGACCGACCGAACGACTAACCAACGGTCGTCCCAGTTCAAGTCTCCTTCTCCCCGGGCAGTTCATGTGCGTCGCCAGCGGTCGGCGAGTACTGGCTGTGCAGACCTTACTGGAGCTCCATTACAACTCCCGACACACTACGGCCCGGAAATACTAGCGGTCGCTCCAAAGATAGTACGGCAGTGCTCTTAACGATAAGCGCTGCTGCTGCCACTCATGGGCAGGCAAGCCAGCAACTTAGAGACGCCAGTAAATCGAATAAGAACGGCATGGCTGTACGGAAAAGACATGATATCAAGTAATAAGCTGCACGAATACGAGCCGCGCACGGCTCGTACATGATTGGTGGTAGCGGTGGTCACGACAATGTTTGGTCGCGAGAAGACCGGGCTCTGGACGGCCGCGTGGCACTACCGAACGGAAAGAGCATAGTGTGCGGCGTGTGGCTCTGGCGCATATGCATCTACAACAGCAATCTGAGCAGCAGTTTGCACCACAGTGGCACAAAGAACTGTTAGAAACCGGTTACTTGAGGGACAGCTCAGAGCCAGATTCCCTCTAGCGTGCATCCCACTGACCTGACTGCGGTGTCAAGCGAGAGCTCATTCAAGGGGAGGGTGGAAGTCGTGTTTTCTGATGAAAGCCAGTTCTGCCTCGGTGCCAGTGATGGCCCTTGGTTGGTTAGAAGAAGGCCAGTTGAGAACCCACAACCAGTTATCCGTGTGCTTCACTGGACCTACATCTGGAGTTATGGTCTGTGGGTGTGATTTCGTACGACAGCAGGAATACTCTGTGGTTGTCTCATGCACACTGACCGAAAATTTCTATGTTAGTCTGGTGTTTCGACCAGTAGTGTTGCCATTCACGAACAGCGTTCCAGCAGGTGATTTCCAGCTGGATAACGATCGACCTGTAGTGTTGCCATTTACGAACAGCGTTCCAGCAGGTGTTTTCCAACAGGATAACGTTCGACCAGTGGTGTTGCCATTTACTAACAGCGTTCCAGCAGGTGTTTTCCAACAGGATAACGTTCGACCAGTGGTGTTGCCATTTACTAACAGCGTTCCAGCAGGTGTTTTCCAATAGTATAAGGCTCGCCCACATACCGCTCTTGTAACCCTACATGCTCAACGGAGTGTCGACATGTTGCCTTGACCTGTTCAATCATCAGATTCATTTCAGATTTAGCACGTATTGGACATAATCGGACAGCGTCAGTGTTATTCACAAACAGCATAAACCGTCCCTGTACTGACCGAATAACTGCAAGAGGCATGTAAATCCATCCCACGAACTGATATACGGCATCTGTACAACACAATGCATGCTTGAATTCAACATTCTGGCCGTTACACCTGTTATTAATGTATCACCATCTTACATTTGGAATGGCGTATCTCGCCCTTACATTATCCTGCGATTTTGCAATGTTTATCACTTAAGTAAGTTACCCTGAAAAACTTATTCCAGAAATTTCAATACCCTATGTTAATTATTTTTTGGTGTTGCTATTGTTTTCCCGTCAGTGAACTTAAATTCGGTCAATGTTGTTGTTGTGGTCTTCAGTCCTGAGACTGGTTTGAAGCAGCTCTTCATGCTGCTCTATCCTGTGCAAGCTGCTTCATCTCCCAGTACCTACTGCTACTTACATCCTTTTGAATCTGCTTAGTGTATTCATCTCTTGGTGTCTCCCTACGATTTTTACCATCCAATCTGCCTTCCAATACTAAATTGGTAATCCCTTGATGCCTCAGAACATGTCCTACCAACCGATCCCTTCTTCTAGTCAAGGTGTGCCACAAACTCCTCTTCTCCCCAATTCTGTTCAATACCTCCTCATTAGTTATGTGATCTACCCATCTAATCTTCGGCATTCTTCTCACCACATTTCGAAAGTTTCTATTCTCTTCTTGTCTAAACTACTTATCGTCCATGTTTCACTTCCATACATGACTACACTCATACAAATACTTTCAGAAACGACTTCCTGACACTTAAATCTATACTAGATGTTAATAAATTTCTCTTCTTCAGAAACGCTTTCCTTTCCATTGTCAGTCTACATTTTATATCTTCTGTACTTCGACCATCACCAGTTATTTCGCTCCACAAATAGCAAAACTCCTTTACTACTTTGTCTCATTTCCTAATCTAATTGCATCAGCATCACCCGACTTAATTCGACTGCATTCCATTATCCTCGTTTTGCTTTTGTTGATGTTCATCTTACGTCCTCCTTTCAAGACACTGTCCATTCTGTTCAACTGCTCTTCCAAGTCATTTGCTGTTTCTGACAGAATTACAATGTCATTGCCGAATCTCAAAGTTTTTATTTCTTCTCCATGCATTTTAATAGGTACTCCGAATTTTTCTTCTGTTTCTTTTACTGCTTGCTCAATATACAGATTGAATAACATCGGGGATAGGCTACAACCCTGTCTCACTCCCTTCCCAACCACTGCTCCCCCTTCATGCCCCTAGACTCTTATAACTGCCATTTGGTTTCTGTACAAATTGTAAATAGCCTTTCGCTTCCTGTATTTTATCCCTGCCAGCTTCAGAAATAGGCCAATAACTACATGAAATTTTGAAAACAAAATTTTTGTTGCTCCTAGAAGCTGTTAGATAGGCAACCTGCAACTGAGACTGGGTTCAGATCAGCCGTTTAATAATATAGATAAGTGTGCTACGCGATTCGCGCCTTTCGTTGATTCCGTGTCGTCTTTAATCCTACACAGTGGGGATCCCAAGCGCTAGAACACTATGGGTCGCTCTAGTGTTCTTCTTTCCTAAAATTCTCCCAAGTAACCGAAGTCAAACAAACGCCTTCCCTATTACAATTTTCGCATGCTCGTTCCATTTCATACCACTTTGCAACGTTTCGCACATATATTTAACCGACGCGACCGTGTCATCAAACTGCTAATGCTTATTAGGACACTATGCGATTGTTTTTTCTACTCATTTGCATTAAATTGCATTGGTCTACACTTATAACTTCTGGCCATTCATCATACACACTATGAATTTGAGTCTTTTGCATCCTCCTATCACACCTTGAGAGGCACCCACATGCCTTGCTCATACTGTGGCATCAAGCAGTCAGACCTGAGTGGTCTGCCAAGCGAGTGGATTTATTCTTAATTTTATCGAGTAATATGAACTCTAGTACTCACACTTAAGTTACAAGTTATCCTCCTATATGGTTAATACGCAACGGAAACACGCATCTGACTTTCAGTGATTTACAGAACTCTGGTTGCACACTACGCACTGGCAATACCACATTTTCTTTATGTCTTTTATTTAACGACTTTTATGAACACGTGGCCACCGCACTGAATATGAATGGCGCACACATTATAAATTCGGGATATCGTGACAACTTACAATTCGAAGAAAAAGGCCACCAATCTTTTTCTTTTCTCTATCTTATTTATTCCAATAAATTCTCTAGCCTAAACACACAAATTCTATAGCCTACAACAATGACACATAAGAAACTCCGCCCAGTGGGCATGGCTTTACAATGGTGAATCTCTATATCATGGTCTCGTAATTACTTTTAACGCTACAGTGCACTTTCTGGATAGGATGGTGGATCTATTATTATACCTCACACTTCGACTCTCACAAACATCATCACGAAACTTTCCTCCAGACCGAGCGGTACCGAAGGAACAAGCATAACCCACTAATCTTTTGAAACTACCTCGCTTCTCTCCCATGCAAACCACACATACCCAAATTACATGACATACACCACACTACAACATGAAATACTACACAAAGATTGGTTACAACGTTTTCACTTTCAGCTTTCCCACTTCAATTAATATTTATCCCAGTTTCACACGACACTGCCCCACTTGGTAATTCTACTTTCCTACTGTGAACTCTGGAGATATATGCACGTCTTCCTGTGCAATGCAAGCCAAGTGGCGTTGCTGGATAGACGGCCGACTCACCTTGATTCTCTCTCAGAGTTTAAATCTAGCGTCACACGGAATCATATCACACAATTTAATATTAAGCACACACGCGAGTCCTCAACTGATACCATGGACGAGTACTTCTCTTTATCTTTTGTCTCATACACAGATTGAGACTCACACAGTACTCACCACGTGGAAGTACTCGTCTCTAATTTCAAGTCCTGCACACGCCATTTCTTAAATATTTCAACTTATGGTACACACGCTATTTCTTAAATATTTCAACTTATTGTACACTCGCTAGTAATTCAGCTTAAGCACACGGAAGTATTTCAACTTAATGCTACACGTGGTTTCATTGTGACCGTTGGTCACTTCCGAAGATTCCTACAATCCCTTTAATATTACCTGCCTGACATTTAATTCTCCCCACAAAAGTTCCTGAAATAGACAAATTAATATTTCAAACTACTCTTAAATATTCCACATGCATACCATGTCTCCACTCTTTCGTCATTACGGAGTACAACTAAAACATGTCTTAACAGCACAAGATCCAGCGGCTGAGTGCTGAAACATGGCCGTTCCTGAGGTTCTCTCCCATCTCTGTCGAGGTGGGGGAAGCACCTTGCTATCGTATTGGTCAGCCACATTTCAGGCGCTCAAAGCTCTGGTAATTTTCATCTCTTTTGTCCCACCAAAGGTGGCCAAAGGATCGACTCAAAGATGATCATATATTCACATTCACTATCTGCAGTTAGCAGACGACCATACATTCATTCATTTCACAGATCTCCCCAAACTGGATGTAGGGATTTACTTTGTGGGAGTGCACATGTGATCAATTAAATAAATAAATTGTCATTCTTTCTCACACTGGTATCCGGCTTCGCTGTATTAATTGAAATTGAGTTATTTTACAAAAAAAATGTGTTCTTCTGACAAAAATAATGAAGTATGTTGTACCTATTTTCAATGTCGGGTGGTACTGTACCCTTTCAACCTTTCCACACAGCACAGTATCATCAGCAAACAGACTGCAGGTTACCCTGTAGCTCGGCCTCTGTCACTGCAATCCACAAGCCGCCTTACAGCCGTAAGCACAGACGCTATCATTTAGATCCACATCAACATCCACACATACAGCTATGTTACAAGATTCGAAAACAGTAGCTTAAAAGGGACTGAGACACGGTTGCAGCCTACCCCCATTGTAATTTAATCAATACAACGAGCAAACTGTGACGGGCGCCAAGGAGAAATTTGGAAATGGAAATTAAAGTTCAGGGGTAAGAAACTGAGGTTAGCGAACGATATTTTAATGCTGTCAGAGACGGCGAAAGGTTGTGAAGAGCAGCTGAACGGAATAGATAAACCTTTAAAAAGAGGTTGTAAGATGAAGATTAACGAAAATTAAATGTAATGGATTGTAGTAGAATTAAATGATACTGAGCTCAGGGAGGTTGCACCTGCGGGTAGCATCTTTGACTACTAACTAAACGTGTATCGTTTTATGATCGAACACGACCCCCACTTTAATTTGAATGAAAATCATCAACCATAGCGGACGAAGACTTCCGGTGTAAGAAGTCACCGTGATTCATCCAACTACCTGGTCGAAGAGGGTGGAGGAGCAGGCAGAGGTTCAAGGCAATCTCTTGCCCTTGTCTTGAGAAAATGGTCAGACGTACATAACGTAATATCAACAGCAGCAATAAACAATACTACACGAGTGAGATACGTTTTGAATAGGAATATATGGCAGAGAATGAGTTACTATGAGCAATTCAGTGACAGGATTTTTCTCATCAGAATCGACAGCAAACCGACACCTACTACAATATTCATGTACACGTGCCGACGTCAACAGCAGATCATGAAGATATAGAGAAAGATATGAGGATATTGAACCAGTAACTCAGTACGTAAAGGTAGAGGAAAATATAATACTGATGGCGGATTGGAATGCAGTTGTAGGAGAGGGAGTAGAAGAAAGGATGACGGGAGAATTTGGGCTTGGTCGTAGGAATGTGAGAGGTGAAATATCAGTGATAACAGCGAATACTCTCTTCAAGAATCACAAGAGGAAGAGGCACACTTGGGAAAGTCCGGGAGATACGGGAGGTTCCAGTTAGATTACACCATCGTCAGGCAGAGATTTCGAAATCAAATATTTCATTGAAAGGCATAACCTGGACCTGATATATACTCAATGTAGTAATGATGAAGAGTAGGCTGTAGTTTAAGAGATTAGTCACGGATAATTAATGTGCAAAGAAGTGGGATATCTCAGTACGCAGTTCACCTGAAGAGGAACGGACGTCTCTCAAAAGGGCAGTGACAGAAGTTGGAAAGAAATAGATAAAAGGATGGTAGCTGCGAAGAAACCATCGCTAACAGTTCATCAAGAAAGAAGGAAGTTCAAAAATGTTCAGGGAAGTTCAGAAACACGGAAATACAACGGGAGAGAGCAGATCGAAACAATATTTAGAAGGCACTCATGAGGAGGAAGGTCTTGATGGAAGAAGAAAATGTAGTCCACAGAGGAGACAGCATCGCAATTTAAAAGAACTTTGGAAAACTTAAAATCAAATAAGGCCGAAGAAAGACAACATTCCACTGGAATTCCTAAAATCAGTGAGGCAAGTGACAAAAAGCGACTACTCATGTTGGCTTGTAGAATGTATGAAACAGACGATATAGTATCTGCATTTTAAAAAAACACTCTTCGCACACTTCGGAACACAGCAACAGACGTCAAGAGCGAGAATTACAGTACAGATGGTTTAAAACCTCACATATCCAAGTAGCTGACACGAATAATATACAAAATAATAGAAAAGAAAATTGAAGATCTGTTAGATGACGCTGCTGCTGATAGCGTTCGACGGGGATGACGTTCAAGAACGTAAAATAGTGCAAGAAGTTCGAAATTCTGAGTAAAATTGGGTTTAGCTATAGGAAAAGATGGATAATACACGATACGGACAAGAATCAAGAGGGAACAATAAGACTGGCAAACCAAGATCTGAGCGCTTGGTTAATACTGGGGTAAGTCGGGAGGTAGTCTGTATACATCGTAGAATTGTGACGCAAAAACAAGAGAAAGCTACAAGAGTGGAATAAAAGTTAAATGTGTAAGGACATCAATGAGAAGATTCAATGACGACATTGCTATGCTCAGCGAAAGTGAAGGAGGCTTACCGTAGCTGTAATAAGACACGTATTAAGGTTAGAAACACTGTATGTGTCTTGAAACATCATAACTCACTGTGTGCAAACACCGAGATTTTATTCAAGCGCTATTTGTGAATCAGAGCACTTAGTTACTTGCAACAAACTTTGCCTTTTAAAGCTCTCCTGACAATCTTGCAGAACTAGCACTCCTGAAAGAAAGGATATTGCGGAGACATGGCTTAGCCACATCCTGGGGGATGTTTCCATAATGAGATTTTTCACTCTGCAGCGGAGTGTGCGCTGATATGAAACTTACTGGCAGATTCTGCAAGGTTCGCAGGAGAGCTTCTGTGATGTTTGGAAGGCCTTAGACGAGGTACTGGCAGAAGTAAAGCTGTGAGGACGGGGATTGAGTCGTGCTTGGGTAGCTCAGACGGTAGAGCACTTGCCCGCGAAAGGCAAAGGTCCCGAGTTCGAATCTCGGTCCGTCACACAGTTTTAATCTGCCAGGAAGTTTCATATCAGCGCACACTCCACTGCAGAGTGAAAATCTCATTATGGTTCAAATGGCTCTGAGCACTATGGGACTTAACTTCTGAGGTCATCAGTCCCCTAGAACTTAGAACAACGTAAACCTAACTAACCTAAGGACAGAACACACATCCATGCCCGAGGCAGGATTCGACCCTGCGACCGTAGCCGTCACGCGGTTCCAGACTGTAGCGCCTAGGACCGCTCGGCCACCCCGGCCGGCAGACACTGATATAGCACACGAGAAACCTTTACTGCGTCTTCAAACCGATAAGGTTAGATATATACAGCGTAACTTGATTTTACAGAGGGACATCGCTATTTAGAATAGTGTACTCGATTACGCTTACGCAGTGAATCTGTGGAGACCACGTATAAAAATCTCATGGACCAAGCAGTACTACTTCTTCACTTACTCTGTGACGTTGTCTGCTCGTGTCCAGATAAACATCACACAAAACCGGTTACGCCCGTCGTTGTGCGATATGAGTCGACAACAGGTGGAAACGCGAATGTTACACGGCAGCCGAGGAACCTAATTCCAGTCTTAGGCAATATTTACGTCACATTCTGTGCCCAACCGGATCTACACTTTCTAACCACACAGTTGTAAAAGTATTTGTTACTACGTGATTGTCCACCTCTCTCTTTTTCGGTGCCGGCCGCGGTGGTCTCGCGGTTCTAGGCGCGGAGTCCGGAACCGCGCGACTGCTACGGTCGCAGGTTCGAATCCTGCCTCGGGCATGGATGTGTGTGATGTCCTTAGGTTAGTTTGGTTTAAGTAGTTCTAAGTTCTAGGGAACTGATGACCACAGCTGTTAAGCCCCATAGTGCTCAGAGCCATTTGAACCATTTGAACCTTTTTCGGCGGTGACGAATTAGAGCGGTGTGACTGACCACTGTCTTTTACCTCTTGTCCCTCTTTTTTTAATTTTTTTTTGATTATACGCTTTAACACTTGGAAATAATGAAATTCTAAGGCACTCAGATGAGACAATGGGAAATGAATGAGAGCAATAGCATTGGATGACACTTGAAAGTACTCTTTAAAATAATAAAAATAACAGTGAAAGATATCCTCTAAATAATTTAAAATATGACTCAAGTACTCTTTTTACATCTACATCTAAATACTTACTCTGCAATTCTTACGTAAGTGCCTGGCAGAGGGTTTATCGAACCATTTTCGTACTACTACTCTACCATTCCACTCTCGAATGGCTCATGTGAAAAAAGGAACACCTAAACCTTTCCGGTCGAGCTCTGATTTTTCTTATTTTATTATGATGATCATTTCTCCCTACGTAGGTGGGTGTCAACAAAATATTTTCGCATTCGGAATAGAAAGTTGGTGATTGAAATTTCGTAAATAGATCTCGCCGTAAAGAAAACCGCCTTTCTTTCAGGTGACTGTCGTCCCAACTCGCGTATCATATCAGTGACACTCTCACCGCTTTTGCGCGATAACACGAAACGAGCTGTCCTTCTTTGCACTTTTTCGATGACCTCAGTCAATCCTACCTGATAAGGATCCCACACCGCGTAGCAATATTCCAGCAGCGGACGGACAAGTGTAACGCAGGCTGTCTCTTTAGTGGGTTTGTCGCATGTTTCTCATCGTAAGCTCTGAGCTGTAGTAATAAATGAACTAATGAAACTTGTACTGTCGTAGTGAAGTCAAATCTGCACTGTAATAATAATTAATTGTTGTAATGAAAAGGGAAGTACTTCATACTGTAAGAGTTATCAATCTGAGCTGCTCTCTCCCTATTGGGTGGGGTCTGACAGAGAGTAATTAGAATATTAAAAATGTTGATCCAAATATTAATTTTTTCCGCAGATTAGGATAAGTTTTGTTTGTTCCGTGGTCATGAGGCCACACAGCTTTTAATGGGGAAAGGGAGAGTTTTAGTTTTAGGGAATCAAAATTTACGAAGTAAATAAGTATTTTTATTCATCCTTAACCATGTTCCACCCATAAATGAGAACATGGTTTTTCTGGAATTAAAGCGCCAACTACCAAGAATCAAAACAAATGTTTAAGACAAAATGTACGTTGTTTTTTTATGTAGAATCTGATTCTGCAACAAAATTGGGGGTTCCCATTTAAAATATTAAAGTTACCTCCGGCCCCACCCCGAGGGGGCTGGGGTGGAGGGCTAATTTTAGCACCAGCAGATGTCCCCCTCGAAAATAAACAACTTTGGATTCTACAAATTTTTTCGTGTGAAGCTCAGTTTTTGGAGTTATTCTGGTTTGTCAACTTAAAATTTACCGCAAATAAACGATTTTTTTCAGCCTTCAGTTGCAAGGTAATTTTACTCGTTTACCTAGGTTTCGATTCCAGTAATGGAAGAAGATTCCATTACTGGAATCGAAACCTAGGTAAACGAGTAAAATTACCTTGCAACTGAAGGCTGAAAAAAATCGTTTATTTGCTGTACATTTCACAGTTGCTGACACGCTGCAGTATGTTAAAGATTTGTTAAAATTTACCCCCTGTATAATTGTGGACGCCGAAGCCAACGTCTTACTGTATCAATAACCTCTCCACCAGCCGCCATGCGCTGTTGCCATTTTTCGGGGTTCACTCAGCCTCGTGATGCCAACGGAGGAGATACTCGACCGAATAGTAGCGGCTCTGGTCACAGAATACCATCATAACGACCGGTAGAGCGGCGTGCTGACCCCAAGGCCCTTCTACCCACATTCTCTTCGGAGGATGACACGGCGTTCGGATGGTCCTGGTAGGCCACTCGTGGCCTGAAGACGGAGTGCTTTATCATCCACATATTGATTCTCACGAGTGCATAGGCATTGGGGAACCCAGCAGGCATACACCTTTGAGTATCCCAGCTCGTCGACGAGTTGTCAGCAATACTGAAGCGACGTCTAGTTCAGCAGCGATGTGTTCGATCGTGATCCCCTGGATCACCTCAAACGAGACTGTCCGCACGTTCGAACGCTGCAGGTGCCACAGCTGTGTGCGGCTGGCCAGCAAGCGGAAGATGAACAGGTGTGCGCAACCTTGCGATGATGACAGACGCCTCGTTTGTTGACTGCTAGGTCTCTGTAGACACTCTGCAAGCAAGTATGAACGTCTGCGATGCTGTAGTTTTCCTCTAAAAGGAGCTCAATGACAGCTCTCTGCTTGGAAAGCACCTTCGTACAGACGCCCTTTTGGAGGCTAACGTATTGCACCGCCACCTGTCGGAAGTTCATGAAACTACAGGGGCTGAAGCAAGAATATTCCACGATGACAATTCCTCAATTTTTCAACTGGAATTGGACGAAAAGAATGAGTTGCATTACTTATTGAATGCCACCTCGCAATTAAAAAGCAGTTACTCACGAAGCTCCAGTGTTGGTTGTAATTATCGTTTGGCATCGTAACTTCACACATATGCTAATGCGGAACAGGTTTACGCCTGAAAAAGAAATTAGTTCCAATTTTGGCCACCAGATGCAGACTGGTACTGTACAGCCTAGCGCTCAAGTTGAACAAATTTATAGGCAGCAGGTAACAAGTAAATAAAGAATATGCCTTTCTCTCTCGTTTGACCTTATCTGCCAACAACCAGTTAGTAATTCATTACGTAAGGAAACGTTTTTACTGTGTTCACAGATCCTGATTTGCTCCTAGCGGCCAAGATTTGAACTAATTTTTTTCCAGTGCAAATCCGTTCCCATGAATCCACTAGAATATCTACCAAGTCTCGTTATTTTATGATAATTACAGCCCACCCTGGATATCTGTGAGTTGCTGCACTTTAAATATGACATAGTACAATAGGACAAAAACATTAGTAAATGTGTAGTTCAATTGGGGCTACACAGGGTGTGAAATTTAGCACACAGGGCTGCCACCTCTGGCTCTAGCTTGGCTGCGAATCGAGTTGAATTCAGCTCATGTTGCAAATATGTTTACTTCATTCCACACTGCTTCAATTATGTGCCAGATTTCATCGATAGTGGTGTCTGGCAAATAGTTGAGTGACAATCTCCCAGCAACCTATTACATGTTTTCACCTGTGAGATTTCTGAACACGGAGTAACAGTCAAATACCTTCTGCTTACGTATGTCAGAGCAGAATGGACCACTCTGCTTTGTCATGCCGGAAGATGACATCGCGAACTCCTCAGAGAGATGGTTCAGGTGGCGGACTTAAAACGTCATTGAAACACCTGTTGTCTAAATTATGACTGTACGAAACAGAGGTCAGAGGTCATCATGTTGTGTATCCAATGGCGCTGACAATGATGAATCTAATCTGTCAACATTCGGTCTCCTCGGAACCTCTAGACACAGATGAGTCCATTGTGATCCTGTGCGTAGGACGGGGGCACATCTGAAAAGACGGCGTGTTGCCACGCCAGTGTCGCTTTTGGGTTGGAGCACCACTGTTGCCATACTTCTACCATGTCAAGGAAAGCTGCTGGCTGTGGCCGACATGCTGACAATCCGTGGTGCTGCAGACGTCGTCGCACTGCCCATGTGGATACTTGTCCTGCTGGGAACAAGACCACTTCCAGCCTCAAGATGGATGATGGAAAAGCATGATTCTGCAAGTCTAAGGAACAATATGTCTGTCCTCTTAGGCGTTACACGTGTAGGGCCATTGTGATGCTGCATGGTGTTGATTATGGGCCCCTGAAATAACCCTTTTCAAAATGGCATGGCAGTCATGGGCTCCTGATCATCGCGATTAGCAGTATCGCAGTACGAGAAACTGCTGTATCAATGGTCCACGATCGTACCGCTGCCAACTCGCAATGCTTGCTAGTAAATACTTCGTCTTTTACGCAAGGCATAACGTTATTAACTCCCAAACAACAAAAATACCAATGCAATATCTGGATGAGAAGCCCATTGCATCTTCATCTGATTGGGAATTAATTACGTGTAGTATTCCTCAAGGTTCCATCTTGGTTCTATTGCTTGTGTACATTAATGACCTCTCAGACTGGATGATAAGCCTGTTTTGTTTGAAGATAATACAAACATTGCAATAAGTAGCAAGTCAAGTACAGATTTACAAACAGCTGCTAATAAAATTTTCAGTGACTTTAATAAATTTTTTAAAGCTAATTAACTATGATTAAACTTTGACAAGACCCGCTACATGAAGATCAAAACCTGTAGGAGATTTCCTTCCAGCATGTGTATAACATATGAAGACATGCATATCGAAGAGGTTGACTGTGTTAAATTTCTGAGATTACAACTCGATGATAAATTGAGTTGTGAAAGACATACCATGGAATTGCTTAAGCGCCTAAATAAGTCTATATTTGCAGTGAGATTGATGTCAGATGTAGGGGATATGAATATAAAACAACTTGGGTACTTTGCTTACTTTCATTGTATTATGTCATACGTGATCATATTCTGGGGTAACTCATAAAAGCGAGCAAAAGTTTTTAGGGTGCAAAAGCGTGTGATAAGAATCTTTTTTGGTGTAAATTCAAGAACATCATGTAGAATCCTGTTCAAGGAACTTTGCATTCTAATCACTGCTCCTCAGTGTATTTATTCCTTAATGAAATTAGTTGCAAGTAATATATGTTTATTTCCAACCAATGGCTCAAGACTAGGAATAAGAACAATCTACATAAAGGCCTAAAGTCACTTACCTCGCTCCAAAAAGGGGTCCAGAATTCAGGGACATACAGTTGCAATAAATTGCTGACAACCATTAAAAATTTAGTTTTAGATAAAGCACGGTTTAAACAGAGTTTGAAGGACCTTTTGATGGACAATTCCTTCTACTCTATAGATGAATATCTCAACAGAGACTGTTAAGCCAGCTTAAGTAAAAACGTCTGTTAGAATTAAGTTTTGCAGAACATGGTCGCAGCAGTCAAGATTAGGTATTTTGTGTATGATAAATTTATTAATAGTGGATGACAATGTTTCATTCTGACATCGTGTTATTTCTGTAAAGATTAGCTGTTCCAAGTTACGGCATTGCATTCACCTATTTCGACAGTCTCCCGTCAAATGATCAGGGTGTTAAGTATCATATTCGAATGTTTTATGTGTTTATGTTATACTTTTATGAGATTCATCTCATTTTTTGGGTCTATGGAACGAATACTGAATCTAATCTAATAATTATTTTCAAAATGTATATATCGCCGGTATTTTTATATGGAACGAAAAATAGAAAAGCTCTTACATAAGATATTTTACCATCGGTTTTCATTTATTATTTTCTGTTACAAGTTTACATTGTTGTCACCACAGGTTTTTCAAGGTATTCAAATGAGATTACAATCTCATTTTGCAAGGTATTCAAATGAAAGGGATTAAGAACACAGCTAATTGATGTGAAAGATAATCGGAAATACAAATTGCAGTAATGAAATATTATCAAACTAAAAAGAAATTTTTACTTTTTGTCCATATTAATTTCTTTCGAATTTCACTACTTAATATCTACATCTACATGGATACTCTGCAAATCACATTTAAGTGCCTGGCAGAGGGTTCATCGAACCACCTTCACAATTCTCTATTATTCCAATCTCGTATAGCTCGCGGAAAGGACCAGCACCTACATCTTTCCGTACGAGCTCTGGTTTCCCTTATTTTATCATGGTGATCGTTTCTCCCTGTGTAAGTCAGTGTCAAAAAATATTTTCGCATTCGGTGGAGAAAGTTGATGATTGGAATTTCGTGAGAAGATTCCGTTGCAACAAAAAACACCTTTCTTTTAATGATGTACATTCAAAATCCTGTATCATTTCTGTGACACTCTCCCATATTTCGCAATAAAACAAAACATGCTGCCTTTCTTTGAACTTTTTCGGTGTACTCCGTCAGTCCAATCTGGTAAGGATTCCACATCGGGCAGCAGTATTCTAAAAGAGGACGGACAAGCGTAGTGTAGGCAGTTTCCTTAGTAGGTCTGTTACATTTTCTAAGTGTCCTGCCAATAAAACGCAATCTTTGGTTCGCCTTCCCCACAGCATTTTCTATGTGTTCCTTCCACTCTAAGTTCTTCGTAATTATAATACCTAGGTATTTAGTTGAATTTATGGCTTTTAGATTAGGCTGATTTATCGTGTAACCGAAGTTTAAAGAGTTCCTTTTAGCACTCGTGTGGATGAGCTCACACTTTTCGTTATTTAAGGTCAACTGCCACTTTTCGCACCATTTCGATATTTCTTGGAAATTGTTTTGCAGTTTGTTTTAATCTTCTGATGACTTTGTTAGTCGATAAACGACAGCTTCATCTGCAAACAGCCGATGACGGCTGCTCGGATTGTCCCTCAAATAGTTTATATAGATAAGGAGCAGCAAAGGGCCTGTAACACTGCCTTGGGGAACGCCAGAAATCACTTCTGTTTTACTCGATGACTTTCCGTCAATTACAGCGAACTGTGACCTCTTTGACAGAAAATCACAGATCCAGTCACACAACTGAGACGATATTCCATAAGCACGCAATTTCACTGCGAGCCGCTTGTGTGGTACAGTGTCAAAAGCCTACTGTAAATCCTGATACGGAATCGATCTGAAATCCCTTATCAATAGCACTCAGCACTTAATGCGAATAAAGAGCTAGTTGTGTTTCACAGGAACGATGTTTTCTAAACCCATGTTGACTGTGTGTCAATAGACCGTTTTCTTCGAGGTAATTCATTATGTTCGAACACAATATACGTTCTAAGATCCTGCTGCGTATTGTCGTTAACGATATGGGCCTGTAATTTAGTGGACTACTCCTACTACTTTTCTTGAATTTTGGTGTGACCTGTGCAACTTTCCAATCCTTTGGTACGGACCTTTCGTCGAGCGGACGGTTGTATACGATTGTTAAGTATGGAGCTAATGCATCAGCATACTCCGATAGGAACCTAATTGGTATACAGTCTGGACCATAAGACTTGCTTTTATTAAGTGATTTAAGTTGCTTCACTACTCCGAGGATAATTACTTCTACGTTACTAATGTTGGCAGCTGTTCTCGATTCGAATTCTGGAATATTTACTTCGTATCCTTTTGTGAAGGCATTTCGGAAGGTTATATTTAGTAACTCTGCTTTGGCAGCAGTGTCTTCGATGGTATCTCCATTGCTATCGCGCAGAGAAGGCATTGATTGTTTCTTGCCGCTAACATACTTCACATAGTCTATATTTACAACGAAAAGTACAGAGACGTTTCTTTGAATTTGTTTACTTGTCCCACAGCTCCTTATTATTATGCCTCGGTTATTTTTCTCGTGTTTCATCTTGCAGTTATAACCTTTTACGAATAGCTACGAATAGCTTTTACTAATAGTTACTACCTCAGTCGCATTTTATTACGTAATTCACAGTTTCACCGGCTTAGGCATTATGTCATCACATCTTTTGAAGCCAAATGGAAATACCTTAATGTAACAATAACAGCATCAATTGGCAGAAGGCCAAGCCTGCAGACCTTTAAGAGTATCTTGATAGGCCTGTCAGCGTCATATAAGAGTGGCGTTCTGTAAGTAGGTCGGTTTTATTCAGAATTCCAGTACTCCATATTATTGCTAAGTGTTTCGGTTACGCAACCCTGATTTTAACATAATCTCTGTTCAATGCGACGGCCTAAACCCCCCCCCCCCCTCTTTACTGGGTGGGCCTGAATGCCCGCATGGGCCACTCGTTGTGGCCGAGCGGTTCTAGGCGCTTCAGTCCGGAATCGCGCTGCTGCTACGGTCGTAGGTTGGAATCCTGATCGGGCATGGATGTGTGTGATGTCCTTACGTTAGTTGGGTTTAAGTAGTTCTAAGTTCTAGGGACTGATGACCTCAGATGTTAACTCCCATGGTGCTCAGAGCCATTTGTCAATGCCCGCACGGTACCACTGTACTGGTCGACGTCGCAGCCAACGTCTTGCTGCATCAGTAACATCCCCAAGTATTGCTCCTCGGTGAGTACCCTCATCATACGGCCAGAGAGGTGGAAGTCGGGAGATGTGACATCGGGAATGTAGAGTTTGTTAGGAAGAGCAGTTCAAATAAGGTTTTGTGAGCTCCTCTCGGGTGTGCCGACAGGTATCAGACCTTGCATTATCATGGAGAAGAACAAGTTCGTTTGAATTTTTGTGGCACCTCGAATGAGGGTGTCGGCACTCAACCAACATAGCAGGAGACACAGCTGTGTGCGCCGGTCGGCGCGAGGTGGATCGGACGTTGTTGCGATGATGACAGATGCCTCGCCCAACGACTCACCATGCTTTTGATCACTGCCAGCTCTCCATAGACATTCTGCGAGCGCTTGTGAATATCTGCGATACTCTTTTTTTCCACCAAAAGAAACTCAGTGACAGCTCTGTGCTTGGAACGCAGTTCCGTTACAGACTTGAAGGCTACGTATAGTGCTGCAACCTAGCGGGACTTTAAGAAATTACAGCTGCCGGAGCAGAAATGTTCCTAGATGTTCCACAAGAAGCTCTGCATCTTTTTCAAACTCAACTGACTGAGATGTGTTGTATTACCTGAAACCCCCCTCGTAGTTTCTGCACGTAGGTACACGAACAACTGCTAGCAATTGCCACTCGGCTTCCTACACTTATACAAATACCATCTGTAATCGGTATGGAGCATTAGTGACGGGGTAACTTAAGTGACCGCGACTTTTTAATCAGCCGGATCATCCACTTCATCCTGTTCTTGGCAGTAGAGACTGAATTATGAAAAAAAAAAAAACTGGGAGTAAAGGTGTTTAAACAGTGACGAATGGAGTTAATAGCTGTCACTCTGTCACGATACCTTGTATCTAGCAACACGTTAACAGATGAAGTATTGCGTAACCAGTAGCGGAACGGTGGTTTGTATTGGCCGACGTACGGACCACCTGGTGTTTCCCACGTTTCCTGCAAACTAACTGAAGCGTGCAGTGCAATGGATAAAGCCCAGACATCACTCCCCAATTCGCTATAACTTGAGTGATGTAACTGTTGAGTTCGTGTCGCAACTAAATTTCATTTGTTTTTGAGTGTCAATGCTGGTAATTTTCGAAGTCGGTTTATGCATTTAAGGGCAAGAGGTAATGCTATCAGATTAGTACTAATATTTAAGTAGCCTACACTGTGACGTATTAAGAAAAGGCAAACCTACGTTTCTAGCATTTGTAGACTTAGAGAAAGCTTTTGACAATGTTGACTGGAATACTCTCTTTCAAATTCTAAAGGTGGCAGGGGTAAAATACAGGGAGCGAATGGCTATTTACAATTTGTACAGAAACCAGATGGCAGTTATAAGAGTCGAGGGGCTTGAAAGGGAAGCAGTGGTTGGGAAGGGAGTAAGACAGGGTTGTAGCCTCTCCCCGATGTTGTTCAATCTGTATATTGAGCAAGCAGTAAAGGAAACAAAAGAAAAATTCGGAGTAGGTATTAAAATCCATGGAGAAGAAATAAAAATTTTGAGGTTCGCTGATGACATTGTAATTCTGTCAGAGACAGCAAAGGACTTGGAAGAGCAGTTGAATGGAATGGACAGTGTTTTGCAAGGAGGATATAAGATGAACGTCAACAAAAGCAAAACGAAGATAATGGAATGTAGTCGAATTAAGTCGGGTGATGCTGAGGGAATTAGATTAGGAAATGAGACACTTAAAGTAGTAAAGGAGTTTTGCTATTTGGGGAGAAAAATAACTGATGATGGTCGAAGTAGAGAGGATATAAAATGTAGACTGGCAATGGCAAGGAAAGCTTTTCTGAAGAAGAAAAATTTGTTAACGTCGAGTATAGATTTAAGTGTCAGGAAGTCATTTCTGAAAGCATTTGTATGGAGTGTAGCCATGTATGGAAGTGAAACATGGACGATAAATAGTTTGGACAAGAAGAGAATAGAAGCATTCGAAATGTGGTATTACATAAGAATGCTGAAGATTAGATGGGTAGATCACATAACTAATGAGGAAATATTGAAAAGGATTGGGGAGGAGAGAAGTTTGTGGCACAACTTGACCAGAAGGCGGGATCGGTTGGTAGGACATGTTCTGAGGCATCAAGGGATCACCAATTTAGTATTGGAGGGCAGCGTGGAGGGTAAAAATCGTAGAGGGAGACCAAGAGATGAATACACTAAGCAGATTCAGAAGGATGTAGGTTGCAGTAGTTATTGGGAGATGAAGAAGCTTGCACAGGATAGAGTAGCATGGAGAGCTGCATCAAACCAGTCTCAGGACTGAAGACCACAACAACAACAACACTGTGACGTAATATTAAAATTCCGCTCCCTCAAGCTTGTTTCTGTTTCCGACATGTTCTGATGCGCAATGCCGTTCGGGAATGTTGGCCACACAAAATTCGGGTATTATGGGCCACACTACTAAATTCTTCTTTGGCTTCAGAGCGTGATGCCAAAGTTCGAGAAGCAGTGTGACGTAGAGCGATCTGTGATTGTAAGGATGTGAGCGGTTTCCAGTCGAAGGCGAAATGAGTAAAAGGTATGTTGCTGGTCGTTTTAGTGTTCCTAGAACTACACTCCAAAAGAAATTAAACTCATTGCAACGAATCAGCAGCCATCTATTACACATCAGGGGGGGGGCGTTGGAAACCAACATTCGCAAAAAAAAAAGGTCAAGAAATGCTTCTAACACATGTGAGACATTTCAGTTCCACGTTAATGCGGGTAGTTTCGAATTTCAAAAACCAGCTTACGATCTGGCTGAAAATTTAGAACGGTCTTCTAGATTTAACAAAGATATTTGGAGTTAAATTTTCTATGGAAACTTCATGAAGAAACACCCAGAAAGGTATTACAAAAGACCTCAGATACAAGTTTAATTTGATGTATCAGGTCCAATCGACCAAAAGTTGAAGCGTATTTAACCAATCATTTTTTATTATTCTTTTGATATATAATAAAAGTAATTTGTTTGTGAACCACAGACACAACTTTTCTTTTATTCACAAACCTTTGTTTTGTTGGCTACCCCACACTATCTGACACCTTTATTACGATCAGGGGTTGTAAGTCTTACAAAATCTGTTCTAGCTGTGTGTCATTTTCGGCACAAATCTTTATTTCATCATTTACACCAGAACAACATTCAAGTAAAGGATTTTTCCAGTTGTACCTGGTTCCAAAACAGCAACAAAAATTTCATATGAATTTTGGATTCTAACCACCGTTCCGATAGTAAACTAACAAGTGGCAACATTAAAATTGTAATTAGTGGAAACTATAGTATTTTGTAAAATGTATTTCAAGACCGCTGTGTATTTCAGAACTGCCAAGAGCTGCAGGAAACAAAAGAAATATTTTCCATAATGTTATGCGTTTGAAGTCGTTGCAAATAATGCGAAAAACCATTCACTACCACTGCTGGCAATAGTAACAGTTATTATATAGTCAATAGCCCAATTCTATAGTTTCTTGTAGGAAGTGTATTGCACGAAGATTTACAGGGGAGATAGCGGTAAAGCCCCGAGTGTGGTAAAAGGCCGCACCGAGTGTTTGAACTTAGCGCTATCGATTGAAGAGTTGACTATATAAACGTTACTACAGTAAACACGCTGCCGGTCTTCACTCCATTTTGTGGGGCAAAACTCCGTAATCTTTGTTTTAGCTAAATTGTAAATTTCTCTACAATTAATAATCAGAGGGAGCTGGAATTGGATGGGGTACAGATAACAACCCGACCTATAAGTTTAATTTGAATGACTACGATGTTAGAAAAACTGACAATGGCGCTACTTCACCCTCCCCCGCCCCCCCTAATACTATATTACATCAACTCGTTTTAACACATATGGTTTCTTGTCGTGAAATTAAAGACGATTAGGCGATGAAACAAACTGTTACGTCTCTCCCGTAATGTGAGAATCACCACAGGATATCTCTTAGAAGCAAATTATTCTTCAGTACCAGAAGGTTTTTGTTCGTGATATTGCACAGCATTCATATACGATGTTGCTACCGTACAGATGTAGATTTAGTTTATCGTACGAATTTTGTAGTACAAAGACTAATAAACAACATCAAAGTGTGTTACTGTTGACTGCAGGTTTACCACGCGTCGGCAGTGTCCGAGGATGGTTTCTTCCTCATCTTACTGGACACCACTGTGAGAAAACTACCATACAGCCTGTTGTAAACACCTTCACGACACGTGGAGATCATCAGATTATCGAAATCAGTAATTAAGAAATAAGTCGTTGTTAGATTAAAATTCTGTGCCGTCTTGAATTCGAACACTGCAGCCTGTGTCGTGTGAGTAATGTTGTAAAAGATTAAGCTACCCAAGCTCGGTTCACGGTCCTTCGTCCTCACAGCTTTACTAGGTTCTTTACCTTCAAAAGTTCTCCAGCATAGCATGCAGTATATACTGACGCAGCGCGTTTGCATTATATTTTCATCTAACGTGAAGACGGTGAGTGAGGTGTGTCTCAGTTTTTGTATGTAGTAGGAGCTATATATAATACCTGTAACTAGATCTACAAAAAATACCACGCTGATACGTTGCCATCGGCTTTTCTGATATGTAAGTTTTTCATTTTCTCCGATTGTACTGCTGAGAACATGAAAAGAAGCCCGCTGCTCAAAAGAGAACAAGACAGAAGCGGATATTATATTTAAAATTTTTCTTAACTTCCACAGCACTTCGGAAATAAGAACACATTCAAGAAACGCGTTAAGCCGCGTATGAGAACATAAATGGTGGTGTAACTACACTATTGAAATTATTACTGACACAGTTGTGGAACACCTAAAAACTTCGTTTACGTTGGTTGCAATTAACAATAACCAGCTATGGTGGTTTTTTATGTCTTAAGATTACTGCAGTCCAAGATTGTTTTTGACCATACCTATTTCCCTTTTATTAACAAAGTATCTCAGAGATTATTTTGTAAGTGTAACATATATCGGTTCTAAATTTTGCTACTTAAAGGTTATAATTAATTTTGGTTTATAAATTTGGCATACAGGAAAGCTACCTGTAATCTATTGCCGCGCGGTGTAGCCGCGTGGTGTAGGTGCCTTGTCACGGTCCGCGCGGCTCCCCCCGTCCGAGGTTCGAGTCCTCCCTCGGGCATGTTTGTGTGTGTGTGTGTGTGTGTGTGTGTGTGTGTGTGTGTGTATGTTGTCCTTAGCGTAAGTTAGTTTAAGTTAGATTAAGTAGTGTGTAAGATTAGGGACCGATGACCTCAGCAGTTTGGTCCTATAAGACGTTCCCACAAATTTCCAACTTTCCAAATTGTAATCTATAAATAGCAAAATGTAGGAACGTATTGTGTGTACAATATTAACGGAATGACCACTGAAGATAAAAAACACAAGTGCAACGCTTCTGGTGAAAAACACTCCTAAACTCTAGCAATTTTAAGCTGGAAAAAAGAAATAATAATTCATATACAGGGTATCCCATTTGTCTTGAACATCCCAAATAAATTTTTTCCCAGAAGAAAAATAAAAAACGCACCAACTGAACGTTGTTAACAGCCAAGAGTACCTTTGTCCGTTACGTCTTGTTTCAATTTTTGTCGGGGTAATCCACAGTCTCTCCTCAAAACCTCTTCAAGAACGTATCACATTAACATCTAAATTCGGGGACACGAAGTAGACGCAGGCAGAAAAATAACCCGTGACGCAAGCAGCAAGGACATCAGAAGCCGACTAGCACTGCCAAAAAGGCCACTCATGGCCAAGAGTAATCTAGTAGTATCAAACATACGCCTTAATTTGAGTTTGTCAGAACATGCTATTGGAGCAGAGCATTGTATAGCAGTGAAACGTGGACTGTGGGAAAACAGGAACTGGAGAGAGTCGAAACATTAAAGATGTGGTGTTACAGAAGAATGTTGAAAATTAGTTGGACTGATAACGTAAGGAATGAGGAGGTTCTCTGCAGAATCAGCAAAGAAGGAAAGTAATGGAAAACACTGACACGAGAAAGGGAAAGGATGGTAGAACATGTGTTAAGACATCAAGGAATGACTTCCGTTGTACTAGAGAGAGAGAGCTGTAGAAGGTAAAAATAGCAGAGGAAAACAGAGAGTATATTATGTTCAGCGAATAATTAAAGATGTAGGATGCAAGTGGCACTTTGAGATGAAAAGGTTGGCGCAGAAGAGGAATTCGTGGATTTCCGCATCACACCAGATAGAAATTTCATAACACATAATAGTGTACCATGCTCGTAAAAACAACGTTACTAAAAAATTAAAAACAAGACTGACTCTCATGTATTGTGACACTAGGCAGGTACCTAGGTTAACGTAAGTCTTCAATATCTGGAGTTGAAAATAAACAGATGGAAGCACGATGAAAATTCGCACTGGTCATTTAGTCAATCGTCTTCAGATGAAGTTTTGAGTACAATACACGCCGAGGAAGATAAGGCAGAAACTCTACTCAGCTACGGAGTATGTAAGTTAGCACAAAAATAAATGGTAATAATGTTTATGAATTTACAGCATGTGTGCATCTAGTACCGTACAACAGTTATCTAAAAAAAATATGTAGCTTTTCTATCTTCTCTTCGTTGGTGCACGATGTACTCACATAAACCTTGAACTGAAGACTGTTGACTCTGTATTCTCCTTGTCTTTGTGTTTGCCTACTGTCAGCTCGAGCAAGTGGACGAGACGCTACCCGACCACGAATATCACAGTAATTGGTCTCCCATGACCATTGTCAGATGCACTCAGTGGCGTCACAGTAAACAAGTGCTGTGGTGACTAAGGAAAACCTGAAACGTCCCCTTACAAAAATTAATTAATTACTGTGCTGATAAACCTCTTACATTATTTGATTTTCAAACAACTGCGCAAAACTGAACGTACTTAGACATTTCTCTCATTACTTATTCTGATCAACACTAAACTGACAAACTATTATTAGCGCAACGCAATCTCACTTTCAAAAATCCCTGCAAAAGAATGGCCCTGACTAACAATAACCTATACCTTTCATGAATCACTTACCTCACAAAAATCTTCGTTACTCGAATTACTGCAATACAGCGAGCGTCAATAGTGCCAGCTAAATAAAAGATTCTAACTACTGAAGGCACTAACTACTGATAGGCATAGTTAGCAAATGACAGATTTTGATAGAGAACAAACAAATGTATTTACCTTAATAGTGTTCAAAAGTCATACATCCAGTCTTTAAATTTACTGTCTCTGATGGACACACGTCCAGATCATCCGCTCTCAAAACTCTGCCATCTCTCTCCCCATATCCACCACTGCTGGCGGCTCACCTCCAACTGCGCAACGCTACGCGCTGTTAACATCCAACTGCTCAACAGTACAATAGCGAATATTACAACAATGCTAACCAGCCACAGCCTTCACACAGCACAGTCAGTGATTTTCATATAGAGCGCTACGTGGCGTTACCAACATAAAAACCTAAACAGCCTACTTGCAAAACCCATCACACTGTGGATGATTTTAATACAGTAGGCGTGTACTATCATGCTGTTTAGCGTGTCTTCGTGAGATTTCACGATAAAAACGACCGAAGCGGAGTCATTCCTAAGTGCAACAATAATGTGGTACAATAATAATTTACTCCTGGTACCAGCATTGTGTAACATATTTAACAGAAGAAAATGAATATTTCGACGGAATGAATTGCACCAGACTGCCCTACAAACTCAGAAATTATAATCTAATAGGCCGATAAACCACAGGGATGCGAAGGAAGACGTGGGCACAGTAACAGTCGAACGTCTGATATTTGAAGTGCAGAAGAAAAAAAGAAGGAGAATTTTGTTCACTTTCGTACATTTGGAGTGCTGTTACGAGCACTTCCGTTGAACACTTTTCTCGCTTTCGGAACTCAGCGGAACTCAGGCCACACTCGCACGCACGATGCAGTTCCACAGGTGGCCGGCAGCGGCTAGCCGGCTAGCGGGCGTCTCATCCAGAGAGCGGACTCCGCCGGAGGACCCCGCGTGTCCTTCGAGGAGCAGGTGGACGCTGGCACGGGGGGAAAGGACTGCGTGGTGACACGGCTCCTGGCCCCTCAGGATCTAGGAGAGGCCGCCAGCCGCCAGGAGGAAGGAAAGGAGAGAAGGAGGGGGCGTCCGGCAGAGGCGGCGGGGTGGGAGTGACGCGAGGCAGCGGCTATTGTTGCTGTCAGCGTATATAAAGCCCGCGCTGGACGCTGTCCGGCACAGTTCCTTCCAGCAGCAAGGCAACAACCACCTCCAGCAGCCGCCATGAAATTCTTCGTGAGTATCTGGCCGCAGGTAGCAGCTCTAGGGTCGGTTAGGCCGAGAAGCGGCAGCGCGAGCGGGCGGACGAGATCTGGCTCTTAAACTGCTCAGTACGTGCCTAGGTGCCGACACCTCTGTGTGCGTACTGGTCTGTTTACACGCCACTTACAGTATCTTATCCGGCCTTTCGTTCACAGTATATTTCTGATGTAAGGGCCAGATCCCGAATCAGATTGTGCCAGACCGCGACTCGATCCTGGCAGCTTAGCGTGACACAGGAGAGTTACTTTACCGACTGTGCCATCTGTGGTGTCACAGCCAGACACCACATTTGCTAGGTGGTAGCCTTTAAATCGGCCGCGGTCCGCTAGTATACGTCGGACCCGCGTGTCGCCACTATCAGTGATTGCAGACCGAGCGTCGCCACACGGCAGGTCTAGTCTAGAGAGACTCCCCAGCACTCGCCCCAGTTGTACAGCAGACTTTGCTAGCGATGGTTCACTGTCTACATACGCTCTCAGTTGCAGAGACGACAGTTTGGAATAGCCTTCAGATACGTCATTTGCTACGACCTCGCAAGGCGCCATATTCAGTAATTAGAATGAATTCTTAACAGACAATATTGCGAATCATGTACCGTCAAGAGCGACGTTCATCATTAATGGATTAAAGTTAAGTGTCGAACTAATTATGTCCGCTTTCTGAATTCTAATTCCTTGTCATGTTCCAGACCTCACGTCAGTATAGTTCTTCCCTCCTCACACCAGCCTGCGTGAGCTAAAACGCGTGCGTTTCGGCCTCCACTAGTAACACGGTGTTGGCACTTCTGCCAACACAACACTATCCAGGCGCTACTTCTGAGCCATCATAGCTCATCTTCCAACCAGTGTTCACCTGGGTTTCAAATTTCACAGAAATTCTCCTGCATAGCCAGCAGGGCTTGCTTATTGGTGCGCTACTCCAGCATGGTAAGAAGGAGAGCTTCTGTGAAGTTTGGAATGTAGGAGATGAAGCACTGGCGGAAGTAGAGCTGTGACAGCGGCTCGTGAATTGTGCTTGGACTGCTCACTGTAGGCAAAGCTCCCAGATTCGAGTCCCGCCCGGCACACAGTTTTAGTCTGCCAGAAAGATTCAAATTGGCGCACACTCCACTGCAGAGTGAAAATTTCATTCTCTCTGTGCCTAAGCCAGACTGTGGGTAAGCCATCAACCCGCAGTATCCAATTTTCCAAGAGTGACTGCTAGTCGGCTGAGATTCTCAAGAGAAATCTGGAAGGTAGGAGTCGAGGTACTAACGGAAATAAAGCTGTCAAGGCAGATCACTATTAGTGCTTTGGTAGCTCAGTTGGCAGAAGACTTTAGAGCGATAGGCAAAGTTGTTAGGTTAGAGTCTCGGTTGACGTACAGTGTTAATCTGCCAGGAAGTTTCATATCAGCGCTCACTCCTTTGCAAAGTGAATGTTTCATTAATGAAACATCCTCTGGGGTTCGGCTAAGCCATGTACCCCCGGTATCCGATCTTCCAGAAATACTAGTCATGCAAGGTATGCGAGAGAGCCCGTGTGAGGTTTGGAAGGTAGAAGACAAGGTAGCTATCCTACTGCCGAAGTAAGGCTGTGAGGAGGGTTCGTCAGTCCTGCTTGGTTAACTTAGCCAGTAGAGCACTTGTCTGTCCCGAGTTCGAGTCCTGGTCCGGCGTAGAGTTCGAATCTGTCACGGTTTAAATCGGTGTCCACACCGCTGAAGAGCGAAAATTCATTCTTGAAGCCCTAAACTTTTGGCTGAAATATACTGTCAACGAGCAAGTGGACGAGACCTGCGGTGTAAACTGAGCAGTAAGCGCGCACACGCTGAATGGGTCAGTTTCCACGCTAAGTGCAGTACGTCATCCCACCTGTGATGCATCGCATATTTCGAGCATCAGGGCGACGTCGTGTGCTCCCTCAAACACGGCAAGCCGATATTGGAAACTCTAATTCGTCTGTAATAAATAATTTGATAAAAGCCTGCAGCTGTTTCAACTGTTTTGTTTGTTGTGAACCAACATTTGCTGCCGTCAACCTTTGTTTTCTGTGCGACATGTTTCAGGCAATAATTGACAGTATCACTGGATTTTTTTTTATTCTTTCCCGGAACATGTCGAGCGGAAAATAAGGAAAAACTGTGACCATTGCAGCTAACGGTATTTTGTAGCAAACAGTACCATATTTGTGAAAATTATGATCTAAATACAACTTGAGGAGCCAGCAGATATGCCGCGTAAATTGGCCAATGGCCGTCCAGGTGTTTACCAACGGTGTATGTTCACTGACCTCTTTTACACGGCAGGTGTAACACGTTAGTCAGTCAAGTAATGAGGGACCTAATAACCAGAGCAAGTAGTATGTGGGTCAGTATCTCTCTAAATGAGCCCAAATTTCGCTGATCGTAATCATTATGCAAGATGAAATTTGGAAGGGACACTCTGTTCCTTGATCCATTTTGGAAACTAGGCTCTCAAAATGTTGTTAATGACGCTGTCACTCGATGATCAACGCCTTTCTCGTTACGGCTGCCATTGCATCTCTGTGCGTCTTTGACACTGGCACTGCTCCCTCAATGACGAACAGTACTCAACCAAGACTTTGTGGAATGAGGATCCTGGAAATAACAACTTTTGTGAGTACTTCAGGTATGATTACACGCTGTGGACGCACGAGTAGCAGCTACGTGTATAGCAACATCAACGGCCACTGTTTTCGGAAAATTCGCCGAAGGCGAGGTAGTCAAGTGACTGCGGTTCCCCCTCATTTGCTTCCACAGAGAAGAATGCGAGAAGAAAAGAAATCAGGCTTTGTGGACGTCGTCTTTTTTAAGCAGGCAAAATGCTTCCGATAATTCGTGAACTAATGCTGGATATATATTTCTTCTAGAACGCTGAAAATCGATTTTGATTATACCCTTTAAAATAATTTTGTCAGAGACCCGGTAAGACCATTTACGATAAAAATGTCTGTATACCAGTTAGAGGCACACTGTCAACAATATTTCAGTTTTTGTCTACTGGTGGTTCATACGGAAGTTTGGTGCATCTCTTTAAAGAAAACTTCTCATCGATATGCGTGTACCATCACCGACGCGCAAGTCGCCCAATGTGGCGTGACCTGAAATAGGACTTGCAACCCTTTTTTAACTAGATAACTGTAGGGCGCAAAGAGCGGTGCTCTTACTGAACTGATGAATATAAATAAAACATGAATCTAAACTACTGGTTACGTTAATGTTTTACTGAGTTCATCAGAACAGTGAGAGCACCATTAACATTAAAAAACGTGGTAATGAAATGTACGTATGGCACTTACGGCCCGTAGTTCTCTTCTTGCGACTTCGGATGTCTGGTCCAAGTCTCTTTACTGGACACCACTAAGGCACCTTCGGCGTCGATGATGATGAAATGATGAGGGCAATACACCCAACCAATCCAGCGCGGTGAAAATCTCCAACCAGCCACCCTGCGATAGACAGTCGGCAACCGTAACCACAAGACCACCAGCTGGTGACGTGGGACGTGGAAAGTTAAGCAGACAGAAACCATGACCAGAAAAAAATAATAAAAAATTTAAAACAGGTGGCATACTGCTACTCATGAACCATAAATAGCGAAGGTTTAGAAAAAATTTTGACGTCTTCAAAACCTTTCTAGAATGAAATTATGGTTCACTACTGAAGATGTACCTAAGTGGGAAGGAGCGAGAATATCCTGTTCCAGATTTCGGTCTCTGTGTGTATTACTTTCTCTGTTCAGTAGCAAATGTGCGTGTCATACTCATGTATTTCATGGATGACTGGCTTTCCTACTTCATCAGAACTGTAGGAAAAATACAAATAAAGTGCCTTTGCTTACGAGCGCAAAGTTTCGAACTGAAACGAAATAATGTCAGAATGACATTTTCACTCTTCAGCGGAGTGTGCTCTGTTATGAAACTTACCTGGCAGATTAGAACTGTGTGCCAGACCGAGATTCGAACTCGGGACCTTTGCCTTTCGCGGGCAAGTGTTCTACCATCTGAGCTACCCAAGCACGACTCACGCGCCGTCCTCACAGCTTTAGTTCCCGGCAGAGGTCCCGAGTTCGAGTCTCGGTACGGCACACTGTTTTAATCTGCCAGGAAAGTTTCACGAAATAATGTCGTTTCACATGACTTGGCACTGCATCGCTGTAGGCGTGACAAAGACGTAGCAAGGCTCTGAGTGGAAGGAAAGCAGAAATAGACAAGGACAGAGACTGATATAGCCCCGCCATACTAAATATTGTCCACCCTTTGCGGACAATGCCGTCAACACCACGGCTGTACGTTGGCAACTACCTGCAACAGCCTGTTCCATCAGCACTATTACCCGGCTATACCTCAGCACTGCCATGTACTGCTCTCACTTTGCAGCAATGTTGATGACAACATTATTTTATTGCCGTAAAATACGGTCCGTGTGAAAGCAGCGTGATTCTCCCAATAAATTTGCTTCCGCTATATGTCTTCACGACGGCTAGATTTGTCGTCCCACACTAAGTCAGTCTGGACTATTACTACCAGATAGTTGAAGATTTGGGTATCAGCACTTTTTGACTATCTACATGCATTATATTACAGATTTATCCCATATCGTGTCACTTTTTTGTCAAATGTTGCATTCAGATGCGATGGTGTACGATATACCTTCAGTTAGACATAATGAACCAACCTGGGTAGGATTTGATGCAGCCGTTAATTCAGTAGCCAATTAACAACAACGCTGCATCACTGGATGCTCATATATGATTACGGCAGAGTAGTTACTGGTATCTCATGAGGTTATCGGAAACAGACAATAAATATGTACAGTATGTAAACGAGTGGGTAGGAAGAACAGTGGCGCATAGTGCCAACGATCTGTTTCACTGCCACGGAGGGCAATTTCAATCGCATTCGTCCGTCCGCATCGGTAAGAGCGCCGATTAAAATCACGGCATTCAGCAGAATTACTGCCGGCAGTGGAGATAGATCGGCCCGCAGATAACTGCCCAATGGAAACGCTCGCCTCGTTATGTGTTAGGACCGTGCGGTGCGCGCTGTATGCGGGGGTAATGCACCCGCGTTAAATGGCCCACCGCTCCCCGTAACGACTGTTTCGCCGGTGATACTGTTAGCACCTGCGTATCAGTCCATTTGGTCGGCACGCTAATTTTCCGAGCGGTGTGAAGTGCCCGCCGGCTCTGTCGGACACGTCTACCGTGAAAGTGGTGCACTTCGTGGCGCACCGAAACATCATATCGCTTATCACGCAGATCTGTACCAGATGTTATGTTCCACAGGGTACTATGTTAAGACCAAAACTACTTAGCTTCTTTAAAACTAACAGTCCCAGAATGTGTCACATGGCACTGTGTTAGAAGAAAAATTATTCATCTTTAAAACTGGCAGTCAGGAAACACTTTCCAGGGTACTACGATATGACAGCATTATTCGGCTTCATTAAAACTCGCGGTCTGGGGACGTGTTCGAGGGCATTATGTCATGCCCAAAGTTATTATTCATCTTCTGTAACTAACGGTCTGAGGATGCGTCCCAGACTACAACGCGAGAACCAAAATTATTTAGCTTTTTTTTTTTTAAAAAAAATGGCAGTTTGAGGGTGTGTCCCAGGGTTCTGTGTTAGGCCCAAAATTATTAGTCAGTTTTATTAAAACTAGCGGTCTGAGGATGTGTCCCAGCGTACAATGTGAGGACAACAGGTTTTTTAAAAAAACTGGCAGTCTGAGGACATGTTTAGGGTACTGTGACAGGACCCAAAATTATTCAGCTTCATTAAAACTGTTTGATGCGTCCCAAGGGACTATGTTAGGACCAATATTATTTCTATTGTTTGTTTTAAAACTTCTAATCTGGAGGATAAAACTTAGGATATAATGTCCCGTCAACGAAGAAGGTTGTTAGAGATGGAGCGCGAACGAGGAACCATCCCAGCATCTGCCTTGCGATTTAGAAATACTACCAAAAGCAAGATGGTCATACTGGGGATGTGAAACACTGTACTTTTCAATGCAAGGTACCTGAGGCATTTGGCTGTTCGTATGATGACACACAATATAGAGCTTATTCTTCTTAAAGTTCGATCGAGAACAGAGATTTAAACACTGTAGACACGGATGAAAGGATAACTTCTGTTAAAACTTCTGGGCCTGGTCCAAAAATCAAACTGTAAATTATTAGTGAAGAGTTTTATTCGTGGATCACGACCTCTGAGTAAGGAAGTTTCAACAACTTTAACCACTAATTCTGAAGACTTCATCATATTAGAAATATAATTCTATGTCATGCCTACTAATTGTACGACATTAGCCTAGTAAGAAAGTAATACAATTTATGGAAGAAAAACTCCCTGTTTGCTGCCACACCAAAGTTCGCTTTCGTAGCTTCCGATGTTCCCCAGGGGATTACTTTGGGATTAGTAACAATAATTTGCATCTTTCAAAACTGGCAGAATGAAAAAAGGAACATTAGGACTCCACGTCCCCATAGGGCGTTAGTGTCCTCTCAAAAGAACTGTCTGATATGGTTCACGCTATAAATTTACGGTATTGCATCTCATTTGGCTTCTTATCTTCTTTCGTTCGTTCATAGTCTTGCTCTTATTCGTTCTGTTTGTTCGCTTTCCTTGTTCAATTTATTTTCCCTCTTCTTCTAATTCCCTTCTCTGACGTTTCTCCTAATATACTATGCTGTATCTCATTTTTGCACTTAGTTCGCTTCCTCATAAATATGCTTCTATTCGTCCTTTTTTCTTTTGGTTCCTCTTACTTCTCAAATTTCCTTCCTCTCCTTTTCTATTTCTTTCTTAGGTCTTATACGATTGATGTCTCACAGATTCCTATGTTCCATCTTATGTTCCTTCTCACCTTCATTCTCACCTTCATATACATATTTTCACTCGTCCTCTCTTAGTTCTCCAACTTCCTTTGTGTCTTTTTCTGTTTGGTCTTCATTTTCCTAACATTACACTTACATTCTCCTTTCCCCCGTATTTTTATCACGTCACAGATGTTTCTCTTCGCCCTTTCTCCTATGACGCTCTCATTTAACTGAATTCCATTCTTCCTCGTGCTATTGTGATTGAGCTTTCCTGCAGTTTACCAGAATAATTTCCCACAAATACCACATGAATCGATTGGCGAATGTAAAAACATTCATGTTCTTACGATATTAAGGAACTGACTTTGTATTATTGACAGCACAAAACAACGTCTGCTATTGTCTAGACAACATGTAACAAATTTGTAGCTCCCAATAACCGAGATACGACGACATTTCGCGTATCATAATCTTCATTATTAGAAAAGTTACTTCCCTTCCCCTTTGGCATTCTTGTCAAGACCAAGCCCATGCTAGACTCCTAATGGCGAAGATATCGACACATACCGGATTTCTAGTACTACCACTAGAAGCTGAGGATGATTATTATCTGCACAAATTCAGCGCTATTAATACTATCTCCGCGCTAATCCATGGCAGCACCTCCACTGTGAACCAAGTGCGCAGTTGTTTGAGTCACGCGAAGATGACGCTGAGAATGCCATTTATCTCTTCAGAAGAAACTGCTCGCATCTGCCTCTGTGGCAGGGCAGGAAGCGGGCGGTGCGTAACTGTGCGTTACGTCAGACGCGCGGAGGTCGCCGGGAAGACTTTCTTTTGGCGGCTCGGCTCAGACAACACCAGTGCCGCCGAAATGAGTCTTTCTCTCCGCAGCGCTTGCCTCCGCCGTTGTGAAACTTGCTAATAGGCTAAAATTCTGTTACAATTTCCTCTCCCGACCAGGTCTTGCGGATAAAGCTCCTAGTGATAGTTTCCTCCTTTCTACAAACCCCCATTGTAGCCGTCAGCAATACTGACTTTTGTGCGTGGACCAACAGTGACGAGATCTTCTAGGATAACGTTTCGACGAGTTTTCTATTCGTCATCTTCAAGCGAAGTGTCGCGTTTATACTCAGTTCGTTCCTTTGTAGCCTCTGACGGCAGACTAGCGGTCCTAGGGCTTCTCGGTAACGAAAAGCCTAAAAAGGTAGTCTACATCGCAACAAAAATTTATGTATTCTGGTAACTGGTTGCAGTCACGAATAACCAATTTGGGACAGCTAATTCCTTGGTGACGTGCAGAGCCTATACACGGAGCTGTTGTATGAATCAAAAGGTACCAATCAAAAGATGATTATTCGAAAATGGTTCAAATGGTTCTGAGCACTATGGGACTTAACATCTGAGGTCATCAGTCTCCTAGAACTTGGAATTACTTAAAACTAACTAACCTAACGACAGCACACATATCCATGCACGAGGCAAGATTCGAAACTGCGACCGTAGCAGCAGCACGGTTCCGGACTGCAGCACCTAGAACCGCTCGGCCACAACGGCCGGCAGCTGATTATTCTCAGTCGATATTCAGTACTCATTCGGCTCTACATTCCATTCAACAGGTCCTGCAGTTCTTCCTAAGTATCAGTGAGGATGGCAAAGTCGTCAGCATATCTTATCAGTGATATCCTTTCACCCTAAATTTTAATCCCACTCCTCAACCGATCTTTTATTTCGGATATTGATTTTTAGACGTACAGACTGAACAGTAGCAGCGTACGGTTACGTGCCTGTCTTATATCACTGTCGATTCGAGAACTTCGTTCTTAAACTTCCTGGCAGATTAAAACTGTGTGCCGGATCGAGATTCTAACTCGGGACCTTTGCCTTTCGTGGGCAAGTGCTCTACCATCTGAGCTACTCATGCACGACTCACGCCCCCCCCCCTCCTCTCCCCCCCAGACATACTTCTGGCAGTACCTCGTCTCCTGTCTTCCAAAATTTACAGAAGCTCTCCTGCGAACCATTCTGGAAACTTTGCTCTTGTCTTCCATTACTATGAGATGAAGTTGCTGCGAAGGTTTATTCGTCTGTCGTAGCAGTACCAGTAATGCTTAGCACGATTCGCCATCCCGTAATGAAGCAGTGCTTTTTGGTGCCATGCAAGAACTTCCGAGCTGACGCAAAGAAATAGCTCGAGTGGTCCTTAAAATGTCATGATATGCTATTGGTATTTCTCCCTCTCGACAGACGCACTAAATTCGGCGGGAAGTAAATGTACTACCTGTTTAATCGGGGCTGGTGTCTTTGATCTGACGGACAGAGAATTTTGCGCTCACCGCCAGCTAATTCCATCTCGGAACAGCTGTGGAAGTTGAGAGAGCAGCAGGTACGCACAAATACAAATCAACGTCATCTTCAGAAAGTGTATCTTACCACCGACTGGGTATCCTATCAAAAACTGATACAGTTGGCTTTCTCCGTCACTTCATCATATTAACTCACAGTTGCGGTGTGATGCGATCCACTTCTATTTCTTCTCTTCTCTTCGTAGATTAGGTAATTTCACCTGTTCGGATCAAAATGATGGTGTTCACCTGTATCTTGTCGTTCAAGGTTTGTAGCCAAGGCTTTGTTTTTGAAGTCCATTTTCATGCATTCTGTCTACTTGTTCCCGCTATCTGTTTTGCGTGTATTGTCTTGTGCACTGAACCAACTTGTAAGTCATTTCTAGCGTATTCGTTTGCCAGAAGCGACATTTTCTTGTGCACTCTTTATCAGTACGGAGAAATCTCATTTCCACAGCCTGGACCTCGCTCACATCCTTTTGTACGAAAACCCAGCTTTCAGATAGGTGGATCATAGTAGGTATTACCATGACTTTGCAAAATATCATTGTGTCTTTCCTGACTTGTTTTTGTAGCGTACTTCTAACTGTTCCACAGACTGCGTTAAATTTTAGGAGCTTATTATCAATTGCGCTGTCGGAATTTGGTCCTATGCCACAGCCGAGATCTTGAAAGTGAGTTACCTGTTCCAATTCTACGTTATTAGGTATAATTCTAGGTCTTCTAAGAGATTTTCCTTTGAGTCTGTAACCTCTGATTTAGTAACGGAAATCCTCATGCTATATTTGAAGCCCACAAATTAAGGTGACAGTCGGCTCTTTGAAGATTACCTCAATTTTCCTGAATAATTATTTGATCATATGCGTGTACTAGAGTATTAAAACATTCTTCCCTTTTGATCTTTCTGTTGTAGGCGATATTTTGTTTCCAAGGAGTGATTAGGTCATCTTTCTAGATTCTGAATAGAGTAGGAGACAGGTCACAAACTTATCTAAATCCGTGTATTGTTTTTAATTTGTTTAGACAATTTTTCTCGGTTTTAGATCGTGATTTTTGTCTCCTTCTAAAGAGCTTTCACAGAGTTAATAAGATTAGTTCACATGTATCTTTTTTCATAATTTCCCACATTGTCTACTGACTTTGTAAAAAGGTTTTTCATAATCTGTAAATGCTATGTGCTTCTTTAAGTTAATTTCTTTCCTTTTATCTACCAACTATTGACTAGAAGTGGTACAGAATCGTCCTTTTTTAAACCTATTTTGTTTGTCTAATAAAATAATATGAGAGATAGGGCTGCAGTCTCTTATTTAAGAAATATCTATGGATTTTACTCCACGTCTTAAAACTGCTAATATTGCTCTACAATTTTTCGTGTCGCTTCTGTTGCCTTTCTTTAAAATGACCATGTGAAGTGGCGCAATGGACTCGCATTGGGAAGACGACGGTTCAAAACCCCGACCTGCCATCCAGATTTATGTGTTCCCTGATTTCCGTCAGTGCAGAAACGGTTCCTTTGAAAGGGCATCGCATGAATGCTTCTCCATCTTTTCTTAATCCTAGCTTGTGCTTCGTCTCTAATGACCACGCTGTCGACGGGACGTTAAACTCTGAATCGTCTTTCCCTCTTTCCCTCCTTGAATATGGAGCTGAAGTTTTCTCCGTCACGAACCTTATTTGTTAAAATGGAATAACATAATGTCACGAGATAGAAAGAGATCAACCACAACAAAGGGGGAATCGAAGGCAATATCTTCTGAGTTCTGGGCCCTCGTCTAGTTCCACTTCAGATACTTCCATCCGATCGACATTTTGGCCCCTCTGCTAGATACTTTTTCAGGACATTCTTGTGTTCACGGTCAGCTGAAGACTGATATATACTCCAAGACGCGTCTCGAAGCCACTCATATCATTTCTGTCTCTGCTCTGAGCAGCCTCTCATTTGGTTCCTGGCGCCACACTGTTGTCAAAAATTAATGCAGGCTGCGTGGGTTGGGCCGCTACGAGCTGCCTTCCCTTCACTTCCTGGCCGTCCCTGCGAAGCGAATTGCCGCGGTGTTGGTATTCACTGCACGCAGGCTTCAGTCAGTGTGTCCACTTTCGCGCTGGCCGCAGTCTTAAGGTAGCATTTTACAGGAACATCTGACTGTCTGCCACAGGGGGAAAAGAGTTTCTTTTACTTTTTGCAGACTAGTATTCTAAGATTTTCTATGGACATGTAGTGAAGCAGATGTGGTCGTCATGTGTTCAAAATGCTCGAATGGCACTGAGCACTATGGGACTTAACATCTGAGGTCATCAGTCCCCTAGAACTTGGAACTACTTAAACCTAACTAACCTAAGGACATCACACACATCCATGCCCGAGGCAGGATTCGAACCTGCGACCGTTGCAGTCTCGCGGTTCCGGACTGAAGGGACTAGAACCGCTCGGCCACCGCTGCCGGCTGTCGTCGTGTGTACGTTTGATGATGATGATGATGATGATGATGTTTCGTTTGTAGGACGCTGAACTGTGGAGTCATCAGCGCCCGTACACATTCCTAATCTGTACACAGTCCATCATAGCCACTTACATGAATGATGATGGAATGTTGAGGACCATACAAACACTCAGTTCCCGGGCGGAGAAAATACGCAACCCGGCCGGGAATCGAATCCGGGACCCCATGATCCAGAGGTAGCAACGCTAGCCACTAGACCGCGAGCTGCGTAGGTGAACGTTCGAGACCACTAGTTACGTCTCAGAGAAATTAGACCAAAACGGAAAAGCAGGACACTGCGTCCAATATGAGTTGACGGGAACCTGCCGCAATGGCTGTAGAACGAAGTTAAGGATCCCAGAAAGGAACGAAGGTAGACTCTTATGCCTCGTCTACGTCGAGACACCTCCACTTATTGGTTAAGGCCGAGGAAATAAATCGGCTGTGGCATTGTTCTAGGAATATAGTGGCTAGAGTGTCAACATTTCACTGCGCTGGTTGTAAGCCCTGTCTAGACTTAAGCATGAGTTGTTTCAGTCTGCATTTTCTTGTGTATGAAAATTGATAGCTGTAGCCTGTGCCTCATTGTTGTAACTGGATATATTACGTATGGCTGTGTAATAGCACAACATCATTAGAAAAAGACATGCGTTAAGACATCTGAGGTTGTTGCTCAAGGTTGACAGATTATCCATCTCATAGTGAATATTAATGGTTAGAGTATCCTTCCATTTTTCAAGAAAATTTGAGTCGTATTTGAGAAAGTCGCCATGTATATAGTGTGTTAGTCCCAGTTGTCAAGCAATGCTTCTTTTTAATCACACAAGTAGGAGGGAGTACCTTGTTCACAGTGAACGACCAAAAAAATCAGTTTTCCGTCACGTAGTAATGAAGAGCTGACAGGTGCACTACGTCCCTTTTTTTGTATAGTATTCATGTGGTTGGAGATTTGCGTTTTGCGTAGTGATGAGTATAACATACTGACGAGACGTGTCTGCCAATGTTAAGATTAATAGAGGTTACAGTATTCTTCCTTGTGGAACGCACCAAATTTCTGCCATGCTTGGGAAACAGTCATCAAGCATATTGCATATTGGCCTTACCTGCCAAGTATTGCTTATATCTAGTTGTATATTTAGAATAGACTGCCATATCCTCACGTCTAATCAAAAACAGACCAAAAGAACAGTTTTACCATAATGAAATGAACAGTTTATTTGTGCACAATATTTTTTGTGTTTCTATACTATTGGTACGGTTGGAGCCTTGTGTGATGGGGGGTGTACCATAGTGCCAATAAGTTTCGAAAATCAGACGTCCGATACTGTTATAGGTACAACTCTTCTTGTGGGACATACGAACTTTCATATTTGCGAAACATTCGTGTTGGCCTTAACTAGCAAACAACTCATGTATCTGGGAGCATGTGCTATATTTCGTCAGTAGACAAAGACGGATCACAAAGAACACTTCCATAATGTAGTAACAAAGTCTACTTTTATACCAGGCTGGAAGCCGTACAGTTTGCGTAGTATTTTTATCTCGTGAGAGGTGTAACATAGTAAACGAATGACATAGAAACGAATGACCATTAAGACCTTAGCACCTCAAGTTCCCGCCACTGAAGGGAACAGAACTTGCCACAGTATTCTTCCTTGTAGGACGCACGCAAAATTTCTTCCATACTTGGGAAATATATGTCGAACACTTATCGAAAAATGAAATGTGTGTGAAATCTTATGGGACTACACACTACTTAACCTAAATTATCCTAAGGACAAACACACACACCCATGTCCGAGGGCAGACTCGAACCTCCGCCGGGACCTGCCGCACAGTCCATGACTGCAGCGCATCAAACCTTTCGGCTAATCCCGCGCGGCGAACACTTTGCGTTTTGGATTTAGCTGTCAAGGAGTTGTCATCTGTCTGGCATGGTGCACAGCAATCTGACTGTCAGTTAACGAACACAAAAACACTTTAACATAACGTAATAAGAAGCATTTACTTGTCCAGCGGGTTTCGAGCTTTTTTGTTTGTGGAATGAGGGCTATTTACAGAAGCACAGATATCATTTTGGCCCTGAGGTGTCCCCCATTCTGCTTGTTTCGTGTTTTGCGAAGACTCACCACACGCATATAGTTGTGGTCTTAGCTCGCAGGAAATGTTTCTTAATAATCACTAATCTGAGAGTGTCAGTCAACAATGAAAGAATTGTTAAGATCTTTTTACATAGTGAAGTAAGCAAAGTTTGCAGAGCGCCACAGGCTTCAAACTTTTGTGTCGTAATGGGTGTGTGATGCAAGCAGAGATAGTGACGAGACGTTTCGGCCGCCAGGTGTCCGCCATCGTCCTGGCCCTGGCCGTGAGTGCCTTCGCCGAAGAGCAGGCCGCCGACGAGAAGAAGCAGGAGAAGCGAGGCCTGCTGGGTCTGGGATACGGAGGCTACGGATACGGAGGCTATGGACACGGTCTGGGATACGGACTGGGATATGGCCACGGCCTCGCCTACTCCGCCGCCCCTGCCGTCGTCGCCGCCCCCGCAGTCGCCAAGGTCGCCGCCCCCATCAGCTACGGATACAGCCACGGCCTGGGATATGCCGCCCCCGCTGTGGTCGCAGCTCCAGCTGTCGCCAAGGTATGCATGTGACTACTTTGAATGTCGTCCTAATACTGTCTTGTCCAGCACGAGATCTTCTGAATGGTCTGATTTCACAGTGATTAAATATTGATGAAGTCGTTATCAAGCGCCAAACTTCTTCACTGCTAGGCAATTCAAACCGTCTGCTGGGATTTTCTTCGCAATTCCCACTGATGACCCTGAACGGCTGAGTAAATTGTCCAGATATCCAGGGATACCAGTGGGAATCGTAAAGAAAATTTCGGGAGACGGATTGAAACGCCACACACCGTAAGGTGGCTCGCGGAGTATAGATGTAGATGTAGAAAGAGCTTGAAGAGGAATTTGACCACATAATGATTCAGAAGACAAAGTAGTATGCCGTGTACATATAGATGCAGAGCTGTGGCATCTGATGTACCACAGAACTAATAGTATTGATCATAATAATCATCTCTACCTTCGCTCTGTGCTCAAAAGTGACAAGTTAGCTTTATATGCTTGAAAAAAACTGGGCCAAGCATAGGAGTCTGAGAACTACCCCAAGTTGAAAAGTGCAAACCAGAATGAAGTCCATTCCTTGTCTTCCACAGAGCTCTCCAAAGTCACAAGTCATTCATATATGCTTGGAGAAAAAGACCTAAGAGGAATAGAACAACATAGAAAGTCTACTGTGCTCTCCAAAGAAGTTGCTAATGTATGCTCAGAGAAGAAGATTGGATCAGGTACTGGACCCTGAGAACTACATAAAGTTACAGAACCAAAGATAGAAAGAAGTCAGTTCCATGTCACCTGCTAGGCTGTCCAGAATCACAAGTCATTTACATATGCTTGGAAACAAGGGGTAGACCATGTATGGAAACCCCGAGGAACAGCTCAATTTAGAGACTCCAACTTAGGAAGAAATCTATTTCTTACTCTCCACTGTACTATCCAAAGCGTCAAGCCATTTACATACATTTGGAAAAAGTTGGGACCAAGTATGAAACCCTGAGGAACATCCCAAGTCACAGTGCCCAGCTACAGATAAGTTCCTTCCTTGTAACGTAACAGTTCTTCTCTCGCCTACAACAGCTCTGTTTTCTCCAGCATTAAACAGAAGTGGATCAGACTGTCCAAATACATAACTTCGCTCTTTGGCAAGCTAAACTCGAGTCAGTACTCCTTTGTGTACTAACATTCTGCGTCTTATTGTTCCAGGTGGCCTACGCTGCCCCTGCAGTGAGCTACGC
Source organism: Schistocerca serialis cubense (assembly GCF_023864345.2). Lineage (NCBI taxonomy): Eukaryota > Metazoa > Arthropoda > Insecta > Orthoptera > Acrididae > Schistocerca > Schistocerca serialis. The sequence continues at coordinate 218,946,284 of NC_064647.1, read as the reverse complement.
TAAGGTGGCCGCCCCCGCCATCTCGTACGCTGCCCCCGCTCTGGGCTACGGATATGGATACGGCCACGGACTGGGATATGGAGGCTACGGATATGCCGCCCCCGCCATCGCCAAGGTCGGCTACGCAGGTCTGGGATACGGCTACCACGGATGGCACTAAGCTTCACCTCGTCCGACATCAAACCAACACGGCCGGACACCCTTCTTCACTCGCACTCACCCTAGCACCAGCATGACAGACGCCAGGAGCTATACCTGTGGTGGACAGTTGCCCCTCTGCACGCAGAAGATCTGAAGATAACCCAGTTCTCCTCTCGCCTACCACCCCTCTGTTTTCTCTAGCATTAAACAGAACTGGATCAGGCTGTCCAAACACAGAACTTCGCTCCTTGGCAAGCTAAACTCGACTCAACGCTCCTTTGTATCCCCCTCTTCAACTCATCACGTTTTCCTGATTATTATGTCACTTCACTACCACTTCATACCACTGCCTAGATTCGACTCTTTGGCTGTTCTACGTGCAATATGTTTGTCTGTAATTTATTGTAATATTGACTGATGTGAAGGAAGAAAATCTGATGGATTTTGACTCTGTACGATATAAAGGTCATGAGTTTGGAATAAAATATTTGTAAATCATCATTATTTAGTCACAAGCCGCCTTTTCTTTCTGGAAACTATTATGTGCTTACTTCCTGGACTGGTCCTATCACATCATCAGTCTCCTTCTCCTCCTCATCCTCATCAACTGTTCCACATTGACTACAGTATAAACGCCCCTATAGAATATCCATTTATTCCAGCTTTTTCATTCAGTTAGTTGTATGTTACATAGGTCACATACGTGAACTATGTGTATCGAAACGACTAGGAACGAATAACTTTCTACAGAATGTACACGTGATCTGGTTGTCTGCTTGACATCATTTTCGTTTTTCATTAAACATCTTAAATTATTTGAAAGGAGACATTTGGGAAGTTTATGTTTCAGCATCAGGTCCCACAGCTTGTATCATTAGAGCTACAGACGTATTACTGAGTACTTTGTTTAGTAAGAAAAGAAAAAGGAATAGTAAAATTCTAGGAAACCAAATTACATATCAAGATAATTTTTATGCACAACTGCATGTTGTGAATACAATACATAGTAACTCCTCAACAGTGAAAGATAGAGAGCGAGGAACTAGGAAACGATGTGCCAGGCTAGGTGAATATGTATATCAAAGAAACAAATTAGTTTAATTTTCAAAGCCAGTACCGCACTAAAACAATAAAATCTGCGCTAGTTTATTCCTGTAAGGCGAGGAGTTAATCATGTGCCAAAGTGACACTTTGAGAAGTTATAACAACATATTTTAACGCATGCAATATGCAATCTGGTGTCAGCCCCTGGCACCAACACTAAATGTGCACTCTGCCTGGCAAATTTGGAAATTCCCTCTAGTAAACTATCCTGACGTGGTAACTACAACATCTAAATACAGTTCTCATTAGACTTGGAAAAGAGCAAAAAATACACAATAATATATAAAAAGAGACGCTTCAGGTTACACATAGAACATGTAAAACCCCAAGCTTTTCAGAGCTCAGATTAAGTATTTAAGAAAATCTGCCAACATTTAACAGTAAAACCCGTTAATTCAGTTTCCGACAGTCCGGTACTTTCAATAATCTGGCTCCGCTTCATACATGTGGAATATTTTGGACTTTTCAGCGGAATCTGCTCCAGACCGGCTGCTGTCAACAATTTAGAGTCGTGTAGTGCCAATAACAGATTCATTCACCTATGGTGCACCAATGGTCTACAACGATTAAAAGAGAGTGCTTTATAGTGCAATCATGATTAGTGGTGCTCTATGTGGCAATTACAGAAGGGCTGAGTAATATTGTGAGAAGGTTTTTTCAAGCAGGCATCTCTCTAAACAAAGTGGAAGTGACAAGAAATCATGTTACGCTTACACACACACCAAAAAAGAAAAAAAAATCATGAACCGCACTGAGAAAGGTGAGAACAGAAATGAGATAATCGAAGAATATAAAGTTAGTTCTTTAGCAATCTACGGTATTAAAGAACAACTTCAAAAGTTTGTCCAACAGACAGTTGCAGTAAAAGACATTGAATTACGAAAAACTTTGAAAACCGAAAACTAGATCCCTCCTTATACTGCCCACACAAACCGCAGCCGGTTCTTGGCCTCTCAGTCCAGCCTTCCACACTTTCATGTCATCTGCATCTTCATCTCCCAGACCCAGTGCCTGCATGTCTCCCATGTTCTTATGCTTCCATCTCACCATCTCATTCTTGGCCGTCCCAGTGGTCTCTTTCCTTCAGCATCCTTAGCAGCCTTTATTACCGTGTTCTCCGCTCTCCTCCACAAATGTCCGTACCATCTTAAACTCTTAATTTTCACACTCGCTACGACGTCAGACAGTGTGTACAATTGCAGACTTATCTGTTTTTCTTTATTCTCCACTGTTTATTTTTTTTCACTGGTCCATATATTTTTCTCAGTACTTTATTTTCAAAAGTAATGAGTTATTTATCTGTTTTCTTTGTCAGGTTTCATGTCTCACTTGCATAGCACGCTACTGGCTTGATGATGGACTGATATATTCTTATTTTCGCCTACCTAGACAGTAACTTCGCTCTTAGATATCTTCCCCCAGCTTGAAATCTTTTTACTATCTCTTATTCTATAAGATTTTGTTGGTTGATGTTGACACCGAGGTAATTGAATGTGTCTGTGTTCTGTGTTGTTAGATTTCCGATTTTTAGATTGTTTGGTCCTAGATGAGCTCTTCTTCCTACTACCATGAACTTTGCTTTACTTTCTTCATCTTCTTCTTCTTATTCTTCTTCTTCGCGGATGGATTACTTAGCACCACGCATAGTCAACATTTGTTGGCCTTCCTTTCCGCCCATTACTTCATAAGCAACGAATGGGCTAGTTTCCGTTGCGCAGACCACGTATGTCGGTTAAATTTTCTCTCTTCTTCCTCAAAACCCCGTGTGTTTGTGATTTTTCTGATTTCGTTTCTGTCATATAGATTTGGAAACTCTAATTCTCTCAGGTCTTTTCCCGTCTGTTTGAACCAGTTCGGTCTTGAAGTTATATTCTTTAAAAATGTATGGATTTTGTGAGTTAACCTGTTTGAGTCCACTCTTTCTAAATGCCCCATGAATCGCATTTTCCTCATGCGCATTTCTGCATTGGGTTTAGGATAATGCACACTATCTTTAGTTCTTGGTCCTAGGATTTTCCTCATTATTTTACGTTCTTTCACTTCTAATTCCCCTTTTAGTGTTCGGTGTTGAAGATTTAGTGTCTCAGATGCGCAGAGAGCTTCGGGTGTAATTACTGTTGTATAGATTCGTATTTTGCAGTTCCACGAGAGACTCTTTTTCTTGTGAAAGTTTTTTGCTAGCTGAAACGTCGTCTCCATTTTCTGGACTCTTGATCTGACAGATTTCCTTTCATTACAATTTTCTGCAATCCATTCACCTAAATATTTAAATTCTTTTACTCGAGAGATGTAGTTATTACCAATTTTGAGATCAGAAGGTGCATCTTTGCAGTAAGTCATAAATTTTGTTTTTTCAAATGAAATTTCTGATCCTGTTTTTGCTGCCTGCTCATGTAATAATTCTAGCTGTTTTACTTTCGTTTATAATTAGATCTACTTTCTTAACTTCTTCCATTCGTACGGTCCCCATTTTCTCCAGGACTTCTATGTTCTTTCCTATCAGCACAATATCATCCGCAAAAGGCAGGACATTTATCTTTTTTCCCATGGTGACTCCTGAACTTTTACATGTTAGTCTCTTCAGCGTGTCGTTGAGTGCCAAATTGAGCAGAGCTGGTGATATAATATCTTCCTGTCTCACTACTGTTTTTACTTCAAATGCTTATGAGAACTCCCTCTGTACTAGATCAGTTGATGAAATTTTGTACAGTTTGTTCCGTGTCGAAAGTTTTGACGGAAAACCTGTAACTGGGCCTATGACTATGGAAAAAAGTAAGTAGCCACACTTGGAGGTCGGCATGCGATTTCTCATTCAGACTCAAGACAAAAGTTTAGGCAGAAAAATCAGATTGGGTGCATTTCGAAAACACATGCATGAAAACGAAGAGTTTGTTTCACTGTCACATAGTGCAGCGTATCGAATTGTATAGATTCAAATGGCTCTGAGCACTATGGTACTTAACATCTGAGGTCGTCAGTCCCATAGACTTAGAACTACTTAAATCTAACTAACCTAAGGACATCACACACATCCATGCCTGAGGCAGGATTCGAACCTGCGGCCGTAGCTGCAGCGCGATTCCGGACTGAGGCGCCTAGAACCACTCGGCCACAGCGGCCGGCCAATTGTACAGAGAAACGTGCATCACCCCACACTACCGTACCAGCCATCGTATTTTGCAGACGTCTGTTCCGTAGATCTCAAAGTTTATAGGCAGAACATCATCTTGTCACATGTAGGGGTACATTAAGCTACATGGACACATGGATGTGTCCACTAACTGCACAGTGCACAGTCACGACTGGTCCTATCAAGTTGACGTAGGTCTGCTCCCCGATGGAACACAGAAACGATAAATACGCCGATACGCTTTTGGTCCTGGATGCTGCTGTTCGTGTGTATGCTGTACGGTGTCCTCAAAGTCGGCGATAATAATACACTCCTGGAAATTGAAATAAGAACACCGTGAAATCATTGTCCCAGGAAGGGGAAACTTTATTGACACATTCCTGGGGTCAGATACATCACATGATCACACTGACAGAACCACAGGCACATAGACACAGGCAACAGACCATGCACAATGTCGGCACTAGTACAGTGTATATCCACCTTTCGCAGCAATGCAGGCTGCTATTCTCCCATGGAGACGATCGTAGAGATGCTGGATGTAGTCCTGTGGAACAGCTTGCCATGCCATTTTCACCTGGCGCCTCAGTTGGACCAGCGTTCGTGCTGGACGTGCAGACCGCGTGAGACGACGCTTCATCCAGCACCAAACATGCTCAATGGGGGACAGATCCGGAGATCTTGCTGGCCAGGGTCGTTGACTTACACCTTCTAGAGCACGTTGGGTGGCAAGGGATACATGCGGACGTGCATTGTCCTGTTGGAACAGCAAGTTCCCTTGCCGGTCTAGGAATGGTAGAACGATGGGTTCGATGACGGTTTGGATGTACTGTGCACTATTCAGTGTCCCCTCGAGGATCACCAGTGGTGTACGGCCAGTGTAGGAGATCGCACCCCACACCATGATGCCGGGAGTTGGGCCTGTGTGCCTCGGTCGTATGCAGTCCTGATTGTGGCGCTCACCTGCACGGCGCCAAACACGCATACGACCTTCATTGGCACCAAGGCAGAAGCGACTCTCATCGCTGAAGACGACACGTCTCCATTCGTCCCTCCATTCACGCCTGTCGCGACACCACTGGAGGCGGGCTGCACGATGTTGGGGCGTGAGCGGAAGACGGCCTAACGGTGTGCGGGACCGTAGCCCAGCTTCATGGAGACGGTTGCGAATGGTCCTCGCCGATACCCCAGGAGCAACAGTGTCCCTAATTTGCTGGGAAGTGGCGGTGCGGTCCCCTACGGCACTGTGTAGGATCCTACGGTCTTGGCGTGCATCCGTGCATCGCCTGGGTCCGGCCCCAGGTCGACGGGCACGTGCACCTTCCGCCGATCACTGGCGACAACATCGATGTACTGTGGAGACCTTACGCCCCACGTGTTGAGCAATTCGGCGGTACGTCCACACGGCCTCCCGCATGCCCACTATACGCCCTCGCTCAAAGTCCGTCAACTGGAGATACGGTTCACGTCCACGCTGTCGCGGCATGCTACCAGTGTTAAAGACTGCGATGGAGCTCCGTATGCCACGGCAAACTGGCTGACACTGACGGCGGCGGTGCACAAATGCTGCGCAGCTAGCGCCATTCGACGGCCAACACCGCGGTTCCTGGTGTGTTCGCTGTGCCGTGCGTGTGATCATTGCTTGTACAGCCCTCTCGCAGTGTCCGGAGCAAGTATGGTGGGTCTGACACACCGGTGTCAATGTGTTCTTTTTTCCATTTCCAGGAGTGTGTATATATATACTTAAAGTTTGCTTTGGCTGAGCAGAGCAGGCTGTACGAGGAGCATGCAGTAAGTAATCCAACACATCTTTTCTCCTGTGAGCAGGTTGTATTTACTCAGGGTTCCAATACACTGTATTACTCCCCACTCTTCTGACTACAAAACCTTGCTTTCAACGTAATCTTCTTTCAATGAGTCGGCAGTATGTTATCTTACTGGGACGGGGTGTATGCCCGCATGACATCATCCTATTGATCGGCGTCAGAGCTCACGTCTTGCTGCATAAATAATCCCCCCATCACCCACTTACTGCTTCCTGTCGAGTGCATCGTTCGTTGGCCAACGACTCGCCGCGCTTTTGTTCCCTGCCAGATCTCCGGTTCTGAACACCTTCGATGCTCTGGTTGTCCGGTAAAAGAAACTAAAAGACAAATCTCTGCTTGGGCAGCATGTCCGTTACAGTCGCCATTTTGAAGGCAACGTATAGCGCCGCCATCTATCATGCAGCTACAGTGGCTGAAACGGAAATTTGGACGATGAGACACAAAAAATTCCACATTTTTCAACGTAAATTGGCCGAGAAAAAAAGGTGTCGCATTAGTTATTGAACGCCCCACGTAATGTTGCTAGATAACTATGCAGCCAACCCTCTAACGTCTGAACTTATCTCAAGCGATATATTCGCCACTTATTTTGCAGCAAACGTTGCTTTCCTGTTTCGGCCAACGGACCAAAGAGTAATTCAAAACTGCAAATTTTTTTACAGAACTTCTTTTCTTCAGGAGGTAATTAATTCAGACTCATTTTACTAAGCATTGAAGCTCCTCTTGATGTTCTTCGGCGTTTGCGAATTTAAAATTGGGTTTTTATGAAAATCCGCCTTATGCAGACACAATTAGTTTTCATTCATTCATTTCGTAAATACCATCTTTGGATTACGTTATTTCAGTTGTTTCCCTTTACGTGTTCTGATGTTTGCCCAGTGCTCCCGCATTCGTTCTCGGTGTTGCTCCTTCCTCTCCCGGGTCCAAGCATTCCTTGTTTTTATTTTTGGCTTTTCTTGGAAGCCCTGCCACGCCATGAATTTCTCCTTGAGTGGGACACGCTCCAAGACGTCATCATGGGTGATCCCCATTTCTTTTTCTCCACCTCTGTGAACTAGACCTATTTTGTTTTCTTGTCCTGAAAATAGGCGATCATACGAGTGGTGAGTCTTCCAGGGCTCATTCGGGTCATATGTCCATAAAACATAATCCTTCTTTTCCGGATGGTATCGGTTATCTTCTCTATGTGGGAATACAGTTCATGATTATGACGTCTTCTATGTTCCCCATTCTCTTTGATGGGACCTAAGATCCTTCTCAAAATCTTCCTTTTCTTGACCTCCAGTTTTTCGATTAGGCCTTTTTTTTTGTTCATTACTAGGCATCCAGAAACGTACAAGACCTCCGGACGAATAACACTAGAGTAATGCTTTAGCTTTGCATTGAACGATACTGATCTGCTGTAGATGTTTTGGTTGAATGGAATGCCATTTCCATTTTGTTCATGCGTGATACGAAGGCTTCTTTCTCTGACAAGGTGACTGTTATCCATTATCCGAGATATTTCAACTTTTCAACTCACATAATTTAGCCTTGATGGTGAATTTATGTTCGTTATAAACTCGGTTTCCTCAAATGAAATTTGGAGGCCAGTCTTTTGTGCTTGTACGTTAAGCTCATTAATCTGTCCCTCAGCTGCTCCTATGGAACCAGAAAAAGTTGCAAGATCACCTGCAAAAGCCGGCCGAAGTGGCCGTGCGGTTAAAGGCACTGCAGTCTGGAACCGCCAGAACGCTACGGTCGCAGGTTCGAATCCTGCCTCGGGCATGGATGTTTGTGATGTCCTTAGGTTAGTTAGGTTTAACTAGTTCTAAGTTCTAGGGGACTAATGACCTCAGCAGTTGAGTCCCATAGTGCTCAGAGCCATTTGAACCATCACCTGCAAAAGCGAGACAATCGATTTCAAGATTTTGTTTTAGTAACCTAGCCTGACAACATTTTTAATTACTTGGTTTTCCAGTTCTTTGCGCCACTCACGAATCATCTTCTCGAGGGCACAGTTGAAGAGCAGAGGCGTGTGCCCATCTACATCTACATCTACATCCATACTCCGCAAGCCACCTGATGATGTGTGGCGGAGGGTACCTTGAGTACCTCTATCGGTTCTCCCTTCTATTCCAGTCTCGTATTGTTCGTGGAAAGAAGGATTGTCGGTATGCCTCTGTATGGGCTCTAATCTCTATGATTTTATCCTCATGGTCTCTTCGCGAGATATACGTAGGAGGGAGCAATATACTGCTTGACTCCTCGGTGAAGGTATGTTCTCGAAACTTCAACAAAAGCCCGTACCGAGCTACTGAGCGTCTCTCCTGCAGAGTCTTCCATTGGAATTTATGTATCATCTCCGTAACGCTTTTGCGATTACTAAGTGATCCTATAACGAAGCGCGCTGCTCTCCGTTGGATCTTCTCTCTCTCTCTTCTATCAACACTATCTGGTACGGATCCTACACTGCTGAGCAGTATTCAAGCAGTGGGCAAACAAACGTACTGTAACCTACTTCCTTTGTTTTCTGATTGCATTTCCTTAGGATTCTTCCAATGAATCTCAGTCTGGCATCTGCTTTACCGACGATCAACTTTATATGATCATTCCATTTTAAATCACTCCTAATGCGTACTCCCAGATAATTTATGGAAGTAACTGCTTCCAGTTGCTGACCTGCTATATTGTAGCTAAATGATATAGGATCTTTGTTTCTATGTATTCGCAGCACATTACACTTGTCTACATTGAGATTCAATTGCCATTCCCTGCACCATGCGTCAATTCGCTGCAGATCCTCCTGCATTTCAGTATAGTTTTCCACTGTTAGAACCTCTCGATACACCACAGCATCATCCGCAAAAAGCCTCAGTGAACTTCCGATGTCATCCACAAGGCCATTTATGTATATTGTGAATAGCAACGGTCCTACGACACTCCCCTGCGGCACACCTGAAATGACTCCTACTTCGGAAGACTTCTCTCCATTGAGAATGACATGCTGCGTTCTGTTATCTAGGAACTCTTCAATCCAATCACACAATTGGTCTGATAGTCCATATGCTCTTACTTTGTTCATTAAACGACTGTGGGGAACTGTATCGAACGCCTTTCGGAAACACAGCATCTACCTGGGAACCCGTCTAAATGGCCCTCTGAGTCTCGTGGACGAATAGCGCGAGCTGGGTTTCTCACGATCGTCTTTTTCGAAACCCATGCTGATTTCTACAGAGTAGATTTCTAGTCTCCTTGCCTCACTCCAGAATTCATTCCAAAAGCTTCTGATGTTTCTCCTCTAAATTTCACTTCTGAGGTTGTGTTAGTTTGTGTTTGCTGGATAATCGGTTTGATCTTTCTTGTCTAGGCCAAGTTCTCCTAGAATTACGAGGGCAGTTCAATACGTAATGCAACACATTTTTTTTCTGAAACAGGGGTTGTTTTATTCAGCATTGAAATACACCAGGTTATTCCCCAATCTTTTAGCTACACAACACTATTTTTCAACGTAATTTCCATTCAATGCTAACGCCACCTTGAAATGAGGGCCTGTATGCCTGCACGGTACCATTCCACTGGTCGATGTCGGAGCCAACGTCGTACTGCATCAATAACTTCTTCATCATCCGCGTAGTGCCTCCCACGGATTGCGTCCTTCATTGGGCCAAACATATGGAAATCCGACGGTGCGAGATCGGGGCTGTAGGGTGCATGAGGAAGAACAGTCCACTGAAGTTTTGTGAGCTCCTCTCGGGTGCGAAGAATTGTGTGAGGTCTTGCGTTGTCATGAAGAAGGAGAAGTTCGTTCAGATTTTTGTGCCTACGAACACGCTGAAGACGTTTCTTCAATTTCTGAAGAGTAACACAATACACTTCAGAGTTGATCGTTTCACCATGGGGAAGGACATCGAACAGAATAACCCCTTCAGCGTCCCAGAAGACTGTAACCATGACTTTACCGGCTGAGGGTATGGCTTTAAACTTTTTCTTGGTAGGGGAGTGGGTGTGGCGCCACTCCATTGATTGCCGTTTTGTTTCAGGTTCGAAGTGATGAACCCATGTTTCATCGCCTGTAACAATCTTTGACAAGAAATTGTCACCCTCAGCCACATGACGAGCAAGCAATTCCGCACAGATGGTTCTCCTTTGCTCTTTATGGTGTTCGGTTAGACAACGAGGGATCCAGCGGGAACAAACCTTTGAATATCCCAACTGGTGAACAATTGTGACAGCACTACCAACAGAGATGTCAAGTTGACCACTGAGTTGTTTGATGGTGATCCGTCGATCATCTCGAACGAGTGTGTTCGCACGCTCCGCCATTGCAGGAGTCACAGCTGTGCACGGCCGGCCCGCACGCGGGAGACCAGACAGTCTTGCTTGACCTTGCGGCGATGATGACACACGCTTTGCCCAACGACTCACCGTGCTTTTGTCCACTGCCAGATCACCGTAGACATTCTGCAAGCGCCTATGAATATCTGAGATGCCCTGGTTTTCCGCCAAAAGAAACTCGATCACTGCCCGTTGTTTGCAACGCACATCCGTTACAGACGCCATTTTAACAGCTCCGTACAGCGCTGCCACCTGTCGGAAGTCAATGAAACTGTACGAGACGAAGCGGGAATGTTTGAAAATATTCCACAAGAAATTTCCAGTTTTTTCAACCAAAATTGGCCGAGAAAAAAAATGTGTTGCTTTACTTATTGAACTGCCCTCGTATGATCAGGGTTTTACGATCATTCGAGTCGTATGCCTTTTTGAAATACACAAACGTCACACCAAAATTTTTATTCCTGAGCTTGAGGTACGAAAGAGTAGATTTGAGGTTTATTAACTTTTCGACTCATGACCACCCCATCGTGAACCCTCCTTGATACTCTCCCAGCTGTGGGCCTCCCTGTTCCTCTGACCTTGTTTGCAGAGCTTTCGACAGAATCTTATACGTTGTTGGTATGAGAGGGATACCAGGATAGTTACTTACATCTGTTCTGTCGCCTTTCTTATGGAGAGGATGAGTTAGTGCAGAATTCCAGCCATGTGGGAGACTTACAGTTTCCCAAATCTGGCTAATAATTTATATTAGTTTTCCTACTGCCTTATCCCCTGCATACTTCTAAAGCTCAGCAATTATAGAACATTCAAAAATGGTTCAAATGGCTCTGAGCACTATGGGACTTAACAGCTATGGTCATCAGTCCCCTAGAACTTAGAACTACTTAAACCTAACCAACATAAGGACATCACACAACACCCAGTCATCACGAAGCAGAGAAAATCCCTGACCCCGCCGGGAATCGAACCCGGGAACCCGGGCGCGGGAAGCGAAAACGCTACCGCACGACCACGAGCTGCGGACATAGAGCCTTCACCTGGTACTTTGTTCTTTTTAAGTGAGTGAATAATTAGCTTGATTTCTTCTTTCGTGGGTGTACTTCTACATACACTCCTGGAAATTGAAATAAGAACACCGTGAATTCATTGTCCCAGGAAGGGGAAACTTTATTGACATATTCCTGGGGTCAAATACATCACATGATCACACTGAAGAACCACAGGCAAATAGACACAGGCAACAGAGCATGCACAATGTCGGCACTAGTACAGTGTATATCCACCTTTCGCAGCAATGCAGGCTGCTATTCTCCCATGGAGACGATCGTAGAGATGCTGGATGTAGTCCTGTGGAACGGCTTGCCATGCCATTTCCACCTGGCGCCTCAGTTGGACCAGCGTTCGTGCTGGACGTGCAGACCGCGTGAGACGACGCTTCATCCAGTCCCAAACATGCTCAATGGGGGACAGATCCGGAGATCTTGCTGGCCAGGGTAGTTGACTTACACCTTCTAGAGCACGTTGGGTGGCACGGGATATATGCGGACGTGCATTGTCCTGTTGGAACAGCAAGTTCCCTAGCCGGTCTAGGAATGGTAGAACGATGGGTTCGATGACGGTTTGGATGTACCGTGCACTATTCACTGTCCCCTCGACGATCACCAGTGGTGTACGGCCAGTGTAGGAGATCGCTCCCCACACCATGATGCCGGGTGTTGTCCCTGTGTGCCTTGGTCGTATGCAGTCCTGATTGAGGCGCTCACCTGCACGGCGCCAAACAGGCATACGACCTTCATTGGCACCAAGGCAGAAGCGACTCTCATCGCTGAAGACGACACGTCTCCATTCGTCCCTCCATTCACGCCTGTCGCGACACCACTGGAGGCGGGCTGCACGATGTTGGGGCGTGAGCGGAAGACGGCCTAACGGTGTGCGGGACCGTAGCCCAGCTTCATGGAGACGGTTGCGAATGGTCCTCGCCGATACCCCAGGAGCAACAGTGTCCCTAATTTGCTGGGAAGTGGCGGTGCGGTCCCCTACGGCACTGTGTAGGATCCTACGGTCTTGGCGTGCATCCGTGCGTCGCTGCGGTCCGGTCCCAGGTCGACGGGCACGTGCACCTTCCGCCGACCACTGGCGACAACATCGATGTACTGTGGAGAACTCACGCCCCACGTGTTGAGCAATTCGGCGGTACGTCCACCCGGCCTCCCGCATGCCCACTATACGCCCTCGCTCAAAGTCCGTCAACTGCACATACGGTTCACGTCCACGCTGTCGCGGCATGCTACCAGTGTTAAAGACTGCGATGGAGCTCCGTATGCCACGGCAAACTGGCTGACACTGACGGCGGCGGTGCACAAATGCTGCGCAGCTAGCGCCATTCGACGGCCAACACCGCGGTTCCTGGTGTGTCCGCTGTGCCGTGCGTATGATCATTGCTTGTACAGCCCTCTCGCAGTGTCCGGAGCAAGTATGGTGGGTCTGACACACCGGTGTCAATGTGTTCTTTTTTCCATTTCCAGGAGTGTAGTTGGTGAAGCAGCGCTCCACGGACGCAGTCTGGTGGTAGCAGCATTTTGCTACTGCAGACTTTCTCCAGCCCTTGCATGGGATCTGCGATAGTAATGGAAGACACGCTGACAGGAAACTAACCATCTGTATCCCTTCATGCTTGATGTCTTTTCAGACGGCAATGTCATCTTTCAGCGGCATGTCTGCGACTCGGAGCCACAACCGTGCTACAGTGGTTTGCGGAACTCAAGTTGATGACTCGGTGACCAAATTCGCCTGATGCAAATTCTTTGGCTCCCATCTGGGTCGCTATCGGGAGCCATCACCGTGTATGCAAAAGGGCGGCTCCTCATTTACGCAGATCACATGGCCTGTGCATAGACGTCTAAAGCCGCATACATCCACAAACCTACTAACAAAAAATCAGATCCCTGAGACGCAGCTGTTGTTGTGGTCTTCAGTCCAGAGACTGGTTTTATGCCGCTCTCCATGCTACTCTATCCTGTGTAAGCTTCTTCATCTACCAGTACCTACTGCAACCTACATCCATCTGAGTCTGTCTAGTATATTCATCTCTTGGTCTCCCACTACGATTTTTACCCTCCACCCTGTCCTCCAATACCAAACTGGTGATCCCTTGATGCCTCAGAATATGTCCTATCAAGCGATCCCTTCTTCTAGTCAAGTTGTGCCACAAATTTCTCTTCTCTCCAATACCTCCTCATTAGTTACGTGATCTACCTATCTAACCTTCAGCATTCTTCTGTAGCACCACATTTCGAAAGCTTCTATTCTTGTCTAAATTATTTATCGTCCACGTTTCACTTCCATACGTGGCTACACTCCATACAAATACTTTCAGAAACGTCTGACACTTAAATCTATGATCGATGTTAACAAATTTCTCTTCTTCAGAAACGCTTTCCTTGCCATTGCCAATCTACATTTTATATCCCCTCTACTTCGACCATCATCAGTTATTTTGCTCCCCAAATAGTAAAACTCATTTACTACTTTAAGCGTCTCACTTCCTAATCTAATTCCCTCAGCATCACCCGATTTAATTCGGCTACATACCATTATCTTCGTTTTGCTTTTGTTGATGTTCATATTATATCCTCCTTTCAAGACACTGTCCATTCCGTTCAGCTGCTCTTCCAAGTCCTTTCCTGTCTCTGACAGAATTACAATGTCATCGGCGAACCTGAAAGTTTTTATTTATTCTCCATGGATTTTATTTCCTACTCCGAATTTTTCTTTTGTTTCCTTTACTGCTTGCTCAATATAGAGATTGAATAACGTCGGGGATAGGCTACAACCCTGTCTCACTCCCTTCCCCAACCACTGCTTCCCTTTCATGTCCCTCGACTCTTATAACTGCCATCTGCTTCAGTAATGTATTTCGTTCCAAAGACGGACAAACCAACTATTAAGCAGGTGATGATAACATTTTGGCTCATCGCTGTATGTGGCTGTAAAAAGAAATAACAAACAACAGTAGAAATTGTTAATCTTGTAAAAACATGTTTGTGTAATAAAACTAGTTTCTCTCAATAGCGTACTTGTTAATTTTTGTAAATAGCGTAATATCCATGATCTGCCACTGTTGCATGTTAACACTGTTTGAATTACTGCTTATTTACTTTATAATACCTTCATAATACATTCGTATTATTACATGAACATTCATGTGTTTATTTGTGTTACTAATAACATATATGTGTACAGGTTTAACGTAGATTATAGAACAATATCTAACCACGGGCTATTCTAATTACTGCTCCCTTTAATTATATTCGTGCATGATGAGGGATAAATTGCGATCTTTGACTAGTGTTCACTAACGTGTTGTTTATATTTGATGCTTTTATGCATGTTTAGAGTGTCTTTGGCCATGTCAGTGTTGCCAATGTCACTCGTTTCATCGTCAGTACTGGATCTAGTCGAACTATATATGGCAGACTGTCTTCGTCCTCTGCGCCTTCTGTATTAATGGATGTATTGATATATGTCATGTTCTGCTTTTGGAATGTTGTTAGCGATTGCGTTCAGCTGTGTCATCGTATATGGGTTCCTCAGTGTTTCGTATAGTGTAATTTCCATTATTTGTTTCATGTTGAAGGAGGCACTGCAAGTATTTTTAAAAGTTACTCATTTCTGCAGCATGAAGCACTGCTTATAACAGCAGTTTGTACGGCGCTTCGCGCTTAGCACGTCATTGGTCGTAAAAGACAGCATTGCGCCCCGTACTCCTAATATCCGGAGAGACACAAGCGAAATTGAAGCACATGAACCACACAGATAACGTGAAAAATCATTAAAGTTTTGAATAAGAGGCAGTTCGCATCGGCAGCTGAACTGTTCCATATGTAATTCTTACAAAAATGAAACAGACGAACATTGCTCGTCAATATGGGCTGTGTGCGAGATAAGATCGACAGCGGAAATAGGAAAGATCCAGAGAAGAGTGGCGTCTTTCGTCACAGGTTCATTTAGTACTCGCGAAAGCGTCACAGAGATGGTCATGCAACTGCAGTGGCAGACGCTACAAAAGAGGCGTTCTGGATAACAGAGTTGTTTACTGGTCATATCTCAAGAGCGAATGTTCCTAGAAGGGTCGACCATTATATTGCTTCCTATTACATATTACTGAAAGACCATGAAGATGAAGTCAGATTCTAACTGCTATAGAGGCTTACGAACAATCGGCCAACCCGTGCAGTACTCCGTACTGGAATAAGGCAGGAGGAAGTCACAGTGGTACACACAGCAAACTCCTCAACACAACTGAAGGTGGCTTGCTGAATATAGATGTAAGTGTAGCTGCAGAATGGATTCTTGGGTCGCTTCTTGGCATAAAATTTCATATTGATGTCTGGGAAGCAAACAAACCAGTTTTCGACTTATTCAAGAAATCACACTAGTCTCTCTTCTGGACGTCAGTTAATTGTCACCGATGGACTACCCAATAATCAGAAAACTACTTGTACTAATCACATATTAGAGGATCTAAAAGCAGTTTTTTTGCTTTTCGTTCTTAAACATCAGAAACGATTTATGTACAATAAAGCGTAATATGGAAAGATCATAAAGAATAACTACGTATACCGAAGGCAAAACTGCGTATCGATAAATGCAAAACTAGTGCAATACAACACGTAAGTGAAATCATTAGTGCAACGCCCACTAAACCCGCTGGGCATAACAGGTGATTAGGATAGTGGAAAGGGCCAAATAAGGTGTCGGTCAGGTTCACTCAAAATTGTAATTTATCGTAATTTAATAACACCTTTAAACCAAAACGGCACATAGCCGAACCTTTAGAACTACGAGTTTCAAAAAGGCAATTATTTCACGGCTGACGGCCACGAACCAAGAATCTTAAGGTAGCAAGATAAATCTCAAGTGGTAAAAACATACAGTTAAAATAGCAAATAAAATAATTAACATATACATACACACACACACACACAGCGAGGCTGAGAGCTTCAAGGCAAGGGTGAATAGACAAACATAAACAAGATACAATAAAAATTGCTGAAGACCCACAATAAACTTTTCAAAACTTTTAAATAAATTACCATAAACTTTCAAAGACAGAAGTTCGCAATCTTTTTTTCCCCCTTAGAATAAGCTTTTAAGTGGCTGAAGGCCCACAATTGATTTTCCAAAATTCCAAAATACATAAAATCCAATAAAACAAGAACTTTTTTAATCTTTGGCTATGATAGATTATAAACAGACAATTACACAGGTGAGAAGGACAATAAAGGAAACGGCACTCAGAAGCTTCCAGGGAGGTCGGTCTGCCCTCGTTGGCTTAGGTGAGACGGGTGGTGAGCCCAACTACACTTGATCCGTCAGAACCCAACCAGGGGACAGCCACGGGCCGACCGACAAAACGACTTGATTGCCACCAATCGGTACACGAGAACTCAAACACAAAAGGTTACGAGTGTGATTATCCACAACACTACACATCATGTTGGACAGTGACAACAGGTGAGGAAAGGACGCTACCTGAAATTACGTTAGTGGCCACGGCAGGTAACCGGAACACTAACGGCCACAAGGCAGAAAATTCAGCTGGTACACTTGGATTTGAAATACAGTAATATAGTTAACTTCACCCAAAAGGAACACTGCCTGAATTTACGTCAGTGGCCTGGGCAGGTAACCAAACCACTAACGGCCACAAGGTAGAAAATTCCGATGGTGCACTTGAATCATGTCAACCAATATAATTAATTGCGCCTCATGGCGGCTAGATTTCAGAAACAGAAACACTCAATGTTGCTCACAGGAAAACCTCCTCAACAGCGAACCACCGAAACGAACCATACAACATGAATTGACGTGGCTTCGGTAGTTGAAACTACTACTCAACCTTTACATCCTGGGTCAGTGAACCACGAAGCTCGTAGTGATGGGACAGCTCCACACACGCTCCGACACTGCGCAGGGACCGCCAGCGGACCCAGCCGACTGGAGATAACTTCCCTGGTCCGCAGCAACCGACCGACTCACTGCAGACCCCCTAGCCAGAAACTATATGCACAATACCAAAGATGGTACACGGCGCAAATATCGATACACGTCGCTGCTGTAACACGTGTAAGGAAGAAGAACCACGACGTAATCGCAACTAGGGAGGGAAAGTAAACACAGACAGATAGCGAAAACGCATAGTTGGGAGTGAGCATGGCTCAAGTAGGCCTCCGTGCTTTTTCATGAGAATACACAGCACTTCAAAGTTTTTACTTACTCCACTACCAAAAGTATTCTTGTCTCACGAAATCTTCGACATCCTGGATGATGAACTCACTATGGACCTAGGGGACGAGAAGTAAAATGATTTAGAAAAAGACAGGAATCTTAGCTTTTTGGAAAGGATTTTATTTACAGTGAAGCGCCAGAGAAACTGGTATAGGCATGATATTCGCTACAGAGATACTCAAACGGCCAGAATACGGTGCTGCAGTCGTCAGCGCCATTTTAAGACAAAAACTGTCTGGCGCAGTTCTTATATCAGTTACAGCTGCTACAATGACAGATTATCGAGATTTAACTGAGTTTGAACTTGGCGCATGAGCGATGAGATACAGCATCTCGTAGGGGATTTTACCGTACGATCATTTCACGAGTGTACCGTGAATTTCAAGAATCAGGTTAAACTTCAAATCCCTGACATCGCTGCTTTCGGAAAAAGATCCTGCAAGAACGGGACCAATGACGACTGAAGAGAATCTTTCAACGTGACGGAAGTACAACTCTTCCCCAAATTGCAGCAGATTTCAATGGTGGGCCATCATTAAGTTTCAGCGCGCAAACCATTCAACGAAACGTCATCGATACGGCCTTAGGGGGCGAAGGCCCACTCGTGTACCCTTGATGACTGCACGATACAAAGCTTTACACCTTGTCTGGGACCGTCAACACAGACATTGGACTGTTGGTGACTGGAAACATGTTACCTGGTCGTATGAGTCTCGTCTCACGTTGTATCGAGCCGCTGAACCTGTACGAGTATGGAGACAACCTCATGAATCCACGGACCCTGTATCACAGCTGGTGGAGGGTCCGCAACTGTGTGAGGCGTGTGTCCTTGGAGTGATATGGAATCCCTGATATGTCTAGATACGAGTATAATAGGTGACACGCACGTTAGCATCTTGTCTGATCACCTGCATCCATTCATTTCTTGACACAACAAGGATTGCATCCATTCATGTCCATTTGCATTCCGACTCACTTGGTCAATTCCAGCAGGACAATGCGATGCCCCAAACGTTCAGAATTGCTACAGAGTGCCTCCAGGAACACTCTTCTGAGATTAAACACTTCGGCTTGCTACCGAACTCCCCAGACATGAACATTATTGTGCATATCTGGGATGGCTTGCAACATGGTGTTCAGAAGTGATTCCCACCCCCTCGTACTCTTGCGGATTTATGGACAGTCCTGCCGTATTCATGGTGTCAATTTCCTGCAGCACTACTTCAGACATTAGTCGAGTCCATGTCGCGTCGTATTGTGGCAATTCTTTGGCTCTTGAGTGTATTTGTCGCGGTAGTGTGATCCACTTGAATAATAATGTACATTAGATACGATGCATTTACGCCAGCTATTTACCTACTGCCCGAAGAAGTCTGGGACGCGATCTTCGACATATCTTTTAGCTCTCTCATCCATGCATCCCATATATGCTTGTTAAAGGACGTCCCATTGAAGATTCTTGATTTTTGCAAAGAAAGTCACATAGGGGCCACGTCTGATGGGTATGCAGGATTCTTTTTTTCCTTTATTGGAGGGGGCGGGGGCGAGCTGGCTGCAGCGTAATATGCTGCTCTACATATTACATAAAAGTTAAAAAACATAATGAGAACAGAAACAAAAAAGAAAAAATGGCGGAAAGTTGTGGAATTTGAAATATAAAAACACTGTGGTGACGATGCGGATGGAAACACACAAGAAACAGACAGGCACAATTAAAAAACACGGGTACAGTCTGGTTTCTGTTCGTACGAGATAAAAAAAACAACTAGCGACAGTATGGCAGCTGTTCACAAGACTGACGGGGGCGCACAACACTGAAGACTCACTATAACAGCACTACATGGGTGACACGGCGGCAGATGAGGGGGGGGGGGACCTGGACCTATGAGGGGGAAGAGTGGGGGAGGAGAGGAAAAGAAAAAAAAAGCGGAGCCGATGGAGGGAGAGGACATAGAAAAAGTGGGGGGGGGGGGCTGGGCGGATGCGACAAGGATTGGGAAAGGCAGTGGATGGGAGAGCAGAAAGGACTGGGTGGTGAGAAGGGAGGCAGAGATAGGGTAGGTGGGAAAAAACAGGATGGAAGGGGGTGAGGATCAGAGTTGATAGGAGGTATAAACTGAAGGAGAGAGGTCATCATCTGGGAGGGGGAGTTGACGGAAGCCACCTTGGGAAAGGAGATGAAGGGAGTAGAGATGGAGGGTAGGGGGACACAGGAGTGAAGGTGCGGCAGAGGGCGGGGGTTGGAGAGGAGAGGAGGAACCAGGGGATGAGGGGGATGACGGGGATCAAGGCAGCAGGAGGTGTAGAGTATGCAGATATGTTCGAGGAATAGGAGCAGATGGGAGAAAGGAATCAGGTCGTAGAGGATACGCGTGGGGGACAGGAGGCGTATATGGAAGGTGAGGTGGAGTGCATGGTGCTCAAGGATCTGGGGGGATTTTCAGAACCAACTGCATCATTGCAGCACTTTCTTTCACCAAAAATTCACGAACGAACTTCAGTAACTACATTACAGTAGTGTAACATCTATGAATTGTTCTGCCATGAATCAAGGCCTTTTTTTTTAAAACTGCTTCACTCATATCCCGCTGAATTTTGAATTTGTAACTAAAGGGTCAAGTAACATTAACGTGACCACCGTCTATTTTCGACATCAATGTGTAATAACGACTCAGAGAGGACAGGTGGCAACACTGGCTGTGAGGGAATACAAAACGGGTCGGGGGTGTTGAAAACAGGGCAGTCGTTGTCGTAAAGCGGTAAGGGAGCGACTTATCTGACGTCCAAAAGGGCATCAATGGCTTCCAGACGAATGATGGAACAATTTCCGAAACGGCTGTTTGTAAACTGTCTACGTGCACCGTGGTTGAGGTATACGGAGCACGAAAAAATGGCGCTATCCAAAACCGGTGCCGAGGCAACAATGGTGCACCGCTGGCCTTAGATGACAGGGGTGGATGTGGACGCCAGTTCCGCAATTGGACGTCGACTGATTGGCACCAGATGGTCTTTTCTGATGAATCACGTCTTAATATCCATTAGGCGTGAAATGTTTGAAAGTTTCCAGGCTGGAGGAGGGACCGTTGTTGCCTGGGGAATGTTTTTGTGGCATTCCCTTGGCTATATCGTCGTTATGGAAGACACAACGAATCGACACAAATATACATCTATTCCTGGGGACCATGACGACCCCTGCATGGACTTTGTTCCTCCTAGTGACGATGACATCTGCCAGTAGGACAATGCAACGTGTCACACAGCTTGTAGTGCCCATGTGTTGATCTAAAAGGACCAGGATAAGTTTACCGTTTTCCCCTGGCCTCCAAACTCCCTGGATTTAAACCCCGTCGACAATATGTGGGATTACCTCGATCGGACTCTTCCCACCATGGATGGTCAACCGAGAAACATGGCGCAGTTTGCCACTACAGTGAAGTCGGCACGGCTCGGCAGCTCTTCCTTTCAGAATCTGATTGACTGTTTCCCTGCACGCCTCGCAGCGATTCTCGCTAGAAATGGTTTTTGTTCAGGGTTTTGACAGCTGATCGCATTAATGTGACTGGACGCTATAGGACTCCTCATCGATGGTTCGACCTTGTGGGAAAAACTCGTCATATACCATGTCCACAAAATTAAAGAACACAGATAGCATAGTATTAATATTATACCTCCATATGAGCCCTAATTTCACGTTTCTTCACGGTCCTTACGGGAGATGTACATTAGCGGCTGTAGGGCCGTTCTGCAGTTTGTCACAAATGTCGACTCCCTAAACCTCCTTAACAGTGTTTCTCGAAAAGTAGTTCGTCTGCTGGCCAGGAATTTCTATTTGCATTTACAAATCATCTCCCAAATATCCGCTTATTGATCCATCTTTTTTTTTTTTTTTTTTTTTTTTTCGAACAGCTCTAGAACAAATTTTGCTGTCTCACGTTTAAGAGCTCGAAATGTTTGACAACATTTCATTGCATGACCTACATGAGACACCAAGATCATCCCTGATTTCTCTGAGTGTGGGTCGACGATCGTTTATAATCATTTCTTCACCTTTTCCAGTACTCCATCGGTTAGTGATGCGCTAGGGCTTCCAGGACTCTCGTCCAACACTTATACCAGTCGTAAACCCATGTTTCATTCATGCAAATCTCATTAAAAGCTATACTTAACATTCCTAAAACTTCCGTCCAGCCAGCCGGTGTGGCCGAGTGGTTCTAGGCGCGTCAGTCTGGATCGGCGCGAGTGCTACGGTCGCAGGTTCGAATCCTGCCTCGGGCATGGATGTGTGTGATGCCCTTAGGTTAGTTAGGTTTAAGTAGTTCTAAGTTCTAGGGGACTGATGACCTCAAATGTTAAGTCCCATAGTGCTCAGAGCCATTTGAACCAGCCTTCCGCCCAGTTTATGCTGTAAACGATAGTGGTCCATTTTTATACTAAACTAGCAACCCTCTCCGGCTTCGGACAGGCTACTGCCAAGTGTCTCTGGCCTGATATAAAGCTCCTCCTTATTTTTTATCGCAGAAAATTATAATATCAAAATTTATTGTTTGTTAGTGATAAACACTATTGTTGTTGTTGTTGTGGTCTTCAGTCCTGAGACTGGTTTGATGCAGCTCTCCATGCTACTCTATCCTGTGCAAGCTTCTTCATCTCCCAGTACCTACTGCAACCTACATCCTTCTGAATCTGCTTAGTGTATTCATCTCTTGGTCTCCCCCTACGATTTTTACCCTCCACGCTGCCCTCCAATACTAAATTGTTGATCCCTTGATGCCTCAGAACATGTCCTACCAACCGATCCCTTCTTCTGGTTAAGTTGTGCCATAAACTCCTCTTCTCCTCAATCCTATTCAGTACCTCCTCATTAGTTATGTGATCTACCCATCTAATCTTCAGCATTCTTCTGTAGCACCACATTTCGAAAGCTTCTATTCTCTTCTTGTCCAAACTATTTACCATCCATGTTTCACTTCCATACATGGCTACACTCCATACAAATACTTTCAGAAACGACTTCCTGACACTTAAATCTATACTCGATGTTAACAAATTTCTCTTCTTCAGAAACGCTTTCCTTGCCATTGCCAGTCTACATTTTATATGCTCTCTACTTCGACCATCATCAGTTATTTTGCTCCCCAAATAGCAAAACTCTTTTACTACTTTAAGTGTCTCATTTCCTAATGTAATTCCCTCAGCATCACCCGATTTAATTTGACTACATTCCATTATCCTCGTTTTGCTTTTGTTGATGTTCATCTTATATCCTCCGTTCAAGACACCATCCATTCCGTTCAACTGCTCTTCCAAGTCCTTTGCTGTCTCTGACAGGATTACAATGTCATAGGCGAACCTCAAAGTTTTTATTTCTTCTCCATCGATTTTAATACCTACTCCGAATTTTTCTTTTGTTTCCTTTACTGCTTGCTCAATATACAGATTGAACAACATTGGGGAGAGGCTACAACCCTGTCTTACTCCCTTCCCAACCACTGCTTCCCTTTCATGTCCCTCGACTCTTATAAATGCCATCTGGTTTCTGTACAAATTGTAAATAGCCTTTCGCTCCCTGTACTTTACCCCTGCCACCTTCAGAATTTGAAAGAGAGTATTCCAGTTAACATTGTCAAAAGCTTTCTCTAAGTCTACAAATGCTTGAAACGTAGGTTTGCCTTTCCTTAATCTTTCTTCTAAGATAAGTCGTAAGGTCAGTATTGCCTCACGTGTTCCAGAATTTCTACGGAATCCAAACTGATCTTCCCCGAGGTCGGCTTCTACTAGTTTTTCCATTCGTCTGTAAAGAATTCGTGTTAGTATTTTCCAGCTGTGGCTTATTAAACTGATTGTTCAGTAATTCTCACATCTGTCAACACCTGCTTTCTTTGGGATTGGAATTATTATATTCTTCTTGAAGTCTGAGGGTATTTCACCTGTTTCATACATCTTGCTCACCAGATGGTAGAGTTTTGTCAGGACTGGCTCTCCCAAGGCCGTCAGTAGTTCCAATGGAATGTTGTCTACTCCGGGGGCCTTGTTTCGACTCAGGTCTTTCAGTGCTCTGTCAAACTCTTCACACAGTATCGTATCTCCCATTTCATCTTCATCTACATCCTCTTCCATTCCCATAATATCGTCCTCAAGTACATCGCCCTTGTATAGACCCTCTATATACTCCTTCCACCTTTCTGCTTTCCCTTCTTTGCTTAGAACTGGGTTTCCATCTGAGCTCTTGATGTTCAGACAAGTGGTTCTCTTATCTCCAAAGGTCTCTTTAATTTTCCTGTAGGCAGTATCTATCTTACCCCTAGTGAGATAAGCCTCTACATCCTTACATTTGCCCTCTAGCCATCCCTGCTTAGCCATTTTGCACTTCCTGTAGATTTCATTTTTGAGACGTTTGTATTCCTTTTTGCCTGCTTCATTTACTGCATTTTTATACTTTCTCCTTTCATCAATTAAATTCAATATTTCTTCTGTTACCCAAGGATTTCTACTAGCCCTCGTCTTTTTACCTACTTGATCCTCTGCTGCCTTCACTACTTCATCCCTCAAAGCTATCCATTCTTCTTCTACTGTATTTCTTTCCCCCATTCCTGTCAATTGTTTCCTTATGCTCTCCCTGAAACTCTGTACAACCTCTGGTTCTTTCAGTTTATCCAGGTCCCATCTCCTTAAATTCCCACCTTTTTGCAGTTTTTTCAGTTTTAATCTACAGGTCATAACCAATAGATTGTGGTCAGAGTCCACATCTGCCCCTGGAAATGTCTTACAATTTAAAACCTGGTTCCTAAATCTCTGTCTTACCATTATATAATCTATCTGATACCTTTTAGTATCTCCAGGGTTCTTCCATGAATAGAACCT
This sequence comes from Schistocerca serialis cubense, assembly GCF_023864345.2. Taxonomy (NCBI): domain Eukaryota; kingdom Metazoa; phylum Arthropoda; class Insecta; order Orthoptera; family Acrididae; genus Schistocerca; species Schistocerca serialis. Next base: position 218,921,615 of record NC_064647.1, on the reverse strand, counting down.
TCTATCATGATTCTTAAACCAAGTGTTAGCTATGATTAAGTTGTGCTCTGTGCAAAATTCTACCAGGCGGCTTCCTCTTTCATTTCTTAACCCCAATCCATATTCACCTACTATGTTTCCTTCTCTCCCTTTTCCTACACTCGAATTCCAGTCACCCAAGACTATTAAATTTTCGTCTCCCTTCACTATCTGAATAATTTCTTTTATTTCATCATACATTTCTTCAATTTTTTCGTCATCTGCAGAGCTAGTTGGCATATAAACTTGTACTACTGTAGTAGGTGTGGGCTTCGTATCTATCTTGGCCACAATAATGCGTTCACTAAGCTGTTTGTAGTAGCTTACCCGCGTTCCTATTTTCCTATTCATTATTAAACCTACTCCTGCATTACCCCTATTTGATTTTGTGTTTATAACCCTGTAGTCACCTGACCAGAGGTCTTGTTCCTCCTGCCACCGAACTTCACTAATTCCCATTATATCTAACTTTAACCTATCCATTTCCCTTTTCAAACACTATTAATACCATTTATTTAGTCGATGTTTAAGAAGAGAACTCTTTACTTAATTTTCAGTTGGAGTCATTGTAAGAAGTTTTAATGTCTGAATAACCTTCTGAATATCACTTTTCAACAGAATAGGTTGAAGTATCTTGCTTGATTTTTCGCATATCTACCATTTGTTTCCACTTCTTGTCGTTCATTAAGCACAAAGTAACCAGGAGTCTTTAGATCCAGTGAAGTTCACAAAATTGTTACAAGACATAATGCGTATTCTTTGACTGTTATGTAGCACAGAGATTCATGCACTGGTCATCAGCACTGTTGGAGTACAAGGTGGTTGGTTGATTTGGGTGAGAAGATCAAACAGCGAGGTCATCGGACCTATCGGATTAATGAAGGATGGGGAACGGCGTTGGCCGTGCCCTTTCAGAGGAAGCATCCCAGCATTAGCCTGAAGTGGTTTAGAAAAATTATGGAAAACCTAAATCAGGATGGTCGGAGTTGGGTTGGAACCGCTGTCTTCCCGAATGCAAGTGACTAAGTGATGCTTTTGGCGCCAAGCTATATCAGTTATGTTTTGTATCAGAAGCTTCTAGAATAATCGGTGACTCAATAATTTATAAACGTCTTTTTTTTTAGGTTTAACATAATTACAAATTCGGAGTAGTAATTTTTACATGTACATTCTTTGAAAGTATTATGAAAATGAAGGACATAGACAATGACGTCCAAAAATTAAATACTTCTAAAATTACAGATCTTATGCCACATGACTGGCAGTGGGAAGGAAAGCGTTTCTGAAGAAGAGAAATCTGTTAACATCGAGTATAGAATTAAATGTCAGGAAGTCGTTTCTGAAAGTAGTTGTATGGAGTGTAGCCATGTATGGAAGTGAAACGTGGACGATAAATAGTTTAGACAAGAAGGGAATAGAAGCTTTCGAAATGTGGTGCTACAGAAGTTGATCGTCGGTAAAGCAGATGCCAGACTGAGATTCATTGGAAGAATCCTAAGGAAATGCAATCAGAAAACAAAGGAAGTAGGATACAGTACGTTTGTTCGCCCACTGCTTGAATACTGCTCAGCAGTGTGGGATCCGTACCAGATATGGTTGATATAAGAGATAGAGAAGATCCAACGGAGAGCAGCGCGCTTCGTTACGGGATCATTTAGTAATCGCGAAAGCCTTACGGAGATGATAGATAAACTCCAGTGGAAGACTCTGCAGGAGAGACGCTCAGTAGCTCGGTACGGGCTTTTGTTAAAGTTTCGAGAACATACCTTCTCCGAAGAGTCAAGCAGTATATTGCTCCCTCCTACGTATATCTCGCGAAGAGACCATGAGGATAAAATCAGAGAGATTAGAGCCCACACAGAAGCATACCGACAATCCTTTTTTCCACGAACAATACGAGACTGGAAGAGAAAGGAGAACCGATAGAGGTACTCAGGGTACCCTCCACCACACGCCGACAGGTGGGTTGCGGAGTATGGATGTAGATGTAGATGTAGATCAGGGGATCACCGCTTTAGTATTGGAGGGCAGCGTGGAGGGTAAAAATCGTAGACGGAGACCAGGAGATGAATACACTAAGCGGCTTCAGAAGGATGTAGGCTGCAGTAGATACTGGGAGATGAAGAAGCTTACACAGGATAGAGTAGCATGGAGAGCTGCACCAAACTAGTCTCAGGACTAAAGACCACAACAACAACATGTCACATCATTCATTTGACATAACATGGATTGGTAAATTAGTAAAAAAATAGTGGCATTTATCTTGAATAACCTTAAATTGACTTTACAACATAGTAATAAGTAATAAAGATATGTTTTTCATGTTTATAATATAATTTGTAGGAAAACTAATTTTCATGGTATGATCTGGTAGCGTATGAAACTATTAACATGTAACTGTTAAAATATATGTAACATATAACTTGTTCTAATGAACATTGTAAATATCACAAACATGAGTCAGACAGTTTACAACCAAAACTGGGAATAAAAATTGTTAAAAAAGTGGTCTTTTAGATTTCCGTACTTATTCCATTAAATCCTTAATATGTACATGGACATCTTGTTTATGACAGATACTAATGCGAGGTGTGTGAGGAAAGTAATGAGACATTTTTTATTCACCAAAGCTTTAATTTTCTTTCAAAGAACTGTATTGTCCCCTTCAAAGTAATTGCTTTCGGCAGCTGCACATCTGCAGAGTCTTTGCTCCCACGCATGGTAGCAGCGCTAAGAGGCTTCGTGTAGTCGCATTATTTCGAATGCTTCCTGGTGTCTCTAAAATGACACCCTTTTAAAACGTTCTCAATTTAGCGAAAGGGAGAAAGTCACAATGACTCAGATGTGAATAGGGCGGGCTGTGGAACAATAGGGATGCCTTTTGTGGTAAAAAAATTCGTGACGGAAGTGGCCGTGTGACTTGGGGCGTTGTCACGATCCAGCATCCACTTGTCTGCAGTGTCTGCTCTCACTCGACTGACCCTTTTACTGAGCCTTTACAAAAAAATGTCGTGGAGGAACGAATTCTCTGTGCACGATACTCCCCGCTGGCAATGAAGCAAATCAGCATTCTTTTGATCTTTTATTTGCTCATTCGGGCTTTTTCCAGTCGCGAAGATGTCTCAATGTGCCATTTCTCACTTTACTGCTTTTTCTCAGAATCGTACTAAAAAGTCATGTGTTGTTATCACACGACTACACCATTCGTGGTCATTAGCATTTCGCTCCAGGAGATTAATCCACATGTTTCTTCAATTGTCCTACTTATTCATGAGGTTTTTTGGCACCATTTTAGGACCAACGTTTCGTACATGCAAAATTTCGGTCAAAATTTGGCGTACGGTGAAGGTTAACATATCACCCATCATTCCTATTGTTAATTGTCGACCTGATCTGACAATAGGAGTTGGACGTCCGACGTTTCCGTCTGTTTTTGTGACTGCAGGTCTCCCTCAGCGATGTTTACCGTCAACGATTTCTCAGCGTTCCAAAAATGATACGTGCCAGCGAGGCATTTATGCTCTTTATAATTAAGCTTCTCCACAGGCCTGTATCAGCTTTTCAAATATCACATTCGAGCATTCAGATCGATTTCGTATTTCTGGATTTCCGGAAGGCTTTTGACACTGTACCACACAAGCGGCTCGTAGTGAAATTGCGTGCTTACGGAATATCGTCTCAGTTATGTGACTGGATTTGGGATTTCCTGATATAGCTTGGCGTCCTGTCAGAGAGGACACAGTTCGTAGTAATTGACGGAAAGTCACCGAGTAAAACAGAAGTAATTTCAGGCGTTCCCCAAGCTAGTGTTATAGGCCCTTTGCTGTTCCTTACGTATATAAACGATTTGGATAACAATCTGAGCAGCCGTTTTGGGTTGTTTGCAGATGACGCTGTCGTTTATAGACTAATAAAGTCATCAGAACAAAAATACCTGAATAGTGCGAAAAGTGGCCGTTGAACGAAAAGTGTGAGGTCATCCACATGAGTGCTAAAAGGAAGTCGTTAAACTTCGGTTACACGATAAATCAGTCTAATCTAAAAGCCATAAATTCAACTAAATACCTAGGTATTACAATTACGAACAACTTAAATTGGAAAGAAAACATAGAAAATATTGTGGGGATGGCTAACCAAAGGCTGTATTGGGGCAGGACACTTAGAAAATGTAACAGACTTACTAAGGAGACTGCCTACACTACGCTTGTCCTTGTCCGTCCTCTTTTAGAATACTGCTGCGCGGTGTGGGATCCTTGCCATTTAGGACTGACGGAGTACATCGAAAAAGTTCAATGAAAGGCAGCACGTTTTGTATTATCCTGAAATATGGGAGAGGTTGTCACAGAAATGATACAGGATTTGGGATGGACATCATTGAAAGAAAGGCGTTTATCGTTGCGACGGAATCTTCTCTCGAAATTCCAATCACCAACTTTCTTCTCCGATTGCGAAAATATTTTGTTGACACCGACCTACATAGGGCGGAACGATCACCATGATAAAATAAGGGAAATCAGAGCTCGTACGGAAAGATATAGGTGTTCATTCTTTCCGCGCTGTATACGAGATTGGAATAATAGAGAATTGTGAAGGTGGTTCGATGAACCTTCTGCCTGGCACTTAAGTGTGATTTGCAGAGTACCCATGTAGATGTAGATGTAGATTCTTCAAGTTTAACACAAAACTTGATGGTATAGCGTTGCTCTACATCCCTCTGGTTCATTTTCATAAAACACAACAAATGCACAAGTTCACTGGTGAGTCTTTCAAAAATCACGTGATGGCTGTACGGAGCTGAAACTCTGGAAGGGATGAACACATCAGGCTGCATAAGTAGAAAAAAACTAGCGTTGCCAGATCGCCCGTGGTATTGTCAGTCTGATTTCTTTCTCGTAGACTTCATATACACAAACGTTCCTCGTGAAGGAGTCTGTTAGTGATAACCGTATAACAACTCACAGTAGTTACTGAACTAGCCTTCATATGCGGACAGAAAAACGCAGCGAGGGACTTTACTACATAATATATGTAGATAAAGAGTCACCGAAACTACCAAATCACTCGTTATCCTTTTGACAGCTGACAGCAGACTACGTATCCGATAATGGTATCATTGTACAGCTATTTGCAAACATGTTTACCTACGAAAAAGTCGCGCGAAGCAAACTAATACGGCACACGAAATTTCGAAATTTCGCCGGTTTTACTTCAACTCGTATATGTAGCTACAATTTTCGCGCCGTGCCCTATTTAAGACATTCATAGACACCGTTCCCCTGGATCAGTGATCTTCAGTAGGCTGTTGCCATTCAAGAAACCTGTAACATGGCCGAAAGCTGATTTTACACAGTGTGAACTGTGCGCTGCGTTGCCAAGCGAATTGCTAAAGTCCGAAAGTAGAAACTATCCGTACGCGACATGGAACACTCAGAACAATTTTGCTAAACTGAACGAACGTCAGAAACTTTGCGCGACAAAGTACTAACAGAATTGTTTAAACTGCAGGAAAGTTATTTCGATTCGTCGAAGCGTAATACTGAGTTAGCTGTCAAACAGTGGGTTCGTCGCAGAGGTGTATTTGCACTAAGAACATAAGCGCGCGTCACACACACAGATATGAATACAGACACACATACATCTCCACACAGACGAGCATGCACAATGAAAACATCGAGCATGTGGAACTCAATTTGCGTTTCTCTCGTACGATATCCTGAAAGCCATGGTCCATGACAGTCAGGTAGATGCTATATTTTTTGGCTTCGCAGAAAATCGTTAGAGTCGCTACTACACATACGCTTATAATTGAGAGTACTATCGTATACTACATCAAACGAAGTTTCTGAGGGGATTGAGGATTTCTTAGTGGGAAGGACACAAAATGTTATGCTGGATGGAGAGTCATCGGCAGACATACGTACATGTAACATCAGGTAAACACCAGTTAAGTACAATGAGGAACCAAAGAAACTGGTACGCAGGCCTAATATCGTGTAGGTCCCCGCGAGCAAGCAGAAGTGCAGCAAGACGACGTGGAATGGACTCGACTAATGTCTGAAGTAACGTTGGACGGAACTGACACCGTGAATCCAGCAGGGCTGTCCATAAATCCGTAAGAGTACGAGGAGATGGATTTCTCTTCTGAAAAGCATGTTGCAAGGTATCCCAAATATGCTTAACAACGTTCACGTCTGGGGGGTTTGGTGGTCAACGAACGTGTTCGAATTCCGGAAGTGTTCCTGTAGGCATTCTGTAGTAATTCTGGACATGTAGGGTGTCGTATTGTCCTGCTAGAATTGCCCAAGTGCGTCTGAATGCACTATGGACATGCGTAAGTGATCAGAGAGAAAGCTTACGTCCGTGTCACTATCAGAGTCGTACGTCACGTATAAGGAATCCCATATCACTCCAACTGCACACGCCCCACACCACTGCAGAGCCTCCACCAGCTTGAACAGTCCACTGTGACGTACAGTGTCCATGGATTCCTGAGATTGTCTCCATACCCGTACACATCCATCTGCACGATACTATGTGAAACGAGACTCGGCCGACCAGGCATCATGTTTCCAGTGATCAACAGTCCAATGTCGGTGTTGACTGGCACAGTCGAGGCGTAAAGCTTTATGTCGTGCAGTCATCAATGGTACACGAGTGAGCCTTTGTCTCCGAAAGCCCAAATCGATGAATGGTTCTCGCGGTGACACTTGTTGATGGTCCAGCATTGAAATCTGCAGCAATTTGCGGAAGGGTTGCACTTCTGTCACGTTGAACGATTCTCTTCAGCCGTCGTTGGTCCCTTTCTTGATGGATCTTCTTCTGATATTCACGCTACACTCGTCAAATGATCTTACGGGAAAATCTCCACTTCATCGCTATCTCGGAGATGCTGTGTCCTATTGCTCGTGCGCTGACTATAATGCCACGTTCAAACTCTATTAAATCTTGATAAACTGCCATTGTAGCACCAGTAACCGATGTAACAACTGCGCCAGACGCTTGTTGCCTTATATAGGCGTTGCCGACCACAGAGCCGTATTCTGCCTATTAAAATATCTCCGTATTTGAATCCCCATGCCTATACCAGTTTCTTTGGCGCTTCAGTGTATTTTGAGACCTTTGCTCTTAATGTTGTGTTTTGATGACCTTGCAGATAATATTAATAATATCATCAGAGTTTTGATATGGTGGTCTATAAGAAGTACTGTCTTAAAAATGCTGCACAAGAAAAGCTTGAGTACAATGCACAGAACTTTGTACAACCACGTGAACTGTAAGAAAAGTCGTACTATGGGGTGCTGTTCAAGCTGCACGTCATTTTGGCTTGAAAGTTGGTTATATCGTCAAAGGGTTGACCGTTCATGTGAATTTGGAAATTTGTGCTAAGTTCTGTGGGACCAAACTGCAGAGGTCATCGGGCGATAGGTTTACACACTACTTAATCTAATTTAAAATAAGTTACGCTAAGGACAACACACACACACCCATGCCCGAGGGAGGACGCGAACCTCCGACGAGGGAAGCCGCGCGAGCCATGGAAAGGTGCATCCGACCGCACGGCTAGACCACGTGGCTTCATGTGAATTTCTGCAGTAGACGATTTTGTGGTAGGTTCTTAGTGATTTGTTTCCAGGAAACAATTTTCCGCGTTTTACATTACGTGGCAGGCGTTCACACGTTCTGTTTTTGGATCGGGAGTCTAGGTGCGCAGGACAAACTTTGCACACACTTTTCTCTTCTTCAGAATATTTTGCAGAATGCCTTGAACGCTTAATTTTGGAGAAGTCCAATTCGTTGCTCCATCGCAGTTAGTGACACAACAAGGCTGACACACTAGAACAGGATGTTCGCTAATTGGCAATGACTGGTCACATCTGGGTGGTTGCATGCGCATGTGTTGTTTACACTTGATAGTTTGATCTGCCACCTTAGTTACTGAGTTGTGAATAAATGTAATAAATTAAACAGCGCTGAGACGCCAGTATTTCTCACGATATTATTGAGCACTTAAGATTTCAAATCCACCTCGTACTTACGTCATTTGGAATTTGGTTCTCTACAGTATAGTAACTACTTGAAACTGGGACAGTATAGAGGCTGAAACCTGTAGCGTATGGCTCTGGCGCATCATAATGCATCTGCAGCAGCAATTTGAACAGCATTTGGGACTCCAGTCACACAAGTGACTGTTACAAATTGGTAACTTCAAGAACAGCTCCGTGCTAGGCACCCTGCAGCGTGAATTCCACTGACTCAAACCACCGCCAGTGGTGTCAACCGAGAGCTCGTTGGAGGGCAGTGTGGAGGTCTGTTGTGTTTCCCAATGAAAGACAGTTCTGCCTCGTTGCCAGTGATGGTCGTATGTTGGTTAGAAGGAGTTGAGGGCCAGCACCCAACATGTCTGCATGATAGACACACTGGACCTCCACCTGGAGTTATGGTCTGGTATGCGATCTCGTATCACAGCAGGAACACTCTCGTGGCTATCTTACTCAACCTGACCGCAAATTTTTCGCCGATCTTGTGATTCAATCTGATGTTCTGCCATTCATGGAGAGCATTTTACGTGATGTTTTACAACAGGATAACACTCGCCCACTTTCCGCTACAGATGGCTGAGCGTGGACATCTCTGCGTGAATCCTTACAGCTGTTGGGAACGTCTGAAGCGTCTTCGACGCTAGTAGTTATTAGAGTTCAGTTATTTATTCACAGTACTGACAAGTCTCTGTTCTTTGGTAGCAGCCTCGGCTGTTGCTCGTTCAGCCGTTTGATGGATTTCAGCTGACGTCCGTCGAGACAGCTCAGTGGTTGCACGCCCAATAGAAGACCTCAGCGACCCTGGCGCCACGGAGGACTCCCGTCGGGCAGGCGCAGTCGTTTCGGGCTACCCTCTGGAGTGTACTCGATTCCACTCCAATTTCTACAACGATCCTTGATAAACCATCCCAATGTACCTGATGTCGATAGTCGTGTGGTCGGTTGATCTCCTCCTACCACCCGAGAACGGGGTCAAGGGTTCGATTCCCGACAGGGTCTGGGATTTTCACCTGCCTCGAGATGACTGTGTATTTGTGCTGTCCTCATCATTTCATCTAAAATCGTGTATTGAGATTGGACTAAGGAAAGGTTGGGAATTTGTACGGGCGCTGATAACCGCGCAGTTGAGCGCTCCACAAACCAAACATCATCATCACCATCCTCTTACCACTGTTAGGGGTCAGGACGCAAAGGCGCCTGAATGTTGAACAGGTTCGTGGGCCCAGGATGCCCTTTTGTTGGCTCCTGCGTTTAAGACCAGTACTCTGCGATGTGGAGTCGTAGGCGGAGAGTCAGTAGCTGGCAGCGGATGAACAGCATAAACTTCATCTGGTCAAGGCCATCATCTTGACTACACCTTCGGCTAGTTCATAGACTGTGCTGGAGCATCCAGGACATAGATTCACGATAGTATCGCAGTCATGGAATCGAGTGCTATTACAGTGAATGATATCGATCCCAATGATTAACTCATGATAAGAGCTGGTGTATTTAGATAGCCCGAGGTTATGACGCAACGCTCGGTTCGTAATGACTGAATGTGTCATCCTTATTCTGCTACACCCAGGCTTTTAACTGCTGTGTCGGTCCCTCGCTATTTGCTCTTATGAGATGGGTACCGTTTCTTGAAACATGGCTTACGCACTAACGAATATGCTTGTCTCACTTCGTTTGGTTTTCTGTCAGAGTGTACTTTCTACTTTTGTAACAGTCTACTTTCTACTGTTTACTTTTCAGTCAGTGTCGTCGACCTAACAGACTTGCGACATACTGGCTTGCTTCCCGCTTCCGCCTTTTGTGCCTGGCATAACTGGAATTAACCTGTGGCAATGTGAGTGGATTTTAATAATTTTTTTTCTAATTTCAACCTCTCACTATTCAGTGCCACAACAGAAACCAACATGCTCTACAGAGCGTCGACATGTTGTCGTGTCCTGACATAGGTGGGAGAGGTAAAAAAGGGGTTGCTGGTCAGTCTGGGATCCCGAGCGGTACAGAGCAGAAGGCAGAAGGACAATTCACAGTGAAGGCATTTGATTGTCTCTTCTGTCTGAGCCAATACTGGTACAGGCATTTACTAGAAATGCAGGTGGTGAGACTCGGTAGGGAACTCGTTGTGGAGACTCTTGGACAAACAGGGTTTTGAAATAGTTGTTTATTCCAGACAGGACTAACTAATACACGGGAGGCTAGTTCTAGGGTTAGAAAAAGCATGAGTAACACCGTTATAACAGAAGCCAGTGCAGAAATCTCAGGAGTGGATGCTAACCACAGTAGCAAACACTAGCAGCATCTTAAGGCAACAACTTACAATTAGTTGCAAAACAAACATACTGAATGTGACACTGTTCACTGAGGCACTCCAAGTGAGAGAGCAGACTTACTCGGAGCTCGACCGAGGCTGGAGTCGACGGACGCAGATTTGGCGCCCAGATCGTCTGACTCAGAACACCGCCAAAATGCGGAATCTAGCGGTTTTAAAGAGTCACGTGGGGGCACTGATTTTCCCACTTAAGGCCACCCAGTCAATCCCGTAGGCGCCTGCCAATCACGGTTTACTTAGGTCCCCTCTACTGCTCCTAAGGGGATGTTAATGCAGTTGCACTAACTAAGTCCGTATTTGCTATCAACATTGTTCAGCTGGAAGCTAAACGTAACTGTTCTGCCAAATAAGACTTGCAACATTATTGTTATACGTCATTTAGCCACGCCCCTCCAGATCCCGGGAGTAGGGACTGCTAGGTCAACAGTTTTTGGCGTTTTCGCTCTCTTTCTAACCCTTGTGAGCCTACTGACATGGCTGTTCGCAGGACTGGTATCAAGCTGGCTTTATACGCTAGTACGTGCCTGTCGGTTACAAAGTTCTACGGTGGAAACCTACCACAGCGTCTAGACGACGTATGTAGTTACATGTTAATTCCTTAAAGAGCAACTAGGACCGTGGGATCGCGTCTGGGGGCGCCTGCATTTTCGCAAGGTTCCCCTACGGTTTACTTCATGTAACAATATCTCTCAGTTTCGTCTGCCCTCAGCATCGTCTCTGCTTCCGCGCCTTGGAGTGCCTGTCCTCCCTCCCCACAGGTTCAAAGTAACACTACAGTAGCAAGGAATAATCAGTATATTACAGTGTTGCCTTGGACTACTCGATCACCACAACTGTCTCCAGTCGAGTGCACACGGGACACCATCGGACAACAATTCCAGCGTCAACCACAACCAGTATTAACCGTCTCTGTGTTGACCGACCGAATGCAACAGACATGGAACTCCATCCCACGAACTGACATACCGCACCGGTGTAACTCAATGCATGCACTTTTATATGCTTTCATTCAGCATTCTTGCGGTTACACTGGTTATTAATGTACCAGCATTTCACATTTGCAATGGCTTATCTCATGCTTGCAGTAACCTGGGATCTCGCAAAATTCATCAGTACAATATATTCCCCAGATTTCATCACTCTACATCAATTACTCTTCAGTGCTTCAATTTACTTTTCCGCTGGTGTGTTTCAGCATCTGATAGAGCATGTCACGTACACGGTGTATGTATCTGCTTAACTCAGTATTAAAACCCAATAAGATTAGTTACTTAGCTTATAAAGGACATTGTATACCCAAAATAGGAGCCGGCCGCGGTGGCCGTGCGGTTCTAGGCGCTACAGTCCGGAACCGCGGGACTGCTACGGTCGCAGGTTCGAATCCTGCCTCGGGCATGGATGTGTATGATGTCCTTAGGTTGGTTAGGTTTAAGTAGTTCTAAGTTCTAGGGGACTGATGACCTAAGATGTTTAAGTCCCATAGTGCTCAGAGCCATTTGAATCCAAAATAGGTTCCCGAGAAAAATTTAATACAGTCGCACGTTACTAGCGCAAAGAAACAGACTAAAAGAGAAGGTGGTGTTTCAAAATTCACAATAAATTGTTACGTAATAAATCCCGTTTGAGAAAAAATCTAGCAATCGGCATTGCTTCAAACGAAGGCACGAGTAGTTTTACTTGCAATTTGACTAATGACATACGTGTGGACAACAGGAAAAGATGTCAGGGAAATGCTGCTAGATCAACACTCGAATATGTTTAAAATACAGTTTAAGACAAAAACGAACCAGGAAGAAATTATTAAAATGGGACAGATGCCGATAGACGTGATGTACTCGTACATATGCAGACAAACAATTTCACCAAAAACGAATAATTTATTCAAGAGAGAGCAAAATGTTCAAATTTGAGTGAAATCTTATGGGACTTAACTGCTAAGGTCATCAGTCCCTAAGCTTACAAACTACTTAACCTAAATTATCCTAAGGACAAACACACACACTCATGTCCGAGGGAGGACTCGAACCTCCACCGGGACCAGCCGCACAGTCGTTGACTGCAGCGCCAGAGACCGCTCGGCTAATCCCGCGCGGCCAAGAGAGAGAGCTTCGCAAATAGAGTAAGTCGATAACGACTTCCTCCACATATGGCACTGGATTTGTTGGATGTCCTCCTGAGGGATGTATGGCACTGAGCAGTATGGGACTTAACATCTGAGGTCATCATCTCCTAGAACTTAGAACTGGTTAAACCTAACTAACCTAAGGACATCACACACATCCATGCCCGAGGCAGGATTCGAACCTGCGACCGTAGCAGTCCCGCGGTTCCAGACTGAAGCGTCTAGAACCGCTCGACGACAATGGCAGGCCCTGAAGGATGTACTGCCAAATTATGTTCAATTGGCGCGTTAGATCGTCAAAATCCCGAGCTGGGCCTGTCCGTATACTCCAAACGTTCTAAGTAGAAGAGACATCAGGCAACATTGCTGGCCAAGGTAGGGTTAGGCAAGCACTAAGACAACCAGTAGAATCTCTCGCGTTGTGTAAGTGGCCATTATCTTGGTGAAATGTAATTCCGTGTTGGCTTGATAGGAATGGCAACAAAATGGGGCGCAGAAAACCGTCAACGTACCACTGTGCTTCAGGAATGCCATGGATCATAACCAGAAACGTCCTGCTATGAAAATAAATGGCACCCAAGACCATCATTTCTGGTTGTCGGGCTGTATGGTGAGCGACAATCAGTATGGTATACCACCATAGTCCATGGCGTCTACAGACATGTTACCGCCGCTCATCGGGGCTAAATTCTGGAAATTATGGAAACTTGTGGTAACTTCCCATGCGACCTAACTTCTGAGGTCATCGGTCCCTAGGGTTACACACTACTGAATCTTAAACTGACTTACGCTAAGGGCAACACACACACTCAAGCACGAGGGAGGACTCGATCCTCAGACATACGAGAGAACTGGGGCGAGGCCGTCACACCGCGCAGCTACACCGCACGGCGGCTCAGTTCTAAGCGAGGCCCATCACCAAAGAAAATTGCACTCCAGTAATAATATTCCAAGTCGAGGCGTATCTGGAGATGCCCCGGACAGTGGTGGAATACCGACTACCGTCCGCCATACGGCCTGATAGGAAGAGTGATGCTGCAGGGTACCATTTCATGTCATAACTGGACCCCTTTGGTTGTCTAGAGCACCTTTACAGCACAGCAATATGTAGATTACATTCTACACCCTGTCTTGTTGCCTTTCATGACAAGCCATCCTGGGCTTACATTTCAGCAAGACAATCCCCGACCGCACACGGGGCCGCGCGGGATTAGCCGAGCGGTCAGGGGCGCTGCAGTCATGGACTGTACGGCTGGTCCCGGCGGACGTTCGAGTCCTCCCTCGGGCATGGGTGTGTGTCTGTTTCTTCTTAGGATAATTTAGGTTAAGTAGTGTGTAAGCTTAGGGACTGATGACATTAGCAGTTAAGTCCCATAAGATTTCACACACATTTGAACCGCACGCGGCGAGAGTTTCTACTGCTCGTCTTCGTGCTTGCCAAACCCTACCTTGGCCAACGAGGTAACTGGATCTCTCCCAGTTGAGAGCTGGGCAGGATCCTCAAACCATCTCGGAATTTTGACCATCAAACGCGCTAATTAGACAGAATGTGGCACGATATACCTCATTACGACATTCGACAACTCTGTCAATCGATGAGAAGCTGAATAACCGCACGCTTAATGGCCAGAGGTGCGCCAATGCGTAATTGACTTGCTCAATTGCGGAAGCTCTTTCTCCTAAGCAGATTATCTATTTTTTCTGAAATTGTAATCATTTGCTCTCCTGTTCGTGCACATAATACCTACTAATTTCCGTCCCATTCGGATAATTCCTTCATGGTGCGTGAGTGTTTCTTTTCTTTTTTTTTCTCAGGGCGTATATTGAAATACTTCAGTAGTATCAAGATTTCTTCCTCCAGCGAGGACTTAGGCGAACATTTTCCAGGTGGTGTGGGTGGACGCAACCATTTCTTCATTACAGCATTACGCTAATTCCTACATTCTGTGCTCCGTTATAGGCAAGTTTGCGGAGTAATGGCCATTTAAGCGTCGATGGAGCCGTTTCGCCCAGTTCTGAACGTCGGCAGCCGGGTTTTGATGACAAGCGCGATTAGCTTGTAAATGCCGGTCCCCTGACGCAACAGCCCACTTTGCATAAATTAAGGTGCCGACGAGATTAAACGCCGCTCTGTGATTTGATCCACAGAAACAATATGCTTCATTCGCTGTGGATACCTCACAAAGGTGTTGCCCCTTTCTTTCCGAAGGTTGTCTCACGAAGATGTATGTACAGGACAATTAAAAGTGTGTAGCTACTACAATTGGCTATTACTATTTAATGCATAGCGATACATCCACAAGACTGAATGTAAAAGAAGCTTAAAAATTGTTTTTCGTATATCATAGACGCCGGATATATTAGTAGTAACCATATGATGCAATTAATTGCACTTGTGTCAGAGGTGAGTTAATAAAAGAAAGCGACAAGGAAACTGAGACCGGTTGTGTAGCATGGTCGTAAGAGACAAAAGCTAGACATACCTGCGAGAACCATATCATGAAATAACGTACACCTGTACGAGAGGCGAGTACAGTGAAAAACAAATTTAGTTCTAACAGCATATTAAAACTGAGGCTGGTTCTACACCATTGGTAATAAAATCATAGTCAAACGTAAAATATAAAACGGAGATCTTTAGAGTGTGCAAGTGGTCGCTAGCAAATTAAAACGTTTGTAGTCTACTCGGAAAAACTTAAATAATACCCATTCAAAGCCATAACATAAAATTACACAAAATTCAAGCATAGCTAACGTTGTGTCTTTCACGAAATTTTATCCTATCTCGCGTCTCACTTGACCTAAGCGTTGTGTCTTCACCAAGTTACAATGGACCTTCCGGTAATAAAGTTATATGTTACGATATCTCACGATAAATGCTCCCAAGTGTTGACATGTTTCGTAATATTTCATGTTTTTACATGGTTTCCTTTCATTCATGAGCATTACATTAATTTTGTCCATACTGTTATTTTTTGTTCCAAACAAATAATTGTATGTAAACAAAATTAAACGTATTAGTCAAATTCTGACTTGGCTGGTGCTGATGAGAGCTTAAGTAACTAATGAAAGGATTGGAGCTTCCATTACGTCATAGTACTGACAGTGACCACTTGCAGCTACTTGTATTATCAACAAATATGATAGAAATGATACGATTCTCTATAATTTTCCGAAATACTCATGAAATATACAATGGTGAACCAGTTTTCGAATATACGAAACTTTAAATACGAGACGCTAAATAGAACAGATCACAAGAAACGATAATTCTTAGCATATTGGGGTACAATCATCATATAAATTTACTGGAAATGTTAATTTTTCTATCGAATATGTGTAACAAAATTTTGGAATGCGTTTTATTTACTTCTTACAGATGAAGCTAGTGATAGGTTTTGCAAGTAGATAATAACAGAAAATGTAAGGAAGCGGAAGAGTTCTCAGAAAACTGAAATATGCCACTATAGTATAAATGAAGTGCGGTTACTTCTGTCAAAATTATCTCTGTTGAGATAAGTCTTCTAAGTCAAAACAACCACAAATAATGTACAATATCATTACAATTTCTACGATCTTGCCGGAATTCGACGTAGAACCACTGAAGGTTTTCGAGGAATTTCTTGTTTCATAACTCTGTCAACAATTGTGGGCATCGTGCAGTCATCAAAAAATATGAAATAATATCTACACAATTGCTCTACAATTTACGCTTAAATATTTAGTAGAGGGTCCTCAACCGTTCTCAAATGGATTGTTGCACACTCGAAGAGTACATGCGAAAAATTAACACAATAGTCTTTTCGTGCGAGATCTTATGGTGACTTATTCTATTACGTCATTCACTTATGACTATACAGATGGAAGTATAACTTTTTTTTCATTCAGGAGAGAAAGTTGATTTGTTTTAATGATTTCCACCACAGCTCGCTTATCGTATCAGTGATACTCTTTCCTCTAGTAAAACAAACTGCACTTCTTTTGATGTTTTAGATGTCCTTGCTAGTAAGGATCCCATACCGTGAAGAAATACGAATACAAAAGACGACGGGCAAGCCAAGTATATGTAGACTTCCGCCAAACTCTTTCTATTTAATGGTTCGAATTTAAGTTGTTTGTATTTGTACAGTTTTAATGTTCTGGCACTTGACTCAACACCATTCACCGTTCTTAGTAATTGTATCCAAGCTACTTAGTTAAATCGATAACCTCTAAATTAATGTGACTTATTGTGTGATTTCATACTACTTATTTTTCGGGTTCAGTTGCTGCTGTTAACATGATGCAGGTATCTTGTATAAATCATTTTCCATTTCGTTTTGCCTTCTGATGGCTTGACTCGATAACAAACAACATCATCTGCAAACAATGTGAAATGACTGTTCAGATTTTCTCCTGTATGGTTCAAATGGCTCTGAGCACTACGGGACTTAACATCTGAGGTCATCAGTCCCCTAGAACTTAGAACTACTTAAACCTAACTAACCTAAGGACATCACACACATCGAAGCCCGAGGCAGGATTCGAACCTGTGACCGTAGTGGTCGCACGTTTCCAGACTGAAGCGCCTAGAACCACTCGGCCACGCCGGCCGGCAATATGGCAGAGGGCCTATGACGCTTTACTGGCAACCCTCCATTTAACTTCCATTTAAATAGATGATTACCTGTCAGGTACTATGAAGTGAGACTTTTTTGGCAGGAACTCATGGTGGCAGTAGCAAAACTGAGGCGATAGCTACGAAATTCGATTACAAGGCGCTTGTGAGGCATGGTGTCAATTACTTGATGTGAACAAAATGGCTGTTGTGTTCCACAAAAACGATACCTTCTAAGTAAATGTTGGTCCTGTCTGTATATCGATTCCTTCGATTTGTTTCTTACAAGGGGAGGCCGCCAATTGTGAAATTCAGATTCGATTCATACTGCGCATAATAAAAGCTCATGGCCAGAGGTGTCATGTGGCAAAGCACCAAGATGCACTTCTCAGCCGTTGTCGAGAAAATCGACAGTTAAAAGAAACCATTGTGGTGAAATACTCTCTACGATTAATGATTTTCTACTGCGTTGTGGCGCAGCGGTAAGTTCTCGGGTTCGTAATCCAAAGGTCGCCTGATCGAATCTTGCGTCATGCAATTTTTTTTTATTGTTATTTTTTTGTAATTCAAATATATATATATATATATATATATATATATATATATATATATATATATATATATATACTATTAATGAATTGCTTATGCATGTTGCTGAAGGCGGATCGCTCTCCAATTGTACCGCCTCCAATTTTCCAGTTTTTTAACAGGGTGTACCAAAGCTCTCCCGTCCGCACTGATTTTCGATGATGTTATAAGTTGCGCTAGGGACCGCATCTACCTTCTTTCGAAGTTAGCTGGCAACTACGCTGTTATGTGGAGGCTCGTTTCGGCCCATTCAACATCTGTCCTTCAACTGGAACGAGCGAGTAACGGAGTTTATATTTCATACCTGACACAGCAAATTTGTGTTCGTGGGGTCTCTATTCTAATTGGAACGCTTGACTTACGCTATACGTATTCGTTTCGGAAATCGTTTCTACGTCTTCCGTTAACTGTACGTGGTTAACATTATGAAGACAATTAATAACATTTGTGAGATACAACTTTGTTTGCGGAAAACAATGATGTTCGAAGTCGCCAGTTTTTCCACGACAAACGACTTTCAACAACTTATTATATGCATAATTGTTGCAACTGATTGCCGGGAATTTTTATATATATATATAGTTTGTGTGTATATGTATGTATGTATATACATATACACATTTGAATTACAAAAAACAAATACTAAAACAGTTCCATGACGTGAGATTCGATTCGGCGACCTTCGGATTACGAACCCAAGCGCTTACCGCTGCACCACGACACTGTACAAAATTATTGATCGTAGAGAGTATTTCACCGCAACGGTTTCTTTTAACTGTCGATTTTCTCGACAACGGCTGATAAGTGCATCTTGGTGCTTTGCCTCATTACACCTCTGGCCATGAGCTTTTATTATGCGCAGTATGAATCGAATCTGAATTTCACAATTGGCGGCCTCCCCTTGTTAGTGTTCAAGCACAGTACACGTTCCAAAATCCTACCACAAATAGATGCCAATGACATGGGTCTACATTTGAGTGGATTACTTCTATTCCCTTTTCTGCCTATTGGTGTGTCTTGTATAGCTTGCAAAGACTTTTCGTCGTATGAGCAGTTTAATATGATTTCTAAGAATGGAACTATTTCGTCATAATATCTAGAAAACAAAATTATATACACTGTAAATAGGAAGACTTCCATAATTGCCAAAAGTTTCTTCGGTGCAATAAGGGTGTCTACTTCCAAAATATGCATATCAACAGCTTTTCGTTTTTTAACTGCGAATCTGCGAATTGACCTGTTCTTTCTGTCTTCAGGCCAATTTGAACTGTCTTGAAATCCTTCCATTTTCAATAATTTTTTTGCGAAAGGCTTCTGTGCTGTTTATTCTCCTGTTTTTACATCCTGTCTTTCTAAATCCTTGTTCACTTCGTTGACCCAGCTTGTTGCGGAATTCTTACCTCACAAACATTTGAAAACCTTATTAGTTAATCTACTGCCTTGCGTTGGAAATAATGTCCAAAAAACATGAATCTCCTTCTTACCATTGCGTTTGAAATATTTTCTATATTTTGGTACATTTCTGCATTACTTCTTAATTTCCAATCTTGTGCTGTGTTTTGTGGGCCTAATATTTTCCTTCTAATTTGCCTTTCTAGTTATTGTAATTTATCTAAATTATGGTTTAATATCACGCACTAACTTGCGTATAGGCATTCTGGCTTCATTACTGTGGTGTAATGCCTTATTTTTGCATTTTCGGAGACGCACTTTTTCCTGTAGAGGTCTTTGGTGACAAAATACGCTGTCCCCATTTTATGCAACCTTTCCTCTGCTGCAGATTTTTCCAAAACATTTTCTTCGATTATCTCCCCTAGATATTCGAATTCTTTTATCCTATTTGGCCAATATCTGTTTCCGAGAATTTTGGAGCATCCTTAATGTTTGTTATAAATTCTGTTTTTTCTGCAGAAATTCTTCAGCCAGTTCTATTGGTTACTTCTTCCAGGAGATTTATTTGCATTACAGCAGATGAAACACTTTCGGAAAGTATTGCAAAATCATCCGCAAATGCAAGGCAGTTGTTTTCGATCTTTGTGCTTCCTCTCCCAAACCTGAAATTCGAGATGTTGAGTTCAGTAAGTCTTTCGTTCCAAATTGGCATTGTTTTCTCTAACACACTATTAAAAAGAACCTTGACGTACACCTGTTTCTGTTCTGAAAGACTGTGAAATTTCTCACTTAAATTTTGCTATAGAGACATTAACTGTAAGTGTTTCAGGAATTATGGTTCAAATGTCTGAGCAATATGGGACTTAACATCTATGGTCATCAGTCCCCAAGAACTTAGAACTACTTAAACCTAACTAACCTAAGGACATCACACAACACCCAGTCATTTCGAGGCAGAGAAAATTCCTGACCCCGCCGGGAATCGAACCCGGGAACCCTTCAGGAATTAGGTTCGCCAGTATAGACTATAAGCGTAATTCTCGAATTATTCTATCTATAGTTTCTCTGTCACGCGACTGCTGCGGTCGCAGGTTCGAATCCTGCCTCGGGCATGGATGTGTGTGATGTCCTTAGGTTAGTTAGGTTTAATTAGTTCTAAGTTCTAGGGGACTGATGACCACAGATGTTAAGTCCCATAGTGCTCAGAGCCATTTGAACAATTTTTTTTCTCTGTCAACAGAATAGAAAGCCTTTATGAAATCTACAAACGTAGCTACGATGTCCTTTGAATTAAGTAATGTGTTGCGAATTACTGACTTTAAACTAAATATTTTGTATTTTTTTACTTTTTATTCGTTTTCTAGAACATTTAGTGCATCTCTCTTGGGAAAGAAATTTCGGAAAATTGTGTTCAATAAGCCGTTTAGTGGCGACATCATTAGCAACATTACCATTGAATTCTAACTTTTAAAAGCAAGTGTTACAGTAAATTGAATTGCGTCGTTACTGTGGGGAACGCTAAATTATCGGAGAAGCTGAGATGAGCTGCCAGCAGGGTGTCGGCTCATTAGCGGAGTTTGCCCTGGTGTTTAACTTGTCTTGTTGTTGTTGTTGGTTGGCTGTTGTTGTGGAGCGGTGCCGGAGGAGGCTAGCAGTCGGCGTCTGCTTCCGCATATTCCGGAAGTCCGTCTTCCGTCCCAGCCGAAAGCGCCTAATCTGCTCGGCTTCTTAGTGGCTTCTGCGTAGTTAATGAAGGCGCGCCTGTCTTTGGGGGCTCAGCCGAGGGGCGGGCGCTGTCCGCTTCCACTGGAGTGCAGCCGCGAATCACTTGTCTCTGGTCTCAGCGGTTGCTGCTTGCGGTACGGAAACGAGCCAGACACGCGTTCCTGCAACACAACGGCGTTCTTGAAACAACTTACAATGCCTCACCCCCGTCCGTTAAATTTACAGTCTTCACTTTTTTATTTGTTATCAGTATTCTGCCTGGTTTGATGCCGCCCGCCACCAATTCCTCGCCTGTGCCAACCTCTTCATCTCAGAATAGCACTTGCAACCTACATCCTCAATTATTTGCTGCATCTCTGTCTTCCTCTTCAGTTTTCGCATAATTTGCTGCTAAACGTACAGTTTGGTTTTAGAAATGGTTTGACAACTGAAAATGCTATATTCTCATTTCTCTGTGAGGTTTTGGACGGATTAAATAAAAGGTTGCAAAATCTAGGTGTTTTATTTGATTTGACGAAGGCTTTTGACTGTGTTGACCACAAAATATTACTGCAGAAGTTGGACCATTATGGAGTAATGGGAGTAGCTCACAATTGGTTCGCCTCTTACTTTAAGAACAGAAAGCAGAAGGTAATGCTCCGCAATATTGAGAGTGGTAGTGATGCTCATTCCCAATGGGGCACTGTTAAGTGGGGCGTTCCCCAAGGGTCGGTGCTGGGGCCACTGCTGTTTCTTATTTATATAAATGATACGCCTGCTAGTATTACAGGTGATTCAAAAATATTTCTGTTTGCTGATGACACCAGGTTGGTAGTGAAGAATCTTGTGTGTAATATTGAAACATTATCAAATAATGTACTTCATGAAATAAGTTCGTGGCTTGTGGAAAATAATTTGATGCTAAATCACAGTAAGACTCAGTTTTTACAGTTTCTAACTCACAATTCAACAAGAACTGATATTTTGATCAGACAGTTGGGCATATTATAAGCGAGACGGAACAGTTCAAGTTCCTAGGCGTTCGGATAGATAGTAAGCGGTTGTGGAAAGCCCATGTTCAGGATCTTGTTCAGAAACTAAATGCTGCTTTATTTACCATTAGAACAGTATCTGAAATAAGTGACATTTCAACACGAAAAGTAGTCTACTTCGCGTTTTTCATACGCTTATGTCATGTGGTATTATTTTTTTGGGGTAATTCTTCTGATTCAAAAAGGGTATTTTTGGCTCAAAAACGGGCTGTTCGAGCTATATGTGGTGTAAGTTCGAGAACGTCTTGTCGACCCCTATTCAATAGTCTGGGAATTCTGACATTGCCCTCACAGTATATATTTTTTAATGTCGTTTGTTGTTAGCAACATTAGCTTATTCCCGAGAGTTAGCAGCTTTAACTCAGTTAATACTAGGCAGAAATCAAATCTGCATGTGGAATGCACTTCCTTGATTCTGGTGCAGAAAGGAGTGCAGCATTCAGCTGCATCCATTTTCAATAAGCTACCACAAGAACTCAAAAATCTTATCAGTAGCCCAAAAGCTTTTAAGTCTAAACTGAAGAGTTTCCTCATGGCTCACTCCTTCTATTCTGTCGAGGAGCTCCTGGAAGAGCTGCAAAATTAAGCAAATTCCAGTGTTACATTGTTGATTTTCTTTATTTAAACTTACGAATTGTCGCCTGAATACGTTTCTTGTATTTCATTTTATCTGTTTCTACTATCGTGTTTTAATTTCATATATTGAATCGTTCCATGTCCATGGAGGCTTCTTCTTAATTTGGTCCCACGGAACAATAAATAAATAAATAAATAAAATAAATAGAGCTCCCTCTAATACGATGTAAGTCATTCCCTTATGTCTTAACAAATGTCCTATCAGCCTGTCCCTTCTCGTTATCAGAGTTTTCTATATATTCCTTTCCTCTCCAGCTTTGTGCAGAACCTCCTTATTCCTCACCATATCAGTCCACCTAACTTTCAACATTCGTCAGTAGTGCCACATCTCAAATGCTTCGATTCTCTTCTGTTCCGGTTCTCCGAAAGCCCATGTTTCACTACCATGCAATACTGGGCTCCAAAAGTACATTCTCAGAAATTTCTTCGTCAAATTATGTTTCATATTAGAAGACTTCTCTTGACCAGGAATGCCCTTTTTGCCAGTGCTGGTCTACTTTTGATGTCTTCCTTGCTCTGTCCGTAATAGGTTATTTTGCTGCCTATGTAGCAGATTGCCTCACCTTATCTACTTCGTGACCAGGAGCGCTGATGTTTCTGGCTGTTCTCATTTCTACTACTTCTCATTACTTTCGTCTTTCTTCGATTTACTCTCAGTCCATATTCTTTACTTATTAGACTGTTCATTCCATTCAGCAGATGATGTAATTTTTCTTCACTTTCACTCAGGATAGTAATGTCATCAGGGAATCATATCATTGATATCCTTTCACCTTGAGCTTTAATTCCAATTCCGACCCTTTCTTTCACATCTATCATTGCTTCTAGGATGTACAGATTAAACACTAGGGGCGAAAGACTTACACCCTTTTTAATCCGAGCACTTCGTTGTTGGTCGTCCACGCTTATCATTCCCTCTTGTCTCTCGTGCCACCCGTCTCTCTCGTATATATTTTTTTACTCGTTTCTCCCTATAGCTTACCCTCATTTTTCTCATAATAGAGAACGCTTTGCACCATTTTACATTGTCGAACGCTTTTTCCAGGTCAGCATCCTATGAAGGTGTCTTGTCTTTTCTTTGGTCTTGCTCTCTATCAATCACAACGTCAGCATTGCCTCTCTAGTGCCTTTACCTTTCCTAAACCAAACTGTTCGTCATCTAACACATCCTCAATTTTCTTTTCCATGTTCATTTATCGGTCGCAAATTCAAAGGCTGTCATAAGGTATTTAGTTGAGGGAGATGATCTGGATAAACAAGAGCCTTTGATGTCATCCTTATCGGCTTTGAGCGATGACGTCATAACAAGCCCCAAGATGCAACACGAATATGATTTCAATATGGTGACAAGCAACTTTAATGCGGGATTTCCACTTCATTGCGTGTTGGTACAGGAAGCACTATGCAGATTGAGGCAACAGAAAGAGTCTCAATTACAGAATTGACTTTAGTGCTTTATTTGGCATCTTCAAATTGACCATTGGCAAGTGGGTTTCTGGTGCCACAATTAAGGCATCGGAAAAAAAATAGACTGCTGTCGTCATATATAGTAAAATAAATCGAAGCAATACGGGTTCTAGGGTTTTACAATTGTAACGTATGACGTATGGAGTGAGCACGTACTTGCTTCGTTTTATTTTACTGTGTGTGACTAGGGCTGTCTATTTCTGTCAACGCCTTAATCGTGGCATCAACACTCACTTACCAAAACTATACTGGTCAATCTAAAGACACCTCGTGTGAGGTGAAATACAAGTCGTGTAGAAATCAAACTGTAAAATCAATTCTGTAACAAAGACTGCTATTTTCACCACAATTTCTTAGTAATAAGTATTGAAGTTAACGGAGCAGCAAAATGTGGGCTTTGCGCGGTGAAAAATCTAAGATAACCGGAACATCCTGAGAATAGCAAAATATAAGAACAAGCCAGGAAAAAGAGGAGAATACAATGATTGGTTTCAAAAATGAAAGCACAAAATTAGTGCAATACGACTAAAACTGATATGAAAAGCATCACTTGATCTGTGTAGCTCAGCTTAAAACTTTATTATGAATCCGAAAACCCATAGCAGTACATGAAGCCAAAAGACAATACCAATACACATAACCAAAAATTGTGAGAAGTAACAAAACTCAGTATCAAAAATATCACTTCACCTACACAGCTCAACATAACACGCTGAAATCAACACATAAACCTCCAAAATGCAGTAAAAATACAGAAACGCAAAAATCACGGCAATTAACGAAACACGGCGTCGTAATAAAAGAAAGAATTAATAGGTTAACATCACTATATTACGAAAACTGAACCTTGCTCTGTTCGCGAATAACTCGCGGAGCAGGAATTTTATATTCGAAAGGAAAATGTATTTGTGAACTATTCCAAGTTGACATAAATTCGCTAGTTACTGGGCAACCAATGATAACATTTCATATCTGTTTGATTAGGAGCATAAGCTCTTTAACAAACGACGTCACTAACCACAGCAGAACTATGTCTCAGGTCATAGTCGACAGGGGGTATCGAATGCTACACAATCCAAGATTAAGAACAATGGCAGCGTTCGTATTATCAGTCCAAAATCTGTAGGTAGACTTTTTGTATAGTTGCAATATTGTTCATTATAAGTTAATATATGATGCTACATGATCTTTTAGTAAGTATTGTATTAAAACAAATCAAAAATACCTACATAATATGACAATAACTTTGTTTTTACATGGAATTCTGGGTATTGATCTACGTTTGAATGTAAGTTCCAGCTATAGTGAGCCACTTACTGTAAAGTATGGCCAACTTCTGGAATCCATCCTCTTGGAAGTCTGTCACGTGATTTTTCAACCAGTCGTATACCGAGGTTTCGAAATCGTCATCATCCTCACAGCACTGACTAAGGTGCTGTTTTCAATTGCAAGAACAAATAATAGTCAGTAGGTACTGGGTCAGGACCGAACAGGGGTTGATCACATCTGCAAAGCTACAGGATGTCTCTACGTGAAGAGCCACATAGGTACGGGAAATGTCGTGCAGAACAACAATTCCTCAACTGACTGCATGTATATGTCAGACCTTTTTGGTTTTGACTGCAGGCTCGCTTCATTTAACACTGTACAATAACTGGATGCCGGGACTGTGTTATACAAGCGCAAAAAAAAACAAAAAAAAAACTGACAAGCAAAACTCCCTGCATATCTCAAATCACAGGGCACGTGGTTTTTCAAGCTGAAAGTTCTAGCTGGAACTTCAGTGTAGCGATAGATACTGAATGCCTCCAGTCCAAGGATACTGTACTGAAACCGGTGTGAACAACACGTTTCCTCACCGGTTTCAGTTTCGGTGTAAGTGGGGTAGGACGTCAAACAGGCCGACTTGGAGCAGGAGAGGCACCACAGGACATTTTAATTTCCAGTGTCTATACTTTTACAAATAAATTCATAAACCTTTGTCAGCTTGACCAGGAAGGATTCAGGATTCACACTATTAGCGGTGGAAGTTCGAAAACATAACGAAATAATTTTTTTCACATGTGAAATTCGATCATTTTTTCACTTACTTATTGCAGCATTTGTTGCTATAGGTACACTTTTCTTCATACTAGAGATTCTTCGATGAATTTTGCACAACATAAAACCATACTTAAAGGTGTATGAAACTCTAGAATTTTCCAAATCTATTAAAAACTGTATGATTACATGATGATGGTGTCCTCTTGGGTAAAATATTCCGGAGGTAAAATAGTCCCCCATTCGGATCTCCGGGCGGGGACTACTCAAGAGGATGTCGTTATCAGGAGAAAGAAAACTGGCGTTCTACGGATCGGAGCGTGGAATGTCAGATCCCTTAATCGGACAGGTAGGTTAGAAAATTTAAAAAGGGAAATGGATAGGTTGAAGTTAGATATAGTGGAAATTAGTGAAGTTCGGTGGCAGGAGGAACAAGACTTTTGGTCAGGTGATTACAGGGTTATAAATACAAAATCAAATAGGGGTAATGCAGGAGTAGGTTTAATAATGAATAGGAAAATAGGAATGCGGGGAAGCTACTACAAACAGCATAGTGACCGCATTATTGTGGCCAAGATAGATACGAAGCCCACACCTACTACAGTAGTACAAGTTTATATGCCAACTAGCTCTGCAGATGACGAAATTGAAGAAATGTATGATGAAATAAAAGAAATTATTCAGATTGTGAAGGGAGACGAAAATTTAATAGTCATGGGTGACTGGAATTCGAGTGTAGGAAAAGGGAGAGAAGGAAACATAGTAGGTGAATATGGATTGGGGGACAGAAATGAAAGAGGAAGCCGCCTGGTAGAATTTTGCACAGAGCACAACATAATCTTAACTAACACTTGGTTTAAGAATCATGAAAGAAGGTTGTATACATGGAAGAACCCTGGAGATACTAAAAGGTATCAGATAGATTATATAATGGTAAGACAGAGATTTAGGAACCAGGTTTTAAATTGTAAGACATTTCCAGGGGCAGATGTGGACTCTGACCACAATCTATTGGTTTTGACCTGTAGATTAAAACTGAAGAAACTGCAAAAAGGTGGGAATTTAAGGAGATGGGACCTGGATAAACTAAAAGAACCCGAGGTTGTACAGAGATTCAGGGAGAGTATAGGGGAGCAATTGACAGGAAGGGGGGAAATAAATACAGTAGAAGATGAATGGGTAGCTTTGACGGATGAAGTAGTGAAGGCAGCAGAGGATCAAGTAGGTAAAAAGACGAGGGCTAGTAGAAATCCTTGGGTCACAGAAGAAATATTGAATTTAATTGATGAAAAGAGAAAATATAAAAATGCAGTAAGTGAAACAGGCAAAAAGGAATACAAACGTCTCAAAAATGAGATCGACAGGAAGTGCAAAATGGCTAAGCAGGGATGGCTAGAGGACAAATGTAAGGATGTAGAGGCCTATCTCACTAGGGGTAAGATAAATACCGCCTACAGGAAAATTAAAGAGACCTTTGGAGATAAGAGAACGACTTGTATGAATATCAAGAGCTCAGATGGAAACCCAGTTCTAAGCAAAGAAGGGAAAGCAGAAAGGTGGAAGGAGTATATAGAGGGTCTATACAAGGGCGATGTACTTGAGGACAATATTATGGAAATGGAAGAGGATGTAGATGAAGATGAAATGGGAGATATGATACTGCGTGAAGAGTTTGACAGAGCACTGAAAGTCCTGAGTCGAAACAAGGCCCCTGGAGTAGACAATATTCCATTATAACTACTGACGGCCTTGGGATAGCCAGTCCTGACAAAACTCTACCATCTGGTGAGGAAGATGTATGAAACAAGCGAAATACCCTCAGACTTCAAGAAGAATATAATAATTCCAATCCCAAAGAAAGCAGGTGTTGACAGATGTGAAAATTACCGAACTATCAGCTTAATAAGTCACAGCTGCAAAATACTAACACGAATTCTTTACAGACGAATGGAAAAACTAGTAGAAGCCAACCTCGGGGAAGATCAGTTTGGATTCCGTAGAAACACTGGAACACGTGAGGCAATACTGACCTTACGACTTATCTTAGAAGAAAGATTAAGGAAAGGCAAACCTACGTTTCTAGCATTTGTAGACTTAGAGAAAGCTTTTGACAATGTTGACTGGAATACTCTGTTTCAAATTCTAAAGGTGGCAGGGGTAAAATACAGGGAGCGAAAGGCTATTTACAATTTGTACAGAAACCAGATGGCAGTTATAAGAGTCGAGGGGCATGAAAGGGAAGCAGTGGTTGGGAAGGGAGTAAGACAGGGTTGTAGCCTCTCCCCGATGTTGTTCAATCTGTATATTGAGCAAGCAGTAAAGGAAACAAAAGAAAAATTCGGAGTAGGTATTAAAATTCATGGAGAAGAAATAAAAACTTTGAGGTTCGCCGATGACATTGTAATTCTATCAGAGACAGCAAAGGACTTGGAAGAGCAGTTGAATGGAATGGACAGTGTCTTGAAAGGAGGATATAAGATGAACATCAACAAAAGCAAAACAAGGATAATGAAATGTAGTCTAATTAAGTCGGGTGATGCTGAGGGAATTAGATTAGGAAATGAGGCACTTAAAGTAGTAAAGGAGTTTTGCTATTTGGGGAGCAAAATAACTGATGATGGTCGAAGTAGAGAGGATATAAAATGTAGGCTGGCAATGGCAAGAAAAGCGTTTCTGAAGAAGAGAAATTTGTTAACATCCAGTATTGATTTAAGTGTCAGGAAGTCATTTCTGAAAGTATTCGTATGGAGTGTAGCCATGTATGGAAGTGAAACATGGACGATAAATAGTTTGGACAAGAAGAGAATAGAAGCTTTTGAAATGTGGTGCTACAGAAGAATGCTGAAGATTAGATGGGTAGATCACATAACTAATGAGGAAGTATTGAATAGGATTGGGGAGAAGAGAAGTTTGTGGCACAACTTGACCAGAAGAAGGGATCGGTTGGTAGGACATGTTCTGAGGCATCAAGGGATCACCAATTTAGTATTGGAGGGCAGCGTGGAGGGTAAAAATCGTAGAGGGAGACCAAGAGATGAATACACTAAGCAGATTCAGAAGGATGTAGGTTGCAGTAGGTACTGGGAGATGAAAAAGCTTGCACAGGATAGAGTAGCATGGAGAGCTGCATCAAACCAGTCTCAGGACTGAAGACCACAACAACAACATTAAAAACTGTGGTAAAAATTGAGGTATTGACTACAAAATTTGTGTTTTTTCTAAACATGAAGTTTAAAATACAACAGATAATTCGTTTTTACATAAATTAATTAAATTCTAGAGTTTTATACAGCTGTAAGTATGGTATGTATGCTGTGCAAAATTCATCGAAGAATCTCACTAACTTATGAAGAAAAGTGTACCTATAGCAACAAATGCAGCCTTTAGTAAGTGAAAAAATGATGAAATTTCACATGTAAAAAAAAAAATTATTTTGTTATGTTTTCCAACTTCCACTGCAATGAGTGTGAATCCTGAATCCTTCCTGGTCAAGCTGACAAAGTTTCATGAATTTATTTGTAAAAGTATAGACAGTGGAAATTAAAACGTCCTGTGGTGCCTCTCCAAGTCAGCCCGTTTGACGTCGTACCCGCCTTAAGACTTCGGAAGCAATGCCATTGCACTGGCCAAACGTTTTGTGTCGTGCAGCACAGTCAGCGTTTTTAGAACCCAGCGTGTAAATAGAGTCGATACTGAAAAAATTTTGTCACAATTTCATACGCAACACTTCTTGAATCTTCAGTAACAGAACACTGCTGAAATCGTGTTTCGGCACCAGGTGATCACTAGCGACGGACGGTCGCCCACTTCGTTTCTCATCGTGTACGCCTGTGCGGCGTTCATAAACTCTCTAAACCATTGTCGAACCATTCCAGCGCTCGTAGTACTTTCTCCATGCACGCAGCTATCTGTCACGCATGTCGACACGTTTCACATCATTTCCATTTAATAAACGAATAACAGCACGTACTTTACAATCGGCGGCATTTTCTGTAGGCTGAATCATTTTAAACACGCATGGATATACATTTATGCAAGTGACAGTTACCGTAATTGCGTAAGAGTATAGTCGACAGCTGAGGTTCCTAGGAAGCATGCCAACGGCCATATTTCAAAACGGTACTTACTACAAAAGCTTCGATGTAATTTAACAGCTAATATAATGTTCTGAGTAATATTTACACTACTAGCCATTAAAATTGCTACACCAAGAAGAAACGCAGATGATAAACGGGTATTAGTTGGACAAATATATTATACTAGAACTGGCATGTGATTACATTTTCACGCAATTTGGGTGCATAGATTCTAAGAAATCAGTATCCAGAACAACCACCCCTGGCCGTAATAACGGCCTTGATATGCCAGGGCATTAAGTCAAACACAGCTCGGATGGCGTGTACAGGTACAGCTGCCCATGCAGCTTCAACACGATACCACAGTTCATCAAGAGTAGTGACTGGCGTAATGAGACGAGCCAGTTGCTCGGCCACCATTGACCAGACGTTTTCAATTTGTGAGAGATCTAGAGAATGTGCTGGCCATGGCAGCAGTCGAACATTTTCTGTATCCAGAAAGGCCCGTACAGGACCTGCAACATGCGGTCGCGCATTATCCTGCTGAAATGTAGGGTTTCGCAGGGATAGAACGAAGGGTAGAGCCACTGGTCGTAACACATCTTAAATGTAACGTCCACTGTTCAAAGCGCCGTCAATGCGAACAAGAGGTGACCGAGACGTGTAACTAATGGCACCCCATACCATCACGCCAGTTGATATGCCAGTATGGCGATGACGAATACACGCTTCCAATGTGCGTTCACCGTGATGTCACCAAACACGGATGAGACCATCATGATGCTGTAAACAGAACCTGGATTCATACAAAAAAAATGACGTTTTGCCACTCGTGCACCCAGGTTCGTCGTTGAGTACACCACCGCAGGCGCTCCTGTCTGTGATGCAGTGTCAAGGGTAACCGCAGCCATAGTCTCCGAGCTGATAGTCCATGCTACTGGCCGGCCGGGGTGGCCGAGCGGTTCTCGGCGCTACAGTCTGGAACCGCGTGACCGCTACGGTCGCAGGTTCGAATCCTGCCTCGGGCATGGATGTGTGTGATGTCCTTAGGTTAGTTATGTTTCAGTGGTTCTAAGTTCTAGGGGACTGATGACCTTAGAAGTTAAGTCGCATTGTGCTCAGAGCCATTTGAACCATTTGAAACATGCTGCTGCAAGCGTCGTCGAACTGTTCGTGCAGATGGTTGTTGACTTGCAAACGCCCCCATCTGTTGACTCAGGGATCGAGAAGTGGCTGCACGATCCGTTATAGCCATGCGGATAAGATGCCTATCACCTCGACTGCCGTTGGGATCGAGCACGGCGTTCCGTATTACCATCCTGAACCCACCGATTCCATATTCTGCGAACAGTCATTGGATCTCGACCAACGCGAGCAACAATGTCGCGATACGATAAACCGCAATCGCGATAGGCTACAGCCCGACCTTTATAAAAGTCGGAAACGTGATGGTACGCATTTCTCCTCCTTAGACGATGCATCACAACAACGTGTCACCAGACAACGCCGGTCAACTGCTGTTTGTGTATGAGAAATCGGTTGGAAACTTTCCTCATGTCAGCACGTTGTGGGTGTCGCCACCGGCGCCAACCTTGTGTGAATGCTCTGAAAAGCTGATCATTTGCATATCACAGCATCTTCTTCCTGTCGGTTAAATTTCACGTCTGTAGCACGTCATCTTCGTTGTGTAGCAATATTAATGGCCAGTAGTGTAATAATTAATAAGAAGCACTTGCGGTTATATTCTCTACTCATTGTACAACTTACTGGAAAACAAGGCATTACCCAGGTATTCATTATTGTTTTTGCAAATTTTGTATTAGGAAAAAAATGTAACTGTGTACTGCAATAACCTGAACGGTTTCTGTCCGCTAGGTGCAGATGCTTCGCGTACGTGATTTTGTAAACGTCTCTATGGCAACGTATCTTCGTAGACCTACAGATGGCAACTGCTTTCATTACAGCCGTTCGTACATCGCAATTGAAGGCTGTTAAAAGCACTGCCTGAAGTCACGGATTTGCTTAAGTTTATTCCACCGTGGGAGTGTCATAATAGCAAAGTATAAATTTATTAAAACTTCATGCATCATGCCTGAGTTTTTAGCTCATCTCAGTGTTTACGAAATCATATCTCCTGAACTACGAGTGCCATCAAGACATAAGTTTGTAGCTGAATTTAGCTGCATTTGTGGATCACATCTGCAAAATGTATTGCCAATACAGTTGGCAGTATAGAAGCCATAAATTTAAACTCATACATAGTATGGCAGGTTTTCAAGTGGTTATGACGACATGTCTCCTAAACTGTTGTGGTTACGTAGTTCTTATATCCACAGCAATTGTTGCCAGACAGCAATCAGTATCTGTACGAGCTTTGATTGAGATCGGTTCAGTGGTTTAGAAGGAGATGTGGGAACCACACACACACACACACACACACACACACACACACACACACACACACACTCACACACTCACACACTTCCATTATTATAATATGTGCGGATGACAAACTAACAATACTGCGGTTGGTACTAACACCCGACAGTACGATACTGTCTTCTTTCCAGTTAGCGCTACTCTGGAATATTCCTCATGAAAGTTATTGAAGCTTATAATGACCACTTTTTAGGAAAATTACCATCTATCACGCTCGCGAGATTGTTAATGTTAAATACACGAGGCACTTGATCCAAACGTAACTTCCGTCATAACTTCTCGTACCTTCCCCTAAATTTTGTAATTAATACAATTCTTTTCATCACACATCCATTTATAACATTCTGTATGCATTATTTTTCTAGTCACTTGGAATCATCAGACTTGTAACTGCTTCGGTGCACCCTGCCATGAACTGCACTCTTTGCCAACCTCTTAATTTCAGAGTCTCACTTGCAACTTACGTCCTCAATTATTTGCTGAATGTATTCCCGTCTCTTCCTTCCCCTACAGTTCTTACCCTCTATAATTTCCTAGGTACCAAGAAACTTCTTCCCCGATGTCTTCATACAAAAACTAGCATCCTGTACCCTCATCGTGTTAGCGTTCTCCATGTTTTGCTTTTACGCCGATTCTTCGGAGATCTTCCTTATTCTCTATCTTATCAGTTCACTAGATTTTCATCATATCCTCAAACGCTTAGATTCTCTTCTTTTCCTGTTTTCCCACAGTTCGTGATTCGCTACCATTCTATGCTGTACACCAAACGTACATTCTCAGAAATTCCTTCGTAAGACCAACGCCGGTGTTTGATTCTAGTAGACTCCAAGATACATGGCTCTAAGCACTATGGGACTTAACATCTGAGGTTCAAATGGTTCAAATGGCTCTGAGCACTATGGGACTTAACATCTGAGGTCATCAACTTAGAACTACTTAAACCTAACTAACCTAAGGGCATCACATACATCCATGCCCAAAGCAGGATTCGAACCTGCGACCGTAGCAGCAGCGCGGTTCCGGACTGAAACGCCTAGAGCCGCTCGGCCACAGCAGCCAGCAGTTGTCCGAGAATCCCCACTTTGTTTTGCTTATATGCTATTTATGGCCTCCCTGCTTCGTCTGCCGTGCGTTACTTTGCTTCATAGGTAGCACAATTCATTATCTCCGGTTTGGTCGTGCTCTTCAGCTTTCATTTTTATTCTATCGCTAATGTCACTTGTGCTAATTCTCCTTACTTCCGTCTTCATTCGGTTTTCTCTTAATTCGTATGCTGTACTGTCCATTCCGTAACACAGATCCTCTAATTGCTCTACACTTTCACTGATGATAAAAATGTCATCAGCGAACCTTATCACTGATATCCTTTCACCCTTTATTTTAATCCCATTCTTGATCCTTTCTTTTACTTTAGTCAATGCTACTTCGAGGTGCAGATCGAACAGCAGGACGAAAGACTACGTCCCAGTCTTACACCTTCTTAATCCGAGGCATTCGTTCCTGGTGCTTCATTCATATTCTTCCCCTCTTCGTTTTTGTACGGATTATATGTTACTCTCCCTTCCATAGAGCTTTCTCAGAATTTCGAAAATCTTGCGGCATTCACACTGTAGAAAGCTTTATCATTGCCGACAAATCCAAAGATCGTGTTTTGATTTTGCTTAAGTTTTGATCCCATTATCAAGCTGCCCGAAAGCTCAACTGATCGTCAGCTAATATAATCTCAATTTTCTCTTCGATTCTGCCTCATATTATTCTTGTCAAACCTTGGACGTGTCGAAATTTTCGTTTCAGATGCCAGGATGGTAATATAGCATTGTAATCTCACCAGGACCAGAATTAATCTAAATCTGGAAAAATAATCGATGTAGACTGTGAAAGCACCTGAAGATGAGCCCTCAGAGCTGGAAATGCATCGTGCACCGAAATAAAATCACGATTGTGACTGAAGGAGCCTGTTCTTTAGTTTACTGGACAGATAATTTTCCTAATAGCAGTACGTGTTTGAAGGCCCCTATAAAGATTTTACATCTTACATTAGTAATAATAAATAAAACTTGTAGGTGTTCATTTATTTTTACAGGGTGCTTTTCGCGAATGGAACTGTCGAGAAATTGTCTAAATAGTGAGTCTACGAACGCTCTACCAAACACGTAAGTGTGAATTATAGAGAGATGCTGTCGCTGCGCGAACAGATAAAACTAGTGTCGTAGTCCGTCTCTTCCACAGCATTCAGTGGCTCCATGCAGGTGGTGCATATCAGATAACTCTGCATCTGCAAACCTATCCATTGTGATGGAGTTGATGTGAAACGGTTGCCGTTGATGCTAATAATGGTGAGCATCTTGATGAAATGAAAGTGTAAGACAAATGTGTAACGGTAGCTGTCCTCTAACAGTATGCTTTTATCGGCTCAAAACCGGAACAAGAGATTACGGTGTATTAACGATGGCCTTGTACTGCAACGGGAACAGTTTGTAGCTCGATCTGTGGATGACGCCTCGATTACTCGCTGCCCGCTAACTTGTGCTGTATTGTTGGTTACCTATAGCACAGGCGATGACGTACGCAGTCTCCGTTTGTTGGCAACGCCAGTCGTTTACTTTCATAAGTCGTAACGGACCTCTTATTTCGATACTGTTTTACCACTATTAAAAATTCTTTTTACATCGAAACCAAATGAGCCAATGGACAAAAGCATGACACGATTCTCATGTCGTTGTTGTTGTCCTCTTCAATCAAAAACTAAGACGCTGCCCACTGCCCCTCTCGACGCCAGTCCAACCAATGGAAGTCTCTTCATCTCTGCATAACTGATGCAACATACATTCATTTCAACCTGTTTAGTATAATCAAACCTTGTTCTCACTAACTTTAACCCATCCAATCTCTAGTAGCACTTGCACTCTACGCCCTCAATTATTGATTGGCTGTATTCAAATCTGTGCCTTTACACTCTACAACGCCCTTTAGTCACATAGACTTTCTTTCTTTATATCGAAAGAAATATCTTACCATCCTGTCGCTTCCTCTACTCATTGTTTTCCATATGTCCCTTTCTTCACCGATTCTGTGGACAACTTCCTCACCCTCTACCTTATTAGTCCATTTAATTTTCAGTGTCCTTCTGTAGCATGACATCTCAAAAGCTTCTGTTTTCTTTTGTTCCATTTTTACGACTGTTCATGATTCCCTACCATATCACGCTGTGCTTCAAACGTACATTCTCTGAAATTTCTTCCCCAGATTAAGGCCTGTGTTTGATGCCAGTAGACTTCTCTTGGCCAGGAATGCCCTCCTTGCTGTGCTAGTCTCCTTTTTGTGTTCTCCTTGCTTTGTCCGTTATGGGTAATTTTGCGTCCAAGATAACAGAATTCCTTAACTGCGTCTACTTCGTGATCACCAAGTTGGTGTTAAGTTTCGCACCGTTCTCATTGTGGTACATCTCTTTACAATTATGTATTTCCGATTCCTGTGATCCATAGCATGTATTTATTGGATTCTCGTCCAACAGATCCCGTAATTCTTCTTCACATTCACTGAGGACAGCAGGATCATCACCGAATCCTACAACTTTCACCCTGAATTTTAATGCCATTCTTGCATCATTATTTTATTCCCGTCATTCCTTTTTTGATGTATAGAATGAATTGTAAGGGAGAAACGCTGCATCTCTAACATACACTTATAATCCGCGCACTTCGTGCTTGGTCTTCCAATCTTGTCGCCCCCTCTTGGTTCTAGTGCGAATTGTGTATTCCCCTTCTTTCCCTACAGCTTACTCCTATTTCCCTCAGAATGTCGAATATCTGGTTCATTTTACACTGTCGAACGCTTTTTGCAGGACGACGTGTCCTATGAAGGTATCTTAATGTTTCTTCATCCTTGCTTCCGTTTTTAAGCGTAATGTGACAATCGCCTCTTCGACGCTTCATACGTGGTACTTTCTGGAATTAAGGAAAAATTGGAAGGGAGGACCCACCAATATCACTTTTCTTTCACACAACCTAACTGTTTAACAATATATAAACTGTGTTTTACAGGTAATCGAAGCATTCAGTCATAAAATCTTCTTTAACATAATGAATAAATTTGCAATTATTTGACGTTAAACCTTAACTCGAATAAGCTTTTACTCTTTGCAAGAAAATCTGAATTGCTGTATTCCAAAACAGCAAACAATATGACAATGATTATAAGACGGCCGCCGGACCTACAACCCCCCCCCTCCCCCCCCCCCCCCCCACACCGTTATTGGATGAAACAACAGTGTTTACTATAGCACTGGACACAGTCTATCTTATTTAACGCCCTTCTGCAACACATTAACACTGTATAAGGGCACTGATGGTCCGCAGCGCATGGTCGTGCGGTAGCGTTCTCGCTTCCCGCGCCCGGGTTCCCGGGTTCAATCCCCGGCAGGGTCAGGGATTTTCTCTGCCTCGTGATGACTGGGTGTTTGTGTTGTCCTTAGGTTAGTTAGGTTTAAGTAGTTCTAGGGGACTGATGACCATAGCTGTTGAGTCGAACCATTTGAACCATTTTGAAAGTGATGACAAAAGTGATTCATTTACTCAAAACTGATGTAATTTGAAACCTGTGTGTCGAAAGGTTCGTGGTTAAGGTGCGCACCTGTGCTTAAATGTTAAACAGATTAGCAAACAATTATGACAATGATAAGGCCTACTTCAAAGCAACCAACCTCTTAATTTCAATATGCAACCAACCGGTCCCTTCTGACAATTTTGTTTTGACTACAGCCCTGGTGACAGTTGGCTGTTAATAGTTTCAATGTTAAGGTGATTGTCAGTTCTTAAGACCGCTCTGAAGGAACGTCTTAAAACATTACTTGTGAACACTTG
This sequence comes from Schistocerca serialis cubense, assembly GCF_023864345.2. NCBI lineage: Eukaryota > Metazoa > Arthropoda > Insecta > Orthoptera > Acrididae > Schistocerca > Schistocerca serialis. Next base: position 218,884,260 of record NC_064647.1, on the reverse strand, counting down.
TTACAAGAGAACCAACACCGCGGAACCACAAAATCCAGGTAAAATTTACCAATAATGACCGTGTGTTTCAAACACAGAAATGAACAGTTTAATACAACAGACTGGTCAGATTATCGCTAATGACTGAGAAATACAGTTAAAATTAAAGAACTGAACCTGTTAACAGCTAAATCTAGCCACAAGGTCCCTCATTTGTTAACGGCAACCTGTGCCTCAGTACAATTGTTCTGGCTGTATTTACGACCAACAGCTGATTAATTAGAACATAAATGATTTGGTACCAAACAGAAAGGAGGGCTATATAACAACGGGACAAATTTTCAAACGACAACTAGTGTCTTAGTGTAATACTATGCCTATATCTACGACCAAAGAGCCGACCGAGTAAGACTCTGAGGGCCGTAAGACAATGAAACAAATCACCACAAGGATTACTGAATGTTACTTCCCTTTATGAGCAAGCAGTTCCATGGATCCATGGTGCGCCGCGGCGCATATTGAGTGGTGCCGATGAAAGCCAGGTGTAAAAGGGCAGCCAGGACACGAGCGGTCGTCCGACACGAATGTTGCCAACCAACCGAAGGGATGTCTGCCTGCTGCTTGTAGTCGACGCTGACCCCGGTAGAGTACTCCGGGCTCTTCGCTCTGCGCAGGCCCTCCTTGCGGACCTCGTGACCCCCACTTGTCACGACACTACCGCCAATCCCCAAACTCCGTGCCTCCTACCTTGGACCAACGAACCCCGTACATACACTACTGGCCATTAAAATTGCTACACCACGAAGACGACGTACTACAGACGCGAAATTTAACCGACAGGAAGAAGATGATGTGGTATGCAAATGATTAGCTTTCGAGAGCATTCACACCGGTGGCGACGCCTACAACGTGCTGACATGAGGAAAGTTTCCAACCGATTTCTCAGACAAAAACAGCAGTTGACCGGCGTTCCTGGTGAAAAGTTGTTGTGATGCCTCGTGTAAGAAGGAGAAATGCGTACCATCACGTATCCGACTTTGGTAAAGGTCGGATTGTAGCCTATCACGATTGCGGTTTATCGTATCGCGACATTGCTGCTCGCATTGGTCGAGATCCAATGACCGTTAGCACAATATGGAATCGGTGGGTTCAGAAGGGTAACACGGAACGCCGTGCTAGATTCCAACGGCCTCGTATCACTAGCAGTCGAGATGACAGGCACCTTATCTGCATGGCTGTAACGGATCGTGCAGCCACGTCTCGATCCCTGAGTCAACAGATGGGGACGTTTGCAAAACAACAACCATCTGCACGAACAGTTCGACGACGTTTGCAGCAGCATGGACTATCAGCTCGGAGATCATGGCTGCGGTTACCCTTGACGCTGCATCACAGACAGGAGCGAATGCGATGGTGTACTCAACGACGAACCTGGGAGCAAAAATGGGAAACCGTCATTTTTCAGGATGAATCCAGGTTCTGTTTACAGCATCATGATGGTCGCAACCGTGTTTGGTGACATCTCGGTGAACGCACATTGGAAGCGTGTATTCGTCATCGCTATACTAGCGTATCACCTGGCCTGGTGGTTTGGGGTGCCATTGTTTACACGTCTCGGTCACCTCTTGTTCGCATTGACGGCACTTTGAACAGTGGACGTTGCATTTCAGATGTGTTACCCGTGGCTGTACCCTTCATTCGATCGCTGCGAAACCCTACATTTCAGCAGGATAATGCACGACCGCATGTTGCAGGTCCTGTACGGGCCTTTCTGGATACAGAAAATGTTCGACTGCTGCCCTGGCCAACACATTCTCCAGGTCTCTCACCAATTGAAAACGTCCGGTCAATGGTGGTCGAGCAACTGGCTCGTCAGAATACGCCAGTCACTACTCTTGATGAACTGTGGTATCGTGTTGAATCTGCATTAGCAGCTGTAGCTGTACACGCCATCCAAGCTCTGTTTGACTCAGTGCCAAGGCGTATCAAGACCGTTATTACGGCCAGAGGTGGTTGTTCTGGGTACTGATTTCTCATAGTCTACGCATCTAAATTTCGTGAAAATGTAATCACATGTCAGTTCTAGTATAATATATTTGTCCAATGGATACCCGTTTATCACCTGCATTTCTTCTTGGTGTGGCAATTTTAACGGCCAGTAGTGTATATCAGCAAGCAGAGACCTTCTAAGAACACAACCGACAGGTACCAACTCGACACAGATATTGGCCATGGGGCCGCAAGAGGGACAGTCGATACTACACCTGAGCTAGTGGTGCCAGACAGAACAGCCTACTAACTCAATGGCGCCACGGCTCAGTGCCTTTACCTTCCCTAAAGATAAACTGATCGCTATCTAACTGATCCTCAGTTTTGTTTTCCGTTCTGTGTATTTTCCACAGGAATGCTGCTCGACCTGTTTAGATGAAATGTCGTGTGGCTAGGGCCTCCCGTCGGGTAGACCGTTTGCCTGGTGCAGGTCTTTCGATTTGACGCCTCTTCGGCGACTTGCGCGTCGATGGGGATGAAATGATGATGATTAGGACAACACAACACCCAGTCCCTGAGCGGAGAAAATCCCCGACCCAGCCCGGAATCGAACCCGGGCCCTTTGGATTGACAGTCTGTCACGCTGACCACTCAGCTACGGGGGGCGGACACCTGTTTAAATGTGAAGCTTATTTACGGATCTAAGGCTGCAGTAACGCTAGCTTATTCCTGCCATGATTTTTCAGCCACTATGACCTATTCTGTGAGGAGTGGAGCTGCAAAAATGAATAAACATACATAAAACGTATGTCATTTCAGTAGATACAAGTAAGCCCACGATTCTTTAAAGTATCGAACCCTTAAGTACAAAAGAGCTCCAAATGTCTGATTAGCTTACAAAAATATGGTTCAAATGGCTCTGGGCACTATGGGACGTAACGTTTGAGGTCATCAGTCCCCTAGAACTTAGAACTACTTAAATCTAACTAAGGACATCACACACTTCCATGCCCGAGGCAGGATTCGAACCTGCGACCATAGTGGTCGTGCGGTTCTAAACTGTAGCGCCTAGAACCGCTCGGCCACCACGTCCGGCGATTAGCTTACAAACGAGTTTGTGTGTTAAGTATCTGAATTTTAAAAACGTAAGTGATAACAAGAATCGATAACACTTAAAATCATTTTAAAAATATCAGTGAAACGGTCTTGATAGCAAAAGATGTTTATCTTGATTGGCAACTGATTTCGGATTTTTGTTTCAGTGGATACCTGGCGATGACGCTTCTTAATATTGAAATCGGTTGTTCACTGCTATGCAAACCCTAAGGATGAGATGTGGCCTAGGCGTAGCGTCTTGGACTGGTAATCAAAACGTCCTGCGTCCCGGTTCCGAACCTCGACATCGCTCAAATTTTGAATGAAAACTATCAGCATCGGCGGCCGAAGACTTCCGGCATAAGAACTCAACTTCACTCCGCCAACGTCTTTGCTAATGAGAGCGGAGGAGTACACAGAAGTTCGAGAAAGTCTCTTGAATTTCGGATGGGAAACTGCCCATAAAAGTCTGAAGAATCAGCAATGACCAACCAGAGGAGAATGGAGCAACAGCATTAGATACACATTACCGTTAAACACTGGACATATGGCCTTAACTTCAAAAATGGCATGATGTTCTCGATCTTTCCATTGGCAAAGGAGTCTATACAAGCCCGCATTCAAATCTCTGGGAGCGGACTACCAACGGTACTGGAGGGGGTGGGGGAGTTACCATAAAGATTGAATAACCAACGGAAGGATTACGTTCTACGAGTCTAGTTGTGGGTGTGGAATGTCAGAAGTTTGAACAGGATACCTAAGCTAGAAACCCTGAAAAGGGAAAAGCAAAAGCTCAATCTCCAAAGAGCGGGGGTCAGTGAAGTGAAATGAAAATATGACAAGGATTTATTGTCAGATGAGTGCGTTGTAATGTCACGTTTCTGTACGAATAGAAAGCTACGGCAGGAAATGAGTTACTGTGAACAGTTCATTGACAGAGTTGTTGTCATCAGAATCGACAGCAAAACAACACTGACAACAATAGTTCAAGTGTACATGGGGATGTAGCAAGCAGGAGATCAAGAGACATGGAAAGTATATGAGAATATTTAATGGACAATACAATACGTAAGGAGAGATATAAATTTAGTAGTCATAGGAGGTTGGAATGCTGTTGTAGGGGAAGGAATAGAAGAAAGGATTACGGAACAGTATGGGTTTGATAGTAGGAATGAGAAGGGAGAATGACTGAGTTCTGCAGTAAGTTACAACTAGTAATACCAAATACTATGTTCAAGAATCAGAATGGGAGGAGGTATACTTGGGAAAGACTGGGAGGTGCGGCAAGGCGTACCCTGGAGCAGATATATACACCGATCACAAATTAGTAGTGATGATAAGTATGCTTAAGTTTAAGAGACTTGTCAGGAAAAATCAATGCGCAAGGGAGTGGAAAACAGAAATACTACGTGTTGAAGAGATACGCTTGAAGATCTCAGAGGCTATAGATATGTGGTAAGGAATAGCTCAATAGGCTGTGAGGTGTCAGGTCAGAGGGGTGTTCTGAACACAGTCTCGACACAAAGCAGCTCAATAGGCTGTGGAGTGGAAGGGGTAGGCTAGCAATAGAACAGTGCATCACCATTGACTAGACACCCATTTATTGAACACATAACTGAGGTATTACCCAAAAGGAACAACCAGTACAAATTACAAAATAATATTCTTTTCCATTAAGTCACTCAAACATTTAAACAGGCAAATAGCAATCATTCAACTGAAAGCCTTTTAAGAAAGCAAGACTAGAAAATTTGAATGATGAGTTAAAATCAATTAAATAGGCTCTGACCGAGCACATATTTTAAAACGAAATACTTCCTTTAAGGAACCAGCGATCAAAATTAATTACATAATCCTCAACAACCATATTACATCCAAGACATGTAAGATTAAACAGTAATATATTACATCAGAGAGCTGCAGTCCCAAATTTTAAGCAGCACGTTTCTGATTGACTGCACTGCAACAGTACAATACAAGTTCCTCAGAGGATCTCCCCGCACAGGAAGTTATTGCCGCAATCGACAAAATATCAACATCATTCCATGTACATACCTAAAACAAACTAAAAGCTCTCTTAAGTTTGGTACAGTTAATTCCCTTTCAACATAACATACATCACAAGTCTAGCCCTAGGACGGCACCGACACCCTGCAATTTAGCACTCGAAAAACTACACCGATGCACTCATTACGAATCCTTACAAAATCCAAGAACAGAGAGCCGGCTCCCCAATAGCGGAACATTGAACCACGCGCAGCGTGCGGGTTTGCGGGATGCTGATCTCCCCCTTAACCTCAACACCAGTTCAAATAGTAGTCAGCCTACAATCTTGAACCACCATACACATTCCTTCAGTTACTGCATAGAAAGCCAATGTGATAACAGACCAGCATATGATAAAAGCTTAAGCAATTTCCTTACTACACAACCCTTATGAATAGTAGCCGTATTTTTTTTTTAAACGTGAGCACACCCACAATCAAAAGACAAACAACGCCAATCATAAGGACAGTAGCAAATAAGCAAGTAGCAATGGTAACTTCTGCTTAGATTGCCTACAAATCAGCGCGTGATTTAACACACCTTACAACATAACCATCAATACAATAGCAAATTACTCACACGTGTACTCCCCTACGATTTCGATTCGCAAAGCTGTAGACGAAACGTGGAGAACGTATCACTTCGACCAACATAATGGTGCTCCCTCAGTTACCCCAGATAACTGACTCCCTTAGTTGCACAGCAAAGAACCAGACCTAATGAAACCACCACAGTTTTGGCCTCTAAATTGTCACAGTACAAGTGAGACTCAATCACAAATGTAATTTTATATCAGCAGTTTCCTTATAGTCAATACAAGCGCCTGATTTTCACCCGTTTGTAACGGCAGGTAGCAACATCGTACGGAAAAGAGCGTAGACACAAGCTCTTACCAATTCTCTTCTCCGAAAGCAGCCATCGCAACTCTCGGGAACAACTGGGTCATCCAATGCAAAAATCGTTACTCCTTCACTCAAATTACAGGACGCCCGCTTCCCGCTGCTTGCTACGGCGCCTTCCGTTCAGAGCCAACTTGTATATCTCCATGCGATAGGTCCGGTCCCACACTCGCTGCGTCAACACGACAACCGTCTTCCACCACGTCCCGGAGCACACCCCCACAGAACCTCGCCTCGTTACTCCTCGCGTAGGCAGCAGAGGGCGCTGCTTACCACCCTGACCTTGCCAGGAAAGATAAACCACCAGAGTGGCACTATCGATATGAGCCGCCACGGCTCAGGCTGTTCAATTGAAGAGGAATCGACATATCTCAAAAAGGGCAAGAACACAAGTTGCAAAGAAAAACATAGGTAAAGAGTAGGTGAAAGTGAAGAAACCTTGGGTAATAGAAGAAATACTAAGTTTCATTGACGAAAGGAGGAAGTACAAAACTGTTTTGGGAAATTTGGGGATACAGGAACACCCATATGGGTGAAATAAATAGGAAATGTAAGGTAGCTAAGGCGAGATGGCAATATGAAAAATGTGAAGAAATCAAAAAGAAATGATTAAATGAAGGACTGACTCAGCATTTAGAAAAGTCAAGAAATTAAAAGCGCGGTCAGTAAAATTAAGAGTCCAGTAGGATTTCCACTGATAAATGCGGGGGAGAGAACAGCTAGGTGGAATGAGTACATCAGAATTCTCTATAAGGGAAAGATTACACTGGTAATGTGATAGAAGAAGAAATAGGAGACGATAGGGAAGAGATGGAGGATCTGTTATTAGAATCAGAATTTAAAAGACTTTTGACGACTTAAGATAAAATAAGTTCCACGGGAACTAAAATCATTGGGGAAAGTGGGAACAAATTGGCTGTTGACGCTGATGTGTAGAGTGTGTGAGACTGGGGATGTACCATCAGACTCCTGGAAAAACATCATCCACACAATTTCAAAGATTGCAAGAGCAGACAAGTGGGAGAATTATCGCACAAACAGCTTAAGAGTTCACGTATCGAAGTCGCTGACAAGAATAATATACAGAGGAATGGGAAAGAAGATTGAGGATCTGTTACATGGCGATCAGTTTGCCTTTACGAACTGTAAATGCAGCAGAGAGGCAGTTCTGTCGTTGCGGCTGATAATGGAACAAAAAATCAAGACTTACTCCTAGGATTTGTTGATTTGGAAAAAGCGTTCGACAGTGTAAAACGGTGCAAGGTTTTCGAAATTCTGACATAAATTAGAGAAAGCTGTAGGTAATGAGGGGTTATATACGAACTATACAAGAACCAAGAGGGAAGAATAAGACTGGAACACGAAGAAAAAAGTGCTCGGATTGAAAAGGGTGTAAGGCTGGGATGTAATCTTTCGCACTTGAATCTAAACAGTGAAGAAGCAATGACGGAAATAATAGAAAGTTTCAAGAGTGGGATTACAATTGAGGTGAAAGGATATAAATAGTATTTGCTGATGACATTGCTATGCTCAGTGAAAACGAAAAAATAATTAAGGGATTTGCTGAATGGAATGAGAAGTGTAATGAGTACGAATAAGAACTGAGTGTAAATCAAAGGAAGACGAAACTACAAGATACAGAAATGAGAACAGCGAGGAACTTAACATCAGAACTGGGGATCACAAAACAGACAAAGTTAAGGAATTCTGCTACTTACACAGCAAAATAAACGATAACAGACAGAGTAAGCAGGACATGAAAAGCAGACTAGAACTGGGAAAAAGGGCATTTCTGGTCACAAGAAGTCTACTAGTATCGAACAAGGGCCTTAATTTGAGGAAGAAATTTCTGAAAATGTACGTTTGGAGGGTAGAATTTAGCGGTAGTGAAACATAGACTGCGAGAGAACCGGAATAGAAGAGAATCGAAGCGTTTGAGATGTGGTACAGAAGAATGCCGATAATTTGGTGGATTGATAAGGTACGGAAAGGATGTTCTGCGCAGAATCGCAGAGGAAATGAAATACAAATATTTCAAGAAAATAAAAGCAAAAGAAAACAAATAATAATAATAATAATAATAATAACAGAAACGCGTATTGTGCAGGAGGAGGGACAGAATGATACGACGTCTATTAAGACATCAGGGAATGACTTCAGTGGTACTAGAGGGAGCTGTAGAGCGTGTAGAGGAAGACAGAGATTGGAACAGAAGTAACTGAGGACGTAGATGCAGGTATTGCTGTGAGATGGTAACACTAGAAGTGGAAATGAATGGAATTGCTGGAGCATGTTGTCAGAGGTCTCCCTGTCGTGTACAGGAAGCTGTATATCACATGGTCCGAGGTCAGCTGAACTGGTGTACCAGATGAGGCTGGCCTCGCAACACGAGGCAGCTGAAGGAACTGGGAAAGACAGTATCTCAATCAGTGAGCTATTACGATGGAGTGTAGTCATGTTGTTAATTACGAAGAACACGGAGAAATATTTGGTTGACTTCATGTGCGGAGGAATCATCGCTAAACTCTAAGAAGGAGGATGCGTGACGAGTCTAGCCCAGGAATCTGGTACCGCTCCCAGCATCGTTTGACGTACAGAGGGAGCGTTCAGGACCACAGACAGTGCTGCCTGAAGGAAAGAAGGTGGTCGACCACAGTCAACTACGGAATCAGGTGACCGCTACATCCCGCAGCAGGAAAGGAGGGTGCATATTAAGTTTTAACAGGACTGTAAATGCACACAGTATCACGCTCCACAGTGGTTTTCTGACTACATAGGCGTGGTCTCTTTGCCTGATACTCGCACATCGGCAGCATCGTTTGATGGTGCCAAGACCACAATGACCTGACAGTAGTGGGGTCGTGCTCTTCTCTGATGAGAGCAGATAGAATCTGAGTAGTTACTGTAGACGTATGGCGAGATCACGTAATGCACCCAGAAAAATTGTCGAACTTGTTTTAGTGGTCTGTGTGCTATGTCGGTGACATAGTACTTCTTCACTATGTGCGACTTTTCAGTGGTGCATTTGGTCCGCCAGCCGGTGTGGCCGAGCGGTTCTAGGCGCTACAGTCTGGAACCGCGCGACCGCTACAGTCGCAGGTTCGAATCCTGCCTCAGGCATGGATGTGTGAGATGTCCTTAGATTAGTTAGGTTTAAGTAGTTCTAAGTTTTAGGGGACTGATGACCTCAGAAGTTAAGTTTCATAGTTCTCAGAGCCATTTGAACCATTTTTTGCATTTGGTCCTGTCTTCATTTTCATGGTGGAAATTGCACGACCGCATCGAACAGGGCACATGGAGGATCTGTTGGACTGAAAACATATCCAGATTGATATTTTGGATCTCCTAAAACAACAAGGTTCAGCAACTTTTGCAATCAGAATAGTTGTCAGTTTTCAGGACACTGAAATTAGTAAGCTAACATACTTTGCATACTTTCGTTCTCTGATGTCATACGCAATAATATTTTTGGGGTAACTCAACACTCAGGCTCAAAACAAATCTGTTAGAATAATGCGTGGGACTCATAGTCGCGCATCTTGTAGGTATCTGTTTAAAAGGTTATTAATTCTGACAACCGCCTCACAGTACACTTACTTAGTTTTCAACAACACGGACCGGTTTACAAAGAACAGTGACATTCATGATTATAATACCAGGAGAAAGAAAGGCTTACACTGTCCTCTACTTATCTTTGTCAGAGAAAAGGGTAAAATATGCTGCTGTAAAACTTTTCAGTCAATTACCAGACGAAACAAAATAAGTAACAGAGAGCGGTAATAGTGTCAAAACTAAATTGAAATCATATCTTCTTGACAAACTACTTCTATACCACAGATGAATTCTTGATAAGGAACGAATAAATCTGTAGGTATAATATTCGTATATGGATTTTGTTCCATTAAAGGGAATGAGGTAGGTATTAAAAGTATTAAGACTCTTTTTTTCAAATTAATCCATGTGTGCATTTCTTACGCACTTGACACGTTCCACATCATAACGTTCATCGTGAGATTTATCAATAGAACACGTAACTAACTAACAACAAGTAGAGTGGTCTACCCCTTCCCTGCCGATTCAATCCCACCGGACACGGGTGGGATGCGTTGCGGACACGTATTGCGGCCCGTCCACCTACACCAACGGCCATCCATCAGTTGTCAACCTCAGTGGTAGAGGAATGGAACGAACTGCCGCTAAAACCCCTTCCCAACCTTTTGGCCAGCATGGGACCACGATTCAGAGCAGGTATTGCTGTCCGTGGTGATGAAGCTCTCTGCTTTGTGGGCCGCTCAACTACGCGGTCATCAGCGCCCGTACAAAGTCCCAATTTTTACACACTCCACTTTATTCACATTACAACATAACCACTGTCATGGATGATGATGATGATGGTGATGATGATGATGATGATGAGGACAACACAAACACCCAGGCCACGGCCAGAGAAAATCCCCAACCTGGCTGGGAATCGAACCCAGGACCCAGTAAACGAGGCCGTCCGTATTAATCACACGCCCAGTTGAAAACCTTGTCCCACACTGTGCAATGTTGGGTGGAACATCATAAATCGCGGTGATTTCAGTGCAGTTATTATCTTTTCTCTTTGTCACCTTCTCAAATGTTCTGTGGCAGTTCTTTCTAGGTATTTTCCAAGTACTGTCGAGCTATGTTACTTCGCGATTACACATCATGCGAAACTTTCTTTCGTCCTTAATTTCAATGTGTATGATTTAAACGCCGAAGTGCACACCCATCAAAAACAGTTTTGCATCACCTCGGTCCCGAGTGTTCCGGAACCTGTACGGAAAATTGGATTAGAGATCAACATACACGTTACTTCCGCCATTTTTATTGTTCATGAAAACCACACATTGCATGTTGTAGCACCATACACCGAGACCTTCAGAGGTTCAGATTTCTGTACAAACCGATACCTCTAATACCCAGTAGCACATCCTCTTGCATTGATGCATGCCTGTATTCGTCGTGGCATACTGTTCACAAGTTCATGAGGGCCCTGTTTGTACAGATTGTCCCACTCCTCAACGGCGATTCTGCGAAGATCCCTCACAGTGGTTTGTCGGTTACGTCGTCCATAAACAGCCCTTTTCAATCTATGTCAGGCATGTTCGATAGGGTTCATGTCTGGAGAAGATGATGGCCACTGTAGTCGAGCGATCTCGTCCTAAAGGAAGCCATTCACAAGATGTGCACGGTGGGGACGCGAATAGTCGTGCACGAAGACGAATGCCTCCCCAATATGCTGCCGATATGGTTGCACTGTCGGTCGGAGGATGGCATTCACATATCTTACAGCCGTTACTGCGCCATCCATGGCCACCAGCGGCCTACGTCGCCCCCACATTGGGCCAGCCCAAAACAGCAGAGAACCACCATCTTGCTGCGCTCGCTGTACAGTGTGTCTAACGCGCTCAGCCTGACATGATTGCTTCCAAACACGTCTCCGACGATTGTTTGGTTAAAGGCATATGCGACACACATCGGTGAAGAGAAAGTGATGCCAATCCTGAGCGGTACATTCGACATGTTGTTGGGCCCATCTGTACCGCGCTGCGTGGTGTCGTGTTTGCAAAGATGGACGACGCCATGGACGTCGGGAGTGAAGCTGCGCATCATGCAGCCTATTGCGCAGAGTTTGAGTCGCAACACGACGTCCTTTGACTGCAGGAAGATCATTATTCATGATGGTGGCGTTGCTGTCAGGGTTTCTCCGAACAATAATCCGTAGGTAGCGGTCATCCACTGCAGTATTAGTCCTTGGGTGGCCTGAGCGAGGGACGTCACTGATAACTCCTGTCTCTCTGCCTATGAAAAACATCGCTTTGGTTTACTCTGGGACGCCTGCAAAAAAAAAAAAAAAAAAAAGGAAAAAGAAAAAGGCTCTGAGCACTATGGGACTTAACTTCTGTTGTCATCAGTCCCCTAGAACTTAGAACTACTTAAAACTAACTAACCTAAGGACATCACATACATCCATGCCCGAGGCAGGATTCGAACCTGCTACCGTAGTGGTATCGTAGTTCCAGACTGTAGCGCTTAGAACCTCTCGGCCACAGCGACCGGCTGGGACGCCTGCACACTTCCCTTGTTGAGAGCCCTTCCTGGCACAAGGTAACAACGCGGTCGCTATCGAATAGCGGTATTGACGGTCTAGCATGGTTGAACTACAGACAACACCAGCCGTGTACCTCCTTCCTGGTGGAATGACTGGAACTGATCGGCTGTCGGTACCCCGGCGCTGCCCTTGCGTGGTTTTTTAACATCTTTGGGTGGGTTTAGTGACATATCTGAACGCAGAGGGACTGTCTCTGTGAAACAGCATCCACGGTCAACGTCTATGTTCAGGAGTTCTGGGAACCGGGGTGATCCAAAATGTTTTTTGATGTTTGTAAATTGCATGCCACAGCTGTACGGATAAACTGACAAACTGACATTTGTGCTAGAATATGTTGAAAGACAGCTGAAAAATGCCGCTATCGATATTCTGCCCACAAAGGACGCTCACTGAAAAAGAAAAGAAGACGCTACCAATGTGTACAGTGTCTGCTACGTTCCGCTCCGAAACAAATAACGTAAACATTGGCGGCAAAACAGAAACACACAAACATCCACCCACCCTTCCACCCACCCATACATAGACACACACACACACACCCACACACACACACACACATACACACATACACATACAATCAACGTGTTTTCGTTACAAGAAAGGGAAAGACAGTAAGTGTCGGGCAAAAAAGTGACAGCGACGGATTATGGAGGGCTGAATAGCTCTGCGTCGACAAAGCGCCGCTGGAACGGTTCGCTTTGTGTGCGCAAGTGGGCTCCGGGAGTGGGGGAGGACGTCTCCCAATTTGTTGGCTGTCAAGGCGGGCGAAGGCGACGGGTCGGCACACGGGGAATGTATCGGAAATGTTGTCGCGTTCCACCACACACACTCGCTTTCTCTATCTCTCTCTCTCTCTGGCAAACCAGACCACCGTTTGAGGGGCTAAGGAAAACTTGGTTGGCGTTTCTCCGACAACGCATCACAATGGGCGTTTCCAGTTCATTTGCAGGCGAAAAAGCACAACACGACCATACACTACATCTTCTGAGATGCGCTATCGGCTCGAAGAATGTTCGCGTAATAAAACACATTAAGTCTTACTGTATGGGAAATGCACAAACAGCGACGAAAGTTTGACCAGGCGTGCCGCGACGAAACGTAATCAGACCTCTGAAGCTTTCAATATGCGTGGTGAACACGAATACCACCGGCACTATTAAGTTTCCCTGGAATAAATTACATCCGTATTTTAGAGCTGTAGATAAGATTTGCATCATGACGACCGTAGTACGTCATATGTTATACGATTGTTAACGGTTTCCTGTATATGCTGCACCCCATAAAAAAAAAGCGGTATCCCCCTTAGTTATTCTAATAAATACTCCTGCGCACTTCATCTCGTGTTTTATATTGCTACATTTTGTCATTCACTTTCACGCTCGACATACTTCGTTAGCTTACCAAAACATGGGTTTTACCATTTTCGGTATTCGGTATTACATGTGTTTGTACTAATTTTTAGAAAATTGTATAGCAAATCTCCTGATATAAGGATCGTTAAACATGTACAGTGCTAAAATTGTAATTTAAATGTAATGATGCTTCATATACTACGAAGATATTTCGGTCACAATACGTTATTCTGGACGAGTGCCGTATACACTACTAGCCATTAAAATTGCTACACCAAAAAGAAATGCATATGATACACGGGTATTCATTGGACAAATATATTATACTAGAACTGACATGTGATTACATTTTCACACGTAATAACGGCCTTGATACGCCTGGGCATTGAGTCAAACAGAGCTTGGATGGCGTGTACAGGTACAGGTACAGCTGCTCAAGTAGCTTTAACACGATACCACAGTTCATCAAGAGTAGTGACTGGCGTATTGTGACGAGCCAGTTGCTCGGCCACCATTGACCAGACGTTTTCAATTGGTGAGAGATCTGGAGAATGTGCTGGCAGGGCAGCAGAAAGGCACGTGCAGGACCTGCAACATGCGGTCGTGCATTATCCTGCTGAAATGTAGGGTTTCGCAGGGATCGAATGAAGGGTAGAGCCACGGGTCGTAACACATCTGAAATGTAACGTCCACTGTTCAAAGTGCCGTCAATGCGAACAAGTGGCGACCATCATGGTGCTGTAAACATAACCTGGATTCATCCGAAAAAATGTTTTGCCATTCGTGCACTCAGGTTCGTCGCTGAGTACACCATCGTAGGCTGTCTGTGATGCAGCGTCAAGGGTAACCGCAGCCACGGTCTCCGAGCTGATAGTCCATGCTGCTGCAAACGTCGTCGAACTGTTCGTGCAGATGGTTGGTGTCTTGCAAACGTCCCCATCTGTTGACTCAGGGATCGAGACGTGGCTGTACGATCCGTTACAGCCATGCGGATAAGATGCCTGTCATCTCGACTACTAGTGATTCGAGGCCGTTGGGATCAAGCACGGCGTTCCGTATTACCCTCCTGAACCCACCGATTCCATATTCTGCTCACAGTCAATGGATCTCGACCAACGCGAGCAGCAATGTCGCGATACGATAAACAGCAATCGCGATAGGGTACAATCCGACCTTTATCAAAGTCCTTTCACGAGGCATCACAACAACGTTTCATCACGCAACGCCGGTCAACTGCTGTTTGTGTATGAGAAATCGGTTGGAAACTTTCCTCATGTCAGCACGTTGTAGGTGTCGCCACCGGCGCCAACCTTGTGTGAATGCTCTGAAAAGCTGATCATTTGCATATCACACCATCTTCTTCCTGTCGGCTAAATTTAGCGTCTGTAGAACGTCATCTTGGTGGCGTAGCAATTTTAATGGCCAGTAGTGTACAAATTGGAACCTCCTGGAAGAGTAATGCAGCGTGCCAGGCAGCGACTCGAACTCGGTACCTTTGCCTTTTGCAGCCGAGCCGAGTAGCTCATTTGGTAGAGCACTTGCCCGTGAAAGGAAATGGTCACGAGTTCGAGCTGCGGCCTGGCACACCGTTTTAATCTGCCAGGAAGTTTCATGTCAGCGCCCTCTACGCTGTAGAGTGACAATTTCATTCTGGGATCTACAGATTGATTTCAAAACTACATGTAGTTTCCAGAATGAGATTTTCACTCTGCAGCGGTGTGTGCGCTGATATGAAACTTCCTGTCAGGTTAAAACTGTGTTTTGCAGAAGAGCTTCTGTGAAGTTTGGAAGGTAGGAGAGGAGATACTGGCAGAATTGAAGCTGTGGGGACGGGGCGTGAGTCGTGCTTGGCTAGCTCAGATGGTAGCCGGCACGGTAGCTCAGCGTGTAAAAAACTGAGTGAACGGATCAACGAACTACCTGAACGGGTGTCATGTGACGTCTGCCCTGAGAAAAAAAAAAAAGATGTAGAGCTCTTGCCCGCTAAAGACAAAGGTCCCCAGTTCGAGTCTCGGTTCAGCACACAGTTTTAATCTGCCAGGAGGTTTCTTATAAACGCACACTCCGCTGCAAAGTGAAAATCTCATTCTGGAAACATCCCCCAGGCTGTGGCTAAGCCGTATCTCCGCAATATCCTTTCTTCCAGGAACGCTAGTTCTGCAAGGTTTGCAGAAGAGCTTCTGTGAAGTTTGGAAGGTAGGAGACGAGGTACTGGCAAAACTGAAGCTGTGGGTTGATTCGCGAGTCTTGCTTGGATACCACAGATGGTAGAGCATTTGCTCGCGAAAGGTAAAGGTCCAGAGTTCGAGTCTCAGTCTGGCACACAGTTTTAACTTGCCAGGAAATTACATGTAGTTTATTTAAGCGAGGAACATATCACAGTTCTGTTCTTTTATCATGCCAGTAACATGTCGTGCAGAATGCGAAATGACAATATGAAGTAATATTTACAATATTACAACAGAATTTGTATCGAATTAATGCATGTAACTCAGTTTCACGCCCCCAGAAGACAAATCCTGCCAGAACAGCAGCCCTTCTTCTGTGTTAAACCTGTGTAGCGTCCGTAATGAAGTCAGATGGCACTTTCCATTTCCAAAATCCGTACAAGAAAACCTAGGAAATGGATTTAATATTACAAGTCGGAAACTATACTACTGGCCATTAAAATCGCTACACCACGAAGATGACGTGCTACAGACGCGAAATTTAACCGACAGGAAAAGGATGCTGTGGTACGCAAGTGATTAGCTTTCAAGAACAGCAGTTGACCTAAGAACATCACACACATCCATGCCAGAGGCAGGATTCGAACCTGCGACTGTAGCGGTCACGGGGTTCCACACTGTAGCGCCTACAGCCGCTCGGCCACCCTGGCCGGCGCCTCGGATCACTAGCAGTCGAGATGACAGGCATCTTATCCGCATGGCTGTAAAGGATCGTGCTGCCACGTCTCGATCCCTGAGTCAACAGATGGGGACGTTTGCAAGACAACAACCATCTGCATGAACAGTTCGACGACGTTTGCAGCAGCATGGACTATCAGCTCGGAGACCATGGCTGCGGTTACCATTGACGCTGCATCACAGACAGGAGCGCCTGCGATGGTGTACTCAACAACGAACCTGAGTGCACGAATGGCAAAACGTTATTTTTTCGGATGTTTACGGCATCATGATGGACGCATCCGTGTTTGGCGACATCGCGGTGAACGCACATTGGAAGCGTGTACTCGTCATCGCCATACTGGCGTATCACCCGACGTGATGGTTTGGGGTGCCATTGTTTACACGTCTCGGTCACCTCTTGTTCGCATTGACGCCACTTTGAACAGTGGACGTTACATTTCAGATGTATTACGACCCGTGGCTCTACCCTTCATTCGATCCTTGAGAAACCCTACATTTCAGCATTATAATGCACGACCGCATGTTGCAGGTCCTGCACGTGCCTTTCTGGATACAGAAAATGTTCGACTGCTGCCCTGGACAACACATTCTCCATATCTCTCACTAATTGAAAACATCTGGTCAATGGTGGCCGAGCAACTGGCTCGTCAGAATGCGCCAGTCACTACTCTTGATGAACTGTGGTATCGTGTTGAATCTGCATGGGCAGCTGTAACTGTGCACGCCATTCAAGCTCTGACTCAATGCCCAGGCGTATAAAGGCCAGAGGTGGTTGTTCTGGGTACTGATTTCTCAGGATGTATGCACCCAAATTTGGTGAAAATGTAATCACATGTCAGTTCTAGTATAATATATTTGTCCAATGAATACCCGTTTATCATCTGCACTTCTTCTTGGTGTAGCAATTTTAATGGCCAGTAGTGTATATAAATTGGTTTTCGTATCGAGACATTGAATGTTAGAAGTTAATGTCATGCTGGGAGGCGTCAGAATTGTAGCGTTCGAGGAGTATGAAATTGACCTCACTGTGTTACAAGAAACTAGATGCTGTGAGAAATGGTAGGGAAGAAGACATTCATTTCGAAGAGCGCTACTGAGAAATGTTAGACAGTTGAGATCTGAAACTCACTGCAGAACGATCCTACTGAAGTCAACATACTTTTCGCTTAGGGACCACGAAGACAAGACACGAGAAATTAGGACTCGTATGGAGGCATATAGACAGTCGTTTTTCCCTCACTCTTCTGCGCGTGGAACAAGAAAGGAAACGACAAGTTGCGGGAAAGGGTACCCTCCGCCACGAGGATTGTTGCATGCTATATGGCTGCAGAGAAGTTTTCAAGCCTCAAACATCTGTGGTGTATATATGAAGATTGAATGAAAATTTGCAGCTATGTCAGGATTTGAACCCGGGTGTCCTGCTCACTAGGCAGGTGGGCTAACGACTACGCCACCCTGGCGCAGTGGCTTTGCACACCTGCACGCCTCCCTCCGCAATGCAAATAATTATGTCTTTCACGCCTCAAGCAATTTTGTATTACCCCTAAACTCAAAAAACACTGCAGGTACATTCCAAGTGTATTTCACAGTTTATGGGGATATACCGAGTGTGCTGAGGCATGAATGAGAATTTCCATTGAGGACGGATGCGTGCTAGAGTAGTTTGTAGAAAGAAACTGTGCCAGGGTGGCATAGTGGTTAGCTTATCTGCTTAGTGAGCCCAAGACTCCGGGTGCGCATCCCGGTCGTGCTGCATATATACATTCGTCATTTCAGTCTGCATATACACATCATTTGCGTTTTGTATTGCACGTTTTGGAGAGCGCATTTTAGAGATATTTTTCCTGGAAAGTAAAGTAACTGGGGATAACAGACTGAATAAATCACATTTATGAACATCGGCGATCACGGTCCCTTAAGGTTATGCATCTGCTTTGCTATGTGCCCCCTCGCCCCCCCCCCCCCCCCCCACCCGCCACACCATTGACGGAGGTCTTGTGCGTTTTGGATCCAGTTACCGTAGACGCTCAGCTACTGAAGTTCCTCCTGTAGTACACACTATGATGTCGCTAGAAGAGCGACGAGCAAAGGCGAGGTTGGCACCTCAAGACTAAGTCACAAGTCATAGTTGCCGCTACCAGAAGCAAAGACGGCTGAGAGGTGGCGACGTAGACAAGCCCATAAGAGTTTCCACATGTCAGTGCTAGAGGACGCTTACTTACATCAAAGCGGAGTGCCTCTCAGCAGGTCTCTAATCATCGCCGAAGATGACAGCATCGTCTGTCTACCGATCCAGGAACGCGATCTTTGTATTAGACAGAACTCTGTATAAATGTTTACAGTCAGTTGTACTCTGTGTAAAGAGACCGGTATTTGCTCTTTACAAAGTGATACACTAATGGTCAGTGAAAGTAAAAAATACTCTAGGAATTCCTGAGGACGTAATTTGTAGCGAAGTTAATTGAAAGCTCGACAAAGAGACCTCCCGTATTTGGAGAGGCTACAGTGTGAGTTTTTGCGGTGATACTCAAGTGGAGGTGGTACCTATTGATAGCCATTTTCAGTAGGCCCAATATCTTGGCTAGGTGAGCAACGTGCGTTTGTTATAGATGAATATATTCGTAATACTGTCGCTTCTATGATTACTAATCAGTCTACCATCAAAAGCATTTTCTCATTACATTCATTTGTTTGTTTATAACTACCTTTTCAAATACAGGAGGCCCTATTGTCGACCACTGTATTTCGTCCTGTTCAAGTTTGTAATAAGGTGATCTAATATTTTATGTGTTATAGTATCAACTCGGTCTCCTCCAGGAGTGAAGCTGGGAACTCCCCACTGTACTGGGCAGTACAACACATCCTCCCATCGCATCCTCGGTCCTTCAATTGGACTGGTGCTGTCAGGTTGTTCCGTAACCACAGTTTTCGCCCTCTTCACGAACTGCTGCAACGAAAGATCAACAACTTCTCTTGATCTTTCTTTATAGTACTTACGTTTTCTGTCCTCTATAACAACATTGGTGCTAATAGTGCATTATAGGTTTTAAGTTCGCTCACAACTGACAGATATTTTGATGACTTTATATGGTTCATACTGAAGTAAGCTGGAGACGAATTGACAATAGCAGTTAGACCAGGTGTCAATGGGAAGAGGGGGGAGAAGGTCGACATAGACAGGCAGGGGTACGTGATGGACAGAAAGAAAGGGAGAGAGAAGGGCAGGAGCAAATGGAGAGGAGGATGGACAGAAAAATATGGGAAGAGAGGGGGCAGGAGGAGATGGTTAGAGGGAGAAGAGAGACAGGCAGGAGGAGGTGATGGACAGAAGACGGGGAAGTAGGAAGAGATGGACGAAAAAGCGGTGGGGGGAAAGGGCAGGTGAACTGAGACAGGCGAGGGGGAAGGAGATTAGCACCTATATCCAATTCCCAAACATATAAAGAACATGTGCTTTTTCTTTTCCCTGGAAACTACTACCAGAAAACATTAGCTATGTTTTTCAGTGCTGTTCCTTTTTTCTAAATCACTGTTAAACTCGCTTTCTTCCCCTCGTCACTTGAGTTTGTTGGTGCACATGCTTTAACTAGTATTACATCTCTGTGCTAATGCCGTATGGTGAGATATCGTATCCTCTTGCCGATTCCAATGAAGCCATTTCCTTACCTTAACAAACTGTCAATCACTACAAATCCTGTTCCATGTTCATGATTTCCATTTTCTTCACAGCTTCCATAAAAGATGGCGGGTTTATTCCCACGTACATCTACTTACACTATGTGATCAAAAGTATCCGGACACCCCCAAAAAACAAATATTAGGTGCATTAAGCTGCCACCTACTGCCAGGTACTCCATATCAGCGACCTCAGTAGTCATTACACATCATTAGAGAGCAGAATGGGGCGCTCTGCAGAACTCACGGACTTCGAACGTGGTCAGGTGATTAGGTGTCACTTGTATCATACGTCTGTACGCGAGATTTCCACACTCCTAAACATCCCTAGGTCCACTGTATCCGATGCGATAGTGAAGTGGAAACGTGCAGGGATATGTACAGGACAAAAGCGCACAAGCCGACCTCGTTTGTTGACTGACAGGAACTGCCGACAGTTGAAGAGGCAGGTAATACGTAACAGGCAGACATTTATCCAGACTGTCACACAGGAATTCCAAACTGAATCAAGATCCACTGCAGATATTATGACAGTTAAGCGGGAGGTGAGAAAACTTGGATTTCATGGTCGAGCGGCTGCTCATAAGCCACACATCACGCCGGTGAATGCCAAACGACGCCTCGATTGGTGTAAGCAGCGTAAACATTGGAAGATTGAACAATGGAAGAACGTTGTGTGGAGTGACGAATCACGGTACACAATGTGGCGATCCGATGGCAGGGTGGGTATGGCAAATGCCTCATGAACATCACCTGCCAGCGTGTGTAGTGCTCACAGTAAAATTCGGAGGCGGTGGTGTTATGGTGTGGTCGAGTTTTTCATGGAGCGACCTTGCACCCGTTGTTGTTTAGCGTGGCACTATCACAGCACAGGCCAACATTGATGTTTTAAGCACCTCCTTGCTTCCCACTGTTGAAGAGCAACTGCATCTGTCAGCAAGATCGAGCACGTGTTCATATTGCACGACCTATGGCGGAATGATAAAGACAAAAACATCCCTGTAATGGAGTTGCCTGCATATAATACTAACGTGAATCCTACAGAACATCTTTGGAATGTTTGGGAACGCCGACTTCGCGCCAGGCCTCACTGACCGACATCGATACCTCTCCTCGGTGTAGCACTCCGTGAAGAGCGTGCTGCCATTCCCCAAGAACCCTTCCAGCACCTGACTGAGAGTATGCCTGCGAGAGCGGAAGCTGTCATCATGGCTGAGGGTGGGCCAACTCCATATCGACTACCATCTTTACCGATATAGGGCTCCACGAACTTATAAGTTTGTTTTCAGCCAGGTGTCCGGTTACTTTTGGTCACATAGTGTCTGTGTCTTGCTGCTGCACAGGCAACTGCATTGAACGCCACCAACATGCCTTACAGGAGATATCGACGTCGTCGTCCCACCACAGTTTACAAAAATATATAAAACATTGAACTTACTACAATATCAGGAGACAAGCATTCCAGTGAAGACTGTTGCAGCCCACGCCATCATCGATGGACCTTCTGTATTTCTTGGATGTTCTCTTAAGGGGATCCGGAACGCCCTATATTTGCAATGTTAAAATAACGCTTATAAATTACATCTTTCCTCACAAAGTATTTGAGGTAGGAAGTTGAACTTTTTACACATCATTTATTGGAATATGGGCTACAACTTAACACAGGAATTTTACAAAGTTTTAGTTCAGTTATTAAAGATGACTTTTTTTCAATTGTAATGAAAATTCACAACATTTTTTTGCAATTTTTTATTTATATATTCAAAAATATACAGTTTTTTGGAAAAAGACTCTGTGAAATTATGCAGAAGGTACTGTGTAACATTTACTGAAAATTTGAAACAAATATGTTTGGAAGATCCTTAGAAAACATGTAATTAGTATGCGAAAATAAAAGTTTTGGGAATCGAGCGACAAAGATTGGATTAACTTTTTAGTGCATTCCAGGTCCATAGGATGGATTATTTTCATCCTCTGCAAACTCCTCCTCCAGCTTCCGCTTGTTCCTCCTCCTGTTTACTCTTGCTTGTATTTCTAGACTCTTTACAGCCCTGTCTGCAGCCCGAAGGCGTTCCTTGTCTAAAGCAAGCATCCCTCGTTGTTGTGTTCGTAGATTTTGCTACCATTTTCTTCAGTTGCAGTTACTGCAACACTGTTCCAAAAGGTGGTCATGTATGAACACTTATCACATTTCAGTTGTATTTCACTAGCAAGTCCTACGTGCTTTATTATGGAGAGTTCCAGACCAACTTCACTACAATGAATACATCTTACACAGTTTGAAAAAATTCCTTTGAGAACCGACATATCAAATATTTCATTCACATCCGATTCGCCCATAAAACATTCATAGTTTTCACTCATTGAACCAAGCTTCTTCTGTGAAGTATTTTCTTTCCCACTTTGACTGCTATGGGCAGGTGTACTTGAGAGGTTAGGTTCACGCACTTGGTTATCGTCTTTATTGTTTACAGTAATAACACATACCTTTGGCTTTCCAACATTTCTCCTTTTCTTAAAAGCCTTCAGAGGATTTCTAATAACTTTACTTTTACTCATTATTATACTTCAACAAAACCGAGACTCAAGAAACAGAATTAATTACGAATATTTTCGAGATAACGACAGAGTAAATAAACATGAAACAATCGACAATCACCCCAGCGATATACACTCCTGGAAATGGAAAAAAGAACACATTGACACCGGTGTGTCAGACCCACCATACTTGCTCCGGACACTGCGAGAGGGCTGTACAAGCAATGATCACATGCACGGCACAGCGGACACACCAGGAACCGCGGTGTTGGCCGTTGAATGGCGCTAGCTGCGCAGCATTTGTGCACCGCTGCCGTCAGTGTCAGCCAGTTTGCCGTGGCATACGGAGCTCCATCGCAGTCTTTAACACTGGTAGCATGCCGCGACAGCATGGACGTGAACCGTATGTGCAGTTGACGGACTTTGAGCGAGGGCGTATAGTGGGCATGCGGGAGGCCGGGTGGACGTACCGCCGAATTGCTCAACACGTGGAGCGTGAGGTCTCCACAGTACATCGATGTTGTCGCTAGTGGTCGGCGGAAGGTGCACGTGCCCGTCGACCTGGGACCGGACCGCAGCGACGCACGGATGCACGCCAAGACCGTAGGATCCTACGCAGTGTTGTAGGGGACCGCACCGCCACTTCCCAGCAAATTAGGGACACTGTTGCTCCTGGGGTATCGGCGAGGACCATTCGCAACCGTCTTCATGAAGCTGGGCTACGGTCCCGCACACCGTTAGGCCGTCTTCCGCTCACGCCCCAACATCGTGCAGCCCGCCTCCAGTGGTGTCGCGACAGGCGTGACTGGAGGGACGAATGGAGACGTGTCGTCTTCAGCGATGAGAGTCGCTTCTGCCTTGGTGCCAATGATGGTCGTATGCGTGTTTGGCGCCGTGCAGGTGAGCGCCACAATCAGGACTGCATACGACGGAGGCACACAGGGCCAACACCCGGCATCATGGTGTGGGGAGCGATCTCCTACACTGGCCGTACACCACTGGTGATCGTCGAGGGGACACTGAATAGTGCACGGTACATCCAAACTGTCATCGAACTCATCGTTCTACCATTCCTAGACCGGCAAGGGAACTTGCTGTTCCAACAGGACAATGCACGTCCACATGTATCCCGTGCCACCCAACGTGCTCTAGAAGGTGTAAGTCAACTACCCTGGCCAACAAGATCTCCGGATCTGTCCCCCATTGAGCATGTTTGGGACTGGATGAAGCGTCGTCTCACGCGGTCTGCACGTCCAGCACGAACGCTGGTCCAACTGAGGCGCCAGGTGGAAATGGAATGGCAAGCTGTTCCACAGGACTACATCCAGCATCTCTACGATCGTCTCCATGGGAGAATAGCAGCCTGCATTGCTGCGAAAGGTGGATATACACTGTACCAGTGCCGACATTGTGCATGCTCTGTTGCCTGTGTCTATGTGCCTGTGGTTCTGTCAGTGTGATCATGTGATGTATCTGACCCCAGGAATGTGTCAATAAAGTTTCCTCTTCCTGGGACAATGAATTCACGGTGTTCTTATTTCAATTTCCAGGAGTGTATATTGAACCATCACAGGTTAGCCACAACACATACTTTATCTCACATCACTAAAATGTACCTGATGAACACGGACGTTAATAATAACACCATTTGACAGCAGTTTAACAGCGCCACAGTGGGTCACGCCCATGTAGAACACATTTCAAAAAAAATTTAAAAATAGTTGTAATCTTCGGAATTGAATAAATTATATATCTATTAAAAGGTAATAGTCTGCAGATTCAGGAAACGCAAAAAAGTAAAAATTGAACTTTTCAAGATTTTGAGCCTTTCCGGAGCCCCTAATTTTAGGTTGGATGTAAACGATACATTCTCACATGGAAATGGATGGTTCACTGTTGCGATAACGAGAGGTGGTAGTGGAGTTCCTAGTGTACCTGGACTTGACAGTTTTAATGATAGAGATGTAGTTGCCTATCGTACTCACCATATGTTTGAAATTGCTAATAAAGACTTTGGTAAATCTGCTTGTGACTCTACCTCTCCACTTGTATTGTATACACGTAACAAAAGAAAACTGTTGCTCAAACTGCATTCAGTTTGTTCTGTCAGTCCACAGCACACAACGTAACAAAGCCGATTGGTTCTCTTACAGGTACTGTACAAAATATTGAACGCCACGACTGCGACAGAGTCTATAGCGACGTATAATCAACTGTGTCACACGCTGAAGAATCACAGAAGTTCGTCGTATTACTTACACGGCGGAAATCCTAGCAACCAGGTCCATGTGAGTATCTAATAGAGAGCAGGGTAGCCCCATCTGCGCCGGCTGTGAGAGACACACCTACGCCCGTGATGGCCATGCTCGCCTGTACCGAACGCATGCGTGCACGCGGTATATCGGAAACAATAAATTGATCAATCCGGAATTTGACGTCGCGATTCAGTTTTTAAAAGTACTATTGACCTCCTAAATCGATTCTCTCCGCTACATTTCGAAGCTACGATTTTCAGAAGACCGAGATGACTATTGAAACGGAACATTGGCGAACAGTCCATTGTCCTCCAAACTGTGGATGAATGTTGTTTCAGTAACGCAAACGTCGACCGTCCATCACGCTCCTCCGTACTGCGGACAGAGAAATGGAGGCTTCAAAAGAAAAAAAGGGATGTAGACGTTTTCTGACAGCGGGAACAGTATGGAGAACGAAAATTCGTCGAAGAAAGGAATCAGTGTATAAAGAGCAGTGCGTCTACGTTGCTAGGGCCAATGCGTGGCGCATGCTATTCAGGGAACGACGATCTGGAACATCACACCCCATTACCGATGCCATTGTCTAGCAGGTAGTTGTCCTCTTTATTCAAGATTGGCGAGTTACCCCCAGTAGAGGTAGGATTGGGCGTCATTAAGGACAGACTGAAATTTCGAATGGCTGCCTCATAGTTGGGAAGGGAGTGAGACAGGGTTGTAGCCTATCCCCGATGTTGTTCAATCTGTATATTGAGCAAGCAATAAAGGAAACAAAAGAAAAGTTCAGAGTAGGTATTAAAATCCATGGAGAAGAAATAAAAACTTTGAGGTTCGCCGATGACATTGTAATTCTGTCAGAGACAGCAAAGGACTTGGAAGAGCAGTTGAACGGAATGGACAGTGTCTTGAAAGGAGGGTATAAGATGAACGAAAGCAAAACGAGGATAATGAAATGTAGTCGAATTAAGTCGGGTGATGCTGAGGGAATTAGATTAGGAAATGAGACACTTAAAGTAATAAATGAGTTTTGCTATTTGGGGAGCAAAGTAACTGATGATGGTCGAAGTAGAGAGGATATAAAATGTAGACTGGCAATGGCAAGGAAAGCGCTTCTGAAGAAGAAAAATTTGTTAACATCGAGTTAGATTTAAATGTCAGGAAGTCGTTTCTGAAAGTATTTGTATGGAGTGTAGCCATGTATGGAAGTGAAATGTGGACGATAAATAGTTTAGACAAGAAGAGAATAGAAGTTTCGAAATGTGGTGCTGCAGAAGAATGGTGAAGATTAGATGGGTAGATCACATAACTAATGAGGAGGTATTGAATAGAATTGGAGAGAAGAGAAATTTGTGGCACAACTTCACCAGAAGAAGGGATCGGTTGGTAGGGCATATTCTGAGGCATCAAGGGATCACCAATTTAGTATTGGAGGGCAGCGTGGAGGGTAAAAATCGTAGAGACCAAGGGATGAGTACACTGAACAGATTCAGAAGGATGTAGGTTGCAGTAGGTACTGGGAGATGAAGAAGCTTACACAGGATAGAGTAGCATGGAGAGCGGCATCAAACCAGTCTCTGCACTGACCATAACAACAAACACCTCATAGTCTTCAAGCAGTAGAAGAAGCAGGTCTAACGGCATCCTCTTCTCTCTCTCTCTCTCTCTCTCTCTCTTTCTCTCTCTCCTCTCCCTGTCTTTCTATCTAGAACATTTGCAGTAGTATTCCAAGAAAGGAATGGGTGCTTGTCACGAGTGCTGGAGACAAGGTGTCATGGCACTTCGAACCGAATCAAGATGACGACGCGTATAGTGGAAGGACGCCGGGCTTCGACATCCGAAACGCAGTACATCGCCCCTTTTCTGAAGCTTCCATTTCTCTGTTTTCAGGAGTGATGAGCCCAGTCGATGATCCACGCGTGCTACAGTTCACCCTGTCGTCACGTGGATTTACGCCCGTGTCTCTCTAGATGCGAGTTTTGGACCTCAGCGTTCTTTTAGGAAATTTGTTGGAAATTTGTAGTAAGGCATTCTGTGGGATCCAACTGCTGAGGTCATCGGTCCCTAGGCTTACACACAAATTAAACTAACTTACGCTAGTGATTACACACACAATCATGGCCGAGGGAGGACTCGAACCTCCAGCCAGGGGAGCCGCGCGAATCGTGACAAGGCGTCTGAGACCACACGGCTACCCCGCGCGACGCTCTTTTAGGGACCACACCTTCTTCTGCATGCAATGATATTACGATCTCTTCAGTGGTTTTCAGTTTACAACCTCTGGGTCGTTTCTTTTGCTGGATACACGTTATAATGTCGAATACAATGTGAGGGCACCTTCTTGAAATCACATAAGGTAACGAATTCTTAGCGCATATTGATATGCGTCTCTTTTACAGCTTCGACTCGGTTCCTCTCTCAACCATAAGTGGCTCTTATGGCTATTTTTTGTGGTACTTGAGCTGTGTCATACAGTAGAAAAAGAATACGTTGCTGCACGGAATTATCTTGCTGCAGCTTTGTACACAAATCAGCAGACAGCAGCTGGAGAGAGTGGTCGACATATGGCTGTGAGTCAGGGAGTCAGCTGCTTATTGGAGAGGTCGGCTGTATACAGTAGGGCCTGACACAGCAGTCTACAACCTTGGGAGACAACAGAGTGTTCGACGGGAGTGAAGATAACAAAAACAGACATCCACTTTTTTTCTTACCGTCATATCAGAAGTGTATTGCAAATATAATATCTAACGTTTAGCCTATGACAACCGTTGTAACGTCATTCTGGTCCTCACACAAATCATGTGTTGGACAATATAGCGGAGCGGCCAGGTGAAACGACAAGTAGGTGATGTGTGGAAAGGATTGTTGCATAAAATGTGTGGCGACGGTTTGCAGTATTCGCAGGCACTAGAGCTTCGCGACGTTGCTACTGCTGAGCAACAAAAGAAAATGAGTATTGTTAAACACCAGTCTTGCTCTTATAAATCGGACTGCCTGGCGTATTTATATTTCACATGACCAGTGTTCTGTACAGTGTAATGCAGAAATTGGTTTGAAGTGAAACAGTTAAGAATAGATACGGAAATACACGGCGCATTGTGTCTAACTTTGATTTGAAGAATACATGTGTGAAGTGCATTTCAGTGCTTATCTGGTTGCTCTTGGTAGTTTGAAATTAGTTGTGTGAAAATAAGGAACTCTAATACTGGTTTGAACAATAAGCTAGTCCAGATAGAACGGCACTAATCTCAATTTTGTAATAACGAGTCGTACGTTATGCCTGTCTGCGGACAACTGAAGTACTACTCTCCACAGATCTCCTGTGTCAACCTCTTCATCTCAGTGTAGCAGTCGCAACATACGTCCTCAGTTACATGCTGGATGTACTTCAATGTCTGTCTTCCTAGGCGCTAAAATCTGGAACCGCGCGACCTTTACGGTCGCAGGTTCGAATCCTGCCTCGGGTATGGATGTGTGTGATGTCCTTAGGTTAGTTAGGTTTCAGTAGTTCTAAGTTCTAGGGGACTGATGACCTTAGAAGTTGTCCCATAGCGCTCAGAGCCATTTGAACCATTTCTGTCTTCCTCTACCATTTCCCATCATCCTGCCCCTTCGCCTTATCAGTGTTTCCCACATATTCCTTCCCTCTACGATTCTGCGCAGAAACTCCTCATTCCTTATCTTATACGAGGGCTATCCACAAAGTACATTACGTTTTGGAATTAAAAATAAATAAAGTATTGGAATTTTTTTTTATTATACACAGATGAAAGCCACACTTCAATACTACTTTTCTACATAGTTGCCATTTAAATTAAGGCACTTATCGTAGCGATGGACGGGCTTGGAAATTCCTTCGTCGTAAAATTCTGCCGCCTGCGCCTTCAACCACGTGGTTACCTTTTCTTGAAGCTGTGCGTCGTCATCAAAACGCTGCATAGCCAACCACTTCTTCATTGCTGGGAAGAAGTGGAAGTCGCTCGGTGTCAGGTCGGGACTGTACGGCGGATGAGGAAACAACTCCCACTTGAAAGATTCGAGAACTTCACGAGTGGCATTTGCCGTGTGGGCCCGGGCGTTGTGAATCAGCAAGATATTTGAACCCAACTTTCCCCTGCGCTTGTTTTGTATTTCTCTTCTGAGGTTGTGCAGAGTTAGGCAATGCCTTTGAGAGTTTATTGTAGTGCCTCTTTCCATGAAATCCACAAAAATCGTATTTCTACCGGGTTACTGATTAACCATGTGGTTGAAGGCGCAGGCGACCGAATTTTACGACGAAGGAATTTCGAAGCTCGTCCATCGCTACCATAAGTGCCTTAATTTAAATGGCAACTATGTAGAAAAGTAGTATTTATGTGTGACTTTCATCTGTATATAATAAAAAAAAATTCCGATAATTTATTTTAAATTCCAAAACGTAATGTACTTTGTGGATAGCCCTCGAAGTCCACCATTTTCAACATTCGTCTGTAGTACCGCATCTCAAATGCTTCAATTCTCTTCTGGTTTTCCCACAGCCGTCTAGCTTCGCCATTTTTCGAGATGCTCGTTCCCAGACAGTTGGTCATAACAATATATCCTTTACCGAGGTAGCTTATATCACTTGGAACTCGTTGGTATTGTGTGACGTGACAGTCCCATATCACTGAGCAATATTTGATTATATTTCTGCTTTTATTTTTCTTCTCATTTCTTGGCTATGAGAAAAAAAAAATCAGACTTGCTAACTCAGGAAGATATTTGAAATTATTTTTATTAAGAAACGAGCAGACCCAGACCTGGCTTCACCACAGAACGTCAGTCACAGGGATCCTCAGGTCACTGCAGCTGTGGTAGGCGCCCTCATGCGCAAGGTTACCAGTCAGCTTATTCCCTTGCCGAGTAGGTCTGCCCCGACCCACTCACCTTCGGATGGGCGACTTTATAGCGGTTAGGCTCGTGGTCCAGTTGTGTCGGTTTGTTGGTGGACCACTACCTGTTTGCCCGACCACTAACCGCCATCTGTCAGTGTAGACAGGGGGTGTCCACCATGCAGTGTGAGTGTGCCCACACAGTCAGATGGGTCAGCGACTCGCATAACGTGTTGATGGGGAGAGGGAGGGATCGGCCGAACAGTCGGCTGCGGACTCAGCGGCTGTGAGAAGATCCGTTGCTTTTTCCTCCAGATCGTGTTATCCAATCAAATGAGTCTTGCCCGCTACCACACTTAGGCGCAGAGGACTCGACCAATGATTGGATCACGGCTAACAGCTGATAGAAATGTCTTGCACGTTTTGTCCTGTAAACCACGAAAGTGAACTTACTGTGGAGTCCCGTTGCATTCGCATAAATAAAGCAGGCCCCCTTGGCAATGGCTGGGAATCCTCCCTTCCATTTAGAAAAAGAAAGTCTGGAGGTAGGTTCAGAGGAGAATAATTTGGAGCACTCGCCATCCTGCGGCAGGAGGACAGAGACTTGCGGTCCTGCCACACACACAAAAGAGACAAACTCCTGGTCCAAGTGTGGACTCAGGCGAACTTTTGCCGAACTTGAATAAATGTCGCATTTCCCATTAGCGCTATCCACTTCCTCAGCGTTTCGCAATGTGTGGGATTTGCTACATAATGTGGGTTGTGTGATTAACAATATTGCTTAATGGTTCATGGAACTGTTTGCTTTGCATGTGCGAGCTGCACAGATTAGGAAATCTATTAGCGTTTCTCAAGCAGTTTTCCATATAGATGAGGCACCTCCCCACACATTCTTGGTTTAATTGGGATTCTAGAGAGGTTTGTTTTTTCAGTATTTTTAGATGCCTCTCTGCTGGTTGTAGAACAGTTTCACAGCCAACATTACGAGACATTATGTTCATTTCTTTAGAAATTTATTCTCTGTCAGTGTGGTAGGTGTTGAGACCTTGAGGAAATAAACGACTTATTGAAGTCGGAGTTTCCTTGAATCTTATAACCAACTCATTGTCCTACAAGTGACCTTCGTTAAGCGAACCCTAAAAAAGAAGTATGATCGCTGAATACTTAATTTTACTGTCTCGCTGTCACGGAGTTCCATTGCACGGCAGGTGCCAATCCATTTTGTGTAAATATTAAACATGAGTGTATTTTGGTCTGTGGTTGTGACGTGATTTATGAGCGTTGCATTGTGCTATAGGGCCGGTCGATGTGGCCCAGCGGTTCTAAGCGCTTCATTCTGGAACCGCGCGACCGTTACGGCCGCAGGTTCGAGTCCTGCCTCGGGCATGGATGCGCGTGATGTCCTTAGGTTAGTTAGGTTTAAGTAGTTCTAAGTTCTAGGCAACTGATGACCTCAGAAGTTAAGTCGCTTAGTGCTCAGAGCCACTTGCAACATTTTGATTTGTGCTATAGGCAGGCGGACGGAAGAGGAAAGCGAGTTGTGTCCGTGTCGACCCTGATCAAGGATAACATAATGTTAGCGATTCAGTTGTTAACGTTCGTCTTTGCTTGTTCCTCTTGAAGCTAGTCTTTTGCATACAACAGTATAAGTCCTTGTCACCACAGAACACGAAGTGCGTAAGCACCTTTCCCCCACCTGTAGACGTTTGTATCGTGTTGGCTTCTGTACACCGTAAATATGTCGTAATGAAGGTACTCGCTCAACAAAACCATTATGAATAATGGTAGTCTTCCTTTTACTAATAATTTACTTCTGCATCTACATATACATACATGTCTTGGATAAAAATCACAGTCAACGCTACAATGACACGACGGATGTGAGTCACATGGCATGCCCGTTGTCTGCACCTGACAGCAGGAGGTGAGTTGAAGTATCGCAGTGAGCGGCGACGATTGTATTTGATTTCGTTGTTGCGTGTACTGTCCGAAAGTACGGGAGGCCAGGTCCAGGACCCAAACAGAATACACTACCGGCCGTTAAAATTGCCACACCACGAAGATGACGTGCTACAGATGAGAAATTTAACCGACAGGAAGAAGATGCTGTGATATGCAAATGATTAGCTTTTCAGAGCATTCACACAAGGTTGGCGCCGGTGGCGACACCTACAACGTGCTGACATGAGGAAAGTTTCCAACCGATTTCTCATACACAAACAGCAGTTGACCGGCGTTGCCTGGTGAAACGTTGTTGTGATGCCTCGTGTAAGGAGGAGAAATGCGTACCTTCATGTTTCCGACTTTGATGAAGGTTGGATTGTAGCCTATCGCGATTGCGGTTTATCGTATCGCGACATTGCTGCTCGCGTTGGTCGAGATCCAGTGACTGTTAGCAGAATATGGAATCGTTGGGTTCAGGAGGGTAAACGGGACGCCGTGCTGGATCCCAACGGCCTCGTATCACTAGCAGTCGAGATGACAGGCATCTTATCCGCGTGGCTGTAACGGATCGTGCAGCCACGTCTCGATCCCTGAGTCAACAGATGGGGACGTTTGCAAGACGACAACCATCTGCACGAACAGTTCGACGACGTTTGCAGCAGCATGGACTATCAACTCGGAGACCATGGCTGCGGTTACCCTTGACGCTGCATCACAGACAGGAGCGCCTGCGATGGTGTACTCAACGACGAACCTGGGTGCACGAATGGCAAAACGTCAGTTTTTCGGATGAATCCAGGTTCTGTTTACAGCATCATGATGGTCGCATCCCTGTTTGGTGACATCACGGTGAACGCACATTGGAAGCGTGTATTCGTCATCGCCATACTGGCGTATCACCCGGCATGATGGTATGGGGTGCCATTGGTTACACGTCTCGGTCACCTTTTGTTCTCATTGAACAGTAGACGTTACATTTCAGATGTGTTACGACCCGTGGCTCTACCCTTCATTCGGTCCCTGCGAAACCCTACATTTCAGCAGGATAATGCACGACCGCATGTTGCAGGTCCTGTACGGGCCTTTCTGGATAGAGAAAATGTTCATTGCTGCCCTGTCCAGCACATTCTCCAGATCTCTCACCAATTTAAAACGTCTGGTCAAGGTTGGCGAGCAACTGGCTCGTCACAATACGCCAGTCACTACTCTGGATGAACTGTGGTATCGTGTTGAAGATGCATTTGCAGGTGTACCTGTACACGCCATCCAAGCTCTGTTTGACTCATTGCCCGGGCGTATCAAGGCCGTTATTACGGCTGGAGGTGCTTGTTCTGAGTACTGATTTCTCAGGACCTATGCAACCAAGTTGCTTGGAAATGTAATCACACGTCAGTTGTAGTGTAATATATTTGTCCAATGAATACCCGTTTATCATCTGCATTTCTTCTTGGTGTAGCAATTTTAATGGCCAGTAGTGTTTTTAGAAAACATGAACAACGTGAGTGGACCAAGATTGAAATGGAACGTGGTCGGAGCGCACAAAAATGTTTCTTTCCGACATCCCACAATCCTTCACGAGAGTGCACGATGTCACATGATGAATGTCTGCGTGCGTGGGATGGGAGCTACTGTAACACCTACTGTGTTCAACCGATGCAAGACTGTGCTATAACGACCTGTTTCTCCAAAATGCCCGTGGAACGCCCTACATCACAGAAGAAAACATCATCTGTTCTTTAGGGTGGTCCACGCGAAACCTCGGCAGAGGTGGATGAGTTGACTGCGTGCGACCCTCCCATATGTGTAGGGGAAGGTGACAGAGATGACCGGCAATTATATTGCGGGCATATAACACCGTAAAGGTCTGTCAGTAAAGTCTGGTATGAATTAAGAACGTATTGCCACTACTTTTTATCCAAGCCATGTACATATTGTGCAAGCCATCAGATTACGGCTACTAGTCACTTCTTTTGCTGTTTCACTCACAAATAGCGGCGAGGTACCTCCGTACAGCCCTCATCTCACTAACTTTATCTTTGTGCTTCTTTTGCGAAATGCACGTTGGCAGCAGCTGCGTCGTTCTACAGTCAGCCTCAAGCGCCGGTTCTCTGAATTTTCTCGATAGTGCTCCTCGAAAGGAACGTCGCCTTCCTTGCCGTTTAAGTTCCCGAAGAATACCCTTAAGGGGCTCCGGAACGCCCTATACTTGCAATGTTAAAATAACGCTTATAAATTACATCTTTCCTCACAAAGTATTTGAGGTAGGAAGTTGAACTTTTTACAGATTATTTATTGGAATATGGGCTACAACTTAAAACAAGGATTTTACAAAATTTTAGTTCAGTTATTAAAGATGATTTTTTTTCAATTGTAATGAAAATTCACAACATTTTTTTGCAATTTTTTATTTATATATTCTAAAATATAGTTTTTTGGAAAAAGACTGTATTAAATTATGCAGAAGGTATTGTATAACATTTACTGAAAATTTGAAACAAATATGTTTGGAAGATCCTTAGAAAACATGTAATTAGTATGAGAAAATAAAAGTTTTGGGAATCGAGCGACAAAGACTGGATTAACTTTTTAGTGCATTCCAGGTCCATAGGATGGATTATCTTCATCCTCTGCAAACTCCTCCTCCAGCTTCCTCTTGTTCGTCCTCCTGTTTACTCTTGCTTGTATTTCTAGACTCTTTACAGCCCTGTCTGCAGCCCGAAGGCGTTCCTTGTCTAAAGCAAGCATCGCTCGTTGTTGTGTTCGTAGATTTTGCTACCATTTTCCTCAGTTCCAAAAGGTGGTCATGTATGAACACTTATCACATTTCAGTTGTATTTCACTAGCAAGTACTACGTGGTTTATTATGGAGAGTTCCAGACCAACTTCACTACAATGAATACATCTTACACAGTTTGAAAAAATTCCTTTGAGAACCGACATATCAAATATTTCATTCACATCCGATTCGCCCATAAAACATTCATAGTTTTCACTCATTGAACCAAGCTTCTTCTGTGAAGTATTTTCTTTCCCACTTTGACTGCTATGGGCAGGTGTACTTGAGAGGTTGGGTTCACTCACTTGGTTATCGTCTTTATTGTTTACAGTAATAACACATACCTTTGGCTTTCCAACATTTCTCCTTTTCTTAAAAGCCTTCAGAGGATTTCTAATAACTTTACTTTTACTCATTATTATACTTCAACAAAACAGAGACTCAAGAAACAGAATTAATTACGAATATTTTCGAGATAACGACAGAGTAAATAAACATGAAACAATCGACAATCACACCAGCGATACATATTGAACCATCACAGGTTAGCCACAACACGTACTTTATCTCACATCACTAAAATGTACCTGATGAACACGGACGTTAATAATAACACCATTTGGCAGCAGTTTAACAGCGCCACAGTGGGTCACGCCCATGTAGAACACATTTCGAAAAAAATTTAAAAATCGTTGTAGTCTTCGGAATTGAATAAATTATATATCTATTATAAGGTAATAGTCTGCAGATTCAGAAAACGCAAAAAAGTAAATATTGAACTTTTCATGATTTTGAGCCTTTCCGGAGCCCCTTAATGCTGGCTTTTTGTTCGAACCACCAGTAACCAATACAGCAACCCGCCTCTGAAACCTGGCACCGTCCTTTTATCCGACCTGGTGCAGATGCCAAACACTTTTTCTGCTGTGGGGTGCCACAATTCATAGCGAAAACCGACAGGGGTGAAAGTAAACGATAATATGACGGAAAACGCTCCATATAAACACGGAACATAAAGTGAGGCGTCCGCGAGATTAGAAATGTGTGGTCGCGAGCTGCTATAGATTTCAGTAAGAAACTCTGTTCTAGTCATTACAATTGTATTGACATAGTAAAATTTTCGATTAAATTTCCATCTAAATAGGCTCAAATATTTCCCATGGAGTGAGGGGAATGTGCTACATGTATGCTGGAGGACTGGCACATTTCGTTACTAAGTCGAGACATCTAACGTGCCATGTGGTTCAGAGTCGCATAAGTCAAGCAGCTGCTGTACAATGTCGCCCACGATCACCTGAACTCGTTGACGCTGATCTTTTTCTCTGGGGTCATCATGAATGCGAAGTGGACACTCCTATTGATACGGTCTACTGTAAATCAAGATGTAGTCTACTATACGTGGACATAAAGTGGAGTTACTTTGAGTTACTTTTCCGTTTCTGTTGAACTGCTATTTTAGATTTTCTCTTCTCTGATTCCTTAAGAAGTTCTGTTTGGTTATTAGCCAACCCATGTTCCCTAGTTTGTCGCACATTCCGAACTCTTTATACTCTTTCTTGACCAGTTGTCTCAGCTGTTCCCCTTCTGGCTTATTTTTTAAGAAGCCTTTTAGTAAAAAATGTCTTATTTGATGGAGGTACGGGCCCTATGCGAGGACAATCTGATGGTGGGGCTGCCACTTTATCGTCATCAGGCTTGGAAGATTTTTAATCAGGGTTTCCAGCCTAGAGAAATTGACTTCGAATGATCGCTTAGGCTAGAACGAAGAGAAAAAGACAGTCTCGAGCCTCTTAAGTTAATATTGTTTTGGTCGAAAACCAAGAGTTAGGCATGGGAGTCTGACAGACAAGTACGTAGCAGAAGCCCGACACAAGTTAGTAGAAGCAACGTCAAACTTAGTTAAAGAACCATGTGGTCGTCACCCAACCCACATATTCTGAAGTTGGAAGCCCGCAGGGAGGATGTCACGTGAGGTGTCATACAAGAAAGAGCGGCTTGCGTTCAGCATTTTTAAAGTCCATTCTGGTTAGGATGGGACAGGCCGTTCTGTTCAAGGTATTTAATTATAATTAAATTTTCCCCGAGACATTTAAGTCTCATCTTTAGCGACGATGATGGTGGAAGAAATGAATTAAAATTTTTGCCAGAGCCGCGACTCGAACGCGGGTCTCCTTGGTTACTAGACAGAAATGCTGACCATTACAGCCCCGCAGCCCTATGGCCAACAGTGCTACATGGACAAACCACGTCCAGTCCCCAAAACAAACTTCAGTTCTTATCTTCAGCTTATTTTCCCCCTAAATCGTCACTGTTGCCAAGGCTCTTCAGAATTGGGGAAAATTTAATTGTAAGACCTATAAGATCACCTTACATCCAACGCTGGGGTGCAATTCCAATGTCGGAGAGCCATGGCAACATTGACGATTTACGGAGAAAATGAGCTGAAAATAAGGGAGTGCAGTGGAGTTAGGTAGGTCGTGCAGTCATGTTGACCACGATGGAGTACTGATGAGCATCTCTACCTAGAAAGCAAGAATACCGGGTTCGAGTCCCGGCCGCGGCACAAATTTCAATTTATTTCCTCAGCTTCCATCATAGACTAGTGTTAAACGTCCTGTCGACAACGAGGTCATTACGGATCTCCCACCCTCATTATGTTTGAAATAAGACTATATCCTATGATTCAAGAACAAGTGGATGTCAAGGATATTGGACTGTTCACTGTTTACATCTGAAGATTTCTGCCGGTTGAGAAATGCTGGAAACTATTCATTCTAGCTGTACACTTGGTCCGATATTCAGTACACTCGTAATTCGCTCAACTTTTGTAGTCCTGTCGTCCTCCGCTGCGTGTAATGTTACGGTATATTTATAATTTTTACTTTTTGAACGTCTAATTACAACTGAATGGAACACAATTTTCGTGCCATATGCGTATCGTCTTTGTTCTTTGTAACGCATCTTCAGTGACGTGGAATACGTACACATTTTCGTTTATATTATTTACTTTACATTTTGGGACGCTTTATGTATAGATTATGAACATTTCTTCTGGTTTACTTTTCTATGATGTAGTAATAATTTCAAATTCTACTTACAGCTTCCAAGGATGTTGTTCTATTTGTAGTGTTTTTGTTCCATTTTTGGCGCTGTACTTCTTCTTGTGATTACTATTTCAAATTTTTTTTGTCATATTGACAGCACTTGGAACTAGACACTTGTTTCGATGGTGTATTTTGGTTGATGTTGCTCACTATCAAAGTGGTTCAAATGGCTCTGAGCACTATGGGACTTAATATCTATGGTCATCAGTCCCCTAGAACTTAGAACTACTTAAACCCAACTAACCTAAGGACATCGCACAACACCCAGTCATCACGAGGCAGAGAAAATCCCTGACCCCGCCGGGAATCGAACCCGGGAACCCGGGCG
The DNA here is from genome assembly GCF_023864345.2 of Schistocerca serialis cubense. NCBI lineage: Eukaryota > Metazoa > Arthropoda > Insecta > Orthoptera > Acrididae > Schistocerca > Schistocerca serialis. The sequence goes on along the minus strand of NC_064647.1, from coordinate 218,846,391 downwards.
TGGGAAGCGAGAACGCTACCGCACGACCACGAGCTGCGGACTGACTATCAAATGTTATTGACAGAGATCGAATATTGTCAGCTATTTAGTTAGTATTGCAATACCCGTCATCTATTTGTGTTATGTGTGTGCGTGCGTGTGTGTGTGTGTGTTTGTGTTTGTGTTTGTGTGTGTGCGTGTGCGTGTGTGTGTGTGTGTGTGTGTGTGTGTGTGTGTGTGTGTGTTTGTAAGTGAAATTCTACTTGTTTTGGTATGATTTTTTTGTATCAATAAAAAATCGTAACTTACACATGTTGGGGCGGTCTCCGTATATACATGCAATGGAAAATTCGTAATGGAATGCAACAATAATGAAAAGGATAGTTTGCTACTCACAGATAACAGACATAACAAAATTACTTTCATTAGTTGACAGTCAAATTAGATCTTTGGAAATAACATTCCACAGTGGGCAATAACAACCAAAATATAGCATCAAAACGAGTATTCAGTTCATAGTGCTGTGAAGTCGGTAAACTACACCCTGAGGGGTAAAATTACGTTTTCTAAGGGGTAAAAACAAAAAGGGTCCATAATGTTTGAATTACGGAACGAATTTTTTTAACAATATGATGGAAGTTATAGCGGTGAAACGAAAACAGTATACGAACAACATCTTCGTCACATAATCCCTCCACTACACAGAAAACACAGGACATAGATAACAGTAAAACTGAGACGTATATGTCATATATGCTTAGATGTCTCATGAAAATCCGTTCTTCGAGTTGTAGGTAGTTCCCGAAATGGATCATAAATTGTTTGGTTATTGATTTCACAGCAATAAAAGAAATGTTAGCACAGCAATAACTACTTAATGGATACACTCAGTACTATTACGTATAGCGCTGAATAACTAAAGTTTTCTGAAAACTGGTTGGTTTTGTTCAGGAGTCCAATACACCATACAGTTCCCCACTCGTCTTGGCTACAAAATCCTATTTTTCAAAGTAATGTCCTCTCAGTAGGACGGCCTTACGCCAACTCACTGCGAGTGCCTGTATGTCCACCAGGCACCGCTCCGCAGATCTCCGTCGGTGCCAACGTCTTGGTGCATCAGTAACCGCCACGTCATTCACGTACTGATTCCCGCTGAGAGCATCCTTGGTTGTAGCAAACAGATGGAAGTCGGAAGGTGCGAGGGTGGGTGAGGAAGAACAGTCCAATGAAGTTTTGTCAGCTTCTCTTGGGTGCGCAGACTTCCGCGAGGCCTTGCACTTTCAATCCCGCGTCCGGCCATCCTGATTTAGGTTTTCCGTGATTTCCCTAAATCGCTCCAGGCAAATGCTGGGATGGTTCCTTTGAAAGGGCACGGCCGACTTCCTTCCCCGTCCTTCCCTAATCCGATGAGACCGATGACCTCGCTGTTTGGTCTCTTCCCCCAAAACAACCCAACCCCAACCCCTTGCACTTTCGCGGAGAAAGAAAAGTTCTGAAATGATAATTAAATGGACACCCTAGGAGCAAACAGGCGTTGATGTACTTCATTGGGGACATGTTTTAAATGTGTGCCCCGACCGGGACTCGAACCCGGGTCGGTCGGGGCACACATTTTCAACATGTCCCCAATGAAGTACATCAACGCCTGTTTGCACCTAGGGTGTCCATTTACTTATCATTTCATTTTTAGCAAAGCTGCATGGTCATCCACGGTAACTATCCTTTCGGGAACGGATACTACCGTCATATATAGTTAAAATATGTCTTCCCGGCCATTGACCTTTGTGTGCGAACGCAACGCTGTGCCCGAACTCGTACAGGACTTGGTAGATTAATCTGCCACGAGTAATGAGTATGATGGGCAAACATCTATTAGGCGCACTACGAATGTAGTGGTGTGGACATGTTGGGAATGTGGATCTCACGGGGAGAGTGCAAAGGATAAGTCTCTGCAGACGCACTATCCTCTGTGCCCGCGGTGGCTCATATGGATAGAGCGTCTGCCATGTAAGCAGGAGATCCCGGGTTCGAGTCCCGGTCGGGGCACACATTTTCAACTTGTCCCCAATGAAGTACATCAACACCTGTTTGCAGCTAGGGTGTCCATTTAATTATCATTTCATTTCTAGCAAAGCTGCATGGTCATCCACGGTAACTGTCGTTTCGGGAACGGATACTACCGTCATATATAAAGAAAAGTTCGTTTGTATTTATGTGGCGATGAACACGCTGAAATCGTTTTTTCGATCTATTGAGGATAGCACTATACACTTCACCCCGATCGTTGCACCATGAGCGATCGCACCAAACAGAATAACCCCTTCAAGTCTGAGAAGACCGTCGCCATTACTTTACCGACTCAGGATGCGGCTTTGAACTTTTTCTTCGGAGGGGAGATGATGTGGGGCTACTCCATGAATTGACCTTTTCTTTCTGGTTCAAAGTCATGAGCCCCTGTTTCATCGCTTGAGACGATGTTCGACGAAACATTGTTGAACCGTGATTTATTTTCAAAAAATATTCTTAGGAATTTATTTTATTCACTAGCGATTCATCAGGAACATTAACACATTTAATCACACTATGTGAGCGTGGAAGTAGTTGCCAGTAAGTAACTGATGAAATCATAAGCATATTCCTTTTTAACAAATGGTAATTTATTCGCTTTAAGTGTGCCTAAAGCATTTTTTTAAAAGAAACAGATTTAAAATTGTAATCACAAAGCACCCTCTAAATATCAAGTTACGATTTATTCAGAGGCAGAAAGAAACAAATTTTTGACTGTACGAGTTTTCGGGCTGGGAACCTTGCCGCTCCCTTTTAACACGGACGTATTCACGACCGCTCACAACAGCTTCTGAAAGACTACACTGGTGAAAGTCTCCAACACACCAGATTACTTTAAACTAAAAGCTTTAACAATTCACACAATCACACAAACTATGCACCCCCGTAGGAGGGATCGAAATGGTACAAAACACTAAAAATTAAAATAATAACTTTGCCACCGAAGGTGCAACTTGATTTTAACTTCTAAGAAAGGTCTTACGGTGAAAGGATGGCAACTTTATATACTAAAATGATCATTTAAATAAATGCCCATGAAAGGCAATCTTATATAAAATTATCCACGGTTGGCCAAACAAGATGCTCTACAGTACACAGATACCGCCGCCTCTCAAGATCATAGGCAAGGTCGAAACATATTTCAGGTATTAGGCCGTTACAATCCAAGCAATAAATTCGTTAACACACCAAACCAGACAAACATGACAGAGGCAGCTCCGAACGACACACAGACACTAACTATCTAACAAATGCGGACGAGAGACAGACGAGCAAGCGGAGGACGAGAGACTGACCAAGAAAACAAGTAGAATTTACAAGAGTAAATCACACAACATATCACCAATCACTTAACTTCTAATAAACTGCGATTTCTCGAGAAGACCTGGCGCAGCACCCCAAATCGCTCTCCCGAATCGTCCGCTGTCAGCCGCTTCAACGGACGCAGGAAGCCGCGGCGATCTCCCATCTCTCCCGGTCCACACCAACCGACCGACTGCCCGCTGCTCCGTCCGCAACTGCTGCTCCGTCGCGACTGCCCTGCTGGTGCGTGTCCCACTCACTTCCAGACACAATACGGCGGAAATACTGGCTCGGACCCAACCATGCAGAGGAAACACGCCCACTGGCTAAACGACATCCCTGCACCGGGAAAGGATCGAGCCAAGCTCCACAAGATGGTAACTGAAGGGGCCCAGATGCGCTCGGAGAACCAGTTACACCACGGTGTCGCAGCCCGCACCGGCCAAACTGATGTCGTGGATTGATTCCTCTTGTTGCTCTCGTGTCGACCGCGAAGTCACTACCCCTCGCTATACCCCGCGGCCCACTGGATTCATGTGGCGACCTCACATGCGCCGACTCTCCAGACGGACAAGTCATCTTGTGCCTGAGTGCGCCATCGACCAACCGATCGATCCACCCGCCAATGACCATTGCCTGAGCAAACTCGAGCAGACTGGCGGCCTAACGCGCACTCAGATGTAGGAACGAAGCCCTGACTAGGCGACCACTAGCTGAGTTCTCTTAATGGCGGAGTAGAAAGACTCTCATTTTGGCGGCTTTAAAGTTTGATCCGAACGACAGACATACTAGCTTACTGAACGACAGACGGACACTAACTGCTAAACAAATGCGGAGGAGAGATTGACCCAGACTTACCCGACTGACTCACAGGCGAGCTCATAGAGCCCCTTAAATGCAAGTGAACAGGCAACCTTTCCCCTTTCTCACCAGAGGCAGACACCAAAGCTGCGATTCCCACTGCTTCACACTACGCGCTGCGGCGCGCTCTTCAAAACAGCAATTTTTACCACGGCTCAATTGTCACGATCAGCCTGGTAAAAAGCAAGTAATCCCGCACAGATGTCCCTTCGTTGCTCTTTATGGTTTCCGATAGGCCGTGAGGAACCCAGCAGGTATACATCTCTGAGTACCTCAACTGGTGGACGATTGCGTCACTACTGTCTTTAGTGACGTTTTCACACAGACGCCAGACCGAATTTCTCACCGTGCTTTTCTTCACTATCTGGTCTCCCTAGACATTCTGCAAGCCTCTCTGAATATCTGCGATGCTCTTGTTTTTTGCCGAAAGAAACTCACAGTTCTGCGCTTGAAACGAGCCTCCCTTAAAAGACGACTTCAGGAAGACTACGTATTGCGCCGCCAGCTATCGAACGCGCTTGAAACGAGCCTCCCTTAAAAGACGACTTCAGGAAGACTACGTATTGCGCCGCCAGCTATCGAACGGAGAAGAATGTGTTGCATTTCTTATTGAACGCCCCTCGTACATTATCATTGTTGGTGGCAATGGTTGGACACAACCCACAGGCGGACAAACGTCTTCCAGTTTCTGCTATTCCAGAGGTAAGGAGCCCAGCGTTTAAGTGATTTACAAACACTTACTGATTTACAAACAGTAAGTATAGTGCACATACTTTGGGCAGAAGAATGTTTTGTAACAAGTGAGAAGGAGTCGTAGTTAGCGCTTATAGCTTACTGAGAATTGCTCCAGGTATTGAAGGGCGATGTGTTTTAACTGTTAAAAACCATTCAAAAGCCAAGATCGCACAGAATATTTTGTATTCAAGACAATCGGTTTCAGCAGTCGTAACGGTCGTCTTCAGGTATTAAACTATTTTTTGTAGTAAAACGTGTTCATTCTTTGCCGAAGCTCATGTTCATTTTCTGCTGAACCATATCCTGTGCCGAGCCTCATCTCATGCTCATTTTACGCTGAACCTCATCTTGTGCATGAGGTTAAGCATAAAAACAAATATGTTTCGTTACAAAAACTGATTAAGACCAGACGATGACAGCTAACGCTGTTGAAACTAATTGTCTTCACTAAAAAGTATTTTGTGCGATGGTTTCTACCATTAAAAAAGGAGTGTTACAGATAAGTTGTGCCGATTGTCTGATTGACTGAGTAGTTCGTGATTTAATAAAACACTAACAAAAACTAAATATATTTTGCACTTTAAAAATAAAGATGTTCAAAGAAAATTTTTTTCATCCCGTTAGTGGCTAATGTTGATGACGGAAGGGAAATGCTATCTATTATCTGCTTTCACACAGAGTTAACAACAGTCTTAGGAATGTTGGGAACTCATGATGTAGAACAACATCCATGGAAGCTGTAAGTAGAATTTTAAACTATTATTACATCACAGAGAAGCCAACCAGAAGAAATGTTTGTTCAAATGTTCAGATGTGTGTGAAAATCTTATGGGACTAAACTACTAAGGTCATCACTCCCTAAGCTTAGACACTACTTAACCTTAATTATCCTAAGGACAAACACACACACCCATGCTCGAGGGAGGACTCGAACCTCCGCCGGAACCAGCCTCACAGTCCATGACTGCAGCGCCCCAGACCGCTCGGCTATTCCCGTGCGACGAGAAATGTTTATAACTTATATATACAGGTTGTCCATTGATCGTGACCGGGTCAAATATCTCACGAAATAAGAGTCAAACGAAAAAACTACAAAGAACGAAACTTGTGTAGCTTGAAGGGGGAAACCAGATGGCGCTATGGTTGACCCGCTAGATGGCGCTGCCATATGTCAAACGGATACCAACTGCGTTTTTGAAATAGGAACCCCCATTTTTTATTACATATTCATGTAGTACGTAAAGAAATACGAATTAGTTGGACCACTTTTTTCACTTTGTGATAGATGGCGCTGCAATAGTCATAAACATATGGTTCACAATTTTAGACGAACAGTTGGTAACAGGTAGGTTTTTTAAATTAAAATACAGAACGTTGGTACATTTGAACATTTTATTTCGGTTGTTCTAATGTGATACATGTACCTTTGTGAACTTATCATTTCTGAGAACGTATGCAGTTACAGCGTGATTACCTGTAAATACCACATTAATGCAATAAATGCTCAAAATGATGTCCGTGAACCTCAACGCATTTGGCAATACTTGTAACGACATTCCTCTCAACAGCTAGTAGTTCGTCTTCCGTAATGTTCGCACATGCATTGGCAATGCGCTGACGCATGTTGTCAGGTGTTGTCGGTGGATCACGATAGCAAATATCCTTCAACTTTCCCCACTGAAAGAAATCCGGGGCCGTCAGATCCGGTGAACGAGCGGGCCATGGTATGGTGCTTCGACGACCAATCCAACCCTGTCATGAAATATGCTATTCAATACCGCTTCAACCGCACGCGAGCTATGTGCCGGACATCCATCATGTTGGAAGTACATCGCCATTCTGTCATGCAGTGAAACATCTTGTAGTAACATCGGTAGAACATTACGTAGGAAATCAGCATACATTACACCATTTAGATTGCCATAGATAAAATGGGGGCCAATTATCCTTTCTCCCATAATGCCGCACCATAAATTAACCCGCCAAGGTCGCTGATGTTCCACTTGGCGCAGCCATCGTGGATTTCCCGTTGCCCAATAGTACATATTATGCCGGTTTACGTTACCGCTGTTGGTGAATGACGCTTCGACGCTAAATAGAGCGCGTGCAAAAAATCTGTCATCGTCCCGTAATTTCTCTTGCACCCAGTGGAAGAACTGTACACGACATTCAAAGTCGTCGCCATGCAATTCCTGGTGCATAGAAATATCGTACGGGTGCAATGGGTGTTGACGTAGCATTCTCAAAATTGACGTTTTTGAGAGTCCCAATTCTCGCGCAATTTGTCTGCTACTTATGTGCGGATTAGCCGCGACAGCAGCTAAAACACCTACTTGGGCATCGTCATTTGTTGCAGGTCGAGGTTGACGATTCACACGTGGCTGAACACTTCCTGTTGCCTTAAATAACGTAACTATCCGGCGAACGGTACGGACACATGGATGATGTCGTCCAGGATACCAAGCAGCGTACATAGCACACGCCCGTTGTGCATTTTGATCACAATAGCCATACACGAACACGATATCGACCTTTACCGCATTTGGTATACGATCCTTTTTAACACGGGTAATGTATCACGAAGCAAACACCCTCCGCACTGGCGGAATATTGCGTGATACCAACTACTTATACGTTTGCGACTATTACGGCGCCATCTATCGCAAAGCGAAAAAAGTGGTCCAACTAAAACATTCGTATTTCTTTACGTAGTACACGAATATGTAATAATAAAAATCGGGATCCTATTTTAGAAAATGCATTTGATATCCGTTTGACCTATGGCAGCGCCATCTAGCGGGCCAACCATAGCGCCATCTGGTTTCCCACTTCAAGCTAGACGAGTTTCGTTCTTTGTAGTTTTTTAGTTTGATGCTTATTTCGTGAGATATTTGGCCCTGTCACCATCAATGGACTACCCTGTATGTAGTTCCAAAATGTAAACTAAATAATGAACCCGACAATCGGAACCAGGCCCAAAATTAAACTGGTTATTATTTCATGCAAATAAGAATTTATTGGTAAGTTAAAATTTAACTTAAAATCAAAGAAATAAATACTCCGATTTAAATCCTAAGACCACATTTTAAAAGAAATATAACATGTTTTAATATTAATATTAATAAAAGGGCCAGTTAAGAAAAAGATAAGGTGAAAGTTGCAATTTAAATCCTAAGGCCACACTTTGGGAAAATATCGCTTGCTTTTGATAATAATAATATGAAGAAAAGAGCCAGCTATGTAATAGTTACGGTGAAATTTGCAATTTAGATCGTAAGGCCACAGTTTGTAGAAATGAGACTACACGGTCACTCTTCTCAGCCTACTGTAGTCAAACGAAGCCACGCTTAGTACTCATCTTGTGTAAGGTGTCAGCGCTGCGTGGATGCAAGGGGTGCCTTGAGATGGTAATTTTTTTTAAGGTGTCAGCGCTGCGTGGATGCAAGGGGTGCCTTGAGATGGTAATTTTTAGACAATCGAATGTCGTATTCGGCAGATCGGTCCAGGGTGAAGCAGACGACCCAGGCTGCGAGCAACGTGAAGCGGCAGTCCGTACAACGTGATGAGTCGCGGTGTCACTGACCAACGATCGAACGACCACAGTGTTGCCCATTTCCACAGCCGGAGGCCCGAGCTAGCTGGCGGACGAGAGGAAGGCAGACACCACCAACCGACCGACTTGCCCCACACACCACTCCGTCCAACAGCCAATTTCCTGTGTCTGACGAATGCGGCTTTGGTAGACCAACTTGGCTTAAACAGCCCAACTCAGCTCTCACATAGGAACCCGAGGTCACAAACAACTCAGCTCTAACGTCCAACTCTGCTGCCTCAGACCGACCCAGAGACACACGACACCGTCAGCACTTCCTCCTAACAAGGGAACCTCCCCATCGCACCCCCCTCAGATTTAGTTATAACTTGGCACAGTGGATAGGCCTTGATAAACCGAACACAGATCAATTGAGAAAACAGGAAGAAGTTGCGTGGAACTGTGAAAAAATAAGCAAAATATACAAACTGAGTAGTCCATGGGTCACATATGCAACATCAAGGAGTACGTGAGTTTAGGAGCGCCGTGGTCTCGTGCTAGTGTGAGCAGCTGCAGATGAAGAGGTCAGAGTCCTTGGTTCAAGTCTTCCCATAAGTGAAAATTTCACTTTCTTTATTTTTGCATAGTTATTATCTGTCCGTTCGTTCATTGACGTCTTTGTTCACTGTAATAAGTTTAGTGTCTGTGTTTCGCGACCGCATCGCAAAACCGTGCGATTAGTAGACGAAAGGACGTGCCTCTCCAATGGGAACGGAAAACATTTGATCGCAAGGTCATAGGTCAACCGATTCCTCCACAGGAAAACACATCTGATATATTCTATACGACACTGGTGACGGCATGTGCGTCACATGACAGGAATATGTTGTCGACCGACCTAACTTGTACACTTGGCGAATGGGTAAAAAGACTCTTCTACCTTGCCCGATTTAGGTTTTCTTGTGGATGTGATAAATACTCCCAAAAAAGTGATGAAAACATAAGAGTTTGTCACATAAACTGAAAATAAAAAATTAAAATGTTCACTCGATTGAAGATTTGAACCGAGGACCTTTCGTTCCACAGCTGCTCACGTTACCACGAGACCACGGAGCTCCTGCGGTCCAAGCGTTCTTGATATTACGTATCTTGGCATGAACTACTCAGTTTGTATATTTTGCTTATTTTTTCTCAGTTCCACACAACTTCTTCCTGTTTTCTCAATTGATCTGTGTTCAGTTTTTCAAGGCCTATCCACTGTGCCAACTTATAACTAAATCTGAGGGGGGTGCGATGGGGAGGTTCCCTTGTAAGGTCCGCAGGTCGTGGTCTGGTGGCTAGCGTTGTTGCCTCTGGATCACGGGGTCCCGGGTTCGATTCCCGGCCGGGTTGGGGGTCTTCTCTGCCCGGGGACTGGCTGTTTGTGTTTTCAGCATCATCCTTTGTGAACGAGGCTAAAATTGGACTGTGTACAGATTGGGACATTGTACGGGCGCTGATGACCACGTAGTTGAGCGCCCTACAAGCCAAACATCAACACACTTCCTCCTAGGCCCCCTTCGACCAAAGATGCTTACTAAACCAATAGTAAATCGATGTCCAACTCTAGTCAGTGACGCCAGACAAGACCCAAGGGAAGTAAAACATGGCGCCACGGTTCAAATAGTATAAACATATTCGAGGCCATATCACGGTATAAATGTATGTTTTTATTTTTATAATAGTATATTTTATCATTTTGGTTGGGGTGGCTTTAAATATTGTGGACTAGCATGAGACTTTTAATTAACTTATACCGCGATAACACTCGCACGGACATCGGCCGCCCCGAAGTACGTACGATATAATATTTTTTAAACACAACGCGCGACTCACCGCCTTCTAATAAATAGTTCGCGCGAGCGCTGCTATTTAGAAAAGAAAATATGCGTATTCTTACGGAAACTGTAATTATTAATATGGGTCTGAGGGGCTACTGGTTATTTATGAACCAAATTACATAAAGATTAACGGAAATATTGTGGAATGTAATGATTTTGAATATTTGGTTCAAATGGTTCAAATGGCTCTCTGCACTATGGGACTCAACATCTGTGGTCATCAGTCCTCTAGAACTTAGAATTACTTAAACCTAACTAACCTAAGGACATCACACACATCCATGCCCGAGGCAGGATTCGAACCTGCGACCGTAGCGATTTTGAATATTTCTTATTCATTATTTGCAAGGCAAAACTGGAGAGAATCTCGTCTGCCGTTAGGCGACCAAAATGAAACATACTGAACTCACTCAGTATTATATATATTAAAAAACGAAATCTATTTTGACTCTTTTTAACTTTGAAATTAATGAAAGATCAAAATTGAGAAGTCTCTCGCATTTTCATTCAATATTATGACGCGAAATTTTAGTTAAATGATACAATCAGCTTAATGGCCGACTATATCCTGCTAGGGGAGATGAACTCCCTGCACTACGAAGTTCTGTATAAATTTTATTAATTGTGATTAATGGTTGCAATCATGAGAGGTGACAACTAAGTCAATAATACACACTTTCTAGTGACAATTTCTATTACATTTTTCAAAAATACAGATAAAACTTAAGTTGATTATCAGACAGCACTACAATGGCGGCCTACCGCTAGATGAATCAAAACAGGAGAGATAGTTCAATCGAAGCATTGTCTCTGATCATCATGACCTATGTTATACAGAGATAATACGAAAAAAACTGTATTTTGTTAATTACATCGATATTTGTGTTTTGATAATAATAAAAAATGGTTCAAATAGCTCTGAGCACTATGGGACTTAACATCTATGGTCATCAGTCCTCTACAACTTAGAACTACTTAAACCTAACTAACCTAAGGACATTACACAACACCCAGTCATCACGAGGCAGAGAACATCTCTGACCCCGCCGGGAATCGAACCCGGGAACCCGAGCGCGGGAAGCGACAACGCTACCGCACAACCACGAGCTGCGGACTGATAATAATAACTTACGTTCTTTACTATTTGTTATAAATCGCGCACACGCACACAGTTTTGAAGTAATTTATAATTCACACGTCTCATAACAAAAACTTCCTTTCTCTTTCTCCAAATGTCCATTTATGTGACTTACCGTCACAGCCACTGAAGATGCCTTGCAAAGGATAAAGGCGAAATGCGTATATCACGAACATTGATTCAGTTGCAATTAGACGGTCCAAAAGCAAAACCCGAGTACGCTCGTAGTTTGCTCATTAAATGCCAATGCAGAACCGTATCCAACGCGCTCCGGAAGTCAAGGTGAGACGGACCCCAGCCGGTGTGTCCCGGCCTTGTGCTCTTCCACCGGTGATCGTGGGAGTCACGTTCTTCTCGGCACACTCCAGCACAGACCGCATCGGCGCGTCGGCCTTGCAGATGGCGCCGGCTGCCGGTACCAGGAACGGTTCAGCTCGCCTGCCTCTTTGTCCTCAGCGCCGGCTACTGCCCTCGCAGCCGGTCACGCCCCCCTCAAGGGCGTGGTCTTTCCCGTGGGACGCGTCGGGTCGCGGCCACGGGACCTCTGCGGGGAGCGCGTCGTGGAGTGGGCAGAGGTTGCAGGTCGGCGCCCACGGCGAGAAACCTGACAAAGAGTATCGCTAAATTACGTCACTGTCGCTACTTGTGCGCGGGAACGGACTGTTGGAGGTTTCGACCCGCGTACTGTTTTCCCACAGTTTCGAAAACACCACTCATGTTGCAACGGCCTATTATGTTTCTCACTGTCATATCAATTTGAAATAAACGAAGGTGAGGCAAATGAAAACCTTAAATATTATTTACTGCGCAGAAGTGGTACAAAGCTCTATCACTTTTCAACATACTCTCCCCCACGCTCAATGCAAGTCCTCCAGCGCTTACAAAATGCAAAATTTCCTTTAGTCCGCGCAACTACTCATGCACCGCGTGGCGTACCTCTTCATCAGAACGCAACTCCTTTCCTCCCATTGCGTCTTCGAGTGGTCCAAACATATGTAAATCACTTGGGGCAATGTCTGGTCAGTATGGTGGATGAGAAAGACACTCGTAATGCAGGTCTGTGATTGTTGCAAGTGTTGTACGGGCAGTGTGGGGCCTCGCATTGTCATGTTCCAAAAGGACATTTGCACAAGCCCCGCCCATTTACCCCCCTCCACACCTACCCCCCGCTACACCAACCAAGAGCGCATCAATATGATCTTTGGTAGTTCTCGTCGCTGTCGAGTTTTTGTTCGTCATTTTTTGTTTTACCGCGGTTGTTCATACTAGCAGTGTCGTGCTGTTAGTACTTCTTAGCAGTTTGTGTAACACTGTCAAAATGAAACACAGATATGCACTCTCAATAAAGTTATCATACACAAGGTACCTAATCTTGACTGTTGTGGCCAGCTGCTGTCAAAACTGATATATAACAGACATTAAAGTACGATAAGATGTGTTGGAATGGCACTGACGAAATTATGTACATATGTTTAACAATAGACAGCTCTAAAGCTCTCAAACACTGAAGAAGAACTCAAAGTAATCTCGTGTCTGCTATAAGTAAGCAGTCATAAGAGTTCACAAGTAAAAATTCACCCATTACACAGGCAAAAATTAATGAAGGATGTCACTGTATAAATATCTGACTACTTGCATAACGTATTTATACATTATCCCACTGTTATATTCTTTAGTCTTAATGAGGTAATCAGAAACAAACCAAGACATCGACTTTGTCTTGTTTATGCACAACATTGACTTTAGATAATCGAGATAATGGACAGCATCCTTGGCGATACTACCAATCAATATTTCGCAATAGAAATTCTTACACTACGCGAGGTGACGAAAATTTGCGCTCACTGCAGTTAACAAATAACGGATTTTTTGATATAGTGCAGATGAAAGCTCATGAAATAAAAAAGACAGTTTAGATGTAACGTAAAATCATTTACCCTTTTCTATTCCATACACTGTTTAATTGCATTCGATAGCTCTTGAAAAGACACAGTGATATAACGTTTGTTAACGTAGACGTTGAAACCTGTCGTGAAAAATTTCGAGAAATGTCCCAGAATGTCAGAGCACGATGGCCGGAAACGGCATCTGCGGTGCTAACTCTGCCAGGCAGGTGTCTCGGACCAGGCTGATATCGTAAGGCAGATCTGTGCTACGAGAGTAAAGCTTTATTTCCCCCTGAACCAACTTACGACCTAGATGCAGTTTCTCCTACGAATGTTGCATATGGAAATACGACATAGGCTAAAATCTAGCGTATGACAAAGGTCTTAGGAAAACTATATCACGTTTGTCTATCCTCCCAGATTTACGTGAGCTAAAAGAGTGAAATCAACTGTTCATTCTTCAAAAATAAAGAGGTCTTACCCGCTGCAAAAAGCAGTTACAGTATTAAATGTCTAAATATTAGAAAGTAGGTTTGACCTATATTTTCCAGTGCGTGGGCGTGTGCTTCTTTGAGGTAAAACACATGCTGTCGGACAACTGTCTGTGCCTACACTACTCTAACTTACATCGTAAGGGATACATCCGTTGACTTGAACATTACTTTTCAATTGTGCTCTAGAATACGTGATGAGGGAATGGTACAAAGAAAATCGTGAAAACGTAAGTACAGGAAACAAGAAAGATCAAATAAACTTAGGTTGGTTGATATTCACCATTGACATAGCGTTACTAGCTAATAATATTCAAGAAATTGTAAATCAGATACCAAATCTTCAAAAATAGCACAAGAAATAGGACTCCATATATAATTCGGAAAGACTGAGATAATAAAACCAGATCCACTAGTAATCAACCACATACAGTAAATAACAGGAAAGTAAAAAAAGTGAACAGTTTAAATACTGTACTTAGGGGAAGTTATAACGTAGAACTTTCAAGGAACCTGCATCACAAGAAAGAACTAACAAAATGATAATAACTCAAAAATTAACATGGTCTACATGCACTGAAAAGTGTCTGTCAGTGAGAACTAAAGTGACACGTTACAAAGCGATGCGTCGACCAGAGGTGACTTACGGAACTTTTCAAAGTCACCCAGATAAACAGAACCGACGAAATCCTAAAAGTAGTTTGACGAATAGCTAGAACATGCATAAATAAGAAATGTTGAAGAGATGGACAGTGGCGAAAAGTGTCAGTGAAGTGGTGTCCACTGAACTGGAGCCCACAACAATACACGGAAAAATGTCCCTTTTTTTAGTTCCCATTGTGAGGACACCACAAACTGATTACCAAGAATATACACACATCAAAAAAGTTTTGCATCACCTTGGTTCCCAGAACTCCTGAAGATAGGCGTTGACTGTGAATATTGTATCACAGACACGGTCCCTTTGACTGTTCAGAGACGTCACTAAACCCACCCAACGATGTAAACAACCATGCATGAACAGCGCCTATTAGACGGAGCGGGTCCGACAGCCGATCAGTTCCAGTCATTCCACCAGGAAGGAGGTACACGGCTCGTGTTGCCTGTTGTTCAAGCATGCCTAGACGGTCAATACCGTAGCTCGATCGCGTCCGCATTGTTACTTTGTGCCAGGAAGGACTCTCAACAAGGAAGTGTCCAGGCGTCTCGGAGTGAACCAAAGCAATGTTGTCCGGACATGGAGGAGATACAGAGAGAAAGGAACCGTCGATGACACGACTCGCTCAGGCCGCCCAAGCGCTACTACTGCAGTGGAAGACCGCTACCTACGGATTATGGCTCGAGAAACCCTGACAGCAACGCCACCATGATGAACAACTCTTTTCGTGCAGCCACAGGACTGTGCGCAAAAGACTCCATGATGCGCGATTTCACTCCATGGAGAGATCCATCTTTAAAACCATGACACCACGCATCGCGGTACAGATGGCCCCAACAACATGGCGAATGGACCGCATGCGATTGGCATTACGTTCTCTTCACCGATGAGTGTCGTATATGATTCCAACCAGGCAATCGACGGAGACGGGTTTGAAGGCAACCCGGTCAGGCTGAACGCCTCACACTGTCCAGCGAGGGAAGCAAGGTGGAGGTTCCCTGCTGTTTTGGGGTGGCGCTATGTGGGGCCGACGTACGCTGCTGGTGTTCATGGAGGGCCCCGTAACGGCTGTATGTGAATATCATCCTCCATCCGATAGTACAACCACATCGGCAGCATATTAGCGAGGCATTCGTCTTCATGGACGATAATTCGCGCCCCCATCTTGCACTGCCTTGCTTCGGAATAACGACATCGCTCTACTAGAGAGGCCAGAAGATTCCACAGACATGACCCCTATAGTTCTGCACCCGTGGTCTAGGGGTAGCGTCTTTGATTCATAATCAAAACGTTTTCGGTCCCGGGTTCGATCCCCGCCACTGCCTAAATTTTGATAAATAATCAGCATTGGCAGCCGAAGACTTCCGCCATAAGAAGTCAGCCTCATTCTGCCAACGGCCTTGTCAAAGAGGGCGGATAGAGGTTCAGGGCACTCTCTTGTCCTAGGGGTGGGAAATTGCCCCTAAAGGCGGAAGAATCAGCAATGATCAACGACATGAGGATGCAGAAGGCAATGGAAACCACTGCATTAAAGACACGTAACGTGTATCCACAGGACATGTGGCCTGTAATTGAAGAAGTGTCATGATGATCTCTCCATTGGCAAAAGATTCCGGAATAGTCCCCCATTCGGATCTCCGGGAGGGGACTGCCAAGGGGGAGGTTACCATGAGAAAAAGATTGAATAATCAACGAAAGGATAACGTTCTACGAGTCGGGGCGTGGAATGTCAGAAGCTTGAACGTGGTAGGGAAACTAGAAAATCTGAAAAGGGAAATGCAAAGGCTCAATCTAGATATAGTAGGGGTCAGTGAAGTGAAGTGGAAGGAAGACAAGGATTTCTGGTCAGATGAGTATCGGGTAATATCAACAGCAGCAGAAAATGGTATAACAGGTGTAGGATTCGTTATGAATAGGACGGTAGGGCAGAGGGTGTGTTACTGTGAACAGTTCAGTGACCGGGTTGTTCTAATCAGAATCGACAGCAGACCAACACCGACAACGATAGTTCAGGTATACATGCCGACGTCGCAAGCTGAAGATGACCAGATAGAGAAAGTGTATGAGGATATTGAAAGGGTAATGCAGTATGTAAAGGGGGACGAAAATCTAATAGTCATGGGTGACTGGAATGCAGTTGTAGGGGAAGGAGTAGAAGAAAAGGTTACAGGAGAATATGGGCTTGGGACAAGGAATGAAAGAGGAGAAAGACTAATTGAGTTCTGTAACAAGTTTCAGCTAGTAATAGCGAATACCCTGTTCAAGAATCACAAGAGGAGAAGGTATACTTGGAAAAGGCCGGGAGATACGGGAAGATTTCAATTAGATTACATCATGGTCAGACACAGAGTCCGAAATCAGATACTGGATTGTAAGGCGTACCCAGGAGCAGATATAGACTCAGATCACAATAGTGATGAAGAGTAGGCTGAAGTTCAAAATATTAGTCAGGAAGAATCAATACGCAAAGAAGTGGGATACGGAAGTACTAAGGAATGACGAGATACGTTTGAAGTTCTCTAACGCTATAGATACAGCAATAAGGAATAGCGCAGTAGGCAGTACAGTTGAAGAGAAATGGACATCTCTAAAAAGGACCATCACAGAAGTTGGGAAGGAAAACAAAGGTACAAAGAAGGTAGCTGCGAAGAAACCATGGGTAACAGAAGAAATATTTCAGTTGATTGATGAAAGGAGGAAGTACAAACATGTTCCGAGAAAATGAGGAATACAGAAATACAAGTCGCTGAGGAATGAAAGAAATAGGAAGTGCAGGGAAGCTAAGACGAAATGGCTGCAGGAAAAATGTGAAGACATCGAAAAAGATTTGATTGTCGGAAGGACAGACTCAGCATACAGGAAAGTCAAAACA
The DNA here is from genome assembly GCF_023864345.2 of Schistocerca serialis cubense. NCBI lineage: Eukaryota > Metazoa > Arthropoda > Insecta > Orthoptera > Acrididae > Schistocerca > Schistocerca serialis. The sequence continues at coordinate 218,828,990 of NC_064647.1, read as the reverse complement.
ACCTTTGGTGACCTTAAAAGCAACGGTGGTAACATTAAGAGTGCAACGGGAATTTCTCTGTTAAATGCAGAGGAGAGAGCAGATAGGTGGAAAGAATACATTGAAAGCCTCTATGAGGGTGAAGATTTGTCTGATGTGATAGAAGAAGAAACAGGAGTCGATTTAGAAGAGATAGGGTATCCAGTATTAGAATCGGAATTTAACAGAGCTTTGGAGGACTAACGGTCAAATAAGGCAGAAGGGATAGATAACATTCCATCAGAATTTCTAAAATCATTGGGGGAAGTGGCAACAAAACGACTATCCACGTTGGTGTGTAGAATATATGAGTCTGGCGATATACCATCTGACTTTCGGAAAAGCATCATCCACACAATTCCGAAGACGGCAAGAGCTGACAAGTGCGAGAATTATCGCACAATCAGCTTAACAGCTCATGCATCGAAGCTGCTTACAAGAATAATATACAGAAGAATGGAAAAGAAAATTGAGAATGCGCTAGGTGACGATCAGCTTGGCTTTAGGAAAAGTAAAGGGCCGAGAGAGGCTATTCTGACGTTACGGCTAATAATGGAAGCAAGGCTAAAGAAAAATCAAGACACTTTCATAGGATTTGTCGACCTGGAAAAAGCGTTCGACAGTATCAAATGGTGCAAGCTGTTCGAGATTCTGAAAAAAGTAGGGGTAAGCTATAGGGAGAGAGGGGTCATATACAATATGTACAACAACCAAGAGGGAATAATAAGAGTGGACGGTCAAGAACGAAGTGCTCGTATTAAGAAGGGTGTAAGACAAGGCTGTAGCCTTTCGCCCCTACTCTTCAATCTGTACATCGAGGAAGCAATGATGGAAATAAAAGAAAGGTTCAGGAGTGGAATTAAAATACAAGGTGAAAGGATATTAATGATACGATTCGCTGATGACATTACTATCCTGAGTGAAAGTGAAGAAGAATTAAATGATCTGCTGAACGGAATGAACAGTCTAATGAGTACACAGTATGGTTTGAGAGTAAACTGGAGAAAGACAAAGGTAATGAGAAGTAGTAGAAATGAGAACAGCGAGAAACTTAACATCAAGATTGATGGTCACGAAGTCAATGAATTCTGCTACGTAGGCAGTAAAATAACCAATGACGGACGGAGCAAGGAGGACATCAAAAGCATACTCGCTATGGCAAAAAAGGCATTTCTGGCCAAGAGAAGTCAACTAATATCAAATACCAGCCTTAATTTGAGGAAGAAATTTCTGAGGATGTACGTCTGGAGTACAGCATTGTATGGTAGTGAAACATGGACTGTGGGAAAACCGGAACAGAAAAGAATCGATGCATTTGAGATGTGGTGCTATAGCCGAATGTTGAAAATTAGGTGGACTGATAAGGTTAGGAATGAGGAGGTTCTACGCAGAATCGGAGAGGAAAGGAATATGTGGAAAACACTGATAAGGGAAGGGACAGGATGATAGGACATCTGTAAGACATGAGGGAGTGACTTCCATGGTAGTAGAGGGAGCTGTAGAGGGCAAAAACTGTAGAGGAAGACAGAGATTGGAATACGTCATGCAAATAATTGAGGACGCAGGTTGCAAGTGCTACTCTGAGATGAAGAGGTCAGCACAGTAAAGGAATTCGTGGCGGGCCGCATCAAACCAGTCAGTAGACTGATGACAAAAAAAAAAAAAAAAAGACCCCTATTTAACATGCCTGGCACAGATTGAAAAGTGCTGTTTATGAAAGATGTGACCCATCAACCATTCTGAGGGATCTACGCCGAGTTGCCACTGAGGAGTGGGACAATCTCGACCAACAGTGGCTTGATGAACTTGTGGATAGTATGCCACGACGAATACAGGCATGCATCAATGCAAGAGGACGTGCTACTGGGTACTAGAGGTACCGGTGTGTACAGCAATCTACACCACCACCTTGGAAGGTGTTGCTGTATGATGGTACGACGCGCATTGTGCGGTTTTCATGAGCAATAATAAAGGCAGAAATGATGTTTATATTTATATCTACTCCAGTTTTCTGTACAGATTCCGAACTCTCAGAACCGAGGTAATGACGAACTTTTTTATATGTGTATGTATGTAGAGAAACTCTGGAGCATGGATAAAGAAGTAGGGTGGATGAAGGAAATCAGGGAAAATATGAAAGCCGTTAGAATTAACCCTGGAAGATTTTCAAAACAAAACAGAAAATTTTAAGAAAGTGAAAAACATAAAAATAAGACTTATACCAAAAACAGGCAAACGGCAAACAACAAAAACGGTGAAACTTCCTGGCAGATCAAAACTGTGTGCTGGACCGAGGTTCGAACTCTGGACCTTTGCTTTTCACGGGCAATTGCTCTACCAGCTGAGCTACCCAAGCACGACTCACGCCCCGTCCTCACAGCTTTACTTCTGCCAGTTTCATATCAGCGCACAATCCGCTGCAGAGTGAAAATCTTATTCTGGAAACATCCCCTGGCTGTGGCTAAGCCATGTCTCCGCAATATCCTTTCAGGAGTGCTATTTCTGCAAGGTGCGCTGGAGAGCTTCTGCAAAGTTTGGAAGTTAGGAGACGAGATACTGATGGAAGTAAAGATGTGAGGACGGGGCGTGAGTCGTGCTTGGGTATCTCAGTTGGTCGGGCACTTGCCCGTTAAAGGCAAAGGTTCCGAGTTCGAGTCTCGGTCCTGTACACAGTTTTAATCTGCCAGAAAGTTTCATATCAGCGTACACTCCGCTGCAGAGTGAAAATCTCGTTCTGGGAACAAAAACTGTATTTACAGATGAGGAACGAGAATAAAGATCGGAGCGAATGAAAGATACTGGCAGTTCAGAGAGAAAACCTGTTGAAGAAGATGACCACAAAATAAGTGTCTGAAGTGGTCCAGTGAGGGAGAGAGACAGAGAGAGATGGCGAGGGAGAAACAGAGAGGTCTGTAATACCAAAATCAGAACGAGATCGAAACTGTGGTGCGTGGGAGAGTTTCGTCAGAGGGGCAGCTGGCAGACACGGAGGCGAGGCAGTGTAACGTGAGCGCCGGCCGACAGTGGCGACACGCAGCGGCGTACGGCCGCAACTGGACCGTACCGGACCTCTCGCTGCGGCCACATTTGCGTCACCTGTCCTGCCCGTAACCCGGATCCCGGGTAAGGCTGGCTCCCACAGACTGCCTGATGCAACTCCGCCCACCGTAAAGTACTTTTCAAAGTGCCCTATTACACTTCCTCTCTACGTCCCATTCTCCAAGGAATTGGTTCGAACGTGTGTCACCCACCCTACATCTACATCTAGTTAACCTTTCCGCTGCTACAGACGTTCAGTGCTGTGGTCGGCTTTTGTTGTAGCTGTACTGCTCGCCAAACGCTGTTGGCTGTGCTGAGAGATAGCATTGCGGCTAAAAAATGTCATGTGACTAGAGCCTCCCGTAAGGTAGACCGTTCGCCGGATGCAAGTCTTTCGATTTGACCAACACCACCTAGACTACAGGCCTGCGCGCACACTTGTGACGTCACATACTGATGGCCGGGTCTGTATCGGGACGCTCCTGTTAAGCACTCTGCAGCTATACGAACCTTACGAGTTTCAGAGCGGAGACCGCATAGAGATTCTCGTGCTTTCCTCTTCTACGTGGCCTTGTAATGAAAGTATGGAAATTTATATCATTGCGTAAAGTAACTGGACAAAACTGCCCTATGTTATTTCAAGATGTAAACTTATTTTGACGATTTGCCTTAAATTCGCGTCTCTCGGCTCGAATACAAACTGTAATTTTAAATTCTTTTATCTCAGGAGCTATGTTTTCTTGCATTAAAAAATCGGCAATATGCAATAACAACCAGACGTTTTCAGTTTTAAATAAAGCAGCTGGAGCTCCTACAGAATTTAAGAATTTATTTCCCTGGTTATTTTCGTAAATTTTCCTCTCCACTTCAAAATTTGCTGACCTCACACGAAACTCAAATCATTCGACGAAATGGAGCACCTCCTGACGTAATGTTTAATAAATCAAAAAACCCGAAAAAATATTTTATTTCCCTGTTCCTCCAGAACTTTAGACCTTAAACATGAAAAGATTGTTTCTCCTATATCCTCGACTGTAATTCGTGTCACAGAGTGTTGTTAATTTAACCACAATGCACTTACATCGAATTTCTGTTTTCTATACTGTTTAATCTGTTGAACAATGAATTCGTTAAAGCAATTTTCTAAGGTAGTTTACTCAAATTGAAATTATTTCCGAATAACTGTCTGTATATGTAAAACTGAACAAAATCATTCTGTAGCTCTTCCAAATAAAAGTACTGAGAACTCAATAATCTGGTAGGAATGATAAGGAATACTAAACATTTTCGAGCCACACTAATTAGAAAAACTATTCTGTGTGACAATAGTTGCTTCCTATTAACCTCGCAGCGATGGTCCAGAATTAAGAAACAAATTATACTGGTACGTGATACATAACTGCTTTTAAAAACAATTAGCAAATGTGGTGCAATGGAAACAAATAACACACTATAAATTTTTTGTCATTTAATTACCCCTGAATGACGCATAGACACAAATTCCTGTCTGGGAATAGCTGCAATCCAGCAATTTCTGAACTTCACACATTTGGGAAATCGAAACATGTGCACTTTCATGCCTTTTTGGGATTTCTAATTTCCCTGGCAAAAGGTAACGCAACACTTGTGTCCCATACTTCGAAGAACTGTAGGCGAATACTGTATGAAATAAATGTCACTTTCACGTGTCACACACTTTCAACACTCCATACATGCCAACGTCCTGCCGATGGCCAACAGTTTGTGACGTCACGTGCCAGTATGGCCGCTGTGTGTAGGCCTTGTATCTAGAAGGCTTTGATTTGACACCACTTTTTTTTTTCGTTGGTGATTGTGTTTGGTCGTTGCGGACGTCACATGACATCCGGTCAAGTTCGTTTGTTGATCCTGCCACTCATTTTTTTTTTATTACAGAGGCCAACCAGCTCTCTGACCGAACACGGTGAGCTACCGTGCCGACATTCGGCGACTTGCGCGTCGATGGGGATGAAATGATGATGATTAGGACAACACGACACCCAGTTCCTGATCGGAGAAAATCTCCGACCCAGCCGCGAATCGAACCCGGGTCCTTAGGAATGACATTCTGTCGCGCTGAGCACTCAGCTACCGGGGGCGGATAGCATATTCCGGCTGATATGAAATATTTACCATCTGATTTTTCGAAAACCATTGGGTAAAAAAAAAACATCATACAGACTGATATCTTCATTCGATAAAAAATTCTTTTCTTTCTCTGTCATACTTACTGCACTGCGTCAAATTAAGTAAAATACTGCCCGAAATTTTTAACGTTTTGCAGAGGTGAAATTGCACTGCGTAAACTTTCCGCATGGTTGATTTTAGCTCGTATATTACAGTGAGGGAAATGTAGATAAGATGTCGAATTTTATTTAAAATTGAGAGAAGAACAATGTGTCGTTTCCTTCTCGAGTTATTGTGTGCTATACCAACACCGACTCAAAGGAAGGCCTCGGCGCTTGTTGGTGACGTCACGTCAGCTAGGCACGGCGAACGCCAGGTCTGTTGCAGGCATACTCATAATGGTGGTGTCTCCCTCTCTGACACAGGAAAATGTGAAACTATTGGCGGTAGTTGACCAACACACATTGTTCTGAGAGATTTCTGCGATCAATTAATTGTGCAATTCATTACATTTCTTAACAAATAGTGTACTCCTGAACTGAAATTTCCACCTGTTTTAAAGATTGACATACAAAAACAACTTCATGGTCCAGTAGCAACAGAATTCGTGCTTCTTTACCTTATTTGTAAATCTGAGGAAGTTACGTTTGTACTGTGATGCTTGTACAAGAAACTGTGAACATATTGGTGCTCTTCTTTAGGTATCTTGGTTGACTATGGGGTGAGGAGCACTGAATGTTAATGAAATATCTTACGATTGTACACGTTGGGGGAGGGGGTGGGGGACAGAAGAAGAGGCAAAAGAGATATACTTGTTTTATCAAATAAATTTTTTTATCTTATGAAGTTTCTCCTTTCAGTTGCAAGAAGGGAATATTTATCTTTTCTAATGCGCATGTTTAAAAAAGTTAAAGCTCAGCAGTATTTTCGACGTATGAAGCTATTTTGTTTCCTGCCTAGAATTCCTTTCGTTGAAAACGACTGTAATCTAATGACTGGCAACAGTTGGACATATACAAATGTAAATTAGTTCACATTTCCAGTGAAGATGTGAAACGAAAATAAATAAATAAAAGAAACGAGTTCATTGTGAGGGGGTTGGGGTAAGTTTCGATAGCAAAATGGATCAAGTAAATATAGTTACTTGAATGTAAAATTTCCGAAGCTTGCAATGGGGCAGAGCGTCTTCTCATATTGATCTACGTTTGTTGCGGCAGGATTCAGTAATACAGAACTATGATCTTCATTTGTAGCTTTACGATAGTAAGAAAATCTTTCATCTAAATAAAACTGCAGAATCCAAAACAATACAAAACATTTTGTCCAAAAATAAGAGATTTATAGTGATAAGCACACCCAGGCGTTTCTGCCTGCAACAGACCTGGCGTTCGCCGTGCCTAACTGACGTGACGCCACCAACAAGCGCCGAGGCCTTCCTTTGAGTCGGTGTTGGCCATACTCGACGAACGGTGGTGCGTAATGTGCCCATTCACGTCCTTGTGCATCGTGAATCATGTGGTAAAAACAATCGTTGCCTCGCAAATGATTTAAGGTATCGAAACGGACATTTTGCAAATGATAGCACGCAATGAGGCACACATCTTATGTGGTAAGTGCTTGAAACTTTCTATTCATCCAGACATGGAAGTAGCTCGTCGGCAGCTGTGAGAAGTCGGCGGCTCAGGACGTAGGGAAACACAAGCGGCAAGCGTGTACACGTCTACAGCACGTGGGGAAATGGCGTGGCAGGACGTGTGTACACGCCCACACCAGCGATAGGGCTAAGGCCTGTGTGTTTGGCACGTGTTCATACAACAAATTTCAAATTTGTCGACCATTCTTCTGTCAAATACTCGTGGGAAAAATTAATAACTACATATTTCCGTGTGAGTTGTAACTTTGCGCTGTGTCCCCCCCCCCCAACCCTCACCCCCTCTCTCTCTCTCTCTCTTTTACAGTGATCATTTCTCACTATTTATCTGAGATTCAATAAATTAATTCCGCATTCAGGGGAGAAAGTTAAGTGACAGAAATTTCGTGAAAAGATATTTCTGCAATGAAATAAGTTTAATGATTTAATGATTGCGACCCCAACTCGCTTACCACACTTGTGACATTCTCTCTCCTATTTCGGGTTAATACAACCCGTGGTTTTGGGATAGCGTTTTTGTTTCATAATCAAAAAGTCGGTCTCGGGTTTGAATCCCGCTGCTTAATTATCAGCATTGGCAGCTGAAGACCTCCGGCATAAGAAGTCAGCCTCATTCTGCCAACGCCGTTGTCAAAGAGGGTGGAGGGGCGGGCAGAGGTTCAGGGCGCTTTCTTGTCCTAAGAGTGGGAAAGAGTCCGTAAATGCAAAAAAAGAAAAAAAATGGAAGAAAAGATCAACGGCATGAGGATACAGAAGGCAATGGAAACTACTCCATTAAAGGCGCGTAACGTGCATTCAAAGGCCACGTGGCCCGTAATTGAAGAAGTGTCATGATTATCCCTTCTTTGGCAAAAGATTCCGGAATAGTCCTACTTTCGGATCTCCGGGAGGGGACCGCGAAGAGGAGGTTACCATGAGAAAACGACTGAATAATCAACGAAATAACAACTTCGTACAAGTCGGAGCGTGGAATGTCAGAAGCTCGAATGTTGTAGGAAAACTAGAAAATCTGAAAAGGGAAATGTCTGACGACGCATCTAAACGTGCCTATAAACTGGAACCAGACCTTCCACAATTCCTTATCAAACGCTATCCAACGAAACTTTGGCCACCTCCCCCTAAGTGGTCAATATATCCGAGTACAGTTCTGTGGATTCTCCCAACGGTAACACAGAGCTCCTTTCCCTTGCCGCACCACGGTTCCTCTTCACATCGAAAGGCGACCCCTGAAACGCAAAATTCTTACATAAATCATTACATGGCTGGCAGTTGACAGACTATCCGTCTGTAGACGATTCTGTCCGCTGGAGCAGTGCTTACCCGCAGACGGGAAAGCTATGGTGTCTCTTGTGGAACGCCAATGTTTTGACTGGTACTGTTCAATCAGATCGTATATTTTTGCATCTGGACACCTGATGTAGTTTGAAGCACAAAGCAATTTCTTCCTTGGCAGCACGTTGTGCAGAAGTGATTTAGATTCCTGTTTTGTGTATCTGATACGGGCGCATCCGACCATCACAGTAATCTTTGAATGTCCCTCGTTTCACGGACGGTTGCGAGACCTTGGCTGTCCAGAATGTTAAATCAAACGCCTTTCAGCCCTTAAAGTTCAAAATTGTTATTTTATTGTCTAACAGTCGGCAGGTGATATTTGAAGTGACGGCTGTCTCAAAAATCTACTGATAGTAGTTATTCTCTGCTAGCCCCTATTTGACTGGACCATAGGTGGCACTCTTCCTATACGTCAGTTAAGGGGTCTGAAGATGGCATGATGTCTAGCCGAAACTGGTAGCCCAATAAAATAACTATTTGGAAATTTAGACGGCTGAAAGGTGTTTAACTTGACATTCTTTCTCTTCCCATTAATCATCAGCTGTAGGAGCTCTGAGGACAGGTCGTGAGTCGTGTAACTCAGATGGTAGAGAACTGGCCAGCGAAAGGCAATGGTCCCCAGTTCGAGTCTCTGTCCCGCACACAATTTTGATCTGCCAGGACGTTTCATCTCCATACTTGCGTGTGGATCGCACCTACCGCTAACAAATCTAGCAGCGCGCCTTTTGAACTACTTGGACGACTTCCTCTAATCTGACCTGGTGGAGATCCCGAACACTCGAGCAGTACTCAAGAATTGGTCGCATTATTGCTCTATACACGGTGTCTTTGAGATATCCTAGAATCCTGCCAGTGTACCTGATTCGACCATTAGAGTTTTCTTGTACCGTCCTTACGCCCTCGTTCCATTCCAGATTTCTTTCAAACGTTCGCCAAGATATTTAATTCGACGTTACTGTATCAAGCAGCACAGTACCAATGCTGTATTCTAACATTACGAGATTGTGTTTCCAGCTCATCTCCATTAACTTACATTGTTCTACATTTACAGTAACCAGCCACTCATTACACCAACTGCGTATTTTTTCTAAGTTATCCTGTATCCCGCACAGTCGCTGAACTACGACGCCTTCTCGAAAATCTACATCTACACGGATACCCTGCAAATAACATTTACGTGCCTAGCAGAAGGTTCATCGAACCACCTTCACACTAATTGTCTGTTATTCGTATCTCGTACAGCGCGCGGAAAAAACAAACACTTATATCTCTCAGTGCGAGCTCTGATTTCCCTTATTTTATTATGGTGATCGCTTCTCCCTACGTAGGTCGGCGTCAAAAAAATATTTCTGCACTCGGAGGAGAAAGTTGGTGATTGAAATTTCGTGAGAAGATTCCCCCGCAACGAAAAATGCTTTTGTTTTAATGATGTCCAGCCCAAATCTTGTATCATTTCGGTGCCACTCTCTCACCTATTTTGCTATAGAACATCACAGCGTCATCATCAGATTGCAGCTCTCCATCAGATCTTTTACGTATATTTAAATGTAATCTTACGTATATACTAATAATAAATATGTAAAACTGTCGTGTCTCTTTGAGCAAGCTTCTTTTAACTGCTTAACAAATATTCATGGGGTTGTGCAGGCAGCTTTAGCAGAGCTTGGGGCGCCGTATGGGCTTCCTTTTATCAAAATCGGATCACAAAAGGAAATCAGGATACAAATTTTAAACGAAAACCCTCGTATATGTGTTTTTATCTATCTGAACACGCTAATTATCAAAACAAGTAGGCCAATTTTAATGGTGTTTTCACAGGTAACTTGAGCATAACTTGGGACACCATAAAGCCCTTTCTTATCAATTTTTGATTAAGGAAAAAAAGATATTGTGATTTAAAGCCGTATCTAAAATCATTGTGTCTCTCAGTTTGTCTGTCAGAACACGCTGAACACTTTCGTGGAGTTTTCACAGGTAAGTTGGGCTTAGCCTGGGGCACCGTATAAACCGGATCAGGGTAAAACTATTATAGTTATACTTATTTCTATAACAGAATGTCACATATGATTTATCGGCGGTTAATGCCTTTATATAAAAGTGTTATTTCAGGGGTGAGTTATTCTAGTGAATAATTAACAAATTAAGAATCAAACACACTTGTTTTGTAATTTGCAGTGTGCCGTTTCAAGGTAATGGAGCACTGAAACAATCAATTCACTATTATAGTTAATTTCAACTTAATAACTCGTCGACGACATAACCCCTCAAGACAGAAGATGATATCCAAGACAGAAGGAAAATATCAGATGATTAAGTGAAATGGATAAAGTGTAACGGATTAAGTGTAATGGATAACGTCGTGGTTTATTGAGTCGAATGTTCTTGGTTCGCATTCTGTCTCTAGCAATTTCTTTTTTTTGTTTTCATCTTCGCACTGTTAACACGTTCTAAGAGTTTTTTTTATGAATGTAATACGGATGTGTTCTACAACATTCGACATTATTTGCATTCAGTCTGATCTGAGAACGAAGGGCGAAATAATTACTTAGCGATTTTAGAGTATGTGGTTAGGCAGGAACGTAAGAGGAGAGCTTAAATTGCTGCGTGTAGAACGAGCAAGAGTAAAATTCATATTTTTCCTTCTCACAAGTATTTGGCTCTTTATTTCCGAATATTTGTCCCCTTTCGTGTGTAGTGTCAGGCAGGAACCGAAGAAGACAGTTTCCATTTATTCGAATGAAACGATGAATATTAACATTCATATTCTTCCTCGTCAGATATATTTCGCTGTTAGCGATATGCACATATACGGACGGCAGTAGAATCGTTTGCACAAGGTATAAAAGGGCGGTGCTTGGGCATGAGTGGAGCTGTCATTTGTTATGTCGTGATTCATGTGAAAAGATTTCCGACGTGGTTGTGGCATCGTCGGCTGATATTCATATCCGAGTTTTCATTTCTCTCCTGAGATTTCCTTTGTCACGGTTCAGGCGTGGAAGTGTCGTTGATGGCTTAGCAATCCAATACTAGCGTGGAACAGGCGGCCACAGACATTACAGCTGATGGAAGGTGGAGGACGTGGCTGACCCTGGAGGAGTTTACGTCTCCGGCGTTTGTCATTCTCCATTCTTCGACGTTCCAGCTCAAAGTTTTGAAGAGCGTTTGAGGTAACTGAGCGCCAGCGACTTCGATCTTCTGCTATTGTGGACCAGTTACTCAGATCGATGTTCAAGTTTTTCAGATTTTTCTTGTACTGATCCTTATAACGTTTGAGAGGGGCACCTCGTGGCCTTTTATCTGTGCTCACTTCACTGTACAGCGTTTGGCGTGGAAGTCTGTCATTTTTCAACCGCTGGACATGTCCGGCCCATCTGAGTTGATGCCCAATGGTAAGAGCTTCCGTGCTATACATTTCTGCTTTGTCAAGAACAGCCGTGTTGGATATGAAGTCATCCCATTTCCGGTTCAACATATATCTTAGCTTCTGTTGGTTGAAGCGTTGTAGTTTCTTCAGATCACAGCAATACAACGTCCAGGATTCGCAACCATATAGCAGGGTGGAAATGACTACAGCTTTGTACAGTTTGGTGTACAGTGTTAGGTCTTTATTCAGGAAGACACGCTTTGTAAGACGTCCAAATACTACATGGGCAGCACGTAATCTATTCTCCACATGTTTTCCAGATGAGCAGTTAGTATGCTTCCTAAGTAGAGGAAATGGTCCACCTGTTCCAAGGATGTATTATAAATGGATATGCTGAAATCAGGAACTGAGGAGCCAGGAGTTGGCTGCGCCATGACCTTTGTCTTTGGAATATTGATGGAGAGACCAAATCGTTCGTACGCCCTGCTGAAGGAATCAACTGACACCTGCAACTCTGCAGGTGAATGAGCTGGAGAAGCATTGTCATCAGCATACTGCAGCTCTGTCACACGAGTGGTACTGTTGAACCTTTTTGAATGGAGTCTAGACTGGTTGAATAATCCTCCATCGAAACTGTACTTTAGTTCTATTCCTGCATTGTTTACGGATGTCTCGTAAAGCATAGCTGCCATGACTGCAATAAACAGATTTCTATCTCGGAACAGTAGCTGAACGAAAATTTAGTAATACACATCTATATGAGATTTCAAGAAAAAGATGTTTCGGAACTAGAGGCAGGAAAACAGTAGAAAATAAAAGTACAAAAAATTGGCGTATAGTGGAATAAAGCCATTGAAAGAAAACTTCTTATGTAACTGTTCGTTGAGGATGAGGCCATCGTTCTGACAAATAAGCTTCAAAATGTCCAGCTCTTCGAGTACGTTGAGCCCGTGACCCAGCTTTTCTCTATGGAAAATGGAAATTTCTTCAACACTTTTCGGTTTGTGATCAGGAATTAACAGATGGTCAGCAAAAGTGGAATTATGTTCCGATACAAAATTCAAATGGCTCTGTGCACTATGGGACTTAACATCTGAGGTCATCAGTCCCCTAGAACAGAACTACCTAATCCTAACTAACCTAAGGACATCACACACATCCATGCCCGAGGCAGGATTCGAACCTGCGACCGTAGCGGTCGCGCGCTTCCAGACTGTAGCGCCCAGAGCCACTCGGCCACCTCGGCCGGCTGTCCCGATTCTTTAAATCTCATATATGTATGTTACGACATTTTTCATCTAGGTTGATATTTCTCTCAAAATTATTTTTCTGTTTATTATTCTAGAGGGCTTTTAAATTTTCATTCTGATGAAGACATCCTCAGAAGTCTCGAAACCTAGGTAAATGTGTTAAACAATTATTTGCAACCGATTGGCTGTGTTATTTCTCCTTTGAAAGGTAAGTATGTTTAATTGTGAATATTTCTTATTACAGATGTAATGAGCTTACGTTGTAATTGGCGATGATCGTATATCTTAAAAGTTTTACTTTTGTTAATCTTATATTTTCTGGTTATGTCCATGGTGCACAATTGATCTGAAAATATTTTAATAAATGTTATTTAATATGATTTTTTGTAATTTTCACCGACTTCAGCTTAAAACCACTTCATAACCAGCTCCCTGCCCTTTCAGCAACCATAACACGAAGTAATCAGGTTTCGAACTCAGCTGAATATCCTGTCAATGCAGTTACTAATTTGTACCTACTCTTTAAAAAAGAATTGTCCTGTGGATGTCGCGATTGAACGTAGTTCTACCAATTAGCTCAAGGATATGTTTTTAACCACACGGAACTTCTGGCCAAACCCATGTGAACTATGGAAAGGAAAAAAACCGCACTTCTTTTTATACGTTTGACTGGTGGAATGACATCATACATGACTACCGGCTCTTAGTCAATTGGCCACGCCTGTAAAAGCCTGGCAGACAGTTTCGTACCGGAACGGTTGCTGCAGGGTGTGTTGAAAGTACACGTGGTCTGGCTATGTGGGACATTCCTCTGAGGTTCATGAACCAATGGCCAGCCGATCTCGATACCGCACTTACGTGACTCTCAGGGCTGTAAAATTAAGATCAAGGCGGAGATAAGTATGTGATAAAACTTAACAAGGTCAACCGCCCGGCACCTGCTCCAAGACTGTCGGAGTGCAATATTTCAGAGCAGCAACCTGTTTCTCTTCACGGAGCACTTAGACACTCGCACTCGTTTCATTTGGGATTACGCACATCGAATCCGTGAGAAATGAACACGCGCCTAATTCGACGTAGGAGCAAATCCAGCTGCAATTTTCTTGAGCATTGATGAATATACAAGCAGAATGGATATTTTTCAGTCTTCTGATTGGTTCGTTGCAGCTCTCCAGGAACACCTCTCCAACGCTAACTTCTTAGAACAGCACTTGAAGACGACGTCCCCAATTACTTGTTGTATATATTCCAATCTCGGTCGTCCCCTATAGTTTTTACTCTCTACATCTCCATCTGGTGTTATGGAAGTTACCTCCTAATGCATTAACACATATCCAATCATCCTGCCCCTTCTTTTTGCTATAGTTTTCTACATGTTCCTCTCCTCACAGATTGTTCACACAGTCTCCTAATTTCTTATGGCTCTGAGCACTATGGGACTCAACTGCTGAGGTCATTAGTCCCCTAGAACTTAGAACTAGTTAAACCTAACTAACCTAAGGACATCACAAACATCCATGCCCGAGGCAGGATTCGAACCTGCGACCGTAGCGGTCTTGCGGTTCCAGACTGCAGCGCCTTTAACCGCACGGGCACTTCGGCCAGCTCCTAATTTCTTATCAGTGTTCGTAATTTTCAACATTCTTGTGTAGCACCAGGTCTCAGACGCCTCAGCCCTCTTCTTTTCTTGTATTCCCACAGTCCATGATCACTGATTTTGTTGAGTACCGAACATTACCGAGAAAATTGGACAACTGTGGTACAAGAGAAGCTACTCACAATTGGTTCCTCATATGTTTTAAGAACAGACAGTAAAAGGTTGTTTCCCAGTGATAATAACGGCCATGATGTGAAGTTGGTCACGATTTGATTGGTGTACCTCAGTGCTGTGATCACTACTGTGTCTTACATATATAAAGCACATTCCTTCTAATATGGTATGTGGTTCTGAAATATTTCTCTTGGCTGATGACGTTAGGTTGGTAGTGATTGATGTTGAGTGCAACATAATCAGTATATCAAATAGCGCAGTTCAAGACGTAAGCCCACATACAGTTTCTAACACAGAATTCAACTGGAACTTTGATTACACAGAAAGGGCATATGATAACTGAGTGTGAACAATTCAGATTCGTAGGTGTTCAGATAGAGGGTAAGCTACAACGGAAATGCCATGATCAGAATCTTGTTCAAAAACTGAATGCTGCCCTTACGAGAATTAGTGTACTTTGCTTATTTGCATTTCCTTATAACAAATGGCATTATATTCTGGTGTAACTCCTACAGTTCAAAAAGGTTGTTATCAGCTCAGAACTAGTTCGAGTAACATGTGGTGCAAGTTGGCGAACTTCCTGTTGACCCCTGTTCTAGAGTTTGGGAATTCTGTCATTAGACTCTCAATATGTATTTTCGTCAATGCTGTTAATAACGTGAGCTTATTCCGAAGATTTAGGACATGTTACTTAGATAATACTAGCCACAAATACAATATGCATTTGGATCACAGCTTCTTGAATATTGTGCAGAAAGGCGTGCATTATTCTGCTGCAGCCATTTTCGACAAGCTACAATAATAATTAGTCTTAGAAATAATCCACGAACTTCCAAGTCAAAACTGAAGAATTTCTTCATAGATAACTCCTTCTGCTCCTCCGGATCCCTGTGTTACATTGTTGGTTATGGTAGTATATACTCAGCAGGTTATTGTCTTCATATGATTCACGTAAATTGTATTTATCTGTTGCTGACTTTTATGTTAATTTCATGTAATGACTGGCCCCATGACTACGAGATTCGCTCCTCACATTGGCGCTAGGGAACTACATGTGTAAAAGAAAAAAATGAAATTTTTACCTACATATCCTAAACGCATAGAATCAGTGAAGGATTAATTTAGCTGCAGATGGTGGTGGTGTTCTTACTGTAACACTTTCCGTCCAGTGTGTATATGTGCATACAATGTAAACTGATAATTTTTTAGAAATTTTCAAGATAATTTGTTTAATTTCAGATAATTACAATGAACCATGGACCTTGCCGTTGGTGGGGAGGCTTGCGTGCCTCAGCGATACAGATGGTCGTACCGTAGGTGCAACCACAACGGAGGGGTATCTGTTGAGAGGCCAGACAAACATGTGGTTCCTGAAGAGGGGCAGCAGCCTTTTCAGTAGTTGCAGGGGCAACAGTCTCGATGATTGACTGATCTGGTCTTGTAACATTAACCAAAACGGCCTTGCTGTGCTGGTACTGCGAACGGCTGAAAGCAAGGGGAAACTACAGCCGTAATTTTTCCCGAGGATATGCAGCTTTACTGTATGATTAAATGATGATGGCGTCCTCTTGCGTAAAATATTCCGGAGGTAAAATAGTCCCCCATTCGGATCTCCGGGCGGGGACTACTCAAGAGGACGTCGTTATCAGGAGAAAGAAAACTGGCGTTCTACGGATCGGAGCGTGGAATGTCAGATCCCTTAATCGGGCAGGTAGATTAGAAAATCTAAAAAGGGAAATGGATAGGTTAAAGTTAGATATAGTGGGAATTAGTGAAGTTCGGTGGCAGGAGGAACAAGACTTTTGGTCAGGTGATTACAGGGTTATAATTACAAAATCAAATAGGGGCAATGCAGGAGTAAGTTTAATAATGAATAAAAAAATAGGAGTGCGGGTTAGCTACTACAAACAGCATAGTGAACGCATTATTGTGGCCAAGATAGACACAAAGCCCATGCCTACTACAGTAGTACAAGTTTATATGCCAACTAGCTTTGCAGATGATGAAGAAATTGATGAAATGTATGATGAGATAAAAGAAAATATTCAGGTAGTGAAGGGAGACGAAAATTTAATAGTCATGGGTGACTGGAATTCGTCAGTAGGAAAAGGGAGAGAAGGGAACATAGTAGGTGAATATGGATTGGGGGGAAGAAATGAAAGAGGTAACCGCCTTGTAGAATTTTGCACAGAGCATAACTTAATCATATCTAACACTTGGTTCAAGAATCATAAAAGAAGGTTGTATACCTGGAAGAATCCCGGAGATACTAAAAGGTATCAGATAGATTATATAATGGTAAGACAGAGATTTAGGAACCAGGTTTTAAATTATAAGACATTTCCAGGGGCAGATGTGGATTCTGACCACAATCTATTGGTTATGAACTGCAGATTGAAACTGAAGAAACTGCAAAAAGGTGAGAATTTAAGGAGATGGGACCTGGATAAACTGAAAGAACCAGAGGTTGTACAGAGTTTCAGGGAGAGCATAAGGGAACAATTGACAGGAATGGGGGAAAGAAATACAGTAGAAGAAGAATGGGTAGCTCTGAGGGATGAAGCAGTGAAGGCAGCAGACGATCAAGTAGGTAAAAAGACGAGGGCTAATAGAAATCCTTGGGTAACAGAAGAAATATTGAATTTAATTGATGAAAGGAGAAAATTTAAAAATGCAGTAATTGAAGCTGGCAAAAAGGAATACAAATGTCTCAAAAATGAGATCGACAGGAAGTGCAAAATGGCTAAGCAGGGATGGCTAGAGGACAAATGTAAGAATGTAGAGGCCTGTCTCACTAGGGGTAAGATAGATACTGCCTACAGGAAAATTAAAGAGACCTTTGGAGATCTCAGATGGCAACCCAGTTCTAAGCAAAGAAGGGAAGGCAGAAAGGTGGAAGGAGTATATAGAGGGTTTATACAACTATGTACTTGAGGACACTATTATGGAAATGGAAGAGGATGTAGATGAAGACGAAATGGGAGATAAGATACTGCGTGAAGAGTTTGACAGAGCACTGAAAGACCTGAGTCGAAACAAGGCCCCAGGAGTAGACAACATTCCATTAGAACTACTGATGGCCTTGGGAGAGCCAGTCATGACAAAACTCTACCATCTGGTGAGCAAGATGTATGAGACAGGCGAAATACCTTCAGATTCAAGAAGAATATAATAATTCCAATCCCAAAGAAAGCAGGTGTTGACAGATGTGAAAATTACTGAACTATCAGTTTAAAGTCACAGTTGGAAAATACTAATGCGAATTCTTTACAGACGAATGGAAAATCTGGTAGAAGCGGACCTCGGGGAAGATCAGTTTGGATTCCGTAGATGTGTTGGAACACGTGAGGCAATACTAACCTTACGACTTATCTTAGAAGAAAGATTAAGAAAAGGCAAACCTACGTTTCTAGCATTTGTAGACTTAGAGAAAGCTTTTGACAATGTTAACTGGAATACTCTCTTTCAAATTCTGAAGGTGGCAGAGGTAAAATACAGGGAGCGGAAGGCTATTTACAATTTGTACAGAAACCACATGGCAGTCATAAGAGTCGAGGGGCATGAAAGGGAAGCAGTGGTTGGGAAAAGAGTGAGACAGGGTTGTAGCCTCTCCCCGATGTTATTCAATCTGTATACTGAGCAAGCAGTATAGGAAACAAAAGAAAAATTCGGAGTAGGTATTAAAATTCATGGAGAAGAAGTAAAAACTTTGAGGTTTGCCGATGACATTGTAATTGTATCAGCGACACCAAAGGACTTGGAAGAGCAGTTGAACGGAATGGACAGTGTCTTGAAAGGAGGATATAAGTTGAACATCAACAAAAGCAAAACGAGGGTAATGGAATGCAGTCAAATTAAATCTGGTGATGCTGAGGGAATTAGATTAGGAAATGAGATACTTAAAGTAGTAAAGGAGTTTTGCTGTTTAGGGAGTAAAATAACTGATGATGGTCGAAGTAGAGAGGATATAAAATGTAGACTGGCAATGGCAAGGAAATCGTTTCTGAAGAAGAGAAATTTGTTAACATCGAGTATAGATTTAAGTGTCAGGAAGTCGTTTCTGAAAGTATTTGTATGGAGTGTAGCCATGTATGGAAGTGAAACATGGACGATAACTAGTTTGGACAAGAAGAGAATAGAAGCTTTCGATATGTGGTGCTACAGAAGAATGCTGAAGATAAGGTGGGTACATCACGTAACTAATGAGGAGGTACTGAATAGGATTGGGGAGAAGAGAAGTTTGTGACAACTTGACTAGAAGAAGGGATCGGTTGGTAGGACATGTTTTGAGGCATCAAGGGATCACAAATTTAGCATTGGAGGGCAGCGTGGGGGGTAAAAATCGTAGAGGGAGACCAAGAGATGAATACACTAAGCAGATTCAGAAGGATGTAGGTTGCAGTAGGTACTGGGAGATGAAGAAGCTTGCACATGATAGAGTAGCATGGAGAGCTGCATCAAACCAGTCTCAGGACTGAAGACCACAACAACAACAACAAGCTTTAAGTAATTATTGTCAGGAAAGAGATTGTCTACGAAAGTTTGTTACTGGAAGTGCACACTTTCCCTATTTAACACGTTATAACATGGAAACTAATTATCGTTCGAGTACCAAACTTTGGCGCCCGTCAGTATTCTGCTCAGAAGAACGAAGCATGGCCGTAGATATGCTGGCTTTCCCTCTTCATATGATGCGCTTTAGATCAGCACATGTGTGAATATTCCGCTGGTAAACCTTGTCCTTCAGGTACCCGCGCAACCAGAAATGACAGGGAGTGAGATGAGGTGATCGTGCAGGCCAAGAATTTGGAAATAATCGGCTAATAATTTGGTGGTTTCCAAATGTGTTTCGGAGTAGCAGGTGAACTTGACTAGCGATGTGTTGTGAGGCCCCATCTTGCATGGAAACTGTTGAATTCAGTGAATCTGTCTCCTGCAGGGTGGTTATGACATGCTGGAAGAGCACATCGCAGTAACGCTGGCTAGTCACATTGCACGTCTTTGGTCCTTAAGCGCAAACCAGTTCAAAAAATAATGGGCCAATGATGAGTGTAGCTGTGAGTAAAGAGAACCTCATACACAGCGACTGGAAGTGAAGATCCACACACTTGGCAATTCTGTGTGTCCACCTCACCCATCAGAGGAGAACGAGCTTCGTCTGTCCATAGGATAAATACGATAGGATAAATAAAATCTTTCAAGCGAATCACAGTTTGGTTTCCGAAGTGGCGAAAATACGGAGTCAGCCATAGTAGAATTCACGAAAGTTGTACTTGATGTGTCACAGACATATTTTTGGATCTTCCTAAGGCGTCTGATACAGTCGACCACAAGATTCTATTAAATAAATTAGAAGTATTAGGAATAAGAGGGGTAGATAATGACTGGTTTCGATCATACCTAGCACACAGGGTACAAAGAACAGAGATAACACATACTTCAAATAGATCCGAACATTTAGTAAAACACTTATCAGAACCGAAATACATGGTTATTACAAATGACTGAAGCGATTTCACAGCTGTTCAATAATTTTATTGTTCGACATATTTTCACATTGCTTTGCACACACATACAAAAACTCAAAAAGTTTTTTAGGCATTCACAAATGTTCGATATATGCCCCTTTAGTGATTCGGCAGACATCAAGCCGATAATCAAGTTCCTCCCACACTCGGCGCAGCATGTCCCCATCAATGAGTTCGAAAGCATCGTTGATGCGAGCTCGCAGTTCTGGCACGTTTCTTGGTAGAGGAGGTTTAAACACTGAATCTTTCACATAACCCCACAGAAAGAAATCGCATGGGGTTAAGTCGGGAGAGCGTGGAGGCTATGACATGAATTGCTAATCATGATCTCCACCACGACCGATCCATCGGTTTTCCAATCTCCTGTTTAAGAAATGCCGAACATCATGATGGAAGTGCGGTGGAGCACCATCTTGTTGAAAGATGAAGTCGGCGCTGTCGGTCTCGAGTTATGGCATGAGCCAATTTTCCAGCATGTCCAGATACAAGTGTCCTGTAACGTTTTTTTCGCAGAAGAAAAAGGGGCTGTAAACTTTAAACCGTGAGATTGCACAAAACATGTTAACTTTTGGTGAATTTCGAATTTGCTGCACGAATGTGTGAGGATTCTCTACCGCCCAGATTCGCACATTGTATCTGTTCACTTCACCATTAAGAAAAAATGTTGCTTCATCACTGAAAACAAGTTTCGCATTGAACATATCCTCTTCCATGAGCTGTTGCAACCGCGCCGAAAATTCAAAGCGTTTGACTTTGTCATCGGGTGTCAGGGCTTGTAGCAATTGTAAACGGTAAGGCTTCTGCTTTAGCCTTTCCCGTAAGATTTTCCAAACCGTCGGCTGTGGTACGTTTAGCTCCCTGCTTGCTTTATTCGTCGACTTCCGCGGGCTACGCGTGAAACTTGCCCGCACGCGTTCAACCGTTTCTTCGCTCACTGCAGGCCGACCGTAGATTTCCCCTTACAGAGGCATCCAGAAGCTTTAAACTGCGCATACCATCGCCGAATGGAGTTAGCAGTTGGTGGATCTTTGTTGAGCTTCGTCCTGAAGTGTCGTTGCACTGTTATGACTGACTGATGTGAGTGCATTTCAAGCACGACATACGCTTTCTCGGCTCCTGTCGCCGTTTTGTCTCACTGCGTTCTCGAGCGCTCTGGCGGCAGAAACCTGAAGTGCGGCTTCAGCCGAACAAAACTTTATGAGTTTTTCTACGTATCTGTAGTGTGTCGTGACCATATGTCAACGAATGGAGCTACAGCGAATTTATGAAATCGCTTCAATCATTTGTAATAGCCCTGTACATTAACATAGGGATTCTGCAAGGTAGCATATTAGGACCAATACTGCTCCTGATATACATAAATAACTTTCCCACTAGTGTTACTCATGGTGAAAAAATTCTCTTCGCTGATGACAGCAACATTATAGCAAGAGAACTTCTTGCCGAGAAAGCAAATGGAACGCTCAAGGAAGTTTATGATTGGTCAATAAGCAATAAAGTAACAATGAACATAAAGAAAACTAATGCCATGAATTTCAGTTTGAAGAGGAAAAATAACAATGTTAAATTAAATGTAGATTGCACCTCTATAGACTGTGTATCAAACGCAAAATTTCTAGGAATGAATACTGCTTCTCAGTTGAAGTGGTGTGAACACACAAAGGTACTTGCAAACAGAATGTCATCAGCATGTTACGCCCTTACAGTCTATCATCAGTGTGTAACGCGCAGTGTCTTTCAGTTACATATTATTCATACGTACACTCAATTCATAGCTATGGGATTCTTTTTTGGGGAACAAATGCACAAAATATGAACACAATTTTCAAACTCCAGAAAAGAGCCATAAGAATAATAACCAAAAATACTAGTCGAGCTCATTGTGAAGATCTGTTCAAAACGCTGGGGATTTTAACTGCTCCAGGGCAATACATTTACCAGTTAGTTATACACATCGAAAGTAACATCGGTAATTACTGCACATACAGCTCTGTCCAAGACCATGCAACAAGAGATAGACTCAACTTACATTTACCAAGAGAAAATAAACATGAAACTCAAAACAGCATTTTCTACCGTGGAATAAAACTGTATAATAAATTAACAAAAGAGATTATAGAAATTGGGAAAAAAACACTTGTTTAAGAAGGCAGCTAAGAAGTACCTGTTATGCAATACATTTTATATATTGAAGGATTACTCAGATAAAGCAGAGTTAGGTGTTTGATTAATAAAAATGTCATAAAAATAATAATAATGATTATAAAACATGCAAGATCCCACGTAACACCTTCACATTATATTTTTTCCTTCTTTTTTCCTTTCTAGAAATACCACCAAGCTATGCATTGCACAATACTAACACCTCTTCCTCTTTCTGAGATCAACATCTCACTCATTATGGAGGGATGCTGACTCAGTTTTCCAGGATAGTGAATGGGAAGTTGCGGTGTAGAAAATGGCCCAGAGATCATCAGTGTGTGTGTGTGTGTGTGTGTGTGTGTGTGTGTGTGTGTGTGTGTGTAGTGAGTGAAGGTCAAATGAAATGGCTCTTAGCACTATGGGACTTAACACCTGAGGTCATCAGTTCCCTAGACTTAGAACTACTTAATCCTAACCAACCTAAGGACATCACACACATCCATGCCCGAGGCAAGATTTGAACCTGCGACCGTAGCAGCAGCGCGGTTCCGGACTGAAGCGCCTAGAACCTCTCAGCCACCGCGGCCGGCGTGAATGAAGTGTTATGAAAGAATGAGTGTATAGTGGGTGCAGTGACTGATAGTGAAATATGAGTGAACGGTGTGGCATTACAGTATTTAATAAGTTATTTGTAAAAAAAAAATAAATCTAATGATTGTGTCTAAATAGAAGTGTGTAAATATATGTGTATACGAATTAGTTTGTTTTAAATTGGTCTAAACTTTTAAATACTTTGACATGTCCTATATCCTTGTAAAAAGAGATCTGCGGATGAATAAAGCTGCTGCTACTACTACTACTACTACTACTACTACTACGATGGTCCAGGACCACCCCTCGTCAACTTCAGAAATGGGTGTTAAATCTTATGGGACTTAACTACTAAGGTCATCGGTCCCTAAGCTTACACATTACTTGACGTAAATTATCCCAAAGACAAATACACATATCCATGCTCGACGGAGGACTCGAACCTCTGCCGGGAGCATCCGCACAGTCCATGACTGCAGCGCCCTAGACCGCTCGGCTAATTCAGCGCGGCTCGTCAACTTCAATCCTTGCGAGAAAGTCGAGAGCGAAGTCAACCCGTCGTTATGAGTCCTGTGGTGCAAGCTGCTGTATGATATGGACCTTGTACGGACACCGTACGAGAATGGTTCGAAGCACCTTCTGTGCAGTTGACCACGGGATGTTCGTTGTGAGCGCTCTGCCTGACGATCGGGAATTGCTCGCAGAGTTGTCTGCCACAGCTACCGCGATTTCGTCATCCACCTGTGGCGCTACAGATCCTCTGGCTCTTCCCAGAGCGATGCTCAGTTCTCCAGTTGATTCGTAGTTCTTCATGCTCCGCACAGCATGTGGAGGAAGAGGACCTTGTGTAAGCATTTCAGCCGGAGATATTCTCGAAGTGCAGTTGCAGCATAACTGTTGTTTTGAAATTAGAACTTCACCAATAACGCCCTGCTCCTTTCGTCCAACCTCATGTTGACACCTCAACAAGTGCACTGCGACTGGTCATGTGCGAGACTGTGAATCACGATGACTGATCATGCCACCTGGTGGCCATACTTGGAACTGGACGTTGGTGCTGTGACGTATGGGAATCATACACCCCATACTCTGGATATTAATTTTACCAAGTTCGATACTCGTACGTTAATTATTTCCCGTGTTATAACGTGTTAAATAGAGAAAGTTTAATTGTAGCCACCAGGTACAAGTTTCGCGGCCAGTTAGCAGGAAGAATAAATGAAACGACTGGTCAGTCAGCTATTATCAGCACGTTTCTCCTTCAACGTAGCGATAAGGCGGGCTGCTTGGCTGTCGTTAGTACCTGTCAAAGGGAGCGACAGGTGCGGCGAATTATCAGCCAATAACGAGGGACGGTTGTCACGGCCTTCTAATTGACAGACGCGGGATTATCTGATTAAAATTATGCGGCGGCTTCTCCTGGGCACGTTGGTCGCGTCCGCGAGAATAACTCGTACGGAGATAGTAGTGTGTGATCAAGTCGCTGAACTAATTGCTCACTATTTGTCTGGAGTTTTCAAAGGACTATAATTAGGTACCAGTTCTTCTTCTTGTAGAAATACTGGCAGTTATTCTGTGCTAACGCCTATTAAAGTTTACATTTAACTCTAATGCCTTCAGGAAAAATCCTCCTCAGGGCTCTGTGCTTCGTCCCTTTTCACCACGATAAACAGTCTGCTGCCTGGTGTGTACAGCCATACCAAATCACAAGACTGCGATCACGCATACATCGGGAATACGAGTACGCTGGAGACATAGTACGATCTTGCGAAGCGGCACAAAGGAGAACGAAATGAGGGTCAGTGAGAGGGCAGTCATCTACTCTGTATGTGAAGGCTCAGGAAACCTTTCACCGTTCATCTTACCACTTTTCTGGAACGAGAAAATGAGGCTACGAAGGATGCTTGGTCTTTGAGGTCGCCATAGACCTGTCACTATAGGATAAGTATCAGGGGAAAAGTTACTCCGTTGACAAATTTAGTAACATAAGATAGTCAAGGAGATATACCTAGAAGAAGGATATAATTATCTAGTATTCAAATATTTAACATCTCAGTTAATTCTCTAGCAGATGTAACGCAAAAATACGAGAAATCTCAGTGCTAGTTCCAGCGTAAAGTCAAGCGCCAGTAAATAGGTCAGGATCATTAGAGGAGAGAGGACTGTGAAGAAGGCGTCAGCCAATAGTACGCTGACCGACCCCTCTCTAGGACGACAACGACACAGCAGCGGCATCTAGGAGAAGAGAACAAAAGCGCCGCGCAGCCTGGCAGCGGCCGAGTTGAAGAGTAGCCGTTCTACGAGCTCTACAGCAGCGACTTAGGAACTGTGTAATTTCACTTGTACGAGGGCTGTCCAGGAAGTTAGTTACGATCGGTCACTAAATGGAAACGACTATGAAAATCCGATAAAGCTTTGCAAAGATGTGTTGGGCAGTGTCTCCAGTATGACTCTGGGTAGAATTACGTCGCTCTTTTCATTCCTGAGCTCTTAGTGAGCGCGTAAAGATGTTATAGAAAATAGTGTCTCCCTCCAAGTACGAGGGCCTGGTGAGAATTTTCCCCTGAACCAACATTACATAACTGTCGTGTGGTTTCTTCTCCAAGACAATTCTCAGCCTCATTCTGCAGGGGCAATGAAGATGTTCCTGCATCGTTTCAATTGGAAATGTTTGGTTACCCACAACACAGCCCGTAATTGTCTCCCACTGAGTTTCATCTCTGCTCAAACGAACCGCTGGCTATGAAGACAACATTTTGGCACAGACAACGAGCTTTAGACCAGCGTAGAGAATTGGCGGAAAGCACTGGCGGCTGCCTTATATGATGAGGATATTGGAAAGTTGGTACAACGCTACGACGAATATCTGAGTCAGAACGGCGACTACGTAGAGAAGTAGCTGAAAGGCGTAGCCAACGGTTACAAATGAAACATTTCTGATTTTCACAGTGATTTTCATTTCGCGATCAATCGTAACTTACTTTCTGGACAGCTCTCGTATTAGGCATTGTCTATACTGATGAGATTTCTTATTTTGTCTGTCACCCATTGCTTGCGACACATCATTGTAAATTCTCATAGTTAGGTATTGTTATTTATCTTACTGTAATAAAATTCACTAACAAGATTTGCTTCAGTTGTTGTATAGAAGCCGGCCGTTGTGACCGAGCTGTTCTAGGCGCTTCAGTCCGGAACCGCGCTGCTGTTACGGTCGCAGGTTCGAATACTCTCTACTCGAGCAATACTCAAGAATAGGTCAACCAGCGTCCTATATGCGGCCAGCCTCTGTGGCCGAGCGGATCACGGCGCTTCAGTCTGAAGCCGCGCGACCGCTACGGTCGCCGGTTCGAGTCCTGCCACGGGCATGGATGTGTGTGATGTCCTTAGGTTAGTTAGGTTTAAGGAGTTCTAAGTCTAGGGGACTGATAACCTCAGATGTTAAGTCTCATAGTGGTCAGAGCCATTTGAACCATTTGTTGTCTAGCGATCCGAGAAAGCAGTTTTCCTAGGCACCCCATATTCGATGAATGGGCAGGACAAAACAGTACGAAATGCAATACAGAGCACAGTTCAAGCCTAGCGGCGTTCTGTGAGACCTCTTACAAAAATGCCAGGTGATAACAAAATCACCCTTATGACATCAACATAATGCGAATAGCATACTGTGGTATGTAGGCACCAGAAACAGATCACATAAAAACTACTGCATAATCGGAAAACTGAAACAGCAATAAAGTATTAAGTCTAATTATTGTAAAGGCTATTTACAATTTGTACAGAAACCAGATGGCAGTTATAAGAGTCGAGGGACATGAAAGGGAAGCAGTGGTGGGGCAGGGAGTGAGACAGGGCTGTAGCCTCTCCTCGATGTTATTCAATCTGTATATTGTGCTAGCAGTAAAGGAAACAAAAGAAAAATTCGGGGTAGGTATTAAAATCCATGGAGAAGAAATAAAAATTTGAGGCTCGCCGATGACGTTGTAATTCTGTCAGACACAGTGAAGGACTTGGAAGAACAGTTGAACGGAATGGATAGTGTCCTGAAAGGAGGATAAAAGATGAACATCAACAAAAGTAAAACGAGGATAATGGAATGTAGTCAAATTAGCTCGGGTGATGCTGAGGGAATTAGATTAGGAAATGAGACTCTTAAAGTAGTAAAGGAGTTTTGCTATTTGGGGAGCAAAATAACTCATGATGGTCGAAGTAGAGAGGATATAAAACGTAGACTGGCAATGGCAAGGAAAACATTTCTGAAGAAGAGAAATTTGTTAACATCGAGTATAGGTTTAAGTGTCAGGAAGCCGTTACTGAATGTATTTGTATAGAGTGTAGCCACGTATGGAAGTGAAACATGGACGATAAATAGTTTGGACAAGAAGAGAATAGAAGCTTTTGAAATGTGGTGCTACAGAAGAATGCTGAAGATTAAATGGGTAGATCACATAAGTAATGAGGAGGTATTGACTACAATTGGGGAGAAGAGGAGTTTGTGGCACAACTTGGCTAGAAGAAGGGATCGGTTGGTAGGACATGTTCTGAGGCATCAAGGGATCACCAATTTAGTACTGGAGGGCAGCGTGGAGGGTAAAAATCATAGAGGGAGACCAAGAGACGAATACACTAAGCAGATTCAGAAGGATGTAGGCTGCAGTACGTACTGGGAGATAAAGAAACTTGAACAGGATAGAGTAGCATCGAGAGCTGCAGCCGGCCGCGGTGGCCTAGCTGTTCTGGCGCTGCAGTCCGGAACCGCGGGACTGCTACGGTCGCAGGTTCGAATCCTGCCTCGGGCATGGGTGTGTGTGATGTCCTTAGGTTAGTTAGGTTTAAGTAGTTCTACGTTCTAGGGGACTTATGACCTAAGATGTTGTCCCATAGTGCTCAGAGCCATTTGAACCATTTTGGAGAGCTGCATCAGACCAGTCTGAGGACTGAAGACCACAACAACAACAACAAAGCGAAGTTTGGAGGAAAATAGATATAAGCAAACATAGCAACGAGAAAATGCTAAAAAATGTAAGAAGGGCAGTATTAAGGACTTGTGACAACGTGAAACTCAGTAGTCACTTTGTCTGCTTCGTAGCTCAGAAGTCCGTTCGATTCCCTGACAGGCTGGAGATTTTATCCACTCTGGGACTGGATATCATTTCATCATCATCCAGACAGAAGTAACCAAAGTGGCGTCAACTTCCACCAGACGGTCCAGATGGCCCGGCCAGTTATGTACTACGATCATTTCAGTAGCCATGTTGCCATAAGAAACACAGGCGGGAGCCGTTGTAACAGTGTGCGCACAGGGGCAAGGAACCGTCTGGAAAGGATAGAGTGCACAGGCTGGGTAATAAGCGACACCGCGCGAGCATGCCAGAAAGCATACTCTTAAATTATACGAATGAATGGTCCAGAGGAATTTGGGTGGCTGCTGACGCAGATCATTCATGTAAAGAAGAAAAAACATAATGAAACTTGGAACATCAAATAATCTTGAAAGAAAACAAAAGATAGTAAATACAGCTGATAATTGTCAGTTTACAATAATGATGAAAACTATTACTTAAAGAAAGTGAGAGATGCAAACGGGATCATAAAAAAAGATGGGTGGACGGAACCGAAACCGGTCGTTTCAACAAAGGATCATTTAACAGCTGTTGCGGTTCTTCATTTACCAAGATGTATTTTCGCAGCTGTACCTGCCCAATGTCTTCTAATCTTCATTACTTTCGGTATTTCTTAGTTTGTCCTCAATCTCTTTAGACCGTTCTTTTCATTCAGAAGGTCCTGTATTTCAGCATCCTAAAGATTGTAGTATGCCAGCCTTGTATAGGACAGTAAAATCGGGTAAAATTTCAAAATCCCAGAGCGAAGCTATCTCGCTATATTACGACAAAGCCGCATTGAAGACGTGTCGCCACTGAGACTGGTTCAGGGTAAACACTTCAGCAGAATGTAGTGGGACAGAGGAGGCAAACAGGGTGAGTCACCATCGTTATGTGACGAAAGAAAAGCTAAGGTGAACGCGACAAATGGTACCAAGACGTTTTACGAACAAGTTCTACATTAATATGATGCGCCAAAGAAAAGTGATATGTAAACAGGCAGAATATGACGCTTCGGGTGGAAATGCCTGTACAAGACAACAGGTGTCTGGAGCAGTTGTTATATCTGTTACTGCTGTTAAAATGGCAGGTTGTCAAAATTTAAGTGAGTATGAACGTGGTGCTATAGTTGGCGCACGAGCGATGGGACACAGTATCTCCGAGGTAGCAACGAAATGCGGATTTTGCCGTGAATATCAGGAATCCGGTAAAACATCACATATCCGATGTCGCTGCGTCCGAAAAAAGATCCTGCTAGAACGGAACCACAACGACTAAAGAGAATCGTTCAACTTGACAGAAGTGCAATCCTTCCTCAGATCTCTGCAGATTTCAATGCTGGGCCATCAACAAGTGTCAGCGTGCGACCCATTCAAAGAAATATTATCGATATGGGCTTTCGGAGCCGAAGGCCCGCTCGTGTAGCCTTGATGATTGGACGACACAAAGCCTTACGCCTCGCCTGGACTCCTCAACACCAACACTGGACTGTTGATAACTGGATACATGTTGCCCGGTCGGACGAGCTTCGTTTCAAATTGTATCGAGCGGATGGACGTGCAGGGGAATGGAGACAATCTTATGAATCCACAGACCTTGAATGTCAGCAAAAGGCTGTGGAAGCTGTTGGAGGCTCTGTAATGGGGCGTGTGCACTAGGAGTGGTATGGGAACTCTGAGTCTAGATACGACTCTGACAGATGACAAGTACGTAAGAAACCTATCTGATCACGTGCATCCATTCACGTCCATTGTGCATTCCGGCGGATTCAGGCAATTCCAGTAGGACAATGCGACACCTCACACGTCCAGAATTGCTTCAGAGTGGCTCCGGGAACACTCTTCTGAGTTTAAACACTTATGTTGGCCACCGAACTCCCAAGACATGAACATTATTGAGCATGTCTGGGATGTCTTGTGTCGTGCTGTTCAGTAGAGATCTCCACCCCGTCGTACTGTCATAGATTTACGGACAGCCTAGCAGGATTCATGGTGTTAATTCCCTCCAGCACTAATTCTGACATTAGTCGAGTCCATGGCACGTAGTGTTGTAACACTTCGGCGTGCTCCACTGTCTATACTTTTACAAATAAGTTCATAAAACTAACAGAATGACCAGGAAGGATTCAGGCTTCATACTCGTAGCAGTGGAAGCTCAAAAACTTAACAAAACACATTTTTTTACATGTGAAATTTGATCAATTTTTCACTTACTACTGGCTGCTTTTGTTGCTATAGGTACACTTTTCTTCCTAAGTAAGAGAGATTCGTCGATGACTTTCGCACAGCATACAAACCATAGTTACAGGTGTATGAAATTCTAGAAGTTATTTAATTTATAAAAAAATTAATGAACTGTTACATTTTAAACTTCATGTTTAGAAAAAATTCAAGTTTTATAGTTAATTATCTCAATTTTTTCCACAGTTTTTTTAATAGATTTGGAAATTATAGAGTTACACCTGTAACTACTGTTAGTATGCTATGAAAAATTCATCGCAGAATCTCTCTTACTTAGGAAGAAAAGTGTACCTATAGCAACAAATGCAGCCAGTAATAAGTGAAAAAATGATGAAATTTCACATGTAAAAAAAAGGTATTTTGCTACTTTTTTGAACTGACACTGCGATGAGTGTGAGTCCTCAATCCTTCCTGGTCATGGTGACAAAGTTTTATGAATTTATTCGTAAAAGTATAGACAGTAGAAATTAAAATGTCCTGTGGTGACTCTCCTGCTCCAAGTCGCCCCGTTTGACTTCCTACCCTCCTTACAAGAAGCACCGTGGTGGGGAACCCGCTGATACCTTCGTAATACCGAACTGTACGCAGTCATGACGAATGACGTCGGGTAAACAGCCAATATTTCGCTCCATGAATACCCCAGCAGTTTAGCTCGTAAGGAAGTCGGCCAGACGGATCGATAGCGTACGTGGCGTTTGCACTCGATTCCCTGATTGCAGCAAAGTGACGTCTGGTACAATCTGTTGTAGATTTCCCGCACGCTACGGACAACAACACACGCTGCTGGGAGCTATGGGTACTTCGTCATAATCACAAGTTCCAGGGATCAACACAACAGTCTGCCGCAGACTGGAGGGCTTGGAGGTCTTTCCGTTCCGTCAGGATCAGAACACCAGAGTTCTTGACACTCCGGCGGACTAAACAGGACCTACGTGGATGGCAGGTCAGTATCGTGAAACTCCACGGCTACACGGCAACCACGACGGACGACGAAGAATGGCCGTGATTGGGAGGGGACAGAGCACTTCCCAAGCTGGAGTGTGTAAGATCAATGCACGCGCCGCCGCTACTGACTGCCGTGGGGTCGCGGTACAGCTCTTGCCGGGGCCACCGCAAGCGGCGAACCGCCAGTGCAGCAGCCGGCTGGAGCCACGCGCGCGGTGTGTAACACCTACAACGCCTCTCGGTGTTAATAAACCAAAATAGCTCCCAAATTAGCTCCCATGCCCTCGAAATATAAATTCAGAAAATGTCCCAAGCCCCTCCACAAGTAGTAATTTACGAAATAGAAATAAGAGACAAATAGAGGGAAATCTATAGTAGAAAAATAATACAAAAAGAAAAGAATTTTAATCATAAATTTTGGAAGCATGGAAGGGGGGGTAAAACGATGGAAATGGTTAAATTATTAGTTATCCTTATACACTCCTGGAAATGGAAAAAAGAACACATTGACACCGGTGTGTCAGACCCACCATACTTGCTCTGGACACTGCGAGAGGGCTGTACAAGCAATGATCACACGCACGGCACAGCGGACACACCAGGAACTGCGGTGTTGGCCGTCGAATGGCGCTAGCTGCGCAGCATTTGTGCACCGCCGCCGTCAGTGTCAGCCAGTTTGCCGTGGCATACGGAGCTCCATCGCAGTCTTTAACACTGGTAGCACGCCGCGACAGCGTGGACGTGAACCGTATGTGCAGTTGACGGACTTTGAGCGAGGGCGTATAGTGGGCATGCGGGAGGCCGGGTGGACGTACCGCCGAATTGCTCAACACGTGGGGCGTGAGGTCTCCACAATACATCGATGTTGTCGCCAGTGGTCGGCGGAAGGTGCACGTGCCCGTCGACCTGGGACCGGACCGCAGCGACGCACGGATGCACGCCAAGACCGTAGGATCCTACGCAGTGTCGTAGGGGACCGCACCGCCACTTCCCAGCAAATTAGGGACACTGTTGCTCCTGGGATATCGGCGAGGACCATTCGCAACCGTCTCCATGAAGCTGGGCTACGGTCCCGCACACCGTTAGGCCGTCTTCCGCTCACGCCCCTACATCGTGCAGCCCGCCTCCAGTGGTGTCGCGACAGGCGTGAATGGAGGGACGAATGGAGACGTGTCGTCTTCAGCGATGAGAGTCGCTTCTGCCTTGGTGCCAATGATGGTCGTATGCGTGTTTGGCGCCGTGCAGGTGAGCGCCACAATCAGGACTGCATACGACCGAGGCACACAGGGCCAACACCCGGCATCATGGTGTGGGGAGCGATCTCCTACACTGGCCGTACACCACTGGTGATCGTCGAGGGGACACTGAGTAGTGCACGGTACATCCAGACCGTCATCGAACCCATCGTTCTACCATTCCTAGACCGGCAAGGGAACTTGCTGTTCCAACAGGACAATGCACGTCCGCATGTATCCCGTGCCACCCAACGTGCTCTAGAAGGTGTAAGTCAACTACCCTGGCCAGCAAGATCTCCGGATCTGTCCCCCATTGAGCATGTTTGGGACTGGATGAAGCGTCGTCTCACGCGGTCTGCACGTCCAGCACGAACGCTGGTCCAACTGAGGCGCCAGGTGGAAATGGCATGGCAAGCCGTTCCACAGGACTACATCCAGCATCTCTACGATCGTCTCCATGGGAGAATAGCAGCCTGCATTGCTGCGGAAGGTGGATATACACTGTACTAGTGCCGACATTGTGCATGCTCTGTTGCCTGTGTCTATGTGCCTGTGGTTCTGTCAGTGTGATCATGTGATGTATCTGACCCCAGGAATGTGTCAATAAAGTTTCCCCTTCCTGGGACAATGAATTCACGGTGTTCTTATTTCAATTTCCAGGAGTGTACATGAGAAAATCAATATTATAGTCAGAGAACGTAGGTCTTGAACACCAAAGATAGCGTTTACTAAAGTATAAATAGACATTCAATGCAATTATGTTACTCCAGTCTCTATCCTCTAGTTTGTTCGAAGTCAGTTAGGACGTACAGCTTTAGTAAGCAACAATAGGACCTTTATTAAACCAGGGCGCAAGAATAAATCGCGACGAGATTGTTTTTTGGGAAGCATTAATTTCAGATCAGAATTAGAACTTTTGTCATATTAGAGGAACGGGGAGGTGATCAATAATCTCTCTGACTTTAACGTCACTTCGGGTGAAGATGTAATGTTTTACGGAATTAACGATTTTTGGACAGATTCGGACTTTGTATTGTGATAGTGGAAAAGCTTTACTTCACGCGACTAGTAATCATAGTTCGTGACAGTTTATGGATATTACACGGGAACAATCTTTTATCGAAAGTGACAGAACATTGTTTAGTATCTCTGATATTGACGGGATTCCAGATTAGATACTTATTCAAAGAACCCCTTTGAATGCGATCGTGTTAATGAACTGATTTATTAATAATTATTGTTAAATAAAATAACGCGTTAATTTGAAACTGACTATTCGTCTTGAACTTTACTTCGATTTAGGTTCATAAACAAATTAGGTTACGTGATTTTCACCAAGAATAAACTGCAGACTAGTAACTGAAACAAATGAACAAGAATCTATGGAAAACACTACTATTAATTTACTTATGGTTTTTTCCTTCAGAACTGGGAAGACAATACGTGTAGTGACTCACTGGGGTTAATTTAAGAAGTAGCCGGGATCAAACAAAGCACCTCAATACCAGTCAATGTATAGATAAATTAACATTCCTACTTTCATGCAAGATACGGAAGTCGGGATAGAATAAAGGGTCGCTACAGGTGTCAGTGGGCTGAAGGCTGCTTATAACGCGGTTCCTCAGCGGGCATTGGCAGACGATGCCAACCTCGAGTACAAACGCCACCTGTATTTTCACTGTGCCTACCGGCGACCACAGTTCTAAACCATAACCTCTCAAAAAAAAAAAAAAAAAAAAAAAAAAAAAAAAAAAAAAAAAAAAAAAACCTGGCAAGGAGCTAACGCTTCCTGACACACAACCAACTCTACTTACGTTCTCCCAATAGTTGCCTGCCTCTTGCAATATATTTTTTAACTTGCTTGCTGTTATCAAACTTGATTCTCCCTCTTCAATTTTAACTCCCTTCCTCCTCTCCATTACCACACTGCCTATTTCTTGATCCTAACGTTACTTATCTTCCTTCATTTTACAAACAGGATTAACGACAACTTTTTTTCAACATAAATTTTAGTTGGATGCCTAACTATTCTTGAGACGACCTGCTAAACCCGCAGGACAGGACAAGTAGTAGGAATTGTGAGAGGGATCCAGAATGAGCGGCTGTCAGTTACACTCCAAACATAACACTATATTTAGTTGCCCAAACATTACAGTGTGACTTCTAAGCTTGACTATCGATAGAAAACGTCTTTACTTCTAAAATGGCTGAAGGCCCATAAATTAAATACAACTGCCGTAACTTCTTTTTTCCTTTTTATTTTCTTTTTTTTTTTGGGGGGGGGGGGGGTGCAGAACGCTCTACGCTCTAGGCTTAAATCTTAAATAATATTTAAGACCAAGCGATGTAAGACTTGTCAGATAGATTAAGTTTTTAAAAGTAGCTGAAGGCCCATAAATTCAAAACAACATAACTACAATAACCTTTCAATAGGCAGAATGTCCAAGCTTTATGGCCAATGAGAAACAATACTTCAAACGGCTGAAGGACTTTGTTTAAAAAAGCTGCAACCAATTTTCCAAGGGAGAAGGCCCAAAGCTTTTAACCTTAAATAATATTTAAGTACAAGTGATGTAAGACTTAATAAGTAAGAATCCAAAATTTTAAAGCGGCTGAAGGCTCATCATTTTAAGAACAATACAATAAATTTTCAACACGCAGAAGGACCACAGCTTTATCTTGAAAGAATGTAATACTTGATAAATAAGAACTTTAAAACTTAAAGCGGCCGAAGGCCCATGCCTTTTAAAAACAATACAACGACAATACATTTTCAACAGGTACAAAGCCCACAGCTTTATGCTCAAATGTGTAATTCTTGATAGGTAGAATCCTTAAGATCCTTAAAGTGGCTGAAGGCTGATGCTTTTAAAAAAAGATACACTACAATAAATTTTCAACAGGCAGAAAGCCCACAGCTTTATCTTCCAAAAGGTAATACTTGATAATTAAGATCCTTAAAACTTAAAGCAGCTGAAGGCCGATGCTTTTGAAAACAACATAATAAATTTTCAACAGGCAGAAGGCCCAAGCTTCATCTACAAACAACGTAAGACTCGCCCAATTTAGAAAAACTTAATTTTAAAAGGGCGGAAAGCCTTTGCTTTTAAAAACACAATTACAAGCATACAAATTCCAACCATCGGCTATGAGCTATTAAAAATACACAATTCAACGCTAATAAGAAGGCAGTATAGGCAACGGCGCTCAGAAGTTTCCAGGGGGCTCGGTCTGCCCTTGAAATCTTAACGTTCCCTTAGGTGAGACAAGAAGTCGGCCCAACTGTACTCGATCCGCCGGCAACACAACCAAGAGACAGTCAGGGACCCACCGAAAAGACGACTTGCTCACCACCGGCCAGTACACGAGCATTTCAAAGCCAAAACGTTACAGACACAGCCGCCCACAACCAAATACAGGGTGTTACAAAAAGGTACGACCAAACTTTCAGGAAACATTCCTCACACACAAATAAAGAAAAGATCTTATGTGGACATGTGTTCGGAAACGCTTAATTTCCATGTTGGAGCTCATTTTAGTTTCGTCCACCTACGCTCAATGGAGCACGTATCATGATTTCATACGGGATACTCTACCTGTGCTGCTAGAACATGTACCTTTACAAGTACGACACAACATGTGGTTCACGCGCGATGGAGCTCCTGCACATTTCAGTCGAAGTGTTCGTACACTTCTCAACAACAGATTCGGTGACCGATGGATTGGTAGAGGCGGACCAATTCCGTGACCTCCACGCTCTCCTGACCTCAACCCTCTTGACTTTCATTTATGAGGGCATTTGAAAGCTCTTGTCTACGCAACCCCGGTACCAAATGTAGAGACTCTTCGTGCTCGTATTGTGGACGGCTGTGATACAATACGCCATTCTCCAGGGCTGCATCAGCGCATCAGGGATTCCATGCGACGGAGGGTGGATGCATGTATCCTCGCTAACGTAGGACATTTTGAACATTTCCTGTAACAAAGTGTTTGAAGTCACGCTGGTACGTTCTGTTGCTGTGTGTTTCCATTCCATGATTAATGTGATTTGAAGAGAAGTTGTAAAATGAGCTCTAACATGGAAAGTAAGCGTTTCCGGACACATGTCCACATAACATATTTTCTTTCTTTGTGTGTGAGGAATGTTTCCTGAAAGTTTGGCCGTACCTTTTTGTAACACCCTGTATACATTAAGCAGTCAAAAACTGAACACCATGTCGGACAGGGACACAAGGTGAGGAAAGGACACTGCCTGAATTTACGTCAGCGACCAGGGCAGGTAACCGGAACACTAACGGCCACAAGGCAGAGAATTCCACAGGCGCACTTGAATTTCAAATCGACAAATATAGTTAATTCCACCACACGGCGCCTACATCTTCACCAATTCGAACACTCGCAGTTGCTGCCAGGAATACAACCAATAGCGAACCACCAACCAACGGGACAACGTGAACAGACGTGGCTTCGGTAATAAAGTCACCACCCAACTTTCATGTCCTGGGTCGGTGAGCCACGAACCTCGCAGACCGCCAGCAGGCCCGGCTGGCTGCACCATGCGGAAACTTGCTTGCTGATCCGCACCAACAGACCGACTGGCTGCACGCTTTTTTTTTTTTTTACTTTATTGTGATTTTGACACCTGAACAATCAGGTAGGCTGGCAGCAGCACAATACGCCGCTCTTCAGCCGAAGAGAGTACAATGAGATAAACAGAGAACAGACATCACTTAGAAAAACGGCGGGAAAAAACAGTAGACACATGAACATAAAAACACAAGAAGCCGTTCACACTCGATGACAATCCACACTACGAACTGTTGACACGACGCACAAACACCGAAGAATACGATGGCACTGGTGAACAATGGAGTGTGACGGTGAACACTGAACACTAAACATGACGGCACACACGATACACTGATGGCGGTGATCTCCGGCGCGCGAATGTCCACTGAGCGTGTGCGAGTCCGGGGACCTGCCAAGAGGGGAACAGGGGTGAGGTGGGGAGAGGGGAGAAAAAAAAAGGATGCCAATGGCTTAGGAGACGGGGGCAGGAGGAGAGGGACAGGGGAGGGGAGGCCCGGGGGAGGAGGGGGGAGAAAAGGAGATGGGAGGGAAAAGGGAGAGAAGGGAGGGAGGGTGCCCAGAGGAGAGTACAGGAGGAGGGTGGGAGGATCAAAGTTGGTAGGAGGGGTAGATGGAGGGGAGGAGGGCATCATCAGGGAGAGGGAGCTGGCGGAAGCCACCTTGGGAGAGGGTAAGGAGGGTGGAGAGATGGAGACCAGGTGGGATGTGCGAATACAGGCGCGGCAGTGGGCGGGGGTGGGAGAGGATCGGGGAGACGAGCGGGTGAGGAGGATCGAGTTTGCGGGAGGTGTACAGGATCCGTATCCTTTCAAGGAAAAGGAGGAGGTGAGGGAAGGGGATGAGATCATACAGGATCCGCGTGGGGGAGGGGAGACGGATGCGATAGGCGAGGCGGAGAGCATGACGTTCAATGATTTGGAGGGATTTATAAAAATTAGGGGGGGGGCGGAGATCCAAGCCGGATGGGCATAACAAAGGATAGGGCGGATGAGGGATTTATAGGTGTGGAGGATGGTGGAGGGGTCCAGACCCCACGTACAGCCGGAGAGGAGCTCGAGGAGACTGAGTCGGGAGCGTGCCTTGGCTTGGATTGTCCGGAGGTGGGAAGTCCAGGAGAGGCGACGGTCGAGGGTGACGCCAAGGTACTTAAGGGTGGGAGTGAGGGCGATAGGACGGCCATAGATGGTGAGATAGAAATCAAGGAGGCGGAAGGAAGGGGTGGTTTTGCCTACAATGATCGCCTGGGTTTCGGAGGGATCTGGCTGCACGCCGCCAAGCCTGAACTATAAACACCAGACCAAAGATGGTATACGGTGCAAATATCGATACACACTGCTGTTGCCACACGTAGAAAGAGGAGGAACCACGGCATAACCGTAATAACCGCGGGAAACCAAACGCAGAGTAATGGCCAAGTTTTAAGGCAACGCATAAGCCGGGGTCAGCACGGCTCGATTCTGCTATCACATCTACGCCATGGACAAGAATCTCCAAAATATAGAGGTGCACTGCACCAATAAGAACCACCGCATCGAGTTGAAAACGGAACACCGACAAACTCAGTTCATTTACGCTGGGCGTTGCCCCAGGTGCGTGTGTGCAATTAATGTCGTCATGAGTGTAACAAACGCGAGCAACAGTAACAAAACACAAAAAACGAGAGGCAGACGAATGTAAACCAGCGTAATTAAAGTCTGGATTACCACGGTGTGCATCACGCCTCCGCAATCACTGGCTCAACCGCGCTCCCGCCTAATCCTCTAATTTGCCCGCAAAATGCAATAAAATGCCGCCATAAAACCAGATGAACAATCGTACAGAATTCCAGCAAAATATCCCTGTTTACGTCTCCCTCCCTGGGCGACTGGAGCACTCCGAACAGCCGCACAGCACTCCCGTCAGAATTAGTTCATTTACGAAATTAGTGTGGAATTTCTGACCCGGCAATATACTTTAATTTTGCAACAATATGAATTGCCGTGAATTTTCTGTCCATTTCGACTAAGTGCTTCTTCGTATCGCTCGGTCTTCCACTTTGATATTATTCAAAATATCTGTTGGCATTAGGTATAGGCCATCGTCTTCAATAGCTGGGTACTGGTGGGTACAATTATGAGGAATTGCACCAATCATGAGCCGGCCTCGGTGGCAGAGCGGTTCTAGGCGCTTCAGTCCGGAACCGCGCGACCGCTACGGTCGCAGATTTGAATACTGCCTCGGGCATGGATGTGTTTGATGTCCTTGGTTTAGTTAGGATTAAGTAGTATTAATTCTAGGGGACTGATGACCTCAGATGTAAAGTCCAATAGTGCTCAGAGCCATTTGAACCATTTTTGCACCAAGCATGTTGCAACAAACACGGGTCTTGTGCCTCTGTCACTGTGATGGTGCATAATTTTTTTTTCAAGGATTGTGAGGAGTGTCATTTCATGAGGAACATTATGTCTACACTTGAAAGGAACCTATTTTCCAACCGTTTCATAATCTTACACGAATCTGAGGTGTCCATGTAACTATATTGGATGAGTTGCGTTCTGGGAGGATATTTATCAAATACAGAGAATAGGGAAACAAACTGGACTGTAAAATACACTCCTGGAAATTGAAATAAGAACACCGTAAATTCATTGTCCCAGGAAGGGGAAACTTCATTGACACATTCCTGGGGTCAGATACATCACATGATCACACTGACAGAACCACAGGCACATAGACACTGGCAACAGAGCATGCACAATGTCGGCACTAGTACAGTGTATATCCACCTTTCGCAGCAATGCAGGCTGCTATTCTCCCATGGAGACGATCGTAGAGATGCTGGATGTAGTCCTGTGGAACGGCTTGCCATGCCATTTCCATCTGGCGCCTCAGTTGGACCAGCGTTCGTGCTGGACGTGCAGACCGCGTGAGACGACGCTTCATCCAGTCCCAAACATGCTCAATGGGGGACAGATCCGGAGATCTTGCTGGCCAGGATAGTTGACTTACACCTTCTAGAGCACGTTGGGTGGCACGGGATACATGCGGACGTGCATTGTCCTGTTGGAACAGCAAGTTCCCTTGCCGGTCTAGGAATGGTAGAACGATGGGTTCGATGACGGTTTGGATGTACCGTGCACTATTCAGTGTCCCCTCGACGATCACCAGTGGTGTACGGCCAGTGTAGGAGATCGCTCCCCACACCATGATGCCGGGTGTTGGCCCTGTGTGCCTCGGTCGTATGCAGTCCTGATTGTGGCGCTCACCTGCAAGGCGCCAAACACGCATACGACCATCATTGGCACCAAGGGAGAAGCGACTCTCATCGCTGAAGACGACACGTCTCCATTCGTCCCTCCATTCACGCCTGTCGCGACACCACTGGAGGCGGGCTGCACGATGTTGGGGCGTGAGCGGAAGACGGCCTAATGGTATGCGGGACCGTAGCCCAGCTTCATGGAGACGGTTGCGAATGGTCCTCGCCGATACCCCAGGAGCAACAGTGTCCCTAATTTGCTGGGAAGTGGCGGTGCGGTCCCCTACGGCACTGCGTAGGATCCTACGGTCTTGGCGTGCATCCGTCCGTCGCTGCGGTCCAGTCCCAGGTCGACGGGCACGCGCACCTTCCGCCGACCACTGGCGACAACATCGATGTACTGTGGAGACCTCACGCCCCACGTGTTGAGCAATTCGGCGGTACGTCCACCCGGCCTCCCGCATGCCCACTATACACCCTCGCTCAAAGTCCGTCAACTGCACATACGGTTCACGTCCACGCTGTCGCGGCATGCTACCAGTGTTAAAGACTGCGATGGAGCTCCGTATGCCACGGCAAACTGGCTGACACTGACGGCGGCGGTGCACA
This sequence comes from Schistocerca serialis cubense, assembly GCF_023864345.2. Lineage (NCBI taxonomy): Eukaryota > Metazoa > Arthropoda > Insecta > Orthoptera > Acrididae > Schistocerca > Schistocerca serialis. The sequence continues at coordinate 218,788,206 of NC_064647.1, read as the reverse complement.
AATGCTGCGCAGCTAGCGCCATTCGACAGCCAACACCGCGGTTCCTGGTGTGTCCGCTGTGCCGTGCGTGTGATCATTACTTGTACAGCCCTCTCGCAGTGTCCGGAGCAAGTATGGTGGGTCTGACACACCGGTGTCAATGTGTTCTTTTTTCCATTTCCAGGAGTGTATGTCGTGCATCTTGAGACACGCAGCAGACTCTGCACCCTTGGCCAACGATGTGAGCCGGGTTGCGTATCTTAAGGTTATAAAGCAGTCACTGCTGCCTTGAAAATCTTGTCGTAATACTGTACTTGGTGTTTACTTTTGGCTCTTTATGAGGCGATGCAACCGTTCTGATCTTTGCAAGTTTTAGCTCCAGATCACGATTTGTTGACTGTATACAGCTTGTTGGGCCAATACAAATCACAGTTTAAGGATATGTTTCACTTCATTCAAACTCTGCCCCAACGTAAAAGACACCAAGAAACCCGTGCTGGAGCACCTCGCCCACCTCTGCTGCTTGCGCCAGAGAGAAAATTTTCTCAAAGTACAGCTAAATATACCAACTTCACACATTCTGGCATTCTAAGATATTCTTAAATGCTAAGTTTTGTTGTTAAAAACGAAGTGCAATTATTCTGTTCTGCTCAGAGGGAAAATTCGCCACGATGCATACAATCTCGCTCAGTTCGCGCATAGCGCGTGAATACAGTACCGAGAGGGCATATTTCGATTCTAGTTGGTGTTAGTCACTTCACAAACCATATGCATCTCTTGTAAATACCATAACAGTCTCTAATCTCAAACATATTTTTATTCACATGCAAGTCCAATGAATATGACCATATATCGACTGATGTGAAAATAGAAAATGTGTATAGTTTTGAAAAAAGTACGAAACAGTAGACTATCTGCTATTACAGGTATATCGTGGTACACGTAGCCTTGAAAGTTAGCAAATATACTTCTCTTCATGCAGCTAACAGGGTACGCAACTAAAGCGTATAGCCATAAATGGCATCATCACAGACAATGTCAAGAAACTAGCTTTTATAATTGTAAATAACTTGCCACTGTCATCCCTTTGTTTAATCTTTAGAGATTTTATTAATTGTATTTCTTTCTGATTCTGCCTATTTCCTTATGTCTTCGCCTCACACAGCCAGTAGTTTCTTGATTCTGTTTTTGTATGCCTACTGCGCCTGTGACGTTTTCGTGGCTTGACTTGCTGCTGTCAATTAAATTTGTTATATTCCATATTTCACAGGCGTCTAGTAGCAGCTACCTTCTACAATTTAATCTATTACTTCTCTTTGGACCCCAGTTAAAAGTCTAACTCTTTCTTTAACTGCATTCTGAAGTATCTGATTAAGTTTAATGCAGAAAGTCAAAGATAATGTTTCTGACTTCGTCTGACGCCTTTGCGAACTGCCTTTGGCCAGTGACATCTAGCGGCTGCGCTTGCCTCAGCTTTCTGCACTGTAGTTGTAAGCTTAGCACGCCTGGACAATCCAATATTACCCACTATGCTTTTTTACCATTTTATCTCGATTTTACACTGTGCGACGATCTGTATAGCTACATATCTTATTTGCCTACTCTTAACTTCACGAAGACTTTTATGTTTGCTAACCTTCCAGATTATATATATATACCACGATAATGCCTGTAACTTGTGATAGCCTACGACTGCAAATTTTTCATAAGTATGCACAATTCTCTTTTTAGATCAATATGAGGATGATCAAAATGTTTGAAAACGGTAACTGAATAAACAAATTAAGTATGGAGTTCTTCCGTTACTCCTTGGTAGAGCAATTCCATATTTACAGTTGAATAACATGTACACTGCTTTTTTTGTACTGATTAATGGGAATTTCAAACTAGTTTTCGGCTTATTACGCCATCTTCAGGAAACAATTGTCTGTGTCTGAAAGCGACGCTAGTTCTTAGGTAACGAAACATTATAAGCAAAGATACAATCACTTGCATAGAGTGTTGTGCATCAAATTTATTTCTTAGCGTTGAAACTACAGTTTGCACAACGGACAATGTTAAGCACTATAAATAATTAAATTACACAATATTACAGATTAAATGGCTATAATGATAAATTTTATTAGGTCTTGACAGTGGTTGATAGGCTATTAAACTGAGCACTCTTCATCTAAGTTCTGCAACAAACACGTCTTTTAACATAGTAACGTAAACTTTATGCATTGGACAGTAGTATACACATTAATTAAATTAATATTAGCTTACAGGGTTGCAGTTATACGGTTATGATGCCGTCACAATTGATGCACGACACTCTATTCAAGTGATTGTATTTTTGCCTATAATGTTTGGTGACCTCAGAACTAGTATGCCTCTCAGACGGTAGATAGTTGTTTCCTGAAGGTGGTCTAATAAGCCGACAACTAGTTTGAAATGAACAAAAATCATTGGAACAAAGACAGTATATATGATACTCAACTCTAAAAATTGAAGAAATAAAAATTTGATATCATGGACAGTTGTGGTATGTACAAAATTTCATAACATTGGATCGACGTCACTTTCATTGCGACTATGTTTCCTCTATCTACACCTACATCTACATTCATACTCCGCGATCAGTCCTACGGTGTATGACAGCAGGTACCAATACCAATAATTTTCTTTCCTGTTCCACTCGCAAACAGAGCGAGGGAAGAAACGACTGTCTGTCAGCCTCCACAACAGTCCTAATTCCTCGTATCTCCGTTCAAATGGTTCAAATGGCTCTGGGCACTATGGGACTTATATCTGAGGTCATCAGTCCTCTAGACTTAGGAGTACTTAAACCTAGCTAAAGGAAATCACACACATCCATGCCCGAGGTAGGATTCGAACCTGCGACCGTAGCGGTCGCGGGGTTCAAGACTGAAGCGCCTAGAACGGCTCGGCCACACCGGCCGGCCTTTAGCACCACATCTCAAATGCTTCGATTCTGTTCTGTATCCATTTCCCCACAGTCCACGTGTCACCACCATACAATTCTGTGCTCGGAAAATTCTTCCCCCAAATTAAGGCCAATGTTTGATACTAGAGGAGGTCTTCTGGCTAGAAATGTCCTCTTTCCCAGTGCTAATCTGATTTTTGTATCCTCCTTTCCTGATGTGTTAGTTTGCTGCTTACATAACACAATTCCGTAACTTCGTCTATTTCGTGATCCCCAATTCCGATGTTAAGTCCATGGCTGTTCTCATTGTTTGCTTTCAAATGGTTCTGAGCACTATGGGAAGTCATCAGCCCCCTAGAACTTAGAACTACCCAAACCTAACTAACCTAAGGACATCACACACATCCATGCCCGAGGCAGTATTCGAACCTGCGACCGAAGCGGTCGCGCGGTTCCAGACTGAAGCTCCTAGAACCACTCGGCCACACCGGTCGGCCATTGTTTGCGACTTGGAGGTCATCTTCAATCTTCTGAGTAATAGAAATAGCACATTCATATTTTTCTTATTCGTTATCTTAATTCCTTTGTTTACCCTACATTTCATACGCAAATATTAAAAAGGGTAGGTGGTAGTATTCACCCTTGGCGTAGACTCCGGTTAATATCTACTTCTTGTAATTGATTCCTAACTGTGTTTATTACAATGTGTGTATTTCTGTAAAGACTTTTCAGTATCTCTGGTAGGTAATACTGCGTTTATAATTTAGAAGTATTTGATGCAAATTAGTTGAACTATGATGATCTGAAGTCCGGCACTGAAGATTTACCGCACACCTCAGGACTATTGCAGTAATTAGAGTAGATATTTTGATACTGTTGCCACTAATAGACAGACTGATTCACGAGGACGACATGTGTAAATAAGTTTATACCGCTACGGCAGACAAATCGTACGGTCTTAGATACTTACTGATATCTGTGCGAAGTCAGGGCGGGGTCGCTAATTGTGTGTAGTTGAATATCAGCGATAGCAATGTCTAAGAAATACTGGTAATTAATGAAATACATTGGTTTTCGGGTTTTTGTGTAAAACAAATACTGCATTTTGTGATGAAAATCACGCCACTTAATCTTTCGGCTAATGGTACAGTAACCTCTTGAGACGTTCAAGAAAGAACACGTGATATCAGTTGCAAAATGATTTTTTATTTATTTATTTTTTGATGCGTTACACTCTCATGCGAACGTCATCAGACATCGACTATAAACGCTCGAGAGTCACTGACAAGTTTGCAGAAAGTATCACGGTCACAAAAATGGCACGTCATCCAATAAAATTGACAGATTGCTTGCCAGTCGTACTCAAATGTTTTTATCCGGGGATGTGTCCTGTGATTTTTATTGGATGCGAGCGCGGGACTTTCTGTACACTTGTCAGTGGTCCTTGAGAATTTTTACCTGATTTCTGATTATGCGCCTGTGAGAGTGATACACATCACAAATTAAATAAATAAAAACCCATTTTGCAACTGAGACTGCCTAATCTTTCTTGAGCATTTGTAATGCTGATATGATGGTACCTCTGTCTAGGCTAGGCAATCCTGTACGTGTCATTCATACAGCAAGACTACGGTACCCCGGTCTAGGTTGATCGACTGACGTCTGATTGGATGGCTGCCGGATATGTGTGCGGTGTGTAGGAGCGCTCCAAAGCCACGTCGAAACGAATCATACTTTCAGGGATGCAGCTACCACGCTGGAAGCGTTACCGTTCCAGCTGTCGCATATAGTGATGAGATTCTGGAAACACAGGTACTGTTTTCGAAATATGATCGCCTCCTCACAGAACAAGGCAGCGAGCGTAATACCTATACGATTTGAATGGGGGAGTAGCCTGTCCTGTATCGTCTGGATTCGAAGTTACTTTTACCCCCTCATTTAACACATCAATCACGTAGCAAAGTGGCACATTTGCGGACGTCAGTGCAATATCCACACCCAGCAGACATCACGCTAATACCGCAGTCTAACACATAAGGTCACGACACTCTCTGCTGGAAAAGTTTTTACCGTTTAACCGCTGGAGAGACACTAGCGCTCCCAGCGATGAAAAAAAAATTACAAAAAAAAATGTATATGATTAGGAAAAAAAATCGTGACTTCTTTTTCCTAACTGACGTTTTAAAGTGGCTGTAGAGCAGTACATTCACAGAACTTAAGAAAACGTGTTATAAAAGTGTCATATTTATATATGGTTCAAATGGCTCTGAGCACTATGGGACTCAACTGCTGAGGTCATTAGTCCCCTAGAACTTAGAACTAGTTAAACCTAACTAACCTAAGGACATCACAAACATCCATGCCCGAGGCAGGATTCGAATCTGCGACCGTAGCGGTCTTGCGGTTCCAGACTGCAGCGCCTTTAACCGCACGGCCACTTCGGCCGGCATATTTATATACTCAACTATTTCTGAGATAACAGGACATTTACATAGCCAATTTAACATTTGTCAAGATAGCATGTTACGACTCCCATCACGCTACCCACTAATGATAACATCCTGCATAGCTCTCAGATTGCGGGTATGTTGACTATCGCTGTCACAGACATCCGCAGAATTTCCTATGGGATCAACATGATGTGATTTTTGCGAGCCATTACAAGTGCTACAGGGAGCATCTGTACTCTCAGAATGAGCAACGTATACATGCAGTCCTGTGAAAAAGACTATTGAAATCTTGGGACGAGATGGGTGGATTTGTGTTTAGGGCGCAGGAATCTGCGTCACTACCCTAGATACAGTTTCCCTATCACATGAGTTGTTGTTGTGGTCTTCAGTCCTGAGACTGGCTTGATGCAGATCTCCATGCTACTCTATCCTGTGCAAGTTTCTTCGGCTACCAGTACGTACTGCAGCCTTCATCCTTCTGAATCTCCTTAGTGTATTCATCTCTTGGTCTCCCTCTTCGATTTTTACTCACCACTCTGCTCTCCAATACTAAACTGGTGATCCCTTGATGCCTCAGAACATGTCCTACCAACCGATCCCTTCTTCTGGTCAAGTTGTGCCACAAACTCCTCTTCTCCCCAATTCTATTCAGTACCTCCTCATTAGTTATGTGATCTATCCATCTAATCTTCAGCATCCTTCTGTAGCACCACATTTCAAAAGCTTCTATTCTCTTCTTGTCCAAACTATTTATCGTATATGTTTCACTTCCATACATGGCTACACTCCATACAAATACTTCCAGAAACGACTTCCTGACACTTAAACCTATACTTGATGTTAACAAATTCCTCTTCTTCAGAAACTCTTTCCTTGCCATTGCCAGTACATTTTATATCCTCTCTACTTCGACCATCATCAGTGATTTTGCTCCCCAAATAGCAAAACTCCTTTACTACTTTAAGTGTCTCATTTCCAAATCTAATTCCTCAGCATCACCCGACTTAATTCGACTACATTCCATTATCCTCGTTTTGCTTTTGTTGATGTTCATCTTATATCCTCCTTTCAAGACACTGTCCATTCCATTCAACTGCTCTTCCAAGTCCTTTGCTGTCTCTGACAGAATTACAATGTCATCGGCGAACCTTAAAGTTTTTGTTTCTTGTCCATGGATTTTAATACCTACACCGAATTTTTCTTTTGTTTCTTTTGCTGCTTGCTCAATATACACATTGAACCAAATCGGGGAGAGGCTACAACCCTGTCTCACTCCCTTCCCAACCACTGCTTCCCTTTCATGTGCCTCGACTCTTATAACTGCCATCTGGTTTCTGTACAATTGTAAATAGCCTTTCGCTCGATGTGTTTTACACCTGCCACATACAGGATATGAAAGAGAGTATTCCAGTCAACATTGTCAAAAGCTTTCTCTAAGTCTACAAGTGCTAGAAACGTAGGTTTGCCTTTTCTTAAGCTAGCTTCTAAAATAAGTCGTAGAGTATGGCTAAATAATGTGATACGAGATGCATATTTAAAGCTGTACATGCCGGGCCGTGCGCGGCTCGTGTTCATGCCGTTTATTGTTTGTCGTCTTCTCTCACGGTACTGCCGCCTCGTTTTCTTATTCCATTTACTGGAGTCTCTAACTTCCTGCCTTACCTGCTGTGAGTGGCAGCAGCAGCGCATATCGATTAGTGCACTGTCTGACCATCTCTGGAGCAACCGACAGTGTTTCCGGGTCATCGTGTGTCTGGAGTTCAGCCAGAGACGGATCAACAGTACAGTCGGAGACGGACCAGCAGTGAAGTTGGAGACAGACCAGGGGTGGAATCGGGACGCAGAAGCAGTGAAGTTGGGGTTGGAGCGCCAGTAAGGCGCGGACAGCCAGTGCTCGCCGACCACTGGCGACACCTTGAACTGTCCGACGGAAGGATACTGGAACGGGAACGACCGTTGGTTGGTCATTCGGTCTGTCGTCTCATCGGCCGACGTGTATTTGGTGCTTGACCATTTCCGGGCATAGGCAGTCGGTCGGTTGGGGCAGAGCAGCAAGGCAGACTCCATGGCGCGTTGTCAGGGTGGAGCCGTTGGCGGTGTGCACGCACGGTTGGAGTCGTGAGGCGCTTCTTGCGAGGGTTACGAAGTTCGTCGCTCACCGATCCTTGGAATCTTTTGAGCGCCGCTCCTTGTGTTTTGAACAGTGATTTCCTTTTTGGTCTTAAGTACTCTGTGTGGCCTTCAGCCGAGTTTTAGATTATTAAAATTGCAAGGCTTTTTTTCTTATGCCTTAAACCGTATAAAAATGATTGTTTCTTGTTTGGTATGTGGCCTTCAGCCGAGTTTCAGCCTTTCAAAATTAAAATTGAAAATTCCTTGTGCTAAGGGCTTAAGCCTAGATTCGTTTCAAATTGGTATGTGGCCTTCAGCCAAGTTTTCAGCCTTTTGAGATCCAAAGTTGAAAATTTTGTCTAGGCCTTAAGCCGCAAGAAATATTTTCTAGTTTTTATGTGGACTTCAGCCTAGTTTCCAGCTTAAATTAAAAATTGGAAATTTCTTTGTCTGGGCTTTAAGCTGTGAGATTCTTTGGGTTTCGTATGTGGCCTTCAGCCGAGAGTTATGTGAAGCATTTTAGGATAGAGCCTTTAGACTAATTTAGTTGAAATTTAGAAGCCCTTCCCTTTAGGACTTAAGCCATAAAATTGTTTTCTGCATGGTGTGTGGCCTTCAGACGAGTTTTAATCTCTCTTAAATTAAAAATTCAAAATCCTTGTCTTGCCCTTAAGTCATTCGATTGTTATTCTTTATTATGAGGCCTTTACACAAAATATTTTAAGATAAGGCCTTCAGGCTTTTCAAATTGAAAGCTCGTCTTTCTAGGTCTTAAGCCATTAAATTTTTTTGTTGATATGCTGCCTTCAGCCAAGTTTTCAGCCTATTTAGATTAACCTTTGAAAATCTTTGTCTCGGCCTTAAGCCGTAACACTGTTCTTGATTAATGTGAGGCCTTCAGCCGAGTTTTATGGGAAAAAATTTAAGCTAAGGCTTTCAACCTATTTATACTGAAGATAATTTTTTTTTCTCTCTAAAGAAGTGGAACCTCCAGAAGAACTCCTCTACATCAATTCCTTGCTTAGGCCTTGTGCCTTGGATTTTTGATGAGGCCTTCAGACAATCTAAATTAAATCAAAGGAGGTCTTACGTTAAAACCTTGAGATTTTTGACTCTTGCTTGTGTGATTGTGTGTTTTAAGAAATGAAGTTTATGTGTTGAGTGCAACTGACAGTAACTTATTTTGGCCCCTTTCCACAAGTATAACCGCATCCGCTCTGCCCTGCTAGCGCAGGGATTCCACATGTATATACTAAATATACTTTAGAGCTTCAGTGTAATTAACTTAGAGAAAAAAAGTAATTTCTCTCATACACAAACCCAAAAATCTTGTTTTCTGATTCCAGTATGTACGTTATGTTTATTAACGCTCTGACATATCATAAAATGTTGACTAGTAGCTCAAAAACTATTCGTCGCTATCGACATGTGCGATTACGTCCTGAATGAATGCAACACCATCTGGCTTGTCAAATGCTTTGATTTTCTGTGACAGTTGCCGTTTGTACGGAAACAGATGAAGACCCTTCGGAGTAACTAGTGAATTGTCGTACGAGGGATTCGCAATGTTTTCAATGCCTTACGAACAGACTTCTGTTGCGAACGTGGAAATCTTGTCGTATTATCTCCGCACCTTCGTCACTTCTCCTTGGCTTGCCTTCATGGCGCTTAAATCCACACTCCGTGAAGTTCCTAGGCCACTTTTTCATGGATGGTCGAGAGGGTGATGATCCTGTATCACGTTCTGTTATTTCTCTAGACTTTGGCGTCTTCCTTCGTTTCAATTAACCAAGCCCCATACCGTACATTTTCCGATTCAGACTACATTGTTCTATTCATTTAAGGTTCTCCCACCATTCTGAAACAATAAAGGAAAAACTTTCTTTTCCAGTTAAGTTTCTCTTGCTACTCGAAAAGACAAAAAGTCTAATCGTTTTCTTACGTAAAAAAGTGAGTTGGTACATCAGGCAAACTTCACCTTTTTTCTCTAAATTAAATACAAGCCGAGTTATATCACATTGAACTTGTAAAGAACTTTTGGGACACCAGGTATTTTATTTAAAATTCCTATAAAAGGGTCGTAAGAAATTATCAGAAGCCTTAAAATTTTCTTAATGATTATTAACTGATAAATGAAACTCTTACTAATGAAGCATAAAATTCTAGAAAACGGAGTAAAAGATTCTGAGTACGCATCCTTCGAACATCACTAAGAAATATACATTAACGAGGTTATATTACTGCATCCTTCTTTTGTCTAGCAGTGTGGGTAGGAGCTTCAGGCAAAGTACAAAACTGAATTTTTGTAATATTCAGCTCTTTTTTTTTTTTTTTACAATAGATGCTAGGTCACTACCCCCCGACCAATTTCTGATGTTTCTCTTGCACAGCGAAAGTAATCAATCAGGATGTAGCTTTCTGTAATTGGCATATCACAAAAATTAATTAGTTCATTAGATAGGTACATCTTTCACAGATGGTTTGAACGGTTCTTTTACGAAGATAATGTGAAACGGACTGGTTTACAAATGTTATTGTTAAAATTTATGAACACATCGTTTTTTGTCCTACACGTGCAGTTACATCTGAAAACAATGGGTTTTCTACAGACTATCTGTATTCAAATTGAAATTTGTCCATAGAATAGAAGAAGTTGTCCTGGAGAATTGATTTTAGGCTAGATCTTCTACTTACTTGCTACCTGTCAGATATTTTACGCTACTAGGGAAAATGGTCAAAAAGTTTTGTTGCTGTATGTTGAACTCATTTTTGAGACACTGTCAGTTTAAATTATTGGTAATAAAGATCATTTTCTCCTCCAGTGTTATACGTACGGGCCTCACAGTTTTTCTCAAATTGTGATGGGTTATTTATGACGAATTTATTTCATTACCGTAAAGAGAAGTCGCGACGGTGGCAAACTCGTTGAAAAAATACTGTAACTAACCACGTTACTACGGGTTATTCCTTATTATTGGGAATGGAAATACTTATTGCTTATGAAATCAAAGTGAGAAGAATAGGGTCGCCACCGACTCAAACCATACAACTAATCAAAGATTTGGTGGAGTCGGAAAATAAATTAATTTGATCACATACCAAAAACGCACAAAAATGCATACGTTGTGAGGCCGCTCACAGTGGATACGATGTAATTAATAGTATTGCCCGTGCGCTGTTCACGACAATCAAACATTTAAAATAAAATAGAAAATGCATGAACACTGCATAAGATCAGCTCCCAGCAACACACCTGAAAATATGACTTAGTCTAAAGCATTTGTTATAAAATACAAGAGGAGACTAATCACTGGACCTGTGCATAAGGAAACGCATTGGATGTGCTAATGGGAAAGCTACGAGGTGAGTGGCTTAGGCGCAAAAACGTAATCTCGGAACACAAGAGAAAATTGTAGATAAAATCATTTATTCCTAAACTAAGGATGTGAGGCATGTACACGATTCCTGATAACACGTGGTTTGTGGAGGCACAATTTCTAGGTATAGTGCCAAATTCCAATAATATCACATCATACAATCATGTTAACATTTTCTAAAACAAACATGCGATCGGACAGTTAGTGACGCCGGTAGCCCAACAACTATAATGTTCTACCACATGGTTGGCTCCCCACGGACGGAAGACACGGAAAGTAAGGAAAATTTACTAGAAGGCAAGGCTCTAAATATTTAGAAAGGTGAAAGCTTATACAGGCACAGCTGAAGGCAAACGGACATTCATACAGAAGCGAGTGCTCACTTCTTATCGACACCTTTGTGTGGAGCTCTTCCGGCGGATCCAAGTCTGCTATAGAAATTTACTAAAAGAAAAATCTGCCAAAGTTTTGCATTCCTTGCTGCGACAAGGCGAAGCAATCATTCGAGCCGATAAGCGAGACCAAAAGCTAACAGCTCTCCTCTCGCCAACTAATAACGCGCCACGCGGTCAGTCTAACTCACCCTTCTTCGACTGGAGCACAGCTGTGGACGCTTCCCGTACCGGCGGCAGACTGCCTCCCGCTTCTGCAGCCTCTTACACGCTCCGCGTGGACCAGAAAACCCCAAGATGCCATTTCCGCCACCAACCTAACGCAGGTGGATTTCTCACAAGTAGCGGAATCCTCTTTGCCGACTTGACCACTACGAGAGTTGGGTATTCTGTGCAACTGCTGCTGAATCTGTACGACTATCACAGACTTTCTGCAGCAGACTACGCCACCGTCTAGCAACGTGACACACAACCACATTCATTCAATCACACTACTATGAGAGTAAAGAGAATAGAGAAACAAGGAAAAGAAAGAGAAATGGTAATGAAAATGGGCTACCGGACTAATGAAAGGTGGCTACAGGACCCTTTCAATACCTACTCGTACATTCCGACAGCGGGTGAACGAGCATATTATTCTTACTGCTCGCCTTTGTGCAACCAACACTTTCTTTCTGATTGGAGCGTTACCCAAGAAAATTATTCCATAAGACATTACTGAGTGCAACGGGGCGAATCTTGTCCCTCTGTAGGAGGTGGCTGTGATTCATAGATGCATTGCTCTATTATTTTTTTAGTGCCACTTATGTCCAGCTAAATGATTGCAATAATGTCTCGCATGGCCTTCTAGCAAGTGGAAGACTGGAGCATCCACAGCTTACTCATTATGCGGATGTAAAAGGAAGGACATCACTTGGTCACCGAGAATGTGAAGCTAAACATTGTAGTTAATGTCGACCTCTATGAATCAGTCGAAGACCCTAATAACATCACAGAAAGACGTTGAACCTAAGATACACACACCACCCACTGCGGTTTAAACGCCTTACTGAGTCGTCGTTACATTCGACTCTTCGCGCCAATTTAAAAGGGGCAAAATGGATACTCATCAAACTGCGCTACTCGCCTTTAGGTAGATACTGTGTTGTTTGACCTGAAGAAGGTGTGCAGCTTTCTGTGTCGCTGTGAGAAATGACCTTTCGCGAGGTACTTTGATTCCAAAAGCCCATTGCATGCATTTCCTTTCGCAGTGATCCCTTATAAAACGGATGGACCTGTGTTCAATAAGAGAAGCGTCTCCTGAGAGGATGTGCAGTCAAAAAAAAAAAAATGGTTCAAATGGCTCTGAGCGCTATGGGACAACTTCTGAGGTCATCAGTCCCCTAGAACTTAGAACTACTTAAACCTAACTAACCTAAGGACATGACACACATCCATGCCCGAGGCAGGATTCGAACCTGCGACAGTAGCGGTCGCGCGGTTCCAGACTGTAGCGCCTAGAACCGCTTGGCCATTCCGGCCGGCTTGTGCAGTCATCTCCGATGTTTTTAGGATAACTGATCTTACATGGCTACATGGAATCTAAACTGGAAAAATATTTATTGACACATATTGAATGTGCACAGTTATGAGCCTTTACCTAAATATTAACAACAACATAAAGAAATCGTTCTTGAAGTGCATTCCAAAACTAATCAACTAACATCATAGAACGTAAACAATTATTGAGAAAATTTACTTTCGCAAGAAGAGCCGTTATTGAACACTGTAGTAAACAACATAGTTTTACAAAACGTCAATAACTGGGAAACAAATAATCTAGTCAGTTGCTGAACTTTGTAAATGGTAGAACATAATATTCTGAGCCGGCCGAAGTGGCCGAGCGGTTAAAGGCGCTACAGTCTGGAACCGCACGACCGCGACGTTCGCAGGTTCGAATCCTGCCTCGGGCATGGATGTGTGTGATGTCCTTAGGTTAGTTAGGTTTAAGTAGTTCTAAGTTCTAGGGGACTTATGACCACAGCAGTTGAGTCCCATAGTGCTCAGAGCCATTTGAACCATAATATTCTGAAAAGCCGCGGTTCAAGTGGAGCCGCAGGAGTCTGAATGGTGCCACTGGGAGCCATGGGACAGCCGGCGCTCCGTGGTAGACGCGGCTCAAGGATGGGAGAGGTACGCCATTCCTTGTGGACACGTTAGTCAGACTGCGTTGATACTCCAGTGCACTGAGCACCTTCATTAACGGCGTAGTCACGGGCATGTCAGCTCATTACCATCATTCTGTCACGTCTCAGCGTCGACCCATCTTACTGCGCTGCAGTATTTCTTGATTCCCGAAACGCATTTGACCACATCCAAACCTACTGTGAAATGTACGGTCATCTACATAGAGATTTACATCAGCATCTACATAGATACTCCGCAAGCCACTAGACGGTGCATGGAGGAGCGTGAGGATACGCTGTACCTCTACTAGTTATTTCCTCCCCTGTTCAGCTTGCAAACAGGAAAAGGAAAAACGACTTCCTATGTGCCTCCAAATGAGACCTAGTGTAAGTAGGCTGTTTAGGTTTTTTTATTGGTGACGCCACCTCTGTGTGAAAATCACTGGCGGTGCTGTGTGCAGTCTGTGTCTAGTTTGCATTGTTGTCTGCCATTGTAGTGTTGGGCAGCGGCAGCTGGATGTGAACAGCGCGTAGCGTTGCGCAGTTGGAGGTGAGCCGCTAGCAGTGGTGGATGTGGGGAGAGAGATGGCGGAGTTTTGTAATTTGTCGTGAACTGCTATATTATGACTATTAAGGTAAATACATTGTTTGTTCTCTATTAATATCTTTCATTTGCTAACTATTCCTATCAGTAGTTAGTGCCTTCCGTAGTTTGAATCTTTTATTTAGCTGGCAGTAGTGGCGCTCGCTGTATTGCAGTAGTTCGAGTAATGAAGATTTTTGTGAGGTAAGTGATTTCTGAAAGGTATAGTTTAATGTTACTCAGGGCCATTCTTTTGCAGGGATCTTTGATAGTCAGATTGCGTTGCGCTAAAAAAATATTGTATGTCAGTTTAAGCACAGTCTTGTATAAATTCTTCAAAGGGGGCGTTTCACTAGTTTCTCCAATCTTATCTTTGAAGCCCTTATGCACAATGTACAGGGTTATTACAAATGATGGAAGCGATTTCACAGCTCTACAATAACTTTATTATTTGAGATATTTTCACCTAGCTTTGCACACACATACAAAAACTAAAAAAGTTTCTTTAGGTATTCACAAATGTTCGATATGTGCCCCTTTAGTGATTCGGCAGACATCAAGCCGGTAATCAAGTTCCTCCCACACTCTGCGCAGCATGTCCCCATCAATGAGTTCGAAAGCATTGTTGATGCGAGCTCGCAGTTCTGGCACGTTTCATGGTAGAGGAGGTTTAAACACTGAATCTTTCACATCACTATGCGTGACACTTGCCCGCACGCGTTCAACCGTTTCTTCGCTCACTGCAGGCCGACCCGTTGATTTCCCCTTACAGAGGCATCCAGAAGCTTTAAATTGCGCATACCACCGCCGAATGGAGTTAGCAGTTGGTGGATCTTTGTTGAACTTCGTCCTGAAGTATCGTTGCACTGTTATGACTGACTGATGTGAGTGCATTTCAAGCACGACATACGCTTTCTCGGCTCCTGTCGCCATTTTGTCTCACTGCGCTCTCGAGCGCTCTGGCGGCAGAAACCTGAAGAGCAGCTTCAACCGAACAAAACTTTATGAGTTTTTCTACGTATCTGTAGTGGGTCGTGACCATATGTGAATGAATGGAGCTACAGTGAATTTATGAAATCGCTTCAATCATTTGTAATAGCCCTGTATATTGGTGGAAGTACAATCATTCGGCAGTCACCTTAAAATGCCGATTTTCTACATTTTCTCAATAGTATTTCTCGAAAAGAACGTCGCCTTCCCGTCCAAGGATTTCCATTTGAATTCCCGAAGGGTCTCCGCGGCACGTACGTGTTCTCTGAAGCTAATAGTAACAAATCTAACAGCCCGCCTCTGAATTGCTTTCTTGTCTTACTTCAATACGCCCCGGTGCGGATCCCAAACACTTGAGCAGTACTCAACAATAGGTCACACCAGCATTCCAAATGCGGCTCCTCTACTGACGAACCACTCTTTTCTAAAAATCTCCCAATAATTCGAAATCAGCTACTCATTTTCCCTACCACAGTTCTCACTCGCTCGTTGCAAAAAATGGTTCATATGGCTCTGAGCACTATGGGACTTAACATCTGAGGTCATCAGTCCCCTAGAACTCAGAACTACTTAAACCTAACTAACCTAAGGACATCACACACATCCATGCCCGGGGCAGGATTCGAACATGCGACCGTAGCAGTCGCGTGGTTCCGGACTGAAGTGGCTAGAACCGCACGGCCGCAACGGCCGCCTGCTCGTTGCACTTCATATTGCTTTGCAGTGTTCCACCTAGATATTTAAACGACTTGACTGTGTCAAACAAGACACTTATAATACTGTAACAGAACATTATAGATTTGTTCTTCCTACTCATCCGCATAAACTCAAATTTTTCCAAATTTAGAGCTAACTGCCATTGATCACACCAACTAGAAATTTTGTCTTAGTCGTCTTGTATCTCCCTACAATCATTCAACTTGGACACCGTACAGTACACCACAGTGTCATCAGCAAACAGCCGCAGATTGCTGCCCGCCCTCTCCTCGAAATCATTTACATAAGCAGAGAACAACAGCCCCTGGGGCACTCCTGACGATAACCTTGTCTCTCATTAACTTCCGCCGTCGTGGACAACATACTGGGTTCTGTTACTTAAGAGGCCTCCGAACAACAAACATACCTGCGAATTTGATCCATACGCTAATACCTTCGTTAACAGCCTGCAGTGAAGCACCATGTCAAATGCTTTCCGGGAATCGAGGAATATGGAATCTGCCTGTTGCTCTTCAACCCTAGTTCGCAGCATATTGCGTGAAAAAGAGGAAGCTGAGTTTAGCACTAGCGGTGCTATCTAAAACCATCCTGATTCGTGTAGACAAGCTTCTCAGTATCAAAAAAGTTTACTATATCCTAACCAAGAATATATTGAATGGATGTTAGGGACTTTTTCTGTAAGTTTGCGGGTCTGTTCCTTTATCCTTCTCATATATCGAGTCACCTACGCTTCCTTCCACTCACTTGGGACTTTCTGCTGCGTGAGAGATTCATGATTATAAGCTAGATAAGGGGCCAATGCCGTA
The DNA here is from genome assembly GCF_023864345.2 of Schistocerca serialis cubense. Taxonomy (NCBI): domain Eukaryota; kingdom Metazoa; phylum Arthropoda; class Insecta; order Orthoptera; family Acrididae; genus Schistocerca; species Schistocerca serialis. The sequence goes on along the minus strand of NC_064647.1, from coordinate 218,771,709 downwards.
GAGTATTATTTGTGGAGTCAACTTGGATTCCATCCGGACCTAATTTATTTCTACACCAGGGATACTTCTTACTATGTCCGCCACACCACAGTCTGTCCGATAGTCTAATGACGGTATGTTTGTACGGTTCTCCTTTGTCAGCGATTAATTGAACGCGAAATTGAAATACTTTTGAATACATTATGGGAGTGGCAGTGATCAATGTGTTACAAATATTTACTATTAAAAACAGTCTTGATCACAATTTATTTATTACGGTGACTAGTTTCGACCACTACTGAGTAGTGATTCTCCAGCAGAAGGAGGTTCTTACTCATTGATCTGAAGTTGACCACAGTAGTGGTCGAAACTGGTCACCATAATAAATAAATAGTGATCAAGACTATTTTTAATAGTAAAAAAAATGCGAAATTTAAAGATTCGGCTTCCGTTTTGCTGCCTTCAACTGCCACACCGGGCTGATCAGCAAGGGATATCATATGGGGTATCAAGCGAAAGTCGGAACTGGATTGATAATTTCCTGGTAGGGACGACACAGAATGTTATCATGGATGGAGAGTAGTCGTTCGATGTAGAAGTAACTTTTGGGTGTATCCCAGCGAAATATGTTCGGACCATTGCTGTTCATGTTGTGTATTAGTGAAAGAAGCTGCATAAATATCTTGATAAGATGTAAAATTACTGCAAAGATTGCCAACTTGTTTTAAATGTTCAGGAATGTAAAACTGTGCACTTCACAAAACGAAAAGAGATGTGAAATATTTTTACAAATAATTTAAATTCACACAGTAATGACTGCATTTAAGTTGTTTATTTTTAGTTTTAGAAGACCATTTTAGATCTTTCAAGAGATCATATTCCTTACTTTCCTTGATGACCATAAGAACCGTAGGCGTGGATCAGGTCCATTTATGCAGTCGTGAAGAACAGTGTAAGACAGTATTCGCCACCATCCTCAGGGATTGTAAGAACTGAAGACGATCAGTTAGAAGATAGAAATAGTTCATCTAAAAATAAAATAAACATCTTAAATTGAAGTAAATTACAATACTGTAAAAATTGCTGTGTTTCCTATAACACCCTCATAAAACAATTTCGTAGTATCCTTTGACTAAGATATCAATGAATCAGCGTTCTAATCGATTAACCAATACAAATATCTGGGTGTAGCAACACGGATATGAATTGGAACAGTCACATTTGCTCCGTACTGAGTAAAAAAGGTCGTAGACTTTGGTTTATTCGTAGAATACTGGGGAAATATGATCAGTCTACAAAGAAAATTGGTTACAAAATGGCTGTGCGATCGATCCCAGAATATTGCTCGTGTGTATGGGGCCTGTACCAAATAGAAGTAACATCGAATATTGAACATTTACAGAGAAGGGCAACGTGATTGGTGACTGGTTTGTTTCGTCTGTTGGAGAGTGTCACAGTGATGATGAAAAACTGGACTGGCAAATTCCTGAAGACAACTATCGCGAGAAGGCCTATTTCCAAGGTTTCAAGACTGCTTTAAACGATGACTGTGGGAGCATACAACAACCCCACAAGCATCTTTCACGTAGAGCTCGTGAAGAAAAGTTAAGAATAATTTTAACAAGAACAGAAGCGATTAAACAGTCATTCGTCCTCCGCTCCATTGGTGAATGGAACGGGAATAAACTCTAATAACTGAAACAATAGGACGTACCGTTTGCCATGCTCATCACTATGGTTTGCCGAGTTTAGATGTAGATGCAGAAGCAGCCGACTGGCGCATACACACCACTACATCGCCATAACTTATCAATGGTCTATTGACTCACAGTCAACACAGGTTAGGAAACATCGTTCCTGTGAAACACAAATAGCTCTTTATTCACATGAAGTGTTGAGTGTTACTGACAAGGGATTTCAGATCGATTCGGTATTTCTGGATTTCAGGAAGGTTTTTGACTCGGTATCACACAAGCGGCTCGTAGTGAAATTGCTTGCTTATGGAATATCGTCTCAGTTATGTGACTGAATTTGTGATATCTTTTCACAGAGGTCACAGTTCGTATAATTGACGGGAAGTCATCATGTAAAACAGAAGTCATTTCTGGCGTTCCACAAGGTAGGCCCTTTGCTGTTACTTATCTATATAAACGATTTGGGAGACAATCTGAGCAGCCGTCTTCGGTTGTTTGCAGATGACGCTGTCGTTTATGGACTAATAAAGTCATCAAAAGATCGAAACAAACTGCAAAACGATTTAGAAGAAATATCGGAATGGCGTAAAAAGTGGCAGTTGACCTTAAATAACGAAAAGCGTGAGGTCATCCACATGAGTGCTAAGAGGAACTCGTTAAACTGCGGTTACACGATAAATCAGTCTAATCTAAAAGCCGTAAATTTAACTAAATACCTAGGTATTACAATTATGAACAACTTAAATTCGAAGGAACACATAGAAAATGTCGTGGGGAAGGCTAATCAAAGTCAGCGTTTTATTGGAAGGACACTTAGAAAATGTAACAGGCCTACCAAGGAGACTGCGTACACTACGCTTGTCCGTCCTCTTTTAGAATACTGCTGCGCGGTGTGGGATCCTTACCAGATAGGACTGACGGAGTACATCGAAAAAATTCTAAGAAAGACAGGACGTTTTGTATTATCGCGAAATATGGGAGAGAGTGTCACGAAATTCCAATCACCAACTTTCTCCTCCGAATATGAAAATATTTTTTTGACATCGACCTACATTGGGAGGAATGGTTCAAAATGGTTCAAATGGCTCTGAGCACTAAGGGACTTAACATCGGAGGTCATCAGTCCCCTAGAACTTAGAACTACTTAAACCTAAGGACATCACACACATCCATGCCCGAGGCAGGATTCGAACCTGCGACCGTAGCGGTCGCGCGGTTCCGGACTGAAGCGCCTAGAACCGCTAGACCACCGCATCCGGCCATAGGGAGGAATGATCACCACGATAAATTAAGGGAAATCAGAGCTCGTATGGAAAGATATAGGTGTTCATTCTTTCCGAGTGTATACGAGATTGGATTAATAGAGATTGGTGAAGGTGGTTTGATGAACCCGCTGCCAGGCACTTAAATGTAATTTGCAGAGTATCCATGTAGATGTAGATGTAGATGCAGAACGGCAGACCGGCTCAAGACCGTCGGGTACCAGTCCTCCAAAGCGACCGCTGTGCTATTTCAAGGAGTGACCAGTATTTTATCGAGTGAGCCTATCACCTAGGTCATAATCAACGAATGATGCTCTATGGCAGTGTGTTGGGTCCGCCTCCTAACTTTAACGTACCGGGTGATCAAAAAGTCAGTATAAATTTGAAAACTGAGTAAATCACGGAATAATGTAAATAGAGAAGTACAAATTGATACACATGTTTGGAATGACATGGGGTTTTATTAGAACCAAAAAAATACAAATGTTCGAAAAATGTCCGACAGATGGTGCTTCATGTGATCAGAATAGCAATAAATAGCATAACAAAGTAAGACAAAGCAAAGATGATGTTCTTTACAGGAAATGCTCAATATGTCCACCATCATTCCTCAACAATAGCTGTGGTCGAGGAATAATGTTGTGAAAAGCACTGTAAAGCATGTCCGGAGTTATGGTGAGGCATTGGCGTCGGATGTTGTCTTTGAGCATCCCTAGAGATGTCGGTCGATCACGATACACTTGCGACTTCAGGTAACCCCAAAGCCAATAATCGCACGGACTGAGGTCTGGGGACCTGGGAGGCCAAGCATGACGAAAGTGGCGGCTGAGCACACGATCATCACCAAACGACGCGCGCAAGAGATCTTTCACGCGTCTATCAATATGGGGTGTTTTATTGTTTTTGGTTCTAATAAAACCCCATGTCATTCTAAGCATGTGTGTCAATTTTTACCTCACTATCTACATTATTCCGTGGTTTATTAAGTTTTCAAATTTGTACTGACTTTTGGATCACATGGTACTTGTAACGAAATGGAATGGTCAGATTTCGTAACTCGCTGTGTGTGTAATCGCGGCCATGGCTCACATTGATCGCCCGTTGGAACCTTGACCACAAACGGCAGCCGACCCGGCGAGTGTTCGGAGCTCGACTCTCACCGAGGGCCGTAAATTTCTTCGCCCGTCGGTGGACAGGGCGCGTGCAGCATCGTTGCATAAATTTTGACACAGGGCGAAAAAAAAAAAAAAATTGGAGCGGGAGGCGAGTTTTCATTAACCAAAACGGAGGGGACCGGTTTGTGCGGCCAGGCCGCGTCGCAGGGTAACTACTGCGATGTAGTCCGGTCTCCCGCATGCGTGTCAAGGAACCACACACAGCTTCTGGCGCGTTGCCTGTCTGGGAGGCATTACCATGAGACGGATGCAGCGCACACACGCCGCGTTTACCTGAGAGAACCTGCTGGTTTCCAGAACTCGAGATCCACCGACGTATACAAGTAATGTGGGAAGTATTCCATCTTTTGTGCTTGCAATAAAGTAATACACTACTGGCCATTAAAATTCCTACACCATGAAGATGACGTGCTACAGACGCGAAATTTAATCGACAGGAGATGCTGTGATTCGCAAAGTATTAGCTTTTCAGAGCATTCACACAAGGTTGGCGCCGGTGGCGCCACCTACAACGTGCTGACATGAGGAAAGTTTCCAACCGATTTCTCATACACTAACAGCAGTTGAACGGCGTTGCCTGGTGAAATGTTGTTGTGGTGCCTCGTGTAAGAAGGAGAAATGCGTACCATCACCTTTCCGACTTTGATAAAGGGCGGTTTGTAGCCTGTCGCGATTGCGATTTATCGTATCGCGACATTGCTGCTCGCGTTGGTCGAGATCCAATGACTGTTAGCAAAATATGGAATCGGTGGGTTCAGGAGGGTAATACGGAACGCCGTGCTGGATGCCAACGGCCTCGTATCACTAGCAGTCGAGATGACAGGTACCTTATCCGCATGGCCGCATGGCCTTATCTCGATCACTGAGTCTACATATGGGGACGTTTGTAATACAACAACCATCTGCACGAATAGTTCGATGAAGTTTGCAGCAGCATGGCCTATCAGCTCGGTGACCGTAGCTGCGGTTACCCTTGACGCTGTTTTACAGACAGGAGCGCCTGCGATGGTGTACTCAACGTCTAACCTGCGTGCACGAACTGCTAAACGTAATTTTTTCGGATGAATCCAGGTTCTGTTTACAGCATCATGATGGTCGCATCAGTGTTTGGCGACATCGCGGTGAACGCACATTGGAAGCGTGTATTCGTCATCGCCATACTGGTGTATCACCCGACGTGATGGTATAGGGTGCCATTGGTTACACGTCTCGGTCACCTCTTGTTCGCATTTATGGCACTTTGTACATTGGACGTTACATTTCAGATGTGTTACGACCCGTGGCTCTACCCTTCATTCGATCCCTACGAAACCCTACATTTCAGCAGGACAATGCACTACCGCATGTTGCATTTCCTGTACGGGCCTTTCTGGATACAGAAAATGTTCGACTACTGCCCTGACCAGCACATTCTCCAGATCTCTCACCAACTGAAAACGTCTGGTCAATGGTGGCCGAGCAACTGGCTCTTCACAATACGCCAGTCACCGCTATTGATGAACTGTGGTATCGTGTTGAAGCTGCATGGGCAGCTGTACCTGTACATGCCACCCGAGCTCTGTTTGACTCAATGCCCAGGCGTATCAAGGCCGTTATTACGGCCAGAGGTGGTTGTTCTGGGTACTGATTTCTCAGGATCTATGCACCCAAACTGCGTGAAAATATAATCACATGTCGGTTGTAGTATAATATATTTGTCCAATGAATACCCGTTTATCATCTGCATTTCTTCTTCGTGTAGCAGTTTTAATGGTCAGTAGTGTATTTCCATCAGAAGCTAATCCTTTTATTTGAGCTTGTCACTGTACGATTCCGCTTATGTTTACAAATGGGATTAGAGAGAAAATAAACAGTTCTCATGATTTAAACACCTTTTTTTAAAATTACTTACATACAAAAGATTTAGAAGGCAAGGCATCTTTCTTGATTTGACTAAGGCGTCTGATTCTGTTGATGATGATGATGTTTGGATTATGGGACGCTCAACTGTGCGGCCATCAGCACCTTTAGAAAGTCCCATTTCTTTCACAGTTCAATTTTTTTTTCACAGTCTAGTTTGTCCACTGTCATGAATGATGATGCTGTAATAATGAGGACAACACAAACAGCCAGTCCCCGGGCAGAGAAAGTCTGATTCTGGTGCTAAAAAAATGTTGCTCTAGAAGTTGAACCTTTATGGAATACGGGGAGTAGCTCAGAATTGGTTCACATCTTACTTTAATAACAGACAAAGGTCATTCTGCGCAGTATTAAGAATGCCTATGGTGCAGGGTTGGTGTTGCGAGCAGTCAAGTGGCGGGGGAGGGGGTGTCCCAGGGATCAGTGCTGGGGCTACTCCTGTTCCTTATTTGTATAAGTGATACGACCTCCAGTATCACATTTGATTCTAAAATACTTCTGTTTGCTGATGACGCTAACTTGGTGGTAAAGGTTGTTCGGTGCAGCGTTGGTACTGTTTCAAACAGTCCACTACAGGACCTAAGTTCATGACCTGTAGAAAATAAACTAACGCTACATCGCAGTAAGACTAAACTTTTACAGTTTCTAACACACAATTCAACAATACTTGACGTATTAATTTCACAGAATGGGCGTATGAAACTGAACGTTTCAAATTTGTAGGTTTTCAGATAGACAGTAAACTCTCGTGAAAAGCTCATGATCAGGACCTTGTTCAAAAAATCCAGGCATTTTTACTATTAGAACTGTATCTGAAGTAAGTGATAATTCGAAACGAAAAGTAGTCTACTTTACTTTGTTTCATTCATTTATGACGTATGGTATTATATTTTGGGGTAACTGCCCCTCCCGCCGGAGGTTCGAGTCCTCCCTCGGGCATGGGTGTATGTGTTGTTCTTAGCATAAATTAGTTTAAGTAGTGTGTAAGTCTAGGAACCGATGACCTCAGCAGTTTGGTCCCTTAGGAATTCACATACATTTGAACATTTTGTTTTTTGTTTTTGCAGTAACCCTCCCCATTCTCGAAGAGTATTTTTGGCTCATTAATGGCTGGTTCTGGCAATACGTGGGTAATTTCGCGAACCTCTTGTCGACTCCAGTTCATAAGTCTGTGTGTTCTGACATTGGCCTCTCAATATACAGGGTGTATCATAATTAAAGGCGTAAACGCATACAGTGGAAAGTATACTAGAAGCAAAAAAGTCTTAGTAAACATAGGGCCGAAAATGCATACCTTACGAGCTGCGAGCAATTTTTCATCTTCGATACTGTGAGATCTCTAGTGCAAGTTCTTTGCTTTCCATATTTTGGGAACTGGTACTATGGTCCATAAACAAGACAAAAATGTCCAGTAAGCAAGTGCTCTAAAATGCGTTCCTTAAGAGCTATGATCACTTGTTCATCCTTGCTACTTCGAAACACAACTCTTCTAATGATCAAGTGCTCGTAACTTTTAAGATGGCTCTGAGCACTATGGGACTTAACATCTGAGGTCATCAGTCCCATAGAACTTAGAACTACTTAAACCTAACTAACCTAAGGACATCACACACATCCATGCCCGAGGCGAAATTCGAACCTGCGTCCGTAGCAGTCGCGCGGTTCCGGACTGAAGCGCCTAGAACCGCTCGGCCACCACTGTCGGCTCGTAACTTTTAAGGTTTGCGTTTTAGTGCAAATGTTTGCTGGATACTTGTTTTTTTTATTTTCGTCCATACTATCACTTCTCAAAATATGGAAAGCAAAGAATTTGCAGTAGACAAGATTTGTTTCACATATCGAAGATGAAAAATTGCTCGTGACTCTTAACGTATGCGTTTGTTTACTGAGACATTTTTGCTTCTAGTATTGTGTACTTTCAACTGTATGCGTTTACGCCATTAATTATGATACACCCTGTATATATTCTTTCCCTGTCAGCTTACTCCCAAGAATTAGCAGCTTCCACTCAGTTAATACATCGCAGAAATCGAGTCTGCTTTTGGACTGCACTTCCTTGACTATTGTGCAGAAAAGCGTGCAGTACACTGCTGCATCCATTTTCAATGAGCTACCACAAGAATTCAAAAATGTTAGAAGTAATCTATGCGTTTTGAAATCTAACCTGAAGACTTTCCTCATGGATCACTCTTTCTTTTCTGTTGAGGAGTTCCTTGAAATATTAAGCAAATTCCTGTGTTACATTGTTGATTACGTTTACATAAACTTATGGCTTTTCGTTTTTTATGCATAAACATTTTGTTTTATCTGTTATTACTTTTTTTTTTGTAATTTCATATTATGACACGTCCCATGACCTTGGAGAATTGCTCCTTAATTTGGTTCCACGAAACTAGCAACGTAAAATAAAAAATTAAAAAAGTGGCGTGCTACGTTATTTCCACGTGACCTTTTACACAAAGTCGTTAGATTTCTAGCACCTCACACTGCACTGATAGCGTGATTCAGCTGCCCCTACATGTGGGTTTTATGCATCCAGAACGCTACGCAAGCACTGTTAGCCCTACAGAAATAAAGGTGCAGGACGTTTCAGTAGGAAATTTAGCCTACTTATGTTTTGTGCTGGGATACGTTTTACCTGGAGCTCACAATTATCGAATTAGCCAAGACAAACGCGTGTGACGATCACTTTTGTACGTTTTTCTCGAATCATTCGAAAAATACGGCTTCTACCGGAAACGTATTCCAGTAAAAAACTTAAACTACATCAAATGTGCTAGAAAAAGTTCCTGTTCATTTTTACTGTAGGACTAATAGCTTGCACGTAGCAAGCGAGAGAATATGAAAATAGGGGGTTGCGTAAAATCCATACATAGGGCCAGCTTTATCATCCTTTTTTTTTTTTTTTTTTTGGGGGGGGGGGGGGGTTCACGACTCTTCTATCTGGTTTGATGCTGTCTGTCACGATTTCGTCTCCTGTCCTAACCTCTTCATCTCAGAGTAGCCCTTGCAACCACGTCTTCAATTATTTGCTGGATATATTCTAGTGACTGTCTTGCTCTGCAGTTTTTGCCTCTACTGCTCCTTCTAGTACCATGGCACTCATCCCTCCATGTCTTAAAAGATGTCTTATCATCCTGTCCCTTCTCCTTACCAGTGTTTTCCACATATTCCTTTCCTCTACGGTTCTGTGCAGAACCTCCTCGTTCCTTACCTTATCACTCCACCTAATTTTCAACATTCGTCTGTAGCGCCACATCTCAAATGCTACGATTCTCTTCTGTTCCAGTTGTTCCACAGTCCATGTTCACTACCATAGAATGACGTACTCCAGACTTACATTGACAGAAATTTTTACCTCAAATTAAGGCTTATGTTTGATACTACTAGACTTCTCTTGGCCAGGAATGCGATTTTTGCCGTTGCTGGTCTGCTTTTGATGTCCTCCTTACTCTGTACGCCAATGGTTATTTTACTGTATAGGCAGCAGAATTCGTTAACTTCATTTACTTCGTGACCATCAATCCCGATTTTATGTTTCTCGCTCTTCTCATTTCTGCTACTTCTCATTGCTTTCGTCTTTCTTCGAATTACCCTCAGTCCATGTTCTGTACTGATTAGGTTGTTCATTTCATTCAGCAGATCATGTAATCCTTCTTCACTTTCAATCACGATAGCAATGTTATCAGCGAATCGTATATCCTTTTATCTTGAATTTCGATTCCTGAACTTTTCTTTTGTTTCCATCACTGCCTCTTCGATGTACAGGTTGAACAATATGGGCGAAAGACTACATCCCTGCCTTTCACCCTTTCAATCCGAGCACTTCGTTCTTGGTCGTCCACTCTTATTATTCCCTCTTGGCTCTTGTACATATTCGCACGGTCCGATGCGTCTTGTCACGGTCCGGTCGGCTCCCCCCGTCGGAGGTTCGAGTCCTCCCTCGGGCAAGGGTGTGTGTGTTGTCCTTAGTGTAAAATAGTGTAAGTTAGATTAAGTAGTGTGTAAGCTTAGGGACAGACGACCTCAGCAGTTTGGTCCCATAAGACCTTACCACAAATTTTTTCTTGTACATATTGTCTATTACCCATGTTATCCTATAGCTTACCCCTATTTTTCTCAGAAATTCGATCATTTTAAACCATTTTACATTGTCGAACTCTGTTCCCAGGTCAACAAATCCCATGAACGGTCTCTATTTTTCTTTAGTCTTGGCTTTCATTATCAACCGCAACGTGTGAATTGCCTCTGTCGTGGCTTTAACTTTTCTACAGCCAAACTGATCGTCATCTAGCTCGCGAAGAGCAGTCGCACTATTGCTGCTGTTTTGCTAAAACATTTTTCGAGTAAAGCCCTGCTCACCCTGTCGAGACCTGTGTTGAAGCTTTGCAGCTATAATGCACACTGATGCTCGTATTTCAACTCTATATTGTCTGAAAATAATTTTAATAGTCTAAATTGCAAGGTACATTTATTCGAAGGTGACCTTTTTCATTATCTTCCCACATTAATCTTGTCTAAAAGGGAAGCAATCCCGGCGATCAGGCCCTGGAGACCACAGGATAATCGACCTACCGTAGTAGCACGTCAGCCACTTACCATCTCGTACGGTATGGAGGGGCGAGGTGTCACCACACCGCACTCCCAGACATTTTCGACGTTGCGACGTAGAACCCCCTAACCTGTCAATCAGATGATATCACGAGACTCATTGAGCCCCTATCCAGTCGTCCCACCAAGGAAAAATCCCTGCCAGCACCAGGAATCCAACCCAGCTCCACCGCATTATGGCCTGTTGTTGCGTTGTCCACTCGGCTACGGAGATTTTTTTTTTGTTTATTGTTTTTTTTTAAAAAAGTTGTGGTGGGGCTCTACGCCCACATCGGCATGACGGCTAACACAAAATGTCTACTGCGATTTCTGCATGTTGTTGCTGTTGTGGTCTTCAGTCCAGAGACTGGGTTGATGCAGCACTCGATGCTACTCTATCCTGCGCAAGCTTCTTCATCTCCCAGTTCCTACTGCAACCTACATCCTTCTGAATCTGTTTAGTGTATTCATCTCTTGGTCTCCCTCTACGATTTTTACCTTCCACGCTGACCTCCAATACTAAACTGGTGATCCCTTGATGCCTTAGAATATGTCCTACCAACCAATACCTTCTTCTAGTCAAGTTGTGCCACAGATTTCTCCTCAATTATATTCAATACCTCGTCATTAGTTATGTGATCTACTCCATCTAATCTTCAGCATTCTTCTGTAGCACCACCTTTCGTAAGCTTCTATTCTCTTTTTGTCTAAACTATTTATCGTCCACGTTTGACTTCCATACATGGCTACACTCCATGCAAATACACTCCTGGAAATGGAAAAAAGAACACATTGACACCGGTGTGTCAGACCCACCATACTTGCTCCGGACACTGCGAGAGGGCTGTACAAGCAATGATCACACGCACGGCACAGCGGACACACCAAGAACCGCGGTGTTGGCCGTCGAATGGCGCTAGCTGCGCAGCATTTGTGCACCGCCGCCGTCAGTGTCAGCCAGTTTGCCGTGGCATACGGAGCTCCATCGCAGTCTTTAACACTGGTAGCATGCCGCGACAGCGTGGACGTGAACCGTATGTGCAGTTGACGGACTTTGAGCGAGGGCGTATAGTGGGCATGCGGGAGGCCGGGTGGACGTACCGCCGAATTGCTCAACACGTGGGGCGTGAGGTCTCCACAGTACATCGATGTTGTCGCCAGTGGTCGGCGGAAGGTGCACGTGCCCGTCGACCTGGGACCGGACCGCAGCGACGCACGGATGCACGCCAAGACCGTAGGATCCTACGCAGTGCCGTAGGGGACCGCACCGCCACTTCCCAGCAAATTAGGGACACTGTTGCTCCTGGGGTATCGGCCAGGACCATTCGCAACCGTCTCCATGAAGCTGGGCTACGGTCCCGCACACCGTTAGGCCGTCTTCCGCTCACGCCCCAACATCGTGCAGCCCGCCTCCAGTGGTGTCGCGACAGGCGTGAATGGAGGGACGAATGAAGACGTGTCGTCTTCAGCGATGAGAGTCGCTTCTGCCTTGGTGCCAATGATGGTCGTATGCGTGTTTGGCGCCGTGCAGGTGAACGCCACAATCAGGACTGCATACGACCGAGGCACACAGGGCCAACACCCGGCATCATGGTGTGGGGAGCGATCTCCTACACTGACCGTACACCACTGGTGATCGTCGAGGGGTCACTGAATAGTGCACGGTACATCCAAACCGTCATCGAACCCATCGTTCTACCATTCCTAGACCGGCAAGGGAACTTGCTGTTCCAACAGGACAATGCACGTCCGCATGTATCCCGTGCCACCCAACGTGCTCTAGAAGGTGTAAGTCAACTACCCTGGCCAGCAAGATCTCCGGATCTGTCCCCCATTGAGCATGTTTGGGACTGGATGAAGCGTCGTCTCACGTGGTCTGCACGTTCAGCACGAACGCTGGTCCAACTGAGGCGCCAGGTGGAAATGGCATGGCAAGCCGTTCCACAGGACTACATCCAGCATCTCTACGATCGTCTCCATGGGAGAATAGCAGCCTGCATTGCTGCGAAAGGTGGATATACACTGTACTAGCGCCGACATTGTGCATGCTCTGTTGCCTGTGTCTATGTGCCTGTTGTTCTGTCAGTGTGATCATGTGATGTATCTGACCCGAGGAATGTGTCAATAAAGTTTCCCCTTCCTGGGACAATGAATTCACGGTGTTCTTATTTCAATTTCCAGGAGTGTACTTTCAGAAAAGACCTCCTGACACTTAAATCTATACTCGATGTTGACAAATTTCTCTTCTTCAGAAACGCTTTCCTTTCCATTGGCAGTCTACATTTTATATTTTCTCTACTTCGACCATCGTCAGTTATTTCGCTCCCCAAATAGTAAAACTCATTGATTACTTTAAGTGTCTTATTTCGTAATGTAATAGCCTCAGCATCACCCGATTTAATTCGGTAGCATTCCACTATCCTCGTTTTGCTTTTGTTGATGTTCGTCTTATATCCTCCTTTCAAGACACTGTCCGTTCCGTACAGCTGCTCTTCCAGGTCCTTTGCTGTCTCTGACGGAAATACAATGTCATCGGCAAACCTCAAAGCTTTTACTTGTTCTCCATGGATTTTAATTCCTACTCCGAATTTTTCTTTTGTTTACTTTACTGCTTGCTCAATATACCGATTCAATAACATCGGGGATAGGCTACAACCCTGTCACTCCCTTCCCAACGACTGCTTCCCTTTCATGCCCATCGACTCTTTTCTGCATAAGGGTTTTCTCTAAAGTCAGGCCTCGCATGATGTGGGTACTGCGATGTCTGCGCACGTCTGGTTAAATTTAACCAGTAATAAACGCTGATCTGGAGATAGATTGGTTCGAAAGTTGAATGAAGGGTAGCGGTTTGAAGGGCAGGAGATAAAAAGAGCCAAGGCAAGAGCCAAGGGAATAATCCGTCTGCGATACTTGGGTCTGGTTGTAAGTGTAGTAGCGGTGTCATTGCTGGCTGTGACAGGTCGTGCAAGAGTAGGCTTTGTTAGCAGTGGGTACCATGCAGGTCGATACATCTGACGTTGTGCGGTGCTGTTACTCGGCGGCTGCCGCTGGGTGCCGATGTTGATTTCTCGGTCAGAGTCGTTTTCTGTCCGATAGGTCGTATATCAGATTATATATATGAAGGTGGTGTCTGTTCTTTTGGAAGTGTCCGAAAGAACAGATACCATCTTCATATATATACATATATATATACATGGTGGTCCATTGATAGTGACCGCGCCAGATATCTCACGAAATCAGCGTCAATGAAAAAAACTACAAAGAACGAAACTTGTGTAGCTTGAATGGGGAAACCAGATGACGCTGTGGTTGCCCCGCTATATGGCGCTGCCGTATATGAAACGGGTATCAACAGCGCTTTTTTTAAATATAGGATCGCCCATTTTTTATTACATATTCGTGCAGTACGTAAAGAAATATTAATGTTTTAGTTGGACCACTTTTTTCGTTTTGTGATAGTTGGCGCTGTAGTAGTCACAAGCATAAGGCTCACAATTTTAGAAGAACAGTTGGTAACAGGTAGGTTTTTTAAATTAAAATACAGAACATAGGTACGTTTGAACATTTTATTTCGGTTGTTCCAATGTGATACATGTACCTTTGTGAGCTTATCATTTCTGAGGACACATGCTGTTACAGCGTTATTACCTGTAAATACCACATTAATGCAATAAATACTCTAAATGATGTCCGTCAACCTCAGTGCATTTGGCAATACGTGTAACGACATTCCTCTCAACAGCGAGTAGTTCGCCTTCCGTAATTTTCGCACATACATTGACAATGCGCTGACGCATGTTGTCAGGCGCTGTCGGTGGATCACGATAGTAAATATCCTTCATCTTTCGACATCCAATCCACCTGTCATGAAATATGCTATTCAACACCGCTTCAACCGCACGTGAGCTATGTGCCGGACATCCATCATGTTGGAAGTACATCGCCATTCTGTCCTGCAGTGAAACATCTTGTAGTAACATCGGTAGAACATTACGTAGGAAATCAGCATACTTTGCACCATTTAGATTGCCATCGATAAAATGGGAGCCAATTATCCTTCCTCCCATGATGCCGCAGCGTACATTAACCAGCCAAGGTCGCTGATGTTCCACTTGCCGCAGCCATCGTGGATTTTCCGCTGCCCAATAGTGCATATTACGCAGGTTTACGTTACCGCTGTTGGTGAATGACGCTTCGTCGCTAAATAGAACGCGTGGAAAAAATCTGTCATCGTCCCGTAATTTCTCTTGTGCCCAGTGGCAGAATTGTTCAAGACGTTCAAAGTCGTCGCCATGCAATTCCTGGTGCATAGAAATATGGTACGGGTGCAATCGATGTTGATGTAGCATTCTCAGCATCGACGTTTTTAAGATTCCCGATTCTCGCTACTGATGTACGGATTAGCCACGACAGCAGCTAAAACGCCTGCTTGGGCATCATCATTTGTAGCAGATCGTGGTTGACGTTTCACATGTGGCTGAACACTTCCTGTTTACTTAAACAACGTAACTATCCGGCGAATGGTCCGGACACTTGGATGATGTCGTCCAGGATACCGAGCAGCATACATAGCACACGCCCGTTGGGCATTTTGGTCACAATAGCCATACATCAACACGATATCGACCTTTTCCGCAATTGGTAAACGGTCCATTTTGAAACGGGTAATGTATAACGAAGGAAATACCGCCCGCACTGGTGGAATGTCAGGTGATACCACGTAGTCACGTTTGTGACTATTACAGCGCCATTTATCACAAAGCGAAAAAAGTGGTGCAACTAAAACATTCGAATTTCTTTACGTACTACACGAATATGTAATAAAAGTGGGGGTTCGTATTAAAAAAAAAAAAAAACAGTTGACATCGGTTTGACCTATGGCAGCGCCATCTAGCGGACCAACCGTAACGCCATATGGTTTCCCCCTTCAAGCTAGAGAAGTTTCGTTCTTTGTAGTTTTTGCGTTTGACGCTTATTTCGTGAGATATTTGGCCCCGTCACTATCAATGGACTACCCTGTATAATACATCTGAATGGCTCGTCAGGGTACGTAACTCACAACGCGTTTGAGTTCCTTAGAGAACAGAGAAGACAGACGCTAGAGTGACCCACACATCATGGCTGACGCGATGGCCACTGTCCAGGGCGTGGTCCTCACTGACGTGGGGGGACAGCTGAAGGCCGGGTGGACTGGCCGTTCTCTCCCGTGTAGCAGCGTCGCCTCGCTGACCCCCGGTCCCGTAATTTGATTACACAACAGCTACCGCACACTATGTGTGACAGTTTTAGGCAAATCTCTCACGTGTTTGGGTGCATACACGGGCTGTAGAATCGGGAAATATATTTCCAAAACTGATGGCGTACACTACAAGCTGGCAGTCATCTTTACCGTAAAAGGCATTCATTGATTCAAGTTACACTAACAAGGGAACCTCCCCATCGCACCCCCCTCAGATTTAGTTATAAATTGACACAGTGGATAGGCCTTGAAAAACTGAACACAGATCAATCGAGAAAACAGGAAGAAGTTTTGTGGAAGTATGAAAAAATAAACAAAATATACAAACTGAGTAGTCCAAGTTTAACATATCCAACATTAAGGACGATATAACACGACGAGCGCCGTGGTCCCGTGGTTAGAGTGAGCAACTACGAAACGAGAGGTCCTTGGTTCAAGTCCTCCCTCGAGCAAAAATTCTACTTACTTTATTTTCGCAAAGTTACGATCTGACCGTTCATTCATTGACGTCTCTGTTCACTGTAATAAGTTTAGTGTCTGTGTTTTGCGACCGCACCACAAAACCGTGCGATTAGTAGACGAAAGGACGTGCCTCTCCAATAGGAACCGAAAACATTTGATCGCAAATTCATAGGTCAACCGATTCCTCCACAGGAAAACACGTCTGAAATATTCTATACGACACTGGTGACGGCATGTGCGTCACATTACAGGAATATGTTGTCGACCCACCTAACTTGCACACTTGGCGCATGGGTAAAAAGATTCTTCTACCCTGCCCGATTTAGGTTTTCTTGTAGGTGTGATAATCACTCCCAAAAAAGTGATGAAAACATTGAGTTTGTCACATAAACGGCAACAAATGAATGCAACAGTTTCACAGTCGCACAGTTTTCCCTGTTCTCTGTCAAAACAAACGTTTTTAACGTTTTCAAGTTTTTCCGTGTGTAGACCGTCAAATCCTGCATGTGTCCAAGCAAATCTGAACATGTCCTGGAATTTTGGAGAGCAAAGTTGATCATGTCTGAGTGCATGAACTTTGATAATTGTCTGAAAATAAAAAATTAAATCTTTTCACTCGAGGGAGGGTTGAACCACGGACCTTCCGTTCCGTAGCTGCTCACGGGACCACGGTGCTCCTCAGTGAACAGGTACCTTTTTGTGACATATCTTGCACACGGACTACTCAGTTTGTATATTTTGCTTATTTTTTTCATAGTTCCATACAACTTCTTCCTGTTTTCTCGATTGTTCTGTGTTCAGTTTTTCATGGCCTATCCCTGTGCCAACTTATAACTAAATCTGAGGGGGCTGCGATGGGGAGGTTCCCTTGTAAGTGATCACATACACGATTAACCAATTCCAAGCCTAGTTACTACGGGCGACTTTCAGTAACTAATGCAACACGCCACTTTTCTGAAGGTAGGTCGGTTTTGTTCAGGACCCCAATCCATCATATTATTCCCCCATTATTGTGGCTACAAATTCCTATTTTTTAACATAATCTCCGTTCAAGACGACGGCCTTACACTTACTGGGAGGGCCTGAGGCCCGTCATGTACCACCCTATTGGTCGACGTCGAAGCCAATGTCTTGCTACATCAGTAACCTCACCATCATTCAAGCACTGCACACCGTGGACTGTATCCTCCACTCTACCAAACATATGTAAATCGTAAGGCTCGATATCAGGTCTGTATGGTGGAAGAGGAAGAACAGTCCAATGAAGTTTGCCTGGACGTCGACGACTTGCATTGTCACGGATAAGGATAAGTTCAATGATAACTGAAACCCTTAGCTGCCGGCAGGTGTTGTTGATATACCTCGATGTGGACAGCTGAAAATGTGTGCCCCGACCGGGACTCGAACCCGGGATCTCCTGCTTACATGGCAGATGCTCTATCCATCTGAGCCACCGAGAACACAGATGAATAGCGCGACTGCAGGGACTTATCCCTTGCACGCTTCCCGTGAGACTCACATTCCCAACTGTCCACAATTCTACATATGTAATGTACCTTATAGACATTTGCCCATTCACTGTCGGCAGCTAAGGGTTTCAGTTAGTCATCATTTATGGAGCTAAACATTCAGAAAACTGAAAAATAAGGGCCACCCTGATGCTCACAGTCTACACACTGCCACCTTGGGAATAGCCACAGTATTTACAAACAGTTTCTACGGAAAGCACGTCTTCCGAGCCGTTATTGATGATCACACACTGAGTTCTCCGCTGACGTAATGAGAGCAGCTGGGAAATTGGGCTGCACTCTTCAGGATTTACACTTCCTGTGATCGTCCAGCCACCTACGGTTAGACCAAAGTACTACACACATGTAACTGTAATGATGAATCGAATGGCGCATCGTGAACGAAACGAAAAAAATTAAGAGTGAATAAATATGGAATGGCCACACTACAATGAATACCAGTAAGAATACGGAATAGGGACTGTCTGAAAGTCAGGAGAAATTCCGAATGCGTTTACAATACCAATGTCCATTAATTGTATGTATCCCAAAGAAGGACTCCTCAGATTGGTGCCTAATTGTGCCACAATGCCAACATCCATTAATTGTCTCTATCACATAGAAGGACTCCTCAGATTGTAACTAATAGAGCTGCTACAATGTGTAGATTCTGGCTTTGAACTTGTCCGGTAGAAACTTCACGAGGATACTGGCGAAGCGATGCCTCAAGCACTAAGGGGATAAGCGCCGAAGTTGTTAGAGAAAGCAGCTGGGTCCTCGCCGTTGAAAATATTCCAGTGTGTCTCATCTGGGTTGCGACTAGAACTCGCCACAGCTCCTCGTCGCGAGAGCTGTGCAAGTTAGGACACACGGAACAAGTTCAAAGCGTCGTCCGGATGCAAATTCAGGAGCTCCAAGGCCCATCTGCCGCGGCAGAATTATGCAAATTGGGGACTCGGGTCCCGGGACAGCTGTTGCCCGAGGGGAAAAACTCTAATGGATGCGACCTGTCAAAAAAATTCCGCTTCGCAATCTTTTTACGACGTACCATTACACGTGTAATAACTGGCTAGGCTGCGCAGAGGGTAAAGTGCCTCGGTCCCAAATTACAGAAATTCTTGCGTTCCCACAAATTTGCACTGCGGTTGAGAAATAGTGTGATACGTTAGCGGAGAGAGTGTAATGGTGGTGCAACCACAGGCCGTCGTCTACACAATTCAGAAATACAGAGTGCTTATAAATTAGTTATACAAAAGTAACCTTTAATTCTGAGTAAGGTAAATAACTTGCAGGAATATTTGTTAGGCCACTGAATGCAGTATATCTTCAGGTCTTATTCCTGCCTGAAGCTGTTAGTTCCCGACGTTCCCGCTACTTGTCATACCTTTTGTGTAGAAATGCTTAGCAAAATGCAAACATATAATGATTTTCTTAATGAAATTGTGCTCAGTGACGAAGCCATCTTTCGTACTTGCTGTAAAGCGAATCAGCCTAATCTTCGGATATGGGGTGAGCAGAAAACTAACAAGTAAACGGCTATGTACGGTAATCACATAAGGTAAATGGTTTTTGCACTGTAAGCTGTAAAAATTACGGTGCTCCCTTTGCCGGGACAACGGCCTTGCCGCAGTGGATTCATCAGTTCCCGTTAGATTGCAGAAGTTAAGCGCTGTTGGGCGTGGCCGGCATTTGGATGGGTGACCATCCGGGCCGCCATGCGCTGTTGCCATTTTCCGGGGTGCACTCAGCCTCGTGATACCAACTGAAGAGCTACTCGACCGAACAGTAGCGGCTTCGGTCAAAGAAAACCATCATAACGACCGGTAGAGCGGTGTGCTGACCACACCCCCCGCCTATCGGCATCCTCAGCTGAGGACGACACGGCGGTCGGATGATCCCGATGGGCCACTTGTGGCCTGAAGACGGAGTGCCTTTTTTTGCTTTTTTGCCGAGTCAACTGGTTATCGTACCTGGACACGCTTTAACGTTGTCTAACGCCTCAGTTACAATACGATACGGGCACAGAATTTAATTTTCAGGGAGATGGCATCGTGCAGTCGTTGCGTATCTCCGTAGGAATGTGCCGACTTCGACGGAACGCGTTGGAGCTATGTCGTGGACACCACCATCGCCTAAATTAACCACAATGGACTTCCCTGTTTGGAGTTACATTAAAGATATCGTTTGTTCCTCAGCCTCTGGGAAACGTCACCGAGCGGCGACAACGGACAACACAAAAAGTTTCCACCATGCATTAAGGCTTGTTCCAAAGCATTTGTTCGGAAACTGATTATAGATGGGACATTTCTCTTGTCGCAAAAGGTAGCCACAGTTGACATTTCTAAATAAAACCTGAAGAACTACAGCAGTCAGTCCTTATATTTCTGTAATTTACACTACTGGCCATTAAAATTGCTACACCAATAAGAAATGCAGATGATAAACGAGTATTCATTGGACAAATATATTATACTAGAACTGACATGTGATTACATTTTCACACAATTTGGCTGCATAAATCCTGAGAAATCAGTACCCAGAACAACAACCTCTGGCCGTAATAACGGCCTTGACACGCTTGGGCATTGAGTCAAACAGATCTTGGATGACGTGTACAGGTACAGCTGCCCATACAGCTTCAACACGATACCACAGTTCATCAAGAGTAGTGACTGGCGTATTGTGACGAGCCAGTTGCTCGGCCATCATTGACCAGACGTTTTCAATAGGTGAGAGATCTGGAGAACGTGCTGGCCAGGGCAGCAGTCGAACATTTTCTGTATCCAGAAAGGCCCGTACAGGACCTGCAACATAATGTCGTGGATTATCCTACTGAAATGTAGAGTTTCGCAGGGATCGAATGAAGGGTAGAGCCGTGGGTCGTAAAACATCTGAAGCGTAACGTCCACTGTTCAAAGTGCCGTTAATGCGAACAAGAGGTGACCGAGACGTGTAACCAATGCCACCCCATATCATCATGCCGGGTGATACGCCAGTATGGCGATGACGAATACACGCTTCCAATGAGCGTTCATCGTGATGTCGCCAAACACGTATGCGACCATCATGATGCTGTAAACAGAACCTGGATTCATCCGAAAAAATGACGTTTTGCCATTGATGCGCCCAGGTTCGTCGTTGAGTACGCCATCGATGGCACTCACGTCTGTGGTGCAGCGTCAAGGGTAACCGCAGCCATGATCTCCGAGCTGATAGCCCATGCTGCTGCAAACGTCGTCGAACTGTTCGTGCAGACGGTTGTTGTCTTGCAAACGTCCCCATCTGTTGACTCAGGGATCGAGACGTGGCTGCACGATCCGTTACAGCTATACGGATCAGATGCATGTCGTCACGTGTGCTAGTGATACGAGGCCGTTGGGATCCAGTTTTTTTTTCTTTATTGATTTTCAATTCCCCCCGAAGGGGGCGGGCTGGTGGTGGTGGTGGTTAGTGTTTAACGTCCCGTCGACAACGAAGTCATTAGAGATGGAGCGCAAGCTCGGGTTAGGGAAGGATTGGGAAGTAAATCGGCCGTGCCCTTTCAAAGGAACCATCCCGGCATTTGCCTGAAACGATTTAGGGAAATCACGGAAAACCTAAATCAGGATGGCCGGAGACGGGATTGAACCGCCGTCCTCCCGAATGCGAGTCCAGTGTACTAACCACTGCGCCACCTCGCTCGGTGGGGCGGGATGGCAGCCGTCTATTACGCTGCTCTACAGCCTACAAACTTTTTTTAAAAACGAAAGAAGAAAAGAAACAAGAAAAACAGGCGATAAAACGGCGACTTAAAGTGTAAAATGGCGGAAAAATGCGGAAAGTTAAAACAGAAAGCAAAAGGGGTTGGCAATGTTAATAAAAGACACAGGAATCAGACAAGTAACATAGTACCCACACATTTAAAAAACATGGCGACAGTCTGATTTCTGTTCGCAAGAGATAAAAAATCGCACCCAGCGACAGTATGATGGCCGTTCGCAACACTTCCCAAAAGACACAATTGGGATCCAGCACGGCGTTCCGTATTACCCTCCTGAACTCACCGCTTATATATTCTGGTAACAGTCATTGGATCTCGACCATTGCGAGCAGCAATGTCGCGATACGGTAAACCGCATTCACGTTAGGCTACAATCGGACCTTTATCAAAGTCGGAAACGTGATGGTACGCATTTCTCCTCCTTACACGAAGCATCACAACAACGTTTCACC
Source organism: Schistocerca serialis cubense (assembly GCF_023864345.2). Taxonomy (NCBI): domain Eukaryota; kingdom Metazoa; phylum Arthropoda; class Insecta; order Orthoptera; family Acrididae; genus Schistocerca; species Schistocerca serialis. The sequence continues at coordinate 218,749,689 of NC_064647.1, read as the reverse complement.
ACGCGACGCCGGTCAACTGCTGTTTGTGTATGAGAAATCGGTTGGAAACTTTCCTAATGTCAGCACGTTGTAGGTGTCGCCACCGGCGCCAAACTTGTGTGAGTGCTCTGAAAAGCTAATCATTTGCATATCACAGCATCTTCTTCCTGTCGGTTAAATTTCGCGTGTGTAGCACGTCGTCTTCGTGGTGTAGCAATTTTAATGGCCAATAGTGTATTTACCTTTTTCACAATTAATTGTGTCCTCGGAGTCTTTCGCCACGGCATACATGAATAAAACGATGCCGGTTTTCAAGCCGCGTCAGTTCGAATAAAATCCTCTCTGCCATCGTCGTCAGGAGTTCACTGACAGCCAGGGATGCTTCGGTTTCTCGCTTATATAGGCATGATGACATCATCAGCAGCCTGTGAGATGGACCCAACGTGGCGCACGCGCGTAAGTCGACCCGGAAAGCTTGCGGAGCTATTGCCCGTGTTAGCACCGGTGACGTCATGTGGCTCCAGGGGCAGGTGCCACGTTTCAAACTGCCGCTCCCATGTCGCGCATCTGCCTTTATTTCGATGTCCAACGCCAGCTCCCTTTCCCTGCTAAGTATGTACCCCTGGTTAATTTATTAACACCCTATATATGCATATACGTAGGATGCTGCAGTACGCAACAGACAACTTGTAACTAGACAGATCTGGTTGAAAATGGGAGAGATGTGTTAATATTTGCTGTATCATAATTAATAGCAAAACACTGACATGGGTGGAAGAACGCGATAGTAGAAAAGAAATTTTTCTAGTAAACAGAGGTTCATGAACGAAAATTTAGCGAACTAAAAGAAAAAGGTCTGTTCACGAGCCGCCACTGATTTCAGAACGAAATATTAACCTGGTTAGTACCAACGTGTTCGAATGTAAGCTTCTCAATTAAATCCCCTCTAATTTTGCTCAAATTTGACCTCTGGTCTACCTTCCGAAGAAACACTCCTCTGCTTCTGGACGTTTACTGAACGCTCGTACTTGTTAAAGTAGTTTGGACGTTCTAATCTCTGGTTAATGGAGACAGTTTGTAGTAATACAAGAAGAGCGAGTATATATTCGTTTGTGTCACAGAATAACAAGTAAAATCAAATCTTACTGATGCAAGATGAACAAGTGCAGTGTTCGTTGCTTTTAGAGAATAAGTAAACCATCCTAGTGGGTGACCACTTTGTACAAGGCCAATGCCGACACAGTGAAGTAAACCAGCAGGGTATACAACACATTATATTTATCATCTTATGCGTCACCTAATCACAACAAGATGCTGGGCACGTTAATGGACCTAGAAATCTAAGTCAAGGGTGAGATTAGCAGTCATTTATTTGCTCAGATGATTGGTATACATCACAATGATATTAACAAAGAGCAACGTTCTATAAAAATCAGATGAAATTGGAAAATGACGCTAACCCACCGGGGAGGTACCAAAAGTGTGGAAGACAGCGTGGAATTCTTTGGCTTGCTGGTAGTAAAAATGTCGGCTTATTTAAAGAGGAATGGAAAGATGGAGGAGAACGGGAAGTGACTCCAATCAAAACACTCAGAGACAACAAATCCTCAGGAGAGGTCAGAATAATATAAGGATTAATGAAAAAAGGAGGTGAGAGACTGCACTTTCAGATGTATAAACTGATCCAGTTGATACGGGAGAATGAGAAATTGCTGGAAGAATCGAAACTGGCCATAGCAAGCCCGATATACACACATCAAAAGAAAGTTTTGCTTCAACCAGAACGCCTGAAGATAGACGTTGACTGTCGATATTTTATCATAGACACAGTCCCTTTGACTGTTCCGAAATGTCACTAAACCCGCCCAAAGATGTAAACAACCATGCCTGAGCAGCGCCTATTAGACGGAGGGGGTCCGACAGCCGATCAGTTCCAGTCATTCCACCAGGAAGGAGGTACACGGCTCGTGTTGTCTGCAGTTCAACCATGCCTAGGCGGTCAATACCGCGGTTCGATCGCATTCGCATTGTTACTTAGTGCCAGGAAGGGCTCTGAACAAGGGAAGTGTCCAGGCGTCTCGGAGTGAACCAAAGCGATGGAAATGGAGGAGATACAGACGGACAGGCACTCTCGATGACGTGCCTCGCTCGGGCCGCCCGAGGACTACTACTGCAGTGGATGACCGCTACCTACGGATTGTGGCTCGGAGGAACCCTGACAGCATCGCCTCCATGTTGAATAATGCTTTTCGTGCAGCCACAGGACGTCGTATTACCACTCAAACTGTGCGCAGTAGGCTGCAGGATGGGCAACTTCACTCCCGACGTCCATGACGAGGTCCATTTTTGCAACTACAATGCCATGCATTGCGGTACAGATGGACCCAACAACATGTCGAATGGACCACTCAGGATTGGTATCACGATCTCTTCGCCGACGAGTGTTGCATATGCCTTCAATCAGACAATCGTCGGAGACGTGTTTGGAGGCAACCCGATCAGGCTGAACGCCTTCGACACACTGTCCAGCCAGCGCAGCAAGGTGGAGGTTCGCTGCTGTTTTGGGGTGGCATTATGTGGGGCCGACGTACGCCGCTGGTGGTCATGGAAGGCGCCGTAACGGCAGTACGATACCTGAATGCCATCCTCCGACCGATAGCACAACTATATCGGCAGCATATAGGTAAGGCATTCGTCTCGATGGACGACAATTCACTCCCTCATCGTGCACATCTTGTGAATGATTTCCTTCAGGATAACGACATCGCTCGACTACAGTGGCCAGACATGAACCCTGTCGAACATGCCTGGGATGGATTGAAAAGGGCTGTTTATAAACGACGTGACCCACCAACCACTCTGAGGGAGCTACGTCGAATCGCAGTTGAGGAGTGGGACAATCTGGACCAACAGTGCCTTGATGAACTTGTGGATAGTATGCCACGACGAATACAGGCACGCAAGAGGACCTGCTACTGGGCATTAGAAGTACCCGTAAGTACAGCGACCTGGACCACTACCTCTGAAAGTATGTATGATGGTACAACATGCAACGATGTTTATGTTGATCCCTATTCCAGTTTTCTGTACAGGTTCCTGAACTCTCGGAACCGAGGTGATAGAAAACGTTTTTTGACGTGTTTATGTATGTGTGTATGTATGTAGTGAATAATAACGAATGAAAACAATACAGGACGAGTTTATTTCACCGTGTACAGACTCTAGGGATTGATAGATGAGAGGATGCGGAACAAAAAAGATCTAATTGAGACGCCCGCTGAACCCGGTGGGCAGAACAGGTACTAGGATTGTGGAAAGGGCCAAGGGTTGAGGGCAGTTTCTGCTTCTATTTGTCATTTTTTGTAATTTAATAACCTTTACAACCAAAGAGGCGCATAGCCGAATCTTTATCGAATGCAACTCTTCCACGGCTGAAGGCTTCCAACAAGAAATCTTACTAGATAAAAATCCAATTAAGGTCACAATAAAGTAATTCAAAAAACAACATACGCAAAGTGCAATACAAATGGCTGTGGGACACAATTGAAATCCAAAATTTTAGAATATATTATCATAGACCTTTAAAGTGAGAAGGCCAACAAGAATTCTTAAAAAAATCAAAATTCAATTAAGTTCAAATGGCTCTGAGCACTATGGGACTTAACATTTATGGTCATCAGTCCCCTAGAACTTAGAACTACTTAAACCTAACTAACCTAAAGACATCACACAACACCCAGCCATCACGAGGCAGAGAAAACCCCTGACCCCGACGGGAATCGAACGCGGGAATCCGGCGTGGGAAGCGAGAACGCTACCGCACGACCACGAGATGCGGGCTCAATTAAGTTAGCAATAAAGTAATGTAAAACCCAAAAGGCAACATATGCAAGGTGCAACACAAATGGCTGAGGGCCATAATTAAATTTCAAAACTTCAGAACATACTCGTATTACCATAGTCTCTGAAAGGAAGAAGGGCAGCATGTTTAACAACAAGAAATCTTAAAAATCAACAAGATAAAAATCCAATTAAGATAGCAAGAAAGCAATTAAATAATTTCAACATATGCAAGGTACAATGTCAATGGCTGAGGGCCACAATTAAACTCCAAAATTAAAAAAAAATATTATCATAATCTTTAATGGCAGAAGGCCGCAGTGTTTAAGCTTGAAAGATAAATTAAAAAATTTATTTTACAAAATTTTAAGAAACAAAACAAATAACCATATGCCTAAAATTTAAAATAGCTGACAACATATAATTAAACACCGGTGGCTATCAGAAGGCCTCCAGGGAGGTCGGCCTGCCCTCGTTCGCTTAGGTGAGACAGGTGGTGAGCCCAACTGCACTTGATCCGTCGGAACCCAACCAGGGGACAGCCACGGACCGACCGACACAGCGACTTGCTTCCCGTCAATCAGTATATGAGAACTCAAACCAGCAATGTTACAAACGCGATAACCCACAATGGAGTATGTATTAGCTGTGAAAATTACACACCATGTTGGACAGAGACAAAAGGTGAGGAAAGGACGCCGCCTGAAATTACGTTAGTGGCCAGGGCAGGTAACCGGAACACTAACGGCGTCAAGACAGAAAATTCCACTGGTGCACTCGAATCGTAGTCGACCAAAACAGTTAATTGCACCGCTTGGCGGCTGAATCTCAGCAGTAGAACCACTCGGTGTTGCTCACCGGAAAATCTTCCCAACAGCAAACCACCGAAGCGGACCACCACAACATGAATAGACGTGGCTTGGGTAGTTGAAACCACTACTCAACTTTGACGTCCTGGCTCGGTGAACCACGAAGCTCGTAGCGATCGGACAGTTCCACACACGGCCGGCCGCGGTGGCCTAGCGGCTCTAGGCGCTCAGTCCGGAACCGCGAGACCGCTACGGTCGCACGTTCGAATCCTGCCTCGGGCGTGGATGTGTGTGATGTCCTTAGGTTAGTTAGGTTTAAGTAGCCTCGGGCATGGATGTGTGTGATGTCCTTAGGTTAGTTATGTTTAAGTAGTTCTAAGTTCTAGGGGACTGATGTCCACAGATGTTAAGTCCCATAGTGCTCAGAGCCATTTAGCTCCACACACGCTCCGACCGTGCGCAGGGGCTGCCAGCGGCCCCAGCCGACTGCACCGCGCGGACATAACTTCCCTCGTCCGCAACAACCGACCGACTGCTCCAGACCCCTTGCCGGAAACTATATGCACCAAACCAAAGATAGTACACGGTGCAAATATCGATACATATCACTGCTGCCGCACGTAGAAGAAAGAAGAACCACGAGAAGGGTGGGCAAACAAACACAGATAGACAGCGAAGTTCACGAAAACGCATAGTTGGGAGAGAGCACGGCTCAATAATGAACTTATATCCGGAAATACATGGTTTCCATACTGGAGACCAGTTTTTTCAGTCACACATTATTGTACCCTGCAGCCGCAGTTACAATATGCATGGTTTCCTCCTAGAGCGTGACACTGTTCCTCATACTGCCTTCCGTATCAGCGATGACGACAACTTGGAATCGGAGCTGAATTGTTTAAAGAGGACACTGAAGGCAAATGGGTATGATAGTTATTCAATCGACAGGGCTTTTAGGCGGAATATTTATACCGCTAATAAGAACGACGAGGAACGGCCTTCTCACTCCATCAGGTTACCGTTCGTTTCTGGAGTCACTAACCGCACAGTCAGAGTTTTAAAGAAAAATGGTATTCAGACATCTTTCTTTAGTCAACACAAAATAAAAGACTTTTTCCGACGGAAAACGTATGCATCTGATTACCTCCACAATGCAGGCGTATATCAAGTGTCATGTGGCTGCGGCAAAGTGTATATAGGCGAAACGGGAAGAACTGTTAAAGAATGCATCAAGGAACACGGACGGCACATGCGGCTAAAACAAAGTGCAAAATCGGCAGTAGCGGAACATCACGAGAACTGTGGGTCTGACATCGAAACAAACATTTATAGAAGAAAGGTCCGAGAAGCGGTTGAAATTTCTAAGAATTCATCTAATTTCAATAGAGAGGACTGCTATAGGCTTCCGGCACCGTGGCTCCCCGCCATCAAGGAAGTAAATACGCGACCGCGGTGTGTGAGCGGCATAAACAACGCGCTGCAAGTCACCTGGGCGGGCAACAATATTTTGGGTAAACATTCCCCTCTCTAGCTCTGTCCATTTCGAATCTAGCCACTGATGACGACCAACCAATAGCGGTAGCAGGCATTTCAACCAATAACCCTTCTGCAGCATAGTGTGGAATAGTGCCTTTCTATCCAATGACGATGACCGCCAATGGTATCCACAGGAGATAAGCTACCAACGCCTCTTCTTCTGTATTAGCCTATGACTATGGCTCACCAATGGTAGCCATATGAATTTTAACCAATACTATCACTGTTCCAGCACGAACGCCAAAAAATTCCCCCTTTATAAGTGGACGCGACACTCGTCTCTGACAGTGTTCTAGCAGTAGTGGACACAAAAAGATCCTGAGGAAGATCCCAGCAGAGGGGTCGAAACGTCGAATATTTTAGAAGAAACATGACGGGGCCTAATAACCAAGAAGATTTTAATTTCAATTTAATGTCTGATTCACTTCCGTTGCTGAGTCGCCTTGCAGTGGGTGTGATACAGCGATGTACACAGTGGTTCTGTATTCGAATCGAGAGCTTGCTGACACGGTGTTTGCTTACGGAAAGGCAAATGGTAAGAGGGCGGCTGGCAGCAAGGTTGTATCAGGAGACGTATCCCCGCCAACAAGAACTACAGCATTCAATGTTTCCAGCAGTGTTTCATCGTTTGTCTTTGACGGAGTTGTTGCCCGCATCTCGTGGTCGTGCGGTAGCGTTCTCGCTTCCTACGCCCGGGTTCCCGGGTTCGATTCCCGGCGGGGTCAGGGATTTTCTCTGCCTCGTGATGGCTGGGTGTTGTGTGCTGTCCTTAGGTTAGTTAGGTTTAAGTAGTTATAAGTTCTAGGGGACTGATGACCATAGCTGTTAAGTCCCATAGTGCTCAGAGCCATTTGAACCATTTGACGGAGTTGTTGCAGGAAGCAGGAAATCAAGAAGGACGTACCCGAAGTGTTCGGACACCAGACTTGAAGGAAAATATGATTAACACTGTGGAAGGCGACCGTCGTGTCAGTACCACGCAGTTGGCCCGCCAGTACAGATATGCCAAACGGCCGTATGGAACAGTCTCCATGACAACTGTTACTATCCTTATCACTTACAGCGCGTGCAGGGCTTACTAGCGACAGACTTCCGACATCGGGAGTAGTTTTGTCACTGGTTTCTTCACCAGGCAACTACGAATCCCGGATTTGTGTCGTCCATCCTATTCACAGATGAAGCCACCTTTACGCGGAGATGTATCTTCACCTCTCATAACAGTCATCTGTGGAATAGGGTGCAGAACTCCCATGGTATGGTGACAGCAAATCATCAGCATCGGTGCAGCCGGGATGTGTGGGCCGTGAAGCAAGGGGACGCTACAGCAAAAATTTTGGAAACTTGTGGTAAGTTCCTAATGGGCCAAACTGCTGAGGTCATCGGTCCCTGTGCGTACACATTGCTTAATCGAACTTAAACTAACTTACGCTAAGGACAACAAACACACACCCATGCCCGAGGGCGGACTCTAACCTCTGATGTAGGGAACCACGCCCACCGTGGCAAGGCACTCTAGACCACGCGGCTACTCCGCGCGGCTGAAACTACAGTCGCAATTTTTTCCAAGGACGTGCACCTTTACTGTATGCTTAAATGATGATGGCGTCCTCTTGGGTAAGATATTCTGGAGGTAAAATAGTCCCCCCATTCGGATATCCGTCGTTATCAGCAGAAACAAAACTGGCGTTCTACGGATTGGAGCATAGAATGTGAGATTCCTTAGTCGGGTAGGTGGGTTAGAAAATCTAAAATGGGAAATGGATACGTTAAAGTTACATGTAGTGGGAATTAGTAAAGTTCTGTGGCAGGGAAAACAAGACTTCTCGTCAGGTGAATACAGGGTTACAAATACAAAATCAAATAAGGGTAATGCATGAGTAAGTTTAATAACGAATAAAAAGTAGGAATGTGGATAAGCTACTACAGACAGCATAGTGAACGTTTTATTGTAACCAAGATAGACAAGAAGCCCACGCCTACCACAGTAGTACAAGTTTACATGCCAAATAGCTTCGCAGGTGATGAAGAGATTGAAGAAATGTATGATGCGATAAAATAAATTATTCTGATAGTTAAGGGAGACGAAAATTTAATAGGCATGGGGGACTGGAATTCGACAGTAGGAAAAGGAAGAGAAGGAAAAGTAGTAGGTGAATGCGGCTGGAGGTGAGGAATGAAATAGGAAGCCATTGGGTAGAATTTTGCACAGAGCATAATTTAATCACAGCTAATATTTTGTTTAGAATTTATGAAAGAAGGTGAAAGAGACATGGAGGCCCAGAAACACTTCAGAACGATTGTGCAATGGTAAGACAGATATTTGGGAACCAGGTTTTAAACTGTAAGACATTTCCAAAGGCAGATGTGGACTCTGACCATAATTTATGGGTTATTAACTTCAGATTAAAACTAAAATACCTGTAAAAAGGCGGGAATTTAAGGAAATGGGACCTGGATAAATTGAAAGACAAAGGGCTGAAGAGAGTTTCAGAGTGAGCATTAAGGAACGATTGGCAAGAACAGGGGAAAGGAACACAGTAGAAAACGAATGGATAGCTTTGATAGAAGAAATAATGAAGGCAACAATATTGCTTCCACATTACCTAACAGGCCGGAACTATCGGCGTTTTTTGCGGATGATTTTGCCTTCCCTGCTGGAAGAAGTGCCACTGGTGATTGCCGGTCGGAGTGGTCCTGCGGTTCTAGGCCCTACAGTCTGGAACCGCGCGACCGCTACGGACGCAGGTTCGAATCCTGCCTCGGGCATGGATGTGTGTGATGTCATTAGGTTAGTTGGGTTTAGGTAGTTCAAAGTTCTAGGGGACTGATGACCTCAAAAGTTAAGTCTCATAGTGCTCAGAGCCATTTGAACCATTTTGAACGACTGTTGATTCGATGAGTTATATGGCTGCTACATGATGGTGCTCCAGCCCACTTCGCCCTTAATATCCGGACGCATCTCACTCGTGTCTTGCCTGGTCGATGAATTGGACGAGGGGGTCCAATTGCGTGGCCTGCTCGTTCACCGGATCTCAACCCGTGCGATTTCTGTTTATGGGGCCATCTCGAAAGCATCGTGTATGCAGAGCCCATTCCAGGTGTGGAGACAGTGGAACAGAGTATTCATGCTGCCTTTGACACTGTTCGGATGCAGCCTGCTGATGTGAACGTGCGAGACAGAATATGCTACGGCGCTTACACACATGCGCTGAGACACATCATTTTCAACACATACTTTCAACACATACTGTAACTGTGGCTGCATAGTACAATGCGTATTAGACCCCGCCAATCAAAGTGTGGTCGAATAAATGGACTCTAGCACGGAAATCACGCATTTCCATGCAAAAGTTATTAGACTGTTTTTTGTTCCGTATCCTCGCATCGGTCAATCCCCAGCGTTTGCGCACGGAGGAAATAGTCATCGTTTATTAACAAAGCTGTAAAGTAGAATTGGATAAGACTTAGCTAATCTACGTTGAACACCTGCTCCATTATGTTGCACTGTTGAATACTTATGTTCACGAAGTAGCAAAAGATATATAAAACACTTATTTTGATGTGTTGATACGCACATTACTTAGAGCAGGACACACACACACACACACACACACACACACACACACACACACACAGAAATTCTTTGGCACTTATTTATCTGCGATATTGACATCTTTGTATACAGTGTGTTGTGTGTGTGTGTGTGTGTGTTTGTGTTTGTGTGTGTGTGTGTGTGTGTGTGTATTTTTCTCTCCAATATATGGATATTTTTAAGTAAAAAATGTGGTTTCTTTCTTTACTATTGCGGCCGGAGTGGCCCAGCGGTTCTAGGCGGTACAGTCTGGAGCCGAGCGACCGCTACGGTCGCAGGTTCGAATCCTGCCTCTGGCATGGACGTGTGTGATGTCCTTAGGTTAGTTAGGTTTAAGTAGTTCTAACTTCTAGGCGACTGATGACCTCAGAAATTAAGTCGCATAGTGCTCATTTGAACCATTTTTTTACTATTTCGTGAACACAAGCAGCGAACAGTGCAACTTACTGATGCAGCAATTTCGAAGATGGTAACCTACTACTAATCCAGTTGTACCTTAAAGATTTATTAATATGGTTTTCATTTATTACCAGGTACAGTTACAGTTACATAAGCCGTTTCTCACATCTTTCATGTCTTAGGGCAACATCACTTCATGGACGTTCATCAGAATGGGGAAAAATAGCCGACAGCTAATGCAAACGAATATCAACGTAATCTATACGTGAACGGCGATCTGAAGATAAACCTGTCGGTTCGTAACCGATAATGGCATTGTCTTTGTAAATAAATAAGATTATTGACAGTGGCTGCTTACTTTTTTCTTCGTTGCAAGGATCATCTTACGTTTTCTGCACAGCTGCCAACTCAAAATGTCAGTTTTTAACAAAACAGCATTAAATTTATTGACACTCGACACATATAGGGTGTTACCACAAGAGCATGCAAAAATGTTCAAATGGCTCTGAGCACTATGGGACTTAAGATCTGAGGTCATCAGCCTCCTAGACTTATAACTACTTACCTAACTAAACTAGGGACATCACAGACATCCAAGCCCTAGGCAGGATTCGAACCTGTGACCGTAGAAGCAGCGCGGTTCCGGACTGAAGCGCCTAGAGCCGCTCGGCCACAACGGCCTGCTGCAAAAATGTAATAGGAGATAGAGAAATGAACAATATGATGTACGGAACATTGGGTCGGAGAAGCCAGTTTAAGGAGATATGAAAGTAAACCTGTCTACTGCTTTGTCTAGCATTACTGTTTCCAGCTTATTTACAACTCTCATGCATACAAGTTTGCACGTACTGTGCTGTTTGGTTACATGTACATTCTTTATCCCTTCAAGGAAACAACGAGGACGACCATGGTTACTAGGAAGTCATGCTCGCGTTGGTCGAGATCCAATGACTGTTGACAGAATATGGAATCGGTGGGTTCAGGAGGGCAATACGGAACGCCGTACTGGATCCCAACGGCCTCGTATCACTAGCAGTCGAGATGACAAGCATCTTATCCGCATGGTTGTAACGGATCGTGCAGCCACGTCTAGATCCCTGAGTCAACAGATGGGGACTTTTGCAAGACGACAACCGTCTGCGCGAACAGTTCGACGACGTTTGCAGCAGCATGGACTATCAGCTCGGAGACCATGGCTACTGTTACCCTTGTCGCTGTATCACATACAGGAGCGCCTGCGATGGTGTACTCAACGACGAACCTGGGTGCATGAATGGCAATACGTCATTTTTTCGGATGAATCCAGGTTCTGTATACAGCATCGTGATGGTCGCATCCGTGTTTGGCGACATCGCAGTGAACGCACATTGGAAGCGTGTATTCGTCATCGCCATACTGGCGTATCACCCATCGTTATGGTATGGGGTGCCATTGGTCACATGTCTCGGTCACCTCTTGTTCGCATTGACGCCACTTTGAACAGTGGACGTTGCATTTCAAATGCGTTAACGACCCTTGGCTCTGCCCTTCATTCGATCCCTGGGAAACCCTACGTTTCAGCAGAATAATGCACGACCGCATGTTGCAGGTCCTGTACGGGCCTTTCTGGATACAGAAAATGTTCGACTGCTGCCGTGGCCAGCACATTCTCCAGATCTCTCACCAATTGAAAACGTCTGGTCAATGGTGGCCGAGCAACTGGCTCGTCGCAATACGTCAGTCACCACTCTTGATGAACTGTGGTATCGTGTTGTAGCCGCATGGGCAGCTGTACCTGTACACGCCATCCAAGCTCTGTTTGACTCAATGCCCAGACGTTTCAAGTCCGTTATTACGGCCAGAGGTGGTTGTCATGGGTACTGATTTCTCAGGATCTATGCACCCAAATTGCGTGAAAATGTAATCACATGTCAGTTGTAGTATAATATATTTTGCCAATGAATACGCGTTTATCATCTGCATTTCTTCTTGGTGTAGCAATTTTAATGGCCAGTGGTGTATAAGTTTGGCTCGTATCTGATGTGTTCGTGGAACGGTTGCTACAAGCAGTATGACACACTGGGGAGCTATGGTCGGCGTCCACTTGAGGGGAAGAATTACCCGCACGTGTGCCAGGCTGGGGGCCTTTCGCCTGTTGTTCCGCGGTCCAGGCTGCCAGCGGCCGGCCTGGACGAGGTACGTGGGTGGGGGCGGCGACTTGAAAGGCGAGGCAGCCCGCTCGGGGAGTCGCTTATCTGTCGGAACGGCCGGTGCCTGCGGGCAAAGGCACTCGCCGGCCGGTTGAGAAACCACGTCGCACGAGCGGCCAGTCGCACGAGCGCCGACACCGCAAGGGGTGTACCTACTGCGAACTCCACCCTCGCCTCACGACGTGTGAACTCGGTTCATGGTGTGCTTTCCGATGTATAGCCGACTTTACGATATTTCGGCCATTGACCGTGTCGTCTTTTTCAGGTGCTGCGAGTTGTGCTGTGATGTGTACTCCCTCCCTGGTGTCCAAAACAGTGTGAACAATTGTGCACGATCCGGAACAAATACAACAGAACACAAGCGAACGATAGTCGCCGTGCAGGAATTCTCTCTTGCGTAAACGGTACTCCGGACGAGCTGCATTCGTTCGTGTTCGTCTCGCATTTCCTAGTGTTCGCCCGAGTTCCGTTGGTTGTCGTCTTTCAGCAAACCATCGAAGGAAGTTCGTATATTCATCACTTCGGCCGTAGCAATAAAGAAAGCTTTCGTCTGTTATCTTGTATATTTCTATAGTTGAGTAGCGTGGACGACTCTGCAGGAGACACGCCCAGTAGCTCGGGTCAGGGTTTTGTTGAAGTTTCGAGAACTTACCTTCACCGAGGAGTCAAGCAGTATATTGCTCCTCCCTACGTGCATCTCGCGAAGAGACCATGAGGATAAAATCAGAGAGATTAGAGCCCACACAGAGGCATACCGACAGTCTTTCTTTCCACGAACAATACGAGACTGGAATAGAAGGGAGAACCGGTAGAGGTACTCAAGGTACCCTCCACCACACACCGTCAGGTGGCTTGCGGAGTATGGATGTAGATGTAAATGTAGATGTGAGCTATGCATTAGTCCGAAGAGAATATAATGTTGCTGACAGATGGATATAGATATCCTAAGTGCTTCTGGGATCCGAGAGTATCAGAGCACAAATGCCGAAGGGGAAGGCAATTGCCGAAGCAATCAAAAGTGCTTGCATTAGCCGCAAACAGAGTGGTCAAGCAGTATCTTTTGTATTTTTTATTAAAAAGAAAACAAAGTTCCCTGTAAGCAAAAAATTGCAAATATGGATCCATGATGCTGATCAAAATTAAAAACACCCGCACGATTTCATCTTTCTCGTTGCTTACATGCATGGTATGTGTAATTACAAGGCTTACGTGTTTCTGCTATATTAGAGATTCTTTATGATAAATAAAAAGCGTTTACCCAGGATCACGCTCTCTGCCCTCCTATATTTGCTACACTGGGTAGCCAGAAGCAGTCTGGAAAGTTTGTAAGCCTGTTTCAGGGTAGCTTTTGCTTAAAAACGGTTCAAATGGCTCTAAGCACTATGGCGCTTAACATCTATGGTCATCAGTCCCCTAGAACTTAGAACTACTTATACCTAACTAACCTAAGCACATCACACACATGCATGCCCGAGGCAGGATTCGAGCCTGCGACCGTAGCAGCCGTGTGGTTCCGGACTGAAGCGCCCAGAACCGCTCGGCCACAGCAGCCGGCTTAGCTTTTGCTAATGAAATAATTGTTAAGGGAAAATATTCGATACACTGCGTGGTTCCCAAGCTAATTAGCAATGACGTTAGTCAATCAGGCCGTTGCACGCCATATACAATTAGTGTCAGTTCTTCTCATAGGGTAGGTGATAGCGGATGGGGCTCGGGTTCGATCCTTGCTACCGTCCCATTTACAATTTTTGTATTGCTCTGTTGCACACACTTGGCGTAACCGTCCTGGTGCGCGGCTTGAATTTGCGCTCGCAGTGGCCTTATTGCCTAACTTTGTAGCTAATTGACGCCGAAACGTCGCAATGCATCGAAACTTTTCCCTTTAAAAATAATTTTCACGATAATCTACCTTGCTGCATTCTTTCAAACTTTTCAGACTGATTCTGCCATTCAGTATAGCAGGAAAACGGGGCAGCCACGCGGGGTAGCCGCACGGTCTTGGGCGCGCTGCCACGGTTCGTGCGACTACCCCCGACGGAGGTTCGAGTTCTCTCTCGGGAATGTGTGTGTGTGTGTGTGTGTGTGTGTGTGTGTGTGTGTGTGTGTGTGTGTGTGTGTGCGTGTGTGTGTGTGTGTTGTCTTTAGCGTAAGTTAATTTAAGATAGATTAAGTAGTGTGTAAGCTTAGGGACCAGTGACCTCAGCAGTTTGGTCCCATAAGACCTTACCACAAATTTCCAAATATAACAGGGCAGATTTATTTCTGAACAATTATTTCTCAGCGCAACATACCCTGCAGCATCTTTACAAGCTTTTCCGGCAGTTACTGACTACCCTGTATAGAGGGTGTAACAAAAATGTACGGTAAAAGTTGCACCCCACTTTCTCACACGTATGCGAAGAAATTATGTTCATTTTATGTACATAGGTATGGAAACACGCTGCTTCCGTGTTACAACTCATTTTCTTCAACTCATTAATCATGGGAAATACAAAGGAACAGAACGATTTTTACATGTCCCTGTTGGTATGCGACTTACGTCATTTATTCTTTACAGGTAACATTAAAGCCCTGTAACGAGTATCCACAGGCCAAGTGGCCGGCAATTGAAGAAGGGTCATGATGACCTCTCCATTGGCAAAAGAATTCGGAATATTCCCTCATTCAGATCTCAAGGAGGGGACTGCCAAGGGGGAATTAGAATTATATTAATACCTTCAGGTGTTGACAGTCGTTCATATATATCAACGGGAACAGGTAAAAATGTGTGCACCGATCGGGATTCGACCCAGGGATCTCCTGCTTACGTTGCAGGCGCTCTATCCATCTGATGCGCCGAGGGCACAGAGGATAGTGCGACTGCAGGGACTACGTCGCGCACGCCTCCCGCGAGACCCACATTCTCTCCTTGTATGTCCACACACTACATTCGTAGTGTCCCACCCCAACACACTCATTACTCGTGAAAGACATTCTTATCAAGTCCCATAAGAGTGCATCCGCACAGAAGAAGGAGGTCATGGCAGGTGTTGCCAGAACTATATGCTTATATGAATATGGTGTCTGCTCTTTCGTCCGAAAGAACAGACACCATATCCATACGCCAAGAGGGAGGTTACCATGAGAAAAAGATTCAATAATCAGTGAAAGGATAACGTTCTACGAGTCGGAGCTTGGAATGTCAGAAGCTTGAACGTGGTAGAGAAACTAGAAAAAAAGGATCAATCTAGATATAGTAGGGGTGAGTGAAGTGAAGTAGAAAGAAGACAAGGATTTCTGGTCAGATGAGTGGGGGGTAATAGCAACAGCAGCATAAAACGGTATAACAGGAGTAGGATTCATTATGAAGAAGAAGGTAACCAGAGAAGGTGTTTCTGTGAACAGTTCAGTGACAGGGTCGTTCTTATCAGAATCGACAGCAAACCAATACCGACAAACGATAGGTCAGATATTCACACAGACGTCGCTAGCTGAAGACATAAAGAGTATAAGGATATTGAAAGGGTAATACAGCATGTAAGGTGGACGAAAATCTAATAGTCATAGGGGACTGGAATGCAGTTGTAGGGGAAGGAGTAGAACAAAAGGTTACAGGAGAATATATGTTTGGGACATGGAATGAGAGACGAGAAAGACTAATAGAATTCTGTACACGTTTCAGCTCGTAACAGCGAATACCCTGTTCAAGAATCACAAGAGGAGGAGGTATACTTGGAAATGGGAAGATTTCAGTTAGATTACATCAAGGTCAGACAGAGATTCCGAAATCAGATACTGGATTGTAAGGCGTACCCAGGAGCATATATAGACTCAGATTACAATATAGTAGTGACGAAGAGTAGGCTGAAGATTGAGACATTCGTCAGGAAGAATCAATACGCAAAGGAGTGGGATACGGAGGTACTGTGGACTTGCGAGATACGGTTGAAGTTCTCTAAGGCTATAGATACAGCAATAAGGAATAGCTCAGTAGGGAGTACAGTTGAAGAGGAATGGACATCTCTGAAAAGGGGCATCCCAGAAGTTGGGAAGGAAAACAAAGGTACAAAGAAGGTAACTGCGAAGAAACCATGGGTAACAGAAGAAATACTTCAATTGACCGATGAAAGGAGGAGGTACAAAAATGTTTCGGGAAACTCAGGGATACAGTAATAAAAATCCCTGAGGAATGAAATAAATAGGATGTGCAGAGAAGCTAAGACGAAATGGCTGCAGGAAAAATGTGAAGACATCGACAAGGAAATGATTGTCAGAAGGACAGACCTATCATAGAGGAAAGGCAAAACAATCTTCGGTAACATTAAAAGTAAGGGTGGTCACATTAAGAGTGCAGCGGGAGGTCCACTATTAAATGCAGAGGAGAGAGCGGATAGGTGGAAAGAATACATTGAAAGCCTCTATGATGGGGAAGATTAGTCTGATGTGATACAAGAAGAAACGGGAGTAGATTTAGAAGAAATGGGGGATCCAGTGTTACAGCTTTGGAGGACTTAAGGTCAATTAAGGCAGAAGAGATAGATAACAATCTTACAGAATTTCTAATAGAATAGTTGGGGGAAGTGACAACAAAACGACTACTCACGTTGGTGTGTAGAATGTATGAGTCTGGCAACATATCATCTAACTTACGGAAAAGCATCATCCACACATTTCCGAAGACGGAAAGAGCTGACAAGTGCGAGAATTCTCGCAAATCAGCTTAACAGCTCATGCTTCCAAGTTACTTACTAGAATAACATAGTGAAGAATAGAAAAGAAAATTGAGGATACGCCAGATGACGATCAACTTGGCTTTAGGAAAGGTAAAGGCAGGAGTGAGGCAATCTGACGTTGCAGTTAATAATGGAAGCAAGACTAAAGAAAAATCAAGACACGTTCATAAGGTTTGTCGACCTGAAAAAGCTTTCGACAATGTAAAATGGTGCTAGATGTTCGATATTCTGAAAAAATTAGGGGTAAACTATAGGGAGTGACGGCTCATATATATGTACAACAACCAAGAGGGAATAATAAGACTGGACGACCAAGATTCCTCGTATTAGAAAGGGTGTAAGACAAATATGTGGTCTTTCTCCCCTACTGTTCAATGAGCGCATCGAGATAGCAATGATGGAAATAGAAGAAGAGTTCAGGAGTGGAATTAAAATTAAAAGTGAAATGATATCAATGATACTTCCTGAGTGGAAGTCAAGAAGAACTACATGATCTGCCGAACGGAATGAACAGGTTAATCAGCGAACAGTATAGCTTGAGAATAAAAGGAAGAAAGACGAGGGTAATGAGAAGTACTAGAAATGAGAACAGCGAGAAACTTAACATCAGGATTGATGGTCGCGAAGTAGATGTAGTTAATGAATTGTGCTATCTAGGCAGTAAAATAACCAATGACGGACAGAGCAAGGAGGACATCAAAAGCAGACTAGCAATAGCATAAAGGGACTTCCTGGCCCAGAGAAGTCTACTAATATCAAATTGTGAGTGTGGGGTTGATATGCTATTCTGTTATTCTGCGCAACAGATTAATCTGAGATGTACCCTTTACCCTGTGGCTCTTGCAAAATGCAATTTCCACCCCCACACTACTACAGAAGTCAGACAGACGCTCCTAACGTTCTAAAGAGAAATGCCTGATAAACTTTCAGCAACAAATATTTTCTGGAGTCGTCCGCTGTAAGAAAATGACACAAAAATTCACAAAATTTCTTACGTAACTAGTGGGATACATGGGTACTGGAGTAGTGCTAGTTAGTGTGAGAAAAACAAACTAACGAAAATTATTAATTATTTTGTAAACATTCTGAGAAATCACAATGACACTTTTAGTTATGAATCGAACAAGTTATATCCTGGTTCTTTTCGGAATGTGAAGTTATCTCTCAAGGATAGGATTTGATAATGAAATTTCTATACAAAGTTTAAGATTGTTATTGACTTGGCAGAATGGCTGAGAGGCGCGCCTACTCAACTTCAATAATTATCCTTTAGAATGTTGCTAGGTACGGTCGAGGCTGTCGCGTGTGCAATGCAGTGAAGTGTACTGTTGTGGAGGAAATATGGGGCTCGCAATAGCTGTAGCGCACAATACCGTAAGCTGCGATGACTGCTGTCTGCGGCACTCGCTGCTGACAAATAAGATAACTCTCGTTCTATCTTGATTGACCTTCGCCAATCAAACTCTCCCTACGCCTTGATGAAGTCAAGGATTCCTATTCAATTTTGGTAAACATTTTTGGAAAGCAATGATCAATTAATTGTTATTTTGACTAAAGTTCAGTCTTGATCACGTCATGTATGTTTTAATGATACAGGTAACCGGTTTCGGTTCTTTCTATAAAACCATCATCAGACCCATGGCTCCCTTAGGATGGTAGGCGGAGCTCTCCTCGCTGCTACGCAGTCAACTGATCAGTTGACTGCGTAGCAGCGAGGAGAGCTCCGCCTACCATCCTAAGGGAGCCATGGGTCTGATGATGGTTTTATAGAAAGAACCGAAACCGGTTACCTGTATCATTAAAACATACATGACGTGATCAAAACTGAACTTTAGTCAAAATGATTCCTATTCTCCCCTAGTCTAACTATTGGCATGGTACACCGGTCAGATAACCAGTCCACCGCGATGCCACTCAAAAATTCGCTCGCAGGCGTTTAACTATAACTCTGTCCATTCACACTGCACAATAAGTGTGGTGGCCAACACAGTGAACAACGCTTAATTGCAAGGACCCTATATTATAGAGTTGCACTCCGATTGGCTCTCGAATGAGGTGCTCTCCCAGTGAAGTACTTGGGGGAGACTTGTTCCTCGCTCCAAGAGCGACAACAGAATGGCGCCTCTCCACGCCAGACGTGAAGGGGTATGTCTTTCGATCTCTTCCATTACTCCTTCAGCTCAAGGCGTCAGAAATATCGTCTGCCAATCAGCATTGCTCTTTTAAAATGGGAGAATGACGTTTCGTTTAAGGTGACCAATCTGGAAATCTATAGTATTGGCGTTTGGCGTTTGCTGTCTCCCTTTGAAAATCTCTGAAACTGTATGCTATGTGTAAAGAATGCGTAGGTTGGACGCTCCCACACAATGTAGCGGAATTTGCTTTTAAGCCGAACATGGGGTCGTTCCCCCTATCACTCGGGCACACGCTGTCTGCTCCGCGGGTGGCTGAGGTTAACTCGTCCTCTGAAGGGACCGGCCTCCCGGTGTGTGGTCGCCTCTCTCGAACTAAAAGCTCCTGTGATCGTCATGTCTGGAATGTATGTGTGTACGCCAGCATCGAGTATTTCAACCCCGGTGCACACTTGTTATTTGCATATCGTTTACATGAACTCATACAACATTGACTTTATCTTATCGAGTTCAGGTTCGAATGAAGCATCTTGATGTGCGGAATATGATTGTGAGGGCGGAATATGTAAGCAATGAAAGTCAGGAGACCACAACGTCTTACAAAATATCGGCCTCAATTTCAGAAAGAAATTTCTGCGAATGTATATGTAGAGTACAGCATTGTGTGGTAGTGAAACACGGACTGTGGGAATAGCGGAACAGAAGAGAATCGAAGCATTTGAGATGTGGTGCTACAGACCAATGTTGAAAATTAGGTGGACTGATAAGGTAAGGAATGAGGAAGTTGTACGCAGAATCGGAGAGGTAAGGGATATATGGAAAACACTGATAAGGAGAAGGGACAGGATGATCGTACATCTGTTAAGACGTGAGGGAATTACTTCCATGGTACAAGAGAGAGCTGTAGGGGGCAAAAACCGTAGAGGAAGACAGATATGGGAATACGTCCAGCAAGTAATTGAGGACATAGATTGCAAGTGGTACTCTGAGATGAAGAGGTTGGCACAAGAGAGCAATTCGTGGCGTGCCGCACCAAACCAGTCAGAAGGTTGACGACCAAAAAAAAGATAGTAGGTTACGGAAGCATTTAAAAATTTAAATTCCCTCAGTTGTTGATTATGTGAAATCCAGCGACTCAAACGTTTGTTACCCCTGGATGTCGTCAGACAAGCAGTCTGAAACAGGAAACATGCGACTGTTTCGTCCGCTTATCAGTACAAATAATGAAAATAGAATTCGGGATAGACGTTTCTTGTGTCAAAGAGCTTCTTCCCCGATGCACATCTGATTTTTACATGTTGCAACGACCAAAAATTGATGACTGAGTCAAAGTTTAGTTATTTTAAATCCGTCTTGATTGCAAATTTTTTATTTTTTATTATTCATATGACCGGTTTCGGTTCATTCAGAACCATCTTCAGATCTGTAAAAATAATTATACTAATTTACTATTTCACGAAAGCAAATCTTTTTCATCCTATCTTATCAACATCAAATGTACCAGAACGTACCTGATATTTAAGTTACAGGAGTAACCCGTCCAATTCAGCAACATTCACATGCTACGTCACATAAAATTGGTTGGCAGAGTGCACGTCATTTATATTAATTATGACACTATTACCGACAGGTGGCGTCTGGTACATTTGTTACATTCCATTTGCACATACTGTATTCAGTAGACCTTTTTATATTAAAAATATTTAATTAAAATATGTAGATGTCAAAGCTAAAATCTGTTCTTGTCAGGATTAAAAAACAGTAAAATTATCATTTTTATACGATCTAACAGGCATAGGGCGATTTATATATCTATGGTGCTGGTGTGAACTTGTTTTCTTCTACGGTCTGCTTCCGTGGTTCCCGCCACTTTGGTGTTGTGCCGCGGTCCGCTCAGTCGTCTGCTGTCCATCGCCGCGGGCAAGAGGGCCGCACAGGAGGACCCCGTCAACGACGCCAGGCGTTGCACGCGTCTTCCGGCTTCTCCACCGCGCACCATCTCTCAACCCTCGGCCTGGATCTCCATACGCAACAGTTGTCATCTTAGTAGGTCGTCATAAATGCTAAAATAGGCGTTATGATTGAATTCGCTTTGTTCGTTGAGGATTAAATCCGGATCCTTATTTTTATGGGTGTATATTTCGATCTCTTCTAAAATGTTAAGGAACCGTCCCTCGTGAGCCCTATGCAGGATGTCTAAGTTGTTTTCAATATTCGTGACTGAGTGCTTTGTCGCAGCCATATGCGCCCCAAAAGCTGTTTTGTTTTGAGAGTAGGTGTGCTCCCTGAATCTGGTTTCAAAGTTCCTACCAGTCTGCCCTATATATTGTTTACAGCAGTCATTACATTTGATTTTATATACACCTGAATCCTGAAATTTATTCCTACTATTACATATTCTATGCCGGAGCTTCAATTTTAACGTGTTATTTGTTCGGAACCCTATTTTAACGTCGGATTTACGAAAGCATCTTTCAATTTTGTCTGCAATTCTTCCATTATAAGTGAGAGCTACATATTTTTTCTTGTTGTTCCTCTTAACTGCTACTTGCCTTCCTTCTGTTTCTTCCATTTGCCTCTTCTTTATCTTCCTATAAATATTCATCACCTGCTTACACGTATATCCGTTCGCTACGGCCACTTGTTTTAAAATACTTAACTCCTTTTCTACTTCGTGTTGGCTTAGTGGCAATCTTAGTAGCCTGTATACCATCGAAGTAAAATATGCCCATTTGTATCGCGGTGGGTGACAAGAGCGCTCGTTGATAACTAGATCTGTACACGTAGGTTTTCTGAATATGCTAAATTCATGCTTCCCATTTTTCTTTATTAGTGTTAAATCTAAGTAATCTATACGGTTGTTTTCTTCAAATTCTTCAATAAAAAAAAAAATAAAAAAATAAAAAAAAAATAAAAAAAATTAAAAAAAAAATAAAAAATTTGCAATCAAGACGGATTTAAAATAACATAAAATCACTGATTGCTGTTATCCCATAAGACATTATGTCTGTTTTTGTCAAAGTTTAGTGCCGGTAATCGTCAGCTTTATCATGCTGCGAACGCTACAGGGCGCTACCGTATCTTGCGACTTTACTGAACAGGAGTCTGGAAGTTCGCCTCTCCCTCGCTACAGCAGCCGGGTCGGTCCATAGTACCGCCGTCTTTGCCACCCCTTTAGCCGAGTAATCACAAAGTAACGCGCCGGGGAGACCAATACATAGGGCTCCGCTTCGCCGTCTGTGAGACAGGTGCTGAGTAGAGGTGCTGGTATCTGCGGCGGGAATCTACGCTCCATATCCCGAAGCCCTGGCCCGCTCGCTGGCAGCTCATATTCCCTTGATGGTTATTACAGCCGTCGTGTTCGCTATCTTTCCAAGGCAGCCAAATTAGAATCGACGGCGCTGCGCGAAGTTGGTTGCTTGTCCTACTTTAAGATTAGAGCGCATAATGGTGTCTTAGATTGCGAACACTACCAAGACGCACCGGAAACCTACTACACCACTGGCCATTAAAATTGCTACACCAAGAAGAAATGCGGTTGATAAACGGGTATTCATTGGACAAATGTATTATACTAGAACTGACATGTGATTACAATTTGGGGGCGTAGATCCTGACAAATCAGTACCCAGAACATACATATCTGGCGGCAATAACGGCCTTGATACGCCTGGGCATTGAGTCAAACAGAGCTTGGATGGCGTGTACAGGTACAGCTGCCCATGCAACTTCAACACGATACCACAGTTCATCAAGAGTAGAGACTGGCGTATTGTGACGAGCCAGTTGCTCGGCCACCATTGACCAGACCTTTTCAGTTGGTGAGAGATATGGAGAATGTGGTGGCCAGGGCAGCAGTCCAACATTTTCTGTATCCAGAAAGGCACGTACAGGACCTGCAACATGTGGTCGTGCATTATCCTGCTGAAATGTAGGGTTTCGCAGGGATCGAATGAATGGTAGAGCCAAGGGTCGTAACACATCTGAAATGTAACGTCCACTGTTCAAAGTGGCGTCAATGTGAAGAAGAGGTGACCGAGACGTGTAACCAACGGCACCCCATACCATCACGCCGGGTGATACGCCAGTATGGCGATGACGAATACACGCTTCCAATGTGCGTCCACCGCGACGTCGCCACACACGGATGCGACCATCATGATGCTGTAAACAGAACTTGGATTCATCTGAAAAAATGACGTTTTGCTATTCGTGCAGCCAGGTTCGTCGTCGAGAACACCATCGCAAGCGCTCCTGTCTGTGATGCAGCGTCAAGGGTAACCTCATCCACGGCCTCCGATCTGATAGTCCATGCCGCTGCAAACTTCGTCGAACTCTTCGTGCAGATGGTTGTTGTCTTGCAAACGTCCCCGTCTGTTGACTCAGGGATCGAGACGTGGCTGCACGATCCGTTACAGCCATGCGATAAGATGCCTGTCATCTCGACTGTTAGTGATACGAGGTCGTTGGGATCCATTACGGCGTTCCGTATTACCTTCCTGAACCCACCGATTCCATATTATCCTTACAGTCATTGGATCTCGACCAACGCGAGCAGCAATGTCGCGATACGATAAACCGCAATCGCGACAGGCTACAATCCCACCTTTATCAAAGTCGGAAACGTGATGGTACACATTTCTCCTCTTTACATGAGGCATCACAACAACGTTTCACCAGGGAAGGGCGGTCAACTGCTGTTTGTGTATGAGAAATCGGTTTGAAACTTTCCTCATGTCAGCACGTTGTAGGTGTCGCCACGGGCGCCAACCTAGTGTGAATGCTGTGAAAAGCTAATCATTTGCATATCACATCGTCTTCTTCGTGTTGGTTTAATTTCGCGTCGGTAGCACGTCATCTTGGTGGTGTAGCAATTTTAATGGCCAGTAGTGTAGTTGGCGAGGAAAAAATAAGTAGCATGTTTTCATCTCAACGGCTAATCAATGAACTATAATGTGAAGTGATACGACAAGTACAGGGACAGGATGAAAGTATGTGAACATCACACGCTCATCATATTACCATGCCTAATATGGTGTAAGAAAAGCGTTGCATTTAAAACGGCTTCTAGTCATCTCGGAATGTCTAAATACAGGTCCCGTGTGCTTTTCCAGGCAATCTCAAACGTACTTCTTGCGAAGTAGTGGAAGGTGAAGGCAGCGATATGGGGGTGGATAGTGATCATGGAACGTTCTCTTCGAAGTTGGCCACAAAGGCACAGTAATATTGAGATCTGGCGAGTGTGGTGAACAGGGTTAAACGTCCCCTTAGAAAAATTCATGAATTACTCTGCTGGTTAACCCCTTATGTTATTTGGTTTTCAAACAGCTGAGCAAAACTGAACGTAGTCAAATATTTCTCTCTTTACTTATTCTGATGATCACTAAACTGACACACAATATTTTTTTTTAGCGCAAGGCAGTCTGACTTTCAATAATCCCTACAAAAGGATGGCCCTAACCGAAAATAACCTATACCTTTCATGAGTCACTTAACTCACAAAAATCTTCGTTACTCAAACTACTGCAATACAGCGAGCGCCAGTACTGCGAGCTAAATAAAAGATTCTAACTACTGAATGCACTAACTACTGATTTTTATATTTAGCAAATGAATGATTTTGATAGAGAAGAAACAATGTATTTACCTTAACAATCTTCAAAAGTCATCATGATATCCAATTTTACACACTGATGGACACACGTCCAGATCCTCCGCTCTCAAAATTCTGCCATCTCTCTCACCACATCCACCACTGCTGGCAGCTCACTTCCAACTGCGCAACGCTACGCGCTGTTCACATCCAACTGCCCAACTACAATAGCAAATATTCCGACAATGGAAACCAGCCACAGAATTCACACAGCACAGCCAGTGATTTTCATATAGAGCACTACGTGGCGTTACCAACATAAAAACCTAAACAGCCTACTTAAAATGGGAGATGCAACAATTCGTTATGTCAGTCGTGCACGATGTGAAGACGGACATTGTACTACGGGAGGGATCTGATCAGCCAAAATGTCCACATAACCTTTGGCAGAATTACCACCTTGCAGAGTAATCGTTGGGTCCATAGAATACGACCGTGGGCGCTGGGAAAGAGGCGTGATCCAGGAACGCACTGACTCTTTTGTGCACTTGATTACAGGTCCCGATGGTTTGCAACGTCGCCAACAGAACCAAATTCTTGCGTGTCATTTTTCCCATGATTCTGCTGCTTTTCTCCCCCAGATTCATGGCCTCACGGGACCACGTGGCATTCGCAGCCCCCCGCTGATGCCACCAGGGCACCCTGGGACAAGCGGATGGACGATGCGCCGTCCCTCTCGCAGACCAGATGGACGTGGACCCGTCGTCGCTGTCGCCATCGACGTCAATGACCCAGGACACGCCATCAGGCTTGGACATGTGTTCCAGCAGCTTTTTTCCGAGGGAAGTTCGTAAGCCAGTTGGCAGGGTATTGTCGGGAGCACCCAGTCTTCCACAGTCGCAGCTCCCGGCTCATCCAGCGTCCTGCCTCCTCCCCCCTCCCCCGCAACCCCCCACCCCCCCCCCCCCCCCCCACCACGATGTCGTTCGCATCCTTCACACTCGACGACGGTGCAGCATTTTGGTGAGAGTAATGTGCTGATGTAAGCTGTCTACAGAACACCGGTCGGCAAATATGAACCCGCAAAGATCGATTAGTAGACACTGGCCGGTTTCTGTGGCCGAGCGGTTCTAGGCGCTTCAGTCTGGAACCACGAGCCTGCTAATGTCGCAGGTTCGAATCCTGCCTCGGGCATGGATTGTTGTGATGTCCTTAGGTTAGTTAGGTTTAAGTGGTTCTAAGTCTAGGGGACTGATGACCTCTGATGCTGAGTCCCATAGTGCTTAGAGCCATTTGAACCACTTTTTTAGTAGACACTGGATCAAGCGCGCCTATCTCGAGGGAGGCCAGAGACACGCCCTACAGCAACATGCCGCCAACTTCCTCCTGACAGAATGTATTTTCGCCTCCTCGCTGATCGGAGGGCTCCACTCAGTCACTCACTCAGTCATCCAGTTCGTGTCTGTCAGTCTACTTGCAGAGCGGGTTTAGTTCATCACAGGCTACGACAGTAAACAGCGACCACATTAGCGGAACTAGTACTTTACATCAGTCTCCAAGAGGACTATTACTGATGAGCTTGTACCACCAAACATGGACTCTATTCAAGTTAAGTAAACCTTCCAGTTTCTGTAAATGAAGAACCGTATTGTGTGCATTTGTGAAAGAGGATAGTGGCCAGCTATAACAACATCCTTCCCTTGCTTCCTTCTGGTACAAGACTCTACACTTACCAGTATAGGGCCTATACTTTCCGTAATAAAGACAACAGAGGTAGTTTTGGAAAAAAAATAGCCATTAAAATGATAAATGTTCACTGAAAACGTGTTTTGCCCACTTTGTTAATTTTTTCCTTGTTCTTTTTCGGTATATTCCATCCGTCATTCTTAATTTTCGAATTTGCGTATTAAAATTGTTATCAGAAGGGTAAGAGACCATATTATACCTATTTTTGGCCACATTGGACGAGAATTTTGCAATTTTGATCAGATTTTCAGGATTTAGGTCCACTGTGCGTTGGATCAGTCGCCGTGGGGTCCTCTCTTGGTTACAGAGGTCAACGGATCTTACCCCATTAGATTCATTTCTGTGAAGGTGGCTTAAGAGCAAAGTCTAAAAGTGAATTGTTTTTCTGTGTCCATCAGTCTTCTGACTGGTTTGGGGTGGACCGCCACGAATTCGTCTCCTGTGCTAATCTCTTCATCACAGAGTAGCACTTGCAACCTACGTCCTCAATTATTTGCTTGACGTATTCCAATCCCTGTCTTCCTCTACAGTTTTTACCCTCTACAGCTCCCTGTAGTACCACGGAAGTCAGTCCAGAGTCTTAACAGTTGTCCTGTCATCCAGTCCCTTCCCCTTCTCAGTGTTTTCCACATATTCCTTTCCTCTCCGATTCTGCACAGAACCTCCTCATTCCTTCCCTTATCAGTCCACCTAATTTTCGACATTCGTCTATAGCGCCACATCTTAAATGCTTCGATTCTCTTCTGTTCCGGTTTTCCCCCAGACCATGTTTCACTGCTATACAATGCTGTACTCTAGACGTACATTCTCAGAAATTTCTTCGTCAAATTAAGGCCGATATCTGATATTAGTAGATTTCTCTCGGCCAGGAATGCACTTTTTTGCCATAGCGAGTCTGCTTTTGATGTCCTCCTTACTCCGTCCGTCATTGGTTATTTTACTGCCTAGGTAGCAGAATTCCTTAACTTCATTGACTTCGTGACCATCAATCCTGATGTTAAGTTTCTCGCTGTTCTCACTTCTATTACTTCTCGTTACCTTTGTATTTCTTCGATTTACTCTCAATCACTACTCTGTACGCATTAGATTGTCCATTACGTTCAGCAGATCACGTAATTCTTCTTCACTTTCACTCAGGATAGCAATGTCATCAGCGAATCGTTTCGCCTTGAATTTTAATTCCATTTCCGAATCTTTCTTTTATTTTCATTATTGATTCCTCGATGTACAGATTGAACAGTAGGGGCAAAAGGCATCTTTGTCTTACACCCCTTTTAATAAGAGCACTTCGTTCTTGGTCGTCTACTCTTATTATACCCTCTCGGCTGTTGTACATATCGTATATGACCCGCCTCTCCCTATAGCTTACCCCTACTTTTCTAAAAATTTCGAACATCTTGCACCATTTTACAATGTCGAACTCTTTTTCCATATCGACAAATCCAATGAATGTGTCTTGATCTTTCTTTAGTCTTGCTTCCATTATTAACCGCAATTGCTTCTGTCGTGCCTTTACCTTTCCTAAAGCCAAACTGATCGTCATCTAGCGCATCCCCAATTTTCTTTCCATTCTTCTATATATTAATCTTGTAAGCAACTTGAATGCATGAGCTACTAAGCTGATTGTGCGGTAATTCTCGCTCTTGTCAGCTCTTGCTGTCTTCGGAACTGTATGGATGGTGCTTTTCCGAAAGTCAGATGGTATGGTATTCTGCACAGCAACGTGTATAGTCGTTTTGTTACCACGTCCCCCAACGATTTTAGAAATTCTGATGGGATGTTATCTATCCCTTCTGCCTTATTTGATCTTAAGTCCTGCAAAGCTCTTCTAAATTCTGATTCTAATACTGGATCCCCTATCTCTTCTAAATCGACCTCTGTTTCTTCTTCTATCACATCAGACAAATGTTCTCTTCATAGAGTCTTTCAATGTATAATTTCACCAATCCCCTCTCTCCTCTGCATTTAACAGTGGAATTTCCGTTGCACTCTTAACGTTATCACCCTTGCTTTTAATGTCACCGAAGGTTGTTTTGACTTTCCTGTAAGCTGAGTCTGTCCTTCCGACATTACTGTTTCAATGTCTTCACATATTTCCTGCAGCCCTTTCTTCTTAGCTTCCCTGTACTTCCTATTTATTTCATTCCTCAGGGACTTCTATTTCTGTATACCTGAGTTTCCCGGAACATTTTTGTACTTCCTTCATTCATCGATCATTTGAAGTATTTCTTCTGTTACGCATGGTTTCTTCGCAATTACGTTCTTAGTACCTATGTTTTCATTCCCAACTTCTGCAATGGCCCTTTTTATAGATGTCCATTCCTCTTCAACTGTACTGCCTACTGCGCTATTCCTTATTGCTGTATCTATAGCCTTAGAGAACTTGAACTGTATCTCGTCATTCCTCAGTACTTCCGTAGCTCACTTCTTTGCGTATTGATTCTAGCTGACTAATGTCTTAAACTTCAGCCACTCATCAACAGTAATATATTGTCATCTTAGCCTATGCCTGTTCCTGGATACGCTTTAAAATCCAGTATCTGATTTTGTAAAATCTGTCTGACCATGATGTAATCAAACTGAAATGTTCCCGTATCACCCAGCACAAGTATACCACCTCTTCTTGTGATTCTTGAACAGGTTATTCGCTATTATGTGATGAAACTTGTTACAGAATTCAGTAAGTCTTTGTCCTCTCTCATTCCTTGTACCGAGGCCATATTCTCATGTAACCTTTTGTTCTACTCCTTCCCCTACAACTAGATTCCAGTCTTCCATGACTATTAGATTGTCATACTGTATTACATACTGTATTATCCTTTCAATATTCTCATACACTTTCTCCACATCTTCAGCTTGCGATGTCGGCATGTATACCTGAACTAACGTTTGGCGGTGTTTGTTTGCTGTTGATTCTGATAAGAACAACCCTGTTAGTGAAATGTTCACAGTTACACACTCTCTGCCATACCTTCCTGTTCATAAATAATTCTACTCCCGTCGTACCATTTTCTGCTGCTGTTAATATCACCCATAGTCATCTGACAATAAATCCTTGTTTTCTTTCCACTTGACTTCGCTGACCCATACTATATGTCGATTGAGCCTTTGCGTTTCCATTTTCAGATTTACTAGTTTCCCGGGCACGTTCAAGTTTCTGACATTCCACGCCCCGCCACGTAGAACGTTATTTTTCCGTTGATTATTCAATCTTTTTCTCATGGTAGCCTCCCCTTTGGCAGTCCCATCCCGCAGATCCGAATGGGGGACTATTCCGGAATCTTTTGCAAATGGAGAGATGATCATGACACTTCTTCATTACAGGCCACATTACCTGTGGATACACGTTACGAGTCCTTAATGCAGTGGTTTCCATTGGCTTCTCCATCCTCATGCTGTTGATCACCGCCAAGTCTCCCGCTGTTGGGGGCAATTTCCCACCCTTAAGACAAGAGAGTGCCCTGAACCTCTGTCCGCTCCTTCGCCCTCTTCGACAAGGCCATTGGCCGAATGAGGATGACTTCTTATGCCGGAAGTTTTCGGCCTCCTACGCTGATTATTAATTTAAATTTAAGCAGCGGTGGGATTCGAACCCGGTACCTAAGATATGAATATGAATCAAAGACGCTATCCCTACACCACGGCGAATAGTGGACACAAAGGAGGAACTTCTCGCTCGCATTTTATAAGTGTGTGGCCAAGTAGAAGACTGTACGAATGAGCTCAGATCAGGAAATCTACACAATTAGACAAACTATTAGACCACAATGTTTCATTTATTGTCACTTGCATTTGTTGTTACCGATTGTTTCCTCGGAAACTGTTAAGAACAGCGCATATGTTTATATGACTTTTTTTGTTCAGAATCACTAATACTGTCACCCATCAAAGAACGTACCTTTCTTCCTGACTCATCCTTATGTACCGTGCGCTCTGCAAGATGCTGGCGAGTTTTTCACGCTTGGTGATGCTTCTGTAGCTTATGACACATGAAACGCTTGTTTCTTGTGTTCTGGTCGCATTCAACTGTTACACATGCATTTGATACATTTTATCAGCGAGATACAATTTAACGTGCAAGGACGTCAGAACCGTTGTGATTTGATGATAAGATACATAAAATGCGCATCTAGCAGCTAAAAGACACGACACGTGTTTTAAAACGTCATAGGGAAAGGAAGTACCTCTACATAATAAAACCACGACATCCGGTTCGATGCTACCAACATACTTACGATCCGTGTTCGGCACTATGGCCTAGGTTTGCAACACGCTAACTGTTTATTCCAGGTTGCGCACACTCCCTATGGATGCTGCTTGTAACCTATCTGACAGAGAGAAGGATTTATCTGTGACAGCGCAGCGCGCAAATGGATTGAGAGCGACGACTGGTTGGAGTAAGTACCCGACACGGATTGACGGTCTGTGCACTTGGCTGTGTCCAAGCTGAACGGATTGTGGTCTGTCGCACGGAGGACTGTTGTAGTGTATGCTTGGCACGACCGCACTGTGCACTTAAGGGGATGTTTACTATCTTTGGGCCGAAAAAAAGCACGTTCTTTGAGAATATTTTTCTCCGGATGTGTTATAGATATCAATATCGAATTTGGTCAAAATTTTTATTTGATATTTCCTCTATAAACCGGAATTTTTTCGACCGGAAATGTCGAAGAGCAAAGGCGGAAGTGCCGTCGGAACGAAACAAAATTTCGATGTAGATCTCCACGCGTGGTATGTCACAGGTCAGCCGGCTAGTCTGAAATCAAAACTGAGTTGACGTTAGCGAAGTATAGAAGATTCTCTAGGAGTTGTACCTCGCTTAAGTTATTTGGACCATAGGAAACTAAATGGCTGCCATTTGAAAAAAATTGGGTTTTTTCATCGATTTTTCGACTTCGTCGGCCAAATAAAAATATTTATAGTTGATGGATCGGAATAAAAGTGGTACAACTCCTAGAAAATTTAGTTAGCTTCGTCGGGAACAAAGAATTATACCAATCAGTTCAGTACATTTGCAGTTACCATACCGCGCGATAAAAAAAAGTCGTTTCGAGACAAACGCGTTTGAAGTTTTGATACATATAAATGCAATATTATGAAACGTACGTTCAATGTGCTATTCCGGATCCATAAACTAGTCCTTCCTCTTCCTCATAGAGGGCGTTCTGCTCGATCTGGGCCATCCTGCGCTGCTCCAGAGCCGCTCGTACGGCCGGTGGCAAGCGGTTTTCGGCCGCTTGAATCCGGTGGTCGTCCGAATGCTTGGCGAAGTGCGTCGAATAGAGTCCCAGGGTGACGTCCATCGTTGTCATGGTCTTCAGAATTGCTGAATAGCCTTCGTTGAAGCTGCTCACTGCCAGGAAAGCCGCAATCTGCACACTCTTCGCACCAGAATGCAAATTCTTGGGGGCTAACTTCCAAACACAAGCGTTCTGACTTTCATTTGAATTTTGTATGCTTCCTCCCAAGCACGGTACAGTAACTCGTCCTCCGAAAGCAAAAAACTGGTGCGTGAAAAAGGCTGATTTCAGGCAGGTGCTTTTTTTTTGTTCTACCGCGAATAACATCATTTCCGTTCCGTATTCGGGAAAACCGTTTCAGGGGTGGATTCTAAACACTTTTATGGATCCCAAATTGCAATTTAAATAATCGATTTTTTGAATCAAAAGATAGTAAACCTCCCCTTAATGGAATGTGAATACGCCGGAGGCATAGGAACTGCGTGTCGTGACTGTGCCGGACATTCAGTTCCTTCGGGAACTATGTTCTGATGGTCGTGCCGCCATTTCAAGATTCTCAGTTTTTATAGTGTACTGTTATCCCCCCTCGAAAAACTTTGTATATGTTTCATGTGCTACATGAGCTGCAGAGATTCAACACTTTCGCGTACACACTTTATAACACTACCGTGTGCTACTGTTATACTATAACCGCAAAGCTGGCGGCAGGTCGTATAGTGAAATTATTTTTATTCAAGCAATTATAGTATAAAGAAACAGAGCAGTGTTACCCTCTGAGAGGAATTTTGTTATGTTGACCGTGTTGTACCTAACGGAAGGCCGGCCGGTGTGGCCGTGCGGTTCTAGGCGCTACTGTCTGGAACTGCGTGACCGCTACGGTCGCAGGTTCGAATCCTGCCTCGGGCATGGATGTGTGTGATGTCCTTAGGTTAGTTAGGTTTAAGTAGTTCTAAGTTCTAGGGGACTGATGACCACAGATGTTAAGTCCGATAGTGCTCAGAGCCATTTGAACAATTTGAACCTAACGGAGGTAAAAGACAAAGTTACGTAAATATTTAAACAGGGATAAACAATGTTTTAGCTATCTACACTGATCAAAGAATTAAGAAAACCGTCGCCAGCCTAATTAGGCAAGAGATAGATTGACATTCTTGTTCAAGAAAATAGGTATGAGTAATTTTAACGAACAAACACAACCTATATTTTGCCACACTCGAGTTCAATGAACTCTGGGACCTGATACAGTATGTTCACGTTAAGGTTAAGGTTGGACCTACCACATCAGAACAAACTATTTGCATAAATATAACAGATAACAAAACACACTATCACCTTGAGGACTTAGTCAAACTGAATGGTCTCGATAACATTACTGTTAATATTCACTGTAGAATCATAAAATGGGCATAAGTTCAATATTACTTTTCAAACATTTTCTTATCTGACAAAAAATTATAAATGTAGTTCACTGCAAAATAATGAACTGGTCATAGGCTAAGTCTCTCTCAGCTACATACTTTTCTATTTAGAATGAAAGTTAAATGTATTTCACTAACTAATAATTTTTCATTGAGTTTTGAATAAAAGAAGTTACTGTTTTCATAGATAATGGTCTTTCTATTAATTGTTATTTATCATGAGCATAAAGGATACACTGGGGATCCTATTACACTATTAATATGCACTCTTAACACGCAAGAGATACCCAATATTGTACAGAATTTCACTTGAATAGCAAGAGTAATTGAAACTTTCTATATTTAAGTAAGTTTGTGCATTTAAACTACTTAATCTTGACCACTGTAGTAGAGGAAACTAAACACACTTTCAATACACCAAAGAAACAAGCTCTTAACGAGTATGAACATATAACTTTTAAAAGTAATAGTCCTCAACTTTTACTGCAGTAGAACACAACTTCACATATCTGTAAGAAACTGACTCACCTTTTGCGATTTACAACAAGCAGCAATGTGATCATTTACTAAGGAAAACTTTACATGCCTCAGTTATAAGAACTTTTAATTTTGAAGTTGGCAACAACATATTAATAAGCAGTTTTAAAAGAAAGATTATTTTCAACAAGCGTCGTTTACTGTATTACTCAGTTCCGCTACATAGACTTTAATTTTCTTTTTACTATGTTCAAGTGGCATTAATTAGTAAAACACTGGGCTGTTCTATTTTCACAATATGGACACTCGGTAAGCATTTTTGACATGGGAGGGACCCTAAGCGGTTGTGTGACTAGGGATAAAAAATCAAAGTAGGTATAAGAGTTCGAGTATAAGTACCTTATATTTGCGCAAACTAAAACATCCAATGAGCTGATCCTTCAAATTACATATTTACAATTCCTTGGTTCCGTTTTCAGTGATTGCGTACCGTGGTGGCGAATGCATGTTGGTAGGTGGATTTGCGGATAGAATTGCTGGACTCTGTCATTTCTTGGTGGCGATGATAGATGTCAATTCCAGAACAGTACCAGCTCTTTATCCATCCATCAGAGACATTGGAAAGTGGCAAGGAGAGCCCCTCTCGGCACCTGCACAGTATACAACTTTTAGATGAGCAGATGACAGTTTGATAGCTCGTCCCACAGTGACTCTCTTTCCACCTTTCTACCTAGGCCAACCACAATTTGCGCGCGTTACACAGTTCCGTTCTGAGGGGACCTACAATATCTTTTACATACAAAATAACTCAGAACCCTAAGTGGAGGTGAGCAGTTTACATAACAGCAAACAAACATTTTAAATAAACAAGAACATTTGCGTATATTGGTAGTTCTACACAAAATTATTTAAATAAAATTATTTAATTTTAAAGATAACCAAAGATATTATATGAGGAAGACAAAATATCATTACAGAGATTATACTTCATTACAGTATCGAATTAATCGTACACTAATTACAGAAGATCAACGATGGGATGTTGAACAAAATAGAAAGCTAAATGAATCAACAAAAGGTATTTAATGTCTAAGCTATGGCGTTACGACTTCATTACAGAGGCATTTGCTTGATTTAAACTACTCAGAGGTATCCGCCTTCTGTGTGTGTTATCTCTTAATTAAAATGTGTACAATGCATGCTTATCTATTTCTTAGTTTATAATACGCTTGTGGATGGTGCATGGGTCAGTGAAACTTTGTAGCCCTTGTTTCTATCATTGGCCCGTTTCAGGTACACTATGAGACATTGTTTTATACCGTGGCCGCGGGGACGATTACTATTTTATGCCACTCTGTCACGTTTTTACACGTTCTTACATTTATCCATGCTTTAGAACAATGTGGCTGTAATATAAATGTCTCATTGATTGCAGCTGACTTATGCTCACGTACAGGCAGTGCGCACGTGGTAGAACATTTAACTCGATCTCTGGGCCAGATGTAAAGGATAAACGACTCAACTGTGCGTGCACACTCGAGTGAGTAACTTCTGTTAGTTACCAAATTTTGTGATTTTGTTTACATTTTTACTTCATCAGACGCAGAAATCAGTCGTCAGTTGCACATGAAAACCTTTATTTAGTTCACTTCACCCGCATCGATAGTTTAAACTGTCATCTTCAGAAGTGGAATAGGCTCAAATCATTAGTAAGTCAGAGTCAAAATAAGAATTAGGCTGTGGCGTCTTTGCTACAGAATCAATAAAACAGTGACGTCACTAAAATGATTTCAACCTCTTCCACTTCTGAAGATGACAGTTTAAACCGTCGAAACTGGTACAGTGAAGCAAATAAAGGGTTTCTTATGCAGCTAACGATTCACTTTTCTACTTTTATTGAACTTATTTTAGTTCAGATCTAGTCCTAAAACTCAAGAGACACAGAAAGTGCAGTCTTTTCGTACTTCGTAACTCAAGCACAGAGTTCACATCGTTAGACGCATTTTATAGTT
Organism: Schistocerca serialis cubense; assembly: GCF_023864345.2. Lineage (NCBI taxonomy): Eukaryota > Metazoa > Arthropoda > Insecta > Orthoptera > Acrididae > Schistocerca > Schistocerca serialis. The sequence continues at coordinate 218,714,015 of NC_064647.1, read as the reverse complement.
ATTCTGATCACATAAGACCACCTCGCAAGGGGAACAAGGCTAGCGGAATGCAAGGAAAGAGATTTGCATAAGATACGCGCAATCACATGCTGGAAACAGGGCTTTAGTCACGCTGGCGAAAAGTGCCCTTTCTCTTTTGAGTTAGAAACCGGATCTCCGTGACTCAGAACTGAACAGTCCTTAGAAAATCTGACTGTTACACTTAATCATTGGCAGACTCACTCTTAAAAGCAGTCTCCAAAGACAGCAAGGTACCTGTCCGCATTCCGGCGACAATTGCTGCCTTCCGTCTCGCGCCGTGTCCGTCGCACAGTAGCGGGAATTCTGAGTCACAACAGTACTCTAGAATCTAGAAACTGCTAAGTCACACACAGGGCGTCTACATAATTGTGGGAAAAATGCATAAGGCGGACATGTCATTTTGATTTTTGTATGTAATCGATGTGCACGTCAGAGAGAGGACAAGTTGCGATACAGTTAAATAGTCTTTGGTCTTACTGCAGCACAGTCTTTGCCTCTGCACAGTCCGATACATTCTTAGTTGGAATCTGGTAGGATCAGTAGTGCTATGTTGATCACCAATTTAGTATTGGAGGGCAGCGTGGAGGGTAAAAATCGTAGAGGGAGACCAAGAGATGAATACACTAAGCAGATTCAGAAGGATGTAGGTTGCAGTAGGTACTGGGAGATGAAAAAGCTTGCACAGGATAGAGTAGCATGGAGAGCTGCATCAAACCAGTCTCAGGACTGAAGACCACAACAACAACAACAATGTTGACTTGTGGTTGTATCAAATGAAGAGAGATTTATTGTAAAGGACAGCAGCCGGCCGGTGTGACCGGAGCCGTTCTAGGCGCTTCAGTCTGGAACCGCGCGACCGCTACGGTCGCAGGTTCGAATCCTGCCTCGGGCATGGATGTGTGTGATGTCCTTAGGTTAGTTAGGTTTAGGTAGTTCTAAGTCCTAGGGGACTGATGACCTCAGTTATTAAGTCCCATAGTGCTCAGGGCCTACAAAGGACAGCAAGGACGAATATGGTGCACATACTGAAAGCCGAAAAGAACATAAACATACGTTACTTTTTTGAGACAAGAATTTGAGGTAATACACTACTGCAGCTCTGAGCAGTGATTGCTGTGAGCTAGTTGACTCTGTTCACTTGCTCAGAGCTGAGGGAAAGACCATCCCACTTCCCTGAGGCATTCATTAACATAGTCTATGTGATCAAAAGAATCCGTACACCCCCAAAAACATACGTTTTTCATATTAGGTGCATTGTGTTGCGTGAAAAAGTCCGCCACTGCCTGATGCAGATCTTCGTCCGACAGGAATAGTAGACCCTTCAGGTCTTTTCTAAGGGATGGAAGGTGCGATAATTCCATGAGAAGACCTCAGGGCAATGAAGCGGGCGCTTGAGTGTCTCTTACTTGACACATCTGCATCTACATCCATACTCCGCATGCCACCTGACGGCGTGTGGCAGAGGGTACCGTGAGTACCTCTATCGGTTCTCTATTCCAGTGTCGTATTATTCGTGGAAAGAAAGATTGTCGGTATGCCTCTCTGTGGGCTGTAATCTCTCTGGTTTTATCCTCATGGTCTCTTCGCGAGATATACGTAGGAGAGAGCAATATACTGCTTGACTCCTCGGTGAAGGTATGTTATCAAAACTTCAACAAAAGCCCGTACCGAGCTACTGGGCGTCTCTCCTGCAGAGTCTTCCACTGGAGTTTATCTGTCATCTCCGTAACGCTTTCGCGATTACTAAATGATCCTGTAACGAAGCCCGCTGCTCTCCGTTGGATCTTCTCTATATCTTCTATCAACCCTATCTGGTACGAATCCCACATTGCTGCGCAGTATTCAAGCAGTGGGCGAGCTACTGTAACCTACTTCCTTTGTTTTCGGATTGCGTTTCCTTAGGATTCTTCCAATGAATCTCAGTCTGGCATCTGCTTTACCGACGATCAACTTTATATGATCATTCCATTTTAAATCACTCCTAATGCGTACTCCCAGATAATTTATGACATTAACTGCTTCCAGTTGCTGACCTGCTATATTGTAGCTAAATGATAAAGGATCTTTCTTTCTATGTATTCGCCGCACATTACACATGTCTACACTGAGATTCGATTGCCATTCCCTACACCATGCGTCAATTCGCTGCAGATCAAAAATGGCTCTGAGCACTATGCGACTTAACTTCTGAGGTCATCAGTCGCCTAGAACTTAGAACTAATTAAACCTAACTAACCTAAGGACATCACACACATCCATGCCCGAGGCAGGATTCGAACCTGCGACCGTAGCGGTCGCTCGGTTCCAAACTGCAGTGCCTAGAACCGCACGGCCACTCCGGCCGGCCGCTGCAGATCATCCTGCATTTGAGTACAGTTTTCCATTGTTACAACCTCTCGATATACTACAGCATCATCCGCAAAAAGCCTCAGTGAACTTTTTATGTCATCCACAAGGTCATTTATGTATCTTGTGAATAGCAACGGTCCTAGGACACTCTCCTGCGTCACACCCGAAATCACTCTTACTTCGGAAGACTTCTCTCCATGGATGTCTGCGTTTTTTGTCCTTCGGCAGCGAAGATAACAATAAAAGCTCGTTGACCCTGTCTGCACGCATTTGGTAATAATAACGTAGCTATAGTTTACGTTCCAGCATCTGCCGCACGTACGTCGCGAAAACATGAAAGTCGACACTACCCACTTGCCTTCGTGTCGGTGCTTATACACCCGCATTGGGGTCGCGCTATGTTGACTGTACGCTTCAACAACGCCCTCAAACGGAAACTTTTCGATCACCCCTTACAAGCAGAGTCTCAGTCACCATCAAACTCACGCCGCACAGAACACAGCCTCATGTCTCATGCCAATCAAAACAACAGAAAACGCCGAAAAATGCTGATGGAAGTTTCTAGCATGCAGTTCTTCAAGTGATGCTAAAAAGTGAAAGTGGAGCTAACGTATTCGATGAAGGGCATCATAAAACCAAGATAGCAGATGATAGAAAGAAAAACCTTTCGTCACTTTAATTTTTGGGTCGTTCCTTAGGGACTTAATAATTTCTCTTACCTTTTTCGAAATGTGGACAGAGTACACTACTAAATACACTAATGAGCCAAAAAATTGTGACCACTGCCCACTGCTAAGCTGGTTGCCGCCTGGTGGAGTTGAGTGTGCTTGACACGGTAACAAAAGTATGGAAGCAGTGCAGTCGCGGACGGGTGCTGCAAACGGGGAAATCTACTCGTCTGACAAAGGCAGAGCCTGTAAACGAGTATCTCGAAAACGGTGAGGATGGTGGATCCTGGTAGATGCCAATGTCGTGAGCGTCTACGGAAAGAGATAGGAGCGCACTGCGTGACCTCAGAAGTTAAGTCGTATAATGCTCTGAGCCCTTTGAACCATTTGCACAGGACCTACAACATGCGGTCGTGCAATATCCTGCTGAAATCTAGGGTTTCGCAGGGATCGAATGAAGTGTAGAGCCACGGGTTATAACACATGTGAAATGTAACGTCGACTGTCCAAAGTGCCGTCAGTGCGAGAAAGAGGTGACCGAGACGTGTAACCAATGGCACCCCATACCATCACGCCGGGTGATACGCCAGTATGGCGACGATGAATAGACGCTTCCAACGTGCGTTCACCGCGATGTCGCCAAACACGGGTGCGACCATCACGATGCTGTATACAGAAACTGGATTCATCCGAAAAAATGACGTTTCGCCATTCGTGCACCCAGGTTCATCGTTGAGTACGCCATCGCAGGCGCTCCTGTCTGTGATGCAGCGTCAAGTGTAACCGCAGCCACGGTCTCCGAGCTGATAGTCCATGCTGCTGCAAACGTCGTCGAACTGTTCGTGCAGATGGTTGTTATCTTGCAAACGTCCCCGTCTGTTGTCTCAGAGATCGAGACGTGGCTGCACGATCCGTTACAGCCATGCGGATAAGATGCCTGTCATCTTGACTGCTAGTGATACGAGGACGTTGGTGCTGTTTGTGTATGAGAAATCGGTTGGAAACTTTCCTCATGTCAGCACGTTGTAAGTGTCGCCGCCGTCGCCAACCTTGTGTGCATGCCCTGAAAAGCTAATTATTTGCATATCATAGCATCTTCTTCCTGTCGTTTAAATTTCGCGTCTGTATCACGTCATCTTCGTGGTGTAGCAATTTTAATGGCCGGTAGTGTACCTCCACAAACGTACCAAAAAACTACCAGATCTCTGATACGCAGAATCAGTTATATAATTACTTCCAAAGACGGAACACTACATCTCATCATTGTAAAAAAGTGTTTGTTTTGTACCAACAAGTTTCACTTCCTTTTATTTATGAAGTACCTGCTCTGTCCAGTGGCAGAAGAGTGTTTTACGCTCAAGGTGTCCATAATTAAAGTACCAGTACAAAGAGAAGCACTGCTCAGAACAACGTCAAATCTGAACAGCATATTATTGACGCAAGGGGAAACGTCAAGGAAGAAAACTAAATCAACGAAAATTTTACCAATGGATGGTGCTGCAGGTGACTTAAAACAAATGGGGACGCCTGCAAATGACGGAAGAATAGCAGCACGACGACTACAGTTTGAGGTGCACGTTACACCACACGTACTGTTCAAAGCCAGTGACTGCATAAGTTCCACAGTCAACAGTTATGGCTGTGTTAGGTAAGCCCATCCAAGGTCATACCACTCGGTGGTCACGTTCACTGTGCGTTACGCAATGCCTGCCTCATTGCAGCTACGTTTGTATTTGGAGCACTGAAAACATCGTACAGATAACCTCACAGCCAGAGGTCGCACGGATTTAAGAGCAGGTGATCCCTACGGCCAGGGTGTCGGGGACTGACGGCTGATAAATTTAACATTTAAGAAATGTCTCTGCAGCAGCCGCTTCACAGGCTTGCATAAAAATGATCCTACCCACGCATCGACGCTCTTGAAGGGTTGGAATGGTGTTGGTACCAAACGACTCTCTCAGTGTTTACCGTGATGGCAGTGTCAACAGGAGGTGCAGGGCTCATCTCCTCGAAAAAATACGGCACTACGACAAGCAATGTCGTCAACCCGCCCCACACAGTCACCTTTGCAGAACAAAGTGGCACACATGCTGTAATTTAGCGGATTCACCTGTCCTTGGATATGGAAACAGTCTTCGTCGCTCGTATTGGCAGGTCAGCAGGAAGCAACTCCTGAACATCGGCGATTTTGTATGGATAGCAACGCGGGATATTTCGTAGGATTTTATGCACCGTGCTCGCAGGCATCTACATCTACATCTACATTCATACTCCGCAAGTCACCCAACGGTGTGTGGCGGAGGGCACTTTACGTGCCACTGTCATTACCTCCCTTTGCTGCTCCAGTCGCGTATGGTTCACGGGAAGAACGACTGCCGGGAAGCCTCCGTGCGCGCTCTAATCTCTCTAATTTTACATTCGTGATCTCCTCGGGAGGTATAAGTAGGGGGAAGAAATATATTCGATACCTCATCCAGAAACGCACCCTCTCGAAACCTGGACAGCAAGCTACACCGCGATGCAGAGCGTCTCTCTTGCAGAGTCTGCCACTTCAGTTTGCTAAACGTGTCCGTAACGCTATCACGCTTACCAAATAACCCTGTGACGAAACGCGCCGCTCTTGTTTGGATCTCCTCTATCTCCTCTGTCAACCCGACCTGATACGGATCCCACACTGATCAGCAATACTCAAGTATTGATTTGCGTTCGGAAAATTCCCCGTGCACTGCATGTTTTCACAACTCGACTCCTCCTACAATGCTGTGGACACATCTTCAACGGACGTGGGATCCACTGCTTTCCTCCATCTGCCACATTCACTTCGAAAGAAACGATCATTTCGAATCTTGTAACCATTTTTCTCCAGATCCTCAGCAGTAATCGGATCAATGCCTTTTTTGATACCCTTGCGTGTCTGGAACTTCTACAGGGCTCCTGGCTCACAGTCACCATTAGCTTTACCAAAAGTGGGTGATCCTCCACGTAGACATTCATGCGGTGTCTCTCGACGAAAACTGAGGAATAGCCATGTGCTCGCGTCTGTTGGTGTGCATATTCTAACGCCTACTGCTCCATGTACGGTCAAATTTTTTCCATGTTTCCCTTTGCGTCAATAACATGCTGTACAAATTTGACGTCATTGAGAGCAGTGGTTCTCTTTCTATGGCGTTCTGAAAAGAAAACTTTAATTAAAGTCATCCTGTATACAGTAAACGCGTTAGATAATGTTACTAGATTTGTTAATACGTTTCAGTTTTTTCTTTACTTTTTGTTACTGGGCAAGAAATAACTTTTTAGAGCTCAAGTTTGGGAATGTTAAATTGCTGTTTAGTTCCGGTTACGAAATTTGGGATCTTGTTACCTTATCTACATCTTCATCTACATTTATACCCCGCAAGTCACCCAACGGTGTGTGGCGGAGGGCACTTTACGTGCCACTGTCATTACCTCCCTTTGCTGCTCCAGTCGCGTATGGTTCGCGGGAAGAACGACTGCCGGGAAGCCTCCGTGCGTGCTCTAATCTCTCTAATTTTACATTCGTGATCTCCTCGGGAGGTATAAGTAGGGGGAAGAAATATATTCGATACCTCATCCAGAAACGCACCCTCTCGAAACCTGGACAGCAAGCTACATCGCGATGCAGAGCGTCTCTCTTGCAGAGTCTGTCACTTCAGTTTGCTAAACGTGTCCGTAACGCTATCACGCTTACCAAATAACCCTGTGACGAAACGCGCCGCTCTTGTTTGGATCTTCTCTATCTCCTCTGTCAACCCGACCTGGTACGGATCCCACACTGATCAGCAATACTCAAGTATTGATTTGCGTTCGGAAAATTCCCCGTGCACTGCATGTTTTCACAACTCGACTCCTCCTACAATGCTGTGGACACATCTTCAACGGACGTGGGATCCACTGCTTTCCTCCATCTGCCACATTCACTTCGAAAGAAACGATCATTTCGAATCTTGTAACCATTTTTCTCCAGATCCTCAGCAGTAATCGGATCAATGCCTTTTTTGATACCCTTGCGTGTCTGGAACTTCTACAGGGCTCCTGGCTCACAGTCACCATTAGCTTTACCAACAGTGGGTGATCCTCCACGTAGACATTCATGCGGTGTCTCTCGACGAAAACTGAGGAATAGCCATGTGCTCGCGTCTGTTGGTGTGCATATTCTAACGCCTACTGCTCCATGTACGCATCAAATTTTTTCCATGTTTCCCTTTGCGTCAATAATATGCTGTACAAATTTGACGTCATTGAGAGCAGTGGTTCTCTTTCTATGGCGTTCTGAAAAGAAAACTTTAATTAAAGTCATCCTGTATACAGTAAACGCGTTAGATAATGTTACTAGATTTGTTAATACGTTTCAGTTTTTTCTTTAGTTTTTGTTACTGGGCAAGAAATAACTTTTCAGAGCTTAAGTTTGGGAAAGTTAAATTGCTGTTTAGTTCCGGTTACGAAATTTGGGATCTTGTTACCTTATCTACATCTTCATCTACATTTATACTCCGGAAGCCACCCAACGGAGTGTGGCGGAGGGCACTTTACGTGCCACTGTCATTACTTCCCTTTCCTGTTCCAGTCGCGTATGGTTCGCGGGAAGAAGGACTGCCGGAAAGCCTCCGTGCGCGCTCTAATGTCTCTAATTTTACATTCGTGATCTCCTCGGGAGGTATAAGTAGGGGGAAGCAATATATTCTATACCTCATCCAGAAACGCACCCTCTAGAAACCTGGACAACAAGCTACACCGCGATGCAGAGCACCTCTCTTGCAGAGTCTGCCAATTTAGTGTGCTAAACATCTCCGTAACGCTATCACGCTTACCAAATAACCCTGTGACGAAACGCGCAGCTTCTTCATTCGATATTCTCTATCTCCTCTGTCAACCCGACCTGGTACGGATCCCACACTGATCAGTAATACTCATGTATTGATCTGCGTTCGGAAAATTCCCCATGCCCTGCATGTTTTCACACCACAACTCGACTGCATTGCTGTGGCCACATCTTCAACGGACGTGGGATCCACTGCTTTCCTCCATCTGCCACATTCAATTCAAAAGAGACTATCATTTAGAATTTTGTAACCATTTTTTCCACATCCTCATCAGAAATAGGATCAATGCCTTTTTTGATACCCTTGCGTGTCTGGAACTTCTACAGGGCTCTTGGCTCACAGTCACCATTATCAACAGTGGGTGATCCTCCACGTAGACATTCATGCGGTGTCTCTCGACGAAAACTGAGGAATAGCCATGTGCCTCGCGTCTGTTGGTGTGCATATTCTAACGCCCACTGCTCCATGTACGAGTCAAATTTTTTCCATGTTTCCCTTTGCGTCAATAATATGCTGTACAAATTTGACGTCATTCACAGCAGCGGTTCTCTTTGTACAGCGCTTTCAAACGCGAAGTTCAATAAAAGGCAACTTGTATATTATAAACGTGTTACATTATGTTACTAGATGTGTTACTACATTACAGTTTTTTCTTTATTTGTTGTTGCTGGGCAAGAAACAACTTTTAGAGCACAAGTTTGGGTAAGTTAAATTGCTATTTGGCTCCGGTTACGAAATTAGGGATCTTGTTATCTTATGTGTCGTCACTGAATTGTACTCTCTCTCCTGCACAAGTTTGTATGATTTTAGGCACTGCCAACACTGAGCCGTGCGTGGCTCACGTTTGTGCCATCTATTATTTAACGTCTTGTTTTACCATACGGCCGCCCCGTCATTTGAAATTTCTGTTACTGGTGTCACTGAATTAATGTCTTGCCTGGCCGTGAGTCGCAGTAGCAGCGCCTATTGATATTAGCCCTGCCGTGTTGGCTCTGAGCACTATGGGACTTAACATCTGTGATCATCAGTGCCCTAGAAATTAGAACTACTTAAACCTAACTAACCTAAGGACATCACACACATCCATGCCCGAGGCAGGATTCGAACCTGCGACCGTAGCTTCAAATGGTTCAAATGGCTCTGAGCAATATTGGACTTAACATCTGAGGCCATCAGTTCCCTAGAACTTAGAACTACTTAAACCTAACTAACCTACGGACATCACACATCCATGCCCGAGGCAGGATTCGAACCTGCGACCGTAGCATCAAATGGCTCTGAGCACTGAGGTCGTCAGTCCCCTAGAACTTAGAACTACTTAAACCTAACTAACCTAAGGACATCTCACACATCCATGGCCGAGGCAGGATTCGAACTTGCGACCGTAGCTTCAAATGGTTCAAATGGCTCTGAGCACTATTGGACTTAGAACTACTTAAACTTAACTAACCTACGGACATCACACACATCCATGGCCGAGGCAGGATTCGAACCTGCGACCGTAGCGGTCGCGCGGTTCCAGACTGTAGTGCCTATAACCGCTCGGCCACACCGGCCGGCCGACTGTAGCGGTCACGCGGTTCCAGACTGAATCGCCTAGAACCGCACGGCCACATCGACCGGCCCTGCCGTATTATCTTTGCTGGACGGCTCTTACTTCCCGGTCATGGTGTGTCGTGGAGTGAGATCGGACCTGGAGCGGTTGGGAGCTGGAACGCGGCAGAAGTGCAGTCGGGACGTAGCAGCATTCGGGGACGAATCGCAAGGGAGGCGCTGACAGTCAGTACTCGCCGACCGCTAGTGACGCAGGATGAACTGTCCGACGGAGGAAGATGGAAGCGGGATCGACCGTTGGTCAGTCGTTCAGTTGGTCGCCTCTTTGGGGTATGTGTGTTTGGTCTTCTGACCGTTTCTGGGTCTCGTCACTGGGTCATCTCGCTGGACTTGGCTCGGTTCCTTCGTGTGCGGAGACGTCGTGGCCGATGGACAAGAGTTACCTCTGCATGATTAGGTCTGTGCCAGTGTGCCCGGGTCGCCGTGTCTCGCAGTTCCCGACGGACAGTGGACGCTCATGATTTGATTGGCAACGACCTTGGTTGGTTGTTGGTCGGCCGTCTGGTCAGACGACGTGTGTTTCGTCACCGACCGTCCCTCGGGCTTGGTGTGCGTGTCCGTGTTCATCAGTGTTCATCTGTGTTCATCAGTGATTAGTTTTCCAAGTGTTCGAGTTTCTTGTGGCATTGTCCCGTCCAACACTGTTTACTCTGTGTCAGTTCGACTGAGCAATGCTTTTAAATGCTGTAATGCTGCCCGCGTACAGCAGCAGGCAGTTGGTCGGTTGCGACAGAGCAGCGAGTGACTATTTTCTTACCGTGCTGATGCTGTCCGCATCGGCGTGTAGTTCCAAAGCCATTGCGATGTTCATGTATGTTACGGCAAGAAAAAAGGAATAAAAGTGAGATAGTGTTAATACTTTCATCGTTCTTTACCTCCTCTGCATTACTGCAGGTGACGTGTCACCGAGCACATTTGTACTGTGTATGCAGTACACGTGAGGTGCATAGTTGTTTCCACTGCCCTGTGTGGAATACATAAGTTCTTGTACACTTCACTAACCTGCTGTCTTCATGATGATGATGTCCCCAGAGCAGAAAACAGTACGCAGGTAATGGATTCTTTTTCTTGAGGCTGAAATTAACTTCACAAGGAACTGCTGCTACAGATAAACTATAACTCATTTAGGATGCCACTCGCGTTTTTATATATATAGAGACGAGAAACTATTCTTGATCACAACGTGTTGAGCATATCTTTCCACTGTCATTATATCTGGCTAAAATAACACGAAATACATCCTACCTCAGACAACATGTCTGTCTACTGGAACCGTCAGGACTAGAGAATAAAATTACATGAATCAAATACTACTATTACAGACAACATGTCTGTATCTAGCGAAGGTCGGAAATGTAGTAAATAAAATTGCATGAAACAAATAATGCTATAACAGACAACATGTCTGTCTACTGGAACGGTCAGAACTGAAGAGCCGGACTGCCCGAGACACTTCGCGTGCCAAGCCAGCAAGGCGTGACCCGAACGCCACCGAAGTGCATCGGCAATAATATCGTCAGTCTTTTGTTTTAGTAATACTTTGATTTTAATAATTTTGAAATGATTGATTGATAGCTGGCTGTTGAGAGATGTTTACTTAAAAAATGAAGTAATTTGGATGACAGGTTTAATTAACAATAGCAACTAAAGTTTAACGTTTTGGCGCCCTACTGCCCAACACAGCAGCCAATCACAGAGCAGCAGCATCATGCAGACGGTCTTTCTCGCGCGAATGGTACCGAATCTAACATCTGTCGCCGTTACCTCATCCAACACTGCGTCATCTCCATGCTTCTTGAATCTCCACTGCCCTGGTAATGGCTTCCTGGAGCCTAATATGACGGCTGAATAACCCAGAAATATTACAATGTCAATAGTTATTGTGCGTCGGCTTATTAACAAACCAATATTTGAAGACGAGTGTTACTGGTATCTTCGCCTGGCTGGCATTTTGATTGTAGTGTTTTTGGTCTGGTCACCGAAATCAGGTAGTTGGTTGCTTCGACGGCTGTTTGTCGGCTGGGTTGCCTTCCGATTTAGAGATTGTTGGTCAGGCTGACCGTCTCGCCTAAACGGGCGTTAGGTTTACAATTCTAGGCCGACCCTTGGAAACTTCTGAGCGCAGTTCCGTGTCTGTTACATAGTAACTTCCCTGTTTGAGTTTTAGTTATTTGGTTGATGTGTGGCCTTCAGTCGAGTTTTTATATTTCCTGAATTAATGTTCTTGTCTTGCCCCTAAGGTATCAGATTGATGTTCTTACAGGGGCCTTCTGTCGAATTTAACATCAAATATTTTAAGGCCTTAAGCCGTTAAATTATTGTGTTGATGTGTGGCCTTGAGCCGAGATTTAATATCTCTTAAATTAAAGTTCCCCGGCTGGAGTGGCCGTGCGGTTCTAGGCGCTACAGTGTGGAACTGAGCGACCGCTACGGTCGCAGGTTCGAATCCTGCCTCGGGCATGGATGTGTGTGATGTCCTTAGGTTAGTTATGTTTAATTAGTTCTAAGTTCTAGGCGACTGATGACCTCAGAAGTTAAGTCGCATAGTGCTAAAAGCTATTTTTAAATTAATGTTGTTGTCTTGCCCTTAACGCATACGATTATGATGTTTTCGTATGGGGCCTTCAGCCGAATTTGCTTCAATTGCTTTAAGATAAGGCCTTCTGCCGTTGGGTTGAAACACTTCTTATTGCTTAATATGCGGCCCCCAGCCGAGTTCCATTAAAATTAAAGTGCTAAGGCCTGCAGCCTGTTCAGATTGAATATTTAGAAAATAATTTTGGGTGACACTCCAGAAGAAACTTCTATGTCAGTTTCTTACTTAGGCCTTGCGTCTTGGATTTTCGGAGTGGCCTTCAGCCGATCTAAAGTTAATCAAAAGAGATCCATTACAACTTTGAGTGTTTTGCATTCCTGACAGCAACTGACGGCAACCTAATTTTTGCCCCTTTTCACAACCGAACCCGCTCTGTCCTGCTAGCCCAGGCATTTCAAGTACATTTCACTTAAACACTTCTCTTTCACTGTGTGTTTTTATAAAGATGTTTGTTTACTACTTATAGCGGTGCCAAAAATCGTTGCAAGATTGTCGCTGCTCTTTTTTGCGTCTTGGTGTCAGTATACTGTTTGGTATTTCTTTGTGTGGCGGTTCAGTTCCGTCACGTCCGCGAGCCATTTGAACATCAGCAGAACACGTTGAAGTAGACAGTTTCGGTTGCAAAATCTTTTTTATTTGCAGTTTCGCCCTGTTGGAGCATCGTCAAATTGGCATAAAAATTTATGTAGACAACCAACATTCGTTCATTAATCCCCACATACGGCATTAAGAGAAAATTTTATAAAGAACAACTTCATTTTTACGCCAATCTGATGGTGCACCGAAAGTTCGAAACGAATTTCCTGTGAATAAAAATTATTTTGCTACAAACACTGTCTTATTTCAAGAAATTCATAAGATGTTGCTGTACCAGGCACCTAGTATGGAATGGAACCAGTTTCACGCGCAGAACGTCTCCGGAGCGTTCTATGCGCGACGCTGGAAAAAATATGTATGCTCGCCCCAACTAATGGGGCGCTCCAGGGCTTGCTGTGGGCTGAGCTGTTTTACGAGCGTGCTCTACATCTACCTCTACATCTACATACATACTCCGCAATCCACCATACGGTGCGTGGCGGAGGGTACCTCGTACCACAACTAGCATCTTCTCTCCCTGTTCCACTCCCAAACAGAACGGGGGAAATATGACTGCCTATATGCCTCCTTTACGAGACCTAATCTCTCTTATCTTATCTTTGTGGTCTTTCCGCGAAATGTAAGTTGGCGGCAGTAAAATTGTACTGCAGTCAGCCTCAAATGCTGGTTCTCTAAATTTCCTCAGTAGCGATTCACGAAAAGAACGCCTCTTTTCCTCTAGAGACTCCCACCCGAGTTCCTGAAGCATTTCCGTAACACTCGCGTGATCATCAAACCTACCAGTAACAAATCTAGCAGCCCGCCTCTGAATTGCTTCTATGTCCTCCCTCAATCCGACCTGATAGGGATCCCAGACGCTCGAGCAGTACTCAAGAATAGGTCGAATTAGTGTTTTATAAGCGGTCTCCTTTACAGATGAACCACATCTTCCCAAAATTCTACCAATGAACCGAAGACGACTATCCGCCTTCCCCACAACTGCCATTACATGCTTGTCCCACTTCATATCGCTCTGCAATGTAACGCCCAAATATTTAATCGATGTGACTGTGTTAAGTGCTACACTACTAATGGAGTATTCAAACATTACTGGATTCTTTTTCCTATTCATCTGCATTAATTTACATTTGTCTATATTTAGAGTTAGCTACCATTTTGTACACAAATCACAAATCCTGTCCAAGTCATCTTGTGTTCTTCTACAGTCACTCAACGACGACACCTTCCCGTACACCACAGCATCATCAGCAAACAGCCGCACATTGCTACGCACCCTATCCAAAAGATCATTTATGTAGATAGAAAACAACAGTGGACCTACCACACTTCCCTGGGGCACTCCAGATGATACCCTCACCTCCGATGAACACTCACCTTCCAGGAAAACGTACTGGGTTCTATTAGTTAAGGGGCTCCGGAACGCCCTATACTTGCAATGTTAAAATAACGCTTATAAATTACATGTTTCCTCACAAAGTATTTGAGGTAGGAAGACGAACTTTTTACAGATTATTTATTGGAATATGGGCTACAACTTAGCACAGGGATTTTACAAAATTTTAGTTCAGTTATTAAAGATGATTTTTTTTCAACTGTAATGAAAATTCACAACATTTTTTTGCAATTTTTTATTTATATATTCAAAAATATACAGTTTTTTGGAAAAAGACTGTGTTAAATTTTGCAGAAGGTACTGTGTAACATTTACTGAAAGTTTGAAATAAATATGTTTGGAAGATCCTTAGAAAACATGTAATTAGTATGAGAAAATAAAAGTTTTGGGAATCGAGCGACAAAGATTGGATTAACTTTTTAGTGCATTCCAGGTCCATAGGATGGATTATCTTCATCCTCTGCAAACTCCTCCTCCAGCTTCCTCTTGTTCCTCCTCCTGTTTACTCTTGCTTGTATTTCTAGACTCTTTACAGTCCTGTCTACAGCCCGAAGGCGTTCCTCGTCTAAAGCAAGCATCGCTTGTTGTTGTGTTCGTAGATTTTGCTACCATTTTCTTCAGTTGCAGTTACTGCAAGACTGTTCCAAAAGGTGGTCATGTATGAACACTTATCACATTTCAGTTGTATTTCACTAGCAAGTCCTACGTGCTTTATTATGGAGAATTCCAGACCAACTTCACTACAATGAATACATCTTACACAGTTTGAAAAAATTCCTTTGAGAACCGACATATCAAATATTTCATTCACATCCGATTCACCCATAAAACATTCATAGTTTTCACTCATTGAACCAAGCTTCTTCTGTGAAGTATTTTTTTTCCCACTTTGACTGCTATGGACAGGTGTACTTGAGAGGTTAGGTTCACTCACTTGGTTATCGTCTTTATTGTTTACAGTAATAACACATACCTTTGGCTTTCCAACATTTCTCCTTTTCTTAAAAGCTTTCAGAGGATTTCTAATAACTTTACTTTTACTCATTATTATACTTCAACAAAACAGAGACTCAAGAAACAGAATTAATTACGAATATTTTCGAGATAACGACAGAGTAAATAAACATGAAACAATCGACAATCACACCAGCGATATATATTGAACGATCACAGGTTAGCCACAACACATACTTTATCTCACATCACTAAAATGTACTTGGGGAACACGGACGTTAATAATAACACCATTTGACAGCAGTTTAACAGCGCCACAGTGGGTCATGCCCATGTAGAACACATTTCAAAAAAAAATTTAAAAATAGTTGTAGTCTTCGGAATTGAATAAATTATATATCTATTAAAAGGTAATAGTCTGCAGATTCAGAAAACGCAAAAAAGTAAAAATTGAACTTCTCAAGATTTTGAGCCTTTCCGGAGCCCCTTAAGAAGTCTCTTCCCTGACGAGCTATCAGAGAGGAAATATCATCCGCTATCACACCGGCGGCGAGTGTGTTTAGTGCCACGTGCCTTGACATGGCGGGAAATTGGACTCTTCTACTAGTTCCGTCATCGAGAAATTCCCTAGAGTAGGTGTCGACTCTGTTCGACTTGCGGCTTGTATGAAATGGAGAGCAGTTTTATCAAATGAACTGTCATATTCTTCGTATGCTTCAGAGATCTTTTGTGGCAGTGGAATTGGGTTACACACTTGCCTTATACTTTGCTGAAAGGTGGTTTTAGCAAGCTGTACTGGGATCCGGATAATGATACATGTCTACATATGAGCTATTGCCAAGCTCAATTGTATTTTTTTTCTTTTTTGAATTTGTGCAGATTTTTTCCTGATCACCATTGACTAGTAATCATAGCTCCGGCGATCGTTCATGTTGCCGTTTGAGCGGCAGTTGCGTGGTTTTAGCCAAGTACGTCAGTGACAATTTGTGGCCCTATTTCGTTTCTAATGTTTTAGCTGTTGCGTGTTTTAAGTAGCCCCATTTACATTAGACACTGGGTTCTCAAACCTCTGGTGATTACTGTTTGAGATAGATTTTTGTGGAAGGACCAATCTGGAGTTTTAAAATCATTACGGTGTGAGTGCTTGGAGCAAGAAAAATTGTGTTGGTAGTAAGAACTTTTGGGTAGGTGGCTAACGTATAACGCGAATGTGCATTATGTGGTTCTTGAAAAGGAAATGTAAATTGGGTGATGGAACTGAGATTTTCTGGGGGTTTCTTTAATTGTGGCTTTGGCAGCCCGGTGCTTTATCAGTTGAATTTTGTAAATTTTTTGGAAGTGATGCTGGTTTGCGTCTTCTTTTTTTTATTTTAATACTCGCATATGGTCGTTATTATATGTTGTGTTACTGTTTTGTAGATATGAATGGGACGTCGGCCTATTGATTTTGATCTGCTGAGATTTTTAATTTCTTAATAAACATATTACCTAATGCTCCTGCGCTTTTCTCAACCTGGCACCACCCCTCCTGTCTTCACAGTTTGCCTGTGGTGTTGTGTGTGGTGAGGGATGCTCCAGAAAAAGAGGGAATGGCGTATTTTTCAATAATGGTAAAATTTTCAGATTTTACAAGGACCAAGAAAGAGATGTAAGACCAAATTAATGTAAGTAAAACTCACTGATCATGTTAACCACAGAAGCAACAACAGAGATGTCGAACCTAAACAGACTAAATAATAACTTCCTCAAAATGCCCTCACCCCCTCCCCCCTACCCCCCCCCCCTCTCCGCCGAAATTGACAGTTTCATTCATACATCTTTTAAAAACCCACCAGTAATTCAATAATTAAAAAAACTGAAAGTACCTCTACTCTCTTTCTCCTTACTCATAGCACCTCTTACCACACACAACAAAGACACTCCTACGAGTTGTGTGAGAAAGGAAAACAGACTCACAACACTGCGAGCGATCTGGCAACGGTGTGTTGTTCTGCTTGTGCAGAACGTTGGTTCATCCCTTCCAGATACTCAGGCCGAGGTTCATCTGTGTATAACCATCACGTGATGTTCGAGAGCACCATCAGTGAAGATGTGTTTCTCATGTGTATTGCGAAAATGAGAAGCGAAAGATGTTACTACACGGCACAACCTTTCTTGCTCCTAGCACTGACATCGTGATGATTTTAAAACTCCAGATTGATCCTTCCAGAAAAATCTACCCAAAACAGTAATCACCAGAGGTTTGAGAACATTGAGTTTACTTAAAACACGCAACAGTCAAAACATGAGCAACAAAAATGGCTTAAAATTTTCACTGATGCCTTTGGTCAAAACCACACCTGCCATTCAGTCGGCTACTTGAACAACCGTGTGGCCTATGACTATTAGTCGGCAAAGATTAGACAAATATCTGTACTCATTAAAAAAGAAGCTCCATTCGAGCTTGACAATAGCATCTGTGCAGGCAGGTGGTCTGGGGCGCCTTGTCACGGTTCGCATGGCTTCCCCCGTCGGAGGTTCGAGTCCTCCCTCGGGCATGGATGAGTGTGTCGTCCTTAGCGTAAGTTATTTTAAGTTATATAAGTAGTGTGCAAGACAAGGGGCCGATGACCTCAACATTTTGGTCCCATAGGAACTTACCACAAATTTCGAAATTTTTTGACATCTGGGAACCATAGCAACTGGTTCATGGATTGTTCATGGCCCACCTTCAGCAGGGCCGAGTTTTACCAGTTGAGGATGGCGTCACTTTCGTCTTCATATTCCATTGTTGCGTATGACCAAGATCAGCTTCGCCAGCAAAGATAGCTCTGACGTCACTACATTTGTCTGAACTCCATATGTATGTTCGAATATAGAAATATCACAGTAGGCATTTCAGTTTAAGAGGAGTGGACACCACTAAAAAGGGCAAACAAGGGTTTTGTACAGTCAGGCTTCGTCGAAGGAAGGCATCTACGAAAACATCTCTAGTACCAGAAGAAATGCTACAGCTGATTGACGAAGGGAGGAAGTACAAATACGTTCAGGTTCAAAAATGGCTCTGAGCACAATGGGACTTAACTTCTGAGGTCATCAGTCCCCTAGAACATAGAACTACTTAAACCTAACTAACCTAAGGACATCGTACACATCGAAGCCCGAGGCAGGATTCGAACCTGCGACTGTGGCGGTCGCGCGGTTCCAAGATGTAAACGTTCAGGAAAAGCCAAGAATAACAGCAATGTAAATTATTAAAGAATGAAATAAATGGGAGGTTCAGGACAGCTAAGATGAAATGGTTGCTGGCAAAATGTGAAGAAAACCGAAAATAAATAATCATCGCGTAGACTGACACACCATATAGACAAGTAAAATCAACCTTCGGTCAAATTAAAAGAAGAGAGATAACATTAAGACAGCAATGGGAATTCCACTGTCAAACACAGAGGAAAGAGAGGATAGGTGGAAGGGTACGTATGACTCTACGGAAAGGGTGGTGAAATGCGGAGAGAAATTGTCTGATGACTTAATAGAAGAAGGAACTGAATTCGATAATAAAGGCATAAGGGACCCAGGATTAGAAATGAAAAGAGGTCTGGAATACTTGCCCTCAAATAAACTGGAAGGTATAGATAACACAGCATTGTAATTTCTAAAATCAATGGAGGGAATGATAGCCATCTATGAGACTTTCGGACAAATTTCATTTCTACAGTTCCGAAGATAGCAAAGACAGATACATTCGGGGACTACTGTAAAACCTGCCTGACATCTGATACAACGAAACTGATGATAGGAGTAATATACAGAAAAATGGAAATGGAAATTGCAGATCAGCTACACGGCTATCACTTTATATTTAGGATAGATAAAGGCACCACAGAAGAAATTATAACCTAGCGCGAGATAACGGAAGCAAGGCTCAAGAAAAATCAAGTTACGCTCACAGCATTCGTCTACCGAGAAATATCGTTCCAAAATTCGGATTGGTGCAATATGTTCGAAATTCTGAGAAAAATGAGGGTAAGCTGTATGGAGAGGCGGATGATACATAATATTTATCAGAAACATTAGGAATCCATAAGGTTTGAGACAGGCGAAATAACTTCAGACTTCAAGAAGAATATAATCCTTCAAAAATGGTTCAAATGGCTTTGAGCACTATGGGACTTAACATCTGTGGTCATCAGTCCCCTAGAACTTAGAACTACTTAAACCTAACTAACCTAAGGACATCACACACATCCATGCCCGAGGCAGGATTCGAACCTGCGACCGTAGCGGTCACGCGGTTCCAGACTGAAGCTCCCAGAACCGCACGGCCACAGGGGCCGGCTATAATCCTTCCAGCTCCAACGGAAGTTCGTGCTGACAGGTGTGAATATTACCGTATCATCAATTTACTAAGTCATGATTGTACGTGGAAGATCAGTTTTGATGCTTGAGAAATGTGGGAAAACGCGAGGCGGTACTGACACTACGATGTATTTTGAAGAAAGTTTAAATAAAGACAAAACTACGTTCATAACATGTGTAGTCTTAGAGAAAGCTATTGAGAATGTTGACCGCAATACTCTGTTTGAAATTCTGAAGGTAGCAACGGTTTGCTGGTAATTGGGACCCCCAACGTTAGGCGCGTAATGGGGCCCTTAGGAACACGGCTGCCAAAGTGGGGGAAGGAAGTTAGTGTGCACTCGGTATGCACACCGGGAGAAGTCATTCCGGAACTGGAAAGGGTGCTTCCAGACGCCAGTGTATGGCCAACTGCAGGTGATGGCTCATATCAGTACCAATGACGTGTGTCGATTTGGATCGGAGGAGATTCTCTTTGGTTTCAGGCGGCTTGCGGAAATCGTAAAGACTGTCAGTCTTGCTTGCGAAATTAAGGCGGAGCACACCATCTGCAGCATCGTCGATAGAATCGACTGTGGTCCACTGGTGCAGAGCCGAGTGGAGGGCCTGAATCATAGGTTCTTTGACCGTGTAGGTTGCAGATTCCTTGACTTGCGCCATCAGCTGGTGGGTTCCCACGTCCCGCTTATCAGATCAGGAGTCCACTATACACAGGAAGCGGCTACACGGGTAGCGGGGACTGTGTGGATGGGATTGGGCGCTTTTTTTTGTTAGAGGGTCTCTGGAAACCACAGAAAGGGCGTCCGTATAAAATGTGGCAGGTAAAAAACAGTAAGGCAGTTGTAGTAACAATCGTTATTGTAGTTGCAAATTGTCGTAGCTGTGTTGGGAAAGAACCAGAGCTCCAAGTCCTAATAGAAAGCACTGAAGCTCAAATAGCTACAGGAGTGTAGTATGCATAGGGGTTATACTTGACATTCGGACTAAACTGTTAATTGGATCGTTTTACCGACCCCCCGACTCAGAAGATACAGTTGCTGAACATTTCAAAGAAAACTTGAGTCTCATATCAAATTGTACCCCCGACATGCTGGAAAAATTATACGGTTGAAGCTGGCGGCAGGCATAAAAGTCATCCGAAATTGTACTGAATGCTTTCTCAGAAAATGATTTTTAACGATTAGTTCATGAGCACACTGCAATCGTAAATGGTATGGAAAGCATACTTGACCTCTTAGCAACAAATAATCCTGGACAAATAGTAAGAAAAGTGACGAATACAGGGATCAGCAGCCACAAGAGAGTTGCTACTAGACTGAATATCATAACACCCACAACCATCAAAAACAAACGCAAACTACATTTATTTTAAAAAGCTCATACGAATGCTGTTAACGCCTTTTTAAGAAACTCCACTCCTTCCGATCTCCTCATGGAAGAGTAAAAAAGATGTGAAATGATTTCAAACAGGTAGTATCGATGGCAATTGAGAGATATACACCACATAAATTAATAAGTGATGGTACTCATCCCCCATAGTAAATAAAACGGGTCAGATCGCTCTTGCAGATAGATAATGTTGTGCGTAGAGCAAACCAAAGACTGAGATTCGGCACCAGAACGCTTACAAGGTACAGCATGTCTAATAAAGAGACTGCTTACACCACGCTTGTCCACCCTATTCTAGAGTATTGCTGTATTATGTGGGATCCGCGTCAGGTGGGACTGACTGATTACATCGGAAAAGTTCAAAGAAGAACAGCTCGGTTTGTATTATCGCGAAATAGGGAAGGTAGTGCCACAGACATGATGCGAGTATTGGCGTGGCAGTCATTAAAACAAAGGCGTTTTTTCGTTGCAACGGGATCTTCTCATGAAATTTCATTCACCAATTTTTTCCTCCACCTACGAAAACATTCTGTTGGCACCCACCTATATAAGGTGAAATGATCATCACGATAAAATAAGAGAAATCAGGGCTCGCACATAAACATTTTAGTGCTCGTTTTTCCCACACGCCGTTCGAGAGCTAAACAGTAGAGAGACAGCTTGAAAGTGGTTCATTGAACCCTTTGCCAGGCACTTTATTGTGAATAGCAGAGTAATGACGTAGACGTAGTAGTACACGTCAGTTATAAGAGTCGAGGAGCATGAAAGCAGTGGTTGTTATTCAATCTATACATTGAGCGCACAGTAAACAAATAAAAAAAAATGTTGGGGCAGAAATTAAAGTGCTGGGAGAAGAAATAAATACTTTGAGGTTTGCCAATGACATTGTGATTCTGTCAGATACAGCAAAGGACTTCAAAGAATAGTTGAACGGAATGGACAGTGTCTTGAAAGTTGGATATAAGAGGAACATCAAGAAAAGCAAAACTAGAATAATGGCATGTAGTCTAATTAAATCAGGTGAGGCTGGGGGAATTAGATTAGGAAACGAGGCACGTAAAGTAGTAGATGAGTTTCTATATTTTAGAAGATGATGGCCGAATTAGAGAGGACATAAAATGTAGACTGGCAATGGCAAGGAAAGCGTTTCTGAGGAAGAGAAGTTTGTTAATATCGAATATAGATGAAAGTGTTAGGAAGTCTTCTCGGAAAGTATTTTTATGAGGTGGAGCCATGTGTGGAAGTGAAACACGGACGATGACCAGTTTACACTAGAAGAGAATAAAAGAATTTCGAAGATTAGATGGGTAAATCACGTAACTAATTAGGAGGAACTGAATGGAGTTGGGGCAACCTGAGTGGAAGAAGGGATCTGTTGACAAGACACATTGTACGACATCAAGGGATCGCCAACTTAGTGTTGGAGGGAGGTGTGGAAAGTAAAAACCTTAAAGAGAGAGCAAGAGATGAATGCAGTAAGCATATTCAGAATGGTGTAGATTTTAGCATTTATTCGGAAATGAAGAGGATTGCGCAGGGTAGAGTGGAATAAAACCAGTCTTTGGACTGAAAACCACAACAACAACAAATGACTGCAAGACCATGAAGTGCTGATTATAAAGGGTGTACGACAGAGATGCAGTCCTCAGCTTCTGCTCTTCAATGCGGAGACAAATGAAGAAAAAGGTTGAAAAGTGGGATAAAAATGCAAGGTGGAAGGATGGCAAAGATAAGATTCGCTGATAACATTGCTATCCTCAATGAATGTGGTAAAGAATTACAGGATCTGTTGAGTGGAATGAGGAGTCTAATGAGTACATGGTATGGATTGGAAGTAAATGAAAAAAAAGAGACAGAGGAAATGAGATGTAGAAGAAATAAGAATAACGAAAACTTTACTTCGAGTTTGGCTATCACGAAATAGGCGAAGTTGAGGAATTTTGCTACGATGGATCAAACGAAACACCACAGAGAAAGCAGACTAGAGCAGGCAAAGAAGGCATAGCCGGAAAAGAGACCTCTTTTGTAATCAACTATAGGCCTTAATTTGAGGGAGAAATTTCTGAGAATGTACTCTTGGAGCACAGCACTGTACGGTAGTGGAGCGTGGACTATGGGAAAACCGGAACAGAAGAGAATCGAAGATTTTCAGATTTGGTGCTACAGAAGCATGTTGAAAATTAGGTGGAGTGATAAAGAATGAAGAGTCTCCGCAAAATCGGTGAAGAGGGGAATATATGGAGAGAAGTGAAATTAAGGAGGATTAGGAGGACAGGACATGTGTTAAGACATCAGGGAATAATTTCTGCGGTACTAGAGGGAGCTGTAGAGAGTAAAAACTGTGCGGTTGGACGTAGTTGGAACACATAAGCAAATAATTGATACTAAGAGGCAGGCGCAGGGAAAAAATGGCTCTGAGCACTATGGGACTTAACGTTTGAGGTCATCAGTCCCCTAGAACTACTTAAACCTAACTAACCTAAGGACATCACACACATCCATTCCCGAGGCAGGATTCGGAACTGCGACCGTAGCGGTCGCGCAGTTCCAGACTGAAGCACAGGGAAACTGTGGTGGGCTGCAACAAACTAGCCAGAAGACTGATTACCCCCACCCTCCAAGAAGAAAAAGAAAAATAAAAGTGGCGAACGCACATGTCGATGATATCGGGCAGCCCTGTCTCAGACCTCTGTGGTAGGTTAGGAGGGAATTGTAAGACTAATTCTTATGTGCAAGACGCATCCCATTGTTGTCTGCGTTTTTTAAGTGTGAAGGTGTCAAGAGCAACGAAATGTTCGCATATTTTGTGATGCAACGTCCCTGGATGGTGCAAGAACCTCTCCCATGGATCGCTCCAGCACCACATTAGTATGACACTCAACGAGTTTTAGGGGAGTGACTGTCAGCAATCGTGGGTCCAACCCCCGGTTGTACAGCCTGAACCCAGCGTTACGGCTCGTGATGGGTGACACTGCTGTAACACTCTCGGTTTGGTTTTCTTGATTAAATGAAGTGTGATCCGTTCAGTAGGAGTCTCTGTTATAGAAGTAGCATCTAGAACCTCGTTAAAGATCTGTGGGAGATGTGGGCCAAGTAAGAGCCAAGGCCTGTAATAAAACCTCGTGGTAGTTACACCTGCTCCTGTCGCCTTATTGGATGGAGTCTGTTGTCAGACGTGCTTTCGTTGTTCTAGGTCTAAATGTTGAGAAAGTGTCGGCTTTATTCCGAATATGTTCAGGTGTTCGAACAAGCTATGGCAGAATGCATATCGCAGGGGAATTTGCGCTGGTGTGCAGTTCTTGATAATGCTTGGTTGTGTAAGGTAAAACTGCCTTTTGTGGATTATGAACTTGTCATTTTGGTACCACCAAGGTGGGTGACGGACGAGACCCTTTTCTTTTTTTCTTTTCAGTTCTGTCGCACTGCTGCACGAAAATAACCTACATGTCCGTAAGTGGTTCAAATGGCTCTGAGCACTAGAGGACTTAACATCTATGGTCATCAGACCCCTAGAACTTAGAACTAGTTAAACCTAACCTAAGGACATCACACAACAGCCAGTCATCACGAGGCAGAGAAAATCCCTGACCCCGCCGGGAATCGAACCCGGGAACCCGGGCGTGGGAAGCGAGAACGCTACCGCACGACCACGAGCTGCGGACTGTCCGTAAGTGTGAAGATATTCAGAGAGGGCTAGTGTCTCAGTTACCCAAGTGAGGCTGTGGTGGTGGTGGTGATGGTGGTAAGTTCCTATTGACCCAAACTGCTGAGGTCATCAGTCCCTAGTCTGACACGCTACTTAATCTAACATAAACTAATCTACTAACGCGCAATAATCAAGACAATGCCAACATTCTAGCTGACCACTTCAAAGAATTACTAAATGCCGAGGAACCAAAAGAATACCTAGATTTCGAACCACATCGAACAACCAAACACATTCAGAGAAGATTACACCACCAGATCTCAGTGAATTGTTCAAAGCAAGTAAGTGGCTCAAGAACTACAAAATAGCAAGGCAGAATCAACTGGTCGCAGACCTTTGAAGAACGAAAATAAACACTTCAGAACCTTCGTAAGCACGTGGTAGACATCTGAAATTCTGAAAAAATGACAGAAGAGTGGAATACAGCTATAATCCCCCCAATGCACAAGAAGGGTGATATATCGGATCCCAACAACTATCGGAGGATTTCACTGCTTGATGTCACATATAAGATCCTGTCTAGAATTATCTTTACAGGAATTCAGCAACAACTCGGCCAAGAACTTGGAGAATATCCAGGAGGATTTCGTCCTGGAAGAAGTTGTCCAGATCAAATTATCAGCCGTAAGTGGATCATGAAACACCAAAGAGTGAGAAACAAGAAGATTGTCACCACATTTAATGACTTCAAGAGAGTATATGACAGCCGGCCGGTGTAGCCGCGCGGTTCTAGGTGCTTCAGTCTGGAGCCGCTCGACCGCTGCGGTCGTCGGTTCGAATCCCGCATCGGACATGGATGTGTGTGATGTCCATAGGTTAGTTAGGTTTAAGTAGTTCTAAGTTCTAGGGGACAGATGACCTCAGATGTTCAGTCCCATAGTGCTCAGAGCCAAAGCGTATGGCAGTATCCATCGTGAGTCATTACTTAAAATCCTCGCGGAATTTGGATTGCACCTGAAACTCTTTAATCTTATTGGACTCACCCTAAAGAATACTAAATCAAAAGTTAAATTCAGAGGGGAACTATCTGAATCATTTGAAATCCGGACAGGACTTCCACAGGGAGACGGTCTCTCACCACTACTACAGTATTTAACCGTGCTCTGGAGAAAGTCATGCGAGAGTGGAATAAGAAATGCCAACCAAACATCAAGATTGGCAGAAATATCAAACTCAATTTACTGGCCGGTGCTGAACATCTAGCACTGCTCACAAATAGCGTGGAAGAGGCTAAACACCAAATTGAAGGACTCGAAAAGACAGCAGCAAAAGTCGGACTACGGATCTCTTTTCAAAAGACGGAAATGATGCCATCCTCCGAGGTTGAAACACCAGCCATTACACTGAATGATGACAAACAAATTAAAATTGTAAATAATTTCAAATATCATGGGGAGGTTATAAGCTGGAATTCAAACGAGAACATGTCAGTAGAAAGCAAAATAACTAAACAGAAACAAGCACAACGCATCACCTGGCCAACATATAAGAAGAAATGTCTCTCGATAAATGCAAAACCCAGACACTACCACTCTGCTATTAAACTGAAGCAACCTAAGCTGGTATAACACTGTTCAAGATTAACACCAAATCAGCCACAGACAAACTACAGAAGGCAAGTAGAAGAATCCTTAGAACAATTATAAAGAAAAAATGGCAAGTAGAGGGACTGTGGGGACTATTACCTGAAGAAGTTGTATATCAAGACACTTAATCAATAATTGACACAATACGGAAAAAGAGGGTTGCTTTTTTCTGCCACATTTCCAGACTACCAGAAACTATACTTCTGAAACAACTGTTCACCTACTTTTGGAAAAGTAATACCGAGATCAACGTTCGAGGAACTTCAAGATGATTAAGTCGAGTTAGGCTTGACAATGGAACAAATTGAAGGCAGAGGAGAGAAGAAGATCCTGAAAGACAGTGATGCCAGATTTAAACTAAAGACTAAAAAAAAAAAAAATGGCTCTGAGCACTATGGGAGTTAACATCTGCGGTCATCAGTTCCCTAGAACTTAGAACTACTTAAACCTAACTAACCTAAGAACATCACACACATCCATGCCCTAGGCAGGATTCGAACCTGCGACCGTAGCGGTCACGTGGTTCCAGACTGAAGCGCCTAGAACCGCACGGCCACACCGGCCGGCTAAACTAAAGACATTTACACGCAAAAAATACACAATAACTGACGAAGAAGGAGCAGCCAGGATGGAAAGGATGAAGAAGTTTTGGTAGCAGAAGAGGAAAGCCAAATCTACAACTGGTATTAAGACTTAAATGTATATGGATTGAATAAAGCGCTACAATGTGAGCGTAAAATGTGTAAATAAATAAATAAACTAACCTACGATAAGGACAACACACACACCCATGCCAGAAGGAGGACTCGAACCTCCGACGTGGGAGAGACGAGCGAACCAAGGCAAGGCGTCTGAGACTACGCGGCAACATCGCGCGGCTGCCCAAGTGGGCTAACAAAGATTGGATTGGAAAAGTATTAGATAGGAATGTGATTGTAGTTTTTTTTTTTTCAAGAGAATTAACCAATACCAGTGTTAGGGGGTTAGGAAAATGACAGGGAATGTTAATATTGGATAGCTAGGATTTATATAGAATCCGCTTCCCGAACGGCAAACACTGCGCTAGCGCGATCAGCCCTTGCTGTTTCGTCCGTTACGGGACTAGGTGTGCCCGCCGTGTGTGGTTCAGACCTCTTTCTGGCAGCGACCATTGCGCTGCTGGTTGGCTGCCCCTGTGGGCGTCACTCGCAGAACCGGTCCAACGCCACCAGCCGCCGTTACGTCACCACAAGTGGGCCGCTCTCGCAAGGGCAGCCTCTACAGGCGATCGCTCACTGCCCTGTACCGTTGCGCGCTGCGGCGTCAATTAAGAGAGTACCACTGACACTTCTTTTTTCTCTGCTACCTCCTCAGCTCACCAGAGGAAAGTAATTGAGACAGTGTCACACTGCAGACTGTAAGTAAAGGAACGGATTCTCACATATACCCGTGGCTCGAGGACCTTTCAGATAATAGAACATAGTGCGCTTTCCTCGTCGATGAGTATTGATAAGAGACGAAGGTATCGACGGGAGTGTCCCAGGAAAGTGTGATGGGACCGGTCTGGTTCTCGTGTAAAGAGAATATCTTGGATTGAGCGAGCACCAGTCTGCGACTGTTTTCACATGACGCTGTAGTGTCTGGGAAAGTGTCCTCGTTGAATGGCTATAGCAGGCTACAGGACCTTTCGGATAGAATGGCACCTAGTTAACATTAATAGAGAACAGTCGTGTAATATTGCATCAGAATATTGGTGGTGTGCTGTTGGACACGGTCATTTATTTAGGTGTAAAGCAACCAAGCGACATAAACGAGCATGTAAGACTCGTTGTAGTGAAGGCGAAAGACCGACTTCGGTTTATAAGGAGAATTTAAGAAACAGTAGGTCCTCTACACCGCGTATAGAACACTTGTGTGACCCATACTCGAGGGTTTTGGATCCCCACCAATTGGATTAGAGGGAGACATCGAAGCAATTCAGGGGCAGGTTTGAGCAACACGCAATATGTGAATGCTCTGTGAACTCAGTTGGGAATTCCTGTTGGGAAGACGAAGTTTTGAGAAACCTTAGGAATCGGTATTTGTGGCTGACTGCAGAAGGATTGTACTGCTGCCAAAGTACGTTTCCTGTAAGGACCACCATGACAAGAGAAATCAGGTGTGGCGTCTTTCTAGGTTTAAGTTTCTTCTATTTTTATTCATATCTCCTTTCTTATGAACAAGAAATTATAATTAACAAAGAGGCAAACTGCCTGAGATAACAAAGAAATCTAAATTAATCAGGAACATGATGCATAATATGTCATAACAAACACTGTAAAATCATTCATTGCTCTTGCGATTCCTGTTGACGTTGCTAGTCTTGGTTCGTTACTGATCGGTACAAGTTTATTCAAGTTGAAAATATAATTTCAAAGCAATGTATTACTGAGAGCTATGTGCAGTATTCAGAGATCCTGAGTCATGTTTCATTTTCAGGTAATCAGTAATAGCAGCCTTCAACATAGTACTAATTGGATCTTCCGACGGGAAACTTTTTATTGGTTTCACAGACAATCAGTGAGTAAATTTTATCTTCAAAACGAGATCTGCATCTCTACTACGTTAAAGTAGTCTGATATTATTTCTACATGCGACATGGAGATTTTTCGTTTTGTAATTTCAAAGAAATCCCACAAGCCGAGGTTTCTCAAACTTGGGTTTGGAGTGGACTTGTTATGAATAACACAAAATAACCTTCGTAACTCAGTTTATGAAAATGCATTTTGAAAGCATTTAAAAGTATTCAGATTTGAGAAACGTTTTGTACTTCATTGAGATTTTTGATATCTCTAGATATTATTTATACGTAAAACAGTTTTGTGGTTCACGGAAAAAGTTGGTATTACTTAACCCACAGTGTCTCACTACGGATTTCGTTTAGTTATATGGGGCCCATGCGAAGGCATATAGAGCACTGTTTTACCCTGGCTGCATTTGTGGGTGGAGCAGGAAAGGGCAGTGGTAGAAGGTACCCTCCGCCATGCACCGTATGATGGCTCGCTCAGTATCTGTGTGGATTGGAGATCGGGGTTTATGAATGTCAAAATCGTACAGGATTCAAGAGGATAGTTCAATAAGGTAACAAAATCTCTCACCCTTGTGTATAAACCTCATGCAGATTAACCTATATGTCCAGATATATACGTAGAAGAGGTGCTGGAAGCTCTCAAACGTGGCTGGTACATGGACATGGCTGAGCCGTTCTGTAAATAACATACCTTGCTGACGTGAGATAGAGTTGTAGTTGTGTTTCATCCAGTTAATAGCACTTGAATTTAGTGGCCAAGGCATCAACATGAGTTCAATGTCACGTTCCTCATAGAACAAGAGCACTGTGGTGGCCTTGTCACATGGACAGTTATACCAATGGAAGATGCCGTAGCCGTCGGAGAAGACATCAAACATGGAGGGATGCAGGTGATCTGCAATAATATTCGGAAAGTCCACAACAGTCATGGTGCCTGTGATGACTATCACAGGATCCATGGAAGCACTAAGGAAAACTTCCCACTGCATGATACGGCACCCACCAGCACGAATTCACGCTACAGAGCAGGTCTTTCGCATGGATGTTAGCGTACCTGGACGCGACCATCGACCTATTGTAAGAATAAACGTGACTGATCCGACCAGGGAGCACGTTCCTACTGATCTACGTCCCGAACTCGAAGACACACTACTCACAGCCCCTGTAATTGCCGATGTCGTTGAGTCAACATTGGAGTCCTCTGCAAGAGGAACAAGTTTACTGGACTCAGTGTACAACACGTGTGTTCAGATTTTAAATGCAAGACTTAGAGCATTGTAACGCAAGTAGTACGGCATGGGAAATATACAGGTATTACTAAAGGACGCTCCACGATTCTTTCAGTTTTTATTTTACAGCAGATAATACAAAAATACAGAGAATGTAATAAAGAAACGCACATTGCCTTTGAAAATGTCAGTAGGCAGAAACTTTGGAAGATATCAGCTAATCGTTGATGCACAAAACATATAATAACTGTGATAAGATGTTTTCATCAGAACATGGCTATTACTCTAGATCTCAATGGGATAATGGCTAATGAGATACCAAATAACAAAGGAGTGTAGGAAAGCTGCTGTATCACTTCATAGTTGATCAACATTTACGTACATGGTATAATGCCTATGTGAAAAACAGAATTTCAGAATTTATACCCATAAATAGGAGAACCCTTTAAAATAACTAACTCCATGCCGACGATATCCACGCTGACGATGCAGTGATACTAGCAGATCAAAAAGAGAACTTCCGGAAAGGCATTCACTCACTAAACAAATAAGTACGAAATCTGACATGAAGATCTGAACAGAAGAAACTAAAACCATGGCCATCATGGGGAAAGAACACATTAGAGCCGAAACAGTGACACATCAGGAGATTTTACAACAAGTAAACCATTTGACTTACCAATAATCTCAGGTGACATCTCGCTACAGCAATGATACATGAATTAAGCTAAAAGAAACCTTAAAAAGAAAACTAGGGAAGATATTCAAATTCTACGAAACTATGGAAGCGAGACACGGGTGATTATCAAACCGATAAATGGTTGCACAGTAGAAGACACACCAAGGAATCAAGATATTACAGTAGGACTAAAAATTTTAGTCTAAAAGATGAAATTCTGGAGTATAGAAGGATATGAAACGAACACCGTGAAAGAAACGGCAGTGAGAGATCCCCCTTAAACGCTAGAAATTAAAAGTACCGATATAGAAAAGCTAGAGGAAGACCCCGAAAAAACTAGTGCCACAACAGGAATTTTTGCGTAATACCGGAAGAGAAAAGAAGGAGAAGTTTGTTCCGCACACCTTGCCTCTCGAAAGAATGACTTGTGGAACGCCTGCCGCGACTTGATTGAAGCACAAAATACAAATATTTCTGTAAAAAATCGTAATGGATGAGGAGACTTGACATTATCTATACAGATCTATTAGAAAATGGCAAAGTGCGGAAATTCACATGAAGAATCTACGCTTAGGCGACATAAACGACATTCAAGATTATGTGACGTGTGAGCTGAAGACTATTCGAAAGATGGAGTTTTCTTTTAGTTTCATATTGTTGTATGAACATTTCCTCCGTTGCATTCAACTACTAATCTAGTCTCGAAACGTTTTGGACGGATGATGTAGCACTACAGATGGAACATCGCCTGTCTTTTTCCCTCTGACGTAGACCTATTTTCATGAAAGAGTCAAATGTCTTGTACCTTTTAAACTGTCTAATTCTGTATCTTGTTCAACAAAATCACAATAGTGTTTTACTTAATAAAAATTAACTGTCCGGCTTTATTAGGAACTCTGACGGAAGAAAAATCAAGTATGACAGCAACATGACCCCTGTCATCATTGTGTAACGGACATTTCCTTATAGTTACCTACTGTTACGCGACAAATAAGAAAGGAAACGCGAGAGCGATATTTTCTAAGCTCCAACAACCAGCGTTACTCAATATGCGGAAGCAACAATAGCTGCTAGCCAGAAAGTGTAAACATTTCAACGGTCAGGAAGACTGCCATCTCGACACTCTTGAGCGAGACTACGAGGGAGCCCAACAGAAAATCGTCAGTAGAGTGCATACCGAACTGCCTTCATTACTCTTGTAAGTTAAAATAGACACTAGGTAGCACGCAACATCGCCTAGCAGAGGTTTTACTGAACAGTAAAGACAGTGAAACAAATTCGTTAAGCAAATGTAGCGGAGCCGGCCGGAGTGGCCGTGCGGTTCTGGGCGCTACAGTCTGGAGCCGAGCGACCGCTACGGTCGCAGGTTCGAATCCTGCTTCGGGCATGGGTGTGTGTGATGTCCTTAGGTTAGTTAGGTTTAATTAGTTCTAAGTTCTAGGCGACTGATGACCTCAGAAGTTAAGTCGCACAGTGCTCAGAACCATTTGAACCATTTTGAAATGTAGCGGAACTGAAGACCGCTGATGATTCGAGAAGACCTGAAGTGATTCGGTCAGTACGAATGGTGTTGTGGAGTGGAGCCTCTGCTCGAAAACATGAGTACTTCGCCCACACTAACCTACAGCACACGGGCATTTTGACCCGATCTCTGGTTCTGGTGTGTGAGACTGCTCTAATGTAGGTCTTACACTTGCTGCCTTACGAGGAGATGACTATCCATAGCCAGGGATAATGATGTACAGCATTCAGTACTGAAGCCAGAACAGCAGTCACCACTGATGGGTAGTCCATGAGTCTACCAACAATGCTCCAGTCCAGGGCAGAAACTGCACTAAAACTCCAGATTCGTACGAATCTGATGGTCTAAGTTACTGGCGGGACAGTTCAGCTTATATCATGACATCACGGCATCCGACTTCGTGGTCCACGCGATGGAACAACAGTAATCTGGTAGGGATGGAGTATTGTGTGTGAATTAACCACACGTCGCGGTCACTGCCATCTCCAAGCAGAGCTAGCAGCTGTGCGTGACTACTTTGCCAGCAGCCAGCAAACTGCCATGTCAGGGTGTCATCGACCTCAGCTCCGAGCCTCGAGTTCGCTGCTGGATTCAGCAGATTCCTCTCCGGATATGTATCCTCCAGCTGTCACAGAAGACACGGCAACGACTTGTACTCTGATTAATAAATGGAATCATTTTGAATATTGTTTTTTGCATGTAATGAAGGTACACAGGTCCTCGACCTGCACTCTGATAGAGTAGATGGGGTTTTCAGCTCAGCAGTGGGCTGTAAAGATCTGTTTAAACCGCTGAGGTTTTCTGACTGCAACATGTGAGTACATTTACCAATCAGTTATGCACATCAAGATGAAGATCAGTGCATAAAACTCACAAACAGCAGCATCCGTGGTGATAGAACAAGAGTCAGACTATCAGCAGAATTTTTCACTATTGAGTTGAGGTGTACAATAAGGTGCCTAACGAGATTAAAGAGTCAGCTGAAATCTAAACATTGAGACAGTCAGGTAGAGCACACTTCTTAAATAATTCATACTAACAGATCAAGGATTAATTAGATAATACAGTTGGAGGAATGGGATAAAATTACATTATTTGACGCAATTTTATAATAGACAACAATCTTTCTACTACAAACTGTCATAGTTTAATACTGAAAAATTGTGTGCCCAGGATATGTGGTAGATAATTCTAAGCTCTTTCCATTTTATGGACGCAAGACCTCATTCCTGGTGTGAGGTGCTGTCTCGGCTTTTCCAGGCGACCAACAGGACAATACGGAAAATTCAACAGAAGTGACAGGGAATAGGCCCTAATACTGGGTGATGTGGAGATCGAGCCATCACTATTTCTGCTGCTTCACACTCGTCTAATAGTAGCTTCATACAACAGCTGTCTCTGACAGAATTGTGTGCACCTGCGACTGACAGGTACCAGTTTGCAAATCCGAAATCACGTCTGTACGTTGACTTCAACTACCCTGCTCCATTCTACGTCTCGTTTATCTACACCAGCAATTACATAATTTTTAGACTAGTTTTCACTACAAGACCATCCCCCATACTCAATTTTACATTGTGAATATTGTTAGTGATATATTGACTACTTTACAGTTACCAAAATTTTTATAATTAAATAAATTTTTGTAATTACCTAAAATACGGTGTACCTGTGAATACACGATGCTTCCCAGGTGATGTCTAATTCTAGTCACCAATTTCAGAATCATTTTAGTAGTACTCACTGAACGCCGCCACAACCAGCTTCTTGTATTTTTATTTGTTGTTGGAGACATGAGGTTGTTTTTTGAACAGCATTTGCAAATATTTTGAGTACTACGAGTTCAACTGGTGTATAACACTTTAAGGCTATTTAAAAGATACTCTTAATATTTCAGGTGCAGGTTTTGGGGAAGGTGAAATTCTACACATTTTTAAAACCTGATATGTAATGTGTATAGGGGTAGGCCGTACTTCCACCTTGAAAAGCAAGAAATGTTCAAATGTGTGTTAATTCCTAAGGGACCGAATTGCTGAGGTCATCGGTTCCTTGGCTTACACACTACGTAACCTAATTTAAACTAACTTATGCTAAGAACAATACACATCCATGCCCGAGGGAGGACTCGAACCTCCGGCTGAAGCGGTCGCGCAAACCGCGACATGGCGCCTTAAATCACGCGGCAACTCCGCGCGTCGAAATGCAAGAAGATGTGTCACCATGTGACATGTGATGTTTGCAAATGAATGAATTTCCTTAATTTCTTATCAGTGTCACTTTTCTCGAAAATTAAAATTTGTCTTAATTCCCAATAGCTTTTGTTTCCAAAAATATTTAACTCGTAACTATTTTACGATAATTACGAGGGGAATTCCAAAGGTAAGGTCTCCTACTTTTTTTAAGTACAGAACTCTTTTTGTCTGGCAGTTGGTCACACTGTTATGAAGAGTGCTTCACGCGCTGAGTGTAAACATGCGCACGCCGTGCTGAGGCGCTCAGTCTTGGCTTGGCAGCCGTTGAGAATGGAGCTCCCGTTGGATGTTACCGCCAAGTGCTAATTGTGCTCAGTTATTCGGTTTTTGAACTCAAAGGGCACTGCGCCGATTGAAATCCATCGCCAATTGACGGAAGTGTATGGTGAGTCGTGTATGGATGTCAAAAATGTTTGTAAGAGGTGTAGAGAGTCTGCAGCTGGTCGGACCGAAATTCACGAAGAGCAAAGGAGCGGGAGACCGTCAATTTCTGAGGAGACAGTGTCGAAGGTTGAGCAAAGCATGCGTGAAGGTCGGCGGAGCACTGTAGATGATGAAACTTCCCTTCAGATTAAAACTATGTGCCGGACCCAGACTCGAACTCAGGACACAGTTTTAATCTGCCCAACGCACACTCCGCTGCAGAGTGAAAAATTCATTCTGGAAATCACCCTGGATGATCACTACACGTTGGTTCCTGAGGTTTCCCGAAGCACCGCTCACTGAATTTTAAAGGAAACATTGAACTACGGGAAGGTGTGCACAAGATGGGTGCCACGCATGCTGACTGAGGACCACATGCGGCAACGAGTTGATGCTTCCAGCGCATTTCTTCACCGCCTTGGAGCCAAACAGCACAACTTTTTGGACACAAGTGTCACGGGTGACGAAACCTGGGTATACCACTTTACACCTGAGATAGAGCTCCGACGACGAGGTGAAAGGAGCGGTTCATAACTTTCTGAACAGCATGGCGGCGAGCTGGTATGTCATGGGCGTACAAAAAATGCCAGACCATCTACAAAAATGCATCGTCAGAAATGGTGACTATGTCGAAAAATAGCTAAATGTTCAAGCTGTAAACTGATATAAACCATTGTAGACATAAACAGGTCTATTTACTTATAAAAATTGGAGACCTTACTTTTGGGATTACCCTCGTAGTTGTCACTGACTGGTGGTGTGTAGTAAATATTGTAATAGACAGACTGGCAAATGCATTATTGACAAGATTTTTTCGACTGCTCATCCTTTAAACTTCAATAGAATATTTGTTCCTAGATTCATCACGAAACAGCAAAGAAAGAGTGAATGCCTTCATTTAGTAATGGAATAACTAAATGTAATGAACAACAGACGGAAACAGAAAAGTATTCCAAGGTATAACATTATCCCCAAATGTAATATTAAGTTCCACCAGTCAGAGGCCACATATTCTTAAAATCCGCGCTCCTTCACTCATGTTCAGTTGAGGAGTTACTGTATGATGTGCTTAGCTGCACACAAAAGTTAATTTGATTTGACAGATAACATTTCCGCACCAACATTCCCCTTTCTTTTTGAACACTTCATCCAATGATGACTGATTTTTTTAATATGTATATGACGAAGGGTGTATGTGTGAGTGTATTTCTGAGATCTGCTCCAAAACCACTAGATTGGTATAAGCCAAATTTGGCACAGATACAGCATATAAATTGCACAGTGGGGTTTATAACGATCTAGGTCCGATACAGGCAGAGAAAGTGGCAATAAATTGTTTACAGCCCCTGATATGTAGGCTCGCCTACATGACAAGCATGTTGAGTGGGAACGGTATTGACGTGCCAGATGAAGGTACTGATAGGGGGCAGGCCGGTGTGGCAAGCGGTTCTAGGTGCTTGTCTGGAACCGAGCGACCACAGCAGCTGCAGGTTCGAATCCTGCCTCGGGCATGGATGTGTGTGGTGTCCTTAGCTTAGTTACGTTTAAGTAGTTCTAAGTTTTAGGGAATTGATGACCTCAGATGTTAAGTCCCACGGTGCTCAAAGCCATTATCGCCGCGCGGGATTAGCCGCGCAGTTTAAGGCACTGCATTCATGGACTGTGCGGCTGGTCCCGGTGGAGGTTCGAGTCCTCCCTCGGGCATGGGTGTGTGTGTTTGTCCTTAGGATAATTTAGGTTGTGTGTAAGCTTAGGGACTGATGACGATAGCAGTTAAGTCCCATAAGATTTCACACAGATTTTAACATTTTGAACTGAGAGGGGCGGAGCTGGGAGGATGAGGTGGACAGACAGAGAGAGGAAGAGGTGCTTACAGAGAGGATGAGGATGAGGTGTGTTCAATGTATGTGTCAAACGCATACAGGGGCAATGCCAAGTGGAAAAAAAGGTAGTAATAAATAAAAAAAGGTGTTCACAGCACTTGTGGCACGTCAGGCTGAAGGACACCAAAGAGCCAAAACATTATGACCACTGCCCACCATGAGACTGAATGCTGGTTGGTGGCATTACAAGTGTGATTGTCTTGCACACCTTTTAACCAGGCTAATACGTTGGTGGTTGGTAGGTCTGGACCAGACAACAAGGAACAGCATTCACAGTTGACAGAACCAATCGTATTTTATTCAGTAGAACAATAACACAATTTCTTTTGTTCCTTTTTACAAAGCACTTAAGAAAATAATTTCTCAAATAAACAAAACCTGACCTTTTAGTAATAAAACTTTACCAGTGACAGAAAATTCCTTTTTTTTTTACAGACTTCAAAATTTTTTGAATTGAATTTGGATATAAAATTTAAACAGTGGCATTAAAATTCACCACAAACTAGTAGTAAATAACAACAAATGTGTGCAGCTCATTGCTGACGTAAGTTTAGAGTACAGTTCAAACACGACAACAGGTGCTGATAATCTAGTGGACAGAATGGATGGAGCAGCCTCGCCACCCATTGCTGTATTGCTTGATGGACAGGTACCTTACAAGGTCAAGTACAGTAGACTGAATTCTAATCTTAAAAAGTAATAACAATGCACTGTTTTTACTATAAAGGAAGGGTACATTCGGATACATAACAGTTTCCAACCCCAACATAAATTGGTAAAACGTCTGCCCAATGACTACATAGGGTTATAAGCAAACTATCAGAAAATGCCATTCAGAATTACAATGGCCTATACAGTATTTAACAACTGGGTAACACCAGAACTACATTAATGGGCGAAGCAACAAGGCTTCGATATCCAAAATTACTTTACCAAATGATTGCCAATAATAACTACACTGAAAAGACAAACTCTCATTAAAATAGACTTCGCTATTTTTACTAGCAGAACAGACAACCTTTCATGTCCAAACAGCTTTCAAAATGCTTGCCCTAAAATTGCAGTGAAAAGTGCAGCTCTTATTAAAATAAACTTCACCGTTTTTAAATAGCAGACAAAACAAAATT
Source organism: Schistocerca serialis cubense (assembly GCF_023864345.2). NCBI lineage: Eukaryota > Metazoa > Arthropoda > Insecta > Orthoptera > Acrididae > Schistocerca > Schistocerca serialis. The sequence goes on along the minus strand of NC_064647.1, from coordinate 218,676,303 downwards.
TCAGTCCCCAAAACTGTTTTACAATTAGTTCTCCGCTATAAGTGCAATGGAAAGGGCAGATCTTATTAAAATAAACTTCACTATATCAAAGAACAGATGAGACATAATTTCAATTCCCAAAATTGCTTTACAAATATTTGTCCAAAATATCAGAGAACAACAAGTTCTATTACCCAAATTTTTTTTCCAAATATTTGCCAATAATAATTGCAATGAATGGGGCAACTCTTATTAAAGAAGGCTTCACCATTGAAATAAGCTTAACTTCTTTTGCAATGAACCCCGAAAGACAACAAACTCAGAAATATGGTTAAGGGGAAACTGGTTGGAGTACCACGACGTTAATGTGTCAAGCACACAGTTTACATGGACAAGCATCCCAAAATATTTGATGAATCAGTAGCGAAGGGGCTCACATGGTCTCCACAAGTTCGGCTCAGGTAATTATCCAGAGCGTATCGTCGCCCCACAATTAGCAAAATCACCGTCCTCGTACAGGTCAAGTCCCCATCCGCCGAGACAGAGTTTAATATGTCAGAACTAAGCGGCGGTAGACCGTCCTCGCTCCCTGACATGCACTTTGTACCTTCGCGAAGTCTTCAATTACCTACCTATTTGGGTCACAACGCGTGGCATGACGAACAGTCAAAGATTCTGCCAGACTATCGCAATCGAGCGATCTATCCGAGCCGGCATGGATCAACGGGCACTTGATGTTTTAGGGAAAGTATGTGTAAAAGGAGCAGAGACGAACGGGGAATCATTGTAGCGACGACAGTGATCACAAATAGGGAAATCCGCTGACATCAGCAACTTTGACAAAGGGCGAATGTTATCTACTGTCGCGAGCTTGTATAGAACGTGATAGAAGGACGACAGATCCATGAACAAAACGCAAGGTGTTGGCCGTACACGCCTCAACACAAGACTTTCAGATTGGAGGACTGCCCACTCTTTAAACCAGGATAGGGGGCGGTGTGTGCCAGTTCTGACGATAGATTATAATGCTGGTGGAGGTGTGTTGTGTTTTGCTGCCCCCTGTTGGGGTGACATAGTTGAACATGGGGTTCCGTACCAAGTTACGCATACGTGTTACCGTATTGACAGAACAAGATCGTCAACTGCGATTGCAGTATGTGCGCGATCATCGAGATTTTACGGTAGTTCAAAGGAAACGTGTCGCTCGTATGAATGATCTTTCTCGTTACTTCAAATCAATGTTGTATCCGAACGCATGTTGGTGGGGACATTTACGAGTTGTGGGGGACATTCACTTAGGCGTCCATGGATTCTGTGGTAATAGTCGAAGGTACCATGGCAGCTGTTGTTTATGTGTACGTTATGGTGATCCTCCTGTATCCCTGCAAACATTACAACATTACATCTTCCCCGACGGCGGTAGCATCTTCCAACAGGATAACTCTCTGTTTCACGATACCAGAATTGTGCTAGAGTGGTTTGAGGGACACAACAGTTAACTCACGTTGATGTAACATCTAACAAATTCGCCTTATTTGAAGCCGATGCCCCGCATCTGGGACGGTGTTGGGAGCGTAATATCTAGATACCTGGGGCTACAAACCACTGGAAACCTATCAAAGACTTTTCGAATCCGTGTCACTCATAATAGCAACTGTATTGCATTTCAAAGACGCACAACAGGCTATGAAGCACTTGAGCACAGTATTTTGGTCTATTAATTCATAAAAAAAAACACGAAGCGATCACTGTGTTTCCTTACGACCGTATGCTCTCTCTGCGAAATTTTTTAGGGTTAACTTGGATAGGACCTTGGTCCTCCACACGGTGGTCAGAGTCTCTAACCGCTGAGCTGTGGATAAAGTTAGAGAACCGTTCAATAAGTAATGCATCAATTTTTATATCGGCCAATTTCGGTTGTGAGACATAGTGAATTAGTTCTGCTTCAGCCACTATAGTTTCACACGTTCAGATTGGTAGTAGTTCTACACATAGCCTTCAAAGTGACGTCTTTAATGAAGATGCGATCCAACCAGAGCATCGCAGATATTCATAGGTACATGCAGAATGACTACGCACACCTAGCGGGGAACAAAAGCACGGTGACTCATTGGGCGACACGTCTGTTGTCATCATCGCAACAATGTTTGCGGATAATTGTCTGATCTGCCGCGTACCGGACGGCCGCAGACAGGTTTCACTCCTGCAATGTTGGATCATGCAGACACTGTCATTCGAGGTGCTCGATGGATCGCAATCACATACCTGATTGCATAGTTGGACGTCTCTGTTGGTAGTGCTGACATACTTGTCCACCAGTTAGGGTACTCAACTGTGTGCGCCAGTTGAATTCCTCGCCACCTAACAGACGACCTTAAAGAGAAACGAAAGCCATCTGTGGGGAATCGCACGCGCGTTAAGCGACTGATCGTGACACTTTTTGTTAAACTTCGTCATAGTTGATGAAATATGGGTTCATCATTTAGAACCGGAAACAAAATGGCAGTCCATGGAGTGGCACCACACCACTTTTACTCTGAAGAAAAAGTTCGAAGCCGCGCCATTAACTGGTAAAGTAATGGTGATGGTCTCCTGCCTCTCTGAACGGATTATTATGTTTGATTTCCTCCCTCATAGTGCAACGGTCAACACTGCTACTCTCAGGAAATTGAAGAAAGTACTTCAGCGTGTTCGCCGCCACAAAAATGCAAACGAACGTCTACTTCTTCGTGACAAAGCAAGGTCTCACACAAGTTTGCGCACTTGAGGAGCTCACCAAACTTCACTGAGCTGTTCTTCCTCATGCACCCTGGTGCCCGCATATCGCGCCTTCCTTCTGTTAGGCCTAATGGTGGAGGCACTCCGCGGGAAACAGTGCGTGGATCTTGGTGAGGTTGTTGATGAAGCCAGACGCTGACTTGGACATCGACCAATAGCGTTACCATGTGGCCATGCAGGCTGTCCTGGCAAGGTGGCGTAAGGCCGTTGCACTGAATGGAGATTATGTTGAAAGGTAGGTTTCTGTAGCAAAAAGAACGGAGAATTTGGGGTACTTACTTTACATTTTTACTTTACATTTGGCAAGGGCCTTATCGACGATACCCCTGCTCTATGAGCCTCTTCCACTTCTGCCTGTCCAATGCGCTGTTTGTCTAGTTGCTGTTGCTGTTCATCCTAGTTGTGTCCTCCCTAATGTTATCCCGCCATCTGGTTCTGGGTCTTCCCCTTCTCCTCGTTCCATCTATTGTTCTGCTGAATGCCATTTGAGGTAGTCTATTCTCTGTCATTCTTGCTATATGGCCTGCCCAATTCACCCTTCTCCTCTTGAGCACTTCGACGATGTTACGGTGTTTGTACAGCTCTCTTAATTCTTCGTTTCTTCTTATTCTCCATTACATGCTATTTTCGTCGTATACAGATCCAAAAATTTTCCTTAGTACTTTTCTTTCGAATATTAACAGTTTTTCTTCATCTTCCTTTCTAAATATTAATGTTTCACATCCACATAACGTCTCAGGTATAATGGTCGATTAATATAAGCGGATTTTGAACTTACTGCCAAGTGATCTTTTTCTTAGAATTTTGATGAGACTGAAAAGTGTCTCGTTTCCTGTTGCTAAACGGACATCTATTTCTATATTTGTTCTGTTGTTATTACTAAAAAGACTTCCTAGGTACCTGAAGTGGTCAACAGTTTTGAAATTGAATCCCTCTACAGTCAAAAGTGCATCTGTTCTGGTTTTCTTACATATGGGCAGGTTCAAAAAATGGTTCAAATGGCTGTGAGCACTATGGGACTCAACTGCTGTGGTCATAAGTCCCCTAGAACTTAGAACTACTTAAACCTAACTAACCTAAGGACATCACACACATCCATGCCCGAGGCAGGATTCGAACCTGCGACCGTAGCGGTCGTGCGGTTCCAGACTCTAGCGCCTTTAACCGCTCGGCCACTCCGGCCGGCCATATGGGCATGTATTCTGTCTTTCCTTCATTAACATGTAATCCTGTTTTCTCAGAAATTTTTACTAATTTTGTATCATTGTCATTAATTCTGTTTTGAAACTACTTATTAGTGCTACATCGTCTGCAGTGGCAAGTGTTGTAATGTTCACATTCTGTGCCTCGTGATGACTGGGTGTTGTGTGATGTCCTTAGGTTAATTAGGTTTAAGTAGTTCTAAGTTCTAGGGGACTGATGACCATAGATGTTAAGTCCCATAGTGCTCAGAGCCATTTCACATTCTGTAGCTGTATCCCTTTTGGACTGGTTTTAGAAAATTCTCTATCGATCTTCTCTAGGACAAGGTTAAATAAAATACGTGAAATGGCATCCCCTTGTCTCAGTCCAGTGTACACCTTAAAATCTTCAGTTTCTCTTACTGGTGTCTTAATGCAACGTAAAGTTTCTTCTATACACATTTTAACTATTCTCATTAATTTCGATACTTTAAATTGCTTCATTATATTTAGGAGTGTCGGTCGGTGTATGCTATCAAAGGCCTTTTTAAAATTTACGAATAGTATGTGGACATCTACACTGAATTCCCACGCCTTCTCAATTACTTGTCGTAAGGTGAGTAAGTGAACTAATGTGGATCTGTTTCTGCGGAAACCGCACTGGTAGTCCCAAATCAGTTCTTCTGTTATTGGAATCAGCCTGTTTAAGAGGCAGTTCGATAAGATTTTGTAGGTGACATCCAGTAAGGCAATTCCTCTGTATTTATCACAAACAAGTGGATCATTCTTTTTAAATATGATGCACAGAATTGCTGTTTTCCAATATGGAGGAATCTTTTCTGTCTTCCAAATTGTTTCTATTAACGCCTGTATTTCTAAGTCCAGTTGTGAGCCTCCATTCTTTAATAACTCAGCGTATATCTGGTCTTCGCCACAAGCGTTGATATGCGGTGTACTGAAATCCAAAATAAAACCTACATGCTTTCAGGAAAAATAATTTGCTGCTTTACTTATTCATCCCTCCTTGTAGTTTCTAATTACAATTTATGTAATGATGAGGAATTCGTGGCGGACCGCATCAAACAAGTAGGATGATGACTGAAAAAAAAAGATGTGCAATAAACTCTAGTCTAGCCGACTACTATTTTTCCACTCTTGCACCTTAAGTCACCCGGAGTGCGCCGTTGGGGTTTACAAATCTCTTAGCCCTGTTGCGATCCATAAATGTCTTAGCGTAGGCAAGTAATGGGTAGCAACTCAGTGCAGAGGGGGAGTGTTCTGTAGCACCTGCCGTTGCCTGGGGCCCTGCCCCAGTAAGCGAGTCCACTGACACACCTTGCGGTTCATATTGTTGCACTGTTCTGACTCAAACTGGTTTAATTCAGCGTTCCACGCAAGTTTGTCTTGTGCAAGGCCCTTCGTTTCTACAGAACTACTGCGACCCACATCCCCATCTTATTTCTTGATGTACTCAAGCCGTGGTTGTCTGCCTACAAAGTTTAGCTCTCACGGTACCTTGAATTACCAAATTAGCCATTCTTTGATGCATGAAATTCTGTTTTGATATAATGTTATTGAACTGTCAGCGTTGTTGGACAGTGTAAGGTCGACTGCAAACTCTCGACCTGCATTTCATTACAGCTATTTCAGATGTACACGACTTTTTTAAAATAATAACCTAAATTGTTATTTAATAAAAATGTTACGTAAAGGAAATGGGTTCTGATGGAACAGAACTTACTTTTTCGGCAGCTATATGAAATTGACTGAAATTACCCGACCGCTTCCATATCGTTCTTTTTACCTGCAGTTATTTTATCAGCTTACTTCATGTTGTTCAAGGTTTTCTTAAAGGTTCTCTTTTAGAGATGTCCCTAACTTTACTGAAATATGTTACAAGTCAGAGTCAAATCTGGGATTCTTTGATAATACACGCTAAAAAAAAGGTTCGTAAACGGCTCACCTTACTTACAAAGTCTTAGTTGAGATATATACACTTCGGAAAGCGATCCTCCAGGTTTTTCATTCCATCGAACTGTGTAAAATAGTCGTTGGCTGCAACTATCACTTCCCCATTTCCTTAAAATTTTCCCAACAAACCAAATTTTCAACTTAGGAAGATTTCATTTGGGGCTAAGTCTGGGGAATAGGGTGGATGAGCAACCAGTTGAAAGCCCAATTCGCGCATTTCAGCCGTTGTTAACGCTGATGTGCGAGCAATACTGATTGAACAGCAACAATGAAGCATAATAGGGTCCAGCTATGGTTCGGCTTTCTTCCAAGTAATCTTGTTTGTTTGTTGTGGTCTTCAGTCCAGAGACTGGTTTGATGCAGCTCTCCCTGCTACTCTATCCTGTGCAACTACTTCATCTCCCAGTACCTACTGAAACTTACATCCTTCTGAATCTGTTTAGCGTATTCATCTCTTGGTATGCCTCTACGATTTTTACTCTCCGCGCTGCCCTCCATTACGAAATTGGTGATCCCATGATACCTCAGAACATGCCCTACCAACCGAACGCTTCTTCTAGTCAAGTTGTGCTACAAATTTCTCTTCTCTCCAATTCTGTTCAATATCTCCTCTTTAGTTATCTGATCTACCTATCTACTCTTCAGCATTCACCTGTAGCACCACATTTCGAAAGCTTCTGTTCTCTTCTTTTCCAAACTATTCATCGTCCACGTTTCCGTTCCATACAGGGCTACACTTCATGCAAATACTTTCAGAAACGACTTCCTGAGACTTAAATCTATATTCGATGTTAACAAATTTCTCTTCTTCAGAAACGCTTTCCTTGCCATTGCCAGTCTACATTTTATATCCTTTCTATTTCGACCATCATCAGTTATATTGCTCTCCAAATAGCAAAACCCATTTACTACTTTAAGCGTCTCATTTCCTAATCTAATTCCCGCAGCATCACCTGATTTAATTCGACTACATTCCATTATCCTCGTTTTGCTTTTCTCGATGTTCATCTTATATCGTTCTTTCAAGACACTGTCCATTCCGTGCAACTGCTCTACCAGATCCTTTGATGTCTCTGACAGAATTACAATTTCATCGGCAAATCTATGAGAAATATCGTTTGAGAACTCCAGAAAAAACTGTTAGCATCGCCTTACAAGTTGACCAAATGGTTTTGACATCTTAGGTTCACTTTGACTAGATTTTGTTCACTGTTTTGCCTGCCGTTTTCACTCTGGTGGGTAATGATGGGTCCAGATTTCATCAACAGCCACAAATCGGGGAAAAAGTGTTGCGAACTGCGGATAAACATCACCAGACATTGTGATGAAATATTGTGCCGGATGTACTTTAGCTCGACTGAGTAATCGCGGCACCCACCTCTCACACAGTTTCTTCATAGCTAATTGTATTACGCACTCGCTCAGCTGATGCTTATAGTCTGAGCAATCTCACTAACTTTTATTCGGCGGCCTTAGATTACCATATCGTGGCTTTTCCTTTATGGTGAGCTTACTTGGATGGCAGGATCACGCTTCGTCTTCGGGGGTTGCGTGACCACTTTTAAATTTATTAATCCAAAAGAGAATGGTCTTAAGTGATGCTGCTGGCCGAGCGGTTCTAGGCGTTACAGTGTGGAAACGCGCGACCGCTACGGTCACAGGTTCGAATCCTGCCTCGGCCATGGATGTGTGTGGTGTCCTTAGGTTAGTTAGGTTTAATTAGTTCTAAGTTCTAGGGGTCTGATGACCACAGCAGTTAAGTCCTATAGTGCTCAGAGCCATTTGAACCATTTAAGTGATGGTACAGTGTCTGCGTGAACGTCATTAAGTTCTGTTTTGATTTTTGTGGCACTGCAACTCTTCAAATGTTAACTAACAGCACGAGTCTCGACTTTCTCCATTTTAAATCGCAGTTAACATACATTTGAGTCAGCTCTCAACAAGGATTTGTACTCTGTACACTATGGAAATGGAGGATGGTTGAAATAATCAAGCTTACCAACCATGTAGACGCTTCGGTGTTCCAGTCTTTCCTGGAAACTTACCACTCTTATCAAACTACCGTCTCATTTTCAATGACATAGTACGTTATGCAGGGGAAAGCTTCAATGAAATAATCGTGCTACCCTAATTAATTCTGTTACTTTTCTTAGGAAATGCTCTTGAAAGCAACTGAGGTACAAGGGTGAGTCAAAAGAAAACCTTAAATATATTTTTAAATATTATTTATTTTGCAGAAGTGGTAAAAAGCTGTATCACTTTTCAACATAATCTCCCCCACGCTCAATGCAAGTCCTCCAGCCCTTACAAAATGCATAAATTACTTTAGAAAAAAAATCTTTTGGTAATCCGCGTAAGCACTCGTGCACCGCGTGGCGTACCTCTTCATCAGAACGGAACTTTTTTCCTCCCATTGCGTCTTTGAGTGGTCCAAACATATGGAAATCACTTGGGGCAAGGTCTGGTGAGTATGGTGGATGAGGAATACACTCAAAATGCAGGTCTGTGATTGTTGCAACTGTTGTACGGGCAGTGTGGGGCCTTGCATTGTCATGTTGCAAAAGGACACCTGCTGACAGCAATCCACGTCGCTTTGATTTGATTGCAGGTCGCAGATGATTTTTTAGGAGGTCTGTGTACGATGCACTGGTGACAGTGGTCCCTCTAGGCATGTAATGCTCCAAAATGACGCCTTTTTCGTCCCAAAAGAGAGTCAGCATATGCTTCCCTGCTGATGGTTCTGTTCGAAACTTCTTTGGTTTTGGTGATGGGGAATGGCGCCATTCCTTGCTCGCTCTCTTCGTTTCCGGTTGGTGTAAGTGAACCCAGGTTTCGTCCCCAGTAACGACTCTTCCAAGAAAGCCATCACCTTCTCGGTCAAAGCGCCGAAGAATTTCTTTACAAGCATCAACACGTCATTCTCTCACTTCAGGAGTCAGCTACTGTGGCACCCATCTTGCAGACACTGTGAAACTGGAGCACATCGTGCACAATGTGGTGTGCTGACCCATGACTAATCTGTAAACATGCTGCAGTGTCATTCAGTGTAACTCGGCGGTTTTCCTTCACTATGGCTTCAACTGCTGCAATGTTCTGCGGAGTCACAACTCGTTGTGCCTGACCTGGACGAGGAGCACCTGCCATCGAAGTCACACCATTTGCGAACTTCCTACTCCATTCGTAGAATTGCTGCTGTGACAAACATGTATCACCGTACTGAACCTTTATTCGTCGATGAATTTCAATAGGTTTCACACCTTCACTAAGTAAAAACGGGATAACCGAACTCTGTTCTTTCCTGGTGCAAGTCGCAAGTGGGGCGGCCATCCTTATACTGATACTGCGACGGTATGTGTGCATCTGCACTATGCTGCCACCTACAGAACATTCTGCACGCTGTTTGTAGCACGCTTACCAACTTACAGGATAACGGCGCGAAATTTCGATTTGTTATTACAAATTTATGGTTTTCATTTGACTCACCCTCGTATTTCAATCGAGGCACGGACATTCGCATCCAGAAGGGGTGCCAGGGGAGGGCATTTTTCCCTCTGGAATTTGGGTACAGTCTTTTATTCTTCATATAATTGCCTCGAATTTTAGACAATCATTGTATGTTATTCCACTGAACTGCGGATTTAACATTGCCGACTGTTGCACGAAAAGTACTTCAGCATGAACAATCACTAAACACGTTGGCTTTTCTTAACTGTCATTCTGTTCCGGTTCCTTGGTGTGGCTGCGGATTCGGTGCCGATCGGCATTCAAGAGGGATAAGAACCTTTGCACAGCCTTGCCTAAATATGCCTGCACTCTTTTTCTGTCGTTTTCTTGTTCAGTTTTTACTGAGTTGCTCATAGTAACGAGTATAGCGCCAGGGCGCGCGTAATTCGTCGCTGATTGTCTACACATGAACACGAATGTAGTACACAAGCCAGTCATCTGTTACCTGATTTCATATGAGCGGCAGCCCATTTGGTGCCAAATGATATCCCAGCAGTAGTTTAGTTTGTTGCAAAATGGTACCATAAAAGTAGTCTATCGTCTGTCTGTGCAAAAGGAAAACTCATGAGGGCTTTCTCACTACGCATTCAGTTCTATATGACAGAGGTATTGTCGGGTCCCAAATGTGAGTGTTGTTCGGGACTAAGCGACAGGTGCTCGCTAGGAGTGAATGAGCCTGTTGATCTACACTACTGGCAATTACAAATGCTACACCAAGAACGAATGCAGATGATAAAAGGGTATTCATTGGACAAATATATTATACTAGAACTGACATGTGATTACATTTTCACGCAATTTGGGTGCATAGATGCTGAGGAATCAGTACTCAGAACAACCACCTCTGGCCGTAAGAACGTCCTTATTACGCCTGGGCATTGAGTAAAACAGAGCTTGGAAGGCGTGTACAGGTACAGCTGCCCATGCAGCTTCAACACGATACCACAGTTCATCAAGAGTAGAGACTGGCGTATTGTGACGAGCCAGTTGCTCGGCCACCATTGACCAGACGATTTCAATTTGTGAGATATCTGGAGAACGTACTGGCCAGGGCAGCAATCGAACATTTTCTGTACCGAGAAAGGCCCGTACAGGACCTGCAATATGCGCTCGTGCAATGTCCTGCTCAAATGTACGGTTTTACAGGGATCGAATGAAGGGTAGAGCCACGGGTCGTAACACATCTGAAATGAACGTCCACTGTTCAAAGTGCCGTCAATGCGGCAAAGAGGTGACCGAGACGTGTAACCAATGTCACCCCATACCATCACGCCGGGTGATACGCCAGTATGGCGATGACGAATACACACTTCCAATGTGCGTTCACCGCGATGTCGCCAAGCATGGATTTGACCATAATGATACTCTAAACAGAACCTGGATTCATGCGAAAAAATGACGTTTTGCTATTCGTGTACCCAGGTTCGTCGTTGAGTTCACCATCGCAGGCGCTCCTGTCTGTGATACAGCGTCAAGGGTAACCGCAGCCATGGTCTCACAGCTGATAGTCCACACTGCTGCAAACGTCGTCGAACTGTTCATGCAGATGGTTGTTGTCTTGAAAACGCCCCCATCTGTTGATTCAGGGATCGAGACGTGGCTGCACAATCCGTTACAGCCATGCTGATAAGATGCCTGTCATCTCGACTGCTAGTTATACGAGGGCGTTGGGATCCAGCACGGCGTTCCGTAGTACCCTCCTGATCCCACCGATTCCATATTCTGCTAAAAGTCATTGAATCTTGAGCAACGCGAGCAGCAATGTCGCAATACGATAAACCGCACTCGCGATAGGTTACAATGAAACTTTATGAACGTCGTAAACGTGATGGTACGCATTTCTCCTCCTTATACGAGGCATCACAACAATGTTTCACCAGGCAACGCCGATCAACTGCTGTTTCTGTATGAGAAATCGGTTGGAAACTTTCCTCATGTCAGCACGTTGTAGGTGTCGCCACCGGCGCCAGCCTTGTGTGATTGCTCTGAAAAGGTAATCATTTGCTTACCACAGCATCTTCTTCCTGTCTGTTAAATTTCGCGTCTGTAGCACGTCATCTTCGTGGTGTAGCAATTTTAATGGCCAGTAGTGTAACTGAGAGGCAGTCTTGACCTAGCTGTTCCTCCTTGAAAAATAAAATAAGGACTGGAAGGTATTTCAGAACGATCTCCTCAAGAAGTGAGCATATTTTCTAAAATGTGCTCTCTTCTACTACTCCTACTGGTGGGGATTCGTAGCCATAAAAAAAAAAAATGCGAACTCGTATCCGTAACTCAGCTAGCTTAATTAATATACTGGGGGCTCTGCTTCTAAGCATTTCTGACTGTTTGGTTAGCTTTGATGCGGTATCAGTTTTTTACAAAAGACCCTGTTGCAGATTCCTTAGCAGAAATTGGCAAAAAGTTTCAGGTGGGCATCACTGCTTTGTTTTGCATGCTTTGTCCTCACCCTAATTTATGTTCAACCAATGACATTCTGAACAGACCGACGGCGTCGTCAGGGACAGCCCTCTGTCTCCCTTGGTGGCTAACCTGGGAGGATGGAGGATTTCGAGGACACAGGGCTTGAATCAGCCGTCCCGAAAGCAATAGCATTTTGGGGGTATGTGGACGATACTTTCATAGCGTGGCCTGATGGCGAAGATAAATTGATGGAGTTTTTTCCCCACCTTAGCTCCATTCGTAGCAACATTCTGTTCACCATGGAGATAAAGGAATATGGTTGTCTGCCTTTCTTGGATGTTTTGGTCAGACGAATGAATGATTGCTCCCCGGGGCGTAACCCCACTGATTTTGAAACCTTTCCGTCGAATAAAATTAAAGAAATAATGATTGAATTTAATGCGTTTGGACGATAACCTTCCCGTCTAGAATAAAAAAATTTAACTTATTTTCCCTCTAATGAAAAAAAGAAATAGAATTGAACTTTTGCTGCCTTGCAGATTTTCTGTCTGGACTTGCTTTTGATAACGTGTCTGATATGATAGTCTTTAGCGTACACAATGTAGTACGCCCCGTGCCTTTATTGGTAGCAGTATTAATGTGACTAAACAAAAGGGGATTATTTCGACGTGAACACATAAGCTTACGCCGTGGCCCTTACTACTGGTTGTCTGTGCAGTGAACCTGAAAACAAACATATATATTTTCGTTACCTTTTACTTTACTGGGTCGCCTCTGGATAGCGTCATCTGACTGCATGTCTGAATATACTCACTCTGATCTGTTGTTGATAATTATTTGGGTTGGCATTTGCAAATATGTGAGCTAAAACAGTACTTATTATTCATTTGCGAAAATGTATGAAAATGTTCAAATGTGTATGAAATCTTATGGGACTTAACTGCTAAGGTCATTAGCCCCTAAGCTTACACGCTACTTAACCTAAATTATCTTAAGGACAAACACACACACCCATGCACTGGGGAGGACTCGAACCTCCGCCGGGACCAGCCGCACAGTCTATGACTGTAGCACCTTAGACCGCTTTTTTTTTCACTAGAAACAGTAACAAAAATGGCTACAATGAAATGACATAAATAAGGTGACAGATAATTGCAGTCATGAATTACAGCATCCAAAAAATGAGTCTAATCCCGCGCGGCTATTCATTTGCTTTCCTGACTGAAGTTACTGGTGCAAAATTCAATGTCATTATTAAATAAAAAATTGAGAAAACTCAACAAAAGTTAAATCTTGTGGTTACTGGGTTCGATGAAAAATAATACGATATTGACTGAGATAAACTTATCTATTCTGACCATGATTGAATATAAATTTTTCACTCATTATATTCATTCAGTTTATAAAACTTTAGTTTGGGGATCGTTTACATAAAACAGATAAAAAATGTAACAACGAACTTACAATATGCAGTTAGCGCTCAAATACCTTTGATTTCTTCATGATGTCAATTTTTAATAATTCATAAATAATTACCCATTATATAATTATAGTATTCTTCAAGTAATATGTAGCTGGTGGCTAACAGGCACACCTCCCTGTCTCCACACACAACTTCTCTGCAGATAGCTTGACTCAACAGTGTTCTCTCGACAATGCTGCGCACTTCTCGCCGCAATCCCTGTGAATCAATGCGCGGGCTCTGCCGCCAACAAAGAGCTTAGTGCGGATACTTCATTGTCACCATCGATATGCAAAGAACTTAAATAAATTTTACAAAATATTTTTCTTAACATTTTTCTTACACACTATAATTTTTATTTACACATTTCTTAGCTTATAAATATTTTTCGTGGCCAGTTGATTTTCTATTGACGTATTTCAGTTTTTATTTGAAAGTGTCAAGTTGTCATCACCTATCGCAAACTATGAGCACGCTTAAAATACTCGTACACGAAGTTCACACTGTCTCAGATCTAGATAGTTTGCCTAAAGAGCTCGCCCACTTAAGGACAGAGTTTAGAAAAAAATGGAAATTTCATCCAGCAGATTAACAGGGCACTGTACGTTAAAGTGAAGAATCAGGAAGTGGATAACGAAGAGAATACAAAGGCAAAGTCTTCAGGTTTTGTTCCTTTTGTGAGCAACATTTCGTTTAAGTTAACAAAAATCCTCTACAGATTACAGGTGAAAGTGATTTTTCTTCCACCATCTAAGATTGTAGGCCTTTTTGGATCGGTGAAGGACGACTTGATACTGTGGAAGGCAGAAATTTACAAAGCACCATGTCAGTGTCTTATGGCTTACATAGGACAGACCACACGCACTGTGAAAGATCGCTGCATTGAACATGAACGTCGCACTCGCCTTTTGCAACCAAAAAAGTCCGCTGTTCCAGAACACTGCATTTCCACTGGACATTCAATGGAGTACCATAGAAAGATGATTCTGACCGCAGCTACCTTTTTTTCGGACTCCACTGTTTAATTATTCGTGGAAATACACCTGGCGGAAAATCTGATCAACCCTGATAATGGTTAGCAGTTGGACAGTGCGTGAAACTCCATCGTCTCCACGATTTGTTCCGATCGATGGGGACAGAGCGCACCAACGGCCGCGACGATCGGTAACAGAGGATACCGGAGTTTCGCGGTTCCACCAGCGAGGGCACTGCCTCCCGGAAGTGTGGTCCGTCTGTCAGTTTGAAATCGGACGCATGCTCGAAATACTCGCATTGCACTTTGTAGGGCGGAGTCTTCGATAGATCGCCTGAAGATGGCTGACAGGTGCGCACTCGATATATCGGGAACTAAACGACGAACAGTTGGTAGCCCGAAATTTGTTTTAACATCTACTAATGTGTGTATGCAGACAGAAGCGAAGAACGAAAATCTGTACCAAATCCCGGATTACAGGTGACCCAGGTTCTAATCTTGGCATTGCCAAAGATTTTCATTCGTCACTTCTGTCTGCACATATACATCAGAGCTATTTCACCCCTGAAAAGATCTTTGGAACGATACACTTTCATTTGAGAATATAGCCCATTCCTCAGGCCGGATCCCCTGTTTCGTTCAATAATGTGGTGCTATTCCAGAACAGTTAGCGAACGTCTGGAATGTTGTTCGTGTTTAGAAGGAATATAAAGTGGGCTGAGACGTGAATGGGAATTTGAATTGAGGAGGGAGGCATGATTGGATAGTCAGTGCAGTTGTCCAAATCCATTGTGCGAGGGAGATGTTGTGGGTAGCGCATCTGCCATTCTTGGTACAAATTTTCATTCGTCACTTCACTCTGCATATACAGGGTGGTCCATTGATAGTGACCGGGCCAAATATCTCACGAAATAAGTATCAAACGAAAAAACTACAAAGAACGAAACTCGTCTAGCTTGAAGGGGGAAACCAGATGGCGCTATGGTTGAGCCGCTAGATGGCGCAGCCATAGGTCAAACAGATAACAACTGCGTTTTTCAAAATAGGAACCTCCATTTTTAATTACATATCCGTGTAGTACGTAAAGAAATATGAATGTTTTAGTTGGACCACTTTTCTCGCTTTGTTATAGATGGCGCTGTAATAGTCACAAACGTGTAAATACGTGGTATCACGTAACATTCCGCCAGTGCGGACGGTATTTGCTTCGTGATACATTACCCGTGTTAAAATGGACCATTTATCAATTGCGGAAAAGGTCGATATCGTGTTGATGTATGGCTATTGTGATCAAAATCCCCAACGGGCGTGTGCTATGTATGCTGCTCGGTATCCTGAACGACATCATCCAAGTGTCCGGACCGCTCGCAGGACAGATACGTTATTTAAGGAAACAGGAAGTATTCAGACACATGTGAAACGTCAACCACGACCTGTAACAAATGATACTGCCCAAGTAGGTGTTTTAGCTGCTGTCGCGGCTAATCTGCAGACAAACTGCGCGGGAATCGGGAATTTCAATAACGTCGGTGTTGAGAATGCTACATCAACATCGATTGCACCCGTACCATATTTATATGCGCCAGGAATTGCATGGTGACGACTTTGAACCTCGTGTACAGTTCTGCCACTGGGCATAAGAAAAATTACGGGACGATGACAGATTTTTTGCGTTCTATTTAGCGACGAAGCGTCATTCACGAACAGGGGGAACGTAAACCGGAATAATATGCACTATTGGGCAACGGCAAATCCACGATGGCTGCGAAAAGTGGAACATCAGCGACCTTGGCGGGTTAATGTATGGTGCGACATTATGGAAGGAAGGATAACTGGCTCCCATTTTATCGATGGCAATCTAAATGGTGCAATTTACGCCGATTTCCAACGTAGTATCTACCGATGTTACTACAAGATGTTTCACTGCATGACAGAATGGCGATGTACTTCCAACATGATGGATGTCTGGCACATAGCTCGCGTACGGTTGAAGCGGTATTGAATAGCATATTTCATCACAGGTGGATTGGTCGTCGAAGCACCATACCATGGCCCGCACGTTCACCGGATCTGACGTCCCCGGATTTCTCTCTGGGGGAAAGTTGAAGGATATTTGCTGTCGTAATCCACCGACAACGCCTGACAACATGCGTCAGCGCATTGTCAATGTATGTGCGAACATTACGGAAGGAAAACTAGTCGTTGTTGAGTGGAATGTCGTTACATGTAAAGCCGAATGCATTTATGTTGACGGACATCATTTTGAGCATTTATTGCATTAATGTGGTATTTACAGGTAATCACGCTGTAACAGCATGCGTTCTTAGAAATGATAAGTTCACAAAGGTACATGAATCACATTGGAACAACCGAAATAAAATGTGGAAACGTACCTACGTTCTGTGTTTTAATTTAAAAACCCACCTGTTACCAACTGTTCGTCTAAAATTGTGAGCCACTATTACAGCGCCATCTATCACAAAGCGAAAAGTGGTCCAACTAAAACATTCATATTTCTTTACGTGCTACACTAGCATGTAATAAAAAATGGGGGTTCGTATTTAAAAAAAACGCAGTTGATATCAGTTTGACCTACGGCAACGCCATCCAGCGGGCCAACCACAGCGCCATCTGGTTTCACCCTTCAAGCCAGAGAAGTTTCGTTCGTTGTGGTTTTTGTGTTTGACGCTTATTTCGTGAGATATTTGGCTCGGTCACGATCAATAGACCACCCTGTATACATCACAGACATACGAGACTTGAGAAGGTGTCTGGAACCATATATCTTGATTACATCTATTTTTGTAAAAATATTAAATATCTAGCACCATTTTTAACCGTCGACAAATCCTATGGCAATGCATAACTTGACAAAAAATTAGTTTTTACGATTTTATTTGGAAATTTCGTGAGAGAAAAGTTACCTGTTGCTTTTTCGAAGCTATTTTATTGAGTGTAGTCCATCTCGCAAATTCGTCGCTAACATTATCGCCTAACTCCCATTTTGTATGTGGTAATCGTCGCAGCACTACTTCTCAGGCTACTGTCCCCGTTCCCTAAGTGACCTTAATGACGGTAGGACGTCACTGAACGCCTGGCAGAACGGGCAACATGCAGGATCGGCGAGCCCTCGCTTCGGCGGTTCTGGTGTGCCGCACCAGCGATTTTTGCGGATGCAGAGCGAGACTGAACCAAAAAAAATTGCAACCGTCTCTCGCTCCAGTAATTCTCGGCAATTCGTCTGACGACGCTGTATCGACAGGGTGCGATCTAGACCACGCCCCATCTCTCTCTCTCTCTCTCTCTCTCTCTCTCTCTCTCTCTCTCTACCTCCCTCTCTCTCTCTTTCTCTTTCTCTGTTACGCAAATAACTCCGTGGAACATTGCTAAGCCAAGCGAGGCTCCTTCCAGCGACGCGTTCCGGTGAAAGGTTCCCAGTGTTCCGACAGAGATTATTAATCACTCGCCTGTGGCTCTTATACTGGCAAGGCATTTCACTTCTTCCCTTTGCCTCCTTGAGGTTCACACGGGCGGAAATGTTAAGTGGTAGAGATGGTCATCACATAATGGATATTTAATGATTGAACTTTCGTTATTTTACGTGACCAGTTATCTTTGAAAGTGTCCCCAATATATTTTAGAATTTTTTATGCTCATTTCCCTCGATCAAATAGTCGATTACTGACGGTGAGTACAGTAATTGCTATCGAGAGTCTGTACCTCCAGTGACTGTGTAAGGTTTGCTACCCTTATTACGTACCCTCACCTCACAAAAAAAAATTTATAGTTCATTCGGTCAGGATGAATAGCGTTTTGAAATAAAATAGTGTTCTTTTCAGATTTAGTTTATTACAAATCGAACATGTGCATTCTTAGAACTAAGACACTGATCAAATCACAAAAAACAAGAACGAAACAAAATACACAGTGACAGATGGTTGAGCCGTGCTGCGGCTCGCGTTGGTGCTGTTTGTAGGTTTCCTCCCTCTGTTGGAGGCCAGACAGTATCGTTTATTTGCCATGGTTGCTGTTGTTTGTCCTCTTCTCGTGTTGACTGGCACCACTCGGTTTCGCAAGCGTTGCCTGTCCGCTAGTGGCAGCAGCGACGGTCATCGATATATAGTGTGGCCTGAGCTCCCAGTTAGTGCACATCGACAGTGCAGAAAGATACGTATATAGCTTCTTTTCTGTGTTTACTTCGTAGATTCTTACTTAAATTGCGTGTGAGTTTCGTATAGCAGGTGTAATTTCGAGTTTTAGTTACTGTAATCGTAAATTCACGCAGATTGTAGTGCAGTCGTAAGCATTTGTACAGGTTAGTTCATACATTCTTAGCGTGTTTCCCTTGCGTTATCTACACACAGACTCGTGTTTCAGTAACTGTTGTTCAACATCGATTACAATGGACAGGGACTGTGATTGCTGTGTTCGGATGAGGGCTGAGTTGGCATCCCTTCGCTCACAGCTGCAGGCGGCACTGACTTCAGTCGCGCTGCTTGAGGCTGTTGCCAATGGGCACCTCTGTGGGGAGCCGGAATTGGGTATCACGGGGATGACAACCTCGTCCCGTCTGTCCCCAGATCGGGCTGCCGCTGTGGTTGCCCCGGTTGCTACCCGCAGTGGGGCTGAGCCCTCGCCTGTGGTTGATTGGGAGGTCGTTCCAAGGCGTGGCATGCAGCGAAAGACGTCCCCAGAGGCTGATCAGAAAGCCTCGCCGGTGCGTCTGACAAACAGGTTTCAGGTACTGTCTCTGGCTGAGCCAGATGCAGCTGCCTGCCCTCTTTCAGAGGATGATTCTCAGCCTTCAAGGTCAGGGCAATCACAGAGGGTGGGCTTATTGGTAATTGGGAGCTCCAATATTAGTCACGTAATGGGGCCCCTTAGGGATATGGCGGCTAAGGAGGGGAAGAAATCCAGTGTGCACTCCGTGTGGTGTCATTCCTGATGTGGAAGGGGTCCTTCCAGATGCCATGAAGAGCACAGGGTGCAGCCAGCTGCAGGTGGTGGCACATGTCGGCACTAATGACGTGTGTCGCTTTGGATCTGAGGAAATTCTCTCTGGATTCCAGCGGCTATCTGATTTGGTGAAGGCTGCCGGTCTTGCTTACGAGATGAAGGCAGAGCTCACCATCTGCAGCATCGTTGACAGAACCGACTGCGGACCTTTGGTGCAGAGCCGGGTGGAGGGTCTGAATCAGAGGCTCAGACGGTTTTGCGATCGTGTTGGCTTCAGATTCCTTGACTTGCGCCATAGGGTGGTGGGGTTTCGGGATCCGCTGAATGGGTCAGGAGTTCACTACACTCAGCTGGCGGCTACACGGGTAGCTGAGGCGGTGTGGAGTGGACTGGGCGGTTTTTTAGGTTAGAAGGCCTCGGGAAAGTACGGGGTGGGCTGCAATCTAAAGGGTGCATGGCAAATAAAGGATGTGCTTGGATCAAGGAACAGTCGGAATTGTAGTTGTAAATTGTTGTAGTTGTGCTGGGAAAGTCCCTGAGCTTCAAGCGCTAATAGAAAGCACAGAAGCTGAAATCGTTATAGGTATAGAAAGCTGGCTAAAGCCTGAAATAAGTTCTGCAGAAATTTTTACGAAGTCTCAGACGGTGTTCAGGAAAGATAGATTAGGCAGAATTGGTGGTGGAGTGTTTGTGTCTGTCAGTAGCGGTGTATCTTGTAGTGAAGTCGAAGTAGATACTCCGTGCGAATTGGTATGGGTGGAGGTTATACTTAACAGCCGAACTAAGTTAATAATTGGCTCCTTCTAGCGACCCCCAGATTCCGATGATATAGTTGCTGAACAGTTCAGCGAAAATTTGAGTCTCGTAACAAATAAATACCCCACTCATACGGTTATAGTTGGTGGGGACTTCAACCTTCCCTCGATATGTTGGCAAAAATACTTGTTCAAAACCGGTGGTAGGCAGAAAACATCTTCCTAGATTGTCCTAAATGCTTTCTCCGAAAATTATTTCGAGCAGTTAGTCCACGAACCCACGCGAATTGTAAATGGTTGCGAAAACACACTTGACCTCTTAGCCACAAACAATCCAGAGCTAATAGAGAGCATCGTGACTGATACAGGGATTAGTGATCACAAGGTCGTTGTAACTAGGCTCAATACCGTTTCTTCCAAATCCACCAGAAACAAACGCAAAAGAAAAGTGTCACTAGAAGCCTTCCTAAGAGACAATCTCCATTCCTTCCGAACTGACTATGCAAATGTAGACGAGATGTGGCTCAAATTCAAAGATATAGTAGCAACAGCAGTTGAGAGATTCATACCTCATAAATTGGTAAGAGATGGAACTGATCCCCCATGGTACACAAAACAGGTCCGAAAGCTGTTGTAGAGGCAACGGAAAAAGCATGCGAAGTTCAGAAGAACGCGAAATCCCGAAGATTGGCTAAAATTTACAGACGCGTGAAATTTGGCACGTACTTCAATAAGAGATGCCTTTAATAGGTTCCACAACGAAAATTGTCTCGAAATTTGGAAGAAAATCCGAAGAAATTCTGGTCGTAAAGTACAGAAGCGGCAAGACGCAGTCAATACCTTCGCTGCGCAGTGCCGATGGTACTGTTATAGACGACTGTGCGGCTAGTTATTGAACGCAGTTTTCCGATATTCCTTCACCAGGGAAGACGAATGGAATATTCCAGAATTTGAAACACGGACAGCTGCTAGCAGAGGTTCTTAGAAGTAGATACCTTAGGGGTTGCGAAGCAACTCAAATCGCTTGATATGGGCAAGTCTTCAGGTCCAGGTTGTATACCGATTAGGTTCCTTTCAGATTACGCTGATACAATAGCTCCCTACTTAGCAATCATATACAACCGCTCGCTCACCGATAAATCTGTACCTGCAGATTGGAAAATTGCTCTGGTCGCACCAGTGTTTAAGAAGGGTAGTAGGAGTAATCCATCGATCTACAGACCTATGTCATTGACATCAGTTTGCGGTAGTGTTTTGGAGCATATACTATATTCAAACATTATGAATCACCTCGAAGGGAACGATCTACTGATACGCAATCAGCATGGTTCAGAAAACATCGTTCTTGTGCAACGCAGCTGGCTCTTTACTCGCACGAAGTAATGGCCGCTATCGACAGGGGATCTCAAGTTAATTCCGTATTTCTAGATTTCCGGAAAGCTTTTGACACCGTTCCCCACAGGCGACTTCTAATCAAGCTGCGGGCCTATGGGGTATCGTCTCAGTTGTGCGACTGAATTCGTGATTTCCCGTCAGGAAGGTCGCAGTTCGTAGTAATAGAAGGCAAATCATCGAGTAAAACCGAAGTGATATCAGGTGTTCCACAGGGAAGTGTCCTGGGACCTCTGCTGTTCCTGATCTATATAAATGACCTGGGTGATAATATGAGCAGTTCTCTTAGGTTGTACGCAAATGATGCTGTAATTTACCGTCTAGTAAGGTTATCCGAAGACCAGTTTTTTTTTTTTTTTTTTTTTTTTTTTTTTTTGTCGTCTACTGACTGGTTTGATGCGGTCCCGCCACGAATTCCTTTCCTGTGCTAACCTCGTCATTTCAGAGTAGCACTTGGAACCTACGACGTCCTCAATTATTTGCTTGACGTATTCCAATCTCTGTCTTCCTCTACAGTTTTTGCCCTCTACAGCTCCCTCTAGTACCATGGAAGTCCTTCCCTCATGTCGTAGCAGATGTCCTATCATCCTGTCCCTTCTCCTTATCAGTGTTTTCCACATATTCCTTTCCGATTCTACGTAGAACCTCCTCACTCCTTACCTTATCAGTCCACGTAATTGTCAACATTCGTCTATAGCACCACATCTCAAATGCTTCGATTCTCTTCTGTTACGGTTATCCCACAGTCCATGTTTCACTACCATACAATGCTGTACTCCAGACGTACATCCTCAGAAATTTCTTCCTCAAATTAAGGCCGGTATTTGATATTAGTAGACTTCTCTGGGCCAGGTAATGCCTTTTTTGCCATAGCGAGTCTGCTTTTGATGTCCTCCTTGCTCCGTCCGTCATTGGTTATTTTACTACCTAGGTAGCAGAGACCCCCCCCCCCCCACCATGAACCATGGACCTTGACGTTGGTGGGGAGGCTTGCGTGCCTCAGCGATACAGATAGCCGTACCGTAGGTACAACCACAACGGAGGGGTATCTGTTGAGAGGCCAGATAAACGTGTGGTTCCTGAAGAGGGGCAGCAGCCTTTTCAGTAGTTGCGGGGGCCACAGTCTGGATGATTGACAGATCTGGCCTTGTAACACTACCCAAAACGGCCTTGCTGTGCTGGTACTGCGAACGGCTGAAAGCAAGGGGAAACTACGGCCGTAATTTTTCCCGAGGGCATGCAGCTTTACTGTATGATTAATTGATTTTGGCGCCCTCTTGGGTAAAATATTCCGGAGGTAAAATTGAAGTGTTGGCAGAAGAGCCAACACCGTGTTGCTAGAGGAGGCCGAAATGCACGCTTTTAAGCTCACGTAGATTGGCGTGAGGTCTGGAACAAGGTAAAGTAATTATCCTATAAAGAAAAGAACGTAGGTCTTGTAATACTTAACTTTAATCCATAATCGGTGTACATCGCTCTTGTACAGATATAATCTCCATATCAATATACACTGGTAATGGCGCCTTGCTAGGTTGTAGCAAATGACGTAGCTGAAGGCTATGCTAACTATCGTCTCGGCAAATGAGAGCGTACTTGTCAGTGTAGCATCGCTAGCAAAGTCGGCTGTACAACTGGGGCGAGTGCTAGTAAGTCTCTCTAGACCTGCCGCGTGGTGGCGCTCGGTCTGCAATCACTGACAGTAGCGACACGCGGGTCCGGCGTATACTAATGGACCGCGGCCGATTTAAAGGCTACCACCTAGCAAATGTGGTGTCTGGCGGAGACACCACAAAAATAGTCCCCCATTGGGACCTCCGGGCGGGGACTACTCAAGAGGATGTCGTTATCAGGAGAAAGAAAACTGGCGTTCTACGGATCGGAGCGTGGAATGTCAGATCCCTTAATCGGGCAGGTAGGTTAGAAAATTTAAAAAGGGAAATTAATAGGTTAAAGTTAGATATAGTGGGAATTAGTGAAGTTCGGTGGCAGGAGGAACAAGACTTCTGGTCAGGTGACTACAGGGTTATAAACACAAAGTCAAATAGGGGTAATGCAGGAGTAGGTTTAATAATGAATAGGAAAATAGGAATGCGGGTAAGTTACTACAAACAGCATAGTGAACGCATTATTGTGGCCAAGATAGATACGAAGCTCACACCTACTACAGTAGTACAAGTTTATATGCCAACTAGCTCTGCAGATAACGAAGAATTTGAAGAAATGTATGATGAAATAAAAGAAATTATTCAGATAGTGAAGGGAGACGAAAATTTAATAGTCATGGGTGACTGGAATTCGAATGTAGGAAAAGGGAGAGAAGGAAACGTAGTAGGTGAATATGGATTGGGGCTAAGAAATGAAAGAGGAAGCCGCCTGGTAGAATTTTGCACAGAGCACAACTTAATCATAGCTAACACTAGGTTAAGAATCATGATAGAAGGTTGTATACATGGAAGAACCCTGGAGATACTAAAAGTTATCAGATAGATTATATAATGGTAAGACAGAGATTTAGGAACCAGGTTTTAAATTGTAAGACATTTCCAGTAGCAGATGTGGACTCTGACCACAATCTATTGGTTATGACCTGTAGATTAAAACTGAAGAAACTACAAAAAGGTGGGAATTTAAGGAGATGGGACCTGGATAAACTGAAAGAACCAGAGGTTGTACAGAGTTTCAGGGAGAGCATAAGGGAACAATTGACAGGAATGGGGGAAAGAAATACAGTAGAAGAAGAATGGGTAGCTTTGAGGGATGAAGTAGTGAAGGCAGCAGAGGATCAAGTAGGTAAAAACACGAGGGCTAGTAGAAATCCTTGGTTAACAGAAGAAATATTGAATTTAATTGATGAAAGGAGAAAATATAAAAATGCAGTAAATGAAGCAGGCAAAAAGGAATACAAACGTCTCAAAAATGAGATCAACAGGAAGTACAAAATGGCTAAGCGGGGATGGTTAGAGGACAAATGTAAGGATATAGAGGCTTATCTCACTAGGGATAAGATAGATACTGCCTACAGAAAAATTGAAGAGACCTTTGGAGAAAAGAGAACCACTTGTATGAACATCAAGAGCTCAGATGCAAACCCAGTTCTAAGCAAAGAAGGGAAAGCAGAAAGGTGGAAGGAGTATATAGAGGGTCTATACAAGGGCGATGTACTTGAGGACAATATTATGGAAATGGAAGAGGATGTAGATGAAGATGAAATGGGAGATACGATACTGCGTGAAGAGTTTGACAGAGCACTGAAAGACCTGAGTCGAAACAAGGCCCCCGGAGTAGACAACATTCCATTGGAACTAATGACGGCCTTGGGAGAGCAAGTCCTGAAAAAACTCTACGATCTGGTGAGCAAGATGTATGAAACAGGCGAAATACCCTCAGACTTCAAGAAGAATATAATAATTCCAATCCCAAAGAAAGCAGGTGTTGACAGATGTGAAAATTACCGAACAATTAGTTTAATAAGCCACAGCTGCAAAATACTAACACGAATTCTTTACAGACGAATGGAAAAACTAGTAGGAGCCGACCTCGGGGAAGATCAGTTTGGATTCCGTAGAAATACTGGAACACGTGAGGCAATATTGACCTTACGACTTATCTTAGAAGAAAGGTTAAGGAAAGGCAAACCTACGTTTCTAGCATTTGTAGACTTAGAGAAAGCTTTTGACAATGTTGACTGGAATACTCTCTTTCAAATTCTAAAGGTGGCAGGGGTAAAATACAGGGAGCGAAAGGCTATTTACAATTTGTACAGAAACCAGATGGCAGTTATAAGAGTCGAGGGACATGAAAGGGAAGAAGTGGTTGGGAAGGCAGTGAGACAGGGTTGTAGCCTCTCCCCGATGTTATTCAATCTGTATATTGAGCAAGCAGTAAAGGAAATAAAAGAAAAATTTGGAGTAGGTATTAAAATCCATGGAGAAGAAATAAAAACTTTGAGGTTTGCCGATGACATTGTAATTCTGTCAGAGACAGCAAAGGACATGGAAGAGCAGTTGAACGGAATGGATGGCGTCCTGAAGGGAGGATATAAGATGAACATCAACAAAAGCAAAAGGAGGATAATGGAATGTAGTCGAATTAAGTCGGGTGATGTTGAGGGTATTAGATTAGGAAATGAGACACTTAAAGTAGTAAAGGAGTTTTGCTATTTGGGGATCAAAATAACTGATGATGGTCGAAGTAGAGAGGATATAAAATGTAGACTGGCAATGGCAAGGAAAGCGTTTCTGAAGAAGAGAAATTTGTTAACATCCAGTATTGATTTAAGTGTCAGGAAGTCGTTTCTGAAAGTATTTGTATGGAGTGTAGCCATGTATGGAAGTGAAACATGGACGGTAAATAGTTTGGACAAGAAGAGAGTAGAAGCTTTCGAAATGTGGTGCTACAGAAGAATGCTGAAGATTAGATGGGTAGATCACATAACTAATGAGGAAGTATAAAATAAGATTGGGGAGAAGAGAAGTTTGTGGCACAATTTGACCAGAAGAAGGGATCGGTTGGTAGGACATGTTCTGAGGCATCAAGGGATCACCAATTTAGTATTGGAGGGCAGCGTGGAGGGTAAAAATCGTAGGGGGAGACCAAGAGATGAATACACTAAGCAGATTCAGAAGGATGTAGGTTGCAGTAGGTACTGGGAGATGAAGAAACTTGCACAGGATAGAGTAGCATGGAGAGCTGCGTTAAACCAGTCTCAGGACCTTAGACCACAACAACAACAGGTAGCAGAATTCCTTAACTTCATTGACTTCGTGACCATCAATACTGATGTTAAGTTTCTCGCTGTTCTCATTTCTACTACTTCTCGTTACCTTCGACTTTCTCCGATTTACTCTCAAACCATACTGTGTACTCACTAGACTGTTCATTCCGTTCAGCAGATCATTTAATTCTTCTTTACTTTCACTCAGGATAGCAATGTCATCAGCGAATAGTATCATTGATATCCTTTCACCTTGTATTTTAATTCCACTCCTGAACCTTTCTTTTATTTCCATCATTGCTTCCTCGATGTACAGATTGAAGAGTAGGGGCGAAAGGCTACAGCCTTATCTTACACCCTTCTTAATACGAGCACTTCGTTCTTGATCGTCCACTCTTATTATTCCCTCTTGGTTGTTGTACATATTGTATATGACCCGTCTCTCCCTATAGCTTACCCCTACTTTTTTCAGAATCTCGAACAGCTTGCACCATTTTATATTGTCGAACGCTTTTTCCAGGTCGACAAATCCTATGAAAGTGTCTTGATTTTTCTTTAGCCTTGCTTCCATTATTAGCCGTAACGTCAGAATTGCCTCTCTCGTCCCTTTACTTTTCCTAAAGCCAAACTGATCGTCACCTAGCGCATTTTCAATTTTCTTTTCCATTCTTCTGTATATTATTCTTGTAAGCAACTGTTAAGCTGATTGTGCCATAATTCTCGCACTTGTCAGCTCTTGCTGTCTTCGGAATTGTGTGGATGATGCTTTTCCGAAAGTCAGATGGTATATCGCCAGACTGATATATTCTACACACCAACGTGAATAGTCGTTTTGTTGGCACTTCCCCCAATGGTTTTAGAAATTCTGATGGAATGTTATCTATCCCTTCTGCCTTATTTCACCGTAAGTTCTCCAAAGCTCCTTTAAATTCCGATTCTAATACTGGATCCCCTATCTCTTCTAAATCGACTCCTCTTTCTTCTTCTATCACTTCAGACAAATCTTCACCCTCATAGAGGCTTTCAATGTATACTTTCCACCTATCTGCTCTCTCCTCTGCATTTAACAGTGGAATTCCCGTTGTACTCTTAATGTTACCACCGTTGCTTTTAATGTCACCAAAGGTTATTTTGACTTTCCTGTATGCTGAGTCTGTTCTTCCGACAGTCATATCTTTTTCGATGTCTTCACATTTTTCCTGCAGCCATTTCGTCTTAGCTTCCGTACACTTCCTATTTATTTCATTCCTCAGCGACTTGTATTATTCCTGATTTTCCCGGAACATGTTTGTACTTCCTCCTTTCATCAATGAACTGAAGTATTTCTTCTGTTACACATGGTTTTTTCGCTGCTACCTTCTTTGTACCTATGTTTTCCTTCCCAACTTCTGTGATGGCCCTTTTTAGAGATGTCCATTCCTCTTCAACCGTACTGCCTACTGCGCTATTCCTTATTGCTGTATCTATAGCGTTAGAGAACTTCAAACGTATCTTGTCATTCCTTAGTATTTCCGTATCCCACTTCTTTGCGTATTGATTCTTCCTGACTAATGTCTTGAACTTCAGCCTACTCTTCATCACTACTATATTGTGATCTGAGTCTGTATCTGCTCCTGGGTACGCCTTACAATCCAGTATTTGATTTCGGAATCTCTGTCTGACCATGATGTAATATAATTGAAATCTTCCCGTATCTCCCGGCCTTTTCCAAGTATACCTCCTCCTCTTGTGATTCTTGAACAGGGTATTCGTTATTACTAGCTGAAACTTGTTACAGAACTTAATTAGTCTTTCTCCTCTTTCATTCCTTGTCCCAAGCCCATATTCTCCTGTAACCTTTTCTTCTACTCCTTCTCCTACAACTGCATTCCAGTCGCCCATGACTGTTAGATTTTCGTCCCCCTTTACATACTGCATTTCCCTTTCAATATCCTCATACACTTTCTCTATCTGTTCATCTTCAGCTTGCGACGTCGGCGTGTATACCTGAACTATCGTTGTCGGCGTTGGTCTGCTGTCGATTCTGATTAGAACAACCCGGTCAGTGAACTGTTCACAGTAACACACCCTCTGCCCTACCTTCCTATTCATAACGAATCCTATACCTGTTATACCATTTTCTGCTGCTGTTGATATTACCCGATACTCATCTGACCAGAAATCCTTGTCTTCCTTCCACTTCACTTCACTGACCCCTACTATATCTAGATTGAGCATTTGCATTTCCCTTTTCAGATTTTCTAGTTTCCCTACCAAGTTCAAGCTTCTGACATTCCACGCCCCGACTCGTAGAACGTTATCCTTTCGTTGATTATTCAATCTTTTTCTCATGGTAACCTACCCCTTGGCAGTCCCGTCCCGGAAATCCGAATGGGGGACTATTCCGGAATCTTTTGCCAATGGAGAGATCATCATGACACTACTTCAAATACAGGCCATGTGTCCTGTGGATACACGTTACGTGTCTTTAATGCAGTGGTTTCTATTGCCTTCTGCATCCTCATGTCGTTGATCATTGCTGATTCTTCCGTCTCTAGGGGCAATTTCCCACCCCTAGGACAAGAGAGTGCCCTGAACCTCTATCCGCTCCTCCGCCCTCTTTGACAAGGCCGTTGGCAGAATGAGGCTGACTTCTTATGCCGGAAGTCTTCGGCCGCCAATCCTGATTATTTATCATAATTTACGCAGTGGCGGGGATCGAACCCGAGACCGAAGACGTTTTGATTATGAATCAAGGACGCTATCCCTAGACCACGGGTACCAGTATGAGTTGAAAAGCGATTTAGAAAAGATTGCTGTATGGTGTGGCAGGTGGCAGTTGGCGCTAAATAACAAAAAGTGTGAAGTGACCTACATGAGTTCCAAAATAAATCCGTTGGAATTCGATTACTCGATAAATAGCACAATTCTCAAGGCTGTCAACTAAGTAGCTGGGTGTTAAAATTACGGACAACTTCAGTTGGAAAGACCACATAGATAATATTGTGGGGAAGGCGAGCCAAAGGTTGCGTTTCATTGGCAGGACACTTAGAAGATGCAACAAGTCCACTAAAGAGACAGCTTACACTACACTCGTTCGTCCTCTGTTACAATATCGCTGCGCGGTGTGGGATCCTTACCAGCTGGGATTGACGGAAGACATCGGAAGGGTGCAGAAAAGGGCAGCTCGTTTTGTATTATCACGTAATAGGGGAGAGAGTGTGGCAGATATGATACGCGAGTTGGGATGGAAGTCATTAAAAGCAAAGACGTTTTTCGTCGCGGCGAGATCTATTTACGAAATTTCAGTCACCAACTTTCTCTTCCGAATGCAAAAATATTTTGTTGAGCCCAAACTACATAGGTAGTAATGATCATCAAAATAAAATAAGAGAAATCAGAGCTCGAACAGAAAGGTTTAGGTGTTCGTTTTTCCCGAGTGCTGTTCGGGAGTGGAATGGTGGGGAGGTAGCATGATTGTGATTCGATGAACCTTTTGCCAAGCAGTTAAATGTGAATTGCGGAGTAATCATGTAGATGTAGATGTAGATGTAGTAACTGTTGCCTTATCTTTGGGGCAACGTCGTTGTTTCTCCAGGTCGTGTGAGTGGGCAAGTTGGGTTGGGAACTCAGGAGGAGCGAGGTCCGCACAGTGCAAGAACACATCGGGACCGCTGGCAGTGCGCATGGACTGCCGGATGGAAGGGCTGTGGTCACGAGGGTGCACGACCTCTTCGTAAACCGGATCCAGCAAGCTTTGAGGTGAGTGCATTTGAATCCAAGTAGAGAAACCTCCACCATTGTGATATCCCGCTTTTCTCCAGTGACCTTGGTTCGTGTTGCTGCTCGTAGTGTCGCTGAGGCGAAGAGCAGCGAGTGGAGGGCTTGGGGAAGGCGGATCTGATTAGCTTTCCTCGACTTCTTATTACTATTTACTGAGTTCAACTTGTTACAATTTGTTAAGTTCAACCAGCGGTAATTTTTCTTCCCTGGTGGCCGCTAACACCCCAGTTACCTGCCCTGGGGGTAAGTGTATGTAATGACAGTGTACATTTCCTTCCCTTGCTGCTGCTGTCCGGTAAGGAGTGTAATTTTGACAGCTTTCTTGATTGTAGGTCGGTTGGTGATTCTTATAGTCTGATGGTAGTGATTCCTTTCTCGTTCTGGGCGCTCTAAACCCAATATTCTGGGGATGTATTGCAGACTGCCGGTTCCGGATTTGGAGTATTGTTCCATCACTCCATTTGGCTTATTGGACGGCAGGTAGCTTCAGCGAGATTATCATTAGTCATTCGTTGACTGCCACTAGTCTGAGTTAGCATCTTGTGAAGTGAGTGCAACTCTTGGCTGCCTACCTCATCACTCGCGAAAGTGTTTGTTGCCGGACCTTCTCAGAGGTCGATTTCTGGTGCACCGTCTGTGGCCCCTTGGTTCTTGTAAGACATGTGCGTTCTAAAAGGAGGTCTGATGTCCAGTAGTTGAGTGTAACGTTCGTTCAGACCACGCCTTCTACGTGTAAAATCTGCCTTAGTACCCTTTAAGGAACGTTTGTACTGGTACTTGTATTTTGTTATTGTATTATTCATTACAATAAAGGTTATATACTTTTAGTTAACAGTTCCGGTCGCCTTCTGGAATAAATCTAGCAGTGTAGCGTCCTGCGGATGTTAAGGGTTGTGTTACAAAGTTTACCATCACATTATTTCACCCGTTTGGTGAACAGTTGCTTGTTTTCTAATTAAACTTTTGCAACTGCATTTGCTGTTTTACAACAGGTTTCTATATTTTTTTATATTATTGCTGTTCCTAGCGTGTAAGGTCTCCAGCCGTGATTGTGGTCATCTGCCTTAAGATTCTAATTTGGCTTTTGTATTCTAGCAGTGAGCTTTAAAATCTTATTTACTGCCATTCCTGGCGTCTGATACCTTCTGTTGTGTTTGTGGCGACTTACCTTTAAAATTTCAATACCTGTAAGTTGTAAATTGCAGTGAATTCTTAAGCAATTCTTAATTGAGAAAAAGATTGAATAATCTACGAAAGGATATCGTTCTACGAGTCGGGGCGTGGAATGTCAGGAGCTTGAACTTGGTAGGGAAACTAGAAAATCTGAAAAGGGAAATGCAAAGGCTCAATCTAGATATAGTAGGGGTCAGTGAAGTGAAGTGGAAGGAAGACAAGGATTTCTGGTCAGATGAGTATCGGGTAATATCAACAGCAGCAGAAAATGGAATAACAGGTATAGGATTCGTTATGAATAGGAAGGTAGGGCAGAGGGTGTGTTACTGTGAACAGTTCACTGACCGGGTTGTTCTAATCAGAATCGACAACAGACGAACACCGACAACGATAGTTCAGGTATACACGCCGACGTCGCAAGCTGAAGATGAAGAGATAGGGAAAGTGTATGAGGATACTGAAAGGGTAATGCAGTATGTAAAGGGGGACGAAAATCTAATAGTCATGGGCGACTGGAATGCAGTTGTAGGGGAAGGAGAAGAAGAAAAGGTTACTGGAGAATATGGGCTTGGGACCAGGAATGAGAGAGGAGAAAGACTAATTGAGTTCTGTAACAAGTTTCAACTAGTAATAGCGAATACCCTGTTCAAGAATCACAAGAGGAGGAGGTATACTTGGAGAAGGCCGGGAGATACGGGAAGATTTCAATTAGATTATATCATGGTCAGACAGAGATCCGAAATCAGATACTGGATTGTAAGGCGTACCCAGGAGCAGATATAGACTCAGATCACAATATAGTAGTGATGAAGAGTAGGCTGAAGTTCAAGACATTAGTCAGGAAGAATCAATACGCAAAGAAGTGGGATACGGAAATACTAAGGAATGACAAGATACGTTTGAAGTTCTCTAACGCTATAGATACAGCAATAAGGAATAGCGCAGTAGGCAGTACGGTTGAAGAGGAATGGACATCTCTAAAAAGGGCCATCACAGAAGTTGGGAAGGAAAACATAGGTACAAAGAAGGTAGCTGCGAAGAAACCATGGGTAACAGAAGAAATACTTCAGTTGATTGATGAAAGGAGGAAGTACAAACATGTTCCGTGAAAATCAGGAATACAGAAATACACGTCGCTGAGGAATGAAATAAATAGGAAGTGCAGGGAAGCTAAGACGAAATGGCTGCAGGAAAAATGTGAAGACATCGAAAAAGATATGATTGTCGGAAGGACAGACTCAGCATACAGGAAAGTCAAAACAACCTTTGGTGACATTAAAAGCAACGGTGGTAACATTAAGAGTGCAATGGGAATTCCACTGTTAAATGCAGAGGAGAGAGGAGATAGGTGGAAAGAATACATTGAAAGCCTCTATGAGGGTGAAGATTTGTCTGATGTGACAGAAGAAGAAACATGAGTCGATTTAGAAGAGATAGGGGATCCAGTATTAGAATCGGAATTTAAAAGAGCTTTGGAGGACTTGCGGTCATATAAGGCAGAAGGGATGGATAACATTCCATCAGAATTTCTAAAATCATTGGGGGAAGTGGCAACAAAGTGACTATTCACGTTGGTGTGTAGAATATATCAGTCTGGCGATATACCATCTGACTTTCGGAAAAGCATCATCCACACAATTCCGAAGACGGCAAGAGCTGACAAGTGCGAGAATTATCGCACAATCAGCTTAACAGCTCATGCATCGAAGCTGGTTACAAGAATAATATACAGAAGAATGGAAAAGAAAACTGAGAATGCACTGGGTGACGATCAGTTTGGCTTTAGGAAAAGTAAAGGGACGAGAGAGGCAATTCTGACGTTACAGCTTATAATGGAAGCAAGGCTAAAGAAAAATCAAGACACTTTCATAGGATTTGTCGACCTGGAAAAAGCGTTCGACAATATAAAATGGTGCAAGCTGTTCGAGATTCTGAAAAAAGTAGGGGTAAGCTATAGGGAGAGACGGGTCATATACAATATGTACAACAACCAAGAGGGAATAATAAGAGTGGACGATCAAGAACGAAGTGCTCGTATTAAGAAGGGTGTAAGATAAGGCTGTAGCCTTTCGCCCCTACTCTTCAATCTGTACATCGAGGAAGCAATGATGGAAATAAAAGAAAGGTTCAGGAGTGGAATTAAAATACAAGGTGAAAGGATATCGATGATACGATTCGCTGATGACATTGCTATCCTGAGTGAAAGTGAAGAAGAATTAAATGATCTGCTGAACGGAATGAACAGTCTAATGAGTACACAGTATGGTTTGAGAGTAAATCGGAGAAAGACGAAGGTAATGAGAAGTAGTAGAAATGAGAACAGCGAGAAACTTAACATCAGGATTGATGGTCACGAAGTCAATGAAGTTAAGGAATTCTGCTACCTAGGCAGTAAAATAACAAATGACGGACGGAGCGAGGAGGACATCAAAAGCAGACTCGCTATGGCAAAAAAGGCATTTCTGGCCAAGAGAAGTCTACTAATATCAAATACCGGCCTTAATTTGAGGAAGAAATTTCTGAGGATGTACGTCTGGAGTACAGCATTGTATGGTAGTGAAACATGGACTGTGGGAAAACCGGAACAGAAGAGAATCGAAGCATTTGAGATGCAGTGCTATAGACGAATGTTGAAAATTAGGTGGACTGATAAGGTAAGGAATGAGGAGGTTCTACGCAGAATCGGAGAGGAAAGGAATATGTGGAAAACACTGATAAGGAGAAGGGACAGTATGATAGGACATCTGCTAAGACATGAGGGAATGACTTCCATGGTACTAGAGGGAGCTGTAGAGGGCAAAATCTGTAGAGGAAGACAGAGATTGGAATACGTCAAGCAAATAATTGAGGACGTAGGTTGCAAGTGCTCCTCTGAGATAAAGAGGTTAGCACAGGAAAGGAATTCGTGGCGGCCCGCGTCAAACCAGTCAGTAGACTGATGACCAAAAAAAAAATAAAAAAAATAATAAAATAAAAAATTATTGCCATTCCTGGCGTGTAAGGCCTTCTGCCCATATCACAGTGGCTTGCTTTTAAAACATTAACTGCTGTATGTGTATATAATGGTGATTTGCTAATTTGTAACTCACTGAAAACACTATTATTTACTCAGTTGTTTATTGCTTCATTAATAACGTGTGGTATATTTATTTACTGTTGAGTCTGGAATTACTGGTTTAAAATAAATTGTGTGTAACTGTAAAAGACAGCCTATAGTAACTGATTACGGTCCCGTCCACAAGCGTAACCGAATACGATGTTGATGACTGGTAAAGCTATTAAAACGGAAGGGTGTCAATCTAAAACGATGCCTCCCTCAACATCGCTC
This sequence comes from Schistocerca serialis cubense, assembly GCF_023864345.2. Classification (NCBI taxonomy): domain Eukaryota; kingdom Metazoa; phylum Arthropoda; class Insecta; order Orthoptera; family Acrididae; genus Schistocerca; species Schistocerca serialis. The sequence goes on along the minus strand of NC_064647.1, from coordinate 218,641,972 downwards.
TCTGAGTGTGTGTGAGGTACTGACCGAGATTGTGTACCGCTACCTGAACATCAGTACGACATAGGCTGCTTGTAATACAGGGCTGCAGGTCAGATGGACTCACTGCAGTGAAGACCAAGTCCTCAGACATGAACTGTTAATAGGCCAGGGCTGCCGATATGCTCACCACTGAACTAGCCAACGGGTGATGTGCAGAGTGGTCATATGTCGCCGTTGGCGCATCCTCACCCAGACATCTGCAGAGAATCTCGGCTGACGCACTGAAAAAGGTAAGACTGTCCTCTGTGGCGGCTCCCTGCCAGTTTGCCAAGGGTACAACGTACCTCTGCCAAAAGTGTCCAGGCTGTCCTCTATGGTGGACATCCACCGAATGTTTTGAAAATCTCACCTCTCGCCTCTCGTCGACACCAAATCCTCGTTGACTCGCCAAAAATTGTCCTCTCTAATGGCCAAGGTGTCCTCTCAAATTGTGCCAATGCCATGCTGAAAAGACCGCGCCAGAACTTCACCTACACACGACATTGAGTTACTCCTCCAATGAGAAAGTTTGCCGACAAAATGTATGCCCTTGCCTGCTAAACTGTCCGCAAACACATCTCAGAATTTTTTATGCTCATTCCACACTTGCAGCGGACAATGACCACCTTCCTAGAACGAATCATAAAGCTCTGTTGGCCGTACACCCGAGCCGCACAATAGCCTCTGGAATGCAGGCTGCTGGCTGTTGGGCTGTTAAAGACTGGGCCGTCCTCTTGGGCAGACTTTATGGCTTGGTGCCCATACCTGTGCTCACAAGCAAAGTGGTCACGCTTATCTAGAAACCAGATGATTTCCTGGAACGGCTTATGGCTGTATCTTTTGCTTCTCCCGCTCTGGCCAGGTCTTCCTGCCTCCTCACTGACACCGAAAAATCTAGTGCCACAACTATTGCTGCTTTTTAAAATTTTGGCCATCAGTCTTTTGACTGGTTTGATGCGGTCCGCCACGAATTCCTCTTCTGTGCTAACCTTTTCATCTAAGAGTAGCACGTGAAACCTACATCCTCAATTATTTGCGGGATGTATTCCAATCTCTGTCTTCCTCTACACTTATTGCGCTCTACAGCTCCCTCTAGTATCATGCAAACCATTCCCTCATGTCGTATCAGAGGTCCTATCATCCTGTCCCTTCTCCTTATCAATGTTTTCCACATATTCCTTTCCTCTCACTGATCGTCATCTAGCGCATCCACAATTTCCTTCCCCATTCTTCAGTGTATTATTCTTGTCAGCAACTTGGATGAATGAGCTGTTAAGCTGATTATGCGATAATTCTCGGACTTGTCAGCTCTTGCCATGTTCGGAAGTGTGCGGATGATGCTCTTCCGAAAGTAAGATGATGATATGTCGCCAGAGTCATGCATTCTACACACCAACATGAATAGTAGTTTTGTTGCCACTTCCATCAACGATTTTAGAAATTCTGGTGGAATGTTATCTATCCCTTCTGCGTTATTTGATCGTAAGTCCTCCAAAGCTCTTTTAAATTTTGATTCTAATACCGCATCGCCTATCCCTTCTAAATCGACTACTGTTTCTTCTTCTATCACAACAGACAAATCTTGCCACTCATAGAGGCTTTCAGTGTATTCTTTCCACCTATCCGCTCTCTCCTCTGCATTTAACAGTGGAATCCCCGTTGCACTGTTAATGTTATCACCCTTGCTTTTAATGCCACTGAAGGTTGTTTTGACTTTGCTGTATGCTTAATCTGACTTTTCCGACAGTCATTTATTTATCCATATCTTCACATTTTTTCCTGCAGCCATTTCGTCTTAACTTCCCTGCACTTTCTATTCATTTCATTCCTCGTTGACTAGTGTTACTGTATTCCTGAGTTTCCCCGAACATTCTTGTACTTCCTCCTTTTATCAATCAATTGAAGTATTTCTTCTGTTGCCCATTGTTTCTTCGCATTTACCTTCTTTGTACCTATGTTTTCCTTGCCAACTTGTGTGATGGTCCTTTTTAACTAGCAGCCAACAAAATCTGTCATTCCCTGTCATATCTGCAATTACTGGTTCTATTGGCTCAGTTTTTAGCTGAGATATCAGGAACTATATAATAACAAGGGGTGAAAGAAGGCGTGCCCAAGTGGCGGCAAGCTTCCAATTGCTCTTTTTATTGTTTTCTGCTCACTTCTCTTGTTAATCATATTGCATTATCTGCGATTTTACGATGTGCTCTGCAACGTTCTTCAGATCTACACATGCTGCGATCGACAGCTGTATGAAATACAAGAAACGTATTGCGATTTCCAGCAGGATCAGGCGTCATATGCCCAATGTATTAGTGACCATGAAATCCGTGCTGGATTTCCCGCTTTACACGAGAGGTCACCTTAACGCCTCGGCGATACTAGCACGCCTCCGGTACTCAACTAAACCTGCATATGTTATCGTGTGTCCACATGTGGTACTCGCACAATTGCTGTGATATCCGCACAGGGATGTACTTCTGATTACTGTGGCGGCTTTGTCGTGGCATGCATCTATGAAGGACATGTGCAGAATACAGCATAAAAACCCGGGCACTGCGATATATTGGTTCAAAATACACTACTGGCCATTAAAATTGCTACACTAAGATGACGTCTACAGACGCGAAATTTAACCGCCAGGAAGAAGATGCTATGATATGCAAATGATTAGTTTTTCAGAGCATTCACACAAGGTTGGCGCCGGTGGCGACACCTACAACGTGCTGACATGAGGAAAGTTTCCAACCGATTTCTCATGCACAAACAGCAGTTGACCGGCATTGCCTGGTGAAACGTTGTTGTGATGCCTCGTGTAAGGAGGAGACATGCGTACCATCACGTTTCCGACTTTGATAAACGTCGGATTGTAGCCTATCGCGATTGCGGTTTATCGTATCGCGACCTTGCTGCTCGTGTTGGTCGAGATACTATGACTGTTAGCAGAAGGTGGGTTCAGGAGGATAATACGGAACGGCGTGCTGGATCCCAACGGCCACGTATCACTGGCAGTCGAGATGACAGGCATCTTATCCGCACGGCTGTAACGGATCGTGCAGCCACGTCTCGATCCCTGAGTCAACAGACGGGGACGATTGCAAGACAACAACCGTCTGCACGAACAGTTCGACGACGTGTGCAGCAGCGTGGACTACCGGCTCGGAGACCATGGCTGCGGTTACCCTAGATGCTGCATCACATACAGGAGCGCCTGCGATGGGGTGCTCGACGACGAACCTGGGTGCACGAATGGCAAAACTTCATTTTTTCGGATGAATCCAGGTTCTGTTTAGAGCATCATGATGGTCGCATCCGTGTTTGGCGACATCGTGGTGAACGCACATTGGAAGCGTATATTCGTAATCGCCATACTGGCGTGATGGTATGGGGTGCCATTGGTTACACGTCTCAGTCACCTCTTGTTCGTATTGGCGGCACTTTCAACAGTGGACGTTACATTGCAGATGTGTTATGACCCGTGGCTCTACCCTTCATTCGATCCCTGCGAAACCCTACATTTCAGGAAGATAATGCACGACCGCATGTTGCAGGTCCTGTAGGAGCCTTTCTGGATACAGAATGTGTTCGACTGCTGCCCAGGCCAGGACATTCCCCAGATCTCTCACCAACTGAAAACGTCTGGTCATTGGTGGCCGAGCAACTGGCCCGTCACAATACGCCAGTCACTACTCTTGATGAACTGTGGTATCGTGTTGAAGCTGCATGGGCAGCTGTACCTGTACACACCATCCAAGCTCTGTTTCACTCAATGCCCAGGCGTATCAAGGCCAGAGGAGGTTGTTCGGGGTACTGATTTCTCAGGATCTAAGCACCCAAATTGCGTGAAAATGTAATCACATGTCAGTTCTAGTATAATATATTTGTGCAATGAATACCAGTTTATCATCTGCATTTCTTCTTGGTGTAGTAATTTTAATGGCCCGTAGTGTAGAAAGAAACCCGCAAGAGTACCAGATCGTCCAACACCTTTAATTAAAGTTCTTTGGACGGAACTGGTAGTCTTTGCCTTTGGTTGCCGGCGAGTTCCTGGTCTGGCGAAAAAACAGTCAGGTTACAGAGAGACTCCATATCCAAGTTCAGTGACACCTATCGGCTGAGGATGAGAGGGCGATCGGTCGGTACCGTTGGGTTTTGCGAGGTTTATTTGGTCGGGCTTTAAGTATTGAGACTTATCACAGTACTAAGCTGCAATGTCAGCATTTACGAATGGTGCAGGCATAAAACAATAGTCGATGGAAAACTTGTCGCTCTCGTGCAAAATTATGAACGTGTATGTAATGGAATTATCAATGAAGAGAGAATATGTGATAAAAGAGAGCAGTAACAACCGCACTGCAAGCCACTTTACGACGGATAATATACTATGAACCAATATTATAGTCAGTTGTGGACTTTGTGTTGCCAGGATGGCGTGTAATGGAGTGCGCTGGTGAGGCACTAATAAGACATTGTTTTCAGAACATACACACTCACACTGAGGTTACAAAAGATATGGAATACTTCCTAACACTGTGTCGGACCTACTTTCGCTCGGTGTCGTGCAGCAACCCGACCTGGCATGGACTCATCAAGTCGTTGGAAGTCTCCTGCACGCGTACTGAACCATGCTGCCTCTGTACCATCCACAATGAAGAAAGTGTTGTCAGTGCAGGATTTTGTGCAAGAACTGACCTCTTGCTTATATCTTCAATGGGTTTCATGTCGGGCGATCTCGGTGAACAAATCATTCACTCAAACTGTCCAGAATGTTCTTGAAACAAATCTCGAACAACTGCGGTCCCTTGTGATGGCGCACTGTCATGAATAAAAATTCCATCATTGTTTGGGAACATGTAGTCCATGAACGGCTGCAAATGTTCTCCAAGTAACTGAAAATAACCAAGTACCCAGTCCACTCCACTACATACAGCCTACACCATTATGGAGTCATCACCAGCTTGTTGAGTGCCTTGTTCATAACCTGGGTCTATATCCGTGAGGTCTGAGCCAAAATCGAACACTACCAACAGCTCTTACCAACTCTAACCGGAACTTGTCTCACCAGGAACCGGATTTACAGTCGTCTAGCTTCCAAACGCTATGGTCACGAGTCCAGCAGAGGCCCTGCGGCACTGTTGTGCTGTTAGCAAAGGCACTCGCGTTTGGAGTCTGCTTCCACAGCCCATTAACACAAAATTTCGGTGCACTTTCTTAACACACACGTTTTTCGTATTGTCCACATTGATTTCTGCGATTGTTTCACGCAGCGTTGCTTGTCTGTTAGTGAAATACCTGGGCTAGCAGGACAGAGCTGATTAGGTTGTGGAAAGAGGAAAAAAAAAGTTTCCCTCAGTTGCACTCAACATACAAACTTTATTCATCAACATACAATATTACAACAAGGATGCAATACATTCAAAACTCCAATCGACCTCCTTTGATTAACTTTAGATCAGCTGAAGGCCACACTCAAAATCCAAGACACAAGGTCTAAGCAAGAAATTGAAATACAATGTTCTTCTGGAGGTTTCACCCAAGAATATTTTCTAAATCTTCAATCTAAACAGGCTAAATGCCTTAGCAATTTAAATTTAATGGATGGAGGCCGCATATTAAGCAATAGGAAGAGTTTCAATCAAAGGCAGAAGGCCCTATCTTAAAACATTTCATGGAAAATTTGGCTGAAGGACTCAGACAAAAGCATAGCAGTCTTATGCCTTAATGGAAGATTAGAACATTAATGTAAGAGGTATTAAAACTCGACTGAAGGCCGTACATAAGCAAATAATTTAACAGCTTAAGCCATAGAAAGAAAAGTTTCAATTTTAAAAGGGAGAAGGCAGTATTTTAAAACATTTCATATAAAATTCGGCTGGAGGCCCCCACAAAGATAACAATCTCAAGCCTAAAGGGCAAGACAAGAACATTAATTTAACAGACATTAACACTCGGCTGAAGGCCACATATCAACAAATAACTAAAACACAAAGGAAATTGTAACATACAAGGAACGGCACTCAGAAGTTTCCAAGGGTCGGCCAGGGATTGTAACACTAACGCCCGTTTAGATGAGACAGGCAGCCTGTCCAACGACTTCTTAATCTGAGGGCAACCCAACCGACAGACAGCCGACCGACCAATCAACAAGATCAGTTCCGCTCCACGCAACCAGCAAAACGACAGCAAGATTTCAATACAACGACACACAGAATATTGGCGCCCACAACGACCAAAAATACCTCAGCTGGCGAATTACACGCTGCGCTGGACAGCAACAACACGACGACGAAAATACACTGGCAGGGCAGGTAACCGGAACATCCACGGCCACAAGGCAGAAGATACCGCTGGTCAACTTCAATAACAAGGAATTAATTAAACTCCACAGGAACATGGCTGTAATCTTAGCTGACTTGAATACACACACGTCGTTGCTCGCGGGAACCAGTATCAAACGAAGAAATCCAAACAGTTCAGGCTCGATAGTAGGTTAAGTGAGGACTCAAGTCCAAGATCAGCGGGCGACGAACTCCAGCCGCGCGTGCAGACCGCCAGCGGCCCCAGCCAAGTTCGGTATTCTTGGCACATGGTATTCCCTAACTTCCAAAATAGAATGTCTCATGTGTCTAAGTCCAACTACCATTCTGCATTCAAGTAACGTTAATACTCACAGTGTGGCCATAATCATGTTGGGAGCCTTTCAACATGAATCACCATTTCACTGCTCTTTAATATCTTGCGTATGTGATACTACTGCCATCTGTATATATGCATGTCATTAACCCATGACTTTCATGTGTATACCATTCTGCATTCAAGGTATGTTTATACCCACAGTGTGTCCATATGTTGGGAACCTTTCAACACGAATCACCATTGCACTGCTCTTTAATATCTTGCGTATGTGATACTTCCGCCATCTGTATATGTGCATGTCATTATCCGATGACTTTCATGTGTATACCATTGTGCATTCAAGGTATGTTAATACCCACAGTGTGGCCATATGTTGGGAGCCTTTCCACATGAATCACCATTGCACTGCTCTTTAATATCTTGCGTATGTGATACTTCCGCCATCTGTATATGAGCATGTCATTATCCCATGACTTTCATGTGTATACCATTGTGCATTCAAGGTATGTTAATACCCACAGTGTGGCCATATGTTGGGAGCCTTTCAACACGAATCACCATTGCACTGCTCTTTAATATCTTGCGTATGTGATACTTCCGCCATCTGTATATGTGCATGTCATTATCGCATGACTTTCATGTGTATACCATTGTGCATTCAAGGTATGTTAATACCCACAGTGTGGCCATATGTTGGGAGCCTTTCCACATGAATCACCATTGCACTGCTCTTTAATATCTTGCGTATGTGATACTTCCGCCATCTGTATATGTGCATGTCATTATCCCATGACTTTCATGTGTATACCATTGTGCATTCAAGGTATGTTAATACCCACAGTGTGGCCATATGTTGGGAGCCTTTCCACATGAATCACCATTGCACTGCTCTTTAATATCTTGGGTATGTGATACTTCCGCCATCTGTATATGTGCATGTCATTATCCCATGACTTTCATGTGTATACCATTGTGCATTCAAGGTATGTTAATACCCACAGTGTGGCCATATGTTGGGAGCCTTTCAACACGAATCACCATTGCACTGCTCTTTAATATCTTGCGTATGTGATACTACTGCCATCTGTATATGTGCATGTCATTATCCCATGACTTTCATGTGTATACCATTCTGCATTCAAGGTATGTTTATACCCACAGTGTGTCCATATGTTGGGAGCCTTTCAACACGAATCACCATTGCACTGCTCTTTAATATCTTGCGTATGTGATACTTCCGCCATCTGTATATGTGCATGTCATTATCCCATGACTTTCATGTGTATACCATTGTGCATTCAAGGTATGTTAATACCCACAGTGTGGCCATATGTTGGGAGCCTTTCAACATGAATCACCATTTCACTGCTCTTTAATATCTTGCGTATGTGATACTACTGCCATCTGTATATATGCATGTCATTAACCCATGACTTTCATGTGTATACCATTCTGCATTCAAGGTATGTTTATATCCACAGTGTGTCCATATGTTGGGAGCCTTTCAACAAGAATCATCATTGCACTGCTCTTTAATATCTTGCGTATGTGATACTTCCGCCATCTGTTTATGTGCATGTCATTATCCCATAACTTTCATGTGTATACCATTGTGCATTCAAGGTATGTTAATACCCAAAGTGTGGCCATATGTTGGGAGCCTTTCCACATGAATCACCATTGCAATGCTCTTTAATATCTTGCGTATGTGATACTTCCGCCATCTGTATATGTGCATGTCATTATCCCATGACTTTCATGTGTATACCATTGTGCATTCAAGGTATGTTAATACCCACAGTGTGGCCATATGTTGGGAGCCTTTCAACATGAATCACCATTGCACTGCTCTTTAATATCTTGCGTATGTGATACTACTGCCATCTGTATATGTGCATGTCATTATCCCATGACTTTCATGTGTATACCATTGTGCATTCAAGGTATGTTAATACCCACAGTGTGGCCATATGTTGGGAGCCTTTCCACATGAATCACCATTGCACTGCTCTTTAATATCTTGCGTATGTGATACTTCCGCCATCTGTATATGTGCATGTCATTATCCCATGACTTTCATGTGTATACCATTGTGCATTCAAGGTATGTTATTACCCACAGTGTGGCCGAATGTTGGGAGCCTTTCAACACGAATCACCATTGCACTGCTCTTTAATATCTTGCGTATGTGATACTACTGCCATCTGTATATGTGCCTGTCATTATCCCATGACTTTCATGTGTATACCATTGTGCATTCAAGGTATGTTAATACCCACAGTGTGGCCATATGTTGGGAGCCTTTCAACACGAATCACCATTGCACTGCTCTTTAATATCTTGCGTATGTGATACTTCCGCCATCTGTATATGTGCATGTCATTATCCCATGACTTTCATGTGTACACCATTGTGCATTCAAGGTATGTTAATACCCACAGTGTGGCCATATGTTGGGAGCCTTTCCACATGAATCACCATTGCACTGCTCTTTAATATCTTGCGTATGTGATACTTCCGCCATCTGTATATGTGCATGTCATTATCCCATGACTTTCATGTGTATACCATTGTGCATTCAAGCTATGTTAATACCCACAGTGTGGCCATATGTTGGGAGCTTTTCAACACGAATCACCATTGCACTGCTCTTTAATATCTTGCGTATGTGATACTTCCGCCATCTGTATATGTGCATGTCATTATCCCATGACTTTCATGTGTATACCATTGTGCATTCAAGGTATGTTAATACCCACAGTGTGGCCATATGTTGGGAGCCTTTCCACATGAATCACCATTGCACTGCTCTTTAATATCTTGTGTATGTGATACTTCCGCCATCTGTATATGTGCATGTCATTATCCCATGACTTTCATGTGTATACCATTGTGCATTCAAGGTATGTTAATACCCACAGTGTGGCCATATGTTGGGAGCCTTTCAACACGAATCACCATTGCACTGTTCTTTAATATCTTGCGTATGTGATACTACTGCCATCTGTATATGTGCATGTCATTATCCCATGACTTTCATGTGTATACCATTGTGCATTCAAGGTATGTTAATACCCACAGTGTGGCCATATGTTGGGAGCCTTTCAACACGAATCACCATTGCACTGCTCTTTAATATCTTGCGTATGTGATACTTCCGCCATCTGTATATGTGCAGGTCATTATCCCATGACTTTCATTTGTATACCATTGTGCATTCAAGGTATGTTAATACCCACAGTGTGGCCATATGTTGGGAGCCTTTCCACATGAATCACCATTGCACTGCTCTTTAATATCTTGTGTATGTGATACTTCCGCCATCTGTATATGTGCATGTCATTATCCTTGACTTTCATGTGTATACCATTGTGCATTCAAGGTATGTTTATACCCACAGTGTGGCCATATGTTGGGAGCCTTTTAACACGAATCACCATTGCACTGCTCTTTAATATCTTGCGTATGTGATACTTCCGCCATCTGTATATGTGCATGTCATTATCCCATGACTTTCATGTGTATACCATTGTGCATTCAAGGTATGTTAATACCCACAGTGTGGCCATATGTTGGGAGCCTTTCAACACGTATCACCATTGCACTGCTCTTTAATATCTTGCGTATGTGATACTTCCGCCATCTGTATATGTGCATGTCGTTATCCCATGACTTTCATGTGTATACCATTGTGCATTCAAGGTATGTTAATACTCACAGTGTGGCCATATGTTGGGAGCCTTTCCACATGAATCACCATTGCACTGCTCTTTAATATCTTGCGTATGTAATACTTCCGCCATCTGTATATGTGCATGTCATTATCCCATGACTTTCATGTGTATACCATTGTGCATTCAAGGTATGTTAATACCCACAGTGTGGCCATATGTTGGGAGCCTTTCAACACGAATCACCATTGCACTGCTCTTTAATATCTTGCGTATGTGATACTTCCGCCATCTGTATATGTGCATGTCATTATCCCATGACTTTCATGTGTATACCATTGTGCATTCAAGGTATGTTAATACCCACAGTGTGGCCATATGTTGGGAGCCTTTCCACTTGAATCACCATTGCACTGCCCTTTAATATCTTGTGTATGTGATACTTCCGCCATCTGTATATGTGCATGTCATTATCCCATGACTTTCATGTGTATACCATTGTGCATTCAAGGTATGTTAATACCCACAGTGTGGCCATATGTTGGGAGCCTTTCAACACGAATCACCATTGCACTGCTCTTTAATATCTTGCGTATGTGATACTACTGCCATCTGTATATGTGCATGTTATTATCCCATAACTTTCATGTGTATACCATTGTGCATTCTAGGTATGTTTATACCCACAGTGTGTCCATATGTTGGGAGCCTTTCAACACGAATCACCATTGCACTGCTCTTTAATATCTTGCGTATGTGATACTTCCGCCATCTGTATATGTGCATGTCATTATCCCATGACTTTCATGTGTATACCATTGTGCATTCAAGGTATGTTAATACCCACAGTGGTATCCATATGTTGGGAGCCTTTCAACACGAATCACCATTGCACTGCTCTTTAATATCTTGCGTATGTGATACTACTGCCATCTGTATATGTGCATGTCATTATCCCATGACTTTCATGTGTATACCATTCTGCATTCAAGCTATGTTTATACCCACAGTGTGCCCATATGTTGGGAGCCTTTCAACATGAATCACCATTGCACTGCTCTTTAATATCTTGCGTATGTGATACTTCCGCCATCTGTATATTTGCATGTCATTATCCCATGACTTTCATGTGTATACCATTGTGCATTCAAGGTATGTTAATACCCACAGTGTGGCCATATGTTGGGAGCCTTTCAACACGAATCACCATTGCACTGCTCTTTAATATCTTGCGTATGTGATACTTCCGCCATCTGTATATGTGCATGTCATTGTCCCGTGACTTTCATGTGTATACCATTGTGCATTCAAGGTATGTTAATACCCACAGTGTGGCCATATGTTGGGAGCCTTTCCACATGAATCACCATTGCACTGCTCTTTAATATCTTGCGTATGTGGTACTTCCGCCATCTGCATATGTGCATGTCATTATCCCATGACTTTCATGTGTATACCATTGTGCATTCAAGCTATGTTTATACCCACAGTGTGTCCATATGTTGGGAGCCTTTCAACACGAATCACCATTCACTGCTCTTTAATATCTTGCGTATGTGATACTTCCGCCATCTGTATATGTGCATGTCATTATCCCATGACTTTCATGTGTATACCATTGTGCATTCAAGGTATGTTAATACCCACAGTGTGGCCATATGTTGGGAGCCTTTCAACACGAATCACCATTGCACTGCTCTTTAATATCTTGCGTATGTGATACTACTGCCATCTGTATATGTGCATGTCATTATCCCATGACTTTCATGTGTATACCATTCTGCATTCAAGTTATGTTTATACCCACAGTGTGTCCATATGTTGGGAGCCTTTCAACACGAATCACCATTGCACTAATATCTTGCGTATGTGATACTTCCGCTATCTGTATATGTGCATGTCATTATCCCATGACTTTCATGTGTATACCATTGTGCATTCAAGGTATGTTAATACCCACAGTGTGGCCATATGTTGGGAGCCTTTCCACATGAATCACCATTGCACTGCTCTTTAATATCTTGCGTATGTGATACTTCCGCCATCTGTATATGTGCATGTCATTATCCCATGACTTTCATGTGTATACCATTGTGCATTCAAGGTATGTTAATACCCACAGTGTGGCCATATGTTGGGAGCCTTTCCACATGAATCACCATTGCACTGCTCTTTAATATCTTACGTATGTGATACTTCCGCCATCTGTATATGTGCATGTCATTATCCCATGACTTTCATGTGTATACCATTGTGCATTCAAGGTATGTTAATACCCACAGTGTGGCCATATGTTGGGAGCTTTTCCACATGAATCACCATTGCACTGCTCTTTAATATCTTGCGTATGTGATACTTCCGCCATCTGTATATGTGCATGTCATTATCCCATGACTTTCATGTGTATACCATTGTGCATTCAAGATATGTTAATACCCACAGTGTGGCCATATGTTGGGAGCCTTTCAACACGAATCACCATTGCACTGCTCTTTAATATCTTGCGTATGTGATACTTCAGCCATCTGTATATGTGCATGTCATTATCCCAGGACTTTCATGTGTATACCATTGTGCATTCAAGGTATGTTAATACCCACAGTGTGGCCATATGTTGGGAGAATTTCCACATGAATCACCATTGCACTGCTCTTTAATATCTTGCGTATGTGATACTTCCGCCATCTGTATATGTGCATGTCATTATCCCATGACTTTCATGTGTATACCATTGTGCATTCAAGGTATGTTAATACCCACAGTGTGGCCATATGTTGGGAGCCTTTCAACACGAATCACCATTGCACTGCTCTTTAATATCTTGCGTATGTGATACTTCCGCCATCTGTATATGTGCATGTCATTATCCCATGACTTTCATGTGTATACCATTGTGCATTCAAGGTATGTTAATACCCACAGTGTGGCCATATGTTGGGAGCCTTTCAACACGAATCACCATTACACTGCCCTTTAATATCTTGCGTATGTGATACTACTGCCATCTGTATATGTGCATGTCATTATCCCATGACTTTCATGTGTATACCATTGTGCATTCAAGCTATGTTTATACCCACAGTGTGTCCATATGTTGGGAGCCTTTCAACACGAATCACCATTGCACTGCTCTTTAATATTTTGCGTATGTGATACTTCCGCCATCTGTATATGTGCATGTCATTATCCCATGACTTTCATGTGTATACCATTGTGCATTCAAGGTATGTTAATACCCACAGTGTGGCCATATGTTGGGAGCCTTTCAACACGAATCACCATTGCACTGCTCTTTAATATCTTGCGTATGTTATACTTCCGCCATCTGTATATGTGCATGTCATTATCCCATGACTTTCATTTGTATACCATTGTGCATTCAAGGTAAGTTAATACCCACAGTGTGGCCATATGTTGGGAGCCTTTCCACATGAATCACCATTGCACTGCTCTTTAATATCTTGCGTATGTGATACTTCCGCCACCTGTATATGTGCATGTCATTATCCCATGACTTTCATGTGTATACCATTGTGCGTTCAAGGTATGTTAATACCCACAGTGTGTCCATATGTTGGGAGCTTTTCAACACGAATCACCATTGCACTGCTCTTTAATATCTTGCGTATGTGATACTTCCGCCATCTGTATATGTGCATGTCATTATCCCATGACTTTCATGTGTATACCATTGTGCATTCAAGGTATGTTAATACCCACAGTGTGGCCATATGTTGGGAGCCTTTCAACACGAATCACCATTACACTGCTCTTTAATATCTTGTGTATGTGATACTTCCGCCATCTGTATATGTGCATGTCATTATCCCATGACTTTCATGTGTATACCATTGTGCATTCAAGGTATGTTAATACCCACAGTGTGGCCATATGTTGGGAGCCTTTCAACACGAATCACCATTGCACTGCTCTTTAATATTTTGCGTATGTGATACTACTGCCATCTGCATATGTGCATGTCATTATCCCATGACTTTCATGTGTATACCATTCTGCATTCAAGCTATGTTTATACCCACAGTGTGTCCATATGTTGGGAGCCTTTCAACATGAATCACCATTGCACTGCTCTTTAATATCTTGCGTATGTGATACTTCCGCCATCTGTATACGTGCATGTCATTATCCCATGACTTTCATGTGTATACCATTGTGCATTCAAGGTATGTTAATACCCACAGTGTGGCCATATGTTGGGAGCCTTTCAACACGAATCACCATTGCACTGCTCTTTAATATCTTGCGGTTGTGATACTTCCACCATCTGTATATGTGCATGTCATTATCCCATGACTTTCATGTGTATACCATTGTGCATTCAAGGTATGTTAATACCCACAGTGTGGCCATATGTTGGGAGCTTTTCCACATGAATCACCATTGCACTGTTCTTTAATATCTTGCGTAAGTGATACTTCTGCCATCTGTATATGTGCATGTCATTATCCCATGACTTTCATGTGTATACCATTGTGCATTCAAGGTATGTTAATACCCACAGTGTGGCCGAATGTTGGGAGCCTTTCAACACGAATCACCATTGCACTGCTCTTTAATATCTTGCGTATGTGATACTACTGCCATCTGTATATGTGCATGTCATTATCCCATGACTTTCATGTGTATACCATTGTGCATTCAAGGTATGTTAATACCCACAGTGTGGCCATATGTTGGGAGCCTTTCAACACGAATCACCATTGCACTGCTCTCTAATATCTTGCGTATGTGATACTTCCGCCATCTGTATATGTGCATGTCATTATCCCATGACTTTCATGTGTATACCATTGTGCATTCAAGGTATGTTAATACCCACAGTGTGGCCATATGTTGGGAGCCTTTCCACATGAATCACCATTGCACTGCTCTTTAATATCTTGTGTATGTGATACTTCCGCCATCTGTATATGTGCATGTCATTATCCCATGACTTTCATGTGTATACCATTGTGCATTCAAGGTATGTTAATACCCACAGTGTGGCCATATGTTGGGAGCCTTTCAACACGAATCACCATTGCACTGCTCTTAAATATCTTGCGTATGTGATACTACAGCCATCTGTATATGTGCATGTCATTATCCCATGACTTTCATGTGTATACCATTGTGCATTCAAGGTATGTTAATACCCACAGTGTGGCCATATGTTGGGAGCCTTTCAACACGAATCACCATTGCACTGCTCTTTAATATCTTGCGTATGTGATACTTCCGCCATCTGTATATGTGCATGTCATTATACCATGACTTTCATGTGTATACCATTGTGCATTCAAGGTATGTTAATACCCACAGTGTGGCCATATGTTGGGAGCCTTTCAACACGAATCACCATTGCACTGCTCTTTAATATCTTGCGTATGTGATACTTCAGCCATCTGTATATGTGCATGTCATTATCCCATGACTTTCATGTGTATACCATTGTGCATTCAAGGTATGTTAATACCCACAGTGTGGCCATATGTTGGGAGCCTTTCCACATGAATCACCATTGCACTGCTCTTTAATATCTTGCGTATGTGATACTTCCGCCATCTGTATATGTGCATGTCATTATCCCATGACTTTCATGTGTATACCATTGTGCATTCAAGGTATGTTAATACCCACAGTGTGGCCATATGTTGGGAGCCTTTCAACACGAATCACCATTGCACTGCTCTTTAATATCTTGCGTATGTGATACTTCCGCCATCTGTATATGTGCATGTCATTATCCCATGACTTTCATGTGTATACCATTGTGCATTCAAGGTATGTTAATACCCACAGTGTGGCCATATGTTGGGAGCCTTTCAACACGAATCACCATTGCACTGCTCTTTAATATCTTGCATATGTGATACTTCCGCCATCTGTATATGTGCATGTCATTATCCCATGACTTTCATGTGTATACCATTTTGCATTCAAGGTATGTTAATACCCACAGTGTGGCCATATGTTGGGAGCCTTTCCACATGAATCACCATTGCACTGCTCTTTAATATCTTGCGTATGTGATACTTCTGCCATCTGTATATGTGCATGTCATTATCCCATGACTTTCATGTGTATACCATTGTGCATTCAAGGTATGTTAATACCCACAGTGTGGCCATATGTTGGGAGCCTTTCAACACGAATCACCATTCACTGCTCTTTAATATCTTGCGTATGTGATACTTCCGCCATCTGTATATGTGCATGTCATTATCCCATGACTTTCATGTGTATACCATTGTGCATTCAAGCTATGTTTATACCCACAGTGTGTCCATATGTTGGGAGCCTTTCAACACGAATGACCATTGCACTGCTCTTTAATATTTTGCGTATGTGATACTTCCGCCATCTGTATATGTGCATGTCATTATCCCATGACTCTCATGTGTATACCATTGTGCATTCAAGGTATGTTAATACCCACAGTGTGGCCGAATGTTGGGAGCCTTTCAACACGAATCACCATTGCACTGCTCTTTAATATCTTGCGTATGTGATACTACTGCCATCTGTATATGTGCATGTCATTATCCCATGACTTTCATGTGTATACCATTGTGCATTCAAGGTATGTTAATACCCACAGTGTGGCCATATGTTGGGAGCCTTTCAACACGAATCACCATTGCACTGCTCTCTAATATCTTGCGTATGTGATACTTCCGCCATCTGTATATGTGCATGTCATTATCCCATGACTTTCATGTGTATACCATTGTGCATTCAAGGTATGTTAATACCCACAGTGTGGCCATATGTTGGGAGCCTTTCCACATGAATCACCATTGCACTGCTCTTTAATATCTTGTGTATGTGATACTTCCGCCATCTGTATATGTGCATGTCATTATCCCATGACTTTCATGTGTATACCATTGTGCATTCAAGGTATGTTAATACCCACAGTGTGGCCATATGTTGGGAGCCTTTCAACACGAATCACCATTGCACTGCTCTTTAATATCTTGCGTATGTGATACTACATCCATCTGTATATGTGCATGTCATTATCCCATGACTTTCATGTGTATACCATTGTGCATTCAAGGTATGTTAATACCCACAGTGTGGCCATATGTTGGGAGCCTTTCAACACGAATCACCATTGCACTGCTCTTTAATATCTTGCGTATGTGATACTTCCGCCATCTGTATATGTGCATGTCATTATACCATGACTTTCATGTGTATATCATTGTGCATTCAAGGTATGTTAATACCCACAGTGTGGCCATATGTTGGGAGCCTTTCAACACGAATCACCATTGCACTGCTCTTTAATATCTTGCGTATGTGATACTTCAGCCATCTGTATATGTGCATGTCATTATCCCATGACTTTCATGTGTATACCATTGTGCATTCAAGGTATGTTAATACCCACAGTGTGGCCATATGTTGGGAGCCTTTCCACATGAATCACCATTGCACTGCTCTTTAATATCTTGCGTATGTGATACTTCCGCCATCTGTATATGTGCATGTCATTATCCCATGACTTTCATGTGTATACCATTGTGCATTCAAGGTATGTTAATACCCACAGTGTGGCCATATGTTGGGAGCCTTTCAACACGAATCACCATTGCACTGCTCTTTAATATCTTGCGTATGTGATACTTCCGCCATCTGTATATGTGCATGTCATTATCCCATGACTTTCATGTGTATACCATTGTGCATTCAAGGTATGTTAATACCCACAGTGTGGCCATATGTTGGGAGCCTTTCAACACGAATCACCATTGCACTGCTCTTTAATATCTTGCGTATGTGATACTTCCGCCATCTGTATATGTGCATGTCATTATCCCATGACTTTCATGTGTATACCATTGTGCATTCAAGGTATGTTAATACCCACAGTGTGGCCATATGTTGGGAGCCTTTCCACATGAATCACAATTGCACTGCTCTTTAATATCTTGCGTATGTGATACTTCTGCCATCTGTATATGTGCATGTCATTATCCCATGACTTTCATGTGTATACCATTGTGCATTCAAGGTATGTTAATACCCACAGTGTGGCCATATGTTGGGAGCCTTTCAACATGAATCATCATTGCACTGCTCTTTAATATCTTGCGTATGTGATGCTACTGCCATCTGTATATGTGCATGTCATTATCCCATGACTTTCATGTGTATACCATTGTGCATTCAAGGTATGTTAATACCCACAGTGTGGCCATATGTTGGGAGCCTTTCCACATGAATCACCATTGCACTGCTCTTTAATATCTTGCGTATGTGATACTTCCGCCATCTGTATATGTGCATGTCATTATCCCATGACTTTCATGTGTATACCATTGTGCATTCAAGCTATGTTTATACCCACAGTGTGACCATATGTTAAGAGCCTTTCAACACGAATCACCATTCACTGCTCTTTAATATCTTGCGTATGTGATACTTCCGCCATCTGTATATGTGCATGTCATTATCCCATGACTTTCATGTTTATACCATTGTGCATTCAAGGTATGTTAATACCCACAGTGTGGCCATATGTTGGGAGCCTTTCAACACGAATCACCATTGCACTGCTCTTTAATATCTTGCGTATGTGATACTACTGCCATCTGTATATGTGCATGTCATTATCCCATGACTTTCATGTGTATACCATTGTGCATTCAAGCTATGTTTATACCCACAGTGTGTCCATATGTTGGGAGCCTTTCAACACGAATGACCATTGCACTGCTCTTTAATATTTTGCGTATGTGATACTTCCGCCATCTGTATATGTGCATGTCATTATCCCATGACTTTCATGTGTATACCATTGTGCATTCAAGGTATGTTAATACCCACAGTGTGACCATATGTTGGGAGCCTTTCAACACGAATCACCATTGCACTGCTCTTTAATATCTTGCGTATGTTATACTTCCGCCATCTGTATATGTGCATGTCATTATCCCATTACTTTCATTTGTATACCATTGTGCATTCAAGGTATGTTAATACCCACAGTGTGGCCATATGTTGGGAGCCTTTCCACATGAATCACCATTGCACTGCTCTTTAATATCTTGCGTATGTGATACTTCCGCCACCTGTATATGTGCATGTCATTATCCCATGACTTTCATGTGTATACCATTGTGCATTCAAGGTATGTTAATACCCACAGTGTGTCCATATGTTGGGTGCTTTTCAACACGAATCACCATTGCACTGCTCTTTAATATCTTGCGTATGTGATACTTCCGCCATCTGTATATGTGCATGTCATTATCCCATGACTTTCATGTGTATACCATTGTGCATTCAAGGTATGTTAATACCCACAGTGTGGCCATATGTTGGGAGCCTTTCAACACGAATCACCATTACACTGCTCTTTAATATCTTGTGTATGTGATACTTCCGCCATCTGTATATGTGCATGTCATTTTCCCATGACTTTCATGTGTATACCATTGTGCATTCAAGGTATGTTAATACCCACAGTGTGGCCATATGTTGGGAGCCTTTCAACACGAATCACCATTGCACTGCTCTTTAATATCTTGCGTATGTGATACTACTGCCATCTGTATATGTGCATGTCATTATCCCATGACTTTCATGTGTATACCATTGTGCATTCAAGGTATGTTAATACCCACAGTGTGTCCATATGTTGGGAGCCTTTCAACACGAATCACCATTGCACTGCTCTTTAATATCTTTCGTATGTGATATTTCCACCATCTGTATATGTGCATGTCATTATCCCATGACTTTCATATGTATACCATTGTGCATTCAAGGTATGTTAATACCCACAGTGTGGCCATATGTTGGGAGCCTTTCAACACGAATCACCATTGCACTGCTCTTTAATATTTTGCGTATGTGATACTACTGCCATCTGCATATGTGCATGTCATTATCCCATGACTTTCATGTGTATACCATTGTGCATCCAAGCTATGTTTATACCCACAGTGTGTCCATATGTTGGGAGCCTTTCAACATGAATCACCATTGCACTGCTCTTTAATATCTTGCGTATGTGATACTTCCGCCATCTGTATATGTGCATGTCATTATCCCATGACTTTCATGTGTATACCATTGTGCATTCAAGGTATGTTAATACCCACAGTGTGGCCATATGTTGGGAGCCTTTCAACACGAATCACCATTGCACTGCTCTTTAATATCTTGCATATGTGATACTTCCGCCATCTGTATATGTGCATGTCATTATCCCATGACTTTCATGTGTATACCATTGTGCATTCAAGGTATGTTAATACCCACAGTGTGGCCATATGTTGGGAGCTTTTCCACATGAATCACCATTGCACTGTTCTTTAATATCTTGCGTATGTGATACTTCCGCCATCTGTATATGTGCATGTCATTATCCCATGACTTTCATGTGTATACCATTGTGCATTCAAGGTATGTTAATACCCACAGTGTGGCCGAATGTTGGGAGCCTTTCAACACGAATCACCATTGCACTGCTCTTTAATATCTTGCGTATGTGATACTACTGCCATCTGTATATGTGCATGTCATTATCCCATGACTTTCATGTGTATACCATTGTGCATTCAAGGTATGTTAATACCCACAGTGTGGCCATATGTTGGGAGCCTTTCAACACGAATCACCATTGCACTGCTCTCTAATATCTTGCGTATGTGATACTTCCGCCATCTGTATATGTGCATGTCATTATCCCATGACTTTCATGTGTATACCACTGTGCATTCAAGGTATGTTAATACCCACAGTGTGGCCATATGTTGGGAGCCTTTCCACATGAATCACCATTGCACTGCTCTTTAATATCTTGTGTATGTGATACTTCCGCCATCTGTATATGTGCATGTCATTATCCCATGACTTTCATGTGTATACCATTGTGCATTCAAGGTATGTTAATACCCACAGTGTGGCCATATGTTGGGAGCCTTTCAACACGAATCACCATTGCACTGCTCTTAAATATCTTGCGTATGTGATACTACAGCCATCTGTATATGTGCATGTCATTATCCCATGACTTTCATGTGTATACCATTGTGCATTCAAGGTATGTTAATACCCACAGTGTGGCCATATGTTGGGAGCCTTTCAACACGAATCACCATTGCACTGCTCTTTAATATCTTGCGTATGTGATACTTCCGCCATCTGTATATGTGCATGTCATTATACCATGACTTTCATGTGTATACCATTGTGCATTCAAGGTATGTTAATACCCACAGTGTGGCCATATGTTGGGAGCCTTTCAACACGAATCACCATTGCACTGCTCTTTAATATCTTGCGTATGTGATACTTCCGCCATCTGTATATGTACATATCATTATCCCATGACTTTCATGTGTATACCATTTTGCATTCAAGGTATGTTAATACCCACAGTGTGGCCATATGTTGGGAGCCTTTCAACACGAATCACCATTGCACTGCTCTTTAATATCTTGCGTATGTGATACTTCAGTCATCCGTATATGTGCATGTCATTATCCCATGACTTTCATGTGTATACCATTGTGCATTCAAGGTATGTTAATACCCACAGTGTGGCCATATGTTGGGAGCCTTTCAACACGAATCACCATTGCATTGCTCATTAATATCTTGCGTATGTGATACTTCCGCCATCTGTATATGTGCATGTCATTATCCCATGACTTTCATGTGTATACCATTGTGCATTCAAGGTATGTTAATACCCACAGTGTGGCCATATGTTGGGAGCCTTTCCACATGAATCACCATTGCACTGCTCTTTAATATCTTGTGTATGTGATACTTCCGCCATCTGTATATGTCCATGTCATTATCCCATGACTTTCATGTGTATACCATTGTGCATTCAAGGTATGTTAATACCCACAGTGTGGCCATATGTTGGGAGCCTTTCAACACGAATCACCAATGCACTGCTCTTTAATATCTTGCGTATGTGATACTTCCGTCATCTGTATATGTGCATGTCATTATCCCATGACTTTCATGTGTATACCATTGTGCATTCAAGGTATGTTAATACCCACAGTGTGGCCATATGTTGGGAGCCTTTCAACACGAATCACCATTGCACTGCTCTTTAATATTTTGCGTATGTGATACTTCCGCCATCTGTATATGTGCATGTCATTATCCCATGACTTTCATGTGTATACCATTGTGCATTCAATGTATGTTAATACCCACAGTGTGGCCATATGTTGGGAGCCTTTCCACATGAATCACCATTGCACTGCTCTTTAATATCTTGCGTATGTGATACTTCCGTCATCTGTATATGTGCATGTCATTATCCCATGACTTTCATGTGTATACCATTGTGCATTCAAGGTATATTAATACCCACAGTGTGGCCATATGTTGGGAGCCTTTCAACACGAATCACCATTGCACTGCTCTTTAATATCTTGCGTATGTGATACTTCCGCCATCTGTATATGTGCATGTCATTATCCCATGACTTTCATGTGTATACCATTGTGCATTCAAGGTATGTTAATACCCACAGTGTGGCCATATGTTGGGAGCCTTTCAACACGAATCACCATTGCACTGCTCTTCAATATCTTGCGTATGTGATACTTCCGCCATCTGTATATGTGCATGTCATTATCCCATGACTTTCATGTGTATACCATTGTGCATTCAAGGTATGTTAACACCCACAGTGTGGCCATATGTTGGGAGCCTTTCAACACGAATCACCATTGCACTGCTCTTTAATATCTTGCGTATGTGATACTACTGCCATCTGTATATGTGCATGTCATTATCCCATGACTTTCATGTGTATACCATTGTGCATTCAAGGTATGTTAATACCCACAGTGTGGCCATATGTTGGGAGCCTTTCAACACGAATCACCATTGCACTGCTCTTTAATATCTTGCGTATGTGATACTTCTGCCATCTGTATATGTGCATATCATTATCCCATGACTTTCATGTGTATACCATTGTGCATTCAAGGTATGTTAATACCCACAGTGTGGCCATATGTTGGGAGCCTTTCAACACGAATCACCATTGCACTGCTCCTTAATATCTTGCGTATATGATACTACTGCCATCTGTATATGTGCATGTCATTATCCCATGACTTTCATGTGTATACCATTGTGCATTCAACGTATGTTAATACCCACAGTGTGGCCATATGTTGGGAGCCTTTCAACACGAATCACCATTGCACTGCTCTTTAATATCTTGCGTATGTGATACTTCTGCCATCTGTATATGTGCATGTCATTATCCCATGACTTTCATGTGTATACCATGGTGCATTCAAGGTATGTTAATACCCACAGTGTGGCCATATGTTGGGAGCCTTTCAACACGAATCACCATTGCACTGCTCTTTAATATCTTGCGTATGTGATACTACTGCCATCTGTATATGTGCATGTCATTATCCCATGAATTTCATGTGTATACCATTGTGCATTCAAGGTATGTTAATACCCACAGTGTGGCCATATGTTGGGAGCCTTTCCACATGAATCACAATTGCACTGCTCTTTAATATCTTGCGTATGTGATACTACTGCCATCTGTATATGTGCATGTCATTATCCCCTGACTTTCATGTGTATACCATTGTGCATTCAAGGTATGTTAATACCCACAGTGTGGCCATATGTTGGGAGCCTTTCCACATGAATCACCATTGCACTGCTCTTTAATATCTTGTGTATGTGATACTTCCGCCATCTGTATATGTGCATGTCATTATCCCATGACTTTCATGTGTATACCATTGTGCATTCAAGGTATGTTAATACCCACAGTGTGGCCATATGTTGGGAGCCTTTCAACACGAATCACCATTGCACTGCTCTTAAATATCTTGCGTATGTGATACTACAGCCATCTGTATATGTGCATGTCATTATCCCATGACTTTCATGTGTATACCATTGTGCATTCAAGGTATGTTAATACCCACAGTGTGGCCATATGTTGGGAGCCTTTCAACACGAATCACCATTGCACTGCTCTTTAATATCTTGCGTATGTGATACTTCCGCCATCTGTATATGTGCATGTCATTATACCATGACTTTCATGTGTATACCATTGTGCATTCAAGGTATGTTAATACCCACAGTGTGGCCATATGTTGGGAGCCTTTCAACACGAATCACCATTGCACTGCTCTTTAATATCTTGCGTATGTGATACTTCCGCCATCTGTATATGTACATATCATTATCCCATGACTTTCATGTGTATACCATTGTGCATTCAAGGTATGTTAATACCCACAGTGTGGCCATATGTTGGGAGCCTTTCAACACGAATCACCATTGCACTGCTCTTTAATATCTTGCGTATGTGATACTTCAGTCATCCGTATATGTGCATGTCATTATCCCATGACTTTCATGTGTATACCATTGTGCATTCAAGGTATGTTAATACCCACAGTGTGGCCATATGTTGGGAGCCTTTCAACACGAATCACCATTGCATTGCTCATTAATATCTTGCGTATGTGATACTTCCGCCATCTGTATATGTGCATGTCATTATCCCATGACTTTCATGTGTATACCATTGTGCATTCAAGGTATGTTAATACCCACAGTGTGGCCATATGTTGGGAGCCTTTCCACATGAATCACCATTGCACTGCTCTTTAATATCTTGTGTATGTGATACTTCCGCCATCTGTATATGTCCATGTCATTATCCCATGACTTTCATGTGTATACCATTGTGCATTCAAGGTATGTTAATACCCACAGTGTGGCCATATGTTGGGAGCCTTTCAACACGAATCACCAATGCACTGCTCTTTAATATCTTGCGTATGTGATACTTCCGCCATCTGTATATGTGCATGTCATTATCCCATGACTTTCATGTGTATACCATTGTGCATTCAAGGTATGTTAATACCCACAGTGTGGCCATATGTTGGGAGCCTTTCAACACGAATCACCATTGCACTGCTCTTTAATATTTTGCGTATGTGATACTTCCGCCATCTGTATATGTGCATGTCATTATCCCATGACTTTCATGTGTATACCATTGTGCATTCAACGTATGTTAATACCCACAGTGTGGCCATATGTTGGGAGCCTTTCCACATGAATCACCATTGCACTGCTCTTTAATATCTTGCGCATGTGATACTTCCGTCATCTGTATATGTGCATGTCATTATCCCATGACTTTCATGTGTATACCATTGTGCATTCAAGGTATGTTAATACCCACAGTGTGGCCATATGTTGGGAGCCTTTCAACACGAATCACCATTGCACTGCTCTTTAATATCTTGCGTATGTGATACTTCCGCCATCTGTATATGTGCATGTCATTATCCCATGACTTTCATGTGTATACCATTGTGCATTCAAGGTATGTTAATACCCACAGTGTGGCCATATGTTGGGAGCCTTTCAACACGAATCACCATTGCACTGCTCTTCAATATCTTGTGTATGTGATACTTCCGCCATCTGTATATGTGCATGTCATTATCCCATGACTTTCATGTGTATACCATTGTGCATTCAAGGTATGTTAACACCCACAGTGTGGCCATATGTTGGGAGCCTTTCAACACGAATCACCATTGCACTGCTCTTTAATATCTTGCGTATGTGATACTTCCGCCATCTGTATATGTGCATGTCATTATCCCATGACTTTCATGTGTATACCATTGTGCATTCAAGGTATGTTAATACCCACAGTGTGGCCATATGTTGGGAGCCTTTCAACACGAATCACCATTGCACTGCTCTTTAATATCTTGCGTATGTGATACTTCTGCCATCTGTATATGTGCATATCATTATCCCATGACTTTCATGTGTATACCATTGTGCATTCAAGGTATGTTAATACCCACAGTGTGGCCATATGTTGGGAGCCTTTCAACACGAATCACCATTGCACTGCTCTTTAATATCTTGCGTATATGATACTACTGCCATCTGTATATGTGCATGTCATTATCCCATGACTTTCATGTGTATACCATTGTGCATTCAACGTATGTTAATACCCACAGTGTGGCCATATGTTGGGAGCCTTTCAACACGAATCACCATTGCACTGCTCTTTAATATCTTGCGTATGTGATACTTCTGCCATCTGTATATGTGCATGTCATTATCCCATGACTTTCATGTGTATACCATGGTGCATTCAAGGTATGTTAATACCCACAGTGTGGCCATATGTTGGGAGCCTTTCAACACGAATCACCATTGCACTGCTCTTTAATATCTTGCGTATGTGATACTACTGCCATCTGTATATGTGCATGTCATTATCCCATGAATTTCATGTGTATACCATTGTGCATTCAAGGTATGTTAATACCCACAGTGTGGCCATATGTTGGGAGCCTTTCCACATGAATCACAATTGCACTGCTCTTTAATATCTTGCGTATGTGATGCTACTGCCATCTGTATATGTGCATGTCATTATCCCCTGACTTTCATGTGTATACCATTGTGCATTCAAGGTATGTTAATACCCACAGTGTGGCCATATGTTGGGAGCCTTTCAACACGAATCACCATTGCACTGCTCTTTAATATCTTGCGTATGTGATACTTCCGCCATCTGTATATGTGCATGTCATTATCCCATGACTTTCATGTGTATACCATTGTGCATTCAAGGTATGTTAATACCCACAGTGAGGCCATATGTTGGGAGCCTTTCAACACAAATCACCATTGCACTGCTCTTTAATATCTTGCGTATGTGATACTACTGCCATCTGTATATGTGCATGTCATTATCCCATGACTTTCATGTGTATACCATTGTGCATTCAAGGTATGTTAATACCCACAGTGTGTCCATTTGTTGGGAGCCTTTCAACACAAATCACCATTGCACTGCTCTTTAATATCTTGCGTATGTGATACTACTGCCATCTGTATATGTGCATGTCATTATCCCATGACTTTCATGTGTATACCATTGTGCATTCAAGGTAGGTTAATACCCACAGTGTGGCCATATGTTGGGAGCCTTTCCACACGAATCACCATTGCACTGCTCTGGGAGCCTTTCCACACGAATCACCATTGCACTGCTCTTTAATATCTTGCGTATGTGATACTTCCGCCATCTGTATATGTGCATGTCATTATCCCATGACTTTCATGTGTATACCATTGTGCATTCAAGGTATGTTAATACCCACAGTGTGGCCATATGTTGGGAGCCTTTCCACATGAATCACCATTGCACTGCTCTTTAATATCTTGTGTATGTGATACTTCCGCCATCTGTATATGTGCATGTCATTATCCCATGACTTTCATGTGTATACCATTGTGCATTCAAGGTATGTTAATACCCACAGTGTGGCCATATGTTGGGAGCCTTTCCACATGAATCACCATTGCACTGCTCTTTAATATCTTGCGTATGTGATACTACTGCCATCTGTATTTGTGCATGTCATTATCCCATGACTTTCATGTGTATACCATTGTGCATTCAAGGTATGTTAATACGCACAGTGTGGCCATATGTTGGGAGCCTTTCCACATGAATCACCATTGCACTGCTCTTTAATATCTTGTGTATGTGATACTTCCGCCATCTGTATATGTGCATGTCATTATCCCATGACTTTCATGTGTATACCATTGTGCATTCAAGGTATGTTAATACCCACAGTGTGGCCATATGTTGGGAGCCTTTCCACATGAATCACCATTGCACTGCTCTTTAATATCATGTGTATGTGATACTTCCGCCATCTGTATATGTGCATGTCATTATCGCATGACTTTCATGTGTATACCATTGTGCATTCAAGGTATGTTAATACCCACAGTGTAGCCATATGTTGGGAGCCTTTCCACATGAATCACCATTGCACTGCTCTTTAATATCTTGCGTATGTGATACTACTGCCATCTGTATATGTGCATGTCATTATCCCATGACTTTCATGTGTATACCATTGTGCATTCAAGGTATGTTAATACCCACAGTGTGGCCATATGTTGGGAGCCTTTCCACATGAATCACCATTGCACTGCTCTTTAATATCTTGTGTATGTGATACTTCCGCAATCTGTATATGTGCATGTCATTATCCCATGACTTTCATGTGTATACCATTGTGCATTCAAGGTATGTTAATACCCACAGTGTGGCCACATGTTGGGAGCCTTTCCACATGAATCACCATTGTGCTGCTCTTTAATATCTTGTGTATGTGGTACTACTGCCGTCTGTATATGTGCATGTCATTATCCCATGACTTTCATGTGTATACCATTGTGCATTCAAGGTATGTTTATACCCACAGTGTGGCCATATGTTGGGAGCCTTTCCACATGAATCACCATTGTACTGCTCTTTAATATCTTGTGTATGTGATACTTCCGCCATCTGTATATCTGCATGTCATTATCTCATGACTTTCATGTGTATACCATTGTGCATTCAAGGTACGTTAATACCCACAGTGTGGCCATATGTTGGGAGCCTTTCCACATGAATCACCATTGCACTGCTCTTTAATATCTTGCGTATGTGATACTTCCGCCATCTGTATATGTGCATGTCATTATCCCATGACTTTCATGTGTATACCATTGTGCATTCAAGGTATGTTAATATCCACAGTGTGGCCATATGTTGGGAGCCTTTCCACATGAATCACCATTGCACTGCTCTTTAATATCTTGTGTATGTGATACTTCCGCCATCTGTATATGTGCATGTCATTATCCCATGACTTTCATGTGTATACCATTGTGCATTCAAGGTATGTTAATACCCACATTGTGGCCATATGTTGGGAGCCTTTCCACATGAATCACCATTGCACTGCTCTTTAATATCTTGCGTATGTGATACTACTGCCTTCTGTATATGTGCATGTCATTATCCCATGACTTTCATGTGTATACCATTGTGCATTCAAGATATGTTAATACCCACAGTGTGGCCATATGTTGGGAGCCTTTCCACATGAATCACCATTGCACTGCTCTTTAATATCTTGTGTATGTGATACTTCCGCCATCTGTATATGTGCATGTCATTATCGCATGACTTTCATGTGTATACCACTGTGCATTCAAGGTATGTTAATACCCACAGTGTGGCCATATGTTGGGAGCCTTTCCACATGAATCACCATTGCACTGCTCTTTAATATCTTGCGTATGTGATACTTCCGCCATCTGTATATGTGCATGTCATTATCCGATGACTTTCATGTGTATACCATTGTGCATTCAAGGTATGTTAATACCCACAGTGCGGCCATATGTTGGGAGCCTTTCCACAAGAATCACCATTGCACTGCTCTTTAATATCTTGCGTATGTGATACTTCCGCCATCAGTATATGTGCATGTCATTATCCCATGACTTTCATGTGTATACCATTGTGCATTCAAGGTATGTTAATACCCACAGTGTGGCCATATGTTGGGAGCCTTTCCACATGAATCACAATTGCACTGCTCTTTAATATCTTGCGTATGTGATACTACTGCCATCTGTATATGTGCATGTCATTATCCCATGACTTTCATGTGTATACCATTGTGCATTCAAGGTATGTTAATACCCACAGTGTGGCCATATGTTGGGAGCCTTTCCACATGAATCACCATTGCACTGCTCTTTATTATCTTGTGTATGTGATACTTCCGCCATCTGTATATGTGCATGTCATTATCCCATGACTTTCATGTGTATACCATTGTGCATTCAAGGTATGTTAATACCCACAGTGTGGCCATATGTTGGGAGCCTTTCCACACGAATCACCATTGCACTGCTCTTTAATATCTTGCGTATGTGGTACTTCCGCCATCTGTATATGTGCATGTCATTATCCCATGACTTTCATGTGTATACCATTGTGCATTCAAGGTATGTTAATACCCACAGTGTGGCCATATGTTTTGAGCCTTTCCACATGAATCACCATTGCACTGCTCTTTAATATCTTGTGTATGTGATACTTCCGCCATCTGTATATGTGCATGTCATTATCCCATGACTTAAATGTGTATACCGTTGTGCATTCAAGGTATGTTAATACCCACAGTGTGGCCATATGTTGGGAGCCTTTCCACATGAATCACCATTGCACTGCTCTTTAATATCTTGCGTATGTGATACTACTGCCATCAGTATTTGTGCATGTCATTATCCCATGACTTTCATGTGTATACCATTGTGCATTCAAGGTATGTTTATACCAACAGTGTGGCCATATGTTGGGAGCCTTTCCACATGAATCACCATTGCACTGCTCTTTAATATCTTGTGTATGTGATACTTCCGCCATCTGTATATGTGCATGTCATTATCCCATGACTTTCATGTGTATACCATTGTGCATTCAAGGTATGTTAATACCCACAGTGTGGCCATATGTTGGGAGCCTTTCCACATGAATCACCATTGCACTGCTCTTTAATATCTTGTGTATGTGATACTTCCGCCATCTGTATATGTGCATGTTATTATCGCATGACTTTCATGTGTATACCATTGTGCATTCAAGGTATGTTAATACCCACAGTGTGGCCATATGTAGGGAGCCTTTCCACATGAATCACCATTGCACTGCTCTTTAATATATTGCGTATGTGATACTACTGCCATCTGAATATGTGCATGTCATTATCCCATGACTTTCATGTGTATACCATTGTGCATTCAAAGTATGTTAATACCCACAGTGTGGCCATATGTTGGGAGCCTTTCCACATGAATCACCATTGCACTGCTCTTTAATATCTTGTGTATGTGATACTTCCGCCATCTGTATATGTGCATGTCATTATCCCATGACTTTCATGTGTATACCATTGAGCATTCAAGGTATGTTAATACCCACAGTGTGGCCACATGTTGGGAGCCTTTCCACATGAATCACCATTGCACTGCTCTTTAATATCTTGTGTATGTGGTACTACTGCCGTCTGTATATGTGCATGTCATTATCCCATGACTTTCATGTGTATACCATTGTGCATTCAAGGTATGTTAATGCCCACAGTGTGGCCATATGTTGGGAGCCTTTCCACATGAATCACCATTGCACTGCTCTTTAATATCTTGTGTATGTGATACTACTGCCATCCGTATATGTGCATGTCATTATCCCATGACTTTCATGTGTATACCATTCTGCATTCAAGCTATGTTAATACCCACAGTGTGGCCATATGTTGGGAGCCTTTCCACATGAATCACCATTGCACTGCTCTTTAATATCTTGCGTATGTGATACTACTGCCATCAGTATATGTGCATGTCATTATCCCATGACTTTCATGTGTATACCATTGTGCATTCAAGCTATGTTTATACCCACAGTGTGGCCATATGTTGGGAGCCTTTCCACATGAATCACCATTGCACTGCTCTTTAATATCTTGTGTATGTGATACTTCCGCCATCTGTATATGTGCATGTCATTATCCCATGACTTTCATGTGTATACCATTGTGCATTCAAGGTACGTTAATACCCACAGTGTGGCCATATGTTGGGAGCCTTTCCACATGAATCACCATTGCACTGCTCTTTAATATCTTGCGTATGTGATACTACTGCCATCTGTATATGTGCATGTCATTATCCCATGACTTTCATGTGTATACCATTGTGCATTCAAGGTATGTTAATACCCACAGTGTGGCCATATGTTGGGAGCCTTTCCACATGAATCACCATTGCACTGCTCTTTAATATCTTGTGTATGTGATACTTCCGCCATCTGTATATGTGCATGTCATTATCCCATGACTTTCATGTGTATACCATTGTGCATTCAATGTATGTTAATACCCACAGTGTGGCCATATGTTGGGAGCCTTTCCACATGAATCACCATTGCACTGCTCTTTAATATCTTGCGTATGTGATACTACTGCCATCTGTATATGTGCATGTCATTATCCCATGACTTTCATGTGTATACCATTGTGCATTCAAGGTATGTTAATACCCACAGTGTGGCCATATGTTGGGAGCCTTTCCACATGAATCACCATTGCACTGCTCTTTAATATCTTGCGTATGTGATACTACTGCCATCTGTATATGTGCATGTCATTATCCCATGACTTTCATGTGTATACCATTGTGCATTCAAGGTATGTTAATACACACAGTGTGGCCATATGTTGGGAGCCTTTCCACATGAATCACCATTGCACTGCTCTTTAATATCTTGTGTATGTGATACTTCCGCCATCTGTATATGTGCATGTCATTATCTCATGACTTTCATGTGTATACCATTGTGCATTCAAGGTATGTTAATACCCACAGTGTGGCCATATGTTGGGAGCCTTTCCACATGAATCACCATTGCACTGCTCTTTAATATCTTGCGTATGTGATACTACTGCCATCTGTATATGTGCATGTCATTATCCCATGACTTTCATGTGTATACCATTGTGCATTCAAGGTATGTTGATACCCACAGTGTGGCCATATGTTGGGAGCCTTTCCACATGAATCACCATTACACTGCTCTTTAATATCTTGTGTATGTGATACTTCCGCCATCTGTATATGTGCATATCATTATCCCATGACTTTCATGTGTATACCATTGTGCATTCAAGGTATGTTAATACCCACAGTGTGGCCATATGTTGGGAGCCTTTCCACATGAATCACCATTGCACTGCTCTTTAATATCTTGCGTATGTGATACTACTACCATCTGTATATGTGCATGTCATTATCCCATGACTTTCATGTGTATACTATTGTGCATTCAAGGTATGTTAATACCCACAGTGTGGCCATATGTTGGGAGCCTTTCCACATGAATCACCATTGCACTGCTCTTTAATATCTTGTGTATGTGATACTTCCGCCATCTGTATATGTGCATGTCATTATCCCATGACTTTCATGTGTATACCATTGTGCATTCAAGGTATGTTAATACCCACAGTGTGTCCATATGTTGGGAGCCTTTCAACACGAATCACCATTGCACTGCTCTTTAATAACTTGCGTATGTGATACTTCCGCCATCTGTATATGTGCATGTCATTATCCCATGACTTTCATGTGTATACCATTGTGCATTCATGGTATGTTAATACCCACAGTGTGGCCATATGTTGGGAGCCTTTCCACATGAATCACCATTGCACTGCTCTTTAATATCTTGCATATGTGATACTTCCGCCATCTGTATATGTGCATGTCATTGTCCCATGACTTTCATGCGTATACCATTGTGCATTCAAGGTATGTTAATACCCACAGTGTGGCCATATGTTGGGAGCCTTTCCACATGAATCACCATTGCACTGCTCTTTAATATCTTGCGTATGTGATACTTCCGCCATCTGTATATGTGCATGTCATTATCCCATGACTTTCATGTGTATACCATTCTGCATTCAAGGTATGTTAATACCCACAGTGTGGCCATATGTTGGGAGCCTTTCCACATGAATCACCATTGCACTGCTCTTTAATATCTTGCGTATGTGATACTTCCGCCATCTGTATATGTGCATGTCATTATCCCATGACTTTCATGTGTATACCATTCTGCATTCAAGGTATGTTAATACCCACAGTGTGTCCATATGTTGGAAGCCTTTCCACATGAATCACCATTGCACTGCTCTTTAATATCTTGTCTATGTGTTACTACTGCCATCTGTATATGTGCATGTCATTATCCCATGACTTTCATGTGTATACCATTGTGCATTCAAGGTATGTTAATACCCACAGTGTGGCCATATGTTGGGAGCCTTTCCACATGAATCACCATTGCACTGCTCTTTAATATCTTGCGTATGTGATACTTCCGCCATCTGTATATGTGCATGTCATTATCCCATGACTTTCATGTGTATACCATTGTGCATTCAAGGTATGTTAATACCCACAGTGTGGCCATATGTTGGGAGCCTTTCCACATGAATCACCATTGCACTGCTCTTTAATATCTTGCGTATGTGATACTACTGCCATCTGTATATGTGCATGTCATTATCCCATGACTTTCATGTGTATACCATTGTGCATTCAAGGTATGTTAATACCCACAGTGTGGCCATATGTTGGGAGCCTTTCCACATGAATCACCATTGCACTGCTCTTTAATATCTTGCGTATGTGATACTTCCGCCATCTGTATATGTGCATGTCATTATCCCATGACTTTCATGTGTATACCATTGTGCATTCAAGGTATGTTAATACCCACAGTGTGGCCATATGTTGGGAGCCTTTCCACATGAATCACCATTGCACTGCTCTTTAATATCTTGCGTATGTGATACTACTGCCATCTGTATATGTGCATGTCATTATCCCATGACTTTCATGTGTATACCATTGTGCATTCAAGGTATGTTAATACCCACAGTGTGGCCATATGTTGGGAGCCTTTCCACATGAATCACCATTGCACTGCTCTTTAATATCTTGTGTATGTGACACTTCCACCATCTGTATATGTGCATGTCATTATCCCATGACTTTCATGTGTATACCATTGTGCATTCAAGGTATGTTAATACCCACAGTTTGTCCATATGTTGGGAGCCTTTCAACACGAATCACCATTGCACTGCTCTTTAATATCTTGCGTATGTGATACTTCCGCCATCTGTATATGTGCATGTCATTATCCCATGACTTTCATGTGTATACCATTGTGCATTCAAGGTATGTTAATACCCACAGTGTGGCCATATGTTGGGAGCCTTTCCACATGAATCACCATTGCACTGCTCTTTAATATCTTGCGTATGTGATACTTCCGCCATCTGTATATGTGCATGTCATTATCCCATGACTTTCATGTGTATACCATTGTGCATTCAAGGTATGTTAATACCCACAGTGTGGCCATATGTTGGGAGCCTTTCCACATGAATCACCATTGCACTGCTCTTTAATATCTTGCGTATGTGATACTTCCGCCATCTGTATATTTGCATGTCATTATCGCATGACTTTCATGTGTATACCATTGTGCATTCAAGGTATGTTAATACCCACAGTGTGTCCATATGTTGGAAGCCTTTCCACATGAATCACCATTGCACTGCTCTTTAATATCTTGTGTATCTGATACTACTGCCATCTGTATGTGTGCATGTCACTTTCCCATGGCTGTCATGTGTATACAGTTGCTTTCCTTCATGGCACCCATTAGGTGGACGAGCAGAAGCACAATAGCCATGCTGGTATGCACTGACACCAGCACATCTCACATTCTCAGCTACTATGGGGAGAGAGGCATCTGCTCGACACACCTCTACATTGTAGTCAGCACGTTGCAGTTTGGTCAGTGTTTCCTGTGCTGCCTCTGGCAGCCAGCAGATTCTCAGGATGTAGACTGCGCCCTGGAAAGACAGCAGACTGTTCTGCAAGAGGTGGCTGTAGTAATGAAGTATTATATCATGGCTCCTCAGTGGGAGAATGACTAATGACACCCGTGTTCATTCACAGATGCAGATCAGGGGACCTTCGAGTTGGTGATAATTTGGCAGCTCGTCAGGTGGTAGGAGACTCTCAACTTTCTTCATAATGAAGGCAGAAGCGAGGCAGATAAGTCGTGGCTGAGTTGAACGCTGCATCACAGATGATGATCATCTAGGCAGGTCATGGACATAATGTGACAGGTCCCAGATCGGTAACAGCTCTTTGTAACCTAAGATCTAAGTTGCAGAAGTCAGGGTATTTGTACTGATCACTCAGCATTGATGACATTATATCATGGCAAGAATGAATGTGCCCTAGTATTCTTCTCATGTCTGCACTCTGTAGCCCTTCATGGTGTCAGACTTCCACTATTCAGACTTTCGATGCAGTTCAAGTGTTGAAATGTGTGGGAATTCTTAAGGGACCAAACTGCTGAGGTCATCGGTAAATAGACTTACACACTACTTTAACTAACTTGAACTAACTTATGGTAAGAACAACACACACACCCATGCCCAAGGGAGGACTTGAACCTACGGCGGGAGGGTACGCGCAGTCTGTGGCATGGTGGCTCAAACCGCGTTGCCACTCCGCGCAGCTCGATACAGTTAATTCTGTGGCATCTACGTGCTGAAACCCGTTCTTGTGTGTGACTTAAATGTTCTTGCTTCACTGTGCGTGGTGACATTACGCTCCCTAATCCATGAGGTCATTTTACAGCATCGATGTCTTGGTTCTCCAGCTCAGGTGGTACGTGGCTGTCAGCTTGGTGATGCACTCATGCTGCATACAATATCGATTATCCTTCCAAGTTGATATTCCAATCTAGATATTTTGCACTAGTTTCTCTTCTGCTCTTGCTCTGACACCGGCTTGGGAAACTGAAAGTTTACACATGTGTCCATTATAATTATCCGGGCTGTTACGCCGTGGTCGGTTGACGAATTCTGTGTAGATTCCCAACATCTCGTCTCCGACTGCGGGAGACATCTTCAAGGGGGTCCGCAGCTCAATGGAAGGTCCAACACACCCACTGGCTCGCTACTGACTGCCGCTAAATTCCGTGTCCGCGCGCTCCCACACCGCGGCGTGACGTCACGTGTTTTGAAAACGTCAGTACAATTGGCCACTGTCCGTCGCCGTCGATCGCCGTTGCCATCACCCAGTAGTGGGCGGGTGGTACACATCTTCTTTAACACCGGCATCCATATACCGTTTAATTTCACACCCTCCTCCTTACGGTTGAAATTATTAGGGTGTTTAGCGATTTCGATTGCCTCCCTGTAGAGCCTTTCGTAATATCCGCTTGTGGCCGCTAGTACTCGCGTCTCCTCGAAACGAATATTGTGGTTCCCTGGCTGGAAAGCATGCTCCGCAACAGGTGATCGTTCCGTTTCTCCTCTTCTACAATTTCCCTTGTGCCCTTCCAAACGTTTAGAAACAGTTCTTTTAGTGGTACCCACATAAACATCACCACAGCTGCATGGGATCCTATACACTCCAGCTTTTTCCAGTGGTTCGCGAGCGTCCTCGGCAGGCTTAAGGTATTCCTGTATCTTCCTGGTGGGCTTGTAAATTACGGTAATATTCCGCTTCGTCAAGATCCTCCCTATTCTTTCCGTTACATTTTTAACAAACGGCAGGAAAACCTTAGATTTTGCAGTAGCCTGTACGTCAGTATGAGTTCTGCGTGGGTGCCTCAACGCACGTTTTATTTCGGCGGACGAATATCCGTTCTTCATTAGTGCATTGTGGAGATGTTCCATCTCAGCGTCGAACAACTCAGGTTCACAAATATTTCTAGCTCTGTCCGCTAACGTCTTGATAACACCCCGCTTCTGTTGTGGGTGGTGGTTCGAATCCCGGTGCAAATAACGGTCCGTGTGCGTGGGTTTCGGTATACTGAGTGGCCGAAACTACCATTTTCGTTTCTAAAAACAAGCACATCGAGGAAATGTAACTTGCCGTCTGCCTCCTCCTCTATTGTAAACTGAATTCTCGAGTTTATACTGTTCAGATGGTCGTGGAACCGGCTTAGTTACTCTCTACCATGTCTCCACAGCACAAACGTGTCAGCCACGTATCGGAACCATACATTTGGTTTTTTGCTGGCAGTACCTAAGGCCTGTTCTTCGAATTTCTCCATAAAGAAGTTTGCAATTACGGGACTTAGGGGGCTTCCCATAGCCACGCCATCCGTTTGCTCATAAAACTGTTCATTCCACTTGAAGTATGTGGTCGTCAAACAACACTTAAACAGTTCTGAAATATCGGCAGGAAAAATTCGATCCAGCTGTTCCAATACATCATTAAGTGGAACCATGTTAAACAGCGATACCACATCGAGCTGACCAATATGTCCTCCGGCTGGACCACTATGCCATTCAATCTGCTGATGAAATGTGTCGAATTCTTTATATATGAGTCCGAACGGCCCACATGTGGTTTTAGCAGCGTAGTCAAAAACTTGGCTAACGAGTAGGTGGGCGAACCAATGGCACTTAGTATCGGTCTTAACGGCACATTTTCTTTATGAATTTTGGGCAATCCATAAAGCCTCGGTGGTAGCGCAACCGAATTGCAGAGACCTTTCTGTACACTCTCTTCAATGGAGGACTTTTTTATTAACCGCGACACAGTTCTGAGAACGCTGTTAGTGGGGTCCTTATTCAGCTTCCTATATGCTTGCGGATCCAGCAGATCAGTAATTTTACTCCGATAGTCGGCCACATCCATAACCACCGTTGCGCTTCCTTTGTCAGCTGGGAGAACCAAAATACTATCGTCGTCATTCAGGAGTTTTAAAGCTCTTCTCTCACCCACAGTTATATTACTTTTCGGCCGTTTTGCATTGGCTAATATTCTTACTGTTTCTATACGGATTTCTTCAGCTGTTACAGAACCCACACTGCGAATTCCTGCTTCAAGACGTTAGCGGACAGAGCTAGAAATATTTGTGAACCTGAGTTGCTCGACGCTGAGATGGAACATCTCCACAATGAAGAACGGATATTCGTCCGCCAAAATAAAACGTGCGTTGAGACACCCACGCAGAAATCATACTGACGTACAGGCTACTGCAAAATCTAAGGTTTTCCTGCCGTTTGTTAAAAATGTAACGGAAAGGGAGGATCTTGACGAAGCGGAGTATTACCGTAATTTACAAGCCCACCAGGAAGATACAGAAATACCTTAAGCCTGCCAAGGACGCTCGCAAACCACTGGAAAAAGCTGGAGTGTACAGGATCCCATGCAGCTGTGGTGATGTTTATGTGGGTACCACTAAAAGAACTGTTTCTAAACGTTTGGAAGAACATAAGGGAAATTGCAGAAGAGGAGAAACGGAACGATCAGCTGTTGCGGAGCATGCTTTCCAGCCAGGTAACCACAATATTCGTTTCGAGGAGACGCAAGTACTAGCGGCCACAAGCGGATATTACGAAAGGCTCTACAGGGAGGCAATCGAAATCGCTAAACACCCTAATAATTTCAACCGTAAGGAGGAGGGTGTGAAATTAAACGGCATATGGATGCCGGTGTTAAAGAAGATGTGTACCACCCGCCCACTACTGGGTGATGGCAACGGCGATCGACGGCGACGGACAGCGGCCAATTGTACTGACGTTTTCAAAACACGTGACGTGACGCCGCGGTGTGGGAGCGCCCGGACACGGAATTTAGCGGCAGTCAGTAGCGAGCCAGTGGGTGTGTTGGACCTTCCATTGAGCTACGGACCCCCTTGAAGATGTCTCCCGCAGTCGGAGACGAATCGTTGGGAAGCGACACAGAATTCGTCAACCGACCACGGCATAACAGACCGGATAATTATAATGGACATGATATATCCGGCCGTGAAAGTCTATATTTTAGTATCAGTTTACACATGTGCCCAGAATACCGTTCTGGGGAGTAACATTATTATCGAATTTCTTTTCTATTTCATCTGAGCATTCAGCAACAGAAGAATAAATAACTTTACTCCTCTGCATGCGTAGCAGCCTCTGTTATTGTCATTATCACTATATGAGATATACGATGATAGAAGCATAATTGCCACACAGTCCTCAAATACTGGTTCTCCGAATATTGAGAAGACTTCACTATCTTTCTTCCATAGATTTTTCAGTATCGCTGTGTGAGACTGTTTATTTTACTTGTCGATAACGTATGTGAAACTTTTTGACAGTCGATACCGCGGGTGCTGAAGTCATCATATACATCTCTGTCTTTTTTCCTAACATCGAGTTTAGGCTATCTTAATACTCTACAGCCGGTATGTGTGAATCTGATGGTCACAGCGGTTGTGGTCTTAAAGCCCATAGACTGGTTTGACGCAGTTCTTCATGCTACTCTACCGTGTGGAAGCCTCTTCATCTCCTAATAACTACTGTAACTTATATACCTCTGAATCTGCCTTCTGTATTCATCTCTTAGTCTCCGTTTACGATTTTTACCCCTCATATTTCCCTCCAGTACCAATTTGGTTGGCCAAGCGGTTAAAGGCGCTACAGTCTGGAACCGCGCAGCCGCTACGGTCGCAGGTTCGAATCCTGCCTCGGGCATGGATGTGTGTGATGTCCTTAGGTTAGTTAGGTTTAAGTAGTTCTAAGTTCTAGGGGACTGATGACCTTAGAAGTTAAGTCCCATAGTGCTCAGAGCCATTTGAACCAATTTGGTGATACCTCGATGTCTCAGAATGTGTCCTATCAACCGATCCCTTCTTCTAGTCAGGTTGTGGCACAAATTTCTTTTCTACCCAAATCTACTCAGTACCTCTTTATTAGTTATGTAATCTACCAATCTAATCTTCAGCATTCTTCTGTAACGCCACACTTTAAGAGCTTCTATTCTCTTCTTGTCTAACCTGTTTATCATCCATGTTTCACTTCCATATATGACTACACTCCATACAAATACTTCAGAAAAGTCTTCCTAATACTTGCACCTATATTCGAAGTTAAGAAATATCTCTTCTTCTGAAACCCTTTTCTTGCCAGTGTCATTCTAAATTTTATGCCCTCTTTACTTTTGCCAACATCAGATAGTTTGCTGCTCAAACAGCAAAACTCACCTATTACATTAAGTGTATCGTTTCCTAATCTCAGTATCACCTGCTTTAATTCGTCTACATTCCATTATCCTTGGTTTGGTTTTGATGATGTTCCTCTCACATCCTCCTTTCAAGCCCGTTCCATTCAACTCTTCTTCCAAGTTCTTTATTGTCTGTGATAGAGTTGCATAGCCATCAGCAAACCTTATAGATTTTATTTCTTCTTCCTCGACTTTAATTCCTACCTCAATGTTTTCGTCCGCAGAAGTACCTGATAAGT
This sequence comes from Schistocerca serialis cubense, assembly GCF_023864345.2. Classification (NCBI taxonomy): domain Eukaryota; kingdom Metazoa; phylum Arthropoda; class Insecta; order Orthoptera; family Acrididae; genus Schistocerca; species Schistocerca serialis. Next base: position 218,600,859 of record NC_064647.1, on the reverse strand, counting down.
AATCGAAGTCGATTGATCATTTTGCTCGTGCCCGTATTAGGTGGCAATTGGATTAATTTTGGACTCAATGCTTTCAGTTGTTGCGATGGGTACTCCTCATCCTGAAGGGTCCAACCTGCCTTTCCGGCATAAGTTCCATATGGAAAATGTTCCCACTCTCTGGCTTTCAACAATCTCTCCGTTCCTATTACGGTTTGGAAGGAACAACTCTGTAGGGGAGACGTTAGCTCTGGGAGTTTACTGCGAATACCGCGGCAGTTAATTGCTAAACGAGCTGGAAGGTTGATGACTTAAATAAAAGAAAACTGCAGTAATTTGTTGATCATCGAGTTGAAGGACGGCGACATCTCCAGCCAGCACTCGTTGAAGTGCCACATGAAAGTGACCGCTCTTAAGCAGTGGCGGCGTCCATCTCTGGCCCGAGACGTGTGGGAACCACCACTAGCAGCGGTCGCAGGCGGTGCCGAAGCTCTGGAGACAAATGCCAAGGGCGGCAAGTCTCGAGGTGACGGCGCGGTTGGTTCTCGCAGACAGGGGCAGGTGGGCCGAGCGCTTGCCGGCGTCCAGCTGGCGGCTGGAGTGAGATATGGCCCTCAACAGGTGGCCGGATCCAGGGGAGGGAACTGGCTGCGAAGCCGCTAGTCCGACCGCTGCGCGTTCATCACGCGACTCGGGCGGTGTGGGCATCTGCGGTGTTTCGTAAAGAGGGCGCGTATGGGGGCAGCAGATGGTGTGACTTTTCGAAATGAAAAACGGTTCCACTCATGGGAAATAATAGCCCTCAAACAACTCGAAGAGCCAAGGTTCGGTTCTTGGGATATAATGTTTCCCAGCGTATATGATTTTTGCTATCGTAGTCTTCATCTGTCTTCACTACTTGCTATCGATTAATTCATTGTATCATTATAGTGTCGTTGGATTTAGTTATATCATTTTAGATTTCTTTTCGAGTAATCTTTGCCTAATTAACCTCAATGCATGTGTTTTGGTCGCATTTACTTCTATGGTCAACGAACACTGTGAAGCGTGTGGTAGGGGGTATATTCCACTGTGCCACAGGGAAGCTCATTATTAGAAAAAGATAGAATAACCCGCGAAAGGATAACGTTCTACGACTCGAAGCTTGGAACGTCAGAAGTTTCAACGTGGTAGGGAAGCTACAAACTCTGAAAAGGGAAATGCAGAGGTTCAATCTAGATATAGTAGAGGTTAGTGAAGTGAAATGGAGAAAAGACAAGGATTTATGGTCAGATGAGTGTAGACTAATAGCAACTGCAGCAGAAAATCGTATAAAAGGGAAATGTGTTTCTGTGAACAGTTCAGTAATGGGGTTATTCTGATCAGAATCGGCAGTAAACCAACACCGACGTCGATACTTCAGGGATACACGAAGCGATCTCAAGATGAAGATGAAGAGACAGAGAGCATATCAGGATACTGGAAGGGTAACACAGTATGTAAAGGGAGATGAAAAGCTAATAGTCATAGGGGACTGGAGTACAGTTGTAGTGGAAGGAGTAGAAGAAAAGGTTCTAGGACAAGGGGTGAGAGAGGAGAAAGACTAATTGAGTTCTATAATAAATTTCAGCTCGTAATATCGAATAATCTGTTCAAGAATCACAAGAGGAGTAGGTATACTTGATAGGCCTGGTGATACGGGAAGATTTCAGTTAGATTACATCATGGTCAGACAGAGATTTCGAAATCAGATACTGGATTGTAAGGCGTACCAAGGAGCTGATATAGACTCAGACCACAATGTAGCAATGATGAAGAGTAGACTGAAGTTTAAGGTATTATTCGGGAGGAATCAACAATACACAAAGAAGTGGGATTACAAGATATGCTTGAAATTATTTAACGGTATAAATACAGCAATAAAGAATAGCTCAATAGACAGTACAGTTGAAAAGGAATGGACATCTCTAAATAAGGCAATCACAGAAATTGCAAAGAAAAACGTAGGTACAAAGAAGGTAAATGCGAAGAAACCTTGAGTACTGAACAAATACTTCAGTTGTTCTATGAAACAAGGAAGTACAAGAATGTTCAGGGAAATTCAGGAACACTGAAATACAAGTCGCTGAGGAATGAAATTAATAGGAAGTGCAGAGAAGCTAAGACGAAATGGCTGCATGAAAAATGTGAGGAAATCGAAAAATAAATTATTATCATAAGGACTGACTCAGCATAAAGTCAAAACAACCTTCGGTGAAATTAAGAGGAGGGATGGTAACATTAAAAGTGCAACGGGAATTCCACTGTTAACGAGAGCAGATAGGCGGAAACAATATATTGAAAGCCTGTATGAGTGGGAAGATTTGTCTGATGTGGTAGAAGAAGAAACAGGAGTCGATTCAGAACGGATAGGTGATGCAGTATTAGAATCAGAATTTAAAAGAGCTTTGGAGGACTTAAGATCAAATAAGGCATAAGGGATAGATAACATGTCATCAGAGTTTTAAAATCATTGGGGTAAGTGGCAACGAAACGACTATTCACGTTGGTGTGTATAATGTATGAATCTGGCGATATACCATCTGACTTTCGGCAAAGCATCATCCACGCAATTCCGAAGACGGGAAGAGGTGACATGTGCGAGAATCATCGCACACTCAGTTTAACAGCTCATGAATCCCAGTTGTTAGAAGAATAATACACAGAAGAATGGAAAAGAAAATCGAGGATGTGCGAGATGACGTCAGTTTGGCTTTAGGAAAAGTGAAGGCACGAGAGACGCAATTATCACGTTTCTGTTAATAATGGAACAAAACTAAAGGAAAATCAAGACACGTTCATAGGATCTGTCGACCTGGGAAAAGGGTTCGACAATATGAAATAATGCAAGATGTTCGGAATGCTGAAAAAAGTGGGGGTACGCTATAGGCAGAGACTGGCCAAATATAATACGTACAAGAACCATGAGGGAATAATAAGAGTGGACGACCAAGAACGAAATGCTCGTGTCATAAAGGGTGTAAGAAACTATGTAGCCTTTCTCCCCTACTGTTCAGTCGGTACATCGAGGAAGCAATGATCGAAATAAAAGAAAGATTCAGTAGTGGAATTAAAATTCAACATGGAAGGATATCATTGAGACGATTCGCTGATGAATTTAAAAGAGCTTTGGAGGAGTTACGATCAAATAAGGCAGAAGAGATACATAACATTTCATTAAAATTTCTAAAATCATTGGTGGAAGTGGCAACAAGACGACTATTCAACTTCATGTGTAGAATGAATGAGACTGGCGACATCCTACCTCTTTCTGAAAAATATCATCCACACAATTCCGAAAACGGCAAGAGCGGACAAGTCCGAGAATTATCGCACAATCAACTTAACAGCTCATGTATCCAAAATGCTTACACGGATGGTATACAAAGAATGGAAAAGAAATTTGAGGATGTGTTGGATGACGATGATTTGGGCATTAGGAAGGGTAAAGACACAACAGAGGCAATTCTATCGTCACGATTAATAATGGAAGAGAGACTAAGGAAAAATCAAGAAACATTCATAGGATTTGTCGACCTTTTAAACGCGTTCGACGGTGTAAAATTTTGCAAGATGTTCTAAAACTTGAGAGAAAGAGGAGTAAGATATAGGGAGAGACGGGTCATATAGAATATGTACAACAGCCAAGAGGGAATAACAGGAGTGGACGACCAAGAAAGAAGTACTCGGATTAAAAAGGGTGCATGACAGGGATGTAGTCTTTCGCGCCTACTATTCAGTCTGTACATCGAAGAAGTAATGACGAAAGTGAAAGAAAGATTCAGTAGTGGAATTAAAAGTCAACATGAAAGGATATCATTGATACGATTCGCTGATAACATTGCTATCCTGAGTAAAAGTGAAGAAGAATTAGATGATCTGCTGAATGGAATGAACAATCTAATGAGTACAGAATACGGATTAAGAAAAAAAATTGAAGAATGATGAAAGTAATGAGAAGTTGCAGAAATGAGAACAGCGAGAAACCTACCATCAGGATTGATGGTTACGAAGTAGATAAAGTTAAGAAATTCTACTACCTAGGCAGTAAAATAACCAGTGACTGACGGGGCAAGGTGGACATCAAAAGGAGAATAGCACTGGCAAAAAGGTCATTCCTAGACAGGAGAAGTCTACTAGTATCAAACGTAGGCCTTTATTTGAGGAAGAAAATAATGGGAAAGTACACATGGAGCACAATATCGTATGGTAGTGAAACATGGACTGTGGGATAACCGGAACAGAAGAGAATCGAAGCACTTGAGATGTGGTGCTACAGAAGAATGTTGAAAATTTGATGGACTGATAAGGTAAGGAATGAGGGAGCTCTGCGCCAAATGGGAGAGGAAATAAATATGTGGAAAACACTAACAAGGAGATGGGACAGGATGATATGACATCTGTTAAGACATCAGAGAGCTGTAGAAGGCGAAAACGGTAGAGGAAGATAGAGATTAGAATAAATTCAGCAAATATTTGAGGACGTAATATGCAAGTGCTACTCAGAGATGAAGAGGTTGGCACAGGAGAGAAATTCGTGGCTGGCCGCTTCAAACCACTCAGAAGAAGACTGAAAAATCTTTTTATTCAAATTAGCATTGTGCATCGTTCCTCCCCAACTGGCATCAGCTACAGGCTGCCTGCGACGAATTTATCATATACTAAGAACTTTTATTTCTCGTATATTTTCTGTTGTCAGTGAGTCTCATCACGCCACTGGTGAAATCATAGTATAACAATGACACAGAGGAAACCGCAAAAAATATTCGTGTAAGTCAAATCTTCTTCTATATAGATACTTTTCTAGTAAAGCATATCTTTTCCAAAGAATTATGCTCGAGGGAAAAGTTCGCGATATTGTGGAACAAACGAAAACTCGATACATCCATGTTTGAAATGCACAGCTCACGTCGATACCATTTAGTGCACTTCGTTATTAGAATATATATAGAAGTAATTATTAACGTCAGCTATAAATCGCAGTTGCAGATAACACGCTGACTGATAATCGATATAACGCTTGAGAAATTATCGCGCCGTTATCAACTGGAATTGGCTTGCAAGAAACCACTAATTTAAGAAAAACACAATTACATCGTATAAGTTCTTCAACAGAGCCTAAGTGTCATTAATAATTCTACACAGCTCACTCCGCGTAACACACATACACTGACTTCACAACCATCGTAAAATAGTTCATTTACTTCTATTGTACTATCTTCACTATGAGGCGTGTTAGACGATCATTAACGGTTCGGAAAGCTTCCTTAGAGTTTCGTATGCATTGATTACTGAGAATGCAAAGTAGTCAGCCTAAATCTTCGCATTATTGGTTGCCAGAGATATAACTACATTTTCGAGCCTGTAAAATGCGTAAGAACATATACTGTCATTTGAACTTCAGTTTAAGCTTTCAGTTACCTGTTCTGAGCTATAAGAACGTCCACTCTGAGTTGTTTGACTAATCTTCCTTCAACTCGGAAACCTCAAAATGAAAGACTGACGTATTAAGTAATCCTCACAACATGAGTATCTCAATTTATCTTCTGAGCACTTATTACGTGGAATAGCTCAAATGAAAAAGTGAGCACAATTAATTAATTCATTTGTAATAATTAAATTAAGTCTCGAGAGTTTCTTCCAGGTCGTTTGCCGCGTGCTGGCCGTCGATTGGACTCCAAAACCACTCGGTACATCCGCTGGCGCGTCTTCAAAAAATGCTGGAACACCTTGCCGAACTCGTTAGTGGATCATGAAACAGACACAAAACAAACCTTTTTAGTACATCAATTCAAACAAAATCAGTAATAGAAAATTTTAACACTTATTGCTATTTGCCTGGCGTCGCTCGGCAGAAACCAGCAGTGTTTGTCATGACACATCGTAAACACTACAACCGGCCGTAGAAACATATGACGTTATTCGGTAGTCAACTTCTGGATGATGGAGCTTTTCTTACTGTCCGTGCTCGCTAAGAAAAGTCGATATTCCTTGAAGAAAACATTCTCTCAGCATTATCCTGCCCCGGTGGATGTGACGGACAACGAGATTTTCATGGATTATGTACTAGTCTCCAAGCCTTGTTTGGACTGAAACCTCTCTTCCTGTTTGGTAGATTGTCCGACATGTTTCTTCTACTGCGATCTCTCAAAAACAAGGACATGAATGGGCTTAGTGCGCGTCGGAAATCAGATATAAATAGTAGCACGAGCCCAATGAATAGTGCACAGTGTGATTAAGAGACCAGGCGTCGAGTAAGCAACTGAAGATGACGATTCTGTCGGTCTTAGACATATTGAGCGGAAACAGGAATTCAAACGCGGTTTGGCACCCGGAAGTACAATAGTCAACAAAATTTGGTCGTTGTTCATTAGAACTGCTCCAGATCACAAAAAGTGACTGCAAAAGTAATAACAGAAAATTTATCATTCGCTGAAGTATTGGCAACGCACCTTCTGACAAACTGCGTAGGCGCACTAGCTTTTTGCAATGCGTTTGCAATTCGTTCAGGGCGCTAGCCCAAGGCACTGAACCAGTTTGTTCTCAAAGGTTGACGACTCAAGCCCACTGATTGCAGGCGTAATTCTGCGATCGGGTTTCCCTCCGTCCCAATTACGGCGCAAGACAGCTTTTTTTCCCGTTGGACTCGTGAAACTCTCAAACGTTCCGCACTCGTAAAATGAACTGCAGTGGATGTCACGTTGAAATTAAGAATGACGGCACATAACATATTTAGTTCCAGGCTTGTAAAGTATTTGGAGTAGTTATAATGTTGAGCTGTTGCAAAATGTCATACGATTCCGTTCTGGTTGGAGAACTCTCCTCCATAAGCATTTCATGAAACATGACAAGTTGTTTAAAAAAAAAAAGAAAAAGAACAATTCAGATGACGAAGGTGTCACTGGGGGAAGCAATTGAGATTGATCACCAAATGGAGGGGTGGGGGTGGGTTGCAGAAGTACTGTGGACTATCGTAATAGTGATCTTTTGCAATGAGAATGAGTCCACTTAGACCTCAAAAAAAATACTCAGAAACAGTTGTTTGGCCTTGCTCTCTATCCATATTTCGTTTGTTCTCATGCTATGAATTTGTTTCCTTGTTTCAGACCATATTGCTCCGGTTTTCTTCTCCGGTTCGTCTTACTATTAATTTTTTCTCTTCCTCGCTGAGTAAGCAAATATGGTTTTGTTTGCTTGGTGAGACTGTAAAATTATAAGCTGCGTTTTCTAGTACTACGCAGAAGGCCTGTTCTTCTGTTTGATCTCCCAACTGATTTTTAACTTGCACTGATTGCAGTTTCAGATTGTAAGATATATTTTGAATTATTTTATGTTCTATTTTTTCACTATTTTCGATATCTGATTGCTATTTAAAAATTAGAGTTTAGTGTGACTGATGATGCAATTCTTGCAGTAAGCATTCTGGGGACGATGAAATATTTTCATTTCTTTTTATCAACTTATCACTTTCATTAGTTTTCTTTCCAGTTGCAATTTCTTGAATTATTTCATCGAATTATTTAATTTCGTGGAGTGGCCTTATTATATCATAGTTTGTTTTGATGTCATTTGGTGCACGTTTATTACAAGCAGTATGTCAGTCTTCCTGTTTGTTTTATTTTTTTTTCTTACCATGAAAATCTACAACCTTACTTATCCGGAATTTTAAGGTTTCAACCTGTTTCTGGACTGTTGTGATGTCACAAGCCAAGACCAGTTGTACTTTCCCTGAGGCTCTGGCTAATTTGACTCTACTGTTGACTTTAAGGATATGCCTTTACTTGTGTCACACTCCTATTAATAAAGTGTCCACATTCAGTCTCCCGATCTCCAGATCGCCTGTCTTTATTTCACTGCCGTCAACTTTCAATTCCATATTCGACAGGCTACTCTTTAACTGTAACTAATGGTTTGAAGACGGGCAGCTGGCCCAAAACCGGTTATACTGAAATAAAGAAATGTAAACTGGAGACTGAATTTGTACACTGTTTTTATAAGTAACGATCGCGGCAGCTCCATGATAACGAATATGCCTAGTTTTGATAGATTTTCTTATTACTTTCTCAATCATGCTTTTGGATGATAATGCAGGGAGCCTGAAAGGTTGTGAAAGTCTCCCATCAATTCTGCTTTGGATTTTGTATTAGTCACAATCTGTTTTACGACTGAGGCAAGGGCTCTGTGGTTTATGCTTTGCAAGTTTGAATAAAATGATTTAAGTTTCTTTTAGTCAGAAAATGTGCTCGATAGGTTAGTCTTACGATTATCTCTAGCTGCGAATATTTATGGTTCACCTTGACGAGGAGCGCAACTACTGTAACCTATTACCTGTTATTCTTCCACAATGCCATTTGGAGTAACATACACTGCTGGGCATTAAAATTACGACTCCAGGAAGAGTAAGAAATCTGGAGAACATCCTAGTCGGAACAACCTTTTAACAGCCTGTCTGTAGACAGCACAGGCAATGTGAGGTCTTACGCTATGTTGTTGAACTTAACAAGCCTCCTGTAGAAATTATCGACTACGAAATTCAGAGGTGACTGTGTTGTGTAGCGTAACACCCGTTGTATGCAATGTGAAAGAAAAAATACGTTAATTGTTTCTGACTAAATGATGCCCAAAGTCGGACCGACTCATCAATGAATCGTGGTTTCGGATCACATAAAATGCTTCTTTCATCTGTGTGAGAGAAGACTATATTGAAATCGCTCATTACAGGTGCCTTAAGACAAAACACGTTCCTTTCTACCGGTAAATTAGTTGGTCCCGGCGGAGGTTCGAGTACTCCCTCAGGCATGGGTGTGTGTGTTTGACCTTAGGATAATTTACGTTAAGTAGTGTGTAAGCTTAGGGACTGATGACCTTAGCAGTTCAGGGCGCTAGCCCAAGGCACTGAACCAGTTTGTCCCATAAGGTTTCACACACATTTGAACATTTTTTTTTGTAAATTAGTAAACTGAAAACGAAGTATTTTCATTTGAATTAACAGGCTTGGTTAAACAAAACAGAATGGCCGTGCCATTCAAAGCTGCGTGTGAAACAATTTCTATTCGCTCTAGCAAATCAGGCTTCCTCAATACAGAAGAAGCAGGTTTTGTGTAAGGTACGAGGGTCACTCCGAAAGAAATGCACACTATTTTTTTTTTAAATCCATCTTTTATTCTACATGTTTGAAAGTTTTGCAGTGTGTAGATACATCCTTTAGGAACAATATTTTCATATCTCCACATAATTTCCATCCCAACTGCCTTACGTCATCTTGGAACCAGCGCCTGTTTACCCGCACGAAAAAATTGTGGACCAACCTGTCGGAGCCACTGTTCGGCAGCGTGCACAAGGGAGTCATCATCTTCAAACCTTGTTCCATGAAGAGAGCCTTTCAGTTTCCAAAAGAGGTGATACTCAGAGGAGCTAGATCAGGACTGTAAGGTGGGTGTTTCAGTGTTGTCCATCCGAGTTTAGTGATCGCTTCCAAGGTTTTTTGACTGACATGTGGCCGTGCATTGCAGTGCAACAGCAAAACATCGTGCTTTTGCCTATGTGGTCGAACACGACTCAGTCGAACTTGACGTTTCCTCAGTGTCGTCACATATGCATCAGAATTTATGGTGGTTTGACTTGGCATGATGTCCACAAGCAAGAGTCCTTCGGCATCGAAAAACACCGTAGCCATAACATTTCCAGCAGAAGGTTTTGAATTTTTTTTCCTTGGGTGAATTTACATGATGCCACTCCATTGATTGCCTCTTCGTCTTTGGTAAAAAATGATGGAGCCATGTTTCACCACCTGTCACAATTCTTCCAAGAAATTCATCTTCACCATTCTCGTACTGTTCCAAAAGTTCGCTGCATATCGTTTTTCTTGTTTCTTTGTGAGCCACTGTCAACATCCTGGGAACCCACCTGGCACAAACCTTTTTTAACGCCAACACTTTCAGTATTCTGCAAACACCTCCTTCCCCTATCCCAACTTAGCGTGACAATTCGTCCACTGTGATGCGTCTATCAGCAGCCACGAATTCGTTAACTCTCTGCACATTGTCTGGAGTGAGGGCAGTACGAGGCCTGCCGCTGCGAGGACAATCCTCAATTTTGCTGTGTCCGCTTTCATCACATAACCTGCTTGCCCACTGACTAACTGTACTACTATCGACAACAGCATGTCCATACACCTTTTTCAACCTCTTGTGGATGTTTCCCACTGTTTCATTCTCACAGCACTGGAATTCTGTGACAGCACTTTGCTTCTGACGAACGTCAAGTGTAGCAGCCATCTTGAAGACATGCTGTGACGGCGCCACTCACGGGAACAGGTTGAACTAAGTTTGAAAACAAGCGGGAAGGATGTATCTACACACTGTAAAACTTTCACACGTGCAGAATGAAAATTGTATTTTTACAAAAATAGTGTGCATTTCTTTTGGAGTGACACTCGTATGTAAGTTATAATTATCTTAAGTGGGTGCAATAATTACTGAAAGGGTCCTAATCAAACCACTAATTTTGACGACAAAATCACACCAGTTGTCACTTGAGATGAGCTACTAAATGTAATAATGTGATTAAAATGATAGACCACAGTGCAAGAGATTCAGTTTCATCTTATTATTAAATAAGATGACTCATAGTGAGGTGTCAAAAGTCATGGGATAGTTCTAACCTCCTGTCGGACCTCGTTTTGCTCGGCGGAGTGCAGCAACTCGACTCAACAAATCGTAGGAACTCCCCTGCAGAAATTATGCTTCCTCTGTAGCCGGTCATAATTGCGAAAGAGTTGCCGGTGCAGAATTTTTTGCACGAAGTGCCATCTCGATTATGTCCCATAACTGTTCGATGGGTTCATGTCGGGAGATGTGCGTGGCCAAACCATTCTCTCGAGCTGTCGAGAAGGTTCTTCAAACCAAGCGCTAACAATTGGCCATAGCGCATTGTCATCTATAAAAATTCCATCGTTGTTTGGGAACATCAAGTCCATGGACTTCTAGTCTGCTAGTCTCCCAGTAGCTGAATATAACCATGTACAGTCAATGATCGGTTCAATTGGACCCTTTCCATTCCACGTAAACACAGCCCACACCATTGTGGAGCCACCACCAGCTTCCGTACTGTCTTGTTGACAACTTGGGTACATGGATTCATTGGGTCTGTGGCACACTCGAACCCTACCGTCAGCTCTTAACAACTAAAACAGGGACTCATGTGACCAGGCCACAGTTCTCCAGTAGTGTGGCGTCAGGCGCAATGTCGTGACGTCAGCGAAATCACTCGTTTCGGGCGTCCGCTCCCACAGCCCATTAACGTCATCAAATTTCGCCACGCTGTCTTAACGGACACGTTCGTCGTACGTCCCACATTGGTTTTTGCTGTTATTTCACGCAGTATTGGTTGAATTTTAAGACTGAGAGCTCTACGCAAACGTTGCTGCTCTCGGCCGTCAAATAAAGGCCGTCTGCCACGTAGGTTGTCCATGGTGAGAGGTAATGCATGAAGTTTAGCGTTCTCGGCACATACTGTTGATTTCGGATTTCGGAATTTCCCAACGATTTCCGAAATGGGATGGCCCATATGTCTAGGTCCAGGTACTATTCCGCGTTCAAAGCCTGTTAATTCTCGTCGTGCGCCACTAATCACGGCGGAAACATTTTCACATGAATCATCTGAGTACAACGCACTGCTCATTTACACCTTGCGTACGCGTTTCTACCGCCATCTGTACTCCGATGAGCCAAAACATTATGACCACCCGTTTAATAGCATGCTGGCCCACTTTTCAAACACAGCATAGCAGTGGTTTTACTTGGCGTAGATTCTAGTCGTTGATAGGTTTCCAGAAGCATGACCTGCTAGGGTAGCCGAGAGCGCTAACGCGCTGCTTCCTGGAGTTGGGTATGCGCGCCGGCCTCGAATCGAATCCGCCAGGCGTAATAACGACGAAGGCCGATGTGTCGGCCAGCCTGGATGTGGTTTTTAGGCGGTTTTCCACATTCCGATAGGGGAATACCGGGCTGGTCCCCATGTTACACGGCTCGCAGACATCTGAACACTTTCGCACTATTCAATGGATTGCACTCGACGCAGACAGTTGTACACTAATTCCGTCCTGGGGGGGGGGGGGGGGGAGGGTATGGGGTGGTGGCAGGAAGGACATCCGGCCACCCCTTAAACATTAACATGCCAAATCCGATTAACGATGCCTGACTCTGCGTAACTGCGCGACACTGCTCAAGCGATAGATAGAATAGGTTTCCAAAAGCATGTGGTGCCAGACGTCTACTTACTTGGCACTAAATACCCGCAAATGATTGGACGGTAGTTTGTAAGAGCACGTCGTTCGTGATATACTTGACAGGAACGCCGGAACAACCCTTTGAAATTTGTCACATTGTCGTTTTCTGTGTGATTTCCCTTAGACATGAACTGCATATTCCCAGAACACTTCCAACAACAATAGGTACTCCATTCGCGTTTTATAACGCTGATTCCTCATGATCTAATTTTGTGTCTCTTCCTAGTTCTCGTAGGTGTGACCTCCAGTCCGAAGACTGGTTTGTAGTAAGATTTCATTCTGAAGTACTTGTGCAAGCCTTTTGGTCTCAATAGCTGCTGCAACCTCCAGCCGTATGTCCCTGTTTATTGTATTCGAGCTACTGTTCAAGCTACAATTTTCCATCCATTACGTATTTGACTATTTTTGATTGATTTCTCAGGATTCGTCGTATCAATTGATTACCTCATTTAGTCTGGATTAATCTACCCATATTATCTTCCGCATTTTTCTGTAAAAACCACATTTCAAAAGCTTCTTATCTGATTTGCTTATCGCTTACGTTCGACTTCCGTACGAGTCTATACTCAAAATTATCTCAGACATAAAACACTCTTTTAAGAAATTCTTGTGTGTGTATTGGAATCATTTTATCTCTGCTTCGGCCATTGTCAGTCATTCTGCTGCCTAAATAGCAAAACCCACATTTCCTAACCCAATTCTCTAGGCACCGCTTGATTAAACTCGATTTTCTTTCATTAGCCATATTTTGCTCTTCTTCCTCTACAATCTTTTTTCAAGAAACTTAATTGCGTTCAACAGTAAGCCCTTCGCATTCTGTGTCAGAATTACGTTATCGTCAAAACCCAAAGTTTTTATTTCCTCCCCATGAACTGTAATTTCCTTTACAAATTTGTCGTTGGCTTCCTTTACTGATTGGTCAGTGTGCAGAACGAGTATCGCTTGGGATTGGCTACAACCCTGTCTCACTCCCTGCTCAGCCACTGCTACCGTGCCACGTCCTTCGATTCCCGCAACTGCAGTCTGGATTCTGTGCCAGTTTTAAATAACCTGTGGTTCCCAAAATTTTATCGCTGCTACTCTCAAAATTTCGAAGAGTGGCAACGCAATCAAAGGCTTCCACTGACTCTGAAAATATTCGAAACGCAGCTTTGACTTCCTTTAACCTAACTTCTAAGATAAGTCGCAGAGTAACTGTGGTCTCGCGTGTTAGTACATTTCTTTGGAACCCAAACTGATCTTCCCTGAAAGTTGGCCTGTATCGGGTTTTCCATTCTACTGTAGACAATTCGTTTCAGTTGTATGCACCGCTGGACGTGGCCGCGTGCTTTGACGCGCCATGTTACGGACTGCGCGGCCCCTCCCGCCGGAGGTTCGAGTCCTCCATAGGGCATGGGTGTGTGTGTTGTTGTTTGCATAAGTTAGTTTAAGATAGTTTAAGTAAGTTAAGTAAGTGTGTAAGTCTAGGGACTGCTGACCTCAACACTTTGCTCCATTAGGATTTAACACACACATTTTTCAGTTGTATGGAGCCATGGTAATAATTGACGATTCGCTAAGATTCACATCTTCTAGCTTCTGTCCTCATTGAAACTGGAATTACTACATACTTAAAGTCAGAGGGTTATTTGACTGTCCCATACATCTTTGCACACCAGATGCGATAGTTTCGTCTCTCTCATCGATCCCCTTAATTCTGATGGAATGTCGTCTACTCTGGGGACTTTCAATGATGTACCAAATTTTTGTCCCAATATTGTCTCTGCCATCTCAACATAATTTACATCCTCTTCCCTTTCTATAACACTGTCTTGGAGTTCATTTCCCTTAGATAATCTTGCTGCATATTCTTTTCACTTTTGAGTTGTCCCTTCTTTGCTTAGTACCGGCATGCCATCTGAGCTCTTGATATTTATAGAGCTTCTTCTCTTTTCTCTACAGGTATCTTTGTCTTCCAGGCTGCATCAATTTATTCCCTAGTTATGTTCAACCAAAAGCATTTATTCTCTAGCGGTTCTAGGCGCTTCAGTCTGGAACCGCGCGACCGCTACGGTCGCAGGTTCGAATCCTGCCTCGGGCATGGATGTGTGTGATGTCCTTAGGTTAGTTAGGTTTAAGTAGTTCTAACTTCTCGGGGACTGATGCCCTCAGATGTTAAGTCCCATAGTGATCAGAACCATTTGAACCATTTTTATTCTCTAGCAAATACTTCTTAGGTATTTGGAAATTTATATCAAGCTTTTTTTTATGTTTGTGTACAGTTACTACATTTGTATACATTCTAAGAAGAAAAACGACGTACCACGAAGGTTTTATGCAAATGGGACGGATATTGGTAGATGTATATAAATATACAATTTCATAAAATTGGATCGTTTATTCAGGTGAAAGCACTCCACAAACTGAGAAAGTCCACGTCTGGCCATTATGCAAACAGTTTTCGGCTTGTTACTGATTGGCAGTCCGCAGCTCGTGGTCTTGCGGTAGAGTTCTCGCGTCCCGCGCATGAGGTCCCGGGTTCGATTCCCGGCGGGGTCAGGGATTCTTCCTGCCTCAAGATGACTGGGTGTTGTTGTGCTGTCTTCATTATCATCATTCATCCCCATTACGGTCGGAGGAAGTAAATGGGAAACCAACTCCACTAGGACCTTGCCTAGTACAGCGGTGCGGGTCTCCTGTATCGTCCCATAGGCTACTCGGAGTATGGGACCTCATCATCATCATCATCATCATCACTGATTGACACAGTTGTTGGATGTGTTCCTAGGGATATCGCACCAAATTCTGTCTAAATGGGGCATTAGATCCGCAAAATCCCAGTCTGGTTGAAGAGCCCTGCCCAAAAATACTCCAAACGTTCTTAATTGGGAGTGATCCGATGATCTTCGTGGACAAGTGGAGTTGAGCTTATCTTGCTGAAACGTAAGGCTACGATGGCTTGCCTTGAAGGGCACCATAGGTGTCCATCTCCACAAACAAATGCCAACCCAGATCACCACTCTTGGCTGTCAGACTGGATGACTGGTAGCATTCAGGTTCGTATGCCACACTCACTGGGACGTCTAGCATGACTGGTAGCATTCAGGTTCGTATGCCACACTCACTGGGACGTCTAGAGACACGTCTTCGCTGATCATCGGGACTCAGTTCGAAGTGGGGCTCATCACTGGAGAGCTACCCCAGTCAATCTAGATTCGAAGCCGAGGACGTCTCTGGAGACGTCCCAGATAGCAGTGGGATGCCAACCTGACTGTCGTCGGCTATAAAGCCTGATGACCAGGAGTGATGGTCTGGGCTGCCGCTTTCTTCGTAGCAGAAGCAGTTTGTTTGTGGTCTACGGCATGTTTACAGCACATCCTTTGCCATCAAGCTTGACGGATCTCTCTGCTGGTGAGAACGTTTACAGTATTACGGGCAGGGCCCTTCACCAGCTCGTATGGAGATCCAGCGTGACAACTGGACAGAATTCGGCACAGAATTCTTGAGGAGCAGTGTCAATCAGTAGCAAGTCGAAAACTGTGTGGGTGAAGGCCAGATGTGGACCAGCGCGTTATTGACTTGCTCAATTTGTGAAGCTCTTTCTCTTGAATAAATTTTCCAATTTCCTAAAACTGCAGCCATTTGTTTGCCTGTACATGTACATTACATCTACGATTTCCATCCAGTTTGGATAGTTCTTTCGTGGTGCGTCGTTCTTTTTTGCTCCTTAGAGTGTGTTTCCAGCTCTCGTCAGGTAAGTGTGATATGTCCCGAGTTTCCGAAGATTTATGCCAAACTTCGTCTTTCCGCCGGTTTGATATTCAGCTTCCTTCGCAATTTCATCTCTCAAATCTGCCTATTTCTCTTCTGTTATACTCATTTACCCCGTTTTCGTCAAATGTTGCCCTAATGCTTCCTCTGAAACATTCAGTAACATCTAGATCCTTCTCTCTATCCATGACGTCTCTCCTTCACTTCCTAACTGCAGTCTGCAGTGTGTAACCAAGAAATTATGATCAATGTCCACATCTGCTCCTTCTAAATGTGTTATATTTTAAAATCTGGCTTACAAAGCTCTGTCTTTCAATGAAAACATAAAGAGCACAAACTTTTCTGTGTGTCCAGGTCTCTTCTACATATACAGCCATCTTTCATTATTCATAAACTGTGAGAGGTCATTACTGCTATATACTTAGTAAATTTTTAGAACCATATTTTTGCTGTTCAATATGTAATTAACTAAACAAACATTGTTTCTGCCTTGTTTCACAAATTTTATTATGGTTACTGCACAGCCTAGGTGTCCGGTTATAAGCCCATTTTCGAGAACATTACTGATTACAAAGATGTTGCTGTGTATTGGTACAGAAACGTTGTTGATATTCTTTGTGTGTTGAAAGATTCTAATTCATAACTGCACAAATTGGTGAAAAATATGAACCACTGACATAGAGGTCAACATGGTGACCCAGCATAAATTTCCTGGACATTAACTTAGAGATAAAAGACAAAACCATAAATTTAAAATTTATTGAAAAACCTCCTTCACTGACACCTTCATCCCGGCTTCCTCCCAACATTCCACAACCTACAAACATGCAGCATTCCATCAGATGATCCCCCATCTTCTCTCTATCCCCATGTCCCAAAAATACTTTGACCGGGAACTTAATACAAAAAAAAAAAGAAAAACAATAGCCACAAACACTGAATTTGACTCCAACGTCCTTGACAAAATTCTAAGATTAAGAACAACGAGGTCCCTACTGTTCCCCAATGAACAACACAGACAAACCGATAAAGAAATTTACCTTGTACAGGGAAAACATCTAACAGAATAAGTAACAATTGGTACGCAAAAGGTTCCTCTGTGTTTTCTATGTCCCACAGACAAGAGATAATTGCTTGTTCAATGCAAATCACAAACAGCCAGCCATCACAAAAAGTGGGGTTTATAAGATCATATGCTGTGAATGTTACTCTTGCTACACTGGACAAACTGGGAGGTTAATCTGCACCAGGATTAAAGACATAGAAGCTCGAGAATGAAGAAGCCTGATTCAAACTTTACGGAACTTTGGCGTAACGAAAACCACAAATACAGAGCAGACAAAGGTAAAAAGGGGGAAAAGACCAGTCAGTTAAAAATTCTAAGAATTAAAGAACAGGTCTATATCCCCACACCTATTACTAAATGAGCAAACCCAATTCATTTATTAACCTCTTTTAGATGGTATCACAACTACTTGACAGAAGCAAAACTTTGGGCTTCAATCCATGAATAGATAAGAAGTTCTAGTCTGAAGCATAACTTTACTGGTTCAAAAAATTGTTCAAATGGCTTTAACCACTATGGGACTTAAATTATGAGGTAATCAGTCCCCTAGACTTCGAACTACTTAAACCTAACTAACCTAAGGACATCACAAACATCCACGCCCGATGCAGGATTCGAACCTGCGACCATAGCGGTCGCGCTGTTCCAAACTGAAGCGCCTAGAACCACTCGACCACAGCTGCCGGCGCATAGCCTTACTCCCAGGTATTTTTAGTCCTGTTTGTGTAATGCTGAATTGGGTAATTCCGTATGTAATTTATCAAAAAATTATCCCTGAAGTAAATTTTACTTTAAGCCAAGAATCGATATAGTAAGATGTTGAAGTGTTTATCTTTGCCTTATCATCAAGTGTATATTGCTTTATCATATTTGAAATCTGTGATGTACTTGAAAATGGGACTATAACCAGAAACCTATATCGTACAGCAACCATGATAAAATTTTTGAAACAAACAAAAAATCTCTGATTATTTAGTTAATTTAAATTGTTTCATCACTAACTCACAGATGATTCAATTAAAAAGCGATGTAAGTTCCATTTCCATTCAGTGCGCCATATTTCACACGTATATGCTGGATATTTTTCAAACAGCGGTGTTAGCTAGTCGATATGTGCGCCTCATTATTTCTTCGTACAACCAATGTGATCTTTGAGTTGTCTGTAGTGCTGTCGTTGCACTAAGAATTGTAAGTGAAGTTAGTGAGAGAAGCAGGTGCTGGCTGTGCTACTGAAGCAGTTTGCAGAGCACAGAGGTAAAGACACAGAGAATGATGAAATTTCGTATATGATTTGGTAAGGACCAACTGGACAAGTTCAGATTTTGAGGTAAAGTTATTGCTGCACTGCTTGCTTGCGCTTAATTGATGTGCTTGAAAAACGGAACGTTTTAGTGAATTTTCTTCTGTATTAGATTGTGTTAGTTCACTGTCCGGACGAGAGTAAGTAGAGTTATAGGTTCACATGGCTTCCACTCAGAGGTTAAAGATGTTACCACTTCTTTACTGTTTGCAGTAATTAATCTTCGTAGGGTAAAATTTATTATAAAAGACACATTTTGTGAAGGTTATTGTAATAACTAGGCAATGAATTTCAGTTTATGAAAACACAGTTTTTATACGTTTTTTCCCATTTAATTATTTTCCAAGTTCAAAATGCATCACTGTCACCCTACGAAAGAATTTAATGTTTTTTGATAATTTTTGTCGCCACATTGCGCATTTTGGAACACAGTGATTAAAGTGTAATCTGTTTAGAATAGTTGCACGTCCTTACATTACACTGTTCAAGGTTTCTGTTTTCCTATTTTGCTTGTTTGTTGCTGCGCTGCATGTTTTATGTTCGCAATAAAAATTTGTTATTTCCAGCTATGGTACAGTCAGAACATAATAAGATCGTACAGAGGTAAGCATCGTTTTTCAAAATTCAGTATCAGATGAGCTTAAGCAAAGCTCAGTTGAAATTTCGTTTCTTATGCAGACAGTTTTATTTTATAATGCAGTGTTATATTTGCGTCTGCATTACCCTGTGTCTGGAATTTTTTTGTCGGATTGCGTACGTAAATTCGCAGCGCATTTTTATAAAAAGTTTTTGTTGATTTATACTTTCAAAATTCAGCTAGTAATTGTATGTGGCATTTTCATTTTGTTAACTTTGTGTGTTGAAATTGCAAGCCGCGAACTTCGACGTCACGCCTAAGCTTATTTAGCCTAGAGTTTTTGTTGTCTCTCTAGCTTGGCAGAGTTAAGCAAACTATGAAATAGACAGTTTCAGTTATGGCGATTCATTTATGAGACAGTGTTTCCATAACAACACCACTGACATTGATCAGGATTACAACACAGATGAACGAGTTATAAAGAACAGATTTCAGTTTGCTCCAATTTATGTTCAATATTTTTAAACATGGAAGAGGTACAACTTATAAGACGTGACTTACTTAAGATGTTTACCACTAATGTTGTCAGCACGTATTCTACGTTTCTTTCTCCTTGATGTAGGTATTATCTCACATTTATCCACATGTTAAGAGAGTTGCCGATCATAAATCCAGGCGGAAATTTTTTCCGAGTCTGGCTGCAAATTCCTTAGGATCGTCCAATTATGATACCTACGTCCACAGTCATGGGCGACTGGAATACAGTTGTAGGGGAAGGAGTAGATGAAAAGGTTACAGGAGAATATGGCCCTGGGACAAGGAATGAAAGAGGAGAACGACTAATTGAGTTCTGTAACAAGTTTCAGCTAGTAATAGCGAATACCCTGTTCTAGAATGACAAGAGGAGGAGGTATATTTGGAAAAGGCCGGGAGATACGGGAAGATTTCAATTAGATTACATCATGGTCAGACAGATTCCGAAATCAGATACTGGATTGTAAGGCGTACCCAGGAGCAGATATAGACACAGATCACAATATAGTAGTGATGAAGAGTAGGCTGAAGTTCAAGACAATAGTCAGGAAGTATCAATACGCAAAGAAGTGTGATACAGAAGTACTAAGGAATGACGAGATACGTTTGAAGTTCTCTAACGCTATAGATACAGCAATAAGGAACAGCGCAGTACGCAGTACAGTTGAAAAGGAATGGACATCTCTAAAAAGGGCCATCACAGAAGTTGGGAAGGAAAACATAGGTACAAAGAAGGTAGCTGCGAAGAAACCATGGGTAACAGAAGAAATACTTCAGTTGATTGATGAAAGGAGGAAGTACAAACATGTTCCGGGAAAATCAGGAATACAGAAATACAAGTCGCTGAGGAATGAAATAAATAGGAAGTGCAGGGAAGCTAAGGCGAAATGGCTGCAGGAAAAATGTGAAGACATCGAAAAAGATATGATTGTGGGAAGGACAGACTCAGCATACAGGAAAGTCAAAACAACCTTTGGAGACATTAAAAGCAACGGTGGTAACATTAAGAGTGCAACGGGAATTCCACTGTTAAATGCAGAGGAGAGAGCAGATAGGTGGAAAGAATACATTGAAAGCCTCTATGAGGGTGAAGATTTGTCTGATGTGATAGAAGAAGAAACAGGAGTCGATTTAGGAGAGATAGGGGATCCAGTATTAGAATCGGAATTTAAAAGAGCTTTGGAGGACTTACGGCCAAATAAGGCAGAAGGGATAGATAGGATTCCATCAGAATTTCTAAAATAATTGGGGGAAGTGGCAACAAAACGACTATTCACGTTGGTGTGTAGAATATATGAGTCTGGCGACATACCATCTGACTTTCGGAAAAGCATCATCCACACAATTCCGAAGACGGCAAGAGCTGACAAGTGCAAGAATTATCGCACAATCAGCTTAACAGCTCATGCATCGAAGCTGCTTACAAGAATAATATACAGAAGAATGGAATAGAAAACTGAGAATGCACTGGGTGACGATCAGTTTGGCTTTAGGAAAAGTAAAGGGACGAGAGAGGCAGTTCTGACGTTACAGCTTATAATGGAAGCAAGGCTAAAGAAAAATCAAGACACTTTTATAGGATTTGTCGACCTGGGAAAAGCGTTCGACAATATTAAATGGTGCAAGCTGTTCGAGATTCTGAAAAAAGTAGGGGTAAGCTATAGGGAGAGACGGGTCATATACATTATGTACAACAACCAAGAGGGAATAATAAGAGTGGACGATCAAGGACGAAGTGCTCGTATTAAGAAGGGCGTAAGACAAGGCTGTAGCCTTTCGCCCCTACTCTTCAATCTGTACATCGAGGAAGCAATGATGGAAATACAAGAAAGGTTCAGGAGTGGAATTAAAATACAATGTGAAAGGATATCAATGATACGATTCGCTGATGACATTGCTATCCTCAGTGAAAGTAAAGAAGAATTAAATGATCTGCTGAACGGAATGAACAGTCTAATGAGTAGACGGTATGGTTTGAGAGTAAATCTGAGAAAGACGAAGGTAATGAGGAGTAGTAGAAATGAGAACAGCGAGAAACTTAACATCAGGATTGATGGTCACGAAGTCAATGAAGTTAAGGAATTCTGCTTCCTAGGTAGTAAAATAACCAATGACGGACGGATCGAGGAGGACATCAAAAGCAGACTCGCTATGGCAAAAAAGGCATTTCTGGCCAAGAGAAGTCTACTAATATCAAATACCGGCCTTAATTTGAGGAAGAAATTTCTGAGGAGGTACGTCTGGAGTACAGCATTGTATGGTAGTGAAACATGGACTGTGGGAAAACCGGAACAGAAGAGAATCGAAGCATTTGAGATGTAGTGCTATAGACGAATGTTGAAAATTATGTGGACTGATAAGGTAAGGAATGAGGAGGTTCTACGCAGAATCGGAGAGGAAAGGAATATGTGGGAAACACTGGTAAGGAGAAGGAACAGTATGATAGGACATCTGCTAAGACATGAGGGAATGACTTCCATGGTACTAGAGGGAGCTGTAGAGGGCAAAAACTGTAGAGGAAGACAAAGATTGGAATACGTCAAGCAAATAATTGAGGACGTGGGTTGCAAGTGCTCCTCTGAGATGAAGAGGTTAGCACAGGAAAGGAATTCGTGGCGGGCCGCATCAAACCAGTCAGTAGACTGATGACCAAAAAAGAACGTCCACACAAGAACGTCGTCAGAACATAAGATTACAGTTTTGCTCACAGTATCTGTTAAAGCGTTTACGTCGATTAACATTGGCGAAATAGGACCTCAGTTCTGCCCTTAGAACGCAGTAGAGGAGGGTGTTACCTAGTTGATTGTGCATGGGCAATGCCTACCCTGATAAGCTGGAAGAACTCGTTTCCGTAGTGCGGTCACGTAACTCCCCAGGCGTGGTGTTGCGCCGTTCCTACCACGATCCGTTCTGAACAGGCGAAGCGTGCCACACGAACGTCACGTGACCAATTAGCACTCACACACCGTCTGACGCACTGCGCCTTGACGTGCTGAATGAGTAATTTCTCCCGTCACGAGCTCGCTCGACGGAAAGAACTGGTTAATATTGCGCTACAGTCGACTCCTGCGAGAACCAGGACAAGATACGACCACCTACAACGATCGCTGTCTCGCTAGATATTCCAGGGCTGGTATTAACGGAGTTTCTACGTTTCAACCTTTCAGAATTTTATCACTACGATCTATGCAGCTCGTCGTCTTGTCGACCACGAGTTCATTGGCGATAGAGCACAAGCTCAGAAAGGGCAAAGATGGGAGAAGAAATCGGCCGTGCTGTTTAAAAGGAATCATCCCGGCATTCGTCTTACCCACGTTAGGAAAACCACGGAAAATCTGAATCTGGTTGGCCGAACGAGAAAATTAGGTTTGTTCCCGCGTATACGCTATCTAAGCAAAAATACCTGCACAGGTATCACTTGCCATTGATGTAGGGTATTTCGCTTTTATGATGGAGTGAAACCTGCTGGGGACACTTCCAGTAAGGTGCCTGACTGTCTGTGGAGGAATGGTAGCCCAATGTTCCTCAAGAAACGAAAACGGGAAAAGGTCTGGTGCGAAGTGGACATTCCCACTCATCCCAAATGTGTTCCAATAGTTTATTCATGTAACGTCTAAATGAAATTACCATTTAATGCGTGCCCGCCCGGTTGGCCGAACGGTCTAACGCACGGCTTTCTGGGCGGGAAGGAGCGCCTGGTCCCCGGCACGAATTCACTTGTGTCGAGCTCCGGTGAGCCGGCCAGTCTGTGGATGGTTTTTAGGCGGTTTTCCATCTGCCTCGGCGAATGCGGGCTGGTTCCCCTTATTCCGCCTCAGTTACACTATGTCGGCGATTGTTGCGCAAACAAGTTCTCCACGTACGCGTACACCACCATTACTCTACCACGCAAACATAGCGGTTACACTCGTCTGGTGTGAGACATTCCCTGGGGGGGTCCAACGGGGGCCGAACCGCACAATAACCCTGGGTTCGGTGTGAGGCGGCGGAGGAGTGGACTGCGATAGTCGTCGTGGGGTTGTGGACCACTGCGGCTGCGGCGGGGACGGAGCCTCTCCGTCGTTTCTAGGTCCCCGGTTAACATATAATACAATAAAAGGTTCTTGGTTGCGTTACGTATTGTGGGAACTGTGCTTGTAAGCTGATGGGTATGTGCAGTGCTATATCTATATCATACGACAGACGCGAGCGCGTGTGTGTGTGTGTGTCTGTGTGTGTGTGAACTTACCTGTCCTTTGACAACATAAAACAAACTTTTACATTTGGCACACTCATCATCAGTACAATACATCTGAAAACTGCCTAATGTTCAAACGCCAGTATGTAATTTACTTACTTAACATGCCCCGCAGGCGTTAGCTGGGATAGATACCGGAGAAACAGCGCCCGAAGGCCAATGCTTTGAATACGTGGATATTGTGAGTGGTGGGGGATAAGGGCAGGCACCGTTTCTCTGATAAAAGCCCTTTTTTATTTTTATTTTTAAAATTTTACTTTATTAACTTCATTTTAAAATAGTAAGTGAACATTCGTTATCATGAACTACAAGATTCTCAATATATTTGTTAATGAAAGTTCCTGAAGTATTACTTTGACAGATAAAAGTATAGCTCACAGAATCAATTTTCAACGCTTTAACTTTTTTTATGCAAAGGAAAAATTACAAATTGCATAATGCAAGGTTAAATAAAAGACTCTAACGCGTCATGGAAAATACCAAAATTTTCCTAGATATCACCCGTGATGTCTAAATGGAATAAACTATTGATCACAAAATTTTTAATTAAACTTTAAATGCAATAAAATCTGATTAGTGTCAACGTACACTGAAACCCCGTAGCCTCTACGATGCGTACCGTAGCACAAAATATTTTCCTTCCTTTTAAAAACATTAGACCATAAACACCCTTACATGTGATGCATACTACAGCCAACAAATTATGACAAATGATATAATTAACTAGGTATGTAAAACTTTCCCTTTCAAAATCCAAAAACACAAATCAACTCCTAAACTCAGTGGTTACATCCGTTAAAAAAGTATACACTACACATCTTTTGATTTCGTCGTGGTCATGCGCTTTTGTGCACCGTGCTCTCCTTCAGGATCACATGCGGCACCGGAAAACTTTTCTACAATGTACAAAACGTTAACAGGGCGCAACCAACTTAAACAAATTGCATTCTGGGATCATAAGTCGATGTGGATGCGGATGGTACATCTTAAAACGGGCGAGGGAGTAGATGCGGTACTACTTAACACTTCGACTATACCGCACCGCACCAAACCAGTACGGTGGGGTAGACAAGAGACAAATTAATAAGTGTTGCAATGCAACCTCAACAAGGCAGTAAGAAAGTATTTGGGCTTTAAACTCTTGCGAGGGCCACACCAAACTACAGAATGACGTCCCAAGATAAATTATGAAAATACTATCGGCGATTTCGCCACGAAAAGTAGAACCGTAAAATACCATAGTAAGTGAACTGCAATTAACACGATTCATAAGCGTCCGACTGAAAAGAGCCACAATCAATTTTTCCCTTACCACAACCACTTAACAGTACCTCCAAAGTTGCCGGTCGGAGTGGCCGAGCGGTTCTAGGCGCTTCAGTCTGGAACCGCGCGACCGCTACGGTCACAGGTTGGAATCCTGCCTCGGGCATGGATGTGTATGACGTCCTTAGGTTACTTACGTTTAAGTAGTTCTAAGTTCTAGGGGACTTATGACCTCAGTCCTTAAGTACCATAGTGCTCAGAGCCATTTGAACCTCCAAAGTTCACTCGTGGACACTACCAGAGTGTCAATTACTCTTTATAACTGTAGATAACAGAGTTTAACACACTGAGGGTCGACTTAGGTTTCCTAATAAGAAAACTAATGATTCAGTCCTTCAATTGGATCCACCTTCGATCCAAAACAGTTACCTTAAAGCAGCTAAATAGATGACAGAGCCGATATCAGTGCTCTCCTACCAAGCAGCGCTCTAACTGGAGACTGCAGTACCGAAGCAAAGCTTGCACCACTCACAAATCTGATACACCAACCACAAACGTGCACCTTTTTAGAACTCTAATGTTCATCTCATACACCAAAATTGGCGTAATTCTTCGTCGGTATCCAAGGGCGCTACCAATAAATCACTTTTCAGCCCTTGAATCACCATCGGGACAACACCGGCACACGGCGTTCCGTCCCCAACCGACCCCTGCTTCTGTCCCCCTTCCCCCCCCCCCCCCCCCTTGACCGCTGATTTGACTTTTGGAATTAGAAAAAAGTCGCACGGAGCGATATCTGGTGAATAAGGTGGCTCTGGTAGTACTGACATTTGTTTTGAGGTTCAAAATTGCAGTACTGACAGAGCAGTATGGGATGGGGCATTATCGTGATGCAGAATCCAATTATCAGCAATGTCGGCACGGACATGAAGAACTCTTTTACGAAGACTTTGTAAAATTTCTTTGTTGATGTACTGGTTAACTGTTTGTTCCAGGAGGCACCCACTCTTTATGAACAATTCCCTTGGAATCAAAGAAGCACATAAGCGTGAATTTCACTATTGACTTTAACATGCGAGTTTTTTTTGGTCTGGGTGATCCCTTTGAGCACCATTGCAAAATTTGGCGTTTTGTCTCTAGATCGTACTGAAAAAACCAAGTTTCATCACCAGTGATAACACGGCTCAACAATCCTGGATTGTGTAAGTCTGCAGGCTTTCGTGACCGTTGTCACAGAAGTTAAAATCTTTTGGGTTATTTCTTCTAAAATGTTCATCCTCAGTATATTTTGTGTCTACTAGTGTCAGTGTTCTAGCAGTAGTGGACACCAAAATATCCTGAGGATGATCCCAGCAGAGGGGTCGAAACGTCGAACATTTTCGAAGAAACATGACGCGGCCTAATAACACAGAAGATTTTAACTTCAATTCTGGATTGATTTCCGTTTGCTCTAACAGATCAGCTGCCACATTTTTCCGTGTTTCTCCCTGTCGTGGTGTCAGATTTTTGGGGACCATTTATTCACAAATCTTGCTCATATCAAGATCTTCAGTTATTAGACGAACCGTTTGTCGATTGATGTTCAGTTCTTCTGCAATCATTTTCACGGATAATCTTCGATCAGATCGTCCGAGTTCACGCACCCTGGCCAAGTTGACATCCGTCCGTGAGGTTGATGGTCGTCCACTGCGGTCTTCATCTTCAACATTCATTCTGCCTTCACTAAACAATTTATGCCAACGAAAAAGGTGAGCTCTTGACATAACCTCCTCTCCAAAAGCCTTCTGAAGCTTACCGTAAGTTGTCGTTGCGTTTTCACCCAATTTAACGCTAAAGGAAATGGTATACCGTTGCGAAATATTATGCTGTTCCATTTCCGTGGCGAGAGACACAAACACGTGTTAACTTATTACAGCACAACTCGCGACTTAGCAGTTGCATTGATGTGTCGCTTGGACTAGAAACAGCTTATAGGGCATGGTCAAAGACATTTTGCCTATGCAATCCTGCAGGGTTGCCACATCTTGCAAAAAAAATCTGTCTCATTGTCGCACTTCGTATGCAGCTACCAGAGACTCAAATATAATCTCGATATTGACATTGCAGCGAGTACTGAGAAGGCAGGTGGTTTCAAAAAACAAAAAAATTAAATAGCGATCCGTACTGGCTCAGTACATAGAGCGTTAAAGTAATAAAAATGACAGTCTATGGTGGTGAGAATAGTTCCATCATTTAGACCTAGTGGGTTCCATCCGATTCCGGTCGGGACGCTGGGTAGGGATCCACATTTCAGGAATGTTGTTGTCCACAAAACGTTGACTCACAAATGCTGCTTTACAGTTGGGTGCACCGTCACGCTGATACAATCAACCATTGTCCACCTGCTTAGCTGGGTGGTAACGTGCTCGCCTCCCATTCAAGCGGGCCCGGGTTCGATTCCCGGCCGAGTTGCCTATTTTCTCCGCTCATGGAGCGGGTGTTATGTTGTCCTCATCATCATTTCATCCTCACTTGCGGCACACCGGTCGCCCAATGTGGCGTCGACTGAAATAAGACTTGCACTCGGTAGCCAAACTTACCCGGATAGTGGTCTCCCGGCCAGCAATGCAATACGATCACTTCATTTCATTTTTTCAGTCAATTATCGTCTCCGCGTTGTTCCCCTTCCCTACGCAATACAGTATTCTGTAAAATGTGTTCGTATTCTTCCACTTTCAGGGTTCAATACATATCAAAAAAAGTTTTACATCACTTCGGTTCCGAGAGTTCCAGAACCTCTACATAAAATTGGAATAGGGATCAACATAGACATCATTTCCTCCCATTTTATTGCTCATGAAAACCACACATTGCATGTTGTACGCATACCTGACGATATTCTTAGTCAGAAAAGAGGGTGGGGGGGGGGGGGGGGTGGAACAATTCAAACTTCACTTCTTAAGCACTACGTCTGCAAGAAACCTTTGATTGCAGTTTTGGACCGTAATACAGCGAGACCTTCAAAGGTGGTGGTCCAGATTGCTGTACACACCGTTGCCTCTGATACTCAGTTAACACGTCCTCTTACTTTGATACATGCCTGTATTCGTCGTGGCATACTATCCGCAAGTTCATCAATCTATTGTTTGTCCAGATTGTCCCACTCCTCAAAGGTGATTCGGCGTAGATCCTTCAGAGAGGTTGTTGTGTCACGTTGTTCATAATCAGTCCTTTTCAATCCGAGGCATGTTCGATAGGGTTCATGTCTGCAGAACATGCTGGCCCTCTAGTCGAGCGATGTCGTTATCCTGTAGGAAGTCATTCACAAGATGTGCACCGTGGGAGCGGGAATAGTCGCCCATGAAGACGAATGCCAATATGCGGCCGATATGGTTGCACAATCAGTCGGAGGATGCCATTCACCTATCGCACAGCCGTTACGGCGCCTTCAGTGACCACCAGAGGCGTACGTCTGCCCCACTTAATACCACCCCAAATCGGCAGGGAAGATCCACCTTGCTGCACTCGCTGGACAGTGTGTCTACGGCGTTCAGCCTGACTGGGTTGCCTCCAAACACGTCTCCGACGATTGTCTGGTTGAAGGCGTATGCGACAGTCATCGGTGAAGACAGCGTGCTACCAATGCTGAGCGGTCTATTCGGCATGTTGTTGGGCCCGTCTGAACCGCGCTGCATGGTGTCGTGGTTGCAAAGATGGGTCTCACCATGGACGTCGGGAGCGAAGTTGCGCATCACGCAGCCTATTGCGCACAGTTTGAGTTGTAACACGACGTTCTGTGGCTACACGAAAAGCATTATTCAACATGGGGGCGTTGCTGTCAGGGTTCCTCCGAGCCGTAATCCGTAGGTAGCGGTCATCCACTGCAGTAATAGCCCCTGGGCGCCCTGAGAGAGGCATGTCATCGGTAGATCCTGTCTGTCTGTATCTCCTCCATGTTGATCGCTTTGGTTCACTACGAGACGCCTGGACACTTCCCTTGTTGAGAGCCCTTCCTGGCACAAAGCAGCAATGCGGACGCGATCGAACCGCGGTATTGACCGTCTAGGCTTGGTTGAATTACAGACAACACGAGCCGCGTCCTTCCTTCCTGGTGGCATGACTGGGAATCATCGGCTGTCGGACCCTCTGCTTGTAATAGGCGCTGCTCATGCATGGTTGTTTACATCTTTGGGCGGGTTTAGTGACATCTCTCAACAGTCAAAGTGACTGTGTCTGTGATACAATATCCACAGTCAACGTCTGTCTTCAGGAGTTCTGGGAACCTGGGTGATGCAAACGTTTTTTAGATGTGTGTGTAATACGCTCCACATCTGTCGAAGGTGATCCAAATAATGAACGGTGCAAAACTGCAATCAAAGGTTTCTTGCAGACGTAGTGCTTAAGAAGTGAAGTTTGAATTGTTCCACACCCCCCCCCCCCCACCCTCTTTTCTGACTAAGAATATCGTCAGGTATGCGTTCGAATCAAGACAGACGCTGGCATTGGAAACTGACTTCCAAATGTTCCCAATGGAGCCACCCTTTGTCACGGTGGTCGGCTCTTTTACGTATGTCAAATTACCGCGATAAGAAACGCAGCTGAATTAGAGCTAACTTAGAGGGTCGTCGACAGACTTTCTTCCATTGTAACATTCTTGGATCCAACGGGGAAAGAGACACAGCCTTCGCCACACACCATAATGTAGTTTGCGCAGTATTTATATACACTGCGGGGGAAAAAAAATAGTACACTTGGAAAACTTCGTAGCTTCTCGTCTGGTGATGGAGTATGCTATCTGGGGGATAGCAGATGCACTGATAATTGTCTTAATTGCATCCGCCAACAGGTAGAGCAGTGGCTTAGCTGCAGAACTGTCATCTGTGCCTACCCCTTTAATAGGGAATAGTGGCAGCCAGAAAGCTCAGTGCAGCCCAGACGTGTGAAACGATCAGGCAACCAGGCTATGGGCTGCACTTCTGTTTCCTACAGCCAATTGAGACAGTTTGAAAGGAGTCAGATTGTGGCCTTCCGAGTGGCGGTTCGTTCCATTCAGATAATTTCCACACAAGTAGGATGTGCTGCGTCCTTTGTGCAACGATGTCCGTGTCAGTGATCACGTGAATATTCTCACACCGGTAGATGAGGCTTTGGACGTCGATGGAGCGGGGACACCCGCCAGGATTGACGTATGGTAAAAGGGCATCAGTGGCAGATTGTACAACTACCAAAGCACTGATAATTAAGAGGGCTTGTGTGCCCAGACGTGTCAACACGAACTGTTGGGAACCGGTTATTAGCACTGGGACTACGGACACGCAAGCCTCTAGTCCATCTACCTCTCATGTCTCAGCATCGATGTGCACTGCGCGACTGGTACCATCAGAGGATGACTTGGAATGGCGAGGCGGGCCACAGCGACCGGAACAGGTTCTACCTGCACGAGAGTGAGTGGAAAAAAGCGACTGGAAAAAAGCGCAGGTGTCGCCTGTATATAAGAAGGGTTGAAGGACGGATCCTCTAAATTACAGACCAATATCCTTAACATCGGTTTGTTGCAGGATTCTCGAACATATTCCCGTTTCGAATATAATGAATTTCCTTGAGACAGAGAAGTTGCTGTCCATGCATCAGCACAGCTTTGGAAAGCATCGCTTCTGCGAAACGCAACTCGCCCTTTTTTCATATCATATCTTGCGAACCGTGGATGAAGGGTATCAGACGGATGCCATATTCCTTGACTTCCGGACTTGAGTACTGCTCGAGCGTTTGCGATCCCTATCAGGTCGGATTGATGGAGGACATAGAAGCAAATCAGAGGTGGGCTGCTAGATTTGTTACTGGTACGTTTGATCATCACGCGAGTGTTACGGAAATGCTTCAGGAACTCGGGTGGGAGTCTTTAGAGCAAAGGGGGCGTTCTTTTCGTGAATCGCTACTGAGGAAATTTAGAGAATCAGCATATGAGGATTACTGCAGTACAATTTTACTGCTGCCAACCTACATTTCGCGGAAAGACCACAAAGATAAGAGAGATTAGGGCTCGTACAGAGGCATATAGGCAGTCATTCTCCCCTCGTTCTGTTTGGGAGTGGCACAGGGAGAGAAGATGCTAGTTGTGGTACGAGGTACCCTCCACCACGCACCGTATGATGGATTGCGGAGTATGTATGTAGATGTGGATGTATGAGAGTCAATTCAAAAGAAATGCACACTATATTTTAAAAATGCATCTTTCTTTCTACATGTTTGAAAGTTTTAGTGTGTGTAGATCCATCCTTCAGGAACAATATTTTATTTCTCCACATAATTTATATCCCTCTCAACAGCCTTGCGCCATCTTGCAACCAGCGCCTGTATACCCGCACGGTAAAATTCTGGACACAACCTGTTGGAGCCACTGTTTGGCAGCGTGCACAAGGGAGTCATCATCTTCAAACCTTGTTCCACGAAGAGAGTCTCTCAGTTTCTCAAAGAGACGATAGTCACATGGAGCCAGGTCAGGACTGTAAGGCGGGTGGTTCGCTGCATACCGTTTTTCTTGTTTCTTTGTGAGCCAGTGTCAACATCTTGGGAACCCACCTGGCACAAACCTTCTTTAAGGCCAACACTTTCAGTATTCTGCAAACACTTCCTTCCCCTATTCCAACGTAGCGTGACTATTCGTTCACTGTGATGCGTCTGTCAGCAGTCACCAATTCGTTAACTCTCTGCACATTGTCTGGAGTGTGTGCAGTACGAGGCCTGCCGCTGCGAGGACAATCCTGAATATTGCGGCGCCCGCTTTCATCACGTAACCTGCTTGCCCACCGACTAACTGTACTGCGATCGACAGCAGCATCTCCATACACCTTTTTCAACCTCTCGTGGATGTTTCCCACTGTCTCGTTTTCACAGCACGGGAATTCTATGGCAGCACGTTGCTTCTGACGAACGTCAAGTGCAGCAGCCATCTTGAAGAGATGCTGTGACGGCGCCACTCACGGGAACAGGTTGAACTAAGTTTGAAAACAAGCGGGAAGGATGTATCTACACACTGTAAGACATTTACACATGCAGAATGAAAATTTTCACAAAAATAGCGTGTATTTCTCTTGGAGTGACGCTCGTAGTCCAACGCTCAAAGTAGACCTCCTGAGCACTCTCTTGTGGAGTGCAGTTATCCATGACCCTGTCCCAGGCCGTATTGTCTGGGGCGCGATAAGCTACAACAACTCCCGATCACCTTTGAGTTCTGGAGAAGACGCTATCATGCGCTGGGCAGGTGATGAATGTTGTTAGACCCGTTCTTTTATCTAACTTGCGAGAGAAAGGTGATTTGTTCTTTTAACAGCATAAAGCTCGTCCACACATTGTCCCTGAATCTCAACGTGCCCTGGAAGACGTGCAGCAACTTCCCTCTCCAGCACTATCTTTCGACTTCTCTCCCATCGAGCACGTGTGGCATATGATGGGACGAGAAGTGGCTCATGTCACTCGTCAACCAGTAACTCTTACAGAATTACGTGAACAGGTCGAGCAGGCATGCATAATGCATCCCAGAACAGTATTTTCCGTCTGTGTAATCAAACTGATGCCAGAGTCACCGCCCGAACTGCCTCCGTGAAGACTAAACCATGTGTTAATATATTTCAGCAAATGTCGAGACCTAGTACCTCAGAACCTCTCGTGCTATCTATCTGTAAATGTACTCTTCTCGCCATTAAAATTGCTACACCACTATGATGACGTGCTACAGACGCGAAATTTAACCGACAGGAAGAAAATGCTGTGATATGCAAATGATTAGCTCTTCAGGGCATTCACACAAGGTTGGTGCCGGTGGCGACACCTACAACATGCTGACGTGAGGAAAGTTTTCAACCGATTTCTCATACACAAACAGCAGTTCACCGGCGTTGCCTGGTGAAAGGTTGTTGTGATGCCTCGTGTAAGGACGAGAAATGCGTACCATCACGTTTCGAATTTGATAAAGGTCGGATTGTAGCCTATCGCGATTGCGGTCTATCGCATCGCGACATTGATGCTCGCGTTGGTCGAGATCCAAGGACTGTTAGCAGAATATGCAATCGCTGGGTTCAGGACGGTAATAGCAACGCCGTGCTGGATCCCAACGGCCACGTATCACTAGCAGTCGAGATGACAGGCATCTTATCCGCATGGCTGTAACGGATCGTGCAGCCACGTTTCGATCCTTGAGTCGATAGATGGGGACGTTTGCAAGACAACAACCATCTGCACGAACAGTTCGACGACGTTTGCTGCAGCATGGACTATCAACTCGGAGATCGTGGCTGCGGTTACCCTTGACGCTGCATCACGGACAGGAGCGCCGGCGATGGTGTACTCAACGACGAAACTGGGTGCACGAATGGCAAAACGTCATTTTTTCGGGTGAATCCAGCTTCTGTTTACAGTATCATGATGGTCGCATCCGTGTTTGGCGACATCGCGGTGAACGCACATTGGAAGCGTGTATTCGTCATCGCCATACTGGCGCATCACCCGGCGTGATGGTATGAGGTGCCATTGGTTACACGTCTCGGTCACCTCTTATTCGCATTGACGGCACTTTGAACAGTGGACGTTACATTTCAGATGTGTTACGACCCGTGGCTCTACCCTTCATTCGATCCCTGCGAAACCCTACATAATGAACGACCGCATGTTGCAGGTCCTGTACGGGCCTTTCTGGATACAGAAAACGTTCGACTGCTGCCCTGGCCAGCACATTCTCCAGAACTCTCACCAATTGAAAACGTCTGGTCAATGGTGGCTGAGCAACTGGCTCGTCACAATACGCCAGTCACTACTCTTGATGAATTGTGGTATCGTGTTGAAGCTGCATGGGCAGCTGTAACTGTACACGCCATCCAAGCTCTGTTTGACTCAATGCTGAGGCGCATCGAGGCCGCTATTACGGCCAGAGGTTCTTGTTCTGGGCACTGATTTCTCGGGATCTATGCACCCAAATTGCGTGAAAATGTAATCACATGTCTGTTCTAGTATAATATATTTGTCCAATGACTATCCGTTTATAATCTGCATTTCTTCTTGGTATAGCAATTTTAATGGCCAATGGTGTACTCACTTCATGTACTCCTTATGCAATGTGCAACAATAAATGGCTAGGTGTTGTGTGCTGTCCTTAGGTTAGTTAGGTTTTATGTAGTTCTAAGTTTTAGGGGACTGATGACCATAGATGTAAAGTCCCATAGTGCTCAGAGCCATTTGAACCATTTTTTGCAACAATAAAGCTTGAGTCAATTGGAAACCTCTAAAATGGTATACTAATTTATTTTTTTACGGCAGCAAAGATATAGAATACCGGCTCGTCTCCAATCTGTCTGTTACCAACCAACTACAATCGAAAATTAACGCACAACAAATTGCATTCCTTACCTTTGGTGATTATTTGCTGAGTTAAAAAAACTTGAAGCGCCAAATTGATGGTTGCGAAGAAATCATATCTCAGAGTGAAGCGTTTGATTTTATTCAGGCTAAAAGGTAAAATCGACTCGTCCTACTGCATTACACCCAAAAGCTAGCTCGTTTTCACCTTAGGCCTTGAGGCAAGCGTTCCAGCAGTCACATATACGCGCTATTACTTGAACAGTTACGAAAATATTTATTTGGAATAAGTTACACAAGGACCGCCAGTGCTTTGCTGCAATTAAAACAAATATTATTTACAGAAATATATTCGCAACAGTAAACAAATTCTCTGTTGCTCAGAAAACACACGAAATTTCTACGTTGCGGCATATATCAAGACGTGTAAATGTTTGTAATGGAAACATCATGCGGTATTAAAATTTTTCTCTGGTTTCGAATTAGTTTCAAAATATAAAAGTGTGTGAGCTGCAATTATTGAATTAACGGCGATATATCTTCGTAAATGTGTTCTTTCCATCGTCATCATGATGGATGTTTGTGTGGGCCGTTGTGGCCGAGCGGTTCTAGTCGCTTTAATCTGACCGCTACGGTCGCAGGTTCGAATTCTGCCTCGGGCATGGATGTGTCTGATGTCCTTAGGTTAGTTAGGTTTAAGTAGTTCTGAGTTCTAGAGGACTGATGACTTCAGATGTTACGTCCCATAGTGCTCAGAGCCATTTGAACCATTTTGAACGGGTGGTTGTACTGCGCGTTCTACACATGTCATTCTTTTGAGGCCGTCAGTTTGTTGGACTAATTCAGTCTTCTGTATATTTATAAAATTTGTTGCATGTACGTCATTCCACACTTCTTCCTAAAACATCGGGATGGGTTCCAACCGAACTTGGTACACTGTGGGGATAAGAGCTACTTTCTTCTACAGCGGTGAGAGCGTAAAACGAATGTCATAGAAGCTTATCTCAAGCATATCTGTAGCAATTTCAATCACATTTTTTATATGTACAGCTTTTTAAGTGTTGTTGCTAATGCTGTAGTTGTTGTTACGGTCTTTAATTCGAATCCTACTTTGATGCAGCTCTCCATGCTATTCTGTCCTGTGCAAATCTCCTCATTTGCGAATAACTACTGCAACCTACTCCATTCTGAATCTGCTTAGCATATACATCTCTTCGTCCCTCTCTGCGATTTTTGCCTCTGACACTTTCCTCCAACACTGATCTGGTGGTTTCTTGATATCTCAGAATGTTATCCATCAACCGATCTCTTCTTCTAGTCAGGTTGTGTCACAATTTTTTTTTCTCCAAATTCTACTTAGTACTCCCTCATTAGTTATGCGATCTACCCCTCTAATGTTTAGTATTCTTCTATAGCACCACACTACAAGAGTTTTTATTTTCTTCTTGTCTAAACTGTTTATTGTCATTGTTACACTCCGCTTCACGGCTACACTCCAGACAAATACTTCAGAATAGCCTTCCTAACACATACATATCTAGTCGTCATTACCAAAATTTCTTTTCTTCAGAAACACTTTTCTTCCCACTGCCAGTCTACATTTTACATCTTCTCTGCTTTAACCAGCATCAGTTAATCTGCTGCGCAAAGAGAAAAACTCGTCTGACACAATAAGTCTCTCGTATCCTAGTCTCAACAACAACTGATTAAATTCAACTACATTCTTTTGTTTTGTTTTTGGTCATATTCATCTTATATGTTCCTTTCGAGACAATGTCCATTGCATTCAACTATTCTTCGCTGCCTGTGACAGAATTACTATGTCATTGGCAACCTCAAAGCAATTCTTTGCATCTTATCTCTGGACTTCAATTCCTACTCACCGTACTAGGTGGAGCAGTGGTTAGCACACTGGACTCGCACTAGGGAGGACAATGGCTCAAACCGACGTCCGACCATCCAGATTTAGGTGTACTGTGATTTCGCTCCAAGCAAATGCCGGGATGGTTTCTTTCAAAGGGCACTTGACACAATCCGGGCATGTGCCCTGTCTCTAATGACTTCGATTTCGACAGGACGTTAAACCCAATCTTCCTTCCTTTCTTTAAATCCTACTCCAAATTTTTCATTCGTTTCCTTTACTGTTTACTCAATGCAGAGATTGACCAACACCTGGGATAGGCTACAACCTGGTCCCACTCCTATCTCAACCACTGTTTCCCTTCCACGCCCAGCGACTCTTATAACTGCCATCTGCTTTCTGTACAAGTTGGAAACGGCCTTTCTGTCCCCATATTTTAGTCCTACTCGCTTCATAATTTTGAAGAGAGTATTCTAGTCAGCATTATCAAAAGCTTTCTCTAAGTCTACAAATGCTACATAAGGTAGTTATGCCTTTCCTCGGCATATCTTGTAAGAGATACCGTAGGATCAAAATTGCCTCACATGTTCCTACATTTCTTCGGAATCCAGACTAATCTTCCACGATGTCGACACCTACCATTTTTACAGTCATCTATGAAGAATTCCTGTTGGTGCTTCGTAGCCGTGACTTATTAAACTGATAGCTCGGTAATATTCACACCTGTGAACGCCTGTTTTCTTTGGAATTGGAAATATTATCTTCTTCCTGAAACCTGAAGGTATTTCGCCTATCTCATACATCTTGTACACCAGGTGGAAGAGTTTTCTCATGGATAACTCTCCGAAGGATGCCAGTAGTTCTGTAGAAATATCGTCTACTTCCAGAAACTTGTTTCGACTTTGGTCTTCTTCTCCCAGTATCATATCCCCCACCTCATTTTCGTCTACCACCTCTTCCATTTCTGTATTATTGCGTTCAAGTACATATCCCTTGTATAGCTCTATATACTCCTTCCGCCTTTCAGCTTTCCCTTCATTGTTAAGGAATGGATTCCATCTGAGTTTTAATATTCATACAGCTGTTTCCGTTTTCTTGAAAAAGCCTCTTTAGATTTTTGTATGATATCTACCCTTCTCCTAGTGATATATGCTAAATCCTAATATTAAACATCTAGTTGTTCTTGCTTAGCTATTTTGCAGTTTCCTGTCAATCTCATTTTTTAGACGTTGTGCCCTTTTGCCTGTTTCATGTAACCCATTTTTATATTTTCTCCTTTCATCGATTAAATTCAATACCTGCTGCGTTATCCAAGGCTTTCTACTGGACCTAGTGTTTTTATCTATTTGATTTCCTGCTGCCTTCACTATTTTATCCCTCTAAAGCCGCGAACCATGAACCTTTCCTTCCTACAACGAAATTAGAGGGGTATCTGTTGAGAGGTCAGACAAACGTGTGGTTCCTGAAGAGGATCAGCAACCTCTTCAGCAGTTGCAGGCACAACTCTCTGAATGACTGACTGATCTCGCTTTATAGATTCAACCAAAGCGGCCTTGCTGTGCTGGTACTGCGAGCCGTTGAAAGCAATGAGAAACTATGTCCGTATTTTTTCCCTAGGGCATGCAGCTCTACTGTTCGGTTAAAGACGATGGCATCCTCTTGAGTGAAATATTCCAGAGGTAAAATAGATCCGATATGGATCTCCTCGTGGGGACGACTCAGGAATATGTCGTCATCAGGAGAAACAAAACTGGCGTTCTACGGATCGGAGTGAGGAATATTGGGTACCTCTTTCGGGCAGGTAGGTCAGAGCGTTATAAAAGGGGAATGGATAAGATAAAGTTTGATATAGTGGGGATTAATGAAGTTCGGCAGCAGCAGGAGCAGGGCTTCTGGTCGGGGGAATAAAATTAAAACTAAACTCCTCCCGCACAGACCATGAAGTCCCAAAGGTACCGACTGGCGCCGTGTGATCCTCAGCCCACACGCGTCACTGGATGCGGATATGGAGGGGCATGTGGTCAGCACACCGCTCTCCCCGCCGTATGTCAGTTTTCGAGTCCAGAGCCGCTAATTCTCAATCAAGTAGCTCCTCAGTTTGCCTTACAAGTTCTGAGTGCACCCCGCCTGCCAACGACGCTCGGCAGACCGGATGGTCACCCATCCAAGTGCTAGCCTAGCCCGACGGTACTTAACTTCAGTGATATGACGGGAACCGGTGTTACCACTGTGGCAAGGCCGTTGGCGGTGAGGAGAATATGGGGTTATAAATATAAAGTCAAACAGGGTTAACGAAAGAGTAGGTTCAATAATGAATAAGAAAATAGGAATGTGAGTAAGCTACTATGAAGAGCAGAGTGAACGCACTATCGTAGCCAATTCAGACATGAAGCCCACATCCCCCACTGTAGAGTAAGTTTATAGGCCGACTACTGGTAGCTCCATAGATGACGAAGAGATTGAAGAAATATATGACTAGATAAAAAAAATACTTAAGATAAACTAAATTAAATTTCGTCCGAACAGGTCTCGAAAGGTCCAACGATAGGCGCCACTGGATGAGTCCATGAAGGGGCATGTGGTCAGCACACCGTTGTGCTGGATGGTATCAGTTTTCGTGATCGGAGTTCTACTTCTCAGTCAAGTAGCTCCTCAATTGGCCCCCCAAGGGCTGAGTACATTCTGCTTGCGAATAGCGCTTGGCAGATTCAGACGGTCAGCCATCCAATTACTGGCTAGGACGAGCGGGTAATTTTACGGGAACCATGTCACCACTGTGGCAAGGCCGGCGGCATTGCGATAGTTAAGGAAAACGAAGGTTTAGTGGTGATTGGAGACTGGAATTCGTTAGTAGGAAAATATGGGTTGGGGGAAAGGAATGAAAGAGGTATGCCTGGCAGAATTTGCACATACCACTCACTGCAGGTTAAGATCCATTAATCGTGTGCTGTTCAAACACACGGCGAACTACGGTAAGGAAATGGCACAAAGAGATGGGGACGAACATTATTTGTGTTTTCGTTGGCAGGAGAGCCAACACCGTGTTACCTAGAGGAGGCCGAAAGGCACGCGTTTTAGCTCACGCAGGCTGGCGTGAGGTCTGGAACAGGACAAGGAAATTAGAATTTAGAAAAACGGACGTAGCTGGTGGAATACTTAACTTTAATCCGTTAATGAAGAACGTCGGTCTTGACGGTACATGAATCAATATCAATAGTAACTGATAGGTCGCAGCAAATGACGTAGCTGAAGGCTATGCTAAACTATCGTCTCGGCAAATGAGAGCGTATTTTGTCAGTGAGCCATCGCTAGCAAAGTCGGTTGTACAACTGGGGCGAGTGCTAGGAAGTCTCTCTAGAGCTGCCGTGTGGCGGCGCTCGGTCTGCAATCACTGATAGTGGCGACACGCGGGTCCGACGTATACTAACGGACCGCGGCCGATTAAAAGGCTACCACCTAGCAAGTGTGGTGTCTAGCGGTGATACCACAATTTGCTGTTGGTGTAAGTACCTGACGGTCTCATTGAACTTGTGGGAGAGACTAGTCGCGCATTGTGGCAGCCATTGAGGGAACAGAGCGAAATTAGCTACAAGTTGTGGCATACGATGGAACAAACGACATCTGAAGTCCGGGCTCCGAGGTAGTACTTGGATTATCCCAGTTGCTGATAGGGAAAGTTGAGAAGATCGTCCTTGCCCGTGGAGGTTGACTGAAGATCATAATTTTCAGTGTTGTCCCAAGAACTGATTGTGGCGTCCTGGTTCCTAGTGCAAGGATTGAACCAGAGACTTCGAGAGTTCTGTGACAAGTTACGGTGCTACTTCCCGGGCTTACGCAAGTGGGTTGAGCGTTGTTAGTTCATCCTAATTGGGTCAGGTGTACGCAACACAACAGACAGAACTACCCAGGTAGCTGACTGTGTGTGGTGTGCAAACAAAGCTTTTTTCTTTTTTTTTTTAGACTGTGCAATTGTCCGTCCAGTCCAGATAATGATACATGCAAGAGACCCGAAAGTGTACGTGTTAAATCCAAAGAAATACCCAATTCTCAGCGAGAGTATTAAATTCCTAGTGATTAAATGTCGAATGATTTGCAAAGGAATGAAGCTCACGTTATACTAGATACAGAAAGCTGGTTAAACCCGGACATTGATAAATGTTTTATTATATTTTAATTAATTAACTAATTGATTTAAGAAATTTGTCTAAGAAAATCCCTGCTTCTTATTTACTCTCCGGCATCACTCTTTCAGAATTACATCGTCACCGTCCTTTCCCTCTTCCGTTCTCACGAGCCCCACCACTCCTCAGTACCCACTTAAAAAACGCTCTCCCTACCCTCGGTTACATACAGTCCACGACTGATAGTCCAATGACGGAGAAAAGAGCAAGAACATACTGTCACATACACAAAAGGCGGCGCAAAAGCCGTTGCAATACTGAGAGTGCTGTGCCCTGGTACCTAAAGCCTTGCACGTACCAAAAGTGTCACCGGAGCAGAAAAGTAAGAGAGAAACAGTCGCAGACGTGGAATATATTTTCCTTTATCCGCAGTGACCTCCTTCTTTGTACCCGGTGATCTCAGTACCGCGTCGCTCCTATTAGCAGTTACTCAAGCTAAACTCCGTCGTAAAAGGCGTCTGCTGCACGGTAGAGTCTCAAGGCCCGCTAGCGACTGTAACGGTGCTCCGCTGTTTATATTATACAGACCGTGACACGAGGACAGTTATGGATACCCAGCGAGAGCCCACTTTTTTGAAACGTAGATACTTGTGGAACAAGTTGATGTTGCAACTGATACAAACTACGAATTCAGTATGACACCATTAGACTCCAAGGGGTACAAGTGCTTGCTGAAGCATACTGAGCAAATTACGGCCAAAGTTAAGGGTCAGTTGATAAATTATGAGATTTACTACAGAAGCATCAAATATTTTTACCTAACAATCACTTTGTGTATAGTTGTAGGCATCGCCAGAGATAGTAGTGTTGTAGTGCTTCTGCATTATTTTTTACAGTATACTAAAAATACTTGTAGTTCTTGCCCCTTAAAACATTTTAGAATGAAACAGGTCCAAATGAAAAAACATTTTATTTACTGTGCTGTATGTTGAAGATTTTTTGGTACGACGCACACTGTACAGCGTGTTTATAAATGAATATCGGAGTTTTAACGCTTTATAATATATATTCCTCCCCCCCCCCCCCCCCCATGAACCATGGGCCTTGCCGTTGGTGGGTAGGCATGCGTGCCTCAGCGATACAGATGGCCGTACCGTAGGTGCAACAACAACGGATGGGTATCTGTTGAGAGGCCAGACAAACGTGTGGTTCCTGAAGAGGGGCAGCAACCTTTTCAGTAGTTACAGGGGCAACAGTCTGGATGATTGACTGACCTGGCCTTGTAACACTAACCAAAACGGCCTTGCTGTGCTGGTACTGCGAACGGCTGAAAGCAAGGGGAAACTACAGCCGTAATTTTTCCTGAGGGCATGCAGCTTTACTGTGTGATTAAATGATGATGTCGTCCTCTTCGGTAAAATAATCCGGAGGTAAAATAGTCCCCCATTCGGATCTCCAGGTGGGGACTACTCAAGAGGACGTCATTATCAGGAGAGCGAAAACTGGCGTTCTACGGATCGGAGCGTGGAATGTCAGATACCTTAATAGGGCAGGTAGGTTTGAAAATTTAAAAAGGGAAATGGATAGGTTAAAGTTAGATATAGTGGGAATTAGTGAAGTTCGGTGGCGGGAAGCACAAGACATTTGGTCACGTGAATACAGGGTTAAAAACACAAAATCAAATAGGGGTATTGCAGGAGTAGGTTTAATAATGAATAAAAAAATAGGAGTGCGGGTAAGCTACTACAAACAGCATAGTGAACGCATTATTGTGCCCAAGATAGACACGAAGCCCACACCTAATACAGTAGTACAAGTTTATATGCCAACTAGCTCTGCAGATGATGAAGAAATTGATGAAATGTATGATGACATAAAAGAAATTATTCAGGTAGTGAAGGAAGACGAAAATTTAATAGTCATGGGTGACTGGAATTCGACAGTAGGAAAAGGAAGAGAAGTAAACGTAGTTGGTGAATACGGATTGAGGCTAAGAAATGCAAGAGGAAGCCGCCTGGCAGAATTTTGCACAGAGCAAAACTTAATCATAACTAACACTTGGTTCAAGAATCATGAAAGAAGATTGTATACATGGAAGAACCCTGGAGATACTAGAAGGTTTCAGATAGAGTATGTAATGGTAAGAAAGAGATTTAGGAACCAGTTTTTAAATTGTAAGACATTTCCAGAGGCAGATGTGGACTCTGACCACAATCTATTGCTTAAGAACTGTAGATTAAAACTGAAGAAACTGCAAAAAGGTGGGAATTTAAGGAGATGGGACCTCGATAAACTGAAAGAACCAGAGGTTGTACAGAGTTTCAGGGAGAGCATAAGGGAACAATTGACAGGAATGGGGGAAAGAAATATAGTAGAAGAAGAATGGGTTGCTTTGAGGAATGAAATAGTGAAGGCAGCAGAGGTGGTGGTGGTGGTTAGTCCCGTCGACAACGAGGTCATTAGACACGGAGCGCAAGCTCGTGTTAGGGAAGGATTGGGAAGGAAATCAGCCGTGCCCTTTCAAAGGAACCATCCCGGCATTTGCCTGAAACGATTTAGGGAAATCACGGAAAACCTAAATCAGGATGGCTGGAGACGGGATTGAACCGTCGTCCTCCCGAATGCGAGTCCTGTGTGCTAACCACTGCGCCACCTCGCTCGGTGTGGCAGCAGAGGATCAAGTACGTAAAAAGACGAGGGATAGTAGAAATCCTTGGGTAACAGAAGAGATACTGAATTTAATTGATGAAAGGAGAAAATAGAAAAATGCAGTAAGTGAAGCAGGCAAAAAGGAGTACAAACGTCTCAAAAATGAGATCGACAGGAAGTGCTAAATGGCTAAGCAGGAATGGCTAGAGGACAAATGTAAGGATGTAGAGGCTTATCTCACGGCGGGTAAGATAGATACAGCCTACAGGAAAATTAAAGGGACCTTTGGAGAAAAGAGAACCACTTGCATAAATATCAAGCGCTCAGATGGTAAGCCAGTTCTAAGCAAAGAAAGGAAAGCAGAAAGGTGGAAGCAGTATATAGAGGGTCTATACAGGGGCGATGTTCTTGAGGACAATATTACGGAAATCATAACGCGAATTCTTTACAGACGAATGGAAAATTGGTAGAAGCCAACCTCGGGGAAGATCAGTTTGGATTCCGTAGAAATGTTGGTACACGTGAGACAATACTGACTCTGCGACTTATCTTAGAAGAAAGATTAAGGAAAGGCAAACCTACATTTCTAGCACTTGTAGACTTAAAGAAAGATTTTGACAATGTTGACTGGAATACTTTCTTTCAAATTATGAAGGTGGCAGGGGGAAAATACAGGGAGCGAAAGGCTATTTACAATTTGTACAGAAATCAGATAGCAGTTATAAGAGTCGAGGAACATGAAAGGGAAGCAGTAATTGGGAAGGGAGTGAGAAAGGGCTGTAGCCTCTCCCCGATGTTATTCAATCTGTATATTGAGCAAGCAGTAAAGGAAACAAAAGAAAAGTTCGGATTAGGTATTAAAATCCACGGCGAAGAAATAAAACTTTGAGGTTCGCCGATGACATTGTAATTCTGTCTGAGACAGCAAAGGACATGGAAGGGCAGTTGAACGGACAATGTCTTGAAAGGAGGGTGTAAGATGAACATCAACAAAAGCAAAACAAGGATAATGGAACGTAGTCGAATTAAGTCGGGTGATGGTGAGGGAATTAAATTACGAAATGAGACACTTAGAGTAGTAACGGAGTTTTG
Source organism: Schistocerca serialis cubense (assembly GCF_023864345.2). Taxonomy (NCBI): domain Eukaryota; kingdom Metazoa; phylum Arthropoda; class Insecta; order Orthoptera; family Acrididae; genus Schistocerca; species Schistocerca serialis. The sequence goes on along the minus strand of NC_064647.1, from coordinate 218,556,796 downwards.
CTATTTGAGGAGCAAAACAACTGAAGATGGTCGAAGTAGAAAGGATATAAAATGTAGGCTGGCAATGGCAAGGAAAGCGTTTCAGAAAAAGAGAAATTCGTTATCATCGAGTATAGATTTAAGTGTCAGGAAGTCGCTTCTGAAAGTATTTGTATGGATTTTAGCCATGTATGGAAGTGAAACATGGACGATAAATAGTTTAGACAAGAAGAGAATAGAAGCTGTCGAAATGTGGTGCTACAGAATAATGCTGAAGATTATATGGGTAGACCACATAACTAATGAGGAGGTATTGAATAGAATTGGGGTGAAGAGGAGTTTGTGGCACAACTTGACCAGAAGAAGGGATCGGTTGGTAGGACATGTTCTGTGTCATCAAGGGATCACCAATTTAGTATTGGAGGGCAGTGTGGAGCGTAAAAACCGTCGAGGGAGACCAATAGATGAATACACTAATTAGATTCAGAAGGATGTAGGCTGCAGTAGGTAATGGGAGATTAAGATGCTTGCACAGGATAGAGTAGCATGGAGAGCTGCATCAAACCAGTCTCAGGCCTGAAGACCACAACAACAACAACAATGTTTATTACATTAAACTTACAGTTATAAATGATATGTAAAATGAAAGAGCAACTCAAACGGTTGTGTTTGGCACCAGTGTGCATGTGCAGCGCGCAATGTTTCCACCGCAATCCGCTAGACAGCGGTAGTTGCGAAGATAGCGGCCAGTGAACAGAAAGCGTTTTGTGTTTTGCAGTTTTCAAAGACCGAATCTGTAGTTACTGTGCAACGTGTGTTCACGCTGAAGTTCGGTTGTAATCCGCGATGTGATAATAACATTTGTAGATGGTATCATTAGTTTGAAGATACCGGCTGCCTTGCTAAAGGTAGGAGCACAGGACGACCAAGAGTTATGAAGAGACTTTCGAGCGAGAGAGAGAGTCGTTCACTCGTAGCCCAAGCAAGTCAGTCCGGAAGGCTAGTCGTGAATTACAAGTTCCCGTGTGTACTGTAAAGTTTTAAGAAAATGCATGCAAGTATATGCTTACCGCGTACAGTTATTACAGGCTCCAAAGCCGGCAGACCATGGATTACATGCCAACTTCGCAAAAGAAATGTTGTTTCATGACGATGAAGATTTTCCGGATGATGTTGTTTTCAGTGATGAATCGACCTTAGTGGACATATTAACACTCACAATGTGCACATCTGCGGCTCAGAAAATCCTCAAGAGGTAGTAGAAATGCAAGGAGTTTCCCCTAAAGTGAATGTTTTTTGCGCCGTATCCCGGCGGAATATGGGCCTCTCTTTTTTGGTGAACCTACTGTAACTGGCATTTCTTACCTTGATACACTAGAGACATGGCTCTTCGCTCAGTTGGAAGAAGATAAGCCAGATAACTTCATTTTCAAGCAAGATTGCGCCATCTCACTGGAATAGCGAAGCGCACGATTGGTTGAACTTCACTGTCGCCAAGCGCTGGATAGGCCGCAAGGGGCCAATGACAGGGCTTGCTTTGCATGGCCTCCACGTTCACCCGACCTAACGCCATGCGATTTTTTCCTTTGGGGCTTCATCAAGGATCGTGTGTACGTGCCTCCGCTACCAGCAGACCTCCCTGAATTAAGAAACCGGATTGAAGCAGCTGTTGATACAATCACTCAAGACACACTTATCAACGTTTGGGAAGAACTCGGCTATAGACTTGATGTGTGCCGTGTGACAAATAGTGCTCACATTGAACATTTATAAGGTTCTTGGTAAAACTGTTTGAGTTGCTCTTTCATTTAACATATCATTTGTATCTGTAAGTTTAATATAATAAATATTATAAATCGTTAAAACCCCGATATTCATTTATGAACACCCTGTATACATAGTAAAATACACGCTCATTATAAAACGTGTATATGTGAGTAATTAATACGTGGTGAAACTAAAAGAGATAGAATAGATTTCAATTGCTTATTATAAACAAACCATGAAAGAAAAACATTGCACATGTCACTGGATAGAGGGATGTTCACAGTTTTATGTTCGCACAAACGCTGTGCCGTACATTTAACACGAACACAATGTGTTGCTAGAGAAGCATTCAAATACGAGGGCATTTCAATAAGTAATGCAACACATTTTTTTTCTCGGCCAATTTTGGTTGAAAAAACCGGAAATTTCTTGTGGAATATTTTCAAACATTCCCACTTCGTCTCGTATAGTTTCATTGACTTCCGACAGGTGGCAGCGCTGTACGGAGCTGTTAAAATGGCGTCTGTAACGGATGTGCGTTGCAAACAACGGGCAGTGATTGAGTTTCTTTTGGCGGAAAACCAGGGCATCTCAGATATTCATAGGCCTTGCAGAATGTCTACAGTGATCTGGCAGTGGACAAAAGCACTGGGAGTCGTTGGGCAAAGCGTGTGTCATCATCGCCGCAAGGTCGAGCAAGACTGTCCGATCTCCCGCGTGCGGGCCGGCCGTGCACAGCTGTGACTCCTGCAATGGCGGAGCGTGCGAACACACTCGTTCGAGATGATCGACGGATCACCATCAAACAACTCAGCGCTCAACTTGACATCTCTGTTGGTAGTGCTGTCACAATTGTTCACCAGTTGGGATATTCAAAGGTTTGTTCCCGCTGGGTCCCTCGTTGTCTAACAGAACACCATAAAGAGCAAAGGAGAATCATCTGTGCGGAATTGCTTGCTCGTCATGTGGCTGAGGGTGACAATTTGTTGTCAAAGATTGTTGCAGGCGATGAAACATGGGTTCATCACTTCGAACCTGAAACAAAACGGCAATCAATGGAGTGGCGCCACACCCACTCCCCTACCAAGAAAAAGTTTAAAGCCATACCTTCAGCGGGTAAAGTCATGGAAACAGTCTTCTGGGACGCTGAAGGGGTTATTCTGTTCGATGTCCTTCCCCATGGTCAAACGATCAACTCTGAAGTGTATTGTGCTACTCTTCAGAAATTGAAGAAACGACTTCAGCGTGTTCGTAGGCACAAAAATCTGAACGAACTTGTCCTTCTTCATGACAACGCAAGACCCCACACAAGTCTTCGCACCCGAGAGGAGCTCACAAAACTTCAGTGGATTGTTCTTCGTCATGCACCCTACAGCCCCGATCTCGCACCGTCGGATTTCCATATGTTTGGCCCAATGAAGGACGCAATCCGTGGGAGGCACTACGCGGATGATGAAGAAGTTATTGATGCAGTACGACGTTGGCTCCGACATCGACCAGTGGAATGGTACCGTGCAGGCATACAGGCCCTCATTTCAAGATGGCGTAAGGCCGTAGCATTGAATGGAGATTACGTTAAAAAATAGTGTTGTGTAGCTAAAAGATTGGGGAATAACCTGGTGTATTTCAATGCTGAATAAAACAACCCCTGTTTCAGAAAAAAAATGTGTTGCATTACTTATTGAACTGCCCTCGTAGTAGTCAATTTCATTCCAGAAACTAATCAACAGGTCCGTATTAATTGACTCGACAGGTTTAACAGTTCCATTTCTCAACTTTTGAAGAGCAACTGCCATAGGTGGTACACACAGTCTGTCTTTTATGTACATTCAAAAAAATAAATAAATCAATAAAAATAAACATAAAAAATAAAAAATTAGAAAAGTAAAAGAAATCTCGAGGTTTGTGGTCTTGTGATGTGGAAGGCCAGGAGCCACGAACAAGATCTTGTTGTCCATGTTGTTCAACGTTGTGGGATGGTCTTGTTACGGCAACAGCGGACCTCAAGGTGAAAGTGAGGGTGGAGGTGGGGGGAGAGGGTGCGAGCATGGGAGGGGGGGGGGTGTCGTGTCATCGTGCATAAAGATGAAATCATTGGAATTTTCGTGATGCTGAGGAAACATCAGTTTCGCAGCAATTTGTCATATTTTCCTCTGAAAAAAAAAAGGCGTTTCGTAAACTTTGTGAACAGGACCGCCGCAAATCGGATACAATTTCGGTGAGTCTCTTTCACGTTCAACGACGACGCCAAGCTTTGGTAACCCTCAAATTCTTAAATTCTTTCGTTATGGGGCTTACTTTATCCGATAGATGGAACATCGATTCATCCGAAAAGATGCGTCGTTCGAAAAAAGTGCCCTCTGCCATATCATTGAAAACTGTGTTGCAAAATTCTAACTTCTTTTATGGCCACTGGACGTAACTGCCGCATTAATACTGACTTGTACCGCACCGTCGTGTCGGCGATGCTGCTGTTCCTGGCCTGCTAGTTTTGTGGACTTTGGAGGGCTCCACGTGAACGCATCTCGGATGCGCTCGACATTTTCATCAGACCTGAGTGGCCGCCCAGTGATCTCTCCTTTCCGTATGTAACCAGCTTGCAAGAATTTTGTATGCCAGTCATAAATCTGCTTGTGCAGATTCAAAGGTCAAATTCACGTTGCACTTCAGTGATGGAATGATTTCGAGCCAGTTGCATCACACAAAATAATTTCTCTCGTGGCGTAGTCGTCATCTTGCTACACTAATACAACAGCGCAGCTGTGTCAAAAATTTTGAACGTTCCTCCATCGCCGGCCGCTGGTGGCTGAGCGGTTCTAGGCGCTTCAGTCTGGAACCGCTCGACGACCGCTACGGTCGCAGGTTCGAATCCTGCCTCGGGCATGGATGTGTGTGATGTCCTTAGATTTGTTAGGTTTAAGTAGTTCTAAGTTCTAGGGGACTGATGACCTCAGATGTTAAGTCCCATAGTCCTCAGAGCCATTTGAACCATTTTTTGTTCCTTCATCCGCAGTGTGTTTCTACCTCTTACGGTTTGTCTGCAATAAATAGCTGAAATCTGTTCTTTCATTTTGAATTACTCGTTACATCACGCTGAAAAGCAATAGGTAAGTAACATTTAAAATTAAATTACCTAAACGAAATTTTTTTGATGTGGTTTCAACATACACTCCTGGAAATTGAAATAAGAACACCGTGAATTCAATGACCCAGGAAGGGGAAACTTTATTGACACATTCCTGGGGTCAGATACATCACATGATCACACTGACAGAACCACAGGCACATAGACACAGGCAACAGAGCATGCACAATGTCGGCACTAGTACAGTGTATATCCACCTTTCGCAGCAATGCAGGCTGCTATTCTCCCATGGAGACGATCGTAGAGATGCTGGATGTAGTCCTGTGGAACGGCTTGCCATGCCATTTCCACCTGGCGCCTCAGTTGGACCAGCGTTCGTGCTGGACGTGCAGACCGCGTGAGACGACGCTTCATCCAGTCCCAAACATGCTCAATGGGGGACAGATCCGGAGATCTTGCTGGCCAGGGTAGTTGACTTACACCTTCTAGAGCACGTTGGGTGGCACGGGATACATGCGGACGTGCATTGTCCTGTTGGAACACAAGTTCCCTTGCCGGTCTAGGAATGGTAGAACGATGGGTTCGATGACGGTTTGGATGTACCGTGCACTATTCAGTGTCCCCTCGACGATCACCAGTGGTGTACGGCCAGTGTAGGAGATCGCTCCCCACACCATGATGCCGGGTGTTGGCCCTGTGTGCCTCGGTCGTATGCAGTCCTGATTGTGGCGCTCACCTGCACGGCGCCAAACACGCATACGACCACCATTGGCACCAAGGCAGAAGCGAATCTCATCGCTGAAGACGACACGTCTCCATTCGTCCCTCCATTCACGCCTGTCGCGACACCACTGGAGGCGGGCTGCACGATGTTGGGGCGTGAGCGGAAGACGGCCGAACGGTGTGCGGGACCGTAGCCCAGCTTCATGGAGACGGTTGCGAATGGTCCTCGCCGATACCCCAGGAGCAACAGTGTCCCTAATTTGCTGGGAAGTGGCGGTGCGGTCCCCTACGGCACTGCGTAGGATCCGTGCGTCGCTGCGGTCCGGTCCCAGGTCGACGGGCACGTGCACCTTCCGCCGACCACTGGCGACAACATCGATGTACTGTGGAGACCTCACGCCCCACGTGTTGAGCAATTCGGCGGTACGTCCACCCGGCCTCCCGCATGCCCACTATACGCCCTCGCTCAAAGTCCGTCAACTGCACATACGGTTCACGTCCACGCTGTCGCGGCATGCTACCAGTGTTAAAGACTGCGATGGAGCTCCGTATGCCACGGCAAACTGGCTGACACTGACGGCGGCGGTGCACAAATGCTGCGCAGCTAGCGCCATTCGACGGCCAACACCGCGGTTCCTGGTGTGTCCGCTGTGCCGTGCGTGTGATCATTGCTTGTACAGCCCTCTCGCAGTGTCCGGAGCAAGTATGGTGGGTCTGACACACCGGTGTCAATGTGTTCTTTTTTCCATTTCCAGGAGTGTATAAGAGAGGTTAATCGCAGTCCATTTCTATAATTTCCTCGCACTCAGTGTGCATGGAATCATAATCATTGCCTCCTGTGGTATCTCTTGGAGAATGACCTTGTTGGGCAGCACTCGTGATTCTGTACCAACGTGTTGTGCATCTTCCAGTCTTTCTCGTCCCCTTCTTTGACCACACCCTCTCCTTTCTCCACTCTTTGTTACTATACTCATGATAACTGCTCCCTGGAATGGGATATGTTGTTATAGTGCTTCTGATAAAATGGAGGGATGCAGTTCTTCATCTCCTGAAGAGTTTTGCATTTCTCAGATTCTGTTTCAAACTCATCTTGATGCAAGGACTGCAAAAGAGGAACGGATGGGGGCCTCCTAAAATCCGTTCCTACAGACTCAAGATCACGGTTTAGGAAATAATTGAACTGCGTTTCTGGAGGATTTTCTTTTCTGATTCAGATCCACCTGCTATTACTCCATTTTATTTTGTTTCCACTGATGCCTTTAGTGACCTTATCCTCTGCTATGGCATCCATGGCTGTAATTGGAAGAAAATTTTTTGTTATCACTTCCACTGCAGACAGTGCTGTCTTATGGAACAAACACATGTTCGAAATAAGTTTCCTTTAATTTACGTCTATGGTCACAAACTTTTTGTTAACAGAATACCCGTTTCAGTCTATAATGAACATCATCAGATCTGTTTTATAAAAACAAAGTCCTGATGTACTGCAACAATAGTGGCATCGTCCAATGTCAAATACAGAATCGGCACCAGCATCGTCAAATATATACGAATAACATCATATGCACGAGTCATGTTGTCAGTAGCACTAGTGTTCAAAACCAAAGAACAGCCCAAAGCATTACGAAGGCATAACCAGCTTGCATGGTGCCTTGTGGATAACTCGGGTCCATTGCTTCGTGGTGATTACGTCACACTCCAACCCTACCATAAGCTCTTAGCAAGTGAAACTGGGACTCGTCTGGCCAGGATTTCCAGTTGTCCAGGTTCGAACGGATAAACCAGGAAAGGTGCTGCAGGTGATGAGCGGTTAGGAAAGGCACTCACTTCTGAATACCATTGCTGGCCGCTGTGGCAGAGCTGTTCTACGCGCTTCAGTCCGGAACCGCGCTGCTGCTACAGTCGCAGGTTCGAATCCTGCCTCGGGCATGGATGTTTCTGATGTCCTTAGGTTAGTTAGGTGTAAGTAGTTCTCAGTCTAGGTGACAGATGACCTCAGATCGTAAGTCCCATATGTGCTTAGAGCCATCTGAACCATTTGAAGAGTGCATTGTCTTCTTTCCAAAACGATTTTGTCTTGTAGTGAATATCGACGGTATGTCTGGATTCACCCATGATTTATGACGTTTAGGATTCTCAAAATATATCCATTTTCGTCACCTCTCACTATTCGATGGATAAACGACTCTCTTCTGTATCTGGCGAGCAGCATATCACAAGTGGTCTCTCGATTTGCTTGCAGTCCCACTTTCTGCACCTTTCCTGTGCGTTCCTGCCCACTCGTCCCGTATTGGGTGCCTAAAGGATGCTGCGTTCTCGGAATGCTATACAACAATTCAAGCAAAATCACATTAATAGTTTTTATTACAATAAAGAAGGCAAATAATACTTAACTTTAAATTCACAATGGTGCCGCAAGCGAGGGGCGACATTCTAACAATAAAAGTCTTTTGCTGTATAAAAGTTCGATGCAAGCAACTGGTCTGGCTCACACGTCAATGCTATCGTAGTTCTCTCCTACTACTGTGCGAATACTGGGCTAGAGCGCGCTGCTGTCGTGCTGCGGACGTAATCAGCGCACCATTGGGTCGTCTCTTGCGTTCTTCATCTTCATTCCGTCGCTTGTGGTTACGCCAGAACATTCCCCATAGCTTTCAATAGCAGACAAACACGTTTCTGCATCACATTCAATTGTTCTTGTCGAGTTTGAGTATCATCTTCATCCAATGAGGCCTGCAATTCGTTGTCCTCTACCTTTTTCTGTGATTTCCTGCGCTCATCGTTTCTCACGTCAGAATCACCACTTTTGAATTTTCTGAACCACTCTAAACACTGTGTTTTCCCGACAGCATGATCACCGAAAGCTTGGACATGCATTCGATGCGATTCTGCAGCAGTTTCCTTCAAATGATAACAGAAAACCAACTGCGTCCGCAAATCGTAGTTTGTAGGCACAAAACTCGACGTGTTTACAGGTTTGAATCAGATACCACTGAATGGAGCTTCGGTTACTGTGTGTTCACTTTCGTCGTCAGCCATTACAGGAAGCAGATGGCGCTGCAGACGCGGTCTCACGTAAGGTTCAGTAAAGGGAAAGTACAGCCGACGTGTCAATGGCCGCCATTTTGGGCCCACTACGCCACTGGTGATACATGTATCTCCAGCTGCGCAGTGGGCCCAAAATGGCAGTCACTGGCTAGTTGGTTCAAAAATGGTTCAAATGGCTCTGAGCACTATGGGACTTAACAGCTGTGGTCATCAGTCCCCTAAAACTTAGAACTACTTAAAATTAACTAACCTAAGGACATCACACACATCCATGCCCGAGGCAGGATTCGAACCTGCGACCGTAGCAGTCGCGCGGTTCCGGACTGAGCGCCTAGAACCGCTAGACCACCGCGGCCGGCAGTTGGTAGTACTGTCACTATACAGAGGTTTTGGTCTCACAGACCCTACTATGACGGCTACCACCGTCTATAGGAAAATTTCGGTTTCATACTTCCACATCTGATATATTGAAAAATTCATATTTTCTTACAAATTTTTGTAGTGGTCAGTTTGCTGGTTGGTTTAATGCGGCTCACCAGTTCCTCTCCAGTGCCAACATTTCCATTTCATACTAACATTTGCACCCTACGTCCTCTATTTGCTGGATGTATTCCAATATCTGTCTTCCTCTACAGTTTCTGCCCTCTACAGTTCGCTCTAGTACCATGGAGGTTACTCCACGTCATAATGCGTATCCCATTATCCTGTCGCTTCCTCTTGCAGTACATTCCTTTCTTCGCCGATTCTGCGGAAAATTTCTTCTTTCTTTGCCTTATCAGTGCACCTAACTTTCAACATTGGTCTGTAGTACCAGAGTCTAGATGCTTCGATTCTCTTCTGTTCCGGGTTTCCCAACATACAGTGCTGTGCTCCAAACGTACAGTCACATAAATTTCTTTCTATATGTAAAGCCTATATTTGTGTCCAGTAGACATCTCTTCCCCAACACTGGGCCTTTCGCCAGTACTAGCCTGCCTCTTATTCCCTCCTTCCTTCGTCTGCAATCGGTTATTTTGCTTCCACGGTGGAAGAATTCCTTAAATTCGTTTACTTCGTAATCTCCAATGTTGATGTCAAGTTTCTCGCTTATGCCATCTCTGCTACATTTCATTACTTTTGCCAGTTTCCCGTTTACTCTCAACCCACATTCACTGCTCATTAGACTGTTCATTCCCTTCAACAGATTCTGTAATTCTTGTTCACTTGCAATGAGATTAGTAGTGTCGTCATGGAATCCTATCACACTGAATTTTAATCCCACTTCCCAAACATTCTTGTATTTCCGTCATTCATATAGACTGATCAGTAGGGGGGGGGGGGGGGGGGAGGGCAGCGTCCGTGGCTTAAATCGTTTTGCATCTGGGCACTTCGTCGTTAGTCTTCGAAAATTTTGTTCTTGTACATACTGTATAAGAGTAGTCTTTCCCCGTATCTTCCTCCTATTTATCTCGGAATTTCGAACACCATTCTACAATGTCGAACGCCTCTGCTAGGTCGACAAACGAGAACGTGTCTTGATTTTTCTTCGCCTTGCTTCCATCATCATGGGAAACCTAAGATCTCACTCTCTCGTACCTTTACCTTTTCAAATTGATTGTCGTCTCACATATCCGCTTTTTTTCCGTTTTTTCTGTAATTACTCTTGTTAAAACTTAGGTGGCATCACCTGTTAAGCTGATTGTGCGATAGTTTTCGCAATTATCTTTCCTTGCTGTCTTTGGAATTGTGTGGATGGTATTCTTCCGGAATTTTGATGGTGCGTCGCCTGTCTCATAGATTCGACGCACCAATTTGAATTGCCATTAGGTTACCGTTTCTCCCAATTTTAGAAATTCAGATGGAATGTTATTTATCCCTTCTACCTCACTTAATCTCAGTTCTTCCAGAAATACTTGATACGCTATGTCTTCCATACCGACTCCAGTTTCCTATTCCGTCATGTCATCAGTCAAGACCTCCCCTAATGAGACCGTCACAGCACTTTCTCCGCCAGCCTACTCCCTTTTCTGTTTTGAACACTGTAGTTCCCATTGTACCCTCAGTGTTGCCGCCCATGCTTTTAGTGCCGCCGAAGATTGTTTTAACTTTTTACTTAAGTTTACTTAAGTTAAGTGAAATGGCAGCAAATTATTCTCTTGCGCAATGTTAGATGAGGATTGAATTACATAAAAAGTTTATCGTCAGTTTGAATAAATCTTTATTCTGACAGTACTATTCAATAAACACTTAAGGTGGAAGATTAAATTTTAGCTTCTCAACATTTTTCGTGGTATCTGTAGATACTGCTGTATTCAGATTCATCCAAATTATTTTCGTATTTTTAGCGTGAAGGGGAAATAATTTTTGTTAGATAGTGTTCCACAGTAAAGAGCAAGACAAGACGTCCCCTCATGGAATCCGTCATCGCACTTTTTCCACCTGTCTGCTCCCTTTTCTATTTTGAACACTGGAGTTACCCTTGTACTCTCAATGTTACCCCCACAATGTTAAAGAGCAAAATCATTACTGTAATGGGAAATTAATTCCTTGATTTAGTTTTCTAAGGAATCAGTTACTGAGGAAATTTACTCCCTTACTGAAATTTTTGGTTTAATATTACAAATAGCTTAACATGTGTATCTGATTTGGACTGGTGAAGGTACAGCCCGTAACAGTAGCTTTGTGTGAGCTAACTGAAACGCTTCGTAGTCCACAACAGTTTTAGTCCAATAGCTGAAGCATACCGCTAGTAACACAGTCTTGGTGAAAGTTTAGTAAAATAACACCATGCGACTTATATACAATACTCAGATAAGATACTGTGAAATCCATACATGTTACACAAATCGATTTGTATGTATATTTTCCTAGACCACTGGACCGATTTCATCCGAACTTGATAAACATATCACTTAGTGTCTGGAAAGAATCGCCGCCGGGGTAATAAACACCTACCTATTAAAGGGGTAGTGGTGGTCGAGGTGGTGGCGGCGGAGGTGAAGAAGCAGTGTAGTTAATGACGCGCCAATACCCATAATTTATTCATCTGTAAAGTTTGGAAGGTAGGAGACGCGGTACTGGCAGAAGTAAAGCTGTGAGTACCGGGCGTGAGTCGTGCTTCGGTAGCTCAGATGGTAGAGCGCTTGCCTGCGAAAGGCAAAGGTCCCGAGTTCGAGTCTCGGTCGGGCACACAGTTTTCATCAGCCAGGAAGTTTCATATCAGCGCACACTCCGCTGCAGAGTGAAAATCTCATTCTGGAAACATCCCCCAGGCTGTGGCTAAGCCATGTCTCCGCAATATCCTTTCTTTCAGGAGTGCTAGTTCTGCAAGGTTCGCAGGAGAGCTTCTGTAAAGTTTGGAAGGTAGGAGACGCGGTACTGGCAGAAGTAAAGCTGTGAGTACCGGGCGTGAGTCGTGCTTCGGTAGCTCAGATGGTAGAGCGCTTGCCCGCGAAAGGCAAAGGTCCCGAGTTCGAGTCTTGGTCGGGAACACAGATTTAATCTGCCAGGAAGTTTCATATCAGCGCACACTCCGCTGCAGAGTGAAAATCTCATTCTGGAAACATCCCCCAGGCTGTGGCTAAGCCATGTCTCCGCAATATCCTTTCTTTCAGGAGTGCTAGTTCTGCAAGGTTCGCAGGAGAGCTTCTGTAAAGTTTGGAAGGTAGGAGACGCGGTACTGGCAGAAGTAAAGCTGTGAGTACCGGGCGTGAGTCGTGCTTCGGTAGCTCAGATGGTAGAGCGCTTGCCCGCGAAAGGCAAAGGTCCCGAGCTCGAGTCTCGGTCGGGCACACAGTTTTAATCTTCCAGGAAGTTTCATATTCATCCAGTATTTGAAATGAGAGCACTTAGTGATTCCCAACAAACTTTACACATAATTCTAATCCTTGCGAAACGTTTTGTCGCCGACATCCTTAAAAATGATTTTCGTTTCCAATAAAACTGCCTCACGCAGCACGAAGTACAAATTTATTACTTCTTTACTATTAACTTCATTCGCGACACTTCTGCACAGGTACCACAAATACCTCTGAATGTACCAGCAAAATTATACAACTGTACTATACACAGCTCAGGAGATATGCATGATAATATACCGCATCACGCACGACTTTTAATGAATTACTTCTTTACTACTAACTATTCACAAGAGACTTCGCGGGCAGGAGACAGATGTACAACTGGATGGACACCAAAATTATATCTTTGTATAACACATAGCTCAGAAGATATGATGTCATAAGCACTGAGCTATGTGTAAATGAAAGGGCAGGATGCAATTCGCTAGAGATAGAGGTGATTATGTGTACAAATACGTATGAAATTTATTAAACATGTGTGAAACATTTTCGACACACGCGTAAGCGGCCAAAGACATGTGTAAAAAGCTCATCTAAACCCTGCAGCGATTTCCGTCAAGTATGTCACACACTATAGTACGTTTAAAATTAGTTGCGACTTTTGATAGTTCAGTACGGAGAGAGAGGAGGGAAGAGTAGTTGCTAACGTGTGCTGGCGTCGATCTACGCCAGACCAGCGCGGCGCGTAACCTACAGGCGCGCAAGCTGGTCGATGTGCAGTCTTTCTCGAACGATTTTAAAGAAACTACACCGTAATAAACTCCGAGTCTCGCACATCTTATAGCTTTATTCGTCAGCTTCATGACGAATTACCTATTATTTCGTTAAAGGTCATAGTTATTGTCATATTTCGGTATTAGCTAAACTACTGCGAGAAATTCTTTAAGTTTGCAGTGGAAAACAGCGGTCGCTATGAATTTGTGTTTGGTGTGTGTTAGGTCTTATGATGCAGCATTTGATATTTAGATAACATATTGAATTATTAAACTTCTTGGCAGATTAAAACTGTGTGCCGGACCGAGATTCGAACTCGGGACCTTTGCCTTTTGCGGGCAAGTGTTGTACCAACTGAGCTACCAAAGTTTCAGCGCACACTCCGCTGCAGAGTGAAAATTACATTCTGGAAACGTCCCCCAGGCTGTGGCTAAGCCATGTCCCCGCAATATCCTTTCTTTCAAGAGTGCTAGTTCTGCAGGATTCGTAGGAGGGCTTCTGTAAAGTTTGTAAGGTAGGAAACGAGGTACTGGCAGAAGTAAAGCTGTGAGGACGGGGCGTGAGTCGTGCTTGGGTAGCTCAGTTGGTAGAGCACTTGCCCGCGAAATGCGAGTCTCGGTCCGGCACACAGTTTTAATCAGCCAGGAAGTTTCATATCAGCGCACACTCCGCTGCAGAGTGAAAATCACATTCTGGAAACATCCCCTAGGCTGTGGCTAAACCATGTCTCCGCAATATCCTTTCTTTCAGGAAAGCTAGTTCTGCAAGTTTCGCAGGAGAGCTTCTGTAAAGTTTTGAATGTAGGAGACGAAGTACTGACAGAAGTAAAGCTGTGCGGACGGGGCGTGAGTTGTGCTTGGGTAGCTCAGTTGAAGACAAGAACTGGCGACAGATATGGCGCGTTTTACGGGACGTTTACTTCCTAAAGTCGGTACGCTCAACATGGTATGTGGTGGTAAATAGGAAGTTCGCAACGGATCAACGGCGGCACGCGATTTATTTGGCAGACACTCCACTATGTATAGGTTGCGCAACAGTGGACACTGATGAACATCATTTAGCATGTAGTGGGACGGCTTGGGAGTGGGACTTGGAACGACAGATATTGGCGTTCCTGTTACACTCCGCCCCTCACACAATTTCATCAGACACACTTTTTGTCCACCAAGAATCTTATTTTCCGGTCAAAAGAACCAATGCAGTGACATGGGTACGGGGAATGGTTGTGAGTTACGTCTATAACAAATCGGAAAAGGACAAAATGAATTTTTGGCATTTTCTCCTGGATGGACACACGAAGCTGCAACAGCATAAGAAAAATAGGCAAGACTTCGCTAATTACTTGCGACTTACATTTACCGACCCGCCGGCCAGATGGGGTGCAACGAGTGAGAGATGAGATAGACGAAGAAGCCGAGATATACATCGATCACACTTACGGGCCCTTAGTTAATTTCGAGAAGACGACCCAGTCTTACACCAACGTCTGGAGAACGAGTCGATAGATGGCTCTCTTACTCTATCGAACGTCGGGTCGTGAGCAGATGTCGCCCCCGACACGAATTTCATTTCATTGCTACAGGAGCATGTTTCTTTTGTATTTGTACTATCGGCGATGTCTTCATATGTTTCATTTGGACATTTTCAGTTTTATTCATTTCCTTAGTTAGTTAATTTTCTAATTATCCACTATTTGTCAACATTTGGACATTGTAGACACCATTTATGCAGTAGTACAACAAAATGTGTGTCAGTACAGGTTGTAAGTCTGACATTGAAGAAATAAATAAATAAATAAATAAAATAAAAAAATGACTAGCGTTGAAGTCTCAGTCTGAGCTTCAAACTACAGCTAAAAAAAAAAGTGGTAATCGTCGTGCATTCTAGCATTCTAAACTTATAGTCGCCTGTTCACGTCCAGCTATACTTTTTTTACTACATTTCGGCCCTCGTTAAAAAAAAACAACAAAAAAAGGTTGGTAGAGCAACTGCCCGCGAAAGGCAAAGGTCCCGAGTTCAAGTCTCGGTTCGGCACACAGTTTTAATCTGCCAAGAAGTTTCATGTCAGCGCACACTCCGTTGCAGAGTCAAAATATTATTCTATATTGAATTATTCTTTCAACCTCTAAGGAAAATATGGAACTTATGTAAAGGTCTCCGTCATTAACGCACACGCCAGTGAAAAAGTCATAATGAAATATTCATAAATCTCTCGTATATCATAAACGATCTGAGATATCAAACAAGATTTGCAAATGATAGCCACTAAAGAGGAGAGTTATTTTCTTTATTATTAATATTCGAAGCCTCCATGTGTACCGCGATATTAAAAAAACTCCAGATTAAAAAGAAAAAGAAATAATGTGGTTTTTAAGGACCATACATTACATATGAAAGGAGAATTTCTGTGGGTTTTACAACAATATAACTGAAGAATTGGCGCATTTATTTTTGTACCGAGAATGGGCTAGATTAATAATATGCTATTTTTCGATTCTGCCACCATTTCAGATGCGTTAGAATATTAATGAGATGTGTATCTGTATACGTGTAAATTCTGTTGTATCTAAGCAAAGAAGCACATGTTAACACAGCGACAAGAGAAGTAAGCTTTTACTCAAAATTCGACACAGTCCTTCATGAATCCATAAGACCTCAACTACGTTATTGGTATGGCTGACAACTTGAGACTGGTACTGTGATGTAACATTAGCAATGATTTCTTTTGTCAATATTTCAACCTCAACGACTGTTTTTGCAACATCACTTTTCACCTAGGCCCATATATTCCTTAACCGTTAGCCAGTTCGTCGACCTGATAGTATGGAGTTCTTGGTTTAGACAGTACTAAAAGTTCCATTAACTTCGCCTTACACAAACTAGGTTCAACATTATCCAATCGAACATTGCCGGCGTCAGTGGACATGCGGTTCTAGGCGCTACAGTCTGGAACCGCGCGACCGCTACAGCCGGAGGTTCGAATCCTGCCTCGGGCATGGATGTGTGTAATGTCCTTAGGTGAGTTAGGTGCAAGTAGTTCTCTGTCTAGGGTACAGGTGACCTCAGAAGTAAAGTCCCATAGTGCTCAGAGCCATTTGAACCATTTGAATCGAACATTGCTTTGTACCCAAAAAGAAATAGCTGCTTTCATCCGCTGCATTGTTGGGCCTTTATCCTTCACAGTCGCACAGACGAGTGGTATAGCGCACTGTCCATCACTATTGTCGAGTTTGGACGAATATTTTTCAGCAAAACATCATCTTCACAGTCAGTGAACGGGGTCTTGGACGACCACTTTTATTGTGAATCTCTTGTTCAGATGTGGTGCATTCTTAATATTAATGCAATACCAATACGAAACACTCGTTCACAATACCTGACGACTGTAGAACACTTCAGCGCCTGAAAATATCAATTTACAACGAGAGCTGATGAACGTAGGGGCCTCTAAAGCGCGACTCCACCTAGTACCATTTATCCACGGTGTGACAACAGGGCGCTTTACCAACTGAACTGATGGTGGCGTGGTAGGAAAAGCTGGCTCGCCATTGATGTTACATGCGAAACGTCAAAAGACGCAACTAATTCTAAACGCAATAGTTACGATCTGGAAAGAAATGCTGTTGGAGTAAGAACCACCAGCCTTCTACTAGGGTCAGGGTGAAAACCTGGAAATTGAAATAAGAACACCGTGAATTCATTGTCCCAGGAAGGGGAAACATTATTGACACATTCCTGGGGTCAGATACATCACATGATCACACTGACAGAACCACAGGCACATAGACACAGGCAACAGAGCATGCACAATGTCGGCACTAGTACAGTGTATATCCACCTTTCGCAGCAATGCAGGCTGCTATTCTCCCATGGAGACGATCGTAGAGATGCTGGATGTAGTCCTGTGGAACGGCTTGCCATGCCATTTCCACCTGGCGCCTCAGTTGGACCAGCGTTCGTGCTGGACGTGCAGACCGCGTGAGACGACGCTTCATCCAGTCCCAAACATGCTCAATGGGGGACAGATCCGGAGATCTTGCTGGCCAGGGTAGTTGACTTACACCTTCTAGAGCACGTTGGGTGGCACGGGATACATGCGGACGTGCATTGTCCTGTTGGAACAGCAAGTTCCCTTGCCGGTCTAGGAATGGTAGAACGATGGGTTCGATGACGGTTTGGATGTACCGTGCACTATTCAGTGTCCCCTCTACGATCACCAGTGGTGTACGGCCAGTGTAGGAGATCGCTCCCCACACCATCATGCCGGGTGTTGGCCCTGTGTGCCTCGGTCGTATGCAGTCCTGATTGTGGCGCTCACCTGCACGGCGCCAAACACGCATACGACCATCATTGGCACCAAGGCAGAAGCGACTCTCATCGCTGAAGACGAAACGTCTCCATTCGTCCCTCCATTCACGCCTGTCGCGACACCACTGGAGGCGGAAGACGGCCTAACGGTGTGCAGGACCGTAGCCCAGCTTCATGGAGACGGTTCCGAATGGTCCTCGCCGATACCCCAGGAGCAACAGTGTCCCTAATTTGCTGGGAAGTGGCGGTGCGGTCCCCTACGGCACTGCGTAGGATCCTACGGTCTTGGCGTGCATCCGTGTGTCGCTGCGGTCCGGTCCCAGGCCGACGGGCACGTGCACCTTCCGCCGACCACTGGCGACAACATCGATGTACTGTGGAGACCTCACGCCCCACGTGTTGAGCAATTCGGCGGTTCGTCCACCCGGCCTCCCGCATGCCCACTATACGCCCTCGCTCAAAGTCCGTCAACTGCACATACGGTTCACGTCCACGCTGTCGCGGCATGCTACCAGTGTTGAAGACTGCGATGGAGCTCCGTATGCCACGGCAAACTGGCTGACACTGACGGCGGCGGTGCACAAATGCTGCGCAGCTAGCGCCATTCGACGGCCAACACCGCGGTTCCTGGTGTGTCCGCTGTGCCGTGCGTGTGATCATTGCTTGTACAGCCCTCTCGCAGTGTCCGGAGCAAGTATGGTGGGTCTGACACACCGGTGTCAATGTGTTCTTTTTTCCATTTCCAGGAGTGTACATTCAAAGACCTTCTGACACTTGATAGTGGACATTAATACGCGGGGTGTCCACCTTTCGCCTTAAAGATGGCTTGAACTGTGCTGGGAACAGAATAACTGAGGTGTTTGAAAGTCTGCGAAGGAACAGGAGCCCTCTCTTCCTCAAGAACCGAAACCAGGGAAGATAGCGATGTTGGATACTGGGGTCTGGAGCGGAAACAACATTTTAACTCGACCCAAAGGTATTCCATTCGGTTCATGTCGGGACTCAGGGTAGGGCAGTCCATTGCACCAAAATAATTGCCTCACAAAAGCTGCTTTATGACGGGCTCCATACAATCATCGCCTCTGGTCTGTCCCTCTACCGTTCCACTACACACCGCTGTAAAATTTGTTTGTATACTTCGACATTTAGCGTTTCCTTAACCACAGTAACGGGGCCACCCGCATACCGCGACACCACCTGTTCCACACTTGACTATTGGAACTACACATGATAACAGATACACACTTTCCCATTGACTTGTTTAATGGTGTAGCTTTATTTATTGCTCAAAATCAATGTTTTTCCCATAATAGACTGTCCAGAGAGATCGTTACTTACACAGCATCTAGCGTCGCTTAGAGTTGCCTGCAAAAATGTACATCTCACGAGGAGTTGCTCGCATGCGTACCTCATTCTTTTTAACTCTTTGTGCAGAGCCGCGTTTCTTGACTTCCGCAAGGCGTTGGATACAGTTCCCCACAGTCGTTTAATGAACAAAGTAAGAGCATATGGACTATCAGACCAATTGTGTGATTGGATTAAAGAGTTCCTAGGTAACAGAACGCAGCATGTCATTAATGGAGAGAAGTCTTCCGTAGTAAGAGTGATTTCAGGTGTGTCGCAGGGGAGTGTCGTAGGACCGTTGCTATTCACAATATACATAAATGACCTTGTGGATGACATCGGAAATTCACTGAGGCTTTTTGCGGATGATGCTATGGTATATCGAGAGGTTGTAACAGTGGAAAATTGTACTGAAATGCAGGAGGATCTGCAGCGAATTGACGCATGGTGCAGGGAATGGCAATTGAATCTCAATGTAGACAAGTGTAATGTGCTGCGAATACATAGAAAGAGAGGTCCCATATCATTTACCCACAATATAGCAGTTCAGCAACTGGAAGCAGTTAATTCCATAAATTATCTGGGAGCACGCATTAGGAGTGATTTAAAATGCGATGATCATATAAACTTGGTCGTCGGCAAAGCAGATGCCAGACTGAGATTCATTGGAAGAATCCCAAAGAAATGCAATCCGAAAACAAAGGAAGTAGGTAACAGTACGCTTGTTCGCACACTGCTTGAATACTGCTCAGCCGTGTGTGATCCGTACCAGATCCAACGGAGAGCAGCGCGCTTCGTTACAGGATCATTTAGTAATCGCGAAAGCGTTACGGAGATGATAATAAACTTCAGTGGAAGACTCTGCAGGAGAGAAACTCAGTAGCTCGGTACGGGCTTTTGTTGAAGTTTCGAGAACATACCTTCACCGAGGAGTGAAGCAGTATATTGCTCCCTCCTATGTATATCCCGCGAAGAGGCCATGAGGATAAAATCAGAGAGATTAGAGCCCACACAGAGGCATACCGACAATCCTTCTTTCCACGAACAATACGAGACTGGAATACAAGGGAGAACCGATAGAGGTACTCAAGGTACCCTCCGCCACACACCGTCAGGTGGCTTGCGGAGTATGGATGTAGATGTAGATGTAGATGCTAGCTGGACTGCTGCTAGCACTTTGGAACTGACCAGTTATTTCCTGTAATTGTATGTATGTTTATATGTATTAAACCGGGGACCTAGAAACGACAGACAGGCTTCGTCTCGCCATAGCCCTCATTGGTTGACAACCCCACAACAGGCCACAGCAGTCCGCCCACCCCACCGCCGCCCCACACCGAAACCAAAGTTATTGTGCAGTTCGGTCCCCAGTGGACACTCCCCCTGGGAACGTCTCATACCAGACAAGTGTAATCCCAAACGTTTGTGTGTTAGAGTAATTGTCATGTACGCGTACGTGGAAATGGTGTTTGCACAGCAACCACCGACACAGTGTAACTGAGCCGGAATAAGGGGAACCAACAGGCATTCGCCGAGGTAGATGGAAAACCGCCTTAAAAACGGTCCACAGGCTGGCCGGCTCACCGGATCTCGACACTAATCCGTCGGGCGGATTCGCGCCGGGGACCAGGCGTTCCTTCCCGTCCGGAAAGGCGTGCATTAGACCTCGCGGCCAACCTGGCGGGCTTGGTTGTGGTACATTAAGCTTCCGTGTGCTTAAGATTACTTCTTAATCGTTGCTGGGGACGCTGCAGTGTCATCTGTAGAAGCTAAAAAACTCAAAGTTACTATTGGTTTGGAGACAACTTCCTATATATCGATCGACTTATTTTTTCAGTTTCTTGATTGCTTTGCTCATAAACGATTCGAACAGTAATGGGAATGGCCCTGTACCTCGTGTAATACCTGTCATGGTTCCTAACAGCTTAAACATTTCTACGTGTATTTAACTTACAATGTAGTCAATGTAGTCAATACTCCTATTATTTCTTATCGCCTTGCTTCTAAAACAATACAATTCTGTCATGAGAAATCGTATGCATTCTTCATTTTTTCGGGTTTAACTAATCTGAGGAATGGTAGAGGTAGACAGTGGTTGCCCAGTATGTGCAGTTATGATTAATAGAACCAAGGAAAACAAAGGAAAACACCCAACATTATTAGAGCTATTTCGTAGTCACATTTGTACCTTTCAGCACACGGACACGTAAGCAGTTTGTTTTTACACTGTCCTCTCACCTCCTATTTCATCACTCATCTCATTAGGTTCAATTCTCCACACTCCTTTCAGTAATTTTCCGTTATAATTGTTTTGTTGTCTTACGATCTCTCCTTTCTTAACACCTTCTCTTCCTTTCGTTCTGATTTTTCTCCTATAACCTAACAGTTTTTTTTCTCCACCCTCACCCAACTTGCGTGTTGCAGTATAAGGCATATTCATTTCATCTTATTTTGTACATTTCTGTACCACTTTGCAATTACATCATCTGCCGCAATGAGTAAGAAAGTGCTTCAAGTTCTCCTAGGTAATTAAACGTGCCTTAGACGTATAGTAGGTACATTTCTTCCGTAGCATCCCTTTCAACTGTGTAACACCTGTGTGATTGACCTGTCTGGCGTTTCTGCTTCGTAACAGAATAACAAACGGCTTCTCTACGGTGGAGCGGGATCAGAATCGTTAATGACCTGCATGAGGCAACTCACATTCACAGTCTAATGACCTCATCAAGTCCGGCGTTTCTTCTACGTCTTTGTGCCTGAGTATGAATTGTTCGGCCAGCAGCCAATTAGTGTTTGCCCCCACTAAAACACGGCCATTGACCTTACATTTTCCCAGAAAACACCTGAATAACGCTGTGGCTTAATAACTAGGGCAGTGGAAATCCCTACGGTAACGCAAAAGAATATAAATAAAAATTGGATTACCTCCTGGCTTGTGACAGCATGTTTTTAGAAGTTATGTCAGAACTTTTCGTGACTTTCGGTAACGAAGTTTCTCTTTATATATATATATATATATATATATTAGCCTACTTACGTCTAAATGTTCATGAGAGTATCATGTAAAAGTGTGAAGTACATCGGAATAGTACTTTTTGACATTTTTGGTAACAACTTTAAACGACATCTCCTTGTACATTAGATTAGTTCAAAAGTTTTTCTTTTCTTTGGTATTCCTCTCGTTATGGGATTACTTATAGATTGTAGTTTTTTATTTGTGGCTCACTGTTGCTGTTTGAGTTTACAAGTTGCCATCTTCTCATTTGGAGATAGTTAGTGGCAGCTGTAGACGCTAGAAAATTGAGTGCCAAGTGGAGGAATCGGAACATTTCCCACATATTCCTCTGTTTGAATTCAGTAGACGGGTAACATCAGGGGGAGACAGGCAGAAACATTTTCGCACTGGGTGGGATAATGCCATAGAATAGAGCACGGCAAGAAAATGATTTTCTCGTTTGAAGAAGGATCATTTTGATGTTAGTTACTCTCCATCGTCAGGAAGACTTTAGGGGATTGATGAAAGCATTACTCCACAAATATCAATGCCAGTGTACGCGAGGACTGTCAAAGCATCGGAGACAACGTTCAGAACGTCATGGACCAATGAAAGAAAATTCAGTTTCTCATAAACTTTTCTTTTTAGCGATCGTGTAATAGATGCTAACATTTGAGCTGCGCTGACACTTGCTTTCTTGTCGGGTGCGGCCCACTGACCGTGGGTTTGACATCCTTGCTGTAGACAGGAGGGTTCGATCGTTACCTTTGGCCAGCAAGTTCTGTTATACCTCAAACACTGACATTACACTATGTGATCAAAAGTATCCGGACACATGATTTACAAGTCCGTGGCGCCCTCCATCGGAAATACTGGAATTCAGTACAGTGTTGGCCCACACTTAGCCTTGATGACAACTTCCACTCTCTTAGGCATACGCTCAATCAGGTGCTGGAAGGTTTCTTGGGGAATGGCAGCCCATTTTTCACGGATTGCTGCGCTGAGGTGATTTATCGATGTCGGTCGGTGAAGCCTGGCACGAAGTCGGCGTTCCAAAACATCCCAAAGATGTTCTATAGCCCAGGACTGTGTGCAGGTCAGTCCATTAAAGAGATGTTATTGTCGTGCAGCCACTCCGCCACCGGCCGTGAATTATGAATAGGTGCTCGATCATGTTGAAAGATGCAATCGCCATCCCCGAATTGCTCTTCAACAGTGGGAAGCAAGAATGTGCTTAAAACATCAATGTTGGCCTGTTCTCTGATAGTGCCAGGGAAAACAACAAAAACACGACCACTCCATAACACCACCGCCTCCGAATTTTGCTGTTGGCATTACACACGCTTTCACATGACGTTCACTGGGCATTCGCCATACCTACACCGTGCTATCGTATAGCAACATTGTGTACCACGATTCTTCACTCCACACAACGTTTTTCCATTGTTCAATAGTCCAATGTTTACGCTCCTTACACCATGTGAGGCGTCGTTTGGCATTTATCGGCGTGATGTGTGGTTTATGAGCAGCCGCTCGGCCATGAAATACAAGTGTTCTCACCTCCTGCTTAACTGTCATAGTACTTGCAGTGGATCCTGATGCAGTTTGAAATTCCTGTGTGATGGTCTTGCCAGGGGTCTGCCTATTACGCATTACGACCCTTTTCAACTGTCGGCGGTCTGTTTCAGTCAACATACGAGGTCGGTCGGTACGTTTTTGTGCTGTACGTCTCCCTTCATGTTTCCACTCCACTATCACATCGGAAATAGTGGACCTAGGGATATTTAGGGGGTGGAAATCTCGGGTACAGACTTATGAGAGAAGTGACACCCAATCGCCTGACAATGTTCGAAGTCCGTGAGTTCCGTGGAGCGCCTCATTCTGCTCTGTCACGATGTTTAATGACTAATGAGGTCACTTATATGGAATACCTGGCAGTAGGGGGCAGCCCAATAGACCTAATATGAAAAGCGTATGTTTTTGGGACGTGTCCGGATACTTTTGATCACAGTGTATGTGCTGATAGTTTGCTGGGGTACTAGAATGGCACCACTTCCAGCCCTGTGCCGTAGAGTAAGTAGTATGGAATGAATTGCCCGTGTCGCTGATCGAAGCTTTTTAAGACTCGATGCCCAACAGAGTTAGAGTTAATGCTAATGGCAGAAGTGTACTAAATTTCACACCCTGTACACCCCCGAAACACGTCCGCATTGAATCATGTATGCTTCGTACTTCGCTACATCCCAGGAATAATTTATTCAGTATCCTTCGTAGTATTGCAGTAGCGCTGGACAGCAGTATAGTGTCAAAAGGCATTCGATTCTTATTTTGAGACTACTACATTATAACCCACTCATCAAGTAGTTAGCTTCGAACATAAACATTTTTCATACAACCGCTGAGTTCTACCTTTATCAGGGATGGTGAGGTAGGGTCAGTCGTAGGTTTAAAAGACGCCTATTGTTATGCGAAACATTTTACTTGCCGCGTATTCGTGCATGCAATGATAGACATTTGCCTGCCTGGAACACCTGCAGCCCCCTATCTGTCTGCTGGGGTGCTACCTCTATTGGTGGAAATTGCACGGTTCGTCTTGGGGGATCGTGCGAGTTCAGACGTGTGCATTAAATGGCGAAACTAGATGACGGAAATAAGTTGTCGAAAAAAAAGAAAACACCGTCAAGGATAAGGCCACTTTACTGTCAAGTGCTGTGACGGGTAGTTCATCATGGTAGGAGTACATGATAACAAGTTCAGACCAAATAAAACGCACAAGTCACAATAAGCCCAAAAAGTTGCGTCACTACATATGTACCCTCCTCTGGCGGCCACGCAGGGGTGTATTCTCACATGCAAACGATCACACAAGTGCCGAATGTCCATCCTGCGATAGACTGTCGCCAGGCACTCTTCGCCTTGTGTTGCAGTTCGGCACACAGCCGTCCGAAATGCTTTCACAAAAGAAGACAAAGGAAATATTACAGAATTCGAATAAAGAACAGCTGCCAGCATGAGTAACATAGAAGTAAATATCCTGGCAGTAGTGAAGTAACGTAAGTCACTAAACAAAAGCAAGTCTGTATACCAATTAGGTTCCTTTCAGAGTGTGCTGATGGAATAGCTTAATACTTAACAATTTCCTCGACCAAAGATCCGTAGTCAAACACTAGAAAGTAGCACAGGTCACACCAATATTCAAGAAAGGTAATATGAGTAATACACTAGATTACAGGCCCCTGTCATTGACGTCGATATGCAGCAGGATTCAGGAACAGATAGTGTGTTCGAACATTATAAATTATCTCGAAGAAAACGGTTTATTGACACACAGTCAACATGGATTTAGAAAACATCGTTCTTGTGAAACACAACTAGCTCTTTACTCGCATGAAGAGCTGAGTGCTATTGACAATGAATATCAGATTGATTCCTTATTTCTGGATTTCCGGAACACTTTTGACAATGTTCCACACAAGCGGCTTGTAGTGAAATTGCGTGTTTATGGAATATCGTCTCAGTTATGTGACTGGATTTGTGATTTCCTGTCAGAGAGGTCACAGTTCGTAGTAATTGACGAAAAGTCATCGAGTAAAACAGAAGTGATTTCTGGCGTTCCCCAAGGTAGTGTTATAGGTCCTTTGGTGTTCCTTATCAATATACACGATATGGGAGACAATCTGAGCAGCTCTCTTAGGTTGTTTGCAGATGAAGCTATCGTTTATCGACTAATAAAGTCATCAGAAGATTAAAACAAAATGCAGAACGATTTAGAAAAGATATCTGTATAGTGCGAAAATTGGCAGTTGACCCTAAATAACGAAAAGTGTGAGGTCATCCGCATGAGTGCTAAAAGGAAACCGTTAAAGTTGGCTAGACTATAAATCGGTCTAATCTAAAGGCCGTAAATTCAACCAAATGCCTAGGTATTACAATTACGAACAACTTAAATTGAAACGAAGTCATAGAATATATTGTGGGGACTGCTAACCAAAGACTGCGCTATATTGGCAGGAGACTTAGAAAAAGGAACAGATCTACTAAGGAGACTGCCTACACTACGCTCGTTCGTCCTCTTTTTAGAAGACTGCTGCGCGGCGTGGAATCCCTACCAGACACGATTCACGGAGTACAGGGTGATCAAAAAGTCAGTATAAATTTGAAAACTGAATAAATCATGCCGGCCGCGGTGGTCTAGCGGTTCAGGCGCTCAGTGCGGAACCGCGGGACTGCTACCGTCGCAGGTTCGAATCCTGCCTCGGGCATGTATGTGTGTGATGTCCTTAGATTAGTTAGGTTTAAGTAGTTCTAAGTTCTAGGGGACTGATGACCACAGATGTTAAGTCCCATAGTGCTCAGAGCCAATAAATCACGGAATAATGTAGATAGAGAGGTACAAATTGAAACACGTGCTTGGAATGACATGAGGTTTTATTAAAACCAAAAAAATACTGAAGTTCAAAAAATGTCCGACAGATGGCGCTTCATCTGATCAGAATAGCAATATTTAGCATAACAAAGTAAGACAAAGCAAAGATGATGTTCTTTGCAGGAAATGCTCAATAGATCACCATCATTCCTCAACAGTAGCTGTAGTCGAGGAATAATGTTGTGAACAGCACTGTAAAGCGGGTCCGGAGTTATGGTGAGGCATTGGCGTCGGATGTTGTCTTTCAGCATTCCTAGAGATGTCGGTCGATCACGATACACTTGCGACTTCAGGTAACCCCAAAGCCAATAATCGCACGGACTGAGGTCTGGGGACATGGGAGGCCAAGCATGACGAAAGTGGCGGCTGAGCACACGATCATCACCAAACGTCGCGCGTAAGAGATGTTTCACGCGTCTGGCAAAATGGGGTGGAGCGCCATCCTGCACAAACATCGTACGTTCAGCAGGTGTTTATCAGCCAAGCTGGGGATGATGCGATTCTGCTTATCGGGGTACCTCTCACTCGTCACCGTAGACGTTACCTGCTGTCCAGCGCCATGTGTCGGACATTTTTTGAACTTTGTTTTTTTTGGTTCTAATAAAACCCCATTTCATTCCAAGCGTGTGTGTCAATTTTTACATCTACATTATTCCGTGGTTTATTAAGTTTTCAAATTTATACTAACTTTTTATCACCCGGTGCATCGAAAGAGATCATAGAAAGGCAGCACTTTTGCACTATCGTGAAGTAGGGGAGAGGGTGTCACTGAAATGACACAGGATTTGGCGTGGACATCATTAAAACAAAGGCTTTTTTCGTTGCAGTAGTATCTTCTGACGAAATTCCAATCAGCAACTTTCTCCTCCAAATGCGAAAACAAAGTAACACCGACAATATGGAGAAACGATCACCATGATAAAATGAGGAAAATCAGAGCTCATACGGAAAGATATAGATGTTCGTTCTTTCCGCGCGCTATACGAGACAGGAATAATAGAGAATTGTGAAGATGGTTCGATGAACCCTCTGCCAGGCACTTAAATGTGATTTTCAGAGTATCCATGTAGATGTAGGTGCAGAATGGGTTTTGTAGGTTATGGAAAAGGAGTGCGATCCCACACGGGTCCCATTGCCGAGTGATCTGTTGATCTTACTGAGCCGGCCTGAGTGACCGATCTGTCCTAGGCACTACAGTCTGAAGCCTCGCGACCGCCACGGTCGCAGGTTCGAATCCTGCCTCGGGCATGAATGTGTGTGATGTCCTTAGGTTAGTTGGGTTTAAGTGGTTCTAAGTTCTAGGGGACTCACGACTTCAGAAGTTAAGTCCCATAGTGCTCAGAGCCATTTGAACCATTTCGATCTTGAAGCTTCCTGGCAGATTAAAGCTGTGTGCCCGACCGAGACTCAAACTCGGGAGTTAAGCTGTGAGGACCGGGCGTGAGTCTTGCTTCGGTAGCTCAGATGGTAGAGCACTTGCCCGCGATAGGCAAATGTCCCGATTTCGAGTCTCGGTCGGGCACTCAGTTTTAATCTGCCAGGAAGTTTCATATCAGCGCACACTCCCCTGCAGAGTGAAAATCTCATTCCATTTTGATCTTGCTGACCACGGTCGTTGTATGCAATGGTGAGCGCGTTGCACGGCAGCAGCCGTATGTGCACGTGCAATATCCCTCCGAAAATGCACATCACGTTTCTGTCGAAGAAATGCCAGTAACACGTGGATAACAAGCTGTGCAATGTAATGACCTCTGGTTACTTTACCCTGATTGAAATGTCCGAACATAGGTTGGACAAACGGTAGGAGATGTGAATGGGCAAAACCTAGGTGAGCACATAATTTTTCCTTAAGAAATTACAAATATATTTCAAAATATGCCAACAATCAGAATGATAGTTAAAACCCCTTACACCAGATATACATGGTGTAAATTTTATGTTGACAAACCAGAATAACTCGAAAAATAAACTTCACACAAAAAAATGTGTAGAATCCAAAGTCGATTATTTTCGAGGGGGACGTCTGCTGTTGCTAAAATCAGCCCACCACCCCAACCCCCTGAGGATGTGGTGGGAGGCAACTTTAAAATTTCAAATGGGAACCCCTATTTTTTTATTGAATAATCAGATTCTACATAGAAAAACAATGTATAATTTGTCTTAAACATTTGTTTCGATTCTTGGTAGTTGGCGTTGTAATTCAAGAAAATCCATGTTCTCATTTTTGAGTGGAAAATGGTTACGGAGAAATAAGAAATGAGTTCACTCGTTACTAAGTAGGATGTTTGGTTAGTTAGTTAGCTAGTCAGATGACTTTTTTGATAATTAAACGTTGTGTGGCCTCATGTCCACGAAAAAAACAAAACGTATCCGATTGTGCCGAAAAATACAGTAATTGGGTCAACATTTGTAAAACTCTAATTCTTCTCTTTCAAACCCACCCTATGGGGAGAGTTCTAGTTTTAGCGAATCAAAATTTACGAAATGAATAAGTATTTTTTATTTATCCATAACCATTTTCCACCCAAAAATGAGAACATTGATTTTCTTGAATTACAGCACCACCTACCAAAATAAAAAAAAAGGTTTAAGACATGTACATAGTTTTTTTTGTAGAATCAGATTCTGCAATTAAACTAGGGGTTCCCATTTGAAATTTTAAAGCTGCCTCTTGCCCCACCCCCAGGGGGCTGGGGTGGCGGACTAATTTTAGCAACAGCAGATGTCCCCCTCAAAAATAATATATATAATTCTACATATTTTTTCGTGTGAACCTTATTTTTCGAGTTATTCTGATTTGTCAGCTAAAGATTTATACCCTGTATGATACTGAACAGCAAGTGTCTCTTACATAGGCATTCTTTAAAACAACAGAAATATCAATTTAAATAACAAGCTTGACTTACACAAGCAAATTAAAATCGGAGAAACAATAACATAAATAACTACTGTTTATCACAGTAAGTCGGCTGAAGCCATCCAAACCCTCCCAGAGGCCAATCTTAAAACTCAGTAGAGAAAGAGTAAGACAAATTTTTAAACGGCAGTGAGGCCCTTAAATAAAGCCCACACCATTCTAACAGTGGAATTAAGTAAAAGTTCTTAAATTAAATTACACAACCGCAAAGGACAAGAATGTATCATCAGGGAAAGAGGACAAATTTACAACTTTAATCTTCCAATGGTAATCTTCCAATGAATTAAAAAGAAGTGTGGAACCAAGTTAGTCCAAGCTGAGTATCAAGAGCTGTGAATTACAAATGGAATTTAAACGCTTAGAAACTTGAGTACAGTAAATGTTTGTAAACTCAAATACAGAAAACAAATTCTTTGGTTCTTTACGTTAGATCACAAGACAGGGCAAGCTTGAAAAGGCAGTTTCAAGCAAATAGGATATCCAGAAATCTTCACTTGTTTAGCAGCTGCAATTGGAATCAAAACCCCGGTGAAAGCTAACGTCCAACTGAGACGCCGTCCGGGTTTATGCCCAGGTCGAAGTATATTCGTGCCAAACAAAGTTGACACCCGGCGCGGTGACTCATGGGAGCGCCTGTAAATGGGAAATGCCTTTACGGTCGCTCCGGTCAGCCAACGCTCCGAGTGTCAACTTCGTTTGCGCGTGTAATACAGGAGTACGCACACGCGGTCAAGCTCTGTGTCAATTAAAATGTCACCTCTTAGAAGCAACGAATAGCGTACACATTACGACACTAAACTCAAGAGCTCCGGCGGTAAGGTCCTCAGGTCTTCCAAGACTCAATAAAGCCCTTATAGTAACGTAACGTTCGCTAAGCTATTACTTAATTGTAAGTTAAGTGAATGAGGCTTCAACATTTTAATTATAAGCAGGAATGTAAATTACTGTACTGGAATTGGTAATATAAAACGATAAGATACTTGCAATAACCAATAGCAGATTTACCAACAGACATCAAATGCTCTTTTGAAACTACAGTATAATAAATACAAACTTACCCGCCTCGCTTAACATTTATAGTTAATATTGCGTTTGCAGACCCACAAGATTTAAACCAACTAAAACAAATTTAAATGAACATTAGTTGCAACATCAAAAACTGATTCGATATTGCTCAAAACTTACAACAGACAAGGAATTACTTAAAGCTAAAGAATAAAAAAATAGAAACACCAGGCGCTATCAGTACCGCCTGCAGAATCGGAGCAGAACAGTTCAGAAACAAATTTACTGCTTACTTCAGTGGCTTATCTAAGTAGACATTTACGTTAATAGAGAACAACTCGGAGATCTAACAGACCAGCAGCCCATATAACACTTCTAATACAAGGATGAGTAGAAATCACTAAGCAAATCAGCAAAGCTACACTCGACGTTTAAAATAGGTAACAGTACTTGCAAGAAAACCTCATCTTTCAAACCCCACAGGCGAGATTCACTGAGGTAATAAACACAATTCGCATCATAACTTCTTTAGTGTTCCATATGCTGTCATTAAAAACACAATTTCAACCTGCAAAATCCAAACTGAAGATGGCGAGAACATTCCAGAAGGCAGGATGCTGGTGCACTTTCTCCCCAAACCCCAGAAATCAGCCACTCTGCATGCTTCGTGCATACGGCTCCGAATACGCCAAGAGGACCCAACGACTACCATGTCAACAGACTGGGCCCTCAGCCCATACCTTCAGCCGCCTTCTACCAACTCGGCAACTGGGCACAGGTACCGGTATTTTCGCAGTGGAAAACCGAGCGAGTCAGTGCGACACTCGTGCCTCCTACTGGAACTCCAGTCAATCAGAGAATACAAAGATAACACAACGCAGTCACAGTTCACTGCTGAAAATTAGGTTGCGACCCTTACCTGTAACTTAAGGCCCCCCAAACTGTGGAGCCTGGGATGGGACTTTCGTGTCGTGGGCGAATACACTCCAGAACAGGCTGCTGACCAGGTCTACACCATACACGTGTAGGACCACCACTCTCTCACAGACAGATCCTACTATCGTCGCAGCCTCCTGCTGTGACACCAGTCAATCAGAGGATCCAAAGAGAACACCATGCTGCGAGAGCCACAGCCACAGCCACTGAAACCTAATTGTGGCCGTGACTTGTAACTGAAGGACCTGCAATCCATGGAGCTTGGGATGGGGTTTTTGTATCATGGACGAGTAAACTCCATAACAGGCTGCTCACCACGTCTACACCATACACGTGTACGTCCACCACTCACTCACAGAGAGATCCTACTACCTCCTACTGGGGCACCTGTCATTCAGAGGATCCAAAGATAACAAAGCGCCGCCACAGCTCACTGGTGTAACTCCAGGTGTGACCGTAAGTTGTAAATGATGGCCCCCAAAATCATGGAGGCTGGGATGGGACTTTTGATTTTTGGGTAAATACCGTCCAGAACAGTCTGCTCACCAGTTCCACGCTGTACACATGTACGTCCATCACTCACTCACAGACAGATCCAACTCTCATCACTACCTCCTGTGGGGACGTCAGTCGATCAGAGGATCCAAAGAGAACACCATGCTGCGACAGGACACTGCTGAAACTCCAACTGTGACCGCGAGTTGTAACTGATGCCTACTCTCCAGAGCTGGCTCGTGTCCAGGTCTACGCTGTACACGTGTACGTCCATCACTCACTAACAGACAAATCCTACTCCCATTAATGAAGGCGACAGAGAGCGATTCCGCTCTCCAGTCGACTCCTTCGTGACACCATAACAGTCTCGCGGTGCCAGTGATAGCCTGACGAGAGGTATACATGATCTGATCTTGTTGCAATCAGATGTTCCTTGAAATAGAGTAGGTGCGCACCAATTGTCCTGCTTTCGTCTGTGGATGATGTTCGGTCGACCTCTGCTGCTCTTACAACGTGTCCATTCTGACGTGTGTTTGTGCTACGCGAACGCTTAGAACGTCGTCTACAGGTGTGAAAATGTCCCACAGACCGGTGGTGAAAGCAGTGCACATGACTGATACATTGTGCTCAACATGGGCAACAACCCAGCGATACACCTATGGAGCTTCCACCAGGCCAATGCTGCGATCCCCTGGAAATGACCGAAGTTATCCAACAAGAGTTCATAGTAGTTGTCGGGGCATGGTCGTACGCTATCGCAGGGTACGATGAATGTTGGTCACACTGTTCAACTCTAAACTCAGCAAGGTTACTGCTGCAGAGTCAAAACAGAGGGCGAACATAAGGGTCTCCAGAGTGCCATCTGATCGTCGATGACAGTGACAAAAGATTCACTAACGCTACAACCCCTTAACATCCACACGGCCGTGGTGTCAGTGAATACAGTCCTTCTGGGAGCTGCATATTTTTCTGGTAGTCGGCACACCAAGACACTCTCTTCACCCTGCTGTCGTGATGATGACGTGCCGATCTGACTAGTATTATAGACGCTTTGATGACTAAATGAGCACACTCGTCTGACTTCCTTCTGGTTTGTGACGAAATTGTGCTGGGCCGCGCGTGATTAGCCGAGCGGTCTGAGGCGCTGCAGTCATGGACTGTGCGGCTGGTCACGGCGGAGGTTCGAGTCCTCCCTCGGGCATGTGTGTGTGTGTTTGTCCTTGGGATAATTTAGGTTAATTAGCGTGTAAGCTTAGGGACTGATGACCTTAGCAGGTAAGTCCCATAAGATTTCACACACATTTGAACATTTTTTTTGACATTGTGCTGGATTTGCATATTGGCTCACCGTTTAAGTGACTGTATATTTCGTGGATCTTTAGAGTGAGGAGCATTAGATTTCATTGTTCAATACTTTTTGCAGTCGTGTACGACGTGGGGAACATTACATTGTGTCTGCGACCTCAACTTCGTCGGAACACTTGGGCATCAGTTACCAATTTCATATAGTGATTAAAGGTTTCAAGGGTCTTATCTGATTGCTCTTGGAATGTTTCAAATGTTAATAGTAATATGTGGTGACTTAGTCTTGTGTACTGTAACCAGTGGTAATGTAAGGACTCACGGTCCACTCATTTGTATTTGCATATGATGTATGTTATCCTGCACTCAGATACTGGTAATTAGATTTCGTTCCGAGTAACTTTGATTTATCGGAGTTTATTATCACTTTCTCTGGTCGTCATTCGAGTTAACCTACGATACATTAGATTCTGCACATATGTACACTCAAGAACAACCTTCTGGAAATGTTACATATTCATTTTAATTACAAACGGAGGGTGCATGTTTATTAAACAATATTTTCATCTATGCATGTAATTGTGTGCTGCTGCTGAGCTTCGAGACACCAGCGAGAGAAGCTGGAGGAATAGGGATCCTTCTGATACCACGTTAGCTCACGGTTTTCGGATTATTATTACATGATGAAGCGCATAATTTTCCAAAGCATTTGCATTGCACAAATTGTATCTATTGATAGAATTCCCTTACATAAATTGTTAGTAACTACATTGGATCTGCAGGGAGAATTCTAATATCCGTTGCATTTTTATTATTTATGTTTGCACTTACCGAACCAATGAATGTGATGGCTAAATTGCTGCGTTCTATTTGGTGGGCCTATAGCTAGTAACTGATGTGTATAGCTTTGTAAATAATGACTAGATAAACAAGACATCGTACTCTGTACTAAAGGTTGTCAACTCTATCTTTACTCGAGTGAAAAATTGTAAGGCAGAAAATTTACTGACTTGATAGGAAAGCGTATCAGACAGAACTGCAGTGCTAGAGCCTACTATAATTTACTTCATCCTTTTACTCTGAAATATTATTTAATGCTGGAGATATTCTAGTTATCGTCAATTACTGATACTGCCAAAGATCTTACATTCATGTTAGGTTGCATACGAGTGCTTCATGAGAGAGATAAGAATAACAAAATTGATTTCATAGAAACACCATATCATGACTCCAGCCAAAAATTGTGAGTTACATTAGACATCAAAGTTGACTATTGAGCATGTTGGAAAAGAAAAAAAAGGCCAACATAATTATTAATACTTTATTATAAATTATAGAGTGCATCAATCAGTCGTCCTTTTTTAGATTTTATTACGCAAATCCAGATTTCGGCTAGTGGCTAGCCATTCTCAATGCACTATTTTCTATTCTCGATCCATGTAAGTCCCTGTTGTTCGGGCGTCAGTCACATTTCTTCGAATACGTATTGCGTGCTTGCCCTAACGAACTGTTAAATACAGACTATGCACTAATGTATTTCATGCCAAAACCAAGGCAATCTGACGAGAAGACTAAATAAGTCTCTTCCTATGATCTCCCTGTGTTCTCCCTTTACTATGGCTAGCAGACATTGGGACAAATTTAATTTTCACGATAAAGGATGACAGGCAAAACAGTTGCAGGATAAAAATTCATCAGAAGTAAAAAATCCTGAACAGGAAGACACTTTCATTAGAAAATCCTTAGCATCGCAAGTGAGAAGCCCAAAAGCTTAAGTAACAGTGAAACTACCAGAGTAATACAGGCACAATATCTTTTAGTTACTTACTAAAATTACATCATGCAATGGAGATTAATAAAGCAATTGTGCCAAAGGCGTCGTCCACAATTAAGACATCTTCTCCATTTGTACAACATGACCATGGGCACAGGGTCATTGCGAACAATTTAGCACCAGCACTTCGCCTATGAACTATCGAGATAAGAGTGTGAAAGCACTAGGGCAGATGGTTTCGGCGAGAGAGGGCACTTGTGGTATGTGCATGATGTAATTTTAGTAAGTAACTAAAAGACTTTATGCCTGTATTACTTTGGTAATTTCACTGTTACTTAAGCTTTTGTGTTTCTCACTTCCGATGCTAAGGTTTTTCTAATGAAAGTGTCTCCCTGTTCAGGATTTTTTACTTCTGATGAAGGTATATTTATATATACCGAAACCGTGGTCAAGAATTTTAATAAATTTTTATCCTGCAGCTGCTTTGGCTGTCATCCTTTATCGTGAAGAATTTCAACAGTTGCTGTTGCAGCCATGTTTAAAATCTTGATTTAATTTTGAATCTGTCCACGATGCATACGATAGCCAAAGCAGTTAATGTGACCGCTCGCGTGAAGCGTGAAATCCAGATTTGAGTCCCAGTTCGACACAAATTTTCATTTGTTTCCAGTAGATTATATAGCAGTGGAGATACTATATTCGTAATCTGCAAATACATTTCGTAATTACATTTCAGTTATTCATATACTCTCTATTACACTGGTAATTCCGCCTGACCCTCTTTTTTTGTTACTGTATTGCTCTTTGCTATCGTCCTGCAGCACCTAAACATAAATAATGTCAGTCTGATTGCATAATTACGTTTCAGTTATTCATATACGTTCTATTACACCGGGTAACTCTGACTGACCACATTTACTATTACTCCATTGCGCTTTGCGATCTTCCTGCCACAACTGAACTTAAATAATGCCTGTCTGAGAGCGTTTATGCAACTATGGTTTGAAACGTAACAGGTCATTCTTCATATTATTCCAACAACTGATTTAGGTCATATTTCACACAACACTAAAGCTAATGGAGGTTGGTTAATTAACTGTTATATCATTAGGCAGCATCCATTTAGGTAATTTCACCTTTGAACACCGAAATGTAATTTTCAATAACATCATGTCAAAGTACTTGTCACTGTTCCTTCCATCCGTTTCTAGAAACGTGTACAACCAAGTCGTCTAATTACAACTTGAACTGTTCAGTTACAAAAATCAAATAATCAAAGAGTCACCAATAATCCGGCTTTTATAATGTTTGAAACCTGTAACATCTCTGATTATTATAATTAAGTAATTACATACGAATTACTAAAAATAAAAACGATATAAACAAAGCCGTTATTTGGAGTTATGTTGTATTTACCGAAATTTTCTTTGCGTGAAGAAATTTGAAACCAGAAACATGTTAGGGAGATTTGGGATGGGCTAGCTTCAGACTGATTAACAAAAATGAAATCAGTAATATATGTATTTCACCTTGTATCCTGTTTCAAGCTTTTCAGTTGTAACCATATGATGACAAAAGACTTTGAAGTTCTGAATAACTTAAGTGATTGTAATCAACGATATTACTACGTGAAAAAAATGTTCCGATGGTCAGCAAATTCATATAAGACCCACGAGGAATTACAGGCTGTCACTCGCTTTAATCATAAATATCTGTCTGAGGGAAGCTAATCGTGTACCACCACAATAAAATGAAAACAGTGAATAGTAGAGAGAGTATGAATGTGAACATTGGCGAATTTAAGTTTTAAAAAATAGTGTTGGGTTTTATTAAACCTTTAGTAACTGCAGCTAGCTCATAAATGTTACCCAAAAATGTCAAGTACAAATCAGTTAGTGTTAGATACGCATAAGGAAGAAAATAGGAAATGGAAAACTGGATATAGGGAAGCTTGGAAACCGTGAGACGCAGAAGGAGTTCCAAGAAAGGGCTAAGGATCTAATTCAACAGCATCCTATAGAGAATGTAGAACAACATTGGGAAAATATGAGAGATGGCCTAATAAAAGCAGTTGAAGAGATAATTGGAAAACAAAAACCTGAAAAGAGGAAGGAGTGGATAACTGATGAAATAATACTTATGTTTGAGCAAAGAAGGAAGCTCAAAAATAATGAAACGGAAGAAGGGAAAACGGCATACCGAGTGCTTAGGAACAAAATCAACAGGAAGTTGAAGCAAGTAAAAGAAAGATTCCTTGAAGACAGATGCAAAGAAGTTGAAGACCTTCTGAAGAAAGGGAACCTTGAATTAGCATACAAAACAGTGAAACGCTTCTTCTCAGGAGGACAAAGGATTAGATGTGATGCCCTAATAAGAGAGGATAAGAAGATGGTGTATAATCATGGAGATATAGCACTTACGTGGAAGGAATACCTAGAGAAATTATATGGAGGCAACGTACAAGATGACATGATTGAAAGTGAGGACGAAGTAGATAAAGATGAACTAGGAGACAGCATACTAAGGTCTGAATTTGATCAGCCACTACAGGCACTTAAGCACGGAAAAGCACCAGGGATTGACTCATTGCCTGCAGAAATCATCAAAGCAGCTGGAACAGAAGTAAAAGATAAATTGTATAAATTAATCTGCCAAATATATGATACTGGAGAGCTGCCTGAGGACTTCAAAAAGTGTATTATTGTTCCATTACCAAAGAAAATGCCAGCAAAATCGTGTGCACAATACAGAACCCTCAGCCTAACATCACATGCATCAAAAATTTTGACAACCATCCTCCTCAGAAGAATTGAAGGGAACGTGGAATGCATGCTCACAGAAGACCAGTTTGGCTTTAGAAGAGGGAGAGGTACGCGAGAAGCCATTGTGGCCCTAAGGCTCATAATAGAAAAAAGAATGGAAAAAGGAAAGGACACCTACATAGCATTTATTGACCTCGAAAAAGCCTTTGATAAGGTTGAATGGAAAAAACTATTCCAGATATTGAGGGAAACTGGAGCTAAGTACAAGGACAGGAGAACGATATGGAACATATACAAAGAAGAGGTGGCAATAGTGAGATGTGGGGAACATCAACAACAAGCAAAAATTAAACAGGGTGTGAGACAGGGATGTGCACTCTCCCCTGTCCTCTTTAATATGTAAATACAGAAAGCAATGGACGAGGTCAGAGAAAAGTTAGGACAAGCTAATGGAATCAGGATCCAGGGAAAAATAGTTGATATGCTGCGTTTTGCGGATGACATTGCTGTCCTAGCGGAAAATGAGGCAGAATTACAAGTAGTGTTGGAGGAAATGGAAAACACTCTTGCTAGACGGTACAACATGAAAATTAATAAGTCAAAAACAAAAATCTTAGTTGCAAGCAAACAAAATAATCAAGCAATTACGAATATAAGGCTGAATGGAGAGAAGCTGAAAGAAATACAAGACTTTGTCTACTTGGGAAGCAGAATAACATCAGATGGTCGTAGTAGGAAAGATGTAATAAGTAGAATAAATCAGGCAAAGATTGCATTCTATAAAAGGAAAGGACTCCTCACATCAAATATGATAAGTCTGTCGTTAAGGAAGCGGTTAATAAAGACCTTTGTTGGGAGTGTGCTTCTCTACGGCAGCGAAACCTGGACACTTGGAGAGGACGAAAGAAGAAGGATTGAAGGATTCGAAATGTGGTGTCTGCGAAGGATGTTAAAAATTCCATGGACGGCCAGGATGACAAATGAAGAAGTCCTGCAGAGAGCGGAGGAAGTTCCAGTTCTTTGGAAGACGGTCAAGAAGAGGAGAGATATATGGATGGGGCACATTCTGAGACATGAAAGTCTTCTCCACACTATAACGGAAGGCCTTGTGGAGGGCAAAAGGGCAAGAGGCAGACCTAGAAGAAAGTACATAAGCCAGATAATGCAGGACCTAGGATGCGGAAGTTTCACGGAATTGAGGAGGCTGGCCGACAATCGCACTGAATGGAGAGCTGCTGCAAATCAATCTTAGGATTGGCAACTTAAGAAGAAGAAGACGCAAAGTATATATTGAGTGGAAGCTATGCAGACTCTCCCCTGAATTAATTCCTTTTACAATGCAGTCTGACTTTTTTTTTACATGAATACATTGTGAGACCCAACTCTATTCAAAATGAATCAACTATACCACAAACTATAGTTCGGCTGAGAACAGGGAGTAGTGAATATCATTTAAGAACCCTCCCCCGGTGCAAGAGTGCTTTACCCTTTCACCTTGATTCAGGCATTGAAGAAAACGGCACGCTGTGGGCGAGGAGTGGTAACATTATGACCTGTCAACGAAAATATGAGAAATACGTGGTCGGGCGCTCTAATTATCGGAATGCGTTATACTTACAAATCAGTGGTCTGAAATCCTGACAGATTTTACTGTGAGTTGCAGCTGCTACCGAACTAGTTTGACTCACAGGCATGACTGTGCATGCTGGAATTGTCAAAGGTCAGACAGAAGACTCAGGACGAATAAGTTGACCCCCAGGATACACGACATAGCAGTATGTATTTGCACTGTCGGTACATTTCGATACTGTCACAGAGTTTTAGTCCACCACACGATACTGACCACAAGTCTCACCCACTACGGAAAGACATGAAGTACTCCACCAGGGTTGAACCAGAAGACGAAGACCACGAAGAATCACAACCATTTTCCACCAAACCTCGGTATAGGAGCACAGTTAGCTCTGAATAACCGGACATCACCCATTGGTATTTTTTGTGATCTCTCAAAGGCCTTTGATTGTGTAAATCATGGAATTCTTTTAGATAAGCTAAATCATTATCGTTTGAGGGGGGCAGTGCACAAATGGTTTAATTCATACTTAACTGGAAGAATGCAGAAAGTTGAAATAAGTGGTTCATGTAATGTTAAAACAACAGCAGATTCCTCAAACTGGGGGGGGGGGGGGCTATCAAGTACGGAGTCCCACAGGTTTCGGTCTTAGGTCCTTTACTGCTCTTGATATACATTAATGACTTACCATTTCACATTGGTGAAGATGCAAAGTTAGTTCTTTTTGCTGATGATACAAGTATAGTAATAACATCCAAAAACCAAGAACTAAATGATGTAATTGCAAATGATGTTTTTCACAAAATTATTCAGTGGTTCTCAGCAAACGGACTCTCTTTAAATTTTGATAAAACACAGTATATACACTTCTGTACAGTAAATGGCACAACTCCAGTAATAAATATAGACTTTGAACAGAAGTCTGTAGCTAAGGTAGAATTTTTAAAATTTTTAGGTGTGTCCATTGATGAGAGGTTAAACTGGAAGCAACACATTGATGGTCTGCTGAAACGTCTGAGTTCAGCTACGTATGCTATTAGGGTTATTACAAATTTTGGTGACAAGAATCTCAGTAAATTAGCTTGCTATGCCTACTTTCATTCATTGCTTTCGTATGGCATCATATTCTGGAGTAATTCATCGTTGAGTAGAAAAGTATTCATTGCTCAAAAACGTGTAATCAGAATAATTGCTGGAGCCCACCCACGGTCATCCTGCAGACATCTATTTAAGGATCTAGGGATCCTCACAATAACCTCACAGTATATATATTCACTTATGAAATTTGTTGTTAATAACCCAGCCCAGTTCAAAAGTAATAGCAGTATGCATAGCTATAACACCAGGAGAAAGGATGATCTTCACTATGCGGGGTTAAATCTGACTTTGGCACAGAAAGGGGTAAATTATGCTGCCACAAAAGTCTTTGGTCACCTACCAAACAGCATCAAAAGCCTGACAGATAGCCAACTAACATTTAAAAATAAAAGAATTTCTAGATGACAACTCCTTCTACTCATTGGCTGAATTTTTAGATATAAATTAAGGGAGAAAAAAAAACTTAAACATTAGTGCCATGCAATATTTTGTGTAATGTAATATCTTGTACAGACATCTTTTATTAACCGACACGTTCCACATCATTACGAAGTGTCGTATTCATGATTTATGGAACAAGTATTAATCTAATCTAATCTAATCTTAGCAAATTGCAATTGCCCCCACATAGCACAAACCAATTAAACAGTATTCTACTCATTCAGTCTTCCATTGGCATGTTGCCCGGGTGACCAATCCAGACATAGCACCCTGGGGGTACGAGGCTCTACTTTGCATATACTGAGAGGAGCCAATCAGCGACTGCAATCGTCTCACGTCTGAAAAAATGATTTTAGACTATGGAGGCCTCTTCCTCAAGAAAAGCATGGCCATGTTTTGGAAGAGAACGTCTACTTTCGGAGGTAACTGTTGTTTTATAAAATTGGATAGTTTGGAAACTTCTTTATTCTGATTTTACTTACAATGAAACAACTGGGAAGGTGAAACTTCCACCTTATTTAATTCTGCAACTGCTGAGTGAAATTAAAAGCAAGTGAACCTGCTTAAACTGTTGAGTGAAATTGAACATAATGTCACTTTGATTGTCTTTATCATTTCATAACTGACCTACGGAACTATTCCTGACAAATACAACTCAAACGCAATCTGACTGCTCAAATAATTAACACAAAAGGAAGGCCTTGAATTAGAAGAAATCCTAACAATAGCCTATACATTTCATAAGACACTTGCCTCACAGAAAATCTTCATTACACGAACTGCAGCGATACAGCAAACACCAGCACAGCCAGTTAAATAAAAAATTCTAACTACTGTTGGCTCAAACTACTAATAGGCATGTGGTTAGCAAAGGAAAGATTTTGTTGCAGAGTGAACAATGTATTTAGCAAATTTTGCCTTCCAGTTAAAAGGAAATATGATCATCCGTGACATCCAGTTCATATATATATATATATATATATATATATATATATATATATATATATATATATATATATGTGTAAAATCGTCAACAATATTACATTTCCGTGACTGACACTCGTCCAGATCGTCAGCTTGCGCTAACACTTCACACCTCTAACCTCCATCACTGGCAACTATTAACATCCAACCTCCATCACTGCTGGCTATTCCCCTCCAACTGAGTCCGACCAGCCACACGGAGTTTCCTACAGAGGGTGCACAGTGCGGTCAGAGTTTTTAATGCAGTCTGTCGCGCTGCCAATATATAAAGTCTACTTACAGCTTTTTCTTGTGTGTGACCTTTGTTTTCTGTATGATGAACTCAGTGTACTCTCTGCCTTTTTCGGTTATGGAATCATATTATAGTCTATGAAGAATTTTCCCAACAAAAACGAACTGAAAGAACGTTATATCATAAAACAAATGCTCAACACACGGCTTTATAATGCAGAATTACAGTTGGGAAAAACAGTGATTGGTAACATTAAACTTATAGTTTCATTTAATGTTAATAAGTCAGTGTAAAACTTAATCTAAAATAAAAAAATAAATCTACCAAGATGGCTACACAGTCCCTCATCTGCAGAGTCATCTAATCTTTCTGGGCCAACCATTTCCAATTTCTGAAAGAAATCTGTTAAGCGTCTAAACAGTGGTGCCTTGTGGAGGGAGGGTGGGGGAGGGGTGGTTACCTTTGCTAGACATGTACGGCAGCTGCTCTGCCCATGTCGTCCCAGCTTCTAACTTGAGAATGCATGGAGTTTTATGACATTCCCATAATTTGCACAGAAGCTCAGTTTACAGCAGTGTCTCTCTTGAATAGTTTCCTCCACCCACTTTCAGCCATCTGACCGCCTTCTGCACTGGAGCCTAGCCTAGGTGAATGTTTTTCGAACCAGCCCCTTCTGCCTTACCCTAAGCAAAAGGAGGAGAGAGCTTCGTCCACAAGCCTTCTGCAAGTAAGAATGTCTGAACACTGCCCCCCAGAATCACTTGCACGGCCATGTCTCTGCGCTCAGCATTTGTGGCCCCCAGTTCATCTCACTCCATATCCTTGGTTGCCTCTGCTACAGCTCCCTAGGTGTAAGTTCTGTACAGGTTACACATGGAGCTAAAAGAACGTTCTGCCCACAATTTTGTCATGTAGAAAAGTCATTAACCACACATAGGAAATGTAGTACTGGGGATGACCAAGATCATGCCTTAAAATATTATGTTAATCTGGCAAAGTTGTTAAATTGAAAGAACGTGATGACACCTCTCACTATCTCCAAGTTACCCAATAATTTTTGCATGAGGAGTGTCATACTTTAATAAGGAGGTTAGTGTGACATGAAGCAGAAGAAATTATGACACTTCAACTGTGTCTTCAATAACACAATAACAACATACCGGAACTTGACAGCTTTGCCAACCAAATATACCACACCCTGTTTTCTTCTCATTCAACTAGCTGTCATACAGAAACACACACACACAGCCACCCACCCACCCACCGACACACACACACACATACACACACACACACACAGACACACATACACACACACACACACACACACACACACACACACACACACACACACACAAACACACACATACTGCTACATGCCTGCAAAACGTTTTTGATTTTTGGGATGTTAGAACTGTTCTTGTAGACTCTTAGGTCTTTGACATACATCCTCTGACTCTAAATACAATGATTCAATGGCTAAAACGTCATGTAGACATTTAACTAACCCATTCACACTGAAGCTGAGGTCAGAGGTGACCTTCCTTAACCGCTATACAGTATCGTTGAACATTGAGCATTCTCTTGCATCAGAGATTTTGTTCCTCCTGCCCAAGCATTCACAGTGATTCAATCCTCCATAGAGACAAATAACATGATAATTTCTATCCAAGCATTCAGCAAATCTCGCAAAGTCAGCTGTCAGTTCTTGTTACATGGATCATCAGCTAACCTTATTTCATAGTAGGGTGTCTGTCTATTGTTTCAGTTCAATGGTGTAACATAAAATAAACTACATTTTAATGACATCTGAACCGTAGTGAGACTTTACGCAAGTGACAAAGATGAAATTAAGATACGACTCTTTTTCAAAAATTAGTTTGAATGTTAGTGGATTTGGTGTGTATTATCTTCTCTCAGTCGTGTATTTTAAATGAGAGTGACCTTGTACCACAGTACACATTTGAAAATGGTGTTGCCCCTCAAGACACACATAGTAGGAATGAAAAGTGAAAAATTACATTCAAACTAATAACATAAAT
The DNA here is from genome assembly GCF_023864345.2 of Schistocerca serialis cubense. Lineage (NCBI taxonomy): Eukaryota > Metazoa > Arthropoda > Insecta > Orthoptera > Acrididae > Schistocerca > Schistocerca serialis. The sequence goes on along the minus strand of NC_064647.1, from coordinate 218,513,007 downwards.
ACAGCAAGGTGTAATACGCCCGGGAGTACTAATGGGGGTGGAGGTCCTTTAAACTGGTTGTCGTTTCTGCTTTTCTTGACCGTGCACCCTATGCACACCACGTACCTCGTAATCCCGCTGCGGTCGTACTGTTCTGCTCCACACTGCTGCTGGCTTGCCTGAAGTTGTCTATCGAAATATGCTAGCGAGTCAGAGGAGCCACTCATCGTCAGAACACAACACTGTTCTACGTCTGGTATGAACAACTATATTCTGAGAAGATTAAAGGAAATCGCAGGTTGCACTGTTCAAATTCTAATTCATAAACGTTTATCCCAAATAACAATCTTGATGATTATCTGTCCACAAAAGTCACTAGGACGAGTGTACGCGTAACCGACACGACGAGGGTGATTGTTGATGATGCGAAAGCCGAATGATCGCACGAAAGTTCTTACGCTCGTCACGCATAAACAGATTTCTTTTGGTACCAGTCCTCTTTGACACTAGTCCTCATTAGTTACGTGATCTACCCACCTTATCTTCAGCATTCTTCTGTAGCACCACATTTCGAAAGCTTCTATTCTCTTCTTGTCCAAACTGGTTATCGTCCATGTTTCACTTCCATACATGGCTACACTCCATACAAATACTTTCAGAAACGACTTCTTGACACTTAAATCTATACTCGATGTTAACAAATTTCTCTTCTTCAGAAACGATTTCCTTGCCATTGCCAGTCTACATTTTATATCCTCTCTACTTCGACCATCATCAGTTATTTTACTCCCTAAATAGCAAAACTCCTTTACTACTTTAAGTGTCTCATTTCCTAATCTAATCCCCTCACCATCACCCGATTTAATTTGACTACATTCCATTATCCTCGTTTTGCTTTTGTTGATGTTCATCTTATATCCTCCTTTCAAGACACTGTCCATTCCGTTCAACTGCTCTTCCAAGTCCTTTTCTGTCTCTGACAGAATTACAATGACATCGGCGAACCTCAAAGTTTTTACTTCTTCTCCATGAATTTTAATACCTACTCCGAATTTTTCTTTTGTTTCCTTTACTGCTTGCTCAATATACAGATTGAATAACATCGGGGAGAGGCTACAACCCTGTCTCACTCCTTTCCAAACCACTGCTTCCCTTTCATGCCCCTCGACTCTTATAACTGCCATCTGGTTTCTGTACAAATTGTAAATAGCCTTTCGCTCCCTGTATTTTACCCCTGTCACCTTCAGAATTTGAAAGAGAGTATTCCAGTTAACGTTGTCAAAAGCTTTCTCTAAGTCTACAAATGCTAGAAACGTAGGTTTGCCTTTTCTTAATCTTTCTTCTAAGATAAGTCGTAAGGTTAGTATTGCCTCACGTGTTCCAACATCTCTACGGAATCCAAACTGATCTTCCCCGAGGTCCGCTTCTACCAGTTTTTTCATTCGTCTGTAAAGAATTCGCGTTAGTACTTTGCAGCTGTGACTTATTAAACTGATAGTTCGGTAACTTTCACATCTGTCAACAACTGCTTTCTTTGGGATTGGAATTATTACATTCTTCTTGAAGTCTGAGGGTATTTCGCCTGTCTCATACATCTTGCTCACCAGATGGTAGAGTTTTGTCATGACTGGCTCTCCCAAGGCCATCAGTAGTTCAGTAATAAACCGTCGCAGCGCGGCTGATTGTTGACATTGCGGAAACGCGATGATGCAACGCATGTCCTCACGCTCGCCACAAGACACTCTCACTTGGCTGCACTCTTTTATGGTGACTAATTTCTACTGATTCATATCAGTTCATTCTGGGAGACCGAACACGGCGCCTATGATTGATACTGTACGGTACGACACGCAATGAGAGGATACACAAATACGTTATCAGCACGACTGCTCATTTTTAAATTACTTCTTGACGCACTTTCCTCTGAATCATTTACTCATTTTATCACTTTACTGTAATAGTACTTGTAGCAACACTTCAACTTCCATGCTAACTATGCCTCTCAGATGCAGAGCTACACACTACACAACATAACAGTTACGTGTCCCGCGCTCGACTCGACAGACGCGGCTGCCCACACAGCTCTGCCAGCGATATGACAGTACGCTTACAAAGGTACACAAAGACGTGAAAAAAAAATTAAAAAAAACGAAAAGATATTTTAAGTTTCCTACTGCTCTCACTGAAAGGCCTTTACGTAGTCCAAAAGTTAACGTTACATTAGTCTGATGAGGTGTGTAACATGGCAACAGTAGGGGGTGAGTTGCTGCTAAGATAAGGGTAGCCCCTATCTTCAACTCATCTGTGGTGGCAAGGGTGTCTATGCAAGGATCTGTCTGCAGTCGATGGCAGCACCAGTTAGGCATCTAGGCAACTGACGTTCAAAAGTTGAGCCAGCAGTTGACAGACTGTCATTCTTGTTGAAGACAGTCCTGCAGGAGCAGTTATCAGTCAGAAACTATTTTATATTCCGGGCAACCTCTGCTGTTGAAGAGTATGATGTTAGGAAGAACTCTGCTTACAGATGGTAAAATTTTTGTTCATTAAAACAAGAGCGGTTTCGTGACCTTAAGGCACATCAAAAGGTAAGGTGAGCCTAGGTGGTAAAAAGCAAAGTACAGTGTCACCAGGCCCTGCGTAGCTCCGTCTACGTTTGTCTTAATGTTTTTAGTTTTGACAGACATAATCTTATGATTATGCTTCTTCATTATGTTTTAATTTTCTTCTGTGACATGGTCAACGTTTGGCCCTCAAAATAATTTAATTTTTTTGTTCTGGAGAAGGTACCATTATTGGCATCGAAACCTAGGTAAACTAATAAAATTCTAACTTGCAACTGTAGGCTAAATTTCTTATTTTCTGAACAATTCACGGTTGCTGAAGCGCTGCATTATGTTAAAGATTTGTAAATAGTGAAAATAATTTGTGATTATCTTCCCTTTTTGTCTGGTCCCATTCGCCATTTCCTTCCTATTCCTCGAAACACGTACAACCTTGACTCGCACTTCAAGATCTTACGCCACGTGGTACAAAACTGCGATGATGACGCGATTGTGACGCCGGCGATCCACAATACAAATACCTCAAGGCAAACATCATCGCACTATGAGCGATAATCCATACCGTAACCACACTCGAAAACCACCAACTGTGCTGGCGATAACCCTAATGGAATCACAGCGTCCACTGGTGAGAACAACCTCTGTCCATCTCGCAGGATAATCCCACCGACATCCGTGGCATGATCAAAATCACACCAATATCCACTATCTGATACCCAGTCAACTTAAGTGGCACCACCATCGCCTCTCCGCTACGTATGGTGGGACAAACGGTTCATTTGCTCCATTGGCAATGCACACAGTATCAACAGAAGAAACGGTTGGCAAATTCCAAGAAGAATTCTGACAAGAAATGTGTCTCGAAGACTTCTGTCCCAACACATTCCTTTGCTGTGGTTTGAGAAGCTACATGTTTTAAGCTACACAGTATGAACGGAGAGAAACCGTTGATAATTCCAAGATGAATTCTGAGAAGAGATATGTCTCGAAGACTTGTACAATTTCTGTTCCAACACATTCCTTTGCTGTTGCTTGAGAAGCTACTAATATAGCAATGCTCAAGTATTAAACCAACTAGTCTTTTTATGAACCCAAGAGTTTTCCAGACATTTCTTTCCACGAAATAACTTTCAATCTGTGAAACATGAGAGGATACAATCACGTCTAAAATTTGCGGCAAATTATCAAAGTGCTTGTGCTACACAGAGAACTACGAAGTACTAACTCATTGGTCAGATGTCACAGGACAGAATCTCATCTGCTAATTGTACTAATAAACCATCCAAAAAGTATAAGGGCACACAAATGAAGAAAAGTACACTAAATTACATAAATTAATTGGAAAAACATGAATCTTAACGCTAACTTGATGGTATAAGTGTACACGTTTGCCCTTTCCATTATTATGTTTTGGACTGAGGCTGTCGCGGCCGGTTATCGATTCCTACGTGGACTTCTGCTGCCGTTTATGTTTGAGGGGCTAGGTGAGCTAATTTCCACCATATCGTTCTGGTGATCGTGTTATGGACTTGGCCTAACAACCCCTTCATTAATCCTTGTTTGCCCTGAGTTCCAGACCGGCTGAATGAATTTGTTAGTAGCCAGCCGGGGTGGCCGAGCGGTTCTAGGCGCTACAGTCTGGATCCGCGTGACCGCTACGGTCGCAAGTTCGAATCCTGCCTCGGGCATGGATATGTGCGATGTCCTTAGGTTAGTTAGGTTTAAGTAGTTCTAAGTTCTAGGGGACTGATGACCTCAGAAGTTAAGTCCCATAGTGCTCAGAGCCATTTGAACCTTTTTTTTGAACTGGTTAGTATTTTGCATTTCCCTCATGTTGACGTTTCTGTGTCCTTAAAAGGAAAGGAATTCGTGGCGGGCCGCATCAAACCAGTCGGTAGACTGATGAAAAAAAAAAAAGTTACCACCACACGTAGGCCGCCTCGTTCTATCATTCCACTGAGGCTCTCTATTAAATCTTTGGCCTTGTCATTGGTTTCTTGTTCATCTGCTTCTGTTTGTGTTTTTCCCGTCATTATTTCCTCCATATGTACCTTGCGTTATTACATTTGCCAATGACCAGTTCGGATCTTGTTGACAAGCGTCTCGAAAACCGTCACCAGATTGCGCGACGCCCCGATGCGTCGCAAGCCTCGCCTAACATAGAGAAAAGAGCAGAAATATTCTTGGTAGCGCTCTCTTCGACCTTTGTCCAGCACTGCCTAATCTCGAGAATTTGGGCATTTCTTCGAGCATCTCGTACTTCTGGCAGTCCTAATCCTCACGTTTGAACTTCACTGCTACTTAATGCGTCTTATCTGACGTTTTCATAATGTCTTCAACCTCTCCTTTCACACCTTTAATTTCATTCCTCACCTGATTTAAGTCTTCGACAAACTCATCAGCCATCCTTTGAATTGCCGTAATTTCTTTCATCACTTCATTCAGTCTCTTTTCCACCTTGTCTGGTCGCTTCTGCATTTCCCTAATTTCATTAATGAGGATCATGTGTCTCTAGTTTTCTTCCTGCCGCCATCTCTTCTCTGCCTCTTGTATAAAATGAATGATCGATTGTAATTGTATACTGCCAGTAACGTACCCTGCGACTTTGCTGCTTCATAACGCCTTGTCCGCAAAATTGGACTGTTAGTTTCACTGATTGAACCTCTTTAGGTATTTGCATAACCACCACAACATCAATTTTACTTTCATTTGCTGACTGGACTGAATCTTCATCATCGGAATATTCTGCATCTGACATTCGCGCCCTGTTTTCAGAATGATTTAAGTGAACTTCTGCCATCGTACCTTGTTCTGCATCGCTGGCTGGCTCGTGTTCCATTTTGGACATTAGTGCGCAGCCTTTACGACTATACGAACAAGTTTTGCCTCTCGTAAGCATTCAAATCCAGTTCATCAAGTTACCGACTCTAACGCATCACTCCCCACAGCTCTTATCTTTTAAATGATGTACACATTTATGCCTAAGCCAACGAAACAAAACCTACTCTAATATATCGTACTCACACTCGTAATCAAATTTCTTCCACAAGAGCTTCCACAAACGACGCAACATCAGACAAAAAGTTAGTGACAAGACACAACAAAAAAAGTCACAAACAATATATACGCTGAAGTAAAATCACTACAACAAATTAGAAATTGTTGAGGTACAATACGTAGCGTCAAACCCAAGTCTAAATGTTCGCAGTGCACCAGCGTAACGCACTAACTACCACACAAAAGTGCCATTATTCGAGATCCCGGTCAAGGGACGACGATTGCAAGCCGTCGCTTGCTGTAATCGTAAATGTATTTGTGAGTGAAGCTGCTCATATACCACCACAGTAAAAAAAAAAAAAAAAAAATCTGTGTTTAATAGAGGCAGTATGGATGTGAACAGTGGCGTCTTTAAGTCTGCAAAGTAATGACAAGTTTTATTAAAACTTCAGTAACTACGACTAGCTAATAAATCTCACACAAAAATGACAAACATAAATCAGATAAGAAATGATGTTTGACACGCAAAGCATACACTGAGTGCAAGCTTTACAAATTCTCCCTTGATATTAATCCCTTTTGCAACGGAATCTACCTTTATTTACACTAATCCAGTGGGCGGCCAAACTCTATTCAAATGGAATCAATCAAATTACAATGAAATGAATACCCTTAGCTGCTTACAGGCGTTGACATATGTCAACGGGGACAGATGAAAATATGTGCTCCGACCGGGACTCGAACCCGGGATCACCTGCCTACATAGCAGACGCTCTATCCATCTGAGCCACCGAGGATACAGATTGTAGAGCGACTGCAGGGATTTATCTCTGGCACGCCTCCCACGAAACCCACTTTCTCAACGTATTGTACCGCACTACATTCGTAGTGCCCCCCCGCCCGTTATACTCATTACTCGCGGCGCGTTGCCGATTCCCGAAAGAGTTCGGGCACTGTTTGTGCATTCGCATAGAAGAAGACGATGGTCAAGTGGCCGGTGAGCCTTAACTATATATATACTAAGAATGTATCTGTTCTTTCGGACATGTCCGAAAGAACAGACACCACATCAACGGGGACAGATGAAAATGTGTGCCCCGACCGGGACTCGAACACGGGATCCCCTGCATGACGTATGTCAACGCCTGTAAGCAGCTAAGGGTGTCCATTTCATTGTCATTTCATTCTAACGAGCTGCATGGTCACGTCCGAAAGAACAGATACCATCTTAGTATATAGGTGCTGCGAGTATTTTCTCAGAACCCTACTCCAGTGCAGCATTGCTGCACCCTTTTATCTGTCTATATGGGACTACAGTACCCAATTTACTGATTGATCTAATCTTTCCAGACCGACCATTTCCAGTTCCTGAAAAAGCCTGTTAAGCCTCCATACAGCCGTGCCCGAGAAATACATATTTTCTTCCACTCATTCAAAGCTTCTAACATGAAAATGCACTGGGTTTTATGACCTTCCCACTGTTTGCACAAAAGCACAGTTGACAGCTGTCTGTCGTAAATGGCTTACTCCACCCACCTTCAGCCACCAGGTTGTCTTCTGCGATTGACTGGCGACTGGCCCAGGTAAACTGTTTTGTGAACTGGCTTCCTTCTGTCTGACCCTAACTGGAAGGGAGATTTGTCCAGAAGTCCATCAGCAAATAAAAATGGCTGAACACTGTTTTCCAGAATCATTCGCATGACCAGGTCACTGCGGTCAGCATTTTTGGCCACCAATTCATCTCGCTCCTTGTTCTTGGTCACCTCATCTACAGCGCCCTGTGTACAAGCTCTCTACAAGTTTCAGATCCAGCTACAAGAACTTTCTTCCCGCAATTTCCTCATGTAGGAAAAGTCATTAATCACGTAGTACTGGGGAAGTCGGAGATCATTCCCTAAAATATGAATGTTTTTCTGACTCACAATGTTGTCAAAGTGAGAGGGAGGCGTGTCACCTCTCAAAATCACACGAGATTCCCAGTATAATGTAAAATTTCGATAAGGAATCTGTACAAATTGTGCATGTGAAGTAACTTTGTCTTTACGTGATTATTGATTACCGTGCAACATCTGAAGTGAAGCCGCAAGTGCATCAAGAGCACGATAAGTTGACTATATTCATTATTATGATTCAGAAGATACTGGATGACACCAACCAAATCACGAGAACTGTATTTACAACTACCACGATTAACTCTCAGTTTGTTTTCTGTTTGGGATGAAATGACTTTATCCCTAGTGCTGTGGTTACACCGCAGAATCACCGTTAGCTTGGAGAACCAAACTCATAAGCCAGGTACACAGCCTCTTTTTAATTACAAAGCTAAAGACCTAGATGGACAGGTTTTCAACGTTTGGGCCGGTAACTAGATCAAGGGCTGGCCAGGATATAGTAAATTTATCAAAGCAACCCGTCTTCCGACGTAAATCTTCTGTGGCGTCAGCACAGCCTGCAGGTAAAGTAACGGGCAGATTTATGGCAAACTGCATAGTAGCTAGCGATATTAACTAGGGAGTGATGGGGGAGGGGGGGGGGAGGAGAGGTTGTTCATCTACACGTGTGAAAGTACCACGCTTGTTTCTTCTGAATGTTCACTTGCCCAGATAAACTTTCCCTTCGTTAGCGCACCAAGTGCTTGTCTCCTCTCTCAACAGGTGGTGCGCTGCGTCCTGGCGGCAACAGAAAGGTGTGTCCACTCCAGTGGAGGAGGGTCAGCTCTGGCCGGTTGCTGACATTTGGCTGGCTGGCCGCTCTGAGTGAAGGGAGTCAGAGACCGCACCTCTAAGCGCGACGCCAGCTGCGTCCATCTGGACGGCCGATAGCGCATCAGTGAAAGGCAGGCCGCTTCCACGCAGCTCTGGGATGGGCGACCACACCTGTATGAATCGCCGCCTCACCGGCGCCGAATCACAGCTGTCGCCATGCCTTCGACTACAACCACAGACATCATGGACGCCCAGGTGAATAATGTCACGTCACAACATAAAACTGCCCCGTCCCCACCACCCTTCGACTGGATGACAATGTATCTGGATACGACCTAGTGTAATATGAAACGTGATTCATTCGACCACGTGACACATTCACGCTGATCCACTGTCCAATCTTGATGGGCCCCCAAACACTGCAATCGGAATTGACGAAGATTAGAATTGTTCAGTGAAATGGAACAGTGGAGGGTAAATATGCCAAGACCATCTCTGTCGTTTGTTTTGTGTCACCAGTTGGATGAAGTTCCACTGTCAGCGATGCTGAAAGAACTCCTGGCGATGTTGGACTACATGGACATCATGCCTTTTGCAGTCTTTGTGCACCATAATTACATTTCTTACACAAATGTGGCAGCTTAATATACCGGGTGATTAAAAAGTCAGTGTAAATTTGAAAACTGAATAAATCACGGAATAATGTAGATAGAGAGGTACAAATTGACACACAGGCTTGGAATGACATGGACTTTTATTAGAACCAAAAAAATACAGAAGTTCAAAAAATGTCTTACGGATGGCGCTTCATCTGATCAGAATAGCAATAATCAGCATAACAAAGTAAGACAAAGCAAAGATGATGTTCTTTACAGGAAATGCTCAATATGTCCACAATCATTCCTCAACAATAGCTGTATCCGAGGAATAATGTTGTGAACAGCACTGTAAAGCATGTCCGGAGTTATGGTGAGGCATAGGCGTCGGATGTTGTCTTTCAGCATCCCTAGAGATGTCGGTCGATCACGATACACTTGCGACTTCAGGTAACCCCAAAGCCAATAATCGCACGGACTAAGGTCTGGGGACCTGGGAGGCCAAGCATGACGAAAGTGGCGGCTGAGCACACGATCATCAGAAAACCACGCGCGCAAGAGATCTGTCTGACATTTTGTTAACTTTGTTTTTTTTTTTTTGGTTCTAATATAACCCCATGTCATTCCAAGCATGTGTGTCAATTTTTACCTCTCTATCTACATTATTCCGTGGTTTATTAAGTTTTCAAATTTATACTGACTTTTTGATCACCCGGTATTTGTTTGGTTAATTTGCAGGGTCTGTTACCATTTTGTAAATATAGCTTAATATTTCGTACTGCCAAAGCCGTTTTTTTTATTTGAAGTCAGATTTGCTTCTCATGACTTCCTTCCTTCCCCATGCCAACTATTCACCTCTCCGTCGTCTGAACGGCAAGCGGCTACGGGTGAACTGTATTTTCTCGTGTTCACTCGTGTTCCGCTGAAATGAAATTCAGCGCTAGCAGCACAGAAAGCTCTCGTCTGCTACCTTGTCTGCTTCTGTTGTTGACATGAGATGCGGAATGTATGAGGTGGTCTGAAAAGAATGTAATGTTGCAGGTTAGGGTCCAGTCATATTAATATAACCACTGCCCATGTTCGATGTGAGGGTGCCCTCAGCCTCGTGATGCCAAGTGAGGAGCTACTCGATCGAATAGTAGAGGCTCCGGTCAAAGAAAACCATCATAACGATTGGGAAAGCGGTGTGCTGACCAAACACCTCTCCTATCCGCATCGTCAGCTGAGGATGACACGGCGGTCGGATGGTCCCGATGGACCACTTGTGGCCTGAAGACGCAGTACTATGTTCGATGTCAACCAGCAATAACCACTCACTGGCGGTAGGTAGCAGCACTATCAGTGGAGGATATACAGGGTGGTCAGAAAATGTGTGAAATGCTTGTTGGCATGTTACAGGGCAGGTTGTACTGAGACATAAATGTTAACAAATAAATTCGATACGTTGCGTTATTTGGCATAGAGTTTAGCCAATCGGGGGTCGCACGCTCGCATTCAAGCGGCCTGCCAGGGGCGGTGTTGCCCAACGAGTGCTTTGTCTCGTTAGCTGAAACTTGAATTTATGCGCGCGACGATCTGATTGGCTAATTTCAATGCTAAATAACTCGGAAACGGCGCAACGTATCGAATTTTCTTTGTAACATTCATATCTCAGTACAACCTGCCCTGCAACATCCCTACAAGCGTTTTAGACATTTTCTGATCACATTGTATATAGCATCACGGGATGGGGCTCTGAAAAAACAGTACACTCGTTCTCGTAGTGTGGAAATGGAGCGATTAAACTGACTGGTAAAAAGGAAATGATCATCGGTTTTCGAGACAAGAGAGGAAGCGCTTCCGAAACGGCTCAGTTTTTAAAGCGTTCGCGTGCCGCACTGGTTAAACTATACCGTCCTTGGCAAAATGGCGTTATTCCATAAACGTCACCAAGGTAGAGATGGGTAATTCGCGAACGGTGCAAAAGAGCGGTTCACCAAGATGAACGAAAGGACCGAGGAACGAATTACAAGGAACGATCGGTTCATAGTTCACTTCGGTCGCTGCGGTCTACTTCTAGTTCCCGGGAACGAGGAACGATCGGTTCATAGTTCACTTCGGTCGAGGCGGTCTACTTCTAGTTCCCAGGAACGAGGAATGATCGGTTCATAGTTCACTTCGGTCGCGGCGGTCACTTGGGCAGTTCTCGTTCCAGCCTCGGTCGCGTGCTCGTCTCAGTCTCGGTCTCCCTCGGCCGCACTCGTCGTTCTTCGAATGACCACCTGTCTCAGTTCCATTGCCGACTGCTCCTAGTTGTTTCAGTATCCAGTTGTTCGTTTCGTTCGCTGCGCTCGCCTATTTTAAATGTGTTCCAAACTGTTCTTGCACTTGGTTCTGGCTATTCAGCGTCCACGACCGGTAATCAAAAAGTATTTTATAGTTACGTAAATTACATAAAAATTACGTTGTATGTAACAGGTACATCTTTTCCGGTAACAAAAGCGCATATCAGCTCACTTCATTATATCGATGAACAGCAGAAGGGATACTTATAACAAAGCAAGTTTTTTTGTTATTCATATATTTTTTGTTTCATCGACTTTATTCAGCAATTAACTTTCAATAATTTGCTTAATTTTTAGTGTAAGAAAATTCATATAAAACGACTTTCGTGTATCTTTCATGTACAAAACATTACATTTAGGAAGGCTCTAATTATTTTTAAGTTTGGTTGTTTCGAATTTGCATTAGCTGCCAGTTTGGTTTCTTTGAAAAAAAAAAAAAGAAAAAAAGTGGATCATTTTGGCTCAGTAGGAAAAGGGGTGCCTCTCCATTTGAAAAGACATAGATTGCCATAAAATCGTATTTACTTATTATCTCAAAAACATTTGTTCAGAAGGAGCTTTCAAACCAAATACTTTATTACTGCGAACTTTATTATTATTATTATTGATGCATTAACTTTAACTAATTTTTACTAAGCGTGTGACGCAAGTATGAGAGAACCACATATTATTTTATGCTCCCATAAAGTCTCTACTTCGCCTACGAACTCGGAGACAACGTGAAGTATATGTAGGGTGTAAACGATTATTGTTTACAACGTAGCATAGCTATGTAGTGGAAGTCGAAACCAAGTATTTTATACAACAGTTGTGGTCTATTAAGAAGCAGCCACCAACAGGTTTACAAGACTACATGTCGCGTGAGATTTTCATGTTCTCTTCTGCAGCTTTCTAAACATCGTCATCGATTGTTTCGCAATTGTTGCTTGCATTAGCTTGTTATTTCATCACTGCCTAATTATTACATGTTTGTTTGTTTGTTGTATCTGCTCGTAACGGGAAACACATCGTACGTAATTGGCGTGCAGTCTGTACTCGGGGCGGGTTTTCCATGCTCCACCCTATATTATTTCCCTGCGATCAGCCACACAAGGCTACAGTTGGCTAAACGAGAGGTTCTGCAGAATCACAGAAATTACTTCTAAAAGTGTGTAAGAATTCTGTAATGAATAAAAACTCTGTACTCCAGGGGGGAGGCAAGGGCCCCTCTTTGCGCCCTCCATCCTTCAGTCACCTAAACTACTAGTTTTCAGTTTTTCAAAAGAACCATATACCAAGCACAAATGAACGGTGAACGAGTAAAAATGAACGATTCCCGAAAAAGAACGATCAGCAGTGAACTAGTTCCCAAGGATGAACGAGTTTGCCCACCTCTACACCAAGGCAATCGTGGTGCACCACTCTCCGTAGATTACAGGGATGAAATTATAGGGATGAACGACGAGCAACAGTTGAGCAACTGACCGCACAGATGAACCAAGGGGCTACCAACAGGGTCTCCTCAATGCCCGGTCAGCAAATGTATCTGCGTATGCGCCTCAGAAAGCAGCCGCCGGGCTCTTGCACCAATGCGGCCTGCTGTTCATCTGCGATAAAGGCTCGAATTTACACCCCAGTAACGCAACTGGACGTGCACTGAATGGCGACGGGGTGGACCTTTCAGGTAAATTATGTTTTATGCTCCCTCGGACAGACGACTGTTCGCGTGAACAGTTCTGCAACAATCATCGGAAGAGTCCAGACCGGAGGAGGGAACATTGTGATCCAGGAAATGTCTCCATGCCCTTTAAAGGGTTATCACAAGCCACAATGGATCAACACAACTATTCATCTGTCCTAGATCTACTAGCAGGACGATCAACGTGTCATACAGGGTGCGTGTGTCGGACTGCATCAGAAGGTGTTTATTGTACCCCCATGACCCCCAAACTTCCCGAACTGAAACCAAACTGACAATCTTTGGGACCACCTCGATCGGTATACTCACGCAAATTGATCCTCAACCGAGAAACCTAGCCCAGCTGCCCAACGGACTGGAGCTGGCATGGCTCCATACTCCTGTCGCTGCCTTCCAGAACCTCACTGACTCTCTTACTGCACGTCCACGCTGCAAAGAGTACATATTTAGAGTTTTGACAGGTGGTCACATTAATCTCACTGGATCGTTTAGAAGAATATACAGGGTGATTCAAAAAGAATACCGCAACTTTAGGAATTGAAAACTCTGCAACGACTAAAGGCAGAGTTAAGCACTATCTGTCGGCGAATTAAGGGAGCTATAAAGTTTCATTTAGTTGTAGATTTGTTCGCTTGAGACGCTGTTGACTAGGCGTCATCGCCAGTTGATGCTAAGATGGCGACCGCTCAACAGAAAGCTTTTTGTGTTATTGAGTACGGCGAAGTGAATCGACGACAGTTGTTCAGCGTATATGGGGCACTGAGAATTCGCGGGAAAAGTCACTCGCCTAAGGTGAACGTTTTCTGTGCCATTTCAGCCAATAAAGTTTTTGGTCCCTTTTTCTTCGAAGGTGTTACTGTAACTGGACTACAGTATCTGGAGATGTTAGAGAATTGGCTGTTCCCTCAGCTCGAACAAGAAGCACAACAATTCATATTTCAGCCGGATGGAGCGCCACCACATTGGCACTTATCTGTCCGTAACTACCTGAACGTCAACTACCCGAGGCGATGGATCGGCCACCAGGCAGCCTGTGACAGAGCACTTCATCACTGGCCTCCAAGAAGCCCTGATCTTACCCCCTGCGATTTTTTCTTATGGGGGTATGTTAAGGATATGGTGTTTCGGCCACCTCTCCCAGCCACCATTGATGATTTGAAACGAGAAATAACAGCAGCTATCCAAACTGTTACGCCTGATATGCTACAGAGAGTGTGGAACGAGTTGGAGTATCGGGTTGATCTTGCTCGTGTGTCTGGAGGGGGCCATATTGAACATCTCTGAACTTGTTTTTGAGTGAAAAAAAACCTTTTTAAATACTCTTTGTAATGATGTATAACAGAAGGTTATAGTATGTTCCTTTCATTAAATACACATTTTTAAAGTTGTGGTATTCTTTTTGAATCACGCTGTACATGTCACAATACTGACCCTACGACGTATCTTAAAAAATAGGTTAGGTTAGGTTAGTGGTGTTTAACGTCCCGTCGACAACGAGGTCATTAGAGACGGAGCGCAAGCTCGGGTTAGGGAAGGATGGGGAAGGAAATCGGCCGTGCCCTTTCAAAGGAACCATCCCGGCATTTGCCTGAAACGAGTTAGGGAAATCACGGAAAACCTAAATCAGGATGGCCGACGACGGGATTGAACCGTCGTCCTCCCGAATGCGAGTCCAGTGTGCTAACCACTGCGCCACCGCGCTCGGTATCTTAGAAAATAGATTAAGGAAAGGCGAACGTACATTTTTAGCATTTCTAGACTTAGCTTTTCACAATGTTGACTGGAATACTCTCTTTCAAATTCTGAAGGTGGCAAGCATAAAATACCGGGAGCGCAAAGCTATTTACCATTTATACTGTCGAGTGGTACTTAAGATAGGTAAATAAATTAGTGAAGTCAATGTGAAGTAGAAATTAGAAATAAATGAAAAACTTGGTTTAGTTTAAAAGAGTTACACACTGGAAAACAGCGGGCAGATCAGCAGTGGCAACGTCCGGCGCTTGCAAGTCAGCACAACACGTTCGGGAGAAGGCATCGCCCTCCACACAATAGCGGAAGCTGTCGATTCAGCCGTCATGGCACCGCCCGTCCGGCTCACGTGTTTCTCAAATATCACATGCAATCAAAGGCCCTCGCCTACATCCCAAGAGCCAATGACCAACGTTAAGAAGATTCTTCAAGAAGCTTTTCAATCTGACAGAAGAGGCAATGACCGGCTCAGGTTTTTCTCAATTGTCACATGAGATCAAAGACCCTCGCCTACATTCCAAGAGCCAATGACAGACGTTAAGAAGATTCTTCGAGAAACTTTTCAATGTGACAGAAGAGGGAATGACCGTGAAGTCGTTCACCTCCAGTGAACTGAAGTAAATAAATATGCGAGACGCAGTGGGCCCGACGGTAGTTTTCAGTTCATTTCAGTCGGTGCTGAAGACCGTCATGCAGGAAGAGACTACATCGTACACAGAAACATCAAGTCCGCCACTGTAATGGAATAGCAAGCAGCAGCCTCACCGCCAGAAGACAGAAGTTAGAAGGTATTTGAAGACTGATTTTTATGTACCCGGATGACTCGTGAGGATGGGAAGGAGACGGCCTCACTTCAGCAGTCACCTGTGAGCTGGTGATGAAGATCTGACAGCCGAAGACTGGCAAGCGGGAGTCCGTTGTTCGAGTCTGGGACACTAGCCTACCCCCGCCACGCCGCTCCGCTGGCCGACGCACAACACACGCGGCCGCATAGAGAAGAGAAACACTGGGACGCCACATGCAAGGTAGCACCATCCGACTCAAGTCATCGTTCTCAATAATTAAACGGGCCACCTCACGAGGCGCGTCTCCAGTTAACTGGGCGAAACGGCGACACGAGATACACACCGCCAGGCGTAATCAGACGCTGCCGCTGCAGAAGGCCTCGCAGACGACACAGCTGCTGCTCTCCCAGCCAGAACAATCCAGTAAGGAAACCATTGTACAAATCTTTCAATAAAATTTATCTTATGTAAAAATGCTGTTTCATTCTACCTCATACCCGAGCCAAGGAAGAGCCCACCCTGCCCACATTTGGTTAAGAGAGAAAAAGGTAATTTATTTAGTGTTTTTCACGCTAACATAATGCTTTAGAATCAAATGCCCTTTGCAGTAATGCTCATCCTGACAATTGACTAGCATCAAAAGAGAAAACCCGGTTACAATACAGAAACGAGATTGCAGTTATAAGAGTCGAGGGGCATGAAAGGGAAGCAGTGGTTGGGAAGGGAGACACGGTTCTAGGCATCCCTGATGTTAATCAATCTGTATATTGAGCAAGCAGTAAAGGAAACAAAAGAAAAATACGGAGTAGGTACTAAAATCCATGGAGAAGAAATAAAAACATTGAGGTTAGCCGATGACATTGTAATTCTATAAGAGACAGCAAAAGACCTGGAAGAGCAGCTGAACGGAATGGACAGTGTCTTGAAAGGAGGCTATAAGATGAACATCAACAAAAGCAAAATGAGGATAATGGAATGTAGTCGAATTAAATCTGGTGATGCTGCGGGAATTACATTATGAAATGAGGCAGAGTAGTAAAGGGGTTTTGCTATTTGGCGAGCAAAATAACTGATGACGGTCGAAGTAGAGAGGATATAAAATGTAGACTGGCAATGGCAAGGAAAGCGTTTGTGAACAAGAGAAATTTGTTATCATCGAGTATAGATTTAAGTGTCAGGAAGTCTTTTCTGAAAGTATTTGTATGGAATGTACCCATGCATGGAAGTGAAACGTGGACAATAAATAGTTTGGAAAAGAAGAGAAGAGAAGCTTTCGAAATGTGGTGTTACAGAAGAATGCTGAAGATTAGATGGGTAGATCACATCACTAATGAGGAGGTATTGAACAGAATTGGAGAGAGGAGAAATTTGTGGCACAACTTGACTAGACGAAGGGATCGGTTGGTACGAGGCATCAATGGATCACCAATTTAGAATTGGAGGGCAGCGTGGAGGTAAAAATCGTAGAGGGAGACCTAGGGATGAATACACTAAACAGATTCAGAAGGATGTAGGTGTAAGTACTGGAAGATGAAGCTTTCACAGGATAGAGTAGCATGGAGAGCTGCATCAAGCCAGTCTCTGGACTGAAGACCACAACAACAGATATCACAACTGTGTCACGGACCAAAGAGATCCACAGCAGAAATGCCGAAGGAAAAGAAGTTTGATTGACAATAAAAGGGGACAGCAGGCGTGAACAGATTTAAATATCAACATCGTTTTAGTTCAGCTTATAAAAAAAATTACAAATATCCTTGAAAGTAACCAGGCGTGAATAAGTTTCTATTACGATGGTCAAAATGAAAAATATGCGCCGCGCGGGGTAGCCGTGATGTCTTAGGCGCCTTGCCACAGTTCGCGCTGCTTTACTCCGTGGCGGTTCGAGTCCTCCCTCGGGCATGGGTATGTGTGTTGTCCTCAGCGGACGTTAGTTTCAGTTGATTCAGTACCGTGTAATCCTAGGAACCGATGACCTCAACAGTTTAACCCCTTAGGAACTTACCACAAATTTTCAGAAATAGGCGAAAACCGTGATCATTCTCGTTGCTTAAGCTCATAATTGATGTATCACTGTTACATTGAGACTTTTAATGAGAAAAAAAAAATAGTTTAACCGTGGCACAGCAGTCTGCCATATAACGAACATAATAGCAGATTTTTCTGGCACTCCTAGTACGTACCTATTACGTTTCATCAATCACGTTTTATTGACAGTATTTTCCTGAAACGTACTTTAATAAAATTCTTGTCACTGCACAGTATCAAATGTGTGCCGAGAATACCATATTTGAGGCATTACTTCCCACCATCGACAACGCAGTGACCGACGGCCTTCACTTACCGATCGAGAGCAGCTGCGTAGACTTTTCAGTGTTATCAGACAAGCAATTCTGTGTGAAACAGCCTCAGAAATCAATGCTGAACGTACAAGGAAAGTATCCATTACGTCTGTGAGGTGGAATTTCGAGTTAATGAGCTATCACCCGCAGCAACTTTCCCGGTCTCGTGACCATGGGTATGAACGACTGTAGCAAAGAAAAATTCTATCTACGGCATGTCACTTGCAATACTGTCAAGAAAGCCATAATGCGGAGTAGATCAGCATCTACTGCACATGATGGCATCACTATCCAGATGTTAAAACTTATTATTGATCAACTACTGCCCTCTATAACAGACATTTTCAACGATTCATTAATCACAGCCGGCCGGGGTGGCCGAGCGGTTCTAGGCGCTACAATCTGGAACCGCGCGACCGCTACGGTCGCAGTTTCGAATCCTGCCTCGGGAATGGATGTGTGTAATGTTCTTAGGTTCGTTAGGCTTAAGTAGTTCTACGTTCTAGGGGACTGATGACCTCAGAAGTTAAGTACTATAGTACTCAGAGCCATTAATCACAAGTGTTTTCCCTGAGGCCTGGAAACTAGGACAAAAAGCCACTGCCTAAAAAGGACATCGTCACAGCACCCTCTGATTACCGCCCCATCTGCCTTCTTCCTGCACTATCAAAAGCCTCAGAATGTATAGTCGATGACCAGCTCACCAACTACCTAACTACTAACAACTTACTAGACGAATACCAATCAGGTTTTCGTAAACATCGAAGCACAACATCCTCACTGATAAAGGCGACAGATGACCTGAAACTTGCCGTGGACAGACAAGAAGCGACTATCATATGCTTCTTAGATTTCAGCAAAGCATTTGATACTGTCGACTTCGACATCTTACTAGCCAAACTTAGCGGTCTAAATTTCTCACCAAGTGCAGTGCAATAGTTTCGCTCATACATGGCGTCTGGTCAGCAACGCGTCCTGTCCGGGAATATAAAATCACAATAGCGGCAGGTAGTGTCAGACGTTCCCCAAGGCTCAGTACTAGGTCCCATACTCTTCTCTCTGTATGTCAATGATGTGTCATCGGTTCTGACTTATTGCAAATATCATATGTATGCTGATGACCTACAGTTGTAAGTGGGAAACGAAGCAATCTTAAGAAAGCTATTGAAAATTTCAATACTGATCTCAATGCACTATCACAATGGGCACAGGACATAGGACTAAAACTAAACCCATTCAAAACCCAAGCGGTACTTGTTGGTCACTCTAAGCTCATTAGCCCAAAACATCGGGAATCCGTATCATCTCTCATTCTAAATGGAACAAATATTTACTTCTCTCCCTCAGCAAAGAGTTTGGGAGTAATAATAGATGAAAATCTAAATTGGACAAAGCACGTAACAGCAGTGTGCAAAAAAGCATCAGCATCCCTTCATGTCCTACAAAAATATAAAAAAAAACTCTTCCCTTTCGATCTGAAAAAGAAATTAGTACAAACGCTTATACTCCCAATCATTGACTACAGCGATATTATCCTACAAGGCCTCTCTCAGGAAAACTCGCGATGTCTTGAACTGGTCATGAATGCCTGCGTCCGATATATCTGTGACGTTCGACTTTTTGATCACATTTCACCAGCATACGCAAAATTGTCCTGGCTGCGTGCAGACAAACGCAGGGATTTCCATACACTCTGTCTCATTTGCTGCCTTACTGTCCCTCATATCTCTCCTCGTCCTTAACGCTTATGGCGGAACAACATGACAGAAACACAAGTTCCCATTATAATAAAATCCTCTCTGTTTCACTGCATCGATCAGTCACCTTCTCCAAGTCCTTTACAGTAGCGGGAGACGAGACAATTCATCCTCGAGGCCACCAAACGATTTTTGAGGATGCGAACACTATGAGCAGGGTCCCCGTCGTCTTGGAACGCAACGTCACTACAGGGGAACAAACATTGTACAATGAGGTGGGCATGATCATCCCGGATGGACGCAAAATTTTTGGCAGTAATGCAACCTTCCAGCGTAGAATACTACTATGTGGGTGTCCAGTACATCACCGTACCCGCGCCACAATTCACAATTACGACGTCAAGTGGACCAGATGTGCAACAAGATTGATCCGAGCAAATGATTTCTTCCATTGCTCCATAGTGCAGGTTTCTTGGCTTCGGCGCCTCTATTCCTGTTACGTACTTTTGTGTAATTTATTGTGTGGTTCTGAAATTTCAGTTCGCTCTGCAATTCCCTGATTACGAAGCTGCTTCGTGTCTTTTTGATACAGACACTGCTCGTGAGTGAGAAACGTAGTTCGGCAATGACTTTTGCAGCCGTAGTACCCTTATTTTTTCGTCACAATTCCCTTCAATCAAATTGTCCCACAACAACCGTCCACCACCAGAACTGAAGAAACACTTCAGACTTCGCTGTCGCTTAGTTGAGGATTTTTTTCCGCTTTCCATCAATGAGATATCGTTCATCGATAAGATCTCCCTTGAAGCACCAAAGACTTTGGCTGCCTTAAGCAAGCACCTACCATACAAGAACCAACGCTTCTCCCACGTTCAGATTCACTAATTCCGAGGTAATGCACTCACAACTACGCAGAACTTTGTTCTAACCACTACCGACACACCCAACGATTGAGGACATTGTAGAGGTGCAGTTCGTGACCACATACGACAGTGCAACCTGCAGGCTCTGCTAAATAAATGTCGTGAGACTAGATTCTCCCGTCAGGTAGGCCGTTCGCCGGGTGCAAATCTTTAGATTTGACGCCGCTTCGGCGACTTGCGCGTCGATAGGGATGAAATGATGACGAGTAGGATAACATGACACCCAGACCCTGAGCGGAGGAAATTTCCGACTCAGCCGGGAATCGAATCAGGGCCGTTAGGATTGACATTCTGTCGCGCTGACGACTCAGCTACCAGGCGGGTACAGGTCCTGCCGGCATCAGCATTTACGTTAAACCAAGGATTTCTCGCTGTGTTTTCATATGTTTGTCTAGCTCCCGTTCGCTCCGGTACAAAGCAGGATTTACCACGCTGATTGTTGAAACAGCGTCAATCGCTGTTTCGGTGACAGACGGTTATCCTCGTGCTACAAACTGCCGCGACCGCGTGACATAAGAGCTGTGAATACGGCAGGATGATCTGAAGAGCAGGATCAAAGGCACGACTGGTGTTGACTACGCTGCATGACAAACGTAGCATCAACGACGAACCGAACGTTCACATCCAGAGTTACGCCGCCGGGCACGAGCTTGGCAAATACTGCGCGTATTTTACAGCTCACGGAAGTGATCATTAAAATAAGGAAACAATAAAAGCACGACTAAACTAACTACCCGACAATTTATGTTCATGTCTCGGAAGTTGTGCCTGTACTTTTCGTTAATTTGAAATATTTTCGGAGCTTGTGTCCCGTTATCTTGCTTCCATTATCAGGTGCCACTTCACAACCGCCTCTCTCGTGTCCTTGCCTCTCTGATCGTCATCTAAGGGATCCCCCATTGCCCTCTTTTCCTTTCCATTGTTCCTTAGCTTGGTCCCCGCTAAATACTGAGTTCTCAACAGTTTCTACCAATGCACTGATATCTGATCAGAGTGTGGGAAGAGCTCTAGGTCGCGCAAGAACCTTACCCGGTGCAGGAAGGGGTCACAGTACAGGGCAGAGGTCGTGTGAACGTGTCGCTCTCCCACGATACTGCCTACCTGCCAGCGCCTGACTCACGCTCCATGTAACCGCCTAGTTTGTCATAGTGAGTTGATGTAGGTAGGGTATTCTGATCTAAAGTGAACATTAATGTGGGGTGTTTCCACCCTACGCCTTTATGACGGCTCCAACTCAGCTGGGCACACATTCAATGAAATGTCTGGATCTCAGTGGAGGAATGGCAGCCCATATTTCCTCAAGAGCAGAAATCAGACGCTGGGATCTGGAGCGTCGACGCTTTAATTAATCCCTAAGGTTTGGTTCAGGTGAGAAGTCTGGGAAGGCCAGTCCATTTCAGTAACGTTATTGTCCACAAACCACTGCCTTACAGATGCTGTTCCCTGACAGGCACCATTGTATACTGTGCTGTAAAATGTCTATAAATTGGGCCACATGATAAAGAGGAGTAACGATCTGGTGATGCAACTGCCATGCAACAACAGTCTAGATCGCAGTAATATTTTATTAATGACCGGTTTCAACTTCATATAGAAGTGATTTTCAGAATATGAGCACTGTCGAAAAGGAATCGCAGAGTTACGGAAGGTCTGATCAGTACGGTGTGAGAGGAAACTACAGTGAAATAGCGATACAGCATTTACACATCTGGCCCTTGTGCTGACAGATCTGACTCTCGTGCTGCCAGCAAGTGTAGCAAAAATAAAATTATTTTGTTCTTTTGATTATTGATTGGAAACTATTAAGAAGACCTACCAATACCACTAGGTGGCATCTATCAATCTCTAAGCTTATTAATTTTGGCATAAAAGACACTATTTATTGGTTGGTTGATTTCATCTACATCTACATCTACATCATTACTCAGCAATTCACATTTAAGTGCTTGGCACCATTCCACTCCCGAACAGCGCGCGGGAAAAACGAACACCTAAACCTTTCTGTTCGAGCTACGATTTCTCTTATTTTATTTTGATGATCATTCCTACCTATGTAGGTTGGGCTCAACAAAATATTTTCGTATTCGGAAGAGAAAGTTGGTGACTGAAATTTCGTAAATAGACCTCGCCACGACGAAAAACGTCTTTGCTTTAATGACTTCCATCCCAACTCGCGTATCATATCTGCCACACTCTCTCCCCTATTACGTGATAATACAAAACGAGCTGTCCTTTTTTGCACCCTTTCGATGTCCTCCGTCAATCCCAAGTGGTAAGGATCCCACACCGCGCAGCAATATTCTAACAGTGGACGAACGAGTGTAGTGTAAGCTGTCTCTTTAGTGAACTTGTTGCATCTTCTAAGTGTCCTGCCAATGAAACGAAACCTTTGGCTTGCCTTTCCCACGATATTATCTATTTGGTCTTTCCAACTGAAGTTGTTTGTAATTTTAACACCCAGGTACTTAGTTGAATTGACAACCTTGACAATTGTACTATTTATCGAGTAATCGAATTCCAACGGATTTCTTTTGGAACTCATGTGGATCACCTCACACTTTTCGTTATTTAGCGTCAACTGCGACCTGCCACACAATGCAGCAATCGTTTCCAAATCGCTGTGCAACTGATACTGGTCTTCGGATGACCTTACTAGACGGTAAATTACAGCATCATCTGCGAACAGCCTAAGGGAACTGCTCAGATTGTCACCCAGGACATTTATATAGATCAGGAACAGCAGAGGTTCAAATGGCTCTGAGCACTATCCGACTAAACTTCTGAGGTCATCAGTCGCCTAGAACATAGAACTAATTAAACCTAACTAACCTAAGGACATCACACACATCCATGCCCGAGGCAGGATTCGAACTCGCGACGGTAGCGGTCGCCCGGCTCCAGACTGTAGCGCCTAGAACCGCATGGCCACTACGGCCGGTAACAGCAGAGGTCCCAGGACGCTTCCCTGGGGAACACCTGATATTACTTCAGTTTTACTCGATGATTTGCCGTCTATTACTACGAACTGCGGCCTTCCTGACAGGAAATCACGAATCCAGTCACACAACTGAGACAATACCCCATAGACCCGCAGCTTTGGGGGGAAAGGGACCAAACAGTGAGGTCATCGGTGTCATTACAGTGGGGAAGGATGGGGAAGGAAGTCGGCCGTACCCTTTCGAAGGAACCATCCCGTTGCCTACCCCAAGTGAATTAGGGAAACCAAGAAAAACCTAAATCTGGATGGATGGACGCGGATTTGAACTGTCGTCCTCCCGAATGCCCGTCAAATGTGCTAACCACTGCGCCTCCTCGCTCGGTAACACTCTTTGTCTCATGCTCTGTAACTGTTTATATGTTCGTACCTAGTTTACGATAACTTATTTTGTAAAGTCCATATGAATATCTCACATTTTGTGAATTGTTTACTGTTGGCTGTGGCTGACGTAATCAGTTTTCGGTATGAAATTACTATACCATTGAAACCGTAGCGCCGGCCCCTGTGGCCGAGCGGTTCTAGGCGCTTCAGTCTGGAACCGCGCTGCTGCTACGGTCGCAGGTTCGAATCCTGCCTCGGGCATAGATGTGTGTGATGTCCTTAGGTTAGATAGGTTTAAGAAGTTCTAAGTTCTAGGGGAGTGATGACCTCAGATGTTAATTCCCATAGTGCTTAGTGCCATTTGAAGCATTTTTTGAAACCGTAGCTCTAGACCCGTAAGTCGGCAGTTTGCGGTCGTGATACAGCGTGAGCATCCGAGATGCCACTAGCAGCATCCAGTTGGGTGAATCCTACATCGCTACATCATTGCACTTCTTTCTGATCTTGTTCCTACAACGCTCGTTTCCTGAAGATGACTTCTACAGTAGGTCGAACAAAGTCGTTAGTAAAATACCATTTGCCATCTCGAATGTTGTTTCAATCCACGTGTAAAATGTGTGCATATACGCTGAAGAGCCAAACAAACTGATACACCTACGGAATATCGTGTAGGCCCCCCGCGAGCACGTGGAAGTGTCGCTACACGACGTGGTACTGACTCGACTGGTGCCTGTAGTAGTGTCTGTAGTAGTGTCCGAATGAACAGATACCATCTCCATATAGTTAAGGCTAACCGGCCATTGACCTCCTTCTTCTATGCTGGATGCACACACATTGCCCGAAGTCTCACGGGACTCGGTAAGATTGTCTGCCGCGAGTAATGAGTGTAATGGGCAGGGGCATTACGAAGGTAGCGTGTGGACATTAAGTTGGGAATGTGGGTCTCACGGGGAGCGTGCTAGGGATAAATCCCTGCAGTCGCACTATCCGCTGTGCCCTCGGTGGCTCAGATGGATAGAGCGTGTGCCATGTAGGCAGGAGATCCCGGGTACGAGTTCCAGTTGCGGACACAAATTTTGAACTGTCCCTGTTGATGTATATCAACGCCTATCGACAGCTTAGGCTCTTGATTTAATTATCATTTCATGCTCAATAACGTTTTTGTCTGGTGAGTTTGGTGGCCAGAGGAAGTGTTTAATAAATGAAAAGCACTAGTTTGCTTTCGTTCTACAGTATTACTTTTATTGTCTTAACCGTTTTTCGGCTTAGAAGGCCATCTTCAGACAGTTACTGAATATTGTCCCCAAAGAAGTTACAATTTTTGTAAACAACATTGGAAGAGAAGTTACACGTCTAGATTAAAGCAGAAACATACAGTAAGTAACATCTTTGACAGTGTGGTGGTAAGGCAATGAAAAAATAAACAATTGAACAGTAAATAAATAAAAATGGAGTGGACAGGAAAAACATTAACACAAAATAGGAACATTATGACTACAGAACAGTTTCTATTAACAAACTAAACTAATAAAATAAAATAAAATTAGTACTTCACAAGGCTACTTCAGAAGGTACAAAATGTAGAGAGTGATACACAAACCAATTAAAAGAAGAAAAGTTAACAATGTAGCTACAGAATACATAAGGAACTTAAGCAACATCAATAAGATACAGAGAAATAGATAAATGCAGGTAAATGCATAAAAGATAAAGTAAATGCAACCTTTGACAGTGCAGCGGTACTGCATTTTAAAAGGAAAAAAGGCTGAACAATACACAAATACAAAAGGAGCAAACAGTAAAACCATTAACATTATATTCAAAGCTGTGGCTACGTAACAGTTTACATTAAATGAGTGAACCAAGTAAAATGTAAACAATATTTGATCAGACACCTACAAGAGGTATTAAACATGGGCAGTAATATAAGGACCAGTTAAAAGAAAGCCCGAACAATTGAAACTACCATCTACGTGGAATACATAGACAACTTCAATAACATGAAGGAACTTAATGAATACAGGAAAATGGGAATATGTAGGATCAGACAGTGTGGGAAGTAATGACCAACAGAGATGATTATATGAATTTTAGGAGAAGGGAAGTATCTGATCATTTAGGATTAGATCTGGACTGTGGTCAATATGTTCGTTAATTTCCAGGGCTTCCAGATGATTGAGTTTATGGTCTTTGTTTGTTAAGTGAAGTACATTGGACACTGGCTGGTACTTGTTACTCTCACTCAGTACATGCTCAGCAAATGCTGAGTCAGAATTCTGCAGCCTCCAGCTGTGCACATGTTCAGCCAGCCTAGTTGCTATGTCTCTGCGTGACTCACTAATGTAAAACTAGTCACAATCAGAAGAGCTAATTTTGTATACCCCACTGTTGACTAACAACTGAATCTTATCTGGGTCTTGAAAATACACAGGGCTGTCGTGTTCTTAACATAGTAGAAAAGCTTATACGTGCAAGATATCAGTGCTTGGGCTACAATGTGTGAAACCTCTCCTAGATATGGTAGTGTACACCATTTCTTGCAGACAGTGGATGGGGAAGCATATGGGGTATAGAGGAGGGTAATAATATTCAGTTTTTGTTTCCTCTGCAAGATGTGGTCAATACGATATGGACCGTAGCCATTGAGTGCTTTAAAATCATCTCTGGACGTGGGGACAGATATTAGACAGTGTACTATTGAATGGAAAGCTGCATCTTTGTGAGCTATGGGGTGTTGTGAGCAAGAAGGTATTACTGCGTCTGTAGTTGTTGTTTCTTTATAAATTTTGTAATAATGTGTGTGTGTACTGATGTCGATGGTGAGATCTAAGAAGTTTATTTACATGTTATTTATCTCCATTGTGAACTGAATATTTTTATACTGACTGTTTAGGTTTTTCAAACATGTGTTGAGTTGTCTTGTAGTACCAGTTAACATACACAGGACATAATCCACATGTGTAAACCAGTATTTGATATTTGCATTCAGAAGTTGTTTTTTAAGAAAATTTTGTTGAAAATGACCCACAAATATTTCAGCCAACAGTGGACTAAAGGGGGAACCCATAGCTAAGCCATCTGTTTATAAAGAGTCCCTTGACACTGGAAATAGTTCTGTGCCAAGCACGTCTGAGAGGCCAGTCTCAAGTATTTCAATTCCGCAGGGTTGACATTAGACTTGTGCATCGGCTCTGTCAGATTACCAATGCATTCCACCACTGGTGTGTTGGAAAACACTCTGCAGACATCAAACGATACTAATTTATCACTGTGTGTCACAGATATACCTTTTATCTTATTTACTAGGTCCACAGAATCTGAAATACTATGCTTTGGTTTGAATTTAGTCTTGTTCTTAATTAAAGCAACCAGTTTACTAGCTAGTTTGTAATATGGAGCAATGAATGGTGATACAACTGGACGAATAGTAACATCTCGTTTATGCAGTTGAGGAAGCCCATACATTATAGGAGGCACTGGGTTCATATTAGTTTTACTTAAAAAAAAAGAGAATATGTTTTTGCATGAATTCAGTGCATATTTAACGTCGTCCCTGAATAATGTAGTAGGGTCTTGGGAGCCTGTGGTATTCAGGAAATCATTAGCTTTATCTACATGATCACATTTGTTCAAAAGTACAATACTGTTGTCTTTATCAGATTTTGTGTCTATGATATCATGTTGTTGTAATTTCTGTTTTAAGGACTTGAGGGTTTGAAAGTCAGTAGTCCGTGGGATATTACCCTCGAATCTGGTTTCTTTCTTTAGTGCGTTGGGAACTAAATATTTTGCAGTGGTGTCTTTCGTTATAGCATATACAGTATTAACTTCAGAAGAGTGTTCCTGGAGCCGCTCTGTAGCAATTCTGGTCGTGTTAGACGTCACATTGTCCTGCTGGAATTGCCAAAGTCCATCGGATTGCACACTGAACATGAATGGATGCAGGTGATCAAATAAGATGCTTAAGTACGTGTCACCTCTCAGAGTCGTATCTAGACGTATCAGGGGTCCCATATCTCTCCAACTGCACACGCCCCCCGCTATTACCGAGCCTTCACCAGCTTGCAAGATCAACTGCTCACATTCAGGGTCCTTCGATTCATGAGCGTCCGCAGCTCGTGGTCGAGCGGTAGCGTTCTCGCTTCCCGCGCCCGGTTTCCCAGGTTCGATTCCCGGCAGGGTCAGGGATTTTCTCTGCCTTGTGATGACTGGGTGTTGTGTGATGTCCTTAGGTTAGTTAGGTTGAAGTAGTTCTAAGTTATAGGAGACTTATGACCATAGATATTGAGTCCCATAGTGCTCAGAGCCATTTGATTCATGAGCTTCTCTCCATACCCGTGCACGTCCATCCGCTCGATACAATCTGAAGCGAGACTCATCCGACCAGAAAACATATTTCCAGTAATCAAGAGTCCAGTGTCGGTGCTGATGGACCCAGATGAAGCGTAAAGCCTTGTGACGTGCAGTCATCAAGGGTACACGAATGGGCCTTCGACTCCGAAAGCCCATATCGACTATGTTTCGTCGAATGATTCGCACGCTGCCACTTGCTAATGGCCCAGCTTTGAAATCTGCGAAAAGTTTACACTTCTGTCACGTTGAATACTTCTCTTCAATCGTCGTCGGTCCCGTTCTTGCAGGACCTTCTCCCATCCGCAGCTATGTCAGAGGATGTTTTACTGGATTCCTGATATTCACGATACATTCGTGAAATGGGCATACGGGAAAATCTCCACTTCATCACTGCTTCGGAGATGGTGCGTCGCATCGCTCGGCTGACGACAATAACACGACATTCAAACTCACTTATGTCTTGATAATCTGTCATTGTAACAGCAGTAACCGATCTAATAACTGCGTCAGACACTTGTTGTCTTATAAAGGCGTTGCCGACGCAGTGCCCTATTCTGCCTGTTTTCATATCTCAGTATTTGAATACGCATGCCTATACCAGTTTCTCTGGAAGTTCAGTGTACAATATTGGACCACATTGTGATCACAAACTGAACCACACCAAGAAATGTGCGAGGTGGGTTCCCCGAGAGTTTACTGTTCATCACAAAGAGCAAATTTTTCATTTCAACAAAACACAAAAATCAATAAGGAAAGCATTGCTTAGAAAACATTGTCTGGCCTGAATAGAAAACGTTCAGAATGGCAAAGGAAAGGCGTCCTTCGCATTTTAAGGTGTTTGATCAGATGCAAGTTTTTCTATGCAATAAAGTATTGTTCGGCGAGGGGATAGGACGACTCTGAAGAACATGAGACAAGAGCAAAAATTATGTTGAAAAATAAGAAACAGTGTGGATTTAATAAATCGTTTCTGTAGTGAATCTGTTTGTTCACTTATTTAATTGAGAGATTGAGAGTACAAGTGGTGCTAGTACTTCATGAACCAAACTAAATAAATGACTGGCAAAGTGAAATGGTAATTTATAAATTATGTGAGTTTCTATCGAAACATCGGATACTTTTTCCTTATGGTCAGTTAATCTGTGTATATTTGTGGTACAGATGATAGTGCGTCTGCATTATTTTTTTACAATATATTAAAATGCTTACACTCCTTGCATCTTAAAAGTTTTTAAAGTAAAACAGGCACAAGTGAAAAACATTTTATTTACAGTTCCATATTTGAACTACTTACAATTATATATATGGTACAATAAATGTTCATCATAAAACAAGGATATGTGAATAGTTAAAGAGAAATTAATATGACTGGCACAAAAGCAATAGATAAATATCAAATAAAATTAAAATCACCAGAACGAGAATGTGACGGTACGATACGTACGAGAGATTTTACGTAATTTCTACACTGAAGCGCCCAACACACTGGCATAGGCATGTGTATTCACAGACAGAGAGACGTAAACAGCCAGAATACGGCGCTGCGGACCGGACCTCCTGTATAATTCAGCAAGTGTCTGGCGCAGTTGTTAGATCGGCTACTGCGGCTACAGTGGCAGGTTATAAGATTTAAGTCAGTGTGTTACAGTAGGCGTACGGGCGTTGGGACACAGCATCTCCAAGGTAACGAAAAAGTAGGGATTTGTCCGTACGACCATTTCACGAGTATACCGTGAATATCAGGAAACCGGTAAAACATTAGACCGCCTTCATCGCTGCGGCGGAAAAAGATCCTGCAAGAACGGGAGCAACGACGACAGAAGAGAATCGTTCAACGTGACAAAGGCCCGAAATTTCCGCCAACTACTGAAAATTTCAATGCTGGGCCATCAACAAGTGTCAGTTTCCGAACCATTCAAAGAAACATCATGGATATGGGCATTCTGAGCCGAAGTTCCAATCGTGTACCCTTGATGACTGCACGGCACAAAGCTTTACGCCTCTCCTGGGTCGTCATCACCTACACTGTACTGTTGATGACTGGAAACATGTTACGTTGTCGGACGAGTCTTGTTTCAAACTGTATTGAGCGGATGGACATGTACGGGTGTGGAGATAACCTCATGAATCCATGGACCCTGCATATCAGGAGGGGACTGTTCAAGATGGTGGAAGCTCTGTAACGGCGTTGGGCGTGTGCAGTTTGAGTGATGGTCCCTGATATGTCTAAATACGACTCTGACAGGTGAAACGTACGTAAGCATCCTATTTCATCACCTCTATCCATTCATGTCAATTGTGAAATCCCATGGACTTGGGAAATTCCAGCAGGACAATGCGACAGCCCAAACTTCCAGAATTGCTCCAGAGTCGTTCCAGGAACAGACTTCTGAGTTCAAACACTTCCGCTGGCCATCAAACTCCCCAACCATGAAAATTACTGAGCATATGTGGGATGCCTTGCAACTTACTGTTCAGAAGAGATTCATGGTGTCAGGTCCCTCCAGCACTACTTCAGACATTAGTCGAGTCCAGGCTACGTCGCGTTGCGGCACCTCTGCGTGTTAGCAGGGGTCCTGCACGATATTAGGCAGGGGTTTCAATCCCTTTGCCTCTTCAGTGTATAATCCGACACTGTCAAAGTCTATACAATCATCATCATTTTCTTGTGACGCAAGTCTTAAAGAACATTCTTCCTGTACAACACGTGTGATGTCACACCAGTGTGTTGTTTCTTTTGCAGTCTCTCTCGTCCCTTTCTTTGACTACAACCTCTCGTTTCTCCAATCCCTCTTCTTCAATCCATGGTAACTGCTGTCTGGGAGTGGGATATATAGTGTTATTCAACTAATGATAAAGTTGTGGGAAATAGTTGTTCATCTCTTAATGTGCTAAAGATTTTTTTCAGTTTTCAAACTCCACTTGGCGCAAAGAGTGTAGAAGAGATGCCGACGGGGGCTACGTTGTGAATCCTGAAATCGGCGTCTATAAGCTCAAGATTACAGTTTATTGAATACCTGGACTTCATTGTTAGGGGATTTTCTTCGCTGATTCAGATAGACCTCCACTGTACTTTGTTTCCTCCCGTGCTCCCTTCTGCGTTTTTATCAACTTTTTTTGCTATGGCATCCATGGTTCTAACTGAAAAGAAAACTTTTCTGTTTTCATTTCCACAACGAAAAAACTTTGTAATATCAGCTATTGAATTAACAGGGCTATATATCACCAATAAATCAATCATTTTGTGTGTGTGTATAGATCTGCCAGTGATAATGTGGACACTTTTTTCAAAATATTAACAGAAGTTATAGATAAAGTCTCAAATATAAAGGTCAACATAATTCTTTCTGGGGACATAACACCAACACTAATATCATAAATGAATCCAGCAGCATCCTCATAAATATCCTTCAAAGTTCTGGCATGTCCTTATTGGTCAACAGTGCAACATGGGCCTCTACAATAACTGCATCAGTAATTGACCATGCGGCCACATATATAGACAGGGAAAAATGTGACGCATCATTAATACATCTCGGACTATCAGACCATCTCTGTCAAATAAAAACAGTGAAATCAGGCATAGAATCATTCCATACACTACAAGCCTACAAACGACCTCTATCAGAAATCACAATAAAAGATTTTTCAAAAGAACTAGCAAAACAAAGCTTGGATGAATTGTGTAAGGAAATCAATGAGAATATGAAATTCTTTAAATTCTCCCCATTATTTAAATTGAACATTGAAAGGGCATTTCCAAAAGTGTGCGTGTATGTATCAACATTTCACAAAAAACAGATGGATAAGAGCAGGTATAAGAAATCCTCCCAAGCACTTAAATACCTCAGTTCCATGAAAAAGAGTCGCAATGATCCATAATTCTTCAGTTTCTATCGTAGAAACAAAAAGATCGATAGGAAGGTGCAGATTGCTGCAAAAAATAATTTAATGACATAATAATATATAATGCAGAGAAACGGGGAGAAGGAAACAAACGGAGATTAACGTACTGCTAAGGGAGGCGTATAAGGTTTTAAATGGTCCACAACACTTCGCAAACTATATAAACTAGCATTTTTCAAGTACTGCAGAGAAGTTACAGCAAAAATTCCTCAAAACAAATGTAACAACTGCAAAATAATATTGCACTAAATACAACGATGTTATTTCCAACCACAGAGAATGAAGTCTATAAAAGTGTTCAGAAAATGAAAAATTAAACATCAGTGGGCTTAGATGAAGTACGAGTGTGTGTACTGCAAAAAAGCATAGTGATTATACAACGCCCCTTAACAAATTTAATAAACTGATCCTTCACATCAGGGACATTTCCAAAGCAGTTAAAAGAGGCAAGAGTTGTATCTTTGCTTATGAAAGGTAATGCAGAAGACATAGAAAATTACTGCCCGATTTCCCTGCTGTCACCAATCTAAAAAATAATAGGAGCAATTCTGAAACACGGATTAATGAATTACCTGAATGAATACAATATTTTAAGCGAGTCACAGTTTGGTGTCTGAACTGCAAAAATACTGAGTCAGTCATAGTAGAATTCACAAAAGTTGTACTTGATGCTCTTGACAAAGACGAGTGGGTCACGGGCATATTTTTGAATCTTCGTAAGGCCTTTGATACAGTCAACCACAAGATTCTATTAAATAAATTAGAAGAATTAGGAATAAGAGGGGTAGCTTATGACTGGTTCCGATCATACCTGGCAGACAGGGTACAAAGAGTAGACATAACACATACTTCAAATAGATCCAAACATCTCGTAAAACACATATCAAAACCAAAACACATTAATATAGCGGTTCCACAACGTAGGATATTAGGACCAATATGAGTCCCGATATACATCCAAGACTTTCCCAATAGTGTTACTCATAGTGAGAAAATTCTCTTCGCTGATAACAGCAATATTATAATCACTGAGAAAACAAGACAACTCTTAGTAGAGAAAGCAAATGAAACTGTCAAGGAAGTTTACGATTGGTTAGTAAGCAATAAAGTGACATTCAGCATAAACAAAACTAATGCCATGAATTTCAGTTTGAAGGAGGAAGAAAGACAATGTTAAATTAAATGTAGATTGCACCTCTATAGACTGTGTAAGAAATGCAAAATTTCTAGAATTGATTATTGATTCTCATTTGAAGTGGTGAGAACACACAAAGGTACTTGCAAACAGAATGTTATCAGCATGTTATGTCCCTAGAATCCTATCATCAGTGTGTAACATACAGTGTCTTTTAGTTACATACTATTCATATGTACACTCAATTCTTATCTACGCCATTCTTTTTTGGGGAACAAATGCACAAAATGTGAACACAATCTTCAAGCTCCAGAAAAGAGCCATAAGAATAATAACCAAAAATAGTAGTCGAGCTCATTGTAAAGATCTGTTCAAAACACAGGGGATTTTAACTGTACACATGAAAAATAACATTGATAATTATTGTACAAACAGCGACCATGGAACAAGAGCTAAACTCAACTTACAAGAAAAAATAAACATAAAACTCACAAAGCATTTTTTTCCAAGTAGTAAAACTGTACAATAAATTACTAAAAGAGATTAAAGAAACTCCAAAAATACACTTATTTAAAAAAAGCAGCTAAATGGTACCTATTGTGCAATATATTTTATACATTGAAGGATTACTTAGAGTAGGGGTTTGGTAAAAAACGTTTTAGAAATAAATAATAACAATGATTATAAAACACCCAACATTCCATATAACACCTTCACACTATGTTCTTTTCCTTCTTTTTTTCCTTTTGTAGAAAAACTTACCCCAAGCTATGCATTGCGCGATACTAACACCACTTCCTCTTTCGGAGCACAACACCTCACTTATTATAGAGGGATGCTGACTCAGTTTTTTAGAATAGAAAACGGGAAGTTGCGGTGCAGAAAATGGCCCAGAGATCACCAGTGTGTGTGTTTTTATATGTGTATTGAGCGAAGTATTGTGAAATAGTGTGTGCATAGTGTGTACAGTGACTGATAGCGAGATATGAGTGGACAGTGTGGCATTACATTACTTAATAAGTAATTTGTAAAAGAATTATTGTATACCAGGAGTAAACCTAATGATCGTTTCTAACTAGAAGTCTGTGGATATATGTGTATACGAATTAGCTTATTCTAAATTGGTCTAAAGTTGTAAATACATGACATGTCCTAGATCCTTGTAAAAAAAGATATACGGATGAATAAAGCTACTACTACTACTACTACTACTACTACTATTGCTGCTACCACTGTACTTTCAAAAAATACGTACCTGAACCTTCATTAAAGATAGGAGCAATTCTATTCCTGTTCGTCATTTCACTTATGCTAGTTGTATTCTAAATGCAGTCCAGGTACTGGCTAATAGCTTAAATTTTATCATCACAGAGTGCGGCACTCTGCATGAAATCGCTTGCACGTTTCTTGCTCAGAAGAGATCCAAGCTTGAGCTTTCCAGCTGTTCATAGTAAGGGGATTTAAAGTCTCTCCTCAACTTCAATAGAGGATGGAGTTTAAGATAACAAAAACCGGGATTTTGTAACAAACGTCTTTCGACCACTCTGTTTTATAATGAATTTCAGTAATGGCCCTCCATCTAGAGCAGCATACGGGAATGTTAAGTGACCGCTTTAGTCAAATATCTGATCGGGTTTCAAGCAAGCGCTTGGCCTTTTCGTAAGTGATAGTACGGCTCTGTTTCACAAGATTTCCGAAAGTGTAGAGGGAAACTGCATTCACTTGAGGTCTGATGTCTACAGCGTTCTGTATCTTGTCAACAAATAGCACTTCATGAGCTGTGTTCGAAAGGACTTTTAGTCCGGAACACGTTCTTGATTGTGACCGAGTGATTTAGTAAGTTGTTTTCATACCGTTTTCTTCACTGAGACTCTTGAAATTTGTCACAGGGCACTCATGCATTGTGTTGTTATTAGCATTAAATACTCATCCTTCATAAGACATACACTTCTACAATGAAATCTAAGCACACACTCTCGTGAGAAACTGTCAGTGAATGGCGGAAGGTACTTCGTAACCAGTGTTAGCTATTTTCTATGCTATTTCATTCATGAATTAACTGAAGGAAAAATGGTTGTCTATATGCCTCTGTATGGATTTATTCTGACTATTCCTATCCGAGGTAAACGATGGATGGATCGGAAGTCTCAGGCAACCTTCCTTGAATTTGAGTTATGGAAATTTATCCAACTGGGCTGCAGGAGGATATGTTGCTTTCCTTTCCAGAATTCCGGTAAAAGTTATCGGAACGTTTCCATGAAACTGTCAGATGGGCTATACTGATCTGTCACAAACTTGGCAGCGCATCTCTGGATTCATTTGGCGTCTCTCAAAGTAGTCTACAGGATCTCAGAGAAATGTAGCTATAAAATTCGAGTGGATGTAAGAGTTGTCTAGAGGAACAAATCCAGAACATTAACACATGTTCAGAAACGTCATCCAACGACGTTGCTGAGTGTTGTAGATATAGGTGCTGGCTCCTGCCACTAGGCTACCCCTATGGCAGCAAATGTGACTTTGCACACTGATGGACCATAGGCAGAATGTCACGCATTGTTGTTCAGTGATTGCGACTGCTCGCCACGATCACCAGAGGAGAAGATGGAGCTACCTGGTGGGCAGACAGGCCTTTCTCCTATGAATGCAATGCTCTGTTACCTTGGTGGGTGACAGTTTCCACCTGCAGTTAATTTTTGCCCTGTACACCGAAAACATTGGAGGTTTTAGAGGGTTCTAGGAGAAAAATAAATGTTATATGGAAACCTGTGTCCCAAACTTTCGTACACAGAAGCAACATAGGAGACAGAGCCCTTATATGCAGCAGGTAGTTCCATCATCTCCACTGTCGATCGTAGCGATCAGTCGCGATCACTGAATAACGAACAGCACTTCGAGATGCTCCACCTGCAGTCCGTCAGTGCAGGAAGTCACGTTTGCTGCCGGATGGGTAGCCTACTGTCAGGCGCTGTTGGCTGTAATTTCTGCACTCTACAGCATCGTTCGATGGTGTTTCCGGAAACGGGTTGCCATCCTCGATTTATTCCTCAAGACGCCCTCCACAATCCAACGAAATGTTTGCAACATTTCTGGATCAGCCTGTACGTTAGTAAATGGATAGAATGGTCACACAGATAAATTGCATGTTAACTATTTAACGGCTTTCAGTGGCAACAAATTTATGACTTTCAGTACTTTACATGATTATTGACCAAATTTGAAAACTTAGAATTCTGCCATGATCTACTCATTAGCAGGTTTTATCATACGTTAAAGCATCAAGTATTATGTTTAGAAACTATGTATATGTCCTGAGGAGGCATAACTCCTCACTTGCAAATTACACAGACAATACTCATCCAGTATTTTATAGTGATAGAAAGAAGTGACTTCCAGCAAACTTATAATTTCAAATCTTTTCGAAACTTTTTCTCACCCTTACTAAAAGTGGTATTGTACAGAGATCAAGTGACAGAACAAATGTGGCAACACGAATTGATACCACAGACATTAGCGAGTGCTCACTGCAACCTGCATTGACATATGGGAGGCACTTCAGGAGATCACGCCTCCCTCTGAGCAACAGCAACACACTCACCCTGAGGTCAATATAGTGTCGAGTTATCAAGTGTTCTGCCCCAGTTCGTGACCTCATCCGAAGAAACCAACACCATGTCATAGGACCAGTGTGAAGGTTAAAGCTTCTGACGGTCTTTTTCATATAAATGTGCAACATTGCACTGCAAGAGAACAGTTTGTTATTCTGTAAAACAAGTGATACTCTAACAGTCAATAAGAGCTGTAACGTAACAAGCAATCCTGTGCCTAAGATGTGTGTCGAAGTAAATCTGTTATTGATTTATGTAATAAAGAGATCTAATATTTCATGTGTTGTAGTATGATGCGTCTCCTCCCAGAACAAGCAAAGAGCCGACAGTTGTGGCCAGACGAAAGTAGGTTCGCCCGACCACAACACGAAATGTTTCTTATTCATGAGGTAAAACGTCATCATCAAGCATGACGTTTCATCATTTCGTACACAATATCCACCATTACCCTGATAATACTCAAAACATTGTATCATTGCACGGCAC
This sequence comes from Schistocerca serialis cubense, assembly GCF_023864345.2. Lineage (NCBI taxonomy): Eukaryota > Metazoa > Arthropoda > Insecta > Orthoptera > Acrididae > Schistocerca > Schistocerca serialis. The sequence continues at coordinate 218,475,867 of NC_064647.1, read as the reverse complement.
ATACCAGGGAAAAGACTATCTATTCAGGGTCTATACCGCAATAGGTGAAAACGGAATCCTTATAGGATCACATAGTTTATGTCTGTCTGTTTTTCTCGTGAACGGCTAGACGTATCAAGCTGAATTATATTTCGCACATCGAGGTCTACGATCTCTTGGCGGTTAAGATTGTAAGTGAATGTAGTCAAAAGGTACGGCCATTTAAGTGACATATTTTGACACTCGCTTATGAGAACCTATAGAGTATATCTCGTTAACGGAGGATCCTGAGGTTTGGGAAGAATCAAGGATTTACAGTACAAGTAAATGAAAAAAATCCTGAATTGTTAATTTGTAGTCAGATCGCACGAAAAAATACTGTTCCCTATTCATCAGGAACGGTATGAAGTCTTAATTTTGTCACATACGATTCATGGCACTGCAAAAAATGTAATTTTCTAAGTAGTTGCAATCAGAAGACACGGTCAGTTATGTCACATTCTTTGATACTCACAAATTCCCTCATCAAAAGCCATAGTGTACTGATCGTTGATCTCAAATCATGAAATGTGACAGTAAGCAAGATTTCACAGTACAATTAAGGGAAAAAAATCCAAAAAAATTCTTATAACTGAGCTCGAAAGACCTTGAATTCTCGGGTCCGCTTTTTTGTCAGTACCGATACCGACAACGTGCAAAAATGTCAAGCCTCAGGATGGATGAACTGCCTATATGTATAACGTTGTACGGAACCCTCGCTTCACGGTTCCTACTCCCACTTACTTGAACTTTTTTATAAAAATGTTAATACTTTTAATGTTGTTGCTGTGGCCTTCAGTCCTGAGACTGGTTTGATGCAGCTCTCCATGCTACTCTATCCTGTGCAAACCTCTTCATCTCCGAGTACCTACTGCAGCCTACATCCTTCTGAATCTGCTTAGCGTATTCATCTCTTGGTCTCCCTCTACGATTCTTACCCTCCACTCTGCCCTCCAGTACTAAATTGGCGACCCCTTGTTGCCTCAGAACATGTCCTACCAATCGATCCCTTCTTCTAGTCAAGTTGTGCCACAAACTCCTCTTCTACCTAATACTATTCAATACCTCCTCATTAGCTATGTGATCTACCCATCTAATCTTCAGCATTCTTCTGTAGCACCACATTTCGAAAGCTTCTATTCTCTTCTTGTGAAAACCATTTATAGTCCATGTTTCACTTCCATACATGACTACACTCCATACCAATACTTTCAGAAAAGACTTCCTGACACTTAAATCAATGCTCGATGTTAACAAATCTCTCTTCTTCAGAAATGCATTCCTTGCCATTGACAGTCTACATTTTATATCCTCTCTACTTCGACCATCATCAGTTATTTTGCTCCCCAAATAGTAAAACTCCTTTACTACTTTAAGTGTCTCATTTCCTAATCTAATACTTTTAATATAGCTTGTATAATTTTTTTTAGTATTAAAAATGTTGGGAGCTACTTCCCTTTTGTTATCTTTTAGTCATCAGTATTCTGACTTGTTAGATGAGTCCCGCAACGAATTCTATACCAGCCTCTTCATCTCAGAGTAGCACTTGCAACCTGTGTCCTCAATTATTTGCTGGATGTATTCGAATTTTTGCCTTGCTTCAGAGGAATCACTAGCTTTCTACGATTTTAACCCAGTGCAGCGGTACCGTGGAAGTTATTCCGCGATGTCTTAACACATGCCGTACCACCCTGTCTCTTCTCCTTGTCAGTGTTTTCCACATATTCGTTTACTCGGCGAGAACCCCCTCATTCCTTATCACATCAGTCCACCTAATTTTCAACATTCTTGTGTAGCACCACATCTCAAATCCCTCGATTCTCTTCTTTTCCGGTTTCCTCCGATACCATGTTTCACTGCTATACAATAAAGCTCTCTAAATACTCTGAAACTTCTTCTTCAAATTAAGGCCAATGTCTGATACGATTAGACTTTTCTTGGTCAGGAATGCCCTTTCTCCCAACGCTAGTTTGTTTTTTATGTCCTCCTTGCTCCGTCCGTCATAGGTTATTTTACTGCCTACATAGCAGAATTTCATAACTTTGTCTATTTCGTAGTCTCCTATTCTGATGTTAAGTTTCTCGCTATTCTCATTTCTTCTCAATTTCTGCTGTTTCTTCGATTCACTATCAATCCAAATTCTGTACTCATTAGACTGTTTATTCCTTTCAACATATCCTGTCATTCTTTTTCACTTTGCCTGAGGACAGCATCATCAGCGAATCTTATCATCGATATTCTTTCACCTTGAATTTTAATTGCACCCTCGAACCTTTCTTCTATGTCCATCATTGCTTCTTCGATGTATAGAGGAGCACAGGTGAAAGACTACAATCCTGTCTTACACTGTTTTTAATCCGAGTACCTCGTTTTTAGTCTTCAACTTTTATTGTTCCCCTTTCGCTCCTGAACATATCATATATTATCCGTGTCTCCTTATATCTAATACATATTTTCCTCCCATAGCGCTTAGAGCCATTTGAGCCATATTTCCCTCAGAAGTGCGGATGTCTTGCACCACTTGACATTACCCAACGCTTTTCTCAGATCGACAAATCCTATAAATGTGTCTTGATTCTTCTGTAGTCTTGCTTCCATTATCAACCTCAAAGTCAGAATTGCCTGTCTGGCGCCTATACGTTTACTAAGGCCAACGGATCATTGTCTAATAGATATTCAGTCAGTATTACTTTACCGTACATGACCTATTGTTACCGAATTTGGAAAAGGTTAAATGTGGTTGTTGTGATGGAACCACAACCCTCCCTCTCCCAATGTCGCGACATACAGGCAAGCCAGTAGCACGCCATGGGCCTTACCCCTAGGTTTTGACTTCGTACTGAAATATTTGACCCTATTGATGCATTTACCAAAGAGCTAACATAAGTTATCACTTGTGAGGGGCCGCGCGGGATTAGCCAAGCGGTCTGGGGCACTGCAGTCATGGACTGTGCGGCTGGTCCCGGCGGAGGTTCGAGTCCTCCCTCGGGCATGGGTGTGTGTGTTCGTCCTTAGGATAATTTAGCTTAAGTAGTATGTACGCTTAGGGACTGATGACCTTAGCAGTTAAGTCCCATAAGATTTCACACACATTTGAACTTGTGAGGGAAATTTTGTTATTTCCGAACAATTTAACGTTTAGCGTATCTCAACATTTGTAACGGAGTTGTTACTATTTACGATCGTTTCATCCTAAAATTACAAGCGAGTAATCGTAACAAGTAACATATGCGTCGGGTTCTCCCAGTTACCAAAATCACCCGTAACGGCTTCGAAAGCAGGTTTTTCATGCTCACCGTCAAATATTATTACTTTTACTGATTTGTGAAGTAGTAAGACGTTTGAAGCTGTTTTGTGCATGGGAGTTCGTGTCTGTAAAGAATCTGGGGTACAAGGAGGGCCAAGAGGAGCGGATGGGGGGCTCTCCGGGTCTGTAGAGTTCGTCGCAGTAACTATTTGTTTGATATTTCCTCCATATATGCACTACACATTCCAAAAATTTGTTGAAACCAGTCGAAGTGCAGCAGTCGCTTTCCAAAGTGAAAATAATACGTGATCATCACATTTCATACATCTTTGTAGTATTACCCAGAAATACTTGTACGATGTAAGGGACTCAAGATGTTAGCTTTTCATCCTATGCAGATAATGATTGCTATAGGAGAACCAAGAGAATATGTGTTAAACCTACCCACGGGCCAACCCACGCTCTTATAGATGGGCACAAACGGTTTAAATTTAAAATTCTAGTGATCAACTGAGGAATCGTTCCCTATGAAGTCCCACAGTTCGAAGCAATCCTAAGAAGCCGTGAAAATGAAATACAGGGCAATTCAAAAGGAAAAAAACAGATTGAGTAGTTTATTAGAGACAAACTATAATAAACAGAAACATATGGCGCATGTTACTGGATAGAGGAAGGATCAAAGTTTTATATTCGTACACCACTGTACTATACGATGAACATGACAACCATGCTTTGGTCGAGAAACATCAAAATGGTGGTCGATTTCATTCTATACACGAATTAACAAATCCCTTGTTATTGAATCGTCATAGATGGGACAAAGAATATCTTTTATGTACCCCCACTGCAAAAAATCGCAAGACGTGTGGTCTGGTGACCTGAGAGGTCAAAAGCAATGAACAGGATCAAATTGTCCACCTCTTCGAACCCAAAGTTGTGGAACGATGTTAATATAAAGCCACACCTCGAGGTGACACTGTGGAGGATCACCGTAATGCATAAAAATGAAATCATTGTAATCTTAGTGAAGATGTGAAGATGAGGAAATAACCAATTTGGCTGTGTGCACGAGAATGACACTGGTGTCGTAGTTCCCTCCGCAACAAAAAGCTCCATAAACTATGTGAACAGAAACGCCAGAAATACACTCAGCTTTGGTGACGCCTAAATTCTTAGGTTATAGCGGTTTACGTTACCTTATATATGAGACGCCGATTGTCCGAAAGTATAGGTCTTTCGGAAAAAAAGGTACTGTGCTATATCCTGGAGAACTGAAATGCAATATTCGTAATTTCTGTTACGCATGCCGGGACTCAATTGCTGCAGTAACTGCAACTTGTAAAGCTTCATGTTCAGGAGTCTTTCTGTAACTCGCCACGCTTTAGCTTGAGGACGTCGGATACCCTCAACATTTTCAGCTGACGTGCTTGGCCGACTAGTGTCCCTCCCTATGCATAACCAGCCTCCAAGAATTTTGTATGCCAGTCATAAATCTGCTTGTACTGAGGCGGCGAAATGCACATTGCACTAGAGCAATGGATTGACTTCCCGCAATTTCCAATACACAAAAGATTTCCCTTCTGGTGTAGTCTCCGTGTTGCTACAAACAAACAACAGCGCAGGTGTGTCAAAACTTTCAAGCTTCCTCTATCCAGTGACACGTACTGTGTGTTTCTATCTTTTATAGCTTGTATGCAATTAATAATTGAACTCTGTTCTTTCTTCCCGAATCACCTGATAATACTAAGCACAGAAAGGAGACTAAAACTGAATATTGACAGTAATGAGATTTTGGAGATAAATTTAAGTGTGAGAAGCAGCAATCCATTTTGCATGCTCCTTTTCATTTAATACCAAGATAACACCTTGTTGTTGTTGCGGTCTTCTGTCCTGAGACTGGTTTGATGCAGCCCTCCATGCTACTCTATCCTGTGCAAGCTTCTTCATCTCCCAGTACCTACTGCAACCTACATCCTTCTGAATCAGTTTAGTATATTCATCTCTTGCTCCCCCTCTGCGATTTTTACCCTCCACCCTGCCCTCCAATAGTAAACTGGTGTTCCCTTGATGCCTCAGAATGTGTCCTACCAACCGATCCCTTCTTCTAGTGAAGTTGCGCCACAAACTTCTCTTCTCCCCAATCCTATTCAATACTTCCTCATTAGTTATGTGATCTACCCATCTAATCTTCGGCATTCTTCTGTAGCACCACATTTCGAAAGCTTCTATTCTCTTCTTGTCAAAACCATTTATCATCCATGTTTCACTTCCATACATGGCTACACTCCATACAAATACTTTCAGAAACGACTTCCGGGCATTTAAATCTATACTCGATGTTAACGAATTTCTCTTCTTCAGAAACCCTATCCTTGTCATTGCCAGTCTACATTTTATATCCTCTCTACTTCGACCATCTTCAGTTATTTTGCTCGCCAAATAGAAAACTCATTTACTACTTTAAGTGTCTCATTTCCTAATCTAATTCCCTCAGCATCACCCGACTTAATTCGACTACATTCCATTATCCTCGTTTTGCTCTTGTCGATGTTCATCTTATATCCTCCTTTCAAGACACTGTCCCTTCCGTTCAAGCTGCTCTTCCAAGTCCTTTGCTGTCTCTGACAGAACTACAATGTCATCGGCGAACCTCAAAGTTTTTATTTCTTCTCCATGGATTTTAATACCTACTTTGAATTTTTGTTTTGTTTCCTTCACTGCTTGCTCAATATAGAGATTGAATAACATTGGGGAGAGGCTACAACCGTGTCTCACTCCCTTCCCAATCACTGCTTCCCTTTGATGTCTCTCGACTCTTATAACTGCCATCTGGTTTCTGTACAAATTGTAAATAGCTTTTCGTTCCCTATATTTTACCCCTGCCACCTTCCGAATTTTAAAGAGAGTATTCCAGTCAACCTTGTCAAAAGCTTTCTCTAAGTTTACAAAGGCTAGAAACGTAGGTTAGCCTTTCCTTAATCTAGCTTCTAATTAGAGGATAATGGCAGAGCGTAATATGTTAATAATATTTTATTGAAGTGAATTTGTTTCCAGTCACTTCTAACATATAACATGATGCAGGTCTTCCTTGCTTTTCTCCATGCTTTCTGCAAATGAGTTGGAAGTGGAAGCACGCTGTACCTGGGAGAAGCCAGCCAGTGACCGTCTTAATGGAAAAAGAAGCCCTCTGGCATTGGCACAAGCTTCTGGTGTTGACTCCACGAAAGTCGCCATGCTGGGTCAGCCGCGGGGGGGGGGGGGGGGGGGGGGGGAAGGGGGGAAGGGGTTTCAGCCACTGTGACCGAGACCAGCCTTGTGGCTCTGAGCTGTAGCCTGAGATGGAACTCTTGTCAATGGGCACTTTCTCGTTTTCTGGAGGTAAAAATCTTACAGTTTCCTAAAGAAACACGACTTGCAGAAAAATAAGAGCCTATCCTGAGGCACAGCTTTTTACTTTCAGAGAACCTCTGAAGCGAGTCTTGTTGCTGTGCACGAAAAAGCACGAGTGGTAAAAAATGTTTGTGATGAAAATTCCTGGCAGATTAAAATTGTGTGCTGAACCGAGACTCGAACTCGTGACCTTTGTCTTTCCCGTACAAGTGCTTTGGAAGGTAGGAGACGAGACACTGACGGGATTAAAGCTGTGACGACGGGTCGTCAGTCTCGCTTGGGTAGTTCAGTTGCCAGCGAAAGGCTAAAGTCCCGAGTTCGAGTCTCGGTTCGGCAGACAGCTTTAATCTTCCAGTAAGCTTCATATCGGCGCACACTCCTCTGCAGAGTGAAAATTTCATTGTGGAAATGTTTGTGATGTTGTAGAGACACAATAGAAGCAGCAGCTTTATGGAAGAGGAAGGGCGAATCGAAAAGTCATTGTCATTTCACTGTGCCGCGCTTTTCTCGGAGGGATTCTTGTGCATGAAGGAACCATACCGTTGGCGTTCAGCGATTCGCGGGCTTGTCCTGTTGTACATGGAAGGAATAGCAGGTCTTACGGTTAAGGCAAAATACTTGATGTTTGTTCTCTCAGGGAGAGGGAGGTTTGCGCATCTCGTGAACATCAGTGGAGTTTGCTTGGAGACGGGGAGGTGTCGGATTCTTGTGCACATCTACGGCGTTGCAGGACGAGTAGAAGTGCAGAATTTGCGCCGATGGAAGCTCGACCTTCGTCGTGTACCGCGGCGCCACACAACCACACACACACAACGGCGACATTCCGCACACCTCATGCTGGTTAATTATAGTGAGCATAATTTGTAACACCGGCATTGTAGCAGAACTTTTCGTCTGCTTTTGCTCAAGTTACTGTAGCGCCTAGAACCGCACGAGCTCTGTAATTGCTTAGGTAGGAGCTCATGAGGAATTTTCACAAAAATGGTTGCCTCTAAGAGGCATGTTTCCTTATTAATTGAAGTAACGCTGAAAACTTGTAAGTTTGCTTTGTAGAATTCGCATGTGGGACATTTGTAAAGTCTATTGACGTTCCTTCATAGCCAGATACGTTTAATGTCTTTTTTAACTGAATAAATTAATATGTTAATTCAAACCCCGTTTCTGTTAACATCTACCATTCACATCACATTTATTCCTTTGTGATTCTCTGCCTTAGGATCTATAGCCAGGACGGTAAATTTTTCCTGTCATCCATTGCAATGTGCACAATAATTACAGCCTGACGCGGGCTCTTAATTAACTTTCCAGGTTAGGGTGACAAGTTTTACACGCAAAGACTTTTACAAGCGAATTTCGAAAGTGTATCCTAATGGGAAATAGAAGCGACGTATCTGTCACAGTAGACAAGATTTCAGATCCATTACTATAGGAACTGAACCTGTATCGAACATTGTCTGGGCCATATTGAGAGTCAAGAGTCACCATAAATTTGTAATCAGGTTTCCTTCAACTTAAAAACGATTTATTGATCGAGTCGAAAATTGAAATTTCTTTCTTATGGTCGGTTTCAAGAGGAGCACTGCGAAAATTAAGATCAGCATATGTCGAAACTAAAAAATCTTTGAGAGGTATTTATACTGGCGGTGTTACGGGCATGTGACACGGTTGCAAATGTACAGTAGTGAGGAAAGCTTAAGTAAGGGAGTAACTTCCATATGATGCGTCATTTTCTACTAAAATAGCTCTATGAAACTGGGACCATAATTAGAAAGACGTGCTACATTATGGTACGGAAGGTAACTGAAATAAATAGGCAATGCGATGAACAGAAATGACACTTAATGATTTGACTTTGGTGTGGAGCCACAGTCATATAAAACTTTTTCAAAGACATATCCGGCATTTGACTGTACAAAAGTTTCCTTCCACAATTAACATTTTCAAGTGTTACTGGTATGAAGGATGAAGTACCAAGTACAAAACTACTAATGAGTTTTCATACTTGCAACATTTGAAAATCTAGTTTGTAGAATAAAACCTGTTCTGCACTCAAATGGCGGTTATATCTTTCAAAAGGAAATGACACTTTTACCCAAAGACTATGAATGAGTATTCGTAATACAATTATCGAACATGATCGTTTCGATTGCCCTGGTGTTGCGGTGTAGGGAGACATAAAGTTGCGTGGGACCCCTTGCTGCAGTCAACCTGCGTATTAAGGCGTCATTATGATTTACTGCTGGGTCTCTTGGCATTTTTATCTGGAAGGGCCAGTGTTTTGATCATCGTGCTCATATCTTTAACTTGAAGTGCATGCGCCAGGTTGTAAATATTTGATTAACGATTTCACTCCTACAATTCAAATGGAGGCGGCTACTTGCTTGTACCAGGAAGCGAACGTCATTGGCCTAATCAACAGTCCCGCATCCCTGATGCATCATTTTGCAGAGGCTGTAGGACTGGCCACATATTCGTATCACTGTAGGCAAATACCCTGTTAGGATATCTGTGACAATCTGCGTTACTAAATTATGAGGGACACATATCGAAATATCTTAGTACTTATATTTCAATCAAAATTAGTAAAACAATATTACATGGCAAGAATGGAATTACATATATCTCGAATAAGGATATAAGGTGAACATCAACAAAAGCAAAACGAGGATAATGGAATGTAGTCGAATTAAGTCGGAAGATGCTGAGGGTATTAGATTAGAAAATGAGACACTTAAAGTAGTAAAGGAGTTTTGCTATTTGGGGAGCAAAATAACTGATGATGGTCGAAGTAGAGAGGATATAAAATGTAGGCTGGCAATGGCAAGGAAAGCGTTTCTGAAGAAGAGAAATTTGTTAACATATAGATTTAAGTGTCAGGAAGTCGTTTCTGAAAGTATTTGTATGGAGTGTAGCCATGTATGGAAATGAAACATGGACGATAAATAGTTTAGACAAGAAGAGAGTAGCTTCCGAAATGTGGTGCTACAGACGAATGCTGCAGATAAGATGGGTAGATCACATAACTAATAAGGAGGTATTGAATAGGATTGGGGAGAAGAGAAGTTTGTGGCGCAACTTGACTAGAAGAAGGGATCGATTTGTAGGACATGTACTGAGGCATCAAGGTATTATCAATTTAGCATTGGAGGGCAGCGTGGAGGGTAAAAATCGTAGAGGGAGACCAAGAGATGAATACACCAAGCAGATTCAGAAGGATGTAGGCTGCAGTAGGTACTGGGAGATGAAGAAGCTTGCACAAAATAGAGTAGCATGGAGAGCTGCATCAAACCAGTCTCAGACTGAAGACCACAACAACAACAACAACATATCTCGAACAATGTAAAATTTAAGAATATGGAAGGAAGATGATTGGAATACTTCTTACGTTTAGAAGGAGCCACTTCCGTGTTATGGCATATGAGCAGGCAATATTTGTAACATCTTGATCGCCGATTACATCTGCTCTACAACATGTCAGTAACTGCATTTAGAAATTTCTATCAAAGTGGCAAAGCTTCTGATTGGTGCGATTGGAAATAGGAATATAGCACAAACAGGAATTTTCAACACCTAATCACAAACAACTTATTTAAATAACGAAAAATGACAGTGAAAATTGCTTAAAAACAACGGTGTATCGCAGTCACACTTTCAACCAATCTACCGAGAAACTATAGTTCATGACAGTCAAAAAACTAAAGATAGCTCCTCCCGAACAAACCATGATGGCCCAACGATACCGACTGGCCGCCGTGTCATCATCAACACACAGGCGTCACTTGATGCAGATATGGGGGGGCATGTGGTCAGTATATCGCTCTCTGGGCCGTATGTCACTTTACAAGACCGGAGCCTCTACTTCTGAATCAAGTAACGCCTCAGTTTGCCTCACAGGGGCTGAGTGCACCCCGCTTGCCAACAGCGTTCGACAGACCAGAAGGTCACCCATCCAAGTGCTAACCAAGCCCGACAGCGCTTAACTTCGACGTTACTACTGCAGGAAGGCCGTTGGAAAGACAGGCAAAAGGTGAAGAATAAAACTTCATTCTTACCACAAAACATACTGTATCCTGGGGGCAGCCTCCAAATATCATGTTTTGGCGAAACCAAGGTAGGGCAGTTTCTCATGATGCATTGTTAGAATTTGCTGCTGCGGAAGATATGTAAGACAGGCAGTACAATCTGACAGCACAGTTAGATTGCAGCGCCCTTTTTTGTTGACCTACTTCGGTGGGGAAATTTTGGCCTTGTGTGCCGATTGCGGTTAGAGTTTTTCAGAGTCATTGCCGTATGTTTCATGCAATTTTTCCCAGTTTTTGCCAGTTACCGCAACTGCAGCTATGAAAGAGTCCGTCGTCACGGACGAGGCGGTAGCGACCGAGCCTTGCCGAGACACTAGCTTGGACCGCTGGAGCCGGCCTACGTCATCTGGAGAACCCGTTACCGGGCAACCGGTTCCAACTCGTCGTCCAGCTGGCGAGCTTTTGTCTGACGTGTCCTGTTCCGTCACACAGTTGGAGGGAGGGGGGGCTCTGGACAAAGGCCGGGTTGCGTCACTCCGACAACTGGAACGCCGTGCGTAAGAATTACGCTGGGGAAACGGCAACCGCAGCCAGCCATTCAAGAACGCTTCTAAAGTCCCAAACTGCACGCTACTGTAGAGGCACAATCCGGCGTCTATGTCTGGGTGTTTGTTCCGTAAGAAATAAGCTCTACACCGATAATTCAACGGCTTTCATTTAGAATGAATCATTTGATACATAAATATAGACCTCGTTTACATGCCGCAGAACTAATGAAAACTGCCCCCGTAATCAAGTATCGTACCCCAATAAATTCCAAGCGAATTTTATCGCGTAATGGATGCAGTTGAACTCTATGACTGTTCCTAATAACCACTACCAGCCAATACAGAAATTGACTTTATTTAATACACAGCCGGTTTCGGGCTTGAACCCATCATCAATTACATGTTTCAGTGCTCGATGTTCGAGATGTTTAAATAAAAAAAATCATTTGATGACGACTAAATACACTCCTGGAAATTGAACTAAGAACACCGTGAATTCATTGTCCCAGGAAGGGGAAACTTTATTGACACATTCCTGGGGTCAGATACATCACATGATCACACTGACAGACCCACAGGCACATAGACACAGGCAACAGAGCATGCACAATGTCGGCACTAGTACAGTGTATATCCACTTTTCGCAGCAATGCAGGCTGCTATTCTCCCATGGAGACGATCGTAGAGATGCTGGATGTAGTCCTGTGGAACGGCTTGCCATGCCATTTCCACCTGGCGCCTCAGTTGGGCCAGCGTTCGTGCTGGACGTGCAGACCGCGTGAGACGACGCTTCATCCAGTCCCAAACATGCTCAATGGGGGACAGATCCGGAGATCTTGCTGGCCAGGGTAGTTGACTTACACCTTCTAGAGCACGTTGGGTGGCACGGAATACATGCGGACTTGCATTGTCCTGTTGGAACAGAAAGGTCCCTTGCCGGTCTAGGAATGGTAGAACGATGGGTTCGATGACGGTTTGGATGTACCGTGCACTATTCAGTGTCCCCTCGACGATCACCAGTGGTGTACGGCCAGTGTAGGAGATCGCTCCCCACACCATGATGCCGGGTGTTGGCCCTGTGTGCCTCGGTCGTATGCAGTCCTGATTGTGGCGCTCACCTGCACGGCGCCAAACACGCATACGACCATCATTGGCACCAAGGCAGAAGCGACTCTCATCGCTGAAGAAGACACGTCTCCATTCATCCCTCCATTCACGCCTGTCGCGACACCACTGGAGGCGGGCTGCACTATGTTGGGGCGTGAGCGGAAGACGGCCTAACGGTGTGCGGGACTGTAGCCCAGCTTCATGGAGATGGTTGCGAATGGTCCTCGCCGATACCCCAGGAGCAACAGTGTCCCTAATTTGCTGGGAAGTGGCGGTGCGGTCCCCTATGGCACTGCGTAGGATCCTACGGTCTTGGCGTGCATCCGTGCGTCGCTGCGGTCCGGTGCAAGGTCGACGGGCACGTGCACCTTCCGCCGACCACTGGCGACAACATCGATGTACTGTGGAGACCTCACGCCCCACGTGTTGAGCAATTCGGCGGTACGTCCACCCGGCCTCCCGCATTCCCACTATACGCCCTCGCTCAAAGTCCGTCAACTGCACATACGGTTCACGTCCACGCCGTCGCGGCATGCTACCAGTGTTAAAGACTGCGATGGAGCTCCGTATGCCACGGCAAACTGGCTGACACTGACGGCGGCGGTGCACAAATGCTGCGCAGCTAGCGCCATTCGACGGCCAACACCGCGGTTCCTGGTGTGTCCGCTGTGCCGTACGTGTGATCATAGCTTGTACAGCCCTCTCGCAGTGTCCGGAGCAAGTATGGTGGGTCTGACACACCGGTGTCAATGTGTTCTTTTTTCCATTTCCAGGAGTGTATTTGAAGAACATCAAACTCCGTGATTTACAGTATGGAGGATCCCCTTGTTAGAAGATAGGTTAAGGAAAGACAAACAAACGTTTCTAGCATTCGTAGACTTAGAGAAAGCTTTTCACAATGTTGACTGGAATATTCTCTTTTAAACTCTGAAGGTGGCAGGGGTAAAATACAGGGAACGAAAGGCTATTTACAATTTGTACGGAAACCAGATGGCAGTTATAAGAGTCGAGAGGCATAAAAGGGAAGCACTAGTTGGGAAGGGAGTGAGACAGGCTTGTAGCCTCTCCCCAATGTTATTCAATCTCGTATATTGAGCAAGCAGCAAAGGAAACAAAAGAAATATTCGGAATAGGAATTAAAATCCATGGAGAGGAAATAAAAACTTTGAGGTTCGTCGATGACATTGTAATTCTGTCAGAGACAGCAAGGGACCTGGAAGAGCATTTGAACGGAATGGTCATTATTTTGTAAGGAGGATATAAGATGAACATCAACAAAAGCAAAACGAGGATAAAGGAATGTATTCGAATTAAATCAAGTGATTTGGAAATGAGTTTTGCTATTTGGGGAGCAAAATGATGACAGGCGAAGTAGAGAGGATGTAAAGTGTTGACTGTCGATGGCAAGGAAAGCGTTTCTGAAGAAGAGAAATTTGTTAACGTCGAGTGTAGATGTAAGTGTGAGGAGATCGTTTCTGAAAGTATATGTATTGAGTGTAACTATTTATGGAAGTGAAACATGGACGATAAATAGTTTAGGTAAAAAGAGAATTGAGGCTTTCGAAATGTGGTGCTACAGAAGACTGCTGAAGATTAGACGGACAGATCACGTAACTAATGAAGTAGTACTGAATAAAATTGTGGAGAAGAGGAATTAGTGGCACAGCTTGACTAGAAGAAGTGGTTGGTAGGACATGTTCTGAGGCATCAAGGGATCACCAGTTTAGTATTGAAGGGCAGCGTGGAGGGTAAAAATCGTAGAGGAAGACCAAGAGATGAATACACTAAGCAGATTCAGAAGGATGTAGGTTGCAGTAGTTACTTGGAGATGAAGATGCTTGCACAGGATAGGGTAGCATGGGGAGCTGCAACAAACCAGTTTCTGGACTGAAGAATACAACAACAACAACAACATTAAATAATCCTCATCACATCCGAGATTAATATACTTGTAAATATAATGGAAATGCCGAAGACGTAAATTAAGTAAACACCACTCGTGGATTAGGCCCTAAACCTGTTTCGACTGGCCGACTGATGCCTACAGAGTGGATGAGGAGCGATCAGTGGTCGTGGAACATATGAACGGTATGTTGTCAGTTGTCGGACAGGTCGGTTTGGGGGGTAAAGGGACTAAACTGTCGCCAGTCCCAACAACCGCTGTCACCAGTAGATGAATGCTTAGGGTGCCGCTGCTCCTTTATTCAAGCAGCTCCCCATATAGACCTACAAGTGCTGAGCAGACCCTGTGCCACAGCTCGCTAACTCGGAAAACTATCTGAGGAGCTACCAGAATCGAACCCAGGTCCTGCCACACCTAATACAACAAAACGTGTCGTCCTAATAAATATTAGTAAAAATGTGACTGAAGCAGTAAAAATTATGCCATAAACTTATATCCTCTTCATTCCCGATATTTAAAAAATTCACAGAAATATTTTCTTTTCATATTTTCCAACAAATCAACTCACAAGCGTGACACAAATGCAAAAGAAATACCTTTTAGATGATTCACTGGAACTCAAATCTCATTAATCGTGGAACTGTAGTAGCTTTTGATTTCTATTTCATCTTCCTGGTCTTCAGAAAAACATTATTTACAATAAAACATTTATTTTATTTAGAACAGTTAAAGGCACAGACAAATGCATATAGAAAATAGGCTTCTTAATGTTAACTTTTGCGAAGTATATGTTTTTAAATTCAGACTTTTGTTGATGGTGTGAAACAGCTTCGTGACTACAAGGATATAAGAATCATACAATAATTGGTGCCATAAAAGTTTTTTATATTTGATGTAGGCTTCAAAACGGTTATTTTCCACAATATATAAATAAATTTCCCATTAGGCGCACATGACTCTTGTCTTAGAACAGCTTCTACGTTTCCTGAATTTTGAAACATTCTTTGTGTCCAGAAGTTTTGGTACTTACTCAAAGTTTCGAAAGTTAACTTCTGAAACTGGTTCCAAAAGAGCTCGCCTTGGATTTTTATTCAGATTTCCTACATCATCCACAGCTAAACTGCTACATACGAGGGTTGTTCGGAAAGTGAGGAACGATCGGTCACGAAATGGAAACCACAGTGAAAATCAAAACCGTTTTCTGTGTACATTTAGCCACACTTTCGAGCTACTTCTCTACATAGTCGCCGCTCCGACTTAGACATTTGTCGGAGCGTTATACCAAATTTCCAACACCATCGTCAGAGAGGGCAGCCGCCTGTGCTTTCCGATGATACTCTATGCTGGTCTATAGCGCGTAGCTTGCGCCCAAGTGTTGTCTTGGTATCCAGCGTTTCATGTGAACAGAGATGATGCACAGGGCTGTGTAGTGGGTGATCGAACACTTCCCACAGAAAAGGCTGCAGGAGCGTCTTCACTGCCCCTGCAGAGTGGTTCAAATGGTTCAAATGGCTCTGAGCACTATGGGACTTAACAGCTGTGGTCATCAGTCCCCTAGAACTTAGAACTACTTAAACCTAACTAACCTAAGGACATCACACACATCCATGCCCGAGGCAGGATTCGAACCTGCGACCGTAGCAGTCGCACGGTTCCGGACTGCGCGCCTAGAGCCGTGAGACCACCGCGGCCGGCTCCCTGCAGAGTGCGGCTGAGAATTGCCATGAAGATGGAAGTGCGTGGCAGTTGTGTTAGGCGGGCTGCATTCATTAAGGCGAAGCATCTCACTGGGCCCTCCTACTTGGAAGGAGACACTGTTGTTCTAGGCACCTTTACTAGCTCACAGTGCACTCACAACTGAAAAGAGCGTCTACATCTACATCTACATTTATACTCCGCAAGCCACCCAACGGTGTGTGGCGGAGGGCACTTTACGTGCCACTGTCATTACCTCCCTTTCCTGTTCCAGTCGCGTATGGTTCGGGGGAAGAACGACTGTCTGAAAGCCTCCGTGCGCGCTCTAATCTCTCTAATTTTACATTCGTGATCTCCACGGGAGGTATAAGTAGGGGGAAGCAATATATTCGATACCTCATCCAGAAACACACCCTCTCGAAACCTGGCTAGCAAGCTACACCGCGATGCAGAGCGCCTTTCTTGCAGAGTCTGCCACTTGAGTTTATTAAACATCTCCGTAACGCTATCACGGTTACCAAATAACCCTGTGACGAAACGCGCCGCTCTTCTTTGGATCTTCTCTATCTCCTCCGTCAGACCGATCTGGTACAGATCCCACACTGATGAGCAATACTCAAGTATAGGTCGAACGAGTGTTTTGTAAGCCACCTCCTTTGTTGATGGACTACATTTTCTAAGCACTCTCCCAATCAATCTCAACCTGGCACCCGCCTTACCAACAATTAATTTTATATGATCATTCCACTTCAAATCGTTCCGCACGCATACTCCCAGATATTTTACAGAAGTAACTGCTACCAGTGTTTGTTCCGCTATCATATACTCATACAATAAAGGATCCTTCTTTCTATGTATTCGCAATACATTACATTTGTCTATGTTAAGGGTCAGTTGCCACTCCCTGCACCAAGTGCCTATCCGCTGCAGATCTTCCTGCATTTCGCTACAATTTTCTAATGCTGCAACTTCTCTGTATACTACAGCATCATCCGCGAAAAGCCGCATGGAACTTCCGACACTATCTACTAGGTCATTTATATATATTGTGAAAAGCAATGGTCCCATAACACTCCCCTGTGGCACGCCAGAGGTTACTTTAACGTCTGTAGACGTCTCTCCATTGATAACAACATGCTGTGTTCTGTTTGCTAAAGACTCTTCTATCCAGCCACACAGCTGATCTGATATTCCGTAGGCTCTTACTTTGTTTATCAGGCGACAGTGCGGAACTGTATCGAACACCTTCCGGAAGTCAAGAAAAATAGCATCTACCTGGGAGCCTGTATCTAATATTTTCTGGGTCTCATGAACAAATAAAGCGAGTTGGGTCTCACACGATCGCTGTTTCCGGAATCCATGTTGATTCCTACATAGTAGATTATGGGTTTCCAAAAACGACATGATACTCGAGCAAAAAACATGTTCTAAAATTCTACAACAGATCGACGTCAGAGATATAGGTCTATAGTTTTGCGCATCTGCATCTTGATGCGATCGACGGGCATTCTAGGACACTGCCCAAAACGTCTGTGAAAAGCCTCATCGGCTTTTCACTATGGTTTCCATTTCGTGACCGATCGTTCCTCACTTTCCGCATAGCCCTAGTAAATTCAATGCAGAAGAATGTCCTCTCCTCGTAGTATCTAACTTGACATATTATAGGTTTGTGAGCATATATTTGAGAGCCAATGAGCGGCTGCCTTTTTTGTTCAGCTGTGTGACTGAGTACCATCTGTGCTACATCACTCAATAATTGGCAGTAATGTGGTCTATAAAATGACTAAAAATTCTTACCTGGTACTTTCTTGTATGACTGTAATATGTGTAACATGTTAAAAATCAGTCACTAACATGAACGTCTCCCAAGTTCTCACTATAGAGTTTCTGTGTCATTGGTAGTGGAACATAAAACTTCCTTTCCCCTATCTGCATTATGACCTGAGGACGTTCAGAGAGCGTGTTATTTCACAGTTGTGAAGTAACTTTAAGCAAATATAAACTATTCCTCACCATCTAGAATACTTAGTGAACTTTAGGTAAAAACACAAATTCTCAGTCAACTATTTTGGCATAGTAATAATTTATAAATCTTTCCGATTTGTATGAGTATCATACGACCAGCTCTAACTAACTCACGAACCATTCTTCGCAAAATGCTGTTCTCTAGTGTTAAAACTAAGAAGTATAACTTGTGGACCATCTTTCTATAAGTGAAAAATAACTAGTATTTGTCCAGGGGAAAAAAAAGCGAAGGTCCACATTTGTGGACAGAGATAACGAAGAGGATAATATGGTTTCTGAGTTGAACCATTGCCATACGACATCGATAAATTTAGGTTGATTTTATTGCATCTGCCTAAGTCAGGCATTTCATGTGAGGAAAAGTTCGGAATGCTCATTGCTGGCATCTCTGAATGATTAAGGTCACACTCCAAATCCCTACGTACAGAATTGGCCAACGTTATGTCAGGGGCCACAAAAGAGTAAGTGGTTACAAGAGTTTATACAAGAAATTAGCGCAACTACGCAGGATATAAGATTATTATGTTGCTGTTCACTGTAATTCATCTAAGACATCGTCGTATACAGAGCTTATCGTAGTTAATAGCGAAGCAAAGACGTGTGTGAGTACACTACAACAGACGTAAAAAGATTTCGGGTCCACTAATAAGCCGTTGGCGAGACTGCGAATGTGTGGGTTACGAGCTGCCACTGGAATTCGTGTCAAGTAATGTCACATGTTATTGCAGCTGCTTCTGAAACGTAAACATCACCATTAAGTTTCAGTCTAACTAGGATCGAATTTATCCCATGGCCTGTCTCAGCAAGACATATTGTACTACTTCAGCATGTTATATACTACAATTTCTGTACTGCTGTACCTGTTAAAATTCAGTTCTGCTGTATCTGTTGATCCACAAATCGTTCTCAATATTGTTTGCAGTCCTGCAGTCGTTTCTCCAATGTGTTACGAATTCTTTCGAAGATCCCCGGATCATGTCGTAAGCAGACTGTAGGGTTATCCCGTCAAACCTTCAACAATATCGGAAGGAATGCTCTGAGACTCACTCTTGGGAAGACTCCCGACATGTTGAGATCCAGCCAAGGTCACTGCAACAATATGTGCTGGTACCCTATGAAGCATGTACCACATTCCATAAATGATGACCATAGCTGAAATTCGAAGTAAGTCAAATACATTTGCACTAAACACAATACTTCACATTCAAGTGGGTGACAGTTTTGTGGTGAGTCTTCCGTTTGATTGAAGCGTACCCCCACGAATCCCTCTCCTTACCGTCTTCATCTCAATCATTCGAAATTTACGTTCTCAACGATGTTTTGGATATATTCGAATCCACCCCTACAATTTTTATTCTCTACAGCTCGTTCTAATACCATGGAGACTATTCTCTTATGCCTAAGCCGATGTTTATCATCCCGTCCCCTCTTCTTGTCAGTGACTTCCGTATATTCCTTCCTAAGCCGATTCTGAGGAATACTTCCACATTCCTTATGTTCTCAGTCCACCTGATTTTCATCTTCCACTTCTGGTACTACATTCTCAGAAATACCTTCCTCACATTAAGGCCTATGTTTGACACTAGTAGACTTTTCTTGGGCAAGAACGCCCTCTTAGTGCTATTAGGCTTTTCATGTCCTGCTTGCGTCGTGCCTCATGAGGATTTTTCTTTTTTTCGAAGGTAGCAGAACTCCTTAATTTCGTCTACTTTCTGATCCGCAGTTTTGATGTTCAGTTCGAAAGACTGCGATTCATTAGCAGAACACTTAGAATGTGCAACAGGTCTACTAAAGAGACTGCTTACCCCATGCTTGTCCGCCCTATTCTGGAGTACTGCTGTGCGGTGTGGGATCCCCATCAGGTGGGACTGACGGATGACATCGGAAAAGTACAAAGAAGGGCAGCTCGTTTTGTATTATCGCGAAATAGGGGAGATAGTGTCACAGGCATGATACGTCAATTGGAGTGTCAATCATTAAAACAATGACGTTTTTTGTTGCGACGGGATCTTCTCATGAAATAGTCACCAGTTTTCGCCTCCGATTGCGAAAACATTCTGTTGGCACCCACATACACAGGGAGAAATGATCATCACGATAAAATAAGAGAACTCAGGGCTCGCACAGAAAAATTTAGGTGCTTGTTCGAGAGTGGAACGATAGAGAGACAGCTCAAGGTAGTTCATTGAACCCTCTGCCAGGCACTTTATTGTGAATAGCAGAACAATCACATAGATGTAGACGTAGATTCTCAACCTATAGTCTGTGCTTCGACTCTTCATTCCATTCAACAGTTACTCTTCAGATTCAGTGAGTGTAGCAATGTCATCAGCGAATCTTATCGTTGATGTTATTCCACTATGAATGTTAATCCCATCCTTGAACCTTTCATTTTCGTCATTGAATAGTATGGGTGAAAGACTGCATCCCTGTGTTAAACGTTTTTAATCCGATCACTTCGACTTGGTCGTCCGCTCTTATTACTCCCTTTGGCTCTTGTACAATAGTAAGTTACCCGTCGCTCCCTGTAGCTTACACTCTATTTTTCTCAGAATTTCGAGCATCTTCCACTACTTTACATTGTCGGACGCTTTCTCCGGGTCGATGATTGCTACGAGCGTGCCTTGAATTTTCTTTCGCCTTGCTTCCACTATTAACTGGAGCGTAATACCTAACTCTCTTCTACCTTTACCTTTTCCAAAGCCAAACCGATCGTCAACTAACTGATCATCAATTTCCATTTTTCTGTACATTTTTGTTGTCATCAGCGTCGATGCTGTGAATGGTAGCTCACAACAAAATATACAGAATTATCTCAGAAACGTTTCGTTTGCTTATATATACACCTCCATCAATTTTTCTATTACTTATGATAATCTCTGCATAAAACGACATTACTTAATTGTGTGGCTACAACCAAACTTCCCTGAGCGGTGAATCAAAGCTTCGACATGATGAACTAAGAAAATGTGTGTCCTGCTTCTTAATTCCCTCCACTTTGAGCTTTTTATTTTCTATTGAAAGCGCTATTCAGTTATAGTCATCCAGTTTTGAAAACCCATTGCTCTGTAAATGACGCAATCGTCTATAAAACTGTGTGACTAGATGAATAATTCTCGTTTAGAAGTCTTACTACACGATTCAGTTATCTCTCGTAAGGTATAGTAATCGGCAAACATTGCGACCTTTCGGTAGGACTGACAAACCGTGTTTTCCACTAAAGGAAAAGATGTACAAATAACATGCAGCGATCTGGTGGGATTTAATGGCTGGCGAGTATAGCGTGAGGCGTAGGGCCATGTACGTACTGCACAGAAGCGGGACCTTGGAACGATCGTGAATTACGGCGCTTGTACGAATCGACACGGCAGACTGCAATCCTGAGAACTCTAGTGAAAGGATCATGTCAGGGTCTGATTTCCAGAAAAACACGCACTTCAGGTTGATCCTGCAGATTGTGTATACTATCATCAGTAAATCATTTGAACTGCTACTAGAGATACACCAGAGCGACTCGATCGGATGTCTTAATGGTTGGTTGCTTACTAGGGTACCACGCTGAGAAGTATCTTGTGTTGGGTGGGACGGTGGGAGTTGTGGGGATGGAGGCATAGGTAAATTTCCATTATTGTGGTAGTCGATAATAATGCTTATAAATGCTCTCGATGCCATATAAATAATGCTATGCAAACATAGACGCAAGTAACTGTGCCATTCAGCGTGTTCTGTTGACTAATAGAAGAATTTCTTTTGAGCTGTAGTCAAATACAACACGCATGTTTGAGATGTGTTAATAAACGGTTCTGGTCACATCATTTATCTCAAAGTAAAGAAAGTAGTCATAAACAACAGGGGGAGTTAATGATCCATATAGTATTCAATATTTCTTTTATATTACGTATTTAATTCGTAATGTGCAATCAATATGTTCCAAAAACTGTCGAAATTTTATTAAAGATGTCTTACATTGCACTTTATTATTAATTATTTAGTTACTAGTCTCCTGCCAGTAGCAGTGTAATTAGTTTGGTCAAAAACATTTTATATAAAGAGATGTGTTAAAATTATGATATATACAAAGTAAGTATTGCCGAAATTGCTGTATGGGTGAAAGTTATTTGTATTAGGTTTGACATACCTCAGTTCAGTTCTCCATTTCCATACTTCTGAAAGAATTATTTTGTTTCCTCGGAAATTGTTGAAAAGCTACTGTGGATGAAAAGTTTTTCATTTTAGAATATTTTTTTGTAAACTTGATGGAAATTTCGATACTTTCAACCGGAACATTTTAGGTTAGGCTTTATCGTAACTGTTATTAATATCGAAGGAAACAACGAGTTCATTGTTGCCAGTATCTGTTTACTTATATCCACCAAGTGTTTCGGAGGTTTAAGGCTATAATATCAGCTGCCTTTACACGTGTTAGTATGAAATATGTTTGTGTTAAGAATAATCACGTCTCGCTAACACATATAAATCCACATGATAAAGGAGGTTTAAGCCTTCTAAACGCGTCGTGAGTACAAATAAGCGACTAGTAACAGCAAACTTGTTGTGTCACTTGACGATTTCAATAATTAATACTACGAGGGCTATTCGGAAATTAAGTTCCGATCGCTCGCGAAATGGGAACTACTGTGAAAATCGGACGAAACTTTGCATGGACGTGTTGGGCAGCGTCTCTAGTGCGCCCATCGATCGCTTAACGTCGCTCTTTTAAGGTTTGAGTGCACTGTGAGCGCGTTAATATGCCTATAAAATTGTATCCCCCGCCAAGTACGAGGCCGCGGTGAGTAATTTACCCCGAAGCTATGCAACCCACATAACATAATTGTCATGCGTTTCCGCTTTCAAAACAATTCTCAGTCGCATTCTTCAGGGGCAATGAAGATGCTCCTGCAGCGTTTACGATGGCAAATGTTTAATCACCCACAATACAGCCCGTAATTGGCTCCCTCTGAGTTTCATCTCTCCTAACATGAATCAGGGGCTGTGAAGACTACATTTTGGCACGGACAGCAGGCTGTTGACCAGTGTAGAGAATTGGTGGCAAGTACTGGCGGCTGCGTTCTATAACGAGGGAATTGAAAAGCTGGTACAACGCTATTACGAATGTCTAATTCGGAGCGGCAACTATGCACATTAGTTTGTAGAAGATGTAACTAACTGTTGCAAATATAACATTTTTGATTTTCACTGTGGTTTCCATTTCGCAGCCAATTGGAACTTACTTTCCGAACATCTCTTGTATATACCCGTAACGTTCCTTCTCTGGTTTCTGAACCTGTACGCTTTTGTGAAACTGATGTGCTACTTTTGGTAAACATTTTTAGAAACAGTGATCAATTTATATTTTAACTAAAGTTCAATCCTGATCACAACACTTATGTCTCAATAACATAAGTGTTGTGATCAAGACGGAACTTGAGTTAAAATATGATGTGCTAATGATAAACTTATTGAAATTAAATGTCTCGGTTTCAAGAAAATTTGCGCATGAAACTGGATATCATAAATGCGGGTGTTGTACGTCAATTCTTTGTCAGTCTGTGTTCAGATTTCGACCTTTAACACACTATACCAGTTAGTTTGTAATTAACTTATTACTTCAAAGATACTATAGCACCTTTTAGTAGATGATTGTCATTCCTCTCGCTTCTCTAAGGAAGTTGTGTCATGAACAGATGATGTAAGATAATAGCGAAAATGATGGAGAAATGTGTTTCAGTCAACACAAACAAAGCCGATCTTAAACAATGGACAAGAAGTAATACAGAAATATAAGAAAAACTTAATTTTGTTTGTAATTATTTCTTCCCACTGATAACTAAATAATGCAAGAACGGTGAATATTGATACCTAAAATGCACTTGCTTTCCAACATTTTTCAATAAAAACATCTTTGCATATTGCACGTTCATTTTTCAGGTTTCTGGTAAACTCCTGCAATTTATGCACAGCTGCTACGAAACTGACTACCACTCAGATTTGTTGCACTTCCTTTGTTTGATGTTCAGATTTCTTACTTTCCGAGCAGGACAGAATATTACAATGGTGGACTCAGTTTCCAGACCCGTAATAAACTGAGTGCCTACTGTAACATGTTCGGCAGTATAGACAAAATGTTTGAACTTTCGCACCTATTTGTATTGTTTCGAGACATAAGTAATATTTGATCGTACGAACATATAAGACAGCATCAGCCTTATGTCATTAAGACACAGTGGTTGACCATATGAAGTCAAAAGACTGAAATTTACACGTGATGTATTTCCTAATTCTTCTGGGCACGCAACATCTTGGAGACCGACAGTGAACTTCTCCATGGCATACTATTACACTCTTGTAGCGGCTGAAGTTTGGATAAGATGTCCGTAACATTCTCGTCACTAATAAACGAATACACTAAAAACTTGCCTTTCTTCTTTGGGTCCTCAGCAGTTCTACGTGGTAAGGGTAGCAGACTAGCAAGCAATACTCAGGGATCAGTCTAACGATGGTTCCATAGGCTCGTGCCTTGCGTCTTTCCCCCGCACAACACCATCACCCGCATAGATACTCCATCAGGTTACATTTATCCATAAAGAAGAGCGATAATCACATCACTTCCCTTACAGTTGCTTCTGGAATTATTACTTGAGAGAGAGGAAAGGAAAAGGGTCAAGAAGTGAGAGGAAAATTGTTTCGATGATGGAGCCATGTGGCATCACTATAAACTGCACCAAGATTTAATGCGTTGTAGACATTTCTTCACTCTGGTGTAACTTTCGCTAATTTTGAGGTCCTGTACCAACATCATCACCTGCAAATATTCTCAGAGAAATTATAGCTCTATCCGTGCTTGTGCTAAAATTACTTTAATGTTGGACTGTTCTAACCTGTTAAAATCCATGTATGATATCTGTTTGCTAGAAAGCTATTAATGAGGCCAACTGCCGGTTTGGTGTTTCGCAATCTCAAATAATTCTCACTAAGTGATCGAGCGGATCTTCTTGAGATGCTGTCGAGATGTAAAGGAAAACAGAATCAACACAGGAGCCAGAATCTACAACACCGTGCATCTAATACATCCGAAGTTGTATTAGCAACATTCTAAAAATCAAAAGAACTGGGAATTTCGAGGAATACTGATATGAACCAGGGACCTTGCCGTTGGTGGGGAGGCCTGCGTGCCTCAGCGATACAGATAGCCGTACCGTAGGTGCAACCTCAACGGAGGGGTATCTGTTGAGAGGGGAGACAAACGTGTGGTTCCTGAAGAGGGGCAGCAGCCTTTTCAGTAGTTGCAGGGGCAACAGTCTGGATGACTGACTGATCTGGCCTTGTAACACTAACCAAAACGACCTTTCTGTGCTGGAACTGCGAACGGCTGAAAGCAAGGGGAAACTACAGCCGTTATTTTTCCCGAGGGCATGCAGCTTTACTGTATGGTTAAATGATGATGGCGTCCTCGTGGGTAAAATATTCCGGAGGTAAAATAGTCCCCGGGTGGGGACAACTCAGGAAGACATCGTTATCAGGAGAAAGAAAACTGGCGTTCTAAGGATAGGAGCGTGCAATGTCAAATCCCTTAATCCAGCAGGTATGTTAGAAAATTTAAAAAGAGAAATGGATAGGTTGAATTTAGATATGGTGGGAATTAGTGAAGTTAGGTGGCAGGAGGAAGAAGACTTCTGATCAGGTGAATACAGGGTTATAAACGCAAAATCAAATAGGGTAATGCAGCAGTAGGTATAGTAATGAATAAAAAATAGGAGCGCGGGTAAGCTGCTACAAACAGCATAGTGAACACATTATTGTGCCCAAGATAGACACTGAGCACACGCCTACCACTGTAGTACAAGTTTATATGCCAACTAGCTCCGCAGATTACGAAGAGATTGATGAAATGTATGATGAGATAAAAGAAATTATTCAGATAGTGAATGAAGACGAAAATTTAATAGTCATGGGTGACAGGAATTGGGTAGTAGGAAAAGGAAGAGATGGAAACATTGTAGGTGAATATTGATTGGGGGTAAGGAATGAAAGAGGGACCCACCTGGTAGAATTTTGAACAGAGTATAACTTAATCATAGTTAACACTTGGTTCAAGAACCGTAAAAGAACGTTGTATACATGGAAGAGGCCTGGAGATACTCGAAGGTTTTAGATAGACTATATAATTGTAAGACAGAGATTTATGAACCAGGTTTTAAATTGTAAGACATTTCCAGGGGCAGATGTGGACTCTGACCACAATCTATTGGTTATGAACTGTAGATTAAAACTGAAGAAACTACAAAAAGGTGGGAATTTAAGGAGATGGGATCTGGATGAACTGACAGAACCAGAGGTTGTAGAGAGTTCAGGGAGAGCATTAGGGAACGATTGAGAGGAATGGGGGAAAGAAATCCACGAGAAGAAGAACGAGTAGCTTTGAGGGATGAAATAGTGAAGGCAGCAGAGGATCAAGTAGGTAAAAAGACGAGGGCTAGAATAAATCCTTGGGCATCAGAAGAAATATTGAATTTAGTTGATGAAAGGAGACAATATAAAAATGCAGTAAATAAAGCGGGCAAAAAGGAATACAAACGTTTCAAAAATGAGATCGACAGGAAGTGCAAAATGGTTAAGCAGGGGTGGCTAGAGGACAAATGTGAGGATGTGGAGGCATATATCACTACGGGTAAGATAGATACTGCCTATAGGAAAATAAAGAGATTTTGGAGAAAAGAGAACTACTTGTATGAATACCAAGAGCTCAGATGGAAACCCAGTTCTAAACAGGAAGGTGGAAGGAGTATATAGAGGGACTATACAAGGGCGATGTATTTGAGCACAGTATTATGGAAATGGAAGGG
Source organism: Schistocerca serialis cubense (assembly GCF_023864345.2). NCBI lineage: Eukaryota > Metazoa > Arthropoda > Insecta > Orthoptera > Acrididae > Schistocerca > Schistocerca serialis. Next base: position 218,449,069 of record NC_064647.1, on the reverse strand, counting down.
GATGCAGATGAAGATGAAATGGGAGATATGAAACGGCGTGAAGAGACTGACAGAACACTGAAAGACCTAAGCCGTAAAAACGCTTTGGAAATAGATAACATTCCTTTAGAGCTACTGATTGCCGTGGGAGTGCCAGCCCTAACAAAACTCTACCATCTGGTGTGTAAAATGTATGAGACAGGCAAAATACCCTCAGACATCAAGAAGAATGTAATAATTCCAATCCCAAAGAAAGCAGCTGTTGACAGATGTGAAAATTACCGAACTATCAGTTTAATAAGCCACGGCTACAAATACTTACACGAATAAGTATACACGAATGGAAAAATGAAGTAGACGCCGACCTCGGGGAAGATCAGTCTGGCTTCCGTAGAAATGTTGGAACACGTGAGGCAATACTGACCCTACGACTTACCTTATAAAATAGATTAAGGAAAGGCAAACCTACGTTTGTAGCATTTGTAGACTTAGAGAAAGCTTTTGACAATGTTGACTGGAATACTCTCTTTTAAATTCTGAAGATGACAGGGGTAAAATACAGGGAGCGAAAGGCCATTTACAATTAGTACAGAAACCAGATGGCAGTTATGAGAGTCGGGGGGCATGAAAGGGAAGCAGTGGTTGGGAAGGGAGTGAGACAGGGTTGTAGTCTCTCCCGATGTTATTCAATCTGTATAATGAGCAAGCAGTAAAGGAAACAAAACAAAAATTCGGAGTAGGAATTAAGATTCATGGAGGAGAAATAAAAACTTTGAGGTTTGCCGATGACAGTGTAATTCGGTCAGAGACATCAAAGGACCTGAAAGGGCAGCTGAACGGAATGGACAGTGTTTTGAAAGACGGATGAACATCAACAAAAGCAAAACGAGGATAATGGAATGTAGTGGAATTAAATCGGGTGAAGCTGAGGGTTTTAGATTAGGAAATGAGACGCTTAAAGTAGTAAATGAGTTTTGCTATTAGGGGAACAAAATAATTGATGATGGTCGAAGTAGAGAGGATTAAAATGTAGACTAGCAATGGCAAGGAAAGCGTTTCTGAAGAAGAGAAATTTGTTAACACCGAGTATAGATTTAAGTGTCAGCAAGTTGTTTCTGAAAGTATTTGTATGAAGTGTGGCCATGTATGTAAGCGAGACGTGGACGATAAATAGTTTAGACAAGAAGAGAATAGAAGCTTTCGAAATGTGGTGCTACAGAAGAATGCTGAAGATTAGATGGGTAGATCACGTAACTAATGAGGAGGTATTGAACAGAATTGCGGAGAAAAGATATTTGTGGCACACCTTGACTAGAAGAAGGGATCAATTGGTAGGGCATGTTCTGAGACATCAAGGGATCACCAATTTTGTATCGGAAGGTAGCGTGGAGGGCAAAAGTCGTAGAGGGAGACCAAGAGATGAATACACTAAGCAGATTCAGAAGGATTTAGGGTGCAGTAGGTACAGGGAGATGAAAATCTTGCACAGGATAGAGTGGCATGGAAAGTTGCATTAAACCAGTCTCTGGACTGAAGACCACAACAACAGCAACTGATATAAGACCGGTGCCCTGTGGTAGCTGTGGGGCATACACCAAAATATGATCTTTCACAGATGTGACTGCTGTTTTCTCTTATGTGGATGTCCTACATACAACAGCATTATCCTCAAATATGCTGAGAGACATCCCAGTGCTATCGATCAGTGCAGAAGCTCTCTTTGAACCCTTTTATGGTTATTTCATTATTTCTCTGCTTTACCAACATCTACCTGTAGATTCCGGAAACCATCTTATGGTGTGTCAAATCACCCTTTCCCTGCTCTAGCAGACAACGTTCCGCGGGAATAACGATAGCTGGTAAACCTCCATGTCAGTCCGAATCTCTCTAAATATACCTTGACTGCCTTCACTCTAAATATACCTCGATTGTCTTTCTGCGAGATATACATAGAAGCAAGCAACGTAGTAGGTCTCTAAGTTCTTTATTTTAACAGTAAACCAGTGACGCTGACAGAATCTATTGCAGCGTCTGCGAATGTTGTTAACTGAGCAACTCCTTGACGTTTTCGGTCATAGTGAATGAATTCGCAAGGAGAAGTGCTTTCCTTTATTTAATCTTCTCTATTTCCCCAGTGAATAGCGCCTGGTACAAGTCCCATACTGGGCAGCATTATTCAGGTATTGGTTGAGTGAGAGTTTTATAAGCTACCTCCTTTGTGGATGTGTTACCATTGTGGAGGATTCTTCCAATGAATTTCATTGGGTCATTTGCTTTGCTGTGATTAGTCTTACATGATCGTTACACTTTAAACCACTCCGTAAGCATACTCCTAGATATTTTATGGGTGTGACTACTTTCAGTGTTTGTTCTGGAATCACGCAATAACAAGTCTCTCTCTCTGCCTATTTTGTTGTTGTTGTTGTGGTCTTCAGTCCTGAGACTGGTTTGATGCAGCTCTCCATGCTACTCTGTCCTGTGCAAGCTTCTTCATCTCCCAGTACCTACTGCAGCCCAAATCCTTCTGAATCTGCTTAGTGTATTCATCTCTTGGTCTCCCTCTACGATTTTTTCCCCCCACGCTGCCCTCCAGTACAAAGTTGGTGGTCCCTTGATGCCTCAGAACATGTCCTACCAACCGATCCCTTCTTCTAGTCAAGTTGTGCCACAAACTCCACTCCCCCCCAATTCTATTCAATACCTCGTCATTAGTTATGTGATCTACCCATCTAATCTTCAGCATCCTTCTGTAGCACCACATTTCGAATGTTTCTATTCTCTTCTTCTGTAAACTATTTATCCATATTTCACTTCCATACATGGCTACACTCCATACAAATACCTTCATAAACGACTTCCTGACACTTAAATTTATACTCGATGTTAACAAATTTCTCTTCTTCAGAAACGCTTCCCTTGCCATTGCCAGTCTACATTTTATATCCTCTCTACTTCGACTATCATCATTTTGCTCGCCAAATAGCAAAACTCCTTTACTACTTTAAGCGTCTCATTCCCTAATCTAATTCCCTCAGCATCACCCGACTTAATTCGACTACATTCCATTATCCTCGTTTTGAATTTGTTGGTGTTAATCTTATACCCTTCTTTCAAGACACTGTCCATTCCGTTCAACTGCTCTTGCATGTCCTTAGCTATCTCTGACACAATAACAATGTCATCGGGGAACCTCAGAGTTTTTATTTCTTCCCCATGCTTGCTCAATATACAGATTGAGTTTTACCCTTTTGAAAACGACGCTTTGATGTCTTTTCGCAAGGAAGTTCTCAACGAGTTCACACTGCACACACTTTTCACAAGACGACTGACTGTATCTGCTTTAAATTCCTGCTGTCGAGTAGGGCGGAATCACCCCTGGAGCCTTTATATACTTCACCCTGGGTGCAATGAAAAAGAAAATTGTAAGCTTGAGAGGGAAATTGTAAGGGAGAGGGAACTGTGAGAAAAACTGGTCCGAGCACGGAGCCCTGTGGTAGGTGCGGAGCACGTGCAGCGCGCGGAGACTGCATGCGGTGTCAGAGTAGCGCCTGAGGCAGATCACTCCAGACGTCGCTCCCAAACTGGCGAGCGGACAGCGCCGCAGACTTTCGCCTTTTGGTGCCGCCGCCGCCGCCGCCGCCTCGTCGGCCTGGAGAAAGCAATCAGCGCGGCTCGCCCACACACAGAACAACACAACGCAGCGGCACCCAACATGCGGCGAGCCACGCCTGTGCGCCGCGCGACAATCGAATTAAGACGGCCCGCTCGCACGCCAACAGCCGTGACGCAACGCAATCGCTCGCGTCTGGCCAGGCGTTGCATCACTGTAGGCGTCGCACGGAGTCGGCGTGGCTGCATGTTTACACGGGCGAGCGACAGGTCTGTAGCGCTTCTGTAGGTGCCCCAGAACAAATACAGCGAGTAGGTGTGGGCGCCATGCTCGAGGCACTGTACGGTGCCACGCTCTACGTGGGTGCAAAACTACACTGCCTGAGGAACAAGCGAAGCACCTTGAAGGGGAGGAGTGAACGAAATGAAACTTCACGGGCTGGGAGGGGACGTGAGGCCAATTTACAAAAAACTTTGGCAGTATGTGCGCACCTGAGAGTGTGGGATCTTGATCGTTATGGTTGGTTCAAATGGCTCTGAGCACTATGGGACTTAACTTCTAACAAGGGAACCTCCCCATCGCACCCCTCTCAGATTTAGTTATAAGTTGGCACAGTGGATAGGCCTTGATAAACTGAACACAGATCAACTGAGAAAACAGGAAGAAGTTGTGTGGAACTGTGAAAAATTAAGCAAAATATACAAACTGAGTAGTTAATGGCCCAAATAAGTAACATAATGGACAATGTGAAATTAGGAGCGCCGTGGTCCCGTGGTAGCGTCCGCAGCTGCAAAACGAGAGGTCCTTGGTTCAAGTCTTCCCTTGACTGAAAATTTTACTTTCTTTATTTTTGCATAGTTACTATCTGTCCGTTCGTTCATTGACATTTCTGTTCACTGTAATAAGTTTAGTGTCTGTGTTTTGCGACCGCATCGCTGGGACAATGAATTCACGGTGTTCTTATTTCAATTTCCAGGAGTGTATTTTGGTCGACTAAGAATTCTTCACAGACGAATGGAAAAACTGGTAGAAGCCGACCTTGGGGAAGATCAGTTTCGATTCCGTAGTATTATTGGAACACGTGAGGCAATACTGACCCTGCCACTTATCTTAGAAGCTAGATTAAGGAAAGGCAAACCTACGTTTCTAGCATTTGTAGACTTAGAGAAAGCTTTTGACAATGTTGACTGGAATACTCTCTTTCAAATTCTGAAGGTGGCAGGGGTAAAATACAGGGAGCGAAAAGCTATTTACAATTTGTACAGAAACCAGATGGCAGTTATATGAGTCGAGGGGCATGAAAGGGAACCAGTGGTTGGGAAGGGAGTGAGACAGGGTCGTAGCCTCTCCCCGATGTTATTCAATCTGGATATTGAACAAGCAGTGAAGGAAACCAAAGAAAAATTCGGAGTAGATATTAAAATACATGGAGAAGAAATAAAAACTTCGAGGTTCGCCGATGATATTGTAATTCTGTCGGGTCAGCAAAGGAACTGGAAGAGCAGTTGGACGGAATGGACAGTGTCTTGAAACGAAGATATAAGATGAACATCAACAAAAGCACAACGAGGATAATGGAATGTAGTCGAATTAAGTCGGGTGATGCTGTGGGAATTAGATTAGGAAATGAGACGCTTAAAGTAGTAAATGAGTTTTGCTATTAGGGGAGCAAAATAACTGATGATGGTTGAAGTAGAGGGGATATAAAATGTAGATTGGCAATGGCAAGGAAAGCGTTTCTGAAGACGAGAAATTTGTTAACATCGAGTACAGTATTAAGTGTCAGGAAGTCGTTTCTGAAAGTATTTGTATGGAGTGTAGCCATGTATGGAAGTGAAACATGGACGATAAATAGTTTAGACAAGAAGAGAATAGAAACTTTTGAAATGTGGTGCTACAGAAGAATGCTGAAGATTAGATGGGTAGATCACATAACTAATGAGGAGGTATTGAATAGGATTGGGGAGAAGAGAAGTTTGTGGCACAACTTGACTAGAAGAAGGGATCGGTTGGTATTACATGTTCTAAGGCATGGCTCTGAGCACTATGGGACTCAACTGCTGTGGTCATAAGTCCCCTAGAACTTAGAACTACCTAAACCTAACTAACCTAAGGACATCACACACATCCATGCCCGAGGCAGGATTCGAACCTGCGACCGTAGCGGTCGTGCGGTTCCAGACTGTAGCGCCTTTAACCGCTCGGCCACTCCGGCCGGCTGTTCTAAGGCATCAAGGGATCACCAATTTAGTACTGGAGGGCAGCATGGAGGGTAAAAATCGTAGAGGGAGGCCAAGAGATGAATACACTAAACAGATTCAGAAGGATGTAGGTTGCAGTAAGTACTGGGAGATGAAGAAGCTTGCACAGAATAGAGTAGCATGGACAGCTGCATCAAATCAGTCTCAGGACTGAAGACCACACCAACAACAACACGATTTGAGTGCACCAGTGGAATTTTCTGTCTTGTTTCCGTTGGTGTTCTGGGTGCCTGACCTGGGCACTCACGTAAATTCTCTCAGTGTCTTTTAAGCGAAGTTAACTATTACCGTGTTTCAAATTCAAGTGCACCAGCGGAATTTTCTGCCTAGTCGCCGTTAGTATTCCGGATACCCGCCCTGGCCACTAACGTAATTTCAGGCAGCATCCTTTCCTCAGCCGTTGTCGCTGTCCAACATGGAGTGTCATTTTGACAGCAAATACATACTCCATTGTGAATTATCACGTTTGTAACATTGCCGGTTTCAGTTCTCATGTACTGATTTAAGGGTAAGGAAGTCGTTGTGTCGGTCGGTCCGTGGCTGTCCCCTGGTTGGGTTCCGACGGATGAAGTGTAGTTGGGCTCACCACCTGTCTCGCCTAAGTGAACGAGGACAGACCGATCTCCCTGGAGTAATTCTGAGTGCCACTAGCCTTTAATTATCTGTTGTCAGCTATTTTAAATTTTAGGCTTATGGTCATTTGTTTGTTTTCTTATAATTTTTCAAAATTAATTTCTAAATTTATCTTTCAAGCTCTAGCACTGCGGCCTTCTACCTTTAAAAATTATGGTAATATATTTTAAAATTTTGAAGTTTAACTGTGGCCCTCAGCTATTGGTGTTGCACCTTGCATATGTTGCATCTTTAAATTATTTTATTGCTATTTTATCTGGATTTTTATCTTGTTAAGATTTCTTGTTGGAGGCCTTTCGCAGGCCGCGGTGGCCATGCGGTTCTACGAGCTTCAGCCCGGAACCGCGGGACTGCTACGGTCGCAGGTTCGAATCCTGCCTCGGGCATGGATGTGTGTGATGTCCTTATGTTAGTTAGGTTTAAGTAGTTCTAAGTTCTAGGGGACTTATGGCCTAAGATGTTAAGTCCCATAGTTATCAGAGCCATTTGAACCATTTTGGAGGCCTTTAGCCATGAAAGAGTTGCATTCGGTGAAGATTCGGCTACGTGCCGTTTTGGTTGTAAAGGTTATCAAATTACAATAAATGACAATTAGAAGCAGAAACTGACCTCAAACCTCGGCCCATTCCACAGTCATATTACCTGTTCTGCCCAGCGTGTTAACCGGGCGTAGCACCCCTAATCGTCCACGATGTAGTGTTGTGCCGTCAGAGTTCTGTCAAACACTACCAGCCATGACTTGCCCTTGGCCATGACGGCAGGAGTAACACCACTGTTCGCCTCTAAAACATCAGATGAACGGGACTTTCTCGAGCGCACCGCAATACTAGCTGGTGCTCGCCATTAGTGCGGAATCGCGATTCATTACTGAAGCCAGTGCGAGTCTTATCATCACCAGTCCATGATTCCTGGTCCCGGTGGCACTTCCAAAGAAAATAAAAAATGTTCAGTTGTGTGTGAAATCTTGTGGGACTTAACTGATAAGGTCATCAGTCACTAAGCTTACACACTACTTAACCTAAATTATCCTAAGGACAAACCGATGGAGGACTCGAACCTCCGCCGGGACCAGCCGCACAGTCCATGACTGCAGCGCCATAGACGCCAGTCCCAAAGCATCCCCCTGTGTTGCGGTTTTACTGGCAGTTTATGCATGGGGTGCTAATGCCCATCTCCACCTGCAGTTGGCCCCCATGGAGTAGCGCCGGATGACACAATATAACGAGGAATCCATTACTTGCTCCGGGTTGCCAGGAGCAGATGTGCAGCCTTACGACATGCTTACGAAAGTATGGTCGAACAGAACTTTTGATGACGAGTACCCCTCCCATGTAGTCCAGTGTCAGCCTATCAGTTGTTGTTGTTGTGGTCTTCAGTCCTGAGACTGGTTTGATGCAGCTCTCCATGCTACTCTATTCTGTACAAACTTCTTCATCTCCCAGTACTTACTGCAACCTACATCCTTCTTAATCTGCTTAGTGTATTCATCTCTCGTTCTCCCTCTAAGATTTTTACCCTCCACGCTGCCCTCCAATACTAAATTGTTGATCTCTTGATGCCTCAGAACATGTCCTACCAACCGGTCCCTTCTTTTTGTCAAGTTGTGCCACAAACTCCTCTTCTCCCCAATTCTATTCGACACCTCCTCCTAAGTTACGTGATCTACCCATCTAATCTTCAGCATTCTTCTGTAGCATCACATTTCGAAAGCTTCTATTCTCTTCTTGTCTAAACTATTTATCCTCCACGTTTCACTTCAATACATGGCTACACTCCAAACAAATACTTTCAGAAACGACTTGCTGACACTCAAATCTATACTCGATATTAACAAATTTCTCTTCATCAGAAACGCTTTCCTTGCCATTACCCGTCTACATTTTATATCCTCTCTACTTCGACCATCATCAGTTATTTTGCTCCCCTAATAGCAAAACTCATTTACTACTTTAAGTGTCCCATCTCCTAGTCTAATTCCAGCAGCATCACCCGATTTAATTCGACTACAGTCCATTATCCTCGTTTTGCTTTTGTTGATGTTCATCTTATATCCTCCTTTGAAGACACTGTCCATTCCGTTCAACTGCTCTTCCATGTCCTTTGCCGCCTCTGACAGAATTACAATGTCATCGGCGAACCTCAAAGTTTTTATTTCTTCTCCATGGATTTTAATATCTACTCCGAATTTTTCTTTTGGTTCCCTTACTGCTTGTTCAATACACAGATTGAATAACATCGGGGAAAGGCTGCAACTGTGTCTCACTGACTTCCCAACCACTGCTTCCCTTTCATGTTCGTCGACTCTTATAACTGCCATCTGGTTTCTGTACAAATTGTAAATAGCCTTTCGCTCCCTGTATTTTACCCCTGTCATCTTCAGAATTTAAAAGAGAGTATTCCAGTCAACATTGTCAAAAGCTTTCCCTAAGTCTACAAATGCTAGAAACGTAGGTTTGCCTTTCCTTCATATTTCCTCTAACATAAGTCGTAAGGTCAGTATTGCCTCACGTGTTCCAACATTTCTACGGAATCCAAACTGATCTTCCCCGAGGCCGGCTTCTACCAGTTTTTCCATTCGTCTGTAAAGAATTCGCGTTGGTATTTTGCACCTGTGACTTATTAAACTGGTAGTTCGGTAATTTTAACATCTGTCAACACCCGCTTTCTTTGGGATTGGAATTATTATATTATATATCAGCCCATCGGAACACCCCACAAATCTGGATGTTGCACGATTCGACCAAATGTCTAAATGGAGTCCCACAATGAGGACCATACCTACCTCCGCGATTTGCCGATAACGCTGCATCACACTATTACGTGGCATCTCTGAGTCCTTCACAGTATTCGCTCGACATCTTAGGCTGTTCACATCCCTTACATGCACTACCAGACCCGACATCAGTACTAAGCACAAACGACACTAGTGGACCCCGGTGGCCGTTTGGTCTATAACAGAAGTTTCCAACTCGAATCATTGGCATACTCGCTGATGGTATGTGTGTCTGTGAAGCTAAATTCACATCCGACCATTCTGCTGAGAGCTTCACTTTATTTGAGAAGTCTATGTATTGCCGCCAAGTCTGGATTAACGTGGTTACACTTTAACAAACTTTTGGCGCTATTTATTTTTACTGTAATTAATATTGAAGGGAGTCTACTGGGGCATATTTGTATGTGGCACCCAAATATGATACTATAAAAGGTATATATCTCTGATGGGCTGGATAATACAGATCGCTGACTGTGCACGACCGCAGAGCCAAAGACACTGTTTTTGGTCTGAGATTATTATAGTGTTGGTGGAAGAGAGCGCTCGGCACACAGTTGTATGTAGCTGTCTGTGAGGGAAAGACGACGGAGTAGGCAGTTTTTGTGGTGTGCTGTGTGAAGCCACCAAGTATTAGATTAATTTAGGTATGTCAATGTTGTTGAACATGATGTCTTTCAAAGAAGTCAACATGCAAGCAAGGTAAAGATGTTAAATAATTAAGCCCTCGCAAGTTCAATTCGATTTGTAAACTAAGGGAAACATTTCACGGCATTCGCTTCAGAACTGCTACAAATTCGTCGGGCAATAGACCGCGCCACTCGAAATGTCAACACAACTGACAGTCAATATTTTAAACATAGCTGCACAACAGCAACGGTTCCACGTAATAAAATTATAACCAGCCGACTAGTTGCAATGGATAAAGAAATTCTTTACCTAGGTTTCGACAAATATAAATTTGTCTTCTTCAGAAGGTAGCAATTTTACATTAGTAAGGACTGATGTACCATCGCCGTTTTTACAATTGTCGGCATAGATCCATTTGTCACAAATGAAAGATAACCCTAGAATTAGGGCTTGTCACGTAAATACAGAATAGTTCATGGATCTTGCAGAGCTCACAACCGACTGAGTGTAATCGGCGAGCGTAGTTACTCTGAAACCAGGGCAGGTGGCGCTCGTGCCGAGAAACATGTCCCAAATGGCCATATATGTCATAGTGAAAACTTGCGTCTGGAACCTGTATGCGCCCATTACGATGGGCTAATTTGAGACTGCGATAATTGTGATGTGACATTTGATTGTGTGACTTAGAGCGTGATTCTGTTCTACGGTCCTGCCTCGGGCATGGATGTGTGTGATGTCCTTAGGTTAGTTAGATTTAAGTAGTTCTAAGTTCTAGGGGACTGATGACCTTAGAAGTTAAGTACCACAGTACTCAGAGCCATTTGAACCATTTTTTTGTTCTACGGTAACCACGAAACAATTTTTAAGCGAGGAAGCTCCTTCTGCCTCCAAGGATGCACTTTAAAAAACCTAAACGATCACCTAACCTAGTTACTTATGTATGTCTCATTTCTGCCGTTCATGGTAGCTGATCAGCACGGCGCAAAAACCGCACCTGTGTTGTGATCACTGAGCAAGATGACTAAACTTATTACCGCTGTACCGTTCCTATACCCTGTGGTAGTCGTCGCTCTTTTCTCTGAATATACTCGATCGATATAACCATCAGATATCTGACTGCAACATATTGGCTGAAGATGGATAAACCTGAGAGAGAGTTGCAAATCACTGGGCAAAACATAGAAGATAGGCGTCAACTAAAAGATTTGACGTGTGAACACTTGGCAAAAAGAGTGGAACGAGAGTGACAAGAGCCGTGGACTCAATTCATTTTTTCCAAAGTATCAGGGAACTGTTATGGTTGCGCCATGTCAAACCCGGCAGAGGAATGGTTCATATTGTGACTGGACGTGGTCCGTATTCCACGCACTTGCAGCTCATGTCGTTTTCAGAAAGCAATCGTTGCACATGCGGGGAAATTAGTTCCACAGAACATTTTCTTTTGAAATGCACTAGATATAGGCACTTACGTAATAACATAGAACACATAACGGAAACAAAACTATACGATGCACTGAGAAGCCCAGATACATGGGCACAGTTGAACACAATTGCGAACAACATCTCAAAACCAGAACGTGACATGTACGAACTGACTCATCAATACAAAAGGCGAGTAAGACGAAGACAGGTCAATATACGAGGGTTGTCCAGAAATTAAGTTGCGATCTGTTGCTAAATGGAAACCACAGCGAAAATCAGAAACATTTGATTTGCAAGAGTTAGCTACACTTTCGAGACACTTCTCTATGTAGTCGCCGCTCCGACTTAGACATTTGTCGGAGCGTTGTACCAAATTTCCAACACCATCGTCATAGAAGGCAGCCGCCTGTGCTTTCCGATGATACTCTATGCTGGTGTATAGAGCGTAGCCTGCGCCCAAATGTTGCCTTCGTATCCAGCGTTTCATGTGAACAGAGATGATCAGAGGGTCGTGTAGTGGGTTATCGAACACTTCACATCGAAAAGGCTGCAGGAGCGTCTTCACTGCCCCTGCAGAGTGGGGCTGAGAACTGCCATAGAGAGGAAAGTGCGTGGCAGTTGTGTTAGGTGGGCTGCATTCATTAAGGCGAAGCCTCTCAGTGGACCCTACTACTTCGCAGGAGACATTGTTGCTCTGGGCACCTTTACTCGCTCGCGGTGCGCTCACAACTGAAAAGAGCGTCTTGATACGATCGACAGTAATACTAGAGGCGCTACCAAACACGTCTGTGTGAAGCTTCATCGGGTTTTCACTGTGGTGTCCATTTCGCAACCGATGGGAACTTACTTTCTAGACAAACATCGTAGATAGCCCGAGTAGCTCCAATACATAACAAAAACACACAAAATACACATAATATAAAACAAATAAAACACACGCAACTGCTCCAGTCAATATTAATCAAAGATTGCAATTTATATTTTATTATGAATAAATCAAACTAAAAGTAGAAGTAATTAGAATAGTGCATGGCTAGATATCGTTGTACAATACACCTTAAACGTGTACCAAACATTGTTAAGTAGTTACATAGATGCACACATAATTGTAAATGCAATAATATGAATGTAATATAATTTTTTATATAAAGTAAGAAAGCAAAATAAAACAGTGTAACTATACAACAGAAACAGACCATGCATATTATGCAATTACAGAAAGTTAACTGGTCCACTATTTTAGAACTAACATTATTCTACAAATTTTGCTTGCAAAATTAATGATAGGTTAGTCATGGCTTGTTATTTCTCCTACAGCCATGTAGGCACACTATATAACTTAATTAGATTACACTGAAGCAGGCTATTGCTCCAAAGCCATGCAGAATTTCCTTACTAACTAACCTGGTAATAGTAGTTTTTATGCAACCTAAGCAACACCAACCACACAGCACTCTAAGAAACAACACAAACATAGATAAGAACCTTATGGACTTAACAAATAGAGTTTTCCTGAAGAGGGATGTTCATGTTGAGGGTTACTAAAATGGGCAGCACCACGTGTAGACTCTGGACTTGAAGTTCAGTACCAAGTCTCCTTCCCCAGGCGGTGTTGGTGAAGGGATATATATACTTACTCCTACCTGTCTTCTTTCATACTCTTCATAAACTACACCTTAAGTTTATAACTTCCTGTTTCTGAATTCCTGTACTTTTCTTTAAAAAGAACTGTAATTGCTGTAAGTAAATAAAAGATAACACCAACGTTCAGACAAAAGAACATGTAGCCCCACCGCCACGTGATGTGGAGCGCTACAAACCTGCACAAAGTAATAAGATGGCAGGCCCTAGGAGTCTTAATGCAACTGAAAAAAAAAAAATGCCACTAAACCTTCCGCACCAGCCCACAGCCCTGTACCTGCCTCAGGGTTCATTGGAAAGTAAACAAACTATAGCGGCACGCCCAAATTTCTAAAAACGTCAAGTGGTACACAGTGACAAAAAGGCTGGAAAACGCCGGCCAAGATATTCTACGGGTAACAAACTGAACACACGTGGAACTTTATCCTTAAAAACTTGTTGGAGCTGAACTACCATTCACGACAAACCGCTTAGTTGTGTACAGTATAGTTACTAAAGAATAAAATTTTGATCAGGGCAATAAATTATGATCAGCGGATACACCATTGGCATTCCGTAAACAGTGATTTAAGGGATTGCGTAATATAAACTGCATCCATGAAGTGTATAAATTATTTCTGCAACCGAATTGATTGTGAAAGTATTTGACATGTTACAGTGTGTTGAATGAAACAATGCTCCTATCGAGACATAGGCAGCTGTAGGTTGTCGATGAAATAGATCAAGAAAAGATTGGTAAAACATATAAATTTCTCTCCAATGAAGATTTGCTGAAAAGATGGACAGAGGTGCAAGTACGCAAAATGACAACGAGATCTTCAGATCAGCAGGATGTACAGTGTGGTCGCAAATACTCTGGGAAGCTTTTAGGGTGTTGCGGATAGGTTCTTCTGAGAAGTAACTATTAAGAAAAAATTAGATACATTGGACCGTTTCCGAGTTAACGAATCGGGCCACTGCGCGCGCAAATTCAAGCGGCCCTCCAGGGACGGTGTCGCCAAACGTGTCTTTTGTTTGTTTCCTTAAAAGCGAACAACGCAGCGACACAAAAATTGGACACGGGACAATTGTAATGATCCTGACCGAGCCAAAAAAGGAGCAGTCTTGTGTGCTGCCATCTATGAGAAAAACTGACACTAAAGGTGTTTCGTGGTCCACTCGAATTTTCGCGCGCTACGTCCGAATTTTGTAACTTCAGTGCTAATGAAATCGGATACGGCGCAACGTATCGAATTTTTTTCTCACTGCAATCCACTCTGCAGCATTCCTCTCCCTGTACAGCTACTGGTATGTTCAATGGCGGTTATTCATCTAATCTGAAGAACATGAACGTATTAGCCGGCCGGAGTGGCCGAGCGGTTCTAGGCGTTTCAGTCTGGAACCGCGCGACCGCTCCGGTCGCAGGTTCGAATCCTGCTTCGGGCATGGATGTGTGTGATGTCCTTAGGTTAGTTAGGTTTAATTACACTCCTGGAAATGGAAAAAAGAACACATTGACACCAGTGTGTCAGACCCACCATACTTGCTCCGGACACTGCGAGAGGGCTGTACAAGCAATGATCACACGCACGGCACAGCGGACACAGCAGGAACCGCGATGTTGGCCGTCGAATGGCGCTAGCTGCGCAGCATTTGTGCACCGCCGCCGTCAGTGTCAGCCAGTTTGCCGTGGCATACGGAGCTCCATCGCAGTCTTTAACACTGGTAGCATGCCGCGACAGCGTGGACGTGAACCCTATGTGCAGTTGACGGACTTTGAGCGAGGGTGTATAGTGGGCATGCGGGAGGCCGGGTGGACGTACCGCCGAATTGCTCAACACGTGGGGCGTGAGGTCTCCACAGTACATCGATGTTGTCGCCAGTGGTCGGCGGAAGGTGCACGTGCCCGTCGACCTGGGACCGGACCGCAGCGACGCACGGATGCACGCCAAGACCGTAGGATCCTACGCAGTGCCGTAGGGGACCGCACCGCCACATCCCAGCAAATTAGGGACACTGTTGCTCCTGGGGTATCGGCGAGGACCATTCGCAACCGTCTCCATGAAGCTGGGCTACGGTCCCGCACACCGTTAGGCCGTCTTCCGCTCACGCCCCAACATCGTGCAGCCCGCCTCCAGTGGTGTCGCGACAGGGGTGAATGGAGGGACGAATGGAGTCGTGTCGTCTTCAGTGATGAGACTCGCTTCTGCTTTGGGCCAATGATGGTCGTACGCGTGTTTGGCGCCGTGCAGGTGAGCGCCACAATCAGGCTGCATACGACCGAGGCACACAGGGCCAACACTCGGCATCATGGTGTGGGGAGCGATCTCCTACACTGGCCGTACACCACTGGTGATCGTCGAGGGGACACTGAATAGTGCACGGTACATCCAAACCGTCATCGAACCCATCGTTCTACCATTCCTAGACCGGCAAGGGAACTTGCTGTTCCAACAGGACAATGCACGTCCGCATGTATCCCGTGCCACCCAACGTGCTCTAGAAGGTGTAAGTCAACTACCCTGGCCAGCAAGATCTCCGGATCTGTCCCGCATTGAGCATGTTTGGGACTGGATGAAGCGTCGTCTCACGCGGTCTGCACGTCCAGCACGAACGCTGGTCCAACTGAGGCGCCAGGTGGAAATGGCATGGCAAGCCGTTCCATAGGACTACATCCAGCATCTCTACGATCGTCTCCATGGGAGAATAGCAGCCTGCATTGCTGCGAAAGGTGGATATACACTGTACTAGTGCCGACATTGTGCATGCTCTGTTGCCTGTGTCTATGTGCCTGTGGTTCTGTCAGTGTGATCATGTGATGTATCTGACCCCAGGAATGTGTCAATAAAGTTTCCCCTTCCTGGGACAATTAATTCACGGTGTTCTTATTTCAATTTCCAGGAGTGTAGTTCTAAGTTCTATGGGACTGATGACCTCAGAAGTTAAGTCCCATAGTGCTCAGAGCCATTTGAACCATTTTTTAAATGAACGTATTAGGAATTGTCGTAGGGACCAACAGCAAAAGTTTGACGGAGCTTTGTGACAGGAAACGCATAGTCGCCACGGAGCAGGGAATGTTTCAGTTCGTTGAAAGAGCTCTGGCTGAAGAAATACAGCAGAAAATACAGAACCTGAGCGTGATTGAGGAAGATGAAGGTTGCCTGTGTGGTCTGCTATAGCAGTTTAACCATACGATTGGAAACAACTTTTTTTCTTTTGTTCCAAACTTTAAATGTGTTCTTCTCGAAATAACTTTTTTCAGCGCATGATGCGATGTAGGGCCTCGACGGATTAATCTACTCATTTTATATTTTTAATTGAGAGATAATTAAATTTTGGGGGCGTTAGCGAGAGCTTTCTTTAATTCAAGTTTTAATTTCATTAATACAAAAATGCACTGCGATTGGAAAATTACTTATTTCTAGAAAGGACAGCTCAACACGGTTTTAGGACCTGTGTCCCATCTTCAGGTGCATATTAAAATGTGAGCCCATGAAGGTTGCATAACTGACGTTAAAAATGCACTACATTAATATATGTTCAAAAAATCGTTCAAATGGCTCTTAGCACTATAGGACTTAACAGCTGAAGTCATCAGTACCCTAGAACTTAGAACTACCTAAACCTAACCAACCTAAGGACATCACACAAATCCAACGCGAGGCAGGATTCGAACCTGCTACCGTAGCGGTCGCTCGGTTCCAGACTCAAGCGCCTAGAACCTCTCGGCCACCAAAGCCGGCTAATATATGTTAACCTGTTTTCACCTCAGTTGTGCATCCTTTATCGACTCACATTTTAATATGCACCTGAAGATGAGACATAGATCCTGAAACTGGGGTGTATTTTCCTACTCAAAAATATTTAATTTTTACAACTCTATCGGATTTTATCGTTGGTGATGAATAAGTGGAGGATGTCGCGTCAAGAGAAACGTGTATATAATTTTCAACAATATATTCAAACATTCTAACTTATAAAAACATTTCAATAAATTGATAAAATTTCAAACAGCTGCCATTTTGTTTTCATTTGAGGACATTTCCTGAACCCCGTCGTGATGACGCCGCAACTTTATTCTGACTTCAATATTAGCTTTTTTTTATGGGTTTCAGATACAGCCAGGAGCCTACACAACGTTTCGCAAAACTCTAGGATGTGCCGCGATGCGCTTAATTTGACATGGACTACAACTGCTCTTTTCCATTTGTTAAGAGGCAAAAAAATGTTTCGCGCAAGAATATACGTATAATAACGTGGTAAAACGCCATTTTAACAAAAACAATCGTTGTGTGAAAAATTCCGAACTTTTACCTATTTTTCGTGCCTCTCGAAGAGAGCAAGTAGCGAATCGACATGTGTAGGGGTGAATGACAAGTGGGTCTGGTGCCCACTTGAGACTTTCCCTCAGGCTGCATCTGACACCGTCCCCTTTTGCACAACGTCGCCAAACTGTGTGTCCACTGACCACTTTTTCGCAGAGAACACCATCTGGTCCCAGTTACGAAATGAGAGCTCAGATTGCCGACGTCCGATGCGGTAAGAGGGGGGGGGGAGGCAGGTTCCTAGGGGGGGTGGTAAGTGGACCTCAGACGAACGCAATGCTGCCTGCTGTGCCGAAGTGTGGGGGGGGGGGGGGTGAGGGGGGGGGGAAGACAGCGCAGAAGGCGAGCGACCTTGGCCGGTGAGAGGTGAGATCTCCACAGACCTTGCCGTCAGCCGAGAGTCGCGTGACGAATACCGTAGTAGCGTGCCCAGCAGCCTCACAAATGAACACTTGCACACGCAAGGGCTAACTGGGTTTGCTCACCTTTCGCGACGACTTACGTTATGAGATCAAAAGTATCCGGACAGGCCCAAAAACATACGTTCATCATACTACGAGCATTTTGCTACCACCTACTGACAGCTACTCCATATCAGACATCGTGAGAGAGTAGAATGGGGCGCTCAACGGAACTCAGGGACTTCGAACGTGGTCAGGTGATTGGGTGTCACTTGTGTCATACGACTGTAAGCGAGATTTCCACACTCCTAAACATCACTAGGTCCACTGTTTCCGATGTGATAGTGTAGTGGAAACGTGAAGGGACACGTACAGCACAAAAGCGTACAGGCTGACCTCGTCTATTGACTGGCAGAGGCCACCGACAGTTGAAGAGGGTCGTCTACATCTACATCTACATCTGCATGATTAATTTTCAATTCACATTGAAGTGCTTGGCAGAGGCATCATCGAACCACAATCATACTATCTCTCTACCATTCCACTCCCGAACAGCGCGCGTGAAAAACGAACACCTAAACCTTCCTGTTCGAGCTCTAATTTCTCTTATTTTTATGATCATTCCTACCTATGTAGGCATTCGGAAGAGAAAGTCGGTGACTGAAATTTCATAAATAGATCTCGCCGTGACGAAAAACGTCTTTGCTTTAATGACTTCCATCCCAAATCGCGTATCATATCTGCCACACTCTCTCCCCTACTACGTGATAACACAAAACAAGCTGCCTTTTTTGTACCCTTTCGATGTCCTCCGTCAATCCCACTTGGTAAGTATCCCACACCGCGCAGCAATATTCTAACAGAGGACGAACGAGTGTAGTGCAAGCTGCCTCTTTAGTGGACTTCTAAGTGTCCTGCCAATGAAACGGAACCTTTGGCTCGCCTTCCCCACAATATTATCTATGTGGTCTTTCCAACTGAAGTTGTTCATAATTATTACACCCAGGTACTTAGTTGAATTGACAGCCTTGAGAATTGTACTATTTATTGAGTAATCGAATTCCAACGGATTTATTTTGGAACTCATGCGGATAACCTCACACTTTTCGTTATTTTGCGTCAACTGCCACCTGCCACACCATACAGCAATCTTTCCTAAATCGCTTTGCAACTGATACTGGTCTTCGGATGACCTTACTAGACGGTAAATTACAGCATCATCTGCGAACAACCTAAGACAACTGCTCATTTTGTCACCCAGGTCATTTATATAGATCAGGAACAGCAGAGATCCGAGGACGCTTCCATGGGGAACACCTGATATCACTTCAGTTTTACTCGATGATTTGCCGTCTATTACTACGAACTGCGACCTTCCTGACAGGAAATCACGAATCCAGTCGCACAACTGAGACGATAACCCATAGGTCCGCAGCTTGATTAGAAGTCGCTTGTGAGGAACGGTGTCAAAAGCTTTCCGGAAATGTAGAAATACGGAATCAACTTGAGATCCCCTGTCGATAGCGGCCATTACTTCGTGCGAATAAAGAGCTAGCTGCGTTGCACAAGAACGATGTTTTCTGAAACCATGCTGATTACGTATCGTAGATCGTTCCCTTCGAGGTGATTCATAATGTGTAATGGACAGACATTTACACAGATCATCACACAGGAATTCAAAACTGCATTAGGATCCACTGCAAGTACTATGACAGTTAGGCGGAAGGTGGGAAAACATGGGTTTCATGGTCGAGCGGCTGCTCATAAGCCGCACATCACGCCAGTAAATGCCAAACGACGCCTCGCTCGGCGTAAGGAGCTAAAATTTTGGACGAATGAACGGTGGAAAAACGTTCTGTGGAGTGACGAATCACGGTACACAGTGTGGCGATCCGATTGCAGGGTGTGGATCTGGCGAATGCCCGGTGAGTGTCATTTGCCAGAGTGCGTAGTTCCAACAGAAAAATTCGGAGGTGATGGTATATGGCGTGGTCGTGCTTTTCGTGGAGGAGGCTTGCACCCCTTGTTGATTTGCGTTGCAATATCACAGCACAAGCCTACATTGATGTTTTAAGCACCTTCTTGGCTCCCTCTGTTGAAGAGCAATCCGGGGATGGCAATTGCATCTTTCATGTGAGCACCAGTTCATAATGCACGGCCTGTGGCGGAGTGGTTGCACGACAATAACATCCCTGTAATGGACTGGCCTGCACAGAGGCCTGACCTGAATTCTACAGATCACCTTTGGGATATTTTGGAACGCCGACTTCGTGCCAGGGCTCACCGACCGACATCGATACCTTTCCTCAGTGCCTGAGTGCGGTTCCCCAAGAAACCCTGCAGCACTAGATTGAACGTATGCCTGCGACAGTGGAAGCTGTATTCAAGGCTAAGGGTCCGCCAACAGCATATTAAATTCCAGCAGCCTGCCGGAGTGGCCGAGAGCTTCTAGGCGCTTCAGTCTGGAACCGCGCGACCGCTACGTTCGCAGGTTCGAATCCTGCCTCGGGTATGGATGTGTGTGATGTCCTTAGGTTAGTTAGGTTTAAGTAGTTCTAAGTTCTAGGGGACTGATGACCTCAGCTGTAAAGTCCACAGTGCTCAGAGCCATTTGAACCATTTCTCAATTCCAGCTTTACGGATGGAGGGCGTCACGAACTTGTAAGTCATTTTCAGCCAGGTGTCCGGATACTTTTGATCGCATAGTGTATTTGTCACTCATGTTCTAGTATAGTCACCCTGTACGTATAAAGATGACATCACCCGGAGTACCCCCATGGGGGTGGAATAGGATCACTCTTATTATCTATGTATATTTTTACATGCCGCAGCAAGTCTAGACGACAGGTATACACTTTTTAGACAACGGAAACGGTGGAGGGGGTTCCACAACGTGACACACTCTAAGAAAGAAAAAAGCGATGTACCACGATGGAGGTGTCCGAATGAGAGGCGGATCGGTAGATGTGATGTACAGGTACAGACAAACAAATGATTAGAGTTCGGGAAAATATGGACGGTTTATTCAAGAGAAAGAGCTTCACAAACTGAGCAAGCCACTAGCGCGTTAGACCACCTCCGGAACTTGTGGAAGCAGTTATTAGGCGTGGCACATATTATTGGTGGTCCTTCTGAGATATATGGTGCCAAATGCTTGTCAGTTGGCGAGTAAATCTCGAAAAGGTTTCGAGAGGCCTGCCAATAATGCTCCAAATGTTCTCGGTTGGGGAGATATGCCGGCCAAGGTAGAGCTTGGCAAGAGCGAAGACGTAAATTAGAAATTCTTGCTGAATGTGGGCGGGCATTATCTTGCTGCAATGTTAGCGCAGGGTGGTCCATCATGAAGGGCAACAAAACGGGACGTAGAATATCGTCGACGTGCCACTGTGCCTTCAGGGTGCAGCGAAGGACAACCAAAAGGAGTTATGAAACGGCTTCCAGACCATCACTCCTCGTTGTCGAGCCGCGTATCGTGTTGCAGGCAGGTTGGTTTCGCACTGCTGTCGGTGGCGTGTCTAGACACGCATTCTCTGGTCAATGAGATTCCAGGCCGAAGACATGTCTGAAGGTGCCCCAGAGAGCTGTGGCGTACCAACCTGTCGCCCGCCATATATCCGGACAATCAGGGATGATGGTCTAGTTGTTGTCGTTGTTGTGGTGGTGGTGTTCAGTCCTGAGACTGGTTTGATGCAGCTCTCCATGCTACCCTATCCTGCGCCAGCTTCTTCATCTCCCAGTACCTACTGCAGCCAACACCCTTCTGAATATGCTTAGTGTATTCATCTCTTGGTCTCCCTCTACGATTTTTACCCTCCGCGCTGCCCTCCAATACTAAATTGGTGATCCCTTGATGTCTCAGAACAAGTACTACCAACCGATCCCTTCTTCTAGTCAAGTTGTGCCACAACCTCCTCTTCTCCCCAATTCTATTCAACACCTCATTAGTTATGTGATCTATCCATCTAATCTTCAGCGTCCTTCTGTAGCACCACATTTCGAAAGCTGCTATTCTCTTCTTGTCTAAACTATTTATCGTCCACGTTTCACTTCCATACATGGCTATACTCCATACAAATACTTTCAGAAACGACTTCCTGACATTTAAATCTATACTCGATGTTAACAACTTTCTCTTCTTCAGAAACGCTTTCCTCGCCATTGGCAGTCTACATTTTATATCCTCTCTACTCCGACCATGATCAGTTATTTTGCTCTCCAAATAGCAAAACTCATTTACTACTTTAAGAGTCTCATTTCCTAATCTAATTCCCTCAGCATCACCCGATTTAATTCGACTACATTCCATTATCCTCGTTTAGAATTTGTTGATGTTCATCTTCTACCCTCCTTTCAAGACACTGTCCATACCTTTCAGCTGCTCTTCCAAGTCCGTTGCAGTCTCTGACAGAATTACAATGTCATCGGCGAACCTCAAAGTTTTTATTTCTTCTCCATGGATTTTAATACCTACTCTGGACTTTTCTTTTGTTTCCTTTATTGCTTGCTCAATATACAAATTGAATAACATCGGGGATAGACTACAACTCTGTAGCCTGGGGTCTAGTATGCCAATTCATTTCGTGGCAGGACCGCTTTGGTTGTTACCAACGGCACCCTTACAGTGTTTGTTGTTCCTCATGGCAAGGCAGCTTTTGCTTCCATTTCACCAAGACAATGCCAACCCGCACTCGGCGAGAGCTTCTACTGCTTGTCTTTGTGCCTGTTTTTTTTTTTTTTTTTTTTTTTTTTTTTTTTGAGTGGGTGAGGAGTTTTTAATGTGCAGTGCAGAAGGAATCATCAGACTTACGAACGTGAAAGCATCTACTTCCTCTTAACGCTTACGTACACACATGATTTTTTCTTTGTACGCATTTTTGGCAAAGTACTTTTCGAATTATGTAAGTTTCATTCGGCTCCTTGAAGAGTTGTTAAAAATCGGTATTGCAATTTTCGTGTTCACGTATTAACGGTATGATGCTGTGAGCAAATGACGTAAATGATGTACAGCGCCACAACTTTTAGTGTGCAGTAAGTTGAGAATTTCGGTCGGCTGGTAAGGATGCTCGGATTGTCGGAAGCAATTAAGGTGACTGCTCGCGTAAAACAGGAAATCCGGTATCGAGTCCCGGTCTAGCACAAATTTTCAACTTTCGCCACTGAATTATTTCAATCCCTGATTCCATCTAACGTCGGTACCTCCCTTTAAATATTCATATTTACGACTGCTGTATCAAAAAACAGTTGTATCTGTTCCGCAGGACATGTCCGTCAGAACAGGCACCAGACACATACACGGTGCGGAAGAACAATTTGGCCAAAAGTCTAGGGCATAAACATAGCAAAACTCGAATTAATTTGAGTATAGGAACTAGAAGTTGCAATGGAAAACCTACGGTGCCATGCCAGCGTGAAATCGGTGGTTAGTTTGAACATTGGTTACGACATGCTTACGTTGGTTAAGTGTTGGCAAATAGTGTACAAAAGCATCTCATTTTTCCTGTATTTCACCTCCCTATGACATATTGGTTCAAATGGTTCAAATGGCTCTGAGCACTATGCGACTTAACTCCTGAGGTCATCAGTCGCCTAGAACATAGAACTAATTAAACCTAAGGACATCACACACAGCCATGCCCGAGGCAGGATTCGAACCTGCGGCCGTAGCGGTCGCTCGGCTCCAGACTGTAGCGCCTAGAACCGCACGGCCACTCCGGCCGGCCTCTATGATATATTGACAGAGGAAACATGGACATGCGAATCCTTTTATTTCTAAAAAAAGTGCTGTGTGGTACACCAGGAAAGCACGATACTCGTGTATGTGATGCTTTAATTTTCCTTGCTCTCATCGTGATGATTGTTAATCCACATTTCTTGTTTACGTATACATTTTCTGCTAATTATATTTCTTTCTGAGTAAACCTTTCTATATGCCATGTTTCAGTTCCGTTCCTGTAGAGCCCAAAATATGCAACTGTGACCTATAGTTCCTATACTCAAATTCCTTTGTGTCATGCTGTATTTCTGGCCTACACTTTTAGTCAAATTTTTCATCTGTATTCTGTATAGAGGATTAAATTATTTTCTTTTATGATTTTGTGGGCGTTGTCAACGAGGAAAAGTTTCGTGAAAGTTTGAAATACCTTGTAAAATTTGTTTAAATCACTAAGTACTCTGTTTTCCAAATATTGGATGAATACGGTACGTATAACCGCGCGTCATGGACAACATTGTTTTTCTACCCGCAGATCCACCCATCTCATAGGTGTTTCTTAGTCGCACAGCGATTCTTTCCAAACTGAGAAGTGCGTACCAAGTTCGGTTAAAATCGGTTCAGTAGTTTAGGATATTTGGAACATACATAAACATATAAGTACATCTATTTTTATAATATCATATGTACGGAGTGTGCATATACAGGATTCAAATTTTAAGTTGACAAACAAGAATAATTCGAAAAATAAGCTTCACACGAAAAAATTGTTTTCGAGGGGGACATCTGCTGGTGCTAAAATTACCCCTCCACACCCCAGCCCCCTGCGGGTGGGACGGGAGATGGGAACCCCCATTTTTATTTCAGAATCAGATTCTACATAAAAAACAACGTACATTTTGTCTTAAACATTTGTTTTGATTCTAGGTTGTTGGCGCTGTATTTCAAGAAAATTCGTATTCTCTTTTTTGCGTGGAAATGGGTTACGGATAAATAAAAAATTCATATTTACTTCGTAAATTTTGATTCGCTAGAACTAAAACTCTGTCTCCTCACAGGGTGGGGTTTGAGACAGAGGAATTAGACTTTTACAAATGTTGACAAACAAAATTTATCCGAATCTGCGTAAAAAATAAATATGTGGGTCAACATTTGTAAAACTCTAATTCCTCTCTCTCAAACCCCACCCTATGGGGGGAGAGGGAGACTTTTAGTTTTAGCGGATCAAAATTTACGAAGTAAATAAGTATTTTTTATTTATACGTAACCTTTTTCGACGCAAAAATGAGAACATGGATTTTCTTGTATTACAGCGTCGACTACAATGAATCAAAACAAATCTTTAAGACAAAATGTACGTAGTTTTTTGTGTAGAATCTGATTCTGCAATAAAAAATGGAGGTCCTCATTTGATATTTTAAAGTTGCCTATCGCCCCACCCCTATGGGACTGAGGTGGCGAGCTAATTTTAGCACCAGCGGATGTCCTCCTCGAAAATAATCAACTTTGGATTCTACACATTTTTTCGTGTGAAGCTTATTTTTCGAGTTATTCTGGTTTGTCAACTTAAAATTTACACCCTGTATATGAAGGAGCAGCGCCTGTGTTATTAAGAAGCACGATGCAGTTTTACTTCGGGCACATGTGGATGTTAGAAGCAACAGGTGCTTCAGAGATTAGACCCATCAAGAAATATATGGAATGTATTAGCAGATGCGAATATGATCCACCTTCAGCTGTATGTTGGAATGACGACACTGAAAACTTTTAGAGGCCGTGACTCGAAACAGGATTTCCAACTTAACACTAGCAGCCATCTCAACAGCTTCGGCCATCCGTGCACAAATAACGGCCAGACACGAACTTCCATATTTTGTCGTCATTATGCTGCAACTTTCACTCGTACGTAACATATATTCTCGTCCACCAGGGACAAATTTGTTGAGAGTTGAGAGCCTGTTGTTGTTGTTGTGGTCTTCAGTCCTAAGACTGGTTTGATGCAGCTCTCCATGCTACTCTATCCTGTGCAAGCTCCTTCATCTCCCAGTACCTACTGCAACCTACATCCTTCTGAATCTGCTGAGTGTATCCATCTCTTGGTCTCCTTCTACGAGTTTTACCCTCCACGCTGCCCTCCAATGCTAAATTTGTGATCCCTTGATGCCTCAGAACATGTCCTACCAACCGATCCCTTCTTCTAGTCAAGTTGCGCCACAAACTTCGCTTCTCCCCAATCCTATTCAATACCTCCTCATTAGTTACGTGATCTACCCACATAATCTTCAACATTCTTCTGTAGCACCACATTTCGAAAGCTTCTATTCTCTTTTTGTCCAAACTATTTATCGTCCATGTTTCACTTCCATACATGGTTACACTCCATACAAATACTTTTAGAAACGACTTCCTGACACTTAAATCTATATTCGATGTTAACAAATTTCTCTTCTTCAGAAACGCTTTGCTTGCCTTTGCCAGTCTACATTTTATATCCTTTCTACTTCGACCTTCATCAGTTATTTTTCTCCCCAAGTAGCAAAACTCCTTTACTACTTTAAGTGCCTCATTTCCTAATCTAATTCCCTGAGCATCACCCGACTTAATTCGGCTACATTCCAGTAACCTCGTTTTGCTTTTGTTGATGTTCATCTTATATCCTCCTTTCAAGACACACAGCCTGGTATCAGTGAATAAATACGAAATAGGAGTGCCTGAGTTATTAAGGAGTACGATGCAATGTTCCATTGATCATGCACGCATTCCGCATTTATTCGCCAATACCAGGTTCTCAATTCCCAATAAATATGTCCTTGCTGGACGGGAATATAGGTAAAGTTCGAAATCAGGCTGCGACGCATAGATGGCGACGTACAGAAGTCTCGGTCTGGTCGTGATTCGCCCGCGGATAGCTGAAGCAGTTAAGGCGATCCATTATGTAAAACGGGAGGTATGGGTTTGTGTTCGGATCCAGCACAGATTTTCATTATCATCATTGCAATATACAGCCGATCCCGGTTCATATTCAGAACTATGAATACATTTCTAGTGTGGATATGGCTCTGAGCACTATGGGACTTAACATCTATAGCCATCAGTCCCCTGGAACTACTTAAACCTCACTAACCTAAGAACATCACACAACACCCAGTCATCACGAGGCAGAGAAAATCCCTGACCTCGCTGGGAATCGAACCTGGGAACTAGGGCGCGGGAAGCGAGAACGCTACCGCACGACCACGAGCTGCGGACTAGTGTGGATATTTAATAAACATAATGTTAAAAGAAATTTTACACTGCAGTTATTCCTTCGAAACATCTGCGGTAGGGCCTACAATGGCAGTAAACAGTTGTGGTACCAAAAGAAACCTCCGCTACACAACGCAAGCGTTTACCAGGTGTATGTGGACGTGACGGATCTGGTCGAGGCCGTCTGAACGTCTCCTGAGAGAGGAAGGCGTGCGTGCGGCCTCGGACACCGTCCCTGCCAGAGGGCAGACATCGTTCCGTGCCTCACGCTAAGCTGCGTTGTTCGCCCGGTATTGGGGAGAACGGACGGACACGTCAGAACGCTAAGTGCCGCTGTGACTCGCTGGGTCGGCCGTTACGGAGACACAAGGACGCCCGGCCCAATCACAGTCCAGAAAGCGTGCTGCACTTCCACTTCTCGGCAGGTCTAATCGCCGCAATTACCTCGCAGTGGGCGGGTGACCTGCATGACGGATCCGCTGCTGATCGTCTGTTTTTTTTTTTTTGTGTGGCCTGCTGGATTACGACAATGCGTCGTAATTGTGGCGGTCAGGGTGGTCTGGTCGACAGATCCGGTTAAGTGATGAGCAAATCGAAGTTTCTGCCTACTAAAATTAGTCTACAGGGGAGACCAAGGCATATTTATTTTGTGTTAGCAGAAGAGCCAACGCCGTATTACGAGTGGAAACCGAAATGCGCGCGTTTTAGCTCACGCAGGCTGGCGTGAGAAGGGAAGAACTATACTGACGTGTGGTCTGGAACATGACGAGGAATGAGAATTCAGAAAGCGGACGTAATTAGTTTGATACTTAACTTTAATCCATTAATGATGAACGTCGCTCTTGACGGTACATGATTCACAATATTATAAGTTCAGAATACATTCTTGAAGTAATTGTAGTAACTGAATATGTTGGCTTGCTAGGTCGTAGCAAATGACGTAGATGAAGGTTCTGCTTAACTGTCGTCTCTGAAAATGAGAGCCTATATAGACAGTGAACCATCGCTAGAAAAGTCGGCTGTACAACTGGGGCGAGTGCTAGGGAGTCTCTCTAGACTAGACCTGCCGTGTGGCGGCGCTCGGTCTGCAACCACTGATAGTGGCGACACGCGAGTCCGACGTATGCTAACGGACCGCGACCGATTTAAAGGCTACCACCTAGCAAGTGTGGTGTCTGGCGGTGACACCACAGTTTATACAGAGAGAGTTGTAAAATTACCATAGGATACCGTAGGCTACCGTAGGCAAGTTGAAAAATGATTCAAATGGCTCTGAGTAGTATGGGACTTAACATCTGAGGTCATGAGTTCTCTAGAACCCAACTAACTAAGGACATCACACACATCCATGCTCGAGACAGGATTCGAATCTGCGACCATAGCAGCCAAGCGGTTCCAGACTGAAGCGCCTAGAACCACTCGTCCACAGTGGCCGGCCGTAAGCAAGTGTAAACTACCGTAGCTCTCCTTACATATGGGATCAGCGTCTTACTAGATTCCCCTAAAAACCGGAGGTGGTGAACTGTCTAGAAACTAACTGAGGATACGTATAATGGGCCAGGGAACCTATGGATCATTTTTGTTCTACATGATTGTCCTGTCTTTCACTTCAAAATTAACCGTATTTATAGCAAAAGTGAAAGACTCATTGTTCAGTTAAGGTATTATTTGAAACCTGTTAATTTGTAGCTTGAAACAGAGATATGTTGTAGTAAAAATAAATAAAATAGTACAGATATATCACATAGCGTAAGGAAACGTTATTTCCTCAAAAAAACGTAAAATAAAGGAAAAACACAAAACTAAATTTAACAAACACCAGTTCAATACTCCATCGTAGCTAAATAAAACGTATTTATGTTATTTATGAACAACTTTCACACTTATCAATAGTAATATGAAACGCTTGCCTTTGGTCATGATAAAGAACATTCTGTACAGTATAAAACAGCAACAATAATTATAGACATTTTTTCGTTTGTGCTTGTAAACTGTACTGAAATGATTGCTTTAGTTACTCAGAAGCACAGAAGTTAAACGATCAACTAATTTTTATTGTTTATAAAAATGCAATCTATATTATGTAAGGATAGAATATACCCAATCGACTAAAACAAGATGATGTGCGGTTCTAATTATGTGCAAAAACAAAACAAAAAAAGCCTGCAGTAAGCTACCGAGGGCTCTCACCAGTAGTGTGAATATCTTTGCGTGAAGAACATATTTGTGCAGGGCGAGAAAATTTTGCTATTAAATATCGACGCACCTAGGGAGCATACTGTTTAGAATTGAAAGTAGATAAATATATGATAGTTGAAAGGAAATTGTTCTACTTCACAAAGTAAATTTGTACAATTGAAATGTGAAACTTACAACTGTAGTTTCGAAACTAATTCAAAGATGGCGATGGGTCAGATTTATGCAGTTCTGTTAGGACACGTTCATGCACTGTTTTCCATTAACATCCTGATAATCCAGTCAAGGAAACATTAACATAGCAACGGTTGAAAACCCAGTCTACAAAAATTAAAACCACATGAAAATAACAGGTACAAATTGCTAAAAATGCCATTTGAACCTACTGAATCTCAAGCAGAATGAATATATTCTATGAGGACAGGACGCATATGGGCAAAGAATTCTAACAGTAAGAGAAAGAAAATGTATGTGTGTCTTACGTTATGCTATGTTAACCGGGGTCCTAGAAATGACGGAGAGGCTCCGTTCGCGCCGCAGCCGCAGTGGTCCACAACCCCACGACGACTACCGCAGTCCACTTCACCCCTCCGCCGCCCCACACCGAACCCAGGGTTACTGTGCGGTTCGGCACCCGGTGGACCCCCCAGGGAACGTCTCACACCAGACGAGTCTAACCCCAATGTTTACGCGGAAGAGTAATGGTGGTGTACGCGTACGCGGATATCTTGTTTGCGCAGCAATCGCCGACATAGTGTAGCTGAGGCGGAATAAAGGGAACCAACCTGCATTCGCCGAGGCAGATGGAAAACCGCCTTAAAAACCATCCACAGGCTGGCCGGCTCACCGGACCTCGACACAAATCCGCCGGGTGGATTCGTGCCGGGGACCAGGCGCTCCTTCCCGCCCGGAAAGTAGTGCGTCAGACCGCACGGCCAACGGGGCGCACTATGTGTGTCTACTTCTGATGTCATCAGTAGTGTTCTGCCCAAATGGAGGTTTTCGCTTGATAACTCGCTGCGCTTTTCCGCCTTCTCACATATTCTTCATTACCGCGTAATTTCCACTTCCCTTTGCGTCGTCCATCATCTTTTATGTCTTCCTGCTCCTCTATCTCCTCCGACTATATAGTGCCTCCAAAGCGTCTATTAGTAAGCTCTTTCGTTTCAACGAATGTCCCATCCAGTTCTTCTTCCTTTCACTTATAACTTGCAGCAATCTTGGGAAGAAGATTAAAATTGCCTTTGAATTTCCTGCTTAAAACGGTACAACCAATCGAGAAGAAATCAAGAATAGGTCCTGCACCTTAATTGCAAAAAATGGTCAGATGTTTGTGCCACAGGAAGCAAATTTTTTTCCGTATGTACAATTGCGGCTTTAACAATGATCATGATTAGGCTTTTAATTAGCACTGAACTTGTATGTAGGCCATATTGTGCTAACAGGTGACAGTTCGTCAAAAACTTGTTTACGACAGTATAATTTTTGTATCTCACCATGTTAGTTGGTGGAAGTAATTGTGTAGTTTTGTTCACTTCGAATACAATGTATTTTGAAAACATAAGTAGCGTGGTTTCTTTACTCATTATTACGTTCTATTATATGTGTGAACGTGCACTCACACATACGTAAACTCGCCCCATGCCCGGGAAATGTTTATGCTCTTTGTTGTGTCTAGACAAGACAGCCTAGACACAATGAGAGGAAGCCGAAAGGCACGCGCTAAGCTAAAGCAGGATGGCGTGAGGCCTGAAACAGGATACGTAATGAATGCTATAAAGAAAAGTACGTAGCTTCTGGAATACTTAACTTTAATCCATCCTTTTGGTACATCTGGAGATTGTGGCGATACAAGTGAGACTTTTTAGATACATGCAATGTTACTAATGGCGCCTTGCTAGGTCGTAGCCATTGACTTAGCTGAAGGCTATTCTAACTATCTGCTCTGCAAATGAGCGAGGCTTCGTCAGTGTGCATCGCTAGTTACGTCGTCCGTACAACTGGGGCGAGTGCTAGTCCGTATCTCGAGACCTGCCTTGTGGTGGCGCTCGGTCTGCGATCACACAGTGGCGACACGCGGGTCCGACATGTACTAATGGACCGCGGCCGATTTAAAACTACCACCTAGCAAGTGTGGTGTCTGGCGGTGACACCACACTCTTGACTGGGGCCAATATAAAGATTTTTTTTGCATTCTTTAATATAACACTGTAATAACACTATAATAACAATGGAACAAGATAACAACTTCAAAACGATAAATCTAACCAAAGAAATTTAAGAAATGCGGGAATTACGAGTAATCCACATGAATGTGCTCTTGTCTCCACTACGCCCCATCTTAAACATCTGGGAGTCAATAATATGACGTACAAGCAGCATTGCGAGAATATGAGAATGAAGGTGGACGCCAGAAATAACATCCTAAGCAACATCACTGAGAACATGATGCAGTGCTGCAGAGTACACTTTCAGCGACCATAGCTGACGAGTTGCTAAACGGAACGCCTCTGCCTTTCACGTCTTGTATGAAACCATTGTCATTTGTGTATCTCTACCACGGATCCTCAATTTACAGTTATTCCGGTACATCTTAGGCACCTCCAGCTGGCGGTCATGAGGCATATACAAGGCGTCCCACCTAACTCTGACACCTCATACACCTCTGAAATGAAATCAATGTGAAAAATAGTTGGTCACGGTTGCACGAATGTCAGGGGCTCACACAATGGGCAGGATGCACAATCCGTAAATATAAAAAAAAATCACTTTCACATAAAGCTACGATTTTTTTTTAAAAAAAGCACATTTATCTAAACAAGCTTGGGTTTAGAGCACCTTAGGATGAACACCAAATAATGAGACGTGAATTGTTTAGTTACAACAGGTGATTACTTAATTCAAAGATTGATCTGCAGCATTAAAATTCATCCACTGCTACCTCAGTGGGTCTACAGTGCTGTAAGCGGGCAATCACATTTTACTTCACACTTAAATCCTGCATACACATCTTGGCTATACATTATTCGAATCAATAAATTTGTATGAAGAGACCTGAAAAATAAATCTTCTACCACCGGTCCCACAAATACGCACAACACAAATGGTGTTTAGCAGGCAGACTCAAACAACCCTTACAACATTAGTAAACCTTCACGAGCTGTTGAATAGTATATCCACTCAGCTTCGCATGGAAAGAACAAGTAGGAGTCAATAAATTTAACCAGGATGCAGTGGCAGGGCTGTATAGACCTTTCAGCTTAGCTTTGACCGACAGTCTCTTCCAGACAACTGATACAGGATGCGAAAGCGTAGACGCCGTTCATTGTCAACACGTCTACGAACGGCCTTACAGTGCGAGCAGCGAAGAGATGGTTCGTTTCAGACAAACGGCCCTCAACCCCAACACGGTCACGGTATCCCGCCAGATCCAGGCGTTTTCCGACACAAAAGTGGGTCTGTTCCCAACATCGTCGCTCCTCGCCACTTTCGTCGTGCTGCTGCTAACCCAAAATCCTCTTGGTTGACCCGAACGGGTCGCTTAGTGGACCACCTTGTAATGGTACTTGAATTGCATAACCATTGCGGCACCTCACCTGAATCTCTCGATACCAGTAATATTCTACTGTGTTTCTGTAAAGTAGTTGACATATTTCTGAGACAACATTCAGATTTGATTTCATCAATGTAGAATGAATTTGATTCATCGATATGTTTCTTTGCAATGATATTATTCTTGCGTGTATTCTTTCTTTGGTAACTATGATCTTTGACGTACTTGTAACTCTGATTTTTGGGCGCGTAGAAAGTCGGACCTTGAGAAGGTCAAGTCTTGGACGTCATGTTGGAAAGACGCATATTGTAGCTAGTTTATAAAATGTGAACTTTAACAGTGAGGAAGATGTTTTCACGTATATTTTGTATTGTAAAGTGATGTTTTGTGTGTTACGCGCCATTGCAACAAAAGCAATAAAAAGGAAGTGTAACTTAAATTGGGAGTGCTGATTATTTTTTTTTACATCACCATTGTGCTAGCTTGCAAAGGTTTAATCTTCAAGAATGGTTTGTAAAACACGTCTATAAAACTTTTGAATATAGCAGAATAAAACCTAGACCTCTTTGCATCCGAGCTTGGAGTCATCACCACCTAGATTTTCGACGATTCAGCCATGGTTTTACAACGAGACCAGTGTGGGAAACACGAAAAGATGAGTGCCTAGTTTATTCATTATAACATGAAATGACTTTATTAACTGTGCTCTAATGACACCTGCCACATAATAACTTTGTTGTTGCCCGAAAATGCAGTATTTAGCAGCGTGAGGAACACCACAATCATTATTAAATTTTGACCTTTATTGTGGTAGGGTTGTTAGAACCTCCAGACAAAAGTTACTCTCTGGCAAATGGCTCAAATTCAAATGGCTCTGAGCACTATGGGATTAAACATCTATGGTTATCAGTCCCCTAGAACTTAGAAGTACTTAAACCTAACTAACCTAAGGACATCACACAACACCCAGTCATCACGAGGCAGAGAAAATTCCTGACCCCGCCGACTCTCTGGCAAAGAGAGTCTGTATTATCACCGACTTCACCAGAGAGGCACAACGTCGGGCGATGCTAAATAAGTGCCAGGAGAGTTCCATGCGTGGCACAATCCCCCTCCCCCCCCCCCTTTAAACTAATTCACGACCGTTCTCCTCGTTGCTTACCACCTTGGAATGAGTAATGTGTTCCCTTATCGATATACTGCAGTATTTGTCACAAAACAGGCAGGTAACTGGGGAAAGAAAAACTTGGCATCTCTTCAGGTGTGATTTTATCAGCACCATTACTCTGTGCCCAAAAATTTTCCAAGAGAATGTCACTGCCAACGCTCGAAGTGAAGGAATGCCTACTCTTGTTGTAGCGCGCTGCCTGCCTTCTATTCGCAAGCAGATTGCTGAAACTTCCTGACAGATTAAAACTATGTGCAGGACCGAGACTCGAACTCTCCAGAATTGGGGAGTTCGAGTCTCGACCCGGCACACAGTTTCAATCAGCCAGGAAGTTTCATATCAGCGCACACTCCGGTGCAGAGTGAGAATCTCATTCGGCAAACGGCCCGCAGGCTGTGGCTAAGCCATGTCTCCACAATGTCTTTTCTTCCAGGAGCACTGGTTCTGCTAAGTTCGTAGCAGAGCTTCTGTGAAGTTTGGAAGGTAGGAGACGAGGTATTTGCAGAACTGAAGCTATGAGGACGGGTCGTAAGTCGTGCTTGGGTGGCTCAGATGGTAAAACACTTACCCGCGAAAGGCAAAGGTCCCCAGTTGGGGTCTCTGCCTGGCACACAGTTTTAATCTGCCAGGAAGTTTCATAAAAGCGCATACTCCGCTGCAGAGTGAAAATGTCGTTCGGGAAGTAGGATGTTGTTCGTAGCGACCTGCCAGTTCTTCCTTATAGTTTCGGAACTACCATCGGTGGGCAATACGTCGCCGATACAGCAGATATTAGACGCTGGTGAATTAACAGTTACGGAAAAAAGGAGTTAGCAAGAGTAGATCCATGAGCCTGATGGTGCTCAGTATTCAAAAAAAAGATCAGGTACCTTATCGACTGGTCCTATCGAGTCTGAGCCTTCGGATCTAGTAAGATAAGGGTAGACTTCAAATTGCTAATAACGCGCTCTGCTTACGGCGGCTGCTGTTGGTATGGCGTAGTATGTACATGGCGGATGGCGTTGCCAAAACAAATCATCTTAAACTCCCTCAGTAGAAGGGCTTTAGCATTACCACTTTCGCACCCTAGTTGCTCAAAAAGTGGAGGAACCGTTAGACAAATAGTGGTCCCATCTGTACTCGCTCAATTCGAAAACGACCAAACGAAAAGAGAGAACGCATCCACCACAACCAGTAAATAATTGTTCCCTTGCCGAGTGTGTGGGAGGGGACCTACGTAGTCAACAAAAAGCTTTACATTTCTTGGAAATAAGTTTAGGCTTAGCATAACGCACTCTTGGCATTGACTTAGCAACCACCTTAGTTAAGTTGGGCCTTTTTAAGTTTTCCCTAATTTTTATAAGAGCCTTAAGTATACGTAAGTACCCACCACAGAGGAGTTGGGGATTCATGGAAATAGTTAAATATGGTCGGAAGCCGATTGTATGGTAGGTAATGGGTAATACAATACAAAATCCACTTATTGACAAGATCCCCGGGAACATATTCCCACTTTTAAACAGCCCATATTAGCACCTAATCGTGGGTTATTGATTTGCATTGTACGCTGATTATCAAATACTGTATGTGATCAAAAGTATCCGGACACTCCCAAAACATATGTTTTTCATATTAGGTGGATTGTGCTGCCACCTACTGCCAGGTACTCCATATCAGCGACCTCAGTAGTCATTAGACATCGTGAGAGAGCAGAATGGGGCGCTCTGCAGAGGTCACGGACTTGGAAAGTGGTCAGGTGATTGGGTGTCACTTGTGTCATAAGTCTGTATGCGAGATTTCCAAATTCCTAAACATCCCTATGTCCATTGTTTCCGATGTGATAGTGAGGTGGAAACGTGTGCAGTACAAACAGTAAATTTCGGAGGCGGTGGTGTTACGGTTTGGTCGTGTTTCTCATGGGGAGGGGGGAGGCTTGCACCCCTCGTTGTTTTGCGTG
The DNA here is from genome assembly GCF_023864345.2 of Schistocerca serialis cubense. Taxonomy (NCBI): domain Eukaryota; kingdom Metazoa; phylum Arthropoda; class Insecta; order Orthoptera; family Acrididae; genus Schistocerca; species Schistocerca serialis. The sequence continues at coordinate 218,413,609 of NC_064647.1, read as the reverse complement.
GCACTATCACAGCACAGGCCTACACCGATGTTTTAAACACCTTCTTGCTTCCCACTGTTGAAGAGCAATTCAGGGATGACGATTGCCTCTTTCAACATGATCGAACACCTGTTCATAATGCACGGCCTGTTGCGGAGTGGTTACACGACAATAACATACCTGTATTGGACTGGCCTGCTCAAAGTTCTGACCTGAATCCTATAGAACACCTTTGAGATGTTTTGAACGCCGACAGTGTCAAGTCTCACCGACCAACATCGCTACCTCTGCTCAGTGCAGCACTCGGTGAAGAATGGGCTGCCACTCCCGAGGAAACCTTCCAGCACCTGACTAAACGTATGCCTGCGAGAGTGGAAGCTGTCATCAAGGCTAAGTGTGGACCAACACCATATTGAATTCCAGCATTACCGATGGATTGCGCCACGAACTTGTAAATCGTTTTCACCCAGGTTTCCAGATACTTTTGATGACATAGTGTATATACTGCAAAATCTGATGCACTTGCAGATTGAAAAAATTATTGGCTAGTTTACTATAGATCTGCCAACCGCCTGTACCACTGTCCACTCTACTACAATCTCTGACCATTCCACTTGCCTGACCAGAACCGCTCGTGCCTTCTCTCTCTTCATTACGTTGCCAGGTTAGCAAAGCACTTTGCATCTCTACTTTATTAATTTATTACAAGTTCTGGATAACCGATTTCTGTTTGAAGTCAGCAGTTTAATTTTAAAGATCTTGAGTGCCATTGAGCAAAGGATGCGTGAGTGATTGTATTCGAGACACTTGCGCGCAGTAATAACTCTACGCTGATGAACCAAAACATTATGACCACTGCCATCGCGACGCAGGACGCCGCCAGGTGGCGTTGCGGGCAAGTGACGCGGTAACAAAAGTATGTAAGCGGAGCAGACACGGACGGGGGAATCACTCTAGCGAAGACATGCGCTGCAAATGGGGAAACCCATCGAGATAAGCGACTTTGACAATGGGCAAGTTATTACTATACAGTGCCTGTGAACGAGTATCCCGCGAACGGTGAATCTGGTCGAATGTGCACGTGCTACTGTCGTGAGCACCAACGCATATCCGCAGAGGGACAGTGAAGCTCCCACTGCGCGCTAGGTGGTTGAATGTCGACGACTCTTCACAGGCAGTGGAGTTCGGAGGTTTGTCTGATCTGTAAAGTAGAATAGACGGTAATGTGTGGTATTTCTACTGAAAGAGCAAAACGCTGGAGCACGCACAAGTGTTTTCTAGCACACCGTTCATCGTGCATTGTTGAACATGGAGTTCCACAGCAGACCACTCCTATGTCTTCATACACTACTGGCCATTAAAATTGCTACACCAAGAAGAACTGCAGATGATAAACGAGTGTTCATTGGACAAATATATTATACTAGAACTGACATCTGATTACATTTTCACGCAATTTGGGTGCATAGATCCTGAGAAATCAGTACCCAGAATAATCACCTCTGGGCGTAATAACGGCCTTGATACGCCTGGACATTGAGTGAAACAGAGCACAGGTACAGCTGCCCATGCAGCTTCAACACGATACCGCAGTTCATCAATAGTAGTGACTCGCCTATTGTGACGAGCCAGTTGCTCGGCCATCATTGACCAGACGTTTTCAATTGGTGAGAGGTCTGGAGAATGTGCTGGCCTGAGCAGCAGTCGAACATTTTCTGTATCCAGAAAGGCCCGTACAGGACCTGCAACATGCGGTCGTGCATTATCCTGCTGAAATGTAGGGTTTCGCAGGGATCGAAAGAAGGGTAGTGCCACGGGTCGTAACACATCTGAAATGTATCGTCCACTGTTCAAAGTGCCGTCAGTGCGACTAAGAGGTGACCGAGACGTGTAACCAATGGCACCCCATACTATCACGCCGGGTGATACGCCAGTACGGCGATGACGAATACACGCTCCCAATGTGCGTTCACCCCGGTGTCGCCAAACACGGATGCGACCATCACGATGCTGTAAACAGAAGCTGGATTCATCCGAAAAAATGATGTTTAGCCAATCGTGCGCCCAGGTTCGTCGTTGAGTACACCATCACAGGCGCTCCTGTCTGTGATGCAGCGTCAAGGATATCCGCAGCCATGGTCACCGAGCTGATAATCCATGCTGCTGCAAACACCGTCGAACTGTACGATAAACCGCAATCGCGATAGGCTACAATCCGACCTTTATCAAAGTCGGAAACGTGATGGTACGCATTTCTCCTCCTTACACGATGCATCACAACAACGTTTCACCAGGAAACGCCGGTCAAATGCTGTTTGTGTATGACAAATCGGTTGGAAACTTTCCTCATGTCAGCACGTTGTAGGTGTCGCCACAGACGCCAACCTTGTGTGAATGCTCTGAAAAGCTAATTATTTGCATATCACAGCATCTTCTTCCTGTCGGTTAAATTTCGCGACTCTAGCACGTTATATTCGTGGTGTAGCAATTTTAATGGCCAGTAGGGTATGTTCACCCAAGGACGCCATAACAAATTCGTGGAACCAATTCCCATTTTCTAAATCCAATGGAACCCATCTGGGTCGTTGTCCGGTGCCATCACCGAGTAGGCAAATCAGCGGCCACTTAATTGCGACTGAGCGATGTGGCGCAGACGTTAGCACACTGGAATCGTATTCGGGAGGACGACGGTTCAATCCCGCGTCCGGCCTTCCTGATTTAGGTTTCCCGTGATTTCCCTAAATCGCTACAGGCAAATGCCGGGATGGTTCCTTTGAAAAAGCACGGCATACTTCCTTCCCCATCCTTCCCTAATCCAATGAAACCGACGACCTCGCTATCTGGACTTCAAACAACCCAACCCCAACCGCATTATTTGCGTGAATTACGTGACTTGTGCGTAGATATACAGGGTGTTACAAAAATGTACGGCCGGACTTTCAGGAAACATTCCTCACACACAAATAAAGAAAAGACGTTACGTGGACATGTGTCCGGAAACACTTAATTTCCATGTTAGAGCACATTTTAGTTTCGTCAGTATGTACTGTACTTCCTCGATTCACGACCAGTTGGCCCAATTGAAGGAAGGTAATGTCGACTTCGGTGCTTGTGTAGACATGCAACTCATTGCTCTACAGCACTAGCATCAAGCACATCAGTACGTAGCATCAACAGGTAAGTGTTCATCACGAACGTGGTTTTGCAGTGAGTGCAATGTTTACAAATGTAGAGTTGGAAGATGCGTATATGATGTATGGATTAGCACAGGGCAATAGCCGTGGCACGGTACGTTCGTATCGAGAAAGATTTCAAGAACGAAGGTGTCCCGACAGGAAGACGTTCGAAGCAACTGATCGGCGTCTTAGGGAGCACGGAACATTCCAGCCTATGACTCGCGACTGGGGAAGACCTAGAACGACGAGGACACCTGCAATGGACGAGGCAATTCTTCGTCCAGTTGACGATAACCCTAATGTCAGCATCAGAGAAGTTGCTGCTGTACAAGATAACGTTGACCTCGTCACTGTATGGAGAGTGCTACGGGAGAACCAGTTGTTTCCGTACCATGTACAGCGTGTGCAGGCACTATCAGCAGCTGATTGGCCTCCATGGGTACACTTCTGCGAATGGTTCATCCAACAATGTGTCAATCCTCATTTCAGTGCAAATGTTCTCTTTACGGATGAGGCTTCATTCCAACGTGATCAAATTGTAAATTTTCACAATCAACATGTGTGGGCTGACGAGAATCCGCACGCAATTGTGCAATCACGTCATCAACAACGATTTTCTGTGAACGTTTGGACAGGCATTGTTGGTGATGTCTTGATTGGGCCCCATGTTCTTCCACCTACGCTCAATGGAGCACGTTATCATGATTTCATACGGGATACTCTACCTGTGCTGCTAGAACATGTACCTTTACAAGTACGACACAACAGGTGGTTCATGCACAATGGAGCCCCTGCACATTTCAGTCGAAGTGTTCGTACGCTTCTCAACGACAGATTCGGTGGCCGATGGATTGGTAGAGGCGGACCAATTCCATGGCCTCCACGCTCTCCTGACGTCAACCCTCTTGACTTTCATTTATGGGGGCATTTGAAAGCTCTTGTCTAAGCAACCCCGGTACCAAGTGTAGAGACTCTTCGTGCTTGTATTGTGGACGGCTGTGATACAATACGCCATTCTCCAGGGCTGCATCAACGCATGAGGGATTGCATGCGACGGAGGGTGGATGCATGTATCCTCGCTAACGGAGGACATTTTGAACATTTCCTGTAACAAAGTGTTTGAACTCACGCTGGTACGTTCTGTTGCTGTTTTTTTCCATTTCATGATTAATGTGATTTGAAGAGAAGTAATAAAATGAGCTCTAACATGGAAAGTGTGAGGAATGTTTCCTGAAAGTTCGGCCATAACTTTTTGTAACACCCTGTATAATGCCACGTATCTCCACAAACCTACCAACATACTGTAGGATCACCGATACGCAGGATCAGTGATGTATTTCGTTCCACAGACGGACAAAGAAGGTAGTTATTAAGCAATTGGTCATTATGTTCTGGGTCACCAGTGTATACTAGTTCGCACATGTTCCAGGACGCTACCGCAACACGCACAGTCCGGGCCCACATGACCCACTGTTTCCATGTTGGCAATAATGCAGTGCCACAGCACGCCATGGCAGCCGCTGCGATAATTGCGCCACCCTACCATCACCTTTATCTTTACGAATTTCGAGCTCATATAAGATGAACATCAACAAAAGCAAAACGAGAATAATAGAATGTAGTCGAATTAAATCAGGTAATGCTGCGGAAATTAGATTAGGAAATGAGACGCTTAAAGTAGTAAATGAGTTTTGCTATTTGGGGAGCAAAATAACTGATGATGGTCGAAGTATAGAGGATATAAGATGTAGACTGGCAATGGCAAGGAAAGCGTTTCTGAAGGAGAGAAATTTGTTAACATCGAGTATAGATTTAACTGTCAGGAAGTCGTTTCTGAAAGTATTTCTATGGAGTGTAGCCTTGTATGGAAGTGAAACGTGGACAATGAATAGTTTAGACAAGAAGAGAATAGAAGCTTTCGAAATGTGGTGTTACAGAAGAATGCTGAACATTAGATGCGTAGATCACATAACTAATGAGGAGGTATTGAATACAACTGGAGAGAAGAGCAGTTTGTAGCACAACTTGACTAGAAGAAGGGATCGGTTGGTAGGGCATTATCTGAGACATCAAGGTATCACTAATTTAGTACTGGAGGGAAGCGTGGAGGGTAAAAATCGTAGAGGGAGACCAAGAGATGAATACACAAACAGGTTCAGAAGGATGTAGGTTGCAGTAGGTACTGGGAGACGAAGAAGCTTGCGCAGGATAGAGTAGCATGGAGAGCTGCTTCAAACTTATCTCTGGACTGAAGGCCACAACTACAACATTCCAGCTTTTGGTTAGATGCACATTTCTGGCTTCCACATTACATCCACAGCACCTCATGGGTAACCTGCAACGACAGAAGGAACATATTAATGGCGTTCGTAGAGAGATCACAAGCACTTAAATCGGAAACAAAGTCCTACCACAAGACAGGCTTTGAACCACACCATCTGCTACCAAAAAAAAAAAAAAAAATCATTGCAATACACATTGTTAAGTATCAAGACTTATCCAACATTGACGGTACATAGCTGTGATACCATGATATCAAATTTAAGCTCAAGACGAGTACAACGACATCAACTAAAAGTTTTTAAATCCCCGAACCTTTCTTCAAAATGCATATAGTAAACCGTTAAACAATATTTATTACTATATATTGACAACGCAACCACTGTAAAGACTCTGGATTATTAACCCATACACTAATGAAAAATTAAACACGGTTTGAAAATATGTTTAAAGTTTCTTTGGATCACTAAGTGATCTGTTGCCTCGATGACAAAATAGCCAATAATTACACGGCGGAAAAATTAGAGGAAAAAGAAATAGAATTTGTCAACTGTACTCCCGAAATTTAATGCGGAAACAACAAGTTGCACATAGTCATGATAATTTATGCACCATGCATTACGCTGCCTCAGAGTACACTGAAGCGCCAAAGACTCTGGTATAGGCATGCGTATTCAGTTACAGGGATATGTAAACAGGCAATGCCTCTGTAAGACAAAAAGTGTCTGACGCAGTTGTTACATCGTTGCTGATCGGTTTAAGTGAGTTTGAATTTGGCGTTAAAACCAGCGCACGAGCGATGGGACACAGCATCTCCGACGTAGCGGTGAAGTGGGGATTTTCCCCTACGATCATTTCACGAGTGTACCGTGAATATCAGGAATCCGGTAAAACATCAAATCTCCGACAACGCTGGTGCCGGAAAAAGATCCTGCGAGAATGGGACCAACGACGACTGATCGTTCAACGTAACGGAAGTGCAACCCTTCCGCAGATTGCTGCATATTTCAATGCTGCGCCACCAATAAGTGTCAGCCTGCGAACCACTTAACGAAACATCATCAATATGGGCTTTCGGAGCCGAAGGCCTACTCGTGTACCTTTGATGACTGCACGACACGAAGTTTTACATCTCGCTTGGGCCCGTCAACACAGACTATGAACTTTTGATGATGGCAAACATGTTACCTGATCGGACGAGTCTCGTTTCAAATTGCATCTAGCGGATGGACGTGTACGGGTATGGAGACAACCGCATGAATCCATGGGACCAGCATGTCAGCAGAGGACTGTTCAATATGGTAGAGGCTCTTTAATGGTGTGGAGTGTGTGCAGTTGGAGTGATATGGGACCCCTGATACCTCCAGATACGAATCTGAGAGGTAAAACGTACTTACGCATCCTGTCCGATCACCTGCACCCATTCATGTCCATTTTCCATTCCGACGGACTTGGGCAATTCTAACAGGACAATGCGACACCCCACACGCCCAGAATTGCTCCAGGAACTCTCTTCTCAGTTTAAACACTTCCGCTGGCCACCAAACTCCGCAGACATGGACGTTACTGAGCGTATCTGGGACGCCTTGCAACGTGCTTTTGAGAAGAGATCTCCACCCCCTCGTACTCCTACGGACTTATCGACAGCCCTGAAGGATTCATGATGTCAGTTGCATCCAGCACTACATCAGACATTAGTCGAGTCGATGCCACGTCGTGTTGCGGCAGTTCTGAGTGCTCGCGGGAGCCCTCAACAATATTTCGCAGTGATACCAGTCTCGTGACTAATTGTGCTAAAACATGACATTATACCTCCTGGTAATAGTTTATGACATTATTTTAAATCTCAGTCTACGTCTACAACTACGTTCTTCAAACCACTGTGAAATGCATGGCAGAAGGTATGTCTCACTGCACCAGTTATGAGGGCTCTTCACGTTCCATTTACGTGTAGAATGCAGGAAGAATGATTATTTAATTTCACAGTGCATACTGTGGTTAATCGCATCTTACCCTCTCGATTGTTATGGAGGCGATAAGTAGGGCATTGTAGCCTATTTTTAGAATCATCATTTAAAACCGGTTCTTGAAACTTTGTTAGTAGACTTGCTATGCACAGTTTCAGTCTATGTTCAAGAATATGGCGTTTCAGTTCTTTCAAAATCTCTGTTACAGTCCCCTGCAGGTCAAAAAAACTGAGAACATTCGTTTGCCATTCTCTGTGCATGTTTTCGTAACCCCTGCTGATTCTAGCTGGTATGGTTCCCACACACGTGAGCTTTGTTGCATCGTGATTCTAGGATGGATCACACAAGTGATATATAGGCAGTCTCCTTTGTAGACTGATTGCACTCCTCTAGTATAGTGTTTCATCCACCCTCAGCAACTGTAGACGTACATAATAAAATAATAAGCAACCACCTGCATAAAAGAAATTTAATTTCCGTACCGGCTTCGGGCACTTAGTATTCTTCTTCAAAAGGCTAAGGCTATCTCACAATAGCAATTATGATGTAACCTCCTGAAACCATCTGAAGATGAACCTGAAAAGGTTCGAAAACCGGTTCATGGAATAAAACATAATGATTAAAAAAAGTGACTGGTTGCAGTTTTGTATAACTTATTTACATTTATATCTCATTATTTCAGAGTGACAACAATAAGGTGCACACAGCAACATGCCATGGTGCTAAAAAATATACAAGAGCAATAAGTAATACAATAGGTTCAGTACTGTGTTACTTATTGCTCCTGTATATTTTTTAGGACCATGGATTTTGCTGCATGCACCTTATTATTGACAATCGCAAATAATACTGTAGATATAACATTCTGTATAAGTGCACTAACTGCCCGAAACAGGTGAAGAAATCAGATTCCTTTTATGTGACTGGTTGCTTGTAATTTCATTATACTTCTCTAGTATTGATGAAAGGAGGAAGTACAAACATGTTCCGGGAAAACCAGGAATACAGAAATACAAGTCGCTGAGGAATGAAATAAATAGGAAGTGCAGGGAAGCTAAGACGAAATGGCTGCAGGAAAAATGTGAAGACATCGTAAAAGATATGATTGTCGGAAGGACAGACTCAGCATACAGGAAAGTTAAAACAACCTTTAGTGACATTAAAAGCAACGGTGGTAACATTAAGAGTGCAACGGGAATTCCACTGTTAAATTCAGAGGAGAGAGCAGATAGGTGGAAAGAATACATTGAAAGCCTCTATGAGGGTGAAGATTTGTCTGATGTGATAGAAGAAGAAACAGGAGTCGATTTAGAAGAGAGAGGGGATCCAGTACTAGAATCGGAATTTAAAAGAGCTTTGGAGGACTTACGGTCAAATAAGGCAGAAGGGATACATAACATTCCATCAGAATTTCTAAAATCATTGGGGGAAGTGGCAATAAAACGACTATTCACGTTGGTGTGTAGAATATATGTGTCTGGCGACATACCATCTGACTTTCGGAAAAGCATCATGCACACAACTCCGAAGACGGCAAGAGCTGACAAGTGCGAGAATTATCGCACAATCAGCTTAACAGCTCATGCATCGAAGCTGCTTACAAGAATAATATACAGAAGAATGGAAAATAAAATTGAGAATCCGCTAGGTGACGATCAGTTTGGCTTTAGGAAAAGTAAAGGGACGAGAGAGGCAATTCTGACGTTACGGCTAATAATGGAAGCAATGCTAAAGAAAAATCCAGACACATTCATAGGATTTGTCGACCTGGAAAAAGCGTTCGACAATATAAAATGGTGCACGCTGTTCGAGATTCTGAAAAAAGTAGGGGTAAGCTATAGAGAGAGACGGGTCATATACAATATGTACAACAACCAAGAGGGAATAATAAGAGTGGAGGATCATGAACGAAGTGCTCGTATTAAGAAGGGTGTAAGACAAGGCTGTAGACTTTCGCCCCTACTCTTCAATCTGTACATCGAGGAAGCAATGATGGAAATAAAAGAAAGGTTCAGGAGTGGAATTAAAATACAAGGTGAAAGGATATCAATGATACGATTCGCTGATGACATTGCTATCCTGAGTGAAAGTGAAGAAGAATTAAATGATCAGCCGAACGGAATGAACAGTCTAATGAGTACACAGTATGGTTTGAGAGTAAATCGGAGAAAGACGAAGGTAATGAGAAGTAGCAGAAATGAGAACAGCGAGAAACTTAACATCAGGATTGATGGTCACGAAGTCAATGAAGTTAAGGAATTCTGCTATCTAGGCAGTAAAATAATCAACGACGGACGGAGCAAGGTCGACATCAAAAGCAGACTCGATTTGGCAAAAAAGGCATTTCTGGCCAAGAGAAGTCTACTAATATCAAATACCGGCCTTAATTTGAGGAAGAAATTTCTGAGGATGTACGTCTGGAGTACAGCATTGTATGGTAGTGAAACATGGACTGTGGGAAAACCGGAACAGAAGAGAATCGAAGCATTTGAGATGTGGTGCTATAGACGAATGTTGAAAATTAGGTGGACTGATAAGGTAAGGAATGAGGAGGTTCTACGCAGAATCGGAGAGGAAAGGAATATGTGGGAAACACTGATAAGGAGAAGGGACAGGATGATAGGACATCTGCTAAGACATGAGGGAATGACTTCCATGGTACTAGAGGGAGCTGTAGAGGGCAAAAACTGTAGAGGAAGACAGAGATTGGAATACGTCAAGCAAATAATTGAGGACGTAGGTTGCAAGTGCGACTCTGAGATGAAGAGGTTAGCACGGGAAAGGAATTCGTGGCGGGCCGCATCAAACCAGTCAGTAGGCTGATGACCAAAAAAAAAAAGTATTCTTCTAAAAAATCGAAGTCTGATATCTGCTTTATCCAGAAATGATCCAAGGAGATCGTTCCATGTCATGCCCTACTCATACACCCCGGTATTTGTGTTGGTGTAACCGATTCCAACTGTGACCCACTGACATTATATTAATAGGACTCTACGTTCTTCCATTTTGTGAAGTACACAATTTTATAATTCTGAACATTTAAACAACTTGCCAATCTTGCCATTTCGAAATTTTATCAAGTTCTTACTCAACATTTGTGCAAGTTCATTCCGACCGCGCTTCATTGTAGATAACTGCATCATCTGGGGTTAGTCTGAGGTTACTATCAATACTACCTACGAGGTCATTAGTATACAACATTAACATACAACAGTGTTTAAGTTCAGTCAGCAATCATGTGAAAGACTGAAAATAAAAATCTTGTGCCCCAGAAATTCTTTAAATTGGCAGAACCAAATTGGGCCATGCACTAGAGTGAGCATTTTAGCTGCCTAATAATCCATCTCAGCAAAAGACACCCTATACCGCGCTACTTTTTGTGTGCTGTAATTACAGACTAAAAGTTTTTGCACTGTTATTTCCTGCCAAATTTTATGATTGCAGGTTAAAGGGAACTACCCTATAGGTTCTGATGGGTGAGTTTTCCAGTAGTTAAAAACTGCCGTATCTTTTGATTGCATTGACAGAAGCTTAAATTTTCTACTCTGTCGAGATAGCGAAGACTTTAGTATGTGACATTCCTTTCAACTTGATACCTCCACTCGTTCCTGGGAAAAAGGGATCTAAACGGTCGAACAGATAGACAGACAGATGAATGACGAGGTTATCCTGTAAGGATTCCGTTCTACCCGACTGAGATACCGAAGCTTATAAAGACTATAGAAGAACATAGGATGCGTCGACAGTTGAACTCACCTATAAGTAGTAATGAACATTCGGACATACACACATTATACATTTTCAGTAGTTAGTTAGTTGGTTGCGTGTTCCATTGATCAATCGCACGGTACGGTAGCCGTTATGATGTGGAACGTGTCAAGTGCACAAGCAATGCACGTATGAAACAAAATAATGCATATACTAAATTTATAGATTTATTTATTCCTATTCAAGAATTCATTTACGGTATAGAAGGAGTTGTCTAGGAGATATGATTTCCATTTATTTTTGAAGCTATTACTACTGTCTGTCAGACACCTTATTTCATCTGGTAATTTGTCGATAATTTTTATAGCAGCATATTTAACCCCTTTCTGTGCGAAAGATAGGTTGAGCAAAGGACAGTGTAAGTCTTTCTATTTTCTGGTATTATAATCTTGAATATCACTGTTGTTTTTAAACTGTTCCATGTTGTTGAGAACAAATTTCATTAGTGAGTAGATGTATTGTGAGGCTGTTGTAAGGATTCCCATGTATATCAAAAAGTACTTCAAACATTTACTTCAAACTATTACACCTACTCTAAAATTTTTAATAAACATCTTCAAAAGTTCTTGACCGTTTTGCTTCTAATTTTAAACGATGCCCTACTAAACGTTCGCATACAGACAATACACCAGCCGAAAATTATGACCACATACCTAATAAGTTTCCTTTAATTTATGTCTATGGTCACAGACTTTCTGTTAACAAAAATTTTGTGACCATAGACGTAAATTAAAGGAAACTTATTACATATACGGGTCACTGTTTATTCGCGACGATATCGCAATTTGTGAAACCTACCTAATAGGCGGTATGTCCGCCTTTGGCACGGATAACAGCTGCGACACGTCGTGGCATAGAAGCAATGACCCCTTGGTAGGTCGCTGGAGTGAGTTAGCACCCCATCTGCACACACAAATGACCTAATTCCCTTAAATTTCGGGAACGGATGCGATGACCTCTGAGGCCACGTTGAATCTCATTCCAGATGTTCAAATGTGTGAGAAATCTTATGGGACTTAACTGCTAAGGTCATCAGTCCCTAAGCTTACACACTACTTAACCTAAATTATCCTAAGGACAAACACACACACCCATGCCCGAGGAAGGACTCGAACCTCCGCCGGGATCAGCCGCACAGTCCATGACTGCAGCGCAATAGACCGCTCGGCTAATCCCGTGGGGCATTCCAGAGGTGTTCGATCGGGCTCAGATCTCCCTAATTGGAGGGGGGGGGGGAGGGGGGTGGGCAGCACATCAACTGAAACGCGCCACTGTCCTCCTCGAGCCAGTCCATCACACTCCTGGTCTTGTGAGATGGCGCATTATCTTGTTGAAAAATACTACTGCAGTCGAGAATTACGATCGCCATCAAGGGGCAGCCGGCTGAAGTGGTCGAGCGGTTCTAGGCGCTACAGTCTGGGAACCGCGCGACCGCTACGGTCGCAGGTTCGAATCCTGCATCGGGCATGGGTGTGTGGGATGTCCTTAGGTTAGTTAGGTTTAAGTAGTTCTACGTTCTAGGGGACTGATAACCTCAGAAGTTAAGTCCAAGAGTGCTCAAAGCCATTTGACCCATCGAGGGGCGTAGGTTGTTTGCAAACAGTGTACGGTACTACTTCATCTTCGTGGTGTCTTGGACGAGGTCCACTGGGCCCACAGATGCCCAAGTGAATGTTCCTCAGAGCACAATCGAGTCGCCGCCAGATTGTTTCCATCCCGCAATACAGGGGCAAGGAGCTGTTCCTGTGGAAAACGACGGATTCGCCTCCACTCATCGGCATGATGAAGAAGGTATCGGGATTCATCTAACCATGCGACACTGCCTCTGCGTCATCGTCCAGTGCCGATGGTCACGTGCCCATTTGAGTCGAAGTGGCCGATCTCGTTGTGGTAATGTTGGCATATGCGTGGGACACAGGCTGCGGAGGCCGTTTGTTCCGAGTTTTCGATGCACTGTGTGCTCAGTCGCACTTGTACTCTGCCCACCATTAATGTCTGATGTTAGTTCCGCCACTGTTCAAAGCCTGTCCTCTTTTTCCAGTCTGCTTAGCCTACGACGTCCAACGTCTGTGATGAGGTGTGTCCTACAAACTCCAAGGTATCTGGACGTGGTTTCAACTTGATTTCTAGTTTTAAAGACACTCATCACAGCATTCCTCGAGCACCCGACGAACTGTGCTGTTTCCCAAATGCTCGTCCCGAGCCTCGTGGCCATTACAATCTCACAGCTGTCAAACTCATATCGCGCGTCTTCTCAATTCTATACACGGACAGCACGCCCACTGATACTACATACACCGTGCGTGTGTCTGAGTCGTCGTCATTCCTCTCCAAACTACGCTGCTATCGCCTGTACGAGTTTATATCGATAGAAAGTAGTGGTCATAATGTTCTGGTTTATGAATGTATATTTCTTTGAAAACGGTTTACCGGTTATCTGTTAAAACTGGCTGGGAGATAAAGAATGCACAGTTGCGCTAGGCTGTAAAAATGCGCAGTTTTGTTTCATTTTCCGCAGGCAATTTTAACTACGATACCGAGTCCTTAAATCATTAGACAAAATATTTCTCTTTTATATATTCCTTCTCATTATTTGTAGTTTTGAAAGTAAATTGCATGCACAACAAAGTGTTGTTTTGTTTTCTTCCTCACAGACAATTTTCACAGAATACAGGAGAGATGTATTTGTGGCTTATCGGCTTATGATTGGACTGCTACTATAGAATCTGGATTTGCAATAACAATAAACGTTGCTCATGGAGGTAGGGGAACAGAAGATGGACCCAAGATTGGGAGGAAGCGGACATACAGAGCACGAGGGGGAAGACAGAGAGAGAGATACTAGGTAATAAACAAAGCGGAGGGAATGAGGTCCACAACGACAGGAGAAAAGGGGATTACGATGTATATCCAACTCCCATTTCTTCATTTTTTGTCATCAGTCTTCTGACCGGTTTGACGCAGCCCGCAACGAATACCTGTCCTGTGCTAACCTCTTCATCTCAGAGTAGCACCTGCAACGTACGTCCTCAGTTATTTGCTGGACGTATTCCAATCTCTGTCTTCCTCTACAGTTTTTGACCTCTACGGCTCCCTGTAGTACCATAAAAGTCACTCCTTCATGTCTTAACAGATGTCCTGTTATCCCGTCTCTTCTCCTTATCAGTATTTCCCTCAAATTCCTTTCCCCTCCGATTTTGCACGGAACGTCCTCGTTGCTTACCTTGTCGGTCCATCTAACTTTCAACATTCGTCTGTAGCACCACATCTTAAATGCTTCGATTCTCTGCTCTTCCGGTTTCCCCACAGTCTATGTTTCACTACCATACAATGCTGTACTCTTACATTCTCAGAAATTTCTTCCTCAAATTAAAGCCGATATTTGATATTAGTAGTTTTCTCTTGGCCAGAAATGCCCTTTTTCCCTCCCATTGTTAGTCTGCATTTTGATGTCCTCCTAGCTCCGTCCGTCATTGGTTATCTTAATGCCTAGTAGCAGATTTGATTAATTTCATCTACTTCGTGACCATCAATCCTGATGTTAAGTTTCTCGCTGTTCTCATTTCTACTACTTCTCATTACCTTCGTCTTTCTTCGATTTACTCTCAGTCCATATTCTCTACTCATTAGACACTCCATTCCATTCAGCAGATCGTGTAATTCTTCTTCACTTTCATTCAAGATAGCAACGTCATCAGCGAATCGTATTATTGATATCCTTTCACTTTGAATTTTAATCCGAATCCTGAACCTTTCTTTTATTTCCATCACTGCTTCCTCGATGCACAGACTGAACAGTAGGGGCGAAAGGCAACATACTTATCTTACACCCTCTTTAATACGAGCACTTCGTTCTTGATCGTCCACTCTTATTATTCCCTCTTGGCTGTTGTACATACTGTATATGACCCGTCTCTCCCCATAGCTTACCCCTACATTTTTACAGAATTTCCGACATCTTGCACCATTTTTCACCGTCGAACGCTTTTTCCAGATCGACAAATCCTATGAACGTGTTTTGATTTCTCTCTAGTCTTGCTTGCATTATTAAACGCAACGTCAGAATTACCTCTCTCGTGCCTTTAATATTCCTAAAGCCAAAATGATCGCCATCTAACGTATCCTCAATTTTCTTGTCGATTCTTCGGTGTACAATTCGTGTAAGCAAATTGGATGCATGAGCTGTTGTGTGATAATTCTCGCACTTCTCAGCTCTTGCCGTCTTCGGAATTGCGTGGACGATGCTATTCCGAAATTCAGATGGTATGTCGCCAGACTCATACATTCTACACATCAACGTGAATAGTCGTTTGTGCCCACTCCCCCCCCAATGATTTTAGAAATTCTGATGGAGCGTTATCGATCCCTTCTGTCTTATTTGATCTTAAGACCTGCAAAGCTCTTTTAAAGTCTGATTCTAATACAGGATTCCCTACCTCTTCTAAATCGACTCCTGTTTCTACATCAATCACATCAGACAAACCTTCCCCCTCACAGAGGCTTTTAATGTATTCTTTCCACCTATGCGCTCTCTCCTCTGCATTTAACAGTGGAATTCGCGTTGCACTCTTAACGATTTCTCCCTTGCTTTTAATGTCATCGAAGGTTGTTTGACTTTCCTGTATGCTGAGTCTGTCCTTCCGCCAATCATTTCGTTTTCGATGTCTTCACATTTCTCCTACAGCCATTTCGTCTTAGGTTCCCTGCACTTCATATTTATCTCATTTTTAAGCGACTTGTATTTCTGTATTCCGGAGTTTCCCGGAACATTTTTGTATTACCTCTTTTCATCGATCAATTGAAGTATTTCTTCCGTTACCCATGGTTTCTTTACAGTTACATTCTTTGTACCTATGTTTTCCTTCCCAACTTCTGTGACGACCCTTTTTAAAGACGTCCATTCCTCTTCAACTGTACTGTCTACTGAACTTTTCCTTATTGCTGTATCTATAGCCTTAGAGAGCTTCAACCGTATCTCGTCATTTCTTAGTACTTCCGTATCCCACTTCTTTGCGTATTGATTCTTCCTGACTAATCTCTTAAACTTCGGCCTATTCTTCATCACTACTGTATTGTGATCTGAGTCTATATCTGCTCCTTGGTACGCCTTACAATCGAGTATCTGATTCCGGAATCTCTGACCATGATGTAATCTGACTGAAATCTTCCTCTATCACCCTGCCTTTTCCAAGTATACCTCCTCCTCTTGGGATTCTTGAACAGGGTATTTGCTATTACTATCTGAAACTTGTTACAGAACTCAATTAGTCTTTCTCCTCTCTCATTCCTTGTCCCAAGCCCATATTCTCCTATAACCTTTCCTTCTACTCCCCCTACAACTGCATTCCAGTCCCCCATGACTACTAGATTTTGTTCTCACTTTACCTACTGTATTACCCTTTGAATATCCTCATACACTTTCTCTGTCTCTTCATCTTCAGCTTACGACGTCGGCATGTGTACCTGAACTATCGTTGTCGGTGTTGCTTTGTTGTCGATTATGATAAGAGCAACCCGGTCACTGAACTGTTCACAGTAACACACCCTCTGCCCTACCTTCCTATTCATAACGAATCCTACACCTGTTATACCATTTTCTGCTGCTGTTGATATTACCCTATACTCATCTGGCCAGAAATCCTTGTCTTCTTTCCACTTCACTTCACTGACACCTACTAGATTGAGCTTTTGCATTACCCTTTTCAGATATTCTATTTTCCCTACCACGTTCAAGCTTCTGACATTCCACGCCCCGACTCGTAGAACGTTATCCTTTCGTTGATTATTTAATTTTTTTCTCATGTTAACTTCCCCCTTGGCAGTCCCCTCCCAGAGATCCGAATGGGAGACTATTTCGGAATCTTTTTCCAATGGAGAGATCATCGTAACACTTCTGCATTCCAGGACACATGTACTGTGGATACACGTTACGTGTCTTTAATGCAGTGGTCTCCATTTCATTCTGCATCCTCATGCATTTGGTCATTGCTGATTCTTCCGCCTTTACGGGCAGTTTCCCAACCCTAGAACAAGAGAGTGCCTTGAATCTTTGCCTGCTCCTCCGCCCTCTTTGAAAAGGCTGTTGGCAGAATAAGGGTGATTTCTTATATCAGAAGTCTTCGGCCGTAAATGCTAATTATTAATCAAAATTTAGGCAATGGTGGGATTCGAAACCGGTATTGAAATCGTTTTGATTATGAATCAAAGACGCTACCCCCAGAACACGTGTGCTTACACCAATTGCCTCTCTTTTTTCTTTTTTTTGTCTTTTAATCAGACTGAGTGACAGGAACGAGTGGATGGGTACAGCTAGTCTCGAATAAAGAAAGTGACAGTCTACGGTATGTATTTGAAATGGTTTTAATGTCCATAAATTACGTCGTGGCTCTAGGTCCACACATGAAGAAACTAATGGACCTAAGTGTGAATTGCAGAAAAACATCTAGGCGTAAAGGTTGATTTCCATTCGAAGTAGTTAGGGTACGCGATTGAGCAGGTGGAAAAAAGCGCAGGTGACGCCTGTATATAAGAAGGGTAGAAGGACGGATCCTCAAAATTACAGACCAATATCCTTAACATCGGTTTGTTGCAGGATTCTCGAACGTATTCTCAGTTCGAATATAATGAATTTCTTTGAGACAGAGAAGTTGCTGCCGATGCATCAGCACAGCTTTAGAAACCATCGCTCCTGCGAAATGCAACTCGCCCTTTTTTCACATGATATCTTGCGAACCATTGATGAAGGGTATCAGACGGATGCCATATTCCTTCCGGAAGTCGTTTGACTCGGTGCCCCACTGCAGACTCCTAACTCAGGTACGAGCATATGCGATTGGTTCGCAAGTATGTGAGTGGGCCGGCCAGAGCGGCCGAGCGGTTGTAGGCGCTACAGTCTGGAACCGCGCGACCGCTACGGTCGCAGGTTCGAATCCTGCCTCGGGCACGAATGTGTGTGATGTCTTTAGGTTAGTTAGGTTTACGTAGTTCTAAGTTATAGGGGACTGATGACCTCAGATTTTAAGTCCCACAGAGCTGAGAGCCGTTTCAACCATTTTATGTGAGTGGCTCGAAGACTTCTTAAGTAATAGAGCCCAGTACGTTGTCCTAGATGGTGAGTGTTAATTGCAGGTGAGGATATCATCTGGAGTGCCCCAGGGAAGTGTGGTAGGTCCGCTGTTGTTTTCTATCTACGTAAATGATCTTTTGGATTGGGTGGATAGCTGTTTGCTGATAACGGTGTGGTGTACGGGAAGGTGCCGTCGTTGAGTGACTGTAGGAGGATACAAGATGACTTGGACAGGATTTGTGATTGATCCAAAGAATGGCAGCTAACTCTAAATGTGATAAATGTAAATTAATGCAGATGAATAGGACAAAGAATCCCGTAATGTTTGAATACTCCATTAGTAGTGTAGCGCTTGACACAGTCACGTCGATTAAATATTTGGGCGTAACATTGCAGAGCGATATGAGGTGGGACAAGCATGTAATGGCAGTTGTGGGGAAGGCGGATAGTCGTCTTCGGTTCATTGGTAGAATTTTGGGAAGATGTGGTTTATCTGTAAAGGAGGCCGCTTATAAAACGCTAATACGACCTATTCTTGAGTACTGCTCGAGCGTTTGGGATCCCTATCAGGTCGGATTGAGGGAGGACATAGAAGCAATTCAGAGGCGGGCTGCTAGATTTGTTACTGGTAGGTTTGATCATCACGCCAGTGTTACGGAAACGCTTCAGGAACTCGGGTGGGAGTCTCTAGAGGAAAGGAGACGTTCTTTTCGTGAATCGCTACTGAGGAAATTTAGAGAACCAGCATCTGAGGCTGACAGCAGTACCATTTTACTGCCGCCAACTTATATTTCGCGGAAAGACCGCAAAGATAAGATAAGAGAGATTAGGGCTCGTACATCTACATCTAAATCTACATCCATACTCCGCAAGCAACCTGACGGTGTGTGGCGGAGGGTACCTTGAGTACCTCTATCGGTTCTCCCTTCTATTCCAGTCTCGTATTGTTCGTGGAAAGAACGATTTTCGGTATGTCTCTATGTTGTCTCTAATCTCTCTGATTTTATCCTCATGGTCTCTTCGCGACATATACGTAGGAGGGAGCAATATACTGCTTGACTCGTCGGTGAAGGTATGTTCTCGAAACTTCAACAAAAACCCGTACCGAGCTACTGAGCGTCTCTCCTGCAGAGTCTTCCTCTGGAGTTTATCTATCATCTCCGTAACGCTTTCGCGATTAATAAATGATCCTGTAACGAAGCGCGCTGCTCTCCGTTGGATCTTCTCTATCTCTTCTATCAACCCTGTCTGGTACGGGCGTACTGTAACCTACTTCCTTTGTTTTCGGATTGCATTTCCTTAGGATTCTTCCAATGAATCTCAGTCTGGCATCTGCTTTACTAACGATCAACTTTATGTGATCATTCCACTTTAAATCACTCTTGATGCGTACTCCCAGATAATTTATGGAATTAACTGCTTCCAGTTGCTGACCTGCTATATTGTAGCTAAATGATGTATTCGCAGCACATTACACTTGTCTACATTGAGATTCAATTGCCATTCCCTGCGCCATGCGTCAATTCGCTGCAGATCCTCGTGCATTTCAGTGCAATTTTCCATTGTTACAAACTCTCGATATACCACAGCATCATCCGCAAAAAGCCTCAGTGAACTTCCGATGTCATCCACAAGGTCATTTATGTATAATGTGAATAGCAACGGTCCTACGACACTCCGCTGCTGCACACCTGAAATCACTCCTAGTTCAGAAGACTTTTCTCCATTCAGAATGACATGCTGCGTTCTGTTATCTAGGAACTCTTCAATCCAATTACACAATTGGTCTGATAGTCCATATGCTCTTACTTTGTTTATTAAACGGGTGTGGGGAACTGTATCGAACTCCTTGCAAAAGTCAAGAAACACGGCATCTACCTGTGAACCCGTGTCTATGGCCCTCTGAGTCTCGTGGACGAGTAGCGCGAGCTGGGTTTCACACGATCGTCCTTTTCGAAACCCATGCTGATTCCTACAGAATAGATTTCTAGTCTCCAGAAAAGTCATACAGGTCATCCCCCGGGGATGACCTGTGCCCTTTTCCAATACTTAGGAACGGAACGCTACGCTCTTCTAGAGACCAACGGTACACTGCTGCAAGAAGGGGGGCAAGTTCCTTCATGTACTATGTGTAAAATCGAACTGGTATCCCATCAGGTCCAGCGGCCTTTCCTCTTTTGAGCGATTTTAATTGTTTCTCTATCCCTCTGTCGTCTATTTCGATATCTACCATTTTGTCATCTGTGCGACAATCTAGAGAAGAAACTACAGTGGTGTCTTCCTTTGTGAAACAGGATTGAAAAAGACATTTAGTAGTTTGGCCTTCAGTCTGTCATCCTCTGTTTCAGTACCATTTTGGTCACAGAGTGCCTGGATATATTGTTTTGATCCACCTACCGCTTTGACATAAGACCAAAATTTCTTAGTATTTTCTTCCAAGTCAGTACATAGAACTTTACTTTCGAATTCATTGAACGCCTATCGCATAGCCCTCCTCACACTACATTTCGCTTTGCGTAATATTTGTTTGTCTGCAAGGCTTTGGCTATGTTTATGTTTGCTGTGAAGTTTCCTTTGCTTCCGCAGCAGTTATCTAACTCGGTTGTTGTACCACGGTGGTACAGTGGCATATAGGCAGTCATTTCTCCCTCGTTCTTTTTGGGAGTGGAACAGGGAGAGAAGATGCTGTTTGTGGTACGAGGTACCCTCCGCCACGCACCGTGTGGTGGATTGCGGAGTATGTGTGTAGGTGCAGATGTAGGTGGATGTTACGAGCTTAAGGGCCTAACAGTCTGCTGACTAAAGGTTCCGAGAAACGGCGAGAACCGGCGGTGTTCGCCGCGCCGGCCAGGGCGACTTTCTCTCTGGCGCGCGTGCTCCCTCCATCCATCACACACGTGAGATAATGCGCGGATCGAGAGCGCGGCTTCTAGTCCGGCTGCGGGAGCCCGCGAGAACACAATGAAAGGCGGCTTTCCGTGAATTAGGAGCCTCTAGGCTAGGCGAGCGCGTGGCGCAACCGGGGTGAAAGGTTCGTCATATCGTTCACGCAGAAAACTGGAGCAGACGATAGAATAGAGCGATATGGAAGCGCTTGTGCAATTTGCTCTCTACTGCAGGGAATCGAAATCCGTACTTATGAAACAAAACTAGTACTCCAGTTAAGTGAATCAGCGAAGCCGGCCGCGGTGGCCGAGCGGTTCTAGGAGCTTCAGTCCGGAACCGCACGACTGCTACGGTCGCAGGTTCGAATCCTGCTTCGGGCATGGATGTGTGTGATGTCCTTAGGTTAGTTAGGTTTAAGTATTTATAAGTTCAAGGGGACTGATGACCCCAGATGATAAGTCCCATTGCTCAGAGCAATTTGAACCATTTTAAATCGGAGAAGCTACAACCAATGAATGTAGTTGCTGCTTCTGTGTTTCTCAGCCCGAACACGGGAGTTATCAAGGTCTTCCTGAGAAGATATCCTGTGCAAACCACTTTATCTCTTGATAGCTGCTGTAACACACACCCTTTCAAATTTTATACTGTACTCACATGAAATGTCGCCCAAAGAAACCGTCCAAAATGGAGAATAATAATAGAAACCTTCACGAAAAAAAGTGCAAGTTGAACTCGAGCATTGAGGTAGGAAAATATACAGGGTGAGTCACCTAACGTTACCGCTGGATATATTTCGTAAACCACATCAAATACTGACGAATCGATTCCACAGACCGAACGTGAGGAGAGGGGCTACTGTAATTGGTTAATACAAAACCATTAAAAAATGCACGGAAGTATATATTTTAGCACAAACCTACGTTTTTTTTAAATGGAACCCCGTTAGTTTTGCTAGCACATCTGAACATATAAACAAATACGTAATCAGTGCCGTTTGTTGCAATTCAAAATGTTAATTACATCCGGAGATATTGTAACCTAAAGTTGACACTTGAGTACCACTCCTCCGCTGTTCGATCGTGAGTATCGGAGAGCACCGAATTACGTAGGGATCCAAAGGGAACGGTGATGGACCTTAGGTACACAAGAGACTGGAACAACACATTACGTCCATATGCTAACACCCTTTTATTGGTCTTTTTCACTGACGCACATGAACATTACCATGAGGGGTGAAGTAAACGTACACACGTGGTTTCCGTTTTCAATTACGAAGTGGAATAGAGTGTGTCCCACTGCAAACGCGTCGACGTATGTGGTATCAGCATGATGGTGCACCTGCACATTCCGCAATTAACACTAGGCTGACCCTTGACAGGATGTTCGACGGGCGTTTCATAGGACGTGGAGGACGCATAAATTGGCCAGCCCGTTCTCCTGATCTTACACCTCCGGAATTCTTTCTGTGGGGTACGTTAAAGGAGAATGTGTACCGTGATGTGCCTACAACCCCAGAGGATATGAAACAACATATTGTGGCAGCCTGCGGCGACATTACACCAGATGTACTGCGGCGTGTACGACATTCATTACGCCAGAGATCGCAATTGTGTGCAGCAAATGATGGCCACCACATTGAACATCTATTGTGCTGACATGTCGGGACACACTCTATTCCACTCCGTAATTGAAAACGGAAACCACGTGTGTACGTGTACCTCACCCCTCATGGTAATGTACATGTGCGTCAGTGAAAAAGACCAATGAAAAGGTGTTAGCATGTGGTCGTAATGTGCTGTTCCGGTCTCTTCTGTACCTAAGGTCCATCACCGTTCCCTTTGGATCCCTACGTAATTCGGTGCTCTCCGATACACACGATCGAACAGCGGAGGAGTGGTACTCAAGCGTCAACTTTAGGTTACAATATCTCCGGATGTAATTAACATTTTACAGTGCAACAAACGGCACTGATTACGTATTTGTTTATATGTTCAGATGTGCTAACAAAACTAACTTGGTTCCATTTTAAAAAAACGTAGGTTTGTGCTAAAAAAATTCTTCCGTGCATTTTTTAATGGTTTGTAGTAACCAATTACACTAGCCCCTCTCCTGACGTTCGGTCTGTGGAATCGATTCGTCAGTATTTGATGTGGTTTACGAAATATATCCAGCGGTAATGTTAGGAGGCTCACCCTGTATATACCGGGTGATCTAAAAGTCACTATAAATTTGATAACTGAATAAATCACGGGACAATGGAGATAGAGTGGTACATATTGACACACATGCTTGGAATGACATGGAGTTTTATTACAACCACAAAATACAAAAGTTAAAAAAATGTCCGACAGTTGGCGCTTCATCTAATCAGAATAGCAATAATTAGTATAACAAAGTAAGACAAAGGAAAGATGATGTTCTTTACAGGAAATGCTCAATATGTCCACCATCACTCCTCAACAATAGCTGTAGTCGAGGAATAATGTTGTGAACAGCACTATAAAGCATGTCCGGAGTTATGGTGAGGCATTGATGTCGGATGTTGACTTTCACCATCCTTAGAGATGTCGGTCGATCACGATACTCTTGTGACTTCAGGTAACCCCAAAACCAATAATCGCACGGACTGAGGTCTGGGGACCTGGGAGGCCAAGCATGACGAAAGTGGCGGCTGAGCACACGGTCATCACCAAACGACGCGCGCAAGAGATCTTTCACGCGTATAGCAACATGGGGTGGAGCGCCATCCTGCATTAACATCGTACGTTCCAGCAGGTGTTTATCAGCCAGGCTGGGGATGATACGATTCTGTAACATATCGGCGCACCTCTCACCCGTCACGGTAGCAGTTACAAAACCAGAATCACGCATTTCCTCGAAGAAAAAAGGCAGGATAACTTTGTTTTTTTCTGTTCTAATAAAACTCCATGTCATTCCAGGCAAGTGTGTCAATTTTTACCTCCCTATCTACATTATTCCGTGGTTTATTAAGTTTTCAAATTTCTATTGACTTTTTGATCATTCGGTATATCGAGAGGGACTGTGTGTGTGTCTGTGTGTTTGTATATGTGTATGTGTGTGTTCATCCATCCTGGGAACCGAGAATTTCAACGCTTATTGCTTCTTACCTATTTTCGATACAGACACTGAGAGGATATCGGTCTCGCTAATTCCAACGCCGCATGCCCCGTATGAAAATCTCTACAGTAGTTCCTCAGACTAACCCGGCCACACAAGCAGAAACGCAAAAGGGACTTCTCAGTTAATATACACTGAAGAATAAGAAAAACTGGTACACCTGCCTGATCCTACGTAGGGCCACCCAGAGCACACAGAAGTGCCGCATGACGACGTGGCACGGACTCGAGTAATGTCTGAAGTAGTGCTGGAGGGAACGTGTTATTCACGGACGAATCGATGCTTGAAGCACCTGAAAGCCATGGCTGAATGTTTGCTCGTCAATGTCGTGGCGAAAGTAGGAATAATCAATGTATGACGCTAACGGTGAAGTATCGTGGAGGGTCAGACATGGTGTGCGGATGTTTTTCAACTGATAAAGTCGGTTATTTAGCGAGAGTTAACGGAGCATTAGTGGAGGAAGGATATCACAGGATCAACATTGTATCTAAGTCTGGAGAAAGACTTATTGGTCAGATTTGTTGTGCAACCGGATAATGAGCCCAGAGTTATTGGTCGGATTTGTTGTGCAGCCAGAAAATGATCCCAAACATTCTTCTAAACAGTGCAGATTGTAAGTCAATAGAAAGGAGAAATGTGGGGAACTAAAGAACATGATACTGCCACGTCAGTGACATGACTTACATGCCATTTAACTCTTACGAGATGATAGCAAGGTCAGAAGGTCGAGGTCTTCTAATGTCAAAAATTCGTGGAATAAATTACAGATGTTGACAGTTAGCGAGTATTTCGCTCTCATTTAAGCATATGGCCGAAAGAGTCAGTCCTCAGGAATTGTGAAAGCAACCCTGTCGTCCAGGACCGTGGGCCACAAAGAACTCAGATTCGCCACGAGGTGGGGAAGTCCACAAGCGTCTATTGTGCCGAATGAGGCCAGGCTGATCGGGTCTAAGAGCCGTAGTGTGCGAGTGAGACAGACGAGAACCTACGTCATAGGGAAACCTGGTAGAAGCTGTTTGTGGCCGACGAGACGTAACAGTGTTAAATATGGCGGACGGAAGATCGGCCATAAAGGGAAACATTTATGGACACTATTTGATTCTGTAGTAATGCAGGGAATCAGTCCACAGTAATTTTATTCTGCCATCCTCCATAAATTTTCATGGTGATCCCAATAAAACTTGAATACTGATCATATCTATAACAGTTTAGGATTTTCTGTTTAAGTGGAATTAACAAGTTTTGTAACAAAGATCTGAATGCTAAAATCTGAACGCTTTCATCGATCTTAACGGTCGACATTTCATATAGAAGGAGATTATTAAAATGACAAATGTTGGAAATATCAACTCTGTAACTTTATTTGTTTAAAAGATATAGTAAATATAAATTATCAGTATTTACAGTTATGCATCAGATCATCATTTCGTCCACACAAAACACTTTGAACGATGCAGCATGACACCTTATTGAATCATAAGGTAATAGAATATTTGTTGTAAAGTTTAGTACATAATAGTCACTTTTACTTATTTATCAGAAAGTACATTGGTGCAAGGCTATTGGCCGTGGCATTCAAAAAATGGTTCAAATGGCTCTGAGCACTAGACTAAGAACTACTTAAACCTAACTAACCTAAGGACATCACACATACCCATGCCTGAGGCAGAAATTCGAACCTGCGGCCGTATCAGCAGCGCGGTTCCGGACTGAAGCACCTAGAACCGCTCGGCCACACGGGCCGGCCGTGGATTTCAAAGCTAAGGAGGAAGTTGTATTGGTTTTATGTAAAAGTATTTAACGTTTATTATGTAATAGATATTATTGTTACATTATTGAGAACACGAAAGTGGTCAAGCTTTGATTATTTAAATATTTTAAACTGTAAAATAATGTAGTATAAGCTGTAGTCAGTCAGATGGGCGGCTGCAGGAAAGGGAACTGCCCAGTCAGTTGAGCGAGGATGTTCGGCGCGCGGGAAACGAGGCCGGCGACGGGCAGAGGGACAATGACGGAGCAGACTCGAAGGCGGACAGTTCTGGTCTAGACAGCAAAGGGTACAGTTCGGATTGAGACGCGAAAGCCGGCAGTCGGTCTTTAGGCAGTTAGGGAGTGAAAAAGACTTACAAAATTTCGCAGTGTGGTGTCGTGGGGCTTTCTCTCTGAGCGTCGAACGGCCGCTCGGCTGGTGTGAACTCTAACTTTTAGTGGAAATATCAAGGTGGAGTATTGGACTTAAGTTTCGCGATGAGATTGTGAATGATCGAACTGTATGAAATGGAAATGCGGTCGAGTGTAATAGTAATTCTAAATACGACCACTTTCGCTATTAGTTTGCTTTCTGAATAAACGCTATTCTAACCAAATCTAACTGGTAGAAGCCAACCTCGGGGAAGATCAGTTTGGATTCCGTACTAATGTTGGAACACGTCAGGCAGTGCTGACCCTACGACTTATCTTAGAAAATAGATTTAGGAAAGGCAAACCTACGTTTCTAGCATTTGTAGACTTAGAGAAAGCGTTTCACTACGGTGACTGGAATATTCTCTCTTAACTTCTGAATGTGGCAGGGGTAAAATACAGGGAGCGAAAGGCTATTTACAATTTGTACAGGAACCAGATGGCAGTTATAAGAGTCGAGGGGCATGAAAAGGAAGCAGTGGTTGGGAAGGGAGTGAGACAGGGTTGTAGCCTATCCCCGATGTTATTCAATCTGTATATTGAGCAAGCAGTAAAGGAAACAAAAGAAAAATTCGGAGTAGGAATTAAAATCCTTGGAGAACAAATTAAAACATTCAGGTTCGCCGATGACATTTTAATTCTGTCAGAGACTGCAAAGGACTGGGAAGAGCAGCTGAACGGAATGGACGGTGTCTTGAAAGGATGATATAAGATGAACATCAACAAAAGCAAAACGAGGATAATGGAATGTAGTCGAATTAAATCGGGTGATGCTGCGGGAATTAGATTAGGAAATGAGACGCTTAAAGTAGTAAATCAGTTTTGCTATTTGGGGAGCAAAATAACTGATGGTGGTCGAAGTAGAAAGGATATAAAATGTAGACTGGCAATGGCAAGGAAAGCGTTTCTGAAGAAGAGAAATTTGTTAACATCGAGTATAAATGTAAGTGTCAGCAAGTCTTTTCTGGAAGTATTTGTATGGAGTGTATGGAAGTGAAACGTGGACAATAAATAGTTTAGACGAAAAGAGAATAGAAGCTTTCGAAATGTGGTGCTACAGAAGAATGCTGAAGATTAGATGGGTAGATCACATAACTAATCAGGAGGTATTGAATTGAATTGGGGAGAAGAGAAATTTGTGGCACAACTTGACTGGAAGAAGAGACCGATTGGTAGGACATATTCTGAGGCATCAAGGGATCACCAGTTTAGTATTGGAGGGCAAATCGGAGGGTAAAAATCGTAGAGGGAGACCAAGAGATGAATATACTAAACAGATTCAGAAGGATGCTACTACATGGAGAGCTACATCACACCAGTCTGCGGACTCAAGACCACAACAACAACAACCAAATCGCTACTCTGTGGCCTACATCATTTATGGGTCGTCAATTTAGTTCCCGAGATTACAATTACTGTTATTATATGTTACATTAAGTTTGTATTTTCGCAAACTTGCCATGAGCGAGACAATTTAACCACAGAGTCACAAGTGTCTAGTTTAGGGCATATAATGCGACATGTGCGGTTCAACTCCTAGACGAGTTTGAGCCAAAACATTGCGACGAAGGGGAACCGCATGTGAGCCCTATCATCTTTAGGACGATAGGTCGCAACGTGTTTGACTTTAATATCTGCAAAAGCACTACGAAATCTTATCACCCGAATGCTAATAAATTTGACAGTTTTTCGAAAGGTAAAGGGTCGATACTTTGAAGAGGGTAAAATTTAAACCATATTGTATTGCACTTAATGACAGACAAAGTAACTTGTTGCTCAATTTTGCTTGTGCACTGTGTTGGAACATCGAAATGAAGCACACAGTTTTTATCATGTGTCATCGAAAACTTCTGACCGACAGTGTAATTTTCGAAAATAAGTTCTATTATATGTGACTGCAGGCTTTTTCGGTGTGCTGCAATGACGAAATCTTGTCGGGTGATCAGCGGGGTGGTGCTGTCGTTTTGTCGCGACGTTTCGATGAGTTTAGTACCCGTCATGTTCAAGCGAAGATGCTTTATTCTTCAGTCATTTACCTGTAAAGTTTCCTCTGCCTACTGATGCAATAGTTCGGGGTGTTCGAAACTATTGGGTGCGAAATTCATCGAAACGTTGCGACAAGATGACACCACCACCCACTTGCGGAGATTTTATATTATGTTCTTTTATGATACTAACATATCAAAATAGAGCGAGTAAAACTGGTTCATGCATAAAGCACGTAGTTTTATAAAGATGCGTAACCTCCACAACGAAAAACTGTAGGCGCATATACAGAAGATGGTTTGGCGCAAAGGCCCGCAAGAAGTGTTTTGAGCACAAATAGACGGTGGTCAGCATCCCACCGGTTAACATTCTGTGTGATGAATCAGGTTAGATTTGCAGCAATACCGGATTAAGTAGGCCTCTGATGTGGAGGTTTATTGGCTACTTCGTTTTTGCATTTAATTGTTTAATCTGAACCATAAAAGTCCAGCGCCAAGGCGGCAATTCACTAATCAATTTTACATCAAGGCCGATGGTTGACGATTTTTGCTTTAGCCACAGCAGATCGTCACAGTTACCACTCCCAGTACAAGTTAAGTTTAGTACTGTGTTTGTTTTCCTAGTCCAGTAATTTGCTTAACAACACTGATTTATTCTTCGGTCATTTACTGTATAGGTTGCACTTCCTGCTGATGAAAGATCTTCGAGTGTCCTAAATCACTGAACTGCAGAATCACTGCTGTTTTACAAGTGTTTAGTAGCTTTCGTAGAGGAATAATTTCCTCAAGCGTTTAGTTAATCTTTTGGATGAAATACTCCACGTGATCGGTGAAGTGAATAGTTACAGTATTTCAAAAGAACGTGTGCAAAGAATATGGCTTAATTACAGCATTTGATTTTCTTGCTTTGTGCAAATTTTGATTACCATTGAAAGTAAGTGAATAGTGTTGTGATTATAAGAAGCATTAATAGGTCATTCCAGTTGGTTTCCTACACAGTTATTATCTACCTTGCACGTTTGTGACAGTGCCATTATTCTTATACTTGTTTTTAAATGTGCATCTTTATTGGGTTTGATCAGAAGGGTTGTACTAATCCCATTCAGTATACAAAACAGTTTTGACGTCCTCCTCTCGCCGCTCCCCCATCCTCATAGCAAATGTTGAGCCAGTAATCTAGTAATTCTTAAAGTGGAAGTGCTTTTTAAACACAATAATCTTTGGAGAGAAATTTGTGTTCTCGTGAGTATAACTGTCAACAATTTATTGACACCTTAACAAATTCAGTGTTCCCATATTGCACTTACGCTTCACACAGTGCAAAGACTTACATGTTCCACTTGGAAACGAATAATAATAATGTTAGCTAGCACAACTCTTTGATAATCATTTTTATATTAACGTCTTTCATTTGTAAAGCTTTAAATCCACATGGTGTCCAATTTAGCTTCACTCTACACTTATTAAAAGGGACTCTGTAACGAGCACTATCTTTTTCCTTCTGAAACAGACGGTGTTCGTTAGTATCAAGTTTTGTCTGTGCTGCTCATCAACAGTAACTGCCCGATTGTTCAACTGTTTCGCGTCCAGTTTGCAATAGAAATTTCTGTTCCAAGTAAAATCAGTTTTTTGATTAACGATGTATCCATTTGGAATCACATTGCCTAATTAGGCTGGCGACAGTTTTACATTTGCACGGCTACAGATTTACTTTAGAACTTGAATAACATTGGTACGATACCCTCTAGTGTAACGAATGCTCTCTTTCAAAATGTAATATTTCAGGTGCGAAGCTGTGTACGATTGATGTCCATTAGATCACGACGTCAGCTTTTAATTTCGGAAGTAGTAGTAACATTATCGGGAATTTACACACGCGTTAGTAACCGGTAGCGTTACACATTTTACATGATTCGGCAATTTCGGTCGTAGATCCATTCTATAAATCAAAAGTACAAATTACAAATATAGTATATCTTCATTAAAAGATTTTGGTTTCCTGGCATACAAAAATTTTCTAACTGAGGATAAAATTCAGACAGCCAGTACGCGAGAGAACTTCTCAGATTGAGAAGGTACGCCATAATATTTACGTCAGTCCAAAATCGAACCAGTACTTGAATAATGATAACAAAATCAGCAGCTGTATTTGACTCTAGCGTTTTTTGTTCTTTTTAACACATACTACCGGTTTCGACACCATATGGCCTACCTTCAGGCCCCCAACGAAACCTGCCACCCACAACCGTTTTCATGTGCAACGAACAGAATCGTAGGCAGCGGGCCAAAATTAACTGGATTCCGTAGGCCAGCATGGTCAGACGACCAAAGAACCCTCTCTTAAAATTGTTCTATACACGTAAATGATTTAGCGGAAATGCTGTGCAGCAATCTGTGATGTTTTGCTGATGATGCTTTGGTGTACGGTAAGGTGTCGAAGTTGAGTGACTGGAAGAAGATACGTGATTACTTAGAGAAAATTTCTAGTTCTAAATGTGGAAGAATGTGAGTTAATGAGGATGAGTAGGAAGAGAAAACCTGTAATGTTCAGTTACAGTATTACTGGGGTCCTACTTGACACAGTAAAGCCGTTTAAAAATCTGGGCGTAACGCTGCAAAGAGATATGAAATGGAAAAAGCGTGTAAGAATGGTCGACTTCCGTTTATTGGGAGAATTTTAGGAAAGAGTGGTTCACTTGTAAAGGAGACCGCCTATAGGACGCTGGTGTAAACAGTTTTTGAGTGTTGCTCCAGAATTTTGGATCGGTACAAGTCGGATTGAAGGAAGAAGTCGAAGCAATTCAAAGGCGGGCTGCTAGATTTGTTACTGGTGCCTTAGAAAAACACGTAAGTGTTACGGAGATGCTTCAGGAACCTAAATGGGAATCTCTGGAGGGAAGGTGATGTTCTATTCGAGAAACAATAGCGAGAAAATTTAGAAAACCGTCATTTGAAGCTGACTGCCGAACGATTCTCCTCCCGCCAATATACGAGGGGCGTTCAGAAAGTAAGCTCCGATCGGTCGCGAAATGGAAACGACTATGAAAATCCGATAAAGCTTTGCACAGATGTGTTGGGTAGTGTCTCTAGTATAACCCCAGTTAGCATCACGTCGCTCTTCTCATTTCTGAGCTCGCAGTGAGTGCGTAAAGATGTCTAGAAAATAGTGTCTGCCGCCAAGTACGAGGGCCTGGTGAGAAATTTCGCCTGAAGCTATGCAGCTAACATTACATAACTGTCGTGCTGTTTCGTCTTCACGACAATTCTCAGCCGCATTCTGCAGGGGCAATGAAGATGCTCCTGCATCGTTTTCAAATGGAAATGTGAGATTACCCACAATACAGTCCGCAATTGTCTCCCTCTGAGTTTCATCTCTGGTCACATGAACCGCTGTCTTTGAAGACAACATTTTGACACAGACAACGAGGTGTAGGCCAGCGTGGAGAATTGGCGGAAAGCACTGGCGGCTGCCTTCTATGATGAGGCTATTGAAAAGTTGGTACAACGCTATGACAAAAGTCTAAGTCAGAACGACGACTACGTAGAGAAGTAGCTGAAAGGTGTAGCTAATTGTTACAAGTAAAACATTTCTGATGTTCACTGTGGTTTCAATGTGGCAATCAATCGGAGCTTACTTTCTGAACAGGCCTCGTACATTGCACGTAAGGACCACGAAAGTAAGATTCGAGAAATTTTGGTTCATACGGAGGCATGTAGAAAGCAGCTTTTCCTCGCTCTATCTGTGATTGGAAGCGGAAAGAAAATGACTGGTAGTGGTACATGTTACCCTCCGCCAAGCACCGTATGTGGCTTGCGGAAAATCTATGTAGATCTAGATGTAGATGGCTCCAGACGCTGCCATTGGATCAATACACACTGAGGTGACAAATGTCATGGGATACCTCCCAATATCGCGTCGGACCTCCTTTTACCCGGAGTAGTACAGCAACGCAACTTAGCATGGGCTCAACAAGTCACTGAAAGTCCACTAAAAAAATATTAACCCACGCTGCCTCTACAGTAGTGCATAATGCGAAAGCGTTGCGAGTGAAGGAATTTTGGCAGAAACGACCTGTCAATTACGCCCCATAAATATTCGACGGGATTTATGTCGGCCGAACTGGGTGACCAAATCATTCGCTGGAACTGTGCAGGATGTTGATCAAACCAATCGCGAACAGATCCTCCCCGGTTTCATGGCACACTGTCAGCCATAAAAATTCCATCGTGGTTTGGGAACAAGAAATCCATGAATAGCTGCAGTTTGGTCTCCAGGTAGCCGAAGATAACCATTTCCAGTCAGTGATCGGTTGAGTTAGACCAGAGGACCCAGTCCGTCGCACGTAAACAATAACCAACTTGCGCAGTGCCCTCTTGACAACTTGGGCCCTTGGTCTTGTGGGGTCTGTGCCACAATCGAACCCTACCATCTGCTCTTATTAACGCAAATCGGGACTCATCTGGTAAGGCCACGTTTTTCCAGTTGTTTAAGGTCTAACTGATCTGGGAACGTGGTCAGGAGAGGTGCTGCAAGCGATATCGTGCTGTTAACAAAGGCACTCATGTCTCTCGTCCGCTGCAATAGCCCACTAACGCCAAGTCTCGTTTCACCGTCATAACGGATACGTTTGTAATGCGTCCCACATTGAATGCTATGTTGCTTGTCTGTTAGCACTGACAACCCTACACAAACGCCATCTGCTCTCGGTCGTTAAGTGGAGGCCATCTATCACTGCATTGTCTGTCGTGAGAGGCAATGCCTGGAATTCGGTATTCTCGGTACGCTCTTGACACTGTGGATATCAGGATATTGAATTACCTAACGATTTCCGAAATGGAATGACCTATGCGTCCAGCTCCTACTACTTTTCCGAGTTCCAGGTCTGTAAATTCCCGTCCGACATCTTTCCGCATGAACGACCTGAGTACAAGTGACAGCTCCACCAATGTACTACACTTTTATACATTGTGCAGACGATACTTTCGCCTTCTGTGTATATCTCTATCCCATGACTCTTTTTCACACCAATGTAAGTACAACGCTGCAATCCCGCCAGAGACGGCGGAGACACCTATCGAGAGCGCAAGTGTTTTATTCGACGTGACACAGTTTTCAAACTGAGACAATTTTAATGAAGCTTGCCACAATGGAAGACTCTGAGGACGCAGTATCCACGTGGGCCACAGGACGTATCCCTAAAATTATATTATTGTAAAACACATAGATCAGGAGATGTGATGATGATTATGATGATGATGATTAATGTTTTAGGGCGCACAACAGCGAGGTTATCAGCGCCCGAGGAGATGTGACATCATACACACTGAGACTGGTGAAAACCTCCCTCATGGTTACAGCAGAGTGCAGGTTGATCGGACTGTCTTCATTGTAATGAGAGCACTTAGCGACTTACAAGAAATTTTCAACATAGTACACACATCAAAAAAAGTTTTGCATCATTCCCAGAACTCCCGATGACAGACGTTGACTGTGGCTATTGAATCATAGACACAGTCCCTTTGACTGTTCAGAGATGTCACTAAACCCGTCCGAAGATGTAAACAACCATGCATGAGCAGCGCCTTTCAGACAGATCGGGTCCGACAGCCGATCAGTTCCAGTCATTCTAGCAGGAAGCAGGTACAAGGCCCGTGTTGCCTGTAGTACAACCATGCCTAGACGGTCAACACCGCCGTTCAATCGCGTCCGCATTGTTAATATGTGCCAGGAAGGGCTCTCAACAGGGGAAGTGTCCAGGCGTCTCGGAGTGAACCAAAGCGATGTTGTTCGGACATGGAGGAGATACAGAGAGACCATAACTGTCGATGACATGCCTCGCTCAACCCGCCCAAGGGCCACTACTGCAGTGGATGACCGCTACCTACGAATTACGAAAAAGCAGGAACCCTGACAGCAACGACTACATTGAATAATTCTTTTGGTGCAGCCACAGGACGCCGTGTTATAACTCGAACTGTCTGCAATAGGCTGCATGATGCGCAACTTCACTCCAGACGACCATGGCGAGGTCCATCTTTACAGCCACACCACCATGCTGCGCGGTACAAATGGGCCCAACAACATGCCAAGTGGACCGCTCAGGATTTGCATCACGTTCTCTTCACCAATTAGTGTTGCATATGCCTTCGACCAGACAATCGACGAAGACGTGTTTGGAGGTAACCCAGTCAGGCTGAACGCCTTAGACACACTGTGCAGCGAGTGCAACAAGGTGGAGGTTCGCTGCTGTTTTGGGGTGACATTATGTGGGTCCGGCGTACGCCGCTGGCAGTCATGGAATGCACCTTAACGGCTGTATGATACGTGAATGCCATCCTGCGACCGATAGTGCAACCACATCGGTAGCATACTAGCGAGACATTCGTCTTCATAGACGACAATTGGCGTCCCCATCGTGCACATCTTGTGAATGACTCCCTTCAGGATGACGACATCGCTCGACTAGAGTGGTCCAGACATGAACCCCATCGAACATGCCTGGGATAGATTGAAAAGGACTGTATGGACGACGTGACCCACCAACCACTGAGGGATCTCCGCCTAATCGCCGTTGAGAAGTGGGACAATCAGGACCAACAGTGCCTCGATGAACTTGTGGATAGCATGCCACAACGAATACAGGCATGCATCAGTGCAAGATGACGTGCTACTGGGTATTATGTGTACAGCAGTCTGGACCGCTACGTCTCGTATGGCGGTAGAACGTGCAATGTGTGGTTTTCATGAGAAATAAAAAGGGCGGAAATAATGCTTATGTTGATCTCTATTCCAATTTTCTGCACAGGTTCCGCAACTCTCGGAACCGAGGTGAAGCAAAACTTTTTTTTATGCGTGTATAAAAGGGGGGGGGGGGGAAATAAAAAATAATAGGAAAGTACATAGATTTGTAGTAGAGACTCCACCACCTAGCTGTCATGGGTGTCAGGGCTCAGAGGTTCTAGGCCGGCACATTCGAGGTAGGGTACTAAATATATCTTCAATAGTCATTTAATAAATGTGGCCGGTCGAAGTGGCCGTGCAGTTAAAGGCGCTGCAGTCTGGAACCGCAAGACCGCTACGGTCGCAGGTTCGAATCCTGCCTCGGGCATGGATGTTTGTGATGTCCTTAGGTTAGTTAGGTTTAACTAGTTCTAAGTTCTAGGGGACTAATGACCTCAGAAGTTGAGTCCCATAGTGCTCAGAGCCATTTGAACCAATAAATGTGTTTTTACTACTCCTGTATTTCGTGTGTAACAGGTCATATGTACTTTTCACAAGGCATAACCGGGACAATATTTGTATATCTTTGACTTGCTTATTTGTAAGTGTTGTGTGCTTGGTGTTAGTGTTGTCTAAAAGTAAACGTTATCTAAGGTTAGTAATCAATTGCATCATCTTCATTAAAGGTATTCCTTTACCTTGGTTTAATAAACAATTGTACCATTTAATTAGACGAATTTTTCAAGACGTTTCTACCTTTATTAAAGTATTTTATGACAGTTCATCCATTTCCGTGTTCCTAAGATTATCTTGTTTCTAGGTCTGTACATTAATCCTCAATAACACGCTAGGATGAATCGGGCAGCATATTGGACTCACTTTCTTCGGCCTTCTTTTTATCAGTTTTCTGACTGGTTTGTTGCGGCCCTGCACGAATTGCTCTCCTGCATCAGCCTCTTCAGAGAAGCACTTGCAACCTATGAGTGCATCCTCAATTATTTGCTGGGTGTATTCTAATCTCTGTCTTTCTCAACAGTTTCTACCCTTACCATAGCTAGCCCTAGTACCGTGGAAGTTATTCCCTGATGACTTTAATCCTGTTCTTTGACCCTGTCGGTGTTTTTCATATTCTCTTTTGATCTCGGAGTCTGTGCAGAACCTCATCATTCCTTGTCCTATCAGTACACTTAATTTTCAACATTCACCTGGAGCGCCAGATCTCAGATGCTTCATTCTCACATATGTCTCATGAAATGACCCCAACCAGAAAATTCGGGACACTCGAGCTAATACAGAGGTTTCCCAGCAAACATTCTTCCATTTTACAATGGTACAGGGAAGGTGTGATCAGCCACTGAAAGTACATCCCGCTAGACATAGTAGGGCACCATATGGAGACAGCTGTACGCACCCAACAGTATGGTGGCTAACAGAGTATATATGGGTCCATATAACATCATGGTGGCTTACCGATTGTTGAATACCCTTTTTATAGTCACGTGTGCAGCACTCACATTGATGAAGCTGAAGAATTGGAGCAGCGAATTGTACACTTGTGAGAAGCTTTACGAGATAATAACGGGTTTTTGGAACGAATTCGTCAAGTCACTGCAGAAACGAGTACAATTTTGCGCCCAAATATGGGAACGACAGGTGGACACACCTCCTTCAATGGATAGTATCTTGTACTATAAACTGTAGGTGGTAACGTTCTGT
Source organism: Schistocerca serialis cubense (assembly GCF_023864345.2). Classification (NCBI taxonomy): domain Eukaryota; kingdom Metazoa; phylum Arthropoda; class Insecta; order Orthoptera; family Acrididae; genus Schistocerca; species Schistocerca serialis. The sequence continues at coordinate 218,376,746 of NC_064647.1, read as the reverse complement.
ACTCCTTGTTAACCTAGGAAGTCAGTGCATTTGACACCAGTTGGACGGCACCTTAACCGGAAAATTCCTATTATATTTGAGCTGACGAGGAATATATTTCACACTGAAGTTAACAGCGGCTTGAAACCACAGAGTAATCTCGCAAATAGCTTGTGTGCACAGCCATGATTAACAGAAAGTTTTTGCTTTTATTACAGGCGGTAACGAATTTGACCAAGTTCCTATTGATCTTAGTTATTCTATTGTATATATTTGTCTTAGACACGTTAATTCCAATATTTAGCCGTAATTTTAACACATTCACTTTGACTTTGACTTTCGTTGTATCTGACTGTGCCAAGAGGGCCGAACTGTGGATTGATCTTTGCTGATGAAAGGCGATTAGGGAGGTGGAACAGGCTTACCTCGGTTTTAGAAACATCTGGTCTCAGTCGCCATATCTCAAAATACTCATAAAGTTTAGCAAGGCTGTTCGTTAGGCATTCTTCACATTCAGAAAGGTCTTCACTCTGATATGAAATTGCCAGGTCGTCTGCGTATTGAAATTTTCGGCAGGTCAAATTCGGCAGGTCAGCTGTGTAGACGTTGAATAACACTGGAGCAAGAACAGAGCCCTGAGGTAATCTGTCACTGAGTACATGCCATCTGCTTTTCTCTTCACCTTGATGTACTTTAAACCACCTATTGATTAACATGTTACTTAAGAGATTGCCTAATGTTTTGCAAGGTATTGCTCTCAAAAATTTCAAGAATAGGCCCCCGTGCTACATCGTGTCATAAGCTGCTGCCGGGCCAATGAACACTACTTCTTTTGGTATCCAGATTCTATGTGAGTAGTCAAGGAGAGCACTTGTTCACAGCAGCTTCTATAATGTCTGAATCCAGCTTGTTCAGGTGGTATCATAGCATTAATTTGATCTTGGATTCGGTTTAGAATCATTCTTTCCAATAACTTATAAGCACAAGTCGAGACATTGGGCGGAAGTGTTCTGCGGCTGTTCCCTCTTTCCCTGGCTTTTTGTTAGCGATAATTTTTGCTCTTTTAAATTTTTTGGGTAATGTCGTTGTACGAAGAATTTCGTTAAAAAGACAAACTAGCCAATTTCGCGTTACCAGTCCACTGTGCACCAAAAGTTCGGGGTAAAGCCGATCTGCACCTGCAGCTTTTCTACCTTTCGTATGCTTCTGGGCTGTCTCCAGTTCAGTGATTGTAAATGGAGAAGAGAATTCTGGCCTATGTTACAGAGATTTTTTGATTTCCGTAAGCTCTCTCTTTACTTGCTGAAGATTTGCTTTATCTGTTGGGACCTTGGAAACTCTAACTAAGTGACTGGCGATTGAGTCGCATGAGATCGTTGAGTTTTCTTTGTTGTGGGAAGGGTCTTCTCCAAGTTTGTGAATCAGTATCCATGCTTTTTTACTGGAGTGTGTGAAATCGAGGTCCCTTGTATTTTTATGCCATTTTTCTCTCCTTTGTTCATTCAAGGAATTCATAAAGTTCGTATTCCAACAGCGATTACGAAATTAAAAACAAAATGAAACACTATACAAACGGCACTGTTCAGAGCCAACCTGGAAACGTGCTCAGAATATGTCAACTGAATGTTGAGGGACTGTCCAGAAATAAGGGCGAAATACTATCTAAAATTTTGAGAGAGTATAGGGTGGACGTCTTAGCTCTGCCAGACACTCATACTGAAGATGACAACGCTCTGTGGAAGCGAGGGCGCATCCCAGGCTATAAATTAGTGTCCCGAATTAACCACCCTCAATATGGAGTTGCCAGCTTTGTCCGCAACAACTTCAAGGATGTCTCAGTTATCCTCGAGGAGAAATCAGACAAAGGAAACGTGATGGTAGCGGTGATTCAGATCGGAAATATAAAAATAGCAAATGATGTACCCGATTTTAACAGCCATAGTTATGAGTGGGGCTATGACGAAAAGGATGAAAATGGTGGAAGTCTGGCAGAATGAACGGAAGCAAATATCTTACAGCTCCATTATGATGCAAAGGGAAAAGGCACATTCAGGTCTGGAAGATGGGGTAGAGAGAGCACACCTGGCCTCTGCCTGTCAACTATGGACCCTTAGGAGAGTAGTAGCGGAACTATCATCAGGAAGGTCCTGCATCACTTTCCCAGAAGCCTACATCGCCCCATTCTCATCTCCTACGGGCTACACATTCCCCCACTGCGATCTGCTCCTGTATCCCGCTGGAACTTACAAAAAGCAGATTGGGATAAATTTTCTAAATTGTTAGACGAGTCAATAACACAGGTCCCTGCACTTCCAAAATCATACTTAAAGCTTTTAAAGATCGTAATATCTACTGCTAAAAAGAATATACCCAGAGGATGCCAGGAAGAATACATTCCTGGCTGGAATGAAGAGATCAACCAGCTGTTTAACCAATTCAAGGAAAGTGGAGACCAAGAGACGACTACAATGATGTAATTGTTTCTCTTGCGATGTTAAATTTCACAAAATAGTTAGGTAAAATTTACACAAACGCCGGTTTTACAATTTGTAGGCGCTCAGTTAAGCCGGTGGCGTAATAAGGCCAGTCAATGAAAATAAAGAAAAGTCAAATGTGGGATATTATTCCTACACTTGCAAATTTTCGTACAGTGGTAGGTGGGAGCTCGAAGAACAACAACATAGTAGATACCCTGACCGGTGGAGGCTGAGTGTAATAGTGGGGATGAGTTCTAAGGTCACTATCGTAATTTTTCGTTGAATAACTTGAAAATTACGGCCTCTAGTGAAAATGTATCCCAGTACAAAATTTAACTACATTAAATTTCCTACAATAATGTCCACTTCAATTCTCAGCAGTTTTCGTCTAGCGAGCCAGAAAATATGAAAACGTCGCGCATCATTTATGAAGGCCGGATATAACATCGCGTGTTGCATAAAACCACATCGGTAGGCTAACCTGGATCGCCCTGAATGCAGTGACGTCAGGTGTCTGGGTATACAAATCATTCACACAAAGACCAACTATTTGATATAATGCACTATGAAAAAAAATCTGTTGTTTCATGGAGGGTGCTGTCATCTACAGCGCCGAGACAATACTGTAATAATACACTACTGGCCATTATAATTGCTACACCACGAGGATGACATGTTAGAGACGCGAAATTTAACCGACAGGAAGAAGATACTGTGATATGCAAATGATTAGCTTTTTAGAGCACACACACAACGTTGGCGCCGGTGGCGACACCTACAACGTACTGACATGAAGAAAGTTTCCAACCGATTTCTCATACACAAACAGCAGTTGAACGGCGTTGCCTAGTGAAACATTGTCGTGATGCCTCGTGTAAGCAGGAGAAATGCGTACCATCACGATTCCAACTTTGATAAAGTTCGGATTGTAGCCTATCGCGATTGCGGTTTATCGTATCGCGACATTGCTGCTCCTATTGGTCGAGATCCAATGACTGTTAGCAGAATATGGAATCCGTGGGTTCAGGAGGGTAATACGAAACGCCGTGCTGGATCCCAACGGCCTCGTATCACTAGCAGTCGAGATGACAGGCATCTTATCCGCATGGCTGTAAGGGATCGTTCAGCCACGTCTTGATCCCTGAGTCAACAGATGGGGACGTTTGCAAGACAACAACCATCTGCACGACCAGTTCGACGACGTGTGCAGCAGCATGGCCTATCAGCTCGGAGACGTGGCTGCGGTTACCCTTGACGCTGCATCACAGACGGGAGCGCCTGCGATGGTGTACTCAACGACGAACCTGGATGCACGAATGGCAAAATGTTATTTTTTCGAATGAATCCAGGTTCTGTTTACAGCGTCATGCTGGTCGCATCCATGTTTGGCGACATCGCGGTGAACGCACGTTGGAAGCGTGTATTCGTCATCGCCATACTGGCGTATCATCCGGCTTGATGGTATGGAGTGCCACTGGTTACACGTCTCGGTCACCTCTTGTTCGCATTGACGGCACTTTGAACAGTGGACGTTCCATTTCAGATGTGTCACGACCCATGGCTCAACCCTTCATTCGATCCCTGTGAAACCCTACATTTCAGCAGGATAATGCACGACCGCGTGTTGCAGGTCCTGTACGGGCCTTTCTGGATACAGAAAATGTTCAGCTGCTGCCCTGGCCAGCACATTCTCCAGATTTCTCACCAATTGAAAAGGTCTGGTCAATGGTGACCGAGCAACTGGATCGTCATAATACGCCAGTCACTACTCTTGATGAACTGTGGTATCGTGTTGAAGCAGCATGGGCAGCTGTACCTGTACACGCCATCGAAGCTCTGTTTGACTCAATGCCCAGGCGTATGAAGGCCGTTATTACGGCCAGAGGTGGTTGTTCTGGGTACTGATTTCTCTGGATCTATGCACTCAAATTGCGTGAAAATGTAATCACATGTCAGTTCTAGTGTAATAAATTTGTCCAAAGATTACTCGTTTATCATCTGCATTTCTTCTTTACGTAGCAATGTTAATGGCCTGTAGTATACTTCTTAGGTAGTAGTAGTACATGACTGAATTTTGCAAGGAATGGTGATTGGAGACTCTTTTCCAGCGCTAGCAAACACTGCGAAGCAGGCATTTGTCGTAAAAAAGTGACAGGCACAGTTTTGAACGGGAGTTTAAGGAGGTGCTGGATGACACGCGAAAGTAGTGTCTGCCGCAAGGCCATATAGCGAGTTGTGTAGAACCGGGACCTTGGAACGGGCGCGATATGCGACAAGAGTTGTGGAAATGGCCAAGCCAGTCGGCGTGATGAGGGATGTGGTGAAAGGGCGACATCCTGGTTTATACTGCACACACTTCTCCTTTAGCACATAACGTATATTATAGTCAGTTAGTGTTTGGAAAGTTCTATCGGGGTAACATCTGAGCTACTTTAGCAGTTCTCTCAAGGTAAGGCGACGTCTTGAGGTAGATTATTACGGGCTATAGAAATTTATGTTGCCGACAGTACAGCCCAGCAATAGTCACTGTTTCCCAGCAGTGGTTGTGGCAGTATATTTGAGGACCGTAAGTTTTTTCCACGTGCCTCACTATGGCTAAGAGAGTATTTGTGCTAGGGAAAGGAGATAAGCAGTTGTTAGTATCCCTCTCATAGGTCCATGTACGTATTTTTAATTTAATGACGACATTTACAGCGGAGCTATGGAGTAGCTGTGAGTAGTCATTTATCGTCCATACTCGCCCATTTATTCATGGAGGGCGTAGAGGACAGGGTACTGATCTCTTTAGCTTTGCAACCAACGTGCCTCTGGAGAAATGTTGACGATACTATTTTTTTTTACTGCCTCATGAACGTGATGACAGCGGCATGCCGCAGTGGTAACACCGGTTCCCGTCAGATCACCGAAGTTAAGCTCTTTCGGGCTGGGCTAGCACTTGGATGGGTGGTCATCCGGTCTGCCGAGCGCTGCTGTCAAGCGGGGTGCACTCAGCCCTTGTGAGGCAAACTGAGGAGCTAGTTGATTGAAATAGCGGCTCCGGTCTCGTAAACTGACATCCGGCGGGGAGAGCGGTGTGCTGACCACAAGAGGATGACACGGCGGCCGGTCGGTGCTGTTGGGTCTTCATTTCCGGTCCAGGAGGAGTCATGGACGTGATGCTTTCAGCTGAGTTCTGGATCACTTCAACTGTCAGCATCCTCTCACACCAGTCCGTCCACAGGCCATAAGTGGCCCATCGGGACCATCTGACAGCCGTGTCATCCTCAGGGGAGGATGCGGACAGGAGGGGCGTGGGGTGAGCACACCGCTCTCCCAGTCGACATGATGGTATTCTTGACCGAATCCGCTACTATGCGGTCGAGTAGCTCCTCAATTGGCATCACGAGGCTGAGTGCACCCCGAAAAATGGCAACAGCTCATGGCGGCCCAGATTGTCATTCATCCAAGTATCGACCCCGCCCGGCAGCGCTTAACTTCGATCTCACGGGAACCGCTGTAACCACTCCGGCAAGGCCGTTGCCTACTGTCTGCATCCTAGCATTAAATTTACCCTGTAGGTCCAAAGGGATGGACAGCTTTAATTTTTAGATGTCACGATTTACGAAAAACATGATGGTGCTCTAAGACGTAGTGTTTGCCGGAAACCGCCACATACCGATCGGTATCTACATGCTAAGGGTTGCCATCTACCGTACGAATGTAATGTCGTCCTTAAGACTCTGGTACACGGAGCTTATGCTACTTCCGACACGGACAGTTTAACCCAGGAACTTGTAATCCCCACACCATACGACATAGCCTTTATATAGGGTGATTTTTTTCTACCGTATACACACTCTGGGAAGTGATCGATGGGAGGATACGGAACAAAAAAGTCTTGAAATGCATTTTTTCCATACTAGAGACCATTTATTCCGTCTTACAGAAACTGCTGTCTAATACGCGCCGTGCCCTCCTGGAGAGTGGTACTGTTCCTCATACGTCATGCCCTAGCGCTCTCTCGTGCCATAGTACTTGGTAATGTTGTGTCCGATTCACTTCTCTTGCTGACTCACTTTGTAGTGGCTGTGATAGAGCGTTGTACACAATTTATCCGTATTCGAATCGAGAGCTTGCCGGCGTGGTGTTTACTTACGGAAAAGCAAATGGCAACGGGCGGCGGTCAGCGAGGTTGTATTAGGAGACCCGTCCCCACAGACAACCACCACAGCATTCAATATTTGCAACAGTGATTCACCGTTTGTGTGAGACAGGGTCGTTTCAGGAAGCAGGAAATCATGAAGGATGTACCCGAAATGTTTGGACACCAGACTTGACGGAAAATGTGATTAACACTTTGTGGGAGGCGACCGCCGTATCAGAACCAAGCACTTGGCCCGCAAGTACAGGATAAGTCAGACGACCGTGTGGAACATTCTCCATGACAACTGTTACTGCCCTTATCACTCACAGACTTTCCACACCGGGAGCAGTATTGTCACGGATTTAATTCACATATGGGGCCAACTTTACGTGGAGTGGTATCTTCAACTTCCATAACACCTCATCTGTGGGATAGCATGCAGAACCACAATGGTATGGTGACAGCGAATCATTAGAATCGGTGCAGGCGAAATGTGTGGGCCGGGATAAATGGAGACCGTATTTCTGGTTAAGGGGCCATGACAAAAGTATCGTGTATATTGAGCCCAATCCAGATGTGGAGGTACTCGATCAGCGTATTCACGCTGCCCTTGACACTATTTGGATGCAGCCTGGCCGATGTGAACGTGTGGGACAGAACATGCTACGGCACGTACACGCATACGTTGAGGCACATGGACACCATTTTCAACACATACTGTAACTGTGGCTGCATGTGCAGCTGGTGTCAGACCACCGTCTCTGTAACAGAGAATGATTGAATAAAAGATATCTAGCATGCAAACCATGCATTTCCGGACATAAGTTCATGACACCTTTTTGTTACGTAACCTCTCATCGATCAATTCCTAGACTATGTACACGATGGAAAAAATTACCCTGTGTACACCAAAAGATGAACTTGAAAGTTGTGAAACCGCCGGCCGCGGTGGTCTTGCGGTTCTAGGCGCTACAGTCCGGAACCGCGGGACTGCTACCGTCGCAGGTTCGAATCCTGCCGTGGCCATGGATGTGTGTGATGTCCTTAGGTTAGTTAAGTTTAAGTAGTTCTAAGTTCTAGGGGACCTAAGATGTTAAGTCCCATAGTACTCAGAGCCATTTGAACCATTTTTTTGTGAAACCGGTTGTGTGTATCTACACTCCTGGAAATGGAAAAAAGAACACATTGACACCGGTGTGTCAGACCCACCATACTTGCTCCGGACACTGCGAGAGGGCTGTACAAGCAATGATCACACGCACGGCACAGTGGACACACCAGGAACCGCGGTGTTGGCCGTCGAATGGCGCTAGCTGCGCAGCATTTGTGCACCGCCGCCGTCAGTGTCAGCCAGTTTGCCGTGGCATACGGAGCTCCATCGCAGTCTTTAACACTGGTAGCATGCCGCGACAGCGTGGACGTGAACCGTATGTGCAGTTGACGGACTTTGAGCGAGGGCGTATAGTGGGCATGCGGGAGGCCGGGTGGACGTACCGCCGAATTGCTCAACACGTGGGGCGTGAGGTCTCCACAGTACATCGATGTTGTCGCCAGTGGTCGGCGGAAGGTGCACGTGCCCGTCGACCTGGGACCGGACCGCAGCGACGCACGGATGCACGCCAAGACCGTAGGATCCTACGCAGTGCCGTAGGGGACCGCACAGCCACTTCCCAGCAAATTAGGGACACTGTTGCTCCTGGGGTATCGGCGAGGACCATTCGCAACGTTCTCCATGAAGCTGGGCTACGGTCCCGCACACCGTTAGGCCGTCTTCCGCTCACGCCCCAACATCGTGCAGCCCGCCTCCAGTGGTGTCGCGACAGGCGTGAATGGAGGGACGAATGGAGACGTGTCGTCTTCAGCGATGAGAGTCGCTTCTGCCTTGGTGCCAATGATGGTCGTATGCGTGTTTGGCGCCGTGCAGGTGAGCGCCACAATCAGGACTGCATACGACCGAGGCACACAGGGCCAACACCCGGCATCATGGTGTGGGGAGCGATCTCCTACACTGGCCGTACACCACTGGTGATCGTCGAGGGGACACTGAATAGTGCACGGTACATCCAAACCGTCATCGAACCCATCGTTCTACCATTCCTAGACCGGCAAGGGAACTTGCTGTTCCAACAGGACAATGCACGTCCGCATGTATCCCGTGCCACCCAAGGTGCTCTAGAAGGTGTAAGTCAACTACCCTGGCCAGCAAGATCTCCGGATCTGTCCCCCATTGAGCATGTTTGGGACTGGATGAAGCGTCGTCTCACGCGGTCTGCACGTCCAGCACGAACGCTGGTCCAACTGAGGCGCCAGGTGGAAATGGCATGGCAAGCCGTTCCACAGGACTACATCCAGCATCTCTACGATCGTCTCCATGGGAGAATAGCAGCCTGCATTGCTGCGAAAGGTCGATATACACTGTACTAGTGCCGACATTGTGCATGCTCTGTTGCCTGTGTCTATGTGCCTGTGGTTCTGTCAGTGTGATCATGTGATGTATCTGACCCCAGGAATGTGTCAATAAAGTTTCCCCTTCCTGGGACAATGAATTCACGGTGTTCTTATTTCAATTTCCAGGAGTGTATAATCGACTTCGATAAATAGTTTTAAACCCTGTATTTAAATAAATGTTTACTGTTCGAATTTTCAACCAATCATTTACCACATCTGACGACTGTGTTTAAGGGAAAAGGCTTACTAAACATGATTTGGATGCATATGGTGTCGACTGCCTGTTAGGGTAAACCATAAAGTGAACCAACATTCAGCCGTCGTTAAGAGCATATATAACTTCAGATCATGTAGCCATCATCTAACCATTGTGACGAATAATCAGCTTACCATGTGAACTCACGTTACGAACCACTGGTTAAAAGAAACCAGCTCGCCGGCGTGTGGACAGCGAGTGAAGCTTACAAAAATGTGTGTTCCACGGTTGTCATATCCACAGCCGTTCCTACCACATTTCTTAATGATAGCTATATTTATTGCAACGATGATTTGAGTCATACTTAATTAACTGAATAAAGAAAGTTGTGCTGAATAACTGAAACAGTGTTTGAAGGAGAGAAATTTTTGTAACTGCTGAGAAAACACAAAGGCAGTCTTATTGCGCTTACTCTTCTTTTCTATTCTTGTTTATATTATTCGCGTCAACACCTTGGATGAATCAGCTGTTAAGCCGATTATGCGATAGTACCTGCAATTATCTGCTCTTGCGCTCTTTGGTTTTGTGCTTATGATACTTTTCCGACAGTCTTGTGGTATCTCTCGGACACGATAAATTCTACTCATCAAATTGAACTATCGTTTGATGGCTGCTTTCCCCAACGACTTTTGGAAATTACGAAGAAATATAATCTATGCCTCCTGTCTTATTTGACACGTTAAACCATCAGTTTTATATGTTACTACATCAGTCCTGTAAAGATGGTTGCTCTCTATTATCATTGGATTTTGCAGTCCACTTTCAAATTTCGGAATCGTTCACCTACTACAAATCATGCTCTACAAAAAATACGAATTCTACATGATACAGCGATTTCTCGTCCAACAGCAAAGCAAGAAGAAAATTATGTATACACTGTAAACCCTGTAACTGACACTCATTGCTTTGTAGAAGTTTGAAATTCGTTCAAAGGTACCCACAACCTTCCTCCCTACAATAACATGGCACCAAGTGACGTCACACCCGAGCTGGGCCACGATTCAGATACCAAAGTGTTGACACATTTGAAAAAAGAAAAATGCCCCAGCTCAGAGGTTCATGTGAGGTGTGAGATGGTTTAATGATCTAACAGTAGGAGCACAATTCAGTCAAATTCTGCCTAACGCCACAGTGGACGTATCGTATGATCGGAAGGTTGTCACCCCTTTCACCCACATTTCGCCCCCTTCTTTCGACACCCCCACGATTGAGTTCAGAGGTACGACGTCCAAGTCTGAAATCCCGAGATTATAGGTGTCCGAGGAAAATACTTGAAACTGCCGTTCAGAATCGACACGAAAAAGACTCGGGTGGTGCTATAAATTGAATGAAACCACCCATTTCCGTCGGGCATTGATTCCCACACACTTCACGGTGGAGACGTACAGTTCCCAAAATGATGAGGAATAGGACGGTTCTTGAGACACTTTGACACTACTGGCACCTCTCGGACGACTGAACCTTACACTAAGGACACAGCGGATCAGCAACCCTACTGATAGCGATCGCACACCACTGGAGTGTACAGTGAACACAGTCTATGCTCTGGGATATGGGGTGGCGCCACTAGGAACCGGACAAAACCATTCGACGAATTTTGAACATGATGCGAAGCATCAAAGGTTCCATGCTTTTTGTAATCTACAGTTTCGCGCCCTCCTGTGGAGTGATCACAGAGGGGTGCACATTGCTACATGCGTGAATACAACAGCAAATGACTCACCTAAGACGCCCCAGTTTGTCAACACCCTCGGTGCCAACACCCCACGTTTTTGAGCACTTTAAAAATCTAACTCTAAAGAGACAACGTCTGTCGGTGTCCTAGGCGCTTGCGGTTAGGCAACTCTCAACACACCTCTCGCATTCAGCAGGCGCTAGAGCAGCAACGTAGCATGCCTGCAAGTGCCTAGGACTCCAACACGGATTGTCTCTGTACAAGAAACATTTTTAAAGTGCTCAGCAAAGGCGGGCTGTTGTCACAGAAGGTGTTGCTACACTTGGGGTCTTAGCTGGATACATTCCCGTTTTATTCACGCATTGGTCAGTATAACACTCTTTCGTGATTACGGCACAGGAGAGTGAGAAACTGGAGGGTCGAGTGGACTTTCCACTCCGCATACCAGAGCAAACATTGCGGTCGTACTGTACTCCAAAGGGGTGCGACCACATTCAGTGGGGTTGCTGGCCCCCTTCAGGGTGGGGGGACTCAGCAGTGTTCCTCGTTCTTAAGAACGTCGTCCTCTTCCTCAACATACTTCAAACTGTCGTTGTTGTTGTTGTTGTTGTGGTCTTCAGTCCCGAGACTGGTTTGATGCAGCTCTCCATGCTACTCCATCCTGTGCAAGCTTCGTCATCTCCCAGTACCTACTGCACCCTACATCCTTCTGAATCTGCTTAGTGTATTCATCTCTTGTTCTCCCTCTACGATTTTTGTCCTCCACGCTGCCCTCCAATACTAAATTGGTGATCCCTTGATGCCTCAAAACATGTCCTACCAACCGATCCCTTCTTCTAGTCAAGTTTTACCACAAATTTCTCTTCTCCCCAGTTCTTTTCAATTGCTCCTCATTAGTTATGTGATCTACCCATTTAATACTTTCAGAAATGACTTCCTGACACTTAAATATATACTCTGTCGCTATCGATCACGAAATGTGTGCGAATCAGTGCATTTTAAGCCACCCCCTTAGGCATTGTCGTGCTGAGCGTGATGTGTTTGGAATGTTTTCCTCAGCCATCCATAACACGTGGTTTCGACGCTGGACGTCGCAGTTCTGACTTCAATCGCGAAGGCGGCATAACAAGAAATAAAGTGTGGCTAAGAGATGATGTGACGACATTTCCATCGCGTGACAGTCCACAGTGGTGTTGAGGTGAATTTTGATGAAATTTGGTGCGAATCTCAGGTCATTAACGCACGTTACACCTCATATGAATTTCGGAGTCCCTGCCTGTTTACCAGAAGGTGTCGACACCTCGCTCTTTGAATCGTTTCTGAACCTAACGCTAATGTCGCGCGGCGCCACGCTTCTGCAGTATTACAGAGGAGGGTTGTAGGCACCTTTGAGCCAAATTTCAAACTTCTGTATAGCAATGGGAGACATCTGTCGGGTTTCGAAAAGGTGACTCGTAAATTTGTTTGTGGAGTGCATATATCAGTAGAGAAAGAGAGAAATTTCGTCTGTCCACAAAGTTAGTAGTTATATTACTTGTCAGCATTTTTGAGCTCTTCTTATCATGTTTCGTTATGTGGCGCTGGTCAGAGTTTGCTCTGAAAACGACTTGCAAATACTGGCTGGATGTGTGCAAAGTGTGAAGGCCACACAACGATGACGAGCTCATTGCAATTTCCGCCCGGAGTTTCGGTGTTTAGCTGACGAAGTAGGTCCACCTGTGCCGACAGCCGCATTAGAAATATCGTAGTATGTCTCGGTAGATGCAGAACTTGCTAGTAGTAACTGCTACCAAAGATTGTACGTTGGAAAGTTTGTGAAGTGAAACAGTATAAACTATCTGTATCTACATCTATATTCACTGAAGCACCAGTTAGTGTTGGCCGGAGGATATTTCTTGTACCCTTCGTATTCGTCCTCTTTTTATTTTATTTATTTAATTTTAAACTGCCTCGGGCAGTGACCATACAACCAAGTACAAAATTCAAAAACCACGAGACAAAATAAAATATTGTTCCGTTACTAATAACATATCAGCAAATTTTTAAAATAGATATTTCTATACTTTGCTATCATGTATATCAAGACCCTGAACATCGTCTCATACAATATAAGCTTTTCCTTAAATAATCACAAAGGATAAAAAATCAAATTATTAGTACAAACTTGAGGACCGGTATCGTTAAAGATTCCGTATAAATCTGTTTACATATTTAATAGTTCAGAGAACTGAGATCTCTCAGTAGCGAGAAGTAATCAACAGTTTTCAGTTCTTTGTATTTTGTTTCGCCCTTTGGTTTCTTTAAGACTCCAATGAAAATAGAGTATATCATCTTCAACAGTGTCCGCCCCTGGTAGCTGAGTGGTCAGCGCGACGGAATGTCGTACCTAATGGTCCGGGTTCGATTCCCGGCTGGGTCGGAGACTTTCTCCGCTCAGGGACTGGGTGTTGTGTTGTCCTTATCATCATTATTTCATCCCCACCGACACGCCAGTCGCCGAAGTGGTGTCAACTCGAAAGACCTGCACCAGTCGAACGGTCTACTCGACGGGAAGCCCTAGCCACACGGCATTTATTTATCTTCAACAGCACACTAATAATATTTCGAAGAGGATGTTAACTTTATAGGTGTTTTGTATTTCGTATAGCCGTAAGACCTGCTTCTAATCTATCAACGGTAACAGTCTCCTTCGGCTTAAAAACAACATTAAGATACAATGGTGTATGAAGTGTATGATTAAGATACAAATAAGGAAACTCCAAAAATACAACACATTACAATAGCTAATACAGTATTCAGATCAGCCTCCAGTTGTCTCAGAAAATTGTTTACAAGGGATTCGTTTAACATTCTTCCTGAAAAAGAGTGGCTGGGTTAGATAACGACGGTGGAGGTGGACAGCAAACACTTACCCTTCTCTACAAAAGTAGACAATAAAAAACATTAATATCGTGGTTTCGGGACTGTTGTGAACATGGAAGATGCTGCAATTCCTTCTTGTGCTTAAAAAAAAAAAAAAAAAGTCTTGGACGATGCGAGCAGTGTGAACAGGGTCTATCGTGGAACAAATGATAAGGAAAAAAAAAAACACTTTACTATTGGATAAACCTCGTCAGCGAAAATTGTCACATGATTCTTGGCACTAAGGCACTGCAGTGTAACAATGGGAACCAACGAATACCACGATCTGGCTGCCCAAATCAGCGGGACCGATGACCATCGCAGTCTGGTCCCTTCAATCTCACAAACCAACCAACCAACCCAAGTCAGCACTGAACCCCAGCCATGTTCCAGCCGCTGTGGTCGAGCGGTTCTAGGCGCTTCAGTCCGGAACCACGTGGCTGCTATGGTCGCAGGTTCGAATCCTGCCTCGGGCGTGGATGTGCGTGATGTCCTCAGGCTAGTTAGGTTTAAGTAGTTTCGAAGTCTAGGAGACTGATGACCTCAGATGTTAAGTCCCGTAGTGCTTAGAGCCATTTGAACCATTTGAACCCAGGCGTGTTTCATTCTTCGGACGTACACTTGGCTAGAGGCTGGAAACAGTGCGAAATAAGACTCATCTAACGAAATGCCTTTATTTCTCCAGAGCCCTGATTTTATGGCTTCGACACCACCTTTCCCTGTTATAGGCTTTTGTGACACTGATGAATGAGCTTCAAATTCCAGCTCAACCTGCAATACCTCTTATGTTGTTTCGCTTCTGATAGGCTTCGTGAGTGCGTCATTAAGTTCTTGAGTGACATTCGCAGTTGTTATCCTCTTATTTTTTGCCAAAATTCCCTACAGTTCCCTTTTCTCACAATCACTCAACACACATACCGCTCCACGTTGTGAATTAGCTGACGATGTTTTTCCACATTCCCTGTATGCGGCATAAATCTTCTGTGCGGTGCTTCTGGAGACACGAAACACTTTTCTACCCTGGTTATGGAAGCACACATCGTACTAGCAGCAACAACACGTTGGAACTCTCATAGCCCCTACACAATGCAGTTACAACTACACAGAATACTGTTATAACCATGACCGAAGCTTCTACATCTACATACTCTGGAAATCACATTTAAGCGCCTGGCAGACAGTTTATCGAAAACGTTCATAATAATTCTCTATTACTCCAATCTCGAACAGCGTCCGGGAAAAACGAGCTCCTTTATTTTTTCGTGCGACTTCTGATATCCCTTATTTTATTATTATGATTGTTTCTATCTATGTACGTCAACGTCAACAAAATATTTTCCCATTCGGAGGAGAAAGTTTGTGACTGAAATTTCGTAAGAAGGTACCACCGCAACTGGAAACGCCTTTGGTTAATGTTGTCCACACCAAATCCTGTATCATACAAGAGGCAGTCTTTCTCCTGTTTGGCGATAATACAAAACGTGCAGCTCTTCTTTGAATTTTCTCAATGTGCTCCGTTAACCCGATCGGGGAAGGATCCCAAACCGCGCAGCAGTGCCCCAAAAGAAACGGACTAGCGTAGTGTGGGCAATTTCTGTAGTAGATCTATTATATTTCCTGCGATTTCTGACAATAAAGTGCAGTCTTTGGTTTGCCTTCTCCATAACATTTTCCATGTGTTCCTTCGAATTTAAGTTGTTCGTAACTGTAATTCCTAGGTATTTAATTGGATTTACGACCTTTGGATTTGACTGATGTATCGTGTAACCGAAGTTTAATGTTTCCTTTAAGCACTCACGTGAATGACCGCACACTTTTCATTATTTACCGACAACTACCATTTTTCACATACTCTGAAAGGAACCTAATTGGTATATGATCTGGACCGGAAGACTCGCTTTTATTAAGCGATTTAAGTTTCCTCGCTACTCCGAGGTTATCTGCTTCTAAGTTAACATGGTGACAGCTGTTCTTGATTCGATTTCTGGAATGTTTACTTCGTCTTCGTTGGTGAAGGAACGCATTGAGGGCATAGCACAGGTGCCGACATTGGTCAAACACAACAGCTCAATCTACATTTATGTTCACCGTGCGTTTGTCGTGCTATTTGCATATACAGGGTGTACATTTTTAGTTGACAAGCCAGAATAGCTCGAAAAATAAGCTTCATACAAAAAAATGTGTAGAATCCAAAGTTGATTATTTTAGAGGGGGACATTTGCTGGTGCTAAAATTAGCACTCCACCCCGAGCCCCCTGGGAAAAT
This sequence comes from Schistocerca serialis cubense, assembly GCF_023864345.2. Classification (NCBI taxonomy): domain Eukaryota; kingdom Metazoa; phylum Arthropoda; class Insecta; order Orthoptera; family Acrididae; genus Schistocerca; species Schistocerca serialis. The sequence goes on along the minus strand of NC_064647.1, from coordinate 218,360,622 downwards.
TGGAACCCCCATTTTTTATTGCAGACTCAGATTCTACATAAAAAACTGCGTACACTTTGTCTTAAACATATGTTTTGGTTCTGGCTGGAGCTGTAATTCAAGAAAATCCATGTCCTCATTTTTACGTGGAAAATGGTTACGGACAGATACAAAAATGTTTATTTACTTCGTAGATTTTGATTCCCTAAAACTAAAACTATCCCTCTCTCCCCATAGGGTGCGGTTTGAGAGCGAGGAATTAGAGTTTTACAAATGTTGACCCAAATATTAATTTTTTCCGCAGACTCGGATAAGTTTTGTTTGATTCGTGATCATGAGGCCACAAAATTCTTAATTAGCAAACAAATCAGATTTGAGTTGGGTGTGGACTGCATTATTCGACAAATTATGGCCATGTTCGTGGCTAAAGGTGGCGTTCCCTGAGAGCGACTAAGTTGCTGTCCCGACGTCGTACTTTTTATGGTTACATTGTATTAGTGTTTTGTCTGCAGAAAGAGACCAACGTTTGTCCATATCCTTACAGAATTTCGCTATGAATTGTTTCACTATTTTTTTAAAAGTCACGACACTACACGAGAACGAATCAGGCTGTAGTCAAATTCCAATAAAACTATCGGTGACGTCCAATTTACAGCTTAAGAGTTTTTTCTCTGAACTCTAAGGCGACGAAAATAATATCACACAAGTAATTTCCATATAAATAATCGTGGGTAATGAAATGGTAAAACTGAAATTAACAGTGACAGTAAATGGATATTATCTGTAATGGGGCAACCCAATTATCAGTCTCAAAACGATGGACCAATTAATTACGGAGCATGATACAAAATTGCAAGTAATATCGTAAAGATAGCTAGATCATTGTCAAGAAGCGATGCAAGACTATAGTAAGTGAAAGAAAGAATTCGTTGCAGGAATTAAATACAACAACAAGAACCAAAATTTTGTTCAAGTTGTATATTAATGACCTTGCAGTCAGTACTAACAGTAACTTCAAACATTTTCCAGATGCTGCAGTTATCTAGAGTCATGTACAATCTGAACGAAACTGCATAAATATTCAGTCAGCTCTTGATAAAATCTTAAAGTAGTGCAATGATTGGCTTAAATACAACAACAAGAACCAAAATTTTGTTCAAGTTGTATATTAATGACCTTGCAGTCAGTACTAACAGTAACTTCAAACATTTTCCAGATGCTGCAGTTATCTAGAGTCATGTACAATCTGAACGAAACTGCATAAATATTCAGTCAGCTCTTGATAAAATCTTAAAGTAGTGCAATGATTGGCTTAAATACAACAACAAGAACCAAAATTTTGTTCAAGTTGTATATTAATGACCTTGCAGTCAGTACTAACAGTAACTTCAAACATTTTCCAGATGCTGCAGTTATCTAGAGTCATGTACAATCTGAACGAAACTGCATAAATATTCAGTCAGCTCTTGATAAAATCTTAAAGTAGTGCAATGATTGGCTGCTTGTTAAAAGTTGAGGAATGTAAAGCTCTACACTTCACAAAACGAGAAAGAGTAGTGTCCTACAAGTTTGATATCAGTGAGATGATGTCAGCCAACATACACAAATATGTGGGTGTAACATTTTGCCGGCCGCAGTGGCCGAGCGGTTCTAGGCGCTTCAGTCTGGAACCGCGCTGCTGCTACGGTCGCAGGTTAGAATCCTGCCTCGGGCATGCATGTGTGTGATGACCTTAGGTTAGTTAGGTTTAAGTAGTTCTACGTTCTAGGGGACTGGTGGCCTCAGATGTTAAGTCCCATAGTGCTCAGAGCCATTTGAACCATTTGTAACACTTTGTAAGGATATGAAATGGAATGATCACATACGCTCAGTCGTGCGTAAAACAGGTGGTAGACTTCGGCTTATTGGTAGGATACAGGTGAAGTGTGATCAGTCCACAAAGTAGATCGCTTACAAGGCACTCATGCGACTCATTCTATAGTTAAAGTGTGGGGGACCCGTACGAGATAGGTTGTACAGGGGATGTTTAACGCATACTGAGAAGGGAAGAACGAATGTTAACAGATTTCTATGATCTTGGGGGAGAGTGCCATAAAGATGCTGAAGAAACTGAACTGAGATACTCTTGAGGATAGACATAAACTACACCGAGCAGTCTCTAAATGATGGCTCTAGGAACCTACATATGGCTCACATAGAGATCGTGAGGAGAAGATTAGATTAATTACATCAAGCGCAGAGGTATTCAGACAATCATTATTCCCGTACTCCATACGGAATGGAACGGGAAGAAACCCTAATAACTGGTACGCTGGGGCGTAACCATCGACACCCACATTACAGTGGTTTATGTTCTCATCCCATCGTCTTATTGGCAGTTAATGGCATCCAGAAGTATTTGGTGTGTGACGTACTACAAACATTCATCGTTAATCATCGTACTAAATAGCATCACCCCTCTGCCAAATGACGTTACGGCCACACCGTTGGAATCATCTTCACAATTACACTCCTTAGCTATCTGAACATCTGGAAGATTCATACAACATACTATACATCGCATATTGCCGACACACCGTCGGTAGGAACAGCGAGCTACAAACAATCAGAAAAAAGTTAAAATTGTTAGTCTATATTCACTATTTTTTTAATTTGCCTACTTGCTACCTGTGTCGGAACACAGTACTATCGTCAGGCTATCTTATGATCAAAAAATTTCAATGCATACTTAGATTAAAAACTGCAGAGAAAATTTAAGAAAAATAATCTGTGATAGCAAACGTGTGGTGTAGAGTACAACCTTAAAGTGGACAAGTATTCTCTTACCCCTGAAAGCTGGTCAGCGTCCCAAGCAGGTGTGTCAGATACTGAAAATACAGGTCTGTGTTGAGCTTTAAATGGATAAAAATTTCGGACGACATTGATAAGAATCTCCCGATGATCAGCGCCACATTTTTTACTTCTTAAAAAAGACTCGCAATGAAAGAGGTATCTAAAATATAAAAATAACTCAAAACATTAAATTAAGGAAGTAAATAACAAAACAAGGAAGAAAACACTCCCGAATGTAATAATGAAGCATTAAAAGAAAAATAGAAGATCTATGTATTAATGTCTACATTTGCCATTTGTATACCTTTTATGTCACTATAAAACATCGATCTGACAGTGAGTCGATCAGTCAGGCAAGGATCGTCATAAAAAATAGCATCATACATTACAAAACACAAAATTATTTTTACTGAAAAGAAAACGAGCATCCAGTGGGAGTAGTCGCGCTGTGCTGCTATGTGTTACTCTGTTACGTACTATAATCCCCCATTCACCTTCCCAGCGACAGACTTTAAATTTTCACATTTCAAATCGCTTATTACTGTTAGGTATATTTAAGAAATAAGGCGTCCTGCAGGTCTCCACCTCTAATCTTGCAATTGAATTCTAACACGTCATTCTTTAGCACGTAGACATTTCACTCTAGCACTTTGGACCATCATTAGAAACACTATCTGCCTGTGCGCCCATAGGAATTGTAAAACATACAATGCAGCAGTTCTGGCACCATCAGTGTCCAACAGAACAGATACCACTCAGATACACACAGGTCCGAAATAAGGAGAGGGACGGATCCCCGATGTTTGTTTCGGTGCGAATGCACAAATATCGCTTAAACTTCTACGGCAATCGGGATATGAGAGTAGTGAGTATAATGTACGAGGGACGCTACTTCGCAGCGTGCGGTAAGTTATAAAGTGGAGTCCGTCAGTGCGTGTGACCGGATGTCCGAAGCGGTTAAGGAAACCTCGCACGAGAAGCGGTGAGTCCGGGTTCGAGTCTCTGTTCTGCACAAATTGTCAGCTGTTGCCTCCGCATTACCTCAATGCCATGTGCGGCTAGCCGTCACTATTATCTACCCATCTTTTCTTTTCCCCTTCTTGCATTTTATGTTTACATATTCGCATTCGCTGCTACAGAATTCTAAGTGCTCGTCCTGATTTATATAACGTGTTAATATTACCCCTGCATATTCAAACGATACGACGTGCACAACATGTACGGCACTAATCCTGGCCGGCCTGAGTGGCCGTGCGGTTATAGGCGCTACAGTCTGGAGACGAGCGGCCGCTACGGTAACAGGTTCGAATCCTGCCTCGGGCATGGATGTGTGTGATGTCCTTCGGTTAGCTAGGTTTAATTAGTTCTAAGTTCTAGGCGACTGATGACCTCAGAAGTTAAGTCGCATAGTGCTCAGAGCCATTTGAAACATTTGAACCACTAATCCTGTTATCAGACACTATAGCGTCCTCATTCTATCTTTCGATGTTTCGGTCCCATTGTTGTAATCATCATGATAAACACTATACAACACACTATACAGTGGCTCTAAATGTAGTGTAATCTAAGACGTACTTTCGCTATACCTGCTACAGGTATTACGCCATTTATCCCATGTCTTACTGCTCATTACTTCTAAAAACTCAAATCTCGTGACACGCTCCATTTGTACATTATTAATTTTTTACTCGGATATTATCTCGGATATTATCTCTGCTGTGTGTCGTTTCAGATCGAATTCATTTTCAGGAGCACTCATCGGCACTGAACACTATAACATAGTATACGGTTATCAGATAATCCACTCAGCAGTCTTACTAGTGATGTTTAATTGGCCAATTTGGTGCAGAAATTATACTATTTCATTTTCTGATGTGCATGTGCTTGTCAAGCTCAGCCGAAAATTCGATGTACGTAAAGTGACCTGAAATGCAGCCTCGCCGAAAAGCAATAGCAGCGACTCCTTAGGTGCACCCAATGAGAAGGCCAAATATACAATAGGACAGGAAAGAAACGTTGGTTACAGTGTAATGTTCTGACAGTGAATATTGGCGCTCCTGAAGAACAGTCGCAATACACGGTCTGAAACGTCGACGTGCAGAAGGAAGACGCGAGATAAGTAATGAACGCCCGCTGCTGAACGACCCTAAGGTTTCCATCCTTGCAGCTAATTGACTCCTTGGGTGCAGCCAATGAGAAGGCCAAATATACTGTAGGGCAGTCATGAAACGTTGGTTATAGTATAGTGTTCTGCCAGTGAATATTGACGCTCCTGTAGATTAATTCCAAGACACGGTCTGAAACGTCGACGTGCAGAAGGAAGACGCGAGATTAGTAATGAACGTCTGCAGCTGAATGACCCTAAGGTTTCCATCCTTGCAGTTAATTCACTCCTTACTTACAGCCTATGAGAAGGCGAAATATTCGTAAGGCAGGCATGAAACATTGGCTACAGTGTAATGTTCTGACAGTGAATTTGGCGCTCCTGAAGATTAATCAGAACACACGGTCTGAAACGTAGACGTGCAGAGGGAATACGCTAACGACCCTAAGGTTTCCATCCTTGCAGTTAATTCACTCCTTACATGCAGCCAATGAGAAGGCTAAATATACTGTAGGGCAGTAGGGCAGGCTTGAAACATTGGCTATAGTATAGTGTTCTGCCAGTGAATATTGCCGCTGCTGAAGATTAATTCCAACACGCGGTCTGAAACGTCGACGTGCAGAAGGAAGACGCGAGATTAGAACGTCTGTAGCTGGACGACCCTAAGGTTTCCATCCTTGTCGTTAATTCACTCCTTAGGTGCAGCCAATGAGAAGGCCAAATAAACTGTAGAGCAGGCATGAAACGTTGGCTACAGTGTAGTGTTCTGACAGTGGATATTGGCGCTCCTGAAGATGAATCCCAACACACGGTCTGAAGCGTCGACGCGCGGAAGGAAGACGCGAGATTAGTAGTGAACGTCTGCAGCTGAATGATCCTAAGGTTTCCATCCTTGCAGTTAATTCGCTCCTTACTTGCAGCCAATGTGAAGGCTAAATATACTGTAGGGCAGGCATGAAACGTTGGCTACAGTGTAGTGTTCTGACAGTGAATATTGGCGCTCCTGAAGATGAATCCCAACACACGGTCTGAAGCGTCGACGCGCAGAAGGAAGACGCGAGATTAGTAGTGAACGTCTGCAGCTGAATGATCCTAAGGTTTCCATCCTTGCAGTTAATTCGCTCCTTACTTGCAGCCAATGAGAAGGCTAAATAGACTGTAGGGCAGGCATGAAACGTTGGCTACAGTGTAGTGTTCTGACAGTGAATGTTGGCGCTCCTGAAGATTAATCCCAGCACACGGTCTGAAGCGTCGACGCGCGGAAGGAAGACGCGAGATTAGTAGTGAACGTCTGCAGCTGAATGATCCTAAGGTTTCCATCCTTGCAGTTAATTCGCTCCTTACTTGCAGCCAATGAGAAGGCTAAATAGACTGTAGGGCAGGCATGAAACGTTGGCTACAGTGTAGTGTTCTGACAGTGAATATTGGCGCTCCTGAAGATTAATCCCAGCACACGGTCTGAAGCGTCGACGCGCGGAAGGAAGACGCGAGATTAGTAGTGAACGTCTGCAGCTGAATGATCCTAAGGTTTCCATCCTTGCAGTTAATTCGCTCCTTACTTGCAGCCAATGTGAAGGCTAAATATACTGTAGGGCAGGCATGAAACGTTGGCTACAGTGTAGTGTTCTGACAGTGAATATTGGCGCTCCGGAAGATGAATCCCAACACACGGTCTGAAGCGTCGACGCACAGAAGGAAGACGCGAGATTAGTAGTGAATGTCTGCAGCTGAATGATCTTAAGGTTTCCATCCTTGCAGTTAATTCGCTCCTTACTTGCAGCCAATGAGAAGGCTAAATATACTGTAGGGCAGGCATGAAACGTTGGCTACAGTATAGCGTTCTGACAGTGAATATTGGCGCTCCTGAAGATGAATCCCACCACACGGTCTGAAACGTCGACGTGCAGAAGAAAGACACGAGATTAGTAACGTACGTCTGCAGCTGAATGACCCTAAGGTTTCCATCCTTGCAGTTAATTCACTTGCAGCCAATGAGAAGGCTAAAAATACTTTAGGGCAGGCATGAAACGTTGGTTACTGTATAGTGTTCTGCCAGTGAGTATTAGCGCTCATGAAGATTAATTCCAACACACGGTCTGAAACGTCGACGTGCAGAAGGAAGACGCGAGATTAGTAACGAACGTCTGCAGCTGAATGACCCTAAGGTTTTCATCCTTGCAGTTAATTCACTCATTACTTGCAGCCAATGAGAAAGCTAAATATACTGGAGGGCAGGCATGAAACGTTGGCTACAGTATAGTGTTCTGACAGTGAATATTGGCGCTCCTGAAGATGAATCTCAACACACGGTCTTAAACGTCGACGAGCAGAAGGAAGACGCGAGATTAGTAACGAACGTCTGTAGCTGAACTACGCTAAGGTTTCCATCCACACCAGAAGCTATACAGCAGAACACAAGCCCGCTAGCGGCTGCTCGCCGGTCGTACGTGTGTGGAGTAGACATTTCGCCTGTGCGTCCGCGCGGTGCCCTCGCAAAGGCAGCTGTTGCACTGACCGTGGCGAGGCCAGGCGGGCGGACGCCGAGTGACCGAGAGTGAGAGTGGAACGCCGCGCAGCAGTGGGCGTCGTCTCGGCCCCCCGCCCCCCTGCCCACCAGCGGCGGCCCCCCTTGCCACACCCGCCACAGTGTCCCGTAAGAGGCGATGGCCCGAGGGCAGCGCGCCCCACTCTGCCCGCGTTCCGCGAGTATAAGAGCCCGCAGCGACCACCCTCAGCTACACACAAGTCTTCACAGCTTCATCCGTCCGCAGCTCTGCAGCAACAAAACCTACCCGCCAACATGAAGGTTCTGGTAAGTCACCGTTCACAAGCTCTTCGATACTTCTCCCGGCAAGAGATCACTAATCCGGCGTTTCGAACATTTCACCCATGGACGTCATCAGGCGAACAATGTTCTGAATATATACTCCGTGTTACTCGTCCATTTCATGCAGTCCTTTCACATTATACAATAATGTTGCGCTTACTTTAATCAGACTGATGATTCCAACTCTTTTCTTTTCAAATTGTCAGGTGATACTATTTCATACGTTGCTACGACCTCTACGCCAATTGGTCTCTTAGAGTAGCTCTCCGAACAGCTCTCTTACGCGAGCCAAGAGCGTTTCAAACATATGGCCAATCTCCATCTTCAGTTTCAAAATGGTTCAAATGGCTCTGAGCACTTTGGGACTTAACATCTGAGGTCATCAGTCCCCTAGAACTTAGAACTACTTAAACATAACTAACCTAAGGACACCACACACATCCATACCCGAGGCAGGATTCGAACCTTCGACCGTAGCAGTCGGGCTGTGCCAGACTGAAGCGCTTAGAACCGCTTGGCCACAACGGCCGGCCCATTTTCAGGCAAACAAAACAAGCACTTGAAGTGACATGTACATTTTATCCAGACTTCTACAGTCACATAGTAACGTAGCTTAAGTTTCACCCACAAAAAAGATCTAAACGCTGAAACTTGAGTTAGCAACAAACAGTACTTTTCTGTGCACGGTTATAGTCTCAGCTCTGCTTATCTCTTAGAATAGCTTTCTGAAAACCTGACAGCTATTAACTGACACCGGAGCGTTTGAGGGATCTGCCTCACTAATAGTTTGAACACTTGCTCTGTGTCATCAACAGACAATATTTTTCTTGCTTTTATAAGAGCTCTCCGGCCAGCAGGCAACTATTGCGTCATACAGGAGAATTTCAAACATTTGAAAAATTGTTATCTTCTGGCAAACAAATTTATTTTCATACACGTTTTCTAGCTCGTACGTTTTATTCAGGCCAGTCTCATTGTGCAGTAACGTTACATCTGCTTTAGCTAGAGAGACGTCTCGCAATTTAGAATCATTCTCATTATCAGGTGATACGTCTCTATATGTGGCTCCAAGCTCTGATGTACTTTCTTCACGTTCACTGTGTAACCATTGAGGTGAAAGTATACACCAATCGGAGAGTACACTTCGGTATAGTCTATACTTGATTTAGAGTTAGAAGTAAGCCATGAAAGCTAAATATGAGGCGCATTGCAATGGGATAGTAAATGTCAACTGACTAGTGTGGGAAGCGTGAAAATGATAAGAAGCACTTTGAATAACACAATATTCACTTTGTGAAATTTACAAAAAGTTAACAAATATCGTGACTTTCATGCCCGGCATCATAATCCAACAATAATCAGGTAGCATTACAAAGTACCGTTTCTTTTCATACTGCCTTTGTATAGTAGAAATGAGTTTACGTAACATATCTGATATATCTGATACGTTTTATTTATTTATTTATTTTTTTTTTGACATATGTTGCACTCTAAATCTCCTCAGTCTTGTATCCCTTCATTCACCATCGCATTTTAGTTCGAAGCTCCACCCTTCTGAGGAAGTTCCGTGTTTCCTTCTTGAAACATGACCTGGCCATTTCTTTCAATGTTAACCAGCCTTCGAAATGTCCATGTTTCTGAAGCGTCGTGATTCGCAAGCTACAACCACATCATGTCCCATACTTGTAGCTGAAACACGAGAGAATTTGTCGGAGAGATGTGCAAATCACTCTGCACTCCTACGTGGCCGTTGTCATTCACATCTGTTGAGTTGTCGGGCCGCGTGATATTCCTCCCCAAACTTCTTGAACACTCGACGTTTCGAACCCTCCGCTTGAATCTTCTACTGGATTCCACTGGTGTCCCTGGCTGGCTGTTGTGTAGGGAAAACTGTTCAGCCATCCAGGGTTACCGTTGGAATTCTGAAGAAGCTTCTACCAGAGGGTTCGAATCTTCGAACGTTGAAGAAGTTGAAATCAGACCCGGCCTAGTATCATCAGATACGTAAATCGTCTGCATGTTCTTTCATTACGTCATGTTTGATGTGTCGTAGTAGAAGAGGGTTATTTTCATTCTGCACGTCACCTTTTCGCTCATTGAACATCCCCACGTAGTCATATTTTGTAGCCACAATTGACTCACTCGAAAAGAACAGGTACACAACTCGTGTAGGATATTCACCACCATGCATGAAGTTTCAGTTTATTACTAGCTTATCCAGTCGAACACATTTTGCAGAAAATATCCAGATATATCACTGAATGTGCCTGCAATATAATGAAACTGTACGACACATAATTCGGGAGATATGACATCATAAACAGTGAGCTTTCGTTTTGAAATTTTTAATAGTCTATGGATGAATAACCCTAAACTAATAAAACCAACATAAAGGGACTTCTAGTCTTAAAGCATAAAGGTTTTACAGTCATGACGGAAAATGTTTATCACTAACTCAGACTTCTGAAGTTCTTATATACATGCGTGTTCGATGCTTTAATGAAACAGCTTGCAGGCTTAATGGTTTATGGAGATTCACCTACTCTCCTGACAGAAATACGACCGATGTGTGACTATGAAATTAAACCGAAAAGCAGAGGCGGAAATGAAACTTGACTGATTACTGTGCACGACGAAAATGTACAGAGATCACATTATGATGTCAGTCACACTTGGAAATCTTGGGACAGAGGCTAGAAGAGTTTAGACGAATGTTTCAGCGACGGGTAGGGAGCTACGGACCGAGCATGCGTTGCCGTGTGGGACACCGCCAGCGATACGTGTGACACGTCATAAGCCCAGCACGTAGGCACGCTTCAGTAGAACCCTGGATCAGAGCGGATTGGCGCGTCACGATAGGCTGTAACACCTCAATCACTATTCCGATGGCGAGTTAGCGCAAAGCGCGGCGGACTCGACCCATGTACCTGTCGACGGCGAGGGGAAGCTCTGCGCTTATGTGGGGGAAACAGACGGGGGCGACGGGATCCGATGGACTAGTGACACCCATACAGTCCAGTGATGCGAAAAAGGCAGAACTAAGGTGCAGGATACTTAAGAATCCTCGCAGATAAATAAAAGAATGGTAGATCCCAAACCGGTCTAGCCATCGCAACTCCTTTACAGATACTCTACTACAGGAGATGGGATTTATCTACATCCGCATACCAAAGACGGAGAATGGTGGAGTGTACTTTACTTGTATCGTATTTAACCTTTCCTACTCTACTCGCGGATCGTATGTGGGAAGAAAAGTCAATCTTATGCGTCTCTGTGAGCCAGAATTTTGTTGTAGGCTATGGTCATTACACAACAAGTATATTGGAGGAAGAGATGTTTGATGAATGATCACTGAAATGCAATCCTGTTTCTCGTAACCTCTTCCGTTTTTGAAGGTAAAATCTTCTAGGACGTTAGGCCACATCAAGTCCCTCTTCAGTTTCTACCTTACACAGTCGACGTTTCGCCACCTCTGTTGAATTGTTCTTCAGGATCTTCTGGTGTCCCCGGTCTAAAGACTGAGACGCAGGGGCAGAAACATCGACTATCTGAGGAAGAAATTAAAGACGGCCATGAGGTTGCCTAACAGTCTATAAAATTTTACCTTCAACATCAACGACCATGAAAGCTTCCAGTATTACACTTTGGGCCAACTAACCAGCGACGAAGAGTGCATCTCTGCTCTTGAATACTGTCTGCCTCTTCAGTCTATTCCTCACGGTAAACCGGCCGGGTTGGCCGAGCGGTTCTAGGAGTTTCAGTCTGGAACCGCACGACCTCTGCGGTTGCAGGTTCGAATCCTGCCTCGGGCATGGATGTGTGTGATGTCCTTAGGTTAGTTAGGTTTAAGTAGTTCTAAGTTCTAGGGGACTGATGACCTCAGAAGTTAAGTCCTATAGTGATCAGAGCCATTTAAACCTCACAGTAAGAATCCCAGATCGACAAATAGTCTCAATAATTGTTCGAACGAGGGTTTAGTGACCTATGAAGGGTGATCAGAAACTGAGGTTACAATGCTCATATTCCTCGAATACATTGCAACAACGTCGCTGCAAACGTAAAGGCAGGATTTTTAGCAGGGCATATTTTAATTCGTCCTACAAAGCGAAAAGTGCCTAAACCGTTATGGAGACAATGACGAAAAGAAACCTAAAGTTCTATCGGGTTGCTGCATTCTTTGTACCAAATAAAGTGTACACATTTGGCTTTAGGTCTCTTAGCATTAGTTTCCGATTACCAGCCGTATTTTTCTCGAGCGTAACAATATCCTCTAAGGATTCTTCCAACAAATCTGTGATATTACATTTGTTCCTACACTGCCAACTAAAGGGAAACTGTGGGAAAATGTGAACTGTGGTCAAAATGATCAACTGCGACCTACACGAAACATTATGAGAAATGACAGACACTCCTACAAGCGATCCGACATCTACAGTAAATCGAACTCTTTTGCCTTCCAGGCTGAAATTACAGCAGAACTGCCATACCATATGTAATAAAGAGATTCCAGTATGCAGATATCAAAACGAAGAAATGCAGGTCTCCCTAAGATAGGACAATAGGACATAAAGTCCTACATTTAAATACTGCGAATCCCCTATCGCTGTGTGGCGAAGGGTTTTTGTTTTGCCATTGTGGTATATCCCATTTTTCCGTTACAGTCGCAAATTATGAGCGATAAGAAAGTCTGTTAGTATTTACCCGTCTGAGTCCCAGTTTCCTGGTTTTCCCCAGTAACTGTCACTTCGCGAGACGTCAAGCTCCTCAGCCTGTTCTATTAATACTATTTAATAGGGGCGAGCGTTTTAAAATGTATTCTCAATGCATTTATGCCTGAAGATGACAACCGATAGTATGTTTGAAATGTTCCAGTCTCACGTAAGAGAGTTCATCACAGAAAGTTGAACAGCAAACACGTAAATTTACTAAAAAAATCTTGTATCTCTTTAACACTTATCTTTTTGCGACATTGCTATGTGATGCGAAATGGAATGGACTATTTGAATCACGTGTTAAGAGAAGCACAACGGGAAGCCGCACTTCATGCCAGACTTAAGAAGCACTGTTTGGAATGCAGGCTCTTTCGGTGCATTTCACTGATGACCAACCGAGTCATAAGCGTCGTGTTGACGCAACATTTCTTCGGAATTCGCCTGAAGGTGACTAGTAGGAATCCGTCGAAACGTTGGGATAACATGATACCACGACTCGATTGACAACCCGAGAATATTTCATAGGTTAAGATGTGCTGTCTTCCTGATAACACTTTCCGCTGAAGATTTCTGAGCACCGTTCATCGTGTAGAATCGCCAGTGTGAGTGGTGCACTGCTAAGACCCCAGGCTCGCATTCAAGGGGACGACTGTTCAAATCCGGGCATGTGGACTCAGGTTTTTCCAGATTTGTTTTTTAAATCGCTCAAGAAAAATGCTCTAATGGTTCTGTTGAAAGGGCACGGTCGATTTCCTTTCCTCCTTCGTACATAAAGAGAGCTTTTGCTTCGACTCTTGTTGCCTCGTTATCGATGGGACACTAAATTCTAAACTTGAGTGCTCACACAAAGTTCACATCGCAGGAATTGAAGTCGCTTCTCCTATAACTTGTGCCACATCTGGCTAGCACACTTTACTTCTTGTGCAGTGCTTCGCTAAAGTTTTGGTACTATGTCTATGGTACGGAACACACTTTCTTTCTGATCAATATCATTTATGGAATCAACAATGGACAGTAAATCGTGGTGCTAGTTCGAGTTTGTACTGTGTTTGCGTGTGTGGCTGTCTCAGAGAGAGGATCACCTGCATAGGTGCAGCAGAATACTTGTAACTAAGAGATGCCTTCTTGCTTGCAGGCTATTGTCTTCCTCGCCCTCGCCGTAGTTGCCTACGCCGAAGAGGCCGCTGAGAAGAAGGAGGCCGCCCCGGAGGCAGTCGCCGAAGAGAAGAAGCAGGAGAAGCGCGGTCTCCTGGGTCTGGGCTACGGCGCCGCCCCCGCCATCGGCTACGCCGCCCACGGTATCGGCTACGCCGCCCCCGCTGTGAGCTACGCCGCCCCCGCTGTGAGCTACGCTGCCCCTGCCTACGCCGCATACGCCGCCCCCGCCGTCGCTAAGGTCGCCGCCCCCGCCGTGGCCTACGCCGCCCCCGCTGTCGCCAGGGTTGCCGCTCCCGTCGCCAGGGTGTCCTACGCCGCCCCCGCCATCAGCTACGCCGCCCCCGCCGTGAGCTACGCAGCTCCCGCATACGCCGCCTACGCCGCCCCTGCCGTCGCTAAGGTCGCCGCCCCCGCCGTGGCCTACGCCGCCCCCGCCGTGGCTGCCGCCCCTGCCGTAGCCTACGCCGCCCCCGCCGTGGCTAAGGTCGCCGCCCCTGCTGTGGCCTACGCCGCCGCCCCCGCAGTGAGCTACGCCGCCCCCGCTTACGCCGCGTACGCCGCCCCCGCCATCGCTAAGGTGGCCGCCGCCCCCGCCCTCTCCTACGCCGCCTACGGCTACGGACACGGTCTGGCTTACCACTAAATGCATCACCAAGAACAGGATGTGCCACTTCACAGTTCAGGTGAGTTCAAAAAACGGACAATACGTTGAGAAATCATTCAGTCTGAGACCCACGAATTACATTACCATTTGCAAGTTATGATAGAACCAGATACTGTATGTCCTCACTTTCCACTAACGAGGTAACAGTTTCATCAAATATGTATGTCACCATCACCTGTAGTTGCATTTTCCCAGGTGCTGAGTACAAACGCCCCGTCATCTTCCTATGAATTAATCTCCTGTAGTTTTCAACATGTCCTTCTATATGACGTCAATACAGCGTGTTATCAGCCGATCCCCTTCATTTCACTTTCCTCCTTTACTCGATCCCTTCTTGGTTGTTCCAATTTGACATGTGTCGTGTCCACCGAGTCTGGATATTTCGGACGCTTCTCCGCTAGTCCACTTTCTTTTTGTGCCATGGACGTGAACAACTCCATATGCGATACCTGTAGTCCTTAGTTTCATCGCCCAGTGTTCCTTATATCAGCACAATGCCTTCTTTATAGCGACCAACCAAAGTATTCTTGATCTTCCTGCCCACTGAATGTTTCCAACTTCTCTCTCCACATTTAATCCAGCTGTCCTCACGGGTACAATCCTTACCATGAGCCCAAACCTGTAGTGTCTAAATGTTTTTCCTCGTTCTACTAGTGCTGTCTTGACAACAGCTATCTCACCCTCATCTCTTCGCTTCTCAATTGATCCAATTTGTTTTGATGATTCACTTTTTCGAGGCTGGGGTTACCTTTGAAAATCACTGGGTTTGCTTCTCCTGCCACCCTGGGACCTCATAAAAGCGATTTAACATTCTCGTAGATGCAAGAGCTCTTCTGTACCCTACTGGACAACTTCTTTCAAGGCTACATTGTCGTGAGAATTTACTCTTCCAAGCCACGCAGAGTTTTCCACATTCTCAAGGGCGCGGTCAAAAGTTACCTAATCAGTGTCATTGCTGCGAATATGGCCTCACTTATTTTGAGACATTATTTTATTTTGAGATTTTATCTTATTTTGTTTGTCCAGCCTCAGTACTAGCTCAATTTCTGTCGAGACCAAATACGTTGTATTCCCACGTGGTCCTTACTGGCATTTTTCAAACAGACGAGTTATTATAGGCAGAAAGTATTCTCAGAATAACTGAAAAAGTGGGTGGGACACATTACATTAGTTCAAACATCGGAAGAAACCAAGGGCGTACTACCTACAATAGGAACACGCTTGGTAAAGAACTTTCGGTGTTTAGCATTCGAGTAAATGACACCTTTAACTTTTTTATGTGTTGAAAATTGACTGAGACACAAATAGAATGTTTTGATAAATTTGATGTGCATTTGTAAACACTCTCGCATTGAATATGCAGACTATTTCGTAGTCTTGGTTATGAAAGGATACTCCCAAGCTCGTATTTTGGCAGTTTAGTAGCTCGAATGGTGTAGTTTTATGTTTTACTCTGTAAGTAAAACATATGCAGTTAAGGATGGCCATGTTTCTTTCACATCCACTCAACTGGAAGGGAAAACAGATGATGTTAACCAACATTCTTCACCTTTTGACACTCGAGGTCTTCTCCCTTGACCCGACACACTCTGCTGTTCAGTATCATACTTGTTTCACATAACGCTACTAATACTGCCAGACACACACTGTGCGTACTACGTAATTCTGAACTCCATGTTGCCTTCTTGATGCTCTTTACCAGATATGTTTCACTACATGTGCGTATCACTGATATTGGCAAGCTTCTAAGGATAATATATACACTAGAAATCTCAAACTATTTTCAATAATTCGCAGTAGAGAGAACAGGTCCAATTCAGTTAGCATACAAATGTAGTCCATTGCAAAATATAAGGCTAAGTGATAACGAGCTGGTAGTCTTTAGTGAACTCAAAGAGCGTCGTAAGACATTTCGAAGTTAAACCTGACGATTCCTTTTTGCTTTGTCCGCAGAATCCGCAGTGCTGTTGGCAAACCGGATGGAGCCTCGACGCTGCCGCCACGGAGTGAACTCTCCACCAAACTCTTCCTTCACTTCTCACCAGTCGTCGTCAACAACTCCCTTCCATCAACTAATTTATTGATTCCATCGCTGCGCCCAATGAATAACAGTTACTCACTGTTGTGCACGCTTCTTCAAACCCCGTCGGTGGTCTTGCGACCTTCGACGTGATCTTTTTTCTAGGAATAAACAATATAAAAATATATATACTCCGTTTTGTTTTCTTTTCCCCTTAATCCTCCACCAACAGTACACAGCAAATAAACTGCACACATAATCTGACATTAAATACTCATATATACCGATGCTTGTACCAAAAATTTTAATCAGTTATAAATTAAGATAGAAGTATCGAACAGAGTTCTCCTTAGTCCAGAAAGGGACTTAACTGTTGCGACAAAATTTCTTATAATAAAACGATTGATCTATTTCAAACATCCAGTCAAGAGGAACTGAATCGCATTGGTGAGATTAGAATTTCGTGGTTTAAACTGACAGAAAGAAGAAATAGCGTGACAATTTGGTGCGACACAGCCTGGGAATAGACAGTCTAGTAATGTAAGTGTGGCTGATGAAAATGGTAGAGGGAGACTAAGGCTTGAATATAGTTGCTGTTTACAGCGAATATACAGAGATAAGCCCAAATATTACAACCACTGCCTACTGCGACATTTGTTAACATTACAACTACTGCAAGATAAGCGACAAAGCGCAGATTACACAGGCCTGCAAAAAATATTTATTGAAAGTTGTTTGAAATTTGATAACCGACTTTTATGTACTTTTCAGCGATAATTTCAAAAATGCAATCCATTTTTTTTCTATCACGTCAGGTTTTATCACAAAAAGGGAATATTTTTGAGTATAATAACAAAATTTAAGCAATTTATCACATTTATACCAACGTTATAAAATTTTATTTTATTTATAATCAAGTTTTAAACTACATTTCAAGTACACTTAACATTTCTCTTTAAGCTCATAAGTCCTTATAATAAAGCTTTCGCTTTCTGTCGAAGCTTCTTTTATTGTATTTCCGGGTGTGGACCCGTTGAGCATCATCACTTTTTATCATACAGCAGTAGTCCACTCTCATGTCGACGTTGCATCTTCACTGATATCTTCTTTCCATTTCTTTGATCTGTTGGTGGAATCTTCACCAAGGTTTGCAGGGAAGTAGTCAAGTTGTGAGTGGAGAAAATGAACTTTAATGCTCATGTTACAGCCCAGCTTCTTAAAGTTCTCGAGCATGTCTGCGGCGATTGTCTTGTAGTTTGGATCTCTTTTGTTTCATTGGAAACCGGTAACAACTAGTTTAAAAGATATCCATGCTGCCGTTTCGTTTGTTTCCATTTTGTTCACAAACTTGGAAACTGGCATTAGTTCCCTAATGTCTGGTCCGACAAAGATTCCTTCCTCGGATAAACCAGGGAACTGTCCACAAAGATATCAGAAACACTCCCCTTCTTCTGGCAAAGCATTAACAAATTGCTTCATCATCCCCAACTTAATGTGAAGTGGTGGAAGTAGCACATTTTTGGGGTCCACAAGGCTTTTCCTTTCAACATTTTTAACTCCTACCTGTAAGGTTTTTCTCAAGGGCCAAGCTTTTTTTATGTAGTGTTGCTTTCTGTCTCTACTATCCCATTCACAGAGAAAGCAAGGGAACTTTGTATAGCCACTTTGTTGAACAAGCAGCATTGAAATCAACTTTAAATTACCACATTTGTGGACTGAATAGCAGAGTTTGCTTAAAGCCAGTTCAAGATTTTCGTAACATTCTTTTAAGTGAGCCGAGTGTCCAACTGGTATAGAAGCATACTTATTGCCAGTGTGTAGAAGTACTGTTTTAAGGCTTCTTTTTGAAGAATCAATAAAAAGTCTCCACCCATCAGGAGCATATTCTATTTTGAAACGTGCAATAAGTCCAGGAACATCACTGCAAAACACCAGGTCACCATCTTGAGTGAAGAGAGATTCCGACTTCTTTTCCCTCGATCGATACCAGGAAAAGGATGTATCCGTAGCCAACATACGTTTATCTTTCAATCTACATCCTAAAACCTCTGCGATTCTTTAGAAAGGCCTAGGTCTCTAACTAAATCGTTCAGTTCAATTCAGAATGGGACCGGTTGTGCCAGGATCGTAGCAATCTCTGTCTTCTTCACTATCACCTTGCTGAGCCAATGGCTCGTGAGCATCTACATCATCGAAAGAATCTGGAGGTGAGGGTATTGGTACTTCAGGTCCATGAGGAACAGGGCGAATGGCTGATTGAATGTTAGGGTAAGATATATCCTTTTTGTTTTTCAAATTGAAACCTCGTACGTTGCAAGAACAGAAATAGCAGTCATAACTATGATTTTTGGGCTCTCACCAAACCATTGGTATTCCAAAGCGTAAGGACTTCTTTTTACGTTGAAACCATTGCCTCAGTTCTTCAACACACACTGAACAAACTTTGTGTGGGGCCAAAGGCTTATCTTGATGACCTAACTTTATGCCAAAATAGGCGAAATATACTTTCGCAACAAAATCGGAAATGTTTCTTTGTTGCTTTTTGATGGAATAAAAAATGGTTCAAATGGTTCTGAGCACTATGGGACTTAACTTCTGAGGTCATCAGTCCCCCAGAACTTAGAACTACTTAAACCTAACTAACCTAAGGACATCACACACATCCATGCCCGAGGCAGGATTCGAACCTGCGACCGCAGCGGTCGCGCAGCTCCAGACTGTAGCGCCTAGAACCGCTTGGCCACTCCGGCCGGATTTTGACAGTATAGTTACCACAAATGTAGCAGAAGCAATCTGGCGAGTTTATACATCTTCTGGTAGCCACTGTCCATTGTTCATAGAACAACTTCACAACACAAGAAAACAGTCACTACTTTAAAGCACTAGTAACAACAACACGTGAACTGCACAGAGTGAAGAGGTACTGTGAACTGAGGGACAACAGCAGAAGCTCACTGCTTCGTAATGACGGGGGAAGGGGCAGCGCGACAGACAGGCAATAACATGAAAGTACTGCTGGTTTCTCCTAATTACTGTTTATTTTACGTATATCTAGTGTAACAACGGCTAAATAACAGTTTATGGAGATCCCAAAACCAAAATTCAAACTCAATAGAGAGCTGAAATATCTAAAAAAGCTAAAACTAGACAAGCAGTTTGTGAAATACCTGTACGTCATTGAATTTTTTACTATTTTTCTCGAAATCAGCGTTGAAAATACTATAAAAAACCACTTAATTAAGTTTGAAACAATTTTTATGTCACAGACCTGAGTTATTATTACTCGGAGCCTACGGACGACTTTCTCGACAACGGCGAAACTGGTCGCATTTTCTCGTTCTACTATCGTCAGCGCCTACGGAAAAAGACAGAAGGGCAGCGAAACTTACCACCAAGTGCTAGATGGTTGGACGTCCACGACTCTTCAAAGAACGTGGCGTTCGGAGGCTTGTCTGATCTGCAAAGTAGGGTACAGGGTGATCTGTGGTATCTCTGCCGAAAGAGTACAGTGTTGCAGCACGTGAAAGTGTTTCTGAGCACATCGTTCGTCGTACATTGTTGAACAAGGAGCTCCGCAGCGCGCGGACGTCCCTTCTCCCGAAAACGGCTGCACCAACATCCCCCGCTGACTTTCGCCCCATTACGGTCTGCTCGGTGCTGGCGCGGACCTTTCACAAGGTTCTCGCGTCACGCCTGATGCGCGCATGTGCTGTGGACGAACGTCAGCGGGCATTCATCCCTCGGGATGGGATGTTGGAAAATACTTTCATCTTAGACACTGCTCTCACCGACGCAGTTCGCCCCTGCCGCTCTGTCTTTGTGGCGTCGATCGACGTATCTAAGGCATTCGAATCGGTAGATCATGCTGCCCTTCGCCCCGTGCTGAGGGCGCATGGCCTGCCGGATTGCTTTGTCGAGTATGTCGAGCGGTGCTACGAGGGCAGCACGACAGTGATAGCGGACGGCGCCGGCGTGGGCGTGTATGTGCAGCCAGCACGGGGCGTTCGCCAGGGCGATCCCCTCTCCCCCCTCCTGTTCAACTTTGCGGTGGACTACGTTTTAGGCCAACTGCCCTCCCACATCGGAGCTCGGATACTTGGACGCAGAGTCAACGCTGCGGCCTTTGCAGATGACGTCTTGCTGTTTGCAGCGACCCCGAGGGGCTTGCAGTCCCTCATCGATGCAGCTACCGCAGCCCTCGCCCACCTGGGGCTGCAGATCAACGCCCGGAAGTGTTTCACCTTCGCCTTAGTCGCGTCAGGGCGCGAGAAGAAGGTGAAGGTGGACAGCAATGTCACCTTCAAGGCAGGCAATACCACCATGCCTGCCCTGCGTGTGAGTGAAACCTTCCGGTACCTGGGGCTGCAATTCTCCACGGCGGGTCGCTGTGTCTTCAATCCACGACGCCACCTGGTGGAGCAGCTTGACGTCATCTCCCGAGCTCCACTGAAGCCGCAACAGCGCCTCCACGCTCTCACCAACGTACTTCTCCCTGGCCTGTACCATGGGCTGGCCCTCGGCCGCACCCGGGTGGGTGCCTTGAAGTCGGCTGACATCACCATCCGAGCCGCCGTCAGGAGATGGTTCCGCCTTCCGGCGGACACCCCCCTGGGATACTTCCATGCTCCTGTTGCCCAGGGGGGCCTCGGCATTCCATCTTGCCGTTGGATGGGCCCAACGCTCCGTCGGTCCCGTCTCCTGGCGCTGAAGAAGATAGGGCCAGCCTGCGACGGTACGGGCCTGGATGAGGTGCAGCGTGAGATCGAGGTGCTGGAGCGTCACTTGACGTGGGAGGGCCACCTCCTCAAGTCGTCAGCGCAGGTTGGGGAAATGCGGGCGGCGCGCCTACACATCGCCATTGACGGTGCGGCGCTATCATCCTCTGCCGCCGTCAGTGGCCAACATCAGTGGGTCGCCGACACCAGTCGCCTGCTATCTGGGCGTGAATACATCGACGCCCTCCGCGCCCGCATCAACGCCTTCCCCACGAAGGCACGGCGCAGTCGCGGGCGGGAGGCGGACACCAGATGCCGCGGGGGGTGCCAGGCCGTGGAGACCGCCAACCACGTACTTCAGGCTTGCTTTAGGACGCACGGGTCCCGGGTCAAGCGCCATGACGCTGTTGTGCGTTATGTCGCCCGTGGACTCGCGCAGAGGGGCTTCAACGTCTCCGTGGAGCCCCACCTCCGAACACCTGAGGGCATCCGCAAGCCTGACGTGGTGGCGGTCAAAGACGGCATCGCCCGCGTGGTCGACGCCCAGATAGTCGGAGACCATCTCCGGCTCGACTGGTGTCACTCCCAGAAGGCGGCCTACTATGACACGCCGTCCATCCGGCGTGCCATCTCCAACCTGCACCGTGACGTTGAGGAGGTGACTGTGTCCACCGCGACGTTGAGCTGGAGGGGCGTATGGTCTCCAGCATCGGCGAGGGATCTCGCCGCCTTAGGCTTCCGACCCCGAGAACTGGCGGTGCTGAGCACCCGTATACTACAGAGCTGCTGCAAAAGTTACAAAATCTTCGAGCGTATGACGGCTCCTAGTCCGATGCAACGTGTCGGCGTCGGCTAGGCTGCTGGTTATTTTCTTCGCCTTGACTCCTGGGGCCTATCCACAGGAGGAATACTCCGTCTTTGTTGCAGCACGTGAAAGTGTTTCTGAGCACATTGTTCGTCGTACATTGTTGAACAAGGAGCTCCGCAGCAGACCACCCCTACGGCTTCACATATTGACCCAGCGTCGTCGTCATTTACGGCTGCAATGGGTACGACACCAACGAGATTCGACCGTCAATTAGTGGAAACATGTCGGCTCTTCTGGTGAATCACATTTTTGCTACAGTAGGTCGATCGTCGTCTGCACAAACGCCGTCATCGAGGTGAACGGCAGCTCGAAACGTGCAGTGCGCCACATACTCAGACTGGTGGCGGCAGAATTGTGGTATGGGAGAACATTCTCTCCCCCTCGCATGGGACATGTCGTAGTAATAGAAGACAGACCGACAGCTGCGAACCACCTGCATCCCTTCATGCTTGATGTCTTCGCCGACGGCGTTGTCATCTTTCAGCTCTGTAACTGTACGTGTCACCGAGCCAGAACCGTGCTACAGTCATTTGAGGAGCATTATAGTGAACTCACGTTGACGTCTCGGCGAACAAATTCGCCTTTTGTAAATCCTATGGAACCCACCTGTGTTGCTATCGGGCGCCATCACTGCGTGCGCAATTTAGCGGCCTGTTATTTACGCGAATTACGTGCGTAGGCATCAAATGCCACATACTCCCACAAACCTACCAACAAACCATCGGATCCCTGATAGAATTAGTGGTGTATTTCGTTCCAAAGACAGTTAAACAAGTAGTCATAACATTTAGGTCGTATAGGTTGCTGTACTAACGGAGACATCGGCTCGAAGACTAAAACAACAGAAAAATGAAAAGAATTAATTTTAGCCATAACATTTAGACCGTATAGGTTGCTCGATCGATCGTATAGGTTGTCGATGAGATCGACAGGAAGTGCAAAATGGCTAAGCAGGGATGGCTAGAGGACAAATGTAAGGATGTAGAGGCTTGTCTCACTAGGGGTAAGACAGATACTGCCTAAAGGAAAATTAAAGAGACCTTTGGAGAAAAGAGAACCACTTGTATGAATATCAAGAGCCCAGATGGCAACCCAGTTCTGAGCAAAGAAGGGAAGGCAGAAAGGTGGAAGGAGTATATAGAGGGTTTATACAAGGGCGATGTATTTGAGGACAATATTATGGAAATGGAAGAGGATGTAGATGAAGATGAAATGGGAGATAAGATACTGCGTGAAGAGTTTGACAGAGCACTGAAAGACCTGAGTCGAAACAAGGCCCCGGGAGTAGACAACATTGCATTAGAACTACTGATGGCCTTGGGAGAGCCAGTCATGACAAAACTCTACCATCTGGTGAGCAAGATGTATGAGACAGGCGAAATACTCACAGACTTCAAGAAGAATGTAATAATTCCAATCCCAAAGAAAGCAGGTGTTGACAGATGTGAAAATTACCGAACTACCAGTTTAATAAGTCAAAACTGCAAAATACTAACGCGAATTCTTTACAGACGAATGGAAAAACCGGTAGAAGTGGACCTCGGGGAAGATCAGTTTGGATTCCGTAGAAATGTTGGAACACGTGAGGCAATACTAACCTTACGACTTATCTTAGAAGAAAGATTAAGAAAAGGCAAACCTACGTTTCTAGCATTTGTAGACTTAGAGAAAGCTTTTGACAACGTTAACTGGAATACTCTCTTTCAAATTCTGAAGGTGGCAGGGGTAAAATACAGGGAGCGAAAGGCTATTTACAATTTGTACAGAAACCAGATGGCAGTTATAAGAGTCGAGGGGCATGAAAGGGAAGCAGTGGTTGGGAAAGGAGTGAGACAGGGTTGTAGCCTCTCCCCGATGTTATTCAATCTGTATATTGAGCAAGCAGTAAAGGAAACAAAAGAAAAATTCGGAGTAGGTATTAAAATTCATGGAGAAGAAGTTAAAACTTTGAGGTTCGCCGATGACATTGTAATTCTGTCAGAGACAGCAAAGGACTTGGAAGAGCAGTTGAACGGAATGGACAGTGTCTTGAAAGGAGGATATAAGATGAACATCAACAAAAACAAAACGAGGATAATGGAATGTAGTCAAATTAAATCGGGTGCTGAGAGGATTAGATTAGGAAATGAGACACTTAAAGTAGTAAAGGAATTTTGCTATTTAGGGAGTAAAATAACTGATGATGGTCGAAGTAGAGAGGATATAAAATGTAGACTGGCAATGGCAAGGAAATCGTTTCTGAAGAAGAGAAATTTGTTAACATCGAGTATAGATTTAAGCGTCAGGAAGTCGTTTCTGAAAGTATTTGTATGGAGTGTAGCCATGTATGGAAGTGAAACATGGACGATAAATAGTTTGGACAAGAAGAGAATAGAAGCTTTCGAAATGTCGTGCTACAGAAGAATGCTGAAGATAAGGTGGGTAGATCACGTAACTAATGAGGAGGTATTGAATAGGATTGGGGAGAAGAGAAGTTTTGTGGCACAACTTGACTAGAAGAAGGGATCGGTTGGTAGGACATGTTTTGAGGCATCAAGGGATCACAAATTTAGCATTGGAGGGCAGCGTGGAGGGTAAAAATCGTAGAGGGAGACCAAGAGATGAATACACTAAGCAGATTCAGAAGGATATAAGTTGCAGTAGGTACTGGGAGATGAAGAAGCTTGCATAGGATAGAGTAGCATGGAGAGCTGCATCAAACCAGTCTCAGGACTGAAGACCACAACAACAACAAGGTTGCTCTACTTCCGGAGACATCGGCTCGAGGACTAAAACAACAGAAAAGCGAAAAGAATTAATTTTAGAATCCACATTGGGTTCATAAATCTTGAGGACACTTTCTAACCCAGTTGATCAAAGTAAAGTATGCTGTATAATGAGAGACGATTTGTACACTATATAAGTGACAGGAGCAGTCAAAAGCCTATGTTGTGTATCAAAGACTGTAAGTCCACGGGAGAAGGGTGGATGACACAAAAATCAGCCAAGGAGTGAAACCAAGCTGTTGTCTTTAATTCTCTCCTTTTAATATTTACGCTGACGGTGCTCTCAAAACTGGATATAAGAAAATAATGCAGGGAAAAAATTGGATACTTACAGCTAAATTCAATAGTATTTTCTGCTGAAACACTAATAATACTGCAGGGTGGAGATGAGTCTTATGTAGCAGTGAATAGGCTAATGAAAATACATAGATTCATTTCTTCACAAATGCACTGATCGCATCCGGTAGATGTATTACAGTTAACCGGTTTCGATAATAATGAGTAATCATCAGTACAAAAAATTTAACGACTCATTAGGAAAGTCACATGAATTTCTACGAAATACCAGTTGACTGTTGTATACCTTACCAAATACGCAACATTTGTGGTTAAAAGTATGTATTTCAAATAGACCGCATGCTCCAGTTTGCCAATATCAGATCACAATCACAAAACGTAAAGAAATCAACCTAAATATCGTTACAAGGACTTTCAAAGGAAAAACACGGTACAGTCAAAATGGTTCAAATGGCTCTGAGCACTATGGGACTCAAATGCTGAGGTCATTAGTCCCCTAGAACTTAGAACTAGTTAAACCTAACTAACCTAAAGACATCACAAACATCCATGCCCGAGGCAGGATTCGAACCTGCGACCGTAGCGGTCTTGCCGTTCCAGACTGCAGCGCCTTTAACCGCACGGCCACTTCGGCCGGCGGTACAGTCAAAGATCGTAGATGACAAATAGTTCAAGATCTGTCAGATTTAAGATATCTGAGATACATGTGAGCTCCGATTAGGATCCATTACCTGACTTATTAAAAACTGAAATACGCCCTACTGATGTTCCATAGTAATATTTATTGTTTTATAATTCGTTGTGAACTGGCTATCTGCTTTCTAGGACGACCTCAGACAACGTAAGCCTGAAATGACAGTTCACACAATATCATTGAGAGAGTGCAGCTGTTTTCCTAAGACTATGTGTCTAAGATATGCGACTATACATTGATACGAGAAAAACAAGCAACTGAAATACATAAAGAAGCTATGAAGAAGTAAACCTGGCAATACATTACAGTAAGAGAATCAAACTGTATGTAAATACGTAAAGGCCTTTCTACCACACAAGTGAATGTTGGAATAGACTAACATGTGGACAAAATTACTGGAGAATGTGATGAATCGACAAAAAAATATTGGTGTGGCCTTTGCATTCTTATATTTGTAATCGTTGACTATAGTATAATATAAAGTGTATTTGTTCATAACTACTTCGTGTATTTCAATATGCTGGTGCTTCTCGTGAAGGCAGGCAGTTGACAAAGTCACCTATGTTTGGAAAAGCAATCTTTGTGCAGCTACACGCTCTCGCTGTTGCTGTGTAGACTCTCTTTTTAGTCTTAAATGGTATCAGAATCACCTAGAAAGCCGAAAACCAGTTCACAACCAACTATAAAATGAACGTTATTGTGTAGGGCCAGTAAGGCGTATTTAAATTTTTAATAGGCCAATATTCCCGAAGCACCTTGATAAGTACCACATGAGATAGCACTCGGTGATGTTGGTACATCGTTTTATAACATGGTGTGGGCTGTGGCGTAGAAGAACTTTATTGAAATTTCCTCAGTGTTAAGTAAATTGAGTTACAGCCACAGCCGCGCGGATTGGCCGCGCGGTTTGAGGCGTCATGTCACGGACTGCGCAGCCCCTCCCGTCGGAGGTTCGAGTCCTCCGTCGGGCATAGGTGTATCTCCTGTTGTTAGCATAAGTACGCGAAAGAACTTGCCCCCCTTCTAACAGCCGTGTACCGCAAGTCTCTAGAGGAACGGAGGGTTCCAAATGATTGGAAAAGAGCAAAGATAGTCCCAGTCTTCAAGAAGGGTCGTCGAGCAGATGCGCAAAACTATAGACCTATATCTCTGACGTCGATCTGTTGTAGAATTTTAGAACATGTTTTTTTGCTCGAGTATCATGTCGTTTTTGGAAACCCAGAATCTACTACGTAGGAATCAACATGGATTCCGGAAACAGCGATCGTGTGAGACCCAACTCGCTTTATTTGTTCATGAGACCCAGAAAATATTAGAGACAGGCTCCCAGGTAGATGCTATTTTTCTTGACTTCCGGAAGGCGTTCGATACAGTTCCGCACTGTCGCCTGATAAACAAAGTAAGAGCCTACGGAATATCAGACCAGCTGTGTGGCTGGATTGAAGAGTTTTTAGCAAACAGAACACAGCATGTTGTTATCAATGGAGAGACGTCTACAGACGTTAAAGTAACCTCTGGCGTGCCACAGGGGAGTGTTATGGGACCATTGCTTTTCACAATATATATAAATGACCTAGTAGATAGTGTCGGAAGTTCCATGCGGCTTTTCGCGGATGATGCTGTAGTATACAGAGAAGTTGCAGCATTAGAAAATTGTAGCGAAATGCAGGACGATCTGCAGCGGATAGGCACTTGGTGCAGGGAGTGGCAACTGACCCTTAACATAGACAAATGTAATGTATCGCGAATACATAGAAAGAAGGATCCTTTATTGTACGATTATATGATAGCGGAACAAACACTGGTAGCAGTTACTTCTGTAAAATATCTGGGAGTACGATTTGAAATGGAATGATCATATAAAATTAATTGTTGGTAAGGCGGGTACCAGGTTGAGATTCATTGGGAGAGTGCTTAGAAAATGTAGTCCATCAACAAAGGAGGTGGCTTACAAAACACTCGTTCGACCTATACTTGAGTATTGCTCATCAGTGTGGGATCCGTACCAGATCGGTCTGACGGAGGAGATAGAGAAGATCCAAAGAAGAGCGGCGCGTTTCGTCACAGAGTTATTTGGTAACCGTGATAGCGTTACGGAGATGTTTAATAAACTCAAGTGGCAGACTCTGCAAGAGAGGCGCTCTGCATCGCGGTGTAGCTTGCTCGCCAGGTTTCGAGAGGGTGCGTTTCTGGATGAGGTATCGAATATATTGCTTCCCCCTACTTATACCTCCCGAGGAGATCACGAATGTAAAATTAGAGAGATTAGAGCACGCACGGAGGCTTTCAGACAGTCGTTCTTCCCGCGAACCATACGCGACTGGAACAGGAAAGAGAGGTAATGACAGTGGCACGTAAAGTGCCCTCCGCCACACACCGTTGGGTGGCTTGCGGAGTATAAATGTAGATGTAGATGTAGATGTAGTGTGTAAGTCTAGGGACCGATGACCTTAACAGTTTGGTCCCTTAGGAATTCATACACACACACACACACAAATACAGATATTTCTAGCGCTTGTTGATAAGTTGACAGCAACAACCGTGCGCTATGATGGTTTATCAGGAGGGAAAATATTTTAAATATGCGTCACGACACCTTAACACTGCCAACATCGAGGGGTGGTCTAATTCTAAGCTCGCTGATGGAAGACAAAAATGCAAATCTTTCCTGCTAAACAAGGAAAATGGAGCCATTGTATTACGAAGACCTTAACAAAGATACGGGAGACAGTAAGCATGAAGAAGTCAGTCGATACAACAGCTATTCAGAGACTTTAACACACCTTACCTAATACGCTTTCCGAATTCAGCTACATTAACAAGAAGGGCAGTCTGCAGCACACGTTAATTCACAAAAATATGATTTGTTAATGTAGAACAACAACAAAAATCAGATAGAGGAAGTACATCCACAGATAAAGTGGAATATTATCTGAAAGGATTTTCACAGAAAAACTCTATAATCCAGCCTTATAAAGTCATGTGGAATACGATTATAAAAGAAATACTTCTGAGGGAGTTGTAGATGTTAAAAACTGTATTGGACGACAAAGGAAAACACCCAGAAAAAATGGAGGATGTTGATTGTAGTCGCTACTCGGAAATGATAGAGAAGACAATTGCGATTCGTGGCGGATCGCATTAAACCAGCCAGAAGGCTGATGACTAAAAAAACAAAATGATTGGCAGGCCTAATCCGTAACAGATATAATTGTTAAGGACATGTCACTTTTCATGCGGGTACAGGAAAATCAGCAGTCACAGATTCGACGATTTCGTTTTGGAGTGTCAGATTTATGGCAGTTGTAGTTATTTTCTCCAGGCGAAAACGCATCGATTTACGTAACGGATTTACGCAGTTATCTTCCTTCCGTTGATGTAGTTAGGTACACCTTCAGTACGCAGTTCATTCTCCCTCTTTATCAGCGCAAGAGAGTGGTGTACTGAAAAATCTACAGGACAGTTAATCCTGGACGCAGATCCTCATTGTCAGACGGAAGGAGTCATCTCACATATCAGTTACAGAATTACTCGAGGAATTCTGCGGGGTCTTCTATTTATGCACAGCTTTAGTCATTACTGAGTTCCGTCCTATTTTGTACATAACTAGAAAAATGCTGGTGATAGCGCATAAAGGCTACATGACGTGCTGGACATACTACGCACCTTATCAGCGCAAGAGAGTGGTGTACTGAAAAATCTACAGGACAGTTAATCCTGGACGCAGATCCTCATTGTCAGACGGAAGGAGTCGTCTGACAAATCAGTTACAGAATTACTCGAGGAATTCTGTGGTGTCTTCTATTTATGCACAGCTTTAGTCATTACTGAGTTCCGTCCTATTTTGTACATAACTAGAAAAATGCTGGTGATAGCGCATGAAGGCTACATGACGTGCTGGACATACTACGCACCTTATCAGCGCAAGAGAGTGGTGTACTGAAAAATCTACAGGACAGTTAATCCTGGACGCAGATCCTCATTGTCAGACGGAAGGAGTCGTCTGACAAATCAGTTACAGAATTACTCGAGGAATTCTGTGGTGTCTTCTATTTATGCACAGCTTTAGTCATTACTGAGTTCCGTCCTATTTTGTACATAACTAGAAAAATGCTGGTGATAGCGCATAAAGGCTACATGACGTGCTGGACATACTACGCACCTTATCAGCGCAAGAGGGTGTTGTACTGAAAAATCTACAGGACAGTTAATCCTGGACGCAGATCCTCATTGTCAGACGGAAGGAGTCATCTCACATATCAGTTACAGAATTACCTGAGGAATTCTGTGGGGTCTTCTATTTATGCACAGCTTTAGTCATTACTGAGTTCCGTCCTATTTTGTACATAACTAGAAAAATGCTGGTGATAGCGCATAAAGGCTACATGACGTGCTGGACATACTACGCACCTTATCAGCACAAGAGAGTGGTGTACTGAAAAATCTACAGGACAGTTAATCCTGGACGCAGATCCTCATTGTCAGACGGAAGGAGTCATCTCACATATCAGTTACAGAATTACTCGAGGAATTCTGTGGGGTCTTCTATTTATGCACAGCTTTAGTCATTACTGAGTTCCGTCCTATTTTGTACATAACTAGAAAAATGCTGGTGATAGCGCATAAAGGCTACATGACGTGCTGGACATACTACGCACCTTATCAGTGCAAGAGAGTGGTGTACTGAAAAATCTACAGGACAGTTAATCCTGGACGCAGATCCTCATTGTCAGACGGAAGGAGTCATCTCACATATCAGTTACAGAATTACTCGAGGAATTCTGTGGGGTCTTCTATTTATGCACAGCTTTAGTCATTACTGAGTTCCACCCTATTTTGTACATAACTAGAAAAATGCTGGTGATAGCGCATAAAGGCTACATGACGTGCTGGACATACTACGCACCTTATCAGCGCAAGAGAGTGGTGTACTGAAAAATCTACAGGACAGTTAATCCTGGACGCAGATCCTCATTGTCAGACGGAAGGAGTCATCTGACATATCAGTTACAGAATTACTCGAGGAATTCTGTGGGGTCTTCTATTTATGCACAGCTTTAGTCATTACTGAGTTCCGTCCTATTTTGTACATAACTAGAAAAATGCTGGTGATAGCGCATAAAGGCTACATGACGTGCTGGACATACTACGCACCTTATCAGCGCAAGAGAGTGGTGTACTGAAAAATCTACAGGACAGTTAATCCTGGACGCAGATCCTCATTGTCAGACGGAAGGAGTCATCTGACATATCAGTTACAGAATTACTCGAGGAATTCTGCGGGGTCTTCTATTTTGCACACTTTTAGTCATTACTGAGTTCCGTCCTATTTTGCACATAACTAGAAAAATGCTGGTGATAGCGCATAAAGGCTACATGACGTGCTGGACATACTACGCACCACGCAGTAATGTAGTTATTCGCCGCATACAAAATTGCGTGTATATGGCAACTCCAACTGTCCTGTACGACACATTCGTGTCACTGGAAACGGGATATCCAGATATTCCCGGGCAGCTATCCCGTAATTAGGCAGGGTAATGTTTATGAAGGATGTCCATCCTTTGCGCCTTATGCTGCGCTGACAATTCATTCGGCACCCACCATGCACACACTTTTCGCAAATTTCGCCTACGGTGTAAGATGGAAGACGCTGAACCATGATTGATATGTGAAGGGCTTATTTCAATAGTGGTACAAGTCCATTCCCTCCACTTTTCTGTCTATAATGCTTCTGAAATTAATGAGCCAAAGAAACAGAAAGAAAGAATCATCTCTAGCCAGAATCCATATGCTTGAATATTTCTGGTATCACAACTGCAGATTTTTCAGCGCTCATTTAACTTTAGGACTCAGTATCTCAATAGGAACAAAAATGGACTTGTACCACTATTGAAATAAGCCCTTCATGTAAAGCACTGGCGATTGGGTCCACTGTGATTCATCTGTTTTCCACCACCGTACCCTCAACGACTTCCAAATGTCCTCAGTTGCTGACTTAGATAGCCTGACCGATCTTTCCTCGTCACACTGAGATTTTCTTCCTTCTCTGAAGTTCTCTGTCCATTCGTAGTTCCCGTTTCGCGATAAACAGCTGTCACCATACTGAGCTTGCATTGGCCCAATAATTTCAGCAGTTTTAACACCTTCCGCAGACAAAAAGCTGATCACTGGCTTCATTTCTTCCTTGGTGTTGATCGACAATGGAGCTGCCATGTTTATCGTGTGCTGCGATACAACGACTAATGCGGGAATAAGAAGGGCACCCTGTATAGAATTGCTGGAGACGGCAATACTTCAGCCATGGACAGTGTTACCAAGCCCTGCGGCGACAAACTGCAAAAGTCCCTTCACTTTTCGACTTTCCCTCGTACTTTAGAGACATTAGAGGGTATTTATTTCTTGTTCTGGTTCATACTACCACCTCTTAACATATTAAAAGCAAAGATCTTGCAGCAGAAGAGATTTTGTTTCTCAGCAGCGAAGAAAGCGATGTGCTCATAGCTCTTAAGGAATGCATTTCAGAGCCCATGTTACTAGCCTAATTATTATTATTTTTTCGCTTCAATTTCTTGTTCTGGTTCATACTACCACCTCTTAACATATTAAAAGCAAAGATCTTGCAGCAGAAGAGATTTTGTTTCTCAGCAGCGAAGAAAGCGATGTGCTCATAGCTCTTAAGGAATGCATTTCAGAGCCCATGTTACTAGCATAATTATTATTAATTTTTCGCTTCAATTTCTTGTTCTGGTTCATACTACCACCTCTTAACATATTAAAAGCAAAGATCTTGCAGCAGAAGAGATTTTGTTTCTCGGCAGCGAAGAAAGCGACGTGCTCATAGCTCTTAAGGAATGCATTTCAGAGCCCATGTTACTAGCCTAATTATTATTATTTTTTCGCTTCAATTGGCATATCCCTGAGTAATGACCATTCCTCATGGGAAGTACGTAACCGTAGGATACATGGGACATTGATATACCTAAGATGGCGGGAGCGCTATATTCCTACTTAAGGCCATGATATTTCTCTGTCCCGGATGCATGGACTCATTTGGTGTGTAAGGGTTTCATCAGGATATTGTATTCTCTTTTAAGTAGAGCTGACACACAACTGTTGTAACTTGTCACTGATATACCGAACAACGGCACTGGGACGCTGTTGGGTCCGAGCTAGTCCCACACATATTTTATCGGGGACAGATCTGGGAATCTTGGTGGCCACTGGATCACTTCAACATCATGCAGACAGTTCACAAAAACACGTGTCACGTGTGTACAAGCTTTATCCTGTTGAAATATGGCACCACAGTACTCTTATATGAATGGTAACAGATGAGGATGCAAGATCTCCGCTATGAACCGTTGAGTTCCCTCAGTCACCACCAGTCATAATCTGAAGTCTTACCGAAAGTGTTCCTCAGCATGACGCTAGTGGTAAACATTCGCAGAATGGGGCTCCTGCCCAGATTGCCGTCACACTCACTGACAATGACCATCGAGCGTAGTCGTGCAAAACCACTCTTCATCTCTGGACACAATGTAACATCTTTGATCAGCAGTCCCCATGCTTTCCGGTCACGGCACCGCCCCTTACTGTTGCACAGAGGTCGTCTTTTTATCTGTCACAAGGAATTGCACCTTAAATCACTTGCATACGAGTACAAAGTTACGTTGATATCCGACCATGTCTTCTATCTGCATAAAATGCTGTATAACAGTCGGCTTCATCCGTAAATAGCACTACATAGGGAAAACGACATTTGTGCAGATTCCGTGTCATCCACTATGCAGAATGATCCCGACAAATATGGATCGCTCTCGATGAGATGTTGCAGCACTAGCGGCGTAAATTTTTATTTTATGTAATTACTTATTTTTTGAGTCAGCTGTATTCCCCTGTGCCAACCCTTTCATTTCAGAGTAGCAATGGCCACCGAGCTCCCCATTTCTGCTGAATGTATTCTAATCACTGTCTTTCTCTACATATTTTACCCTCTAATGCTTTTACGCTCTGCAGCTCCTTTTAGTATCCTGGTATTTATTCCATGTCTTAACAAGTGTCCCATCACACTGCCCTTTTTCTTGTTAGCGTTTTCCACATATACATTTTCTCACTTTTCTGCGGACAACTTGCTCATTCCTGGCTCTTATCAGTCCACCTAATTTTCAACATTCTTCTGTAGCACCACACGTCAAGTGCTTCGATTCTCTTCTGTTCTGCTTTTCCCACAGTCGTGCATATTTCACTACCATACAAAGCTGTGCTCCGAACGTATATTCTCAGATATTTCTTCCTCAGATAAAGGCATCTGATTGATACTTTGGCTTCTCTTGGCAAGGAATGCTCTTTATTGCCAGTGCTAGTCTGTTTTCTATGTCATCATAGGTTATTTTGCTGCCTAGTTAGCGGAATTCCTTAATTTCACCTGCTGTGCGATCCCCAGTTTTGAAGTTTCGCGCTGTTCTCATTTCTGCTGCCTCTCATTACTTCTGTCTTCCTTGAATTTACACTGGATCCTAATTCTGTAGTTAATAGATTCCATTCAACACATACTGTAATTCTTTTTCACTTTCACTAAGGATGTCAGCGTCATCAGCGAATATTATCATTGATGACCTTTTACCTTGAATTTTAATACTACTTCCTGTTATTCCGTCATTGTTTCTTCGATATATAGAACAAACAATACGGGCGAAAGGCTACACACCTGTTTTATACCGTTTTTAATCAGAACACTTCGTGCTTTGTCTTTTAATCTTACTGTTCTCTATTGGTTCTTGTAAATATTGTACGTTACCTGTCTTTCCCTATGTGGTTCAAATGGCTCTGAGCATTATGGGACTTAACATCTGAGATCATCAGTCCCCTAGAACTTAGAACTGCTGAAACCTAACTAACCTAAGGACATCACACATATCCATACCCGAGGCACGATTCGAACCTGAGACCAAAGCAGTCACTAGGATCCAGACTGTAGCGCCTAGAACCGCTCGGTCACCGAGGCCGGCTCTTTCCCTATAGCTTACGCCTATTTTTGTCAGAATTTCGAACATCTTGCACCATTTGACGGTCACGAACACTTTTTCCAGTCGACATATACTACGATCGTGTATTGATTTCTCTTTCCTCTTACTTCCATTTTCAACCAGAATGTGAGAACTGCCTCTCCCGTTTCTTTACCTTTCATAAAGCCAAACAGTTCGTCATGCAGTAGATCCCCAGTTTTTTCCCATTCTTGTGTGCTTCATTCTTCTCAGCAACTTGGATGCATAAGCTATTAATCTGAAAGTGCGATAATTCTCGCAGTTATGGTTTCTTGATCTCTTTGGAATTTTGTACCATTTGTGTGTGTTCAAAATTGTCATTTTTGATGTACGATCGGCCTCATTTTCCTATTACCTGCGCCGAGTATTGAAATGTGAACAAAGCGGTTGATGTAAGGAACGAGCAGCAGTCACAACTCGAGAATAAACGAAGGTGTGCTCAAATGGTGGGCACTATAATTTTTCTCATGTTGTTATGTATCTGGTACATACGTCAAATGTGCAATGCTCCATTCTGAAAACTACGCGTTACATCAAGATGGCGGCTTCCCTAACGGCGTCATTTTGATAACGAAGTCTGACAGGTTGTTTTAAAGGGGTAATGTCAGACACATACTCACAGCCACGGAAAGCCGTCCGTCTTAAATCGCTGCATACAGCGCGAGGAAGTGCGTCGGCCCTGGATGAAATTCGCCCAGCGACTAAACGATGGATATCAGTGTGCCATCCAGTCTGGATGTTGCTTTTAGGCGTTCTCCCAAAGGCCACGAGACGAATACTGGGCTGGTACCCAAGTCCCACTTCAGTTACCCGATTCTAAAGATTTCGAAAACTTTCGTTCGCTGCCACATGAATAACACTACGTACGGAGAGTTGTGGTTCTCCGGCCATCTCTTGAATTAACCACGCCAAATCCGTTAATAACTTTGCCCACCTTGCACCAACGCGGGGCAAAGTCTACGGAGCGAAGGCAGAAAAACAAGATGCCCCACCTATGGACCAAATTATACAGTGTCCCTCAGTTTACTTGTTGGAACATTATTCGATGGACAGAAATTAAGTCTTAATTACCAGCACGAAAGAAACGAAGGTGCGTATTTAATTATTTCCTTATTTGCAAGTACACATCTATAGTCCTGGCACTCGCTGAAATCCCTGCCCCATAATCACGTAACGCGCTGCTAGATGAATGAAAACAAAATGGCGCAAACCGCATTAATAAAGTTGAGTAACGTGTGGTAATTCGTTTTTTGTAACATCGCAAAGGTCGTAACTGGGTCAAGCCAGCCCACATTCCTTCTTTATCCGTACTTAATTACGTAACTTAACTTTTTCGAGGTGATATTGAAAGTAATTTTGATAACACTAATGCATTGGTTTTGGTAACATTTCATTTCATATATAAATAATAATCATGAAGCAGCCATCTGGATTGGTATGTTGCATGTCCCAAATAATGAGAAGTCATTTGTCTTGAACTGTTTGCTGAGTTACGCAGACACGCCGTTAGTTGATATTTTGTTAGGTGACAAGTTTTAGTGCTTGTAACAAATGAAAAATGGAAATAGATTGCATCATCCTACAAAGGGCATGGAATTCCATTTCTGTAAATCATAAACAAAACAGGTCACAAAACAGAACGCTGTGATACACCATGCCTCACGACCTCACACTCTGTATGTACACTGGGAAGCCATGGACATAATCATACACTGTGTGATCAAAAGTATCCGAACACCACCAAAAACATTCGTTTTTTATATTAGGTGCATTGTGCTGCCACCTACTGTCAGGTACTCCATATCAGCGACCTCAGTAGTCATTAGACATCGTTAGAGAGCAGAATGGGTGCTCCAAGGAGCTCATGAACTTCGAACGTGATCAGGTGATTGCGTGTCACTTGTATCAGACGTCTGTATGACAGATTTCCATACCCATAAAAGTCCCTAGGTCAAATTTTTCCGATGTGATAGTGAAGTGGAAACGTGAAGGGACACGT
The DNA here is from genome assembly GCF_023864345.2 of Schistocerca serialis cubense. Lineage (NCBI taxonomy): Eukaryota > Metazoa > Arthropoda > Insecta > Orthoptera > Acrididae > Schistocerca > Schistocerca serialis. The sequence goes on along the minus strand of NC_064647.1, from coordinate 218,323,941 downwards.
ACTGCACAAAATCGTACAGGCCAACCTCGTTTGTTGACAGACAGAGACCGTCGACAGATGAAGAGGATCATAATGTATAATAGGCAGACATCTGTCGAAACCATCACATAGGAATTCCAAACTGCATCACGATCCACTGCAAGTACTATGACAGTTAGGCCGAAAGTGAGAAAATTTGTATTTAATGGCCGAGCTGCTTTTCATAAGCCACACGTCACGCCGGTAATTGCCAAACGACGCCTCAGTTGGTGTAAGGAGCGTAAACATTGGACGATAGAACAATGGAAAAACGTTGTGTAGAGTAACGAATCACGGTACCCAATGTCGCGATCCGATGGCTGGGTGTAGGTATGGTGAATGCCCAATGAACGTCATCTGTCAGCGTGTGTAGTGCCAACAGCAAAATTCGGAGGCGGTCGTGTTTTCCATGAAGGGGGCTTGCAACCCCTGTTGTTCTGCGTGGCACTATCACAGCAAAGGCCTACGCTGATGTTTTAAGCACCTTCTTGCTTCCCACTGTTGAATAGCAATTCGGGGGATGGCGACTGCATCTTTCAATACGATCGAGCAACTGTTCATAATACACGGCCTGTGGAGGAGTGGTTACACGACGATAACATCCCTGTAATTGACTGGCTTCCATAGAGTCCTAGCCAGAATCCTACAGGTCACCATTGGGATGTTTTGGAACGCCGACTTCGTGCCAGGCTTCACCGACTGACATCGATACCTCTCCTCCGTGAAGAATGGGCTGCCATTCCCCAAGATACCCTCCAGCAACTGACTGAACGTATGCCTGCGAGTGTGGAAGATGTCATCAAGTCTAAGGGTATGCAAACACCATACTGAATTCCCGCATTACCGATGGATGGCGCCACGAACTTGTCTGGATACTTTTGATCACGTAGTGTATAAACCATGAACGTACCCACAGAAGTAGTGACACTTTCGCTACCAGTATGTTACTATACAGTGATAATATCCATACATATTATGAAAATGGGTGTATTTATAGATGTTGCACATCTAAATCACTGGGCTGATTTCAACCAAACGTGGTACACATATCCCTTACCCTGAGATGATAATCACTGTGTGACTAAGAACTAGTTCGCTATTATAGTTCAGGAGATATGATGTCATAAACAATAAGATGCTGGAAAAATTGGCGCATCGTGCATAACGTTTAAATGTATCACTTACGTGCTGCTAACTATGTTCACAATAAATATTGTTAGCTGTATCTACAGGGTTATTACAAATGATTGAAGCGATTTCACAGCTCTACAATAAATTTATTATTTGAGATATTTTCACAATGTTTTGCACACACATACAAAAACTCAAAAAGTTTTTTTAGGCATTCACAAATGTTCGATATGTGTCCCTGTAGTGATTTGGCAGACATCAAGCCCAGCATGTCCCCATCAATGAGTTCGAAAGCATTGTTGATGCGAGCTCGCAGTTCTGGCACGTTTCTTGGTAGAGGAGGTTTAAACACTGAATCTTTCACATCACTATGCGTGAAACTTGCCCATACGCGTTCAACCGTTTCTTCGCTCACTGCAGGCCGAGCCGTTGATTTCCCCTTACAGAGGCATCCAGAAGCTTTAAACTGCGCATACCATCGCCGAATGGAGTTAGCAGTTGGTGAATCTTTGTTGAACTTCGTCCTGAAGTGTCGTTGACTGTTATGACTGACTGATGTGAGTGCATTTCAAGCACGACATACGCTTTCTTGGCTCCTGTCGCCATTTTGTCTCACTGCGCTCTCGAGCGCTCTGGCGGCAGAAACCTGAAGTGCGGCTTCAGCCGAACAAAACTTTATGAGTTTTTCTACGTATCTATAGTGTGTCGTAACCATATGTCAATGAATGGAGCTACAGTGAATTTATGAAATCGCTTCAATCATTTGTAATAGTCCTTCCGAAAGTACATCATGGTGTCACACATAGTGTAGGAGATATATCAACAAAAAGAACTGAGATGCTTGAATAACTGCAGTATTGTGCACGACGATTAAATTCACAAATTATTTACTAATTCTATTTGCAACACGTTTTGCAAACAGCACTCACATATGCTGCTGAATGTACCTACAAAATTACATCGTTGTATGACACATAGTTGAGGTGGTGTGACTGATATCCGAAAAAAAGATGCTATATCGTGCATGACGTTTAAATTTTTTACTTCTTGGCTCCTAAATCTATAGACTGGTTATCTATAGACTGTGTTCCTCTAACCAGTTTGTTAAATAAGATCTTGAATGGTCCTTAAACGTCATCTCTCCCGTTAGTGCTACTGTAATTGCGAAATTTGTATTCTGGAAAGAATCAGTTATTTTATTTGGGGACTGCGGTATCAGCTTCACAAGACGCAAAGATTAGTGTTACAGGGCAGTGAGTTACTATTGTGTTTCTGTAAAAGCAGAGCAATTCCCTAGAGCGATGCAGAACTAGTCAGCAGCACACACCCTTCTGTTGTGCGGGAGTTTATTATTATTCTACACAATGTAATAGTCTTCTGTTCTGACACGTTATAGTTTCCACTTCCTTTTACATTGTGTAGCGTGGCGAGCTTTGTTTTGTCGCTTTTCGTGAGATATTGCGAACTCTGTCATAAAATCAATATCTTTGGTCTTGTTTACTGAAGAACTGCATCGTAGTTCATTCTTCACTTAGCTAAGCAAATCTCGAACACTGTTGTTTCTATGGTATTTGAAAATTTAGCAGTCAGAGAGGGAGTATTCGATAGTGTTTAGTAGTATTGAATGGAATCCAAAGTTCAAAAAACCCGGTTTTTGACGATAATCGTTTTATTATAAGCCTGACGTTTGAACTGCGACAAGAGCCCATATTACACGAAGCAGACATTTGGTTGCTTAGATACATAGCTGACAATTTCATCAGCTCTTCTAATTATTAAAAACTTTTATAAATTTTTAAATTTAATGAAATAATCCGTTCAGAGTGAGGTATCTGATATGATACTTCCAAGTTCTATTTTTTACTTACGAAGCTGAACTTTTTCTGGTGTGTGGAACCTCGTACAGTAGACGTCGCCCTTGCGTCAGCTCACTTGTTGGTCATTCCGTGGAGCAGCACTGATTGGAAACATCGGACGCTGCAATTGCACAGCATGTATTGGCGAAAAAAAGTTAAGGACATGAGTGTTTCTAATTACACGTGTCACCCTATGCTATAACATCGTATAAAAACTGTACGGACACCCTCAGTAGCAAACTATGAATTAACGTTACAAAGAATTTATAAGCTATAACCTTTTGGGTATCACATATGGTACCTCGTGACTCACTACCGACTTTGTTTACGCCAGTCGAAGTGTGACTATGATTTTTCCACTTGACTCACAGAGTTGACTGATGAAGAGATCATTTCGTTGCACAACAGAGTTAATCCAGACTGAGAGATTAATGAATTTGATAATGAAGATAGCAGTGCATTTGATGCAGTGCATCAGGAGGAGAAACGGTGGCTCTTGCTCAAAGTCGAGGAAGAAACGAGTTCTGAAAACATAATAATGAGTAGGAATAAATACGTTATTAAACTAGTCATTTTTTTCCTCCTAACAGTTTGCTTGGATAATTTGTGATTCAGTATGGAGAATTTTTTACTTACAGTTTCTAACAACACCACCACATGCAAAGTAGGTTAGAAATCAGATTAATAATGTTGCTCACACAGCGGCGTACCAAAACATGTTCAATGGGATTCAGTTCAGGACTCTGTGCAGGCCAGTCTATTACAGGGATGTTATTCTCGAGTTACCACTCCGCCAAAGGCCGTAAATGCTCGATCTTGTTGAAAGATGCAATCGCCATACCCGAATTTCTCTTCAACATTAGGAAGCAAGAAGTTGCTTGAAACATCAATGTAGGCCTCTGCTGTGATAGTGCCACGCAGAACAACAAGAGGTGCAAGTCCCTCCATGAGAAACAAGGGCACACCATAACACCACCATCTCCGAATTTTACTGTTGGCACTACACACACTGGCGGATGACGATCACCGGGCATTCGACATACCCACACCCTACCATCGGATCGCCACATCGTGTACCGAGATTCGTCACTCCACACAACGTTTTTCCTCTGTTCAATCGTTCAATGTTTACGTTCCTTACATAAAGCGTGCCACCGATTGACATTTTCCGGCGTCATGTATGGCTTATGAGCAGCCGCTCGGCCATGAAATCCAAGTTTTATCACCTCCAGCCTAACTGCAATAGCAGTGGATCCTGATGCAGTATGGAATTCCTGTGTGATGGTCTGGATAGATGTCTGCCTATTACACATTATGACCTTCTTCAATTGTCGACGGTCTCTGTCAGTCAACAGACGAGGTCGTCCTGTACGCTTTTGTGCTGTAAGTGTCCCTTCCGTTTCCATTCACTATCACATCCGTAGCAGGGGACCTAGGGATGTTTAGGAGTGTGGAAATCTCGCATACAGACGTATGACACAAGTGACACCCAATCACCTGACCACGTTCGATGTCCGTGAGCTCCTTGGAGCACCCATTCTGCTCTCTCACGATGTCTAATGACTACTGATGTCCCTGATTTGGAGCACCTGGCACTAGGTGGCAGCACAATGCACCTACTACGAAAAACTTCAGCTTTTGGGGGGGGTGTCCGGATACATTTGATCACATAGTGTATACTGACAGATCATTGCCTGTAATGTTTCTCGTGCAGTAAGCAGAGAGTACGTTCATGCGTGTTATTGGGATAGTGAAGTATAGATTCGCTTTGGACCTCAGCCTTCCTACTCAGATATGTCTATATGGAGCTCTGACTAGATGTGATAATTTTGCGGAATTATGAGTTAAGATTGATAGTGGAGTGTCACTGATTGAACGTGAATGAGTGAGAAGGACGAATGCACGGAATTTCGGACTCTATGTGTTAACTGTGACTTTTGAATTAACTAAAATCAGAGGGCATATTGTGCATGTGGAGACCGAGAACTGAACCTCGAAACGGATAGATCTGTGCAATATTTGGACGAGGATTCTGTCACACACAATCCTGTTTCCAATCTCTCCTAGGAAGAGTTAAATACCATAAGCTGGCTCTTATGAGAGACTGAGATTGCATCTGAGTATCAAAATCATAACTCCACACTAGTGCTTACTTGTCGCTGTTTTGTATCAAACAAGTAACAAATTACTGAAATCTTCATCAAAATTTGTTATTCCATTAATAATGCAGCTAACTTGAAACTAAAATATTTAATGTTAGTAATGCTACTGATACTGTACAGATTTTCCAGTGGGAAAGAAATACTCCTTTCCTGTCAGGGCAGTCATGAGGAACGGACCGCGGAAGCAAGGTGAATGGATAGTTTTCTGTAGAAAAAATTTCATCCACGGCGTCTGTAAAATAAACGCAGAGAACTAAATATATCAAATACTGAATGGAAAACGTAACTTGCCAAAACAGACTCTTTTCACGTGAATCTGTCACATCATTGTCCACTCGCAATATATAGTTCTGGACACATCAACATCTACGAATACATCAGCAACTCCATTGCAACAGTGTTTTAACCGACTTGTAACACAGTAATAATTTGAAAAGCCATATGTTTCCAGAAAAAAAATTGCAGTACACTCATCCTGAATTTGAAATCAGAATAATTTGAGGTTTGCATGGTTTGATGATGACGCAGATTCATCGCTTTTATCTAATCTGACCGATAGAACCCATAGTGCGTCAGTTGCATGATTGTCGCATAGCAGTAGATACTCTGTATATGAGGAACATTCCTCATCTACAGAAACGAAATTTCCTTTCGGTTGTTATCAGAATGTTGACCCTTCAGTAGATCATAATAGAGTAATAAGGAATAGAAGTGAATTTACGTAAAAAGCTGCTAACGACATATTGGAATAGCTTAGCAGATATTCAAGACAAACAGATTATCGTTAATTTTGACCGAGACTAACACCACTCAGGAGACGACGCCAAACAACCGTATCGTGACGTCATAGTCAAGCGGCGATCGTAATATTAAGCTGGTGCCTAAGATCGTAGCACTTTTCTTTTGTTGTTGGTATTCCAGTTTCCATGGGTTTCTTTGTCGGCTGTCATTTTTCGTTTATAGTTCACTGCTGCTGTTTTAGTCTAAATCTGTCATTTTTCGTTTGGAGATAGCGATCGGAGCTATGGACGCCAGAAAATAGAGTGATAATTTCCGACAAAATCTTCTGCCTGAGTTCAATAGAGAGGTGACATCAGCGGAGGCAACTAGAAACATTTTTGCCGGGTATGTGGATACTGTCACTGGATACAGGATGGCAAAAAAAGTGCTTTTTTCGTTTTATGGATGATCGTTTTCACATTAGCGACTCTTCGTTTAAGTGTACTAGAGAACTGACAAATATGGTGAACTGTGATCATTCCACAATCGCGCAGAATTTGCGTGCATTGTGGAAGTTTCCAAAATCGGATGTATGTGTACCGCATGCACCAATCCAAAATCAGAAGCGGGTGGCCTTATTTGCATCTCAGTTTGCTCGTCATCAACTGACTCGTGAGCAACACCGATTCCGCATCGTGACTGGTGACGAGAAATGATGTTATGATGTTTTTATGCTAGCACCAGGAAAGGATAGGAATGATTGACCCCAAGCAAAGCAGCAAGTCCCCGTAGAAACACCTGCGTGCATCCACAAAAGATAATATAATGCATCTGGCAGAATAGAGACAGTGTTTTGTACTACAAATTGCTTCCCCGAGATGTGACCATCACTGCTGACATTCACTGTCAGCAAATGAGACGTCTGGCAGAAGCAGTCCCAGAACAACGACAAGGAAGACTGCGTGAAGTAATGCTGCTCCACGATAACGAACTCCCGCGATCTGACAGATTGACAAAAAACGCTACACAACTAACGTTTCGCCCTCAGATTTTCATCTTTCTCGCTACCTGTCCAACAACCTTCAAGGAACTTTCTTCCGGATGAAATTGCTGTCCGAGCATTGCTCGACGAGTTCTTCGCCGCAGAACACGTAATTTCTGTTGTCACGGAATCGAAAAGAATCCCCAGTGTTGGGGATACTGTTGTAAACCGTGAAGAACAATTAAAATCCATGAAGAAGAAATAAAAACGTTGAGGTTCGCCGCTGACATTGTAATTCTGTCAGAGACAGCAAAGAACTTGCAAGAGCAGTTGAACGGAATGGACAGTGTCTTGAAAGGAGGGTATAAGATGAACACCAACAAAAGCAAAACGAGGATCATGGAATGTAGTCGAATTAATTCGGGTGATGCTGAGGGAATTAGATTAGGAAATGAGACTTTTAAAGTAGTAAATGAGTTTTGCTATTTGGGGAGCAAAATAACTGATGATGGTGGAAGTAGAGAGGATATAAAATGTAGACTGGCAATGGCAAGAAAAGCGTTTCTGACTAAGAGAAATTTGTCAACAGCGAGTATAGATTTAAGTGTCAGGAAGTCGTTTCTGAAAGTATTTGTATGGTGTGTAGCGATGATTGGAAGTGAAACATGGACGATAAATAGTTTGGACAGGAAGAGAATATAAGCTTTCGAAATGTGGTGCTACAGAAGAATGATGAAGATTAGATGGGTAGATCACGTAACTAATGAGGAGGTATTGAATAGAATTGGGGAGAAGAGGAGTTTGTGGCACAACTTGACAAGAAGAAGGGACCGGTTGGTAGGGCATGTTCTGAGGTATCAAGGGATCACAAATTTAGCATTGGTGGGCAGCGTGGACGGTAAAAATCGTATAGGGAGACCAAGAGATGAATACATTAAGCAGATTATGAAGGATGTAGGTTGCAGTAAGTAGTGGGAGATGAAGAAGCTTGCACAGGATAGAGTAGCATGGACAGCTGCATCAAGCCAATCCCAGGACTGAAAACCACAACGACAACAACAATACATTACTGATGACTAAAGTCTCTTTGACATCTGTTGTGTTCATTAAACTTACGAAAAGACGCTACGAACTTTTGCACCAACCTAACAGAAAACAGCCAACACCAAAGGAATTGTGTGGCTCGTAAAGTTAGCGACTTTTGAGTTGATACATGAATGAGGTTAAGTAACAGAGTAAACACACGCAGCTGTTTATGTGGAAATAGGGCAAAAAATTTAAGAACGCATAACTGAGATTGAGTTTGTCCTTAGCATATACAGCATGATTATCACATCTGTAAACACAGCTGATGACGTTTTAAAAATGCGTTATTATCGTGCATATGAACTGTTAGGAAAATAACGAGCATTTTTAAACATACAACAGTTCTTTAGTAAAACATTCACACATTTCTAAATAGCATATTTATACAAAAACTCTCAGGTATGAACATCACTGTCGATTATATTTACACAATTTTCTGTTACCAGTGCAACTTCAAGAACCAATGAAGTGACTAGACTTTTGTTCAATTATACTACTCTTGGACAGACTGCCACTTCTCAATGATAATCAGTCATAAAATACACTAAGTAATGAGACTACATAGGTAGATCGATACACATAAAAATAATGCACTCTTCGTTAGCGATTTTCACTGAGTTCTTCTGTAAGGATAATACATTAACTTCATCCATCACTTCCTGAAGTCTGTTTTATGAAATTCTTTTTAAATACTCATTATTGCTGTGCGCATGGATCTTGATGCTTTCCTGCAATGCTGGTCCCTTCAAAGTACTCTTGCTTCTTCTGGTCTCTCTATGCATGGTCCTTCGGTTGAAGATATGTAGGCTGAACAGATCGTAAAAATGTCTGGTAAGGCGTTTGAGTCCGCCCCTCGTGGTCTCGTGGTAGCATTCTCGCTTCCCGAGCTCGGGGTCCCGGGTTCGATTCCCGGCGGGGTAAGGGATTTTTCCTGCCTCGCGATGACTGGGTGTTGTTGTGTCGTCTTCATCATCATCATTCATCCCCATTACGGTCGGAGGAAGGCAACGGCAAACCACCTCCATTAGGACCTTGCCTAGTAAGGCGGTGCAGGTCTCCCGCATCGTTCCACTACGCTCTGTAAAGAAGCATTTTTTTCATAAGGCGTTTGAATCAAGCCGTAGTTCTGAAAATTGAGTTGTTATGTATTTTCCGTCTGCAGTAACTTCCTAGATAATGTCGGTAGCTTTAAAATGCCTGTGGCCCACCTGAAAAATGAACTTTTAAGTACATCAATCATAATACATTCAGGCCAAGTGACTGGGAAAATAATAATGCGCCCCAATCTAAAACATGCATTAGTAAATTACATTCGAAACCAAACTTACCACTGAATAATTAGTAATTCCGAGATCCTGTTTTGGAATTGAATGGAACCATTTCTTTCTCCTTACATGATCTTTAGAAAATTTTATCATACGAACCTTGTTTACTGCTGTCCACTCCCCATAAGCATCTGTTACGCAACACTTAATAACCGTAACAAAGCTGGAACTGCATAAACATGTATTATATTGTGTCATATGCAACCAAACGCAACTCATAAACGCCGGCCGTTGTGACCGAGCGGTTCTAGGCGCTTCAGCTCGGAAATGCTGCTGGTGCAGTTGCAGGTTCGAATCCTGCCTCGGGCATGGACGTGTGTGATGTCCTTAGGTTAGTTAGGTTTAAGTAGTGTCTAAGTCTAGGGGACTGGTGACCTCAGATGTTAAGTCCCATAGTGCTTAGAGCCACTTGAACCATTTGAACCAACTCATTAAGACGCAACATGACTTCTGTGCACTAACAATCTGATAGCGATTACAAAGCTAAACGAATTTTTTATATCCAACACGTTGTTGATACAATGAAAGACAACTGTTGACTTTGACCGCTTGACGTTACAATTTCGAGTTCTCGCGCTAGTTCGACCTTCCTATTTATGGAGTGTTGACAAGATTCTGTGCAAAGAATGAAGTGTTACTCATAAGCTATAGCAGTGTCTACTCAAACAGTCAACTATAAGTAACAGTGCTAGGTTCCTTTTATTAGATAAAAAACCTAAAAGAAGAACCTACGACGTCGGATTAATGAGGGTAACAGCTTAGGCCATTAACATTTTCAGTACACGTGATTAGTGCTATTACTGGTCTGTAAATGAGGAAACTAGTTTAATCTGGGACATTCTATTCGGCAATGGGTCACGTATTACTTTTTTTGTAAAAATTAGTTGTGGCAGTATATTAAGGATAAACAGGAAAGGACTGGAAATATCTCTTCAAAGAACCTCGTATATTGATAAAGTATAACTGTATAACGTATAATCATTAAAGTTTTTTATAGTTACCAATGCTACACTTCTGTTAAAACAATACTCTAGAGCATGAACATGACTCTAGCGTCAAAAACAATCTCTACAAAGACTTTAGGGACTAAGGATTAGAACTGAAGAAACGTCTTATACGAAATGCAGTAGAGTTTGAGAGTGAATTTATGACTTTCAATTCGGCATCTCCTTCAATTCCGCTGAAGAGCATCTTCACAGAACGCTTTAAAATCAGTGTTTAAAGTTACACTGTTATCAATATGATTAATAATCTTATAGTATCACAAGTGTAATTAATAATTATATTGCATTATTTTACTAGTAATATCTGTAAAAAAAGGGAAACATTAAAGACAACAAGATCCAGTTATGTACTAGATAATGAACAACAGAACGAGTGAACAGGCTCGAATACGTGGGTGAATGGGTTACATCCAACGGCCTAGATGAAGGAAACTTGAAAGATAGAACCCAATAAATAAAAATTGCTTCGCAAAGCCACAAGAACAACTTACACAAAAAATTATTCATTAAAAGTACAAAAATTCATGATTACAAACTCGTAATAAAAGCTGAGTGTCTGCATCTTTCCAGTGTCATCTCTGAGAGATCTGTAGTGGCGGAAATCTCCTGGGCCCAGATTATACATACGGGATCTACAAGAAAATACATTCTAGAATATGAAAAATTAGGGAAGCAATGCGCTAATTTAGAGCATACATTTCTGGCCACTGAAGAAGTATGCATGTTTCGGAAGGAAAAAACGCATTTTCAATGCTCCTGATTCAAAATCGAAAAGAAGGAAATCGTGCTACGCGAACGTCATAAAATATCTGGAAGAAACCTGTATAGACTCGGGGGATACGTAAAAGCTAGACACCACCATAACGGCTGTATTGAGGTTGGGGATTTTCCCATGCGAGATACGAACAGCTGGCGCCAAATGGTAAGAAGAACACCGTTTAAGACACGTTGCACTGGCAGAACAGACAACAACCACCATAATACTTGTAAGCTTATCATCGTTGTTAAATGATCTAATATCGAAGTAAACAAATGAATTCAAGTAATTAAATTATTAATATTAGTAGCGTAATAAAACTATTTTTCGCATCGTTTAATCAAATCTTTGTTTTGCGTCCAGATGAAATATATGTCATTCACATCTTTCCATTTGCTACGTAGGTTACAGGGAAGAGGACTTGCAATGTAAAGCACAGCTATCGAACTGAATAAAGTCTATTCGTAACGGCTTTACAATACCTATAGAAGAAACTCGTCTCTTATCACACCTGTATAACAATCAACTGCCGCACGAAAGAGGTGTGATTGCTTTGTTTAGACCACCATTTCTAGGTCCAAATAGCGCTATTGGGAACGGGACGTTACTTACGGTATTACACAGGTTGACGTTGAGAAGTGTTTCAAGGTAAGTGGAGTGTAATTAGCATAGTGGACTGGGAAAACACGTTACTGTGCCGAGGATGCGAGGTTTACAGGGTATATTACATGTCAAGCGTAACTCATTAGTATGAAGTGCAACACGACACAAATTTATCCATTCACTTTAAAGGTCGTTCAGGCAGCTGTGCATCTAAACCCTACCCATTTAGGTAAGTAGTCAGACTGTAAGACAGGTGGATAAGTATAATACTACCCGTATTCTTAGATTTGGAACTATCATCTCATAGATGCTAACATAACTGAAACCTTACTATTGAATTTAATTTATTATAGACCTCTTCAATGGCGTGCGAAGATTAATTTTTTCGAATTTATATACATCGAGTTGCACATCCATGCTACTTTAATATTGTCACTAGTTACAAATATGTAGATGGACTTAAGTGTCTCTTCTGTTTTTGTTTTTTGTTCAACAGGTGTAATGTAAGTACGATATTTTGGTTCCTTTTTCTATTTTGTTTCTGACAATGCCCATAAAATAGCAAAAACAACGCACTTTCCATAATATTCAGACCAAAATCCGAAAGCGATACGAAAAATTCGGACATTTTTACAATACAGTGTTGCTAGAGATTTTCAGGAAGTCATACCACAGTACAAACGCCAAACAGGCAACACGGTGGGAAAAAAGAAGTTTGCTTACAAAATGAACAGTTCGAAACATAAATTCTGTTGCAACCTGCCTACTCGTCGAATATGGGGTGTCTAGGAAATCTGCTCTCTCGGATCGCTAGATAACAATTCAAGCAAATGGTATTAATGAGTTCCTATTACAGAAAATAAAGGATAATACTTCACTTTGAGAAATACAGATGTGTCGCAGGGAAAGGGCAACAAACAAAATAAGAAATCTCTTCAGCATGTACAAATCCTAATAGAAATTAAGTAATACAGTGGATGCTTCTATCCATGTCGCTGGTCTTGAGGCTTGTGTAGAACTCAGAGTTAGGTAATGTAATTTATTTTCCGTGATAAAATCTCATTAATACGATTTGCTTGAATTGTTGTCTAGCAACACGAGAAAGCAGGTTTCCTAGGCACCCCATATTCGACGAGTTGGCAGGATAACAACATTTGCGCCGAGGATGGGATTAGAACCCTAGCGTGCATAGCACATTGGATATCATAAAGAACTCTGTAGTGCGTCAATACTTTGCACTTCGGCATAGCCTCGCTATACAGCAAGCTGTAATTCCTGTTCAAAATGACAGTGGACAGTCACATTTGCTGATCCCCAAAGCTTTGCAAAAATGAGTGTTGAAGTTACTTCACCGACCATACTGGGGGATTGCTCGTACGAAACAGCTGGCATTTGTGATACTGGTTAATCATGTACCCTAGCTATAGTGCCCTCTGCTGGAATCAGTTTCCTTCCATAAATAGCAGACGAATTCTGATCATCGCCTGCACTTACTGTGTACCTACATGTTTAGCTTGAAGTTGATGCTACATCAGAATATTTTAGGGTATATACGGCTGGTATGCATTTTTGTCAATTATCTAAGTACATTTTTTCTTTCTTGTGTCGCTTCAGGACTTATATAGATTTAGCGTTAACTAATTGAGCTTAGTTGGTTACACACTATTTTTGTATGTAAGAGATCTGAAGACTACAGTAGTCGAAATCGGCAATAGTGAAGTGTAAAAATTTGTGTGATCAGGACGGACCGGTAAAAAGATGATAAAGCAAACCTGGTCTGAACACTCGCAGCGGCTCTACTAACGTCACTCTTACGGGACCGGAGCGAAATTTGAATAGGCATCATCTTTCACATGCAGAAACACGACTACCAACTTTCGTGTATTTTGCGCAACTCCTTTTTTGTGTTATGATCTATTTCCGACAGTGTTCAAAGCATGCAAATATGACTATCATGGTAAACTGCGATAATAGACTACTGACAATCAGTAGTATTGTTACAAATTACATTTGATGATGTTGATTAATTGTTAGGATGTACTTGGCCTTTAGACTCTGATACGTTGTGGGACAGATAGGGAGAAAACGGTCAGCTAACAAATGAAATTGGTCCTTGTGACATAGATGGGTAGAGTGAATAGAACTTGCCTGCTCTTCAGTTTAGAGACATCCATCTGAAGCTACAAATTGACGATTGGATTGCGCACAGTTACGGAACAGCGTCCCAGATATTGGAATTCTGTGATTTAGCAGGCCGGTTGAGGTATCATAGGCCCACTCTCCCTGAGTGTACGCATGCAGACCTCTGAATATGGTTATTGCCATCTTGGAAGACGAGACTGTCCATAGCAAGCTCATCATGAAAATGCAGAAGAAGGACAACTTGATCACGGCGAATACTGGAACAAACATCCAAATTCATGCTCACAGTGAGCTGCATAACTGGTCCCAAGTTACGATAAGAAAAGCACTCCCAAAACATCACCGTACCACGTCCGGCCTTCCACACATTTCGGGTTAAACTCCTCACTGGATTGTCTCTACACTGCATACTTTTCTCCATTTAAGGGGATACAAATTGCGTCTGATCTGTCGATACTACTCGCATCCAATCAACTGCTTTCCAATACTTGTGTTATGTGACCCATTATCTTATTCACTATTTTGACTTTAGAAGGATGCGGGACGTGAAACTCCATGACGTGAAATCCAATTTGAGGACACACTTCGCGAGAGGCAGCAAACGTCTCCCAAGGGGACTAGCTCATTGCTTACGCAACTGGCAGCCCACCAAAGAAGAACTGATATATAATTAATTTATTTCCGGACCCGGATAAATCCTCAGCACTGTTACACCATTAAAACAGTCTCAATACAGTTACCAACCGACAGTAATTATGCTTTCGATTCTGATTATTCTTTATTTCCAGTATGATCTAATGTTAGCTGTTATTGCCGTTGTCAAGCGTTATTTGACGTATATGAGGGCAGGCCACCTGCTGTGCAAATGCCAGCATATGCTGAGTAAACATAAATCTTCCAGGTAATTCGTACACACAGCTACTTGTCATGCTACAGGATGTTCCCCTGTCTTATATATCATGTGGAGCACATCTGTCATGGCTGTTTCTCCCAGCGATCTCAGTAACTCTCAGGGTCCTGGTTGGACTTATGTCCCTCAGAGCGCTCTTAAATACTTTTTCACATAATCATATCTTCCATCTTATTTTCATTTACTTCCTCTTTTATTACAATATTTAAAAAAGTACAATAATCTTATAAGGCCTAGACCACACTTGACATAAAACAGTTTAAATATGGTAAGTAGCTAGTTTCGGTTGTAAGTAACAACCAACTTCAGATCTGTAAACAAGAAAAAAAGAGAAAGCATTCCAAAAATCGCCTAAGTGAAAACCTGTTAAAGAAGTAAACATACAACATAAAAATACGTGAACTGGTACAAAATACAAAGGTATATCCCGATTCTCTGGTACAGTATGACGTGACTTCGTAGAAGGAAACTATTTTATGTAAAAATGAACTTGCATCATAGTCGACTTTACAGCGTTTCTCGACAAAACATTTTATGCTTTTAACGTAACCTACCATGCATATGTAAAGGTTGAACACAAACTGGAAATACCAGTAGTAACCTTCATATTGTAACATGCGTTTGTATAGAAAGTAATAGAGTAAGAAATTTTTTTTAACAGCAACAACGAGGCTTAACCAGGTTGTACACCTGCAGAAATACACAAAAGGGATATCTTAGCAATAAATATTTGTGCTTTGACATAATCTAAATCTGAAGTAATTGTAGTAGACAACAGCGCAAAGTTGAGAACCT
The DNA here is from genome assembly GCF_023864345.2 of Schistocerca serialis cubense. NCBI lineage: Eukaryota > Metazoa > Arthropoda > Insecta > Orthoptera > Acrididae > Schistocerca > Schistocerca serialis. Next base: position 218,308,450 of record NC_064647.1, on the reverse strand, counting down.
ATTACTCATAGTAAAGCGTCAACATTGCAGTTATGGAACAAATATCCTGGATATCAGTCATTTGGAAACGAACGCAATCTTCCGGTGTTACACAGAAAATTTTAATAACGTACCGTTTCTTCCCAGACGGAGGTTGACAGTGCAGGCTGCACCAGTTAAAATCACATCAGTCACTACGTTGCGATTGTGTCAAAAGCAAATTCAGCGAAAAAAAAAGGTTTTATACAACAGCACCAAAATTGAGAATGGCTTAATACCTGTAACAAATGAACCAACCAATTCATAGTAAACAGTGCAAAATCAGACCTAACAGAATAAATAGTAACAAAAATGATAAAGCAGTAGTCACCATAAAATATAAAATAGTCATCTCTGTATCTCGTAACTCGTTGGTAACGAAATAAACTGTTAATATGTCGAGCTAGACAGCTAGACTGATTTCGTCAACACCATTCGAAGTGAAGAGATAACGCTATGCAATGCTTTCGCACAGGCCCGACAGGAATAAATGGAACGCAGAGTGGCTCTTGAGTACATGCGTTTGATTAGAATGATAACAGCAAAAAATAAATCGAAACGTAGGTACAAATGCGTGTTAACTTGGCATTGTGAAGGAAAAAAAAAGTTACTTTTTTAATTAATATCCCGCAGAGACATAATTATTAAGACAACGATCAGAAATGAAGGGAATATTAGAAATAAGAAACCTTTCACACTACTGCTATGAGTATACAAAATTTACGATAGATTTCAGACTCATTAAATAACAGCAATAAGTTATGAGCGTCGGTGACAGAATTGCTGGTAAAGGGGCGCCTCCTACCGCGTCGTGGAAGCGATCCCGCCTGCAGAAGTACGAACAGGTGCTACTAGATGGCGGATGGCGACTGCAGACACACTTAGCAGTCCAGCGGCCAGCAAATCTGCGGTCTTCGCCAATAAACGAGACGACAACTCTGTGGAAACTCTTCAGACATACAGAATAATAATAAATTTCATACAGCATAACATTTCCATCTATATACTAAAATTATTCCTAATTACGCTCATTGTGTTACTTTTTTTTTCTTCTTTGACATTTGAATTATACAGGGTGGTCCACTGATCGTGACCGGGCCAAATATCTTACGAAATAAGCGTCAAACGAAAAAACTACAAAGAACGAAACTTGTCTAGCTTGAAGGGGGAAACCACATGGCACCATGGTTGGTGTGCTAGATGGCGCTGCCATAAGACGAACGGATATCAATTTCGCTTTTTTAAATAGTAACCCCAACTTTTTATTACATATTTGTGTAGTACGTAAAGACATATGAATGTTTTAGTTGGACCACTTTTTTCGCTTTATGATAGATGGCGCTGTAATAGTCACAAACATATGGCTCACGATTTTAGGCGAACAGTTGGTAACATTAGGTTATTTTAAATTAAAATACAGAACTTAGGTACGTTTTAAAATTACATTTCGGTTGTTCCAATGTGATACATGTACCTTTGCGAACTTATCATTTCTGAGAACACATGCTGTTACAGCGTGTTTACCTGTAAATACCACATTAATGCAATAAATGCTCAAAATGATGTCCGTCAACCTCAGTGCGTTTGGCAATACGTGTAACGACATTCCTCTCAACAGCGAGTAGCTCGCCTTCCGTAATGTTCGCACGCGCATTGACAATGCGCTGACGCATGTTGTCAGGCGTTGTCGGTGGATCACGATAGCAAATATCCTTCAACTTTTCCCACAGAAATAAATACGGGGATGTCATATCCGGCGAACGTGCGGGCCATGGTATGGTGCATCGACGATCAATCCCCCTGTCGTGAAATATGCTATTCAAAACCGCTTCAACCGCACGTGAGCTATGTGCCGGACATTCATCATGTTGGAAGTACATCGCCATTCTGTCATGTACGGAAACATCTTGTAGTAACATTGCACCATTTAGATTGCCATCGATAAAATGGGGGCCAATTATCCTTCCTCCCATAATACCGCACCATACATTAACCCGCCAAGGTAGATCATGTTCCACTTGTCGCAGCCATCGAGGAATTTCCGTTGCCCAATAGTGCATATTATGTTATGTTACCGCAGTTGGTGAATGACGCTTCGTCACTAAATAGAACGCGTGCAAAAAGTCTGTCATCGTCCCGTAATTTTTCTTGTGCCGAGTGGTAGATCTGTCCTCAACGTTCAAAGTCGTCGCCATGCAATTCCTGGTGCATAGAAATATGGTTCGGATGCAATCGATGTTGATGTAGCATTCTCAACACCGACGTTTTTGAGATTCCCGATTCTCGCGCAATTTGACTGCTACTGAATGTGCAGATTAACCGCGACAACAGCTAAAACACCTACTTGGGCATCATTTGTTGCAGGTCGTGGTTGACGTTTCACATGTGGCTGAACACTTCCTGTTTCCTTAAATAACGTAACTATCCGGCGAACGGTCCAGACACTTGGGTGATGTCGTCCAGGATACCGAGCAGCATACATAGCACACACCCGTTTGGCACTTTGATCACAATAGCCATACATGAACACGATATCGATCTTTTCCATAATTGGTAAACGGTCCATTTTAACACGGATAATGTATCACGAAGCAAATACCGTCCGCACTGACGGAATGTTACGTGATATCACGTACTTATAGGTTTGTGACTATTACAGCGCCATCTGTCACAAACTGAAAAAAGTGGTCCAACTTAAACATTCATATTTCTTTACGTGCTACACAATACGTAATAAGAAATGGGGGTTCATATTAAAAAAAAAAAAACGCAATTGATATCCGTTTGACACATGGCAGCGCCATCTAGCGGCCCAACCATAGCACCATCTGGTTTCCCCCTTCAAGCTAGACGAGTTTCGTTCTTTGTAGTTTTTTCGTTTGATGCTTATTTCGTGAGATATTTGGCCCGGTCACTATCAATGGATCACCCTGTATAAATTATATTCTCATCAACTAGGTAGTAACAAATGACATGGAATCATTTTAACAATTGTTAAGCATTCAGTTCGCTGTAACCTCAAAGAAATCTTTATATATTATGTTATTTATATTATTTAAAAAAAGCATTTACACTGTATACCAATAACACTGTAACAATGAGAAGTGTTTGCTCTTAGATTCAGAAGCATCCAACACACCTTACATTTTAAGGCGGTGGGTTACTCTGTACCGTTAATGAATATAAATAAATAATACTGCTTCTCTGCTCACCGAAAACTTTACCAGGCCGTTCTTCATGAATTTCCTCAAGTCTGTAAAAATCTAGCTTTCTTCTTTTTGGTACATAGTGCAAAACTCCTAGGCCCCTTCCATACCTGTCCCTGTGTGTCGTTCAGTGTTGAGGTACGTGCCGAAGGTTGTTCCGTTTTAGGAATATGTATATTCCATGAAGAGTACAGGGTGATTCAAAAAGAATACCACAACTTTAAAAATGTGTATTTAATGAAGGAAACATAATATAACCTTCTGTTATACATCATTACAAAGAGTATTTAAAAAGTTTTTTTTTCACTCAAAAACAAGTTCAGAGATGTTCACTTTGGCCCCCTCCAGACACACGAGCAATATCAACCCGATACTCCAACTCGTTCCACACTCTCTGTAGCATATCAGGCGTAACAGTTTGGATAGCTGCTGTTATTTCTCGTTTCAAATCATCAATGGTGGCTGGGAGAGGTGGCCGAAACACCATATCCTTAACATACCCCCATAAGAAAAAATCGCAGGGGGGGAAGATCAGGGCTTCTTGGAGGCCAGTGATGAAGTGCTCTGTCACGGGCTGCCTGGCGGCCGATCCATCGCCTCGGGTAGTTGACGTTCAGGTAGTTACGGACAGATAAGTGCCAATGTCGTGGCGCTCCATCCTGCTGAAATATGAATTGTTGTGCTTCTTGTTCGAGCTGAGGGAACAGCCAATTCTCTAACATCTCCAGATACTGTAGTCCAGTTACAGTAGCGCCCTCGAAGAAAAAGGGACCAAAAACTTTATTGGCTGAAATGGCGAACAAATGTACAACTAAATGAAACTTTGTAGCTCCCTTAATTCGCCGACAGATAGTGCTTAGCTCTGCCTTTTGTCGTTGCAGAGTTTTAAATTCCTAAAGTTGTGGTATTCTTTTTGAATCACCCTGTATATCAAAGAACGTCCGGTCTAGACGATATATAGCAATTGTCGCAGTAATTGCTATCGCTCTTGCGTAGACCGAACGAGGTTGCTCAGTGATTAACACAATGGACTCTCATTCGGGAGGAAGCCGGCTCAAACCCGCTTCTGGCCTCCGTGATTTATCTAGATCGCTTCGGGTAAACGCTGTGATGGTTCCTTTAAAAGAGCAGGGACGAATTCCTTTCCCATTCTTCCTTAAGCCTAGCTTCTGTTCTGTCTCTAATGACCTCGTTGTCGATGGGGCGTTAGACACTACTAACCTCGTCCTCGTCCTCCTCCTTGATACTGTACACTCCAGATGTATTTCATTTATTTGGCTTTGAGTCTATTCGGTGTGGTAAGCGTGTCCTCAGCGAGCTAGTTTTCTGATGACCAATCGTAGCGCTTGTCATGCAGAAGCACTGTTCGATTTTTTGCGATACTTGACCATTGTGAGTCATAGTTATAAATTTAGTTTAAGTTGTACGATCATAACTAAATTAAGAGGCGATCTGTAAGTGATATGTTTCATTTTGTTTTTATCTTGTTATAGGAAATCGTAACATCGGATGTTTCATGTCATTGGCCAACGAGAAACGTTTATGGGACACAATTTCTTTAACAATTTCACACCGCTGTAACGGAAGCCGCGCAGTAATCAATCAATCACAGAATGTAAGAAACATACTTTACAAAGTTGCAGGTACGATGAATGTGCATCAATAACTACATCAGTGAATGTTTGTCTCCGGTGTAAGCCAAATATCTGCTTGCCATTTTTTCTAGTAACAGTCAAGTCTACACGGTCTATAGAGCAAACGTGTTCTCTTTACAAAGTGAAAACGAATTTAGGATGTACAGTAATCACTAGCAATGCAAAATTATGTATGTAATCCTCATTACCTATAAATATATGAAGGGGATGACAGACGTGCTGTTTATAATAAGTTGTTTTCTCTTTTCATGCATTGTTTTTGTGGAAGAATATCTGTTCTAAATCTTCGCTGAAAATTTGCACCATCGTGCCAGCCGGGATATTTCCCAGTACCAGCCCGTCCTCCTGACGATGAAATTTACCGTGAAATTCAAAATTCAGATAATCCAACGATTTTGATAGCTTCTTCGGTACTAAGTTTTTTATACGCCAATAAATTATTTTCTGTAATGTCAGTACATTGTCAAATGGGAAAATTAATTTATAATTTAGCTATGCCCAAAGATGCTAGTGTAGCATTATCCGCTGTAGGGATCAGCATGGGTTTCGAAAAAGACGATCGTGTGAAACCCAGCTCGCGCTATTCGTCCACGAGACTCAGAGTGCCGTAGACACGGGTTCCCAGGTAGATGCCGTGTTTCTTGATTTCCACAAGGCGTTCGATACAGTTCCCCACAGTCGTTTAATAAAGAAAGTAAGAGCGTATGGACTATCAGACCAATTGTGTGAATGGATTGAAGAGTTCCTAGATAACAGAACGCAGCATGTCCGAAGTAAGAGTGATTTCAGGTGTGCCGCAGGGGAGTGTCGTAGGACCGTTGCTATTCACAATATACATAAATGACCTTGAGGATGACATCGGAAGTTCACTGAGGATTTTTGCGGATGATGCTGTGGTATATCGAGAGGTTGTAACAATGGGAAATTGTACTGAAATGCAGGAGGATCTGCAGCGAATTGACGCATGGTGCAGGGAATGGCAATTGAATCTCAATGTAGACAAGTGTAATGTGCTGCGAATACGTAGAAAGAGAGATTCCTTATCATTTAGATACAATATAGCAGGTCAGCAACTGGAAGCAGTTAATTCCATAAATTATCTGGGAGTAGGCATTAGGAGTGATTTAAAATGGAATGACCATATAAAATTAATCGTCGGTAAAGCAGATGCGAGACTGGGATTCATTGGAAGAATGCTGAAGGAATGCAGTCTGAAAACAAAGGAAGTAGGTTACAGTACACTTGTTCGCCGACTGCTTGAATACTGCTCAGCAGTGTGGGATCCGTACCAGATAGGGTTGATAGAAGAGATAGAGAACATCCAACGGAGAGCAGCGCGCTTCGTTACAGGATCATTTAGTAATCGCGAAAGCGTTACGGAGATGATGGATAAACTCCAGTGGAAGACTCTGCAGGAGAGACGCTCAGCAGCTCGGTACAGGCATTTGTTGAAGTTTCGAGAACATACCTTCACCGAAGAGTCAAGCAGTATATTGCTACCTCCTACGTATATCTCGCGAAGAGACCATGAGGATAAAATCAGAGAGATTAGAGCCCACACAAAGGCATACCGACAATCCTTCTTTCCACGAACAATACGAGACTGGAATAGAAGGGAGAACCGATAGAGGTACTCAAGGTACCCTCCGCCACACACCGTCATGTGGCTTGCGGAGTATGGATGTAGATGTAGAATAGTAGCCAACATGTTACCAAGTTCGTAACATTTTTTTACACTACATGAATTCTGAAAGAAGAGAAAAAACAGTCTTGTTTGTGCAAGGCTGGATTATTTAATCTTCACATCTGATGAGTTTCGCTCGTTGTAAGCTTCAACAGACAGCATGACTGTTACCTTCCAGTTCTATAAATACGTTACGACGCCTCGGTTGCGATTAGCAAGAATTTTTGTCAGTAAGCTCAGTTATGGCGCAGTATTCTATGAGTTGAAATTTATAACCCTCATTACCACCAGAAACGCAGATGTGGCCCTGCAGTGTACGTCTTCCTCTTGTTATTTTTAATTTATTCATTATTACCTTTATTAGCAATTTATACTAATACCAGTTTGTAAATTCCCCAGATTGTCTGATGGTGCCTAGTACAGGCGAAAAGTGTCACATGTGAAGATTAAAATAAACCTGTCTCTACATCCACGTGATTACTCTGCTGCTCACAATAAAGTGCCTGGGAGAGGGTTCAATGAACCACCTTCAAGCTGTCTCTTTAGCGTTCCACTCTCGGGCAAGACAGAGGTTTTTTTCTGTTCTTAAATGCCACTACGGTTGCTGCCTCTGGGGCAGTCATGGAATGGACTGATTTGAATTCTGAAAGAAGTAAAACTCTATCAGCCTCTTATTCAGTACTTTATTAAGCTTGTAGTTAGCGGATGTATTATTATTAATCACAGGCCTAATATATTTTTCTCTCTTGTGAGTCTTAAGTTGTAACTGTAATTGAGGAATATTGGGAGTCATCATTTTAACTGACCTCTTTCCAGCTTTTGTAGACAGAAGAACGGTATTATCTATTTTTCTTTTAAGATTACTATGGAACAGCGACTGCGACGATATCTTTATCTACTTTAGTAACCATACCTTTTTCCTATTTTTTTTTTTGCACGTTTCTTTCTGTTTCCTTTCCATGATGGTATTACCTAGGACGAGAACAGCACTGCACAAACGCTAAAGAGATCACATGCTAGAACGTCATCAGCTGGTGAATGAATGACTCCAATATTACATATTTCAGGATAAGCCAGCATCAGTCATCTGTGAAACTAAGGATACACAGTCACGCAATAAAAACAAAAAAAAAATGACATGGCATATCACAAAAATATCTTGAAGTTACAAGTGCAGGGCACATACCAGATACATGAAGCTGTACAGATAAACTGACGTCATATGTTACAAACATAACTGTCAGAAATGGACTGACGGATTAACAGTAGTAACAGCGCCACGAAACAGAATACAGTAGGTGGCGATAGAGATCCGTTAGCGGCCCTACAAAGCGTCAGGTGGCAAACGAATACTTGTGTGCTATAGTTTTTAGAAATGCAACAAGTCATATAACCAGAAAGGTCCAAACGACAATATAAAATATGCACATACTTCGGTGTTAACTATTGATAGAGATAAATACGGAGGTACTATTGTCTTATGAGCGCGAATGTAGCGGAACTAGAAATCAGAGAGAATTGTATTTTACACAAGTAAAATATTTTTTTCCTTTCTTTTTAACTGTACAGATATATACAAAATAATCATTTACGCTCAACGTTATAAAAGGCTCAAATGGTTAAAATGGTTCCGAGCACTATCGGACTTAACTTCTGAGGTAATCAGTCCACTATAACTCAGAACTACATAAACCTAACTAACCTAAGGACATAATACACATCCATGCCCGAGGCAGGATTCGAACCTGCGACCGTAGCGGTCGCGCGGTTATAAAAGGAAGGACATACAGATCTAAAAGTACAGTTTAGTGATTGCATCACATTTGGTGTTCTAATACAAGTACTGTACAGAGACTAACAAACGTAATGCATAAAAATTGCTAAAATGAAGTTGTACTGCAGACAGCTGGAACAACATGATAATCTGTAATGTACAGAATTAGTCAAATTTAAGATACATAAGTGAAAGGAGAAGGAAAAGCTAGCTAGGCAGGGGCTGTGGAGCACCGAACAGTACGTAACGAGTATGTGGCTAAATATATCAAAAACCATTGGCAATTGCGGTGCAACAGTTCCTCGAATACTGTAAGCGGGTTGTCTGGTTAACGCAAACAGATCTCTACCTCTTCCAGACAATCAAATTCACGCACTTTACGTTTAGCATGCAGGATATTCATTTCTTTATCAATCGGAAGCATGGAATTCCCTTCTTTTAGCAAATGGCAGCAAGGGACAGTATCAGTTTTGTGTCTATGCTCCCCGAAACCCTTCCGGTCTGTGCCACATAAATGCTTTCACAACACCTACATCTCTTCCCACATATCCCAGACTTTTGGTAATTGCCTGTCACCCATCCACGAAATCACGTAAAATCGAGTTTTTCTCCATTAGCATCATTTTTAAGTTGTACGCAATATTTTCGCAATGCTGATCTGCAGAGGTACTTCGTCTTTCCATCTGTTAATATAAGCCGAATTTTTGCTTGCTAAAAACTTTCGAGCCTATACCAAGTATAAATCTTTCAGAGTAATTGTTATCCATTAAAAGTTGCACGATTGTATGTATTTCTCTGTTCGTATTGCTAATACTGAGATCTAACCTAAGTAGTCTGGCACGTTTATGTGCAGATGATTTTTTTTTCCTTTTCATTTCTTCCACAAAGAGCAAAAGTTTACATCTGTCTTAAGAAGCTTTTATTAAAATTTCGCGCCAAAGAATAAAGCAGCCGGAATACCACTAAACTATTATAAATGCCCATGGTAACTCATATAAACGTAAAAACTGAATGAAATTGATCATGGGGATACATGCAAAAAAATTACAAGACACAAGGTATTTATTTACTTTTCTATAATTCATTTTTGCAGCTCTGTCTTTTCGTTCTTTCCACAAAGGGCACTTGTGTTGCTGTATATTGAACAATCCTCATACAACCACCGTTTACACGCTACACATTGTAATCATTCCGCTTTAGACAAGGTTTAAGAGTAAACTTCCAAACATTCTACCATTCATCTTCCTTCAATTTCTCTGAGTCATTACAGCGTTGGCCGCTTTTATCAGATTTTCACTCCAAGAAGTTCGATTCTTTACCCGATTATAGGTATTCGGAATGATGCACTTAACCCGCAAGCACATCACTTGTGATTTAGACAAACCATACTATACTACAAGCGTGAAATTACCACACAGTAAATGGATGCCTACTACATCTACATCTACATTTATACTCCGCAAGCCACCCAACGGTGTGTGGCGGAGGGCACTTTACGTGACACTGTCATTACCTCCCTTCTTGTTCCAGTCGCGTATGGTTTGCGGGAAGAACGACTGCCGGAAAGCCTCCGTGAACTCTCGAATCTCTCTAATTTTACAATCGATATCTCCTCGGGAGGTATAAGTAGGGGGAAGCTTCTCGAAACCTGGAGAGCAAGATACACCGCGATGCAGAGCGCCTCTCTTGAAGAGTCTGCCACTTGAGTTTGCTAAACATCTCCGTAACGCTATCGCGGTTACCAAATAACCCTGTGACGAAACTCACCGCTGTTCATTGGATCTTCTCTATCTCCTCCGTCAGACCGATCTGGTACGGATCCCACACTAATAAGCAATACTCAAGTACAGGTGGAACGAGTGTTTTGTAAGCCACATCCTTTGATGATGGACTACATTTTCTAACGACTCGCCCAATGAATCTTAACCTAGCACCCGCCTTACCAACAATTAATTTTATATGATCATTCCACTTCAAATCGTTCCGTACGCATACCCTCAGATATTTTACAGAAGTAACTGCTACCAGTGTTTGTTCGGCTATTATATAATCATACAATAAAGGTTCCTTCTTGCTATGTATTCGCAATACATTACATTTGTCTATGTTAAGGGTCAGTTGCCACTCCCTGCACCAAGTACCTATCCGCTGCAGATCTTCCTGCATTTCGCTGCAATTTTCTAATGCTGCAAGAGCATCATCCGCGAAAATTCGAATGGAACTTCCGACACTATCTACTAGGTCATTTGTATATATTGTAAAAATCAATGGTCCCATAACACTGCCCCTTGGCACGCCAGAGGTTCGTTTAACGTCTGTAGACGTCTCTCCATTGAGAACAACATGCTGTGTTCTGTTTGCTAAAAACTCTTCAATCCAGCCATACAGGTGGTCTGATGTTCCGTAGGCTCTTACTTTGTTTATCAGGCGACAGTGCGGAACTGTATCGAACGCCTTCCGGAAGTCGAGGAAAATGGCATCTACCTGGGAGCCTATATCTAATGTTTTCTGGGTGTCATGAACAAATAAAGTGAGTTGGGTCTCATACGATCGCTGTTTCCGGAATCCATGTTGATTCCTACAGAGTAGATTCTGGATTTCCAGAAATAACATGATACGCGAGCAAGAAAACGTGTTCTAAAATTCTACAACAGATGGAGTTCAGAGATATAGTCCTATAGTTTTGCGCATCTGCTCGACGACCCTTCTTGAAAACTAGAACTACCTGTGCTCTTTTCCAATCATTTGGAACCTTCTGTTTCTCTAGAGACTTGCGGTAGACGGAAGGGAGGCAAGTTCTTTCGCGTACTCTGTGTAGAATGGAATTGGTATCCCGTCAGGTCTAGTGGACTTTCCTCTGTTGAGTGATTTCAGTTGCTTCTCTATTCCTTGGACACTTATTTCGATGTCAGCCATTTTTTCGTTCGAGCGAGGATTTAGAGGAGGAACTGCAGTGAGGTCTTCCTCTGTGAAACAGCTTTGGAAAAAGGTGTTTAGTATTTCAGCTTTATGCGTATCATCCTCTGTTTCAATGCCTGCTTTGCGTCTTCGCTCCATTGCTTTCTTGCGTCAACTGTCATAAACCGGCGGTGAAGAAGACGCACCTCCCCTTTCCAGTGTGAAAAATTTCTGACTCACCTTGAACACTCCAGAATCGATTATCGTTAACTAATCTATAGCTTCCATCATTCGGTTTTTCGTTAATTCACTTGCATCCCGATAATAAAACAAATTTGCACCAAGTTCGTGAAATTTCGGACACCTACGTCGGCCAGTCGTTTAGAAAATTCCTCCTAAAATACGCGAAGAGTCTCACAGTTTCTACATAATTCGCAGCACGCTCGCCCGCTGCAACTGCTAGCTCGCTATCAACAGACTGGTGCTGCCACATAGTGGCAAGTAGGGAAACGGAATGTGCGTCGTCTTTTCCACCGCGTCAACTCTACTACAGGATGGCGCGAAATTTGTGTTAGAAAGTGTTTATTGTAGTTCAATTGTATGCCACAAATGACTCCCCTCATGATACTGTTGTTTTGTAGTACTGAAAATTGTTTAGTTCAATGGACAAGGTGTCAGTTCACTTTTCAGAATATCTTTTGTTTATACTAAAGACGTTTTACATAAATTCTGGGTGTATTGTTATCGTGAGCTGTGCATTCAATGGCGCATTTGATCCAAGAACAGCAACATCCGGAATTAATACTTAGCCTGCCGGGGTGTCCTGATCGGTTCTAGGCGCTACAGTCTGGAACCGCGCGAGCACTACGGTCGCAGGTTCGAATCCTGCCTCGGGGATGGATGTGTGTGATGTCCTTAGGTTAGTTAGGTTTAAGTAGTTCTAAGTTCTGCGGGACTGATGACCTCACATGTTAAGTCCCATAGTGTTAAAAAAAATAAATAAATTAATACTTGTCAGTATAATTATGGTACTGAAAGGACGTGTAATTCTGATGACAAAATTTAAGTACCCTCTGATAAGTATTTGGTTTAACATTTTCTCTGTTTTTCATTTTTTATTTATTTTTTTCTTACAGGTGGATTCGACGTTTTCAAAACAATGGTTCTCTACATGCCTCAGTGAAGGGCCACTTAAGACTAACAGGCCACAGCTAAACTCTGGAGGAGCTGGAACGAATATAATCCCTAATCAGTTGGTTGGTTAGTTGATTTGGGGGATTGGACCAAGCAGTTCGTCGGAAACAGAAGTTGCAGGTTACAAAAGTCCTATATAAGATTTGGGCACACTCCACCTCTTGTTTCTTCTCCTCTCGAACCCTGTATTTTTCTAAAAGGTGAGCTTTATAATTAGTTGTAAGCGTATCTTTACTGACCATAGCGGTACTCTACGCCATGTGGAGACGTCACAAAACTTTTTTTGGGATTATGAAATGAGTGACTATAATCCTCTGAAACTGTCTTTCTGTAAATATGGTCTGTATGCACAGATTAAGATTATACTGACGGCGGATTAAAGACGAAGGCCGGTATGCTGGCCAGCCTGGATGTGGTTTTTAGGCGGTTTTCCACATCCTGGCAGGTGAATACTGGGCTGGTCCCCACGTTCCGCCTCAGTTACACGACTCACAGACACAGTCACGAACTTGTGTGACTACGTAAAGGGCAGAGTATTCGAATATGTTCTTGCTACACGCCAGGACCTTGCTGCAATTTCCTGAAAGATCCGTGCAGTCGAAAATGGTGATCTTGAGCAATTCAGTTGAACACTCTGCACTCTCGTCGCTGCATAAGTAAATCACTTACAAAAGATTAAATTTCAGATTGTCTGCTATAGCACAAATACGATAACAAGAGCCTATCATCTCGTACTATGACAGCAGATAAAATTTCTGTAACACCTGCTTTGCACCAACCTGTAGCATGAGCCACGTTTCATCATGCTATGTTACTTTGCATTGTCACATCACACTAAAGATCCTTTAGCGGCCAAGTATTTTTACACATACTTTATGTACACTACTAGCCTTTAAAATTGCTACACCACGAAGATGACGTGCTACAGACGCGAAATTTAACCGACAGGAAGAAGATGCTGTGATATGTGAATGATTAGCTTTCAGAGCATTCACACAAGGCTGGCGCCGGTGGCGACACCTACAACGTGCTGACATGAGGAAAGTTTCCAACAGAATTCTCATACACAAACAGCAGTTGACCTGCCTTGCCTGGTGAAACGTTGTTGTGCTGCCTCGCGTAAGGAGGAGAAATGCGTACCATCACGTTTCCGACTTTGATAAAGGTTGGATTGTAGCCTATCGCGATTGCGGTTTATCGTATAGCGACATTGCTACTCGCGTTGGTCGAGATCCACTGACTGTTAGCAGAATATGGAATCGGTGGGTTCAGGAGGGTAATATGGAATGCCGTGCTGGATCCCAACGGCCTCGTATCACTAGCAGTCGAGATGACAGGCATCTTATCCGCATGCCTGTAATGGATCGTACAGCCACGTCTCGATCCCTGAGTCAACAGATGGGGACGTCTACAAGACAACAACCATCTGCACGAACAGTTCGACAACGTTTGCAGCAGCACGGACTATCAGCTCGGAGACCACGGCTGCGGTTACCCTTGACGCTGCATCACAGACAGGAGCGCCTGCGATGGTGTATTCAACGACGAACCTGGGTGCACCAATGGCAAAACGTCATTTTTTTAGGATGAATCCAGGTTCTGTTTACAGCACCATGATGGCCGATTCCGTGTTTGGCGACATCGCGGTGAACGCACATTGGGAGCGTCTGTTCGTCATCGCCATACTGACGTATCACCCGACGTGATGGATGGGGTGCCATTGGTTATACGTCTTGGTCACCTCTTGTTCGCATTGACGGCACTTTGAACAGTGGACGTTACATTTCAGATGTGTTACGACCCGTGGCTGCACCCTTCATTCGATCCATGCGAAACCCTACATTTCAGCAGGATAATGCACGACGGCATGTTGCAGGTCCTGAACGGGCCTTTCTGGATAAAGAAAATGTTCGACTGCTGCCCTGGCCAGCACATTCTCCAGATATCTCACCAATTGAAAACGTCTGGTCAATGGTGTCCGAGCAACTGGCTCGTCACAATACGCCAGTCGCTACTCTTGATGAAGTGTGGTATCGTGTTGAAGCTGCATGTGAGCTGTACATCCAACCTCTGTTTGACTCAATGCCCAGGCGTATCAAGGCCGTTACTACGGCCAGAGGTGGTTGTTCTGGGTACTGATTTCTCAGGAATTCTGCACCCAAATTGCGTGAAAATGTAATCACGTGTCAGTTCTAGTATAATATATTTGTCCGATGAATACCTGTTTATCATCAGCATTTCTTCTTGGTGTAAGAGTTTTAATGGCCAGTAGTGTAGATGAGGATATTGCTTCTGGAGTGGGCTACACAGTGTCAAGTGGAGTATTTCGCGGACGTCCCTGGAGGCGGCTGGAGATTGCAGAGGGCGTTAGGCCTAGCAGCTGGCGCGCCCACGGACTCACGCCGTGACTCAGCCTTTATGTGGAGCAGGCGCGGCGTCTGCGTTGCGCCACGCGGCGGACACTCTACTACAGAGTACAGCGCTGGAGCACAGCTGGAGCCGCACCGCACACGGTCACACCGGGCGTGGCTGCCTCCTACCTTACCTGTCCAGACCGGCCTGAGTCACCGACCCACGGCGGGACCCGGCCGGCAGCTGTTAGCTTGCTGGTGCCTCTACTTTCACTGCTCACCACCAGACCGCCAGATGCTGCGGCCAGGGCCGGCTGGCCGAAGTTAAGCTCTGCGTCACTAGCCTGATCGCCGTAACGCAATACTGCGTCCGCAGTGTCGAATCTCATCGTGGGGTTCACCCCATGTCGAGGCACCTCTGGTCTTGTCATTCGTTTGTCCCATCAACATAAAAGTACGGTATTCTTTTGCAGCTCATCACCTCTCAGGTGGCGTATCGGATACTACAATATCA
The DNA here is from genome assembly GCF_023864345.2 of Schistocerca serialis cubense. Taxonomy (NCBI): domain Eukaryota; kingdom Metazoa; phylum Arthropoda; class Insecta; order Orthoptera; family Acrididae; genus Schistocerca; species Schistocerca serialis. Next base: position 218,293,156 of record NC_064647.1, on the reverse strand, counting down.
AATTAGGTCGTGCATCAGATATTAAAATACTTTTTGCCATGTATTTGGTACTGCAAATTATGTTTGCACTCTCAAATCTCACCAGGCAGTAACTGTAGACGATTAAATACACGTCAGACTACTATCTTGTACCTTTATATTTATACAGGATATCGCAAAACGAACTGTCAAGAGCAGGCTGGCCGGGTATATACGATGGGGCCCTTCCACGACCTCACCCACGTGGTGACAAACCAAAAGTTCTACTGCAACCTCCATATAACATGTTAGTTTTCGAATCAGGGGTCACAGCATGCTGGTTGTGAGGTTGTCCACTGTCTGCGTAGGATTACGCATTGGCATGGTACATCAGGAGACAGAAAGTGGACGAAAGCGATCGAAGAATAGCGGCTTGTAAGGGCAGAGGGAAAAAAGTGCCAAGGCAACTGCAAAGGGAGGATAACCTCTGCGACAGTAGGACGGGTAGTAAGGGCAGTAGCGGCTTGTTAGCTGCGGCAGTGCATGCAAGGTGTGGTTATGTTAGTGCGAGGTATCGTGCATCGTTAGCTTTGTCGTTGCGGGTGCTCGTTGTAAGGCCAGCAGCAGCGTCTGCGTCCCTGTAACAGCCCGAGGTCGTCATACATTAGTGGGCGATCTGCCACAGCTCAGCTCACAGTGTAGCGGCTTGTGTGTGGCTGGGTTGCGGGTTGAGTACAGTACGGCTTCCCTGCGATTGCCCGTTTTTCAGCGGGTCGAGCATCTGGGGTTGCCAGTAGTAGCTGTGTTGCAAGGTCTTTGTTGTGTTAGCGTACTATGGGAACATAGATGTTTAGTTCCTTGCTAATAGTGTCTTTGGTCTATTATGTTTCCATCTATGGTTGTGGTCGTAGTTCCCCAGAGAAAGAATAAACGGGTTACGCGAGTGTCTTGTGTTTCTGTACAGTCGTGTGGAGAGTTTTTGGAATACCTACAAGAGGTTATCTAGCCTATATTCCTAGTGAAGATCCGCGGTGCGTGTGTAACGCGGATCATAGCTTATGATTCTGAGTATTTTGTTCTGTATGACCTGCAGACGACGCAGGCGTGTGGTCGCAGCGTATTCCCAGACGGCTGCAGTATATGTCATCAAGCTGGCCTGAGTTGAACTCTGCTTCAGTGTCCTGATTACCGTAACGCAATACCGCGTCCGTAGTGTCGAATCTCATTGTGGGGTACACCGCCTGTCGAAGCGCTTCTGGTCTTCCTACACACTTGCCTCATCGATACAAAAGTGCAGTATCCACCTCCTTCACACATTATAACTTTTTTACGGTGTATCGGATACTGCAATATCAAATCAGGTCGTGTATCAGATAGTAAAATACTGTTTTCCATGTGCTGGGTACTACAAAATATGTTTACACTGTGGAATGTCTCCAGATAGTATCTGCAGATGATTAAATACACTTCTGATTACTATCTTTTACATTTATACTTATACGGGCTATCACATGACGAATTTTCAAGGGCAGGCAGGCGGAAGTCGCGCTCTGCGTGACTGGCCCCATTGCCGTAACGCAATACTGCGTTCACAGTGTCGAGTCTCATCGTTTGGTACACCGTCTGTCGAGGCACTTCTCGTCTTCTGAGGCGCTTGTCTCATCAAGTACGGTACATACCCTTTTTGTGCATTATTACGTCTCAGAAGGAGTATCGGATACTACAATATCAAATCAGATCGTGTATGAAATAGTAAAATGCTTTTTGCCATGTATTGGGTACTGCAAATTACGTTTGCACTCTCCATTGTCACCAGGTAGTAGCTGCAGACGATTAAATACACATCAGATTATTATCTTTTACCTTTTTATTTCTACAGGATATCTCAGGACGAACTGTCAAGTGCAGGCTGGCCAGAGTTGAACTCCGCGTCAGTGACCACATCACCGTTACGCAATACCGCGTCCGTAGTGTCGAATCACCTCCTTCGCACGTTATAACATGTTTTACAGTGTATCGGATACTACAATATCAAATCAGGTCGTGTATAATATAGTAAAATACTGGTTGCCATGTATTGGGCACTACAAAATATATTTGCACTCTTGAATGTCACCAGATAGTAATCGCAGACGATGAAATACACTTCAGATTACTATGTTTCACATTTATACTTTTACAGTCGAGGGGCACGAAAGGGAAGCAGCGGTTGGGAAGGGAGTGAGACAGTGTTGTAGCTTATCACCGATGTTATTCAATCTGTATATTGAGCAAGCAGTAAAGGCAACAAAAGAAAAATTCGGTGTAGGTATTAAAATCAATTGAGAAGAAATAAAAACTTTGAGGTTTCGCTGATGACATTGTAATTCTGTCAAAGACAGCAAAGGACTTGGAAGAGCAGTTCAACGGAATGGACTGTCATGAAAGGAGGGTATAAGATGAACATCAACATAAGCAAAACGAGGATAATGGAATGTAGTCGAATTAAGTCGGGTGATACTGAGGGAATTAGATTAGGAAAGGAGTTTTGCTATTTGGGAAGCAAAATAACTGATGGTGGTCGAAGTAGAGAGGATATAATATGTAGACTGGCAATGGCAAGGAAAGCGTTTCTGAAGAAGAGAAATTTGTTAACATCGAGTATAGATTTAAATGACAGAAGTCGTTTCTGAAAGTATATGTATGGAGCGTAGCTATGTAAGGAAGTGAAACATGGACGATAACTAGTTTGGACAACAAGAGAATAGGAGCTTTCGAAATGTGGTGCTACAGAAGAATGCTAAAGATTAGATGGGTAGATCACATAACTAATGAGGAGGTGTTGAATAGGATTGGGGAGAAGAGACGTTTGTGGCACAACTTAACTAGAAGAAGGGATCGGTTGGTAGGGCATGTTCTGAGGCATCAAGGGATCACAAATTTAGCATTGGAGGGCAGCGTGAGGTAGACCAAGAGATGAATACACTAAACAGATTCAGAAGGATGCAGGCTGCAGTAGGTTCTGGGAGATGAAGAAGCTTGCACAGGATAGAGTAGCACGGAGAGCTGCATCAAACCAGTCTCTGGACTGAAGACTACAACAACAACAACAACTTTTACAGGATATCCCAGGACGAATTGTTAAGGGGAGGCTGGCCGATGTCTCGCTCTGCATCTCTGGCCTCATCACAGTACCGCAATACTGTGTCCGAAGTATCGAGTCTCATCGTCGGGCACACCACACGTCGAGGCACTTCTGGTCTTCCCCGGCACTGACTCATCAACATAAAAGTTCGATATCAGCCTCCTTTTGCACATTATAACGTCTCAGACGGCGTATCGGATAGTACAGTACCGAATTACGTTGTGTATCAGTTAGTAAAATACTGTTTGCCATGTACTGCGTACTACAATATAAGTAAGCACTTTCAAACGTTACCATATAGTAAATGTAGACCGATTAAGTACACATCATATTACTATCTTTAACGTTTATACTTATACAGGAAATGACAGGACGAACTGTCAAGAGCAGGCTGGCCGAAGTTGCGCTCTGCGTTACTGGAGTGATCACTGTAAGGCGATACTGCGTCCACAGTGTCGAGTATCATCTTGGAGTACACCGCATGTCGAGGTACTTCTGGTCTTCCCAAACACTTGTCTCGTCGATATGAAAGTAACTGAAACAAAGTCGGTCTTTTTTGGGGCGAGATCTATTTACGAAATTTCAACCACCAACTTTCTCTTCTGAATGGGAAACATTTTGTTGACACCCACCTACGTAGGGAGAAATAATAATTATAATAAGATAAGAGAAATTAGAGCTCGAACTGAAGGATTTAGGTGTTCCTTTTTCACACGCGCCACTCGAGATCTGAATGGTAGAGAAGTAGTATGAAAATGGTTCGATGGACCCTCTCCCAGGCACTTAAGTGTGAATTGCAGAGTACCCATGTAGATGAAGATGTAGATATAGATCCACCTGCATCGCATATTAGAACATTTTTTATGTTGTATCAGATACTACAATATCTAATCAGTACGTGTATCAGATAGTAAAATACTATTTGCGGTGTACAGAAGCTTGCGCTGTCAACTTTCGGCAGATAGTTACTGCAGACGTTAAACACAAATGACGTTACTATCTTTCACATTTACGCAGGATATACCAGGAAGAAATATCAGTATTCATGGATATCACAGGAATGATAATTCGAAATGTCTAGAACAACATGGACTCCAAGCTGCGTGCCTTAAGATCTATGAGCACATCTTCATAGGTACTGTGAAACAAAATGTCGGCCACTGCAAGCTCCCTGCTTTCCACATTTTGAGATGTGGTGTTACGCTATGAACCGTAAAAAAAAAAAAAAATGAGGTCTGGTAGGCATGGGCTCTAAAGTGCGTACATCAAGGAGGGATGCACGTGAAAGCGACCAATATTGTGAAAATTTTTAACTGGATCTTCATTAACTACGTGTTACTGAAATTTCAATTCCTTATTATTACTGTGCAGTTCCATTCCTAAGTGTGATAACTATAAGTATTATAATTAACAAAAGCTTGCATATGGACAAGCCCCTTTGATGTTCTGTATTTTCTCATTTTATTTGTTCCTGCAGGGCATTCTTCCAGTTATACGCAAACACAACGTGGGGAATATTTCGATGTTTAGCAGATCCAGTACTGTGCATTGGAAAACTCAAAATCCTAGTGAATATTACAATTCGATAATAATAGAAACGTGCCCCAAGACAGCATTTGTATCCAGAAATGATGAAATTACAGCTTTTAACTGTGCTAATCATGGCACACTATTGACTCGACAGATGGTTCAAATGGCTCTAAGCACTATGGAACTTAACATCTGACCTCATCAGTCCCCTAGAACTTAGAACTACTTAAACCTAACTAACCTAAGGACAGCACACACATCAATGCCCGAGGCAGGATTCGAACCTGCGACCGCAGCAGCCGCGTGGTTCCGGACTGAAGCGCCTAGAAACTCTCGGCCACCGCAGCGGAAATCCATGAAACTGATGCAGCTGATATTATTGTTACTCAGTTTGAAAATCACAAGCAAAGAAAAGACAGCTTCAGGGTGAAGAGGAAAATGCCTATGATTTGCACTAGTTCACCCACATGAATTAAGATGTAATACAGACACTGTCAAATATTTGATTCAGTTTTTCAGTAATTTACATTTCCAGAAATCGAGAAATGAGGAATGAATTTGTAATCCCTTGTCGATAGCACTCAACAGTTCGTGCGAGTGAAGAGCTAGTTGTGTTTGTTTATCATTAATGTCCTGAACAATTGAAATATTCATTTTGTTATTTATTACTTTCTTGTTCAGCATAAGATCTGTTTGTGTTTGGTAATTTTCCTGTAAAGGCAGGGTATTTTTATTTTAATCGTCTTCAGTAGCTTCGTAGGTTGCTTGATGTCCGTTGGATGATTGCTGTACTGCGATAGAGAGGGAAAAGCTCAAACAGCATGAGGACATTGTTTGTACACCTATGGATATCAAGAGGTGCTTTTACAATAAAACATTCAGAAAAATGTTGACAGATTCCGAAATCCAGAGATGACTTGATAAAATGTATACGTAATTTAAAATTATTGTGAGATAGCTATCCAACTGTATTTTGATTAACAAGTGCTGTAGCGGCACCATCTGCCACGTTCTTTCATCTCCTGGCCGTCCTACTGACTGTTGTTTCATTCCTTGTTATATATTTTATTATGACTACAAATTTGATGAGATGCAAACAGCACTTATTTAATGTTTTAAACATTTCCTTGTCCTAACCCGTTTTTCTAAATATTTTTCCATCAGTTACTGTTGACGTCTTATCATAGTGATGCCACTGATCAGTCGTCATTGTAGCAGTTTTAACTGTGCGTCGGGAGATCGCTATTAGAACCTTCCATCACTTACATTTCTTGTATGAAGTAAGACATTATTTCGAAGAATAATTTTTCTACTGAGTCAATACTGACAGTGAAATTCTTACTTGTCTCTTCACAGTCACGCATCGCCTTATTAACGACGAAACGACTACCACGAATTACACCGATTGTTTCTCTCTCTTCAGTCGTCTGTCATGTCTCATTTTATTTTCTTTACTCAGTATCAACAACATTCACAATTGTACAGTAGGAGTAGGAAGGGTAAATTACAATATATGTCATCATTTCTGTTTCCCATCTTTCCATAGTTGCTTTAAAATTCGTGGAGGATTACTCCATCAATGTAACTAATTGAAGGCAGTTTATTTGTTGCCATACGCGTTTCGCTTCTTTTATTTGTGAAGCAACTTCAGTGGTCTGTAACACTTGTGATTTAATACATATAATAAGCGCATTATGTGGCAGTTACAGTATGTTGCTATGTTGCATTCTGTCGTGTTCCGATTTTGCTTTTCACGTTAGAACCAACTTTTGTAGCACAAATTACGTGTTGTGAAAAAATCGTTCGGTGTTACTTACGATTTCAAGCATCATGGAAGCTAACGAATACATCTCCAGAACCACACTGCATGAGTTAACAGTGCTGGCATTGCGAAGCGAACTGTACGTCACGGCCATTTTTTATCGGGTACTCCGCCAAAGGCCATTGTTCACAATGGGACACATACGTGCCCAACTTCCATGTGGGAAACACCACAGAAGCTGGCCAGAAATTGATTGGACCCATGCAGTGTGGTCTGACCAGTAGCTATTTTGTCTTGTTTCTTTCTTCTTTTTTGGTAATTATGTGAGGCATCGACCGCAACGTCGACTCGACATACCGTGTAATCCGCCTGGAGGTGGTTGTGTAATGTTTCTGGGATGTTAACCTTTCCACGACATTCATTCAAGATTATTGTGAACATTACCCAAGATGTTTGTCTCAACATTACCGTTGATCAATGTTCATTAAAGTCTTCATGCCGTAGACATTCGTGCCTTCAAAGACGTTAACAGTCATGTTTTCAGCACTGCAGCATAAAATCGATTTGACACACAGAAAGAATGTGTTGGCACAACTAGTGGCGTACTGCAGTTACAATGCAGTTGCATTTGTCAACTCCCAGTTTTTAGTGGCGCAACTTCAGAGAAGCAACTTCTGTCCAGTCATACAAAGTTCATCTTGGTAGTATGTTGTTCATCCTCTTTCCTTCCACCACTGCTCCCTGGTGGCACTATTTCGAAACACGAGCATTCTGTTGTAGTTATCGTGGAGTAATTGCTGCTGTACTTCCTTTATTACCGAAAAAAGTGAAAATATTGGTCAGCAGGTACACTGCGGCACCTTCTGAAACTAGAAGAACAGCAATCTACGTTTCATTTTTGGCAGCAGTATGTGTGTGTGTGTGTGTGTGTGTGTGCGTGTGTGAGTGAGTGTGTGTGTGTGTGTGTGTGTGTGTGTGTGTGTGGGTGGGTGGTTAATATTTGCAAACCAATGACATTGCCCACAATCTTAGAAAGATTTTCGGATGAATATATAAATAAACTTAGTTTATGTAACCAAAAAAGCGATTCGTATACAATTCGTGATTTTTGAGACCGAGCATTATATAAACTGTGGATTATACTCTGGAAATGGTACCCGAGTGTGATGCGGTAGCTGTTAAACCAAATATTACTTGTTCATAACGCCTATATCAATGAACAGAATAAGATTCTAAAATCTTGGAAGAGTGGCGTGACTGCAGAAGTTATTTATGCCAACTATTGGGCAGTTTGGCAGTGCAGACAGCATTTTGGTCTCCAAGTGTTATTTATTTTATAAATGTATTTTTGGTTCCGCGTTTATCTCTGTGCGAAATCTGTTTTCGGATCCGACGTTTGCGTTTCGTATTTCGCGTATTCAACTCTTGTCACAGCTCTAATACAGTAACCTGCAGTATAACATTCATATTCGCTCATATGAATTCAATTGAGGCCATACTGAAAATTGCGCAACTACTTAGAATATGTAGCGTCCTATGTGGACGGTAACTCACAATGCCACTACAGAAAGCCACAAGTTGTGGCACCATATTTGTTGTTCAAATGGTTCAAAAGGCTCTAAGCACTATGGGACTTAACATCTGAGGTCATCAGTCCCCTAGAACTTAGAACTACTTAAACCCAACTAACCTAAGGACATCACACACATCCATGCCCGACCCGAGGCAGGATTCGAACCTGCAACCGTAGCGGTCGCGCGGTTCCGGACTGAAGCGCCTAGAACCGCCCGGCCCATATTTGTTGTGTGTGTGAAGCCGGCTTAAGTTCTAGCATGACGGCAGGCGCCCTGTAGCAGCTCGACTGCAACACTAAACCATGTGAAGATGTCTGGGAATATTTTGAAGCGTGGGTGAAACGTAGCAATCAACAAATGAGTCGGCTGTACGGGATTTGATCGTTAATCAAACATCAAAAAAATTCTACACTCACCCTCGCGGAATTATCAAGCTGCATCTACAGCTGCATGGTCACACTGTAATTCTCAATTACGTGCCTGGCAGAGGGTTCAGCGAACCACCTTCAAGATATATCTCCGCCGTTCCACTCTTAAGCAACGCGCTGGAAAAAATGAAAACTTAAATGTTTTCGTGATAGCTCTGATTCCACTTATTTTATTATGGTAACTGTTTCTCTGAGTGCAGCTGTGTGCCAGAAAAGTATTTTCGTATTCGGCAGGGAAAGGTAGTCACTGAAATTTCATGAGAATGTCCCAGAGCAACAAAAAACGCCATTGTTTTTAAGTGATTGCCGCCCCAAATCGCGTATCACGTTCGTACCACTCTCTCTCACAGTAACACAAAACAAAATGACCTTCCATGATATTTTTCAATGTTCTCCGTCGATTCTATCTGATGGGGATCCAGCACCGCACAGCAGCACTCCTGAGGAAAGTCTGACGAGCGTCGTATATGCAGTCTCTTTATTAGACCTGTTGCATGTTGTAAGTGTTCTGGCAATAAATCATAGTCTTCAAATCGCCTTCCCCACAACATTTTATGTGATCGTTCCGATTTCAGTTATTCTTAACTGAAGACCTTAGGAATGAAGCTGAATTCACCGCCTTCAGATTTGAATGATATATAGCGTAATCTAAATTTGGGGATTCCTTGTAGTACTTATTTTTCAATATTTAGAGCTATTTTTCCCTTTTCGCACCATAGAGATATCTTGTCTAAATCATTTCACAATTGGTTTTCAACATATGATGACTTTAAAAGGCGGTAAGTGACAGTTGTCTCCTAAATAGTTTATATACACCTGGAACAGTACGAGTCCTATAACACTTCCTCCGAGAATGCCAGATATTACGCTTGTTCTACTGTGAAGTATGGCTTCTCTGAAAGGAATGACGTATCCAGTCGCACAACCAACATGATACTCGATAGACCCGCTTGTGATGAACGATGTCGAAAGCCTTCTGGAAATCTAAAAATATGCAATCAATTTGACATCCCTTGTAAATACCACTTACTACTTCGTGAGAATAAAAAGCTAGTTGCAACTCACAACAGAGGTATTTTCTGATTCCGTCTTGGATATTTATCAATAAGCCGTTTTTCTTCGACTTAATTCATAATCTTACTCATGGATTCTTCCGTCGCATCTTGATAGAACATTTCCATATTGAGGGTTGAATTACAGTTAGGCGGTTTTTTGTTCTACTGATTTTTATTTGTATGAACTAGTTCTTATTAGGCCATCTTCAGATAACTACTGGCTATTGTTTACAAGGAGCTAGTGTTCTTACGGACCAAATATTCTGGACTAAGATACAACGCACTTACATACTATCATCGGTTGCGGTATTGTCTTTGGAATTGTCAAACGAGTCTTTTGACTTTTTGTTCTGTTACACTGTTCTTTAACAGAACAAATCACATTTTATGGTTTGTCAGTACCATGTAAGACAATAATTAGAATTATTTAGAATACACATTATTACAAAACTACAGTTTTTTGGTATTTGTTGCGAACAATTGCACTGGACATTTATTGCTTCTTGTACAACAACGATTTTTTTTTCTTTGGGGGTTACATTTTGTTATTAGAAAAAATGTGCATTAATAAATACCAAATATTACAATGTTACAGTTAGGGATGTAAACACATAAGGGATATAACATTTTATTGGGGTGTGAATTTGTTTACTATTGGGATACTTTCTGGTTAGTAGCAGGTTTACTTTATTGTGTAAAGTTTAAGAGTGATGAGGTGCTCAGTTGCAATTGGTCATTTAGGACCAGCTGGGGGTTTAGGGCTAAGGGTTCGTTAATTTCAAGTGCATCTTGTAGCCTGAGTTTTCTGCCTTTGTTGGCTATACGTAGCACTTCTGTGTGTGTTAGATATTTGTGTCCTTGTTTGAGAACATGTTCAGCAAAGGTAGTGTCTGATTTATTTAATCTCCAGCTGCATTAATGTTCAGCCAGCTTTGTTGATATGGCTCGGCCCGTTTCACCAACGTGCAGTTAATTGGAGTCAGTGCAGGTTTGAAGAAAATACGTGTTCCAAAATCTTGCTGCAAATTGACGTGTGTGACATGGGTCCACAATTCAGCGGACTGCTCGCTAGAACTCGCTAGCACTGGCGTTACATTGTGCTAGCGTTGTATTTACTGCGACTATTTTTTTAGGTTTACCTCAGTCGGTAAAAACGGAACACTTGTAGGATCACTTTGTTGTTCGTCTGTTAATACTCCTTTTTCTCAGGAACGACTAGATGCGTCGAGTTGAAATATACGTCAAGTACTAAGGTTTTATGCCTCCTTGGCCGTGTAAAAGTTTTAAGTTTTTAAGTCTATGCAGTCACACTATATGGCCATTTATGGCACTCGCAAAATCAGTCATCAAAACCTATGGATGTGCTATCTGCGTCCATAATTACATTTGCATAGAACACTCAGAGCATCACCTCTAGTCGCTCTTGTCCATTTTTTGATATATATTGTGCTTATTTGAGCACGTTATATAGTGATATAAGTTTTAGGAGTGAAGTAATAGCTTTACAGAATGGTCGGCGAAGGGCTTTACAGTGGACAGCAATGACAGAAAGCAAGGAAAAGATGCTTGCAGTTCAACATCCCGTCGACTGCATAGTGATTAGTGTCGAAATTCAGTCTAGTATTATGGAAGGTAATCAGCAATGTCTTCTCCAGACGAGCCATCCTGGCTTTCACCTCAAGCGATTTTCGACGACCATGGTAAACGTAATTCTAGATCGCCTGACGGGTATTAGAAACACACAACTTCTCATTACACTCTCTATTACCTCCTACAACTGCACATCTTAGCTCGGTGTAGCGACAGAGAAGCTAATAATAGGCAGGGTCACCTTGCGGAGTGAGTGAATGTTCTGAAGGCCTTGACCACCGTCCGGACTGGGAAGGTAATGGAGTGAGTGGGCTTCGAACCCACGCTCTGCCGTATGGTCTCTAGCACTTCGGGTCGCCGCAATGCTCTACTGTGGGCGAACAAGGGCGTCTAGACGAGCGTGGAACGGCATACTGGTGGGAGAGGGGAGGTTCGTTTCCTGGTCCAGTCCAAGTAGTAACGGGTAATTGACCTTGAAGCTCATCAGACTTTTAGGTAAGGTTACGTTTAATACAATTAATGGTAGGGCCAATAAATGATTTGGATTACATTTGACAAAATAAATTCAGTAAAATTGCTCTGAGTAACTCTAAAAGAGGGGAAAAATTTATCACCATGGAGAAATAAAAATGTCAATTTATACAAGTTAGACTTTGGATCGAATCTTTTTTCTTATATGTATGACTGACATCCAGCATTTTGCAACTAGAACAATACAGCATCAAGCATCTCTGTTATAGAGGCAGATTACCTTTTTATAGGTGATGGACTTGCAAAGAAACGAATTGAATCATAACAAAAAGAATGCAGTAAAAATGTGCTGAATGGTCATAAAATGGGAGAATATTTGGGGGCTAGAGAAAAATTAGAAATTGCCTACCACAGCGTTCAATTTTGGATCCATTTCCATTCCTCTTGTATGCTGATGAGTTCCAGCATGCTGGAACTAAGTGTGCCCGGGGAACAGTACTGTCCAGAGCAGTTTTGTTATGTGTAATGTACGGATAAGTAATGTGTGCTGCTTTTTTGTATACTGGCAAAAGCGAAGGTCCTTCAATATTGTTATTCGGTAGCTAGTTAAATTGTTGGAAAATATTGTCAGTCCTTTGGCCTATTTGCGAACATTGAAACACCTAGATTGAAAGGAAGCAAAGTATAAAAGAACTAGCTCAGTAAAATGTAAAGTAGATAAAAAGAACGTTAATGATATTGAAAGGTGTCCGTGTTGGAATTATTTCTTGTGTATGTTCTATTCAGTATTTCGGTCACCAGTCGTCGGTCACAAAGTCGTGACACTGTGGTGTGGAGGAGAGTGTTGGGTATCATGGTTGGCGCCAAAGAGGCGGATACATATCAGTGCTCTGTGACGCCTGTATTCTCTGAGCAGTGCTATATTCCAGAAGCGCCATTCCAGGCGCGCTTATGTGGAGACACATATTATTTGATGTGCTGTGAATCTATTTCGAACTAGCCATGTGTCATCTATAGTTAACGACCGTGTAAGTAGGCTGTTTGGTTTTTCATGTTGGCAACGCCGCGTAGTGCTCTGTATGAAAATCACTGACTGTGCTGTGTGCAGTCTGTGGGTGGTTGGACTCATTGTTGGAGTATTCGATAGTGTAGTGTTGGGCAGTTGGATGTGAACAGCGCGTACCGTTGCGCAGTTGGAGGTGAGCCGCCAGCAGTGGTGGATGTGGGGAGAGAGATGCCACAGTTTTGAGAGGTTACTATAAGCTGACGATTTGGACGTGTGTCCGCCAGAAAAAGGAAATTAGTAAAGATGGATGTCATTAATTGATAGATATATACATTATGACTTTTGAACATTATTAAGGTAGCCGGGCGGAGTGGCCGAGCGGTTCGAGGCGCTACAGTCTGGAACCGCTACGGTCGCAGGTTCGAATCCTGCCTCGGGCATGATTGTGTGTGATGTCCTTAGGTTAGATAGGTTTAAGTAGTTCTAAGTTCTAGGGGACTGATGACCTCAGAAGTTAAGTCCCATAGTGCTCAGAGCCATTTGAACCATTATTAAGGTAAATATATTGTTTGTTCTCTATCAAAATCTTTCATTTGATAACTATGCCTATCAGTAGTTAGTGCCTTCAGTAGTTAGAATCTTCTATTTAGCTGGCAGTATTGGCACTCGGTGTATTGCAGTAGTTCGAGTAACGAAGGTTTTTGTGAGGTAAGTGATTCATGAAAGGTATAGGTTATTGTTAGTCAGGGCCATTCTTCTTTAGGGATTATTGAAAGTCAGATTTCCTTGCGCTATAAAAAAAAATATTGTGTGTCAGTTTAGTGATCATCAGAGTAAGTAAAGAGTACGTTGAGTTTTGCTCAGCTGTTTGAAAATCAAATAACGTACCAGTTTTCCAGCACAGTCATTCATAATTTTTCCAAGGGGACGTTTCAACCGTTGTAAGGTTTTCATTCATTTTCCCAGTGTCATTCTTGCTACTTGCGGGCGTTACTAGTGATAGGATATGAATGATGCGCTCTGTTTATCTCAGTAAATCGTTTTATTTCTAGCGAATGCCACATTGGGAAGCGCCGGCTGTAGTGGAGGAAGGTAGGCGTACCATGCCCAGGGCGGCAGGTTTAGGGGGCAGCAGAATATTATATTTTAAAATGGTTGCAAAAGGACAAATTAAAAATGAAAGTTTTGTGTAAATGAAGAAGTGTGAGACTAACTTGTAAACACACATCGTTCATAAAATGTAGTGTCTTTCTGGAAATTGTCAATGGTATTATGAAACAGGTGACAAAGGAATTGCTGGAGTTCGTTGTCTTGATTGCGGCTTTCAAAATAGCAAAGACAGCAGCTGACAGTGTTGGTATTTCTGTTTCTGCCATGCACCTACACAATACTTGGAATGTGACAACGTCAGCTTGAAAGCGCCTACACAAGGGAAAAACTTCCTAAAAGGGAAGCAAATATGAATGTCAGCATATGATGGCTTGACAGTTCCTTAAATACGAGTAGTGTTATCACTGGGGAAAACACTTGGTCATATATGTAGAGGAAGAATAAATGCAATTTCCTTCTGAATGCAGGTGCTCTGACTAACGGGCGTTTACACATGGAAGGATTTACGGCATCTCCCTCATCTTCTTCTTCTCACGGTCCTCTGAATTATTTTTTTCTGCTTTGTTTTCGTCTGCGTCTACGTCCACGTGATTACTCTGCTATTCACAATAAAGTACCTGGCAGAGGGTTCAATGAACCACCTTCATGCTGTCTCTCTACCGTTCCACTCTCGAACAGCACGCGGGAAAAACGAGCACTTAAGTTTTTCCGTGCGAGCCCTAATTTCCCTTTTTTTTATCGTGATGATCATTTCTCCCTATGTAGGTGGGTGCCAACAGAATGTTTCCGCAATCGGAGGAGAAAACTGGTGACTGAAATTTCATGAGAAGATCCCGTCGCAACGAAAAACGCCTTTGTCTTAATGATTGCCACTCCAATTCACGTATCATGTCTGTGACACTACCTCCTCTATTTCGGGACAATACAAAACGATCTGCCCTTTGTAATTTTTCGATGTCATCCGTCAGTCCCACCTGATGCGGATCCCACACCGCACAGCAGTACTCCAAAGTAGGGCGGACAAGCGTAGTGTAAGCAGTCTCTTTGCTAGACCTGTTGCACCTTCTAAGTGTTCTGCCAATGAATTGCAGTCTTTGGTTTGCTCTACCCACAATATTATCTATGTGATCGTTCCAATTTAGGTTATTTGTAATTGTAATCTCTAAGTATTTAGTTGAATTTACAGCCCTCAGATATGTGTGATTTATCGCGTAATCGAAATTTATCTGATTTCTTTTAGTACTCATGTGAATAACTTCGCACTTTTCCTTATTCAGGGTCAATGGCCACTTTTCGCGCCATACAGATATCTTATCTAAATCATTTTGCACGTCGTTTTGATCATCTGATGACTTTAAAAGACGGTAAGTGACAGCATCATCTGCAAACAATCTACAACGGCTACTCAGATTGTCTCCTATGTCGTTACTATAGATCAGGAACAATAGAGGGCCTATAATACTTCCTTGGGGAACGCCGGATATTACTTCTGCTTTACTCGATGAAGTTCCGTCTATTACTACGAACTGTGACCTTTCTGACAGGAAATCACGAATCCAGTCGCACAAATGAGGCGATACTCCGTAGGCACGCAGTTTGATTAGAAGACGTTTGTGAGGAACGATGTCGAAAGCCTTCTGTAAATCTAAAAATATGGAATCAATTTGACATCCCCTGTCGATAGCACTTATTACTTCGTGAGTATAAAGAGCTAGTTGTGTTTCACAAGAACGATATTTTCTGAATCCGTGCTGACTATATGTCAATACATCGTTTCCTTTTTTCTTTTATGTTTTCCCTCATTCCCTTTATTTTCTCGGTGCTGAAGCCACCCTTAGAAGATGTTAATATTTAATATAATAGGAAATAATCTGTCAAAACTTATTTTGGAATTGAAGGAGCTAAAATGCTCGAACTGTTTAGTATTCTTTATCGTTTTTCATACTGTTTGCCTTCCAAAACCTTATTTAACATATAGCTGTTAGTTTTCGACAGAATTAATCGAAGTGCTTTAAAAACTACTTGTTTTGAACCATATATCATGGTCGTGGTATGTGGAAAAGTACGCCTTCTTGATATTCGACCATAGTCGTTTCTCCTTTATTTGCTCTGCAGACGCTATATAGGCACTGGCGATTTATAGTATTTTCAACAAATAAAGCAGTTATTTGGAAGTCACTCATTGTCCTGAGGAATTTCATTTTGTACAGCAGAAGCGACAAAGAAACCGTCGACAAAACAGTACTCAGTTGTGCTCGTGGCTTCGGGTGTCGCACGCACGATCCGCTCTGCTCAGGGAACAAGAAAAAGTGAAAAGGCTTTAGTTATATACTTGGTGAGTGACCAAGTTTAATGTTGGTTGCATGGATAACTTCGGAGTTGTAGCTCAAAATGTATAACACTATTAACCTTCCGTTTCGCTGACTGGTATCCTATTCGTGACTCTGGTCTTAAAGACGTATTACTGTCAAAAGGACATATGAAGAACTGTCGTATGTGAAAATGAGTGACATTGTGAAAAGATTGACTATGTTTAAAAATTGGAGGAGTGGATGGGCCCAGGGTTGGTGGTTGGGGAAGCGGGGTGGGGAAGCGGATGATGGCATCTGAAAATTCCACACGGGTAGGCAAAATCCGTGGAGTCACCCTCGTAAATAAGCACTCGTGTATGTCACACCATGTCGTTTTAAATCACATTAGACAGGAGCTTGAATACATTTATCTTACACATTAATGCCTGGGTTTCTAAGACACTTTGTTTAGACTGCGCACTGCTACACATCCCGCTAGTCGTTTAGTTTATTTTTGTAGGTGAATAGGAATTCAAGGCAGCTTACAGTGTTCTATTCCCATACACTTTATCCAACATATAAATGAGGCTAGATTACAACACCCCGACCACCGATAATAGCGCTATTATGAAGTGGATTGCTTGCATGCAACGACTGTACAGTTCTGTTGGTGAGTCAAATAGGGTGAGGCAACAGTTTTGGCAGAAATACGTGTGTAAGTCAATTATTATCCTCAAACTAGTTACAAAATTTTATTGTAATCAAATAGGAGACTTACAAGAACATCATTTTTCGAGATAGTCCTCTTGCGTTTCAACGCACTTGATACATAGTTGTACAAGCATCCTGATGCCCTCATAAAAGAAGGTTCTCGGTTGAGCTGCCAGCCAGGAATGCACCTCTTGTTTCACTGTTTCGTGCGAGGCAAATCAACGGCCCGTTAATGCCTGTTGGAGTGGACCAAACAAGTGATAGAAGGAGCAAGATCGGGACTATATGGAGGATGATCCAATACTTCAAATTTGAGTTTCTGGAGCGTTTCAGCAGTGTGGGCAGCAGTATGCACATGGGCATTGTCGTGCAACAACACAACACCTTTTGTCAGCAATCCTCGGCGTTTGCTTTGAATTGCAGGCTTTAGCCTGGCAGTAAGCATCTCACTGTAACGTACACTGTTTATTGTTGTCTCCTTTTCCCCATAATGTTCCAGTACCGGGCATTGTGCGTCCCAAAAATCCGTAAACATCAGTTTTCCTGCGGGCGGTGGGGTCTTGAACTTTTTCTTGCACGGTGAATTTGGATGTTCCCATTCCATTCTCTGCCATTTACTCTCCGGCTCGTAATGATGGATCCACGTTTCGTACCAGTACTGTTCCTGTCTAAGAAGTTGTCCGTTTCGTTACCATAGCCATCCAAATGTTTTTTGCAGACATCCAAGCGCGTTTGTTTATGCCACAGTGTGAGTTGTTTTGGCACACACCTTGCACAAACTTTACAAAACCCAAATTTGTTGTGAATGATTTCGTAGGCAGAACCGTGACTAATTTGGAGACGATGTAACATTTCGTCAATACTTTATCGTCTGTCTAAGAGAATCATTTCACGTAAACGCTGAATGGTTCCTTCATTTGTGGCGTTAAACGGTCGTCCAACTCCTACATCGTGCGTAACACCTGTGCGATCATTTCGGAATTTTTCAATCCATTCGTAGACACTCCTTTGTGGCAAAATACTGTTCCCGTACTGTACTGAAAATCTTCGATGAATTCCGACCACAAAAAACGGAGCACTAAACGTTGCTCTTCTTTGGTGCAAATACACTACTGACCATTAAAATTCCTACACCAAGGAGAAATGTAGATGATAAACGGTTATTCATTGGACAAATATATTAAACTATAACTGAAATGTGATTACATTTTCACGCTATTTGGGTGCAAAGATCCTGAGAAATCAGTACCCAGAACAACCACCTCTGACCTTGATACGCCTTAGCATTGAGACAAACAGAGCTTGGATGGCGTGTACAGGTACAGGTACCCATGCAGCTTCAACACGATACCACAGTTCATCAAGAGTAGTGTCTGGCGCATTGTGA
The DNA here is from genome assembly GCF_023864345.2 of Schistocerca serialis cubense. Lineage (NCBI taxonomy): Eukaryota > Metazoa > Arthropoda > Insecta > Orthoptera > Acrididae > Schistocerca > Schistocerca serialis. The sequence continues at coordinate 218,275,159 of NC_064647.1, read as the reverse complement.
CGAGCCAGTTGCTCGGCCACCATTGACCACACGTTTTCAATTGGTGAGAGATCTGCAGAATGTGTTGGCCAGGGCAGCAGACGCACATTTAATGTATCCAGAAAGGCCCGTACAGGACCTACAACATGCGGTCGTGCATTATCCTGCTGAAATGAAGGGTTTCGCATGGATAGATTGAAGGGAAGAGCCACGGGTCGTAACACATCTGAAATGTAACGTCCACTGTTCAAAGTGCAGTCAGTGCGAACAAGAGGTGACCGAGACGTGTAACCAATGGTAACCCATACCAGCACGCCGGCTGAAACGCCAGTATGGCGATGACGAATACACGCATCCAATGTGGATTCACCGCGATGTCGCCAAAAACGGATGCGATCATCATGATGGTGTAAACAGAACCTGGATTCATCCGAAAAAATGACGATTTGCTATTCGTGCACCCAGGTTAGTTGTTGAGTACACCATCGCAGTCTCTCCTGTCTGTGATGCAGCGTGAAGGGTAACCGCAGCCGTGGTCTCCGAGCTGATAGTCCATGCTGCTGCAAACTTCGTCGAACTGGTGGTGAAGATGGTTGTTGTCTTTGAAACGTCCCCATCAGTTGACTCAGGGATCGAGACGTGGCTGGACGATCCGTTACAGCCATGCGGATAAGATGCCTGTCATGTCGACTGCTGGTGATACGAGGCCGTTGGGATCCAGCACGGCGTTCCATATTAACCTCCTGAACCCACCGATTCCATATTCTGCCAACAGTCGTAGGATCTTGACCAACGCGAGCAGGAATGTCGCGATACGATAAACCGCAATCGCGATAGGCTACAATCCGGCCTTTATCAAAGTCGGAAACGTGATGTTACGCGTTTCTCGTCCTTACACGAGGCATCACAACAACGTTTCACCAGGCAACGCCGGTCAACTGCTGTTTGTGTATGAGAAATCGGTTGAAAACTTTCCTCATGTCAGCACGTTGTAGGTGCCGTCACCGGCGACAACCTTATGTGAATGCACTGAAAAGCTAATCATTTTCATATCACAACATCTTCTTCATGTCTGTTAAATTTCGCATCTGTAGCACATCTTCATGGTGTAGCAATTTTAATGGCCAGTAGTGTAGACAGTGGTGCAGCCATGATTAACAGCACAGCAGCGATAACGAAACTATCCTAGCAACTTGAAAACTGCAAAGATATAACAGCAAATAAACAAAGCGCGTGTTATCAACGAAAAACGACAGTAATACCTAACTAAACGAAAATATAACCAAATTTCGGATAGTAATTTACTTACCCTGGTACATTCGTCGGTCATAAGATTGCGACCACCATAGTACTGTTGTTACTGATCCGTCCAGTCAACAGCGGCGTCTCTTGTCGAGGATCCACTGCTGGCCAGACACACGCACGGTTCATGTAGTATCAGTGAGCGTGCTGCAATGCGTAGAATGGTGAACGCGTGCGATCTGTCTGAGTTCGATGTGATAGCCTGGAGGCTCGATACAAGCATTTCCGAGACTTCATTATTTGTCGGGGGTGTTGCGATGAGTGTCTTCAACACATGGCGAAACCAAGGTGAACCGTGTCCAGACGCAGTTGGGTTGGCCGACCACCACTCATAACAAATGTCAGACGTTGTAAGCTGGGCAGAGTGGTGAAGCTGCACTGTCGGCGAACTGTGGTGACTCTAACATCAGAGTTTAATGCTGGACAGAGAAAAACTCTGTCTGAACACACAGTGCACCGACCAATCCTAACGATCGTCCTCTGCAGGAGGTGACCAATGTGCCAATGTTAATACCAAGACCTAGGCAACTAAGAATGATTTTTGGACAACATGGTTGTGGAGATGAAGCAACGATTAGTATGATTAGCCAATTCTTCAAAAACAGTCGTAATCGCTTTATTTATTATTATTATACCGCCAACCGGTTTCAACCCGACGTAGGGGTCATCTTCTGGGCGTTTACACCATTGGTCGACTGCTGGTGGTGTCACTCCTGTCAACATATTGATAGTTTCCTGCCGTTGTGTATACAGGAGTGACACCACCAGCAGTCGACCAATGGTGTAAACGCCCAGAAGATGACCCCTACGTCGGATTGAAACCGGTTGGCGATGTAATAATAATAATAAACAATGCGATTAAGACTGTTTTTGAATAATTAATTAATTAATTAACTAAGACTGAAATGGACACGTTAGCATAGAAACTGGACGCTGGCAAGGTCGCAGAGCTTTGCATGGTCTGATGAATCCCGATACCTTCCATACGATCCCGATGGGAGGGTGCGAATCCGTCGTCCTCCAGGAGAGCAGCTACTTGACACCTGTACTGCCGGATGGGGACGAACTGGCGATGGCTTCATTATAATCTGGGGAACACACATGTGGGCATCCACGGGTCCAGTGGAGCTCGTGCGAGGCAGCATGATAGCTAAGGAGCACCGCACACTGTCTGCAGACCATGTACAGCACTTCATGATGATCATGCTTCCCGAAGAAAGTGGCAATTTTCAACAAGACAATGCGTCATGTCAACAGGCTAAGAGTGTGATGGAGTGGTTCGAGGAACACATTGGCGACTTCCAATTGATGTCCTGGCCCCTACGATCGGCAGATCTAAACCCTGTAAAACACACGTGGGATGTGATTGAATATGGCGTCAGAGCACATTGCCCTCTCCCAGGAATTTACGGGAATGTGTGTGCCAAATGTTGGCAGGTCGGATTATTATGTTCTCGCTGACCAATATAAATAGCAACATAGACTGCAAACAACTGATAATTGCCGGCCGCGGTGGTCTCGCGGTTCTAGGCGCGCAGTCCGGAACCGCGCGACTGCTACGGTCGCAGGTTTGAATCCTGCCTCGGGCATGTATGTGTGTGATGTCCTTAGGTCAGTTAGGTTTAACTAGTTCTAAGTTCTAGGGGACTGATGACCTAAGATGTTAAGTTCCATAGTGCTCAGAGCCATTTGAACCATTTGAACCAACTGATAATTGTTTATTATTAGGAGCATTTGCACTACTTAAATGGAGTATGAAACTTGCGCATGTTAATGCTCTTCAAGGAACGCCTCTGCCATCGACATCAGAGATGCTTGCTGTGACTGCTGTGAGGCCAAAGACGTGGCGCAGCAGGTTAGGGTTGGTTCGGTTAGGTTAGTGTGTAACCTCAGGCACAGTCTGCCTGCGGACGAGGAAGACAACAAACACACTGTCGGAAGACGTGCGTTGGAGAGCAGCCAACAGGTGTACGGATCCGCTGAGATGCGACCAGTGACCCACGTAGGACTGATGAGTTGCAGGCAAAGTTTGACCGCTGGTGGCGTTTTGTCACTCGCTCGCCGCCGTGGTTGGAGCACGAGGTCGTTTTGGATGGTGCGCAGATACCCGCAAGTAATGCAGGCTGTATGCGTGTCATTTTTCTGTGTGTATAGAATACCGAGAGCGCATTAGTGGTCTAGGGATGTCGGCTCTGTAATAAAAAAACTGAGTATAGTAATCGATGATCAATTTTAACGGATGTCATATGACGTCCAGCCAGACCAAACGAATTGTGCAACACCGAAAAAAATTTAAAAATAGGGGTAGCGTCTCTGATTAGTAATCAACACCTCCACCGCCCTGGGTTACATATGCATTTATAATCAGCATTGGCGGCCAAAGATTTCCAACATAAGAAGTCACCTTCGTTCTGGCAACGGCCTTGTCAAAGAGGGCGGAGGAGCTGACTGTGATTCAGGGCACACGCTTGTGCTTAGGGTTGGAAACTTTCAAATGTTTCAAATGGTTCTAAGCACTATGGGACTTAACATCTGAGCTCATCAGTCCCCTAGACTTAGAACTACTTAAACCTAACTAACCTAAGGACATGACACACATCCGGTCGCGCGATCGCACGGTTCTGGACTGAAGTGCCTAGAACCGCTCGGCCACCACGGCCGGCCCGGGAAACTTTCACTAAAGGCGGGAGGATCAGCAATGTCCAACGTCATTAGGATGCAGAAGGCAATGGAAACCACTGCATTAAAGACACGTAGCATGAACCCACAGGATATGTGGCCTGTAATTGAAAAATTGTCATGATGGTCTCTCCATTGGTAAAAGATTCCGGAATAGTCCCCCACTCGGATCTCCAGGAGGCGACGTCAAGGGGGAGATGACCACGAGAAAAAGACTGAATAATCAACAAAAGGATAATAAATCCGGGCGTGGAATGTCAGAAGCTTGAAAGTAGTAGGGAAATTAAAAAATCTGAAAAAGGAAATCCAAAGGCTCAATCTAAATATAATAGGGATCAGTGAAGTGAAATGGAAAGAAGACAAAAATTCTTGGTCAGATGAGTATAGGGAAATATCAACAGCAGCAGAAAATGGTATAGGATTCGTTATGAGTAGGAAGGTAGAGCAGAGAATGTGTTACTTTTAACACTTCAGTGACAGGGTTGTTCTTACCAGAATCGACAGCAAACCAACATCGACAACGATGGTTCAGGTGCACATGCCGATGTCGCAAGCAGAAGATGAAGAGACAAAGAAAGTATAACATATTGGAATTGTAATAATGTATATAAAGGTTGGTGAAAATCTAATAGTCTGGGACGACTGGAATGGAGGGCTATTTCAAGCATTTGTGTGAAGTATTTTGCTTTAACTTTCTGTAATGTATGTTTTAAAATTTGTGCCGAAGCGTTTTCTGTTAAAAGCATGAAGGACTGAGTTGTAAATGCTGTTGGCGATTGCCAAAATCCAAAATTTGTTTAAATTATTGACTAATGTGGCAAAATGCAGATGTCGACTGAGTGTGTCGTCATTCACGGTTGTAAAATCGCTCTTGGTACCAAATGTAATATGGTTATTACGTTTATTAATAAATAATAGCTTTAACCTTGACCAGCGAAAACCGCCAGCACCTCCCACTCACCATCTTCACCGCTTCTAGCGGTACACTTGATACAGCGACAGTGCAACTCAACAATGACGAACACCATTTGTGTAACTATTTGGATTGGATTGTTTGGGGGAGGGGACCAGACAGCGAGGTCATCGGTCTCATCGGATTAGGGAGGGACGGGGAAGGAAGTCGGCCGTTGGGTTCAAATGGCTCTGAGCACTATGGGACTTAACTGCTGTGGTCATCAATCCCCTAGAACTTAGAACTACTTAAACCGGACTAACCTATCACACACATCCATGCTAGAGGCGGTCGCGCGGTTCCAGACTGTAGCACCTAGAACCGCACGGCCACTCCGGCTGGCCTAGTCGGCCGTGCCCTTTCAAAGGAATCATCCCGGCATTAGCCTGAAGCGATTTAGGGAAATCACGAAAACCTAAATCAAGATGGCCGGACGCGGGATTTGTGTAACTTCCAAAGTTGCTGTTCCTGACAGTCGCTGTAGATTAGTCCTTAAGTACTGTCTATCGTGAGATGCTCATTAAGTGCTGAGTGAGAGCCAAGCGTGTATGTATATTCACGGTTGGCGGACGGATGTCCACTTGGGAACTATTCGTGTGACCGGATACGTAACTTAGTTGTGTGTGCCGTTTTAAGAATATAACATAAACTATGATGGCTAAAGTAAGGCCAGATCGGTAGTAGAATAGAAACAACTATTAAAAAATCAAAAATGTTTTATTTGAAACTGTTAGCTACACCTTTGCGGTACTTCTCTACACAGTCGCCGCTCCGACCTAGACACACTTCGTGTCTTAGTACCAGCTTTCCAGTACCCTCGTAACAGAACGCAGGCGCCTGTGCTGGCCGCCAATTCTCTACGCTACTCTACATGTCGTTGTCTGTGCCAAAATTTTATTTGTAGCTACTGGTCCGAGTGGGCAGAAATGACTGGCAAGGGCAGCCAATTGCGGGCTGTATTGTAGGTGATCAAATACCTCCCTTCAAAAACGCTGCAGGAGCATCTTCATTGCCCCCTGCAGAGTGCAGTCGAGAATTATCATGCAGAAGGAGACGCATGGCAGTTATGTTATATGGGCTGCATTACATCAGGCGAAATTTCTCATCAGGCCTCAAACTTGTCGGGAAACTTCACTGTTCTGGACGTCTTTACGTGCTCACTGTGCGCTCAGAACTGAGAACAGCAACGAGACGCGATCGTCAGGCATACAAGAGACACTGCTCAACACATCTGTGAAAAGCTTCGTCGGATTTCCATTGCGGATTCCATTCCGTGCCCGATCGGGTGCTCTTCTACGTAAGTTCCTTGTCTTCTCTACACCATAGCATAACCGTTGAGGCATCAGCGATGCTCCGTCAGTCAAGATGCGAGGGGGGTGTATTTCAGAAATAATGCACTACTGGCCATTAAAACTGCTACACCACGAAGATGACATGTTACAGACGCGAAATTTAACCGACGGGAAGAAGATGCTGTGATATGCAGATGATTAGCTTTTCAGAGCATTCACATAAGGTTGGTGCCGGTGGCGACACCTACAACGTGCAGACGTGAGGAAAGTTTCCAATCGGTTTCTCATACAAAAACATCAGTTGACCGGCGTTTCCTGGTGAAACGTTGCCTCGTGCAAGGAGGAGAAATGAGTACCATCACGTTTCCGACTTTGATAAAGGTCGGATTGTAGCCTATCGCGATTGCGGTGTATCGTATCGCGACATTGTTGCTCGCGTTGGTCCAGATCCAATGACTGTTAGCAGAATACGGAATCGGATCCCAGCGGCCTCGTATCACTAGCAATCGAGATGACAGCCATCTTATACGCATGGCTGTAACGGATCGTGCAGTCACATCTCGATCCCTGAGTCAACAGATGGGGACGTTTCCAAGACAACAACCATCTGCACGAACAGTTCGAAGACGTTAACAGCAGCATGGACTATCAGCTCGCAGACCATGGCTGCGGTTACCCTTGACGCTGCATCACAGACAGGTGCGATGGTGTACTCAACGACAAACTTGGGTGTAAGAATGGCAAATCGTCATTTTTTTCGGATGAATCCAGCTTCGGTTTACAGCATCATGATGGTCGTATCTGTATTTGGCAACATCGCGGTGAACGCACATTGGAAGCGTGTATTCGTCATCGCCATACTGGCGTATCACCCGGCGAGATTGTATGGGGTGCCATTGGTTACACGTCTCGATCACCTCTTGTTCGCATTGACGGAACTTTGAACAGTGGAAGTTACATTTCAGATGTGTTACGACCCGTGGCTCTACCCTTCATTCGATCCCTGCGAAACCCTACATTTCAGCAGGATAATGCACGACCGCATGTTGCAGGTCCTGTACGGGCATTTCTGGATACAGAAAATGTTCGACTGCTGCCCTGGCCAGCACATTCTCCAGATCTCTCACCAAGTGAAAACGTCTGGTCAATGGTGGCCGAGCAACTGGCTCGTCACAATACGCCAGTCACTACTCTTGATGAACTGTGGTATCGTGATGAAGCTACATGGGCAGATGTACCTGTACACGCCATCCAAGCTCTGTTTGACTCAATGCCCAGGCGTATCAAGGCCATTATTACGTCCAGAGGTGGTTGTTCTGGGTACTGATTTATCAGGATCTATGCACCCAAATTGCGTGAAAATGTAATCACATGTCAGTTCCAGTATAATATATTTGTCCGTCTATCATCTGCATTTCTTCTTGGCGTAGCAATTTTAATGGCCAGTACTGTACTTACGGTGGTTTTTCGGCTGCTTTCTCGCTTACATCGCCGGTCCGGGTGGCCGAGCGGTTCTAGGCGCTACAGTCTGGAACCGCGCGACCGCTACGGTCGCATGTTCGAATCCTGCCTTGGGCATGGATGTGTGTGATGTTCGTAGGTTAGTTAGGTTTAAGTAGTTCTAAGTTCTAGGGGACTGATGACCTCTGCAGTTAAGTCTCATAGTGCTCAGAGCCATTTGAACCATTTTTTTCGCTTACATCGCGAAATGCCATCCTCTAGCACATCGTTGATTTTCTGTATTAGACAATGATAATTTTGGTCACTGATGATGGTTTACCTCACTAAAGCGAAACGCGTCTGTTGAAAAAGAATCACCACTGATGACTCCTTACCTCAATAAAGCGAGCCGCGTCTGGTGAAAAATCATACATTTTTGTAGTTGCAACGACGGATCAAAAATACTCTCATGAATTATAAAGCAACTACGGACACTATGGCCCCACAAATAAAAAATCCTATTATTTAGAGAAACTTGAACGACTTCTTTCAGACACTCCTCAGTTACAAAAAAAAATCATTGTTTCCAAAATCCCTTGCTTGGTTCACTAGCTACACTCATCTACATTAGATAGATTTTTTTCCTTCTTTTCTGAATCAAATTGGCACCAGTTATAGTGCTTGCCATAGATCACCTCAAATTCAACATGCCTTGAGAACATCGCTGCAGTGTCGCCATGTTCTAATATTTTCCGACAAACATTTTTTTGTAGTATACTGAAACATATGCTTAGTAACTGCCCCAAGCGTCGTATATCTATCACCTATCCTTCCACGCAATAACAAGTTCTAAGAGAACCCCTTTATAGGCTGTTACAGTGTTGTTACCCCTTAAAAGCCGTCTCATCAATCCTAATTATGACATCAGTCAACTGTTCATGAACGCCAATCTTTTCACAGAACTAGATGCGCCTATGCAGATCGTCCTCATTTATTGCGTGAGAGTTCCGACTTTGAGCGCTTTAAAATACGGTGAATACTTGATCTGATTACACCTGATTCACACGTGGCTTGCCGTGTAGACCTCGTCTGGGGATCTTGCCTAGGTTAGTACCATTGCGTCCACCTCTCTTTCAACGGCTACCGATCACTTCCTTTCACAACGTCCCTTCTTCAGATCAGGCACACTTCTTTACCTCTCAAACTTGTTGCGTAATTTTACCATTATTACACGTGACAGTGGCACACTACAAGGCTCTATTCGCCTGGTCGGTGCATTTCTTGCATGTTTTCACATTTCCAGTAACACTTAAAAATACACTTTGTTCACTACAAGGACAAGTTTCCAGCCATATTGTTATATCCGTGATGTTACTGGCTCTTTGAAACAAACAAAAGAGAAACAAGTGAATGGCCAGTCATAATAGTTTTGAGAGCACCAAGTAATTGCAGATTATTGTTAATACTTCAACAGTTATCAACGTCCAAACAATGTGAACCCCTTCTAGGGACTCCCTTTGTAAATATGGACGCTGGATGCACGTGCCACTGTGGGATAATGAAACTGGCACATGGGACGAATTGGTGGCGGATCGTATAAAGCTACTCACTCTCGAACCTCCAGGTGTCGGACATTCAAAACGACACCAAACGTTGCATGTCGATAGAGTATCAACCGAACTCCGAATTAGTTCGTACTATGTATTGTCGTCAAGCAGAACGAGCGTAGACGTTAATTAAAAGTGACAACAGAACCACCAGAGCACTTGAAAACCGTATTTTTGAGGGCTGAATCTCGAACGGATTCCGTGAGTGAGTTAGTGGAGCGTAAGATCATCGCGTCCGCAGCTTGTGGTCTAGTGGCTAGCGTTGCTACCTCTGGATCCTGGCGTTTCGAGTTCGGTTCCAGTCCGGGTTGGGGATTTTCTCTGACTAAAATTTAAATGTTAAAAAATGACGTAATTCCTCCAACTGTATTAAGGTGTTGGTTTTATTGACAACTAGTTTCGATGTTGTTACAACATCATCTTCAGGCCCATACTTCTTGATAGTAACTGTATGTATCTAACAGTAGTAGGTAGTGGTGAGATAGGCGTGAGATAGGGGTGCCCTTAGGATTGACGTTCTGTCGCGCTGACCACACAGCTACCAGGGGTGGACTTCTCTGCCTGTGGACTGGTTGTTTGTGTTGTGATCATTTCATCACCGCTGTGTCACGAAATTTTAACACTAGATGTTGTGTAGGCCGACAACGCATCATTTTTAAATTACGGAAACTTGGAACCACGCGTGTAATGCGTAATAGGCAGACATCTATCCAGACCATCACACAGGAATAACAAACTCCATCAGGATCCACTGCAAGTGTGTCTGTCACTAGTAGTTAGTGGTGAGACAGGGGGAACGCGCCTATCTCACCACTAACTACTAGTGTTAGACACATACTGTTACTGTCAACAAGTATGGGCCTGAAGATGATGTTGTAACAACATCAAACCTAGTTGCCAATAAAAACAACACCTTAATACAGCTGGAGCAATTACGTAATTTTTTAATATATATTATACCAGATGACGTCCCAAGTCGTCCGTTTTAATTATAGATATATGAAGATTAAAATTTAAATGTCCTCTGACTAGGGCCTCCCGTAGGGTAGACCGTGCGCTGGGTGCAAGTATTTCGATCTGACGGCACTGCGGTGATTTGTGCGTCGATGGGGTTGAAATGATGATGAGGACAACACCAAGAAAATCTGCGACCCAGCCGGGAATCGAACCCGGGCCCTTCGAATTAATCTTCTGTCACGCTGACCACTCAGCTATCGGGGGGTGGACTTCTCTGCCTGTGGACTGGGTGTTTGTGTTGTCATCATTTCATAATCATTCTCATCATTCGTGACAGTGGTTATATTGGACTGTGCAGAAAATTGGATTATGAAAAAATTGGGACATTGTCCGGGCGCTGATGACCTCGTAATTGAACGCCCCACAAACCAAACATCATCGTGCCCGTAAGATCATCGTACGGTGGAGCCCGGCTCAAATCTAAATACTGAAATTTTTTCAACTGTTTATGCATGAAACTGTTATATGTGACAGCATGATTATGCTGCTTTTCCTGTGCTCTGGTAGTTCTGGTGTTACTTTTAATTAACATTTACACCTGTTCTACTGGCTGACAGTACACAGTACGAACTAAATCGTAGTTCTGGTTGATACTCTATGGGATACGTCTGGTACGGATCTGAGTGGCCGTCAGCTGGAGGTTTGGGTGTCGGTACGCTGATGATTCGAAAGAAAAGCGCGTGGTTGGGGTCCGTTGCGAAGGTCGTAATACAGTGTGGATCGCTCGAGCGAAACTGGTAGCTGCGTCCCTTGACCCGGTGAAGAGGCGACCGCGACCTGGCTGGAACGCAGCTGCCTGCTGAAGGTGAAAGTCAAGGGAGCATCGCGAGGAGCGGGGAACAGGTTCAGCCGACCTGGCCCCCAGGATGAGCTGGCAGTCTCGCCCGATCGTCACATTACATAACACTCGTGTCGGTCCACTGACCTTAACAACGCTACTCTTCTACACCAACACTGGACATACTTGCACAACCTCCGCTGAAAGCACTAACAGAAAGCGAATATGGTTGTTAACTCATAAATCCTACAGAGTGGAGGAAACTTTTGTCACGAAATTTTAACCCTAGATAGCTGATGCCAATAGGGACCAAAATTAGTAACGGTGTTTAGGGCGACAACGCACCATTTTTAAACTACGGAAACTCGGCACCACGCGCTTAATGTGTAAGAGACAGACATCCATCCAGACCATCACACAGGAATTCACAAATCCATCAGGATCCACTGCATGTACTTTGACAATTACGCGGGAGGTGACAAAACTTGGATTCCATGGTCGAGCAGCTCTCGCAAGCCACACTTCACGCCGGTAAATGCCAACGAAGCATCGCGTGATGTAAGGACCGTAAACATTGGACGACTGAACAGTAGTAAAACATTGTGTGGAGTGACGAATCACGGTACACAGTGTGGCGATCCGAAGAGAGGGTGAAGCTCAGCCGAATACCCGGCGAATGTCTCCTACCAGCGTGTGTAGTGCCAACAGTAATATCCGGAGGCGGTGGTGTTATACTGTGGTCGTGTTTCACATGGAAGTGGCTTGCACGCCTTGTTATTTTGCGTGGCACTATCACAACACAGGCCTACATTGACGTTTTAAACACCTTCCTCCTTCCAAGTGTTGAGGAGCAATTTGGGGATGGCGATTGCTTGTTTCAACGCGATGGAACACCTGTTCATAATGCACGGCCTGTGGCTAAGCGATTACACGACAATAAAAATCCTGAAATAGAGTGGCCTGCACAGTCCTGATCTGAATCCTGGATACAACCTGTGGGATATTTTGGAACGTCGACTTCTAGCCAGGACTCACCGGCCGACATCGGTACCTATCCTCAGTGCAGCACTTCCTGAAGAACGGGCTGTCATTCCATAAGAAACCTTCGAGCACCTGATTGAACGTATGCCTGCGAGAATGGAAGCTGGCATCAAGGCTAAGGGTGAGCCAACACCATACTGAATTCCACCATTACCTATGGAGGGCGCCACGAACGAAGTCATTTTCAGCCAGGTGTCCGGATACTTTTATCATATACTGTATGATATAAAGGACGGGACCTAAAACCGAGGTTAGCGGGATTCTTGCTCAATTTCCATATCAGTGTGGACTTGGCTCCGTTAATATTACTGTAAGCAGCATGGATCTTCCCTTTGGTCGTTGTTCTTTTACAGTTACACGTTTCTCATCCTGCCAGTCCAACTTTGCCGTTTCGCTGTATAAATTCTGAAAAACTACGATGCACGAGTTGGCGTACCCTGTTATGTAAGGAGGCATACGTTTTTCACATTAGGAGCATTTTGCTGCCACCTTCTGCCAGGTACTCCATATCAGAGACCTCATTAGACATGGTGAGAGAGCAGAATGGGGCACTCCGCGGGAATCAGGGATTGTCTGGCGATTGGGTGTCACTTGTAACATACGTCTGTACGTGACACATCTACACTCCTAAACATCCCTAAGTCCACTGTTTCCGATGTAATAGTGAAGTGGAAACGTGAAGGGACACGTGTAGTACAAAAGTTTACAGGCCCACCTGGTTTGTTGACTGACAGAGAGCGCCGACAGTTGAAGAGGGCCATAATGTGTAATAGGCAGACATCTATACAGACCATCACACAGGAATTCCAAACTGCTTCAGGATCCACTGCAAGTACTATGACAGTTAGGCGGGAGGTGAGAGAACTTGGATTTCATGGTCGAGAAGCTGCTCATAAGCCACACATCACACCGGTAAATGCCAAACTACGCGTCGCTTGGTGTAAGGAGTGTAAGCATTGGACTATCGAACAGTGGAAAAAAGTCGTGTGGAGAGACGAATCACGGTATACAATGTGGCATTCCGATGGCACGGTGTGGGTATGGCGAATGCCCGATGAACATCATCTGCCAGCGTATGTAGTGCCAACATTAAAATTCGGTGACGGTGGTTCATGCAGGGGGCTTGCACCCCTTGTTGTTTTGCGTGGCCCTATCAAAGCACATGCCTACATTGATGTTTTAAGCACCTGCTTGCTTCCCACTGTTGAAGAGCAATACGGGGATGGCGACTGCATCTTTGAACACGATCGAGAACCTGTTCATACTGCACGGCCTGTGGCGGAGTGGTTACACGACAGTAACATCAGTGTAATGGAATGGCCTGCTCAAAGTCTTGACCTGAATCCTATAGAACACATTTGTGGATATTTTGGAACGCCGACTTCGTGCCAGGCCTCACCGACCGACATCGATACCTCTCCTCAGTGCAGCACCCTGAAAAATAGGCTGCCACTCCCCAAGAAACCATCTGGCACCTGTTTGAACGTATGCCTGCGAGAGTGGAAGCCATCATCAAGGCTAAGGGTGGGCCAACACCATACTGAATTCCAGCATTACCGATGGAGGGCGCGACGAACTTGTAAGTCATTTTCAACCAGGTGTCCCGATACATTTGGTCACAGAGTGTACTTGTTTCACAGCGTTCTGAAACTGTTATCAACCGTGCTGATATGTGCTATGGAACTGGTGTTGTGTTGAAGGATATTCGGCGACAGATTTATTGACATATTTATTAAAAACGCAGTCAAATGTAGGTATTAAAACACAGAAAATTATGCAAGACAATCTGAGCAGGTTCCTTCGAAATTAATTAAATTAATTTGCAACAACACAAGTGTTGGTAGATATTACATAACTTCCAGAAATGACTGAATGAAATGTCATGTTTTGAGAATAACATTAAACTAAAAACTTTGATAGCTGCTTAACACAGAGCTCTATCAGATCATAAGTCTATAAAATTAAACAACATATTGAAAATAGCTAACAGATCAAGAACATCAGCCATCCACAATCACATGACTGTTTGCACGTAATCAGAAGGAAGATCACTGGTTCCAATCAAGCCGAATAACCTGACAACATTAAATTTAAAGTAAGATTGCCGCGCGGGATTAGCCGAACGGTCTAGGGCGCTGCAGACATGGACTGTGCGGTTGATCCCGGCGGAGGTTCGAGTCCTCCCTCGGACATGGGTGTGTGTGTTTGTCCTTAGGATAATTTAGGTTAAGTAGTGTGTAAGCTTAGGGACTGACGACCTTAGCAGTTAAGTCCCATAAGATTTCACTCACATCTGAACATTATTTTGAACAAAGTGAGATACAAGCGGCAGTTGCAGAGCCACGCAGTTTCTATTTCTTCACTTAAGGGGGCCCGTTAATAAAATTGACCAAAAATGTCAACTTTCGATGTATTTGTTATTTGTTAGTGCAAGTCATGGACAACAAGATACCAAAGTTTCAATGTTGAAATCGCATTCGAAGTGCCTGAAAATTAATTAAAAGTGTGACGTGGCCTCCCTGCCACGCCCACGTTTTGCAGCAGCACTTTAATACCAGCTCAGTGAACAACGATTCTGTGTATGACTTTCAACCAAACCTGGGCGTGATACATCTAGAAGGCCGTGATACATACTCTTTGGTTTTATAGATCATTTTTGACTGTGTTCGATATCTTATAAACTCATATGGAAACGATGTTCTAAAAACACATTTGCACCTACTACAATCGTCAGAATTGCAACTTATGATGCAGTTATTGTATTTAATGGTGGGAACGTCGGGAGGACGAAGGTATTAGGAAGGATGGGCTTCAAGATAGGACATCCTAAGAAAAATAGATTTACAGCGCTTCTCTGCAGCTATAAAGTCAGTTGAACCTGGTAAACGAAAGAAGACAGACGACATGAAACCAGAGGAGAAGCCTTGAAGGGAAACATGATCCAGAGTACAAATATAGTGCCTTCTGAAGAAGTGACATAAGGAAAAATGTTAGGTTTAACGTTAAATTGCGTTTCCTGAAAAGTTTGTTGTTTGAAGTTTATGTACCTTTTCCTCAGATTATATTAATTCAAAAATATTTCTGTGAACCTAATAAACGTTGTCTCAAGAGCAAAGTTTGAAATTCTGATTGCAAGCTGAGATATGGGGCAAAGTGCTTGGAATTTTGCATGAATTTAAAATTGTACTTGTGGAATTATAAATTAAAAAATTATGAAAATTCTCCTATTTGACCTATTCCAAAAACTTCATGAGAGAAGCTTACAACATATAAACAGATGAAACAGAGAGATTTTTGTAGAAATCTCTTGAATACTTTTTGAGAAAAAGGAACATACATAATTTTTTGAAAATAAAACTTCAAAATTCATTAAAAAAAGTTGGATATATATAATCAAAGGATTTTATATGTAAATGTGTTACTTTCATGTAAAGCGTGGTACAAAATTTCATTGACAGATATCCAAAACTGTGGATTGGCTGCATTTTTGAAATAGTGTGTGTTTTTCATCAACGTCCCCCCTTAAGTGAGAATGACGCTTGCCACTAGAGAGACAGGCACTCTCTCAGTAAAGGCATTTATAATACGTAGGCCTCCTTAGCTGGACCCACAATATAAACGGCAGATACATCAAGCTATTCTGTAACATACGAACCACTAACTAACAGTTTCCATTTGCAACACAAATAGACAATGTGTGTACACTTGGAAATGGTGAACATTGGGCATACAGCACCTGATATAAAAATAAAGAACAAATTTTACGTATAGGCGCAATGAAAGTTAGTCATGTAGCTCGTGCCCTACTGGTTTTGACACACACATTCTCAGAAATGTAACCTGAGTGAGATGATTTAAAGTACCAGGATGTAGAGTTAGAATATCCGCTGAGCGACGCAACATAATCACGCACACGATAATCGGACGCTCACCATAATTTCATCCAGTTCGAGGCGTAAGCTGAGAAACGCTAGAACAAGGGCTGCCGTCAAGAGTTTGCTAAGAATCAGGAATCAACGGATGCTATCCACCAGATGGCCCTGCACTCCGTTCTTGAAACTGGCAGACAGGAATCCAGCCCCGCACCACAGCCTTCTTGCAGTTACAAATACCTAGAACAAATGAAGTTCTATTATTGGCGCAGAGACAGCTTTCTCAACGAGTAAACGTCACGGCTCCAGGCGACACTTAATGCCCACAGAAGCCGCAGTGACCGAAAACACAAGTTTCGCAGCGAACCAAGAATACTGCCGGTCACGAGGTAACGACGTATACTTCTATTCGCTGTCAATCACACCGCTCAACTGCCCGTCACTTCGAGAGCGCCTTCTGCGCTTAAACCCTGGCCCACAGACCTGCCCTCTGCAGGCAACCAACCTCTCGAGACGAGAGGCTGTTGCGGCCAGAGAGGCTAATAAGGAGCTGGAATTATCTACACTCCTGGAAATGGAAAAAAGAACACATTGACACCGGTGTGTCAGACCCACCATACTTGCTCCGGACACTGCGAGAGGGCTGTACAAGCAATGATCACACGCACGGCACAGCGGACACACCAGGAACCGCGGTGTTGGCCGTCGAATGGCGCTATCTGCGCAGCATTTGTGCACCGCCGCCTTCAGTGTCAGCCAGTTTGCCGTGGCATACGGAGCTCCATCGCAGTCTTTAACACTGGTAGCATGCCGCGACAGCGTGGACGTGAACCGTATGTGCAGTTGACGGACTTTGAGCGAGGGCGTATAGTGGGCATGCGGGAGGCCGAATGGACGTACCGCCGAATTGCTCAACACGTGGGGCGTGAGGTCTCCACAGTACATCGATGTTGTCGCCAGTGGTCGGCGGAAGGTGCACGTGCCCGTCGACCTGGGACCGGACCGCAGCGACGCACGGATGCACGCCAAGACCGTAGGATCCTACGCAGTGCCGTAGGGGACCGCACCGCCACTTCCCAGCAAATTAGGGACACTGTTGCTCCAGGGTATCGGCGAGGACCATTCGCAACCGTCTCCATGAAGCTGGGCTACGGTCCCGCACACCGTTAGGCCGTCTTCCGCTGACGCCCCAACATCGTGCAGCCCGCCTCCAGTGGTGTGGCGACTGGCGTGAATGGAGAGACGAATGGAGACGTGTCGTCTTCAGCGATGAGAGTCGCTTCTGCCTTGGTGCCAATGATGGTCGTATGCGTGTTTGGCGCCGTGCAGGTGAGCGCCACAATCAGGACTACAAACGACAGAGGCACACAGGGCCAACACCCAGCATCATGGTGTGGGGAGCGATCTCCTACACTGGCCGTACACCACTGGTGATCGTCGAGAGGACACTGAATAGTGCACGGTACATCCAAACCGTCATCGAACCCATCGTTCTACCATTCCTAGACCGGCAAGGGAACTTGCTGTTCCAACAGGACAATGCACGTCCGCATGTATCCCGTGCCACCCAACGTGCTCTAGAAGGTGTAAGTCAACTACCCTAGCCAGCAAGATCTCCGGATCTGTCCCCCATTGAGCATGTTTGGGACTGGATGAAGCGTCGTCTCACGCGGTCTGCACGTCCAGCACGAACGCTGGTCCAACTGAGGCGCCAGGTGGAAATGGCATGGCAAGCCGTTCCACTGGACTACATCCAGCATCTCTACGATCGTCCCCATGGGAGAATAGCAGCCTGCATTGCTGCGAAAGGTGGATATACACTGTACTAGTGCCGACATTGTGCATGCTCTGTTGCCTGTGTCTATGTGCCTGTGGGTCTGTCAGTGTGATCATGTGATGTATCTGACCCCAGGAATGTGTCAATAAAGTTTCCCCTTCCTGGGACAATGAATTCACGGTGTTCTTATTTCAATTTCCAGGAGTGTATATCAAAGCTGCCCTCACGGCGCACGTGCCTTCCGACGCAAATGGATTTCAATCCGCTAATAACGGACAAATTCGTAATCTCATTAGAGTGCAATCACTACTACTGCAGCCTTAACAGAAATGGTACATATCGAGAGTAGCTCCTTACAGTTCACGAGTGCCATGAGGATCACCAACACCAATCCGCAGAATCGGCAATCAGCGCAAAAGCTGCTAGCAAGAGCTGTGCAGCAGGTAAATCAGCTTAAATATACAACAAGCAAGATCTGCAGCAATATCAACCGTGCCAACACATTTCATGGCTTATATGTGCGGCACTTAAAAGCCACTAAAATTCAGTCAGCAACTACAACAACTCAAATGGGCTCAACAGGTGCCAAGCTGATCTGGGCACCACCTAAAACCAGTGGTAAATATTAACAACAAGCTGCTACAAAGCTAACGAACACAATGACTGTCCAACTGATCTGTGCAGCCCTTAAAATCATGTGAAAATTTAATCACAACTGCCTCAACCCAAACGTACTCAACAGCTGCCCAGTTCATCCTTGAAACACTTAAAACCGCATTAACACTGCAACACAAGTCCCAAGTCTCTCAAGACAACTCCAAAAGAGTTCGATTCAAGAAACGGAAAATCCAGTGCCACAAACTCAAGGTGGTCCACAGCACAAGGCAACCGAAGCAGTATCTCCCATCTTCGTTTTGTCCTTAGATATAAGTATCTCATCCATTTATTATTCTGTTCTGGTGCTTAGGCCGATCACCCCAGTTGCACAAAAGCTGATTATGCACGGCAAATTCCTATGGGACCAAACTGCTGAGGTCATCGGCCCCTAGGCTTACACACTACTTACTCTATCTTAAGCTAACTTACGCTTAGGACAACACACACACCAACGCCCGAACGAAGACTCCGAAGACTCGAACCTCCGGCGGGGGGAGCCGCGAGAACCATGGAAAGGCTACACTGCACGGAAGATTATGCACTTAAGATTAAACACTAGACTACACATATTACTAACGCTCCTGCATGATTAGTCTTTTTTGCTTATGTGTCTACAATTACACTCGACTGTTCATACATTTCCGGCACTCTGCCTGCTTAATTTCTTTACCTTAGACGACCATCCTTATGCGTCCATTTCTCGTAGTGGCTTAGTCTGTTCCTCGTCTTGGTGATAAAATCCATCATTTATACGGTTGTTCGTTAGTGGTATCCTCTCACTTGGGAATATTACTCGTTGCATTACATATACCATTCGGACTGTTACCTCAACTTATTATATTGTTTGGTCTTTAATTGAAACATCACAATTTTCTGACGTCCACATTTTCAACATTGACCTCACGAAAAGCTTATCCGCCACTTCTGCAGTCATCTTAGATCAGTCATTTCTCTCTATAACTTGTGATTTTAAGTTCTCCTACCCACTTCTAGAGTTAAATCACCTTACGACCACATCATTTATCTGCCCTTTTTGATTTCCTATTCTATGCACATAACTTGTTTCGATCACACTATTCAGATTGCGAATTGCCTTTCCGTTATTTGTAAGCCCCATATAAAAGCTATTTCAAGTAACACTTTACATATGAAGTCTTACATTAGGTAGGCCGCTTTTATATTTCACAAATTCCACCACTTTCCGTTTCTCTACAGAAAGACAATATGGCCACTCTTTACAGAGAGTTGACGCAGTGCTGAGTTGTAACCGTTTATTTGTGCAGGGCAGAATTTCATCATAAATAAGTGGATCTTCAGAGGAAAG
Organism: Schistocerca serialis cubense; assembly: GCF_023864345.2. NCBI lineage: Eukaryota > Metazoa > Arthropoda > Insecta > Orthoptera > Acrididae > Schistocerca > Schistocerca serialis. Next base: position 218,255,442 of record NC_064647.1, on the reverse strand, counting down.
TTCGGGACTGTAAGTAACACAATTCCCTGTGTTAATAACGTATAAGGCGAACAGCACTACAGATGCGCTACAGACAATACTTCAGTAATTGCTGTTGAGTCTTCGACGACATAACGTTCCGTGTTCCCCTGACGAAAATTTTTGATCCTCTTACATATCCGATTAATGTACCGTACAACGCACTTCGTTTACAAGATGTCTGTATGGTAATGAATCGGAGGTTATTCAAAAGTGTAGAAACTCCGTTCATCAGGTTTCCTCTATTTACAACACAGAGAATTTCGTGTGTGGCGAAGATGAGTTTCTCATTACCACAACTAGTGCTTATACAAAATAATTAGTACACTGCTTAACGTGGTATTACTTTCGACACGGCTGCAGGTATAGGATGAACTCTATACCGATTGTGGGTGTGGAACCGATTGACTACGCCACAGATAGATAATTGTAGTCTCCAATGAAAAACAGCCCACAGTTGCACTAAATTATGTTTATTTTTTATTATTATAGCAGAAACCATGGTCAAGGTTTAAAATAAACATAATTTAGTGCAACTGTGGGTTATTTTTCATTCGAGACAATTTCGTAATGCTGTTGTCGCTGCCATGATGACAATAATGAGATAATTGTAGCGCTTCGATCGAACGTTGCTCCGATAATAATGGGATGGTATTTCCGACTGTTGTCACCTTGGTTATTGGTGCGTCAATTGTGTAGTGTATGCTGTGAGGCTCGAAAGCTCAATTGGGAAGGAGTGGTGCCTTGGATGACTGCGGATGTCTCTACGTGCTTAAGTTACAGACAGACGTAAATTTGCAAATGACTGCAATTGACATCTCAAATGCTGGGATGGTAACTTAGGGTTAATCAGAGGGAGAAGAACCGTATGCTCTCGAGTAAATCACTTACGACAACCCCAACATACAATGAGTTGGAAATAAAAAAATCATCATATATCATCAGATACCTCCTGATATTGTGTAGGATCTGGTTTTGTCCGGCATAGTGCAACAATTCGATGTTGAATGGTCTCAACAAATTGTTGGTAGTTCCCTGCGGAAGTATTGAGCCACGCTGCCTCCATAGAGTCCATAACTGCGAAATACGAGGGCAGTTCAATAAGTAATGCAACACACTTTTTTTCTGAAACAGGGGTTGTTTTATTCAGCATTGAAATACACCAGGTTATTCCCCAATCTTTTAGCTACACAACACTATTTTTCAACGTAATCTCCATTCAATGCTACGGCCTTACGCCACCTTGAAATGAGGGCCTGTATGCCTGCACGGTACCATTCCACTGGTCGATGTCGGAGCCAACGTCGTACTGCATCAATAACTTCTTCATCATCCGCGTAGTGCCTCCCACGGATTGCGTCCTTCATTGGGCCAAACATATGGAAATCCGACGGTGCGAGATCGGCGCTGTAGGGTGCATGAGGAAGAACAGTCCACTGAAGTTTTGTGAGCTCCTCTCGGGTGCGAAGACTTGTGTGAGGTCTTGCGTTGTCATGAAGAAGGAGAAGTTCGTTCAGATATTTGTGCCTACGAACACGCTGAAGTCGTTTCTTCAATTTCTGAAGAGTAGCACAATACACTTCAGAGTTGATCGTTTGACCATGGGGAAGGACATCGAACAGAATAACCTCTTCAGCGTCCCAGAAGACTGTAACCATGACTTTACCGTCTGAGGGTATGGCTTTAAACTTTTTCTTGGTAGGGGAGAGGGTGTGGCGCCACTCCATTGATTGCCGTTTTGTTTCAGGTTCGAAGTGATGAACCCATGTTTCATCGCGTGTAACAATCTTTGACAAGAAATAGTCACTCTCAGCCACATGACGAGCAAGCAATTCCGCACAGATGGTTCTCCTTTGCTCTTTATGGTGTTCGGTTAGACAACGAGGGACCCAGCGGGAACAAACCTTTGAATATCCCAACTGGTGAACAATTGTGACAGCACTACCAACAGAGATGTCAAGTTGAGCACTGAGTTGTTTGATGGTGATCCGTCGATCATCTCGAACGAGTGTGTTCGCACGCTCCGCCATTGCAGGAGTCACAGCTGTGCACGGCCGGCCCGCACGCGGGAGATCAGACAGTCTTGCTTGACCTTGCGGCGATGATGACACACGCTTTGCCCAACGACTCACCGTGCTTTTGTCCACTGCCAGATCACCGTAGACATTCTGCAAGCGCCAATGAATATCTGAGATGCCCCGGTTTTCCGCCAAAAGAAACTCGATCACTGCCCGTTGTTTGCAACGCACATCCGTTACAGACGCCATTTTAACAGCTTCGTACAGCGCTGCCACCTGTCGGAAGTCAATGATACTATACGAGACGAAGCAGGAATGTTTGAAAATATTCCACAAGAAATTTCCGGTTTTTTCAACCAAAATTGGCTGAGAAAAAAAAATATGTTGCATTACTTATTGAACTGCCCTCGTAGTTGCAGGTGCAGGTGCAGGATTTTGTGCATGAACTGACCTCTCTAATATGTCCCATAACTGTTCGATGGGATTTACGTTGGGAGAACTGCAAGGCCAAATCATTCGCTCGAATTGTCCATAGCGTTCTTCAAACCAAGCGCGAACAGTTGTGGCCCGGTGACATGGCACATTGTCATCTGTAGTGTCCCTTTTGCAATATTCATCATTATCGAGGTGAAACATAAATAAAAATGATTGTATGTGACTCAAAATGAACTGCAAACATTGATTTATCTGCGAAAGGTAATAACACTAACTGTAAAAATATACAATATAGATCGATAGATACAGAAAAGACATTATTTTTATTTTATGAGAATATAATGTGTAAGTAATTAAAATAAGTATTATTATCTTTGTAAGAGTATAAAACACAATGCAATACTCATTCTTCTGTCTAGTCTGTTCTGTTCTGTTCGTTCTGGTGTTAGCTGGATAAGGTACGCAAGCTATTGTCCTGCGCTAGCATTTGTTTCTGTCGTAACGTAATTGCAAATATCTAATGGTGTAAACTGTGTTCTAGTAAGAATATATTAGTATAAAGTGATCTCCGTGTGTTATTTCAAGAACCTACGCCACATTTATCTTATGAAAAGAATATTTAATGAACATTATTTAGCATGTTTCCAGCTGCTGCGGAGCGAGTAACAGTGATCTCTGACTGTTAACAATTAGCCGCCATTACGCGGTACATTTAAAAATATTTTTTCACAGCACAACGCCTGATGGCCGGAGCGTAAGAAATTATGTAAAAATATTCAGTGAGATTGGTTGAAGGAATCCAGTGAAATAATTTTATTAAAACTTGTCTATTTTCTGTTATAGTAATAATTTCAGATCAGTGAACTGGAGCTGAGTAATACTACGCTATTGCATTTACAGTAATTTGTAGGGAGCCTGGCGCTCGATAAAACCAGATATAATACGTAATTGGCAATCTACAAAATTCATTATTTTGCATATTATATCTCTTTTGTATTTTTTTGGAAGCTAAACGTAAATACTACCTTCACTAAAATCAGTAACAGATCACGATAAATCAAAGGACAAACAAATTTACTAGGAGAGTGTCTCCTCTAAATAAATAGTTACATTATTTGTGTAAGAGATATAATACATCCTTAAAAATTCCACCTTTGGTTGGGAATATGAAGTCCACAAATGGCTGAAAATGGTCTCCAACTAGCGGAACATAACCTCTTCCTGTCAATTATCAGTTCAGTAGGACCATAGGACACAGTCCAATCCATGCAAACACAGCCCACAGCATAATGGGGCCACCACCAGAATGCTTGCTGCCTTGTTGACAACATGGGTCCATGGCTTAGTGCGGTCTGTGTCACAATCTAACCATACCATCAGCTCTTACTAAATGAAATCCGGAACCATCTGACCAGGCCACTGTTTTCCAGTCGTCTATGGTCCAACTGATTTGGTCATGAGCCCAGGAGAAGCACCGCAGTGCTGTTAGCAACGGCACTGGTATCCGTCTTCTGCTGCCACAGCCCATTAACGCCAAATTTCGCCGCACTGTCCTAGTGAATATGTTCGTCGTACGTCCCACATTGATTTCTGTGGTTATTTCACACAGTTTTGCATGTCTGTTACCACTCACAACTGGACGCAGCTGCAGGTGTTCTCAGTCGTTAAGCTTTGTCAACGGTGAAGTAATGCCTGTATTCTCGGGACACTCTTGACAGTGTATATCTCGGAACACTGAAATCCCTGGCGATTTTTGAAGTGGAATGTCCTATGCCCGTATCTCCAACTGTCCCTCCGCGTTCAAATTCAGTTAAATCCCATTCTGCGGCCGAAATCACGTCGGAAACTTCGTATTAAGCACCCGAGTACAAACATGACCATCATCTAAGAAATCCTCAACTTTTTTGCATTCTTCCGTATTTTATTCTTATCAGCAGCTTGGATGATTGTGCTATAATTCTCGCACTAGCTGGCTGCTGGAATCTTGGGAATTGTCAGTTCTGATTTTAATACTGGATGTCCTATCTGCTCCCTATCGGCTGCTGTTCCTTCTGGCATTACATCAGGCAGTCCTCACCTTCATAGAAGCCTTAATATACTCTTTCCACCTATACACTGTCTCCTCTGAATTTGACAGTTCGATTCTAATTGCACTCATATTATTTCCGTCCTTGCGTTTAATTTCTTTTGAATCAGTCCTTCTGACAGTAACTTCTTTTTCTATTTGTTCACGTTTTCCATGCACCCATTTCGCTTTAACTTCCCAGCACCTCCTATAAATTTCATTCCAACGTGACTCGTATTGCTGTATTCCTGAATTTCCCTGAACATTCTTGCACTTCCTTCTTTCGTCGATCATCTGAAGTATTTCTTCTGTTACCCATGGTTTATTCGCAGCTACCTTGCTTGTAACTATGGTTTTCTTTCCTACTTCCGTGATTGCTCTTCTTATAAATGTCCATTCCTCCTCACCTAAACTGCCTACTAGCATGTTCCTTATCTCACTATCTACAGCTTCAGAGACCTAGAAGTGTATTTCTTCATTCCTTAGTAATTCTCACTTCTTTGACCGTTGATTCTGCCTGTCTAATCGCTTAAACCTTAGCCTACTTATCATCATTCCTAACTTGTGGTCTGAGTAATATATCTGTTCACGAGTACGCCTTACAATCTAGCATCTGATTTCAGAACCTATGCCTATCAACAACGTAATCTAACTGAAATTTTCCGATACATCGAGGCCTTTTCCATGTATAGCACTTTCTGATTCTCGAACATAGTATTCTGCAATACCAGTGCAATAATGCAGAGCTCAGTTAGACTTTCCCTGCCTTGGTCTACGGGCAGAATCCTTGACTAGGAATCGAAACATCCTCGGTCCCAGGTTCGAAACAAGACACTGCTTTAATTCGGAATAAGAAACATCAACAATTGAGGGCGAAGGCTTCCGACACAGCGAATCACCATCATTCCCACTAGCCCCCACTTGGATCTCAGGGTATGGACGTCCAAGGGCAGGTGATCGTGAGAAAAATATTGAATAACCATCGAAAGGATAACGTTGTACAAGTAGGGGCGTGGAATGTCAGAATTTTGAACGGGACACGGAGCAAGAAGATCTGAAAAGCAAAATTCTGTCTCAGTCTAGATACAGTGGAGGTCAGTGAAGTGAAATGGAAAGAAGACAAGGTTCTCTGGTCAGATGAGTACAGGGTAATATCAACAGCAGCATAAAATGGTACAACTGGAGTAGTATTCGTTATGAGTGGGAAGGTAGGAACAGAGTGTGTTAGGGGTGTGAACAATTCAGTAATTGGATCGTTCTCATCAGAAGCGACGGCAAACCAACAAAGACAATAATATTTCAGGTATACACACCAGCACTGAAAGAAGATGAGGAAGAGATAGATAAAGTATATGAGGATATTGAATGGGCAATTCAGGACATAAAGAGACATGGAAATCTAATAGTCATGGGGGACTGCAATGCGGTTGTAGGGTAAGGAGTTCAAGAAAAACGTATGTTAGAATATGGGCTTCGTAGTAGGGATTGTCCCATACTGATGTTGAAAGGTGCATGTGATGGTATAGATCCTTCAATTCCTCCCTTATTAGGAACTATATTTCCCCCAACGTAATTAGCTAAAGTGATCTGAAGCAGGTGCCATTATATGAGCTTCTTATACACATTACCATCTGTTGTCGGTAGCACCATTTAGGCATTGAATTTCATTGTTCCTGGTTGTCTACCTTATCAAAGGCAAGTTCTACAAACGCAATATAGTTGGACAAATTGTATTACTTCTTTTATCTAGAAGCTGTTTCATAGTAAATATATTCGGTTCTGTTTGCAAGAGTGACATCGCTTTTGGCTGTAATCGGTTATTTAATATACCAGAGTATGGATTATGGGTTAAATTTAATATACTTACATCTCTGCAGTTTGTGGGTTTATTTCTTACCCGTTTCTTAAAAACTGAGGAAACGGTTGCCGGTAACCATTATCGTAAGCGAGCTGGTTTCTCTAGATGAAGAAAGCTAATTCTGATAAGTGCCCTCCACTCTTTATGATTCTACGTTTCCGCCCTCAGGTCCTGGTGCTTTTTTTTTTAATTCTCTAACTCTCCCTAATTAAGGAAGTCATCATTTCTCCGTAACTGTCCGGTCCTATCTTCAGGAATAGTAAAAATGTCTGCCTGATGGTCGAACAAAATAGTTTTTTAATGTTCAATCCATTCATCGTGTGTCATCACACCTGTTCGCCCTTTGTATTTTTATGGTTTATTTAAAGTCTTTAATAGTTTACAGGGTAAGTCTTGCCTCCAGTATAAATCGCGTCCTATTTCACTCATGAATTTTTTCCAACTGTCTCTATGCTTTCTTCTTGTTATCTAGTTGATCTGGATTTAGCTGTAGGTAAGATTAATACTTTCTTTTTTTTCTATACCTGAGGACCTTTTCTATTTCATATTTCCATATTCTGAAACTTTCCTTTCGTTTCCATGTTTGCCCTATACTTCATTTCATATCGTTCCTTACCCTCTGCCATTCCTAATTAACATCTTTCTTTGTTTCGTTTTCTGTCAAATATCTGTTTAACCTTTGCTGATAGAGCCCTGCTTTTGATTTTTCTTCCAGCAGTGCTATTATGCTAATTTCTGCAATTTTTTGTAATACCTGTTTGTTTCTTAGCTTACGACCATATAGTTCTTAGTCTTAGAAGTATTATGGCCATCTGCAGAGAATGGTCGCTGTATATGTCACATTCTCTGTATACTGCTACATCATTCACTAGAGATATTGCTTTTCTACTACCCACCACACAGCCTATAGTTCATCTAGAAACTCTATTGCTTCGGATGTACCTATAAATATCTCTTTCCCCACTGAGTGTGTTAGTTACCTTCAAGGCATTACAGGCGCAAAATGGTCGCATCTTCTCGTCATTAGCGTTAATTTTGGCTTCTTCGAATTTTCCTACAATGCTCTTAATAGGAATGTCCCCCAGTAGCACTGCAGCCTCCACAGAGGTTAATGCGTCTGTTTTGTTGTTTTCTTTGATGGCAGATTGCAACTCCTCGCAGAATTTTTCCGTCTCTTCCTTATTCTCGGCTATCAACTCCTGCTACCGTCAAAAGTCCTCTAGATATTTTAAAACGCCCTGAGGCCCTCATTATAAAGGATGTATGATGTAATATTTTCTCCGTTTTTGGTCTACCATTATGGCAATTTATGCTTGGGCTCTCATATTTTATACCACTTCAATGCACAGTTATGCATTTTCTTGAAGATTACTGTTTCCCGTCGTACATTTTTGATTCACTTAATACGGCTATCTTTACTTTTCTCTTTTATTATTATTGTTGTTGTTGTTGTAGTCTTTAGTCCAGAGACTGGTTTGATGCAGCTCTCCATGCTATTCTATTCTGTGCAAGCTACTTCATCTCCAATTAACTACTGCAACCTCCATCCTTCTGAGTATGCTTAGTGCATTAATCTCTTGGTCTCCCTATACGATTTTTACGCTCCCCGCTACCCCCCAGTACTAAAGTGGTGATGCCTTGATGCCTCAGAGCATGTCCTCACAACCGATCCCCTTTTCTAGTCAAATTGTTTCACAAATTCCTCTTCTCCCCAGTTCGATTCAGTACCTTCTTATTATTTGCGTGATCTACCCTTCTGATCCTCAGCATTCTTCTGTAGCACCACAGTTCTCCTATTCTCTTGTTGTCTAAACTATTTACCGTCCATGTTTCACTTCAATAAATGGTTACACTTAATACAAATACTTTCAGAAAAGACATCATGACACTTAAATCTATAATCGATGTCCACAAATTTCACTTCTTCAGAATCGCTTTCTTACCATCGCCAGTCTACATTTTATATCATCTCTACTTCGACCATCATCAGTTATTTTGCTCCCCAAGTAGCAAAAATCATCTACTACTTTGTCTCATTTCCTAGTCAAATCTCCTCAGCAGCACATTTAATTCGTTTACATTCGTTTATACTCGGTTTGCTTTTGTTGATGTTCATCTTGTATCCTCCTTTCAAGACACTGTCCATTCCGTTCAACTGCTCTTCCAGGTCCTTCGTTCTCTGTCAGAATTACAATGTCATCGGCAAACCAAAAGTTTTTTTTCCATGGATTTAAATTCCTACTCCAAACTTGTCTTTTGTTTCCTTTACTGTTCGATCGATATACAGATTGAATGACGTCGGGGATAGGCTACAACCGGGTCTTACTCCCTTCCCGACCACTGTTTCCCTTTCATGCCCCTCGACTATTATAACTGCCACCTGGTTTCTGTACAAATTATAAATAGCCTTTCAGTCGTTATATTTTACACCTGCCACCTTCAGAATTTAAAAGAGTGTATTCGAGTCCACATTGTCAAAAGATTTCTCTAAGTCTCCAAATCATAAAAACGTGGGTTTGCCTTTCATTAATCTATATTCTAAGAGAAGTGGTAGGGTCACTATAGACTCACGTGTACAAACATTTCTACGGAATCCAAACTGATCTTCTCCGAGGTAGGCTTCTACCAGTCTTCCATTCGTCTGTAAAGAATTCGTGGTAATATTTTACAGCCGTGACTTATGAAACTGATAGATCGGTAATTTTCACACTCGTCAACACCCAATTTCTTTGGGATTGGAATTATTCTTATTGAAGTTTGAGGTTATTTCTCCTGCCTCATACATCTTGCCCACCAGATGGTAGTTTTTTGTCAGGGCTTGCCCTCCCAAGGCTATCAGTGTTTCTAATGGAATGTTGTCTACTCCCAGGGCCTTGTCTCGACTTACGTCTTTCAGTACTCTGTCAAATTCTTCATTCCGTATCATATGTCCCATTTCATATTCATCTAAGTCCTCTTCTATTTCCATAACATTGCACTCAAGTACATCGCTCTTTTATAGACCTTCTATATACTCCTTCAACCTTTCTGCTTTACCGTCTTTGCTTAGAACTGCTTTTCCATCTGAGCTCTTCATATTCAAACAAGTGTTTCTCTTTTCTCCAAAGGCCTCTTCAATTTTCCTGTAGGTAGTATCTATCTTACCCCTAGTGATATATGCCTCTACATCCTTACATTTGTCCTCTAGCCTTCCCTGCTTAGTCATTTTGCACTTCCTGTCGATCTCATTTTTGAGACGTTTGTATTCGCTTTTGCCTGCTTCAGTTTCTGCACTTTTATATTTTCTCCTTTCATCATTTAAATTCAATGTCTCCTCTGCTACCATAAGATTTCTGCTAGCCCCAACCTTTTCACCTACTTGATCATCTGCTGCCTTCACTATTTTCGTCTCCTACAGCTACCCATTCTTCCTCTACTGTACTTCTTTTTCCTGTTCCTGTCAATTTTTCCCTAATGCTCACTCTGAAACTCTCTACAACTACTGGTTATTTCAGTTTATCCAGGTCCCATCTCCTTAAATTTCCACCATTTTGCTGTTATTCAGTTTTAATCTACAGTTCATAACGATTTGGTTGTTGTCAGAGTCCACATCTGCCCCTGGAAATGTCTTACAATTTAAAACCTGGTTCCTAAATCTCTTATTACCATTATATAATCTATCTGAAACCTTCCAGTGTCTCTAGGCCTCTCCCACGTATATAAGTGTTAGCTATGATTAAGTTATGCAATGTGCAAAATTCTACCAGGTGGCTTCCTCTTTATCGCCGTTGCATATTCACCTACTACGTTTCCTTCTCTTCCTTTTCCTACTATCGAATTCCGGACCCCATGACTATTATATTTTTGTCTCCTTTCACTATCTGAATAATTTCTTATACCTCATCATGCATTTCCTCAATCTGTTCACGATCTGCGGAGCTAGTTGGTATATAAGCTTTTACTGTTGTTGTAGGTGTGGGCTTCATGTCTATCTTTGCTACAAAAGTGCGTTCACTATGCTGTTCATACTAGCTTACCCACAATTTTATTTTCTTATACATAATTTAACCTACTACTTCATTAACCCTATTAGATTCTATATTTATAACCCTGTATTGAACTGGCCGAAAGTTCTGTTTCTCCTGCCATCTTCACTAATTCCCACTACATCTAACTTAACCATAACCATTTCCCTTTTTAAATGTTTTAGTCTACCTGCCCGATTAAGGGATTTGACATTCCAGGTTCCGATCCTTAGAACGCCAGTTTTCTTTCTCCTGATAACGATGTCCTTCTAAGTAGTTCTCGTCTGGACATCCGAATGGGGGACTATTTTACCTTCGGAATATTTTACCCAATAGGATGCAATTATTATTTAACCAGACAGTAGAGCTGCACACCTTCGGGAAAAATTACGGCTGTAGTTTCTTCTTGCTTTCAGCCGTTCGCAGTACCAGCACAGCAAGGCCATTTTGGTTAGCGTTAGAAGGCCAAATCAGTCAATCATCCAGACAGTTGCCCCTGCGACTACTGAAAAGGCTGCTGCCCCTCTTCAGGAGCCACACGTTTGTCTGGCCTCTCAACAGATATCCCTCCGTTGTGGTTCCACTTACGGTATGGCTATCTGTATCGCTGAGGCACGTAAACTCCCCACCAATGGCAAGGTCCATGGTTAATACTTAGATGCTCCTTTTGTTATTTCTTTTGTTATCCGTTCTATAGTGCAGCTTATGTTGTGCAGATGCAGCTTGCATTCTATGTTGCTAATTGAGTATGTACACTACTTCAATCCGGTTTGTTTTCTTCTTGCCCAGGATGTAACCGTTAAATCTGTCCTGGTTTCTTATTACTTGAGGTTTGTGAGTGAAGTTCTTTTATTGTGGATGAGACATCAACCCAGATGGACAATCCCCAATCTGAAGGGCTGGGGAGATTTTTGTTAAGGCCTCTTACCCATAGATGGCTGTGTTTTTTAGGCTTACAAGAGTCCTCTTCCCAGAATATTTTCGGAGATACCCTTTCCTCCAACTTATAAAACCCCACGGGGAGGGCTGCCGTCCAGATACTTCACGCGTAACACTGGGGAAGGTATTATTTCCGGGTAGAACCTGAGGAAGTGGTAGATGAAGGTGTAAATGAGAAACACCTTTGGGTCTCGGCACCTAATACTGGCAGAGGTGAAGAAAGTCAATACTTGGCCAAGCCAGGCTGATAGAAAACAGAAGAAGCCTGGCCCAGTTAAGTGGAAGCAATGTGAGCTAAGAGCCCATGTGGTTACCGCCCACGTACTACCAAGAAGGGAGTATCACACATTACATGATGTAATAAAATTTAAAAATGCCTAGACTGCTATTACAGAAAATAATTAAAATAAAAGGACTACCTAGTTTCGGTTGTAAGTAACAACAATCTTCAGGTCTTGCATGTACAAAATGGAGGGTATACACCAACTGGATATACCAGTAGCAATTATCATGCACTACTTTATACTGATGACTTACGTGACGTAGCGATGGCTGTTTTATATTTTATGATTGACTTCTACTTTGTCAGCCAGGGTATTGAATATTTCTCAATTCTTATGCCATTTCACAAAGGCACTCTCTCCCTTGAATTGTCTTCCATACATTTGCAAGTTAATGGCTAGTGCTGTAGTGATAAGGGCGGTTTGTCCGACCTGTGGTTCGTAAGAATGTGGTGTACATCCTAGCTCAGTCTTGTTGTTGCTTTGTACACGAACGCATGATGATTGCTGCTGGTATATTCAGTTCATGTACAGTCTGACTTTGTTTATGCGTGATCTGAAGACGGTTGTTGCTTACAACCACAACGGCTAGTCATCCTATTTTAATTGTTTTATATAAACACGGTCTAGAGATAAATTATACTACAAAAAATTGTAGATTTTAATAAATTACATAAGGACCGCACTTTGCATTCTTACAATGTCAGGCATTGCTACATAGTATCACCCCGCAAGAAAAGAAAAAAGTATAATTAATCTTTCTTCATTTCACGAGTCAAAGCTTCCTATTTTTGTCTTAAGAAATATGAATGTGACAAAGAAAAAGTTTTCAGTAGCTCTACTTTCTGTGATATACAGTAGGTGGAAGTATATTTTATTTCAACAGATTGATAAGAAACGGTACATTTAATTACACATATTGTAAGTAGGCTGTTTAGGTTTTTTTATTGGTAACGCCACCTCTGTGTGAAAATCACTGGCTGTGCTGTGTGCAGTCTGTGGCTGCTTTGCATTGTTGTAATACTCGCCATTGTAGTGTTAGGCAGCTGGCTGTGAACAGCGCGTAGCGTTGCGCAGTTGGAGGTGAGCCGCCAGCAGTGGTGGATGTGGGGAGAGAGATGGCAGAGTTTTGAAATTTGTCATGAACTGCTATATTTATATATGATGATATCAAGGTAAATACATTGTTTGTTCTCTATTAATATCTTTCATTTGCTAACTATCCCTATCAGTAGTTAGTGCCTTCCATAGTTTGAATCTTTTATTTAGCTGGCAGTAGTGGCGCTCGCTGTATTACAGTAGCTTGAGCAGCGAAGATTTTTGTGAGGTAAGTGATTTGTGAAAGGTATAGTTTAATGTTAGTCAGGGCCATTCTTTTGTAGGGAATTTTGAAAGTCAGATTGCGTTGCGCTAACAAAATATTGTGTGTCAGTTTAAGCACAGTCGTGTATAATTGTTTAAAGGGGACGTTTCATATGGCGCATGGGGCTATGTAAGTAGGCTGTTTAGGTTTTTTTATTGGTAACGCCACCTCTGTATGAAAATCACTGGCTGTGCTGTGTGCAGTCTGTGGCTGCTTTGCATTGTTGTAATACTCGCCATTGTAGTGTTAGGCAGCTGGCTTTGAACAGCGCGTAGCGTTGCGCAGTTGGAGGTGAGCCGCCAGCAGTGGTGGATGTGGGGAGAGAGATGGCGGAGTTTTGAAATTTGTCATGAACTGCTATATTTATATATGATGATATCAAGGTAAATACATTGTTTGTTCTCTATTAATATCTTTCATTTGCTAACTATCCCTATCAGTAGTTAGTGCCTTCCATAGTTTGAATCTTTTATTTAGCTGGCAGTAGTGGCGCTCGCTGTATTGCAGTAGCTTGAGCAGCGAAGATTTTTGTGAGGTAAGTGATTTGTGAAAGGTATAGTTTAATGTTAGTCAGGGCCATTCTTTTGTAGGGAATTTTGAAAGTCAGATTGCGTTGCGCTAACAAAATATTGTGTGTCAGTTTAAGCACAGTCGTGTATAATTGTTTAAAGGGGACGTTTCAATATAAACAACACTGAAAGTCAATTTCACATTTTTTAGTGGCAGTTACATTACAAGTGTTGTAGTTTGATGGACTAGCACCCGGTACTTCGCTTTATACGATCGCCGCATTTTGACTTGCGTCTTGTAAGTTACTTCCGGAGCATCACTACGAAGGGACTAGCTGATGTGAAGTCATACAGCTCTCTAATAAACTTGGAGAAGTCTGTGAATAACCTTCAATCACTTGGATCATGATTCAGATTCAAATATTTCATCAACCCACAGGCATCGCAGGGAGAACCAAGATCGTTTTCCTTCTGAAAACAAAAACGAATGAGACGCGAAGATGTTTGTAGTCTTTGAAGCCCTTACATCACGCCGAAGAGGCTTCCATTGCTGTCATCTTGATCCTGGAAGTTCTGTCTTCTCAATCAAGATCTCGAAGGCAACCATTGAATAACACGTGACTCAGTCTGTGAAGTTTGTTACCTTCTGCATCGAAGTCAGTATCATAGGATTCTTCTTCATCCATGCTCTCTTTGTCTTCCACTAGAAGCTCACAATTTTGGGGCGAATTAGAAAGAGGTAAACTATCTGAACATCGAGTTGGTTGAACAGCAGATTTTATTTAAGAAACACAGGCGTCATCGCATTTAAGTTGTTAGTTTTGACTTTTTAGATGACCAATTTCAGTTTTCTATGATATTATCATCAACCTACATTCGTTGATAGCAGGAGGACTCGCTATTGTGGAGCAGGTCCGTCCGGGGTGGCGTGGAGAACACTGCTTGAGTACTGAATCGAAATCATCAGCAACTGCGGCCGACCCTCATTCAGACTGGTCCCCCATTTGGGTCTCAGGGAGAGAGAGGTTAGGTCATGGACGAGGTGACCATGAGAAAAAGATTGAGTAACGAAGTAGCATTGTTCACCATGACAGCATGGACGGATCTGTTTCACGAGAACGATTTCTGCTGTGGATCTGATGATGAACTCATAGAAGTTCGAAAACGGTTACCTAAAAAATAAAAATATGATCACGACTATGTGTGTTAATTAAGGTATAATATTAATCAATCGCTGTTTTTCCTGGAATAGTGCTCCACAAAATTTCGAATAGCAGATGGTAAATTAGGGTGTATTGTGTATTCTGTATTGAAATCGGGAACCTAGAAACGACGGAGATGCTTCGTCCCACCTTAGCTAGCAGTGGTTCACTGCTCCTCAACAGGCCACAGCAGTCCCCCACCCCACCACCGCCCCACACCTGAATTCAGGGTTATTGCGTGGTTCGACCCTCAGTGGAACCACCGGGAACGTCTCATACCAGACGAGTGTAACCCAAAATGTTTGCGTGGTAGGATAATGATGGTGTACGTGTATGTGGAGACAGTGTTTGCGTAACAACCGCAGACATAGTGTAATGAGTCGGAATAAGCCCGCATTCTACGAGGTAAATGGAGAACCTTCTCAAAAACCATCCACAGGCTGGACGGTGCACCGGACTTCGACACTAATCCGCCAGACAGATTCGTGCCGGGGACCGACACGTCTTCCCGCTCGGGAAGCAGCGCGATAGACGGCGCGGCTAGCCGGGCGGGCCAGGTCAGCGTACTGAACCATTCCTCTCTTCTTCATAGCGGATTCTGCCTTTCCAAGCGGAGTCAAATAAAAACACTTGTCTGTATGATTTGCGGATCCCGCCAAAACAAAGGCAAAACATGGACACATCTTTCTGTTTATTTTTTGCTCGAGGTATTACTGGAAAACAGTTGCAACGTATGTGCGAGCCCATGACTTACCAAGTTCCCCTACCATCATACCAAAACATGCTGATAGGCAGTGTCCATAAGAGGCGTAGTTTTGCTTTTCTGTAAGTGAAATAGTATGCCACCACAAATGGAACAAAAATTTTCACTGAATTTGCACATTTTGTTGGCATTTAGATGCAACAAATATTAGACTTCAAAAGCACTAATAAACGGTAAATTCTATACCAATTACAGCACAAACAATATGACTCACATTCAGAGCAACAATAATAATTTTTGTAAGCTACAACCAGTTGGAGAATGTTTTGTTTTGTCGTTTAATATATGTGACAAATCTAGATACATAGTTGTCCCCAAAACTGAAAATGTAGATCGGTAAAAATGTCGTCATTACATCTCCAAGCCAAGAGTTAATCAGGAATTTTACCGTATTTTTTTTAAGTCAGCTGGTGGATGTACATAAGACTAAGCTATTTTTGAGCCCAAAACATATTCATTGATACGCAGTTCTGTTTGTCCAGCTATGCGACAGTCAGTAAAAAAACTCAATATCAACCAACAGCAGAGCAGATAAACGCTAAAATAATAATAATTTCTTCCTTACTGCCTTTGTGCCTTTACTGTGCAAAAGAACTGCAGTCAGGGCATAGAAAAGCTCTTTTTGAAGTTCACATTCTCCTGGAGCGCTAGGATACGATTCGATACATTCGATGCATTGTGCCCAGTTGCAAATAAACGATCGCCGCAGAAGATGCATTCAGCGTCTTCTTTTTTAGACTGTACATCGGAAACACTATCGTCATTTAAATTTGCATCAGACAGAATGACTGCAACATCATATTTCTTGTGTTCTCCCCTTTTTCTCGTTGAAGAAAAAAAAATTCGCATCTCTATCCTTTGATTCCACTACAGTTTCTTTTTACTGAATATTTTCAACTTTCCCTGTATGGAGCCGATATTAGCTGCTTACCGGGTTCATTATGTGCTAATTTTATTTAATATGGTGGCTCTTAATGTGATTTTCTAGTAGTGAGAGCTGATCAAACGCCAATTATATCCACATTTACTTCGTTCCTTGTATCTTGTTTAGCATAATGCAAAATCATTACATGGGAAGAATCCTATTTTCCCGAGGCCGTTGTAGAATTTTCCGTTGCTAGGCTGCTCCAGGTAATCTCTCTTAAAAAAATGAGGCTAATATTTGACCTGGGTTATTTGACCACCAGGTTTCCATTTCCTGAGGCTAATGCGTTTCTTCTCTGCCTCGTGATGACTGGGTGTTGTGTGCTGTCCTTAGGTTAGTTAGGTTTAAGTGGTTCTAAGTTCTAGGGGACTGATGACCATAGATGTTAAGTCCCATAGTGCTCAGAGCCATTTGAACCATTTGCTAATGCGTTTCAAACGGTCCCATGAATTCCACACGTGACTACATTTTATCCGTGAGATGCGGTGTTAAACAGATGATAGGGGCATTTTCCCTTGCTCTGTCCATCACACACACATGATGTGGTACTCATACAGTATTAACGTAGCAGGGTCATTGCCAGAGGGCTCTACAAGAATTCACAAAATTGTCAAACCACTTACTGTAGTAAAAATATGAGTCTGAATCCTACTGTTACCGCAGCCATCAGAAGTTATGCGGATGTGAGAATCAGTCGCAATGTGCCATACTTTCCTGTGTTAGGATACTCACATCACATATTAGGAATAAGCCATCCTGCACTACAAACATACTCTCATGACAACGCTGCTTGGTTTTAAGGACAATTCAGTACAGCGAATGAAACAGTATTTCGTAAAGAATATAACCATCTGAATATTTTTACAACTGCTATTTGACTGCAGATAGTAAAGCCCCACAACTACGCTCTGTAACAAAATTTTAAATTAAACACTTTTAACATAAAAGATTCTCGAAAGCGTCAGACCCTTAATGGTCTTACTTTTACTGCTGTACTCAGGCGCTGTGAGAACTGTGTTCTGGTAATTCACACCAGTGGTGAGCACTTTTTTTTTTTTTGGTCATCAGTCTACTGACTGGTTTGATGCGGCCCGCCACGAATTCCTTTCCTGTGCTATCCTCTTCATCTCAGAGTAGCACTTGCAACCTACGTCCTCAATTATTTGCTTGACGTATTCCAATCACTGTCTCCCTCTACAGTTTTTGTCCTCTACAGCTCCCTCTAGTACCATGGAAGTCATTCCCTCATGTCTTAGCAGATGTCCTATCATCCTGTCCCTTCTCCTTATCAGTGTTTTCCACATATTCCATTCCTCTCCGATTCTGCGTAGAACCTCCTCATTCCTTACCTTACCAGTCCACCTAATTTTCAACATTCGTCTATAGCACCACATCTCAAATGCTTCGATTCTCTTCTGTTCCGGTTTTCCCACAGTCCATGTTTCACTACCATACAATGCTGTACTCCAGACGTACATCCTCAGAAATTTCTTCCTCAAATTAAGGCCGGTATTTGATATTATTAGACTTCTCTTGGCCAGAAATGCCTTTTTTGCCATAGCGAGTCTGCTTTTGATGTCCTCCTTGCTCCGTCCGTCATTGGTTATTTTATTGCCTAGGTAGCAGAATTCCTTAACTTCATTGACTTCGTGACCATCAATCCTGATGCTAAGTTTCTCGCTGTTCTCATTTCTACTACTTCTCATTACCTTCGTCTTTCTCCGATTTACTCTCAAACCATACTGTGTACTCAATAGACTGTTCATTCCGTTCAGCAGATCATTTAATTCTTCTTCACTTTCACTCAGGATAGCAATGTCATCAGCGAATCGTATCATTGATATCCTTTCACCTTGTATTTTTATTCCACTCCTGAACCTATCTTTTCTTCCCATCATTGCTTCCTCGATGTACAGGTTGAATAGTAGGGGCGAAAGGCTACAGCCTTGTCTTACACCCTTCTTAATACGAGCACTTCGTTCTTGATCGTCCACTCTTATTATTCCCTCTTGATTGTTGTACATATTGTATATGACCCGTCTCTCCCTACAGCTTATCCCTACTTTTTTCAGAATCTCGAACAGCTTGCATCATTTTATATTGTCGAACGCTTTTTCCAGATCGACAAATCCTATGAAAGTGTCTTGATTTTTCTTTAGGCTTGCTTCCATTATTAGCCGTAACGTCAGAATTGCCTCTCTCGTCCCTTTACTTTTCCTAAAGCCAAACTGATCGTCACCTAGCGCATTCTCCATTTTCTTTTCCATTTTTCTGTATATTATTCTTGTAAGCAGCTTCGATGCATGAGCTGTTAAGCTGATTGTGCGATAATTCTCGCACATGTCAGCTCTTGCCGTCTTCGGAATTGTGTGGATGATGCTTTTCCGAAAGTCAGGTGGTATATCGCCAGACTCATATATTATACACTCCAACGTGAATAGTCGTTTTGTTGCCACCTCCCCCAATGATTTTAGAAATTCTGATGGAATGTTATCTATCCCTTCTGCCTTATTTGACCGTAATTCCTCCAAAGCTCTTTTAAATTCCGATTCTAATATTGAATTTAAAAGAGCTTTACTTGTCATAAACTACACTGAAGTACCAAAGACACTGGTATAGGCTTACGTATTCAAATATAGAGATATGTAATCCGGTAGAATACGGCACTGGTATCGGCAGTGCCTATATAAGACGACAAGTGTCTGGCGCAGTTGTTAGATCGGTTACTGTTCCTACAATGGCGGGTTATCAAAATATATGTGAGTTTGAAAGTACTGTTATGTCGGTGGTACAGCATCTCCGAGGTAGCGATGAAGTGGGGATTTTCCAATACGACCATTTCACGAGTGTACAGGTAAAACATCAAATCTCCGACGTCACTGCGGAAACAGATCCTGCAAGAAAGCGACCAAAGGCGACTGAAGACAATCGTTCAGCGTGACAAAAGTACAACCCTTCCGCAAACTGCTGCGGATTTCAATGCTGGGCCATCAACAAATGTCAGCGAGCGAAACATTCAAGGAAAAATCATCGATATGGGCTTTCGGAGCCGAAGGACCACTCGTGTACCCTTTATGACTGCACCACAGAAAGCTTTAGGTCTCGTCTGGGCCCGTCAACACCGACATTGGGCTCTTGATGACTGGAAACATGTTGCCTGGTTCGACGAGTCTCGTTTCAAATTGTATCGATCGGATGGACTTGTACGGGTATGGAGACAACCTCGTGAATCCATGGATCCTGCGTATCAGCAGGGGACTGTTCAAGCTGGAGAAGCTATGCAACGGTGCAAGGCCCGTTCAGTTGGAGTGATAATGGGACCCCTGATACGTCTAGATACGGCTCTGACAGGTAACATATACGTGAGCATCCCATCTGACAACTTCGATCCATTTACGTTCACTGCGCATTCCGATGGGCTTGAGCAACTCCAGAATTGCTACAGAGTGGCTCCAGGAACACTCTTATGAGTTTAAACCCTGCCGCTGGACACCAGACTCCCCAGACATGAACATTATTGAGCATATCTGGGATGGCTTTCAACGTGTTATTGAGAAGAGATCTCCACCCCTTCGCTCTCTAATGGATTTATGTACAGCTCTGCAGGATTCATGGTGTCAATTCCCTCCAGCACTGCTTCAGACATTAATCGAGTCCATGCCACGTCGTGTTGCGGTACATCTGCGTGCTTGCGGGGGTCATACAAGATATTAGGCACGTATGTTTCTCTCGCTCTTCAGCGTAGTTGTCCCATAACAGATATCTTTTGTATTTAGTCAAAATCATGTTCAGTAATGAGAAAAAGTACTTCGGAAAATTAAAAACAACGTCAAACGAGAATATAAATAATTTTCATAAATTAAGCTTGGTGCATTCCGTCGTCTGGCGTTTGTAGCTTGACACCCATAGACAATTGACATTAATTCGTCTTTTCCAATTAACTTAGGGAGCAGCGAACCATAATTACCGTTGGAACACTATACTCCACTCTTCTCTTGTCAATGGGAATGTGGTGCAATTTGGTATCTGTTTATCTTTCTTGGATCATGGTACGCGTGTAACGGAATTATAGTATATGCTGTTTGATAGAATTTAAGTGTGTTAATCACGCCCATTACCCTGCATAATCCATCTTATTTTTCCGAGCATGTTTGCAGTTATTCTTCAGGATTCTCTGACTCAGTTTCATCTTAATGATTATTTTTCTGCTGCACCTGCTTTCCAGTTCTGTCTGGTACTGTGAATAGATTTACACATGCGGGCAATATTTTCTTTTCGTCAACTTGATTTGGACCTGATTGTTACCGTTATTGAGAGTCATAGTGAATTTTAGTGTTCCCGAATAAATGGGCAAAAGAAATACTGTTGACCGTGGCCCTTTCATTTCACTGTCTAATTTGAAATAAACTAAATCATTAGCAGATTCATTCACCCCCAAAAAAAAATTATTCGAATGGTTACTCTCTTACATTTGAAATATTAGTTTCGTAAACATAAAATTTTTCTGGAAATCTGATCTAAATTCAAAAAAATGGCTCTGAGCACTATGGGACTCAACTGCTGTGGTCATAAGTCGATCTAAATTCACTTACCACTCGAAACAGTAATATTGTCTCACTCCTATAAATCGAGTGCCCTTAATGCAACTTTGATGAAGTTTGAAATTTCCGGAGTTTCGTGACAAATTGTGTTAGCTCGTGCTGCAGTTGTTTTCTTAATTACTACAATTGATACACACCAGTGTGGTCCTCATCAAGAAGCTAAGAAGTTCCTACAGAAATTCCATTGACTCCTATCACGATTTGGACATACTAAATATTGAGGAGATGGGGAAACCGAACTCTGGTTCAGTGAGGGACGAGGCTGCACTTTGACCACGACTTATGATTACGTTTCAGTGTACACATCCTGTACCTCTCTCTGCAATGTTTAATTATTACGAATTTCCTACGTTGTCTACGCTCTGTCTCGCTAGTATGACAATCTGTTGCCAATGTATCCCAACGCAGGTGTTAACGGGGCTAAAATGTAGCCACAATTTGTGACGTGACCTTACACGTCGAGAATCTCCGGAATAGTACAGCCATTTTCCGTTCTGACAGTTTCGTTTTCTCGGCTGTACGTTTTATATGTTTACACAAAATAAAACAGAAAAATAATAGTTCGGGCAAAAATTGCTTAAGATGCCCGTAAATAAAACTAAAATCATGTTATTCCATGGAAAACACGCAGTACGAAACAAACTGTAGTTCAGGATCAGATTTTGGAACAAGTTCAGCACCATATCAGTAAATAAGTACCAGTAAGAGCCACAAAAATGAATTTATACAGGGTGATGGCTGTACCTGTTCCACTGTACGGCAGTGGAACCTGGGTTGCGAATAGAAAAGATTCTGTGTTCATGCGGGTGGTCACTTATTTCGGAATTACAGCCCACGCTACGTTGTCAAGTCTTGGCATAGTGGAACACGAGAGTGGTTTCCAGCATTCTGAATGCAGATGGTAGAGTCTGCAGAAAAGTAATGCCTCTGAAATTTTTATGTTAAAACTCTTCAAGTTTTTTTAGATACATCACCGGCAAGCGACAGTAATCGCCACAGCTCGGCGAAACATGAATACATGATTGTTTACAAAAGGATGTGGGATTTATATGGAGGAAGTGGATGTGGTATTTATATGGAGGAAGTGCGTAACAGCTGGAAACGCCTGATGAAAGTGGCTAAGATTTTAGTTGAGCAAAAGGAAGATGAGTTGGAAGCTGAATCCGGTTGGGGATCTGTGAAAAAGGATACAGCTGATAGAGCGGATGGATTTCAGGTTCGTCACATCAGCGAGAAGGCAACTAAAATTACCCTTATGTCGTTTGATATTATATTTTGGGGTAACTCTCCTCATTCTAAAAGGATATTTTTGGCTCAGAAACGGGTGGTTCGGGCAATAAGTGGTGTAAGCTCGCGAACCTCCCGTCGACCCCTGTTCACCAGACTGGTTATTTGGACATTGGTCTCTCAATATACGTATTCTGTACTGTCGTTTCTTGTTAACAATATCAGCTTATTCCCAAGAATCAGCAGCTTTCACTCAGTTAATACTCGGCAGAAATACAATCTGTATTAGAATCACACTTCCTTTACTCTTGTGCAGAAAGGTATTCAGTATACTGCTGCATCCATTTTCAATAAGCTACCACAAGAATTCAAAAATCTTAAGAGTAATCCACGATGTTTCACATCGAAACTGAAGAGTTTTCTCATGTATCGCTCTTTCTACTCTGCTGAGAAGTTCCTTGAAAAATTAAGCTGATTCTTGTGTTATATTGTTGACTGCGTTTACTTAAACTTATGGCTTGACGTTTTTTGGGTTTATAAACATTTTGTTCTGTCTGTTACTACTTTTATGTTATAATTTCATGTACTGACATGTTCCATGACTTTGGCGATTTGTTCCTCAGTTTGGTCCTACAGAACTAGACTTATAAATTTAAAAAAATAAAAAATAAATTTATGAACATTCTACGTTTATATTCCTCATGTGTATATATTTATTCCTCAACATAGTAATCCTGTCGAACACTTTTCAGCCACCGAGACACTAGTTTGTTGAAACTGTCGCTTGTAGAATATTTGATTTTGTTGACAGAGCCACAGCCTCAGCTCTGCTTGCACAGCTCCAGCAATGTCAAAGTGAAGAGGGAGAAAGTGTTATTTAACTTGAAATGAAGTTTTCACTACGATTCAAAGGATACCTCAAATTGGACAGGTTTCCTCACGAAATCATCAAACAAGGACTGAATACTTGTTGCTGTAAATGATATAACAGAAGGGCATAAACAAAACTGGAAGGAACATCTCGAACTAATGGAAAAAGGGAGGTTTCCAAAGACGACCTCCCACTACTAATCAAACTGAGAGCAAAGGACGGCCAGTCAAGAGATGGAACCGAAGCCGCAGCAGGTTGTGTGAAGGTACGCAACGTAACTAGACATTTCGAAAAAGGGAAAAGAAGTATTTGCTATGCGACGTACGCAACATAAATTATCTAAAGACTTAGTACGTCTGCGCGATGTACAACAAATAGTAAAGAACGTAAGCTACTATTATCAAAACAGAAATATCGATGTAATTAAAAAAAACACAGTTTTTTGATATAATATCTGTGTAACATATGCCATGAAGATCAGAGACAATGCTTTGATTGAACGAGCTCTCCTGTTTTTGTTTCTTCTAGAGGTAGGCCGCCATTGTAGCGCTGGATAATATTTAATGTAAGTTTGTTTGTAATTTAGCAAAATATAATTGTTACTGGAAACTGTGTATTATTGACTTAGTTGTCGCATGATCGCAACCATTAATTCTCATTAGCCAAGTTTTTACAGAACTTCCTAGTGCAGGGAGCTCATCTCCCCAAGCAGGACTTAGTCGGCCATTGCGCTGACTGTATTATTTAATTAAAATTTCATGTCGTAATATTAAATGTAAATGAGAGAGACTTCTCAATTTTGATCAATCATTAATTTCAAAGTTAAAGACAGTAGTGATAAATTTCATTTACTAAAATCCACAGCACTGAATGAGTTCAGTATGTTTCATTTTGGCCGCCTAACGGCAGATGAGGTTCCCTCCAGTTTTGCCTTGCAAATAATGAACAAGAAATATTGAAAATCAGTATAGTCAAAAAGCTCCGCAATATATCAGTTAATGTTTCTGACATTTGGTACATAAATAACCAATGTCCCCTGAGACTCATATTAATAATAACAGTCTGTGTAAGAAAACGCATATTTTCTTTTCTAAACAGCAGCACTCACGCAAACTATTTATTAGAAGGCGGTGAGTCGCGCGTTGTGTTTGAAAAATATTATATCGTACGTACTTCGGGGCAGCCGATGTCCGTACGAGTGTTATCGCGGTATAAGAGAATTAAGTCTCATGTTAGCCCACAATATTTAAAGCCACCACAACCAAAATCATCAAATATAATTATAAAAATAAAAATGTATAATTATCTCGTGATAAAGTGGACACATAGACATACAGTTATACCGTGATAGTTGACAGGCCTTATCTGTAAAAAGCAGAAGAACAAGAGGAAGAAAAATGTAAAATCACAGGTCAGCTTCTTTTGTAATACGTGTAAAAATTTGCTGTGTCGTTCTATAACTGAATTTATTGGTAGTGGTTAAGGGGAAATATCTTCAGCTCTCCCCGGTCTCTGCTACATGTAAACATACGAATAATTAAATACATAAGTTTATTTTTTTCGAAGTGATAATCAAAAGAGTGGCATCGATCAATGATAGCGGTGTTATAACAGTCAGCAATTCCAGAAGGTAGCGGTGTCTCGATGCATATTGCAAAGACGAATGGTAGGCGATGGCGAAGTCACAGCCCGTCCCTCAGGGTCACACCGCCTCAGCATGGAGGCCCAGGTACAGCCGAGCAGGTGGCCGCACAAACTTCCCCTCATGGATTTGATTCACATTGACAGTGAACTTCACTTCCACATCTACATCTACATCTACATACTCCGCAACCCACCACACGGTGCGTGGCGGAGGGTACCTCGTACCACAACCAGCATCTTCTCTCCCTGTTCCACTTCCAAACAGAACGAGGGAAAAATGACTGCCTATATGCCTCTGTACGAGCCCTAATCTCTCTTATCTTATCTTTGTGGTCTTTCCGCGAAATGTAAGTTGGCGGCAGTAAAATTGTACTGCAGTCAGCCTGAAATGCTGGTTCTTTAAATTTCCTCAGTAGCGATTCACGAAAAGAACTTCTCCTTTCCTCTAGAGACTCCCACCCAAGTTCCTGAAGCATTTCCGTAACACTCGCGTGATGATCAAACCTACCAGTAACAAATCTAGCAGCCCACCTCTGCATTTCTTCTATGTCCTGCCTCAATCTGACCTGATAGGGATCCCAAACGCTCGAGCAGTACTCAAGAATAGTTCGTATTAGCGTTTTATAGGCAGTCTCCTTTACAGATGAACCTCATCTTCCCAAAATTCTACCAATGAACCGAAGACGACTATCCGCCTTCCCCACAACTGCCATTACATGCTTGTCCCACTTCATATCGCTCTGCAATGTTACGCCCAAATATTTAATCGACGTGACTGTGTCAAGCGCTACACTACTAATGTAGTATTCAAAAGTTACGGGATTCTTTTTCCTATTCATCTGCATTAATATACATTTACCTATATTTAGAGTTAGCTGCCATTCATTACACCAATCACAAATCCTGTCCAAGTCATCTTGTGTCCTCTTACAGTCACTCAACGACGACACCTTCCCTTACGGCACAGCATCATCAGCAAACAGCCGCACATTGCTATCCACCCTATCCAAAAAATCATTTATGTAGATAGAAAACAACAGCGGACCTACCACACTTCCCTGGGGCACTCCAGATGATACCCTCACCTCCGATGAATACTCATCATCGAGGACAACGTACTGGGTTCTATTACTTAAGAAATCTTCGAGCTACTCACATACTTGGGAACCAATCCCATATGCTCGTACCTTAGTTAGGAGTCTGCAGTGGGGCACCGAGTCAAACGCTTTCCGGAAGTCAAGGAATATGGCATCCGTCTGACACCCTTCATCCATGGTTCGCAAGATATCATGTGAAAAAAGGGCGAGTTGCGTTTCGTAGGAGCGATGTTTTCTAAAGCCGTGCTGATGCATGGACAGCAACTTCTCTGTCTCAAGGAAATTCATTTCATTCGAACTGAGAATATGTTCGAGAATACTGCAACAAACCGATGTTCACCTTTTTGATTCACATTAACTAGAACTTAAACGTAACATGTGTACAGGAACACGCAACTCTCAACCATTTTCGAGAAAACTAAATTTGAAAACTTGAGGCGACCATATAAACTTCGTATTAGCGCTAGACTTCAAGGAGTCTCCCGCCGAGCGAAGTAGCCCTCAGTTTCTAAAGAGCGACGTCTCGGATTGAATCTCGCTGCTGGTACTTATCCGTCATTCCCACGCAATTCTAACAATAGATTTATCACGACTGTGCAAATTATTAACAACCAATTAATTATTTGTTATTTTCTTTATTTTATCCTGAAACCTTTTTACCATTTCTGTAATAAAATGAAGATCAAATATAGAACTCACCAGTTATATCGAACGACTCTAGTTTCGTCGGATCATAAAAATAACTTTCGCCTGGTCATTCTGAGTGCGACAATACCAAGCCCACCTACGACCCTGAAATCTTCTTTTCTCTGCCCATATTGCCCATACTTACTTTATAGTTTATGAGTGTCTATTATATTTTGTAATGTTTATCTTTGACCTGCACTTCTTTATCCTTCTCCTATGTAGCTAATTATATGTTTGTTACTCTAACTTCGTTGCTGCGTATTTATATACTGTGTAAAAGCAATTAAGGAACAGTGACGGAGTTTTTTGTGATGAATAGGTGGGAAGGGAGAAGCAAACATTAGTGATAATAGGTGCATAGCAGAGTGATGCAGAGTGAGTTGGAGAAAAATCTAAGGAGCAATATTTATTTAGACACGGAGCATCTGTTTACTTGAGATGTTATTTATATCTTGTGTCAAATGTCCTGCCAGTCATCGCAGTGTAGATAAATTGGGACTATTGGTTGGACATTTGGCACAAGATACATGGAACACATCGGAGCACTGAAATACAGATCAAACATTACAGCATTTGCGGGTCCTCTGATACAGGAATACCACAGTCTAATAAGGATATGAACACCATAATAATTAGTAAAAAAAGAACACCTTCTCTCTTTCCCCCTTTTCAACAAAATTTAGACATTCACAACGCATTAACAACAACAACAACAAAAAGAAACATTTGCTCAATGTTCAAATAAATATTGGAAACAAGAAATTATATAAAATATTTCAAGAAATCACATGAAAAAGAGAAGGGGCTTTTATATTCTTCATCCTCTCCCACTCAACTCGCACACCCACTTCCACCACTCCCTGTCCCCAATTTCATATCACTTCTTGCTCCTCACCTTTCCTTCCAACTCGCTCTTCATCGCACTACTATACACTTACGTCTACTCATATCTGCTTCTCCCTCCCCCACCTATTCACCACAAAAAAAACCATCGCAATTCTGTCATTACTCTATAATAGAATATACACACAGAGCAACATAGTCAAGTGTAATAACACACATATAATTAACAACAGAGGAAAATGAGAAAAAAGGGTAGCTCAAAGACAAACTACTGCCAATGTTGGCATCACTACAAAACACAATACACACTTACGTAAAAGCATACGAATAAACACTGCAAGTGTCAGTGTCTAATAGAGAAAGGAAACAGAGATGTGGTGGCGGAGAGCACTTCCTGATGTAGGAGAAATACCAAGCAGAAATTAGCCTTAGTAAAACGCAACAAATTTTTGGAGAACTGTTTTTCGATCGTAAAAACGAATCAAGTTCTGAATATCTTTCAACACAGACCACTGACGATGCTTTACTTCAGTTAAGTGATAGGCGTCCGATAAGAAAAACGCACATTTTCTTGTAGTAGTAAAGAAGTAACAAAAATCTCTGCATACATCCGTTTCATTGTTACTAAAAGCGGAACAACCCAAATGCGCTCACGCGTTCTCGAAAGAGTGGATATCTTCGGCACACGTGGGTGGTGACCGTTCCAACGCTGACGCGGATGAACGTGGTTTTCGCCGCCGAAGGCTAGAGGGTTAACTCTATGGCGAGATCTGGAGTCGGGCCACGAATCGATATTCAGCAAGTGTGCTCGCACGAGCGGTCCGCTGCCAACTCGTGTCCGCTTAATGCGTCGGCGGAATTTCACTTTCGAGGAGGTCGTCCTTTCTCAGGAGGCCATTAAATCGCTGTCCACACTCCACACCTCAGCACGCCAGGAAGCCGCGTCTCGGGAACATGCTGGAAGAAATCGCCGACACGTTCACCCGGAACTGTATTCTCGCTTCGCGTTTCGTTGGCGTACTGGAAGTGATGCCTCCTTGGGTACACCAACTCTAGCACCGTAGTTTTTCAGAATTTATACAGCGAACCGGCAAAGCTGGACTGGCTGGATGAGAAATGTATAACTGTAAAAGAACAATCACCAAAGGAAGGATCCATTTTGCTTACAGTAACATTACCTACATGAATCATTAACAAAATTAAGCCATTGTAACCAAACCACCACACGAGCGAATCGTTTCAGGATACGTTGGGGATCGAGTTCTTACCGCTATTTGAGTGGTATACGCTGTTTCTATGTTTGTCACATCATTTGCTGTCAAAGACGTCACAGTTCGTAGTAACTAACGGAAAGTCGTTGAGTAAAACAGAAATGATTTCAGGCGTTCCCCAAGGTAGTGTTATAGGCACTTTGTGTGACTTATCTGTATAAACGATTTGGGAGACAATATGAGCAGCCGTCTTAAGTTGTTTGCAGATGACGCTGTCGTTTATCGACTAATGGAGTCATCAGAAGATCAAAACAAATTGCATAACGATTTAGAAAAGATATATGTATGGTGCGAAAATTGGCAGTTGACCCTAAATAACGAAAAGAGTGAGGTCATCCACATGAGTGCTAAAAGGAATCCTTTGAACTTCGGTTACACGATAAATCAGTCTAATCCAAAAACCGTAAATTCAACTAAATACCTAGGTTTTAGAATTACGAACAACTGACATTGGAAGGAACACATGGAGAATGTTGTGGGGAAGGCTAACCAAGGATTGCGTTTTATTGGAAGGACACTTAGGAAGTGTAACAGATCTACTAAGGAGACTGCATACACTACGCTTGTCGATCCTCTTATAGAATACTGCGCTCTGTGGGGTCCTTAACAGATGGGAGTGATGGAGTACATCCAAAAAGTATTTTTTTTTTGTCATCAGTCTTTTGACTGGTCTGGTGTGGCCCGCCTCTTGAATTTCAGTATTCTTTTCTAAAAAACGGAAAATGAAATTCAAATGGTTTCCAGAATGACATTTTCACTCTGCAGCGGAGTGTGCGCTGATATGAAACTTCCTAGCAGATTAAAACTGTGTGCCGGACGGAGAGTCGAACTCGGGACCCTTGCCTTTCGCGGGCAAGTGCTCTACCAACTGAGCTACCCAAGCACTACTCACGCCCCGTCCTCACAGCTTTACTTCTGCCAGTACCTCGTCTCCTACCTTACAAACTTTACAGAAGCTCTCCTGCGAACCTAGCAGAACTAGCACTCCTGAAAGAAAGGATATTGCGGAGACATGGCTTAGCCACAGCCTGGGGGATGTTTCCGGAATGAGATTTTCACTCTGCAGCGGATTGTGCGCTGATATGAAGTGCCCGCGAAAGGCAAAGGTCCCGAGTTCGAGTCTCCGTCCGGCACACAGTTTTAATCTGCCAGGAAGTTTCGAAATTCAAATAATTTGAACTCCCTCAAAAACGCTCAATTCGAGTCATGTGATGCCTGTGACGTCACTGGCTAATTCATTGCTCCTACTGTCATAATGCTAACCCACGGTGATGTCCTGTTTTGGAATTTACGTTTTGGAAAATGGGTGTAGTACAATATTGTATGATTACATCTACCAAAACTCATGAAAAATTGTTTTTCAGTGCTCCAGAGGATAAGAAGATGCGAAAAGTGTGGTCGCACTGTACCGGCAAATTGTCACCAGGTCGACATACAAGTTCACTAACTTAACTGAAAATGTCTTGCACTGTGAAGTTCACATTAACTTCATCTCCGAGATTAAACGAAGGATAGCGTCATTTAACGAAATTAAACTCCTAGTGACAAGTGTTTTACTTAACTAAACCTGAATTGTTCGGCACTCAGTTGTTAAAGCGATAAACCATCGAATTTTATAAGAAGATGTCCACAGATCGCTGGTTCGAATCTAACACGAAGGAGCATTTGAACTTACTTGTAAAACGATTCGACAATCGTCTCATATGAAAACCAAATCAAGATTACAAATGTTCACCACACCGATCAGAAAGAGAATGCCATTGTGGTTTCCTTGCTGTCTGCATGCGCTTACATTTTGCAATCATCGTTCACACACGTCACGTTCGAAAAGATGTTTTCCAGTTCATGTGGGCACACACTTTTTACTTAATTATAAACTGTGTCTTTATCTTCGTACCGTCTAGCTAGGATACTTATTGTTTAAACTTTTGCAGTTTCATCATCTTACATAAAGGTTAAGTAAGTCTGCTTCAGACGTTAACGAACGTTTACACTCACTAGGATTACTGCCCTTACCTTTGTGTTACTTGAATGTTGTGTACGCTTTATATCTCCTTGTATAACCTCATCATACTACCCCTCGTTATACTGTGGACATATGGCTATCACCTTCACTATTAGCGGTGCTTTCTAAAAAAGTGAATTGTTTATTCGCAAAGTAAATGCATTTATCCTATGTTGTCCGACTAATTGTAAGACTAATTTGAAGCTATATATATAATACATCCCACAATCGAAGCAACTGCTGCAATCAGTTATTGCTAAAGTCATTTTTTTATCTCGTGTAAAATTTTAAAAAGTATATAACCATCCCAGGATTCAAACGTGTGACGTCTTGCACTACAGTCGTATGCGCTATCCGTCTTCTAGACAGGAAATCAGCACTACGTTTTGCCAAGAATATTTTGTTGGTGCTTTTGGTCGTTGCTCATGACTGATAGACGACAATCTAGTTATATAAGAGACGTTCAAAGAGAAACAAGCCGGAGGCATAATTACAGAAACCAGTACCTGTACATTAGAAGTATTGACCCTGGCTGTTGAGACACTTGTCCCACTGTGACACAAGGCGGTGAATGGCTGTCTTATAAAATTCCCGGGGCTGCGATGTTAACCAGTTCCGCACGTACAGCTGGAGTCGTCGTCCGAGGTGAATAGGAAAGGTTAGGCTGACGTTCTTCTTTGACCAAGATGGCCCCTTCTGATTCACTTCCTGCAGCACGGGACAACAGTGAATGCCCAGCGTTACTCGTAAACCTTGACCACCCTTCTCCAAGCGATCAAATCAAAACGACCAGGAACTCTAGGCTCATTATGATCCACGACCATGCAAAGCCTCATATGGCCAATACAGTAGCGGCACTCCTGCAGAAATTCAAATGGGAGGTTCTCCGCACACTCCATACAGTCCGGACTTCTCTCCCTGTGGTTACGCCATTTTTGGGCCACTTTAAAAGGCTCTGAGGGGCAAAAGATTGTCCTCAGACGACGACTTTTATGAGACAGCCATTCACCACCTTGTGTCATAGTGGGACAAGTGTCTCAACAGCCAGGTCAATTCTTCTAACATACAGATACTGGTTCCTGTAATTTTGCCTCCGGATCGTTTCATTTTGAACGCCCCTTACAGTATACAGACCCACTTGTAAAAGTTTACAATTCCTTAGTTTTGAGCAAGTCTGATGATGTTTCAGGGAGCAGGGAAATTAATGTCCGTCGTTGCACGTATCGTCGCTCTAAACGTGTGGAGCATAAACGATCAACTTTTGTAAGGCTTCCACTATCAGCATTCACAAAATTCCTTTCTATTTTTACTTAAAAGTTGTAATTGCGTTTCCCATCCTTACACAGATAAACTGTTCGCAGTAAAACTACGTAAAAACCTTTTAACTTCGCCTAACGCTCCTGCAACAAAAGTAGAGCTTCATCTTACTCCTTGCATGTGAAGCCACCAGAGCGTGAGCCAATAACATAGCGTTTTTGATCACTTGGCCAGATCTTGATATTTAATTGTTTTTAATCTTTCATTACATAAAAATGTAACATTTTGGGCAAGGTCATAAGGGAATGGGAGAGTGAGCTTAGAAAACGTGGCCTATGGAAACCGGAGGAGAAGGAAGGAAAACTGAACTCACCTGCGTAGCCTTTGCCGATGACCTTGCAATTTTTACAGACAACGAACAAAATGCAATACATCAAATAGAAATACTCAAGTAATGCGCCGAGAAGGTTGGCTTGCAAATTTCTTTTGATAAAATAGAATTTATGTTTACTTTCTTAAACATACAGAATCTGATAAAAAATACGGACGGATAAACAGAGTTCCACATTTTCTATACCTGGGGGAGATTTTGGAACCCACTGGACTAGAAAAAAATCTCAAGAAACTCGAGCACCGAAGCTCTTTAGCCTATGGTCGAACACACCAACTTTACAACACAAAGTGCATGTCCTTGCATGCAAAAATCGGGCACTGCAGCACTCTCATTAAACCCGAGGTGCTATATGCAGCAAAAAATTTGTCACTCCATAACAAGACGCTACTACAAAATCTACAAAATGAAGACTGAATGATCCATAGGAATATCCTTGGACTACGAAAAACTGAAGCTGTATATAGACTGCAAACCAACGAAAACAGAGCCGAAATTTCAAATATTGCTGCTGACATTAAAAAAAGACTCCTTAAATTCTATGGGCACATACGCAGATTAGCTGTAGACTCACACGGCATATACGCACAGCCACTGAAAACCTTAAAGGTATGACATGGGCCGAACGAGTACGAAGAGACCTTATTGATGCTCAACTCACCGTTCAGGACACTACGGACCGTAGCATTTACAGAAGCAATACAGACAAGCGGAAGTCCAGCCAGAGACAAGGCGAAAAAGACCGGTCAAAGTTAACGGATGAAAGAAAAAAAGCCATGAGAGAGAAAATGAAGGGCGGCCGCTGTGGCCGGGCGATTCTAGGCGCTTTAGTCTGGAACCGTACTGCCGCTACGGTCGCAGGTTCGAATCCTGCCTCGGCCATGGATGTGTGTGATGTCCTTAGGTTGGTTAGGTTTAAGTAGTTCTAAGTCTACGGGACTGATAACCTTAGATGTTAAGTCCCATAGTGCTTAGGGCCATTGAGAAAATGAAAGTCTAATGGGAAAACCGCAGAAATAACTGTAGAAGCTTCACGTGATCCACAAATGGTCTACTACATGTAAGTAGTACCGTGCTTATTGCACTACTTGCTTACAATTCCATCTACAGGTACCAATCTAGCATTTCTCTTGACGGACTTTATTGAATGCCAACTTGCACAAAAGTAATTGTTTCTATAACCTAGTCAACAGCAACACAAAATTTAGAAGATTATCACATTTTCCCTTTGAGTATTGTCCCGTTTTCTGATATCTGAAATGCTGCGCTGCCGTACTCTCATCGCAGGACTCTAATTGTACCTATACAGACTGGACTCCGTTCATTCCACTAGGGCATGTAGAAAGCACACTGAAGCGCCTAAAGGAACTGGTATAGACATGTCTTTACAGAGATATGTAAACAGGCAGAATACGGCGTTGAGGTTTGCAACGCCTATGTAAGACAACAAATGACTGTCGCAGTTTTTAGATTGGTTACTGCTGCTACGAGGGTCACTCCAAAACAAATGCACACTATTTTTTTAATCCATCTTTTAGTCTACATGTTTCAAAGTTTTACAGTGTGTAGATATATCCTTTTGGAACAATATTTTCGTTTCTCCACATAATTTCCATCCCTCTCAATTGCCTTACGCCATGTTGAAACCAGAGGCTGTATACCCGCACAGTAAAATTCTGGACCAACCCTGTGGAGCCACTGTATGGCAGCGTGCACAAGGGAGCCGTCATCTTCAAACCTTGTTCCACGAACAGAGTCTTCCAGTTTCCGAAAGAGATGATTGTCACACGGAGCCAGGTCAGGACTGTAAGGCGGGTGTTTCAGTGTTGCCCATCCGAATTTTGTGACCGTTTCCATGGTTTTTTGACTGAAATGTGGCCGTGCATTGTCGTGCAACAGCAGAACAGCCTGCTTTTGCCGATGTGGTCGAACACGACTCAGTCCAGCTTCAAGTTTCTTCAGTGTCGTCACATATGCATCAGAATTTATGGTGGTTCCACTTGGCATGATGTCCACAAGCAAGAGTCCTTCGGAATCGAAAAACACCGTAGCCATAACTTTTCCAGCAGAAGGTGTTGTTTTGAATTTTTTTTTTCTTCGTCTCTGGTGAAAAATGATGGAGCCATGTTTCATCACCTGTCACAGTTCTTCCAAGAAATTCATTTGCACCATTCTCGTACTGTTCCGAAAGTTCGCTGCATACCGTTTATCTTGTTTCTTTGTGACCCACTGTCAACATCCTGGGAACCCACCTGGCACAAACGTTTTTTAACGCCAACACTTTCAGTATTCTGCAAACACTTCCTTCCCTCGTCCCAATGTAGCATGACAATTCGTTCACTGTGATTCGTCTGTCAGCAGTCACCAATTCCTTAACTCTCTGCACATTGTCTGGAGTGTGTGCAGTACGAGGCCTGCCGCTGCGAGGACAATCCTCAATAATGCCGTGCCAGCTTTCATCACGTAACCTGCTTGCCCACCGACTAACTGTACTTCGATCGACTGCAGCATCTCCATACACCTTTTTCAACCGCTTGTAGATGTTTCCCACTGTCTCGTTTTCCCAGCACAGGAATTCAATGACAGCACGTTGCTTCTGACGAACGTGAAGTGTAGCAGCCATCTTGAAGGCATGCTGTGACTGCACCACTCACGGGGAGAGGTTGACCTAAGTCTGAAAACAAGTGGGAAGTATGTATCTATACACTATACAACTTTCACACATGCAGAACGAAAACTGTATTTTTACAAAAATAGTGTGCATTTCTTTTGGAGTGACCCTCGTTAAATGGCAGGTTCTAAAGATTTAATTGA
The DNA here is from genome assembly GCF_023864345.2 of Schistocerca serialis cubense. NCBI lineage: Eukaryota > Metazoa > Arthropoda > Insecta > Orthoptera > Acrididae > Schistocerca > Schistocerca serialis. The sequence goes on along the minus strand of NC_064647.1, from coordinate 218,220,354 downwards.
GTTTCAACGTGGTGTTATAGTCAGCGCACGAGCGATGGAACACAGCATCTCCGAGATAGCAGTGAAGTGGAGATTTTCCCGTTCGACCACTTCACGAGTGTATCGTGAATATCAGGAATCCGGTAAAACATCAAATCTCCAACATCGCCGCGGCCGGAAAAAGAACCTGCAAGACTGACGACTGACGATAATAGATCAACGCGACGTAAGGGCAGCCCCTCCGCAAACTGCTGCAGATTTCATTGCTTGCCCGTCAAAAAATGTCAGCATGCGAACCATTCAACGAAACATCATCGATATGGGCTTTCGGAGCCGAAGACCAATCGTGTACCCTTTATGACTGCTCATGGCAAAGGTTTACGTCTCGCCTGGACCCGTCAACACCGACACTGGACTGTTGATGACTGGAAACATGTCGCCTGGGCGGACGAGTCTCGTTTCAAATTACAGGCCCATATCATCACTGGCCCATATCATTAACGTCGATATGCAGCAGGCTTCTGTAACATATACTGTTTTCGAACATTATGAATTACCTCGAAGGAAACGATCTATTGACACACAGTCAGCATGGGTTTAGAAGAAATCGATCTTGTGAAACACAACTAGCTCTTCATTCGCATGAAGTGTTGAATGCTACTGACAAGGGGTTTCAGATCAATTGCGTATTGCTGGATTACCGGAAGGCTTTTGACACTGCACCAGACAAGCGACTTGTAGTGAAACTGCGTGCTTATGGAATATCGTCTGAGTTATGTGACTGGGTTCGTTATTTCCTGTCAGAGAGGTCACAGTTCGTAGTAATTAAAGGAATGTCATCGAGTAAAACAGAAGTTATTTCTGGCGTTCCCTTAGTGATAAATGCCCTTTGCTGTTCCTGCCTATACAAACGATTTGGTAGACAATCTGAGCAGCCCTCTTTGGTTGTTTGCAGATGACGCTGTCGTTTACCGACTAATAAAGTCATCAGAAGATCAAAACAAACTGCAAAACGATTTAGAAGAAATATCGGAATGGTGCGAAAAGTGGCAGTTGACCCTAAATAACGAAAAGTGTGAGGTCATCCACATGAGTGCTAACAGGAATTTGTTGAACTTCGGTTACACGACAAATCAGTCTATCCTTAAAGTCGTAAATTCAACTAAATACCTAGGTATTACAATTGCGAACAACTTCAACTGGAAGGAACACATAGAAAATGTTGTGGGGTAGCCTAACAAAGACTGCGTTAAGTTGGCAGCACACTTAGAAAATGTAACAGATCTACTAAGGAGGCTGCCTACACTACACCTGTCCGTCCTCTTTTTGCCAGATAGGACTGACGGGGTACATGGAAAAAGTTCAAAGAAGAGCAGCACATTTTGTATTATCGCGAAATCTGTGAGGGAGTGTCATTGAAATGATACAGGATTTGGGCTGGACATCATTAAAAGAAAGACTTTTTCGTTGCGACGGAATCTTCTAAATGGCTCAAATGGGTCTGAGCACTATGGGACTTAATATCTGAGGTCATCAGTCCCCTAGAACTTTGAACTACTTAAACCTAACTAACCTAAGCACATCACACACATCCATGCCCGAGGCAGGATTCGATCCTGCGACCGTAGCGGTCACGCGGTTCCAGACTGTAGCGCCTAGAACCGATCGGCCACTCCGGCCGGCCGAAATTGTTTCAGTTCGTGGACTTAACGGCAAGGCAGCGTATGACGAAATGGGTACGGAATTTCAAATTTGGAAGAACGGAAATTCACGATGAAGACAGAAGCAGAAGTGTCTATGTTGGGAATGATGATGTGATGCAGAAAATGGAAGAATATATTCTCTCTGACCGCCGTTCGACAATTGACGACCTGCATGCAGTTTGTCGAAATATTTCACGAACTTATGTTCATGAAATCGTAACTGATCGACTAAATTATCGCAAGCTGTGTGAGCTATGGGTACCGAGGATTCTTACCGAAGCACACAAAATTAATAGCGTCAGTGTAGCTCGCGAGTTTCTCGACCGTTTTGAGACTGAAGGTGAGGCTCTTCTTAACTCTACCGTGACAAGAGATGGAACTTGGGCTTATCACCATACTCTAGAGAGCAAACGACTGTCAATGTAGTGGCGCCATACTTATTCTCGTTCAGTCAAAAAATTCAAAACACAGCAAACAGCGAGGTAAATGATGGCGTCAGTGTTTTGGTTCAGAAAAGGGGTTCTGGTCGTTGATTTATTTGAAAAGAGGAGAAACAATAAATGCCGCAAGAGATTGTGAAACCATGACGGAACATGGCAGAGCCCTACAAACCAAACGTCGCTTGATTCTGTCAATGGGAGTCTGCCCTTCACGCCAACGCGCGTCTGCACACAAATCACGCAACAAAAGAGTTTTTGACTTACCTAGTGACTATCACCGGTTCACTAAATTGAAGGAACGTCTTCGTGAAAAACACTTTTCCGACGACGACGAGGTGAAAATTGTAGTAAGAGCTGGCTGAAAAAGGCGGTGGAAGACGTCTATGAAACATGAATCAAGAAACACGTCCACCGATGATAAAATGTTTTGAGGTAAATGGTGATTACGTGGAAAAATAATGCAAGACCACTACTACAATGCATGTATATTTCATTGAATTAAGTTCACTACAAAAAATTCTTGTAATCTTACTTTCCGGATTAGCCTCGTAGTTGGGGAAAGGAAATCAATAAAACAGAAGTGTTTGGCCTCGAGAAGGACCCAGAATCTTATACTGATATTTCTGAGATGTAGGTGGAAGTAGAGGTCATGAAAGCTCTACGATAAAAGTGATCTGCCGGAATGATTGTTTTGGATATCGTAGTCACTATCATCCTTTACAAACGTCACCTTATGTCTCTACACATCGTTACGTGGCACGTAGAGTGGCGTCAGAGAAAGATGAATTCCCGCTTATGAAGTAAGAGCATTAAGATGCGTTCCGATCCGTTTTCTCCTCTTAAGCTAATGCACATGCCTTGTTTTGGAGTCTGCCATCTGTATTCGTGCGAATGTGGTCCCCGCAACACAGACGAAAACTCTTCCTCTCCTGTTGACACGGGAAGTCTCGCCCAGATAATGAGGATTTGGCAGGTTTTTAAAAGGACACGGAAGAGCACTACCAACACGAAAAGTTGTCCGTGTTTCGTAAAGTACACTTTCCCCCGCGGGCCACGGCACCGGAACAGAATTTATTTTTCTTAAGTAAGAGGCGATCTGATAGATGATGGCCAGTTTGGATACGGGAAAGGTAAAAGCCCTGGAGGGGTAAGTCTGACGTAATCATTTCGCGTATTGATGTACGGAAAGCGTTTTATGACGTAAAGAAGAGTAAGGAGTTCGAAACACCCAGAAAAATACGCACTAGCAGGAAACAGATAAGACACATTGTGTCGAAATCCAAGAGGTATCACAAAGAAGGGAATACCGAGACAGAACTCGTTGGATTAAAGATGGCACAAGAGTGCATCTTCGTCGTCTACTGTTCAGAATGTATATCGAAGAAGTAGTGAAAGAGGAAAAAAATTGTTCCGTGGCGGGATTGTAATGCATTGTGAAAGAGGCTTTTGTAGATTTAGAGAAAGCACTTGACAATATTGACTGTATTACACTCATTTATATTTCAAAGGTATAACGGATAAAATACAAAGAACAGAAGGTTATCTATAACTTGCAATGCTGTTATAACAGCCGATGGACATGAAAGGGTAGCATTGGCTATTTAAAACAGCAGGTAAAATTTCTCAGGATGACTTCCTGAGAGACAGCCTCCATTTCTTACAAACTATGTTAAGCGTAGACCAGATACTGCTAATACTTCAAATAGTATTGACTGCAATTGAGAGTTGTATCAAGCAAATTAATAAGGGACGGAACAGTTCCCGCATGATACACAAAACAGGTGAGGACAAAATTGTACTAACGCTGTTGTTTGAAATGCAGAGTAGTAACATAGATGCAGATGAGTTGAGAAGAGAGTGTGACAGGCTTGGAGCCTACGTCTAGTGTTGATAAATCTGCACTCTAAGGACACAGTAAAGGCAACGAGGAAGACATTTGGAAAGGAAATTAAAATTTAGGGAGAAAAAATAAAACCGTTAAGATTTACAGATGGCATTGTAATCCCATCAAAGATGGCGAAGGACGTGAAAGAGCCATTCAATAGAATGGATAATGTCTTGAAATGAGATTATAAAATGAACATGAACAAAACTAGAACAAGGCTGACGAATTGAAATAGAAGTAAATCAGGTGATGTCGATGGAATTAGATTCGGAAATAAGACGCTAAAAGCTATTAGGGCGGAAAAATAACTACAGATGGTCGAAGTCGAGAGGACACAAAACGTTGACTGGCAATAGTTCGAAAAACATTTCTGAAAAAGAAGAGTTTCTTAAAATCTAATATTAATTTAAGAGTGAGGAGGTCTTTTCTGAAGGTATTTCTCTGATTGGAACTTTCTAGAGAAGTGAAACGTGGAGGATAAGCAGTTGGGACAAGAAGAGAATAGATGCTTTTGAAATGAAGTGTCATAGAAGAATGCTGAAGATTAGAAGGATTGACCGAATAACTAATGAAGAGGTACTAAATCGAAATGGGGAAAAAAGTGACTTACGGCTGAACTGGACTAAAAGAAGGGATCAGTTGATAAGAAACACCGTGAGGCATCAAGGAATCGTGAGGTTGGTAATTGAGGAATGTGTGATACTTGAAAGTCTTAGAGAGAGACCTGTACGTGACTACAGTGAGCAGGTTCAAATGGAGCTGCAGCAGTTTGAGATGGTGAGACTCTACAGGGCAGAAGAGCGTGGCGAGCTGCTTCGATACAGCCTGACCGAAGATGGCCAAGACCACCATCACAACAACAACAGTAACTGATAATGTTGCAATCGTTTGTGAACATTGTATCGCATACATTGACTAATGAGCACAGAATATTGATTTAGACTGGACGAAAGAAAGAGGAAGGTGTTGAACAGTAACAGAAGTTGAGATTACAACAAAGGTAACATCAAGACAACGAAGTAGATGATTTGTAATACTTCTCCTACCTTGGAAGCCCAACAATGTACGATGGACAAAGCACTGAGGTTATAAGATGCAGATTATAACAGATCGAGAGAGCATTACTCGTAGCGCTTTACTCATACATCGAAGAAACCGTAATAGTTTCAAACATAGCCCTGAAGTTGTGAGAGTAACATCTGCCAACGTACGACTGAAACACAGCACTGCATGGAAATTCATTATGGATCATCGGAAAAGCGCCTAAGAGAATCCAGATGTGATATGAACAGAGGGGTGTCGAAAATTGGGGGGGGGGGGGACAAGATAAGACTCAAGGAAAGAAAGCACTGGCTAGGAGAGGGGACAGGACATCAGCACACGTGGAAAGACATCAGGGAATAACTTACGTGCAACTAGAGGGAACTTTGGAGCGTGCAATTTTTTGTGGAAGACAGGCATTGGGAAGCACTTCTTGAGATGTCAGGACAAAAACTGCTTCCTTCTAACTAGTATGGTAACATTTGGTGACGATAATGAACAATGTGAAGCACCGGTAAAAAGTTTCGTCTACATCTACATGGATACTCTGCAAATCACATTTAAGTGCCTGGCAGAGGATTCATCGAACCACCTTCACAATTCTCTACTATTCCAATATCGTTTAGCGCGCGGAAAGAATGAACACCTCATCTTACCGTACGAGTTCAAAAAATGGCTCTGAGCACTATGGGACTCAACTGCTGTGGTCATAAGTCCCCTAGAACTTAGAACTACTTAAACCTAACTAACCTAAGGACAGCACACAACACCCAGCCATCACGAGGCAGAGAAAATCCCTGACCCCGCCGAGAATCGAACCCGGGAACCCGGGCGTGGGAAGCGAGAACGCTACCGCACGACCACGAGATGCGGGCTTACCGTACGAGTTCTGTTTTATTTTATCGTGGTCATCGTTCCTCACTGTGTAGGTCGGTGTCAACAAAATATTTTCGCATTCGGAGGAGAAAGTTGGTGATTAGAATTTCGTGAGAAGATTCCGTCGCAACGATAAACGCCTTTCTTTAAATGATTTCCAGCCCAAATCCTATATAATTTCTGTGACACTCACTCCCACATTTCGCGATAATACAAAACGTGCTGCCTTTCTTCGAACTTTTTCGATGTACTCCGTCAGTCCTATCTGGTAAGGATCCCACACCGCGCAGCGCTATTCTAAAAGAGGACGGACAAGCGTAGGTCTGTTACATTTTCTAAGTGTCCTGCCGATAAAACGCAGTCTCTCGTTAGCCTTATTCACAACATTTTCTACGTGTTATTTCCAGTTTAATTTGTTCGTAACTGTAATACCTAGGTATTTAGTTGAATTTACGGCTTTTAGATTAGACTGATTTATCATGTAACCGAAGTTTAACGAGTTTCTTTTAGTACTCATGTGGATGACCTCACACTTTTCGTTATTTAGGGTCAACTGCCACTTTTCGCATCATTCAGATATTTTTTCGAAATCGTTTTGCAGTTTGTTTAGATCTTCTGATGACTTTATTAGTCGATAAACGACAGCGACATTGGCAAACAACGGAAGACGGCTGCTCAGATTGTCTCCCAAATCGTTTATATAGTTAAGGAACAGCAAAGGGCCTATAACACTACCTTGGGGAACGCCAGAAATCACTTTCGTTTTACTCGATGACTTTCCGTCAGTTACTACGAACTCTGTCGTCTCTGACAGGAAATCGCAAATCCAGTCACATAACTGAGACGATATTCCATAATCAGGCAATTCCACTATGAGCCGCTTGTGTGGTACAGTGTCAAAAGCCTTCCGTAAATCCAGGAATACGGAACTGATCTGAAATCCCCTGTCAATAGTACTCACCGCTTCATGTGAATAAAGAGCTAGTAGTGTTTCACAGGATCGATATTTTCTAAACCCATGTTGTCTGTGTGTCAATAGACCGTTTCCTTCGAGGTAATTCATAATGTTCGAACGCAATATTTGTTCTAAAATCCTGCTGCATATCGACCTTAACGATCTGGGTCAGTAATTTAGTAGATTACTCCTACTACCTTTCTTGAATATGGGTGTGACCTGTGCAACTTTCCAGTCTTTGGGTACGGATCTTTCGTCGAGCGAACGGTTGTATTTGATTGTTAAGTTTGGAGCTAATGCATCAGCATACCCTGAAAGGAACCTAATTGGTATAAGTCTGGACAGTGATTTGAGTTGCTTGAGTACTCCGAGGATATTTACTTCTACGTTACTCATGTTGGCAGCTGTTCTCGATTCGAATTCTGGAATATTTACTTCGTCTTCTTTTGTGAAGGCATTTCAGAAGACCGTGTTTAGTAACTCTGCTTTGGCATCAGTGTCTTCCATAATATCTCCATTGCTATCGCGCAGAGAAGGCATTGATTGTTTCTTGCCGCTAACATACTTCACATACGACAAGAATCTCTTTGGATTTTCAGCCAGGTTTCGAGACAAAGTTTCGTTGTGGAAACTGTTATAGGCGGCTCGCATTGAAGTGCGAGCTAAATGTCGAGCTTCTGTAAAAGATCGCCAATCTTGGGGATTTTGCATCTGTTTAAATTTGGCATTCTGTTTCGTTGTTTCCGCAACAGTGTTCTAACCCGTTTTGTGTACCAAGGAGGATCAGCTCCGTCGTTTGTTAATTTATTTGGTATAAATCTCTAGATTGCTGCCGATATTATTTCTTTGAATTTAAGTCACATCTGGCCTACACTTATATTATTAATTTCGAATGAGTGGAGATTGTCTCTCAGGAAGGCGTCAAGTGAATTTTTATCTGCTTTTTTGAATAGGTATATTTTTCGCTTATTTTTCGAGTATTTTGGGATTACAATATTCAGTCCCGCTACGATAACCCTGTGTTCACTAATCCCTGATCGGTTTTGATGCTCGTTATTAACACAGGATTATTTGTTGCTAGGAGGTAAAGTGTGTTTTCACAACCGTTTACTATTCGCATGGGTGCATGAACTAACTAGTGGAAATAATTTTCAGAGAATGCGTTTAGCACAGTTTATAGCATGAGTCGAGTACGTGTTTGAAATCAAACTCAAGTTTTCTTTGAACCTTTCAGGAACTGTATCATCTGAATCGGGAGGTCGCTAAAAGGATCCAGTTATTATTCTGGTTGCCAACAATCACATCTGCCCATACTAACCCACAGGAAGTATCTACTTCAATTTCACGACAAGTTGAACTACTTCCTACAGCAACAAACACGCCACCGCCAACCGTGTTTAGCCTATCCTTTCGGAACACCGTTAGGTTCTTCGAAAAGTTTCGACTGAGCTTATATCCGTCTTTAGCCAGCTTTCAGTGCCTATAACGATTTGAGCATCAGTGCTTTCTACTAGCGCTTGGAGCTCTGGTACTTTCCCAACACGACTACGACAATTTAGAACTGTTATACCAATGGTTTCCGTATCTACGTTCTACCTGTGTTCAGCATTCACCCTTTGTGACTGAAGCCTTTTTTTGTTTTCCTGAGGCCCTCTAACCTAAAAAACGGACCACTCCACGCCACACAGCCCCTGCTACCCATGTAGCCGCCTCGTGCGTATAGTGGACACCTGACCTATTCAGCGAAACCCGAAACCCAACCACCCTTTGGCGCAAGTCGAGGAATCTGCAGCGTACACGGTCGCAGAACCGTGTGAGCCTCTGATTTAGAACGTCTACTCGGCTCTGTACCAAAGGTCCGCTATCGGTGCTGTCGACTGTATTGCAAATGGTCAGCTCTGCTTTCATCTTGTAAGCAAGACTGACAGCCTTTACCGCTTCTGTTTTCCGCTTGAAACCAGAGAGAATCTCTTCTGATCCAAAGTGACACATGTCATTGGTACCGACGTGAGCAACCACCTGTAGTTGGCTGCACCCTGTGCTCTTCATGGCATCCGGGAGGACCCTTTCCACATTTGGAATAACTCCACCCGGTATGCACATGGAGTGCACATTAGTTTTCTTGCCCTCCTTGTCAGCCAAGTCCCTAAGGGGCCCCATAACGCGACTAACGTTGGAGCTCCCAACTCCCAATAATCCCTCCCTCCGCGATTTCCCAGATCTTGCAGGCTGAGTGGTTTCCTGTGAAACAGGACAGGTGACAGCATATGGCTCAGCGACCGTGTCAGCCACAGACAGCACCTGGAACTTGTTTGTCAGGCAAACTGGGGAGGCCTTACTTGCGGTCGCCTGGGAAGTCTTTCGCCGCCTGCTTCGCCCCAGGGCGACCTCCCACTCGACCGCGGGTTAGGGGTCAGCCACAGTGCGAGCAGTAACTGGGTTGGCCACTGGTCGGGGGACTCTGATGTGCTGGGCGTCCTTTGGATCCCCATGGCCGGCCCACAACAGTGGTGCCCATCCACTGCAGCCTCAAGCTGTGTAACCGAAGCCATCACAGCCTGAAGCTCTGCTCGCATCCACACACAACAATCGCAGTCCCTGTCCATACTAAAGACCGTGGAAAACTAAAATATGTAGATAAACGGACTATCAGCATGTGCTGCGCAACTCTACTGTACACCCTGACGCAAACGCATGTACTGTGTCTAGTAATACGCAGATATTAAAAACCTAACTACCGAAGCACTCAAGCGAAACTAAATTTACCCCTGATTACGAACTTTTAATATGTCACAAAATCGGTTTACTTTCTGTCGAAAAAGCGAGAACTGTGGCTATTAGATATTAAATTTACACACAGAAACTCAAGAAACTAAACTATTAAAGCACACAGATGATATATTAAATTCACTCCTGGTTAGGAACTTGTAAATGTCACAAAAGCAGTTACTTCCCTGTTGCTGCGTCTGTCTCGGTCGACTACTGCTGCCTGACTCATGGCTCACAATACGCTTTTTTTAAAAAAAATTGGTATTATTTATCAGGTGCGATTCGACACTACTCGACTACACCAAGAGTTAGTATTCAATTTTTCTGAGTTTCAGCGTAACTTTCAATCTTTTCTCCGTGAATTCTCTTTCTCTCTGCACTCATCTGCGTTCACATACTTCCTATCTGTCAACCTTTTACCTATGGGAGTTCCTGTCTAAACCTGCGTGAGAAGATATCTCTGTTTTTTCTAGAACCTTTTCAGCAGAAGCCTCCGTATAGTTTCCAGTCGTTTCGTGTTGGTCCCTACTAATATTTTGTAAGTAATTCTTGTTGCTAAGAGTCTATGGATACGATCATAAAATTTTAATCCACTTTATAGGATGTATGCCATGAGATACTATAATTTTTTATTTTTATTACTTATTTATTTATCAACTAATTTTTTAGTTTCAGTCTTTTAATCGTCGAGCATCTCTTGGGATGTTTGGGCCGCCAATCCATCTCAAATCTGCGTGTCTGCAAGTCGTGGTCCAGTGGTTAGCGTTGCTGCCTCTGGATCACAGCGTCCTGAGTTTAATTCCCGACTAGGTCGGGAATTTTCTCTGCCCAGGGACTGGATGTTTGTGTTTTCCTCATGATTTCATCATCATTCGGGAAATGGCGAGACTGGAAAGTGAAAAATATTGGGAATTTGTATAGGCACTGATACCCACACTGTTGAGCGCTCCAAAAACAAAAATCATCATCGTCATCGACATCACCAATACCATTACATATCTGAGTTGCTCTTTCAGGAAATTTCCCGTGTCAAATTTTAAGTGAAATGTGAGAGATTCTCTGGCTTCGGGACTTGCGATTTGTTCACAACCTTATTTGAATCCAAAAAATCGAGAAGGTATTCTGACACCACAGAATTATGCTGCCCACCTCACCAGCGCAAACAATCGACAAATTAGCAAGTATATAATATAAAATAATTCGTATTTTTCCTACAGTCTGAGTTGCACTTTTTTTAAATGAAATGAGATGTTTCGATCACTCTGAATCACCTTCAGATCTACGTAGCTGAGATAACAGCCTGTCTGATGCAAGTACTTAGACCTGAAGATGATCCAGAGTGTTCAAAACACATCATATGATTTCTACAAACAATCTGTATGAGGCTGAAAAATAAATGAGAATTACCTTAAATATCAATATAGTTGCTTATTCTTTCGAGACGAATCGAACCCGGCAACGCTTTGCAGTTGCTAAATATGTCTGTCCTAGTCTCCTTCTTTCCCCGCTCTCTGTCCACCTCTTCATGCCCCACTCTTCACCCATCTCCTCTGCCCCCTTTCAGTATTTCCCCTTTATACCAGGGTTGGAACTTTAATAGTGGCAACTACTTATTTACAGCTCGTACAAAATACATAGGCGTTTCAAAGTTTTACTGACCTTCAAAGTAGTCACCAGCATTATGTACAACCCCGTTGCCAGCGATGTGGAAATCGTAGGATACTCTTAGCATGCCAGTTGTGTTGACAGTTCGAGCGGCGCTGTTTGTTGCCCGACGAATTTGTAGCAGTTCTGAAGCTAGTGCCGTGAAGTGTTTCCCTCAGTTTAGAAACTGAGTTGAACTCGTGAGGGCTTAAGTCATGGAGGTGCAGTAGGTGATATAGCACTTAGCAGCTCACTCAGACAAACGAATCAGTAACAGCTTGCACTGTACGTGCTTGAGCATTGTCCTGCAAAATGATGGTCAGGTCCTGTAGAAAGTGTCATCACTTCTGTCTTTATGCTGTTCATTTTTGGAACACAACCTACGACCAGCTATATGAACCTGAGGTTCTTTTGCAGCAATTACGGTACATGTGACACTTATGTGTAGTTAAAAAATAACTATTGCTCTTCTTTTAAAGTAACTAGGTTATCCGATCAGTGTCGCACTGTACGTGGCTAAACAAGGAAGTCGCTGAAAGCCGAAATAAGTAAATAAACGAACAATCATTGCAAGACCAGTAGACCGATACGCTTCCCTGACACATAAATAGTCCCAGAAAAATTACCTTACATTCGTTTTTGAAGAGGATTTTCCGGAACAGGGCATAGTGCTGCGAGATAAGCAGCAATTTAGCAAACCTAGAGCTGTGCTCCTTATCTCCTCGGTGCCACACGGCGCGTGCTTACGTCATATTTGTGTGGGTTGGCCATAATTTTCTCTGTAATCGAGTAATATTTCATGAGGCTCCCATGCATTTTAAAACCCTCATCATCTTATTATTCACTGCACTGGTTTACTCAGTGTTTTGTGTAGTTTCCTGCACATTGATAATAGATATTCGGAGTAACTGTTCATAACGTCGAATCTGCATTGTTCAGAAGAACTTAATACTCAGTTTCCATAAATTTTCTATTCGCTTTATCATCGGTATGTTTATCTCTTGTTTGTGCACATGACTCATATCGAAATTACACAGACCGACGCCACTTTATCCTACAAAACGTTCTTTTAGGTGTGAAACTGCGTGCTTGTCATTTACAAGTTATAAATGCAGGTGAAACAAGAACAGAAATATTTTTTATAAATAAAGGTAAGGTATTAAATTTATTTCAATACTTATGTTAGTGACATTAAACTTAAGTGGATGAATTGCATACAAAAGGTAGTAATATATCAGAATTATTTTACTTTGTGCACAATATGTCTTCATATTGCAAGAAAAATGATAAAATTTACAGTGTGCACTGGACCACCTCTATTGCTCTTGCACACGATACAATGTTAAGGTCTCTAAAGTGATAACTTTTTGCCAGCTATGGAATGGTGTGGTGTATGTGACAGAATTTTCGATCACACTGTGTTTGCCGCCTGAGCGACATACAGAAAATGTTCGTTTTAAAAGACGATTAAGGAGTTTTTATGCAGTTCCACATTGTAAAGTGACTACTAAATGTATATTTCTTACGTTTCATGTTGAACAAGGAGATATCGGAGCAACACGGATCCTATACAGCGAGGTGACAAGAGATTTCTGCATTGTAACCGGTCGTCCTAAACTTCATGTCACGATATTTCAACTGGACGCCTACCAGTAGTGTTCAGTGAGCTGTCGAAGATTTAAATTTCACAGTGGGTTTCCTCTTAATACCGTGTCGGATCTCCTTTTTTCCGGTGTAGCGAAGCAATCATACAATGAAGGCTTTCAAGACCGGATGTTAGGCTTTCAAGACCGGATGTTTCAGCTGCCGAGAATTCTTCCGGGTTGTATGGCCGTGGTCCACGGAACTCTTCTATCCCTGACGGTTCGTCCAAGGCTACGTTTGACATCTTCGGAGGTGCTCCTGGTTTTGCTGAGTCTAGCCAACTGACGAGGCGGACGTCGAAGAACGGCCTAAATACCGTGGAAAGTGGGCGTGACTGGGTTTCACGTGATAGCAGAGGTAAACCTTGTCAAGGATAAAACATGACTATCGATCATAGTACGTCAAAGGTAAGAACTTCTCATCGATTCTGTAGCGCCACAGTCCATATATCGCTGAGTTTCATAGCTTCTTCTTTTCTGTTAAAATTATCCCCATGTTTATACACTCCTGGAAATTGAAATAAGAACACCGTGAATTCATTGTCCCAGGAAGGGAAAACTTTATTGACACATTCCTGGGGTCAGATACATCACATGATCACACTGACAGAACCACAGGCACATAGACATAGGCAACAGAGCATGCACAATGTCGGCACTAGTACAGTGTATATCCACCTTTCGCAGCAATGCAGGCTGCTATTCTCCCATGGAGACGATCGTAGAGATGCTGGATGTAGTCCTGTGGAACGGCTTGCCATGCCATTTCCACCTGGCGCCTCAGTTGGACCAGCGTTCGTGCTGGACGTGCAGACCGCGTGAGACGACGCTTCATCCAGTTCCAAACATGCTCAATGGGGGACAGACCCGGAGATCTTGCTGGCCAGGGTAGTTGACTTACACCTTCTAGAGCACGTTGGGTGGCACGGGATACATGCGGACGTGCATTGTCCTGTTGGAACAGCAAGTTCCCTTGCCGGTCTAGCAATGGTAGAACGATGGGTTCGATGACGGTTTGGATGTACCGTGCACTATTCAGTGTCCCCTCGACGATCACCAGTGGTGTACGGCCAGTGTAGGAGATCGCTCCCCACACCATGATGCCGGGTGTTGGCCCTGTGTGCCTCGGTCATATGCAGTCCTGATTGTGGCGCTCACCTGCACGGCGCCAAACACGCATACGACCATCATTGGCACCAAGGCAGAAGCGACTCTCATCGCTGAAGACGACACGTCTCCATTCGTCCCTCCATTCACGCCTGTCGCGACACCACTGGAGGCGGGCTGCACGATGTTGGGGCGTGAGCGGAAGACGGCCTAACGGTGTGCGGGACCGTAGCCCAGCTTCATGGAGACGGTTGCGAATGGTCCTCGCCGATACCCCAGGAGCAACAGTGTCCCTAATTTGCTGGGAAGTGGCGGTGCAGTCCCCTACGGCACTGCGTAGGATCCTACGGTCTTGGCGTGCATCCGTGCGTCGCTGCGGTCCGGTCCCAGGTCGACGGGCACGTGCACCTTCCGCCGACCACTGGCGACAACATCGATGTACTGTGGAGACCTCACGCCCCACGTGTTGAGCAATTCGGCAGTACGTCCACCCGGCCTCCCGCATGCCCACTATACGCCCTCGCTCAAAGTCCGTCAACTGCACATAGGGTTCACGTCCACGCTGTCGCGGCATGCTACCAGTGTTAAAGACTGCGATGGAGCTCCGTATGCCACGGCAAACTGGCTGACACTGACGGCGGCGGTGCACAAATGCTGCGCAGCTAGCGCCATTCGACGGCCAACACCGCGGTTCCTGGTGTGTCCGCTGTGCCGTGCGTGTGATCATTGCTTGTACAGCCCTCTCGCAGTGTCCGGAGCAAGTATGGTGGGTCTGACACACCGGTGTCAATGTGTTCTTTTTTCCATTTCCAGGAGTGTATATTCCGATGGCTTCTCTATATAGCCGTGGATAATAGTTCGTCATAGTACTAAAACTCGAGTTTCCGAAAATTTCACTACGTCATCACCCGACTGAAGAGCATGTTCGGCCACGGGTGACTTGTCTGTTTTCCCTAGTCGGAAAATACTTTTACGTTTCTTTAACTGTGTATTCACACTTCTCTTTGTATTCCCATGTAGACCTTACCACATGTACACGGAATCTTGTACACGCCACTTGGAGACAGAGGGGGACGTTTATCCTTAGGGGAACGAAGTGCTTGGCCTTATTTTCTTAGTTAGTCTGAAAATCGGTCGAATGTCACGTTTCCTTAAAATCTTGCCGATTTTATCCGAAACTTTTTTGATGAATGGTAGAGAAAGCGTGTTCTTCCATCGCTGTGTCCTACCGTTGTCCTTAGGCCTCCTGTTATTCGGTCGCAAAACTCTATTTATTTCCTTACCAGAGTACCGATTCTTCTGAAAAGTCTGCTTTAGATTTTTAACTCGGCGTCCAGGTATTCCGGCGCACAATTCCCTTAGCTCTGTGCACTAGACGTTTAATTACACCTCTGTCCATAGACCACGGCAATACAACCCGGAAGAATTCTCGGCAGTAGTGTAGAAACTCAACGCAGTAAAGATTCAACAAATCGTTGGCATTCCCTTCAGAGATACTGAGTTATGCTGCCTCTTTTGCCGTCCATAACTGCGAACGCGTTGCAATTGCAGGGTTCTGTGCACGAACTGACCTCTCCATTACGCTCCACAAAAGTTCAGGGCTGGGATTGTCCAGAATGTTCTTCAACATTTGTGGCCCGGTGACATGTTTGCGAACATGAATGGCTGCAAATGGTCTCCAAGTAGCCGAATATAATTTCCAGATAATGATCGGTTCAGTTCAGTTGTTGAATGGGTGCAAACGGTCTCCAGGTACCCGAACGGAACTGTTTCTAGTAAATGATCGGTTCAGCTGGTCCAGAGGGTCCAGTTTAATCCATGTAAATTCAGCCCACGGCATTATGAAGCCATCACCAGCTTGCATGGTGCCTTGTTGATAACTCGGGTCCATTGCATCGTGGGGTCTACGTCACACTCCAACCCTACCACCAACTCTTACCAAGTGAAATCGGGACTCGTCTGTCCAGGTTTTCCAGTTGTCCAGGTGCCAACCGATATGATCAGGAAAGGTTCTGCAGATGATGTGCTGTTAGGAAAGGCACTCACCTCTGAATACTGTAATTGTCAGAAACATGGATGCATGAGCTGTTAAGCTGATTTTGATGTAATTCTCCCGTCTGTCAGCCCTTACAGTCTGAATTGTGTGGATGATATTTTTCCGAAAGTCAGTTTGGTATGTCGCCAGACTCGCACAATCTAAACGCTGCAGTGAATAGCTTCGTTGCCACTAATCCCAATGATTTTAGAAATTGTTTCGGAATGTTAGCCAGCCGTTGTGGCCGAGCGGTTCTAGGCATTTCAGAATGGAACCGCGCGACCGCAACGGTCGCAGGTTCGAATCCTGCCTCGGGCGTAGATGTGTGTGATGTTCTTAGGTCAGTTAGCTTTAAGTAGTTCTAAGTTCTAGGGGACTGATGACCTCAGCTGTTATGTCCCATAGTGCTCAGAGCCATTTGAACCGTTTGATGGAATGTTACCTATCCCTTCTGCCTTAGTTGATCTGAAGTCCTCCAAAGCTCTCATGAATTTTGGTTCTTATACTGAATTCCCTATCTCTTCTACTAGGGTCATTCAGTAATTAAAGAGACAAATTGGTAGGGGTAAGAACTCTTAGTAGGCCAAGTTTGATATTTTAGCTTTAAGTTGCCATCACTGGAGTGAACCCTGGTCAGCTGATGTATCAACATTGTTTTCTCTGTAACCTCAAAAATACTTTTCAAGATGGCGAGTCCGTTTGAAACGTCCACATTAGTTGAACAACGTTCTGTTATTCGTTTTTTAGTTTCTGAAGGAGAGAAACCAGCAAATATATACTGTAGAATGTTTAAAGTTTATGGTGAAGATTGTATGAATCGTGAAAATTTTTACAAGTGGTTTGATCAGTTCAAAAATGGTCGCGACTCAGTGATTTCTGACCACCGTTCTGGCCGACCAGTTGCACTTTCAACTCCCTCACTTGAAAGTCTAATTGATGACATTATTCGTGCCGATCGCCGTGTGACTGTGGAAATGACAGTTGATAAGATTCAAATTAGTACTGGTACAGTTCCTAACATTATCTGTAACAAGCTGAACTACCGCAAAACAGGTGCAACAATGGTCCCAAAGGAATTGACTCGGCTACACACTGAAACAAGGTTGAGAGTGTGCACAGAGCTAAAGGAACGTTAAGAAAGAGAAGGTGGGCACTTCCTCAAGGATATTTTAAAATCGTAACGTAGCTTGGTTTACTATTATGAGTCAGAATCAAAGATACGAAGCATGGAGTGGAAGCTCATCAACTCAAAGGCCAAGAAAAAAATTCAGAATCCAAGCATCAGCAGGAAAAGTCATGTTGACGGCGTTTTGGGATGCTGAAGGTCCACTTTTTGTGATTATCTAGAACAGAAGCGTACTATGAACAGCCAATACTACTCGGATTTTCTTTTAAACAAGGTGAACCCATCCATCAGAGAGAGACGTCGTAGATCTCAGAGGAGAGATGTGATTCTCCAGCAAGACAACGCACGTACTCATATTGCTCAACTAACCCATCGACAAAACGGGCTGGGGAGAACTGTCTCTTCCCCCTTGCAGTCCTGATTTACCACTTAGTGATATCCATTTGTTTGGCACACTGAAGTAGGTATAATGTAGGAAGAGGTTACAGGACAACGAGGACGTGAAAAAGATTGTGGGAAATAGGTTCAAACATCAAGGTAAATATGTCTTTGCTGCCGGAATAAAAAAGCTTGTAGACCGTTGGAACAAGTACATAAATGTTCAAGGGGATTATGTTGAAAAGTAAAAAAAAATTAATGTTTTGTAAAACTAAAGGCTCTTTTCTCCAGACCAATTCGTCTTTTTAATTATTGGAAGACCCTCGTAAATCGACTCCTGTTTCTTGTTTGACTGCAAATCTTCTCCCTCACAGAGTACTCTTTCCACCTATCCGGTCTCTCCTTTGCATTTAATAAAGCATTATGAGCGCAGTAACACTGCTGCACTGACTGCCTTTGTATCAGTTCCATCAAGGATATACAAATGCCTTATTATGCGACTTGTGCAACGAAAGAAACTATATAATTGCGTCATGATGTTCACAACTTTGTTTTTTGCGGCCCGCAGTGCAAAATATGTCTTTTAATGACGTGAGTATTATGACATAGCAGTGTAGCGGGCTACAATTCATAATAATCAATTCGTCGTAATAGCTTATGACTTATTTATACCTAGTATTTTCATAATAAATTCGATAGAATGTGTTACACACATTGTACTACACTCATGGAAATTGAAATAAGAACACCGTGAATTCATTGTCCCAGCAAGGGGAAACTTTATTGACACATTCATGGGGTCAGATACATCACATGATCACACTGACCGAACCACAGGCACATAGACACAGGCAACAGAGCATGCACAATGTCGGCACTAGTACAGTGTATATCCACCTTTCGCAGCAATGCAGGCTGCTATTCTCCCATGGAGACAATCGTAGAGATGCTGGATGTAGTCCTGTGGAACGGCTTGCCATGCCATTTCCACCTGGCGCCACAGTTGGACCAGCGTTTGTGCTGGACGTGCAGACCGCGTGAGACGACGCTTCATCCAGTCCCAAACATGCTCAATGGGGGACAGATCCGGAGATCTTGCTGGCCAGGGTAGTTGACGTACACCTTCTAGAGCACGTTGGGTGGCACGGGATACATGCGGACGTGCATTGTCCTGTTGGAACAGCAAGTTCCCTTGCCGGTCTAGGAATGGTAGAACGATGGGTTCGATGACGGTTTGGATGTACCGTGCACTATTCAGTGTCCCCTCGACGATCACCAGTGGTGTACGGCCAGTGTAGGAGATCGCTCCCCACACCATGATGCCGGGTGTTGGCCCTGTGTGCCTCGGTCGTATGCAGTCCTGATTGTGGCGCTCACCTGCACGGCGCCAAACACGCATACGACCATCATTGGCACCAAGGCAGAAGCGACTCTCATCGCTGAAGACGACACGTCTCCATTCGTCCCTCCATTCACGCCTGTCGGGACACCACTGGAGGCGGGCTGCACGATGTTGGGGCGTGAGCGGGAGACGGCCTAACGGTGTGCGGGACCGTAGCCCAGCTTCATGGAGACGGTTGCGAATGGTCCTCGCCGATATCCCGGGAGTAACAGTGTCCCTAATTTGCTGGGAAGTGGCGGTGCGGTCCCCTACGGCACTGCGTAGGATCCTACGGTCTTGGCGTGCACCCGTGCGTCGCTGCGGTCCGGTCCCAGGTCGACGGGCACGTGCACCTTCCCCCGACCACTGGCAACAACATCGATGTACTGTGGAGACCTCACGCCCCACGTGTTGAGCAATTCGGCGGTACGTCCACCCGGCCTCCCGCATGCCCACTATACGCCCTCGCTCAAAGTCCGTCAACTGCACATACGGTTCACGTCCACGCTGTCACGGCATGCTACCAGTGTTAAAGACTGCGATGGAGCTCCGTATGCCACGGCAAACTGGCTGACACTGACGGCGGCGGTGCACAAATGCTGCGCAGCTAGCGCCATTCGACGGCCAACACCGCGGTTCCTGGTGTGTCCACTGTGCCGTGCGTGTGATCATTGCTTGTACAGCCCTCTCGCAGAGTCCGGAGCAAGTGTGGTGGGTCTGACACACCAGTGTCAATGTGTTCTTTTTTCCATTTCCAGGAGTGTATTACTTCCGTAGGAATTCTGCCCTTGTAATGATTTCCACTGCTGTTTTAAAAGGCTGCCTCTGCAACTCTTTCCTTCCACTATTCAATCAGCAGCTGTTTTCAGGGACGACTCATACCTTAATACGAGGGATTTTCGGAATGTGAGCTCCAATCTGTCACGAAATGGAAACCACTGTGAAAATCCGATGAAGCTTTGCACAGGTGTGTTGGGAAGTGTATCTAGTATGCCCGACGATAGCGTCATGTCACTCTCTTCAATTCTGACTGTACATTGGGAACAGACAGATCTCTAGGAAGCAGCGTCTCCGTCCAAGTCTGAGGACCTGGTGATTCATGATGCTCCTGCAGCGTTTTCGATGGCAGGTGTGTGATCACCCACAGTAAAGCCCGTAACTAGCTGTCCTTGAGTTTCATCTCTGCTCATATGAAACGCTTTCTTTGAAGACATTTTTGTCACAGTCAACGAGCTGTAGACCGGCGTAGATTATTGGCGCATGGCACAGGTGGCTGCCAATACCGGAGTTTTGGAAAGTTCCCACATCGCTAGGACAAATGTCTAATTCGAAGCGGCGACCATGTAGAAAAGTAGCTGGAAGGTGCACCTAACTGTTGCAGATAAAAGATGTTCGATTTTCACAGCGGTTTCCACTTCTAGACAGATCGTAGGTCACTTTCCGAGTAGCCCTTGTATGTGTCCACCAATTCAAAGGTAAAGCGTTCAGACGAGAAAGAAGCAGAAGCCTTAGAAATGTGATGCTATAGGAGAATGCCGACGATTATATGGTTAGATTTCTTCGCTAATGAGAAGGTAGTGAATCGAAATGGGAAGAAATTTAGATAATTCTACAAGTCTGTGACTCCCAAAGATAGGAAAGTTATGGAATGCCTTAATTAAAATTTTCAGCCGATAACAGCTTCAGAGGAAAGGAATTGGGGAGGGAGGAGAAAGTTTTTTCGGTTATCAGTCTTCTGACTGATCAGTTGTGGCTCGACATGAATTCATCTTCTGTGGCCACCTCTTCATCTCAGAGTAGCACCTGTATCCAACATCGTGAATTATTTGTTTCGTAACAATCTTTGTCTTTCCCTGTAGCTTTTACCCTAAACGGCTTTCTCAAGTACTGTGGAAAGTATTCCTTGTTATCTTAAAACATGTCCTTCCGCCCTGTCCTTTCTTCTAGTCAAATGCCTTCTCATACACTTCAACGATTCTGCGGAGAATCTCATTTCGCATTCATCAGTCCACCCAATTTTCAACCTCTGTACGACCACATCTCAATCGATTCAATTTTCTTCTGTTCTGGTTTTCTCACAGTCCATATTTCACTACGATACAGTGCTGTGCTGCAAACGCACATCCCCAGAAATTTCTTCCTGAAATTAAGTCCGATGTTTGATACTAGCAGACTTCTGTTGGCCGGGAAAGACACCTTTTGCCTGTGCTAGTCTGCTTTTCATACCCTCATAGCTTCTTTCATAGCCTGTTATTTTGATTCCATGGTAGCAGAATTACTTACTCTAGGATGCTTTTTGGTCACTAATGTTAAGTTTATAGCTAGTCGGATTTCTGCTACTCTTTATTACTTTCGTCCCAACGGCATTGCCGCAGTTGTAACAACGGTTGCCGTCAGATCCCTGAAGTTAAGCGCTGTCGGGCTTGGACAATACTTGGATGGGTGACCGTCCGGTCTGCCGAGCCCTGTTGGCAAATTCTCAGCTCTCGTGAGGCCAGTGGAGGAGCTACTTGATTGGGAAGTAGCGACTCCGGTCATGAAAACTGTCAACGGCCAGGAGAAAGTGTGCTGACCACCCCTCCATATCCACACCCAGTGGTGCCTGTGGTTGAGGATGACACGGCGGTCGGTCGCTATCATACGGCTCTAAAGGCCTTTACAGTAATACTTTAGTTCATTACTTTCGTGTTTCTTCGGTTTCCTCTCAATACGTTCTGTACGCTGATAGGCTAACATAGGGACGGTATTACAACGAAGGAGAATTTTTTTATTAGAAAGAAAAGCAGACGACTGACATTAAAAAACAGACTGTTACGAGAGTCTTTTTACTGTTATAATTTCTCTGTTTCTAATCGCCTTCCACAGGATGATACAGACGAGAATAATCACGAACAGTTTGCATGAAAGGTCTGATATGCCGAATGCGGCTATTGTCACATTTCCACGGTGGACCCCGGACGCCTTGCCATGATCTGGCCTTCGTCCTACTTTCACAGACGTGCCTTCGCAGGAACAATAGCACCCGCTCCGCAGATGTTCCGCACATCTGTTGACCAGACGACGGGATGCCTCGCATTTCACGGACCGCTGGACCTTGACATTATCTCACCGTCCAACAGGTGGCTGAACTATTTTTTCAGACTGTGTTACCAGCGAGGAGACGTCCTTGGTTGTGCAGACGACTTTCTCGTGAGGTCGTATCAGCCACACGTTCAGACGGGCAGAATAGCCCAACTGTCTCCCCAAATCCTGTTTTGAAATTTTATATATTTCTTAAAGCTTCAGGTTCCAAGGCACCGTCTAACCTGAAGTTGCTTCGGTATTCAACGAGTCACACCATGAATCACAGAAAGCTAATTTTACCAACAAAAAATTATTAAAATACTTTATACAATTTCAGACTCTTTTAAAATCAGATCGGTCCTCAGGCATGGACATGGACTCTACTTTCGAATTGCGTGCCCGAGAAAGTAATCGGTTATTGGCGAAAACCAAAGATCCACTACCACACAATGCTGTGCTCCAAACATATTTTCTCACAATTTTTTTCCTCAAATGAAGGCTTATGCTTGATAGTAGCAGATTTCCTTTGGCAAGATGTATCCACTGTCAGTGTGCTTTTTATGTTATTTTGTCTCCGTCCATCATAAATTATTTCGCTGCCTACGTAGCAGAATTACCTAACTTCATCTACTTCGTGATCACCAATGATGATGTAAAGTTTTTTGCTACTGTCATTCCTGCGACTTCTCCTTGCCATGGTCTCTTTCCGATATAATCTCAGTCTATATTCTGTACTCTTTAGACTGTTCATTCCATTCAAAAGAGGCTGTAATTCTTCTTCATTTTCACTGAGAGTAGCAATGTCGTTAGTGAGTCATATAACTGATACCCTTTCACCTTGAATTTCAATTCCGTTCTTGAACCTCTCTTTTATTTTAGTCATTGTTCAATATGTAGATGAAACAGTAGGGGCGAAAGACTACTTCCCTTTCTTACACCCTTAATAATCCGCACTCTTAGGTATTGGTGTTCCAGTCTTATTGTTCCCTCTTGGGTATTCTACATATTCTAAATCACCCGTATTTCGCTAGAATTTACTCCTTTTTTCTCCGAACTACAAATGTCTTGCACCATTTGACATTGTCGAGCCTGCCGTTGTGGCCGAGTGGTTCTAGGAACTTCATTCCGGAACTTTGCGACCGCTACGGTCGCTGGTTCGAATCCTACCTGGGGCATGGATGTGTGTGTTGTCCTTAGGTTAGTTAGGTTTAAGTAGTTCTAAGTTCTAGGGGACTGATGACCTCAGATGTTAAGTACCATAGTGTTCAGAGCCATTTGTAGCATTTTTGATATTGTCGAAAGCTTTTTCCGGATCACCACATTCTAGGAACGTGTCTTGATTTCTCCTTTGTCTTGTTTCCATTATTAACCGCGACGTAAGTACTGTCGCTATGGGGCCTCTACCTTTCCCAAAGCCAAATTGAGCATTATCTAACAGATCCTCAATTTACTTTCCTTTTCTTCTGTATATTATTCTTGACAGCCACTTGCGTATATGAATTGTTAAGACGATTGTGCCATATTCCTCTCACTTGTTGGCTCGTACAGTATTCGGAATTGTGTGGATTATGTTTCTCCGAAAGTCTGATAGTATGTCGCCACTCTTACGCATTCTACACAGCAATGTTAATTGTCGTTTTGTTGCCACATTTCCAAATTAATGTTACCACCTGTTGAAATACGGAATAACCACGTTTTGCAGGCAGATCGCTGGGAGTCGTGCAGTAAGTGGGTCAGTGAGGTTCTGGGTGTACTGACAGTGTTCAGGAGCCATGTCGACTGGCGTACCATGGCCGGATGCCCTAGGTTTCCCTATTGAGGACCCATGATGCGTGCAGTCTGGTCGAGGTGATTCCACAGTGTCCTCACTTGGCTGAGATCTAGAGAATTTGGTGGCTACAGGAGTCGAGAAACTCACCCTGGTTCTCCTCGAGCCACGCAAGTACTTTGCAAGCCGTGTGACACTTTACAGTGCCCCGCTGGTAGAAGCTAAAGCGAAGATGGACGAATTAACTCCAACTGTGCATGTAAGGACCCATTGTGCCTTCCAGAGCGACAAGATCGTCCAGGGAATACTACGAAAAAGTTCACCAGATTATAATGCTCCCTCTTCGGTCAGACGCTTGTAGAGGGGTGTTTGCTTTCAAATGCTTCACGCGATCAGGCCAGCGGTGATATGTCATCTGGAAGGGCCACCTGTCACCGCTCAGTGTAAGTCTAGATGCGGTACTGGCGCACAAATTCCAGCCTTCGTTGCCAGAGAGCAGCCGTCAGCATGTGCGTAAGGATCTGATGTCTGCTGCTGCAGGAGCCCATTTGTGGCAACGTGCGTTACGGAGACACTTAGAGTAGCACCTTGGTTCATGTGGGCAGTCAGCAGCTCTACAGCTGCGTGTTTATTCCCCTGTAGACATCTCCCAATTCGTCGTTCACCATACCATGAATAGCCAGAGCCTCGACGCCGATTTTGATTCGCTACATTTTGCCACGCAGGGTAAACTTTAACCGCGGCGACACGCGACCTGTTACTTAGCCGTTTCAGAGATACACTATGAAATCAGAAGTAACTGAACACCTGTCTGAAAATGACTTACAAGTTCGTGGTGCCATACGTCATGGTGTTGGCCCAACCTTAGTCTTCATCACATCTTCCACTCTCGCAGGCATATGTTCTATCAGGTGCTGGAAGGTTTCTTCGGGATTGGCAGCCCATTCTTCACGGAATGCTGCATTGAGGTGAGGTATCGATGTCGGTCGGTGAGGCCTGATAAGAAGTCGGCTTTCCAAAACATCCCAAAGGTGTTCTATAGGATTCAGGCCAGTCAACTACGGGGATGTTATTGTCGTGTAACCACTCCACTGTTCAGTCGTCCAATGTTTACGTTTCTTACACAAAGTGAGGCACCGTGTGGCATTTTCCGGCGTCATGTACGGCTTATGAGCAGCCGCTCGACCATGAAATCCAAGTATTTTCACCTCCCGCCAAACTGTCACGGGCGTGCATTATGAACAGGTCCTCAATCGTGTTGAAAGATGCAATAGGAATCCCCAAATTGCTCTTCAACAGTGGGAAGCAAGAAGGTGTTTATAACATCAGTATTGGCCTGTGCTGTGATAGTACCATGCCAAACAACAAGGGGTGCAGGCCCCCGACCATGAAAAACACGACCACACCATAACACCACCGCCTCCGAATTACACTGTTGGCTCCCTACACACGCTGGCAGATGTAGTTCACTGGGCGTTCGCCATACCCACACTCTGCCATCGGATCGTCACATCGTGTACCGTGATTCGTCACTCCACACAACGTATCTCCTCTGTTCAATCGTCCAATGTTAACGTTCCTTACACAAAGCGAGGCACCGATTGGCACTTTACGGCGTCATGTATGTCTTATGAGCAGTCGCTCGACCATGAAATCAAAGTTTTCTCACCTCCCGCCTAACTGTCATAGTACATTCAGTGGACCCTGATGCAGTTTGGAATTTCTGTGTGACGGTGTGGATAAATGTCTGGGTATTACACATTAGGTTCCTCTTCAACTGTCGGCGGTCTCTGTCAGTCAACAGACGAGGTCGGCCCGTACGCTTTTGTGCTGTACGTGCCCCTTCAGGTTTCCTCTTCACTATCACATCGGAAGCAGTGGAGCTAGTGATGTTTCGTTGAAAATCTCGCTTACAGACCTACGACACAGGTGACACCGAATCACCTGACCACGTTTGAAGACCGTGAGTTAAGCGGAGCGGCCCATTCTGGGCACCCACGATGTCTAATGACTACTGAGGTCGCTGATATGAAGTGCCTGGCAGTAGGTGGCATCAAAATGCACCTAACATGAAAAAGTATGTTTTTGGGTGTGTCTGGATACTTTTGATCGGATAGTGCACTGCTACTGTTGTTACGAAATTCAATGATACTGCCCTTTTAGAAGTCAGATGAATCACTCTGTTTTCGTACTACAACAACAGCACTGTTTCCTGAGCCCTTCCTCCCCCAGTACACTTTATAATCCTCCACTGCTGGTGATACCACCGTCCGTCTGTGAGTGGTTCTTGCACGTCGACGCCGAACATCAGTGGTGTTAACATAATGTGACCGAACCGTGTATTTCACGGCAGACATGATAACAACACTACAGACGAATAAAGCTAGAGTACTCTGGCGCTGTCCTACCTGTCACAGCTCTAAGCCATTTACGTCCCCGCCGATGGTCTCTACTTGTACGGAACTACATTGACATCTAACCTTGTCTAATGGGTGCTCGATTTGGTTGTCAGGTGGTGTATACTTGTATCTGTATTGAAGGAAGGTGGCAGGGTTAAAATACAGGGAGCGAAACGCTATTTACAATTTGTACAGAAACCAGATGGCAGTTATAAGAGTCGAGGGGCATGAAAGGGAAGCAGTGGTTGGGAAGGGAGTGAGACAGGGTTGTAGTCACTCCCCAATACTATTCGATCTGTATATTGAGCAAGCAGTGAAGGAAACAAAAGAAAAATTCGGAGTAGGTATTAAAATCCATGGAGAAGAAATAAAAACTTTGAGGTTCGGCGATGACATTGTAATTCTGTCAGAGACACCAAAGGACTTGGAAGAGCAGTTGAACGGAATGGACAGTGTCTTGAAAAGAGGATATCAGATGAACATCAACAAAAGCAAAACGAAGATAATGGAGCCCGCATCTCGTGGTCGTGCGGTAGCGTTCTCGCCTCCCACGCCCGGGTTCCCGGGTTCGATTCCCGGCGGGGTTAGGGATTTTCTCTGCCTCGTGATGGCTGGGTGTTGTGTGATGTTCTTAGTTTAGTTAGGTTTAAGTAGTTCTAAGTTCTAGGGGACTGATGACCATAGATGTCAAGTCCCATAGTGCTCAGAGCCATTTGAACCATTTTGGAAGATAATGGAATGTAGTAGAGTTAACTCGGGTGATGCTGAGGGAATTATATTAGGAAATGAGACACTTAAAGTAGTAAAGGAGTTTTGCTATTTGGGGTGCAAAATAACTGATGATGGTCGAAGTAGAGAGGATATAAAATGTAGACTGGCAATGGCAAGGAAAGCGTTTCTGAAGAAGAGAAATTTGTTAACATCAAGTATAGATTTGTCAGGAAGTCGTTTCTGAAAGTATTTGTATGGAGTGTAGCCATGTATGGAAGTGAAACATTGACGATAAATAGTTTGGACAAGAAGAGAATAGAAGCTTTCGAAATGTGGTGCTACAGAAGAATGCTGAAGATTAGATCGGTAGATCACATAACTAATGAGGAGTAATTGAATAGAATTGGGGAGGAGTTTGGCGCACAACTTGACAAAAGGAAGTGATCGGTTGGTAGGGCATGTTCTGAGGCATCAAGGGATCGAAAATTTAGCAATGGAGGGCAGCGTGGTGTGTCAAAATCGTAGAGGGAGACCAAGAGATGAATACACTAAACAGATTCAGAAGAATGTAGGTTGCAGTAAGTACTGGGAGATGAAGAAACTTGGACAGGATAGAGTAGCATGGAGAGCTGCATCAAACCAGTCTCTGGAGCACAACAACAACGTTGAAGGAAGGTTCTTTAATTTGCTCTAGCTTGTAATGTGGTACCTTAGCTTCTCTCCTGCACATGAGCTATCACTTGGAAGTCCCGCAGGCTTGCCGATTACCAGTCCTGTGGAGCCGCTTCCAGCAGCTCCGTGACGTCAGGAGACGACCGCGTGTGCTGAGATAGGCGCCGCGGAACGGCCGGCGGCCGCATTATGCAGACACGTGAGCGGCCGGCCGACATGCCGGTCATGTCCCGGCTTTACTGCCCCCGCCTGGGGAAGGGAAACGTGAGCGGGCCGAAACGACACTCCGTCTCCGTGTGTGAGCCTCGCCCCCCGTTGCGCCACGCCCCCGCGCTCGCCGAATGCGTTCGCGAACCCGAGAGCGCCTGCGGTGAAAGGCGGCGGGGGCGCGAGCACGCCCGTTCGCTTCCCAGTGTGGGGCAATCGGCCGGCCAGACCTCTCATCGATAAGAGACACGGCCGATGCGGAAGAGGGCGGCCCTCCAGACTACTGTGCGTGTACAGCTCTGGCCAAATGTGGTGGCATCACTGTTCTGCGAGTCACCATGAACACTGTCTACATGTATTGGTTAAAAACAGTCTTGGTTGCAGTTTTAGGTTTTTTTATTTTTCAACGGCGCGTTTCGCCTTATGTAGCCATCTTCAGGTAATCTAAATAGAAAAGAGAGTACAAATACATCTATTTAAGAATCGCGATCGCGTTGTGCAGAGTTGGATAACCTATAAGCATGTATAAACTGATCAGCTATTCAAAATATAAACATATCACCTATTGAAAGAGTAAATACCTTAATTTGGTATTTCTTAAGAATCCTTTAGTCAGTGTAGCCAAAGGGCATCGTCGAATATATCACGCCAACATCGCCTTCGTTAATCTCAGTAAAAACTAGAAAAATAAAATAGTAAAATCATTATAGTAAAATCATTACCTTTTCTAGATGGATGCGAGAGGCACCAAGATCTGCATAACGCGTTCCTGTTCACAGGAGCGAGTAACAGAGTAAGATGGGGGCTCAGGTAGTAAGCATAACGCGCCACAGCGTCATGTGGCAGTACTGAAGCATAATACAGAATCACCTCAAGAGTTGGCACTGCGACGCAGCAGTGATAAAAATGAGAGAATGTAAGCTGGATATATACACACACTAAAACTTTATAATGTAATGCACATTATATGGGCGGCCTCTTTATTAGAAATTACGGTCCTGTGGTTTGAATGTTCTCGTTCTGTGGTATATGATACGAAAAATCTGTTTATGTACTGCATCTGTGTGTTGTATTATACACCTTGTTTTCTCATTTTAAATGTACCACCTTCATTTATATTTTACTTCGTCAAAAATTTAGGATACGCTAAGCACAGGTAGTGCCCCTAGTAATTCCATCTTATCAGTGTTTTATGTGCATTACATTTATAAAGTTTTAGTGGGTATGTTTATCCAGTTTACGATCTCTCATTTTTATCACTTCCGCGTCGCAGCGCCACCTCCTGAGGTGATTCTGTGTTATGCTTCAGTACTGCCACACGACGCTGTGGCGCGTTATGCTTACTACCTGAGCCCCCATCTTACTCTTACTCGATCCTGTGAACGGGAACGCGTTATGCAGATCTTGGTGCCTCTCGCATCCATCTGGAAAAGGTAATGATTTTACTATTTCATATTTCTAGTTTTTACTGAGTTTAAAGAAGGCGATGTTGGCGTGATATATTGAACGATGCCCTTTGGCTACACTGACTAAAGGATTCTTAAGAAATACCAGATTAAGGTATTTGCTCTTTCAATAGGTGATCTGTTTATATTTTCAATAGCTGATCTGTTTATACATGCTTATAGGTTATCCAAGTCTTCACAACGCGATCGCGATTCTTAAATAGATGTATTTGTTCTCTGTTTTCTATTTAGATAACCTGAAGATGCCTACATAAGGCGAAGTGGGTCGTTGAAAAATAAAAAAACCTAAAACTGCAACCAAGACTGTTTTTAACCAATACTGTTAAGCACTGGTTTGCTGCTATGCCACAAATGGACTGGAAGACTGTCTACATGTACATAGGCACTCTGCAAGCAGCCGTGCGGTGCGTGGCCTAGAGTACTCTGTACCACTAAAAGTCATTTCCTTTTCTGCTTCACTCGCCAATACAGCGAGGGAAGAACGATTTCCTGTATGGTTTCGTACGAGACTTATCTTCGTGGTCCTTAACCCTGTGTTACTCACGAGAAAATTCGTGACATAGTCAAATGGTTCAAATGGCTCTGAGCACTATGGGACTCAACTGCTGAGGTCATTAGTCCCCTAGAACTTAGAACTAGTTAAACCTAACTAACCTAAGGACATCACAAACATCCATGCCCGAGGCAGGATTCGAACCTGCGACCGTAGCGGTCTTGCGGTTCCAGACTGCAGCGCCTTTAACCGCACGGCCACTTCGGCCGGCGTGACATAGTCGCTCGCGCGGATGATTGGTGTCATCCACAACGCAAGCGGTCTATTTGTACACTTTGAACGGTCTTAATGACTGGTTTTATGATTTTTTATTAAATCTAAATACAATACATTTAATATTTGTACACAGTATAATACACTCCTGGAAATGGAAAAAAGAACACATTGACACCGGTGTGTCAGACCCACCATACTTGCTCCGGACACTGCGAGAGGGCTGTACAAGCAATGATCACACGCACGGCACAGCGGACACACCAGGAACCGCGGTGTTGGCCGTCGAATGGCGCTAGCTGCGCAGCATTTGTGCACCGCCGCCGTCAGTGTCAGCCAGTTTGCCGTGGCATACGGAGCTCCATCGCAGCCTTTAACACTGGTGGCATGCCGCGACAGCGTGGACGTGAACCGTATGTGCAGTTGACGGACTTTGAGCGAGGGCGTATAGTGGGCATGCGGGAGGCCGGGTGGACGTACCGCCGAATTGCTCAACACGTGGGGCGTGAGGTCTCCACAGTACATCGATGTTGTCGCCAGTGGTCGGCGGAAGGTGCACGTGCCCGTCGACCTGAGACCGGACCGCAGCGACGCTCGGATGCACGCCAAGACCGTAGGATCCTACGCAGTGCCGTAGGGGACCGCACCGCCACTTCCCAGCAAATTAGGGACACTGTTGCTCCTGGGGTATCGGCGAGGACCATTCGCAACCGTCTCCATGAAGCTGGGCTACGGTCCCGCACACCGTTAGGCCGTCTTCCGCTCACGCCCCAACATCGTGCAGCCCGCCTCCAGTGGTGTCGCGACAGGCGTGAATGGAGGGACGAATGGAGACGTGTCGTCTTCAGCGATGAGATCCGCTTCTGCCTTGGTGCCAATGATGGTCGTATGCGTGTTTGGTGCCGTGCAGGTGAGCGCCACAATCAGGACTGCATACGACCGAGGCACACAGGGCCAACACCTGGCATCATGGTGTGGGCAGCGATCTCCTACACTGGCCGTACACCACTGGTGATCGTCGAGGGGACACTGAATAGTGCACGGTACATCCAAACCGTCATCGAACCCATCGTTCTACCATTCCTAGACCGGCAAGGGAACTTGCTGTTCCAACAGGACAATGCACGTCCGCATGTATCCCGTGCCACCCAACGTGCTCTAGAAGGTGTAAGTCAACTACCCTGGCCAGCAAGATCTCCGGATCTGTCCCCCATTGAGCATGTTTGGGACTGGATGAAGCGTCGTCTCACGCGGTCTGCACGTCCAGCACGAACGCTGGTCCAACTGAGGCGCCAGGTGGAAATGGCATGGCAAGCCGTTCCACAGGACTACATCCAGCATCTCTACGATCGTCTCCATGGGACAATAGCAGCCTGCATTGCTGCGAAAGGTGGATATACACTGTACTAGTGCCGACATTGTGCATGCTCTGTTGCCTGTGTCTATGTGCGTGTGGTTCTGTCAGTGTGATCATGTGATGTATCTGACCCCAGGAATGTGTCAATAAAGTTTCCCCTTCCTGGGACAATGAATTCACGGTGTTCTTATTTCAATTTCCAGGAGTGTATATTCTAACGTTTGAAACAGTTTGACCATTCGAAGAACAGAGTCTTCAGCTGAATTATTGGCATTACATGGTCCCTCTAGTCGCTTACCGACGTACGGTTCCAAATTCAAAGTGTACGCTGTTTTTACATCAACCAGAGCAAACACTTTTAACCCATACTTTGCTGGTGTGCTAGGAATACAGGGTGGTCCACTGATCGTGACCGGGCCAAATATCTCATGAAATAAGCGTCAAGCGAAAAAAACTTCAAAGAACAAAACTCGTCTAGCTTGAAGGGGGAAACCAGTTGGCGCTGTGATTGTCCCGCTAGATGGCGCTGCCATAGGTCAAACGGGTATCAACTGCGTTTTTTAAAATAGGAACCCCCATTTTTATTACATATTCGTGTAGTACGTAAAGAAATATGAATGTTTTAGTTGGACCACTTTTTTCTTGTTGTGGTAGATGACGCTGTAATAGTCACAAACATATGGCTCACAATTTTAGTCGAACGGCTGGTAACAGGTACGTTTTTTAAATTAAAATACCGAACGTAGGTACGTTTGAACATTTTATTTCGGTTGTTCCAATGTGATACATGTACATTTGTGAAATTATCAATTCTGACAACGCATGCTGTTACACCGTGATTACCTGTAAATACCACATTAGTGCAAAAAATGCTCAAAATAATGTCCGTCAACCTCAATACATTTAGCAATACGTGTAACGACATTCCACTCAACAGCGAGTAGTTCGCCTACCGTAATGTTCTCACATGCATTGACAATGCGCTGGCGCATGTTGTCAGGCGTTGTCGATGGATCACGATAGCAAATATCCTTCAACGTTCCCCACAGAAAGAAATCCTGGGACGTCAGATCCGGTGAACGTTGCTTCGACGACCAATCCACCTGTCATGAAATATGTTATTCAATACCGCTTCAACCACTCTCGAACTATGTGCCGGATATCCATCATGTTGGAAGTACATCACCATTCTGTCGTGCACTGAAATATCTTGTAGTATCGGTAAAACATTGCGTAGGGAATCAGCATACATAGCACCATTTAGATTGCCATCGATAAAATGGGGGCCAATTATATTTCCTCCCATAATGCCGCACCATACATTAACCCACCAAGATTGCTGATGTTGCACTTGTCGCAGCCATTGTGGATTTTCCGTTGCACAATAGTGCGTATTATGCATGTTTACGTTACCGCTGTTGGTGAATGACGCTTCGTCGCTAAATACACTCCTGGAAATGGAAAAAAGAACACATTGACACCGGTGTGTCAGACCCACCATACTTGCTCCTGACACTGCGAGAGGGCTGTACAAGCAATGATCACACGCACGGCACAGCGGACACACCAGGAACCGCGGTGTTGACCGTCGAATGCCGCTAGCTGCGCAGCATTTGTGCACCGCCGCCGTCAGTGTCAGCCAGTTTGCCGTGGCATACGTAGCTCCATCGCAGTCTTTAACACTGGTAGCATGCCGCGACAGCGTGGACGTGAACCGTATGTGCAGTTGACGGACTTTGAGCGAGGGCGTATAGCGGGCATGCGGGAGGCCGGATGGACGTACCGCCGAATTGCTCAACACGTGGGGCCTGAGGTCCCCACAGAACATCGATGTTGTCGCCAGTGGTCGGCGGAAGGTGCACGTGTCCGTCGACCTGGGACAGGACCGCAGCGACGCACGGATGCACGCCAAGACCGTAGGATCCTACGCAGTGCCGTAGGGGACCGCACCGCCACTTCCCAGCAAATTAGGGACACTGTTGCTCCTGGGGTATCGGCGAGGATCATTCGCAACCGTCTCCATGAAGCTGGGCTACGGTCCCGCACACCGTTAGGCCGTCTTCCGCTCACGCCCCAACATCGTGCAGCCCGCCTCCAGTGGTGTCGCGACAGGCGTGAATGGAGGGACGAATGGAGACGTGTCGTCTTCAGCGATGAGAGTCGCTTCTGCCTTGATGCCAATGATGGTCGTATGCGTGTTTAGCGTCGTGCAGGTGAGCACCACAATCAGCACTGCATACGACCGAGGCACACAGGGCCAACACCCGGCGTCATGGTGTGGGGAGCGATCTCCTACACTGGCCGTACACCACTGGTGATCGTCGAGGGGACACTGAATAGTGCACGGTACATCCAAACCGTCATCGAACCCATCGTTCTACCATTCCTAGACCGGCAAGGGAACTTGCAGTTCCAACAGGACAATGCACGTCCGCATGTATCCCGTGCCACCCAACGTGCTCTAGAAGGTGTACGTCAACTACCCTGGCCAGCAAGATCTCCGGATCTGTCCCCCATTGAGCATGTTTGGGACTGGATGAAGCGTCGTCTCACGCGGTCTGCACGTCCAGCACGAACGCTGGTCCAACTGAGGCGCCAGGTGGAAATGGCATGGCAAGCCGTTCCACAGGACTACATCCAGCATCTCTACGATCGTCTCCATGGGAGAATAGCAGCCTGCATTGCTGCGAAAGGTGGATATACACTGTACTAGTGCCGACATTGTGCATGCTCTGTTGCCTGTGTCTATGTGCCTGTGGTTCTGTCAGTGTGATCATGTGATGTATCTGACCCCAGGAATGTGTCAATAAAGTTTCCCCTTCCTGGGACAATGAATTCACGGTGTTCTTATTTCAATTTCCAGGAGTGTAGAACGCGTGCAAAAAATCTGTCATCGTCCCGTAATTTCTCTTGTGCCCAGTGGCAGAACTGTACACGACGTTTAAAGTCGTCGCCATGCATAGAAATATGGTACGGGTGCAATCGATCTTGATGTAGCATTCTCAACAAAGATGTTTTTGGGATTCCCGATTCTCGCGCAGTTTGTCTGCTACTGATGTGCGGATTAGCCGCGACAGCAGCTAAAACACCTACTTGGGCATCATCATTTGTTGCAGGTCGTGGTTGACGTTTCGCACGTGGCTGAACACTTCCTGTTTACTTAAATAACGTAACTATCCGGCGAACGTTGCGGACACTTGGATGATGTCGTCCAGGATACCGAGCAGCGCACATGGCAAACTCCCGTTGGGCACTTTGATCACAATAGCCACACATCAACACGATATCGATATTTTCCATAATTGGTAAACGGTCCATTTTAACACGGGTAATGTATCACGAAGCAAATACCGTCCGCACTGGCGGAATGTTACGTGATACCACATACTTATACGTTTGTGATTATTACAGCGCCATCTATCACAAAGCGAAAAAAGTGGTCCAACTAAAATATTCATATTTCTGTACGTACTACACGAATATGTAATAAAAAAGGGGGTTCCTATTTAAAAAATAGCAGTTGATATCCGTTTGACCTATGGCAGCGCCATCTACCCGGCCAACTATAGCGCCATCTGGTTTCACCCTTCAAGCTAGACGAGTTTCGTTCTTTGTAGTTGTTTCGTTTGATGCTTATTTCGTGAGATATTTGGCCCGGACACTATCAGTGGACCGTCCTGTATATTGTCTGAACGGGCAGCTTCTTCTAAATACCAAAAGCTGTTCGTGAACAGTATTTGGCCATGGGTCACGAATATTTCAAGTACCTCTCTGATAGATATGGTAGCAGCCAATTTGTCAGTCTCTCTGCGGACACCTCTATCACGGATATTATCAAACCTCAGATATCTGAACAGAAACCTAAATCGATTTTCACTTACGCCTAAATAACATGATTCAAGTCCGTTTCCCTTTGAGTTATCCCACAATTTCGATATACTCTTCCTCGAGCATCTCAAAGATTCACATAGATATAACAAACCAATGAAAGCTCTGATCTCTATCGCATCTGTTTCTTTGGCGTCCCTTTCCCTACAGAAGTTACCACGAACGTAATTGATGTATATATTAGTGCATGTTGCGATAGTGCTTATTATGTTTTCATCCAAGAACAAATTCTGAATTTCTATTTCTTTCTTTTTTATAAGAGGTTGTGTTTTGGTCCAGGCAAACGCGTAATAAAATTACAAGATCAGATCCCAACTCTGGTAGGAAATTTATTTTTCCTCCGTTTAGTTATTCCATCTTTCCCTAAAAGATGCATCTTCTTGAGTAACTTCTTCCTGTGATTCGTATTCATTCTTTTCTGACACCTCTTGTTCTGTTCCTGAATCATGACCGCATTCATTAACAGAATCCTCAGTCTCTGAGTCAGCGCCATAACTGTGAGCATCTTCATCCCTCAGCTCCCTGAACCATTCCAGCCATACATTAGGATCTCTACTAAACTCTGTCTGAGGTTTATTGACTTTGACATTTCTTCCACAATTTAAAAATAAAGAGAATACTATGTAACACGGAAGGTAGCTGCAATCAGTGTCAATACGTTTAAATTTACGCACATCAAAGATCGATTGAATCTAGGAAAGCAGTAAAGTAATACAGACTTACATTGTTTCAGATTGTGGCAGCAGAGCTCGCGCGGATGACAAGTGTCCACCAGACTATAATAATGTTTCATAAACAATCTATCTCCAGTGACTGAAAGGCAGCAATGATTGGAGCTAACAGCCCGAGAGTTAACAGAAAGGTACTGAAAATGGCGCGGACCCAATCCAGCCCTGTCAGACAAAATTGAGCGGGAAAGTCATGTGGATGACGAGTGTCATCCGCGCGAGCAACGGAGGGTTAAGCGCAATGTAAGTTGCCATCAGTAGAACCGTTCGGCAGTCAGCTTCAAATGCCGGTTCTCCAAATTTTGTCAATAGCGTATGCTGAAAAGAACGTTGCTTTCCGTCCAGGAATTCCCGTTTAAGCTCCCGAAGAATCTCGAACCTACCGGTAACGAATCTAGCAGCCCGCCTCAAAACTGTTTCCATGTCGGCCTTCAATCAGGTCTGGTACGGATCCCAAGCATTCGAACAATACTCTAGAATAGGTAGCATCAACGTCATATCTGCGATCGCCTTTACAGGCTAACAACTCCTTCCTAAAATTCTCCAAATAAACCGAAGTCGACCATTCGCCTTCCCAACCACGGCTCTTACATGCTTGCTCCATTTCATATAGCTTTGCGACGTTATGCCCAAATAATTAAACGACTTGACTACGACAAGCAGGACTTTAGTAAAGCTACACCCGAACATTACAGGTTTGTTCTTCCTACACATTGTCATTAACTTACTTTTTTCCACATTTGGAGCTAGCTGCCGTTCATCACACCGACTACGAATGTTGTGCAACTCTTGTTGTATCTTCCTACAGTCACACAACTTCGAGACCTTGCCGTACACCACAGCATAATCAGTAAACAACCTCAGATTGATGCCCACACTGTCCGCCATATTATTTATGTATATAGAGAACAAGAGCAATCCTATCACACTTCCCTGCGGCACTCCTGATGATTCTCTTGAATCCGATGAACACTCGCTGTCGAGGAAATACACTCCTGGAAATGGAAAAAAGAACACATTGACACCGGTGTGTCAGACCCACCATACTTGCTCCGGACACTGCGAGAGGGCTGTACAAGCAATGATCACACGCACGGCACAGCGGACACACCAGGAACCACGCTGTTGGCCGTCGAATGGCGCTAGCTGCGCAGCATTTGTGCACCGCCGCCGTCAGTGTCAGCCAGTTTGCCGTGGCATACGGAGCTCCATCGCAGTCTTTAACACTGGTAGCATGCCGCGACAGCGTGGACGTGAACCGTATGTGCAGTTGACGGACTTTGAGCGAGGGCGTATAGTGGGCATGCGGGAGGCCGGGTGGACATACCGCCGAATTGCTCAACACGTGGGGCGTGAGGTCTCCACAGTACATCGATGTTGTCGCCAGTGGTCGGCGGAAGGTGCACGTGCCCGTCGACCTGGGACCGGACCGCAGCGACGCACGGATGCACGCCAAGACCGTAGGATCCTACGCAGTGCCGTAGGGGACCGCACCGCCACTTCCCAGCAAATTAGGGGCACTGTTGCTCCTGGGGTATCGGCGAGGACCATTCGCAACCGTCTCCATGAAGCTGGGCTACGGTCCCGCACACCGTTAGTCCGTCTTCCGCTCACGCCCCAACATCGTGCAGCCCGCCTCCAGTGGTGTCGCGACAGGCGTGAATGGAGGGACGAATGGAGACGTGTCGTCTTCAGCGATGAGAGTCGCTTCTGCCTTGGTGCCAATGATGGTCGTATGCGTGTTTGGCGCCGTGCAGGTGAGCGCCACAATCAGGACTGCATACGACCGAGGCACTCAGGGCCAACACCCGGCATCATGGTGTGGGGAGCGATCTCCTACACTGGCCGTACACCACTGGTGATCGTCGAGGGGACACTGAATAGTGCACGGTACATCCAAACCGTCATCGAACCCATCGTTCTACCATTCCTAGACCGGCGAGGGAACTTGCTGTTCCAACAGGACAATGCACGTCCGCATGTATCACGTGCCACCCAACGTGCTCTAGAAGGTGTAAGTCAACTACCCTGGCCAGCAAGATCTCCGGATGTGTCCCTCATTGAGCATGTTTGGGACTGGATGAAGCGTCGTCTCACGCGGTCTGCACGTCCAGCACGAATGCTGGTCCAACTGAGGCGCCAGGTGGAAATGGCATGGCAAGCCGTTCCACAGGACTACATCCAGCATCTCTACGATCGTCTCCATGGGAGAATAGCAGCCTGCATTGCTGCGAAAGGTGGATATACACTGTACTAGTGCCGACATTGTGCATGCTCTGTTGCCTGTGTCTATGTGCCTGTGGTTCTGTCAGTGTGATCATGTGATGTATCTGACCCCAGGAATGTGTCAATAAAGTTTCCCCTTCCTGAGACAATGAATTCACGGTGTTCTTATTTCAATTTCCAGGGGTGTAATATTGGGTTCTATTGATATCGCAGATGTCTTCTTTTTTTATACCACACACTTGTATGTTGAATGTTGTATGTTAACCAGTCGCCTGGAAAGGACGGAGAGACTACATCCCCGCAGCAGACGCAGTGATCCACAATCCCACGACGACTTCCGCAGTCCACTTCACCCCTCCACCGTCCTACACCGAACTCAGGGTTATTGTGCGGTGCGGTGCCCGGTGGACCCTCCCAGAGAACGTCGCACACCAGACGAGTGCAACCCCTATGTTTGCGTGGTAGAGTAATTGTGGTGTACGCGTACGTGGAGAACTTGTTTGCGCAGCAATCGCCGACATAGTTTAGCTGAGGCGGAATAAGGGGAACCAGCCCGCATTCGCCGGGGCAGATGGAAAACCGCCTAAAGACCATCCACAGACTGGCCGGCTCACCGGACCTCGACAAAAGTCCGCCGGGCGGATTCGTACTGGTGGATCAGGCGCTCCTTCCCGCTCTGGAAAGCCGGGCGTTAGACCGCTCGGCTAACCGGGCGGGCCTACCACACACTTAGTTCTGTATGCAACTACATTACATGGCGGCTCTTTAACTGCAATGCATGTACAGCGCTGACAATATGAAACTGTATCATTGTTAAGTCACCGCGACAGTCCAGCGCAGGAGTTCATAATCCTAATTCTCATTGCGCTGCACATACAGCTCCCGGTCTAACTACTATGAATGCCAACACTCAGCTAATGTGCATGCACAGCTCTGAGCATATGTGACAACATCACTGTTCCACCAGTCACGGTGAGCTCTGTCGCAGAACACTTAGTTCTGGATGTAAATACTACATTGAAAGTCGTCTCTCAGCTACTGTGAGTATGCAGCGCTGACCTTACGAAACTGCATTACTACTCTGTGAATGACCGTGGCTCCTCTAGTTATGCTTAATTCTTTTGTTCCAGTCTTCTATTAGTCCATATTCTCCTCCCCCCTCTCTCTCTGTGCGTCTCCTGCTACCCCCTCACTACTTATCTCCTCCATTCCCAATTTCTGTCCACTTTCTCGTTCCCACTCTCTCCATCCTCAATTTCTGTCCATCGCCTGATCTCCCCTATTTCTGTCCACGTCCCCCTTCTCCTCTGTCCATCTCTCCTCACTCCGCTTCCACCCTTCTGTCTCTGTGTCACACCCACCCCCCGCCAATCCCAAAAGGAGGTTAGTGATACCTACTCAGAAAGTACTTCCAGACTGTAAATAACATGAGCACAAAATTTCATTGAAATCGTTCCAGGAGCCTAGGATGGCTGCCTGTGCACATGTCAAATACGTTTAACATAAATTTAAAATAATTCGCACGTTTTTGTGCACACATTTCACCGGTATCTCCAGCGAATTTTCTCTTGCATTTTTTTTATTTGCACGCAACTCAATGTCTAGACGTTGTGTCACCTATCCTACGTGTCGTATAATGACACAGTTTCGAAGGTACATACAATGGTGTATGTTTCTGCTATCTGCGAAACGTGTTGCGTATAGAGTTAGTGGTAAATAAATAATTAATTAAAATCCCGTGCATGATGCAGCAGTTTTTGAGGCATCTCAGTATTCGACGTCATATCTCCAGAGCTATGTGTCGTACCATGACGTAATATCCTGTTCCATTCAGTACCACAGGTGAATACTGTCTCCAAATCGGATCATGAATACAGATAGCAATAAAGAAGTAATGAATTAAAAGTCACGCATGATGCGGCAGTTTTACTACTGGAACGAAAATGTAATAAATGGTAACCTTTTCTAATTTCTTCATTTTGTGAGGGTTGTCTGCATGTAA
Organism: Schistocerca serialis cubense; assembly: GCF_023864345.2. NCBI lineage: Eukaryota > Metazoa > Arthropoda > Insecta > Orthoptera > Acrididae > Schistocerca > Schistocerca serialis. The sequence goes on along the minus strand of NC_064647.1, from coordinate 218,180,139 downwards.
ATGTTTAGCAAGGGTTTCAAATTATGTGTAATTTTTGTATCAAGTTATTAATGCTCTCATTCTCAAATACTGGACGAATAAAGCATATGTATTCACACGTCATAGGGTATACAACTTATTCACCCTCCCCCATACGCCTTTGATAAATAGCTGGTTCTTATCCCACAATAATTCCTTCCAATCAGTAAGTGATATTTACACCAATTTTGACTGAAATCAGTCCAGTTATCACGAGGTTATATGGAACATACATAAATGAATGAATATACACTGCTGGACATTAAAATTGCTACACCAAGAAGAAATGCAGATGATAAACGGGTATTCATTGGACAAATACTCGTATATTATGCTAGAACTAACATGTGACTACATTTTCACGCAATTTGGGTGTATAGGTCCAGAACAACCACCTCTGCCCGTAATAACGGCCTTGATACGCCTGGGCATTGAGTCAAACAGAGCTTGGATGGCGTGTACAGGTGCAACTGCCCATGCAGCATCAACACGATACCACAGTTCATCAAGAGTAGTGACTGGCGTATTGTGACGAGCCAGTTGCTCGGCAACCATTGACCAGACGTTTTCAATTTGTGAGAGATCTGGAGAATGTGCTGCCCAGGGCAGCAGTCCAACATTTTCTGTATCCAGAAAGACTCGTACAGATCCTGCATCATGTGGTCGTGCATTATCCTACTGGAATGTAGGGTTTCGCAGGGATCGAATGTAGACCCACGGTTCGTAACACATCTGAAATGTAACTCCACTGTTCAGAGTGCCGTCAATGCGAACAAGAGGTGACACAGACGTGTAACCTATGGCACCCCATACCATCACACCGGGTGATACGCCAGTATGCCGATGACGAATACACGCTTCCAATGTGCGTTCACCGCGATGTCGCCAAACACGGATGCGACCATCATGATGCTGTAAACAGAACCTGGATTCATCCGACAAAATGACGTTTTGTCATTCGTGCACTCAGGTTCGTCGTTGACTACAACATCGCACGCGCTTCTGTCTGTGATGCAGCGTCAAAGGTAACTGCAGCCATGGTTTACGAGCTGATAGTCCCAGCTGCTGCAAACGTCGTCGAATTGTTCGTGCAGATGGTTCTTGTCTTGCATACGTCCCCATCTGTTGAGTCAGGGATCGAGACGTGGCTGCACGATCCGTTACAGCCATGCAGATAAGATGACGGGCATCTCGACTGCTAGTGATACGAGGCCGTTGGGATCCAGCACAGAGTTCCGTATGACCCTCCTGAACCCACCGATTCCATATTCTGCTAACAGTCATTGGATCTCGACCAACGCGAGCACCAATGTCGCGATACGATAAACCGCAATCGCGATAGGCTACAATCCGCGTCGGAAACGTGATGGTACGCATTTCTCCTCGTTACACGAGGCATCACAACAACTTTTCACCAGGCAACGCCGGTCAACTGCTGTTTGTGTATGAGAAATCGGTTGGAAACTTTCCTCATGTCAGCACGTTGTAGGTGTCGCCACCGGCGCCAACCTTGTGTGAATGCTCTGAAAAGCTAGTCACTTGCATAATGCAGCATCTTCTTCTTGTCGGTTAAATATCCCGCCTGAAGCACGTCATCTTCGTGGTGTAACAATTTTAATGGCCAGTAGTGTATACTGACGTGGCCGATGTCGTAGGATACCACCTAATATTGTGTAGGACCTTATTTTGCCCGGCGAAGGGCAGCAACTTGACGTGCCGTGAATGCAACAAGTCACTGGAGGTCCCCTTCAGAAATATTCAGTCATGTTGCCTCTATAGCAGTCCATAATGGCAAAAGTGTTACCGGTGAGGGTTTCCGTGCACGAGCTGGCCTCTCGATTTTATCCCATAATTATTCAGTGGGATTCATATCGGGCGATCTGTGTGGCCTGGTCTCGAATTGTCCAGAAAGTTCTTGAAACCAGTCGGCGAAGAATTCTGGCCCGGTGGCATGACACTCTTCTTTGGGAACTTGAAGTACATGAATGGCTGCAAATGCTCTACCACTAGCCGAACGTAAGCATTTCCAATCGATGGTCTGTTGGACCAGAGGACTCAGTCCATTCCACGGAAACACAGCCCACACCATTATGGAGCGACCACTAGCTTGCACAGTGCCTTGTTGACAACTTCGGTCCATGGCTTCGTAGGGTGTGCGCAAAACTCTAAGCCCTACCACCTGCTCTTACCAACTGAGATCTGGATTCATCTGGCCGTGCCACGTTTTTCCAGACGTCTAAGGTCCAACCGATACCGACACAAGGCAGGAGAGGCACTGTAGGCCATCTTGTGATCTTCGCGAAGGCATTTGCATCTGTCATCTGCTGCTATAGCCAATCATCGCCACATTTCGCACCCCTGTCCTAACCAATACGATCGTCGTACGTCCAACTTTGATTTCTGCAGTTATTACACGCAGTATTGCTTGTCTGACAGCACCGACAACTCTACAGAAACACCGCTACTCTCGGTTGTTACGTGAAGGCTGTCGGCCACTGCGTTTTCTGTGGTGAGAAGTGTTCTCAGCACGGCACACTGTGAGTCTCGAAATGCTGAATTTCCTAACAATTTCCCAAATATAATGTCCCATACGTCTCGCTCCAACCACTATTTGCGTACAGAGTCTCTTAATTCCTGTTGTGCAGCCATAATCACGTCGGACACCTTTCCACATCAATCACCTGAGTACAAATGACAGCTTCGCCAATGCACTGCCCTTTCATACCTTGGGTATGCGATACTACTGCCATCTGTATATGGCCATATCGCTAACAAGCGTCTTTTAGCACCTCCGTGTATACGTTCTATGTATGTTCATCCATTTTATAGTATATATGTACTACATTACCAACGAGATGGTCACAATTTTTCGCACTCCTACCTCCCACCCCCTCCCTCCCTCCTCCCCTCACAGATTATAATCAATTTCAGTTGGGCGCAATGTAAAGCAGAATGAGATTTTCACTCTGCAGCGGAGTGTGTGCTGATATGAAACTTCCTGGCAGATTAAAAGCTGTGTGCCGGACCGAGACTCGAACTCAAGGGTCCCGAGTTCGAGTCTCGGTCCGGTACACAGTTTTAATCTGCCAGGAAGAATCAGTGAAACGCAGTTTGTTGAATATTGAGAACGTTACCCACAGGGGTTCTTCGGCGACATCTTACGTCTACATCTACATCTACATCTACGTGATTACTCTGCTATTCACAATAAAGTGCCTGGCAGAGGGTTCAATGAACCACCTTCAAGCTTTCTCTCTACCGTTCCACTCTCTAACATCACGCGGGAAAAAGAGCACTTAAATTTTTCCGTGCGAGCCCTGATATCTCTTATTTTATTATGATGATCACTTCTCCCTATATAGGTGGGTGCCAACAGAATGTTTTCGCAATCGTAGGAGAAAACTGGTGATTGAAAATCAATGAGAAGATCCCGTCGCAACGAAAAACGCCTTTGTTTTAATGATTTCCACTCCAGTTCACGTATCATGTCTGTGACACCATCTCCCCTACTTCACGATAATACAGAACGAGCTGCTCTTCTTTGTACTTTTTCGATGTCATCCGTCAGTCCTACCTGATGCGGATCCCACACCGCACAGCAATACTCCAGAATAGGGCGGACAAGCGTAGTGTAAGCAGTCTCTTTAGTAGACCTGTTGCACCTTCTAAGTGTTCTTCCAATGAATCGCAGTCTTTGGTTTGCTCTACCCTCAATTTTATGTGTGTGATCGTTCCAATTTAGGTTATTTGTAATTGTAATCCCTAAGTATTTAGTTGAAATTACAGCCTTCAGATTTGTGTGATTTATAGCGAAATCGAAATTCTGCTGATTTCGTTTAGTACTCATGTGAATAACTTCACACTTTTCCTTATTCGGGGTCAATTCCCACTTTTCGCACCGTACAGATATCTTATCTAAATCATTTTGCAAGTCGTTTTGATCATCTAATGACCTTACAAGTCGCTAAATGACAGCATTATCAGCAAACAATTTAAGACGGCTACTCAGATTGTCTTCTATGTCGTTAATATAGATATTCCTTTCGGTTGAATACTCGCCGTCCAGTATAACGTATTGCCTTTAATTAGTCAGTAACCCAGAGAGGCGTCCGCCCCCGGTAGCTGAGTGGCCAGCGCGACAGTATGTCAATACTAAAGACCTGGGTTCGATTCCCGACTGGGTCGGAGATTTTCTCCGCTCAGGAACTGGGTGTTGTGTTGTCCTAATCATCTTCATTTTCATCCCCATCGACGCGGAAGTCACCGAAGCGGCGTCAAATCGAAAGACTTGCACCCGGCGAACGGTCCACTCGACGGGATACCCTAGTCACATGACATTTACATTTTACCCAGTGAGACAACACATATGCTATCTGTGAAGATATTTCGTATATGATGTCTGGGTTACTAGTAGTTAATGTGGTATCGAGTCATAATCTACTGGTCCACCTACATCTCTAGGTTCTGCAAGTTATTGTATTCATTGAGGTAACCGTAATATATGTTGCCCATCTTCGAACTTCTTGTAGGCAACTACTAGAAAAAGCGAGCACAATAACAGCAGCGTCACAATGAAGTCGCACTCTTTTGATTTTATAGGGAATCAGGCTCGATTTGACAGTAATAGTAGTACTTATTAATATAATCCTAAGAACCAATGTAGCCTACCCTACGTAACGTTACTCATGCAAAAAAGTGCAAAATATGCATCCATAAATGTATCTGACCTGCTCCCTTGTGAATTGAATGTACTGCCAATAACACAAAAACAAATACGAATTATTTCTACTTGGCAACTCCCTCTATTCAGTACATGTACTGCTGAGTAACACGTAAGCAGTAGGGTTTCATTTATCAATTTATTGTTAGATTAAGACTTTTAAAAAACGACAAAAGTCCAATTACGTAAACAGCCACCAAATAGCTAAGTTTTCATACGGAAAATGTTTTTAGCAAGTAAGCTCGCAGACAATTTACTCATGATATTGAATTGTCGCGAATATGATCCACGAACACAAAAAGAACTAAACTGAACTTCGTACCTGAGTGATACAATTTCGTTTTCGTACGACTGCTACCTCCTAATCGTTTGCTTATTCTTTGATAGAAGCATCTTTTAACGTAAGTACTTCACTGACGATTTTACGGTGTGGTTAACGATACTTAACGTGCCACTATGTGTTGCACAGTTCTTTGTTCCATCGCGAATGGCGCATGGGAAGAACTTTTGTCTGTAAATCTCTTCGATGAGCTCATTTCTCCAGATGTATGTGGGTGGAAGCAATTTGATGCTCAATCTTGCCCACGGCGTACACTCTCGTGATTTCTGTAACAAGTTCTGTGATACAAAAGTCTCTCTACCAGCGCAGTTTGTTCACGCTATCGCATCTGCTAACCCATCTCGTAACGAAACGTTCCGCCCTTCCTAGAACCTTTTCTACTTCTTCCATTGATCCAGCCTGGTAAGGCTCCCATACTGATGAACAATACTTACGAATCAGTCGAACAAGCGTTTCTGTAAGCCACTACTTTCGAACGAATTACATTTCCTTAAGATTCTGCCAGTGAATCTCAGCCAGGCATCTACTTGGTCAACATAGTTATTCCACTTCAAGTCGGTCTGAATCGTTAATCCCACGTATTTTAACATTTTTTATATCGCAGTGTTCTAGCCTACTCGACTTACGTTTGAACCCTGAATGTTCCGTTACGTCCTGTTGCCTGCGTGCTGTGTTGTTTGACCTTCCTTTGAAATCACTCACAGAGAAAGGACATCTATAGACAATGACCTTCAAAAGGTGTCTCTGACGCTAAAACTGTCGTCCATCTAAGAGCGCCGTGAAAATGCTATCCGTTTAGCTCCGCCTGTGGCTGTACCAATCATACAGGCCCCAACAAACCGTTCTTACAAAGTCATAACACCAGTTCCCCAATTGCTCGCCACTTTGAACGCCCACAAGACCATATCGAAACACATTCGATGAAGGAGACCTGTCCGTGCTGATAACTACCGCCTCTCTACACCTGGAAATAGACAGCACTGCGATTATCTTGGGAAGCAATGGGCTGCGTCATGGTGTGATGGCAGGATGCTGCATTCCGTTTGATTTCCCTGTACCTGGGGACACCATAATAGTTGCCCGCTACACCACGCATTGTGCAGCGTGGAAAAGGGACAGGTATTTCAGTAGATGGTCTGACCAGAGAAATGAATACTAAAAATGGGTCGGTCGTGACTGTCAGTAAAGGATCCAGTATACACAGAAAATTACTGTGATAATCAGGTAAGCAACCATTTCAATATGCAGGGTGCGGTAAATATCCTCACAAACAGATAATGAAGTTACAATATTTACGTTGTTAAAAGCACAGTGTTCGAACAAATAGCAATATCTATATGTGGTGGCCGAAGAATAATAACACCACAAAGAAGGAGAAACATGAAACTTCCTAGCAGATTAAAACTGTGAGCCGGACCGAAACTCGAACTCGGGACTTTGCCTTTCGCGGGCAATTGGTCTACCATCTGAGCTACCCAAGCACGACTCACGCCCCGTCGTCACAGCTTTACTTCCGCCAGTCGTGCTTGGGTAGCTCAGATGGTAGAGTACTTGCCCACGAAAGGCAAAATTCCCGAGTTCGAGTCTCGGTTGGGAACACAGTTTTAATCTGCCAGGAAGTTTAATATGAGCGCACACTCCGCTGCAGAGTGAAAATCTCATTCTGGAAGGAGAAACATGGTGAACAGTGTGAAAAAGTTCAGAATACAAAATTGTGCTTATGTTTCGGAAATAAGGTGGTAGTGCGACCTCCAGACCAGATGAGAGGTAACGGAGATCACAGCAAACTATCCCACTGAAGATGCCTTAAAGGAAGGAAAAGACGAAATGCGTCTGGGAAAAATAAATTAAAATACAGCAGGAAGAGGCGGCATTACTTACTAAACAAGCACAGGGTGACACAGAATAACGGGAATTTTTTGAAATGAATAGTGGCAGCCATGGGCAGGTGGCAGCACTGCGAGTTCGTGACAGTTACCGAGTAAACAGTCCGCCATTTCACAAATCATGAACCAGTGGAACGGACAACGGCGTGCGTTGGCCATAAAAATGTTTTATAAAAGCAATGATAGTTTGGTAGCGGTGTAGAGGGCGTTTCAGCGTTTTTACAATTGAGGACGTCATGACGCCGTTCCGTCGAAACACGTGATAAAATGTTGGATTAATAACTTTGAAGAGACTAAATCTGCCCCTAAGAAGAAACCAACAGGACGACCAAGACGTATGCGTTCTCCAGCGAACATTGATGTTGTACGCGAGTCTGCCTTACGGAGCCGACGGCGTTCAATTCGTAAGCAAGCAACAGTGTTTGGAATGTCCCGGGAGAGTATTCGCAGAATTCTTCATCTTGATTTAAAATTTCGTCCGTACAAACTACAGATGGTGCAACACTTGAAGGAAAACGATTACCGGTTACGATTAGGATTCTGTCAACAAATAATAACAAAAGCAAACAATTGCGATGAATTTCTGAACAAGTTGTGGATGTCAGATGAGGAGCAGCTTCATCTAACAGGTTATGTGAATAAACATAACTACCGTTTACTGGGCAAGCACAAATCATAATGACGTTCATGAGCGCCCTTTACACGCTGGTACAGTGACAGTACGGTATGGTGTTTCATCACATGGGATTATTGGACAGTATTTTTGCGCAAAGGAACAGGGAAACACAATAGCTATAAATTCCGATCGTTACACGGAGATATTACGAACATTCGTTACACCGGAACAACTTCCAAACGTTCAAGAAGCCTGGTTTCAACAGGACGGAGCGACATCACACACTGAACGGCAATCACTAGCATATGTGCGACAATTGTTTGGCAAACGTGCAATCTCACGATTCGGTAACATTCCCTAGCCCCCTAGATCGCCACATTTATCCGTTTGTGATTTTTTCTTGTGGGGCTACCTCTAGAGCACAGTCTACACGACTCGACCAAGAACCCTGGATGGGTTAAAACAGAGAATTCGGGATGCAGTTCACAGTATCCCAGCGGAGATGTTGCAACGGTCAATGAGGAATCTCTACAGCAGATTTCACGAATGTATTCATACGGGAGAACACCATGTAAAGGACGTAATTTTTTTTAAAAAAAATTATAAATGCCATCAATGTTGTAAGGTCAAAGTTGTAAGGTTCCAATTACTATGAATGCAATTTCTTTCCTTCACAACCTCTAGTCTTAATGGATTGTGGAAATGTTCCCGTTTTTCTGTGTCACCCTGTATTTCTGTGCCTTCTGCGGAGGATGGACACGCAAACAAACTTGAAAAAACATTCATCGGACAGACATTATCTTGCTGAAAATTCATCAAAGTAACGTCAGGAGTGTCCCATGGATGAGCTATAAGACTGAGCTTGCTATCTAAATACGTGAATCATCGGACTGATAGGATGGTTAGCTGTATCAGGCTCTTTTCTGATGATGCTGTAGTATTTTGGAATTTGTCAGTGTTCCGTGGTAGTAGAGAAATTAAGAATGCAGTAGACAAAATTTATCGATGGCGCGTTTAATGATAGTTTGCTTGAAGTGGGATAGACGTGAGTTCGTGCGGATTGGTGGGAGAAACAATTCTGTTAAATTCGAATATACTGCTAATGAGATGCTGGGTCACTCAATTACATTGAAACTACGAAATGCAGTGATACAAAAGGTCAGGCGTAAGGAGGGCGAACGACCCACTAAGGTAGAGTTCTAACATTTTTTTCTTTCTGCGTCATCAATCCTTTGACTGATTTGTACTGGATTCAAGTGAAAACATGCATTTAAATCGTGGGACACACCTCACTGATCCTTCAAACCAGTTTACATAATAAATGTTTTGTTCATGGAAGTGCAATATCGATCAAAATGTAAGAAATTTGTTGATGTAATACGAACTGAAAGCCACACCTGCTCGGCTCATGTTCGCTTCGTGTTAGAATCTCTTAGTGACCTCTTCTACTGAGCTACTGTCAGAACAGCTCGCCGTAGCACATACCATACAAGAAGAGCTCTCAGCGGAATGGTGCAAGAACCTAAAATTAGACGAACAGTTTCAACTTCCATAGTATCTTCATCACTATCTTAGCACAGTATTATTGGAGATCTACATCAACTGCCGTTTTATTCACCCAGCGGAGATGGTCTATGTACTAACTTGCTAACTACACTCTTCTCTTAATGTGCTCTACATTTTAGTACTAGGTCTAGTAATGGATCAACCTTTTAGACCTTGAGTCTATTACATCAAAGCTTTGCTCCTGGAGCAAGAGTTCTGACGATGTAGACATTCACCTTAAGGTGTACAAGTTCCAAGTTTAGGTGTTGGATAATAAGTCTTTCAAGAGACTACGCAGTTAAACGGTTTACAACTTGACCGCTGGGACATTGTACTCGTACATTCTCTCTAGCTTTATGAAGTGAAAAGCTATTATTACCAGAAGATGCACATATAATGGTGTTCAACGGGTTGTGTTACATTATACAGCTAAAAGCTATGCAGAAGAATTATCATTCATTTTCAAAAAACTTTAAATGATTTTCAAGATTATTTTGGAGGATTCTTGAAAATTTCTTTAAGGTAACACGTCGAGTAGACTTACAGAAGTGTTCGTTTTTATTTTATTTTTCCCCTTGCTAATGATTTTATGTAGAATGAGATTGTGATGGCACTCCATCTCTTCGTCGAACACGTTTTGATTGCAAAGTGCTCTGATATTTCTCCAATGAATCTCACATTCGACTTCATGTCCATGGGAGTTTGCTTCATGAGGTTTCCTATGCTTGGTTCCTGTTCCCACCCTTCTAGAAAGTCAAAAAGAGACTGTATGTCAACAGCGTCATAACATTTTGGTAACCGTGTTGAAATTCATTACTTTTTTATTAGGTAACTTTCTTGTCTGTCTGTTCAGTATGAATTTTACTATAGATTACAAACTATCTTCCCAATGAACATAGTTCAGAACTTGTTGAAAATGCAATATTTACTCGCTTGCTTGTCTGTCTGGTCCATTTAACTTCCAGCACACCTGTGGGAGTAAAAGGGGTAGGTAACACCTGACATGTCGGCTGCCCTGCAGGGCTAGCATGTCGTGCAGGTAATAACAGCATGCGTTTCAGGGAGCTTGCGTACAACTCGATAACAGCCACTAGATGGCATGGCTACACCTGCAAGTGAAAATAACAACTAAACAACCTGATATGCTTTTGAAGGTATGTGCAATGTTATTGTACTACAGATATGATGAGCAGAAAAGATATTGAAATAAACCTCAAATTTAAGACATGTCTCTCATAGAGTCTCATCATAATGTTCAAAATCCACTGACAAATGTTACACACAAACACACACACACGACTAAAAAGCAGGAAACAATTACTTAAGTAAAAATCAGACTAAAAAGCAGAAAACTGTTTCTCATCGCCTGGATACAAGTTCCATTTCACATATGCAGAGATCTGAAAATAAATGATTGTGAATTTTTAGTTTCTAAGAAAATACTTTTTAGATTAATAACTAAAAACAAGGGGCACGTGCACTACACAATTGAGGTTTTAATATTTTTCCTTCTAATTATTACACTGCTGCATGTGCCTCACTTATTGGTGGGAAGGGGTCTGTGTTTCAGTGATCCACTGAGCTGTGCTGGCAGATGCAATGCTCCTGGTTGTTACCTATGCCAGGCTGGTGAGTTGGTGTGATTCCGGACAAGGTGTGGGCTCTCTATGGGGTCCCCTTCTTGGGAGTTTGTGGGTGGTAACCACACGTGCCCTTATCTAATTCTGGCATTGTGTCAGCCTTCCTCTGTTTTATTTCCTATCACACTCTCCTGTCCTGCTCTTCTTTTTTTTCGATCTCAGCAGCATTAGGTTTCGAGGCCCTAGGGTGAATTTAATTTTCTTATTCTGTGTCTAACGGCGGCGACAGTGGACAGGATGGACCTCGATATACTGGAGCCGGTGAAATTGTGATTAAAACGAAGGTTGGTCCGCGCCGTGATGTCCAGACCGACAACCTGTAAAATGGAAGAAATCATTGATTAAAAATTACCAGGTCCTTCAGATTGGGGATTGAGCCTTTGGACCCAATCCCCATCACTCGGAAAGCATGAGTCATCAAAAAATCCAAGATTAATGTCCCGGAACCACACCGTAACTAAAGAGAATCGATCACAGTAACGGAAACGGTGTATGAAATTTCGTACATGGAGTCTAGGACATCGCAACTAAGAAATGCATCGGAACAATGTAGATGTAATAGCACTAAAAGAAGCAAAAAACTAAGGCAAAGGAATAGAGGAAATAGATGATTATGTTCATATTTATAGTGGGGTGAACAAAGAGCGTTGGACAAAGAAGGGCATATCCAGTGTGGTACATAGCAATTGGCAAGGCTACTTTAAGAAATGGGACTGTGTGGAAGAAAAACTGATGTGAATGGTTGTGAAACTAAAAGCATTACACGTACTGCAGCATATGCAACCACAAATAATGCTATTGATGCTACGAAAATTTTCTGTAATGATTTGACAGACTTCCCAGATGGCAATAGCGATAGAAAGGAGCTATATCTTGTAGCAAATTTTAATGGACGAATTGGTCAGTAGGATGCTGGCAAGGTTGTAGGCAAATTTGGGGAGTATACTGTGAATGGTAATGAAGAACACAGAGAGATCCATTAATACACTTGGACACGGCCTATAAGGTAATAAAATGAAATGACCGTATGGCATTTTTGTCCGGGAGGCCCCAGTCGGGAATCGAACCCAGGCCCCCTTCACGGTTACGCTACGGAGGCGGACTACAAGGAATTTAGAATCTATAACTGATTTTGCTATACGGAAATAAAGTAATCATACAAAGATGGAGGACTGCAGTGTCTGCAGAAGAGCAGAATGTGGATCTGACAATTTCCTGCTTCGGTATGCACTTTTGTTCCCCTTTCAAAAACTCAGTCAGTGCCAAAACAATTGTAATGAGTTTGGATGGAAATTGGAACAAACACAGTGTGAGTCAAGTTTACTACAGGACCCTCCAGTTGCCTTCTTAACAAGTTTAGATTGAGAGGAAGCTGCATCAGACTGATGATACAACAATGGTAGTAACGTATAAAACATTTGTGAGAGCTATTCATGATGCTGCATTTGAAAGTGTCGGAGTAGTTAAGAAAGAGTGTGGTACATTTGAAAGTGATTTTGGGATGGTGATATTGCCGAAAAAGTGGAGGAGGAAAAGGAGGCCTATAGCAGATAGCTTATGAGCAATACGTCTGGCGATAGATGTGGGTATTTAAGATTGAGTAAAGAGGCAAAGAAAGCAATAATTAGAGCAAAAAGTGCTATGTGGGGCATTACATGTGAAAAATTGATAAGTACATAGGGAGCTCAACGTCCAAAGAAGCATGGAAGGTGATAAAACAGCTAAGAGGAAATAACAGGATTAGTATAAATTTACAGTTGTAAAGCCTAGATAGATGAAAGACATAGTATGTAAAATTATCGTTCCGAATTTCAGGATATATGTTCCTTTGCACTCAACGATAATGAGATAACAGCGGAAGTACAAAATATAGTTAAGCAATTCAAAAGTGGCAAAGCATCAGGACCTGGAGCTGTAGATATGCAGTTGTTGAAGGCCAGGCCAGACGTGTTATCTGGACATCTTGCAAAGTTATTTAACCACTGTCTTAGTGCAGAGGAAATGCCTGGCGTGTTTAAAGAAGGGTTCATCATAAACGTATTTAAAAGCAATGATGACTGCGCAAATACTCGAGGCATCACAGTTCTCATTCCTGTATCAAGATTGCAAGGTAAGATACTTCAAACTATAACTGAGAGAAAAATTGAGGAAGTAGAAGAGCAGAGTGGCTTTCGGGCAGGAAGGCCTTGTATCGATAATATATGTAGCATTAGACAGGTTACTGATAAGAGACTGCACTTAATTTGGAGACACACATGGTTTTTGGAGACTTGCAGAAAGTCTGTGATAGTGTACCATATTCTAGGATATGGGAAGCAATGAAAAACCAGAACATTCAAACACATCATGCACATGCCATTAGAAGTTCGTGTTCGGATAATACTTGTCGTGTACAAGTTGGGAAGTTATTGTCACAGAAACTTAGTTTTCAGAGGACTGAGACAATGATGCCGTTTACCGGCTACCTTCTTGAAACTATTATTAAATGAAGCACTGAAAAATTGGAAAAGGAAGTGCAAAACATCGGAATTAGAGTAGGCGATCTAATCCTGTTCTCTCTAAATATCGTCAGATTAGGTCACCTTCACCGAAGAGGAGGACAATGTGTTTTACGTGTTAAGAAAGCTTAAAGAATAATATGAGCACTGTTGCATGAAAATTAACTATAGTAAAGTGTAGCCCTTGATGTAAATATTTAGGGACAATCATTTCCTTTAAAGGTGGAAGCAACGAGGAAGTGAAGCACAGAAAAGGGAAAGATGGCAACTAAGCAGTTACACTCTTTATCTGGATTAAAAGGACCTGAAAATATTTGAAAAGAAAGATATATGGGACTATAGTTGAGAGCATTTCTCTGTATAGTGTTAAACCGTTGGCAGGTCCAGGGCGAATGACAAGACATTAAAGGCAATGGAAATGGAGTTTTGGTCACGAAGTTGTGAACTAACAAGGAGAGACAGAATAAAAAATGATGTACTAAGGGAACATATGAGAGAAATGATACTGTAGACACAACTGAAAATAAACGACTAACGTGGCATGAGCGTCTTAGAAGAATGCCAGAGGAAAGATGGCCCTCTGAAATAAGGCATTGGACACCTCCACGACGCTTGAAAAGGGGAAGACCTCTCCTACGTTGGGACGATGCTGTGAGGCGTGGAATACAGGATATTGCAACGCATAAAGAGGACTGGAAGGATGTAAGACGATGGAAACTTGGATGAGAGATACGCAGCATGATGTATAAAACTTTGCAGAAGTGAGAAGAAGAGGAAAAGCATGCCAGTCAGAACGGAAATGTCCAGCCTTACAATCACTCATTTTCCTTACGCTGAAAAACATTTCGGACACACCACCGATCAGAATTGACACGAAATAGATTTAGTTGGTGGCAAAAAGGGTGTCAGTGAAACAACCCCTTCCATGTGGGCAAGCATTTACACTCATTTCGCCTTCGAAAACGGCAGTTTTCAGTGCGGTGTGCAACACTTTTGACACTGTTGGCACTCGACGATTCAAGTATACTCTAAGGAAATTTGGCTGTAGCCCCATTGAATGTGATCTGGCCCTTTCACAGTGTAGCACGACTGTAATTTTTGGTCTGGTATACAGGTTGAAAGCGCTAGGAAACGTTCAAAACTATTCGACGAAATCTGAACGTGCTACAAAGCACCAAATGCTATTATGCTTTATCCGCCCTCCTGTTTCATTCCCTCCTATGGGGTGATCACGAGGCGGTGGGACACTAACACACACGCCAACAAAATAGTAAAGGGCACCTCTGAGAGCTACCTCATTTCGGTAACACCCTCGCTGCCACCCGCTGACTTTTATTGGGAACTTCAAAAATAGGAATAGCCAGTAACTCCTCGGCGCCTGTGTGACAGGCAATCATTTCTGCAGGCCTGAGCTGCATGGCGCAATGTTACTCAGCTAGCGCCTGCTGGCTGCATGAAGAGTAATGGGTGTAGAAAGGGATGTCTACATCTACATCTACATCTACATTTATACTCCGCAAGCCACCCAACGGTGTGTGGCGGAGGGCACTTTACGTGCCACTGTCATTAACTCCCTTTCCTGTTCCAGTCGCGTATGGTTCGCGGGAAGAACGACTGTCTGAAAGCCTCCGTGCGCGCTCTAATCTCTCTAATTTTACATTCGTGATCTCCTCGGGAGGTATAAGTAGGGGGAAGCAATATATTCGATATCTCATGCAGAAACGCACCCTCTCGAAACCTGGCGAGCAAGCTACACCGCGATGCAGAGCGCCTCTCTTTCAGAGTCTGCCACTTGAGTTTATTAAACATCTCCGTAACGCTATCACGGTTACCAAATAACCCTGTGACGAAACGCGCCGCTCTTCTTTGGATCTTCTCTATCTCCTCCGTCAAACCGATCTGGTACGGATCCCACACTGATGAGCAATACTCAAGTATAGGTCTAACGAGTGTTTTGTAAGCCACCTCTTTGTTGATGGACTACATTTTCTAAGCACTCTCCCAATGAATCTCAACCTGGTACCCGCCTTACCAACAATTAATTTTATATGATCATTCCACTTCAAATCGTTCCGCACGCATACTCCCAGATATTTTACAGAAGTAACTGCTACCAGTGTTTGTTCCGCTATCATATAATCACACAATAAAGGATCCCTCTTTCTATGTATTCGCAATGCATTACATTTGTCTATGTTAAGGGTCAGTTGCCACTCCCTGCACCAAGTGCCTATCCGCTGCAGATCTTCCTGCATTTCGCTACAATTTTCTAATGCTGCAACTTCTCTGTATACTACAGCATCATCCGCGAAAAGCCGCATGGAACTTCCGACACTATCTACTAGGTCATTTACATATATTGTGAAAAGCAATGGTCCCATAACACTCCCCTGTGGCACGCCAGAGGTTACTTTAACGTCTGTAGACGTCTCTCCATTGATAACTCTCTCCTGTGATAACGGCGCCTACGAATCAGTCACTGGCTGTCTCCGTACAGAAACATTCTTTAAGCGCCCGGCAACGCTGTACGTGTGCCCCAGAGTGTGTTGCCAAACTGGAGTGTCATATACGTACCATCTACAGTTTCATTTACATACATATCGATGTTCCACTCCACTGTGATCTCACCAAAACAGGGTACGAAACAGGTGTTCTCGCAATGCATCAAGACCCTTTGATGCTTCTGGTCACAACGAAGCTAACATCGCAGTTCAATAATTCCCACAATACCTCACTTGTACCCACCCAGTCCCCTCTAAAAATCCTTTAACCTCCCTACATAGATGAAGGATCTAATACTCCACACTTCTTCTTATAGTATGCCAGTTTTTCTTCTTGGTGACGATATTTTTCTGTAAACTCTCCACTCATAGATCCAAATAGGAGACCATTTTAAATCCAGAGGGCATCATCACCACTGAGCCATGCAGAAGAGCTCCATTCCACAATCGAAAATAACATGTGTAATTTCCTACTGGTTTCAGATGCTCCCAGTGCCTCTACATCTACATACATACTCTGCAATCCACCTGACGGTGTGTAGCGGAGGGTACCTTGAGTACCTCTATCGGTTCTCTCTTCTATTCCAGTCTCGTATTGTTCGTGGAAAAAAGGATTGTCGGTATGCCTCTGTGTGGGCTCTAACCTCTCTGATTTTATCCTCATGGTCTCTTCGCGAGATATACGTAGGAGGGAGCAATATACTGCTTGACACCTCGGTCAAGGTATGTTCTCGAAACTTCAAGAAAAGCTCGTACCGAGCTACTGAGCGTCTCTCCTGCAGAGTCTTCCACTGAAGTTTATCTATCCTCTCCATAACGCTTTCGCGATTACTAAATGATCCTGTAACAAAGCGCGCTGCTCTCCGTTGGATCTTCTCTATCTCTTCTATCAACCCTATCTGGTACGGACCCCACACCGCTGAGCAGTATTCAAGCAGTGGGCGAACAAGCGTACTGTAGCCTACTTCCATTGTTTTGAGATTGCATTTCCTTAGGATTCTTCCAATGAATCTCAGTCTGGCATCTGCTTTACCGACGATCAACATTATATGATCATTCCATTTTAAATCACTCCCAATGCGTACTTCCAGATAATTTATGGAATTAACTACTTCCAGTTGCTGACCTGCTATATTGTAAATAATTGATAAAGGATCTTTCTTTCCATGTATTCGCAGCACATTACACTTGTCTACATTGAGATTCAACTGCCAATTCCTGCACCATGCGTCAATTCGCTGCAGATCCTCCTGCATTTCAGTAGAATTTTCCATTGTTACAACCTCTCGATATACCACAGCATAATCCGCAAAAAGCCTCAGTGAACTTCCAATGTCATCCACAAGGTCATTTATGTATATTTTGAATAGCAACGGTCCTACGACACTCCCTTGCGGCACACCTGAAATCACTCTTATTTCGGAAGACTTCTCTCCATTGAAGCAAGGCCGTTTTGGTTGATGTTAAGAGGCCGGGCCAGTCATTGATCTACCCTGTTGTCTCTGCAGCTACTGAAAAGGGTGCTACCCCTCATCAAGCACCGCAGTTGTGCCCTTTTTCTCCATAACTACTATTCTGTTATGGTTGTACCCAAGGTGCGGCAATCTGTATTGGTAAAACACACAAGCCACCTCTCCTTTATGAGGTGCATGACTCAGGGCCAGGGAGGGAGGTGGCAGTGAAGTACATAGTACCTTAGTAACTTCCACATCTTCGAAAGGGAAACAGGAAATATGGAAACATACTTACGTAACAGAATGGTATCCTAATTTACAACAACCCACTGAAATACCAAAATCCCCAATAAACGAGCTTCAGATAGTAAAATACGCAAGTATTGTGTTCCACGCTTATTGGAGGTATCGCACACTACTCAAGTACCCGAGGCAGTTAGGTTACAATGGCCAAACGCTTGAAGAGACACAGCATTTACACAGCAGAAATCTACTTGCGAGAGCTGTTCAAAAAGTATCCGACTGTTATTTACAGAATCAGTCTTAACTGAAATACAATTGTTTGACACCTGCCATCTTCAAAGTAGTTCCCTTGAGCCTGTACATACCTCTCCCGAAGCTGCTGCCGCTGCTGGAAACACCGCCGGTAAGCCTCTTTCGATATTGTGCCAAGATGCTCCGTCGAACCCGATATTACCTATTCCCTGTTCTGAGGTTTGCATTCATTCAGAAGTCTTTTCCAATTTATGGAATAGCCAAAAGTCACTCTGTACTAGACCAGGGAAACAGGAAGGTTGACAAACCACAGCTGTTTTCTGTTTGACGAAATCCCACTGTATTAATTGAGAACGCTGAATGGGTGCTTCGCCATGGCGGAGGAGCTAACTGCCCGCTGTCCACAAGTCAGGCCGTTTGTGTCTCTGTGCTTCACGAAGGTTATGAAGACTCTCTTCTTATTGACATTAGTATTTTTTGGGGCGCCACTGGAATCAAAAATGTCGGTCGGCATGACCTTCACATTGCTGCAGACATTCCTCGGTTTTTATGGGTCTCAGCGATGACAGATGTTTCCATAGTGATGCCTGGAACTTTGGTTCTCGTCCTCTCTCATCATCAGTAATCACTGGGTTAAGAAAGTTGGGATTTCTGTTCGCAGTAACCAGCATGCTCTATCTTCGAAAGAAGATTATCGATGCTCAGTTGTTAGCAACTTCGACGCAAGTATTGATGCGATCTTCCTGGTGTTCAAACGTTCTGTTAAAATGGAATGAGTGGATTCAATACATATTTTATCATCCGTTGCAAGTTCTCTGATCGTGATTCAACTATGCCCTATCACCAGGGCTCTTGTATGATCAATAACAACCTCATTGGCGGATGTTGAGGGCCTACTTGAACATGCTTTGCTTTTCACCGATGAGAGGCCACCTTTGAAACGATTGTACCACAGTTTTATCTTTGTAGTACCCATTTCCTACTCCCCACCCACCGCAAATCTTGCGGATGTTTCAGCTTCAGAATCTCCAACCCGAAAACAACATTTGATGCAATAATGTTGTTCCACTTTTTCTGTCGTTTTTCCCACAACACAAAATCCGACGACTAATACTTAGAAGAGCTCACTTGTCAACAGCTAGCCAGCGACCGATCCTGCAGTCGTGAGAAACATCAGGCATGCTTCCTGCGTATATCTACAAACATAGAGCGCGCTCGCCCCGGTACCATTGGTGGTTTCAACAATAAAAAGTAACATCGAATATTTTTTGAACAGCCCTCGTACAAAGTCCAGGAAAATGTACCAAGTAAGGAGTCTAGGTATACACTACAGCCCAACCTGTTGCGACCGGAAAGACAATAATGTACGTCAGTGGAATCTACACCCTTGCATGTACTTCACTGTATTTAATGTGTATTTGATGTTGAGGTGCTTCTCCAATATAGAACGAAATTTTCACTCTGCAGAACTAGCACTCGTGGAAGAAAGGATGTTTCGCAGTAGAGCTTCTGTGAAGTTTGGAAAGTAGGAGACGGGGTACTTGGGGAAGTAAATTTGTGAGGACTGGTCGTCATTCATGCTTGGGTAGCTCAGTCGGTACAGTACTTACCTGCAAAAGGCAAAGGTCCCGAGTTCGAGACTTGGTCCAACATAGTTTTAATCTGCCAGGAAATTTCTGATTCCAATACAGTTGGAGAGCCTCTGCAATGCTGTTAGAGTTTAGGAGAAATACCAAGTGAGCTGAGGTGTAAATGGGAATTTGGGTTGAAGAGGGAAGCGTGCAAGGGTAGTCCATGGACTTCACCAAAACCACTGTGCGACGTAGTGGCTAGTCATCTGTGTGGTGAGGAAGACACCTGGGTTCGAATCGGAGGCTCGGAAAATATTTTCACATGTTCCTTCAGTCTGCATGTGTACGTCCCACCCCGTTTGAGATTTGAGAAGGTCTCTGGAATCATATATTTTCATTTGATTAATGTTTTTGCTTGTTTGCTGGTTCAGTCCAGCTACAGGGTGTTTCAAAAATGACCGGTATATTTGAAACGGCAATAAAAACTAAACGAGCAGCGATAGAAATACACCGTTTGTTGCAATATGCTTGGGACAACAGTACATTTTCAGGCGGACAAACTTTCGGAATTACAGTAGTTACAATTTTCAACAACAGATGGCGCTGCAAGTGATGTGAAAGATATAGAAGACAACGCAGTCTGTGGGTGCGCCATTCTGTGCGTCGTCTTTCTGCTGTAAGCGTGTGCTGTTCACGACGTGCAAGTGTGCTGTAGACAACATGGTTTATTCCTTAGAACAGAGGATTTTTCTGGTGTTGGAATTCCACCGCCTAGAACACAGTGTTGTTGCAACAAGACGAAGTTTTCAACGTAGGTTTAATGTAACCAAAGGACCGAAAAGCGATACAATAAAGGATGTGTTTGAAAAATTTCAACGGACTGGGAACGTGACGGATGAACGTGCTGGAAAGGTAGGGCGACCGCGTACGGCAACCACAGAGGGCAACGCGCAGCTAGCGCAGCAGGTGATCCAACAGCGGCCTCGGGTTTCCGTTCGCCGTGTTGCAGCTGTGGTCCAAATGACGCCAACGTCCACGTATCGTCCCATGCGCCAGAGCTTACACCTCTATCCATACAAAATTCAAACGCGGCAACCCCTCAGCGCCGCTACCATTGCTGCACGAGAGACATTCGCTAACGATATAGTGCACAGGATTGATGACGGCGATATGCATGTGGGCAGCATTTGGTTTACTGACGAAGCTTATTTTTACCTGGACGGCTTCGTCAATAAACAGAACTGGCGCATATGGGGAACCGAAAAGCCCCATGTTGCAGTCCCATCGTCCCTGCATCCTCAAAAAGTACTGGTCTGGGCCGCCATTTCTTCCAAAGGAATCATTGGCCCATTTTTCAGATCCGAAACGATTACTGCACCACGCTATCTGGACATTCTTCGTGAATTTGTGGCGGTACAAACTGCCTTAGACGACACTGGGAACACCTCGTGGTTTATGCAAGATGGTGCCCGGCCACATCGCACGGCCGACGTCTTTAATTTCCTGAATGAATATTTCGATGATCGTGTGATTGCTTTGGGCTATCCGAAACATACAGGAGGCGGCGTGGATTGGCCTCCCTATTCGCCAGACATGAACCCCTGTGACTTCTTTCTGTGGGGACACTTGAAAGACCAGGTGTACCGCCAGAATCCAGAAACAATTGAACAGCTGAAGCAGTACATCTCATCTGCATGTGAAGCCATTCCGCCAGACACGTTGTCAAAGGTTTCGGGTAATTTCATTCAGAGACTACGCCATATTATTGCTACACATGGTGGATATGTGGAAAATATCGTACTATAGAGTTTCCCAGACCGCAGCGCCATCTGTTGTTGAAAATTGTAACTACTGTAATTTCGAAAGTTTGTCTGCCTGAAAATGTACTGTTGTCCCAAGCATATTGCAACAAACGGTGTATTTCTATCGCTGCTCGTTTAGTTTTTATTGCCGTTTCAAATATACCGGTCATTTTTGAAACACCCTGTACACACTGAAATATTCACGCCACAATACCATCGTTCGCCACTAGATCAGTTAAAAAAATGTCGCAGCCCATCTTCAACTTGTTAATGGACTTGCTCCAGTTTCTGTTGGTTCATCCAGCAGCGCGGTACGGTACTGTGGCTCTTCTGTAGGCAAACAACAGATCAATTACTTTAATTAACTGTTTTGAGGTGATAAATCAGAATTTATTGCTCCGGCTTCTCTATGTTGACTACTGTTGAGGGGACCATCAACCAGTACGAGACCCAAAAAAGCGAGTGTCACTTTACCATCACACCTCCCCCTCCACCAGTCTGTTTTATTCTTGGAATTTACTTGCGGCATTACGTCTCTTTATGCGGTGCTACAACGAAATCGGAATGGCATAAAATGCCTCACAGGCGCAGCGGATTCAAACGCTGCTCACCCCTGTGTCCTCAAAGAACCATGGACTCTCGAGCTGTCTGCGCAGTAAGGCGCGTGGAGCCCTTCCGAAATCAAATTAGACGCTCGCATAGCTGTTCCCCGTGGCGGGGCATTTATTTCCGTCACAGCTCGCGTTTTGGCGTTTCGCTCGCAGCTGTGGCGACTGAAGCACCCTCCCACACGCTCCGCCGCTTTCCTCTGGCAAGTGGGGTGGAACAGCGGCAGCTCTCAAGCCGATTATTAAAACCCGGCACACACCTCCCCACGCCATCCGCTCCCTCCCAACGTGCTCTAAATACCTTATTAGAATTTCATGCGCATTTCTTCTCCTTCTGCAGCCGTTCCCCGCCCGCCGCGAAAGGAACTGCCGTCGACAGGTAAAGAGCGCCCACCACAGACACGTCTGCACCTGCATTCCCATTGCTACCTACTTATTTTCGAGTTCCGTGCATCATAATTCGACCACTCGCTATATGAATCGAGTCAGTTCCAAAATTATACACGGTGCACAATATAACACTGGCCCAGGAAATATTCCATCTACGTTAAAACAGGCAACCTGTCTTCCATCATCGACAAGGATGATGAAGCGATCTGGATTTCTCGTCTCGAGGTGCATGACATATTTTGTTCCCCACCATGTAGTACTACATGCAATCAATAACTAAAACAACACATTTTTATCTGAAAACAGGTTGGTTTTATTCAGGATTCCAATACACTGTAATATTCACCACTCTTTTGGCTAGAAAACTAAATTTTCCAACACAATCTCCGTTCAATGCAACGACCTTACGCCAAATTATTGGAAGGGCCTGCACGCTCGCATGGTACCACTCTATCGGACGACGTCGGAAAGCAAGTCTGGCTGTATCAAAAACCTCCTAGTCATATACCACTTCCCTCGGAGTGCATCCTCCGCTGGGTCAAACAAATGGAAGTCTGAAGGCGTGAGATCCGGATTGTAGGTGGATGAAATAGAACAGTCCAATGAAGTTTTGTGAGCTACTCTCGGATGCGTAAACCTATGTGATGCCCTGCGTTGTCATGGAGGAGGAGAAGGTGGTTTGCATTTTTGTGACTATGAACCCGCTGGAGTGGTTTCTTCAGTTTCCTGAGGGTAGCACCATGAGGGAAGGGGAGTGGGTTCCAGAAGACGGTTGCCATGACTTCGGCAGCTGAGGCCGGGGCTTCGAGGTGGTGCGGCTCCACTCCATGGATTGCACATTTCGTTTCCGATTCGAACGCCTGTGACGATTCTTGACAAGAGATTGTGACGATTAGGTTGCTAACACTCAAGAAAATTCCACGCAATTGCCCCTTCGTTGCTATGGTTATGGTTTCTGTTAGGCGGTGAGGAAACCAGCACGCACACTCCTTGGAGTAACCTGCTGGTGGCTGAGTGTGTCGGCACTGCGAACGAAGACGTCCAATTGTGCAGCGATGTGTTCGGTTGTGATCCTTGATCACCTCGTAGGAGAGTGTCCGCACGTTCCAGCCTTGATTGAGCCGCCGGCAAGCGGGACATCGGACAGGTCTGGCCGACCTCGTTGCGATGATGATAGATGCCTCGCCCGACGACTCACCTTGCTTTTGTTCACTGCTGAGTCTCCGTAGACATTCTGCAAGCGGCTGTGGATATCTGTGATGCTCTATTCTTTCGTCAAAAGAAACTCACTGACAGCTCTCTGCTTGGATCGCACCTCTACTACATCTACATCTACATCTACTTCTACATCCATATTCCGCAAGCCACCTGACGGTGTGTGGCGGAGGGTACCCTGAGTACCTCTATCAGTTCTCCCTTCTATTCCAGTCTCGTATTGTTCGTGGAAAGAAGGATTGTCGGTATGCTTCTGTGTGGGCTCTAATCTCTCTGATTTTATCCTCATGCTCTCTTCGCGAGATATACGTAGGAGGAAGCAATATACTGCTTGACTCTTCGGTGAAGGTATGTTCTCGAAACTTTAACAAAAGCCCGTACCGAGCTACTGGGCGTCTCTCCTGCAGAGTCTTCCACTGGAGTTTATCTATCATCTCCGTAACGCTTTCGCGATTACTAAATGATCCTGTAACGAAGCGCGCTGCTCTCCGTTGGATCTTCTCTATCTCTTCTATCAACCCTATCTGGTACGGACCCCACACTGCTGAGCAGTATTCAAGCAGTGGGCGAACAAGCGTACTGTAACCTACTTCCTTTGTTTTCGGATTGCATTTCCTTAGGATTCTTCCAATGAATCTCAGTCTGGCATCTGCTTTACCGACGATCAACTTTATATGATCATTCCATTTTAAATCACTCCTAATGCATACTCCCAGATAATTTATGGAATTAACTACTTCCAGTTGCTGACCTGCTATTTTGTAGCTAAATGATAAGGGATCTATCTATGTATTCGCAGCACATTACACTTGTCTACATTGAGATTCAATTGCCATTCCCTGCACCATGCGTCAATTCGCTGCAGATCCTCCTGCATTTCAGTAGAATTTTCCATTGTTACAACCTCTCGGTACACCACAACATCATCTGCAAAAAGCCTCAGTGAACTTCCGATGTCATCCACCAGGTCATTAATGTATATTGTGAACAGCAACGGTCCCATGACACTCCCCTGTGGCACACCTGAAATCACTCTTACTTCGGAAAACTTCTCTCCATTGAGAATGACATGCTGCGTTCTGTTATCTAGGAACTCCTCAATCCAATCACACAATTGGTCTGATAGTCCATATGCTCTTACTGTGTTCATTAAACGACTGTATCGAACGCCTGGCGGAAGTCAAGAAACACGGCATCTACCTGTGAACCCGTGTCTATGGCCCTCTGAGTCTCGTGGACGAATAGCGCGAGCTGGGTTTCACACGACCGTCTTTTTCGAAACCCATGCTGATTCCTGCAGAGTATATTTCTAGTCTCCAGGAAAGTCATTATACTCGAACATAATACATGTTCCAAAATTCTACAACTGATCGACGTTAGAGATATAGGTCTATAGTTCTGCACATCTGTTCGACGTCCCTTCTTGAAGGTTACGTATTGCGCCACCACCTGTGGGAAATTCATGAAACTATAAGGGCTAAAGTCGGAATTTTCTACGACATCCCACAACAAATACCTCATTTTCTTAATCGAAACTGGCACAGAAAAGAAAATGTTTTGGATTACCTACTGAACGCCCTTCGTACACCTTTTATGGTTGAAGACGCAAAACCCTAATTATGTTGGTTATTTTACTTTAGGATTATTCACACAGAGATTAATGAGAAACTTAATATCCGAAACTGGTAAGCCAAAAAAGTTGTTTCGCTGAGTGCTCTCATTATCAAGCAGCGGATGGGTAACTTGCGCTCTGTTTTTCACGCATCTCAGTTTTAATGACGTCATATTTCCTAATTCGGTGTCAAATAATAATATAATCTGCGCAACACTATTAAATGATCACTTTCTTTGGAAAAGGCGTAATTGTCTCCCATTGTAAGACTTAGGCTTGAAATTAGGCCCGAAGGTGCCTGCAGCCTCCCTCTATAATGGTGAAAAGGCGTGGCGCACTGCGACGTCACCTTCGGGCTCGGCGAAGGTGAAGACAGAATTCTGCACAGCACCATCGTGAACGTGTCACAAGATGGTAAGGTCGTCACACACCCTCTTGCCCACATTTCACTCCTTCTTCTGACGCTACTGCGAAGTTTGTCGGAACCGCCACGCTATTTTACTTTCGCTGTCTGAGAAAAACATTTCAGACACATCGCCGCTGATACTCAACACGAAATGTCCTGAGGAGGTGACAGTAAAGGCGAAGATGAAGCCACGCCTCCCCTTGGGAAGTTGATTCCCACACATTTCACTGCCGAAAACTACAATCAGCAGTGTGATGAGCAACAGGTCGAGATTCTTGAAAATGTTCGACACTGCTGGTACCCCCTGAACGATTCAAGTATTCTCTAATATTACTGTGGAGCTTCAAGCCCATAGAAAATCTTGTGGCCCTTTTTGAGTTACATGTTGAATCACTAGGGTCTTTTGCCGGCCGGAGTGGCTGTGCGGTTCTAGGCGCTACGGTCTGGAGCCGAGCGACCGCTACGGTCGCAGGTTCGAATCCTGCCTCGGGCATGGATTTGTGTGATGTCCTTATGTTAGTTAGGTTTAATTAGTTCTAAGTACTAGGCGACTGATGACCTCGGAAGTCAAGTCGGATAGTGCTCAGAGCCATTTGAACCATTTGAACTAGGGTCTTTTCAAAACGATGTGACTGAATCTTTCTTTTATTTTCATTATTGCTTCTTATATGCACAGATTGAACATGAAGGGCCAAAGACTACTTCCCTGTCTACAGCCTTTTTAATCCGAGCACTTTTTTCTTGGCCGTCCACGGATATTATTCACTCTTGGTTCTAGTACATACTGTAGACTACGCGTCTCTCCCTATAAATTATCGCTATTTTTCTTAGCAATTCGGATATGTTCCACTGTTTTACACCGACGAACTCTTTTCCAAGTAGACAAATCCTAAGAATGTGTCTTGATTTTTCTTTAGTCTTGCCTACATTATCAACCGCAACGTCAGAACTGCTTGTCTCGTGCCCTTACCTTTCCTAAAGCCAAACTGTTAGTCATCTAAGGCACTCCCAATTTTCTTCTCCATTCTTCTGTACATTATTCTTGTAAAGAACTTGGTTACATCACCTGTTAAGCTGATCGCGTGATAATTATCACACTTGTCAGCTATTGAATTCTTCGGAATTACGAGGATGATATTTTTCCGAAAGTCAGATAGTATGTTATCAGACTCATACTTTCTATACACCGACGTGAATAGTCGTTTTATTGCCATTTCCCCCCACGATTTTAGGAAATCTGATGGAATATTATCCATCCCTTTCGCCTTATTTCATCTTAAGTCCTAGAAAACTCTCTTAAATTCTGATTTTAATAGCCGATCCTCCTTCTCTTCTAAATCGACTCGTGTTGCTTCTTCTATCACGTAA
This sequence comes from Schistocerca serialis cubense, assembly GCF_023864345.2. NCBI lineage: Eukaryota > Metazoa > Arthropoda > Insecta > Orthoptera > Acrididae > Schistocerca > Schistocerca serialis. The sequence goes on along the minus strand of NC_064647.1, from coordinate 218,153,454 downwards.
GACAAATCTTCCCCCTCATAGAGGCCTTTAATGTACTCATACAACCTATCCGCTCGCTCCCCTGCGTTCAGCAGTGGAATTTCCGTTGCACTCCTAATGTTACCATCCTTGCTTTTAGTTTCATGGAAGGTTGTTTTGACTCTCCGATATGCTGAAACACTTCTTCCCACAATCATTCTTTTTTGATTTTTTCACATTTTTTATGCAGCCATTTCGTCACAGCTTCCCGGCACCTCAGCGACTTGTATTTCTGTATTCCAGAATTTCCCTGAACATTTTTGTACTTTCTTCTTTCAATGATAAAATGAAGTATTTCTTCTGTTGCCTATGGGTTTTTGGCAGTTACCGCCTTTGCTCCAATTTTTCCCTGTCCAACTTCAGTGATTACCCTTTTTAGAGATGTCCTACTGAGCTATTCCTTATTGTTGTATTGTTGTACCTACAGCCTTATAGAACTTCAAGCGTAACTCGTCATTTATTAATACTTCCGTATCCCACTTCGTTGCATATTGATTCTTCCTGACTAACCTCTTAAACTTCAGCCTGTTCTTCATCACTACTACATTCTGATCTGAGTCTATATCTGCCACTCTGCCACTGGGTACGCCTTGCTGTCCATTGTCTGATTTCGGAATCCCTGTTGGACCACGACGTATTCTAATTGAAATTTTCCCATATTACCCGACCTTTTCCTAGTATACCTCCCCCTCTTTTGATTCTTGATCAGACTATTCGCTATTAGTAACTGAAATTTATTACAGAAGTCAATTAGTCTTTCTCATTCCTTGCCCCAAGCCCATTTCTCCTGTAACCTTTTCTTCTGCTCCTTCCCTCATCACTGCATTCCAGTCCCACAAGACCATTAAATTTCCATCCTCCTTTACGTACCGTGTTACCCCTTTCAGTATTCTCATTTTTTTTCTCTCTCGTCATCTGCAGTTTTTGACGTCGGCATGTGTACTTGAACTAACGTTGGTTTGCTGTCGATTCTGATTACAACAACCCTGTCACTGAACCGTTCACAGTAACACACTCTCTGCCCTGCCATCCTATTAATAATAAATCCTACACATGTTATATCTTTTTCTTCTGCCGTTGATATTACCCTATACTCATCTGACCAGAAATCCTGGTCTTCCTTCCATTTTACTTCACTGACTCTTACTATATCTACACTGAGCCTATGCATTTCCCATTTCAGAGATTATAGCTTCCCTACCACGTTCAAGCTTCTGACCTTCTACTCCCCTACTCGCAGAACGTTATCCTTTCGCTGATAATCTTTTTATCACGGTCACACCCCCGTGGCAGTCCCTCCAACCCCCCACCCCCCACTCCCCACCCCCTCCGGGAGATTCGAATGGGGGAATAAGTCGGATTCTTTTGGCAATGGAGCGGTCATCGTGACACTCTTCAGTTACAGGCCACATATCCTGTTGATTCACCACATGTGTCTTTAATGTAATGGTTTCCGTTGCCTTCTGAAACCTCAAGCCATTAGCCATTGCTGATTCGCCGGCCAGTGTGGCCGTGCGGTTAAAGGCGCTTCAGTCTGGAACCGCGTGGCCGCTACGGTCGCAGGTTCGAATCCTGCCTCGGGCATGGATGTGTGTGATGTCCTTAGGTTAGTTAGGTTTAATTAGTTCTAAGTTCTAGGCGACTGATGACCTCAGAAGTTAAGTCGCATAGTGCTCAGAGCCATTTGAACCAACCATTGCTGATTCTTCCGCCTTTAGCGCACTTTCCCACACCAAGAGCAAGAGAGTACCCTGAACCTCTTTCTGCCCCTCCGCCCTCTTTTGACAAGGTCGTTGGCAGAATGAGGGTGACTTCTTATGTCGGAAGCCTTCGGCCGCCAATGCTGATTATTAATCAAAGTTTAAGCGGTGGTGAGTTTCGCACCAGGGACCGAGGACGTTATGAATAATAATCAAAGACGTTACCCCTAGACCACGGTTATCCTCCCATATGTTCTACAAAACTGAATGTAGTGAGTTTCTCAAAATTTAGGGATAGTCTACTTTCAGAGAACCACTGAGTAATCGTTGGAGAAGCACCATTTTGCCCTCTAATGGCATTTATTATAATACCAGCTTCATCAACAAGTACCATTTCTGTTTGGTGAATGGTAAGCGAAAGATCATTGGCATATCAGAACGACCGGAAAGTAACTTCGCTTATCCTCGTGTCGATATTCGTTTGTCATTTATCAGCTCATCGTGTGCTTGGAAGTCAACCAAAGATATTTTAAGGTTATGGTGACTTGTTTAATCCTAAATAATGAAATATTAATTTTTTGCAATTTATTGTGAAATTGCCTGCCAAATACAGCATCGTATGCTTTTTGACTTTCGCAAGCGTATTAAAGCAACAACTGCTATCAAAAACATTTGCTATGTTTATCTAGGTTCATTAGAAGATCGTAAATACCAAAGTTGACGATGATCTTTCTGACTCAAATCGATTAGGTATACCAACAACTTTAGACAGTGACATGTTAAGAACAGAAGTGGAAGCAAATCCTTGTCAGATAATCGAGGAACTAACAAATATTGTTAACCAGCTTTGGTCGAACATCCAAGATCATGTGGAGCAGATTGGTAAAGGCAATCAAACATAACCGATCCACCATATGCAAATTTTTGCTTCATTGGCACAATACAGAACCGTTGTTTGATCGTGATTTCATCGGAGATGAGAAATGCGATCCGCATGATAATCCAAAATGGAAAAGGCATTGTCTCTCTCCGAATGAATCGCAATGGAGTACATCTGAGCCAGGTTTGCACCACAAAACTACAAAAAGTTGCTTTTGTGTGTTTCGTGAAGTTTTCACAGGATCTTTAATTGTGAACTGGTGAAACCTGGATAAACTGTGAAAGCAGACCCATTGTGTGAACAACAGGATCGAACAAATCAATCTCTATTTGAGAAGCGCACAGAGATTGTCAGCAGAAAGGGCGTAATTGTGCAACACGATAATACAAAACGAGCCCTGAAAAAAAAATTAATGAATTGCGGTGGAAAGTGTTGCCTCACCCATCACACTCACCCTAAATTGCACCATCGGATTTAATTTTATTCCGATAACTACAACGTTTTGTAAGTGGAAACAAATTTTAAAATATAGATGTCCAAAATTCCAACGCCATAAATTTTGCTCACAGACCAAAAGAGTTTTATCGATCTAGAATTTGAAATTTGCACACCAGATGCCAAGCGTTTGTTGATAACTTAGATGATTACATCATATATTGAAAATACAAACTTGGTAACACTTTACGAGTTTGAATGTAATGTGAAGAAACGACGATTCCTCTTAAGATCTTCCTAATAGATAAGGAATAGAAATGCACCCAGAATTGAAACTTGTGTGACATCCTTCGTGATTTATCATCCGTCCAACATATTTTGAATCATTTAGCACCTCTCTTTCCATTGTATTTGTTGAATATGAATAAAACAAATTGTGACTAAAGGAACCAGTTTCATAAAACTGAAAATTTTCTAAGAGGATAACATGATTTATGCATTCAGATGCCTCAGAATTATCACAGAAAATAGCGACTGTCGTCGGATATATTGGGCTGTAATTCTGTTCATACGACATGTTACCCTTTTTGTAAACAAGGGTGAGCTAAGGTATTTTCCAAGCTCGTGGGTAATTGGCCGCGCTCAGAAGGTAATAAATTCCTTCATCTTGATTCCACCTGTGCCGCGCCTAATGTCGTAGCTAAGGACCCTCTGCGAAAAGTCGCTTGACGGATATATGTCCAACGAAGGCAGATAAGCTTGTCAGAGCGGTGCTTGAAATACCCGTAGCGAGGTTTTTAACTACTACGTCCCTCATACTGTCTACGCTTGAATATGACCCATCCTGAGGTGGTTCTTTCAGAAACTCGTTTGCGCTGCAGCTGTTTTGCTCTCGTGTGCAGGGAGGTTCTTAAACAGTCTGAAACATGCGTTTTTTTCTTTTTTTTACTTTTAAATGACTTGTTTGTGAGCTGCAGTTGACTCAGACTGAATCTTAACTCTAGAGGGCCCGGAAAAAATCAGCTCACCAATGAGATAGAAATAAGATGCATCACTTTCTTTTCGCTCCTCTATTGATGTCAACATTAAGAGTCAAGAGGACTTTCACTGTTGAATGCAGAGGGGAAAGCGGATAGGTCGAAAGACTACACTGAAGGCCTCTACGTCGGGGAGGAGCTCTGTGATGGTCGTAGAATAAGATACCGCAGTCGATGTGGAAGACTAAGCAGATACACTCCTGGAAATTGAAATAAGAACACCGTGAATTCATTGTCCCAGGAAGGGGAAACTTTATTGACACATTCCTGGGGTCAGATACATCACATGATCACACTGACAGAACCACAGGCACATAGACACAGGCAACAGAGCATGCACAATGTCGGCACTAGTACAGTGTATATCCACCTTTCGCAGCAATGCAGGCTGCTATTCTCCCATGGAGACGATCGTAGAGATGATGGATGTAGTCCTGTGGAACGGCTTGCCATGCCATTTCCACCTGGCGCCTCAGTTGGACCAGCGTTCGTGCTGGACGTGCAGACCGCGTGAGACGACGCTTCATCCAGTCCCAAACATGCTCAATGGGGGACAGATCCGGAGATCTTGCTGGCCAGGGTAGTTGACTTACACCTTCTAGAGCACGTCGGATGGCATGGGATGCATGCGGACGTGCATTGTCCTGTTGGAACAGCAAGTTCCCTTGCCGGTCTAGGAATGGTAGAATGATGGGTTCGATGACGGTTTGGATGTACCGTGCACTATTCAGTGTCCCCTCGACGATCACCAGTGGTGTACGGCCAGTGTAGGAGATCGCTCCCCACACCATGATGCCGGGTGTTGGCCCTGTGTGCCTCGGTCGTATGCAGTCCTGATTGTGGCGCTCACCTGCACGGCGCCAAACACGCATACGACCATCATTGGCACCAAGGCAGAAGCGACTCTCATCACTGAAGACGACACGTCTCCATTCGTCCCTCCATTCACGCCTGTCGCGACACCACTGGAGGCGGGCTGCACGATGTTGGGGCGTGAGCGGAAGACGGCCTAACGGTGTGCGGGACCGTAGCCCAGCTTCATGGAGACGGTTGCGAATGGTTCTCGCCGATACCCCAGGAGCAACAGTGTCCCTAATTTGCTGGGAAGTGGCGGTGCGGTCCCCTACGGCACTGCGTAGGATCCTACGGTCTTGGCGTGCATCCGTGCGTCGCTGCGGTCCGGTCCCAGGTCGACGGGCACGTGCACCTTCCGCCGACCACTGGCGACAACATCGATGTACTGTGGAGACCTCACGCCCCACGTGTTGAGCAATTCGGCGGTACGTCCACCCGGCCTCCCGCATGCCCACTATACGCTCTCGCTCAAAGTCCGTCAACTGCACATACGGTTCACGCCCACGCTGTCGCGGCATGCTACCAGTGTTAAAGACTGCGATGGAGCTCCGTATGCCACGGCAAACTGGCTGACACTGACGGCGGCGGTGCACAAATGCTGCGCAGCTAGCGCCATTCGACGGCCAACACCGCGGTTCCTGGTGTGTCCGCTGTGCCGTGCGTGTGATCATTGCTTGTACAGCCCTCTCGCAGTGTCCGGAGCAAGTATGGTGGGTCTGACACACCGGTGTCAATGTGTTCTTTTTTCCATTTCCAGGAGTGTACATTATTACAGTTGGAAGATTTGCTATCAATTAAGGTGGGAAGCACTTTCGTTATTCCTTTGGAATATCTAGAACCATAAGGAGAAGAGGCAGCCAAAACACCATTGAAGATGGTTTGTACCGTCTAAGACTGGAGATATCTAGTATCACATCAAACGTATCCTAAGGCGTCTATGTAAAACGGAAATGATCACTAGATGACGTTATCAGCGGACGACAAGTATAAAAGGGAGGCGAAAAGTATTCTGTTATCAATAGAGATGCAGTAACTTCAGAGTAGAAAGGTCAGGAGAATGCAGTGAATTCGAAAGTGGGCTAGTGACTGGATGTCACACGAGCAACAAACACATCAAGGACTTTCCCATTCTTCTAAGGCTCACACTACGTGTTATCATGGCCGGTGTCAACATCAGCTGAAACTTCCGGGCTGACAGGTCGTCGTTGATATGTAAAACTTTGCCTTGACGTTTCGTCTCTGGCTGCAAGGGACATCCTCATATGTGATGCGCGTAGTCCAATCGGATCTCGAGGGAGAGGTGAATCTATAGGCAGTAAAGAGGGCACCACAGTCTGTCCCTATCTCTAGTAGTGACAACATTCTCGATTGAAAGTAATCGGTCATCATTCTCTGGGAGCCTTGGACATCCTTATTTCATCTAATTGGAGGCCTTACACTTTCCTGTTGAAATTGTTGCTGTGTTTATAAATCTTAATAGGCTTTCTATACACGAGAACTTGATCATGTAACATTTGCTATATGACTCTCGTCGTACTGCATTTTATTTCGTGATTACTCTGTTGACGTACATGTTCTAGATTTGTCCTTACATCCCAGACGGCAGTTCCTCTTTGGTTAACACTTCTTTTCGTGTGCCGGGTTTATAAAAATTTCCTTCAAGTTGTGGGCTAATACCGCGGGCAGCCAAAGGATGTCGTACACATTTGCCGTTACATTTTTTCTTATTTTTTATCTTCCTGGCTGGCATGAAATACTTTCAACTCTACACTCACCTAACACTTTCTTAATGCGATCTGTTATTCTGTTAATAGACAGAAGAAAAAGTTTCTCATTTTGATCTTAATTCTCTCTCTAGCTCCTTGTTAGAATTTTTAAGCAATTTGAGGCTCTGCGCTCTGCAACCGTGAATGCAATTATTTAAAATGTGATAGCTAACCGAGTGCACACAATCATAAAGAAAAGACATTAACCAGGTTTAGATAGTTCTATGACTATCTTCATCACAATTGCAAAACTTAAATGGTGTCTCATTATGAAATTAAACAGGAACAGCAACAGTGCTCTTGTCAAATGTCATGTTTGTGCTCCATGAGTCAAGAATAAAAATCATGATAAAAAAGACAGTTATCTCAGAATGGTAAAACCATAGTTACAAGTTGTGGCTCAAATATATTGCTGTAGCCGGCTAAAACTGGCACATACATAGCGCCAGAGGTATCACGCTAAACCCCTTATAACAGACTGGCGCACATAAAACCGGCCCCTGCACTGAATGGAATATGAATGAAGAAAATCAACGTACATCATCGCTTTCTTACATTTTTATTGTACAGTTTCATTATTATCTATGTAATTAACAGTTGAAGTGGCCGGCTGGAGTGGCCGTGCGGTCCTAGGCACTATAGTCTGGAACCGCGCGACCGCTACGGCCGCAGGTACGAATCCTGCCTCGGGCATGGATGTGTGTGACGTCCTTAGGTTAGTTAGGTTTAAGTAGTTCTATGTTCTAGGGGACTGATGACCTTAGCAGTTAAGTCCCATAGTGCTCAGAGCCATAACAGTTGAAGTAACATATTTAGTTTTATTAGTTTAATAAGCATATTTTAGAAAGGAATTTAAAGTCTGTGTTCAAAATGTTCTCCTTTAGAAATCCCCAGAGGAAAAAGTCTCATGGTGACAATTCGGGAGAGCAGAGTGGCCACAAGCCCTTTGTAATGGTCCTCTCTTCTGTAAAATTGGAATGTATACGAGCTAAGGACAAATCGGACGTATGAGAAGCTGCCCCATCTTGCTGGAAATATTCACATTTGTCGTTTGGAGTTAACAGAGCTGAAAATTCATTGTAGAGTTGCAAGTAAACATGTGTGTTGACAGTTTCGTTGAACAACAATGGCCCGATAATTCTGTTACCAGATTGAGCACACCGTACAGCAATTTTTAAATCGTGTAACGGCTTTTGCAGTATGCCATGGAGTTTCTCTGTTGCCCAGTGTCTTGTGAATGATCGCAACTCGACAGATGAACCCGAGCTTCATCCGTCGAAACAAGGAGGGACGGATCAAAATGTGCCTCAGCGACAGTTTCCAGCGACCAATTACAGCAATGTGTACGCTTACCCTTGTCCGCTTCTTTTATTTCCTGAACAACACTCACACGGTAAGGTTTCATTTTTAAGCCATGCAGGATGCGTTGACACGACCTGTGAGATGTTCCACATTGCTGTGATAATCGTTGTGTTGACATGTAGGGGCTTTTTCAATGTGTGCCGTCACGATCGCCACAAGGTGTACGCACAGTCGGTGCCTTATTTCTCTTTGAATTAACAACACTGCCTATCGAACGCCACTTCCTCAGTAGAATCGTTGATTTTACAGGAATATTACTTTCAGGAAACTTTTCTTGAAAAGTGTTACAAAGAACTTAAATGGATTCAGAGCGCACATATTCTTCAACAATAAACACACGTTCTTCAATGGAGTAAGGCATGACAATGAAGTACACGGTTTATAACGACGGCTTTCCGTATGAACTACTCACACGCTACTGCTGTTGGAAAGTGGCAAAGAAACTGACAAGCCAGTAATGCTACTCACGCGCTTTCGCATTTGGGTTCGGGCCGGTTTTATATTCGCCACTCTGTAGAACAGCTAGTCTTCAAAAAATGTCGACCGTAGGTGGTTAACCGCGCCATGTAAATAAAACGGGGCACAAATCTTGTCAGCTCTGTCCCACAACACCTCCTCAGTGTCTGCGCCCCTCACAGATCTTACTGCATCTCGCCACTTCAACTCCGAGGATGTCTCCCGCAGCCGGAGACGAAACGTTATTGGAAAGGTTTTCGTATCGACCTGGCCTGTGAGTCTGGAAGTTGTAAGTGAATCTTCTAAAGCTGCACTAGTCCACTGTTCGTAACGTGATTGCGAAGTAGAAACGCTAAGGAAGAACCACAGCGAAACGAGCACCAAGTAGACCTCATGTTCTGAAGGACAAAAAAAATGGTTCAAATGGCTCTGAGCACTATGGGACTTAACATCTGTGGTCATCAGTCCCCTAGAACTTAGAACTACTTAAACCTAACTAACCTATGGACATCACACACATCCATGCCCGAGGCAGGATTCGAAACTGCGACCGTAGCGGTCACACGGGTCCAGACTGAAGCGCCTAGAACTGCACGGCCACAACAGGGGGCTCTGAAGGACAGAGACCGCCCAGCATTCCGGAGGATCTCTGTGAAAATTGTATGAAATCAATGGAAGGCATCACTCACCAGTCACCTACCAGTATACCAGGTAGGTCAATGACTGGGCGCTGGAGGTCAGAAAGAGTGGGTTACAAGATGGTCCAGCTTCTTGCAAGCCATACTTTTCTTTAGGCAATCCTAAGCCCTGCTTGAGTTGATGTAAAGGGTAACGCCACAAGACATAGTAGTGGAAACTAGTCATTTGGAGTAACGAATGACGCTACACCCGCTGTCAGTCCCGTTGAAGAATTTGTGTTTCGCGAATGCGTAGAATACTTTACCTGCCATCATGGTTAGTGCCACCAATGAAGTGTAAGTAAGTGGTGTTACAGTACGGGGGTGTTTTCGATTGGTAGAGTGTACTCCCCTTACCGCACTTAGCAAACACTGAATCCGGAAGGTATGAACACATTTTGTGGCATTTGTGCTATGCAAATTAGAGGAACAGTTCGGGGACGATGATTATGTAGCATTGCAATGCACCCAGTCATACCCCATCACCTATGAGACAGTGGTCTGTGGACAGTAACGTCCCTGAAATGGAGAGGCGCGTCCAGTGTCCCGACATGAAACGCAGTGGAGCGCCTTTCATCTACGTTTACATCTACATAGCAAGCAACAGTACGCTGCGTGGCAGAAGACACGCTGCACCATTACTTATCATTTACTTTCGTGTTTCACTCGCAAATAGAGCGAGGGAGAACTATTGTCTATAGGTCTCAGTGTGACCTTTACTTTCTCGTGTCTTATATCCGTGGCCCTTACGCATAATGTATGTTGGCTGCACTAGGACCGTACAGCAATCAAATGCTGGTTCTCTAAATTTTCTCAATACTGTTTCTCGAAAAGAACGTCGCCTTTCCTCCAGGGATTCCCACTTGAGATCCCGATGCATCTCCATAATACGTACTGCTGGAACGTACGGGTAACAAATCTAGCAGCCCGCCTCTGAATTGCTTCGATGTTCAATCCGATCTGGTACTGATCCCAAACATTCGAGTAGTGCTGAAGAATAGGTCGCATCAGTGTCCTATATACGGTCTCTTTTACAGGTAAACCACTCTTTCCTAAAATTCTCCCAATAAATCGAAATCGACCATTCGCCTTACCTACTGCAGTTCTGACGTGCTCGTTCCATCTCACATCACTTTCCGGAGTTACGCTCAGATATTTAAACGACTTGACTGTATCAAGAAGGACGCTTGTAATACACTACCCGGCATTACAACTTTGATCTTCCTACTCATCAGCATTAACGTACATGCACTACTGGCCATTAAAATTGCAACACCAAGAAGAAATGCAGATGATAAATTGGTATTCATTGGACAAATATATTATACTAGAACTGACATGTGATTACATTTTCACGCAATTTGGGTGCATAGATCCTGAGAAATCGGTGCCCAGAACAACCACCTCTGGCCATAATAACGGCCTTGATATGCCTGGGCATTGAGTCAAACAGAGCTTGGATGGCGTATACAGTTACAGCTGCCCATGCAGCTTCAACACGATACCACAGTTCATCACCAGTAGTGATTGGCGTATTGTGACAAGGCAGTTGCTCGGCCATCTTTGACTAGACGTTTTCAATTGGTGAGAGATCTGGAGAATGTGCTGGCCAGGGCAGCAGTCGAACATTTTCTGTATCCAGAAAGGCCCGTACAGGACCTGCAACATGCGGTCATGCATTTTCCTGCTGAAATGTAGGGTTTTGCAGGGATCGAATGAACGGTAGAGCCACGGGTCGTAACACGTCTGAAATGTAACATCCACTATTCAAAGTGCCATCAATACAAACAAGAGGTGACCAAGACGTGTAACCAATGGCACCCCATACCATCACACCGGGTGATACGCCAGTATGGCAATGAAGAATACACGCTTCCAATGTGCGTTCACCGCAACGTCGCCAAACACGGATGCGACCATCATGATGCTGTAAGCAGAACCTGGATTCATCCAAAACAATGACGTTTTGCCATTCATGCACCCAGGTTCGTCGTTGAGTACACCATCACTGGCGTTCCTGTCTGTGATGCAGCGTCAAGGGTAACCACAGCCATGGTCTCCGAGCTAATAATCCATGCTGCTGCAAACATCGTCGAACTGTTCATGCAGATGGTTGTTGTCTTGCAAACGTTCCCATCTGTTGACTCAGGGATCGAGACGTGGCTGCACGTTCCGTTACAGCCATGCGGATAAGATGCCTGTCATCTCGACTGCTAGTGATACGAGACCGTTGGGATCCAACACGGCGTTCCGTAACGCCCTCCTGAACCCACCAATGCCATATGCTGCTAACAGCCATTGGATCTCAACCAATGCGAGCAGTAATGTCACGATACAAAAACCGTAATCACGATAGGCTACAGTCCGACCTTCATCAAAGTCGGAAATGAGAGGTATGCATTTCTCCTCCTTACATGAGGCATCACAACAACGTTTCACCAGGCAACGCCAGTCAACTGCTGTTTGTGTATGAGAAATCCGTTGGAAACTTTCCTCATGTCAGCACGTTGTAGGTGTCGCCATCGGTGTCAACCTTGTGTGAATGCTCTGAAAAGCTAATCATTTGCATATCACAGCATCTTCTTCCTGTCAGTTAAATTTCGCATCTGTAGCATGTCATCTTCATGGTGTATCAATTTTAATGGCCAGTAGTGTATTTCAATTTTGCGGTTAGATGCCGTTCATCACAGCAATTGAAAATTTTGTTTGTCTTGTATATTTCTACGGCAACGGCCTTGCCGCAGTGGCTACACCGGCTCCAGTGAGATCATCGAAATTAAGCGCTGTCGGGTGTGGTCGGCACTTGGATGGGTGACCGTCCAGCCGCCATGCGCTGTTGCCATTTTTCGGGGTGCACTCAGCCTCGTGATGCCAATTGAGGAGCTACTCGACCGAATAGTAGCTGCTTCGGTCAAGAATACCATCTTACGACCAGGAGAGCGGTGTGCTGACCCTACGCCCCTCCTATCCGCATCCTCCACCGAGGATGACACGGTGGTCGGATGGTCCCGGTAGGCCACTCGTGGCCTGAAGGCGGAGTGTATATTTCTACGGTCAGCTATCCTCGACATCTTACCGTACAACACGGCATCATCAACAAACAACCACAGACTGCTGCCCGCCCTCCCTGCCAAATCATTTATGTATATAGAGAACAAAAGCGCTCCTGTCACACTTTCCAGGGCACTCCTCACGATACCCTTGTCTCTGATGAACACTCGTCGAGGGCAGCATATTGGGTTATATTATTTAAGAAGTCTTCGTGCCACTCACATATCCGTGAAGAAATTCCGTATACTTGTACCTTCGTTAACAGCCTGGAATGAGACACCATGTCAAATGCCTTTGGAATGAATCAGAAAACCGCCAGTGTCCAACATCGCTATCTTCTGCCGTTTCGGCGCTTGGGGAAGAACTGGTAGCCAATCCTCTACAGGCATTCAGACGCCTCCCTGGAAGATCCCCAGCAGAGGCCAAGCCGCTACAACGACGAATGATGGACACTCCCGATATTTATGTCAACTGATACTTTTGGACAGATAGTGTACCAACAGACATTTGGAAAGAAAACCATCACACAACGCTGCAGGTAAGTACGAAAACTATCTTACTATCACCATAACAACTCATCCATTCAAGATGCTTGCAAGAATAATTACAGAAGATTAGAAGGGAAACGGAGGAACCATTAAGTGACGATCTATTTGGCTTAATGAGAGGTAAAGTCACAAGAGACGGAGTCCTGACGTTTTGCACGATAATGGAAGGAAGACTTAACAAAAATATCATGACAGGTTCATAGGATTTATCGACGAGGAAAAGGCCTTGTACACTATAAAATGCCGCCCCATGTTCGAAATGTGTACAAGAACCATATGTACAAGAACCAAGAGGAAACCATAAGAGTGGAAGACCAAGAGCGAAGTGTTTGGGCTGGGGAGTCTGTAGGACAGGTATGTTGTCTTAGGACCCTACTGTTCAATCTGTACATCGAAGAAGTAGTGACGACAATAACGGCAAGTTTTGGGGAATGTGATTAAAATTTCGGAAGAAATGATGTTGTTGTTGTTGTTGTTGTTGTTGTTGCTGTTGTCTTTAGTCCTGAGACTGGTTTGATGCAGCTCTCCATGCTACTCTATCCTGTGCAAGCTTCTTCATCTCCCAGTACCTACTGCAGCCTACATCCTTCTGAATTTGCTTAGTGTATTCATCTCTTGGTCTCCCTCTACGATTGTTACCCTCTACGCTGCCCTCCAATGCTAAATTTGTAATCCCTTGATGCCTCAGAACATGTCCTACCAACCGGTCCCTTCTTCTTGTCGAGTTATGCCACAAACTCCTCTTCTCCCCAATTCTATTCAATACTTCCTCATTAGCTATGTGATCTACCCATCTAATCTTCAACATTCTTCTGTAGCACCACATTTCGAAAGCTTCTATTCTCTTCTTGTCCAAACTATTTATCGTCAATGTTTCACTTCCATACATGGCTACACTCCATACAAATACTTCCAGAAACGACTTCCTGACAAATCTATACTTGATGTTAACAAATTTCTCTTCTTCAGAAACGCTTTCCTTGCCATTGCCAGTCTACATTATATATCCTTCCTACTTCGACCATCATCAGTTATTTTGCTTCCCAAATAGCAAAACACTTTTACTACTATAAGTGTCTCATTTCCTAATCTAATTCCCTCAGCATCACCCAACGTAATTCGACTACATTCCATTATCCTCGTTTTGCTTTTGTTGGTGTTCATCTTATATCCTCCTTTCAAGACACTGTCCATTCCGTTCAACCGCTCTTCCAAGACCTTTGCTGTCTCTGACAGAATTACAATGTCATCGGTGCACCTCAACGTTTTTATTTCTTCTCCATGCACTTTAATACCTACTCCGAATTTTTCTTTTGTTTCCTTTACTGCTTGCTCAATATACAGATTGAATAACATGGGGGACAGGCTACAACCCTGTCTCACTCCCTTCCCAACCGCTGCTTCCCTTTCATGTCCCTCGACTCATAACTGCCGTCAGCTTTCTGTACAAATTGCAAATAGCCTTTCGCTCCCTGTATTTTAACCCTGCCACCTTTAGAATTTGAAAGAGAGTATTCGAGTCAACATTGTCAAAAGCTTTCTCTAAGTCTACAAATGCTAGAAATGTAGGTTTGCCTTTCCTTAATTTATTTTCTAAGATATGTCGTAAGGTCAGTATTGCCTCATATGTTCCAACATTTCTGCGGAATCCAAACTGATCTTCCCCGAGGTCAGCTTCTACCAGTTTTTCCATTCGCCTGTAAAGAATTCGCGTTAGTACTTTGCAGCTGTGAACTGATAGTTCGGTAATTTTCACATCTGTCAACACCTGCTTTCTTTGGGATTGGAATTATTATATTCTTCTTGAAGTCTGACGGTATTATGATATGAATAATAAAATGTGGTGAAGACAATGGTTCATTAGTGAGAGTGAATTAGAACTGCTGAATGTGTTGCACAGAATGGATAGTCCAAAGAGGACATTGGGAGTCTACCGAAGGAATACGAGAGTAATGAGGAATAGGTAAAATTAGATTAGTGGTAAAATTGCCATCAAAATTGGGAACCACAAAGAAGGCGTAGAGAAGAATTTCTACTGTCTTGAAAGGAGGACATAGGAAGCAGCCGAGCACAGACACAAAGGGCACAATAAAAGAACTCCATCCCCAATTCGCGGAATAAATCTACGGGAATGTACATTTGTGGTGAAGGCGGGAAAGAAGAGAATCGGAGGTTCCCAGACGTGGTGCTTCAGAAGGATGTTTAATTTCGGTGGACTGATCAGATGAGGAATGAGGAGATTCTCCACAATTTTTCCCTGGATGATTCCAAACGGCACACTCAGGCAGTTTATCGCTCTGTGATACCAGGAAATTTATATCTCGTCGATAGGTCTTTTGGAAGGAGCGATGAGGTTTGTATACAGAAGAATGGGTACAGTCTGAACATCTGACAAATGGACATTCCGTCACCAAAACATCCAACTAAACATAGCCAATTACGTACATCATTTTGCATCCACCACCACAACTTGAAATTTTTCTAGCTTCCTAGGAGAAATTGAGAGAAATTTGATTGAAATTGTTTTGTACACAATTTAGAAAGAAAGTCTTAATTAAAGACTTGTTTGCTGTATATTTTCGGAATATAAATAAATAAATTATAGGAATAATATCTTTTCTTACATTTAGCTATTTATGTAAATATTACTTCCACTTATTATTTCTTAAGTTTCGAAGACAAATATCTCACACCAAAATATATATTCCCTAGTGTAATTAGACATAAATCATCCACAGCCGTTTGAAAAAGAAAGTAATTTGTATGGCTACAAGAGGAGGGGAGCACTGACATTCGTTACTTCTTACTAAAACTAATACTGACTAAGAAAGGAGCTGAAACAGCAGTCACAAAATTCTTCCATATTTTCCAATGACATAAAATGTCTGTGAGATAATTAACCGATGTGAGTGTATCAAACAGGACACTGCTTATAAAATATTCGAATCTCTCTCATGATGTGCATTAGCGCATATTTCTTTTTGCATTTACTGTACAGCAAGCTGCTATTCGTCATACCAAATAGAAACTCTGTCCAGTCATTCTGTACTATCACAGTTTCTTGGGGCACAGCTTACGTCACTCTTTTGTCTGATGAAGACTGGTCAACCAAGACAATTTACTGGTTTCTGTTACGTGCAGCGGTCAGGTATCTGAGAATAAATTACGCACGCTTAGGCGTTCGGTAACAATGTCCTGTGGGGCGCCGTGCCAAAAGATTTCCGGAAATCTAGGAATACGGCAGCTGTCTGTTTCCCTTGATTCACTGTTCGCAGAATATCGTTCGAGAAAAATGAAAGCTGAGTTCCACACAGTGAAGCTTTCTCAATCTGTATTGATTTGTGGGCAGAAGCATTCATGCTTCGAGAAAATTTGTTATAATCCAATTTAAAAATTGTTCAATAATTCTCATGCATACCGGTGTTAAGGGGCTCCGGAAAGGCTCAAAATCATGAAAAGTTCAAATTTTACTTTTTTGCGTTTTCTGAATCTGCAGACTATTACCTTTTAATAGATATATAATTTATTCAATTCCGAAGACTACAACTATTTTGAAATTTTTTTTGAAATGTGTTCTACATGGGCGTGACCCACTGTGGCGCTGTTAAACTGCTGTCAAATGGTGTTATTATTAACGTCCGTGTTCATCAGGTACATTTTAGTGATGTGAGATAAAGTATGTGTTGTGGCTAACCTGTGATGGTTCAATATATATCGCTGGTGTGATTGTCGATTGTCTCATGTTTATTTACTCTGTCGTTATCTCGAAAATATTCGTAATTAATTCTGTTTCTTGAGTCTCTGTTTTGTTGAAGTATAATAACGAGTAAAAGTAAAGTTATTAGAAATCCTCTGAAGGCTTTTAAGAAAAGGAGAAATGTTGGAAAGCCAAAGGTATGTGTTATTACTGTAAACAATAAAGACGATAACCAAGTGAGTGAACCTAACCTCTCAAGTACACCTGCCCATAGCAGTCAAAGTGGGAAAGAAAATACTTCACAGAAGAAGCTTGGTTCAATGAGTGAAAACTATGAATGTGTTATGGGCGAATCGGATGTGAATGAAATATTTGATATGTCGGTTCTCAAAGGAATTTTTTCAAACTGTGCAAGATGTATTCATTGTAGTGAAGTTGGTCTGGAACTCTCCATAATAAAGCACGTAGGACTTGCTAGTGAAATACAACTGAAATGTGATAAGTGTTCATACATGACCACCTTTTGGAACAGTGTTGCAGTAACTGCAACTGAAGAAAATGGTAGCAAAATCTACGAACACAACAAAGAGCGATGCTTGCTTTAGACAAGGAACGCCTTTGGGCTGCAGACAGGGCTGTAAAGAGTCTAGAAATACAAGCAAGAGTAAACAGGAGGATGAACAAGAGGAAGCTGGAGGAGGAGTTTGCAGAGGATGAAGATAATCCATCCTATGGACCTGGAATGCACTAAAAAGTTAATCCAATCTTTATCGCTCGATTCCCAAAACTTTTATTTTCTCATACTAATTACGTATTTTCTAAGGATCTTCCGCACATATTTGTTTCAAACTTTCAGTAAATGTTACACAGTACCTTCTGCATAATTTAACATAGCCTTTTTCCAAAAAACTGTATATTTTTGAATATATAAATAAAAAATTGCAAAAATTGTCTTGAATTTTCATTACAATTGAAAAAAAAAAATCATCTTTAATAACTGAACTAAAATTTTGTAAAATCCCTGTGTTAAGTTGTAGCCCATATTCCAATAAATAATCTGTAAAAAGTTCAACTTTCTACCTCAAATACTTTGTGAGGAAAGATGTAATTTATAAGCGTTATTTTAACATTGCAAGTATAGGGCGTTCCGGAGCCCCTTAAGGAAACTGGTATGTAATTCTGCTGGTCCGTTCTTTTACGCTCCTTGTGTAGAGTCATCTACCATTTCATCTTGTTGCATGTAACTTTGCGACGTGCGAGAAATTCGCTGTAAATGCAAGCTGAGTACAGGGTCAATGGAGTAGGAGACACTGGGGCACGTTTACGTGGACTTCTTTCCAGAATTTGTTCAGTGTTTTTGGTTTGATTTATCAATTTTAAAGTTGTTTGTTCTTATACCGTGAATGTTAAATTGTAATTTGGTACACGTGCTTCTAACTCGACACTACACTTAAGAGTGGAAAATAATCTTGTGTAAGTTCGAGTGCGTAAACGTTACCCGGGTATGGAGAGGATTTACACACCTAAGGAGTCACTTTCATGCATCACACATCACACAATAACGAGTAAGCAAAACACGCAACTGAAATTTTCAAAATATCAAGATACGTTTTTCTGGCAGTAAACAAATGCCGGACTTCTAACTGTAACCATAATATCGCCTACGTAGAATTCTGAATACTAATAAATGGTCTTTTAATCATCAGTGTTAGAGTTGCAATCTATGCACAAAAAAAAAACATGTTTCCTGTGGCACAGTCGTCGTGAACCCATCTTTGACATCTAAAGCACTGGCGTTATTCTTGATTTGTTTTTGATTGGTTATATCGTTTCAAGCAGAAATACAAAGGCGTTTTCTTTCTCTCCATCAGACTGTTGCGAGTTGTAAGAGAAAGGGAAGAAAGCTGAATGGGACATTTATTGAGACGGGGTGCTAGCAAACAGACACTTTGGAAGGACTACTTTGTGAGAGGAGATTGAGAAGAGCAACGAGATACATGATGGTGGACGACATAAAGAGGAAGGGAAAATACATGGGTCTGGCAGGGGATGGCAGAAGACAGGAGACCATAGAGGCTTTGGACAGATCACTAATAATGACAACAGAAGGAGGACGATCGAAATTTTTGTTTGTTCTTGCTGTTACCAATATTTTCCCCTTATCGGTCCTTGCTCTTACAAAACTTGATCCTTATGTCTCAGATTGACATAAGTTTTTTTAGCAATTTCTTCTTTTTATTCATCTACATCTACCTACATCTACATGGATACTGTACAAATCACATTTAAGTGCCTGGCAGAGGGTTCATCGAACCATCTTCACAATTCAGAATTATTCCAATCTCGTACAGCGCGGAAAGAACGAACACCTATATCTTTCCGCACGAGATCTGATTTCCCTTATTTTGTTTCTCCATATGTAGGTCGGTGTCAACAAAATATTTTCACATTCGAACGAGAAAAAAGGAGATAGATATTTCGTGAGAAGATTCCGTCGCAACGAAAAACGCCTTTCTTCTAATGATGTCCAGCTCAAATCCTGTATCATTTCTGTGATAATACGAAACGTTCTGCCCTTCTTTGAACTTTTTCGATGTACTCCGTCAGTCCTATTTGGTAAGCATCCCACACCGAGCAGAAGTATTCTAAAAGAGGATGGACAAGCGTAGTGTAAGCAGTCTCCTTATTAGATCTATTACATTTTCCAAGTGTCCTTCCAAATTAAACGCGGTCTTTGGTTAACCTTCCCCACAATATTTTCTGTTTCCTCCCAATTTAAGTTGCTCGTAATTCTAACACCTAGGTATTTAGCACGGCTTTTAGATTAGACCTATTTATCGTGTAACCGAAGTTTCACAAGTTCCTTTTAGCACACATGTGGATGACCTCACACTTTCGTCATTTAGGGTCAACTGCCACTTTTCGCACAATTCAGATATTTTCTCTAAATCGTTTTGCAATTCGTTTTGATCTTCTGATGACTTTATTAGTAGATAAACGACAACGTCATCTGCTATCAACCTAAGATGGCTGCAAAGATTGTCTCCCAAATCGTTTATATAGATAAGGAACAGTAAAGGGCCCATAACACTACCTTGGGTAACGCCAGAAATCACTTCTGTTTTACTCAATGACTTTCCGTCAGTTACTACCAACTGTGACCTCTCTGACAGGAATCACTAATCCAGCCACATAACTGAGACGATATTCCATAAGCACACAATTTCACTACGAGCGGCTTGTGTGGTACAGTGTTAAAAGCCTTCCGGAAATCCAGCGATACGGAATCGATCTGAAATCCCTTGTCAATTGAAGTATCCCATGTCTTCAGCTTTTTGGACTACGCTACCAACTGACGATGTTCTAACGCTTCCTTGACTATTATGAGCGCTAATTTCCTGTTTACACTGTGCAAAATAGTGCATAAGAGTGTGCCAACAGGACTGCTTAAACGTATCTCGTCGCGAATTTTGAATTAGTTACGGTAGTAACTTTTAAGCCGTCACGTTATAAAAATGTAAATTTTAAATCAGAATCATCTACTGTAAACGAACATACATTTGTCTTTTCTCAATTCTAAAAGATATGTTCCCAAGGAATTTCGATATATGAGACAGCAAAACTTGCTCACCTTCCACAGAAACACAAAAAGTTCCTGCAATAGCGGACACACAGCTGGCTCCACGATGTACATGTGGGTCCTCAACAGGTGACAGTATTAATCTTCCATCGCTATTTTGACGATGATTGATGTGTTGAGACCGTGGATGTAATAATATAAGGTATATAGCAACCCGCCGTGTCGGTAGCGCCGTAGGAAAAATGGTTCCCGAGAAAAGTGCTTTTCGTAAACGTGTCCATGCGTACAAGTGCCACCGTCTCCCACACTTCCTGTAAAACAGGAGAATCTCATCACGACTGGGTGACTAACTTGTTTTTTAACGCTTTTGAGTTGCTTTTCAGCGCCGTGGATGCCTATTTCTAAGCCCTTTGTATTGGTCAAACGATATTGCGTCACTTTACACTGCACAGCTTTTGCCTGCTCAACAAATCATGTGCGTATCCGTTTGTAATAAGGGAACCCACCCGTGTAGTCGGCAACTCCAGATGGCGTGACCTTGTGGCCGTATTAACTCGGCACCGTGCTGTGTCGTCCAATGGCAAAAGTGCCCACCGGCCGTAACTCGTGCTCCCTTGCCGACAGGGAAGTATGTGTGTGTGTGTGTGTGTGTGTGTGTGTGTAAAGGTGCGCAAAACGTCCGCGGAGCGGCGCTGGTGGGCGGCAGATTTCCGCGACGGACGACCACGTGGTCCCGGGGCCAGGATTCCTGTATAACCCGTCGCCGGGGCGACAAAGAGAAAGAGAAAGGAAGGGGCGGAGTATAAAAGGACCCGCCGCGAGCCGCTCAGCTACATCAGTCCCGCAGGGCAGCAGTGATCCGTACGCCAACCACCCAGCCAACAACCACCAACCATGAAGGCCGCTCTCGTAAGTACACGATTACTCGCTTCAGTTGACGGTTGCTACCGTTTGGTGCACAAATACTGTTTCACGTGCCTATACTTAAGCTTCATCTTTCAGGGATACATTAGCGCTGTCGTTACATACGGTACTGCAGACTGTTTACAAAGTTCTAAACATTCGAAATAGGTTCTTCCATATACAGAAGGCCCGAATACTTAAGATAGGAGAACCGGGTACTCTGATCTCTACGGTAAATGCTCGTCGTAAACAAGTTTCATCAGGAGAGCCCCCCGCAAGTATGACAGGACCGCTGCTCATGCTCTCTCTCTCCCTCTCTCTCTCTCTCTCTCTCTCTCTCTCTCTCTATATATATATATATATATATATATATATATATATATATATATATATATATATATATCAAAAAAAGTTTACCATCACCTCGGTTCTGAGAGTTCCGGAACCTGTACAGAAAATTGCTCATGGTTCAAATGGCTCTGAGCACTATGGGACTTAACTTCTGTGGTCATCAGTCCCCTAGAACTTAGAACTACTTAAACCTGACTAACCTAAGGACATCACACACATCCATGCCCGAGGCAGGATTCGAACCTGCGACCGTAGCGGTCACGGGGCTCCAGACTGTAGCGCCTAGAACCGCACGGCCACTCCGGCCGACAATTGCTCATGAAAACCACACATTGCATGTTGTACCGCCATACAGCGATACATTCAGAACTAATGGTCCAGATTATTGTGCACACCGGTACCTCTAATACCCAGTAGCACGTCCTCTTGCATTGATGCATGCTTGTATTCGTCGTGGCATACTTTCCACAAGTTCGTCAAGGCACTGTTGCTGCAGATTGCCCACTCGTCAACGTCGATTCGGAGTAGATCCCTCAGAGTGGTTGGTGCGTCACCTCGTTCATAAACAGCCCTTTTCAATCAATCCCAGGCACTTTCGATAGGGTTCACTTCTGGAGAACATGCTGGCAAATACAGTCGAGCGATGTCGTTATCGTGAAGGAGGTCGTTCACAAGATCTGCACTATGGAGGCGCAAATTGTAGTCCACGAAGACCAATGTCTCGCCAATATGCTGCTGATATGGTTGCACTATTGGTCGGAGGATAGCATTCACGTATCGTACAGCCGTTACACCGCTTTCTATCACCACCAGCGGCGTACGTCGGCCCCACATAATGCCACCCCAAAACAGCAGGAAACCTCCACCTGGTTGCACTCGCTGGACTGTGTGTCTAAGGCTCTTAGCCTGACCGGGTTGCCTCGAAACACGTCTCCGACGATTGTCTGGTTGAAGGTGTATGCGACAGTCACCGGTGAAGACAGCGTGCTGCCAATCCTGAGCGGTCTATTCGGCATATTGTTGTGCCCATCTGTACCGCGCTGCGTGGTGTCGTGTTGGCGAAGATGGATCTGGCTACGCACGTCGGGAGTGAAGTTGCGCATGACGCAGTTTGTTGCACATAGTTTGAGTCGTAACATGACGTTTTTGAGATACAACTACTTTTCAGAAATGAGGGTCTCTTATCAAGTAGTATGTGAGATGTTATCTTGGATTGAGGGTCTTTGACTTGTGTTGAAATAACTGTATGCGTGATCCTGTGAAAGATGTTGCTACACAAAAGCGCAGGCACGCAATATTAACAATGATTTCACACTTTTACCTATGACAGTGAAGTACTGCACGAAAAATGTGGCAGAAATATAGTCAGATCATACAATTACGAGTAAAGCTATGATTGTCAGCTTTTCCATGTGTTCATAAACGTATAATTTAATACCCTAAAAATCCAAAAATATAGTATGCTATTTTTAGAGTACGGATGATTCACGATCAATGAGTCACAGTTACAATCCGTCAATTCATATAATTACTTCACCAAAACAATTTGAAGGGATAGGAAATGGGACGATTATACGAGGTGTGGCTAGAAAAAAACCGGACTAGTACTGGTGAAACAATAAAACGAATGCAATAAGGCTGAAAGTCGCGTGGCCTGTCACGTGACTCTCGCTCCGCCTACTGCTCGAGTTTCATCTGCCTCCTGCACTCAGCCTGCCCGTGGCGTCTGTTTTAATTAGTTGACGTTTTGTCTGTGCGTCGGAAAATGTTGAGTGTAAAGAAAGAGTGTACATAAAGAACAGCGTGTTAACATCAAATTTTGTTTCAAACTAGGAAAATCTGCAAGTGAAACGTTCGTAATGTTACAACAAGTGTACGGCGATGATTGTTTATCGCGAACACAAGTGTTTGAGTGGTTTAAACGATTTAAAGATGGCCGAATGTCAAAATCGAAATTCAAGGCAATGATGATTGTTTTTTTTTTTTTTTTGACATCAAAGGGATTGTGCACATTGATTGGGTACCAGAGGGACAAACAGTGAATCAGCATTACTACATTAGCGTCCTGGCTACCCTACGTGAGCGAGTACGGAGAAAACGGAACGATTTGTGGAGAAAAAAGTCATGGATCCTTCACCAAGACAATGCCCCGGCTCACAGTGCGTTGTCAGTGAAAATGGTTTTTGGCAAAACACAACATTCCCATCTTAGATCATCCACCCTACTCACCTGATTTGGCCCCCTGTGACTTTTCTTTTCCCTAAAGTCAAGTCAGCTTTGAAAGGAACTAGATTTGATACTGTTCAAGCAGTAAAAGAAAAAGCGACGGAAGTAATGTATGGACTTACCGAAAATGCTCTGCAGCATTGCTATGAACAGTGGAAAATTCGTATGGAGCGGTGGACAGACCGAGGAGGAGAGTACATTGAAGGAGATAACATGAAATCGTAAATAATTGTAAATAAATGTTTTTTCCAGTATCAGTCCGGTTTTTTTCTAGCCGCACCTCGTATAGGCTGAATGGTAGGTAAAACACGTGGTACACCTCGGTTCATTGGTACCATTCTGAGGAAAACACAATAAGTCTATAAAGGAGAATTTTTACGAAACTCTCGTTTGACCTATCTTACTGCTATTGTGTGGAGGCCCCTACTAAACAAGACGAAAAGTGAATTTTGAACATACAGGGTATCTTAAACCGTTTTGGTCTAATTGAAACTGACTTCAGTGGTTCCACAGCTGATTATATTGAGACAGGAAACCAATGGTCGGAAACGCTTTTGTATCGTGTTATGCACATACAGAGGGTACACCGAATAACAGGAACGTAGCTCATAATAACTGCTGAAAGTGACAGTTGCCCTTCTCAATGCATGCAGTTCTTGAAGACTGTGCCCCTTCCTGTCCGCGAAAGGATGTGGCTTCAACAATACGGTGCATCAGCCCACTTCGATGTTAAAATGTACCTGAACAAAACGCACCCTCACCATTTGGACTGCACTGACCCAACGCCAGCGCGATCGCTGGATCTCGCACCTGTGTCACTGCGACAAGTCGTTGATGGATGAAACCCCGTAGAACCGGATGAAGACCCCGTTGCTAGGATTCAAGCTGTCTGGCTACTGCTACAATAGACACCAAGCTGTTTCACAGAGGAAGACCGCACTGCAGTTCCTTCTCTAAATCCTCGCACAAACGAAAAAATGGCTGACATCGAAATAAGTGTCCAAGGAATAGAAAAACAACTTGAATCACTCAATAGAGGAAAGTCCACTGGACCTGACGGGATACCAATTCGATTCTACACAGAGTACGCGAAAGAACTTGCCCCCCTTCTAACAGCTGTGTACCGCAAGTCTCTAGAGGAACGGAGGATACCAAATGATTGGAAAAGAGCGCAGATAGTCCCAGTCTTCAAGAAGGGTCGTCGAGCAGATGCGCAAAACTATAGACCTATATCTCTGACGTCGATCTGTTGTAGAATTTTAGAACATGTTTTTTGCTCGAATATCATGTCGTTTTTGGAAACCCAGAATCTACTCTGTAGGAATCAACATGGATTCCGGAAACAGCGATCGTGTGAGACCCAACTCGCTTTATTTGTTCATGAGACCCAGAAAATATTAGATACAGGCTCCCAGGTAAATGCTATTTTTCTTGACTTCCAGAAGGCGTTCGATACAGTTCCGCACTGTCGCGTGATAAACAAAGTAAGAGCCTACGGAATATCAGACCAGCTGTGTGGCTAGATTGAAGAGTTTTTAGCAAACAGAACACAGCATGTTGTTATCAATGGAGAGACGTCTACAGACGTTAAAGTAACCTCTGCCGTGCCACAGGGGAGTGTTAGGGGACCATTGCTTTTCACAATATATATAAATGACCTAGTAGATAGTGTCGGACGTTCCATGCGGCTTTTCGCGAATGATGCTGTAGTATACAGAGAAGTTGCAGCATTAGAAAATTGTAGCGAAATGCAGGAAGATCTGCAGCGGATAGGCACTTGGTGCAGGGAGTGGCAACTGACTCTTAACATAGACAAATGTAATGTATTGCGAATACATAGAAAGAAGGATCCTTTATTGTATGATTATATGATAGCGGAACAAACACTGGTAGCAGTTACTTCTGTAAAATATCTGGGAGTATGCGTGCGGAACGATTTGAAGTGGAATGATCATATAAAATTAATTGTTGGTAAGGCGGGTACCAGGTTGAGATTCATTGGGAGAGTGCTTAGAAAATGTAGTCCATCAACGAAGGAGGTGGCTTACAAAACACTCGTTCGACCTATACTTGAGTATTGCTCATCAGTGTGGGATCCGTACCAGATCGGTCTGACGGAGGAGATAGAGAAGATCCAAAGAAGAGCGGCGCGTTTCGTCACAGGGTTATTTGGTAACCGTGATAGCGTTACGGAGATGTTTAATAAACTCAAGTGGCAGACTCTGCAAGAGAGGCGCTCTGCATCGCGGTGTAGCTTGCTCGCCAGGTTTCGAGAGGGTGCGTTTCTGGATGAGGTATCGAATATATTGCTTCCCCCTACTTATACCTCCCGAGGAGATCACGAATGTAAAATTAGAGAGATTAGAGTGCGCACGGAGGCTTTCAGACAGTCGTTCTTCCCCCGAACCGTACGCGACTGGAACAGGAAAGGGAGGTAATGACAGTGGCACGTAAAGTGCCCTCCGCCACACACCGTTGGGTGGCTTGCGGAGTATAAACGTAGATGTGGATGTAGATGTAGAAGGATATTTGAGAGAGTACGGCAGAATTTCAGTGCTGCCGCCATGCATGCATTGAGACTAGCGGTCGTCACTTTGAACATTTACTATAAGTTACTTAGTTCTCATGCGGTGTATGTCCATATCACAATAAATATGCATTTCAGACCACTGGTTCTGTACCTCAATATAATCGGTTGTGGACCTACTACCACATGTTTCGATTGGACACACGAGCGTTGAGACACCCCTTATACAAAGAAGAGCAGCACGAACGGTCGCAATTTGTTTGACACAGGGGATGACGTCAAGGATGTGCTGTAAACCTTGCACTGGCAGACACCTGAAAATGAGCCCCACGTATCCCGCCCAAGCCTACGAACAATTAAGTACCAGAATTCGGTGAGGAATCTATCATTATACTGCCTCAACCTAAGCAGTGGCACGGTTAGAAACCGCTGAAATTTTTGAACGATCCTGTCTTCATAAAAGAGATGCATTGGTACCAAAAAGTCATCCTTCTGTTTGATTGGGCCTAGGTGGGACGACAAACAAACCTATAACGAACGAAGCAAAGCTGTTTTTTGTGCTTGCAAGAAGATCTTGGGGCTGGGGGTTCACTTCCTCTGCAGCTGACCAGAGACCTACGATTCGACATCAGAGATTTACAGCAGGCTGAAGAATACGTGATTGTAAAACTCCGGGACGCGGTCGTCTCAGCTCCCATTATTCATGTTCGGACATCTGTCGTTGCTTTCAGACGGCACTCTCGAAAGACGCCAACGGTTATCGCATTCGGCTCCAGCCACCTAGAGTCTCGTTACACTTTACCCATCCGTTACTTTGATAAGAGACGCTGAAAGACTCCCTCAATGAAGCGGCACCTTTTTGACGCGGCTCGATGTTACAGACTACTGGATATTGCGAGTCATCTTCGACATCACTATCTGGTAAAACGATTCCACAACAGTCCCGCCGAGGAGACTGATTTCTCTGATCATTCATAAAGAAAGCTTTCGCTCTACCGTATCTACACTGTAGATGTATTTATCTATCGTGTGACATTATTACAAATCACAAGAATGGACGTAAGCTACGCCGGCCGCTGCGGCCGAGTGGTTCTAGGGGCTTCACTCCGGAATCGCGCAGCTGCTACGGTCGCAGGTTCGAATCGTGCCTCGGGAATGGATGTGTGTGATGTCCTTAGGTTAGTTAGGTTTAAGTAGTTCTAAGTCTAGGGGACTGATGACCTCAAATGTTAAGTCCAATAGTGCTTCTTTTTGACGTGATCTACGAATAGCATTGATAAAGAAACGTCTGCGTTACGAAAACACTTAACTAAACTATCAGTCGTATTATGGACGTCGTCAGGTTGCCCTCTTAGTAATGAGAAGTAGAGGAAATGAGAACCGCGAGAAACTTCATACCGGTATCACGAAGTAGATGAAGTTAAAGAATTCTGCCACATAGTCAGCAAAGTAACCCATGACAAATGGAGCAAGGAGGTCATCAGAAGCAGGCTAGCACTGGCAAAAAGGGCATTTCTGGCCAAGAGAAGTCTATTTGTATCAAACATAGCCATTAATTTGAGGAAGAAATAAGTGAGAAGGTACATTTTGAGCACAACATTGTATGGTAGTGAAACATGGACTATGAAAAAAACCGGAACAGAAGAGACTCGAATCATTTCAGACGTGGTACTATAGAAGAATGTTGAAAATTTGGTGGACTGATAAGGTAAGAAATGACGTGGTTCTCCGCAGAATCTGTGAAGAAAGAAATATTTGCAAAACAATGGCAAGAAGAAAAGATTTTATGCTCATAGAATCCGCAGATGGTAGTTTTATAGAACGGAATCGTTTAAAATTTTGGTAATCTGAGAACGAATGAACAGGAAATCGTTGACTGCTTTGAATTTTTTTCTTTTTTTGAATTTCCAATAAGTGCTTGCTGTTTCCGCAGTTTGGTTGAGTTATGTGACTTAGGAAATTTAGAAATTTGTGGTAAGGTGTAATGGGATCAAACTGCTGATGTCATCGGTATGTGACTTAGGAATGCCAGGCAGAAGGTGGGAGTGTTCCTAATCTTGCCTATCTATTTTCTTGGTGAGAGGGCTGTTATGGCAGAAGGGGCAGCAGTTTTCTGCTGATGAAAAAACCAAAGATATTGTTCATAACGTAGATGCCGTGGAGTCTCATGTGGAGTCACATAGCTTCTGTATGATGTACAGAGCTTTGGATTTGTCTCTGTCAGGTGCTCCTTACAGCCAAACGCCCTTCCTAAGTAGCTTCTAGATAGGTACGAGCTTTTTCTTTTCTTTTTTTTTTTTTTGGTTAAGGTGACAATGATGAAGGGAACCTTATGGAGCCCAATATTCAAGTGATGAAGGGTATTCTGAACTCCAGATATGCAAGTGTATGCTTCAGGTGAAATCTGTCTTAGTTGAAGTGGAATGGAGGTTCCGTTTATGGAAATAGTCAGCGATGCTAAACAAATTATTTGTTAGAACATGTTTTCTTAATTTCCTTGTTCTGTCGCAGGCGTATCAGCGATAAACATGATAAAAAGCAGAGGAGCCAAGATAGAGCCTTGTGGAAGACCAATATTGAGCTACTTTTGCATGATGTCCTTACCACTAGAGCTCTGAATGAATGTGAATTCTTGATTAAATTGTTCTGTTGAGGTGCAACAGAACAGAAGAAAGAGTAGAGGTTGAATTTAATGGCATTTACAGGAACTCACTCTGAATCCTAAGCAGATCAGTATCCAGTTTGCCGCTGGACTTTGACACTATATATGATTGCGTTTGCGCACTGTGCTCACCCTAGCTATAAGTAGACTGTTGATTATTTCACGCACGTAATGATCGGAGGTCGCCATTATTTTCTGCTGCAGGTGATCCTTTTCGCCGTCGCCGTGTGCGCCCAGGCTGTGGAGAACAAGGAGGCGACGGCAGAAAAGAAGCAAGAGAAGAGGGGACTGCTGGGTCTGGGATACGGTGGCTACGCAGCTGCTCCGGCCTACGCATACGGCGCTCACTCGGTGAGTACAGGAATTACTGACCGAACACCTGGCGTGTCAAAATGTCATCCACCACTTTACTAGTCCCAACAAATACACTGATAATACAGCCAAATCCCAGTTATTTCTGTCAGTTTCGATTTGATATCTTCCTCTCCTACATACAATCGGAGGCATAAACCATATTTTCGAACCATAGATCCATTACAATCACAATACATTGAAGGTATTCCGTCTTCTCTGAAACTATTGTCAGATTCTGTTTTCCTTCCCCAACACTTTGGCTCCTAGTCTTATCGTATTCTTTCCCTTCCCTTCCTTTCCCATTACACTTTATTTCACTTTTAATTCTCTTTTCCTTCTCGCCTAGCACATATGTATACTTTTCTTCACTCTGTTCACCTATACCTGTTGTTATCGGTTTCTTGTACTTTCTTCAATTTTAATTTCAATAAACTTACCCTTCTCACCATTCTTACAATTCTCTTGTAATTATGAGTTCGATCACGATATTTCACTAACATCCCTGTGAGTAACAAGAATGTTTACAACCTCCAAATGATAACAGTAGCATATACAGAAAGAGAACATGTCGATATACGTCCAGAAAAGCTGTATTCCCATGTTTGAGACCAGTTTATACAAATTTTCATAGTACATTAATAATAGGAATACGGAGGAAGAATATATATTAGCACAGCATATAATATTCTTCCTTACTCAAAATATTCAAAATGTCTTTCTTCTGTATTGATACATGCATCAAATCGTCATTTATTTGAGTAACGGATGCACTCATAAAACTTGGAATTTATAAAACGCAATGAAGACTTTAGCTGCCATTGTGCACTGACATACATCAATTGGGAAAGTTGAAAATTTGTGCTGGAGCGTATATGGCTGCATGATCAAGAATTTTGTTTGTCCTTTCAGACATGTCGAAAAGAATAGACACCACATATTGTGACTGGTTTTACAGACTTCCATAACCAGGCAATAAACTAACTCTACATCCTGTATCGCAGTTTGATATATGAGAGCTTTCAAGTTCCCCAAACAGTAAAGATGTTTAGGTCTTGAGAACATGAAGAGCTTGGAACACATATACCTCTTACTCTCTGTCTAACGTTGAGCCTCTTACATAGAAGTTGACAGTCATTAACATAATTCTATGATTCACTATCGCCAGCTCCAATGGTAGGGGGAACATCTCATCACAGAAAATTATTATATACCAGTATATAATGAAATTTCATGATTAGTAATAGAAAATGAGCTCCAATAGGGAAACAGAGTGAGTCCAGACCTATACTCAGATACAGATAATTACGGACTAACTGAAACTTTTAGCTACACTTTGCCAGCTCACGCCAGTCTGCCACCTCTCAACCTAATCTAGGTAAAGGTGTTTACTAAAAATCAATATGTCAGCACGACTAAGTTTTCATATTGACGAACCTTTGCTTTTCTAACTCTCAACAAAAATCTAACCTTTCAATGTAACCTACACGTCTGACCACGGAACAGCTTAGTCCGGCACCACAAAAAAATGGCTCTGAGCACTATGGGACTCAACATCTTAGGTCATAAGTCCCCTAGAACTTAGAACTACTTAAACCTAACTAACGTAAGGACATCACACACACCCATGCCCGAGGCAGGATTCGAACCTGGGACCGTAGCAGTCCCGCGGTTCCGGACTGCAGCGCCAGAACCGATAGACCACCGCGGCCGGCCCGGCACCACAACCTACATAACAAAAAGATAATATTTATATATTCAAATACCATTAACAGTGTTTCGCTCTCCTTCGTTTTAGCAGCTTATGACATCATACACATCATTATAACATCAAAAAACGAATGTGACTTCTAGTACTGGTAGGTTCAAATGACCCACAATTTTCTTTCTCTCTCTATTACTAGTATGTCCCGAAAGTAACGTAGTACTCTTGGATGCTATTTAAGTGAAGAATTAACTCTGAATTATAACTTTCTACTTGTTTCTCATAGCACATCACTGTTAGCTACGAACGGCTGACAGATAAGTAATTCCTCGTCAATATCTCAGCTACTCAATCAAATCTTAGATCCAGTTTCCATACAGAGAATCATTGTGCGCTTACAATTGTTTTGCTTCCTCAGATTGGCTACGCCGCCCCTGCCGTCAGCTACGCCGCCCCCTCAGTGAGCTACGCTGCCCCCTCCGTCAGCTACGCCGCCCCCGCCGTCAGCTACGCAGCCGCAGCCCCTGCCTACACCGCCTACACAGCCGCCGCCCCCGCAGTTAGCTACGCCGCACCCGCCGTCAGCTACGCCGCTCCCGCCGTCTCCTACGCGGCCCCCGCCATCGCAAGAGTAGCAGCCGCCCCCGCTGTGTCCTACGCAGCTGCCCCCGCTGTTTCCTACCATGCTGCTGCCCCCGCCATCTCTTATGCGGCACCTTCCTACTCCTATGCTAGGTGAGTAGTTTTCAGTCAGGAAGCTAATGGGAGACGACGTTTGGTCTGAGTAGTCTTCAGGCCGAGTGAAGTATTGTTTTTATGATGTCAAGTCAGTGGCATGTTAATGTAACAGTTCCCAAATTTCTATCTAACTATGATCACTGATAGTCTGTGTCATTTTCATATGTCACGTAGTAAAGGTCTTCTTGTGAAATAGAGGTTATTTGTGTCCAACACTGAGATTCATTTCGAGGAGGGAGCGGGAAGATAACAGCTGGGATCATTAGCACCATAATTATGGCTAAAAATGGACCATTCTATAGGCAAAGCACTCTATTGTTGTTGATTAGCTGTCACACACACACACACACACACACACACACTGATGAGCCAAAACATTATGCTCACACCGCACCGTGAGTTTGAATGCCTCCTCGTGATGTTTCAAGCACGTGAGGCAATAAGGAAAGAATATAAGCTGAACAGAAACGAATTGGCAGCCATTATAGGGGCCGAAAATGTGGAAATCCGCTGGTATAAGCGGTTTCGACAAAGGGTACATTGCTGTGGCGCAGCGGCAGGAAACGGAAATCTCTGAAACGGCCAAGCTGGTTGTCTGTTGGCGTACTACTGGCGTGAGCACCCAGGGACAATGGTTGAACTACAGTGAAATAACGAAAAGGCTGTATGGTATTGGACGACCACATCTCATCACAAAATGTAGAGGTTCGATCCCCCACTGTGTAATCCAGGACTGGCAGCAATCTGTGGCAGGTGTGGTGGCAGAGTACAGTGCCGGTCCAGACACAAGTGTTTTGGAGCACATCTTTCAAAAGCCTTTCTTGAACATCGAGTTCCACATCAAACGCCCCCTAGTCGTTCCTGTATGGACCCACCGACGTCGTCAGTTGAGTGCAGTGGGCACACGATCACTGAGTTTTGACCGTGCATCGATACAAACGTGTCGCCTGCCAAATGAATCGGATTTCTTCTTGGGTCCTTACTTTCCGTCATATAGCCAAATTGCTGCACGGGACATACATCGCACCACAGATGCAGGCCGGTGAGGCATAATTGGGATACAGTGGTTTCAGGGGCATTACAGTGAACTCACATTGATGTCTTGGGCGTCAAATGGGCCTGTTCTATATTATGCC
Source organism: Schistocerca serialis cubense (assembly GCF_023864345.2). Taxonomy (NCBI): domain Eukaryota; kingdom Metazoa; phylum Arthropoda; class Insecta; order Orthoptera; family Acrididae; genus Schistocerca; species Schistocerca serialis. The sequence goes on along the minus strand of NC_064647.1, from coordinate 218,120,793 downwards.
CTGGTTATATGCCTGTAAACCACCATCCCGTAAGTTGCGGGAATTACTTGATATGTGCCACATAATTCTGGAATCCTGGGAAGGACTTGTAGAACCCATGCCAAGCAGTATCTCTGTTTTACCATGTTTAAAATGTGGAACAACACGCTATTAAGCAGGTGGTCAGAATGTTTTGGATCATCGGTGTAGCAGTAAGCTTGGGATGCTAATGAATAAAAAACCAACGTAGTAGATGGTAAAATGATCAGGTATGATGCCTTTTGTTTTGTTAGAGTCCGTTGAGTGCGAGTTCTAGGACAACTTACTGTGGAAATTTCTTCTAGCCATAGTTTTGGGTGATTCCCTTCCATCTCCTCCAATGCTTTACTCGCTGCATGCTTTTCCTATGAGTGGGACTTACGAAAATTCAAATCGGAAGCATGGAGCTACGCGGAGACCTGACTGAATGACAGAAAAGAGCCATCGTGAGTTATCGTGCTCGTAATGGCACCGTTAATGAAGTTACCAGATTTGATAGTGGATCAAGGAAGTGCACCTAGCGTGTCTACAAGGAACGATGTACCACATGCAGCCATTTAATACGGCTTAAGAAGAGTGGTCTTAAAAGTGTACTACCCAACATGAGCCACTGACGAGTAACACGGCTTGTCGATTGCAGTTTCAAACCCGAATGCAGCTCAACCAATTTCGGAGCAAACATTCACACCGTTGGGTGGCTTGCGGAGTATCAATGTAGATGTAGATGTAGATGTAGAGATATGGCCTCACGCAAGATACCCGGGCTCAGAATACCCATGGTATTCAGATTGTATCTGAATACCATGGGTATTATGAGCCCGGATATCTTGCGTGAGGCCATATCTCTACATCTACATCTACATCTACATTGATACTCCGCAAGCCGCCCAACGGTGTGTGGCGGAGGGCACTTTACGTGCCACTGTCATTACCTCCCTTTCCTGTTCCAGTCGCGTATGGTTCGCGGGAAGAACGACTGTCTGAAAGCCTCCGTGCGCGCTCTAATCTCTCTAATTTTACATTCGTGATCTCCTCGGGAGGCATAAGTAGGGGGAAGCAATATATTCGATACGTCATGCAGAAACGCACCCTCTCGAAACCTGGCGAGCAAGCTACACCGCGATGCAGAGCGCCTCTCTTGCAGAGTCTGCCACTTGAGTTTATTAAACATCTCCGTAACGCTATCACGGTTACCAAATAACCCTGTTACGAAACGCGCCGCTCTTCGTTGGATCTTCTCTATCTCCTCCGTCAGACCGATCTGGTACGGATCCCACACTGATGAGCAATACTCAAGTATAGGTCGAACGAGTGTTTTGTAAGCCACCTCCTTTGTTGATGGACTACATTTTCTAAGCACTCTCCCAATGAATCTTAACCTGGTATCCGCCTTACCAACAATTAATTTTATATGATCATTCCACTTCAAATCGTTCCGCACGCATACTCCCAGATATTTTACAGAAGTAACTGCTACCAGTGTTTGTTCCGATATCATATAATCATACAATAAAGGATCCTTCTTTCTATGTATTCGCAATACATTACATCTCATAGTGGTACGTGTAAGTAAGAACACCTTCAGTGGGCCAAACAACACAAAAACTGGACGCAAGCTTATCTGAGGTGTGTAGTGTGGTCAGATGTGTAGTGCCCTTATTTTCTTTCCAGATAATGCAGCGGACCGATTGCCCGACAGCCCAATGAGACGTTTAACCCACAGTACGCTGAGAGTGTAATTTTGTCTGCAGCACATTCTGTGATGTTTTGGAATCCACTGATTCAGGTCACACACAACACGCACCGAGATTAATTTTCAACAGTTTCGGTGACCAAGTGTTGCCCTTTCATGTACACATTAATCACGAGTACGCTTTTGACTCTCCCGTCTTCCAACATGACAACAGCCTTGTTCTCAGACATGGTTCAGATTGCTCTAAGCAATATGGGACTTAACATCTGAGGTCATCAGTCCCCTATACTTAGAACTACTTAAACCTAACTAAGACGTCACACACATTCGAGCCTGCGACCGTAGCAGCAGCGCGGTTCTGGACTGAAGCGCCTGGAACCACTTGGCCACAACGGCCGACTCACAGAGATGAGTTGCATGTATACGATGTTGTTCCATTTAAGACTCAGGCAACTTGTAGCACCCAGTCGTAAAGAACATATTGGGAACTACACTACAGCATAAAAAAAGACGCACGGTAACTGTATTATCAGGATGGTACAAAAATCAGTAGATCTACATGTACAGAGAAATTAATCGTAACAATTTCAGAAATCCTGTATGGTTTATTAAGCAGAAAGAGCTTCACAGACTGAGCAGGTCAGTAATTTGTTGGTCTACCTCGGGCCCTTATGCTTGGCATTGATTCATAGAATCACTGCATTCCTCCTGAGGAATATCGTGCCATGTTATATTCAGCTGGTGCGTTAGATTTTCAAAGTCCTGAAAACAGCCGGGTGGCCTGCCCATGATGCTCCAGACATTCTCAGTTGGGGAGATAACCGGCGACCTTGCTAGCCAAAGTGGTGTTGATCAGCACGGAGACAAGCGGTAGACTCTCTCGACGTGTGAGGGCGGGTATTACCTTGCTGAAATGTAAGCACAGGAAGTCCTACCAACAATAGCAACGAAACAGGGTGTCGAACATCGTCGACGTACCGCTGTAAGCATGCCAAAGGGGTCCGGGTAGGATAATAAATGCCACCCCATACAATCCTGTTGTCGGGCCACATGGCGGGTGAGAGTGAGGTTGGTATCCCAACACTGTCCAGTGGCGTCTCTAATGTCTTCGGCCTGGAATAGAACTGTCTTCATTGCTCAGTCCAGCTTCGTACTGAGCCATGATGGCCACGGAAGACGTGTTTGGAGATTCTCCAGACAGCGCTGGATACAACATGACCGTCACATGCCATACAGCCAGACAACCAGGAGTGATGGTCTGGGGTGTCGTTTTCCTAGTAGGATCCCCTTGGTTGTCATCCACGGCGCCCTAGCAGCATAGCGGTACGTCGAAGATATTCTAAACCTCGTTTTTTCCCCCTCTTCGTGGCAAGACATCTTGGGCTTACACATCAATAAGATAATGCCCACCCACACACAGCAAGAGTTTCTACTGTTTGTGTTCGTGCCTTCAAAACTCTACCTTGGCCAGCAAGGTCACCGGATCTAGCTCCAACTGCGACCTTTTGGGGTGTTACGGTCAGGTCCCTTCAACCAGTTTGGGATTTTGAATAGCAAACGAACCAGTTGGACAAAATGTGGCACAATATCCCTCAGGGGGCATCCAGAAAATCTACCAATCATCGTCAAACGGAATAAATGTTTCCATAAGGGCCGAAAGATGGACCAACGCGTTATTTACATTCCTGATTTGTGAAGCTCTTTCTCGAGAGTAAATACCAATGTTTTCTGAAGTTGCAATCATTTTTTTTTCTCAGTGCATGTACAGCACCTATACCTATTCCCGTCCGATCCAGGTAATTTCTCAACGGTGCGTCCTTTTTCTTCTTTTTTGTTTTAAGTGTGTTTGGAACATTAGATGATGTATACGTCAGTCATTACGGAGCCCAGTCTTCAGTCAATTCGTGCATCTGGATATGACAATCCTTGACTAACTTGAGGACTCTCTGCTACGCCAATTTGAAGCCCTTATCAAGGCTGGAGGCAGTTTCACACTGTGTTAGCGTCATAGCTCCTGGGGCGTGATCAATTTTACTCTGCTGCAGTTATGGTTTATTTAGCAGTTTTACTTAAATACGTTGTATTTTTGAAGCACACCATAAGAACTTGTTGTAACGTTTATTGTCATTGTGCAAGAAGATAACGCTGATATGAAAACGTCAAGTATTACTATTTATAAAAATTATTTTTATCTTTCACTGTGCCACGTTCGTAACGAGAGGAGATTTACACAGAAGCATACGACAAGGGGTCAAGTAGTTGCAGACTAAGTGATGACTTCGTGTTTCTCTTTTTACAGGTACGCTGCCCCCTCTCTCTCCTACGCAGCTCCCGCCATCTCCAAGTACGCCCTCCACTAAGTGACAGCTTGCTTTGAGAGGTATGTAGCAGAAGAAACTACTTTTAGTGTGTTAATCTCAAAGTGACTCCACAGAGCGAAATTATTACCAGTCCATTAAGTGATTAATTTTTCAACCGTTCGTTAGATATGAAAGAGGCGCAGGTTGAACGTAACATTAACTAAATGTAGTCAGCTTAAGGGAGACCAAAATTAATTTCATAAATCTTTTGTGTAACATCAGTATAGTGTCCTGTTTGCGGATCCGCTCACGTACAATACTCAGTCATTTAGTACAAGTTTGTGACGATACTAAAGAACGCTATCTTCTAATGAACTATTGCCAATTTTGCTGTTTATCAAGTTTTCTACAGTTTCCTGTTTCCTTCTGAATCAGTTTCACGCTTATTTAGCCCTTTTAATTGAATTGGCTGCCTAATTAATCAATAAATTGTGCTAAAAACTTAATGCGAAATTTGCCGATGTCAGCCTCACCCGTTTAATGAATATGAATACGTCTTATTATTGGAATTTTTACGTAATTAATTAAGAACTATTGTATAATTACTGGCTAAATGAAGGAAATTTGTGCAAAATTATGATCTGTCAATTTACGTTTGAAGCTTCAGTTTCTATATGACTTACAGACTAAGTAGAATAAAAATGTGGTTTTATTCTGTTCACAGGTTGCGGTCTTGCCACTAATAACACCAACCATCTTTTCTACATCTTCAAGTCAGTGACCGTCGATTGTTTCCTGTACATTCTATTCATTTTTATTTACGTAAATAAAGACCGCTTGTATACAAAAACCATAGTTCTGTTTTATCCACCAAAATCATTGCTTCCATATTATGGTGAAGTTTCCTCACACGTCGAATAATATCCGTCCCACTTGCAAATCCATGTCTTCCTATCAATCCTAATGACTACACAATTCATCAAAAAGATTTTACTCGTATTTCTACTCGCACATACCAATGTGTGACCATACACTTCATAGGTATTCTGTGATGTTGCTAAAGACGTAGAAAAGACGATTTTGCACCTGCACACCTGCGCACCATGGGATAGAATATAATATACATGAAATACAAAAAAATTGGCAACAAATTTTAAAGATTTAGGATGAGAGCTGGGAGTGGAAGAAGTCAGACCAAGAGAATATTTATTCTAAAAACAAACTATTTTATTTCGTAAGTGTTGTACTGCTCAAAAGCACACAACTGCACAATCTAATGGACGTGAGACTTAACAAAAGATAGAAGGAATTAATCATCTTCTAGACTTACGCTTAAAATAATTACTAACATCGGTCTGAGCGCAGGCAGTTTGAAATCTAAAGGAAGCGATACACGGTAGTTACATCTTTGATAAGGCAATGCCCATGAAACATAGCAATGAATATCACCTACAAAATAATTAACATACGTAGAATGATAACTTCAGATTACACACAGATCACGTAAAATAACAAAGTTCAAGAGCTGTCAAAAAATATTTTCGACAATCTGTAATTATTCAATAAAAGATGTTGCCTTCAGGAAATACAGAAAGCAGAACATAACTAATATAATATTCGAATGAGCAATATACTCCAGACTACTCTCACATTTAAGTGGAAACAGTTTACTTTGTCAGCATATTGCAGTTGTGATTCCAGAAGGACAGCTCGACTGACAATGCTGTTTATACATTCACCCATTAAATATTACAAGTCTCAAATAAAAAAGTATCCCCAGTTGTTATTTTTGTGTTTGATTGTTTACATCTTGTTGCACGCCTAGATAAACTCAAGTTATGTCGAACTGATGCCTCACAGCTAGTTTGAATCATATTTAAGAAACAGAATGCAGAACGTTGTGATGAATAATTCACACAATGTTGGAAGGATATAAAATTTTAGTGATTGGGGAAAAATCTCACACAGAGTCCCACAGCGTTCAAATTTTTGTCGACGTCTGCTCCACGCACATGTGAATGACCGCCCACGATCAACAAGCTGAACTGGTACGTTTTGCCCACCGTACTAGACGTGTAGTAAATCTGTTTATAAAAATCCTAGAAGAGACAGTTAACGATATTAATTATTTTTCAAATAATGTTCTCCCTTAATTTTGAAAGAAACACACTATATCCAGTTCTGTACAAGTATAGTCACACCAACAACTGACATAGACATACCTCAAATAGGTTAGAATGTATTCCAATTTCTGGGTGTACATATTGATAAAAAAGATGAACTGGAAGAAGCTTATTACTGAGCTACTCAGATAATTAAGATCAGATACTTTTGCTCTTCGTGTAAATGCTAGTCTTGGAAAAGAATGATTTAACCTCCTGACATATTTTGCCCAGTTGCACTCTTTAGGTCTTATGGAACCAATTTCCTGTGTAAATCACCAATTAGACAGAAAGTACTGATTGTACAAAAGCGAACAGCAAGAACAATATGTGCTGTTCACAGCCGGTCGTCGTGCAGGCCTATTTCCATCTGGTACATTTTAAATGCACTGTCGTAAGATATATTCGCTTATGAAATTCGTCATCTATAACCCATGCAAATATGAGAAGAAGAGTAATGTCAATATGTGAAACGCTAGAGGGAAAATGACCTTTCATTACATATTATTAAATCCGTCATTGGCTCAGAAAGGAGTCCAATATAGGGCAACAAAACTCTGGACTCTCTGCAGAGGAGAACTGCTTTAGAAGTTTGCCGTTCCGTATTTCACGTCTCAGTCTAATTTGCAATTCCGAACGCAACGCCTAGTGAAGGTCCAAAATGAAATGTCTTTCTTTAGAAAGTAGAAGAAATGCTGTGTTTCTCGCCAAGGGAATTCAGTCTAACGTTCCTAAACATGTTACATTTGCTCTACGAATGGCGTAGTGGTTTTCTCGTCAAAAATCTCCCACCAGACTCTCGTAGTATGTGATATCTAATCAACTCCTTTTCTGCCCCCTGTCCCCCCCCCCCCATTCAAAAAAAAAGAAAAGTACTTGAACCGTAAGTCATATCGATGGCACAAGACAGCTACCACCCAATGAGGTCTTTTTGGCTGTTTAAACAGCTTTCTCCGGCAGTGGAAAAATAATTCAGAGAAAAAAGTAACTTCGTTCCCTGGTGCCAGACTGTTAACCGCGTACAAGCTACTGTTCCTAGGTCTTGCTTACATGTGTTTTAGAATGGGTAAGACGTGTGTACCGTGCAGAACGTTCTTTTGAAACAGTCCCTACTGCGAACCCCTGCTTTGGCACGTTCCTTGCTGCAGAAGGTTTCAGTGGATCATCTCTTATAGGACTGGCTGTAAAAAGCATCTTTTCTTTGCTTGAACTCCGAATGTTAAAGAGTTTTAGGTCTTGGTTCATACTGTTCCACAGTTCCTGGCTGTAGCATGTAGGCGCCGATATACCTGTGTTCGGGCCTCCGCTTCTCTACGGAAAACGCGTATGGCCCTAGCAGCTTTGATCTGATTTGGCATTTCAGCATTTCCCAGAACACATTATTCCTTATCTGCGGCGTCCCTATTCGCCCTGATTTCACCTTGAATGTCCTGTCCCAACACCCCAAAGCTTTAAATTTCCTCCAAAAATAACAGGAAGCTCCGGGTTAGTACAGCAACGAAAATGTAATGTAATGACACTTATCAACCACTGTTATCGCTTTATCCAACCCAAAAAACGTATTTTCACAGCTGCATACGTTTAATTATGTTAAACTGCATCTACACATCAAACCAAATGAAAAGTGACCACCTGAAATTTCCAACCACACTATAGAAATCGTGAGATGTATACAGAATTTGAGATAAAGCTCATAGTAAGAGGGCGGTGAATTTCTGTGCTTTTCGTCACATGTAAACAAATTAGTGGGATTCTTATTCTTGTTAATGAAGCCAATATTCCCGAGCTAGAAATCAAGGTATCAGCATCAGTGCGTAGTCAGGGAGAAAATTTTTTGCACAGTAATTTTCACTCATTTTCTCTGATAGTGAAACAGTCCTAGCAGAGATTCACATGAGTGCTGAGAACATCCAATAAAAGAAAAACAGACGTAAGACGAAGTTAGGATCGTAAAGGATAGATCGTAACACTTATCGGTAGTGCTTTTTATTTAATTTGTCCCTGTCACTGTTACTGCGGAAATAATAGGTATTGTATACTTACGTTTTACCGAAACGTTTATTACAGAGAAGAAAATACTCCCACTATACAGAAAAGTAGAATGAGTCCGACAGGAGGCCGGCCTCTGTGGCCGAACGGTTCTAGGGTTCTAGGTGCTCCAGTCTGGAACCGCGCGACCGCTACGGTCGCAGGTTCGAATCCTGCCTCGAGCATGGATGTGTATGATGTCCTTAGGTTAGTTAGGTTTAAGTAGTTCTATGTTCTAGGCGACTGATGACCTCAAACGTTAAGTCCCATAGTGTTCAGAGCCATTTGAACCATTCCAACATGACAGAATGGTGGAAATGAGCTATCATGTTTGGTCGCACCCGTGCCCACACGTGAGTGAATTTGTCCTATTTTTTGTGCATCAGTGCGGACTGCCCAGCGTATCTATGTAGAATTGTGTACCATTGACAGCAAAACAGCGTGGTGTATGAACAGTGGTCGTAAAAAAGACTCTAACCGACTTGGGAGTCTCATGTCTTGTGAATGAGAACTGGTTTCAGACTGAATGGGATTAGCGTCCTTGGTGAATGCAGGTCTATCTCAACCACTTTCCAAGTGATCACTGTGAAGGGAATTGCACTGCATTGATCACACCTTCACATCAAGTTCATGCTAACAATGAACAGAAAAACACAGAGACTGGGCAAAAACTGACTGGAGATGTGCGGCATGGTTTGATGCAATTTACCTCTTTCCAAATACTGCAAGTCGTGGCGTACAACGAGGCCTAATGAGGAGATTAAGCTGCTGTGTACGTAGAGTATAATTTGGTATGGACGTGATTATGTGTTGCTTAGGAAGGATTTTTTGTACAGTGAACTGGTCCCCTTTATTCAGGTTACCGTCAACAAGAACCAGCTGTGTTTAATTCAATTCCAGTATTCTTGGTCGTCAGGTACTGTAAGATCTTTTGTTTCCACATGATGAGTATGTTGTGGATTCCACCACGATAACAACTGCCTTGCCAACAAGTCTGCGTGCATAAATTCATTTAATGGAGTGTTAGGCACTACGTCGCACACAATTTTAATCCTGTATAAAACATTTAAGGCTACTTGGAACAGCAGGCGAAACACGGCAATTATCATTTCTGCGAGTTGGAATCTCTGTGGAATGTTATCATCAATGACTGGCTTTAGCTGGATGAGGCATGTCTGAAGAAAGTTGCTGATTGTCTTTCTCGTCAAGTTGAGGCAGTTCTCAAGGCTAGAAGCAGTGTTACGCCGTGTTATCATGGCTAATATTCTGTCTGTGTACTTGCTGTAAAACAGTGCTACAGTAACATCCATACATATTATAAAAATGTATGTATGTATGTGTGAATTTATGTATGTATGCTTCACATCACCTCTGAATCCACTTGATAGATTTCAACCAAACATAAAGCAGTTCTACAGTAACATCCATAGCATTATCAAAATATGGGTGTGTATGTGTGCATGTATGTATGTATGTTCCACATCTCCTCCGAAGCCTATTAATCGATTTAAACAAAACTTAAAACAATACTACAGTAAAATCCGTATATATTATAAGACTGTGTGCATGTATGTGTGTATATATGTATGTTTGCATGTTTCACATCTATCACGAAACCTCTTTATTTATTTCGAACAAACTCTGTACACATATCACATAATGATTGGAAAGATTCGTTGTAGGGGTAAGAGCCATCTAACGATTAAAGGGGTGGTGCTGAAAAAGAAGTTTAGCCCACGACACATGAAACCCAGACGTTATTCACCCTCTATTTGAGACTGACAACACTTAGTGACTAGGAACAAATTTTACACATAATATCAAACCTTTACGAATCTTGTTCTCGCTGACAGCCGCCCAAAAAATCATGGAGGGAGGAAACTTCATTACTTACTGCATTTTCACTCTATCTGCAAGAAAACTTCTTCGTTAGCAATGGCGTTTTGATTTATTACTTCTTTATTGACAACTGTAGTCGCAGCACATTTCGCACACACTATCAACATATCGGGCTATTCTGTCTTCTTGGAAGAAGCTGATGGTTTAGACATACAGTTATCAATGTTAGTCTTTTCGCATCATCGCCTGCCACACGCATGATTTGTGTTGCGTGGACTACGCTCTTCGACTAGCATCAGCTAATCAGGCAGGTTGCTGCGAATGTTCAGTTGGTATACAGAGCGTCGTAAAGCATAAGAATGCTGTCCCGTTGTATTTAGTTCTATTTGTAGGCACAGTGAATGGCTACTGTTTCACCTCATACTCCCTGAACCCTTGTGAGTGAGATCGCGACATGTTCTTGGCTTAAGCGACGCTTTGCTGCGATCCTGTAGCATTTGCTTACTTTTAAAAGTCATGGCTAGGTGGGACAAGGTGTTTGCACTAGATACAAGTTTTTGACTTAAAAGAAACTTAGCTCTCTTTCTGACTGGTTCTTAATCGAGTGTCCAAGGGGACGGAAATTTCCTTGTATACTTAATTCAGCCCTGAGCCTACCTGGTGCTCAATTCCCCACCTCATATTAAACATAAAGTGACCACATTTCTTTGATAACATAATTTTCTGAATGCTGTAAAAATTTTCATATGATAAGCCTTGCCCGCATCTCGTGGTCGTGCGGTAGCGTTCCCGCTTCCCACGCCCGGGTTCCCGTGTTCGATTCCCGGCGGGGTCAGGGATTTTCTCTGCCTCGTGATGGCTGGGTGTTGTGTGCTGTCCTTAGGTTAGTTAGGTTTAATTAGTTCTAAGTTCTAGGCGACTGATGACCTCAGCAGTTGAGTCGCATAGTGCTCAGAGCCATGATAAGCCTTTGTGTAAAGTCTGATGCTGTTTGCGCGTCGCTGCACACGACTGCCTGTTCTACATTTGAAGCCATTTCAGTTATGTCCCATTCGTAACCGGAATCAATATCCACCTGCTTTTTTTCTTGAACCTTCCTTTATTTCCTACTGGAACCACATGGCGTTGTATGATCTTGAACTGCAGCTGCTCATGCCGCAATTCCTTGTTGTTTTTATTGGCATCGCTATAACAAACAGCGCACTTATTCGTTCATATGGTTCAGTTGTCTCTGAGCACTATGGGACTTAAGATCTGAGGTCATCAGTCCCCTAGAACTTAGAACTACTTAAACCTAACTAACCTAATGACATCACACACATCCACGCCTGTGGCAGGATTCGAACCTGCGACCGTAGCTGCAGCGCGGTTCCGGACTGAAGGGCCTAGAACCGCTCTTCCACAGCGGCCTGCACTCTCTGTTCTTCTCGGCATTAACATTATATCGGCCCATTGTATTTCACCATTTGACAAAGATGTCCCTGGGTTTAACAACTTCTGGTCTTAGGCTGCTCAGTTATCTGCAAGTTGGTTGCCTGATTCGGGAGAAAGGACCAAACAGTATTTGCAAGTGGACCAAGCTAAAGCAACTTCAGGTGGCAGACACTCTGCAGAATTTATCCACGTTAGAGAAGTCGGTCTCCGCTATCTGGACACGGTTGCACTTTGACAGTGCGTCTAGGAGTAGTGTTGAACCTGAACTGAGGAAACTCCTTCTGGATTTAAACCTAGATCTTGATGGTTGACTGTCATGAAGTAGGTGTAAGTACTTTAGTTCAATCATCTTGCTTTCAGCGTATGCAGGTAGTTTATGACGTGTATGAGGTGGTGCAAGAGTTGTCAATCAATAAACCTTCTATTTAGGCGCTAGTTCTAGACTGTCATTTTCAGAGTCCCACTGATCAGTGATGTAGTTTCACTCAGTGTGGCGTCCACCTGCCTTACAGAGAGCGCTGAGCGGGATTGAACCTGACCTACCCTGCATTTACGGCGAATCTGTAGCCTAGCGCTAAGTCTCAAGTAACAGATGTTTACAGTTCGAACATAATAAATTTCCTCGAAGTGGAAGAGCTTCTGCCCGTAAATCATCACGGGTTTAAAACGTTTCATCTGTTCGATACTCAGTTTGCTTTTTTCTCACATAATATCCTGCTAGTCATGGTTGAAGGCCAAGAGGAGCTTTCCATATTTCTAGATTTCCGGAAAGCGTGTCATACAATGTCCCACTGCAGACTGTTAACGCACCTACATGAGTACGGACCAGCTACACAGCTCATGCATCCAGGCTGCTGACATTGAAGAATAGGAAAGAAAATTGAGGATGTGTTAGATGAGGATCAGTTCGGCTCCAGGAAAGGTAAAGGCATCATAAAGACAATTCTGACGTTGCGGTTGATAATGGAAACAAGGCTAAGGATAAATCAACATATGTTCATAGGAATTGTCGACCTGGAAAAAGGGTTCGACAGTGTAAAATGATGCAAGATATTCGAAATTCTGAGAAAAATAGGGGTAAGCTATAGGGAGAGACGGGTAATTTACAATACGTACAAGAGTCAAGAGGGAATAAAAAGAGTGGACGACGAAGAACAAAGTATTCGGATTATAAAGGGTGTAAGACAGGGATCTAGTCTTTCGCCCCTACCTTTCGCCCCTACTGTTCAGTCTGTACATCTTTAAGAAGCAATCATGGAAATAAAAGAAAGGGTCAGGAGTGGAAGTAAAATTCAAGGTGAAAGGATGTCAATGACACGATTCCCTAATGACAATGTTGTCCTGAGTGAAAGTAAAGAAGAACTACATGGTCTCCTGCATGGAATGAAGAGTCTAATGAGTATAGAATATGGACTGAGAGTAAATAGAAAAAGGCCAAAGTAATGAGAAGCAGCAGAAATCAAAATAGCGAGGAAGTTGACATCAGGATTGATGGTCACGAAATAGATGAAGGAATTATACTTCCTAGGCAGTGAAGTAACCAATAACGGATGAAAGAGGACATTAAACGCAGACTAACAGGGGCAGAAAAGTCATTCTTGGACAAGAGAAGTCTACTAGTATCAAACACATGCCCTAACTTGACGAAGTAATTTCTGAGAATGTACGTCTGTAGTACAGCATTATGTGGTAGTGAAACATGGACTGTGACACAACCGGAACAGAAGATAATCGAAACATTTCATATATGGTGTTACAGAAGAATGTAGGTAAGGAATGAGGAAGATAATCGAAGCATTTCATATGTGGTGCTACAGAAGAAAGTAGATAAGGAATGAGGAGGCTCTGTGCAGAGCCGGAGAGGAAAGCAATATGTGGAAAACACTGACAAGGAGCAGGGACAGGATGGTAGGACATCTGTTTAGACATCAGGTAATGAAAATCATATCACTAGAGGGAGCTGTAGAGGTTCAAAACTGTAGAAGAAGAGAGACATGGGAACACACCCAGGAAATAATTGAGGACGTAGGTTACAAATTCTACACTGAGATATAGAGGCTGGTACTGCAGAGAAATTTGTTGCGGGCCGCATCAAACCAGTCAGAAGACTGATGACACAATCCAAAAAAAAAAAAAAAAAAAAAAAAAGGAACTGGTAGGGCATCAAGTTGGAACATTGTTTTGGGTCTAAATACCTTGGCGCCACTTCAGAAAGGTCCACCCATGCGGAATGGCTGCGCAGTTTGAGGCGCCATGTCACAGACTGGGCTGCTCCTCCCGCGGAAGGTTCGAGTCCTCCCTCGGGCATGGGTGTGTGCGTTGTCTTAACTATAAGTTAGTTTAAGATAAAGTAGTGTGTAAGTCTAGGGATCTATGACCTCAGCAGTTTGTTTTCTTAGGAATTCACACCCGTTCAAACATTTTCAGAAAGGCCCTTAACTCACCGTGTACACTGTCCCAAAACCAGCTAAAAGTGTCACCACGAAATAGCATCATCGGAAAACTTACAGAAAGAAACTACGGAGCTCAACCTCAGCTCATCAGAAAATACGCCATGGCATCTGTTTCTTTGCAGGGAATTATGTGTGTCTTGTATGGTATTATTCCACCCATGGAAAACATTTTCAGCCACATACATACTCTTCAAGCCATTCGGTGGTGATGGTGCGTAGCAGAGAGTACCTTGAATCACTAAGTCGTACTAGTCATTTCCTTTCCTATTGCACTCCTAGGAGTAGCGCCATGAGTACCGGGTTCAAAACTTCGGCACTGCTTAAATTCTGAATAAAAATCATCAGCAGTGGCCGCTGAAACCTTCTGACATGTAAATGGCCATGTCAAAGAGGGCGGAGGAGCGGACAGAGGTTCAGGTAACTCTCTGGACCTTGGGGTGGTAAACTGCTCATAAAAGGAGAGAGAAACAGCAGCAACAATGGCATGAGGAAGCAGAAGGCAATGGAAACCACAGTATTAAAGAATCATAATGTGAATCTACAGGACATGTGGCCTGTAGTTGAAAAAGTTTCATGAGGATCTCTCCATTCGCGAAATATTACTGATTAGTCGGTCATTGGGATCTCCGGGAGGTGACTGTCAAGGGGATGGTGACTGCGAGAAAAAGACTGATTAACCTACGGGAGGATAACGTTCTACGAATCGGGACTGGTAATGTCAGAAGTGTGAGCATGGTAGGGGAGCAGGAAATCTGAAAAGGGGAATGTTAAGACTCAGTTTAGATATAGAGGGGATAAGTGAAGCAAAATGGAAGTAAGACAATGATTTCTGGTCAGATGAGTTTAGGGTAATGTCAAAAGCAGCAGAATAGGATATAAAGGGAGTGGACTTCTTTATGAATAGGAAGACAGAACAGAGAGTGTGTTACTGTGAGCAGGTTAGCGAAAGGAATGTTCTCGTAAGAATCAACAGCAAACCAGCACCGACGTCGCATGCGGTGGAGGAAGAAATAAAGTGGATGGGAATATGGAATGGGTAATTAATTATGTAAAGGCAGATGAAAATCTAATCATCTTGGGGGATTGGCATGCGGTTGTAGGGAAAGGAGTGAGAAAAAGAGTTAAGTGAGGATGGGGACTGGTTATTAGGAACGAGAGAGAACGCAGGCTAATCGAGTTCTACAATAAATTCTAGCAGGTAACAGAGAACACTCTGTTCAAGAATCACAATGTTAGGAGGTACACTACGAAATTCCAGCAAGATAAAAGAAAATTTCAATTCCATTACATTATGCTGAGACAAAGATTCCGAAATCAGATATTTTGTAAGGTGTAGCCTGAAGCAGCTATAGACAGATCAGGATTCAGTAATGATGAATGATAGTCTGAAATTTAAGGAACAATCTAGGAAGAATCAATGGTCAAAGAAGTGGGATACGGAGATATGAAGGTATGTAGAGAGACGCTGAGCATATAGGTATTGCGATGATAAATAATGCAGCCTTGAATAACAAAAGAAATACTTCAGCTGATCGACGAAATCGCCGGAAGGATTGACTCAGCATATATAGAAAAGTCAAAACAACCTTCGTTGAAACTACACTGGTGTCCAAAGTTAAAGCAACAAATGGAAATATGGCAGGGTTTCCTTTATTTTACCACAAAGCAGAATTAGTAGGTGATAGTATAATAGAAGCAGTATGAAGAATACAAAACGTAAACAAATGCAACATGCATAACGGTACAAGAAATGTTCTTAGTTTTTCCAACTTAGAAGATTTCCACACACATGCCGTCAACAGATTAATGTGCTAGTTTTGGGTGTGACCCTCTGTGGCAGAAATACAGGCCCGATAACGTCGCGGCATGCTGTTAATGATGTCTTCACTCCCGAGGCAATAATCCTCATTCTTCCCGCAGAGCTGATCACAAGTCTAGGATAGTAGTTGTTGAATTCTGACGTGATGCAGTCCGCGTCCCTAGTGTCCGGGGATTCAAATTGGGCGAGCGAGAGTGCCACGACGTGCGTGCAGTATCTTCCGTTTCGAAGGAAACATCAACAACTCGTGCCGTATGAGACCGAGCCTTACCGTCCGTCAATACTAAGTCTCAACTGACAAATGGTGATGGTTTGGGATCAGTGGAATGCACGCTGTGTGACGGAAAGGTTACTAAAAAATCTCTAAAAGTTCCTGACCGATACATTTCAGATTTTTACAAGATACTGCAATAAATATTCTGAGAAATATCGGTTATAAATTATTTTAATATAAGCAGAATATAAATATACAGAGTGTAAATTTAATGTTGACAAACCAGAATAACTCGAAAAATAAGCTGCACACGAATAAATGTGTAGAATCCAAAGCTGATTAATTTCGAGGGTGACATCTGCTGGTGCCAAAAGTAGCCCGCCACCCCAGCCCCCTGGGGTTGGGGTGGGAGGCAACTTGAAAATTTCAAACCACATGCATTGGCCAGCAGACATGAATGTAATTGAGCTTACATCGGACCTTTTGTAGACGGCCATTGTACAACGTCTGAATCCACCTGCCAATCTTCATGACCGCACGGAAGCGGCCATTGAGGAGTAGGGCGTCATAACCCTAGATATATTTGATTGTCTCATCCAGGGACCGCTTCGCTGAGTGGATGGACCCATCAGTGGGTGGGGAGGTCATACTCGCTACTGAAGACTGATAGTCATCATCATGAGACAAAGAGTTTCACTTTTTTTTGTTTTTCAAGATGTACGCTTAGGAGAGAACCTGCTTTGTTTTGTAATGTTTTTTGTAACCAAGCTAAACCATTCTTGTTTTCAGAAGGGATTATGTTTATTTTGTCAATAAGGTATTGTACATACCTGAGTGGGTGTAGTATAAGAAGTCATTCTACTAAACTCTATGATATTCGAGTGTTGTTGAGGTGTGTATATTTCCCCAAGAGTTTGCGATTCTCTCTATTATGGCCAGGAAGCGAAGTCCGATTGGTCGCGAAATGGAATTGACAGTGAAAATTCAATGAAGCTATGCACAGTTGTGTTGGGAAGCGTCTCCAGTAACCCTGTCGATAGCATCACATGACTCTTTTCAGTTCTGAGAACACAGTCAGCCCGTAAAAAATGCCCAGAGCAGTAGGCCAAGAGCATACAGCATACAGCACCTGTCATGCAATTCCCTATTATGAAAATTATCGGCCACACACTGGAGGGGAAATGAGGATGCCATGCAGCGTTTTCGATGGGAAGTGTTGGCTGCCTCGAATGTTTATCTCTGCTCACATGAACGGCTGGCTATGGAGACAACATCTTGGCACACACAAAGAATTGCAGATCAGTGAAGAGAAGTGACAGAAAACACAGGTGGCGGCCTCATATGAGGAAGGTGTTGGAAAGCTGGTACAATGCCACGACAAATGCGTAAGTCGGAGCGGCGACTAGGTGGAGATGTAAATGGAAGGTTGAAACACGTATGTTGTGAGGCGGCGATGGTGAGGCATGATAAAATCTTTGACCAGAGAGCCTTTTATCGTGGTTAGTCTGCGCATGACCGCGCGAGTGTTGCGAGCAGTACTTTGTCAGTAGTCGTTGCGAGCAGTAGCTCAGTTCAGTTGCGTCCAGTAGTCGGTCTGTAGTCGTCATGCAGTACAGTACGCTAGTAGTCGTCATGCAGTACAGTACGCTAGTAGTTTTCGTGCAGAGCAGTCGGTCAGTAGTAGCAGCCCAGTGCAGTTGTGTGATGTAGTCTGTCGGCAGTAGTGGTCTAGTCGTGTCACGGTCGCGAGCGGGACGCAGTCGGCGAGCGTCGACATGGCATTCTGGTCAAGAGGCTGAATGAGGTATATTATTAATTAAGGTAATCATCAGATAATGTAAAGTTTATTTACTGTAATTAATTTTCAACAAGTGCCCCAATAATAATTTCGATTTCAAAGCAATTTTTACAAAAAAAAAAAAAAAAAATTTATTTAATAGAACTAACGATTTCCTTCCACTTCCCTTAAAGAAAAGTTTCAGTTAAATTAAAAAAAAAATATTATTTGCAATGCAGTTCCTCCAAGCCGTGCGCAACAATAAGAGAAGAAATTTGACAAGCAGTTTCAATGAGGTAAGAATTTAATTCTGATTTTTTGCACAGGGCCAAAGACCGATATTCCGGTTTAATTGAATTATCATTGAGATTTTCTTATCACTGAATTGACTTTCATTTTTTTGTGAGGAACTTATACTTGGGTCAGATTGCGATTCTCATTTTTATTGTCATTAAATTTAATTGCTAGGGAGGTTACGCTTGGCTCCTATCTCAATTAAATATTGTTTTTTTTAAATTTTTGTGGGGAGGTTACACTTGGCGACACCCAGTCCAGGATCGTATTTCGTTGAGAATCTTTTGAAAAACAGTCAGATATCTGCTCTTATTTGCTTATATATAATTTGGCGCAACGCTTCTACTAATTTTGTGACTCTCTTTCCACAGATCAACGGCAATTCTTTGCTCTGTTGTATTTGTGTGTTGCTTTTGTATTTGTGATTATTTGTTTTGTGAATAATTGACTGTTGTAAAAATGCCGCGAAAGACTATGAATAGTGTATCGCGAGGTATTGTGAATGAATTTACCGACTTAAAGAACGTGACTGATAATAATTGTGACACGCAGTGTAATGATGACAATCCTGCGTTTACTAACAATCAGTGCATTCCAACCACTAGTGATGACTTTTACCTTAATGATGAACAAACGAACTCAATTGTCTCGTCTGTTAATTTGACGACAATTGATGACGCGGAGCGGTCTATTGTAATGAGCGCTGCCGAGCCTAATACAACCGGTTTGGAAAATTCAAGTAACGTACAGACAAATGTTTCGAATGAAAATGGTCAGTGTACTGAAAGTAGGACGGATCTATTTAATTCCGAAATAATGTCTGACAGTGTACATCCGACTGACAAACCTTTTTGTAAATCTCAGAATAACCAAATGGTTACAGTAAGCGAGAGAGTTCCAGATCCACCACTAAACAGCACAGAGAGTATAAACGCTAATTTTGACTTGGTACGAATAATGACAAGATTGATACAACAACAAACCGAAGATATCAAACAACAATTTAGTGAACAGGACAAAAAATTTAATAAAATTGATGAAAATTTCAGACAACTTAGTGAAATTTTCAAACAACAGAGTGAAGATAACAAACAATTTTGTGAAAGTATCAAACAGCCGAAAGAAAAACACGACAACTTTAACGAACAGAACAAACAAGTTAGGGAACAGATTACAGCTGTTCCCGTGCAATGTCGGGACAGTAAAGAACAATTACGTGTGAATACTAAGACTTGTGCTAATAACAGTAATGAAAATGTTGGCACTGTTGCACAAGAATTAAGTAGTAGACGTGTAGACACAACAGAATCACATAAAGACGAGATTAATGCAGTCACTGAACAATGTTCAGCAAACGAAACACAGAAACACGAAATTAATGCAGTCACCGAACAATGTCCTAAAAACGCAGTACAGATACGCGACGAGTTTAATTTAGAGTCAGTGGAAGTTTCACACACTCCGAATACGGAAGTTGACGAGAAAAGTGAACGACAGAACAGCCAAAATGTCGAAAGTTTTAAAGTAACAGAATTAGAAACTATTTCAGTCACCAACACGTCACAGAATCCGCCACGTTGCGAGCATTTATCAGAGTCACGCAGCGTGTATAATGTGAACAATTTACAGAGACTACGCGAATTAAAATCCGAAAAGCCATGCGACTTAAAATCTGAAAAGCTATGCAACTTGAAATCCGAAATGACACAGACGAACACAATCACTCACAAACCCGAACGTGTTTTCAAATTCAATGACGAGAACGTAGATTACGAGCAATTTTTATCCGCCAGAAAATGTAAGGAATTTAATAATGGCAGAACACAGATACACGATTTGCACTGTATACGACAATTTATCTTTGTACCTTCACCGCTATTGCCTGTAATGCGGAAACGAGCTTTGAACCTGTTACGACAATTTGCTATTGTACTCTCATCAGTATTGCCTGTAATGCAGAAACTTGAATTAGCAAGAATACAGCAATTTGCTTTTGAATTTATACCGCTATTGCCTGTAACGCAAAAGCTAAAATTTATTTGCAGTGCGTAAACGACCTCAGGGGATTCATTACGCTTTAATGAATATGTGCAGTAGCGAGCATAGGGTCCCGAGCTGTAGTAGTGCTGTTTCATCTTTAGTTTTCTGCACTGCTGCCTTCTCTTCTACTATCCTTTATATCTATCAAAACAGCTCTTTAACTATTGCTCTATGTAGAATTAAGAAACGTTGTAATGAAAACCCGATAAGACAAATTTTTACGGAATGTGACAATTTTCATTAGGCACTTCAGAACTACCACGAGATTATTAATAACAGGTAAAAATCGTAATCTTCAGTATGTGTAAAATTAACAGCAAACGCATTTTTTGTAACAATAGACTTTTTCACCACAACAGCATGAAAGTCAACCGCTTAGCATACCTAACCAACAATGCAGTCTACAAGGTCAACCAGGCTTTAATGTTTCGCCGCGTGCACGTATAGTCCCAGATCCAACAAATAGTAACGCACGGCAGCAAGGAAACAACTACGTACTGAGAAGACAGTATTTCAATTCCTATCGTAATACACCGTATAGGAGTGACTTTCACGACAGACGTAAAAACAATGAGCATAATTACCAACATACGTTTAATAACAGTCGGTCTTACCAGCAACAAAGTAATCAACAAGAACATATTCACATGAGTGAACCCGATAGTAGGTACCATCCAGAGCGTAATACATCTGGAAGAAGTAATAGAACAGTTCAAACAGTAGAAATGCCACAGAATCCTCCTAATAATAATAACACGTCAGATAGAATCTGACTAGATACTGCACAGGACGCATCTTCCAATAACACAAGCACTACCTTTGACACGCAAAATGTTGTTCACAAAAATGTAATTACTTTTGACGATATCAGAGACACTCTTTTGCAGGAAAGACCAGTCGTTCAGAAAACCATTTCACATCCTGTTATCGAAATTAAAATTGGTTCATCGAAATTTTCAGCAGTAATTGATTCCGGCTCACCGATATCAGTAATAAGTGAAGAAACGTTTAACGAGTGCAACAAAGAGAATACGTATCCTACATTACCATTAGGCAAAATGAAAGTAAAAGGAGCAGTGTCGAGTAAAGGAGTAGACGTCAAATTAGAGACGCATTTATCATTTTGTATTGGAGGTCATACTTTTCACTCAAATTTTTGGATTGTTCCTTTATTGACGACAGACGTAATTTTAGGTATTAATTTTCTCGTACAACACGATGCAGTGGTTGATTTTCAAAATTCTTATTTAATGCTAAAGGACAAAAATGTACAATTGGCTTTAGAGTTTCAGCATTCATTGTCTGCGGAAGAACAAACAATTAACCGCACAGAGGTCATTTCCGCAACACGCAACTTAGACTGTAATTCTGCATTGTTCACGGATACGTACGTACACAACTATAATACTCCAGACGAAGCTGACTACGACGTAATACAGATGATTTCCGATAAAATTAGGCAAAGCAGTGCAACTACAGACGACGAACGAACGCACTTACACAAAATTCTTTTACAGCAAGCTCCAGTTTTCGACAACATTCCTGGTACTATGTCCGGTTTAATGTATGAATTTCAAGTGAAACAGCACGACACATTTAAAGCAAAGCATTATCCCATTCCATATATCCACAGAGAACAGGTTAAAAAAGAATTGCAGGATATGCTTGACCAAGGAATTATTGAGCCGGCAGTTAGTCCGTACATACACACATACTCTCATCCCAAGATGTAATTAATTCCATTCCAAATGAATCAACTATGCTATCTCCGTCTGTTATATTGAAAAAAGGTTGAACCACCAAACAAAATTAAAGAATTAGTAAACCTCCCTAAATGTCGTCGACTAAGACACCACGAAATAATTGACATTGCGCTGAACAACATCAAACGTGCCGCAGAGCGCCGGAGAAGACAGCAAAAACAGGTTTGTACACGCCGCGACTTCCACGTTGGACAGAAAATATTAGTACGTACACACTATTTATCCAGTAAATTAAAAGGTAAGTGCAATAAATTTGAACTTCTATACGCAGGTCCATATCGGATTCGCAGCATCCCTCACCCCAATGTTGTACACGTCGAAACTTTGAGAACCAGAAAATCGAAAGGCAACCACCATATCTCAAACATTAAACCGTTTATTGAATGAAGACACTTTATGATTCAACACACTATGATGCCATTTACTAATGCAATTATATTCACATGACTAATTACTGAGGATTATCGTATTTTTTATTGGCAAGTGCCCAACAAGGTAAGGTTAGCAGGTCGCTTTTCTTGTCGTTACACATCAGACCGTGCACATTTTCCATTTTTTTGTGTATATGATTGTATTCCAGTTTTGTTTGTATGCACTGTGAAATAGTTAAGATATAACACACACCAGTTGACTTTGACATTTTTTTTGCCCTATGACATCTCAACATCGTGACTGTTTTACATTTTTCTTTTTGCTGCTACATTGTGATATTCTCTGTACATTTTGCATCTGAACACTGTCAATGTCTTTGACATATTACGTTTTCTGTCATGTTATGCTGTATGGTTAATTATGTTACCATAAACCAGTCATTATTTAGTGGGTATATGATTTAAATGCAGGACATTAATCTTTGTTCATCAATTTCAGAAAGAAATGATGCGTGTAAGAAATAAATTCAACAGAAATGGGAATTTCACCTGCGGAATAAACGATAGAAGATGCAATAACTTTAGGAGGAAGAGTAAATGGATCAGGATTAACAAGCATTAACAAGAATATACAATACTCATCGTAGAATAGCAGTCTTAACTAATTTTTTCTTTCAGAATACAAGGTGATTGATGCAGGCTGTCAGACAGAACTACACATCTTAGTTTTAGTGATGAAATATGCTAGAGATAAGGAATAGTTGTATAATGAGTAATGAAGTGATTTTTTTTTGCAGATGATAATGAATGCTGATGAATAATGATGAAGATATGCTGTTATGAATAATGAAGTTTTTCTTTCTAGGTGATGATAATAATGAAGTTATGATAATATGGATAATGAAGTGATTGATAATGAAGTTTTTTCTTTACAGATGAGGATAATGTTGAAGTTATGTATTTATGCTATGTAGTTATTTAAGTATTTGTTGCAGTTTGCTTTGACAGCAGGTGTTATATTGCACAGTAGGATGACGGAAAGTTTTGGAAAGGACAGCTATGGATCACATTTTTATACACATTTCACTACCTGTTAATTCGAAGTTCACTACTTTTCAGCATAGTGTGCGTTTCTTCTTTCAGGTCAATAATCCATTTTGTAATTTTTCCAGGAGAAGCTTTTCATGATACTTACTAAACCTGTTACTTATTATACCTGTTCTAGCACTTGCATTTTTATTTTTTACCCATTTGTGTTTATCATTTATAAATGTGATCACATATACTGCCTTGTTACATAACCTTGCTACAGCTGACTCATGACGAATGACGTTACCTATCCTCATTTGCAGCAATAGGTCAAAAGCAAATAGTGTTATGCCTCAGCAATTAATCATCGATCCCAACGCAATGCATTGCTAACAAAAAAAATGTATTACCAGTCCCAAATAGTGATACCAGTTTGAGAAAGTTCTGAGTAATGCTGATCAGCTCTGAATAGTATGTCACTTCAGTAATGACTTCTTAATGATAAAAAATATATATATATATATAAAATAATGCTTTGTAACTGGCCAAGGACTGCCACTGTTTATTGTAATGAGACTACTTATAATGGCCATGATTATTAATGCTATGACTGTAATTAACTGATTTTTAATAATGGCTTCATAATGATCTGAATAATACTGAATGATGAACAATGTTTTATTCTATTCAATACTTACTGGCCACTGAGTGCCAATAATTAATGTCACTCAATGAATTATGTTATTAATTATGCCATTAATTAGCTCTTGTTTTCAGTGTTGATACTTTGTAACTGGAAAAGAATGCGATTGTTTCATAATGCTTTGTAATTAGGAAAAGGCTAATAATTCTTACTATATTGAAATGACAAATAATTAATTAACTATGCCGTACTTTGTAACTGGAAAAGAATGCTATTGTTTCATAATGCTTTGTAATTAGGAGAAGGCTAATGATTAATACTATTGGAGTGACAAATGATTAATTAACTATGCTTTACTTTGTAACTGGAAAAGAATGCAATTATTTCATAATGCTTTGTAACTAGGAAAAGAAGGTTACTGATTCTATGTAAAACAATTAATGAACATTTTTCTGTAATACTACATACATGGTACAGAAATGTTCAACAACTGGGCTATGAATGCCGCAAACTACGAATGAAGAATGGTATGTGACTTAATGTCCTTCACCTTATGAGCTAACTACCCTGAATTACTGCAATGTCCATTTGTCCTGTCTATCCTAGTGATCATGGAGCACTATCTTTGGTTTTGCACTGATTCTACGTTGGTGTGCTTTGTAAGAGCGTGGTGTTGACACGACATGCTGTCCACCACCGTGAGCGATGAAGACGTTATTATGGTCCCACTGTTTGGTGTACCTAGTGTACTGCCAAAATGAAAACATGGAACATTACTACGACAGTTCAGTGTCTTGGCTACGCTAATAAATTCTGATGGGAAAAGAACTTCAAATTGTGTCACTTGGTGTTGTACTTCTGTGGAAAGATATGGACTTTCAGAACAGCTGTGTGCAATCTAAAGTGCTACAACCATGATGCAATCCTTCCCTTTCCTATCCTAATAATGAAAATCATTTTTTGCTAACATCATTTATGTTCATGGCTATACATTTTTTTCGATTCGCTGAACTCCAGTGCGAGTACACTTATGTCACTTGTCGATATGATTTTTTGCCATTATGTTTATTTGTTGTGAAAATGCTAAAGACATTTTTTCGATTTGTTCTGAAGTACAGTATATGTGCACTCTTGTCTTTTATATTGTATATACATTTTTATTTTGATGATATGTTCTGAACTACAGTGCAAGTGCACTAATGTTGTGTGTTAATATGTTTTCTACTGAACTTCAGTGCCTGTGCACTTTTCTCATTTTTCAATATGATTTGTACTCACTCTGTATGTTCAATACTTCAGTGCGTATGCACTTATGTCATTTGTTACTCATTGTATATACATTTCGTCATTTGCTGATATGTTCTGAACTGCAGTGCATGTGCACTCATGTCACTTGTCAACATGATTTTTTTTTTGCCATTCTGTTTATGCTAAAGAATTTTTTCAGTGCATGTGCACTTTGTTATCTGTCAAATAATTTGTATATACAGTCTTCTGATTTGCTACTATGTTTTGTACTCACATTTTGTCTTTGTCTGAAATGTTTTGTACTCGGTGCATGTGCACAACATTTAATTCATGTACTACATCTAAATATTCTGTAAATTGTAGAAGTTTATTAATTAAAGAAAAATTTTGCCGCGCTTGGCAAGTCCAAATGACTCACCATCGCTGCCAAATTTTTGCCCCCCCCCCCAGTGGAGGGTTATGAAGCACGTATGTTGTGAGGCGGCGATGGTGAGGCATGATAAAATCTTTGACCAGAGAGCCTTTTATCGTGGTTAGTCTGCGCTTGACCGCGCGAGTGTTGCGAGCAGTACTCTGTCAGTAGTCGTTGCGAGCAGTAGCTCAGTTCAGTTGCGTCCAGTAGTCGGTCTGTAGTCGTCATGCAGTACAGTACGCTAGTAGTCGTCATGCAGTACAGTACGCTAGTAGTCGTCATGCAGAGCAGTCGGTCAGTAGTAGCAGCCCAGTGCAGTTGTGTGATGTAGTCTGTCGGCAGTAGTGGTCTAGTCGTGTCACGGTCGCGAGCGGGACGCAGTCGGCGAGCGTCGACATGGCATTCTGGTCAAGAGGCTGAATGAGGTATATTATTAATTAAGGTAATCATCAGATAATGTAAAGTTTATTTACTGTAATTAATTTTCAACAAGTGCCCCAATAATAATTTTGATTTCAAAGCAATTTCTACAAAAAAAAAAAATTTATTTAATTGAACTAACGATTTCCTTCCACTTCCCTTAAAGAAAAGTTTCAGTTAAATTAAAAAAAAAATATTATTTGCAATGCAGTTCCTCCAAGCCGTGTGCAACAATAAGAGCAGAAATTTGACAAGCAGTTTCAATGAGGTAAGAATTTAATTCTGATTTTTTGCACAGGGCCAAAGACCGATATTCCTTTGAATTATCATTATCACTGAGATTTTCTTATCACTGAATTGACTTTCATTTTTTTTGTGAGGAACTTATACTTCGGTCAGATTGCGATTCTCATTTTTATTGTCATTAAATTTAATTGCTAGGGAGGTTACGCTTGGCTCCCATTTCTATTAAATATTGTTTTTTTAAATTTTTGTGGGGAGGTTACAAGGTGAGGCAAAGAATTGCAAATAAAAAAATTAATTTTCATTGTTGTTTCCATTTCGTGACTGATCGGACCCTACTTTCCGAATAGCACTCGTATTTCTTCCCTCCGTCCCTCCCATTCACTTTGGCAATTTCAACTGCAGCAGGCCAATAACAGACATGCACCCCGATTCGCCGGAGAGTTCTGTTGCCACAGACCTAGACGGCGCGGCGGTGAGGTACCGGTTTCCGTAAGACCGCTGCCCCTCGCGTTAGGCAACGGGGCGTGGCGTCCGCGTGGGTACGCGACCGCAAGACCCCGTGCTGGGCCCACTCTAATCCGCTCGCAGTCTGCCTGCTTGTTCTTGCGGTCAGCTGCAGCCGATCTCTGCCGTCACGCGATAGCTCCCGACGTCTGTACCACCGACCGGCTGCCGCTCTACTGGTAGCAATTGCTCGACGTTGTGGCCTACAGTTTTGGGGTCACCGAATTGTGCGTTGCGACATCTGCGGCGAATGTAGACCAACATTTCGGTAACCACTGAAACCAATCACGTTTGTGCTGTATGTTGCGAAATAAGCTCAACATCTGCAAATAACTTCGCAAAAGGTAAATTTAGTGACTAGGGACAAATCATAAACACAGTCCCACACGGTTCTACTTTTGGTCCACTCCTATTCTTTATATATATGAATGTGTACTAAACATTCATCAAACAGTGTTTTTTACAGACGATACTCTCCTCTTTTCTCAACCTTTTAACATGTCTCTATTGGACTCTTACGTTATTTCGGTTTTATCAATTTTAGTGGTACTGGGTGGCTGGAAGGCCTTTCTCAAACCAACACTTTCCTCTGCAATGGAATCTGTGTGTCTAGTGTTATGTCGTGTTTAGCGGCCGCTGTGCACAGTGAAACCATTGTCACAACCAGAGCAGCAATCAGGACTTACTACAGGTTATATTTGTTATTTGTGGCTCACCTAAGCTTGGTAAAGTTATAGGATTGTGAGAGATATTTAAACCTACGATGGATGAGTGACGTTAATGCATGATCAGAGCTTCAAAACCCCACTGAAATTTCCATAAATATTGTTATTTTTCAGCGTTGTTAAGTGTCTTATGGAAATTTACTTTTATAACGAGTCAATATAGTCTTATGAAACATAACTGTTTTTAGTTTAAACTGGAAAAACGTTAAATGAACAGTCTGGAAGTTAATTTTTGTGAAATAAGTTTCAAATTACGCATGTATGTTGAGAACCTCAAAATTTCCCACAGAAATTTCTATATATCATTATTTTTCAGCCTTGTTACGTTTATTTTGGAAACTTACTTTTATAAACGAGTGAATACAGTCTTATAAAACAGAACTGTAGTGAGTTTAAATTGGAAAAACGTAAAATGAAAGTTCTGGAACATAATTTTGGTGAAATAAGTTTCACTGTATACCTTATTAATTTTATTATTTTGGTATATAATAACTTATATTAGCATTTATATAAAATAGGAATTGCACATTGGTGACGTAGAATGCGAATCGGTGTGAATAAAGCGTCCAAATGCAAAACAGAAAGAAGGAAAATTGGTAAGCTGCACTTTACGTAGGCACAACAAAAATTAAGTACGCAACCTTTTATCTAAACAAAGATTGGACTACCAGTCACAAAGATCTACACATTACTGGAAACAACGTTCACAAACAAGCACACTATGTTCACTGCATACATTGTTAGAACATTTTGAAAAACACTGAACAATTTGCTTTTCTAGTTCAAGAGCATACAAAAAATATCTTTTTCTCGGCATTTTTTTTGAATGGTATCCATTTCCTGGTCAGTTTCCAGATCATATCCAGTCAATACTTATAGGACTTTTTTTGGAAATTCAAAGTTTTGGCTCTGGACTCCATATGCCGACGAATAAGTTCCAGGGCCAGGTCTTTCAATAAAATTTCTCCTTCTACGTTATTTTCCACTGTGTTATTCTGGATGTTGATTTGTGAATAACCAAAAAGCATTTATGGTTGCAACATCCATTACATTAGCCTATAAAACAAACGGCCATCCCTTGTCCGTCCTTTGCAAGTGTAATTAAGTACCTTTTGGTCAAGAGAACCCACACCTGATTTTATTCTGCAATAAAAAAAGTCATTTCTGGTTTATGCTGCCGGTGAATCTCATCGACTGTGGAGTGGTGTTACATGGGACTTAGTAGCACCATACTCTTATTCTTCTTTGCTATATGACTCATAAATGTCAAATCATCTCTGAATGCGAGTATTGAAGACAGAACCTCTCGTGTCTTACATGGATTAATATCAGGTGGAATTTGTGGTTTGCTTTGGCGAAGAGTACCGAATCCTGTAATTTCATATTCCAATAATTTTTGAAACAGGAGAATACTTATAAAATAATTGTAAAACGCAGTATTGGTTGAACTTTCTTTAATCGTCTTTGCCAGGACCTTTACCACATGAGCTGCAATATTAGCTCTATGAGGGTGATCTGGATTTTTCTAAAAGTACACTAGCCGATCTATAGCATGCGATGTCAAAGAGTCGCAGAGCCAGAAAAGCTCCCAAATTTTTCTGGCTTGATGGAATAAATTGCAGAAAACTGCAACACTCTCTGAAAGACACTCGCTGCTCATCTCTCGCGTATTATCATCTTGGTTCCTGGGTTGTCAGGGGCGTCTATCGTTAAATCTTATGGCTCTCTTTATTTCTTCAAATCTCTTTGTGGAGAAAGTTCCCATATGGACAGGGTTGCCACTGAAATAATTCTCTCATAGAAACATCCCAGCTTCTGTAACTGCCTGCTAACAGCAGAATTCCAAAAAAAATATTTTGATTTACTCGTTTGTGATATTACTCCATGTTTGAGCTTTCACGGACAGGTGTGCCACTGAAATAATTCTCTCATAGAAACATCCCAGCTTCTGTAACTGCCTGCTAACAGCAGAATTCCAAAAAAAATATTTTGATTTCCTCGTTTGTGATATTACTCCATGTTTGAGCTTTCACATCTTCTAAGCGTCTTCTTTCTGGATTTGTTTAATCAACTATTTGATCCGCAATAGTATTTATGATGAAGTAACTCTAAACATCTTTTGGCGTCTGTGTATTTGTTTCCCTTATAGTGACTTGGAGAAACTTTCATCATATTATATGTAAGCGTTCTGCTACAAGAAGATGGTGTTTTGCTCCACTGAGTCTCATGGTGTCTGATAAAAAGTTTGCAGGCTGGGCTGAACCTGCTACGTTATTTGCGTTTTCAGACTGGGTTATGCTTGGTATGTTATTTGTATTTGCAGGTTAGGGTGCACTTCCTACATTATTTGAATTTGCATGCTGCGCTGTATTAACTGCCAGGCTATCCTGGTAAGCCTACGTCATTTACGTCCCAAGGTTCTGAGCTGTCCAACATAGATCGATACACAATATCAGTTCTATTTTCGGAACCAATACTAGATTTACATTCGTCCAACCATTCAGAAATAATCGTTGAAGCAGTTGATCTATAGCTATAGTATAAGTAGTTTGTTCTTTTCGAGAAGTACAGAGTGATTGTAAACGTTAAGAGAAATAAACGAGCCTTGGTTATAAATAAAGTTTAAATAGGGGCTGTGTCAAAGAAAGAAATCAGAAAGAAAAACAGAGGGAATAACGAACGTAATTACTTACATCACCTATGAGAGCAACATATTTCTCTCATGAGGTCTACTTCAGCAGTGAGAAGGAAGTTCGTTATTGTTGTTTCTAGAGTCTAGCGCGATTAATAACTACCATCACGGATCTATTACTGGTACCATTATTTATAAACAGGCATAAAATCGCTTGCTAAAGCATTGGATTACAACAGGCTATAAAAGCCCCATTCATCCAATGTGTGCGTAGCATTAAGAAAACACGGTTTCCATTCAACCTTTGCTTTATTAAATACAACTTTATCATGTTTCTTAATTTTAGTCGTATTTTTAAGGATTACATAGAGTAGGTTCCACTTACACGTAATTTTAGTATGATTAAAGGGATGATTAACATAATCTCAGGTCTGAAAGGACATCACATGCACCCAAGAGTTAAATCTACGTCAAGACTAGGATGAGCAGCTATTTTTTGCTCTTTTTGTTGGCGTAACTCACAGTTAATTTAACACAGAGCAAAGATGGCTAAAAGTGGAACCAGATTACAGAAAGACTCTAACGCTGTGGGGAGGTACCGAGAAGAGTGAATGATTGCGTGGAGAAAGCGCACCTGATATGCTCATCTTGTCGCAAAATCAAAGTTATTGATACCACACCACGTCGCAAATTACCATCAGACTAAGCAGCGCAAGTTGCGTGGCAAAGTAACCCAGTGACGAGCTGAACAGAATGTAAATCGCGTTACCGCAAATTTCGACACATTCCTTCAGATCAGCTAGCATGGGCCAACCACCACCAGGCAGCGTCTGGAGAAGAATTCGTCTCAACGACGCCGTGGAGACGAACGACCAGCGTCTACGTTCACAGACATTCACTCTCTGCTTTCAAATATCTCTACAAGGAGGGGATGACGCGGCTTTGGTCATTGTGTCGGCCTAAAATACCACTTGTTTAATGAAAAAACTTTGCCAGGTGTGAGCAGGACTCGCTCAATAAGACTTCCTTACAAACTTATGTTCCTCCATTTTGGGAGTCGGAAATTTCGATCATTGTTTTCTGTTATCCTGACTGATACTGGCAAGATATGTGTCCCAGGGGTTCGAAGAATATGGATGATATTTTAATTTAAATAATATATATGTGACATAAGGTCATGCAAGAGGTAGGCGACCACTACTACGACGCCTGTTCAGAAAGTAAGCTCCGATTGATTGCCGAATTGAAACCACAGTGAACATCAGAAATGTTTTACTTGTAACAATTAGCTACACCTTTCAGCTACTTCTCTACGTAGTCGCCGTTCTTAGACTTTTGTCATAGCGTTGTACCAACTTTTCAATAGCCTCATCATAGAAGGCAGCCGCCAGTGCTTTCCGCCAATTCCCCACGCTGGCCTACACGTCGTTGTCTGTGTCAAAATGTTGTCTTCGAAGACAGCGGTTCATGTGACCAGAGATGAAACTCAGGGGGAGACAATTGCGGACTGTATTGTGGGTAATCTAACATTTCCATTTGAAAACGATGCAGGAGCATCTTCATTGCCCCTGCAGAATGCGGCTGAGAATTGTCGTGAAGACGAAACAGCACGACAGTTATGTAATGTTAGCTGCATAGCTTCAGGCGAAATTTCTCACCAGGCCCTCGTACTTGGCGGCAGACACTATTTTCTAGACATCTTTACGCACTCACTGCGAGCTCAGAAATGAAAAGAGCGACGTGATGCTAACTGGGGTTATACTAGAGACACTACCCAACACATCTGTGCAAAGCTTTATCGGATTTTCATAGTCGTTTCCATTTCGCGACCGATCGTAGCTTACTTTCTGAACGCCCCTCGTATAATATTCAGTAGTTCGCCATTCGGGCTAACTGGGTCGCAATGGTAAAAGTCAAACACTAGGCAGGTGATGACTCTATTGCTCATGTGATACGTTTAGGAATTTATCCATCATCAGATATCCAGGAGCGATTACTGCAAGTAGATGTAACGATTCAAGTTATATGTGAAACAAACATACACATACAAACTTGATATGCCATACCTCCTATGTATCTGATGACGGATAAATTCCTAAAAGCGTCATGTGAACAATAAAGGCACTCCTTGCCTAATGTTTGACTTTTACCGTTACCATGCAGTTAGTCTGAATCCAGGAATACTGATTGCTTTCAGTGCAAATTGCCGTCGGATAACAAATAACAAAAGAAATATTTTTAGTGTCTTGAGCACTTGTACACCTGCCAATATCGTGTAGGGCCCCACGAGCACGCGGAAGTGCCACAACACGACGTGGCATGCAATTGACTAATGTTCAAAAATGGTTCAAATGGCTCTGAGCACTATGGGACTTAACATCTGAGGTCATCAGTCCCCTAGAACTTAGAACTACTTAAACCTAACTAACCTAAGGACATCACACTTGTCCATGACCGAGGCAGGATTCGAACCTGCGACCGTAGCGGTCGCGCGGTTCCAGACTGAAGCGCCTAGAACCGCTCGGCCACACTGGCCGGCTCGATTAATGTCTGGAGTAGTGCTGGAGGAACTGACACCATAACTCCTGCGTTGCTGTCCACAAATCCGTAAGAGTACGAGGGATAGGAGATATCTGAACAGCACGTTGCAAGGCATCCCTGCTATGTTCAATAACTTTCATGTCATGTTAGTTCAGTGGCCAGCGAAGCTGTTTAAACTCGGAAGGGTGTTTCTGGACGCACTCTATAGGAGTTCTGGACGTGTGGGGTGTCGCGTTGCCCGTTGGAATTGCCCAAGTCCGTCGGGAAGTACAATGGACATGAATAGATGCAAGTGATCACACAGGATGCTTACGCAAGTGTCATCTGTGTAGTATCTAGAAGTATCAGATGTTACATGTCAATAAAACTGCAAACGCCCACAGTATTACAGAGCTTCCATCAGCTTGAAGAGTCCCCTGCTGACATGCAGAGTTCGTGGGTTCATGAGGTAATCTCCATACCCATACACGTCCAGGAAGACGATACAATTTGAAACGAGACTCGTCCGACCAGGTAACATGTTTCAAGTCACCAACACTCCAATGTCGGTGTTGAATGACTCAGACGAGGCGTAAAGTTTCGTGTCGTGCAATCATCAAGGGTACACGAGTGGGACTTCGATTCAGAAAGCCCATATCTAAGATGTTTCATTGAATAGTTCGCACGTTGACACTTGTTGTGGCCCAGTATTGAAATCTGCAGTAATTTGCAGAAGGATTGCCCTTCTGTCGCGTTGAACGATTCTCTTCAGTCGTCGTTGGTCCAGTTCCTGCTGCGTCTTTTTCCAATTGCAGCTACGTCGGAGATTCTATGTTTTACCAGATTTCTGATAATCACGATACATTCGTGAAATGATCGTACTGGAAAATCGCCACTTGATCCCTACCTCGGAGTTGCTGTGTCCCATCGCACCTTCAAACTCACTTAAATCTTGATAACCTGTCATTGTTGTAGTGTCACCGCCAGACACCACACTTGCTAGGTGGTAGATTAAATCGGCCGCGGTCCATTTAGTACATGTCGGACCCGCGTGTCGCCACTGTGTGATCGCAGACCTAGCGCCACCACAAGGCAGGTCTCGTGATACGAACAAGCACTCGTCCCAGTTGTACGGACGACCTAGCTAGCGACTAGATGTACGAAGCCTTTCTCTCTCATTAGCCGAGAGACAGAATAGCCTTCAGCTAAGTTAATGGCTACGAACTAGCAAGGCGCCATTAGCCTTACAGTGATTGTAATTAAAGTCTCCCGTGTATAGTCAAGAGCGATGTACCACAATGATTGATTAAAGATAAGTATTAATCCAGCTACGTACTTTTCTTCATAACATTAATTACGTAGCGTGTTCCAGTACTTCACGCCCGTCTGCGTTAGTCTAGCGTGCATTTTCAGCCATCTCGAACTACAAGGTGTTGGCCCAGCTGCCGACACATCAATTGTAGCAGTAGTAACCGATGTGATAACTGCGCCCGACACTTGTTTTCTTATACAGGCATTGCCGACCGGAACACCGTGTGCTGCCTGTTTACATATCTCTGTATTTGAATACACACGCCTATAGCGTTTTCTTTGGCAGTTCATTGTACTTATGCATTAACAATTTTCAGATTTTTTCCTTTATTTGCAGTGCGAAAATTTACTTCGTGCCAAATCTGTAGATCAACCGGAACTATCAAAATGTGTTACATATATTACCGTATCTTTTCACTCCATTGACGTAGAAGTTTCAATTTTTTACATCGCCAAGGGCTGTTGCCGTAGCATTTCAGTATTCGACGCTCGTGGACAAAAGGCAAAAATGTCAGACTCTGTCATTGTCTAGAGACGGTGCATGCTACCGACATAGGGAGGCCATGATGTCTGCTCTGCCCACAGAAGTAAGCAATGCAAGCAGCCTTAGTTTTGTGGAAATACCCGTTTCCCTTGGGAGGTGCTACTGTGCTAATAAGATAAACTGAGATTCACTGATATTCCAACCAAATAATACAAAAGGAAAGTAGACATTTTCAATAACCTGCTCAGTGTTTGTGCACGTTTGATGTCACATGCTACGACATCAATACAAACAGGTCATATCCGACTTCCAGTAACTGTAGGTCGAGCGCATAACTTCTTCTGTCTGATGATCATTCGCATTACAATGACGCAAAGAGGAAGACCAATTGGACTTTCTTGCCTGGTGTCTCGAACCGAAGAATAGCACGAGACACAGCTGACATGCTACGACGCCACTGCTAATTTCTTCTTATTGGCAGCAGACCTACTGTGATAGAAAGGGTTTCAGTAGCGTTTCTTCTCGCTGGGGCGACCGCTGTGGCCGAGCGTTTCTAGGCACTTCAGTCCGGAACCACGCGGCTGCTACCGTCCGGGTTCGAATCCTGCCTCGGGCATAGATATGTGTGATGTCCTTAGGTTAGTTAGGTTTACGTAGTTCTAAGTCTATGGGATTGATGACCTCAGATGTTAGGTCCAATAGAGCTTAGAGCTATTTGAACCATTTGAATCTTCTCGCTGACGTTTGCTGCACATTCCTTCGGCATATACTTAGTTCGAATGTAATATACTTTTTTGAGTCTGAGAATGTTACGTCCATGAACCAGCATGGTTTAGAAAGCATCGCTCGTGCGAAACTCAGCTTGCCCTTTCCTCACATGATATACTGCGAACTGTGGCAGATTCCGTATTTATACACTCCTGGAAATTGAAATAAGAACACCGTAAATTCATTGTCCCAGGATGGGGAAACTTTATTGATACATTCCTGGGGTCAGATACATCACATGATCACACTGACAGAACCACAGGCACATAGACACAAGCAACAGAGCATGCACAATGTCGGCACTAGTACAGTGTATATCCACCTTTCGCATCAATGCAGGCTGCTATTCTCCCATGGTGACGATCGTAGAGATGCTGGATGTAGTCCTGTGGAACGGCTTGCCATGCCATTTCCACCTGGCGCCTCAGTTGGACCAGCGTTCGTGCTGGACGTGCAGACCGCGTGAGACGACGCTTCATCCAGTCCCAAACATGCTCAATGGGGGACAGATCCGGAGATCTTGCTGGCCAGGGTAGTTGACTTACACCTTCTAGAGCACATTGGGTGGCACGGGATACATGCGGACGTGCATTGTCCTGTTGGAACAGCAAGTTCCATTGCCGGTCTAGGAATGGTAGAACGATGGGTTCGATGACGGTTTGGATGTACCGTGCACTATTCAGTGTCCTCTCGACGATCACCAGTGGTGTACGGCCAGTGTAGGAGATCGCTCCCCACACCATGATGCCGGGTGTTGGCCCTGTGTGCCTCGGTCGTATGCAGTCCTGATTGTGGCGCTCACCTGCACGGCGCCAAACACGCATACGACCATCATTGCCACCAAGGCAGAAGCGACTCTCATCGCTGAAGACGACACGTCTCCATTCGTCCCTCCATTCACGCCTGTCGCGACACCACTGGAGGCGGGCTGCACGATGTTGGGGCGTGAGCGGAAGACGGCCTAACGGTGTGCGGGACCGTAGCCCAGCTTCATGGAGACGGTTGCGAATGGTCCTCGCCGATACCCCAGGAGCAACAGTGTCCCTAATTTGCTGGGAAGTGGCGGTGCGGTCCCCTACGGCACTGCGTAGGATCCTACGGTCTTGGCGTGCATCCGTGCGTCGCTGCGGTCCGGTCCCAGGTCGACGGGCACGTGACCCTCCGCCGACCTCTGGCGACAACATCGATGTACTGTGGAGACCTCACGCCCCACGTGTTGAGCAATTCGGCGGTACGTCCACCCGGCCTCCCGCATGCCCACTATACGCCCTCACTCAAAGTCCGTCAACTGCAGATACGGTTCACGTCCACGCTGTCGCGGCATGCTACCAGTGTTAAAGACTGCGATGGAGCTCCGTATGCCACGGCAAACTGGCTGACACTGACGGCGGCGGTGCACAAATGCTGCGCAGCTAGCGCCATTCGACGGCCAACACCGCGGTTCCTGGTGTGTCCGTTGTGCCGTGCGTGTGATCATTGCTTGTACAGCCCTCTCGCAGTGTCCGGAGCAAGTATGGTGGGTCTGACACACCGGTGTCAATGTGTTCTTTTTTCCATTTCCAGGAGTGTAGATTTCCGGAAAGCGTTTGACACACAGCCGTACTGCAGGGTGTTAACGAAGGTACGAGCATGTGGAATAAGTTCGCATATACGTGAGTGGCTCGAAGGCGTTTCATATAATAGAACCCAGTATGTTGTCCTTCATGGCGAGTGGTCACCAAATACAAGGGTATGGTAAAGGAAATTGGGCCGCTGTTGTATACTGTCATTTGACGTACAGAGTGGGCAACTATCTGCTGTGGTGTACGATAAGATGTCAAAGGTGAGTGACTGTAGGAAGATACAAGGCGACATAGACAAAATGAATGGCAGCTAGCTCTAAATGTGGATAAATGAAAGTTAATGCGGTGGGTAGGAACAACAAATCTCTAATGTTCGGCTACAGTATTACCACTGTCCTGCTCGAAACAGTGAAGTCGTTTAAATAATTGGGCGTAACGTTGCAAAGGGATACGATACGGAACGAACACTGGAGAGCTGGGAAAGGGAAGGTCAATGGTCGACTTCGGTTTATTGGGAAAATTTTAAGAAAGCATGGTTCACCTGTAAAGGTGACTGCATGTAGGACGTTAGTGTGACCTATTCTTGAGTACTCCACTAGTTTTTGGGATCCGTATGACGTTGGATTGAAAGGAGACATCGAAGCAATTCAGAGGTTGGCAGCTAGATTTGTTACCGGTAGGTTAGAACTACACCTAAGTGTTACAGAGATGCCCCGGGAGCCCAAATGGGAATCCCTGGAGGTAAGGCGACCTTCTTTGCGAGAAACACTATCGAGTAAATTTAGAGAACCGGCATTTGAAGCTGACTGCCGAACGATTCTGCTGCCGCCAACACACGTTGCACGTAAGAACCACGAAGATAAGATGCGAGTAATTAGGGATCATATGGAGTTTGTACAGATTGTCGTTCTCAAATGGTTCAAATGGCTCTGAGCATTATGCGACTTAACTTCCGAGGTCATCAGTTGCCTAGAACTTGGAACTACTTAAACCTAACTAACCTAAGGACATCACACACATCCATGCCCGAGGCAGGATTCGAACATGCGACCGTAGCGGTCGCTCGGCTCCAGACTGTAGCGCGACTGTCTTTCGCTCTATTTGCGAGTAGTACAGGCAAGGAAAAGGCTAGTACTGTTATGGGGTACGCTCCGCCACGCACGGTACTATGGCTTTCTGAGTACCGTTGTAGCTGTAGATTCTATCATGCAGTATTCGGATGGTGACCTAGTACAATATTAAAACTCACATCAGGAGTAGACTTACTGGCTATTTTTAGTGTTGTGGTAAGAAGAATAACACATTTTCATTATTTCTGTCAATTATATACTCAGCTATCGGCTGTTTTGGGGACTGTAGTCATGAAATCAGAGCTCCGTTCTAATGGGTGGCGTGTGAGGGGAGCTCGTTTTCTCACTTTTTCTCGCTTCCCCTGCTCCCTAGAAACATAATTCGGTGTCACCCAAACACCTAACGTGCCACAGATGCTTGAGGTTTAAATTGTAAATGAATATAACATAACAGCATAACAATTTGTTTACATGGGTGGTCGCTATAGTGGTCGATTCAAATCGAACACCTTAATCGTAAAATACCTGAGGGAAACGGAGAACAAAACTATTACGGAATCATAGTTGAGTCGTGCACGGCCTGTGTTCATCCCGTTTATTGTCTGTCATCTTCTTTCACGGTACTGCCGCCTCGTTTTCTTATTCCATTTACTGGTGTCACTAACTTCCTGCCTTACTTGCCCGTGAGTGACAGCAGCAGCGCGTATCGATAGTGCACTGTCGTACCATCTCTGGAGCGACCGATAGTATTCCTGGGTCGTCATGTGTCAGGAGTTGGAGATGGGCCAGTAGTGCAGTCGGGGACGGAGCAGCGGTCGGCGATGAAGAAGCGTCGGGGACGGAGCACCAGTGAAGTGCGGACAGCCAGTACCCGCCGACCGCTGGCGACACACGTGCACTGTCCGACTGAAGAAGACTGCAGCGGGGACGACCGTCGTTCGGTCGGTCGTCCCATCAGCTGACGTCTGTTCAGTCCTTTGACCGTTTCCTGGTGGTGGCAGTCGGTCAGTTGGGGCAGAGCAGTGGCGAAGTCTCCGTGGTGCGTTGTCAGGCCGGAGCCGCTGGCGGCGTGCACGCGCGGTTGGAGTTGTGAGGCGCTTCTTGCGAGGGTTACGAAGTTCGTCGCTTACCGATCCTGGACACTAAAGTAGAGTGCTCACTTGATCTACTATCAAGCCCCAACTGCTATCACATCTCTTCGTTTGATCCTGGTTGTCAGTTTCTGGGAGATTCCCGCGAGCAACAACATGTGTACGTTGAAGTCGGCTAGAATTGCAGCCATATTCCTGTGTGGTGTTTAACTTAATTTAATTCATTCCTTCATTAAGGAAGTGTACCAGCGGTATCTTCTGTCTTGTGGCCATTGACTTTCCAGTTACCTGCCCTGGTCGCTGAGGTAGTTTTCGGCAGTGTATTTTCCTCGTCGTGTTGATGCTTTCCAGCACTGCGTGTAGTTCGACATCTGAGGTGTTGTTGGTAGTTTTGGGCGTTTATTCTGTCTTGGCTGGGTTGCGCGCCAGTATCGAGAATGTCATTATATTAACGTCTTGTCCGCAGCTCGTGGTCGTGCGGTAGAGTTCTCGCTTCCCGCGCCCGGTTTCCCGGGTTCGATTCCCGGCGGGGTCAGGGATTTTATCTGCCTCGTGATGATTGGGTGTTGTGTTATGTCCTTAGGTTAGTTAGGTTCAAGTAGTCCTAAGTTCCAGGGGACTGATGACCATAGATGTTAAGTCCCATAGTGCTCAGAGCCATTTGAACCATTTTTTACTAACATCTTGTTTCCGTTTTGCTGGTCGGATGCAGCAGAACTGATCTTGTTAGTAGGTTAGTTGGCTGGTTTTCGGTTTGGTTGCCTTCTGTTTAAGAGGTTGTTGGCCTGGCTGCCTGTCTCACCTAAATTTGCGTTAGTGTTACCTTCCCAGGCCGATCCTTGGAACCTTCTGAGCGCCGGTCCTTGTGTTTGACGTAGTAATTCTTTTTTATTCTTAAGTATTCTGTGTGGCCTTCAGCTGAGTTGTAGCTTATTAAAATTGAAAGCTCTTCTCCCTAGGCATTAAGCGGTTAAATTGTTTGGTTGATACGCGGCCTTCAGCCGAGTTTTCACCCAATTTTGATTAAACACTGAAAATCTTTGTCTCGGCCTTAAGCCATAACACTGTTCTTGAGTAATCTGTGGCCTTCAGTTGTATGGAAAAAATTAAGCTAAGGCTTTCCGGTAATTTATACTGAAGATTTTTTTTTTTTTTTTTGAAGAAGTGAACCCTCCAGAAGAACTCCTGTACCTCAAGTTCTTGCTTACACCTTGTGCCTTTTTTCACAAATATAACCGCATCCGCTCAGTCCTGCTAGCTCAGGGGTTTCAATAATCAAGAATTACCTTCTGCTGTGGGCTTTTTAGTGGTAAGTAAAACAAACAGCAATTTTATTTTATGCCATCATCAAGTGACCATGCATCATACAGAATATACAGGGGATCGGTCAGCACAGCACACTCCCCGGTACCAGTATGCTCCAAAAAAGCCGTGCACGAATATGATATTTTCATGGAGTCATATCTCGGGTCCTACTCACCACAGGGATAAGTGGCCAAATGCTTTGGATAGCCCTTGGGCAAACGATCATTTGTAGTTATAGGGAGAATGGATATACTGTAGTTATCGTACAGTGCAGAATCAAAATCACAGAATTCCTCGAGCCAAGGCAAATGGAGCAAATCTGTTGGTTCTTTCGCGCTAGGTGCTGTCTGCAGTGCACTTTAGGCGTCATGTAAAAGCACCACTTGTTCCTAGGTGGTTCCTGGGAAAACTCCCGAAGACCATGATTTTTGAGTGCGAGAAGTACCAGATGTGAGAGATCACTTTTGTAGTTGCTATTCGGGCATAGCGTCGAAATGTATGATCTTAAGATGATATTCTCGAGGAAGTTTCGATTTTTTTTAATAATTCTCCATTACCGAGAGCCAGTGGTTTTAAGTATCCATACTTATCCACAAGGCAAGGGATGTAGGGTCATCGCAAGGGTTTCGAGGTTACCAAACTACGCTTTCACCAAAAGAACTTCATGACGCGCTGTCTCTATAATGACCATTTCACGTCTGTACCCAAAGCGGTACTGAAAAAAGTGGGCTAAAAAGTTTTTAATATGATCGAAAAGAAAAGAAAATGCTTGCCAATAATATTCACTAAAGTACTTACAATTACATTTATATTATTTCAATTAACAAATCATAATCTGGTGGATTTCGATGAATTATGATCGATGTGTAAATTATCCACAAAAATGAAAACCAAACGATTTTATTTTAACTTTATATTACATGTACATATTGTTGTTTATATGTGTCAGCGTAAATAAATGTGTCGAAGTAGACAAATAACCCGCAAAGCCTTACTGACCTATACAGTTCGTTCCATATAAGCAGCATACCCGGTCATAGCTGGGGAAAGAAGGGAGCATTCGGAAAAATTCTCGTGTCGCACCGCAAATAAAGCGAAAGACTCTGAAACGAAAATGAAAAACCAGAAGCTTCAAACCTAGTTCCGGCTTCCCTGCCAAAAATTTTAGTATCCGAACATATTCGCGCAATTTTGAGCTGAAAGAGAGTAGCAGAGAGACAGTGGCGGTGGAAGAGAGGGGAGACAGTGCGAGTGGGAGAGAATGAGAGAGGAGACACAGTTCGTGGAAAGGAGAAAGTGCCAATAACAGAGAGATGGATGAAGGAAGTGGCTATTGGAACCAAAGGAAGAGGAGGTGTTGATGGAGTGGCAGTAGTAGTAAAAATGAAAGATGAGAGGAGATCGAAGCAGTGGAATCAGAAGCAAGAGCAGACAGTGGAAATGGAAAATAAAGGCCTTGGAGCCTGGACTCTCCCAGACCAACGAACACGTAGGTATGGGCAAGGGCGCTATTTGGAACGCAGTTTTAAACACATAGGTTGTTGTTGTTGTGGTCTTCAGTAATGAGATTGGTTTGATGCAGCTCTCCATGCTACCCTATCCTGTGCAAGTTTCTTCATCTCCCAGTACCTACTGCGACCTACATCCTTCTGAATCTGCTTAGTGTATTCATCTCTTGGTCTCACTCTACGATTTTTACCCTCCACCCTGCCCTCCAATGCTAAATTTGTGAATCCTTGATGCCTCAGAACATGTCCTACCAACCGGTCCCTTCTTCTCGTCAAGTTGTGCCACAAACTCCTCTTCTCCCCAATTCTGTTCAATACCTCCACATTAGCTATGTGATCTACCCATCTAATCTTCAGAATTCTTCTGTAGCACCACATTTCGAAAGCTTCTATTCTCTTCCTGTCCAAACTATTTATCGTCCATGTTTCACTTCCATACATGGTTACACTCCATACAAATACTTTCACAAACGACTTCCTGACACTTAAATCTATACTCGATGTTAACAAATTTCTATTCTTCAGAAACGCTTTCCTTGCCATTGCCAGTCTACATTTTATATCTTCTCTACTTCGACCATCATCACTCATTTTGCTCCCCAAATAGCAAAACTCCTTTACTACTTTAAGTGTCTCATTTCCTAATCTAATTCCCTCAGCATCACCCGACTTAATTCGACTACACTCCATTATCCTCCTTCTGCTTTTGTTGATGCTCATCTTATATCCTCCTTTCAAGACACTGTCCATTCCGTTCAACTGCTCTTTCAAGTCCTTTGCTGTCTCTGACAGAATTACAATGTCATCGGCGAACCTCTAAGT
The DNA here is from genome assembly GCF_023864345.2 of Schistocerca serialis cubense. Classification (NCBI taxonomy): domain Eukaryota; kingdom Metazoa; phylum Arthropoda; class Insecta; order Orthoptera; family Acrididae; genus Schistocerca; species Schistocerca serialis. The sequence continues at coordinate 218,078,288 of NC_064647.1, read as the reverse complement.
TTTTATTTCTACTCCCTGGATTTTAATACCTACTCCAAATTTTTCTTTTGTTTCCGTTACTGCTTGCTCAATATACGGATTGAATAACATTGGGGAGAGGCTACAACCCTGTCTCACTCCCTTCCCAACCACTGCTTCCCTTTCATGCCCCTCGACTCTTATAACTGCCATCTGGTTTCTGTACAAACAGATAGGTATAGGGGTAAAATATGATGATGATGATGAGGTTAGGTTTGTGGGGACTCAACTCCGTGGTCATCAGCACCCGTACAAAGTCCCTATTTTTACACAGTCTTAGTTTTTACACAGTCCAATCTAGCCACTGTCATGAATGATGATGGTGATGATGATGAGGAGGAGGAGGACAACACAAATACCTGGTCACTGGGCTAGAAAAATCCCCAACGAGGCAGGGAAGCAAACCCAGGACCCCGTGATCCAGAGGCAGTGGACAGGGGTTAAAAACGAAGTTGCGCTCCATAGAATTTTTGAGCTGCCAAGATATGGTGGAAACGTTGGCTGTTGGAAAGAAAGACAAATGGAAACAGTGCAAGTGCGAGGGAGGACACTGGCTATGCTACGTATTGTAATTCTACGGGAGAAGAAAGGAAACAGTGGAAGAAAGACGTATATAGACAGTGGCAGTGACAAGGAGGTGTTATGAAAGCTTAACTATAAAGAGAGAGTGGGTAAAAGAATTTACATTGTTCCGTATGAAAAAAAGTGCGAATAGTTTCGCATGCCAATATTTTTGAGGAATGATGACTGAGGCAGCTGGGTCCGAACATTTCTGGTAGAGTTTTTAAAGAGGAATATATTCTCCTTTGTTGTGATCCGACACCAGTATTTTCCCACTGATTAAATGATACTCTGCAAACTCGACGTAAGCCGATTTGGGACAAATGAATATGGAAACAGGGGACGTGTTTAAAAAAGAACGAGAATTTTGTATTTTCGAGTGTTTTCTTAGTCCGATTTGAACGACGTTTTCGTTCTGGTGTTAAGAGATATGTCTGAAACGTGTGTTTATAGTGTTAGACATGACGGATGTTTGGACTGTTTTCAATTTTCGTGACGGCTAGACATGTTTCAGTAGTAGCGGCAGTTTTTGCACATAAATGGATGAGATAATTTGTGTTTCCTGTATCACGAAGCGACAATCAAATGGTTCAAATGGCTCTGAGCACTATGGGACTCAACTGCTGTGGTCATAAGTCCCCTAGAACCGAGAACTACTTAAACCTAACTAACCTAAGGACATCACACACATCCATGCCCGAGGCAGGATTCGAACCTGCGACCGTAGCGGTTGTGCGGTTCCAGACTGTAGCGCCTTTAACCGCTCTGCCACTCCGGCCGGCTGAAGCGACAATCCCGGAACACGGACAACCCGACACCAGTTGCAGGTTTCTTCCAGGGGAAAAAATATTCATTTTCGGTATTTCACGTAATTATTGACCGAATTTTAAAACGTGTTACAATCTACTCGTTTAGAGGAATACCCTTTCAAATACGCGGGCATTACTCATCCAGTATTTAAAAATGAAACCCAGCTAATCTTACAGCTAACTTCAAACCTTTACGAAAACTTTTCTCGCTAACTACCCCTAAAAGATAATGAAAGGCGAAACCCCGATCGCTCACTACAATTTCGTTCATGAAGTAAATCCTCTGCGTCGGATGTGACACTTTAATTTATTACTTCCTTTCCACTAACTCTATTCGAAACACAATTTGCAGATAGTACCTGTATCCACACAGGTTGTTCATTTTAAGTGAAGACAAAGAAATATCTCTAAAACTATACATCAGATAAAAAAAAATTATGATTCCAATGTGTTTGTATAGGGGGAGGGAAGGGGGGGGGGCATTCAGTGATACCACACTCGACCCCACCCGACGCCGCGCGTGGGTGGCGCTGGGAAACTGAAACCCAAAATGGGAAGCCTCGTTTTTTATTGCAGAATACGATTGTACGTCAAAATCTACATATCTTTTCTCTGAAGCATTTTCTTCGGTTTCAATAGGAGGAATAGAAATTAGTTCATGATAGTAATTTACGACATAGTACTCAATGTCCTCAATGGCCTCTCAATGCTAAGAGGGTAGAACAGGCCAGTATTTTGTAACTTCTAATAGGAAGAACTATTCGCATTGTAGCACTCCTCCGGCATATCGAGCAGGGAACTACTCGAAGCGCTATTATGGACGTGGCTCGAGGTGAACGTTACTCTACTTTTCCAATTAGACAAAGTTGAAACGTAGTACCGCCAACTTCAGTGCACTTAGCGATGCGCTTTTCAAATGACTGTACACGAGACAGAAGCTTGTCTGCTGGAATGACAGTACAGGCGTTTATGATGCAGTCAGCCATGTCTTTCTACCTCTTGGCACTTTCTGCTACACCGTATCTTTTAAGTATCCCCACAGAAATAAATCGGGCAACGTCAAATCCGACGACGTGGCGGGCCTAATAACAGGGGCCCCTCTGCCGATCCACCGACCAGTGTAAACGGGGTCTAATATCTGCCGTGTTGAAACTGCGCAATATGCTGGGCAACCGTCATGCTGAAACCACATAGCTAGTCGAATGTACTGTACCTCGGCGGAAAAGAAAAACGTGGTGGGAGCTATGTGTTCGTTGACGTGCCCATTCACAAAACACGATCCGGTTATGGAAATCGGCGGCATGAAGTTCTTGATGAAGTGATACGTGGTTTGGATTATACTTATGGCGATAATACTTGTGAACATACCACCTACAGACATAGCGGAATCGCTTTGTAATTGCCTGGCGCTTATCCATGGCTTGTGGTGCACTGCCGCTAGTACATGTATTTCATTAGCTTCTCCTGTAACACGTCTGCTTCTTTTTCTTTAGTCGGTGTGTATACTACCGTGGGATATAAAGGAACTCACAAGCATGTATAACAATGGACGAGAGCGAGCTTTCTGTGGAAAACACTCGGCACACAAGGCAACGGCAGCCTCAACATTTCTACTACATTCTCTGTATATCAGGAGCCTTTCAATATTTTATTCTGTGGTTGCAACATTCATCGTCCAGTTGCACGCCTGTTCTCCAAGTGGTAGGCAACTGCAGGCAATAAACACTGTGCAAGTATTGTAATGTTTAGAGATGTTATCTGTTCTACGTCTGCACGATACTTCAGCTGTGGTCACGTTTACTGCCTGTTATAATACGTCGCAGTTCGCTACGCGCCCCGGTGGCGCGTCCAGTAGTAACCCGTTGGTTATGTCGGGGGAATACTACTTCGCGAATGGGATTTCCAATTAGAAGCTATGAAATAATGGCCTGTCCTACCCTTGAAACATGGAGGTGTAGCCCAAGTGGCAATGGATATTCAAGGGCCATTGAGTAGCATGTTGTAAATTACGATTTTGTACCCATTTCATTTAGGCAACACCTACCTGCCATTTGGACAACAGCACTATCTGTGGCGAAACGAAGAAAATATTTCATACAAAATGTATGTAGATTTTGGCGTAGAATTGTTATCTGCAATAAAAAAACGGGGCTTCCCACTGAAGATTTAGAAGTTGACCTCCGACCTCCCCCCCCCCCCCCCCCCCTCTCACCCCACCCCGCCATCCATGTGCATGAGGTGGTGTGGTAGGTCGAGGGTGATATCGTTCGATATCCCCCTCCGAGACAAACAAATAAGAATTATAACTTTTTTTTACCTGATATGTAGTTTCCGAGGTATATCGATGTCTTCAGCTAACATGAACAGTCTGCATATAGCACCGAACGTACTTGCAAAATTATATCATTGTACGAGAAATATTTCAGAAGATGTGATGTCATAATCATTGAGAAGCTTCTAACACTTGCTTTTGCTTAAGAGAGAGCCGAAGTTACCCAGAAAATACACAATTAGTGTTTTTCGTAACGTGACGACTCAGTGACTTCCAACAAACTTCAAGCACAATTTCAAACATTTTCTATAGATTTTCTCGCTGACATTCTTGCGATCAAGTATTTAACACGTTAAATGATTTGTAAAGTAATCAGACTTTGAAGTTGCTATATACGTGAGAATTCAATTCTTCAAAGAATTGGGGTTTACTGTTAATATGCTATAAAAACATATAAAAGTGCAGAGGAGCTTAAGAAAAAATAAAAATTACTTTTGGAGGATTTACTATAGTTAAAATAAGAGTTTGCAAGTGATATCGACGTTTCCCGAAAGGCGATGATGACACTGAAAGATTGCGTGCCCACTGGATGTTACAGCTGGTCATCAACTCATGAAACCGTGGAAAAAGTAAAAAAGAAAATATTATGAGCGCACGCCGAATCAGAATAAGAAGTCGTGGAATATGCTGTCATTTCAATTGGTTCATGCCATGAAAATTTTTCGGATGTTTCCGGTATAAAATGTGCCTGCAGAATTTGTTCCAAAACTTTTAAATCTCAAAGAAAAGCTATTCTTCACGCTGACCGTAACATCATAGAGTACACGCTGTCGGGTACGTTATGGAGGATAAATGTGGACGAAGAGTAAACTGATGTCTTTAAACACATGCCAGTTCTCACGCCTCACAGCAGGCTCGAAATAAATTTCACCCGTGGCTGGAAGACACTTTGAGTGTAACATGAGAAATAGAGATGTCTAGAAGTGGTGTTAACGGCATAACGCTCGGCAAGCCAACGGTAATAAAAAGTAAGTCTCTTAACGTGGAAACCGATGTATCGAGATAGCGTCTACGCCTGATCTTTCGTTACTGAGGCTCCGCTACGTTATGTGGGTTGCCTACCTGCCAGGTAAGCGAGCCACTTGATGGCCTGTTGCAGCACAAGAGTGAATCGTTTACGAGTCTGAGAACATGGGAGCCAAGAAATAAAACAGATTGACAAAGTATTACTCAGTGTCTGTATAGTCTAATGGTATTGCCAACCTTCATGTCATGCCACAGCAGAGTAGATTGACGAGGATAACTACGTCTCTCATCATTGGTATTCTTTCGCCTTGAATTTTAACGTCACTATTGAATCTTTTGTTTTATTATTTCAGTCATTTCTTCTTCGATGTACAGATTGAACAATAATGGCGAGAAAGAATATCCCTTTGTTAAGCCCTTTTTAATCCGAGCATTTCGTTTTTAGTCTTCCACTCTTACTATTCCTTGTTGGTTCTTTTACATATTGTGTATCACCCGTTTTTCCCTACAGCTTAACCCAATTTTTCTCATATTTTCGAACATCCAGCACCATTTTATATTGTGCAACGCTTTTCCCAGCTCGACAAGTCCTATGAAAATACCTTGATATGCCAGAAGTGCCTTTACCTTTCATAAAGCTATACTGACTTGTCATCGAACAGATCCTCAAATTTCATTTTCATTCTTCTGTAAATTATTCCTGTCAGCAACTTGGATGTAGGAGCTGTTAAGTTGATTGTACGATAATTCTCACATTTGTCGGCCCTTGCATCCTCTGAAATATGTGGATGAAGTTCTTCCGAAAGTCTGATGGTATATATTCAGTCTCATACATTCTCCAACGTGCGTAGTCGTTTTTCCACTGATTTTATAAATTTTGATGGAATGTTACCTAGCTCTACTGCGTTATCTGAAGCGAAGCGTTTCAAAGCAATTTTACTGGGTCGCATATCTCTACCTTGTCGGCTCCTGTCTTGTCTTCTATCAAGGCATAAGACAAGGTCTGCCCCTAAGTACTGAATAATAAAGTTAAATATCAAACATCTTTCATAAATTTTCCATAATTATTGGAACACGTTGATTACACATTACATAATTAGTAGACAACGGAAAATGAATATATAAAGTGTTATTAGATCGTTAAGTCCCCTGTTCCTTTTTATTACTAGCTTTGTTTTAAGATAGAGAATATTGATTACTACATCTTAAACATACGTTTTGTACTTGACTATAGCACGAATAAAATGCTTTTACTAGTTGCAACGCATGCTGTATGAAACATTTACAATGGTGTGATCACATGTATCGCATAACTACCTATATATGTTAGTATGGAACGCTTTTATAGGCATTGGTATCGACTACTACAGTTATAGCAAGTTCCGTCCCCCTCCCCTCTGCATCGCCACCACATATATCTCAACCGACAAACGAACTAACAAACTGGGAACGAAGTTTTTCGCGACGGCACTTATATGTAAAACATTCCTGGTATTACAAATTACTACAGAATTCTATTTTTGCGAAGTGATAATTAAAGCATTGTGATACCCCTTATACGATGAAACCTGTAGTGACCCTCGCAATAAGCTCACTTTTATTGGCCAGCGTGCTGTTTTTCTTTTCTGTACAACCATTTATTTCGGCCCAAAGTCTGAGTTTAATGGTGAACCGGAATTTCTTTCTATTTCCATTATTTATGATGTTCAGATGTGTGTGAAATCTTATGGGACTTAACTGCTAAAGTCATCAGTCCCTAAGCTTACACACTACTTAACCTAAATTATCCTAAAGAAACACACACACACTCGAACCTCCGCCGGGACCAGCCGCACAGTCCATGACTGCAGCGCCTGAGACCGCTCGGCTAATCCCGCGCGGCTCTATTATTTATATTAAAGATCCAAGTTGCTGAAAATTGTTGTATTAAATTCTGATCATTGATTTCCAAATTGATTTAGTTGAAAATAATTTGATGTCTCGATACAACCCAGAGTGTCATGGCTATCCGAACACTTGAGCTACAACCTACAATTTTTGATAAAATAGCAAATGACTGTTACGTTTCCACACTTTCAGGTCGATTGTATGCACAAGACAAATAACTAATGTCTCATTATGACTGGAATATTTTTGGCTTAAAATATACATTCAGCTGATATTTTAACTAAATTTCGAAACACGTATTAAGACTAAATCTTACATTTGCTTGTACTTTTCTGACTTGTTAGGTATCAGAAACAATAAATGCTAATTATTTGTCGGTGTCTGTGACTAGATCCAGCGTATACGTCCAGTTGTCGGTTTTGTGTGGGTTCGAAATTCTACTAATATTTCTTGGTACACACAACCATACTTAGTTCACATTGAATTATTAGTCTTTTCTGAGCGCTGCTTCATTAAACTGATCCCACAGACATGCTACGTAGCGATTTGCACAGGGTATATTGCACGTTTCTGGTCTGACTATGGTATTAAAATTAAGCCTGGGAATTTGAGAACATCGCTGTAGGTAAACCTAAAACCGTGAAAGAGCTAAATACCTGGCGGAGTTACTAAGGTCTCTCGTGTGTCACTGCACACATAAACATAACTGAATTTGTGAAGTTGCTGGACAGTTTCGATGTAAAATCTTTCTTCGCAAGGAATACGCCAGGACTCCTTGACGTTAGCAGGGAGTCACCTTAAGACACTGTGGAGCTATTCCGCCACGCACTCACTGCCACCTACTTCCAATGCGATGGAAAGTTCTACCAATAGGTAGACGGAGTCACTATGTGATGCCCAGTTTCCATGTCTGGCAGAGCTATACGTGGAACACTTCAAGGAAGCAGCTCTCAAAACCACGCTTATGAAACCGAAGGTAATCCTTCGACACGTTGACGATACATTAATTGAAATCGGCTCTGAGATGTGCACATTTTGCCCCTCACTCTGATTATTGATTATTCTATCGAATTTTTTGCAAGGTAGCTCCAATTTAGATAAGGCGTAACATTGGCTCTGAGGTGTGTACACGTTACTCATTGCTCTCAGTATTGATTACTCTGTCGAATTTCTTTAGTAATGTAGCTTCAGTTTAAATGAGGTAAGTCATAACGCAGTCGTAGTGTGGCCACATATCGAAGAAAACCTGAAGGAATTTCTTGACCACCTTAACAGCATACACGACAGTTTGAATTTCACCATGGAGGTAGAAGAAACGGATACTCGCATTTCCAAGATATTCTGATACGGAAGAAAACTGATAGCACTCTGAGAAGCTCTGTCTATTGCAAAAAAAGACACTCGCGGATCTGTACCTAAACGCTAATAGCAATCAGCGTCTAGCACAACACAAATATGTGCCCACTACCCGGTGGCACAGAGCAGAAGACAAATGCGCCAGGGAGAGTCTACCTCCCGATATGCAGCATCTGAAGGAAACCTTTCACAAAAACAGTTACTGAGACATCAGACGCTCGCTCCAGCCGAGCACGAGTAAGAAACAAGACGATCCGGAAGAGGACATACAGCGTTTGGCGTTCCTTCCATATGCTGGGTCGCCCAGGGACAAGATCTACAGGATGCTGGAGAAGAACATCATTAAAACCATGTTCCGCTCATCGGCTGAAATCAGAAATATACTTGGCTCAATGAAAGACGAACTAGGACTACAGGCACCTGAACTCAACACCAAGTCGAATTAAATTAAATTCGACGCGGTACCACGGTACTATAGGCTTTAATTTTAATGTTTTATGCTTCTGAAGTAGGCTAGATTAATTTAGCCGAAACCTGGTAAAGATCAGAAAATTTTCATGTTATAGTAATTATAATAATGACTGGAATACTCTCTTTCAAATTCTAAAGGTGGCAGGGGTAAAATACAGGGAGCGAAAGGCTATTTACAATTTGTACAGAAACCAAATGGCAGTTTTAAGAGTCGAGGGACATGAAAGGGAAGCAGTGGTTGGGAAGGGAGTAAGACAGGGTTGTAGCCTCTCCCCGATGTTGTTCAATCTGTATATTGAGCAAGCAGTAAAGGAAACAAAAGAAAAATTCGGAGTAGGTATTAAAATTCATGGAGAAGAAATAAAAACTTTGAGGTTCGCCGATGACATTGTAATTCTGTCAGATACAGCAAAGGCTTTGGAAGAGCAGTTGAATGGAATGGACAGTGTCTTGAAAGGAGGATATAAGATGAACATCAACAAAAGCAAAACAAGGATAATGGAATGTAGTCTAATTAAGTCGGGTGATGCTGAGGGAATTAGATTAGGAAATGAGGCACTTAAAGTAGTAAAGGAGTTTTGCTATTTGGGGAGCAAAATAACTGATGATGGTCGAAGTAGAGAGGATATAAAATGTAGGCTGGCAATGGCAAGGAAAGCGTTTCTGAAGAAGAGAAATTTGTTAACATCAGTATTGATTTAAGTGTCAGGAAGTCATTTCTGAAAGTATTCGTATGGAGTGTAGCCATGTATGGAAGTGAAACATGGACGATAAATAGTTTGGACAAGAAGAGAATAGAAGCTTCCGAAATGTGGTGCTACAGAAGAATGCTGAAGATTAGATGGGTAGATCACATAACTAATGAGGAAGTATTGAATAGGATTGGGGAGAAGAGACGTTTGTGGCACAACTTGACCAGAAGAAGGGATCGGTTGGTAGGACATGTTCTGAGGCATCAAGGGATCACCAATTTAGTATTGGAGGGCAGCGTGGAGGGTAAAAATCGTAGAGGGAGACCAAGAGATGAATACACTAAGCAGATTCAGAAGGATGTAGGTTGCAGTAGGTACTGGGAGATGAAAAAGCTTGCACAGGATAGAGTAGCATGGAGAGCTGCATCAAACCAGTCTCAGGACTGAAGACCACAACAACAACAGTAATTTTTCAAGATTCCCTGCCCTTGAGTGACAGCCTGTGTTTGACAAACGATTCGTACGGTCCAGGATCGTTGCATAGAGAATCATTGCCACACGCGTTTATTTCAGCCAGAAAAATCTGCGTTGGAGGAACATTGTCTTGCTGAAGGACATAAAATGTTGTACGATGAGACACAAGTGGTTGCCCCTGCGTGGCGGTATTGGGACTGTGTAGTGAAAGAAGCCATTGAAATCTGGGTGTCTGAAAATGGAAATGAGCGTATGGCATCAATGGCCGGGAGGCCCCATCCGGGGCAGTGTAAGTCCTATTTACGTTTACGACACATTGGGCGACTTGAGCGCCGGTGCTAAGGATGAAATGATGATGAGGACAGCACCCAACCCCCTGGGTGGAGAAAATCTCGGATCTGGCCGGGAATCGAACCCGGGCCCGCTTGCATGGGAGGCGAGCACGTTACCATCCAGCTAAGCAGGCGGATCCTTCTATCTGATAATATTATAAACAGAGATAAGGGGTATCCTTTAAGTAAGAGTTGGAACCCTGTTCTGTTTGACATCAAGAAACAACGGTCCTTGTTCCGGTCATCAAAAACTGTCACTAGTGTTCGATATCAATGTATCGTTTCCGGTGTGCCGTTGTACCTGTCGCTAGAGAGCAGTAATGTCCGCGCACGCGCGGTGGTCCCACGGTCGGTGACTAAGGGAGTCGCAGCGGCGTGTTTGAGTTCCGTTCCAGCGAGATAGTGCGACGGCTTTCTCACCTGAAGATGGCGGCGAGGTGGACCGCAGAGATATTATGTCCAGAAGAAGACATGTTCCGGCTGGAGACCCGACATGAATACAAACTCTTATACAACTTACTATTGTTCGTACTCGCAACTGTAGATACCTTTCATGTAAATCTGAGTGATGGGCTGGAGCTTTGAACGGTCGTGTGCTGGGCACTGCAATAGCTGTCTCGTTAAGTGCAGGTGTTGTGTCCTTCCCCATCTGAGTTTAACATGGGCAGTCGGAGTGTACTTCGGAATAGTTTTGACGGTAATGGTGAAAGATACTGCATGTACTTGAAAAATACAACCACGTTCACGTGATTAAACAGTTAACTTATGAACAGTAGTCGAAACTAAGGCAACAGAGCCATCTAGCCAGACCGGTTTTTAGAAGTGACCTCGTTTGACATCTGGTGCGTCAGCTGCTCTTCGTATTCATGAGAGGCAAGCATGTGTCTCGCAATTACCGGCTTGTATACGACCTCATTTCTCAGGTCACTGGCATATTACGGTCAGCAGTGAAAGCTTTTATTTTTAAAAGTGGAACTAGTTACAGAGCCCCTGTACTCTGTTACGATAAACAGGGATTAGACATAATAATACAAACACCTGCCAAATTAAAGGAAATCTGTCGCATACTCCACCCGTCTGGTGCTGAAGGGCGCTACATGAGTAATTTACTTTAGTGGCGGTCTTATCAAAAAATGATGTTTCACAATTCATATTAAGGGCTGTAGAGATTCTAAGGGGGGGGGGGGGGGGGGGGGGGTGGTAGGTAACTTTGTAGGTATAGTTTCGGTAAGGAGCCATGTTCGGAAATATACCGCTTGGATATAAAATAATTTTGATGATAGAACCACGTTCAAATCTCCAGCTTCACGGTACGCACACGGCGGTACAAAGATCTCTGACCTGTGTGTTCCATACGACTCCGTAGCATGGTCAGTGTTTCGGAGTATTCGTGGTCGGGTTCGTTTGCATGTGACGGAGTACGTCCTTGTCAAAGTCAAGAGTGAGGCACATCCGTGAAGCACCACAGTCAACCCTCCTAGCAGCGAAAGAACCAGTTTCTTGAAGCATTGTGATAGTCTGACGAAAATTGTGTACTCCCGTCGTATTTACAACACGGGCAGACGATCATAACTGCAAGAGGGATAAACGGCGGTGAACCATTCTCGATTTGTATACGCGCTATGAAGCTGGAGTTTTGAAAATGATCCAAGTGTCAAACTTGTTTTACGGTTATGTACAAAACGAGAATTTCCAGACATACATTCTTATAAAAACTTTCCATACTACTTAGGCCTCTCTGCAGTCACTAGAATCTCGTAATAGTAATTATGAAACACTGCACGTATTTATGAACAGCGTTGTACATACGAGGTTTGGAACATTAATAGTGGCAACTAATTATTTACAGCTCGTAAACAAACAGATACATTTTTCAAAGTATTACTGACCCTCAAAGTAGTCACCAGCATTATGTATAACCCGTTGCCAGCGATGTGGAAGTCGTAACACACTCTTAGCAGTACCAGTTGTGTTGACAGTTCGACCGGCACGGTCTATTGCCGGACGAATTTGTAGCAGTTCAGAAGTGAATGCCGTGAACTGTTTCCTCCGGTTGTGAAATCGCGTTGAATTCACGAGGGCTTCAGTCAAGGGAGTGCAGTGGGTGGTATAGCCCCATCAGTCAAACAAATCAGTAACAGCTTGCGCTGTACACAACCTACGACCAGCTTAGAGACTGAAGTGATGACACTTTCTGCAGGACCTGACCATCATTTTGCAGGACAATGCTCAAGCACGTACAGTGCAAGCTGTTTCTGATTAGTTTGACCGATGCGCTAAGGGCCATACCACCTACTACACTCTCCTGACTTAAGCCCTCATAAGTTCAACTCTACTTCTAAATTGAAGGCTACACTTCACGGCATTCGCCTCAGAACTGCTACAAATTCGTCGGGAAATAGACCGCGCCGCTCAAACTGTCAACACAACTGGCACTGTTAAGAGTGTGTTACGACTTCCACATCGCTGGCAACGGGCTATACACAATGCTGATGACCACTTTGGAGGTCAGTAAAACTTTGAAACACGTGTCTATTTTGTACGATCTGTAAATAAATAATAGCCAGTATTAAAATTCCAACCCTCGTATGTACGTTCCATGTCTCCTCCTAAATGACTGGATCGATTTCAACTAACCTTCAGACCTATCCTGAAAGAAGTACCAATGATTAGAAATCGGGTATCTCCTATGTCAATAGGGGACGGGTTACAGGTAGAATGGGTGTAACTCTGGAACATACAGAACAACTTGGACCAAATTCTTTTACATACACTAATCAGCCAGCCAGATTATTATGAACCCCCAATTTAAAAGCCAGTATGTCCACCTCTAACACGGGTAACAGCGGTGACACATCGTGGCATGGAAACAGTGAGGCCTTGGTATGTCGCTTGGTATGGTGGGTGGTGCGGAAGTGTGGTGGGGGGTGGGTGGGTGTAGGGGGGCTGGAGAGTGGCCACCACATCTGCACACACAAGTCACCCAATTCCCATAATACCTGGGGAGGGGGTCGGAGAGCTTTGACGCCACGTTCTGCCCAGTTGAGGGGCCAGAACATCAATTTGAGCTCGCCCCTGTGTTACTCTAACAATTTTATCACACTCCTGACCTTATGACATGGCGCATTATCTTCCTGAAGAACACTGCAGTTGGAAAACAATATGGCCATGCCGTCAATCAGGACGTCATGGTTCCTTACAAGAGCTCCACTGGATCCGTGAATGTTCCCCAGAGCATAATGGAGCTTCCATCACCTTGTCTCCGTCTTACAGTAGAGGTGTCAATGAGCTATTCTCTGCGAGACGAAGGATACGCGACAGCCCATCGGCATGATGAATAAGGTATCAGGATTCATCAGACCGTGCAATGGTCTTCCACTGCCCCTACGTCCAGTGCCGTTGGTCACGTGCCCTTTTCAGTCGTAGTTGCCGATGCCGTGGGGTTAACATTGGCACATGAATGGGCCGAGCGGAGGCCCATAGTTAGGAGTGTTGGGTGCACTATGTGATCACACACCCTTGCACTCTGCCTAGCATTGAAGTCTGATGTTAGCTCCGCTACAGTTCACCGCCTGTCCTATTTCACCTGTTTCCCAGCTTACGACGTCCGACACCTGTAATGAAGGCTGGTGTGCGAACCCCACGAGTTCTGGACGCGATTTTAGATCGGTTTCGCCACTTGTTACAGACACTTACCATTGCACTTTGGAATATTTAGGAACGCCGATTTCGTGCCAGGCCTCACAGACCGACATCGATACCTCTGCTCAGTGCAGCACTCCGTTAAGAATGGGCTGCCACTCCTCAAGAAACCTTCCAGCATCTGATTGAACGTATGCCTACGAGAGTGGAAGCTGTCATCAAGCTTAAGGGTTGGCCAGTACTATATGGAATCCCAGCATTACCGATGGAGGCCGCCATGAATTTGTAAGTCAGTCCGGATACTTTTGATCACATTGCGTATGTCAACATAGACAAGAACATGTCATGTATACACGGACAGGGGCCATCCGGCATTACGAAGGGAGACTGTAAAATCTTCGCATGGTTCAAATCGCCTTAAGCAGTACGGGACATAACATCTGAGGTCATCAGTAGCCTAGTCTTAGAACTACTTAAACCTAACTAACCTAAGGACATCACACACATCCATGCCCGAGGCAGGATTCGAACCTGCGTCCGTAGGAGCAGCGCGGTTCCGCACTGAAGCCGCTAGAACCGCTCTTCCACAGCGGCCGGTAACTTCGCATGAAAACAGCTGAAGGAATGGATGTCCATCCTACTACATCGACGAAGGACTTCAGCTGATGATATGTTTGAGAAAATGTTCGACAGCAGCTGTTTACTGAGCATGTTTCAAGATGTAAGTGTGGAGGTAACTTTTTCTCTTATAATCACTCTTGACTTTCAAAAAGCTACCAGTTGTCCGGATAGCACAATGTCTGTTCATACAGACGTGGAAGAATGAGGTATCATGTTCAGATGTGTGTGAAATCTTATGGGACTTAACTGCTAAGGTCATCAGTTCCTAAGCTTACACACTACTTAACCTAAATTGTCCTAAGGACAAACACACACACCCATGCCCGAGGGAGGACTCGAACTTCGGCCGGGACCAGCCGCACAGTCCATGACTGTAGCGCCTTAGACCGCTCGGCTAATTCCGCGCGGAGAGGTATCATGGTCGAGCAGCTCATTATGAACTACAAATTTCAGCAGTCAGTGCTAAACGACGCCTGAGGTGGTGCAAATAGCGACGTCGGTGGAGAGTGGATAACTGAGAACGGGTGCTTTGTTGTACGTGACGCCGTTGGCGCCAGGCGCTTCTCTGTATTATTTTCGACCTCTGCGATCCACTCTGTATCACGTGGCCGCGGGTTTCCTCATTCGTCGCTCTTCTGCAGTTTAAGAACACGACGCTGTGGGGAGATGGCTGGGTTTAGGTCGGTCGGCTGGGGCACCGGTGTGCAGTCTGCTCATCGGCAGTCGCTCTTTGCGCATGCTCTACATCATTCTGTCACGTGGGCGGTGGGGCTGCGGGTGGAGACGTGCGTGCGGTCGGCGAGTGTGTGCTGCGTCTAGTGAGAGAGCGATGGTCTCGCCTGTGCTGCTAAACGATGTGAGCATGTGCAAGCGGCTTTGGAATGTATCAGCCTGAATTCGTTCTGTTTGCAGTTAACGGCCCTCGCAGTGTTTGGCCGCCCATGTTGTCCTTTTCGTAATGTCCGCTGGTGCACAACTTATTGAACTGTGGTTGTCCATGTGAATGAAGTTTGCCTGTCCAAGGAGTGTATATCTAAGCACGTGTCTGTGCACTCCGAAATAACCATAGGTTCGATTTTCCGGCTGTCTGCTGGTATTTAGGTAATGAGTTCAGAGGTAAACAAGTAGGGGCTTAATGATGAGAAATTTATTGTGTGCTAGAGTCCTGCCTTATTGTGATTATTGAATGTCGGTTTATGGAATACACATAAAATAATTAATCGGCTCTGGGGTTATGTTATGAGCTAAGTTACGAGGGAATGGTTTAGCACCATGTCCAGCTTCTTATACACTTGAGTATATTATCACTTCTTGCTCTGGCAATAATAAGCCTATCTGCACTTGTCATTAATGGCAAAGTAGTGCAGATATTTAAATCGGTTAATTCTGAATGTGACTTGATTGTGGGTTCCTTGTGGCTATATTTCTATTTTGAAATCTTTCTAGTGTTTTAAGGGTTGTGTTACTCTAAATACTGCCCAGTTGCTGTGTGGTTTTGTGCTGTTCTTTCAGTGGCTTAATGAACGGTGCGCTCCGTCCGTTGCAGCTGGACGTTCAACTGTGTTTCAATTGTAGCCGATAGCGCGGTCGCTGTGTTTATCAGAAGACTGCAGTTCTTCGGAGAATTTAAGTTGAGTATTTTATTATTTGTTCCTGGTGGCGCCGAGGCGTCCGACTTTCCTTCTTCATCGTTCCTTTCAGCTTTCATTCAGCTTCGATCTGAGTTGTGGTTTCCGCGCACCTCTGATGTGCCGTTACTTGTCACTGAAATTTTGTAATACTTGAAAGATGCCTATCATTGTAGCGAGTTTTTAATATCTTATTCAAAAAGAGAAATTGTGAGTCCCTTGGTCTGCTTCTGTGGGAGTTTCTCTTAGTAAACCGTTTATTATCCGTATGGTTCCTCAGATCTTTGTAAAGCAGGATTCTAAAATTAGTCATTGTTTGGGGTGGGCTTCGACGACCGTAGACATTTTGTCTGTTTAGTAATGCTTCAAGTTCTAGAGAAATCATATGTATCATTCTGGGGTTTGCTGCTGTCATGCAATTGTTAAATAAAGTCTGATGGAAATTACAAACCAGAGTTTGCGTTTAATTGGTAATTATTGCCTTGTCTTTATTGAGTTGAAGTAGCCTTGAGTGTGTGTTCCACGTACCACTTTGGAGTGGCGAATCACTATACATCCAGCGGGAATCCGATGGGAGTGTCTGGCTTTGGCGAATACGTGGAGAGCGTTATCTGCCATCAAACTCGTATTAAGTGCCAGCGGTGAAGTAAGGAAGAGGTGGTGTTACGGTATGCGAGTGCGTCTCGTGGGTGAGGTGTGACTTCCTCATCGCGCTACGGAACAGTCTAAATACGGAAGAATATGAAGACTTCTGATGGCATCGTTTACTGTGTGCAGTAGAGGAAATGTTCGGAGACGATATGTTTGAATTTATGAGCATTACAATGCACCCAGTCATAAAGCACCATCGGTGGTACAATGGTCTGTTGATAATAACATTCCTGAACAAACAGGCCAGCGCAGAGTCCCTACCTGAACCGGATGGAACAGCTTTGGGATGGTTTTGAACGTTGACTTAGCTTCAGAGGCCAGCGTCTATCACTACCTTCTCTGGGCTGCCATTCCTCCACAGACATTAAAACCCTTACTGAAAGTATGAAGATGGCATCTGTGCATTCGGACAGATCCCATCTTCATATCGTTAAGGCTGACCGGCTGATGACCTTCTTCAGTGCGGGTACACACGAATTGCTTGAACTCTTGCGGGACACGGTCGATTGTCTGCCGCGAGTGATGAGTATAATGGCAAGGGCACTACGAATGTAGTGTGTGGACATTACGATGGGAATGTGGGTCTCGCGGGGAGCGTGCCAGAGATAAGTCCCTGCAGTCGCACTATCCTCTGTGCCCTCGGTCGCTCAGATCGATAGGGCGTCTGCAATGTATGTAGGAGGTCCCGGGTTCGAGCCCCAGTCGGGGCACACTTTTTCAACTATCTCGGTTGATGTATATCAACGCCGGTCAGCAGATAATGGTACTGATTTAATTGTAACTTACTGCATCCGTTCCCAGGAGAGTTCAAGGCATCATGAAAGCCGATGGTGGATAATACACTATACAGGGTGAGTCACCTAACGTTACCGCTGGATATATTTCGTAAACCACATCAAATAATGACGAATCGATTCCACAGACCGAACTTTAGGAAAGGGGCTAGTGTAATTGCTTAACACAAACCATACAAAAATGCACGGAAGTATGTTTTTTAACACAAACCTACCTCCTTTTAAATGGAACCACGTTAGTTTTGTTAGCACATCTGAACATATAAACAAATACGTAATCAGTGTCGTTTGTTGCATTGTAAAATGTTAATTATCTCAGGAGATATTGTAACCTAAAGTTGACGCTTGAGTACCACTCCTCCGCTGTTCGATCGTGTGTATCGGAGAGCACTGCAACATACATCGCGTTTCTACAGAATGATCTGCCACGTTGCTCGAAAATGTCCCACTGGGAACGCGTCGACGTATGTGGTATCAGCATGATGGTGCACCTGCACATTTCGCAATTAACACTAGGCTTACCCTTGACAGGATGTTCGACGGGCGTTTCATAGGACATGGAGGACGCACAAATTGGCCAGCCCTTTCTTCTGATCTTACACCTCTGGACTTCTTTCTGTGGGGTACGTTAAAGGAGAATGTGTACCGTAATGCGCCTACAACCCCAGAGGATATGAAACAACGTATTGGGGCAGCCTGCGGCGGCATTACACCAGATGTACTGCGGCGTGTACGACATTCATTACCCCAGAGATTTCAATTGTGTGCAGCAAATGATGGCCACCACACTGAACATCTATTGGCCTGACATGTCGGACACACTCTATTCCACTCCGTAATTGAAAACGGAAACCACGTGTGTACGTGTACCTCACCCCTCATGGTAATGTACATGTGCGTCAGTGAAAAAGACCAATAAAAAGGTGTTAGCATGTGGACGTAATGTGCTGTTCCAGTCTCTTCTGTACCTTAGGTCCATCACCATTCCCTTTGGATCCCTACTTAATTCGGTGCTCTCCGATACACACGATCGAACAGCGGAGGAGTGGTACTCAAGCGTCAACTTTAGGTTGCAATATCTCCGGACGTAATTAACGTTTTACAATGCAACAAACGGCACTGATTACGTATTTGTTTATATGTTCAGATGTGCTAACAAAACTAACGTGGTTCCATTTAAAAGGAGGTAGGTTTGTGTTAAAAAACATACTTCCGTGCATTTTTGTATGGTTTGTGTTAAGCAATTACACTAGCCCCTTTCCTAAAGTTCGGTCTGTGGAATCGATTCGTCATTATTTGATGTGGTTTACGAAATATATCCAGCGGTAACGTTAGGTGACTCACCCTGTATATTAACCTTCACAAAAATGTGTTCGGGTAATTCTCATCACACAGGGTATTTTGAAGTAATTTTGTCAGAACACAGTTTCATGTCTAACATTTTACGTACAAAACATTGGTACTTTGATGTTTTCGTGCTTCGTTATTAGGACAATCTAATTTGTGGTTCACGTGATTTTAATATTACAGGATGTTACACACTTTTCACCGATGATTTATGAATATCATGGAATGTATGTATATATGTTCCACGGCTGCTCGTAAAACTGTTTTCATAAAACAGTACACACACCAATATCGGCAAAAAAAGCAGCGTAGATTTAAGGACAACGTACCTCTTATAGAGGTGGAGGTTGAAAAGAAATTGAGGTTACAAAAGAATGACAAAAACGTATAACGCAACTTCAGCGAAATGATTCAGTATTCCTGTAAAACTACTGTGATAGTGAGATGGGGAGCGGGATGGCGGTGGGGGGGGGGGGGGGGGGGGGCAGGGGAATGGGAAGGGCGCCGTGTAAAACTGATCGAAAACGACCAGTTGGTATTCGACGAACACAACGGGCACATCCCTTTCTAGAGTACTGTTTATGGTTTGCAGTAAACATTGCTTTCAAAATGCGCCGACTTCTCATTTACACCCAGGCTCCTCCGACAGAGGAAATAAAAAAAAAAAAGCTGTGTGAGTGAACGTCAAGACATGAGATGCTATACTAACCGTTTTACAAATAAATGTCTTTTCTTTTTTCATTTCCACCCCTAAAAGTTTACCACCACTTTTAGCATGTATGTGTGTGAGTCTTTGTGTGTGTGTGTATGTGTGTGTGTGTGTTCATCTGTGTCTGTGTATCTGTGTGTGGGTATGAGAGACAGAAATATGTATCAGAGATGCATACACGGAGTAATTCACGAATAAAAATACTATTTGTAAAGACCGGCTGCTTGATTTATATGGATACCTAATAAACATCAGCCGTAAACAGAATTCTGTGGGAGGCACCTTACAACAGGCGTAGTGCCGTTTAAGAGTTTCGAGAACTTATATTCCTATCGTTTTTCTCCGTCAATCACGAGTCACGAATAAAAGACACAATGTTGCTACTGCATGAGTAAAAGTCCATACTGTCGCCCTATCTCTTCCTGCCTAGCAGCATCATTTTCTATGGTGGCAATGTTGCTATGTGCCAACGGCCTTGCCGCAATGGTAACACCCGTTCCCACCACATCAGCAAAGTTAAGTGCTGTCGGGCTGGGTTAGCAGTTGGGTATGTGACCATCCGAGCTACCGAGCACTGTTGGCAAGCGGGGTGCACTCAGCCCTTGTGAGGCAAACTGAGGAGCTACTTGACTGAGAAGTAGAGGCTCCGCTTTAGTAAACTGACATACGGCCGGGAGAACGGTGTGCTGACCACATGCCCCTCCACATCCGCGTCGAATGACGTCTGTGGGCTCAGGATGAGGCGGCGGCCGGTCGGTACCGTTGGGCCTTCCAAGACCTGTTCGGACTTAGTTTTAATGTTTTTATCTCAGCGAGACTTCCTGCATGTATAGGCCACCGGCGGGAATATGAATTAGAGTTGCAATTCTCTGTGACGCGTGGGTAGGGCACCAGACATTGTTAGCGTTGTGTGTGTTTGGTGTTGTTACCACGTAGTGAACTCATTGTAACATTCTGTGTCATCTGGTACCACTGCTCCGGACACCATAAGACAAACACAGGGAAGCATGGCTTGCTGATTAATGGTGTAATATTGTGTTCAGCGACGAATCGTGGTCCTGCATTACCCCGAATTACGGTCGTCAGCGAGTGTGGTGGCAACCTTGGTATTGATTCTATTCTTGCAAGGTTCTACAGTGGCAAAGTGATTTTACTCCTCACGTTATGGTGTGGAGACCCATCGAGTATGACGTCATGAGTTATATAACTCTGACAGTACAACGATACGTCACGAGCACCCTCCTATGACCGTTACATATACATATGGTATAATTTATCAACAGTACACTGCTCGTCCACACATTGCAAGTGCCTCTTTTAATTGGCTATGTGATGCTGAATTACTGCTGTGGCCAGTAAAATCCCCAGCTCTGATCTCGACAGAAGACGTGCGCGACCAATCAGGACGTCAACTCCCTCCTGGTGAAACAAGTACCCCGGATATCAAGGACCAGATGCTAAAGTTGTGGGCCGCCTTACCTCAGGCGAGAATTCATTGGCTTTGTTACACCCATCTCAACCGAATTAGTGTGTGTGTCCAGAGCAAATGGGATGTAACATCTTATTGATAACTAGGCTCATGAACGATCCTTGAAAATTTGACTTTATTTTGTTATCATTCGAATAACTTCGTATGCCCTCTCAACCCATAATGTTTAATTTTGTTTCCTATGTGCTATTGACAAGCGATTTCAGATCGATTCCGTATTTCTGGATTTCCGGAAGGCTTTTGACACTGTACCACACAAGTGGCTCGTAGTGAAATTGAGTGCTCATGGAATACCGTCTGAGTTATGTGACTGGATTTGTGATTTCCTGTCAGAGATGTCACAGTTCGTAGTAATTGATGGAAAGTCCTCGAGTAAAACACAAGTGATATCTGGCGTAGTGTTATAAGCCCTTTGCTGCTCCTTATCTGTATAAACGATTTGGGAGACAATCTGAGCAGCCGTCACCGGTTGTTTGCAGATGACGTTGTCGTTTATGGAGAAATAAAGTCATCAGAAGATAAAAAAAAACTGCGAAACGATTTAGAAAAAATATCTGAATGGTTCCAAAAGTGGCAGTTGATCCTAAATAACGAAAAGTGTGAGGTCATCCACATGAGTGCTAGAAGGAACTCGTTAAACTTCGGTTACACGATAAATCAGTGTAATCTAAAAGACGTAAATTCAACTAAGTACCCAGGTATTACAATTACGACCAATTAAATTGGAAGGAACAGATAGGAAACGTTGTGGGGAAGGCTAAGCAAAGACCGCGTTTTATTGGCAGGACACTTAGAAAATGTAACAGACCTACTAAGGAGACTGCCTACAGTACGCTTGTCCGTCCTCTTTTAGAATACTGCTGCGCGGTGTGGGATCTTTGCCAGATAGGGCTGCCAGAGTACATCGAAAAAGTTCAAAGAAAGGCAGCACGTTTTTTAGTGTCCTGAAATATGGCAGAGTGTGTCACTGAAATGATACAAGGTTTTGGATGGACGTCATTAAAAGAAAAGCGTTTTTCGTTGCGACGGAATCTTCTCAATGGCTCTAATGGCTCTGAGCACTATGGGACTTAACATTTGAGGTCATCAGCCCCTAGACTTAGAACTAATTAATCCTAACTAAGGACATCACACACATCCATACCCGAGGCAGAATTCGAACCTGCGATAGTAGCAGCAGCGTGATTCCTGACTGAAGCGCCTAGAACCTCTCAGCCACAACGGCCGGCACGGAATCTTCTCACGAAATTCCAATCACCAACTTTCTCCACCGAATGCGAAAAATTGTGTTGACACCTACCTACATAGGGAGGAACTGTCACCACGATAAGGGAAATCAGATCTCGTACGGAATGATATAGGTGTTCATTGTTTCCGCGCGCTATACGAGATTGGAATAATAGAGAATTGTGAGGGTGGTTCGATGTACCCTCTGCCCGGCACTTAAATTTGATTTGCAGAGTATTCCTATAGACGTAGATGTAGATGTAGATGAAGTACCTTTTCACACAAGTGTGACGTCAGTTGTGTCAGATATGTTGACGTAACGGACACCACTGTTTTTTGATACAGCACCATAAATATCAGCATTTTTAGGGACGTACCGGCGTCAGACGCAATTGGGCATTGAAATAAATCTGTGGCGGAAGTAAAAGATATGTTATTTGTGCCAAGACGGGATATGTCCGAAGGAATAGAAACCACATATACACTGGAAGGAATTATCACAGTGTGAGAAAGGGTTGTAGATGTGATGTACGTGTACAGCCAAACAATTGATTATGGTTACAGTTTGAGAAAAATCATCCAATTTATTCAAGTGAAAGTGCTTCACAAATGAGCAAGTCAATAGGCGACTGATCTTGCTCTGGTCCCCATGTAAGCGGGTATTCGGCGTGGCACAGAATTATCAGATGTCTTCTTGACGGGTATAGTGCCAAATTCTGTCCAACTGGCGCCCTAGATAGTCAGCATGCAGAGATGTTTGCAGGGCTCTGCCCATTAAACTACAGACGTTCTCTGTTCCGGAGAGCGCAACGACCTTGCTAGCCAAGGTAGGGTTCGGCAAGCACGAAGACGTGCAGTACAAACTATGGTCGTGTACGGACGGGCCTTATCTTCCTTAAATATAAGCTCAAGATAACTTGCCATGAGGGACCACAATGCGGGGCTTAGAAAATCATCCACGTTGCACTGTGCCGTAAGGATGCCGTGGCTGTAAAGAGAAGGCATCCCAGACCATCTCTCTTGTTTGCCAGGCCATATGGCGTCTCCGGTCTCACCTTCGACATAAAATCTCAATGGCTGAAATAAAATAGGCTTCAGTGCGGGTCCCGCTGCTAACTGAGCTCCAATGAGCGAAGACGTGTCTGGAGATGCCGTGGGCAACCTGTCGCCACCATATGGCTTAACAACCAGGAGTGATTTTTTTTTCGCACCAGGACCCCTTTGGTTATCATCAGAACGTCAGAAGCACGTCATAGTACGGCCCGTTTTGTCTCAAGGCAAGCCGTCCTGGACTTACATTTCAGCAAGATGACGCCCACCAGCTCACGAGAACTTATACTACTTACCTTCGTGTTTGCCAAACCCCGACTTATCTAGCAAGATCGCCGGGTCTCTTCCCAGTTGAGAACGTTTTGAGCATTATGGTGGGGGGTTCCTTCATCCATATCGGGAATTTCACGCTCTAACGCGGCAACTGGACAAAATTTCACATTCACTCTCTATCCGTCCATCATGGCCAGGGGACATAGGCTGGTAATTAATTTTCAATGTCTATAAAATTCAACAACAGCCGTATATTTTAAGACATCCTACTTTATGCCGAAAGCAACCAGTTTCGGCATTTCAATTTGCCACCTTCAGGCCCCATACGATTCTTTCCAAACTAACTAACTTGCCGCAGTTCACGGTATCCATTGATTTATGGTGCTGTGTGACAAGTTCGTCTATTTAGATAGAAGCGTATGGGGCCTGAAGATGGCAAAACGAAATGCCGAAACTGGTAGATTTCAGAATAAAATAAAATACTTAAAGTGTACCGCTGTTGGTGAATTTTTTTGACTCTGAAAATTTGGCAGTATACCCCTCAAGAAGACATCAGCAACTCTGTCAGTCAATGCCAAGCCGAATAACTATTTACATAGGGACCAGAGGGGTACCAGCCCGTTATTAACTTGCTCAACTGGTAAAGTTCTTTCACTTCAACAAATCATCCAGTTTTTCTGTAATTGTAATCTTTTGTTTGTCTGTACACGTACTAACACCTACAGATTTTCTCCCCATTCGGATAATTCCCTCGCTGCGCATCTCTCGCCCTCTCTTCTCTTTTTTCTTGGACTGTTTGTTGTATATCTGTAAGCTTGCTATCAAATCCTTGGTGCAGTGTAGGGAGTAAGATAAATGGCCAAGGACGTGACAAGTATAGAATTTGGATCGGACGGAAAGCGTGTTCGGTTAGGTGAAGCGATGAAAGCGATCGCTATCGTAAAGCAGGAGATCCCGATTCGAGTTTCGGTTTTGCTCAAATTTTCAATTTCTGCCACCGAATTGCTTCAGTACAAAATTGCGACTGACGTCGGTACCTCCCTCAAAATGTCAATAGGGAGCTTTGTAGTCGGGATCTGGAATCTGTACATCTGTGACAGATTCGCTCTGTGTTCTGGAAGAAATATTGTAGAAGTGAGAGGTAAATCTTGCCCGATGGTAATGTCAGTGGTATGTGATGAACCACACTCTCGCATGACGACCAGGCACAAGAGCCTTTAGTATCCAGAAACACAGAGCAATGCTGCAACCCTCCGACACGTCAAACTTCTCTTTCCCTTTCTTTAAAATTATTTGTTGTGTAGATCGAGCGGTGCCCGTTTTCGACCGAAACCAGTTGTCCCGTTGGAAATAACATGATTGCGCCGAATTCAGTTATTCTAAAAATAATAGCGCTACTGTTTATCACTGTTAACGTACTTCTATCACCGCCGGAAATAGAACAGAGTAGTACTGAACGCCATCATCAGGGTGTAGAGTAAAGTCGGCTTACTGTTGTCAACAGGAAGTACCATGAGCGATTGGAACAAGTTTGTTTCCAAACAGCGCTCACAAAGCATATCGTCGTAATAGCGGTACAGAGATATATTAGGATAAGAAATCGGAGTACATAATTAATGACCCACTGGAGAACGGGGGTCCCTTGGACATAAAAGTGGAGGAAATATCTGTGAACTTACTCTCATCTACATCTACATACATACTCCGCAGTCCACCATACGGTGCGTGGCGGAGGGGTACCTCGTACCACAACTAGCATCATCTCTCCCTGTTCCACTCCCAAAAAGAACGAGGGAAAAATGACTGCCTATATGCCTCTGTACGAGCCCTAATCTCTCTTATCCTTGTGGTCTTTCCGCGAAATGTAAGTTGGCGGCAGTAAAATTATACTGCAGTCAGCCTCAAATGCTGGTTCTCTAAATTTCATCACTAGCGATTCACGAAAAGAACGCATCCTTTCCTCTAGAGACTCCCACCCGAGTTCCTGAAGCATTTCCGTAACGCGTGATGGTCAAACCTACCAGTAACAAATCTAGCACCCCGCCTCAATCTGACCTCATAGGGATCCCAAACGCTTGAGCAGTACTCAAGAATAGGTCGTATTAGTGTTTTATAAGCGGTTTCCCTTACAGATGAACCTCATCTTCCCAAAATTCTACCAATGAACCGAAGACGACTATCCGCCTTCCCCACAACTGCCATTACATGCTTGTCCCACTTCATATCGCTCTGCAATGTTACGCCCAAATATTAAATCGACGTGACTGTGTCAAGCGCTACACTACTAATGGAGTATTCTAACATTACAGGATTCTTTTTCCTATTCATCTGCATTAATTTACATTTATCTATATTTAGAGTGAGCAGCCATTCTTTACACCAATCACAAATCCTGTCCAAGTCATCTTGTGTCCTTCTACAGTCACTCAACGACGACACTTTCCCGTACACCACAGAATCATCAGCAAACTGCCGCACATTGCTTCCACCCTATCCAAAAGATCATTTATATAGATAGAAAACAACAGCGGACCTACCACACTTCCCTGGGGCACTCCAGATGATACCCTCACCTCCGATAAACACACACCATCGAGGACAACGTACTGGGTTCTATTACTTAAGAAGCCTTCGAGCCACTCACATATCTGAGAACCAATCCCATATGCTCGTACCTTAGTTAGGAGTCTGCAGTGGGGCACCGAGTCAAACGCTTTCCGGAAGTCAAGGAATATGGCTTCCGTCTGACACCCTTCATCCATGGTTCGCAAGATATGATGCGAAAAGAGGGCGAGTTGCGTTTCACAGGAGCGATGCTTTCTAAAGCAGTGCTGATGCATGGACTGCAACTTATCTGTCTCAAGGAAATTCATTATATTCGAACTGAGAATATGTTGGAGAATCCTGCAACAATCCGATGTTAAGGATATTGGTCTGTAATTTTGAGGATCCGTCCTACTACCCTTCTTATATACAGGCGTCACCTGCGCTTTTTTCCAGTCGCACGAGACCTTACGTTGGGCAAGAGATTCGCGATAAATGCAAGCTAAGTAAGGAGCCAATGCAGTAGAGCACTCTCTGAGTACTCTCTCTCAAATGTTTTATGTGCTATTCGGGATCACCCTATAAATGCGGAACAGACTGCGTTGTAACGATGGTGAATTTATAGGATCTAAAGTAAATGGATATGAAACGCAACAGAAAATATAGAAACCAGAATTGTGATGGAAGTTTAGGAGAAAGTAATACGACAACAGGGCGGCAAGCGATCATAGGGTGTCACCAGTAAATACAACGGTTATTTGGCAAGTAAGTTACGATCGGCCACGAAATTGAAACCATTGAGAAACTTAACTCAAAATAAATAAATAAATGTTTTATTTTCACCAGTCAGCTACACCTTCCAACTACTTCTCTAGGTAGTCGTCGCCCCGACTGACACACATGTCGTAGCGTTTTACCAACTTTTCAAAACTCTCGTCATAGAAGGCAGCAGCCTGTGCTTTCTGCCAGTACTCCACGCTCGTGTCGACTGTGCTAAAATCGAGCGGTCCGTGTGAGAAGAGGTAAAACTCAGGTGCAGCCAGTTACGGACTGCTTTGTGGGTGATCAAAAACTTCCCGTCGAAAACGCTGCAGGAGCATCTCCATTGCCCGTACAGAGTGCGGCCGAGAATCGTCATGCAGAAGAAACCGCATTACAGTTACGTTGTGTGGGCTGCATGGTATCAGGCAGAATCTCTCTCCAGGCCCTCATACTTGGCGGGAAACGCTATTTCTGGGCATCTTAATATGCTCACTGTGCACTCAGAACCGAAAATAGCGACGTGAAGCGATCGACGGGCGTTCTGGAGACATCGCCCACCAGACCTGTGCAAAGCTACTTCGGAATTTTCACAGTGGTTTCCATTTCGCGACCGATCGTAATTTACTTTTCGAATAGCCCCCGTACAAATAAAAGCCACCGCAAAGTAGTAAATCTATACTCGTGACTGAATAATGCAGAGGGAAGATTTCAAAGCAGTGTAATCATACGATGTAGTGGCTGTCTGCCCGAATGCTTTGCATAGAGCGAGCGATGACTCTTGACTTACGGAGGCGTGCTGGAAACTAATCGAATTTTTTATTACGTCATGCATATTACTCGCTTGACTTACACGCTTCGTTGGTGAAAGTTGGACCCTTCTGCGGAAAAAGTGTTTCGAATTAAAGCGCGTGACGTAGTGGTGTGTAAGTACAGAAAGAAAACAGATTTGGTTGCACAAGATAGACTTATTTAAGGTTCACGTGTGGCTTCTAGCCTTTATGGGGGTCTATTTTGCACTAGTGAGTTTTTTACGTTCAATGAATATGCCCACTTGCCCGAATTGGATACTCCTTTCACGCTTTACCACCTTTCTTTTCGCTGTTGTCATTTTCTTTTTCTGTGTTGCTGTAGGTTGACAGTTGCTATCCGGCTGTTACCTCCCAGCTCTATGAGACTTTTCATTAGAATCCACCCTTGGTCACGATTAGCAAGAGTTTTCATTTGGTAAGCTCTGTCATAGTGTTATATTTTATGAGTTGAAATTTAATCCTCTCACCATCCCCTGGAAAGCAAATATGGCCCTGAGCTCCCTAGTCCTATCGGTGTATGTCTTCCTCTTGTTATTTTTAATTCATTTATTTATTGTTGCCTTTAACAGCAAGTTTTACTTACACCAGTCTGTGTTTTCCCCAGATTATCTGATGATACCTTGAACAGGTGAAACGCGTCACAGCACTTGACATGGAGTTCAGTGATTTTTGTGGTGTGTGTCGTAGCTACTGTATGTCGATGCGTGAGAAATAGAGAGCTGTAATCTACTTTGACGAATTAGAAGTGTTCCTTTAACATGATAATGCCACTCTATACACGAGAGCAGCGGCATTTACAACTATCTTAGGCCCTTTTGTCGATTATCACATAATCCCAACTTGGCTCCAAGGAATTCACTCTGATTGTGATGAAACGATGCTAGAAGAGTTGACGTTGTGGCTCCTTCAAAATGCCAAACATTCTACAGTGAGTTTATCGACAAACTTGTCTCTCGTTTGGAGAAATGTGATCATTGCCGGGGTGATTATGTCGAGAAATAAACTGGAAGAACGAAAAATAAAGCTGTTGAACGTTAATAAAGTATGATTTACTTAAACAGCTTTAAGAAATTCCACACACCAAAATATCAGAAGCGTCACTTTTCAGCACGCCCAAGTACTGTGGAATCGTTTGGGTCATGACACTGAAAAACTATCTGAACAACATTTGTGATTAAATGTATTATGTTGAATGCAGCCTGATGACGCCGACACAAGTTATCTAACGAAAAGTTTCAGACCTATAAGCCGGACAGAAAATAAAGTGTAACTCAGTACTGAACTGCTGTAAGAATTATAATAAACCGTGACGGACTACATTAAAGAAAGAATTATAACCATATATGCTAGCACGTTTCAAAAATCGTCTGATGCCACGGAAGGAAATTATTAGCCAAAAACTATCATAAATGAGCTGACTGGGTCTTAACACAAAAAATGTACGCTACTCTAACTCACTTCTTGATAGAAGTACGTGCAGTCTGCAAAATGCTGGGGAGTAAGTCGCTGACTGGATGCAAGCTGACTTTATTATTGCAATATTATGCAATTCGGACATTGCCATAATCCGATATCTTGGAACATCTTGGAACATCTTGGAACATACGCTACTCTAACTCACTTCTTGATAGAAGTACGTGCAGTCTGCAAAATGCTGGGGAGTAAGTCGCTGACTGGATGCAAGCTGACTTTATTATTGCAATATTATGCAATTCGGACATTGCCATAATCCGATATCTTGGAACATCTTGGAACATACGCTACTCTAATTCACTTCTTGATAGAAGTACGTGCAGTCTGCAAAATGCTGGGGAGTAAGTCGCTGACTGGATGCAAGCTGACTTTATTATTGCAATATTATGCAATTCGGACATTGCCATAATCCGATATCTTGGAACATCTTGGAACATCTTGGAACATACGCTACTCTAACTCACTTCTTGATAGAAGTACGTGCAGTCTGCAAAATGCTGGGGAGTAAGTCGCTGACTGGATGCAAGCTGACTTTATTATTGCAATATTATGCAATTCGGACATTGCCATAATCCGATATCTTGGAACATCTTGGAACATACGCTACTCTAACTCACTTCTTGATAGAAGTACGTGCAGTCTGCAAAATGCTGGGGAGTAAGTCGCTGACTGGATGCAAGCTGACTTTATTATTGCAATATTATGCAATTCGGACATTGCCATAATCCGATGTCTTGGAACATAACGTTCTACACAGATAAAAAAGTTAATACAGTAGTAGTGACGACCGTAAGCGTGAGCCTATGATCGTTACTACTACAACACGTAACTTTTGTATCTATGTATAACATTATATTCTAGGATATCTAATGACAGCAATGTTCGAATCGCGTAATATTACAATATAATGTCGGTTATTTTGCAGTCAATGACTTGTTCCGCAGCGACCTATTCAGCATTTTACAGACTTCACACATTTTTCAGCATGGTCGCATACCTCCTTCGTGACTTTATTTCGCAGCTATCATATTTGGCAGATTGAAACTGTGTGCCGAACAGAGACTCTAACTCGGGACTTTTACCTTTCGCGGGCAGGATTGATAATATAAATCGTATGCTTCCATTGGGTTCTGTCCTTCTGCGGCGAAAGTGTATTTCTTCAACAGAAGCGTATAAGAAGACTATAATGCAGCCCTTATATGATTTGCACATCACCATATTGTGCAAATCATATAAGTGCTGCACATATTTTGGAATATTTGAAAAATACAATCCTGCAACTTCGCAACAAAATCGGGCGGAATTTTCGATGTCACCAATACACCAGTGGAAGAATAAAAATCAAAAACGGACGAATATGCAAAGCCTATCTTGCAAATCTTGTGAACAGCCGTCTGATGATGAACTTGTCAGTTCGAAACCGGTTACGGCGCTATTGAATTAAATAAACAGCAGTATTAATAGTGACTGATTGTTGTCTTCTTCTTTGTAAGAAGCAACCTGCATTAATTGTACACAGCCACGGTCTCACCATGTCAGTTTTAGACAAAACAGCAAACTACATCTGACCAAAAATAGCAAATGAGGCAATAACTGGCACCGGATTCTCCATTTTAAGTATTATAATCCAGATTCCACTTACTTATGCAACTGGGTAGCGCTGCTATAATGTCTTATAAGTACATAATTGCTGCACACGTTGTTACAACCTTACCGATTTCCCACTCTATGATGTTCATTTTTTGCAAAAGCACTCACACGGTGAATTTTTGTTACGGACAATAATTTACATTGCTTGTGTGCATGGAACTGAGCTGTAAGATGAGAGCACGTTCATTATTCTTCGCCTTGTATAGATGTAGATAGGAATTTCGTAGACACTTTATACCGAGAAACACTTAGATGAAGGCCTTAACGCGACAAAGCAGAATAAAATTATCAATCTACGCATTCTGGAAACATATCGTGGAAGACATTTATACAAGGATCCGTACACAACAGAATGGAGCGATTCCAGTTGATAATAGCAGGAAATAGCATATGGCATTAACTGCTTAGTGACAGTGTAAAAATGATGGTGTGGAACCAAAATATCAGCAGAAACTTTGTACAAACACGACAAGTAGGTGCTGTAGAAGTCTCAGTATAAGAACGAACGCTACTAAAAGTTTCAGCCACACTGAGGGTATCCGCCGCTGCTATTCACGAAGCGTTAGCGTCATTAAGTAGTCCTCACACAATTATAGTGTCACTATGAACGTTCAAGGAACGTGCCGTTCAGAAATTTACATAAGACTCGCTGTACACCGCTGTAGAGAGATCACTGTCGGCGATGGTACGAATTGTCACTTGGCACTAGACGCTTACGGATATCTTCAAGTTTACAGGAACACGGCGACCTTTTAGTTAAGTACCTAAAGGAAATTTCTGCGAATGTGACGAACAAGCACCAACACGTCTCGGAATAGAGGCACTTACACGTCTGAACCATAATGTGTCCACTGGTAACTGCCGTTGTTGGGAATTTCTCGGATTCCAACGATTGTTTTAATCCAACGACGCAAAATCTATCAGTCTAAACGCTGTAGAAACGTGTCGTCCAGGAAATACGCGTGAGGTTTCCTATCCAAACATGCAGAATCTTAAGTGACGACAGCAGTATAAGATGACGCGTGTGACTAAAATTGTAGTAAGATGATAGTAATCTGATCAGCAGCAACGATGTACAAACATGCCGGGAAAACACGATATCAGGTCTCGGTACAGAACCGCCTGGCAAGCAAGAAAGTTTGGTCCGCAAAAATGGTTCGAATGGCTCTGAGCACTATGGGACTTAACTTCTGACGTCATCAGTCCCCCAGGACTTTGAACTACTTA
Organism: Schistocerca serialis cubense; assembly: GCF_023864345.2. Lineage (NCBI taxonomy): Eukaryota > Metazoa > Arthropoda > Insecta > Orthoptera > Acrididae > Schistocerca > Schistocerca serialis. The sequence continues at coordinate 218,046,494 of NC_064647.1, read as the reverse complement.
AACCTAACTAACCTAAGGACATCACACACATCCATGCCCGAGGCAGGATTCGAACCTGCGACCGTAGCGGTCGCGCGGTTCCAGACTGTAGCGCCTAGAACCGCTCGGCCACCCCGGCCAGCGTTTGGTCCTCGCGTGGGTATTCCTGCTGTGGCACTGGCGGATGACGGCTCTAACAATACTGAATGATACTATCATTCAAAACAATGTAGTAACACGTCGCTCAATAAAGCTGCGAAATGATTTCCACGCAATAATGATGAGTGTTTACTGTTGGAAATATCAGGAAAGGCGAGATTAGGTTGGTGATGCTTTGAAAATGATAGGAGCCCGACGGCGCAGACTCAGAATAGCGACAGAAACATTCTAAACCGTTGAAGAGCAGGAGCTAACATAGGTCTCAGTACAGAACTGTGTGGAACGTCCGAAAGTTTGCGCCAGGCTGATGATCCTCGTGTACAAATGCTTGCAGCACACTTTGTGGATCACGACGACAATATCAGTCTGTCGACACATCAAACAGTCTAGAAACATATTACAAGACATTTACGTAAGACAGTGGACAGTTCACCGTCGAAAACAATAGGAAGTAACATATTGAACTAACTACATTGTGACGTTTTAAGGACCACAGTCAAGTTGATGTGCAGAAGCAGGTCATCAGCAGACTCTACAAATGCGACGAACAGGCAGTATCCAAGGTCCCAGTACAGAACCCTGTGGTACACCAGAAATGTGGCACCAAACTGAGACTCTCCCCCAGCGAATGCTGCTCGGATATTTCTGAGTCACAAAGACGGCTTGAATCTGACGACGCAGAGTCAGTCACTCTTAACATTGTACAAACGTGTCGCTAAACAAATTTACGTAAGTGTCCCTACACGACGCTACGCGGCATTCACCGCCGACTACAGTAATAAGAGACACATGTTATTAAATATTTTGAAGACGAAAGTATCTGATGGTGCAGAACTCGAATATCGGCAAAACTTTCTAAGAATTCGATGAGCAAGTGTCGGATCAGAGCTATGTGCATCGCCCGAAAGTTGGAACCAGACTGAGGGTCAGCTCGTGGAGGCGGTAGTGGGTAGCTAACTCGGCTGCTCTCGCAGTGTTTAGTGGGGGCGTGAGTGAGGCGGCTGGCTCACCATTCCGGTGGAACCAGTCGCTGCGGCCGCCAGCGTCCGGTATAAAAGGACCCAGCTCGGCTCCAGACGGCACCAATAGCTTTCAGCTGCAGATACAGTCGCCGCAGTCCCACAACCACCAACTACCAAACACCATGAAGGCCGCTTTGGTGAGTAGCACCCTCTCTCTCTGTAAAATTCTCTGACAATATGCTACATCTACACTTCTCGAGCCACCTTATTATCTATATGGCTGAGGGTACTTCTCACTCCCCAGTAATTTTCTCTCTGTCTTTGTCTCTCTCTCTGTCTCTCTCTCTCTCTCTCTCTCTCTCTCTCTCTCTACATCTACATCCACATCCATATTCCGCAAGCAACCTGACGGTGTGTGGCGGAGGGTACCTTGAGTACCTCTATCGGTTCTCCCTTCTATTCCAGTCTCGTATTGTTCGTGGAAAGAAGGATTGTCCGTATGCCTCTGTGAGGGCTCTAATCTCTCTGATTTTATCATCATGGTCTCTTAGCGAGATATACGTAGGAGGCAGCAATATACTGATTGACTCGTCGGTGAAGGTATGTTCTCGAAACTTCAACAAAAGCCCGTACCGAGCTACTGAGCGTCTCTCCTGCAGAATCTTCCACTGGAGTTTATCTATCATCTCCGTGACGCTTTCGCGATTACTAAATGATCCTGTAACGAAGCGCGCTGCTCTCCGTTGGATCTTCTCTATCTCTTCTATCAGCCCTATCTGGTACGGACCCCACACCGCTGAGCAGTATTCAAGCAGTGGGCGAACAAGCGTACTGTATCCTACTTCCTTTGTTTTCGGATTGCATTTCCTTAGGATTCTTCCAATGAATCTCAGTCTGGCATCTGCTTTACCGGCGATCAACATTATATGATCATTCCATTTTAAATCACTCCCAATGCGTACTCCCAGATAATTTATGGAATTAACTGCTTCCAGTTGCTGACCTGCTATATTGTAGCTAAATGATAGGGAATCTTTCTTTCTATGTATTCGCAGCACATGACACTTGTCTACATTGAGATTCAATTGCCATTCCCTGCCTCATGCGTCAATTCGCTGCAGATCCTCCTGCATTTCAGTACAATTTTCCATTGTTACAACCTCTCGATATACCACAGCATCGTCTGCAAAAAGCCTCAGTGAACTTCCGATGTCATCCACAAGGTCATTTATGTATATTGTGTGTGTGTGTGTGTGTGTGTGTGTGTGTGTGTGTGTGTGTGTGTGTGTGTGTGTCCTGTAACACTCATAAATATTACATAGGAATAACCGCTGCATGTAAACCGAATGAGCTCGTATTTTTCTAAATATGGGAATTTTGTCAGCTGCATGTATATCTTTAACCCGTCTTACTGGTGCACGGCAGAGGGTACCTCTCACACAGCATTTCATTGACCTGGGTCCTACTCTCTTCTTGTCACTGTCCAGGTCTCCTATGTATACTCGTATGTATACATGGCTGTAAAATACGGATTCTATAGTCCTTAATTACACTTCTTTGGCACCTACCTTCCCAAGTCTAAGTACCTCACATACTGGTAAAATTAATTGCTCTGTTGAACCGTCCTGCTAACTTTTGCCTCCATTCTTGCATTTTCTATTATCACACTTTCTAGATATTTAAAGTAATCCATAATTTCAATATCCTGTCCAATTTCAATTCGTCCCTTCCTTTCTCCGTCTCCTCTGCCTTCTGCAAACTAAAAATGTGAGATGTGGTATATATGATCAAATTGCAATGTTTTCGTATGTGCTTTAGTGGCCGTAAGTTAATTCAGAAGCAAACACTTTGGTGAAACTTCCTGGGAGATTAGAACTGTGTGCCGGACTCAGATTCGAACTCGGGACCTTTGCCTTTCGCAGGCAAGTGCGCTACCAACTGAGCAACCCAAGCACGACTCACATAGCTTAGCGATGTCTCCGCAATATCCTTTCTTCCAGGAGTGGTACTTCTGCAAGGTATGCAGGAGGGCGTCTGCGAAGTTTGGAAGGTGGGAGTCCAGGTACTGGCAGAATTAAAGCTGTGAGGATGAGTCATGAGTCATGCTTGGGTAGCTCAGTTGGTAGAGCATTGCCCGCGAAAGGCAAAGTTTCCGAGTTCGAGTCTCGGTACGGCACACAGTTTTAATCTGCCAGGAAGTTTCATATCAGTGCACACTCCGCTGCAGAGTGAAAATTTCATTCTGGAAACACTTTGGTCATTATTATTTCATACGTCCAGTACGTAGTTAACTGTTTGTCCCTCAGACTTAGGGACTATACTATACGACCTACACGAAGTACGTGAGTCGATAGCATGCTTTATCCGCTCGTAATGTCTGCTGTTTCACTTGCCCATCTCTGATAGACAGTGTGTCCGGAACGCATGACATAAAAAATTAAGCATATCATCCGAAAAACAGTTGACTCTGTTCCCCTATATGAGCGCCGCAGACAGAGGCACCGACGTCAATACCGTGTTGCTGGACTAACGGAGAGCATTCGACACAGTTCCACACTGTCTTTTAGCGCGAAAAATACTAGCTTACCGAGTATCTGAGCAGATTTGTGACCGGGTTCAAGACTTCCTTGCTGACAGAAATTAACGCGTCGTTCCTTTCTTTTAACTGCGATTTGTTACAACATTATAGTTATTTCTCTTGCCTATTCCAATCTTCTGCCTGCAAATTACTCTCTGACATAGCTCCTCGACTCCCGTTTCTCATGCTGTTCCCGTCACCTTTTTTAGCCCTTCATCCAAACATTACATGGGTCCATAATATCTCAGCCTTTTTGCTTCGATTGTATCCGTTACAGTGGTACCGAGGTTCATTCTCTTGTGTATGTCTTCAGTTTTGGTTTCATCCCATGATGTCCACCAGCAGCAACATCTCGAAAATCCCGCCTCTGTTAACAGTGGTTGTATTCACTTAATTCCCCTGTTTCAGCTCCATACTTTGCTATACACTCTCCAAAAGTTTTAACCATTCTTACCTTCGCTATTGATCTTTGCTCCATAAAAATCCATTTAAATATTCTTAACGATACGAAATCAACAGATATAATGCTAATTTCATTGGTATACAATAGGTGTGTTATAGGACTGCCACTGTTAACAATGTACAGCAATTATGTAGCGGACGTCGTTAGAAAGCTCCATGTTGCACTTTGTAAACGATGGTATTGACTGTAGGGAATCTGTAATACCAAAAGGCTGTAGCGAAATGTAGGGAAATATGTGCATGATCTGTGATTACTGCAGGAACTGGCAGTTGATCCTGAACGTAAGTAAAAGTAACGTATTGCACATAAATAGATGAAGAAACTCACTGCTGTTTAACTATATTACTGGCGATAAACCAAAAGATAATCGTAAGATACTAAGCTCTAATGATATAAACAGCTTTAAAGTGGAATGACCACATAAAGAAGAAAAAAGATGCCGCAGTCAGATTAACTGGACGAATCTTCAGAAAATGTAGATCATCCAAGAATTAGTTGGACAAGAAAAACACTTGTAAAAAAGATTGTACATAATTACTCATCAGTCTGACACCGCTACCCCGCTAGAGTAACATAACAGATAGTGTAAGTCTGACGAAGAATAGCAAGTGTAGACATGGGATCGCTTCATGAGAGATGAAAGAAGGTGCTCGGAAAACTCCAGTGAGAAAAGCCGCAGGAGAAGCATTGGGCATAATGAAGAGGTTTATCGTTGATATTCCAAGATAATATGCTTCAAGAAAAATTTGACATCAATTACTACCATAATTGACCAAAGTGAAAAAGAAAATCAAAGAAATTGGAGTTCACATGGAGGTAGACGAAGAGTCGAGAATAAATTAACAAATGATAGAGATACCCACCACCACACACCGTAAAATTGCTTGCCAAGTATAGATTTAGATTTTTAGAGGACTATGAATCGATTGTTTCGAAGAATGCGATCGACTGAATGTAATGATTATTTCAAGCAATAACAGACCTTGCGTTATTTAGTTTCATGTTCCATGAACCATTTACACGTTAAATCTTAATGATGTGGATGGAGTCACTATATTTCACAACAGGAATTATTTTCTAAATATGGCTGCATTCTGATCATTTACAAGTGTGTTATTTCATTCTTTATTTTTTTAAAGACATGCAGATGTCATTTAATAGTTTCTATCCACCATCTTGTACACATTACAATGACACAGACACTTATATGGAATAGAAGGCGTTGTTGAGGAGAAAATTTTTTCAGCTTCATTTCAATATTTACCTCGCAGTCTGCCAAACATTTATATCACTGGATAAGCGTCCGCCCCCGGTAGCTGAGCGGTCAGCGCGACAGAATGTCAATCCTCAGGGCCCCGTTTCGATTCTCAGCTGGGTCGGAGAATTTCTCCGCTCAGGGATTGGGTGTTGTGTTGTTCAAATCATCATCATTTCATCCCCATCGTAGAGAAAGTCGCCGAAGTGGAGTCAAATCGAAAGACTTGCACCCGGCGAAAGGTCTACCCGACGGGGGGCCCTAGTCACACGACATTTACATTTACCATTGGATAAGTGGTCAAAATATTAGCTGGAGCATCTTGCACCCCTCTTGCGTTAAATACTACATTGATGTGTAGTAATGAATGCCATTTTTTAAATTCCAGTGCTGTATTTATGTACATCATCGTCCCTTTTGAACTGCAGTGGATAACTTACAGCAAACTTCATGAGGAAGTAAATGTAATGTGATGCGCAATTCAAAACACCTAACTCCTGCGATAGATGTCTACAAGATGGTAGTAGGCGAGCACCACATATTATTTTTACAGCACGTTTTTGAGCACTGAATACATTGTTTTTGAAAGATGCGTTACCCTGGTACATTATTCCATGAGAAATTATTGACTGAAAACGTGCAAATGCTTACTGATTTGTGTCTGCACAAGATTTGCAGTGACTATCAGTGCAAATGCGGCAGAACCAAGTTGTTTTAGGGGTCCTAAAATAAGTTTTTCTTGGTTGTATTCCCATCAGTATGGACATATAAGAGTTTGCAGTTTACACACTAATTATTGTTTACTCACCTTGTGTTGCACTTGTTGGTGTGGTACCTCTTGAAGTGCAGAACTGAATAGATTGTGCCTTTTTAAAACTGAGGACGAGACCATTCCCAGGCAACTAGTCAATTATACTTCTAAGGAAGTTGTTTATCATTTCTTCTGTTGCTTCAATTGATTACAGAATTAGTGTCATCTGCGAAAAGAACTAGTTCTGATTGTTGTACATTAGATGGAAGAAAGTTTACGTGCATGTGGAGCAATAGCGGTCCTTAGACTGAGCCTTATGGCACACCATGCATCGTTCCTCCTCAGTTAGAATAATGGTAATGCAAATGAGCGTTTGGCGTCATTGGCTGTGAGGCCCCTTGCAGGACAGGTCCGGCTGCCTAGGTGCAGGTCTTATTACATTCAACGTCACACTGAGCGACCTGCGCGCCGGATGGGAATGAAATGATTATAAGGACAGCACAACATCCAATCCCTGAGGGGAGAAAATCCACGACCCAGCCGGGAATCGAGCCCGGGCCCGTAGGACGGCAGTTGAATTAATAGATACTACTTTGTGCATTCTTTTGGTTAGATATGGCATTATCCATTGGTTGGCAATACCATTAGTAACACAAAACAGTTTATCTAGGACAATATTTGACTTACATTCAGATGCCTCAAATAGATCGTAGACAATACCAACTGGCGCTGTTTTGTTGTTTAATGCTTGTAAGACTTAGCGAGTGAGTAATATGGGTGGAGTACGTGTGTGGTGAGTGCAAGTGCTGTCTGCTGCCGCAGGTTCTGCTGTTCGTCGCCGCTGCCTGCGCCCAGGCTGTGGACAACAAGGAGGCAGCTCCTGAGAAGAAGCAGGAGAAGAGAGGTCTGCTGGGTCTGGGATACGGCGCTGCCGTGGCCGCACCCGCTGCCGTAAGTGCCACTAACGTCGTATAACCGCAGTAGCCTGTCAATCGTATTATCCAGCAGTCGATGACGGATACTTTGTGGTATTACACAGTACCTCTGAGCACTGACTCCTCATGCGATCTTGATCTGATACTGGTTGTCACTACCTAAACTAATTATTATTTTTTTTTATTAAAAATTAAACTCCTCCAGCTGTGCTTAAGATTTCATAACCATTTGGCCACTAGTTTCGACGTTGCGTCAATGCCATCTTCAGGACTGTACACTATGATGATATCAGTTGTGTGTGGCTGAGTACTAGAAGTCCGCGGTGAGGCCAATACTGCTCCACATGGATGGCGGGCACTTTAAACAAAAATTATAAAAGCTGATGTCCCACCATCATCTAATTTAAATATGGATGTACGAAGATTAAACTATTTATCTGTAAAGTTAACTAAAGTTAAGATCTTCTGGGGTGTTAGGCCTCGTCATATTTCCACTAAAATAATCTACGTTTCGACCACTCGGCTGTGGATATTCCGGTGTCCACAATTGCTAGAGGATCCTGATGGAGAACCCAGCAGAGGGGCCGAAACGTCGATTATTTTAGTGGAAATATGACGCAGCCAAACACCCCAGAAGAATTAAACTTCAGTCACAACGGCCACGAAAGCCTGCAGATAAGATTACCTCTACTTGTTCGCTCATACCTATTGTCTGCAAGAAGTCATGTGTGTGAATTTAGCGAGCTGTGTTTCACCCAGGTGGCTTGCATCACTAATTCTAAAACTGCGTCATGGGTTTGTGGCTGTGTCCACTAAAACACAAAGTGTGTACTGTTGCCTTGCAGGTGAGCTACGCTGCTCCTGCCATCGCTGCCGCCCCCGCCATCAGCTACGCCGCCCCCGCTATCGCCGCCGCCCCTGCTATCAGCTACGCCGCTCCCGCGATCGCCGCCGCCCCCGCCGTCAGCTACGCCGCCCCTGCGATCGCTGCTGCCCCCGCCATCAGCTACGCCGCCCCCGCCGTGAGCTACGCCGCCCCTGCTCTGAGCTACGCTAGGTGAGTAGCACCCAGTCTTAATGATCGGGTGACACTACAGAAGATGTACTACTAGGGCGACTGTCCATTGCACGGACTCAAATCACGGCCTGAATTACATCTACATCTACATTTATACCCCGCAAACCACCCAACGGTGTGTGGCGGAGCGCACTTTGAGTGCCACTGACATTACCTCCGATTTCTGTTCCAGTCGCGGATGGTTCGCGGGAAGAACGACTGCCGGAAAGCCTCCGCGCGCGCTCGAATCTCTCTAACACATTCTCTGACACATTCGTGATCTCCTCGGGAGGTATAAGTAGACGGAAGCAATATATTCGATACCTCATCCAGAAACGCACCCCCTCGAAACCTGGACAGCAAGCCACACCGCGATGCAGAGCGCCTCTCTTGCAGAGACTGCCACTTGAGTTTGCTAAACATCTCCGTAACGCTGTCACGCTTACCAAATAACCCTGTGACGAAACGTGCCGCTCTTCTTTGGATATTTATCTCCTCTGTCAACCCGACCTGGTACAGATCTCACACTGATGAGCAATACTCAAGAACAGGGCGAACGAGTGTTTTGTAAGCCACCTCCTTTGTTGATGGACTACATTTTCTAAGGACTCTCCCAATGAATCTCAACCTGGTACTCGTCTTACCAACAATTAATTTTATATGATCATTCCACTTCAAATCGTTCCGCACGCATTCTCCCAGATATTTTACAGAACTAACTGCTACCAGTGTTTGTTCCGCTATCATATAATCATACAATAAAGGATCCTTCTTTCTATCTAATTATTTCTAATTCTATCTAATTAATGTCCTAGAAATGTGGAAAAAGCCAACGGCTTTGCCGCAGTGATAATACGAGTTTCCGTCAGATCACCAAAGTTAAGCACTTTCAGGCTGGGTAGCATTTGGATGGGTGATCGTCCGGCTCTGCCGAGCGTTAATGGAAACTGAGATGCTCTCACCCCCATTGTAGCCATTGTAGAAGTGTGTTGACCACATACCACTCTACATCTGCTTCCAACGACGCTGACTGGGTGAGAACGACGTGGCGATCGGTCGGTACTGTTGGGCCTTACTAGGTCTGTTCGGACGGAATTTGTGTGGAGAAGGCTTAGAAAAGAGACCTAAACAAGTGTGCGTGCTGTTTTTCTCTATGAAGCGAGGTTAATCCTTCTGGAATCTTAGAATGGCCCTTAAAGTTTGCGGAGGTTTCTGTGTGCTATTATGAAACTTACTGGCCAAATACAACTGTTTTGTGTACGTCTTTCGGTGAGACTATTCATACTGACTGAGCCATCGTTTTTGATTTTGTTTTTCCCGTTGAACCTGGGATTCTACTCCTCGTTGGAATTTTTCCTACCGTCGAAGTGTTTTTTTTTTTAAAGAAAAAACATTCTGCTTTCGACTTTCACTACTGATTGCCACTCGCTATAATTGTCTCTTTCGGCGCTAGTCTAACATAAAGGAATTTTCCTCCCGTTGATTCGTAAAACGGATGAAATTACCATGTGTTAAAGGTTTCTTGACGACAAAAATTTCCAAAACAAAATTGTTCTATTGAGACAGGAATACATCAGAAAAAATAGTCTTCACTACGGCAGTGAAAGAAATGTAGGTACGAAATGCTCTAGAGGGGACTGAAATAACCGAGTGAATAATATAAAAAATTCAACAGAACAACTGTTCTGGTTTGTTCGTCGCTAAAATAAACAAATAAAGGAAATTAACATCGTTCCTTTGTTGATTTGTTTACTGTCCTATTTAGATAAGTTTCGTGAATGCCTCTTACTATTACGGCGATGGGAGCTAATCCCCATCCAGTTTCAGTAATTTTTAGAGTTCCTAATTGCCTGTGATACCAGGGACTTGTGAAATCCCTATTATTTTCTGTAACACGATGTACGCTATGCAGACATAGCTGAACTACTGTCCTTCACAGAAATTTTGCTACATACAGTGACTACCCAAGGCATTATGATCTGTGCCCCCAGCCAGGTTGAATACCTCCTGGCAGTGTTGCGGGCACATGATGCAACAGGGAAAGAGTGTAAGTGGAAGAGAGCCGAATTTACAGTCATTACAATAAATGCATAAATCCAATGATACAATCTGTTTTGACAAAAGGCACATTGCTCTGGCCCTGCGGCTGGAAACGAGAATTTCTGAAACGGCGAAACTGGTCGCCTGTTGGTGTAGTTTTACTGGGAGCACCTATCGAAAGTGACTGAAGATCGGTGAAATAACCAGTAGGCTGTATGTTATTGGACGACCATGCCTCATTACAAAATTTAGAGATTGGATGCTGCCCCGCTTTGTAATTCACGTAGGCAGCTATCTGTGGCAGAACTGTCTATAGAGTACAATGCTGGTGTAGACACAAGTGTTTCAGAGGACACTGTTCAAAGGCCATTTTTGAACAAAGAGTTCCACGACCCCTATGTGTTCCTGCCTCGTCACTTATACCTGGGGTGGACACAGAATCACTGAGTTTTCCACGGAGAGTAAATAGAAAAAGTGTCGGACAACGCCGTTTACCTATCCAGTGTAAATACATTAAATATGCGGCCGTGCGGAATCCTCCGCAATTCTGAAAATTTTTCAGTTAATATTTATTCTTCCCTTCATCTTTTAACCCATGGTATGATATGGTATTCCACTGGATACCTAGAAACGACGGAGAGGCTCCGTCCCCGCCGTAGTCCACAGTGGTACACAACCCCACAACAGGCTACAGCAGTCCACTCACCCCACCGCCGCCCCACACCGAACCCTAAGTAATTGTGCGATTCGGTCCCCCAGTAGAGTCCCACTAAAATGTCTCACACCAGACTTGTTACACCTTGTCGATGGTTGGGTCCCAACACGCCGTCATCGAGGCGAATGGCTGCACGAGACATGCACAGCACCTTAGATGCATGCGGGTGAGGTCAGAATTACACTATTGGGCACATTGGGCTGGGGTTCCATGGGATCTGTGTTGGTAATCGAAGGCATCATGGCAGCAGAGCACTAGGTGAACATTATTGAGGACCACCTGCATCGTTTCACGCTTCAAGAGAGCCCTACGGGGATGAGATCTTCCAGCAGGATAACTGTCCGTTTTGCAAGATCAGAATCATTCAACTGTGGTTTAAGGGGCATTATAGTGAACTCAGACTGACGTCTTGGCCAGCAAATTTTCCAGATCTGTATCCACTGGGAGCCAGCTGCGTGCCCGTAAAAACTACCCCTGATTTGTGGGAATTTGCTTGACCTGTGCGTTGACATCTGCTGCCACATACTTCTGGAATCCTGTCAAAGACTTGAAGAACCCTATTCAAGCAGAGTCTTTGCTGTCCTGTGTTTGAAAAGTGGAACCAGACGCTATGAAACAGGTCATGATGTTTTGGTTCATCTGTGTATCTTGTGGGATTAGTAGTGGTATGTTGCTGAGATATGGCTTTGTCATGCCTATGGAATGATTACCAGAACGAGGCTTACACTATGCCGCGAAGTGTACTGAGTTACAATACTTTCTGCCGTTGTGAAACACTGTGCCAGACTGGGATTGGAGGGCAGGGAGGTGCCTCCATGAGAGTGATGTTTGGTTCACCTCAGGTGTCACGTGACGTACACAAGTCTGGCCCCATATGAAAATAGGGTGCAGGGGTGGAAAACTCGCTGCGTCTGCTTTACATGCTTGAGGAATAAACTCATTTTGTCCCCTGCGTTATTACGCAATGTGTGACTATGAAGCTCAGCCACCACCGAAGTACATAAAATCGACCGCTGTACTTCCCTCGTCTGAGAGATGTTACAGTGGCCAGAAAGAAGCCCTGTGTGACGTACATAATGACTGATACACTGACAATGGCGAGTTTCCTGTCGTGTAGGGCCTTCCTCACACGGATGTGCTCGACTCAGCCATTCGACATGGCACACTTCGTCGTATGAATTACGCGTGCTAGTCATATCTAACCTTCACCTGTCTCGCACATCTGCCCTACATTTCTAAAATTTCTGGTACCGCAACAATGCACTCACTCTGTAAACATCAGCTACAGTCACGTGCATGTAAAAGTGCAGGTTGTGGGGTGATGCATATTAGCCAATAGCCAGTAGTGCAATCGTTTGTAAGTCTTGTGCGCGTCTGGTTGCGTGTAGAACAGCACTGGTTCTCATGAATGTCTAAGGACAATGAAGGTATTTAACTAAAGTTGTGTTCGTTATGGTGGGCATAAAGGAGAACATGCCACGTATTACGTTCAGAATCGACAATGATAGTTTCCGGGTTAGGTGAATTTTTCCGTAGGGAATCAGAAGCGGGAAGCGTGGCCTAATGTGGTGCATACTGCAGAGTTGGCAGTTAAAAGATGGGTGGAGAGTGTGACGACAGACAGAGACAGAGAAGAGAGAGAGAAAGAGAGAGAGAGAGAGAGAGAGAGAGAGAGAGAGAGAGAGTGAGAGAGAGAGAGAGAGAGATAGAGAGAGAGAGAGAGCACTCGGCCATTCCTCAATGCATTCTCCACGTCTTACAGCACAGAATGCATCGCCCAGTCACTTTCTCATTTGCATGTCACTATAGTAGGCAACGAATTTCGAGTTGGTCGTTTTCTTTAAAAACAAAATATTCTCACACTTTGTACTTCAGTTGACGAATAGATATCCATTTTTGCCCCCAAATAGAAAACGTATTTCGAAGCACAATGGCACAGTTACCTTCATCAACTTTATTCGTGTGTTGTATACAGATATGGAATTCAGTTTTCACCACAATTTTTAATTACTTCTAGTTCTGCATACGGATTCTGAAACCATACCTATATAACGGAACACGATGTATAGCATGTAATGATCTCTGATCAGATAACGCGGAATTTCCTCTAAGGGGCGATTTGAATGTCACTGTGCTGTAGAGAAATAACCATGCTCAAACTGTTACAACCGTTATCCCCACATTCGATAGCATGAAGTTACTGTGGAGTAGGATGGATGAACGGAACACTGTGGTTGCATTTCAGGTACGCCCCCGCTCTGAGCTACGCCGCTGCCCCCGCCATCTCGTACGCCGCCCCCGCCATCGCCAAATACGCTCTCCACTAAGCGGCGACTGAAGATGACCACCACTTCACTGGCAGGTGAGTAAGCGGAAATCATACACACAATACCTACAACCAGTCACTGGAAATGGAGAGATTTACATCATGACGAACCAGCCCCAGCTCCTTCAAACTTTGCACACATTTATTCGTCGCAGAGTGTGTACTGAATTACTAAAACTTTGATCCCATTCGGAACTGCTGTCGTCCACATCTGTAAGATGCGGACTGTGGATAAGTGGCGACCGATGGGAGTACCGAGACGGTGCAATTACGGTAACGCTGTGTCACGGATGGCGCAGTGGTTAAAACACCTCCCTAGTAAGCGGGAGACAGCGGGCTCGAATCCTGGTCGGGTGAAAATTTTCGCTCGTCGCAGCCTATTCTGTAAAATGTCGCACTGCAACTAACAGCAATGATCCCCCTTCAATTTACATACACGGTTTTTGTTTAACCGTCGCGTTAGTAGTGGCTAGGACAAGTGGCGGTCCAACCAATGGAGTCACCACACCTGTGCTGGCCAGCCTATCAACTAGTTCATTGCCAATGATTTGCTGGCTGACAAGTGACCCACAGCAGGTTTGCCATGTTGCTCTTGCCTCACCGTGCAGGGGATTCATCGCATACTGAAATGATCTTCGATCTTGCTGCGCGGATCGATGGAGATTCCAGAGCTGCCTGGCTCTCTGCATCCATGTTGATGCCACGATCGTTGTAGCACGCAGTCAGATTCTCCTCCGCGTCCATTCTGGTAGCGAATATTTCCACCCCTATTACCGTGGACAATTTCCTCAGACAGTTCGCTCTATCTAGTGCACGCTGCCGCCTGTACGCCGCGACACCGGTGCCTACAACAGTTTTCGGTACGGCAATCAACCAGACTGTATCTCGTGAAAGGTATCGTGTTTCATTCTCTCACTGCTCCCCACTTCCAGTTTGGATAAGCTTGCATACTGTTGTCACTATAGCCAGCATATCCCTCTACAAATACTGCTGGCAAACTGGTGACACTGCGTCACTATGTCCATGCTGTAACTCCTTCCCTTTCCAGGAGTGGTTAAGTCCCACAGTGCTTAGAGCCATTTGAACCATTTGAAGTGGGAGTGTATCACTGGCATTTAGAACTTATGGCACCATTGAGTTACAAAGGCTGTAGACACTTTAGTTCGTCAGAATAAGTTAACGTGGTGTGTTGCGATACCATGCTGCCATGAACAGGTGCTCTGTAATGCTATCAGTAGTACGCCAATTTTAAGAACAGTGTTGCGTAATTAAAAACATAATTTTGAGACTGACTTAGGGCCTCTGAAACGATAGCATTTTCGTTTGACTTACGTCTTACACTTGGCCGCCATGAGCTCGTTTCGGACAGTTTTGATGGTCTCTCCTCACGCGTATCAACTACCTCTGAAAAATGACACCATATCCTAAGACAGCCAGTAGTGGAGGGAAAAAGAATAATTTGAGTTGATGGCAGCAATATCGCTCTTTAAGAAGTTCTGCCTAACTGTGGTAACTGCCCGAAGAAAAGTCACTGAATTGCGACGTGCAAATTCTGTTCAGTTTCAGAGCTGTCATAATCCTTGGAAATATGCAGTCCTAATTACGGATAAAATAAATTCAACTTCCCGCCCAATCTACATCTACATCTACGTAAGTACTCTGGTACAGGGTTCAATGAAACACCTTCATGCTGTCTCTCTACCGTTCCACTCTCGAATGCACGAGCACTTAAATTTTTCCGTGTTAGCCCTGATTTCTCTTATTTTATCGTGATGATCATTTCTACCTATGTACGTGGTTGACAACAGAATGTTTTCGCAATCGGAGGAGAAAACTGGTGATTGAAATTTCATGAGAAGATCCAGTCGCATCGAAAAACGACTTTCTTTTAATGACTGCCACTCCAATTCAAGTATCATGTTTGTGACACTATCTCCTCTACTTCGCGACAGTACAAAACGAGTTGCCCTTCTTTGTACTTTTTCGACGTCATTCGTCAGTCCCACCTTATGCGGATCCCACACCGCACAGAAATACTCCAGAATAGGGCGGACAAGTGTAGTGTAAGCAGTCTCTTTGGTAGACCTGTTGCACCTTCTAAGAATTCTGCCAATGAATCGCAGTCTTTGGTTAGCTCTACCCACAATATTATCTATGATCGTTCCAATATAGGTTATTTACAATTGTATTCCCTAAGTATTTAGTTGAATTTACAGCCCTCAGATTTGTGTGACTTATCGCGTAATCGAAATTTGGCTGATTTCTTTTATTACTCATGTGAATAACTTCACAGTTTTCTTTATTCAGCGTCAATTACCACTCTTCGCACCATACAGACATCTTATTTAAATCATTTTGTAAGTTGTTTTGATCACCTTACAAGATGACAGCATCATCTGCAAACAATATAAGACGGCTACTCAGATTGTCTCCTATGTCGTTAATATACATCGGGAACAATAGAGGGCCTATA
The DNA here is from genome assembly GCF_023864345.2 of Schistocerca serialis cubense. Lineage (NCBI taxonomy): Eukaryota > Metazoa > Arthropoda > Insecta > Orthoptera > Acrididae > Schistocerca > Schistocerca serialis. Next base: position 218,030,801 of record NC_064647.1, on the reverse strand, counting down.
ACGCTTCCTTGGGGGACACCGGCTATTACTTGCGTTTTACTCGATGACTTTCCGTCTATTACTACGAACTAACGAATTAATTATCCAAACAAACAAAACGGTCGATCTAAAAACCCGCTGTGTGTGAAATCTTATGGGACTTAACTGCTGTGGTCATCAGTCCCTAAGCTTACACACTACTTAACCTAAATTATCCTAAGGACAAACACGCACACCCATGCCCGAGGGAGGACTCCAACCTTCGCCAGGACCAGCCACACAGTCCATGACTGCAGCGCATTAATCCTGCGAAAAACCCGCCGTCACTTGATTGTAAATCACTCTCTCGGCCATTGACGTCCACTTCGTGTGGTAGAGTCACTACTTGCACCTCAAGTTCTCTCCCTCTTGTCCTAACATGAACGTTCAAGCAAGTGCTGGAGCTACTGCGCTACCTGGGTGAACACTATACATTCTGACTGCCCAACAGATGGAGCACATAAATATGTTCCTTCACCTACAGTTTAAAAAGGCCCCTAAGTAGTTTCTAAATTATTTTGCTTACGATAAGATATTCATCTTAGAACAGTATTTCAACAACGTGACACACGTGTTCTAACAACATCACATAGATGTACCACACAATGATTAATACTAATTTCTTGTTCAGAACGAAATACAGCGGTAGCTGTTTCGCGTGTTCTTAGGTCTGCAGTGGTACATCCCTCTCTGTTCGAATTACTCAAGGACTTCTACAAGTATTCCCAAGTGCTGTGACGAATACGTCCACGAGATTACACAAGCTACTTTCCATTCATATTTCTTAAAATATCTTTGGAAGTTTATGTAATATCGGCCCGCCCAGTACCCATCCCGTGATATTATCTGTTTTCCAATTTATTCATTACCGTTCTTCCTCGTCAGTTTTTATTATCATTTAAGCAGCGTGGTAGATATGTTATCTTGTTGGCCTTGCGCTTTATTTTTCTAATTTTATCTCTGCATGGAAACAGCGTGGTTGATTTTGTAGTTATTTCTTCTTTAATTAATGCAGCCAAGCATCATATTAATTTTACACGTTTGTCCTTTATTAGCAATTCAAATTTTACTGCACTACATTTAATTTCGTCATGGCCATAATGTAGCAGTCCCCTACATTGCAAAAAATATACAGATAAGCAGTATTCTTTTGTATTGTCACAGGCACTAAACGAACTGTACGAACACTTGATTTATCTGGAAGTTAACTGTTACATATCTCGTACGTTCCTTTCATGTTCGACTGCAGTACACTCTACCTGCTCAGTTTCACCTTCATTTCTATTACCCTCCTTTCCAACTACACTAGTCATATTCATATCAAATTACGACATGGTTCATCAGCATTAAACGTCTTCTGCAATTGAAACCATTTAATTGCATTCCTGTAGAAGCACCTTTAATATGGTGAAGAATTTTCTAAGGGTGCCTTCACGCTGACAGCCTACTAATCTTTTACTTGTTTTTTTTACAGAAAGCTACTACGTCCACGTGCACCACCACGACCAGAGGAAGCGCATTACGTCAGTTTTCGCAGCAACTTCATCAACACACTGTAGCGGCAGTGCAGCGAACACTCTAACCATTCAGAATGAATAAATAAATAACTTAAACAAATTCATTACACATGTGTCTTCATTTATCATCCATCAAGCCTATCACGTGACTCGTTGAATATTATTTAGCTACACTGATTTAAGAGATAAAACTAAGGATTTCATACATGACGATAAGTGTGGCTTAAGGAAAGGTAAAGGTACCCCTAAAGCAATTCTGCTATTGCTCTTGATAATAGGAACAAGATTAGAGAAAAATCAAAAACCTTCATAGAATTTTTCGTCGTAGAGAAAACGTTCGAACACGCAAAGATGTTCTAAATTCTCTACAAAAAATGTGCAGTCTAAAGGGAAGGGTGGATAATGTGCAGTATATAAAAACTAGACTCATACGAACAGGCCATGAACGCCCACCGGCACCGACCGGTCGCCGTATCATCCTCAGCCCACAGGTGTCAGTGGACGCGGTTCTGGAGGGCCATGAGGCCAGCACACCGCTCTCCCGGCCGTATGCAAGTTTACGAGACCGGAGCCGCTACTCCTCAATCAAGTAGCTCCTCAGTTTGCCTCACAAGGGCTGAGTGCTCCCCGCTTACCAAGAGGGCTTAGGAAACCGAATGGTCACCCAGCCAAATGCTAGCCCAGCGCAACAGCGCTACGCTTTGGTGACTTGACGGGAGCCGGTGTTAACACTGCGGCAAGGCCAATGTTGGCGAATGTGGAGTATGTACAAAAACCTAAAAGAAAACATAATAATGGAATGCTAATAAATTGCTATCCTTTGTGAAAGTAAAGAAGAATTACATGAAGTATTGAATGGAATGAACAGTCTAAAGAGTGCAGAATGTGCACTGAGAGTGAACAGAAGCAAGACAGAAGTGTGAGAAGCTGGAGAAATAAGATTACCGAAAACGTAGCATCAAATTTGTGGAATACGAAGTAGAATTGAATAAATTATGCTGCCTCGGAAGGAAGATAACGCATGATGGACAAAGGAAATAGTTATAAAAACAGACTATCAGAGGAATTTCTGGTCGATACAAATCTCGTAGTATCATAATAGACTTTAATTTGAGGAAGAAATTTCTGAAAAACATACGTTTGGGGAAAGAATTGTATGCTAGTGAATCATAAACTGTGGGAAAACTGGTAAAGAAGCGAATCTAAGAGTATGAAATGAGGTGCTATAGAAAGCTCTTGAAAGTTATTCGGAATGATGAAATGAGAAAAGGAGGTTTCTCCGTAGAATTGACAAGGAGAGGATCATGTGAAAAACACTGACGAGAAGAAGGGACAGGATGATAAGACATGTTTTGAGACATCAGAGAGTAGCCTCCTTGGTGCAAGAGGGAGCCGTAGAGCGTAAAATCAACAAGAGGGAGCTGTAGAGGTAAAATCTGTAAGGGAAGACAGAGGTTGAAATACACTCCTGGAAATTGAAATAAGAACACCGTGAATTCATTGTCCCAGGAAGGGGAAACTTTATTGACACATTCCTGGGGTCAGATGCATCACATGATCACACTGACAGAACCACAGGCACATAGACACAGGCAACAGAGCATGCACAATGTCGGCACTAGTACAGTGTATATCCACCTTTCGCAGCAATGCAGGCTGCTATTCTCCCATGGAGACGATCGTAGAGATGCTGGATGTAGTCCTGTGGAACGGCTTGCCATGCCATTTCCACCTGGCGCCTCAGTTCGACCAGCGTTCGTGCTGGACGTGCAGACCGCGTGAGACGACGCTTATCCAGTCCCAAACATGCTCAATGGGGGACAGATCCGGAGATATTGCTGGCCAGGGTAGTTGACTTACACCTTCTAGAGAACGTTGGGTGGCACGGGATACATGCGGACGTGCATTGTCCTGTTGGAACAACAAGTTCCCTTGCCGGTCTAGGAATGGTAGAACGATGGGTTCGATGACGGTTTGGATGTACCGTGCACTATTCAGTGTCCCCTCAACGATCACCAGTGGTGTACGGCCAGTGTAGGAGATCGCTCCCCACACCATGATGCCGGGTGTTGGCCCTGTGTGCCTCGGTCGTATGCAGTCCTGATTGTGGCGCTCACCTGCACGGCGCCCAACACGCATACGACCATCATAGGCACCAAGGCAGAAGCGACTCTCATCGCTGAAGACGACACGTCTCCATTCGTCCCTCCATTCACGCATGTCGCGACACCACTGGAGGCGGGCTGCACGATGTTGGGGCGTGAGCGGAAGACGGCCTAACGGTGTGCGGGACCGTAGCCCAGCTTCATGGAGACGGTTGCGAATGGTCCTCGCCGGTACCCCAGGAGCAACAGTGTCCCTAATTTGCTGGGAAGTGGCGGTGCGGTCCCCTACGGCACTGCGTAGGATCCTACGGTCTTGGCGTGCATCCGTGCGTCGCTGCGGTCCGGTCCCAGGTCGACGGGCACGTGCACCTTCCGCCGACCACTGGCGACAACATCGATGTACTGTGGAGACCTCAGCCCCACGTGTTGAGCAATTCGGCGGTACGTCCACCCGGCCTCCCGCATGCCCACTATACGCCCTCGCTCAAAGTCCGTCAACTGCACATACGGTTCACGTCCACGCTGTCGCGGCATGCTACCAGTGTTAAAGACTGCGATGGAGCTCCGTATGCCTCGGCAAACTGGCTGACACTGACGGCGGCGGTGCACAAATGCTGCGCAGCTAGCGCCATTCGACGGCCAACACCGCGGTTCCTGGTGTGTCCGCTGTGCCGTGCGTGTGATCATTGCTTGTACAGCCCTCTCGGAGTGTCCGGAGCAAGTATGGTGGGTCTGACACACCGGTGTCAATGTGTTCTTTTTTCCATTTCCAGGAGTGTAGATCCAGCAAATCGCTGAGGACATGTGGTGCAAGCGCTACACTGAAATTAAGAATTTCCGAAAGGTCTCATAAAACCAGTCAGAAGACTGATAACTGGTATTGAAGGAGGAATTTTAAAAGCATCAAAAAACAGCAAGGTGAACAATCTGACCTTCACATAGACGGCCATCCAACTTTAAGAGCTTATGGAGTACAAACGAGTCACAATTACATTGTGTAAGAATTATACCACATACAGGAAGAAGAAATTATCTACAACAGTTCAAGTTAAATTTTGAAAAAATCACTGCAGGTTCACCACATTTCGAGAACTCATACTAAAATGTATTCTAATATTATAATTGTGTTCATAATGAAGACACCACTGTGTTCCAATTCAGAATTACGTCCAGAACGGAGAATTTCAATACGGCGCTCCGTCTGTCTAGTAGAAATAAAACTAATCAGTAATTTACGCAGTAAACAAAATTAATCTCGTTTGTTTATTGACTTGTCATCAGAAAATGTAATATCATGAGTTAATTACTGAAGGGATTACTTGCAGTTTTGTACAGTGAGCTGGCTAATTAGGTGAAGTGGGTCATAAACATTAATTATTAATCAACAGATAAATATTTGTACTAGAGGCAGCTCGTTAAAACTGATCAGCAACTTCGAGGTGTGATTCGTGTGTACAATTTATCGAAGTAGGTCACTTGGAGTTCTAGTTAAACTGTTTTCTCTCGTGAAAACTATATTGTTTTCGGCGCTGTTTGAGAGCCGAATATGACTAAGATTTCCATGCTGTATGAGCCCATTCGCTGTCTCGCTCACTCAGTGGAAAAGTTGTCTGTGCTACAACTTTGTCTTAAGCTCTGAAGAATCAAATCATTAAGACTTCCCGTAAATTAGGTCCCGCTGCTTTGTGGGAGCGGAGCTTGTGCTCTGCAGCGTCCCAGGCATGTTCCATATTAGGATTTAGATCAGGTAATTTTGGAGCTAAGACTTGAACGGAAGGTCAGCCATTGTGACAGAATTCTGGACTTGTGACACGGAGAGTTATCGTGCAAGAAGATCTCATTGCCGTTGGGGATGATATCAGGCATGAAGGGATGCAGATGTTTTGCAGTAATTTTCATGCAGTCGACTTGTTATGGAGCAGTGGCTTACTACCACAGGTTCCATAGAACCTGAGGTGGATGGCCCCCATAATAAAGGCTGCCTAGGCTAGAAGTATACAAATACATTTGTTCACACAGGATGGAGGAAATAAAAGGCCCTGAGAACAGAGTTCCGGGGTACAAAGAAAGATAGCAGAGGAAAGGAAATACGGTGCGAGCCTGACTGTAGCGTGTTGAAAGCGGTCAACATTCATCTCTTGACACTTCTGGGGCCTGGTCAGAAAGTTGCTGAGGGCGGTTCGAAGCTGCACTGCTGGAAATGCTGCAGTCTGTTCTGCTGCAGTTCTTGAGGATTATGAGGTTTGTTGAGATACACCTTAGACCTGAGGTCGTCCTACACAAAGTAATCGCACAGTAACGAATCAGGTGAGTAGAGTGGCCAACTAGGGCTGTGACCACACTGACCTCTGCTAACAGGGCTGCCAGGCGTGATGACTGTGTAAATGTGTTCCAAGGTTCGTCCGGCTGTATGGGAAGTTTCTCCACACTATCGTGGTCTTTCCCTCCTCCCGTTAATGCTGCCAAAAAAGGTTTCAAAATGTTGGCAATGTAACGCACTGAATCCTGGGTCATTTTGATTTGTCCCACTCTGTACTTAAGAACCTATGAAGGTTTATAACTTAATTTTTCCACAATTGTGCGCACTAACTCAAACACTTTTATGCATGTTGGTAGAGTTCAATGTGGACACAGTTTGTAGCTCGACAGATGTCAAAGCGGTACTCCACACCACATGTTCATAAGCCAGGGCAGGTGTTATGGGCTCTACTGCGGCGTAGATCCATTGTCTCAAGTCTACCAGATCTCGAACCCCTATTCTGTAATAAATGTCTTTGATAAACACTCATACTCTCAAATCGGATGGAGTCAGATTGGGAGACAAAGGGGGCCAGGCAGTGAGACCTCCCCAAAAATGGTTCAAATGGCTCTGAGCACTATGCGACTTAACTTCTGAGGTTATCAGTCGCCTAGAACTAATTAAACCTAAATAACCTAAGGTCATCACACACATCCATTCCCGAGGCAGGATTGGAACCTGCGACCGTAGCGGTCACCCGGCTCCAGACTAGCGCTAGAACCTCACGGCCACTCCGGCCGGCGAGACCTCCCCTTCCAATCTAACACTTTGCAAACATCTCATGGAGGCATGTGGCAATATTCCCATGATAGTGGGGACGGGAGAGACCAACCTCCCGGGAAATCACGTCGAGGGGCGCCAGTGGAGCTGCATAGTTCGCCTACTTGTCCAGGTATGTGTGCCTTATCACTAACGCACATGCACTGAATGATAGGACTCCGTCTTCAGGTCACGGGTGGCCTACCGGGACCATCCGACCGTCGTGTCATACTCAGAGGAGGATGCAGATAGGAGGGGCGTGGGGCCAGCACACCGCTCTCCCGGTCGTTATGATGGTATTCTTGACCGAAGCCGCTACTATTCGGTCGAGTAGCTCCTCAATTGGCATCACGAGGCTGAGTGTACCCCGAAAAAATGCAACAGTGTATGGCGGCTGGATGGTCACCCATCCAAGTGCCGGCCACGCCAAACAGCGCTTAACTTCGGTGATCTCACGGGAACCGGCGTATCCACTGCGGCAAGGCCGTTGTGACTGAATAATGTCCACGTAATTGTGAAGGCCAAATCTTGGAGAGCGTCTCATCGATTTCACATTTACCCAAAAACATAAAATGACGAGTTCTTTCGTATCCCTCTAGCCTGGACACCCTGCATAATGCTGCCACCATCAGCTGTCGCCCACGGTGAAGTTGTTCATTCCATGTTCAGAGCAGCTATTCACTTACATGAGGGCGTGGCCTAACACGACGTTCGACGTGGAGAAATGAGGTGATTCGTATGATCAAGCGACACGTTTAGACTGAGACATGTTCGAATCTCGACAATCTCATGCTCGCTAAAGTGTTAACTGACGATTTGGCTGGCTCAGTATGTGATCATGTATTGATCGTCTGCCACAGAGCCGCATGTTCAGATCTGCGCGCTGCCACAATATCTGCCACAGATTGCTATCCTACTTTGCAGAGCAGACACGTGACCTGCCTCCACATTCTGTGACGAGGTGTGGGCATCGAGCACTTTGTCTCTTTCTTGTGGATTCACACTGTTATCCAACCACTTCCCATAGACGCTCACCGCAGTAGCACGCGAACAACCGACCAGCTTTGAAGCTTTGGAGATGCTCTTCTCAAGTGCTTGGTCATAAAATCTGCCCTTTGTGGAGGTCGCTTATGTCTGTGGACAGCCCCATTCGTGGCCCTACCAACGAGGAGTTAATACTCTACTAGACAGAGTGTGGAATGTCAGAAATTTGAACGAAGCAGGGAAATTAGAGATCTGGAAAGTACATTGGGCACCTGATGGTCTTTGATTATTAGCAACAATATATGTTTATTTTTATATCTCAGTGTAAAATGTTTTAAAGAAGTAGAATGAGATAACTAAAGAACAGCAACTTGCTAGGTAAAAAACATTACACATACGGGTGTAATTAGGGATTTCCTGTTGTCAAATAAGTGGTGAGAAAAATGTTTTCGATCCAAAAATCACAAATTGTTCTAATTATGTAACAATTTATTTGTACTACAGGACCTCAGATTTACTTCGAGGGTCACTCCAAAAGAAATGTACACTGTTTTTGTAAAAATACAGTTTTCATTCTGCATGTGTGAAAGATTTACAGTGTGTAGATACATCCTTCCCGCTTGCTTTCAAACTCAGTTCAACCTGTTCCCGTGAGTGGCGCCGTCACAGCACGTCTTCAAGGTGGCTGCTACAGTTGACGTTTGTCAGAAGCAACATGATGTCACAGAATTCCTGTGCTGTGTAAACGAGGCAGTGGGAAACATCCACAAGAGGTTGAAAAAGGTGTATGGAGATTCTGCTGTCGAGCGCAGTACAGTTAGTCGGTGGGCAAGCGTGTTACATGACGGAAGCGGGCACGGCAATATCGAGGATTATCCTCGCAGCGGCAGACCTCGTACTGTTCATACTCCAGACAATGTGCAGAGAGTTAACGAATTGACAGACGCATTACGGTGAAAGAATTGTCACGCTACGTTGGGAAAGGGGAAGGAAGTGTTTGCAGAATACTGGAAGTGTTTGCGTTAAAAAAGGTTTTTGCCATATGAGTTCCCAGGATGTTGACAGTGGCTCACAAAGAAACAAGAAAGACGGTATGCAGCGAACTTTTGGAACAGTACGAGAATGGTGGAGATGAATTTCTTGGAAGAATTGTGACAGTTTGTGAAACATGGCTCCATCATTTTTCACCAGAGACGAAGATGCAATCAAAGGAGAGGCATCATGCAAATTCACCCAAGAAAAAAAAAAAATTCAAAACCACATCTTCTGCTGGAAACGATTCCGCAGGACTCTTGCTTGTGGACATCGTGCCAAGTGGAACTACCATGATTTCTGATGCCTATGTGACGACACTGAAGATACTTAAAGATCGACTGAGTCGTGTTCAACCACATCGGCAAAAGCAGGATGTTTTGCTGTTGCACGACTATGCACGGCCACATGTCAGTCAAAAAACCATGGAAGCGATCACAAAACTCGGATGGACAACACTGAAACACTCGCCTTACGGTCCTGACCTGGCTCCATGTGACTATCATCTCTTTGGGAAACTGAAAGACTCTCTTCGTGGAACAAGGTTTGAAGATGATGACTCCCTTGTGCACGCTGCCAAACAGTGTCTCCAACAGGTTGGTCCTGAATTTTACCGTAAGAGTATACAGGGGCTGGTTCCAAGATGGCATAAGGCAGGGGAGAGCGATAGAAAATACTTTCAAACATGTAGAATAAAAGATGGATTAAAAAAATTATGTGCATTTCTTTTGGAGTGACCCTCGTATTATTACAGCACGTTTTTGGGAAAGTACATAAGCATCTTTTCTTTTTATTTTTGTAAATCGTGCTGGTCTCACATAAATGTAGCATTCTACTGGTCTAGAACACCTGCTTAGAATTTGGGTCTTTTTTTTTTCAGGTTAACATAGAGTGAGTATTAATCTTGCCTAACAATAGGACACTTTTGTGATGATGAACTTTTACTTCGTTGTCGTGCAGGACGCAGCTGTTCCACACAGTGCTTCGACTGCTGCTTCATTTCAGCCATGACGCGCTGGGCTCATCGAAACAAAGGATTTGGCTTAACCACAAATTAGTCAAAAAGTCGTTGTGAATCGTGTGTACGGTATAGGCAGCATCTTCGTCGGTCGCGTTCCGCGTGCTGCGCGCAGCTGACAGCAACGCGAGAGATGACAGTTTTAAATATACCACCAGCTCGGTCTTCCATCGTTCGCGGTCTCCGATAAGAAATTAAATCAAATGTGCGTATGGCATTTTTGGCCAGGATAGCTTATCTAGACTATTAATAAGATCAGTAAAATATTATGGTCACTTCCCTTGCAAACGTGACTTTTTCATCTTTATTAAGTATTTTATTTATGACAAATCTTTGACAATGTGGTGTTTTTTTTATTCATATGACGACTTGGCGTGAGATATACTCATAACTTAAAATTAACACATTTCACAACAAAAAGATTTTTTAAGAACTGAAGATGACAGTAAAGTCTGTGGAAACAAGTTGTTTTAAATAAAGAAATATCTATGCTTTAATACGTTTTTAGTGAGAAAAACAGACAGCACCCTCTGTCTTCTCAAAATCAGAAAATTCTAAGTAACATTTTAAGAAATACATTCCCATCACCACTAACTATCTCAAAAACTATCTTTTAATGCTGAAGTCGCATTCAAAACCAACACGCTACATTTTAAAGTTGGGGTACAAGGAACTAAGGGGCACTTTTCGGTCAGCCATAGTAACGTTTATCAAGGAACTGACCACGCAGTGTAATAAACAAAGATCTTCCAATACTGCATGTACAGGATGTTTCAAATATACTTTCATAATCTTTGGGAACAATGTCCTCATATAAAAACAAGGAAAAATTTTGCAACCACGGGCTCTAAACTGCGGACTTAGAGCAACAAGCACTTTTCAGCCTTCGCAACAGTGAAACAAGTATCTTCTGTTGAGCATCTGGCTCTTACGGTATTCGTTTTGCACCCCATGATCCATACTACACTAAATTAAAAAGTATGAAAACTACAGAGCTTGCGGCAGACGAGATTTGTTTCGTAGTATCGACGATGAAAAAGTGTTCATAGCTTTTAGGGTATTCATTTAAAGCGCATGTTTACCAGACTTTGTTTTCTTGTTTTAGTGTAGGGTGTATGTCCCCATTGTTTGTAAAACTGCTTTTGAAACACCGTCTCTAATACAGGGGTCGGAAACTGGGACTACTGCAACAATTTCAGATTACTAACACAGCGTGAAAAATCAAAACATCTTAAATGAGCAGCTTACTGATAACTTCGTACATATTTTTTTAGTATACATCTTTGTTTAGCGACTTCAATTAAAGTTACACCGCTGGCGTTCTGGTCTTTAAGTGATTTGAATTTCCGAGCTTTCGAGCAGAGTTATGCACTATCTTTATTGTAACTTTCTGGCGAATTAGAACAATCGTGAGGTCTCGAATTCGAGTCTCGGTCCGACACACATTTTTAATCTGCCAGAAAGCGTGTTAACAACGCACACTCCGCTGCACAGTGGAAATTTCACTCTGGCATTGTATTTGTTCCTCGGTTACCCTTTGATTTCGTCTCTACTATCACTAATGCTAACAGGCTTTACTCATGCAACTTCCGGACGTGGCTTTCATAGCAGGTAAGGTCCTTGCTCAATGATGGCTGTTGTTGTGATACTGCGAATTCAAAATTTTGAAAAACACAACCCTCAGTCGCGAACACAATTAATTTGTAACCTAGGTTTCGGTGTCACAAGGGACACCTTCTTCGGACAAAATTAAAACTAAACGTTACAGCATATGTACCAAAAATTACGAAAGCTGCGGCCATACCTGACAGCGTCAGATAGAATTAAAATAAAATGAAAACCTTATATTGCGAATTCTCAGAACAACACAATGTCATTTCATTTTAGTTTATTTCATCAGTTGGGCTGGGTTGGACGTGCACCTAAAAAGATACGACTGTAATGGAAATGAACAAGTTAGTTTACTGATCTTATTAACATTTTATTTTGTTCAGTTATAGAAATTGAAGTGTAACAGTTCAGATGATCTTGACGTAGAAAACGCGTAAATTGTAGTGTTTTTGGACCGCTCGACGTTATAACTTTCACTGTACCAACAACGACCTCATATCCATCATGGATGAAACCAAAACTCACCGTACAGATAGTTATATTTACAAGATTCTGTAATAACTTTACCAGTTGACTTAATCTGACCACACACAAAAGTGTCTTCAACTCGCATCGTGTCCTCATTGGTCACACGCCTTCGTACACTGGAGACGCACCCACTTCGTTGAAACTGCGTAAACCAGTGTCTTACGCATCTTTTTTGACGGTTTGTGCCACATTGGAGACGAAATTCCGCCTGCACAGAAGCTGTCGGTTCACTTTTTCCAAACTCAAGACCGCGGAACGCTGCGAGGATGTCATCTTACAAACTGATGCGACCTAACTATGTGTTGGAGCGACCATTATATCGGTTTCTTATACAACTGCCAGGACTCTAGTGGCAGTTACCGAAACTTTTGTTCGTCTTCTTTCCAACAGTGGGAAAATTATTCGTTATACATTTTATGAAGCAAAGATATAGTTAATTGGGTAAATTTTCTTGAACAGCCGAATATTGCTTCCAAGTGTTAGCTGCATTACGTTGAGTCGGTAATGTAGAGCCCCATCTAATCTGAAGTAGTTCAGCAACTACTTCAGCTGACCGGCAGCACGTCCGTTCGTTCGTGAACTACACTGCGTTCTCTCTGCATATATCAGCTTTCCTCCGCTAGGCCGACATGCAAAGCAGTTACCTCGTGTTACAAGACCGGGGTGACAGGGAACCCGTTCTCCGTCGCGAACAGTCGCCCGACCCTAATCCAGACAGTACTAGTATGGAAACCTCTGAGCTCATCAGCTAATGTAACAGCTGTTGCGTCCAGGGAGATGCATCGATAATACATTCATTCCCCTCAGAATACAATTCATTGCATCGAGTCCTATGATGACGGGTATGTCCTTTCAAGATCGAATATCGATCTACATACGATGAATGTGCTAGAAAAAATTGCCACACATCATATGAAACAATTTTTATATTTGATGCTAACACAACAGTGCACCTTGGAGGTTAGTTTATGATACTATTGTACCAACGATCTACAGCTTGGCCGCTGGTAGTGACTAAGTTTTCCGAAAGTAGAAATTCCTACAACAGGCGACTGCAATGGTTAACTATGTTCTCATTTTCGAATAAGCTTTAAAAAAAAGCATTTAAGAATCAAGGACAATGACTCACACGTGTGACGGTAATTTTAAGCTATAGTGTAGCGTTGCAAAGCGATATGAACTGGAAAGAGCATGATAGAACGACAGTAGTTCAGGCGAAGGGTCGATATCACTTTATTGGGAGAATTTTACGAAAGGGCGATTCACCTGCTAAGGAGACCGTAGATAGGACGCTGGTGCTACCTGTTCTTGAATACTGTTCGAGTGTTTGGCATCCGTACCAGGTCGGACTGAAGGAAGACACCGAAGCAATTCAAAGCCAGGCTGCTAGATTTGTTGCCGGTATTTTCGAACAACTCGTAAATGTTACGGCGATTCTTCGGGAACCCATGGATGGAAGACTTCTTTCCTTTCGAGGAACACAGGCTGCTAGATTTGTTACCGGTATCTTCGAACAACACGTAAATGCTACGGCGATTCTTCGGGAAACCATGGATGGAAGGCTACGTTCCTTTCGAGGAACACTACTGAGAAAATTTAGAGAACCCGCATTTGGAGCTGGCTCCCACATCATTCTACTGTCGCCGACATACATTGGGCATTAGGATCATAAAGATAAGATACGGGAAACTAGGACTCATATGTTGGCCTAGATAGTCGTTTTTCCGTCGCTGTAGTTGTGAGTGGAACAGGAAATTAAATGATTACTACCGGTATAGGGTACCCTCCACCACGCACCACACGGTGGCCTGGGGAGTATCTATGTAGATGAAGATGTAGGGCGATGAAATCATAAATAAACCACATTAAGAACAAACAAGTTTTCCGTGTGTCTTTTGGTAGTCTTAATGGCAAAATTATGACAGTGTATGAAAGTATTTACTCCAGAGGTTCCATTCGGATTACCTGTTGTGGTCTCCCCTACTAATCACTAAGACAATAGGTAAAAATACTGATTTACGATCTTTATCACGTTGATCAGCACAGCTGTTTGTTAGCTACACACAGGATGTACCTGGTTCAGTTATTTTCAATTCGTTCACCGGTTCAGTGCTACGTTTATCGGTTTATCGGTTCAATGATAAGACGTTGTTTGTTGTAAGTGGTTTTATTTTGTAGTCATCATGATCACTTCGTACAATACAGTTACGGGTGCTGTTATACTATACGAGTATGTAATTACTTCACAGTCGATTGTGCAGTTAGTCGTATGGTGTTATCACCCTCGTAATTAAGAAGCTTTGTGTAAGCATTGGTGTATGTACCTTTCCACTGGACATAATTTTTGATAATTTGGTACTGCTCGTTTGTAATGTTGTTAACGGCATGTGATAAACACCGGTTTGGTTGCTTTAGCCGTTTTATTTTATCAAGGGCAATGCATGTTTTGTATCTGAGTTATTATTGACCTATCATCTTTCTGCGAGATCAAAAGTATCATTCCTGAAATTTGAATCATACTGAAAGCCCTTATATAGGAGTGCAACTGTTACAAATATAACTACTGAAAGGAAAATTAAAAAGTTGTGTGTTTGCTTAAACACAGTCATTGGTTTCCGCTGAACTACTTTATTAACTGTTATGACACGCTTCAGGTTTAACTCAGCATCTAATGACCTTCTGTAAAAAATCAAAGAAACAGAGATTATATCACAAGTTTGTAGACAAACGAAAATGTTTTATAAAAGTAAGTTATACACGTACAACATTCAAGAACAAAACACTTTCATACCACTTAGATATAAATACATTAGAATTTGATGTAGATGTCGTATACTGTCAGTACCAAAATGTATAAAAACAGGTATAAACATTAATTGTACAGTTTGAACGTAACTGTTGAAGTTTCGTACAAGCAATAAACAGCGCCACCGTGTGTGCTCTCACTACGTTTCGGTCACGATTCGTGGCGTAATTGTGTCGATACATGTTTAATGAGGGACCAATGGATGTGTGGTCTATATAAGGATGGTAGTGAAATTCGTAAGAGATAATTTAAAACATATTCAAAAAGCCGTTGCATTTCAACGGCCAAAAGCTCTATCTTACCAATAAACATGTGAGTAACATGTTATAATAAAACAAGCATCTAAAATCTTTGCTAACTTTCTTTGTTTACATGTATAAAATTGTCAGGATATGACCGTAGCAATGCCCCATCTCCTCCTATTCCTCGAACATATCCGCATAAACATATCTGTGTCCTCTACACCTCCCGCCGCCTTGTTCCCCCTCATCTCCTGGTTGCTCCTCCCCTCTCCAACCCCCAATCTCTGCCGCGCCTTCACTGCTGTTACCCCCCTGTCCTCCATCTCTACACCCTTCATCTCCTTTCCCAAGGTGGCTTCCGTCAACTACCCCTACCGGATGATGCCCTCTCTCCCTCCATTTATCCCTCCTATCAACTCTGATCCTCACCCCCTTCCTTTCCTTTGTACTTTTCCCAGGCTCCCTCTTCCCCTCCACCCTCCTCCCTTCCATCCTGTTTTTTCCCCGCCTACCCTGCCTTCCTTCTCTCCCCCGAGTCCTTTTGCGTTTTCCTTCCTCTGCCTTTCCACATTCCCTCTCGCATCTGCCCTGCTTCACCCTTCTGAGTCCTCTCTCTTCGTAGGTCCCCCCCGCCTTTCGCTTTTTCTCTCTTCTCCCCTGTTTTCTTCCCCCTTATCTGTCCAGGTCCCCCCTCCCATCTGCATTTGCCTGTGCTGTGTCACCTTTGTGCCGATATTTTAGTGTAGTGTTCCCAGTGATTTAAGTGTTGTGCGTCTTTTCTGAAGTATTGCGAACGGACATCATGCTATCACAGGGTGTGGCATTTGCGCACATAATCAAGAGTGTCACCATGTTTTTTTAGTTGTCTGTCTACCTTTTCCCTGTCTGCTTTCTATGTATTTTATTGTTATCAAAAAATGGCTCTGAGCGCTATGGGACCCAACTTCTGATGTCCCCTAGAACTTAGACCTATTAAACCTAACTAACCTAAGGACATGTCTAGGGGACTGATGACCTCAGATGTTAAGTCGCATAGTGCTTAGAGACACTTGAATAATTTGTGAGTTATGTAATGTAGCACAGAATGACAATTTTAACTTTACTGCAAAATAAAGCTCATGGGTAGTCATTCAATCGACGAAGTACAAAATACTTATGGCATTAGATGAAGTTAAAATTTATAAATGAAAAGTTATCAGTACCTCTGATAGTGGAATAAGCAGGAACGGCAAACTGTATTGTTTTATTTTAATTCAGTCGAAGAACAGGTGCTTTCTATCGGTTTGTTGTTCGTGGCTTGTGGAAAATAATTTGATACTAAATCACAGTAAGACTCAGTTTTTACAGCTTCTAACTCACAATTCAACAGGAACCGATATTTTGATCAGACAGAATGGGCATATTATAAGCGAGGCGGAGCAGTTCAAGATCCTAGGCGTTCGGATAGATTTTAAGCTGTTGTGGAAAGTCTATGTTCAGGATCTTGTTCAGAAACTAAACGCTGCTTTATTTACCATTAGAACAGTATCTGAAATAAGTGGCAGTTCAACACGAAAAGTAGTCTACTTCGCATATTTTCATGCGCTTATGTCGTATGGTATTATGTTTTTGGGGTAGTTCTTCCGATTTAAAAAGGGTATTTTTGGCTCAAAAACGGGCTGTTCGTGCTATATGTGGTGTAAGTTCGAGAACCTGTTGTCGACCCCTTCTCAATAGTCTGGGAATTCTGACATTGCCATCACAGTATATATTTTCTTTAATGTCGTTTGTTGTTAGCAATATTAGCTTATTCCCAAGAATTAGCAGCTTTCACTCAGTTAATACTAGGCAGAAATCAAATCTACGTGTGGAATACACTTCCTTGACTCTTGTGCAGAAAGGAGTGCAGTATTCTGCTGTATCCATTTTCAATAAGCTACCACAAGAACTCAAAAATCTTAGCAGTAGCCCAAATACTTTTAAGTCTAAACTGAAGAGTTTCATCATGGCTCACTCCTTCTATTCAGTCGAGGAGCAAATTCCAGTGTTACATAATTGATTGTCCATATTTAAACTTACGACTTGTCGCCTGAATATGTTCTTATATTTCATTTTATCTATTTCTACTATCTTGTTATAATTTCATGTATTGACTCGTTCCATGGCCATGGGGACTTCTCCCTAATTTGATCCCACGGAACAATAAATAAACAAATAAAGAAAAAATAAATAAATCGGAAGGCTTGGAGCTTTTTTTATGAGTTCGGGGTGTTATGACTACAATATATTTTGTAAACCAACAGCTACGGACTTTATTGCGCCCAGCGACTCATGCCATGCCGAATCGCGCAAAAGTTCTGTATTTAACTCATTGTTCTACAAGCCAGCTAAGTTCGACTTGGACAATGATTTCAGATACAATTAAATAGAAAAAGATTACCAGTTAGGTTTGGCAAGTGGGTTCGACGAAAACGATATTAATAATAAGGGAAAAATACACTAATCAGCCAGAACATTATAAGCACCTACCTACTATTGATATAGACCCGTCAAAGCAATAGCAGCGTCACCTGGAGAGGAATGACTGCTGGTCAGACACATAAACGTTACACGAAGAATCAGTGAGCGCGCAGTCTGTGTAGAATGGGGAAAGCGCGCGATCTGTCTCAGATGAACCGAACACAAATTGTGATGCCCGGGGGCTCGGCACAAACATTCACGTGGGCATCCATGCGTCCAGTGCAGCTCGTACAAGGCACCATGACGGCCAAGGAATATCGTACACTGGTTGCAGACCACGTACACCCCTTCACGACGATCATGTTTCAGGACGAATGTGGCCGTTTTCAACATGACAATGCGCTGAAACTTCCTGGCAGATTAAAACTGTGTGCCGGGCCGAGACTCGAACTCGGGACCTTTGCCTTTCGCGGGCCAGGACGATTCATATCAGCGCACACTCCGCTGCAGAGTGAGAATCTCATTCTGGAAACATCCCCCAGGCTGTGGCTAAGCCATGTCTCCGCTATATCCTTTCTTTCAGGAGTGCTAGTTCTGTAAGGTTCGCAGGAGAGCTTCTGCAAAGTTTGGAAGGTAGGAGACGAGGTACTGGCAGAAGTAAAGTTGTGAGGACGGGGCGTGAGTCGTGCTTGGGTAGCTCAGTTGGTAGAGCACTTACCCGCGAAAGGCAAAGGTTCCGAGTTCGAGTCTCGGCCCGGCACACAATCTTCCAGGAAGTTTTATATGAGCGCACACTCCGCTGCAGAGTGAAAATCTCATTCTGAAGACAATGCGCTATCTCACAAGATCGGAAGTGTTATGGAGTAGTTCGAGGAACACAGTGACGGGATCCAATTGATGTGCGGTCCCCAGCTCTCCAGATTTGAACCCGATCGAAAACATCTTGGATGTGACTGTATGTGGCCTAAGAGCTTATCGTCCACCTCACCGAAATTTACGGGAATTAGGTGACTTATGTGTGTAGATGTGGTGCCAACGCCCTTCAGCGACCTACCAAGGTCTCATTGCTTCCATGCCACGACGCTTCGCTGCTGTTATCCGTGCACAGGTAAACAAAACAGCTGTTAGGTAGACAGTCATAAGGTGGTGGCTAATCAATGTATATTGAGAAAAATTGAAAGCTGAACAGTTCTCGGGTGTCCGACCGGCTAGCGTCGTAATTTCCCCACAATATTTCGGCAGACGTACACGCTGCCATCTTCAAGTGGTTCCTGACGAATACTGTGCTGTTACATGGAGATGGAGCCCCTCCACGCCCGCACCAACGTGGTGACCAAACCGAAAGTTCTACTGTCACCTCCGTAAACATGTTAGTTATCTAGTGAGTGGATCACTGGATGCTGGGCTGTGATGTTTTCCGTGTTTCTGGGTAAGACTACGCATTAACACGGTCCATCAGGTGATAGATAGTGGACGAAACGCGAGTGAGGGTAGCGATTTGAAGAGCAGAGGGAAAAAAGTGCCATGGCTCGTGCCGTGGGAAAAAAAGCTCTGCGACTGTGGGATGGGTAGTAAGAGCAGTAGTGGTTTACTAGCTGCGATAGCTCATGCAAGGTTGGATTTGTTAGTATACGTATCATGCATCATTACCGTGACAAGCGACGGCGATGTGTTCCAGTTGCTGCAGCTGCTACATTCCTGGAACAATCAAGATGTTATACAGTAGTGAGAGATCGGCCATAGATCATCTCACTGTGTGGGGGATGTGTGGAGCTTGTTTGCATGCAGTGTACGGTACGGCTTCCCTGTGTGGTGCCAATTATTCGGCAGTGTATTTCAGCTGGATATCCAGTAATGGTGTCTGAATTAACAGGGGCTCGCCTGTGCCGTTATGTTTGCGTACGCTTGGCCATAGATGTTATGTCCTTACAAGTATGTCTTCTGGTCTTTTATGTTTGCATCTATGGTTGTGGTCGTAGTTCCCCAGATTCAGAATAAACGGGTTCTGCGAATGTCTGGAGTTTCTGTATAGTCTTGTGGTGAGTTTGTGGATTACCTCCGTGAGAGTCTCAAGTCGGTATTCCCGGTGAAGGTCCGCGATGCGTGTGTATCGTGGAGCATTGCTTATGATTTTGAGTACTTTGTTTTGTATGAGCTGCAGACGGTGCAGGCGTGTAGGCGCAGTGTATCCCCAGACAGGAGCTGCGTACGTCATCAGGGGTCGGATAAGTGTCATGTACATGGACCTCGACACCCTTCTGTTCAGTGTGCTACGCCTGTTGAGCATAGGGTACAGCTGTTTGAGCCTCGCGCTAGCTCGGTTGGTCATGTGTTGTAGGTGGTCCCCCCGGAGTAATTTCCGGTCCAGCCATACACCGAGGTATTTGACTTTCTCGCGGAAACGTATTGGACGTGCATGTAGAGTTATTGGTCTGCAGTATCGGTGTTTGCGCAGTTGCTTCGGTCTTCTAGTGAACAGAACGGCTTCACACTTGTCGACGTTTACTCTAACACACCATTTCTCCAACCAAGTCTCGGCCACTCTGAGTGCAGTCTGTAGGCGTGACGTAATGTTTCATGGTTTCCAATCTTGCGCAAGGATGGCTGTGTCATCCGCGTAGATTGCCATCATTGTGTTGTGTGTGATTGGGAGATCGTTTATGTAGAGGTTAAACAGCAGGTGCCCTAGGATGCTACCCTGGGGTACTCCCGCGTGTATACCGTGTCATGTTGATTGTTTTCCCTGCACGTCAGTGTTGAAACTCCTGTCTGTGAGGTATGAGTGTATTAAACGTAGCAGCCCGTCGGGGAATGCCCCGTCGCTGAGTTTGCGGATGAGGCCGTTGTGCCATAGACGGTCGAAAGCCTTTACGATGTCCAGGAACACTGCTCCTGTAGCTTTGTTTATGTTGAAGCCATGTGTTGTATGTTCAACGACCCGTAGGAGTTGTTGTGTTGTGGAATGGTGATTCCTGAAGCCGAATTGCTCCGGTCTCAGGATGTCATTTGTTATGCAGTGCCTAGTGATGCGTTTGAGAATCACCTTCTCAACAATCTTACTGAGCGAGCTCAGAAGGCTGATGGGTCGGTAATTTTGTGGGAGGCTGTGGTCTTTCCCCGGCTTCCTGAACATCAGGACCTTGACCGTCTTCCAAAAGGCGGGGAAGTGTTGGTGTTTTAGTATGGCATTCGTTATGTGTGTTAGGTACTCAGTTGCTTTATCCGTGAACTCCTGCAGGACACGGTTTTGAATGCCATCATGACCAGGGCCTTTCCTAGCAGCGGAATGCATTATAGTCCAGGAGACTTCGGCCGTGCTAGCATGTCGAATGTCGTCGCGCGATGGTTGAGCTAGAATGCGTGTAACCTCTTGGTCAGTAGCATGTGTGAACGCTGGATCTGATGGTACCAGGTTCGGTGTGAATGACGCTGCGAGTGTTCGGGCCATTAGTTCTACTTTCTCTTCCGCTGAGTATGCAGGTCCGTCAGGCCCTTGAAGCGTTGGGGTGTATATTTACTGCCTGGTGAAGTGTCGGGCTATTTGCCACACGCCAGGTCGTGCGGTGTCCAGCCCTTCGAGTTTTTGGTTCCACTGTTGTGTTCTATGTGTTTGTATTTTCTCGTGTATGATGCCCTGTAGTCTGTTAATGTGCCGTTTGAAGTACGGACGCCTGGTGCGCTGCCATTGTCTCCTGAGGCGATTCCTCATTGAGATTAGGCCCAGGATTTCCTGGGCAGGGCCGCACTGCGTTGTTGTGAGGTGCGATCAGGTATGGTGCCTGCCATTGCGTCCTGGACGGCGTTAGTGAGGGTTTCTACTGCCTCGTCAATTTGTGCTGTTTCATTAATTTCGTGTGCAGGTGGGATGTGGCTATCGAGCGTTTGCTTCAACAATGTCCAATTCGCACGCCCGTAGTCTAACATCTTGCCTTGTTCCATGTGCTGCAGTGTTTCCTCAATGTATAGTATTACAGGTTGGTGGTTTGAGGGCAGATCGTTTTCAACGGCAATGTTGAGTGTCGATGTAATGCCCTTGATGAGGGCCATGTCTATCACGTCTGGCCTGTGTCCCCTCTGATAGGGAATGTGCGTCGGTTCAGTCGGCGCTAGTATAATGTAGTTTCTGCCTAATGAATGTTCGTACAGTTTTTTGCCGTTGGGATTTCGTATGCGTGAATTCCATTCTGGGTGTTTTGCGTTCAGATCTCCAGCGACTATTACTCGCGGTGAAATGTTGAGTAATGTGCTGATATCGCGTGTTGAAATGTTGCTCTCGGCGCCCTATATATACTAGCCGTTACCCCCTCCACCGTTCCTCTCCTGGTGTCTTCGGTGCGGCCGGCGCGGCGGCTACTGGAGGTGGTGGGGGAAGCGGCGCCTGGGTCCCAACTGGGGTCTGCAGTCTCCCTGCTGCCGCCGTCGGGGGCGGACTTCGATCTCTGAGACCGCATCCTTCTCTCCAGGCTGAGTGCAGGGTTCCAAGCCTGACTAAGTTGAAGGCCGCTGTCTTTATTAATTAGATCGTCCTGTAGTTGGATTTCGATGGCCTCTTTAGTAGCGCAGTCCCAGAACTATGAGGACTGACAGAGTATTGTTATTTTTTCATAGTCCATGGTATGGTCAGTCTTCATACAATGGTCAGCCACGGTTAATTTATTGGCCTGGCGTAATTCGGTATGGTGCTTGTGTTCGCGGCACCTTTCTTCTACAGTGCGGACTGTCTCCCCAATGTACGATTTTCCGCACTGACAGGGTATTTGATAAACGCCTGGTTTTCGAAGGTCTAGGTCATCTTTCACTGAACCCAGTAGAGTCAAGGTTTTTGCAGGGGGTCGGAAAACACATTTCACATTGTGTCTCCCCAGGATTCTATCGATTTTTCTGGAGGTATTTCCGACAAATGGAATGCACGCCAATGACTTGTGTTCTTCTGATTCTTCTTCTTGTTCTCTTGGCGCAGTCTGTCTGAATGCGTGTCCTAATTGCTTCTGGTTGTACTCATTTTTCCGAAATGTTGTCTCGAGGTACTGCAGTTCTGCTGGAAGGCAGTTACTAAATACGAGTAAGGAAAACATTAGACATATCACTTTGTCTTACTGTGGTCCGTTCTCAGATAAAACTGCAAATACGTTCAAAAAGTTGATACACGGGTTGGTTTCCAAACGAGTAACAAACGTGGTTAGATCCTGTGCCACACTTCGGAAGACCCAATGATTCACATACAGTTGGCTCAAGTGACTTGCCTATTTTGTATGAATTGAAGACTGATGTGACAGGAAAGGCATCTACCCACTAAGTTGAAATAAATTTTCAAAATCATGATATTATCAGACCTTATACGTCGGTTTAAGCACTAGAAAGGACACAATGAGTGCAAGCCAAACAAAAATATTCAGAGTAGCCATTAATTTAAGGTCTGTGCTATCTAGGCGATAGAAGATTCGGAACTATTTTGAGATTAGAAAGAAAAAAAAAACGGTCGGTAATGAATATTGAAGCTGGTATAAGGTCTTGAATGAGGAATGTGTGTGAGGCAACAGCTCATATTTCAAAACAAAATTATCTTAAGAAACAATACACAGCAGTGTGTGCCGTATCTGTGGTAAATTTTCAGCTATTTGTACGAGTGCATGATGAAAAGTAACACCTCCGAACTTTTCGTGTGAATACGTATAAAAATTCGTAAATAAAATAAATATTATTAACAATCTACATCATTATACGTCATGTCTACATATGTGCAGCACTCTGCCGCTAGATGGTACCGAATTGTAGCGTGTAAAATGGTGGTGTCTAACATAACTGTGTCTGTGCCCGAGAAACAGTACTGTATACGCGTTTCGAATTTGAAGGGCTCGTCCACAGATACGGGACTCCCTTCTTCAGCACGATCACACAAGAGAGCTGTGACATCTGCAACAATCCGACGCCTTAGGTTCGCGGTCCTCGACCGAGAGAGGTGGCGCAGTGGTTAGCACATTGGACTCCCATTCGGGAGGACGACGGTTCAATCCCGCGTCCGGCCATCATGATTTAGGTTTTCCGTGATTTCCCTAAATCGCTCCAGGCAAATGCCGGGATGGTTCCTTTGAAAGGGCACGGCCGACTTCCTTCCCCGTCCTTCCCTGATCCGACGAGACCGATGACCTCGCAGTTTGGTCTCTTCCCACAAGACAACCCAACCCACGGTCATCAACCATCCTCCATACAGCCTCAACTTGGCCTAACCGATTTTCATCTGTTTCCATACTTTCACAAGACCTTTCAGACTTTGATAGTGTTGAAGCTGTGCAAGCAGAGGTAAGGTTGTGGCTCTGTTAAAAAAGTCAAACATTTACGGTGATGGTATCAAGAAACTTCTCTAGTGGGAAGAAATATGTTCATCGCTAGGGTGACTATGTTGAGAAATAAATATGTAGATATGAAGAATAAATATCAATAACGTTTCTTTTATTTAAAAAAAGCCTTAAGGGTTTTCTCATAAAAAAATCCCTGAGGCATTACCTTTTAGTACACCATGATAGTTAACTACAGGTTGCCAAAGATGGAAAATATTCATTACGAGAATGAGCAGACGAGAATTTACTGTACATTGCAGCAAGATATAGCCCTTGGAAGACCAGATGAATGTACATTACATGTTCATATATTTATTTGCTAAATTAACTTTATAACTCATCCACTATACACTACGGCAGACCCTATAATCCATTAATTACACAACCAATACTCAAAATCACTTCAGTTTAATGATGTATAATTGCTGTATTCATTCAAAATTTGTGTATTCAATTTTGGTTTTATGATATGAGAAAAATGTATGGACATCTCTGTACATGCCCCTGCCCCTTGACAGGTGCCACCTTCATTTCTCAACTTCTAGGCTTACATTGAAAGAAACTGTAGCGAACGTATGTGCTAGAGTAGAGAAAATTCACATCTAGGTAAGCAGCAGTCAGCTTACCTGCTTTTCGTCACTAATATTGTTGCCTCAGATACTGCAGCTGCATTTAAAATGTAGTTATGTTTAATTTTTATTCCTCTGTTCTCTTTTACAGATGAATCTCATGATGAAGTAGCATCCAACACGCGTTTCCAACATGTGTCAACTATGTGTGAAACTGTTTAAAAGCTCACCTTCACTCTTTTTTTCTGGAAAGTCTTTTATACTTTTGCCATTACTGTCGTAAAACTTGTAATACATCAAAGAACTAAAATAAATATGAAAACTAGACCCTGAAGCTTAGTCTTTTTTAATGTGTTTTACCCTTTAAACAGGTGAAACAAACATTATGAAAGTGAAACTGTTGGCCACTGACACAAATTTAGGTTTTTTAATAGCTTCTAATAAAATTTTCATTGACATTAATAGATGGTTTAAAGCTAGTTTGCTATCATTAAATTTTGAAAAGACCCACTAAATGCAGTTGAGAACTTGTAAGAAATTTCCTTTCAGCAAATGTTTAACGTATGAAAACACGCAGATCGAAGAGGTAGACAGTGTTAAATTTCTCAGATTACAACTCGATAATAAATTCAGTTGGGAAGGGCATACCACAAAACTGCTTAAGCGCCTAAACAAGTCTGTATTTGAAGTAAGAATGATGTCAGACGTAGGAGATATACTACTTGTATACTTTGCTTGCTTTCATTCTAGTGTGTCATCCGGGATCATATTCTGGGGTAACTCATCAAAGCGAGCAAAAGTCTTTAGCGTGAAAAAGCGTGTAATAAGAAACATTCGTGGTGTAAATTCAAGAATATCACGTAGAGACCTGTGCAAGGAACTTTATGTTCTAACCACTGCTTCGCATTATATTTATTCCTTAATGAAATTTGTTTCAAGTTATATATCTCTATTTCCAACCAATAGCTCAATATATAGCATCAATACGAGGAATAAGAACAATCCACATAAGGACCTAAAATCACTTCCCTTGGTCCTAAAGTGGTCCAACATTCAGGAACACACATTTTCAATAAATTGCCAGGAACCATTAACATCTGGTTTCAGATGAAGCACGGTTAAAACACAGATTGAAACACTTTTTGATAGTCATTCCTTTCTACTCTGTTGATGAATATCTTAACAGCTTAAGTAAAAACGTCTGTTAGATTTCTGTTTTGACAGCACTTGGTCACAATAGTAACGACTAGGTATTTTGTTATGATAAATTTATTAGTTGAGCATAACAATGTTTGATTCAGACAGCATGTTGTTTCTGTAAATATTAGCTGTTCCAGTTTACTGTATTGTATTCTCCTATTTTGACAAATTCCCTGACGAATGATCAGGGTAGTAAGTATTATATCCCAATGTTTTATGTTTTTTATGTTATACTTTCTGACTTGTCCCACACCTACGAGAATTATCTCATTTTTTGGTTCAATGGAACGAAAACTGAATCAAATCGTGTAAAATGGCCAAAAAGTTAAAGAAACGCAGTTCATTTGCAGTTGTCACTTGTTCCATGGTTAAAACCATCCGTTTTAAGGTAGAAGATGGTGCATCACTGACGAAATACGGCTTAACCAACCACACGTCATTTATCTAGTTTTAAAAACATTTAGAGTTTTGTCCACCATAAAATTGTGTAACTGTAGAATTATGGTGAACCGCAACAGGTCAGAAAACCAGACATTTATGCCGTCATTTGAAACTTTAGTGGCGCAACTGGACTGTAGTCCTGGACATAAGAGTGAGAGCCTCTGCCTCAGATTTAGCAACATGTCGACTAATTTGAGACATGTACGACACACCAGTGGTTGTCGTCTTGGAAGAATGAACTATTTTTGGTGACGTTCACGAAATTTGTCTCTGACGTTATCACGAGCTCGATAAAATTCAGCAAAACGATGGTTAACCATCATTTTGGACGAGCGAGGTGGCGGAGTGGTCAGCACACGGGACTCTCTATCGGTTCAAATCCACATCCGGCCATCCTGATTTAGGTTTACCGTGGTTTCTCTAAAATCGCTTCAGGCAAATGTCGGCATGGTCCCTTTTAAAGGTCACGGCCGATTTCCTTCTTCGTCTTTCCCTAATCCGAGCTTGTGCTCCGTCTCTAATGACCTCGTTATCGACGGACCGTTAAACACTAACCTCCTCCTAACCATTTTTTATTGTTGAGTACCCAAAATTTGAAAGAATCGATTCGAGACCTTGTTTTAGGGTCAAATATTTACGAAAATCGTAATAGAGATATTGATATTTTTATAAACTGTTTGTGTAAATTGATTGTGGGTAAACCGGAAGAGAATCGAAGCATTTGAGATGTGGTGCTATAGAGGAATGTTGAAAATTAGGTGGACTGATAAGGTAAGGAATGAGGAGGTTCTACGCAGAATCGGAGAGGAAAGGAATATGTGGAAAACACTGATAAGGAGAAGGGACAGGATAATAGGATATCTGCTAAGGCATGAGGGAATGACTTCCATGGTACTAGAGGGAGCTGTAGAGGGCAAAAATTGTAGAGGAAGACAGAGATTGGAATACGTCAAGCAAATAATTGAGGATGTAGGTTGCAAGTGCTACTCTAAGATGAAGAGGTTAGCACGGGAAAGAAATTCGTGGCGGGCCGCATCAAACCAGTCAGTAGACTGATGACCAAAAAGAAAATGCTCACAGCAGATCAACTACGCGGCCAGATCTGCTCACAGCGGATCAACTACTCGGGCAGCTCCCGAACTTCGTTTTAGCAATGAAAGCAATATCTCCCCCTCTTAGTGGCATCTAGTGATACAGTGCGAAAACATAAAAGGTTGCCTTTTTTATTAACGAGAGTAACCCACTGCCTGACATGAGAAGTGAAGTACGCAGAAGACTTCAGCGGATGTAACTTCATATATGCACAAACCATCAGCGTAGATGTAAATGATTGGAGCTGCTCTTTTCTGCGACAGGTAGAATTACACCAATAGTTTGTTATCGTTATTCCTGTATAGTGTTGTTACCAGGTTTGATGCGGGTACGTAAGGGACGCGAACAGCATCAGATGTTCAGTGATCACTGCGTAGAATGAGGACGCAATATACTTGCGTAAGGCAGTGTATCATCTCTTGACGGAGTTAGAAAGGGGCACCTTGTGGGTCTCCATTTGGCCAGATGGTTGTGTTAAATCCACCATAGTCTTCAGTATGGGGTGTCTCGGAAACCTGCTTCCTCGGATCGCTAGACAACATTCAAACAAATAAGACATATTAATATCAAGTCTTATTACAAAATGAAAAAATACAATACTTAACTTTGTGTTACACAGATGTGTCGAAAGCAAAAGGCTACAGGAAAGATAAGAAATCCCTTCAGTATAATAAATCCGTGATACACAGACTGTACAAGCAAGTGATTAGAGTTGACGCTTCTATCCAAATTGATAAAGCTGCTGTAGAACTGGGCCGCGACCAGTCGGGCGCGGCATTTACGTCCTCTTCGCAAAAGGGGCCGCTGCTGTCGCGTTGTCGTCCTGAAGAGGGGTCGATCAGCATGCGATTGGCTGACGTCTTCTCACAGCCATCTATGCTCTATCGCTCTCGTCTGGCGTGCCAGCACTTGACTTTACGACTTAACAGATCGAATCATGCGCTACGGAGACTTGGGGGGCTTTCGCATGTAATGGTTGCCCAGTGTTAGACTGCACCGAATGTGAGGACAGGCATAATCGTCAAGTTTCAGGTCGACTCTGTCTGATCTCCACGAGGAGTGATCGTCGTACTGTGTATGGAGCAAACTGTAATGCCTTGACAGATGCGGCTGCCACCTGATAGAAAAGAGGACGACAGGAGGAGACAAGTAACGTCCCGTCGAGGTCATTGGAGCACAAGCGGTGATTAGGGAAGGATGGAGAAGGATTGCGGCCATGCCCTTTCGAAAAAGCCATCCCGTCATTTGCGTGGAGCGATTTTAAAAATTCATGCAAAACCTGAATCTGGATGGCCAGACTCGTGTTTCGACGTCGTCCTCCCAGATGAGAGTTCAGTGGGTCAATCACTGCGGTAACCCGGTCAGAGAAACTAATGGGCCCCTGGAACAATCTGTGTCCTCCGGTACCATCGACCAGAGACAAGCAGCAACTGGGCTAGGGGTTCTTCTCCGTAGGCAGTCGTTTAACATCGCAACAGAAACTGTTAGAATTGGTGGCGTGACTGGAAAGCAGGGATTGGTCTTCAAGGGCATCGTGATGTGTTCAGAAACAAATTGCGGATCTGCGCTGCTCTAATTACCATTGTTGGCTAATATGTCGGTGACCTTGGGAGAAGTCCAATTCTAACAAAATTCCAGAAAGGGGTCATTATGTGTGGTGACATTGGTTGGGATTTCACGTCATAGCTGACAGTGACTGACTGAAATCGGTAGGCTTAACGGTCATTCATGGACATCCTGTGTGTCATGTGTTTTCTCAAAGGACAGTATCATGGTGCCGCATTTCAACAGGACAGTGCTCAAATATTTCTGACATTGCGTCAGAATGGGGGCAATCTACAGAATAATAAACTCAGAAGAACAACATTAAAAGGCCAATATCGCTAGTGAAGCATTTATTTCGGGAACCCAGTACGTTACCGTCTGCACATCTTATACTCCACCGTCCCCGCTATGATGCATGCCACAGATGGGGCAGATTATGTAAATATATAGAGCGTAACATCCTAAGACGGTAACATAGGCCTATCTAAACTGGTTATTGAAATAAATCCTTCACTAGCTGTCTGGGTTTTTGAAGTCTTTATTCTGAGTGCTACGAGGCGTAGTCGGAAATTAAGGCCCAATTAGGCACGAAATTGAAACCACTGTGATAGTGCTATGGAACTTTGCACAGATGTGTTGGGCAGTGTCTTTAGTGTGCCTGTGGATCGTTTCATGTCGGTCCTTTCAGTTCAGTTCAGAACGAAGGGTGACCACGTAGAAACGCCTAAAACAAGGATCTCCCACCCACTATGTGGATCTGGTGGCAGATTTCGCCTGAAGCTATGCAGCCCAGATAACACGAGTGTCATGCGTTTCTTTCTTCAAGAAAGTTGTCAGCCGTATTCTGCATGGGCAATGAAGACGCTCCTGCAGTGTTTTCGATGGGAACTCTTTGATCGCCCACAATTGAGATCTCAATTGGCTTCCTCCGTTGTTCATCTCTGCTCACATGAACCGTGGTTATGTAGGAATCATTTTGGCACAAACAACGAAAAGCAGACCAGCGTAGAGAATTGCCGGAAAGCACATGTGGCTGCTTTCTGTGACGAGGGTACTGGAAAGTTTGTACAACGCCACGACTAATGTCTAGGTCGGAGCTGCGACTATTTAGAGAGGTAACTGTTGAGAATAAAAAGTTTATGATTTTCAGTGTGGTTTTAATTTCGCTAGCTAAAGGACGTTACTTTCCATCGCATCGTTGGCTGATTGATACATTACCGGTTTTCATGCTCGTGTTAAAAATAAAAGTCACAATTTCAAAGTTTTTTATTTACTTATTTAAGCAATTTATTGGTCAGGCATTATCATATGATGTATAACGAAAAAGGAGGCCAATTGCGTCGGCTACCAACACTCTACGTCAGCCTCATACACATAAAACTGTCTGGATGGAAATCCGGTCGTCAGAGTAACTAGAAGGAACTGTGGTAACCTAGACAGAAAATTTCGGAAATCAACCTACAACCACAACGGAAACGAGGTGTGACAAACTAATAAAGGAAACAAATAAAGAATTAGAAATACGATTGAACTGTTACAGCGCGGTGCTATGCGTACCTGTTGGCCTGGATGCCAAACAGTTGAGCGGTCTAAGCGGCAGCGGCAATGGAATTACTAAACAACGGATGGCTGCATATAGGCACTCTTGTGCAACGGAAGGGCAACAGATGGCGCTAGTAATTTAGGTTACGTAGAAGGCTAATAGGGAACTGATTACCCCATACTTAATAAGAAGGAATAAATTACATTAAAATCAATCTTAAAAGGCAATGTAGGTTAAAATTATTTAACAGATAATATGGACCATCCAGATCACGAGCAATACAGTGACGCTGGCTGTACATAAACACAATGGCAGCGTTAACGAACAATTAAGTAAATAAACCAACTACGACATTAGAATAAATCTTTCACAAATCTTAAAACTTTAAGAAATTACATGTTTGTGTGAGGGCAGAGTGCTGTGCCACTGCACTATTAAATGCACGCTCAAAAATCACACAATTATGAGTGTTCATACAGGGTAAAAAAGAAAAAAAACAACCTAAACAGCAAATTACCTTCCATTATGAATGTGGAATTCACTCAACGACTCTGATATGACTTTCAAAGTGATGGAGACTAGCAATCAGTCGTCCTTTCCTTCCAGGACTGAGAGTAGTCCTCAATAGACTGTGACAGGTGCCCGAACAACATTGGATTGACGCACTACGGCATGTACTAAAGCTCTGAAATACTGCATTGATAAAGACTAGCCATTAGCCGAAATCTAAATTTGCTTTATTAAATCCTGCAAGGAACGGATTACTCATTGCTATTCTCGGTTATTTTCAAAACCGTAAACATACAAGTGCCTCCATGGTGATCGTGGGATTGAAGCACAGTATATACCATACAAAGAGAGAAAAATAGAAACTTCTAAACCAATGGTGCCCACTAAATAAGTCTTATTAAACAAATATACAACGATGAAACCAACTCTTAGAATAACAGTGCTGCCGGCTGATGTGGTTCTAGGCGCTTCAGTCTGGAGCCGCGAGATCGCTACGGTTGCAGGTTCGAATCCTGCCTCGGGCATGGATGTGTGTGATGTCCTTAAGTTACTTTGGTTTAAGTAGTTCTACGTTCTAGGGGACTGACGACCTCAGATGTTGTCCCATACTGTTCAGATCCATTCAAACGAATAACAGTGCTGTCAATGGAGGGACATTATGACATGTATGATTGAGTCGTAAAATGTCTGATTCCTGCTAACCAACTGATCATTAAAAAGAGTACCACTATGTTCACGTGAGTCTATAGCAATCCATCTCTTGAAATAAGTTCAGCTTTCGTCCCCATTTGGCCGAATGGAATAACTTTAAATTGCTTAGCTTTTAGATGCTCCGCGAACTCTGACTGACGTTTAACCTGCCCTTTCCTATTCAGTAAGTTCTCACTAAATTTCGTCCGGATGAGGACGCTCGCTTGTCCTATATATGAAGCGACGACCTCAGATGTTGTCCCATACTGCTCAGATCCATTTAAACGAATAACAGTGCTGTCAATGGAGGGACATTATGACATGTATGATTGAGTCGTAAAATGTCTGATTCCTGCTAACCAACTGATCATTAAAAATAGTACCACTATGTTCACGTGAGTCTATAGCAATCCATCTCTTGAAATAAGTTCTGCTTTCGTCCCCATTTGGCCGAATGGAATAACTTTAAATTGTTTAGCTTTTAGATGCTCCGCGAACTCTGACTGACGTTTAACCTGCCCTTTCCTATTTAGTAAGTTCTCACTAAATTTCGTCCGGATGAGGACGCTCACTTGTCCTATATATGAAGCGACGACCTCAGATGTTGTCCCATACTGCTCAGATCCATTTAAACGAATAACAGTGCTGTCAATGGAGGGACATTATGACATGTATGATTGAGTCGTAAAATGTCTGATTCCTGCTAACCAACTGATCATTAAAAAGAGTACCACTATGTTCACGTGAGTCTATATCAATCCATCTCTTGAAATAAGTTCAGCTTTCGTCCCCATTTGGCCGAATGGAATAACTTTAAATTGCTTGGCTTTTAGATGCTCCGCGAACTCTGACTGGCGTTTAACCTGCCCTTTCCTATTCAGTAAGTTCTCACTAAATTTCATCCGGATGAGGACGCTCGCTTGTCCTATATATGAAGCGTCACATTCACTGCAATGGATCTTTCACACGTCTGACCCAGCAGTACTGCTGTTCATTGTGGATCTATCGGTTCCGTATATGACTGGCCGAAGTGAAAATAACGCCTACACCTTGTTTCTTAAAAAACTTGGCTAGCTCGTAAGAAAGATTTTCTCCGAAATGGATTCCCACGAAATTATGGTTAGTAGCCGGAGAGGTGAGTGGGATGTTGTGCGTATTATGCTAAGTCTTTTTTCTGTATAGGGTGTCAACTATCATCGGGTTACAACCGTTACGAACAGCAATTTACTTAAGATTAGACAACTCTTTTTCTATCGATGCTGGACTTAATAGGATGAGGTGGACCACAGCCTTGAAGGAGACATGCTTGTAGCGTAATAGGTGACAGACGAGGCGTTTATGACACAGTTGTTTGTGGTTGGTTTCCGGCATGTATCAGACCGCATACCACGCTCATTGAGATGTACTTGTAAATCCAAGTAGCTGAGCACTTTATTTTCATCCGTCATTATATGAGTGAGTTTTGGGTGCAGCTTATTAAAATGATCTACCAAAATCTGAACCTCAGCCACCGACTGATTAAAAATAATAAAGAGTGCCGGCGACATATCGACGATAGAAGACGACTTGCTTCGAATTCCTTATGTTTTTACCGAAGTACTCACATTGCAAATGGTTTACGAAGATGTCAGAAAAAAAAAAAAATAAATCCTGCTAGACAGCTCCCCACAGCCGGGCCAGCAGTTATGACTATAATGTTCGCGTTATAGAAAGAAAAATATTATGTGCTGTAAGTACCGCGAGAATGGAAATAGTTTCAGTGGTTTCTTACAGAGTAAGTCGGTTGTGATTTAGAATTTTTTCTCGTATGAGGGCAAAATTTCATTGATGTTTACGTTAGTATACAGTTTTTTAATATCTAGCGATAGAAAAATTACAGTTATGTGGGAAAACGCTATTACTGAGTGCATTAACCAATTCCTGTCTATTGCGAATTGAGAAATTCTCTTCAAAAACAAACTTCTGACGCAGAA
Organism: Schistocerca serialis cubense; assembly: GCF_023864345.2. Taxonomy (NCBI): domain Eukaryota; kingdom Metazoa; phylum Arthropoda; class Insecta; order Orthoptera; family Acrididae; genus Schistocerca; species Schistocerca serialis. Next base: position 217,997,542 of record NC_064647.1, on the reverse strand, counting down.
GTTTCAGTATATATTTGGAGGTATGTTACCGACGGCATTGGATACAGGACGCATCGGATAACGAAGATTTGTGTGTCTTAACCTGGGCACGTAATCTCGGGATTTTAGGGTTCATTACTTTCAGTCTTACAGTTATGTAAGAGCTAGTATATTTGAGTACTCTTCTAGACAGTTCTTGAGCTCTTTGGGGTATTGTTTCGTTACGTCAGCCTCAATATGCGGAATGTTGCTTTCACCAACGGATTCTAGAATTTTAACAATATAATCTCTCTTATTGTGAACAACGAATGTACTACCCCTATCAACCAGTACTGTTATCGCCTTCTCTGAATTTATCATTGATAGATTCTACGGATGTACAGTCTATATTATTACACTTCTCACAGGAAGCTTTTCTATAAGCTCACAAGCTTTACGAGTGATTTTTAGCTTGTCATGTGTACTCCGGGTGGCCCATATTATAAGTTCAATAATTTTAATCTTCATTACATTTTAATTTTAATTTTGATCCAATATATTCCTTATTGTTCATTATAGGTTAATCAGTGTCATATAAGCCTTCTACAGTACTGAATGTGCTAGGGCCATCTATTGTGTTTTCATTGTATTAGCACAGCTGTATGTGGCCATCCATCGTTTAGTGTTTCTAGTGTCGCTGCCAATTAGACTGCCTGGATGTTTGGCACCGAGGCCATCATGACGTATGAAGTACGCCTACATCTATGCAGTGTTCTGCTTGCTGCTGTAAAAGTTCAAATGTATGTGTAATTCTTCTTTGACTTCCTTTATTAGTTTGTCAGACATTGACTCCGTAGTGGCTGCTGGTTGATTCCTCAAATTTTTGTCTATGTTCCCACAGTTCGTTTTAGTTATTGGGACAACATGATCTTCATCAACACGGTTTTATGGGCATGTGGGTGACGTAGAGCTGTGGTAGCAGGCACAATGAAAATCATTAGACAGTTTTACGTCATTGTTGTTTGTGGCTTTAGTAAAAAATTTTGTGTAGCTTATAACGATACCTTATAATGTTTACAGAATAGTTAATTAATTAGCCTACTTCTTTTTTGGTTAATTTGATGATGCCCAACCACAGCGGAACGTGTTATTGTTAAGTGAAAATAGCTTTGCAAACTTGATTGTTTTATTGCTGTATTAAAAAGCGAACCATGGAATGGAATGAATACCTCAATGAATTGCTATGTCAGGCGACCAAATTGGTATTATCTTCATTAAGGAAATATAAATTGAAAGTAACGAAGACGGCGAAAAACATACTCTTCAATAAACATTGTCTTCGAGAGAATCTCAGCCCTTGTTTACCTCCATGCACAGCTGAGGATACGTAAGATCCAGCAAAGAGTTGTTCAAATTAAGTGAAGTATTTATTTATAGCGATATTAAGCGTCCTTACAAAGAAAAAGATAACCTCAGTCTTCTATCATTCGTACTGGAAACACCTGCTGACAGACAATAAACATAGGTTAGATTGCACCAGTGAATATCAACCAAGCGCGTTACGTTTTGGGAGCCGGTGCTCTTAGCTACTGTTAATTTCCTAACACAAAGCATTTTTCTTATTATTCTCTCCATATCTACATCTAAATCTAGACTATTATTGTGGAACTGATTGTTAAGAGTACGATAGAGGTTGCATGCAGCAAGTACCATTCCGCGTTTGAGTAGTACGTGAGAGAAGTAAGTCTTTCTGTGTAAGCGCTGAATTCTCTTATTTTATAACCATGGCCATTTCTCCCTGTCTAGATCCTAGTCAAAAAATTTTTGCATTTGGAGGAGAAAGGTGGTGATTGTAATTTGATTAAAAGTGATATAGATGATAGCAGGAGATGGGCTGCCGGAATGCAAGGAGTGAAAGAAAGTATAGGATACACACAAAAATTTGCCAAAGTATTCCAAGCAACATGAACTGGTAGCAAGCATAGAACTACTAAGCGAAAAATATTCTCCATAAGACCTCAGAAGTTTGAATCACTATCAGATGACAACAATTTTAGATACAAAGAAAGAAAAGAAAAACAGAACGAAAATGAATGCTTAGGTAGATTTTGACTAAAGGCAGCAATCTACCGGACTCAAATTCTAAAAAATGCAATATATTTTCAGTGTAATAAAACTTGCAACAAAATTAGGTACCTAAAAATGTAATTGCACGTAATTTCAATAACCTTATCTATGTTCCTATACAACATATAGAAGTGCACAGGAGCTCAAACGACCTCAACACCGAAGACAATTCCGTGAGACACCTCACAATGCTACGGCGAAACCCATTTCCGCAGTATGGCCCACTGGTGAGGTGTTGTGCTTTGACAGGCACTGACTGCCTCAAGTGAGCACTGCACTACAGCCCCAATGACTGCCTCAAGCGACCACTGCACTACAAGCTCAACTGACTGCCTCAGGCGACCACTACAATACACACCCAACTGACTGCCTCAAGCGACGACTGGTAACACACTCTCGTCCATTCCCATAACACTGTTGCGCCGGCAATTATTAATTGCGAATGTAAGGAGCCACATATGCAGGTCAGGCAAGATCTCACTGGACCTATGGAGACTGCTGCTGATACGCCAAGAATTGCAGTATGACGCGAGCATGCAGCCACCACCATCCAACGTCGATGGCCCCGTTATTTCACATGCGACTCACGGCCTGGTTGTGGCTAATATGATGCCCTACAAAAACAATATATTTTTAGTGAAAAATGTGGCAGTCTTTACGCCCCTAGTCAGAGGAGGAACCTAGGTCAGCCCACGAGTTTACTAATCACTAAAGTCTGTATGGATCAACCAATCACTCTCTCTGGAGTGTTCTACTGCTAGCTGCAGCCATGCTACCGGGGTCAAGCTCTGCACCGTGGACGTAGCGCTCTTTAACTAGCGGGTTACAGCATCTGCTGCCACTGCCAACATTAGTTATGGAGGCCTCAACCTCCTATCCAGGATTACGCAGCCGTTCATCCATCGCCGCCTGGGCAAGTAAATTCCGGCCTGCCAGGCTCTGTTGATGAGGGCAGATATTCCTGTAGGACTGCCCCTTCCACACTGGGTCCACTTATAGAGTTTGAACCGACAAGCAACGTAGATGCTATAGTTTGAGGCCGGCTTTCTGGTGTGAGCTTGCTTGCCTTGTCGTTGGCGTCTTCGCTTCGTTGAGTAGATGACAGCAGGTAGTCACCTACTGACCACAGCGCCACCACCGTCGGTTGTTTATGATTCATGTTCAAATGGTTCAAATGACTGAGCACTATGGGACTTAACATCTGAGGTCATCAGTCCCCTACAACTTAGAACTACTTAAACCTAACTAACCTAAGGGCATGACACACATCCACGGCCGAGGCAGGATTCCAACCTGCGACCGTAGCAGCAGTGCGATTCCGAACTGAAGCGCCTGGAACCACTCGGCCACAGCGGCCGTCTATGATTCATGTCTCATCGGAGTAAATGTATTATTTGTCAATTTTGTTTCATTGATGAGACATCTGACATCTACCAGGCACCACTTACCACCTCACAGCTATTCTGCCTTGCTGATGGACCACCGATAACCTGACATCCAAGTACCCAATCCAATCAATTATCCCGTTCCATCACACCTCACTAAAATACAAAATGAGTTCCCGATCACAGTGTAATATGGGTCTGCGTGGTTGTCATTTGGATACGTATCAGAACTCGCGAACCAGTGCGTGGGAACGGTCCCTCGATAAATGGTGTATGAGGAAGGGATAAAGAATAGATTAGGAACAGTATTACAGTATTGTTCAGTATATTTTCACGCCTAGAGAAGCACAGAATCTGCCGCCGTACTAAATGAAAGGTATGTAAGAAAGTCACGTTCATTGGAAACGAATTTTAGATTAACCTGACAGTCTGCTGTATTGCAGCAACGAGATATGCTTCTTATTCTATGTGTCATCAATAACCGTGGCTAAGACTGCAATATACTTGAATGATGAAGCCGTTCTAGTGATATCAGGAACTACTGCAGATATAGACTAGTACTGCAAGAAGGAGCGATTAATATGTGATAAAGATAAATATAGGACAGACAAAAGTAATGAGAATAAGCAAGAAGGAAGCTGCAGGCAACTTATCCCTAGATAGGGCAAGCATATAACAGGTAAAATGCTTTCTGTACCTGGGTGGTTTAATGACATGAAACGGAAGCTATACCGAACAAATAAGGAGACTAAAAAGTAAAGAGTATTCCGAGGCAACTTGATCTTAAAACTTTTGGTTGCGAACAGGGAGGGGGAGGGGCAATGACTTTGGGCCATTGACTTGAGCAGGACTTGAACGCTTTACGTAATCGTTCACGTCACCCCCTACCACCTCTTCTGCAGACAGCTACAGCACAGCATTAAAACGAAGCAGACAATCAGTAGGTATCTTCGATAAATAATTACAATAAAATTAAAGAGCTCCAAATTGTTGGAACTGGCGCAGTTGGGCTGACTCCCCATCCCCTCCTTCCCAGCCAGAACTGTTACACACACACACACACACACACACACACACACACACACACACACACACACAAAACAATTTTTTCACATGAATTGGCGCGCCACCTTCAACCAAAAAATTACTTAAAGCGTCTAACTAGCAGTATTTAAAAGTACTTTACATGATGGTCAAATTCATCGAATCATCAAAATGTTCTGAACCATATTCAAAATTGTTAATCCAAAATTATGTATAGCAGCCTAAGACGAATTACGCTTTCAGCATCTAAATTGTTCTATGATGTTTGTCAAATTCCACAAGAGAGGCACGCAGGCATCTTCAAGGGCAAACTCGCTGAGGGTTTTGCTTGTTACTAACACGCAGTATATTTCACTCTCTAAGCTCAGCATAATATGAGACGCACGTCGCATTTCCAAACACACAAGAGAATTACTGCTCATCTAACTTACAGCTCAAAGTGCCTTGTCAGTGAGAACAAACTACGTTACTCTCGCGTCAAAAATTCGTCTCTGGCTACTGATTCATGTCTAACTCAATGTCAGTTGTCAGTTTGGTACTGAGATCTGACATGAATCATGAATAACTAAGACAATGGCCCTCGTGGGGAAAGAAGACGTTAAAACTGAAATAGTGATATAGCAGAAGACATTACTACAAATAAACCACTTCAGTTACGCAGAATATGTCACAATGGCTACAGCAAAGATATAAAATTTATGCTTAATAAATTGAGTCGGATATGAGGAAAGTAAGAGAGATATTCACATTAAATTCTACAAAAGTGTGGTAGTCTCGATGCTGCTCTATGGAAGTGAGACATGGATGATTAGTTAAAGCAATGAAGCCACACTCAGCCACATGAACTGAAATTCGTGAGAAGAGATAAAGGCTGTACAGTAAAAGGTAGACTAAGGAATCAAGATATTGAAGAGGAATTATAAAGTTTTAGTCTACATGATGAAACTGTATATTTCCGAAGAATATGGAACAAACACCAGAAAGACTGGGGAGACTCCACTTAAAGGCTAGAAATTTTAAATGCCAAGGAAGAAGAGATAGAGGAAGACGCCGGTAAATATGAGTTCTGTAACAGACAATTTTGCCTAGTAGTCGAATAGAAGAAGAAATTTACTCACTAAATATTCTTATCGTTAAGCATTTTTCTGGCACTAAACATAGTATGGAAAAAGCAGGCAAAAGTTGCCAACAAAATTTTCGCTCAATGAAGCTTTCAGTCCAGTGTTAATGCATTAGTTTTTGGTCTAACAGTGTTACGCAGAGGCACTAAGAATAAGTGTGTGTGTGTTTGGGCTGTAAACGCATTAGGAGAATATCCCTGTAGTTACCTTTTATTCATTACGTATGTGAAATCAAACTGAGAAGTATTTTTGACGAAAATATGAACTGTAGAAACACAGGTCGAAATGTAGCAAACTTAAAAAAAGTTCAAGCCCTTTAGTCTACAAACGATGTTAATAAATTCTAGACTACATTTCAGCACAGAACACATGTGTCATTTCGCTGAGACTTGATACTTCGATTTTTTTCCAGATACTTCTAGAGCACAACTATCCAGGGAGAGATGTACTAATTTTTTTTAATTAACTGAGATTTCTGTAGTTGAAGTACCGCTTCGTGCCACATGGCCTATCTGCCATGCAAGGTAGATGGCGAAAACGTATACATTCTGTTATGAATTCCAGTTGTAACTACAAGCATATAATATCAGCTGTAATATTTGTATTACTCTTATGTGCAACCGATTATAAAACATATTGTCCATATGTATTTAAAAGGTAAAGTTCACTTAGTCAATGTAAGTAACAAATTAGAAATATGTAGTTTCTGAATATGGGATAATGAGTTTTAGTTCAACTGCTATTCCCCAAAACTTCAAAATGAGAAATAAAATCAGCTGCTGATTTGTGCTTCTATAGCTTCTCGTCGTCAGGTAAATGACTTAACCGGTTTTTATGCACACGGGTAAATCGGGAATAGATTAATGAATAAAAGTGTAAATAAGTAATTAAGAATCAGGTCAAGAGTCAAACAGCTTAACAAGTAAATGGATAAAGAGGTAAATCTCCCACTGGGTTAATAGGTCATTGGGTGAATTAGTAATTGGGTAAATAGATAAACTAGTTGATTGGTTTATGAGTTAATGGATAAAATGTGTAGAAAGGTAAATGAGTAAATGGTAACTGGGCAACGGGTAACAGGTAGCAAGTAACAGGTAACAGGTAATGGGTAACGGAAACAGGTATAGGTGAAACGGTACTGGTAAACAGGTAATGGGCAAAACTAAATGGACAATGGAAAACCAATAATGTGTATTGAACACGATTTCAATTTTTAACCATTTCATCATGAAGCCATTTAACTCTTTAACCGTTTCACTATTTAGATCTACAACCGTTTAAGCGTTTAATCATTAGTCTATGTGAGCGATGGCGTAAATTGAGACGTCTGCTTACAACCGGTTCAGCTGCTAGTGGGGCATCGACAATTTTAACATGCCTATCAATTCTGTTGGAAGAAAGGGTAATCTCAAGAGTCCGATGTTGAAATCTCGACGAAATATTAGAAGGAAACCGATATTACTACAAAAAACCAGTTGAAGCTGATGATGTAATTGAAAATGTATTTAAACTTTTGTATCAAACGTTACAGAAATTGAGACGGCATTCCGAAAGGAGAAGACAGACCATGACGAAGAAGATGAAGACAAAGAGAACACTGTATTTAGGAAAGCAGAAGGTGGAGATGGTTGTGGTGGAGGAGGAGGAATGGAACGACAAGAAAAAAAAAGTGCGAAGCTGTAGATGATCGTGATGACAATGAAGAACAATGAAGAAATACCTGAGCCTTAGCGTAAATAAGCAGCATTATTTTTGTCCAACAAACATGCAAAACTCGTGATACTCTACACAGCATCATATGTGAACCAATATCAGATGTGTGGGATATTGATAAGTCACGGTCATATGTCGTCGGAATGATTTAATAGTTCACTTTGTAAGATGCCCGGGAATGATTGGATTATATTATACACTACTTAAAATTAAAATTTCTGAAAAGAGTCCGAACTGTGTTAAAATTCTCAAGGACTCCAGTGCTCATAAGCAAAGATCTAATACAAAAAAGAAAATTTCAACTCAAATCATAAATATTCACAAATCGTTAAGCCTACCTTAGATAAAATTGATTGATCATTACTGAAAAATGATGAGACAGGGGTAAATATTTGTTCGGGAGAGAACACAATTTCTTACCTTAACCCAGCTGGACAAAAAAAAAAATTCACCACGTTTTGTCAGAGGAGAAGATGTAATTCAAGAAGCACGCACTTGAAATTCCCATCATACATGTTTCACAAAAGTTGCAGATATACAGACGGCAGTTTTGGAACAAGAAGAAGAAGAAGAAGAAGAAGAAGAAGAGAGACCAAGGAACGAAAACGAAGACGTCAAAGCCAAGAGAAATTGTGTATGGGAGCAGAAAGTGGAAATATTAGACAAAAAGGAGAATGGCTGCGCTCGAGAATTTCGTAGTCTACTTATGCCTGTTTCTCGATAGATGGTTCATCATCCGATACATCCATTAACACTACGGATAATGAATGAGTCGCGAAAGACAGGTTTTTGACATGAAAATGCCACTGTTTACCCTCGTCAACAAGTCCACTTTAAACTCTAAGTTGGATCAACAGACGTTCCCATGTGAGTATTGCAATCCGACACGCATATCATATTATGCAAAGATAAGATAGTAAAATGCATTATAAGTCATCTAGATAAGATCTGTGGACGCAAGCGTAATGCTAAGTCAGGGGGTTCGGGCATGCCAATGTCTGCCTCCCTGTCTTCTGACACTTGGCCAACAGTTTTTGATATTGGTGAGCAATAGTCATAGAATAATTTTGAAATGAACACACCGTCATTTGATTGTACTGATGTTTATTTAATTACTACCCAGGTTTTGACCATTTACGCTATGTTCAAGTGATTTAGTTTCTGTCGCTAACATATATTGCAGGACATCGAGTTTAAAATTGGACATAAATTACGAAAAATATTCGCTCCCCACGAAATGACAGAATATTTTGAATATGGCATAAAAGGGCAAAACCTGGGTCATAATTTAAAAAAAAATTAGTACAATCAAATGGTGGTGTTCATTTAAAAGAGAAAAACATCACAGAATAATTTCAACGTGGGAAATAAGTAACTTGTGGCTGCGTTAGAACTCTGCACGTAAGCTGTTGCTGCATTACGTGAATTTGGATGGATACTTCTGAATATAGAACAAACAAAAATTCAGGGCGTGGATACATTTCAGAATCCTATAAAGTACTTTGAAAAACTGCAAGAAATTTTACCTAATTTTGGTCGAATATGGAACAAAATAGAAATTTCAAATCGCTCGGATACTTCTCAGCATCCGTTGAAGTACTTTGCAATGCGGCACGGTGGAAGCAACAGAAATTGCCAGGTAGGAGAGAAGGGAACCAGTTTTGGAGTCAGAATTGAAAAGAGCTTTGGATGTCTTTCTAAAGTAGCAAATTATTCTGAGTCTTTCCACCTTACAGTGAAGTAAGCCACCACATAGTTAGTCTTGTAATGTAGCAGAGAGGAGACCATTTTTTTTGCTCTCACTTTAGCGTAGCTGTCGCTGTCCGCTACTGCAGCGTGAGCTGCGTATGATCCACTGCGCATACTCTCTGGAGCCTGGGGCAACAGACTCAATTTGATACTATCGTTCTCATATTCCACATATTGAGTGTTACTGATAATACAACTATACCATAAAAATGTCGGTTCAGTATTTTCAACACTTTCTAAGACACTAGGCTTCACCTAAAACACGCAATAACTTTCCTGGTGCTACTAAACTGAACTAGGCATTGTAATGTATTGTTTTACAGCTGAAAACATAGCTAACAATATTCAGTCGGTAGAAATTGTTTTTTAGAATTTTCTTTGGTTTCGTTACAATAGATGCTGATGTAATAGTGAAAATTATTATTTCATTACGTTTTGTTGTGTGAATGTCGAGGAGAGACTATGAGATTTGTTGGAGATCATACGTTAACTATGGTTGTTTTATTCTATTGTAAGTCGTTGTGTAAACATAAATCATGTGAATTATGTCGTAGCGTGCATACTTTCGTATAAAAGCAGCCAGAATAAATTTTAGGTGCTAAATCCGTATTTAATTTCAGAGAATAGTTGATATTTTACTTTGTTTAAGTTAGTTGGTTTCACATATTGTGGATTTCTTTTATAAATTGCTTTCTTAATTCTGTTTGATGACTTAGGAATTACCTGAAAAATAGAAATGCTCGGGCTCTTGTGACTGGTTGCCTAAATCATCACCCAGTAGGGGTTAAGCAATTCTCGCGATTTGTTTAGTGCTTTGTGGCTCAGTTCTCTGTCTCTGGGATTCGCTCGTGAATAGCAATTATGGACGATCAACGTGGGGTCATTGTACTTGAACTTTTGTTAAGGTGAAGGAGATCTTACGTTGAGTCGGTTCTGTTATCGGAATTGTGAAGTGGCTTTGGTTTTGAAAAAAATGTTCAAATGGTTCTAAGCACTATGGGACAACATCTGAGGTCATCAGTCCCCTAGAACGTAGAACTACTTAAACCTAACTAACCTAAGGACATCACACACATCCATTCCCGAGGCAGGATTCGAACCTGCGACCATAGCGGTTGCGCGGTTCTAGACTGAAGCGCCTAGAACCGTTTGGTTTTGAACTATATAGCGACAGTCTGTAAATTTTAAGAGAATTTGTTCGGAAGTTGTTTGTGTTTTAACTTTCTCGTCATCCTTAAGCGCCGCGTCATCTTGAAACATTTGGGAGAGCAGTTCTTTCGAAGACGAACAATGGATGACCTGATGTAGTAACTCGCGAATAGCTGAGTTTCAGAGACTATATAGAATGTTAAAGTCATTCGGGTCGGTTTGGTAAACTTATCGCTGCTTTCGTTTACGGAACTTGTAGTAAAAACAGTCGTCAGCTTCCATAAGTATGACATGGGCAGTAAACGCGGACTTGACGGCCATTTGCAAGATCTTGCGGAGGCAGTAAAGGCGCATTTGTTGAAATTAAAAAAAAATTCAAACAAGTTTCATAGAATCCCAGGTGCACGAAATTTTACGAACTTACTGATGCTGCTACCGAGCTTGAGTTCCGCCACCTCTGCTTAGCGGAGTTTCTTCAACGCCACTTTCCCTCGGTTGAGTGTCTAGAAACACAGAGTAAAGTGGCAGACGGCAAGAAGCCTAACGTGGAAGGCGGACTGAAAATGACGGAGAGGAGAGGAAGGTTGTAATCCGCCTCGGCACAACTTAAGATCGGACAAGGTAGGAGGGGTAGTTAACATTCCACCAGAATTTCTAAAATCATTGGGGGAAATGACAACAAAACGATTGGTGTGCAGAATTTATGAGACTTTCGGAGAAACATCGTCCGCCCAGTTCCGAAGACTGTAAGAGATGGCAAGTGCGAGAACCATTGCACATTCAGCTTAACAGCTCATGCATCCAAGTTGGTGACAAGAATAATATACAAAAGAATGGAAAAGGAAATTGAGGAAGTGTTAGGTGACGTCCAGTCTTGCTTAATGGGGGGTAGGAGGTAAGAAATTTAAAAACAATCGATATTCCAAAAATATGCCTATTTTGTAGTGCACATCTTCTTGAATAGTTTGATATATAAAACATATGTATTTCAGAGACTGTAAGGCACATTATTTGGTCTTAAGTGTACGAAGGTGCAGCGCCACACCCCTTTGCACTGCATTCTTCTGTCATACGTAAGTGAAGAAAATCATCACAGAGATTATCTACCAATTACTGTAATGGAAGCCATCAAACCTATACTATGTGATCAAAAGTATCCGGACACACTACATATCAGCGACCTCAGTAGTCATTAGACATCGTGAGAGAGCAGAATGGGACACATGGCGCAACTCACGGACTTTAAACGTGGACAGGTGACTGGGTGTCACTTCTGTCGTCTGTACGCGAGATTTCCACACTCCTAAACATCCCTAGGTCCACTGTTTCCGATGTGATAGTGAATTGGAAAAGTAAAGGGACACGTACAGCACAAAAGCGTACAGGCCGACCTCGTCTGACAGAGACCGCTGACAGTTGAAGAGGGTCGTAATGTGTAATATCCAGACATCTATAAAGACCTTCACACAGGGATTTCAGACTGCATCAGGATATACTGCAAGTACTATCACAGTTAGGCGGGAGTAGAGAGAACCTGGATTTCATGATCGAGCGGCTGCACAACAGCCACACGTCACGCCGGTAAATGCCAAACGAATCCTCGCTTGGTGTAAGGTCTAACAACCCTACCACAACAAAGGTCAAAAATGAATTATGATTGTGGTGTTGCTCACGCTACTAAATACTGCATTTTCGGGCAACAACAAAGTTATATTATGTGGCAGGTGTCATTAGATCACAGTTAATAAAGTCATTTCATGAAATAATGGATAAACTAGGCACTCATCTTTTCGTGTTTCCCACGCTGGTCTCGTTGTGAACTCATGGCTCAATCGTCCGAAATCCAGGTGGTGGTGATTCCAAGCTCGGATGCAGAAAGGCCTAGGTGTTATTCTTCGATATTCAAAAGTTTTATAGATGCGTTTCATAAACCATTCTTGAAGATTAAACTTTTGCAAGTTAGCACAATGGTGATGCAACAAAAGTAATCAGCACTCCGAATTGAAGTTACACTTCTTTTTCATTACTTTTGTTGCAATATCACGTAACACACAAAACATCACTTCACAATATAAAACATACTTGAAAACATTTTATAAGCTGACTACAACATGCGCCTATTCAACATGACGGCCAAGACTTGACTCTTCAATAACCACTTACGCGCCCAAAAATCAGAGTTACAAATACGACAAATATCATAGTGACAAAAGAAAGAATACTCATAAGAATAATATCATTGCAACATAAACATATCGATGTATCACAGTACCTCTACATGAATTAAATCAAATCTGAATGTTGTCTCAGAATTATGTTAACTACTTTACAGAAACACAGTAGAATATTGCTGGTATCGAGAGGTTGAGTTGAGGTGCCGTAATGGTTACGTAATTCAAGTACCAATATAACGGGGCGTAAGCATTGGATGATTGAACAGCGGAAGAACGTTGTGTGGAGTGACGAATCACGGTACAGAATGTAGCGATTCGATGACAGGGTGTGGGTATGGCGAATGCCGGTGAACGTCATCTGCCAGCGTGTAGTGCCAACAGTAAAATTCGGAGGCGGTGGTATTATGGTGTGGTCGTGTTTTTCATGGAGGGGGCTTGAAACCCTTGTTTTCCTGTGTGACACTATCACAACACAGGGCTACATTGATGTTTTAAGCACCTTCTTGCTGAAACACGTATGTAACGCAGCAGCGATGGCGAGGCATTGTAGCATCTGTGACCAGAGAGTATGCGCTTGACCGCGCGAGTGTTGCGAGCGGTTCTCAGTCAGTAGTAGTCGTTGCGAGTCTGTCAGTTCAGTCGTTGCGAGTTTGTAGCTCTGTCTAGTTGAGAGCAGTACTCAGTCTGTAGTCGTCATGCAGAGCGGTCGGTCAGTGGTGGCGGCCCGGTGCGGTTGTGTGATGTAGGCGGTCGGCAACACTGGTCAAGATGAGGAATAAGGTATACTGTTAATTAATATAATCATTAGATAATGAAAAATTTTATTTATTGTAATTATTCTCCAACAAGTCTCCCAATAATAATTTTTTTTTATTTCAAAAGCATTTTCTCAAAAATTTAATTTTTTATTGAACTCAAGATTTCGTTGCACTTCCCATTTCATTCCACTTCTTTTGAAGAAAAATTCCACTAAAATCACAAAAAAAGAGAATATTATTATTTGCAATGCAGTTCCTCCAAGCGGTGCGCAACAACAAGAGCAGATATGTGACATCCATTTATTCTGACGTAAGACTTTAATTCTGATTGTTTTACACAGGGCCAAAGACCGATATTTCGGTTTAATTGAATTTTCTTGTCACTGAATGGACTTTAATTTTTTGAAGGAGTTATATTTGAGTCAGATTGCGTATTTCACATTTTTATTGCCATTGTCAGTACATTTGATTGTGGGCAGGTTACGCTTAGAGCAATGTCCATCAGCATTTCTAATTAGTATCGTCCTTTCTTTAAAAATTTCGTGAGGAGGTTACACTTGGCTCCCATTTCTATTAAGTATTGTCATTTATTTCTTATAAAATTACATTGTGGGGAGGTTACACTTGGCGACACCCAGTCCAGGATCGTATTTCGTTGAGAGTCTTTTGAACAACAGTCAGATATCTGCTCTTGTGTGCTTAGATATAATTAGGATTTGGCGCAACGCTTTTATTAACTTGTAATTTTTTTTTCTACAGGTCAACGGCAATTCGTTGCTCTATTGTATTTGTGTGTTGCTTTTGCATTGTGCTTATTTATTTTGTGAATAATTTTGACTATTGTTAAAATGCCGCGAAAGACTGTGAATAGTGTATCGCGAGGTATTATGAATGAAATTACCGACCCAAACAACTTTGCCGATAGGACATGCGACACGCAGTGTAATGATGACAATCCTGCGTTCACTAACAATCAGTGCATTCCAACCACTAGTGATGACTTTTACCCTGATGATGAACAAACGAACCCAATTGTCTCGTCTGTTAGTTTGACGACAATTGATGACGCGGGACGCCCTATTATAATGAGCGATGCCCAGCTTAACACACCCCATTTGGAAAACTCAAGTGACGTACAGACGAATTTGTGTAATGAAAATGAACAGGATACACAAAGTACGACGGATTTATTTAATTCCGAAATAGTGAGTGACAGTGTAGGTCCGACTGATAAACCTCTCTGTAAATTACAGAATGACCAAATGGTCACGCAAAACGAGAAAATTCCAGATCCACCGCTAAACAGCACAGAGAATATAAACGCTAGTTTTGACTTGGTACGAATTATGAGAAGTTTGCTACAACAGCAAAGTGAGAAAATAGACAACAGTAGTAAAGATCTCAAACAACAACTTAGTGCAGATATCAAACAACTTAGGGAAGATAACAAACAACAGAATGAAAACCTCAAGCAACTTAGTGAACAGCTCAGACAACAAAATGAAAAATTTGACGACAATTCGAGGCAGCTTAGTGAACAAATTAAAGCTGTTGCCGCGCAGTGTCATGACACTAAGGAACAGTTGCGCGCGGAAATTGAGGCGTGTTCACAAAAAAATAGCGAAGAAATTAAATCTGTTGCGCAAGAATTAAGAGAAATGCAAACAGTCGCAACAGAAACACTCAGAGACGAAATTAGCGGAGTCGCTAAACAATGCTCTGAAAAAGCTGCACAATTACGGGACGAGTTTAAAGCAATGACGGTAGAACTTTCGCGCACTATGGACGCAAAGATAGACGCGAAATTCGAACAGCAGAACACTCAGATTAACGAGCGCTTTAGTCAGCACATACAGAACAGTGATACGCGTTTCCGCAGATTTATTCAAGATCAAAACAAAGTAAAACGACAAGTCATGGAAACAATCACTGCACAAAGACAAGAGGACAAACGTAAAATATTCGCGAAAGCGAAGACGTATGTAGACAATAATATTACTACAGTGTCCGACAAAATTAATACCATAGAACAATTGAACGCGGAATTACGGGATGAAATTTCTGACCTTAAATCAAAAACAGACACACACACAGTAAATATTCAAACAGTGACAGATAGATTCGAACAATTAGATCTAACACAGGATTGCGATGTCATCAAAGCTGATGTTAAAAAACTGAGCGAAACTACGCGTAAGTTGCAAAAACAGATTAATGCGTCTGATTCTAAAACCGATGATCAGGTTAAGATACTGACTGAAAAATGTGATGAATTGGCCAGTCGTATTGATGTTATCGAAAATACTAATGACAATAAATCAGACGATACTGCGCCGGTTTCATTTATCCAAACACCTGAATTTCAAAATTTACAGCAGACAGTTAATGAGATCGATTCATCTAACAACACGTTACGTAGGAAGTTATCAAATTTACAACAAGAAGTAACAGAGATGAAAAACTTTTCAGTTAATAACATACCGCAACAGACGCCACTTTATGAACATTTGTCTGACTCACTCAGCGTTTGTAATGTGAACAATTTACAGAGAATACGCGAATTAAAATCCGAAAAGCCACGCGACTTAAAATCTGAAAAGCTATGCAACTTGAAATCAGAAATGATACAGACGAACAGATTCACACACAAGCCTGAGCGTGTTATCAAATTCAGTGACGAGAGCGTTGATTATGAGCAATTTGCATTTGTAAGAAAATGTAAGGAATTTAATAATGGCAGAACACAGATACACGATTTGCGCTGTATACGACAATTTGTTTTTATGCTTTCACCGCTATTGCGTGTAAGGCAGAAACTAGCTTTGAACCAGATGCGACAATTTATTTTTGTATTTACAACAGCATTGCCTGTAATGAAGAAATTTGAATTAGCACGGATACAACAATTTGCCTTTGAATTTTTACCGCTATTGCTTGCAACGCAAAAACTAAAATTTATTCTCAGTGCGTAATTGACCTCAGGGGATTCATTACGCTTTAATGAATATGTGCCGTAGCGAGCATAGGGCCCCGAGCTGTAGTAGTGCTGTTTCATCTTTAGTTTTCTGCACTGCTGCCTTTTCTTCTACTATCCTTTATATCTATCAAAACTGCTCTTCAACTATTGCTCTATCTAGAATTAAGAAATATTGTACTGAAAACCCGATGTGACAAACTTTTACCGAATGTGACAACTTTCATTAGGCACTCCAGAATCACGAGAACTTAAATAACAGATAAAATCGTAATCATCAGTATGTGTAAAATTAACAGCAAACGCATTTTTTGGTGACAATAGACGTTTTCCACCACAATAGCATGAAAGTCAACCGCTTAGCATACCTAACCAACAATGCAGTCTACAAGGTCAACCAAACTTTTATGTTTCGCCGCGTGCACGTATAGTCCCAGCTCCAACAAATAGTAACGCATGGCAGCAAAGAAATAACTACGTACAGATAAAACACTATTTCAACTCGTATCGCAATGCGCCGTATAGAAATTACTATCATGACAGACGTAAAAATAACGAGCACAATTTTCAGCGTACATTTAATAACAGTCGATCTTTTCAGCAGCAAGAACATCAGCAACAACGAATAATCATGAATGATCCAAACAATAGGTGTCATCTATAGCGTAATACGTCAGTAAGAAATAACAGAGCAGTTCATATAATGGATATGCCACAGCATCCTCCCGTAAATAATAACACGTACGATAGATTTTAACCAGATACAGCGCAGATTGCATATTCCAATAACGTAAGCAATAATTTAGGCACGCAGAATCTTCTTCACGAAAATGTTATTAATTTTGACGACATCCGACACACGTTTGCATTAAGGACAGAATTACGACGTATGTAGACGACATTCTTATCGCAGAAGCTAACTGGTCCGAACACAATCTGATTCTTGAACAACTGTTACAAACTTTTCATGCACAAGGACTTACAGTTAATCTTAGTAAATCGCACTTTGGCAAAACTTCTATAAAATTTCTTGGACACGTAATTTCAGCAGAAGGCATTGCACCTGATCCAGAAAAACTTCAAGCTCTACGTGACATTACTGTTCCGACGACAAAGAAGCAATTACGCAGTTTTTTGGGCTTAATTAACTTTTTTCGTAAATTTATTCATCATTCTGCTTTAGACACACCCAGATTATGTCAATTAACAGGTAAAAACACTATTTGGTCTTGGGATAAGCAAGCTCATTCTGAATTCATGAACCTGAAACATGCTCTGTTGAATGCACCACTTTTATCGCACCCAGATCTTACCAGA
This sequence comes from Schistocerca serialis cubense, assembly GCF_023864345.2. Classification (NCBI taxonomy): domain Eukaryota; kingdom Metazoa; phylum Arthropoda; class Insecta; order Orthoptera; family Acrididae; genus Schistocerca; species Schistocerca serialis. The sequence goes on along the minus strand of NC_064647.1, from coordinate 217,980,073 downwards.
AATTTTTCCATTGCCACCGACAGTTCCAACACCGCTTTAGGCGTACACATTTTCCAGGAAATGGAAGAAGAGGGTCTACTGTAATTAAAAACATCGCATTTGCAAGTCGCATTTTGTCACCTGCTGAGCGAAATTACTCCGTTACAGAACTTGAAACATTATGTGTTGTATGGGCTTTCACGAGATTTAGGCACTTTCTTTATGGCAGACACACCACCGTCTACACAGACCATAGAGCGATACAATTTTTACTTTCAGCTAAATTCACTCACGACAGGTTAAGCAGATGGAAACTGTATTTACAGGAATTTAATTTTACAATAGTTCACATTCCCGGCACGCAAAATGTTATAGCAGACGCACTATCGCGTTCTCTCGGCAACAATCAGCAAGACGTAGCAACCAACTTCTGCAAAACAAATTTCAGTGTCATGTACATTCAGCAAGTTGCATTTGAAAACTTTATTTCATCGTCATTACAGGACATAGCGCAAGAACAAAATAAAGACAATGTGTGGAAAGAAATTAAACACCTTTGGCAAGATAGGAATAATGTTACGATTAGAAACCACTACACTGTACGCAATGACATTCTGTTTCGCCGCTCTCATCCTGACAGCAACAATTGGTTAGTATGCATTCCTGACGAACTGGTCAACAAATTAATTTGGTACACTCATTTAAGCTACGCACATTACGGAGCACGAAAATGTTTTCTTATACTGAGACAGAACTGTTATTTTGCCAACATGGAGAAACGTATACGACGAGTTTTAGCGTCTTGTAAAATTTGCCAGAAAGCTAAATCAGACACCACTTCACATATTCCTCCATTATATCCCATTATACCTGTTAAATTAAGACATATGGCCGCTGTAGATATTTTTGGTCCGATTCCCAGAACTAACAGAGGTTTTTGCTACATCTTTGTCGCTGTTGAGCTCACTTCAAAATTTGTTACTTTCACTCCGTTACGCAAAGCTACTGCTAAAACTGTTTCGAAAGCATTTGTAAAACATTTTCTATCTCATGTAGGGCATGTGATGAAAGTAATTTCTGACAATGGATCTCAATTTCGTAGTAGCGTATGGACACGCATGTTACGAGCCAGAAACATTTCTCCGATCTATATATCCAAGTACCACGCTTCTTCGAACCCTTGTGAAAGATTAATGAAGGAAATTGGTAAGCTGTGCCGAATATACTGCCACAAAAGACATATTGATTGGGATACACACATACTCTCATTCCAAGATGTAATTAATTCCATTCCAAATGAATCCACTATGCTATCTCCGACTGTTATACTGAAAAACGTTGAACCACCGAACAAAATTAAAGAATTAATAGAATTTCCCAAAAGTCGTCGCCTACGACATCACGAAATAATTGACATCGCGCTGAACAACATCAAACGTGCCGCAGAGCGCCGGAGAAGACAGCAAAAACAGGTTTGTACACGCCGCGTCTTTCACGTTGGACAGAAGATACTAGTACGTACACACTATTTATCCAGCAAATTAAAAGGTAAGTGCAGTAAATTTGAACTTCTATACGCAGGTCCATATCGGATTCGCAGCATCCCTCACCCCAATGTTGTACACGTCGAAACTTTGAGAACCAGAAAATCGAAAGGCAATCACCATATCTCAAACATTAAACCGTTTATTGAGTGAAACCACTGTATGATTCAACACACTATGATGCCATTTACTAATGCAATTATTTCACGTGACTAATTATTGATGATTATCGTATTTTTTCTTGGCAAGTGCCCGGCAAGGTAAGGTTAGCAGGTCGCTTTTCTTGTCGTTACACATCAGACCGTGCACATTTTCTACTTTTTTGTGTATATGATTGTACTCCAGTTTTGTTTGTATGCACTATGAAATAGTTAAGATATAACACACACCAGTAGACTTTGACATTTTTTTTTTTGCCTTATGACATCTCAACATCGTGACTGTTTCACATTTTTTTTGCTGCTGCATTGTATTATTCTGTGTACATTTTTGCATCTGAACACTGTCAACGTCTTTAACATATTACGTTTTCTGTCATGTTATGCTGTATGGCTAAATGTGTCACCATAAACCAGTCATCATTTAGTGGGTATATGATTTAAATGCAAGACATTAATCTCTGTTCATCAATTTCAGAAAGAAATGGTGCGTGTAAGAAATAAATTCAACAGAAATGGGAATTTCACCTACGGAATAAACGAAAGGAGATGCAATAACTTTATGAGGAAGAGTAAATGGATCAGGATTAACAAACATTAACAAGAATATACTATACTCATCACAGAATAGCAGTCTTAACTAATTTTTTCTTTCAGAATACAAGGTGATTGATGCAGGCTGTCAGAGAGAACTACACATCTTAGTTTTAGTGATGAAATATGCTAGAGATAAGGAATAGCTATGTAATGAGTAATGAAGTGATTTTTTGCAGATGATAATGAATACTGATGAATAATGATGAAGGATATGGTATTATGAATAATGAAGTTTTTCTTTACAGGTGATGATAATGGTGAGGTTATGATGATATGGATAATGAAGTTTTTTTCTTTACAGATGAGGATAATGTTGAAGTTATGTATTTATGCTACGTAGTTATTTAAGTATTTGTTGCAGTTTGCTTTGACAGCAGGTGTTACATTGCATAGTAGGATGACTGAAAGTTTTGGAAAGGACAGCTATGGAACACATTTTATACACACTTCACTGCCTGTTAATTCGAAGTTCACTACTTTTCAGCATAGTGTGCGTTTCTTCTTTCAGGTCAATAATCCGTTTTTGTATTTTTTCCAGGAGAAGTTTTTCATGACACTTACTAAACCTGTTACTTATTATACCTGTTCTAGTACTTGCATTTTTATATTTTTTACCCATTTGTGTTTATCATTTATAAATGTGATCACATGTACTGCCTTGTTACATAATCTTGCTACAGCTGACTCATGACGAATGACGTTACCTATCCTCATTTGCAGCAATAGGTCAAAAGCAAAAAGTATTATGCCTCAGCAATTAATTATCGATCCCAACGCAATGCATTGCTAGCAAAAAACATGTATTACCAGTCCCACATAATGTCACTAGTTTATGATAATTCTGAATAATACTGATCAACTCTGAATAGCATGTCACTTGAGTAATGACCTCTTAATGAGACTATATTCAAAATAATGCTTTGTCACTAGCTAATAACTGCCACTGTTTATTGTAATGAGTACTTGTAATGCCCATGATTATTAATGCTATGACTGTAATTAACTTATTTTTAATAATGACTTCGTGATAATCTGAATAATACTGAATGATGATTCTATTCAATACTTGCTGGCCACTGAGTGCCAATGATTAATGTCACTCCACGAATTGTGATTAATTATGCCATTGATTAGCTCTTGTTTCCAATGTTGATACTTTGTAATTTGAAATGAATGTGACTGTTTAATAATGCTTTGTAATTAGGAGAAGGCTAATAATTCTTACTATATTAGAATTTCAAATGATTAATTAACGATGCCATACTTTGTTATTGGAAATGAATGTGACTGTTTCATAATGCTTTGTAATTAGGAAAAGACTAATGATTCTTAATAGATTGGAATGACACATAATTAATTAACTATGGTACTGTTTAATAATGCTTTGTAATTAATTAAGGCTAATAATTCTTACTATATTGAAATGACAAATGATCAATTAATTAACTGTAATTAGACAAATGATTAATTAACGACAAATGATTAATTAACTGTAATTATACAAATGATTAATTAACTGTAATTAGACAAATGATCAATTAATGACAAATGATTAATTAACTGTAATTAGGAAAAGGCTAATGATTATTGGAATGACAAATGATTAATTAACTGTAATTAGGAGAAGGTTAATGATTCTTAATTATACTCTGTAACTGAAAAGAATGCGATTATTTCATAATGCTTTGTAACCAGGAAAAGAAGGCTACTGATTCTATGTACAACAATTAATGAACATTTTTCTGTAATACTACATACTTGGTACAGAAATGTTCAATAACTGGGCTATGAATGCCACAAACTACTAATTAAGTCTGTAATTGTCAATATTATGTGACTTGATGTCCTTCACCTCATAAGCTGACTACCCTGAATTACTGCAATGTCCATTTGTCCTGTTTATCCCAGTGATCATGGAGCACTATCTTTGGCTTTGCACTAATTCTACGTTGGTGTGCCTTGTAAGAGTGTGGTGTTGACACGACATGCTGTCCACCACCATGAGCGATGAAGACATTATTATGGTCCCACTGTTTGGTGTACGTAATGTACTGCCAAAATGAAAACATGGAACATTACTACGACAGTTCAGTGTCTTGGCTACACTGATAAATTCTGATGGGAAAAGAACTTCAAGTTGTGTCACTTGGTGTTGTACTTCTGTGGAAAGATATGGACTTTCAGAGCAGCTGTGTGCAATCTAAAGTGCTACAACCATGATGCAATCCTTCCCTTTCCTATCCTGATTCTTGTCACATAAAAAAAAAAAAAAAAAAAAAAATTTTTGGTAACATCATTTATGTTCATAGGTTATACATTTTTCGATTCGCTGAACTCCAATGCGAGTACACTTATGTCACTTGTCAACATAATATTTTTTGCCAGTCTGTTTATTTGTTCTGCATATGCTAAAGAATTTTTTCAGTGCCTGTGCACTTTGTTATCTGTCAAAAAATTTGTATATACATTTTTCTGATTTGCTACTATGTTTTGTATTCACATTTTGTCTTTGTCTGATATATTTTGTACTTAGTGCGTGTGCACAACATTTAAATATTCTGTAAGTTGTAGGATTTTGTTAATTAAAGAAAAATTTTGCCGCGCTTGGCAAGTCCAAATGACTCACCATCGCTGCCAAATTTTTGCCCCCCCAGTGGAGGGTTATGAAACACGTATGTAACGCAGCAGCGATGGCGAGGCATTGTAGCATCTGTGACCAGAGAGTATGCGCTTGACCGCGCGAGTGTTGCGAGCGGTTCTCAGTCAGTAGTAGTCGTTGCGAGTCTGTCAGTTCAGTCGTTGCGAGTTTGTAGCTCTGTCTAGTTGAGAGCAGTACTCAGTCTGTAGTCGTCATGCAGAGCGGTCGGTCAGTGGTGGCGGCCCGGTGCGGTTGTGTGATGTAGGCGGTCGGCAACACTGGTCAAGATGAGGAATAAGGTATACTGTTAATTAATATAATCATTAGATAATGAAAAATTTTATTTATTGTAATTATTCTCCAACAAGTCTCCCAATAATAATTTTTTTTTATTTCAAAAGCATTTTCTCAAAAATTTAATTTTTTATTGAACTCAAGATTTCGTTGCACTTCCCATTTCATTCCACTTCTTTTGAAGAAAAATTCCACTAAAATCACAAAAAAAGAGAATATTATTATTTGCAATGCAGTTCCTCCAAGCGGTGCGCAACAACAAGAGCAGATATGTGACATCCATTTATTCTGACGTAAGACTTTAATTCTGATTGTTTTACACAGGGCCAAAGACCGATATTTCGGTTTAATTGAATTTTCTTGTCACTGAATGGACTTTAATTTTTTGAAGGAGTTATATTTGAGTCAGATTGCGTATTTCACATTTTTATTGCCATTGTCAGTACATTTGATTGTGGGCAGGTTACGCTTAGAGCAATGTCCATCAGCATTTCTAATTAGTATCGTCCTTTCTTTAAAAATTTCGTGAGGAGGTTACACTTGGCTCCCATTTCTATTAAGTATTGTCATTTATTTCTTATAAAATTACATTGTGGGGAGGTTACATTGCTTCTCACTGTTGAAGAGCAATTCAGGGATGACGATTGCATCTTTCAACACGATCGAGCTCCTGTTCATAATGCACGGCCTGTCGTTGGGTGGTTACACGACAATAACATTCCTGTAATGGACTGGCCTGCACAGAGTCCTGACCTGAATCGTAAAGAACACTTTTGGGATTTTTTTGGAAATGCCAACTTCGTGCCAGGCCTCTTCGATCGCCATCAGTATCTCTCATCAGTGCAGCACTCCGTGGACAATGGGCTGCCATTCCCCAAGAATCCTTCCAGCACCAGCTTGAACGTATGCCTGGGAGCATGGAAGCTGTCATCAAGGCTAAGGGTGGGCCAACACTATATTGAATTCCAGCATTACCGATGGAGGGCGCCACGAACTTGTAACTCATTTTCAGCCAGGTGTCCGGATACTTTTGATCACATAGTGTATCATTAACTCTCCTTTTGTTTTTCGACAAGGATGAGAACAGGATTTCGCTATAACACTTTAATCTCTATTAGTAAAATCACTCCTTCAATTAATTTAAAGTGTTTCATTAATAGTACTAACCCAATAGCTGGAACTGCATCTCAGAATCTTCTATTTGCTATATTCCATAAAATGACCCGTGCCAAGGCAAAGTTCTTCAACAGCCGAGTTATTCGGCTGTTGTACGCGTGTGCGTGCCGCTTACCCTACGTACACCGTCCTCAACGATCCTGATTGTCTGCGAAATATATGACGTGCCACACTTGCAAAGAACTCTATCAGTACAGTCTAATTGACGTGAGCGCACAGACTGAAACTGATTCAAGTCGAACTGCGTGTGGTTCGTTCCTCACTCTAATTCTTATAGTTACTTTTTTTTTTTTTGGTCATCAGTCTACTGACTGGTTTGATGCGGCCCGCCCTGTGCTAACCTCTTCATCACAGAGTAGCTCTTGCAACGTACGTCCTCGATTATTTGCTTGACGTATTCCAATCTCTGTCTTCCTCTACAGTTTTTGCCCTCTACAGCTCCCTCTAGTACCATGGAAGTCATTCCCTCATGTCTTAGCAGATGTCCTATCATCCTGTCCCTTCTCGTTATCAGTGTTTTCCACATATTCCTTTCCTCTCCGATTCTGCATAGAACCTCCTCATTCCTTACCTCATCAGTCCACCTAATTTTCAACATTCGTCTATAGCACCACATCTCAAATGCATCGATTCTCTTCTGTTCCGGTTTTCCCACAGTCCATGTTTCACTACCATTCAATGCTATACTCCAGACAGAAATTTCTTCCTCAAATTAAGGCCTTTATTTGATATTAGTAGACTTCTCTTGGCCAGAAATGCCTTTTTTGCCATAGCGATTCTGCTTTTGATGTCCTCCTTGCTCCGTCCGTCATTGGTTATTTTACTGCCTAGGTAGCAGAATTCCTTAACTTCATTGACTTCGTGACCATCAATCCTGATGTTAAGTTTCTCGCTATTCTCATTTCTACTACTTCTCATTACCTTCGTCTTTCTCCGATTTACTCTCAAACCATACTGTGTACTCATTAGACTGTTCATTCCGTTCAGCAGATCATTTAATTCTTCTTCACTTTCACTCAGGATAGCAATGTCATCAGCGAATCGTATCATTGATATCCTTTCACCTTGTATTTTAATTCCACTCCTGAACCTTTCTTTTGTTTCCATCATTGCTTCCTCGATGTACAAATTGAAGAGTAGGGGCGAAATTATAGTTACTATAGCGTCATTATTATCATGAGGATACCGGCTTATTTTTTGAAGAAACTGAAAATGATGATACCTTGAAGAACTCATTCCTGACTACTTTTACTTAAAAAAGATCAAAAATTTGCCGGTTGAGTAATGCTGTAATCGGATTCTCATGAACATCCAACCAGTAAATAAAAGTAAATTAATTCTGACAATATTACTCAACAAATATTCAAGTAGGCTGTTTCAGTATTTTAATTTATATATTTCAAATGTGCAGGAGGTCTATGTTAATTTCCCTGTACGGGAACTTGTGTTTATGAGCCTCCACGCAAAGGAAGTAGTGCTGCAGATTAATTTCCTCGGTACTTGCTCAGCTCAGAATCATACAGAATATTTTTCTAACTGTTTGTGGGAGTGAGTGATGTGCTGGCCACAAAATTGCTCGTAAAATGTGGTTCAATATCTTTCTCGTGAAGAAGTTACTGCAGATATTTAGTTAGTAAGTGAAACTTTCGATTTAATCACTGCAATTTCCATACTTACTGAAAAGTGTCTCCGAATGGGACTGTCGACCTTAAAGATTTATGTGACCTGACAGAAACGATTTATAATCCACATTGCGTCATTTACGAATTGTGGTTTGTTTGGGAGAATAATAATTAGCATTGAGTCCGGCTGTTTATTTTACTTCTACATCTACATTACAGTCCGCAAGTTACCTCGGTGTGTGGCGGAGGGCACTTTTGTACCACTAACTGAGCCCTCCAACCTTGCTCCACTCGCGAAGAATGCTTGGGAAGAATGACTGTCAGTAAACCTCCGAATATGTTGTACAACTCCTCCCGGAATATGGTTTCTCCAAATTTCAATAGTAAATCGTCATGCACAACGCCTCTCTCGTAACGTCTGCGAATGGAGTTTGAGAGCATCTTCATAACGCTCTCGCGTCGACTGAACGATATCAGTTTTAATACGATATCGGTTTTTTTTTGGTCTAACAGCCCATTCGACTTCTAGAGCATTGTGCATAAAGTGGTGTTATAGGGACGTAAAGAATGTCGTATGGGCATCATTGGTCGAAATGTCCAATAAGATGGAGTACCAAGTGGTGGTATACCGGCACTAGCACAAGGGCTGGGAAAAACCATTGGACATCTTTTGTTATTAAGCACCTTGTACAAAAAATTATTAATCAATAAGAAATTATTTGCCGATTACCAGGTATAGCCCTCAATGTTTTTCTTTGCATTTAAACAAGAAAAAATATTATAGATCAGACTTAAGAGAAATTATCAAATGCCAAATAACAAATCTTAAACAATTTAGACATACTTCACAATTTTAAAAGAATTACGAAAGATCAAACAAATTAAATACTAATGAATTATAGCTGATCAGCCCGACGTCAGATCGAGACACAACTCCGCTGGCGTCACGACAGAGCCCAGGCGTAGACCTCGGGCTCCAGCCACCGGCGACCACAAGCCAAGAGAGAAGCTGACCGCTGCAACCTGTACAGCAAACACTCTCTTAAAGGGTCAAAGGGTGAAACAAAGTTACAGTTCTTGGAGCGGTCACTGCTACTACAACGGCAGGTTATCAATATTTGAGTGAGTTTGAACGTGGTCCTGTAGTCGGCGCACGAGGAATGGGACACAGCATCTCCGAGGTAGTGACGATATGCGGATTTTCCCTTACGACCATTCCAATGGTGTATGTGTACCGTGAATATCAGGAACCCGGTAAAACATCAATTCAGCGACATCGCTGAGGTCGCAAAAAGATCCTGCAAGAACGGAATCAACGACGACTGGAGAGAATCGTTCAATGTGACAGAAATGAAACCCTTCCGCACATTGCAGCAGATTTCAATGGTGGACCATCAACAAGTATCAGCATGACAAGCATTCAAAGAAACATTACCGATATGGGCTTTCGGAGCCGAAGGCCCACTCGTGTACCCTTTATGACTGCACGACCTAAAGCTTTACGCCTCGCCTGGGGCCGTCAGCACCGACATTGGACTGTTTATGGCCTGAAACATGTTGCCTGGTCGGACGAGTCTGGCTTCAAATTGTATCAAGCGAATGGACGTGCATGGGTATGGAGACAACTTCATGAATCTGTGGACCCTTCATCTCATGACTGTTCAAGCTTGTGGAGGATCTGTAATGGTGTGGAACGTGTGCAATTGGATTTATATGGGACCCCTGACACATCTACATACGACCCTGACACGTGACACGTACGTAAGATCTTATCTGATCACCTGCATGCATTCATGACCATTGTGCATTCCGATGGACTTGTGCTATTACAGTAGGTCAATACGACACACCACACGTCCAGAATTACTACAGAGTGGCTCCAGGAACACTGTTCTGAGTTTAAACAGTTACGTTGACCCCCAAACTCTCCAGACATGAGCATTATTGAACATATCAGAGGTGCTTTGGAACGTGCTGTTGAGAAGAGATCTCCATCCCCTCGTACTCTACGGATTTATGGACAGCCCTGCAGGATTCATGGTGTCATTTGCCTCCAGGACTACTTCAGACATTAGTCTAGTTCATGCTACGCCGTGTTGCAGCAGCTCTGTGTGGTCGAGGGGGCCGTACACGATGTTAGGCAGGGATACCAGTTTCTTTGGCCCTTCGTTGTAAATACGCATGAAAAAGTGGATTTTTTTAAAATCTGTAATTTGTAATCTTTTTTTCTTAATAAGGGCTGGAGGTAATTAGCTTCAATTATTCATGAAGCACAATCTACGTGGATGAGCAATATTAAAGGTTTAAAATTTGAATCAACGATTATGAGTACAACTAAAAATATCTCTCGTTCAAGATTTTGTAAATGGCGTCTGTTTTCAGAATGAGATTTTCACTCTACAGCGGAGTGTGCGCTGATATGAAACTTCCTGGCAGATTAAAACTGCGTGCCCGACCGAGACTCGAACTCGGGACCTTTGCCTTTCGCGGGCAAGTGCTCTACCAACTGAGCTACCGAAGCACGACTCACGCCCGGTACTCACAGCTATACTTCTGCCAGTACCTCGTCTCCTACCTTCCAAACTTTACAGAAGCTCTCCTGCGAACCTAGCAGAACTAGCACTCCTGAAAGAAAGGATATTGCGGAGACATGGCTTAGCCACAGCCTGGGGGATGTTTCCAGAATGAGATTTTCACTCTGCAGCGGAGTGTGCGCTGATATGAAACTTCCTGGCAGATTAAAACTGCGTGCCCGACCGAGACTCGAACTCGGGACCTTTGCCTTTCGCGGGCAAGTGCTCTACCATCTGAGCTACCGAAGCACGACTCACGCCCGCTACTCACAGCTTTACTTCTGCCAGTACCTCGTCTCCTACCTTCCAAATTTTACAGAAGCTCTCCTGCGAACCTAGCAGAACTAGCACTCCTGAAAGAAAGGATATTGCGGAGACATGGCTTAGCCACAGCCTGGGGGATGTTTCCAGAATGAGATTTTCGCTCTGCAGCGGAGTGTGCGCTGATATGAAACTTCCTGGCAGATTAAAACTGCGTTCCCGACCGAGACTCGAACTCGGGACCTTTGCCTTTCGCGGGCAAGTGCTCTACCAACTGAGCTACCGAAGCACGACTCACGCCCTGTACTCACAGCTTTACTTCTGCCAGTATCTGCTGTGAGTACCGGGCGTGAGTCGTGCTTCGGTAGCTCAGTTGGTAGAGCACTTGCCCGCGAAAGGCAAAGGTCCCGAGTTCGAGTCACGGTCGGGCACGCAGTTTTAATCTGCCAGGAAGTTTCATATCGGCGTTTGTTTTGTTTTGTTGAAATGGTCCTGAATTAGTGTCGTCGTTGTTCGGTTTACCCCCAGTCCATATTCTTTATTCATGACACTGTGAAGGTCGTGCACTTCTTTCCCAGTTTCAATTAGGATAGCAAGACAATCAGCGAATCCTCTCAAGCCACAGCGTGTTCTCACTAGAGCGCAAGTCGTCGTCAGTTTCACTGAGGGGAGCGGAATCTTAACAGTGACACCCCTGAATATGTCCCATTCCTGAATCTTTCTTTTATTACCGTCATTGCCTCTTCGATGTATGGATTGAGCTGTTGGGATGAAAGTTTTTATTCTTGCATTATATCCTTTCTAATGCGAACACTTCGTTCTTTGTCTTAAGGTCTAATTTTCCTGTAGGTTGAACCATACATTTTGTGTTACGAGTATTTCCGCACAGTTTACACCAATCGCTCTCAGAATGTCACGCACTTTGCACTATTTCACGTTGTTCAACTCCATTTTCTAGATTTAAAAGTCTTCTGAAAGGTCTTGATTTTTGAAGAGTCTCACTTCCATTGTCAAGCACACCGTCGTAACTACCTGTCTGATGCATTTATCTTTCATACCTTTCACAAACCCAGCCTGCTATAAACGTAAGAATGTATTTGCGTACGTTAGAAAGTCACGTTACTGCCCGCTACAACTCATCGAAAACATCACATCGTATTACTTCATCACTCTGGATTTATTTCCGATGGGCTGTCTTAGATGTCTTACCACAAATTTCGATAACTAGTTAGAACTGGTCAGATACGTAACAACAAGCGGGGTGTGGTCATTGGTCTCGCTCCGGTAGGACTGCTGTCTCCCTGTAACCTGTTGGTTGCGTCTCTGTTTTACGTTACGATGGTCAACGTCTGGGGGCGTGTCCGCGTGTCACGCTGTATCGTGGCCGAGTATGCATTAAGCGAGAGGCGGCAATTCCGGTATAACTAGTCGCCGTTAATCGTATATAAGAGCTGCGGCAGCCGCCACCAACACACTCACGTACACACATCTGCTCAGGAAACTTCTTCCCCTCGTTGCGGAGCCCAACACACGCCAGCTCACCATGAAGACCGCCATTGTAAGTATACACTGTCGGATAAGTGATTTTGTTGCGAAGCTGGAAATCGTCGCAATAAAATATAGACCTATACCATGGAGGCTACAAAAGCACATAGTTTCAACGTCACGTCTGTAACGTTCTAAAGTGAGTCTTTGGGAAGAGTGGTCAGTATTAAGGGATACGATACGAGCGATCATTCGAGGCACGAAATCTAGTAAATACAGGCCTTAAAACCCATAGCTCAAGATGTACGAGCGCTCCATCTTGGATATTCTTCTGCTGCAAGCTCTTTGCTTTGCGTATATTGCGAGCATGTAATATAAACCAAACCAAGACACAAATTTCCGGTAAACAGGGGCTCTAAAGTGGATACGAGCACTCATTCAGCAGAGAAGACGTGTTTCAAAGTGTCAGAGATGAACAAATATGAACAAATGTTCGTAACTCTTGACGTAAGCGTTTTAGGGCCCATGTTTACTACATTTGTTTGTTTCGAATGATCGTTATCGTCGTTTATATGAATATTGATCACTACTTCTGCGACATTGTATATTCGTCTAGAGTACGGTGAGTGGTGAGGGTACATCGTATCAATATTTCTGGTATTGAGCGATAGAGAAACAGAGTCTTGAGATATATTATGGTTGTAGACTAATGATCTTATTCGAATACTCCTTTGTTTTCCTGAAATTATGTCGTGCCTTCACGAGGTGTAAGTATGTCATCTGGATTTGGCAACGTTACTGATAGAGGGTTAATAGACGGCCCTCGTATAAGTACCCCTTTTCCCCGGCATGAAATTTCTGTACCCTATCTGACTGTGTCTATGTGACGATGTGAGAATGTATTCGAAATTCTTGTGAATCGTTTAACTGAGGCGAGACGTGGGAACAAGCGTGGTATTCGGCTAGACGGTTGTGGAAAACCACCTGAAAACCAAATCCAGGCTGCCTGGCACAATTGTCGACGCGTCTTCCCAAATAGCGATGTGGTTAAACTTCGAATAGGGGTTTTTCACTAGAACAATGTCGTCCAAGGATTTCCCTCTGCATAGCTGGTTTCTTTGATTTCAGTCTGGAGTCACAAAAAATGTCTCCGGACTGTAGAGTTCGGCACTTCCGGACCACTTTCAGATCTGATTAAAAGAGACAAAGTTTTATACAGTGTGAACCAGGAGGGATAGGCAATATTCAGACATATGACAGGAACGACGATTGGGAGCAAATAAGATTTGCAAACATAGACTCCAAAAAGGAAAACCTTAAAAGCTATGAGAACTTCGTCTTTGAAACTGCGAAACAAGTCTCTTCTACTGCAAGCTCTTCGCGTTCCATTTTTTGAAAGGCGTTCTTTCTTTCTTTTAGGTCATGCATCATCTGATTCTCTTGATGCAGCCCGATACGTTTTTCTCTCCTGTCCATCTCCTCATTACAGAATACCACTGGCAACCTACGTCCTCAATTATTTGCTGGATATATTCCAATCTCTGTCCTCCCTTACAGTTTTTACCGTCTACAGTTCCCCCTAGTACCAGTGATGCCTGATGCCTTCTTCTTCTTTCCAGTGTTTTCCACACTTGTCTTCCTTCTCCGATTCCACGGAGAACCACCTCATCCCTTCTTGTTAGTCCACCCGATTTTCAGCGTCCATCTGCTGCAACATATTCCTTCAATTCTCTTCTGTTGAAGTTTCCCCATTGTCCACGATTCACTACCACACAATGTTGTGCTCCAAACGCACATTCTCAGAAATTTCTTGCTCAATTTACGACCTGTGTTTGACACCAATAAATCTATCTTGGCCAGGAGACAGCTGGTCGTATGGACCAAATCAAGAAACAAATGCCCAGTAAACATCGGCCGTAAAATGTGTAGTTTAAGAGCTCTGAGCATTTGCTCATGTTCTCTACTGTGGAACTCCTCTCTGCTGCTTAATAAGTGCCATTAGGCCTTAAGGTACACATCTTAGCATCGAATGATGGTTCCTATCCCTGACCACCTGCGAGTTCCTTTATTATGCCATGATATTAACGATTGTCAGTGTAAGGCCACTTTGACTTAATTATGTTTTGTGACCATGTAGGTCTACTGGGTCAGTGTTTTACACCGCGTATAACGTAACCTGTGATAGTATTTCAGTATACGTTCTCGGACCATTTCTGTTGGAATTTCGCATGGGACATTTGAACCTGCTGAGATGTTGCAAGCGCATCTCTGGATTCGTTCGATGTCTCCTGCCATGCCAACTTGATACGTACTCCAAGTTGTAGAACTGGTCACGGTAACGTCTTGTAAGCGTTTTCCTTTACAAATGTACTACTCTTTCCCCAATTCTAATTCATGCAACAAATCTGAGCCCTCCATTTCGGCATCACTAACACTGATTTCACGTGTCTGTCCTGTATGACATCGCTCTCTCCTTTGTTGAGTACTTCATTCTGGTTTGATGCAGTATTATACAGAAGTGGGATCAAGTTGTAGTTTAAAAAAGTAACAGATGAGTACGATAAGGGTAGAATTTGAAGAAGTGATTAAAACTTTATGCCATGGTCGGGACTTGAAGCTGTGTCTCCTGCTTACTAGACAGATGTGCAAATCCCAGCCTTGGCACAAATACTAATTCATTACATTCATTAATTCATTCAGCTTTCATCCCTATCGAAGATAAAGCTGAGACTGAATATGTTTCCAGGAAAAGTAGTTGCATTAGATTAACCGATGAGTCTTTCATCAGTAAGAAGTTTCCGTGCCATAGTAAGTAATTTTATGGGCTGTGAAAGTGCAATCGGTTTTAAAGAACTAGAAACCTATTGCTAATTACCTAGAATTCTGTTGACTGAATAGAAAGGACGGAGATGGTTTACAGACGGAGAGTCCGTCTGGATATGTGCCAACTGAAGTACCACACTACATAACACACTCCCAACAGCTCAAAGACTGAATCCGTCCTTGTGACAACAAATCGAGCATTGTTGGTCGATCAACTTGGCAGGCATATGTCCGACACAACAAGAAAGAAAGCTATTGGATAGTCGCTCCTTCAACTTTAATAGTCAGGCATGCTTTTTCTGGCTCAGTGAAAGACTTTCTTTCGATGTAAATCAACGCACTTAAAATTATCTTCCTTTTCCCAGACTATCACGTGTCCTCAGTGGGTCGGCATGTTAATTTACGGATTTGGCAATGTTAGTGGTAGAGACTGGTTGGATGCCGTTACTGTCACCACCCCTTCTTCTCTCCCTCCGAACAGGCCTTGAAAAGCCCAACGGCACCGACCGACCGCCGTGTCGTCCTCATTCGATAAGCGTCCTGGATGTGGATATGGAGTGGCATGTATTCAGCACAACGCTCTCCCGGCCGTTGTCAGTTTTCGTGATCGAAGCAGTTACTTCCCAGTCGAGTAGCTCCTCTGTTTGCCTAACAAGGGCTGAGTGCATCCCGCTTACCAACAGCACTCTGCATATCCGGACGCTCATCAATGCAACTGCTAGCCAAGACCGACAGCGAACTTCGTTTATCTGGCGGGAACATGTGTTATCACTGCTGCAAAGTTGTTAGTTCCATCCCTTCTTCCCTGCAATGTAATTTGCGTTCCCCATCTCTTTGTGCCTAGTATTGTCCGATATTAGAGGGTGAAAACGTTTTCGAAGTTTTTGCGGATAGTGTAACAGACAGGACATGGACACCAGCCTCGTATTCAACTAGACGGAGGAGGGGAAACTGCCTAAAAGCTACATACAAGATGACCAGAAGATCACTCCTCTTCATTAACCCGCCGGGGGGATTTGATCTAGGGTCGGTGAGCCTCCGCGAATCCCGGAAGCGGCATGCTAACGCGCTCAGATATCCGACTGTGTGCTCATTTCAAATGATGACAGGGCGAAATTGGTGGAAGCTAAAATAATTCCGTGAGTTCATTTCATTCATTACAATCGGCCATTTTCGGAAGACAATAACGCCGTCATTAATTATTTAAATATTAGAACACCCCACCGGTTACGCTTTGTCATGCGTAGCACGAGCCGTTGCTGTAAACTGTCCCGTTTTCAAGAGGAACTGTTTGTACTATGAGGTAAATATGAATGTTTTGACTTTTTTCCACCACAATCTTAGAAAATAGTACTTCGTGTGTTCTTATTCCTTCACAGCGTAAAGATTCGCACATATGCTAACCACGACTCCGTTTTTTTACATGAAATTAAATATGAGTATGTATACACTCTTTTAAAAGTATGACTAATACGTGAGTCACGGTTAAACATACATTCATATCGAATGTAATAACATGAGAGGTAGTTTAGATACTCCGTATGTGCATCTTATCAGAGATGGATGTGGGACTCAGCTGTTCGATACAGGCTATCAAATTAAACACCTTTCACCCCTCTAGTTTCCAAAACTATTTTATCAGAACCGAGTCGGAATGTTGCTCCACGTCGCTCAGGGGCCTGAAGATGGAGTAGTAAAACGCAGAAACTGGTAGCCAAACAAAATAATTTTGGAAACTGGATGGTTGAGAAGTGTTTAATTTGACATCTTGTATTTGAGAGCGTTTTTGGCGATATATTTCTGCATGTATGGCAACACAGGATATACCTCGATACATGTACCATTAGTGGTGCGACAGACTTCTAATCTGTATTCCACTTCTGTCGAAGTGTTCTGCAGCATTGCAGGTGTAACATTTGCGGTAGTTGCACGTATACGATGACGCAGATTTGGTAAGTAGGAAATTGGTCATCTGCTGCATTTGACGCTTTACGAACCAAACAGAAGAAAATTAAGTAGCGTAATGTCTGGCCTTCAAGGGGAGCCAAGCAGTCCATGTACTACCTTTCCCCATGCAGAGATCTCGGAACTCATGATCCAAGGAATCCCTCAAAATGTTCACTAAACTGGATGGTGGGTCATCTTGTTGAAAGACAAGATGGCGCACCACGTCACGAAGAAGTTGCGACACAGCATACAGCTCTAACGTGTACGTTGCATTAACTATAGGCTCTACGAAGAAGAATGTGCCTATCACCCTGTCCTTCAACATTCTACACCACACTTTCACTTTCGGACAGTCATGTTCGCATCCTGACACTGGATGCCGGGAGGGAGTGAGGGTTGGTTGTGCGCGTTTACCGTACCGGAATTGTGGAATGTAGCCTCGTCCGAGATACAGACGAAATCCAGGAATGCCTCGCTTTGATCCATTTATGACACAATTGTCTCCTTCCTATCCTCAAGCTTGATTTTGAGCTGCAGTTTATACGTCCGTAGGAGCAAACCCTTGTCGATGGCATCATGTACGTTCGAACGAGGTAACTGTAACAGCCTACTTGCTTGTCGGATTGACACACAAGCGATGGTCCACTGGAAGGAAACGCGGATTAATTTGACAGTAGCCTCTGGAACTGCGTACTTAGCACGGTGGCCCGACATCGAAAGAAAATTCGCTGTTTGCCAAAGTCGCTCGTCCCATTTCTTGGTTGTTACGCGAGTGAGAACGTCGTGAATTGGTCGCAGTCGCTACTCACGCCAAAAAAGAAGTTATACCTGTATAACAGACTTTGACACCGGGACAGAAACCGCACAGAACACCGGGAGAGAAATCACCTTCTGCTGTGGAGTACACAGGGCTACTGACACGCTTTTAGGCGCATGCGCACATGGTAACAAATGCTGCGAACGAACACAAAAAAATTTGAGTTATTGTACTTGTACAAGCAAACGACCAGAAAATAACTTACGTCTCAAGTTATTACATTTCATAGTATTACACTACTGGCCATTAAAATTGCTACACCACGAAGATGACGTGCTAATGACGCGAAATTTAACAGACAGGAAGAAGATGCTGTGATATGCAAATGATTAGCTTTTCAGAGCATTCACACAATGTTGACGCCGGTGGCGACACCTACAACGTGCTGACATGAGGAAAGTTTCCAACCTCGTATAAGGAGGAGCTCTGCGTAACATCACGCTGCCGACTTTGGTAAAGGTCCGATCCTAGCCTATCGCGATTGCTGTTTGTCGTATCGCGACATTGCTGCTCGCGTTGGTCGATGTCCAATGACTGTTAGCAGAATATCGAATCGGTGGGTCCAGGAGGGTAATACGCAACGCAGTGCTGGATCCCAACGACTTCGTATCACAAGCAGTCGAGATGACAGGCATCTTATCCGCATGGCTCTAACGGATCGTGCAGCCACGTCTCGGTCCCTGAGTCAACAGATAGGGACGTTTGCAAGACAACAACCATCCGCACGAACAGTTCGACCACGTTTGCAGCAGCAGCAGCTCGGAGACCGTGGCTGCGGTTACCCTTGCCGCTGCACCACAGACAAGAGCGCCTGCGATGGTGTAGTCAGTGACGAACGTGGGTGCACGAATGGCAAAACGTCATTTTTTCGGATGAATCCAGGTTCTGTGTACAGCATCATGATCGTCGTATCCGTGTTTGGCGACATCGCGGTGAACACACATTGCAAACGTGTATTCGTCATCGCCATCCTGGCGTATCACCCGGCGTGATTGTATGGGGTGCCATTGGTTACACGTCTCGGTCACCTCTTGTTCGCAATAACGGCACTTTGAACAGTGGACGTTACATTTCAGATGTGTTACGACCCGTGGCTCTACCCTTCATTCGATCCCTGCGAAACCCTACATTTCATTAGGATAATGCAGGTCCTGTACGGGTCTTTCTGGATACAGAAAATGTTCGACTGCTGCCCTAGCCAGCACATTCGCCAGATCTCTCACCAATTGAAAACATCTGGTCAATGGCGAGAGAGCAACTGGCTCCTCACAATACGACAGTCACTACTATTGATGAACTGTGGTATCGTGTTGAAGCTGCATGGGCAGCTGTACCTGTACACGCCATCGCAGCTCTGTTTGACTCAATGTCCACGCGTATCAAGTCCGCTATTACGGCCAGAGGTGGTTGTTCTAGGTACTGATTTCTCTGGATCTATGTACCCAAATTGCGTGAAAATGCAATCGCATGTCAGTTCTGGTATAATATATTTATCCAATGAATATATTTATCCAATGAATACCCGTTTATCACCTGCATTTCTTATTGGTGAAGCAATTTTAATGGCCAGTAGTGTACATGTCAAATCCGGACACACTGTATTCAGTATGGTTGGCTTATTTCATACTATTACATGTTAAACCCTGACACCCTGTATTTAGTATGGTTGGCTTATGTAGGCGTAGATATTGGTAAAATACTGGACACGTGTAGGTGATTTATCTGAAACGTTGTATCACAGAGGAAATTAATCGGATTATTTTTTGATGATTATTTTCCAAAGCTGAACTGGTTTACAATGTGAGACCATTACGGAGTGAATTCGGAGGGCACTCCTCCAACGTTATTTCAGAGGAGACAGTCGTTAATGGCGTCACTGCTTTTTTCTTCTTGTTATTACATCTCGCAACATTTTTTTTTTCAGGTCATCCTGTTCGCTGTAGCCGCCTGCGTGCTGGCCGCTGAAAACAAGGAGGCGACCGCTGAGAAGAAGCAGGAGAAGAGGGGACTCCTGGGTCTGGGATACGGCGGATACGAGTACGGCGCAGCCATCGCCGCTCCCGCAGCGGTGAGTATTCACTGTGCGTTTTCCACTTCCTTCTCAGTATCTGACAAGACCACAGTATAGGCAGCGGCAGTGTAGTTCATTCCAGATAAACAGTAGCACTACTGCACAGGCAAATGAGGTCAGATAATGATGATTTAAAGCCGGCAGTGCTAAAAGTATCAGTGGTTTGGTATTGGAATACAGACTTTCTAAGCGTACTTCGTACATGACCTCTTCTCGGGTTGCAGAAAACCTTGTAGACATGACAACCACGCTTGTGAGTAATTATCATTGGGATTCAGTGACTGCTTTAGTTGTGTTCCGTACTATCAGATACGAACCGATACCGTGTCACTGAAAAACGCCCAGTAAACCTTTAAAAAGGGGTACGTCAATCAATGAGAATCAGTCGGACGTAGAGATTCGAGTGCATAATAGTCAGTATTTCACAGTGCGCTTTGATGCCACGTGTTGCGGGAATGCGGGTAGACTATAGTTGTAGCTCCACCAACCATTTTGGACTGGGATCCATACGCCCAACTGATATTGATTCGTTGACGTAACGCCACTTAGTAGTTCATTACTTTGATCTGAAAATGAAAGTTGGCGTCCCCATTCCAGGCCAATTAGTTCTTATGAAGTAGCCACATATCACTCGAGGATGTGGTTTTCGGTACCACAAAACCGATTGTAATCTGATAATAAAAAGATTAAATACAGATAAAGGGAAGTATTGTCAGAAGTGTAGTGGTTTTGGGTTGTCACAACGTATCGACAAGGATTGTACTCTTCATTTTCAGGCGAGGAGTTTTAAAGATGAAGGGTAAGAAATTTTTCGAAACGTTTCTACAAGACTACACGACACCTTGACTCGGCTGACAGGCAGAAAGGATTTCACCAGTTAGCGGAATGAGAATACAATCGTCCGGTATATGAAAATGTGATCAGATTCCAGTCCAACAAAGATATCCAGTTTCGAGTCATTACACGGCGGGTTAGCACCTCCAGTTCTTTCCCACAATGTCGCATAGCTTGCTACAATAATGGTTAATCAATGCCCTGTTACAATTCGTAAAGGTAGACCACAATGTAAAAGAAAGAGCTTTAATTCCTTCAAGCTTAAGTGAAACCAGCACTTCAACATCCCTAGCATCGTAAGTTATCAACTGGAAGGCATTAAAGTATTTTGACTGAGTTGTTATGATGATACATTTCTACCTTACGAAACAGTAACCATTCGTTCACATTTTACTGAAATAAATTTACTATCTTCCTGATGCAAAGATACTAGAAGTATTAAACAAGTAATTAATGGGGACAGACTATCTACATATCTAATTTGAGATACTGATACAAATGTGCTACCGCAGTTCCATGCATAAGCTATTTTTTGAGAAAATTAGAACATTTCTCGTGGAAAATATTAGCGGTTGCGATAAAATATTTCAACATTGAATCAGAAACAGTTGAATCCAATAAAACATTTATTGACGATGGTAACTAGTTTCCATCCTGCATGCTTTACATGGTCTGAAGATGGCCACATATTCAATCGAACCCGTTACCACTGCCAATAAATATTTCATTGCGGTCAATACTATTTTTTAATTCAATTTTAAAACGTTTCCATGGAATTATTACCGATCCTCGGCTGTATTAAGCCAGTCTTGTGGAGTACTTAAGGGTACATATTCCCTCTAGCTCAGTCTGTTCCTACGCCAACCCACAGGGCGTGGGCATTACTGGGCGACCTTCAGCCAACTCACAGGTAAGCGCTGATGATACAGCTAACTCGTCAAGTAGCATTGTTACATGTATTCAGCGCATGCGCTAAACACATGGCAAACGCTCCCTACGTGCTCTCGGGCGGTACAGAAAAGTCGCACAGCCTCCACCCCAAGTACCTGACCTATTTTTGAAATGAAACTTCTTATATCTCATATCGCTCACTGCTGTAACTGTTCTGGGACGTGCTTTCCCTGTTCGTAAAAAGGGTGGTGCTCATTCTGCAAGTGCTCCTTAAATGGAGTAACTGGAATCTGCTCTCCTTCTCTGGACACAAAAATGCTCTCTCAGCTACAGATTTTGTATACAAGTCCGGTAACTGACTCCGTTATATAAGGCTCCACAGTGGTTAGACAGCATACTTTGTGTGTAATCACCAAAACATTTTCTGCAGATAGTTTTGTCAGTATTTCACGGTCTGCCAAATTTCAGAGTTTTAAAATACGGTCATGCCATACTCAACGCCCACTCATCTCAACACCCTGACAAGCAATATAAAACACCTAGAAAGATAGGAGGAAACAAAAAGAATCTTCACTGGTTGAGGGGGTGTTACGTTATTTCAGTGATTACAAAATCGATTCAAAATCATAAAGAAGTCGACGGTAAAGTCCACTTATCGGTATGGCTTTGCAAACCCTGTAGCCAAGATGTAGGCACTGATTATGTTGGGAACACTAGCGGTTTCGATAAAATACTGTAAAACAGAATTAGGAAGAGGTAAACACAATAAAATATTTATACACAGTGGTAACTACACTCCTGGAAATTGAAATAAGAACACCATGAATTCATTGTCCCAGGAAGGGGAAACTTTATTGACACATTCCTGGGGTCAGATACATCACATGATCACACTGACAGAACCACAGGCACATAGACACAGGCAACAGAGCATGCACAATGTCGGCACTAGTACAGTGTATATCCACCTTTCGCAGCAATGCAGGCTGCTATTCTCCCATGGAGACGATCGTAGAGATGCTGGATGTAGTCCTGTGGAACGGCTTGCCATGCCATTTCCACCTGGCGCCTCAGTTGGACCAGCGTTCGTGCTGGACGTGCAGACAGCGTGAGACGACGCTTCATCCAGTCCCAAACATGCTCAATGGGGGACAGATCCGGAGATCTTGCTGGCCAGGGTAGTTGACGTACACCTTCTAGAGCACGTTGGGTGGCACGGGATACATGCGGACGTGCATTGTCCTGTTGGAACAGCAAGTTCCCTTGCCGGTCTAGGAATGGTAGAACGATGGGTTCGATGACGGTTTGGATGTACCGTGCACTATTCAGTGTGCCCTCGACGATCACCAGTGGTGTACGGCCAGTGTAGGAGATCGCTCGCCACACCATGATGCCGGGTGTTGGCCCTGTGTGCCTCGGTCGTATGAAGTCCTGATTGTGACGCTCACCTGCACGGCGCCAAACACGCATACGACCATCATTGGCACCAAGGCAGAAGCGACTCTCATCGCTGAAGACGACACGTCTCCATTCGTCCCTCCATTCACGCCTGTCGCGACACCACTGGAGGCGGGCTGCACGATGTTGGGGCGTGAGCGGAAGACGGCCTAACGGTGTGCGGGACCGTAGCCCAGCTTCATGGAGACGGTTGCGAATGGTCCTCGCCGATACCTCAGGAGCAACAGTGTCCCTAATTTGCTGGGAAGTGGCGGTGCGGTCCCCTACGGCACTGCGTATGATCCTACGGTCTTGGCGTGCATCTGTGCGTCGCTGCGGTCCGGTCACAGGTCGACGGGCACGTGCACCTTCCGCCGACCACTGGCGACAACATCGATGTACTGTGGAGACCTCACGCCCCACGTGTTGAGCAATTCGGCGGTACGTCCACCCGGCCTCCCGCATGCCCACTATACGCCCTCGCTCAAAGTCCGTGAACTGCACATACGGTTCACGTCCACGCTGTCGCGGCATGCTACCAGTGTTAAAGACTGCGATGGAGCTCCGTATGCCACGACAAACTGGCTGACACTGACGGCGGCGGCGCACAAATGCTGCGCAGCTAGCGCCATTCGACGGCCAACACCGTGGTTCCTGGTGTGTCCGCTGTGCCGTGCGTGTGATCATTGCTTGTACAGCCCTCTCGCAATGTCCGGAGCAAGTATGGTGGGTCTGACACACCGGTGTCAATGTGTTCTTTTTTCCATTTCCAGGAGTGTAGTTTCGGGCATAATGTGAGCTTCTTCGTACTTTATACACCATGATGGCAGGCGGTGGAGATGAGTCGAGCAGGTGTCAGTGTTCCACAAGTCTCTAGCCAATATGTGTGCACTAACTACTTCGGGAATGATCTCAAAAAGGTGCAGTATCCTCTCCAGGGGCAAGGTGACCCACAGCCCGTGTAACTCGCCCTTGATACGCTGCATACTGATACTGAGGTGGAGCTGATGTGCAACCAGGGACAAACCAGGAGATTTAAGGTCATGACAGTACTTAAACATCATACAAAGTTCATGAGGAATGTGGTGTGTGAACAAGCATAGCTCAATGATAAACGGCACAACAACATTGGAGCATGAGAAGTAACCCATAAGAACGGGGGATGTCCGTGATGTACCACTGTGCTCTCAGGAGTTTCTTCAGTCACTGGCAGCTGTGATACGGAGTCATACCTGAAAACTCCCCATACCATGATATACCGAGTAACACTGATGTCAATCTCTGAAATATCTGAAGAATCTAAACTCTCTCCACTCGCCGGAGACGGCTATACAGGACAGCGCGGAAGCGCTGTTCATTGCTGAATGCAACGCGAAGCCGTTCATCATCCTTGCTTGACAGTAACAGCATCACTCCAAACGTACCAGGTCTTGTGATAATGGCGGTCCACGTATGAGGCGGAAAATTACCAGCCAGTTTGCTGCTGATCCCAAACCAATGGCTCAGGATGACACAAAATGTTGCACGTTCTCCATTGCTTGTTATCGGATGTCAGGCGCTGATGTGAAGGGATTTCGGTGTGGTTGGTGCTCAATGAGGAGACCCTCTCCTGTTACGGTCAGATGTATTGGTCAGATGTATCGGCCAGATGCTTGGCAACGAGTATGTTTGCCTTCACGTTGCTATGCAGTACAACATCGGGCCGCTGTCACAGCCTACTGCCTAACAAATCTGGATATTCAATCAGCTGGCCAAAGGAGCCCATAGTGAGAATCCTTTGAAACTGACTCTTTTTGGTAACGCTGTCTTACACGGGTATCTGTCTCCATTGTGTCCTTCAAAGTGGTCACTCTGATACGCTTCACACTCGTTGTATGTCCTATGAGACCAGATGATAACACTAAACATTTACAACATCTATACATTCTAATGGCTTTTGTGACCCTCACTAAGAATTACAACTGTAATTCTTTACATATAATTTTAAACCAAGAGCCACCACAAGCTAAAACACTTATACGTAATTTACAGGAGACTGAAGCACTAAAACAGACTGAAACCTCGTTAATCCACGATAGCTCTATTATTTGAGGTCCTTGTAGACTCAGACTGTCAGTTTCGCAACATTTGTAGTTTCCTATTCTGGTGCATCCCGGTATAAAAATTTTCAATACTATTTAGCAGTGAATAAGTAATTACGTAATCAGGATCAATTATTCGTGGATTGACAAATTCAAAAAAATATATGAAATTGGACATACTGGTAAAACCATGTCGAATTTCGTATGATTTTCAAATCAGTCAATCCACAAACAAAATATTTCCACTATATGATTACTTACTTGCTATGTTAATAGTATTAGTAATTTTTATACAGATATGCACCATAAGATACAGTCAGAGTCTACGAGAGTTTCAATAAATACAGCTGTAGTGCATTAACGAGCTTTTATTCAGCTTCTCCTTCAACAGTTTTGCCCTTTTTAACAACAGAATTTTACCGTTTGAAAGCTGTATAAGATATGTCTAACCATTTATATACGCACTGGTGGTATGTATCTGTACAGAGTGACACTGTCATTCGACCACGTCTTGTACGTGCTTCACCTTTGTGCAGGCAGTGAATTTTCAAATTACGGAAATGAGGTGTATACTCTATTAAAATTCTTAAGTCTGTCAGTTGAAGATAAGGTGCTGAACCAAGGAGCGGAACGAAAATGATTCTAGCAGATTTGTGGTGTTTATGTATAACAAAATGTCAGGTACTAAGTGATACACACTTGAGTGTCTTTAGCTCATAACCTTACTTCATATAATACTTCAGTTAAACGTCAATTGGCTAATAAACATACTTCTGCTAACACGAAAATGTAGCTTGCCATTTACCTGCTGGATACGAGACACACCAAAAACACGTTACTCTTGTGCAAAGCGATGACTTAATTTGACATTCAAACACAGATCTCGCTTCTGTGAACTCTCGAATTTGTGTTAACATTTATTGGGAAGTAAAGTACACATAAGCCTCAGGCTTTTTAATGAGCTCCTTCAATAAACGGATCCATCACACCTTGCATGTCGTGATTCACACAGATCGCATAATTTTCATTACATTACATCCCACATTGATTTCACAACTGCAGATATTACATGTCATCAAAATTCCCCACCTCAGGCGTATAACGCCATAACAAGGTTTTGTAATTGATATCCAGTTAGTTACAACAGTCTTATTAAACGTTAAATATTTCATGAACATTTATAGCAGGAATATTTTAGTGGTAGAAAGATCGTCTACACCCAAAACTTACTTTATTTACAAAATACCACATGTGGTAGGTAAATCAAGCCATATCATGTCATAAACAGCTTTATGGACCATATGTTCTTATACTGTGTTGGGCCGTCAAGAAAACATGTAGAGCTGCATTAGGCGCACCAAATACTAACATATATGAGATTTCAATCGCCTGAATATGGGCGGTGATACTCAATAAGGTGACTTACATTTATACCTTCAGGTCTATGAAATTTCATTTGTTTCATGGATCCACCAATAAAATTTCTGTCTATTGTTAATTAATGAAATTAACACGTCAGATATTATCATGTTTCATTGCGATGTACCCTTTTCTAAATTACTTGACGGGTAACGTCTTTGCTGCTGTCCTGTATCAGATTACATCTCTGTCTTTCCTGCAGGTTGGCTACGCCGCTGCCCCCGCCATTGCTGCCGCCCCCGCTGTCAGCTACGCCGCCCCCGCCATTGCTGCCGCCCCCGCTATCAGCTATGCCGCCCCAGCCATCGCTGCTGCTCCTGCAGTCAGCTACGCCGCCCCTGCCATTGCTGCGGCTCCTGCAGTTAGCTACGCTGCCCCCGCGATCAGCTACGCCGCCCCCGCAATCGCCGGAGTAGCAGCTGCTCCGGCAATTTCCTACGCCGCCCCATCCATCGCCGCTGCTCCAGCCATCTCGTACGCTGCTGCTCCAGCCCTTAGCTACGCGAGGTAACAATTTTCTCTCAGTTACACTGACTTCCAGCTTTATTGTCAAAAACCAAACATACAAATTCACAATCATATTAGGGAATAAGCATATTAGACTCAGATAATACAACACGTTGTGTATGACTTCGTACACAGCGGTGAGGATAGGTGGGCTGTCGAATGGTGTGGTAACTCTTGTCATAGTAAAGCTGTACAGGAGCAGAAATGATTAGTGAGCAGGCCAACACAGTAGACTGAAGATTTACTAGCTTGAGGTGTGGCTCAGCGGGCGTGCATTATTGGGTTCACCGGATCCCGCACTATCGCTGTCAGCATCTGATGGAAACTTGCAGTTCCGCGGCCAGATGTAACGCCCATGGAGTGGTATCGATAGGTGATACCGCAAACGCATACATTGTATTTACAGGGTGTTTCAAAAATGACCGGTATATTTGAAACGGCAATAAAAACTAAACGAGCAGCGATAGAAATACACCGTTTGTTGCAATATGCTTGGGACATCAGTACATTTTGAGGCAGACAAACTTTCGAAATTACGGTAGTTGCAATTTTCAACAACAGATGGCGCTGCGGTCTATAGTACGATATTTTCCACATATCCACCATGCGTAGCAATAATATGGCGTAGTCTCTGAATGAAATTACCCGAAACCTTTGACAACGTGTCTGGCGGAATGGCTTCGCATGCAGATGAGATGTACTGCTTCAGCTGTTCAATTGTTTCTGGACTCCCATCGCCACAGTATTCTACCACAGCGCTAGGTGTCCGCTTGATCAAAATATAAGTTATACTACTTTCTGGTAGTGATAATTATTACTTTATCAGTACTACTCGTACATCTGTAAAGGCAGAGATGTTTTTTCAGTACACTACTACTTGTAATGCCACTTCATAATCAACTCTGCCACTAGCTAACAGGTATTATCGGTTCTTGAATATAAGCTAATTTGTAGAACAAGTGTATAGTGAGATAGGTTGTAGGCACTACCTAAAGTATTGCACTATGTTATTGGGCACTTGTTGAATAGCAAGCTACACATCTCCGCTGTTAACTGCACACACAGCAAACTGTAAATAAAAATATTTCTTTGTTTTCTGCAGTCACTGTAGACCGCAAAGTTTTAGCTGAAATTGATTCCTTTGTTTTATACCTCCAAATATTAAATCTGAATTGATAGTAAGATTTCGAAGGTCCTTTAAGGGGTCTCTGCAAGACGTGTCTATTTGTTCCACTCAGTATTAATATTGTTCTATACTACTAAATACACGCATAATTATCTTCTTGAGTAAGATAACAGGGGGTGAAAATAGGGAGAGGAAAGAAAGTCCGGAAACATTGCCTTTAGGTCCAATTAAAAAGGATTTGACTCATAGTTTTTCTTTTAATGTATGACCAGTTCAGCAATTAGCAGTTCAAATTGCTTGGAACTGCATAACAGTTGTCGCAGGGAGGTTGAATTTGTTTGCCATGAACTAGACATAAATCTGTTCAGCTACCATCGTCTCAGAGTCTAGTCAGGACGAACCTTGATTAGTAATGCTCCTGTCGTCACCAGACATTCTCATACTATAGCCGCTTTCTCAAAAGCTTTTCAAGAGACAAAGGAGTGAAATCAGTTATTACGGGACGCACTTACACCCAGTTTTAGAATTTTCTTGGAATAAACAACGAGGCATTAGCTGATTCCAAATGCTTGAGTTCATGGGAATTCCCATGCTATCTGCCAAATGATCGGTAAGTAAGTTACGGAATGAAACTAAACGGGAAAGACAAGAGAGGTGGAACTCGATGTGTTTCGCAAATCTTATGACAGGCTTCTAGGGGTTGTAGTGGGGATAATACTTTGGCAGGGAAACCATGTTAGGAAATGATCCAGTTTGGATACGAAATATGTTTGAAAATCAGATAACTGCCAAGACTCCAGCTTCACGATACGCAAGCAAACTGAGATGTGGGCACTGTCGTCATTGCCTGTTGTAATTATGACATCACACAGCACTTTTCTTCCGAGTACAGTAACGACTAAGAGAAAACGGTAGCATCGCTACGGGGACTGTTGAGTGTGGTGCTCCACGAAGCAGTCTCGGCTTTCAAGAGGACGACCTTCGTCATATAGAGGGGAACCCGACGATGAAACTCGAACCACTGCCCATGGCAGAGGATCCTGTACAGAACACGGGTAAGAGTTCACTCTCTCCGCTGTGTGAGTACTGTGAAGAGCCAGTTTGAAAGTGATCCGAACTTCAAACTTATTTTACAATCAAAAGAAAAGTTTTCAGACATGCGTTCTTTATCGAAACTTTGTCTAAGAAATTCCCTCCAGAACCACTACAAGGCTGCAATATCAATTGTAAAACTCCGTGTGGATTCTGTATTTGTGACAACTTGTGCCTCTGAGTTTGAACCTTATTAACTGAATTCCTCAACAACATCAGATACAAACAAAACTAACACAGCAAGAGCTAAATAAGATATAGACCATAGTTCATATGGCGAGGTAGATATTATGGAGTCAGCAACATAGCAAGGACAAATACGTGTAATTTGTGACGTCAGCGGTCATCCTCCTCTGTTACAGGTACGCTTCTTCCCTGAGCTATGGTGCCTATGGCGCGTATGGTGCGTCCTACTCCAGATACGCCCTGCACTAAACGGAACCCCATCTATACATCAGGTAACTCAGCAATACCCTCATGCCTTCTCAAAATAACTGCACCTTCCTACCTTTTTTCCTTGAAGTGTCTAACATTACAGAGTAGTTGCCATGTTTCAGGGAGTGATGTGTCAACTATGTACCTTGAAAATTATCCACTGCGTTTCCATAAGAGCGTGCAAAAATTTAACAGGACGTAGAGGCTGATCCACTGAAGACATTTTAAATAGTTGCAGTTAATTGCAAATGCCATCATTCACAGAATGAACGTACCATTCGTACTGTATCTTATAAAACGTGCAGAACTGACGGCCATCAACCTCAGCACAACTCAATGGCTGCATGACATTGGTGAAGAAGACACCCTGACAAATATCTCCTTTGTGTTTCGAATCACGTCACAGGTAATGATCGAAAAAGACGAAATGAATTAAAATTTGTGAGTACACCACTGCAGTACGATGGTCGACTGGTCGACATTCCTGTACGAACTACATAATGTGAGTGCCCCCCCCCCCCCCACCCCAATAAAAACTTCAATTAATTTTTCCCTGCATATTGTCACTACTGCCAGGGCTCTCCGATATTGGCAAGCGCCCCAGCATTCGTCTGCCTCGATCATTATCGTAGATAATAAAAAGAGACTTAAATGTCTCAGGGAAACCTTTAATTATAAGATCTATGAGATCACCAATGGTACAATGAAGTCCCATTACGTCCAACGCTGGGGTGCTTGCCAGTATCGGAGAGCCCTGGCAGTAGTGACAATATGTAAGGGAAAAGGAATTTGAAGTTTGCGTTGGGGAGGGCATTTAGCTTCGGTGGTTCGTGCAGCAATGTTGATCATCGTATTGCGGTAGTCTAATGATTAGCGTTCGTCCTTACGAAGCATGAAAACCCGCTTTCGAGTCCCACCACAGCACAAATTTTAATTCATTTCGTCTGCTTCGATCATTATCGTAGATAATAAAGAGACTTAAATGTCTCAGGGAAACGTTTAATTATAACATCACAGGTAGTTACAATTTAGGCAACCAATTCCACCATCTCTGTATCCACTGGTGTCTCATACTCAAGTGACATTATGTATCACCATAGGAAATACTAAAGGAGATTCAGTTAAGGCCCTAGCACCCCATGGAATAGGACCTCCCAACATGGCAATCAGGAAATACAGCACTGAGATGTTTGCGTACACCCACAGTGAACTGGCGCGGTGCACCGTCATGCTGTATCCACACCCTCTCACGAACACCCAGAGGTACGTTCTCCAGCAACTGAGGCAGAACTGTTTGCACAAAACTCAAGTAGAAGTGGCCATTCAGACGGGCAAGTAGATTTCCTAGCAATCAGGCTCGTCCTCTTTGTTTCCTTGAATGAAGTAGAGAATGTACACGTCAATAAACAGAACAGTACATGTGGCCGGCCGCTGTGGCCGAGCGGTCCTAGGCGCTTGAGTCCGGAACCGCGCTGCTGCTACAGTCGCAGGTTCGAATCCTACCTCGGGCGTGGATGTATGTGATGTCCTTAGGCTAGTTAGGTGTAAGTAGTTCTAAGTATGACCTCAGATGTTAAGTCCTATATTGCTTAGAGCCATTTGAACCATTTGAAGAACAGTACGTGTAAACTTGTACGCATGTTAGCCGTAAATAAGATGGAAAACGGTAACGCTAGAGAAAACGGTAAGCAAGTTCACTTCCATATCTCCTTAAGCTGCCTTCTCATACCTTAGGTTCCCTACCTCAAACTGTTCAGTGGAACATTCTCTATGTCCCGTAAAATTTTTGCACGCTCTTACGCAAACACCCTGCGTAAATTGGTGATTTATCAGTATCCATCAGTACTACACAGTTACGTAATGTAGAGTTTTATACAGCTTCTGGCTTGCGTAAATAGCTAAACAGTGTGTCATGTTGTTACCTCACTTCTAAGTAGCAGAACTGTTTCATTCGATAAAATAAACGATGAGGAAACCATACATATATTCCTCTGAAGTAATTTTAGGAAAACTGGGGACTGGATGCGTACTCAGTTTGAACCAAATACACTTCAATAACGTTAACAATTTCGTGGCTCTGTCGTATTTTGCTGGCTACGATAAACGTAATATACTAAGTCATTAGAGCATTTGTAACATTTGCTTCGATTTTTTTCTCTTGGTGAGGAATGATCTATGAAGACTTATTGGTGGACTCAAGGCTTTGGATAAGTATGTAAGCTTAGTAGATGGTTCCGTTGGTAGGGCGATGCTTGCGTAACACATGTTTCATCCTGAGGTCAACTGCTTTAGAATGGTGACAGTATTTGGTATATGAAATCATATTACATGTCCCACTGTAGTGCTGTCGGAATAAAGTCACAGGCAACCAATCAAAATAATGTGATTTTTAAGCTAAAAGTGAGGATTACCTGCTACCGCGAAATGTTCCGAATAGTTTCAGCAATTAAAACCGAGGCTGAGACGCTTTCAAAAGGTGTAATGTTAATACTGAACTATACGTATCAGTACCTTCATTTAGCATGATTGTTTTTTGTTTTCAGGTTGGCGGCACTAAATTGCGGAGTGCAGCATTTTCTACGATTGTTACCAAAACGCAGGACGTGCTCAAATACTCTCATGTGACAAATACCCTTATAGTTAAATAAATTTTTTCAAACAAATGAAGCTGTTGTTTCCCCTTATTAAATACAGCAGTGCCCAATAAATGTCATCTTTCATCAGAAAATCTGACACGAGCTACATCTGAAACATTAAAAAGGATAATGGGGAAAAAGGCAGAATTTTCATCTTATACGCTACATCTTAGTCAACAATAGAAGTCTTCACCTCATTTTATTCGAAATGACTTTCAACCCTTGGCGTATTCGCATCTTTTAGAATTCTACATGCATAGAAAATAGTAATATCATAGGAATTACCTGTGGAAACAACGGAATGGACGGGGATGCAATTGTGAAACGGAAAAGTTAACACCGTAGTAATGTCGGAGGAAAGGATACGTGACGAAATTCTTCCAAGTGTTTATATTTACCCTTTTTCTAAAAAATGATATGAAAAAAAATGTAAGTGTTGTACGAATGTGTTGTAAATGTATATTTTCCGTTGTGTGCTTGCTACGCCGAGAGAGAACAATATCTGTTTAAAATCAGAGGAAGATACAGTTGAACAAAAGTGGCAAGAGAGTGAGAAAACTGAATGAAAATGAGAGTATGATCACTGAGGTACCAACAGTTATGGAACAACGTAAAAATGTGTACAACAGTGCAGAAAAAAACCTTGTCATTGCAAGTGATTAAACTTGCTGAAATTCACCAAGGGATTTTGGGAGTATAGATGGTTTGATATGGGTACTTTTCAGGTAAGCTGTTTGATTCTAGCCATTTTGCCTCCCAAGAGCGTAATTAATTATTTCATTGTATGTTCACTCAAAATCAAGGACGCCACGACATCTTGTCAAACTCAATGGACGCTGCGATTGCAATTTCACTCGTCGTCTACATACGTCACGACCTCGGAGAGACTTCTTTGCACATATCTTTGGGAATCGAGAGACACTGTCATTGAAAGTGAAGTAAACAGTTAGGTATGCATAGCAAGAGAGAACACGCAATTTAATGGCACTCTTCTCTTATGTAGCCAAAACTAAACTTTTTACTTAGAAGGATACTCTACAGTTCCCAGTGTAGCGTAAGTCCTTCTCTTCCTTTGTTTCGTGGTCCCTAATTCCGATGTTAACTTTTTTGCTAATCTTATTTGTGCTATTCCATATTACATGGGCTTAGTCCAGTTCGCTGTTAAACATTACGTTCTTGATTTCGTTCAACAGACTCTGCAATTGTTACTCGCCCATACAGATAGAAGCAATGTCATTTGTAAATCTTGTCATTGATACCATTTTACCCTGAATTTTAACCCCACTCTTGTACGTTTCTTAAGTTTCGGCCATTTTTTCTGCGGTGTGCAGATTGAACAATAGGGGTGAAATTTTACATCCCTGTCCTGTACGCTTTCAGATCCTTGTATATCATTGTAGTATGAATTAGCCAGTTTCTTCACATGCCCGATGTGATTAAATACACTCCTGGAAATTGAAATAAGAACACCGTGAATTCATTGTCCCAGGAAGGGGAAACTTTATTGACACATTCCTGGGGTCAGATACATCACATGATCACACTGACAGAACCACAGGCACATAGACACAGGCAACAGAGCATGCACAATGTCGGCACTAGTACAGTGTATATCCACCTTTCGCAGCAATGCAGGCTGCTATTCTCCCATGGAGACGATCGTAGAGATGCTGGATGTAGTCCTGTGGAACGGCTTGCCATGCCATTTCCACCTGGCGCCTCAGTTGGACCAGCGTTCGTGCTGGACGTGCAGAAAGCGTGAGACGACGATTCATCCAGTCCCAAACATGCTCAATGGGGGACAGATCCGGAGATCTTGCTGGCCAGGGTAGTTGACTTACACCTTCCAGAGCACGTTGGGTGGCACGGGATACATGCGGACGTGCATTGTCCTGTTGGAACAGCAAGTTCCCTTGCCGGTCTAGGAATGGTAGAACGATGGGTTCGATGACGGTTTGGATGTACCGTGCACTATTCAGTGTCCCCTCGACGATCACCAGTGGTGTACGGCCAGTGTAGGAGATCGCTCCCCACACCATGATGCCGGGTGTTGGCCCTGTGTGCCTCGGTCGTATGCAGTCCTGATTGTGGCGCTCACCTGCACGGCGCCAAACACCCATACGACCATCATTGGCACCAAGGCAGAAGCG
Organism: Schistocerca serialis cubense; assembly: GCF_023864345.2. NCBI lineage: Eukaryota > Metazoa > Arthropoda > Insecta > Orthoptera > Acrididae > Schistocerca > Schistocerca serialis. Next base: position 217,945,480 of record NC_064647.1, on the reverse strand, counting down.
ACTCTCATCGCTGAAGACGACACGTCTCCATTCGTCCCTCCATTCACGCCTGTCGCGACACCACTGGAGGCGGGCTGCTCGATGTTGGGGCGTGAGCGGAAGACGGCCTAACGGTGTGCGGGACCGTAGTCCAGCTTCATGCAGACGGTTGCGAATGGTCCTCGCCGATACCCCAGGAGCAACAGTGTCCCTAATTTGCTGGGAAGTGGCGGTGCGGTCCCCTACGGCACTGCGTAGGATCCTACGGTCTTGGCGTGCATCCGTGCGTCGCTGCGGTCCGGTCCCAGGTCGTGCACCTTCCGCCGACCACTGGCGACAACATCGATGTACTGTGGAGACCTCACGCCCCACGTGTTGAGCAATTCGGCGGTACGTCCACCCGGCCTCCCGCATGCCCACTATACGCCCTCGCTCAAAGTCCGTCAACTGCACATACGGTTCACGTCCACGCTGTCGCGGCATGCTACCAGTGTTAAAGACTGCGATGGAGCTCCGTATGCCACGGCAAACTGGCATACGGTGCACAAATGCTGCGCAGCTAGCGCCATTCGACGGCCAACACCGCGGTTCCTGGTGTGTCCGCTGTGCCGTTGCCCTGCGTGTGATCATTGCTTGTACAGCCCTCTCGCAGTGTCCGGAGCAAGTATGGTGTGTCTGACACACCGGTGTCAATGTTTTCTTTTTTCCATTTCCAGGAGTGTATATCCTTACATCAATTAGCTGTCATTGACCTGGGGTGTAACCACCTTTCGCCTTTGTGAAGCGTTGAACTCTTCTGCATACACTTCCAATGAGGTGTATGAATGTCTGTGGAGAAAAGGCAGCTCATTCTTCCTCAAGAACCGAATCCCGAGAAAGTAATGTTGGACGCAAAGGTCTGGAGCGAAGTCGGTGCTTAACGCTTCCCAAAGGTTTTCCATTGGGTTCAGGTAGGGAGGGACTATGGACAAACCATTTCACTTAAATAAAGGTGTTATCCACAAACCAGTCGCTCACAGATGCTGTTTCCTTATAGGGTGTATTTTCATTGTAACACAAACAATTATTGCTTACAAAGTGTTTCTCTGCTGTAAGCGTTACGCAATGTTGGAAAACGCATTTATATCCTTCCGGATTCAGTGTTTTGTTGAGCGTAATAATGAGAGCACAGATGAATGACGAACCTCCAGTAACATTATGTAAAGGTCTCCAGGTAATCACGGAACCTAAACCCTTCCATCGGATTCGCACAGTGTATAACGTGCTTAATTACACAAAATCAGTCGTTTATACTTAAGCACAGCCGATTGGCATCGCACTTTAGATCACTTCCAGCCTTGCTCAGCACTGACTGCAGAAATGTGTGTGTTATAACAAGCTTCACGGGCTGCGACATGATCGCGGTTGCAACAATGATCTGAAAATGTAGAATAAATTTCTTTATTTCACGTAGTAGATCACAAATACTGTAGGTCCTCAGACACCTGGTTTAGGTCAGCAATGACCACCGTCAGTTCTGTTTTACAAAAATCATATCGTAATATACTAGAGCCAGAGTGGCATCGGCAGATTCTAAACACAGAATCAGAGCCAGCATCGTCACACATACAGAATGAAGAGCCAAAGAACCTGGCACACTTGTCCAATGTCGCTTGGGGTCCAACACGCAGAAATTCCGCAACACAACGTGTCATAGACTCGACTAATGTCTGAAGTAGTGCTGGAGGGAACTGATACCACGAGTCCTGCAGTGCTGTCCATAAATCCAGAAGAGTACTGGAGGCTGGAGATCTCTTCTGAACAGCACGTTGCAAGGCATCCCAGATATGCTCAATAACGAAACTTCCTGGCAGATTAAAACTGTGTGCCCGACCGAGACTCGAACTCGGGACCTTTGCCTTTCGCGGGAAAGTGCTCTACCAACTGAACTAGCACTCCTGAAAGAAAGGATATTGCGGAGACATGGCTTAGCCACAGCCTGGGGATGTTTCCAGAATGAGATTTTCACTCTGCAGCGGAATGTGCGCTGATATGAAACTTCCTGGCAGATTAAAACTGTGTGCCCGACCGAGACTCGAGCTCGAGTCTCGGTCGGGCACACAGTTTTAATCTGCCAGGAAGTTTTATATCGATGATGTTTCGCTGACTGGTTCACATGCTGACACTTGTTGATGGTCCAGCATTGACATATGTAGCAATTTAGGGCATTCTGTAACGTTGAAAGATTTTCTTCAGTCGTCGTTAGTCCCGTTCTTGCAGTATTTTTTTTCCGGCTACGGCGATGTGGGAGGTTTGATGTTTTCAGGGTTCTTGATATTCACAGTACACTCGTGAAATTGTGGTAAGGGAAAATCCCCACTCCATCGGTACCTCGGAGATGCTGTGTCCCATCGCTCATGCGCCGACTATATCACTACGTTAAGTCTTGATAACGTGACATGGTAGCAACAGTAACCGATCAATCAATTGCACTGGACACCAGTTGTGTTATGTAGGCGTTACCGACAGTAGCGGCGTATTCTGGCTGTTTGTGTATGTCTGTATTTGAATACACATTTCTTTGGCGCTTCAGTCTACGAATTATGGTATATACTAGAGTCAGTGCTACTCTTGTTATGAGCAGTAGCACTGTAAACAAGATGACTAATACATACCATGTTTTATGTATGTGTGACGATACTATCACTGATTATGTGTTTAGAATTTGATGTTTTTTATAAAATAGATCTGAAGATGGTCATTGCTGACCTATATCACTAGTCTGAGGACCTACCGTATTCGTGATCATAGATGTGAAGAAGTTTATTTTATAACAAGCTCTTCAACTACTGAATGCTATTCTTTTTCATTCCTGTGCACAGCCAGTGTGCTATCTGTACCGATGGTAGAGTGATTCCTTCCGCTGATTTCATACGATTTCTTATAGCCACCCTCTACTGTACTCGATAGTCCTTATCCATCAGCGCTTGAGATCTGTTGACCTTGATGTAGCTGACGTTGTTTTTTTTTGCGTTTAACTTCGCAATCATATGATTAAAAGCAGTTTTAGTCAGCTTTACAACAGTTCAAATGTCGACGATGGATTTATTACCAATGGTATATGAAATGGCTTGTCGATGTTCAAAAATAACTGAACTCTCCATTGATGTTACTGCTCCTTTGCTGACAATACACCTCACCTCTATTTGTACTGACAGCTCCGCTTGTTGTGACACTTAGTGCTCGATTGTGCATTGCAGACGAGTGTGCAGATACTGTTCGAGGGCTGTTTGCTTATTGTTCGATCGATTGCGAAATGGAAACCACAGTGAATATCCGATGCAGCTTTGCACAGACATTTTGTGGAGTCCTCTAGTACGTGTATCGATTGCGTGGTGTCGCTGTTTTCAATTGTAAGCTCACAACGAGCACATAAAGAAAACTGTGTTCCCTGCGCAGTACGAGGGCCTGCTGAGAGATTTCGCCTGATTTCATGCAACCCCACATTACGTAAATGTCACGCATTTCCTTCTTCACGACAACTCTCGGCGGCACACTGCAGGGGCAATAAAGTTGCTCCTGCAGCGTGAAAAATGTTTAATCACCCATTTTAGAGCCTGGACTTTGGTCTCTGATTTTCATCTCAGCTCACGGGAACTCCTGGCTGACAAGACTTTTTTGTCCCTCCAACGAGCTACTTGCTAGCATAAAGAAGTGGCGGAAACCTCAGGTGGCTACCTTCTGGGGCGAGGATATTGGGAAGTTGGAACAACACTAAATGTAGAGAAGTACCTCGATGGTGTAGCTAACTGTTGGAAGTACAAATAAATTTTGATTTTCACTATTCTTGTGATCTCGCGAGCGAACGAATAGCCCTCATATATTATCTGCCTTGCCCTCACATTTCCGAACGCATTTTTCGCAAGTCTTGTTACCAGTGACAAGCTGAACGCTATAAATGCCTCTCTGGTGCCGCTATCTTTCCTAAAGCCAAACTGGTCGTTATCTAACCGATTATTAATTTACTTTTCCAGTGATTGTATTCTCCTTCTAGTGCGGAAATAAGAGAATAGCGCAGTAACTGGAAAATCCAAGTGAACAGAATGAGAGGTTATAGATAACGCAACAAAATCGTTAAAATAGCCGTTAGTGGAGGGAGAGGGTAGGGAATCTCAAGGAAAGATGCCGTGAAGAAAGAACAAGCAAATGCACAATTCCTGTAAGTAATACGAGAATGATGACAACGAAGTGACGTGGCGAATGAAACACCTGTTTACTGTAAATAGTGAACTGTCGATTGCACGCAAGACCGCTACAGTCACAGGTTCGAATCCTGCCTCGGGCATGGATGTGTGTGATGTCCTTAGGTTAGTTAGGTTTAACTAGTTCTAATTTCTAGGGGACTAATGACCTGAGAAGTTGAGTCCCATTGTGCTCAGAGCCATTTGAACCATTTTTGTTGATTGCAATGATGAAATATTCTCGGGCAAACACTGTTGTGGCATCGTGTTGTCGCATTACCTTCTTAACATTCATCTTCAGGTGAATAGTCGGGTTCCAGTCCCGCCACGACAGCGTGCATTCCTATCGAGTGCTGTTAGCTCACGTAGGTTGCCTTTAGTAGAAGTGTGTGAAAAGTTATCCGAATCGACCCTGTTGCAGGATTAAGTAATACTGTAGGTTTATAGACCTGGCAGTCCGACGAACGAGGTACAGAAGCGAAAGTAAAAGCAAATAGCACTCCCCTCCACCCCTCCTCCCGCGAGATTCATGAGAAGTTACGTAGTACTGAGGACAGACATGTCTGGAGACCGTGCCGCCACTTTTCAGAGCTGACACTAATCGGCAATTCGCAGTGGCCACAGCGCCCGTAAAAGCAGCCGAGGAACGACAAGGAATAATTTACAGGTGCTACTAGAGACACGCAACAGGAAGCGTGTATTGCGACGGAATGCGCCGTGTAAGTGGATGGCAGATATAAGAGTCGAGGGGCATGAAAGGGAAGCAGTGGTTGGGAGGGGAGTGAGACAGGGTTGTAGCCTATCCCCGATGTTATTCAATCTGTATATTGAGCAAGCAGTAAAGGAAACAAAAGAAAAATTGGAAGTGGGAATTAAGATCCATGGAGAAGAAATAAAAAGTTTGAGGTTCGCCGATGACATTGTACTTCTGTCAGAGACAGCAAAGGAGCTGGAAGAGCAGTTGAACGGAATGGACAGTGTCTTGAAAGGAGAGTATAAGATGAACATCAATAAAAGCAAAACGAGTATAATGGAATGTAGTCGAATTACAATTGGGTGATTCTGCGGGAATTAGATTAGGAAATGAGAGGCTTAAAGTAGTAAATGTGTTTTGCTATTTGGGGAACAAAATAACTGATGATGGTCGAAGTAGAGAGGAATTAAAATGTAGACTGGCAATGGCAAGGAAAGCGTTTCTGAAGAAGAGAAATTTGTTAACATCGATTATAGATTTATGTGTCAGGAAGTCTTTCCTCATAGTATTTGTATGGAGTGTAGCCATGTATGGAAATGAAACATGGACCATAAATAGTTTAGATAAGAATAGAAGCTTTCGAAATATGGTGCTACAGAAGAATGCTAAAGATTAGATGGGCAGATCACGTAACTAATGAGGAGGTATTGAATAGGATTGGGGAGAAGAGAAGTTTGTGGCACAACTTGACTAGAAGAAGGGATCGGTTGGTATGACATGTTGTGAGGCATTAATGGTTCACCAGTTTAGTACTGGAGGGCAGTGTGGATCGTAAAAATCGTAGAGGGAGACCAAGAGATGAATACACACAGCAGATTCAGAAGGTTGTAAGTTGCAGTAGGTACTGGGAGATGAAGAAGCTTGCACAGCAGAACGTAGCATGGAGAGCTGCATCAAACCAGTCTCTGGACTGAAGACCACAACAACAACAAGTGTGTGAGGGACGCCTTGAAGGCCGACCCTCCACAAACTAGTAACACAGAGGGGGCTAACACCCGTGATTAAGAGCAGGAGTTAAGATCAGGGGTTGAGATCAGGCCTTACGATCTGTGATTAGATCAGAGGTTTCAGTGTTTGAGAAGAGGGCAGAACCACTTGCTCACTATTTCTCGAGCCTTCCACTCTCGAATAACACATGGTAATAACAAACACCCATATATATATACGTGTGAGCTGTGATTTCTCCTTTTTAATTACGATGGATATATCTCCCTTTGTATATGGGAATTAACACAATATGTTGGTATGCAGAGGAGAAAGAAGGTTATAGACAAGATGTCGCAGAAATAGAAAATCATCCTTAATCTTACGATTGTCAGTCATACTCGCTTATCATATCTGTAACGTTCTCACGTATTTCTTGATAACGCTAAATTTCTTCGATATCCAACCGCTAATCCTGTGTACTAAGGTTTCCATACACCGTAGAAACAATCAAGAAGAGGATGGACTAGTGAGTGAAACCAGTCACTTCAGTACACATTTTGCGACTTCTGAGTGCTCTGTTAATAGAGTCCTTGGTTCGCCTTTCCCACAACATTATCTGCATCGTGGTTCCAGTTTAGGCTATTCGTAATGCTAATCTAGGTATTTAACTGACTGGAAATTCTTTTAATTTGTGTGACTTATTGTGTAACCGAAATTTAACAGAATTTTTTTATTAATAGCGTGGAGTATCTCTCGCCTTTTATTGTCTGCAGGCAACTGCCACTTTTCGCATCACACATTGTCTACATCTTTTCTTCATATGTGGGTTCACAGCCTCCAAGCATTTTATGAAAGAATCGCGAGTGTGGAATTCTTTGGGCTTACACGTAAGAAGAAGTGGCTATTTGCTTCTACTATGATGTTTTTGATCTCAGACTGCAATGCTGACGTATTAATCCACAAATGAATGAACACGTGGACCCTTCGGGCGTATGAAATACAGCTGATGAATAAGTCGAAACTGGCCAATAGCACCGCACATAAAGGATAACAATACAGGTCACTACGGATTAATGTTCCTTTAACAAAACTATCTGACTCAGTTTGCAATTAGGTTTGGTTTTCCGATGATTTTACTTGACACGATATGACATCGTCATCTGTACAGTATATGACGGCTGCTCAGACTGACTCCTAAATCGTTTATGTGGATTAATAACAGGGCAGTGCCTACGGCATTTAGTTTGGTGAGCGCCAGGTACCACTTCTGTATTACTCGATAACTTTCAGTAACTACCAACTGTAGTCTTCCTGATGAGAAATATTGATTCCAGTCGCAAAACTGAAACAATACTCGGTAGGCACGCTATTTGAGTAGATGTCGCGCTGTCAAAAACCTGGAATTGCAGAACTCTGGAATCTACGTATGCGCGCAATCTGATTATAGTCAAGCAATTTGAGTAGAAGTCGCTTGTGAGGAAAGACATAGCAAACATTCTGAAAGTCCAGAAATCTGCAATCAACGTGAAATGTCCTGTTGATGGCACTCATTACTTCGGTTGAACAAAGGGTCAGTTGGGTTTCATAATAACGATATATTCAGTTAAGTGATCACTTTGTGTCAGTAGATTCGTTTCTTCTTGATATTTCATAATGCTGGAACACAGTAGGATTTGAGAAATCAAGTCAGCGAAATGGGTCTTCAATTCAGCAAAATACTTTTCTTTCTTTGTTGTATATTGGTCTCCTACTTGCAACGTTCCGGTGTTTAGGTAAGGTTCTTTCGTAGAGCGATCGGTCCTTAATGATTAATTTCATCAGCATTTCCCGTCAAGAACCTAACTGGTACACAAAGTGCACAGTAACACTTGCCAGCTTCGCTACACCGGAGGGGTTTGGCTTTCCAATTACTCATGTTGACAGCTGTTCGAGACTCGAATTTATACCTATTTCCCTAATGGCGCCTCATTATCGTTCACGACATCTTTTAGAAAGTTGGCTAATATTTCGTTTTCCTCTGGGAATAGATTACAGAGATTCTTTAGAGAGTCTACCGTCTTCCATACCTCGAATGTGATCCGCCTACCTTTTTGGGCAAATGTCTGACAGGAGCAAAAAACAACTCCCTAGAAATTAAGCGAAGGATTTTTCCTAATTTTCTTAGACAAACGGAGATTTTAAATTTCACAATTGGAGTATCAAATTGATCAGGTCTAGGTCTAGTTTTGTAAGAAAATTTTTATCTCCTTAAAGCAATTAGTTTTATTACGTAAAGGTAATTATAGACTTGAGTGGAAATATTTTTGGAAATGTTCTTATGTAGACGAAACGTGTGAAATGGACAAATGGGGTATCAAAGGGACCAAAGTGAGGTTCAGTAAAATAAAAAAAATGCTTTTGTAGTTAAACTTCTATTTTCTAAGGAAAATTTTGAACTTCAAAACATCTTTCGGCGCTTAATCTTCCAAATCCGCATCAAATGCTTATCGACTTAATTTCATTTCTTCTATTTAGCAAAATCATATCAAAAAATATTTTTAATAATGTTTTTTCTTAACATCCTTACCTGACTCCAACACCAATTTCTGTCTAATGACTGCATTGTTATTGCTGTGAGCACTGTCGGGTATTAAAAATGCAGCGCAACGAAGTCGGCATGCAACTAAAGTGTACTACAATGTTGGCTGTTGACATGGTAGCATTTCAGTGCAGCAGAACAATCTGGGTAAGAATTATTCCATCCATACCCGGTACACAAGAAACGATTTCACAGCGGGCTTACAGTTCACAAACAGTGATTGGCAGTTGGTTGTTCTTGAAATGATGTTATTGTGCGTTGTGTGAGAAAGAGAAATGGCTACCATTGCGCATCAGAATTCCACAGCAACATCATCATGGCAGTTAAAACAGTGATTTAATTTTCCTTTATACTGCTTCGCATTTGATTCTGAAGCCTAGGGCTATCCTGTAGGTAGTAGTCTATGGGTTAATGATGGATGTCACACAGGTACAAATGGCCCCATGTGTCTTGCAGCTGAGGCGATACTGTTAGATCGCGCACGTGGAAGAGTACAATACACTCATAAATTGATCAGGAACTGGTCTATTTTTGCTTGGAAACAAAGACCGACCCAGATAGTGGGACGACGTGTGGAACATCATGGACTGCACCATGGGGACTTTCATGTGATGTTAAGAGGCAGGTAGCAGAACGGCCATAACAATGAACATAGAAGTGGCGCCACACCATCTTTCCAAACGAGTCCCATTTCTGCGTATATTTACACAAAGAACATGAGCGTAGGTGGAGACTCCAAGGAAAGAGATGTTACAAGGTTGCATTTGTCATTGTCACAGCAGCCTCTAAGATTTTGTGATGATAAATGAGCGCCACTGGGTACACATCGTGTCTGGTTCTCATTGCTGGTCATTTGGACAGCAGGCGCTGCATTTCGAACGTTTTATGGCCAGTGGATGAACCCAATATTCGAGGTCTCCACAATGTTACCTCCGAACTACACAACGCAAGAGCACTTGTTACTTGTGAGTAGTGGGTCACTGGGCATACTGGCATAACATGTGCACAACTGTGCTTGTCATCAGCGTAATCACTTCCTTATCTCAAAGGCCGTATCCCGAACAGCATCTGGCCTCATGCCAAGGACACTTAGAGGGAAGGGAGGAGGAGGGGGGAGCGAACCACACCCCGTGCCCCCTGCACTGAATCCTTTGCCCCCACCGCTGCACACCTGCTCAGCAAAGGAGCTTAGCTACATGCAACGCAGTCGAGTAACGTGATGTAGTGAAGTCATAAGAATGATGTAAAATACACTCCTGGAAATTGAAATAAGAACACCGTGAATTCGTTGTCCCAGGAAGGGGAAACTTTATTGACACATTCCTGGGGTCAGATACATCACATGATCACACTGACAGAACCACAGGCACATAGCCACAGGAAACAGAGCATGCACAATGTCGGCACTAGTACAGTGTATATCCACCTTTCGCAGCAATGCAGGCTGCTATTCTCCCATGGAGACGATCGTAGAGATGCTGGATGTAATCCTGTGGAACGGCTTGCCATGCCATTTCCACCTGGCGCCTCAGTTGGACCAGCGTTCGTGCTGGACGTGCAGACCGCGTGAGACGACGCTTCATCCAGTCCCAAACATGCTCAATGGGGTACAGATCCGGAGATCTTGCTGGCCAGGGTAGTTGACTTACACCTTCTAGAGCACGTTGGGTGGCACGGGATACATGCGGACGTGCATTGTCCTGTGGGAACAGCAAGTTCCCTTGCCGGTCTAGGAATGGTAGAACGATGGGTTCGATGACGGTTTGGATGTACCGTGCACTATTCAGTGTCCCCTCGACGATCACCAGTGGTGTATGGCCAGTGTAGGAGATCGCTCCCCACACCATGATGCCGGGTGTTGGCCCTGTGTGCCTCGGTCGTATGCAGTCCTGATTGTGGCGCTCACCTGCACGGCACCAAACACGCATACGACCATCATTGGCACCAAGGCAGAAGCGACTCTCATCGCTGAAGACGACATGTCTCCATTCGTCCCTCCATTCACGCCTGTCGCGACACCACTGGAGGCGGGCTGCACGATGTTGGGGCGTGAGCGGAAGACGGCCTAACGGTGTGCGGGACCGTAGCCCAGCTTGATGGAGACGGTTGCGAATGGTCCTAGCCGATACCCCAGGAGCAACAGTGTCCCTAATTTGCTGGGAAGTGGTGGTGCGGTCCCCTACGGCACTGCGTAGGATCCTACGGTCTTGGCGTGCATCCGTGCATCGCTGCGGTCCGGTCCCAGGTCGACGGGCACGTGCACCTTCCGCCGACCACTGGCGACAGCATCGATGTACTGTGGAGACCTCACGCCCCACGTGTTGAGCAATTCGGCGGTACGTCCACCCGGCCTCCTGCATGCCCACTATATGCCCTCGCTCAAAGTCCGTCAACTGCACATACCGTTCACGTCCACGCTGTCGCGGCATGCTACCAGTGTTAAAGACTGCGATGGAGCTCCGTATGCCACGGCAAACTGGCTGACACTGACGGCGGCGGTGCACAAATGCTGCGCAGCTAGCGCCATTCGACAGCCAACACCGCGGTTCCTGGTGTGTCCGCTGTGCCGTGCGTGTGATCATTGCTTGTACAGCCCTCTCGCAGTGTCCGGAGCAAGTATGGTGGGTCTGACACACCGGTGTCAATGTGTTCTTTTTTCCATTTCCAGGAGTGTATAATACCAATGTAAGCACGAAATATGATAAAATATTTGATCTGCATAAAGTACCGAGAGTTTTCTTAACTATGTTTGCGTTTCTGACTTCCAACAACTTATTTATGTATTTGGCTCCCCAGTCTCAGTGAAGCTACATAGCTTTTGTTGTAGAATACTATGCCTATGACGTCACAACATACGAAATGCTTCATAAAATGTAATCTTTAGGTTGCAGCAGTATCTAAATGCATTCAGTGTGTATTCAATATGTACAGCTGCATTTTGGGAAACTATGCCTCACGAAAATGAAACCTGTAATCAACCACACCAACCACTAATTTATGTACTAGCACACACAAGTGTGCAACACATTTGTCTGATTAAGGCAGGAAGGAATAACGTGCTTCACCACGGTATATGACGTTAACTGCGGGATGAGAATGACTATTTATAAAAACACACTTGCCGGAAAGACGACCAGTGAGAGATGTGACATTTACAAAAGTAATTCAGAGTAAACATCTGAGAAATAATTAAACATTTATTGTGAAACATTCCACACTTTGCAAGCACAATGAAGCTTCAGAACTTTAATACTGCAGTATCTACATTTTCAGTTTCGCTTATGCATGCATATCATAATATACACAAAACGTCAACGAAAATTCGAGCAAAATAAAAATCCATTAAATGTAAGATTTTGGTCTCTTTGCAAGTACAATGATGCATCAAACACACCTAAGACATAACAGATAAATGAACAAATTCCCAGTGAGCATATCATTGTATCACCACCCTTCATTCCTATATATGATAAACAAGTTCCACAACGTATATTAAACTGATGCTATTCTCTATGCCATACAGATATATATTAAACTAGTGTCCGAAAATTTACAGCATCAGAACCAGAAATGATATCAGAGATTCCACAAGCACTTGACACAGATACTGCAGAAATATCAAGTCTTCAATCACATTGTTCATGTTCTGATCCCAAGATAGTGACCCCAGTATCCATGTTGTACAACTGCTGCGAACTAGAACCACAATACACAGTGCCACACCATGTGAAGCTGAAGTGCAATCGAGAAGCCAACGATTCAGGATAGTGATACCATGCCTGCAGCAATCTAGCAACCTGAGAAACGCCAGGGCTGCAAAGCTCTTCTCGGTACCAGCCAAGATCGAGAATCCGAGAAGCAACGACTTGGCAACGAACTTGCTGGGACCTGCTGGTGGAACCAGAAGGATCTCCTGGTTATCACACCGAGTCTGCTGGAGACATAACGCCAGAGAATCTCTGACACTTCTGCCGAAGCCTCCTATTCTTGAAATACAGTTTACAGAAAATTTATTTATTGATGGACTATCTGATGCTATATTGCAGAAGCAAACAGCCTAGTGAATCTGCTCACACCATAGATAATTATGTGGCTTTTTACTATATTGTGCTACTACATAACCCTCTGTGTTCATGTTTGGTAAATGTAACGGCTAATACCACATTGCTAATACCTAAGTCATAATGACTAATGCATTACGCACTATGCCTACCACCAGACTACCTCTGTAAACACACCCAGCTACCATTGCTATTTGCCATGTGGTAGGTTTTACACTGTGGGTTATCTAGTTGTTCAAGATAGTATTTGGAAGCTAGATGACTGAAAGTAGATCGGTGGCGTCCTGTTAATGACAATATCTCATGCTTATATGCTGGTACAACACATCGAGATTACACACTGTAACCAATAGTGCAGCCACATAGGCACAATGCTGGCAGAGAAGCAAGGTGTCCAATGTCACTCGCCGGTAGGCAGAACCAACGAAGGAATTTCAGGTTAATGATCACGCGATCAGTATAGTAGCAGGTGCAGCGCAGTTTGTAATGCTCAGAATGGTTTCAGGCATCCATCTGTAACATATGTTTGTGTTGGGATTCCCATGCAGTTTGTAGTTCTCTCAAAGAGTTTGTGCAGGTGGGTGTGCTTTAACACCAATATACGTTAAAGTCTTCATGTGTAGCTGATCTGTTTTCTTTTTCAAATCTACTGTCCTTCAGAGAATGACTTTTTTGTAGACTTTTACATACTCACAACAATGCTTTTATCACAAAACAGGTCCTTGCACCAGTTTCCTGATAACTACTTTTAAGCACCTGTTCGCTAATGGTATTTTCAGTTACTGTAGTCAATACACACAACTGTAGCGTATTAGATTACGGCATCTCATTGAGGAACCTTATGGGTAGGATCTTGAAGTGAATCAACCTGCACTCACTGTAATATATTTTGCAACATTTCTTAAATATTTGTCACAATGGAAGTTGTTCATACAATGGTGTGATTACAGAGAATGTTTGCATTAGGTGTTAGGCGCTGTGTGTTAGTCGTTATGCGTTTTGTGTTAGCTGTTATGTGTTAGGCGTCAGAATTTTGGTGTTAGTCATTAGGCGTTTGGCGTCAGCTGGTACATGTATGAGATGCCTCATTGTGCTTGCAAAGTGCGCAAAATCTTACACATAATACAATGTTATATTTGTGCAAGCACACTAAGTCATCAAATGCATGTAACAACTAACGCTGAACGGTTGATAGCTAACGAATAACGGCTATTGCCTAACGACTAACGCCTGTGGTCTGATGTCTAACATCTAACGGATAGCACATAGCATAACGTGCGCTCGATAGTCACAGTCAGAGGCTCCACCACATCTCAGGCTTGATTCCCTAGCAAACATATTGAATGCACACTTGCATTCTTTCCGGGCCTACCTGCTATTTCCCTGATAGACTCCACTACCTGAATAACGACGGTGTTCTCAATTACTACCATGCCCACCCTCTGCACCTCTCTGGACACAGGAGAAAAATCTGTCACTGGTTCAACAGGAGAGGAACCTGTGCTACCTCAGATGTATTATCAAGATTGTTTAGCGTCTCGTACCTGTTGCTAAATTGTAAGAAGCCAATCATGTGGCCATTTCCCTCTTTCATTTTCCATACAGTAACATGTGGAACTAACAGTGTTCCTCAGTCACTATTGAGTGTACGAACCAATAAGTGTTGAGTATTGGCAGACACATTGACAATCAGGTCACCAGAGGATTTCAACGGTAACACGCGTGTCAAAAATTTTCGTCACAGGCTCCCTGAAGTAGTTTGAGGAGTATCCAGAAGGAGATCGACAGTTCCCAAGTAGCCTCCAGCTGTTTTTAGAGAGCAGCTAGTTCTTCTCGTTGTGACAGAGCAGGACACCTACAGTCGTCCTTATGACTATTTTCTTATGTTGCAACCAGTTTCAACGCTTCAATGCGTCATCTTCAGGTTGTTATTGCTGTGGTACACGTTGATATGAGCCCTATATATATCGCAACAGTTGCCAGCATGACTGGGTACGCAAATAATGTGTCATTACTCCAACCACAAACATTATCTGGGTATCCAGTAAGGCTGGCAACTGATGTGATATATATAGGGATCTAATCAACCTGTACCACATCAACAACAGCCTGAAGATGCATTGAAGCGTTGAAACTGTTTGCAACAAAATAAAATCAAATCATAAGGACGGATATAGGTGTTTTTTTTTTGTCACAACAGTAAATGGCCGTCGTCCCAGAGACCTCCTGCCAAAAGGATGGACATACAAAAAGTTCTCCTTGTGTCCGCTCATAGCAACCAGTGTCCCTGTCCATACCGTACTTCGGAAGAAACTGAATAAGATCTCAAAAGATAAAAAATACCTGATAGAAGTAACTGAGCCAGTACAAAGGCATCCCCACAAAACTGAGATTGGAATCTGAGCAAAATATAAATGAGGAGGATACAAAAACAGTAAAAACTGCTCTGTAGAGTTCTCGCTGTAGCTTCAGATGGCAAGATCCGCTAGTTCTTAAATCAGAAATAAATCTATGTACTGAATATGCTTATATCAACAGTTATTTTTCACTAGATACAAAAGAGGTGTTGTGCTTAACAAAAACGCATCCTTTGAAGCACTGATACGTGGGTACTAACACGAGGATTAAACGGGTTCACGTGATATTGCGCTGCTGACTGGAGAAAACAATGGAAGTTGCCTCACACAAAGATAGGAATTAAAATTTACAAAAAAATCTTATGGTACCTTAGCACGCACTAGTCTATACAGCAAAATACACAGGTAGAAATCGCTTCCTCGTGGTAGTGAGTGAGAAACAGAAACTAAAACTATTGTTTATCAGACAAACTGATATTACAGTCAAGTCATCTCTGGACTGCGAATCTCGCTACCTTCAGCAGACTTTACTAGTTCCTGTCCTTCAGTTTGACGTATGCGCTGAAACCCGGCTACTCATGGATACAGCATTGACAGCGAGAAAAAGTAAGTTGCTCGCTAGCGAGGACGCTAAATATGATTGGTAGGGCTGCCACAGCGGCAGTTTCCAGACAGACGTGTTCCAAAAGTCGCTTCAGCTTCATGCAGACAACTCCTAGCACACGAAGCAACTTTGCTCCATGCCTCAGCCACCCTGCCCCCCTACCGCCCTCTTGCAGTTATGCCACCATTTGCACTCTGTCGTTGCCGCCTTTCAATGATGCTGTAGAGTTCTAGGGCACTGAACGAATCAACATTTCGCTGCATTTGATGTTGCGGATTATATATTGCTGTGATCGTTATTTCTGTCTTCGGAGTCGCCAGACATATTTTTTCTGCTCCTGAAATTGAATATGCGCTCTGTTATTGTTCCCATAGACGAAGGATGGCAGTTATTGAACTATATGAAAAAGAACGACGTCCACACACTTTATTCAGAAAGTAAACGTCACTGCGAATACTCGGATTCAGGTTATGACATGTTCAATACGCCTGCCATCATTGCCGATAATGTGGCGCAGACGAATAGCGAAATTCTGCATGACACCTCTACGCTGTCGATGAGGTCCTGAATGGCTGTTTTCAACTCGGAAATGATTTTGGGGTTATTGCTGTACACCCTGTCTTTAATGTAGCTCCACAAAAAGGAGTCGCATGTGTTCATATTCGGAGAATATGGTGACTAATCGAAGTCCATGCCAGTGGCCTCTGGGTATCCCAGTGCCATAATGCGTGTCGACAGCTGCCAAGTAGCCTCCAGCAGCCAGTTCTCCTTGTAACCGCTCAGAACAAGCAGGGTCCTCCAAGACATCAAAATGTCTTCCGTTTCGATGGGGTCGAGCTCCGTCTTGGGTAAGTCACAGTTTGTTGAAATCAGGGTCACTTTGGATAAACCTTTGATAAAAGTTCACGTGCCGTGCCACGAAAGAATATCGCACCCATTACTCCGTGACTGGATATGGTTCAAATGGCTCTGAGCACTATGGGACTTAACATCTGAGGTCAGCAGTCCCCCAGAACTTAGAACTACTTAAATATAACTAACCTAAAGACATCACACACATCCATGCCCGAGGCAGGATTCGAACTTGCGACCGTAGTGGTCGCGCGGTTCCAAGTTGAAGCGCCTAGAACCACTCGGTCACATCGGCCGGCACTGGGCACGGCACACGACACAGTCAATCTTTGAGGATGAAGAGATTTCTCGATCGCGAAGTGTGGATTCTCAGCCACCAAAGTGCGCCAGTTTTGCTTATTGTCGAACCAAACTGCATGAAAGTGGGCTGCGTCGCTAAACCAAATCATATTCCCAGAAAATTCCTGTTCACAAATCCTGTGGAAAGTAGTGTTGGTGAAACACAACCGCTGTTCCGTGGCCCTGGGGCTTGATGGCTGATGGGTCTAAATTCCTTTCGGGGAAAGATGCAGGTCTCCAGCAAAGTTTCTCACAGTGTCTCCCAGCTAATTCCCACCTGATGTGCAGTTCGTCTGATCGATTTACTGGGGCTGGTTTGAAACACAGTGCCTTCTCGGTGTTTCCCGGCGTTTTCGCCATTTTTTGGACGACCGACATTGCCAGCATTGTCATCACGAACACTACCTGCTCTCAAACTTGTGACTGAGCACACTCTGCAGTTCTCAGCATGTGAGCACATTGCAGAGCATTCATTCCCGTCAGTGGTGATCACACAGAGCCCTTTCAGTTTGTAACATCCGGAGGACTATCGTAAGTCACGGTTGCTTCAGTGGAAATGTGTCACTGAATAAAAGTATCATTTCTCTTCGTCTCACTGTGCATTTCCTTTACTTACCTTCTGACTATACTGTAATAGTTATTCATGAGGATGGCCTAAATTTTATCGAGCTGTGTTACTTTGCAGTGACAGGTCGTGCGAAAGTTATTTTCGTCCTGGAGTTTTGCACACCAGTATACTAATGGGATCGGGTTGACATTAGAGAATAGAAGGGGACTACAGTCAAACTAGCATTTCGGAGGAAGTGTTGCAACCGCACGTGAAAGGGCGTAATCGCCGCTCGTGGTAGCAGGCGTTCATTGCGAGTCGACAGCAGCCATTAATACGACCGCCGCTCAGCTGACGGTCCAGAACGACCCGCGACCTGTTTGGAGAGCACTTAGCCGTTGCTACACACCCTGCCACGACCCGGCGGAACGCGCCCGCCCTGTTACCACGCGTCTGCAGGCGGCGCGGCTGCCGGGACGGCTGGATCGGATTCCACTAATCTGGTTCAGAGCCGGAGTGCGCGGTCAGCGCCCGTCTACTCTGGACTGGACTGGACTGGGGTCACTGGAGACCAGCGGAGGGGCGGGGCTGTGCGGGCTCTTGAGCGACGGGGCAGTCACGCTGGTCGCTAGAGTAGGCGCTGCTCCGGTTTGGCGGGCTAGCGAGTGGCTATTGAGCGCTGTGGGAAATGTTACGAAATTGGTCATCTGAATTTACCGATACCGAAATTAGGCTACGTCGTGCGATGTTGGTTTGCGGCTTGTGACGTCTTACACAAGCATACGGAAAGATACACAATACTGGCCATTAAAATTGCTACACCAAGAAGAAATTCAGGTGATAAAGGGGTATTCATTGGACAAATATATTATACTAGAACTGACATGTGATCACATTTTCACGCAATTTGGGTGCGTATATCCTGCGAAATCTGTACCCAGAACAACTACCTCTCGCCGTAATAACGGCCTTGGTACCCTTGGGCATTGAGTCAAACAGAGCTTGGATGGCGTGTACAGGCACAGTTGCCCATACAGTTTCAACACGATAGCACAGTTCATCAGGAGTAGTGACTGGCGTATTGTGACGAGCCAGTTGCTCGGCCACCATTGACCAGACGATTTCAATTGGTGAGAGATCTGGAGAATGTGCTGGCCACGGTAGCAGTCGAACATTTTCTGTATTCATAAAGGCCCGTACAGGACTTGCAACACGAGGTCGTGCATTGCCATGCTGAAATGTAGGGTTTCGCAGGGATCGAATGAAGGGTAGAGCCATGGATCGTAACACATGTGAAATGTAACGTCCACTGTTCAGAGTGCTGTCAATGTGAAAAAGAGGTGACCGAGACGTGTAACCAATGGCACCCCATACCATCACGCCGGGTGATACGCCAGTATGGCGATGACGAATACTCGTTTCCAATGTGCGTTCACCGCGATGTCGCCAAACACGGTTGCGACCATCATGGTGCTGTAAAGAGAACCTCGATTCATCCACTCGTGCACCCAGGTTCGTCGCTGAGTACACCATCGCAGGCGCTCCTGTCTGTGATGCAGCGTCAAGGGTAACCGCAGCCATGGTCTCCGAGCTAACAGTCCATGCTGATGCAAACGTTGTCGAACTGTTCGTGCAGATGGGTGTTGTCTTGCAAACGTCTCCATCTCTTGGCTCACGCTTCGGGACGTGGTTGCACGATCCGTTACATCCATGCGGATAAAATGCCTGTCATTTCTACTTCTAGTGATACGAGGCCGTTGGGATCCAGCAATGCGCTCCGTATTACCCATCGATACCATATTCAACTAACATTCATTGAATCTCGGCCAACGCGAGCAGCGATGTCGTGATACGATAAGCCGCAATCGAGATAGGTTACAATCCGACCTTTATCAAAGTCGGAAACGTGATGGTACGCATTTCTCCTCCTTACACGAGGCATCACAACGACGTTTCACCAGGCAACGCCGGTCAACTGCTGTTTGTGTATGAGAAATCGGTCGGAAAGTTTCCTGATGTCAGCACGTTGTAGGTTTCGGCACCGGCGGTAACCTTGTGTGAATGCTCTGAAAACCTAATCATTTGCGTATCACAGCATCTTCTTCCCGTCGGTTAAATTTCGCGTCTGTAGCACGTCATGTTCGTGGTGTGGCAATTTTAATGGCCAGTAGTGTACTTTTCTGAGTGATCTGTAGCGAGGAAAGAGCTCTATGTTACTCCGAATGGTGACATTTATGCTGTGAGTTGTGGCAGCGGTTTCGAAGTATTCAGTTAGTCCCGTACGACCTAGTGTGGCTGTATATGATACTGTCCACTTCATCTGCAATTCATAATCTGCAAGTCACTGGTAAGTGCATGACGTCCAAGATGCTAGTCCGTGGGGATTGCTGTAACGTCGGCGATGCGAAACACAATTCATACTTTTGTCAGATGACACTCTGAAAATCATGGATCGAGGGAGTGAGGTATATGCAGTATTTATTGACATCAGAAAATAATTTTACTCAGTATCACGCAAAATTCCGTATTTCTGGATATCTGGAAAGCGTTTGTCGCAGTACCACGCTGCAGCTTGTTAACAAAGGTTTTCAGACACATGAATGGCTCGAAGACTTTAAGCGACAGAAACTATTAAGTTGTGTTGATCGGCCTGTCTTTATCAGAGAAAGTTATCGTAACGAATGCCCCAGGGAAATGTAGTAAGACCGCTCTTTTTCACTACACATGGCGTCACAGGAGGAGTGGTCAAGATTCGTTGATATGAAAGGAACGATCATTCGAAACAAAACATGTTAGTAAACACGAACTTCACGATGCACACCTTGAGATCTATGACCACTTGTTCATCTTCGGTACTGTGAAACGAATTCCTCTCCTGCATGATCTTTGCTGTCCATATTTTGGGCGATAGTAGGTAGTATGGAACAAAACGAGAAAGAAAACGGATAGTAAACATGGGCTCTCATGTTCATACCTTAAAAGCTACAAGCACTTGTCCATCTTCGCCACTGTGAAACATGTCTGTCCTTTTGAAAATGTGTTCTTAATTCTTATGGTACGCATTGTAGATGCCATATTTACTAGACAATTTTTTCTTGTTTTAGTCCACACTACCTTCTCCCAAATTACGGAAACATAATCCTAAATATTGAATACTCCCTATGCTACACCCTGGGTACCTAAATGGATAGGGTGGGCAATAATCCACTCCTGTTTGTTGATGGCAACCGTACGGGAAAGAGTCACCTTCATGGATCTGCTGGAGGAAACAGGGTGACTTGGAAAGAATTTCTAGATGGTATAACGAATGGCTCGAATGGCAGTTTGCTAGAAATATGGGAAAATGTATGATACTGAATATTAGTAGGAAATGATATCCTGTAGTATTCTAGTAGATTATGAATGGCGAGCAGCTCGACAAAGTCTGTTCGATTAGGTATACAGGGATAACGCTCTAAAGTGATATGAACTGGAACCAGCACGTAACATAAGGATTATAGGTTTCAGTGTGTTGAGTGAATTTCAGGGAAGTACAATTAACGGAACGAAATAATACAGTGTATACTATGGCTATATCTGAGTCAATTCATAAAAGCATCTTGGAAGTAAGCCTTCAGAGAGATACGAAATATGTTGAAATAAATAAACCAAGTGGCAGAATTCGAATCTTTCGCAGGATACAGGGAAATTGCAGTAGTCTAAAGGGATTAATGAGAAGATACAAAACATTCCCTGGACCCATTGTAGATTACTTCGGAAGTATGTGGGACTTATACCAAATAGGATCAACAGGGGAAATTGAAATGGGATACTGTGCAAATGTATTACTCACGTCAGTCAGGGCGTTGCAGTTGTTCTTTCGTCTCTGGTTCTCTTTGATCTTCAGCTGGACTACTGCAGACGACAGTCAAATATAACAGACGGAGACTCATATACAGGTAGTATACATCCCATTACTGACTATCACTACACACGATATTTTTGCATTACTCGATAAGCCGTATCTTTTATTACGCTCTCTTATATTTATGTAAGTATTTATTCCTTTAGTTGTTGCTATTCATTGTCCAATCTGTTTGGAATAATTAAATATCCTGAACATGACAAGTTAGTTACACTATTCAATTAATAGAATTACGATAGTTCGGAATTTCGTAAAGACATGTTCCCAGTTTGTTGAAATGACCATTTTTAATCCAGAAATATGACGATTTAATCAAAAAATTAACGGATAAAAAGCTGTAGGAAAACACTAAGTAATGTCGAGTGTGATTATTACTGACATTGTGAACAGTTACGTGGATAATAATCTGTAACGTGGTTGATAGGGTAGTTGGATGTACTGAGGCCCCATGTAAACGCACTGACCAAATAATTAAGCACTTTCGCTCCAATTTGCATATTGTAATATCAGTTGTTAAAGGTACCCGACATGTGATATTTGACGTTCAGATTCTCTTTATTTCTCTAAACAATTTCTTTAAAATCTGACTTAGTTCCCTGGTGACCTCGATGTCACATGTATAATTGCTTGAAATTATTAGCCTTTATGCACTGTAATAATAAGTAATACATGATTTTTTTTTATTTCAGGGACTGTGAAAACAGCTGTACAGCTAGGTTTCAGATGACGCAGTCAATTTTCCCATGACTTTGCTCAGTTCGTCACAGTTGCGTATCAATGTTTATTAAAGAAAAAAAATGGTTCAAATGGCTCTGAGCACTATGGGACTTAACATTTTAGGTCATCAGTCCCCTAGAAGTTAGAACTACTTAAACCTAACTAACCTAAGGACATCACACACATCCATGCTCGAGGCAGGATTCGAACCGGCGACCATAGCAGTCCCGCGGTTCCGGACTGAAGCGCCTAGAACCGCACGGCCACTGCGGCTGGCTATTAAAGAAAAGTTGTGACGTTGCAAATAAATCACAAATTTTAAGGAAGAGTTTTGGTTGTGGGAAAGTCATGTATTAAGCTTTAAAAATGTAGTGTACGTCCAAGAGATTCACCTCAGTACTTTCTACAGTGAACAAATACAATGTGTTAAATAGGACACTTCCTACAGAGCAACTCAAGTATAAGTTTTACAAAGAAATATTCCTTGCTTTAGAATTATATTTTCAGCTGTGCGAGTGTAACGGCTAGAATTCATATTAACTGATACTCGATCATAAATTCGAAAAGGGTCGTCAAACTCGGGCTGATATTATTGTATAAAAGATAGTCCACGTGAGGAGGGCAACAAGTGGTTTTTGGGGGATTTGTTTATGCTCTATCAATCAGTAACTGCTACTCGCCTAGAGTCTACTAAATGAAACGTATGCCCTAGAAATGTGTGTGCATGAGTGTACTTAAAATTTTATAGGCATCCAGCTTCCATAACTAAAAGGATATCCCCCCCCCCCCTTTTTGTGATCCTGTCTTTCTTTCGCATTTTCTGCAATGGAACTACTATTCTGGGGGGAAAATGGATGGGTTGTACGTTTTAGTAGAATAATTGAGGAAGAACCAGTAGACCAATAGGAAAACACCTCAGCTAAGTCAATAAAATTCTTCTGGGTTTGAGGCCGCATTGTCATCTGTAAAATTCCGACGTTTCGGCGACTGTTGCAAGGCGCCTTCCTCTGGGTGTATTGCACAGTTAGAAATACATCCTGATGAAGGGGCCTTGGAACAGACGCCGAAACATCGAAATTTTACAGATGGCAATGCGGCCTCAAACCCAGAAGATCTTTATTGCCCGTGACAACGGCTGCAGAAGCCTACGTTTACACACCTCAGCTAACTTTCTTTTTATGCTGTCTGGGGTGTGGTTGTTGATATCTGCTGCTGCTGATACAATACATCATGATGGTCATTCTGCTATGGAGTGTAGAGTAAGTCTGACTGTTAGTAAGACCAGAGAAGGAGTGGGGGTAAGAAATTTTTCACCTGGTAGGGGAAAATCCTTATTTTTTGATGATCAGTCATTAAAATTGCGTGTAGTAATGTAAATACAAGTGAAATATCATCAGTTAAGCTAGATAACTGAGTAACAATTTAGAATTGCAACATGACATATTATTAATAAAAGTGATAGGTGATAACGAGATCACATGCATAACTTATAGGGACCAATAAACCTTTAGTCTCAATGGGAGGGAGGGGAGGGTGAGGAAAGGGGAAATGGAGGGGAAATTTACCTTGTAGGTAAGTGACATAGTGGCCTTGGACCAGAGAATGTTGACTTTGTGGGACATTGTACTTTGACCTTGCTGATAAGGCCCTTTGATCCAGAAGTCTCTTTGATCCACTACTAGAAGCTGTTGAAACCAACCAATGAGGAACCTATTACTAATGAAACAATCTGGTTCCCGAAAGCTTACTGAACAATATACTGGTAGGGAGCTTACAAGCGTCATGGAAATTCTCAAAAAGCTTAACTACTACCTGAAATTGTCGAGAAAGTTTCAAGAAAGAGCTGTCTGAAAGTAGTCTAGACATACAGTACAATCGATTTTACGTATGACAACAATAGGGATAACGAAGACAAGGTTGAAGTAGTTAGAGCGTCTGCAGATACAACTGTGCAATAATTCCACCTACACACCATATGTGGGTGAGGTGGGAAGAAGCACTAATAACAGACATAATGAGCAGCACCCCCTGCCATACACTTCACAGTGGTTTCCTATTGAAGTCGGTATCACAGTTGTCCGGGGACGAGTAACGCAAGAACAGCAGGCTAATATCTAGTTGCAGAATGTCGACAGATACTGATCGACTGTATGAGTGACAAGTGAGCCAAAGAAAGAAGGCGTGCTAGAGAACGCCTCGTTTCAGAATATATGCAACTGAATCTGCGGAGTTTTACCGTGCCTGGATATCATGAATAGACACAGTCCGCATAACTTAAAAAGCAAAATAACGGTGTGAAACAGTTATTATGTATATCTGTCTAGACTGATGGAGCAACTGAATGGTTACAGCCATTTTATTTTATCAGCTAAATGAAACAACCCAATAAAACAACCCAATGAAACAACCGAGAAAAATAACTGAATGAATATAGTCTCTGTGACCACATCGGTTACATGAATTTTTTTTCATGAACTCTGCAGGTTTAAGTTGTTTCTCTCACTGAGAGACAACAGGTTGACTAGTCTCTGACTGTTACGCCAGTTGTTTGATTGTTTTCACTCAGCCTTTGTGTAAGAGTACTAGCACTTTGATAGTTGTTTCGACATTTCAGATATGCACGACCCATGTGTTGGGTTGTCAACTTGTCCAGAGACAGATAATGTATCTTAGTAAAAACTGTTCTTCTAAAACTATAACACTTTACAAGTTTAAATATTTACTTGGTTCTATAAAATTTTTTCGCACTCACGAAAGTTACTTTCAATAGCAATTTTTGGTTGGGTTTAAGAGTTTAATACTTGGGGCTAAACAGTAAATTTATACTTAAATAAATTACTTCTTTAAAAAAAAAAATTCACTGAAGAGTCGTCTGTCTCATCTCGCCGGTTTTGCATCCATCATCAATAATCCTCTGTCGGCAAATACTACGATAACGTGAATACAAAACAGGTATTTCAAAGTTATTTCAGTTGTAGTGAGACTTGCTTTTTAGCACATACTGCCACGAATCAAATGTATTTTCTCACTAAACATATCTGTAGCAGATCTTCAACTTCCTTTGAATGGCTGACGGGCCCAGGTGAGTGTGAGGAAACCAGCTGAAAATCACACAGAGATTGACCGGAACGATCAACAGGAAGATTGTAGACTGGATTCATCTGAAAAGAAAGAATGAATAATTCATTCAATATGCAAAACTACAACAGGCTGTGTCTAACACTTTCATTCTGTTGCTCTCACAGACTGAATTCATTCGAAAGGATTGAATGAGTAATAATCCAACCGACATGTAAATCTACATTCGATTAAATCGATTGTTTTCATAAAGTTTCGCCCACAGACTGGTTTCATTCGAAGAAAGAGAATGATTATTAACATAGGCTATATAAGTCTATGTTAACTGAATCGTTGTTTTCATTCTGTTGCCTCCACATGTGCCCATTATTCAAACAAGGATGCAGCTCGTGGTCTATTGGCTAGCGTTGCTGCCTCTGGATCACGAGGTCCCGGGTTCTATTCCCGGACAGGTTGTGGATTTTCTCCGCCCAGGGAATGGGTGTTTGCTTTGTCCTCATTATCTCACCACGATTCGTGAAAGTGGCGACATTGGACTGTGTACAGACAGGGAATTTGTATAGGTGCTCATAACCGAGCAGTTGGGCGCCCGAGAAACCAAAACTTAGTGTCTCACTCAAAAGAATGAATGAGTAATTCAACAAAAATGTAAATCTGCAAACGAATGAGTCTATCGTTTTCCAACATTCGTCTGAATCAATTGCTTTCATTTGGTTCTTCGCATCACTACCTGTGGCTACGCGTCGTCACAGTGTACTTGATTTGTACAGCAAGTGCTTGGAGGAGAGGGAAAATTATCTCTTCATAACGAACGAGCATCACATAATAACATGTGTAACACTCGTTGTGAACAGTGACACTCCATACATTAACGAGCGACGTTCCGCAGAAGTTGTGACACGACTTAATGTTAGACACAGACTACTACACTGGTCTACATCTACATCTACATCTACATTTATATTCCGCAAGCCACCCAACGGTGTGTGGCGGAGGGCACTTTACGTGCCACTGTCATTACCTCCCTTTCCTGTTCCAGTCGCGTATGGTTCGCGGGAAGAACGACTGTCTGAAAGCCTACGTGCGCGCTCTAATCTCTCTAATTTTACGTTCGTGATCTTCTCGGGAGGTATAAGTAGGGGGAAGCAATTTATTCGATACCTCATCCAGAAACGCACCCTCTCGAAACCTGGACAGCAAGCTACACATTGATGCAGAGCGCCTCTCTTGCAGAGTCTGCTACTTGAGTTTGTCAAACATCTCCGTAACGCTCTCACGGTTACCAAAAAACCCTGTGACGAAACGCGCCGCTCTTCTTTGGATCTTCTCTATCTCCTCCGTCAACCCGATCTGGTACGGATCATCAAGTGATGAGCAATACTCAAGTATAGGTCGAACGAGTGTTTTGTAAGCCACCTCCTTTGTTGATGGACTACATTTTCTAAGTACTCTCCCAATGAATCTCAACCTGCTCCCTTCCTTACCAACAATTAATTTTATATGATCATTCCACTTCAAATCGTTCCGCACGCATACTCCCAGATATTTTACAGAAGTAACTGCTACCAGTGTTTGTTCCGCTATCATATAATCATACAATAAAGGATCCTTCTTTCTATGTATTCGCAATACATTACATTTGTGTATGTTAAGGGTCAGTTGCCACTCCCTGCACCAAGTGCCAATCCGCTGCAGATCTTCCTGCATTTCGCTACAATTTTCTAATGCTGCAACTTCTCTGTATACTACAGCATCATCCGCGAAAAGCCGCATGGGACTTCCGACACTATTTACTAGGTCATTTATATATATTGTGAAAAGCAATGGTCCCATAACACTCTTCTGTGGCACGCCAGAGGTTACTTTAACGTCTGTAGACGTCTCTCCATTGATAACAACATGCTGTGTTCTGTTTGCTAAGAACTCTTCAATCCAGCCACACAGCTAGTCTGATATTCATTAGGCTCTTACTTTGTTTATCAGGTGACAGTGCGGAACTGTATCGAACGCCTTCCGGAAGTCAAGAAAAATAGCATCTACCTGGGAGCCTGTATCTAATATTTTCTGGGTCTCATGAACAAATAAAGCGAGTTGGGTCTCACACGATCGCTGTTTCCTACATAGTAGATTCTGGATTTCCAAAAACGACATGATACTCGAGCAAAAAACATGTTCTAAAATTCTACAACAGATCGACGTCAGAGACATAGGTCTATAGTTTTGCGCATCTGCTCGACGACCCTTCTTGAAGACTGGG
The DNA here is from genome assembly GCF_023864345.2 of Schistocerca serialis cubense. Classification (NCBI taxonomy): domain Eukaryota; kingdom Metazoa; phylum Arthropoda; class Insecta; order Orthoptera; family Acrididae; genus Schistocerca; species Schistocerca serialis. The sequence continues at coordinate 217,918,306 of NC_064647.1, read as the reverse complement.
ACTACCTGTGCCCTTTTCCAATTATTTGGAACCTACCGTTCCTCTAGAGACTTGCGGTACACGGCTGTTAGAAGGGGGCAAGTTCTTTCGCGTACTCTGTGTAGAATGGAATTGGTATCACGTCAGGTCCAGTGGACTTTCCTCTGTTGAGTGATTCCAGTTGCTTTTCTATTCCTTGGACACTTATTTCGATGTCAGCCATTTTTTCGTTTGTGCGAGGATTTAGAGAAGGAACTGCAGTGCGGTCTTCCTCTGTGAAGCAGCTTTTGAAAAAGGTGTTTAGTATTTCAGCTTTACGCGTGTCATCCTCTGTTTCAATGCCATCATCATCCCGGAGTGTCTGGATATGCTGTTTCGAGCCACTTACTGATTTAACGTAAGACCAAAACTTCCTAGGATTTTCTGTCAAGTCGGTACATAGAATTTTACTTTCGAATTCAATGAACGCTTCACGCATAGCCCTCCTTGCGCAAACTTTGACATCGTTTAGCTTCTGTTTGTCTGAGAGGTTTTGGCTGCGTTTAAACTTAGAGTGAAGCTCTCTTTGCTTTCGCAGTAGTTTCTTAACTTTGTTGTTGTACCACGGTGGGTTTTTCCTGTTCCTCACAGTTTTACTCGGCACGTACCTGTCTAAAATGCATTTTACCATTGCCTTGAACTTTTTCCATAAACACTCAACATTGTCAGTGTCGGAACAGAAATTTTCGTTTTGATCTTCGCTCGTTTTGGTCTTCGCTCCTTTTCGATTATTAGGACACTCTTCAGTACTTTCGTCTTTACCTGGCCCACACTAAAACTAAGTGCGTATTCTGTCCACAGTGGAAAGTTCATTGCGGTCAAAATGTCCCTTAATCCGGCATAACTTTCAGTGAGGATAGCAAAGTCGTCAGTGAATCTTCTCCATGATGCATTCCCGCCATCTTCTCTATTAAGAAGTATGACCGTACTGATCACTTCGTCGCAATGACGATATCGATATATCTGATTTATAGAGATGCGTAAACCAATAATTTATTGGGCTATAAAAATCGAAGTAGGCTTAACATCTAAACACAACGTCGATAGTCGCATGTAAACATACTGTTTATACAGCTTTGCTGCCTGCTTTGAGGTCACTGAAGTTGAGTCCGTAGACAAACAAGATAGTTCACTATCCACTAACATTAATGTGACCACCGGCTACGATCGACGTCAAAGTGCAATAAGCACTCACAGGTAGCAGCTGGCAGCACTAACAGTGGAGGGCATGTGAAGCACTTCACGAGGATATGTAAAACAGTGCAGTCTTAGCTGTAATGCGGAAGTGGTGCGATTTATCTGACGTCCAAAAGAGCGTGATAATTGGCTTTCGGGCTAAGGGTGGAGGCATTGACGGAACGGCTGAGTTTGTACACCACGTGCCGCCGCGGTTGAAGTATACCGAGCCTGACAAACTAACACCGAGAAAACCGTGGTGCACCTTGGGCCATAGGTGACAGGGGTGAAGGACAGCTGCGGAGATGGCTACGGGCGAATAACCGTCCAACTGTTAAGCAACTGACCACCCAGGTGAACTAAGAGGTCGCCAACCGTGTCTTCTCGATCAGCATTCAGCGGACGTTGCTGCGTATGGGCCTCTGCACTATGCTGACTGCTGTTCAGACATGAAGATTGGCTGTAGTCAATTGTAATAAACTACTGATTGATTGAAACTTCCTGGCAGATTAAAACTGTGTGCCGGACCGAGACTCGAACTCGGGACCTTTGCCTTTCGCGGGCAAGTGCTCCCCCAGGCTGTGGCAAGTGCTCCCCCAGGCTGTGGCTAAGCCATGTCTCCGCAATATCCTTTCTTTCAGGAGTGCTAGTTCTGCAAGGTTCGCAGAAGAGCTTCTGTTAAGTTTGGAAGGTAGGAGACGAGGTACTGGCAGAAGTAAAGCTATGGGGACGGGGCGTAAGTCTTGCTTCGGTAGCTCATTTGGTAGAGCACTTGCCCGCGAAAGGCAAAGGTCCCGAGATCGAGTCTCGGTCCAGCACACAGTTTTAATCTGCCAGGAAGTTTCATATCAGCGCACACTCCGCTGGAGAGTGAAAATCTCATACTGATTGATTATTTGGTACCCGTGCCTTCTCAATTTTTTCACTTATTCACTGGTTCAGTCCGGCAGTACTAGACAAGCCAGAAATTTCAATCTGACCAGATATCCTACATCTTACATAGGCTTTTTACTGATGATTCCCAGTTTGCATTAGCCCAATCTGTCTGAAAGTGCTTCGTTAATTTTGCTTGCACGCTGACCGAGTGTCTCTGCATATGGGAGTTTCGTTGCAAAATTTCGTGTGGACTACAGTATCTTTAGTGCTACTGATTTAAGGGTCTTATCACGTTGGCTTGAGGTACATTCCAGACCATTCAGAAGGCTTTTCCACAGATCTAAAACGGAAAAAAGTGCAGTCACTCGTTCTGATGCAAATTCACTACAGTAACTTAACACATCACGGTCCAAATAGCGACAAATGTAGATGACTCTAGTCAACTACCGATGCCTGTGTGCACTACCTTTGCAAAATTTATCTATTTGAAGTAGTCTGTGGCTCATACGCCCTGTTATGAGGGACTCGGCCAAACAAGTTACTTGTCTACCATACGCTATGTTTTCTCCTTCGGCTTCTCAGTGAGAATGCAACCTAATTCTTCTCATCAGAGATGACGTACCTATAATACTGCCATAAACACAAGAAAACCTTCTCCTGTCTATAGAACGAAAACATTGTGGAACTAGAGTGAAATTTTCACTTTGCAGCGGAGTGTGCGCTGATTTGAATCTTCCTGGCGCGTTCGAGTCTCGGTCCGGCACACAGTTTTAGTCAGACAGAAAGTTTCATTCTGAAACTTCTTCACCACTCTTGCTTCTCTCCACAGGAACAAACTATCCTGTATCATGGCCACATAACTAAAGTATCCGCACCGCGAGTGAACTGAAAGTCTCCACGCTGTCAACAATGGATCGTGAATGACACGAGTGTTACCAATTGCACACGAATGATTCGGAGAGACACTCACAAAACAAAGTCCTAATACGTGGTGATACGACAATTTCCGTACATCCTACTACGAGCGCAGCCGGAAGGAAAACTGTTAATTGGTCTGGTATACAATACGCTACGAACTCGCAGGAGAACAAAAGGCCTATGCTTGTGTGCTATTGAGCAAAGCTTTCACAAGCTGCGACACTGTCGCGAATAAAACAGTGACCCGTATATAGATTAAATTTATGGTCACAAACTTTTCGTCAACAGATTACAGGTTTCGGTCTATAATGGCCATCTTCAGATCTGTTTTATAAAAACATTAATATATTGTTTTTATAAAACAGATCTGAAGATGGTAATTATAGAGCGAAACCGGTAATCTGTTGACGAATAGTTTGTGACCATAGACGTAAAGTAAGGGAAATTTTTTCAGCAAAAGTTTCCACGCCACACTTATTTTCAGAACCCTGATCCCATGAGGAAAGGAACTGATACTGTTAACAGATTACGTGCGGGGCACATGGATACTGAGAAAATGAGACATTTGTCAAAGCCCTCTGGCAGTCGCAGAGTTGGGACGCGGCGCAAGTCGGTCGGGTTGCAGCAGTAGTCAGCCTTGGATAGCCATGACTCGCCCGACCGTCGCCGGCACTGACTGAACTGGGGCCGGTGTTGATTGACCATCGGTTAGTCGTCATAGCGGACAACGTGTGTGTCTCGTGGTTTGATTGTGTCATTGCTCGGTCACCGCTTTTAGCATTGGTTGCGTTCTTCTTCCTAGTGTTTGTCAAATTGTGTGCAGCTTGTGATGTCGCCTCCTCAGTTTATTTTAGTGCTGTCTCCGTGCTAGTGTGCAAGGAGTCGGTCGGTTGGCGTGGAGGAGCCAGGAAATCTCCACAGGACGTAGTTTGGCCTGGGCCGCTGGCAGTCTCTATGCAGTGTCGGAGTGTGTGGGGCTGTTCCCACTGCTACGAGGTCCGTGGCTCACCGACCCTGGACACGAAAGTTGAGTTTGGATTTAATTTACCAGCAAGTCAGGATTGTTCATACTGTGCCGTTTGGTTCTCGTTGTTGGCTGTTGGGACATTCCCGCGAGCAACAAGGTGTGTGTTCGAGTTGGCGAAGGTTTAACCACCGTCCGGTGCAGTCTACCTGTATTTCGTTATTTGCAATTGAAGTGCACCAGCGCAATTTTTTTGCCTTGTGGCCGTTAACGTTCTGGTTACCTGCCCTGGCCGTTGACGTAAATTTATGCAGTGTCCTTTCCTGACCATGTTGCCGCTGTCCAGCACGGTGAGTAGTTTGACAGCTTAATGTATGCTTGGCTGTGGCGTCCATGCCTTTCGCGTTTTGCCTTGAACTCACGGTCGTGTGATGGTCGGTCGCTGCGCGAGATTAGCCGAGCGGTCTTAGGTGCTGCAGTCTTGGACTGTGGGGCTGGTCCCGCCGGAGGTTCGAGTCCTCCCTCGGGCACGGGTGTGTGCGTTTGTCCTTAGGATAATTTAGGTTATGTAGTGTGTAAGCTTAGGGACTGATGACCTTAGCAGTTAAGTCCCGTAAGATTTCTCACTTTCTTTTTGTGTGCTTGTCGAGTGGAGCGCAAGTTACCTTGTCGGAGGGTCCGTTGACTGTCTGTTGCTTGGACTCTCGTCGGATAGAGAATATTTGGGCCAACTGCCTGTCTCACCTAAGTGAACATTACTATTTCAAGTACTGGCCGACTGCAGAAACTCCTGAGCGCCGTCAGCTGCACTGCCTTTTCTTATTTTCTGTTGTGTGTATTTGTATGGGTCATAGCCGATGGTTTTGAATTAAAGTTGAATTGTTTTTAGTGGTGTTTTTAAGTCATAGACCTTCAGGCGCTTTAAAATTAAAGTTCCTTGCTTTTCAATTATTATATTGTTTGGGCCTTGAGCCTGATTAAAATACTGTTTATAGACAAAGCCTAGGGCCTTCTGCCTACTGTTTTGAGTTATGGGCCTTCAGACGTTTTAAAATTAAAGCTACTTGCTTGTCAAGTGTTAGATCGTTTGGGGCCTTCAGCCTAATTTAAGACAAGGCTTTGTTGTTTACATTTATTTCACCTTGAGTTTTAAGTTATGGGGCCCTCAGCCATTATTAAATTAAGGATCTTTGTCTTTCGAGCATCAGACCGTTTGGGGCCTTCAGCCTAATTGAAGATGAGGCCTTCTGCCCTGTGTTTTTTTATTTAATTTTACCTTGGGTCTTATATCATCGGCCTTCAGCCATCTTTAAATTAAGATTGTTGCTTTTCAAGTGTTAGACTTTTGGGTCTTTAGTCAAATTATAGAACTTACTTAACGTGAGGCCTTCTGCGTTCTAAATATTATTTTTGGCGTCTGAATTTTGAGGTAATAGCTTTTAGCCTTTTTTTTTAAAATTAAAGTGATTTTGTCCTTAAGAAATAAGATAGTGTGGCGTATTCAGCCGATAACTAAGTTCAAGAACTTATAGTGTACTGTTTGTTCAAATAAATAAAGTTATATGTGTTCGAGTGTAACTGACAGCGCTCATTTTGGCCCCTTTCCACAATTCTAAATACCTGTTCTGTCGAGTGGATTTAGCAGGGCGTTTCAGGTTAATGCTGTTTACGGATTACGCTGAAGTTGTCGTCCAATGATGTCCAATATGTGCCCCACTGGAGGCACATGTTGTGATTGAGCAGGCCAGAGAAACCTGTCGACACTCTGTTGGGCATGTTGGATTACAACAGCGGTATGTGGCCGAGCGTTATTCTGTTGGAAAACACCCCCCCCCCCCCCAGGAATGCTGTTCGTGAATGACAACACAACAGGTCAAACCACCAGGTTGACGTACAGATTTGCAGTCAGGGTGCATAGGATAACCACGAGGGTGCTCCCACTGTCATTCAAAATCGCACCTGAGACCATAACTCTAGCTGTAAGTGCATCGTGTCTAGCACGCATGCATTTTGTTTGCAAGCCGTCAACTGGCTTCCTCCTAACCAACACCCGGTCATCACTGCACCAACGCACAACCAGCTTTCATCAGAAAATACAATAGACCGCCACCCTCTCCTCCAGTGACCTCCCGCTTCACACCACTGACGTGCACACGGTGGTGTGCTGGGGTCAGTGGAACGCACGGTGCAGTGCGTCTGCCGCTGCCTCGGAGCTGCTCTTCAAATATCCGATTTGTAACAGTTCGTTGGGTTGCGTTGTGGTGCCAACTGCTGCTGAAATTGCTACTGCAGTACGATACGTTAAGAACATGATGGTCTTCCCTCTCGGCAGTGTCACATGGTCGTCCGGAGCTCAGTCTAATAAACAATGTGTGTGAAATCTTACGGGAATTAACTGCTAAGGTCATCAGCCCCTAAGCTTACACACTACTTAATCCAAATTATCCTAAGGACAAAGACACACACCCATGCCCGAGGGAGGACTCGAACCTCCGCCGGGACCAGCAGCACAGTCCATGACTGTAGCGTCTCAGACCACCCGGCTAATCCCGCGTGGAAAAGCTAAGTCTTCTTGTGATCGTACATTCCATGAACACTGCTGCCAGCAACCACCAGCAGTGGCTAGATTCGTGCCAAGTCTCTGTGCAGTATCGCAGAAGGAGAATCAAGCTCCTCGTAGCTCTATTGCAGGACCTCCTTCGAACTCTGTAAGTTTTTCATAATAGCGGCTGTGTCGCCTTAAGGGGGATAGGACGTCAAACGGACCGACTTGGAGCAGGAGAGGCACCACAGGACATTTTAATTTCCACTGTCTATACATTTACAAAAAAATTCATAAAACATTGTCAGCAAGACCAGGAAGGATTGAGAATTCTTACCCAAAGCAGTGGAAGTTCGAAAACATAACGAAATAATTTTTTTGTACATGTGAAATTTCATCAGTTTTTCACTGACTAATGGCAGTATGTGTCGCTATAGGTATAGTTTTCTTCGTAAGTAAGAGATATTCTTCGATGAATTGTGCACAGCATACAAACCATACTTAAAGGTGTATGAAACTCTAGAATTTTCGAAATATATTAAAAACTGTGGTAAAAATTGAGGTATACTTGGAAGGAGAGAGACAGCATTGGTCCTGTTTTTTTTATTAAACGCAAAATCGATTTTGCGTTTAATAAAAAAAAATACGACCAATGCTGTCTCTCCTTCCAAGTATACCCATTATATGGTCGTGGTGCACAGGACACTCCATGCAGTCGCCAATCAATAAAAATTGAGGTAATTAACTATGAAATTTGTGTTTTTCAGAAACATGAAGTTTAAAATGTAACAGTTCATTCGTTTTTTCATAAATTACATAAATTCTAGAATTTCATACACCTGTGAGTATGGTATGTATGATGTGCAAAATTCATCGAAGAATCTCTCTAACTTATGAAGAAAAGTGTACCTATATCAACAATCACAGCCATTAGTAAGTGCAAAAATAATGAAATTTCACACGTAAAAAAATTTATTTTTTTATGTTTCCGAACTTCCACTGCAATGAGTGTGAATCCTGAATCCTTCCTGGTGATGCTGACAAAGTTTTATGAATTTATTTGTAAATGTATAGACAGTGGAAATTAAAACGTCCTGTGAGGCCTCTCCTGCTTCAAGTCGGCCCGTCTGACGTCCTACCCCGCTTAAAGGTATTATTGACTAACATCAACTCATCGCATTCAGACTCAAAGGTAACGAACGCTCACGACCGTTACAGTGTGTATTTAAGCCGAAACTTATTTTCATCTTCATAGTGGTGCTACTAGCCCCACTCTCATGCGACTGGTGTTAAATTTGAAATGACATCATCTTCCAGCTGCAGAAAAACGCCTACTACCTTTCCTTTTCTTCATACAATATTTCTTAGTGTTGTGATTCATTTTCTGTCAGGGTACCTCAACGGTGTACATGAAGATGGTCTACGATGGAAAGTGGCGGTTGAAGGCGTACCTATTTTTTTGTCAGCCTACATGTAAGGCTCGCGGTTCATCCATAAACTGTACGATGGGTGCCCAAATGCGCTGACACGTCGCTCAATGTTACTTGCTGTCGCACATTTCTGGCGCTCATTGTCGTCAGTAACACATGGTTGGGTGAGAAAAATTAAAAACGAAACACAATCCATACTCATTCCCCGTAGCGAACGTCAAGACCAACTTTTTCGTCGTAGTGCGGCCTAGGGGTTTTACCTGCGTAAACTCATTCCATAGTAGGAAATATTGCCAATAGACAAACAGGAAAAACAGAGTCGTACTCCAAGAAAAATTCCATGCACACGTATTACGATTACTGTATCTTCGCGTGTGTATTTTTGAAATTTAATCATCAAATGAATACATGCATTCTGCCCAAAGTGTGTCCACCCGTCGGCTTTATAACTGCTTCAAGTTTGCTGGAACACTTTCAGTGAGGTGTCTGAATGTCTGTGTGTCCATTGTTGCTCAAGAGCGTCAGCCAGGGATGGCAGTGATGGACGCTGCGGTCTGGAAAGAAGCGGACGTTGTAAATCCTGCCAAAGGTGTTCGACGGAGCTAAGATCGGCACCCTGCGCAGGTCAGTACATTTCAGAAGCGTCTCCGAACTGTTCTGTGCTGTACGCAGTTCGCAATAATGAAATATGTTCATATCCTTCAGCAGTTACCATTTTCTCAAGCACAACAGGAGGCGTTGCTGTACCTCCGAAAATATTCCCATATCGTAGCCATCTTCTCTGCAGATCGTTCTTGGCACTACACATGATGCCAGGTGAAGTTCGGCAGGCATTCGTCAAACCTAAATTACTACACTGTGAAACGTCCCCTTTGAACAATTGTACAAGACTGTGCTTAAACTGACACACAATATTTTGTTAGCGCAACGCAATCTGACTTTCAAAATTCCCTACAAAAGAATGGCCCTGACTAACATTAAACTATACCTTTCACAAATCACTTACCTCACAAAAATCTTCGCTGCTCAAGCTACTGCAATACAGCGAGAGCCACTACTGCCAGCTAAATAAAAGATTCAAACTATGGAAGGCACTAACTACTGATAGGGATAGTTAGCAAATGAAAGATATTAATAGAGAACAAACAATGTATTTACCTTGATATCATCATATATAAATACAGCAGTTCATGACAAATTACAAATCTCCGCCATCTCTCTCCCCACATCCACCACTGCTGGCGGCTCACCTCCAACTGCGCAACGCTACGCGCTGTTCACATCCAGCTGCCGCTGCCCAACACTACAATGGCAGACAACAATGCAAACTAGCCACAGACTGCACACAGCACAGCCAGTGATTTTCATATTGAGCGCTACGTAACGTTGCCAATAAGAAAACATAAACAGCCTACTTACATAGAGAAAACATAAACAGCCTACTTACAACTGGATTGCTGTAACTATAGTGTGATTCATCCCTCGAAACAATTAATTTCCGTCCCCCACCTGTGACGTAGCAAGCCATTAGGAGATAACATTCGATGCAGTTGGGGACGCAGCTGTGAAGAACGGTGGCTTCAGGATGGCTGCGATTTCTCTTCGGTCTGACTCACAGCGCACCTGACGCTACCTGCCATGTGAACGATCTCAGGTAACATTCAGTCGGTATCCAATTTCACACCCCCTAAGAATCTAAATAATCCATAGTAATTATCACCCGATATTTTTAAAACTTGGTAAGCAATCTTTTCCTATTAAGGAAAGGATCCTGTCAAAATTTCAGATTTTTATCTATTACAGTTACGGAAATTGAGAAAATTACTTAAATGTCCTAAAACCGACACTTATGTTTCAAAACTCAGTTAAAAACAATAACCAAATGTCAATTATTATCATCTGAAGTCATAACAGAGCTCACAGTAAGTCACTTAAATGGAATTTTCTTTTCAAAACTTTAGTTACTCTACATTATGTAGTATAAAAACCATTCAAAATTATTATTTGCGTATTATTTTTGTAGTGTGAATACATGGGAATGAATGGGAGAGAGTATGCGGGACACACATTAAAACGTAATGTCGTTTTATGTAAAACCTTATAAATTTGAGCTGGGGAAAAATTTATTGAAACCACGATGCTGATGACGTATGTCCATGTGTACTTGCTTTTGTACGAAAGCCGCCGGAATAAAAGTCGAGAGCGGAATACGTATCTGTATTAATTTAAAGAATATTTTGAATTTCGTTCTATTTTATTAAACAATATATTACAAACTGAAATTGTAATGACATACACTATTGGCCATTAAAATTGCTACACCACGAAGATGCTACAGACGCGAAATTTAACCGACAGGAAGAAGGTACTGTGTTATGCAAATGATTACCTTTTCAGAAGGCGCCGGTGGCGACACCTACAACGTGCTGACATGAAGAAAGTTTCCAACCAATTTCTCATACACAAACAGCAGTTCACCGGCGTTGCCTGGTGAAACGTTGTTGTGATGCCTCGTGTAAGGAGGAGAAATGCGTACCATCACGTTTTCGACTTTGATAAAGGTCGGACTGTAGCCTATCGGCATACCGGTTTATCGTATCGCGACATTGCTGCTCGCGTTGGTCGAGATCCAATGACTGTTAACAGAATATGGAATCTGTCGGTTCAGGAGGGTAATACGGAATGCTGTGCTGGATCCCAACGGCCTCGTATCACTTGCAGTCGAGATTACAGGCAACTTATCCGCATGGCTGTAACGGATCGTGCAGCTACGTCTCGATCCCTGAGTCAGCAGATGGGGACGTTAGCAAGACAACAACCATCTGCACGAACAGTTCGATGACGTTTGCAGCAGCATGGACTATCAGCTCGGAGACCGTGGCTGCGGTGACCCTTGACGCTGCATCACAGAGAAGAGCGCCTGCGATGGTGTACTCAGCGACGAACCTGGGGGCACGAATGGCAAAATTTCATTTTTTCGGATGAATCCAGATTCTTTTTACAGCATCATGATGGTCGCATCCGTGTTTGGCGACATCGCAGGGAACGCATATTGGAAGCGTGTATTCGTTATCGCCATACTGGCGTATCACCCGGCTTGATGGTATGGGGTGCCATTGGTTACACGTCTCGGTCATCTCTTGTTCGCATTGACGGCACTTTGAACAGTGGACGTTACATTTCAGATGTGTTACGACCCGTGGCTCTATCCTTCATTCGATCCCTACGAAACCCTACATTTCAGGAGGATAATGTACGACCGCAAGTTGCAGGTCCTGTACGGGCCTTTTAGGATACAGAAAATGTTCGTCTGCTGCCCTCGGCAGCACATTCTTCAGATCTCTCACCAACTGAAAACGTCTGGTGAACAGTGGCCGAGCAACTGGCTCGTCACAATACGCCAGTCACTACTCTTGATGAACTGTGGTATCGTGTTGAAGCTCCATGTGCAGCTGTACCTGTACACGCCATCCAAGCTCTGTTTGACTCAATGCCCAGGCGTATCAAGGCCGTTATTACGGTCAGAGGTGGTTGTTCTGGGTACTGATTTCTCAGGATCTATGCACCCAAATTGCGTGAAAATGTAATCACATGTCAGTTGTAGTATATTATATTTGTTCAATGAATACCCGTTTGTCATCTGCATTTCTTCATGGTGTAGCAATTTTAATGGCCAGCAGTGTAAATGACAATCTGACTAGTGATTTGCTGAGGCAAGTTTTGCCACGAGAATGATCTGGAAGTATCATTATGATTGGTCGTTCAGATCAACAGCCAATCAGAATTAAGCGGTTCCCGAGCGCAGATAGTTAGATAGGCAGAGAGGAGAGGAGCTTCGAAATAGTCAGTCGTAAACACGCTTCCGGGTAACATTATGCTAGATGTCTATGTGAAAATAGTATGTAAAATGAAGAACTAGGGAGTTCATTGAGTTTAGAATGTGTCATGACTAAAACGGCTAAAGTTACGAACATTTGATGAATGTGAGATGCTTCTGTTAATTAGTTGAAGTTTTATAAGCGTGTGATCTTTTGATCGTAGAGTCATTTCCGCATGGCATATTCCGTGTTCTTTAAGGAAAACTTTGGCGAGCACTTCCAAATTAGAAGACCACTGATTACGACGGAATGTTCATCTCGCTAACAGTGGGGGCTCAGTGACTGTTAGATCGTAAAATTAATCGGGTCCGACTTGCAAAAATTTGGCGGCTTTTTCATGTGAAATATGTTGTATCGACAAGGAACTTGAAATGATAAAGCATATGCACTATTAAATACGGTCTTGATAGCCATTTCATGTGCTTCCTTGCGAATACAAAGACGTTTATAGAGTTATTAAATGCTTACTGCAATTAAACTGCATTCTCCTACGGCCCGAAATTTGTGAATATGAAACTTACAGGAACTGAGATGCAACTTGAGTTACGCAGCCTCTGTGTGGTAGATATTAGGTAGTGATTTCAGCAACACTGCTTTACACTGCCTAGCACGTATCTGCTACTGCAGAGTGAAGGGACGTCGGAAGGAAGAAATATCGAGGTATGTGAACTGTTGGATAAAAGTAACAGAGCGAGAGAGTAAGGAGACGAAGTAACGGCAGAACGACCCTACCCCGCCGCACACGGTCCCTTAGCGTCGCTCTATGCCGTCGCAAGCGTCATACTACACTTAAAACAGAGATGTGTGACTTATGACGAGTCGCAAGACTCTTGTACATTCTTTTTATCTCTTTAAGCACCGTCATTGTGGTAGTTGAAGAACTGATAGCACTTTTAATCTTACGAGTCATTCCTTCCCAAGATTCCATGCTATTTTTTAAAACTACCCTCCATAATTCTGTAGGCTTTCGTGGCAGTTGTCACTAAAGATAAAATCCTGGGGGTTTTTATCCCGCGTCATATTTCCTTCTAAAATAATCGACGTTTCCACCCCTCTGCTGGGGTCTTCTTTAGGATGTTTCGGTGTCCACTACTGCCGGCCGGGGTGGCCGAGCGGTTCTTGGCGTTACAGTCTGGAACCGTGGGACCGCTACGGTCGCAGATTCGAATCCTGCCCCGGGCACGGCTGTATGTGATGTCCTTCGATTAGTTAGGTGTAAGTAGTTCTAAGTTCTAGGGCACTGATGATCTTAGAAGTTAAGTCCAATAATACTCAGAGCCAGTTTTAGTGCCCACTACTGCTAGAACACTGTCTGAGACCATTGTCGCGTTCTCTTACAAAGGGGAGTTTTCCCGCGTTTGTGCTGGAGAAGAGGGAGTACCGGTTAAAGTTCTTGTGCGTCCCATTGATAGACCATCGTCACAGGCCAATATTCCCGCGATGATGCAGAAGAAGGGGCTTTTTGGCTAAACTCTTACGTATACTTTTAGTGGCCCATCGTCAATGGATAGAAAGGCAGTATTCCACATTTATTCTGGAGAAGGATTATTGGTTTAAATTCCCCCTACTGCTATTGGCAGGCCATCATTATTGGCCAGATGTGAAACGGACAGAGCAAGAGAACGGAACGTTTACCCAAAATATTACTGTCCGCTGAGGTGAGTTGCAGCCCGTTGTCTATACTGTTCGCACACACCGGCCGCATATATACTTCCTTGGCGCCGGGGAGCCACGATGCCGGAAGCTTATAGCCGTCCTCTCTATTGGAATTACATGCAGTCTTCTAAATTTCAACCGCTTCTAGGACCTTTCTTCTATAAATATTAGTTTCCTTAGCCAGCAGAACTACGTTATTAAAATCCATGTCAGTGACACAGTTATGATGAAGGTCCGCTACTGTCGATTTTGCACTTCATTTTAGCCGCGTGTGCCGTTCGTGTTCCTTAATGGGTTCTTCCTGTTTTGTGTATATACACTTTGCCGCAGCCATACTCTGCTTGATAGAGGCCCGCGTTGTTGAGGCAATCAAATGTCCGGATTCCGTTGGAAAAAGCGTTTTTTTTTGTTTTGACTAAAGAATGACGTTTGGATACCATTTTTCTTTTACAGGGTGTTTCAAAAATGACCGGTATATTTGAAACGGCAATAAAAACTAAACGAGCAGCGATAGAAATACACCGTTTGTTGCAATATGCTTGGGACAACAGTACATTTTCAGGCAGACAAACTTTCGAAATTACAGTAGTTACAATTTTCAACAACAGATGGCGCTGCGGTCTGGGAAACTCTATAGTACGATATTTTCCACATATCCACCATGCGTAGCAATAATATGGCGTAGTCTCTGAATGAAATTACCCGAAACCTTTGACAACGTGTCTGGCGGAATGGCTTCACATGCGGATGAGATGTACTGCTTCAGCTGTTCAATTGTTTCTGGATTCTGGCGGTACACCTGGTCTTTCAAGTGTCCCCACAGAAAGAAGTCACAGGGGTTCATGTCTGGCGAATAGGGAGGCCAATCCACGCCGCCTCCTGTATGTTTCGGATAGCCCAAAGCAATCACACGATCATCGAAATATTCATTCAGGATATTAAAGACGTCGGCCGTGCGATGTGGCCGGGCACCATCTTGCATAAACCACGAGGTGTTCGCAGTGTCGTCTAAGGCAGTTTGTACCGCCACAAATTCACGAAGAATGTCCAGATTGCGTGATGCAGTAATCGTTTCGGATCTGAAAAATGATCCAATGATTCCTTTGGAAGAAATGGCGGCCCAGACCAGTACTTTTTGAGGATGCAGGGACGAAGGGACTGCAACATGGGGCTTTTCGGTTCCCCATATGCGACAGTTCTGTTTATTGACGAAGCTGTCCAGGTAAAAATAAGCTTCGTCAGTAAACCAAATGCTGCCCACGTGCATATCGCCGTCATCAATCCTGTGCACTATATCGTTAGCGAATGTCTCTCGTGCAGCAATGGTAGCGGCGCTGAGGGGTTGCCGCGTTTGAATTTTGTATAGATAGAGGTGTAAACTCTGGCGCATGAGACGATACGTCGCCGTTGGCGTCATTTGGACCGCAGCTGCAACACGGCGAACGGAAACCCGAGGCCGCTGTTGGATCACCTGCTGCACTAGCTGCGCGTTGCCCTCTGTGGTTGCCGTATGCGGTTGCCCTACCTTTCCAGCACGTTCATCCGTCACGTTCCCAGTCCGTTGAAATTTTTCAAACAGATCCTTTATTGTATCGCTTTTCGGTCCTTTGGTTACATTAAACCTCCGTTGAAAACTTCGTCTTGTTGCAACAACACTGTGTTCTAGGCGGTGGTATTCCAACACCAGAAAAATCCTCTGTTCTAAGGAATAAACCATGTTGTCTACAGCACACTTGCACGTTGCGAACAGCACACGCTTACAGCAGAAAGACGACGTACAGAATGGCGCACCCACAGACTGCGTTGTCTTCTATATCTTTCACATCACTTGCAGCGCCATCTGTTGTTGAAAATTGTAACTACTGTAATTTCGAAAGTTTGTCCGCCTGAAAATGTACTGTTGTCCCAAGCATATTGCAACAAACGGTGTATTTCTATCGCTGCTCGTTTAGTTTTTATTGCCGTTTCAAATATACTGGTCATTTTTGAAACACCCTGTAGAATTCTGCTTATTCAATCAGTAACCCCAGAAACTAACGGTAACGTAACGGAGTGACGAGTCGGTTCTTCATCATTATTGGCGCGATTATTATTCCATCTAAGGACCCTGTCGATTGAACAACTACCATAGCTATCTGTGTACATTGTACTCTTTAAAACTTCCTCCTTAAGAGTTTAGCCAATAACGCCCCTTATTCTGTATCAGCGCTGGAATATTAGCCTATGACCACCAATGGTAGCCACAAGAATTTTAACCGACACTCCCGCTTCTCCAGCACAAATGCAGGAAAACTCCTCTTTACAAGAGAACGCGACACTGGTCTCTGACAGTGTTCCACCAATAGTGGACACCGAAAAATCCTGAAAAACAACCCAGCGTAGGGGTCGGAACGTCGATTATTTTAGAAGGAAATATCACGCGGCCTAACAATTCAAAATATTTTATCTTTACCCTTCATAATGCTCGACGGTGCCTGTCCGTTAATGCATGAGGAGTGACAAGTATTTACTTAGCTATGGTTGCTCCTTCGCTTTTCCGCTTCACAAATGTAATATTTCCGACTTTACAGCCATCATATTCAGCCACAAGGAGAGCTTGTGAAGGCAGTGGTGGGAAGATGGTGTAATACGGTGTGACATAAGGTTCATTCGGTTCGTGTATCGCGAGAAAGGCCGCCTAAGTTATGGTCCTTTTCCGCAATTGCCTGCCGTTTTGCAAGTAGCGTGCCGAAAAGATAAACTGTTATTAATATTAGAAAAATTAAACAGCGAATGTACTTGCATTTCACATAAAAGCATCTCTGAACAGTTGGCTAACATACCATTATTTCGAAGTTGTTAATTGCCAGCGGAATAGTAAATAGTGGTTAAGGAAAAGGCAGACGAAGCACGATGGAGATCTTATGATCGCTCCTGACTTTTACGGCGGGGGAAGTGGTTCGGCTGTCAGATCAGAGGCCGATTGGCAACTACAGGCATGCTGTCTGCCACGGTCGGTATCAATTAGGACTTAATTAGCAATCTCTGGTTTGTAAATGTAAGATCTCGACTGCCCGCTAAGGAGGCCAGACATGTTCTCTTCTGCGGTCGGTATTGTTTAAGAACTTCATTAGCGAACTCTGGCGTTTGAACACTTTATTGAGAACTGGTTTGATAGTAACTGCGCAAACACGCAGTGCATTATTTTGTTTATTCCCTGCGGAAGTGCGAGGAATGGAAATTCTTCGTAATTCATAAAGCGAACTATAACTGTGCAGTTCCTCGTGTTCTGCTAATAAAAAGGGAGAGGCATCCGTTTAATTGGAAAGTTAGTTATTTATAGAAGATCAGTACCTCGCTAATAGTTTGCTACAGTCTCAAGATAACTGATTCACGACGTAAATGCTGTTTACTGCGCAGGGGACAACTATTGGAGGCTCCATGTTGCCGAGCATTATTCGTAACTTACACATTCCACTCAGGGCGGTGGAAGCAATTAGGCACCCCTCGTGAACTGCAGTTTTATTAGAAATTAGATTAGTGATATGTTATCCATTGTAACACAGACGAGATGTGAAGCAAGGAAATTATCGAGGGAAGGGATTTATCACACACTCATATAATGATGAGCCATAACATTATGAACATCTGATTAATAGCTTCTTTGCCCGCCTTTGGAACGAAATACAGCACTGATTTTGCGTGTCAGTAGTCCGAAAGTTTGTTGGTAGGTTTGTGGAGGTATGTGGCATTACATGTATACGCACAGGTAATTCGCGTAGATTACAAGGCGGTGATTTCCGTACGTGATTATAGCACCCGATAGCTACCCAGACAGGGTACGTACACTATGTTATCAAAAGTGTCCGGGACCCCCAAAAACATACGTTTTCTATATTATGTGCATTGTACTGCCACCTACTGCCAGGTACTCCATATCAGCGACCTCAGTAATCATTACACATCGAGAGAGAGCAGAATGGGGCGCTCCGCGGAATTCACGGACATCGAGCGTGGTCAGGTGATTGGGTGTCACTTGTGTCATACGACTGTACGCGAGATTTCCACACTCCTAAACATCCTTAGATCCACTGTTTCCGACGTGATAGTGAAGTGGAAACGTGAAGGCACACGAACAGCTCAAAAGCGTACAGGCTGACCTCGTCTGTTCATTGACAGAGACCGTCGATATTTGAAGAGGATCGCAATATGTAATAGGCAGACACCTATGCAGACCATCACCCAGGAATTCCAAACTGTGTCAGGATCCACTGCAAGTACTATGACAGGCGGGAGGTGAGAAAACATGGATTTCAAGGTCGAGCGCCGGCCGCTGTGGCCGAGCGGTTCTAGGCGCTTCACTCCGGAACCGCACTGCTGCTACGGTCACAGGTTCGAATCCTGCCTCAGGCGTGGATGTATGTGATGTCGTTAGGTTAGTTAGGTCTAAGTTGTTCTAAGTCTAGGGCACTGATGACCTCAAATGTTAGGTCCCCTAGTTTTAGAGCCATTTGAACCGTCATGGTGGAGCGGCTGCTCGTAAGTCACATATCACGTCCGTAAATGCTAAACGACGCCTTTCTTGGTGTAAGGAGCGTAAACATAGGACAATTGAACAATGAAGAAACGTTATGTTGAGTGACAAATCACGGTACAGAATGTGGCGATCTGATTGGCAGGGTGCGGGTATGGGGAATTCCCGGTGAACGTCATCTGCCAGCGTGTGTAGTGCCAATAGTAAAATTCGAAGGCGGTGGTGTTATGCTGAGCTCGTGATTCTCAAGGAGGGGATTTGGGCGCCTTGCTTTTTTTGCGTGACACTGTCACAGAATAGGCCTACATTGATGTTTTAAGCACATTCTTGATTCCCACTGTTGAAGATCAGTTTGGGGATGGCGATTGCATCTTCCAACACGATCGAGCACCTGTTCATAATGCACCGCCTGTGGCGGAGTGGTTAGACGACAATAACGTCCCTGTAATGGACTGACCTGCACAGAGTCCTGACCTGAATCCTATAGAACACCTTTGGGATGTTTTGGAACGCCGACTTCGTACCAGGCCTCACCGACCGACATCGATACCTCTCCCCAGTGCAGCACTCCCTGAAGAATGGGCTGCCATTCCCCAAGAAACCTTCTAGCACCAGATTGAACGTATACCTGCTAGAGTGAAAGCTAAGGGTAGGCGAGCTCCAAATCGAATTCCAGTATTACCGATGGAGGGCGTCGTTTTCATCCAAATGTCGGGGTACTTTTGATCACATAGTGTAGGTATCAAATCGGGCGAACTTGGTCGCTGAATGATCAACGTCAGTTCACTAGAATGCTCCGTAAACCACTGAGGCACGGTTCTGGCACCGAGACAAGGACAGCTACACTGCTGAGAGAAGACATGGCCTACGGGAAATACATCAAAGATGAAGGAATACAGCTGGTTATTAGCTGTCAGACTGTCTTCATTTACTACCACACATCCCATACAAGCGAAGGAGGATGTCTCCTATAGCACGGTACTGGTCCACCAGCCTGCGTCTATGGCGCGCTGTACACTTCGAGCCCCTGTTCGCCACGATGTCGTCGTATGTCGAGACGACCAGCAACTAGTGTAGCAAAAATGTGATTCACCCGAAGAGTCGACACGTTTCCATTGATCGACGGTCAAATTACCATGGTCTTATGTCCACTGTAGTCGTAAATGACGATATCGTTGGACCAACATGTGAACACGTAGGGGTCAGCTCCATGTTCAACAATGTACGATGGACGGTGTGCTCCGAAACACTCTTTCGGCAGAAATGCGACACATTGCCATCCATCCTACTTTACGGAGCAGATAAGACTCCGAAACCTATGTCTTGTGAATAGTCGTGGAACTCCAATTATTTAGAGCCTATTGGTAGTTTTTACCCTACCTCTTTCCGAAGATGCTCACGACAGTTATAAGTGAAAATTAGACCAACATTGCCATTTTATGCACTACTGGCCATTACAGTTGCTACACCAATAAAAAATGCAGATGATAAAAGGGTACTCATTGGACAAACATATTATACTAGAACCGACATGTCATTACATTTACACCCCATTTGGGTGCATAGGTCCTGAGAAATCAGTACCCAGAACAACCACCTCTGGCCCAAATAACGGACTTGATACGCCTGCGCATTGAGTCAAACAGAGCTTGGATGGCGTGTACAGGTACAGCTGCCCATGCAGCTTCAACACAATACCACAGGTATTGCGACGAGGCAGTTGCTCATGCACCATTGGCCAGACGATTCCACATTCTGCTAACAGTCATTGGATCTCGACCAATTCGAGCAGAATGTCGCGATACGATAAACCACAATCGCGTTAGGCTACAATCCGATCTTTATCAAAGTCGGAAACGTGACGGTACGCATTTCTCCTCCTTACACGAGGCATCACAACAACGTTTCTCCAGGCAACGCCGGTCAACTGCTGTTTATGTAAGAGAAATCGGTTGGTAACTTTGCTCATGTCAGCACCGGCGCCAACCTTATGTGAATGCTCAGAAAAGCTAATCATTTGTATGTCACAGCATCTTCTTCCTGTCGGTTAAATTTCGCGTCTGTAGCTCGTCATCTTCGTGGTGTAGCAATTTTTAACATACAATAGTGTGGGCCCCATCACCCGTGGTCTAGGGGTAGCGTCTTTGATTCATAATCAAAACGTCTTCGGTCCCAGGTTCGATCCCCGCCATTGCCTAAATTTTGATAAATAATCAGCATTGGCGGCCGAAGACTTCCGGCATAAGAAGTCAGCCTCATTCTGCCAACGGCCTTGTCAAAGAGGGCGGAGGAGCGGATAGAGGTTCAGGGCACTCTCTTGTCCTAGAGGTGGGAAATTGCCCCTAAAGGCGGAAGAATCAGCAATGATCAACGACATGAGGGTGCAGAAGGCAATGGAAACCATTAAAGACACGTAACGTGTATCCACAGGACATGTGGCCTGTAATTGAAGAAGTGTCATGATGATCTCTCCATTGGCAAAAGATTCCGGAATAGTCCCCCATTCGGATCTCCAGGAGGGGACTGCCAAGGAGGTGGTTACCATTAGAAAAAGACTGAATAATCTACGAAAGGATAACGTTCTACGAGTAGGGGCGTGGAATGTCAGAAGCTTGAACGTGGTAGGGAAACTAGAAAATCTGAAAAGGGAAATGCAAAGGCTCAATCTAGATATAGTAGGGGTCAGTGAAATGAAGTGGAAGGAAGACCAGGATATCTGGTCAGATGAGTATCGGGTAATATCAACAGCAGCAGAAAATGGTATAACAGGTGTAGGATTCGTTATGAATAGGAAGGTAGGGCAGAGGGTGTGTTACTGTGAACAGTTCAGTGACCGGGTTGTTCTAATCAGAATCGACAGCAGACCAACACCGACAACGATAGTTCAGGTATACATGCCGACGTCGCAAGCTGAAGATGAACAGATAGAGAAAGTGTATGAGGATATTGAAAGGGTAATGCAGTATGTAAAGGAGGACAAAAATCTAATAGTCATGGGCGACTGGAATGCAGTTGTAGGGGAAGGAGTAGAAGAAAATGTTACAGGAGAATATGGGCTTGGGACAAGGAATGAAAGAGGAGAAAGACTAATTGAGTTCTGTAACAAGTTTCAGCTAGTGATAGCGAATACCCTGTTCAAGAATCACAAGAGGAGGAGGTATACTTGGAAAAGGCCGGGAGATACGGAAAGATTTCAATTAGATTACATCATGGTCAGACAGAGATTCCGAAATCAGATACTGGACTGTAAGGCGTAGCCAGCAGCAGATATAGACTCAGATCACAATATAGTGGTGATGAAGAGTAGGCTGAAATTCAAGTCATTAGTCAGGAAGAATCAATACGCAAAGAAGTGGGATACGGAAGTACTAAGGAATGACGAGATACGTTTGAACTTCTCTAACGCTATAGATACAGCAATAAAGAATAGCGCAGTAGGCAATACAGATGAAGAGGAATGGACATCTCTAAAATGGGCCATCACAAAAGGTGTGAAGGAAAACATAGGTACAAAGAAGGTAGCTGCGAAGAAACCCTGGGTGACAGAAGAAATACACTCCTGGAAATGGAAAAAAGAACACATTGACACCGGTGTGTCAGACCCACCATACTTGCTCCGGACACTGCGAGAGGGCTGTACAAGCAATGATCACTCGCACGGCACAGCGGACACACCAGGATCCGTGGTGTTGGCCGTCGAATGGCGCTAGCTGCGCAGCATTTGTGCACCGCCGCCGTCAGTGTCAGCCAGTTTGCCGTGGCATACGGAGCTCCATAGCAGTCTTTAACACTGGTAGCATGCCGCGACAGCGTGGACGTGAACCGTATGTGCAGCTGACGGACTTTGAGCGAGGGCGTATAGTGGGCATGCGGGAGGCCGGGTGGACGTACCGCCGAATTGCTCAACACGTGGGGCGTGAGGTCTCCACAGTACATCGATGTTGTCGCCAGTGGTCGGCGGAAGGTGCACGTGCCCGTCGACCAGGGACCGGACAGCAGCGACGCACGGGTGCACGCCAAGACCGTAGGATCCTACGCAGTGCCGTAGGGGACCGCACCGCCACTTCCCAGCAAATTAGGGACACTGTTGCTCCTGGGGTATCGGCGAGGACCATTCGCAACCGTCTCCATGAAGCTGGGCTACGGTCCCGCACACCGTTAGGCCGTCTTCCGCTCACGCCCCAACATCGTGCAGCCCGCCTCCAGTGGTGTCGCGACAGGCGTGAATGGAGGGACGAATGGAGACGTGTCGTCTTCAGCGATGAGAGTCGCTTCTGCCTTGGTGCCAATGATGGTCGTATGCGTGTTTGGCGCCGTGCAGGTGAGCGCCACAATCAGGACTGCATACGACCGAGGCACACAGGGCCAACACCCGGCATCATGGTGTGGGGAGCGATCTCCTACACTGGCCGTACACCACTGGTGATCGTCGAGGGGACACTGAATAGTGCACGGTACATCCAAACCGTCATCGAACCCATCGTTTTACCATTCCTAGACCGGCAAGGGAACTTGCTGTTCCAACAGGACAATGCACGTCCGCATGTATCCCGTGCCACCCAACGTGCTCTAGAAGGTGTAAGTCAACTACCCTGGCCAGCAAGATCTCCGGATCTGTCCCCCATTGAGCATGTTTGGGACTGGATGAAGCGTCGTCTCACGCGGTCTGCACGTCCAGCACGAACGCTGGTCCAACTGAGGCGCCAGGTGGAAATGGCATGGCAAGCCGTTCCACATGACTACATCCAGCATCTCTACGATCGTCTCCATGGGAGAATAGCAGCCTGCATTGCTGCGAAAGGTGGATATACACTGTACTAGTGCCGACATTGTGCATGCTCTGTTGCCTGTGTCTATGTGCCTGTGGTTCTGTCAGTGTGATCATGTGATGTATCTGACCCCAGGAATGTGTCAATAAAGTTTCCCCTTCCTGGGACAATGAATTCACGGTGTTCTTATTTCAATTTCCAGGAGTGTACTTCAGTTGATTGATGAAAGGAGGAAGTACAAACACGTTCCAGGAAAATCAGGAATAGAGAAATACAAGTCGCTGAGGAATGATATAAATAGGAAGTGCAGGGAAGCTAAGACGAAATGGCTGCAGGAAAAATGTGAAGACATCGAAAAAGATATGATTGTCGGAAGGACAGACTCAGCATACAAAACAACCTTTGGTGACATTAAATGCAACGGTGGTAACATTAAGAGTGCAACGGGAATTCCACTGTTAAATGCAGAGGAGAGAGCAGATAGGTGGAAAGAATACATTGAAAGCCTCTATGAGGGTGAAGATTTGTCTGATGTGATAGAAGAAGAAACAGATGTCGATTTAGAAGAGATAGGGGATCCAGTATTAGAATCGGAATTTAAAAGAGCTTTGGAGGACTTACGGTCAAATAAAGCAGAAGAGATAGATAACATTCCATCAGAATTTCTAAAATCATTGGGGGAAGTGGCAACAAAACGACTATTCACGTTGGTGTGTAGAATATATGAGTCTGGCGATATACCATCTTACTTTCGGATAAGCATCATCCACACAATTCCGAAGACGGCAAGAGCTGACAAGTCTACATCTACATCTACATTTATACTCCGCAAGCCACCCAACGGTGTTCCAGTCGCAAATAGTTCGCGGGAAGAACGACTGTCTGAAAGACTCCGCGCGCGCTCTAATGTCTCCAATTTTACATTCGTGATCTCCACGGGAGGTATAAGTATGGGGAAGCAATATATTCGATACCTCATACAGAAACGCACCCTCTCGAAACCTGGCGAGCAAGCTACACCACGATGCAGAGCGCCTCTCTTGCAGAGTCTGCCACTTGAGTTTGTTAAACATCTCCATAACGCTATCACGGTTGCCAAATAACCCTGTGACGAAACGCGTCGCTCTTCTTTGGATCTTCTCTATCTCCTCCGTCAACCCGATCTGGTACGGATCATCAAGTGATGAGCAATACTCTAGTATAGGTCGAACGAGTGTTTTGTAAGCCACCTCCTTTGTTGATGGACTACATTTTCTAAGGACTCTCCCAATGAATCTTAACCTGGTCCCTTCCTTACCAACAATTAATTTTATATGATCATTCCACTTCAAATCGTTCCGCACGCATATTACCAGATATTTTACCGAATTAACTGCTACCAGTGTTTGTTCCGCTATCATATAATCATACAATAAAGGATCCTTCTTTCTATGTATTCGCAATACATTACATTTGCCTATGTTAAGGGTCAGTTACCACTCCCTGCACCAAGTGCCTATCCGCTGCAGATCTTCCTGCATCTCGCTACAATTTTCTAATACTGCAACTTCTCTGTATACTACAGCATCATCCGCGAAAAGCCGCATGGGACTTCCGACACTATCTACTAGGTCATTTATATATATTGTGAAAAGCAATTGTCCATAACACTCCCCTATGGTACGCCAGAGGTTACTTTAACGTCTGTAGACGTCTCTCCATTGTTAACAACATGCTGTGTTCTGTTTGCTAAAAACTCTTCAATCCAGCCACACAGCTGGTCTGATATTCCGTAGGCTCTTACTTTGTTTATCAGGCGACAGTGGGGAACTGTATCGAACGCCTTCCGGAAGTCAAGAAAAATAGCATCTACCTGGGAGCCTGTATCTAATATTTTCTGTGTCTCATGAATAAATAAAGCGAGTTGGGTCTCACACGATCGCTGTTTCCGGAATCCATGTTGATTCCTACATAGTAGATTCTGGGTTTCCAAAAACTACATGATACTCGAGCAAAAAACATGTTCTAAAATTCTACAACAGATCGACGTCAGAGATATAGGTCTATAGCTTTGCGCATCTGCTCGACCACCCTTCTTGAAAACTAGAACTACCTGTGCTCTTTTCCAATCATTTGGAACCTTCTGTTTCTCTAGAGACTTGCGGTAGACGGTAGTTGGAAGGGAGGCAAGTTCTTTCGCGTACTCTGTGTAGAATCGAATTGGTATCCCGCCAGGTCCAGTGGATTTTCCTCTGTTGAATGATTTCAGTTGCTTCTCTATTCTTTGGACACTTATTTCGATGTCAGCCGATTTTTCGTTCGTGCGAGGAGTTAGAGAAGGAACTGCAGTGCGGTCTTCCTCTGTGAAACAGCTTTTGAAAAAGGTGTTTAGTATTTCAGCTTTACGCGTGTCATCCTCTGTTTCAATGCCATCATCATCCCGGAGTGTCTGGATATGCTGTTTCGAGCCACTTACTGATTTAACGTAAGACCAAAACTTCCTAGGATTTTCTGTCAAGTCGGTACATAGAATTTTACTTTCGAATTCACTGAACGCTTCACGCATAGCACTCCTTACGCTCACTTTGACATCGTTTAGCTTCTGTTTGTCTGAGAGGTTTTGGCTGCGTTTAAACTTAGAGTGAAGCTCTCTTTGCTTTCGCAGTAGTTTCCTAACTTTGTTGTTGTACCACGGTGTGTTTTTCACGTCCCTCACAGTTTTACCCGTCACGTACCTGTCTAAAACGGATTTTACGATTGCCTTGAACTTTTTCTATAAACACTCAACATTGTCAGTGTCGGAACAGAAATTTTCGTTTTGCGAGAATTATCGCACAATCAGCTTAACAGTTCATGCATCGAAGCTGCTTACACGAATAATATACAGAAGAATGGAAACGAAAATTGAGAATGCGCTAGGTGACGATCAATTTGGCTTTAGGAAAAGTAAAGGGACTAGGGAGGCAATTCTGACGTTACGGCCAATGATGGAAGCAAGGCTAAAGAGAAATCAAGACACTTTCATAGGATTTGTCGACATGGAAAAAGCGTTCGACAATATAAAATGGTGCAAGCTGTTCGAGATTCTGAAAAAAGTAGGGGTAAGCTATAGGGAGAGACGGGTCATATACAATATGTACAACAACCAAGAGGGAATAATAAGAGTGGACGATCAAGAACGAAGTGCTCGTATTAAGAAGGGTGTAAGACAAGGCTGTAGCCTTTCGCCACTACTCTTCAATCTGTTCATCGAGGAAGCAATGAAGGAAACAAAAGAAAGGTTCAGAAGTGGAATTAAAATACAAGGTGAAAGGATATCAATGATACGATTCGCTGATGACATTGCTATCCTGAGTGAAAGTGAAGAAGAATTAAATGATCTGCTGAACGGAATGAACAGTCTAATGAGTACACAGTATGGTTTGAGAGTAAATCGGAGAAAGACTAAGGTAATGAGAAGTAGTAGAAATGAGGACAGCGAGAAACATAACATCAGGATTGATGGTCACTAAGTCAATGAAGTTAAGGAATTCTGGTACCTAAGCAGTAAAATAACCAATGACGGACGGAGCAAGGAGGACATCAAAAGCAGAGTCGCTATGGGAAAAAAGGCATTTCTGGCCAAGAGAAGTCTACTAATATCAAATACCGGCCTTAATTTGAGGAAGAAATTTCTGAGGATGTACGTCTGGAGTACAGCATTGTATGGTAGTGAAACATGGACTGTGGGAAAACCGGAACAGAAGAGAATCGAAGCATTTGAGATGTGGTGCTATAGACGAATGTTGAAAATTAGGTGGACTGATAAGGTAAGGAATGAGGAGGTTCTACACAGAATCGGAGAGGAATGGAATATCTGGAAAACAGTGATAAGGAGAAAGGAAAGGATGATAGGACATCTGCTAAGACATGAGGGAATGACTTCCATGCTACTAGAGGGAGCTGTAGAGGGCAAAAACTGTAGAGGAAGACAGAGATTGGAATACGTCAAGCAAATAATTGAGGACGTAGGTTGCAAGTGCTACTCTGAGATGAAGAGGTTAGCACAGGAAAGGAATTCGTTGCGGGCCGCATCAAACCAGTCAGTAGACTGATGACCACAAAAAAAAGTGTAGATTGTATTTCACAGGTTCTGGGTAATAATAATCTGCCCTTCGTCGAAGTTGCTTATCTGATGGCATTTGACCATTTGCATACGATACCTTGTGTAGGGTGATGGTCCGTCCATGTCTGCACCTTTCTTACCGCGTCACGTGCACGGAACGCCCCCAGGTGGCATCCAACGTGGCAGTGGGCAGCGGGCATAATGTTTTGACTGGTCAGTTTAAGGGGCTCCGGAAAGGCTCAAAATCATGAAAAGTTCTATTTTTGCTTTTTTGCGTTTTCTGAATCTGCAGACTATTACCTTTTAATAGATATATAATTTATTCAATTCCGAAGACCACAACTATTTTTAAATTTTTTTTGAAATGTGTTCTACATGGGCGTGACCCACTGTGGCGCTGTTAAACTGCTGTCAAATGGTGTTATTATTAACGTCCGTGTTCATCAGGTACATTTTAGTGATGTGAGATAAACTATGTGTTGTGGCTAACCTGTGATGGTTCAATATATATCGCTGGTGTGATTGTCGATTGTTTCATGTTTATTTACCCTGTCGTTATCTCGAAAACATTCGTAATTAATTCTGTTTCTCGAGTCTCTGTTTTGTTGAAGTATAATAATGAGTAAAAGTAAAGTTATTAGAAATCCTCGGAAGGCTTTCAAGAAAAGGAGAAATGTTGGAGAGCCAAAGGTATGTGTTATTACTGTAAACAATAAAGGCGATAACCAAGTGAGTGAACCTAACCTCTCAAGTACACCTGCCCATAGCAGTCAAACTGGGAAAGAAAATACTTCACAGAAGAAGCTTGGTTCAATGAGTGAAAACAATGAATGTTTTATGGGCGAATCGGATGTGTATGAAATACACTCCTGGAAATTGAAATAAGAACACCGTGAATTCATTGTCCCAGGAAGGGGAAACTTTATTGACACATTCCTGGGGTCAGATACATCACATGATCACACTGACAGAACCACAGGCACATAGACACAGGCAACAGAGCATGCACAATGTCGGCACTAGTACAGTGTATATCCACCTTTCGCAGCAATGCAGGCTGCTATTCTCCCATGGAGACAATCGTAGAGATGCTGGATGTAGTCCTGTGGAACGGCTTGCCATGCTATTTCCACCTGGCGCCTCAGTTGGACCAGCGTTCGTGCTGGACGTGCAGACCGCGTGAGACGACGCTTCATCCAGTCCCAAATATGCTCAATGGGGGACAGATCCGGAGATCTTGCTGGCCAGGGTAGTTGACTTACACCTTCTAGAGCACGTTGGGTGGCACGGGATACATGCGGACGTGCATTGTCCTGTTGGAACAGCAAGTTCCCTTGCCGGTCTAGGAATGGTAGAACGATGGGTTCGATGACGGTTTGGATGTACCGTGCACTATTCAGCGTCCCCTCGACGATCACCAGTGGTGTACGGCCAGTGTAGGAGATCGCTCCCCACACCATGATGCCGGGTGTTGGCCCTGTGTGCCTCGGTCGTATGCAGTCCTGATTGTGGCGCTCACCTGCACGGCGCCAAACACGCTTACGACCATCATTGGCACCAAGGCAGAAGCGACTCTCATCGCTGAAGACGACACGTCTCCATTCGTCCCTCCATTCACGCCTGTCGCGACACCACTGGAGGCGGGCTGCACGATGTTGGGGCGTGAGCGGAAGACGGCATAATGGTGTGCGGGACCGTAGCCCAGCTTCATGGAGACGGTGGCGAATGGTCCTCGCCGATACCCCAGGAGCAACAGTGTCTCTAATTTGGTGGGAAGTGGCGGTGCGGTCCCCTATGGCACTGCGTAGGATCCTACTGTCTTGGCGCGCATCCGTGCGTCGCTGCGGTCCGGTCCCAGGTCGACGGGCACGTGCACCTTCCGCCGACCACTGGCGACAACATCGATGTACTGTGGAGACCTCCCGCCCCACGTGTTGAGCAATTCGGCGGTACGTCCACCCGGCCTCCCGCATGCCCACTATACGCCCTCGCTCAAAGTCCGTCAACTGCACATATGGTTCACGCCCACGCTGTCGCGGCATGTTACCAGTGTTAAAGACTGCGATGGAGCTCCGTATGCCACGGCAAACTGGCTGACACTGACGGCGGCGGTGCACCAATGCTGCGCTGCTAGCGCCATTCGACGGCCAACACCGCGGTTCCTGGTGTGTCCGCTGTGCCGTGCGTGTGATCATTGCTTGTACAGCCCTCTCGCAGTGTCCGGAGCACGTATGGTGGGTCTAACACACCGGTGTCAATGTGTTCTTTTTTCCATTTCCAGGAGTGTATTTGATATGTCGGTTCTCAAAGGAATTTTTTCAAACTGTGTAAGATGTATTCATTGTAGTGAAGTTGGTCTGGAACTCTCCATAATAAAGCACGTAGGACTTGCTACTGAAATACAACTGAAATGTGATAAGTGTTCTTACATGACCACCTTTTGGAACAGTGTTGCAGTAACTGCAACTGAAGAAAATGGTAGCAAAATCTACGAACACAACATTAGATTTGTTTATTCCTTGCGTTCAGTTGGTAAGGGTGCTACTGCAGGTGGAATTTTCTGTGGCATCATGAATCTTCCAAATCCCCCAACCAAGTTTACGACCTATAATAAATTAACAGGGTCTAAAGTAGAAGATGTCTGTATAGAATCTATGAAGAACGCTGTGGAAGAGGCAGTAATGGAAAATAATGGTAACAGAGATTTGACTGCAGCGTTCGATGGTACCTGGCATAAACGGGGACACACATCTCTTCATGGTGTAGTATCTGCCACCAGTATGTATACAGGGAAAGTTTTAGATGTAGCAGTAATATCAAAGTATTGTAGATGTCCACAAAAATATAAAGGTACACATGAAAATAATTGCAAAGCTAACTATACTGGCAGTAGTGGAGGAATGGAAGTGGCTGGTGTTGCCAGTATATTCCAACGTTCTGAGGCGTGTGATAAAGTGCGATATGTTAATTACCTTGGTGATGGTGATTCTAAAAGTTTCAAACATGTTCAAGGACTGAAGCCCTATGGTGATGATGTTGTAGTGCAGAAATTTGAGTGTTTTGGGCAGGTACAGAAGCGAATGGGAACAAGACTTCGGCGACTGAAAGCTTCGTACAAAAAACAAAAACTCAGTGATGGTAAAGGGTTGGATGGGAAAGGAAGGTTAACTGACAGTGTAATTGACAAAATACAGAACTATTATGGAATGGCTATTAGGCAAAATACACAAAGCGTCGACCAAATGAAGAAGGCTGTTTGGGCTCTTTTTTTTCATACTTCTTCAACCGATGAAAATCCCCAACATAGCTTGTGTCCCAAAGAAGAAGACAGTTGGTGTAAATATAACAAAGGATTGCTAACTGGTGAAGTGTACACTCATGAGCATAGTCTGCCTCATGCAATAATGGAGGTGATAAAACCTATTTTCAGAGACTTAGCAGCACCTGAACTGTTGAAAAAGTGTATTCACGGAAAAACTCAAAACCTCAATGAAAGTGTAAATAGTGTTATATGGTCGAGAATCCCCAAGACTGTATTTGTTGGAATAGAAACACTTCACTTTGGTGTGTATGATGCTGTTGCGACTTTCAATGATGGCAACATTGTAAGGTGCAAGGTATTTAGAAATATGGGAATGAAGATAGGTTCTAACATGGTACGAGCGATGCTTGCTTTAGACAAGGAACGCCTTCGGGCTGCAGACAGGGCTGTAAAGAGTCTAGAAATACAAGCAAGAGTAAACAGGAGGAGGAACAAGAGGAAGCTGGAGGAGGAGTTTGCAGAGGATGAAGATAATCCATCCTATGGACCTGGAATGCACTAAAAAGTTAATCCAATCTTTGTCGCTCGATTCCCAAAACTTTTATTTTCTCATACTAATTACATGTTTCCTAAGGATCTTCCAAACATATTTGTTTCAAACTTTCAGTAAATGTTACACAGTACCTTCTGCATAATTTAACACAGCCTTTTTCCAAAAAACTGTATATTTTTGAATAATTAAATAAAAAATTGCAAAAAAATGTTGTGAATTTTCATTACAATTGAAAAAAATCATCTTTAATAACTGAACTAAAATTTTGTAAAATCCCTGTGTCATGTTGTAGCCCATATTCAAATAAATAATCTGTAAGAAGTTCAACTTCCTACCTCAAATACTTTGTGAGGAAAGATGTAATTTATAAGCGTTATTTTAACATTGCAAGTATGGGGCGTTCCAGAGCCCCTTAAATCCTTTTCTCTTTATCTGTCTCTCTTTCACTTCACACACAGTCACATCACGAGCAGACGACTTGGACTGCTTTACCTGGAATGAAATGTCCCTGATGCATATGTTACTCAGGAGTGATCCTATAACCACTTTCTCTTGACCGACGCATTTTGCTGTTACTGCTACTCTGGTGACAAGACAGTACTCCCCAACTCCTCTTACACTTGTGGCTCCGAGACACGTGACCTCTAACGGTCAACTCAGCATTCAGAACACGTGTGAGGGTAATTTTGATTACATAGAGTAACATACAAGGTTAACGATGGTGTACTCACTGATTTATTGCAAGAACTATCACCTTGAATTTACGTAACGAATAACTGGAGATAGTTACAGAACAGCATTCACTCACTCACTCACTCACACACACACACACACACACACACACACACACACACACACACACACACACACACACGCACGCAAACGCGCGCGCATACACTGCGTTACTAATAAGCGGGCACAAGGACGAGGTTGTAAATTTTCAAATACTGCATACTGTAGGGAATAGTACGCAGCTACAACGATTATGCGAAATGATTGGCTCCATTTCAGTACGTAACGCTACCAATCAGTTTCATGAAGCGACGAGATCTACATCTACATTCATACTCCGCAAGCCACCCAAAGGTGTGTGGCGGAGGGCATTTTACGTGCCACTGTCATTACCTCCCTTTCCTGTTCCAGTCGCGTATGGTTCGCGGGAAGAACGACTGTCTGAAAGCCTCCGTGCGCGCTCTAATCTCTCTAATTTTACATTCGTGATCTCCTCGGGAGGTATAAGTAGGGGGAAGCAATATATTCGATACCTCATCCAGAAACGCACCCTCTCGAAACCTGGCGAGCAATCTACACCGCGATGCAGAGCGCCTCTCTTGCAGAGTCTGCCACTTGAGTTTATTAAACATCGCCCGTAACGCTATCACGGTTACCAAATAACTCTGTGACGAAACGGGCCGCTCTTCTTTGGATCTTCTCTATCTTCTCCGTCAAACCGATCTGGTACGGATCCCACACTGATGAGCAATGACGCTTTAAAATGGATTTTAGTGCCACATAGCGTTAATGATTTGAAGTACCCGTACCTAAAATTACTGTTCCATGTCAATGCAACTGTAACTCTTATAGTCAGTAATAAACATTTACTATCAAAAACAGTCTCGATCACAAATTTTATTCATTACGGTGACCGGTTTTGACCACTACTGTGATCATCTTCAGACCCTCAATGCAGTTTTGCTTCACATTAACTACTGTTCCTGCTGAAGGATGAGTTCATATTACAGATGTTGCTTGAAATTAGATGCAGGTTGTAAAATACATATAAATACACGCAAGTAGTTTTATCTTTGAACTTGATTTTCATGATATTGGGATGCTGTAAGCTACCGAATAATATAAAGCTATGCTGTGCTGTGTAAGAGCAGTTGCATGAGATGTTGTGACTTTATGACGTGATTCGTATACCACATATATTATAAGGCTGGCGAAATAATGATGCCGGCCGGAATGGCCGAGCAGTTCTAGGCGCTACAATCTGGAACCGCGCGACCGTTACGGTTCTAAGTTCTAGGGGACTGATGACCTCAGAAGTTAAGTGCCATAGTGCTCAGAACCATTTGAACCATTTTTTAAATAATGATGTAAACACTGAAGTTTAAATTTCATGTAGTAGGCGTGATAACTGGATCACAAAATCTCAAGCTCCAGCAGGAACGGCAGTTAATGCGAAACAAAACTGCATTGAGGGTCTGAAGATGATCACAGTAGGGGTGACACCGGTCACCGTAATAAATAAAAATTGTGATCAAGACTGTTTCTGATAGCAAATATTTGTGACACATTGATCACTGTTCACTCCCATAATGTATTCAAAAGTAATTCTTATAGTCAGTGATTTAATATTTCACCACCGGTGTAGTATGAGATCCGACCCCTTCCTTTTTTTTCATGTATTCGTCGCCTCGCTGATTCTGTGAATAACTTCCATTTCTTATCAGTTCATCTCATTTTCAACACTCGTCTGTAGCACCACATCTCAAATGCTTTGATTCTCTTCTGTTCTGGTTTTCCCACAGCCCACGTTTCACTATCATACGATTATACGCGCCAAACGAACATTCTCAGGAATGGTTTGCTGGTTTGTAGCAGAATTTCTTAACTTCGTCTGTTTCGTGATACCCAATTATAATGTTGAGTGTCTCACTGTTCTCTGTTCTGCTACTTCTCATTACTGTCTTCTGTTTATTCTTAGTCCGTACTTAGCACTCATCAGACTGTTGATTATGTACAACAGAACCTGTGAACCTTCTTAACTTTTATTCACAATAGCAATGTCATAAGTGAATCTTATCATTGATATCCTGTGACCTTGAATCTAAGTTTCTCTATTGAACCTAACTTTTCTTTCCGCCATTCCTTCTTCGATGCATAGACTGAATGGTAGCAGCAAAAGACTACCTCCCTGTCTTACGCTCTTCCAATCTCATTATTCCATCTTCCTTTTTGTACATCACCCGTACTTCCCTATAGGCTACCCTATATTTCTCAGAATTTCTACCATCCTGAACGATTTGTCATTGTCGAAGGCCTTTTCTAGGTCAATTAACCATAGAACATGTCTTCATTTTTCTTTATTCATGCTTGCATTATCAGCTGTAACATCCGAACTTCTTCTCTGGTATCTTTACTTTCCCTAAAGCCAAACTGGTCGTCATCTAACAGACTGTCAATTCTATTTTATATTCTTCTCTGTATTATACTCGACAGCAACTTCGATGGATAACCTGTTAAGTTGACTGTGGAACAATTCTCACTTTTGTTGGCTCTTTCCATCTTCGGGACTGTGTGGATAATGTTTCGTTAGTCTGATAGTATATCACCAGACTCACACATTCTATATATCACCAGACTTATATACTCTACACAGCAAGTTGAACAGTCGTTTTATTCTCACTTCCCCTAACGAATTTAGAAATTTCGATGGACTGTTGTGTGTCCCTTCTGCATTATTTGGTTTTAAGCCGTCCAAAGCCCTTTTAAATTTTGATTCTAATACTGCATCCTCTGTCTCTCTCATGTCGATTCCTATTTGTTATTTTATCACGTCGAACAAGTCCGCCCCACACCTCCCTTGCCCCCACTACCCCCCCCCCCCCGCCTCCCTCAACCCCCCACCCTCCACCCCGTCAGAGATCCCTTCAATGCACTCTTTCCAGATATCCGCTCTTTCCTCTGCGAGGAAGAACGGAATTCCTATTCCACTCTTAATGTCAGCGTCCTTGCTTTCAGTTTAACCAACGTTTGTTTTTACTTTTCTGCATGCTAAGTCAGTTCTTCCACCAGTCATTTCTTCTTCGATTTCTTCACATTTCGCCTTTGCTTCCCTACACTTCCTTTTTATTTCATTCCTCTTACTAGTATTTCAGTAGTCCTGAACTTCGCTGAAAAGAATTGCTTCTGAGCGTGGGTGTGTGGCACCGATGTCTGATAAACTCTCCTGCTTGGGTTTGACTAATATAGCGCACTTCTCCTGGCCGTCCCCTTATCCCTTTCTCACTTCCCCTCCCCCGACAAGTTTTTACTTCTACTGTCTGTGTTTCATATTCTATGTTTTTGGATGTATTATTACACTAAATATTCTATACTTTTGGTACACAAATAGCTGTAAACCGTCCCAAGGCACCACGTTTTTAACAGTTGATGGTGCACGGTACCAGGTAACATGGCTTAGTTTTATATGAACATGACGAGTAATCCCCCACGACTGATTTTTGTTCATACTAAATACTTCATATGGTTCAAAAGACATTAAAGACATATACTGCGTATGCACAGGACATGTGGCCTATAATTGAAAAAGTGTCGTGATGATCTCTCCAGTGGGAAAAGATTACAGAATAGTCCATCAAAAGGATCTCCAGAGGGAC
The DNA here is from genome assembly GCF_023864345.2 of Schistocerca serialis cubense. NCBI lineage: Eukaryota > Metazoa > Arthropoda > Insecta > Orthoptera > Acrididae > Schistocerca > Schistocerca serialis. The sequence continues at coordinate 217,883,282 of NC_064647.1, read as the reverse complement.
TGCCAAGAGGGTGGAGTCCTTGAGAAGAAGATTGAATAACCAATGGAAGAATAACGTTCTACGAGTCGAAGCGTGGAATGTCGGAAGCTTGAATATTGAAGGGAAGCTGTAACATCTGAAAAGGGAAATGCAAAGGCTCAAGCTAGATATGGTAGGGCCAGTGAAGTGAAATGGAAACAGGACAAAAATTTCTCGTCAAATGAGTTTAGTGTGATATCAACAGCAGCAGAAAATTGCATACCGGGGGTTAGGATCCGTTGTGAACAGGAAGTTAGGGCAAGAGTGTTTTACTGTGAACAGTTCACTGGTTGGGTTGTTATTCTCACAATCGACAGCAAACTAACACTGACAACGATAGTTCTGGTACACAAGCCGAAGTCGCAAGCAAAAGATGAGGAGATAGAGAAAGTATATGAGGATATTGAAAGAGTTATACACTACTTAAAGGGAGATGAAAATCTAATAGTAATGGGAGACTGGAATGCAGTTGGAGGGGAAGGCGTAGAAGGAAAGGTTGGAACCAGGAATGAGAGAGAAGAAAGACTAATTGAATTCTGTAATAAATTACAACTAGTAGTAGCGAACACTCTGTTCAAGATTCACAGGAGGAGGAGGTATACATGGAAAAGGCCGGATGATACAGGAAGACTTCAGTTTCATTACATCATGGTCAGACAGAGATTCCGCAATCAGATACTGATTTGTAAGGTTCACCCACGAGCAGATATAAACTCAGATCATAATGTAGCAGTGATGAAGAAAAGGCTGAAGTTGACACAAGTAGTCTTTGACAAAAGTAGTCAGCAAGAGTCATCACGCAAAGAAGGGGCATACAAAAGTATTAAGGAATGACTAGATGCGTTTGACATTCTCTAAGACTATAAATATACCAATTAAGAATATCTCAGTAGGCAGTGCAGTTGAAGAGGAATGGACATCTCTAAAAGAGAAATTTATTTATTTACACGTCAAGATCCATAAGACCAAATTGAGGAGCAAATCTCCAAGGTCATAGAACATGTCAGTACATGAAATTACAACATAAAAGTAATAAGAGATAAAAATAAAATGTTTATGAACCCGAAGAAAGCCAAACCGTAAGTTTAAATAAACACAGTCAACAATACAACAAGAATCAGCTTAATTTTTCAAGGAACTCCGCGACAAAATAGAAGCAGTGGCCCATGAGGACACTCTTCAGTTTAGACTTCAATGCACTTGGATTACTGCTAAGATTTTTGAATTCGAGTGGTAGCTTATTGAAAATGGATGCAGCAGTATGCTGCACACCTTTCTGCATAAGAGTTAAGGAAGTTCGATCCAAATGCAGGTTTGATTTCTGCGGAGTATTAACTGAGTGAAAGCTGCTCATTCTTGGGAATAAGCTAATATTGTTGACAAGAAATGACAGTAAGGCATATATGCATTGAGAGGCCAATGTCAAAATACCCACAGTCGTGAACAGGGTTCACAAGAGTTTCGTGAACCTACACCAATTATTGCCCGAACTGCCCCTTTCTGAGCTAGAAATACCCTTTTAGAATGGGAAGAGTTACCCCAAAATATAATACCATTCGACATAAGAGAATGAAAATAAGACTGATTTTTGTGTTGGAAGATCACTCACTTCAGACACCGTTCGAATACTAAAAATGGGAACATTAAGTCTTTGAACAAGATCCTGAAACTGGGCTTTCCACAACACTCTACTATCCATCTGGACACCTAGAAATTTGAACTATTCAGATTCGCTAATCATATGTCCATTCTGCAAAATTAAAATATCAGCTTTTCTTGAATTGAGTGTCGAACTGTAAAAACTGAATCTTACTGTGATTTAGCGTTAGTTTATTATCTTCAAGCCATGAACTTATGTCATCAACTGCACTATTTGAAACAGAGCCAATGTTGCACACAACATCCTTTGCTACCAGGTTAGTGTCATCAGTAAATCCAAATATTTTAGAGTTACTCGTAATACTAGAGGGTATATCATTTAAATAAATAAGGAATAGTAGTGGTCCTAAAAATGATCCCTGAGCCTCGTCCTACTTGACCGTATCCCGCTCACACCCAACATAACATCCATTCTCAACTTTGTGAATAACGACGTTTTGCTGTCTATTGTGAGCTACTCCCAATATTCCGTAATGGTCCAACTTCTTGAGCAATATTTTATGGTCAACACAATCAAACGCCTTAGTTAAATCCAAAAATATAACTATCGTTCGAAATCATTTGTTCAACCCATCCAGTACCTCACAGAGAAAAGACAATATAGTATTTTGAGTTCTTAAATTACTTCTAAGGCCGAACTGTAAATTTGATAGCTGGAAAAAATACAGTCTGCATCAGATCATAAGACCTTAGTAGATCTACCAACATCCTTTTTCTTGCACCATCGTATACAAAATTTATACTGAAGTCACTGCATATAACTAATTTCTGGTCCTTCCTACAGGGTGAATCAAGAATCCCCTCTCTAACTTGAGCAGAAATGCTCTGGAGTTAGGAGACCTATATACAACAACAATTAGAAGTTTAGTTTCACTAAATTCGACTCCCCTACACAACATTCAAATATGTGTTCAGTGCAGTGCCGTGACACATCTACGGACTGAAATGGAATAGTTCTTTTTACGTAAATAGCCACTCCCCCACCCCGCAAGTAACTCCTTGAAAAACAGCTAGCTAATATGTATCCTCGTATAGGAAGCTTTTGAATTGTCAAATTATTTAAGTGGTGCTCCGACATACCAATAATTTCAGAGTTAACATCTATAAGAAGTTCACTAACTGTATCTCTAATACATCTTATATTTTGACGAAGTATGCTAATTCCTTCTCTACTTGACCTCCTCTGAAGATGAGCCCTTAGTTAGAACGACTTCTTTTATGTAGGCATACCTATCACCTCACTTCCATCTAAAAACGGTGCAGCACTAACCACTACAAGAATTTTTCCATGAGTGATCCCACCACCACCCACTACACTGTCAACAATAAGCTTTTCCGGCCTCCCCTCCCCATACCTATTGAGGTGCAGGCGATGCCTAGTGAAACCCGATCTACTGGCAGACCCAACTGGCACCACTGAAATGTGACCATTGCCCCCTGCCATCAGCGCCCTCCCCAGCCTCATATTAACGCGCCTAACAGCCTCCTTAAGATGAGGCCCATCATAACACTGAAACAGTTGCACGAAATGCACATTAGTGCCACCAGTTTGAGTAGCTGTCTTTACCACGTCACCACCTACATCATAGACCCCGTCCGTCTGAATTCTGCTCCCTGCTCCACGCACTATCACTACCTGCTCCTCGTCCGTAAAATTCCTACGTAACTCTCCTATACTGTCACTCAGCTGAGCCAACCCTGCACTAGGCTTCACAATGCTGGTGACCTCTTACTCACTCCCCAACACTTCCTACAAGTGCTGGCACACATCTCTGCCGTGCGAACTACCTAGCAGCACAACCTTCTTCTTTCTGTTAGACATTTCAACAGGCCTAGGCCTCCTAACTGCTGAGGACTACTGGATGTTCCCCACATCTACAGCTACAAGAGGCTCCTCTCCACTCTGGCAGTTGGGCAAATCTATAGCATATACGCAAAGTATAACTGGCTAAGTACCTCCTCCTCCTAGCTGCCTTCTCTCCAACTGCCAGTTCCCATTCCCCACCACCTTTCACCCTCCTCAGCCTATCTAGTTCCTCCTTTGCGCGTTGTAATTGCACCTGAAGGGGACAGCACTCCTTAAGCAACTAATTCCTACTACAGATTCTGCATTATCAGGAGAGGATCTCACTAGAATGCCCACTGGATTCCCCACTGCACTCCCCCCAATGAAAATAAAAAAAAATGGTTCAAATGGCTCTGAGCACTATGGGACTTAACAGCTGTGGTCATCAGTCCCCTAGAACTTAGAACTACGTAAACCTAACTAACCTAAGGACATCACACACATCCATGCCCGAGGCAGGATTTGAACCTGCGACCGTAGCAGTCGCGCGGTTCCAGATTGAAGCGCCTATAACCGCTCGGCCACCGCGGCCGGCCCTATGAAAATACTTTGAACAAATCCCACAAGTCATTACTCAGAAACCTACGACAGAGCCCACACTTCTCACTGATGGTAAAATTTTACAGTTACTGCAAAAAAAATTTAAAAAAAATTAAAAATAATCGTCTACGTTACCGACGTTCAGTTACACCAGTATAACTATTTATAGATCTAACGACAGTGGTCTCGGTGTTCTCTGTCTCCTAAGAAAGCATCTACTTGTAATAATACTACTACATTACAGCTAATACCGATACCAACAAAGCTTCACAATATTATTTGGTAAAACCAAAAATTCAAGTGGCCACTGCAACACTCATATAAGTTCAAACACTGAATGAAAATTTTACTGAAATATTTCGCTAGAAACGATAAGAAACGTCAGCTGAAGACTAAAGCACAAAGTTTACCAAACCAGTTCAACGCACAGATAACTATAAAAAAACACAGCGAGTGAACGTTTCCAAAAGTTTATTATATCGTTATTTCGCCACAAACAGCACGAAACATCGTCTAAAACTGTTAAAATTAATAGCTGTATAACAGTGCAGAAATAACTTTTTCAGTACTTAGCTTTATAGTCTCTACAGCTGCAACGCTTGCCGCTAAATGTAAACACACTACTGAGGCGCGAAGGTTAGACGAACAACGTAAACACATTCACCAATAACAGACCAGTCGAGTCAATAACACAGGAAGGAAGACTGAGATTAATGAAAATCCACTAATAAATTACTTTTACAGCAAATATTAACACAAATACTTTTTAAAATAAGTAAATGAAGACTAAAAATTTATAAAATATTGACGAGCAGTTTTAACAACTTTCCAGCAGACGTTACGTCACGCCAAAGATAATCAAAAAAGGAAGTTTGACAGAAAAACGTAGGTACAAAGAAGGTAACTGCGAAGAAACCATGGGTAACAGAAGGAATGGTTTAGTTGATCGAATAAAGAAGGAAATACAAAAATGTTCACGGAAATTCAAAAATACGGAGAAATCGAAGTAGTAGAAATGAGAACAGCGAGATGGTGACGTCGTAGCGAAGTTAAGGAATTCTGCTACCTACGCAGTAAAATGACCAATGACGGATGAAGCAAGGAGGACATCAAAAGCAGAATAGCACTGGCAAAGAGGTCGTTTCTGTCCAAGAGAAGTCTGCTGTTATCAAACACAGATTTTAATTTGAGGAAGGCATTCTGAGAATGTGCGTTTGGAGCAAATATTTGTGCGGTAATGAAACATGGACTGTGGCAAAATCGAAACACAAGAGAATCGAAGCATTTGAGATGTGGTCTGCAGACAAATGTTGAAAATTAGGTGGACTGATAAGGTAAGGAGTGAGGAGGTTCTACGCAGAATCAGAGAGGAAGAAATATGTGGAACGCGCTGACAATGAGAAGGGACAGGATTATAAAACATCTGTTAAGAACAGGGCATGACTTCCATGGTAGTAGAGGGATCTGTAGAGGGCAAAAACTGTAGAGGAAGACAGAGATTGGAATACGTCCAGTAAATAATTGAAGACGTATGCTGCAAGTGCTAATCTGGGATGAGGAGGTTGGCGCAGGAGAGGAAATCGTGGGGGGTCGCATCAAATCAGTCAGAAGACTGTTGACTCAAAAACAAATTCTAGGTTAAATAACTTCACATCATAAAGGTTAGCCAGGACATTCCGATTACTATTCAAACACGTTTCTCCTACACTAAGGTTTGTGACTGCCATTAAAACTCTTAAATACTCTCATGAGCTTAATTTGAAGATAAAAATGAAAAAACATCGAGAGCTGTTCTTTACAGAATCTGTTCCATGTAGCTGTTTTGCTAGACGTAAGGTTGTCGAAATATCCACCATCCCCCCTTTGTCTCATAAAGTCTCCACTGTAATTTGGTGCCTAATTTTCCATGGCAATTAATCGTCCCCCATAGCCGAGCGCGATATTATGAATTCTGGAATACGGGGAGGCACGCTGAACCACCACCGAGTCCTCCAGATGGATTAACGATGACGGCCGGTCAGCCTGGATGCTGTTTTCAGGTGATTTCCCACATACAACTAAGTAAAAATACTGCTGGTACCCGAGTACTACCCCACTTACACAGTTTGCAAATATTTAGAAAAAAAGCATCCTATCACTTGTATGGTCTATAACGCTGAACGGTGACAGCGGTGTCGGTGGAAATAGAAAAATGGGTGCCCGGGGAGGGGGGGATACGGGGGGGGGTGGGGGGGAGCGGGAACGGTGGCCCAGGACCACCAACTACCATTAAGAATGTGAAATCTGGGGTGGTATGCCGGCCCCGCGGAGACTCATCTTAAGGCCAGGGAGTAAAATAAGTACCTTGACAAACAGCTTCCTGTTGTGGCGGACAATAAAGGATAGAATCGACTGATTGATTTTAGTTGCGAATAACAAATTTGGTTCTTTGATTGAATCATAACTAGGAAAACATACGCAACAAAATTTTCCAAAGAATCTCTAAAGAGACACCGTTCTCTTGAGCTAAATTTAATAGGGACAAGATCAACAGTATGAACAATAGCAAAATCAAAGCACATCAGAAAAAGGGACTCCGCCTCTTAAGAATTTAAATAGTTTAACGACCGATTAAAAGTCATGTTTACCAGAGCATTTATAAAAATATGAACAATTTAATGCCAGTAAAACAGACTTCGGAGATCTTCACAAGTTTAAAAATGGAACTTCTTAAACCTTCCTTTAACTACTGAATTGGCAGATTTTGAGTTTGGATCCTGGACAATGTTGATCAAACCATGATTGCTATTAACATACGCCTGGTTTCATTACCATGTGGCCTGATAAACAACCAATATTCATCGGCATACGCAGTTTCTGCTATAATTATCCACTAAACTGTTGACCTGAAACAATTCGCTAGAAGCGACAAGACACAACAACATATTACAACATATGCCGATGGGCCAGAACTTTACGAACACCTGCTTAATAGTTTGTTTGTCCATCTCTGGAACGAAATATCACTGATACTGCGTATCAGCAATTCGACAGTTTGTTGGTTGGTTTGTGGAGATATGTTGCATTAGATGTATACGCAGAGGTCATGTAATTCGCGTAAATAACGGGACGCTCATTTGCATACACGGTGATGGTGCCCAAAGGTGTCCCAGATGGGTCCCATAGGATTTGCATCAGGCGACTTTGTTCGCCGAGGCGTCAGCGTTAGTTCGTACACTGTTCCTCACAGCACTGTAGACGCTAAGACACGAACAGTTACACTGCTGTAAGATGATACCGGCGTCGGGGAAGACATCAAGCATGAAGGGATGAAGGTGGTTCGCAGCCTACAGCATGTCTTAGATTTTTACCACAGGTCCCATGCAAGCGTAGGAGAAAGTCTCCCAAGCATAATACTTCTGCAACGATTCCGTATGCGTGGCGCACTGCACGTTTCGAGCGGCCATTCACCTCGATGACGGCGTTTGTGTAGACGACCTTCGACCTAGTGTAGCAAATATGTGATTCACCCGAAGAGCCGACAAATTCCCGTTGACCGGCGGTCGAATCCCAATGCTCCCGTGCTCACTGAAATCGTAATTGACGATGTCGTTGGTCGGCATGTAAAGACGTAGGTGTGGTCCGCTGAGGAGCTCCAAGTTCAACAATGTACAATGAACGATATGCTGCAAAGTACTTGTGCGTGAACCAGAATTATACTATTTCAGCAGAGATGCCACAGATCTATTCTATTTTTCTGAGGAAACAAGTCTCCAAACCCCATTTTCTGTGGAGTGTCGGGCACATCCGGCCATTTAGTGCCTAGTGGTAGTTTCACTGTCCTACCTTTTGCAGTAGTTGCTCACGACAGTAGCACGTGAACATTCAAGCAGCTTCGCTGTTTTCGAGCTACTCGTTCACAAACTCTGAGTAATAATAATCTGCCGTCCGTCAAAGTCTTTTATATAAACGGATTTCCACATTTGCAGTACATGTTTTCACTAGGGTGACCTCCCGTCCGTGTCTGCTCCAATAATATAGTTTTGTTACATAGTCACGTGCCCAAAACTCCACCAAGTGGCATCCAGCGTCGCGATGGGTAGTGGGCATTATGTTTTGGCTTATCAGTGCTAATTTAAAGAGAGTTAGGATGGTCTGCTGAAAAGTAATGGCTCAGAAATTTTTTGTTAAAAAAAAGAAATGTAGGCATGGAGAAGAATGGAAAAAGTGAAATGGGAAGAGCGAGTAAGGAATGACGAAGTATTAACAAGAGTTGGAGAAGAAAGAAACACGCTGAAAGTCATCAGAAAGAGAAAACGGAACTGGATTGGACATTGTTTGAGGAGGGACTGTTTATTGAAGGAAGGAATAGAAGGAATGGTGGAGGGAAAATGGGGAAGAGGAAAAAGAAGGTACCAAATGCTGGACAATGTCTAAGGAGGCAAATATTCAGAAATGAAAAGACTGTCTATGGACAAACAAAAGTGGAAGATGCTTAACCCATGACAAGATGTGCCGTAAGGCAGATTACCGTACTACTCTAGAAACGTTTTAAGTAAAACAAACGTTATTAAAAGTCACGATTTTTGTTCCTCATTCCCACACATTTATTTTTAAACGAAGTCACCCAGACGACGAACACATTTTTCCCAATGAGAGACCCAACTCACTGTATAATGTTTGACTTTGCTAATAGAGCCATAATCTCAACTCAGCTTGTACCTCTTTATCGATATCAAGGTAAAATCCTCGAGCGTTTCCTTTAACTTTTGGAAACGCATGAAAATCGGATGGAGGGCCAAGTAGGGACAGTGAGGAGGATACTTGATAGCAGTGAGCGTAACTGGCACATAGTTGCTCATGTCTCAGCGCTCGTTTGTGGTCTGGCGTTGTCATGCTGAAGAACGGTCTGCTCCAGTCCGAAATTCGCAGCCCTCAAGTAACATAAGGCTGCAAATGTGTAGCCATAAGGAATAAATATGTAGAATGCTGATACTGCTTGCGTTACATAAGAAACTTTTAGAGTTTTCATATAAAAATTCGGAAGCGTTAATGTTCAGCACGCGGTCATAAATAATAAATGATTCCCAAAGGTTGGAACTATTAAGCGTGAAAGGTAATCTGCGTCCTTTAACCTGACCAGTACATAATTTTTCGTGGGATCAGAACAGAAGGATCACAGCAGCTAAGCAAGGGCAGAGATAGCAAAACATTAACTTACAGTACCTGATCGAAGCACTGTCTCTCACTACAGATCAGAAAAAGAACGAGCTGGAGTCTAGCCTTGTAGATCGCCAACATTAGCAGCCAAGGCGCCGCTGTTACGTCACTGCTGCAGTGGCTTCCTTCCCGCTGTAGTTCCGTTAGCATGACGAGCCTGAGATGGGGTCGCTTCGTGTACGTTGACTCGTTCTTCCTTACTACATTGTGCAGCGGTGTAAAGCCGTAACGTAGCACGTATGTTGAGTGTACCATCTCGATGTCCTAAAATAGCACTGACAGGACGTAAATGAACGACTCTCGGAATCAGATAGCCTCTAAGAAAGCTACGTTTGTGAGACTGTGAATGATGAATGTCGAAAATTGAGTGTCGCTGTGCATATAACTGGAGTTGTAAATTGGAAATTTGTGATAAGTTCCTCTGAGACCAAGCTGCTAAGGTCATCGGTCCCTAGGCTTACACACTACATAATTTAACTTAAATTAACTTACGCTAAGGACAACACAAACACGCAAGCACGAGGGAGGACTCGAACCTACGACGGGGGTAGCCGCGCCAACCGACTCAATGCGCCTAAGACAGCACGGCTACCCGCGCGGCCACTGTCGTGCTACCCATAAGAGAAGAGTAATGTCACTTTTCTGGAAAGCATACTGATTTCGTCCAATGAAACCAATATGGTTGTGTTCTGGTTTATTTGTGCCTAGTCATACGAAAACTGGGCATAGAGAAACGTCACTGTTATGCCTGCGCCACCAAAAGCGCCCTTCCTGTGTATTCCTTTTGTCACGTCAGCTTGTATATGTGGTCTTACAGTGAGCTTTCCAGCCTATCATTCATTTCTGCATCTTTTTAAAAGATTGATGTGACTTTGTATCAATAATTAATCATCATTTAGAAAGCACACTTCATCTACCTGTCGCATTTTCTAGTACTGCCATACGCCAACGTAATTGTTAAATACTCTCTCACTACACATGCAATACTAAAATAAATGTACAGCAGTCTTGAAAAGCCTTAGCCTGATATATGTACAGTATATAGGTGAGTGGATGAGGCAATTAAGACACAGATGACAAATATATCCACAAATATACACTCCTGGAAATGGAAAAAAGAACACATTGACACCGGTGTGTCAGACCCACCATACTTGCTCCGGACACTGCGAGAGGGCTGTACAAGCAATGATCACTCGCACGGCACAGCGGACACACCAGGATCCGTGGTGTTGGCCGTCGAATGGCGCTAGCTGCGCAGCATTTGTGCACCGCCGCCGTCAGTGTCAGCCAGTTTGCCGTGGCATACGGAGCTCCATAGCAGTCTTTAACACTGGTAGCATGCCGCGACAGCGTGGACGTGAACCGAATGTGCAGTTGACGGACTTTGAGCGAGGGCATATAGTGGGCATGCGGGAGGCCGGGTGGACGTACCGCCGAATTGCTCAACACGTGGGGCGTGAGGTCTCCACAGTACACCGATGTTGTCGCCAGTGGTCGGCGGAAGGTGCACGTGCCCGTCGACCTGGGACCGGACCGCAGCGACGCACGGATGCACGCCAAGACCGTAGGATCCTACGCAGTGCCATAGGGGACCGCACCGCCACTTCCCAGCAAATTAGGGACACTGTTGCTCCTGGGGTATCGGCGAGGACCATTCGCAACCGCCTCCATGAAGCTGGGCTACGGTCCCGCACACCGTTAGGCCGTCTTCCGCTCACGCCCCAACATCGTGCAGCCCGCCTCCAGTGGTGTCGCGACAGGCGTGAATGGAGGGACGAATGGAGACGTGTCGTCTTCAGCGATGAGAGTCGCTTCTGCCTTGGTGCCAATGATAGTCGTATGCGTGTTCGGCGCCGTGCAGGTGAGCGCCACAATCAGGACTCTATACGACCGAGGCACACAGGGCCAACACCCGGCATCATGGTGTGGGGAGCGATCTCCTACACTGGCCGTACACTACTGGTGATAGTCGAGGGGACACTGAATAGTGCACGGTACATCCAAACCGTCATCGAACCCATCGTTCTACCATTCCTAGACCGGCAAGGGAACTTGCTGTTCCAACAGGACAATGCACGTCCGCATGTATCCCGTGCCACCCAACGTGCTCTAGAAGGTGTAAGTCAACTACCCTGGCCAACAAGATCTCCGGATCTGTCCCCCATTGAGCATGTTTGGGACTGGATGAAGCGTCGTCTCACGCGGTCTGCACGTCCAGCACGAACGCTAGTCCAACTGAGGCGCCAGGTGGAAATGGCATGGCAAGCCGTTCCACAGGACTACATCCAGCATCTCTACGATCGTCTCCATGGGAGAATAGCAGCCTGCATTGCTGCGAAAGGTGGATATACACTGTACTGGTGCCGACATTGTGCATGCTCTGTTGCCTGTGTCTATGTGCCTGTGGTTCTGTCAGTGTGATCATGTGATGTATCTGACCCCAGGAATGTGTCAATAAAGTTTCCCCTTCCTGGGACAATGAATTCACGGTGTTCTTATTTCAATTTCCAGGAGTGTAGATGACAAATATATCCACAAATATATATACGAGGGTCGAGGAGAAAGTAAGTCCCGATCGGTCGCGAAATGGACGCACACAGTGAAAACTGATGAAGCTTTGTACAGATGTGTTGGGTAGTGTCTCTATGACTGTCGATCGCATCAAGACTCTCTTTTCATTTGTGAGAGCATTGTGTGCGAGTAAAGGTGCCTAGCAACAGCGATGTCTCCCACTAAGTAGGAGGGCCCACTGAGAGCCTTCGCCTTAATGGATGCAGCCCACGTAACACAACTGCCTCTCACTTCCTTCTTCTTGGCAATTCTCAGCCGCACTCTGCAGGGGCAGTGAAGACGTTCCTGCAACCTTTTGGATGGGAAGTGTTCGATCACCCACAACACAGCCCTAATTGGCTCGACCTGTGTATCATCTCTGTTCACTTGAATCACTGGATACGATGACAAAACTTGGGCGCAGGCTAGGCGCTATAGACCAGCGTAGAGAATTATCGGAAAGCACAGGCGGCTGCCTTCTATGAGGATGGTGTTGGAATATTACGGTATATTGATAATTTTTGCTTGTGGACCGTCTGACAGCAACTGAATAAAACACAATTTTAGTGCCATACGCGTTTAGCCTTTATTTTCTGCAAGGCATCATCAGTGGCCTGTAATATGTACATATGTTACCTATTTAATTTACATTTTTGTCACTGTGCCTATAGGTTATAAACAGTTCTGGTGGTTGGTATTTCCTATTAAGTAGTAATGTTTTGAATTGTACTTACAGGTTGCGTGGCCAATTTCTTACATATTACGCTCCTGTTGCATTTTATGTGTTGTTCTTCTTGTTATGAACGCCAATTTGCGGTTTTTTTCACATTCGACAGCACTATGAACTGAACGCTTGTTTTAATGCATGTTTTGGTTTCTGTTGCCGACTGTCAAATGTTTTTGCCAAAGATCGAATGTTATTGCCAACCCTATGAGTGTAACTATTGAAGTATTTGTGGTCTGTTCGTGTATGCATATATGTGTGCGTTTCTGTGTGTGTGTGTGTGTGTGTGTGTGTGTGTGTGTGTTTTTTTTTTTTTTTGGTGTGCTATTAATATTTTTTGTTTTTGTTTTCATATATATTTTTTGTGTTGTGGTTGTGTGTGTGTGTGTTTGCGTCTGTATAATGGTGTGGTACAATTTTTTTTTTTTTGGCTGTGTGTGTGTGTGTGTGTGTCCAGATGGTGTGGGGAAGAGTCTTTTGGTTTTATGTTATCATTTCCTTTACTAAGTGTAGTAGGGAGCCTGTGCTGATGTGAGTTTGTTCTTTTATCACATTTTTGTTTTCTGCTATGGCTTTCTGGATGTGGAAGTTTTCTTGCATTTGTATAAGATGTTTGTCATGGTTGCTTATTCTCATTATTTTCATTTCTTGTTCCATGTTTGTAGGATGATGGTTATAGTGTTTTAAATGCTCTGCAAATGTGGAATGGTTTGTTTCATACTTCCAACATCTGATATGCTCTTTGTATCTTGTTTCAAAATTCCTGCATGTCATGCCTATGTATACTGCATCACAACTTTGACATTCAAGTTTATATATTTCTGTTTGTTGGAATTTGTCCCTCGTGGTAGCTGGCTGGCTTAGTTGTGATTGAAGGGTTTGCCCAGGCTTATATGCTATTCTGAAACCCTGTCTCTTTAGGATGTTTGCGACTCTGTGTGTTAGTTTATGTGTGTAGGTCATGGTGTACCATCAGGTTCTTTTCGTGTGATGTTGTCATTGTGTGTGTTTGTTGAGTGTGTTTGTAAGTTTTCAGTTTGTGAGTTCATTTGTATTCTGGGAATGTTGTGTTTGTTTTGTATTTGTGTTTTTATTTTTTGATTGAGGCTGTGTACCACATGTGTGTCACACCCGTTGATCCTAGCTATTTGTATGATTGTACTCACTTCTTGTTCATAGTTTGTCTTGCTGAGTGGGATTCTGTTTAGTCTATGTAACATGTGTCTTAGTGCTGCAAGTTTTTGGCTGTGGGGTGGTTGGATGTGGAATGTATTATTGTGTCTGTGGCTGTTGGTTTTCTAAAGATGTTAAATGTATGTTTGCCATTTTCTTTTTTAATTGTAATGTCAAGAAAATTTATTTGGTATTCTTTTTCTTTTTCAAGTGTGAATTTTATGTTCTGATGAGCTTTGTTTATTTCTGAATGGAGTTCATCTATTTTTTCACTTGGCTCATCTACCAGACAAATTATGTCATCCACACATCTGTACCAATATATGATTTTGAAACTTTCATTTGTGGTTATCTTTTCAAATATCTGATTTTCTAGGTGACTGATGAAAGTGTTTGCTAGTGTTCCTGATATTGGGGATCCCATAGGCAGTCCATCAGTTTGTAGATAATATTCTTTCTCAAACTGAAAGTAGTTTTGTTCAGTTGTCAGTCTGAGCATATCTGTTACTTCCTTTATTGCGTCTGTGGTGAGGTTGCTGTGGGATGAGAGATTTTGTTCTATGATTTCTATTGTTTCTGTGATAGGGATGGAGGTATACTTATTTTCTATATCGAATGAAATCAGTGATGCTGTGTATGGTACCTGTATGTTCTGTATGTTTTCTATTAGGTTTCCTGTGTTTATCACTGTTCTGTTGTTTTCTACTTTATAGTGTTTTGTAACTAACTTTTGGAGGTGTTTGGCTATGTGGTATGTTGGGGCTTTCTTGAAGTTGACAACAGCTCTTATTGACATTCCGTCTTTATGTACTTTCGGTTGACTGCGGAGTGTTGGTGCTTGTGTGTTTTTCTGTGTTAAGTAGTATTTCTGTTTGTCTGTGAGTGTGTGTTCAATGTTTTTCAGTGTTCGTTTCACATTTGCCTGGAATCGTGTAGTGGGATCTGATTTCAGTTTTTGTATGGCATTGGTGATTATGTATTCCTAGGTTTTTGTGATGTATTGCTCTTTATCCATGAGAACTGTTACATTTCCCTTGTCTGCTCTTGTTATTAAAATGTTATCGTTTGTTAACTTTTGTTTCAACCTTTTCATAGTGGCTGCTTCTGTTTGGTTGTTCTTATTGTGTGTCTGCTGTGTTTGTTTTATTATGCCTTTTATTTCTTTTTTTACTGGTTCTCTTGTCAGTCCTATGTTTATTTCACGTGTAAGGATGTGTTCAGTTTCTACTATGAGATTTTCTATGTAATGATTGTTTACTTTGCTATTGGTGCAGTGTTTCAAATCTTTTTCCAAGAGCATTTTTGCATTTTCGTGTAGTTCTGTCTCTGTTAGGTTAGCTAAGCGTGGATGGAATGTGTGTTGGTGTTCATGTGGTTTCACATTTAAAATGTAAATGTATTTTAGCGTATTTTTTACTGTTGGTTTCATTATCTTCTGTTTATGTTTCTTTTGTAAATGTTTCATTGCTGTGTATGTGTTGTGTTCAGCTTTTCTACTAGTGCCATGAAAACTGCGGCGTTTCCTAGATTTTTTGCCAGTTCTAGATACGTCTCATAGAGCATCATGTTTAGGTGCTGTTTTTTCGAATAGAGCATCTTAATTTCTTGTAGTAACAAATATCGTTCTGCAAATGATTTCGACTTTTGTGCCACTGTAGAACTGTTTTTAACCTTTACATTAATGTAACTTGGAATGATATAGTTCTTTTTGCATGTTTTGTTGAATTTTATGTGCTGTATCGTCTTATGGAGTTTCAGATGAATTTTCTAGAACCGGTTGTACACGTTGACAGGGAATGCTTGACATAGCTGTATCGACATCTTCAACTTTTTGTAGTCCTGTCTTCCTCAGTTGCATGTAATATTACGCTATATTGATAATTTTTACTTGTGGACCGTCTGACAACAACTGAATAAAACACCATTTTAGTGCCATACGTGTTTCGCCTTTATTTTCTGCAAGGCATCATCAGAGGCCTGGAATATGTACATATGCTAGCTATTTAATTTACAATTTTGTTACTGTGCCCATAGGTTATAAACAGTTCTGGTGGTTGGTATTTCCTATTAAGTAGTAATGTTTTGAATTGTACTTACAGGTTGCGTGGCCAACTTCTTACATATTACGCTCCTGTTGCATTTTATGTGTTGTTCTTCTTCTTATGAACGCCAATTTGCGGTTTTTTTTCACATTCGACAGCACTGTGAACTGTTTATGGTGTTGGAAATTTGGTACAACGCTCCGACAAATGTCTAGGTCGGAGCAGCAGCAACTATGTAGAGAAGTATCTGGAAAGGGCAGCTAATTCTTGCAAATAAAATGTTTCTGATTTTCACTGTGGTTTCCATTTGCGACCGATCCGAACTTACTTTCTGGACAACCCTCCTAGAATGAATAAGAATATCGAAGTGTGGTTTATCCAAGTTATAGCGGTCAATATGGTGAATTTCGTGACGTTCAGAAGTTACTTTGACCATTTATGGTCGCCGATTTACGACACTGACCTTTTTCTAATAGAACTACATATTTATTTGTGTGAAAATTGAAAGAAACTTGTAAAGAGGTTCGACGACATAACGTGTATAGGACGTGATTCAATAGTATCAAGGTAACAGGGATGCAAAGTACTGTCCCCCCATCAGGAGAAGAGGTTCCACAAACGTCTGCTCTAATACACCAAATTTTCTCTTTAGAGGGTCTGTAATTGCATGTGCTTTGGGATAGACATCCATAATACGTAAACAGAATAACATTCACTTCTGAACCATCAGTGCATGCACTAGTATACTCGTATAATAATCGTCAACCCCTACGATTGGGTTTGTAGTGGCAGTTAGTGAGTCCTCAGTCATATTTCGTTGATTCGTTGGTTGATTTGAGGGTAGGAGACCAGACAATGAGACCGTCGGTCCCATCGGATTAGGCAAGGATGGGGAAGGAAATCGGGCGTATCCTTTCAAGGGAACATCTCGGCATTTGCCTGAAGCGATTTAGGGAAATCACTGAAAAAGTGAATCAGGATGACCGGACGCGGGTTTAAACCGTCGTCCTCCTGAATGCGAGCCCAGTGTGCTAACGACTGAGCCACCTCGCTCCTTTGTACTTTCTGACCTTCCTACGCTGGTACGGTACACTTGTAGTCGATAACAGATCAAGTGACGAGTTTTCATATGAACAGAGGTAGAAACTCATGAATCGATTCTCCGAGCAAACGGATCCGGAAAGTTCGAATATGACATCGTACGTCTCATTCGCGAGTTTAATGCGAGTAGACACAGCTCGTTCCTGATCTCTCCTAGGCGCACTGTAAACACCTTTACTTGTGGCACCCGCAGGAAGGTAACTTGTCCAGCATGTCAGAAATCACAGCCTCAACTACCCATATAGCACCAGCGAGCCACACGTTTCAAACGCCAAGTCCGTACTTCGACCGATGGGTCACGTGGCGACCTCCAAGGCTGCCGCCCGTTGCCGCTCGCAGTCCGCCGTCAACAACACTGGGCTAACTGCCAAGTCCGCGACTACCGCCCGAGGCGCGCGATATCGCCACTTCCACCAGAGGGAGCAAACACCATCTCTATCCTGCGACTCAGTGAACCACGGTAGTGACAACCTTGTGACTAAAAACAAATATCATGCCACACAGGGTGTCAGGGCTACGTGTATACAAAGACATTTGTTTATACTGTATTTCAGTACCTATTGAGGTGTACAATCTCGTTAGTCCAACATTGTACACAGGAGCTCAAACATTTTCATGCATGTTGGCACACTCAATGAGGGCACTGTTTGTAGGTCGGCAGATATCGAAACGGTACTCAGTGCTCGTCATATACTCACAAGCATATAGACCTCTGCAAGACCGTTGTTTCAAATCTACAAACCTCTAATCTTTTTTCTGTAAGCAATGTCCTTGATAAACCCCCATGTACTCATATCCAGCAGAGTCAGTTTGGGCGAGGGAGGAGGTCAGGCAGTTGGACCTTCCCCTTCCAATGCAAAGCTCATGACACGTCTCATGGAGAAATGTGGTAATATACTCATGACAGTGTCGTGGGGTACCATACTGCTAGAAAATGACGTCCAGGAGCATATCTGGAAAGGCATAGTTTGTCAACATGTCAAGACATGTGTGCCCTGTCAATGTAAGCACCAAAAAATAATGCACAAATCAAACCATGTTTATGTAATGTCAGCAACACAGTAACTTTTGGTGTGTCACTTGAGTAGTCAATCTTTTATTCTGGAGTTTCACTTCCCCATATTCGACAGTTATGCCAGTTAACTTTGCATAGACGTGGAAAGTAGATTCATCACTGTACAGTACTGCGTCAATGTCGTCGGTATATTCGTCTATACGATGCAACATTTCAAAAGCAAAATCACATCGCCAATGGTGATCCCCAGACTCAGCACGGTCGAATAGGGAACGGCTATTGGATTTACGAAGGCTTCTAACGAATGCTTCGCAGACACGATCCGCGATCTCTCTATTCACATGGGGTTTAGGATATTCCAGCATTTTAAGTCTCATTGATAAATGAACTTTAGTATCTACATCTACATCTACATTTATACTCCGCAAGCCATCCAACGGTGTGTGGCGGAGGGCACTTTACGTGCCACTGTCATTACCTCCCTTTCCTGTTCCAGTCGCGTATGGTTCGCGGGAAGAACGATTGTCTGAAAGACTCCGTGCGCGCTCTAATCTCTCTAATTTTACATTCGTGATCTCCTCGGGAGGTATAAGTAGGGGGAAGCAATATATTCGATACCTCATCCAGAAACGCACCCTCTCGAAACCTGGCGAGCAAGCTACACCGCGATGCAGAGCGCCTCTCTTGCAGAGTCTGCCACTTGAGTTTATTAAACATCTCCGTAACGCTATCACGCTTACCAAATAACCCTGTGACGAAGCGCCGCTCTTCTTTGGATCTTCTCTATCTCCTCCGTCAGACCGATCTGGTACGGATCCCACACTGATGAGCAATACTCAAGTATAGGTCGAACGAGTGTTTTGTAAGCCACCTCCTTTGTTGATGGACTACATTTTCTAAGCACTCTCCCAATGAATCTCAACCTGGTACCCGCCTTACCAACAATTAATTTTATATGATCATTCCATTTCAAATCGTTCCGCACGAATACTCCCAGATATTTTACAGAAGTAACTGCTACCAGTGTTTGTTCCGCTACCATATAATCATACAATAAAGGATCCTTCTTTCTATATATTCGCAATACATTACATTTGTCTATGTTAGGGGACAGTTGCCACTCCCTGCACCAAGTGCCTATCCGCTGCAGATCTTCCTGCATTTCGCTACAATTTTCTAATGCTGCAACGTCTCTGTATACTACAGCATCATTCGCGAAAAGCCGCATGGAACTTCCGACACTATCTACTAGGTCATTTATATATATATTGTGAAAAGCAATGGTCCCATAACACTCCCCTGTGGCACGCCAGAGGTTACTTTAACGTCTGTAGACGTCTCTCCATTGATAACAACATGCTGTGTTCTGTTTGCTAAAAACTCTTCAATCCAGCCACACAGCTGGTCTGATATTCCGTAGGCTCTTACTTTGTTTATCAGGCGACAGTGCGGAACTGTATCGAACGCCTTCCGGAAGTCATGAAAAATAGCATCTACCTGGGAGCCTGTATCTAATATTTTCTGGGTCTCATGAATAAATAAAGCGAGTTGGGTCTCACACGATCGCTGTTTCCGGAATCCATGTTGATTCCTACATAGTAGATTCTGGGTTTCCAAAAACGACAAGATACTCGAGCAAAAAACATGTTCTAAAATTCTACAACAGATCGACGTCAGAGATATAGGTCTATAGTTTTGCGCATCTCCTCGACGACCCTTCTTGAAGACTGGGACTATCTGTGCTCTTTTCCAATCATTTGGAACCCTCCGTTCCTCTAGAGACTTGCGGTACACGGCTGTTAGAAGGGGGGCAAGTTCTTTCGCGTACTCTGTGTAGAATCGAATTGGTATCCCGTCAGGTCCAGTGGACTTTCCTCTATTGAGTGATTCCAGTTGCTTTTCTATTCCTTGGACACTTATTTCGATGTCAGCCATGAGAGTATCCATGATCCATTCTCTTCTCATGCGTCGCTGAACACTGCTTAAAGATTTTAACTACGCTAACCGTAGTAGAGACTGGAATACACCCAGGAAATAATTGAGGACGTAGTTTGTAAATACTACTCCGAGATGAAAAGGTTGGCACAGAGTAGGAATACGTGGCGGACCGCTTCAGCCCTGTCAGAAGATTGATGACTCAAGAATAACCAAATAACCATAGGACATACTTTGCCTTTCGTTGTTACGTCCACATGTTATCTGTCAGGAGTACGTCTGTCTGCTGCACAGAAAACATTTGTGAGCTTGTAAATAATTCGTACCCTCGCATGCATGCTCCACACGTCTCAGCGCTATTCATTAAATGGTGAGGACCACACCTTGGAGGGAGTCTCTATCAACTGCGCGCATGAGGCGAACGAGGTAGCACAGTGATTAGCACATTGGACTCCTAGTCTGGAGAACGACGGTTCATGCTCGCGTGACTTCGTTGTCGGTGGGATGTTAAACACTGATCTCCTCCTCCACCTCTCTTACAACAATATAAAATGGCCAGTTCTTTCGTTATAAGCACTTTTTTATGAATGCCTTTGTCCTAGGCACCCTATACACATACACAAACAAAAATTTTAATTTTTGTTCGGGGGAGTAAGCAACATCGTCCCAGAAATAAAATACACTACTGGACATTAAAATTGCTACACCACGAAGATGACGTGCAACAGACGCGAAATGTAACCGACAGGAAAAAGATGCTGTGATATGCAAACGATTAGCTTTTCAGAGCATTCACACAAGGTTGGCGCCGGCGGCGACACCTACAACGTGCTGACATGAGGAATGTTACCAACCGATATCTCATACACAAACAGCAGCTCAGGGGCGTTGCCTGGTGAAACATTGCTGTGATGCCTCGTGTAAGGAGGAGAAATGCGTACCATCACCTTTCCGACTTTGATAAAGGTCGGATTGTAGCCTATCGCGATTGCGGTTATCGTATCGCGACACCGCTGCTCGAGTTGGCCGAAATCCAATTACCATTATCAGAATATGGAATCAGTGGGTTCAGGAGGGTAATACGGAACGCAATGCTGAATCCCAATGGCCTCGTATAACTAGCAGTCGAGATGACAGGCATCTTATCCGCGTCGCTGTAACGGATCGTGCAGCCACGTCTCGATCCCTGAGTCAACAGATGGGGACGTTCGCAAGACAACAACCATTTGCACGAACAGTTCGACGACGTTTGCAGCAGCATGGACTATCAGCTCGGCGACCATGGCTGCGATTACCCTTGACGCTGCATCACAGACAGGAGCGCCTTCGATGGTGTACTCAACGACGAACCTGGGTGCACAAATGGCCAAATGTTACTTTTTCGGATGAATCCAGGTTCCGTTTACAGCATCATGATGGTCGCATCCGTGCTTGGCGACATCGCGGTGAACGCACATTGGAAGCGTGTATTCGTCATCGCCATACTGGTGTATCACGCGGCGTGATGATATGGGGTGCCATTGGACGTTACATTTCAGTGCACGTTACATTTCAGATGTGTTACGACCCGTGGCTCTACTCTTCATTCGACCCTACATTTCAGCAGGATAACGCACGACCGTATGTTGCAAGTCCTGTACGGGCCTTTCTGGATGCAGAAAATGTTCGACTGCTGCCCTGGCCAGCACATTCTCCAGATCTCTCACCAATTGAAAGCGTCTGGTCAATGGAGGCCGAGCAACTGGCTCGTTACAATACGCCAGTCACTTCTCTTGATGAACAGTCGTATCGTGTTGAAGCTGCATGGGCAGCTGTGCCTGTACACGCCATCCAAGCTCTGTTTGACTGAATGCTAGGAAATCGGAAGTACCCTTAGCCTTGATGACAGCCTCCAATCTCGCAGGCATACGTTCAATTAGGATCTGGAAGGTTTCTTGGAGAGTCGCAGCCCATTCTTCACGGAGTGCTGTACAGAGGATGGTTAGCTTAGGTTAGTGGTGTTTAACGTCCCGTCGACAACGAGGTCATTAGAGACGGAGCACAAGCTCGGGTTGGGGAAGGATGGGGAAGGTAATCGGCAGTGGCCTTTCAGAGGAACCATCGCGGAATATGCCTGAAACGATTTAGAGAAATCACGGAAAACCTAAATCAGGATGGCTGGAGACGGGACTGAACCGTCGTCCTCCCGAATGCGAGTCCAGTGTGCTAACCACTGCGCCACCTCGCTCGGTGTGTACAGAGGAGATGTAACGTTGTCGGTCAGTGAGGCCTGGCTCGAAGACGGCTTTCTAAAACATCCCATAGGTGTTGTCTAGGATTCAGGTCAGGACTCTGTGCAGGCCAGTCCATCACAGGGATGTCATTGTCGTGTAACCACTCCGCCACAGGCCGTGCATTATGAACAGTTGCTCGATCGTGTTGAAAGATGCAATCGCCATCCCCGAATTGCTCTTCATCTGTGGGAAGGAAGAAGGTGCTTAAAACGTTCATGTAGGCATGTGCTGTGATAGTTCCACTCAAAACAATAAGAGATGCAAGCTCCCTCCATGAAAAACACGACCACACCGTAACACCACCGCCTCCGAATTTTACTGTTGGCACTACACGCGCTGTCACATGTTGTTCACTGGGCATTCGCCTCACCCACACCCTGCCAACGGATAGCCACACTCCATGTACCGTGTTTCGTTACTCCACACAACGTTTTTCCAATATTCAATCGGCCAATGTTTACGTTCCTTACACCAAGTGAGGAGCCGTTGGGCGATTACCGGCGTGATGTGTGGCTTATGAGCAGCTGCTCGACCATGAAAACCATCTTTTCTCACCTTCCGCCTAACTGTCAAAGTACTTGCAGTGGATCCTGATGCAGTTTGGAATTCCTGTGTGATGGTCTGGATAGATGCCTCCTATTACACATTACGACACTGTTCAACTGGGGATACTTAGGGGTGTGGAAAACTTGCGTACAGACGAATGACAGAAGTGATACCCAATCACCTGACTACGTTTAAGGCACACCCTAGTCCGCCAGGCCTTTAGTTATTGGGACGCTTGGAGGAATGTGCACGTGACGCCAATTAACGACGTGCGGACGCGGTCGCGTCTTCAGTGCGTGCCATCAGCTATAACAACAGCCGGGTATACTTCGAATAGTGCGTCATTCCTTACGCCGGAATGCAGAGTAGTGTACTGTCATGAAAGGACGCCTGTTGAACACTTCCTGCAAACACATGTTTATCGCAGAATGTATGCATTCCGGATCCATGATTATTGGAATTACCTCCGAAACTATGCATTTCCGGACCCATGTTTATTTACTTATTTTTCTTGTTTCTATGAGTACTGCCACCTCTCAAAGTATTCGACAGTTTGTTTTGAACACTCTATACAGGTGGTTGCGACATGCATGCATCAATACACTCAGCAAAATCGATTAGAGAAGATCAAGGAAAAGTGGAGTTTCAGAAAGCGAAATAAAATTCAGTGAATTGCTTAAAGTAGTGAGATATATAGTAAGTGGAAGTTTAGTGTGCCACAACGTAAAGAGGATGTGATTTTGCCTGTGGTGAACGAAATAGGAGAAACTGGAAAAAGTGGCGAAGAAAGGAAACAGTTGAGGAGCGTGGAACCGATCTATTTTCACAACGGAATAGAATGAGTGCAATGAGAGAAATTTTAAAAGATGAAAAACAAGATGAAGTCAGAGGACTGAGAGCGACATTTTGCAAGTAGAAAGAGAGAAATTATTAAAGGAACAAGATAATGAAATGAACTACGTACATTAACAGTGCGTAAAGACTGAAATCATAGTTTCATAAATATTTAAGCGTGTTTGAAATGCTCTCGAATTTTTTTTTTTTTATTATTCTTCAACTTTTTGGGAAAGTTCTCGAACTAATTTTTGAAATGCTCTCGGTGTTCTAAAAGAAATGAACGGGTAAATGACAGTATTTTAATTCAAATTAGGAATTGTTGAACGTTGAATATAATAATACTTTAGAATAGTTTTTAGCACTCGAGAATATTTCTGAGAATGACGTGGTGACATATAATAATTTACGACGTCCAAGATAACTTAAATGTTAATGTATTCACATTCGACTATTAGTACGTGACGATATGATGCGTTCACTGACGTATTTTATACGACTTCATGACGTTTAGAATATTTAAATGAGATCGTTAGGTATCTCGACGAAGATATTAGCGAATTAAATATATGTGACAGATGGCAGTCAAGTACTGAAACCGTAATGTGAACTTTATAACTTTTAAACGCTCTTGGTCGTAATGAATTATTGTATATATATGTCAATCACCGCAGTCTTCCGTTTGGTAACAATAGTAGACATTTCCGGTACTAATATTTTACGAAATTTTTGAATATTCATTGCTACGAAGTTCGGAAGTGACTCATATGAAAATAAATATAAAGGGAAGGGAGGGTTTTTCAGCTAGTAAAAATATAAAAAGATCACAATTTTCCACAACCTGTACAGAAACAGTTAGTTTCACACGCTACTACCACATAGCATAGGTTCACAGGTTGTTATTTACATAACACATTGCCGCATAAATTGAAAGATTTCAACGTAAGTTATGTAATAAATTGAGAAAGGAGAGAAATAAAACATAACTGTGTACCAGTGTTCCGTATTTATTATTCAATTACAACGTCTTGCTTCCCACTCAGGTATCATATCCCCCACAGATACAGTTCTCACGAATTATCGACTCGCTGGTGGTGGCTTCACCTCCAAGAACGGTTAGTAATTTCTTTTCATGTAAATATAGAATTAGTTTCGGTCCACAAGCAATCATCAGGTATCACAAAATATTCCAAACTGCATACTAAGCGATATAAAGTAAGTGGCATAAAATAATACAATGTCCGTTTGAACAGTGACGAATCGTAGCTTGTACATTATTTGACGCCACTACTTTTATACAGCTTTGTTAGGTTTCTGAAATAATTTAATGATAGCTGATGATGGTCTGTGGTCCGAAACTGACCGTATTGTAATTTTATAAGTGGCTCTTGGCGATTATTCACAACCTTTTCAAATATTTACGAGCTGTAGGTCACATCTTAAAATATGGTAATACAGCTTTTGTGCTGCGGAACGGCGCCTAGAACTAGAGACACGGTGACCTCGCGCAGTGCTCGGCCGCCTCTCTCCAAGGCGGTGGCTGCATGAGGGCGGACGCTTACTGCCATCTGGTCCCGTCCGACCCGGGTGAGCGGAGACTTGGGGACCCACGGCACACGCCTCGCCTCGCCTCGCCTCACCAGTCCGGTAGAACCTGTACCTGTCAGCCGCCGCCGGAGCGGTATATAAGGGCCAGCCCGCTCCAGGAATCGACACTCTCACCCAAACAGCACAGCACAGCGCAGCTCCCAGCCAACGCCAACCAACCAACCAACCAACCATGAAGGCTGTTGTCGTGAGTACACTTGTCGCGTTCTCATATCATAGAGTTACTTGAGTCAGAAATCTCTTTCATTCTCAACTAAAGATGTAAGAAAGGTGAAGTCGTCACCATCTCAGTGTCGGGCTTGATGTTCTGGTGGTAAAGCTGCAAACTGAGAGATAGCGTCTTTCAGTTCAGGTCGGACCTCGGAAATTTTCAGTCGGACTTCAATCTTGCATTCACTTTCAATGATGAGGGGGTTCGCGAGGAACGACGAGTTCGGCATCCACGTTCAACTGTAGGGCCCCTCCTCTCAGGAGGATCACTGGGGTAGGTTACGGACACGCAAGTAGCAGAACTGCGGTCCAATTGGAGGACTTGGACCTGGCCGTTGAGCAACAGAAAATTGTTATTATCAACCAACTGAATACTGCAGAGCACTACTACGTAACGTCCTGTTGGAGGTGCTAGACCTTCGTCTGCTTCGATCTTTGGACCCAGTTACACATCCAGTTATGAGGGGAGATAGGTCTACATTTTATCAGAATTGGCATTTTACTGCTATGTCTACATCTACAGCTACACACCACAATCCACCTTACAGTGGTCTGCGTAGAAAACTCTGTGCTCTTCTATCACTTCACAACATCACTGTCCGAGGCGCCTTTGTGCAGTTCTCTCATTTTCTCCCCACAACTTTCTCATTCCACTTTCAAATGGTCGGTCAGTAGGGTGACTGCTGGGAATCCTCTGTGTGAGCGCGAATCTCTCTTACTTCGACTACGTCGTTGCGGCTGGTCCCGGCGGAGGTTCGAGTCCTCCCTCGGGCATGGGTGCGCGTGTGTGTTTGTCCTTAGGATTATTTAGGTTAAGTAGTGTGTAACGTTAGGGACTGATGACCTTAGCAGTTAAGTCCCATAAGATTTCACACACATTTGAACTACGTCGTCTTTTTGAGAACTATGCTAAGAAGAAGCAATGGGGTAGTACGTTCTGAGAATTTTAACAGTAAAGTATACAGACATACACAGCACCTGTTTGTAGCGTCTGCCAGTAGAACTGGGTGTGCATTTCAGTGACAGATTCGCGACTACTTAACGAAACTGTGGGGAAACGAGCTGCCCTTCTTTGGATATTCTCTTTTTCCTTTATGTCCTGTCTGCTACGGATCGCAGACTGACTTGCATTATTCAACTGTTGGCAGAACTGGGGTCCGTAAGCTTCCGGCTAGAAGGGTGACCTACACTTTCTAAGGATTCTGCCAATTAATCTCAGTCGTCAGTGGAACCGCTGTTAGTTGTGGTCGTTCAAGTGTAAGATTTTTGATAACATTTTTGGGAAACAGCGCTCTGTTAAGCTACATAACATCGGCGGAAAGAACAGTCTACATAGCGATGATTATTGTATTAAAATGACCAGTTTGAGCACTTTCATTTGCTGACGTCGACTGGCTGTTCCAGACGTCAAGTTCTGCTGATAGCGCTGTTCTGAAAATGGCCTAAGATTAGGCCGAAACCGATCAGTTTTAATAAAATAACCATAGCGATCTGGACTGTTATTTCACTGATTTCATTTTCCAGGGTTCTGTTGGCCGGGAACGCCGTTTCCGCCTCTGCTAAACTGCATTTTTGTCCCCTTTGTCTCGATCGTCGTGTGCTAATTTCTTCCAACATAGCATAATTACTTAAATTCGTCTACTTTGTGGTACCCACTTTTGGTGTTAGATTCATTACTGCTGCCACTCACTATTTTCGTCTCTCAATCCATACACTGATGATAGCAATCTCATCAGGTATGATTATGATACTAAAGAAGCGATCTGTGGCAAAATAAATGATAACACCGCTAATTTAGGACTGTATCATAATCACGTACTCTTTCGCGACACACGTCTTATATCAAATGATAACACCGCGAATTTAGGACTGTATCATAATCATGTACTCTTTCGCGACACACGTCTTATATCAAATGGCCTCTCTGCACTGGTCGATTGACTATGAAAATCCGAGCTTTCGACAGTTGACTAGCATTAATCAATAGAGTAGCTGACTGTCGAAGGAGTAAAGAGATCGCAAACTGTTGTCGTTTGCTTTATCACAATCCATTACGTATAGGCACAAGAGATTGAGCGCACAGCTAGATTGTCACCACGGTTTTCGGTAGGTTAATTTGGATGCATGGCATACGCCATAACAGTAAGCCCTCAGCCAAATGTTGACAATTCCACTACCACCTCTACTGGTATTAGGTTGGAAAGTCGCCTAGAACCAAGAGAAACCTTCAGAAAACCTGTACCATGGTCAAGACAAGGACATTGTTTTTAATTCACTTTTCGCTCAGACTCCAACAAGACTGCTATGTATGCCCAGTCTAAGTGTACATTGTAGCCCTTTCCATTCGAATACGCCGAATCGTGCTGTTTTCGGTTCTAATTTATTTTATTTCCGGCTTTTTTTCTTGCTTTGCTTCCAACCAACCTGCAACGACTCTTTGGATTCCTCTGGTTGATGCTAAAATTCGGCGCGAATAGACTGCGGCACATGTAACTAAGTTGTGTCAAGTTGATAGCACTATGTCGTCGCCAGGTTAGTACCTCGTAATTAAGCCAAGCTATTGTGACGATCTGCTGGATACCGTTGTTTCGTAAACGAGTATATTCTGTTGTACCAAAGCCAATTATTTCTAATCTCATGTATATGAATAATAATTTTGCACCGGTACTAACAAGAATTAGCGAGTTACCTGTTTATCGCATAGCTTCAGCCTTGGATGGGCAAGGTTTTGTGCCGACTTTGTCAGCGCTATTTGTACGTTTTTTGGTGGGAAATCTCTGACGTACATTAGCTTTCTTACATGCAAGTCTAAAAGAAGATAAAGACTTGTTCCTGTTAGAGAATGCTGATTTGATTGGGAATTCTTCCGTGTTCACTGTACTTTATAGATGTTTCAGTTCTCCAATGGAGGTTTCTCTTTAGTGAGTAGTGCTGTGAAAATCTGACAGGGGGAAGGCCATTATTCTCCATACGTTTAGGATCTCTTTGACACAAGCATTTTTGGCCTCTCCGGACTGAGACAGGAGGGAACGAGACTGCGAGGCACGATTCGAAAATTAGTTAGGTGCTTCAGAAAAAGCAAAAATATACGAACGCCATCCAAAATCAGGTCTGGACAATTGATACGGTGGGTAGGATTACTGGCCCACAGTGGATGACATTTTCTGTCACTATTGGCATGACAGTATGAGCACTGCAAAAGTACAACTAAGTTAATGTGCATAAAACGAAAACAATATTTTTGTCTTCCAAACGGGACGCATTATTTCAAGCTCTTTCACATAACAGAAGGAGTCTGCACTGGCTCCTTGTACTCCAAAAGTTATAAATTCGTTGTGGTTATTCATTTTTATGCCATAAAATATAAGGTATGTACAGCGTAGTATTTGGCTATCGTTTCTGTAAGTTACAAGTAAAATACAAAGGATTAAGATACAAGTAACGTAAGTAGAAGCTTTGTTTCATTAATGATGCACTAAATACGAACGATGTTGCATCAAGTCAACGAAAAGTTAATCTGAAATAAAAGCTGAAATAAAAGCGTCCTCCCACGATTCTTCAAGTGCTTTTCTCAACAGATTTTAGAGAAATGCATGTTTTCTGGTTTAACAGCAACCAAAATTTTTATTATTTATTCCTGCCTTGGGTCACACCACTGCTGTTACTATCGTTTTCCGATATCTATATCTGTATACCTCATCGCACGATATGCTGCGTGATGGAGGGTATTTCTGGAACCTCTGTCACTTTCTCACATATCTGCTACACACGCGAGCAGTGCGTCGTCAAGAAAGTCTGAGATAAACTTCTGTGAGACCTCTGATTTTTTTTTTCTTTTCATGGTCATTTCGCGAGAGATACGGGATAGAAAGTAAATACCTAGAAGTGTTTTTAAAACATTTCTTTGGCGGACGTATTTTATTTCTTGGAACTGCTCTAAAATCCGTATTGCAAGTGCTCTTTGAGCCACCATTTCGAGGATGTGTTGTTTTTTCTTAAGATACATACTATGAGGAGCAACGGCCTTGCCGCAGTGGATACACCGGTTCCCGTGAGATCACCAAAGTTAAGCGCTGTTGGGCATGGTCGGCGCTTGGATGGGTGACCATCCAGTCCGCTGTGCGTTGTTGCCATTTTTCGGGGTGTACTCAGCCTCGTAATGCCAATTGAGGAGCTACTCGGCCGATTAGTAGCGGCTTCGGTCAAGAATACCATCATAACGACCGGGAGAGTGGTGTGCCGACCCCACGCCCCTCCTATCCGCATCCTCCACTGAGGATGACACGGCGGTCGGAGAGTCCCGGTAGGCCACTCGTGTTCCGAAGACGGAGTACTTACTATGAGGGGAAGATGTTGGCATAGGCCGGCCACACTACGGCGATGGTTCCTTCGCCTCTTCCCTGCCACAGCGCTTTGCTATGCAATATGCTGTCGGAGAAGAAACGCCGTTTTCCACCTCCAAGTGACAAACAAATGCGTTCATGATGAAACCTATAAGCAAAGGAAGTAATCATTAATTTTCGGCGTCACTGTGGAGCAACAACGATTGTACTTAATATTTTAGTAAAAAGCAGTGCATATCGCATTGGTTTGATTTTTAATGTTCGATAACCAGTTTCTGCTTATAATACCATCCACAGACATATGGGTACACGCGAGTTAAGGTGAGGTGCTGGTGCTACGTGGTGCCTACTGGTACCTGTCACTAAATTAAATGCGAGTTGTATTTCATCTTCCGCTGTAGGATTCCATGGTGTTGGTTAAGCTGCTGGATAGCAAAGGGTTTTCTTTCCCTTTGTGCAATAGCCACTTCCCTCGTGGTGTGCAGCAGTTATGTCTCTATAGGTTACTGTAAAATGATTAGTATGATGCTACCTTAGTGTGGTATTATGATGGCGAAGAAAGGGAATGGTGTAACTCGGTGCTGGCACACCACGAATTCCTCTCAGATAGCACCAAACAGATCGCCGAGCTTAACATCCTCATTCGACGTAAAGATCACCATCGACAGTGTCATATGCCCTGACTTCACGAGACACTGCGGAGGGGTTTGGAATTAAATCCAGGACATCGGCGCAAATTGTGTCTGCTACCACCTCTGTACTCTTGCTGGCCACAAACTGTTCAGCTAGCTCGGAGTCGTGTGTCAACAGCAGAGAGGCTTGAGTTAGAGACCTTGGTCTCAAGGGAGGGGGATTCATTTATTAAACCGTACCACACCATTCAGATTTATGTTTCGTTGAGTTCCTTTAAGCCCACGCATTTGTATAGACGTTGCGCCTTATTAATCCTCATTTTTCAAGTCTGCCAGTGCTCAACGTGACAATCGGATGACGTTGCAAATGTTTCCACAAAGATTATGTATTGTTGACCCACGACACACACACTAGCTGTACATGGGTCTCAACTACCGAAATACGAAATCGAATTTCGGAGATCATATTTCGCTGCTGTGTTTACGTGCTCAGGTCTGAAGCGGATTTGCTAGCCCAGTTAAATATGGCGTGCGGGAACCAAAGCCAGCGGGTGTGGCCGAGCGGTTCTAGGAACTTCAGTCTGGAACCGCGCGACCACTATGGTCGCAGGTTCGAATCCCGCCTGGGGCATGGATGCGTGTGATGTCCTTAGGTTCGTTAGGTTTAAGTAGTTCTAAGTTCTAGGGGACTGATGACCTCAGATGTTAAGACCCATTTGAACCATTTGAACCATTTTTTGGAAACCAGATTTTGCTGTTTTTGACATAGAGAGCACAGTCACAATGTTAGAGACAGACAAATTCATGCTCAGTCTAATATTACTGCTTCTCTTTCACCGCGCAATAAGTCACTCAGTCAGTATTGATCGAATAACGGTAAAATGTAAATGTCATGTGACTAGGGCCTCCCGTCGGATAGACCGTTCGCCGGGTGCTAGTCTTCAGATTTGACGCCACTTCGGCGACTTGCGCGTCGATGGGTATGAAATGATGATGATTAGGACAACACAACACCCAATCCTTGAGCGGAGAAAATCTCCGACGCACCCGGGAGTCAAACGCAGGCACTTAAGATTGAATTTCTGTCGCACTGACCACTTAGCTACCGGGGGCGGCCTACGAATAACGGTTTTGCGCTTATATACGAAAGCAAATCGATTGCGAATGACGAAAATCGGTAGGTATAAACGGATTTCCAGAATTGATTTGCTAGTGTTTACATGAACAACCAGGTGTGGTATTGGTAAATCGGTTTGCGAAATCCGATTTTGGGTGCGCATATAAACATGGTAAATGTGTAACCGCCACCCCGATTCGTTAACACGTTCACACAATCGTGTGGCACCGATGTCTCACGATCGACGCTTCCAGTTATGCTACCAGCAATACACTATCATATGACGTGTTATCTGCCGACTAGGCGCAACGTACAGTTGTGAATTCAATTTTCTGCGATCCTTGAATGACAGATTTCTGAAGAAATGGTACATCACATAATATGTAATTATTTTAGTGTAATATTATATTATTTGATCTCTTCTTGCTTCAAAAGACTGGACTTTCGCAACAGAAGTCCGTATATTAAAACATAGGCTATGGCCTTCGTTGACGACAGCCGCCTCAAGGTGAGAAACAAGAAAAGCACCTCTGCGAGATGAAAGAAAGCACGAATAAGCGCGTCACCCCACAACTATAAACACAATTTTCAACGTCGCCGTGAAAATGTTAAAGAATACAGCTCTAGTGCACAAAACCGATTGGAATGTCATTTCTCCTGATCTATACGTGTCACACAATGATGTAAGTTTGTAGCAGTCAGTGAGGTATATGGATGCTCTCAAAATGTATTACGAATAGAGTTAGTGGTAAGGTAGCAACAAATTAAAACTTCTGCGCAATGCTGGAGCTTTACTACATGAACTGCGGTAGATCTTTCTTCTGTCATTATTTTGCCCGTATGTGGAGGGGAGAGAGGAGGAATGGGGCTCGACAGTCAGAAAAAAATTAGAAATGGTTTGAAATTCTGAGAAAAGTTTCTAGGGAGCGACTAAGTGCTCCCATTCGAAAATACTGGACGAATATAGTTTGGGTAATTCGCCCTCCTTGAGTTGACCTGCCATGAGATAAGTACACTAACTTTTAATACTTGGTGTATTGTGTTAAATCCTTAACTAAAGATCATACCCTTTAATGAGTAAATAAATACATCATTTCAAACATTGGTGAGTGATTATGAGATATGGAATATGAAATTTTTCTTTCCCCTGGAATCCGTTACATAGGCAGCTTACAACTGATATATTGTTTCCGTTTTACACGTTTAGTAAAATAGATTTTTGTGCGTGTGATACATATTCAACTAGTGTTACATAATCTCGTCAACTGCTACGGAAAATGATGTTATCCTTAAGGTAACTGAAATGCAAGTAGTTCATATTACGGGAATACTTAATACAAAATGGTGGAGAAAGGTAAATTTATCAGTGTGAGGTAAGGTATCATTTTCCGGAAAAGACTGAATCAAAGGTTCGGAGCTAAAACGAGTAAAAAGTCATATGTACCATTATTCTGTTGGTGGTAATAAAAAGAAGTGGCTTCTAAATGACAAACAGGACTTCTCCGTGAACTATGAAAGCCTTAGAAACTGGCTGTTTACCCAGAAGTTAATCAATGCGGTAGAAACAGATGACTTAGGGCAATGAGCCATTATGTGAGACGCAGAACAATGGCTTCAAGATACGGCGCCGTGCACCACAGGCGAATATCGGAGCACACAGTGAACAATAAGGCATGCGTACACATCAAATTGGGAACTGAAAACGTTACGGGCACGCAGCTGCAAAAGGATCATTAGCCAGCAGCACCACACTAGGAAACGTTGCCGGATTCTTCGCTGATCGCAGTATTCTGTACGAACGACGAGGGAATCAGACCTAATTATAGCGCAAAATCAATGTAAATCCATTCACATCCTTCCGAAAGGTACACAAGTTACGAAATTAGCTTTCTAAAGATCCGCGGCAGCACTAATAACCGCATAATTTCGTTACAACCATACTACACTCCTGGAGATTGAAATAAGAACACCGTGAATTCATTGTCCCAGGAAGGGGAAACTTTATTGACACATTCCTGGGATCCGATACATCACATGATCACACTGACAGAACCACAGGCACATAGACACAGGCAACAGAGCATGCACAATGTCGGCACTAGTACAGTGTATATCCACCTTTCGCAGCAATGCAGGCTGCTATTCTCCCATGGAGACGATCGTAGAGATGCTGGATGTAGTCCTGTGGAACTGCTTGCCATGCCATTTCCACCTGGCGCCTCAGTTGGACCAGCGTTCGTACTGGACGTGCGGACCGCGTGAGACGACGCTTCATCCAGTCCCAAACATGCTCAATGGGGGACAGATCCGGAGATCTTGCTGGCCAGGGTAGTTGACTTACACCTTCTAGAGCACGTTGGGTGGCACGGGATACATGCAGACGTGCATTGTCCTGTTGGAACAGCAAGTTCCCTTGCCGGTCTAGGAATGGTAGAACGATGGGTTCGATGACGGTTTGGATGTACCGTGCACTATTCAGTGTCCCCTCGACGATCACCAGTGGTGTACGGCCAGTGTAGGAGATGCCTCCCACACCATGATGCCGGGTGTTGGTCCTGTGTGCCTCGGTCGTATGCAGTCCTGATTGTGGCGCTCACCTGCACAGCGCCAAACACGCATACGACCATCATCGGCACCAAGGCAGAAGTGACTCTCATCGCTGAAGACGACACGTCTCCATTCGTCCCTCCATTCACGCCTGTCGCGACACCACTGGAGGCGGGCAGCACGTTGTTGGGGCGTGAGCGGAAGACGGCCTAACGGTGTGCGGGACCGTAGCCCAGCTTCATGGAGACGGTTGCGAATGGTCCTCGCCGATACCCCAGGAGCAACAGTGTCCCTAATTTGCTGGGAAGTGGCGGTGCGGTCCCCTACGGCACTGCGTAGGATCCTACGGTCTTGGCGTGCATCCGTGCGTCGCTGCGGTCCGGTCCCAGGTCGACGGGCACGTGCACCTTCCGCCGACCACTGGCGACAACATCGATGTACTGTGGAGACCTCGCGCCCCACGTGTTGAGCAATTCGGCGGTACGTCCACCCGGCCTCCCGCATGCCCACTATACGCCCTCGCTCAAAGTCCGTCAACTGCACATACGGTTCACGTCCACGCTGTCGCGGCATGCTACCAGTGTTAAAGACTGCGATGGAGCTCCGTATGCCACGGCAAACTGGCTGACACTGACGGCGGCGGTGCACAAATGCTGCGCAGCTAGCGCCATTCGACGGCCAACACCGCGGTTCCTGGTGTGTCCGCTGTGCCGTGCGTGTGATCATTGCTTGTACAGCCCTCTCGCAGTGTCCGGAGCAAGTATGGTGGGTCTGACACACCGGTGTCAATGTGTTCTTTTTTCCATTTCCAGGAGTGTACTTCTCTTGATGTCACTAAGAAATGTTTGTTTATAGCATATGTTTTCCTGCAGGAAGCTGAATGATTTGTCACAGTCATGGTGCACCACGTTTTAACGTCGTGTAATTTGTATGCTGACAGCGAGGAAGCCTTCGGCTCACTGACGGACAGTGGAAAGTGGAAAGAAAATAGTTGACAGTCTGTGTGGTGTTAGCACTATTGCCCAATTTAATTGGATGGGTGTTTTTTAGTAGCTGGCTCATCGTATCAGTTCAGCCCACACGCGGTCCTCATATCCGACTCGCGTGCAGCTTGGCACACCGTGGCCATCCCTGATCTACAGCATTCCAAAGCGACCATTGTACCCTTCCAAGAGGGCGAATAATTCATTGTACAAAGTGCTCAGTTTTTTTAAAAAGAAGACAGTTGCCAAGCTGGATTTCTGATATAAGACATTGGTTCATACCTTATCCAGATTACTTCTTTGAGTGAAGAGAATTGTCTTCTCTCTCTAACAAGCACTATGGAGATTTTCCAGGCACATCACTCCACTAACGATGTAGCAGGATGTCACGAATATTTATACCAGTACTGTTATGACTGTTTCTTTTTTTACAGGCTATCCTGCTCGCCGCCGCCGTGTGCGCCCAGGCCGTGGAGAACAAGGAGGCCACACCTGAGAAGAAGCAGGAGAAGAGAGGCCTGCTGGGTCTGGGATACGGTGCTGCGGTCGCCGCACCCGCTGCTGTAAGTACAACACAGTTACTTCTCAAGGCCATACGTGTATTAACAATGCATAGTAGTACAGTACAAGTCAGACGCATTACCACACTCACGAGGTGATAAAGTAGGGATATGCAAGGACTGCTCAAAATGGGGAGCTGTTACAGTTGTGGTATACACTGCTAGTGAGTTAATTAGCTACTATTTACTGTTGTAAGATGGCAAACGGGGAGATCATCAGCGCCATTGCTTGAAGGAAAGAGAGAACTGGGAGGTCAAAATGCTATAAGAAAACAACAATAACTTTTAAAGCTAGCCTGTATCAACAAACCAGTAATTCAAATAAAACATTCATATTCGAAGATTCATATAAAACCACTCATAAAACACAGAACAATGACAATACATACACACGCAAAAGGTGCTGTGCTGTGGCTGGACGACTACTGTAATTGGTGAACAATCCACACAACGATATACTTAAATTCCAAACCCATCATTTTGGGAATCTTGACAGCACTCAGAACCTTAAAACACGAATCTCACTCCTCTCATCATCAGTTATATTAGAGCGCAGTTTCTGCGAGAGACTCATGTCTGCTGTCACACATTCAGTTAACATATGTCGTATCGACAGCCGTGATCCACATCTGTGACACAATCGTGGCTTCTCCCACTGTAAGAGGAATCCATATGTAGTGGGTAACATCCCACTCCAAATATTTTACGAGTAACTTTTTTGTCTTTTTTGTGGCCAGAATAATGTAAAGTTTCACCTAAAGCATCTTACTGTTTGTTAATCCCAGCCACTAAGCCTCATACCAACATATTTACTTCTGGGCAGCACCTGTGGTAACTGAACAGCGAGAAGGAGGTAGATGGGAGCTACCTAGTAGGCAGCTGCATTAGCGAGTTCATTTCCCATGAACCCTATGTTTTCTGCAACCCAGAAGAAAATTATTTCCATTTCTTGGCTTTCCAGGAGAAGAAGAGTGTCCTAGATAACTTTCGCCATCATATCTTTTGGCTGAACAATAGAAATGGTAATGGTACTTTGGGAAATCAGACCGGATGAAAAAGTTATTGCCACGATGGCATCTCATCTGCTCCAGTGTCCTCAGGAGACCAAAGAATTCCCCACAGTAAAGTGAAAACCGCTTTGGGAGCCTTGTTCTAAGGACATTCGGGAAACGCGATGGAGCTGCCGGTAAAGTCCCACTGCTTGACCCATCGGTGGAGACACTACTGGATGGCGATAAAATCTGGTTATATTTGCTTCTTTGGTGGAATTCCCCCTGAGCCGTTGTAATACCCAGGGAGTTGCGTTGTTCACCCTTGGCTTTCTAGTTCAATTCCACTCCACTGTAATATCTCAAAGACATGTCTCACTCCAATACGTAATTGCTTCTTCGTTTGAAAAATAACGTTCAAGAGACATTCGGTACATGTAATACAGAACTGTTGCAAGCCCCGCCAACGACTTTCGATTCACAGATGGTTGCAAAAAAGGGCCATTTCAGATTAGTATTATGATGGAGACCGTCACACAGAACCTTCATCAACAGGCTTTTCTCTGGTGGTATGGTGTCCATCTTAACAAAATAAAGGATCAATAATTTAAAGGCATGCTGGGCGTTATCCGATCGTGGTAGCTTGTTAGAATTGGTAAACACCTTCTTCAGAGACAGCTGCAAGTTACAATTCTTCGTTAACTTACTTACACCATTCAACATGGCAACATGTTCAAATGTGACTCATAATCAGGGGAAAATATTTCAGATCACAGGAACGCTTCGATATTTTTAGGGAATAATTCTTACAGCAAATGGTAGAGATAAGTGGGTTAAAGGTCAGCTAAGATGCTGCTGGGCCACCGGATTACACAACGACCGCAAGGCTGTAAAATTAACTTCAAAATGAAACGACGTAAATTAGAGACAGCTCAATGGACTCATCGTGGGACGAACACAAAATGGAAAAAGTCTTAATTCGTCCGTAAAATAGTGCTTTTGTGTAACATCACGATTTTCGAAAAATTGTTTCATACTGAAACTTCATATAAGACAAAATTTCGAACTTGTTATCAGAGAGAGTATCTAAACTTATATTCAGCCAATAAACACTTCTCGACGCACATACCGCTCTTGAATGGTACACCAACTGCAATTTTCACCTGCAGCTGACTAACATTCTACACCCAGCACATGTATCAGGCAAACAAGCCAGGTAAAGCACGAAACAGTGATGATTGTGATTTAGTATTGGGCACAGCAGTTTCTTCACGACTATCGATACTTCACACGTCAAAATGAAGGTGCAGAAAAAGGAGAAGAAGAAATATGGTACAAAGTAATCTCTGTCTGTGACGTGTGAGGGTATATGATCATCATAATGTTGATGTCTGATCATTCAGTAGTTGTTTAAATATATGCGTGAAGTATGCTCCTAAGTGTACGTCAAAACGTACTTTCTGTTGCAACAGGTGAGCTACGCCGCTCCCGCCGTCAGCTACGCGGCCGCCCCCGCTGTCAGCTACGCTGCCGCCCCTGCCGTCAGCTACGCCGCCCCCGCAGTTAGCTACGCCGCTCCCGCCATCGCCGCTGCCCCAGCCATCAGCTACGCCGCCCCCGCGATCGCTGCCGCCCCCGCCGTGAGCTACGCCGCCCCCGCCATCGCCGCGGCCCCGGCCATCAGCTACGCTGCCCCCGCCATTGCTGCTGCCCCCGCGGTCCGTTATGCCGCCCCCGCTCTGCGCTACGCCGCCCCCGCCGTCGCTAGGGTCGCTGCCGCCCCTGCCTACTCCTACGCCGCTCCGGCCTACTCTTACGCTGCCCCTGCTCTCAGCTACGCCAGGTAAGTCGAGTCAGATACATAGAGAGACATTTCAAGGATAAGAACTGCTATAGCCTACCATAGTATGGTCAGTCATAAAGCATTGTATGCGTTACGTTATCGTCAAACTTAACACTTGTTGTTGCTGGCCGCTGGTGGCCGAGCGGTTGTAGGCGCTTCAGTCTGGAACCGCGCGACCGCTACGGTCGCAGGTTCGAATCCTGCCTCGGGAATGGATGTGTGTGATGTCCTTAGGTTAGTTAGGTTTAAGTAGTTCTAAGTTCTAGGGGACTGATGACCTGAGATGTTAAGTCCCATAGTGCTCAGAGCCATTTTTTTTTTAACACTTGCTATCTGTAAGTGCTATTGCTATCTGAGTGGAAAGGCATTAGGTACCCAAACGAACCTAACGAATGTTGATGGCCTTCCGTAGTACACAACAGCAGTAAATACTGAGAGGTAATTACAGTTTCATTCATTTATATGCTATGTATACTTTCTCTCCGGAAATTAAATTTCAAGTGACTTTTGCTGTGGAAATCATAGCCAGTTCCTTCGCTTAGTACCAGCCCTGTGAAATCTACATGGGAGCTATCATTGTTAATGTGGGCCCTCTATTGTACTCGAAATGACATGACACGATTATAAAGTTTTCCAAGTCACATGTTGTAGATTACTGCACAAGAGGCACTGAAGTGAATACCCATACGTAATCGAATCATCACTTCATGAGTCGCCCTGATATTAGACACATTGCAATATGCGTTCATTGTCTCCGACAGCATGAAAATGCTAGCACATGTGGCCAAATACATACAATACTGTTATCTGAAGATTATATACTACAGAAATTTATGGCAAGTTCTAAGAAAAATATGTCACCACAGTTTGACGTATATGATGAGGTCAATCGGAAACGGGTCTAGAGGCTTAGAAATCAATCATGTTATAACAAAATTGTAGCTCATTTACTTGTAGTCTGAGACAAATTATGTGCTACATAACTGTGATTTCGTTACTTCTTACAGCTACTGCCTTTCCTGACTGTGACAACGGTGGTTCTTGTGCAAAGCTCGGATTTTTGTACGGAATTAATACCACAAGTTGTGAAGTGCCGAAGAGACGCGATTCCGTGTCACTATCGGTATTTAGCAATTCGTATGTTAGTTCTGACAGCTCACCTGCGGCGTCTCTGTGTTTCAGCATTACTCTTTGTCCGCTCTCG
The DNA here is from genome assembly GCF_023864345.2 of Schistocerca serialis cubense. Taxonomy (NCBI): domain Eukaryota; kingdom Metazoa; phylum Arthropoda; class Insecta; order Orthoptera; family Acrididae; genus Schistocerca; species Schistocerca serialis. The sequence goes on along the minus strand of NC_064647.1, from coordinate 217,843,788 downwards.
CTTGCAAGTAACTTCAGCTTCATCTCTCTATTCTGACACGCTTTGCCAAAGATAAAATTTCAGCCCAGTGTGACATCTATGTCTCTGTGTCTCCACGTGGTGGGTGGGGTGGTAGAAAAACAAATCGGTCAGCCTTATGGAACTATTAGGAATAGAATGAGTGTGACGTACTCCGGTCAGGTTTTTTGTCTTGTTAGAGCTGGTGAAGACACATTTCTTTTTTTCATTCAACGTGGTTCGACTCATAAAAAAAATTGTCGCCTCAAAGTTGATATCCTTAAGCTACTAGGCCAAGCTAATGCTTTTCCAATCCTGATTTTGTTTATTGTCATGATTTTCATTGATGGTGATTTATATTCTAATCTAGAATGTTTTGCGTAAGTGAAGCAGGGTGCTTCCCTCCTCCTCCTTCCCCTCCCCTCAAACTCGCACAGTTCCCTACTTTTATTGGAAGCAAAAGATGCTTCAAACAAATATCCTAAAATTTATTACTTGTGTATTGAAGATATACCAGCCTCACTATTTACCGTATTACCTTTTTTATACGCGTATCTCACTTCGACTACACAATTATAGAATTTATGTAGTAGGGATATCCAAGTACGTGATGTGTCGCAACAGGTTTCACTGTTACAACTTCGCTGATTACGCTGATTAGTCCGCCAATTACATACATCGCCATCGATCCACACAACTGTGATTCGGGTGAACCTAACAATCTTCTTTTAATCTGGTCGGCTGTTGAACACGTTTCTGGTTCCACTGCATGTTATACATACGAAACACTAGAGCTCGCATCAGAAAAAAAATGAGCAGTTACTTTTCAGTGGACGTGTCTCAGAATTCGGTAACGTCATTAAATCTAGCATTAAGAAATGTTAAAAGCCTCCAATATGCAAGACCTAGAGTGGGGAGGAGTCTGCCCATGGTGAGAGGCAGTGCATGCACCGCGGCGCAGGTGGTTTTACAGCTTCATCCTGTACCAGGTTTCACAGGTTGCGAGAGAGTGGTAACATCGCCCTTCATGTTACAGGTACGCCGCCCCCGCTGTGAGCTACGCCGCCCCCGCTCTGTCCTACGCCGCCCCCGCCATCGCCAAGTACGCTCTCCACTAAGCGACATCGCCATCTCAGCGTCTGCATCACAGGTATGTCCATCTACCTTACTAGGGCAGGACTTACAACGCAAGTTTTTAATCAGTCACTTTTATTTAGATATATGACCACACAAAACGATTGTAATTCCGAAACTAATTTTGATGTTATTGCAGTCTGAAGACTGGTCTGATGCAGCCCTCTATGCTAGTTTATCGTGTGCAAGTCTCCTCATCTTCGACTAACTACTGCAACATACATTCACTTGTACCAGCGTACTGAAATTTATTGCTTGGACTCGACCTACAATTCTTACCCCCCCCCCCCCCCCCCATATCATTCCCTACATTATGAACGGGACGATTTCTTGATGTCTCATTATTTGTCCTATCATCTACTGATCTCTTCATTTAATAAAGCTTCACCGTAATTTCAATTTTCCCCGCTTTCGCATTACTTACTCCTCCTGACCATCATATCTTCAGTGTTCCCCTGTAGCAACCCATTTTAAAAATTCCTGTTCCATTCTTGTCTTAACTTATTACAGTTCACATTTCAGTTAAATCTATAACTCATGTCAACAACTTTCTTTCTCATAAATTCTCTACTTCTTATAGCTAGTCTGCATATTATGTCGGCACTGTTTCGGCCATTATCAGCTGCAGCTGTAGCAAAATTCATCTACTACCTTTAGTGGTTCACTTCTCAATTTAATACTCTCATCGCCTGTTTTAATACGACTATATTCCATTATCCCTGTTTACTTTCGTTGATGTTCGTCTTATTGTCTCTTGTCAGTATGCTATCCACACCATTCAGCTGCTCTACCAAAACCCTTGACTTTCTTCTTTAGTATGGCACAGCCAAACCCAAAAGATTTTTTTCCCGTTCCTGGGACTTAAACACCCATACCAAATTTCTATTTGGTTTCCTGTACTGCTTGTTGAGTGCACTAATTGAATAACTTTGGGGATGGACTACAACCATGTCTCACTCGCTTATGAGACACCGTCTCCCTTTCATGCACTTCGACTCGATTAACTGAAATCTGGTTTCCATACAAGCTGCAAACAACATTCCGGGCCCCGTATTTTATTTGAGGCCTTCATAAATTCAAAGCGTCAGTAAACATTGTGAAAAGCGTTTTCTAAATCTCATTCTTTTCATGGAAACTTCAACATACACACAATGTACAACAACAAACCTATAGAGAGCAAAAGCTCAGATACATAGTGTCATATTTCCTCATAATTAGCACCATTCGTTACGCATTTTTCCCAACGATGAGCCACAACCTTCACACAGCTCTCGTAAAAACTAGAACCGACTGAGAGGGTTGCCACAATCATGGTGCTTTCTTTTACTTGGCTTCGCTCGTTTTTTGTACCTTGCTTCACAGGTAAAGGATTTTCTCACTTATTCCGCACTATGTCCAATAAAACACTTTTCTGATCCTTCACGTGTTCTGAATTTCGCCTTCCTTCCCTTCATATTTGCAGTTTATTCAAAATGAAATTACACTACAGATAATTTACTTGATTAATATCTAATTGAAGGACGAAATATATTCTTAAACTTCGTATCGTGTTGAGTGGATACTGGTAACTGAAACGTACTACATTGATAACGTAATTTTGTGTAATGTATTGTAACTTTCTGATATATTTTGTCTGGCAACGTCCCGTGCTGCCTTTCAAAGAAAGCGTGGTAAATCTCATGGCCTTTCTCCTCTATCTTTGCAGGCTGACGATCCGTTCCGGTGGTATCACGGACAACGATCACCATCTTCAGTTCACCACAAGTTTATCGCCAAGCACAAACACCTGACAAGCTCTGAGATTACAGCGCAGAGAGCCAATGAACATTAATAAAGAAACATCCTATTTATTTTCGACTCAAGTCTCTCATCGCCGGCAAACGCCTGAAAAACTTCAAGCCTGTAGTGCAGACGCAAATGTAAATTACTAAATAAAGATTCTATTTATTCAAACATTGATTAACTTTATTTTTGTTTTTTCCTACCTACCTTCGGGAAAAACAACATTCCTTCGTTGGAATTACAACGAACTGAAATGGACATATATGGAAACTGCTTTGTGAGTGTCAGGAGCAGTACGTCAAATAAACAATATTCGCAAAATAAAAGAAAATTTTACTTAAATTTTCGAACACTGTGCGTATCAATAAATGACAATAACGTTAAATTGCTGCAGATGCCAGATAAATTATATTTTTCACTGATACAAATGTGAGCGGAACTGAAACCTGGCACCGTTGTGCATGATCAGGCCAAATAGCGCTTTGGCAAGTACTTCTAAAACATGAAATATACCAATAAAGATGCAATAATTATTGCATCTTTATTGTATTTATTGTATTTGTATTATTCAGTCGCTTGTTGTTGCTGGTCGGCTATGCAAGAGTTAACTGATACTGTCTTAACCAAGAAACACTGTTGTTTTGACTTGTTTGTTTTATTTGAATGAGGTTTCAATTATTTATTAGTAGATCGAATCATTATTTTAAAATATTTCTGGCCAGAGGCGATGTAATGTGTAATTTTGACGAACTGGGTTGTTCGCTTTGTGAACTGATTACCAGTACACATCACATCGCCTCTGGCCAGAAATATTTTAGAATAATGATTCGATCTGCTAATAAATAATTGAAACCTCATTCCAATGAAACAAACAAGTCAAAACAACAGTGTTTCTTGGTTAAGACAGTATCAGTTAACTCTTGCATAGCCGACCAGCAACAACAAGCGACTGAATAATTCCAATCGCAAAGTGATAACCAAAATACACTGAAACAGTGCTTATATCTCATGGCAATTCCTTAAAGTATTTAATCACCACACTTTAAACATAAGGAAAAAAAACCAATAAAAACCACAAGGAATGTTAAAACATTGATGGCTATAACTTATGGTAATGACTGTAAACTCTTGAATACTTAGACACCGAGTCCTTGTAAACCTAGTACACGGGTTACACAGCTAGCTTCAGATTTCTAAGGACATGAAAGGCTCGAACTAAGCAACGTTCGAACAGTCGTATCACACTATTCTCACGATCTACTCCTGTACACAAACTAATAAATGGACAATTTTAATTACAAGACAAAACATTCATTAAGTTGGTGTATAAGTTCGTAGCAACTTCGTTATGCACAATGGTATTAGACCTGCTTTTGGTTTATTTATCGATTATCATTTTTTATTTTTATTTCACTGTTGCGATTTGAGTTTACACATTGTCATTTTGTCATATGAAGAGAATAGAGCTGGGGACTCTAATAAATGTAGTGCTATGTGGAGGAATCGGAACATTTCCGACATATTCTTCTGTTTCAGTTCAGTATAGGGGCGACAGCAGACGATGCAGCCACAAACATTAGCGTCGTAAATGGGGACAATGTCACTCGAAAGAGCACGCCAGGAAAATCGTTTTCTCGTTTTAAGGTGGAGCGTTTTGACATTAGTGAGTCTGCAAGTTCAGAAAGACCTTCCGGGTTTGACGGAGGTTGTTTAAACGCATTAATCGATAATTACATACGTCACTATACTCAAGAACTGGCAAGTGTGTTGAACTGCGATCATTCCAGCGTCGTGTGACATTTGCATGCAATGGGGATTATAAAAAAGTCGGATATATGGGCTCAGTATGCCCTAAGCAAACATCATAAATAACAGCGGGTGGCCACTTGTACACCTCTGTTTATTCATCAATTTGCTCGTAAACAACAGCGATCATTGCTATCCTGAATCATCATTGGTGATGAGAAATCGTGTCGTTAACACAACGAAAGGAAAGGAATAGTTGAGCCCAAACAGTGCTAAATTCTTGGTATTACAGCTTGATAATAAATTCAACTGGGAGGAGCACACCACAGAATTGCTGAAGCTTCTTAACAAATCTCTATTTGCAATGCGAATTGTGTCAGACATAGGGGATATAAAAATGATAAACCTGGCATTCTATGCTTATTTTCATTCCATAATGTCATATGGGATTATTTTTTTGGGGTAATTCATCAAGCCAAGTTAAAGTTTCCGGGCTCAAAAACGTGCAGTAAGAGTTATATGTGGTGTGAACTCAAAAATATCCTGCAGAAGTCTGTTTAGGGAACTAGTGATCTAGCTACTGCTTACGAATATACTTATTCCTTAATGAAATTTGTCATTAAGAATATATCACTTTTTCAAACCAACAGCTCAATTCATGGAATAAGTACTAGAAGTAAGAGTAATCTTCACAAGGATTTAAAGTCACTTGGTCTTGTAGCAAAAGGTGTGCATTATTCCGGAACACACATTTTCAATAACTTGCCAGCAGACATAAAAAGCTTAACAACCAATGAAATTAAGTTTAAGAAAAGCCTAAAGGATTTATTGGTGGCCAACTTCTTCTACTCCATGGGTGAATTTCTCAGTAGAACCAACTTATATACACTCCTGGAAATTGAAATAAGAACACCGTGAAATCATTGTCCCAGGAAGGGGAAACTTTATTGACACATTCCTGGGGTCAGATACATCACATGATCACACTGACAGAACCACAGGCACATAGACACAGGCAACAGAGCATGCACAATGTCGGCACTAGTACAGTGTATATCCACCTTTCGCAGCAATGCAGGCTGCTATTCTCCCATGGAGACGATCGTAGAGATGCTGGATGTAGTCCTGTGGAACGGCTTGCCATGCCATTTCCACCTGGCGCCTCAGTTGGACCAGCGTTCGTGCTGGACGTGCAGACCGCGTGAGACGACGCTTCATCCAGTCCCAAACATGCTCAATGGGGGACAGATCCGGAGATCTTGCTGGCCAGGGTAGTTGACTTACACCTTCTAGAGCACGTTGGGTGGCACGGGATACATGCGGACGACCATCATTGGCACCAAGGCAGAAGCGACTCTCATCGCTGAAGACGACACGTCTCCATTCGTCCCTCCATTCACGCCTGTCGCGACACCACTGGAGGCGGGCTGCACGATGTTGGGGCGTGAGCGGAAGACGGCCTAACGGTGTGCGGGACCGTAGCCCAGCTTCATGGAGACGATTGCGAATGGTCCTCGCCGATACCCCAGGAGCAACAGTGTCCCTAATTTGCTGGGAAGTGGCGGTGCGGTCCCCTACGGCACTGCATAGGATCCTACGGTCTTGGCGTGCATCCGTGCGTCGCTGCGGTCCGGTCCCAGGTCGACGGGCACGTGCACCCTCCGCCGACCACTGGCGACTACATCGATGTACTGTGGAGACCTCACGCCCCACGTGTTGAGCAATTCGGCGGTACGTCCACCCGGCCTCCCGCATGCCCACTAAACGCCCTCGCTCAAAGTCCGTCAACTGCACATACGGTTCACGTCCATGCTGTCGCGGCATGCTACCAGTGTTAAAGACTGCGATGGAGCTCCGTATGCCACGGCAAACTGGCTGACACTGACGGCGGCGGTGCACAAATGCTGCGCAGCTAGCGCCATTCGACGGCCAACACCGCGGTTCCTGGTGTGTCCGCTGTGCCGTGCGTGTGATCATTGCTTGTACAGCCCTCTCGCAGTGTCCGGAGCAAGTATGGTGGGTCTGACACACCGGTGTCAATGTGTTCTTTTTTCCATTTCCAGGAGTGTATACATATATATATGCAATCTAACTTCTGTACCAGTTCAGTGCAGTAACGTGTTCATTGTAAATGAGTATTATTGTAGTTGTATTACACGTTCATTACCTTATAAATAAATAAAGAACTTTTTTTTATTTTAAATTCAGTGCATCAGTATTTGTAAAATGATTCTTTCATATAGCGTTCATTAAAAAATAACGACCATGCCACTTGGGACCTGTATGGTACATTAGCTTATTTGCTTGAGATGTAAATTTTTGTCATGTACTGTCGTTTTTCTGACATGTTCTACATCCTGGAGGACCTCGTCACTACGGATCAATTGGAATGAAAGTAAATCTAATCTAATCTAAACACCACTGGTGGCATTTACTGTCAACAACAGAGACGTCTTGCAGACTCAATAGAAGAAGAACGACAAAGAAGACTGCGTGAAGTGTTGCTATTCCACGGTAACGCCCGCCAGCGTTCTGCTAGACTAACATCGACCCCTATACAGCAATTAGTTCGATAATTCACTACGCACCCACCTTATTCTCCAGATCTAGCGACATCAGATTTTCACCTTCACCACTCCCTATCGAACAACCTTCAATGAACTTCCTTTATGGAGGAAAATACACTCTGAACATGCCCGACTAGTATTTTGCCTCAAAATCCCCAGATTTCTACAGTCGCGCAGTCGGGGAATCATCCCAGTGACAGCAGACTGTTGTAAATACATTATTCATAACTAAAGTCCCTGTTGTTGTTGTTGTGGTCTTCAGTCCAGAGACTGGTTTGATGCAGCTCTCCCTGCTACTCTATCCTGTGCAAGCTTCTTCATCTCCCAGTAACTACTGCAACCTACATCTTTCTGAACCTGTTTAGTGTACTGATCTCTTGGTCTCCCTCCACGATTTTTACCCTCCACGCTCCCCTCCAATACTAAACTGGTGATCCCTTGATGCCTCAGAACATGTCCTACCAACCGATCCGTCAAGTCAAGTTGTGCCACAAACTTCTCTTCTCCCCAATCCTATTCAATACCTCCTGATATTCTTCTGTAGCACCACACTTCAAAAGCTTCTGTTCTCTTCTTGTCCAAACTATTTATCGTCCATGTTTCACTTCCATACATGGATACACTCCATACAAATACTTTCAGAAACGACTTCCTGACACTTAAATCTATACTCGATGTTAACAAATTTCTCTTCTTCAGAAACGCTTTCCTTGACATTGCCAGTCTACATTTTATATCCTCTCTACTTCTATGGGACTTAACATCGGAGGTCATCAGTCCCCTTGAACTTAGAACTACTTAAACCTAACTAACCTAAGGACATCACACACATCCATGCCCAAGGCAGGATTTGAACTTGTGACCGTAGTGGTCGCGCAGCTCCAGACTGAAGCGCCTAGAACCGTTCGGCCACTCCGGCCGGCCCACGTTTGTCTTTAAGGTGTAGTTACTGTACAACGTAGTACGCTAAATCAGATTCCCAAAGACTCTGTGACCTGGTATCTCCCGCTTACTACCCTTGCCAGCTGTGTGGTGAATTAGTGTGAAATAGTGCTACAGAGTCAGACATTCAATCAGCAGCCGCCAAAGTTTACAGACTTGCATTTTCCGTCGATACCTGTATGAACATCAGTCGTTCACTAATTTGCGTAACTCCTTGTTGGAACGTCAGTTTCTTTTTCTTGTTTTTTTTTGTTGCCACTAATATTTGTCTGTCCTGATGAAACGCGTACGTTTCATATGTATTCATTACCAGCGATGGCGAGAAATGACGGAATCTCTGACCAGAGAGTTATTTATCGTGGCTGGTCTGCGCTCGACCGCGCGAGACAACAGTGCTAGTGTGTGGCGAGACAGTTGGATAGTTGTACTCAGTCAGTGCTAGTGTGTAGCGAGTCGGCAGAGGGAGTAGACAGTTGGATAGTTGTACTCAGTCAGTGCTAGTGTGTAGCGAGTCGGCAGAGGGAGTAGACAGTTGGATAGTTGTACTCAGTCAGTGTTAGTGTGTAGCGAGTCGGCAGAGGGGGTAGACAGTTGGATAGTTGTACTCAGTCAGTGCTAGTGTGTGGCGAGTCGGCAGAGGGAGTAGACAGTTGGATAGTTGTACTCAGTCAGTGCTAGTGTGTAGCGAGTCGGCAGAGGGAGTAGACAGTTGGATAGTTGTACTCAGTCAGTGCTAGCGTGTAGCGAGTCGGCAGAGGGAGTAGACAGTTGGATAGTTGTACTCAGTCAGTGTTAGTGTGCAGCGAGTCGGCAGAGGGAGTAGACAGTTGGATAGTTGTACTCAGTCAGTGCTAGTGTGTAGCGAGTCGGCAGAGGGAGTAGACAGTTGGATAGTTGTACTCAGTCAGTGCTAGTGTGTATCGAGTCGGCAGAGGAAGTAGACAGTTGGATAGTTGTACTCAGTCAGTGCTAGTGTGTAGCGAGTCGGCAGAGGGAGTAGACAGTTGGATAGTTGTACTCAGACAGTGCTAGTGTGTATCGAGTCGGCAGAGGGAGTAGACAGTTGGATAGTTGTACTCAGTCAGTGCTAGTGTGTATCGAGTCGGCAGAGGGAGTAGACAGTTGGATAGTTGTACTCAGTTAGTGCTAGTGTGTAGCGAGTCAGCAGAGGGAGTAGACAGTTGGATGGTTGTACTCAGTCAGTGCTAGTGTGTAGCGAGTCGGCAGAGGGAGTAGACAGTTGGATAGTTGTACTCAGTCAGTGCTAGTGTATATCGAGTCGGCAGAGGGAGTAGACAGTTGGATAGTTGTACTCAGTCAGTGCTAGTGTGTAGCGAGTCGGCAGAGGGAGTAGACAGTTGGATAGATGTACTCAGTGAGTGCTAGTGTGTAGCGAGTCGGCAGAGGGAGTAGACAGTTGGATAGTTGTACTCAGTCAGTGGTAGTGTGTATCGAATCGGCAGAGGGAGTAGACAGTTGGATAGTTAGTCAGTGCTAGTGTGTAGCGAGTCGGCAGAGGGAGTAGACAGTTGGATAGTTGTACTCAGTGAGTGCTAGTGTGTAGCGAGTCGGCAGAGGGAGTAGACAGTTGGATAGTTGTACTCAATCAGTGCTAGTGTGTATCGAGTCGGCAGAGGGAGTAGACAGTTGGATAGTTGTACTCAGTCAGTGCTAGTGTGTAGCGAGTCGGCAGAGGGAGTATACAGTTGGATGGTTGTACTCAGTCAGTGCTAGTGTGTAGCGAGTCGGCAGAGGGAGTAGACAGTTGCATAGTTGTACTCAGTCAGTGCTAGTGTGTATCGAGTCGGCAGAGGGAGTAGACAGTTGGATAGTTGTACTCAGTCAGTGCTAGTGTGTAGCGAGTCGGCAGAGGGAGTAGACAGTTGGATAGTTGTACTCAGTCAGTGCTAGTGTGTATCGAGTCGGCAGAGGGAGTAGACAGTTAGATAGTTGTACTCAGTCAGTGCTAGTGTGTAGCGAGTCGGCAGAGGGAGTAGACAGTTGGATAGTTGTACTCAGTCAGTGCTAGTGTGTAGCGAGTCGGCAGAGGGAGTAGACAGTTGGATAGTTGTACTCAGTTAGTGCTAGTGTGTAGCGAGTCAGCAGTGGGAGTAGACAGTTGGATGGTTGTACTCAGTCAGTGCTAGTGTGTAGCGAGTCGGCAGAGGGAGTAGACAGTTGCATAGTTGTACTCAGTCAGTGCTAGTGTGTAGCGAGTCGGCAGAGGGAGTAGACAGTTGGATAGTTGTACTCAGTTAGTGCTAGTGTGTAGCGAGTCAGCAGTGGGAGTAGACAGTTGGATAGTTGTACTCAGTCAGTGCTAGTGTGTATCGAGTCGGCAGAGGGAGTAGACAGTTAGATAGTTGTACTCAGTCAGTGCTAGTGTGTAGCGAGTCGGCAGAGGGAGTAGACAGTTGGATAGTTGTACTCAGTCAGTGCTAGTGTGTAGCGAGTCGGCAGAGGGAGTAGACAGTTGCATAGTTGTACTCAGTCAGTGCTAGTGTGTAGCGAGTCGGCAGAGGGAGTAGACAGTTGGATAGTTGTACTCAGTCAGTGCTAGTGTGTATCGAGTCGGCAGAGGGAGTAGACAGTTAGATAGTTGTACTCAGTCAGTGCTAGTGTGTAGCGAGTCGGCAGAGGGAGTAGACAGTTGGATAGTTGTACTCAGTCAGTGCTAGTGTGTAGCGAGTCGGCAGAGGGAGTAGACAGTTGGATAGTTGTACTCAGTTAGTGCTAGTGTGTAGCGAGTCAGCAGTGGGAGTAGACAGTTGGATGGTTGTACTCAGTCAGTGCTAGTGTGTAGCGAGTCGGCAGAGGGAGTAGACAGTTGCATAGTTGTACTCAGTCAGTGCTAGTGTGTAGCGAGTCGGCAGAGGGAGTAGACAGTTGGATAGTTGTACTCAGTCAGTGCTAGTGTGTATCGAGTCGGCAGAGGGAGTAGACAGTTAGATAGTTGTACTCAGTCAGTGCTAGTGTGTAGCGAGTCGGCAGAGGGAGTAGACAGTTGGATAGTTGTACTCAGTCAGTGCTAGTGTGTAGCGAGTCGGCAGAGGGAGTAGACAGTTGCATAGTTGTACTCAGTCAGTGCTAGTGTGTAGCGAGTCGGCAGAGGGAGTAGACAGTTGGATAGTTGTACTCAGTCAGTGCTAGTGTGTATCGAGTCGGCAGAGGGAGTAGACAGTTAGATAGTTGTACTCAGTCAGTGCTAGTGTGTAGCGAGTCGGCAGAGGGAGTAGACAGTTGGATAGTTGTACTCAGTCAGTGCTAGTGTGTAGCGAGTCGGCAGAGGGAGTAGACAGTTGGATAGTTGTACTCAGTTAGTGCTAGTGTGTAGCGAGTCAGCAGTGGGAGTAGACAGTTGGATGGTTGTACTCAGTCAGTGCTAGTGTGTAGCGAGTCGGCAGAGGGAGTAGACAGTTGCATAGTTGTACTCAGTCAGTGCTAGTGTGTAGCGAGTCGGCAGAGGGAGTAGACAGTTGGATAGTTGTACTCAGTTAGTGCTAGTGTGTAGCGAGTCAGCAGTGGGAGTAGACAGTTGGATGGTTGTACTCAGTCAGTGCTAGTGTGTAGCGAGTCGGCAGAGGGAGTAGACAGTTGCATAGTTGTACTCAGTCAGTGCTAGTGTGTAGCGAGTCGGCAGAGGGAGTAGACAGTTGGATAGTTGTACTCAGTCAGTGCTAGTGTGTATCGAGTCGGCAGAGGGAGTAGACAGTTAGATAGTTGTACTTAGTCAGTGCTAGTGTGTAGCGAGTCGGCAGAGGGAGTAGACAGTTGGATAGTTGTACTCAGTCAGTGCTAGTGTGTAGCGAGTCGGCAGAGGGAGTAGACAGTTGGATAGTTGTACTCAGTTAGTGCTAGTGTGTAGCGAGTCAGCAGAGGGAGTAGACAGTTGGATGGTTGTACTCAGTCAGTGCTAGTGTGTAGCGAGTCGGCAGAGGGAGTAGACAGTTGCATAGTTGTACTCAGTCAGTGCTAGTGTGTAGCGAGTCGGCAGAGGGAGTAGACAGTTGGATAGTTGTACTCAGTCAGTGCTAGTGTGTGGCGAGTCGGCAGAGGGAGTAGACAGTTGGATAGTTGTACTCAGTCAGTGCTAGTGTGTAGTGAGTCGGCATGCGTCCGCTGTGTGCTCTGCCCACGAGTCTGGTCAGGAATGTGGTGGGCGATATGTATATTATTGTAGAAGGTAATGGAGCAGCATTGCGCTCAGCTAATAACGTATGTTAATTGTAATTAATTTGTTCAAAAAGATGCCCCAATAATAACTTTTCAAAAAAACTCATTTAAAGAAAAAGATTCATTTCAAGCAAAATAATATTTCCTATGCATTCCCTCCAAGAATCAAAATTAAATATAAGCCAGCATTGCACGAAGCTATGACGAAAAATAAGAGCAGGTATACATGCAGTTTTACTGAGGTAAGAATTTTGGTTTAATTATTTCACAGGGCCGTAGGTCAGCGCTGCTGTCCTTATAAAATTTGTCAGGTTTAATTATTGCTGTTGAGTTGTTACATTCAGTTCATGGTTCATTATTTAATTAATGTTATTGTGGGTTTGTGATCGATCTTCATCCCTTAACGATATTTTGTGGGGAGTTTACATTTGCGCAATTTTTATTCTTTAATTTTGCAAGGAGGTTACGCTTGGCTCATTTTATTATTCAGTTAATATTGACTAACTTTATTGCGGGGAGGTTACAATAGGCGACCTCCGAACCAGGACAGTATTTCTTTGTGAATCTTCTGATAAGTAGTCATATATCTGCTCTTATTTACTTAAATATAATTAGGATTTGGCGCAACGCATTTACTAATTTTGTCATTTTCTTCCACAGATCATCAGCTATTCGTTGCTCTTTGTTGTATTTTTGTTTGTTGGATTTTGCGTTGTCTTTGTTTCATTATTGAATAATTGTGATTTGTGTAAAAATGCCGCGAAAAACTGTTAACAGTACATCGCGATGTATAATGAGTGAAAGTGCTGAGTCAAATAATATAACCGATAGTACTTGCGACACGCAGTGTAATAATGACAGTTCCCCATTTGTGGACAATCAGTGTGTACCGACCACTAATGTTGATGTTGATCCTAGTGATGAACAGACGAACTCAATTGTGTCCTCTGTTAATTTGACGACAATTGATGACGCGGGGCGTTCTGTTGTAATGAGCGCTGCCCAGCTCAACACAACCGGTTTGCAAAATTTACGTAATGAACAGACAAATTTGTCTAATGAAAACGAACAGTGTAATCAGAATGCGTCGGATTTATTTAATTCCGATTTAGTGACCAACAGTGTACATCCGATTAGAAAACATTTTCAAGAATCACAGAATGTCCAAACGAATGCACAAAACGTGACAACTGCAGACACACCATCACACAGCGCAGAGAATAGAGATGTTCATTTTAGATTTGATCAAGTTATGGCAGCATTGCTAAACTATTTCAAACAACAGAATGAAAGACAAGACAAATATTTCAAACAACTTAGCGAAATAATTAATGAAAGTTTTAAACAGCCGAACGAAAAACACAACCTTAACGAACAGAACAAACAACGTAATGAAAAACACAAACAATTCATGAAAGAACAAGAAGATTTTCTCAAACAACTTAAAGAATCGAACAAACAACTCAGAGAAGAGAACAAACAATTTAGAGAACGGAACAAACAATTTTCTGAAAGTATTAAACAGCCGAAAGAAAAACACGTCAACTTTAACGAACAGAACAAAGAAGTTAGTGAACAGATTACAGCTGTTACCGTGCAACGTCACGAAACGAAAGAACAATTACGTGAGGATACTAAGGCTTGTGCTAATAACAGTAATGAAGAAGTTGTAACTGTTGCACAAGAATTAAGTAGTACACGTGTAGGCACAAGAGAATCACATAGAGACGAAATTAATGCAGTCACTGAGTAATGTCCTAAAAACGCAACACAGGTACACGACGAGTTTAATTTAAAGTCACCAGAAATTTCACACACTCTGAAAACGGAAGTCGATAATAAATGTGAACAACAGAACAACCAAATTGACGAACGTGTTAAAGTGACAGAAATGAATAGTATTTCGGCTACTAATACGTCACAGAATACGCCACGTTGCGAGCATTTGTCACACTCACATAGCCAGTGTCATTTAGGCAATTTACAGAAACTACGTGGCTTAGAATACGAAGTGACAGAGACAAATAAATTCTTATGCAATCGTGAACTTGTTCACACGTTCAGAGATGATAACGTTGATCACGAGCAATTGTTATCTGTAAGAAAATCTAAAGTATTCGAAAATAACAGAGCACAGGTACACGACGAGTTTAATTTAAAGTCACCAGAACTGTCACACACGCTGGATACGGAAAACGATAAGAAATTTGAACAACAGATCAGCCAAATTGACGAACGTATTAAAGTAATAGAAATGAAAAATGTTTCAGTTGCTAACGCGTCACAGCGTGCGGCACATTCTGAACGTTTGTCACACTCTCACAGTCAGTGTAACTTAAGCAATTTACAGAGACTACGCGACTTAAAATCCGAAAAGCTACGCGACTTAAAATCTGATAAGCTACGCAACCTGAAATCCGAAATGACACAGACAAACAGATTCTCACACAAACCTGAACGTGTTCTCAAATTCAGTGACGAGAACGTAGATTACGAGCAAATTTTATCCGTAAGAAAATCTAAGGAACTTAATAATGACAGAGCACCGGTACACGCTTTGAACTGGATATGTCGATTTATTTTTGTACTTTCACCGACTTGGCCTGTAGTGCAGAAGTCGGAATTAGCATGGATACAACAATTTGCTTTTGAATTTTTACTGCCATTGCCTGTAACGCAAAAGCTAAAATTTATTTGCAGCGCGTAATTGACCTCAGGGGATTCATTACGCTTTAATGAGTATGTGCCGTAGCGTGCACAGGGCCCCGAGCTGTAGCAGTGCTGTTTCATCTTTAGTTTTCTGCACTGCTGCCTTCTCTTCTACTATCCTTTATATCTATCAAAACAGCTCTTTAACTATTGCTCTATCTAAGAAATGTGTAAAGAAAACCCGATAAGACAAGTATATACGGAAAGTGACAATTTTTCATTAGACGATCCAGAAATGACAACCACGAGAACTTTAATATCAGTATGTATAGCATTTTCAGCAATCGTCAAAATTTTCAGCAGTCGCAAACACATTTTTGGTAACAATACAGGTTTTTCACCGCAGCAGCAACAAAACCAACCGGTTAGCATACCTAACCAACAATGTAATGTACAAGGTCAACCAAACTTTAATGTTTCGCGGCGCGCACGTACAGTCTCAGCTCCAACAAATAGTAACGCAAAGCAACAAGGAAATAACTACGTGCAGAAAACACAGTACTTCAATCCCTATCGCAATGCGCCATATAGAAATGACTATCACGACAGACGTAAAAGTAATGAGCACAATTTTCAACGTACACTTAATAACAGTCGATCTTACGAACAGCAAAATCATCCACAGGAACATATTCTCATGAATGAACCAGACAGTAGGTATCATCCAGTGCGTAATACGTCTGGAAGAAATAACAGTTCAAATAGTCGAAATACCACAGCATCCTCCCGAAAATAATAACACGTCAGATAGGATTTGACTAGATACGGTACAGCTTGCATATTCCAGTAACACAAGCACTACTTTTGACACGCAGAATCTTGTTCACGAGAATGTTATTTGAAACATGCTTTGTTGAATGCACCACTTTTATCGCACCCAGATCTTACTAAAAAATTTTCCATTGCCATGACAGTTCTAACACCGCTTTAGGCGTACCTATCTTTCAGGAAATTGAAGAAGATGGCCCTACAGTAATTAAAAACATCGCATTTGCAAGTCGCATTCTGTCACCTGCTGAACGAAATTATTCTGTTACTGAACTTGAAACATTAAGTGTTGTTTGGGCTATTACGAGATTTCGACATTTTCATTATGGAAGACATACCACCGTTTACACAGACCACAGAGCGATACAGTTTTTACTTTCAGCAAAATTTACACACGACAGGTTAAACAGATGGAAACTTTATTTACAAGAATTTAATTTCACAATTGTTCACATCCCCGGCACACAAAATATTGTAGCAGACGCACTATCTCGTTCTCTCGGCAACAATCAGCAAGACATCGCAACCAACTTTTGCAAAGCAAATTTCAGCGTCATGTACATTCAACAAGTTGCATTTGAAAATTTCATTTCGTCGTCATTACAGGACATAGCACAAGAGCAAAGTAAAAACAACGTGTGGAAAGAGATTAAACACCTCTGGCAAGATAGGAATAATGTTACCATTAGAAACCATTACACTGTACGTAATGACATTCTGTTTCGCCACTCTCATCCTGACAACAACAATTGGTTATTATGCATTCCTGACGAGCTGGTTAACAAACTAATCTGGTATACTCATTTAAGTTATGCACATTACGGAGCTAGAAAATGTTTTCTTATACCGAGACAGAACTGTTATTTTACGAACATGGAGAAACGTATACGACGAGTTTTAGCGTCATGTAAAATCTGCCAGAAAGCTAAATCAGATACGACTTCACATATTCCTCCATTACATCCCATTGTACCTGATAAATTAAGACATATGGCCGCTGTAGACATTTTGGTCCGATTCCCAGAACTAATAGAGGTTTTTGCTACATCTTTGTTGCTGTTGAACTCACTTCAAAATTTGATCACCCCGTTACGCAAAGCTACTGCTAAAACTGTTTCAAAGGCATTTGTAAAACATTTTCTATTTCATGTAGGGCATGTGTTGAAAGTAATTTCTGACAATGGATCACAGTTTCGATCTGCTATATGGACACGTATGTTACGAGCTAGAAACATTTCTCCGATTTATATATCCAGGTACCATGCTTCTTCGAACCCTTGTGAACTATTAATGAAAGAAATTGGTAAACTGTGTAGAATATACTGCCATAAAAGACATATTGATTGGGACACACACATACACTCATTCCAGGATGTAATTAATTCCATACCAATGAATCCACTATGCTATCTCCGTCTGTTATACTGAAAAATGTTGAACCACATAACAAAATTGAAGAATTAGTAAACTTTCCTACATCTCGTCGACTACGACACCATGAAATAATTGACATTGCGCTGAACAACATCAAACGTGCCGCAGAGCGCCGGAGAAGACAGCAAAAACAGGTTTGTACTCGCCGTGACTTTCACTTTGGACAGAAGATATTAGTACGTACACACTATTTATCCTACAAAATAAAAGGTAGGTGCAGTAAATTTGAACTTCTATACGCAGGTCCATATCGGATTCGCAGCATTCCTCACCCCAATGTTGTACACGTCAAAACTTTGAGAAGCAGAAAATCCAAAGGAAACCACCACATATCGAATATTAAACCTTTTATTGAATGAAGATACTTTATGATTTAACATGCTTAGTGCCATTTGCTAATTTTTATGACCACTTATGCAATTATATTTATGTGACTACTTACTGATGATAGTCGTATTTTTCTTGGCAAGTGCCCGGCAAGGTAAAGTTAGCAGGTCGCTCTTATTGTCGTTACACATAAGACCGTGCATATTTTTCCAGATGAACTTACACATTTTATGACCAATTATGCAATTATATTTATGTGACTACTTACTGATGATTGTCGTATTTTTCTTGGCAAGTGCCCGGCAAGGTAAGGTTAGCAGGTCGCTTTCTTGTCGTTACACATCAGACCGTGCATATTTTTCATTTTTTATGTACGTATGATTGTTTTCCTGTTTTGTTTGTATGCACTATGAAATAGTTAAGATATAGCAAACACCAGTTGACTTCGACATTTTTGCCATATGATATCTCAACATCGTGACTTCTTTACTTTTTTTTGCTGCTACATTGTGATACACTGTGTACATTTTTGTTTCTGAACACTTTCGATGTTTTTGACATATTACGTTTTCTGTCATGGTATGCTGTATGCTCAATTATGTTACTATAAACCAGTTTTTATTTAATGGGTACACGATTTAAATGCAAGACATTAATCTTTGTACATCATTTTCAGAAAGAAATAACGTGTAAAGGAAATAAATTAAACAGAAATGGAATTTCACCTACGGAATAAACGAAAAAAGATGCAAAAACCTTATGAGGAAGAGTAAATGAATCAGGATTAACAAGCATTAACAAGAATATACTATACACATCGTAGAATAGCAGTCTTAACTAATTTTTTCTTTCAGAATACGAAGCGATTGATGCAGGCTGTCAGACAGAACTTCACATCTTAGTTTTAGTGATGAAATATGACAGAAATAAGGAATAGTTTTGTAATGAATAATGAAGTGATTTTTTTTTTTTGCAGATGATAATGAATGGTGACGAATGATGATGAAGAATATGCAGCTATGAATAATGAAGTTTTTCTTTACAGGTGATGATAATAATGGAGTTATGATAATGAAGTGATGGATAATGAAGTTTTTTCTTTACAGATGAGGATGATGTTGAAGTTTATGTATTTATGTTATGTAGTTATTTAAGTATTTGTTGCAGTTCGTTTTGACAGTATGTGTTATATTGCATAGTAGGATGACTGAAGGTTTTGGAAAGGACAGCTAGGGAACACACATACTTTTTTTATACACATTTCACTACCTGTTAATTCGAAGTTCACTACTTTTCAGCATAAAATGCGTTTCTTCTTTCAGTCTAATAATCCATTTTTGTATATTTTGCAGGAGAAATTATTTATGAAAATTAATGTACTATAAGCAGTTGTTCATTAAACCCATGTCATTTATGAATGTGATTACATATACTCTACTTGTTTCATAATCTTGATACAGCTGACTCATGACGAATGACGTTACACTTCTTCATCTGCAGCAATAACTCAAAAGCAAATATTGTTATTAATTATCGATCCCAACGCAATGCATTGCTAGCACAAAAAATGCTTTGTAACTGGCAAATGAATGCCACTGATTAATGTAATAAGATGAACTATGAAGACAACGTTTACTATAATTAGATTCATTACGCCATTTATTAACTCATTTTCAATGATGACTTCTGATGGTTTGTAATTAGGCAATGAATGCCAATGTTCTCTGTAAATGACTTCTGATGGTTTGTAATTAGGCAATGAATACCAATGTTCTCTGTAAATGATTTCTGATGGTAATAAG
This sequence comes from Schistocerca serialis cubense, assembly GCF_023864345.2. Taxonomy (NCBI): domain Eukaryota; kingdom Metazoa; phylum Arthropoda; class Insecta; order Orthoptera; family Acrididae; genus Schistocerca; species Schistocerca serialis. The sequence continues at coordinate 217,824,407 of NC_064647.1, read as the reverse complement.
GCAATGAGTGCCAATGTTCTCTGTAAAAGACTTCTGATGGTTTGTAATTAGGCAATGAGTGCTAATGTTCTCTGTAAATGACTTCTGATGGTTTGTAATTAGGCAATGAATGCCAATGTACTCTGTAAATGATTTCTGATGGTAATTAGGCAATGAGTGCCAATGTTCTCTGTAAATGACCTCTGATGATTTGTAATTAGGCAATGAGTGGCAATGTTCTCTGTAAAGTTACTCATGAACATTATTCTGTAATACTACGTACATGGTACAGAAATGTTCAATGACTGGGCAATGAGTGCGACCCATTACTAGCGTAATTCAAAATGAAGACTAGTATGTGACTTAATGTCCTTCACGTTCTAACCTAATTACCTAGAATTACTGCAATATCCATTTGTCCTGTATATCCTCATGATCATGGAGCACTATATTTGGTTTTTGCACTAATTCTACGTTGGTGTACCTTACAAGAACGTGGTGTTGACACGACATGCTGTCCACCACCGTGGGCGATGGAGATGTTATTATGGTCCCACTGTTTGGTGTACCTAATGTACTACCATAAGGATAACGTGGAATATTACTACGGCATTTCAGTGTCTTGGCTACGCTGATTAATACTTCTGGGAAAAGAACTTAAGATTGCCTCACTTGGTGTTGTGCTTCTCTAGAAAGATATGGACTTTCAGTGCAGCTGCGTGCAACCTAAAGTGCTACAACCATGACGCAATCCTTCCCTTTCCTATCCTAATTCTTGTAACATATTAAAAGTCATTTTGTTATCACAATTTGTATTCATGGCCTATACATTTTGTGATTTGCTGATATGTTCTGAACTACAGCGCGTGTGCACTTTTGTCATTTTGTTAACATGTTTTCTACTCATTGCATGTACATTTTTTGTGATTTGCTGATATGTTCTGTACTACTGTGCGTGTGCACTTTTGCCATTTGTGAATACGTTTTGTACTCATTGTATATATTTTGTCTTTGCCTGATATGTTCTGTACTCAGTGCATGTGCTCTACATTTACTTCATGTTCTACACCTATATATATCTGTATATATTCTGTAATAGTAAAGTTAATTAGTTAAGAAAAAATTTGTTGCACATGGCAAGTCCAAATGACTCACCATCGCTGCCAAATTTTTGCCCCCACCCCCCCAGTGGAGGGTTATGAAACGCGTACATTTCATATGTATTCATTACCAGCGATGGCGAGGCATGACAGAATCTCTGACCAGAGAGTTATCTATCGTGGCTAGTCTGCGCTTGACCGCGCGAGACAACATTGCTAGTGTGTGGCGAGTCGGCACGCGTCCGCGGTGTGCTCTGCCCACGAGTCTGGTCAGGAATGTGGTGGACGATATGTATATTATTGTAGAAGGTAATGAAGCAGCATTGCGCTCAGCTAATAACGTATGTTAATTGTAATTAATTTGTCCAAAAAGATGCCCCAATAATAACTTTTTAAAAAAACTCATTTAAAGAAAAAGATTCATTTCAAGCTAAATAATATTTCCTATGCATTCCCTCCAAGAATCAAAATTAAATATAAGCCAGCATTGCACGAAGCTATGACGAAAAATAAGAGCAGATATACATGCAGTTTTACTGAGGTAAGAATTTTGGTTTAATTATTTCACAGGGCCGTCGGTCAGCGCTGCTGTCCTTATAAAATTTGTCAGGTTTAATTATTGCTGTTGAGTTGTTACATTCAGTTCATGGTTCATTATTTAATTAATGTTATTGTGAGTTTGTGATCAATCTTCATCCCTTAACGATATTTTGTGGGGAGTTTACATTTGCGCAATTTTTATTCTTTAATTTTGCAAGGAGGTTACGCTTGGCTCGTTTTATTATTCAGTTAATATTGACTAACTTTATTGCGGGGAGGTTACACTGATATTACTGTCCGTCGTTAGTAATATCTATTTCTATTCAAGTGAAATGCTTACGTTGGTATTCACTATGATGGTATCTACAGTCTTACGGATCTTCAACTGCACCTCCCCAGTATTTCAGTGTCCTTCTTATTTACTACTGATTCATCTGGAAGATTCTCTTAAATTTCACTCTACCTTCCCGAAATCAAGTATTGGTTTGTAAGGCGTATCCTAGAACAGGTACAGGCTTAGATTACAATTTAGTATTGAGAATCTCCACCTGATCACGACGAATTTTCTCGCATCTGCAAGCGTTTTTCAATTATACTTTGAACGGTTTATTGGTTATTACCAGCTGAAATTTATTGAACAACTCAAATAGTCCTCCACCTACTTAACATTTCTGATGTAAAGCCAATAACGTCCGTTTATTCATTCTTTGTTCTCTTACTACCGCGTTCCTACCTCCCATGATCATTATCATCTCCCTTCACATAATGTTTACCTGTTCAATGTTGTCGTATATATGCTCTACCTCTTCACCTTCTGGTTGTTATTTTGGCATGTACACCACAATTCTACATCTACATCTACATCTACATTTATACTCCGCAAGCCACCCAACGGTGTGTGGCGGAGGGCACTTTACGTGCCACTGACATTACCTCCCTTTTCTGTTCCAGTCGCGTATGGTTCGCGGGAATAACGACTGTCTGAAAGCCTCCGTGCGCGCTCTAATCTCTCTAATTTTACATTCGTGATCTCCTCGGGAGGTATAAGTAGGGGGAAGCAATATATTCGATACCTCATCCAGAAACGCACCCTCTCGAAACCTGGACAGCAAGCTACACCGCGATGCAGAGTGCCTCTCTTGCAGAGTCTGCCACTTGAGTTTGCTAAACATCTCCGTAACGCTAACACGGTTACCAAATAACCCTGTGACGAAACGCGCCGCTCTTCTTTGGATCTTCTCTATCTCCTCCGTCAATCCGATCTGGTACGGATCCCACACTGATAAGCAATACTCAAGTATAGGTGGAACGAGTGTTTTGTAAGCCACATCCTTTGCTGATAGACTACATTTTCTATGGACTCTCCAAATGAATCTCAACCTGGTACCCGCCTTACCAACAATTAAATTTATATGATCATTCCACTTCAAATCGTTCCGCACGCATACTCCCAGATATTTTACAGCTGTAACTGCTACCAGTGTTTGTTCCGCTATCATGTAATCATACAATAAAGGATCCTTCTTTCTATGTATTCGAATACATTACATTTGTCTATGTTAAGGGTCAGTTGCCACTCCCTGCACCAAGTGCCTATCCGCTGCAGATCTTCCTGCATTTCGCTACAATGTTCTAATGCTGCAACTTCTCTGTATACTACAGCATCATCCGCGAAAAGCCGCATGGAACTTCCGATACTATCTACTCGGTCATTTACATATATTGTGAAAAGTAATGGTCCTATAACACTCCCCTGTGGCACGCCAGCGGTTACTCTAACGCCTGTAGATGTCTCTCCATTGATAACAACATGCTGTGTTCTGTTTGCTAAAAATTCTTCAATCCAGCCACACAGCTGGTCTGATATTCCGTAGGCTCTTATTTTGTTTATCAGGCGACAGTGCGGATCTGTATCGAACGCCTTCCTGAAGTCAAGGAAAATAGCATCTACCTGGGAGCCTGTATCTAAATTACTGTTGTTAGCATTTGTTTGTTGTCAATTCTGATGCGAAGGACGCTGTCACAACATAATTCACAATAAATCATTCTCTCCCTCTCCTTTTAATTCATAATGCGTCCTATTCCAGTTATACCTCGTAACCTCCCCAACAAGAAATTTGATAAGTCAATAATAGTGAAATTGTAACCTCCGAGCAAGAATATGAATGTCAATGTTAAGTGAAATGTTGTCTTCCCACAAAACGGCATAATAAAAATGAGCCAAGCGTAACCTCCTTGGAAAAGTAAATAATAATAATGGCCCAAATGTAAACTTTCCACAAAATTTAAGAATAATAACTCATCATTAAACCCACAATAATATTAATTAAATAATGATCTATGAACTGAATGTAACATCTCAACAGCATTAATTAAACCTGACAAATTTTATAAGGGCAGCGGCACTGACCTTCGGTCCTGTGAAATAATTAAACCTGAACACAAAAACCAAAATTCTTACCTCAGTAAACTGCATCTATATCTACTCTTATTAAAAAAAAATTCCGGCACAGCTCCGTGCAATGCTGGCCCATATTTAATTTTGATTCTTGGTGGGAATGCATGGGAAATATTATTTAACTTGAAATGAATCTTTTTCTTTAAAACAGTTGCTTTATAAGAAAATTATTATTGGGGCAATTCTTGAACAAATTAATTACAATTAACATATGTTATTAGCTGAGCGCAATGCTGCTTCATTACCTTCTATAACAATATACCTCGTCCCGAACCGTGACCAGAGATGCAAGGAGAGGACGCCGCCGACGCATGCCGACGCCTGCTCAGTACAACCGTCCACTCGCTACTACTACTGCCGACTGACTACTACTGCAGACAGAGCGCAACTCGCAACTGAACACTCGCGCGGTCAAGCGCAGACTAGCAACGATAAATAACTCTCTGGTCAGAGATTCTGTCATGCCTCGCCATCGCTGGTAATGAATACATTGAATACATACGTGTTTCAACCTTTTCTGCCGCTGTTGATATTACCCTACATTCACCTGACCAGAAATTCTTACGTTCTTTCCGATTCACCACACTGACTCCTGCTATAACTACGCTGACTCTTGGCACTTCCCTTTCCAGATTTTTGGTGTTTTCCTACCAGGTTCAAATATCTAATATACCAAACTCTGAATCCTACAGTGTCACCTTTTCGTTGATTATTCAATGTTTTTCACATGGTTACCCCTTTTTACCAGCCCATCCTTGGACATATTAGAGAGACATTTGGATACACATTACGTGAGTCTTACGAGTTTCCATTGCCTGCTGTACCTCATGCCGTTGACCATTGCTAATTCTTCCACTTTTACAACCAGTATCACGCCCCCCGCCTTCCCCACCTCCAGCAAGAGGTTGCCATGAAACTTGATTCCGCCCCTCCAATCTCATGGCGAGGTCGTTGCAGGAATCAGGATGACTCGTTATATCGGAAATTTTTAGTTGCCACTTTTGCTGCCTGAAACGCTGATGCGTCGGTGAGCTTCCGCCCTGTGGCTACGACGAGGCAGACATGTAAGCCGCCTGCCAGGGCGACGAGACCTCACAGCACCCGTTCCTTCTCAGTCAGCTGCTTCATGGACGTTTATTTCAACTAAGCAGTGGCTTGGAATAACCCGTGAACCACGACATTTTGATTACTAGTCAAGGAATATGCCCATAGATGACGGGCTCCACGGGCAATGTGACTTTCAGCAATCCTGAAGGACAAAGTGGAGGAAAAAGGACAAAACTGCTAAGCACGACAAATAGGGCTGTTGGGGGCTAGTTGGCTGAAAAGTAGGGAACTGATCAATCTGTCAACATGTATGATAGCAAGAGAACCGTGATGACTGAGTAGCTAATGTTTACACAGATGGATCAATCAAGGGTCATGCTCAGTGATTTACAATGCTGATTCACAAAAAGCGTCGGAACCCTGTATGCATTCCGATAGCTATCGCCACTTCGTGATATGCACTTTTTCTTTAACATTCTTGGTGAAACCTTATGCTGTAATTTATTCTGCACAGTTCACTACTAGTTCCAGTCCAAGACCATTATCGAGATTAGCTGGCATGAACGACAGGAAAGATAAACCACAATTTGAACAAAACTAATTTTGTTCAAATTGTGGTTTAACTGCTAAGCACGACAAATAGGGCTGTTGGGGGCTAGTTGGCTGAAAAGTAGGGAACTGATCAATCTGTCAACATGTATGATAGCAAGAGAACCGTGATGACTGAGTAGCTAATGTTTACACAGATGGATCAATCAAGGGTCATGCTCAGTGATTTACAATGCTGATTCACAAAAAGCGTCGGAACCCTGTATGCATTCCGATAGCTATCGCCACTTCGTGATATGCACTTTTTCTTTAACATTCTTGGTGAAACCTTATGCTGTAATTTATTCTGCACAGTTCACTACTAGTTCCAGTCCAAGACCATTATCGAGATTAGCTGGCATGAACGACAGGAAAGATAAACCACAATTTGAACAAAACTAATTTTGTTCAAATTGTGGTTTAACTTTCCTGCCGTTCAAGGCAGATAATGGTCACTGATCGAAACTGGTAGCGAATTGTGTAAAATAAATGACAGCTTTATCTTTTACCATGTCTTTTAACAATTATTTGGCGGGTGAATATCCCATCCCGAAAACATAGACATCTCATTTTCCATTCCATGTCGGGTTACCCTTCTTTGATAATTTTTTGGATCTTTAAGTATCGGACTGCGTTCTACGTGTCTGACCTCAATAATTTTTTGTTATCGCCGTCTGTGGTGCTAACCACCGCAGGCAGTAGGTGCTGTGTGCGAGAACAATAACATCAGATCAGCCGCTGGTCATCGAATTTTGCGTGAAGGCCAAGACCGCGAAGTAAAGGTTAAGGAGTTAACCTGCCCCGGCTGGCACCTCAGACACGGAGGATGAAGGTTGTCAGATGTCAACCAGCAACCAAAGAATACTGTAGGAGACTGATATGTTACGTCAGTATCACGGCAGCCGTCCCCGCTTGTTCGTAACACTGGCTCCGCAAATAGGTGAAATGAAGCGGTTAACTCCGTTCCCCCTTCCTCCCCAGTTACTAAGTCGGGATTATGCCCAGTCAGTTCAAACTGTATTTGTATTGGCATTGTTGATTTGTGAATGATATTAATTGGAGACTTAAATGTTTCTATGTATTTCATCATCTTGGACAGTTTCCAGCCACTGGCTGGGTCTGTCGGGAACACAAGCCTCTCCATCGTGTTCTGCCTTTCCACCATTCCCCCTCTTCCACCTTCGTCCAGTTCTCTCCTCTTCTCATCACACATTCCTTCACTCCCTTCACCCATCTATCTCTTGGTCTTCCTCTGGGCCTCTTGCCCTCCAGTTGCAGATCAAACATCGTCTTTGGAATTCTTCCCTCATCCATTCTCTTCATGTGTCCATACCACTGTAGTCTTGATTTTTCTATCCTGTCCTGTACTGGTTCCTCCTTTAGTCTTTCCCTCACATACATATTTCGCAATCTGTCTCGTCTTGTTACACTCAACCTGCTCCTCTGGAACTTCATTTCATTAGCCTACTTTTGTCGCTTTTGTGCATTACCCATGTCTCACTTCCGTATGCCAATATGGGGACAAAGTAGGTTCGGTATATAATTCCCTTGGATTTCTGTGGCACCTCCTTGCTCCAAATATGCCCCCTAATGCATTTGTAGAACTGCCCTGCTTTTCTGCACCTTTCATTTATTTCCATCGCGTTTCCCCCCTTACTTTCAATCATGCTTCCCAGGTACTTGAAGTTCTCTACCACTTGTAGTTTTTTCCCTCCACAAGTTATATCCACATTTGGCCTATTCTTCTTCCTTGTTGTGACAATTATTTCACTTTTCTTTGCAGAGAAATGCATTCCATATTGTGCTGCCGTTGCCTCCCATACATCTAACTGCTCTTGCACCTCCTTCTCGCAATTTCCCCATAACATCAGGTCATCGGCAAAAAGCACTGCTTTCATTTTATGATCTCCAATTGCATCTGATACTTGCTGTAGGATTTCATCCATAACAATAATAAACAATAAAGGCGAAAGTGCACTTCCCTGTCGCAGCCCATTCTCCAGCTTGAACCATGCAGTACGTTCCCTCCCCACTTTCACACAACTCTCACTTCCCTCATACATTTTTCTGACTTTTCGTGTTATCTCTTCATGTATCCCTTTTGCGTTCAGCACATCCCAGAGCTTGTCCCTATAGATACTGTCATACGCCTTCTCTTTCTATGTATTTATCATTTCTTAATCTTCGTAACATTTTTGCGACCAATTTGGGGCAACCTCAGTACAACTTAAATGTCTCGGTCTGTTTCTCTTCATTTTTGATTTCGAGAATGGAGACATATCTTTTTTCCTTGCAACCCTCTCAGGGAAAAAGATCAAGATCCGGCAGCTAGCCATTAATCACAGAATTCGACCAAAATGTTGTAGTGGAGAAATCTAAGTTTCCCGAAACAATTAATGAACCACATCGAAAAATCAGAAAGCTGACAAAAATATATTTCCAAAACTACTAGCAGCATACATCCAACGGAAAGTCTGTATCGCAAAAGGGAAAATTACTATATTAAATTCATTTGTTTAAATTGAAATTCATAACAAACATGAAAAACCATGATAACAGCTGGCAGAAGCTAAACGAAAATGACTGAAAATGAGCCGGCCGGAGTGGCCGAGCGGTTAAAGGCGCTACAGTCTGGAACCGCACGACCGCTACGGTCGCAGGTTCGCATCCTGCCTCGGGCATGGATGTGTGTGATGTCCTTAGGTTAGTTAGGTTTAAGTAGTTCTAAGTTCTAGGGGACTTATGACCACAGCAGTTGAGTCCCATAGCGCTCAGAACCATTTGAACCATTTTTGACTGGAAATGAAAAAACAAAACTTCTGAGAAAAATATTAGGACCCAACTGCGAAAGTGGTATTTTGGTGAAAACGAAATCACACATGTATCAAGGGATATGATAAGTCACCGTTACAGTAAAGAAACGGCATTAAATTTTTATGGCCCCCAATATAGAACTAGCAACGGATACAAAAAGAAAATTTACAGACAGAAAAACCATAACAGCAACATGACAGAAGCTAATGAAGACCTAAATGAAATAAATATTCATATATACTTATACACTTCGTACATTTTCTTGATGTAGGACCAGTAAACCCATTAATTTCATCAGTAGTTTATCACAAATATCTCACAGTCGCGCTATTCATCTGTAAAGGATACTTACTTTTACTTTTTCGTGTACGAAAACTACAATTTGTTTGCCCAGTATTGGGCAATGTCCAATGCTTCTTCTTTAGCCAGCCATAGATCGTCGAGGGTGCATCTGCGGGGTCAGGCACGGCATTGTAGGAGATGTTCCATGTCCTGTCGCGTGCCGCAGTCGCATTTGTCGTCATTTTCGTCCAACAAACCCCATTTGATCAGATTAGATTTCACAGGAGCCACCCCAGTTCTGATGCGGTTAAGCATTCTCCAGGTTTTCCAATCACCAGAAACGCCGCTTGGTGGGTCCTCTCTTAGTGGATAGTAGATGGGGGGCTCATCCAAGGCGCAACTTAGGAAACGGCGTCTAGATCTGAGTCTGCTGGAGCCACGCTCTAGGCCAAATATTGAGTGACGGGCATCAAAGGTTTGTTTTAGCTTCTCGGTATGTTCATGGGCTTTCCTACGTGAGTCAGGGTTTGTGAAACCTGCAGGCCTGTGAAGATTTTCTGTGGGGGTTGGTTTCATGCAGCCTGTCACTATCCTGCATGTTTCATTCAATCTAATATCTACCTTTTTTGCGTGGGCGTATCTGCACCATAGGCAGTTGAGAAACACAATGCTTGGGCTAAAGTTCTGACCACGGTAGGTTTGGCACCCCATTTGCTACTGGACAGCTTTCTTATTAGGTAATTTCGTGCTTCTACTTTTTTGCGTGTTTTTTCGCAATTATATTTGTGTGTCAATGTTCTGTCCAGCACGACGCCAAGGTAGGTGGGAGTATCCGTGTGTTCTAGTAATGTCCCATCCCAGGTAACATTGAGCCTGTACTTTGCCTACCTCGAGTTCACATGGAATGCACTTGAGTCTTGGAGGGATTGGGTTTTAGAGAATTCTTTTTGTAGAAAGGGCGGTTTCTAGTTTCTCCTCGATGGCTTCAAATCTGTTGCCTTGAACTGTTATTGCCAGGTCGTCTGCATATACAAAAGCTTTGGTTTTGTCTGGAGTTGGTTGGTCATTTGTATATATGTTGAATAGGATTGGCGCCAACACGCTCCCTTGGGCGAGCCCATTTTTCTGATTCCGCCATCGACTCCTTTTCGCCTCAGGCATTACGAAGAACTATCTATTTTGGAGCAGGGATTCGATTATCTTGACTAAGTGGTAGTCTTTCAGGGTCTCGTAGGTTTTATGCAGTAGTGTCCGGTGATCTACTGTATCATAGGCGGAACTTAGGTCGACTAGTACCAGCCCGGTGATTAGTTTATTCTGAAACCCATCCTCGATATGTTCCGTCAGTGCCAGAATCTGACTGGTACAGGGCTTTCCAGGTCTAAAACCTGCTTGGTGTGGAATTAGCTTCGAGTCAACGATCTTCTCTATTCTGTTGAGGATCAATCTTTCATAGAGCTTAAACAGTTGGCCGAGATGGGTTATGGGTCGATAGCTCTTCGGAGACTCCGGGTCCTTCCCGGGTTTAAGGAGAGCCACCACTTTTGACTTCCTCCACAGTTTCGGGAATTAAAAGATTTCACGGCACACGTTATAAAGTCCACGTATCCAGTCCCTGGCGCCAAGGCCGAAGTTTTTAATCTGTTGCAAACGGTAATAATAAGTGACTTAAATATTCCTAAGTATTTAATATTTTTTTAATATTCATAATATTTTTGCCCCCAAAGTAGGGCACCCACAGTTGGTTTAGAAACGACCAGTTCATTCGCAACATCACCTACTGAGACTGCACTGAAAGTACCTTATCTTAATGACAACCATATAAAATTGGGAATAGATGCAATATAATGTGATAGAAGATAAACGTCGCAATATTCATACACTATGTCATCAAAATTATTCGGATACCCCCAGAACATATGTTTTTAATATTAGATGCATTGTGCTGCCACCCACTACCAGTTACACCAAATCGGCGACCTCAGTAGTCATTAGATATCGTAAGAAAGCAGAATGGGGCGCTCTGCGGAACTCACAGACTTCAAAATGGTCAGGTGGCTGGGCGTCACTTGTGTCATACGTCTGTACGAGAGATTTCCACACTCCTAAACATCCCCAGGTCCACTGTTTTCGATGTGATAGTGAAGTGGAAACGTGAAGGGACACGTACAGCACAAAAGCGTACAGGCCGACTTCGTCTGTTGACTGACAGAGACCGCCGACAGTTGAAGAGGGTCGTAATGTGTAATAGGCAGGCATCTATCTGGACCATCACACAGGAATTCCAAACTGCATCAGGATTCACAGCAAGTACTACGACAGTTAGTCGGGAGGTGGGACACCTGGGATTTCATGGTCGAACGGCTGCTCATAAGCCACACATCACGCCAGTAAATGCTAACAACGCCTCGCTTGCTGTAAGGAGCGTAAACATTGGCCGATTGAACGGCAGAGAAACGTTGCGTGGAGTGATGAATCACGGTACACAATATGGCGATCCACTGGCAGGGTGTGGGTATGGTGAATGCCCGGTGAACGTCATCTGCCAGCGTGTGCAGTGCCAACAGTAAAATTCGGAGGCGGTGGTGTTATGGTGTGGTCCATGAACCATGGACCTTGCCGTTGGTGGGGAGGCTTGCGTGCCTCAGCGATACAGATAGCCGTACCGTAGGTGCAACCACAACGGAGGGGTATCCGTTGAGAGGCCAGACAAACGTGTGGTTCCTGAAGAGGGGCAGCAGCCTTTTCAGTAGTTGCAACAGTCTGGATGATTGACTGATCTGGCCTTGTAACAATAACCAAAACGGCCTTGCTGTGCTGGTACTGCGAACAGCTGAAAGCAAGGGGTAACTACAGCCGTAATTTTTCCCGAGGGCATGCAGCTTTACTGTATGATTCAATGATGATGGCGTCCTCTTGGGTAAAATATTCCGGAGGTAAAATAGTCCCCCATTCGGATCTCCGGGCGGGGACTACTCAAGAGGATGTCGTTAGCAGGAGAAAGAAAACTGGCGTTCTACGGATCGGAGCGTGGAATGTCAGATCCCTTAATCGGGGAGGTAGGTTAGAAAATTTAAAAAGGGAAATGGATAGGTTGAAGTTAGATATAGTGGGAATTAGTGAAGTTCGGTGGCAGGAGGAACAAGACTTCTGGTCAGGTGACTACAGGGTTATAAACACAAAATCAATTAGGGGTAATGTAGGAGTAGGTTTAATAATGAATAGGAAAATAGGAATGCGGGTAAGCTACTACAAACAACATAGTGAACGCATTATTGTGGCCAAGATCGATACGAAGCCCACATCTACTACAGTAGTACAAGTTTATATGCTAACTAGCTCTGCAGATGATGAACAAATTGAAGAAATGTATGATGAAATAAAAGAAATTATTCAGATTGTGAAGGGAGACGAAAATTTAATAGTCATGGGTGACTGGAATTCGAGTGTAGGAAAAGGGAGAGAAGGAAACGTAGCAGGTGAATATGGATTGGGGCTAAGAAATGAAAGAGGAAGCCGCCTGGTAGAATTTTGCACAGAGCACAACATAATCATAGCTAACACTTGGTTTAAGAATCATGAAAGAAGGTTGTATACTTGGAAGAACCCTGGAGATACTAAAAGGTATCAGATAGATTATATAATGGTAAGACAGAGATTTAGGAACCAGGTTTTAAATTGTAAGACATTTCCAGGGCAGATGTGGACTCTAACCACAATCTATTGGTTATGACCTGTAGATTAAAACTGAAGAAACTGCAAAAAGGTGGGAATTTAAGGAGATGGGACCTGGATAAACTAAAAGAACCAGAGGTTGTACAGAGATTCAGGGAGAGCATAAGGGAGCAATTGACAGGAATGGGGGAAATAAATACAGTAGAAGAAGAATGGGTAGCTTTGAGGGATGAAGTAGTGAAGGCAGCAGAGGATCAAGTAGGTAAAAAGACGAGGGCTAGTAGAAATCCTTGGGTAACAGAAGAAATATTGAATTTAATTGATGAAAGGAGAAAATATAAAAATGCAGTAAATGAAGCAGGCAAAAAGGAATACAAACGTCTCAAAAATGAGACCGACAGGAAGTGCAAAATGGCTAAGCAGGGATGGCTAGAGGACAAATGTAAGGATGTAGAGGCTTATCTCACTAGGGGTAAGATAGATACTGCCTACAGGAAAATTAGAGAGACCTTTGGAGATAAGAGAACGACTTGTATGAACATCAAGAGCTCAGATGGAAACCCAGTTCTAAGCAAAGAAGGGAAAGCAGAAAGGTGGAAGGAGTATATATAGGGTCTATACAAGGGCGATGTACTTGTGGACACTATTATGGAAATGGAAGAGGATGTAGATGAAGATGAAATGGGAGATATGATACTGCGTGAAGAGTTTGACAGAGCACTGAAAGACCTGAGTCGAAACAAGGCCCCCGGAGTAGACAACATTCCATTGGAACTAATGACGGCCTTGGGAGAGCCAGTCCTGACAAAATTCTACCATCCGGTGAGCAAGATGTATGAAACAGGCGAAATACCCTCAGACTTCAAGAAGAATATAATAATTCCAATCCCAAAGAAAGCAGGTGTTGACAGATTGTGAAAATTACCGAACTATCAGTTTAATAAGTCACAGCTGAAAAATACTAACACGAATTCTTTACAGACGAATGGAAAAACTAGTAGAAGCCGACCTCGGGGAAGATCAGTTTGGATTCCGTAGAAACACTGGAACACGTGAGGCAATACTCACCTTACGACTAATCTTAGAAGAAAGATTAAGGAAAGGCAAACCTATGTTTCTAGCATTTGTAGACTTAGAGAAAGCTTTTGACAATGTTGACTGGAATACTCTCTTTCAAATTCTAAAGGTGGCAGGGGTAAAATACCGGGAGCGAAAGGCTATTTACAATTTGTACAGAAACCAGATGGCAGTTATAAGAGTCGAGGGACATGAAAGGGAAGCAGTGGTTGGGAAGGGAGTAAGACAGGGTTGTAACCACTCCCCGATGTTGTTCAATCTGTATATTGAGCAAGCAGTAAAGGAAACAAAAGAAAAATTTGGAGTAGGTATTAAAATTCATGGAGAAGAAATAAAAACTTTGAGGTTCGCCGATGACATTGTAATTCTGTCAGAGACAGCAAAGGACTTGGAAGAGCAGTTGAATGGAATTGACAGTGTCTTGAAAGGAGGATATAAGATGAACATCAACAAAAGCAAAACAAGGATAATGGAATGTAATCTAATTAAGTCGGGTGATGCTGAGGGAATTAGATTAGGAAATGAGACACTTAAAGTAGTAAAGGAGTTTTGCTATTTGGGGAGCAAAATAACTGATGATGGTCGAAGTAGAGAGGATATAAACTGTAGACTGGCAATGGCAAGGAAAGCGTTTCTGACGAAGAGAAATTTGTTAACATCGAATATAGATTTAAGTGTCAGGAAGTCATTTCTGAAAGGATTTGTATGGAGTGTAGCCATGCATGGAAGTGAAACACGGACGATAAATAGTTTGGACAAGAGGAGAATAGAAGCTCTCGAAATGTGGTGCCACAGAAGAATGCTGAAGATTAGATGGGTAGATCACATAACTAATGAGGAAGTATTGAATAGGATTGGGGAGAAGAGAAGTTTGTGGCACAACTTGACCAGAAGAAGGGATCGGTTGGTAGGACATGTTCTGAGGCATCAAGGGATCACCAATTTAGTATTGGAGGGCAGCGTGGAGGGTAAAAATCGTAGAGGGAGACCAAGAGATGAATACACTAAGCAGATTCAGAAGGATGGAGGTTGCAGTAGGTACTGGGAGATGAAAAAGCTTGCACAGGATAGAGTAGCATGGAGAGCTGCATCAAACCAGTCTCAGGACTGAAGACCACAACAACAACAACACGTATTTTTCATGGAAGGGGCTTCCACCGCTTGTTGTTTTGTGTGGCACTATCATAGGACAGGCTTACATTGATGTTTTAAGCACCTTCTTGCTTCCCACTGCTGAAGAGCAATTCGAGGATGGCGATTGCATCTTTCAATACGATCGAGCACCTGTTCATAATGCCTGTGGCGAAGTGATTACACGACAATAACACCCCTGTAATGGAGTTGCTTGCAGAGAGTGCGACCTGAATCCTACAGAACACCTTAGTGATGCTTTGGAACGCCGACTTCGTGCCAGGCCTCACCGACTGACATCGATACCTCTTCTCAGTGCATCACTCCGTGACGAAAGGGGTGCGATTCCCCAAGAAACCTTCCAGCAACTGATTGAATGTAACCCTGCGAGAGTTTAAGCTGTCATGAAGGCTAAGGGTGGGCCAACACCATATTAAATTCCAGCATTACCTATGGAGGGCGTCACGAACTTGTAAGTTATACACAGCTAAGTGTCCGGATACTTTGATCACATAGTGTATGTTAACCACACAAGTCAGAATTGTATAGTGAACATATGTTTACTGTGATGAATACACTGACAATTTTAGAGCTACTTTAAATATGTTCGCAATTGCGAATAATGACAACCATCAACTGTAGAATGAGATGAGGGCAATGAAAACATGTGCCGGACCGGGTCTCGATCGCTGATTTCCCGGCTATCGCGAGCGTTCGCCTTACCATTTGGCTATCCTTGCACGACCCACGGCCACACCCAAACTCCCATATATCGTCATGCGTCTTTCATGTACAATGTCTGACCTGAGCGGGAATATACATAATAGATGTACGAGTACTGGTCGTAGACCTATAGCTGATGTTTGTCCGTTGGTCCAGATATTGCAAGAAAGGCCGTACGTTGTTTGTAATAGCTTTTTAATAATAGTGACCTACACTGAACGAGCCAGCACACTGCGTTTTCGAGCTATTATGTGAGCGTATCGCGTAACTTGTTACTTGCCCGAGCCACTGCAGCTAGAGGTGCTACAGAATAATTTATGCTGACTGCCGCCTACTGAACCAGTTTCAGGTAAATCGTGGAGCGCTGACTTGCAGTTTAAAACGAATGTTCCAGTAGGGCGCGTGAGTATTTCCAAACGACACCCACCTGTTGAAGCAACACACCTCCGCGTGAACGTCTTCACTGGCAGAGCGCGACTACTAAGTTACCTCCAAAGACGTGCGTAGGAATGGCGGAACAAATGCAGTACTGCCGTTATTTTCGTTTTTAACTGAGCAGCTGCAGATACACAGGGAATGGTTAGTTGGAAATCTACCGGCGTCTCCTTTACTGCTGTAGCATTCGTAGTTTAGAAAATGAAAGCCAATAGAAACAGGTAAAGTTGCACATTGATGTGGAAACGGGTGCTAGGATGGAATTTACCTAGCGTGCCGCAAGGCATCAATGCGAGGGACGGATAATCAGCGTTCACTCAGAAATCAGGAAATACGAGTCCACATGTGTGGTTGTATGTTACATCGGACTGTAATGGTACTTGAATTACGTAACCAATGCGGCACCTAACCTCAACCTCTCGATACCAGCAATATTCTACTGTGTTTCTGTAAAATATTTAACATATTTCTGTGACAACATTCAGATTTGATCTCATTATTGTAGAGGTACTTCGATACATCGATATGTATATATTGCAATTATATTATTCTTATGTGTATTCTTTCTTTTCTCACTCTGATCTTTAACGTACTTGTAACTCTGATTTTTGGGCGCGTAAGCGGTTGTTAGAGAGTCAAGCTTTGGTCGTCATGTTAAAAAGACGCAAATTGTAGTCAGTTTATGAAATGTAAACTTTAACAGTGAGGAAGATATTTTCAAGTATGTTTTATATTGTGAAGTGACGTTTTAGAACGAGTTACGTGATATTGTAACAAAAGTAATAAAAAGAAGTGTAACTTAAATTCGGAGTGCTGATTACTTTTTTACATCACGATTGTCCTAACTTGCTAAAGTTTAATCTTCAAGAATGGTTTACGAAACACATCTATAAAACTTTTTAATATCGCAGAATAACACCTAGGCCTCTTTGCATCCGAGCTTGGAATCATCTCTACCTAGATTTTCGACGATGGAGCCATGAGTTCACAACGAGATCAGCGTGGGAAACACGAAAAGATGAGTGCCTAGTTTATCCATTATTTCAAGGAATGACTTTATTAACTGTGCTCTAATGACACCTGCCACATAATATAACTTTGTTGTTGCCCGAAATATTTAGCAGCGTGAGCAACACTAGTATCATAATTAATTATTTACCTTTGTTGTGGTAGGGTTGTTAGAGGACTAAATGAGTAAGCCACTAGAGGCATGACGCTAATATCATGTAGTGTTCAACTTGATTTTCAACCTTCGGATGTAACTGACTTCAGTTAGTAGAGTTAAAATGCTACTCTGATTTCCTTCTTATTCCTAGATGACTGAAAAACTTACATGGAGCAATTTCGGATTTCTTCACAATTTATGCTAGAAGTAAATGTAGTGTAACAACTTCTATTTTCCTTCAGTAACTATTCTGACACACTTAGAGTATACACTGGCTGAAATATGAGTAACCACTATTTCAGTAATTATAAAATCGAGTCAAATTTACAAACAACCTGGCAGTGTGAGTCCACTTGTCGGTACGACGTTGCACTTCCTCTGGCCTCAATGCATTCGCTGCATTCGATTGGAGTGTCATAAGGCTGTTGTATCCTCTGCTGAGACAAGGTCGTTTGTAACTGGTCCTTTACATCTTCCATGCTGGCACTGGGATGGAATTGACCTCCGAGCCAATCGCACGCCTGAGACAGGTCAGCGCATCCTGCCGGCTACTACAGTACCTCACCGTCATGCAGAAAGTTCTGAGCGACACGTGCCATGGGTGAACAAGAGCTGTCCTGTTGAAAAATGTCACCAATCTACCGTCGTATGAGAAATGACAAGTGAGGACCCAAGACATAAATGAAGTACAACTATACTGTAAGACTTCCCTCAATCGCTACCTGCTGTGACATGTTTTATCCGATTTTGGCTCCACACACTACGATGCTGGAAGTAAAATCATGCCTAAAAACTGTCCGATTCTAGTTTGGTGTGGTGGTACAGCAACCTTCTATTGCTACTGTATTATTACACTACTGGCCATTAAAATTGCTACACCAAGAAGAAATGCAGATGATAAACGGATATTCATTAGACATATATATTATACTAGAACTGACATGTGATTACATTTTCACGCAATTTGGGTGCATAGATCCTGAGAAATCAGTACCCACAACAACCACCTCTGGCCTTAATAACGGCCTTGATACGCCTGGGCAGTGAGTCAAACAGAGCTTGGATGGCGTGTACAGGTACAACTGCCCATGCAGCTTCAACACGATACCACAGTTCATCAAGAGTAATGACTGCCGTACTGTGACAAGCCAGTTGCTCGGTCACCATTGACCAGACGTTTTCAATTGGTGAGAGATCTGGAGAATGTGCTGGCCAGGGCAGCAGTCGAACATTTTCTGTATCCAGAAAGGCCCGTACAGGAACTGCAACACGCGGTCGCGCATTATCGTGCTGAAATGTATGGTTTCGCAGGCATCAAATGAAGAGTAGAGCCACGGATCTTGACCAACGCGAGCAGCAATGTTGCGATACGATAAACCGCAATCGCTATAGGCTACAATACGACCTTTATCAAAGTCGGAAACGTGATGGTACGCATTTATCCTCCTTACACGAGGCATCACAACAACGTTTCACCAGGCAACGCCGGTCAACTGCTGTTTGTGTATGAGAAATCGGGTGGAAATTTTCCTTATGTTAGCACGTTTTAGGTGTCGCCACCAACGCCAGCATTGTGTGAATGTTGTGAAAAGCTAATCGTTTGCATATCACAGCATCTTCTTACTGTCGGTGAAATGTCGCGTCTGTAGCACGTCATCTTCGTGGTGTAGCAATTTTAATGGCGAGTGGTGTACATTTTATTGCTTCCTATTTTGTTTGTATGAATTTTTTGTGAAATAACTCGTAAACGATGCACCTGTGCTCTTACTTTAAATTTACCCATTTATGTGATTGTATTTACTCCTAGAACCTCACATCTAATCACAAGACTAACGTCGTTCTCTGACAAGCATGTTGGGATCTGTTTACTTCCTCTCTTCTTTTGGCATCTGCCTCCTTAAATTCATTTTATTTTCCTTTTTTTCTAATTACTTTTAATATATATGAGTATAATCTGCAATTTCGTAAAAGAGAAGTGGTGGTCTTCCGTCTTAACAAATGTAGTACCAGATCTAATTTTGTGCTTAGTAGTTTGTATGTAACTATTTTCCTAATTCATTTTGACCATTCCTAGCTAATATTTTTGTTATGGGGTGAAATCAGTAACTGTTTCATAACAGATTCTATTGTTGACTTACAAACAAATATAAATTCTGTAAATTATAAACATTTAGAAGAATTACTACTAGGATTCTTAAAGTATCTATTTGGCTCTACTCGAAAACATTTTAGCAAAGCTAGTCCTTAATTCCGAAATAATTGTGCGGTTTGTCAAAAGCATTGTTTGTGTAATAATATCTGTTAATTTCATTATTTAAACAAACCCTTGTTGTAGAAGAAACTGTTAGACAAAGGCATTTTTCAATGTATTCATTTAATTGAATGAGTTATGTTTTAAGTGTAATTCCTGCAAATTAAAATCCAACAAAGTGTAGTACCTATTATTGAAAGGATATATAGAGGTCCGATTTTTGTCCCGTGACAGTCAGTCCACGGTCTATTTTCAGACTAGAAACCTATATTGGTTTGATCGACAAAAATGCATCAACTTAACCGTGAATTAAGTGTAACGCAGATAGGCCGTATGTTGAAATAACGACAGTGTCCGTTCAATAATGTCACACGTACTGCAACAACTGTGTGGTTAGGTTTTACTGCTCTTATATGTTCAACAGTAAGCTATTTTAGCAGTATGCTGACGTTTACCTGCAAACTATTAATGAGGCTTATCAAAAGTTAACCAGTAGTGAACGGGCGATATTAACTGTGTAATATTTGGAGGTTGTGAACAGTGGAAGTAAAGAATCGTGAAACCCAACTCTGCGACTGTCGACTACATCATTTACAGTAGTCAGTGTTGAACTTACCTCCCCCCCCCCTCCCCATTTTTCAGCCTGTATAACAACGCATTATGTCGACACTGAAGACTATCAGGGTGGAAATAAAGCCGGAGAACGTCATAGTTCGTACGATACTTTTGTATTTCAGACGTTTTGTTACCTCTTGTGAGTTTTTCCTTTCGTTCTCCCGCTCTCGTGAGGTACGGACGCCATTATACTATGCTCATTGTAAGGATTATTACGGAAATGGTAATAATGTTTTCTTAGTATAGTATGAAGTTTTGTAGTTTACTTCTGACAAAACCCATCTAAATGTTGTATAATTTTTAATTTGTACACATATGAAAGGTGCGTATTTAGGGACTCTGTACAATGCTCGCAGCAGGAGACTCATTGAACTCACAGGTCTGTTTAACTCTATTTATTTGCCTGCAGACTGTTACACTGAAAGGCAAATTCTAAACATCAGAAATGCAAAGGATACTACTGATTGCACATCAAACATCAGTTGGCTGAGTCGATTGGATGAGAGCCATCAGGTGAAATAGACAACAGAAGCATTGTAAGTTCAGACTTCGAGAGCAGCACTCCAAGTGCGAGGAACAGACTTGTCGGAGCTAATACGAAGCTGGCGATAAGGAACTGGTGCCACACCAATGTGTATGAGAATCTGCATGGCTGTATAAGACATGATTTTTAAAAGAGATGGGGCACAGTTTCTCCTTATCTGCAGTGGGCCAGTCAACACAATGGCACATTGCAGGCATTGGCCAATCAGACGTGTGGTTCTGTAGCTTCCTGATTGTCCACCCTAGTTCATGTTCTTTCCTGCTCCTGCTCTTTTTGAAGGGATATCTTTGGGATTTAAATTAACATATTCCTACTTTTGTAGCAACAGCGTCCAGCTAAACGGGCCGCTACAGTCAGGAACCGCGTGACCGCTACGGTCGCAGGTTCGAATCCTGCCTCGGGCAAGGATGTGTGTGATGTTCTTAGGTTAGTTAGGTTTAAGTAGTTCTAAGTTCTAGGGGACTGATGACCTCAGCAGTTAAGTCCCATAGTGCTCAGAGCCATTTTTGAACCAGCTAAAATGTAAACATCACTGCCTTTCCTGTTATCAAAAGCAATATTTTACGTCACTTGGCCTTGGCGGGAGGCCCTCGTAAGTGGCAACCACTCCTGCAGCAGTTTTACCGATATCCCATTTCACTCTAACTGTGTAAACCGACTGGTGTAACTGTTCTCAGGTTCAACCATCAAGCTTGCTACCTCTGCTAAGACCAACCTCTACTCTGGCACCATACAACAGCGTCTAGGAGATGCAAAAAGTTGCCGGTTAATTCTCTGAAGTGAAACTTCTCCCCCGACAGCTGCCAGGAGCGGCAGCAACACGCAGGGCTGTATAGTTACTACGAAACGTTGGTGCCTGTGTTATTACGAATTTAGAGGCAATGTGAGTTAGGACTCTCAATATGTCCTTCCTGGACGGGAATGTACGTAAGGTACGAGAGCAGATTGTGACACAACCACGACGACGTACGGAAGTCTGGCTCCAGCCGTGATTCGTGCACAGATAGCCGAAGCGGGTAAGACGATGCCCGTGTAGAACGTGAAATCTTCTCTCGAGTCCCAGTCTGCCACATATTTTCATTGTTGTCAATCTAATATACAGTCTAAGGTGGATCATAATCGCAGTTGCGAATACATATCCTGTTTACCTCCGGAAAGCAAAACGGTAAGTTATTCGTCTGGTCTTTGCATTCCCATTTTGAAGTCCCCTATCTGGCTTCCACAACACTAAGCTTAACAATTTACAGGTCAATAGATCAATAGATGACAAGCTGTTGTCGCACTGGAATACAGACGTCAGTAGCATGGGCCACTTATCACGCAGATAAAGCCTCAACGCGTGGTTATCGAGAATATTGACGTAAATGTCTTGGATCAGGTTTACGTTAATCTGAATGAATGGGGTTCAAGACTTCTGGTGGCAAACACACCCATAAAATAACAGAAAAACCTCCGCACTGAGCTACAGCCACCGGAAACAGTTTGAATTAAAGTTCAAATTTGGCAGTCGTTGGGATTGACGCCTTAAATCATATAAAAAGCGGCCAAATCGCAATCACAATACACGAATCGCATTAGCTACCGTCCATTGTATGTGTTCCTTCTTTCTTTTAAAAGACCCCAATTTTATGTGCCGCTATGAAACATAGCCTTTTGTAAGACATCCGACGAGAATTGTTAATTGTGTCCGGTTCTCTCCACAGAGTTCTCTGCGAATGAGGATGAGATGGACCTGCATTCAGTGATAGCAGCAATTGCTGTTAAGCCTGAAACTGACTTTAATTGACAGGATGTGACACTCGACTCCGAATAAAAGAGAAGGATATCTGGTTGGGCGAAACAGGGTAATATCAATAGCAATAGAAAATCGTATAACGGGTCTAGACATCGTTACCGTGAGTGATTTATGACACAAAAATACAGTGCCCCACAGTGTTTCAGTTAATTAGTTACATAAGTTAGAGCAATTTCTTGTTTATATATGTATTTTATTAATTTTGTCAGTATTCACTATTTAAAACTATAATATATTTATGAAAAACTCTTGAAAAGTAATATTATAAAATCTTCCTGGTAGACGCTGGAATAGTCAAGGTAGTTCGTACTGTATAGAATACAAAAGGTTGTTTCAATTTGACAATAATGCCGCTGGGCGGCGGCAGAGTCACTAGCAGACAGTGGATTGCTCCTCTATGGGTGCAAAGTGGCGGTGATAGAAGGGTTTAATGGAAAGAATTTTCTAAATGGTGTTTCAAGCATGGCGAGGCATTCTGAACGGGTGAGTGACCACATCTTTGGGAACAATATCAGCACTTTGTCAGAATGTGGAATGAGGCTGGAAACCTAAGACATGTGCTTGGAACTGACCCACGGTTAAAACTAGCCAGCAGCACAGATAATACCTAAAGAGAATAGGACGTACCTGGACCCCGCATTTATTCACAAAATAGCAGGAAACGTATTTTGTAATTGAACAAGAGTACCGCGGACCAAAGTTATTAAAAGAAATTATAATGAAATGCAGACCATTAGCTGCTTTCCGGCGTTGATAAATATCAATAGGGACAGTTGAAAATGTGTGCCCCGACTGGGACTCAATCCCGGGATCGCCTGCTTATATTGCAGACAGTAATTGAACAAGAGTACCGTGGACCAAAGTTATTAAAAGAAATTATAATGAAATGCAGACCATTAGCTGCTTTCCGGCGTTGATAAATATCAATAGGGACAGTTGAAAATGTGTGCCCCGACCGGGACTCAATCCCGGGATCGCCTGCTTATATTGCAGACGCGCCATCCGACTGAGCCATCGAGGACACAGAGGATAGCGCGACCGCAGGGAGCCGGTGGTGGTGGTGGTGGTTAGTGCTTAGCGTCCCGTCGACAACGAGGTCATTAGAGACGGAGCACAAGCTCGGGTCAGGGAAGGATTGGGAAGGAAATCGGCCGTGCCCTTTCAAAGGAACCATCCCGGCATTTACCTGAAACGATTTAGGGAAATCACGGAAAACCTAAATCAGGATGGTTGGAGACGGGATTGAACCGTCGTCCTCCCGAATGCGAGTCCAGTGTGAGGAAGCCGGTAGGCCTGATCTATATGAGGATGGTATCTGTTCTTTCGAACGTGTCCGAAAGAAAAGATATCATCTTCATATATTCATAAAGTTATTAAGAGTTGCACGTTATTAAATAAGAGTTTATTGTCAGTATTGGTCGTTAAAACATACATTACGTCACTCTGTTTGCAACTGGCCACAAAGGAAGATCAAGTAAGTGACCTTTTTTATCATGTAAACGGCTGGCCTGCATCGTATTTTCAGTGCTTTCAACTTTATCGTAAGTGAGAGAGATATAGTTATTTCAATGGAGACAAAATGAATTACATTTGTAATTGAGCTGACTTAAGTAGTCCATGAAAAAAGATGCAGTAATATTTACTGTTTTTTATGCTTTGTAGTGCTTCTACCGCATCCAGATCAGTACTAAGCGAAGACAGTGGAAAGTAGAGGCAGCATCAATACAAATAATGTAAACTGTATATTCTAGTTTGACGAAAGTAACTCTTGTTTAATATGTTGCTGACTTTCGTAACATTGGCATTGCAAAGGTATTTGTTGTTAGTTAACGAAATTATGAACCGTTGTGAAGTAACATTTAGAACGGAACAGTGATTAATAGTGAATATTTGCATCACAAAATCTAACGACGCATGGTATTGCAGTGATTGACGTTAATCCGTACGTCTCGCGTCACGTGTTGCTAGTAAATAACCATAATTAGTTTTTGTTAACAGTAAGTAATTTCAGTGCATTTCTAATGAACTTAAAATCAATTTATCTCATGTGATTTTAAATCCAAGCTCGCTCATGAACAATTTTGTCCCGCTACTGTCTTCCTATACATTTGAAATTATTTCATAATTTCAATTTCAGTTCAGCCATTAACCAAAATTAACTTTCATTCACTTTTGAACTGGCGACTGTTAATTATTAATCTGCAGATAATGGATAACTGCAGTGCACTATTTATTTCCATATGAAATTTATTTCCGATCGTTGTAGTACATGACTGCATTTTTCGGTTTGCATTGTTCTTCAGAATCAATGCCTTTTGCTGTTGAATGGAGAACATTAGGTAGGAGGATAATTAAAATCACTTTTACCAGAGACTATAGTCAAGTTACAAGTACGGTGATATGGTTGTTCTTATCATCGTGAACACCAAACAAAAGCCAACAGCACTTGTACAGGTATACGTGACCTATCCAAGAAAACGCCTAGGAAAAATCGCAAAAATACCTGCAGGAAATATGTCATTATTTTAGGTTTGTAATATTTGCCGATTGTCTGTCTTAAGCATTCTCAGTAGTACAACGCTTCTGGCAGGTATGCCGTGAATAGCGTGAATTGCATGCCGCCAGACCTGTAAAATTTTTAGTGTTATTCAGGACTTCAGAAAATCTTTCGTTCACGTCAGTGTCTGCACCTCTTTGATACAGGAAATGCAGCTCACAGTTTGCAGTTTCCTCATACTGTAAGTCGCTGGGGATTAGAATCGTGTGCAAAGACAATCTATATACTGTTTTCATCTGCTATGAAAGTTCAAATCTTTCTTTTTCAGGAAAAATGACTTTTATACGCGGTACTTTTCTGACCAACCAAGTAACAGGGTGGTTGGGATTTGAGTTTAGTGTTGTCGCTGACTGCTCAATTCTTTCTCATCGCTTGGGTGTGCCTTTCAACTTTCAAGATTCTATCTGTTAAGACGGAACATCTTGAAAAGTGGTTCAAATGGCTCTGAGCATTATGGCACGTAACATCTGAGGTCATCAGTCACCTAGAACGTAGACCTACTTAAACCTAACTAAGCTAAGGACTTCACACACATCCATGCCCGAGGCAGGATTCGAACCTGCGACCGTAGTGGACCCGCGGTTCCAGACTGAAGTGCCTAGATCCGCTCGGCCACACCGGCCGGCCCGGACATCTTCCACTGATGGTTTACTTCGATAGCCTTTACTAATCCACAACATCCAGGAATTTGTGGTGAGAACGTTACTTTCAAGCATACTTTGGCGTAATACTCTATTTAGATATTTTAAATCTGTGGAGTTGCTTTTTTTAAGGCCAATATTAAATTGTAACTTATCCGTGAACATTATCCCACTTATTTAGCACTATCTGAGTACCTGGCGTTGCCCAGTACGTATTGTTTCCAGTTTTACGTATTTGTCAACCTTTTCCTCCCTGTCTTTTCTTCCACTACTCATCCTCTCTGTTCTTCTTCTCCTCCCCCTTTCCCTGTCCACATCTTCCTCCTCCCTCTCTCTTTCTCTCTTTTTCTCTCCCTATCTCCTTTTCCCTTCTCCTCCCTCCTCACCTTCTCTATAACCATTTCTTCCTTCACCATCTCTTAGTCTATCTCATTCCCCATTTCTTCCTCTCTCCTCCTCTGTTCCACCTCCTCCACCCTCCCTCTCTATCTATACTCTCTTTTCTTCCTTAGTTTACCTCCTCATTCCATTTCTCTGTCCATCTTCTACTCACCCCTCCCCCTGTCCATTTTTCCTCTCTTTCGGTCCATCTCCTCATTCAAACCTGTGTCGATGTCCCCCTTTTCCTTCTCTGTCTACCCATCTCTTCCTCTCCCCTTCTGTCTCGGCATTATCAAAGGCATTCAGACAGGAGGCTGCTAACAGTAACCGCCACCCCGCACCCACCACTTAACCCCATCCCCGCATAACTTACCATATAGTAACTAACGTGAGTACCAAGTTCGGTTAAAACTGATCCAAGTCTTAATGCGGAGTTTTTTGACGGCGGATTTGCCCGCATATCCACGTGTCACCTATATTTCACGCATATTTAATATACTTCGCACGTATCTCCACACACATTGCACCTGCATCCTTTCAGAATTTCTCCCTGTAGTTTCTTTTTCACGCAGTTCAACATTTACGTCGTCTTATCTCCAGAAATATACGTCGTACAAAGGCATATACTTTGTAGGCACATTCAGCTGCATACGTGGATACTGTCTGCGAAATCTGTTGCGAATAGATTTGGTAGCAAAAAAGTAATACGTTGAATCATCATGCATTGTACAGTAGTTACTCACGCAGCTCAGAGTTTATGATGTTATCTCTTCTGAACTTTGTGTTGTACAATTATATAATTTTGTAGATACATTCAACGGCATTCGTGAATAGTACCCGCGAAATGTGTTGCGAATACAGATAGTAGTAAGGAACTGATAAATTTAAACGTCGTACATACTGTTGCAGTTTTTCACGCATCTCAGCCTTCATGACGTCGCATCTTCTCGACTACGTCGTGTACATGATGTAATTTTACGGGTATATTCAATGGCATACGTAAATACTGTCTGCAAAATGTATCGCGAATATGGTTAGTAGTAAAAACGTAATACACTACTGGCTATTAAAATTGCTACACCAAGAAGAAATGCAGATGATAAACGGGTATTCATTGGACAAATATATTATACTAGAACTGACATGTTGTCGTTGTTGTGGTCTTCAGTCCTGGGACTGGTTTGATGCAGCTCTCCATGCTACTCTATCCTGTGCAAGCTTCGTCATCTCCCAGTACCTACTGCAACCTACATCCTTCTGAATCTGCTTAGTGTATTCATCTCTTGGTCTCCCTCTACGGTTTTTACCCTCCACGCTGCCCTCCAATGCTAAATTTGTGATGCCTTGATGCCTCAAAACATGTCCTGCCAACCGATCCCTTCTTCTAGTCAAGTTGTGCCACAAACTTCTCTTCTCCCCAATCCTATTCAATACCTCCTCATTAGTTACGTGATCTACTCACCTTATCTTCAGCATTCTTCTGTAGCACCACATTTCAAGAGCTTCTATTCTCTTCTTGTCCAAACTGGTTATCGTCCATGTTTCACTTCCATACATGGCTACACTCCATACAAATACTTTCAGAAACGACTTCCTGACACTTAAATCTATACTCGATGTTAACAAATTTCTCTTCTTCAGAAACGATTTCCTTGCCATTGCCAGTCTACATTTTATATCCTCTCTACTTCGACCATCATCAGTTATTTTACTCCCTAAATAGCAAAACTCCTTTACTACTTTAAGTGTCTCATTTCCTAATCTAATCCCCTCAGCATCACCCGATTTAATTTGACTACATTCCATTATCCTCGTTTTGCTTTTGTTGATGTTCATCTTATATCCTCCTTTCAAGACACTGTCCATTCCGTTCAACTGCTCTTCCAAGTCATTTGCTGTCTCTGACAGAATTACAATGTCATCGGCGAACCTCAAAGTTTTTACTTCTTCTCCATGAATTTTAATACCAGAACTGACATATGATTACATTTTCACGCAATTTGGGTGGATAGATCCTGAGAAATCAGTGCCTAGAACAACCACCTCTGGCCGTAATAACGCCCTTGATACGCCTGGGCATTGAGTCAAACGGAGCTTGGATGGCGTGTACAGGTACAGCTGCCAATGCAGCTTCAACACGATACCACAGTTCATCAACAGTAGTGACTGGCGTATTGCGACGAGCCAGTTGCTCGGCCACCTCTGACCACACGTTTTCAATTTGTGAGAGATGTGGAGAATGTGCTGGCCAGGGCAACAGTCGAACATCTCCTGTATCCACAAAGACCAGTAGAGGACATGCAACATGCCGTCGTGCATTATCCTGCTGAAATGTTGGATTTCGCAGGGTTCGAATGAACGGTAGAGCCACGGGTCGTAACACATCTGAAATGTAACGTCCACTGTTCAAAGTGCCGTCAATGCGAACAAGAGATGACCGAGACGAGTAACCAATGGCACCCCATACCATCACGCCAGTATGGCGATGACGAATACACGCTTCCAATGTGCGTTCACCGCGATGACGCCAAACACGGATGCGACCACCATGATGCTGTAAACAGAACCAGGAGTCATCCGAAAAAATGATTGTCATTCGTGCACCCAGGTTCGTCGTTGAGTACACCATTGCAGGCGCGTCAAGGGTAATCGCAGCCATGGTCGCCGAGCTGATAGTCCATGCTGCTGCAAACGTCGTCGAAATGTTCGTGCGGATGGTTGTTGTCATGCAAACGTCCCCATCTGTTGACTCGGGGATCGAGACGTGACTGCACGATCCGTTAGAGCCATTCTGATAAGATGCCTGTCATCTCGACTGCTAGTGATACGAGGCCGTTGGGATTCAGCATGGCGATCCGTATTACCCTCCTGAACCCACCGATTCCATATTCTGCAAACAGTCATTGGATCTCGACCAACGCGAGCAGCAATGTCGTGATCGATAAACCGCAATCTCGATAAGCTACAATTCGACCTTTATCAAAGTCGGGAAAGTAATGGTACGCATTTTTCCTCCTTACACGACGCATCTTAACAGAGTTTCACCAGGAAATGCCAGTCAACTGCTGTTTGTGTTTAAGAAATAGGTTGGAAAGTTTCCTCATGTCAGCACGTTGTAGGTGTCGCCACCGGCGCCAACCTTGTGTGAATGCTCTGAAAAGCTAATCATTTGCATATCACATCATCTTCTTCTTGTCGGCTAAATTTCGCGTCTGTATCACGTCATCTTCGTGGCGTAGCAATTTTAATGGCCAATTGTGTAAATGAATATGCTATACCTGATGCGAACATGAACGGCGGAAATGTAGCGATAAATTTTATTCCTTTGTTGCAATTCACTAAGTGATCTCGTTCTCAAATACTGGATGAATAAATTCTGGGTATTCACGCGTCATGGCCTACAGTACTATTTCACCTCCATACTACCGGTTTGATGAGTATGTGGCTTTTAGTGCCACAGCAATTGTTTCCAGACAGTGATTCCAAATTCCTTATTAAATTTTGTGTTTGTTCCTTGAAAAATAGTTAAAAATTATTGTAAATTATTTTTCATTCAGTAGCGAAAATGATTTAACATGTTTTCATGCACGATTACTATGTGGTAATTTATCTTTCGTCTAAAATCACAGCATATACCAGCACAGTTCGCTAAATACTTTCTGCCCTTAGTGGAGTTGTTAAATAAGATGCTGTCTGCAGATGTCATATTTATTTCTCTGTATGTTTAGTACAGCAAGTAGAAGGTAGGTGTGACCTGTTGAAAAGTTCTAGAGACCTGCTGACCGAGAATATATTGAGTTTGCCTACAGCGTGTTACTTCCAACGTGGAATCTACATCTGCATTACGTATATTCTCCCCATAAGAGAAGATGTAATATCCTTTGAAGTTGTGTTAGCACTTCTGGACGCACTCGAGGTGATATTGCATTACCTAAACACGCGTTGAATTCCTCCATATTTCTCGTTCTATGAAAGTTAACCTCCTTATGAACTCCACATTAACCGAAATCAGATCGTGTTAATATTCATTCATAGGTGTGCCGTTTAGTGTTCTAAGGGGAATATTTTCAGGGAATTACCTCAGAGGTCATACCAGCTATACACTCAGATTAGGTTTAATAAGAAGGGGATGGCCTTCGACAATTTTGATCCGAAAGTAAATTAAAATTGTACTCATATTAGGCTTAATAAGAAGTAGGTGGCCTTCGACATTAGACCTTAATCGGTTTTTGTCAATTTTAATCCTAAAGTAAAGTAAAAATGGTTTCAGCTCTACATCCCAAACGTTACTAGTATTTTGAGACATTCCCATTGGATGTGCACAAAAACTGAAATTTACCAAATTTGGATGACATATCGTGCCCATGTGACATCATTAACCCATTTTACACGTCACGTGAAGTTCTGAGCCACGTATGTTTTTCGAATGTGTCGACACCTTACCCTTAGGTGCATAGTCGGGCTCGCGGGTGACTTTGCAAGGCACTGCACATTTACACCGTCAAAAAGGAAAGTTGCAGGCAATTTGAGCGAAATTTCAAAGCTCTGCATCGTAGTGGGAGACAATTAAAGGAATTAAAAAAGTGATCCTTTAATTGTGTTGCACATTATATATACATACACAGGGTGTATCATAATTAATGGAGTAGGCGCATACAGTTGAAAGTACAAGATACTAGAAGCAAAAAGCCTCAGTAAACATAGGCTCGAAAATGCATACCGTAAGACCTACGAGCCATTTATCATCTTCGATACTATGAAGCACATCGCTTCTACTACAAGCTCTTTGCTTCCCACATTTTGGGAAGTGGTAACGTGGACCAAAACAAGAAAAAACGTCCAGGAAACATGAACACTAAAAAGCATATCTTAAGAGTTATGAGCACGTGCTCTTGTGACGATGATGATGTTGGGGTTGTGGGGCGCTCAACGGCGTGGTTATCAGCGCCCGTACAATTATCCAATCTTTGCTCAGTCCAATTTCGCCACTTTCCTGGATGATGATGAAATTATGAGGACAACACAAACACCCAGTCATCTCGAGGCAGGTGAAAATCCCTGACCCCGCCGGGAATCGAACCCGGGACCCCGTGCTCGGGAAGCGAGAACGCTACCGCGAGACCACGAGCGGCGGACCACGGGCTCTTCTTAGCTACTTGGAAACACATCTGTTCTAATTAAGAATTGATTCTAACTTATAAGGTATGCATTTTTGGGGCACATATTTACTGGACATGTACTTCTTGTTTTTGTCCATACTACCACTTCCCAAAATATGGAAAGCAAAGAGCTGCAAGAGAAGAGATTTGATTCATAGTATCGGAGATGAGAAATTGCTCGTAATTCTTAAGGTATGCATTTTCGATCTTATGTTTACTGAGACTTTTTTGTTTCTAATATCGGGTACGTTCAATTTTTTCGATCTTATGTTTACTAAGACCTTTTTGCTTCTAATATGATACACCCTGTGTATAGGGTGAGTCACTAACTATTGCCACCTAGAATAACTCCGGAAGTATCATAGTAACTGAAAAATTTGTGGGACAACCGAGGCCATAATATGACGTTGGTTTTTTTTTCTTTTTTTTTTTTTTTTGCAAGGTGGGGTCGTGGCAGGGATATGGAGGTCAGTTTTGGTTCTTTCTAAATCGGATGCTATTGTTTGGTACTTATTTTCTGATAGCGGCTGTCGAGAGGAATCCAATGATATGTAACAGAAAGGTCTTTGAAGGTCAAAGAAGATCAAAAAGGTGGCATGAACGTCCATTTACAGAATGTGTTCGAGGTGATGGCCATTGGTATCAATGCAGTGCTGCAATCTTCTTATCATGTATTGAGTGGTATTCCTTATCACATTGGGACTTGACGAAGCTCATGCTCTGACAGTTCTCTCTCGCATATGTTCAGGTGTATTTGGACGTTTAACGCATTGGAAACATATCCGGCAAAGGAAACTTACTAATGAGGAGACGGAAATTGGTACTGCTGCCACTGTAGTTCGAGATCCTTGTGTTAGTTCGTGTCAAATCACTAGGGTATCTTTCAGTATCCAGAGTAGTACTGTTCGTGTTCTGCCTCGCCATAAATATCATCCTTACCATATCAGTCTCCACCAAGAACTAGCTGGTACGGATTATATCCGTCCCGTTAAATTCTGCCTATGGGCTCAACTTCAGATTCAGAGGGATGACACATCTATTAATTTGATTTTATTTACTGCCAAGACTATATTAACGAAGTATGGAAATGTTAATTTGCATAACATCCATGAGGGGCAAATGAAAATCCATATTGGCTGCGGCAAGTTGCTCACCTAAAACGGTGGTCGGTGAATGTATGGTGTGGGATTCTGGAGTACAGAATTATAAGCCCCTATTTCATTGAAGGAAATCTTAATGGTACGAAGTACAGAACATTGCTGCAAGAAACATTAGGTCCGTTATTGGAAGAAATACCAATACGAACAAGGAGCAGAATGTGGTATCAACATGATGGGTATCCGGCACATTTTCCACTGATGCCTAGAAATAAGTTGCAGAGAAAATTCCCAAATCGTTGGATTCAACGAGGAGGAGATATGTTGTGGTCGGCTCCCTCTCCAGACGTGACGACTCTGGATTTTTTCTTGTGATGATTCGTAAACGACATTGTTTACAAAGACCCTCGAACTACACCTGAAGATACGCGAGAAAGAATTGTGAGAGCTTGTGCTTCGATAAATACTATTGTGATAAGGAATATCACTGAGTTCATGATAAGGAGATTGCCGCATTGCATAGATACCGATGTTCATCACTTCGAACACTTCTGTAAATGGACGTTCATGCCACTTTTTTGAGCTTCGTTGACCTTCAAAGACCTTACTGTTATACAGCACTGGATTCGTCTCGATAGCCGCTATCATAAAATAATTACCAACCTGTGGCATCCCATTTCCAGTTCCTATCATACTTTCAGAGTCATTCTAGGAGGCAAGAGTTAGTGACTCACCCAGTATATGTACATGGCACACTAACATACTCCCACACGTTTCGGTCAGACTACTTGTGGCGTCTTTGGAAGCGACTGTAACTTACTCAGAAAGTATCGTAGAAGTTATTCAGCGTGCTAAGAACGTAGCAGGACCGTAACAGAGGCAAGAAATGAACGCCAGCTGAGGTTAACGAGATCTGTCCAATGGCGTGATTAGTGTCCGGCAGGGCTAATTTCATTAATATACTCGGGTGTTTTCATTAGCTGCGCAGCTGGAAGCCAAAAGGTACCACTTGCTGCCGTCAGCATTAATTTTAGACTCAAGTGAGAACACATGGTTCCACTTCTCTGGTTGTATGATTTGTAACATGTCGGCCAAATGCTTTCGAAACGCTTGACTCCACGAACGTCTTAAGCTGCATGGTGGTTCAGAATTTATTCCTATGCCTCTGCTTTATTACCTCGTCGGCAACCAGGCGCCCTATGGTGACTGCTTGTGATCGATTAACTACGGTCACTTGATCTCCTTTGTTTACGATTTTATTATAGCTTGCGAATGAATCTAAATAGCAAACGATTCAGTAACGCATTTAGTACGCGTTATTGATGTTTCCCTCTTGGGTGACCACACTCATGTAGAAATTTTTGAAGGGAATTCCCGCTACTTAATTGTAAATTGCTATTATGAGACAAAATCATGATTTCAGGCTTTATAGCAATTCTCAAATGGCAGTTGAAGTGTCACAAAATGTCAGTCTGAGTATACTACAGCGCCATACGGTAAAAAAACTTTACTGGAGAAACCAACTGTAAACGTGGCCGAAACGATGGTTTCTCCAGTATGGTTTTCATACATTATGACACAGCACCATACGCAGAAACCTTTCATGTCAACGGAGTCTCGCCGTGGTACCGCACGCAGTTATGATGTCAGACTTGTTTAGATGACTTATTATCGTCTTAGTAACACATTTCTGGTCTACAAACCAGTTTTCGGCATACAGAAGTTCACTATATATTGAAACCACATGATATGGCTAACACTGTACACAGCGAGTAAACATTAGCGATCTGTGACAGTTAATACACGGCTGCAACCTGCATTCATCACGTCCACATATCAACTGACATTAACATTTTGATAATACATACATGCTTCCGACACCATAGTCAGCTGACATGAGATTGTATCGCATCATACTGTAATATTAACTATTAGAAGAAAAGCCAATGTTTCGGCAACTTCTACAGTGGTCCTCTTCTGTTTCTGACAGCAGACCCAGAACGGGGACACTGTAACAGTGACTGATACGTTGGCTCCACCTCTAACTTTCATTGCAGTTTCACGTTCCACCATACTCATAAAATCTTGCCATATATATATATATATATATATATATATATATATATATATATATATATATATATATATATATATATATATATACACTCCTGGAAATGGAAAAAAGAACACATTGACACCGGTGTGTCAGACCTACCATACTTGCTCCGGACACTGCGAGAGGGCTGTACAAGCAATGATCACACGCACGGCACAGCAGACACACCAGGAACCGCGGTGTTGGTCGTCGAATGCCGCTAGCTGCGCAGCATTTGTGCACCGCCGCCGTCAGTGTCAGCCAGTTTGCCGTGGCATACGGAGCTCCATCGCAGTCTTTAACACTGGTAGCATGCCGCGACAGCGTGGACGTGAACCGTATGTGCAGTTGACGGACTTTGAGCGAGGGCGTATAGTGGGCATGCGGGAGGCCGGGTGGACGTACCGCCGAATTGCTCAACACGTGGGGCGTGAGGTCTCCACAGTACATCGATGTTGTCGCCAGTGGTCGGCGGAAGGTGCACGTGCCCGTCGACCTGGGACCGGACCGCAGCGACGCACGGATGCACGCCAAGACCGTAGGATCCTACGCAGTGCCGTAGGGGACCGCACCGCCACTTCCCAGCAAATTAGGGACGCTGTTGCTCCTGGGGTATCGGCGAGGACCATTCGCAACCGTCTCCATGAAGCTGGGCTACGGTCCCGCATACCGTTAGGCCGTCTTCCGCTCACGCCCCAACATCGTGCAGCCCGCCTCCAGTGGTGTCGCGACAGGCGTGAATGGAGGGACGAATGGAGACGTGTCGTCTTCAGCGATGAGAGTCGCTTCTGCCTTGGTGCCAATGATGGTCGTATGCGTGTTTGGCGCCGTGCAGGTGAGCGCCACAATCAGGACTGCATACGACTGAGGCACACAGGGCCAACACCCGGCATCATGGTGTGGGGAGCGATCTCCTACACTGGTCGTACACCACTGGTGATCGTCGAGGGGACACTGAATAGTGCACGGTACATCCAAACCGTCATCGAACCCATCGTTCTACCATTCCTAGACCGGCAAGGGAACTTGCTGTTCCAACAGGACAATGCACGTCCGCATGTATCCCGTGCCACCCAACGTGCTCTAGAAGGTGTAAGTCAACTACCCTGGCCAGCAAGATCTCCGGATCTGTCCCCCATTGAGCATGTTTGGGACTGGATGAAGCGTCGTCTCACGCGGTCTGCACGTCCAGCACGAACGCTGGTCCAACTGAGGCGCCAGGTGGAAATGGCACGACAAGCCGTTCCACAGGACTACATCCAGCATCTCTACGATCGTCTCCATGGGAGAATAGCAGCGTGCATTGCTGCGAAAGGTGGATATACACTGTACTAGTGCCGACATTGTGCATGCTCTGTTGCCTGTGTCTATGTGCCTGTGGTTCTGTCAGTGTGATCATGTGATGTATCTGACCCCAGGAATGTGTCAATAAAGTTTCCCCTTCCTGGGACAATGAATTCACGGTGTTCTTATTTCAATTTCCAGGAGTGTATATATATATATATATATATATATATATATATATATATATATATATATATATATATATATATATATGTGTGTGTGTGTGTGTGTGTGTGTGTGTACGTGTGTGTGTTTGGATTCCCTGGAATGCCGAAAATAATGCATCTATGAATGAGTGCCACAAGGCATTTACTTTTGCGTTGTGAAACGCCAAGTCCTGTTGGATAGAGTAGAAACGTTCAAATGGTTCAAATGGCTCTGAGCACTATGGGACTTAACTTCTGAGGTCATCAGTCCCCTAGAACTTAGAACTACTTAAACCTAACTAACCTAAGAACATCATACACATCCATGCCCGAGGCAGGATTCGAACCTGCGACCGTAGCGGTCGCGCGGTTCCAGACTGAAGCGCCTACAACCGCTCGTCCACTCCGCCCGGCAGTAGAAAAGGAATAGGATGTAAATATAGCTCTGGCACCTTGGTAGAAATTGGAATCAAACTTAATGCACACATAGCATACTATCTTTCTGTCATAGCACCGTCAGGCATGTGGGAAAGTGGGGTGAAAATAGTCTGACACTATAGATAACACTAGTATAAAAAGTCGACGAGAAGTATAATGCCGCAATTCCCTAATTCAGTAGCAACATCATATAGTATAGACTGCGGACCGCTATAGCCGAGCCGTTCTAGGCGCTTCAGTCCGGAACCACGCGGCTGCTACGGTCGCAGGTTCGAATCCTGATTCGGGCGTAGATGTGTCTGATGTTCTTAGGTTAGTTAGGCTTAAGTAGTTCTAGGTGAAGCGGGCAGATGCCCTCAGATGTTACGCTACATAGTGCTTAGAGACGCCTGAACCATATAGTTCAGAGTATTATTTACCATTCCAAACTAACGTGAAGAGTTTGGACAAAAATATACAGACACCGTGAGAAATGTGTGCGTGAACATAAACACAGATGCTAGCCAAACTTGTAGGCACATTAAATGTACACTACTGGCCATTAAAATTGCTACACCAAGAAAAAATGCAGATGATAAACGGGGATTCATTGGACAAATATATTATTCTAGAACTGACATGTGATGACATTTTCACGCAATTTGAGTGCATAGATCCTGAGAAATCGGTACCCAGAGAACCACCTCTGGCCGTAATAACGGCGTTGATACGCCTGGGCATTGAGTCAAACAGAGCTTGAATGGCGTGTACGGGTACAGCTGCCCATGCAGCTTCAACACGATACCACAGTTCATCAAGGGTAGTGACTGGCGTATTGTGACGAGCCAGTTGCTCGGCCACCATTGACCAGACGTTTTCAGTTGAGAGATCTGGAGAATGTGGTGGCCAGGGCCACAGTCGAACATTTTGTGTATCCAGAAAGGCCCGTACGGGATCTGCAATATACGGTCGTTCATTATCCTGCTGAAATAAAGGGTTTCGCAGGGATCGAATGAAGGGTAGAGCACGGGTCGTAACACATTTGAAATGTAACGTCCACTGTTCAAAGTGCCGTCAGTGCGAACAAGAGGTGACCGAGACGTGTAACCAATGGCACCCCATACCATGACGCCAGGTGATACACCAGTATGGCGATGACGAATACACGCTTCCAGTGTGCGTTCAGCGCGATGACGCCAAACACGGATGCGACCCTCACGATGCTCTAAACAGAACCTGGATTCATCCGAAAAAATGACGTTTTGCCATTCGGTCACGCGGCTTGGTCGTTGAGTACACCATCGCAGGCGCTCCTGTCTGTGATGCAGCGTCAAGACTAACCAAAACCGTGGTCTCTTAGCTGATAGGCTATGCTGGTGCAAACGTCGTCGAACTGTTCGTGCAGATGGTTGTTGTCTTGCAAACGTCCCCATCTGTTGAGTCAGGGATTGAGACGTGGCTGCACGATTCGTTACAGCCATGCGAATAAAATGCCTGTCATCTCGACTGCTAGTGATACGAGGCCGTTGGGATCCAGCACAGCGTTACGTTTTACTCTCCTGAACCCACCGATTCCATATTCTGCTAACAGCCAATGGATCTCGACCAACACGAGCAGATATGTCGCGGTACGATAAACCGCAACCGCGATAGGCTACAATCCGGCTTTCATCAAAGTCGGAAACGTGACGGTACGCATTTCTCCTCCTTATACGAGGCATCACAACAACGTTTCACCAGGCAACGCCGGTCAACTGTGTATGAGAAATTGGTTGGAACTTTCCTCATGTCAGCACCTTGTATGTGTCGCCACCGGCGCCAACCTTGTGTGAATGCTCTGAAAAGCTGATCATTTGCATATCACATCATCTTCTTCTTGTCGGTTAAATTTCGCGTCTGTAGCACGTCATCTGCGTGGTGTAGCACCTTTAATGGCCAGTAGTGTATTTAATTGTGAATATGGACAATCATTAGCTGTAAAATGGAATGACGACAGTGAAAATTTTTGTCGGACCCACACGGAACCCGTTTTCCCAGCTTAACTCACCACCAGATCAGAACTTCCATATGACGTCAATCATGTGTCCACAGCCTCTATTCGAACCTTCAATATGTTTATTGCCGTACTGTTGAGACATTTAATTGAAAGTCGTTTGCCCATTACCGTGGATAAATGCGGCATTCAAGAGCCTGTATTATTCTGAATTACGATGTAAAGTCACTTTGGACTTGCGTTCGTGTCCAAAGGATCTTTTTATCGCAATTAAGAAATACGCAATCCCTGCAATATCGCAAACTTGCAGGTGGCGTGATTGTACTGTATTTGACGTGGAGTGTGCTGTGCCTTCAATACGTTTCACGTGTCAGTAGCTATTAGAACAGTGTAGTTGTGAGAGCATTATATCGGAGGTAACTAAATTCGAACGTGAGAAAATAGTCTGTGCTCGTATGTTAGATGCTTCTGTTTCCAAGGGAGCCGAAGTATTTGGTCTTTCAAGAGGCACCGTATCGGGGATCTATATCGCATACGTGGAAAGCTGAAACAATTCATCCGCTAAATCGCAACGCGGACGAAAGAATGTGTTGATTGATAGTCGCGAACGGTCATTTCTGAGGACTGTGACGTAAAATAGCAGAACGAGAGCTTCAGAACCCACCACAGAACTGAATGTCGCTTTCATGAACTCTGTCAGCACTTAAACAACATGAAGAGAGATCCGTAAGTAGGGAACTCCACGCCGAGCTGTTATTCCAAAACCACTCATCAGTGGTACAGATGCCCGTAACGATAAAACGTGGTGCCGAAGCCATGAAATCTGGGCTATGGAGCAACGGAAAAAATCCATTTAGTTGGATGAGTCTTATTGTACATTGATTCCAAGTTTTGCTAGAGTTTACGTCCATGGGGGGCTTCGGTGACGCTTTGGGCAGCCATATCGTGGTCCTCCGTCGGCCACATTTTTCACTCCAGGGTTGCGTTACTGCCAAGGATTATGTGGCTGGCTGGTAAAATCGATCCCATGGTGCAATGTTCGATCCCCTCGGGTGACACTTGTGTTGCAAGAGGACAGGTATCCCGTTCACACAACTCGCATGGCCCAGGGCTGGTTTTGTGAGGACGAGGTTTGTCGCATCTTCGCTGGCCACCAGATCACAATACTATTGATCCTTTGTGGTCTACTTTGGAGACAAAGGTTCGTGATCGCTATCCATCCATTTTGGAGGAATAATAGTATAATTGTATTTATCCAATCACACACGACTGGGAGCGAGCGGTTTATTTAGATCTTATGAAACGTAGTAGTGTATTTTTAGTATTGGTTAAAAACAGTCTTGGTTGCAATTTTCGTTTTTTTTATTTTTATTTTTCAACGACGCGTTTCGCCTTATTAAGGCATCTTCAGGTTATGTTTTCTAGATGGACGCGAGAGACACCAACATCTGCATAACGCGTTCCCATTCACACGACGCTGTGGTGCATTATGCTTACTACCTGAGCCCCCATCTTATTCTGTTACTCGCTCCTGTGAACGGGAACGCGCTATGCAGATCTTGGTGTTTCTCGCGCCCATCTAGAAAAGATAACCTGAAGATGCCTCAGTATGGCGAAACGCGTCGTTGAAAAACAAAAAAAAAAAAAAAAAAAAAAACGGAATTGCAATCAAGACTGTTTTTAACCACTGCTGTTAACCACTGGTTTGCTGTATGCCACATATGGATTGGAAGAATTTCTGATGTACTTTTAATGTTCCTATAATTTGTCCCACCTCTTTGCGAATGACGGTACCCCACTTTTGCCGAATATGATATCCCATCAGTACGGGTGAAAGTATGCCGTCACCCTCAGAGTTTCCGGTGCTGCGAGGACTGACCCAGTAGGGCCCTGCATTACGCATCAACCGCGCCAGACTGAGAGGGAAACCGGTCTGGAAGGCGAGGCGGCGCTGCGGCAGCCCTGCCATCCGCTCGCAGACATAACTGGATCGCCCAGTCTGACGTTCTCCTGTCCTGTGAGTTGGACAGCCGCCAGCCACGCTATGTGTGTGTGTGTGTGTGTGTGTGTGTGTGTGTGACCCACCCGTCTCTCCCAGCGGAGCACCCGGAACCGGTTGCGCCTATTACCCAACACCGCACCGCACCGCAGCCACCGTATAGCGCTTTGTCGCCGCCCACTTAAAAGCGGCCTCTGACACGCGAGACAGCGCCTGGGCGGCGCCGGCTATTGCCGCTGCACACCACCGGCTGCCGTGGAATCTGCCAGTGGTTGTCTCGTCAACTATCCGTAGGCGGTCGATGCTATGCAAGAGGAGTCAGACGTGGCTGATAATATAACGAATCCCGCCGGAGGTGTTGACAGGGATCTGTTATCATCCGATTCCCCTTCCCCCTCTGTTTTTTTTTTTTTTTGAGTCATCAGTTTTCTATCTTGATGCAGCCCGCCACGAATTCCACTCCCACGCCAACCTCTTCTCCTCAGTGTTGCACTTTTAACTACGTCTGCAATTATTTGCTGAATGTATTCCTAACTCTCTCTAGTACCGTGGAAGTCTTCCCCTGACGTCTTAACAGCTGTCCTATCATCTTTTTCCGTCACCTTGTCAGTGTTTTCCACATACAAGGTGATCAAAAAGTCAGTATAAATTTGAAAACTTAATAAACCACGGAATAATGTAGACAGAGAGGTAAAAGTTGACACACATGCTTGGAATGAGATGGGGAATGGGATGGGGTTTTATTGGAACAAAAAAAAAAAACTAAGTTCACAAAATGTCCTACAGATGGCGCTAACTGCTACCGTGACGGGTGAGAGGTACGCCGATATCTTACAGAATCCCCTGGCCGATAAACATTTGCTGGAACTTACGATGCAGGATGGCACTCCACCCCATATTGCTAGACGCGTGAAAGATCTCTTGCGCGCGTCGTTTGGTGATGATCCTGTGCTCAACCGCCACTTTCGTCATGCTTGGCCTCCCAGATCCCCAGACCT
Organism: Schistocerca serialis cubense; assembly: GCF_023864345.2. Classification (NCBI taxonomy): domain Eukaryota; kingdom Metazoa; phylum Arthropoda; class Insecta; order Orthoptera; family Acrididae; genus Schistocerca; species Schistocerca serialis. The sequence continues at coordinate 217,783,361 of NC_064647.1, read as the reverse complement.
CAGTCCGTGCGATTATTGGCTTTGAGGTTACCCGATGTCGCAAGTGCATCGTGATCGACCGACATCTCTAAAGACAACACCCGACGCCAATGCCTCACCATAACTCTGGACATGCTCTACAGTGCTGTTCATAACATTATTCCTCGACTACAGCTATTGCTGAGGAATGATGGTGGACATATTGAGCATTTCCTGTAAAGTACATCATCTTTGCTTTGTCTTACTTTGTTATGCTAATTATTGCTATTCTGATCAGATGAAGCGCCATCTGTCGGACATTTTTTGAACTTTGGTATTTTTTGGTTCCAACAGAATCCCATGTCATTCCAAGCATGTGTGTCAATTTGTACCTCTCTATCTACATTACTCCGTGATTTATTCAGTTTTCAAATTTATACTGACTTTTTGATCATCCTGTATATCTTTCCTCTCCGATTCTGCACAGAACCTCCTCATCAACTTACCAGTCCACCTAATTTTCACCATTCATCTGTACCATCGACTTTTCTTATTTCTTTCAATTATCATGTCTTTCTAGCTTATTCCAATGTCTCACAGAAACCGTTCTGTTGTCTAAGTACTTGAGGAAAAAAATACGTTGGAGCGACATACTGTTTCATTTCGATATCAGCAACCTCATCCCTCCCCCCCCCCCCCTTTCCTTCGATGCCTGGGAGAGTCAATCTGAATGCACAAGTACTGGCAAGAGAATTTTACCTACCACAGAGTAAGGCAGTACCAGCTACGCTAGAGCTTTCCATCATTATCCAGTACTGTAGCTTCGGTCGATTCAGAGCTTTCCCGCTTGTTTTTCGTGCGACTGGCTAGGTCCAGCAACGGACACCATCCCGTCATGCAAAATACAGCTCCTGCTCCCTAACGCGTCCAAGACCTTTGGCCGTTTCTGAATACTTCTTATGCCTTCCGCCGATCCCTGTCATTGTACTTCGGAACTTAGTTTTGGTACAAGTCCAGGTCATTTTATGAAGAGAAAATGTTCGTTACTGCTAGGGACTTACTCACTTACAATAATTGCATAGTTAGAAATGATATTTCGTTGTTAAAATCGTGCTTTAATTATATCTCACTGAAATTCTTGAACATGACATCGATCTCTTTCCTGGTCTGGGCCCTACCATAAGCCTTCAATATTTTCACCTTTAGTGAACTTCATCAAGCCTAGCAATTATTACGCACCAGTTGGTGAAGTCTTCAACTCGTCAGGCCAAATGACATCAGATTTGTGTGAGTTGAGTGGCGGTCCCTGGTGCTCTGTTCCAATTGTCGAAACGCCTTGACTATTCATTTGAGTAATTGGGCTCAGTGATGTATTGGTAATATTCATGTGTAGTATTTAGTGATTTTGTCATAGTTTCACACTTGTTTTGTCCCTTATAAGTAGCCATAACTGGAAGTCAAAAGATCACCATATACACACACCAAAAACAGGTTTGCATCACTTCGGTTCCGAGAGTTCCGGACAGAAAAATGGATTAGAGATCAACATAAACATCATTTCCGCCCTTTCTATCGCTCATGGAAACCACACATTGCATGTTGTACCATCATGCAGCGAGACTTTCAAAGGTGGTGGTCCAGATTGTTGTACACACCGGTACATCTAATACGCAATAGCACGTCCTCTTGCATTGATGCATGCCTGTATTCGTCGTGGCATACTATCAACAAGTTCGTCAAGGCACTTTTGTCACACTCCTCAACGGCGATTCGGCATAGGTCCCTCAGAGTAGATGGTGGGTCACGTCGCCCATAAACAGCCCTTTTCAATCTATGCCAGCCATGTTAGATAGGGTTCATGTCTGGAGAACATGCTGGCCAGTCTAGTCGAGCGATGTCGTTATCCTGAAGGAAGTCATTCACAAGAAAAAAATGGTTTAAATGGCTCTAAGCACTATGGGTCTTGACATCTGAGATCATCAGTCCCCTAAACTTAGAACTAGTTAAACCTAACTAACCTAAGGACATCACACACATCAATGCCCGTGGCAGGATTCGAACCTGCGACCGTAGCAGCAGCGCGGCTCCAGACTGAAGCGCCTAGAACCGCTCGGGCACAGAGGCCGGCAGGGGCGCGAATTGTCGTCCAATAAGACGAATGCCTCGCCAATATGCCGCCGGTATGGTTACACTATCGTTCGGTGGATGGCATTCACGTATCGTACAGCCGTTACGGCGCCTTCCATTACCACCAGCGGCGAACGTCGGCCCACATAACGCCACCCCAAAACAGCAGGGTACCTTCATCTTGTTGCACTCGCTAGACAGTGTATCTAAGGCGTTCAGCCTGACTGGGGTACCTCCAGACACGTCTGCAACGATTGCCTGGTTGAATACATATGCGACACTCATTGGTGAAGAGAACTTGGTGCCAGTCCTGAGCGCTCCATTCAGCATGTTGTTTGAGCCCATCTCTACCGCACTTCATCGTCGTTGCAAAGATGGACCTCGCCATAGATGTCGGGAGTGAAGCTTATTGCGCAGCTTATTGCGCACAGTCTGAATCGTAACACGACGTCCTGTGGCTGCACTAAAAGCGTTATTCAACATGGTGGCGTTACTGTCAGGGTTCCTCCGAGCCAGAATCCGTAGGTAGCGGTCATCTACTGCAGTAGTTGCACTTGGGTGGCCTGAGCGGGGCGTGTCATTAACTGTTCCTGTCTTTCTGTATCTCCTCCATGTCCCCAACAGCAACGCCTTGGTTCTCTCCGAGAGCCCTTCCTGGCACAAAGTAACGATCGAACCGCGGTATTGATCGTCTAGGCATGGTTGAACTACAGACAACACGAGCCGTGTACCTCCTTCCTGGTGGAATGACTGGAACTGATCGGCTGTCGGACCCCCTCCGTCTAATATGCGCTGCTCATACATCTTTGGGCGGGTTTAGTGACATCTCTGAAAGTCAAGGGACTGCGTCTGTGATGCAATATCCACAGTCAACGTCTATCTCTAGGAGTTCTGGGAACCGAGTCGATGCAAACCTTTTTTTGATGTGTGTATAACGAAAGCAATGGCTTTCTGTTGGGGAGTGATTACATTCCATAGAGCAAAGTTTTCAGAGTAAAACGAACAGTTGTATGTGTGGATGAATGTCCAATAATCGGAATGTATCGAATGTAATGAATTTTTACCAGAAACTCCGAATTTTACATCCATTCGCAGTAGCTTTTCCTTTTCGGATCTTGAGGATACACTTGCCTGTGTTAGGAATTAGAAGCTTCATCGGATTTCTTTCATACGATGCTTATGTAAACTGTAAAAGAGTTATTCTTCCCTCAGACATTACAGCAGCCTATATCCTTATCTTCTCGTATCTACGCTGATATTTATGTCCAAGAAACTGATTAACGATACCGATGTATGTTTGGGACAATTCATAATTAATATTGTACCCATATCGTGACAGAAGTGCTTGTGCAGAAACCAAAATTTGATAGTAGAAAAGTCTGCATTTAATGTATTGTAATCTACTATTGTTTTCATCCTTTACATGACCTACTTCCCTATACAATTCTACAACATATAATTAAAGCATTGGAAACGTGAAGGAAGTTATTTTTGTCAGACAGATTTCCAACAAAGGAAATGATGTGCCGACGAGTAATATAACAATCTCAATGAGTGAATCATTGTGTAATCGTAATAAGGTCAGCGATATGTTCTGCGCTGTTAAAAAATATAGGCTTTCTGCCTTCCTAGGATTGATAAGAAAGCCTGCTACGGGCTTGGGCGTCACTGAACACGTAATGAGCGAGGACCTTTAGAAAAGATGTCAGTAGTTTGTGCCCTCTGTTTTTGAGAGGTAAACGTATTTAAATAATTCCATGTTGTACGGGAAAAATGGTGACATTTAGAAGATAATAGTAGTCGTTATAACAAGACAGATCCTGGCAGGCTTACATAACAGAGCATGTAACGAAAGCGACAACACACCTCATTTTGTGATGTGAGGAAATCCACTGTAATAACTTAACAAAAGATGTTATGATTTTTGCAAGGCCAGCCCCGCAATACGGTGCGATATAAGAATACCCGGTCTGTGCAAAGTTTGGGAATGCCATACCTTTCGAAAAGGTATCTGCATTTATCACACCTCCGAATTCGCAGCGAGGAGTAGAACATACTGCCACCTTGATGTCTTCAGAAGACCAAAGTGATTTTAAGCCTGACATTTTACAAGAAAACTTGTACTCCAGGTTACATTTTCACAACTCTGTTTCTTACAATTTGAAGTACGCTCCTAAGTTTTATGTACACTCGTACTGGGTCTACAAGTTTGCATCCGTCGTTGCGCAGTAGATGGCAGAAGCGGGAAGTGATGGTGCAGCTGGTAAGTCGCACGTGTCATACAATAAAATGTTTAAATGTGTGTGAATCCCGAAGGGACCAAACTGCAGAGGTCATCGGTCCCTTGACTTACACACTACTTTAACTTATGCTAAGAACAACACAAACACACCCACACCCACATCGCAGGGAGGACCCGAACCTCCGGCGAGAGCGGCCGCGCAGTCTGTGACTTGACACCTCAAACCAAGCGGCCACTCCGCGGGGCCGTCATATAGTAAACTTAGTCATTTAGAAACACTAAGACCATCAAATTATGAGTCGATCTGCGATTAAATCATAAGGTTTTCTCGATTGTATGTGTCAATTCACGTGCCTCTACCATTATGCTTAAACATGAGCAATCCTGCGGCTGAGGCTAATAAAATTCTGGGTAAGACGATGGTTAGGAGCAGTTATGGGAAGAACGTGCAGAGCAGAATGGCGATCTTGATGTCGAAGACCGGTATGATGGTGGAAGAGAGAAGGTTTTTGAAGATGCAGAATTGGAGGCTTTATTTGACCACGATGGGTGTCAGCATCGTAGGGAGTAAGGAAACGAGCCATTTCCAGATGCTTGAAAACCCTGGAAATGATACAGAAACGAGGACACTAGGTGAATTACGAGCTCAAGCTGAGAGCTATTCTACATCTACATCTACATTTATAGTCCGCAAGGCACCAACAATGTGTGGCGGAGGGCACTCTATCTGTCATTGTCATTACCTTTCTTTCCTGTTCCAGTCGCGTATGGTTCGCGGGAAGAACGACTGCCGGAAAGCCTCCGTGTGCGCTCGAATCTCTCTAATTTTACATTCGTGATCTCCTCGGGAGGTATAAGTAGTGGTAAGCAATATATTCGATACCTCATCCAGAAACGCTCCCTCTCGAAACCCGGACAGCAAGCTACACCGCGATGCAGAGCGCCTCTCTTGCAAAGTCTGCCACTTGAGTTTGCTAAACATCTCCGTAACGCTAGCACGCTTTCCAGGTAACCCTGTGACGAAACGCGCCGCTCTTCTTTGGATCTTCTCCATCTCCTCTGTCAACCCGACCTGGTACGGATTCCACACTAATGAGCGATACTCAAGAATAGGACGAACGAGTGTTTTGTAAGCCATCTCCTTTGTTCATGGACTACATTTTCTAAGGACTCTCCCAATGAATCTCAACCTGGCACCCGCCTCACCAACAATTAATTTTATATGATCATTCCACTTCAATTCGTTCCGTATGCATACTCCCAGATATGTTGCAGAAGTAACTGCTACCAGTGTTTGCTCCGCTATCGTATAATCATAAAATAAAGGATCCTTCTTTCTATCTATTCGCGATACATTACATTTGTCTATGTTAAGGGTCAGTTGCCACTCCCTGCACCAAGTGCCTATCCGTTGCAGATCTTCCTGCATTTCGCTGCAATTTTCTAATGCTGCAACTTCTCTGTATACTACAGCATCATCCGCGAAAACCTCATGGAACTTCCGACACTATCTACTAGGATATATATATATATTGTGAAAAGCAATGGTCCCATAACAGTCAGCTGTGGTACGCAAGAGGTTACTTTGACGTCTGTAGACGTCTCTCCATTGAGAACAACATGCTGTGTTCTATTTGCTAAAAACTTTTCAATCCAGCCACGCAGCTGGTCTAATATTCCGTAGACTCTTACTTTGTTTATCAGGCGACAGTGCGGAACTGTATCGAACGCCTTCCGGAAGTCAACGAAAATGGCATCTACCTGGGAGCCTGAATCTCTTATTTTCTGGGGCTTATGAACAAATAAAGCGAGTTGGGTCTCACACGATCGCTGTTTCCGGAATCCATGTTGATTTCTATACTGAGCGTCGTTTGTTTGCTTTCCACCGGCCGCGGTGGCCGAGCGGTTCCAGGCGCTTCAGTCCGGAACCGCGCGACTGCTACGGTCGCAGGTTCGAATTCTGCCTCGGGCATGGATGTGTGTGATGTCCTTAGGTTAGTTAGGTTTAAGTAGTTCTAAGCTCTAGCGGACTGATGACCTCAGATGTTAAGTCCCATAGTGCTCAGAGCCATTTGAACCTTTTATTATTATTATTACTATTATTATTATTTTGCTCTCCAGGCAGGTAAAACCGAAGTGTTTCTTCATCGCATTGTTATGGGGCGAGAAAAATGTTTCTTACAATGACCCTAAGCGTAAGAAATCATGAAGTTATTCTGGTGATGATTCCACGTCGATGGCCAAACCGAATATTCAAGGCTTAAAAGTCACGCTCTGTATTTGGTGGGACCTGTCTGCGTAGTGTAGTATGAGCTACTGAAACCGAGTGAAACAGTCACGAAAGCAGTCGACGTGTTTGAGCCGAGTACTGAAAGACAGAGACAAGTACAAAAAGGCGATTTTGCTGCATGAGGATGCTGGGCCCCTTACCGCAAAACCCGTTTAAACTTACCTGTAAACGTTGCAGTGGTAACTGCTACCCCACCCGCCGTGTTCTCCGCCCTCTGCCTGCTGCCCTTTTCGATCAATGGAGCATAGCGCGGCTGACGAGTTCTTCTGCTCATATGACCAGGTGAAAAATTGGATCAATTCATGGATCTTCTGGGAAGGCGCCCGTTTCTTTCGTTGCGGGATTCGCGTGCTGCCCGAAAGGTAAGAAAGAGTAGGGGCCAGCGATGACCAATACGTTGAATCGTAAATTGTCTGTTATGTCAGCAAGTTTTTCACAGTAAAATTTCGAGAAACAACGGCGGAAGCAAAAGTTGTAGACATAATACTATAAATGCAAGTTCTGGATCGATTTGCTTCAAATTTCTTGCATGATACTCTAGTAAATATGTGGACGGACCTGGGCTATATATCTTTTGACAGAACAACGTTTGTCATTTAAAGCAACTGCGAGAAAGATAACAAAGTATTGTTGAAACTTACTGGCAGATTAAAACTGTGTGCCGGACCCAGACTCGAACTCGGGACTTTTGCTTTTCGCGGGCAAGTTCTCTACCGACTGAGCCACCCAAGCACGACTCACGCGCCGTCCTCACAGCTTTACTTGCGCCAGTATCTCGTCTCCTACCTTCCACTCCGCTCCAGAGTGAAAATCTCATTCTGGAAAGCATTGTTGTCAACAGAATTTTTGCTTAACATTATATAAGCGGAGGAGAAAACGGATATGACAGAAAAAATTTCTCTCATATTCCAAATTCGCTGCTATCGTAGTTAAAACGGACTTTACAGGAAAAGCGAAACAGCGCATTTTCACAGCACAGATATTTTTTCTCGCAGTTCTAATTAATCTCTTGTTTCCAGAACTGCTATGCTTTCTCCCTATGTCAACTGTATCCAGTGTTGTTCTGTTTTACATTTACATCATTTACGCATGGTCCTTCGCACTTCTCACTGAGATGGAAATAAAAGGACTGTTGCGCTGAACTGCTGTAATGTATATTTTTATGTTGTTTCATTAAAAACTGCCACTACAACCCGTGTAAAGTATTGTAAGCTATTGTGGTCACAGTGGAAGTCAGTGAAACCAAACCAAGGAAGATTAAAAAATGAATTCCTATGTCTATCCGAATTTATATTAGACTATCACGTAAAAATTTTGAATTAGCTCGTTCACGAACTTTTCAAAACCGTTTTCATTTATAATCTTAACGATTTATTATAATTACGAATGCCGATCCATCAAAGTGGACGAATTCGTAACGAAAAGAAGAAATTTTTGTTCTGGTACAATTTACAGGAATACTTTTGATTAGGGAGTACATCAAATTCAGCAGTTGACAACTGTTGTGGGGTTTGCTGTTCGTTGTGCATACCGACGGGTGGCAGCTGATTTCCTGACAGGATTTACCAAGCACACCGTCTGGAGCAATTTACACATTATGATGAGGATTATGACGGCACTGGAGTGGATTCAAAAGCATACAGTACGAGGTTTCTCGTCTGTTCCGACTTTCTCAGTGCGTTACAAGCGGTCCACCAAATGTATCAGGTAGACAAGCTGATTCAGAGTGGAGGCAATGAAGTGCAGTTCTGCTGTGTACGCAGGCAGGTCGGCATACGTGGAAACGGAATAGACGACAAAGTAGCAGGCGAGGATGGTGCTGTACGTCGATGTCTTGCACGCCATCTCCTTATCTGACAGAAGAATCACAGTTTGGAGGGAGACTGAATTGTTTAAAGTAGTGGCCGACAAACTGTGGTTGCTCAAACAGACATGGGGCACTTCATGACAACCACGCTGCTGGAAGGCAGTGCTGCTCACCAGACTCCGCATACGTCATTGTTCAGCAATTCTGATTGCATCCATCTGAAGGATCAGAGGTAACGACTGTTAAGATAATCGATACAACGCCGTTATAGCATATAAACACATTTTTCGGCTATAAAACCATCAATTGTGTGTCACAGAAAAAACTTGATGCTATATACTTTTCATCTTGAAACTTGCAACAGGTAAGTAAATTTGAACAGTCAGATGTTTATAAAAAACGGTGTAAAGCTTATAAAGCGAACTGTATGGTGCTAAACGGTAAAAAAAATTCGATGAGGAATAAGGTGTGTTGTAAGGGGTCAGTAGGCCCTTACTATAAGTTTGCACTCGGCACAGGTCGAGGGGGCAAACAATCGATAGTGTGTCGTGTTGCGAGAGCGAGTGTAGAGTTGAGTCAGTTCCCAGGTTGCGGGCCGAGCCGTGTGGAGGCCTGTTGATGTATGCAAGGGTTTACCGACAAAGGGAGTGGTCATCGCCGCGGTTTAACCCCTTTGTGTTAGAATAATACGGGAAAGTGAAGAAGTATAATTACGATAGTGATCAGTCATATTTCTGTGCCGATATTTGTGGTTTCGCGTCTACCGCGCCGGCATCATTTAGATTGCAGTGTTGGATTGCAGTGTTGGATTGCAGTGATTGAATTTGCGTGTGACAATAACGAATAGCGAGGACGCCTGTGCTGAGATTAGCCATTATTAAATATGTATGACGAAGGCAGTGGCTGCCTCCTTTCTCTTGTGTTTTTGAGACGAATATAGGTCTTGATTAGTGAAGCTGTGTTGGCGTTCTTCTTGTCACCAGATATTTCATTATTACAGCATTTGAGAAGGGCAAAATGGAATGTAACAACTCCGTAGCAGTCAAATCCGATTGCCAGCCCCATTAGGTACACAATCACATTAATTAATATTTATTTGGGCTGCTATTCAGATCCGGATCGGATCGAGATACATAAATCGGAGGTGTTACAGTGTGCAGACGCTTTCAGACTGGACATCCGCCACCGATCGGTACTTGCCATACACACGCACTGAACAGCCAAGGAAACTGGTACAGCTGCCTAAGATCGTGTAGGGCCCCCGCGAGCACGCAGAGGTGCCGCAACACGACGTAGCATGGACTCGACTAATGTCTGAAATAGTACTGGAGAAAATTGACACAATGAATCCTGCAGGGCTGTCCATAAATCCGCAAGAGTATGAGGGGGTGAAGATCTCTTCTGAACAGCAGGTTGCAATGCGTCCCAGATATCCTCAATGATGTTCATGTATGGGGAGTTTGGTGGACAGCGGAAGAGTTTAAACTCAGAAGAGTGTTCCTGGAGACACACTGTAGCAATTCTGGACGTGTGTAGCATTGTACTACTGAAATTGGAAGTCCGTCGGAATGCAGAAGGGTCATGAATGGATACAGGTGATCAGATAGGGTGCTTTCGTGCGTGTCAACTGTGAGAGACGTATCTAGACGTATCAGGGTCCCCATACCACTCCAACTGCACACGCCCCACACCATTAGAGAGCCTCACCAGCTTGAACAGTCCCCTGCTGACGTGCAGTGTCCACGGACTCGTGTGGTTGTCTCCATACCCATACACGTCCATCCGCTCGATACAATTTGAAACGAGACTCGTCCAACCACACAACAGGTTTCCAGTCATCAACTGTGAAATGTTGGTGTTAATGGGCCCAGGGGAGGTGTAAAGCTTTGTGTCGATCAGTCTTCAAGGGTACACGAGTGGGCCTTTGGCTCCGAAAGCCCATATCTATGACGTTCAATGGGTAGTTCGCACGCTGACCCTTGCTGACCACCAAGCATTGAAATCTGCAGCAATTTGCGGCAGGGTTGCACTTATCATCACTCAACATGCGGAGAATGCCTTCCGCAGTCGAAGGCGAAACGTCAGGGGAGAGTCTTATGTATGTACCACGGCATCTCAACCTGAAAATGTTAAGAGATGACAACACCTACCGTGAAAGCCTTCATTCTATGGGTTGCACTTCTGTTACGTTGAACGATTCTCTCGAGTCGTCGTTGGTCCCGTTCCTGCAGCATCTTTTCCGGCTTCAGTGATGTCGGAGATCTGATGTTTTACCGGGTTCCTGATGTTCACGGTACACTCGTGAAATGGCCATACGGGAAAATCATCGCTACCTCGGTGACGCTACCGATTATAACACCACGTCCTAACTCACTTAAATCTTCGTAAACTGTCATTGTAGCAGCAGTAACCGATCCAACATCTGCGCCTGATATTTGTCTTGTACAGGCGTTACCGTCTGCATCGTCATATTCTGCCTGTTTACATATATCTGTATTTTAATACGCATGCCTACATCAGTTTCTTTGGCGCTTCAATGTATAGAAGACTAGTCACCCCCTGAAAGCCATACAAGAGGACTTAGAGGTGATACACATGGATAATAAAAGGAAAAGTCAATCAACTGGCTTAAGTTTGATAACGTATTTAATATACAAACTGACGAGAATGGTAATGCCTTCTTCAATGATTTTTAAGTCTTTTTTAATACTGGCGTTAGTACGATAAATGTGGACGATTTGGCAAATATAACCATTCATATCGTGTCCCTCCGCGTAATTTGTAACATCTTTTCAATGTGGCTGTTGACACAATACAGTCAATTAGAGACCTACATATGTTTACGAACTAGCGGTGCACAGAGAGGCGGCTGATGCAAGAGTTTACCGTTTCACGGTAGTGACGCTTTGGAGGGAATTCAGTAATACGTATAAGCAGAGCAGGGAATCTGGTGTTGCCATTTTGAAAGTAAGACGCGAACTTCTCTTCCGAATAATTCCATTTGTTTTGATACTATTACGATGAGTGCTTTTGAAATGCATTTTATGTAGGATTAACTAAGACGACCAGATGATGGGAGCTTGACTCCTGAAAAACGTTTCTGTGGATTATGTTCCAAATATTAGTGGTTTTATGGAGAATTTTATTAGTGAACCTATGTATTGCGACGGCGCAGTTAAAATGCTTGGATCCTTGTAGAGGCACCTACATGACGTTCGTGAGGATAATGCTACGTATTACTCTTACTGCTCGCTTATATGGAATTAAACTTCCTTTCTACTTTGTGACTTACTCCAGAAAGTTATTCCGTACGATATTATTGAGCACAAATATGCAAAATGTGTCAGCAATCTAATTCGTTCGTTTCCAAGATTAGCAATTATACGAAGGGCGAAAGATCTGAAACTAAGTGTTTGAGAAGCTTAGTAATCTGCTTCTTCTGCTTCAAGTTTTCATCATTACCTTGCACCCAGAACTTTGGAGTATTGTACCCTACTTACTTACTCTCATTCACGAGCTACAGCAATTTTTAAAAGACTCTATCTGTTGTACAGAACAGAAAGTAGTGTAGGTTCGCAGGAGACCTTCTGTAAAGTTTGGAAAGTAGGGGACGAGGTACTGGCAGAAGTTCAGCTGCGAGGACGGGGCGTGGGTCGTGCTTGGGCAGCTCAGTTGGTAGAGCACTTGCCCGCGAAAGGCAAAGGTCCCGAATTCGAGTCTCGGTCCAGCACACAGTTTTAATCTGCCAGGAAGTTTCATATCAGCGCACACTCTGCTGCAGAGTGAAAATCTCATTCTAGAATGTAGTGCGTTTCCTCAACATTTATGGGGAGTCTATTGCCTGAGAATGTAACTCACTTATTCCCGTTAAGCATGCATACACCTCATGTTAAGTTGTTGACATAAGTTGATCTCAGTTAATATGAAACCGAGAAGTCTAGAGGTGATTGCAGGCAGCCTCAGTCCAAATTAATTTAACTTAATTTCAATCTTTCTCTTTGGAAATCTTTTACTACCATGTGCGCCATTTCTGCCTGTTGGTTGTTACGGGTAATCTGATATGCTGCATCTAAGAGTTTATGAGTAGGTCACCATACCGTATTGTGCGTGCATTTAGTGGGATAGGTATACTAGTTCAGTTGTCTAACGCAATCATCTTTGTCGGTACTATCTCCAGGCTACTTAATAAAGTTGCGTGACCAAAGGAGCCGAGTTTCCGATTAACCAGAAGTTCAGGAAAAGCTGCCCTGACATCTGAAACAGCACTAGGAAAGGTAAGTGACAGCGGTTCCATTACGCTCGGTAATTTATTAAATAGATCAAATTTAATATTTGTTTAGTGTATTAGGGAAGTGAATATGCTTCAAAAACGTTTTATATATAGTCTATTTTGATTTAGCCCTGAATCGGAAGATGTTACATGGTTAAACATTGGTCCTGTTTAAAGCTGCTTTTTGTACCGCTAAAAAACTGTGTAATTTTAAGAAAGGTCTCAATTGTTGGCTGCTCTACTTGAGTCTTGCTGTGCTAGACTATAACCTTCTAAATAATTATAATTTCTAAAACATACGACACTGGGGTAATATTCTACAATACTTATTGTTTTACAAACCGATTTGCGGCTGTTAAACTACCGTCAGGTACAAAGATAAATGTGAGTCTGTGAAATTTCTGTGGGGTCAAATATTTAAAAATAGTGCAACTAAAGAGTGTCTCAACTGGTTTCCCACAAACGCTAATTATTGATTTAGATCCAAACAGAAATGGATTATTTCAGTATTAATGTGATGTAAACTATATTTAGCTTAGATAAAACGTGTGACACATTAAATAATGATTTACATAACTAATTAAATGCACAACTGCAGAATATGACACAAGTGTCGTAACTATTTCACTCATTCATTCAATAAAATATTTTACGAAGAACTGAAAGAGCAGTCAATGAAAGCGACTAGACAATTGCTCGAATACATTAATGTCATGGTTTTAAACAATAAACTTTCGTAAAATATCAGTCAACTCTTAGAAGGTTTAAATGGTCGATATTACATTGCCTGCGTTGTCGCGGAGTACCATGCAACAGTCCCTCGGACAATCATAGACGTCCGAAGGAACAGGCACTACTGCGAATACTGCCATAATAAAATCCATGAAAAGTATTCGCAGCTGCGAACATGGAGAACCATCACCCAAACAATGGAAATTTGTGCTGGGCTAGGAACCGAGCTCACATTTCCCGCTTATCGCTAAATGCTTGGAATTCGGGTTTGAGTACCAGCCTGGCTCAAAGTTTCATTTCATTTCAGCTGATGATTTTCCATATTCGCAACTGCCAATAAATTCCATACGTTTAATTGTCCTTACCTCTGAATGTGGAGTTTTTGTAACACCAAATATATTTGTTACAATAAACTGGTTAAACATTAGTCGTCAGTTTTTCCACCTCATTCAGAGCGGAGTATTAGGAAGAACATCCAACACAGCAGCAGCTCCAGTAACAGACAAGAAGAAATCGTGTTTGTTGAGAAACTATGAAGAAGCGAAAACACGTAGCCTTTAAATAAAATATGAAAAAACGTACCAAACAAAATGTTACGAGACCAACATCTCTTTGAAAACTAAGGCATAATTTTCCACGTATCTAGATAACAGAAGTCAATGAAAATCTAAATCAAATTAATAATTAGGAAGAAATCATTGAAGGAAGAACAAGATTTCTAACCTTTCTAATTCTACACGGAAGTCACAGGAGAGTTTAACAGTGCTTTGGAACACTTGCAATCAGATATGATAGAATGGACACACAACATCCCATCGTAATTTATTGGGGGAAGTGGGAAACAAAGAACTGTTATAGTTGGTTTGTAGAATCTATGGGTCTTGTGATGTACCATTGAAAGGTCTCTGTTGGATTCCTTTCATGATAATTTTTTAAAACTGTTGTCATTTACGGCATACATTCCACTTCTAAATTTACTGTGGTGTTTCTGACTATCTGGGAGGAGAGTGAGCAGTGGAACGTGTTACTTTTACACATAGTCAAGAACGATCTGTCACACTAATACACTTTAAAACACAGTTTATATGTAATTCATGTCACACAGTCTCTTACGGAACCTACATCCGCCTTCTTTTATATACTGTATATGATAAGATACTGTCATCCACCTTCCCTTCTGTGTGAAAGGACGAATGAGCAAATGTTTTTCTAGTTGCATGCTTGATGGTAGCCTGCCTGCTAGAGAACAGTAGGACCAACGTCGGAACAGGTAGCTACGCTTTCTAAAAGCAAAGAGATTTCTATTTTTAGTATGGTCCTGTCCGTGCCTTGTCATGTTGGTATAGGAAGCTGCCTCTCTGGTCACTTCCGTTTTGTATCTGGAAGCACCCTTGGTAGGAGCCCACGGCAGTCTGTCCGCGGCGAGCGTCTGAAGTGGTAAGATCTCCGGCTAAGCGCATCTCTGCTAAGTCCGTAGGGCAATGGATATCTTCAGCCTAACTGAAAATTTAATCACCTTTATTTCAGGTTTAGATCTAAAATATCTAATGTTATCTTAAATTGCTACGCAGTGTAATTCGAGTGCGAAGTTCAGAATATCTTCCAATAGTTGCTTTGTCACTACTTTGTGAGTAAAGTGGAACCACGTGTGGATGATCTGTAACTCTAAGATCATCAGTCTTAAATGCGAATGTGCGTGAGATTACAACGTCTCGTCTTGACAATATTTTTCAGTATGGCAACTTACCTTTATGTTCAACCCACGTGGGTTGTACTTTGTGAGACCAGTACCACGTGATTATACAATTGTTTGACCCATCAGCTTAATAGTAAGACGATAGTAACCAGTTCGAGGTTTTTCTTTTGTAATTTGTGTTTCGATGTAATTTATTTTCATTATAAAAATTATTGTAGAGTTACACTCTTTGTGTAAACCAAGTTGACCACGTGAAGCATGTAGTGTAATCATCAAAGTAGCCCTCAGCTATTCTTTTTGGGAAGATTTCACAGAAAGTTAGTATGAATTTAGTATACCAGTGTGTGGTAATTTCATGACGGACAGGATTACGCTACGAACTAACTTCTTTGGGTGAAAATTGAATCGGTTGGTTGTGGATAATTTCCTCTTGCATATGTTTCACGTGTGTTATCTTATGAATGCATTGTTGTATGCAGTCTCCCAATCTTGGCTCCATATTTGATTTTTTCCGTAAGATTACAAACACACATTTCCACAATCCTAAATAAGGCACCAGTTTAGTTATGAATCAAGTTTAATATGCTGAAATTTTAACAGAACAATGATCAATGTTAAAATAAATGTCCAAATATAAACTGATTTATTTCTTTGTATTTAAATTGTCTTTTTATATGCAGGAACAATAACAGCTATCAATGTAGGGCTGGGGCCCATGAATGTACATATTTGGAAACATTCTAAAACGAAAGCATATGTTTTTTTAACACAAACTTATTTTTTTTACACGGACCTACAATATTTTTTCTTCAGCAATCCACAGCATGACAAAGCACATACACAATGGCGTTGGTTGCATCGCTATATTCCCATTATATCCCGAGATATTAAGACGCGAAGTTGACGCTTGAAACACCCGACATGCGCTGCTAGCGCACGTCCTGAGGCTCAGGCGTGAACCTCAGGCTGCCCGTAATCGCGATATGATTGACATGTGCAATCGCACCTCCATACTTATCAAGAGATCCGAAACGAATAATACGGTCTGCTGCCATCAACCCTCATAAGCCACAATGGTTTCCCTCTTGCACGTTTTACGTATCTACGTACACAATATGAACCAGTACCGATCGGTGTACACCCGTCAGGTTGTCTTATTTATCCTGCACACCCAAAATAAGGTTTATCTAATGCGTTATATGACCCATTGTGCCTGTCGCGCAGGGCCTGGCTCTACCTAGTCAAGTGTCCAACGTAGTTCCCACTACTGCCACAGTTACCACTTCGCCTTGTTTATGATTTGCGACCCATGCAAACTCCTGTACTCCAGCACCCTCCGAGCATCCCATTTGTTGTTGCTTTGGCGTGCAGTACACCGTTTGCCAGTGTGATCTAGTGACGGCACGGAGGTAGTACACATTGTGAATAAACGTTGTGTTGTGCAACTTATACTGTACAGTATAATGTACACACATGAAGATAAGGTAGAAATGCTGCTGATCTATGGAGAATGTACGTTGACGGGAAATACGTAATGAGATCGCTTGTTTGTTGATAGTACTGTTAGCGAACATTATGATTATTAAGTTAATATGTCTGTTTTCTACCCTACTCTACATACCTGTACTGTACCCTGTTGTAGATGGACGAAATGCTGTTCAGGCAGAACGACTGTACCGAAGACGATTCCCTGACAAGCCATCACCTTCGCGCAGGATGTTTGGTGAAACGGGAAGCTTAAATCCAAGACCTCGACATCGTCCTAGAACACGCACAGATGAACGTGCTGAAGTTGCTGTGCTCGCTAGCATAGCTGTGAATCCTCAAATCAGCACATGTCAAATTGAACGTGAAGTTGGTGTGTCGAAATCAAGTGCACAGCGTATTCTTAAACGTCATAAATTTCATCCATACCACGTTCATTTACACAAGGATCTTCATGGAAATGACTTCCGCAATAGGGTAAAATTTTGTAGGTGGGCTCAGCAAAAACTTCTGACTAATCCAAATTTTTTGCAGATGTTCTCTTTACCGACGAGCCATCATTCTCCAACTAAGGAATTGTCAATATAAGGAATATGCATTATAGGTCCGCAGACAATCCAAAATGGCTCCGTCAGGTAGAGCATCAACGTCCGTGGAAAGTTAATGTTTGGTGTGGGATTATTGGAGATACCATTATCGGACCTTTCTTTGTAAATGGCATCCTAAATGGCAGACAATACTCCAGATTTATACGACACAATCTTCCTGTTCTCTTGGACACCGTACCTCTGAACCGGAGAATGGTCATGTGGTATCAGCATGACGGATGCCCTGCACACAACGCCTTACGAGCACGACGACTTCTGAACCGTAAGTTCCCTGGTAGGTGGATTGGACGAGGTGGCCCAGTTAGGTGGCCTGCCCGACCTCCGGACCTTACACCGCTGGATTATTTTCTTTGGGGAGCAATGAAGGATGCTGTTTACCAACATGAACCAACAACACCAGAGGACATGAAGCAACGCATTATTGATGCTTGTACAGCCATCAAAGAGGAAACAGTAGCACGAAGTAAGGCATCCTTCATCCGCAGAGTGACCCTATGTAGGTAAGCCAATGGGCATCACTTTGAGCATGAGATGTGAACATTATGTTTAGTATGTAGTGCGGGTATCACAGTGGAAGTTTCTACAAAGGGCCATTTTACCCAGTGATGTTAAGAAACATTTGTTTGGAACAATTTGTCATTTAAGGCATTAGATGAACATAACATTGATACTTATGTGATAATACAACTAATTGGTTAAACATGTTTACATTCATCTTCTATGTCCTACCTGAACTTCACAAATCAAAACATTTTTACCTAAACAACGGTAAAACTTTTAGTCCACTTGCTCGTTTCACTAAAACAATCAACATGAATTTTACTATTACGAGTGAATGATTAACTGTCACTTGCGGTAGATCTACAGTAAAGTAAAGTTTTAACGTTGAACGGTATTACCTTTTTAGTAACGGATTAACAATAAGCGAAGTTAACTTTGTGACTAACGTTCAGGTACACAGATATGTTACAGAACCGCATCACCCCTAGCCTATGGGATAAATACTTGCTGGAATGTACGACGTTAATGTAGGATGGCAGCATGCCGTATTATTCGTTTCGGACCTCTTGATAAGTATGGAAGTGTGATTACGCATGTCAGTCACATCGCGATTACGGGCAGCATGGGGTTCACGCCTGAGCCTCAGGACGTGCGCTAGCAGCGCATGTCGGGTGTTTCAAGCGTCAACTTCGCGTCTTAATATCTCGGGATGAAATGGGAATATTGCGATGCAATCAACGCCATTGTGTATGTGCTTTGTCATGCTATGGATTGCTGAAGAAAAAATACAGGAGGTCATTTAAAAAAACATAAGCCTGTGTTAAAAAACACATATGCTTTTGTTTTAGAATGTTTCCGAATATTGATACCGGTGAAAGTCGTTTTCCAATAGCTGTTATTGTTCCAGAGATATTTTTAGTGGACAAGATAGCTGGGACACCCTGTATATATCACCGGCTATCGTAAGATGAGAACTAAAAGACTATAATTAATGTTAGTCTGGTTGGGAATTTGGTAAGCTAGACTGGATACCTGGTGAAACAGTTGCTCAGTAATGCAAGGTTAACTTCCCCAGATAGCTCACTGCTTTTAACCCGCTTTTATTGTCTTAAATATCAGCATCGCTTTCAGAACAAATTAATGCATCAATATTAATTAAACCATCAGATTTTCGGAAACTTATCATCCGCAAAACACTGCAAGGGGATGTAAGTGCAAGAACTGTCTCACAATGAACATTACAGTATATGCAAGCAACTTTCTCACAGAAGAATTGAAAAAAAATTAGGAAGACTATGAGTTCGGCAGTATCAAAAGGTGAAGGCGCCTCAGAGGCACTTCTGACGTTGCGCTAGCCGATTCAAGGAAGCCTTAATAAAACCAAGACGTCTTTAGAGAAACTGTCGAAGTGGAAAATGTATTCGACAGCATAAAATTATGCATTATATTTGAAATTCTCAGAGTGATTATGTAAGCTGTAAAGAAAAGATGATGTACCATTTTTACAACAACCAAGAGGGAAAAATAAGAATGGAAGACGAAGCACTAAGTGCTGACATTAAGAATGGTGCAACATATGGTTGTAGCCTGTCTTCCATACCATTCAAACTGCACTAGAGGGAGAACTGATGGAAATAAAATAAACGTTCAAGAATGGGTTTAAAATTCAGGTTGAAACGATATCCAATCCGCTTATGACACTGATACCCTCGGTGAAATTTGAGAAGAATTAGAGGCTGTCTCGAAGGGAATGAATAGTCTCCTGAAAGCAGAATACTGATTGAGACTAAGCTGAAGAAACATTAAAACAATGAGAGAGATGCGATTAGCGACAAACTTAACAGCAAAACTGGGGGCCGCGAAGTAAGTGAAGCAAAGGTATTCTGTAACACTGATAGCAAAATTACAGTGACTGTCAAAGAAGGCATTCCTGGCGAACAGAAGTGTACTAGCACCAAAAACAGACATTGACTTGAGCAAGAACTTTCTATGGATCCACATTTGGAGCACATAATTGTATGGTAATGAACCACAAGAACTGTGGGACAACCAGAAAATCAAATCGTTTGGGATATGGTACTGTAGAAAGATGTTACAATTTTGTGGACTGAGAAAAGAGATGAGGTACTTCTCCGTAAAACCGACCGAGAGAGGAACAATGAGGAACACGTGTTAAGATATGTGGAAACAACTTCCATCGTTCTAGAGTGAGCTGTCAAGAATGAAAGTGGTAGGGAAGTGAGAGACTGGAATGTATGTAACGAATAACTGAGGAAGTTGGGTGGACGTGTTACTCTGAGACGAAGAGATTGGCACAGGAGAGGAATGTGTGCAGCGCTGCATCAAACCAATCAGAAGAGAAATGACCGAAAAAAGTTATCGCCTGAGACATATTTTGTACCTGTGGACCTGCCGCCTTGGAGGAACCAAATTACGTTCATCCATGGGCGTTGTTATTACTGAAGGAACCTCGAATTGTATGCCAAAAAGTACACATTGATGTATCTCAACGTCAATACTGTTTGGCTGCGTGGCATACGTGAATTGTGTCAACGCACTGGGAAAGATAAGGAGTGACATAATGTGGTGCACTGTATCCGAGTTTTGTAGCAACTTGACAAGGTAACAGTAACGCCGCTACCATGCCGAAAAGACGTTGAGACTAGCTGCAATACCAGTAGTTGATCTCAGCGTTCAAGTTTCAAACCAGTTTCCCACTCCGTAGCCACTGCCTGATTCGTAATACGAGATAGCTGAACCTGTTCTGGTGCTGAACAATCATGCATACGAGCGACAGCTTTCCGCCAGTATCTGTCTTTAAATAAACATTTCACCATCCATCTAAATGACATGCAACGATATGTCTTCACCTTTTAGTTTTGTGATACATAACTAGCGCGTAGTCTACACTTTTAGTTAATAGCAGTGCCGGACTAACTACTTTTGCTTTCTTTAGTTGCTGTCCGGGACGTTAATTTTAATCTCCTAGGGGCTAATGCTTATCTTGCCGAATTTTTCAGTATGGATCAGTAGTATTCATGTTGAAAGCTAGCTCCTACTTGAAACTTCCTGACAGGTTAAAACTGTGTGCCGGACCGAGACTCGAACTCGGATCCTTTGCCTTTCGCGGGCAAATGCTCTACCAACTGAGCTACCCAAGCACGACCCACGCCCCGTCCTCACAGCTTCACTTCTGCCAGGAACTCCTCTCTTACCTTCCAAACTTTACAGAAGCTTCTGTAAAGTTTGGAAAGTAGGAGACGAGGTACTGGCAGAAGTAAATCTGTGAGGACGGGGCGTGAGTCGTGCTTGGGTAGCTCAGTCGGTGCCGGCACGGTAGCCCAGCGTGTTCGGTCAGAGGGTTAGCTACCCTCTGTAATAAAAAAACTGAGTTAATGAATCAACAACGAACTTAAACGGATGTCTTACGACGTCCTCCCCGAGCAGATGCAAAAAAAAAAAAAAAGTACTTGATAGAGCACTTGCCTGCAAAAGTCAAAGGTCCCGAGTTCGAGTCCCGGTCCGGCACACAGTTTTAATCTGCCAGGAAGTTCCATATGAGCGCACACTCGGCTGCAGAGTGAAAATCTCATTCTAGCTATTACTTCTTTGGAAGTACTAGCTGACTAGTCATGTGTGCGTTCAGACTTGAACTCGCTACGAGCCCAGTACGCATATGTGGTGAAAACAGCTGCATTAGCGAATCCTGGAGTGTACTGTAAAGCGCCAAAGAAACGGGTATAGGTATGCGTATTCAATTACAGAGATAAGTAAACGGGCAGAATACGGCGCTGCGGTTCGCAACGCCTATATAAGACGGGTGTCTTACGCATTTGTTACTGCTGCTACAATGGCAGGTTATCAAGATTTAAGTGAGTTTGAACTTAATGTTACAAAGCAAGAGCGATGGGACACAGCATGTCCAAGGTAGTGATGAAGTGGGGATGTTCCCATACAACAAATTCACGAGTGTACTGGGAATATCAAGAATACGCTAAAACATCAAATCTCCGACATCGCTGTAGCCGGAAAAAGGTCCTGAAAGAGTGGGATCAACAACGACAGAATAGAGTCATTCACAGAAGTGCTAACCGCAAATTGCTGCGGATTTCAATGTTGGGCCATCAACAGCGTGCGAACCATTCAACGAAACATAATCGATGTGGGCTTTTGGAGCCGAAGGCCCACTCGTGTACCTTTGATGATTGCACAACACAATGCTTTACGCCTCACCTGGACCCATCAACACCGACAATGGACTGTTGATGACTGGAAACAAGTTTCCAAGTCTGGCAAGATTCTTTTCAAATTCTATCGAGCGAATGGACGCGTATTTTTAGGTGTTCAGATAGATAGTAAGCTGTTGTGGAAAGCCCACGTTCACTATCTTGTTCAAAGACTTAATACTGCCATTTTTACTATTCAAACGTTATCGGAAGTGAGTGATCTTTCGACACGAAAATTAGTCTACTTATTTTCATTCGCTTGTGCCGTATAGTATTATACTTTGGGATAGCTCTTCCCATTCTAAAAGTATATTTCGACTCAGAAACGGGTGGTTTGGGCAATAAGTGGTGTAAGTTCACGAACCTCTTGTCGACCCCTGTTCACGAGTCTGGGTATTTTGACATTGGCCTCTCAATATGTATATTCCTTACTGTCGTTTGTTGTTACCAATATTAGCTTATTCCCAAGAATATGCTGCTTTCACTCGGTTAATACTCGGCAGAAATCAAACCTGCATTTGGATCGGATTTCCTTAACTCTTGTTCAAAAATGTGTGCAGTATACTGCTTCATCCATTTTCAATGAGCTACAACACGAATTCAAAAATTTGAGCTGTAGTCCACGCGGTTTCAAATCGAAACTGAAGAGTTTCCTCGTGGGTAACTCCTTGAAAAATTAAGCTGATCGTATAGTTGATTGTATTTACTTAAACTTATGGACTGACTTTTTTCAGTTCATGATTTATTTTTACCTGTTATTACTTTTATGTTATAATTTCATGTATTGACACGTTCCATGATTTTGGAGATTTGCTCCTCAATTTGGTTCTACGGAACTTGACGTGTAAATAAATAAAAATAAAATGGAGACAATCTCATGAATCCGTGGACCCTGCATGTAAGCAGGGTTCTGTTCAAGCTGGTGGAGGCTCTGGAATGGTTTGGGGTGTGTGCGGTTGGAGTGATATGGGACCCCTGATAAGTGTCGGTACGACATGGTGGCACGTACGTAAGCATACTGTCTGATCACCTGCATCCATTTATGTTCATTGTGCAGCCCGACGGACTTGAGGAATTCCAGCAGGACAATGCGACACCCCACACGTCCAGAATTACTGCAGAGTGGTTGCAGGAAGACTTTTCTGAGTTTAAACTCTTACGCTGTCCACCAACCTCGCCAAACATGAACATTACTGAGCATTTCTCGGATTACTTGCGACATGTGGTTCTCAGAGGAAATGTCCAACCCATCGTACTCTTACGGATTTATGGACAGCCCTTGCAGGATTCATTGTGTCAGTTCACTCAAGGACTATTTCAGACATTAGTCGAGGTACCAATTTCCTTGGCTCGTAAGTGTAGTTTATTACAGACTATGGCCACTACCTCCTTTTATGTCAGTGTTCGGCGAAGATGGACGAGCCCTCACTCGGTGAGAGGTGGTACATGTAATGCACCAAAGTACATTGTGTAACATGAAAGTTTTGACGGTCCTGGTTATGGTGTGAGGAGGCACGATAATGCATGGTTGTACTGACCTCCATATCATTGAGCCTGTATAATCATCGGTCAACGTTATTGTACTAAGCACCTTCCCCTGTGCGTCTTTCGGAGGATGCATTCGCTGCTGACTTCATTTCTATGCTTGATCGTGAATCGAACAGCGGAGATGGGGAAGTCCTTGTAACGAGACAACGTTCGGCGTATAAACTGGCATGCCCGTTTCCCTAATTTAAATCCAAACGAAAAAGTCTGCGATACTTATGGAGACCTTCTGCGGCACGTACAAATGCAATAAATAGCATCTAGCGACTGTCAACCACGCTGGTGTATGAAACGCCGCAAGCCACGAATTTCTTAAAGACCATGAGGCCGGCTTGGATGCACGTTGCAGAGCATGTACTGCCGTCCTCGGTAATCATACATAACGGCCTTCCCGCAGTGGGAAAACAGGTTCCCGTCAGATCACAGAAGTTAGGCGCTGTCGGGCTGGGCTAGCACTTGGATGGGTGACCATCCGGTCTGCCGAGTGCTGTTGGCAAGCGGGGTGCACTCAGCCCTTGTGAGGTAAACTGAGGAGCTACTTGACTGAGAAGTAGCGGCTGCGGTCTCGTAAACTGACATACGGCCGGGAGAGCGGTGTACTGACCACATGCCCCTCCATATGCGCATCCAGTGACGCCTGTGATCTGAGGGTGACACGGCGGCCAGTCGGTGCCTTTAGGCCTTCATGGCCTATTCGGGAGGAGTAATCATACATCGTGTTAAATACTATGTCTCGCAGTTTATTATCGTCATAAATCCAGGTGACTTCAGTGTAATCACGGCCTTTGATTAAAAATGTTATTTCTGTTCGTTTCAATGCGTATTTCTTTCACTACGCTTCTGTACCATACAGTAGAAGATTCCTCTACGTATGGTGCAAATTTCATCGAGCTATTTTACTAGTCAGTTACACAAAATGCTAAATTTACTTTCGTCCTTAAGTTTTGCACACTAGTGAAACATACGTAATGTACATCTAGATCCACATGTACATCCATACTCCGCAAGCCACCTGACGGTGTGAGGCGGAGTGTACCTTGAGTACCTCTATCGGTTCTCCCTTCTATTCCAGTCTCGTATTTTTCGTGGAAAGAAGGATTGTCGGTATGCCTCTGTGTGGGCTCTAATCTCTCTGATTTTATCCTCATGGTCTCTTTGCGAGATGTACGTAGAAGGTAGCAATATACTGCTCGACTCGTCGGTGAAGGTATGTTCTCGAAACTTCAAGGAAAGCCCGTACCGAGCTACTGAGCGTCTCTCCTGCAGAGTTTTCCACTGGAGTTTATCTATCACCTCCGTAACGCTTTCGCGATTACTAAATGATCCTGTAACGAAGCTCGCTGCTCTCCGTTGGATCTTCTCTCTCTCTTCTATCAACCCTATCTCTGGTACGGATCCCACACTGCTGAGCAGTATTCAGGCAGTGGGCGAACAAGCGTACTGTAACCTACTTCCTATGTTTTGGGATTGTATTTCCTTAGGATTCATCCAATGAATCTCAGTCTGGCATCTGCTTTACCGACGATCAACTTTATATGATCATTCCATTTAAAATCACTCCTAATGCGTACTCCCAGATAATTTATGGAATTACCTGCTTCCAGTCGCTGACTTGCTATATTGTAGCTAAATGATAAGGGATCTTTCTATGTATTCGCAGCACATTAAACTTGTCTACATTGAGATTCAATTGCCATTCCCTGCAAAATGCGTCAATTCGCTGCAGATCCTCCTGCATTTCAGTACAATTTTCCATTGTTACAACCTCTCGATATACCACAGCATCATCCGCATAAAGCCTCAATGAACTTCCGACGTCATCCACAAGGTCATTTATGTATATTGTGAATAGCAACGGTCCTACGACACCCTCCTGCGGCACACCTGAAATCACTCTTACTTCGGAAGACTTCTCTCCATTGAGAATGACATGCTGCGTTCTGTTATCTAGAAACTCTTCAATCCAATCACACAATTGGTCTGATAGTCCATATGCTCTTACTCTGTTCATTAAACGACTGTGGTGAACTGTATCGAACGCCTTGCGGAAGTCAAGAAACACGGCATCTACCTGGGAACCCGTGTCTATGGCCCTCTGAGTCTCGTGGACGAATAGCGGGAGCTGGGTTTCACACGATCGTCTTTTTCGGAACCCATGCTGATTCGTACAGAGTAGATTTCTAGTCTCCAGAAGAGTGATTATACTCGAACATAATACGTGTTCAAAAATTCGGCAACTGATCGACGTTAGAGATATAGGTCTATAGTTCCGCACATCTGTTCGACGTCCCTTCTTGAAAATGGGGATGACCTGTGTCCTTTTCCAATCCTTTGGAACGCTACGCTCTTCTAGAGACCTACGGTACATCGCTACGATTTTGGTCACAGAGTGTCTGGACATTTTGTTTTGATCCACCTACCGCTTTGAGATAGTGAAAGCCGCATTAGTACAGACGAGTACATTGTATCTTAATTTGTGCTGTTGTGAACCAATGTCATCCCATAAAGAAAGTAAAACTCTGATGTGCCTAAACGTTATATGGCCAACGATATCGTCTCATTATTACACAGTCGAGTCACATTAGTGTAACCACTGCCTATGTCCGGTATCAACGTGCAATAGGCTACGCAATCTCAGACGGCAAATGGCAGCACTCAATAGCGCTGGAGGATGTACGAGGGTTGTTTTTTAAGTAAGGGCCGTTCGCGCGTATAGTCCCGTAGTTCGCGCGGACGCTGCAACAAGCCACCGCGCCACTTGCCGGCATCCTTCCCGTTCACACTGATGCTAGTTGCAGCTCTGTAGCTGACGTGTACGCATCGCTGTGCTACTTTATAATGTTTACGATTACTGAATCGCCCGCCGCGTGTGAGATACGGTCAGTGATACGTTTTTTGACCGGGAGAAGCCTATCAGCTGCAGAAATTCATCGTCAGTTAACTGAAGTTTATAGCTTGAATGCAATGGGTGAAGGTAAAGTGCGTCAATGGGTTAGAGAGTTTTAAAATGGCAGTCAAAACGTCCATGACGAAGAACGCTCAGGCCGGCCCTCTGTGATCACTGATGATTTGGTGGCTGCAGTGGAAACAAAGATTCGTGAGGACAGAAGATTCACAATTTCCACTCTTTCTTTGGAATTCCCACAAGTTTCAAGATCAGTTTTGTACAAAATTGTGTCTGAAAACCTAAACTTTAAGAAACTGTGTTCTCGGTGGGTACCCCTCACAGAGCACCACAAAGGGAAAAGATTTGCCACTTCATTGGACTTTTTGATGACATGTTGAGTCAAATTGTCACTGGAGATGAAACATGAGTATCCCATATCACTACCGAAAGCAAGCGACAATCGATGGAATGGCGACACACAACCTCACCCGTCAAGGTCAAAGCCAAACAGACGCTGTCAAAGCGCAAGATTATGGCAACTGTGTTCTGGGGCCGGTGCGGTGTTTTGCTAGTGGACTTTATGCCACGAGGAACGACAATCAACTCAGATGCCTGCTGTGCAACTCTAAAGAAGCCCCGCAGAGCAATTCAAAACAAAAGGCGCGGCATGCTGAGAAAAGGAGTTTTGCTACTGCACGATAACGCTAGGCCTCACACCTCTGAAAAGACTCGGGGTTTGATTGATTCTGTAGGCTGGGAAGTTTTGGACCATGCACCATACAGCCCCGACCTTTCTCCTAGCGATTTTCACCTTTTCCGGTACCTGAAACACCATCTTGTCGGGCAGCGCTTCAATGACGACGATGAAGTGAAAGCGGCCGTGAACTCTTGGCAGTCGGAGCAGGCGGCCGAATTCTTTGAAGAGGGAATTAAAAACTTAGTTGTACGGTATGACAAGTGCTTAAATAAATAAGGCAGCTATGTAGAAAAATAGGTAAAAGTGTGTAGAATCAGAAATTAAAAGCTTTTTTACAAAAGTATTTGTATCTCTTTTTAAAAATATAAACCGACCTTACTTAAAAAACAATCCTCGTATAAAGCTTGTACGGTAGAGATGAGCAAAACTGTTCTTTTCAGAGATCGGATCAGAACTGTTCACTCCCTGAAATGAATTACCTCTTTTTCATGACTCACCACTCATTTACAATAGAAAATAAATGGAAGGCACATTGCCCTTTAAACTTGGTTTATTCCAATACTATACCTGTATTTTGATCTTATTTGATCCTATTTTGAGTAACACAGATAATGAGTAAGAATTTTGTATTGTTTATTGAAATTTCCACGATATGACAAAGTTTTTGATTATTGATTTATTTTGCACTATCGTGGTTTTTTGGGTGATCGGAAAATGTTGTAACTTGAGATTTACATTAACAATATATTTGGCTACAATGTATTAAAATTTCATTAACCTCATACAAATACATCGCAAGTCATATATTTTTAAAGTGAACGTTTCCTTCCGAAGACGCCTAAAATCGCAAAATCTGTACCACAATAAGAAAAAAACTATAAATTTGACTGTAAAACGAAAGTGCTGCATATAGCCTTACGCAGCATAAAACAAGGAAAATATTGGTGTATCACATTTTGCGATACGTTTATTGGTTCGCTCGTAATGAAAGCATAAATTAGAGTGTCCATAATAAAAATCCTATAGTAAGAGGAGTCGTCAGGAACCTAATCTAATCAGTTTAAACAAATAAAAATAAAATAAAAACAAATGATGTATACATAACATAATAATGTAATATACGTAGTGGTATTACTACGAAGAACAATATCCAGTAGAGACGAACTCCGATGCAGAGCCGCTGAGTCGAGCAGGTCGAGCCGCGAGCTGTATTACTGCGTGAGCCGAGACCGCAGAGACCAGAGTGACACCTGAGTCGCTTTGCTCAACGCTCTGGCTAGAGTCGAGACCGTGAGGTGAGCGTTGAGCGGGCGAGTTCCGAGGGTGGGGGGAGCGGTGAACTCACCCGCTCCGAGACAAATCGTCTGTTCTCTTGCGAGCAGGTTGTTGCAAGTAGTTCCTATGTTATCCGCTAGGTGGCTCTCTGTCCTGTTGCTCGCATCAACTGCCCAGAGGGCAGGACGTGCGACTGAAACGATCGCCGGCAGAGTGCGATGCGAAGTCAAGCTGCGCCAGACACTGCGCGCGGCAGACGAAGCACAGAGACGGCACGGCATATGTGAAACACTAAATCCAATGGGGCACTGCACAATGGAGGCAGCCAAGGTAGAAGCAGGGCAGAGGCCGGCGCTGGCTGTGTTGTGTGGCGTGCACTGTGCTGTGACCAGCAGAGGCGCCGCTGATATGCTCCGTCTCTCTCTCTCTCTCTCTCTCTCTCTCTCTCTCTGCCGTGGGAAACGTTTGGAGCTACCGTTCTTTTTTTCTGAATCACTGATTGTTCACTCCTTTGAAAGATTCAACTCTATGAATTAGTTCAAGAGTGCATCCCCCATCTCTATTGTACGGGGGAGGCCGTGTGGTTCTAGGCGCTTCAGTTTGGAACCGCGCGACCGCTACGGTCGCAGGTTCGAATCCTGCCTCGGACATGGATGTGTGTGATGTCCTTAGGTTAGTTAGGTTTAAGTAGTTCTAAGTTCTAGGGGACTGATGGCCTCAGATGTTAAGTCCCATAGTGCTCAGAGCCATTTGAATCAATTTTTGTTACGGGGGATACAGTGCAGTCCTTATCGTGATGCGGAAACACAGCGATTTCTCTGATTTCCGAAAGGTCATGATGGGTGTTTGAAGTATAACCTGCATGATAAAATGGCGCTATCCGAAACCGGCGACGGTCCAGTGTGGTGCATCACTGTCCGTAGATGACAGGGATGAACGACGGCTGCGAAGATGTGCGCGAGCGAATAGACGTGTCAGTTCGGAGCACCTGACCGCCCAGAAGTACCAAGGAGCTACCGACACTGTTTCCAAAACGACCGTTCAGTGAATGCGTCTGCTTGTGGGCCTCCGCAGCAGGTGCGTGGTCCATGTAGCCACGATGACTGCAGTTCATCGGCAAACGAAGATGGCATCTGTTCTTTCGGACATACACATACCAGATACCATCTTGATATACAGGGTGGTCCATTGACCGTGACCGGCCCAAATATCTCACGAAATAAGCGTCAAACGAAAAAACTACAAAGAACGACACTTGTCTAGCTTGAAGGGGGAAACCAGATGGAGCTTTGGTTGGCCCGCTAGATGACGTTGCCATAGGTCAAACGGATATCAACTGCGTTTTTTTAAAATAGGGGACAACATTTTTATTACATATTCGTGTAGTACGTAAAGAAATATGAATGTTTTAGTTGGGCCACTTTTTTCGCTTTGTGACAGATGGCGCTGTAATAGTCACAAGCATAAAGCTCACAATTTTAGACGAACAGTTGGTAACAGGTAGGATTTTTAAATTAAAATACAGAACGTAGGTACGTTTGAACATTGTATTTCGTTTGATCCGATGTGATACATGTACCTTTGTGAACTGATCATTTCTGAGAACGCATGCTGTTACAGTGTGATTACCTGTAAATACCACATCAGTTCAATAAATGCTCAAAATGATGTCCGTCAACCTCAATGCGTTTGGCAATACGTGTAACAACATTCCTCTTAACAGCGAGTAGTTCGCCTTCTGTAATGTTCGCACATGCATTGACAATTCGCTGACACATATTGTCAGGCGGTGTCGGTGGATAACGATAGCAAATATCCTTCAACTTTCCCCACAGAAAGAAATCCGGGGATGTCACATGCGGTGAACGTGCGGGCCATGGTATGGTGCTTCGACGACCAATCCACCTGTCATGAAATATGCTATTCAGTACCGCTTCAACCGCACGGGGACATCCATCATGTGGAATGTACATCGCCATTCCGATATGCAGTGAAACACCTTGTAGTAACATCGGTAGAAAAGTACGTAGTAAATCAGTGTACACTGCACCATTTAGATTGCCATCGATAAAATGGGGGCCAATTATCCTTCCTCCCATAATGCGGCACCATATATTAACCCGCCAAGGTTGCTGATGTTCTACTTGTCGCAGCCATCGGGGATTTTCCGTTACCCAATAGTGCATATTATGCTGGTTTACGTTACCGCTATTGGTGAATGACGCTTCGTCGGTAAATAGAACGTCCCGTAATTTCTCCTGTGCCCCGTGGCAGAACTGTACGCGAGGTTCAAAGTCGTCGCCATGCAATTCCTGGTGCATACTAATATGCTACGTGTGCAGTCAATGTTGACGTAGCATTCTCAACACAGACGTTTTTGAGAATCCCGATTCTAGCGCAATTTGTCTACTACTGATGTGTGGATTAGCCGCGACAGCAGCTAAAGTACCTACTTGAGCATCATCATTTGTTGCAGGTCGTGGCTGACGTTTCGCATGTGGCTGAACACTTCCTGTTTCCTTAAATAGCGTAACTCTCCGGCGAACGCTCCGGACACTTGGATGATGTCGTCCAGGATACCGACCAGCATACATAGCACACGCCCGTTGACCGTTTTGATCACAGTAGCCGTACATCAACATGATATCGACCTTTTCCGCAATTAGTAAACGGTCCATTTTAACACCAGTAATGTATCTCGAAGCCAATACCTTCCGCACTGGCGGAATGTTACGTGATACCACGTACCTATACGTTTGTGACTATTACAGCGCCATCTATCACAATGCGAAAAAAGTGGCCCAACTAAAACATTCATGTTTCTTTACGTACAACACGAATATGTAATAAAAATGGGGGTTCCTATTTAAGAAAACGCAATTGATACTTCGTTTGACGTTTATTTCGTGAGATATTTGGCCCAGTCACTATCAGTGGACCACCCCGTAGATAATGCTTACCAGACAATGATCTTCTTCACTGCAGATGCACTCTGATTGCTTAAACTCTTACGGCAATCGGTAGATTGACTGCAGTGAGTAATAAGCATATTTGGTAGGCGCACTACAAATGTAGTCTGTGGGCAGTTAGTTGGGAGCACACCAAGCACACCAAGCACACCAACGCTTGAAAAGCCCCTGGGCCTGATGGCATTCAAAACCGTGTCCTCCAGGAGTTCACGGATAAAGCCGTAGAATACCTCACACACCTAACGAATGCCATCCTGACACACCAACACTTCCCTGACTTTTGGAAGGCGGCCAAGGTCCTGATGCTCAGGAAGCCAGGGAAAGACCACTCCCTCCCACAAAATTACCGACCCATCAGTCTGCTGTGCTCGCTCAGCAAGATTGTTGAGAAGGTAATACTAAAACGTATCACTAGGCATTGCATCGCCAACGACACCCTAAGACCGGAGCAATTCGGCTTTAGGAATCACCACTCGACAACACAACAACTCCTCCGCGTAGTCGAACATATAACACACGGCTACAACATGAACAAAGCCACAGGGGCCGTGTTCCTAGACATCGAAAAGGCTTTCTATCGTCTCTGGCACAACGGACTCATACGCAAACTAAGCGAAGCTGGTTTCCCAGACGGACTCGTACGTCTCATATCTCACGAACAGATGTTTCAACACTAACGTGCAGGATAAACAATCAACACAACACGGTATCCAAGCTGGAGTACCCCAAGGAAGCATTCTGCGGCCCATCTTGTTTAACCTGTACATTAATGACTACCCAGCGACACGAAACACGACGTTAGCCGTCTACGCGGATGACACAGCCATCCTCGCGCAAGACTGGAAACCGTCGAACATCAACTCACGAATACAGACAGCACTCAGAACAGCTGAGCATTGGCTGGAGCGATGGCGTATTAAAGTAAACGTCGACAAGTGCGAAGCAGTTCTGTTCACACGCAGACCGAAACTACTGCGCAAACACCAACACTGTAGACCGATAACACTACATACACGCCCAATACGTTTCCGAGAGAAAGTCAGATACCTTGGTGTCTGGCTGGGCCGGAAACTTACATGGGGGGACCACATCGAATACGTTGCCAACCGAGCGCACGCGAGGCTCAAACAGCTCTACCCAATGCTCAACAGGGAAAGCACACTGAATAGGAGGGTGTCGAGGTCCTTATACACGACACTGATTAGACCTCTGATGATGTACGTAGCTCCCGTCTGGGGATATGCAGCTCCCACACGACTGCGCCGCCTGCAGATCATACAGAACAAAGTGCTACGAATCATTAGCAATGCTCCACGCTACACACGCACCGTGGATCTTCACCATGAATACCGCCTTGATACCCTCAAGGAAGTATTCAAGAAACACGCCACACGACTATACAGGAACTCCAGACACTCGAACAATCCTTTCATCCTCACTCTGGGAAACTACGATCACAACCACAGGTGGAAACACAAGCGACATAAGACACTGCTAGCTAGGGCATCACCTATGGTAAACTAACATACGCAAACAGCGACAAACGCCGGTAAGCCCCTGCATATCAGCAATACTGACTGGCAACTACCAGCTGCTATTAGAGCCGACCAACAGGCCACAGCAGGGACACCGACGAGCTCGCCCACAGACGCACGAACAATCTGCCAACACTCCCTCACACTGTGCCTCCGGTATATGACCTATCGGACACAAGACCGATAACAAACCTAACTGTTGCAGGTTGCAGGACGCTGAACGAGGACTCTGTACCAGCACCCAGCGCCAGCCGCCGAGCAGCACAAACGCACAACGTCAAGGTATCGACATGCATGATACCCACTACTAACAAAGCCTATACTTGCACAACCTATCGCAGGCAGCAAGACAACCGCTACTGCTCTTGCCACCCGACCTAACTTTCGCAGAGGTTTTTTTCCCTTGGCTCTTGCCTTGGCACTTTTTTTCCTCTGCCCTTCAAACCGCTACCCTTCGTCAGATTTCGACCAATCTATCTCCAGATGAGCGCGTATTAATGGTTAATCCTAACCAGACGTACGCAAACATCGCAGTACCCACATCTTGCGACACCTCACTTTAGTGAATACTAACCCTTATGCAGAGATGGCAGTAGACCTTTTGTGTTGGCCATCATGCCGGTGTGGGCGTGGAGGGGCTCCACCTCCTAAAAAAAAAAAAAAAAAAAGTTAGTTGGGACCCTCTCCCAGGGTGGTTTCCGCCAGTTCCCCCTCCCTGATGATGTCCTCCTCCCCTCTATCTACCCCTCCTATCAACTTTGATCCTCCCCCCCCCACTTCCGGTGTCCTTTCCTTTTGGCATCCTCCCTCCCTTCTCTTTCTTTTCCCCTGTCCCCTTCCTCCACCCCTCTTCCCCCGGGCTTCCCCTCCCCCTTCCTCCCTACCCCCTATTTCCCCAGCCGATGGCATCTGCTCTCTCCTCTCCCTCTCCCACCCACTTCCTCCTCTCTTGGCAGGTCCCCGGACTCGTACACGGTTAGTGAACATTCGCGCGCCGGAGATCAAAGCCTTGTGTTTCTGTGTGTGCCGTCGTTTTGTGCTTAAGTAGCTCGGTGTTATTCGTTTTGTGCACCTACGTTCACGTGTGACAATTTTAGTCTATGTATGTGTCCAAGTGTCTGAACAAATTTTATCTTGGACTCTACGCCCGTGAACGGCTCCATGTATTTTAAAAGGTGTTTGTCTCCGTTTATATGTCCACCATATTTTTTTTCTCTAATTGTCTCCATTTGTATCTTTTGTGTTTCTCTGCGGCCAAAGAGCGGCGTAGTATGCTGCTGCAGGCCTGCCTGTAAACGGGTTTAAAAATAACAATAAAGAAAACAAAAGTTAGTTTGAAATGTAGGTGTCATGGGGAACGTGCCAAAGATAAGTCCCTGCAACCGTACTGTCATCTATATCCTCTATGGCTCATTCGGGTAGAACGTCTGCTATGTAAGCACTCATTTTCGTCCCCACCTGTAAGCAGCTGATGGTCTGGACTTCATTGCAATTTCATACTGCGCTTTAGTTCGACCAATACTTTCTGCAGGTTTAACAGCTTCCGTAAACAAACAGCAAACCATTGAATTCCTTTTCTTCTTCGTGCAGATCGATAATGGAGCTGCCATGTTTCACTTTCTGCTACAACGACTGAGGCGAGTATTAGAGTGACACGTCGGACGGAATTATTGCAGATGCTAGCAGACTTACCAAGCCTTACTCTGAGAAACCGGAAAAGTTCCTTTACTTTTTGACTTCTACTCTTACGTTATTATATACATCTACATCTACATTTATACTCCGCAAGCCACCCAACGGCGTGTGGAGGAGGGCACTTTACGTGCCACTGTCATTACCTCCCTTTCCTGTTCCAGCCGCGAATGGTTCGCGGGAAGAACGACTGACTGAAAGCCTCCGTGTGCGCTCGAATCTCTCTAATTTTACATTCGTGATCTTCTCGGGAGGTATAAGTAGGGGGAAGCAATATACTCCATACCTTTTCCAGAAACGCAACCTCTCGAAACCTGGACAGCAAGCCACATCGCGATGCATAGCGCCTCTCTTGCAGAGTCTGCCACTTGAGTTTGCTAAACATCTCTGTAACGCTATCACGCTTATCAAGTACCCCGGGGACGAAACGCGCCGCTCTTCTTTGGATCTTATCTATCTCCTCTGTCAACCCGACCTGGTACGGATCCCACACTGATGAGCAATACCCAAGTATAGGTCGAACGAGTGTTTTGTAAGCCACCTCCCTTGTTGATGGACTACATTTTC
Organism: Schistocerca serialis cubense; assembly: GCF_023864345.2. Classification (NCBI taxonomy): domain Eukaryota; kingdom Metazoa; phylum Arthropoda; class Insecta; order Orthoptera; family Acrididae; genus Schistocerca; species Schistocerca serialis. The sequence goes on along the minus strand of NC_064647.1, from coordinate 217,748,252 downwards.
TAAGGGCTCTCCCAATGAATCTCAACTTGGTACCTGCCTTACCAACAATTAATTTTATTTGATCATTCCACTTCAAATCGTTCCGCACGCATACTTCCAGATATTTTACAGAACTAACAGCTACCAGTGTTTGTTCCGCTATCATATAATCATACAATAAAGGATCCTTCTTTCTATGTATTCGCAATACATCACATTTGTCTATGTTAACGGTCAGTTGTCACTCCCTGCACCAAGTGCTTATCCGCTGCAGATCTTCCTGCATTTCGCTGCAATTTTCTAGTGCTGCAACTTCTCTGTATACTACAGCATCATACACGAAAAGACGCATGGAACTTCCGACACTATCTACTATATATATTGTGAAAAGCGATGGTCCCATAACACTCCCCTGTGGCAAGCGAGAGGTTTACTTTCATGTCTGTAGACGTCTGTCCATTGAGAACAACATGCTGTGTTCTGTTTGCTAAAAACTCTTCAGTCCAGACACATAGCTGGTCTGATATTCCGTAGGCTCTTACTTAGTTTATCAGGCGACAGTGCGGAACTGTATCGAACGCCTTCCGGAAGTCAAGGAAAATGGCATCTACCTGTGAGCCTGTATCTAATATACCCCTGCCAAATTTTTTTAATGCTTTCATCCATCTTCAACTGGCGTAATACTTATTATTCGTTTTTAAGGTGTTATTATTTTTAACTCAGTACTTGTTCCATGCAAAAAATCATTCCTTAGACACCACTTTCCTGAATCGCAGGTGTATAACTAATTTACGGACAGGCAGATGTAATTTTATCTTATGTGTTTAACTCCTAGATTCGCATTGAAATACGTAACAAACATCGTTGCAAGATTAATTTTATTCCTGGCGTAAATAACAACTGTAAACGACGATGTGAATTCGACGAGTCAGTTGCGAACAGGTGGTGTTAAGTTATGTATGTGTGGCCATAGGTATGTGAGTGCTGTTGAGTCAGAAATTGCAATAGAGCCACATTGAAGTGTTCAAGACATTCTGCAGAATGTTTTGAAGTAGAGAAATGTGTGTTCAAAGTTAGTCCCGCACGCCTTGACAGCCAAGCAATAGCGACAATGCGTGGACGTCTATCGCGATTTGATTGAAATGCAAAACGCTGACAATTATTTTCTTGAAAAATTCCTCACTGGGGATCAGACCTGGTGTTATCAATACGAACCAACAGCAAAACGATAAAGTCTAGATATACCCATGAAGGTTCAAAGCTTTGACGACAAAACCGACATTGAAGCCAATTTGACAGTCAACAGACTCCGTAAGAATGTCTTTTCTTACAGTTTCACTTGGTTGTATTAACGCTCTAGCCATTTTACTCAGAAGAGGGTGGGGGGGAAGGTCGGGACCATGCAGAACACCGAAAGCTTTAAAGCTTTAAAACTACCATTTTAACATTCCTATATTTTTTATCAATCCAGTCTGTAACCTGTTTCGACAGACGTGGTATGAAAGTGCGGTAGAAGAATTTACAAGACACAGAATGGGAGTATATCCACGCTTCTGTAAATTAGACGTAAATATATGAGTCCTAAAACATGAGAACTGAAGGAAATGCTCTTTTGCACTGGACACAATTCCGCTCTCAAAATGCAGTCGACGTGAACTTAATAATGAATAAGTTATAAGTGTATTACGACAGTTCAAAAGAGGTAAGGTCTTGGCATGAGTATCTACATAAAAAATTCTAGTTTCTATAATTCTTCAAGCAACGGGCCAGAAGCATTATGTATAATTGATGCTGGACTATATGCATCTGTGCACGTCTTGATCTCATCTGATTTATCTCTACGATGACAGTACCACAATGATTGCAGAGAGTTTTTGTATATATTTAACTAACAAAGTTTTCCGACAGCTGCGTGGTCTTCTTTCCAAGATTTCCTACATTCAGTTTTCGAGGACATCTGTTTCACTTTAAGAAGCTTTTTTTTGCTAGCGTTTCGCCCTGCTATGGACCACGAAGATATTTATCTCTTCCCTGATTGTGTGTTTCTCATTTGCCCGTAGATATTCATTTTGGCTGACTGCTTCTTTTCTCTGTTTCGACCAATTGCTGGAAGGACGTGGAACTGGCGTAGTAAACGAAATGACGTTTTTAGTAATTTTGACTTTTTCTCTGAAAACTTCTCGATCCTGAATGTCATCAAATGAATTTTCAGCTTCCTGTAAATCATTTTTAAATTGGCTTGCCCATTTTGGCGGCGGGGTTCTCCGTTTTCTTTGATAGGGCCAAGGAATTCCCTCAAAATTTTCCGGACTTTTACTTCAAGTTTACGTAGTGGACCTTACTTCGTCATGTTTGAACATTCTGATCCATACAAAGCTGACGGTCTAATTACAGTGTTATAATGAAAAACGTTTATGTTTAGAACCAGGCTTTTGCTTTCGATTTTACACAGAGTACGCGAAGGAACTTGCCCCTCCCCCCCCCCCCCCTTTCTTGCAGCGGTATACCGTAGGTCTCTAGAAGAGCGTAGCATTCCAACGGATTGGAAAATGGCACAGCTCATCCCCGTTTTCAAGAAGGGACGTCGAACAGATGTGCAGAACTATAGACCTATATCTCTAACGTCGATCAGTTGTCGAATTTTGGAACACGTATTATGTTCGAGTATAATGACTTTTCTTGAGACAAGAAATCTACTCTGTAGGAATCAGCATGGGTTTCGAAAAAGACGATCGTGTGAAACCCAGCTAGCGCTGTTCGTCCACGAGACTCAGAGGGCCATAGACACGGGTTCCCAGATAGATGCCTTGTTTCTTGACTTCGCAAGGCGTTAGATACAGTTCCCCACAGTCGTTCAATGAACAAAGTAAATGCATATGGACTATCAGACCAATTGTGTGATTGGATTGAAGGGTTCCTAGATAACAGAACGCAGCATGTCATTGTCAATGGAGAGAAGTCTTCCGAAGTAAGAGTGATTTCAGGTGCGCCGCAGGGGAGTGTCGTAGGACCGTTGCTATTCACAATATACATAAATGACCTTGTGGATGACATCGGAAGTTCACTGAGGCTTTTTGCGGATGATGCTGTGGTATATCGAGAGGTTGTAACAATGAAAAATTTTACTGAAATGCAGGAGGGTCTGCAGCGAATTGACGCATGGTGCCGGGAATGGCAATTGAATCTCAATGTAGACATGTGTAATGTGCTGCGAGTACACAGAAAGAAAGATCCCTTATCATTTAGCTATAACATAGCAGGTCAGCATCTGGAAGCAGGTAATTCCATAAATTATCTGGGAGTAGGCATTAGGAGTGTTTTAAAATGGAATGATCATATAAAGTTGATCGTCGGTAAAGCAGATGCCAGACTAAGATTCATTGGAAGAATCCTAAGGAAATGCAATCCGTAAACAAAGGAAGTAGGTCACAGTATGCTTGTTCGCCCACTGCTTGAATACTGCTCATCCGGACCAGAGAGGGCTGATAGAAGAGTCAAGAGAGAGCAGCGCGCTTCGTTACAGGATCATTTTGTAATCGCGAAAGCATTACGGAGATTATAGATAACCTCCAGTGGAAGTCTCTGCAGGAGAGACGCTCAGTAGCTCGGTACGGGCTTTTGTTGAAGTTTCGAGAACATACCTTCACCGAGGAGTCAAGCAATATATTGCTCCCGCCTACGTATATCTCGCGAAGAGACCATGAGAATAAAATCAGAGAGATTAGAGCCCACACAGAGGCATACCGTCAATCCTTCTGTCCACGAACAATACGGGACTGGAAAAGAAGGGAGAACCGATATACTCAAAGTACACTCCGCCTCACACCGTCAGGTGGCTTGCGGAGTATGGATGTAGATGTAGATGTATAAGTCTTTGCACAGATGAAAAGCACCTTCCAGTTCACAACACCTACTTTCAACAGCTGCATTTTCTGAACCGTCAAGTGTAATTATTCTCCAAGATATTTAAATTTCTACGACTGCTTGATTTTCTCTTGTTGTATTTCAATACGAGGAGTACGTGTTTGATGTTTGTGATGAATTCAGTTTTGTTAAATGGTATTTTTAGGCACGTCTTAGGAGCAATGGATTGTAGGCTGGACTCTTGAACTTTAGCTTTGTCAGTATTATTTGTAATGAATGCCAGATTATCAGCAAGCTTTTACGAAGCTGTCTGCGCGTCTGTGAAGTCACTGGGTGACTGTTGTCATGTGTAGTACATAATGGCCTGCAGCCACTGAAATCATATTTTCTCTTGCTTCTTGTGTGTGATCCTATTTTTTAAATTATTATTTTATCACTGGTGTACTGGTGTACCTCACCAACTAGCTTCAGAAATTCCTTCGCCTTCCCGACACTGCGGTACACGGTGGTACAACTTCATAATGCTTCGTAGCATTACACTGAATGTTTATACGATGTGACGAGCTCAACAGAAATTACAGTTTGGGCAACACAATACGGAAAAGACGTTGAAGGGTTAAACATTCGAGTCTGTTTGTGGTCAGCGAGGTCAGAATATTCACGCCTCTGTGAACACATTAATAATATCTCTTGTGTACACCAGCATGAAACGTGGTCTGAGTGGGGAATGATACACGACTCCACACTCGAGTTCTGTCGCCCACCTGCTGTTGAACCGGACAGCGGTTAATCTGTGCTGTGCCGTCTATCTGGCACCCAGCTGTGCTGTGACGAATTGCTCTACTTGGCCTACACCACTCTGCAACGTAGCTACGATAATTAAATTACTTGGTGGTGAAGCTTGTGTTGCGTTTCCTTCGTTATAGAAGCAAGACATCTATACCGCAGTTCGTTAGTGGCAGTCCCTATAAATTCTGTACGAGTACGCTGTTTCTGTCTTATAATGAACGCGTCACATTACAGGCAATATATACTTGTAGAAACAGTTCTAGGCGAAACGGCGCATGTCGTTTAGAAATACAAAATTTAATCGGCGCGACTGACAATAGTGAAGAAGTCCTGATTAATATCGGGAAAGACAGCTACGGCAAATGTCAAACGATAAACCAAGGGCCAACGTTTGTATACTTTTCAGAGTCTTCATTTGCTCCCCATCTTTAGTACAAGAAGGCACGCTGGGTCCGAAATTTTTATCTAAAAACTTGTAAAACATTTAAAAAAAACAAAAGTTACTAACACTTTACATCTTAATTCAGTCCAGCCCCGGTAGCTGAGTTGCCAGCAGGACAGAATATCAATTCTCAGGGCCCGGGTTCGATTCCCGGCTGGGTCGGAGATCTTCTCCGCTCATGGATTGGGTGTTGTGTTGTCCTAATCGTCATCCTCTCATCCCCATCGACGCGCAAGTCGCTGAAGTGGCGTCAAATCGAAAGACCTGCACCAGGCGAACGGTCTACCCGACGGGAGGCCCTAGCCACACGGCATTTATTTATCTTAATTCTTCGTGTCTACAAATATGCAGCCCTCTGACGCAAGAGGGCTCCGAATTGTACGTGTAACACGGTGGCGTGGAAAGTGACTTTCTTGGTGCGTGACAAACAGAGTATTGTAATCGAGTTTCCCATTCGCAGAGTTTCTTGAAACATGGGCCACGGTGTCCTTCTGCATAACAATTCGAGACCACACACGAGTGCTGTAAGGTCTGCAACAGTCCTACACGTTTAATTGTGTCATCAGTTATTTTCCATATAGCCCCGGTTTCGACCCATGAAATTTTCACCTGTTTCGGCAGCTTAAAGAACACTTTCTAGGGCTTCAATTCTTTTTTTATTTTTATTTTTACAAGAGGTGGAACCCCTCCACCCTCACACCGGCATGACGGCCAGCTGAAAAGGTCTACTACCATCTCTGTATACGTGTTAGTCATCACTAAAGTGCCGGCCGGTGTGGCCGTGCGGTTCTAAGCGCGTCAGTTTGGAACCGCGTGACCGCTACGGTCGCAGGTTCGAATCCTGCCTCGGGCATGGATGTGTGTGATGTCCTTAGGTTAGTTAGGTTTAAGTAGTTCTAAGTTCTAGGGGACTGATGACCTCAGTAGTTAAGTCCCATAGTTCTCAGAGCCATTTGAACCAATTATCACTAAAGTGCGGTGTCGCAGGATGTGGGTACTGCGATGTTTGCGTACGTCTGGTTAAGGTTAACCATTTGTACCTGCTCATCTGGAGATAGACTGTGTCGTCGAACGAGGAGTAGCGGTTTGAAGGGCAGAGGAAAAAAAGTTCCAATGCAAGAGTCAAGGGAGGAAAAACATCATGTGTGATAGTTAGGTCGGGTAGTAAGAGCACTAGCGGATGTCTTCTTGACTGTGACAGGTCATGCAAAGATAGGCTTTATTAGTAGTGGATATCATGCATGTCGATGCATCTGACGTTGATCGTTGCTCGTCGGCTGCAGCTGGGTGCCGGTGTTTATCTCTCGGTCAGCGTCATTGATTCAGGTTCATCACTGATTTGTTTCCGATAGGTCACATATCAGATGCACAGTGTGGGGTGATATTTGTCTGTGCGTCAGTGTGCGAGCTCGTCGGTTTCCCTGCTGTAGCCTGTTGGTCGGCTTTAACAGCAGCTGCTATATCCAGTCAACATTTCTGATATGCAGCGGCTTGCCGACGTTTGTCGCTTGTTGGTATATGTTAGCTTGCCATAGGTGGTTATGCCATTATGTCTTTGACTGCTTATGCTTCCACCTATGGTTGTGATTATACACTCCTGGAAATGGAAAAAAGAACACATTGACACCGGTGTGTCAGACCCACCATACTTGCTCCGGACACTGCGAGAGGGCTGTACAAGCAATGATCACACGCACGGCACAGCGGACACACCAGGAACCGCGGTGTTGGCCGTCGAATGGTGCTAGCTGGGCAGCATTTGTGCACCGCCGCCGTCAGTGTCAGCCAGTTTGCCGTGGCATACGGAGCTCCATCGCAGTCTTTAACACTGGTAGCATGCCGTGACAGCGTGGACGTGAACCGTATGTGCAGTTGACGGACTGAGCTAGGTCGTATAGTGGGCATGCGGGAGGCCAGGTGGACGTACCGCCGAATTGCTCAACACGTGGGGCGTGAGGTCTCCACAGTACATCGATGTTGTCGCCAGTGGTCGGCGGAAGGTGCACGTGCCCGTCGACCTGGGACCGGACCGCAGCGACGCACGGATGCACGCCAAGACCATAGGATCCTACACAGTGCCGTAGGGGACTGCACCGCCACTTCCCAGCAAATTAGGGACACTGTCGCTCCTGGGGTATCAGCGAGGACCATTCGCAACCGTCTCCATGCAGCTGGGCTACGGTCCCGCACACCGTTAGGCCGTCTTCCGCTCACTCCCCAACATCGTGCAGCCTGCCTCCGGTTGAGTCGCGACAGGCGTGAATGGAGGGACGAATGGAAACGTGTCGTCTTCAGCGATGAGATTCGCTTCTGCCTTGGTGCCAATGATGGTCGTATGCGTGTTTGGCGCCGTGCAGGTGAGCGCCACAATCAGGACTGCATAAGACCGAGGCACACAGGACCAACACCCGGCATCATGGTGTGGGGAGCGATCTCCTACACTGGCCGTACACCACTGGTGATCGTCGAGGGGACACTGAATAGTGCACGGTACATCCAAACCGTCATCGAACCCATCGTTCTACCATTCCTAGACCGGCAAGGGAACTTGCTGTTCCAACAGGACAATGCACGTCCGCATGTATCCCGTGCCACCCAACGTGCTCTAGAAAGTGTAAGTCAACTACCCTGGCCAGCAAGATCTCCGGATCTGTCCCCCATTGAGCATGTTTGGGACTAGATGTAGCGTCGTCTCACGCGGTCTGCACGTCCAGCACGAACGCTGGTCCAACTGAGGCGCCAGGTGGAAATGGCATGGAAAGCCGTTCCACAGGACTACATCCAGCATCTCTACGATCGTCTCCATGGGAGAATAGCAGCCTGCATTGCTGCGAAAGGTGGATATACACTGTACTAGTGCCGACATTGTGCATGCTCTGTTGCCTGTGTCTATGTACCTGTGGTTCTGTCAGTGTGATCATGTGATGTATCTGACCCCAGGAATGTGTCAATAAAGTTTCCCCTTCCTGGGACAATGAATTCACGGTGTTCTTATTTCAATTTCCAGGAGTGTAGTTTGTCAGAGTAAGGATGATTGTTCGAGTGTCTCGAGTTCCTGTATAGTCGTGTGGCGTGTTTTTTGAATACTTCCATGAGGGTTTCAAGGGACACACGGTGCGTGTGTAGCGTGGAGCGTTGCTAATGATTCGTAACACTTTGTTCTGTATGACGTGTAGGCGGCGCAGGCGAGTAGGAGCTGCATATCCCCAGACGGGAGCTGCATCCAGAGGTCTAATCAGTGTTTCGTATATGGACTTCGACACCCTCCTATTCAGTGTGATTTCCCTGTTGAGCATTGGGTACAGTTGTTTGAGCCTCGCGTACTCTCTGTTGGCAACGTATTCGATGTGGTCCCCCCTCCCCCACGTAAGTTTCCGGTCCAGCCAGACACCGAGATATCTGACTTCCTCTCGGAAACGTATTGAGCGTGTATGTAGTGCTATGTACTGCGTTGACGTTTGCGCAGTAGTTTCGGTCTGCTTGTAAACAGAACTGGTTCGCACTTGTCGACGTTTACTTTGATACTGTAATACGCCATCGATAGTGATGAAGCGGTACAAGCGGAAGTGAAGGTATGGCTGCGTCAACAGACAGTATACAGTGCCTGTATCAAAAAGATAGTCTCTTCCTGGGAAAATTTTTTGTTCATTGTCAGGGTGTCTATGATGAGAAATAACTACATAGACATGAAGAATAAAGATATAGAAAAACTAATACGGTTTGTGTTATTTCGAAAACTATAGCGGTTTTCACATAAAAGACCTGACGGTACTGTTATTCATCAGGCTCTTCTACTTAGGATCTGATATTTTTCTGATTACTTTTCGTTCAATCTTTTGGCTGTCTTCAGTGTCCCTCTTTCTCCTCAAAATGAGTGTTTCAGCTTCATAAGTTTACTCTGGTTTGATGACTATGTTATTGCGTCTCAGCTGCACGCACCTAGAGACGCATTTATTGTTATATAGGTCTTTTGTAAGACTGAAAGCTGAGCGAAGTGACGCAGTCGCTAGCACACTGGACTCGCATTCGGAAGGACGACGGTTCGACCTGCGAACGACCATACAGATGTAGGTTTCCCGTGACTTCCCTAAATCGCTTCATACAAATGACGGGACGGTTCCTTTGAAAGCCTGGTTTCCTTCCCAAATCCGATCGGACCGATGACCTCGCGGTTGGTCTTTGGTCTTTCTGCCTCCCCCCCTCCCCCCCCCCCCACTCACACACCACACACAATACAAGCCAACCAACCATTTTGTGACAGTGAAGTTCGTCTCCTATCTTTCCCAGATTTCTAAGCCAGTTTCTTGAACGGTTTCTCGTAAATATTTGATCTGGTAATTTCACTCGTTTTCCCCATATTTATATTTAGATATATTTATGCAGTCTACGTTCAAAAGGTACCAAACAGGTTTCATTCCTAGCGTACAAGCGACATCATCGTAGCAACTAAATATGACACCTCGAGCCAGCACGAGTGGCCGAGAGGTTCCAGGCGCTACAGTCTGGAGCCGCGCAACCGCTACGGTCGAAGGTTCGAATCCTGCTTCGGGCATGGATGTGTGTGATGTCCTTAGGTTAGTTAGGTTTAAGTAGTTCCAAGTTCTAGGGGACTGATGACATCAGATGTTAAGTCCCATAGTGATCAGAGCCATTTTTTGAGCAACGAAAGTAAACGTCTCTAAACCAAGTGTTCTCGATCTTCTCGAAAATCTACAAAGATTAAAAAACAGACGTCAACTGCACACGAAAACTTTTATTTGATTCATCTTCAGATGTGAGGCTCAAATAATGTTAAAAACATATGTACAAAAATTGAACAGCAGAAGTAAAAGAGCTTTGTTAAATGTAAAATAGTTAAGCTTGAGGGCCACAACATACCTTTGCTATAAAATCAGTAAAATAGAGCGGCACAGCTAAAGATATATGATACGTGCGATGAGTAACGAACAGTGAACTGTCAAACTGCAAATCAAACACAGTGTGTGCGACAAAAGTCAATAATGGTAACATGAAGGGCATTGAGCAGCCTATTATACAAAGTGGGAGCGCTGGAGTAGATATAAACTTCAGTGAGGTTTGTAACAGTTGAAGGGCAAGTATGCACTAAAACTCATAGAACCACGTAAAACGATTAACGAAAGCATTTACACAGACAATAAAGCATGGAGCAAGTGTTAAACAAATAGACATATACAAAAATAAATGGCTCTGAGCACCATGGGACTTAACTTCTGAGGCCATCAGTCCCCTAGAACTTAGAACTACTTAAACCTAACTAACAGCACACACATCCATGCCCGAGGCAGGATTCGAACTTGCGACCGTAGCAGTCCCGCGGTTCCGGACTGCAGCGCCTAGAACCGCGCGGCCACCGCGGCCGGCTCTACACAAATAACAACATCGCTCTGTAAAGAGAGCTTAACAAAGGAAGATAAACTGTTCACATTTTATCCATCATTTTATGGTGTCGCCATGGGCCTCTGTAACCACGGTGATATGTGCAATTGTTGAGTATCCCGGAGACGAGGCCGGCCGTTAAACGCACGTTAGTGGGGAACACGAGTAAGTGAGCTAGTCTGGCTTCGGTAGCAGGAAGTGGATGCCGCCGAGTGGAAGGCGTCCGACGGGCCCCCAGCGCGGGTTGAAGAGTTGACCTACAGCACAGAACTGTGCCTGTGGGTTATTTAGATGCAAAGTAAAACCTAGTACGTGAGAGCTAATAAACCTCAGTAGGCGTTTGAACAAGCCAGCGTGTGACAGTTGCACATTAAAAAGTAAGTATAGTTCGGAGCAATAGCAAGAAGACGGCAGAAAGTAAAAATCTATTTTACATAAAAGCCGTTAGCACATATTGGTTAGAAACGTAAAAATAAAACTACTTTAAAACCTGTGAGCAATCTGCCTTCAGTTTTGTAATCAAATACAGCAGGTGTAGGATATGAAGTAGATCACCGTAAATCGATTCACACAGAAGCTGCACAACCAAAACAAAAAAAATCTGTTTTTCAGTGCAAAATGATCATTTAGCAAAACGTTAGAGGTACGACGACAATGTTTATTTATTTTAAATTCTTCCAAGAGATTATTTTCATCATGACAGCGACAATAGTAACCGTTACGAAATTTTCTCGAATGAAAAACATCCCACAGTGGCACTAAATTATGTTTCTTTTAAACCTTACGATGGTTTCTTCTATAATATTATTGCCCTCTTCAGAAGTCCTAAAAAATGATCAATATGACATCTAGACCAGTTATACAATCTACACATAAACTTCAAAATTAGGTAATAGATAACATATTACTTACATACACATTAATAAATGAAAAATGTCTTGGCTCAGCGGCTGCGTCAAGACTAATAAAATAGCTTCAACAGACAGAGGCCTGTTTCTAGCATAAGTAAAATTACATATGGCACCGTATGTCCTCCGCCACTACTAGTGTTGTACTGTGCGCACTGTTGTCAAATGTGCTGCACCTCGCGCACCATAGGTGGAGCTCACCCCAGTGAGATACGTCGCACCGTTACTTACACACTTTCCGTGTCCGGAACTAGACTTCAGACTTCCAAAAATCAGCAGCCAATATGGCCTTGTCATTTGCCTCCCATAAGTCATTCATTGTGCAGGGCTGGTCTAAATATGGACAGATAAGTAGGTGTTGAGGATCCTGGACAGAATTACACAGACAGAGAGTGTTCTCATTCTCTTTTAGGAAACCCCTTTGCTGCAGGTTTGTCTTGCACCTTGGCACTTCTACCCTCATACGGCTTAGGTTGGTTGGTTGGTTGGTTTGGAGAAGGAGACCAGACAGAGAGGTCATCGGTCTCATCGGATTAGGGAAGGACGGGGAAGGAAGTCGGCCGTGCCCTTTGAAAGGAACCATCCCGGCATTTGCCTGGAGCGATGTAGGGAAATCACGGAAAACCTAAATCAGGATGGCCGGACTCGGGATTGAACCGTCGTCCTCCCGAATGCGAGTCCAGTGTCTAACCACTGCGCCACCTCGCTCGGTCATACGGCTTAGGGTTCTCCAGACTGTGTATGGTATGTCTCCACCAGGCGTCAGTTCTTCTTTTACATCTTTATGGGGGTTTCTCAGGTCGATTTCCCACCTTTTAAACGATTCTCTGCAGCCGACCCTTCCAGGGCTCGGGTACGTGACAGGAAACTCTTCCTCGAACAAAGCCGTCGGTCAGCAGGCTGGTGTCATATAAAGGGTGACGCACGTCCTTTTCTTGCTTGGTTATTTCGGCTTCGGCAGCGATGTCACGTCGTATGTTGGGCGTTGCGATTCCCATGATTAAGTACATCTTGTGCACTGGGGTTGGCCTCAAGCATCTGGTTACAATCCGTCCCATTTCATTCACCACAACATCAACTTTTCTCGCGTTTGTTGATGCAGACCATACTGGAGCGGCGTATTCCGCGGCTGACACACTGAGCGCAAGGGCTGAAGTTCTCACGACTTTTGGGTTTCCACCCCAGGATCCGCTGGTTAGTTTCCTGATGATGATGTTTCTAGTTGAGACTTTTCCCTTGTGGCATTACAATGATGTTTATAGGTCAGTATGCGATCCAACGTGACACCAAGATATTTGGGCGTTTTACAATGCTCTAGACGTTCACCTCTCCATATTACATTTAATTCACGATTTGCCTCCCTGTTCTTTAAATGGAATCCCCAGACCTGCGTCTTGGAACGGTTCGGCCTTAGGTGTTGCCTCATAATACTGGGAGAGACCTTCCAAGGTACTAGTTAATTTCTCCTCTGCATCCATGAAATTGTTACCTTGGGCTGCAACTGCAGTGTCATCGGCATCCATAAATTGGCGCGTGATGTTTGGCACTGGTTGGTCATTTGTATATATATTGTAGAGAGATGGGACGAGGACGCTTCCCTGGGGTAGGCCATTCCTCTGATTTCTCCATCTGCTTTTCTTGCCTTTGAGACGGACGACAAATCTCCTATTATGCAGGAAAGTACCTGTCAGTGCTGTTAAATGGTAATCTCTTGTCACATTATATACTTTCCTAAGGAGCCTCCGATGGTTTACAGTATCATATGCAGCTGAAAGGTCTATGAGTGCCACTCCCGTGATCTCTTTCAGACCCATCCTCGATATGTTGGGTCAGGTTCAGGACTTGACAGCAGCACGATTTGCTTGGTCGGAAACCTGCCTGCCGTGGGATGATCAACTAGTCAATATGTTCGACAATAAATTAATGACAAGCCTACAAGTGCAAATGAATGCACATGAATGTTCAACATTAAAAGAAAAAGATCGTAAGAAGGTTAGCAGAAATAATGAAGAATACGGGGTTGTAAGGAGCATTAATATGAAGTTGGAGCAACACGAGGCCATTATCACCAAGGCTGACAAAGGAAACTCGGTTATTGCAGCGTAAGTTAACGTGTATAATGACAAGACTATGCAATTTTTTAATGCAAATAACATACTACAGCTCGAGGCAGACCCCTCTAATAGTTTGCAAAAATGTATCAGGGAAGCTCTTAGTAACACAAATAAGGCGAATAGGCGAATACAAAAAGAAGACATTAATTATCATGAATCCGAAGCCACGTAAGTTACATAGCCAATTTAAGGTTCACAAAAAGGACGATCCGATTCGTCTGATCGTCGACAGTTCCCATAGTGCTCATCATAAATTAGCTAGTTTTCTGCAAAATAAGTTAAAGAATGAGACTTCCCCTTTGAACATTTACAAATGACTGTGCTTAAACTGACACACAATGTTTTTAGCGCAACGCAATCTGACTTTCAAAATTCCCTACTAAAGAATGGGCCCTGACTAACAGTAAACTATACCTTTCACAAATCACTTACCTCACAAAAATCTTCGCTGCTCAAGCTACTGCAATACAGCGAGCGCCACTACTGCCAGCTAAATAAAAGATTCAAACTGTGGAAGGCACTAACTACTGATAGGGATAGTTAGCAAATGAAAGATATTAATAGAGAACTAACAATGTATTTACCTTGATATCATCATATATAAATATAGCAGTTCATGACAAATTTCAAAAACTCCGCCATCTCTCTCCCCACATCCACCACTGCTGGCGGCTCACCTCCAACTGCGCAACGCTATGCGCTGTTCACATCCAGCTGCCTAACACTACAATGGCGAGTATTACAACAATGCAAAGCAACCACAGACTGCACACAGCACAGCCAGTGATTTTCATACAGAGGTGGCGTTACCAATAAAAAAACCTGAACAGCCTACTTACATAGCCCCCATGCTCCCCACAAAAATTTTACAAATTTTTTTTGGGCAGTGGCCAATAATGATTTGATAAAATTTTTCAAAAGTACAATAACAAAGTAATCAAATGCACACACTTATTGATACAATGTTGGTCAAAAGCTAAAATTTTCTCACAGTCCATAAAGACAGTCCATATTGTTCATCACAGTAAAAATGCAGAGTTTTTCTCAAAGTCTGAGCAGTAAAAGAAAATGCACACAGAAGTAGTGGATTTCCATGCAGTCTTGAAGAAGTAGTGTTGTCCTTCCAACGGAAAGACAGTGCTGACTCTTGACATGCATAAAGGTATAGGGCCACAACAGAGCAAACCCACAGCAGAGTCAGTCGAAATTTTGAAGAGTATTGGTAGGTAGGTCATCACAGAGCAGACCCACTGGAGTCCTGGTAGAGAGTATGGTATTGGTGGGCCACCAGAGGTGCAGACCCACTGCAGTCCTTGTAGAAATAATGGTATTGGTGGGCCACCAAAGATGTAGACCCACTGTAGTCCATGTAGAGACGGCCAGCAGCCATCTGTTGCGACTGTGCAGGTGCACAATCACCATCGAAGAGTCTTGCGGAGAATATAGCAAGTCCATAACCACCACTTGTGCACTCACAAAGTTTTCGGAACTGTCCTTAGAACCAACAATGCTGTTATCCAGTCCCTTGCTGAATTATTAACACACATGCAAACACTAACAGTCCCTACTTCTCACATATTGTCCATATACTATGACCAACAGAAACGTGTGCAGTGAAATGTAACTTACAAGTTACTTAATTCGATTAACTGGTGTCAATTACAATATTATAACACGAAAATATAATTACACAGGTACAAAATACATCATTAAAAACATAACAATACAGATAACATTTGTAGTACCGGCTTTACAAAAGAATCGAAATAACATATATGTCAGTGTTCCAGGAATTATGACATGAGTACATACATAAAAGATCAGAATAACTTTCGAAACACCAACTTCAAACATGAACATAAAGACAGAACAGAATAAATAATGTATAAACATCTTTACAAAGAAAATAATATGTTATTTGAAAAATTCTACAACATAAATATTATTAGCTAAACACATAAAGACAGGAAAAAGACAAATACACAAGGGTACATAAACATATAGTGGGATAACACAAAAGGGAAAGGACAGGGTTTGTTTTACTGCAGTATTTTGCATGGAGATCTCCCTTTGTTCATCATTATTCCCAAAAAGTCCTATCTAAGCCTGCTTTCTGTATTCTGTTCATAGCCCAAAGCTATTTCATATAACTTCACAACGCATTCTTTACCTATTCTCCATAGTCAGTTTCTTATATAGTCTACCCCCTCTTAAGCTAACTTAAATCTACTGAGCTCAGATGCTAAACTAAGGGACGAGGCAATGCAGCAGCACATAAAACAATTAATATAAACAGCAATGAAAAAAAATGGAAAATCGCAAAGCAAGCTACAGTAAATCTAAATTACCAAGCAATTCAACATTACAACTAATATGAGGCAATGCACAGCAAACAAAAAAAAAAACAAATTTGGCTTAGCAGAGTAACACAAATTAAAGTTCAGTAGCACTATGCCTGGCAAACAGCAGCTTATATCTAAACATGACATAGCTCAAGCAGAAAAAAATATTACAGTAAAAACAACAATGCAGATAAGGGAAATGTATATTCACATCTTAATGTCTATGTAATTAAAGTGGTGCACCACAACAACTGATTGTAAAAAAAATATTACCATGTACTTGAAAAGAATATTATGTATGCAGTTACTGTTACTAGTCCCTTCTTATTGTTCTTTCCTTTCCAAGTGCTCCTTTTTTGAAGAATGTGGATCACAAAATTATTATTTAATAGATCTGTTGACATAAAGTGTTCACATTAGCAAATGCATTTAATTTTATTTTATGAAACCAATGCTGCAACACAGCTGGAAAACAGATGTCAAATGAAATAAGCAATTACGCAAACCAAACCATAAAAATATCATTCAATAGTCATGTGGCATTTCGTAAGTCAGTAGCTCTCAACTCTCGTAGAAAGACACTTGTCATAATCAGGTGTGCAGATGTACAAATATTTCCCATCAATTCATAAGCATTTCAGTAATTAGCACAAAGTACGAGTAATCATATGTTTTTAGGTAATGAGCGTGTAATATTTGCGATGCTTTCTACAAAGGAATGTCAATAGCGAGGACAATGGCCTCCCCTTTCTTTTTTTCTACCTGTACTTCTGACGAGGCACTCACTAATGACTTGTTCTCCCGGCGTCTGACACAGCTGCGTGCCCACGACGCATTACGTGCAGGTGGTCACTTAACTTTCTTACGGAAATATTTACGACAGCAGTTTCCGCTACAGTGACAGTCTCACAAAGAAATATTTCACAGGTCAAGAATTAGCGTTGCAAATCTGTAGAAAGAAAATCCTATAAATATAAGTGCCCAAATAAAATATTCGTCAGCATTGTGATACCGTCACGCATTTACGCACATTTCATAACTCTTAAAATACGATTCTTGGTTTCCAACATCCTTTTCATAAATCAGAGTCCCTGACCCCTACTCATTATTCCTTACCTTATTGTTGTTGTTGTGATCTTCAGTCCTGAGACTGGTTTGATGCAGCTCTCCATGCTACTCTATCCTGTGCAAGCTTTTTCATCTCCCAGTACCTACTGCAACCTACATCCTTCTGAATCTGCTTTGTGTATTCATCTCTTGGTCTCCCTCTACGATTTTTACCCTCCACGCTGCCCTCCAATACTAAATTGGTGATCCCTTGATGCCTCAGAACATGTCCTACCAGCCGATCCCTTCTTCTGGTCAAGTTGTGCCACAAACTTCTCTTCTCCCCAATCCTATTCAATACTTCCTCATTAGTTATGTGATCTACCCATCTAATCTTCAGCATTCTTCTGTAGCACCACATTTCGAAAGCTTCTATTCTCTTCTTGTCCAAACTATTTATCGTCCATGTTTCACTTCCATACATGGCTACACTCCATACGAATACTTTCAGAAATGACTTCCTGACACTTAAATCAATACTGGATGTTAACAAATTTCTCTTCTTCAGAAACGCTTTCCTTGCCATTGCCAGCCTACATTTTATATCCTCTCTACTTCGACCATCATCAGTTATTTTGCTCCCCAAATAGCAAAACTCCTTTACTACTTTAAGTGCCTCATTTCCTAATCTAATTCCCTCAGCATCACCCGACTTAATTAGACTACATTCCATTATCCTTGTTTTGCTTTTGTTGATGTTCATCTTATATCCTCCTTTCAAGACACCGTCCATCCCGTTCAACTGCTCTTCCAAGTCCCCTGCCGTCTCTGACAGAATTACAATGTCATCGGCGAACCTCAAAGTTTTTATTTCTTCTCCATGAATTTTAATACCTACTCCGAATTTTTCTTTTGTTTCCTTTACTGCTTGCTCAATATACAGATTGAACAACATCGGGGACAGGCTACAACCCTGTCTTACTCCCTTCCCAACCACTGCTTCCCTTTCATGTCCCTCGACTCTTATAACTGCCATCTGGTTTCTGTACAAATTGTAAATAGCCTTTCGCTCCCTGTATTTTACCCCTGCCACCTTTAGAATTTGAAAGAGAGTATTCCAGTCAACATTGTCAAAAGCTTTCTCTAAGTCTACAAATGCTAGAAACGTAGGTTTGCCTTTCCTTAATCTTTCTTCTAAGATAAGTCGTAAGGTCAGTATTGCCTCACGTGTTCCAGTGTTTCTACGGAATCCAAACTGATCTTCCCCGAGGTTGGCTTCTACTAGTTTTTCCATTCGTCTGTAAAGAATTCGTGTTAGTATTTTGCAGCTGTGACTTATTAAGCTGATAGTTCGGTAATTTTCACATCTGTCAACACCTGCTTTCTTTGGGATTGGAATTATTATATTCTTCTTGAAGTCTGAGGGTATTTCGCCTATTTCATACATCTTGCTCACCAGATGGTAGAGTTTTGTCAGGACTGGCTCTCCCACGGCCGTCAGAAGTTCCAATGGAATATTGTCTACTCCGGGGGCCTTGTTTCGACTCAGGTCTTTCAGTGCTCTGTCAAACTCTTCACGCAGTATCGTATCTCCCATTTCATCTTCATCTACATCCTCTTCCATTTCCATAATATTGTCCTCAAGTACATCGCCCTTGTATAGACCCTCTATATACTCCTTCCACCTTTCTGCTTTCCCTTCTTTGCTTAGAACTGGGTTTCCATCTGAGCTCTTGATATTCATACAAGTCGTTCTCTTATCTCCAAATGTCTCTCTAATTTTCCTGTAGGCTCTATCTATCTTACCCCTAGTGAGATAGGCCTCTACATCCTTACATTTGTCCTCTAGCTTACCTTACCTTATTATACATATACATATTCGTCGACACTTCTTCAATATTTCATCCTGAGAAACACGTAGCATAATCAAATTCCTCATATACGGTATCATCATCTTATTGATCATAAACATACCTCAACAGCATAATACACATCGTCGTCGTAAAAATAACATCATAATACCTCAGTCAAATCTCAAAATCGTCGTAGCTTGCTCCAATAATTTCAAAACCTAAAAAATATTCTCTGCTCATTTCAATAGTGTCATCTGCCTCAAACGTACCTTAAAAATCATGATCTCATACCAAATACATCATTCAAAGCTCTCATAGTATCACAATCGTTCCGAAAAAATATGAAGAGTTCACACAGTACAGACAAAATACAATTTCGTAAGTGTGAAGTTATCCAACGGTGTAATTACGTAAACATGTGTCACTGACGTAGTAAAAAACATGTTTATCTCTCAGTTAAATCATCAGATAGCTGTGTAATTTATGTTTTAGAGAAATATGGTACCGATGTGTAAAGTTGTATAAGCAAATACCATATTAGCTAGGGTTCCTTGAGGTTGCCACACACATGGTACACAAAGTAAGCGTGTACCCCCCTGAGGATTAATGTAATTATACCCTCAGGTGTTACAGATTACAGCAATGGAATGAAACGTATCACGGAAAACCTTTGTATCATTGTACTCCAAATGTCTTTAAAAATAAATATTTTAAGTACAAAATCAATCACTCAAATACGTGTCCTTTGGCGCTAAATGTGCGTCTTGTTGCAACATAATCTCTGTGGAAGTGTCGTAGTTATCGTCCTCCGAAAGCTAAGTTCTGCAGAAGCCAATGTACTTACCTCATGATAAACAAAAGTGAAATGCTTTGCGTATAGATATCTTAGTTATTACGCTTATTGCCATGATGAGGAAAGTAGAGTGCTGTAACGTATTGTTGTGCTACGGAAAAGGCAGTCTCATTGTAGCTATACCACAAAAGTTACTACTAAAACCTGTTTTACTTTCCAGAAGAATTCAGAAAAACTGTGCAGATATAAAACAGATACACCGCAAAAGCAACATTTTAAATTGTCACTCATTAATAGCGTCGTGATAAAACCGTGTAGTTGTCACATAAACTAACCACTGTGTCGTCTGGTATCTCACAGAAAGTACTTTAAACCCAGAATGTATTTTCAAGTAAACCAAAATGTTGCATTAAAATCTCATTAGCAGTACCAGTATGTGTCCTAAGTATGTAAGCCTGATAGTCGTTACGTAATCGTGCAACTAACAAGCAAGAATGTACAAATACAACACTGTGTCGTCTGTTCACTATAACAATTCATTCGTAATTTATGTTTAAAAATGTTCCCTAGGTTCTAGACTGGATATTTAACTTCAAACATTGTTGCATGTTAACAGATTCTAAGTCTGACACAGCATACTAGTAATGTGTAGTGAAAAGTTTTATGGCAAAGACAAAGTTAAAAAGCTGATTATTTTTCAATAAACGGTTTTACATGTGAAATGTGGTGTAAACCTTTACTCTTCCTAGTACACAGAGGTTCAACTTGAACGGAATTATCATGCGGTATACGTCGGTGAGGAATGCTAAAATTTTTCTCAAGGTTAGCGTCTATGTTATTTTCCTCTGAGCCAGCCGGCGCAGGTGGCTGCCTGCGGTGCGAGTCATTGTCTGTTTCTTTGTTGGCGCGCGCCATTATTGGGATTAGGAGACCGAACTTCTACAAATTCACCTCCTCCAGAGGGCCCTGCTCTGTTTGAATCCCGCCAGTTCTGATGCAATTCAGGTCTGTCGTTACGATCATATCATCTGTCGTAATGTCGGTAGATGCCATAGTTTCTTTCTTGTCGGTCACGTGGTGGAGAATTTCTCCCTGAGTCGTAACTGCGCGCTGGATCGTTGCATCTAAAGTTATTCTGTCTCCCTTGATAATAATTATTTTGGTTCCCAAATTGTCTGTTTCTCTGATTGTCTCTGTGATAGTGACTACCGCGGAGAGGTGATCTTTCCCTGTAATTATTACTACTCTGCCAACGGTTGTAATACGGGTGGTGTCTGTTTCAGTCACGATTTGTGTTGTGAGAATAGCCTTGTCACGACCAGTTATTATTTCTTTCATCGTGGAATTGCGACTGATGTGATCTCTAATTGTTGTGCTCCTGCGTTCCGCGATTGTCAGTGTCACTTTCCAGTTCTTGTAACAGTCCCTGAAAAGCTTCAATGTCTTCTTTGCAACGTCCTGCTAAAATAATATGTCGTAAATGTTCAGGCAATTTGAGTAAGCAAATGCGGATGACTTCTGAGGGGCTGTATGGGTTTGAAAGATACTGATTCTTATGCAACATGTCTTCAAAATATTTCACAAGACTGGAAAATTCAGATTGTTCGAAATGTTTCATCATTATGATGCCATGTTTTACTCGGTCTTGTGTGGCTTGAGACCAATATTCTGAGAGGAAGGCATGGTAAAATTCTCCTTCACTGTGACAATCGTGAATGACCGATCGCATTCTTACAGCTGGTTCATTCTCCAAGTAGCCACACATAAATTCTAACCTGTGCTCCAATGACCAGTTGGGAGGAAAACAATGAGAGAATTGATGGAGCCACGCTTGTGGAAGAAAGTCGTTGGCAGAATTCTTAAACGTTTTGAATTTACGTTTAGTAATGAACAGCTTATAGTCAAAATCATCATGTCGGCGAGTCGCATGTCGGTCATTGTTACGTCGCTTCGGCGGTTCCAACTCAAAATTCGGTGCACATTGCCAATTTCTTTCATAACTTCCGAAATGCCCTATGTTATTATTTTGTGGCTGTTCCGTATTTCTATGTCCCTCTTCCCTTATTGGGGCACGAGTGTCCTCTGAAATACGTAATTCTTGTATTACCTGTGTTAGCTGATCTTGTACTTCCCGGATTTCTCTTTGGTGTTGCGTATCAATTTGATTCAGATTTTGTTTCAGTTTCCTAATTTGTTCGCTCTCTTCTGTGTTATTAAAGACTACCGGTTTTGTGTCATTCAGATTATCATCTACCTTCGTAGATAAATTATTTAGCTGATTCGAAAGTTCAACTACTTTCTCTGATAATGAACTAATTTCCTCCATGTGTCTTTCTACTGTGTCCTTTAAGTTTTCCTGAGTTTTTGCAAGTTGCGTAACCGAATCGGTAGATGCAACTGAGTCAATTTTAGCTTGCAAGGTCTCATGATTTTCATGAACAATAATTTGCAGTTCTTTTAAGGCTGCTTCGTGATTCTGTAATGCATTTTCATGCCGCGAAAAAATAGGTTGAAAATGCTCACAAATTTGTGTTTTTACGTCGTTACAGACTTTTTGACATTTCGATTCGATTTTATGTAACTCAGTAGTTAAATCTTCACGTGTTTGTTCAAATGTGGTGTCTAACTTTTGAAGATTTTGTTCCATTGTGTCTAACTTTTGAAGCTTTTGTCCCATTTGTTTCTGATTTTGTTCAAGTGTTGTGTCTAACTTTTGTAGCTTTTGTCCCATTTGTTGCATTAACTGTAATAACAATGCACTGGTGTCTGAAACATATTCCTCAGTGCTTTTCGGCAGTGAATTTGCATCGGCAACATTCACATTTTGACAAGCGGAAAACGTGTATTGACTCATCTGGGAAAACGGTGAGGACGCAAAACCTGAATCTACAGTATTTGCAAAATCGTGTCCTGTCATTTCGGATTCCTCAGGCGAGCTGTTGCCGACCGATCGAACGATAATGCTTCCCTCTTCACTAATTGTTTCACTGTCCACGCCATTGTTTGCCGCCCGCTCCATTTCCCTATGCACAATTACCAAATTACTACTTTGAACATCAGTTAATTCATTACTCGGTGGCGCTAACACACTGCTTTCATTTTCACTGTCATTTCTCAGTTTACTTTGGAGCCTAGTATTACGTTTTTCACACGCCATTATTGTCACAGTATTTCACACGACAACACAGAAAAACACAATTTGAAGATCAAAAATAAGAGAACACACTAACTTAGCACTGAAAATAATATCTAGTTAATTGCAGCTGCAAAATACTTGGTGCAAATCTACATGCATGCCACAACTGTTTTACTGTACAACAATGAAAAACTGCAACTACAAAGGAGATTCTCTCTACAATTACACGCTAGCAATAAACAAAATCTACACTAATTACACAAACTACAAGAAAAAATCAGAAGATTCCAGTGAGGTATTGTAATGGGACGAAATTAAGCGTCACCCATCCACCAAAGTCAGCCCAGTTTGCAGGTGACTATAAGTTTAATTTAGTTTTGTTTATGTGTTTTCTTATTATTTGTAATAGATGTGAATTATCTAAAAGTTTTGTATTTTTTTTTATGTGTTTCATGTACGGAGAGGGCGGCGCAACGAACGGGGACAGCATCTTCGTTGCCGCGACCAGAGAGGAAATTGCTGGCCGCTATACGTCGCGGGTCGACAGCCAAGGAGCAACAGAAGATCCTGGAACCGAGTTGTTGCGTCGTGTTTCTAAAAATTAAAAAAGGAATTTTTATACTCTTTTTGTACAACAATGACGTCATATAGAGCTTAATCTATTTGAAATGTCAGTCACTGTCTGTCAAAGCTCAAGTTCACATCTGTATTTGTAGGAAGCTAATAAAATAGTGTATGCTATTAAAGTTGAAACACGTGTCTTGAAGATTTATTTATGAAGAATTGTGTGAACGGATTAATAATATATTTGACAAGATTAATAATTCTTACGTCGTTCACCGAAACTTTGAATCTAAAAAGTTTATTTAATGTGTGATTCTGATATCGATTAGATCAAGATAACGTGTGTCAATATAATTTCTGAGGAGAAACAAACGAAATTTAAATTGGGAAAAGTTACAAAAACCAATTGGCCCAAGTGATGTAATTCTTTGCACACGACTCAACTGATGTTTTACAGTTTCGTTCAAGAACCATTCTATGACAATTTAAAAGAATATGAATCATTTTTGAAGTGGGTTGTAACTGACGTAGGTGACGAAGTCTGCACATGGTCATACATATATCAAACGAAAAACTAATACGTCGTTACACCACACCGTGGCGACCTTAGAAACAGGACTTGTGTGCAACTAAGGCACACAGGTACGAAACAAAGCATCAAGAGTCCTTCGGAAGTCAACGCGAGTTTCTTGGAGCCTTCACCAGCCAGCGGCGACTTCGCGGGTGTGGGCATCTGGCGGAGCGCAGCCAAGCAGTACGGTCACGCAGTTGTTCCACGAGAAGGCGCGTCTGCTGGGCAGCAGCTGAACGCTGCAAACCCCGACAACCTTTTTTCTCCCTAAACTAATCGGCCCAGTACGTCAGCTGCGGGGCGTTCCTCCGGCTGGTATTAGAGGTGTTGCTGAGGGCTTCGCCTGTCTACGGCGGTGCCGGGCGTGGTTGCAGCCAGCGACGTTTCCGGTGTTCGACTCAGCGTCCTGCCGGTTGCGGAAGCGGGGTCGCAGCATCTCAGCGGCTGCATCGACGGCTGTTACATCTGCAGCCCATAGCAGCACACTGATCATCGAGAACTACAAATTACAATATTAGTGTCCGGTGAGTTTGTTTCAAGTTGGAAGTGGAGTGTTGTACATAGGGAGTGTGCTTTTACAGGATTGTTGATTACAAGTCTGCGTGTGTAAATAGTTAATATCTTACAATAATGTCGGGAAGTGAAATGTCAGACGAAGAGCAATCTATGTCCGATAGGAGCATGAGAGCCCTTTTTAGAGCGATCGCTAAATTAAAACAATCTAACGAGGAATCTACTGCTAGATTAAAAGAGGAACTAAAACAGGAATTAAAACAGTCTAACGAAGAATCTATGGCTAGATTAAAGCAGTCTAACGAAGAATCTATGGCTAGATTAAAACAGTCTAATGAGGAATCTACTGCTAGATTAAAAGAGGAACTAAAACAGGAATTAAAACAGTCTAACGAGGAATCTACTGCTAGATTAAAAGAGGAACTAAAACAGGAATTAAAACAGTCTAACGAGGAATCTACTGCTAGACTTAAAGGGGAGCTAACAAAATCAACAGACAGGTTGCAGGAATATCTTAATGAAACCAGTCGAGAATTAAGTGATAAAATAGAGTCTTCTAAAGTTGAAATGCAGGAAAAATTAGTAGGACTTAGTAATAAGATTGCTGATAATTGTAAAAGGTTAGAAGAACATATCCAGGAATCGCGCGAGGAAAAAGCTCGCATGCGAAACGATATCACTGACTTAACCGAGAGACTAGATAGTGTCCATATCTTAGTTGTAAATGAAATACAGAAAAATAACGATATGTTACGAGATGAATTTTCTATGCAAACAGAAACTGTTCGCAGAGAATTATCGAAATCTATTAAAGAGGTCTCTACCAAACCTGTAGAGATTTCTTCAATAGATAATGTAGAATTAGAGACATTAACCCATCAAGTAGAAAAGGACCATACCGAAATCGAAAACATGAAATTTTTAATTACTGAAATATGCAGTAACCTTGAGACTGCCAAAGATAATAACATTGATGAAGGTACAGAGCGTTCACATCGTGAGCACAGTGAAGAATCGATATTAGCTAATCGCGTATCCAATACAGAAATGCGGATACAGGAAATTACTAAACGGTTATCGGAATTAGATAATAACGAGAACATTTCAGGTAGCAGAGGTAATAACGTAATCAGAGACAACAGTCGCATCGAATTTGCTAGCACGGACGACAACAATATGAATAAAGCAATCACGGCAAGCCAATCCGATGCAACTCCGTCTCTGCAATCTAAACAAAATCCGACTATTTCTCTCGCAGAATGTCTGGATGACATAACGACAAATTCAAATGTAGCAAGTCGATTTCCTGTATTCAAACCAGGAGGCGAACTTCACCCTATAATCTTTATAAAAGCTTTTGAAACATCATTATCTCCTAAATGGAGTAATGAAAAACGCATTCAATTTGTAATAGGACATTTAGAAGCAGAAGCTGCGGAATGGGCAGTACTGCATAGAACTGAATACAGGGATTGGGATGATTTTGTTAAGCAATTTAAACAAAATTATTGGTCAAGAGGAAAACAACAACACTTAACTTTAGAGTTGTTAGACCCTCCTCAATATTCTAAACGCTGGAGAGGTTATAGGAATTATTTCAAATGGCATTTAAACCGTGCTAAGTTAATTGAAGAACCAATTATTGAAAGTCATCTAATACGAGTCCTAAGTAGTAGGTTACCGTATTACATAAAGGAAAGAAAAATGTTACTCTACGAATTGTCTATCCAAACGAAAAAATTTGCGAACAGATTGAAAAAAATGCCGAACGGAGAATTAAAAGTTATAATCAACAGGCTATAGAACCCTCATTTCAGGTAGGAGATCTTGTGTTAGTACGATCTCATCCTAAAAGTTCTAAGATCGGTAAGGAATGTAGAAAATTCTTCTTTATCTTTGAAGGTCCATATGTTGTACATAAGATTGTACATCCCAAAGCATTACTTCTTATGGAACCTTCATCAGGTGTAATTAAAGGATTATATAGTGTTGATCAAATGAAACCCTTCATTTCTAAATAAGTAAATATTTAGTATATGTTCCACACGGAAGAGCGTTCATAGTTTATTCATGTGAAGTTTTTCGTGATAGTTATGTGTTATTTTAAATAAATGACAGAAAGCTTAAACATGTGTTCTACAATAATCTACTGGTACTTCAAAAAGAGAAAGATAACCAAAAGGGGGATTTATATGGAGGAAATTTTGCTCTTAGGTCTAAAGGAATTTTGCGTATTTTAAATTTACTCGGATAGTAGGAACCAAAGGGGATGGTTGATAGTTTTAAGGACCATGGGCGTCCAGAGCTATATGGCTCACGAGAACATAGCAGAGTGCCTTTAATAGAGGTTTGTAATAGTGTTAATATAGAACACACCAAACGGGGCTCTCTCGCTTGTTTCTCCTAAATAAATTGCCATTACCCAACAAGGTGTCCGAAGGTAAAGAAAGCCGTGCCGAGATTCTAAAGAAAGTTTTGCTTGATTTCTTCTTGACCTCAGGTATAAATAAGGCATTAGGGAAAAGAATGACGTAAAGTAAATAGTACTATTAGTTATTGTGAGAAACTTAGTAGTAATATACATTTTTGGAAAGAATAACTTTAGTAAATAAATGAAACTGAAACTAATCTATCACAATTTGAACGCTCTGTCCTAATGTAACAACGTTAAAGAACGTATTAAATTAGTATTTACTAGCAACTATTAACTGAAGAGGAGCAATCTCCCTATATTCGGTTACGAATTACCATAATAGCACAATTAAGAGTAAATGAAAAATAGTCACAACAATATCGTATTAAAAGGATTAAATCTATCTAAGAGCAAGGATTCTAGGTTACGTAAAATGTGAGGAAAATGTATTAACAGTTAAATATTGTATATTGAAAAGTTTTAATTTCGGTTAAAACCTGACAAACTGAGCTTGTGGGTGGGGTATGTAGTGGGACGAAATTAAGCGTCACCCATCCACCAAAGTCAGCCCAGTTTGCAGGTGACTATAAGTTTAATTTAGTTTTGTTTATGTGTTTTCTTATTATTTGTAATAGATGTGAATTATCTAAAAGTTTTGTATTTTTTTTTATGTGTTTCATGTACGGAGAGGGCGGCGCAACGAACGGGGACAGCATCTTCGTTGCCGCGACCAGAGAGGAAATTGCTGGCCGCTATACGTCGCAGGTCGACAGCCAAGGAGCAACAGAAGATCCTGAAACCGAGTTGTTGCGTCGTGTTTCTAAAAATTAAAAAAGGAATTTTTATACTCTTTTTGTACAACAATGACGTCATATAGAGCTTAATCTATTTGAAATGTCAGTCACTGTCTGTCAAAGCTCAAGTTCACATCTGTATGTGTAGGAAGCTAATAAAATAGTGTATGCTATTAAAGTTGAAACACGTGTCTTGAAGATTTATTTATGAAGAATTGTGTGAACGGATTAATAATATATTTGACAAGATTAGTAATTCTTACATCGTTCACCGAAACTTTGAATCTAAAAAGTTTATTTAATGTGTGATTCTGATATCGATTAGATCAAGATAATGTGTGTCAATATAATTTCTGAGGAGAAACAAACGAAATTTAAATTGGGAAAAGTTACAAAAACCAATTGGCCCAAGTGATGTAATTCTTTGCACACGACTCAACTGATGTTTTACAGTTTCGTTCAAGAACCATTCTATGACAATTTAAAAGAATATGAATCATTTTTGAAGTGGGTTGTAACTGACGTAGGTGACGAAGTCTGCACATGGTCATACATATATCAAACGAAAAACTAATACGTCGTTACACCACAGTATCCTGGCAGGGTCGCCATATGAAACTTCCCCTTTGAACGTTTACAAATGACTGTGCTTAAACTGACACACAATGTTTTTAGTGCAACGCAATCTGACTTTCAAAATTCCCTACTAAAGAATGGGCCCTGACTAACAGTAAACTATACCTTTCACAAATCACTTACCTCACAAAAATCTTCGCTGCTCAAGCTACTGCAATACAGCGAGCGCCACTACTGCCAGCTAAATAAAAGATTCAAACTGTGGAAGGCACTAACTACTGATAGGGATAGTTAGCAAATGAAAGATATTAATAGAGAACAAACAATGTATTTACCTTGATATCATCATATATAAATATAGCAGTTCATGACAAATTTCAAAAACTCCGCCATCTCTCTCCCCACATCCACCACTGCTGGCGGCTCACCTCCAACTGCGCAACGCTACGTGCTGTTCACAACCAGCTGCCTAACACTACAATGGCGAGTATTACAACAATGCAAAGCAACCACAGACTGCACACAGCACAGCCAGTGATTTTCATACAGAGGTGGCGTTACCAATAAAAAAACCTAAACAGCCTACTTACAAGGAAGTGTATGTTTTCGAACGTGTT
Organism: Schistocerca serialis cubense; assembly: GCF_023864345.2. Classification (NCBI taxonomy): domain Eukaryota; kingdom Metazoa; phylum Arthropoda; class Insecta; order Orthoptera; family Acrididae; genus Schistocerca; species Schistocerca serialis. Next base: position 217,719,540 of record NC_064647.1, on the reverse strand, counting down.
TACTCGATAAAAAATTCTTCGGATTTAGTAAAGAGGCTTAAAATTATCTCATGCTCATCTATGACTAAATTAGTGTCCTTCGGCATAGTTAACTTATATTCCAATGTCCCAGTCGACATCACGCTCGACATCATAGAACGAAATCTACGGTATCACACAAAAATAACAGCGCAGGAAACCACTGAAATGATGACGCTCCTACGTATAACACTCAACTACAATCATTTTGAATTTGATGGGAAGATTTATGAACATCTGTATCGCCTGGCTATGGGCTGCCCGCCTGCTGTGCTTGTGGCTGACAATTTTATCAATTCAAAAGAAACCCGTTTTTTTAAATAGCGCAATGGACAAAGATAACATTAAAGTCTAGCACGATATGTTGACGCTCTTTTCTTTGTGGTTATTGGATTCCGTAAGGAGTTGGCGTAGTTACACATTCATTTCAATTCAATGCATCAAAAAATGAAGTTAACTATGGAATTGCGGAATAATACTAGAGAGATTAATTACTTTAATTTATAATTTAACTTTCCCCCCCATGAACCATGGACCTTGCCGTTGGTGGGGAGGCTTCCGTGCCTCAGCGATACAGATAGCTGTACCGTAGGTGCAACCACAACGGAGGGGTATCTGTTGAGAGGCCAGACAAACGTGTGGTTCCTGAAGAGGGGCAGCAGCCTTTTCAGTAGTTGCAAGGGCAACAGTCTGGATGATTGACTGATCTGGCCTTGTAACAATAACCAAAACGGCCTTGCTGTGCTGGTACTGCGAACGGCTGAAAGCAAGGGGAAACTACAGCCGTAATTTTTCCCGAGGGCATGCAGCTTTACTGTATGATTAGATGATGATGGCGTCCTCTTGGGTAAAATATTCCGGAGGTAAAATAGTCCCCCATTCGGATCTCCGGGCGGGGACTACTCAGGAGGATGTCGTTATCAGGAGAAAGAAAACTGGCGTTCTACGGATCGGAGCGTGGAATGTCAGATCCCTTAATCGGGCAGGTAGGTTACAAAATTTAAAAAGGGAAATGGATAGGATGAAGTTAGATATAGTGGGAATTAGTGAAGTTCGGTGGCAGGAGGAACAAGACTTCTGGTCAGGTGACTACAGGGTTATGAACACAAAATCAAATAGGGGTAATGCAGGAGTAGGTTTAATAATGAATAGGAAAATAGGAATGCGGGTAAGCTACTACAAACAGCATAGTGAACGCATTATTGTGGCCAAGATAGATACGAAGCCCACACCTACTACAGTAGTACAAGTTTATATGCCAACTAGCTCTGCAGATGACGAAGAAATTGAAGAAATGTATGATGAAATAAAAGAAATTATTCAGATTGTGAAGGGAGACGAAAATTTAATAGTCATGGGTGACTGGAATTCGAGTGTAGGAAAAGGGAGAGAAGGAAACATAGTAGGTGAATATGGATTGGGGGACAGAAATGAAAGAGGAAGCCGCCTGGTAGAATTTTGCACAGAGCACAACATAATCATAACTAACACTTGGTTTAAGAATCATGAAAGAAGGTTGTATACATGGAAGAACCCTGGAGATACTAAAAGGTATCAGATAGATTATATAATGGTAAGACAGAGATTTAGGAACCAGGTTTTAAATTGTAAGACATTTCCAGGGGCAGATGTGGACTCTGACCACAATCTATTGGTTATGACCTGTAGATTAAAACTGAAGAAACTGCAAAAAGGTGGGAATTTAAGGAGATGGGACCTGGATAAACTAAAAGAACCAGAGGTTGTACAGAGATTCAGGGAGAGCATAAGGGAGCAATTGACAGGAATGAGGGAAATAAATACAGTAGAAGAAGAATGGGTAGCTTTGAGGGATGAAGTAGTGAAGGCAGCAGAGAATCAAGTAGGTATAAAGACGAGGGCTAGTAGAAATCCTTGGGTAACAGAAGAAATATTGAATTTAATTGATGAAAGGAGAAAATATAAAAATGCAGTAAGTGAAACAGGCAAAAAGGAATACAAACGTCTCAAAAATGAGATCGACAGGAAGTGCAAAATGGCTAAGCAGGGATGGCTAGAGGACAAATGTAAGGATGTAGAGGCCTATCTCACTAGGGGTAAGATAGATACCGCCTACAGGAAAATTAAAGAGACCTTTGGAGATAAGAGAACGACTTGTATGAATATCAAGAGCTCAGATGGAAACCCAGTTCTAAGCAAAGAAGGGAAAGCAGAAAGGTGGAAGGAGTATATAGAGGGTCTATACAAGGGCGATGTACTTGAGGACAATATTATGGAAATGGAAGAGGATGTAGATGAAGATGAAATGGGAGATATGATACTGCGTGAAGAGTTTGACAGAGCACTGAAAGACCTGAGTCGAAACAAGGCCCCCGGAGTAGACAATATTCCATTGGAACTACTGACGGCCGTGGGAGAGCCAGTCCTGACAAAACTCTACCATCTGGTGAGCAAGATGTATGAAACAGGCTAAATACCCTCAGACTTCATGAAGAATATAATAATTCCAATCCCAAAGAAAGCAGGTGTTGACAGATGTGAAAATTACCGAACTATCAGCTTAATAAGTCACAGCTGCAAAATACTAACACGAATTATTTACAGACGAATGGAAAAACTAGTAGAAGCCAACCTCGGGGAAGATCAGTTTGGATTCCGTAGAAACACTGGAACACGTGAGGCAATATTGACCTTACGACTTATCTTAGAAGAAAGATTAAGGAAAGGCAAACCTACGTATCTAGCATTTGTAGACCTAGAGAAAGCTTTTGACAATGTTGACTGGAATACTCTCTTTCAAATTCTAAAGGTGGCAGGGGTAAAATACAGGGAGCGAAAGGCTATTTACAATTTGTACAGAAACCAGATGGCAGTTATAAGAGTCGAGGGACATGAAAGGGAAGCAGTGGTTGGGAAGGGAGTAAGACAGGGTTGTAGTCTGTCCCCGATGTTGTTCAATCTGTATATTGAGCAAGCAGTAAAGGAAACAAAAGAAAAATTCGGAGTAGGTATAAAAATTCATGGAGAAGAAGTAAAAACTTTGAGGTTCGCCGATGACATTGTAATTCTGTCAGAGACAGCAAAGGACTTGGAAGAGCAATTGAATGGAATGGACAGTGTCTTGAAAGGAGGATATAAGATGAACATCAACAAAAGCAAAACAAGGATAATGGAATGTAGTCTAATTAAGTCGGGTGATGCTGAGGGAATTAGATTAGGAAATGAGGCACTTAAAGTAGTAAAGGAGTTTTGCTATTTGGGGAGCAAAATAACTGATGATGGTCGAAGTAGAGAGGATATAAAATGTAGGCTGGCAATGGCAAGGAAAGCGTTTCTGAAGAAGAGAAATTTGTTAACATCCAGTATTGATTTAAGTGTCAGGAAGTCATTTCTGAAAGTATTCGTATGGAGTGTAGCCATGTATGGAAGTGAAACATGGACGATAAATAGTTTGGACAAGAAGAGAATAGAAGCTTTCGAAATGTGGTGCTACAGAAGAATGCTGAAGATTAGATGGGTAGATCACATAACTAATGAGGAAGTATTGAATAGGATTGGGGAGAAGAGAAGTTTGTGGCGCAACTTGACCAGAAGAAGGGATCGGTTGGTAGGACATGTTCTGAGGCATCAAGGGATCACCAATTTAGTATTGGAGGGCAGCGTGGAGGGTAAAAATCGTAGAGGGAGACCAAGAGATGAATACACTAAGCAGATTCAGAAGGATGTAGGTTGCAGTAGGTACTGGGAGATGAAAAAGCTTGCACAGGATAGAGTAGCATGGAGAGCTGCATCAAACCAGTCTCTGGACTGAAGACCACAACAACAACAACAATTTAACTTTATCGGCACTTACCGATGGGATAGAGTTATATATATAGAAAGCCTACGTTTACAGATTACGTCATTCCCAACATATCCTCACATACGTGGAGGCCGAAAATGGCTTTTTTCAATTCGAATGTACATAGGGCAATAAATTTACCTCTTACCCAGGTTAATTTTCAGAAAGAAGAGGTTACCAGTAATAATGGTTATAGCCCCAAGACAGTCTATAATATAACTGAGCGCAAAACGAAAAATACAGTTTCCACGTTGATGAGGTCCGTTAGCAACAGCGATGAACATAAGAGATTTATAGCTGTTCCGTTTCTAGGAAACGCATCATATAAAATGCAATGAGTGCTCCATGAGCACGGCCATAGCTTAAAATGGAATTTTCTTTGTTGCAGCAATAACAATTATTACAAGCTATTGCAGTCAGGATTTTGTAAATTGAAATGTAATGATTGCGCAGCGTATTACACAGGGCAAACAGGTAGGTCTATAGCAGTAAGATATAAAGAACATATGCCGTCGAGGTTGGGTATGAATAAGAATGAATCAACGTTTGCTGAACACATAATCGAAGAACGACATACGCCCTAACCAGTTAGCGACACCAAACTGTTGTATAAATAAGCAAATGGTGTGAAATTAGATTTATTGGAAGATGTGCAGATATACAAGCACAAAAAGTTTGACAGTAGGAATTTATTGAATGATCAATGTTATTTGAAAAGTTCCAGTTTTCTTGAAGGTTTTCAGCCAGTTTTGGGAGTAGCAGGTAGGCACTAGTAATTACTCGATTGTGCCATATGATTGTACGATTATCTTTTGAGATAAACTAATGTTTTAGGACAATGCTCCAGTAGGAATTTGTCATAGAGTCATGAGCTGCTTTTATGTTAACTGTGGTTTATGTTGAGAGAAATATGTAAATGTACCCTTTGTCATCTTGTACCATGTTACCGCACTCATGCACTACGATGATAGTCGTAGAAATATTGTCAATCACTGGTAGTGTGCCTATGTACAACGACTACGGTCGGCTGGTAGAATTAGCCGTATAAACTATTACTTGCATATGAGATACAATCTAGTAAGAGAGTCATTTGGCACACTGTGTCGATTATCAGAATTTCCATGTGAATTGAAGATGGCTGGGGACAGGCGACTTTTTTTCTTTCGATTTTGCATTGTTCTGCGAAAGGTGACTTATAAGACTAATCACTATCTTTATCCAGAAAGTGATCGCGTAAACGGGTTTTAAAAGCCCTCCATATCTGTCGTACACTGAAGAGCCAAAGAAAGTGGTACACCAGCCTAATATCTTGTAGGGCACCCGCGACCACGCAGAAAGCGCCGCAACACGACAGGTCATGGACTTGACAAATGTCTGTAGTAGTGCTGGACGGAACTGGCACCATGAATTCTGCAGGGCTGTCCATAAATCCTTAAGAGTACGAGGTGGTAGAGGTCCCTTCGGAACAGCACGTTGAAAGGCATCACAGACATGCTCAATAACAGTCATGTCTGGGGGGTTTGGTGTCCAGCGGAAGAGTTTACACTCAGAAGAGTGTTCCTGTAGGCACTCTGTAGCAATTCTGCACGTCTGGGGTGTCGCTTTTTCCTGCTAGAATTGCCCAAGTCCGTCGGAATGAACAATGGAAATGAATGGATCCAGGTGATCAGGCAGGATGCTTGAATAAGTGTCACCTGTCATAATTGTATCTAGACGTATCAGGCGTCCCATATCACTCCAACTGCACACGCCCCACACCGTTACAGAGTCTCCACTAGCTTGTACAGTCCGCTGCTGAATTGTTGTTGTAGTTGTTGTTGTGGTCTTCAGTCCTGAGACTGGTTTGATGCAGCTCTAGATGCTACTCTGTCCTGGGCAAGCATCTCCCAGTACTTACTGCAACCTACATCTTTCTGAATCTGCTTAGTGCATTCATCTCTTGGTCTCCCCCTACGATTTTTACCCTCCACGCTGCCCTCCAGTACTAAATTGGTGATCACTTGATGCCTCAGAACATGTCCTACCAACCGATCCCTTCTTTTAGTCAAGTTGTGCCACATACTTTTCTTCTCCCCAATCCTATTCAACACCTCCTCATTAGTTATGTGGTCTACCCATCTAATCTTCAGCATTCTTCTGTAGCACCACATTTCGAAAGCTTCTATTCTCTTCTTGTCCAAACTATTTATCGTCCATGTTTCACTTCCATACATGGCTACACTCCATACAAATACTTTCAGAAACGACTGCCTGACACTTAAATCTATACTCAATGTTAACAAATTTCTCTTCTTCAGAAACGCTTTCCTTGCCATTGCCAGTGTACATTTTATATCCTCTTTACTTCGACCATCATCAGTTATTTTGCTCCCCAAATAGCAAAACTCCTTTACTACTTTAAGTGTCACATTTCCTAATCTAATTCCCTCAGCATCACACGACTTAATTCGACTACATTCCATTATCCTCGTTTTGCTTTTGTTGATGTTCATCTTATATCCTCCTTTCAAGACACTGTCCGTTCCGTTCAACTGCTGACTTGTAGGTTTCATGAAATCCTGCGGCTTTGTCCATACCCTTACACATCCATCCACTCGCTACAATTTGAAACGAGACTCGTACGGCCAGGAAATACGTTTCCAGTCATCAGCACTCAAATATCGGTGTTGACGAGTGCAGAGCAGGCTTAAAACTTTGAGTCGTGCAGTCATCAAGGGTACACAAGTGGGCCTTCGGCTCCAAAAGCCCATCTGACACTTGTTGATGGCTCAGGATTGTAATCTGCAGCAATTTGCGGAAGGGTTGCACTTCCGTCAAGTTGAGCGATTCTCATCAGTCATCGTTGGTCCCATTCCTTCACGATCTTCTCCGGCCCCAGCGATGTCGAAGATTTGATGTTTCACCGAATTCCTGATATTCACGGTATACTCGTGAAATGTTTATGCGAGTAAATCGCCGCTTCATCCCTACCTCTGTGACGCTGTGCCACATCGCTCGTGCGCCAACTATAACACCAAACTCACTTAAATCTTGATAACATGCTACTGTAGCAGCAATAACCGATCTAACAACTGCGCCAGACACTCGTTGTTTGATATAGGCGTTGCTGGCCGCAGCGCCGTATTCTGCCTGTTTACATGTCTCTGTATTTTAGTACGAATGGCTATATCAGTTTCTTTGACGCTTCAGTGAATATAAAAGCACGGGAAAATATTGCATTGTATTTTATTTATCCCACATTTTCTGAGCGAGATGGCGCAGTGATTGGCAGACTGGACTCGCATTCGGGCCACGTTCTGCCATCCTGATTTGGGTTTACAGTGATTTTCCTAAAACTTTTTATGCAGATGTCGGGGGGGTTCCTTAGGAAGGGCAAGGCCGACTTCCTTGCCCATTCTTTCACTATCCAATGGGATCGAATGCCTCTGTGTGTCATCCTCTCCCCCTAATCAACCAAATGGTTCAAATAGCTCTGAGCACTAAGGGACTTAAGATCTGAGGTCATCAGTCCCCTGGAACTTAGAACAACTTAAATCTGACTAACCTAAGGACATCATACACATCCATGCCCGAGGCAGGATCCGAACCTGTGACCGTAGCGGTCGCGCGGTTACAGACTAAAGCGCCTAGAACCGCTCGGCCACAGCGGCCGGCCCTAATCAACCAATCAGACTATCCCACATGCAATGTGTGGTCGAGCCTGTAAGGTGAATCAAATAAAGATTTTCCTGTGCAGCCGACGGCTGAGTCTTTGTCTTTGCTGATATATTCTGCAGATGCTGAGCCACAGCTGTGAAAAATTTTTTCTCCAGAATGATTTGAAAAAGAAGAAAGTGTGTGGAAACATTGTCCCGATCGCAATGACTTCTGAACAAATGTCACTATGCGCGTAAGCCTAGCTCCATTCTGATATTTCTGGCAAGAAAGGAAACACTGCGAATGTGACGTGAGATTGGAACAGCAACCAAAAGAAGGACTTTTCTGATAGGTTCACATGGCTGTATGAACGTTCTTTGGGTAGAACTAGAGAGAGGGGAATGCAGAACAGCTGTAACGCTAACGTGACCATATTCTCTTTCCTCTATTTTTTGTTGATCCAGTCTCTAAACAATTTGGACTTTATGGATATGTATATTGCATCTGTGTGTGGTTGTATGCTGGCCATTTCGAAAATAATAAATAAATCTGTGGCTTCAATTCAATAACTATGTAAATATACAGGATGAGTATTAACAAAATCCAGCAAACTGTAAATGTGGCAGAAAAGGTTCTATGAACAAGTGTCTGAAAATGGATCGTTGCCACGGTAGATGGCGCTGACGAATGGAAGTTCCTTTGACCACGTGCCGCGTGTTCAAAATATTCCAATGTCTGTGATTTCCTAAGAGACCAAATTGATGTGGTCATCGGTCCCTAGTCTTACACATTGTTTAAACTAACTTACGCTAAGAACAAGACGCACACCCATGCTCTAGGTAGGACTCGAACCTCCGGCAGGAGGGCCCGGAAATTCGTGACATGGCGCCTCAAACCACGCTGCCCTGCGTTCCTTGTGTGTTGTAAGCAGGCTGCGTGATTGACGCAGCGTACTGTAAGCAGCAGGATGATTTCGTCGGTAAAGAGGACTGACAGAAATTCCATAACTGTGATGTTCTGGAGCAGAAAGCATCGACAAAATCCTTCCCGTAGAAGGAAATATGCTGCTGATAATCCTCGCACTGGTTGCAGGTGCTAATCGTATTTTGGCTTACGCCATGATGGCGAGACATGTGCCTGGGGCTAGTACGAGGGTTCCTCTCAATATCCCGTAGAACCCGGTACTCCTTGTCCGGTGTACGCTCAGACCGCCGCCTCCGTGCATGTTCGTCTGTCTGAAAGGACACATGGTCACACAAACGGCCGAAAAGGACTTGACATTTTGTCTGAAGTCGTTGGTGTCTTGAACCCATAGAGGCCCTTAACGTACTGTTTCCACTTATCCATTCTCTCCTCCGCATTTAACAGTGGAATTCCTGTTCTAATGACACCACTCTTGCTTTTAATTTTACCGAAGGCTATTTTGATTTTCCCATATGCTGAATCAGTTCTTACGACAATCATTTCTTATATTAGAACAAATAAGCCCTCGGTCATAAATATTTAGTCAAAATTGACCAGGTTTCGACGCTACTATGAGCGTCGTCTTCAGAATTAGACTAGCTGTTCTAAAACAAATTAGGTACACTCCTGGAAATTGAAATAAGAACACCGTGAATTCATTGTCCCAGGAAGGGGAAACTTTATTGACACATTCCTGGGGTCAGATACATCACATGATCACACTGACAGACCCACAGGCACATAGACACAGGCAACAGAGCATGCACAATGTCGGCACTAGTATAGTGTATATCCACCTTTCGCAGCAATGCAGGCTGCTATTCTCCCATGGAGACGATCGTAGAGATGCTGGGTGTAGTCCTGTGGAACGGCTTGCCATGCCATTTCCACCTGGCGCCTCAGTTGGACCAGCGTTCGTGCTGGACGTGCAGACCGCGTGAGACGACGCTTCATCCAGTCCCAAACATGCTCAATGGGGGACAGATCCGGAGATCTTGCTGGCCAGGGTAGTTGACTTACACCTTCTAGAGCACGTTGGGTGGCACGCGATACATGCGGACGTGCATTGTCCTGTTGGAACAGCAAGTTCCCTTGCCGGTCTAGGAATAGTAGAACGATGGGTTCGATGACGGTTTGGATGTACCGTGCACTATTCAGTGTCCCCTCGACGATCACCAGTGGTGTACGGCCAGTGTAGGAGATCGCTCCCCACACCATGATGCCGGGTGTTGGCCCTGTGTGCCTCGGTCGTATGCAGTCCTGATTGTGGCGCTCACCTGCACGGCGCCAAACACGCATACGACCATCTTTGGCACCAAGCCAGAAGCGACTCTCATCGCTGAAGACGACACGTCTCCATTCGTCCCTCCATTCACGCCTGTCGCGACACCACTGGAGGCGGGCTGCACGATGTTGGGGCGCCAGCGGAAGACGGCCTAACGGTGTGCGGGACCGTAGCCCAGCTTCATGGAGACGGTTGCGAATGGTCCTCGCCGATACCCCAGGAGCAACAGTGTCCCTAATTTGCTGGGAAGTGGCGGTGCGGTCCCCTACGGCACAGCGTAGGATCCTACGGTCTTGGCGTGCATCCGTGCGTCGCTGCGGTCCGGTCCCAGGTCGACGGGCACGTGCTCCTTCCGCCGACCACTGGCGACAACATCGATGTACTGTGGAGACCTCACACCCCACGTGTTGAGCAATTCGGCGGTACGTCCACCCGGCCTCCCGCATGCCCACTATAGGCCCTCGCTCAAAGTCCGTCAACTGCACATACGGTTCACGTCCACGCTGTCGCGGCATGCTACCAGTGTTAAAGACTGCGATGGAGCTCCGTATGCCACGGCAAACTGGCTGACACTGACGGCGGTGGTGCACAAATGCTGCGCAGCTAGCGCCATTCGACGGCCAACACCGCGGTTCCTGGTGTGTCCGCTGTGCCGTGCGTGTGATGATTGCTTGTACAGCCCTCTCGCAGTGTCCGCAGCAAGTATGGTGGGTCTGACACACCGGTGTCAATGTGTTCTTTTTTCCATTTCCAGGAGTGTATATAACACATTAATAAAATTAAAGCTTGTACTGACTGGAAAAAGATGCAGTACTTACAGGGTGTTTCAAAAATGACCAGTATATTTGAAACGGCAATAAAAACTAAACGAGCAGCGATAGAAATACACCGTTTGTTGCAATATGCTTGGGACAACAGTACATTTTCAGGCGGATAAACTTTCGAAATTACAGTAGTTACAATTCTCAACAACAGATGGCGCTGCAAGTGATATGAAAGATATAGAAGACAACGCAGTCTGTGGGTGCGCCATTCTGTACGTCGTCTTTCTGCTGTAAGCGTGTGCTGTTCACAACGTGCAAGTGTGCTGTAGACAACATGGTTTATTCCTTAGAACAAAGGATTTTTCTGGTGTTTGAATTCCAACGCCTAGAACACAGTGTTGTTGCAACAAGACGAAGTTTTCAACGGAGGTTTAATGTAACCAAAGGACCGAAAAGCGATACAATAAAGGATCTGTTTGAAAAATTTCGATGGACTGGGAACGTGACGGATGAACGTGCTGGAAAGGTAGGGCGGCCGCATACGGCAACCACAGAGGGCAACGCGCAGCTAGTGCAGCAGGTGATCCAACAGCGGCCTCGGGTTTCCGTTCGCCGTGTTGCAGCTGCGGTCCAAATGACGCCAACGTCCACGTATCGTCTCATGCGCCAGAGTTTACACCTCTATCCATACAAAATTCAAACGCGGCAACCCCACAGCGCCGCTACCATTGCTGCACGAGAGACGTTCGCTAACGATATAGTGCACAGGATTGATGACGGCGATATGCATGTGAGCAGCATTTGGTTTACTGACGAAGCTTATTTTTACCTGGACGGCTTCGTCAATAAACAGAACTGGCGCATATGGGGAACCGAAAAGCCCCATGTTGCAGTCCCATCGTCCCTGCATCCTCAAAAAGTACTTGTCTGGGCCGCCATTTCATCCAAAGGAATCATTGGCCCATTTTTCAGATCCGAAACGATTACTGCATCACGCTATCTGGACATTCTTCGTGAATTTGTGGCGGTACAAACTGCCTTAGACGACACTGCGAACACCTCGTGGTATATGCAAGATGGTGCCCGGCCACATCGCACGGCCGACGTGTTTAATTTCCTGAATGAATATTTCGATGATCGTGTGATTGCTTTGGGCTATCCGATACATACAGGAGGCGGCGTGGATTGGCCTCCCTATTCGCCAGACATGAACCCCTGTGACTTCTTTCTGTGGGGACACTTGAAAGACCAGGTGTACCGCCAGAATCCAGAAACAATTGAACAGCTGAAGCAGTACATCTCATCTGCATGTGAAGTCATTCCGCCAGACACGTTGTCAAAGGTTTCGGGTAATTTCATTCAGAGACTACGCCATATTATTGCTACGCATGGTGGATATGTGGAAAATATCGTACTATAGAGTTTCCCAGACCGCAGCGCCATCTGTTGTTGAAAATTGTAACTACTGTAATTTCGAAAGTTTGTCTCCCTGAAAATGTACTGTTGTCCCAAGCATATTGCAACAAATGGTGTATTTCTATCGCTGCTCGTTTTGTTTTTATTGCCGTTTCAAAAATACCGGTCATTTTTGAAACACCCTGGACAAGTCACATATTAAAAAAGACCTAAGCCGGAAAGGCGACGTCATGAATAGTTGTAAGTAAGATGGCGAGCCACTAAGGGCTGCTGGTACTTTAGTGAAATTGTAAGTACTGCATCTTTTTCCAGCCAGTACAAACTTTAATTTTATTAATGTATTATATACCTAATATGTTTTAGAACAGTTAGTCTAATTCTGAAGACGACGCTCATAGTAGCCTCGAAACCTGGTCAATTTTGACTTAATATTTGTGACCGAGGGCTTATTTGTTCTAATATAATTCTGACACGGTCACTGAACCTTAGCAGCTATGTTCAAAGTTTTAATCATTTCTTATCCTATTTCTTCAAATTTTTCATGCAGCCATTTCGCCTTAGCTTCCTTGGACTTACTATTTATTTTATTCTTCTGCGACTTTTATTTCTGTATTCCTGAATCTCCCTGAACATTTTTGGACTTCTGTCATCGATCAACTGAAGTATTTCTTCTGTTACCCATGGTTTCTTTGCAGTTACCTGCTTTGTTCCTATGTTCTTCTTACCAGTTTCTGTGATTGTCCTTTTTAGAGCTGCCTACTGAGCCTATACTTGTTGGTTTATCTATAGCCTTGGAGAACTTCAAGCGTATCTCGTCATTTCTTAGTACTTCCGTATCCCACGTCTTTGCGTATTGACTGGACCTCTAAAATTAAAGCCTATTCTTCATCACTACTACATTGCTATTTGTGTCTATATCTGCTCCTGGGTACGCATTACAATTCAGAATCTGTCTGACCGTGATGTAATTTATCTGAAATCTTCTAGTATTATCCGGCCTCTCCATGTATACCTCCTCCACTTGAACAGAGTATTCGCTATCACCAGCAGAAATTTATAACAGGACTCAATTAGCCTTTTTCTCTCTCGTTCCTTGTCCCAAGCCCATTTTCTCCTGTGAAGGACAAGAGAGTGTCCTGAACTTCAGTCTGCTGCCTTATTTGATCTTAAGGCTTTCCTAAATTTACTCTTCTTTTTTTTTCTTTCACATCAGGCAAATCTTTCAACTAGTATAGGCCTTTACCATACGTACTCTTTCCACTTATCCCTTCCCTCTTCTCCATTTAACACTGAAATTCCCCTTCCTCTCTTAATGATACCACCCTCGCTTTTAATTTCACCTAACATTGTTTTATTTTCCCGTATGCTAAATCAGTCCTTCCGACAGTCGTTATTTCTTCAAATTTTCATGCAGCCATTTTGTCTTAGCTTCCCTACACTTCCCCTTTATTTAATTTCTCTTCGAGTTGTATTTCTGTATTACCGAATTTCCCTGAACATTTTTGTACTTCCTTCTTTCCTCGATCAACTGAAGCATTTATTCTATTACCTATGGATTATTCTCACTTACCTTCTTTGTATCTTTGTTTTTCTTTCCAACTTCTGTGATAGTCCTTTTTAGAGCTGTACATTCCTCTTCAACTGTACTGCCTACTGATCTAGTACTTGTTGCTATATGTAGAGCCTTAGAGGACTTCAAGCATATCTCGTTATTTCTTAGTCGTTTATTATTTCACGTATTTCACAAGGTCTTTGCAGAATTATGGCGAATTCTTATGCCGAAAATGCATTGTCTCCAATAATGATTATTAATCAGAATTTAAGGGGTGCCGGGTTTCTATCCTGGAACCAAGTAATTTTTAATCAAAGACGCTGGTATCAGACCACGGGTGCAATCATCTTTAGAACTGAGTTTATTATACAGGGATAACGCTTGTAAATGAGATACGTGAGTGTGGCAATCGCTGCATCACGTAAAAGGGCCGCTTGCAGCTACAACACTGGTCGTCGGCCTAAGTTCCCGAAGACCTCCTAATGGAACTTTAACACAATAATTTTGTGTAAGTAATTTTCAATATATTTTCTATCAGCATATGTAGGGTAATTGAAACATATTAAATACTACGAGAACTGTGACGTGTTGGAGAAAATCTCATTTATTTCACCTAAAACTTGAGACCAAACCGCGCACTGAAGTAAGCCTTTCGAAGATGTCAGGAAACGGCTACAAAAGGTGATAGACAATGCTGTCGTCAAATTCGGATCAAAATTATATATACCATTCTAAAATTTTGTTTCCTGCCAGTGTGACTAGTACAGTTTCGAGGAGTATGCGTTTAATGATTTGGGGTACATTTTTTGTTGTTAAGTTAAACGTACCCCTAGTCAGCAATCGCTGGGCCGTACAGCAATTCTTTCAAATCGAAAAGGAGGTAATCCTAAATCTTCTTCGTGGCCATGCTGAGTCAGCTTCTGTCATCCACAGCTCTGCTCACTTGATGCATTTTTGGTCCTATTTTGTACAGAAGTTGTAACAGGCAGTCCGATCTCAAATCCAAGGAGTTTCACACTTTTTAAACTACATGCTGCCACACTAACTTCAATGTCGACTATTTTTCCTCGTTGTCAATCCTTTACAAAAAATTGTTCAAATGGTTCTGAGCACTATGGGACGTAACATTTGAGGACATCAGTCCCATAGAACTTAGAACCACTTAAACCTAACTAACCTAAGGACATTCCAGACCTCCATGCCCGAGGCAGGATTGGAACCTGCGACCGTAGCGGTCGCTCGGTTCCAGGCTGTAGCACCTAGAACTGCTCGGCCACACCGGCCGGCTTAATCCTTTTCGAAGACACTTTTTCATAAATCACGTTGTAACTCGATAACGGAGTTTCAGGCGAACCTTGCTTGAACACTGTCATAGACAAAATACTAAATTGTTAAAAAGGGCAACCCCTTAAATAACAGAATCCAGCCGGTCGCTGTGGCTGAGCGGTTCTAGGTGCTTCAGTCCTGACCACGCGGTTGCTACGGTCGCAGGTTCGAATCCTGCCTCGGGCATGGATGTGTATGATGTCCTTACTTAGGTTTAAGTAGTTCTAAGTGTAAAGGACTGAAGACCTCAGATGTTAAGTATTGTGGCGTAACAAGACAGCTACGCCACACTGAAGTAGCCGAAAGGCACGCGTTAATCTCACGTAGGCTAGATAGAGGTCTGAAACAGGATACGTAATGAATGGTAGCAAGAAAAGTACGTAGCTGCTATAATACTTAACTTTTAATCCATCATGTTGTATACAGCATTCCTTGATGATACAAGTGAGACTCTATCTTAAAATGGTTAATGGCGCCTTGCTAGGTCGTAGCCATTGACTTATCTGAAGGCTATTCTAACTGTCTCTCGGCAAATGAGAGAAAGGCTTCGTCAGTGTAGTCGCTAGCAAAGCCGTCGTACAACTGGGGCGAGTGCTAGTCCGTATCTCGAGACCTGTCTTGTGGTGGCGCTCGGTCTGCGATCACACAGTGGCGACACGCGGGTCCGACATGTACTAAGGGACCGCGGCCGATTTAAAGCTACCACCTAGCAAGTGTGGTGTCTGGCGGTGACACCACATTAAGTCCCTTAGGGCTTATAGCCATTTGAACCCTTTTCAACAGAATCCACTATGTTGTTTTCAATGCCAGGAGTTCGTCAAAGGCAAAGGCGTTGTCAGCGGTGACCCAAGGAAGTGTGACAAGACCTCTCTTGTTCACTATTACTCACATCAACAAAACTGTTGCATCACTCGTATATCTACGTCTACATAGATACTCCGCAAGCCACCGTACGATAGCACTACTAGTCATTACCTTTACTGTTGGCTCTGAGCACTATGGGACTTAACATCTATGGTCATCAGTCCCCTAGAACTTAGAACTACTTAAACCTAACTAACCTAAGGGCAGCACGCAACACCCAGCCATCACGAGGCAGAGAAAATCCCTGACCCCGCCGGGAATCGAACCCGGGAACCCGGGCGTGGGAAGCGAGAACGCTACCGCACGACCACGAGATGCGGGCGCCTTTACTGTTCCGCACGAAAATAGAGCGATGCATAAACGACTGTCTATATGCCTCAGTATGAGCCCCAATTTCTCGAACCTTATCTTCGTGGTCCTTACGCACAATGTATATTGGTGACAGTAGGATCGTTCGACAGTCAGCTTCAAATGCTGGTTCTTTAAGTTTGTTCAGAAGAGTTTCTCGAAAAGAACGTCGCCTTCCCTCCATGGATTTCCATTTGAGTTCTCGAAGCATCTTCGTATCACTTAAGAGTTGGGAGCCTCTGAATTGCTTCGGTGTCCTTCACTCTGACCTGGTACAGATCCCAAATACTTCAGCAGTACTGAAGGACGAGTCGCACCAGTGTCTTACATGCAGTCTTCTTTGAACCACTCATTCATAAAATTCTCCCTACCACAGTTCTCACATGCCTGTTCCATTTCATATCGCTTTGCAACAGGTATTTAAACGGCTTGACTGTGTCAGGCAGGAAACTAGTAGAAACTAGTAGTGGTGTATCCGAACATTCAGGTTTGATCTTCCTACTCATCAGCATTAACCTACATTTTACCACATTTAGGGCTAGATGTCATGCATCACACCAACTGGAAACTTTGTGTGTGTCGTATCTTCCCACAGTCACTCAACTTTGCCACCTTACCGTACACCACAGCATCATCAGTTACGACAGGCAAGTGCCGGTGTGTTGTTAATGCAAGTGTTCCTGCACCTGTCAGAAGATCATTCCTGGAGTTTTACGTAAACATATACATAGTCTCCATGAGCGCTAACTACGTGTAGAATAACGCACTCGATGGACTGCCACATTTCATTTGAATTATAGACGCATTAGGGGCCTTCATGGAACATGTATGGGATCGGCTGAAACAGGGTACTTTTGGAGGTCGACAGAGACCACGAATTCTGCGTGACGCGCAGAGTCGCCATTGATGAGTGAGAAAATTTGGCTCATACACAGCATGTCACGATGGATTGAAGTCCGCATAATGGCAAGTACATAGTGCTTTGAAAACGCCATCGGAAACATACGACTGTGGCGTTACACAAATGCTTTTTTTAAATTTGATTTGGTGAATGGATACATTGAAAATAAATATATACATGGGCTGCATAACCAATTTTTGATTTCTGTGTCATGCATTTCCCCTGTATTACACTGTCAAGTGGCTGTAGGAGGATTCAGGATGCCATCTGGTGTGATGAATAGCCCCATGCTTTAATGAAGAAAGATATTAATTAATGTAGATGAGTAGGAAAAACAGTTCCATAATGTTCGAATAGTGTTAGTAGCGTTCTGCTCGACATAGTCACGTCTAGGCTGTACCTTGCAAATCAGTATGAAAGGAAATGAGCACATTTTAGATTGATCTGGAGACACGAAACCGGTAATCAGTAAGGAATATTTGCGATCTTGCCGTAGGATTTTTTATCCACATGTGTCAGAAACGTAATATCTGCAGACTTGTGAACAGGACTGTTGTCATGTTGAAAGATGGGAGAGTTCGGAGCACACTCATCACGCAGATTTTGGACAAAGAATAACACAGGGTCATCGAGAAAGTTTAAATACCCTCCATATATATATATATATATATATATATATATATATATATATATATATATATATATATATATATATATATATATATTCTTTTTGTATACCATGGAGTTCTGTACTAGAAACCATATGTACAGTCACATACGTTGGTGTAACTTTGCGGGAGAGCTGCAGACTACGCTGTAAGGAATGACCTCCGGTTAGTGATGTCTATTAGCTACAATGAAAACCACAAAGCAGGACGGAATCTATTCTATTCTACATAACTGTACTGCATTGTTAGTAATTTTAGCACAAGCGATACGATGTACTACAATATTATTGGATGCCAGTTCTAATTGCCTTCGGTATGTATTGTCTGTAGACTTAGAGTTTATTTGAGCCAATTGTGTTATAAATGGGCTACAAACCAGTAAATACATGATTTCGTCGTTGACCTATTTTGGTAATAAATATAATAGTTCTTTTAAACAGTAAATGGAATGGAAGATATACAGATTGGATTTGTTTTTCAGAAACAAGCGGTTTACTATGCAATTCTCAGAACCCTTCATGGCAGTAGCAGGCTTCTCCAACAATTTTCCGGTTGGAATCCTGAACGATTGCTTCTCCCCTTTTCCTCCATCTCTCATTTCTGTAACATACTCTCTCCTCGACCACTGCTCTATTTTTCTCACTCATCCGCTCCCATTTTATATATATCCAAATTCTCCTATGTTTTTTTCACTTTCAGCTCCCTGCTGTTTTTATTTCAACTCTCTCCCCTATTCACATGAATTGTCACAGTACCTGTCACAAAACGTACGAAGCTTGGCACTCTAATTTCATATTGTCCCTGTGTTAAAGTAACGACTATACATCTGTTACTTTAAAAAAAGTTAATTTTTCTTATGACGACGTTTTACACAATTGCTTTGCACAGAAGCGACATTCCTGGACGTTTTCATCCACGAAAGGGAACCACCAGCTATGCCAGAAACGGACTGAGAAATAAATGGCAACTTCCGTAATTGTTCTTTGCGAAGAATGCGAGAAGAAACCGCCATTTACATTAATTTTCCGCTCTCATCAATTACACCGAGGAGGAGATGGACTAGGGAAGGAAGGAAAAGAGACGGAAAAAAAGAAAAAATACACCCTGCGCCATCATCCGTTTCCAGGCGTCTTATTAGATCTGTCTGCGAGGAGACAATGTTTTATCATTAGAACAAAACCAATCAGTACGACAGCAAAAATTCTATTCAAAAAACTAAATGAAATTAATATATTGCGACTATACATGTTTATCGTCAGTTTTACAGCAAAAACAACTCCATAATTGAACGAAATTATTTATTTCAAAGATATTTAATACTTTTCGCTTAGTTCATTCTTAATGTCAGCGGACCAATTAATTATTAAATTTATCTACATTCTCATTTTAATTCTTTGTGATTTGAGTTCTATTTCTTTAGGTACAGCTGCAGCGCAAAATACTTTTAAAAATTATAATCTTTGTCAAGGGATGAAACTGAGTAGATAATAATGGTTTATTGTTTCAGTCACTGAAACATAAACATGATTTTCTGTCTGACACTAATTACTTCGTAATGTATATGTAAGTACGTATCTCTACAGTAGTAATAAATACTTTCGCCTTCTGCCACCAAGCTTCTCAAACATCGGGTCGCGTTTCAAGTTTATAGCTGCACCGTTAACATCATTTGGTGGTTAAAATAGGTTCACGGCTTGTTTGTGACCTCCAGTACAAGGATGATGCAAATTATTTACATATTTCATTAACGTAATAATATGACATTCTGGCACTGTCTTCCATCAGACGAGCGGCTAAGATATACAATTACGAGTAGTGGCAGTAATAGTAGTTTCATTGTTCCGTCGATTATTTTATACGGATATTGAACATGTCACGAATGGGACAAGATTTCGGCCGTGGCCTTATCGTAGGAACCAGTCCGACATTACCCTGAAGTATTTTACTGAAACCTCGGGATAACTAAATCAAGAATGACCAGATTGAGAGTACAGCTTCCATAGACGGAATAAAAGGCAAGATTAAAAGAGTCCTATCGCATTCCGCTTATGCATAGTGTAAAACTTTGTTTTTAAAAGAAGTTCTTTTAATACCGTAAAAGCCTAAAGCCACAGTAATCAATCGTTTCTCATACCCTGTCGCGCTCTATGCGCACTTAATGTCATAATGTAACACTACATAGACTGCAAACTAACACTAAGGACATAGCGGCGATCTTTGGTTTCCATTTTGAGCAACACAACTTTCCATGACAAAATTTCAAAACACTTAAGTGTTAGTAATACATCTACACAAATAATTACTTAATGTTGAGAACGAAAAGTGGTTTACTTACTTCAGTTGAAACTAGTTTTTTGCATGTTCTCCTGATTATATGCAAGACAGCAAGCCATAATGTGGGAGGTGTTAGTTACATTTTCTCCATGATAATCATAGCTACATGTTGGCTATTTACGTAAAATTACATTTTACTCTCAGTCTACAACAGAATTTGATAAATGTTACCGATTGTTCCCATTCTGACATTTATCTAA
The DNA here is from genome assembly GCF_023864345.2 of Schistocerca serialis cubense. NCBI lineage: Eukaryota > Metazoa > Arthropoda > Insecta > Orthoptera > Acrididae > Schistocerca > Schistocerca serialis. The sequence continues at coordinate 217,699,445 of NC_064647.1, read as the reverse complement.
AGAGTAGAAAGAACAGTGAAACAGAAGTTATTTCAGTAATTTTAAAGTTTTCAAAAACTGCCAGTACCATCAACGTGAAATACTTGTAATTCCTGTAAGATTTTCTCCTGTCTGTGCAAGACTTAACTTCTGTTGTACTTACTGGAACCTATTTTGGTTCGTAGGGTTGTATTTATGAATGCATTACAACGTCACAGGCTAAAGTGTTACGTTGCTCACCAGCTGCAGTTCATAGTATGGTATCTGGCGCCACTTTGCCATTAACTCTTCCATGAATTGCTACAGGTTACGAAACTACCGCGCTATGTAACAGCTTGTCAACACTGCTGACTATGACGTACACTGCCGACGGAACCAACTGTGTGGCTAAACAGGAGGTCGTAAAATCTGTGGTTACGAGCTGCACACACTGCTGATGTATTTAGCACCAGCACTCTTGATGTAGCGACAGTATTTTGCCGATATTGCTGAACAGAATGCCGTTCAGTACATAGCGTATGACACAAAGCGTTCGGGGTGACGTGCTATCGCTATGCACTTGAACTTCAGCCAAGTCCAGAGGGTTTCAGGTGCCTGCAACGAGGGGGGAGAGGGGGGGGTGGAGCAGGGGGCGAGACCGACACGATGTACACTACTGGCCATTAAAATTGTTACACGATGAAGATGACGTGCTACAGACGTGAAATTTAACCGACAGGAAGAAGATGCTGTGATATGCAAATGATAAGCTTTTCAGAGCATTCACACAAGGTTGGCGCCGGTGGCGACACCTACAACGTGCTGACATGAGGAAAGTTTCCAATCGATTTCTCATACACAAACAGCTGTTGACCGGCGTTGTCTGGTGAAACATTGCTGTGATGCCGCGTGTAAGGAGAAGAAATGCGTACCATCACGTTTCCGACTTTGATAAAGGTCGTATTGTAGCCTAACGCGATTGCGGTTTATCGTATCGCGACATTGCTGCTCGTATTGGTCGAGATCGAATGACTGTTAGCAGAATATGGAATCGGTGGGTTCAGGAGGGTAATACGAAACGCCGTGCTGGATCCCAACGGCCTCGTATCACTAGCAGTCGAGATCACAGGCATTTTATCCGCATGGCTGTAATGGATCGTGCAGCCGCGTCTCGATCCGTGAGTCAACAGATGGCGACGTTTCAAGTCAACAACCACCTGCACAAACAGTCCGACGACGTTTGCATCAGCATGGACTATCAGCTCGCAGACCATGGCTGCGGTTACCCTTTACGCTGCATCGCAGAACGCATGCTGTGGTGTACTCAACGACGGACCTGTGTGCAAGAATGGCAAAACGTAATTTTTTCGGATGAATTTAGGTTCAGTTTACAGCATCTCATCCGTGTTTGGCGACATCGCGGCACATTGGAAGCGGGTATTCGTCATCGCCATACTGGCGTATCACCCGGAATTATGGTATGGGTGCCATTGGTTACACGTCTCGGTCGCCTCTTGTTCGCATTGACGGCACTTTGAACAGTGGACGTTTCATTTCAGATGTGTTACGACCTGTGGCTTTACCCTTCATTCGATCCCTGCGAAACCCTACATTTCAGCAGGACAATGTACGACCGCATGTTGCAGGTCCTGTACGGGCCTTTCTGGATACAGAAAATGTTCGACTGCTGCCCTGGCCAGCACATTCTCCAGATCTCTCACCAATTGAAAACGTCTGGTCAATTGTGGCCGAGCAACTGGCTCGCCACAAATACCCGTCACTACTCTTGATGAACTGTGGTATCGTGTTGAAGCTGCATGGGCAGCTGTATCTGTACACGCCATCCAAGCTCTGTTTGACTCAATGCCCAGGCGTATGAAGGCCGATATTACGGCCAGTGGTGGGTGTTCTGGGTACTGATTTCTATGTACCGAAATTGCGTGGAATTGTAATCACATGTCAGTTCTAGTATAATATATTTTTCCTGTGAGTAACCGTTACGATCTGCATTTCTTCTTGGTGTAGCAATTTTAATGGCCAATTGTGTATTTATAGATGACGTTACAGTTAGGGAATACACACAGAATAAGGTCTCTTACAGTGGATGAATAGGCATATCAGCGATGTTTGTCGAAGTCCAACGAGAAACGTTGAGGTCTCATATCGTATGTAGCCTGCTACGTCGAACATCGGGAATGTTTCATTTTCCATTTCAAAGTTGCTTACATACGATGAAATTGATAATATTGTTCACTGAGGCGTGGTTGCCTATACCGACCGAGGCGGTGCAGAGTGTTGAGGTAAAACCTCAGTACGAAGGTTGGCGTGTGAATCCACGTGCGGCCATTCCGATTTAATTTTTCCGTTGTTTTGTTAATTCAAGCAGTGAAATTGCTTCGCAACCTCGCTTTCGTCTCTAATAGCATCGGCGTCGACGAGACACAAGGCATCAATCATCCTTCCCAAATCACAAGTACCTCATAACCAAAGTACTGCTTTCGTCTTCATGCTGGATATGATGACATTCCGCACACTCTACAGCATGATCGGCCCAGCATGCCACACAGCACTCGAGTCATGTTTAGTCGCATCTGGGCCGAGTTTCGGCCTGTCTTGGTGCTGCTTGCTCATTTTCGCAAGACGAGCCAAAGTACGATATTTCATTTAATATTGCAGTGTGGCGTTTTTAGGTAGGTGCAACTCTCTTCAGCTCGGCAGAATAGTGGTGTCAACACGGCTTAGTCTTGACTACCTGTTAGTGGTATGAGGGACGTTCACAGATCCAGTGGCTGTTGACACAAAAAGAGGCAGTCTAGCGGTTTGGCGCAACAAGCCTTTAAAAATAAGTGGGAATGACAGAAAGGGGCATGAGAATTCTATCTATTACGCACTCCTGTAATCGTTGGATACTGCAAATCATCAATGAGACGGCATTACAATACTGTTCTTAAAGAATTCAAAGATTAACATGACGATGAAAGATCAAAAAATTATATGATCGCCAAACAGAATTCACTGTTTTGCACATCAGTAAGCGTTTTGTGCTAAGTTTTGAAGGCATTCAGTTCGTGAAGAAATTGTTGTTAAGAACAGTCATATGCGTAAACCACTGTCAGTTAATAGAGTTGTCGCCAGTATAAAGATGAATGTGGAGATTATTACGTCCAGACCCTCGTCAACTATGTGGTGTCTAGGAAGCCTCCTTACTAGGTTAGCTAGACAAACATTCAAACAAATCGTATTAAGGAGACTGCCTACACTACGCTTGTCCGTCCTCCTTTAGAATACTGCTGCGCAGTGTGGGATCTTTGCCATATAGGACTGACGGAGTACACCGAAAAAGTCCAAAGAAAGGCAGCACGTTTCGTATTATCGCGAAATGTGGGAGAGAGTGTCACAGAAATGATACAGGATTTTTGCGGGAAATCATTAAAAGAAATGCGTAGTTCGTTGCGACGGAATCTTCTCACGGAACTTCAACTAGCAGCTTTCACCTCCGTATGCGATAACATTTTGTTGACACCAACTTACATAGGGAGGAACGATCACCACGACAAAGTAAGGGAAATCAGAGGTCGTACGGAAAGATATAGATGTTGATTCTTTCCGCTCGCTATACGAGATTGGAATAATAGAAAATTGTGAAGGTGGTTCGATGAACCCTCTGCCAGGAACTTGAATGTGATTTGCAGAGTATCCATGTAGATGTACGAGGGGGGACCCAAAAGAAACCGGACTCCGAGGGCGCTACCACTCGTAGACGTATTGCAGGGTTCTGACGCTAGATGGTGTTAGTAGAGAGCTTCATGAAACAGCTGTGAAGACGGCGTCAGTGTAGAGCTGAACGTGCAAGTGTGGTATTGTGTTTCTCTGACTGTTGGCGGGTTCCCTCTGCGAAGTCGTTACGGCAACTTTAAAAGAACAAAGAGTGTATGTGAAATTTTGTTTCATGCTTAAAGAAACTGCAAATGCCTCAGGAAGCTTTCCAGAAGGACGCTGAGCCGCACACAGGTATTCGAGTGGTTTGGGCGTTTTAAACGTGGTGATATACGTGTTGAACACCAGGCTCGTTCTGGGCACCCTTCAACATCGCGAAATGAGGAGAACATTGAAAAGGTCCGCCAAAAGATCAACGAGGATCGTCGCCAAAAGATCGACCAAATTTCAGCAGAGACAGGAATCAGTTGGAGCTGTCTGGCGTGAGGTCTGTCGCTTGACGGCGCGTTTCGGCGCGGGCCCGCCCGTGTCGGCGCGCCGTAAGGCACGGAGGCTCGCACTGGGGCGTATCGCTTCTCAGTCGGGCGTGCCGCGGCAGTCCTCACAGGGGAAGTGAAGCGTCTCTCATAGCCTCTCCTTCCCAAGTGGCTCTTTCCGCCTTCCCGTGGTGCCGGACGTTAAGCTTGGCATTTTGCCTTGCGACGAAAGGGAGAGCTGCGACCCAACCCGATGCGAAAGCGAAGGGTGCGTGGCACAGGGGGAGCTGTGTCGAGGGACCGAACACCAGTCCCTTTCTGTTCGCAGGGCACAGACCAGCAGGTGCTCTGCATGCCGGCGACCTCGCTTGTCGGCGTGGGATCGCGGCGCGAGTCGGCAAGGGTGCTTCGCCGCACCCCTGGGTAACCGGGGCGTGTTCTGCCAAACCCAGGAGGTGGTGACATCGCCTGGGCTAGGTTAGATGGGCCCAGACCGCCGAACGACTGGGGGACCGACCCACCACCTGAGTAGGAGTGGGTCCTCGGCCTTCAGGTGGAAACTCGGGCTAGTAGGCGGCGAAGGGCGAGGGGTGCATCCGCCTCTCCGGAGTGCGGGGTGCACTTGCCGAGGAGCGTCGAGTGAAATCGTCGACGACGAGGCCTTCGACGGGGACCAGTGCGCTGGCGACGGCGCGCTGAACCCGGCAGCTCAGAAGTGCCCTTGACCTAGGGGCGAGGTCGGTGGGCGAGCTGCAGTAGTCCCCCCCCCCCCCCCCCCCCATGCCAGAGGAGCCGGTCCGGGGCAAGAGACGGGCTCCCACTTCTTTTATCACTCGTTACCTATGATGGCTGAAACCGAAGCGAGTGATACGAGTGCGCCTTTACGGGCTTCTATGATGTCTGCTCCTTCACCATAGGACGGGATGGGACAGGCAGACCATGAGAGCGTCGTGCAGAGACATACAAGAATAACTATGCTCTTAGAGCAAAATGTTAAGAACGGTAAGATAAGTCAAGCGGCTCTTAATACAATTAAAAATGAGCTATCGGCCTGGGCCATAGCTCATGCAAGATTGGAAGGCCGCGTAATGGAGTTGACAAAGGAAAACGACAGGCTAAGAAAGCAACCTAGTAAGACTTGGGCGGCTGTGGCTGCACAGGCGCCAACTAAACAGACTTCAACAAAGTACACTATAGAAAAAGTTGCCAAACGGTCAGACACAGCAGTCTTCTTGAGGACTCTGCCTGGCCAAGACACCAGCGTTAAGAGAATCCAAGAGCTGCTAACAACAACAATAGACCCAGTGAAGGATAAAATCAAAATCAAAAAGGTCAAACCAAGTAGGAATTCGGTTATTGTGGAAGTTGCTAGTGAGGAAGACAAAGAAAAACTTTTAAAAAATCAAAAATTAAATGCAGTCGTTAAGTGTGAGCCACCTAGAAAAAGAAACCCTCTAATAATATTATACGATGTACCCACGGTTATGACCAATGAGGAACTACATGAGACAGTCAGATCACAAAATTTCGATGACATCAATGAGGAAGAATTCAAAAACTCTTTTAAGCTGAAATTTAAAACAGGACCTCGAGATCGCGATGTGGTACATCACGTGGCCGAGGTCTCTGCGCAATTATGGAAAAGGATATAGGCTTTCATGCCATTAACACCAGGGACTATATACTGGTACCTCGCTGCCATAACTGTGGCGACCTGGACCACATTCTGAGGCACTGCACCAGGGGGTCGGCTTGCTCCAGGTGCGGTGAAAGTGGTCACAACCGCAAGGAATGTAAAACAGCAGGGGTATGCATTCCATGTAAAAATCGGGGAAAGAAATCCTGTGGTGCCACGGGACGGAACTGCCCCACTTACCGGATGCTTGAACAACGCCTGATCTCAAGAATTGACTATGGCTGAGCAGAGCGCAGCTAACAGGATGCTCAAACACAAGTCCCCGAGTAAAAGAAGGAGGGATGCTGTGAGGGCTAATAAATTTAAGGAATTTCTAAGGTCGCTTTCGGGCACCTCAAACATTATGACAGTTGAGAGGGAAATTCAAACAGATCCCTTTATGGTGGACAGATGTATACAAACCGATTCTCCGGACAAAAACACAGCCCCCCCTTCCCTAAACCGGGGAGAAAGGCCGAACAACAACCTACAACGGCAGAAGCATCCTGTAGTGGTGGCGGCCTCCCTGGCCCCCACACACGAAGCTGTACAAACCAAACAACCTCTCCAAGAAAGTACAGTCACTAGCAGCAGCACCACCCCAACTGAGGTAGATACCCCAGTAATCAGGCTACCGCCTGTAGATCCCATTAGGGTGTATCCCAATATAGAATTCACAATGCAACTGGCAAGATTGGAGCAGCCGGCTATCCTGACCACTGCCTTAAGACATGTGGTCCGGGTAGGACACGAGGACGGAAGAAAGGTCACCTTCTCAGTAATGGAGGCTGCGGATAGGATACAGTTAAAGTCAGTGAATCTTCCCACCGACTTCGGGGCCCTGCGAGACTTACTTAAGAAAGTGTTTGACAGACATGGGGAGAAGTTTGACTTAAATGACATTTACATTCAATCAGTCCTAGCTCATGGTCGGATCGCTTTTGATTGGAGCAAGACTTGGCCTGAAGACAGAATGCACACTTACTTCCCATAATGACAAAATTAACTGTTGGACAGTTGAACACGCATAACAGCAGACTAGTGATGCAGGAGCTCCGAAGAGAGGTGGAGGAGAAGAGGCTTGATGTACTCTGCTTGCAGGAGCCGTACTCTCAAGCTGGAAAACTCCCATTTGCAGCCGCTACATGGCAGATAACGAGTAGTGGGGAAGCCCCCAAAGCGGCAATTGTAATCACAAACCAGTCTCTACGAGCAACAACACTTGCACAGTTTTCTACCAGTCACTGCAACGTCGTGGAGGTACAGGCCCCCATGGGAATTATAACCTTTATAAACATGTACTTTCAATACGGGGAAAACATCGAACAACATCTGGATCACCTGACCAGAGTAGCCACGGCGTTGCGAGGTCGCAAACTGGTTATAACAGCAGATATAAATGCAAAATCCCCCCTGTGGTACAGTGGCACAAGAGATGAAAACGGGGAAAAAGTAGAGGAAATGATTATGGCTCTACAACTTGTGGTTGCAAATAGACCTGGCAACCCTCCCACTTACGCAGCGGGAGGGGGGCGCGGCACCAATATAGATGTAACGCTAGTTACACCAAATTCTGTTAACATCATTCAGAATTGGGAAGTTAAGGAAAACGCGACAACAAGCGACCATAATCTTATAATGTTCAGCTTAGGAAATGGAGGTTGCCACTGGACCGCAGGGTGGGAGTTGCAATTGAATTTCAAGAGAGCTGACTGGGAGAGACTAGCGAGAGAGTGCTACATTCCTCCACTACCAGAAGGTGATGCACAACAGGACTTGGACATAGACAAGCGAGCCGAAGAACTGGTAGGCGCAGTAACGAGAGCGGTCAAGGCAGCTGTACCAACCAGGAGGAGAGCCATGGCGGCCTCCCCGTCACCATGGTCAGCTGAACTTCAGGAGATGCGTCAGTCTGTCAGAAGGCTGAGGAGGCACTACCAGCGCAGTGTCGTCTGGTGGGAAAAACAACGATGGTTACAGTTATACCGGGAGGCAAAAGACAAATTCCAAAAAGAACTAAAAGAAGTCAGACTACGTAGTTGGGAAAGATTTGTGCTGGACCAGCTGGCCCTGGATCCATGGGGAGTACCCTACAAATTAGTGAGGGAAAAGATCCGGTCCCCGATGATGCTATCAACGGTCAGGTGCGGGGATGGGATGACAGAATCCTGGCAGGAGACTGCCGAGGTTCTTCTCCGGTCCCTGCTCCCTGACGACGATGAGGCCAGCGACACGGAGGGACAGTCCCAGGTACGAAATCGAGATCTGGATAGAGTTGCTAACAACAGGGCAGTCTACCCCTTCTCTGAAGAGGAGGTGGCTGGCCACATTAAAGCACTGAAAACAGGAAAAGCCCCCGGCCCAGACGGCATTGTGGCGGAGGTAGTGCAGTTCCTGGCACCTCAACTGGTGGCACCACTAACCCAGTTGTATAATGAATGCCTAAGACAGGAAAAATTCCCGAAAATCTGGAAAGAGGCAAACGTTGTCATAATCAAAAAGGGACCTAACAAGGACCCAGCGGATGTTAAGTCTTATAGGCCAATTTGCCTATTGAATATCCTTGGGAAACTATTCGAAAAACTGCTAGCTGACAGACTGACTGCACACCGAGTGCTGTGTGGGATGAGTGGCGGGCAGTTCGGCTTCAGGCCGGGGCGATCGGCAACTGATGCGATCGCTCTGGCGGCTGAGGTCTGCGGCTCTACCCCATATAAGTACGTGGTTGGCATCATGGTTGACATCAGTGGCGCCTTTGACAACCTTTGGTGGCCTTCGCTCTTCTCCTGCTTGCGGGAGAAAGAGTGTCCAGGGTCGTTATATGGTTGTCTGAGGAGCTATTGTGAAGGGCGGGAGGTCTGGCTATCATCCCCTAGCGGCAGAGTAGGAAAATCCATAACTAAGGGATGTCCCCAGGGCTCCGTACTAGGTCCCCTGTTCTGGGACATCCACATGGAACCGCTTTTAGACAGTTTGGAACAGAGTGAAGAAGTGCTAGAGGTGATAGCATACGCGGATGACCTCCTCTTGCTGGTCGGCGGCCGAAGCCGCGAGGACATCGAACCAAAAATAAACAGAGCGATGACCAAACTACAACTATGGTGCACAAATACTAAGATGAAGATCTCACCGACCAAATCGACGTACTTGTTACTGAAGGGACAGCTGGCGAGGAACCCTACAGTTAGAATCGGAGGCTCACCAGTAATAAGACGACAAGAGACTCGCTACCTGGGCGTCATCATCGATGAAAGGTGGAACTTTGGAAAGCACATTGAGTCCGTATCCCAAAAAGCATTGCAATTGTTAAACAATCTTACCTCAATAGGTCACAAACGATTTCATCTTCCACCACATCTAATCAAGTTATATCACAATAGCATATTAACATCAGTAGTGGGTTACGGATCGGGAGTCTGGGCACATAGGCTCACAAGGGTGGTGCCTGCCATGGCAGTGAGAAGAGTACAAAGAAACATGCTTTTGAGATCCATAGGGGCGTATAGAACTTCTCCAGGAAATGCACTCTTAATAATAATGGGGCTTTGTCCTTTAGACATCAAAATTAGGGAACAAGCAGCTTGGTACTGGGTAAAGAAAGGGAACAACGCGAAAACAGAGAACATCATGGGAATATTGGTAATAGATAAGAGAGAAATACGTAAAAGGGGGGAGGACCTGTGGCAACAGTCTTGGGAAATGGAAGAAACTGGCAGAAGAACCTTTGAGTTCTTGCCAGACGTAAAAGAAAGGCTAGGGATGAAGTACTTTGAGCCAACGCGGGGTCTAATACACTTTCTCACTGGTCATGGGCCCTACCCGACATACTTGTGTCGGTTTGGGAAAAAGGCTACACCCGAGTGTGACTGTGGTGCCTTGGAGGGCACTCCCGACCATGTGGTTTACGAGTGCCCCCTTTTCGATGATGTAGCAACGACACTAAGACAACAACTTCCACACAATAACACATATGACTTATTAAGACACAAAGGAACTTTCGACACTTTAAACAAATTGGCAGACGAGGTGTCACGAAAAGTATTGACGGCATACCTGACTGACTTCCATGATTAAGACATAAACCAAATGTGTCTCATTATGAGATACCTGAGGGTCGTTCACGATTAGTGACATTTACCGAATGTGTCCATTTACCCTCATCCTATACCGCCTGCGCGTGGACAGGTCGACTTCTTAGTTGCAATCCGCCACGTGCAGGACTAGGGGGATCAGGGTACACCAATGAAGACTAAAAAGCACCGGAATTGACGTAGGTTAGTAGTAGTTGTAGCTCTAGATATAGAAATTAAGTTAGGAACCTGCAGCGACAAACAGTCTTGGCCAGCCCAGTGTCAGGGGCACGCTCATCGGGATTAGCTCGATGAGCAGGGCCTAAAGCAGTAGGTTTATATCTTTGCTGACACACCTGTAACGCTGCAGGCAGTTAGGAATTAATTAGTAGGAAGATATTAACAATTAGTAAGTAGTTTTAGTTGTAGTCTGCCTATTGTCTTCTAGTAGTCTGTCTGTAGCTTACAATAACTAACATAGCATAATATAATAATAATAAATAGAAATAGCTGCTGAACATCATGTATGTAGATCAGTTAAGACCCACTAATCATTAAGGTAGTGGGTTCTATTGTATAAATATTATTAATGTTGAATAAAGAATTTTTTTTAAAAAAAAAAAAAAATCAGTTGGAGCTCGTGCCAGCGGATTTTGAGTGCGGATTTGCACATGAGACGTGTTGCTGCTAAGTTTGTTCCGCGCCTTCTCACACAGGAGCAAAAAACCATCCGCATGAATGTGTGTCAGAACTTGAAAACAGAGACTGCACGTGATCCAGACATCTTGAACAAAGTCATTACAGGATATGAGAGTAGGTGTTACGGGTATGACCCAGAAACCGAGCAAGCGTCAAGCCATTGGAGGACTCACAACTCTCCCAGACCAAAAAAAGCGAGGCAAGTGAGGTCAAATGTGAAGAAGACGATCATTGTCTTTTTTGATTTTCGTGGAATTGTGCATCGGGAATCCGTACCCCCTGGCCAGACTGTTAACCAGCACTTTTACTTGGATGTTTTAAGGCATCCGCGAGAGGATGTGAGGAGGAAACGCCCGGAACTTTGGCGATCAGGTGACTGGTTTCTGCATCACGACAACGCTCCAGCACACGCGGCCTTACGAGTGACCCACTACTTGGCATCTCAGAGGTGGTCTGTCGTTCCCTACGCTCCGTATTCGCCGGACCTAGCCACGAGCGACTTTTTCCTATTTCCACGAATGAAAAAAACGCTAAGAGGGGAGCGTTATGACGATGTGGAGGCAGTAAAAACAGCTTCGCAAAGGGCACTGGACAATATCAAACTTGAAGAGTTCCAAACATTCTTCCAACAGTGGGAAAAGAGACTTGACAAGTGCATCGCATGTAATGGAGAGTATTTTGATGGCGACGGAAGTAATTTTGTAAGAAGGTTCATCAATAAATTATTTACGACAACAATCGAGTTTCTTTTGGGTAAGCCCTCGTATATGCAGATGTAGAATGAGTTTTATTACAAAAAGGAAAGAGACAATACCCAGCTTTTGCAATTACACAAACGTGTCGGGAGCGAAGGCCGACACACAAAATAAGCAAATTTCTTCAGTACAAACAGTCACAAGTCTGTGCTACATAGAGATTAAAAGAGAAGTAATGAGCGTTGACGCTTCTACCCAAGTCGCTAGTCTTGAAGCTGCTATTGAACTGGGTCGTCACCAGTCGGTCGCGGCGCTTACGTCCTCTCCACGCAGGGGCCGCTGCTGTCGCGTTGTCATCCTGGAGAGAGGTCCGGTCAGCGTGTGATTGGCTCACGTCTTATAGCCATCTCTCGTCTATCGTTCCCGACTCGCGTGCCGGCGCCTGACTTTACGCCGTAATAGAGACTTTATACAGGGTGGTCCATTGATCGTGACCGGGCCAAATATCTCACGAAATGAGCATCAAACGAAAAAACTGCAAAGAACGAAACTCGTCTAGCTTGAATGGGGAAACCAGATGGCGGTGTGGTTGGCCCGCTAGACGGCGCTGCCATAGGTCAAACGCATATCAAGTGCGTTTTTTTTAAAAATAGGAACTCCCATTTTTATTACATATTCGTATAGTACGTAAAGAAATATGAATGTTTTAGTTGGACCGCTTTTTTCGCTTTGTGATAGATGGCGCTGTAATAGTGACGAACGTATAAATACGTGGTATCACGTAATATTCCCCAAGTGCGGACGGTATTTCCTTCGTGGTACATTACCCGTGTTAAAATGGAGAGTTTACCAGTTGCAGAAAAGATCAATATCGTGTATATGTAGGGCTATTGTGATAAAAATGCCGAACGGGCGTGTGCTATGTATGCTGCTCGGTATCCTGGACGACATCATCCAAGTGTCCGGACCGTTCGCCGGATAGATACGCTATTTAAGGAAACAGGAGGTGTTCAGCCACATGTGAAACGTCAACCACGACCTGCAACAAATCATGATGCGCAAGTAGGTGTTTTGGCTGTCCGTGTTGAGAATGCTACATCACCCGTACCATATTTCTATGCACCAGGAATTACATGGCAACGACTTTGAACGTCGTGTACAGTTCTGACACTGGACACAAGAGAAATTACGGGAAGATGACAGATTTTTGGTACGCGTTCTGTTTAGCGACGAAGCGTCATTCACCAACAACGGTAACGTAAACCCGCATAATATGCACTATTGGGCAACGGAAAATCCACGATGGCTGCGACAAGTGGAACATCAGCGACCTTGGCGGGTTAATGTGTGGTGCGGCATTATGGGAGGAAGGATAATTGAGCACCATTTTATTGATGGCAATCTAAATGGTGCAATGTATGACAGAATGGCGATGTACTTCCTACGTGGTGGATGTCCGGCACATAGATCGCGTGCGGTTGAAGCGGTACTGAATAGCATATTTCATGACAGGTGGATTGGTCGTCGAAGCACCATGCCGTGGCCCGCACGTTCACTGGATCTGACGTCCCCGGATTTCTTTCTGTGGGGAAAGTTGGATATTTGTTATCGTGGTCCACCGACAACGCCTGACAACTTGCGTCAGCGCATTGTCAATGCATGTGCGAACATTACGGAAGGCGAACTACTCGATGTTGAGAGGAATTTCGTTACACGTATTGCTAAATGCATTGAGGTTGACGGACATCATTTTGAGCATTTATTGCATTAATGTGGTATTTACAGGTAATCACGCTGTAACGGCATGCGTTCTCAGAAATGATAAGTTCACAAAGGTACATGTATCACATTGAAACAACCGAAGTAAAATGTTCAAACGTACCTACGTTCTGCATTTTAATTTAAAAACCTACTTATTACCAACTGTTCGTCTAAAATTTTGAGACATATGTTTGTGACTATTACAGTGCCAACTATCACAAAGCGAAAAAAGTGTTCCAACAAGAACGTACATATTTCTTTACGTACTACACGATTATATAATAAAAAAATTGGGGTTCCTATTTAAAAAAAAAGCAGTTGCTATCCCTTTGACCTATGGCTGCGCCATCTAGCGGACGAAACATATGGCCACCTGGCTTCCCCCTTCAAGCTAGACGAGTTTCGTTCTTTGTAGTTTTTTCGTTTGACGCTTATTTCGTGAGATATTTGGCCCGGTCACTATCAATGGACCACCCTGTATATTACTGCAAACTATCTTGGCTAAATCAAGAGGCATGCTTCGAACGTTCTTTTTAGATTTAATACCCGCAATCGCTGACCTCATAAAGGAAAAAGAAGTGATGAAACGAAAATTAGAACATCTGGGATGAATTGCAGAATACCCATTTTAAATGGACTTGACTTCAAACTGTCACAATAAGACACTGCAAGGTCAGAAAATATATCTTTCTAGATTGGGTTGCGTTTGAAAAGGATATCGCGTTACAGAAGGGACAAATTCCGACGAACGGCGTCCAGTCTCCTAGGCCAAGTGCCTTAAATGAAATGTGTTGTTCGAAGAATTCATTGTGACCTTCGAAGATTTACAAGGACAGTTTGCTAAACGTTTTGACGCAACTGCCAACCTTATATCTGTTTTCCAACTCTTTTCGAGACCTCTTGTGGTTTCAGCTGAATGCACCCCTGTGCATGTGTAGATGTAACTGATTGAACTGCAACGCAGGTCCCGTTTTAAAGACAAATCTTTTTAGCTTAGAACAGCCCTGGACGTCTTCATAGTTTTCCTCAGGCAGAGTTTCCACTTCATAATGCGGTTGCAAATCTGCTACAGTGTTAAGATCAACATATGTATGTGACACATCGCTTTTTGATTGTGAAACTACATCAGTCAAGATTATGTGGCAACCTGAGTGAGAAAATCAGTGAAATGTCTGCGACTATTCGTATGCCAGTAGTTTGAATTAGGTAAAAGTTACATATGCCTTCAGCTTCTGAAAAATAATCAAGCAACACTGAAAATTAGTTTCATGTGTGATCTGTGTTGTTGGGAAACGTGGATATAAAACCAAGTTGTTTGCACTTCTACTGCATTCCCATTTAAATACGACGCATCCTCAATTTCTCCTACTCTCCCTCCCTCCCCTCCCCCATTCAGGCCCAGACAGTGCAGCTTGATGGTAGTTGAGCACTATGGCACTCGTGCTGGGGCACAGATCGCAGACTGAATTCTTAGTTGTCGCTATTCTAGAGCATGGACAAAGTAAAACTCTCCCAGAAAATATTTCACAAGATAGGCAGCCCAACTTGCATGATCTGCCTCGGTTGGGAACGATATACGTTGGGTTACCTACCTTAAGGTGCATGTAATATTTTGCAGACCTGTTTTATTTTAATACCGGACTGTCAGTGCCTCGGTTCTTGATATCTGACAGTCCCGATTTCTTTGTACCAAAGTCAATATCTTTTTCAAACTGTGTGAATTCCGTCTCAGTCATGAATCGTTCTCACAGCTCAGCTTTCTAAGTTAGTTCACAACTTGTAAATAGCCCACTCTACCACCTTCACTTCTAGAATCTGCTGATTTCTTTGTACAACGGGCATCCAAAGCAGCTCTTCTCAGCCTTTGGTAGTGGGAATTACCAATTAGGAAATAGTTGCTTATTCGTCGCTAGAAGGGAAAACGGTGATGAGAGACTACAGAAGAAAAGGGCTTTCGGAGCGTTGGAATGCAATGAAAATTTCCTCGAATTCTCACGCCCGTCATTTTGCTCAACATCTGCCGTGCTCCGCAAACTTTCGCTCTTTCCATCTTCAGGGTAAAGTGCGAGGAGTGAAAGCTTCCGAACAGTGTCGGCTCCAAACAATATTACGTCTCCTGCACGCCGTGGAAGTTGCAGAAACAATAACCGTGGGAGGCTGCACTTCAAAGTAAGGCTAAGGAACGTTCTCACTGTTGCTACCCACAAAATTCGGAATGTGCGGTGCAGATACATACTTAAATCCATGGAACCGAGTATTCTGGAATGCAATAGCTGTACAATAACTGCGTTCGTACTCAAGGTTTATATAGAAAACTGCCACAATTCTGATAAAATTTTTATAATTACGTGTTCTGTCATTACTGTCGCAGTGTCATTCTCGTATGTATTCAACGCGTAGTACCACAGAACAGTGACTTTGGAATGTAACTGCTCTTGACATGTAACTGCAATGCCTATAACGCATAAATATCTGTTTATTTAAGACAGCCGGTTTCGGGACACTTTTCTGTCATCTTCAGGTCTGTAACGAATTGCATGTATATGGAACATGTACCATGACATTAGCAATGTTTGAGATAAAAGTCTTAGTTTGATATTTATTTTTGTCATTAACAGTACAGAGTAACCCACCGCCTTGAAATGTAGGGTGGGTCGGATGCTTCTGAATCTAACAGCAAAGACTTCTCATTGTAACAATCTTATTTGTATAGATTTTCATTCTGCAGCGGAGTGTGCGCTGATATGAAACTTCCTGGCAGATTAAAACTGTGTGCCCGACCGAGACTCGAACTCAGGACCTTTGCCTTTCGCGGGCAAGTGCTCCGGTAGCTCAGATGGTAGAGCACTTGCCCGCGAAAGGCAAAGGTCCTGAGTTCGAGTCTCGGTCGGGCACACAGTTTTAATCTGCCAGGAAGTTTCATATCAGCGCACACTCCGCTGCAGAGTGAAAATCTCATTCTGGAAACATCCCCCAGGCTGTGGCTAAGCCATGTCTGCGCAATATCCTTTCTTTCAGGAGTGCTAGTTCTGCAAGGTTCGCAGGACAGCTTCTGTAAAGTTTGGAGGGTAGGAGACGAGGTACTGGCAGAAGTAAAGCTGTGAGTACGGGGCGTGAGTCGTGCTCAGGTAGCTCAGTTGGTAGAGCACTTGCCCACGAAAGGCAAAAGTCCCGAGTTCGAGTCTCGGTCGGGCACACAGTTTTAATCAGCCAGCAAGTTTCTTATTTGTATAGAGTTGTTAATGCTTTTTTTGAATAATATAAAGAACATAATATATAAAGATTTCTCTGAGGACATAGCGAACTGAATGCTTAACAATTATTAAAATGGTTCCATATAATTTGTTACTACGTAGTTGATGAGAATATAATGTATATAATTCAAATTGTAAGTAGGCTGTTTATGTTTTCTTATTGGCAACGTTACGTAGCGCTCAATATGAAAATCACTGGCTGTGCTGTGTGCAGTCTGTGGCTGCTTTGCATTGTTGTAATACTCGCCATTGTAGTGTTAGGCAGCTGGCTGTGAACAGCGCGTAGCGTTGCGCAGTTGGAGGTGAGCCGCCAGCAGTGGTGGATGTGGGGAGAGAGATGGCGGAGTTTAGAAATTTGTCATGAACAGCTATACTTATATATGATGATATCAAGGTAAATACATTGTTTGATCTCTATTAATATGTTTCATTTGCTAACTATCCCTATCAGTAGTTAGTGCCTTCCATAGTTTGAATCTTTTATTTAGCTGGCAGTAGTGGCGCTCGCTGTATTGCAGTAGCTTGAGCAGCGAAGATTTTTGTGAGGTAAGTGATTTGTGAAAGGTATAGTTTAATGTTAGTCAGGGCCATTCTTTTGTAGGGAATTTTGAAAGTCAGATTGCGTTGCGCTAACAAAATATTGTGTGTCAGTTTACTGGTAACAATTACAATTTGGTAACATAAAAATACAATAACAAAGGTACATGATACATCATTAAAAACATAACAATACAGATAACATTTGTAGTAATACCGGCTTTACAAAAGAATCGAAATAACATATACATCAGTGTTACAGGAATTATAAGTACCTACATAAAGATCAGAATAGCTTTCGAAACATCAACTTCACACATGAGCATTGAACTGAACAGAATTAATAATGTCTAACATCTTTACAAAGTAAATAACATATTATTAATGCCAATTATATTCGAGGATAACAGTATTCCTCATCATAGTGAATGTAGCTTAATATTAAAAGAAGAAAAAATTCTATGAAACTACACGGAGATAGGAAGAAAACAAATACACAAGGGTACACAAACACATAGTGGGATAACACCAATAGGAAAGGACAGGGTTCGTTTTCAGTGTAACATTTGGTACTGCAGTCCAACCCAAAACTTCATATATCTTTCCTCTTATTTCATCCTTTGTTTCCACCAAAAAAATTCTATCTAAGCATGCTTTCTGTATTTATATGTTCACACATTTCTTACCTCAACATTTATTTCCAAGAAAATCCTACCGAAACCTGTTTTCTCAATGCATTTCTTCCAATTCATCGCAACTCATTCTCTTAGAGGCTACCCCCTCTTAAGCTAACTTAAATCTACTGAGCTCAGATGCTAAACTAAGGGACGGGGCAATGCAGCAGCACAAAATAAGTAACACAAACAGCAATGATAAAAAATACAAAAGGCAAAGCAAGCAGCATAAATTACAACTGATATAATGCAATGAGCAGCAAAAATAAAAATAAATCAATAGTAAAACTAGCTTAACAGAGTAATACAAAGTGAAATTTAGTAGCACTATGCCTGGCAAATAGCAGCAGAAATAACTTATATCTAAACATGACATAGCTCAAGCAGAAAAAATTTTACAGTAAAAACAACAATGCAGATAAGGGAAATGTATATTCACATCTTAATATCTATGTAATTAAAGTGGTGTACCACAACAACTTATTGTAAAAGAAATATTACCATGTACTTGAAAAGAAAATTATGTGTTACTGTTACTAGTTCCTTCTTATTGTTCTTTCCTTTCCAAGTGCTCCTTTTTTGAAGAATGTGGATCACAAAATTATTATTTAATGGATCTGTTGACAGAAAGTGTTCACATTAGCAAATGCATTTAATTTTATTTTATGAAACCAATGCTGCAACACAGCTGAAAAACAGATGTCAAATGAAATAAGCAATTACGCAAACCAAAGCATAAAAACATCATTCAATAGTCATGTGACATTTCATAAGTTAGTAGAAATTCTCTCAACACTCGTAGAAAGACGCTTGTCGTAATCAGGTGTGCAGATGAAAAAATATTTCTCGTCATTTCATTAGGCATTTCAGTAAATATCAGAAAGTACGATATGTTTCCAAGTAATCAGCGTGTCGGATTTGCGATGCTTTCTCTAAAGGAATGACAATGGCCAGGATAATGGCCCCCTTTTTTTTTCTACCTGTCCCGCTGAAAGGCTAATGGCTTTTTTTCGGGCGGCTGTCGCCCAGGTGGGTGCCCGCGACGCATTACGTGCAGGTGGTCACTTAACTTTCTTACGGAAATATTTACGACAGCGGTTTCCGCTACAGTGACAGTCTCACATAAAAATATTTCACAGGTCAAGAATTAGCGTTGCAAATCTGTAGAAAGAAAATCCTATAAATATAAGTGTCCAAATAAAACATTCGTCAGCATTGTGATACAGTCACGCATTTACGCACATTTCATAACTCTTAAAGTACGATTCTTGGTTTCCAACATCCTTTTCCACAAATCAGAGTCCCTAAACACTACTCATTATTCCTTACCTCATTATACATATACATATTCGTCGACACTTCTTCAATATTTCATCATGAGAAATACGTAGCATAATAAACATTCCTCAACAACATAATACACATCGTCGTCGTAATAATAACATTATAACACTTCAGTCAAATCTCAAAATCGTCGTAGCTTCCTCCAATAATTTCAAAACGTAAAAAAAAATTCTCTGCTCATGTAAAAAGTGTCAGCTGCCTCAAACGTACTTTAAAAATCATGATCTCATACCAAATATATCATTCAAAGCTCTCATAGTATCACAATGATTCCAAAAAAAATATGAACAGTTTACAAGGTACAGACAAAATACAGTTTCTTAAGTGTGAAGTTACCCAACTGTGTAATTGCGTAAACATGTGTCACAGATGTAGTAAAAAAGGTTTCTTTCTCTGTTAAATGATCAGATAGCTGTGTAATTTGAGTGTTAGAAAAATATGGTACCGATGTGTAAAGTTGTATAAGCAAATACCATATTAGCTAGGGTTCCTTGTGGTTGCCACACACATGGTACACAAAGTAAGCGTGTACCCCCCTGAGGATAAATGTAATTATACCCTCAGGTGTTACAGATTACACCAATGGAATGAAATATATCACGGAAAACTTTCTTTGTAATTCAGAACTCTTTAAAAATAAATGTTTTAAGTATAAGATTAATCACTCAAATGCGTGTACTGTAGCGCTAAACTGTGCATCTTGTCGCAACATAATCTCTGTGGAAGTGTCGTAGTTATCATCCTCCGAAAGCTAAGTTCTGCAGAAGTCAATGTACTTACCACATGATACACAAAAGTGAAATGCTTTGCGTATAGATGTCGTAGTTATTATGCTTATTGGCGTGATGAAGAAAGTACTGTACAGTAACGTAATGTTGTGCCACGAAAAAGGCTGTCTCATTGTTGCTATACCACAAAAGTTACTACTAAAACATGTTTTTCTTTCCAGAAGAATTCAGAAAACTGTGCAGATATAAAACAGATACACCGCAAAAGCAGCATTGTAACTTGTCACTCATTAGTAGCGTCGTGATAAAAATCGTGTAGCTGTCACATAAACTAACCTCTGTGTCATCTGGTATCTCTCAGAAAGCACTTTAAATTCAGAATGTATTTTCAAATAAACCAAAATGTTGCATTAAAGCCTCATTAGCATTACTGGTAAATGTTCTAAGTATGTGAGCCTTATAGTCGTTACGTAATCGTGCAACAAACAAGCAAGAATGTACACACACAATAACACTGTGACGTCTGTTCACTATAACAATGCATTCGTCATTTCTGTTTAAATAAGTTCTCTTGGTTCTTCACTGGATATTTCACTTTAAACGTTGTTACATGTTAACAGATTCTAAATCTGACAAAGCATATTAGTAATGTGAAGCGAAAAATTTTATGACAAAGACTAAGTTAAAAAGCAGATTATCTTTCAGTAAACGGTTTTACATGTGAAATGTGGTGTAAACCTTTACTCTTCCTAGTAAGCAGAGTTTCAACTTCAACGCAATTATCATGTGGTATACGTCGGATTCTGTAAGGTCCATTGTAAACTAGAAAGAATTTGTGACTCAAGTGTTTCTTCTTATGTGACAATGAATGAGCTTTAATGAGAACTTTCTGACCAATATACAACTTCTTTGCATTTGCTTTACCGTGTAGTTTTCTCCTTTTGTCTGCTGCAGATTTTATATTTTTAAGAGCCAAATCAATTATGTCTTTGTGTCGAAGTTTATGTGTATTCGGGAAAGGTACAAGCTCTCTGATTCTGTTCGGTGGTTCTTCATTCTTCAGTACAAGAGTAGGTGGTAAAGCAGTGGAGTCGTGAGGCATTTCATTCAGCACGTTTTGAAATAAGTGTAAATATCTGTCCCAATGCTGATGCTTTCTGTGACAATAAAGTCTGCAAAGCTTATTGATTTCTTTCATAATCCGTTCGGAGGGGTTACAATGTGGTGAGTACAATGAAATAAAAACAGGTTTGATTTTATGGTTGCGAAGCATGCGTGACCAAACAGCAGATCTGAATTGCGGTCCGTTATCTGAAATGAGTTTACTAACGTGTCCAACTTCACGTAAGAAATTTTTAACAAAGGCGTTGGATACAGACCGTCCAGTGGCTTTACGTAACGGTGTGAAAGAAACAAATTTTGAAGTAAGTTCAACAGCGACTAGAACGTACGAAAATCCATTAGATGTTCTGACAAGCGGTCCCAAGAGATCAACAGCAGCAAATTCTTTTAATTTAGTAGGAATGATAGGAAACAACGGAGCACGATGTGAGACAGTAGATGGTTTCGCCTTTTGACAAAGTTTACAAATAGACAAGACTCTTCGAATTCTTTTTTCCATATTGTTAAAATAACAAGTCGTTCGAAGAATATGATAACATTTTCGTGGGCCAAAATGTGCATAGCTGAAATGAATGTACCAAATGAGCTTATTAACAAAATCGTCTGGAATGCAAAGTACCCATAGCTTGTCATCAACAGTGCAGCGTTTGAAGAGTATGTTGTTTCTAACCAGGTAATAATGCCGAATCTGTGTGTGTGTCTTTTCATGCCATTTGCTCTTGATGTCTTTCCAAATCGGATCTTTATCTTGTTCATGAGCAATGTCCTTTAAAGGTGTGGTGATGAAGTTTTCAAAGGCGACTTTCTCAATGTAAAGAATACTGAAATTTTTCTCGAGGTTGCCTTCTGTGGTACTTTTCTCAAGCCCAGCCGGTGCGCGTGACAGTGCGTCCGCAACAATGTTCTCCTTGCCGAGAATGTAGACTATTGTGAAGCGGAATTCTTGCAGAAACAATGCCCAACGTTTTAACCTGTCATGATTTAATTTTGAAGACATAAGAAATTGTAATGCACGATGATCACTGTACACTTTTACGTGCTTACCAGAAAGAAAGAAACGGAATTTGTTAAATGCCCAAACGATAGCTAAAGCTTCTAATTCAGTAACGGAATAATTTTTTTTCAGATTTTGTTAGCACTCGGCTAGCAAAAGCAATGGTTTTCTGAATGGTAGTGTCATTTTCTATGGCTTCTTGAAATAAATGGGCACCAAGACCGACTTTAGAAGAATCCGTGCTAAGGCAGAAATCTTGTGACAGATCTGCATGAGCTAAGATTGGCGCGTGAAGTAACGCTTCTTTCAAAGAATTGAATTCCAGCTGTGCTTGTTCGTCCCAGTTCCAAATAGTATTTTTTCCAGTGAGAGAACAAAGTTTTGGTGTAACAAGAATTTGCATATTCAGAAAACGACGGTAAAAATTTACGAGACCTAGAAAACTGCGGACTTGTCTTTTTGTGGATGGAACTGGAATGGCTCTGATTGCTTCTAACTTTTCAGGATCCGGCTGAATGCCTTCAGAAGAAATAATATGTCCCAAAAACTTCACCTTTGTCCTACCGAATTCAGACTTTTCCAAGTTAACTGTAATTCCAGATTCTGCAAAAATACGTAACAAACTGTTGAGGATGCGATTATGTAGTTCCCATGAAGCTTCTGCTATTAGAATATCGTCCACATTTAAGGTGATGTGACGTTTTAAGAACTCAAGTAATATGGAATTTAGCCCGCGAATGAATGCTGCTGAAGAAATGTTCAAACCAAAGGGAAGTTTCCGAAACTGATAACAAACGCCGAAACAAAGGAAAGCTGTGTATTTTCTACATTCTGGATGAAGTTCGATCTGATAAAAGCTGGATCTGAGATCAATGGAAGACAACACTTTTACACCATTAAAATTTTGAAGAAGTTCTTCCAACGTTTGCGGCCTGTCTGTTTAAGGAATAATGATCGTATTGATTTGTCTCGAATCTAAGACAAGCCTGATCGATCCATTTTTCTTCTCAACAACATGTAATGGATTGTTGTATGAGCTTACTGCAGGCTCAATAATGCCCTCGTCGAGCATAGATTGTATTTCTGTTCTAACACGGTCTTTATAATGTGCTGGAATTACATATGGTCTAACACAAAATTTAATATGCTCACGAACACGAAATTGGTATTGAATTCCCTTGATTGTTCCTGTTTTATGAGTAAAAACTGTGGAATGTGCTTGTAAAATCTCAAAAAGGTCCTGCCTATCAGTGTCGTTACAATTCTCAATTGTTTGAATTTTATTCTGAATTAACTTATTAGTGTCAAATGCGCCGTCGATATCATCCCTGTCAGTACTTGCAGAGTGATTGTTAGTGTCTAGTTCCGTAGAAAAGTCCGAACTGTTGTCTAACAGAAGGTAAAGCCGATTAATTTCCTCGTCATGGTTTGAGAGCCAATCTTCAAATTTCAGAGCTATTGACTTACCTTCTTTCTCTAAACTTATTTCAGCATCGTGAAAGTTTAAGATTGCTTTGTATTCATTCAAAAAGTCTACTCCCAATATAATTTCCGTCGACAATAATGGAACAATGAGAAAGCTCATAGAGAAGCTGTGGCTTTGACAATAGAATTCTAAGTTGGTTTGTTGGCGTACATCTACACTTTTTCCAAAGATTGCACCTTGTAATTTAATCTTACGTAACGGAAGTGTGGGACAATCGTTCGATTTGTTGCATTTGCTAAAGGCTGTTTCACTAATTACTGAAATGGAACTGCCAGAGTCAAGTACTGCCGTAAATTTTACATCATTTACTGTAATGTGAATCACAGGATATGCAATATTGTTATGTTTTATGTCGTGTTCCTTGAGTAAGATGTCCCTAATGTCTTCCATTTTTACGTAATTACTAGCTACGGCAGATGCGTCGTTAGTGTCATAAGAACGTTTTGTGGCTGCCAGCGGTGTGAGTCATTGCCTATTGTCTCTTTGTTGGCGCGCGTCGTTATTGGGATTTGGAGACCTAACTTCTACAAATTCACCTCCTCGAGAGGGTCCTGCTCTGTTTGAATCCCGCCAGTTCTGATGCAATTCAGGTCTGTCGTTACGATCACATCGTCTGTCGTCATGTTGGTAGTTCCTGTAGTTTCTTTCTTGTCGGTTAAGTGGTGGAGAATTTCTCCCTGAATTGTAACTGCGCGCTGAACTGTTGCGTCTGAAGTTATTCTGTCTCCCTCGATAATAATTGTTTTGATTCCCATATTGTCTGTTTCTCTGAGTGTCTCTGTGATAGTCATTACCACGGAGAGTTGATCTTTCCCTGAATTATTACTACTCTGCCAACGGTTGTCATACGGGTGGTGTCTGTTTCGGTCACGATTTGTGTTGTGAGAATAGCCTTGTCGCGTCCAGTTATTATTTCTTTCATCGCGGACTTGCGACTGATGTGATATGTAATTGTTGTGCTCCTGCGTTCCGCGATTGTCAGTGTCACTTTCCAGTTCTTGTAACAGTCCCTGAAAAGCTTCAATGTCGTCTTTGCAACGTCCTGCCAAAATAATATGTCGTAAATGTTCAGGCAATTTGAGTAAGCAAATGCGGATGAGTTCTGAGGGGCTGTATGGGTTTGACAGGTACTGATTCTTGTGCAACATGTCTTCAAAATATTTCACAAGACTGGAGAATTCAGATTGTTCGAAATGTTTCATCATTATGATACCATGTTTTACGCGGTCTTGTGTGGCTTGAGACCAATATGCTGAGAGGAAGGCATGGTAAAATTCTCCTTCACTGTGGCAATTGTGAATGACCGATCGCATTCTTACAGCTGGTTCATTCTCTAAATAGCCACACATAAATTCTAGTCTGTGTTCTAATGACCAGTTGGGAGGAAAACAATGAGAGAATTGATGGAGCCATGCTTGTGGATGAATGTCGTTGCCAGAATTTTTAAATGTTTTGAATTTACGTGTAGTCATGAACAGCTTATAGTCAAAATCATCATGTCGGCGAGTCGCATGTCGGTCATTGTTAAGTCGTGTCGGCTGTTCAATCTCAAAATTCGGTGCACATTGCCAATTTCTTTCATAATTTCCGAAATGCGCTGTGTTATTATTTTGTGGCTGTTCCGTATTTCTATGTCCCTCTTCCCGTGTTGGAGCGCGAGTGTCCTCTGAAATACGTAATTCTTGTATTACCTGTGTCAGCTGATCTTGTACTTCCCGGATTTCTCTTTGGTGTTGTGTATTAATTTGATTCTGATTTTGTTTGAATTTCCTAATTTGTTCGTACTCTTCTGTGTCATTAAAGACTACCGGTCTTGCGTCAATCAGATTATCATCTACCTTCGTAGATAAATTAGTGAACTGATCCAAAAGTTCGGCTACTTTCTCCGATAGTGTACTTATTTCCTCAGTATGTTTTTCTGAACCAAGTTTCAGAGTATCTACTGTGTCCTTAAAGTTTTCCTGAGTTTTTGCAAGTTGCGTAACCGAATCGGTAGATGCAACTGAGTCAAATTTAGCTTGCAAGGTCTCATGATTTTCATGAACAATAATTTGCAGTTCTTTTATGGCTGCTTCGTCATTCTGTAATGCATTTTCATGCCGCGAAAAAATAGGTTGAAAATGCTCACAAATTTGAGTTTTTACGTCATTACAGACTTTTTGACATTTCGATTCAATGTTATGTAACTCAGTAGTTAGAACTTCACGTGTTTGTTCAAGCGTGGTGTGAAGTTTTTGTTCCATTGTGTCTAACTTTTTAAGATTTTGTTCCACTGTGTGTAACTGTTGCTGTGTTTGTCTCTGATTTTGTTCCATTTGTTGCATTAATTGCAATAATAATGTATTAGTGTCTGGAATCTGTTTCTCTATGCATTTTGGCAGTGTATTTTCACCGACAACATTCACATTTTGACAAGCAGAATATGTGTATTGACTCATTTGAGAAAACGGTGAGGACCCAAAACCTGAATCTACAGTATTTGCGAGATTGTTTCCTGTCATTTCGGATTCCTGAGGCGAGCTGTTGCCGACCGATCGATCGATAATGCTTCCCTGTTCACTACCTGTTTCACTGTCTACACCATTGTTTGCCGCCCGCTCCATTTCCCTATGCGCAATTACCAAATTACTACTTTGAACATTAGTTAATTCATTACTCTGCGGCCCTAACACACTGCCTTCGTCTTCACTGTCATTTCTCAGTTTACTTTGGAGCCTAGTATTACGTTTTTCACACGCCATAATTGTCACAATATTTCACACGATAACACAGAAAAGCACAATTTGAAGAGCAAAAATAAGAGAACACATTAACATAGCACTGAAAATAATATCTAGTTAATTGCAGCTGCGAAATACTTGGTGCAAATCTACATGCATGCCACAACTGTTTTACTGTACAACAATGAAAGACTGCAACTACAAAGGAGATTCTCTCTACAATTACGCGCTAGCAATAAACAAAATCTACACTAATTACACAAACTACAAGAAAAAAATCAGAAGATTTCAGTGAGGTATCCTCGGCTAAGGGTCGACATATGAAACGTCCCCTTTGAACAATTTATACATGACTGTGCTTAAACTGACACACAATATTTTGTTAGCGCAACGCAATCTGACTTTCAAAATTCCCTACAAAAGAATGGCCCTGACTAACATTAAACTATACCTTTCACAAATCACTTACCTCACAAAAATCTTCGCTGCTCAAGCTACTGCAATACAGCGAGCGCCACTTCTGCCAGCTAAATAAAAGATTCAAACTATGGAAGGCACTAACTACTGATAGGGATAGTTAGCAAATGAAAGATATTAATAGAGAACAAACAATGTATTTACCTTGATATCATCATATATAAATATAGCAGTTCATGACAAATTTCTAAACTCCGCCATCTCTCTCCCCACATCCACCACTGCTGGCGGCTCACCTCCAACTGCGCAACGCTACGCGCTGTTCACAGCCAGCTGCCTAACACTACAATGGCGAGTATTACAACAATGCAAAGCAGCCACAGACTGCACACAGCACAGCCAGTGATTTTCATATTGAGCGCTACGTAACGTTGCCAATAAGAAAACATAAACAGCCTACTTACAAAATGTCAAAGAAAAACAAAAAACAAAGAAAATGTAACACAATGAGAATGGTGGAAATAATTTGTAGCATGTAGAGGGAAGTGGTGTGCTGTATTTCGATGTATAATACAGTCTAAGTAGCATGTTGGTAAATAGTGACCTATTTCTATTTCAAATGAGAAGGTCTCGGTACAACCTCGAGGTGTTCTAATCTGAAATGGTTTGTGCTAACGTATGTTTAGACAGAGTATCCAGATTAGATGCTGATTGAGCACTTCATACATGAAATACATGAATTTTAGCTTTACATGAGAAATACACTTATGTTTGTTACTGAATAACTGAATACATTTCTGATACATAAGATACATTGATTTTAGCTTCTAATGGAGAAGAGAACATACTTTTGTCTGGAAACAATACGACGAGAAATATATTACTTTGAACACTATGCAGGATGTCATTGGGGAGGAGGAGCCTCAGAATAAAAGTTTTTTGAGCCTTCTCCTCCAAAGCGGCATTACCTTATTACTACAGTCTTAGTATGTGGTGCCGGTGTTTATTTATTTTGTGATTGCTGTGTTGTTTGTGACTTTGTTGTGGCATGTAGTGTCATGCATTGTTGGTTTTGGTAGCTTACATATTGATCCCATCTGAGTCATGTTCACCTAGTGTTCCTTCCTCGGTTTCGGAATCTGCGGTCGTGTTTGTGTCCTCCCATGTGGTTTGTTGTGTTGTTTGTGCTTGTCTACGCCCCCTTCCATATGGGTTCTGGCGTATGTATTCTTCATGCAGAGTGATCCATACAATATCGTGTACGCTATTTATCGTGTTACAGTCATCGACATTAAGTATTATTCTGTCGATGTCATTGTCGTTCTGTATAGGTCTCACTTGTGCTAGCGTGTTGCACAGCAGTATGACATGTTCTGGTGTCCCAGTTTCTCCGCACACGCATACTTCATCGTTAGTTAGTCCCATACGGTTTAAATGTACCGGATACGGCCCTTGGCGTGTCAGGAAATGGACCATCCCCCGGCTTGGGTCGACACGTTTCAGTTGTAGCCTGTAGTGTACATCAGGGAAGAAAGAGTTCGGCATTACAAAAAAAACGCTGAATGGAACTGCACATTTCCGGACCTTAAAAACCTTTTGTGGTGAGACGTGTTCGCCTTACAATGGACCTCATGCCAAGTTGTCATGGGGGATAAAAACCAGCACGTTATAAAGATTTGTCACACGAATCATCGTGTGCATTTCCATACACATATCGCTCGCAGATGCTTGTTGCAACACAGAAACACAGTACATAGTAGCACATCTGTTTACAAAAACTAGATATATTCTAAACAGAGAAAATCCACTATAAATAGAGTATATGGACAGCTGTCAGGTAGTATTGCGAATATGACATTTCTATAGCGTGTTCCAGCCACTACATGTCCCTTACTACAGTACCATGTAGCAGACCATAAGTAATTTTCTTTTCACATTTAAAATTAACATCTTTAGTGAGTGGACTCTAAGAATAATAACGATTATAGAACTGTACTTTACTTACAACTGAAATAAATTTTCAATTTTTACAATCCCCTTCAAGCCTTCTTATCACTGTATGCATGATAGGAAAGGATGCCATCAAATTACAAAGTATATACAAATCTTTCTATGTAGATTATTAAAGCCTTGAGGTACAATTATTCACAAATATTATGTAGTGAGCCTGATGAGTAGAAAGGAGTGGTGTTGATAGGTGCAAGTCATATTCTGTGTTGGGCTGTGTACAAACTTTCAGGTATTAATAAACATAAGAGTACACTCATTTAAGATAAACAATTACAGAAGGTTTGTGCACTGGGAGGAATGTGAGGTAGTCACAATATCATAGTGCATATAATAATAAAATATGAAGAAATGGAGCATACTCTAACATCCTGATGTGGCATGTCTACCTGCACGCAAAATAATATTTTTAAACTTGACACATGACAGAAAGAAATATACAATAATATGCTGACACAGCTGTAACGATATCTTACACTGTAAAACTATATTAATTATTTATTATGTTGAAATACTAATGAAGATTGGGTTCAAGTAAAATGAGAACCGTCCAGGTGGGTTGTCATGAAGTAAAGCACAGCAAGCACAAGTATAAACCATGTGGTACTGTAGAAGGAAGGGAAACAGAATGGAATAAACTGAACACAAAATAACACTGTAAAATAACATACAACAATGCTTTTAAAACCACACCCCACTTCTGGAGGTATTTGTGACAATACAAGCATAAATTGTTCTTACCTCGAATACAGTTATAACGCATACAAATTACAATAGATAGGTACAAGTATTACTCTGCTGTCCATGGTAGGCATGAATCAGGGTGACCCTAGGTTTTTTCTATTCTTTACAACACCAAAAACGTGGAGTACATATTCTTTCTGTCACGTAGGTAGCGTCAGGGCTGCTTTCTGAGGTAAGCTGATGCAGTAGCAATATTTTTAATAGTAATATCCTCAGCGAGGTGACAGATTAGAGTGCAAAATATTTTTGCAATACGTAACTGTGGGAGTACAAATAAATGTAATAACGTATGCAATAAGTAACTATAGGAATAAAACTAAAGATAACAACATTTGAAATAAGTAAGTATAATAGGTAACTATGAGGATACATCTAAAGGTAACAACATTTTCAATAGGTAACTAGGAAAGCAACTAAATGTAAAAACTCAGAAGTGCCATCATGAATGAGCAAAAAATCTTCGCACATTCAAACATAAAAGTTCAATCATTTAAGATTTAAAAGTCTCAGAAGAACTTTAAACTGAGCAAAAGGTGGGGGCACTAGGAATATACTATTATACATGGCAATATTACAGATCACAAGGAGATGGTGTGTAATATGATGGCACAGCCTTCTTAACTAATATTTAACATGACATAGCATTCTCGTATATACGTAATAGTATGACAACAAGTATATAAAAATACATCATAACAGAAATCTACGTTAAGTACTTATTATATGGAAGTGCAAACGAAGGATTAACTTCAAATTAAAATGAAAACAACATGTAAAGGACATGGACACATGTATAAACCGTTTGTTAATGTAGAAGCGAAGGAAACGGATAGAGCTTCAAGTGGATACAAAAACATTTTGTAGTATATAAACCAAAGCACTTAAACAAACATGTCACTCATTGAGGTATGGGATAGCAAGAATACACAATGTTTACATCATACTGATCATGAGGGCTGGTGACATGAAATACAGAAGCAGAAACTATCAAAAGCATAGGCATATCATAATCTGTTTCACAATATATTTATGGTATGTGCCCAAAAATGGGCTGTATATATCGAATAAAGGAAACACTCCATATGCCATATTCTGTTACAAAAGTAGTTGTGTCTTACATGAATATAGGTGCTCTAGTTTAGTAAAATTAGAATGTCTTTTAGTGATTTGTGAAGTATAGATATATATAAGAACAGAGAGATATGTTGACAAATACTTAGCTGAAACTAGTACATAGGATAAAAATAATTTTGGAATGTCTTGCTTCTTACTGGTTCACACAGTAATAAGATTTTACAGCAGTTATGACTTACTTACGTAGACGACTTCAACATGTAACGTTTTCGTAAGGAGGGACCATATCAGACAAACTCATGTGAAATAATTGCCGAACATAAAGACAAATATTTGGGTGGGTAGTGGACAGAAACCATGATTAACAGTTCTAGGTAAAGGCTAACAAGTAGAAATGCGCAACATACACTCCTGGAAATTGAAATAAGGACACAGTGAATTCATTGTCCCAGGAAGGGGAAACTTTATTGACACATTCCTGGGGTCAGATACATCACATGATCACACTGACAGAACCACAGGCACATAGACACAGGCAACAGAGCATGCACAATGTCGGCACTAGTACAGTGTATATCCACCTTTCGCAGCAATGCAGGCTGCTATTCTCCCATGGAGACTATCGTAGAGATGCTGGATGTAGTCCTGTGGAACGGCTTGCCATGCCATTTCCACCTGGCGCCTCAGTTGGACCAGCGTTCGTGCTGGACGTGCAGACCGCGTGAGACGACGCTTCATCCAGTCCCAAACATGCTCAATGGGGGACAGATCCGGAGATCTTGATGGCCAGGGTAGTTGACGTACACCTTCTAGAGCACGTTGGGTGGCACGGGATACATGCGGACGTGCATTGTCCTGTTGGAACAGCAAGTTCCCTTGCCGGTCTAGGAATGGTAGAACGATGGGTTCGATGACGGTTTGGATGTACCGTGCACTATTCAGTGTCCCCTCGACGATCACCAGTGGTGTACGGCCAGTGTAGGAGATCGCTCCCCACATCATGATGCCGGGTGTTGGCCCTGTGTGCCTCGGTCGTATGCAGTCCTGATCGTGGCGCTCACCTGCACGGCGCCAAACACGCATACGACCATCATTGGCACCAAGGCAGAAGCGACTCTCATCGCTGAAGACGACACGTCTCCATTCGTCCCTCCATTCACGCCTGTCGCGACACCACTGGAGGTGGGCTGAACGATGTTGGGGCGTGAGCGGAAGACGGCCTAACGGTGTGCGGGACCGTAGCCCAGCTTCATGGAGACGGTTGCGAATGGTCCTCGCCGATACCCCAGGAGCAACAGTGTCCCTAATTTGCTGGGAAGTGGCGGTGCGGTCCCCTACGGCACTGCGTAGGATCCTACGGTCTTGGGGTGCATCCGTGCGTCGCTGCGGTCCGGTCCCAGGTCGACGGGCACGTGCACCTTCCGCCGACCACTGGCGACAACATCGATGTACTGTGGAGACCTCACGCCCCACGTGTTGAGCAATTCGGCGGTACGTCCACCCGGCCTCCCGCATGCCCACTATACGCCCTCGCTCAAAGTCCGTCAACTGCACATACGGTTCACGTCCACGCTGTCGCGGCATGCTACCAGTGTTAAAGACTGCGATGGAGCTCCGTATGCCACGGCAAACTGGCTGACACTGACGGCGGCGGTGCACAAATGCTGCGCAGCTAGCGCCATTCGACGGCCAACACCGCGGTTCCAGGTGTGTCCGCTGTGCCGTGCATGTGACCATTGCTTGTACAGCCCTCTCGCAGTGTCCGGAGCAAGTATGGTGGGTCTGACACACCGGTGTCAATGTGTTCTTTTTTCCATTTCCAGGAGTGTATTTCATATGATATACATATTTTATGTCTAGCGTAAGTAGCACGGAAGATATATTAACCACGCATATATTATACTGAAATTTTGAAAGTCTATGTTATAGCCTGTTTCTGTGTATTATGTGGCATGTGAATCAGTAGTACATGTACTTCGAGTACCAGTTCTATTTATTTAATTTTCTTTATTTGTTCGACTTTTTCCTAAAGGTGTACAGGGTGAGCATCAAGTCTTTCCCTCATTTCAATATTTTATTTATGAGGAACTATGCTCAACCCAGTTAAGAATTTAACAAATGGTAGCTTGTAACATTTTTTTTATCGGATACCCTTCTTCATGTACTCGCTTTCTTATCCACAGAATGTCTAAGTGATACTAAAGTTTTATTCATATCTTTGGCAATATCTCTTAGTCATCGCCTCTACAGCAACTTGCATTTCTGTCTAATAGATTGAGCATCAGGAATTTGAGAACTGAGCATTCTGTTCTGTTAAAGTAACACCACAAAAAGTAAAAAGGGTTTAAGTCTGGTGAAAATTGTGCTCATGACGAAGGATCGTCTCTACCGATCAATTTGTTCTGAAAGGTTGCATCCAAGAACTGCCAAATGTATAACTCCCAGTGTTGTGGAACACCATCTCTATGAAAGAGTGTCACGGTTTAAATACCTGTAATTGAAGTGCAACAACGTGTGGTTTCAACATGTATAGGTATACTGCCTCCATAGTGGTAGACTCAGTTGAAAAGAATGGTACAAGCGCTAAGCCACACCATTCATTCAGTTAAACAGGATGCTCCTTACCTACTGCACCACCATATGAGCGTTCTCCGATTCTAAAATGTGGGCATTACGCCTGATTATTTTGCTGGAGACATGAAAAGTCACTTCATCGGAAAAAAAACCTTTATTGAGCTAATCATATTCTGCAGCAATTCGTTCCAGAATGTTCCTACAGAACTCAGGACGCCTTGGCCTATCATCTGGCCGCATTGAATGCAGAAGTCGTTCACAACATTGTTCAGAGGCGTGCCTGTTTCTCTCGAAACGTGATGGGTCCATTTTGCGAGATTTTTCTTCCTGTTCTGTGTGATGACTCTGAATGTTCACTGGTAAGGGAGCTTTGGTTCGTCATTCTGTGGTTGGTGATCTGCAAATGTGTAAGTGTGCCAGCAGCCATAGTCGTGAGTTCATGTCTCTAGAGTCGGAACATTTATCATTTCCATCGCTTTGGCTTGTGGATACCTAGCTGCCAGTATTTACTATACAGCGAAGCCACGGCACAGAAAGCAAATGATGTACACCTTTTGTTACGCGTGACTCAAGCAACGGTTTTGAGTCACGAACACCCTGGTTCTTTGATCTTGGCCTTGCTCTAGAGACTTGATTTGTGTCCTCGTGTATATCACTGTTAAGCTTTAATTAGCGAATGTTATATTCGTCTTTATCCTAAGCGTTACCGGGACACGTCTGAGGCATTCCTAAACCAATTTGTCAAAAGCAGTACTATAACAAACAAAAACTCTTTTACCACTTTGTGCAATCACTGCTCGATATGAAAACGACTTAATCATTTGTGACCTTCCTACTTAAAGGTCCATTTTCAGTAAGGATTCACCTTCCAGGACTGTATGTTTCCTTTTGTACAATAATGAGTTAGTTTGACACAATTATTTTTTCAGTTCAAGATTATTGAGCCGCAATGTAAAAACTTGTATTATTCACAGTTATGGCATGATAGAGCCTTGTGAGATCTGTCGGCTTGTAACCCGTAATCCATACTGACTAATCACCTTCTCGTTACGTGGTCTTAATTTTTACCATGTGTGCGTTTTCGGGTACCTAATCTGATATGTAGGTTAAAGTGAACCTGATCACCTTTTGTCAACACCTGATTATTAACCAAATGAATTTCTTTTCAGTTCTTTGAAATGAGATGTAATAATGTTGACGATTTCGTTCCTTATACGTGCATTGCACATGTTTTTAACTCATCTACTGAATAACGGAAAGTTGTTGTCAAACGTTTTCATTCTGTTAATAATATCCCTGCCGTTATTTATGGGATTTAAATGTCATATGGGTGGTGAGTAGCGTCATATGAGATGTGACTAGGAAATAAGAGGACTGTTGCTGCAAAACCTGTCATTCCAGAAACATAAATATCTAGTTATGGTCCCGCTCAATGTACTCCCCTTCTCTGCGCCTACGACGTTCCGTCCCAACTCTACATTGATGAAAATAGTGCCTCAAGTCTGCCTTTCTGACCTCTTTGACGAGGCGGCTGGATTTTTCCTTTGACTGCATTAGCGGACTGAAGTCGCTTTTCTTTCAATGCATATTTGATCTTGGAGGATATATAAAAGTCACATGATGTCAGGTCAGGTGAATAAAATGGGTCGCTGTACGTCGCTAGAAACTTCTTAACGGACAATGTGGTATGCAACGGTGATTTCTTGACGCAGAATCCATAATATGTTCCTCCACAGTTTGGGTCGTTTCTATTTTCTCACGCAGTTCAGCTAGAACCAAAACTTAGTAGTGCTGGTTAATAGTTTGACTACTGGGAACCCAATGAAAAAACACAATTCCATGAATACCGAAAAAACTCACAATTGTTTTGAATTTTGTTTTGCTCATTTAAGTTCTTTTCGCTCTCGATGAAATTGGATCCTTCCAGTACACAGACTGGTACTTAATGTGGAGCGTCTAATACCGTCATGGGAAATTTCAGCATGACTACAACAAAACAAATTACTTATTATTACCTAACATCAGGTTTTATTCAATCACTGCCTTTCCCGGTTAGGGGACGTGTAGCATTGTTGTCTGTCAAGCTGTGTAAATGGCGCTACGTTCATGCACAAAAGTGATCGTATATAACCAGCAAACGGGCTAAATGCATGATAAGTAATCTCAACTGTACAAGAGTAATGATTTTTAGCAATCTTCAGTGCTGTTTCATAATAATCTCATTACTAATAACCAATCATGTATCGAATTTACCGCTACTGTTATTCCAGGTGGCAACACTTTTCTTTAAGAAAAATGAACAGTCTTGACATACAATACCACACTATACTAATGTATTGTTTCCGAAATAACCAGGCTTCATACATCAGCAGAGGACAATTTTTATTACTTAAAATGCTGTTTGCATAGACATAAGTTCACTATACTTAAAGATTAATCACAATCTAAGTGGAATTCACTACCTCTGTGTGGGTTCTGGGCCACTAATCACAATTATTATCGCAATAATGATCATCAAGATTTATGTCTGTGTAAAATTTCAATTTAAGATTGCCGCTGCAATGTTTGACTAAGATGGCGGCTAACATAAGACAGTCACTTATCGACTCTCCTACACACACTGTTTTACAACTAAAAAATAATATACATAAAATCTCTTTTGTAGCGTAACTATATACATTAACATTTAAAAGTATTTCTCAGTGTCAATCGCTTGTTATTCAGCATTTACCAATAAATCGCGCTGTAGATCAATAGCGCCAAAGGCTGCTCTCCATTGTAGCCGATCAGAAAACTCAACATTTACGAGTATGTAGGATGAGAATCAGTGAAATAAAAGTCCAAACAAGAAAATTCATTCTATGACACACAAACTCAAATTTTCTAATATTACTTAACAACATAATACAGTTTGTTAGAGACCTTTGTGTTACGAGACATCAATCACATGTGATCAGTACAACAGTTCGAACAAGAAGGATGAATCTAGAAGAATCATAGACAACAAAAGATGGAAATTTTCATTATATTTTACGATGGGTATTGTCTGAGATAAAATTTCTTGCAGAATATTAAATTATGTCAGTGACAATAATTATTTATTATTTTACCATCGATGAAGTTCTTTCTATTAATATCAGGAAAATGTTCATTCGCACTCCACACAAAACGCTGTCGCGAATATGATTCTGAATAAAATATAGGCGTGGATATTACATTAGTATCCTGATCACAAGTGAGAAAAATTTGAGATTTAGATGCATTTTCAAGAAACCTGGACCATTTTAAGTGGTGTGAAAGAGTCACTACGAACACTTTCACGAGCTTCTTTTTGTTCGATCGAGAGAATTTTCGGCACCAGTTTCTCACACATTTTTTTCATTTTAAATTGGTTAAGTGAAATTTGTGTTACGCATTCTTTGTCAATTCCTACAGTTTCACAAATCTGTCGAATACTCAGCCGAGGGTCCGATTGAATCTGGGTGCCTACTTTTCCTATATTTTCATCTGTCTCTGATGCTGAAGGGCGTCCCAGGTCCGAGTCATCCTCAACGTCTTCTCCACCATCTTGGGATCGCTTGAACCAATCAGAAACTCGCGTACGTGATTAATAATTTTCAGCATATACTTCTTTTGTAAAAGATAGGTTTCAGCGGCAGTTTTCGCAAGTTTCGTGTGAAACTTTCCGACAGTTGGTTGCTCTATTATTACACTTCCCATTTTTACCCAAAATAAAAATTAATAGGCAAAAAAATGGCACGGCCACAGTGATATACTTACAGATAACAGAAATGCGGCATTCAACTGAGAAGGCTTCAAGTTCTACCGCTAATGGTCTTTAATCTTCGGCGCATGGCTACTTATTCTGAGACAGCATCAGTCCTGTTATTTTATAGTCACACATGATGTATGTATAATTTGTAAAACATTTCCTGAATGTGTAAAAGAATAGCTTGAGGTGTCACCCCGACTGTGTGATTCAATAATAACTTTACGGTGGCTCTTATATTGTGTTTTGTAAGAAGGCAAGATAATTCAGAGCTAACAGAACTATTATCTTCGTCAGAAATTCAGATGTTCATCACTCTCGGTATTGTTTGAATCCCACTGAGGTTAATGAATGTTGTATGAAATCTTCTTCTTTCTGGCTGTTTTAAAATGTTCGCCTTACCACTGCTATATCCATGCATCCTGCCTCTTCAGAGAAACTAACCCTGTAAGTTCAGGGCTAATATCTAAAACAAAGTGGAGTGCTGCACTTGCCTGGAACCTTTCGTAAAGGCGATGAAATGAAGTTAAATACAGAAATGAAACTGGAAAATTTGTGTAAAACAGTGTTGCTTAGTATAGTTTCAAAACTTT
Source organism: Schistocerca serialis cubense (assembly GCF_023864345.2). Taxonomy (NCBI): domain Eukaryota; kingdom Metazoa; phylum Arthropoda; class Insecta; order Orthoptera; family Acrididae; genus Schistocerca; species Schistocerca serialis. Next base: position 217,662,357 of record NC_064647.1, on the reverse strand, counting down.
ATGCTTTGTCCGTAACATTTCTAAATAGTGTCGCCTTTACTTAGTATCACCTGAAGATGCTACCACCGCCTGAAGCAGTTATCTTGGAGAGAAAGAGAAATTTGGAAGGCTACAGAATGACAGCAACAAAACTGCGGTTTTGAAAAACAGTTCCTCCATTTAGAATTTTCAAACCAGGTTGAAACGTCCCCTTAGAAAAGTTTATGAATGACTGTGCTGATAAACCTCTTACATTATTTGCTTTTCAAACAGCTGAGCAAATCTGAACGTACTCAGACATTTCTCTCTTTACTTATTCTGATCAACACTAAACTGACACACAATATTTTTAGCGCAACGCAGTCTGACTTTTAATAATCCCTACAAAAGAATGGCCCTGACTAACAAAAACCTATACCTTTCATGAATCACTTACCTCACAAAAATCTTCGTTACTCAAACTACTGCAATCCAGCGACCGCCAATACTGCCAGCTAAATAAAAGATTCTAACTACTGAAGGCACTAACTACTGATAGGCATAGTTAGCAAATGAAAGATTTTGATAAAGAACAAACAATGCATTTACCTTAATAGTGTTCAAAAGTCATAATATAAATATCAGTTCATGACATCCAGTATTACAAATTTACTGTCTCTGATGGACACACGTCCAGATCATCCGCTCTCAAAACTCCGCCATCTCTCTCCCCACATCCACCACTGCTGGCGGCTCATCCAACTGCACAACGCTACGCGCTGTTAACAGTCAACTGCCCAAAACTACAATAGCGAATATTACAACAATGCCAACCAGCCACAGACTGCACACAGCACAGTCAGTGATTTTCATACAGAGCGCTACGTGGAGTTACCAACATAAAAACCTAAGCAGCCTACTTACAAGGTGTTTAGGTGTACATATTTCGACTCTAAAAAAAAAAAAGAATGACTGTTCAATTCGATTCTTTAGGAACACGCTCAAGGAAAGTAAGGTTAAAAGCTCGTCATAACGAGATCAGTAGGGCTATGTTTGTAGTTGTGTGGTGGTGCCGTGGGAGGTGGGGGGGGGGGGGGGGAGGGGGAGAAGGGGTCACATCCAAGGTGTGACAGCATTGTTTGAAACAATTTACTGATTCTCTTTCTGCAAGGAGGGAATAACCAGCCGATACTTATAATGAAAATATAATATTGTTTTATTGCCACGAAGAATCTGTTACAGCCTTTTTTTCTTCAGTAAACATAATATCTGTAATAAATGTAACGTAAGTTTGACAATTGCTCTATGATACTGAAATTTTTAAATTCTGTGTTCGACAGCAGAAGAGATAGCGCTATATTATAAACAAAAGTCTAGCGATACAAACAGGTGATTTATTTATACGGAAACAGCTGATGCATTTCTATATTTACATCTACGTCTACACGGATACTCTGCAAATCACATTTGAGTGCCCGGCAGAGGATTCATCGAACCACATTCACAATTGTCTATTATTCCAATCTCGTATAGCACCCGGATAGAACAAACACCTATGTCTTTCCGAACGAGATCTGATTTCCCTTATTTTATCGTTGTGATCGTTTCTCCGTATGTAGGTCGGTCTCAACAAAATATTTTCGCATTCGGAGGAGAAAGTTGGTGATTGTAATTTCATGAGAAGATTCGTCGCAACGAAAAACGCCTTTCTTTTAATGATATCCAGCCCAAATCCGGTATCATTTCTGTGACACTCTCTCCCATATTTCCAGATAATAGAAAAAGTGCTGCCATTCTTTGAACTTTTTCCATGTACTCCGTCAGTCCTATCTGGTAAGGATCCTACACCGCGTAGCAGTATTGTAAAAGAAGACAGACAAACCTAGGATAGAGTGTCTCCTTAGTAGATCTGTTACATTTTTTAAGTGTCCTGCCAATAAAACGCAGTCTTTGGTTAGCCTTCCCCACAACATTTTCTATGTGTTCTTTCCAATTTATGTTGGTCTTAATTGTAATACCTAGGTATCTAGTTGAATTTACGACTTTTAGAATAGACTGATTTATCGTGTAACTGAAGTTTAACGAATTCCTTTTACCACTCATGTGGATGACCTCGCACTTTTCGTTATTTGGGGTCAACTGCCAATTTTTGCACAATTCAGATATCTTTTCTAAATCGTTTTGCAATTTGTTTTGATCTTCTGATGACTTTATTAGTTTATAAATGACATCGTCATCTGCCAAGATCCAAAGACGGCTGCCCAGATTGTCTTCCAAATCGTTTATATATGTAAGTAACAGCAGAGGGCCTATAACACTACCTTGGTGGACTCCAGAAATCACTTCTGTTTTACTTTCTGTTCTGACTTTCCGTCAGTTAGTACGAACTGTGACCTCTCTGATAGGAAATCACAAATCCGGTCACATACCTGAGACGATATTCCACAAGCACATAATTTCACTATATGCCGCTTGTGTGGTACAGCGTCAAAAGCCTTCCAGATATCCAGAAATACGGAATCGATCTGAAATCCCTTGTCAACAGCACTCAACACTTCATGTGAATAAAGGGCTAATTGTGTTCCATAGGAACGATGTTTTCTAAACCCATGTTGACTGTGTAACAATTGACAATTTTCTTCGAGGTAATTGAAAATGTTTGAACACAATATATGTTCAAAAATCCTGCTACATATCAACGTTAACTATGTGGGCCTGTAATTTAGTGGATTACTCCTGCTACCTTTCTTGAATACTGGTGTGAGCTGTACAACTTCCCAGACTTTGGGTACGGGTCTTTCGCCGGGGAACGGTTGTATATGATTCTTAAGTATAGAGCTAATTCATGAGCATACTCCGAAAGGAACCTAATTGGTATACAGTCTGGACGAGAAGACTCGCTTTTATTAAGTGATTTAAGTTGCTTCACAACTCCGATGATATTTACTTCTATGTTACTCATGTTGGCAGCTATTATCGATTTGAATTTGAAAGATAACAGCCACTCATAGCATTTTCTTAACTCTACTGTTAAAAAACGTTCTGCAAGTGGAACTGCAGTTTTGGGAAAGAACATTGGTTACTTCTTTTTTACATCGATATTTGCATAAACCCATGAAATTTTCTATGTTGCGTAACCTGTTCCTAGACCGCAAACTTTGTACCACTCGAGCGAACGGTTACAGCTGCTGATTGAATCACGTTGGTAATTTCATCCTTTCAAAATTGGGACTATCGTGCATATCGGTCGACGACCAATGAGTGATGAGGCAGTTGTCCCAGCTATGAAAATAGATAGACGAGTGGAAGCGATAGGGAATTTCCGCCCACAACACAACCCTCAAATGAAAAGTCAGTATTAGTCCCCCATCCCCGCTCGCGACCAACATAAATTTCCGCTAACATGCACCGAACATCGCGAATTAAAACCATCAATTATTCTCTGGCAGCTCGCAAGCGACGCTCTGATTGGACGTGCGTGTACGACTGAATCCGAAAGGGAAATATTACCTCCCACTATTCGGAATATGTTCAACCAAATTTCTGTGTGAATCGTTCGAATATGGATTGATAAGTCTGGAAAGCGTTTTCGGGATCGCCACCAAGTTTTAATAAGGGGAATGGACGTCTATAAGCGAGACCAGTGTAATAAGTTTGTTCAAATATTCGATCGAACGAATCTCACTGCCGTTCGTTATTGGCTACCGTAAATGGTTGGAGTAACACATTTCGTGATAATGGATAAAGGTAAGTACCATTTAATCATAGAATTGTGACATAGATGAAATGTATTCGCAATTGCGAATACGAGAACTATCGGCTTTATAAAGGAATGATAACAATGAAAATATGTGCCGGACTGAAACTCCAGTCCGGATTTCTCGCTTTATGTGAGCTGTCGCCTTGATCGCTTCGGCTATCCGTGCACGAATCACGGCCAGACCCAAAACTTCCAAGTGGTGTCGCTCATGCATCATAACCTGTATTCAGTCACACATTATGTAATTCCCATACAGGGAAGGAAATGTTAATTGAATGTCACTACCAGGTATTGATGGATAAATACGATACTGCAGTGCTTGTAGTGTTAAGGAGGGCGACGAAGTGTTCCTTCAGAAACGCATGCATGTCCGAATGTACAGTCGTGGACAAAACGAGCGAGACCCCTCGCCTTTTCGTTATGCTGATCCGCACAGCTTTAAAGTGTGCTACACAGCATAACAGGCAAGGCGACCAAGTGCTACCAACATACTATGCACAGGCGTAAAATTTAAAAACCATCCGAAATTTTTCAGACTGTTTTCAATCGTGTGTAAGACTATACTAATGCTGATTAGTGTGTTAACCACAACATCTAAATATAAGATATAAATGAAAGGAAAGACGCTAATTAACATGAGCTGTACTAATGAAAATGAATTTCGGCTTATCGAGATAACATAATTGTTTTAGTAAGACAGAGTACCCCAGATCGTTACGCATTAGCAAAATATTATGCGCATTCGGCCGCGAAATGGTCTGTGTCAACGTTGAGACCAGTCATACTGGATTACCATTGCTGACCTACCATGAAAGTGCGCAAATTTAGCAATGTGTGAAGATTCATAACGAAATTCAGTTAAAAATCGTTCAGTGCCACACTTAAGTCAATTCAGTTATTGACAGAAGCGGAAAAAATAGGCAGTAACAAGTATGAAATTCTACAACAGTTTCATATCGACATCCACAGGGCGCAGGTACAGAATAAAGGTAGCAATAAAACGTATTTGGGGCAACGAGAATTTCTTAAAATTCCTTTACTGATAGTCTATCTGCCTACATCGATATTAGAGCTGAAAACAAACCAGACCTTCCTTTCACTACGCTAGCAGACAACCCAGGGAAAGAACCCAATATTATTACCCCAGACATGAATAAGCCGGCAATTTCGCTATGAAAATGGTAAAATGATCTGCAGTTTCTGTTGTATAGAGCTTCCTGGACTCAAAAACATGTATTGTCTACCTTTATGTCACCGCTTGTGTGATAATCATTCGGGATGTTTATCGAAATAACAAAAAACTGTTATTGGCGAGTAAATTTAGTAGGATAATTCAGCACCACCCAGAGAATAAACGGCGACGTAGCTGCCAAAGATGTTCTACAATGTGTCGAATTCTCCATTATACGTGCCCCAGCCAGAAAACGTTCATTACCCGAAGTGTTCCTTAAGGTAGCTGGCAATGGAAATGCTCGCACATCTAAAACGCGGTGGTATTAATAGTGGCATCTGAATTACCACGTGTGTAGGCAAATGGATTTTATTTGCATTGCTTTAAACGTGATTTGGATCGAAAGCGTAGCTACGATTAATATGCTGATGTATCGACTGCATCTGGAACATTTCAAATAAAGAGTAGGGGAAATTATTATGCGGCCCTCATCTTCAGTAACTGTGGTAGCTGTTTTCGTTGTTAGGATTTCGTCACGTAAAACGGTAAAAATGGAGCCCTACTAGTCTCACTTTCTTGACCGTCTGTCTGTCTACCCAACCCTTAAAAGCCGTTTACCTCGAGTACGGGTGAACATAAAAGTGGAAATGTATCGCACTTCCTGTGGTATACGGTCCCTTGGTGGTGTAAAAAAGTGAACAATGTCTACGCATTCTGTAGACACGGCCGTTAAGGAAAGAAAATTTATGCGAAAGGTCAAAAAATGGTTCTAAGAACTATGTCACCAAACTGCTTAGGTCATTAGTCCCCTATATCAAGAGCTACTTCAACTTACCTAACCTAAAACACATCCATGCCCGGGGAAGGATTCGGACTGACGGCGGAAGGAGCCGCGCGGTCCGCGATATGACGCCTTTGAGTGCACGGCTAACCGGCTCCGGTTACTAAAAAGTTATTCACTTCTGGTGAATGATTTTCTGTGCAACACATTTAAGAAAGAATAACTAAAATATATTTGATGTTACGGAAGAGGAAGGACGCCTAATTCATTTCCCCTTATCTTTATCCATGATGTTAGATTCGCAATCTGAGCATACGTAGAATCCATAACCACATTTTAGAACCAAGTCACAGTCACAGATATGTGAATACAACACATTGGCTTATATTTGAGGTATTTCGTTTCCCACGAAGTGGTGGCAGACGATGCTGTGGTGTCTTCAAAGCGGGAGTTTCTCCAATGCTAGCTATCTCAGCACATCAGCTGAGAGAACTTGCATAGTATGTTGGTAGCACTTCGTCGCCTTGCCTGTTATGCTGTGTAGCAGACTTTAACGCTGTGCGGATCAGCATAACGAAAAGGCGAGGGGTCTCGCTCGTTTTGTCCACGACTGTACATTGCATCGTTCACCTTAACAACACAGGCTCTATAATACTGTAAACTATGACATTCTATCTATCTATCTATATCCGGATCCCGTTCCAGCTACTGCCGGGTCTGGGTGCTGGCGAGTCCTCTCCATTTGGTTCGGTTCTCCCACCACCTTTTTCCCTCCACTTGCTGCCAGGTCACAGCTCTCTTTTCCGCAGATATTCTCACACCCGTTTTCTACCGTGTTCTTGGGCGACCTCTATGTCATTTTCCAACCATCTTTAGTTCTTCCATAATTTTGGGGAGTCTCTGCCCACACATCATCTTACCATACCCATACCATCTTAATCACTTTATTTCAATTTCTTGTCTCATGCTTTCTTGTATAAGGTCCTTTCTGATATCTAGGTTCCTTACTCTGTCCGTTCTTGTTTTTCTCTTAACTGCTCTCAGAAATTTCATTTCCCCTCCTTGCAGTCTGCTCCAGTCCCTTTCTGTCATTGTCCATATTTCTCCTCCATAGGTGACAATAGGGAGGTAATATCACAAATAAGGAGTTTTGTTTTTTCTGAAACTTCCTTATTTCAAATCAGGTGTACTACTGTTTGGTATAAATTGCCTCCCTTCTGTAACCCCCTATTAATTTCGTTGGTTATTTTTTCATCACTAGATAGTTCACTCACTAAATAAGTGAAACGGTCTACCACTTTGAGGGGTTCTCCATTTAAAGTAATATTTCCGTTGATCCCTTTCTCTCTTCCAAATACCATTACTTAACTCTTACCCTTATTTATTTTTAATCCATACCTTCTCATTATTTCCTCCCACGCATCAAGTTGTAACTGTACATCTACCTCTTTATCACCCCATATTACCATATCATCTGCAAAAATAATCTTTTTGTCTTTTTCTTTTACTGTGTCTTCAACTGCTCCATTCATTTCCTCCATCACAACATTAAAAAGTGCAGGAGATAGAATACTTCCTTGTTTAGGTCTTGTCTTATTTCGATGTATTCAGAGTTCCCCATTGATATTCTAATTCTACAATTGTGCCCTTTGTACATTGTCTTTATTACATTAATGTATCCATCTTATATATCTATTTTCTTCACTTCTTCCTGTAGTCTTTCCCTGTTAACTGAGTCATATACCTTTTCTATTTCTATAAATACCATTATCACTATGACATTATTCTATTTAATTCACTGCTCTTTTCATAAATCCGACGACGATTACGTGATATGTCCAAAGTTGACTGTTTCGCGAGAAAACTATCTTGTTCGACATTATCTAAATTCCATGTGGTAAATGTGATGTAACAAACACTTTCGGCCAGTATTTAAAAATGTGAGGAATTATTAAAACTTTTGGAAACTACCTGTGTGATGGAAAGTGGATGTGGTTGCTGTGATGTTCGCCCCTGGGAGGTTTCAATTTAATTTACTGTTTTTTGCGGCAAACAATACAGCCATTAAAACTGTTACATACATATATGTTGCTGTTGTTGTTGTTGTCTTCGGTCCAGAGACTCGTTTGGTGCTGCTCTTCACGCTATTCTATCCTGTGCAAGCTTCTTCATCTCCGAGTAACTACTGCAACCTACGTACTTCTGAATCCCTCTATGATTTTTACCCTCCGTGCTTCCCTCCAGCACTAAATAGATGATCCCTTGATGCCTCAGAACGTGTCCTACCAACCAATCCGTTCTTCTAGTCTAGTTGTGCCACAAGTTCCTGTTCTCCCCAGCTCTATTTGGTACCTACTCATTAGTTACTTGATCTGCTATCTAATCTTCAACATTCTTCTGTAGCACAACATTCCGAAAGCTTCTATTGTCTTCTTATCCAAATTAGTTATCGTCCACGTTTCACTTCCATACATAGCTACACTCCATACAAATACTTTCACGAATGAATTCGTGACACTTAAATCTATACTCAATGTTAACAAATTTCTCTTCTTCAGTAACGCTTTCCTTGTCATTACATTTTACATCCTCTCTACTTCGACTACCGGCCTCTGTGGCCGAGCGGTTCTAAGCGCTTCAGTCCGGAACCGCGCTGCTGCTATGGTCGCAGGTTCGACTCCTGCCTCGGGCGTGGATGTGTGTGATGTCCTTAGGTTAGTTAAGTTTAAGTAGTTCTAAGTCTAGGGGACTGATGACCTCACAAGTTAAGTCCCATAGTGCTCAGAACCATTTCAACCAAAGAATCGTATGAGCCAGACCTTTCTAATTTTCGAAGGTGTGAAATCCCTAGCTCCACACTGACACGGCGACTGCACTGAAATGGTCCATTTGACAGACGTTCAGTACGCTGTATTCCGTTGACACCTGCACATCGGCACCATTCCTGTCAAGTCAAGAACATAGGGACCGGACGAACGAGAACTGGAATCGAGTGCTCGGATCAGAGCATATTCGGTCTGATTGGAGATTCTGGACGTAACGTCGTATGACAGCAGGCGGGGACTCGTAATAGACATTCGGTAAATGGACTGGTGTGTCCATTCCCTCGACTTAGATCCCATCGAACAGACGTGATTTGTGTTGTGGAAACGCACGTGCATATACGCCAACGACCAGTAGCTGTCAAACGCGTCGGCGGTGGAATGGAACGCCCTATCAAAAGAAATCTTTACCAACCTTGGGGCTAGCATAGTAGCAGGTTCCGAAGAATGGTTCAAATTGCTCTGAGCAATATGGGACATAACATCTACGGTCATCAGTCCCCTAGAACTTAGAACTACTTATACCCAACTAACCTAAGGACATCACACACATCCATGCCCGAGGCAGGTTTTGAACCTGCGATCATGGCAGTCACGCAGTTCCGGACTGAAGTGCCCAGAACCGCTCAGCCACCGCGTCCGGCTCCGGAGCGTAGATTGCCCTCCAACGTGACCACATCCCGCCTTTTGTTAGAAACCGCACTGATTTCTATGTGATTATGAGGATTGAATAAAACTGACATTGCTCTTCGTGTCACTGCGTATTTCTTCTGTAATGTACTGTAGCAGCTGTCCCTGTGTATCGTCCAAGTTTCATCGAACTATGTTACCCATCAGTGACACATCACTCGCAAATTATTCTCGATCTTAAGTTTTGTACTCCGACGTATTAACTCTTTAACCGTCCATGTTTTCTTGGTTAACGTGTACGAATGAAACTGAGACATTTTTTGATTTCCTTGATTCTGAACTTCCAGTTTCCTCTTGGTGTGTAAAACAGCATGAGCATTCTTACACGCACGGCATGGCCGCGTGTTTCAGTTTATTAGCATGCATAAACAAGTTACACTTTTGCGTGAGTTATTTACTAGGCATTGCATAGTAGCGCACTGCAAAAGCAGCGAGATTTATTTTCAGTACCGCAAGCCATTAGGTGGTTTATCAGAGGTGCTATAGCAGAGCAGAGCAGAGCAGATCCTCCGCAGTGCAACTAAGCTTTCAATTTTAGGGCCATGACGAACCATTCTTTGGTGTATTTAAGGACCAGTGACCGTCTGTCTGCGATGATTTCTGTACATTTGTAAAGTAGTAGCAGTAACTGCTCCACATGGTTGTTCCGTATGGTAGTTCATTCTTGAAGGGCGATGGGCTGAGTAATTCCACAGATAGTTACATCTAATGTTAAAAACACTTATGAAAGGCAGGGAAAAGACTGCAAGTTACCACATTGAGTTCAATGTACGAGTAATAATGTTTCGCAGATTAGGCAAGCACACAGTAAGTTAAGCAGTGTTAGTGATGAGTTAATAAGGCATCTTATTGACAAGTTAAAGATCCGACTCTTTCATTCACAGGTGCCAGGTCATATTCCATATTACGGATAAAGCATTGCGTTTAGAAGGTTCAGTAGCATTTAGAAAGTTGCAGCATAGAACCTCCACAGAATTTAAGCCCAAAAGCCTTCATAACAGTAACTTTCAGAAGATTAAACCTAAACGTCACACACATTGAACCACACACATAAACCTCATATCCTTCGCTATTGATATTTTTCCTTGCATTTATCCGATTTCTTCGTGCGGTTTAAATTTCCTTACTTGGTTTGTCTTTTAGAAATTATCTTCGGCTTCACTGACATATACTGGAAGCCAGCACCACCACCAACGCGCAGTGTCTTAATACGTAGTGTGGAGGATAGCTCCCGTCAGTTAATGCTACCAAAATATGAGAAGGCTGCTTATCTCAATTTTGACACGAAGCAGGAGGCAAAAATTCCGCGATTTCTATGAGTTTTGCTTAACTACTTTAGTAGAGGTTGAAGATATCGCTTCAGTTGTAGGGTTCGTTTTATTTTTCAGTACTTGAAGCATAGCCGCTTTCGGGTTCTTACATGACCATTTTCAGGTGTGATATTGAAAATAAACAAGAGACCGAAGCTAATAGCTATTTTTACACACGATGGTACATATGAAAAATCAAAAGTGTTCCTTGTATCTTTTTATACAACCGCAGTCAGGCTAGGTGCATTAAAATCTAAGTTAATGGGGAAGAGAGACCAGACAATACTACGGATACTGCTTCCGGTAAAGAAAAATGCAATGATTACCAAAACTGTCTTTTTTTGACGGGAAGAACAAAGCGGGAACCGCTAGCCTGACTGTTCACAATTTGAATTAATGATTTAAATTCAAAATGAAAAAAAATCGTTAAAAAACGTTACGTGAAAAACCTTAAGAGTACATTACTAGTGGTTAAAGGACATACTGAACAGAGACAGTACAGAACTACATTAAAAGTGACTGGAAATATGCGACATAAAGATTATTTATAAACTGTAAGTCACAAGTAAAGTTTTTTCGCTTTCCATGCGTGGCATGCAAGTTTTTAATTAAGTCGGGATGCGTATGGCGACATGAAATAATGTGCGACAGTCATGAGTTAAAAGAAGATATACATTTGTCTCTAAAAAGCATCTCGGTACTAAACAAAGTGGAAGGTAGTGAAAGCCGTAAGTCCACACTGTCAAAAACTCCTGTACCAATTAATAGATAGCAGCAGTACACGAGCGAGGTGGCGCAGTGGTTAGACCCTGGACTCACATTTGAGAGGACGACGGTTCAATCCCGCATCCGGCCATACTGCTTTAGGGTTTCCGTGATTTCCCTAAATCGCTCCAGGCAATTGCCGGGACGGTTCCTTTCAAAGGGCACGGCCGACTTCCTTCCCCGTCCTTCCCTAGTCCGAAGAGACCGATGACCACGCTGTCTGGTCTTCTTCCCCAAAAACAACCCCAACAACAAGCAGCAGTACCAAAAATGGAAATCATTGAAAGTAGGAGCAATTGAGTAATTTCTAACTCAAAGCCGGCGACTCAACGAGGCTTAAGTAAGACGAAATGTGACACAAAACTTACATCATGAGTGGCACGCAAATTTTAATTTAGTGAGGACACACATAACGACTCACAATAATGCGCCGTAGTAATACGATAAAAAATTAAAAATATGCTAACTTCTGTTAAAAGAAGATATTTTACAGCCATGTGAAATAGAAACTGGGTTGACTTTGCAGTCATTGCTGTAGAAAATAGGAATATGTCATGTAGTAGCTAAGCCTCATTAAGTGCTATCTAAACAATAGCGAGAACGCTGACCCAGTCAAGGAGTATGCGTGGGCAAACGTACAATAATCAGAAGCCAGATGGAGATTGTTTCCCCCTTCTTGTAACGCTACTCCGTCTTCTACGCTCACTAGCGGCACATTGCGTCCCGGTGTTCACTGCATATTTCTCTGCCCAGACCGTCGTCTGTAGTACGAGGTTATTTCCGGAAAATACGTGTAAAAGTTGAATAATAATTTTTTACAATTATTCAGGTATTACAATATGGTCTCCTTCAAAGTACTCGCCCTGAGACGCGATACACTTCTGCCAACGCCGTTTCCACTGTTGATAACATGGCTGAAAGTCTTCAGTTGTGATGTTGTTCAGTTGCCATGTTGTTTCCGCCTTGATGGCTTCCACATCTCCCAAGTGCCGCCCCGAAGCACCATTTTGCATTTCGGGAACATGAAGAAGTCACACGGGGCTAAATCGGGTGAATAAGGTGGGTGGTCTGTCACGGTGATTGAGCTTCGGGCCAAAAACTCGCGCACAACGAGCGACGTGTTAGCGGGCGCATTGTCGTGATGAAGGATCCACCTGCCCCCTTTTGCCAACTCCGGTCGAACTCGGGCCACACGAGCTCTGAGACGTGTCAGAACTTCAACGTAAAAATTTGCGTTCACTCTCTGTCCGGGAGGGACAAATTCCTTGTAAACAATGCCCCTAGAATCAAAGAAAACAATCAACATTGTCTTCACATTGGGTCTTGATTTTCGCGACTTTTTTGTTCTCAGTTCTCCTGCCAGTTTCCATTCCTTGCTTTGAGATTTGAGCTCCACATCGAATTCGTAAAACCAGGACTCGTCTCCAGTGACGATTCGGTTGAGAAAGTCCCCTCGTTCCTCTGCTTCCAACCAATCCTCACAGTACTCAACCCTCTTTGTTTTCTGTTTTGGCGTCAAGAGCTTCGGTACGATTTTAGCACACAATTTCTTTATTTCAAATTTTTGCGTCAGGATTTCGTCGCCGATTGTTTTGGGGATTGACAGCTCGTCAGCAATCATTCTGACTGTCAATCGATGGTCTTTAAGAACACAAGCCCGAATTCGTTCAACATTTGCATCGGTACTCGATGTCGACGGGCGTCCTAGCCGAGGGTCATCGTTCACTTCTTCTCGGCCATGCCGGAACCTTTTTAACCACTTGTTCGCGGTTGGTTCCTTCAGAGAATTGTCTCCGTAAACCTGTTTCAAACACTCAAAAATCGCACGGCCATTCTTGCCTAGCTTTGCAACAAACTTGATGTTGACGCGCTGTTCCTCAGTCAGAGAGAGCTCCATGCCGACGGCAGGTGAAAAAGGGTGACTGTCAACAAGCTGCCGCACACTCCCACCTCCACGCAGAGTGCTCTGACTCGAACTGAGCGTTGATGGGATTGATTACAGCGGTAGTCCCCACCTGGCGGTGACTGCAACTTGTAACATAAAGACGTTATTCAACTTTTATACGTATTTGCCGGACAAACTTCGTATTGTCTGGTGTCGCTTTGCCATTGAGTTAGTATTTACCGCACATAGCCCTACTGCTGTTTTCTAAAACGTTATATGGGACATCTTACCCTTTCGTATGCACTACCGCTTGTAAAAATTATTAATAGCTTCGGTCTCTTGTTTATTTTCAGTATTACACCTGATAATTGGCATGTACAGGCCTAAAAACAGTCATGCTTTAAGTATTTAAAAGAATTTTACACCTGAAGTGATATCTTTCACCTCTAATGCACAGTTGCGGATGGTCCTCCAACAGGATTGCTTGTCAGCCACTTTAATTAATTGTAGCGTAAACTAAGATATGTCAATAACTTTGATTAGACAAAATGTAAATAATTCTCTGACCAAACAGAGTCTTTTCATATCCACTTCCACAGCACTTTGTCTGCTATTTATGTGGGTACTTTCTATTTCAATCTAGTTCAGTCAATGGATTATAAACACGATTTAGAAGCGACCAGGACCGGAACTTTCGTTGCACTGAATTATCAGTATCATTGACCATTAAAACCTCTTAAAATTACTAATTCGTAAGACAAGACGTAATTGTGGTACACAGCTTGTTTGCCGTTAATGGATGATCAACTGGAATACCAGGTGAATCGGTATGAAATGAGCGTTTTTTTTGTGAAAATGAAACACTAATTTTGAAATGAAAAGTAAAAACATTTTGTTCAGAATACTGACCATTGCTTTCTATACATTTTGACCACCTCTCTGGCAATTTGTGGACACCACGCCAATAGAAATGTTCGTCTTCTGAAGCAAACCAATCAGTCACCCAATTTTCGATTTCTTCGTAGGAATCGAAGTGTTTCTCCTGCTTTGTGTGCAGGTGTATTGTCGTGTAAAAAGCTACTTTGCCATGTCTTCTGGCCCATTCGTTTTTTTCGTTCAAAGCATAGTTCAAATTGATCATTTGTTGTCTGTAGCGATTAGTATTCACAGTTTCACCGGGTTTTGGAAGCTCATGATACACCACACCTTTCTGATCCCACCAAACACAGAGCATTGTCTTCTTGCCGAATCGATCTGGTTTTGCAGTCGATGTTGATGGTTGTCCGGAATTAACCCATGATTTTTCCCGTTTTGGATTCTTAAAATAAATCCATTTTTCATCCTCAGTAACAAGTCGATGCAAAATTGATCTTCTTTTATGTCTTTGAAGCAAAATTTGACAAATGGTTTTTCGGTTTCCCATCTGTCTTTCATTCAATTCATACGGCACTTTTGGATCTTTCCCCGTAGCTTTCAAACGGTCAGAAATTGTTTGTTGTGCAATATTTAGCATTGCTGCCATTTGCTTCTGACTCAAAGTATCATCTTCATCCCATATTGCTTGCAATTCGGCGTCTTCGAACTTTTTTAGTGGTCTTCCACGTTCTTCATTTCTTACATCAAAATCATTATTTCTGAACGGTTGAAACCATCTTTTGCATGTTGCTTCTGATAGAGCATGATCACCATATGCCTCGACAAGCAGTCGATGCGACTTTGTAGCACCTTTTTTCAAATGAAAACAAAAAATTAATGCTTTCCGCAAATCATCACTTTCTGGTACAAAATTCGACATTGTTAACACGATGAAAACATATGATGTTGTTTGTTCCATGACTTGATGTATACTAAATATCTTTGACAGATGTCATACCAACAAAACATACAAAAATTAAGGCTCGTTCACAACAAATGTTCCCTATCGACACACTTGTATCTTAACGCTTATTTCATAGCGGTACACCTGGTAATGTAGCTGCTTCAGCTGAAGATAAAGTGAGTCTCTTAACGCACCATTGACGGGTTTAGCAAAACAAAATGGTTCAAATAGCTCCAAGCAGTATGGGGCTTAACATCTGAGGTCATCAGTTCCCTAGACTTGGAACTACTTGAAACTAACTTACCTGAGGACAACACACACATCCATGCCCGATGCAGGATTCGAACCTGCGATCGTAGCAGCAGCGCGGTTCCAGACTGAAGCGCCAACAACCACTCGGTCACAGCGGCTGCCTCGGATGATTTAGGAAGGATACGTTTCGACAATACAGCTGTTAATACATACTGACCACGCACGCCCCTATCTCTGCTTTGTCAAGGTTTGAAACCATCATATAAGTCACGTGAGGGAGGCCGAAGTGTCAAGTTTCCTTCATTACGCGATATGCAAAGTGCAATCACTAGCTACAGCTGAACTATAAGATGCAGAAAAAATGTATCTAACGAAAGTGAAGATGTTTATTAAACACAGAAACATTATGCTAAATGTGTAACTTGTACCTGATGATTCGTGCCATTGTGGCAACGTGTGCTCACGTATGTGACCGACTTACGGTACTGATTATTTCTTCCTGCTGCACACCTATGTCACTGCCTCTGCCTGTTGTTGCCTGTGGCTGTGTCAGCGCCCTCGATTTAGTCTGTGGAATGACACAAGTAACTGCAATAAGGTTTGTCATTATTATTTCACATGGTAGAAAATTAGTCAGTAACGTAGACTCATAAGAAATCTTCAGAACAGTACAGGCTCTGCAGTATCGTATTTATTCGCTGACACAAGGCAAATGTCTATCAATTGACTCTCCTGAAAGGGAACATACGCAGTTCATGTAAAAATGCTGGCTGGGACGTCATGGTTGATGACACATTAAGTTTAGGTCTGTCTTCGGCGTGTGCTCAAATAGACTAATACTAACGTAACCGCTCCCAATAAACCCGAAATCTGGGTTCCAGTCCTTGTCTGGCACAAATTTTTCCAGTCGTCATTCCATAATACTACTGATAGTTGTCTACATTGACAACTGCGAGTGCATTTCATGTATAGAGAGAGATACTTCTTTATGATTTTACTAAGGAATGACACCTATCCCTATCAACAATACTCTTATTTTTCGCAGTGTTGGTGTATATGTTTTATGACTTCCGCTTAATGCAGTATAGACGTCGAAGCAGTATCAAGAGAAGTAGGATAATATATTATAAAACATCATGTAAAGGCAAAATTCCTACAGTGATTGCAGAAAGATCGTTCTGAGTGATTGAAATTTCTTAGTATAAATTTTCAGTTTAACTGAAAGAACTGAATTCTGAAACCTGAGTGAAACTGAAAGCAAGTGAATCTGCTTAAACTGCTGAGTGAAACTGAACGTACTGTCGCTTTGCTTGTCTTTATCATTTCATTGCAGACCTATAGAATTATTCCTGACCCATACAAACTCAAAATTATTCTATTCATTTACGACCTACAATAGACAACGATACGCAGTCTTACTGCACAAATAATTAACACAAAAGAATGGTCGTGAATTAGAACCACTTCTAACAACAATCCAAACATTTCATGTCACTTACCTCACAGAAAATCTACATAACACGAACTACAGCTATACAGCAAACACCATTACAGCCAGCTAAATAAAAGATTCTAGCTACTGTGTGCTCTAACTACCAATAGGCATGTGATTAGCAAAGGAAAGATTTTCTTGAAGAGCAAACAATGTATTCAGCAAATTTTACTTTAATAATGTGACATCCATTTCAAAAAAAAATATAATCGATACAATATTACATTTCCATGACGGACACACTTCCCGATCGTCTGCTTGCAGTAACACTTCAGACCTCTACCCGCTGTCACTGTGAACTGTTACCATAAATGCTGGCTATTCACCTCAAACTGCCTTCACTGCTGGCTGTTAACTTCCAACTGCGAGTCCGACCAGCCACAGAGTCTCTTACAAAGAGCGTGCAATGCTGTCAGAGTTATTAGTTGGTTGTTTTTGGGGAAGGAGACCAGACAGCGTGGTCATCGGTCTCATCCGATTAGGGAAGGATGGGGTAGGAAGTCGGCTGTGCCCTTTCAGAGGAACCATCCCGGCATTTGCCTGGAGTGATTTAGGGAAATCACGGAAAACCTAAATCAGGATGGCCGGACGCGGGATTGAACCGTCGTCCTCCCGAATGCGAGTCCAGTGTGCTAACCACTGCGCCACCTAGCTCGGTGAGAGTTATTGGTGCAATCTATGGCGCTGCCAACATATAAGCAGGCTACTTACAAGATTTACGGAAAACTAACATCTAACTTCCAAAGTCAGTGAAAGTAATCATGTAAGTGTTTGGAAGCGAACAACAAAACAACACAAAATAAAAACAAATCACATAAAAAATGGTAGATAGCGTTAAAGTAGTCTCTAATTACGCTCAACTTGAACCGTGGAAGTCAAATAAACTCGTACTTGGTTATGAATGTGCAGTAATACACTACTAGCCACTAAAATTACTACACCACGAATATGACGTGCTACAGACGCGAAATTTAACCGACAGGAAGAAGGAGCTGTGATATGCAAATGATTAGCTTTTCAGAGCATTCACACAAGACTGGCGCCGGTGGCGACACCTACACCGTGCTGACATGAGGAAAGTTTCCTACCGATTTCTCATACACAAAGAGCAGTTGACCGGCGTTGCCTGGTGAAACGTTGTTGTGATGCCTCGTGTAGGGAGGACAAATACTTACCATCACGTTTTCGACTTTGATAAAAGTCGGATTGTGGCCTATCGCGATTGCGGTTTGCCGTATCTTGACATTGCTGCTCGCGTTGGTCGAGATCGAATGACTGTTAGCAGAATATGGAATCGGTGAGTTCTGGTGGATAATACGGAACGCCGTGCTGGATCTCAAAGGCCCCGTATCACTAGCAGTCGAGATGAAAGGCATCTTATCCGCATGGCTGTAACGGATCGTGCAGCCACATCTCGATCCCTGAGTCAACAGATGGGGACGTTTGCAACACAACAACCATCTGAACGAACAGTTCGACGACGTTTGCAGCAGCATGGACTATCAGCTCGGAGACCGTGGCTGCGGTTACCCTTGACGCTGTATCACAGACAGGAGCGCCTGCGATGGTGTACTCAACGACGAACCTGGGTAAACCAATAGCGAAACGTCATTCTTTCGGATGAATCCAGGTTCTGTTTACAGCATCATGATGGTCGCATGCGTGTTTGGTGACATCCGGTGAACGCACATTGGAGGCGTGTATTCGTCATCGCCATACTGGCGTATCACCCGGCGTGATGGTACGGGGTGCCATTGGTTACACGTCTCGGTCACCTTTTGTTCGCATTGACGGCAATTTGAACAGTGGACGTTACATTTCAGATGTGTTACGACCCGTGGCTCTACCCTTCATTCGATCCCTGCAAAACCGTACATTTCAGCAGGACCGCATGTTGCAGTTCCTGTACGGGACTTTCTGGTTACAGAAAATGTTTGACTGCTGCCCTGGCCAGCACATTCTCCAGATCTCTCACCAATTAAAACGTCTGGCCTATGGTGGCCGAGCAACTGGTTCGACACAATACGCTAGTCACTACTCTTGATGAGCGGTTCTAGGCGCTACAGTCTGGAACCGCGCGACCACTACGGTCGCAGTTTCGAATCCTGCCTCGGGCATGCATGTGTGTGATGTCCTTAGGTTAGTTAGGTTTAAGTAGTTCTAAGTTCTAGGGGACTGATGACCTCAGCAGTTAAGTCCCATAGTGCTCAGAGCCAACTACTCTTGATGAACTGAGGTATCGTGTTGCAGCTGCATGGGCAGCTGTTCCTGCACCCGCCATCCAAGCTGTGTTTGACTCAATGCCCAGGCGTATCAAGGCCGTTATTACTGCCAGCGATGGTTGTTCTGGGTACTGATTTCTCAGGATCTATGCACCCAAATTGCGTGAAAATGTAATCACCCGTCAGTTCTAGTATAGTATATTTGTCCAATGAATACCTGTTTATCATCTGCACTTCGTCTTGGTATAGCAATTTAATTGGCCAGTAGTGTATGAAAATGTAAAACAAATTTCACTTGGTTGGAAAGCTGTCGGATTTTAAAATTCCCTCCGACAGCCTGCATTGCAGCAATAGCGAACGAGCAGCCTTGCAATGATTGGTCGGCACTCGTAATCTAATGGCGGACGCCACGTCTTACACGGAAAACCACATACCACAACAGAAGTCGTAAAATCGCCTCGTGGAACACTGCACACACGCATAACAACACGTCTCTGAAGAAGACACTTTAAAAGACGTGCAGTAACACGTAAAATAAAATGAAAGATAGGGCGGAAGTAGTTGACAGTACTGAGTACTGCTAAAAGTGAAAACAACAGTGTACCACAGATTATGACACATTTCACTGAAATTACATTTATTTTTAAAGAACACAAATACCAACAATGATTTCATCATCATCAGTTATCTGCTATATTAGCAGGTCCTTTGCCTCTCCATTTTCTGCAATCCATTGCGTCCATCTTCAGGCTGTTGTATGTTGTACCGTCCATCATGTCATCCAGTATCTCGGATCTCTTCCTTCCTCGCTTCCTTTTCCCTTCTACATAACCTTCTAAAACTGTTTTTATCAGTCCGTCATTCTTTCTTAATATATGCCCAATCCAATTTCTTTTTTTACTCTTTATTACATCTAGTAACTGTCTTTTCTCTCCCACTCTTCTCAGTACCTCTATATCTTTTACTCTGTCCATCCAACTTATTCTTTCCATCCACCGCCATGTCCAGATCTCAAAAGCCTCCAGACTTTGTCTTTTTTCCTCATAGTCTATGTTTCAGCGCCATATAGAAGAACATTCCATACAAGACATTTTATGAGTCTCTTTCTGAGTTCTCTGTCCAGACAGCTGCAGAAGTTTCTCCTTCTCTTATAAAACGCCTATTTTGCGATTGCTATCCTTGTTTTAATTTCTGTGGTGCACTTCCAGTCGATGTCCATCCTACTTCCAAGATACTTAACATTTTGCACCTGTTCTAGTATTTCTCCATTCAGCGTAATTTTTATTTCCTTATTTCCTCCTAGTGCCAATACTTTTGTTTTATTTGTGTTAATTTTCATTCGATATTTTATTCCGGTAGTTGCAATGGTGTCCACCAAATCCTGTAATTCTTTTTTCCCTGTGGCTAGAAGGACCATGTCATCAGCAAATCTCAAGCACCCTACTCTTCTTCCTCCAATTTCTACGCCTTTGTCATCTAATGAGCATTGGTCAATCTTATTTTCCAAGTAGAGGTTGAAAGGAGTAGGTGATAGACAGCATCCTTGTCTTACTCCTTTTCCTAGTCTGATCCATTTTGTACTTTCTCCTCTCACTTTAACTGAAACTTTTTGATTAAGATATAATGAGTTTATAAGTCTTCTGGCTTTCCAGTCCACTCTCATTTCCCTCATAATAGCCGCCAGCTTGTCCCAAACCACATTGTCAAATGCCTTTTCTAGATCGATGAAGCACATATATAGGTCTCTTCCTTTTTCAATAAACCTTTTCCCCAAGATTCGTAGGAGCCCTATTGCATCTCTTATAAACCCTAAAAGCGTTTTCAACAGAGATTTATCACAGAAGAAAAGGAAATTACAAATGAATCTGTTTCAAACGCTTTGAGGGTTTATAAGAGGGAAGCACTCCATGCTGCAGCCCTTCTGTGTGTGTGTTCGGGGAGACGCGGCATCGACGGCAGTTCGTTGTTTCTGCCAGTGTAATTAAAATGGCTCCTAAATGTTATATCCAAGTCCGAATGTTTGCGAATACGTTGTTCTGCACGCACATGATTCTGTTATCAATGTCGCGTTCACATTTTCGGGACGACGCCACAATGAGTTTAACTCACCGATCACTGAACTATACTCTATCCGCTTTTAGCACATCACATTGCGAACTAAAAATTCCAGCTACAGCAGTACAATATGTAATAAACAGGTTCATTACTTGCATGTCGGCAGCTAATGTTTTAACACGCCTTGTAGTTCACTGAGCTGCGAACAAGGTAAAAATTGTAAAGTACATTAGTGGGCGCGAATCAGCTAGATCCAAAATAGCTCCGTTCTAGCGACGGTAATCACTACCCATTCGCGTGAGAATTTTCACTGCTGTTCGTAACATTTCGCAAGCTCACAGATTTAAACAGACTGACCTTGTGTTTCATAACGTTGACCGTAATAATTTGTCGAATCCGTGTACGAAACACAAGGACGCGGTTGTAAGAATTGTTTGCGTTTCAGACCGACGTGGTAATAGCACGATTACACAACATTAATGCGCATATACATCGCCATTGCGCACCCACTGCTTGTCACTGTTCGATTGGCAATATATATTGCTCTTGCATCATAGTCCATGCAACAGCGCATTGCATTACATTTCCATGATGAACTGAAAAGAAACAGTACAAACTAAATCAAACATATGTTGCATACTTAAGATACTCATATATCAATGTAAATAAATTAAACACAGTCACATTTCCTACTATAGAGACAATAAAAAATGTTCCAGGCAACAGAAGATATATATACAAAGCAAATGAAGCAAAATAAAATAATGAAGACAAATAATTATCCGTCCTTGTTAGCATATTTTCACATGAGCTACTCACGTTGTACTGTCTCAAAATGTTATTAATTCATCCAATCTTACATGTGAAGCCGACATCGGCTCAGTCTTTCAAGGAATGTGTTCACATATTTCAGTACAAAAGGCTTCTCCTGTAGATCAAAATATTACTTCATTTCACATTTTCTTCCATTGTAAACATACACTGTACATGATTACACAATTGTAAGAAAGATACCTTTACTGAATATACTGCAATTAAAATAACGGTAAACTAAACAGTATTCCAGGAAGTCGTCTGAAAGTCTATGCTGCCACTAAACGCCTGATTGATGTTTTTCTTCGACAATGGCGTCATGTGCTGTCTGTGTCATCTATAGTTTACGGTTCGCAGCTACAAATGTTGGTATGTTTTTCAAGATGGAGTTGTATCGTGGTTGCGTTTGCTGAAGTACGCAACACTGATGCAGCCGATTGTAGAGTGCATCTAACTACTGTATTTACTTGCAAATGAACAAACATTATTCCTAGCTTTGGTTCTTTATTTATGAAGTTAAAAAATGATTCAGTCGACATATGAAGCTAGTAGCAGCTAGTCCCGAATATTACCAATGTTCTACAACGCCTTTTTACTTCAAGGACAGTAATTGTGACTAAATTGAATATACTAACTTTACATACATAAACTGAACTGTTCAAATATATTTGTATTTAGTAATTACTCGTTTAATATATCAAGCAACGCATAAAATGAAAATATAAATATTGATGGCAGCGGAAATTATGTCCGAGTAGACGAATAGCCAGTCAGTGCCATTGCATGAACTCCTGCTCCAGAATTTCTCATAATCTGAGCTTTCACAATTTGTTACATGCAATATCAAAGAAAAAGGAGGGTGTGAGAAGCTGGCAAAGATAAATAAATCTCCAAGGAATTCAGAGTGTTACCCAAATTTAGCTGTCACACCGCTGCAAAGTTGGAACAGCTGAAATCGTTAAAATAGAACAAATCTCCAGGTCCAGTAGAATTTCTATCAGATTCTATACCAAATTTGCAGCTGAGTTATTCCCTCTTCACCGCGCGGGATTAGCCGAGCGGTCTCAGGCACTGCAGTCGTGTGACTGTGCGGCTGGTCCCGGCGGAGGTTCGAGTGCTCCCTCGGACATGGATGTGTGTGTTTGTCCTTAGGATAATTTAGGTTAAGTAGTTTGTAAGCTTAGGGACTGATGACCTTAGCAGTTAAGTCCCATTAGAAAAAAAAAATGGCTCTGAGCACTATGGGACTTAACTTCTGAGGTCATCAGTCCCTTAGATCTAGGAACTACTTAATCCTAACTAACCTAAGGACATCACACACATCCATGCCCGAGGCAGGATTCGAACGTGCGACCGTAGCGGTCGTGAGGTTCCAGACTGTAGCGCCTAGAACCACTCGGCCACTTCGGCCGGCAGTCCCATTAGATTTCACACACTCTTGAACATCTTTTATTCCCTTTTCCAACCACAACACACTGTAGATATCTCAGGAAAAATAGTGAAAATGTGCCTGGGGCTGATAGAAAGCTGAAGTCACACCCGTCTACGACGAGCGTAGCAGAAGCAATCCACAAAATTACAGATCCTCCAATATCCATGACGTAAATTTGTACTGCAACTGTGGAAGATGTTCAGAGCAGAAATGTGATCATCTAGCAGGAGCAGAATAACCTCCTCCAACGTCAACTAGCATGGATTCGGAAAACATCGATCATGTGAAAACCAACCCGCGCTTTTCTTATGCGCCATCCAGAAAACCATTGAATGAGAGACTCAGATAGATCAAGTATTTCTCAGTTCCAAAAAGCACAGACCCGCTCCATACCATTTCCAGTAAAAATCACTTGAAATGACCCGTGCAACACGTAACAGGTGTAGAAGTATGAAAACGGAATTTCCCTATACGTGGCGCTAGCCGCCATTGTAGGGCCCATGAGACCGCGTCTGTAGCCCCATCTGCTTCCCGTAACGGCTGTCGACGAATGTCAACACACAGCAACCCAAGTTGCATACATCGATATCTGTTTCCAACCTGTGAACATGTCGAGTTTTGTGCCCACGAACTACGATATGCGCACAGCATTGGTGTTCTGTTATCATTTGAAGAAACCTACTGCAGAATCGTATCGAATGCTTGTCGTAGTTTTCGGCGAACATGCTCTTGGGAAAACACAGCGTTTCGAGTGGATCAAAAATTCAAAATGGGTGATCTGACGACGAGCGCGGGAAATCACGGAAACAGTTGGGAGGCAAGGAATTGCGGGCCTTATTCGATGAAGATGATACTCAAACTCAACAGGAACCCACAGAACAAGTTAATGTGACGCAGAAACCCGTTGAAAGCTATGGGAAAGGTGCAGAAAGTGGCAAAATGGTTTCCGCATGAACTGATTGGAAGATAGCAAGAAATTCGAAAGACTACTTGTGAAATGTTGTTCACCAGATACAAAAGAAAATCGGTTCTCCACCATATAGTGACAGGCGATGAAAAATGGATATATTTTGTTTTGAGAATCTCAAGCGACGTAAATCATGTGAGAATGCAGACAAACCATCGATATTAACTGCCAAATCGCTTAGGAAAGAAGACAACGGTATGTGTTCGGTGGGATCCGAAGGGTATAATCTATTAAGAGCTTGTAAAACCTGGTGAAACCGTTAACACCGTTCGGTGCCAACAGCAGATGGTCGATTTAAATCCAGCATTACGTGAAAAACGACTGGAATATGGAAAAAGGCAACACAAAGTCATATTTCTCCATGATACCTCTGCACCACACACAGCAAAACGGGTCAGGAAAATACTAGGGCATTCGACTTTTCTCGAGACTTGGCTCCGTACGATTATGGCTCTGAGCACTATGGTACTTAACATCGGAGATCATCAGTCCCCTAGAACTTAGAACTACTTAAACCTAACTAACCTAAGGACATCACACACATCCATGCCCGAGGCAGGATTCGAACCTGTGATCGTAGCGGTCGCGCGGTTCGGAACTCGACCACATCGGCCGGCCGTACGATTATCATCTGCTTGCATCACTGGGACGCGCTCTTGCCGAACAACGTTTCAGTTCGTAAGAAAATGTAGCAAAATGGGGAAGAAATGTGTAAATAGCAATGGACATTATTTGAATAAAATCAGGTTTATCAGTTTCAAACAACAGATGTGTAATTATTGTAACCAAATACCGGTTTAATATTTCTACACCTGGTAAATACATAGCAACTGACAGAATACTTCCTCTATGCTTGTTAGCGAAAGTAAAATTGTGTAGGTTGTTGAGAATTTCTTGGTAGGGTCGATGCAATACGTTATCTTCGATAAAGAGTCATCGAAATAAGTAGAAGTAATTTCGGATGTCCCCCAGAAAAGCGTGCTTCAATCCTTCTCGTTCATATTGTATATTAATGGCCCATAACACAATATTATGTCAACAAAATCTTCTGGGTTTACAAGCCATTTCACTTCGAATGATATCTCGAGTTTCCGATAGCTGTCCCTGCCATCTTTATCAGGAGTTAAAAGTCTCTGACTTTCAGACCTGGCGCGGAGTTCTACTTGTACAGATTTAATGCCAGCGTCTGGAAACTTCCAGAGACGGCCCTAATAACACATGAGTGGAAGGCAAGTTTGGCAGTTCCTGGCAGCTTCCGATACTTATCATCTTCTAACGAGTGCTGTACCTTCAGATGGTAGTCTTCGGCGTTCAGGACCACAGAGGTATTTCTTACATCAACTGTCAAGACAACCCTCGTTCTCACCTAACAAGCACAAGCAATGTCGTCCTTCCAGCTAATACTGGATTTCGGTGGCTTAGACTTCACTGGGATTCAGCTAGTAGTTAGTACATCAAATCCACCCTCACTGAACGGTAACTGAACGCATACAGTTTTCACCAACCAGCACGTGAGCAAGCGCTCCTAAACACTTTACTTCGCAGAGCAAAGATTATTTCTGGTGACGACAATCCAGCGTCTGAATTTCAGCATTTGAAGCACGTGTTCAGAGAAAATGTTACAGGAAGCGCGGAACTGAAATAGGTTTCAGGTGCTACCGACGGAAGACACCTCGTGAATCGGTAGAAGAGACCAAGCCACGTCCATTTCGTCCGTACTGTGGAGCAAATACACTCCTGGAAATGGAAAAAAGAACACATTGACACCGGTGTGTCAGACCCACCATACTTGCTCCGGACACTGCGAGAGGGCTGTGCAAGCAATGATCACACGCACGGCACAGCGGACACACCAGGAACCGCGGTGTTGGCCGTCGAATGGCGCTAGCTGCGCAGCATTTGTGCACCGCCGCCGTCAGTGTCAGCCAGTTTGCCGTGGCATACGGAGCTCCATCGCAGTCTTTAACACTGGTAGCATGCCGCGACAGCGTGGACGTGAACCGTATGTGCAGTTGACGGACTTTGAGCGAGGGCGTATAGTGGGCATGCCGGAGGCCGGGTGGACGTACCGCCGAATTGCTCAACACGTGGGGCGTGAGGTCTCCACAGTACATCGATGTTGTCGCCAGTGGTCGGCGGAAGGTGCACGTGCCCGTCGACCTGGGACCGGACCGCAGCGACGCACGGATGCACGCCAAGACCGTAGGATCCTACGCAGTGCCGTAGGGGACCGCACCGCCACTTCCCAGCAAATTAGGAACACTGTTGCTCCTGGGGTATCGGCGAGGACCATTCGCAACCGTCTCCATGAAGCTGGGCTACGGTCCCGCACACCGTTAGGCCGTCTTCCGCTCACGCCCCAACATCGTGCAGCCCGCCTCCAGTGGTGTCGCGACAGGCGTGAATGGAGGGACGAATGGAGACGTGTCGTCTTCAGCGATGAGAGTCGCTTCTGCCTTGGTGCCAATGATGGTCGTATGCGTGTTTGGCGCCGTGCAGGTGAGCGCCACAATCAGGACTGCATACGACCGAGGCACACAGGGCCAACACCTGGCATCATGGTGTGGGGAGCGATCTCCTACACTGGCCGTACACCACTGGTGATCGTCGAGGGGACACTGAATAGTGCACGGTACATCCAAACCGTCATCGAACCCATCGTTCTACCATTCCTAGACCGGCAAGTGAACTTGTTGTTCCAACAGGACAATGCACGTCCGCATGTATCCCGTGCCACCCAACGTGCTCTAGAAGGTGTCCGTCAACTACCCTGGCCAGCAAGATCTCCGGATCTGTCCCCCATTGAGCATGTTTGGGACTGGATGAAGCGTCGTCTCACGCGGTCTGCACGTCCAGCACGAACGCTGGTCCAACTGAGGCGCCAGGTGGAAATGGCATGGCAAGCCGTTCCACAGGACTACATCCTGCATCTCTACGATCGTCTCCATGGGAGAATAGCAGCCTGCATTGCTGCGAAAGGTGGATATACACTGTACTAGTGCCGACATTGTGCATGCTCTGTTGCCTGTGTCTATGTGCCTGTGGTTCTGTCAGTGTGATCATGTGATGTATCTGACCCCAGGAATGTGTCAATAAAGTTTCCCCTTCCTGGGACAATGAATTCACGGTGTTCTTATTTCAATTTCCAGGAGTGTACATACATAAAAGGTTTTACATCACCTCGGTTCCAAGAGTTCCGGAACCTGTATAGAAAACTGGAACAGAGATCAACATAAAACTAATTTCCGCCCTTTATTTGCTCATAAAAACCACACACTGAATGTTGTACCACCTTACACCGAGACCTTCTGCTGTATACATCGTTACCTCTGATACCCAGTAGCACGCCCTCTAATATTGAATCATGCCTGTATTCGTTGTGGCATATTATCCACAAGTTCATCACGACACGGTTGGTCCAGATTGTCCCACTCCTCAACGGCGATTCGGCATAGATCCCTCAGAGTGACGTGTGGGTCACATCGTCCATAAACAGCCCTTTTCAATCTATCCCTGTCGTGTTCGATATGGCTTGGAGAACATGCTGGCGACTCCAGTGGAGTGGTTATCCTGAACGAAGTCATTCACTAGAAGTGGAAGATACGGGCGCGAATTGTCATCGATGAAGAATGCGTCGCCGATATGCTGCCGATATGGTTGCACTGTTGGTCGGAGGATGGTATTCATATATCGCACAGCCGTTACGGAGCCTTCCATGACCACCAGCGGCGTACGTCGGCCCCACATCATGCCACCCCAAAACAGCAGGAAACTCCACCTTGCTGCACTCACTGGACAGTGTGTCTAAGGCATTCAGCCTGACCTGGTTGCCTCCAAGCACGTCTCCGACGATTGTCTGCTTGAAGTCATATGCGACACTCGTCGGTGAAGAGAACAAGAGGCCAATCCTGAGCGGTCCACTCGGCATGTTGTTGGTCGCATCTGTACCGCGCTGTATGGTGTCGCGGTTGCAAATATGGACCTCGCCATGGACGTCGGGAGTGAAGTTGCGCATCGTGCAGCCAATTGCGCACAGTTTGAGTCGCAACACGACGTCCTGTGTTTTGCACAAAAAGCATTATTCAACATGGTGGCGTTTTTGTCGGTGTTACTCCTAACCGTAATCCGTAGGCAGCGGTCATCAACTGCAGTAGTAGCCCTTGGGCGGCCCGAGCAAGGCATAACATCGACGGTACCTATCTCTGAGTATCTTCTCCATGTCCGTACAACATCGCTTTGGTTCACTCCAAGACGCCTCGACATTTGCCTTGTTGAGAGTCCTTCCTTCCTTAAAGTACCAATGCGGGCGCTATCGAACCGAGGTATTTACCGTGTAGGCATGGATGAACTACAAACAACACGAACCGTCTACCTGCTTTCCGATGGAATGATTGGAAGTTATCGGTTGTCAGATCCCCTCCGTCTATTAGGCGCTGCTCATGCATGGCCGGCCGCTGTGGCCGTGCGGTTAAAGGCGCTTCAGTCTGGAACCGCGTGACCGCTACGGTCGCAGGTTCGAATCCTGCCTCGGGCGTGGATGTGTGTGATGTCCTTGGGTTAGTTAGGTTTAAGTAATTCTAAGTTCTAGGGGACTGATGACCACAGCAGTTAAGTCCCATAGTGCTCAGTGCCATTGCTTCCTTGCTCATGCATGGTTGTTTGCGTCTTTGGGAAGGTTTAGTTCAAATGGTTCAAATGGCTCTGAGCACTATGAAACTTTATATCTGAAGTCATCAGTCCCCTAGAGCTTAGAACTCCTTAAACCTAACATAAGGACATCACACACATCCATGGCCGAGGCAGGTTTCGAATCTGCGGCTGTAGCAGTCGAGCGGTTCCGGGCTGAAGGGTTTAGTACCGCTCGGCCACCCTGGCCGGCGCGGATTTAGTGACCCCTTTGACTAGTCAAAGGGACTGTGTCTCTGATACAATATCCATAGTCAACTTCTATCTTCAGTAGATTTGAGAACCGGGGTGATGAAAAACTTTTTTGATGTGTGCAGGACGGCAGGCGTGTTTAGAGACGTCGACCCCAGAGCAGTGTTTCGGCTCGCCTCCAAGACAAGGGATATCTTACCCTGCTTTAAAGACAACATAGGTCTTAGAGTTCCTGGTGTGTATGGTGTCTGCTCTGAATTTTGCAGCACTCACATACGTCACACTATGCGCACTGTTACTGCGCACTGCGTAGAGCACTCACAGCATACTAAACAATGGGAACTTGAAAAGTCGGCAGTCACTTCACACTACACAATGGGAACTTTAAAAGTCGGCAGTGGCTTCACATTGCCTAGAAAACAGGCAAGATTCCCTTATAAGAGAAGCTACCGAAATTACAATTAACAGCATCCATTTTATCAGAAACCAGGAGTAGACACATATTGGGGTTAGCGGGCAGTCTTTGGTGATTGAGCGAAACCGGATATTTAGGTATGACGCCTATAGGGAGGTGTGAGCTTCAGTTTTAAACGTGACGCCTGCTGACGTCACTCACAACGGACACCTTGAGCGCGAGATCGCAAGTTCAATCTTGAGTAAGACTCATTTTAAAGTGTTGCGTTGACAATAATGACAGGAGAAATATTAGCTGCCACTGAAACACCATGTCCGTCAGGGAGCGACACAAAATGTGTTTTCGGGATGTGCCAAGATCAACATTCTATTAAATGTATGTGTTATACTTCACAAAGTGGACATCATAGACATTCAAAAAATTTTCAGTATAATCCATTAACTCCCACCATGAATACCAAATGAAAAATCGTGCACCACAGTGATCATAAAGGTTCGCACCATTAAGATTGAAGGTGAACGCCTTGGGAGTTACAAACAATGCAGGACTTTCAGCTAGGTATCCGTCCTTAAGGGATTACCCAATTATTCCGATGTGGTTTAATATAAAACTGATGAAAACTGAGAAAATGTTGTGACATGCAACCGAATACGAAAAAGCCTGCCGGCCGCTGTGGATGAGGGGTTCTAGGCGCTTCAGTTCGGACCCGCGCTGCTACTACTGTCGCAGGTTCGAATCCTGCCTCGGGCACGGATGTGTGTAATGTCCTTAGGTCAGTTAGGTTTAAGTAGTTCTAAGCCTAGGGTGCGGATGACCTCTGAGGTTAAGTCCCATAGTGCTCAGAGCCATTTGAATCATTTTTTAAAAAGTCTGCAGAAGAGCTTATCGTGAAAGTGGCTGTCCTTCGAGGCGTAACTGTAGATAGGAAGGGAAAAAAAGAAGGCTGAATTTGTCCGGTGGTTTCAGGTGATGCCATACACTTTCCAGGAAGGATAGCTTGCTCTAAAGGAGTATGGTTTTTATACGCAGACCAGGAATCAAGCAAAAGCAAGTTATTTTGAAAAGCTATTGGCCAAAAGCAGTGCTCATACCATAGTTGAAGTTCTCTTACACCCATTTTCCCCCTCTTGCTTGCTTTAACGTAAATATTATCTGCCACTCTTGCAATACCATTCATACGAGAAATAATCCTAGAACGGTAGATCACCTCCAACTTCTCAGAGTACAATAAATTACTTTGCAGTTACTTTACCATCTAAATTAACAATGAGTATAACTGTATACGAATGCTTTAAAGCGTTGATGTTAGTTGATTTTGGTACAAGTTTCTTAATACCTCTAATTTCCAGGGCTCCTTTCATGTGCTTTCAGTCTTCAAATCCCGATTAGTATGAGT
The DNA here is from genome assembly GCF_023864345.2 of Schistocerca serialis cubense. Taxonomy (NCBI): domain Eukaryota; kingdom Metazoa; phylum Arthropoda; class Insecta; order Orthoptera; family Acrididae; genus Schistocerca; species Schistocerca serialis. The sequence goes on along the minus strand of NC_064647.1, from coordinate 217,631,474 downwards.
CGAAAACAAATTTCAGACCGAATGATAGGTTAGCTTACCTCAACTAAAAATTTTCTGGCCGATTCCGCAGTTTCCTGTTCGTCGTCAAGCTGACGATTTGTTTGAAATTTCGTTACCTTACGTCTTCCGCTTGCAGTTATCCAACAATCCACTGCTTTTATTGAAATTACTGCAGTCTATGTCGCGCAGAGCTTGATGTGCATATAAAGTAGTAGGTCGCTACCGCGCATGTCCCGTAAATTGTATCGGGCGTCCTTGAAACGCTGAAACATCAGTTGTTGTAACAACTGCGGCTTGTCCTCCATTGAATAGCTGTAGATTTGTACTGAATGTTGAACAGTACTTATTGCTACGGACTTACTCGAAATCTGTTCCCAATTGAATTTTACTGTGCTGCGGATGATCTTACATCAACGTAATAATGTTCAGTATCCGCTCCTTGGACAACGATTGTGCATTCCTACTTTTCACTGGAGACGGGATTTGTGCTTCCCTGCCCGACAAGGATGATGAAATACGAGGTTCGAGACCTGTTTCGATACCATTTTCACTTGTTAAGCACGTACTGTCATCATTGTAGTCTTCATGTACATTGTCCGCACAGTCGAGCGTATACGACACCTCACGTTCCACTGACTCACTTTGGAGAAACGCTAATACTTCATCTGCCACTTATTTCTCACACAGAAAAATTCCTTGGCTTCCTTTCTGTCGAAATCTCAACTTCGGCGAGTGTTGTTGTAGGCATATTGCAGTGTCCGGTTTGTTTATCTTTGGTATTGCTGTGCTTTGTTATGGACATCACTAGCACTGTAGCACTGTTCAGAGCCAGTCGTCGGCTAACCAGTTCAGTAGAACCAATTCATTTGTCTGTGTGTGTGTATGTGTGTGTGTGTGTGTGTGTGTGTGTGTGTGTGTGTGTTTGTGTGTGTAAGTACAATATACGAGGCTTGTTCAGAAAGTAAGCTCCGATTGATTGCCAAATTGAAACCACAGTGAACATCAGAAATGTTTTACTTGTAACAATTAGCTACACCTTTCAGCTACTTCTCTACGTAGTCACCGTTCTGACTTAGACTTTTGTCATAGCGTTGTACCAACTTTTCAATAGCCTCATCATAGAAGGCAGCCGCCAGTGCTTTCCGCCAATTCTCCACGCTGGCCTACACCTCGTTGTCTGTGTCAAAATGTTGTCTTCAAAGACAGCGGTTCATGTGACCAGAGATGAAACTCAGGGGGAGACAATTGCGGACTGTATTGTGGGTAATCTAACATTTCCATTTGAAAACGATGCAGGAGTATCTTCATTGCCCCTGCAGAATGCGGCTGAGAATTGTCGTGAAGACGAAACAGCACGACAGTTATGTAATGTTAGCTGCATAGCTTCAGGCGAAATTTCTCACCAGGCCCTCGTACTTGGCGGCAGACACTATTTTCTAGACATCTTTACGCACTCACTGCGAGCTCAGAAATGAGAAGAGCGACGTGATGCTAACTGGGGTTATACTAGAGACACTACCCAACACATCTGTGCAAAGCTTTATCGGATTTTCATAGTCGTTTCCATTTCGCGACCGATCGGAGCTTACTTTCTGAACACCCCTCGTAACTTCTGCACAATTTCAGTGCAGTAATGTGTTCATTGTAAATAAGTATTATAGTAGTTCTATTACATGTTTATTACCTTATAAATAAAAAAAAACTTCTTTTGTTTTAAATTCAGTGAATTAGTGTTTGTAAAATGATTCTTCCCTGTCGTGTTCATTAAAAAAATGACGATCATTCTACTTGGGACCTGTGGAAGGTATATTAGCTTATTTGTTTCAGATGTAAATATTTGTCATGTATTATTGTTTTTCTGACATGTTCTACATCCTGGAGGACCTCCTCACTACGGATCAATTGGAATGAAAGTAAATCTAATCTAATCTACATTCCATAGACTTCTGCTGTTCTCACAATTGGATACCTCAATTCCCGCCCCATGTTGCCATAAGCAGCCAGTATTGTCGAATGCCGCATATATCGCTGGTCTTTTCCTTGTCAGTTCCGCGTTGGGACGGAGCTGCTGCCAGCTCCCTAAGTTGTCTCTCGTGCCTGCTTCACTTCAGCCTCCCCCGGAAGGTTCCACATGTTGGCATTACATCTGTATCAACAGCACACCATCCTAGCTCCGGTAGTTGGCAATTTTAACTTCTATTGACGATGGGAGAGACAGGTATCGAAAGCTTGAGTAGCCTCACGTTGTTTTATTTATTTTCTTAGTGTTTTATTTGTTGCATATGATGCAGTTATCTGTAATGAAGTTCTGTCAAAGTATTCAGTCATACCTTGAGGCGAATTCAAAGTGGTGCAGAGACTGGCAACTATCCTTAAACGTTCAGAAGTGACGTGTGCATGTACATAACTGACTGTGGAACCTTCCCACTGCATTCTCTGTACTTCTCCGAGTAGATTTGTGGTACATTCTTACCACTGTTGACGAACTCTACATTATAGAACATGGTTAGTTCATATTATGGTGTTCATACAGGTTTTAATTAAGACTAAGATTTTTAATTACGTAAACTAACGTGTAATCCTTGCATCTTTCAGACAATTCGCTCTGTATTTTGATATGTACTTTTGCTCTGGTAGAGACTTCACTTTATATATTTTAATTACGTCAATTAATGAAACTTCCTGGCAGATTAAAACTGTGTGCCCGACCGAGACTCGAACTCGGGACCTTTGCCTTTCGCGGGCAAGTGCTCTACCAACTGAGCTACCGAAGCACGACTTACGCCCGGTACCCACAGCTTTACTTCTGCACTGGCCAACCTTCCAAACTTTACAGAAGTTCTCCTGCGAACCTTGCAGAACTAGCACTCCTGAAAGAAAGGATATAGCGGAGACACGGCTTAGCCACAGCCTGGGGGATGTTTCCAGAATGAGATTTTCATTCTGCAGCGGAGTGTGCGCTGATATGAAACTTCCTGGCAGATTAAAACTGTGTGCCCGACCGAGACTCGAACTCGGGAGCGAAAGGCAATGGTCCCGAGTTCGAGTCTCGGTCGGGCACACAGTTTTAATCTGCCAGGAAGTTTCATATCAGCGCACACTCCGCTGCAGAGTGAAAATCTCATTCTGGACGTCAATTAATATTCAACATTTGCATCTTCTAGACAGATTGCTCTTTATTTTTATTTTAATATGTACTTATTGCCTCTGTTATAACCTTCACTGTATAGCCCTTAAGATGACGTAATGTATCGTCTAAACTGGTAGCCTAAAAGTAAAAGTAAAACCTAAATAACGGTGACTGGCATTGTTTTATTGGATGTAAATTTGTGTCGGACAGCATGTCGAATTCGGGTTTTCGCTTATCGTGAGCTTCAGGCTATCCAGGCACTCTTCATTCCCAGACCGATAAATTGCATATTTCGTCGTCCCTGCGTACGATCTGTACTCGCACACACATGTAATTCTCGCAAATGGCAGAAATTTTAGTTGAATGTCTCTGCCCGGTATTGGCGGATAAAATGCTGAGTGCTATTGACAAGGGATTTCAGATCGATTCCGTATTCCTGGATTTCCGGAAGGCTTTTGACACTGTACCACACAAGCGGCTCGTAGTAAAATGGCGTGCTTATGGAATATCGTCTCAGTTATGTGACTGGATTTGCGATTTACTGTCGGAGAGGTCACAGTTCGTAGTAACTGACGGAAAGTCATCGAGTAAAACAGAAGTGATTTCAGGCATTCCCCAAGGTAGTGTTATAGGCCCTTTACTGTTCCTTATCTACATAAACGATTTGGGAGAGAATCTGAGCAGCCATCTTCGGTTGTTTGCAGATGACGCTGTCGTTTATCGACTAATAAAGTCATCAGAAGATCAAAACAAACTGCAAAACGATTTAGAAAAGATATCTGAATGGTGAGAAAATTGGCAGTTGATGCTAAATAACGAAAAGTGTGAGGTCATCCACATGAGTACTATAAGGAACTCTTTAAACGTCGGTTACACGATAAATCAGTATAATCTAAAAGCCGTAAATTCGATTAAGTACGTAGGTATTACAATTACGAACAACTTAAATTAGAAAGAACACATAGAAAATGTTGTGGGGAAGGCTAATCAAAGGCTGCGTTTTATTGGCATGACACTTAGAAAATGAAAATGATCTACTAAGGATACTGCGTACGCTACGCTACCCCTGTGCGTCCTCTTCTAGAATACTGCTGCGCGATGTGGGATCCTTACCAGGTAGGACTGAAGGAGTACATCGAAAAAGTTCAAACAAAGGCAGCACGTCTTCTATTATTGCGAAATATGAGAGGGAGTGTTACAGAAATGATACAGGATTTGAGCTGGAAATCATTAAAAGAAAGGCGTTTTTCATTGCGACGTAATCTTCTCATGATGTTTCAATCACCAACTTTCTCCTCCGAATGCGAAAATATTTTGTTCACACCGACCTACATAGGGCGGAACGATCACCACGATAAAATAAGGGAAATCAGAGCTCGTACGGAAAGATATAGGCGTCCATTCTTTCCGCGCGCTATACGAGATTGGAAAAATAGAGAATTGTCCAGGTGTTTCGATGAACCCTCTGCCAGACACTTAAATGTGATTTGCAGAGTATCCATGTAGATGTAGATGTAGAATAAGACATTGCAGTGCATGTGTTACTAAGGAGAATGATTCAATGGTGCTTCGGACATGCATGTCGTATCGTATAGTACTCTCGAAAATTTTCCTATGCGCTCTCATTTCTCTGATTTACGTCTTCTGGCAAGATAAATGCTACGAGAAGTAATCTGTTGTCTAGCTCTCCTTGGTACGTGATGTTGTTGTTGTTGTTGGCATTGTCGTCGTCGTCGTCATGGTCTTCACAGGGTGTTTTATGAAGCTCTACACACTAGTGCATCCTGCTCAAACCTCATCTCTCCTTACCTACTGCAAACTACGTCCGGTTGAACATAATACTATATTCAGACCTTGATCTCCAGATACAATTTTTACATCCTACATTTCCCCCATTACAGAACTGACAATTCCTGGATGTCGCAGGATGTGTCCTACCAACCGATTCCTTCGTTTGATCGAATTATGGCATAAACCTTTTTTCTCCACCAATTCTGTTCACTGCTTCCTCATTACGAATTCCATATATCCATGTAAGCTTCAACACTCTCTTGTAACACAACACTTCAGAACCTTATACTGGCTTCTTGTCTTCTGAAGGCCCTGTCCCAACTCCCCTATAACCGAAAGGCAAATCTAACGGTTCATTATTAGAATCAGTCCTGTCTGTCAAACGCAAGTCTGCCAGCCCTCCTCTCTAATTAACCTCTCATTCAGAACCAACTCCAGCGACCTCACTCTCTCACTCCTGTTCTCTATGACAAAGAATTTAATTTTTCACTCAGTCTCAGTCAAGTAATTACTAGTGTGCGTTCAATTAAACAAATTACTTTCATTAATTTAGATAAATGGCCGCCTTTGTAAAGTAGTTTTGAGGAAACCACTTACTTCAGTAAATGAAAAGTAATGCAATTAATTACTTCAGATTAAGAAAAGAATCAATAAATGTAAACCGTCTCTTGTATCTTCAAATGGCCACGGTATGTCTGGACTGTGACCTATCTATCGGAAGATACAATGACGGACTGCAGATTGGCCATTAATAGACACCATCACTTACTACCTCCTTATCTTCGTTCTTTTTCAGTACATGTTGTAACAGTGCAGTATGTATGGATAAAACCGAACCATCTTCATATCATTAAACCACACACCTGAAAGCTTAGTGTTTCTAAAAATATTGTGGAAGCCTTTAACATGAAAATATTCACTGTACCAGACTCTCATTTCAGATAAACTCAACATTGAAAAGTAGAATAAACTTAGCGGAAAGAAGTGTAGGCTCTGACTACCTTGGAAAGCCGTTTATGGGCCTTAAGACATGAGAAAACAGTATTATTCTATCAATATTATATCCAGCACTGTATTAATTAAAGTACTGTGTAAGTTTTTAAGTTATCTATCTGCAGTGATTTAACAAACTGTTAATAAAACGTACTTACTTGCAAAGCTGAGAGTGTGTGGCTACAAAACCGGTTAAACTTCATAAACGTATTGTGAATCACTGCAACTGGACGTGTATAAGTAAAAGAAACAGTCGTATAGTAACTTTAAGATGCGTATGTACACGAGCAGCTTTATAATACCAAACAATATTTCAGTTATTTCCACTATAATACTGTGATCACGTAATTATTCTCCTATTTTAAACTCGTTCAGGCAGAATAACACGTAGCAGTTATATTCTCAGGTAACGAATAAACTGTGCCTCTCTTATAACTCTTTCATGAGCTTAGTAAAAAGTGAGATTAACACTTTCACTCTTCCTGAAGAAATACAGAAATACTTTTTCTTTTAAATGGTCTCAGCAAAGTGCTGATTATTATATTTGAGGTCTGAGTGTGCATTAATGACTTAAGAACTGCTACTTCTCGTTTTAATAATCCTATGCAAATGTATTGATATGCTGAATGGCTGAAGAAATATCTGGTTTGTATGAGACATGTAAAGATAATCACTCTGACAGTTCACACTATCTCAGTTACAGCGAAGCAGTACTAATTATCACTTCATTGGTTAGGCTAATGATTTAAAATCTTTTCTAGTCACACGCGAAGTTAAGTTAGGTGAAGTGACTGGAAGGGTAATTTTTAATCTTTCACAATCGAGAGATCAAATAGTGAAGCAGCAGAGGATCAAATAGGGGAAAAGACAGGGCCTTGTAAAAATCCTTGAACTACGCAGGAGGTATTGAATTCAACTGATGAAAGAATAAAAATGCAGTAAATGAAGCAGACGAAAGTGAGTGCAAACGTCTAGAAAATGAGATTGACATGAAGCGCAAAATGCCTAAACGGGAATGGCTAGAGGTCAAATGTAAGGCTTCAGAGGCATGTATAACTAGGGAAAGGTAGATACTGCCTACAGGACAACTAAAGACTGATTTGGAAGAAAGAGATGCAGATGTATAAATATCAAGAGCTCAGACAGAAAACCAGTCCTGAGCAAAGGAAAACTGAAAGTTGGAAGGAGTATATAGAGGATCTCTAAAAGAGAGTTAAACTTGAATGCAGCATTACAGAAATTGAAGAGGACGTAGATGAAGGTGAAATGGGACATATGATATTGCGAGAAGAATTTGACAGAACACTGAAAGACTAAACAAGACCCCGAGAAAAGACGACGTTCCGCCAGAACTACTGAAAGCCGTCGCAGAACAAGCTGTAACAAAAGTCTCCCATCTCTTGTGCAAGATGAATGACACAGGCGAAATATCGCCAGACTCCGAGAAGAATATAATAATTCCTATTCCAAAGAAAGCAGGTGCTGACTGTTGTGGAAATTACCGAAATATAAGTTTAAAAAACCATGCGTGCGAAACACTAAAACGAATTGCTTACGCAGCATTGAAAGAACAGGTAGAAGCCGACCTCGGGAATGATGTTTGGATTCCGGAGAAACATCGGAACAAGCTGGGTAATACTGACCCTACAGCGTCTGTGAGAAAATGGGTTAAGAAAAGGCCAATCCACGTTTATAGCATCCGTAGACTTAGAGAAAGCTTTTGACAATGTTGACTGGAATACTCTTTTTGCAGTTCGGAAGTTAGCAAGGGTAAAATATAGCGAGCGAAAGGCTGTTTACAACTTGTACAGAAACCAGACGGTATCTATAAGAGTCAATGATCATGAAAAGAAAGCAGTGGTCGAGAAGGGAGTGAGATAGGTTTGTAGTCTATCCGCTGTGTTGTTCAATCTGTGAAACGAGCAAAGAGTAAATGAAACAAAAGAAAAATTTGGAGTAGGAATGAACGTTCAGGGAGAAGAAATAAAAACTTTGATGTATCCTGATGACATGGTACTTTTGTTAGACATAGCAAAGGACCTGGAAAAGCAGTTGAACGGAATGGTCAGTGACTTGAAAGGAGAATATAGAATGAAAATCAAAAAATGCGAAACAAGGATAATGGAATGTACTCGAATTAAGTTAGTTGATGCTGGGGGTATAGATTAGAGAGAAAGACACTTAAGGTAGTAGATGAGGTTTGCTATTTGGGCAGCAAAATAAATGATGGATGGCCGAGGATATAAAACACAGTTTCCCACCGGCAAGAAAAGCGTTTCTGAAGAAGAGAAATTTGTTAACATCGAGTGTAGGTTTAAGTGTTAGGAAGAATTTTCTAATAGTATTTGTATAAAGTATAGTCATACACGGAAGTGAAAAATGGACGATAAAGAGATTAGACAAAAACAAAATTGATTATTTTGAATTGTGGTTGTCCAAAGATTGCTAAAGATTAGGTGATGAAATCTTATAACTAATGAGGACGTTCTGAACAGAATTGGGGAGAAAAAATTTTGTGGCATACCAGACTAGATGAGGGGATCGATTGATAAAACACATTCTGAGACATCAAGGGGTCACCAATTCTGTAAAGGAGGTAAGCGTGGGGGATATAAATCGTACAGGGAGGCCAAGAGATGAATACAGAAAGCAGATTCAGAAGGATGTAGTTTGCAGTAGCGGAGATGAAAGCTCTTGCCCAGGTTAGGGTAGCATGGAGAATTGCATTCACCCGTTCTTTGGACTGAAGACCACATCAACAACAACACCTTCCAGAATGAGATTTTTACTCTGCAGCGGAGTGTGCGCTGGTATGAAACTTCCTGGCAGATTAAAACTGTTTGCCGGACCGAGACTCGAACTCGGGACCGTTGCCTTTCGCGGGCAAGTGCTCTACCAACTGAGCTACCCAAGCACGACTCACACACCGTCCTCACAGCTTTACTTCTGCTAGTACCTCGCCTCCTACAAGGTTCGCAGGAAAGCTTCTGTGAAGTTTGGAAGGTAGGAGGTGAGGTACTGGCAGAAGTAAAGCTGTGAAGATGGGGCGTGAGTTGTGCTTGGGTAGCTCAGTTGGTAGTGCACTTGCCCACGAAAGGCAACGGTCCCGAGTTCGAGTCTCGGTCCGGCACACAGTTTTAATCTGCCACGAAGTTTCAACAACACATTGTTTCTTTACGGTTTATACTGTTCAAAACTAGCAAAAATTTTTAATCTACACGCTGTCACACAAATATATATAACTCTTCGCCCTTCCCTTTTTTTGCGGCCGTATTCAACATATTTTGGGTTCAGTCGGTAATTGCTCTTAGGTATGGCTTCACATATCACTGATTTGTATGTACGCTATCTTCTTCAAGTACCATTACGAACATTACTATAAGTAATTTAGATAATTTATTAGAGGCCAGTAACTGGTATTTAGAGCAGAAAGTCTCCACAGTACGTCCACTTTAATTTTCTTCTTGAGATATGTTGCACATTAACCAGAGCTGTTTGAGAGTATACTCCACTACAATTACAGCAACTGCATTTTGTTACCTCCCCACTATATGTTTCTGTATAAAATTTAGTCCAACTTCAACTCCAAATCTATAAAAAATCTACGTATTGCCAAAACTATGTACCTACAAACCGTTTTCCAACTTAAACTCGAATGATAACTTATGACTAAACAGAACCTAATTTGAATTGAACTGTAACTGATCTGAATACAATTTGTCTTTATAGTAAATGCGCAACTAAAGTAAAACAATTGTCTGGCCCAAATCAAAATTTCCACCTACGTCGCGCCTTGACAACATTGTTGCAGACTTCCCGAAAGGACAACAGCAAACAGCAAGCAGGCAGTGGCTAAGCTAGAGTACTATTTTTTACATTAAATTTACAGACAATATTGAACCTGGTACTTACCACATGGTGCAAAGTGGTTATGCGTAATGATAAATATTTAAACAGTGGGATAAATAGAGTAATTATTCCTGTGAATTTATATTCCAAGAAACGAGTATAGAATAATGCACATATTCAAGAAGACAGAATAACATTTGCATTGGTCTGAACAATTCTATGCTTAATGAACAACGAACTGAAGAGGGTGCAGTGTTAACAGAGAATTTCGGTAAAAGACCAAACAACCTAATTAGTTGATATCTTAATGAATGACTCAGGGAAATAGAGTGCTCTCTCTTCCAGCTTTGAGGCAGTTAAATAGCTGACAACAATGTTTCTTATAGATTAGCTGTGCAGTGCTGCAGCCTTACATCAAATTTCGTCTCTTGAGAGATAATATCATTATTGAAAATTTATATTCTCTTCACTTTTCAATATATATCATCATATTCATCCTTGCAATAAATGTTTCTTCATCTGACAGATACAACCGCAATTCAGCACAGTCCATTCATACCTCTTTCGAACCAAGAGTGAATCAGACAGGGCAGAGGCAAAGACCATGCCACAACAAAAGATTGTTTAACAGTAACATAACTTGCTCTCTCTCCTTTGTGCACGTCGATAACTTGCAAAAGTCAAAACGACATGCCTACCTTAAAACTTACGCTGTAATTATTGCAGTTCCACTCTATACACAAATGATCACAGAATACTTTCCAGTTTCTGAACGAATAAATACGACGCATTGCATGCTAAATTTAGTACGGTCAGACAGTTATATACCCAAAATTTCGACTCGGCTGACAGGCTTCGCACACTACATGTTACTCCACGATTGCATAAATCAGACTGTGTATTTGTCTCTCATTACGTTCTGGAGCGCACAATAACTTTCCGTACCCTCCAAGTCATCTGTAGTTTTTCCGTTTCAGACATACATAAGTGTCGATATTGATCAGGATGAGATTCTAAATCAAATCTCACATTATCATTCTCGTTGACTTTCTACACTGCTATTGTTACAGTGAATTGTCTCAGAAAGTAGAGGAAACAAGAATAACAAACAAAATATCTATACTGGGCTTTAAAATAAGTGTCATCATCTACAACACACTTCTGACGTGGGTTGTACAGCTGTTTGAAACTGTCAGCAAACGCTTATTGTGGAATCTTTCGAAACACGGTAGCCACGCGTTGTTCGGTATTTGCATCATTATCCGATACAAGACATGGTGCAACCAGCACGATCCGAGGACCGAGAAACCGTCAGTGGCATGGTGTTCATCGTCTTCCCCTCCTCCGTCGATTATAAACGTGCAATCAACGTCGTTATAATCTTCTATTTCGTAGGTCAATGTTTTTTTGGGAGAGAGGGAACACGTTGAACATTAAGCCGTTGACTGTATCTTGGTCTACGGATCGTATGTGTAGCGACCACATAAAACAAACAGTGGGAAAAGCAGATGTCAGAATGAGATTCACATCAAGAAGCTTAAGGAAATGTGACTCATCCTCGAAGGAAGTAGCTCACAAGGCGTTTTTTCGGGAAATTCTTAAGCGTTGTTCACCGGAGTGGGACTCTTATCAGGTAGAACTGGTACAAGAGTTAGAGAAGATTCAGGGAAGAGCGCCGTTTCACCACGGAACCTTTTCATCAGGGCGAAGAGTGGGACAACATATTACTTTCTCCCATTTACATCTCGCGAAAAATCCACGACGAGAAAATTCGAGGAATTAGAGCTAATACAGAGGCTAACCGACTATCATTCTTCTCATTCACCATTCACGATGGAACAGGAAAGGGAGGACAATTAGTGGTAACAGATATACCCTCCACCACCTATCGTTAGGTTTCTTGGGGAGTGTGACGTGGATTGGCAGTATCAGGTCTCATGTCCTGTAATGAAGCGGGTATCAAGGAAAGCGTGGTCACGGTGCTTCGAGCGGCTCTACAGTAGACGTTTGGTGACAGTTTCCAACAGCTTCACACTCGATGTCAGAAGTGGGTTGTAGCTTATGGTAATTGCTTTGAAGACCCGTAATTGCTTTGAAGACCCGTAATGGTATATTTTTGGTAAGTCTTCTTTCCTTTATTTTCTGATGCCATTCACCCTCTAGAACAGTATAAAACTACACAATAATACACAACGAGACATTTTAATGCAGTAATTTAAGCGCAACCTTTCATAAAACTACTCAACAAAAAAATCTAATACATTTTATTGTGGTATTAATGGTTAATTATTGTGTATCCGTCCACCTTTCTCTTTCATACAAGGCTACACTTGAGACAAGACCTTATAATAACTACACTGCGTTATGTGCTAATAAAGTTCTCTGTTGGACATGGGCGTTCGATGCTGTTGCTAGTCTGCATTTTATATCGTCCCTACGTCGGCCATAATCTGTTATTTTGGCAACCCAAATTTTATATCTCAGTTACTGCTTTTAGCGTCTCATTCCCTAATCTAATTTCCATAGCATCTCCTGATTTACCTATCCAGCCCATTACATGTGTCTTATTTTTTGTTGGTGTTCATCTGATAATCTCTTTCAAGACATTATACATTCCATCCAACAGCTCTTCAACGACCCCTGCCGTCTCTGACACAATGACTCTGACTTCGTCAAAGCTCAAGGTTTTTCTTTCTTCTTCTTGAACTTTGATTCCTCTTCCTGATTTCTCCTTCTTTACCTGTATCTCCTTGGAACATAACCTCTTGCGGTTTCCACGACATACCTGTCTGTAATGTTCAAAACCTGCCAAGATTCGACTAAAGGAATACCTGACGAAACGCACCACTCTTCTGTGCATCTCCTCCTTATCCCCCAATAATCCTGTACAATAAATATATTTATATTTAGGAATATGCGAAAAATATAATCCTGCAACTTCAGAACAAAATCTCGCGGAATTTTCGACGTAAGTACCATGACCACTTAACGTCACACATTTATTTACGCTGTATTTCATAGTTTGGAGGTTAGTTATTTTCACATAGGGCGCTTCTAACACTGTTTTTCTACCGTAGGGCAACAACACACCAAAACACTTCGCTACAGTGGAATAATAAAAATAGAAAACGGACGATAATGTAAAGTGTATCTTGAAAATCGTGTGAACAGCCGTCTGATGATGAACTTGCCAGTTCGCAATGCGAAATTGATCACTCTGCTTCAAGAGAGGCGGTATAGAAGAACGCGGAGGTATTTTGCTGTCAGTAGAGAAGCAGTAACAACAGAGACGGACGATCAAGAGAGCTCAGTGATTTCGATCGTCTACTCGTCCTTGGATGTCACCTGAGTAAGATATCCATCAAGGACATTTCAACGCTTCTAAGTTTCCTAGTCGACTGCAGTGACTCTGAACTGGGAACTGAGAGAACGCGAATGAACCACACCTAAACCAGACAGACCTCATGATTTAACTGAGGCATTTGACTGTGTTGATCACAAAATATTTCTCCAGATGTTGGACCATTACGGAATAAGGGGAAGAGCTCACAATTGGCTCACCTCTTACTTTAGCAACAGGCAGAAAAACGTCATTATTCACAATGTTGATAACGGCTGTGATGTGGGATCTGAATGGGGTACTGTCAAGTGGGGGGTGCCCCAGGGATCAGTGTTGGGGCTGCTCCTGTTCCTTATTTATATAAATGATATGCCCTCTAGTATTATGGGTAACTCTAAAATATTTCTGTTTGCTGACGACACTAGCTTGGTACTAAAGGATGTTGTGTGCAACATTGACTCGGTTTCAAATAGTGCAGTACATGATCTCAGTTCATGGCTTGTAGAAAATAAACTAACGTTAGATCACAATATGACTCAGTTTTTACAGTTTCTACCACACAATTCAACAAAACCTGGCGTTGTAATCTCACAGAACGGGCATTTCATTAGTGAAACTGAACAGTTCAAATTTCTAGGTGTTGAGAGAGATAGTAAGCTGTCGTGGAAATCCCACGTTCAGGATCTTGTTCAAAGACTTAATACTGCCATTTTTACAATTCGAACGGTATCAAAAGTGAGTGATACTTCGACACGTAAATTAGTCTACTTTGCTTGTTTTCATTCACTTATGTCGTATCATATTATGTTTTGGGGTAACTCTTCCCATTCTAGAAGGATATTTTTGGCTCAGAAACAGGCGGTTCGGGCAATAAGTGGTGTGAGTTCGCGAAACTCTTGTCGACCTCTGTTCATGAGTCTGGGTATTCTGACATTGACCTCTCAATATGTATATTCCTTATTGTCGTTTCTTGTCACCAATATTACTTTATTCTCAAGAATAAACAGCTTTCATTCGGTTATTACTCAGCAGAAATCATACCTGCATTTGGATCGGACTTCCTTAAGTCTTGTGCAAAAAGGTGTGCAGTATACTGCTGCATCCATGTTCAATAAGCTGCCGCTCGAATTCAAAAATGTTAGCAGTAATCCACGCGCTTTCAAATTGAAGCTGAAGAGTTTCCTCATGGGTCCTACACTTCTGTGTAGGAGTTCCTTGAAAAATTAAGCTGATTCGTATTGTATTGCTGATAGCCTTTACTTACACTTATAGCCTGACTTTTTTCAGGTTGATGAACATTTATTTTTATCTGTGTATTACTTTTATGTTGTAAGTTCATGTACTGACACGTCCCATGGCCCTGGAGATTTACTCCTCAATATGGTCCTACGGAACTTGACGTGCACATAAAAATAAAATAAAAAAATAACAGGCATGGACTGCGTGGCATAGTGAGTGTGTGACTGTAAAAAATCGCATAACATCAAAGGAAGGAATCGCTCGTTGGCACTAACCTGCAACCGGCAGTCCAAGTAGCGCCATCACTGAGCATAGGGCGTTAAGATGGTTGGTTGGTTGGTTTGGGGAAGGAGACCAGACAGCGTGGTCATCGGTCTCATCGGATTAGGGAAGGATGGGGAAGGAAGTCGGCCGTGCCCTTTCAGAGGAACCATCCCGGCATTTGCCTGGAGTGATTTAGGGAAATCACGGAAAACCTAAATCAGGATGGCCGGACGCGGGATTGAACCGTCGTCCTCCCGAATGCGAGTCCAGTGTCTAACCACTGCGCCACCTCGCTCGGTTAGGGCGTTAAGACTATAGGGCACAGTTGTCCAGTAGTTCCTCATAAACCACACATTTCTGTAGTCAATACTAAGCGGCTGTTGTGGTTGTGCGAAGAGTGACGCAACTAGACAGTGGATGTCTGGAAACGAGTGCTCTGGAGTCAGGAATCACGCTATACACAGTAGCAAGGGTTTGGGATTGGCGATGCTGAGGGATCGTTATCTGCCATTATACACTCGTGTTCAGAAAAAAAGAACATCTTGAACGACTAGAAATAGGACGTTCATATTCACATCATTAGCATTTCAGCCACCTCGGATCAGCATGTGTCCTCTCCTTTAGCAGGCACAGGGTCCGCCATGGGCCCTGTTAACTTGCCCCATGCATTATGGCATCGACGAGTATAAGCCGTGAATGGCATCCTGTGGTATAACCATACATGCCGTACAATGTAGGCTTTCACGGTCCGTGTTGTCTTCAGTTGAATCTTCCGGGCTGAGAGGCCGTGGTCGTTGTATAAAATTTCCATCTGACGTTTCGTCTTCATCCGCGGGAAACATCTTCTGACGTCGTCCTTCTACTGCCACTGAGGCTCCACGTACTCTAGCATTTATAGAGCGCATAGAGGGCACCACCATTCGTCACGTGATATCGACGGTATGCCTATTTTCGGAAGGCGTCATCATTCTCGATAAATAGTAATCGATTGTCATTCTGCTGTCGCAACGTCGACATCCATATTTTGACCTACTTTAAAACTTCCTCTCTTCTATTAAAATTGTTATGGTGTTTGTGAATCTCTATTGCTTATGTTCGACTAAGCGGGTGTTTACACTTCTATTCGTTGCTCCAATATATACTTGTCCACAACTACATGGAATTTTGTATACCCCAGATGTTGCTAGGAGGTGTATGGGGTCTTTTGCAGTTCTTAAGTATTCCTTAATCTTCTTGGTGGGCCTGTAGATTGTTTCGATCCCATACTTGGCCAGAACTTTTCCGATACGTTACTTGACTTTATTATTGAACGGTAGGAAAACTTTTCTAGTAGTTGACCGTTGTTGCTCTGGACTTCTGGATTATTTTCTTCTTTGATGGAGGGCTCGATCAGTTTCCCTCCCGGTATATCCGTTTTTCGTGAAGGCTGACCTTAAGTGATTTAGTTCATCTTGTAAGTAAGCCGGCTCGCAGATTTTGTTGGCCCTGTCCACCAAGGTTTTCATGTAACCTCTCTTTTGCCTAGGATGATCGTTAGATTCCTTGTAGAGGTATCGATCCAAGTGAGTGTTCTTTCTGTATACCTTGTGGCCCAGCGTCACATCCACACGTTTAATTACCGACACATCCAGGAAATTGAGTTGACCGTTGCTCTCTTCCTCCATCGTGAACTGTATTTTCTGGTTAATGCTATTCAGATGCACCAAGAAGACGTCCAACTCTTCTTCACCATGAGTCCACACTACAAATGTGTCATCAACATAGCGGTACCATTTAGAAGGCATTTTACTGGCAGTCTGCAGCGCTCGCTGTTCTAAGATCTCCATAAGTTAATTGGCAACAGGTGGGCTGAGAGGGCTTCCCATCGCCACCCCGTCGATCTGTTCGTAAAACTCGTTGTTATATTGGAAATAATTCGTCAGGCAGTGTTTAAATAAAGCCACTATGTCAGTCGTAAAAATATCTGCTATATGTGGTGAAAATTTTATACTTCGACCACGGCCTCTCAGCCCGGAAGGTTCAACTGAAAACATACATGTCGTATTGACTTGGTTCCAGAGCCCATCTTTGAGGATTGGCGCTGGGTAACAGTGCTAAACCAGTCGCTTCAGCATATCCCACATACTTTCGATTGGCGACAAGTCTGGTGATCTGGCGCTCCAGGACAAAAGGATGACATCCTGTGACACCAAGAAGGCACCTTTCCGTACAGTAACATGTGGTCCTACATTATCTTGCTGAACAATGGCACCTGGGCTGTTGTGCAGAATGGGTATGGTTACGGGTCGCATGATGTCATTCATGTATTTATATTAAAAATGAAGAAACTCCGCCAGCTGTATTTAAGGTGTCGATTTTATTTCGGCAACTAGTTTCAGCGTTTTAACAACGTTATCTTCAGGTCCATACACTTGCTGACGTCAACTGCATGAGGCTGATACTAGAAGTCAGTGGTGAGATACGGACGTGCTCCGTGTGGAAGGTGGTGTACGTCACACTGGTCACAGTGCCTTCGACGAGCACCAACTGTTATTTGTGGTGGTACCCAACAGCACCCCACACCAAAATGCCTCGAGTTGGCTCTGTAAGTCTTGTGCGAATACAGTCACTGTGATGCCGCGCACCCTGTCTGCCACGAACCAAAATGCGGCCATCGTTTTCAAACAAACAGAATCTGGATTCGTCCGAAAACACTATCTGATGCCATTCCTGTACGCAGTGACGCGATTCCACACACCATCGCCTTCCAGTACGTTTATGCACATTCGTCAAAGGTAGGCGGAGAAGTGGACGACGCGCACGTAATTAACTGCGACGGACTGTCACCCGTGATAGAGTAGCGTTTGAGATCTGTTACACCGTTCCACTGTATAGAAAGAGCCGAGGAGGATCCAGATCTGTCCAGCAATGGCATTCGGATGAAGTGTTGATCTTCTCTGCGGGGGGGGGGGGGGGGGGGGGCGACCTGACCTAGAGCGTCGTTTTCTACGGCCTTCCCTGAACCACCTGCTACACCGGCGAAACACTTCGTCACATCTGAGTAACAATACCCCAGGTGGACGCACCACATCCTCTCATGGAAATAATGTGCCTTTTCTAAAACTGTGATGCTGTTTTGACGATACGGTGCGCGGATACGTCTGCGTCGCATTCTGCATCGCTGATCCATTACCAATGGTTTATAGTGAAAACTTGGCACTTGGTGCAGGGAGTGTCAACTGACCCTTAACATAGACAAATGTAATGTATTGCGAATACATATAAAGAAGGATCATTTATTGTGTGATTATATGATAGCGGAACAATCACTGGTAGCAGTTACTTCTGTAAAATATCTGGGAGTATGCGTGCGGAACGATTTGTAGAGGAATGGTCATATAAAATTAATTGTTGGTAAGGTGGGTGCCAGGTTAAGATTCATTGGGAGAGTCCTTAGAAAACGTAGTCCCTCAACAAAGGAGGTGGCTTACAAAACACTCGTTCGACCTATACTTGAGTATTGCTCAGCAGTGTGGGATCCGTACCAGATCGGGTTGACGGAGGATATAGAGAAGATCCAAAGAAGAGCGGCGCGTTTCGTCACGGGGTTATTTGGTAAGCGTGATAGCGTTACGGAGATATTTAGCAAACTCAAGTGTCAGACTCTGCAAGAGAGGCGATCTGCATCTCGGTGTAGATTGCTGTCCAGGTTTCGAGAGGGTGCGTTTCTGGATGAAGTATGGAATATATTGCTTCCCCCTACTTATACCTCCTGAGGAGATCACGAATGTAAAATTAGAGAGATTCGAGCGCTCACGGAGGCTTTCCGGCAGTCGATCTTCCCGCGAACCACACGCGACTGGAACAGGAAAGGGAGGTAATGACAGTGACACGCTAAGTGCCCTGCGCCACACACCGTTGGGTGGCTTACGGAGTATAAATGTAGATGTAGAAACGACAGCCTGAGGCACATTTTACCGGTAGTTATTGTTGCAAAATGTTTAGACAACATAGTTACGTGGAGACAACAGCGATTGGTTATTTATAATCAATTATTCAAAATGACAGTCTCAATCGCATTATTTATTATGCCGCCAACCGGTTTCAACCCGCGATGGGGTCATCTTCAGGGCAATTTACACTGTAAAGTGATAATATTACTAAGTAAGCATGTACGTAATCTACAAGCAGTTAGCCAAAGTTACATAAACAAACAGATTTTTATACCCATTTGGTCGCTCGCTGGAGTCGTCACCTGCCTGTGCACGGATGTTAACTATGCATTGTTGGCTCTCAGCATGAGCTTAAATAACGGCCAACAACACGTGAGCAGGCGGTAACGCCCTCCACGCTGACCAACGGTAGTTGCATGCTTAAGCAAGATACCGTAAATTTTAAAGTTTGTTCCAGTTGTAATTTAAAACTCAATAGAAAATAAATAATAATTGAAAGTAATTAAATCTCCAGAAATTTACAATCATTTAAAATTCAGATAACTGTTGTCCAGTTAATTTTTCACATCATTTGTGGACAGAGCAGAGCCCTCTCTATCTTATGTGGTAGGGACGCCGTTGCCATGGGAGATAGTATACCGGGTGATCAAAAAGTCAGTATAAATTTGAAAACTGAATAAATAACGGAATAATGTAGATACAGGGGTACAAATTGACACACATGCTTGGAATGACATGGGGTTTTATTAGAACCAAAAAAATATAAAAGTTCAAAAAATGTCCGACAGGTGGCGCTTCATCTGATCAGAATAGCAATAATTAGCATATCAAAGTAAGACAAAGCAAAGACGAAGTTCTTTACAGGAAATGCTCAATATGTCCACCATCATTCCTCAGCAATAGCTGTAGTCGAGGAATAATGTTGTGAACAGCATTGTAAAGCATGTCCGAAGTTATGGTGTGGCATTGGCGTCGGATGTTGTCTTTCAGCATCCCTAGAGATGTCAGTCGATCACGATACACTTGCGACTTCAGGTAACTCCAAAGCCAATAATCGCACGGACTGAGGTCTGGGGATCTGGGAGGCCAAGCATGACGAAAGTGGCGGCAGAGCACACGATCGTCACCAAATGACGCGCGCAAGAGATCTTTCACGCGCCATCTGTCGGACATTTTGTGGACTTCATTTTTGTTTGGATCTAATAAAACCCAATGTCATTCCAAGCATGTAAATTTTTACCTCTCTATCTACATTATTCCGTGGTTTATTAAGTTTTCAAATTCATATTGACTTTTTGATCACCCTTTATATCAAGCGCCCCCTAGCCTCTCTCGTCATGGTAGCCGCTTCGTATAAGTCGTCTGTTGTAATATCATCTTTGCGCGGCGTTCTTTGTTATGGTAACGGCGTACCATAACGATTCTTCCGCCATTTTGTTGTCCATCCATATGGTCTTCTGCTGCGGCGTCAAAAAATAATGTATTAAAAACGATACGTTGACAATATTATCTGAAGGCACAACAGAAGAAATAACTTCCGTTTTGGCTGTTTCGTGATTCGAGTGTGGTCCTCTTACTGCGCTTGAGAAAAGGCTAAATTTAGATTTTATGGACACATTTTACAATGTTGTGTAGAACGTACAACGCACCATTTCGGAAATGAAGACCGCGTCAGAATGACAACGCAACCTTCCTTGAAGCAGCTTCTGTGAGGCAATGGTATTTAGGTACCCTCCTGGAAAGTACTGGCCTGCCCAAGGTCCCGAGCTGAACACAACGCAGCAGCTTTGGGAAGAGTTAGAACATTGATTAGCTTTGAGCCTCAGCGTCCGACATCACTACCTCCCCTGTTTCGGCTCTTGAACAAGAATGGGCCGTCATCGCTCCACGGACATTCAGACACGTCAGTGAAAGTGTCCCCAGCAGAGTTCAAGCCGTATAAAGGTGTAGAGTAGACACAACACATAGTGATGTCCACATAGTGATCTGGTAGTGTACGTAGGACGACGCACATTCCTAAATTTTTATACACTTGCCACTGGTCAGTATAAAGTTGATCATCATGTAATCAAACAATAATCCCTCCTGGCGCGTGTTTACCTTACAGTTAATTGTAGTGAAGCTCAGGTCCTGCACAAATCCTCGATTCCTTTCAGATCTTCCAGCACTGCGCTATAAGTTTTGGAATAGATCATCCACAAACAACCACACATACCGGAAGCCTGTCATGAAGGTAATCGTTTTGCTACAACCGAACGAAGAAAGCCCCTGTTTCAGCCCAAAAATGAAGAATATGTCCTAGGCAGAGCTAGACATGTAAAAGAAGGGAACTAGTCTTTCGACTAATCCAGCAACATCAAACACATTTAAATCGGAACATCTTGATAAGTACGTGCTTATTAGCATTAGTACCCATAATAATAATAATAGCGTGTGATGAGGACCTCCCGTCGGGTAGACCGTTCGCCTGGTGCAGGTCTTTCGATTTGACGCCACTTGGGCGACCTGCGCGTCGATAGGGATGAAATGATGATGATTAGGACAACACAACACCCAGTCTCTGAGCGGAGAAAATCTCCGACCCAGCCGGGAATCGAACCCGGGCCCTTAGGATTCACAATCTGTCGTGCTGACCACTTTTTTTTATATTTATTTATTTATTTTCAATAAGGATCACTCTGTTAAAAGGAACATATATACCATTTCATCGTATAGTATGTGCATTACATAGTGAGTGGTGAGAAAAGCGTGAGGTTCATCATCAGCTGTCAAATGTGCACACCGACTGCAGCCGGCACATTCCAACTGCGTGGGGGGTCAAGGAAGACTGCCTGAAGATAATTGGCAAAGGTTTTCCGATAGTGTGACCATCTATGAACCTCACTGTGGGCTTGATGCAAGAAATACCAAAAGTCAAGTCGCGACGTGGCAGTATCCCCATAGAGGTACGCGATCGTCCAACCTTTGATCCAGATGATCGACTGTGATTTAGTCGCCGGAAAGGAGTCACTCTCCGGATGTAAGAAGGAAGCAGGTGTAATATGTTGCGGGGTCACACGGAGGTAGCAAGCCACCATCTGTCTTCCTAGGAGCCAGACGTCCTCCACCGCGATACAAGTTAAGCGGTGATGGTCGTCATCCACTTGGTGACATTTCGGGCATAGTGGAGTGTCCACTAGTCCAATTGCATGGAGCCGTTGGTGGGTGTTGAACTTGCCACAGGCGACAGAGAACCACAGTGCCCGAACGAAGGTAGGAAAGAATTTTTGGTGCACATGTCTCCAAATCTTCGGTCAATGCAACCTGGGGTGTTTCAGTTCAATTACATTACAACTTATCCGTCGTAGCAGCCAAACATAAAAATTCTTCGCGCATGGCGGTCTCGTGTGCGGAAGCTCGTCTCTGATATAACTAAGTTCCACGATAAATGTTGAGACATGCGCAAAATGTGGCGTAATGTTGCCCAGCGCCACCGGAGGTGTGAGGGACGCTGGAACCAGAAGATCCAGTAGGCGGGATGTAAGGGAATCACGCCCGCTATGCCATTGCTTATACATTGTGGCTAGAAGGAGCGCCGTCGCACGGCAGTGAACATTCGTAAGTCCGAGTTCCCCCTTGTCCGTAGGGAGAGTGAGCGTTTCGTATCGCACCTTGAGGGGCGATCCAATCATCACGAAATAGCCTAGTGCTGATTGAAGTCGACGTCCAACCGTAAGTGGTAGGGGCAGGATATGCGAAATATGCACCATTCGAGAAACCACATAAGTGTTCAGGTACTCGACTCGCTGCAAAGGATCAAGGCGCCGTAGGAGATGTTGTCGGACCATGGTACGTGTTGTCTGTAAAATACGTCGGTAGTTAACTGCTGCAGTATGTTTTACAGATGAGGTAAAGTCTATGCCGAGATAGCGGAATCGTTGCACATAAGGAAACGGACTGATTTCTTCCGGCGTAAGGCCCCTTCCCACCGGCATTGCCGCCGATTTGTTCATGTTCACTGCACTCCCCGCGATCACACTGTGGTCCAACAACAGTTCAAGGACCGTCTTCACCTCTTCCTCAGAACGAACGAGCAGCAGAAGGTCGTCCGCATAGGCACGACATTTGAAGGTGTAGCCCCGTACTTCCATCCCAGAAAGAGAATTGGTGAGCCTCCAAATTAATGGTTCCAACGCTATCGCGAACAGCAGCATCGAAAGAGGGCAGCCCTGGCGAATGGATCGTCGAATTTGAATGGGCCCTGCTAAACGCCCATTAACCTGTACCAAGGATTGTGCGCCCCCGTAAATCCTTCTAATGAGACCAGTAAAACGGTCTGGAAAACCCATTTGTTCCAGTACAGCATACAGATAGTTGTGGCGCACCTTATCAAAAGCACTGTCAAAATCAACCGCCACCATCGCCGCTTTAAGCCGGCACTCCTCCGCCAGTGCTATCACATCACGGCATTCGCCAGTAGCTGTTTGCACATTCACCGATCCACCCGGTGTCGTCTGTTCCGGAGAGAGAACGCTACGAATTAACATACGACATCGGGACGCTAGCAACCGTGCAAAGATCTTATAGTCGGCATTAAGCAGGGTGATGGGGCGATAATGTGTGACCGTAATTCCTGACTTCGGTTTATGTACTGGCACCAGGAGGCCTTCCATAAAAGCCGGTGGAATAGGCGCATCGGAATTTAACATCTCGTTGTACATTTCCGTCCATCGCGGTGCCATTTCGTTGCGAAATTCGCGATAGAATTCAGCAGGAAGCCCATCAATGCCTGGGGACCGATTCAAAGCACCTAGTGCGATCGCATCATGTACTTCCTCACAGCTAATGGCTTCCAGTAAGGTTCCCGCGGCTTCCACCGTCAGTGTACGGGAGACGGTCGTGGCTATACGGTCGAGATCATCGAAAGAGGCTGCTTCTTCCCGATAGATGTGTTGGTAATGGTCGACGAATGCAGAGACAATGTCCGCTGACGCGTCACTCTTCGGTCTTCGCGGGTGATTAACTCCCGTACCAAAACGCGTCGTCGGTGCTTTCGTTCATTCACGACGTGGTGCATGGAAGGAATCTCGTGCCTTATCGTATCGTGACATCTGGCGCGCACCATGGTTCCCTGAAGATGTTTCCGAGCTAAAGCCACTAGTTTAGCTTTTATCCTTTTGCGTTCGATCCAGATGTCCTGTCCCGGCGGGCCATCATCCAGGTCGCGCAGTGCTGCAAAATAAAAGTCGGTGGTACGGCGACGCCATTCTGCCATTTCCCAGCTATATGAGATGAACGTACGGCGAAGCGCCGGTTTAGCACAAGTCAGCCCCCATTCAAGCTTCGTCGCATACCTTCCAACCCTTCTCTCGCACATCGTCCATGTCTCAAGGATCCGTTGACGGCATTCAGGATCATGTAGATGTTGAATGTTTAGTTTCCACGGGGCCTTACTGTTCCACACCTCTCCACGGGGAAGAAGCACCGTACAGATGTAAGCGCTGTGATCGAAAAATGCCAATGGCCAGCGTTCCGCGTCCTGGACATCATTTGTATGAGCCCGTGAGATATAAATGCGATCTAATCTGCTCGCCGAATGACTTGTCACATAGGTGCATCCCGGTGCAACTCCATGTCGTAATTCCCACGTGTCACTAAGTACAAGGTCGTTGACAACGATTCGCAACTCCTGGCTGATGTTTGCTTGCGGCCATTGGTCTTTCTGGCTGAGAACACAGTTGAAATCTCCACCAATTATTACACATTCAGAACGTCCATGGAATAGTGGAGCAATGTCTTCTGCATAAAATCGCGCCCTTTTCCGCCGCCGATTGTTTCCCGACGGTGCATAAAGATTGATGATGCGTGTCCCAAACGTCGAGAAAGCCATTCCCCTGGCCGACGGAAGATAACACACGTTTTCCACTGGGAAGCCATCTCGCACGTAAACTGCCACCCCACTCCCATTGTGATCTCCATGTGACGAATAGGATTGGTAGCCGGCGATGTACGGGAGTGCAGCTATGTGGACTTCCTGCAGCAAAGCAATATCCACATCAGATGCCCAAACTGTTTCCTTCAATAGGTGTATTTTGGCCGGTGAACGCACGTCATTGATATTTAATGACGCAATACGGTTCGCATGGCGTTGAATCCCACTCTGTCGAGGCGCAACAACATCTCCCTGCACCGGCGCCGGGGGCTGAGTTAGAAGACGTTCTCTCGCCCTCTCCCTTCACCTTCAGCCATTATGAGTCCGTCTTCGTGAGTGCCGGCTGCCTCTGTATGACGTCCGGCGCCTCCTCAATATCCTCATACCACATCTTTTCAGGCTGTGATATATTCGTGTCCATAGCCACAGCATCTGCGTCTGGAGAGCCAACTGGCTGTGATTTCTCTTCAGCATCACCATGTCCCGGTACCGTCAAAGTGACAGACCGCTGTGGGTCGGATCGAACAGTTCCCAGTGCCTCATCCTGTTTCGTAGAGGCTGTTGTGTCGTCTTGGTCCACAGGCACATCGTCGTCGGGGCAAGGGGACTCATCTGGAGGAGATGTCGTGCGACGCCGCCGTTTCCTCGTTTTCGGGGAACGCTGTTTGCGCGATCTTCCGTCCGTGTCCTCAGATTGCAGGGAATCACGGTTGCCCGACAGAAAGTGTTTCGAGTCCCATCGTTGAACTTGGCGGGAGTTCGGTCGAAACTAATGATGTCGTCTCAGAGTGCGTTTCAGACGGAACAGCAGCTGTAGTGGCTGGAACTGCTTCTTGTACTATCGGTGGGCTGGGTGGGAGTTCGGTCTCATCTGATGTTGTCGCCGTAGATTGTATGCTCGACGGAGCAGCATGCTCTGTCATCCCGACGTCTGCGACAAGGTTTCGGAGAGTGCCATCTTGATCTTCCACCGAGGCTGTGTCCTTTCGGTCATCAGCGGACGCAGTGAGGGCTTTGGCATAGGTGATCGGTAGTACTGTCATCGCCGGCGACGGCTCCCGCACATCTGAAGGCAGTTGCGTAATCCGCCGTTGCATACAGTTCGAACTGAGGTGTCCCTCCTGGCCACATCCAGAACATGTACGTGGTTGACCATCGTAAATCACCACCGCCCGACAACCACCAATTGTCAGATAGGACGGTACATGCTTCTGAAGATCAATAGTGATCTGCCGCACTCCGTTAAGAACGGGGTATGTGGCGAATTGTGTCCAGCGTTCTGCTGTGTGACCATGTACTGTGCCGTATGGCTTAAAAGCCTCGATAACTTCGTCAGCCGGGAGCTCAAATGGCAGCTCAAAAACACGTATTGTCCGTATACCCAGACCAGCATGTTCTACAGTTACCGTGCCGACATTCCCGTCACTATGGCAAAATCGGAGACCTGCTTTTGTCGCCTGTAGAATTCTCTCACACGCCGCGTCATTTACCATCTTAACATACACCGTGGGACTAACGATGGATAGGTGAATTCCGATAATATCGTTTGGCGGTATCTTGACGTCCTCTCGAATGAATCGTTCCACTGCTAAAGCCTTTGGTCGTTCGTAGTCTTTGCAGAAATTGAATTGTAATGTAGTTTTCCTGTACTTGTTCGCCATGATCGGTGTTACTAGCCCGCGTGCAGACTAAGTCAACAAGTAAACAAACACTCGCACACGCCGCACAGGCGGAAGTATCGGACCTCCGCTTCGCACGGCCGCTAGCGCCGAACACCACTCAGCTACCGGGGGTGGACATTAGTACCCATGTCGTACACACTGAAGAGTCAAAGAAACTGGTACACCTGTTCAGGCCCCCGTAAGTATACAGTAGTGCCACAACACGACGTGGCATAGATTGGACTAATGTCTCAAGCAGTGCTGGTGTTAATTAACACCAAGAATCCTGCAGTGCTGTCCACAAATCCGTAAGACTACGAGAGAGTGTAGATTTCTTCTGAACAGTACATTGCAAAGGCATCCCAGATATGTTCAATAACATTCATGTCTGGGGAATTTGGTAGCCAGCGGAAGTGTTTAAACATAGTTGCTGGGGACACTCTGTGGCAATTATGGACGTGTGGGGTGCCGCATTGTCCTGCTGGAACTGCCCGACGGAATGCACAGTAGACATGAATGGATGCAGGTGATCAGACAGGATGCTTCATCACATGTCGCCTGTCAGAGTCGTATGTAGACGTTCATTTGTCCCATGTCATTCCAACTGCACCCGCCTCACACCATTACAGAGCCTCCTCCAGCTTGAGCAGTCCTCTGCTGACATCCAGGGGCCACGGATTCAGGAGCTTGCCTCCTTTATTGTACATGTCCGTCCGCTCTACATCTACATTTACATCTACATTTATACTCCGCAAGCCACCCAAAGGTGTGTGGCGGAGGGCATTTTACGTGCCACTGTCATTACCTCCCTTTCCTGTTCCAGTCGCGTATGGTTCGCGGGAAGAACGACTGTCTGAAAGCCTCCGTGCGCGCTCTAATCTCTCTAACTTTACATTCGTGATCTCCTCGGGAGGTATAAGTAGGGGGAAGCAATATATTCGATACCTCATCCAGAAACGCACCCTCTAGAAACCTGGTGAGCAATCTACACCGCGATGCAGAGCGCCTCTCTTGCAGAGTCTGCCACTTGAGTTTATTAAACATCTCCGTAACGCTATCACGGTTACCAAATAACCCTGTTACGAAACGCGCCGCTCTTCTTTGGATCTTCTCTATCTCCTCCGTCAAACCGATCTGGTACGGATCCCACACTGATGAGCAATACTCAAGTATAGGTCGAACGAGAGTTTTGTAAGCCACCTCCTTTGTTGATGGACTACATTTTCTAAGCACTCTCCCAATGAATCTCAACCTGGTACCCGCCTTACCAACAATTAATTTTATATGATCATTCCACTTCAAATCGTTCCGCACGCATACTCCCAGATATTTTACAGAAGTAACTGCTACCAGTGTTTGTTCCGCTATCATATAATCATACAATAAAGGATCCTTCTTTCTATGTATTCGCAATACATTACATTTGTCTATGTTAAGGGACAGTTGCCACTCCCTGCATCAAGTGCCTATCCGCTGCAGATCTGCCTGCATTTCGCTACAATTTTCTAATGCTGCAACTTCTCTGTATACTACAGCATCATCTGCGAAAAGCCGCATGGATCTTCCGACACCATCTACTAGGTCATTTATATATATTGTGAAAAGCAATGGTCCCATAACACTCCCCTGTGGCACGCCAGAGGTTACTTTAACGTCTGTAGACGTCTCTCCATTGATAACAACATGCTGTGTTTTGTTTGCTAAAAACTCTTCAATCCAGCCACACAGCTGGTCTGATATTCCGTAGGCTCTTACTTTGTTTATCAGGCGACAGTGCGGAACTGTATCGAACGCCTTCCGGAAGTCAAGAAAAATAGCATCTACCTGGGAGCCTGTATCTAATATTTTCTGGGTCTCATGAACAAATAAAGCGAGTTGGGTCTCACACGATCGCTGTTTCCGGAATCCATGTTGATTCCTACATAGTAGATTCTGGGTTTCCAGAAACGACATGATACTCGAGCAAAAAACATGTTCTAAAATTCTACAACAGATCGACGTCAGAGATATAGGTCTATAGTTTTGCGCAACTGCTCGACGACCCTTCTTGAAGACTGGGACTACCTGTGCTCTTTTCCAATCATTTGGAACCCTCCGTTCCTCTTGAGACTTGCGGTACACGGCTGTTAGAAGGGGGGCAAGTTCTTTCGCGTACTCTGTGTAGAATCGAATTGGTATCCCGTCAGGTCCAGTGGACTTTCCTCTATTGAGTGATTCCAGTTGCTTCTCTATTCCTTGGACACTTATTTCGATGTCAGCCATTTTTTCGTTTGTGCGAGGATTTAGAGAAGGAATTGCAGTGCGGTCTTCCTCTGTGAAACAGCTTTGGAAAAAGGTGTTTAGTATTTCAGCTTTACGCGTGTCATCCTCTGTTTCAATGCCATCATCATCCCGGAGTGTCTGGATATGCTGTTTCGAGCCACTTACTGATTTAACGTAAGACCAGAACTTCCTAGGATTTTCTGTCAAGTCGGTACATAGAATTTTACTTTCGAATTCACTGAACGCTTCACGCATAGCCCTCCTTACGCTAACTTTGGCATCGTTTAGCTTCTGTTTGTCTGAGAGGTTTTGGCTGCGTTTAAACTTGGAGTGAAGCTCTCTTTGCTTTCGCAGTAGTTTCCTAACTTTGTTGTTGTAGCACGGTGGGTTTTTCCCGTCCCTGACAGTTTTACTCGGCACGTACCTGTCCAAAAAGCATTTTACGATTGCCTTGAACTTTTTCCATAAACACTCAACATTGTCAGTGCCGGAACAGAAATTTTCGTTTTGATCTGTTAGGTAGTCTGAAATATGCCTTCTATTATTCTTGCTCGATACAATTTGAAACGAGACTCGTCCGACCAGGCAACATATTTCCAGTCATCAGGAGACCAATGTCGGTGTTGACGGGACCAGGTGAGGCGTAAAGCTTCGTGTCTTGTTTGACATTAAGGTCACAAGAGTGGGCCTTCGGCTCCGAAAGCCAAATTGACGATGTTCCTTTGAATGGTTCGTGTCCTGAATTTGTTGATGGCTCGGCATTAAAATCTGCAGCTAGCTGCGAAAATGTTGCACTTCTGTCACACTGAACGATTCTCTTCAGTCGTCGTTAGTCACATTCTTGCAGGATCTTTTTCCTGCCGCAGCGTTGAGGGAGATTTTATGTTTTACCAGATTCCTGATGTTCACGGTCCACTCGTGAAATGGTTGTACGTGAAAATCCCAACTGCATCGCTTCCTCGGAGATGCGGCGTCCCATCGCTCGTGCGTCGACTGTAACAACAGTTTCAAATGCACTTATATCTTGATAACCTGCCACTGTAGCTTCAGTAGCAAGCTAACAACTGCACCAGACTCTTGTAGTCTTACATAGGCGTTGCCAACCGCAGCGCAGTAATTTACCTGTGTACCTTAACTCCGTGTGGCTATACTGGTTTCGTTGGCGCTTCAGTGTAATATAACGCATCGTATCAAGTAGAGTGATATAACAAATGCTGTGTCGTATAACGCTGGCCATCATGGCATCTGTCATGTCGTGCAATGCGACACAACGTTTCATTAAAGTTCAGAATACATGCTGCCTAATTCTGGGTTACTTCCTACTTCCTACTGAAGGTGCATCCCACTCTCTAGGAGCACATAAATATGCTTTTGTTTCTTCTTCCACACTTCACCATAGATGTAACAATGGTTGGGTCTAACAAGGGGAGGCCGCCAATTGTGAAATTCAGATTCGATTCATACTGCGCATAGTAAAAGCTCATGGCCAGAGGTGTTATGTGGCAAAGCACCAAGATGCACTTCTCAGCCGTTGTTGAGAAAATCGACAGTTAAAAGAAACCGTTGCGGTCAAATACTCTGTACGATTAATAGTTTTCTACAGCGTCGTGGCGCAGCCGTAAGCGCTCGGGTTCGTAATCCGAAGGTCGCCGTATCGAATCTCGCGCCATGCAATTCTTTTTTTATTAGTTTTTTGTAATTCAAATATATATATATTTTTTAACAGGGTATACCAAAGCTCTCCCGTCCGCAAAGATTTTCGACGATGTTGTAAGTTGCGCTAGGGACCGCATCTACCTTCTTTCGAAGTTAGCAGGCAACTACGCTGTTATGCGGCTGCTCGTTTCGGCCCATTCAACATCTGTCCTTCAAGTGTAACGAGCGAGTAACGGAGTTTATATTTCATACCGGCCACAGCTAATTTGTGTTCGTGGGATCTCTATTCTAATTCGAACGTTTGACTTACGCTATACGTATTTGTTTCGGAATATCGTTTCTACGTCTTCCGTTAACTATACGTGGCTAACATTATGAAGACAAGTAATAACATTTGTGAAATATAACTTTGTTTGCGGAAAACATAATGATGTTCGAAGTCGCCAGTTTTTCCACGACAAACGACTTTCAACAACTTATTACATGCACAATTGTTGCAACTGATTGCCGGGAAATTATATATATATATATATATATATATATATATATATATATATATATATATATATATATATATATTTGAATTACAAAAAAACAAATACTAAAAAAAAAAAAAGTTGCGTAGTGCGAGATTCGATACGGCGACCTTCGGATTACAAACCCGAGCGCTTACCGCTGCGCCACGACGCTGTGGAAAATTATTAATCGTACAGAGTATTTCACCGCAATGAATTACGAATTGACGTGTAATTCACGATACTGCCGCTAGGAGACTAGTAAGTAGTAGAGAGTGGCAAACTGAAACACGTAACTGTTTCGAAACAAATGAAACAGTACAATGTAATGTTTCGATACGCTGTTTTGAAACAGTGAAACAGTTTGTGTTTTGTAATCTAATAAACCAATACATTTTATTATCTTGAATGTCTACTCTATAAGTATGCCCATATAAACACAAATGAGGTGCGAGAGCTCTAATGATATCGCAGAAAGCGTGAAACTATCACTTAGGCGTCTTGGCAGTTTCGTATTTCCTGCAGCAAATGCGCTGCTTTCGTGTCGTGTGACTTTCATACTTTTCAATTGGCTGAGGACAGCCATAGCTGAAGACAGAAGAACCACCACGAACGGAACTGGAGGTGGGAGCAAACTGCAGAAACAACGGATATGCTACTGGGATTCCCATGTTAGTATGGGTAATATACCCATCCTGCTAATTTCCATTCACACATAGGGAATCATTGTGGATAATAGGCACAGTGACTATAGACTCACAAATAACGCCAAATAATTCGAATAAATAACAAAATGTAACAGAAAAAAATTTTGTCTTTCAAGGTGTTTCGAACCGTTACCATAAATTCACCATGCTTCCTAGCCCTTCCCGTTCACCATTACACCATCAGTGATACATCAAACAGATTGCTTGCAATTATACTTACATCGAATTTATGTATATGTCTAATAACTGTCACTCTATGCCTTTTTTATTCAAAATGTTGTAGGCTTACTTGCGTTTCTTTATATGATAACTATACATGAACAGAGAAGCGTATTTTATAAAAAAAAGTGTAATTTAACTGAATGATTTTCACATATTTATTATTTTGAATGTGAATAGTATGCGTTGTTTTATTATTTGGTTAGTGTTTATAAAGCAGATGTTACGCCATTTCGGAATAGGACAGTCAGCTAGAAACGAAGCTTTATTTTCGGATATCTTAAGCTTCATGCTATTGAGTGTCAAAAAGATTTCTACACTCTTGAAAGTGTTTCATGAAGTGTTATCTTGTGTTTCAGTACCTGTGCCGAGCCCGAATCTCGTCCGACACAGAGCGGAATGAAACATCGCTGTTTCGATACAATTAGTACGTTCCAAGCACAAGTGGACTGAAACAGCCTTATTTTGAAACAACGATACAGTTTCCGTGTCTGGCTCGAGATGGAATCTGGTCCGGTTGTCCGAGACAGGGGCGGAATGAAACACCACTGTTTCGAAACAGTGAACCACAGCCGTTCCGAAACACTGAAACAGTTCCACGTATCGATACACTGTATCGAAACATAGAAACAGTGGCCTAGTAAGTAGCAATGGCTGACAATGGAAGACGGACGTCACAGCAACGATCGGCAATTGTGTTACTTTTTCATGAAACGAAAAGCCTTGTTGTGACTCAGAGGCGTTTTCGGCAACAGTTTAACACACGTTGCGTCCCTTGCAAGAAGACCATCCACAGGTTGTAAGATAAATTTGTACAGGATGGAACAGTATTGGAAGCGAAGCGACCTCGGCCTAAGCCCGTTTGTTCGCCGGAGAATATTGAAGCGGTACGAGTTGCTGTACAGAGATGTCCCGGGAAATCGTGCAGAAAGGTAGTAGTGCAACTGGGAATATCCAGACGCTCCGTTCAACGCATTCTTAAAAGTAACCTCCATATGTACCCATACAAGATGACCTGTGCACAGAAACTCACTGAAGAACACAAGCAGCACAGACTACTGGTTGCTCAGTGGGCAGCGGATAGGGAAGAAACTCTCAACAACGTATGGTTTTCAGATGAAACGCATTTTCATTTAGGCGGTGTGGTTAACAAACAAAATGTACGCTTTTGGGCCACTGAAAACCCACAAGTCCTTCATGAACGACAACATTATGCTCCGAGGATTACAGCGTGGGCAGCAATTTCCAATCACGGACTTACTGGACCCTTTTTCTTTTAAGAAACTGTGAACAGCGAGCGT
Organism: Schistocerca serialis cubense; assembly: GCF_023864345.2. Lineage (NCBI taxonomy): Eukaryota > Metazoa > Arthropoda > Insecta > Orthoptera > Acrididae > Schistocerca > Schistocerca serialis. Next base: position 217,598,704 of record NC_064647.1, on the reverse strand, counting down.
TATTTGAGCATGCTTCGCAATAGCTTCATTCCACAGCTCCTTGCTACTGCCTTGCCCTTCAACACGCAGTGGTTCATGCAAGATGGAGCAAGGCCACATACTGCAAACACTGTGTTGGAGTTTTTACACGAGCATTTCGACATGCGGACCATTTCACTCAGGTTTCCAGGTCGCTTCAATGACGGACAAAATTAGCCCCCCAACAGTCCAGACCTCAATCCATGTGACTTTTTTCTTTTGGGGGTACCTAAAGGAAAAAAAATTCCGGAACGTCCACGTGATTTAATGGAGCTCAGAAGACTTATTCTTCAAGCTTGCAGTGAAATTACGGAAGAAATGTGCCGTACGGTAATCACTAACTTCAGTGTTCGTTTGAAGGAGGTTAGGAAACGAAATGGTGGACATATTGAGCATGTGCTGAGTTAGAACAAATCTCCATGGACGGCTCTTCATTGTAGTATACGTTCCTTTCAGATTGCATTGACAATAAAGTTTGTATTGAAAAAGAAAATGGTAACATATTTCGTGCGCCACCCTGTATTTGTACAAGTCTGAAACATACAGGTGGCGATCGTAAAAAAACTCTCTGAATGAAGACAGATTTTTGAGAGATATTTTTCAACTTTATTCTAACAGTGCATTTTTTTATTTACCTGATTAAGCCGTTTCCACGCAGTTATTTCATAAATGAACAAATTTAGTCAGCTACATTTGGCTCGACTTTAATCCATTGTGTGTCGACAACGGATAAAGATCGTTGGATGAAAAAAGAACGTTTTGGCTTTCTCCATTATCTACATTGATACAAGGTTTGAACAGGTAAGTGCAAGTTTAAGCTATAGAAGCAGTGCGAAAACCTCCCAGACACCGTCATATCTCGACAACAAGATTACTGGATAAAAAATTTCGTTTTGGCTTTATCTATTCATCTACCCGCCCCCCCACCCCCCTCCCTCCTCCCGACCACACAACCCTGACCCCTGACAAACGTGTTTTCTGCACGTCGGATCCAAACGGAGAAATTTTTTTTAATCGGTTAAAAATTTTCTTAGACCTGATACACCAGTGGACCAAATTTGTATTAACAGTCTCTCTCCAGACCGAAGTTATTCATAGGTGACTGTTTTTGCACTTCAAATCCGAACTGTTCACGCACAATTGATCCCATTAGCTGAGCATTAATTTCAGTCCGATTAACACAGTTTTCAACAGGAATTAATCGACTCGTATAATTTGCTTGGACGCCATCTCTCGTTTGTCATTCAAACCTTGCTTAATATTCTGTAACATAGCTACATTAAGGCAGGTATTCGAATAGCACAAATGGCAACTGGTCCGGGATAAACCAAAAGAGGTTTCATCCCATGTTCGCAGCTCAAATAGGGACCGAGCACCAGGACTCCCCCTACTGCGCTGTCTTTTTAGATGGCTTCTAGTATCTGCCTCTGTATTCTGCAACTTATTCTCATAACACTACTCTAAACTTTCCAGCTTATCCTGAGAACTTATTTCTCTCCTTGATTTCGGTATCATACAAATCAGTAGCACAAGTAATTGAGAGATATACTTCTTTTTCTCTATTGACTTTCTCCTCCGTGAACTGTTCACTTATTTTATTGAACACGGAACATATAATCTCGATGCTATACTATGTGCTGTAGCTTTTCAATGAAAATACAGACCTAATTTTTAATCCTTACAGCATTTTACAGTATTCACGTACGTAAAAGTCCATTTCATGTTTTCCCATACCATCGTGACTGGCTGTTACTACAACTCGTTTAGAAAGTGTTTTAGAACAAACAAAAAAAAAAATGTGGCCTTAGTTGCGAAATTCTTTAGTGTCAATAATGTGTGTCGCCCTTTTAGGGCCCATCACATTGTGCTGATAAAAAAGAAACCATATATTTAGGTGCAGTTGGAGGGTAAGGGCATGGTCCTACCTTGCACTGCGAAGCAAACAACGTGAAACAAAAGTAATAAAAACTTACGTGAAAGTAGCGACTCATTAGTCGTAAAACCACATGAATGTAAAACAGTAAAAGTAGGTGGATACGTGACCCATCAGTCACAGAACCATGTATAACGTAAGATAGATACCAAGGTAGCGGGATATAATCTGCTAGTCATGAAACAACTGAACAATGACATGGACCTAGTGAAAGGAGAGAAATAGCCGAAATAACACCGAGAAAGTAGAAATATGTGGCGGAAATTTTTTTCGCGGTAATCGTTTGTTACCTTTGGCACGCCAGCCGGCTACACCGTGCCACTTAGATGTAGGGCCACGCTTACAAAACGGCGATATATGCCTCGTACGTCATTTTCTGTATTGGCGCACGCACAAACATTACTATGACGAGAGACAGGTGGTGTGTAGTGCGGCAAGAAGTACGCAGATGGCGCACATGACCGGCTAAGGTGTGTTTCCTAAACAAAGTACGTAAAACTAGTAATTAAACACATAATATAATTAGTTGATCGTTTAGCAACCTGTCCTTTTAACATCAAGATGTTTAATAGTTTCCAGCAATTTATTCCCCTTCTCAGCAAGGTGTAGTACGATTGGATTACATACCGGTTACTTTGGTGTCTATTTTACATTATATGTGGTTCTATCACTGATGGGTTACATATCCAGCTATATTTACTGTTTTTCATTCATGTGGTTTGATAACTGATGGGTCGTGTATCCAGCCACTTTTACGTAAGATTTTATTACTTTTGGTTCACGATGTCTGCATAGCCGCGCAAGATAGGACCATGCCCTTTTCCTCCACTTGTATCTAATTGTTTAGCTTCTTCTTTTTGTAGACGATCTGATGATACCCAAATTGGACGAAACGCGTTATTGAGACTGAACAATTTCGCAACCGAGACTGCTCTTGTTCCTTCTGATTCCGTTTACACTGAATAAGCAAAATCCGTTATTTAGTAATCATTATCGTTCAACTTTCCCAGGGCTCCTAAGAACTGTTTAAATTATCCCCTGGTCCTATTGAAGCTGAGCTGTCCTTATGATGAAACTTAGCCCTCTGTTGCTGGACTGTTTATCCGGTTTGCATTTCCTCACGAGCAGTAGGCTATCTGTCTTGCGGGCTTAACGCCTGTTGCCAGCAACTATTACCATTCTCCTAATTACAGAAGCTAACGGATGCCAACATTTTGTCTCAGCGTCTTGAGCGACGCTTGAACTTGATGGTTTTAATTAAACCCCGTCACGGTACGGTGGCGATTAAACTCCTGCTAGGAGAAGCGCAGCTGCAGTGTCGTAAACGAGCAGCTGCCACTAGCATTATCTGTTACGGTGAATGATAGCTAAAGAGTTCTAACGAGCGGTTAGGGATTTTTGTGTGTCTCCACAGACTCTATTTCATTGGTACAGTAAAATTTCGCTTTTAGCATGGCTAGAGTCAGAAACTGTATGCACCGCGTTTTGTTGTAGTTATGCGATAAAGTTTTCTCTGGAAGCGAGGTGCTGATGCTACAGATTACCTTGATAGTTATATCATTTATATTACGGTACATGTCTTTCGCAATATCACTTGTGTCTCGTTTTGAATAATAACCACTTGACAGTGCTTCTTGTTAATAATCAACAACCGGTTTCACAGCCACAAGCCTCATTATCAGGTTAGATATGGTGAATCATGACACTTTCCCGCCCGCATCTTATTAATTGCGGTCCCCTGTTTTTATGGCACTCTGCATGGCTTGTGCACCTATGGTTAACCTGTTATGTTCGGCCTGCTGGCGTCCATTCCGGATTCGTCGCACGCTTGAGGGACGGTGGGCCCATTCCTTCACTTTACCTGACAATCTGCTAATTGAGCCAGTTATTCTTACACAATGAATGGTAGGTCCCATACAAGTTGCAACTTTCATGTCACGAATACCTATGTGTAACCTGATGAAGTAGCTTCTAAGCTACGAAACCGGTCATTAAATACACTCCTGGAAATGGAAAAAAGAACACATTGACACCGGTGTGTCACAGCCAACATACTTGCTCCGGACACTGCGAGAGGGCTGTACAAGCAATGATCACACGCACGGCACAGCGGACACACCAGGAACCGCGGTGTTGGCCGTCGAATGGCGCTAGCTGCGCAGCATTTGTGCACCGCCGCCGTCAGTGTCAGCCAGTTTGCCGTGGCATACGGAGCTCCATCGCAGTCTTTAACACTGGTAGCATGCCGCGACAGCGTGGACGTGAACCGTATGTGCAGTTGACGGACTTTGAGCGAGGGCGTGTAGTGGGCATGCGGGAGGCCGGGTGGACGTACCGCCGAATTGCTCAACACGTGGGGCGTGAGGTCTCCACAGTACATCGATGTTGTCGCCAGTGGTCGGCGGAAGGTGCACGTGCCCGTCGACCTGGGACCGGACCGCAGCGACGTACGGATTCACGCCAAGACCGTAGGATCCTACGCAGTGCTGTAGGGGACCGCACCGCCACTTCCCAGCAAATTAGGGACACTGTTGCTCCTGGGGTATCGGCGAGGACCATTCGCAACCGTCTCCATGAAGCTGGGCTACGGTCCCGCACACCGTTAGGCCGTCTTCCGCTCACGCCCCAACATCGTGCAGCCCGCCTCCAGTGGTGTCGCGACAGGCGTGAATGGAGGGACGAATGGAGACGTGTCGTCTTCAGCGATGAGAGTCGCTTCTGCCTTGGTGCCAATGATGGTCGTATGCGTGTTTGGCGCCGTGCTGGTGAGCGCCACAATCAGGACTGTATACGACCGAGGCACACAGGGCCAACACCCGGCATCATGGTGTGGGGAGCGATCTCCTACACTGGCCGTACACCACTAGTGATCGTCGAGGGGACACTGAATAGTGCACGGTACATCCAAACCGTCATCGAACCCATCGTTCTACCATTCCTAGACCGGCAAAGGAACTTGCTGTTCCAACAGGACAATGCACGTCCGCATGTATCCCGTGCCACCCAACGTGCTCTACAAGGTGTAAGTCAACTACCCTGGCCAGCAAGATCTCCGGATCTGTCCCCCATTAAGCATGTTTGGGACTGGATGAAGCGTCGTCTCACGCGGTCTGCACGTCCAGTACGAACGCTGGTCCAACTGAGGCGCCAGGTGGAAATGGCATGACAAGCCGTTCCACAGGACTACATCCAGCATCTCTACGATCGTCTCCATGGAAGAATAGCAGCCTGCATAGCTGCGAAAGGTGGATATACACTGTACTAGTGCCGACATTGTGCATGCTCTGTTGCCTGTGTCTATGTGCCTGTGGTTCTGTCAGTGTGATCATGTGATGTATCTGACCCCAGGAATGTGGGACAATGAATTCACGGTGTTCTTATTTCAATTTCCAGGAGTGTAATTTACTTACAAGCGCAGCCAAGTAATTATTATGCACTGACACTATTTGACCAAACGTATCCGGACACCCCCAAAAACATTCGTTTCTCATATTAAATGCATTGTGCTGCCAGGTACTCCATATCAGAGACCTCAATAGTCATTAATCATCGTGACAGTGCAGAATGGTGCGCTCTGCGGAACTCACGGAGTTAGAACGTCGACAGGTGATTGGGTGTCACTTGTGTCGTACGTCTGTAAGCGAACATTCCACACTCCTAAACATCCCTAGGTCCTCTGTTTTCAATGTGAGAGTGCAGTGGAAACGTGAAGGGACACGTACAACACAAAAGCGTACCGACCGTTGAAGAGGGTCGTGATGTGTAATAGGCAGATATCTATCCAGACCATCACAGATGAATTCCAAATTGCATCAGGATCCACTGTAAGTACTGTGATAGTTATGCGGGAGGTGAGAAAACTTGGATTTAATGGTCGAGCGGCTGCTCATAACCCACACATCACGCCGGTAAATGCCTAACGCCCCCTCGCTTGGTGTAAGGAGCGTAAACATTGGACAATTGAGCAGTGGAAGAACGTTGTGTGGAGTGACGAATCACGGTACAGAACGTGGCCATCCGATGCCAGGCTGTGGGTATGGCGAATGCCCGGTGAACGTCATCTGCCAGCGCGTGTAGTGCCAACAGTAAAATTCGGAGGTGGTGGTGTTATCGTTTGGTCGTGTTCTTCGTGGAGGGGGCTTCAAAAGGTTCAAATGGCTCTGAGCACTATGGGACTTGGCATCTGAGGTAATCAGTCCCCTAGAACGTAGAACAAACCTAACTAACCTAAGGATATCACACACATCCATGCTCGAGGCAGGATTCGAACCTGCGACCGTAGCGGTTACGCGGTTCCAGACTGAAGCGCGTAGAACCGCTCGGCCACAGCCGCCGGTGGAAGGGGCTTGCACTCCTTGTTGTTTTGCGTGGCACATAGTCCTACATTCATTTTTTAAAGACCTTCTTGCTTCCCATTGTTGAAGAGCAATTCGGGGGTGGCGATTGCATCTTCCACAACGATCGAGCACATGTTTATAATGACCGGCCTGTGGCGAAGTGGTTACACGACAGTAACGTCCCTGTAATGGAATGGCCTGCACAGAGTCCTGATTTGAATCCTACAGAACTCCATTGGGATGTTTTGGAACGCCAACTTCGTGCCAGGTCTCACCGACCGACATCGATACCTCTCTACAGCGCAGCAATTCGTGAAGAATGAGCTGCCATTCCCCAAGAAACCTTCCAGCACCTGACTGAATGTATACCTGCAAGTGTGGAAGCTATCATGAAGGTTAAGTGTGGACCAACAGCATACTGAATTCCAGCATTACCGATGGAAGGCGCCTCGAACTTGGAAGTCATTTTCAGCCGGGTGCCCCGATACTTTCGATAATATAGTGTATTCTTATACGCTTGCTTGTACTCTAATACTGCGATTTATTGATTGGTTTCCTTATTTTATAGCATCTTATTATGGAATAACGTAGTCTCGAAACGTGTTCTGGTAAATATATCATACATTTGACAACTGGTGGCGTATGTTTGATCAGACAGTTATACGAGGTGCGGCTAGAAAAAAACCGGACTGATGTTGGAAAAAACATTTATTTACAATTATTTACAATTTCATGTTATCTCCTTCAATGTACTCTCCTCCTCGGTCTCTACACCGCTCCATACGAATTTTCCACTGTTCATAGCAATGCTGCAGATCATTTTCGGTAAGTCCATACATTACTTCCGTCGCTTTTTCTTTTACTGCTTCAACAGTCTCAAATGTAGTTCCTTTCAAAGCTGACTTGACTTTAGGGAAAAGAAAAATGTCACAGGGGGCCAAATCAGGTGAGTAGGGTGGATGATCTAAGATGGGAATGTTGTGTTTTGCCCAAAACGTCTTCACTGACAACGCACTGTGAGCTGGGGCATTGTCTTGCTGAAGGATCCATGACTTTTTTCTCCACAAATCGTTCCGTTTTCTCCGTACTCGCTCACGTAGGGTAGCCAGGACGCTAATGTAGTAATGCTGATTCACTGTTTGTCCCTCTGGTACCCAATCAATGTGCACAATCCCTTTGATGTCAAAAAAGAAAACAATCATCATTGCCTTGAATTTCGATTTTGACATTCGGCCATCTTTAAATCGTTTAAACCACTCAAACACTTGTGTTCGCGATAAACAATCATCGCCGTACACTCGTTGTAACATTACAAACGTTTCACTTGCAGATTTTCCTAGTTTGAAACAAAATTTGATGTTAACACGCTGTTCTTTCTGTACACTCTTTCTGTACACCCAACATTTTCCGACGCACAGACAAAACGTCAACTACTTAAAACAGACGCCACGGGCAGACTGAGTGCAGGAGGCAGATGAAACTCGAGCAGTAGGCGGAGCGAGATTCACGTGACAGGCCAGGCGACTTTCAGCCTTATTGCATTCGTTTTATTGTTTCACCAGTACTAGTCCGGTTTTTTTTCTAGCCACACCTCGTATTATGGCTTCTGAACACTTATGTCGTCCATAAAGGCAATATGTTGAGTCCTCTGTGAGATATACATACGAAAATGGCTCTGAGCACTATGGGACTTAACAGCTGTGGTCATCAGTCCCCTAGAACTACTTAAACCTAACTAACCTAAGGACATCACACACATCCATGTCCGGGGCAGGATTCGAACCTGCGACCGTAGCAGTCGCGCGGTCCCGGACTGCGCGCCTAGAACCGCGAGACCACCGCGACCGGCAAATACATACGAAGAAAAGCTATGGTGTGAGAAGAGAACCCTGTGGCACACGGTTCCCAAATGACTTAAAAAAAAGTACTAGTCCATGTATCGAAATACTTGCTTATCAAGTCAACAAATACCCGCGTGCCAAAGAACTTGGCTCTCGGGAGATAGAGGTTCGGAAAATTACGAATATCGACCTTCATTCCTCTTCAGAGATAGCGGCATAAATTTAGTATGGTAGACGGGCAAGATAACAAATTAAATCAGCGCGCGTTCACCGGGTCCCCGTAAGATGGCCTGTCTAGTTAGCGCAATGGATAGGGTGGAAGCACAACTGGGCATTAATTGGGCGGGGGGGGGGGGGGGAGGGGGAGGGGGATACTGGCGGTTGTGTATGGTTTGCGCAGTGCCATACGTTAACGTTGAAACTGTCGACGTGCTGATCTGTTACAGCAGCAGCTAACTGTTTCCCCTCACAGAGGGCATTGCGTCATCTCACGCGCGTTACAAGTCACGCATGAAATGGCCCCACTAAATCTTAAAGGCGCTGTATTACAATCGGTGTTCTACAAACTCGTAAATTAATACCCTGCTGGCGGTATGTCTAACACGTGGCCACTAATTTGTCATGACAACCGCTGACGTTATTTGCAGTCTAGAAAATGTAAAGTAGCTGTGGATAAAAAAGACAGTTGGGCGAGTTAAGAATTGCATTGAAAAATACACGGCACTAGTAGAATTTTTATTGAAGAAAGTCAGTCTCGGTCCAACATCAGACCATCTTTGGTTCTCAAAGTGCAAGTGATCTACAAATGTCACAGTTGTAATACCAAATCTAACTTACAGAATTTTCCCTTACTATTATTAGCTGTCTGTAAGTAACAGTTATGTAAACGCTGTTGTAACAAGTTCAGAATCCGAGAACACTATGAATACAACTGTCTCTGATGTTGTTGGGACATAATTGTTTCTCATAGGTAGCTAATAACAGTAATGAAACATTCTATAAGCTACATTGTAACGGAACATTCTATAAGTTACATTCGGTGTTGCAAGCTTAACAGTGCAAAGTAGAGTTGCTTTCCGACGTCCGAAGATGGTATGATCCTGAAACAAAGTTGACTCTCCTCAGTAAAAGTAGTAGTACAGTTGTATATCTTCCAATACAGTTCTTACACTTCCTAAAAGTAGTTCATTTCAGCACACATAAAATACTAATAGGGCGAGTGCATATGAAAATATAGGATTTTCAGGAGTATAATGTAAAACACCTCGCTGAAAAGTAGTGATTCCGAATATTTATTTGATAATTTTCCTTTTTAAGTAAAACAGGTATTATTGCCAGTCTGATTCGTTATTTGTCATGTCTTCACATTTGCAGCCAGCTGCTGCTACAGGGCTTCGAACTGTAGCGTGTAACGTGGCGGTGTGTGTCATAACTATGACGGTCGCTATTAATTTTTTTCCCTTAACTGATTTTCGTTCCCCGCAGCCCCCCCCCCCCCTTTCAACTGGGGTGGGGCAGGCTGACAGCAGCTTAATACGCTGCTCTACAGCCGAGAGAAAAGATGAACAAACAATAGTGAGAGAACAAACAATATAAAGAAAAGGCGATAAAACGGTGACTTTGTGAATAACAGTAAAATGGTGGAAAGTTGCGAAACTTAATATACAAAAACACGGTGTTGACGATGCGGATGACGATACAAAGGAAGGAGACGGGTGACGGTGACCGTCTGGTTTCTGTTCGCACGAGATAAAAACACAACTAGCGACAGTATGGTGGCTGTTCGCAACACTAACAAGGAACCCACAACACTGAACACTCGCTTAAAACAGCACTGTAGAGGCGACACGGCAGCAGATGGGGGGAGGGGGGTCCCCTGAACGATGAGGAGGGTAAAGGGGTGGGGGGGGGGGGGAGGAGAGGAAAGGTAAAATGGGGAGCAGCCGATGGAGGGAGGAGACAGAGAAAAGAAAGGGGGACTGGGCGGACGCGAGAAGGAGTTGGAAAGGTAGTGGAGGGGAGGGGGGGGGAGAGCAAAAAGGAGTCGAGGTAGAGAAGGGAGATAGATAGAGGGTAGGCGGGGAAAAACAGAATGGAAGGGGGTTGGGAGAGTCACTTTTAAATAATATCTTGCTGTTTACTTCTTAGAGAAACAAAGTACATCTCTCACTTTTTAACATAGACTAAATTTCTATGCGCACATTTTCCCCATCGTTCTCGAATTGAAAATGCTTTTACGGTAGAAAGCCGTTCCAGGGATATGAAGACTCTGACGCAATGCTCTCTGAATCTGCTTCACCGTTTCGTAGTGTTGTCCTCGCATACAGTGATAAGCCAAACTACACTACTGGCCATTAAAATTGCTACTATTGTACTTCATAACGCCTGTAGTCGCTGAACTATGTCAAAGATCATATGGGTACATACATGACGTCGTCTGCTCTGTGTCGAATGTTATTTCAATAGCTAGAACAGCTCTTGCTGTAATCCTAACCGGGTAATCTTATTGTTCAACAGATTTCAAAAATGACACTCGTTGCACTTTTATTTGGCATACATATAACCAAAAAGATTAAAATAATTTGTACGCGATGTGGAATCGCAGTGGACACTGCAAGCAGAAAAAAGGCAACAGCTCTGAGGTCAGGTAAGCTGAGATGACTTTAACTACACTGAAGTGCCAAAGAAACTCGTACACGCATGCGTATCCAAATGGAGAGATATGTAAACAGCCACAGTACGACGCTGCAGTCGGCAATGCCTATATAAGGCAGGTGTCTGGCGCAGTTGTTAGATCGGTTACTGCTGCTACAATGGCAGGTGACAAAGATTTAAGTGAGTTTGAACGTGATATTATGGTCGGGGTACGAGCGATGGGACACAGCACCTCCAAGGTAGAGAATTACCCGTACGACCATTTCACGAGTGTACCATGAATATTAGGAATCCGGTGAAACATGAAATCTCCGACGTCGCTACGGCCGGAAAAAGATCCTGCAGGAACGGGACCAGAGACGAATGAAGGGAATCGCTTAATGTGACAGAAGTGCATATTGCTGCAGATTGCTGGACCATCAACGAATTTTTTTACCCTTGGTGCCTGCACGACCCAAAGCTTTACGCCTCGCCTGGGCCCGTCAACACCGTCAGTTGACTGCTGATGACTGGAGACGTGTTGCTTGGTCGGACGAGTCTCGTTCCAAATTGTTTCGAGCGGATGTACGTGTGCGGGCGTGGAGACAACCTCACGAAATTCATGAATCCTCCATGTCAGCAGAAGACTGTTATAGGTGATGGAGGCTCTGTAGTTGTGCGGGAGTGTGCAGCTGGTGTGATATGGGACACCTGATACGTCTATATACGATTATGACACGTGATACGTACGTAAGCATCCTGTCTGATCACCTGCATCCATTCATATCTATTGTGCATGCCGATGGACTTAAGCAATTCCAGAGGCCAATGCGACACCCCACACGTCCCGAACTGCTACAGAGGAGCTCCAGGAACACTTTTCAGTGTTTAAATACTTCCGCTGGCCACCAAACGCGCCAGACATGAACATTATCAAGCATATCTGGGACGCCTTGCTACGTGGTGTTCAAGAGAGATCTCAACCCTCCAGTATCCTTACGGATTTACGGACAGCCCTACAGGACTCAAGGTCTCAGCTCTTTCCAGCACTAGTTCAGACATTAGTGGAGCCCATTGCTCATCATGTTGCGGCACTTCTGCGTGCTAGAGGGTGTCCTACACCATATTAGGCAGGTGTACCAGTTTCATTGCTTCTTCAGTGTAATATTCCTAAACTTGGTTAGACTCAATCGATTGTTAATGCCTTGAAGATCAATAACACCATGTAACACCAACATTTTTCGTGTAAAAACCAGATACCAGTATTATCAATGTAAAACGACTCACAACGAATACGTAACAGCTTCAATTACGTGACACATTACCAAAACTACTGCTCCTTTAGCAATACTGTTATTTTACAAAGACTTTCTAAAACCCTTGTAATTACCACAGTAAAGCTAGCAGTACAGAGAGGATGTCGTTATATTTGTGGAAAGGGACCAAAATAAGTTACTGTCAGTTGTACTCAACACATAAACTGTATTTTTTAAAACATACGATCACAGAAGCATGAATCGAAAATTCTCAAGGTTTCAACGGATGTCCTCCTTTGATTTAATTTAGATCGGCTGAGGGCGACATCGAAAATGTAAGGCACAAGGCCTAAGCAAGAAATTGAGGTACAGGAGTTCTTCTGGAGGTTTCACTTCTTTGGAAAAAAGATTTATCTTCAATATAAATAGGCTTATATTTTTCCATAGAACTCGGTTGAGGGCCACACATTAATCACGAACAGTGTTACGGCTTAAGGCCGAGACAAAGGTAGTCAATGTTTAATCTATATAGGCTGAAAACTCGGCTGAAGGCCGCACATCAACAAAACACTTTGATGGCTTAAGGCCTAGGAAGACGAGCTTTCAATTTGAACAGGCTGAAGGCCATATCTTAAAATATTTCGTGTGAAACTCGACTGAAGGCTTCATATTGAAGAATAACAATCTTATGACTTGAGGGCAAGTCAAGGATTTTGAATGTTTAATTTAAGAGATATTAAAACTCAGCTGAAGGCCACACGCCATGCAGAAAACAGTTCTACGGCTTAGGGCCTAAAGGCGAGAGCTTCTATTTTTGTACTAAAATAGACTAAAGGCTTTATCCTAAAATGCTTCAATAAAACTCGGCTGAGGGGCACATACGAAACCCAAACAATCTCACAGCAAAAAGCCCAGACAAAGAAATTCTAATTTTTAATTTCACCTGTGAAACTCGGCTGAAGGCCGCATACAAACTAGAAAATGTTTCTTACGGCTTAAGGGGTAGGCAAAATATTTCAATTTTTGATTTTAAAAGGCTGAAAGCTCTGCTGAAGGCCACATACCAATTTGAAACAAATTTACGGCTTAAGGCCTAGGCACAAGGAATTTTCAATTTTAATTTTGAAAGCCTGAAACTCCGCTGAAAGCCACAAACCAAACACGAAACAATTCATTTTTTACGGGTTAAGGGATAAGAAGAAAAGCCTTGCAATTTTAATACCCTAAATCTCGGCTGAAGGCCACACAGGGTACTTAAGACTAAGAAGGAAATCACTGTGTAAACACAAGCAGCGGCGCTCAGAAAGTTCCAATGGTCAGCCTGGGAAGGTAACCTTAACGCACGTTTAGGTGAGAGAGGGAGCCAGGCTGACAACCTCTTAATTCGAAGGCAGCCCGACCTAAACCCAGCCGACGAACCAACCAACAAGATCAGTTTTGCTCCACCCGACCAGCAAAACGACAACAAGATGTCAATAGCACGACGTTCTGGATACTGGTGCCCAATCCAGCCAAGTCAGAATAAAGGCCCAAAACTACCAACAATACCTCAGCTGTCGAACTACACGCCATGCTGGACAGTGTCAACACGACGAGAAAAATACACTGCCAAAAACTACGTCAACGACCAGGGCAGGTCACCGAAACGTCAACGGCTACAAGGCAGAAGATACCTCTGGTACACTTCATTAATGAAGGAATGAATTAATTAACTTAAACACCACACAGGAAGACGGCTGCAACTCCAGCCAACTTCAATGCACACACTTTGTTGCTTGCGGGAATCCTCCAGAAAGTCACAAGCAGGATCAGACGAAGAGATGTGATAGCAGCTGAGGCTTGATAGTAGGTTAAGTGAGCAGTCAACTTTGGTGTGCAGGCTCGGTGGGCGACGAACTTCACTTGCAGCGCCATCTGTTGCTGAAAATTGTAACTACTGTAATTTCTAAAGTTTGTCCGCCTGAAAATGTACTGTTGTCCCAAGCATATTGCAACAAACGGTGTATTTCTGTCGCTGCTCGTTTAGTTTTTATTGCCGTTTCAAATATACCGGTCATTTTTGAAACACCCTGTAGATAAGCGCTGCTGCTGACACTCACGGGCAAGTAAGGCAGAAGTTAGTGACGCCAGTAAATGGATTAAGAAAACTAGGCGGCAATACCGTAAAGGAAGATGACAAACAATAAATGTCAGGAACACGGGCCGCTCACATCTCAAGAAAACCACTGTGATCACTGCTCTGTGCTACCCTCACACTACGATAACACGACGTAATGCGGTTTAAGTAACCCAGCAAAATATTTAGGGAATGTGCGTTTGATCTCACACACTATTACTGACTGAAGAACGTATTAATGCCCTTGTTAATATAACTCGGATTAAATTATTATAAACCCTTTTGTGTAATCATTTCTGGAGTTTTGTTACCTAGTGTAAAACTATATCTTTTCTTTTGTTAACGCAAGGACAATATAAATTTTTACACTCAGGTACTACTGCTACGTGAATAGTGTCTCTGACCTAGAATTCTTATTACTAAAATATTAACAATAATTTCTTTTAACTTCAATAGTTAGCCTCTTCTTACTTCCTAGTAAATATGACCCCTTAAAAAAAATCTATCAAGTCTTATCTTTTCATTTAACGCTAATTCGTTTGACGTAACACAGTGAATAATTAATACCTTTGATTCAAAATACTGTTATATGTCACGCGTACTCAGAAACAGTTTCTCAAATGTAAATCTCCTTCAAATATTTAGAAACTGTACGTCGAATTTTGTCATACTGATAAATATTTAATCAATAAAGAACTTTCGAAATAACACTACAAATATCCATACTATTAAAATGTGTTGCTTCTCACAGTGCACTTTAACAAACCCATTCTACGAATTAGAACGCGATTATTTAAATTTTACTTCTTTTGCCAGTCTCGGCTACCTTTTTCTCTGTTTATTCATAAAAATTCGGTTATGATTTACGTACTTCGTATACACGTGTGATCGAGTGGCAACACCACCATGGCCACTCGAATGGATAATATGCGGTCATACTACTTGAAAAAAGTACGAAATTCACTCGTCACCTATCTCTTCAGTAGTCTTAAAATAGTTACACAGTGCCTCGTTATACAAGTATGTTGCAACATTTCTGACTTTCCCTTTTCTTTACATGCTAGAGTAGGTCTCAAATTTCGCGTAACACTCTAGCGCAGTAACAAAATGAGGCACTGTTCCCCATCTATGAATTGTTAGCGATTGCCAAACAAAACATAAATTACATCGAGACCTCCACTCGGGAACCATAATAATGCTACAACCTACTACCACCAAATAAGCACGAACTGTATCACGTTACAGGTGGCCATTAGATTCGCTAACACCCTTTCACGATCCCCTAAGGTCCAGATAAACTAACTTCCGGTGGGATTAGCCAGCCTCACAAATACACAGGTTACTGCACCAGCTTCTAACTCAAATAGGCTATTTCCCTTATCCACGTAACTGCTTTAGTAGCTTACTTTATCAAATTCTAACAGGCGGAACGTCCCGATTAGGAACACTACTAAACTTCCTAAGCCGTACAAATTTCGGAACGACCTGACTGCCACCTCTCTCGGCAGTTAGACTTACCGATCCAGACAAACTGTTACCAATATTATCTCCCGTCGGATGATCTGTTGCGTCTTAAGCCAAAACAGGGACTTCGCGAAAAAAAATGGTTCAAATGGCTCCGAGCACTATTGGACTTAACATCTTAGGTCATGAGTCCCCTAGAACTTAGAACTACTTAAACCTTACTAACCTAAGGACATCACACACATTCATGCCCGAGCCAGGATTCGAACCTGCGACCGTAGCAGTCCCGCGGTTCCGGACTGCAGCGCCTAGAACCGCACGGCCACCGAGGCCGGCTAGGACTTCGCAAACTGTCTTACAGTGTCAAGATCTCTGTGAACCATATCACAGAGAAATTGCTGCACTTGACTTCATAATAATGTCCACATTGTGGAAAGTAGCTCTTACGGAGTCGTACAGCGGCCAGATGTCTACGGTGTGGACTGCCTCTCGAATCTGCAGTCGCCGCTGCCCTGCCTCTGCTCTGCTGCACAGTTGATGGGTATTGCTGCCGTCTGTCGATGTGGATACCTACAACTTCTACACAAAAATGCTTAGGCAACAATTACAGCATGATTATAGGGTGTAGAAATTTTCCGCTGCCAGTCACTATAAAAGATTTATTCGTCGCACGGCCGGTTTTCGGGCTTGTGCCCATCCACAAGTGTTTATACATTCATGCATATATTTATATTTCTGGAGATCACTGTTCGAATACAAAGAAAATTATTTGCTGCTGCCTAAACAGAAACAAGTGGAACAATTGTAAGTGGCAAGGCAGCATTTGTGGAATATATATCTGTATTTAATCTGTACTTACATAAAGATGAATTATCCTTGTTATAGCCCGCCCTGCTGGCTGTATGGTCTACCTCGCTGCTTCCCGAGCGGGAAGGGGTGCCGGTGCCCGGCACGATTCCCCCAGGTGGATTATCGTCGAGGTCCTGTGTGCCGGCCAGTCTGTGGATGGTTTTTAAGGCGATTTACCATCTCCTCGTCAATGCAGGCTGGTCCCCCTTCGTCCGGCCCAGTTACACTATGTAGGCAATTGCTGCACAAACACTGTCTCCACGTACGCGTACACCATAACTACTCTAACACGTAAATATTGGGCTTACACTCGTCTGGTGTGAGACGTTCCCAGGGGGGTCCACTGGGGGCCGAACCGCACAGTAACTCTGGGATCGGTATGGGGCGGGGGTGGGGTGAGTGGACTGCTGTAGCCTGTTGTGGCCGTGTGGACCACTGAGTGGTACGGCGGGGACGAAGCCTCTACTTCGCTTCTAGGTCCCCAGTACATACATACATACAAACATCCTTATTATAATTATGTGGTGGTGACAAAGTGGAAAATCTGTCACCACAGCATAATTATAATAAGGATACTTCATATTTCTGGTCTTTTGTTCCTATCTTCTGATCATCTATGAAAAAAGAAAAAATGTCACTAGCAACAGTACGAAAGATTTTAAAATATATTAAATTATCTTGGCAGTGTTAAAGTAACTAAGAGTACTATCACATAAGCACTATGAATGAGTGGTCCATTACACCCCCACCTGTGACGTTAACTGCAGTTCAACGCCCTTAAATCACTTTGAACAGTGAACATCGTCTAAACGCACTAAAATAAAAGGCGTGTCGTGCTTATTGAGATTGTAAGAAAGGGAAAACTAATAGATAAACCGTAATTAATTGAGTTGCTGACAAATAGTTGCTAATATTTCAGTAGCTACCCGATAAACATGAGCAAAACAAAGGCAAAAACTTCTACAATGGCGTCTTACAATTCTTGGATAATAGTTCCTGAAAGTGATTGTAGAGTGCACCACTTTGCAGCTAAAATGAACCGCTAGGTCCGTTGCTCATTGGGGTTCTGGTTCAAATGGCTCTGAGCACTATGCGATTCAACTGCTGAGGTCATCAGTCGCCTAGAACTTAGAACTAATTAAACCTAACTAACCTAAGGACAGCACACAACACCCAGCCATCACGAGGCAGAGAAAATCCCTGACCCTGCCGGGAATCGAACCCGGGAACCCGGGGGGGGGGGGGGCTTCTGGTCTGAACCGCTTCCCCTAATTGCATTCTTCTGCCTCTAAAATAAATTTGTTCGCTGAGCTGGACTAGAATTCCTTTGTCAGACAGATATGGAGATGAGTGTATGGCATTGTGGGCCTCGAATCCCCAATTTGGGGAGGTTGTCAGACAGAGATACTCAGGCTCGACCTACCTTCAAAGTTTTCTTACTGCCAGAAACTGTCTCCATTGTCCAAAATTTCACCCTTTTCTGGAACGAAATACTCATTCATCTGAAAATGTCTTACGCTGTGACCAAGCCACGTCACTCCAATATCATTTCTTGTAAGGGAGCTATTGTGGTGAAAATATGGAATAGAACATCAGCGAAGTTTGGAAGGTAGGAGAATAGATACTGGCCGAAGAAAAGCTACAAGCACACATCGCAAGTTGTGCGTGGCTATAGTGCACACAAAATGCCATGCCCACCAGATGAGCAGTCGGCTGGGGAAGTGGGGAGAGCGGCAGTGGTGGGGGATCGCTCAGGGCGCTGTAGGGGCAATGCCGAAGGCTGCAGGGGAAATGCCATTCTAAACTGAAACCTACGCTCATATTTTTGTAAATGTTAAAGGGGGCCCCACCATGCCCACACTTGCATGGCGACTATTCTCAAAAGATTTAACGTCCCCTCTGCTTTCATTAGTCTTCCTTTTTTCCTTTCGCTTATACCTACACATTTCGCAGGGTCGGCGTGGTTACAACGGATTTGGCAAGGTTAATTTGAAGAGGTGGCCGGATGCCCTTCCTGCCACCACCCCGTACCCTCTGGTATGGAAACAGTGTACCCCAGCTGTATGCAGCAAGTGTAAATCATGAAATAGTGCGAACGCGTTTCAAATGTTTGCGAGTCGTATAACTGAGGCGGAACGTGGGGACCAGCCCGGTATTCACCTTATGGGATGTCGAAAACAGCCTAAAAACCACAGCCAGGCCCTCATCGTTAATCTGCCGGGCAGATGCGATCTGGGACCGGCGCGCCTACCCGAGTCCAGGAAGGAGCGCATTAGCGCTCTCGGCTAACCTGTCTGGTACTCCACTTTCATTAGTATCTAAAAAGAATTCCACCGAAAACGCGGCTATTCATTTTCGACTGTCTTGTTAACCATGTGTAAGTTTCAGAGAAGCGTCATGAGTGACGAATATTGGGTAAAACCCAACCATTTTTCTGGGTGCCATGTCAAAACTGGCTTCTTTTGCCAAAACACAGCGGGGTGTACACTGTGTCACCCCACAAACATGTTGTGCGGACACAATTTCAAAAAGTTCTGAGACAGTGGTCTATTAAATTTATTAGGTGAGCTGTGGAAAAATAAAGGCAGTAGCTTATGAAAATGGACGTTATCAGTACAAAAAACGTGTTATATCTTCACATACGTTGTTCAAAAACCCACAGAATTTCTGGTTTCACCACCTATCGAAGGCCCTTAAAAATTGCTTTCTTCCACCAAAAATGTTTGTAGTTATTGGAATAACACGTAAGATAATGAAGTTTTACAAAATAACAATATGGTGAAGTACTCTTCTCTTTGCATGATATCATTTCGATATCTGAAACAGTTTGTGAAAAAACAGGATTGTTGTGAATGTGATGCGCAGTTTTCTGGGACGTGGTGAGAGCGGCAATGGTGGGGGATCGCTCAGTGCGCTGTAGGGGCAATGCCGAAGGCTGGAGGGGAAATGCCATTCTAAACTGAAGCCTATGCTCATATATTTTGTAAATGTTAAGTGGGGCCCCTGCACACCCACAATTGTATGGTGACTATTCAAAAAGATCTAATGTCCGCTCTGCTTTCATTACTATCTAAAAATCGCAAATGAGTGTGCTACACAGGATCAGTTATCTAGGGATTGGTGACAGTCTAAAGAAAAATTCAACATATAAGCTAAACATCATATGCAACAACATGTTATGTAATAGTCACCAAACGCAAAATTATAGCTACCTCTACGCTTCATTGCATATTTTTCCGATTTTTTGCGTAGTGTATTACTTTCATCTAGATAACACAATAACTACGACCACTAACGAAAAGACGGCCACATCATCATAAACCTGACATGTATAGCTATAAGTGAAGCAAAAATAAATTGTTTTAAACAAGAGGTTTTGTAAAATCGTCAGAGAAATATTGCAGGGTGCGCTCCTCGATTTCGTCATCGCTAACCTGCCTTAAGCAGAGAACACTTATCGGAGTACCCTTACGAACAAACGAGTGAATTCGCTCAGCGCTCGAAAACTGGGTCACTGCACTTCGGTCACCATATCCTGCAAGAGTTATAGGTCAGTGCGGAAGAGCATTGATCCTCCTCACCCTCCCCCCCCCCCCTCCCCACCCCGCTCAGAATCGCAGGATTCCGTGATTTCCTGTTCGAGTGGCATTTCGAGCAAAATTTGTAATCAGCCAGGAAGATTAAGTAAGTGCAGCTTACAGTTTTGATCGGCCAAGAAATTTCAAAACAGCGCACGCAGTGCTAGTAACAGCTTAATCAAGATTCTCTCCTTCCTAGTTGTAATCTTGTAATTGAGGACACAGCTATACTTCTCAAGTTGTGATAAATTATTTACGACCAAGAAAGAGCTTGGCCTGGAAGGCTACCACAGGAGTATTGAACGCTCAGAACCTCTCATGGCGGGATCAGTGCCTGGAGTAAATAAAAATAAAAATGAGAAGAAATGAAATTTTTAGCGTCCTGATGCGTATTGTTTAAGTTGTGAGGCATATCCTTGGGGGCAGAATTATTTTTCCTCTGCACGTAAACTCACTGCTCGGTCTGCCGTATAAAATTACGGCAGGGGGAAGTGGTCCGGAACCCGCATCTAGAGAAACTGAATCTGCGGTCTCTTTCTGTTGTATGCTCTCCACTTCGCCTTTTCACTCGAATTCGGGGAAACAGGCAGGACAGAATGTGGCAGTTTAGAACAGTCGGAGGGAAGTCTCAAAGCGCACCGATATTTGACACTGGCACAGTACATCACTAACTTATTCAGTTGGTTTGACTACTCAACTGCAGTTTAATGTATGGACTACCCAAAATACATAAAGAATCGGTTCCTGTGAGGCCTATCGTCAGTGGGACTAACTCGCGGACTTATTTTTTATTACGTCATGTATCAGATAAATTTTGGTATCTAGTTGGTAAAACAAATACTTTTGTCAAAGATACAAAACTTTTTTACGAAATTAAAGACTTCCCAGGCGGCCGCATGTAAGGCCTCCCCGGTTTGTCTGACAAACAGTTTCCTGGTGCTGTCCGTAGCTGACACCGTCGCTGAGCCAGATGCTGTCCTGTTTTAGAGGAAACCACTCAGCCGGCAAGATCCGGGGAATCATAGAGGGTTGGATTGTTGATATCTGCAGGTGACATTCATGTTAGCTTCGATGTGACATCGTTATTTACTAACTCCCCAGCATCAGATACAATGGAGATAATAAGGGAGTTAAGAGCTCCAGATGTTTGTGACTCAAGGGGCTCCGGAAAGGCTCAAAATCATGAAAAGTTCAATTTTTACTTTTTTGCGTTTTCTGAATCTGCAGACTATTACCTTTTAATAGATATATAATTTATTCAATTCCGAAGACTACAACTATTTTTAAAATTTTTTTGAAATGTGTTCTACATGGGCGTTACCCACTGTGGCGCTGTTAAACTGCTGTCAAATGGTGTTATTATTAACGTCCATGTTCATCAGGTACATTTTAGTGATGTGAGATAAAGTATGTGTTGTGGCTAACCTGTGATGGTTCAATATATATCGCTGGTGTGATTGTCGATTGTTTCATGTTTATTTACTCTGTCGTTATCTCGAAAATATTCGTAATTAATTCTGAGTCTCTGTTTTGTTGAAGTCTAATAATGAGTAAAAGTAAAGTTATTAGAAATCCTCTGAAGGCTTTTAAGAAAAGGAGAAATGTTGGAAAGCCAAAGGTATGTGTTATTACTGTAAACAATAAAGACGATAACCAAGTGAGTGAACCTAACCTCTCAAGTACACCTGCCCATAGCAGTCAAAGTGGGAAAGAAAATACTTCACAGAAGAAGCTTGGTTCAATGAGTGAAAACTATGAATGTTTTATGGGCGAATCGGATGTGAATGAAATATTTGATATGTCGGTCCTCAAAGGAATTTTTTCAAACTGTGTAAGATGTATTCATTGTAGTGAAGTTGGTCTGGAACTCTCCATAACAAAGCACGTAGGACTTGCTAGTGAAATACAACTGAAATGTGATAAGTGTTCATACATGACCATCTTTTGGAACAGTGTTGCAGTAACTGCAACTGAAGAAAATGGTAGCAAAATCTACGAACACAACAACGAGCGATGCTTGCTTTAGACAAGGAACGCCTTCGGGCTGCAGACAGGGCTGTAAAGAGTCTAGAAATACAAGCAAGAGTAAACAGGAGGAGGAACAAGAGGAAGCTGGAGGAGGAGTTTGCAGAGGATGAAGATAATCCATCCTATGGACCTGGAATGCACTAAAAAGTTAATCCAATCTTTGTCGCTCGATTCCCAAAACTTTTATTTTCTCATACTAATTACATGTTTTCTAAGGATCTTCCAAACATATTTGTTTCAAACTTTCAGTAAATGTTACACAGTACCTTCTGCATAATTTAGAACAGCCTTTTTCCAAAAATCTGTATATTTTTGAATATATAAATAAAAAATTGCAAAAAAAAATGTTGTGAATTTTCATTACAATTGAAAAAAAATCATCTTTAATAACTGAACTAAAATTTTGTAAAATCCCTGTGTTAAGTTGTAGCCCATATTCCAATAAATAATCTGTAAAAAGTTCAAGTTCCTACCTCAAATACTTTGTGAGGAAAGATGTAATTTATAAGCGTTATTTTAACATTGCAAGTATAGGGCGTTCCGGATCCCCTTAAAATTATGTGTTCGTTCGAGCTATTTTGAAGAAAATGAATTCTATGAGCAGGCTGACGGCCTTGCTCTGGGGCCACCCATTTCGCCATTTGCAACTGACATTTTTTATGGAACATTTTGAGCAACAGGCATTAAGAGTGAAGCCCTCTTGTTGGCTCCGCTATGTGGACGATACATTCGTTATATGGCCACACAGCGAAGAAGAATTTCATGCGTTCCACAGTTTCTTAAATGGAATGCACCCCAAAATCAAATTTACCTTGGAGGTTGACAGTGAGGTCGGTCTCCCGTTCCTAGATGTGTTGGTGTACAGTAGATCTGGTAACACTCTACGTCACAGAGTGTATAGGAAGCCGATTAATACAAACAGGGCCGCGCGGGGTAGCCACGTGGTCCAAGGAGCCTTGTCACGGTCGTGCGCCTCCCCCCGTCAGAGGTTCGAGTCCTCCCTCGGGCATGGGTGTGCGTGTTGTGCATAGCGCAAGTTAGTTTAAGTAGTGTGTAGGCTTAGGGACCGATGACCTTAGCAGTTTGGTCACACAAGATCTCACCACAAATTTCCAAATTTCCAAAATGCAGACAGGTATTTAGATGCCACTTCGCACCACCACCCAGCCCAGAAGCAAGCAGTGCTCAACACCCTGTCTCCACGTGTCTTCTGTATCAGCGATTACGACAACCTGGCTACGATAGTTGTTCAATCGACCGGGCTTTTAGGCGGAATATTAATCAGGCTAATAAGAATGACGAGGAACTGCCTTCTCACTCCATTAGGTTACCTTTCGATTCAGATGTCTCTGACCGCATACGCAAAAAAATGGCTCTGAGTACTACGGGACTTAACATCGGAGGTCATCAGTCCCCTAGAACTTAGAACTACTTAAACCTAACTAACCTAATGATATGACAGACATCCATGCCCGAGGCAGGATTCGAACCTGCGACCGTAGCGGTCGTGCGGTTCCAGACTGAAGCGCCTAGAACCACTCGGCCACACCGGCCGGCCCCGCATAAGCAGAATTATAAACAAAAATTGTATTCAGCCATCTTTCTTTAGTCAATACAAAATAAAAGATTTTTTTCCGATGACAAACGGATGCATCTGATTGACTCCACAACGCAGGCGTCTATCATGGGACATGTGGCTGCGGCAAAGTGTTTATAGGCGAAAGGGGAAGAACTGTTAAAGTACGCATTAAGGAACACGAAGGCACACGCGGCTAAAGCAAAGTGTAAAATCGCCAGTAGCGGAACATCATGAGAACTGTGGCTCTGACATCGATTTTAATAACGTACGTGTGCTGGTGAAGGAAACAAAGGTTTATAGAAGAAAGGTCCGAGAAGCGGTTGAAATTTCCAAGAATGCAACTAATTTCAATAGAGAGGACAGCTATAGGCTTCCGGCATCGTGGTTCCCCGCCATAAAGGAAGTGAATATGCGGCCGTGATGTGCGAGCAACATACGAGGGCTGTCCAGAAAGTAAGTCACGATTGATCGCGAAATTAAAATCACAGTGAAAATCAGAAATGTGTCATTTGTAACAGTTAGCTACACCTTTCAGCTACTTCTCTACGTAGTTGCCGTTCTGACTCAGACATTCGTCGTAGCGTTGTACCAACTTTCCAATACCCTCATCATAGAAGGCAGACGCCAGTGCCTTCCGCCAATTCTCTACGCTGGCCTAAAGCTCGTTGTCTGTGCCAAAATGTTGTCTTTACAGCCAGCGGTTCGTTTGAGCAGAGATGAAACTGAGTGGGAGACAATTACGGGCTTTACTGTGGGTAACCAAACATTTCCAATTGAAACGATGTAAGAACATCTTCATTGCCCCTGCAGAATGAGGCTGAGAATTGTCTTGGAGAAGAAACCGCAAGACAGTTATGTAATGTTGGTTGCATAGCTTCAGGGCAAAATTCTCACCAGGCCCTCGTACTTGGCGGGAGACACTATTTTCTATAACATCTTTACGCGCTCACTAAGAGCTCAGGAATGAAAAGAGCGACATAATTCTACCTAGAGTCATATTGGAGACACTGCCCAACACATCTTTGCAAAGCTCTATCGGATTTTAATAGTCGTTTCCATTTAGTGACCGATCGTAACTCACTTCATGGACAGCCCTCGTAAATAACTCGCTGCAAGTCACCTCAGCAGGCAATAATATTTTGGGTAAACATTCCCCCTCTCTTGCTCTGTCCGTTTCACATCTAGACAATGAGACGGCCAATCAATAGCAGTTGTAGGAATTTCAACCAATAAGCTTTCTCCAGCGTAAGTGTAGAATAGTATCTTTCTATCCAATGACGATGGGACACCAATAGAAACCACAAGAGTTCAGCAAATAACACCCATTCTTCTGCATCAGTGCGGAAATATTAGCTTATAATGTTGGCCAACCAATGGTGGGCATATTACTTTTACAATGTTACTTATAAATCCTCTTGATTGCCAAAATGTTTATCCAAATGACCGGTTTCGGTTTCTCTAGAACCATCTTCAGATCTGCAATTTCGGTTACAGGGGTAACCCGTCCACACTCAGCAACCTTTACATGCTGCGTCAAATGCGGGTTTCTGGAATAGCACCAGTGCCCTCACATTTCTGCGTGTTCGGTTAGGCACATTTCGTGATGAGCACACTGCTCTGCTTCCCGGCAGGCTGTTCCAAAGTTCGATGCGTCGGGATGCGCATTGTAGTCGCCGAGCAGTGCGTACACCGGGGCATGGGATGGAGGGTGGACACGTCTATACGTTATACAACGTGTACAATATGCAAAAAATAATGTAGAAGCTTGAATTAAACACACTGAACATCGTACAAGCGATGTATTCATTACTATCAAGGGTATCACATAGCACAAATCTACCAGTAAAAGAATTTTCACAAATATGATAGAGATCAAAAGACAAAGAATAAATGGCTTTTTCAAATTATAAATATTTTCCCCAATTTGCGTATTATTTTCCAAATCAATAAGTATCTTATGCTACACACTTTCCAAAGTAGCCCGTGTCCTTACTCATGGTTCAAGGTGGCTCGATAACAAGTTTAATCAAATCTTTTCACAGGGTTAGCCGCGGAAACGTATGAGAGCTCCTTTTGCATTTACAATATTGGTATGGATACTACCTTCTGTTACGATGCTTTCTTTGTCGTGATCCGATTTTGATAAAATTAAGCCTATACGTAGCCCCAAGCTGTGCTCTAGTTTCCTGTGAAAAATCCATGAAAGAGATTAGTTTGTCCAGAGAAACTGACAGACAAGACGCCTTTAGACAAAACCTGAAACTACGATATTTATTTCCTTAATCCGATTTTGATGAAATAAAGACTATACGGTGGCCCAGGCTACGCTCAACTTACTTGCGGAGTGCCCACGAATATTCGTCTAGTAGTTTTGGTGATTAGTATGTTGAAACAAGTAGACAGAGAAGACGGTTTTACTAAAATTTTACCGAGCGAGGTGGCGCAGTGGTAGCACACTGGACTCGCATTCGGGAGGACGACGGTTCAATCCCGCGTCCGGCCATCCTGATTTAGGTTTTCCGTGATTTCCCTAAATCGCAAATGCTGGGATGGTTTCTTTCAAAGGGCACGGCCGACTTCCTTCCCTAATCCGATGAGACCGATGACCTCGCTGTTTGGTCTCTTCCTCCAAAACAACCCAACTAAAATTTTAAAACATTGTATAATTTTTTTTTCGTAACCCGATTTTGACGGCACGAAGCCTGTACGGTGCTCAAGTTACCTGAAAAAACTCCATGAAAATTCGTTCACTTGTTTTGAAGTAGCGTATTCAGACCGACAGAAAAACACGACTGTTTTACAGATATACTCGTGTTATTAGTATAGATGTAGATATGTCGCACATTTAATTGACATCACGTGACATGCGTCAAAAACAGCTGCGCTTTATTTGTTCCTTTGGCCGTGACAAGATAGAAGCACCGATAACAAAAGCGCGCCGGCGCTTTCGGGTGTCCAGTACCGTCTCCCGCTGTATGTAATAAAGCTTTAAGCAGATTGTCTCCAAAAATACCGAATATAAGTGATTATTTGTTTTAGAGCGCGTGTAGGTAAATAACCGCTGCAGGAATGACACGTTAGTATCGATATTTGTGCGAACAGTTAGTGCACTTCAGACGAGTGGGGAAAACACTTAGGAGATAGATACAACTCACATGACCTCTTCAGTACTGTGCAGTTCATTGCTCGTTTAATATGTCGCTTTCTCAAGATCAATGAATTAGATTGTCGACCAATATCTTACACAGTTTCCAGAATGAGATTTTCACTCTGCAGTGGAGTGTGCGCTGATATGAAACTTCCTGGCAGATTAAAACTGTGTGCCGTACCGAAACTCGGAGACGAGATACTGGCAGAAGTAAAGCTGTGAGGACGGGGTGCGAGTCGTGCTTGGGTAGCTCAGTAGGTAGAGCACTTGCCCTTGAAAGGCAAAGGTCCCGCGTTCGAGTCTCGGTCCGGCGCACAGTTTTAATCGACCAGGAAGTTTCATTTTACCAGTTGTCTGTAGGCATGTCTAGTAGACGTCGGAAATATGGAGACGTGGGAAAAATGAAGATGTTGCAGTGCTGGGCAGTTCAAAAACAACATGATTAATCGTCCGCTTGCGCCAGTGCGGACGGTATTTGCTTCGTGATACATTGCCTGTGTTAAAATGGACCGTTTACCATTTGCGGAAAAGGTCCATATCTTGTTGATGTATGGCTATTGTGATCAAAATGCCCAACGGGCATACGCTATGTATGCTGCTTGGTATCTTGGACAACGTCATCGAGATTGGGGATCAGTCGCAGACAATGCTGACGGACTCTAATCTGGCTGAACTGACGTATGTGATACTACACTCACCTTGAAAAAGAGTCGACGAGACTTTCAGTCCAGCCTCATATTTCGGGTTGTTGTGCTCAGAAGACGGTGCAGAAAATGTGGTATATATCGTGATCTGAGCACGATGAAACTGAAGGCGCCGGATGAAGAAAACCCTTTAGCGAACTGTGCTAGACTAAAGAGCTAAAGAAGCTGGTACACCTGCCTAATTTCGTGTAGCGCACCCGCAAGCACGCAGGAGTGCCGCAACGCGACTTGGTGGAGGCTCTTCTAATGTCTGAAGAAGCGCTGGAGGGAACTGACACCATGAATCCTGCAGGGCTGTCTATAAATTCGTAAGAGTACGAAGGGGTGCACTTCTCTTCTGACCAGTATGTTGCAAGGCATCCCAGATGTGCTACGAAAGCCCATATCGATATTGTTTCGTTGAATGGTTCAAACGCTCACACTTGGTGGCCCAGTATTTAAATCTGCAGCAATTTTCGGAGGGGTTGGACTTCTGTCACACTAAACGTTTCTCTTCAGTCGCCATTGGTGCCGTTCTTGCAGGGTCTTTTTCGGCAGCAGCTATGTCGGAGATTTGATGTTTTAATGGATTCCTCACATTCGCGGTACACTCGTGAAATGGTTGTATGGCAAAATCCCCACTTCATCACTGCCTCGGAGATATTATATCCTATCGCTCCTGCACCGACAATAACACCACGTTCTTAAATCTTGATGACCTGCCACTGTAGCAGAAGTAACTGATCTAACAACTGCGCCAGACTCCTGTTGTCTTATATAGGCCTTGCCTACCGCAGCACAGTATTCTGCTTGTTTATATATCTCTGTGTTTGAATAGGCACGCCTATACCTGTTTCTTTGGCGCTTCAGAGTATCATGCTCAAAAGTACCCGAACGAAGTAAATTGTTTTGTATCCCTCCCGAATAGTCGGTGCGTGGGTCTACTCCTGTGAACTGCTTCTATAATATAGGCCGACAGTGAAGGAAGCGAGTAGGAGCAGGAGAGGTGAAGCACTTCGGTACGGCAAGCAACTTCAACACTTTTGATATAGTCAAAAACACAAGTAAATATTAAGGGGCTCCGGAACGCCCTATACTTGCAATGTTAAAATAACGCTTATAAATTACATCTTTCCTCACAAAGTATTTGAGGTAGGAAGTTGAACTTTTTACAGATTATTTATTGGAATATGGGCTACAACTTAACACAGCGATTTTACAAAATTTTAGTTCAGTTATTAAAGGTGATTTTTTTTTCAATTGTAATGAAAATTCACAACATTTTTTTGCAATTTTTTATTTATATATTCAAAAATATACAGTTTTTTGGGAAAAGGCTGTGTTAAATTTTGCAGAAGGTACTGTGTAACATTTACTGAAAGTTTGAAACAAATATGTTTGGAAGATCCTTAGAAAACATGTAATTAGTATGAGAAAATAAAAGTTTTGGGAATCGAGCGACAAAGGTTGGATTAACTTTTTAGTGCATTCCAGGTCCATAGGATGGATTATCTTCATCCTCTGCAAACTCCTCCTCCAGCTTCCTCTTGTTCCTCCTCCTGTTTACTCTTGCTTGTATTTCTAGACTCTTTACAGCCCTGTCTGCAGCCCGAAGGCGTTCCATGTCTAAAGCAAGCATCGCTCGTTGTTGTGTTCGTAGATTTTGCTACCATTTTCTTCAGTTGCAGTTACTGCAACACTGTTCCAAAAGGTGGTCATGTATGAACACTTATCACATTTCAGTTGTATTTCACTAGCAAGTCCTACGTGCTTTATTATGGAGAGTTCCAGACCAACTTCACTACAATGAATACATCTTACACAGTTTGAAAAAATTCCTTTGAGAACCGACATATCAAATATTTCATTCACATCCGATTCGCCCATAAAACATTCATAGTTTTCACTCATTGAACCAAGCTTCTTCTGTGAAGTATTTTCTTTCCCACTTTGACTGCTATGGGCAGGTGTACTTGAGAGGTTAGGTTCACTCACTTGGTTATCGTCTTTATTGTTTACAGTAATAACACATACCTTTGGCTTTCCAACATTTCTCCTTTTCTTAAAAGCCTTCAGAGGATTTCTAATAACTTTACTTTTACTCATTATTAGACTTCAACAAAACAGAGACTCAAGAAACAGAATTAATTACGAATATTTTCGAGATAACGACAGAGTAAATAAACATGAAACAATCGACAATCACACCAGCGATATATATTGAACCATCACAGGTTAGCCACAACACATACTTTATCTCACATCACTAAAATGTACCTGATGAACACGGACGTTAATAATAACACCATTTGACAGCAGTTTAACAGCGCCACAGTGGATCACGCCCATGTAGAACACATTTCAAAAAAAATTTAAAAATAGTTGTAGTCTTCGGAATTGAATAAATTATATATCTATTAAAAGGTAATAGTCTGCAGATTCAGAAATCGCAAAAAAAGTAAAAATTGAACTTTTCATGATTTTGAGCCTTTCCGGAGCCCCTTAAATGCATACATAAATTTGGCTAAGATGGGCACGTAGGTGTGAAGCCGTAGTCCATGTATAATCCTGTGAAGTTAGGATGACTTTTATGTATAATCTCAAAATTAACAAATACTCGTTGCTGTCCAAACCTTTACTGAACGTAACTAACACAAAGTCTCAATAGCAAGCTAGCCCACTCCTTAGTAGAAGCCATATTTCCAGGCCGTCTGCTCTTAATGAAATGGGCAGAAATCTAGACGGCACTCGCTGAGCTCCACAGCGCTGGGCAGGGGGTGCTGTGGTCGGCGTAGTTAGTCTTCTCTCGTAGTGCCAACTTAGGAGAGCGTGCACCTACATTATGCCATCGCACTATAGACGCCACAACTGCCGGCCGGAGTGGCCGAGCGGTACTAGGATCTGCAGTCTGGAACTGCACGACCGCTACGGTCGCAGGTTCGAATCCTGCCTCGGACATGGATGTGTGTGATGTTTTTAGCTTAATTAGTTTTAAGTAGTTCTAAGCTCTAGGGGACTGATGACCTCAGAAGTTAAGTCCCATAGTGCTCAGAGCCATTTGAACCACTTTTGATCTCCACAAATTGTGTTCTTTCTAATTTGCATACAGCCCACATAATGTAACAGTCTTGCAGGAACCCTGCTCTCTTTTCAGTAAAGTAGTTTTGACTGTACAGAATGATGACTATAAGGGATCATTACTGAGACCTGCTCGCTATCTTTATCAGTCTACGCTTTGCAACACAGTTTTTCAACCTACTTTGCGCAACACAATTTAAGGAATACTTCTTCGAAACTCGTAATTGGCTTCCGTTCCGACACAGAAGTCTGAATCTTCCGTCAAAGGTGGCTACAATGTTCCTCCAGAATGACGCAAAAGCGTGGCGCTCTGCGACGTCATCCTCGGGCACGGCGACGCTTCTGACGTCAATGAGTCCACACATACGAAACAAGGACATAATTCAGAAGTTCATGTGGCGTGTAAGTTCGATGGCCACGAAAATTCTCCACGATTCTGCCCAACTAATCAGTGAACATGTCACGCGATGGTAACGGCGTCAAACACCGCCTCATACCCATCAAGTTTCCTTGAACCCTCTGTGACGGACGTGATAACCGTGACACCCATGGTTGGAAACACGAGGTTTAATTATGGCTGGCTGAGGAAAACGCTTCAAGCAAGGAAAAAATATTAACGCACACACCGCCGCTCAGAAGCGAAACGAAAAGACCTCACGGGGTGGCATGAAGGGTGTCAGTGAAACCACCCTTTTCCTTGGGGCGTTGATCCCCACACATTTCGCCGTCGAAATCGACAATTCGTAGTGCAACGAGCAACACGACGCCATTCTTGACATCCGTTGATCCCACTGACAGTTCTTGACGCTCGAACCCTTCTCTACGCACATAGGTGGGTTGCATCCACATTGCAAGTGATCATACACATTTGGAGTGCAAAAGAAGCACGTTGAGAACAGTCCTCGAAATCTCAGTTGTATCGACTGGACGCTGCTTCATCCTCAGCCCTTAGGGTCACCGGATGAGGATATGTAGTGGGATGTGGTCAGCACATCTCTCTCCCAGCCGTTGTCCGTATTTCGTGACGGGTGACGCTACTTCTCAGATAGCTCCTCAGTTGCTCTCACTGCGGCTGAGTGTACTCGCTTGCCAACAGCACTCGGCACGCCCGGACGATGGCCCATCTAGCTGTTAATCTGACCTGACACGCGTTCCGACGGGAAGGGGTGATATAACTACGGCGAGGCCGTTGGCTCATTTGGAGTGCAGAGTTACCGCAATTGTTGCGCTCGTCTACAGGTTGGAACCACCACAGACTGTTCAGAACCATTAGACGAAAGCTAAACGTGATCCGAAGCCGCAAAGCCTGCTTATGCATTTTCAGCGTAACATTATTTAGAGACGTTCATAATGGTGACAAACACTCTGTGTTTGAGGAACAAACCTTACATAATGAATGTGTAAAGACAACAGCGAAAGAAACAAGCGTGTTACTTCGATTCAAAGAAGGGGAAAACTGAACTAGATCAAAAACTACGTTGTTGTTGTTGTTGTGGCCTTCAGTCCTGAGATTGGTTTGACGCAGCTCTCCATGCTACTCTATCCTGTGCAATCATCTCCCAGTACCCACTGCAACCTACATCCTTCTGAATCCGCTTAGTGTATTCATCTCTTGGTCTCCCTCTACGATTTTTACTCTCCACGCTGCCTTCCAGTACTAAATTGGTGATCCCTTGATGCCTCAGGACATGTCCTACCAACCGATCCCTTCTTCTAGTCAAGTTGTGCCACGAACTTCTCTTCTCCCCAATTCTATTCAATACGTCTTCATTAGTTACGTAATCTACCCACCTAATCTTCAACATTCTTCTGTAGCACCACATTTCGAAAGCTTCTATTCTCTTCTTGTCCAAATTATTTACTGTCCATGTTTCACTTCCATACATGGCTACACTCCATACAAATACTTTGAGAAACGACTTCCTGACACTTAAATCTATACTCGATGTTAACAAATTTTTCTTCTTGAGAAACGCTTTCCTTGCCATTGCCAGTCTACATTTTATACTCTCTCTACTTCGACCATCATCAGTTACTTTGCTCCCCAAATAGCAAAACTCCTTTACTACTTTGTCTCATTTCCTAATCTAATTCCCTCAGCATCACCCGATTTAATTCGACTACATTCCATTATCCTCGTTTTGCTTTTGTTGATGTTCATCTTATATCCTCCTTTTAAGACACTGTCCATTCCGTTCAACTGCTCTTCTTTGCTGTCTCTGGAAGAATTACAATGCCATAGGCGAACATCAAAGTTTTATTTCTTCTCCATTGATTTTAATACCTACTCCGAATTTTTCTTTTGTTTCCTTTACTGCTTGCTCAATATACAGATTGAATAACACTGGGGATAGGCTGCAACCCTGTCTCACTCCCTTCCCAACCACTGCTTCCCTTTCATGTCCCTCGGCTCATATAACTGCCGTCTGGTGTACAAATTGTAAATAGCCTTTCATCCCTGTATTTTACTACTGCCACCTTCAGAAAAACTAAGTATAACAAAGAAAGAAGCAAGTCTGTTACCTCGATTCAAACAAGGGAAAAAGTTCCCTAGATCAAAACTATTGTATAGTAATTAAAGCTACCAGTATTAACAACGAATAGCTTCATGAGGGGAAGAAAATAAACAAATAAACCCACTGCATATAACACAAATAGTGCTGCAACACGTGAGGGTGAAAACGAAACAATAGAACGGCGTCTTGCATAAGGTGGAATCCCTCTACTATTTAGCATACACATCGTCTAGTAGGGGCAACAACACCCATGATTGGACTAACAGTAATATTTTTGAGATGGTGCGAAGTTTATCACCTTTCGTGGTAACCAAAGCCCGGGATGCTTGTCGACGTAAATGCTGCATTTGTACTTGCTACATATAAGGTCTGCACTTATGGGCTAAGGCGTCGTTGTGACCTCGCAATAACGGATTAACTCCTGGTAATCGCAACTTTAGGAAAGGGCAAGCAGTTAATGGGTACTTCCACAGAATGCTACAACCGCACAGCAAACACTTGATGCCACGCATTTCTCATACTTGCGTGACAACCTATCAGCAACTATTCGAAAGTTAGTACTGGCCGCTATATGTATGAGAATAAAATGTACTTGAACTGATACAGATGCCTGAAAGTATCTGCACCATTCTTGTTACAAACCGTCCAACTGCAAAATTGGTTCGACTCATCCAAGTTAAGCACCTTGTCATGTAGCATGTAACCACCAGATGTGCACAATGTTACCTCACCGCCCTTTCAGGTTGTGTGTATGCTGCACTGATCAACTCTCTCTGGTTGGATCGGATTAATGTACAGTCTCACGCTAAGTGGCAACATTTGCTGTTCTTTTTTTTTTTTTGGCAAATTGGTTAATACAAGATGCTTTCCTGTTATTAACCCACCGTAATGGAAATCGATAAACTTTGATATTCATTACTAGTGGAACTATGACCATGAATGCTCGCATTTCCTGTGCTTGTCTGTCTCACTTTGCTCTCCTTCTTCGTCTGTCATATGTTACTTAACTTTCGACGTAGCAGAACTCTTTCGCTTCGTACACATCAGGATCCCCTATTGATATGTGAAGCTAATTGCTAATATCGTTTCTGTTTTTCCTAATTACATTCGTCTTTCTTCAGTCTAGTCTCAATCTATAGACTGTGCTCAAGATGCTCTTGCTTTCATTCAATGGAGTCTTCAATTCTCCCTCACTTTCAATGGGCATAGTAATCTCATCTGTGGATCTTATCGCTGATACCCTTGCATCGTGAGTGTTATTCGTACTTTCTGTACACAACTCAAGTAAATAACGAAAAAGAACCTACAATTGTGTCCAGGCGCAAAAAGAAGCGCTTCAATCCACTATCAATAGAATACACCAGCTGATTGCATTACAATTCCCTTTTTTTCTTCATTTTTGAGAAATCCGCTTAGATTGTTGGCCATTATTTTTGGTCTGCTCAGCATCCATAACACTCTTCTGGGCTTTCTCTTTAAATTTTAATACTTCACATGCGGTAAATAAACGTATATAACTGAACCGTTACAAACTTCACGGTTATGCTGAAGAGTCATGCAATCAATCTGACAGTAAACGGCAGCAAATAGGGAAGGCCGAGGTAATCTGGAGACGGAAGAGTAAATTTCTTACACAGTGACCGACAGAAAAGAAGTCAACTCCTTACGTGGTTGAGACTGCAAGACACCGGCGTCTGTTGGGTTGCCGCAGTGCCAGGCGCAGGCTAATCCATCTCCTGCGGTGAGTCCAAACTATACGAGCACTACCCACGACGAAAGTCGATGCCGCCTGGTGGTGGTGCGTTCCTGTGACACTAAGGAGAGTATGTAAGGTGAGTGATGACGAATGAGAAGTCTACCAAATGTGGGAATCTACTAACGCATCCGACAAAAGGGCAGATTGTTGTGGTCCGGCGTCTAGGAACGAGTATCTCGGAAACGGGTAAGTTGATCGGCTGTTCGTGTGGTGCTCTCGTCAGCATATATGGAACGTGGTGGAAGGATTGTGACAATATGAGTAGGCTACAATGTTTTGGACGTCACAGAACGTGTACTTCCGAGATTTGCCCTCTTGAGAAAGCAGAATAAGCTGCGATTTGTGCCAGAGTCACACAAGTATGTTGCAGACCACTCTTCAGCGCACTTATTTAATATGAGGCCACCACAGCAGACGTACGTGTTCCCATGTTGGCCTAACGACATCGTCAATTAAAATTGAACTCTACCTGAGATAATCGAGACTGGACAATAGATCAATAGAAACATGTCACATGGTCGAATGAATCACATTTCTTGATACACCATTTCGTTGGTCTTATCCAGATACATTCGCTACCGGGCATATAGCTGCTAGAAACATGCACTGCTTCATGGACGCAGGCCGTCGAAAGCAGCATTATAGTGTAAGAGTCACGAGGCATTCCATGCTTTGCTTTGTGTCTCCCTGTACGAACGTAAGTAACTCCTTGCGTGTCTCAAACTGCAGGGAACCAGCGTCTGGTGGGTTGCCGCACCGCCAGGCGCTGGCTAATCCACGTATGGGACGCTAACGAGAGCCAGCTCCGCGTCCATGTACCAGAAAGCCGTTAATCATGATAATCCCTTGACCTGTGCGTTCAAATGGTTCAAATGGCTCTCAGCACTATGGGACTTAACAGGACTTAACATCTGAGGTCATCAGTCCCCTAGAACTTAGAACTACTTAAACCTAACTAAGGACATCACACACATCCATGCCCGAGGCAGAATTCGAACCTCCGAGCGTAGCGGTCACGCGGTTCCCGACTGAAGCCCGTAGAAACGCTCGGCCACAGCGGCCGGCTCTGTGCGTATACATCTGAAACAAGATATGTGCCGACAGCTGTCAAGGACTTGTCGAATCGATTCCACTTAGACTCGCTGCTGCATTACGTTGCAAAAGTGGACCAATGTGCCATTATGAAGGTGATTATAATGTACAGGCTTATCAATGAATGTAGCATGCAGAGTACAGATAGCTCTTATCTTCCTTAGCTAGGCAACTGTGTCTTAATACTCTTACGTCTACGTCACAGAAATTGCGTCACAGGAGCTAGCCGATCCTTCGAGTTATTTTCAGCCATAATGGCTATGTTTGTAGACCGTGACTGTGTGGGATAATTATTTGTTTCAAGTTTCTGCTACCAGTCACTTTTTATTTTATTTTATTTTATGTTTAATCTAACATAATGCAACGCGTTTCGAAGATGTTCTGTTCATTTTCAAGCGTTAATACACAGACAAACTGGTCTAGAACACTTTGTCCATTGTTTTTTAATTTTTTAATGTAGCTGCTGGTGTGGCATTTGGGGGAAGAAAACAACAAAGGCTAAATGACAGTAAGGCTCAGATTTTACAGTTTCAAACACACAATTCAATAAAACCCGACTCTTTAATTTCGCAGAATGGGCATATTATTAGTGAAAATGATCAGATCCAATTTCTAGGTGTTCAGACAGACAGTAAATTGCAGTGGAAAGCCGACGTTCAGGATTTTATTCAAAGACTTAATGCTGTCATTTTTACTATTGGAACGGTATCTGAAGTGACTGATAGTTCGACAAGAAAATTAATCAACTTTGCTTATTTTCATTCCTTTATGACATACGGTACTATGTTTTGGGGTATATCTTCCCATTCTAAAAGAATATTTTTGGCTCAGAAAAGGGCAGCTCGGACAGTAGGAGTTGTAAGTTTTCGAACCTATCGTCTACCCCTGTTCACTAGTCTGGACGTTCTACATTGGCCTCTCAAGATATATATTTTTTACTGTCGTTCGTTGTTAACAATATCAGCTTTTCCCAAGAGCTAGCAGCTTTCACACAGTTTACACTAGGCAGAAATCCAATCTGCATTTGGATCGCTCTTCCTTAGCTCTTGTGCAAAAAGGGGTGCAGTATACCGCAGCATCCATTTTCAATAAGGTAACACAAGAATTCAAAGATCTCAGCAATAATCCACTCGCTTTCAAATCGAAACTGAGGAGTTTCCTGGAAGGTCACACTTTCTATTCTGTCGAGGAGTTCCTTGAAAATTAAGCTGATTTCATACATTGTTCTAATGGCTTGGAGCACTATGGGACTTAACGTCTGAGGTCATCAGTCCCCTAGAACATAGAACTAACCTAAGGACATCACACACATCCACGCCCGAGGCAGGATTAGAACCTGCGACCGTAGCAGTCGCGCGGTTCCAGACTGGAGCGCCTAGAAGCTGATTTCTGTAGTATATTGTCTTCTGCTTTTTTCTTAAACTTATGGTTTGATCTTTCTTGTGTTCACAAACATATTATTTCATCTGTTATTATTTTTATGTTGTAATTTCATGTACAGACAAGTTCCATAGCCATGGAGATGTGCTTCTCAATTTGGTCCCATGAAACTAGAGGTGTAAATAAATAATGAATAAATGAAATATTAGAGCTGGTAGAGTTTATCATAACAAGTATATTTCACATGGCAGCCCATGTCTGCTCCCATTAGCGACGAGGTCTTCGTCTGTTCATACCATATTAGGATTGCTTACACCAGCAGCTTCATATGTCCCAGTGGAAGAAATCCAGAGGTATGAAGGCACGTGATCTTTCTGGTTAGGCCAAAGGGCCACCTCAGTTTACCCATCGATTCTCGAAGCTGCTCTCCGATGATTGCCCACACAACGCTGTAATGGACTTGCAACCCCATCGTGACAGGATTACATCTTTTGTTTCGAGCTGATCTCGGAGACAGTCATCCTTCTACAGAGCAGTTTTGAATGTTAGCTCACTTACGTTCATTTCTTTCTTTTTTATGCCTCAATATCCAGACTGGCCACGTATTGCTCTGTTAACCTTTTAATCTGACAGTAGTAATTGGATACTATGTCCTCAATTATTTACTTGGTGTATCCAAATTCCTGTCTTTATTTATCTTCTGCGGTTCCCTGTACTGTCATGAAGTTATTCCCCTGAACTCTTAGCAGACGTCGTACCATCGTGTCCCTTCTTGTCAGTGTTTACCCATCTTTCTTTCCTCTCCGATTCTGCAATCAACCTCCTTACTTCTTACCTCATCTACTTTCATCTACAGTAAAACATCTAAAATTCTTCGTGTCTCTTCTGTTCCGGTTTTCCCACGGTTCATGTTTCACTACTATACAATATTGTGCTCCATCCTTTAGAGATTTCTTCCTCAAACGAAGTACTATGTTTGATACTAGCTGACTTCTCTTGAATACGAATGCCTTCTTTGCCAGTGCTAGTCTCTCTTTTATGTCCTCCTTGCTCCGTCCATGATGGGTTACTTTGATGCTTAGGCAGAAAAATTCCTTTCCTTGGTTTACTTCGCTTAGTTAAATTTCTCGCCGTTCTCGTGTAAGCTGCTTCTCATTAATCTCATCCTTCGACTTGCTCTAAATCCATTTACTGTACTCACTAGACCACTCATTCCGTTGAACACATCCTTTAACTCATTTTACTTTCACTGAGGACAGCAATGCACCGCAATCATAATATATTTGTTTTATATTTATTTTGTTGATTCAGTAATGGTTCAATTGGCTCTGTTATGTCCTTAGGTTAGTTAGATTTAAGTAGTCCTAAGTCTAGGGGACTGATGAACTCAGATGTTAAGTCCCATAGTGCTGAGAGCCATCCGAACCATTTTGAATTTTGGTACCAACGAGGTTGCCTAGAGGCAGGCGTTGGTACATATAAATTCGACGCTCTGTCGCGTAGTTGCATGATGTTTCCACACACGGGTTGCTATCCTACATTTGTTCCTCCAGACACCGTCTACAGTTACACGAAGTGTGTCGCCATGTACCTGGGGGACCATACACATATAGGTAGATTCACGAAGATATGCAAATATTGTAATATGTTATTCAACAAGTGAAACTAAAGAAAAAAGTTCAGATAAACATAGGTCCGTAAATGTTTAGTTACGGAGTTACAGATAATAAAAGATTTTCCCTGAAATTTAGCAACTTCACTAATATGAAGCCATCGCAAATCTGTACGAGATTAAAGTAATGCACGATTTCCGTATCTTTTTGTCGTTATTGATCTGGTGAATCTAGTAAAACATGTCCCAGACGTGTGCTTGCAGTTATTTTACCGAAAGTCCACAGATGCAAAGAAGTAATTTCTTAAAATTTTTAATTTATGAACTACTTGTCCCAGTTTTTTAAATTTCACGCAATTGCACAAATTTTTCAACAGAATTGTAGAGAATTTAATTTTGGAGAAAATGATGGTAATAACGTTAACTGAAACAGTATGAATGTGTCAGATAATCTCCTTTTATTAATACCATAGCACACGCGAGTTCATGTTAAACCAGAAAAAACAAAGCTAAGTGTTAAGAAAGTTGTACACTGTACATACACTGACGCAATACATTCACAGTAAATGTTTAAAAATGCCTCCACCGAATACGATGCATTTAGCTGCACGTGTATGAACAGATTTTGTTGTTCGTTTCAGTTTCACAGGGTTGTTCTTAATTTCGTCTATTCCATTCATAATGCGGCCAAGTAATGCCTCACGTGTATTGACGTTGTCGTCACAAACTACGTCTTTCATCCATCCGCATACTCAGAAATCCATTTGTGTTAAATAGGGTGATCTGCGAGGCCACAGACGTGTAGCACCACATTCTTAATGGAGAGTACGCAAATTTTTTCTTGTCTCGGTGTTCTGGAAAAGTACTACAGATACACGTCTGAGGCATGTTTTATTAGATTCAGCAGAGCAATAACAACAATTTAAATCGTGCTTTACTTTAACCTCGACAGTTTTGCGATGGTTTAATGTTAGCGAAGTTGCTATATTTCAACAAAATATTTTATTAGCCGTAACTTCGTAACTGAACATTTGCGGACCTATGTTTTCATGAACTCCTTTCTTTAGTTTTACTTGTTGAATAAGATATTAATATATTTGCATATCTTCGTGAATCACCCTGTGTATACTTTCTTCGAAGAATGGAGGTACTATCTGAATGTAAGGAAATTGAATGTGCACAACGGTTATGTTCTGGTCCGGCCTTCTAACCAAATCTATAAACACATTGTACTTGCTTCCACTTGTGACCGATTCCTACTGCCAGTGAAGACCAAACTGCCACATATTTGGTTGACTAATGGCGTAAAATATGGATGCCACAACAATAGCAGTTATTACCATTCCGGTAATTTATGCATAACGAGTAACTAATAAATTTCATCCGCTCGACCAACACATCATTCACAGAGCGGCAAAAAAGAAATAAAAAGAGAAAACAAAGTGTCCCTCGTGACAAATGGTCGCGGTCCTCAGTCGGCAGGGCGTGACTAGACCAGAAAACTGGCGGTTTTGAAATTGTGTCCCGCTGACAACGCAGCGGTCGGCGGTATGTTTGTTAATTTACTGCCGGTTTTCCCCTAGTAATTTGCGGCCGTGTTTTCTATGACGTGTGGCGTCGGAATGAACCGTTCGCCCTTGTGCGCAAATTGTAGTTCCGCAGTCGAAATCTGTGACCGCAGCAAGAGTAGTATTTCTTTCTCTAATAGATTTAGCAGTGCCGAAGGTCGAAGAGGGGCTGATATAATGGAAGTCGGAACAATAAGGGTAATTTCATACAAGAGGCTAGTGCGTCCTGTTCTAGTGTACTGATCCAATATGGGTGCGAGTTTTCTGTGACATCTGGTGTATGAATGGAATGTTCTGCTGTGTGGACAAGTTGCATTTCGGCAGCTGAAATTTATGCCCGCTTGAAGAGCGATATGTTTTTAGCTTCAACAGAGAAAAAAAGTTAGAAAATAAAGGAAACTGCGTGCTAGACGCTAGCGACCCAAATTCTAGTTCAGTTTTAACAGCATTAGGGGTTTGTTTTCTGTGACATATCGTATAGAAAACTGAAATGGTCTCCTACATCTACATCTACATGGTTACTCTGCAATTCACACTTAAGTGTCTGGCAGAGGGTACATCGAACGATTTTGATACTACTTCTCTACCATTCCACTCTCGAATGGCGCGTGGGAAAAAGGATATCTAAATCTTTCCGTTCGAGCTCTGATTACTCTTATTTTATTATGATGATCATTTCTTCCTACGTAGGTGGGTGTCAACAAAATATTTTCGCATTCGGAAGAGAAAGTTGGTGATTGAAATTTCGTAAATAGTTCTCGCCGCAAAGAAACCCACCTTTGTTTCAGTGACTGCCACCCCAACTCGCGTACCATATCAGTGACAATCTCATCCCTATTGCGCCATAACATAAAACGAGCTGCCCTTCTTTGCACTTTTTCGATGTCCTCCGTCAATCCTACCTGGTAAGAATCCCACACCGCGCAGCAATATTCCGGCAGAGGACGGACAAGTGTAATGTATGCAGTCTCTTTACTGGGTTTGTCGCATCTTTTAAGTGTTCTGCCAACAAAGCGCAGTCTCCGTTTCGTCTTCCCCACAATATTATCTATGTGGTCTTCACAATTTAAGTTGCTCGTAATTCCTAGGTATTTAGTCGAATTGACAGCCCTTAGATTTGTGCGATTTATCGTAAACCCAAAACGTATCGGATTCCTTTTAGTACTCATGTGGATGACGTCGCACTTTTCTTTGTTTAGTGCCAATTGCCACTTTTCGCATCATATAGAAATTTTCTCTACACCATTTTGTAATTGGAATTTATCGTCTGATGATTTTACTAGACGGTAAATTACAGCGTCATCTGCAAATAATCTAAGGGGGCTGCTCAGATTATCACCTAGATCATTTATGTAAATCAGGAAAAACAGAGGGCCTATGACACTACCTTGCGGAATGCCAGATATCACTTGTGTTCTACTCGATGATTTACGGTCTGTCACTACGAACTGTGACCTCCCTGAGAGGAAATCAAGAATCCAGTCACACAACTGATACGATACTCCATATGCACGCAATTTGATTAATAGTCGCTTGTGAGGAACGGTATCAAAAAGGTTCTGGAAATCTAGGAATATGGAATCGATGTGAGATCCCTTGTCGACAGCACTCATTACTTCATGGTAATAAAGAGCTAACTGTGTTACACAAGAACGATATTTTCTGACTCGTGTTCGTTATGTATCAATAATTCATTTTCTTCAAGGTGATTCATAATGTTCGAGTACAGTATATGCTCCAAAATCCTACTGCAAATTGAGGTCACTGATATAGGTCTGTAATTCAATGGGTTACTCCTATTTCCTTTCTTGAATATTGGTGTGACCTGTCCTACTTTCCAGTCTTTAGGAACAGACCTTTCGTCAAGTGATCGGTTGTATATGATTGCTAAGAAAGGCGCTATTGTGTCTGCATACTCCGAAAGGAACCTGATTGGTGTACCATCTGGACCTGAAGACTTACCTTTCTTCAGTGATTTGAGTTGTTTCGCAACACCTAAGATATCTAATTTCATGGTACTCGTATTCTGGAATATTTACTTCGTTATCTTTCGTGAAAAATTACGGAAAACTGTATTTAGTAACTCCGCTTTAGAGTCACCATCATCGGTAACATTTCCATCGCTATCGTGTTCAGAGACGGTATTGACTATTTTTTCACACTGATATTGTTTACGTACGACCAGAATCTCTTTGGGTTTTCTACCATATTTTAAAACAATGTTTCATTGCGCAAACTATTAAAAGCATCTCGCATTGACGTCCACACTAAATTTCGAACTTCCGTGAAACTTAGCCAGCGTTGGGGATTTTTCGTTCTTCTGAATTTGGCATCCTTGTTTCGTTGCTTCCGCAAACGTGTTCTGTCGTGTACAAGTTGTATTTGCGCAGGTGAAATCTCCTTTTTCGTCGTTGGAGTCAGCAGTAGCTAAGGTTTACATATGTGGGGAGTAACGGGTGCTAAATGAGTAAGACAAAGGTAAATGCTGTAAGATGCCAGTTAGCCAGACTATTATTACTCCAGCGCTGGGAAAGCTAAGCACGTTTGCATGACGGAATAAATCGAACATGTGCATAGACTTCATAATTACGCCAAGTCTTAGGATCCCTTACCCTTTTGATACAATAAATAAACAATCACAGTCTGGATTACAACATCTTATTTACCGAGTGCCGGTTCAGATCTGCACTGCGAATCATCTTTAACATTATGCCACAGTAGAAAAGCATTAAGAATAGTGACTTTACAGAAGTGTGACGTTAGGAACACGTGTCTAATGAATAGTAGGAATCACAACAAAATGTTATTAACTCACACACACATGTCGCCGCAAAGTGCAATTTGGCAACATCTAACGTGGCAAACAAGGCTGTGGTGGGGGAAAATATTCATATAGTCAAATGACACGTATGTAACTCATTTATGAATGAATTAGATCTGTTAAACTATTTCTGCACATATAACTATTTAGAAAAAATCATAAAAAATGAATTTCTAAGGACACGTAATAGAGTGTACTTATAAATGAAGCGTTACTCCATAGTAGATAGAAACAAACCTTACAAGCGTACTGAAGGAACTTTGAATATTACATTTTCGTTACATAGTTATGATTTTTTCGTAACTAGACTCCTTCTTTTTCCAACCTTTATAGCTTACAGTAAAAGTCTTCGGTCTAGAATGTATCTATTCTTATTCATTACAATGGAAACAAATTAGTGACGTCCGTGAAATGATCGGTAATTGGGCACTGCCTCTCAAAGTATGTAGACGAGAACCAAAATATACGATTCATAGTTGATTTCGCTGTGTTTGTAAGATTTGTTTTCATCTCTTATTGAGTAACGCAACACACCTGCTGAAATGTACTACATTCGCGTGTCGTTTAAGCCTGGGCTTTTATTAGTTTTTTAATTCTTTCGCGGCTACGGATCTATATGCATGCCTGGCAGGTAGAGGGGCCAGACCGCTACGGGCGTAGATGTACGCCAAGCGTGCGGAAAGTCCAGACGGCTAATAGCATTCATATGCGCCCGAGCT
The DNA here is from genome assembly GCF_023864345.2 of Schistocerca serialis cubense. Lineage (NCBI taxonomy): Eukaryota > Metazoa > Arthropoda > Insecta > Orthoptera > Acrididae > Schistocerca > Schistocerca serialis. The sequence goes on along the minus strand of NC_064647.1, from coordinate 217,554,698 downwards.
TTGGGGCAGGTAAACTTACACAACAGAGCGGCTATTCGCTGTTGTCCGCGTTTCTGACAACAGTGCCATTATCTGGTCATCCTTCTAACGTGGGCCCTTTCTGCTTACGAGTCCAACATTCGGCCAGTCCTCTTTTCGCTCCTGGTGAGACGACAGAGTTCGCATGTGGCGGACTTAGCCAAGTCGGGACACATTTTATCGGACAAGGAAATCATGGATATTCTTATGAATAGTAGCGACGAAGATTGTAGTGATGCTTCGGAGCTTTCTTCAGACGAAGAGTTGGATGCGTCTGAACGTTTTGCTGAATCCTCGAATTCTTCCTCTAAAGACCGAAAAAGAAGATGAGAAAGAAAGTGTGACCGGACGGAGAATCATCCAGTGGCGAAACGACACCGTTTAGTGAACACATTTAGCGGGCTAGAAGCACACTTCGAGGAGTCAGCAAGTCATTTAGTTGTTTTTTTTATTTTTTTATTTTTTTTCATGTCCATGGAATTCGTTTCTGCCATCTGTACACAGACCAATGGTTATTATAAATTTATTACTGAAAACATGACGACAGTACCTAGGAGATTATCACGCTGGAAGCATATAGAGCCAGTAGAATTTTATTGCTTCCTAGCGTGTTCTCTGCTTATGCCTAGAGGTAAAAAGTTAGAAGTGAATGAATATTAATCGACATATTCTTTGCTTCAAAAACCCGTATTTTCCAACACAATGTCCAGGGATCGGCAAGTTTATCCAGCGTTTACTGCACTTTAGTGACAATGCCACTGCATCTCAAGATATTCTTGTAAAAATGTATCTCATTGTAGGTCACACAAAAAGTAAATTTCTTGAGGCTTTAGTACCTTAGTGATCGACGAAAGTCTGCTACTTTTCAAAGGAAGGCTCCGATTAAGCAGTACATACCAAATAAACGTAGCCGTATCGACATAAAAATTTTTGTCCTTTGTGACGTACAAACCAATTATATTTTGGATTATATTGTCTGTATTGGTGCCGTCACTGGAAATAGAATCTGGAAATGCTGATTGGGGAAAATCAGGCAATGTAGTTTCGAGTTTTTTATTACCATATCTCAAAAAAGGTTATATCATTTATTTAGACAATTGTTATTCGAGCCCCGAATTATTCCTAAGGCTCCACGATAAATGTACAAACGCCGTTGGAACAGTACGCAAAAACAGGGAACACCTACCATTGTTGCCAGACAAGCTGAAAAATGACAAATGGGGAAATACAGTTTATGATCTGTTGAACATTAATGGCACTAAAATGGATGGACAAGAAAGACGTCTGGATGTTTTCCACCACAAATGGACAAGAGTTAGTGGAGACAGAGAAAAAAGTAACATAGAAAAGGACAAAACAAATTGAAACCTATCTGTGTTGTCAGCTATAATAACTCAATGGCTGCAATGGGTGCAGTTGATAAGACAGACATGCTGTAATCTTCTGTATAGTTCATCCGAAAGACAATGAAGTGGTACAAGAAAGTATTCTTTCATTTGACTGACTTGTGTGTGCTTCACGGAAAAACTATTTTTGAAATACAAAAGAAACAGAAGATGCCACTAGCGAAATACCAGTTGGAAATAATCCGTCAGTTGCCTGATAAATTCCCTAGTGGAGCGCGTAAAAGTACGAACCCTTGGTCAACCAAAGAATAAAGCCCTTTGTGACTGCATAATAATGAGGGTTCCTCATAGCAACGGAGAATAAGGAGATTCCCCATAGACGCTGTGTGGTATGTATTACTCATCCAGGTTCTAATCCGGCCTCGGGCATGGATGTGTGTAATGTCCTTAGGTTAGTTAGGTTTAAGTAGTTCTAAGTTCTAGGCGACTGATGACCTCAGATGCCAAGTCCCATAGTGCTCAGAGCCATTTGAACAATTTGAATTGTGCCTTATTAGTTGTATTATCGGAAAAAAGTCTTTCACTCCCACATATAATGAATATTGTAGCATTTTCGCAACCTCATTATGGAGGTGTGGAAGTTGGGCCTGAGGAAAACTGTAAACATATGCTGGACAGTTTTAACGCAAAGGATAGGAATTACCACGCAGATAGATGAGTTACATCTACACATGAACAGGGGTGCTGTCAAGTGCAATGGTATAGGTGGTCTAAGGAGCTCGAAAACGGATGAGACACAGACCGTGTCCTCAAATCGTTTAGGAAACTACTCTCGTAGTTAATTAAACGCCACAATGAATTCTTCATACCTCACGTTTTCTTTAACACAAGAGCACTTAGGGAACAGGACGTTCGTTTACAAAATTTGTCCCTTCTATAACGCGATTTCCTTGTCAAATGCACTCTCATCAAATTAGAAATAAGTTCTTTCACACCTGGCAGTGCCATATGTGGCAGTGTGAAATAAGTTGTAGTTAAAATGGGGAGTCTGCAGTCGACTCTGGATGTCCTACTTTCCTTTTGGAGTTCCAGTTCCCTTTATAAATTCTACAATAAAAGGTGATAAATCGAAAAATCTTTCCAGCCATGCCCATTGTCCTAACCAATCTGCTTGGTACTGATGTATAATGCGCCCATAGTTTTCGGTCAGTTCAACCAAAAATGGTTGCATAAACTTGTTTTAGCTGGGATTCACATTCATAAACATTTTTTTGAAGGACATCATCTTTACGCCAGTGATTGTTATAAGCTTTTATTTCGGCCTTAGGCCATTATCAAGTGTTTTAAGCCATCATATCAGCACTTGGTAATGGCCTAAGACCGAAGTTGCAGTAGTGTAATAAAAGCTTATAACAGCCACTGGTGTAAAGATGATGTCCTTCAAAAATGGTTGCAACTGACAGTGAAAGACTGTGTGGGACTTCAGAAATTCCACTGTTCGTAACACCTCTTTCTTCACGTGCTGTGCTCCATGCCTGCAAATTAGCCGCAGAGTGCTGCTTTTTGCGGAACAATCCCGTCTGCTCATTGTTGTGGCGTAACAAGCTTGCTACGCCACACTGGGAAGGGAGCCGAAAGAAAGGCACGCGTACACACACGCCGACTGGCGTCAGTTCTGGAACAGGATACGTTATGACTGCTATCAAGAAAATACGTAGCTTTGGAATATACTTAACTTTATTCTTGGTTGGTTTACACGTTCTTCTTGAGACATTTATACGATAACTCTCAAACTAGGTAAGGCTAATGGCGCCTTGCTAGGTCGTAGCCATGGACTTAGCAGAAGGCTATTCTAACTGTCTCTCGGCAAATGAGAGGAAGGCTTCGTCCGTATTGTCGCTAGCAATGTCGTCCGTACAACTGGGGCGAGTGCTCGTCCGTATCTCGAGACCTGCCTTGTGGTGGCGCTCGGTCTGCGATCACACAGTGGGGACACGCGGGTCCGACATGTACTAAATGGACCGCGGCCGATTTAAGCTACCACCTAGCAAGTGTGGTGTCTGGCGGTGACACCACACTCATCGTTGTAATTTTTTGCTCTTTCATTGTCAGCTAAATCTTTAAATTCCTTCTGTATGGTATTTGTGACGGTACGTCACATAAATATTGACATTTTTAGCGGTTGTAAACCGTAGTTAAAGTCTTTTATGAATATAATTAGTATAAAAGATACAGTTAATGTTCTTGAAAGAACTGATATGCAGTGATAATTTAAGAGTAGCATCTTTATTTAACGTCTATGAAAATAAAAAAAAGTATCGCTGTTGTACGGCCGAGGAGGAAGGACGTATTTTATGGTACACACACTGTTTTGTTTCGCTATACGGAAGGCAGCCATTGAGCGGCTACACATATTTTATGTAAGTTATTCTGTATTATTCAATAATAAACTTATTATTGTTATCAAAAAATGAATTTCCTTGCAATAGTTGTCAGCTCCAATGCTCACAGTGGCTAATTATTTTTAATAAGCATTTTTTCAGTAATTTGCGCTGCGAGAAGCTCATCTTCCGATGCAGCCTCTGGTCGGCCATTACGCGCCGAAGTATTAATTTATTTTTCCGTGTTAACAGTAACTGTAAATGCGAGAGATTTCGTTGTAAGAACGTTTTTAAACTGCAACAGATAATTAATTTACGTTAAGTTCATTTTTTTAATTATACAGATTCCATGAGTTCAGTAAGTTTTATCTTGGCCGCTGCACGGCAACAACCGAAATTCTATCGAGTCTTGCTTTGCAATCGAATTAACAAAATTACATTCAATTCAGTTAACAGCAACTATATTTTACTCGTCACGTTCCAAATCTAAAGTTGTTACATGAATAACAACGGCCCTTCAAGAACCCGTTTCATATTTACTTATGCACGTAAGTAAAATTGATAGGAAAAGATAATATCCCTGAGAGAAAGGATCGTGCTCTAACAAAAGAAAAATTCATGCTGATAAATAATATATACATATATATATATATATATATATATATATATATATATATATATATGTATATGCACGTAATTTTTTTGTATAGAACGTAAGAAATGGCACCAGACGTCACATATTCCACAACAAACTTGCAGTAACAGTCGATCGTGTGACTGCACAGGAGACATAAAAAATTCTCGTCCATCTTTTCTCTCAGTCCCATTGATTTTTAAAGGCTTGTGACGACAGATCGCTAGACTACCTCATTTTGTGCAAACATCCACTGGACCTGTGAACGACGTCCTCGAACAAATAGCGAATGTTAAACACGCTGACACAACGATGGTGCCGAACTGAAGTGGGTTGGGCCGGCCGAGAAACGGCACACTGCAATTATAAGTGGAATGTCATGCTGTACCGGGTACTTCAGAAAAGGACGGTCACGAGAAGAGCTTGAAAACAGATGTAAAACTGGCAGCATCCTCAAAACTCTTAGGAAACTATTCTTGTCGTTCTTTAGAGGCCACCATGAATTCTTAAGACCTCGCGTTTTCTTTAACGCCAGCGTGCTTAGGGAACAGGTCTTCGGTTTCCAGAATTTGTCACTTTTATAACGCGATTTTTTTACTAAATGCATCCTCATCAGATGAGCCAAGTCAGGCCGAGATTTGGCCTGCACGCGGTGCACAAATGACAGTCGCGAGAAGTTGGCATGCCGTGGTCAGCCCTGCACTACGTACCATACAGCTTTCGCTATAGGTCTCTGCAGTTGTGACTTCATAGCATACAGCTGCATCATTTGCATTAAGACTGCGGGAGATTTCAACGTTCTGCAGAAGACAATTTATATTTTACCAGGAAGATATAAGTCCCTAATTATGTTGAATTCGTCAATTTTAGATTATTCAACCACGTACTTCTGAAATAAATGCCACTAAAAGTAGTAAACCAAAAACTCAGAAATTGTTTTCCAATTTTGTACGGGTCGAAAAGCGAGAAAATGTTTAGAGAAGGTATACAGTTTACTGGAAGTCGCTAAGTGACTTATTACATACATACATACATTTGGCATCACCCCAGATCCCAGAACTCCTGAAGATTGACGTCGTCTGTGGATATTGTACTACAGTCCCTTTGACTATTCAGAGTTGTCGCTAAACCCTCCCATAGATGTAAAAAACCATGCATGAGCAGCTCCTATTAGACGGAGGGGTTCCGACAGCCAATTACTTCCAGTCATTTCACAGGAGGGAGGTACACGGCTCGTGTTGTCTTTAGTTCAAACATGGCTAGACGGTCAATATCGTGGTTCGATCCCGTTCGCATTGTTACTTTCTGCCAGAGAGGGCTCTCAACAAGGGATGTGACCAGGCGTCGAGGAGTGAACCAAAGCGATGTTGTTCGGACATGGAGGAGATACAGAGAGACAGGAACTGTCCGCGACATGCTTCGCTCGGCCCGCCCAAAGGCTATTATTGCAGTGGATGACCGCTAGCTACGGATTATGGCTCGGAGGAACGCCGACAGCAACGCCACACTGTTGAACAATGCTTTTCGTATAGCCACAGGAAGTCGTGTTACGACTCAAACTGTGCGCAATAGGCTGCATGATGCGCAACTTCACTCCAGACGTCCATGGCGAGGTCCATCTTTGCAACCACGACACCATACACCGGAGTACAGAAGGGCCCAAGAACATGCCGAATGGACTGCTCTGGATTGGCATTACGTTCATCTCACCGATGAGTGTCGCATCATCAGAGACGTATTTGGAGGTTATCCGGTCATGCTGAACGCCTAAGACACACTGTCTAGCAAGTGCATCATGGTGGAGATCCCCTGCTGCTTTGGGGTGGCATTATGTGGAGCCGACATACGCTGCTGGTGGTAATCGAAGGCGCCGTTAGGGCTATACGATACTTGCATTCCATCCCCCGACCGATAGTGCAGCTACATTGGCAGCATATTGGCGAGGCATTCGCCTTCATGGACGACAATTTGCCTTCCCATCGTACACATCTGAATGCCTTCCTTCAGGATTATGACATCGCTAGACAAGAGCGGCCAGCATTTTGTCCAGAGATGAACCCTATCGAACATGCCTGGAATAGACTGAAAAGGGCTGTTTATGGACGACGAGATCCATCAACCGCTCCAAGGGATCTACGCCGAATCGCCGTTAAGCAGTGTGACAATCTGGACCAATAGTACCTTGATGAACTTGTAGATAGTATGACACGACGAATACAGACATGCAGCAGTGGAAGAGGACGTGCTACTAGGCATTAGAGGTACCGATGTGTACAGCAATCTGGACCACCACCTCTGAAGGTCTCGCTGTCTGGTGGTACAATATACAATGTGTGTTTTTCATGAGCAATAAAAAGGGTGGAAATAATGTTTATGTTTATCTCTATTCCTATTTTCTGTGCAGTTTCCGGAACTCTCGGAACCGAGGTGATGCAAAACGTTTCTCATTTGTGTATTAAACACTGGGTATGTATAATGTAGATAATTTGGGCTTCGTTTTTAAAGAAAACTGGATTTCAACACATAACACGGTTTATGATGTCACAACTCTTGAACTGTGTGTCGTACTGTGATATAATTTCACAGGTACATTCAGCGGTACATTTGGACACCGTGTGCAATAGGTATTGCCAATAGAGTTAGTTTTAAGAAAGCAATGAAGTAAAACGTCATCCTTGATGCTTCAATTTTACTGTCTCCCTCAACAGCTGCGAGGTCAACGTGGTGGAATGGTAAGCAATGGGGCCCCGTTTCGATTCATCACTGGTTCGGAAATGTTCGCTGCGTTGGGACCGTGTGCTGTGTTGTCCTTACGGCTGAACGGGCACGCCTGGAAAGTCAATAAATTGGAAAAACGAAAACAGAATTTTATTGAGTGAACACGGAAAATAAAGTAAGTGATAAGTTTTTCCTTTCATTATTGTGCAGGATTATCAACGAGAAAAAGTTTCACAACGGTTTCAAATTAAATGTACAGTTTCTTGGAAGTCGCCAAGCGCTCTCATATTCAAATACTGCATGAATATAGTCTCGGTAGCTTGCGCGTCGGAGTAGCGTGCCTTAGGGCTTATTCAGAGTTTCTAACTTTAATACTTGTTAAAACTTTAACGTGAGAATATGCGTCTTAATGGCTATCTTACGACATCATTCAAATTTTTTTAATGTGGTTAATAATTTGTGACATCACCGTCACATATGACTGAGAGATATTTGATTATTTTTCTGCTGATTTCTTGGTTACTTTTTCGGAGAGTACACGGACTTCTAACTCTGGAGGAAGACGTAACTGCATCTTGTTAAGAAACGTGCTGGCTTCGCATCCATCCCGTGGTCTACCTTGACCTCAGTAGGTAAGTCACGGACGCCCTGCGGAAGGGGAGATGGTCCTCAGAGCACTGCAGGTCTCAGGAGGGACTGCGATGGGCTCCGGTCCCTCGCCATTGCGGCGAGTGGTGCTTTCTCCATTGATAGCATCTGTCGCTATGCTACTGCAAGTTCACGGAGGATAACTGTGCAAGACCACTTCCTGAATACAGGTTTTAGACCGGGTCTACGTGGCCCAGTTCAGTCAAGGTGTAAAATTCCGTTATCTTTTTCCATTCAGATCTCCTTATCCAATCAATTAAGTATTTCCCATCACTGTGAAGGTCTCGACCAATGAGTGGAACATGAATAGCAATCTCTTGGATTTTTCGCTGCGTTCAGTAAGCCAAAACCGTAAAACTGTTGCACCGTTCCCCTGCACTCAAGCAAATAAACCGAAATTATCCCTGGTCATTGTGGTAATATTAGGATGTCTTCTCTTCCACGAAGAGCTTTTTTAAAAGGTCCGGGCCGGCCGCTGTGGCCGAGCGGTTCCAGCCGCTACTGTCGCTGGTTCGAATCCTGCCTCGGGCATGCATGTTTGTGATGTCCTAAGGTTAATACGTTTACGTAGCTCTAAGTCTTGGGGACTGATGACCCCAGATGTTAAGTTTCATAGTGCTTAGAGCCATTTGAACCCTTTAAAAGGTCCGGCTTGATATTTACAAGAGAATAATTTTGGCAAGCGGTCAAGGGCACTAGCGATTCAGAGGACTTGGGGAAGCCTCTTTTTTCTTCTCATTTCTCTGTCGTGTCTACACAACATCCTGAACTCTCGATTATGTCCCATAAATTTTCAGTGCGATTCATGTCGGGTGTTCTGGGTGGCTAAATCATTCGCTCGAAATAGTCAGCTATTTTTCAAGCGAATCGATAACAATTGTGGTCCATATGCAGCCATTGAAACATCATGCTTCGAAACAACGATGTACTTAAACAGTTCTGATGAACTGAATGACGTCATCAGCTTTGTCAACATCCATAGCTGTGTCCATTGACGAATTAGAGTATGGGCGCTGCCTCTGAAATATAAAGGTTTCTTATTTTTACGAACCAAGGCAAGTTGCTGTTGGACGTGTTTGCTTACGGAATCAGCATTGAGGGGCGAAGTTGTTTTTGAACATTAACCAAATGAGTTACAAACATGGAGCAGCAGAGGCCCACATTGTATGAGGGGATCCTTGCATTTCAGAGCGACACACGAGAGAATGGTCACACATCACAGCAGCTGGGTCACCTAGTAGAGTTTCATGCTCAACAGTCGCCTGTACTGGGGTAACAACGGTTGGACGTTCCGACGTAACCTAAATGGTTGACGTTAAGGGGACATAATTTTGGGGCTGCCTTAATTTGCTGCTGTTGAATCACTGGAACATCAAAAGACTCAACAACATCCCCAATCCTAGGTTCCAGAGGAATTACCTCAACTGCGGGAGGAACACTGGGAAAAACACTAAAGACCTCAGCAGCTGTTTTCACACTATCGACCCCATCAGGAACGCTGGACTCAGCACTGCGAGATACGTCAACTGACAAAGTTACGTCAGGGCAGGTTGGGTGAGGTTATCCGATTTCACGTCATCCTGCGTACGACATCTCTTATGTTGCACTGCGGACACTGCCGGCTTGGTAGCAACGGTTTCAGGACCGTGCTGTGATGATAAACGTGGAAGGTTGTGCCCTTGCGCCCTAGGAAGGCGTGTCACCAAAATACTGAGCAGTAGAACCGAGTTCAGTTAACGTCAGATTTCGTCGCGCGCAATTACATCTAAGGTGGCCACTATCACTGCGCGGAGAGCATGTCTTCAGTTGACCACTATACTTATATGAATGTGGTAATCAACGACCTAATGGTAACAAATGTTACGTTTGACTACCTTCTACAGTGAACGGATTGCGCTATGAAACTGCAACCGTTGTTGAGTGGACCAGCATTCTCGTCGTACACTTCTCACATCACCATAAGGGAGAGGCGTCACCTTACGTAAAGTATGCACTATGGGACTTAACTTCTAAGGTCATCAGTCCCCTAGAACTTAGAACTACTTAAACCTAACTAACCTAAGGACATCACACACATCCATGCCCGAGGCAGGATTCGAACCTGCGACCGTAGCGGTCACGTGGTTCCAGACTGTAGCGCCTAGAACCGCACGGCCACCCCGGCCGGCCTTGATTAAAATAAAGTAATCGTTGGGGGCTGTGTAACCCCTCGTTAGATATCTTTTTTTAACTAAACTTTATTCGAATTGGCCATGACCAATTACCATATTTCATATCAAATCACGAATTCTCGTTCGAAAGCAGAAAAATTAAATAAAAGAATAATGAGAGCCAATGGAATAGAGGATTATATGCAATGTAGCAAGGGGCATTATTCAAAGAGTTTCTAACGAACGTCAATTTTGTTTCAAAACTATTAAACCCCACTGAGACCTGGTACTCTAGGAAGGCAGAATTCGGTTACGATTGTGGACGGGGCCCGAATCAGTTACTATTGGTTTGCTTTTACAATTTCTCACATTTATTTTAAGAGCATAATTCCAGACTCAGCAATAAATAAAAATATCACACTTTAATAATAGGGAAGAAACAAATGTCTTATTAATAGTACTTTCAGTACATTACAATTCACCAAATGAACATAAAATACAGACACAGCAAATAATGTTTTGGAAATAAGGCAATGTGGTCGCAATTAGAATTTTAAGACAAGTAACCACAGTCGTTGCTGAAGGCCTTTAACGCCGAGAACGGCAATTATTTAAAAAAATTTAACACACATACTATCAAACAGCAATTCAATAGAAAAGTTAATTTAAAAGACAGGCAACTGATCACCAAACAGTTGGGACAAATGATGGTAACTTCGTAATACAATAATAAAACAAAAACACAATAACAAAACACAAGGGCCAGTCACAGACGGTGCTCCAGGAATCGACCTCTGAGTAGGTCAAGCCAAAACCACTTTCACGAGTGATGAGAAAGGCAGCCAAGAGTTGCATTCACATCACAAGATAGTAACTCAGACTAGCGACAGTCTAACGAGTGATTAATGGTAATCTTGGTGAGGCTACCTGTCGTCCACTAAACCAAATACAAAGATGTAATAATTTGTGAAAGCCGCAACCGCCGGTCTGGACATCCTCCCGCAGAACACTTTGCTTACAGCACCCGGAACAAAAAAGGAATCACTACCACTAAAGCAGAAGAATCGCCAACCAAACTACAACCAAGAAAGCTATCAAACTTACACTTCTCACCGGACAGCGGCAGCAAGGCGAGGAAACATACACTGCCGTTACATATACTAATCCACTGCCTGCGATAGATTGAACACTCGAACATTAATATAATCCAATTCCGCATTACCAAGAAGCACTATACTTATGAAACCATCACGATGCTTAAATGGAACTTGATAACCATGACCCAAAGGCACGTGGAGAGGAAAAAGAGTGGTTATCAGAATCAATATAGGCAATAGGAACCGCATCAGATATTATATGAAAAAAAAAAAAAATTGGCAATTTCTGGTAAGGTCTTGTGGGACCAAACTGCTGAGGTCATCGGACCCTAAGCTTACATACTACTTAATGTAACATAAACTAACTTAAGCTAAGGACATAACACACACCCAGGGCCCAGGGCGGACTCGAACCTCCGACGAGGGCAGCCGAGCGAACCGTGACAAAGTTTCTCACACCGCACGGCGACCCCGCGCAGCCTCGAGAGTGAAGTTGCGCATCATGCAGCCTCTTGCGCACAGTTTGAGTCGTAACACGACGGCCTGTGGCTGCACAAAAAGCATTATTCAACATGGTGGCGTTGCTGTCGGTGTTCCTCCGAGCCATAATCCGTAGGTAGCTGTCATCAACTGCAGTAATAGCCCTTGGTCGGCCTGATCGAGGCGTGTCATTGACAGTTCCTGTCTCTCTGTATCTCCTCCATGTCCGAACATCCCTTTGGTTCACTCCGAGACGCCTGGATACTTCCTTTGTTGAGGCGCCTTCCTGGCCCAAAGTAACAATGCGGACCCGATCGAAGCGCGGTATTGACCGTCTAGGCATAGTTGAACTACAGACAACACGAGCCGTGTGCCTCCTTCCTGGTGGAATGACTGGAACAGATCGGCTCTCGTACACCCTCCGTCTAATAGGCGCTGCTCATGCATGGTTGTTTACATCTTTGGGCGGGTTTGGTGACATCTCTGAACAGTCGAAGGGACTGTGTCCGTGATGCAATATCCACAGGCAACGTGTATCTTGAGGCGTCCTGCGAATTGTGCTGATGCAAAACTTTTTATCATGGGTGTATATTAACGTTAGCACGGTAAAGTCACAGAACCATTAAATGAAGAAGTTAGGCAAAATATACGATCTTACGAAAAATATATGTAGCAATAAATAATAAAAGTTGAAAGGTACAAAATTGGTTTGAATATGTACAAGTACGTCACAATTGAAAGTTACAAATCTAGACTTAGGCCTAATCACCGCAATATTTTATTTAAGGCGCTAAATGTTATATTCAGAAAGATGAAAATTCGTATGTATTCGCAGTTTGATGTAGGAACCTCTATGAGATTTAAAGTTATTTCTTAAAAACCAAGTTTTGAACAGAGACATCCATTATTCATGACAGATTAAGTATCATTTGCATTTATAACAGAAATTTCTAATTATAGCACTGTTACATAGATGCTATAAAACAGATATACCAAGATTCAAAACTGTATTGTAAATAACTACGGTTACAATAAATCTTAAAGAGGTAGTTTAAACGTCTTGTCCTGCTGTTGGTCGCATCTTACATGCAGTGGAGCTAATCCTTTTTCTGTATCTTAAGTAAACTATTTGTATAAAAATTAAGGAGATTTTAAATTCTTAAACGACAGAGATATTAATTAAAATGTGTCGGAGCAAGGGGCCATTTTGCTCCTGCTACCTCTTCCTAGGGCGGTTGATAGCAGATGCTCCGTTTGACTGTCCGCTGCTCACAAACGTAAATACGGCTAGAGAACCAGTTGGGGAGAGAAACTTCGCACCGAGCTATCAATCCGTTTTCGTCAGTCAAATGGCTGTGTACGGTGTGCCTCGAATAACATCAGAGCTGGACAGACTTGAATGGGTTTTCCAAAACAATAGGAAGTGAACCAGCGAGGTCTATGCACCGTCCTGGATCGCTTAGATTTCATGGAAGTAACTGTTTGTGTGTCGCCCACAGTGTTTATGAAACCACAAGGCAAGTGGCGAAATTATTTTCGACTTTTAAGGTGAGCAATTAACTTCTGGTGATTAGAAGTTAGGGCCATAGACCATTTTACTTGGAACATCCTGCAGAACTCACCTCTGAACTGTTAATAATGCTGTTCCCGATACGAATATTAGAATTATATTTCGTGCTTTTAAAGTTTAGAATTATATTTTGTACTTTTGAACTTATTTTGAATGTATCAATGAATTAAAACTCAAAACTTATTTATGTTCATAGTTCCTGATACCACTGAGCAAACAGCACGTAGGATCTTTCTTTCAGCTGAACACAGAGTAATGTCGACTTGCAGACTGGACGTTACAGTCACGTTATCCATCTCTTTCTGGCTGACCGCAAAAGTTGTAAGTGGTGAAACGTCCCCTTTTGAACAATTATACACGACTGTCCTTAAACTGACACACAATATTTTGTTAGCGCAACGCAATCTGACTTTCAATAATCCCTACAAAAGAATGGGCCCTGACTAACATTAAACTATACCTTTCACAAATCACTTACCTCACAAAAATCTTCGCTACTCAAGCTACTGCAATACAGCGAGCGCCACTACTGCCAGCTAAATAAAAGATTCAAACTACTGAAGGCACTAACTACTGATAGGGATAGTTAGCAAATGAAAGATATTAATAGAGAACAAACAATGTATTTACCTTGATATCATCATATATAAATATAGCAGTTCATGACAAATTTCAAAACTCCGCCATCTCTCTCTCCACATCCACCACTGCTGGCGGCTCACCTCCAACTGCGCAACGCTACGCGCTGTTCACAGCCAGCTGCCGCTGCCCAACACTACAATGGCAGACAACAATGCAAACTAGCCACATACTGCACACAGCACAGCCAGTGATTTTTATACAGAGGTGGCGTTACCAATAGAAAAACCTAAACAGCCTACTTACATAGCCCCCATGCTCCCCACAAAAAATTTTACAAATTGGTTTGGGCAGTGGCCAATACAGATTTGAAAAAAATTTTCATAATTACAATAACAAAGAAATCAAATGCACACACTTATTGATACAATGTTGGTCAAAAGCTCAAATTTTCTCACAGTCCATAAAGACAGTCCTGATCGTTCATCACGGTAAAATAGTAGTGTTTTTCTCAAAGTCTGAGCAGTAGAAGAAAATGCACACGGAAGTAGTGGATTTCCATGCAATCTTGAAGAAATAGTGTTGTCCTTCCAAGGGAACGACAGTGCTGACTCTTGACATGCAGACAGGTAATGGGCCACAACACAGCAAACCCATAGCAGAGTCAATCGAAGTTTTGAAGAGTATTGGTAGGTAGGTCATCACAGAGTAGACCCACTGTAGTCCTGGTAGAGATTACGGTATTGGTGGGCCACCAGAGGTGCAAACCCACTGCAGTCCTTGTAGAAATAATGGTATTGATGGATCATCAAAGATCTAGACCCACTGTAGTCCTTGTAGAGATAATGGTACTGGTGGGTCATCAAAGATGCAGACCCACTGTAGTCCTTGTAGAGACGCCAGCAGCCATCTGTTGCGACTGTGCAGGTGCACAATCACCATCGAAGAGTCTTGCGGACAATATAGCGAGTCCATAAACCATCACTTGTGCACTCACAAAGTTTTTGAAATTGTCCTTCGAACCAGCGATGCTGTTTTCCAGTCCCTTGCTGAATTATTAACACACTTGCAAACACTAACAGTCCCTACTTCTCACATATTGTCCATATACTATGACCAACCGAAACGTGTGCAGTGAAATGGAACTGACAAGTTACTTAATTTGATGACCTGGCGTTAATTACAATTTTATAACATAAGAATACAATTACAAAAGTACAAAATACAGATAACATTTGTAGTAAAACAGGCTTTACAAAAGAATAGAAATAGACATATACATCAGTGTTACAGGAATTATGACATAAGTAAATACATAAAGATCACAAGAACTTTTGAAACATCACCTTCACATGTGAGCAACAAACCAGAATAAATAATGTCTAAGCATATTTACAAGGTAAATAACATATTATTAATGCCAATTATATTGGAGGATAACAGTATTCCTCATCATAGTGAATGTAGCTTAGTATTAGAAGAAAAAAAATTCTGTGAAACTACACAGACACAGGAAGAAAACAAATACACAAGGGTACACAAACATATAGTGGGATAATACAAAAGGAAAGGACAGGGTTTGTTGTACTGCAGTATTTTGCAAACAAAACTTTCTTTACTTCTTGGAGATCTCCCTTCATTCATCATTATTCCCAAAAAGTCCTATCTATACCTGCTTTCTGTATTCTATTAATATTTCATTCAATATAATTATTTCTCAGTGTACAATACAAACTAAGGGACAAGGCAATGCAGCAGCACAAAACAATTAACACAAACAGCAATGATAAAAAATACAAAAGGCAAAGCAAGCAGCATAAATTACAACTAATATAAGGCAATGAGCAGCAAACAAGAAAAATAAATGTGTAGTAAAACTGGCTTAGCAGAGTAACACAAATTAAAATTCAGTAGCACTATGCCTGGCAAACAGCAGCAGTAAATGCTATAATGTATACCTGAGCATGACAAAGCTCAAGCAAAAAAAAATAGTACACTAAAGATAACAATGCAGACAAAGGTAATGTATAATCACATCTTAATGTCTATGTAATTAAAGTGGTGCACCACAAGAAGTTATTCTACCAAAAAGTTACCAAGTATTTGAAAAGAAAATTATGAATGCAGTTCCTATGAAGGTAAATGTCATTTTGTGCTCCCTCATTTTTTTGAAAAAAATTATTATTTACTCGATCTCTAGACAGAAAATATTTATATTAGTACATCTATAAAATTTTATTTTAACCAATGCTGCAGTGCAGCTAGAAACTAGATATCAAATGAAATAAGCAACTATGTACAAAGTAAAGTGTAAGAACATCATTCAGTAGTCATTAGGCATTTCATAAGTTAGTAGAAAAATCTCTCAACTAGAGAGACAGTAGTCATAATCAGGTGTATAGACATAAAAATATTTCTCGTCATCTCATTAGGCATTTCAGTAAATCATAAATTAAGAGCTCCACAGTGTAATCATATGTTTTCAAGTTTGAACGTGTCGTATTTGGGATGCTTTCTACAAAGGAATGTCAATAGCGAGGATAAGGGCCTCCCTTTTTTTTTTCTACCTCTTTCTCTGAAAGGCACTCACTAATGACTTGTTCTCCCGGCGTCTGACACAGCTAGGTGCCCACGACGCATTACGTGCAGGTGGTCACTTAACTTTCTTACGGAAATATTTACGACAGCAGTTTCCGCTACAGTGACAGTCTCATATACAAAATTTCACGGGTCGAGAATTTGCGTTGCAAATGTGTAGAAACAAAATCTTATCGATATAACAGTGTCATCTACCTCAAACGTACTTTAAAATCATGCTCCCTTACCAAAGACATCATTCCAAGCTCTCATAGTATCACAATGGTTCCAAAAAAATATGAACAGTTCACAAAGTACAGCAAAAAGAAGTTCATAAGTGCGAAGTTATACAACGGTGTAATTACGTAAACATGTGTCACTGATGTAGTAAAAAAAAAGTTTATCTCTCAGTTAAATGATCAGATAGCTGTGTAATTTGTGTGTTAGAGAAATATGGTACCGATGTGTAAAGTTGTATAAGCAAATACCATATTAGCTAGGGCTCCTTGTGCTTGCCAAACACATGGTACACAAAGTAGGCGTGTGCCCCCCTGAGGATTAATGTAATTATACCCTCAGGTGTTACAGATTACAGCAATGAAATAAAATGTATCACTGAAAACCTTTGTATCATTGTACTTCAAATATCTTTAAAAATAAATGTTTTAAGTACAAAATTAATCACTCAAATGCGTGTCCTGTAACGCTAAATGTGCGTCTTGCTGTAAGATAATTCTGTGGAAGTGTCGTACTTATCGTTCTCCGAAAGCTAAGTTCTGCAGAAGTCAATGTACTTACCTCATGATAAACAAAAGTGAAATGCTTTATGTATAGATATCTTAGTTATTACGCTTATTGCCATTATGAAGCAAGTACTGTGCTGTAACATATTGTTGTGCTATGGAAAAGGCAGTCTCATTGTAGCTATACCACAAAAGTTACTACTAAAACATGTTTTACTTTCCAGAATAAAACAGAAAACTGTGCAGATATAAAACAGAAACACTGCAAAAGCAACATTGTAAATTGTCACTCATTAGTAGCGTCGTGATAAAATCGTGTAGTTGTCACATAAACTAACCATTGTGTTGTCTGGTATCTCACAGAAAGTACTTTAAATCCAGAATGTATTTTCAAGCAAACCAAAATGTTGCATTAAAATCTCATTAGCAGTACTGGTAAATGTTCTAAGTATGTAAGCCTTATAGTCATTCCATAATCGTGCAACTAACAAGCAAGAATGTACACACACAATAACGCTGTGACGTCTGTTCACTATAACAATGCATTCATCATTTCTGTTTAAATAAGTTCTCTTGGTTCTTGATTGGATATTTAACTTCAAACATTGTTGTATGTTAACAGATTCTAAGTCTGACAAAGCATATTAGTAATGTGAAGCGAAAAATTTTATGACAAAGACTAAGTTAAAAAGCAGATTATCTTTCAACAAACGGTTTTACATGTGAAATGTGGTGTAAACCTTTACTCTTCCTAGTACACAGAGTTTCAACTTCAACGCAATTATCATGTGGTATACGTCGGATTCTGTAAGGTCCATTGTAAACTAGAAAGAATTTGTGACTCAAGTGTTTCTTCTTATGTGACAATGAATGAGCTTTAATGAGAACGTTCTGACCAATATACAACTTCTTTGCATTTGCTTTACCGTGTAGGTTTCTCCTTTTGTCTGCTGCAGATTTTATATTTTTAAGAGCCAAATCAGTTATGTCTTTGTGTCGAAGTTTACGTGCATTCGGGAAAGGTACAAGCTCTCTGATTCTGTTCGGTGGTTCTTCATTCTTCAGTACAAGAGTAGGTGGTAAAGCAGTGGAGTTGTGAGGCATTTTATTCAGTACGTTTTGAAATAAGTGTAAATATCTGTCCCAATGCTGATGCTTTCTGTGACAATAAAGTCTGCAAAGCTTATTGATTTCTTTCATAATCCGTTCAGACGGGTTACAATGTGGTGAGTACAATGAAATAAAAACGGGTTTGATTTTATGGTTGCGAAGCATGCGTGACCAAACAGCAGATCTGAATTGCGGTCCGTTATCTGAAATGACTTTACTAACGTGTCCAACTTCACGTAAGAAATTTTTAACAAAGGCGTTGGATACAGACTGTCCAGTGGCTTTACGTAACGGTGTGAAAGAAACAAATTTTGAAGTAAGTTCAACAGCGACTAGAACGTACGAAAATCCATTAGATGTTCTGACAAGCGGTCCCAAGAGATCAACAGCAGCAAATTCTTTTAATTTAGAAGGAATGATAGGAAACAGCGGAGCACGATGTGAGATAGTAGATGGTTTCGCCTTTTGACAAAGTTTACAAATAGACAAGACTCTTCGAATTCGCTTTTCCATATTGTTAAAATAACAAGTCGTTCGAAGAATATGATAACATTTTCGTGGGCCAAAATGTGCGTAGCTGAAATGAATGTACCAAATGAGCTTATTAACAAAATCGTCTGGAATGCAAAGTACCCATAGCTTGTCACCAACAGTGCAGCGTTTGAAGAGTATGTTGTTTCTAACCAGGTAATAATGCCGAATCTGAGTGTGTGTCTTTTCATGCCATTTACTTTTGATGTCTTTCCAAATCGGATCTTTATCTTGTTCATGGGCAATGTCCTTTAAAGATGTGGTGACGAAGTTTTCAAATGCTACTTTCTGAATGTAAAGAATACTGAAATTTTTCTCAATGTTGCCTTCTGTGTTACGTTTCTCAAGCCCAGACGGTGCGCGTGACAGCGCGTCCGCAACAATGTTCTCCTTGCCGGGAATGTAGACTATTGTGAAGCGGAATTCTTGCAGAAACAATGCCCAACGTTTTAACCTGTCATGATTTAATTTTGAAGACATAAGAAATTGTAATGCACGATGATCACTGTATACTTTTACGTGCTTACCAGAAAGAAAGAAACGGAATTTGTTAAATGCCCAAACGATAGCTAAAGCTTCTAATTCAGTAACGGAATAATTTTTTTCAGATTTTGTTAGCACTCGGCTAGCAAAAGCAATGGTTTTCTGAATGGTAGTGTCATTTTCTATGGCTTCTTGAAATAAATGGGCACCAAGACCGACTTTAGAAGAATCCGTGCTAAGGCAGAAATCTTGTGACAGATCTGGATGAGCTAAGATTGGCGCATGAAGTAACGCTTCTTTCAAAGAATTGAATTCCAATTGTGCTTGTTCGTCCCAGTTCCAAACAGTATTTTTTCCAGTGAGAGAACAAAGTTTTGGTGTAACAAGAATTTGCATATTCAGAAAACGACGGTAAAAATTTACGAGACCTAGAAAACTGCAGACTTGTCTTTTTGTGGATGGAACTGGAATGGCTCTGATTGCTTCTAACTTTTCAGGATCCAGCTGAATGCCTTCAGAAGAAATAATATGTCCCAAAAACTTCACCTTTGTCCTGCCGAATTCAGACTTTTCCAAGTTAACTGTAATTCCAGATTCTGCAAAAATATGTAACACGCTGTTGAGGATGCGATTGTGTTGTTCCCATGAGGCTTCTGCTATCAGAATATCGTCTACATATAAGGTGATGTGACGTTTTAAGAACTCAGGTAATATGGAATTTAGCCCGCGAATGAATGCTGCCGAAGAAATGTTCAAACCAAAAGGAAGTTTCCGAAACTGATAACAAACGCCGAAACAAAGAAAAGCTGTGTATTTTCTACATTCTGGATGAAGTTCGATCTGATAAAAGCTGGATCTGAGATCAATGGAAGACAACACTTTTACACCATTAAAATTTTGAAGAAGTTCTTCCATTGTCTACGGCCTGTCTGTTTCAGGAATAATGATAGTATTGATTTGTCTCGAATGTAAGACAAGCCTGATCGATCCATGTTTCTTCTCAACAACATGTAACGGATTGTTGTATGAGCTTACTGCAGGCTCAATAATGCCCTCGTCAAGCATAGATTGTATTTCTGTTCTAACACGGTCCCTATAATGTGCTGGAATTACGTATGATCTAACACAAAATTTAGTATGCTCACGAACGCGAAATTGGTATTGAAATCCCTTGATTGTTCCTGTTTTGTAAGTAAAAACTGTGGAATGTGCTTGTAAAATCTCAAAAAGGTCTTGCCTATCATTGTCATTACAATTCTCAATTGTTTGAATTTTATTCTGAATTAACTCATTAGTATCAAATGCGCCGTCGATATCACCCCTGTCAGTACTTGCAGAGTGATTGTTAGTGTCAAGTTCCGTAGAAAATTCCGAACTGTTGTCTAACAGGAGGTAAAGCCGATTAATTTCTTCGTCATGGTTTGAGAGCCAATCTTCCAATTTCAAAGCTACTGACTTACCTTCTTTTTCTAAACTTATTTCAGCATCGTGAAAGCTTAAGATTGCTTTGTATTCATTCAAAAAGTCTACTCCCAGCATAATTTCCGTCGACAATAATGGAACAATAAGAAAGTTCATAGTGAAGCTGTGGCTTTGACAAAGGAATTCTAAATTGGTTTGTTGGCGTACATCTACACTTTTTCCAATGATTGTACCTTGTAATTTAATCTTACGTAACGGAATTGTGGGGCAATCGTTCGATTTGTTGCATTTGCTAAAGGCTGTTTCACTGATTACTGAAATGGGACTGCCAGAGTCAAGTACTGCCGTAAATTTTACGTCATTTACTGTAATGTGAATCACAGGATATGCAATGTTCTTATGTTTTACGTCGTGTTCTTGGAGTAAGATGTCCCTAATGTCTTCCATTTTTACGTAATTACTAGCTACGGCAGCTGCGTCGTTAGTGTCATAAGTACGTTTTGTGGCTGCCAGCGGTGTGAGTCATTGCCTATTGTCTCTTTGTTGGCGCGTGTCGTTATTGGGATTTGGAGACCTAACTTCTACAAATTCACCGTGACGAGAGGGCCCTGCCCTGTTTAAATCCCGCCAGTTCTGATGCAATTCAGGTCTGTCGTTACGATCACATCGTCTGTCGTCATGTCGGTAGTTCCTGTAGTTTCTTTCTTGTCGGTTAAGTGGTGGAGAATTTCTCCCTGAATCGTAACTGCGCGCTGGACCGTTGCGTCTAAAGTTATTCTGTCTCCCTTGATAATAATTATTTTGGTTCCCAAATTGTCTGTTTCTCTGATTGTCTCTGTGATAGTCACTACCGCCGAGAGGTGATCTTTACCTGTAATTATTACTACTCTGCCAACGGTTGTAATACGGGTGGTGTCTGTTTCGGTCACGATTTGTGTTGTGAGAATAGCCTTGTCGCGTCCAGCTATTATTTCTTTCATCGCGGAATTGCGACTGATGTGATCTGTAATTGTTGTGCTCCTGCGTTCCGCGATTGTCAGTGTCACTTTCCAGTTCTTGTAACAGTCCCTGAAAAGCTTCAATGTCGTCTTTGCAACGTCCTGCCAAAATAATATGTCGTAAATGTTCAGGCAATTTGATTAAGCAAATGCGGATGAGTTCTGAGGGGCTGTATGGGTTTGACAGGTACTGATTCTTGTGCAACATGTCTTCAAAATATTTCACAAGACTGGAGAATTCAGATTGTTGGAAATGTTTCATCATTATGATGCCATGTTTTACTCGGTCTTGTGTAGCTTGAGACCAATATGCTGAGAGGAAGGCATGGTAAAATTCTCCTTCACTGTGACAATCGTGAATGACCGAGCGCATTCTTACAGCTGGTTCATTCTCTAAATAGCCACACATATATTCTAACCTGTGCTCCAATGACCAGTTGGGAGGAAAACAATGAGAGAATTGATGGAGCCACGCTTGCGGATGAATGTCGTTGCTGGAATTCTTAAATGTTTTGAATTTACGTGTAGTAATGAACAGCTTATAGTCAAAATCATCATGTCGGTGAGTCGCATGTCGGTCATTGTTACGTCGTGTCGGCTGTTCAATCTCAAAATTCGGTGCACATTGCCAATTTCTTTCATGATTTCCGAAATGCGTTGTGTTATTATTTTGTGGCTGTTCCGTATTTCTATGTCCCTCTTCCCGTAGTGGGGTGCGAGTGTCCTCTGAAATACGCAATTCTTGTACTACTTGTGCCAACTGATCTTGCACTTCTCGGATTTCTCTTTTGTACTGTGTATTGATTTGATTTTGATTTTGTTTGAATTTTCTAATTTCCACATACTCTTCAGTGTCAGTGAAGGCTACAGGTGTTGTGTCATTCAGATCATCATCTACCTTTGTAGATAAGTTAGTGAACTGATCTGAAAGTTCGGCTACTTTATCCGATAGTGAAATTATTTCCTCTGTATGTTTTTCTGAACCAAGTTTCAGAGTATCTACTGTGTCCTTTAAGTTTTCCTGAGTTTTTGCAAGTTGCGTAACTGTATCGGTAGATGCAACTGAGTCAATTTTAGCTTGCAAGGTGTCGTGATTTTCATGAACAATGGTTTGCAGTTCTTTTATGGCTGCTTCGTGATTCTGTAATACATTTTCATGCCGCGAAAAAATGGGTTGAAAATGCTCACAAATTTGTGATTTTATGTCATTACAGACTTTTTGACATTTCGATTCAATGTTATGTAACTCACTAGTTAAATCTTCACGTGTTTGTTCAAGTGTGGTGTCTAACTTTTGAAGATTTCGTCCCATTGCGTCTAACTGTTGCTGTGTTTGTCTCTGGTGTTGTTCCATTGTGTCTAACTTTTGAAGATTTTGTTCCACTGTGTCTAACTTTTGCTGTGTTTGTCTCTGATTTTGTTCCATTGTGTCTAACTTTTCAAGCTTTTGTCCCATTTGTTGCACTAATTGTAATAACAATGCACTGGTGTCTGAAACATGTTCCTCAGTGCTTTTCGGCAGTGAATTTGCACCGGCAACAGTCACATTTTGACAAGCGGAAAATTTGTCTCGACTCATTTGAGAAAACGGTGAGGACGCAAAACCTGAATCTACAGTATTTGCAAAATTGTGTCCTGTCATTTCGGTTTGCTGAGGCGAGCTGTTGCCGACCGATCGATCGATAATGCTTCTCTCTTCACCAATTGTTTCACTGTCCACGCCATTGTTTGCCGCCCGCTCCATTTCCCTATGCACAATTACCAAATTACTACTTTGAACATCAGTTAATTCATTACTCGGTGGCGCTCACACACTGCTTTCATTTTCACTGTCATTTCTCAGTTTACTTTGGAGCCTAGTATTACGTTTTTCACACGCCATTATTGTCACAGTATTTCAAACGACAACACAGAAAAACACAATTTGAAGATCAAAAATAAGAGAACACATTAACATAGCACTGAAAATAATATCTAGTTAATTGCAAGCGCAGCAGCGAAATACTTGGTGCAAATCTACATGCATGCCACAACTGTTTTACTGTACAACAATGAAAGGCTGCAACTACAAAGGAGATTTTCTCTACAATTACGCGCTAGCAATAAACAAAATCTACACTAATTACACAAACTACAAGAAAAAATCAGAAGATTCCAGTGAGGTATCCTCGGCTAAGGGTCGACATATGAAACGTCCCCTTTTGAACAATTATACACGACTGTCCTTAAACTGACACACAATATTTTGTTAGCGCAACGCAATCTGACTTTCAATAATCCCTACAAAAGAATGGGCCCTGACTAACATTAAACTATAACTTTCACAAATCACTTACCTCACAAAAATCTTCGCTACTCAAGCTACTGCAATACAGCGAGCGCCACTACTGCCAGCTAAATAAAAGATTCAAACTACTGAAGGCACTAATTACTGATAGGGATAGTTAGCAAATGAAAGATATTAATAGAGAACAAACAATGTATTTACCTTGATATCATCATATATAAATATAGCAGTTCATGACAAATTACAAAACTCCGCCATCTCTCTCCCCACATCCACCACTGCTGGCGGCTCACCTCCAACTGCGCAACGCTACGCGCTGTTCACAGCCAGCTGCCGCTGCCCAACACTACAATGGCAGACAACAATGCAAACTAGCCACATGCTGCACACAGCACAGCCAGTGATTTTTATACAGAGGTGGCGTTACCAATAGAAAAACCTAAACAGCCTACTTACAGTGGGCTGTTTAGGTTTTTGTGTTGGTAACACCACGTAGCGCTCTGTATGAAAATCACTGAATGTGCTATGTGCAGTCTGTGGATAATTTGCATTGTTGGAATATTCGTTATTGTAGTGTTGGGCAGTTGGATGTGGACAACGCGTAGAGTTGAGGAGTTTGAGGTGAGCCGCCAGCAGTGGTGGATGTGGGGAGGGAGATGGCAGAATTTTGAGAGCTTCCGGTTTTTCTAAAAGGTGAGGGTGGTGCAGAGTAGGCGTAAAGCATGTACTGACAATCTGAGTGTCTTTTCATAACGACATAACGAATTAAGCGCCATTAAGATTATTTACTCGCCGCCCCACAATTCTGCGACTTTTCCTGAAAAGCGCTCTTTCAAAATTTCAATAATAAACCTCTCCATGATACAAAACGATTCCCTTGGAATGTTTGGAGTTTCTTGAGCATCTCTGCAACGCTCTTGCGCCGACTAAACGATCACGTGACGAAACGCGCCGCTCTTCATTGGATCTTCTCTATCCCTTCTATCAGTCCTACCCTGTAAGGAACCGAGACTGATGGACAATACTCAGTACTCGTCAGAAGAATCACCTTACAAGCCATTTCTTTCTTAGACGAGCTACCCTTCCTTAAGCTCTGCTTTTCCTACTATTTGTTTTATGCAGTCGTTTCTGTAAGTCGCTTTCGACAGTTAATTCTGGATATTAGGACGGTCTTACGCCAGAGTGAACCAACTACAAAATTCACGATTTGAGATAATTGAGTTTTATGTTCCTGACACTACTGTAAATCTGATAATTTACTTTGGGATTCTATTTGGAGTAAATTGCATTGATTATACATATTTCTCAATATTTATTACTTTTTCAAACATGAAGCACAAATAATTAATTACAAATATTTTTGTTATTGTAGTTCATACACAGAATTCGGTACATATTTTTAAAGTTACTTGTTTCCTTACAGAACTATCTTAATACTAGCCTTTTACAAGTTTAAGTAATCACAACGTCTTCAAAAAATATGTTGACTTTTAAATGTTTCAAATCAATAGTAATTTATTTAGATGCACTGAGTATTATTTTGAAGTCTTCCTTAAACTTGGTCTTGCACTTCATCTGCATAGTTACCTTCACTAGAGTCTTCTGCTTCTTGGCTGCTGCTTGGTAAACTGTTATAAATTTGATGGTATACTGGAGGAATTAAACACAGGATAGATTTAAGGTCTTTTAGCTTTGGAGCAGCCAGTTGTTTTCCTGCATGTTATTTCAATTTTAGAACTATGTTATGAACCTCAGTTACTCGGCCTCTAATCCTGTTTGTAAAGCTGACCTGATGAAACTCCATTTCCTCATTGTCACGTTTTCTGGAGAGTAAAAGTCTTTTGTTTCCATAGCTACTACTTCAAAAGCTGCAAGTTTTTATCATATTTTGAAGCTCACTAGGGTGGTAAATATGTTGATGCTTCCTAATTTTCTTCTCAATAAGGCCAAAGTCAGTATCGTTGGGCAAATAACTATGTCCTGGAATTTTAAATTTTTGAACAATCTCCTTGATACCGTTGTTAGGATCTTGTATAAGTAGGCAAACTATACTTCTATTTTGGCCAGCACATGAGTCAGACCACATGATCCTCATTTAAATACTTCAACATGCAGGAACCTACTTCATCGGGTCCTCGTTCTGCTATACCTTCATGCCAGATATTCATTGTGCCTTTGGATGTCAAAAGAAACCACAGTACATTCTCCATTCTTTGCGCTTTCTATGTCTCTTTTCATGATTTCTTGTGCAAGATCAACTTGGCACAGATGGCATTCTTTCTCTGTCCGCACATCCTGAAGTGCTTTTAAGATTTCAGAACGTTTTTCTTCTGTCATAAGCGAACTTGATTTTATTGCAAACATATCACACTTTTTGCAAGCATCTTTAGGAGGAGGCTTGAATCCCAAGTTGAATTGTGTTGTAAAAACTTTTTCATAAAAAGGTTGAGACACTATTTCAGTTTCTACATTGTCTTCTTGCATCTTTTGTTTGTAGAGTCTGTATATCAAGCTTAAATTTAAAGTCTGTAGCAAAAATTGTTAATTTGGATTCTTTTTCCTTCAGCAGTGACTTTTATATCGAGGAAATGAATTTATGTGGTTCTTGACATGCTGCCTCTTTTCCTCTGGGAATTTGTTATGTGGTTCATGTCTACCCTTTTATCCCATATATCACCTGATTTAACTTTCTGAATGGATCAGTGTACTTTAACACTATGAATACACAGTGTGTTGAGAAACATATCTTTACACACTTTCACATCCCCTGAATCTTAGGAATAAAATAATTTCTAGATAAATATCTTTTGAAGTTCCCCCAACTAACCCTTCTGTCCGTCACTAGCATTGATTTCACATATCGTCCAGGTATTGTACTTTGTGTTTGGAATGATCCCTCTTTGTAATACAGATCGAAAAATCATCTTCGATGTTCCACAGAAACTTTTTCAAAACATTTATTTTTGCAACTGCAAGAGTATTTTTTAAAAAGGTTTTCCTGGCATATTTCTTCCTGTTGTTGAAACATGCGATTTCCCACTGTTTCTTCCTATTTTTCTTTCATTCTTCTTCAATTTCGCAGAATTACCTTTCTTCTTGAATGTTCTTTTTCTGGATTTACTTACATCTCGAAAATTAAACTAATTTTTGTTAATGTTATTCGAGCACTCATATTTCGTGACAGATCATTGATGAGAACAGCTCAAGTCACATATAAGCGAGGTAAGAACGCGCAGCTCTGTGTTATTAGTGAAAACTTAATCTTTCATTCGCGCTGTTCCAGAAGATAATTAATAAGATTTCTCATATGCCAGACTGTACTGTACCAAATCCATTAGCGAGTCTGTCTAAATACGCTGGGTTTCACTGGACAACACATAATGCCCTCCATTGACCATAGTTCGTAGATTAGTTCTTAGTATGCTTAAGACATAGATGGCAGCACCTCAACGCTTCGAGTAGTTGCTTCATTCTGGCATGTGACAATATGTGAAAATTACAAGTATAGATTACAATCTATATTTCATTATGTAGTAATAAAATTTCAAGGAATTCTGTGAATTATATACGATCACTACTTGAAATAATTATCACTTGAACCACTTTCTACATCTACATCGAGCACATCTGACAACATGCTGGGCCGCCATTTTGACAACTGACTTAGTTCACTTTTGCTGAATGAAATGTTTGTCCATTGTTCAGGAAGAAGTAATGCCAACATAGTACATTGCGGGATGCAATGCCTGGAACATTACGTCACTCTGGCATGTGAAAGAGTATCGAATGTGTCAAATACGTTAAAAATTTGTAGATAGTTCACAACCTTCTGGAGGCCATTCAGCAAATCGATACTTAGTTGTGGTACGCTGTTAGTTACATCAACTAGGTTTCAGTATGCAGTTCTGAGCCAATGGAGACAAATAAAGAAAAGGCTGTCTTCGGTGTGCACACTGCTGTAGTACTGGTTATTGGACACAGTATTCAGGTTCTACACATCGCGCCTGAGGGAGCGACGCTGGAATTGTTGGAGGAAACAGAGACTTACAGCAAACACAATAAAGGCTCCTGGAATATTACCTGAAGATAAACGTAAATTTATCTATGATTCGTCCTACGCATTCCAGAGCAGCCACTTGAAATGTCTCGTGCCACAATCATGGATGTACCACATGCACACCTATTCAAAGTAAGGAACATGACCTACACACCGCCAACAGAGTTGTAACGTTGACATGACCACATTTGTGCATGTGCTGTATCGGGGAAACCATTGGCTTCCGTATGTACGTTTGTTGGGATTGATTGTTTGCTTCATAGTCCTCTACTCGCACCTCCGCATGTACTTATAGTATTCAATTGCCCATCACTCATGACGAATTTGTGTGCGTTTATGTACTGCGGTACAGCTCACGGAATAACACAGCACATAACACATTGGAAACATCACGCACAAATTGCATAGTTGATAGAAACGCACCTGAAAATAGGAATCATTTCGTGAAAAGCGTGTAACACCATAACTCTAATACTATACTGATTTATTTTGCCTTTTGTTTTATTTAATGTTACATCGTTGAGCTTCTGTAAATGTGTTGGATTGGATCGATAACACAAAATTGTATATTCCTTTCTTTGTAAAAACTTGGATGTCATCATTTTATTCTATGCAACGTAGTGTATCTGTCATTTAAATTCTTTGTCCCAATTGGAGGGAGACTGTATATATTTGGAATTTGTTTAAACAATTTTTTTGTAGAAATGTCAATATGTGCAAAGGTTGTGTTTTATTTAAAATATTTTTTGCGGTTATGTAAACTGCTGACCTTCAATTAGGTTTCTTAATTATGTCATATATAAGTGTTGTCGTTCCCCTCGGGAACGGAACTGTGTATCGCGCGCAAATTGTGGTTGGCCTAGGTAGAAAAGGTGGAACAAAGAGTCAGTCGGGGACGAGCTACCAAACTGTGCATTGCCCACGTAAAAGTTGTATATTGTGCTGGTTCCGAGAGAGGCCTTTCCTGCCGCTTACCAATGCCTCGGATGGATGGATAAATAGCTGGAACTATTCTGGAATTGGTATCTATCATCGCCACCAAGAAGGGACAGACTCCAGCAATCCTGCCTGCAAATCCACCTACCAACATGCAGTTGCCACCACACTGCGCAATGACTGTAACGGAATACTATAATAATGTACAGTGAAGGATCAGCTTATTGGATGTTTTAGTGTGCACAAACATAAGGTAACTTATAACTGAATTTATGTACCTACCTTGATGTTTTCCCTATCACAACACCACTCAGGTTCCTCTCCATTTGAACTATGATTACCGAGTGTCCTAGTTTGTTGAAAAAAGAAAGCCTCAAAGCCAAATAGTTTATTAAATGATGTTGTTTGATCTTTGGTAAGAAGGGGATATTCATATTTACTGTGGATTTAGTGGGATTGTGGGAGGTAGTAAATGTAGTTTTGTGAAGTTTCAAAGTCACCTGTATCATCATTTACTTGAAAGCAGAAGACTGTGGTAATAAAGACAATTTGCTGTTTCTTTTAAAGATTAAAAGTCCTTCAAACTGAGGTTTATAAAGTGTTGCTTAATTAATGATCATAGTGCTGCCTGTAGTAAATTTTAAAAGGTGAGTCATTTTCTTGCAAATTTGTCAACATTGTGTTTCACTGTAGTAAAAGTGGAGAACTGCAATAGTGGAGAGTTATATACTCATGTTTGCTAAGTGTTTGTCTCTTTTGTGTATTGGAAGTGCATGTTAATAGTATAAGAGGACCCTCAGTTTGTCTACTGCGCTAATGCTAGGTAACAAGTAACGGGAAGACCACTACTTATGAAAACAATAGTTTCTTTATTCAAAAGACAGTGTGAAGTAACCTGTTAGTGAATTCCAATTATCTTTCACAGCTCATAGTTTTGCAGTGAACTACATTTATAATTTTATGTCAACGAGGAAAGTGTTAGAAAAATAATACTTAACCTATGTGCAATTTATGATTCTGTAGTGAATATTAATAATAATGTTATAAAGCTTATTCGGTTTGAATAAGCCCTGAAAGTAATAGTGTGTTTCGTCATCTGTTATGTTTATGCAAATAGTCTGTCCTGCTCTGTCAGCTTCCAATCTTAACCGTGAACATATGCAGGTGTCAGAGTTCAATGCACTCGCGTGTGGCAAAATATAGGTTGTGTTTGTCCGTTAAAGTTACTCATACGTAATTTCTTGAACAAGAATGTCAATAATTCTCTTCCCTAATTAGGCTGGCGACCGTTTTCCTTGTTCTTTGAACAGTGTACATAGGTAAAATATTATTTTACTGTTCAAATATTTACGTAATTCTGACTTTCATTTCAGATAAGCCACTTCCGTTAGGTACAACACTGTCAACATAACAAAATTCCTCTCAGAGGGTAACACTGCTCTGTTGCTTTATACCATAATTGCTTTAACAAGATAGTTTTATTTCACGACCTGCCTCCAACTTTAAGGTTATGGTAAAGCAGTAGCATATGAGAGTGTTATAAGCGCAGGGGCAAGAAATAAGCGAACTGAAATTGTTGCCAACAGTATAAAAAGGTGTCGCATATTGAAACACAATATATTTTTTTGAGTTGCAGGCTTTCACCAGACGTTTGTAATGGATATAATTACATAAAAATTTATTCAACGATTTAAAATGTAAATGTCAATGGCCTCCTAGAACGGTGAATAGAAGCACGCAGACGTCTCAATTATGTGAAAATTTTGCAATGCAATATTGATATGGCGAGCCACAGGAAGGTGAAATCCCGTCTTCATGCCACCTGCCGCACTAGCCACTGTGCGCCCAGGTCGAATCGGGCGCCATTCAGAAGGCGGCCATTGGCAGCGCGATTACTGGGCGGGAGATCTCAAATCTGGGCACTTGCCGGGCTTCCCCAATCGGCCTGCTGTTGTGGGACTTCAGGAAATCCTCCCCCTCTCTCAAGCCAGGTGAGGGATTACCTCAGCCGCACTTTCTGCCGATCCAGCAGCTGCTCAAAGCGAGCTGAGAAGTCACGGTCGCCACATACATTAATCATGCCTATATTTTTAACTCGGAGTGCCAGTCGTCACTGAATATGGGGCCCAACGAGAGGAGAGCAAATCGATATTTTCGTTAAGGGTCCTAGTACGATTACTTAGCAGGCATCGACATTAATTTCAGAAGGTGTTGGATAATGTGGCACATCTTCAGCTATTACGAGGTATCTTGGCATGAATGCACACAAATTATAAAAATGTATGCATGTATGTATGTTCCTCACCTACTCCTACACCATAGGGTGACAATTATTGCGCTTCCTAAAATACAATAGTCATTACTTCTGAATGTTTTGCGGAGAATTTTCAAACTGCACAGTTGACCGCGGGGCCAGATGGGAATTACTATGCGCATGTGTCGTTTGGATTAGCGATGAAGCCCACTTTCATTTGGACGGGTTCGTCAGTAAGCAAAATTGCCGCACTTGGGGGGGCTGAGAATCCGCATTACGCCATCGATAAGTGTCTTCACCCTCAAGGGGTGACTGTATGGGGTGCAGTGTCCAGTCACAGAATAATCGGTGCGATATTCCTTGATGACACGGTACGTCAAGGTTTTGGAAGACGATTTCATCCCCACTATCCAAAGTGACCCTGATTTCGGGTTGGACTCGGTTGTTTGGAGGAAGAGACCAAACAGGGAGGTCATCGGTGTCATCGAATTAGTGAAGGACGGGGAAGGAAAACGGCCTTGCCCTTTCAAAGGAACCATCCCAGCATTTGCCTGGTGCGATGTAGAGAAAACACGGAAAACCTAAATCAGGATGGCCGTACGCGGGCCTGATTTCAGCAAGATGTGGTTGATGCAAGTTGGAACTCGACCCCATCGACGCAGGAAAGTGATGTCCCGGAGAAGCACTTTGGCAACCGCATTCTGCCTCTGGGGTACCCAGCGGCCACTAGCATGGGCCTCGATTGGCCACCATACGCTCCGCATCTGAACACATGCGACTCTTTTTGTCGGGCTACGCTCAAGACAGGATGTACCGCAATAACCACAACACTATCGCTGAGCTGAAAAGAATGGCTCTGAGCACTATGGGACTTAACATCTGTGATCATCAGTCCCCTAGAACTTAGAACTACTTAAACCTAACTAAACTAAGGGCAACACACAACACCCAGTCATCACGAGGCAGAGAAAATCCCTGACCCCGCTGGGAATCGAACCTGGGAACCCGGGCGCGGGAAGCGAGAATGCTACCGCACGACTACGAGCTGCGGAATGAGCTGAAAAGAGTCATGCAGGAGGTTGTCGAGAGCATCAGTGTTCCAACACTTGAGCAGGTCATACAGGATTTTGCTGTTCGTGTGTGCCACATCATCGCCAATGATGGCAGGCATATCGAACAAGTCATAACCTAAATCCGAATATCTGATCAGCGTAGTTTGTAACTAATTCACGTTTATTCCATTATAGTTCAATAATTGTCATCCAGCATGTTCCACATCTCCTACTAAACTAATGGTAAGAGTCCAACAAAATTTGGTACACCTGGTAATTACCGTCTGAAAAGAATCTCTGTTGGGGGTAAGAACGACCCACTTATCGAACCGGTAGGGGTTAAAAAGCAGTGTAGCCTACGACACGAGTGTACCCGTACTTCAGTAATCCAGTATTTGAGAACGAGAGCACTTAGAGACTCCCAGCAAACTGAACACATAATTTCAAACCTCAGCAAAGTCGTTTCTGGTGACGCCCTCCCACGAAAAGATGAAAGGAGAACCGTTTATCACTTGCTACGTTTCCGTTGTTGATGTAGTAAGGCTGTATCATGAAGCATTACTTTTAATTTAATACTTCTTTGATACTAACGCTATTCACAACAGATTTCGGAGACAGCGGGTACATATACCACTGTATATAGCTCCAAAATTATATCAATGCGCAGCAAATGGTTCAGGAGATACGACATCGTAAACATTAAGCTTCGTGAAAATGAAACTTCTGGGCGAAATTCAGTAGACATAGCGGAGAAATATGCGTGAAAGTACGTGTGAAATATGTTTGGTATGTGTGAAATATTTTTGACAGGTGCGTATGCGAACAAAGCCACTAGCGAAAAGCTCATCCTAAGTGAAATTGTCTTAATTGAACCAGGAAGGAAAACCGGGAAGAGCTGGACCAGGGGGATTTTACACATTTGATTCATTAGAGGAACAAAAATATATTTTACGCAGTTTCAATCACATAGAAGCCAATAGAGCTTATTTCAGTTAGTTAAAAGGCCAGGGCCAGAGCCAATTTCAATAATTTACAGAAAAATTTAAAGTTAATTTTATTCCCCAGCCCCCCATCCTAAAAAAACAATATTTATTGAGGCAATGACACGCCCTATATAAGGCACAGAACGTATTAAGGCTAAGGGCGTCATAAAGGCAGACGTTAATCTAAAGAATAATAGAACGGATCAGAGCGGCCTTAAGTATAAAATGGCGAGAAATATGCGTGAAAGTACGTGTGAAATATGTTTGGTATGTGTGAAATATTTTTGACAGGTGCGTATGCGAACAAAGCCACTAGCGAAAAGCTCATCCTAAGTGAAATTGTGATAATTACGGCCTCTTATTTGAACCAGGAAGGAAAACCGGGAAGAGCTGGACCAGGGGGATTTTACACATTTGATTCACTAGAGGAAGAAAAATATATTTTACGCAGTTTCAATCACATAGGAGCCAATAGAGCTTATTTCAGTTAGTTAAAAGGCCAAGGCCAGAGCCAATTTCAATAATTTACAGAAAAATTTAAAGTTAATTTTATTCCCCAGCCCCCCATCCTAAAAAAACAATATTTATTGAGGCAATGACACGCCCTATATAAGGCACAGAACGTATTAAGGCTAAGGGCGTCATAAAGGCAGACGTAAATCTAAAGAATAATAGAACGGATCAGAGCGGCCTTAAGTATAAAATGGTGAGAAACATATTTCAACGTTGCTCATTAAAGAAAAACCTAAAACGATACTCCAAAACAATGAAAAACAATTTAACACCGATAACTAGACAACATAAATGTAAGCCCAGACAAACACATCAATTGAATTAACATCTTTTCTTCAAAAACACAAGAATAATTAAGTTACATGTTGGGATCATCAACATTTGCTTAAGGTAAAGGCCACAAGCTAATGGATTCAAATCATTAGTATTACAAGTGCAAACTTAACTTGAACAGGAAGATTAAGTAGGCGGTTGGGGGAAACAGCGCAGAAGACAGTCATAGGAGAGAGCTGCCGAGTGTGCGCACTCGAAATGACATAAATAGCCGGATAAGCAAGCCGACGAGGTGTGAGTAATTAGGGCCCGACCATCGGTAACACGTACCAGCAATGGAGTACAAGAGATTATTAACCACCGTTTCCTGCAAGACAAATACTTTTAATTAAAATTCCAACAAAGTCGTGCATCAAATAATTACCCTTAGGTCAGAATCAATTAATCTCAGCACTTATCAAAACAATGACAATGAATTGTCCTCCAACAAGTGGACCACGGGATTTAAGAAACCAGTTACAAATATTTTAAAAAAAAATCATTTCAGCAATGAGATAATAGCAATGAAAAATTTTCCTTTCTGCCTAACCATTAAAGCTCACGTGACATTTAAAACTCGTCGGTACACACATTAGTCCGCAGTAGTCCGGAGAAAACAATTGTCAGTACACAAAAGCAAATTATAAACAGTCCAATAAAACATAAAACAGACACATTCTGACACGAACAATTAGTTGGTAATGCTAAACATTTCACTGTGCCTCCATTTGAAGGTTACTTGACCAATCGCATATTTTAAAAATCAGAAGAATTAAGGGAAGGCACAAAATTATGCAACACGGCGCATAACACTAGCTAAAGATTCGAAACAAATTGTAATGAAATATCAACCAATAAATCAGTATGAAATGTCTGCCAGTTCGTGCAATGACCAATCACATATTTTAAAAATCAGAAGAATTAAGGGAAGGCACAAAATTATGCAACACGGCGCATAATACTAGCTAAAGATTCGAAGCAAATTGTAATGAAATATCAACCAATAGATCAGTATGAAATGTCTGCCAGTTCGTGCAATCACTTTGGCCTCGAGTACCAGGGAGTGACAGGCATCCATTCCAAACAGAGAGAAGGCTGGTAATATCAACCAATAAATCAGTATGAAAGATCAGTATGAAATGTCTGCCAGTTCGTGCAATCACTTTGGCCTCGAGTACCAGGGAGTGACAGGCATCCATTCCAAACAGAGAGAAGGCTGGTAATATCAACCAATAAATCAGTATGAAATGTCTGCCAGTTCGTGCAATGACCAATCACATATTTTAAAAATCAGAGGAATTAAGGGAAGGCACAAAATTATGCAACACGGCGCGTAATACTAGCTAAAGATTCGACGCAAATTGTAATGAAATATGAACCAATAGATCAGTATGAAGTGTCTGCCAGTTCGTGCAATCACTTTGGCCTCGAGTACCAGGGAGGGACAGGCATCCATTCCAAAGAGAGAGAAGGCTGGTATTAAAACTTAGGCCGTGGTCGAAGTATAAAACTCTCTCCTGACATTTCGACTGCGGGAGACATCCTCGGAGGAAAAGCGGCGAACTGCCAAGAGAACTCGAGGAAGCGCTGATTATATAGGCAGTACAAAGGGCGCCACTGTCGATCACGTGGCGTCGGCTACGAGATTGTCTCTGGTAATGCCAACATACTCGATTGAAAGTAATCGATCGTCACGCTTGCAGTGAAACGCTGACATCCAAATTTTATCCAGTTTAATGCCTTCGTCTTTCCTGTTAAAATTATTACGACGTTTATCAATCTCGATAGCCTCTCTACACAAGCGTGCATAATAATGCGAGGTTTTTGATATGACGTTCGTCTCGCTGAATTTTATTTCATGATCACTTTCCTGGTAAACACGTTCCGCTACGGCCGATTTATCCGTGTGACCCAGGCGGCAATTCCTCTTATGTTCAACAAGACGGGTGTTCACACTTCTCTTTGTGGTACCGATGTAAACCTGGCCACAACTACAAGGAATTTTATATACCCCTGGTGTAGCCAAAGAGTGTCATGCATCTTTCGCCGACCTTAAAAATTCTTTTATTTTCCTGGTGAGTCTGAAAATAGTTTCCACCCCATACTTGCCTAAAACGTTCCCAATGCGATTTGAACGGAAGAAAAACTTTGCCTAGAGCGAGGTGCTCGATCTATATCCTTGCTAGAGTAGACATTCTTCACGAAAGTTGACCGTAAATGTTCAACCTCATCTTTTAAATAAACAGGTTCACAAAGTTTGTACGCCCTGTCTACCAAAGTTTTCATTACACGTCTTTTTTGTCTAGGGTGTTGGTTTGAATCTTTGTGTAGATAACGATCAGTATGTGTGGGCTTTCTGTGCACCTTATGGCCCAACGTTCCGTCCCGTCGTTTAATCACAGACACATCCAGGAAGTTCAATTGCCCATTCCTTTCCGTGTCCATAGTGAATTGGATTTTCGGAATAATGCTGTTTAAATGTGTCAGGAAGGCATCCAGCTCCTCTACTCCGTGTGTCCATACTACGAACGTATCATTCCTTGTAGTTGTGGGCAGGTTTACATTGGTACCACAAAGAGAAGTGTGAACACCCGTCTTGTTGAACATAAAAGGAATTGCCGCCTGGGTCACAAGGATAAATCGGCCGTAGCGGAACATATTTACCAGGAAGATGATCATGAAATAAAATTCAGCGATACGAGCGTCATATCAAAAACCTCGTATTATTATGCACGCTTGTGCAGAGAGGCTATCGAGGTTGATAAACGTCGTAATAATTTTAACAGGAAAGACGAAGGCGTTAAACTGGATAGAATTTGGATATCAGCGTTGCACTGCAAGCGTGACGATCAATTACTTTCAATCGAGAATGTTGGCATTATCAGAGACAATCTCGTAGCCGACTCCACGTGATCGACAGTGGCGCCCTTTGTACTGCCTATATAATCATCGCTTCCTGGAGTTCTCTTCGCCGTACGCCGCTGTACCTCCGAGGATGTCTCCCGCAATCGGAGACGAAACGTCCGGAGGGAGTTTTATACTTCGACCACCGTCTATCAGCCCGGAAGTTTTAAGTGAAGAGAGGGAGGACAGATGAAAATGGTAGTAAACACTGTCCTGATAGCACGGTTCCTTTCTGATAAATCACCGCAAAAGGCAACACGGTCTCGATAACTTATACGCAGTAACATCAACGCAACTTTCTCCCCCCAGATGGCTAACACCACGGTGAAGGGGCTCCACGGAATGCCCTTTACATCTTCGCTCCTCATCTCGTAATCTCACCAAACCGGCCACCATTCCCCTCAGCCGCCACAGTAGAGGGCGATGCGCTCCAACGCCAACGTGTTAGCCAAAGACCACGTTGTTGATGTGGTCCTCAGTTCTGAGACTGGTTTGATGCAGCTCTCCATGCTACTCTATCCTGTGCAAGCTTCTTCATCTCCCAGTACCTACTGCAACCTACATCCTTCTCAAATGTGCTTAGTGTATTCATCTTTTAGTCTCCCTCTACGATTTTTACCCTCCACGAAGCCCTACAATACTAAATTGGTGATACCTTGGTGCCTCAGAACATGTCCTACCAACCGATCCCTTCTTCTAGACAAGTTGTGCCATTAACTCCTCTTCTCCCCAATTCTATTAGATACCTCCGCATTAGTTATGTGATCTACCCATCTAATCTTCAGCATTCTTCTGTAGCACCACATTTCGAAAACTTCTATATCTTCTTGTCCTAACTATTTATCGTCCATGTTTCACTTCCATACATAGCTACACTCCATACAAATATTTCAGAAACGACTTCCTGACACTTAAATCTATACTCGATGTTAACAAATTTCCCTTCTTCAGAAACGCTTTCCTTGCCATTTTCAGTCTACATTTTATATCCTCTCTCCTTCGACCATCATCAGTTATTTAGCTCCCCAAATAGCAAAATTCCTCTACTACTTTAAGTCTCTCATTTCTTAATCTAATTCCCTCTGCATCACCCTATTTAATTCGACTACATTTCATTATCCTCGTTTTGCTTTTGTTGATTTTCATCTTATATCCTCCTTTCAAGACACTGTCTATTCCGTTCAACTGATCTTCATCCAAGTCCTTTACTGTGTCTGACAGAATTACAATGTCATCGGCGATCCTCAAAGTTTTTATTTCTTCTCCATGGATTTTAATACCTACTCCGATTTTTTCTTTTGTTTCCTTTACTACTTGCTCAATATCAATAGCGATATCATTATATTGCGACAAAGCCGTCATGGCTCACTAAACCCCTTGGACGGTTTAAATCAGTCTGGTACACATATTAGTTACAATAGGGGAAGGATTACTGTATGGGTAAGAACCACTGTCCTTCTATTGGGATGAATGTGATAACGTGGAGAAAGGAGGCAAGACTACGTAATGGACAGCGAGAGGAAAGATCGAGATAGATACAGATAGCGGAAGGAGGGGACGGATGGAGATAGGGGATGGGAACATTACAGGAGGGCCGGGCAATGAAGAAGATCTGCCCCCAAAAAACAGGGGAGGAGATGATTAGCTAGAGGGAGTAGAACGAGATGAATAACAAAAGGAGGTAGGAGGAGATGGACAGAAGGGTAGATGTAGATTGATAGAGAGTGAGAGGCGGCAGAGAGGGGCAAGAGTAGATCGATAGAGAGAAGGGGTGGAGGAGTAGCACAAACAGAGGTGGAAGGAGGCTGAACTAATAGAAGATTTGAATAAATACATATCGAGGGGATGCCAGGTACACATCTAGTGTTTTAATAAATGAACCCAGTACCTATACTGAAGGTGAATATTCCTCATGATCGAGGTGCATTGCCATTCCAATATAAAATTTTTCACTGGCACAAAATAGTGTCTCAATGTGTTAAGAAATATAACTTGACACACACACTAGCTTCGCACAAGTCTACGGTTGGAGGACTTCTCTTGTGGAGAGGTAGTGGATTGTAAACACAAACCTTGCTCATGAATCAATCTCTGTGTAATGAAGAAAGTATCAAAATCACTGTAGCAGTTTCTGTGGTCGGCTTTCGCATACAGACAGTAATACATCATTTATAAAGTTTACGGAAGAAAAGTATATCTTGTGGTCAAGCTTCACAGCACTCTAGATTTGTGATGGGTGTTTGTTAATTCCTTTATGCGCCATATTACACTTTAGATGACCAGCTCGTAGTTCCCATTATTGCCTGATACGTCACTACAATCAGCAGTTAACAGATATCAATTCATATATTGCTCACTTATCATTATTCAAACTATATATTAAGTACACCAACCTTCCTCTGGAAGCAGTCTATTAGTGGAAACCGCATTGGAAATCCTCTGGTGTTTCCTGAGATTGCCCTTCATATCCATATACTGAAAATATGGCGGGCAAACTTAAATCATATATGTGCAGTTAGATAGAAGAATATTTACTGCTGATAAGCCCAGACCACTCCACCAGGCTACCGCCTTCATAATTCTGATGACATCGCTTTACTCGCTCTGTATCGTCCAATCAAGAAATCCCAACGATCCCTCCAAGCTCACTTCAGTCAGTTTACCTCTGTGTGTAACCAATGGCTCCTTATGATCAACCCTTCCAAAACCCAGGCAACAACTGGAATAGGACGCAACTTTTCCACCTTCTGCCTCCGTAACTTCTACCTAAACGTTTATGACCGTCCTACCCTGTTAACTAATACACTAAAATAGCTTGTACCAACCATCGACCAGCAAGTAAAGTCGAAACACCTAAGCATCCAATAGAAAACCCACAACAGACTGACACTACTAAAACTACTAACTGGCCAAACTTTGGGATTGCACCTCACCACTTCCTTCACCTACAAAACCTTGGGCTGACCCAAACTCGTTAAGCTGATATTGCATGAATATCTGCCCCAACAAAGTTCTGTAAATTCCTCTTCATCCTGGAACGCCATGCACTCTACGTCGCTTTCTGCGTCCGTTTACCTTCCCTCACAAGAATGTCACTAAAACTGAGCACATCTGAAAAACTGAAACCATCCACAAACCTGATTCCTACCATTCTATATTCTTCCCCTATACTTTCCTACCCTCGTACACTCCCGCACTGACACATCCAGCCAACCATATACCTGCATAATCACTACATACTCTACCAAAAAAAAAGCCACCTCCCCTCCAAGATTATAAACTCCACTCCAACATGTACCCATCCAACCAAAGTTTAAATTCAGCACACCCTTATATCTTCATGAGGGCTCCCTGTACCTCCTCTCCCTATATATACCTACCCGTTTTTACCCTTCCCCTATTCTTTCCTACCCGCTGAACTTTTGCCCCCCTGCCCCTTTTCCCTTTTATTCTAGAATTAGGCTCACCGATAAACCCTCCTACTCCCCCATTCTTGCTTCACAACAGTCACTCCTATGCCATTATGCACCAGTCTTCCATCCTTATATCACCACCCTCCTACACCACGTGCACTAATCCTCCATATTTGCATCACCACCATCCTACAGTCTTCCACGACCAATTCTCTCCCCAGGGCTGGTCCTTCTAGTTTTAGTGATAGTGAAATGCTTCTTTCTAATATTAGTGTTCTTAAGCAGCTAATAAATATTTTTAAATGTAGCTTCTTCTGGTTTACAGTTTCATCAGAGCATTTAAGTCAATCATTTTCTGGTCACCTTCGTCAGCGCGTTTTCTTTCCAAATCACCCACTACCTTTTTATTTGTTCTAATCTTTCTTGTCGATTCTTATCTGTTAATACTCTTTTTTATTGGATGTAATTTGTCTGTCTTTGGTTTGAATATTATTTTTATGCCTTAGGTTTCTTTAAATTTTCAGTTTTGTTTTGTATGTTGTCCAGGGTTAATTCTACCTCTTTCACACCCTCCCTGATTTTCTTTATCTACCCCGCTAGTAGTTTCAAGTTGAAAATTTTGTCTACAATTTTTCTTAGGAATCTGGTTTCTGGTGTCCAGATCCTCTCCCGCATGGTACCTGCAATGAGCTCCCGTTTGCTGCCCACTACTTCATTTGGCACAATTCACAATTGTGGGTCTGTTCGATATTTCTTATTTGTGCATGTTCTCACTATTCTTCCCTCTACTTCAGAATTTTATAGATTATTTTATTCTGAGTGGCTCTGAAAAAAGTTTCACTTCCCTATGCCACCTCTGTTTGCACTAAACATTTTAAATTATATGTAGACTACGTCAATTTTCAGTTTTTTACCATTTCATTAGTTATTTCTTGCCGTGCAGGTTTCTCGCCAAAGTTGTGAATAATATTTTCTCCTAGGTATTTAAATTTACAGTTTTATGTAGTTGATTACTACTGGATGTCGTAATATTATCTCAGTTTTTCGAATGATATCTGGAGTCTTGTTGCTTCTACTATATTCTGTTAATCTTTTAGGGGCAACTGGAAACTCACGAACCCACGAGACTTTGAGAAATCGAACTTCCTTGTACAAAACAACTTCAAACATCTCATTAATTTACAGACCAGTTGTTGTTGTCGCCGTCTCTGTGATCTTCAGTGTGTAGACTGGTTTGTTGCAGCTCTCCATGCCACTGTATCCTGTGCAACCCTCTTCATCTCCAAATAACTGCTGCAACTTACATCCTTCTGAATCTTCCCTAATTACCTATCATACCAAGACATTTTGGACAGAGTACACATCTGCCCTAGGAAGGGTCTTACAATTTAAAATCTGGTTTCGTAACCTCGGTCATACCTCTATGTAATCAATACTAAACATTGTAGTGTCTCCAGATCTCTTCCACGAATACAACCTTCTTTCACGATCCTTAAACCAAGCGTTAGCGTTGAATAAATTATGGTCTGTGCAAAATTCTACGAGGTAGCTTCCACTTTCATTCCTCTCCACCATTCCATGTTCATCTACTATCTTTCCCTATCTTCCTTTTCCTACTGGCGAATTTTAGTCCCACATAACAGCTAAATATTCGTCTGCCTTAAATATCTGAATAATTTCTTGTATCTCCTCATACATTTCTTTGATCTCTACATCATCTTCGGTGATAGTCAGCACACAAACTTGCACAACTATTGTAGGTGTGGGCTTCATGTCTGTCTTGGCTACAGTAATACGTTCGCTGATCTGTTCATAAGTGCACCAGTAGTGGTCTAGGGTCAGTAGAACCCACTTGGGGTCCGTGCTTCGGATCCCACGTGGAGGAAAAATGCCTGTATGGACGGAAATTTGCCAGAACTTATGTCACCTTGCGTGCCGATTCCAGATGGTTTCCTTGATGGATTCCTCGTTCCCGTCAGCAAGCCTTGGGGTACGTCACGGATATGGGATTACCGCCTTTAATTTACCGGCTTTTCCGGTCTGGTTTGAGAATATCAGGCAACAGATAAATAATAATAGGTAATAATAGTAGTACGTTATCACAGTATAAATTTTTAACGGTGTGTAATACAAACTTAGGGCGCTTGACAATGGCTTTTTGCGTAAAATCGTTTCATTGTAAGTTCGTGATTGACTGTTCTGAAAATATTTCTTTAACGAACATCGTAGATTGAATGATTCCAAAGGTTTGGCTGATATTGCACTATTCACAAAGTTTGACACAGAAACTTTAGCATTCCAAACACGGTTTAATCGGAAGAATAGCTTGCAACGTAAATGAAACACAAGGCTAAATAATATCACTGTGTTCACTAAATATTATAATAAATTAAATTGCATAGACACTTACTGTGGTGTCACCGCCAGACACCACACTTGCTAGGTGGTAGCCTTTAAATCGGCCGCGGTCCGGTAGTATACGTCGGACCCGCGTGTCGCCACAGTCAGTGATTGCAGACCGAGCGCCGCCACACGGCAGGTCTAGAGAGACTTCCTAGCACTCGCCCCAGTTGTACAGCCGACTTTGCTTGCGATGGTTCACTGACAAATTACGCTCTCATTTGCCGAGACGATAGTTAGCATAGCGTTCAGCTACGTCATTTGCTACGACCTAGCAAGGCGCCATTATCATTTGCTATTTATCTTGTGATGCATGTACCGTGAAGACCGATGTTCACCAATTGTGGATTAAAGTTAAGTATTCCAGCAGCTACGTACGCTATTCGCTATATTGATTACCTTGACCAGTTCCAGACCTCACGCCAGCCTGCGTGAGCTTAAACGCGTGCCTTTTCGGCTTCCTCTCATAGTGGCTTGGCTGGCTTGCGAAGTCACAACACTTACATTAATTCTGTTTCTGTGTGTGAATATGAGTACGCCTCGTGAGATTTCGTCTTAATAAAATAGAATAAGGGTGGTGTGCCAAATAATTATCTGCAGCGGTGGCAGATATTAGTCCGATCTGGACCGCTTTAAGAACAAAAAAGGTGCCGACTTCTCGGCAACACAACTGAGCTGCGTAATTATTCTAATGTTTCAGCGGTTACACGCCACAGTCGATACAACCGCCTGTACTAATTAATGTCTTAAGTAAATCTTTATTTATTTTCTGAACTTACATGTACCTTTTTGCAATATATCCACGCCAATCTTGCAAATGTGCCTTTAAACGCCCCTTCGCTTTACTCAAAAGTGACACAAAGATCTTTGCACGGCTGCTGGCTCCGCGGCTTAAACTTATAACATTGCAACAGCATTTACGTAGCTTATATAGTCAAATACCGAGTTTGGCTTATTACGTATTATGTCCCAAGAGAACAAATAGTCCTGTCACGGAAAGGCCACGTATAACACTACTGTATGCTACTGCTTTACCATAACCCTAAAGTTGGAGGCAGGTTGTGAAATAAAACTATCTTGTTAAAGCAATTATGGTACAACGCAACAGAGCAGTGCTACCCTCTGAGAGGAATTTTATTACGTTGACCGTGTTGTACCTAGCGGAGGTGGCTTAACGGAAGTGAAAGTCGGAATTGCGTAAATTTTTAAACAGTAACAAACAATATTTAACCTATCCACACTGTTTAAAGGATAAAGAAAACGGTCGCCAGCCTAATTAGGCAAGAGAAAGATTAACGTTCTCATTTAAGAAAGTAGGTATGAGTAACTTTAACGTATAAACACAACCTATACTTTACCACACGCAAGTACAATGAACTCTGACACCTGCATATGTTAACGTTAAGGTTGGAACTAACAGCTAGAGCAGCACAAACTAGTTGCATAAATATAACAAATAGCAAAACACACTATTACTTTCAGTGCTTATTCAAACTGAATGGTCTTTATAACGTTACTATTACTATTCACTGCAGAATCATTAATTGGACATATATTCAGTATTATTGTTCAAATATTTTCCTAGCTGACATAAAATTATAAATGCAGTTCACTACATTTTTATGAACTGGTCACAGGTTAAATACCTCTCAACTAAATACCATTCTATTTAGAATGAAAGTTAAATGGAATTCAGTAACAGGTTACTTCTCACTGTCTTTTGAATAAAGAAGTTATGGTTTTCATAAGTAATGGTCTTCCCGTTACTTGTTATCTAGCATTAGCACAATAGACAAACTGTGGATCCTGTTATATTATTAAGATGCACTTCCAATACACAAGAGAGACAAACACTTAGCAATCATGAACATATAATTCTCTACTATTGCAGTATTCCACTTTTACTACAGTGAAACACAATGTTGACAAAATTGCAAGAAACTCACTCACCTTTTAAAATTTACTACAGGCA
Organism: Schistocerca serialis cubense; assembly: GCF_023864345.2. NCBI lineage: Eukaryota > Metazoa > Arthropoda > Insecta > Orthoptera > Acrididae > Schistocerca > Schistocerca serialis. Next base: position 217,510,130 of record NC_064647.1, on the reverse strand, counting down.
GCAATGTGATCATTTACTAAGCAAAACTTTATAAACCTCAGTTTTATGAACTTTTAATCTTTAAAAGAAAATGCAAATTGTCTTTATTACCACAGTCTTCTACTTGCAAGTAAATGATTATCTAGGTGACTTTGAAATTCCACAAAATTATAAATTGGATGTTTCCATCACTGGGAGGCTTTCACAAAACTACATTTACTACCTCCCACAATTTCATGAAATCCACAGTAAACCTGAATACTCTCTTATTACCAAAGATCAAACAATCATATAATGTTTTGAGGCTGTCATCTTTTCCACAAACTAGGACACTCGGTAATCATAGTTCATATGGAGAGGAACCTGAGAGGTGTTGTGATAGGGAAAAAATCAAGGTAGGTACATGAATTCAGTTACAAGTTACCTTATATTTGAGCACACTAACACATCCAATAAGCTGATCCTTCGCTGTACGTCATTATAGTATTCCGTTACAGTGATTGCGCAATGTGGTGGCAACTGGATGTTGGTAGGTGGATTTGCAGGCAGAATTGCTGGACTCTGTCCCTTCTTGGTGGCGATGATAAATACCAATTCCAGAATCGTTCCAGCTATTTATCCATCCATCCGAGGCATTGGAAAGTGGCAGAAAAAGCCTGTCTCCAAACCAGCACAACATGCAACTTCTACATGGCAATCCACAGTTTGGTAGCTCGTCCCCGACTGACTCTTGGTTCCACCTTTTCTACCTAGCCAACCACAATTTGCGCGCGCTACACAGTTCCGTTCCCGATGGGAACCACTACACCTTTTATATACTAAAGAACTAAGAACCCTAAGTGATGTTCAGCAGTTTACAAACAAACGCATTAAACAAAACAGAACATTTGCATATATTGACATTTCTACAAAAAATTATTCACACAGAAATTACAATTATATACAGTAAGTTTTGTTCCGTCCAAATGGGACAAAGAATTTAAATGACAGATATACTACATTGCATAGAATCAAACCACGACATCAAAGTTTTAACAAAGAGAGGAGTATACAATTTTATGTTATCGATTCAAACACATTTACAGATACTCAATGATGTAACATTAAATGAAACAACAGCAAAATAAATCAGTAGAGCACTAGAGCTATGGTGTTACAAACGGACATCTCGATACGTGGTTCCCTCCGATCAAATTTCTTTCGGGAGGTGCCAATAACATCTGCATTGCCCTCTGCCGCTGTCGGGACATAATCGCTGTTGCTCAGGTTCGTCGTATGCCTGGACTTCTGGCAGCTCTCAAATTCATCCAGACGTTCGATCGGGCCGATCACAATTACCTGGAAGGGATGCTCCACAATATAGGCTACCCTGACACTGTTATGATGCGTCTCTTTCGTGGAGCTGCGTCTCGTGTACTCTACTACAGTGGCTGTTTGACTCCTCCCATCTCGATCCGTCGATCCGTCCGTCAAGGCTGCCCGCTCTCTGCACTGATGTATGCTTTCGCCATGGAACCGTTGCTGTGTGCCCTTCGTCAACGCCTCTCTGGAATGTCTCTCGGTGACCATTGACACACACAGTGTTTACGGTTACTACACGCCACACCACATGTTGGGAAACGGGCCCAAATTTCTAGTAGTTTACTTTCGAGTTGAGATTTTCACAAATGTTTTATTCGTATCTTACGGAAACTAGGAGTACGGCAATAAACAGCCTTTTAAACACGCCGCTAACGGCAATCAAGTGATTTACAGCAATACAACAATTTCAAAAAATAAAAAAAGAACACATCAGCAAGCAGTGCGACGATAAACAACCTTTTAAATCACGCCGCTAACGGTAATAATGTAATTCACAGCAATACAACAGATTAAAATTGTTTTTTTTTAAACACAGAAGCTAGCAGTACGGCAATAAACTACCTTATAAAGCACAACGCTAACGCCAATCAAAGTAATCTATAGCAATGCAACAATTTAAAAAAAAAAATTAAAATCATTACTAAACAGGCTCCTAAAGTAAATACAGAACTTTGTTAATAAAGGGTACGGTTAGGTAGTGAAGCTGCCAACACCGCCATTAAAAAAATTAAACAGGTCTCAGCAAACACACGATTAATGGCAATAAAAGGAATTTACAAACTTGGAGGAATGTAAAAAAAATTTAAACAAAAGTGTCCTGGAATATCATTAGAACATAACAGATATGACGGACCCGTGTAAGGCGGCCACAAATCACCCACTCAGGCATGCTCAGAGAGAATAATGACCAATTTAAATGCGCCCGTAAACACAATTACCACTCTCAGGCTGGTCACTGCACCGACCTTTAGCCAGCGAAAACTTGTGATAAGATGGCTGACAGAATTAGATCCAACCTCGTGCAAGGAAACATTACACCACGCAGTCCTGAATGAGCGACCAACAAGAAGCATGAATTTACTCATAACCCACGATAGAATAGCGAAACAATTAAACTGCCAAAACTACACCTCCCATCGGACAGTAACGAGAGGGGGAGGAAAGATCACTGTCTTCAATTACACCGGTGCCTGGGACAGGAAACTCGGTCGCCGGAGGCCACAAGGCAGGAGAGACGCTGGTTACACAAAATTATTACTTAATGATTAAACCTTCCACGAACTTAACTTGCAATTATTCGCGAACAGGCAGTAGACGACGTTCGATGGCAAGGATCCACACATTCGACCGCACACGCGTCGCGGGGCGTACCCAACACGCCACGGTCACGCGACAGCACGCTCTGTCACCGGAGTTCACGTCTTCTCTGCAACGTTGACGGGTAGTGACCGCTCCTTCATGTTAGGTGTCTCCTTTTAAACTCCAGTGTTGAAACGGAGGATTTAAAGAAGCTTGGTAACGTCCCGACAAGGCGAAATGAACAGCAACTACTCGTGGGGCGATTCTGTATACAACCAACACGCGGGGAGCTCTTCCGTCAACTCGAGCCGCTCGTTACACACATCCGACATACATCACGTGGCGACTCGGTACAACCGACCACGCCTGGTCCGCGCTGGCGAACCACACTGCCCTCCCGTGTCCACCACACTCTCTGAGCGCAACGTCCCTGCTGCGCCACCACACGAGATCAAAGATCTCACTTCCTCCATAGCAGCTTCCCGGAAGCAAAAACGCAGATATCGATAGCAGAGGGAAAAGACAACCAAGCAGCCACTTAATGACAGACAACATATCAAACAGACATGTCAGGGTGTAAGGGGTCCGTAGGCCCGTACTATAAGGTTTGCGACAGCACAGGTCGACAGGACAAACAATCGATAGTGTGTGTCGGGTGGCGAGAGCGAGTGTTGAGTCAGTCAGTAGTGTGGTACGCGCTGCGGGCCGAGCCGCGTGGAGGTCTGTTGCTGGAATGCAAGACCGTACCGACAAAGGGAGTGGTCATCGCCGTGGTTTAACCCCTTTGTGTTAGAAATATACGGGAAGGTGAAAAAGTATAATTACTAGTGTGATTCAGTGATATTTTTTGTGCCAATATTTGTAATTACGCGTCTACCGCGCCGGCATCATTTGGATTGCAGTGTTGGATTGCAGTGTTGAATTGTAGTGTTGGATTACAATGATTGAAATTGCGTGTGACGATAATGAATAACGAAAGGACCTGTGCTGAGATTAGCCATTATTAATTCTGTACGACGAAGGCAGTGACTGTCTCCTTACTTTGTGTTTTTGTGATGAATATAGGTTGTTGATTAATGAAGCTGTGTTGTCGTTCTTCTTGCCACCAGACATTTTATTATTACAGCATTCGAGAAGGACAAAATGGAATGTAACAACTCCGTAGCAGTCCAATCCGATTGCCAGCCCCATTAGGTACACGGTCAGATTAATTAATATCTATTTGGGCTGCTATCAGATCTCGATCAAGCGGGATAAGTAAGTAGATTAAACCGGAGTGTTACAAGGGGAAGAAAAGGAAAACCAATGCAATCCAAACACAAGGTGTAGCACCAGTCAATACACGGCTCAACCATATATTCAGCTGTACTGCTTATGCAGACCTCGGCATCGTTCTCCGTAGCGGTGCTGAAATCAGGGAGACATTGGCATCAGTTACCACCTACGGCGAAGCTTCTGGTTGCTGCCTAAACGCCCGTAAATCGAGCGCCATGGCTATAGGTGAGGGACTTACTGCGTACAGTGCTGTTCCTTTGCGTGTAGCTGATACTCTTCGATGCTTAGGACTCGATATCGCAAGTGATCACTGGCGCGCAATTGCCCTCAACTGCCGACGTCTACTATCCCAACTACGGGCTGGGCTCTTGCATCACCGTATACGAGCACTCGATCTTCTGCAACGGACACAATACGTAAATGTGTATTTGGCTTCACGCATCCCGCAAGTGACGCAGACACATCCTATTCCGCCATCCATGGCCCGCCGCGTGCTAGCGGCATTGGGTTCATTTCTTTGTCACGGTTTGCTGTTCAAGATAAAGTCCGAGACGCTCACCCTCCTGTGGTGTGCAAGAGCGGTTTAGGTCTGCATAAAGTGCCTGACAGTGAAAGATTGCCGTCTAACCTCCTTGCCTGGGGGCGTCAGATGAAAGTTGACGTCGTCAAGCCCTGAATGAAAATTGCGCAACGGATAACTGGGGAAAGGAGCTTGAGAGCGTGCCCTTTCTGTACGATACTAGGCAAGGGGCTGGAGGGTTCACCCGCTGATGTGTGAGTCCCTGCATTCTATATCTTTTACTTTAAATGAATTCCTTTAACTTGACTGCTTTGTGATTTTTAAGGTATGTTAAAGATTGATGACAGTTGATTATCTATTTATTTTAAACATTATCACTCGACTTGACAGGGATTGCAGCAATTGTTTCAGTTTATAGATATTACAATTTTACAACTTATAGCTCCGGTATATTGTATACTAATCTGCACGCACATTTCTACGGGTAAGACGCAATTGCGTTGGCCAAATGTATACCAGCAAAGTCTTCCAATATTTTGCATAGCACATTCACTATGTGAGGAGGATAATGGGCAAACTGGAGACCAGATACATTAACACAGGGGGTCAAATTTCCAAAATTAAACGAGCTCATTCATTTCCTTACACAATCCGAATCTGGAAATAAAAGAATTAGTACAAATATTCAAATACCTGTCTTCCATGCGTGAACATTGAGTCAGACACACTGAGGGCACGTCTGCTCACTTACCCGTCTTCTGTAGCACTCTTAGAATATGGCGGGCACCCGGAGGTCTTCCTGGGCCCCGGTGGAGGGGGTAGTCGAACCACTTGGCCGTGACCAACCTCTCTACCCCAAATCTTGTGACACTGGAATGTTTTTTACTTTTACCTGCCTGTGCTGTCTCTCTGATCCCCTACCCAGGAGTAAGGTTGGCACTACTGTACTACAGAACTACTTCCCAACTAAGATTTGGCCACGCTTTACGGAAAGGTGTGAGGAGGATTAGGAAAGTTCATGTGCAGATTCACAGTCACGTACAAGAAATTCATAATACACGACACATGTAAATACGTATTATGAAGCCTGACACATTTCTTTCCACCCGTCCACATGGGTCCTGTTGCACCGGCGGCCGGCCGCGTCGTGTAATAAAATTGGCGACGAAGCCGCTGTTTGTATTTCCCTGTGCGAGCGAGCAGCGAAGCCTGCTGCTTATGGAGCGGAAACTACTGTACCGTTTCAGCAGAGCGGTAGCCCCTTTCATTGGCTCTCACATGACGTCGTGGCGCGGTACTTCTACGTGCCTTACCTGCTTATTGCTGGAGGCCCTTGCAGAGCACTCTCTCTCAGCACCTATCCAGCTTTTGGAAGACCCGCCACCCTTCTTTTACTTCTGCCACTTTTTCCTGGAACTGAGCTATGTTCGTACTGCGATAATACCAGCGCACTTGACATCCACGAAGACGATCTACGGTGTCCTTCATGAGCACAGGTCACTGAGTGTGGCTGATGGGAAGCATCCCCACGTCGATCGGCTAGCCGTTGGGCCATCGGTGTGCGTTGCCTATCTTCGCACTGACGTCCAGTCTGCATGGTACCTTACCGTCAATGGGAAGGTAATACGTCGATCATGCGTTCACAGGGATCATCTCGCAGATACCCTGTAGTGCATCGCGTGTGATGTCTTAGACACAAACGAGCACCACCTGGTGTGCAGATGGGCAAGAGGTGTCTGGTTCTTGGTGCGGCCGATGTTGTCCCTAATTACCCATACGACGCCTCGTCAGGTAACTACTCAATTGCTCCTCTTTCTGGACGCGGGATACTTTCTGCAAGCGAAGACGAAATCTGTCAAGTTGGTTTGTAGACACGAAGCTCACCATTTGTTAGCTGATGGAGAGAAAAATATCCTTGATTTTTCGCAGTTCCTTAATGAACGCCATTGTGCAATTGACCGTTATTCAAAATACCGACGACTTTTCTCCAGTTTCCTTCGCAATGTCTTCCTTAACTCACCCCAAATCTGGGGTTTTCCTTTCAGGAAAAGTTTATACCCCCATCTTCCACTGTTACCGATGTATTCTCTGGTCATCGGAATGTTCTTCGAAGACAAACCATATTTTGATAGTCTGAATGAGTCTGACGTCTTGCTAACCTCTCCTCGCGACGCCAGTTTCCTGCTATTCTGATATTAATGTGAGCAAATAAGTAAATAAATAAAAATAAAAAAGAAAGAAAAGGAAAATAATAAACGATGTGCATTGTACCTCTACTCCGCGTTCCCTACGCTTTCCTTGGCCCCTGCGGGGTGGCAAAGGGGCATGCTGGCCAGACGTCGGGTTGTGACCCTGTCTACTTTTCCCCAACCCTCCCTTTGGGCACCAGCAAGGTTTATTTAAAAAAAAGGAAGGGGTAGCGTCTTTGATTAGCACTGAAATCTCCTCGTTTCCGAGTTCGAAACCCACTACCGTTTCAATTTTGATTAATTATCAGCACTGGCGGACGAAGACTTCCGGCATAAAAAGTCAACCTCATTATACATACAGCCTTCTCAAAGAGTGCGGAAGGGCGGACAGAGGTTCAGGGTACTCTCGTGTCGCGGTGGAAAACTGCCCCTAGAGGCAGAACAATCAGCTACCATCAACATTCGATTCGTCTTCAGCACTGGATCTCAAATACTTCGATTCTCTTCTCTTCTGGTTTTTCCACAGTTCATGTTTCACTACCTTAAGGCCTACGTTTGGCACTACTAGACTAATCTTGAGCAAATAGGTCCTTTTTCCCAGTGCTAGTCCTCTTTTGAAGTCTTCCGAGATCCGTCCGTAATTGGTTATTTTGCTGCCTGGGTAGCAAAGTTCCTTTACTTCATCTACTTCAAGATCATCAGTCCTGAAGTTAAATTTCTCGCTCTTTTCATATCTGCTACTTCTAGTTACTTACATATTTCTTCGATTTGCTCCCAATCCATATGCTGTACTGATTAGACTGTTTAATCTGTGTAATGAGTAAGCATTAAACGAATCGAAGATAAATTTGGCGTAGGAGTTAATGTCCAGGAAGAATAAATATAATTCTGTCAGACACAGCAAGGGAGTTGGATGAGCAGTTGAATGGAATGGACAGTGTCGTAAAAAGAGGATGTAGTATGAACATCAACAGAAGCAAAACGAGGATAATGGAATGTACTTGAATTATATCAGGTGATGCTGACGGATTTAGATTAGGAGATGAGACGCCTAAAGTAGTAGATGAAGCAATATAACTGATGACGTTCGAAGTAGGGAGGATATAAAATGTGGTCTGGAAATGGCATGAAAAGCGTTTCTGAAGAAGAGACATTTGTTAACATCGAATATAGATTTAAGAGGCAGGAAGTCCTATATGAAAATATCTGCATGGAATGCAGTCAAATATGGAAGTGAAACATGTACGATGAATAGTGCAGAGAATAAGAGAATAGTGGCTTTTGAAATGTGATGCTACAGAAGAACTGTGAAGATTAGATGGGTAGATCCCATAACTAATGAGGAGATATTAAAAATAACTGTGGAGAAGAGACATTTTTGTTACAACCTGACTAGAAGGAAGGATCGGTTGGTAGGACACATTCAGAGGCATCAAGGAATCATCAATTTAGTACTAGAGGGAAGAGTCGGGGTACAAATCGCAGAGGGAGAACAAGTGATGAATACAGTAAGCAGAGTCAGAAGGATTTAGGTTGCAGTGGTTACTTGGAGATAAAGAGATCTGCGCAGGATAGAGCAGCATGGAGAGTTGCATCAAATTAGTCTTTAGACTGAAGACCACAACAACAATAACAAGACTGTAAGTTCCATGCAGCAGATCGTGTAATTCTTCTTCACTTTCACTCACCAATTTCATCAGCGAGTCGTATCATTGATATCCCACCACTCTGAATTTTAATCCCTCTCCTGAACTTTTCTTTTATTTCTGTCACTGCTTCTTTGTTCTTGGTCGTCCACTCTTATTATTTCTTTTGGCTGTGTTACACATTGCATACTACCCTGACGCTCACTGTGGCTTACGCCCATTTTTCTCAGAATTTCGAACATATTGCATCGTTTTTCATTGTCGAACCCTATTTCCAGGTCGACAAAGCCTATGAGCGTCTCTTGACTTTTCTTTAGCCTTTCTTCCATTGTCACCCACAACTCTTAAACTGCCTCTCTAGAGCCTTTATCTTTCCTAAAGCGAAGCTAATCGTCACATTTTCCCTTTTGTTACTCTGCAGTTACTCCTCGGGGCCTAGCCAGTTTAGTTCATGACGTCACCAGCGGGGCCATATCGCAGTATGTTGACGTACGTTGATATTCAGTACTCAGTGTTTAGCCTGACGGCTAGAACAGTTACTGCACCTCTGTAGAACTTTAACCTCACTTGGGAGCAGCAGAACTATCGTTCAAAGACTTACAATAGTGCATTTCTATGCCATCATTTGACCTAGGACATTGCACTGTACCACATGGAGACATCCAACGAATGAGTATTCACATTATAGCTAGCTTACAATGATGTTTTTCTAATCATTCCATGTTTGATTTATGCTTCAGTTCCCGTGCATTTTCTTGAACAGAAATGCTTTTTGTACTGGTGTCTACCACTCGGACACACTTTGTTTAGCGCTAATGCTAAGCGCCATTATACACTATGTAATTCCCATTTAACGGAGGACATTTTAATCCAAATGTGGTGCAGTGTTCCTTTCGACATGCAGGGATGTACTTGTTCAGAAACGCATGCATGTCTGAAGGATCGAAGCATCGTTCTTCTTAACACAGGCACTGCAATATCGAATCGTAGCAATGTTTGTGGCTCTTATTTATTGGTCACACGCACCATCCCCACAAAGCTGTCATTAGTGAGAATCTGAAATTAGAGATAAAGCTGACGTTTCTCGGTTTGTAGTGGAGTCATCAGCTAATATGAATGAAGCACACCGCTTATCATATGTAAGTAACTGTGTTTCTCATCGATTGCCCCTTAGCACTGTTGAAAACCTAGGTGGTAATATAATGTTTTATTCGAAGTAGGCTATACCACCGTCTTCTAAGACATTTACCATTACTGCTAAAAAAAAACCCTGTATAGAGGAAAGGGGAACGCAAACATGTTAGTTTTGTATTAGAAAACAAAGAAAACTGATCGTTTGTCGTCATTGTGGAAAAGTAGACTTCAAGCGAATCACAAAGAGATAACGTGATATGGTGAAACCAGATGAAAATAGAAACAGACGAATTACATTACTGAAAAGCTCGGATTGAAGAACAATGTGGTGATACCCTGGATATCGTAATGGAGGACAATCTAATAACACACTCAAAATAGGAGATTAAGCTACAATCAACAAAGAGAATGGTACCAAATGATGTCAAAATGGAAACACACAGGTGCACATGTTGTATGAATGCTATATTATGCTTGCTGGTTGTTAGTAAAAAAAGTACAGAGTACAGGAAGTACCAACAAACGTTACCATAGCTTATGAGAAAGTATCATTAATGCCGACAAAATTACAATAAAACGAGATTCAATATGTAAAGGTTAAATTACAGTACTACACATGTATCATCGAATCGTTACAAGGATCTTTTCATTCTCCACGAGACCATTCCATCTTTTCTTCCAACTGCCTTCAGTGATAACTCATTTCAAATGTTCCTCGCCGTGCCATGTATCTCTTTGCATAAAATTTGGTAGTTTGCTGCCATAGAAAGCTGTTCTCCAGCAGAAACAGAAAACAAGAGCTAACACAGCGGTTTCCATAATTATTGCTCGAACCTGGTTACCTATCTTTCGCTTGCAAGGTGATTCCAACAATAGGGCCAGAAAGAATACAGTTCGGACCGAGGTAAAGTTATAAAGAAGCTCACAAAGAAAACGGAGTCGCTATCGCTTATAGCATGCCATTACAGTAAAAATGATAGCTCGCTTCGATACAGCAGTGTAAACTACCTCTGGATTTTAACTGGAACTACAACTCCAGACAGTACTTCCAATATCCATATTATGTGCACAGGCCACCTATATTTTAACGAGCTAGAAATTCATTGTTTGTTAGCAGTTCTCGTTGAAGTTTGCCCGGTATCTGTCTTTTAGCTCGTGTTTCTGGGTCAAACATTGTATTTTATCGTCCTGGTTAACTGCCAATTTTATTTCGGTCTTTGTTTTTCTTTCTTGCCAGGACCTCGCAACGATACGGCATTACGCTGGTTGTTCGATTGCCTGATAGCTATAAATTTCACAAACTCTGCTTCAGTTCACGCTATCTCAGACGCCAGACACTGCTGAACATACAGTAGACGTAATTTGTGGGGTCGATTTGGAGTGGTATTACATCTTTTTACGTCAACGGCAACTGTACTTGGTGTTAAATTATCTCAAAACCGCGTAAACGGGAAACATTCCATGATCTTTTAACAGTAAGTAAACTCATAATTTACAAAACAAGGATCAGCTACACATAAGTAACTTAAAAATTAATTTTTAAGACGTTACAGTGCTAAAGATCAGAGGTTACTAAAATATCTCTTTACTAGAGGCAAGTAATTAAAACAGAGGTCAAAAAAGAGAAGTAAAATTATGTACAATGAATAATGAAACGGTGTTCGTTGTACTGAATGGCTAATATTACAAAAACCAATAATACATATAAAGAGTCTATAGGAATGAACTATCTAGTTACATCTGATATACGTTAGAGTGATTGATGTGTGTTCCAGTGTTTGCATATTGAGTACAACAAATAGTGAATGTGGGTATTAGGTGATGAGCACTCTGTGAAGTAGAAGAGCACAATAAAAGTTTTTCGTTTTTTGTCACAGTCACAAAAATGACTATTAACTTTGCGTCTTAAGCTGCAAGTACGAACATTGAGTCTAAAGCAGCGTTATTATTAATATTGATCGGATACATTTCTCTGACTGTAGAGCGTGTGTGCTGGCATAAGACGTTGAATTGTGTGTGATCAAGCAGTCTCTAGAGAATTTAAACAGTCTCCTGTGCAAGTGCAAAAATGTCTTCACATTAAAATGTGCAACGTACATACAGAAATTGTAGTCATCAATGATGCACGACGAATTCCTTGCACAGAAAGAGAGGTCTTGTAAGTTTACGCCACATATCATGTTTCACTAAGTTTCTTTTATGTATGTTTCTACGGAAATCAAAAAAGAAAAGAAAATCTTCTTTCGTATGTTGACCGAATACTGAACGCAAAATTTCTAGTTCACTTTAGAGAACGAAATCAATAAGAATACAAAACGACGACGCCCAAGAAATCAAACATAGCCGTAAAAGCCATCAAAAGAAGTAGTTGTAGTAAATACGAAACCGGTAGAGGTTTGATGTGAATAAACTTTTTGGATCATGTCTATGGCTGGCTGTTGTTTTAAACTAAAAACCATGTAACTGCACCACAGTAACTGTTCGCATAGTTACTGTCGACAAGATAGCGCGAAGATGCAAGTACAGCTTCGATATTATAACACTTTTTATATGAGACGCAATAGGTAATAACGAAGCAACTTTAAAGTGCAATTACAGTCGAACTTAGAAAACTTTTTAGGTGAGATGCATTAAGTAATAACAAAGCACGTTTAAGGCGTATTTACATCAATACGTACCTGAAATACTCGGTCCGAACATCCCTTGAATGCCCAGTGATACCGACCGACCGTCGTCTCATTCTCCCCATAGGCTACATTGGATGAGGATGTAGAAGGGCAAGTGTTCAGTACACAGCTGCCCTGGCCGTCGTGTTTTCGTGACCGGAGCCGCTACTTCTCAATCATTCGCCTCACAAGGGCTGACTGCACCCCGCTTGCCAACATCGCTCCGTAGATCCGCACCGCCAACTCAGACAGCGCCCAACTTCCGTGATATAACAGAAACCGGTCGTATCACTGCGGCAAAGTAGTTACCATTTAACTGATATGGTATCGGATAAATTAAACGAGGATTAAAAATTAACATAAGCTGCAACACTAAGACTGAATGACGCACACAATTTTATTTTAATGTTACGGAGATACGCAGTTCTGTCTTATTACACTGCCGTTTCAAAATATCATATCGCTAGCTAATGCAGTGGTTTTCATTGGCGCCGCATGTGTGGCAATGCTGAAATTAAAACACTTACGAAACCGTGCGGGAGCGCTCGTTAGAAATTACCGTGATAAACAGCGGCAGCGCAGTATTTTGTGAACAGCACTCCACCACTCGACGCTGTCGAGTTTTACGCTTTGTTACCAGATATTAAAGCGCTAAATTTTAATAAAACAGAATTTTCTTGTTTAAAAAAATTTACGTCATTCTAGCTGTGAAGTGAAGCAAAATCCAAGCCGAGATATATATAGCGGGAACGAGAACAGTAGATGAGGACTATTTCATTTCCCTGACAGGCGCGAAGGCAGCAGTTAAACACATCTATTTTTCTGTTAATCCATCTTTATACTGGATGGTTGGTGGACTTCGCTTGGTGAATACAAAATGTCAAACCTGAAACACTTATACCCGTCTATATTTCAATGTTTCTTTTACTTATGGGTTCAGCTTCGGTGTTTCACTACTTCGGCGTTTCACTACGCCCTACGCCATCTTCAGGTCCCGTGACCGATGTTTAAAAAAAAATAAATACCTGATGTGCAGACGAAATAGGGGCCAGCTTTCAGTAACTTGTATCCGTAGACTTTTTCCCTAGCAACGCGATCGCTTCTTTCGTTAATTGTAGACTGATTCTTCATTTGATGATTTAAGGGATCGCGTTGTTAAAACAATAGTCTATGGATCCAGTTACTGAATGCTGGCAGCTGTTTCGACTGCACGTGAGATTGTATTTTTCCTAGATGTCGGTCAGGGTACATGAGGATGACCAAATAGGACTCCGAAACTGGTCTCATAAGTAAAATAATATTAAAAATATAGACGGCTGTAGGTGTTTTTGATTTTACATTTGCATCTAATCTTTAGCCACACTGATTTCATGTGAAACTAAGTGGAAGATTCAGTCATTTACATGATAAAACATGCACCTTTCGTTGGTTAATGAGGGTCATCTTACTGTACCAATGTATGCCTAAGTGGTGATAAAATTGGTGTCAGTGTATTGTGAGGTATCTGATATTAGAGTTGTTACGACTTTACTGCACCGCTCTTTCTATGAATGCAGTATCGAGACCTAATCCGTGTCGATTGCTTCAGATAAAAATTCTGACGTAAATGTTACTCAGCATTTTACATAGCTGAAGTTGGTTTTAATATAATATTACAGACTTTTGGTAACAATATTAACTTGCTGAGATTCCTCGTCCCTCTCTATGTCGAACATTTTTGTTTGTATTTATTTTATCATGCTTCTACCGATGGTTCCAGTATTTTTTCCTTAATGTTTTCCTTGTAGAAATTTCCTCAGTGTGATTTTAGAATAGTACTGATCTTAACTTTGATGCTACTTTAGAAATTCTTTTGAAGCAGCTGGTGTATTCCAGTCGTACCACGGGGTCGGAATACTCGATTCTAATTACGACTTTTACTGGAAAGGCGATGTTTCGATAAGTAGTAATTAATTAAAACATCGCTAAATACGTATTGTTAATTCTTGCAATGCATTAACCGGGCGAGGTGGCGCAGTGGTTCGCGCACTGGACTCGCATTCAGGACGACGAAGGTTCAAAAACCCGTCCTACTATCTAGATTTGGATTTTTTGTGATTTCCCTAAATAACCCCAAACGCCTTGCGGGATGGTTCCTTTCAAAGGGCACGCCCTATCTCCTTCCCTATTCCTTCTTCATTAAAGTTTGTGCACAGTCTCTCATGACGAGATGTTAAACCACTTCATTTTTCTTTCTTCCTTCATTTTTTACGATTCCGTACTTCAACTGGTAAAAACGGAGTCATTTTCACTTTGCTGCCCACCTGTGTCTGTTAAGACTACTTCTTCTCAGAATTGGTGGGCGTATCGAGTTGACATATGTGTCACATACTACGGTTTTCGGGCGCTGCCGAAATAAAACATTAAACTTCTTAGTCAGTGCAACGCTAGTCAAATGATACGGCTATTTATATCACGTACTTCGTTACTTGCAAATTCACTCATCAAAACCTGTAAAGTACGATATTGCAATGCCTGTGCTATTCCGAATTAAGATGTGATGTTCCTATGCACTTGTATACACATATCCGAAGGAACAGGCACTGCGGGGTCTACAGCCATCACTAAATAAATGAAATGTAGTCGCAATTGCGAGTATGGACAATAATCAGCTGTTTTAAGGGAATAATGACGATGAAAATCTGTGCCCGGCCGGGACTCGAACCCAGAATTTCCCTGTTATCGCGAGAGGTCCCCTTATCATTTGGCTGTCCGAACACGAATAGGGTACTTGTCGTTGACATAAAATCATGAAATTTAGCAAGAAGCAAAATTTCACATTACAAGTAAAGGAAAAAATTAAGAAAATTGTTAATCTGGAGTTAAGACAGACGGATTTTGTGTTGTTGTTCGTTATCTGTCTGCCAATCTGTTAAAATCTCTTTCTCTCAGGAATATTAAGATATATAAAGTTGAGTTTTGTATCACAAATATCATGTAGGTTTTGATCAGTGAGTTTGCGAGTAGCAAAATATGTGATAGAAATGCAGTTGCCAGTTAGCAAAGCTTGTTAATTTAACTCCAAAACCAACAAAGTATATTACAAGTTACAATTACAACCGCGAAATTTCGGAAAATACTCACTTAAAATTGAAGCATTCACGAAACAAAATTTCAAAATGACTGAAGCAGCAACTGTTAAAAAATCTTCACGGTAAATGATAACAGCCAAACAGTTGCAGGATAAAGATTTATTGAAATCCTTGACCACGGTTTCAGTATATGTAAATTCTACCTTCATCAGAAACAAAAATACACCTGAATAAGAACACAGCTTCGTTAGGCAAAAACTTAGCTAAAATGCTAGGTAAAAATGTGGAAAACATGTACAATTGCACGTTTGCTGAACATCTATTGCTCTTATAACATACGCCTCGTAAACTGGATGACGTAGAATTCCTACACGAAGAGAGTGAGGGTAACAAACTGGACCTGTTCGAGAAACTACAAATTTTTAAACATCCGTTTCAAAAAGATGGATTTATTGTTAACGAACAGGTGCAGCTTAGAAACAAAAATTAAAAAAAATTTGGATGGTTTCAAACCTTCTTGCTCTAACGTAATATAGTTTGGCTTACTAGAAGCTTGTCTGTTGATATTGGTGAGCGGCTTCTTTCGTGTCATGTTGGAATTTTACGTATTTTTGGTGACTGTTGTTCGCGATTTTCGATGTCTATGTGTGGTTTAAGTGATTCTGTTATGTTTTTTTTATTTATGATGACGTATGGTTTCGATTTTCTACAACATTTTGTTCGTTTTCGTTAATATGTATTGTAGCCCTTCATTCTGCGTGAGAATCTCGCGTATAACACTAGTGCCCCCTCTCGTTGGATATGTTCTTAGCGCAAGCCTCACCTGCTTGACACTAGGGCACAGGCAAATTGGAGTTCATATTTTCTATTGTACGCGACTGTTTTAAATGGTTCCGACATGTTTTATTTACACTACTGGCCATTAAAACTGCTACACCACGAAGATGACGTGCTACAGACGCGAAATTTAACCGTCAGGAAGAAGATGCTGTGATATGCAAATGATTAGTTTTTCAGGGCATTCACACAAGGTTGGCGCCGGTGGCGACACCTACAACGTGCTGACATGAGGAAGGTTTCCAACCGATTTCTCATACACAAACAGCAGCTGACCGACATTGCCTGATGAAACGCTGTTGTGATGCGTCGTAGAAGGAGGAGAAATGCGTACCATCACGTTTCCGACTTTGATAAAGGTCGGATTGTAGCCTATCACGATTGCGGTTTATCGTATCGCGACATTGCTGCTAGCGTTGGTCGAGATCGAATAACTGTTAGCAGAATATGAAATCGGTGGGTTCAGGAGGGTAATACGGAACGCCATGCTGGATCCAAACGGCCTCGAATCACTAGCAGTCGAGATGGCAGGTATCTTATCCACATGGCGGTAACAGAGTCAACAGATGGGGACGTTTGCAAGACAACAAGTATCTGCACGAACAGTTCGACGACGTTTGAAGCAGAATGGACTATCACCTTGGAGACCATGGCTGCGGTTACCCTTGACGCTGCATCACAGGCGGGAGAGCCTGCGATGGTGTACTGAACGAAGAACCTGGGTGCACGAATGGCAAAACGTCATTTTTTCGGATGAATCCTGGTTCTGTTTACAGTATCATGATGGTCGCATGCGTGTTTGGTGACATCGCGGTGAACGCATATTGGAAGCGTGTATTCGTGATCGTCATACTGGCGTATCATCCGGCGTCATGGTATGGGGTGCCATTGGTTACACGTCTCGGTCAGCACTTGTTCGCATTGACGGCACCTTCACCAGTGGACGTTACGTTTTAGATGTGTTACGACGCTTGGCTCTACCCTTCAATCGATCCCTGCGAAACTCTACATTTCAGCAGGATAATGCACGACCGCATGTTGCAGCTCTTGTACGGGCCTTTGTGGATACAGAAAATGTTCGACTGCTGCCCTGGCCAGCTCATTCTCGAGATCTCTCACCAAGTGAAAACCTCTGGTCAATGGTGGCCGAGCAACTGGCTCGTCACAATACGCCAGTCTCTACTCTTGATGAGCTGTGGTATTGTGTTGAAGCTGCGTGGGCAGCTATACCTGTATACGCCATCCAAGCTCTGTTTGACTCAATGCCCAGGCGTATCAAGGCCTTTATTGCGGTCAGAGGTGGTTGTTCTTGGTACTGATTTCTCAGGATCTATGCACCCAAATTGCATGAAAATGTAATCACATGTCAGTTCAACATATTTGTGCAATGAATTCACGTTTATCATCTGCATTTCTTCCTCGTGTAAGAATTTTGATGGCCAGTAGTGTATTAAGAGAGAGGGTTTGAGTTAGCACAACCTCTAAAATTTTGATGCGCATGAGTACGTATTTCAGGTTTTAATGTGCGCGAGTGTCTCGCGTATATCACAAGTGCCTTCTCTCGGTGAAACTGTCTGCCCTAGTACCTCCACACCCTCTTCACGCTGGTTCACAGGCTAAGTACTGATAGTATGCTGCGTTCGCATCGGCCATCTCTTCATAATTATGATGTACAGATGGAGGTGACATTTTAATTATAACTATGGGTGCCACCTTTGACAATATTGCTTTATGCATCTCCACTGCAGGATGTGATTTTAATAAGTGACTAACTGTTTTTATGCTTTTAATACTTTGGTAATTTTCATGGTTACTTAAAGCTACAAGCGTTAGTTTTTACTTCTGTCTCAGTTATGTTACTAAGTTTTTTTGCTAATAAAGGTGTCTTCCTGTTCATGTGTATTACTGCTTCTGACGAACGTATATTTCTATATACCGAAACCGTGGTCCAGGATTTCCATACATCTGTATCCTACAACTGTTTGGCTGTTATCATTTACCGTAAAGCATTCACGCCAAGTCTTGGAATTCTCGGCAACAATTAATTGCCATCATTGATACAGATAACAGCCAATAATTGTGGAGCTTTTCAATTCACAGTCTATATACATAAATCCCTGGCTCTATGCATACTGAAGTTTGTACCAGACCCTCAGTGTGCGAGTCCTTCTTACACCTACCAGGTGTGGAAGTGTGAAACCGGAATTTGCCCAAAGAAGGTGTTAGCCGTCAGTGTAGGGGCCGTGAGACCGCGTCTGCAGCTCCATCTGCTTCCTGTAACGGCTGACGACGAATATCAACACACAGCAACCGAAGTTCCATACATCGGTATCTGTTTCAAACCCGTACACAAGTCGAGTTCTGTGTTTACGAATTACGATTCGTGGACAGCATTGGTTTTGTGTTATCATTTGAACAAAACTGCTGGGGAATCGCATGGAATGCTTGTGGAAGCCCTTTCTGATGGTCTACAGCAGCACAAGTGCATCGAAGAACGCAGTTGCTAGTAGTACTGGCACTTGAAACCTCCGTTTGTGTAGCAGTGGTAGTGGACGGGCCGCTGCTTCACCTTATACAACTTTGTGGCTGTGCTTCGTACTTTTAAGTTCTTGTACGTTTCGTTTTTCGAGATACACACTGCAGAGCCCAGAGCGATTCACACACTTCAAAGGAGATGAACAAGCGACTCTTTCGTCGGCAGCCTCACCACAGTTGCCACAAGTGCCTTCTCCATTACACCCTAGAGTAGTACCCCAAAGAAATGGCATCTGTAAGAGGCACTGAGTCGGAGACATACGGCCCCACGCTTAATCCCCAAAGCACTGGCATCTGTAACAGGCATTGAGTTGGAGACATACGGCCCCATGCTTAATCCCCAAAGCACTGGCATCTAACAGGCATTGAGTTGGAGACATACGGCCCCACGCTTAGACGAAGGAAACCAGAGTTGTGCTATGGAAGTTTTGTGCTGTTAAAATTGAGTATGAGGGAGTTTGTGATACCACATCGTCATCCACCCTTTTCGTTGCGTTTTGGGCTTCAATATTGCCTTCTTGGAACCATTCCGTTTTAAGTTCGTCTTTGGGAATGTCCACCTGATCACTGCATGTCACAACACCATTGCTGTAGTTCAAGGTGGTATTGAGCTCAGTCTCAGTGGCATGTTCCCGAACGCTTTTGGCTTTCTGCAGGTTTTTCGCTTGTTGTGAACATGAGGATTCGACCAACAGTGTCCCATTCCACTACCGCTTAATAGATTGCAACGTACCTGCAATCCCCTTTTGATCGTACAAATGAGAGACTTTTAAAATGCTTCTTTCATTCCTTTAACTATTAGAGACACATTCTGACTAGCAGTATGCTAGATGCTAGAGTTCTAAAATTTTCCTGTCTGACTGGCTACACGAACGCTCCTGTCGCATTCGTTGTTATTACCTACCAGTGGCCCACCCATTCCGCTGAAACGAGGAAAAGTTAATTTCTAGCGATCCGTCTCGATCCCACAAGTAGCTAGTAATACAAGGGGCCGGTCGCTGTGGCCGTGCGGTTCCAGGCGCTTTAGTCAGGAACCGCGCTGCTGCTATGGTCGCAGGTTCGAATCCTGCCTCGGGCATGGATGTGTGTGATGTCCTTAGGTTAGTCGAGTTTAGGTAGTTCTAAGTCTAGGGGACTGATGACCTCAGATGTTAAGTCTCATAGTGCTTAGAGGCATTTGAACCATTTTGAGCAGCATACAAGAGTCTAATCAGACTGAGCCCCGCTTGCCTGTGTAAGACTTACACAACTGAGGTGCGGCAATTTCTCCTGAGGTTGCCCGCTACGACTGTTGCACTTCAACAGCCATGCATCTCATCGTCTCGATGTGCGCTGTAAAACCGCGATCCCCGTTCCTTGTGACACTACAGGTTCCAGTGCCACGCCATAGAGTTGTCGCTGAAGCATACCCAGAGCTCTGATGTCAGGACTGGTAGCGCTTACCAGTCCGCAACTCAGTAACCCAGATCGTCAAGTTCGTATCCAGAAAACTAATGTTGAGCCCCTGAGGGCCCAATACAGCATGTAATATTTCTCCCCCACTGTTCGATCACTACATCTAAGAGGCAATAATGAAAATAAAAGAAAGGTTCAGTAGTGGAACTAAAATTCAAGGTGAAAGTATATCACTGATACTATTCGCTCATAACTCTGCTATCCTGAGTGAAAGTGAAGTAGAATTACACGATCTGCTGAATGGAATGAAAAATGTAATGAGTACAGAATACGTACTGAGAGTAAATAGAAGAAAAACGAAAGTAATGAGAAGTAGCCGAAACGAGAACAGCGAGAAACTTATCAGAACTGATGGTTACGAAGTAGCTGGAGTTAAGGAATTCTGGTACCTAGCCAGGAAAATCCAATGACGGACGGAGCAAGGAGGACATCAAAAGCAGACTAGCAATGACAAAAATGGTATTACTGACCAAGAGAAGTCTACAGAAATCAAATATCGGCCTTAATTTGACGAAGAAATTTCTGAGAATGTACATCTAGAGTACAGCATTGTATGGCAGTGAAACATACACTGTGAGAAAATCAGAACGGAAGAGAATAGAAGCATTTGAGGTGTGGTGCTACAGACGAATGTTGAAAATTAGGTGGACTGATAAGGTAAGGAATCAGGAGATTCTGTGCAGAATTGGAGAGGAAACGAGTATTTGGAACACACTGATAGGGAGAAGGGACAGGATTATAGTACATCTGTTAAGACATGAGGGAATGGCTTCCATGGTACTAGAGGGAGCTGTTGAGAACAGAAACTGTAGAAGAAGACAGCTATGGGAATATGTCCAACAAGTAATTGAGGACGTAGGTAGCAAGTGCTACTCTGAGATGGAGAGGAACTCGTGGCGAGCCTTATCAAACCAGTCAGAAGACTGATGACACAAAAAAATGCCTTTAATCCGTCTTATGTTTCTCTCAAGAAGAAAATGCTTGCATGGGAATTGAATTTTAATCTCTATATCCCACACTCATGGAAATGTTGGAGAACGTGTTCCGTCAAGTTCTATGGGCGTATTTCTTGTTTTTTGTGAATAAATCAGGATCAGATCCTAATAGCAACTGGAACGAAATCCATTTTCTCCCACTGTGCAATCGAATTTGATATTTTTCATCGCATGTACTTTTCCTAAAAATTAGTTCGTCGTTCTTGCTTGTTCTCGAAGTGCCTTTTAGTGGTGTAAGATGTTAAACTGAATCTTCAGTCTGTTACAATGTTGTACAATTACGAACCCTGTGTTCAGTTGTAAACTAGAGTGCATTTCGGGCCGAAGGAAGGTTATTATGTTTATCTTATTTTGGGTTCCCTACGGGTCTTAATGAATGAAATATGATGTTTGGAACGTTAATGTATTTCTTACAGGTGTCTAAAGCATTTCCATGATTGCATTGTACAAAAAAAGGAAGAAAAAGGAAGGAACTTCGGATCAGTACCCTGCCTGGCTTCTACTGTTAGTTAACCTCTACTGATCTTAGTAGTGGTACTTCCAACTGAATACGGATTTCATTTTCCTTATTCGTACTGGATTAATTTGTGGAAAAAGGAGGAAAAATTTTTCAGCATAACTCGGAGGTTTTTATAACACAAAACTGAATTTCCGATTGAAACGGAAAGAGGACCTTGCCAGTTCCACCAAATGCTTACTTATTGCTAATTGTCTAATGGCGTTCTCCCTCCATCTATTAACGCTACGCTACCCATCAATATGGAAAAAGAATAATTTAAAATTTTTAATGTAATTAATGTTTATTATCATAGGAGGCAACGAATATATGACAGATCTGGCAAGACGCATAAGACTCACTGGTTTTAAGTAGGTGGTTTCACTTTGACACCACTACAGCATTACAGCATACAGTTCTCAATCACCCGACATTTCATTCCATAAATTTGAAAGCAAATTAAAATTTCGCCATTCACAGTCCCACATCTCTAAACTTTCACGAACTCATAGTGCCTAAAACATATTATGGTCCTCAATAACAATCAAAAATGGACCCAAAATTTAATAAATTTTGTATTATACTTAAATACTGCCTCAGTGGTTCCATTTAGAAACCACTCCTAAAAACAAAAGCTCTGGTACGAACTCAAATGTACGTTACAATATTTTTAGATATACTTACTTTTACTGTCGATGACCTCCTGTTCAGTTAACGTTGTAAGTGACTGGTACAATGCATTAGATTGATAGAAGTATATCTGTGTATAACTAGATGCGTTTGCGAAAGCACCGGTGGCTCATGCTAAAGGCACTGATATATATATTAAAAAAAAATTGTTTCCGTCAGGAACAACCGGTACTGGAAGAGTTAACTAAATCTGTGATTTGTCTGATGTAGTGAAAAACACTTTCGGCGGTCCACAATAACAGCAAGCAATATGCACCAGAATCGTTAACGAAAACATTCCTTTTAGAATACAGCTCAGAATTGTATAAAGTTTAAGCCACTTGAGCAGCAAGGTAAATCACACACATGAATGGCAGAAAAGTGGCCCAACGCCCTTTCCGAAGTCTAGAACTATGAACATCAATTATTTCGCCCGTTGCTTTCCTAGTTCTTAATTGTCCTTTCTTTAATTTCTTCCAAATACTGTCGACCATCCCTAGATCTGACTTAGGTTATCGAAGAAAGAAACAGCTTTGTTCGCAAAGATGTAACGCTGACGCTGACCTTCCATTGGCAGTTAAATCTACGGGAAAGTCAAGGACAGATAACAAGATACCTGCTGCCTGATTTATTGCCAGAACAGTAAAGTCTGTCTAATTTATGGCCAGAACAAAGAAGCAATATAGAACTCTAATTCCATTCAGGAGCACGCCCAGCATTTTGTGTCCAAAGTTAATCTCTTTTATATTGCTATAGATCCTTGTCCCCTGTGTTACCACCCAGTGTAAACAGTTTAAAGATATTAGTGTGTAAATTGCGTCCCTAGACTTTAACGTCAGAAACCAACGGAATTGGTTTTCGGTGTACAGCAGCGGAACAGTAGACCTCGCATTCTGAGCACCCTTCTATCTTGGGGAACCCTGTGAGAGTCATTTCCATATAAATGGCAAGCTGTGCTGGAGGTAATTTACAGTTCGGCCGCTGTGCAATGTTTATTTCTACGAATACATGTTGATGTTCACAAGCATGGCCTCTACTTCGCTTTTTGCTATCTAGGTAACAATCTTCTTTTCTTTCTTCTGTAATAACAGTTTTCCCAGTACGGCTGCGTCTCGTAATATTATTTATCTAACGAAGAAACGGATCGTGGCGATTTTCAGGATGCTGTACTGTTGTAATTTGTATGTAACAATTCAGAGAGCTTGGCTCCAGCATAGGCAAATGATTAAAAAATACAAACACCGGCAGAACAGGAGCGTTCGTGTAGCCAGTCATACAGGAAAATTTTGGAACTCTAGCATCTAGCATACTGCTTGTCAGAATGTGTCTCTAATAGTTAAAGGAATGAAAGAAGTATTTAAAAAGTCTCTCATTTTTACGGCCGACTGGCCGCCGTGTCATCCTCAGTTCGTAAGCGTCATCTGATGTGGATACGGAGGGGGATGTGGTCAGCACACCTCTTTCCCGGCGGTTGTCAGTTTTGGTGACCGTGTGGCTCATGACTTCTACCTACAACTGTGCAACACCATTAACAGCAGTATTTCGTACAAACACACTGCCAGTTGTGGATGAGAAAAGGCCAAGTGGTTCTAGGCGCTACAGTCTGGAACCGCGCGACCGCTACGGTCGCAGGTTCGAATACTGCCTCGGGCATGGATGTGTGTGATGTCCTTAGGTTAGTTAGGTTTAAGTAGTTCTAATTTCTATGGGACTGATGACCTCAGAAGTTAAGTCCCATAGCGCCCAGCGCCATTTGAACCATTTGATGAGAAAAGTGAAAGTCTGTTGACAGTCGCAGTGGTTCGCTCGGGCCGAGACAATGCATATTTTGCGTATTCTACTGAGCACTGCAAGTCCATTATTGTTGTTGTGGTCTTCAGTCCGAAGACTGCCTTGTTGCAGCTTTCCAAACCACTCTATCCGGTCCAAGTCTCTCCAATTCTGCGTTACTACCACACGCCGATAGCGCGGCATACATTCTCTCTGTATGCAATCTCTGATCTCTCTTCCAATTCTGGCCCACAATACTCTCTTCCATTAGCAAATTGACAATTTCTTGTTACCAAGGACGTTTCCTATCAACTAATCTCCACTCTTAGTAGCAATTCGATTTACTGCTCCTTAATTAGTTATATATACCAATATTATCATCATCGCTGTTCTGTAGCACCACGACTGAATTGTTCCCATTCTCTTTTAAATTGGTCTCCGTTCCAATTTCACTTCCGTACAAATACCTTAAAGAGCATTCAGTCCCCCTCGTTTGACTTTTGTCGACATTCGTCTTTTAACCCCTTTTCAAGACTGTATCCATTCCTTTCAACTGTTGTTGCAACAGCTTTGCCGTCCCGCAAAGAATTAAAATGTCCTCAGCAAGCCTGAAAGTTTTTTATCTCTTCTCCGTGAACTTTAGTTATCTTTACAGATTTCTCTTTCATCTTCTTTACTGCTCGCTCAATCTAAATCACACTACTCTCCTCGATAAACTAAAGTTTTATGGGAGTGATGGTTTAACTATCCCAGCAAAAGAATGCAGAGAGTTGTACTTAGTAATTCAACCAGTATAATCCGTTGACGTAATTTTGGCACGGCAGAATGCTCTTGTGGGGTTCCCCAAGGCTAAATATTACGTTCACTATTGGTAATACATGGAAATTATCTTCCGTCTAATGCACGACAGCAAGAATTCACTCTTTTTGCAGACGACACTAGTATCACAATCAGTCCAAGCATACATGCAGAAACAGAAGAAATGGTAAACAATGTTCTTAAAAGTATCATTTAGTGGTTTTCTGCGAATGGACACAGTTTTAAAAAGACACAACATATTCATCTAGGGGCACCACACCAATATTAAGTGGAACGTATGATGAAGGCACAATAGTGCGGAAAGTTCAAAGTTCTTAAGTTCTTCTCACAGCTGCTTCAATGTATATTTATTCACACATGAAACTGGTTATAAATAATCCACTCAGTTCATAAGAAACAACAATATGCTTAATTACAATACCAGGGGGAATAAGATATTCTTTATTCCATATAAAACTGTCTTTAGAACAAATAGGAATGCACAATGCTGAATGAAAAACTTTTGATCACTTGCCCAGTCATAACATAGCGAACGCAATATCGTATCCAAGATAGACAGGAGGTCACAGTCACCGGGGTAGTCAAAGTTTATATAACAATTATCTCCATAAATAATGAAGAGATTGGAGAAATGTATGGTGATGTTAAGTAAATTATTCAGATGCTCAAGAGAGATAAAATTGTAATAGTGATACGGATTGGAATTTGGTAGTAGGAAGAAGAAGAGAAGGAAAAGTAGCAGGTGAATTAAGACAGGGGTAAAGGAAAGAAAGGGGAAGCCACTTGGCAGAATTTTGCACAGAGCATAGTTTAATCATTGTTAAACCTTGGTCTGAGACTCAGGAAAGAAGGTTGCATGCGTGGAAGGCGCCAGACTGATTGTATAAGAGTAAGACAGAGGTTTCCGATCGTATATTGAATTGTAAGATATTTCCAGAGATGAATGTGAACTCTGACCGCAATTTATTTGTTATGAACTGTAGAATCATACTGAACAAACTGCGAAAGGTAGGAAATTAACGAAATGTGACCATGATAAGTTGAAAGAACCAGACGTTGTTGGGAGTTTCAGAGAGAGCATTAGGTAACAACTGAGTACATGAGGGGAAAAGAATACAGCAAAAAGTGAATGGGTATCTTTGAGGGATGAAATAGTAAAGGCAGATGAGGATCAAATAGATAATAAAAGCGCTAGTAGTATCATTGAATAGTACAAAATATATTGAATTTAATTAATGAAATGACAAAATAGAAAAATACTCCAAATGAAGCAGATGGAAGGAAATATATACGCCTAAAAATGAGATTGACAGGAAGTGCAAAGTGGCTAATCAGGGATGGCTAGAGGAGAAATGTAAGATTTTAGAAGCATATATCGTTGGTGAAAGATAGACACAATCTACAGGCATACAGTACTAGATGCCTTTGGAGGAAAGAGCAGCAGCTATAGGAATATCAAGAGCGCAGATGGAAAACCAGTCTTAAGCAAAAAGGCAAAACTGAAAGGTGTTATCAGTGTACAGAGAGTCTGTAAGAGGAAGATGAACTTGAAGGCAATGTTATAGAAATGGAAGAGAATTGAGATGAACATGAGGCGGGAGATACCATACTGCTAGAAAAATTTGAGAAATCATTGAAAGACATAATTTGGAACAAGACTCCGGGAGGAGAAGACATTCCAACAGAACTACTGATGGTCTTGGGAGAACCAGCCATGACAAAACTCTTCCTTCTAGTGAGAAAGATGTATGAGACAGGTGAAATATCATCAGACTTAAAGAAGAATGTAATAATTCCAATTATAATGAAAGAAACTCTGATAGGTGTGAATATTATTTAACTACATGTGTAATGTTAACATTGGCGAATCAACTCAAGAATTCCGCATCATGAGGGGTGTCAAGCAGGACGATCCCATCTCCCCAAAACTGTTCTCTGCTGTATTGGAAATGGCTATGTCAAAGCTGAGCTGGGAAGGTAAGGGAATTAAAATTAATGGAAGAAGGCTCAAAAACTTGAGATTTGCTGATGATATTGCCTTACTGGCCAAAGACTTCGCAGAGCTCCAAAACTTAGTTACGGATCTTGCATCGGAATGTCAGCTGGTTGGCTTGAACATGAACCTTTCCAAAACAAAAGTAATATCCAACAAATGGGTCCCAGCTGGAGATGTGAAAGTCAAGGACAGTCTACTAGAAGAGGTCAGTGAATATGTCTACCTTGGCCAGATTATAAATATGAAGTGAGACATAAGGCCAGAAATCTATCGACGCATCAAGCTTGGCTGGCAAGCATTTGGGAAGAATTCAAAAGTATTCAGATCAAAAATGCCAGTAAATCTGAAGAAAACAGTATTTCATCAATGCATTCTTCCTGTGATGACGTATGGCTGCGAGACATGGACACTGAACTCATTCACAAAAGGGAAACTTAGGACAGCACAGAGAGCCGTGGAGAGATCAATGCTGGGCTATACAAGAAAGGACAGGAAAAGGGCAGATGAAATCCGGTCTGTGACGAAGGTCAGTGACATCTTAGAGAGAGTAGGTTCCTTGATATGGCAGTGGGTGGGCTGGCCACGTCGCAAGAAGAAAAGACAACAGATGGATGAAGCTAGTACTGGAGTGGAGTCCGAGAGAGCACCGGAGGCCCAGAGGAAGACCACCAGACAGATGGGACAAAGACATCAAGAAGATCGCTGGTAATACCTGGCAGAGAACTGCCCAAGACCGTCCCACTTGGAGAAGACTTCTGAAAGCCTACCTGAATCCACGACTCGAAGAGGCCACATCATCTAATGATTGAATTGGCTGATGATGATGATGATGATGATGACATGTGTAAGAAGCCATGGCTCTAAAATACTAACTCAAATCCTTTACAGAAAAAATGGGAAAACTTGTAGAAGGTGAGCTTAGAAAGATCAGTTTGGATAGCGGCGAAATTTTGGAACATACAGTGACTCTACTATTTACCCTACAAGATAGGTTAAATAAAGGCAAACTTATTTTGACAGCATTTGTAGACCTAGAAAAAGCTTCTGACAAAGTTGACTACAGCATTTTCTTTGAAATTCTGAAACTAACACGGGAAAATAACAGGGGCCGAAAGGCTAATAACAACGTATATAGAAACCAGAGGGCACTTATAAAAGTCGAAGGGCATTATTGGGAAGCTATGGTTGAGAAGGGAGTGGGATGGTGTTGTAGTCTGTCCCCTATCTTATTCAACTCGTGCATTGAGGAAACAGTAAAGTCAATCAATGAATTACTTAGAGCAGGAATTAAAGCACACGGAAAAAGAAATACGAACTTTGAAGTTTGTTGATGACATTGTATTTCTCTCGGGCCCAACAAAGGGCTTAGAGAAGCAGTTGAACGGAATGGACACTGTCTTGAGGACAAGAGACAAATATCAACAAAAGCAAAACAAGGATAAAAGAGTTAATCTAATTAATTAAGGGGAAGCTGAGGGAATTGTATTAGGAAACGAGGCTCTGAAAGCAATAGATGAGTTTTGCTATTTGGATAGCAAAATATGTGTTGATGGCAATGGCATGGAAAACGTTTCAGAAGAACAGGAACTTGTTAACATCAAATACCGTTTTAAGTGTTAGCAAGTTTTTTCTGAAGGTATTTGTACGGTGTAATGTGATGACTGGAGGAGAAACAGAGATTGGAAGCTTTTGAAATTTGGCGCTACAGAAGATGGTGAAGACTAAATGGGTCGTTCCACATCATTGCGAATTATCGTACAAAGTAATCAGTGGAACATCAAACTAACCTAACAACTAACTAGGTAACATGATTGCAGGGTGGAGGCGAGTGCATAGCAGATTTGACTATGTATTACTGATTACTGTTACTTTCCTTTCCATGTTTAGCTGCAAAATTACCCCTTTGTATCCCACAAGAGAATGAGAATGATTGGAGAAAAGAGTTAATCGGTGCTCAACGCCGAGTTTATCAGCAAGAGTGAGAATGATTTTTCATGCTGATTGTTGAGTGCTAACTTTTTTTATGAGAGCTATGACGTCATCCCATGCTCGTTCATGTCAGTCTGGTAACGGCTCACCAAGGTCTTATCTCCTGAGACACCCTCTCCACACTTTGGACCTGGGAAAAGCATGAAAGTTAACCGCTGGCATCGACGTGATCTCTCAAGAGAGCAATCACCCGACGTGGCACCCATCTTTCGGATACCTTACTGAATCTCAGCGCATCATGGACGATAGTGTATGCTGAACCAGCATTAATATCCAAAACAGTAGCTATTTCGAAACTTCTTGGCAGATTAAAACTGTGTACCGGACCGAGACTAGAATTCGGGACCTCCACCAGCACTTTCCCGTGAAAGGCAAAGGTCCCGAGTTCGAGTCTGGGTCCGGCACACAGTATTAATCTGCCAGGAAGTTTCATATCAGCGCACACTCCGCTGCAGAGTGAAAATCTCATTCCAGTGGCTATTTCGTTGACAGTAATACGCCTGTTATCTTTAACAACCTCTTCCATTGAAGCCATATTTTCGTTCATCACCTGGGGGAGTACCTGGTGTCTCCCACACAAGATGCGCCTGTTTTAAACTTTCTGCGCCACTCATGCGCTCAGCACAGCGACGAAAACGAATCGCCTTGCTGTGCTTACATTCTGCGATACATTTCCACAGTTTAAAAGCTTCACTACTCAGAAAATGTATCGCAGATCTCTGTTCCAACGTGGTGCAAGTCTACAATGAAGCGACCGTCTTTCCACTATGATGCCACACGAAGCTGCCAATTGCTGCTCATTTGTCAGAAAGTAAGGATAGCTCCTGCTATCCGCCAGACAGTAAAACCATTAGCAAATTCGTAGCGATTTCTAGGTTCTCACTTGAAATATCATCGTACCAACACTCTTGCTCACAAATTAAAAATAATGGTAGCATGTGGTGCCATACAACGTGGCACTACACAAAACTGGCGCTAATAGCATAGGCATATAGGGAACAAACAGATCTATAAGTTAACGGTATTGGTGATAAGTTCAGAGAACCGTCCCGAAACACGTGTGCTACAAACCGCCACTGTTTCCTGGGCATCTACCCTGACATCAGTATGGGATATATCACCGTGCACACGTACACAGGTCGCATAATGGGCTGGTCGAGCAGCTGCTAGGGTATAGCCTCCCATTCTTGCACTTGTGCCTGTCTGAGCTCCTGAAGTGTCGCAGGGGTTTGAAGACATGCAGCGATACGTCGACCGGAGCATCCCAGTCGTGCTCGATGGGGCTTAGGTCTGGAGAACAGGCAGGCCACTCGATTCGCTTGATATCTTCTGTTTCAAGTTACTCCTCATGGCAGCTCGGTGGGGCCGTGCGTTAT
Source organism: Schistocerca serialis cubense (assembly GCF_023864345.2). NCBI lineage: Eukaryota > Metazoa > Arthropoda > Insecta > Orthoptera > Acrididae > Schistocerca > Schistocerca serialis. Next base: position 217,480,052 of record NC_064647.1, on the reverse strand, counting down.
CATCCATGAGGAGTAAGGTGGGACCCACCGCTCCCCTGAAAAGGCGGACATACTGGTGCAAACTGACTTCCCGATACACCTGACCTGTTACAGGTCCTCTGTCAAAGACACGCAGGAGTGTACGTGCACCAATCATAATCCCACCCCACACCATCAAACAACGACCTCCATACAGGTCCCTTTGAAGGACATTAAGGGGTTGATATCTGGTTCCTGGTTCACGCCAGACGAAAACCCGGCGAGAATCACTGTTCAGACTATACCTGGACTCGTCGTGAACATAACCTGGGACCACTGTTCCACTGACCATGTACTGTGTTCTTGACATCAGACTTTACGGGCTCTCCTGTGACCAGAGGTCAGTGGAATGCACCTTGCAGGTCTCCGGGTGAATAAACTATGTCTGTGCAGTCGTCTGTAGACTGTGTGTCTGGAGACAACAGTGCCAGTGGCTGCAGTAAGGTCCCGATTAAGGCTACCTGCCTCCGTGGCCGTCTGCGGGCACTGATGGTGAGATATCGGTCTTCTTGAGGAGTTGTACACTGTGGACGTCCCGTACTGTAGCGCCTGGACACGTTTACTGTCTGCTGGAATCGTTGCCATAATTTTGAGACCACACTTTGTGGCACACGGAGGGCCCGTGTTACGACCTACTGTGTTTGACAAGCCTCCAATCACCCTAGTATTCTACTCCTCATAACGGCATCAATATGTGTTCTTTGAGCCATTTTCAACACATAGTCATCATTAGCAAGTCTGAAAACGTCTGCACACTTACTCGCTGCACCGTACTCTGGCATGCACCAACACACCTTTGCGTATGCAGACTGCTGCCAGCGCCACCGTGCGACGACCGCAGGTCAAATGCAACGTATGGTCATACCCCAAGGTGATGTAAACCCGCAAACCGCCCACCAGTGCGCTGTTTCATCACGTATCAGCATTATCCTTAATTTATGAGCATGAGTGTAGTAAGCCTAGTAATTATTAATACTGTGATAAAACCTAAAAAAATCATAGCTGCAGTTTTGACGCATGGTATAATAAAAAGACAGGAGAAATTTTTTTTACCTCTCGAGAAACTTAGACGCTGCACGAGCCGACGCAGAGAAAACAAGTGAGACAGATGGCTCCCATTACCAGAGAGGGGGCTGCGTCGTGAAGTCAGTTTTATCTCTTCCAAGAAGAATCGTCCGCAGCCAGCTGCGTGTTATTTAGCTGCTCTCGTGAACAACTCTGGAGGCGAAGTCCTGTGCGCTATCCTAACAGCGGAACTCACAGCTTCAGTTTACACATGACACGTACTGCATTCATTTTTTTATCTTCTTAGATGCTGTCGTTGTGATCTAAATAAGTTTAATATTTCTTTACGCATAATAATTTGGGCCCACATCCACAAGTCTCTCAGAACGGAATCTTCCGTGTATATACCAAACTTGTGGTCGTTGTCTTGTACTTCATTTCATGATTTGTGAGAAGATATCGACGACTGAAAACAAAGAAAATTTTTGTATGATTTTTGCATAGTCAACGAACTCTCACAGTTTTTCTGCAACTCCGCTGCTACAGCGCAGCGAAGGGGCTAACCTGTAGAAGCGTACTGAGAAATGATATAAGGGGAGAAGTCAATTTAAATGAAGCAGTATTTCTGAGCTTATCGTGGCGCAATAAACTGTAGATGTAATTTGAAATATAGTTAAGAAATATCACGTTTTCGATTTCCAAAAGATTCTCACGGGAAGGCAAATAATATTATCAATAACAACTGTTTATTTTAGAAAGGATAGTTTCAGTTTTGAGCCATGCGAGATGATATTCAGCAATCTAGTCCACTCTTAGAAGCTGTAGATCTTCTGTTTTTAACGAGGATGCCCAAAATGTAACCAACGTTTCCTGAAGTTACTTCTGTGTAAATGTCTGAACGTTTCTCGAATACTAAACTTTCTCACAGTTTGTATGTATTTTTGTTGTTAGCTACTTAACTGAGTAGGGAAACGAGGAACTTCGTATGCAGGTAACTTACATTGAAGTGTATGAACGTACAAGAAATTGTAGACATTAGCAAGTCGTCAGGAAGTTCTTGAATACAACAGCGTTTTCCGCATATAAACGAACAGTTGCTAGTAGAGGAGAAGGTACAAATGTGGGCAAAAGTCTAAAAATGGATTAGGACGCCGTGGGACGCAGTAAGCGCTGCCACCTGGCAATGGCGAGTGTATGTCTGTGCCCCACCACCTCCGAAGACGACTGTAACAATTGGTTATGCGAACTCATATTGTTTGGCTGGAGTGAGTTTTTGCGCATGAAAACCTCGATTGTGTCGACTACACTTTATCGACAGATGTGTGCTTAACCATTTCTTTAGAACTGGGCTTAGCTCTGTATGTAGTTCGTTGGAAGAACTGTATTACTAATATGTTACAGTACATGCTTCCAGTTTTCATTGTTCTGTATGTAAAGACCGTCAGAGTAGTTTTGCGGGAACCACATTGTGAGCCATGCTATGCGTTTTAATGGTTCACACCACCATCATCAGCTGAAAAATGCATGTCTTATTTATGATAACAGCGCAGTGTTGCTCATTGCTTATTGATTTCATTCATGGAGTTCAATTTTTCCGAAATGGTATTACAGGATTACTATAAGAAACCGGTATATCGAATATTGAAACCACTATAACACGTTACCACATGTTTTGATGTCATGAACTGAGAATCGATAGGAACTAAAGACCATAGTAGAACGACTCATTTGACTAATTACAATATTCAATCGAATACGACCAAAGGAGGCTGTTCTGTAATATTCGGTTAAATTACTCTTTAGAACATATCAATTATTCAGCAGAGGTCGGACGACGAAACATCATATTTTATACACGTAGCTGCAACCCAAGCGCATCAGCTGAATTAATATTACTGAAACTTAAATCAGAGTGATGAGTTCTGTGTAACATTGAAAATATGTTCAAGATGAATTTTTAACTGGGATGGTGTTTCAAATATCATAAAACCCATGATGTAGATAGGTAATCTGGATTTTCCAGAATGTAACATTAGGAAAGAAATCTACTATATGGGAATAATTGTGTCTATTTATTTGAAACACGGGGGATATGCAATTTACTTTCTATTAACAGCAAAGGCTTTATCCACAAAATCAGAAATATTTACAAAAATAAACAGAAATTGAAACAATGTATCACTGCAACAACGAGGTTAGATAATACTTACTTTAATCGTTTGTGTGATTCGTAAAGGAAAATCCCTTTTCAAATTGTTCTATTTTTCTGCATAATGAAATAACAGAGAAAATTAATTTCTTTAATTAGCTAGGTTGTCAAATTACCGGTGACTGCAAGAAAATTATGTCTAACAACATACGAAAACTCGAAAACAAGGATGTAATTTACTAAACAAATGTAGATCTTAACCCTCCTAGTACCACTGGGGTCAATATGACCCCATAAGCACATTTGAAATATATACATCTCTCTTGTTTTCAAAACGATTATATTCAAAATTTATGACTCTGTCTCTCTAAGTTGCTTGTATGCAAAGACATATTGTTCAGGTTTACATTTACAACATATTACAGTTTATCCATGGGCTATGCACTTAGTGCCACTGGAGTCAGCATGACCCTAATCTAAATTTTAGTTTCTTGAATGTAACATTACGAAAACAGACTGACGAATGTTACGTTGAACAGATGTTATACGAAACACCTGTTACAATGAAACTAACATATCCCACTTATTATTTATACCCATTGTAGCGTTTCTTGCCTCAACCGCTATTGTGTATTGCCTCAGTAGTTGCTAGTGTTTTACCTCAGCATCTGCAAGAACTACATTATGACTTGAAAACGTATGGGTTGTGCCAAAATACAAGCAATTTTGAATGAGAAAGAGGACGAGACATACCGTCTGATGACGATGAAGAGATTGATGCTATTATTTCTGGAGGTAGTCAATCAACTGAAGATTTTGATGAAGATGTTGGAGATTTGGAAAATCTACTTCTTGAAGTTGCTGACATCTCAAATCAGAATATTTTCAAGTAAGTATATATAATTTACCGTATGTTTGCAAAAATTTTAATGATAGTACTACTAATAAAAATACGTAATTACATACGTAAAATAGTAATCCCATTTTATTCAGGTCGAGAAGTGGACACGAAATGTTGGGAAAAAACGTGTTAGATTACATGGGAGACAGACAGCACAAAATATATTGAAGACAGCTCCAAGTCCCACGAGGCATACTGTAAGGAAAGTAAATATTGTGAAGCCAGCATTAGAATTCTTTGCAAAGCCCAACATTTTCCATATTATTTTGAAGTGGACCAACAAAGAAGGTAACATTACTTTCGTTAACAAATAGACAGATCTTGACAGAGGAGAATTTGAATGCTTTCTTGGTCTGCTTATTCTTGCGGGAGTACACAAAGGTTACAATGAGGGCATAGTGAATTTATGGAGTGAAGAGCAAGGCTGACGTCTTTTCAGTAGTTCTATGGCAAGTAACTGCTTCACAGAAATATCACGCTGTATTCGGTTTCATGACGCTCAGCACCGGCGACAGCGTCGTAGCCCTGATGAATTGTCTCCTATAAGGGATTTATTTGAACAGTGGGTAAGCACATTACGTAACGCATACGAACCACGCGGGAATATTACAGTTGAGGACCAATTGGTAACTTTTATGGTTAGCGTCCAGTACATCCCTTCAAAACATGAAAACTATTGTATACAGATATGGGCTGCATGTGACAACACTAATTACTATGTCACATCGTAAAGGGCGAAGGCCTAGAGAGATAAATAATGGAACTGACAGAACATTTATCCCGGAGTTTTAGAAATATGACAACAGATAATTTCTTTACAAGTTTGGAGTTGGGAAAGGAACTAGAAAGAAAAGAGACGACTCTTCTAGGAACACTAAGAGTAAGCCATCGTGAACTACATGTAGAATTTATCGAAGCAATGGGAAGAGTTGCCACTCCATGTCTCTTCGGATTCCAGGAATCAGGAACAATAGTCTCCTATTAACCAAAAAAGGGTAAGAGTACTATGCATTTCAAAGAGGAAATAGGTGACGGCAAAGCAACAAAACCTATTATAATCCTAGACTGTAATGCAACTAAGTCAGGTGTAGACACAATGGACAAATGAGTCAGGACATACACCACAAAACGTATGATAAGAAGATGGTCCATAGTTATTTTTTTATAATATTTTGGATATTAGGGCCCTAAATGCTTTCGTAATTTGGCTTGACTTAAATCCTGGCTGGAAAAAAAACTACAAAAGAAGAGATTTTCTTCTGAAACTGGGAACAAGTCTAATACAGAAAAACAGAATTCGGCGCAGCAAAACTTCTCTCCCTCGACCTCCTTCTTCAACAGATGTGCATACAGGGGCAAAACATTGATGGTGCTCCCTATACGAATGTTCAGTGAATAGATATCATTCAGAAACGTGCAGAAGATGCTTTTCTTTTGTCTGTAAATACCATTGTTTGCTTTAAATGTAAAGAGTTACTTTGTCTTACATGTAAGGATCTATAAGATCAAGGATGAAGGCAAGATCTGTAAGTACTTATATACATAGTTTACATAGTTTCAGTCTGTAATGTATGCTTTTATGTCAGTTTATGAAAATAAATAAAATAATGCCAATATATCCCGTGTTAATTAATTGTAGTCATATTGGCCACAGCGGTACTCAGGGTAACAAAAAAATTCTGGTAGTACGAGGGTTAAACTACCTAATCGTAATGAGAGATGAGTCACAAGACATTCATGCGTTAGAAATTGTTTCTGAAGAAGATGAAGCTACAAATGATTAAACGTATCTATAGCATTAGAAACAATGAAGGTAATAGAAGAAATTTTAATCAATGTGTAACAAGAATGAAGAACAAATCTATGTCTCTCAGATTAGGAACAAAGGAAGGAAAGTGCAGAAGGATCTAGGCAGTCGCTGGAACAATGGGCATCGTAACAGCTGTCCACCTATTACTCAATTTTCAGAAGAAGAAGAAGAATTACTGTAGATGTAAAGCAGTTAGGAGTTGTGTCGAACTCCGGTCAGTAGGGTAGATGCTGTTACAATTTAGTACTTCAAACGCTTCATTTTTCCTTTTTAGGGGCAATTGCTTTGACCTTAATCAAGTTTTTTTTTCTCTCTGGGCTACACGCCAAGTTCTTTTTCCATTCATTTCCTTCAAAAGACATCCTTTGTATTTGTCTGGTATTTTGATATCCTTTACGTCAGTATGTCATCTCTCACATACGCAATGGAATGGTTCTGTTATGGCACACCATTCTTCCAGCACTGTTAAATTCTTCTCACAGTATCAAATCTCCGTTCTCATCTATTTCTTTATCTATTTCCTCTTCTCCTTCAATAATATTTTCTTTAAGTTGTTTCCGTTGTATTGCGGTTCTGTGTTCTTCAGATTTCAGTATATATGCATACCATCTGAGATATAAATAATCATTCTCAACTTGTCTTTTAATCGGTTTCATCTATTACTGTCATAGGATTTTATCCCTCAAAGCTACCAGTTCATCTTCTGTTTAACTCCTCTCCATTCTTTCAGTCAATCGTTGCCTAGTATTTCCTCTGAAGCTCTGAAAATTCTCAAATTAAATCTCTGCCTTGCCAGGGTACAATTTAGCAGCCACCATATGACTTGTCTGACGTACTGGTAGTAACTATATCCACAAACCTTCCTCATAAACGAACCTGTCTGTCAGTGAAATCCATACAGTTGTTCCTGAGATTAAGCTTCATATACAGATATAGAAATACATATATGAATTTATAACATACATTAATCTGAAAATTTTTGGTTTCTCCAGGTCACTTATCCATACGCAAAAATCTTTCATGATTGTTAAATCAACTGGGAACAGTTATTTCAATGTCCTTATCTACGGAGCTCGCAGACGCATACGTTTGTACCAGAGTGGAGGATGTTGTCTTCATGTCTGTCTTGGCTACGATATTGAGTTCTCTGTGTAGTTCATAGTGGCTCTCGAATTTTCTTATCCGTTATTAGATCTATTGCTGCAACACACCTGTTTCATTTGGCGTTGATTACCCTGTGTTTATCTGACCATAAGTCCCATTTTTCCTGCCACGACAGTTCACAAACTCCCGCTACATCAACCTATGCATCTCGCGGTTTAAATCCTCCAGCTGACTACCCACTCCGAGTCACGATCCGAAGAGCCACAGTTCTGTTCTCCTGACAGCAACATCCTACTGAGTAGTCGCACCCCGAGCATGTGAATGGGAAAACAGTTTTACCTGCATGCCACAGGGATAAAAACAGCTCTAGGGCCCCCTTGCTGTCTGCTGATCTTGGAGCACCAGTACAAGAAGGTCATGATGGTTAATGTTGCAACGCCAGATCAACCAGCCATTCAAATGGTTTAAAAGGCTCTAAGCATTATGGGACTTCTGAGGTCATCAGTCCCTTAAACTTAACTGCCCGAGGCAGGATTCGAACCTGAGACTGTAGCAGCAGAGTGGTTCTGGACTGCCTAGAACCTCTCGTTCACAGAGGCCGGCACCAACCATTCAGACTCTTGCCCCTGCAACTACTGAAATAGCTGCTGCCCTCTTCAGGAATTACAGGTTAGCCTAGCCCCTTCACAGATACATTCACTGTGGTTCCACCTCTTCCACAGGCGTCCAAGGGTATAAAGGCGGGTGATGGGAACAAGGGGGGGGGGGGGGGGAGCAGGACCCTCCTCATGAAAGCTGAGTATACATTCTCGATTCACAACATAATTCTCGCAAATTTACTCTAGTAAATCGCAAGTATAATACACGGTTCATACTGACATTATACCACATCCGAAACGACACAGCGTAATAAAGATTTCGCGACATGACGGTAATTGGTGCGTCAGTCAGCATATCCACTGGGATGATACAATTGTGACACGATTCGCGATGCGACTTGGTAAACGACAAGGAACAACACAGAACGAATCACGTTTCTGTTTCAGTTTCGGTTGCAATCGCGAGCTCTCCTTTAAGACGACGTTATTGAATCATCAAAGAAACCGAAAACAAAGAGACTTACGGGTTACAACCACAAAATGAGGCAAATATCAAACACAGATACGTTGTGGTTTCTTATCGGTTCTCTCGACACCAAAAATTCCACGAATTCTACACAATGAATCCAGACAGTTTCCACTTTTTGTAGAAATTAGTACCAGCTATTCTGACAAATTAAGACACACATTTGGGACTTACTATACTCCCTGTTCTGCACTCATAGGCAGCACACCGCGCCTGACATACGCGGCGCTCGGGGACCACACCACAGCTACGACACCTGAGGATGGGCTTATAACAGTCAGAAACCAGTCATATGAAAATAAACTAATTTACAACTGAAGCGGCATTTTCAACCTGTGCTATAATGCTCAGTTGCGGATGTTCTTCCAAAAGGATTGTTTGTTTTTAATTTCGTTAAGATTCTTATGTCCAGCTTTGGTTCCGGCTTCTATCGGCAGCGTACAAAAGAAGAGAAGCAGGGGACATCTCTTCACCCCGCATGGCGGGGCCTACTATGTGGCAATACCATCGGGTGTGGCACGGACTATCCACAACATACCTAACGTATTTTCGCGAGGAAGGAATGAGTTATCGCTGTCCTACGGTTAAAACCAATTTCGATATGGTCGCTACATTTCATACACAGGAATTTATGACCAAAAATCCACCATACGTAATCTGGCTAGCGACTACATTCTTCTCTGCAGAGTTTTGAAGCTGTACCAAGTCGCTTACACATTTGCGGAGTATAACAGTAATTTTGGCCAATAACGAAGAGGAAGCCAGTTCATTATCAGGCTGAAATATTAAATTTTAACGTACGGAAAAAGCATTTATTTTTTACCGAATAGCCGGCCGGGGTGGCCGAGCGATTCTAGGCGCTACAGTCTGGAACCGCGCGACCGCTACGGTCGCAGGTTCGAATCCTGCCTGGATGTGTGTGATGTCCTTAGTTAGGTTTAAGTAGTTCTAAGTTCTAGGGGACCGATGACCTCAGAAGTTAGGTCCCATAGTGCTCAGTGCCATTTCAACCATTTTTTACCGAATAGTTTTTTCAAAATCGAAAGGCAGTAGTGAAGAAGAAGCGCGAATTCTAAAACAGTATTATTTAATTTTTTTAAGTGAAGTAAAATTTTTACTGAGAAACTACAGAGACAGATGGAGCTTTGTTTCATCTACACTAAATAATTTTTTGAGCCACTAAAAATTTTCCTCGCCGTGTTTCTTATGATATAAGATGCGTGGAGCAATCAAACCCCAGTGTGGCGCCGAGTGGTGTGACATAGACACCTGTCAGTGTCGTATTGGTATCGTCCTAGGAGGAACCAGGAAATTCACTTCAACTACATTTAATGCGCTCCACCGACACTGGCTGCTTCTTCGTCGTATCGCGAGTGGCATGGCGTGTGATACCTCATATCGTATTGTCTCGGTGTGATGGGAAATACTGTAACTGTAGCATTCACTTTAGAGCATGCCCACAAGGTACGACAAACTTTGAGGAACTGTAGAGGGTGTCTTGAAAAACAAATTGAGAATAGAAAGCTGTGTCCAGAAACGCTATCCGATGGCGCTACAGATCGTCGATATTATAGGCGCCAGCGCCTGCTGCTAGGCTACCACTCGCGCAGAAAATGTGATTTTGTATGTTGACAGACTGTAGGTGGAACGTTTCACAATATCTGTTATTCAGAGATCGCGAGTGATAGCGTAATCGTCAGTTGAGATGATGTCCCTAGCTGCTGCCAGAAGGGCCTTGTCTAATGTGTCTCTGATGCTCTGTTTCCTCGTTGAATGACGTTTCCCGACACGGGTTTTAATCTGCAGTTTATTTTTCTGATACAACCCTCTAACATCGCCAATGTTTTTCGATATACGCCTTCTCCAACCTCACATCTGTCTAGATAAGAAAATACTGTTTCATGTGTTAGGATAAAAGATAATAAAGTGTAAAACTTTATGGACGATGAGATTCCCACTCCAGGAAATAATACAGACACAATGCAATTCAACACAGCAGCAGATGCAGTCACAGAGCCACGGGTCCCGCATTTCGGATGTAATGGCTGCACAATACTGTGAAAAACTAAAGTGACATTCCCTTGGTTGTATACTGATCCTGAGTTACACTTAACACTAAAATGTTCAAGTGTGTGTGAAATCTTATGGGGCTTAAGTGTTAAGGTCATCAGTCTCTAAGCTTACACCCTACTTAACCTAAATTATCCGAAGGACAAACTCACACACCCATGCCAGAGGGAGGACTCGAACCTCCACCGGGACAAGCCGCTCAGTCCATGACTACAGCGCCTTAGATCACTCGGCCTAATCCCGCGCGGCGCACTTAACACAATCAACTCTAAAAATGCAGAGTGTAACAAAATGGTATGACCAAGCTCTCAGGAAACATAACCGTCACTTAGAGAAAGAAAACATATTGTACATACGAGGGTTTTCCAGGAAGAAAGGTCGGTCGCTGAGGTGGAGCGGTTCTAGGCACTTCGTCCGGAACCGTGCTGCTGCTACGGTCGCAGGTTCGAATCCTGCCTCGGGCATGGATGTGTGTGATGCCCTTAGGTTAGTTAGGTTTACGTATTTCTGAGTGTAGGGGAGTGATGACGTCAGATGTTAAGTCCGATAGTGCTTAGAGCCATTTGAGCCAGGAAGTAAGTCCCGATCGGTGCAGGATACCACAGTGAAAACCCAATGAAGATTTGCACAAATGTTGGATAGTGTCTCTAGTATGACCGTCGATCGCATCAAGACGCTCTTTTCAGTTGTGAGCGCACTGTGAACGAGTAAAAGTCACCAGAACAACGATGTCTCCCATCAAGTAGGAGGGCCCACTGAGAGGCTTCGCCTTACTGAATGCAGCCCACCTGACACAACTGCCACACAGTTAATTCTTCATGGGAATTCTCAGCCGCACTCTTCAGGGGCAGTGAAGACGCTGCTGCAGCCTTTTCGATGGGACGTGTTCGATCTCCCAGTACACAAATGTCTAAATCGGAGCGGCGACTATGTAGAGAAGTATCTGGAAAGTGTAGCTAACTCTTGCAAATAAGATGTTTCTATTTAGTGACCGATCGGAACTCACTTTCTGGACAGCCCTCGTATACATGCCTCGTAACATCCTATTCCCTTGTTAGAACTCAGCTTTCATAAGTATGTTACTCATGGGAAACACATAGGAAAATGACGTCTCACCACAGTATGAAACACGTTCCAAAATGAAATGCTCAGAATGATCTTCATACCGGTGTTCCGTACACAAGAACTTTCACAAGTCCCCAAAAATAGACGCCACGTGGTTTCAGGGCTGTAGAAGGTACAGGCCAAGGATTTGGTTCCCCTCTATCTGTCCGTTTGTTGAGGAACCAGTTACTTAGAAGGCTGTGTACATTAAGACTGAAATCAGGAGGAGCTTCATCTTGCATGAAGTACATGTATTGTCGCGCTCGTAAATGCCTATGAACTATCCGAATAGAGTATTCTCTAAGAAAACTGTAAATTTCTCGGTAGAGGTAAGGTGGGATGGGGTGAGGTGGGATAAACCTTAGGCCCAAAGACTGACAGAAAGTGTTGTTGATGACATGATTTCAGAATTTCGTGAAAATTCTCAGCAGCCCATCTGATCACTAGGAAACAAAGCCTCATCCGTGAACAGTACGTTTGTACCAAAGTGATGATTGACATATTGTTGATAAAGCATCTGTAGATTTAAAACCGTGCAAAAAATCAGCTGCTGATAGTGTTGAACATGGTGTACATGGTACGTATACTGCAGGTTTTAATGTAGCACTCTCTAGAGACTCATGTGGTCAACATTACTTGTTGCAGCTGACTGTCTTACGCTGAAATTATGTTTGTGACCAACTTCACGAAGAAATTCCTCCTCCAGTTCAGGTATCCTCGTCCTTCTAGGCATCCTCCTATCAGGAGTACTGGGTTTAAACATCCCATACACCCTAAGACGACGATGTTGCTTAAAATGTCCTGTCGTGGCAACATCGTTTTGGCTATCTCTCCTGACACAAAAAGGTGATGCTACATGCTTGATCTTAATGAAGCAGTGAGGTTTGTCGCATTTCAAAGCAAGCAGTGAAGAGAGTTACTCCCCAGCATTACCTTATTTGCTTTGGAACAATAAACATTGGCAGTGAACCTGTGAATTAGATGTTATTTCACATCCTAATCAAACCTTACCAGGAGGATATTCTGAACATTTTATGTAATGCTGGTACATTGTGTTCCTGTATGTTTCCCATGATTAATGTGATTATGAAGAGAAAGAGAAAATGAGTTGTGACACAGGAATAAAGCGTTTCAGGACCCATGACCACTTAATATTTTTTATTCCTCTATGTGCGAGGAATGTTTCCTGTTGAGGAATACCTTTTCTGTTAGTCTCTGTACAATTATTGAATCTTGAACTAATCTCTTGTAAATATTTCCTGGCTATATTTCACGACTAGTTTGATATTTTGGATTTAATCATTGGAGAATAGAGTTTCACATTGCTGAATCATTAAAAGTGGCATCTACAGTTGTACTAATAATATAAAAAGATGTACTTCGCATCTGCTGTTGAAATATGCTTACAATTAGGGTACCAAAGTAATTTAACTCAAAAACACAAGTTCAGTGGTTACCAACCAACTTCTGTGAGATCGAAATAACAATCAAATGAACACCCTTAGCTGCTTACAGGCGTTGACATACATCAACGGGGACTGATGAAAATGTGTGCCCCAACCGGGACTGGAACCCAGGATCTCCTGCTTACATGGAACACGCTCTATCCATCTGAGCGAGGACACAGAGGATAGCGCGACTGCAGGGATTTATCTCTGGCACGCCTCCCGCGAAACCCGTAAGTGCAATGAGCACCTCTCCCCTGTCCCTGTACTCCCCCTCCCGTTCACCAACTCGCATCTCGACCTTCATGAACTTAAAGGCATTAAGGAACTTTGGAAGGGAACCACTACCCTAATCGTGTAACTACCAATCGTTAGTGATAGAATAAGTCTTTTATGTATATCTCAATATTTGTTACTGGGCAGGACACGTTTTCATATTCACTCAGTCGGTTAAATGAATGAGCCTTGAAATCTTGGCTCCTCTTGGATAGTTTCTGTGGTCGCCCTTGACCTAGAAACGGATATGTGTATCGTTAAGGCACGCAAGGCACCCCACCATGACATCCCTATAAAAAAGCCACAGGATCAGGAAACCACAGAATGCTGTAGGTTATATCAGCAGCACAGAAACCGCAACCTTAAAAAAATAAACGACAAAAAAAAAAAAAAACAATGAAGGTAGAAATCAGACTGGAAAGCGGTTATAGAGTGCTCATGTACCCCAGCAGGTATCGTTCAGTTGTTGGAAACCATGGAAATATGGGGGAGAAAATGTGCAATTCAGAGGTCGGCGTTAGAACGGAAGGTAGAGACAGGGGCCGACGCAGAGGCTACTGGTGCAGCGGGAAAGCGTTGCCTCCAGGGTGAATGGACTGCTGGAGGCAGCGAATACCTTCATCCCACTACTCGCTGGCTCTTCTTGCCCTCCAAACAAAGCTACTGCAGAGGTTGGCCTAAGTCCTACACAATAGCGACACTGCGGGAAAACATAAAATTAACAAGCGCCGCAATGCCGCAGGAAGCTTGCAGTATCTGGTCACAAGCTAATGGTCTGACAGTCGAAACACTTCTTATTTGTATCTCGCTACTATCTACTTCCTCTGTGACAGTCCATCTAGTAGCGTTCACCGAAATCAGGTAATTAATTCATCTAACATTAACATTCCTTAAGTTCTTTAAGTCTACCACGAATTTCTGCCTTCAGTGACAGTCTATGTTACCTGCATCACTTTCGTTTAATTTTCGAGTTGTAGACCAATTTGCAGTAAAGGATTTCTCGACCTGGAAGAAGCGTTTCACGATGTAAAATGGTGCAAGATGTTCGAAATTCTGAGCAAATTATGTACGAGGGTTATTCCAAAAGTAAGGTCCGGTTATAAAAAAAAAAATCAAAACTAAAATGTTTTTTCAAAACAATTGTTTTATTTACATTCCTTACATCTTTATCTACTTTTCTACATAACTTCCATACTTATTTAAACATTTGTCACATCGTTCAACAAGCTTTTGAATGCCCATGTTATAGAAATCGGCCGCCTGTGACGATAACCAGTCCTTAACTGCTTCTTTCACTTCATCATCTGTGTCGAAGCGCTTGCCGCCGAGAAACTCCTTTAAGTAACGGAACAGGTGGAAATCACTTGGCGCCAGGTCCGGACTGTAAGGAGGATGGCCCATCTGTTCCCATCCAAATTTCTTGATCAGAGCTTGCGTTTCATTTGCAGTGTGGGGTCTGGCATTGCCATGCAACAACAAGATTCCAGACGACAAAAGACCACGTCGCTTATTCTGGATTGCACGTCGAAGTTTAGTCAGGGTAGCGCAGTAGGCGGCTTTATTAATCGTTGTTCCTCTCTCCATAAAGTCGACTAACAATACTCCACGTCTATCCCAGAACACAGTCGCCATAACCTTACGTGTTGAGATTGTCTGCTTTGCCTTGACCTTGACTGGCGATGACGTGTGACGCCATTGCATTGACTGACGTTTAGACTCTGGAGTGATGTGAGAAACCCATGTCTCATCCCCTGTGACAACATTGTCTAAAAGACTGTCACCTTCCTTATGATATCGCTCCAAAAAATCAAGAGCAAAAGCCATTCTTTTCATTCGTTGGGGCTCAGTAAGCAGCCTGGGAACCCAACGGGCACACAATTTGTGAAACTTCAAATGTTCAGACACAATTCTGTACAAAGTTGTTCTACTCACATTCGGAAAATGCATGTCTACGTCTGTAATAGTGAATCGGCGATCTTCACGAATTTTTTTGTCAACCGCATTGACCAAATCGTCTGAAATCACTGATGGTCGGCCACACCGTGGTTCATCGTGCACATTATCCCGTCCTTCATTAAAAGCTCGCACCCACTTGCGCACTTTACTGTCGCTCATTATGTTAGGACCGTACACTTCAGTAATCTGCCGATGCATTTCCTCCGCTGAATTGTTTCTTGCAGACAAAAACCGTATCACTGCCCTTACTTCACAATCGGCGGGCTGATCAATTGTCTTAAACATTGTAAAGTGACACTGTGAACTACACTCAGCAACAGTAACAAAGCGAATGGCGGCGTTTGACGCGCAAGGCTTGCCGGGAGTCGGCGCGCATGCGTGTTTTGTCATTGGCGCCAAATTTCAATAGTTACGGCGAATCGGACCTTACTTTTGGAATAACCCTCGTATAAGCTATAGGGAAAGGCTGATAATACGAGGATTGGAAATTAAATACACTCCTGGAAATTGAAATAAGAATTCATTGTCCCAGGAAGGGGAAACTTTATTGACACATTCCTGGGGTCAGATACATCACATGATCACACTGACAGAACCACAGGCACATAGACACAGGCAACAGAGCATGCACAATGTCGGCACTAGTACAGTGTATATCCACCTTTCGCAGCAATGCAGGCTGCTATTCTCCCATGGAGACGATCGTAGAGATGCTGGATGTAGTCCTGTGGAACGGCTTGCCATACCATTTCAACCTGGCGCCTCAGTTGGACCAGCGTTCGTGCTGGACGTGCAGACCGCGTGAGACGACGCTTCATCCAGTCCCAAACATGCTCAATGGGGGACAGATCCGGAGATCTTTCTGGCCAGGGTAGTTGACTTACACCTTCTAGAGCACGTTGGGTGGCACGGGATACATGCGGACGTTCATTGTCCTGTTGGAACAGCAAGTTCCCTTGCCGGTCTAGGAATGGTAGAACGATGGATTCGATGACGGTTTGGATGTACCGTGCACTATTCAGTGTCCCCTCGACCAGTGTAGGAGATCGCTCCCCACACCATGATGCCGGGTGTTGGCCCTGTGTGTCTCGGTCGTATGCAGTCCTGATTGTGGCGCTCACCTGCACAGCGCCAAACACGCATACGACCATCATTGGCACCAAGGCAGAAGCAACTCCCATCGCTGAAGACGACACGTCTCCATTCGTCCCTCCATTCACGCCTGTCGCGACACCACTGGAGGCGGGCTGCACGATGTTGGGGCGTGAGCGGAAGACGGCCTAACGGTGTGTGGGACCGTAGCCCATCTTCATGGAGACAGTTGCGAATGGTCCTCGCCGATACCCCAGGAACAACAGTGTCCCTAATTTGCTGGGAAGTGGTGGTGCGGTCCCCTACGGCACTGCGTAGGATCCTACGGTCTTGGCGTGCATCCGTGCGTCGCTGCGGTCCGGTCCCAGGTCGACGGGCACGTGCACCTTCCGCCGACCACTGGCGACAACATCGATGTACTGTGGGGACCTCACGCCCCACGTGTTGAGCAATTCGGCGGTACGTCCACCCGGCCTCCCGCATGCCCACTATACGCCCTCGCTCAAAGTCCGTCAACTGCACATACGGTTCACGTCCACGCTGTCGCGGCATGCTACCAGTGTTAAAGACTGCGATGGAGCTCCGTATGCCACGGCAAACTGGCTGACACTGACGGCGGCGGTGCACAAATGCTGCGCAGCTAGCGCCATTCGACGGCCAACACCGCGGTTCCTGGTGTGTCCGCTGTGCCGTGCGTGTGATCATTGCTTGTACAGCCCTCTCGCAGTGTCCGGAGCAAGTATGGTGGGTCTGACACACCGGTGTCAATGTGTTCTTTTTTCCATTTCCAGGAGTGTAGTGACAGCTATTTATTGACAACCGATACAAAAGGGTTACAAGTTTGCACCTGTTACTGTCCTTCAGAGTGGTCACCAGCGTTGTGTAGAACCCGCTGCCAGCGATGCGGAAGGCGTAGTATACCGTCAGCAGAGCCCGTTCTGTTGATGGTGCGAATGGAGCGGTCTAAAGTTATGGTGATTCTCGTGTACGGCTGTGATGGTGTTATTCTAACGCACTACGTTTCTCCACGGCAGACCGTCAATACACAGCATTACTGTTCCGTTTTGGAGCATCACCTGCGACCAGCTTTGCGAAAGAAGCGGCGACGCTTTCTGCGCAACCCACCCATTATTTTGCACGACAATGCGCGGGCGCATTCAGCGTAAGCTGTGGCTGCTCTGTTCAGTCTCCCCGGACTGAATTCCTTGTGACTTTGATTTGATCCTGAAGATGAAGGAACGAATTCGTGGCATTCGCTTCAGAACTGTTCCAGAGAATCGACAGGCAGTAGATCGCTCCATTCGTACCATCAACAGAACAGGCTCTGCTAACGGTATTCTACGCCTTCCACATCGCTGGTAACGGACTCTACGCAACACTGGTAACTACTTTGAGGGACAGTAACAGGTGCAAACATCTGACTCTTTTGGTTGAGAATAAATAGTTGCCACTGTTTAAGTTCCAATCCTCGTATATAATACGTACAAGAACCAGGGGGGAATAATAAGAGTGGGCGACCAAGAACAAAGTACTCATATTAAAAAGGGCGTAAGACAAGGATGTAGCCTGTCACCTCTGCTGTTCAATCTGTACATTGAAGAAACAATGATGGAAATAAGATGAAGATTTAGGAATGGAACTGAAACTGAAGGTCAAAGGATATCAATGATACGATTCGCTGATGACATTGCTATCCTGAGTGAAAGTGAAAAAGAATTATATGATCTGCTAAAGTGAATGGATAATCTAACGAGTACAGAATATGGATTGAGAGTAAATCGAAGAAAGACGAAAGTAAAGAGAAGTAGCTTAAATGATAACCTCGAGAAACTCAACATCACGATTGGTGGTCACGAAGTGGATGAAGATAAGCAATTGTAGTATCTAGTCAGCAAAATAAGCAATGACGGACTGAGAAACGACATCAAAAGCGAACTTGCAGTGGCAAAAAGTGCATTCCTGGCAAGGAGAAGTCTACTATTATCAAAAATAGGCCTCAATTTGTGAAAGACATTTCTGACAATGTACGTTTGGAGCGTACTATTGTACGGTAGTGAAACAAGGACTGTGGTAAAACTGCAACAAAAGGGAACTGAAGCGTTTGAAATTAGTTTCTACAGACGAATGTCGACAATCAGGTGGACTTATAAGGTAAGTAATGAGAAGATTCTGCGCAGAATCAGAGAGGAAAGGAATATGTGAAAAAAAAGAGAAGAAGAAGGAAGAGGATGATAGGACATCAGGGAGTGACTTCCATGGTACCAGAGGGAGCTGTAGAGGGCAAAAACTGTAGAGGAAGCCAGAGATCGCAATACATACAGGAAATAATTGAGCATGTAGGTTGAAAGTGCTGCTGTGAGATGAAGAGTTTGGCACAGGGGAGGAATTAGTGGCGGGCGGCATAAAACAAGTCAGGAGACTGATGACTCAAACGAAAAACTCCAATTTATAGGTATTTTCCAACGTATATTGGATGACACCACTGCCACATATCAGTTTATAATTTTGTTTCATCTCTTGTTATCATTGCCCGATAACTAATATCGTGAGCTTGGTACATGTTGCTGGTAGTGGGTAATATCCGATTTCACTCCAGAAAGGGGTCAGTCTGGAGGATTCGGCAGTCCTGTAGAGATGGCAGAAAGGTTTTCACAGTGTCTCAAATGTAGCAACGCTTACCTTATGGATGGCTGCCACTTGCCGTGGAAACTGGCCCTGTTTCCCCAAATGCTTACTGATAACAATTCCTGGCGCCAATCCACTTGTCGCACGCCGCAACAGCTTTACCCTGACTGTACTTCAGAGTGAAACTTGCCTTTCTGTGCGCTCTTCGAAGAGGAGCCGCTCACCGGCATTTCTTTGGCGTGGAAAATTCTTTGCTCTACCTAAAACTATGTGCTTTTCGAGCCAGATTTACGCCCCTGACACCAAACACAGTGAAGAATAAGCTGACCAACTGAGAGAGACTGCCCGAAACCAGTGCCAACCTCATGAATCGAAATAATACCTTTTTCCTGGTGTGAGTGGATAGTTTCTCCTGCTTTCCTCTGCTTTTTCGCAGAAAATGAACGCATCGTCCGTCCAGTTAGCATCAGTATCCAGTCTTTCCTCCAGCTGAGCTTTGGAATTGCAGTTGTTATGTAGTTTAGATCAGAAAGATTCCTTCCTAGCAATCGTCTGGAGCTGATGGGTGCCCTATTGCTGTACTTAGAGAATATGTGTTTCACTCAGGCTGTAGCGTAATCAATCTTCTGAGTCTTTCCCATTTAACTCATTCGGTTATGCATCGTGAAGGCTCAATTTTCAATATTAAATCTAGAAATACGGAATCAACTTGAGATCCCCTGTCGATAACGGCCATTACTTCGTGCGAATAAAGAGCTAGCTGCGTTGCACAAGAACGATGTTTTCAGAAACCATGCTGATTACGTATCAATAGGTCGTTCCCATCGAGGTGATTCATTATGTTTGAATACAGTATATGCTCCAAAACCCTACTGCAAACCGACGTCAATGATATAGGTCTGTAGTTCGATGGATTACTCCTACTACCCTTCTTAAACACTGGTGCGACCTGCGCAATTTTCCGATCTGTAGGTACAGATCTATCGGTGAGCGAGCGGTTGTATATGATTGCTAAGTAGGGAGCTATTGTATCAGCGTAATCTGAAAGGAACCTAATCGGTATACAATCTGGACCTGAAGACTTGCCCGTATTAAGCGATTTGAGTTGCTTCACAACCCCTAAGGTATCTACTTCTAAGAAACTCATGCTGGCAGCTGTTCGTATTTCAAATTCTGGAATATTGCAGTCGTATTCCCTGGTGAAGGAATTTCGAAAAACTGTGTTCAATAACTCCGCTTTAGCGGCACGGTCGTCGGTAACAGTACCATCGGCACTGCGCAGTGAAGGTACTGACTGCGTCTTGCCGCTTGTGTACTTTACATACGACCAGAATTTCTTCGGATTTTCTACCAAATTTCGAGACAATGTTTCGTTGTGCAACCTATTAAAGGCATCTCGCATTGAAGTCCGTGCCAAATTTCGCGCGTCTCTAAATTTTAGCCAATCTTCGGGATTTCGCTTTCTTCTGAACTTCGCATGCTTTTTCCGTTGCCTCTGCCACAGCGTTCGGACTTGTTTTGTGTACCATGGGGGATCAGTTCCATCTCTTACCAATTTATGAGGTATGAATCTCTCAATTGCTGTTGCTACTATGTCTTTGAATTTGAGCCACATCTCGTCTACATTTGCTCAGTTAGGAAGGAATGAAGATTCTGTCTTAGGAAAGCTTCTAGTGACAGTTTATCCGCTTTTATAAATAAAATTATTTTGCGTTTGTTTCTGGTGGATTTGGAAGAAACAGTATTGAGCCTAGCTACAAAGACCTTGTGATCACTAATCCCTGTATCAGTCATGATGCTCTCTATTAGCTCTGGATTGTTTTCGCGTGGGTTCGTGGACTAACTGCTCGAAATAATTTTCGGAGAAAGCATTTAGGGCAATCTCGGAGATGTTTTCTGTCTACCACCGGTTTTGAACAAGTATTCTTGCCAACAAATCCAGGGAAGGTTGAAGGAGTATGAGTGGGGTATTTATTTGTTACGAGACTCAAATTGTCTCTGAACTGTTCCGCAACTATATCATCGGAGTCCGGGGGTCGGTAGAAGGAGCCAATTATTAACTTAGTTCGGCTGTTAAGTATAACCTCCACCCATACCAATTCGCACGGAGTATCTACTTCGACTTCACTACAAGATAAACCACTACTGATAGACACAACCACTCCACCACCAATTCTGCCTAATCTATCTTTCCTGAACACCGTCTGAGACTTCGTAAAAGTTTCTGCAGAACTTATTTCAGGCTTTAGCCAGCTTTCTGTACCTGTAACGATTTCAGCTTCTGTGCTTTCTATTAGCGCTTGAAGCTCAGGGACTTTCCCAGCACAACTACAACTATTTACAACTACAATTTCGACTGTTCCTTGATCCAAGCACGTCCTGTATTTCCCATGCATCCTTTGAGATTGCAGCCCATCCCGTATTTTCCCGAGGCCTTCTAACCTAAAAAATCGCCCAGTCCACGCCACACAGCCTCCGCTACCCGTGTAGCCGCCAGCTGAGTGTCTGAAGTAGTGATGGAGGGATCTGACACCATGAATCCTGCAGGGCCGTCCATAAATCGGTAAGAGTACGAGGGGGTGGAGATCGCTTCTGAACAGCACGTTGCAAGGTGTCCCAGATATGCTCAATAATTTTCATTTCATGGGAGTTTAGTGGCCAGCGGAAGTGTTTAAACGCCGAAGAGTGTTCGTGGAGCCACTCTGTAGCAATTCTGGGCGCGTTGGGTGTCGCATTGTCCTGCTGGAATTGCCCAAGTCCGTCGCAATGTACAATGGACGTGAATGGATGCAGGTAATCAGACAGGATGCTTACGTACGTGTCACCTGTCAGAGTCGTATCTAGACGTATCAGGGATCACATATAAAACGTACTGTACACACCCCGCATCTTTACATATCGTCCACCAGCTTCAACGATCACCTGCTGACATGCAGGGTCCATGGATTCATGAGGTTTTCTCCATACCCATACATGTCCATCATCTCAATACAATTTTAAACCAGACTCGTCCGACCAGGCAACATGTTTCCGGTCATCAACAGTGCCTGTACTCTTACCGATTTATGGACGGCCCTGCAGGTTTCATGGTGTCAGATCCCTCCAGCACTACTTCAGACATTAGTCTGTGTTGACAGGCCCAGGTGAGGCATAAAGCTTCGTGTCACGCAGTCATAATGGGTACACGAGTAGGCCTTCCGCTCCGAAAGCCCACATCGATGATGATTCGTTGAATGATTCGAACGCTGACACTTGCTGGTGGCCCATCACTGAAATATGCAGCAATTAGCGGAAGGGTTGTACTTCTGTCACGTCGAACCACTCTCCTCAGTCGTCGTTGGTCCGGTTCTTGCAAGATCTTTTTCCGGCCGCAGCGATGTCGGAGATTTAACGTTTTATCGGATTCCTGATATTCACGGTTACTCGTGAAGTTGTCGTACGGAAAAATCCCCGCTTCATCGCTACTTCGGAGATGCTATGCCCCATAGCTCGTGCGCCGGCTGTAACACCATGTTCAAAATCACTTAACTATCGATAACCTTCCATTGTAGCAGCAGTAACCGATCTAACAATTGCGCCAGATACTTGGTGTCTGATACTGGCGTTGCCGACCGCAGTGCCGTATTCTGCCTGTTTTAATGTCTCTGTATTTGAATACGCATGCCTATACCAGTTTCTACGGCGGTTCAGGGTACATGTGATGGGATTGTGGGTCAAGACTAATAGAGCTTCACGGAAGACAGCACCACGAAGCATTAATGACTGAAGCGAGTAGACTGATGTCACGACACCAGGGAAGTCCCTTGTTGCAATGTGACACATGTCAGGTTTTAGTGAAACAAATGCACCTTGGAGCTATAGACATATGTTCGAATTTGGAGGCAGAGGCACTTCTTGTCACTGGAGTCCAACAGCGCAACCACGACTCCGGGACCACGCTGGACAGCAACACGCCTGGGAATCGACAGCAGCAGACAAGGGTTCGAGGTCAAGTGGCACCTGCCGATGCCAGCGCTAAGTTTCTCATGGGATTTGGTGACACAGCATGACCATCCTGCTGTCTGCACGTGCGGGTTTCAGCACTGAGTTTCTCCCTGGGACAGCAGTCTCCACACGCCACAGCAGTGGCCAACAGCCGCCCACGGGATAACCATCGGCTAGGTGCCTACACACTGTCCTCTCGCAACGGCAGAAGCCACCGCCCATACACCAGCGCCAACCAGGAAAAACAAGGTGTGGCGTCTTTTGCCTCGCCGAGCAACGACAAAGAGTGTACCGAGATTGAACAAACGCCTTCTTTCTTACGAACGCTGCTTCCATTGGGCCCTTCGCCCCGTCATTGCCACCACTAATTCGTCCAAGTGCAACAGCTCTCTTCATCGATCATGAAAAAAAAATCTCCACTGTCCGCTGAGGGATGTTCCACTCTGCACCATCTCGATAGGCAGTTTTTGAGCGGCTTCGCAGCATCACGCCTTCTCATGATCCACTGCTTGATCTGAAATGCCAACTCGGCCCGGAGAATTTTGCATTGTACAGACATGTTCGTCGAATTTCTTGTGCCACTTAACTGTACTGCTATCGCAAACTGGTCACATAAACCTCTTTATGCACTCACTACGAACGAGCTAATTATAGGATACAAAGTATTTTCCCTGCCTTGACTTCCGCTTCGGCAAATACAGTCAGTGGCACTCCTGTCGGCCTTTATCCAATCAAAAAAGTTTCTGGTACCAGAAAAAAAGAGGGATAGAGAGAGCGAATTTTTCTTGAACTTACTGTACAGTTACCTATACTCACTTTATAAAAGCTTTTTGGGCTCTGCAACTATTCTCTATAATCATTTGCTAGTGCAGAATATTTACATTCATATTACAACGCTTCATAGTCATCGTTGTTGTTGAGAATCAACATATTCAACTTATTTCGATATAATGAAAAATATTTTAAAGTTGCAGACAGAGAGACGACAAATTTAACGTCTAAGCTGTTCAAACGCTTCACTATTTCATGCACAGCATTGTTTTCAACATATATATATATTGGTCAAATATAAAGTATCCAGTCATTTTAGGAACGCAGATATTTATAAACCAGGTATTTATGGAGCCAGCTTGCAAGAAACGTAGCATTACACCGTTCACTTGTAACTTCCTGTTAAAACTTCCCAGCTCATCAGCTACTGTTGATGTATGAAACTATCGTGTACTATCAGTCCAATGTTTCAGTTTGAGTAATTTCCCACTGACGTTGCGGAATGGAGCTGTAGCTCGACTCCGTATTTCTGACACATATATGCAAAAGACGCCTGTGCCGTGTACGTGTGGTGAGAACGACCCAGGCATCCGGACGTATAATGATGCACGATCGGCACTGAAAATGCAGAGGCCCGTTACGGGTCGAAACTCCATTATCTGGACTCCGGATTTATGTCCGGGATATGCATAGCTGATGGGGCTCAGGAAACTGTTTGTACCTCATTCCACCGGGCGCGCAGCTTGTGTGACGTCAGAGGGGTTCCCTGCGTCGCGACTACCGCACACTAAATGTCACGATTTTCGTATATTTTCGTTATCGGATGCCGCGACGCGCGGCGTCCAGGTTCATTTAAACTGTAATTTGGATTACGGTGGCAGACTTGTTTTCCGCTCACTGTTCTCTGCGGGAATATTCGCCGCGTGGGAACGATGAGTCGTATCTGATTTCATTCCATTTGCATACGGTGTGGCACGAAATGCATACCGGCAGAACAAGGCTACCTGTCGGGATGGATATGTGCCCCCTGACAAATCAGTAGTGCGTCGTTGCTTTTGATGAGCAAACCGAAAGTGTCGGCATTACGAAATGCGGACCACAAATTCAGTTTTGAGTCTCGTTACTAGGTGCAATGACACACACACACACACACACACACACACACACACACACACACACACACACACATTTCTGCTCTTACGTATGAACAGTGGCTACAATGCAAGGAAAAATATTTTTCAATCCTGCAGAAGTGTGGGCTCATACCAATGCATATTTTAGTTTTCTGGAGGAGAGCAAGATGTACTGTTTCAATAGAAGTGCAAAATAGGGTGTTAATTGCACTCAAACGCCAAAGAAACTGTTGTAGGCATGCCTATTCAAATACAGAGATACGTAAATAGGCAGAATACGGCGCTGCGGTCGACAACGCCTATATAAGACATCAAGTATCTGGCACAGTCGTTAGGTCGGTTAATGCTCCAACAATAGCAGGTTATCAGCATTTAAGGTCATGGGTCTGAGCACTATAAGACTCAACATCTGAGTGCATCAGTCCCCTAGAACTTAGAATTACTTAAACCTAACTAACCTAAGAACATCACACACATCCATGCCCGAGGCAGGATTCGAACCTGCGACCGTAGCGGTCGCGCGGTTCCAAACTAAAGTGCCTAGAACCGCTCGGCCACATTGGCCGGCTTAGTATTTAAGTGAGTTTGAACGTGGTATTATAGTCGGCGCGCGAGCGATTTGACACAGAATCTCCGAGGCAGAAGTGGTGATTTATCCGCACGTCCATTTTATAAGTGCATCGCAAATATCAGGAAACCGGTACAACATCAAATCTTCGACATCGCTGCGGCCAAGAAAGGATCCTGCGAGAACGGGACTAACGACTACTGAAGATAATCGTTCAACGTGACAGAAGTGCAACCCTTCCTCAAATTGCTGCAGATTTCAGTGCTCGGCCATCAACAAGTGTCAGCGAGTGAACCACTCAATGAGACATCATCGATATGGGCTTTCGGAGGCGAAGACCAAATCGTGTACTCTTGACGATTGGACGACACAAAGCCTTAAGCTTCGCCTGGGCCCGTCAACACCGACACTGGACTGTTGATGACTGGAAACATGTTGCCTGGTCGGACGAGTCTCGTTTCAAGTTTTATCGAGAGAATGGACGTGTGTGTGTATGTAGACAACCTCATGAATTTATGAACCCCGCATGTGACCAGGCAACTGTTCAAGTTGGTGGAGGCTGTGTAATGGTGAGGGACGTGTGCAGTTGGAATGATATGGGACCCCTGAAATCTCTAGAAACGACTCTGACAGCATCCTGTCTGATCACCCGCATCCATTCATGTCCATCGACCATTTCGAAGGACTTGGCCAATTCCAGCAGGACAATGCGACACCATACGCCACCAGAGTTGCTGCAGAGTTGCTCCAGAAACACTGTATTGAATTAAAACACATCCGCTGGCCACCAGACTCCCCAGATATGAATATTATTGAGCACATCTGTGCCGCCTTGCAGCGGTCTGTGCAGAAGTCATCTCCTCTCCTCGTACTCTTACGGATTTATGGACGACTCTGATGGATTCATGGTGTCAGTTCCCTCCAGTACTACTTCAGACATTAGTCAAATCCATGCCTCGTTGTGTTGCAGTACTTCTGCGTGCTCGCTGGGACCCTAACGATGTAGGTAGGTGTATGTTGTATCATTTCGAAAAACTCCTCCGATCCAGACGTTAGCAGAAACAAAGAATTATATGGAATGACAAACGTTTTACTATTATTTACTTGTGCCAAAACTTTTAAGAAACGCCTTCTCTGTATCACCTACGTAATTTGGCTCTGTATATGATATATTGCTCATCAAGAATTTTTTAATTCTTTGCGCTGTATTATCTATCCAATTCTTCAATACATAGAATGTACTGCTTAACAGGTATATTTTACGTTCATTTTTGCAAATCTTTTTAAACTCGTCAGACAATTTACTTAGCATTTTCGTCCCGCTATAGAGAATGCTGTATTTAGTTTGATGGTTGTTCTTTCTTGGTAAATGTAAGTTCAGTCTACATGTTGTTCCAGGGTCATGAATAAAGCTGATTTTTCAGAAATTATACATGTTATTTTTTACGTGCGTAACTTTTTGATTGAGCTAAAATCTTCAATGTTTTGAATATATCTTTAGAATGATTGCGATTACTGCACGTTATTTTGGTTATTATTCTTGTGGTCCTATCCTGTACTTCCATAATTAGGAGTTATTTAAATGTAGTGGGCCGTGCTGAAAAGTAATCCTTCCGAATTTTTGGTTTGAAAACTCCTAAAGCGTTTACATAATGCAACCATTAGTAACACTGAAACTTCCTGGCAGGTTAGAACTGTGTGCCGGACCGAGACTCGAACTCGGGACCTTTGCCTTTCGCGGCCATGTGCTCTACCATCTGAGCTACCCAATCACGACTCACGCCCCGTCCTCACAGCTTCACTTCTGCCAGTACCTCATCTCCTACCTTCCAAACTTTACAGAAGCTCTCCTGCTTTTGTTTGGAAGGTAGGAGATGAGGTACTGGCAGAAGTGAAGCTGTGAGGACGGGGCGTGAGTCGTGCCTGGGTAGCTCAGATGGTAGAGCACATGGCCGCGAAAGGCAAAGGTCCTGAGTTCGAGTCTCGGTCCGGCACACAGTTTTAATCTGCCAGGAAGACTCATATCAGCGCACACTCCGCTGCAGAGTGAAAATCTCATTCTGGATTAGTAACATTCTACACTTTTATTCACCACGTGTACATACTCATTTTTCAACATCGTCACCCTGGCGACGAACACATATCTTTTAACGAGAGGCAATCACTGTGAAATGTTTGTAGACGGGCCCACAACCCCACCTGTGCTTGCTCCGACTCATCACATTCAAAGTGAAGGCCTCGCTGGTGTTCTTTAAGTTTTGGAAACAGATAAAAATCGTGTGCGGCCAGGTAGGGACTGTGTGGAAGAAAATCGATGAGAGAGAACCTAAGGCGTCGGATTGTTGCAGTTGTAGCAGCGTTTATGTACTCTAGCATTGTCATAATGATGGAGACGGTGCTCCAATTGTGGAGTGGACGAACTCTTCGAATTCGAAACTCAATTACTGTCTCTTGTGTCTGAAGCACTGACTTGGTCATGTTAAACATAGCCAAGATGCAAGCTAAAGTCCGGAGCCCTCTAGCAGCAGAGGACTGTCAATAAGTTGACACGTAGAATAAAGATGTAAAATTTTAACACCGTTTATTTTAACATCGCTTCACTTCAAGACTACCGCTGTAGCATTGGTATAGCAACGGTATCAGATATTTACAACAGAAGAAGCAGTCTTGGTCGCAAAAGACAACTTATTTAATCTTCTCATGTGGCCCTTTTCGCCTTTCCTAGGCGACATCAGGTAATCTGATAATAATTCTTGCTAATTGCGACCGAGGTGTCGAACGTAATTAAAAGTCCGATACAACTGGGAAGTAACAGCGAGATTGCCACTGCCAGTGCTTCATTTGATCACCGACAAAATTCTCCCCACTCTTAACCGAGGCGTCATGCCGGCATGATAGCGCGCGCTCACCATATTTGTGTTCATGAGGCGGTTTCTTCGTGGGTGATGTAGTGAAGCATTGACAGTGTTTATGGCTGTTATCTAGCAGTTCTATGGGACACTTAATTACGTTCGACTTCTCGGTTACGATTAGCAAGAGATTTTATCGATTATCTGATGATGCCTATAACGGGCGAAACGCTTCACATGTGATCGATAATTGAACCTATCTTGTGAGAATGGTTCAAATGGCTCTGAGGATTATGGGAATTAACATCTGAGGTCATCAGTCCACTAGAACTTAGAACTACTTAAACCTTACTAAGCTGAGGACATCACACACTTCCATGCCCGAGGCAGGATTCGAACCTGCGATTGTAGCAGTCACGCGGCTCCAGACTGAAGCGCCTAGAAACGCTCGGCCACAACGGCCGGCCTATCGTGTGCAACCAAGACTTTTTTTCTGTATGTTAAGTGTTTGTTTTATTTCAAAAGATTTAAGAGTTTTAAGATAAATTCGGAGGCATTTCTTTCCTGCGCGACCACATATAATTATTACCATCATTTTAAACGTTGTTGTGGTTGACAGCATCATTCAAGACCTGTCGTGGCTGACAGCATCATTAAAGGCCTTGGAATCAAAAGTGGTCACTTTAATTCGGTAGGTGAGGATATATCGCGGATACCACTGTTGAATCGCATGCGATTTTTGCCAGTAGCGGATCTGCGGGTACATTGCAGCAGTAATACGAGGAGTAACGCGATGTGCGGACTAACTGCATTAGCCAAGTGGCTGCGGCAACTCTTGCATGCGTCCTCAATTACACAGAGTAAAAAAAAAAGAGACGAAAGAAAATAATAAACAGAATAACAACAACGAGCGCGCGAAAAACACAGAGAAGGGGTAGCCATTACAGTGCTGGAGATTATTTTTTAATTTGGCCTGTAAATTACTTACATGCATAATTAAACAGTCGCGGGGGACCGTCTGGGCTTAAAGAAACATTAGCATTGGGACAAAGCCAAGCCAAGCACAAGCGGAGTAGCTTCTCGACGCGTTCCCTGCTGCTGCGGTGGGTCGAAATTCTCCTTCAGCCAAGTCTGAGTAACGCGTTCCCAGTTTTCACTGCTTAAGATCCGCACT
Source organism: Schistocerca serialis cubense (assembly GCF_023864345.2). Classification (NCBI taxonomy): domain Eukaryota; kingdom Metazoa; phylum Arthropoda; class Insecta; order Orthoptera; family Acrididae; genus Schistocerca; species Schistocerca serialis. The sequence goes on along the minus strand of NC_064647.1, from coordinate 217,450,893 downwards.
TGCAGCTGAAACCGGCGGAAAATTACCGTCAGCATCCCTATAATGGTGTGTTCACATGGGCCATATTTTATTACAGCTTGTATCCCCAGTAGTGTTGTCGTCAACATTGCTGCAATGTGGCTGCAGTAAAAGGCAATATCGTTGGGCAGTAGGGGTGGCGGAGCAATGTCGCTAGGCAGTACAGATTACGGAACAGACTGTTGTCGAGGTATTGCCGAGGTGTTGCCAGTTTTGTTCACCAAGAACTGAGGATACTTCGTGTGGCCGGGGCGTGAATTCGTCCTTTTTTTTTCCTTTATTGAATTTCGATTCCCGCGAAGGGGGCGGGCTGGCAGCAGCTTAGTACGTTGCTCTTCAGCCTACAGAATTTTTAAAACATGAGAAGATAAGAAACAATAAAAGCGGGGGATAAAACGGTCACTTAAATTGTAAAACGGTGGAAAATTGTGGAAAGTTAAAACATAAAACAAAGGTTGGGCTACGCAATTAAAATACACAGGAAGCAGACCGCTAAAATAGTAGACAGACAATTAAAAAACACGGCGACAGACTGGTTTCTGTTCGCGAGAGAGATAAAAATCACACCCAGCGACAGTATGATGTCTGTTCGCAACATTTCAGAAAAGACATACAACACTTAACAATCACGGGAAACACTGCACTAAAAAGTCGGCATGAAGATGACAAAAAAATGGGGCAGGAGAGGAAAAACGAAAGGGGGGGGGACTGATAGAGGGATAGGACTCATAAGGGGGGGGGGGGCAGGGCAGACGCAAGAGGCAACAGAGAAAGGCAGAGTAGGGAAATGCAAAAGGACTAAGGGGACAGAAGGGAGGTAGGCAGGGAAACAACAGGGACCCCAGAAAAAGGAGCGAGGAGGGGAGGGAGAGGTGAGGATCAGAGTTGACAAAAGGGATAAATGGAGGGGGAGAGGGCATCGTCTGGGATGGGGAGTTGATGGAAGCCATCTTGGGAGAGGAGATGAAGGGTGTAGAGATGGACAGTAGGGGGAACACATTAGTGAAGGCGCAGCAAAGGACGTGGGTTGGAGAGGGGTGGAAGAACCAGGGGATGAAGGTGGCAGGAGTCGTAGAGTATGCAGATATGTTCGAAGAATAGGAGCAGATGAGGGAAAGGAATCACGTTATAGATGATCCACGTGTGGGACAGGATACATATACGGAAGGCAAGGCGGAGTGCATGGCGCTCCATTATCTGGAGGGACTTATAGAATTTGAGGGGGGGGGGGGGGTGGATATCCAGGCAGGACTGGCATAACAGAGGATGGCACAGATTAAGAATTTGTAGGTGTGGAGGATGGTAGAGGGGCTCAACCCCATGTCCGGCAGAAAGGAGTTTGAGGAGTCGAGGCAGTGGTGGGCTTTGAAATGGAGAGACTGGAGCTGAGGCATCGAGGCGATGGTCTATGGTGAGGCCAAGGTAGGTGAGGGTGGGGGAGAGGTGCACAGATGGGAGCAGATGGTAAGGGGGAAATCAAGAATCTCGAAGGAGCGAGTGGTACGACCTACGAGTACAATGATTGCCTGTGTCTTTGAAGAATTGATTTTCAGGAGCCACTGGTTACACCATGTGGCAAAAAGGTCAAGGTTATTCTGGAGAAGGCGTTGGAGCCGTTGGAGGGTAGGAGCGAGGGCTGGGTGCTGGATTGGGTGGGGTGTACAGGAGGTAGAGGAGAGGGGAGAGGACAGAGCCCTGGGGCACACCTGCAGAGAGGTAGAAGGTGGAGGAATCGGCGTTATGGAAACATAGGAGGGGTGGCAGCAGAGGAAGGAGGCAATCAGACAGACATTGTTGACAGGAAGGGCGTAGGCCTGGAATTTAAACAGGAAAACGGGAAGCAAGACACGGCCGTAGGCCTTTTCGAGGTCGAGGGAGACAAAAATGGCAGAGCAACGGGAGTTAAGCTGGAGGTAGAAGAGATGAGTGAGGTGTACGAGGTGGTCATTGGCAGAGAAGGAAGGTCAAAAGCCACATTGGGTGTTGGGGAGGAGGTGGTGTCGGTGGAGGTGGTATCTTCATCTGTCGTTGTCAATCTCCTATTCTCGCTTCATCTTTCTTTCGCCGATAGTGCTCCAGTCCCAGGTCACGTAAACCGACATGGGGACCGCCACTTCATTTCATCATCGATTTCGTCAAATTTTATGGTTATGGCCGTTCAGTATGTAATGCAACACTTTTTTTTCCCAGCGAATTCCGTTTGAGAAATGCGAAATTTGTTGTGGAACATCGTGGAATATTCCCGGCTCTGTGGTTTCATGAAGCTTCAATATGTGGCAGCACTATACGTAGCATTCAAAATGGCGTCTGTAACCGAGGTGCGTACCAAGCAAGAGCTGATATTGTGTTTCTTTTGGCGGAAAACCAGAGCACCGCAGATATTAATGGTGACTTGCAGAATGTCTGCAAAGACCTGGCAGTGAAGACAAAAGCACGAGGGGTCAAACACATCGTTGCACAACTCGGACGTCTCTGTTCATAGTGCTGCAACACTCGTCTACCAGTTGCCGTTCGCAAAGGTATGTGCCCAACAGGTTCCTCTACGCCTAACGGAAGACTGTTGAAGAGCAACGAAGGACCACCTCTCCGGAACTGCTTGTGCGTTAGGAGGCTGCTCGCGGCAGTTTTTTGTCGAATGTTGTCGTCGAAGAGGATGCTTGATTTTGTCTCTTTGATCAGGAGAATCCCGACAATCCCTACTGTAATAAATCTAAGTTTGTACACGAAGTTCTTTGTCTCTTCTTTTTATGCCCATAAGAAAAATTTAACAAATACAATGTATTGAAGAATATTTTCATTTATTTGCAGTATAAGTAACGTAAAAATTAGACATAAAAAAAACTCTCCGCATCGGGGCTCCACTGTTCTGCAGTCTTTCCACTACATCAACCGCTGTCTGTACGCTACACTAATGATATGACACATACGCCACGTGACCAGCCCGTAAGCGCTGTTTCGTCTACATAAATCCCTGGCCATCTGTAGCTTCCAATCCTGTCACTTTCATTTCTGACCAATCCTTGCATGTACCCCAAATGTGGACAAAATTTGATGATGAGGAATATGCTCATCACCTAGTGAGCGGTGAACCATGACTGTTTCAATTAATTTCGAAGGATCGTGCAAGTGCTTAGAGACATTCGATGTGACTGTTCTCTGTAGAAATTCAGAAAAGGCAAAGGAGATAGTCTACAAGGACATACAAGTAATACGTAAATCAAAGATCTCTAGACCAGTGCTACAAAAGGTATGCTTATTGTGAAAGCTGTAGGTCTATTTTTTTGTGAGTCATCAGTATCCTGGCTGGTTTGGTGCGACCCGCCACGAATTTCTCTCCTTTTCCAACCTCTTCATCTCAGAGTAGCACTTGCAACCTACGTCCTCTTCAATGTTTGCCTTCTACAGCACCATAGAAGTCTTTCCATGATGTGTTAACATACGTCCTACGACACTGTCCCTTCTCCTTGGCAGTGTTTTCCACTTATTCCTTTCCATTTCTTCGCAGAACCTCCTCATTCCTTAGATTACTAGTCTGTAGCACAACACTCATTAATGCTTCGATTCTCTTCTGTTCCGGCTTTTCCACAGTCCATGTTCCACTACCATACAATCCTGTGCGACAAACGCACATTCTCGGAAATTTCCTCCTCGAATTAAGACCTATGTTTGATACTAGTAAACTTCTGTTGGTCCGGAATGCCCTTTTTGCCATATCAGGTCTGCTTTTGATGTCTTTCTTCCACCGTCGGTCACAGGTTACTTTGTTGCTAAGATAGTACAATTCGTTAACGTCATCTACTTCGTAACCACGAATCCTGATCTAAGTTTCTCGCTGTTCCCATTTCTGCTACTTCTTATTACTTTCGTCTTTCTTCGATTTATTCTCAGTTCGTATTCTGTACTCCTTAGACTGTTCATTTCATTCAGCGCGTCCTGTAATTCTTTTTCACTTTCACTCAGGGTAGCACTCATCAGCCAGTCGTATCATTGATACCCTTCACCTTGATATCCTTCCACTCCTGAACGTTTCATTCATTTCCATCATGGCTTCTTTGATGTACAGATTGAGCACCAACGGCTAAAAACTACATCCCTGTTTTACATGCCTTTTAATCCGAGCACTTCGTTCTTGGTAGTCCACTCTTATCATTCCCTCTTGGCTCATGTACATAGTTTACATTCCTCGTCCCTCCTTACACTGCAGCTTACCCCTATTTTTCTCAGAAATTCCATCACCATACGGATATTTTATAAGGAATCAAAATATTTAGAGCCCACAAACATTACGCCGCAGCACAGCGCAATGACTTTCACCGTTGAAGCGTGAAAGGAGGTTAGCGTACAGAAATAAGAGCTTGAAATCATGTAATACATTGAACAACGTCTTTTGCTGGTATCAGAATTCCACTGTGCAGAATACAGTCCTAGAACAAAGGCATAGTTTTCAAACATGATTTAATGTTACAAAAAGACCTTCAAGCTCCTCGCCAAGTCGAAATGGATAGGCAGCACACCTGCTGATCCATAGGCGAATGGTTGCCGCAGGCAAACGGTAGTTACTCCTGAAAATATCGACACGGTTTCTAGAATTATTCAGCAAAACCACAGGAAATTCGTCCAAAGAAATGCGGCAGAGTACTGAGATTGAGCCTGCACATGTTTCCATTCAAAATATAAAGCCACCATTTCATACCTGAGAAACCGTGCGACGTAGGGCTGACTTTGCAAACCAGATTGTCAAAATGATTGATAATGAAGAATTTGACGATTGGTGCTACTGGTGCGCATATGAAGCAGTCTTTCGTCTGGATGAAGTCATGAATATACAAAAGTGGGGTTTTTTGGTTCCCGGTAATCCTCATTTGTGTGACACGAAACTACTAATTTCTTCCAATGTTATTGTTTGGTTTGCCACGTGCTGCAGAGGCATTATTGGCCCAGTTTGTACATACGAAAAACGATCCCAAGTGAATGTTACGTTGCAATTTTGGTACAGTTCGTCGTCACAGAGATAGCGTTGGAGAATGGACTGGCACCGAGTGGATTATGCACGATGGGGCCAGACAACAGGCACCAAACAGGTGTTTGCTTTTTTTTTTCGGTGATTGATTCTTGGAGAGAATCATTGCATTGGTTGCTGCTAATTACCAGCTGTGGGGATGGAATGACCGCCATATTCAACCAATTTCACTGCCTGTGATTACTTTCCGTGGGGCGCATCGAAAGACACACTCTGCCACAACCATACCACGACGCTGGCATCTGAATCTATTTCCGCTGAGACGTTACATGATGTGACGGCAAATTTCATTGCTCGGTTTCGCCACGTCCACACTGCAAGTGGTGGTCATGCCAATAAGACTGTGATCTGATTGCAAGTGCTGCTTGCAGAGGGTTAGTTTAATTACGTACGCTGATACTGTATAAGCTGCACGGTGTACAGTGTCATCTGGTAGCAGCTTTTCCCACTATTTCGACACCTCTGCACAATTTCACCATAAATTTTTTGTGACTTTCAGGATAAACACATCTTATGTTTGACGTGTTGTATTCGTCTATCAATCTTAGTTTGATTTTGAACCAGAGATTCTCTGTACACCTTGTACATAGGCAGCAAACCCAAAAAAAGTTATTGCTGCTTCCGTCGTGATAGATCTCCAACAGTAATCCACAGTTGCACTCTGCAAGTATGGTTAAGACTTTCTAAGCTTTTTGAAATTCCATCTCGTATTTTTCTGTTTTCATTGGCAGCAACCAAGAGTCGCTTAGTTTATTACAGTCATTCTGTACACGACTTTTCAGTCCTATAATTTCCTCATAGATGTATCACATTCAAGAAATGTATATTCCTGTCACTACGCAGGTGAATACAATAAGATAATAACATAAAATTTGATTGTTATTTAAAACTACCTTAATTAATTCTTTGAGTTTTTGCCAACAAAGCGCTGCAATAGCCTTCTACTCAGAGGTATATCGATGGGAAGCGCACTTGAAACTGTTACACCAAGCAGCGGTAATCGAAAACTGAAGAGTACTCGTCAGTCTGGTTGTAACTGGTACAGTCTCCAAATGGCTCAAATGACTCTATGGGACTCAACATCTGAGGTCATCAGTAACCTAGACTTAGAACAAACCTAACTAACCTAAAGACATCACATACATTCATGGCCGAGGCTGGATTTGAACCTGCGACCACAGCAGCAGCGTGGCTCCAGACTGAAGTGCCTAGAACAGTGTCTGGCTACACACTCTTCCCTATTGTTACTTGTCTTAACCATTCTTGGACGAATGGCTTTCAAAGGATATAATTAAAATTACGTTTCAACATTCTGGAGGAACTATGTATACAGCATCAACTCATGAATTTAATTTCGGAAGCAGTTTACTTACCTAAGACCAAAAATGTGCGCAACCTAAAGGAAATAGATTTGGAGTCGTAGTGCTGCTTTGAGAGCAACGTGAAAAATCCATCTGTTTACTCTCGAAAAATCCAGTTAAGTACCACCCAGAAGAGATGTACACCCAGTTACTATTTATGAGTACATTCGGCATTTAAAAGATGACAGCCATTAAAAAACACGGGCAAAATATCAACACAACTTTATCTTCCATGATGAGGTGCATAAATCGATCGAGGTTAAGTTGTTAACACCGTGAATTGTTTGCACTAATTCTTCGAGATTTTTCGGTCTTCTACATACTTGTTTAATAATTTCACTTAATTTCCTTGGATCCAATATGATGCAAATACTCTCGTCAGATTTGGCTACTGCTAATGAAAAACTACTATATGGTGAATTAGATGTATGATAACGCCCCATTCTAACATTTTCCTAATCTCCTATGTGACCCATTCCTTCTTAGCTCACAAAATGGAGTATGAGGCACTGCAGTAAGTTTCGTATGGATAGACGTCTATCTCATAAACACAATCCTTGATCACACCAGGTTTCTTATCGAGGACTTCCAAATATCCCTTTAACAAGCTAATTCTGCTGTACTTCAGTTAAGTATTGAAATTCAACTACTTTAATCTGGAGTAAGTTCACAAGGTCCAATGTGCTGTCTCTTGGTAAATCACTTAATACACAATTGCCATTTAAATATATTAGTAACTAAACAATTAATCTTTATTCTCTGGCAGAATCTAAGATTTAATTCCAATTTCCTCGCCAGGTTCAAAACAATAATCCGCCCATCATTGGCTATGGTGCATATCCCTTTTAAGAGGTTAATTACTGCATCTTTGTCCCTCAAAAAATCCTAACCACAGTTGCACGGATAAGATAGTGTAGGAGCAAGTAGTGTAGGTGCAACCACATCAGCGTATACCTCAGGCTTTACTGGAACGAAATCAGCATTCGATGCACCTGACAGCATACAGTTAGAAATTTGCAATATAGGCCATTTTCGTTTACTATTCAGCTGTTTAAACAGACAAACGTTCATCACACTAAAAGTCGGCTCAATATTGAGCCGTTATTTATTAAAACTTCGACCACTGTCTGTGTCATTTCAGTAGCTTTTATTGTACATCCACTGACATTTTCTGGTAATTTTTCACGGATGTCCCTCCCATCATTGTGTCTTAGCACTCTTACTTCTAACGATGATTCGCCTTCCTCTTTACGAGCAGTCACTTCTGGAATGTGTAAAGAGGCTGGTTCTAATTAGTTGATTCAGTTGTCCTATTGTTGCTTACTGGCACTTCCACTATAGGTGTAACGTTCTTTTCCTAAGTCCAACCAGTATTCTTCTTCTCATCAAGATACGTGAAAGTGAGATTATACAACATACAGTATCATGTTGAAAACTATAACCAGAGGTAACACGTGTCAAATAATGAAAATGCTGTGCTGTTTAGCCATTGAAGAGGCGGCACAACATATATAATCTTGTTGCAAGCCTTAAGAAAAGGAAATATGAGTCAAATATTGAGAACGTTTTTGTTTTTAGCTATTGAAGAGGTGGCACAACATATATAATCATATTGCATACTACGAGAAGAGGCAAAATAAGTCAAACAATGAAGACGTCGTGTTGCTTAATCGTTGAAGAGGCGGTATAACAAAAGATGACGTCGATTACCCATATACCCAATGTCTCACTCTTACATCCGCACAGATGGCCTGCAGAACCCAAACAATCTCAAATGGCATCAGCCAGGTTCGTAATCGAGTGTGTAGTTCTGTGTTTCAATTTGCATACAGACCTCTATTTGTACATTATTGGTGTCTTGTGCCCTTTATGTCACTGTTTTAGTGGCATAGATGGACGTATCGTTGCTTATAATGTGTTTGTGATTTTGGGTTTTTCTTTTAAGTACTTCCGTCATTTTCCACAATGGTGTATGATGGTATATGCAACTCTGTACTTTGTCTATTGTTGTACTTATTGTATGACGTACAGTGTTTGCCCTCTCGTGTTTGTTATAATGTTGCTGTATAGTGCTGTTTGTAATTCTGGTCCGACTTCATTGTCATCAATGCCGTTGGGTGTCTGTTGTTTGACTAGCTGCGTTTTTATTTTACTTTAAAAGTGTGTTTACATGCTGACTCCGTAATTTCGTGCTATTCTGCTCTTTTGCGATTTTGTTTCTTTATAGCTGTTGTCGGCTGTATGGTCCTTGTAACCCAAATCCAAAAAAAGAAATAACAAAAAAAAAGTCTGTGCAGCCTTACAAAGGCGGCGAGATGAATGCCCATCGCAGTCCTCGCCAGGCAAACAAGTGACAAGACTTCAATCAAGTCTCAAAATTGTTAATGAAATACTTAAGACTATACATAGCTTGCAATGTGTAACTGGTATAAAGTGACCTATTCTGTAATAGACATAGAGTGAATATTGAAGTCTTGTCTAATATCTAAAATGAAATTTATAGCTAACTTTAAACTGACTTACTCGCTATAGATACTAAATAGATGAAGTATTTAAATAATGTTACGAAAAACGGATATATCTAAGGTTTACGTAATGCTTTGAAATACTTAAGTTAGTCTGCAATGAAGAATATAGTATCTAAGTAAAATGGAATAAACCAATTAAAACAAATTGTACAATTTTTGTAATCATGTCATATCACCCATTCATACGAGGCCGGTTCAGAAAGTAACCTCCGATTGGTCACAGTGCGGGTTGTGGGGAGAGTAGCGACGCCATCTGTGCGTTCACGCACTCAACAGGTCAGTCGGCATCAAGCCGTGGTCGAGTGAACGTCGTATCTGCGCTAGTTTAGTTTTTGTGGCAGTTTGAAATGTGTGCTGCAATAGAAAACCCCGCCAAATGTGAAGTGTGTGCTGTCATAAGGTTTTTTACATCCAAAGAATATTCTGCAGCAGCTATTCATCGTGAGCTTTGTGCCGTGTACAGACCAAGAGTTATGAGTTGTCCGTGAATGGGTACGTTTATTTAAAAGTGGACGAGAAAACGTTCATGATGAAGAGAGGAGTGGTAGACCATCATTGGTGACTGACGAACTCGTTCAGACAGTTGATGCAAAAGTTCGTGAAAATCAACGTTTCTCAATGTCGGAGTTGTCTACTGGTTTTCCACAGATTTCTAAGACTCTCTTGTACGAGATAGTGACAGCAAGATTGGGTTACCGTAAGTTCTGTGCACGATGGGTGCCCAAAATTCTTACCGACCACCACAAAACTCAAAGAATGGCCTCTGCATTAGACTTTCTGTCACGTTATGAGGACGAAGGAGAACCATTGTTAAACAGAATCGTGACCGGTGACGAAACCTGGATTAAGTACGTGAACCCTGAGACAAAAGAACAATCAAAGATGTGGGCACATTCAAATTCGCCTACCAAACCAAGAAAAGCCTCGCAAGATTTTTCTGCCAGAAAACTGATGGCAACGGTGTTTTGGGATGCCAAAGGGGTGTTGTTGGTTGAATTCATGGAACGTGGTACGACCATTAATCAAGACGTGTACTGTGAAACAATAAAAAAGTTACGACGGGCTATACAGAACAAACGCCGTGGTATGCTGACTTCCGGTATCGTTTTTTTGCACGATAACGCCCGTCCTCACTCTGCTCGCAGAACAACGGCCCTTCTTGAGTCCTTCAAGTGGGACGTTATCAACCATCCACCTTACAGCCCAGACCTGGCGCCAAGTGATTATCACCTCTTCATGCATTTGAAGAAATGGCTCGGGTCACAGGGGTTTGATGACGACGAAGAGCTCAAAGATGCGGTCACAGGCTGGCTCCAGGCACAAGCGGGTGAATTTTATGCAGAAGGAATTTCAAAGCTTGTGAAGAGATACGATAAGTGCCTCAATCACTATGGAGACTATGTAGAAAAATAGTGCAAAGATGTAGTTGTAAGATGTATATATTAAAATATTTTTATTTAACTTGGTGTATTTTTTTAAATCAACCGGAGGTTACTTTCTGAACGGCCCTCGTATATGTATCTATATCTACTTCTTGCTTTCCTTTTTAAGATCAACAGTATGTTTCATGTCAGTATGTTTCATACATGAAACATACTGTTGCTCGATCTTAAAAAGGAAAGCAAGAGGTAGATAAAGAAAAAGTAAGACCCCAGGTAAACATCAAAAACTCTGGTCCATAAAATTGAAATTAGAAATATCCAATCCTAAGTGAAAATCAAACATAGTTAAGGAAGAACCCCAATCCTCTAAGAGAAATTCGAATAGGTGTGATGTCAGCGCAACACGCATTAACTGAAACGATGACAATTCGATTAAAATAAAGTAGTCATCGTTGGGTGTTGTTAATCCCTCGTTACGCATCTGGTCTTTTTTGAAACTAAAATTTATTCGAACTGGCCATGAACAAGTCATATTTCATATAAAATAATGAATTCCCGTTTTAAAACAGAGAAAATTAAACATTAATAAGAGGCAATGGAATAGAGAATTATATGCAAAGTAGCAAGGGGCTTTAGTCAAAAGAGATTCTAACGAACGTCCCTTTTGTTTCACAACTGGTTTATAAACCCAACGCAGGTATTGTTAATGTCTTTAGTGTCTGGGAGTTTCTAGCGTCTGGGATATTCTAGCATCTGGAAGTCTTAGTGTTCTAGATTTTAATGTCCGAGCTTTTACAGTTGAGTCCTGAGTATTCGTATCTCTTAAGTTCTTGCTCCACTGCATGAAATACTTAATTTGTTTGGAAACCTGGCTAATTAAAAGTACATTTTTGTTTGTTTAGTTTACTATCAAACATATGAAAACTGACAGAACTGAAATAACGCTAACGTCCAGCGAACATCTCAATCGATAAAAGATCTATATCATTAATTCCAATTTAAGAAGTTCAATTGCGAATGGTACTTTTCAAACATTGCATTGCAGCTTGACTTTCTATTATAGACCATGTTTGGAGAGTTATTATCGGGCTAAAGTGTGACCATACATATTCGTGAATTGCATAAAATAAACTGTGTCAATAAAAAACAAGTTAAGGAAAAAACATAGTGTCCTACGATTTCGCACACAGTATCACGAAGTGGACCAGTTACTGCATTATCTGTGGACAATAATAATAATAGTAAGAATAATAACAATAACAATAATAGTTTTATGCCACGCGGGGTAGCCGTGCGGGTCTGAAGCGGCTTGTCACGGTCCGCGCGGCTCCCCCCGTCGGAGGTTCGAATCCTCCCTCGGGTATGGGTGTGTGTTGTCCTTAGTGTTAGATTAAGTTAGATTAAGTAGTGTGTAAGCCTAGGGACCGATGACCTCAGCAGTTTCGTCCAATAGAACTTACCACAAATTTCCAATAACAGTTTACACCACATTGATATTATAGGGAATATTTTCAATGGACAAAACACCCGTGCTGCGATAAATGAAATTTATATCTTTTGAAGGAACTGATTGGGTTTACGTGTGCACGCTAATCGAAGATATCAATTCATTTAGAAAAGCGAATCGGTGGTCTAGAACTGTTAATGTGCATCTTTGGCGGCAACCGCTAAACAAGGCAGCTATACGATATTAACAATAGGAATCCATACTTACTAACGACAGGAACTTTAAAATACTTGTATAACCCCGAATGTAGACTAAAATTAATTCAAAGACTGGATATTATCAACAAATACTGACTGCACTAACACATAGTGTTGTGTCACCTCGCTTTCACGTATCTCGACGAGGTGAAGAATGCTGACTGGGCGTAGAAAAAAAGACATTTCACTTTCGGTGATCGTAGAAGTGCCCGTAGGCAGCAATAGGAAACGTCACAAATTGCTCCGCCGGCCGGAGTGGCCCAGCGGTTCTAGACGCTACAGTCTGGATCCGCGCTACCACTACGGTCGCAGGTTCGAATCCTGCCTCGGGCATGGATGTGTGTGATGTCCTTAGGTCAGTTAGGTTTAAGCAGTTCTAAGTTCAAGGGGGATGATGACCTCAGCAGTTATGTCCCATAGTGCTCAGAGCCATTTGAACCATTTTGAACAAATTGCGCTGATCGTTCCGCTCGAAGGTATAAAACCAACAATGTACAATTTATACGTGTGGTTTTGTGAACTGCTTAGTGGCAATATACGAACGAAATAACCATTCGTGTAAACTTTCTCGTTTTACATGTTCCCTGTTTCCGAGAAACTGCGCTCGGAATGACAGAAAGAAAGTAATACAATGAACAGAAGGCGGTAGACGTTGTGCATAGAGAAACAATTGACACGGGGAGCTTGCCATTATAATCGATGTTTAATGTTTGAGTCATAACTGAGTGTCCTTCAATAAAATATATTCTGACAGCTGGTGGATGATTACGGCAGGTTTGTCGCGTTTTCGAATTGATATTGTAGCTAAGACAGTATTTGTATGTTGTGTGTCTGTAGTTGTGTCAGTGTTGACTGGTAGTAATCTATAGTGTTTGATCATGTGAAAGAAATCCTATATGTTTAGATCTAGGGCCAGTTGTATAAATCCAGAGCTAGCTATCCGAGGAATAGGCTAACCACTGGTTAACTTTGACTGAGTGTTGTACGTCACCATTATATGAAACAGCGTGTCAAATATGTGTGATAAACGTTCCAGATCGCAAAAATTCTCGCTTTAAGATACCTTGACGCTAGTAGATACTGTGAATGAGTTCAAGAGTATAGTAGAAAGCAGGTATAACTTCCGACCCTGATTTTAGTTAAATGATCAGGCATTTCTTATTTGACCAGTAAGAGATATTTCTAAAATTCCAAATAAAGTATTCAAAAAGATATGCAACAGTTTCCTTTCACAAATAACTTCACATAGATCGACAGAGCAGCTACAATAGACGTACGATTATTATCATCATCATTATTATCATTAATATCATACCATTAATAACGGAAAACTTAGCAGAGGCTGTAGAAAAATGGTTCAAATGGCTCTGAGCACTATGGGACTTAACATCTGTGGTCATCAGTCCCCTAGAACTTAGAACTACTTAAACCTAACTAACCTAAGGACATCACACACATCCATGCCCGAGGCAGGATTCGAACCTGCGACCGGAGCGGTAGCGCGGTTCCAGACTGAAGCGCCTTTAACCGCACGGCCACACCAACCGGCAGAGGCTGTAGATTGGTGGCCCCCATAAGTGTAACGTAATTTCCAAACATACACGCTACAATAAGTTCGATTCAGATGCAAAATTTCTGTACTATAGTATTCCATCAAATGTAGCTGTGTGGTAGACGGTGAATTGAGGAACTGAACTGTAAGTAGGCACATAAATAGAGGCAGCTGTGAAATGTGGTCTGTTTTGTGAAATAGCTGGTCTTTATAGTCTCTCCAAAAACTGTGACAACGTAGACATCATGGAGATTGATTTAGCTGAAAATTCTGAAAGGTGCAGAATTAGAATCTTTGAATACGGCCGGAACAGACTCGTCCTAAGCGACGGAAACGACTGAAAGTAACAACTTCGGGATGTCGACATCCAATAGTGATTCAACTATACGACCTAACACAATGTGTAAACCTACAAATGAAATGAGGGTGGATGTTTTGTTTGAAATTGTTAATTAATTCAGAGGGCAAAATATTTGAAGCTAATCGGCAATGGTATCAAAAAGACTGAGAATACACGGAAGAATTCGGTCAGAAAGACCGAGTATTAAAGGGGAAAATCAAACAGGTGATTGTAGAGTTAGACGCTCAACATAAGGAAAGATACAAGAGGTTGGCTAAGGAACTGAATAAAGTGACACTGGACGTAAATTCAGCAAGTAGTAATAATAATACCTTATAGGTATCGGTAAATACTTTAGGGAACGATTGGGAAGAGATACGTAAAGAGCAGTCTACTGTATCGGATATCGTAGGTGATCTACCAAACAAAGTAAAAGAATCACAGTTAACAGGTTAAGAGTATGCTGACGATTTTTTGATGGGTCAGACAAAAAAGACTGAGGAAGAAATGTCGGAGTGGATGGAGACCAAATCAGGAGAGGTACGATCTCAAGTACACAGTGCTGTGGAGTCAGTAACTCGATCGAGCAAGACTCATCGATACCCAAAACCACCGAAATCATAGAACAATTGAAAGCAGAGTTTCAGAATATCAAAGAAAATTTAATCTCAGAAATTCCAACTTGTCGGAGTCAACAATCGATTATTGCTAAACTAGCTCAAATTGCTGGAAGGACTGTCCGATCAACGTTCACCTATCATTCCAAAAATAAATAAAAGGAGGCGGAATGACTGCCGAGAGAAATTGGTTAGCAGTAGCGAAGCTTCGGATTACTGGAATCGACAGTTTGACCATCGAAGGGCAACTTTGCTGGCTGAAGTCGAAAATAGTATATTTGAAGTCAGGTAATTCCATATGTTTTCAACAGAGGAAAATTCCTGCCACATTCCAACAACCTACCCACAACAAAGGTCAAAAATTAAGTATTATTGTAGTGTTGCTCACGCTGCTAAATATTGCATTTTTGGACAACAAGAAAGTTGTATTATATGGCAGGGGTCATTAGAGGACATTTAATAAAGTCATTTCTTGAAATAATGGATAAACTAGGCACTCATCTTTTCGTGTTTACAACGCTGGTCTCGTTGTGAACTCATGGCTCAATCGTCGAAAATCTAGGTAGTGATGATTCCAAGCTCGGATGCAAAGAGGCCTAGGTGTTATTTTGCGATATTCAAAAGTTTTATAGATATGTTTCATAAACCATTCTTGAAGATTAAACTTTTGCAAGTTAGGACATCGGTGATGTAAAAAAGTAATCAGCCCTCCGAATTTAAGTTACACTTCCTTTTTACCACTTCTGTTGCAGTATCACGTAACTCGTTCCAAAACATCACTTCACAATATAAAACATACTTGAAAATATCTTCTACACTGTTGAATTTCACATTTCATAAACATGACGACCAAAGCTTGACTCTCTAATAAACGCTTACGCTCCCAAAAGCCGGAGTTACAAGTGCGTCAAAGATCATAGTGACAAAAGAAAGAATACACATTAGAATAATATCATTGCAATATATACATATCGATGTATCTAAGTACCTCTACATTAATGAAATCAAATCTGGATGTTGTCACAGAAATATGTTAACTATATTACAGAAACACAGTAGAATATTGTTGGTATCGAGAGGTTGAGGTGAGTTGCCGTAATGGTTACGTAATTCAAGTACCATTACAATCTTTTGGTGTTCATAAAAAGTTTTCAAGTGTGCTTCCTAAATCCTTGAATGAACAGGACAAAAATCGATTTATAGTGTCGAAATGCAGTGATGAATTCTACCTATGTGCACCTGAGATAGCAGAGACTTGTACAGCATGTTATGAGTTTGAAAAACTATTTAGTGCGAAATACGAGTCGAAGAGTACACAAAATAAGTTAGAAACGAGATTTACATTCCAGAATTTTACAACTGGGAAAAGGGCACATTTCTAAAGTATTAACTATAGGGAGGTTTTAAGAATTCTGGAAGATAAATTACAATTCCAATGCGAGAGGCACTAATTAATGTACCCGATGACGACTTACATAAATTCCAGTCAGTAATACACCTGGTAGATTTAATCCACGAGGACGCTAGGTAATTCGGAAAATCATACTGATAATCCGTACAATGTATACCATGGTCACTGTTGCATTGAAAACCATCGAAAGAGAAAATATAATAGCGGCAATACGAATAATCAAATTTACCACAGTAATACTCAGTGTAACGTCGATGATTCGCGAAACAGAAGGTCCAGTTCACATGATCGTCCGCCGGGTCACAATTATAATAACAATGGTGCTATGCACAATAGAGAAAATTCAAAAATGCGGTAAATGAAGCAGGCAGAAAAGAATACAAACGTCTCAAAAATGAGATCGACAGGAAGTGCAAAATGGCTAAGCAGGGATGGCTAGAGGACAAATGTAAGGATGTAGAGGCTTATCTCACGAGAGGTAAGATGGATACTGCCTACAGGAAAATTAAAGAGACCTTTGGAGAAAAGAGAACCACT
The DNA here is from genome assembly GCF_023864345.2 of Schistocerca serialis cubense. NCBI lineage: Eukaryota > Metazoa > Arthropoda > Insecta > Orthoptera > Acrididae > Schistocerca > Schistocerca serialis. Next base: position 217,434,423 of record NC_064647.1, on the reverse strand, counting down.
TGTATGAATATCAAGAGCTCAGACGGAAACCCAGTTCTAAGCAAAGAAGGAAAAGCAGAGAGGTGGAAGGAGTATATAGAGGGTCTATACAAGGGCGATGGACTTGAGGACAATATTATGGAAATGGAAGACGATGTAGATGAAGATGAAATGGGAGCTACGATACTGCGTGAAGACTTTGACACAGTACTGATAGACATGAGACGAAACAAGGCCCCGGGAGTAGACAACATTCCATTAGAACTACTGACAGCTTTTGGAGAGCCAGTCCTGACAAACATCTACCATCTGGTGAGCAAGATATATGTGACAGGCGAAATACCCTCAGACTTCAAGAAGAATATAATAATTCCAATCCCAAAGAAAGCAGGTGTTGACAGATGTGAAAATTACCGAACTACGAGTTTAATAAGTCACGGCTGCAAAATTTACAGATGAATGGAAAAACTAGTAGAAGCAGACCTCGGAGAAGATCAGTTTGGATTACGTAGAAATATTGGAACACGTGAGGCAATACTGACCCTACGACTTATCTTAGAAGCTAGATTAAGGAAAGGCAAACCTACGTTTCTAGCCATTGTAGACTTAGAGAAAGCATTTGACAATGTTGACTGGAATACTCTCTTTCAAATTCTGAAGGTGGCGGGGGTAAAATACAGGGAGCGAAAGGCTATTACAATTTGTACAGGAAACAGATGGCAGTTATAAGAGTCGAGGGACATGAAAGGGGAGCAGTGGTTGGGAAGGGAGTGAGACAGGGTTGTAGCCTCTCCCCAATGTTATTCAATCTGTATATTGAGCAAGCAAGGAAGGAAACAAAAGAAAAATTTGGAGTGGGTATTAAAATCCATGGAGAAGAAATAAAAACTTTGAGGTTCACCGATGACATTGTAATTCCATCATAGACAGCAAAGGACTTGGAAGAGCAGTTGAACGGAATGGATAGTGTTTGAATGGAGGATATAAGATGAACATCAACAAAAGCAAAACGAGGATCATGGAATGTAGTCGAATTAAGTCGGGTGATGCTGAGGGAATTAGATTAGGAAATCAGACACTTAAGGTAGTAAAGGAGGTTTGCTATTTGGGGAGCAAAATAACTGATGATGGTCGGAGTGGAGAGGATATAAAATGTATACTGGCAATAGCAAGGAAAGCGTTTCTGAAGAAGAGAAATTTGTTAACATCGAGTATAGATTTAAGTGTCAGGAAGTCGTTTCTGAAAGTATTTGTATGTAGTGTAGCCATGTATGGAAGTGAAACGTGGACTATAAATAGCTTAGACAAGAAGAGAATAGAAGCTTTCGAAATGTGGTGCTACAGAAGAATGCTGAGGATTAGATGGGTAAATTATATAAGTAATGAGGAGGTATTGAATAGGATTGGGGAGAAGAGAAATTTGTGGCGCAACTTTACTAGAAGAAGGGATCGGTTGATGGGGCATGTTCTGGGGCAGCGTGGAGGGTAAAAATCATAGAGGGAGACCAAGAGATGAATACACTAAGCAGATTCAGAAGGATGTAGATTGCAGTAGTTACTGGGAGATGAAGAAGCTTGCACAGAATAGAGTAGCATGGAGAGCTGCATAAAACCAGTCTCAGGACTGAAGACCACAACAACAACAGCATGCACATTAATAATATTAATAGGCACTATGACCAGAGAGCGAACGACAGTAATAGCGGTCAAGTCAACTACATACAGAAGCGACAATATAACGGTCATAATATGCCACCGCAGAATAATAACGTGTTACACTCCAATGGGGTAAACAATCGGCCGTTCCATGGACAGTGTCTGCAAACGTAATAGAAACGTCAGGGCAATACACGCTACACCAAATGATAAACAAAACTGAAAATAGGCAGTGTAATCAAGACCGTGAATGGGCAGCTCAGAAGCATGACGTATGAGTGGTAGCTGTAGAGAAAGGGAATAATTTTCAACGGAAAGGACATCGTGCTGTTTTAAATGAACCCTGTGTCTTTTGAAGGAACTAATTTGGTGTACATGTCCATGCTAACCAAAGATATGAATTAATTTTCAAACGCCAGTCGCCCGCCTAGTAACTGTTAATGAATATCTTTGGTGGCAGCTGCTAAACAAAGCAATTAGACGAAAGTACTAGTTAAAATTTACGCATATTTCTGAAAGACTTTAAAAGATGTTTATAGCCCCGAATACAGACTCGTATTAGTGCAAAGACCGGACATTATTACAGATATTGACTGCAGTAACATATAGTGCTGTGTCTCCTCGCTTTCAAATATCTCAACAAGGAGAAGAATAGTGTCCTACCGATTATAGCGACACACTGTTTTGATTTGTTTGTCTGAAGTTCATTGTGTTTATACCTTCTACGATACCCCTTGCTTTTACATAGGGGTTTACCTTGACTGTTCTATGGGAAAAAACCAAAGAAACAAAAAACAGAAAACACCGAGAGAAAGTTGTGGGCACGGAACTGAAGAAATGGTTAATGCAAGGAAAGAACTTCATCCACGTTCTCTTACTTCAGCAGCTGCGATTCGTAAGTATCTAAGAGTAAATGAATGAAGCGTTTCAGAACTACTGAGTATTATCAAAACATTCTTAACCGAAAATAGTACAGTCATGAGAGAGGCTGTAAACTGCACGGAGACACTGTTACCTACATTAGGATTTATCACCAGTTAAGAATATCTCAGATTCGATGTATTATCACCACAATTATTTACGAAAATGATCCAGGAAACCTGCAACGTGATTTACATTTGACTGAAGATAAACGTAATGGCAAGGCAAAATAACTAAATTAAAAGACATTCAAGTAAACGTTATTTATTTATGTATGTTACGTAAAAGATGACCTCTAAGTTTAAAGAAAACGTTCCAGATTCGGAGAAGAAGGACTACAAATGGTGGTGACGCAAATCTCTAATAAATGCAGCAACAAATACATAAAAAATGAAGCACTAAGCAACTGTTCGCTCTCTAAAAAAAACTCCGCACTACACTTTCCACAGCACAGGGCTTAGATATGAGCTGGGGAAGCAAGTATAATTTATAAATTAACGACCATGCCATGTCAATATTTCGGTATGTTTCGTTTGAGTCACCAGTCTTCTGACTGGTTTGAGCTGCTCGCAACGAATTACTCTCTGTGCCAAATTTATCAGCTCGGAGTAGCAATTGCAACTAGGATAATTACTTGCTCGATGTTTTGTAATCTCTGCCTTCCTCTACAGTTTTTACCCTCTAAAGATCTCTCTAGTACCATGACAGTTATTCCATGATGTCTTAACAGATGTCCTACCGTTCTGATCATTCTTCTTATCAGTGTTTTCTATATCTTCCTTTTCTCGCTGATTTTCCTTACCCTATCAGATCATCTAATTTTCAACATTCTTCTGCAGCACCAGGTCTCAAATATTTTTACTCTCAAGTATCTTACGGGTTTGTTGCCCGGTGACGTCGTCGACCACCGCCGATATTTCGACAGGAGCACACCCTGCCATTCTCAAGGCATTTGTGCCTTTAGAATGGCAGGGTGCACTCCTGTCGAAATATCGGCGGTGGTCGACTACGTCACCGGGCAGCAGATATGTAAGTTATTTGGACATTCTATACGCCGGGAAAAGTTAAGGTCTCATATTTTGACTCTCTTCTTTTCCGGTTTTCCTACAGTACATGTTTCACTACCGTAAATCTCTGTGCTCCAAACATAATTTTCAGAAATTCATTCCTCAAATTAAGGTCGATCTTCAAGACTAGTATATTTTTCTTGGTCAGAAATGCTCTTTTCGCCAGTCTAGACCGCTTTTTATGTCCTCTATGCTTCATTCGTCATGGGTTTTTTGCTGCCTAGATAATAGAATTCCTTAATTTCATCTACTTCGTGATCAACAATCCTTATGTTAAGTCTTTCACTTTATCACTTCTGTTACTTCACATTAACTTTGTCTTTCTTCAATTTATTCTCCATTGATATTTTGTCTCATTAGACTGCTCATTCCATGTAGCAGATCCTGTATCCCTCTTCATCTTCAATCAGGATAGCAATGTGGTCAGTGAATCTTATCATTATATCCATTTATCTAGAATTTCAGTTCCAGTCTTGAACTTTTGTTTTATTTCCGCCACTGTTTCTTCGATGTATAGAGTGAACAGTAGGGGCGAAATACTGCATCCCCGTCTTACACCCTTTTTATCCGAGCACTTCGTTCTTGGTATTAAACCTTTACTCTTCCCTCCTGGCTGTTGTACGTATTGTGTATCACCCATCTTTCCCTATACCTACTATTATTTTTCTCAGAATTTCGAATATCTTACACCACTTGACATTAACGAATGCTTTTTCGAGGTCAACGAATTTTACGAACTTGCCTTGATGTTTCTTGAGTCTTACTTCCATTATCAACCAAAATGTCAGATTTGCCTCTCTGTTGCCTGTACCGCTCCTAAATCCAAACTGACGCTCATTAACAAATCCTCAATTCTCTTTTCCATTCTCCTGCATGTTGTTCTTGTCAGAAACTTGGATGCATGAGCTGTTTAGCTGATTGTACGGTAATTGTCGTACTTGTAAGCTCTAGCAGTCTTCGGAATTGTGTGGATAATGTTTTGCCGAAAGTCAGATGGTGCATCGCCAGACTTACATTCTACACGCCAACGTCAAAAGTCATTCTGTTGCCACTTCCCTCAATGACTTCAGAAATTCAGATGAATTGTTATCCATCCTTCTGACTTATTCGACATTAAGTCTTCCGGAGCTCTTTCAATTTTTGATTCTAATGATAAATCTCCGTATCTCTTCTATATCCAGTCCTATTTCTGCCTCTATCACATCTTCAGTCATCCGCTCATAGAGGCCTTCAGTACACTAATTTCATATACTTGCCCTCACCTCTGCACTTACCAGTGGGATTACCACAGCACTATTAATGTTACGGCTCTAGCATTTAGTTTTACCGAAGGGTGTATTCACTTTCCTGTATGCTGAGTTGGTCCTTCCGACCATAATTTCTTTTTTGAGTTCTTCACGATATTAACGCAGCCATTTCGCCACGGCTTCATTACACATCCTATTTATTTTATTCCTAGGTGAATCGTATTTCTGCATTCCTTGATTCCCCTCAGCAATTTTCTACTTCCTTCTTTCACAGATCAACTGAAGTAGTTATTCTGTTACCCATGATTTCTTCCCAGTTACCTTGGTTTTGCAGACAGTTTTCCTTCAATTTTTGTAATTGCCCTTTTTAGAGATGCCGATTCCGCTTCAACTGAACCTCCTACTGAGCTATTCCCTATCGCAGTCTCTATAACCTCTGAGATCTTCAAGCATAACTTTTCATTCCTTAGTACTTCCAAATCCCACCTCTCTGCACATTGATTCCTCCTGACTAATCTCTTGAACTTCAGCCTGCTCCTCATCAATATTAAATTGTGATCTGAGTCTATATCTACTCCTAGGTAAGTCGTACAATCCACTCTCTGATTTCGGAATCACTTCCTGGCCATGATGTAATCTAACTGAAATTTTCACGTATCTCTAGGCCTTAATCAGGTATACCTTCTCATCTTGCGGTCCTTGAACAGAGTATCTGCTATTACTAGCTAAAATTTATTGCAGGATTCTATTAATTGTTCTCGTCTCTCATTCCTAGTATCAAACCCATATTCTCCAGTGACCCTTCTTTTTTCTATATGTTCCCTACAACCGCATTCCAATCCCCTATCACTGTTAGATTTTAATCTCCCTTTGCATACTACCTGTCCAATATCCTGACAATCTTTCTCTATCTACTCATCCCATGCTTGCGACGTTGACATGTGTACCTGAACTATCGTAGACGGCATTGGTTTCCTGTCGATTCAGATGAGAACAGCCCTATCACTGAACTGTTCACAGTAACTTACTCTGTGCCCTTACTTCCTATTCATAATTTACTTCCGTAATCTCATTTTCTGCCGCTGTTGATATTGCCCTCTATTCATCTGACCAGAAATCTTTGTCTTGCTTCCATTTCACTTTCCTTGCACCCATTATATCTAGAATGAGCCTTAGTAATTCCCTTTTGAGGTTTTCTAGTTTCCCTACCACGTTCAAGCTTCTGACATTCCACACCCCGACTCGTAGAACGTTGTTCGTTATTCAGTCTTTCTCTCATGATCTCCTCCCGCTTGGCAGTCCCTCTCGGAGATCCGAATGGGGATTATTCCGAAATTTTAATGGTTTGCAGTTGACCACCACATACCACATGGACTGAACATCCTAGTTAATCAGACCCATCCCTATCGTTTTCCCCACGACCTTCCAGCGGACGTGTTGTTGTTTGGCTCTATGACGTTCGAAAGTCGACCCGTAGATGTGTTGCGGTACAGCGAGGTGAACACAGCTAAATTTGTCGTAAAAATGGCTCAGATGGTGTAAACAGGGACGTACGTCTCATGTTGTCACCGGGAGTGCGAGAGAACATGGTGTACACGATCCCAACAGAAGGTCCGTCAGGCTTTGTGGGGAAGTCTTCTATAGCTTGTGTGTTCAGGAAGAGGGCAACCACTCTGTCTGGAACGACCTGGTAATCTCGATTAGGAGGGAGAATGAGGGGTCCGTAATTGACTTTGAAAAGATGTCTGTGATAACGAAGGACCCGACGCTGTTAACGAACGTCTTGCAGTCGAGGCTGGCATAGGTAGAACGTGGGCCAGGTGAGGTAGACGGGAAACGAGTAGGTGCTGACAAAGTGTGTACGTTGAATGACGTCCATGGACCACAACCGTTGGTCGACGAAGTGAGTTCGGACATGTTGCAGAGGTTTCTGATAGCGCCATAGAGCGGCGTATGTTGCTACTGAAGTCGATGCAACCACATCGATGTGTCATAAAGTGGGAAGGGGCGACACATCCTGAAAGCAATGCTGCCCCTACATACGTAGCTGACTGATTTTTCGCCATTAAGGGATGCCATACCGTACTTACATATCCAGTGCAATGCGGTTAGGACATCGTTGTCGTTTCGGCGCAGCATCTCTAGATCGTGGGTGCAGGCTGTAGATTGAAGCGTAACCCCACCGATCATCATGTCCGTAACCTTCTGGCGAAGGCTACATAACAGAAGATCAAGCACCAGTGCATGAAGGAGTGTTCATAACTGGCAATGCTGCCCTGCGACATGAGTAGAGCACGTAAGGCGGCCGTTCATCAGGACTTTTGAGGTCGCCCTTCGAAGGAGGCATATTACCACGGTAAAGAATTACTGCGGGTACCTCATCTTGAGGAGAGAGTGTCTCAGGTAAGCATGGTCGACGCGGTCGAGGCCCTGGCTCAGAGTCCATGGATGCCAGATCACCTGGTAATTTATCCGTCTTTGCCAGGGCATCACATAGCGATATCTACACAAAGCAACTTGGACATTATCCGGTCCTCCTAACGAGACTGTCATAAGAGATGCCGTTAGACAGCGTCCGAAGAATTCTTGCCGCGAAGAGGCAGGTGAATATTTTCATGTCACCATTACGAAGTGTTAACAGACTCCGTACTATAGCTTTCGGTTTCGGGTTGGGGATGACCATCCCTTCACTGGAGGTAGCAGGAATTGACGTCTCGGGGGATAGCAGGTCTTGATAGATGGATAGCCAATAGTGTGCGAGTAAATACTGGAGCGTTGGATAGAACTCCAGTGGCAGCCCGTCGAAGCCCGTTGATCTGTGGTTCTCACCTTTACTGATCGCGCCGCTCTCATAAAGCGGAAAATTCGTACACACTACGTCTTATGTAGGGCAACCACAGCCGAAATATTTCATGGTGTGAATAAACAATCCTGTTTAAATAGAATCTTTAATCCTTTGGCTTTTGCTAACAAAAATGTGCAGCCAGTTCCCGACATGTCAGTCAAGTTATCTGGTTATTTAATGTTGGCGACAATCTGCATGCTCATCTTCCCTCATATGCCTATCCACAAAGTTAATTGGCACAGTCAACAGCTACGCTTCCTCTCCAGGCTGTCTTCAATGTAGGGTGGGGATGGTCTTAGCCCGCATCACATTTTGTCATAGACGCTCGCACATTCGTGAGTTCGTGAGCCAGAAGTTTTCAGTACCTGGATATACAGGGTGTTACGAAAAGGTACGGCCAAACTTTCAGGAAACATTCCTCACACACAAAGAAAGAAAATATGTTATGTAGACATGTGTCCGGAAACGCTTACTTTCCATGTTAGAGCTCATTTTATTACTTCTCTTCAAATCACGTTAATCATGGAATGGAAACACACAGCAACAGAACGTACCAGCGTGACTTCAAACACATTGTTACAGGAAATGTTCAAAATGTCCTCCGTTTGCGAGGATACATGCATCCACCCTCCGTCGTATGGAATCCCTGATGCGCTGATGCAGCCCTGGAGAATGGCGTATTGTCTCACAGCCATCCACAATACGAGCACGAAGAGTCTCTACATTTGTTACCGGGGTTGCGTAGACAAGAGCGTTCAAATGCCCCCATAAATGAAAGTCAAGGGGGTTGAGCTCAGGAGAGCGCGGAGGCCATAGAATTGGTCCGCCTCTGAGAATCCATCGGTCACCGAATTTGTTGTTGAGAAGCGTACGAACACTTAGACTGAAATGTGCTGGAGCTCCATCGTGCATGAACCACATGTTGTGTCGTACTTGTCAAGGCACATGTTCTAGCAGCACAGGTAGAGTATCCCGTATGAAATCATGATAACGTGCTCCATTGAGCGTAGGTGGAAGAACATGGGGCCCAATCAAGACATCACCAACAATGCCTGCCCAAACGTTCACAGAAAATCTGTGTTGATGACGTGGTTGCACAATTGCGTGCGGATTCTCGTCAGCCCACACATGTTGATTGTGAAAATTTACAATTTGATCACGTTGGAATGAAGCCTCATCCGTAAAGAGAACATTTGCACTGAAATGAGGATTGACACATTGTTGGATGAACCATTCGCAGAAGTGTACCCGTGGAGGCCAATCAGCTGCTGATAGTGCCTGCACACGCTGTACATGGTACGGAAACAACTGGTTCTCCCGTAGCACTCTCCATACGGTGACGTGATCAACGTTACCTGGTACAGCAGCAACTTCTTTGACGCTGACATTAGGGTTATCGTCAACTGCACGAAGAATTGCCTCGTCCATTGCAGGTGTCCTCGTCGTTCTAGGTCTTCCCAGTCGCGAGTCATAGGCTGGAATGTTCCGTGCTCCCTAAGACGCCGATCAATTGCTTCGAACGTCTTCCTGTCGGGACACCTTCGTTCTGGAAATCTGTCTCGATACAAACGTACCACGCCACGGCTATTGCCCCGTGCTAATCCATACATCAAATGGGCATCTGCCAACTCCGCATTTGTAAACATTGCACTGACTGCAAAACCACGTTCGTGATGAACACTAACCTGTTGATGCTACGTACTGATGTGCTTGATGCTAGTACTGTAGAGCAATGAGTCGCATGTCAACACAAGCACCGAAGTCAACATTACCTTCCTTCAATTGGGCCAACTGGCGGTGAATCGAGGACGTACAGTACATACTGACGAAACTAAAATGAGCTCTAACATGGAAATTAAGCGTTTCCGGACACATGTCCACATAACATCTTTTCTTTATTTGTGTGTGAGGAATGTTTCCTGAAAGTTAGGCCGTACCTTTTTGTAAAACCCTGTACATGTTGGGTTTAAATAGAAACTTTAATCTTTGGATGGCAAGCACCTGAAGATGCAAGTTTAATTTGTTAAACTGGTCGTGTTCTCGAACAAAGAATTCTAAAAGTCACAGCTGTCTTCTTTATTGAAATCGGGAAATCCGGGTTCAAGTTCCAGTCCGGCACATATCTTCATTGCCGCAATTTCGGTACACAGCTCGAGGTGTTCCATATACGCAACTGCGGATACATATCCCGTATTCCTTGACGCCTGTGTTTGCTGCAGCGCCTGTTCCTTCAGACTTGCATGCATGTCCGAAAGAACGTTGCATCGTACTGCTTAATAACACATGCATTGCTATTTCGTATTTATTCTCCAATACCAGACTTCCGACTCTTTATAAATATGTCCTTCCTGGACTGCGAAATACGTACCGTGCGAGTGCAGGTTACAACTCATGTATCACAAGTTTAGGTCTCTCAGTGATTTTTGCTCAGATGGCCGAAGCAGTTAAAGCGACCTCTCGATTAAAGCGAACAGTCCAGATTAGAGACCTGATCGGCCACCTATGTTCACTGTTACATTCCAACATACAGCCGAAAGTGCTTCATATTCGCAGCTGCGAATGCATTTCCTGTTTCTCCTGATGACTGCTTGCATGCATGGATGTCGGAAGGAAGACTGCACCTTACTTGTTAATAACACAGGCACTTTTATTTCGTAAGAAGCTATGGTTGTAAAATGTTGATGCTGATTATTTACAGAGAATAGAATAACTAGCAGAAGCCGATCTCGAAACTGACTCTTCGATTCCTCACATATGACAGATTGAAGAAAGACAAAACTACTGTAGCAGAATCTGCAGATACGAAGGAAGCTTTTGCCTATGGTGGCAGGACTGCACTCAATTAACTTATAAAGGTAACAATAACAAAACAAAGAGAGTTACGAGTTATCTACAACGTGTATAAAAGTCAGACTGGAATAATAACAGTAGTGATGCATTAGTTGGAAAAATAGTGAGAAAGGGAACCAGTGTAATTCCGAGTTATTCGATCTCTACATTCAGTAAAGAGTAAAGACAACCTAGGAGAAATTTGGAAAGAGAATTAAAGTTCAAGAACATGATATTATAGGTTTTGACACTGCATTTCCATCAAAGACGATAAAGGAGTTGGAAGAGTAGTTGGATGGATTAGATAGTTTCTTAAAAAGAGGTTGTAATATGAAATCTACAAAATTAAAATGGAGTGAAATGCAATAGAACTGCATCAGGCGTTATCTAGCGAATTAGATTAGCAGGTGGCACATTCCAAGTAGTAGGCTACTTTTTATGCTTTGGGTATCAAGTTAATTGAAATGACCGAGGTAGGGAGGATATGAAACACAGACTGTCAACAGCAAGGAAAGTGTTTCAGTAAAAGATGAATTTAGTTACGTCGAAGAAAAGATGAATTAAGTTACGTTGAATGTTAAATTATGTGCTGTAAAGTTTTTTCTGAAGGTATTTATCAAGACTGTAGCCTTATACGAAAATGAAGCATATATAATTAGCTGCTCAGACAAGTAGAGAATATAATCTCTCAAAATTTTGTGCTGCTGTAGAATGATAAGGTGCTGATGGGTAGATCGAGCTACTAATGAGGTACAAAATCGAAAGGGGAAGAAGAAACTTCCGACAACTTGACTAAAATAAGGGATCGGTTGATACAAGACATCCTGAGGCATTAGTGAATCGTCAGTTTCGTAACTGTAGTAAGTCTAGGAGACAGTTAAAAACAAGGCTCGAATACAGTAAGCATGGTCGAACGGATGTAGCTTGGAACAGTTATGCAGAAATGAAGGAGCTTTCACACGACAGACAGTTCGGAAGTTTGCATCAAGCCTGTGTTTGGACTGAAGTTCACAACAGCTGCAACACCTATAATTAGCTGATTACGATTTCAGCCAATATTCGTGGCAGCATGAAGGAGAGCAGGTTATCAATATTATCAATTGCTCACAGATAAGACAAAATGGTTCCTTATAATATCATGGCAGTACTTGTTTACAGGTAGGTCAAAGTGTTGTAAGAAGATTTTTCAACCTGAATTGACACTGTACTGCGAATTATGGAGTAAGTTGGGGACCTTTACCCGTAAGTAGCTAAAAGTGATACCTTTCATCTCTCTGTGTTAAGAGTATATATTTTACAGCCTCTTAATTGAACGTGAATCCTAGGTACCAAACCTGTTTTGAACAAGAAACCGAAAAAAAAAAGAAATGCACGGCTCAAACGATGGGCTATTCCATCGCGGGTCAGATGTACTGAAATGGTGACCTGGAAAGTCTTCCGTTCAGATCAAAGAGCTGGTTATTAATTCGAGTCTAAGAGAATTCCTGCCCAGCGTACAACAGTGATGGTGAGAGACATTTCCGACACAAAAGGGCGCCACCTTTAATTACGTGCAGGTAACAATAGACAGAAATGATAAATGTCGAATCCGGTCTGCCGGTGAGGCAGAAAAGGGGGGTTACGTAAATAAAAATACATGAAGAGTACTTTGATGTTGTTTGTTGTTAGGTTGCTGTCAAAACCGTCCACGCGGCGATTAAAAAATCTGCCTCGTTTCAGAGTTAATTGAAATATTCATTCATTGACTGATGAAAGGGATATGACGTGCCGCTTATGTGCGTAAGAGTTTAATCCATTCTATTCGCAGGTGGCGTATCTATAGACGACTTTAATCTTCGCACGTGAGCGTGAGCACTGCTGGGCTTCAAAATTGCAACTCCATGAAGAATAGCACACAGCGAAATTATACCTAATGCGTTTATACAGTGTAGCAGGAGTAATGCATCATTAAGTTTGGTGGGGCTGTCAAGGTGAAGCATAGCGCCATTACATCGCGTCTACTTAGTCCAGTCAAAGAAGCAAAATCCTGGGGAAAATCGCGTAGTCTTGAATTTTTGCACAGTGTTTGGACGGAATGTCAGGAACGACGTTCTATGTATCCTGTCCTGTGGTGTGTGGCGTTGGGTTGGGGTGCATTTAAAGGTCACTTTCTTAGGTTTGTCTCGAACAAATCGAAAACTGTAGCTTCTAGCGAAAACAATTCCCAGTAGAAAACTAAACAACGGTAAATTTCCCACAACAAGGTAACATTTAATTTGTCCCTAGGATTACTAGTTTCTGCCTTTAGGGGACAGAATAATCACAATCAAAAATATTGTTCTCTCCAGCAGAACAGGCCTCATAGGGCCCTACGGTTCCGACCGACCGCCGTGTCATCCTTTATCGATAGTTGTCACTGGATGCAGAAATGGAGGGCCATGTTTGCCCGGCTCTTGTCACATTTCATGACCAGAGCCGACAGTTCTCAATGAAGTAGCTCCTCAGTTGCCTTAACGTCTGAGTGCGCCCCGCCTAGGCAACAGCTCTCGGCATTCCCAGATGAATACCCATCCAAGTGCTATTCAGGCCCAACACCGCGGTGATCTGACGTGAACAGCTGTTACCATTTCGGCAACGCTGTTTGCTACAAGGTGTTCTAGCCGCACAGAATTAATGTTTATAATTAAATGAAGAGCGTTGAAAACAGATATTGAATGTGTGTACCACATCCTGGGCAGAAGAAGCGTATTAATGGATATATTGTATTTTAGGGATGAAACAGGTTGGTAGGGCGAGATGTGGGGCTAGAAGTGCGAGCAAAGGTTGTTAGGAGATTGTGTTCATGCACTTCTTCAAAAGTCTGCAAACTGCATGTCAAGGTGATGATATCTCATTCTGTTTATCCTCTGCATCAGGAGAAGTAACTATGCGGTGTTTCAGTAAATTGTACGGCATTCCACAGCGTCCCTTATGGTTCACTGGCGACACACTGCACAGACGGACGCGAGGAGTATTTTGCACAACATATAACAGTTCATGGAAAGCAGATATGAGATACTAATAACGCTAACGCAAGTAATGCATATGGACAGAGACTACGTAAACCTCTGCATGCGGACACTGCTATAGGAAATATTGATTCTTAATCAGCCCTTAAGGCAGCTGTAGTTTTCCTCTGGGAAAACCAACTTTCCCCCACCATTGGCACTCCGTTATACAGATTGTCCAAAAAAAGAGTCCAATATATTGAGAGGTAGTAGTACTCATTGAAACAAGAGAAACAGGTAAAATATACGTGGATCCATAAAAGCATACTTTCTGAGGTAAGTCCATTCATGACGTGAGGTCCATTCATGACGGTGCACCTTTCTGTCCCCCGGAGTAAGGAATGCCGCACCCTTTGAAGTAAACCCGGTTGTATCTGCTGGCTAGCGTTGAAGACGCGGTCCTAATAGTGTCAGCACATCGTTCAATGGCGTAGAATAGACAAATTCGATCAAGTGTCCCCATACCAAAAAGTGTAGGGAATTGAGGTCTGGGGAACGAGCAGGCCGAGGGGTCTCTCCCACTGTTCCCACCCCCATATTACGAACAATCTAGCTGTCCTGAAACGTCAGTCTCAGATGTTCGCGCACACTGTGATGAAAGCGTGCTGGTGCGCTATTTATTGCTGCAATGGCACAGTCTCCAGCAAGGTAGGTGAAGAATACTCAGTATTGTAGAGCACTCAGTATAATGTCGTTTATTGAAACTGAACTACACTTCTCGAAATATCACTATAAACACACAAAGAAAACAAATAACACGTAGACGACTATTCATTAAGAGCGTTGGTGAGGTCTGTCGGAGCTGGTCCTAGCTCGGCGAGGAACTGGCTGTACTGCTGCTGCGCTGGCCTTATAAAGCCGGAGGAGGTCGGCGGAGAACTCCAAATTTTCCTGTCTCTGTGAGGCAACCTCATTAGTCTCTAGCAAGTTCTGTTTATTTTGAAGAATTGTTTTCCTCTTGGTTGCGCCTGCAAGTGCTTGTGTACGTAATATGGTACACAGAGGTGTCTTGAGTGTAGTCTGCCTGGCAGGGGCCGTCTGTGGCAGACGTAACAGTAGGCGATACGTTAATGAGGAAGTCCACATAATGCGCCCCAGTTAACCTCTGTGGTAGCATGGCTTCAAATGGCTCTGAGCACTATTGGACTTAACATCTATGGTCATCAGTCCCCTAGAACTTAGAACTACTTAAACCTAACTAACCTAAGGACATCACACAACACCCAGTCATCACGAGGCAGAGGAAATCCCTGACCCTGCTGGGAATCGACCCAGGAACCCGGGCGCAGGAAGCGAGAATGCTACCGCACGACCACGAGCTGCGGACGTGGTAGCATGTATGGCTCTCTTAATCTATCGCCCATTACGCCTACCCATACGTTGACTGGAATTTTGTATTGATGTCCACTTTCTTGAATTATTTGGGGATTTAGATCTGCCCATACATGCTGGTTATGAAAAGTCATAACACTATCTCTTCTAAACTCTTCCTCATGGATAAATAAGATCTTGGATGTGAAAAGTGGATCTGCATCATTCGTCTGCAACAACCATTGATCCAGCCGTTGTGGCCGAGTGGTTCCAGGCGCTTCAGTCCAAAACCGCGCTGCTGCTACCGTCACAGGTTCGAATCCTGCCTCGGGCATGAAAGTATGTAATGTCCTTAGGTAAGTTGGGCTTCAGTAGTTGTAAGTGTAGGGGCCTGATGACCTCGGATGTGAAGTCCCATAGTGCTCAGAGCCATTTGTACCATTTGAACAGCCATTGACAAAACCGCCCTTAGTCGTGATGAACGTGAGGCCTTAGAGGATGAAAGCACTGATGGATATGGGTACGGCAATTATTCATGATGCTACCTACCTGCCCTTTCGAGGAGGCACGGTGCTTTGCATCTGAATAGAAGTCGGCTGGGACATGTTGCAGAGTCAAAGGTAGACATACTGGGAAGCCGAATGCAGCTGCTCGTAAAACGGCAGCATTTGTCTGCTTAGAAAACGCCAGCACTTTTGTGTTTCTTTCGCAGCACTGGGAACAGAACACCGAAGCAAATATTATCCAGCTAGAAACGCTTTCGAAGCAAAGTACTTTCAGCCTTCCAGCTAATATATTGTTTTTTTGTTTTTGTTTTTTTGTTTTGACAAATAGCCAAGCTTCGCCAAATTAGCGTCCCCTAGAGAATTCATTACAAGTGTCATAGTATGGCATAGATCTATCCCTGCATGCGGTTACGGGGTGGGTCCACAAGGTTGCACAGGAATGCCGCAGCCACGTTAAGCCACTGGCTGGGAATATAATTGTGCAGTTACGGGAAACTGAAGTCGGCGTTTTATCCGCTGTTCTAACATGTTCCACATGTTTTGTGTGGGGTTCGTGTTAGGTGAGACGAATTGTAATACGGTGGGGGAGTGTTCAGAAAACCAGTAACATATTCTTCAGGCCCTATGACCTTGGCTGTTGTCTTCTTCATATGCCTGTGTGAGAAATGGTCTCTTGGGAGGTTACCGACAGCAAATGTTCTCAGTATGCAGTTCCCCTCACAATGCTGCCTCCTAAATGGTGGAGATGGACCCTCATTCACTACCCGCAGCAATTACTGTAGGGTCTGGAAGCGATTTTGATTCAAAAGCCGCGAAATGCGTCTGGGAACCCTCTCAAACAGCATCTTTTCTGACACACAATTCTGACGCTCTGTTTCGTGACCACATGTTTTGCAAAAATGCTTCTAATCAGGTTGAAAAATCCGCCATCATACACCAATGAATGCCGCATCATGACACGCCGGATGGGTGTGGCCACAGCCAAACACGGTTTTCCCCTATTTCCCTCTTGTCACGTCCTTACATTTATCCATGTTTACCTAAAATGCCCGCTTAAAACATCATCTCTACTTCCCGATGCTGAGGCAGTGCGCGAACGGTTGAGCACGTGAGTCCATCGCTGACCCGTCTGTAAAAGCTTAACGATTCGTCTGCGCTTGCGCTCAGGGATCACAAACTTTGGTATAAGAAATCCAAACGGCCGATCAGATGGACCAGATGGATCTGAGTACTATGGGACTTGACATCTGAGGTCACCAGTCCCCTAGACTTAGTATTACTTAAACCTAACTAACCTAAGGACATCATAAACAGCCGGCCGGAGTGGCCGTGCGGTTCTAGGCGCTACAGTCTGAAGCCGAGCGACCGGTATGGTCGCAAGTTCGAATCCTACCTCGGGCATGGATGTTTGTGATGTCCTTACGTTAGTTAAGTTTAATTAGTTCTAAGTTCTAGGCGACTGATGACCTCAGGTTAAGTCGCATAGTGCTCAGAGCCATTTGAACCATTTGAACAAAAACACACATCCATGGCCGAGGCAGGATTCAAACCTGCGACTATAGCAGCAGCACGGTTCCGGACTGAAGCGCTCAGAACCGCTCGGCCACAGTGGCCGGCCCCAACGGCAATACTTTTAATAAAATATATTAATTATGCTACTAGTTTCGTCACTATGCTAATGTCATCGTCGGGTTCCTAAGCAAACCGAAAGCCAAGCTTCGGTGCATAAGGAAAGGTCCCATGTATACTCATTGCCTCACAAATTTCTATTTACACGATGTGTGTACTCCAGCCGTTTAAGAACATCTGTCACACCTCCATATCAGATATCTTAACAGTTGTTGTTAGACAGCTGAAGTGTACACATCACGTAAATAGAAATCCATCAGACCAGCCAATACACGTGGTACCTCTCCTAGTACACCGACGAGTGGATATCATCATTAAGTTTGCATAGGGGCCTGAGGATGACAGTAATGGAGCGCCGAAACTAGTCGCGTAATCAATAATTAATATAATTCATAAAAAGTACAGCTCTTGATATTCCTTATTTTTATAACTTTATAACCACCCGCAGTCACATGTCCATATCAGTGATGGTTCATCTAAAGCGTTTTTGTAAGGTGAGCTTATACACAGCAGTCGAATGAAAACGAGACATATGTAAAAAGTAAGTTAATGTTTATTATTTAAGAAGCAATCGCCAAAGCTTTTAGTGCTTTTATCGCACTGTGAGACCAAATTGTCATTGTCTTCATGGAGAAATATTTGTGGTTCTTACAGAAACAAGATGAAACTAGGTGTAGCTGGGATTCACAGTCATATAGAATTTTTTGAGGGACATCATTCTTCCGTCAGTGACTGTTATGAGTCTTTATTACACTACTGCAATTTCGGTCATAGGCCATTGTCAAGTACTGATATTATAGCTTTAAGTCACGTCAACGTAATGTAAGCTGACACATTTGTATGTCTTATTTTTTCCTTTATTGAATTTCGATTCCCCCCCACCTGGGAGGGCCGGGCTGACAGCAGATTAATGCGCTGCTCTACAGCTGAGAGAAAAATTAAATAAACAATGGAGAGAGAACAAACAATATAAAAAGGCGATAAAATGGTCACGTTGCTAATAAAAGTAAAATGGCGGAAAGTTGCGGAACTTAAAATACAAAAACACGGCGTTAACGATGCGGATGAAGACACAGGAAGGAGACGTGCACAATTAAAAAACACGGCGTCAGTCTGGTTTCTGTTCGCATGAGATAAAAACACAACTGGCGACAGTAGGGTTGCTGTTCGCAGCACTGACAGGGAATCCAAAACACTGAACACTCACTTAAAACAGCACTGTAGAGGTATCACGGCAGCAGATGGGGGGCGGGGTGCAGCTTGTATGTCGTTGTCAGTACTGTTGAATACACTCGTGACATTGTTACACAGTGTGAGTTAAGCCATTACTAGTCACAAATGCATTAGACCACAGCTGCAAACTACTGTTTGAGTAGCCTGCAAACAGTAGTCAGCAGCTGTGGTCTAATGCATTTGTTTAACGAACATGTGCACTTACAGATTATGTTATTTGAATACGTGTGCTCGCACTGTGTAACGAGTGTATTTAACAGTACTGACAACGACATACAAATCGACTTCTATGTCACCATTTATGGCCGTCCTATCGCCTTCACCCTCACCCTTAAGTACCTTGGCGTCACCCTCGACCGTCGCCTCTCCTGGACCCCCCACCTCCGGACAATCTAAGCCAAGGCACGCTCCCGACTCCGTCTCCTCAAGCTCCTCTCTGGCTGCACATGGGGTCTGAACCCCTGCACCGTCCTCCACACATATAATTCCCTCATCCACCCTATCCTCTGCTACGCCCACCCTGCCTGGATCTCTGCCCCTCCTACCTTTCACAAATCCCTTCAAATCCTCGAACGCCATGCTCTCCGCCTCACCTATCGCATCCATCTCTCGTCCTCCACGTGGATCCTTTACGACCTTATTCCGTTCCCACAGCTCCTCCTTTTCCTCGAACGGATACCAATCCTCAACACCTCCTGTAAACTAGATCTCCCTCACCTGCTTGTCTCTCCCATCCTCTCCCACCCCAATCCGCTGCGCGCCTGTATTCCCACATCCCACCCGCTCTCCATCTATCCACTCTCCTTACCAAGGTTGCTTCCACCAGCTCCCCCTCCCTGATGATGCCCTCATTCCCTCCATCTACCCCTCCTATCAACTTTGATCCTCCTCTCCCACTTCCTGTGTTTTTTCCTCAGGGCACCCTCTCTTCCTTCTCTCCTTCCTCCCTTCCTCACCCCCCCCCCCCAGGCTTCCCCTACCCCCCCATACCTTCTTTCCTACACCCCCCCCCATCTTCTATGCCCCTGGAAACTTCACTCTCCCTTCCCCTTCTCCCCCAGCTTCTTCTCCTCTTTGGCAGGTCCCCGGACTCGCACACATCACGTGAATGTTAGCGCGCCGGAGATCATCGCCATCAGTTTTTGTGTGTGTGCCGTCGTGTTTGTGCTTCAGTGTTTTTTCGCCGCCCACGCTCCATCGTTCACGTGTGTCGTCTCCATCATCAGTGATCGTGCACAGTGCTGACAGTCTTTTGTTTTCTTCACGTGTGAACGGCTTCGTGTTTTTTAATTATTGGGCCTACTGTTTTTTAACCACCGATATGTTCTGTTACTTCATTGTTTACCTCTATTTGTACTGCCTGAGGCTGAAGAGCGGCGTAAAATTGCCGCTGCCAGCCCACCTTGTATGGGGTGTAAAATTACAATAAAGGAAAAAAAAGACATTCAAATGATTCAGCTTACATTACGTTGACATGGCTTAAAGCCACAATATCAGCACTTGATAATGGCATAAGGCCGAGATTGCAGTAGTGTGAGAAAAACTTGTAACAGTCACTGGACCGACCGCTGCGCCCGAGTGGTTCTAGGCGCTTCAGTCCGGGATCGCGCTGCTGTTCCGGTTGCAGGTTCGAATCCTGCCTCGGGCATGGATGTGTGTGATGTCCTTAGGTTAGTTAGTTTTAAGTATTTCCAAGTCTAGGGGACTGATAACCTCAGATGTTAAGTCCCATTTTTCTTAGAGCCATTTGGATTATTTGAACAGTCACTGGCAGGAAGATGATTGTACCCGTACTTGCATGGCTTCAGGTCTCCAGAAACGTGTAAATCACACGGGAGAGATCGGGAATTTATAGAGGATGTCTAAGGGCTTACGAGCGAAATATCTACAACGTAGTCGAGATTCTGAAAAAAGTTGGGGTAAGCTATAGGGAGAGACGGGTCATATACAATATGTACAACAACCAAGAGGGAATAATAAGAGTGGACGATCAAGAACGAAGTGCTCGTATTAAGAAGGGTGTAAGACATGGCTGTAGCCTTTCGCCCCTACTCTTCAATATGTACATCGAGGAAGCAATGATGGAAATAAAAGAAAGGTTCAGGAGTGGAATTAAAATACAAGGTGAAAGGATATCAATGATACGATTCGCTGATGACATTGCTATCCTGAGTGAAAGTGAAGAAGAATTAAATGATCTGCTGAACGGAATGAACAGTCTAATGAGTACACAGTATGGTTTGAGAGTAGATCGGAGAAAGACGAAGGTAATGAGAAGCGAGGAACTTAACATCAGGATTGATGGTCACGAAGTCAATGAAGTTAAGGAATTCTGGTACTTAGGCAGTAAAATAACCAATGACGGACGGTGCAAGGAGGACATCAAAAGCAGACTCGATATGGCAAAAAAGGCATTTCTGGCCAAGAGAAGTCTACTAATATCAAATACCGGCCTTAATTTGAGGAAGAAATTTCTGAGGATGTACGTCTGGAGTACAGCATTGTATGGTAGTGAAACATGGACTGTGGGAAAACCGAATCAGAAGAGAATCGAAGCATTTGAGATGTGGTGCTAAAGACGAATGTTGAAAATTAGGTGGACTGATAAGGTAAGGAATGAGGAGGTTCTACGCAGAATCGGAGAGGAAAGAATATGTGGAAAACACTGATAAGGAGAAGGGACAGGATGATATGACATCTGCTAAGACATGAGGGAATGGCTTCCATGGTACTAGAGGGAGCTGTAGAGGGCAAAATGTTTAGAGGAAGACAGAGATTGGAATACGTCAAGCAAATAATTGAGGACGTAGGTTGCAAGTGCTAATCTGAGATGAAGAGGTTAGCACAGGAAAGGAATTCGTGGCGGGCCACATCAAACCAGTCAGTAGACTGATGACCAAAAAAAAAATGTCGAAACAACTTTGGCAGCATGTGGGCGTCCATCAGACTGGAACGTCGCCTGTAGTGGGAGGCTCCTCAGAACAGGTTACAGCCGCGCGCTCCGCATAAAGAGGCCGGCGGCGTGACTCTTGCGAGATGGCCCCATAAGTCGCGCCTCGGCCGTCGTGCCGTCTGTGAAGGCAGCTAATTTCACGGTAGACGTGCTGGCCGGTGCTCACCAGGAGCAGACTGTTCCACGGGTCAGAGCGAACGAAGAGATGTCGCAGGGACGGCCACTGCTCTGCACCATATGCAGAGGGCTTACAGGTTGACACCGCGCCAACATCTTGCACACGTTGTGGTACGCGGCAGTAACTGAAGCCGCAGTGCCGCACATTATTGCACGACTCATGAGACAAAACCAACACCACGTTTCATGTCACGAGCTGCCTCAGAGGCTACATTCCCGGCTCATTCGACTCCTGTGCTACGTTTTCTGCGCGGAAGCGTTTAATTTGAACCGAGGAGTTGTCTAATAAAAAGTATCTAGTGTGTAATGAAGATTACAGGACATGGAACGTGCAAGAAAGAAATTACAAAAGTAACCGTATACGGAACCGCAGAATAAAATACGAAATTGAGTGCTAAGAAGTGATAAAAAAGTTGCGAAGCGCATTTCAGGGAGAATGCTTCCGTGTGAGCAATAAAAAGGAATCGACTTCTCGCATAATATGACTGACAGGATAAAGATAACAGGCGAGCATATCCACATGTGGGCTCAAATGGCTCTGAGCACTATGGGACTTAACTGCTGAGGTCATCAGTCCCCTAGAACTTAAAACTACTTAAACCTACCTAACCTAAGGACAACACACACATCCGTGCCCGAGGCAGGATTCGAACCTGCGACCATAGCGGTCGCGCGGCTCCAGACTGTAGCGCCTAGAACCGCTCGGCCTCTCCGGCCGGCTCCACATGTGGAAAATACTGACAGAAGAAGGGGTATGGTGGCAGGAAATCTGTTAGGACATCAGGGAATAACTTTCAGGGTAGTAGAGGGTAAAAACTGAAGTGTAAGGCAGAGACTGGAATACGTCCAGCAAATAAATGAGCTCGTAGGATGGAAGTGCTTTTCTGAGACGAAGAGGTTGACACGGATAAGGAATTCGTCGCATCTCACATCTAACCAGTCAGAAGGCTGAAAGAAAACAAAGGTACGGTCTGCATATGAAGGGACCAAATTCATTCTCTATTTCACGTTACCAAGCCCAAGAACGACCAGCTCACTAGATAACTATCTCGATATTTAACTAACTATCACTAAGGAGACTTCTGTAGTACACCAACCAATGGTCATATTATTACATACCTGATAATCAAATTCTCCGTGAAACGTCAACTTTATCTAAAGTAATGATAGAAACTGAAGAAATGAATTAAAATTTGTGTCCTCGCCAGGACTTGAACCCACATCTCCTTGCTTTCTAGGCAGATGTGCTACCCATTACAGAAGCATGGCTGTATTTCATTGGACTAAGTTGGTCTGTGCAATTGCATTGCCTACTCTGCTAAACTGGTGTAATGGCTTGCCCACATACCTAACAAGCAAAGAGACCTGCGTTCAAGTCCTGGCCAGGGAACAAATTTTAAACCAGTTCTTCAGCCTCTAACATTATTGTTATAAGATTATCAATAAGTATACTTGTAAATTCGGAAACTTGATTCTGTTTATGGAAAATATCATTTATTAAATTTGTTTTAAACAATAGGTGACACACAAATCTTTCTACCAAATGCGTTCGTGTAAGTACATGATCGTGTATGTTTAACATTGCATTAGTTTGGGAGCGGCCTGAAAGTTATATTATTCTTTAAGAATCAAGTTTGCCAACATCGCTAGCAGTTCAGTTTCTTACTATGTCCGGTTTCAACACATCCACGCCATCATCATCAGATCTTGCAACATTATTATATGTACATGCTTGTTACAATACTGAAAGTCGCATAGTGATGCAGCGTTAGATGGTAGGGAACACAACCATGTCACAAATCAAATGAAACACAGTTAAAACATACAACATGTTGTGCTAATGTCCCAACTTACAGCAGCATGGAGTATCTACTTGGGCATCAACAGAACATCTTGATTGTTTTAACTGTGTTATTCGATTTGTGACATGGTAATGTTCGCTGTCACATTTTACTAACTCAACATCACTATGTGACTTTCAGTATTGTAACAGTCACCTTCATATAATAATGTTACAAGATCTGATGATGACAGCATAGATGTGTCGAATCTAGTCTTGGAAAAAATGGTTAACGCCTTAATTGGACATTCTCGTAACATTACTAAATAAGGCACCAACATTTGCTGCTAAATCTCCTAATACACTATTCCGATGGCCTTCTTCTATTATTCATCTCCTCCAACATCGTTTTCTTTTCCTTTTATTTTCGTTTTCGTTGTTAGCTGCATGTGCAATGACCCAGTAAGCCACGGCTGAAATCATTTGACCACCCATTCTCCTGGAATACGTACTCAGTGCTACACAAATCCTGTTGCTTTGGCGTAAATGCTGAAAAAAGATTTGCAACCAAAGCGACACACAGCAGACTTATAATTCAAGATGTTAACCACTTGTTGTGCAGTGGATCCAATTGGGCCCCATTCCAGTTCCTAAACATTTCTGCAATATCCACAAAATCCCATTGTTTCCAGATGACACCACATCGTTCTAGTGTCTAGGCTAGATCACCAATTGGCAGCATCAACAGGAACATGAATAGACACGACGTATCTATCATCTTGTAATCAAGTGAATGCATGGAGTTACTACGTCAGCAGACCTCCTAAAGAAGTTAGCTTATTAGGTAAGTATTGGTTATTTTTTATTTTTAAAAATATGTAATTAGAATGGATGAAATGCTTTTAAAACTGTATTCTTACAGGGAAATGTGTGTATTACTTGCAGTATTGCCAGTGAGTAAGCAAATGGACCCATATGGATCCAGTGGGAATATTAGTATCTGGGGGTAGGTCTACAAGTGAGGTTATGTAAGAAAGCATTAATGTGTGAACAAACCACTTTTATGTCCCTCAGCAGACGCAAAGAGCAGACGGTCAGTGAAACAAAGAATACCTTACTGGAAACCCACCTGATTTTGTTAGGGAGTACAACAAGCATACAGGTGGAGTTTTAATGGTTCTCTGTTTGCGTGACAATTACGGCACTCCAACCCCAGTTCTCGATACCAGTAATATCGTACTACTTTTCTGCGAAGTAAGAGAGATATTTTTGTGACAATATTCACATTTGGTTTTATTAATGTATAGGTACTCCGATGTATCGACATATTACAGTGACATGGTTCTTGTGTGTATTCATTTCTGTGAGACTGTCATAATATTTGACTTGCAACTTTGTTTTGGCGCGAATACGGACAAAGCTGACTTTGTTTCACTTTGGCCGAGGTTAAGTTCTTATTTCGCTTAGTAAAAGAATAGTCAAGTGTCGTGTTTGGTTAAAGTGGAAATTAAATATATGAAGATTAATACAAAATCATTTTCTTGATGATGTGACAGTTAAGAAGAAGTATATGTGAATTTACAAGAAGTTTAATAAAAATGTGGATCGTGAACACCAAGTCAAAAATTACTTCTACATACCAGTGTTCTGATCTGGGATTGTTTGATCATTAAGAATATCCTGGAAGACGCATTTGTTAGGTCTTCAGATATTGCTAAAATACAGATTTGAACCTTCTAGCAGTCAAAGTGGAATCACCCTAGATTCAACAAGATGAGCCATAACGACTTCGATGAAATCTACGTGGGATCCACTCAAGATAAGTGCCAAATTAATGACTTTTTTACAGTGACCTCATTATTTCCATTCTCACGATACCATCCACAGTCAATAACTTTGTTGTTGCCCGATAAAGCGAACATATGCTGCGTGAGCAACATTATTAATCTGATTTTTAACCTACTTTGCAAGTGGTGGTATTGTTAGAGAATACACCTTCTCGGCTTGCTTCTTGCGTTTTACCAGATAAAATAGGGCAAAAGATATTCTCCTGACATAGGTTTTCGCCAGTCATTTCTTTATAATCAAATTAATACGGGTAAAGGAATGGAGTATGCCGTTGGTGCAATTCCGACAACAAATGGAAACGCGGTAGCACATCAAATGAAGTAGGGACTTTGGAGCTTCCAATGGAGCGTGCTGTTCATCCAGCACCTATCGACCATGTTAGGTTCGACCAGACTGGACCCTCGTCTGTGCGTAACAAAGATGCAGATTGTCTAAACAAGTTGCAACACACATCAGATGCGGAAAATGTGACTAGAAGTTGTGTTTACACGACAAAGAGAAGTGTTTTGACCGAATTCCCACTTCGCGAACATTGTAATTTCCGTCAATTGTTTGCATTGATTACTATCATTTTTTCCTACTAGTGAATAAAAAAGTATTAAGTATTTATTTCAAGACTTTAAAATTATGTTATGACTGTTAATGACTGTATTCATATCACGGTACGCATTAGAAAAACTTGACCTATTAAAAAAATGTTCTCATGTTTAATGTGTTGCTACAATGGAACAAGTGAAAAACAACGCTTCAATTTATTTTCTTATCCAACCTAAAATTTGGGCTGGGAACGGCTAATAAAAGTGTAAAGTACTATTGGACAAACAACAGCACAAAGATTTTTAAATGAAAAATATATTCTTATGGTTAAACAAATGTAACGTTTTTTTATATCAAATGTAAATAGCGGGCGGGATAAATGTTAATAAGCCGTCGGTATGTCAGTTTAATTGGCTATCGAGTATCTGAGCACTTGAAGATGTTAACTGCTCTACTATTTGCAGGAGAAAGGTGGTATAAATCGTAATACTAATAAAGTACTCGGAAAATGTAACTACAGAGAAGTACTCTGAAATCACAGCAGAACACAGTTATATATTTAGTTCCCCGGGTTGTTGAAATTTTTACTAGCTCAGTATGAATTTGTACATAACTAGTGATAATGTTGAGGAAATTATTGCGTATTGTCTTGTTGAACTCGAACAGTCATTCCGAGTACGGTATCTGTAGCTAGTGTCAGGTCACGCTTGGACGGAATAAGAAGAGAAAGAAACATACAACAGAAACGTAAATTTTACTATGGAAAATAATAGTTTGGTTTTCCTGACGATCCAAGTTCAAAATTTAAAATAAAAAAAATATTGTTTTTCTTGTAGTACAACGAACCTCCATGTCTGTGCAATACTGAAGTTGTCAGCCCTCCCGTCTTTCACACACACTGCATGCAGTGAGCCACTGGGCTATGTGGAACGAGGCCAGTGTAAATAATGTGCAGAATGACACATTAAATTAATTAGGAATATTCGTTAGATAAAATTTTATAAGAAGAAGTTATCTGCCCAGACATCAGCCCAAAATTATTACTGTTAAAAGAAAAAGAAAAATCACTTAAATTATTTTAGGAATGAAACGGTGAACTGATTTTAAAAGTGGCAAAGTGTTTTTAAACATTCGCTACAGTGCGGCTGTTAAAAAAAATATAGGCAGTCAGTAAAATTATCTTAACCAATATGGTTAAGTAGACCATTCAGAGCAGCACATAATTTACACAACTGTGATATCGCAACAGAAGACAATGAAAATTACTAACACAGAGTCGGTCCACGGGCCACAAAGCTCAAGGCATAATTTCAGTGTTGGGGTTAAAACAGATTACATAAGAAAATAGCTTCAAACATATGAAAAATAACAAGCATTATTATTCATCGAACAGCGGTTACAATGGCAACTGCAACAATTTGGGACCTTCTCCTATAACATTCCGTGCAAGCACGACCTGACACTAGTTATAATAAGCCAGAAGTACTCGAAATGACTGTTCGAGTTACAGGAAGATAATACACTATTATTTCCTCAGTATTATTACGGTGCACACTAGTTATGTACCGATTCACATTGAGCAAGTAAAAACTTTAACAACCCGGTGAACTAAATTCATAACTGTCTTGCCAACTCAATAAAAGAAATCACAATACTCGTAAAATGGTTCAAATGGCTCTGAGCACTACGGGACTTAACATCTGAGGTCATCAGTCCCCTAGTACTTAGAACTACTTAAACCTAACTAACCTAAGGACATCACACACAGCCATGCCCGAGGCAGGATTCGAACCTGCGACCGCAGCAGTCCCGCGGTTCCGGACTGCAGCGCCTAGAACCACATGGCAACCGCGGCCGTCACTCGTAACGGTAACAGTTAATTACAAAATAAATCTTGAAATAGAATCATCAGTGAAAACACGAAAAGTCGAAGTTAAAATTATGTAGGTTAATGACTTATTAGATTTAGTGCCTTGTGCATTAACAACTACCCACGATTAAAAGATTTTCTTAAGTAGAACCTCCAATGTACAACCAATTACATGTGTTCCCAAAAAAATCCAAACGGAGGCGCCAACTGTGAGTCCAGTATCCATAGCTTGCATACCCAAAGAGTGGAATCCGCCAGTTAAGTTCAGAATGCATCACCGCACTTCAAGTGACTGACACAGTGTGTGTATCCCAGGCAGCATAAACAACAGAGCCCAGGTAGTGGGCGAGATAAATGTCAATAAGCCGTCGGTATGTCAGTTTCATTGGCTACCGAGTATGTGAGCACGTGAAGGCATTAACTGCACTCCTATTTGCAGTGGACTATTGACTTGTACGAATCCGGGAGAAAGGTGGTATAAATCGTAATACTAATAGATAAAGCACTCAGAAAATATAACAACAAAGAAGTACTCTGATATCAGAACAGACCACAGCAGTCTTAAACGAGGGCAGCCTCCATATCAAATGAACATTGAGGTAGGACCACACAGTCCTAACAGTGTGGACATCGGTGGGAGGGGGGTGGGGGGCGATACTGAAACACGAGAACTCGGTGTAAGCAACAGAGACGGGTGGCAGTCTTCGATGAGTCCCGCCGTCTGGGTGACACAGCTGCTGCCCAGTTGCATCTCGAAGTACTCACGATCGCCAAACGACTGAAATGATGAAAGGACCCAAGTGACATTACTAATCTCCGTCAAAAGTAAAGAAAAGTTAAAGTCTACTGCAGCATGGCGATGCAGCCCTATAGCCAAGACACGGTCACGGCCAAGACAACATCTGGTCGTCCTTCCCGGGAGATGTTCCAGAACGGCGGCGGGCAGAGGTCTGTTATCTGGCCATCACCTCACAGCAGTGTACCCACGCTTGAAGAAAGTTAGTTCTGGTGCAACTTGCTGGGAGGTGAAGCATCTAGCTCTCGCCTGTTGAGCCACATAACCGGCCGCTTCTTTTTTCGCCCTTTTTCCATACTTGGCACAGCCTCGTCCGTTGGAACGGCAGACTTTCCTGTATTCGTGCGCTCCTCAAAACCAAAAAGTTTCTCCATTTAAAGTCGAATCTTTTTAATGACTGCCACCATAACGAACAAATCATAATTTCCTCACAAAATGATAGAAGCAAAAATCTGTTTACAGATTTCGGTTTCTCTATATGTAGGCTATTACTATTGCACGGTTCCTTTCTTTTCCGTAATTACTTTCATGCGTTCATCCCTGGTTCAGTTTTTAGGTACTTAGAAATAAAATTGATATACAAATTATGGACACAGCAGCGGATCCTTCCTTATCAATAGTACGCGAATTATTCACCTGTTTTAATATTCGTTAATTATTTATCTGCTCGTGTTTTTTTTCCTCGGCCTTGTGCAGCTGCCCATTTGCTTGTCCCGCCGCGTGGAGTTCTAGGGAGGATGCGTTATAAAACGCAGTTACTGTAGTGATGGCTCATGGAGTCCCATACTCCGTAACAGAGCATAGGGGACGATGCGGGAGACACGCACCGCCGTACTAGGCAAGGTCCTAGTGGAGGTGGTTTGCCGTTGCCTTCCTCCGACCGGAATGGGGATGATGATGAAGACGACACGACAACACCCAGTCATCTCGAGGCAGGTGAAAATCCCTACCCCACCGGGAATCGAACCCGGGACCCCGGGGAAGCGAGAACGCTACCGTGAGACCACGAGCTGCGGACTAGTGAAGTGAGGATCTCGGTAAAACAGCACTCGAGTTCGGTTTACCTGAGTCAAGCACTTTAACTCTCAGAGGACATGTACCGACAAATTTACTGTCCCTTGCACAGCCATTGCCCTAGCCCCGGAAGTTTAGCTGTGCTATGGAATCCTCTACGGTGTCTACATCTACATCTACATCCATACTCCGCAAGCCACCTGAGGGTGTGTGGCGGAGGGTACCTTGAATACCTCTATCGGTTCTCCCTTCTATTCGAGCCTCTTATTGTTCGTGGAAAGAAGGATTGTTGGTATGCCTCTGTGTAGGCTCTAATCTCTCTGATTTTATCCTCATGGTCTCTTCGCGAGATATACGTAGGACGGAGCAATATATTGCTTGTCTCCTTGGTGAAGGTACGTTCTCTAAATTGCAACAAAAGCCCGTACCGAGCTACTGAGCGTCTCTCCTGCAGACTCTTCCACTGGAGTTTATCTATCATCTCCGTAACGCCTTCGCGATTACTAAATGATTCTGTAACGAAGCGCGCTGCGCTCCGTTGGATCTTCTCTATCTCTTCTCTCAACGCTATCTGGTACGGATCCCACACTGCTGAGCAGTATTCAAGCAGTGGGCGAAGAAGTGTACTGTAACCTACTTCCTTTGTTTTCGGATTGCATTTCCTTAGGATTCTTCCAATGAATCTCAGTATGGTATCTGCTTAATTTTATTCCCCTTCAGACAACTCTGTTACCAACTCTGGTACAAACGTTGCTGCAGTATAATGAAGCCCCTTTACCGTATGCAGCGCCGATCGCAATTGCAACACACTTACTGCAGTCACGTCGGCTAATCCCGCTGCGCATTTTTAGCTCATGACCAACTCTACTGTTCCACGGTTCACAACACAATGTCTTCCCTCTCTCCCTCTCTGTCTCTCTCTCTCTCTCTCTCTCTCTCTCTCTCTCTCTCTCTCTCTCTCTCTATACCTTCGGACTCCACCTCCGCAACAGCCTACAGGTGGTGGTGCCACTGCTGCGAATAAAAGACTCGAATTTGCCTACAGTGCCCATGCCATTTTTCTTAGAAAAATTCCATACAAATATTGCTGGTTTGAGAAATTGCGTCTCAGTGTGTCGCACTTGCATGATGAGTCCCAACAATGACTTTAATCTCGTCTGGTGTGTAGTTCTACGAACATTTAAATGATCGGCAGCAGTTGTTTCGTTCTTTTCACCTTACAGTACACTTGAGACCGCTTGCTTCGTTGAGACATCCTGCCCTAAAGAAAAAAGAAAAAGTGTTTTCTAATATGGCCCACGCGAGACGGCTTTAGTAGGGGCGATACTATGCGAGTGACACTGCACATTAAAACATGGCGTGAACAAAAACGTCCTTGAGTGAGAGGGACACAACAGAACCTAGATGGGACGCTGTCCTAAAATAATACAGGTACTACTGTGCTAGTAGTCATTTACCAGCAGTACCCCCTGAAGGATCGGCAACCCTTCGGACCGACAGGC
Organism: Schistocerca serialis cubense; assembly: GCF_023864345.2. Taxonomy (NCBI): domain Eukaryota; kingdom Metazoa; phylum Arthropoda; class Insecta; order Orthoptera; family Acrididae; genus Schistocerca; species Schistocerca serialis. The sequence continues at coordinate 217,403,697 of NC_064647.1, read as the reverse complement.
ATCGCATGTATTCATACCGCCAAGGCGTCGCCTTCCAGGGCTTCAGCGACTGGTGACTGCCGTACAGAAACCAGTGGACGGTGCAGCAAACAGCAATGGAAATCCACTTCCCGCCACCAAGTCACGTGCGCGGAAACAGATTTACAAGTGTACCTCGGTGCACCGGGTACTTAGAGTGGCGCAGTTCCACTCGTCGGCAGTTCTCTGTCGACGCTCCGGGCCCAATCAATTGTCGGCTAATCCCAGACCTTCAATCGAAGCTGGCTAGGAGCCGCCGCAGCGGGACTTGGAACTTTTCTACCAGCGCCCCTGAGAAGTATTTTTGGTCAGCCTTCACCGAGTACACTGTACTTTCTTCCAATGGGAAATTTCGTTGCATTTGTCTCTACGTCCCGTCATCTTAATTCACATTAATATTTTCGAGACGCACGCCTGATAGAAGACTACGAGAGTTTTGTATTAATTTTTGTGGAAAGAAGCTTTTGTCACTGTCCTGTTGTTTAGTTAATAAATATTCCTCTTGTAGATGTCGAACGTATTGTCTCTTAGGCGTGTCACCACAGTGAGGTATAGCAATAATGTTACTCTAATCTTCAGCTGTATATAACAGTGCCGGTAATTACATCATTCTTAAGGTTAGAATCTCGAATATATATACACTACTGGCCATTAAAATTGCTACAGCAAGAAGAAATGCAGATAATAAACGGGTATTCATTGGACAAATATATTATACCAGAACTGACATATGATTACATTTTCATGCAATTTGGGTGCATAGATCCTAAGAAAACAGTATCCAGAACCACCTCTGGCCACAATAGCCGGCCGGTGCGGCCGTGCGGTTCTAAGTGCGGTTCTAAGCGGTTCAGTATGGAACCACGTGACCGCTACGGTCGCAGGTTGGAATCCTGCCTCGGGCATGGATGTGTGTGATGTCCTTTGGTTAGTTAGGTTTAAGTAGTTCTAAGTTCTAGGGGACTGATGACCATAGATGTTAAGTCCAATAGTGCTCAGAACCATTTTAACCATTTTTTTTCTGGACATAATAACGGTCTTGATACGTCTGGGAATTGAGTCAAATAGAGCTTGGATGGCGTGTACAGGTACAGCTGCCCATGCAGCTTCAACATGATACCACAGTTCATCAAGAGTAGTGACTGGCGTATTGTGACGAGCCAGTTGCTCGGCCACCATTTCAATTGGTGAGAGATATGGAGAATGTACTGGCCACGGTAGCAGTCGAACATTTTCTATATCCAGAAAGGCCCGTACAGGACCTGCAACATGCGGTCGTGCATTATCCTGCTGAAATGTAGGGTTTTGCAGGGATCAAATGAAGGGTGGAGCCACGGGTCGTAACACATCTGAAATGTAACGTCCACAGTTCAAAGTGTCGTCAATGCGAACAAGAGGTGACCGAGACGTGTGACCAATGGCACACCATACCATCACGCCGGGTAATGCGCCAGTATGGCGATGACGAATACACGTTTCCAATTTGCGTTCACCGCGATGTCGCCAAACACGGATGCGACCATCATGATGCTGTAAACAGAACCTGGATTCATCTGAAAAAATGACGTTTTGCCATTCGTGCATCCAGGTTCGTCGTTGAGTACACCACCGCAAGCGTTCCTGTCTGTGATGCAACTTCAAGGGTAACAGCAGACATGGTCTGACAGTCCAGGCTGCTGCTAAGTGTTCGTGCAGGTGGTTGTAGTCTTGCAAACGTCCCCATCTGTTGACTCAGGATTCGAGACGCGGCTGTACGATCCGTTACAGCCATGCGGATAAGATGCCTGTCATCTCGACTGCTAGTGATACGAGGCCGTTGGGATCCAGCACGGCGTTCCGTATTACCCTCCTGAACCCACCGATTCCATATTCTGCTAACAGCCATTGGATCTCGACCAAAGCGAGCAGCAATGTCGCGATACGATAAACCGCAATCGCGATAGGCTTTATGAAAGTCGGAAACGTGATGGTACGCATTTCTCCTCCTTACACGAGGCATCACAACAACGTTTCACCAAGTAACGCGGGTCCACTGCGGTTTGTGTATGAGAAATCGGTTGGAAACTCTCCTCATGTCAGCACATTGTAGGTGTCGCCACCGGCGCAAACCTCGTGTGAATGCTCTGAAAAGCTAATCGTTTGCACATCATAGCATCTTCTTCCTGTTGGTTAAATTTCGTGTCTGTAGCACCTCATCCTCGTGGTATAGCAATTTTTATGTCCAGTATATATATATATATATATATATATATATATATATATATATATATATATATATATATATATATATACACGACGCATACGCAATAGTTTTATCACTCAAGTTGTAGTATATGACGGAGTTTTTACTGCTTTTTATTCGCAGCACTGGATGCGTTCGCTTCCTAATGACAAATACGAGATACACCAAAGTTGCCCGTACGTCTCACAGGAATATGTTAAGAGTTCGTTACTTTGTCAAGCGGGTGCCATTACCTCCTCCATCATCCCGCTCCTGTTACTGTCACTGGAACAGCCATGGTGGGTGGTGGGGGGCTGGGGTGGCTAGGCCCCGCTGCGAACGGCGACCCTCTGTCTCCTTGATACCCTCGCCGGGTGCGGACCCCACTGTCCGCCAACACTTTGCTTCACATCGGCTCAGTGAAGGGTGCCATGCCTGACTCACTTCCACACCACTATCTTTCTTAATTACAACTTCTTTGTCTTGCAGTTCCAGGAGGAGATAGATTGTCCATCTTGGTTTCGTTTGAACATTCGGAGAACCAAGACGGTGAGGGAGAATTTATGCACACCTTTTGACAATATTGTAACCTAACCGGACACCTTATTTAAAATTTTTCATTTAAACCCACCAACTTTACTCTCATTATCAGATGTCACAGTGTCGTTTTCAATATTTTCCATTCACGTTGCGTTACTTACACATCCGCCGACATTTACATCTACATGGATACTCTGCAAACCACATTTAAGGGCCTGTCAGAGGTTTCATCGAACCACCTTCACAATTCTCTGTTATTCCAATCTCGTATAGCGTGCGGAAAGAATGAACACCTATATCTTTCCGTATGAGCTCTGTTTTTCCTTCTTTTATCGTGGTGATCGTTCCTCCCTATGTAGGTCGGTGTCAACAAAATGTTTTCGCATTCGGAGTAGAAAGTTGGTGGTTGGAATTTCGTCAGAAGATTCCGTCGCAACGAAACCACCTTTCTTTTAATGATGTCCAGCCCAGATCCTGTATCATTTCTGTGACACTCTCTCCCATATTTCGCGATAATACAAAACACTGCATTTCTTTGAATTTTTTCGATGCATTCCGTCATTCCTATCTGGTAAGCATCCCACACCGCACAGCAGTATTCTAAAAGAGGACGGACAGGCGTAGTGTAGGCAGTCTCCTTAGTAGGTCTGTTACATTTTCTAAGTGTCCTGCCAATAAAATGCAGCCATTGATTAGCCGTCCCCACAACATTTTCTGCGTGTTCATTCCAATTTAAGTTGTTTATAATTGTAATACCTAGGTATTTAGTTGAATTTACGGCTTTTAGATTAGACTGATTTATCGTGTAACCGAAGTTCAACGAGTTCCTTTTGGCACTTATGTGGATGAGCTCACACTTTTCGTTATTAAGGTTAACTGCCACTTTTCTCACCATTCAGATTTTTTTTTCTAAATCGTTTTGCAGTTTGTTTTGATCTTCTGACGACTTTATTAATCGATAAAAGAGAGCGTCATCTGCAAACAACCTAAGACGGCTGCTCAGATTGTCTCCCAAATCGTTTATATAGATAAGGAACAGCAAAGGTCCTATAACACTGCCTTGGGGAACGCCAGAAATCACTTCTGTTTTACTCGATGACTTTCCGTCAGTTACTACGAACTGTTAACTCTCTGACAGAAAATCACAAATGCAGTCACATAACTGAGACGATATTCCATAAACACGCAATTTGAATACGAACCACTTGTGTGGTACAGTGTCAGAAGCCTTCCGGAAATCCAGAAATATGGAATCGATCTGAAATCCCTTGTCGATAGCACTCAACACTTCATGTGAATAAAGAGCTAGTCGTGTTTCACAGGAACGATGTTTTCTACACCTATGTTGACTGTGTGTCAATAGACAGTTTTCTTCGAGGTAATTCATAATGTTCGAACACAATATATCGACGTTAACGATATGGGCCTGTAATTTAGTGGATTACTCATACTACCTTTCTTGAATATTGGTGTGATCTGTGCTACTTTCCAGTCTTTGGGTACGGATCTTTCGTCGAGCGAACGATTGTACATGATTGTTACGTATGGAGCTAACGCATCAGCATACTCCGAAAGGAACCTGATTTGTATACAGTCTGGACGAGAAGACATGCTTTTATTAAGTGATTTAAGTTGCTTCGCTACTGCTAGGACACTTACTTCTACGTCACTCATGTTGGCAGTTGTTCTCGATTCCAATTCTGGAATATTTACTTCGTCTTCTTTTGTGAAGGCATTTCGGAAGACTGTGTTTAGCAACTCAGCGTTGGCAGCACTGTCCTTGTGTCTTTAAAATATATGTTGAGAGTAAGGGTCATCAACAATGAAAGAAATTTTAATTTTTAATTTTTTTGTGGTGGTCAGAATGTTGGCAGTACAAGTTACTGAAAGTGCACAGATGTTTCCACGATTGTGCTACAAGGTATTTTCAGGTTCCGGACCCTACTTACACATCAGTATCTCTTTAAAAAGAATGCAGTTCATATAATTCAACAACAATTATCAAATTTGGCCTTTATATTCTTTTTAGGGTAGGCATAAAATACCTCCGTCTCCTTGGCACCCCTTCGTAATACGCGTTATGGAAAAATGCCTTGGTATTCCTACGTCTGATCTGTTCAAAAAATGGTTCAAATGGCTCTGAGCACTATGGGACTTAACAAAATGGCTCTGAGCACTATGCGACTTAACTTCTGAGGTCATCAGTCGCCTAGAACTTAGAACTAATTAAACCTAACTAACCTAAGGACATCACAGACATCCATGCCCGAGGCAGGGTTCGAACCTGCGACCGTAGCGGTCGCGAGGTTCCAGAGTGTAGCGCCTAGAACCGCTCGGCCACACCGGCGGGCGATCTGTTCTATGGCTGGTTTTTATACTATGCCCGGCGATAACTTGTAGAAAAAGGGATTATGTGAACATATACGCCACGCTGAATTGTGCCGGAGTACAAAGCCAAAGGCCATTGCTTTGTCATTGCAGATTCTGGCACGTGAAAGGGATGGAACGTAACGCCAGTACTTTTGCACTGACATCTCTGCGTACAACATGTTTTTGTGTTAGCAGAAGAGCCAACACCGTGTTACTAGAGGAGGCCGAAATGCACGCGATTTAGCTCACGCAGGCTGGTGTGAGGAGGGAAGAACTATACTGACGTGAGGTCTGGAACACGACAAGGAATGAGAATTCAGAAAGCGGACATAATTAGTTTGATACTTAACTTTAATCCATTAATGATGAACGTAGCTCTTGACGGTACGTCATTCACAGTATTATCTGTTCACAATACATTCTTGAAGTAATTATAGTAACTGAATATGGCGCCTTGCTAGGTTGTAGCAAATGACGTAGCTGAAGGCTATGCTAAACTGTCGTCTCTGCAAATGAGAGCGTATGTAGGCAGTGAACCATCGCTAGCAAAGTCGGCTGTACAATTTGTAACGTGGGCGTGGGGCACACAATATTCATTGAAGCCTGTGCTATGGTAAGTGAGTGGGGTTTACCTTACGAGACAGGATTTTTGTATAGATATTGACCGCGTGTACCTCAATGGAGGCAAATCAGACTTACACCCACTCGGTAATAACAATGATACGTCAAGTAAGTTCAAAATGCAACTACACGTCAGGACGGACAAAGGAAAGCACAGCAGATGCTACCAATTTGTTAATAATACGGTCGCCAGCCTAATTAGGCATTAACTGAGTTTCTTTCCTGTACAAGTTAGTATATATTCATGCAAACCAACACGTAGTAACACTGCTTAATATAGTAAATTCTAGAACCAGAAAATCTATTGAACTGATAGTTTCACGTTCTGTACTGATATGGAAAAACCATAAATACATAACACTACACTATAATGTATACTACAAAACTTCGTACTGTCTATTGATCTGATTAAAATCGGGCATAGGTTACCCTAGAAATAGCACTTTCGAATCACACATACAATGTCAATTTTGATAAAGATAAAACACCGATAAATTTTGACTTTTATATGGACTTTAACTTTTGCTAGTCAAACCAATTTAGAACACTTGAGAATTCAAATGAATAAAAAAAAGGGGGGACCCTTAAACTGTTATGACCACTTTATTAAAAAAAATTGATTACTTAAATCATTATGCGCTCAAGATTTCCAATGTATGAGTTACTACTCTTTCTATCTTATTTCCTACTCATTTAAAATACCATTATATCTGTCTCGAAATAATTAAACTTCAATACTATATCAATATTAAAGTTATCTTCCAACTTTGTCAGACCTTCGTTATTCATTTACTGGTTCATTAACAAAACAGTTCTTTAAACACCATTCTTACATAGTTAGGTCTCCAGGTAATTGTTATTAACACGAAATTTAATTTTTCATTTCGGGACACTCGGATTGCACAACATTTGGAAAGGACCCTATCTAGGTTAGTTGTGAGGATAATTGAATGATAGGAAAGTTCTGGTAAAATTTAAGTTATTATTGCTCTGGTCCATGCGAATACAGTACTAAAAGTTTCAACCTGCTTGTATCGATGCGGCGGTCGGCAGGCGGGGAGATGGCGAGGCACAGAGCACACATACAACCACAGCTGTGGCTCTTGACGTATCGGTACTTTAATTCTTCTTATCGTCGCAATACTTTTCCGTTTAGTGCCTTTGGAATTTTGCCATGCTGTATGGGCGTTGGAACGACATACCCGAGGCTACGTCTTCCAGGAGAGCCTCCTCGCTCCAGAAGGTGTTGCTCAGACCAGTGCCAAACTCCAACTACAACTGCTGAGCCCGTTGTGCCGTGCAGCGCCCGCGCGCATTTTCCCGCGCTCGCCTGCCATCCACCTTTTACCGCTCCCTTACAGACAGGGTATTCACCCGAGGTTTTGCATTCTACATATTCTAACACATTGCCTACGTATGGACCAGACGCACAGTTACAATCTTAAACATCTTACAACAGTCTCAACATTGGTTACATTTCAATTCTATTACAATATTGCTTGACATTTGACCTAAACATTAATATTCACATTGAAATTTGTTTACAGTTTTCTTAACACAATGACATGAAACAAGAAAACAAATAAAATCAGAACATCAATTACTCAAGTTTAACCAAAAATTAGATGAAAAAAAAAATTATTTATACGTACAATAGTACAACGTCGTTGTTGTTATAAACTGGGGCGAGTGCTAGGGAGTCTCTCTAGACTAGACCTGCCGTGTGGCGGCGCTCGGTCTGCAATCACTGATAGTGGCGACACGCGGGTCCGACGTATAGTAACGGACCGCGGCCGAGTTAAAGGCAAGTGTGGCGTCTGGCGGTGACACCACATATGTTATGCTGAAACACGTCCCGATGGAGAGCGGTTTTAGAACGCTGATCATAAAAGTAAAATGTGAGAGTTTTGGGTGAACATAGGAGTTTACACGGAATCTCTCAGACTACTCATGACTCGAGTAGTTATCCTCCGACTTGAGTTATTAAGTTGAATAACGATTCAAAAATTTACTTCGAAAACCCAACCAATATCTGCTGTCACTTACTTTGTAGTATATTTTCTCACACTTGGGGAAGACATAACAGGAAGATTTTATCTACATGGGTACCTCAAATAGTTGACCACACGTCACACGCTAGCACCATTGTACGGCAACTGTGCAGCGTTGTCAGGAGTGATTAGATGTGTCCGCGTTTCCTGCAGTGAGGGTTCTGCGGCAGTTCGTTTAAATCGTGGCTCACAGTGTAGAAATTAAGCAGCACGGCCACTGTCAATGTACTCCAAAGTTGAAGCCCGTAGGACAGTAAAATCCCCCCCCCCCCCCTCAACCCAACCCCCAATGACTTCGTCATCGACAGGAAGCTCAGCCCTAATCCCATACCAACAAGGTGCAACTAAAATGTACACACGTTCATCGTGATATTCTGGCGCCACATGGACCAGAGGCTATGTCACGTCCATCCGCAACGAAACAGTGTCAACAGTTTGGTCAAGGACCCACAGACGAGGCTGATGTTGACAGTTAAGAAATGCCAACGATATCGACCACAGACGATATTTTACAGGAAAATGAGAGACTGTTCGTAGTAGTAGCATATTTTTCACCCATTCGGTCATTCAAAAAATGTTCAAATGTGTGTGAAATCTTATGGGACTTAACTGCTATGGTCATCAGTCCCTAAGCTTACACACTACTTAACCTAAATAATGATAAGGGCAAACACACACACACATACCCAAGGGAGGACTCGAATCTCCGCCGGGACCAGCCGCACAGTTCATGACTGCAGAGCCATAGACCGCTCGGCTAATCCCGCGCGGCTGCGGTCGTTCAAACAGCAACGAAACTAAGGAGCGGATTTCTGCCGTTGAGAAATTGAATGAATGGTGGTACTTTCCGATCGTTGCTTAGACAGGCCAGGTACTAAGTGTCAGTGTCATTTTGTAGTACAGCATTTAGTAAACGTAACTTCGCCTACCACAATATTGTGTAAACATTTCAAGTCCCTTCATATGAAGTGCGACAAAAAAACAAAGAGACTGATGTAAAAAAAAATGTTGCTTACCGTTTTAGTCAAGTTTAGTGTTGTCTCCTTCAAACTAGTTCCCTTCTGATTGCACATACTCTTTCCAGCGCTTCTGCCATTGATGGTAAGATTTCTGGAAGTCATCCTCTGTAATATCCTCCAAGACTCTCGTCACAGCTTTTAGGACATCTTGTGCTGTTTGAAAATGGTGACCCTTGAGCGCCGTTTTGCCTCTTGGAAATAGAGAAAAGTCGCACGGAGTGATATCTAGTGAATAAGGTGGCTGTAGTAATACTGAAACTTGTTTTGAGGTCAAAAATTGCTGTACTGACACAGCAGTATGGGATGGCGAATTATCGTGATGCAGAATCCTATTATCAGCAATGTTGGCACGGACACGAAAAACTCTTTCTAAAATTTCTTTGTAGTAATATTGGTTTACTGTTTGTCCAGGAGGTACCCACACTTTATGAACAATTCCCTTGGAATGAAAGAAGCACACAAGAATGCATTTCACTTTTGACTTTGACATGCGAACTTTATTTGGCTCGGGTGATCGCTTTGAGCACCATTGCGAACTTTAGCGTTTTGTCTCTGGATCGTACTGAAAAAACCAACTTTCGTCACGAGACATAACACGGCTCAACAATTTTGGATTGATTTCCATTTGCTCTAACAGTGTCGGCTAGCACATTTTTCCGTATATCTCGCTGTTGTGGTGTGAGATTTTTGGAAACCATTTTCTCACAAATCTTTCTCATACCAAGATCTTCAGTTATTATTAGAAGAACCGTTTCTTGATTGATGTTCAGTTCTTCTGCAATCATTTTCAAGGACAATCTTCGATCAGATCGTACGAGTTTACACACCCTGGCCAAGTTGACGTCAGTCCATGAGGTTGCTGGTCGTCCACTGCAGTATTCATCTTCAACATTCGTTCTGCCTTCGCTAAACATTTTATTCCAACGAAAATCTTAAGCTCTTGACATAACCTCATCTCCAAAAGCATTCTGAAACCGTAAGTTTTCGCCGCGTTTTCACCCAATTTAACGCAAAAATAAATTGCATACCGTTGCGCAATATTATGTGGCTCCATTTCCGTAACGAGAGACACAAACGCGTGTTAACTTATTGCAGCACAACTCGCGACTTAGCAGTTGCATCGACGTGCAGCTTGGGCTAGAAACAGCTTATACACCAAGGTCAAAGATATTGTGCCCACGCAAGCTTGTAGGGTTGCCACATCTTGAAAATATAATCAGTCTCATTAGTTTACTGTCGCACCTCGAATACTGAAACTGTGTTGTAATGAATGTACATTTCTTCTACTTATGTCGTAGGAGTCTTTAGGGCACAATTACGTGTATTTTACTAATTGGAATGTTACAGGGCTTTTGAATCTTCCACTTATTATTCCTCTCACATTATCACAGTACTACATGAACACATCCAAACTACGCGAGGTTTAACTAAAAATTAGTTTCACCTAAAAACTTCCCATCAGAGAACGTATATTAATGTTATTAAAGTACTTCCAACATTAACATTTTAATAGAAACAAAAGAGGTTCATTTATATTTCAAGCTTTTGCATTCATTATTTGCCAATATTTCAATTATCAACAATATTAGTTACAAATCTGTAACGATTAACAAAACTTCTGAATGGCTCACCTGTAAAGTACACAGAATGTGCTGGTGCGACTTTTTCTTGAGTGCTGCTCCAGTGGCTTGGACCCGTAGCAAGTCAGGTTGAAGGAAGACATCAAAGCAATTCAGATGTAGGCTGCTAGATTTGTTACCAGCAGGTAACTGTAATGGAGATGCTTCGGGAACCCAAATGGGGATCGATGGAGGGAAAGCGACGTTCTTTTCGAGAAACACAATGAGTACCGGTATTTGAAGTTGACTGCCGAATGATTCTACTGCGTCCAACATCTATTGCGCGTAAAAACCACGAAGATGAGGTAGGGTTCAGGAGGAGGAAGACAGACATTTGTGTTTGTCTTGCTCTGTTTGCGAGTGGAACAGGTTAGGAAATGACTATTGCTGGTACGGGGCACCGTCAGGCACACACCGTGCGGTGGCTTTCGTATAACGACAAAACAACAAAGAACTAAACTCGTCTAGCTTGAAGGAGGAAACCAGATGGCGCTATGCTTGGCCCGCTAGATGGCGCTGCCATAGGTCAAACGGATATCAACTGCCTTCTTTTTAAATAGGAACCCCCATTTTTTATTACATATTCGTGTAGTACGTAAAGAAATATGAATATTTTAGTTGGACCACTTCTTACGCTTTGTGATAGATGGCGCTGCAATAGTCACAAACGTCTAAGTACGTGGTATCACGTAACATTCCACCAGGGCTGACGGTATTTGCTTCGTGATACATTACTCGTCTTAAAATGGGCCGTTTACCAACTGCAGAAAAGGTCGATATAGTGTTGATGTATGGCTATTCTGATCAAAATTACCAATCGGGGTGTGCTATGTATGCTGCTCGGTATCCTGGACGACGACATCATTCAAGTTTCCCGACCGTTCGCCGGTTAGTTACGTTATTTAAGGAAACAGGAAGTGTTCAGCCCCATGTGAAACGTCAACCACGACCTGCAACAAATGATGATGCCCAAGTAGGTATTTTAGCTGCTGTCACGGCTAATCCGCACATCAGTAGCAGACAAACTTCGCGACAATCGGGAATCTCAAAAACATCGGTGTTGAGAATGCTACATCTACATCGATTGCACCAGTACCATACTTCTATGCACCAGGAATTGCATGGCGACGACTTTGAACCTGTTCTGCCACTGGGCACAAGAGAAATTACGGGACGATGACAGATTTTTGGCACGCGTTCTATTTAGCGACGAAGCGCCATTCACCAACAGCGGCGAAAACCGGCATAATATGTAGTATTGGGAAACGGAAAATCCACGATGGCTGCGGCAAGTGGAACATCAGCGACCTTGGCGGCTTAATGTATGGTGCGGCATTATGGGTGAAAGGATAATTGGCTCCCATTTTATCGATGGCAATCTAAATGGTGCAATGTATGCTGATTTCCTACGTAATGTTCTACCGATGTTACTACAAGATGTTTCACTGCATGACAGAATGGCGATGTACTTCCAACACGATGGATGTCCGGCACATAGCTCGCATGTGGCTGAAGCGGTATTGAACAGCATATTTCATAATAGGTGGATTGGCCGTCGATGCACCATACCATAGCCCGCACGTTCACCGGATCTGACGTCCCTGGATTTCTTTCTGTGAAGATAGTTGAAGGATATTTGCAATCGTGACCCACCGACAACGCCTGACAACATGCGTCAGCGCATTGTCAATGCATGTGCGAACATTACGGAAGGCGAACTACTCGCTGTTGAGAGTAATGTCGTTACACGTATTGCCAAATGCATGGAGGTTTACGGACATCATTTTGAGCATTTATTGCATTTATGTGGTATTTACAGGTAACGATAAGTTCAAAAAGGTGCATGTATCACATTGGATCAACCGAGATAAAATGTTCAAACGTACCTACGTTCTGTATTTCAATGTAAAAAACCTACCTGTTACCAACTGTTCGTCTAAAATTGTGAGCCATATGTTTGTGACTATTACAGCGCCATCTATCACAAAGAAAAAAAAAGTGGTCCAACTAAAACATACATATTTCTTTACGTACTACCCTCCGCCACATACCGTCAGGTGGCTTGCGGAGTATGGATATAGATGTAGAATATGTAATAAAAATGGGGGTTCCTATTTAAGAATACGCAATTCATATCCATTCGACCTATGGGAGAGCCATCTAGTGGGCCAACTACAGCGCTATCTGGTTTCCCCCTTCAAGCTAGACAAGTTTCGTTCTTTGTAGTTTTTTTGTTTGACGCTTATTTCGTGAGATATTTGGCCCGATTACGATCAATGGACCACCGTGTATATATATATATATTATTATTATTATTATTGGTGTTTTGCCCTTAAAGAGCGCATTTGGACTAAACTACATGGCCAGTTCCTTTTGCTGCCTTCCTTGCTGCCCAAACTTCCCTCATTCGCTCGCTGTGTTTCTGTTTCCGGTCCTCTGTCCATGCTTCTTGTCGGCTTCGTGTCTTCGGCTTCATCTTGATTGCCTTTTTGGTTGCCCATATTTCTTTCATCTTCTGGCTGTGATCTTGCTTGCGTTCTTCGGTCCATTTTATGCCTGTTCGTTTGTCGCATTGTATCTCATGTAGTTTACTTTTCTTAATGATGTTTCTGAACTTTATTCTGTCGTTTATTGTGTCTGCTGCTATGTTGAGCTGGTTCAGGTCGTTTTCTACCTCTGCCACCCATTTGTTGTTTCTAGTGGTTACCCAGTCAAAGATCTGTTTGGTCAGCCTGTGTGATGGCATTCTGTATAGGTGTCCATAGAATTGTAGTCTGCGTTTTCTAATCTTTTCTGTGATTGTCTCTGTATGTTTGTACAGTCTCTGTATGTTTGTACAGTTCCTCTGTAGGTTTCTTGATCCATATTCCATTGTTGTTAGTTGCGCCAAATATTTTCCTAAGTATTTTCCGTTCTACTTTTTCTAATTGTCTGATACGTGTGTGCCCTCGGATTAGTGTGGTCTCTGCTGCATATAGTGCCTCGGGGAGCACCACCGTGTCGTAATGGCGTAATTTGGCTTTTTGTGAGATAGACTTCTTGTTGTAATGATTCCACACTACTTTGTATGCCTTGTCCAGTTTAGTCTTTCTTTCTTCATTTGAGTCTCTGTTATGTCCACTCATTTGTAGTGTTTCACCGAGGTATTTGAAGTTTGCTGTTTTGTAAATCGTGCCATACTTTGTGTTCAGAGATGAGAGTTTCTTTGTGCTCATAAACTGTGTCTTTTCGTAAGAGATCTGTAGTCCAGTTTTGGAAGCGATTTCGTGCAGTTTTTCAATAGCGTCTTTTGTTTCCTTTATACCTTTCGTGACAATCGCCAAATCGTCTGCAAAAGCCAGGCATTTAATCTGTAGGTTTCCTAAGGTTATCCCCTGTTGTGATGTTTCCCATTCTTTTATGACTTTATCTAACACCAGATTGAAAAGGAGAGGTGAGAGGCCATCGCCTTGTCGGACACCTGTGCGAATTTCAAAGGGCTCTGATAGTTCCCCACAGAACTTTACTTTGGAGGTCGTGTTGGTTAAAGTTTGCTCTATGATAGCCCGTGTTTTGTTGTCTACTTTGTATTCTGCTAGAATTTTGAAGAGAGTTTTCCGGTCGATAGAGTCGTACGCCTTTTTGAAGTCAACAAAGGTAATGATCAGGTTCTGTTTGTGTTGTAAAATCATTTTCAGGTTCCAAATTTGTTCCGCACAAGACCGCCCTTTACGGAAGCCTGCTTGGTATTCCCCAATCAAGTGGTCGGTTTGGCATTCTAGTCTGTTCAGTAAAGCTTTAGAGAGGATCTTGTATGTGACCGGTAGTAGGGATATTCCTCTGTAGTTGTTCGGGTTAGTCTTGTCACCTTTTTTGTGTAGTGGGTGTATCAGGGCAGTTTTCCAGTCGTCAGGAATTTTCATGGTCTTCCAGATGTCTTCCAAGATCCTGTGGATGTCTTTGGTGAGTTCTGGGTCTTGTAACTTCCAGATTTCCGCGATGATGCCATCTTCTCCTGGTGCTCTACGATTCTTGAGTGACTTTATTATTTCTTTAACTTCTTCTAGAGTTGGAGGTTCACTATCTGGATTGTATGTGCTCGTTTCTGTCATCATTTCTTCCATGGGGGGGGTCCGTGTTGAGCAGTTTTTCAAAGTACTTTGCCAGAATGTCACAATTGTTTTTGGTATTGGTTTCTAGGGTTCCATCCGGTCTTCTGAAGCACAAGTTGGGTGGTTGATATCCAGTCATATTTTCTCTGAACGTTCTGTAGAAGTTTCTTGTATTGTTCTTCATGAAGTCTGATTCGATCTCTGTCAGTCGCCGTTTGTCATAGTGTCGTTTTTCACTGCGAATGATTTTGCTTGATTGCTTCTGTGTTTTCAAGAAGTTCATCCAATTCTCTTGGGATTTATGGCAACTAAATTTTTTCCATGCACTGATTCGTTGGTCAATAGCTTGGTCACATGTGTGGTTCCACCAACGGTGTTTCCGTGTTCGTGGTGCTTGTGCTAGTTTCATGGCCTCTCGGATTCTTCGTGAAAGTTGTGTCCAGTCTGTCGTTTTCTCCATTTTAATTTTGTGTAATATTTGTGTCTGGTTTAAAGTAACGTATTCTGGATCTGGTCTAACAATTTTGTTCTTCTGGAGCTTTTTCTTGGGCAAAGGACGAATCCTGATCTGTAGTAGGTGGTGGTCTGAGTCGAAGTAGCCTTTACGGGTGTCTATGTTCAAAATTTCTTTTTGTGAGTCTTTCTGCACTATTACGTGGTCGATTTGTAGTTCTTGCTTTCCACTGGGGAATTTCCATGTGGTAAGTTTTCGTGTTGGTTTCTTGAATTTTGTTGACATAATGGCGAGGTCGTGGCTTTTGCAAAAGTCTATCAGATGTTTTCCGTTTTTGTTGGTGTCCTTGTGTGGAGTATGTTTTCCTGTGATATGTCTGTATATCTTTTCTTTTCCGAGTTTGGCGTTGAAGTCTCCCAGTATTATTTTGACTCTATGTGCAGGAATTTTTCTGATAGTTTCTTCCATTGTCGTCCAGAAGTCATCAATTTCGTCCGGGTTTTTCCTGTTGTAGTCATTAGTTGGTGCATGTGCGTTGATTATTGTGTAGGATTTATTGGCTGATTTCACTGTGATGGTGCTGATTCTTTCGTTTGGTGACGAAAAGTCGATTATGCTGTCCGTGATGGACCTGTGTACTGCAAATCCTGTGCCAAAAAGCCTTAGGTTTTTCAGTTGTCTCGATGGTTTTCCTTTGTATATTCTGAAATTCTCCGTGTTGAAATGGTCTTCGTCTGTGAATCGTGTTTCTTGCAGTGCACATATTTTGATTTGAAATTTTTCGAGAGTGTCTGTCAGTTGTTTCATCTTTCCTGTCTTCATCAGTGTGTTCACGTTGAGTGTGCCGATGTAGTGTTTGCGTTTGGTCTTGAGGGAGTTTGAGAAGCTCCGATTCTTCTCATGATGTCCGTGAGCCCCCGGAATCCGATGCTCACGACAATCCCAGTCTATTGACTGGGGCCCGGGGTAATGAGATTTTTCTCGTTGTACCATCATGATGTTTAGTAGTTGGATGTATGGCATGCTGCCGAGTACAACCTGACTTTCCAGATCAGGAGGTTGGTTGAGGCCGCCACTGACATGTGGAGCAGACGCCTTTTGTAGCCGCCCACTGTGGGAACAGACGCTACTAGTAGTTTTGGTCCGCCCCGAGTATTTCATTTCCTCGGTACCACCTATATCTAGGAGGCATTCCCCTATCCGCCACCTGGGGAGGCGCTCGGTTGCGGGTCTACTAACCGCCCCGAGATATATATATATATATATATATATATATATATATATATATATATATATATATATATATATATACAGTCACACACACACACATATATATATAGTGTGTGTGTGTGTGTGTGTGTGTGTGTGTGTGTGTGTGTGTGTGTGTGTGCTCAGTTCTTGAATTATCGTATGGGAGAAGGCACAACGCACAAAAGCATTTACTACTGAAGCATATGTGTACTTCATATAAAGGACTTAATCACAAATAATAAGTAACAGAACACGGACCCAAGAAGCAATGTGAGGATTTCTCGCATTAATATATCGGCAGTTTACTGCAATGGGGCGTCTTATTGTTTGCTAAGCAATGATCATGAAGCATTGGCGTTCCTTTACGAGCAGGAAAGAGGGAAACTGACGGAGGTCCAAAGTTCGGGAATTAACATCGGTTAGCTGCAGGCGTGATTCAAAAATGCAGTTACTTTTTACACGTACTTGCAGCTAATGTAAGTTATCTAACAATAAATAACAAAACACGAACCAATTAATAGTATGAGAAATGTTAATGTATTGTGTAGTTTAATGGAATGGTGTACCGTGTTGTCTATTAAGAAAATCAGCATTACGCACTTACGAAGTCCATTACATACCGTAATGTTTGGGGACTATAAATATATATGTAGATGTAACGAATGAAATATAGGAAGTTACCACAACATTATCTAATTAGTTTAATATCAAAACAATCCGAGAGCTGATGAAAACATTATCCATCGGCCAATTTCCATGCTAAATTAATGTGTTTGCCTTTGACACGAGGAGTTGGTGCACAGCGAATTGCCAACGAGGATGTAGAGGTATATCTCTCGCCAAGTCCATACGGCGACTGCGTATCCACTCTCCTCGTCTGTCTAACGCACTGCCCCACCCCACCCTATCTCAAACCACGTATGAGCAATTAGCCAAATTACAAACCTCTACCGCGGAGGTTCAGCATTCAGCGTGACGAATTACCGCTCGGAGCGCGTGGCGTTTCTCGCTCTGGGATTAGAGTCAGTTGGCACTAATTAATGCCATTAGCGCGGCCGCTGTCGCTGCATTCTGCCAAGACCCGTCTCCGCCGCGTAGCTAAATACACGTCTGAATGTGTGTGTATGTGTGTTTGGCTTTGTGCAGTTGTTTGTCTCAGGACGAGCGCTAATTCGATACACGTGGCTGACCTGAAAGCGATGAGGCCTGCCCGCCCGTCTCAGGCATTAGCCTGCTTACTCCCAGGTCCAATAAACGGCCTCTTATACCTGTGAACTCACTGGACTCTCTTGACTACAATGTTGGTCAACATTACACTTGTGGCGCAGAGGTGAGTGTTTGACGAAGGAATGTGTCCTAAGGAACGGTTCGCCAAACTGGAATGATGTATTAATGATCTCGCAGTTTAACCGAATGAGGTATCTTGTTGTTTACTAGAAACTAAACAGCAAATACAATCATTACAGGAAACAGACCAGAGCATTAGCCTTAAAACATCATTTGG
This sequence comes from Schistocerca serialis cubense, assembly GCF_023864345.2. Taxonomy (NCBI): domain Eukaryota; kingdom Metazoa; phylum Arthropoda; class Insecta; order Orthoptera; family Acrididae; genus Schistocerca; species Schistocerca serialis. The sequence continues at coordinate 217,385,938 of NC_064647.1, read as the reverse complement.
AAAAAGACGATGATGATGTTTGGTTTGTGGGGCGCTCAACTGCGCAGTTATCAGCGCCCATACAAAGTCCCAACCTTTGCTCAGTCCAAACTCGCCACTTTCATGAATGATGATGAAATGATGAGGACAACACAAACAGCCAGTCATCTCGAGGCAGATGAAAATACTCGACCCCGCCGGTTATCGAACCCGGGACCCCGTGCTCGTGAAGCGAAAACGCGACCGCGAGACCGCGAGCTGCGAACGGCTTGGAAAAAGAGAAATGATGCTAAGTAACCGTCATTGGCAAACAAAATTAGAATCGGACACCATGACATAAAAATTGTTGAAAACGTGAAATACTTAGGAGAAATAATAGCATACAATCTGTATGAGAAACCAGCAAGGCAGAGTAGAACTGAAACTTCCTGGCAGATTAAAACTGTGTGCCCGACCGAGACTCGAACTCCCGATTTCGAGTCTCGGTCGGGCACACAGTTTTAATCTGCCAGGAAGTTTCATATCAGCGCACACTCCGCAGCAGAGTGAAAATCTCATTCTGGCAGAGTAGAACTAATAAATTCATAAAAACATATGTTACCAAGAATACACGTAACAAAAAATGTCTCTCAATAGACACAAAACTGAAACATTACAAAAGAGTCACACAGCTGGAAAACAACATATGATAACGACACTATATTCAAAACAACCAACGCTATAGCAGTAGGCAGATTAATTAAAATATGATAAAGGGTGGTCAAAAGAAGTATAAATAAAAATACCAAAAAGACATAGTTTGGTGAAAAGCTTCAAATGAAACAGTTTGTAAAGAAAGAGAACCAGTGATAAGTACAGTGAATAAGAAACGGATCTCTTTCCCAGGACATCTGATGCGGGCAACAGGAAATAGAATTAGCAGGAGAATAGTTGAGAAATTATGGAATAGTAAAAAAAAAATCTAATTTCTGTGAAATCTTATGGGACTTGACTGCTAAGGTCATCAGTCCCTAAGCTTACACACTACTTAACCTAAATTATCCTAAGGACAAAGACAAACACCCATGCCCGAGGGCCGGCCGGAGTGACCGAGCGGTTCTAGGCGCTACAGTCTGGAACCGCGTGACCGCTATGGTCGCAGGTTCGAATCCTGCCTCGGGCATGGATGTGTGTGATGTTCTTAGGTTAGTTAGATTAAAGTAGTTCTAAGTTCTAGGGGACTAATGACCTCAGAAGTTAAGTCCCATAGTGCTCAGAGCCATTTGAACCATTTTTGGACAACAGTGATTTTTCTTAGGAAACCTTAGTCTTACTAAACTTTTTTGTTTGAAATTCGGTCTTAATCACAACACGTATGTTACAAGAACATAGGTGTGATTAAGACTGAATTTTAAAACAAAAAATTTAAAAAGAAATTTAGTCACTGTTCCAAACTGTTTATTAAAATTGTTCTTAGTCTTACTGTTTTCAACAGATTGATAACCAACACTAAATTATAAAAACGTTAATCTCTAGTTATTCAACAACTTGGCAAGTGCAATTCCACTACGATAACATTAGCCAATATACCTTTTGTTTACTTAAACAGGTTTGACAGTAATGCGTAACTCTGGAATCAGCTATACTTTTAATTATTTAAAGTAGTTTGGCAAGTAACACTTAACTGTAAAAGATTAGCTTCAAAGACCAGCTAATGTTCAGAGTAGGGTTATGAGCAGTAAGGAAAGAACTTTCATCATTTAGTTCTGTACGGCAATCAAGAAAACATTGGATACGAATTTGTTTAGAGTCTATTAGGGACTCACGAAACAAACTATCTTAACAGCATGTCCAACTAACGTGAGCAAAATTATGTTCTAAGAGATACAGTTAATTTGGCTTAATGTAGGTATAGAAACAACATTAGGTACCCTGTTTTATTGCATGCTGCACTGACGTAGTCCTCCTTCCCACGGGTGGCAGGCATTTAGTACATGATTTAATTCGAGTAGTATAAATGCAGGGTAATCAGACCTGCCACAATCTACAATTAATACCCGGCAGTCACTTTTGAACCATGAATTCTCAAAATTTTTTCTTAAGAATTTACTTTATTTACTAGCGATTCATCAAGAATATGAACACATTTAATCACACTATGTGAGCGTGGAAGTAGTTGCCAGTGGGTAACTGATAAAAACAAATCAAATTTCTTTCAATAAATGGAAATTTTATTCCTAAAAGCCTTTTTTTAGACAGATTGAAAATTATAACCGGAAAGCACCCTCTAAATATTGAGTTACAATTTATTCAGAGGCAGAAAGAACAAGTTTTGACTGTATGAGCTTTCGGGCTGAGAACATTGCCGCTCCCTTTCGACAAGGCCATAGTCAAGACCGCTCACAACAACCTCTGAAAATCTACACTAGTGCAAATCTGCAACACACCAAATAACTTTAAAAAACTATGCACCTCGTAGGAGGGATGGAAATCGTACAAAACACTAACATTAAAAGATTAACTTGTCACCGGAGGTGCAACTTCAAGAAAAAAAAAAGAAAAAACTCTTACAGTGGATGGGTGGCAACTTTATATACTAAAATAACCATTTAAACAAAACCCATGAAACGCAGTCTTACATAAAATATACAGGGTTGGGCAAAGATGCTCTACACTACACATCTACCGCCTCGCAAGATGATAGGCAAGGTAAAAACATATTTCAGGAATTCGGCCGTTCCACTTCAAGCAATAAATTCGTTAACACACCGAATCCAACAATCATGACAGAGGCAGCTATTAACGGAGGGCAGACCGACAGACAGACAGAAACAACTGCTTAACAAACGCGGATGAGAGGCAGACGAGCAAGCTGGGGACGAGAGACTGACCAAGAAAACAAGTAGAATTTAACAGGTAACTGCAACAACATATCACTAATCACTTAACTTCTAATACACTGTAATGTCTGGCGAATACCTGGGGCAGCATCCCCCAAAACGCTCTCCCGAACCATCCGCTGCCAGCCGCTTAAACGGATGCATGAAGGGGCGCCGATCTCCCGTCTCACGGAGTCGCAGTTCGCACCGGCCAGACCGATGTCGCGGGCTGACTTCTGTTGCTCTCGTGTCAGCCGCGAAGCCACTACCCCTCATAACACGGCGCGGCCCACCGGACTCACGTGGCCACCTCACATGCGTCGACGCTCAAGACGGACAAGTCATCTCGTGTCTCAGTGCGCGACCGACCGACCGATCGATCCAACCGCCAATGACCGTTGCCTGAGTAACTCGAGCAGACTGGCGGCGTGACACATGCTAGCACTCCGGACGAGAGACAAGCACTAACTGCCTCACACTGATCTGGCTGACCAATTGACCCGACTCTGGCCTAGCGAGTTTTTTTTCTTTTATTTATTGTGATTTCATTCCCTGCCCCATATGGGCAGGGGAGGGCTGTCAGTGGCACAATCCACCGCTCTTCAGCAGAGTGACATGACAACTACAATAAGAATAATATGTTACATCATAAGGCGAGAAAAAGGGGAACATAAAACAGAGAAATGGGAGAAGATGGAGGTAAAAATACACTGACATGGTTGATGTTCATAGGGGAAAGTCACCAGAAAGTTAAAAAAACACAGTTGGCGATTCTTAAAACACAGAGAAGAAACTGAATGAGCATGCACAGGTTAAAAGTTGGCCACAGTATTAAAAACACTCCAAAACAACACACTTAAAACCCACTTGGAGCACACACAATGAAGAATAAAACTACCAGGTGGAACCTGCCGAGGGAAAGGTCAGAGAGGATGGAAAAGGAGGGGAGAGCAAGGGGCAGCAGGGGAAGCGGCGGGATGAAGAGAGGAGGGGCAACCGTAGGTTCACGAAGAGGCAGGAGACACGTGGGGTGGGAGAGGAAAATGGAGGACAGGGCTGGAGGGAGTGCAGAGACACTGAAAGGAGGCACAAGAGATGGAGGGGGAGTAGGAGGGGGAAGCCGCTCAGGAGGAAGGAGGGGGAGGAGAGGGAGCTCTGAGGAGGAGGCAGGAAGAGGGGGTTAGAGTTGGTAGGAAGGGTAGATGTCAGGGCGAAGCTCATCATCCGGGAGAGATAGATGGTGGAAGTTGTGTTGGGAAAGGAGATGGTGTGGAGATGGAGAGAGGGAGGGACACAACGGTAAAGGCACGGCAACTGGTTAGGGGTGGACAGGAAGGGAGACAACAGGGGGTGAGGGGGATAAAGGCAGCGGACAATATATAGTGTGCGGATGTGTTCAAGGAAAAGGAAAAGGTGGGGGAAGGGGATGAGGTTGTAGAGGATGCGCGTGGGGGACGGAAGGCGGATGCAGAAGGTGAGGTGGAGCAGATGGCTTCCGAGGATTTGGAGGGCATTATAGAACCGGGGAGGGGCGGAAATCCAGGCGACGCTGGTATAACGAAGGATGGGTCGGATCATGGATTTGTAGGTGTGAAGGATGGTGGACGGATGCAGACTCCACGACTGGCCGGACAGGAGTTTCAGGAGGCGGAGGCGGTTGTGAGCTTTGTTTTGGATGGTAAGGAGATGGGGAGTCCAGGTGAGGTGGCGGTCGAGTGTGAGGCCGAGGTATTTGAGGGTAGGAGTGAGACGGATAGGATGGCCATAAATGGTGAGGTAGAAGTCATGGAGGCGGAAGGAGCGGGTGGTGCGACCTATGATGATCGCCTGGGTCTTGGAGGGATTAACTGGTTGCACCAAGCGGTGAATTGATCAAGGTGGGTTTGGAGGGTATGTTGGGATCGTTGAAGGGTAGGATAGAGGGCTAGGAAGGCGGTGCCATCAGCAAACTGGAGAAGATGAACGGGAGGGGGAGATTTGGGCATATCAGCAGTGTACAGCAGATAGAGGAGAGGAAAAAGGACAGAACCTTGGGGCACACCGGCTGAGAGGTAGAAAGTATGGGAGTTGGAATTGTGGATAGTCACATAGGAGGGACTATGGGAGACGAAGGAAGCAACGAGACGGACGAAGTTGATGGGGAGAGCACAGGTCTGGAGTTTGAAGGGGAACCCGGGATGCCAGACACGGTCATAGGCGTTCTGGAGATCAAGGGAAACAAAGACAGCAGAGCGACGGGAGTTTGTTGGAGGGAAAGAAGATTGGTAAGGTTAAGGAACTGGTCGTCGGCAGAGAAGGACGGGTGGAAGCCACATTGGTTAAGAGGAAGCAGGTGGTGCTGGTTAAGGTGGCAGTGAATACGGCGAGAGAGGATGGCCTCGAAGACCTTACTGAACACGGAGGTGAGGCAGATTGGACGATTGGAAGAGGTATCAGAGGGCGGTTTGTTAGGTTTAGGGAACAGCAGGACACGGGAAGTCTTCCACAGGTCGGGGTAAAATCCTGTGGAGACAGGAGATTGTACAGAGTAGCAAGGACAGACAGGAAGGATGGAGGGGATTCCTTGAGGTGACGGTAGGTGAGGCCATCATGACCAGGGTCAGTGTTGCGTTTGGAGCGGAGGACGAGTGTGATGTCTTGTGCCGTAATGGGAGTGTTGATGTCTGAGGGGGGTAACCGCGATCCAAGTAATGGAAGCTAGGGGCGAGCAGGTGGACAGAGGTGTCAGTGGGGTCAAGGACGGTGGGGAAGAGGGATTAATCAATATGGGGATCGTCAGGAATGGAGAAGATCTCGGATAGGTGGGAGGCAAAATGGGTAGCCTTACTGAGGTTGTCAGGAAAGGGTCGATCGTCATGGAGGATGGGGTAATGCGGGGTGGGATGGCTACCAGTAAGGCGGTGGAAGGCTGACCAGTACTTGGAGGAGTTGACAGGGAGGGTGGAGTTGAGACGTGTGCATGTCTGGCGCCTAGCGAACTCATACCGCCCCTTAAATGCACGTAAACAGGCTACGTTTCCTCTTCCCCACCAGAGGGGGACACCAAAGCTGCGATTTTCCACAGCGGCGCCACAGCCAGGAACGGAGGGCGACTGCTTCACACTACGCACTGCGACACACTCTTCAAAACAGGAAATTTTTACCACTGCTCACCTTTCATTATTATCAACGCCATTCGGTATTTCTCCTATTCACTAACCACGTGATCCCGTAAAAATTTCCGATGCGCCTACAAGTAACTGTCAGTTACGTGGGCCAAAATGAGGTTGAGAAAATAGCATGTAGAAATGTTAGAATCAATAGAAACACGGAGTGTGCAGTGCCCTATCTTTCAATTATGAAATCACAACGTGGATTCAGAAAATAGGATGTCGAAATGTCAGTCGACAGTAGCAATCTGTCGACTCAGTACAGATGGCTGTCATCCACGACAGAAACCAAGAAAGATCTCAGTATCTGTTAACACGAAGAGGGAGCGGTGACCAGGCTGGCTACACATGCCACATGTTCACACTATTCCGTACCACTGGCTCAGCATGGTAGTGACATTGGACATGAAATTTGGCAGTGATCATACTTAATGCAACTATGTGCCCTTGGAATCTACCGTGACAGCGTGCCTGGATAAAATCTTTTCGAATTTCAAGCCGCGTCACTTCGAATAAGATTCTCGAGTTTCAGATCGCTATCTCCGATATCGTCGTCAGGAGTAAAGCTTCTAACTGCTGGGCTGATGCGGTTTTCCGCTTATATAGCCACGATTGCAGTCTCTGACGCCAATCAGACGCGTGCATGCAATGTGAATTAGGCAGCTGTTAGCAGCTCCGGACCTCCGCGGGACCGAGTGACGTCAGGTGGCTCTGTTTCAAACTGCAGCTCCCACCACTCTAAAATCGTCAAGCATCCGTCGTTGTTTCATTTCGACATCCACAGCCCACGCCTACTCCCCACTGTTGACCGCTGATCTCTGTTAAAACTGTTCTTCTGCATTCTAATCTCAAGTCGCTAGTTTTGTAATGAATTTCCAGTACGTCGCTGAACAAGCCACGACCCTCGTGTTTTTCAGCTGTATTTGTGTCATTTCCCAAGCAATACCCAGATGTGGATGACTTGTAAAGCTCAGTTTGTTTACTATCTCGTATCGTGGGGGTCGGCCGGAACGCTGGTCTCAGCCCATGTCTCTGAAACACACGCCCTAACTTGCTGCTCGTTGCCACTCAATATGGCAGGAAAGCAGCAGGCTCGGCATCTTCTGACGATTCACAAGGCGTGGCAACTGAATTGAGTTTACAATTTCCATTTTCCTGCAACCATTCTCTCTGAACAGGTGTCTCAAGTGCTACAATTCAGACTGTAGGTGGTCTTAGATAGAAATAACTTTCGCTCTGCGAACTAACGTGTTTAAGACTGCTTTCCTATGTAGAGTGTGTTGCAGAGTGTCGATGTTTAAATATCGATCATATGCGTAAGTTTCCGGTACAACGACTAATACAGACATCTTCTGCCTTCCACTCAAATAAAATAAATAATAACAGTAGCTTGCAACACACCAGCTGCTGGTAGTGCATTCACGAGGCAAAAAGGCACAACAGCCAACCATTCACTTACGGCCCACTCGTCCCCACTCCGTACTCTCGCCACTTTCTCCTCGCTTCCCCACAGACAAACAACCCGTGTGCCAACGGTTTGGATTACGCGAGACGGCGAAAGTGCAGCCCACTTAGGTTATTAGTTGGAACAGTGTCAACCACGATACGTGATTACTCTGCTATTCGCAATTAAGTGCCTGGCAGAGGGTTCAATGAACCACTTTCAAGCTGTCTCTCAACCGTTTCACTCTCTAACAGTGCGCGCGAAAAATGAGCTCTTACATGTTTCTGCACGAGTCTTAATTTCTCTTATTTTATAGTGATGATCGTTTCTCCCTATCTAGGTGGGTGCCAACTGTTTTCGCAATCGGAGGAGAAAACTGGTGATTGGAATTTCATGAGAAAAACCCGTCCTAACGAAAAACGCCTTAGTTTTAATAGTTGCCACTCCAATTCACATATCATGTCTGTGGCACTCTCCCCTATTTCGCGATAATACAAAACGAACAGCCCCTCTTTGTACTTTTTCGATGTCATCCGTCAGTCCCACCTGATGCGGATCCCACACCGTACAGCAGCACTCCAGAATAGGACAGACAAACGTGGTGTATGCAGTCTCTTTAGTAGACCTGTTTCCCCTATCTTCTCAGAACATAAAACATGAATTACGACTAAAGTGATTATACATTTAACGTTGAAAGGGTTTACAAATAGAAGCTTATAACAGAGCAAAAATGCAACGATATTTCTCTGTGCATGTACTAAATTGTGTTTTTAAAAGCAAGAAATACTACATAAAAGGGGAGAGGGTGTCACGTACTAACATTTGTTGAGAGCTAATAGCTGATATGGAAAAACTTGTTTTTGGCGTTGGAGAACTCTACGAACAATAGCTTATAACAGAACACCATTGCAATGACAATTTGCCATGCATCTCTTTAATCGTCCTATTGAAAGTAATAAATACTGTAAAGAAGGGGGGTACCATGAATTAGAACTCTGGTTGAAAGCTAACTGCTAAAACGGAGAAACTTCTGCTTAGGATCGGAGAAGTTTACAAACGGCGGATGGAGAAAAACAAGCTACAAATTCTAATTCCACATTAGGCTCAAAATTTTACAAGAATGCGTCGAAAAGGCTGAAATACGTCATGTACACATAGAAATTATCATGTAAATGAAATCTTTATCATACTACTGCAACGAGAAAGTGTTTTGCTTAAAATAAGGTGCTCACTGAGACTGGTAAACATATACTATGCGGCACTGCTGATCAACTACGACATCGGAGACGTAATAAAGGGAAAGGAACAAATTTATGTATGTTTGCAGGTGGGGATAATTAGCCGCCAAATAACTGTGAAAATTAATTCTGAAACCTTCAGCTCCCTTTATTTTGCACAACTCGCTGTTAGTTTCGGTCAATGGCCGTTATCACGTTTAGCTGGCATAAACGGGAGGAAAGTTGACCACAATTTGAAGCAAGTCCACATAGACAGCAAGTAGGGTGTTACTAGCTTTCGATGTGGACTTGTTTCTTGACGAAAATTATTCTACACCGTTATTATTTTCAGATATTGTCTACGTACTGTGGTGGGCTTAGAGGAACAAATTACTTTGCTCAAATTATTGTTCAACTTTGCTGTCGTTTGTGTCAGCTAAGCTCGACAATGGTCACTGACTGAAACTAGTATCGAATCGTGCAATATAAATGGTAGCTGAAGGAAAGGAATAAAGTTTGAAGGGAAACACTTGGAAGATATGATGAAGGCAGTAGGTTACACACATAGAACGGAGTAATGCTCAGTGATAAAGACAAATGAGCGAAAGTTATGAAGCGAATCGGAGAGGAAGCTAACGACCTGCGGAACTTACGAGGGGCGTTCAGAAAGTAAGCTCCGATCGGTCGCGAAATGGAAACGACTATGAAATTCCAATAAAGCTTTGCACAGATGTGTTGGGTAGTGTCTCTAGTATAACTCCAGTTAGCATCACGTCGCTCTTCTCATTTCTGAGCTCGCAGTGAGTGCGTAAAGATGTCTAGAAAATAGTGTCTGCCGCCAAGTACGAGGGCCTGGTGAGAAATTTCGCCTGAAGCTATGCAGCTAACATTACATAACTCTGGTGCTGTTTCGTCTTCACGACAATCCTCAGCCGCATTCTGCAGGGGCAATGAAGATGCTCCTGCATCGTTTTCAAATGGAAATGTTAGATTACCCACAATACAGTCCGCAATTGTCTCCCCCTGAGTTTCATCTCTGGTCACATGAACCGCTGTCTTTGAAGACAACATTTTGACACAGACAACGAGGTGTAGGCCAGCGTGGAGAATTGGCGGAAAGCACTGGCGGCTGCCTTCTATGATGAGGCTATTGAAAAGTTGGTACAACGCTATGACAAAAGTCTAAGTCAGAACGGCGACTAAGTAGAGAAGTAGCTGAAAGGTATAGCTAATTGTTACATTAAAACATTTCTGATGTTCACTGTGGTTTCAATTTGGCAATCAATCGGAGCTTACTTTCTGAACAGGCCTCGTAACTAGGCAGTAGGAATAAACACGACGGCCGAAAAAAACATCATAATTAGACAGGCACTGTGAAAAAAAGCATTCTTCAGTATCACATAGACTATTTACAGGGCAGTTGCGAAGGCATTTACTGAAATAGATGTTTAGAGTAGAGCGTTGGGAACTGAAGCGTGGGCCATCGGAAACCCGAAGAAGAGAATACTAGAATCCTTCGAAATACGGTGCCATAGAGGAACGTTAAGGTTTTAATGGGCAGGTAGATAAGAACGGGAATCTATGGAAGACCGTTAGCAGTAAACGATCCAGGTTCATGGGACGTTTTATAGTTGTGCACCAGTAGTTAGGCAGAGGACAGAAGGAGAAGTAGTGTGGAAAATAGTAGCGTTAGAACAAGGTGCTAATTATTACACCGTACGAAAGCAATCTCTATCGTCAACGTTTCGGACGGTACGTGGGGAAGAAAATGTTTTTATTAGACGGGAAGTAACGGACAGCATCAGACCAGTGAAAACATTAATGACTCGTTATTCAGCTTATGTGCATTTTAATAACTGTTAAGCCTTGTTTATTCCGTAGGAAACACGAGCAAACTAGCCCACCGAACGAGAACTCTCTCTGGTGTTACGATAGGCGAACGAGAGCGAACTACGATGGTACCGTTCGGTTCTCATTCAAATTTGTTAACTCGTGTCCCACTGATCATGTCTGTTTTAAAAAGTACTACGTCTTCAGGCAACGAGTGGCCTACCGGGACCATCCGACCGCCATGTCATCCTCAGTCGATGATGCGGATAGCAGGGGCGTGGGATTAGCACACCGTCGTTACGATAGTATTCTTGACCGAAGCCGCTACTATTTGGTAGCATCACGAGGCATGGCGGCCTGGATGGTCACCCATCCAAGTGCCGACGACGCCCGACCGTGCTTCGGTGATTTCACGGGAACCGGTTTATCGATTGCGGCAAGGCCGTTGCCCCGCTTCTGCTTTAACGAAACATAATAACAATTTCACGTTGACTCCGGTTTGGTGCTAGCATTACTGTAAGTTCTAGTCTGTTATCTTGTCTGTTTCTCTTTGCGTGAGTAATGAAGCTGTCTGAGAAGAAAATAATGTTGCTGATAGAAGAATATAAAGTTCTAATATCCTTCTAGGATCCAAGAGATTCTCAGCACAAATGCTGAAAACAAAACAGTTATGATTGGTAGAATATTGGTTCAACTGGGAATGTGGAAAAGACGAGAAATTCGTTAGATTCCTGCAACAGGAAGAAACCGAGTGAATAAGCATAAACTTAGTGTTTATTTTTATTAAAACGGAAAGTCACAATTAGCGTCTTCCTACCTAATCTATCTGTTATGTCTATTGAAATTAAAAATGTGTGGATCACCTGATAATTCTCAAGGTTCATGTTCACTCTTCTCCCTAAAATGCTGGAGAAATCAAGGAATTTACCTTAAGGTCCTGGAACCATTGAAGTGAAACTTTTAATCTACACCTCCCCATGAAAGAGAGCGGGTTCCGCATATCATGTTAGGACGAACAAAGGCAACGACCGAGGAATGACCAGGCAGGACAGGGCACCCTCTCACCCTGGAAATGAGAAACCATTTACGAAGGTGAAATAACAAATTGATGATCAGTGGGAATCGGATTGGAAGGAAAAGGAAACCATCACATTAAAGATCCACAGATATCCCAGGCGTCAGCAGTAAACCATGCCAGTATCTTCTGCAAAAATTTGCGGAGGTAATATAGTCCCTAAATTGCATTTCCAATTGGCGATTGCAGAAGATACTGACAAGGTGGAGAACAACAATTACAGTTTTAAAATAGCCATCTGGAATGTGGGAACACTGCTGCAGTGCAGGATATCAGAAGACTTATAACTTGAAATGCAACCACTGGAAATACATGTGCTTGGCATATCGGAGATTGCCGCAATAAGGGACTTCTGGTCTCGAGAATACAGACTCATTCAGATAGCAACTAATCGGAACAGATGTGTAATTGGAGGAGTTGGAGTAATTTAAAGAAAAAAAAAACACTGGCTCATGTGTCGAGGGAGATATGCAATACAGCTTTAGGATAATACAAATTAAAATTGAAACTAAACAAAACGTCACTGCGACAACAGAAGTTCAGATGTCGCCATCCAAAGAAGCGGCTGCTTCAGATGACGAAATACATAAAGAAATAAGAAACGTGATAATACATTTTAAGTAAGATAGAAATCTGATTGTCGTGGCGGTATGGAACTTAGGTATGGGTGAAGAAACGGAAGAGGGATTTGGGTAACTATCGACTTAGAAGAAGAAATTAAAGGTGAGCCCGAATAATTGAGTATCGGTCCAGGCACCAATTATTTGATGAAAGGCTCATTCGGTTTCAAATATCTGAAGAAAGAGACAGTAAAGCAGAAATGGGAAGCAAGAAAAATTGAAAACTGAGGGCTAAGCAAGGCAAGGACACAGACAACAAAACAAAATCTTTCCAAAATGACGAGGTAAAAGAGGACTGGGTACAAATTATATCTGGTATATACAAAAAAGCAGAAATAGAAATCTGGGAAAACTGAACCCAAATGCAAGAGAAAAATGATTATACCAGAAGTTACTCAGCTTATCTAAAACAGAATACTATGCAAAAATTAATGTGATGTAGACGGAAAAGTTGAGTAGTGAAGACGAAGGTATTTACAGAAGTCAGGAAAGAAAAATAAAGTTTTCTTGAGGAAATGTGCAGAGAAGTGAAAGAAAATTTGTTAAATGGAAGAAATGATGTAACCTCAGAAAAGCATGCAATTTCTTTAAGAAACGAAAAGCAACTAACTTGTGTGCAACAGAAGACGTGATGAAGGGATTTTAAGAGTACATTGACGGTACATCCTTATCGGAGGATGCAATAGATCAGGAAGAGGAAGCACACTCAAATGACAAAGGAGAAGACATTCGCCAGGAAGAATTTGAAAAAGCTCTTTAGGATCTAAGGGAGAACATAGCAAAGGGTGTTAATGACGTTCTTGCAGAACTAATCAAGAATGTTGGTGACACCGTGAAAATGATGCTGAAACTAATTGGATAACACAAAGGAGATACCAACTGACTTCCAGAAATTGATCGTAGTTCTTATATCGAAGAACGCGCCTCCTGCAACATGTAAACGTTATTGAACGTTAAGTATAATATCTCATGCAATAAAATTGTCTATAAAGACAATTCTGAGGAGAACTGGAGAAAAGCCGGAGAATATGATGAGTGAATATCAGTTCGGATTTACAAGGAGATTACGAATTAGAGAAGCGATTCTGGCACTGAGTATTCTTATCTAAAAGCAAAGATAGGAAAAAAAGGATTTTATATTGATTTTGTAGATATGGGAAAGGTATTTCATTATGTTATCTTGCAAGAGACGTTCCGAATGCTGAAGAAAGCAGGTCTAAAACGCAAAGACCTGCTGGTGACAGACAGGTTTTATAAGAACAAATTGTCTACGTTTAGGAATTTTCAACAGGATTAATAAGCGAACATTAGAAGAGGTGAGAAGCAGGAACCTGGTCTTCCTCCTCTTATGGTCAGTGCTTACGTGCAGTTAGATACATACTAATTTTGTGAAACTCCTGATGTGGGGATCATAACAAGTCGGACAGGAGAGAGAAATGTTGCGTTACCTAGATTATACTGCTTTGGTAATAGAGATGAAAGAAGGTCTGGAGAAGGTCCTAGACAAAATTGAAAGGTTTTTCTGTAATCAATATGGAATGAGAACAAACAATTGAAACACATAAGTAACATCATATAGTGATGATGAGAATAAGAATTGCAAGAGAAGAGCAAGAAAATGTACAGAAATTAAAACCGATGGTAGAAGTCGGAAAGAAATTGTGAGAAGAACAAAAGAGACAAAAATTGCGTTTTATTTAAAAAAGAACTTAGCAACGAGCAAGAACACCTATCTGTAAATAAGGAAACGGATTATGGAAGTACTTGTTTAGAGTGTGAGAAACTTGGACAATATGAAAACAAGAGAGAAGCCAGCTAGAAGCACTGGGGATTTGGTGCACTAGAAGGAAGAGTGGAACCGAAGAATGACGAAAGAAAGCCATAGAGACAGAGTTACCAGTAAAGACGTGTTGAGAAGAGCACAGGAAAGCAGATTTCTGTGGAGGCACATGCAGAGCAGAAGAGACAAACTCGTAGGACACGTTTTAAGGGAAAAATAACATCGTTGGAACAGTAGTAGGTGGAACTGTTGGGGTAAGGAATCGCCAGGGACGGCGACAGCAGATTATGAATGATGTCTGATGCGATAGGTACGTGGAAATGAAAGATGACAGAAGAGGGGATGGCCTGCTACGCTTCCATTCGCTCCAGTGTAAATCAGTCTTTACTGAACAGAGTTGTCACAAGGCTTGTGCAAAGAGTTCTCATCTCTGTCTCTTCTTCACTTCTTCACATCCACTTGGCCTCTATTCGCGTTGCCGGTACTTCGCTCTGACATAGGGATACGTCGACTCCCGTGAAGGAGGTGATGTGGCTTAACGGCGACCGTGGAATGTAATTAAGCTCCGGCGAGAACTACCCAGGTGACTGGCGTTTAATTCCCGAGCTGCTGAGCCAACCTACGGTCCAGTTTCAGCAGCTTCCGTAGGCCGTGCTGCGTGCTCATGTGTCCAACTTTTGGAGGGAAAGTTCCCCATTAACTAGAATGCATGGGCGTAGGGTGAGGGGGAGGGCGAGGGAGAGTTTCGCTGAAACCATACGGTACACCTCGGGGGTTAGGTATTGAAACCGTGCCATTAGGTGAACTCTTAGTCAAGTTGCGTAACGTTCCACACACACACACACACACACACACACACACACACATACACACACACACACACACACACACACCGTGTTTTGTATCCCGCCTTTCAGGCGGCGCGTGGGTCTCCACCTGTAAACTGAAGGGTAGGCCGAATGTAGGAATCGAATAGGAGCACGAAAAGGTGAAGTACTGCGGTACTGCGTGTCTGTTAAAACTCTTTTACTGGTGTATAAACATGTACAAATTATAATATTACTTAACTTTGGCGGATATGAGCACGTAGATGCAAAGCCGTACAGGTATCAACGCTAACAGCTACTGGTAGTTGGACAAACTATCTCTGAAGTAACAAAGTTTGTAGTGGCTAGCCAGACACCACACTTGCTAGGTGGTAGCTTAAATCGGCCGCGGTCCATTTAGTACATGTCGGAACCGCGTGTCGCCACTGTGTGATCGCAGACCGAGCGCCACCACAAGGCAGGTCTCGAGATACGGACGAGCACTCGCCCCAGTTGTACGGACGCCATTGCTAGCGACTACACTCACGAAGCATCGCTCATTAGCCGAGCAGATAGTTAGAATAGCCTTCAGCTAAGTCAATGGCTACGACCTGGCAAGGCGCCATTAGCCGTACATAGTTTGATAGTTATCGTATGAACTGTCGCATCAAGAACGTTGTAAACAAAAGGCGAATTAAAAGTTAAGTATAATAGCAGCTACATATTTTTCTTGCTACCATTCATTACGTATCCTGTTCCAGAATTCACGCCCGTCTGCTTTAGATAGCGTGCATTTCGGCCTCCTCTTTCTACAAGGTGTTGGCACATTTGCCAACACATCATTGGCGACGAGTCAACGGAAAGGGTCTTGTTCTTTCTAATTGCTTACATTTACTTGTGTCATGGCTTCGCCAGATGTACTGTCCGAATTTTATCGCTTGCAGAATCAGCAGACGCAGGTGTTATTGGATGCCCTTGGACAGCTCGTCCAGGGTCAACGTGCCATTCAAACCGATGCGGTAGCCGCCGCTTCGCCGCTACCGCAGCCACAACATGCAGTTGCACCGCCTTTCGCAGTTTTGATGCGGCGCAAGAATCGTGGACCGAGTGGTCACGCCAATTTGGATTTCATCTCGCCACCTACAGAATTCAAGGTAATGAGCGGCAGCCTCACTTATTATTCTGTGTCGGTGTGTCCACCTACCATGTGATAGTGAAATGGTTTCCCCGACGCGACATCGCAACTCTGTCCTACGAAGAAATTTTGTCGGCATTGGACGCCTATTTCAAAGAAACAGTTAATGTAGTTGCAAAACGGTATACTTTCTTTCGTACAAAACGTACGGCCGGTCAAACTAATAGGGAGTGGGTTGCAACATTGCAAGGCCTTACAAGAGATTGTGCTTTTAAGTGTGAATGTGGACTCCCTTATTCAGATACAATGGTACGTGATGCAATTGCACAGAACGTTTCTGATGTTCGCATACGGGAGCAGATTTTGAAGCTAGTTAATCCCTCCCTTCAACAAGTGATAGACATATTGGATAGACAGGACACGCTTGACTTTGCACAGGAATCATTTGAAACTTCGCCAGCCGTGTGTACCATTAACCGGCCCACCGGGCGCACTGCGCATCCCGGTAAACTGCCCTTGCGCACGTCCACGCAGCTGCCGCCACGCTCTAAACCAGGTGTGCCGCGACAGCATACAAATGCAGTGAAATCATGCCCGTGGTGTGCTACTAGACATTCGCATGACAATTGCCCGTCACGCCAAGCTATTTGCTTCTTCTGTAATAAGAAAGGACATGTTCAAAGTGTTTGCCAGAAAAAGCTCCGATCAGACAATCACAATCATTCCAGGCCCTTTGCTTTGCTCCGGAATCGAACCAAGGACATTCAGGCTCGTGGACCTTCGCCCATGGACATTCATGTAGTTAATTCCACTCTGCCCAGTGCCACTCTTTCTCACAGTGACTGTGTTCGTCCCACAAAAAGTGTGTGTCGACGCCGCTGGAAATCATGTCAATTAGCAAGTGATGCTGTACCAGTGTCTGTTCAAATTGCACAATACAGTGGCTCTTGTCGTCAGCAGGACAATAAACTTTTTGTAGATTTGGACTTTAATGGCACGGTCATACCATTCCAGCTCGATACCTGAGCTGCTGTTCCATTGCTCAATCATGACACGTACAAACAACTGGGCAAACCTCCGTTGCGTTCCGCAAATGTTAAGCTAACTACATATTCAGGACAGAAAATTCCTGTGTTAGAGCAGTGCAGTCTTGTTGCAACATACAAGGGACAAACAAGACTTGTGTCATTTTACGTTCTTCATTCTTCTTCTGCAGTGAACTTGTTTGGCTTAGATTTATTTCAGTTGTTTAACATGTCTATAGTAAATCAGGTCCTATCAGTGAATCAGACTGTGCCTTCAGACAGTGTTTCTCGTCTGTGTGAAGAATTTGCAGACATTTTTGCACTGGGCCTTGGTTGCGCTAAGAATTATGAAGCATATTTGGAACTGAAAGTAAACACGCAACCGAAATTTTTCAGAGCGCGCAATGTTCCTCACGCATTGTGTGATGAGGTCGCAAGAACATTACACGATTTAGAATCGCAGGGTGTAATTGAACGTGTGCAAGCTTCTCTCTGGGCCTCACCCTTAGTAATTTTGCCAAAACCTTCCGGACAACTGAGACTTTGTGTGGACTTCAAGGCAACAGTGAATCCACAACTCGTGATTGCAACTTTTCCCTTGCCCCGCCCGGGAGATCTTTTTGATAAACTGTGCCTGGGTAAATACTTTTCCAAGTTGGACCTAGCAGATGCATACTTGCAAATCCCAGTGGACGCCGAATCCCAGCGCGTCTTGGTGGTTAACACGCATCTTGGTTTGTACCGATTCAAAAGACTGCCATTCAGGTGTGCATCCGCCCCTGCATTGTTTCAGCAATATTTACAAACCATTTGTGCGTCGGTCCCTACTGCTGCGAACTATCTGGACGATATTGTGATCTCCGGAAAGACAGCCGACGAGCATTTAGCACACCTACGAACATTATTTCAGGTATTGCGACAAAATGGTCTTCGCTTGCGGAAGGACAAATGTGTGTTTTTTGCTCGTGACTTACCATAACTGGGACATGTCATCAACGCCCATGGCATACATCCGAGTCCAGAGCACCTCCGTGCCATACAAGATTTGCCTTCGCCACAGAATATGAAACAGCTACAGAGTGTGTTGGGTAAAATTAACTATTATCATCGCTTTCTGCGCAATGCCTCTTCTATTTCAGCTCCGCTTCATAGCTTACGCCGTAAGGGTGTTCCGTTCGTCTGGACGACGGAATGCGAACGCGCCTTTCGCCAGTTGAAATCGGCGTTGCTTTCTAATACTTTCCTTACGCCATTCGATCCCCAGAAACCCCTTTTGTTGATGGTAGATGCATCGTATTTCGGGATCGGTGCTGTGCTTGCGCACAAAGTTGGCTCGCATGATCGCCCTATTGCCTTTGCGTCCAAATTGCTCTCGTCTGCGCAAAGAAATTATTCCCAGATAGAGAAAGAAGCTTTGGCTCTCGTGTTTGGTGTTACTAAGTTCCATGATTTCTTGTATGGTCGTCACTTTACCATCATCACAGACCACAAACCTTTGACGTCGCTTTTTCATCCGAACAAGCCTGTACCTCCGCGTACAGCGCAGAAATTCATTCGCTGGTCTATTTTCCTCTCGCAGTACCGCTACGATATCTTGTATCGGTCCACTGCTAAGCACGGAAATGCTGATGCGTTGTCCCGTTTGCCTCTTGCTGAGGATAGAGCATTCGATTCTTCCGAACTTGCTTGCATGTTCATTGATTCGGAAACCGATGAAGTGGTCGAATCGTTTCCGATTGATTTTCGTCGTGTCGCTACAGCCACAGCCGCTGACCCTGTCCTTGCTATCGTTTTGCGTTTTGTTGCTACGCAATGGCCTTTGTCAAAGTCTCGGATCGAGGATCCGTTGGTTCGCCGATTTTTTGCTCACAAGGAGACTCTTTTTGTTCGACGTGGTGTTTTGTTGTTGCGTTCTGATAATGATCAGTCCAGAGTCGTTGTCCCACGTTCGTTACAGTCCTCTGTTTTACGGCTTCTTCACCAAGGACATTGGGGTATAGTGCGAACGAAACAACTTGCTCGTCAGCACTGTACTTGGTTCGGAATAGATGCTGCGATTACGAATATGTGTTCTTCTTGCATGGCGTGTGCCGAACAACAATCCGCATCGCCGCGGAAAGTTTTTGCGTGGCCAAAAGCCACTTCCCCTTGGCAACGCTTGCACATCGATTTTGCTGGTCCATTCTGGAATGCTCGATGGTTGCTTCTGGTAGATGCCTTCAGTAATTTTCCTTTTGTTGTCCGGATGTCTTCCACAACGTCATCTGCCACCATCTAGGCGTTGTCTGCTATCTTTTGCATTGAAGGTCTTCCGCAGACTATTGATTCCGACAATGGCCCACAATTCATGTCCGCAGAATTTCAGTCATTCTGCCAGGCCAATGGTATTCAACATCTGACATCCGCGCCGTTTTCGCCTCAGTCAAACGGTGCCGCTGAACGCTTGGTCCGGACTTTCAAGTCACAGATGTTGAAATTGAAAGAGTCGCATTCTCGGGAGGACGCGTTGTTGCTGTTTTTGTCATGGTATCGCTCTCAGTCCCGAGATGGTCGCTCGCCGGCTGAGTTGCTCCACGGTCGTCCTCATCGAACCTTGATGTCTTTGCTGCATCAGCCGCATTAGGTTCCTGTGCAGCGGCAGACTCCTGCTTTTGCTCCAGGCGACGTTGTATTCTATCGCAACTTTCGCGGTTCACGGCGTTGGCTCGCAGGGCGCATTCTTCGCTGCCTCGGCCGCGCTATGTATCTGGTTTTGGGGGCCACTGGTGAGGTGCTCCGGCATCTCAATCAGCTGCGCCTCTGTCGTCGCACGGGTTCTGCCACTCCCGTCTGCTTCCAGCGACGGTGCCGTCCGGTCAGCGCCCTGGGGACCGATCTACTGGCTCGCCTCATCCCCAGGTGTTACCGACAATGCCTTCCATTTTGCCCCATGGCGACGCGCCGCCGCAGCCGCCGCCGCCGCCGCCTGTTCTCCTGCCGGCGCCGCCCGCATTCGACGCTTCGCTGCAGCCGCCAAGCGCCTCCCTGGGTCACGCGCCGCCGATCGCTTCCCGTGACCAGCTGTCCTCCGCCATGGAACTCTTGCCCGCTCCGGACCACATGGCGTCTTCGCGCGTCGGATACCCCGACGCAATGGAGGTCGACCCTTCGGCCCCTCCTGCCTCTTTACGGGCGCATACACCGCATGTTGACGTGCACCCTGGACTAGGTTTTCAGGCGTTTCCTAGCTCCCCTCGGACCGAATGGCCGGGTGCGGGTGGCACAGCCTCGCCTGTTGTTAGGCTCCCCACCTCCTCGCATACGTCAACATGGGGTCCTCCCCACGGCAGGCAGAAGCCTTATAACACGACCGTTCGCCGATTTGCGGGGGAGGAATGTGGTGTCACCGCCAGACACCACACTTGCTAGGTGGTAACTTAAATCGGCCGCGGTCCATTTAGTACATGTCGGACCCGCGTGTCGCCACTGTGTGATCGCAGACCGAGTGCCACCACAAGGCAGGTCTCGAGATACGAACAAGCACTCGCCCCAGTTGTACGCACGACATTGCTAGCGACTACACTGACGAAGCATCGCTCATTAGCCGAGCAGATAGTTAGAATAGCCTTCAGCTAGGTCAATGGCTACGACCTAGCAAGGCGCCATTAGCCTTACATAGTTTGATAGTTATCGTATGAACTGTCGCATCAAGAACGTTGTAAACAAAGGACGAATTAAAAGTTAAGTATAATAGCAGCTACGTATTTTTCTTGCTACCATTCATTACGTATCCTGTTCCAGAATTCACGCCCGTCTGCGTTAGATAGCGTGCATTTCGGCCTCCTCTATCTACAAGGTGTTGGCACATTTGCCAACATATCAGAAACAATGCTGCTAGGTCGTCTCCTCGGAATCAAATGGGCTGAATCTGGAGCGGCCCTCACAGAGCTGCACAGCGCCGGCTAGAGAGCGCTGTCGTCTGTGTCGTAGTGCCAACCTACGAACTTGCACCTACGCCGTGGCATCGCAACTATCGATGCCATACTGTGAGCAATACCAATTGTTACACCATGAAGCATCAGTGTCATATTTATAAAGGGCGTTCAAAAAGTTTCACACGTCTCTAATTCTTTTATTTTTTGTAGGAGGAGAATGAAATTTTTTGTGAACGTATTTGGAACATTTAGCTACAAGCTGGTATATAAAAGTATTTTCTTTAGTTTACAGGTGAGCCATAGTGGACCGTGAAGCAGATGACAAGCTGGGACAACGGAAGGTGATGGAGTTCATCTTCAAGACCGGCGACGACTCTGCCACAACGATTCACAGGAAGTTGCTCCCTGTTTATTGGGAGGACACAGTGGATCGCAGCAGTATCCAGCGGTTCAAAAATGGTTCAAATGGCTCTGAGCACTATGGGACTTAACATCTGAGGTCTTCAGTCCACAAGACTTAGAACTACTTAAACCTAATTAACGTAAGGACATCACACACATCCATGCACGAAGCAGGATTCGAACCTGCGACCGTAGCAGCAGCGCGGTTCTGGACTGAAACGCGGCCAGCAGTATCCAGCGGTGATTGCAGAGGTTTAAAGAAGATGATTTCTCTCTCCTGGACAATCCACGAATCGGTAGAACATTGACGGCAGTGACTGATGGGAATGAGGAGACCATTGATCAAATCATCCAGAATGACAGATGTGTGACGATTTTTACCTCTTTGGTCATCTGCGAGGTAACACATTTGATAGTGAGAAAGACCGTATTTCCTGTGTCAAGCGATGATTTAAAAGTCAGTCCCCAGAATTTCACCAAAGTGCATTTGCATCATGGAAAGAACGTTGGGCCAGATGCATCACATCTGACGGAGGCCACATTGAGTAGGCGCAATGTATAGCTAAATGTTTCAAGTATGTTCACAAAAATTTTCAATCTTCTCCTGAAAAAGATTTAAAAATTGGAGACTGCTGTGCAAAACGTTTTGAACGCCCTCATTACAAAAGAACTTCGTAGAGATGTTCATCAAACTGCCAGTATCACACGATCAAACGTTCAGTTCATTCAGAAGTTCGTGTCCATCACCAGTGCTAATGTAAGATGTGACCCAACAGGTTCGAATATTGATACGCTGCAGATAAGGAAGAACTTTGGGTGGTAAGGTGCCAAATTTCAAGAAATTTCTGAAACGGAAAAATATTAGAACAAATAAGCCCTCGGTCACAAATATTAAGTCAAAATTGACTAGGTTTCGACGAAACTATGAGCGTCGTCTTCAGAATTAAATTAACTGTTCTAAAACATATTAGGTATTTATTACATTGATAAAATTACAGTTTGTTCTGACTGGAAAGAGATGCAGTACTTACAAGTCACATTTTAAAAAAATCTAAGCCGGAAAGGCGACGTCATGAATAGTTGTGAATGAGATGGCGAGCCGCTGGGGGCTGCTCGTACTTGAGTGAACAAGGGTTGCCACAAGACTGAGGTGCTGACGTTAGAAAGTGTGGGTAAGTAAACATGCTGTTGCTACGAGCGCCATCTAGTAGCCGCAGAAACAACTAGGCTACTGTACATTCAAAATTAGACACACGAAATTGTGATGAAGCTGATTCAGGCATAACGTAAGCACTAATAATAATAGGATGAAGTTACATATTTATCTACTTTATACAGAGACATATTTATAACGTAAAAAAACGTCAGTTATGACATACAAGAAAACAGCAAAGATGTAACAGGAAAATAACATTTCGGCAAACTGCATGAGGAAATCTGAATCAAAGATCAAGCAATGGCTTTATACAGTCGAAAAAGTTTTTATTTCGCAGCTGCAGCTGTTCGTTGAGAATGAGGCCATCATGACGAGAGAGATGTTACAAAATCTCCAATTCCTCTAAAACATCTAATCTACGCCCCTTCTTTTCGGTATGCAGAATATTGCTATCGCCTATGGCTTTAGGCACAGAAACGACAATTTATTAAAAAACGGGCTACTGGAAATATATATGTATTTCTTTAGCTCGTCTTTAGTGGTTCTGAGAAATTCAATAAATTGAAGAAAATTAGCTGAACGTTTTTATAACTGTGTAATTCAAGGCAGCAAAGCAATAATAGCCACCAAATACAAACAAACAATACAATTTTACTAACAGATTATTTCGTTTCATCTCACTCTGGCACCGAGCGGCGTGGCGCAGTGGTTAGCACACTGGACTCTCATTCGGGAAGACGACGGTTCAATCCCGCGTCCGGCCATCCTGATTTAGGTTTTCCGTGATTTCAAGATTTTAAACATGGCTGCAAGGTCACCCGCCAATATGGCGGCGCACACAGCCATGCATGAACACCCACCTACCTCCCCAGGGGTCAGAACCCCTGCAACCCACACAGAAATGATAATTAATAAATAATTAATTTATAGATCTAAAAGATAAGAGTTTAAAATTAAAGTAGAGGTAGATTTAAAAAAAAAAATCTCTCGAGATAGATGAGGATGCTTCGCCACTTTATAATGAACAATAAAATTAAAAGTAAATGATAAAAGATCTAAATATAAGGGATAGATAATCAGAGAATCAACAGAAAGCATCAAAATGACAGAAAGAGAGCATCCCAGAATGCCCCAGAGAGCATCCCAGAGTGCACCAGAGAGCATCCCAGAGTGCCCCAGAGAACTAAAACACCAAGAAGAATCGCTTCTCAGCTTTTGGCAAGATCAATGTGTAGTAGTATTTAATAGATAAGATTTCCGTGGATTCCCTAAATCGCTTCAGGCAAATGTCGGGATGGTACCCTTGAGAGGGCACGGCCGACATCCTTCCCCATCCTTCCCTAATCCAACAAGACCGATGACCTCGCTGTTTTGTCTCTTCCACCAATAACCCATCTCACTGTGACGGTTCTGTTTCAGATCAGATTAACAAGCACAGTATTGGCTAAAACGGACAGAACAATATTTCCATTGCCACCAAACTACCATGAATGGAATTTGAACCTTTCCAAGACAGTACTAAAACTTAATGACTCTATATTATTTACTCTGTTGTCAATATAAGTTGAACTCTTACAAATCACGCATATTTCTAGGTCGAATTTCTGGCTTTCCTGGCGCAAATTGCAAGCGTCTGCCGCTAGAGGGCAGCATGCGCGCAGCCCTGAGTTGGCTTCATCCGGTTATCATCTGTTACCAAAACTTAATGGACACCTTCCAGGACTTTACTTTGGTAGTGGTGATGTGGTGCAAGCAGAGGTGAGGTTCTGGCTCCATTAACAAAGTCGAGCGTTCAGCAGTGACAATTAGCAAACTGGTCTTTCATTTCGAGCAATGCGTTGTTCCCCGGAGTAACTATGAATCCATGAAGAAGAAAGATGTAGAATGTTAGTAAATGTCGTTTTATTTTGAAATCTTCAAGAGTTTTCACATAAAAAATTCGGAGACAGTACATTGCAAAGTGGTTCAAATGGCTCTGAGCACTGTGGGACTCAACTGCTGAGGTCGTAAGTCCCCTAGAACTTAGAACTACTTAAACCTAACTAACCAAAGGACAACACACACATCCATGCCTGAGGCAGGATTCGAACCTGCGACCGTAGCGGTCGCGCGGTTCCAGACTGTAGCACCAGAACCGCTCGGCAGTACATTGCAGTACGCCCTCTTATTTATCAGTTCAGCGCAAGCAACGAGACATTATGAAATAAGCAAAACAAATTTACGAATGTAACTACCGGTAAACGTCTCGTAGCAACAGTGGATTTAACTTAAACCTGAACCAAGCACCTGAACATCATGGCACGACTCCAAGTATATTTATTGTACAAGGGCTATTCGTAAAGTGAGGAATGATCGGTCGCGAAATGAAAACCACCTTGAAAATCCGACGAGGTTTTTCACAGGCGTTTTAGGCCGTGTCTCAAGCATGCCCGTCGCATCAAGACGCTCTTTTCCGTTGTGAGCGCACTGTGAGCGAGTAAAGGAGCCAAGAACAACGGTGTCTCCCGCCAAGTAGGAGGGCCCACTGAGAAGCTTCGCTTTAATGAATGCAACCCACCTAACACAACTGCCACGCACTCCCTTCCTTATAGTAATTCTCAGCCGCACTCTGCAGGGGCAGTGAAGACGCTCCTGCACCGATGGGAAGTGTTCGATCATCCATAACGCAACCCTAATTAGCTCGTCTAGAGTATCATCTCTGTTCACACGAGACGCTTGATACGAAGACAACATTGGGGTGCAGGCCAGTGTAGAGATTTATTGGAAAGCACAGGCGACTGCCTTCTCTGACGACGGTATTGGAAATTAGGTATAACGCTCCGACTAATGTCTAAGTCGGAGCGGTGGCTATGCAGAGAAGTACCTGGAAGATGTCGCTTGATTTTCAAAGAAAACACTTTTGATTTTCACTGTGGTTTCCATTTCGCGACCGATCGTTCCTTACTTTCCGAACAGCCCTCGTATATATTCTGAAGCGGCGAGTTAGTATTTGTAGCGATGCCAGTAACCGAATCCAGGTCTGCTGCTTATTAGGCAGGTGCGTAAGCTACTAAGTAACCATGGTTCACACAACCGCACGGATCACCCTGGCACGCCTCCCTGCTCGATCCAAATTCTCACTGCCACCCCTGTCTACTTTAAATGCCCCTTGCATACCAACAAAATTTCCGGAGCTCTCCGTGTTCTGGAACAGCACCTCTGCATCAAACGTAAATGGTGGGTCGTTATACAAATTAAAATGACACAATTACAGAGACCTTACTGGTCTCATACAGATAGTTTTCATGTATATGGACTGATGTGGCCAGTGAAAATTTGTACCAAGGCCAGGACTCGAACCCAGGTCATCTTCTGGATCCCCTATTTACGTTAGATGCTTAGGTGCTAGAAGTGTGTGTGTACACACAGTACACTGGGCACTCGTAACGTCGACCCATGAATGTGCCAATATTAACACCACCACACCAGTCACTGTGACTGAAATGGGCACGTGACCATCGGCACTGCTACAGTCGCAGGTTCGAATTCTGCCTCGGGCATGGATTCCCGTGGTGTCCTTAGGTTAGTTAGGTTTAAGAAGTTCTAAGTTCTAGGGGACTGATCATCTCAGATGTTAAGTCCCATAGTGCTCAGAGCTATTTGCACCATTTGAACCATCGGCACTGGAGGTTGATACAGTGGCACGCGTTGCGTGGTCTCATGAATCCCGATGCCTTCTTCATCATGCCGATGGGACGGCACGAATCAATCGTCTTCCAGGGCAGCATCTCCTTGACAATTGTACTGCGGGACACAAACAAACTTCCTCGACTCCATTATGCTCTCGGCATCCTCGGGTCCAGTGCAGCTCGTGCAAAGCACCATGACGGCCAAGGAGTACCGTACACTGGTTTTAGACCACGTACACCACTTCACGACGATCATGTTTCCCGGCGACAGTGGGCTTTCTCAGCAAGACAATAAACCATGTCGTATGGCCAGTAGTGTGATAGAGTAGTTCCTGGGACACAGTAGCGAGCTCCAGTTGATGTGCTAGCTCCAAAATTCGCCACATCTGTACCAGATGGAACGCGGCGTCAGAGTTCATGGCCTCCTCGTTGGAATTTATGTGTGCAGATGTGTTGCCAACTACCTCCAGCAACCTACCAAGGTCCCATTGGTGTCAAGCCATAACGCCTCGCAGCTATTAGCGTGCCGAATGGGGTCATAATCTTGTGGTTGATCAGTGTGTATCTTTGATTGTCGAGTCTTGTTATACTTTTAAACGTTATTGTAGTTCGAATATTTTCCGTTTTGGCATTCTCGAAAATTATTATGCCTCAAAAATCTGTTTTGTTACTGGTGTGAAGTTCTAGATTTGCTATGTATATCCTGGTGGAAGTGTGATGCAATCACTCGTGGCAGTTGATTCCATGAGATTGGACACAGCTGAAAACTGGACTTTTGAGGCAGCCACAGAAGCCAAATCAACAAGGAAAGGAAGAGAGAAGGAATTTGTAAACCAAGAATATAATGCATGTAGAATGTATAGGGAACAACAGAGGAGTTCTTTAGATGAAATATATCTTTGAATTGAATCTCCTGAAAATAAAATTGTCTGATAGAGTTATTTGATGGATAAAAATCTATTTGAACTAGAGGTTTGAGAACTTTTGTGATTATTTCAGAATACCTTTTGGAAGTGGAGGAGACTGAGGACGCTAACGTACTGATAACGGGAAGGAAGACATATACTAACTTTCTATAGGTCAAAAATCTTAATTTTTATTAGCAAATGTAAATACAGTGCTGGCCATTAAAATTGCTACACCATGAAGATGAAGTGCTACACACGCGAAAATGAACCGACAGGAAGAAGATGCTGTGATATGCAAATGATTGGCTTTTTAGAGCATTCACACACGGTTGGCGCTGGTGGCGACACCTACAGCGTACTGACGTGAGGAAAATTTCCAACTGATTTCTCATACACAAACAGAAGTTGACCGGCGTTGCCTGGCGAAACGTTGTCATGATGCCTCGTGTAAGAAGGAGGAATGCGTACCACCACATTTCCGAATTTGGTAAAGGTCGGACTGTAGCCTATCACGATTGCGCTTTATCGTATCGCGACATTGCTGCTCGCGTTGGTCGGGATCCAATGACTGTTAGCAGAATATGGAATCGGTGGGTTCAGGAGGGTGATACGGAACGCCGTGCTGGATCCCAACGGCCTCGTATCACTAGCAATCGAGATGACAGGCATCTTATCCGAGGGGCTGTAACGGATTGTGCAGCCACGTCTCGATCCCTGAGGCAACGGATGAGGACGTTTGCAAGACAACAACCATCTGCGCGAACAGTTCGACGATGTTTGCAGCAGCGTGGACTATCGGCTCGGAGACCATGGCTGCGGTTACCCTTGACGCTGCATCACAGACAGGAGCGTCTGTGATGGTGTACTCAACGACGAAACTGGGTGCACGAATGGAAAAACGTCATATTTTTCGGATGATTTCAGGCTCTGTTTACAGCATCATGATGGTCGCATCCGTGTTTGCCGACATCGCGGTGAACGCACATTAGAAGCGTGTATTCGTCATCGCCATACTGGCGTATCACCAGGCGTGATGGTATGGGGTGCCATTCGTTACACGTCTCGGTCACTTCTTGTTCACACTGACGGCACTTTGAACAGTGGACGTTACATTTCAGATGTGTTACGACCTGTGTCTCTACCCTTCATTCGATTCCAGCGAAACCCTACATTTCAGCAGGATAATGCACGAACGCATGTGGCAGGTCATGTTCGGGCCTTTCTGGGTACCTAAAATGTTCGACTGCTGCCCTGATCAGCACATTCTCCAGATCTCTCACCAATTGAAAACGTCTGGTCAATGGTGGCCGAGCAACTGGCTCGTCACAATACGCCAGTGACGCCTGCTTGCTGAGGATGACGTGGCGGCCTGTCGGTTCCGTTGAGCCTTCACGGCCTGTTCGACCGGAGCCTAGTGTAGTTTATTGAAAAACACAGGCAACACCTCAGCAGTAAGTGACAACTGCCTGCAACATCATGTTCTATCAGCAACGTCGCCTGCCTATAGGGTGATGTTGCTGTATATCGTTGCGTCATTGCACCAACACTATTGCGTCCAAACATCACCGGAAAGAGTGACTGTGTAAACTGCCATCCTGCCGGGAGAGTGTTTTGATGACCACGACAGTGATGCCTGTGGGCTGGGGATGACACGGCGGCCGGTCGGTACCGTTGAGCCTTCACGGCCTATTCCGCCGCAGTCTAGTCTATTGAAAAACACATGCAGCACCTCAGCAGTAGCTGGCAACTGCCTGCAACATCATGTTCTATCAGCAATATCGCATGCATATAGGGCAGTGTTGCCGTATATCGTTGCAGCATTGCAGCAACACTATTGGAGCCAAACGAGACCGGAAAGAGTGACTGTGTAAACGCTACTTCCCCGGGCACTCCTGAATGTGGGGCAACACATTTCGTCTAAGTTAATGGTGCTCCCCCCCTGGCGGCCGTGTCGAACAATGATGCGGCTGCCCACGTTGTGGCGACACCGGTGCGAAGGTAAGCAGCGAAACGCCGTTCCGCTTCGTTCGCGGCAATTGGCGGCCGGAAGGAGGGAGACAAATACGGAGATAACGGCCCGCGTGGGCGTCGCCTCGGGAGGCGGGCCGCCTGTGATGTGATGCGGGGCGAGCAGGCGAGACAATAGCCCATTGTGTGGCCGGGGGAGAGCCCACTCGGCGGTCAGTGGCTGCGCACAAAGGAAGCGGCACGGCCGCCCCTAAGGAGCTGAGCGGACAAAGCTGGCCGAGAAAGCTCCGGGCAGAGCACTTCTTGCCGACGCTGGCGCTGGATGCGTGAGCTCGCCACCGTTTACGGACGCGCACAAAGTAGGCCAACGATGGCCAACAAATTGCAGCTGGTGGATTCGGCCGAATGATAGTCGCCAACGCAAGTCAGCATCTCATCTTCGACGAAACAAGCGGTTGGGGCTCCTGGTATTCGACCACGTGAAATCGTAGCTGCCTGTGATATCTTATCGAAGTAGCTCCCGTTTTGTTACTGTTACGAAGTAACGTTTTAATTACAATCTCACTGGCCGATGCTACGTGAGAAGAAGAGAATTTAGCCATCGTCGCATATACACTCGTCGCAGAAGTATTCGGACAGCGGGAAGTTTCAAAAATGGTTCAAATGGCTCTGAGCACTATGGGACTTAACATCTGTGGTCATCAGTCCCCTAGAACTTAGAACTACTTAAACCTAACGAACCTAAGGACATCGCACACATCCATGCCCGAGGCAGGATTCGAACCTGCGACCGTAGCGGTCGCGCGGTTCCGGACTGTGCGCCTAGAACCGCTAGACCACCGCGGCCGGCGGGAAGTTTCAAATGAATACTCGAGAAACACTGACTATGAAACCCAGACATATTTATTAGCGATGTATAGGCGTAACAACATTAATCACAAAAGAATTATTGTACTATTTCGTTTCCAAAACATAAATAACAGAAAAATTAACAACAAAAATGAAACATCCTGCACACCCAGCTGCTACAAAGTATTCGGACACTGTCCAATAAATGTTCATAAGTTGTACGACTAAATTTTCAATACCTTGTGGGTCCACCTTCCATTTTCAATACCTCCTCCAATTTGCTAGGCTTACTTTCCACGAGTTTTTTCGTGAAATCTGGGCCTATATTTACCCATTCTTGGCGCAGTTTCTCTTTCAAGGTTTCCTTCGTATAGATGTGGTCCGCGCGGAGGGTTCGTTTCAATTTATCCCACAAATGTTCGATTGGGTTAAGGTCTGGTGATTGGGGAGGGGGGTGGAATACTTTCGGGCAATTGAAGAGCAACCACATTTCTACAATATGCGCGGTATACTTGGGATCATTATCCTGATAAAAATAAAAGTTGTTCGCAATACCTAGATGTCGTGCAGTCTGCTTGAAATGTCCTCGCAGTATATTCAAATACGCTTCCTTGTTCATCGTAACATCAACGAACACTAAATCACCTACACCATTGCCGGACATGCATCCCCACACAATGATGCTCCCACCTCCAAACTGTACTGTTGGTTTGAGGTTCCTGGGATTCAGCTCTTCATTGGTCTTTCGCCACATGTTTGCATTTCCGTCGCTTTGCCATAATGTAAATTTACATTCGTCGCAAAATATCACCCGATTCGACCAAGCCTGACCGTATTCGGCGTATTCCCTCGCAAACTGCATACGCTTCTACTGGTTCACTGCATTTATGAATGGCTTTCGCCGTGCCACTCGACCATGATACTGCGATCGTCGTAGTACTCTCCGCACGGTTTCGGGATGAACTTTTATACCGAGGTCTCCCTCCACCTCACTTGCAATTCGTGTGGCACATATTTTCGGACTCTGTTGTACCTTTCGCACAATCACACGTTCATGTCTCTGTGAAAATGTCCGTGGCCGTTCTGTACTG
This sequence comes from Schistocerca serialis cubense, assembly GCF_023864345.2. Taxonomy (NCBI): domain Eukaryota; kingdom Metazoa; phylum Arthropoda; class Insecta; order Orthoptera; family Acrididae; genus Schistocerca; species Schistocerca serialis. Next base: position 217,355,064 of record NC_064647.1, on the reverse strand, counting down.
CAACGGAATTCCAATCTGTCTTCTTTCTCCAACAGTTTAATAATGTCGTGAACTGTACTTCCTCATGTTCACTATTGCGGCAATTTCCCTGCAGGTTTTCCCCTTCGCGTGATGATAAACGACAAGTTGCCTTTGCTTGAACGTAGAACACTTCCCTCAGCGCCCCATCGTCGACCTGCACAGGCTCGCAATACGTGTTTACTAATTATCGCTATCGTGTCGCGAAAATGTCGGACACACTGCAGTCGCTTCACCCTCTGCGCGTCTCGGAATGAACTATTTCCTCACGTTGTCCGCCTTTGTCCGAATACTTTTGTTACACCTTCCCGTTCCGTTTTCAGGAAATATTACGTAACAGACACATGTCCAACAACAATTCTTCGTATTTGACGCGTGTTTGACGTTGCGACATCGTACCCAGAGTCCCAAATATATTAGAAAGTGCAATTTCTGTATTTGTTCATGCGGCAAACGGCGAAATCATGGGCCGTTACGTGCTGTACGAACACATTTGCGACTGAGTGTACAGCACATACTATACTGCAAGAAGCTGAGCATCAGACAATGCTGGTGGACGACCTCTAAAATGCAAACGGCTCTAACAAGGGAACCTCCCCATCGCACCCCCCTCATATTTAGTTATAAGTTGGCACAGTGGATAGGCCTTGAAAAACTGAACACAGATCAATCGAGAAAAGAGGAAGAAGTTGTGTGAAACAATGAAAAAAATAAGCAAAAATACAAACTGAGTAGTCTATGCGAAAGATAAGGAACACCAAGGACAGTGTGAGCTCAGGAGTGCCGTAGTCCCGTGGTTAGCGTGAGCATCTGCGGAACGAGACGTCCTTGGTTCAAGTCGTCCCTCGAGTGAAAAGTTTAATTTTTTATACACAGACAATTATTTTGCGAAGCTGCACAGCTACACAGAGCATTATTGTTTGCGTGATCGTGTGTGAATTATCAAAGTTCTGGCACTCACACATAATCAACTACGCTCTCCAAAATTCCAGGACATGCTCAGATTAGCTTGGACATGTGCAGGATTTGACGGTCTACACACGGAAAAATTTGATAACTTTAAAAACAAATGTTTTGACAGAGCACAGGGAATACTGTGCGACTGTAAAACTGTTGCATTAATTTGTAGCTGTTTGTGTGACAAACTTTTATGTTTTCATCACTTTTTTGGGAGTGATTGCCGGCCGGAGTGGCCGTGCGGTTCTAGGCGCTACAGTCTGGAGCCGAGCGACCGTTACGGTCGCAGGTTCGAATCCCGCCTCGGGCATGGATGTGTGTGATGTCCATAGGTTAGTTAGGTGTAATTAGTTATAAGTTCTAGGCGACTGATGACCTCAGAAGTTAAGTTGCATAGTGCTCAGAGCCATTTGTACCTTTTTTTTTTTTTTTTTTTTGGGAGTTATTATCACATCCATAAGATAACCTAAATCGGGCAAGGTAGAAGAATCTTTTTACCCATTCTCCAAGTGTACGAGTTAGGTGGGTCGACAACGTACTCCTGTCATGTGACGCACGTACCCTCACCACTATCGTATAGAATATATCAGACGTGTTTACTTGTGCAGGGATCGGTTGACCGATGACCTTGCGATATAATGTTTTCGGTTCTCATTGGAGAGGCTCGTCCTGTCGCCTACTAATCGCACGGTTTTGCGGTGCGGTCACAAAACACAGACACTAAACTTATTACAGCGAACAGAGACGTCAATGAACGAACGGACAGATCATAACTTTGCGAAAATAAAGAAAGTTAATTTTTCACTCGAGGGAAGACTTGAACCAAGGACCTCTCGTTCCACAGCTGCTTACGCTAACCACGGGACGACAGCGCTCCTAAACTCAGATGATCCTTGATGTTACCTATCTTGCGTATGGACTTCTCAGTTTGCATATTTTGCTTATTTTTTTCATAGTTCCCCACAGGTTCTTCTGTTTTATCGATTGATCTGTGTTCAGTTTTTCAAGGCCTATTGACTGTGCCAACTTATAACTAAATCTGAGGGAGGTGGGATGGGGAGGTTCCCTTGTAAGCAGTATGGGACTCAACATCTGAGGTCATCAGTCTGCTAGACTTAGAACTGATTAAACCTAACTAACCTAAGAACATCACACACATCCGTGCTCGAGGCTGGATTCGAACCAGCAGCAGCGCTATTCCGGACTGAAGCGCCTAGAACCGCTCGACCACAGCTGCCGGCAGTTGTGTTAAGAGTGTGTATGAAATCTCTCATCGGACCCTCATACTTGCCGGGAGACACTATCGTTGCAGGCATTTTGGCATGCTTGCTGTGCGCTCAGAACAGACGAGAACGACGTGACGTGATCGACGGACATACTAGAGGCACGGCCCGACACCTGCCCAAACCTTCGTCGGATTTTCACTGTGATTTCCCTTTAGAGCTCGATCGCACCTTACTTTCCGAATAAGCCACATGTAAGCGACAGTCAAATTAAACCGAACACCCGCCATAACACACAGCCCACGTGACAGGTAGTCCACTGTTGTTACGATTCCATACTGTCCCCATTGAGACAGGGGACAGGTATAGCGCCACATCACTGGCGGACGCAGTCGTTGGCCTATGTCTTTGGTTATTGGTGGAATTGTCCAATGCCTACATTTACAACTGCGTCTATACTTCGCATTGCACGTGACGGTGAATACCCTGTACCGCTACTAGTCATTCCCTTTCCTGCTCCACTCGCAAACAGAGGGCGGGAGAAATGACTGTGTGCCTCGCGTGAGCCCTACATTCTCGAACCTTCTCTACATGGTTTTCATAAGCAATGTACGCTGCTGGCCATTAAAATTGCTACACCACGAAGGTAACGTGCTACAGACGCGAAATTTAACCGATTGGAAGTAGATGCTGTGATATGTAAATGATTAGCTTTTCAGAGCATTTGCACAAGGTTGGCGCCGGTGGCGACGCCTACAACATACTGACATGAGGAAAGTTTCCAACCGATTTCTCACACACAAACCGCAGTGGACCAGCGTTACCTGGTAAACGTTGTTGTGATGCCTCGTGTAAGGAGGAGAAATGCGTACCATCACGTTTCCGACTTTGATAAAGGTCGGATTGTAGCCTATAGCGACTGCGGTTTATTGTATCGCGACATTCCTGCTCGCATTGGTCCAGATCCAATGACTGTTAGCAGAATACGGAATCGGTGGGTTCAGGAGGGTAACAGGGAACGCCGTGCTGGATCCCGGCGGCCTCGTATCACTAGCAGTCGAGATGACAGGCAACTTATCCGCACGGCTGTAACGGATCGTGCAGCCACGTCTCGATCCCTGAGTCAACAGATGGGGACGTTTGCAAGACGACAACCATCTGTACGAACAGTTCGACGACGTTTGCAGCATCATGGACTATCAGCTCGGAGACCAGGGCCGAGGTTACCTTTGACGCTGCATCACAGACAGGAGCGCCTGCGATGGTGTACTCAACGACCAACCTGGGTGCACGAATGGCGAAACGTCATCTTTTCGGATGAATCCAGGTTGTGTTTACTGCGTCATGATGGTCACATCCGTGTTCGGCGACATCACGATGAACGCACATTGGAAGCGTGTATTCGTCATCGCCATACTGGCATATCACCCGCCGTGATGGTACGGGGTGCCATTCGTTACACGTCTCGGTCACCTCTTGTTCGCATTGACGGCACTTTGAACAGTGGACGTTACATTTCAGATGCGTTACGACCTGTGGCTCTACCCTTCATTCGATCCCTGCGAATCCCTACATTTCAGCAGGATAATGCATGACCGCATGTTGCATGTCTTGTGCGGGCCTTTCTGGAAACAGAAAATGTTGGACAGCTGTCCTGGCCAGCACATTCTCCAGGCCTCTCACCAACTGAAAACGTCTGGTCAATGGTGGCCGATCAACTGGCTCGTCACAATACGCCACTCGCTACTCTTGATGAACTGTGGTATCGTGTTGAAGCTGCATGGGCAGCCAATCAAGCTCTGTTTGACTCTATGCCCAGACGTATCAAGGCCGTTATTATGGCCAGAGGTGGTTGTTCTGGGTACTTATTTCTCAGGATCTATGCACCCAAATTGCGTGAAAAATGTAATCACATGTCAGTTCTAGTATAATATATTTGCCCACTGAATACCGGTTTATCATCTGCATTTCTTCTTGGTGTAACAATTTTAATGGTCAGTAGTTTCTGTTGACGGAGGTAGAACCGTTCGGCAGTCAGCTTCAAATGCCGGTTCTCTAAATTTTTTCAATCGCGTTTCTCGAAATGGATGTCAGCTTCCCTCCGGGGATTCTCATTTTAGTTCCCGAAGCATCTCCGGTAACGAATCTTGCAGCCTGCCTCTGAGTTACTTCCATGTTTTTCTTCAATCTGTTCTGGTACGGTTCCCAAACACTCGAGCTGTACTCAACAATACGTAGCACCAGCGTCGTTCATGCGGTCTCCTTTGCAACTGAACCACTCTTTCCTAAAATCCTCCCAATAAATCGAAGTAGACCATTTGCCTTCCCTACCCAATTTCTCACGTGCTCGTACCATTTCATATCGCTTTGCCACTCTACGCCCAGATATATGACTATGTCAAGCAGAACTAATACTGTGTCCGAACTTTACAGGTTTCTCCTTCCTACTCATCCGCAAAATCTTACATTCTTACACATTTAGAGCTCGTTGCTATTCGTCACAACACTAACTAGCACTTTTGTCTCTGTTGAATCTTGCTACAGTCACTCATCTTCTTATCACCACAGCATCATCAGCGAATAACCGCAGATTTCTGTCCACCCCGGCTGGCCGCTGTGGTCGAGTGGTTCTAGGCGCTTCAGTCTGGAACCGTACGACCGCTACGGTTGCAGGTTCGAATCCTTCCTCGAGCATGGATGTGTGAGATGTCCTTAGGTTAGTTAGGTTTTAAGTAGTTCAAACTTCTAGGGGACTGATGACCTCAGATGTTGACCCGTAGTGCTCGGAACCATTTGAACCCTTTTTTCTGTCCACTCTGTCCGCCAAGTAACTTATGTATACAGAGAATGACAGCGGTCCTATCACACTTCCCTTCTTCCACGATACCCTTGTCTCTGATGAACATTGGCCACCGAGGACAATGTATGGGTTCTGTTACTTAATAAGTCTTCGAGCCAACTGTGGACTTATTCTATATACACGTATCTTCGTTAACATCCTGCAGTGGGTCACCGATTCTAGAAACATGGAATTCTCCTATTGCCCTTCACGCGTTGCCCGCACTGTATCATGTTACGGCAGCGCAAGTAGAGCTTCGCACGGTCTAGAACCGTGCTGATCCGTGGATATAAGCTTCTCGGTCTCAAGAAAGTTTATGATATTCGAAAAGAGAATATGTTCAAAGATTCTGGAGCAAACAGAAATTAAGAGTATTGGCCTAATTTTGCGGGTTCGTTCTTCCACTTTCCTTATATACTGGAGTCGCCTGAACTTTTTCCAGTCGCCGGGGTCTTTGTGCTGGGCAACAGATTCACGATAAACACAAGCTAGGTAGGGGACTAATGACATAAAACCGATTTTGGTTCCATCTGGACATGGTGATTTATTTGCTTTCAAATCTTCTTGTTGTTTCTCTACGTCAGGGATGTTTATTACTACGTCGTCCATAGAGGAGCCTGTCCGATGGTCAAATGACGGTAAGTTTGTACGATTCTTCCGAGTGAGCGATTTCTTGAATGTGAAATTTAAAACTTCGGCATTCGTTTTCCTGTCTTCAACTGCCGCACCAGACTGATCAACAAGGGACTGAATGGAAGCCATACACCTGCATTTTACTTAGGACCATAGCGTAATCGACCAGGTGTCACAGTATCGTAAAGCTAACGCCTGCAGTTCGACTACCCTTCACACAGCTGTGCAGCAGCCGTAGCCTGCATTCCTCGCCCGCTCGCTACACGGACTCAGGCGATCATCGTGGAAACAGCTTAATCTGGTATGTAACAACAATCGGGCGAAGGCTACGTGCCAGGGCTTTGATTGGAAAACAGTGCAGCATCCTCTGTGCAGCCTGGATCCATGACCGTGTCTTTTTCATATGTTTGGCGATCTGAAAAATAAAAGCATTATGCTTACTACCTGAGCTCCCATCTTACTGTTACTCGCTCCTGTGAAAGGGAACGCGTTATGCAGATCTTGGTGCCTCTCGCGTTCATCTAGAAAAGATACCCTGAAGATGCCTAAATAAGGCGAAACGCGTCGTTGGAAAAAAAAAACTAAAATTGCAACTAAGACTGTTTTTAACCAAGAAAATAAAAACCTGTGTGGACGCTGGTGTCCGGTGAGGGAGTGCAAGAGTGGTGGCGGACGTGGATTCATCAGCAGCCGATCGCGTTCTATGAAACGCGAATTGATCGTCTCGTCTTCCAGTGGGATAAATGTCTTAAAGTATGTGGTGATTACTTTCGAATGGAGTCATTCCAGGGTGCCGTGTTGGCTGTTCGCTTTTCATTTGATTGCCCCTAATACGAAGCAGCTAAAAATATTCCACCAAGAGGTCAACATTTCAAGTGAAGTAAAACATGTGAAATGATTTCGCAAGCTGAAGCAACTCTCCTAGGAATTCACAGACCTAGAGCTCAAGAACTTGAAACACCTCGGATTTACGACGGAACAAATGCTTCACGTGCATCGTATTCGTCGGAAGCCAGTTCTTCAGAACTCATTACACGTGCCTTCAATAAAAGCTGCTGGATCTTTACATAACTAATTTTCCAAAGTTACCTATGTAGCTCTTGCTGATGTCTACTTCGTAAGAAAAAAATGGCTCTGAGCACTAGAGGTCTTAACTGCTGAGGTCATCAGTCCCCTAGAACTTAGAACCACTTAAAAAGAACTAACCTAAGGACGTCACACACATCCATTCCCGAGGCAGGATTCGAACCTGCGACCGTAGCGGTCGCGCGGTACCAAACTTAGCGCCTAGAACCGCTCGGCCAGCCCGGCCGGCACTTTGTAAGAAATCTCAGTAAATGTCACCCTAATAACAGAGCGAGATCTTCTTCACTTCCAACTGCTCAGGAACTATAGATGTCCCCAGAAACTCATGAACCTCGTGGAGCTGACGCCGGACTGAAACTTCCTTGCAGATTAAAACTGTGTACCTTACCGAAATTTGAATTTGGTACTTTTGCCTTGCGCATGCAAGGACTAAACCGACTGAAGTACCCAAGAAGAGCTATGACCTGACCTCACAGCCTTTCTTAAGTCGGTATGCTGATTTCGTGAACAGTTTATCTGTAAGATCTTTTTCGTCCATCTCTTTCTCCATACTGATTTGTTTCGTTTTGAAGTATTATATAATGCCCTCTGCATGTCCTTTTCCTCGTCAGAATCCGACTCTAAACTAAGATTCATGATTCGTAATGCGTCTGCAGCGACAATTTGTGCTGCAGTTGGCACCAAACTGACACAAGGATCTCTTATAAATCGGTTACTTTAAGGACATCTCCAAGCCACACATCCTACAGGGTGCATTCCACTGACTCCAAACCACCGGCATTTATGACCAGTAGTATCAAGTGCGAGCTCATTATAAAGCAGGGTGGAAAAAAATTGCGTTTCCTGATGAAGGGTGGTTCTGACTCGGTGATGGCCGTGTCCATTAGATGGAGGCAAGTTTGGAGCCTGCAACGATCCGGTCCGCGTGCTAGACATACTGGGTTTAAACCTCAAGTTATGATCTTGGGTGGGATTTCGTGTGACAGCAGGAGCTCTCCCGTGATTCTCCAACGTACCCTGTCTGCAGTTCTCCACGTCAATCTGGAATCTGCAACAAACCGAAGATACGGATATCGGTCTAATTTTGAGGATCCCTTTTTCGGTGCCTGTTGTGTTGCCATCCACGAGCATCGTTTCAGAGGGTATTATGCAACAGGATAATACCGTTGTTCTAACTGAACATGCTCTTCATCTAGTCGACATGATGACTTAGCTGCTCTGTCTGCATATCCGTCTGCAATCGAGCATACACTACTGGCGACTAAAATTGCTACACCAAGAAGAAATGCAGATGATAAACGGGTTTTCATTGGACAAATATATTATACTAGAACTGACATGTGATTACATCTTCACGCAATTTGGGTGCATAAATCCTGAGAAATCAGTACCCAGAACGACCACCTCTGGCCGTAATAACGGCCTTGATACGCGTGAGCTTTGAGTCCGACAGAGCTCGGATGACGTGTACAGGTACAGCTGCCCATAGAGCTTTAACACGATACCACAGTTCATCAAGAGTAGTGACTGGCGTATTGTAACGAGCCAGTTGCTTGGCTACCATTGAGCAGACGTTTTCAGTTGGTGAGAGATCTGGAGAATGTGCTGGCCAGGGCAGCGAACGAACGTTTTCTGTACCCAGAAAGGCCCGTACAGGACCTGCAACATGCGGTCGTCCATTATCCTGCTGAAATGTAGGGTTTCGCAGGGATTAAACGGGGGGTAGACCCACGGGTCGTAACATATCTGAAATGTAACGTCCACTGTTCAAAGTGCCGTCAATGCGAACAAGAGATGACCGAGACGTGTATCCAATGGCACCCCATACCATCACGCCTGGTGATACGCCAGTATGGCGATGACGAATACACGCTTTTAATGTGCGTTCACCGCGATGTCGGCAAACACGGATGCGACCATCATGATGCTGTAAACAGAACCTGGATTCATCCGAAAAAATCACATTTTGCCATTCGTGCACCCAGTCTCGTCGTTGAGTACACCATGGCAGGCGCCCCTGTCTGTGATGCGGCGTCAAGGGTAACCGCAGTCATGGTCTCCGAGCTCATAGTCCATGCTGCTGCAAACGTCGCAGAACTGTTCGTGGAGATGGTTGTGGTCTTGCAATCGTCCCGACCTGTTGACTCAGGGATCGAGACGTGGCTGCACGATCCGTTACAGCCATGCGGACAAGATGCCTGTCATCTACTGCTAGTTGAACACGACATTCCGTATTACCCTCCAGAACCCACCGATTCCATATTCTGCTAACAGTCATTGGATCTCGACCAACGCGAGAGGTATCGTCGCGATACGATGTACCGCAATTGCGATGGGCTACAATCCGACCTTAATGAAACTCGGAAACGTGATGGTACGCATTTCTCTTCCTTACACGAGGCATAAAAACAATGTTTCACCAGGCAACGCCGGTCAGTTGCTGTTTGTGTATGAGAAATCGGTTGGAAACTTTCCTCATGTCAGCACGTTGTAGGTGTCGCCACCGGCACCAACCTTGAGTGAATGCTCTGAAAAGCTAATGATTTGCATATCACATCATCCTCTTCCTGTCGGTTAATTTTCGCGTCTGTAGCACGTCATAGTCATGGTGTAGCAGTAGTCTATATGCTACAACATCCGGTGGCAATGTCACTGTCATCCACCATCAGCATTAACCATACCTATATTGACCGGCTAGATGCAACCAGCATGGACCTCCATTTCAAAAACTGATATGTGACAATTGTACAACAAAATGTATTTATGCATTCTGTCGGTTATACCGGTTATTAATTTATCAGTATCTCACATTTGCAATGGTTTATCTCTCGGTTATACTAAGCTGTGATCTTGTAGTGTTAATCACCTAAATATGTTACAAAAAAAATATTCCCGAAATTTCGTTACTCTATATTTATTACTTTTTGGTATTACGATTTTTTTTTTTTTTGCGTCAGCGAATTTGACTAGAGATAAGAGAACGATTCATTTATTCGGATTAAGTATTGAGGGAATATCGGCACATTGTCTCCAAACTGGAAAATGGGAAAAGAGCAGCAGCCGATAGGCGTGGCAAGGAAATAATATGTTACAACACATCGTAACTAAAGTAATTTAATGAAATCGTTGTCCTTAGACGAGTTAGGTAATGATGAAACCACGATCAGGTCAGACACAAATGGAACGCTCATTGGAACGGACGCGCCCCGTGTAGTTCCGAGCGGCTTAGCTCGTTATGACTAATAATAATGTGTGGGGGATCGCCACACATGTTTACGTACCGATCGGCCGCGCCCGCTAATCCTTTCTATGCGGCGAGTTCACAAGCGCCCGCGGATTATTAAAGACGGCGGTTAAAACACGCATGGCGACCCCCCTAATTACGTCCATTATGGAGCATAGCGCACCCCGGTAATTCGGGCGCGCGTGTTTAAAACGGTGCGTACGTCCGGCGGATCCAGAACGGCACTCCGGCGTTTATTGGTGGCGGCGCTGGTAATTGGTTCGCCGCGGGCATGTCGCTCGCTGAGGCCTGTTTATGTGGAGGGAGGGAGGGAGGGGGCAGGCCTCGTAACAGCGGCGCAGTTTGTTGCAGCGTGCGGGAAAATCACATGCAACTCCGTCGCGCTGAATAGATAACTCGGCACGCTGCTGAAAATTTCGTTGATCAGCCAGTTTCCTGAGACTGGTATTTCTTTATTCTTGTATAATATAACGACACAATACTCTTTTGCAACATAATGCAGCCGGTCGTTGTGGCCGAGTGGTTCCAGGCACATTAGCCTGCAACAGCGCGACCGCTACGGTCGCAGGTTCTAATCCTGCCTCGGGCATGGATGTGGGTGTTGTCCTTAGGTTGGTTAGGTTTAAGTAATTCTAACTTATAGGGGAGTGATGACCTCAGATGTTAGGTCCCATAGTGCTCAGAGCCATTTGAACCAACATAATGCAACGGTCTAGTGCAGAGTTCAATCCATATGTTTAATGAAGAATCTGGTACATATTCGCTGCCAACGGCCTTGCCACAGTGGCAACTCAAGCTACTTCAAAAATGGTTCAAATGACTCTGAGCACTACGCGACTTAACTTCTCAGGTCGTCAGGTTAGAACTAATTAAACCTAAGCTAAGGACATCACACACACCCATGCCTGAGGCAGGATTCGAACCTGCGACCGTAGCGGTCACACAGTTCCAGACTGAAGCGCCTAGAACCTCACGGCCACACCGGCCGGCAACTCAAGCTACTATCCGACACAAATGTTAAGCGCTATTGGGCTTGGCTAGCACTTGGATGGGTCACCGAGCTTGGCTGCCGAGCACTGTAGATGTGGTGAACCGTACAGTTGGTACGAGAAGTCTCGTTGACACGCTGCCCGTAAATAATCACGCCCCGTGGAGCGGGAGCGCCACCAGGAAGAGACACACTCGCTCAAATAACCGTGCGTTTGCAGAAGTTGCCGCTTGTAAGTCAGTCCGAGTCTTGCTAGAGAGTTCCGACAGGACGTTCGTCGTGTCTTCGGGGCCTGAAGTCTCGAAGTCGTCGAATTTGATAGAAATATTGTCCGATATTTAGATAATGGTCAGCCTTCAGTACAAACAGAAGAGTGGACCGAAGTGATATGTTGTTCCACTTAACGTGCTCTGCTAGACACGCAGAAACCTCCCTGGCCAGCACGATCTCCGGATTTGTCTCTAGTCGAACACGTGTGGGATACGGTGGGACGAGACGTGACTCGTGCAACTCGTCAGCCAACAACTGTTGCGTAAATACTTTAAGAGTTCGAGCAGGAGTGGCAAAACTGTCCCAGTTCGCCAACTGTGCGATCAACTGGATGCCAGTCAACGCCTACACTGCCGCCCATGGAGGCAACACCAGGTAGTAATACGAGAGTGGGTCGATAACGAGTACCTCAGAACTGCTTCTCCTATTGATCTGTAAACGTAATGACTATGTAGTGACAGAGACCAGCCGCCTAGAGATTAAACTGATTTCGCTTAGTTTGAAACTGTTTTTCGAATAGTACAGGACGATAGATGATTAAATTTCTGCCGAATTTACTTAACAGAATATTATTCACATCGTCTTCATGGATCTATAGTCAACGCTGAACAGACAGACTAAATCTGTGTTCTACAGTTGCTGTAACTAGTGTTACCAATGTTGATTATTGTATTGTACTATTCACTATTTTGTGTTACTTTCATTGTGCGTCCACTGCCCTAGAAACCACGCACCAGTCCCTCTAAAACACCTGCATTATTATTGTCCAGCGGCAGAGACATTGCCATCAAACTGGACGCCCCCGGTCCACAACAGTTGTTAAGCCTGCTGCACTCAGCCCTTGTGCGGCCAATTGATGAACTGCTTGACTGAGAGCTAATGGCTCCAGTCAAGCAAGCTGACAACGGAAGGGACTGCGGTGTGCTGAGCGCTTGCCTCTCCATATCCGCATCCAGTGACTCCTGTCGTTGAGGATGACACGGCGGTCGGTCGGTACCGTTGGGCCTTCCGACACATGTTTGAACGGTGTTTAATTTTAGAAACCAATTCGGAAGTATGGAAATGTTTCACAAGCAAAAAAAAGGTTCAAATGGCTCTGAGAACTATGGGACTTAACTTCTGAGGTCATCAGTCCCCTAGAACTTAGAACTACTTAAACCTAACTAACCTAAGGGCATCACACACATCCATGCCCGAGGCAGGATTCGAACCTGTGACCGTAGCGGTAGCGCGGTTGTAGACTGTGGCGCCTAGAACCGCTCGGCCACATAGGCCGGCGTTTCATAAGCAGACCTAACATTTTTCCACTCTATATTTAATGCCGCAAGAAGATATAAAACTGCTGTAAAATTCAAAGGTATTTTATTTTTTTAAAATTTGTCATAGAAATTCTTCTATCTGGAAAATTTGGTTCTTGGAATGGTTTTTGTTTAACGGCCATGCCACGTTTCAGGTTCAATCCATCAACCGATGACCTACCATAAACAAAGTAACAAATGTAATGTTCCACTTTTTTTAAAAAACACGCAAATGTTTTATAAAAGTCAGTTCTAAAGGAATAGTAGTCAAGAAAAAAATACTTTTTGACAAAGGAATACGTACCATTTTAGATACTAATACATGAGGCTTTGATGTAAGTGTCAAAGACGTGAAAACTACAATGCAATAATAGGTAACAACATTAACTGTACAGTTTGATCCTAACAGTTCCATACAAGCAATGACCAGCGCAATCGTATGTACTGGGAGGAACACACGGTCAGGCAAGATGGTGTAACACTATCAAAGAACGTCTAAAGATCGCCGTACAGACACGTGGCTAAAGTAAGTATTATATTTAAATTCTTAAAACACAATTACAGAAACTGCGTATTAATATGTAGAGAATTTGAGAGTTTCTAATAAAAACTGAAGCAACGTTTTCTCATAAAAACAGATATTGTTTCCTAATAAGGACGAAGATTTTTCAAATTTCTTCCAACCATTATATTCACATAGGTTGCATGCCTCCACAAGGACTTTCTGTCTGATTCAAGTAGTGGTTCTGTTTAATAGTATACTCAAGTTGTATATTTCCAAAGCAATTGATGTAAAACGGTAAACAAGTTGTTCCAGCCTGTCGATAAGGTGCGGTACGAAGATGATGAACGCAAGAGCAGAGAAAGGCTGCGAGACGACGTCAGTTGAAAGCCCGCCGACTAGGACCGCACTACGGCAGAAGAGACCTCTACAAGTAGAGAGTATAAGCACCGCTTCTGCCAGGCTCGGGGGCACAGCATTAGGACAGCACTAGACCGGCGCTACAATAACAGTGACGTGTGATCCATATCAATTGTTTACATGGACTTTGTATACAGCAAAGGGCTTTGATAGTTTTCACGTCACCCATCGCTTGCGATACCATTGTAAAGTCAAAGTATTTTCAATGTGCTTTATTGAAACGGAAACTGTTAATGTGATTTGCTTGAATTGCTCTATAGGTATCCGAGAACGCAGCATCGTTTAGGAACCCTATAAGCGACGGGTGGACAGGACCCCACACAAGTAATAAAATTCTGTAAAAGTGTTAGTAATGACGCTCGTCATGTACTGAAAAGGAGAATTAGAGATTAATCAAACACAAGGGTGAACAGAACGAAATTTGTAAATTTACGAACTGAAGCCGAACAACAACCAATGTTGTAATTACGGCAAACATTTTCCCCTGCATTTTAAAGAACAGTGCCGTATCAAAATTGTATTTGATTACAGAAATTGTAGGCCGGCCGTGGTGGCCGTGCGGTTCTAGGCGCTTCAGTCCGGAACCACGAAATTGCTACGGTCGCAGGCTCGAATCCTGCCTCGGGCATGGATGTGTATGATGTCCTTAGGATAGTTAGGTTTAAGTAGTTCTAAGTTGTAGGGGACTGATGACCTCAGAATTCAAGTCCCATAGTGCTCAGAGCCATTTGAACAATTTGAACAGAAATTGTAACTGATTATTTTTGATTGTAAGTTCTATAGTGTTATCATTCCAATAGTAGTTGCAACAGCCAAATTAGTGGTTAATCCTCAGTGGTTCTTAGATATTGTTTCAGTCCGTTTTAGGGTCCAGCCCCATTCTTGTCATATTGTTGAAAGCTCCGGAAAACGTTTGTACGCATTAGCGAGGTTATAATAAGATTTCTAAAAAAACAAACAATCCTGCTGGGTGAACATCCGCAACTGAGCATTATACTTGAGATGGAAAATACCGCTTTACTTGCAAATTTCCTTTTATTATCACGATAGGTAGCAAACTGTGCCTAGTTCACGTCCACCGCGGCGCTCGGGGGCCATAGCACAATTGCCACACCTGAGGATGGGCTTATGAGAGCCCGAAACCGGTCGTGATAATAAAAGGAAATTTACAACTGAAGCGGTATTTTCAACCTCTAAGATACATAAATATTTAAAAAGTAAAAATGAAGTTTTACGTTTTCTGTATTCGAGTGATACCATTGGAAACAATAAACAGAAAAACATGTGGAAACAGTTGTCGGGTTACTAAATCTTCCGCTGCAGTGGACGTACATGACAGACCTGCTACGCCTCCCCCCAGGTGTTGCAAACGAACGCGAGCGCCAGTTGGATTTTTCACCAGTGCAATAGAGGTCTGTATGCGTCCTGAGCCACAGACCGCTCACTGCACCGACCGAGTTACTTCTATTTCAGTTTGTTTTTAATCGCCAGTCTTCTGACTGGTTTGATGTGGGCTGCCAAAAATTCCGACCTCCTGCCAATCTCTTCATCGCGGAGTAGCACTTACAACCTACATCCTCAGTTATCTGCTCGATGTATCCCAATTTCTGTCTTCCTCTGTAGTTGTTACCTTTTACGACTCCCTCTAGTACCATGGAAGATATTACCTTATGTCTTAACTGATTGGACCATGTATTCCTTCTTCTTGTCAGTATTCTCCAACTATTCATTTCAATTCTCCGGAAAACCTATTCATTTCTTACCGTATCAGTCAACGTAATTTCCAACATTCTTCTATACCAGCAAATCTCATATGCTTCGATTCTCCTCTTTTCGGGTTTTCCCATAGTCTATGTTTCACTACAATACAGTACTCTGCTCCAAACGTACATTCTCAGAATTTTTCCTTATTTTAAGACCTATGTTTGATACTAGAAAACTTTTCTTGACAACGAACTCTCTCTTTGACAGTACTACAATGCTTTTTATGTCCTCTCTGCTCCGACCGTCATGCGTTATACTGCTGCACAGGCAGCAGAATACCTGAATTTCATTTATTTTTTGACCATAAATCGTGATGTTAAGTTTCTCGATGCTTTCATTTCTGCTACTTTTCGTTACTTTGCTCTTTCTTCGATTTACTCTCAATCCATATTCTGTACTCTTTACACTGTTCATTCCATTCAGCAGATCCTGTAAATCTTCTTCGCTTTCACTGAGTACCGCACACGTGGTCTGGTGATAGCGTCTTCGTATAGAAAGCAAAACGTGGTCCGGGATTCGAAGACCGCGATCGCTTAAATTTTGAATATAAATCATCAGGGAAAACGGACTAGGACTTCCGACAAAAAAAGACACGGTCAATCTGCCAAAAACCTAGACAACGGTAGCAGAGGTGGGGACAGAGGTTCAGAGCACTCTGTTGGCGTTGGGGTGAGAAACCGCACCTAAAAGGCGGAAGAATCACACATGATCCACAGCGTGAGCGTGTAGAAGGCAATATAAACCACTCCATTAAAGACAAATAATGTGTATCCACATTAGATGTGGCCTATAACTGAAAAAGTGTCATGATGGTCTCGCCATTGGTTAATGATTCCGGACAAGGCCTCCATTTGGATCTCCAGGAGACTGCCAAGGGGGAAGATAAACATGAGAAAAAGATTAAATAGCTAAGGACAGGGTAACGCTCTACTTGTCGACCGTGGAATTTCAGTAATATTTACTTGTTAGTAAGTCTACAAATTTGTGAAATGAAATTGAAAGAAAACGAGGTTTTACCGTCAGATGAGCATAGGGTAATATCAATACCAGAAGAAAATGATATGACGGGAGTTGAATTCGTTGTGGGTGGGAAAATATGGCAATGAGTTAGGTACTGTGAACAGTTTTGTGATATTTTGGTTCTTATCAGAGTCGACAAGCAGACCAACACCGATAACAATATTTCAGGTACACATGCCGACGTCGCAAGGTGAAACGATAGAGAAAACATATGAGGTTACTGAAGGAGTAATTCAGTACGTAAAGGGAGGTGAAAATTGGAATGAGGTCGTCGGAAAAGAAGTATAAGAAAGGGGTATGGGAGAATATAAATTTGATACTAGGAATGCGAGAAGACAAAGACAAATGGAGTTCTGTAATAAATTTCGGCTAGTAACAATGAATACTCTGTTGAAGAGTCACAACAGAAGGAGTTACACTAGCAAAAGGCAGCGAGATACGGGAAGGTATCAAAAAAATGGTTCAAATGGCTCTGAGCACTATGGGACTCAACTGCAGAGGTCATCAGTCCCCTAGAACTTAGAACTAGTTAAACCTAACTAACCTAAGGACATCACAAACATCCATGCCCGAGGCAGGATTCGAACCTGCGACCGTAGCGGTCTTGCGGTTCCAGACTGCAGCGCCTTTAACCGCACGGCCACTTCGGCCGGCGGAAGGTATCAGTTATAATACATCATGGTCAGGCAGAAGTGCCGAAATCAGATGCTGGATTGTAAGGCATACCCAGGAACAGATATACGCTCATATAACAATTTTGTTGTGATGAACGGTAGGGTAGCCAGAAACAAACAGTGTGAAAAGACATGTGATACGGAAGATCTAAGGAAGGAAGAGGTATCTAATGCTACAGATACAGCGATAAGTAACAGCTCAGTAGGTAGTTAATTTAAAGAGGAATGGTCATATCTAAGAAGGACAATCACAGAAGCTGGATAGGAAATCATAAGTAACAGCGAATAAATCGTGATTTACTCAAGATATACTTCAGTTTATCCATGAAAGAAACAATTACATTCAGGGAAAATCAAGAAAACTATAATCCTACTCACTTGGGAATGAAATAAATCAGAAGTACAGACAAGCTAAGGGGAAAAGACTTCACGAAAAATGTGAAGATATCGAGAAAGAAAATTGAAGGACTGACCCAGCATATATAAAAGTCAAAACAACCTTTGGTGGAAGTAAAGGCAAGGCTGGCAACATAAAGAGTGCTGTGGGAACTCCACTGTTAATTGCAGAGGAGACAGCAGATAGGTGGCAGGAGTACTATGACGGGAGATTTGTCTGATGAAATTATAGAAGAAGAAACCGAAGTAGATATAGAAGAGGGAGGAGATCAAGTATTACACTCATAATTTAAAAGAGGTTTGAAGCATTAAGTAAAATAAAGCAGAAGGGATACATAACATTCCATCAGCATTTCTGTAATCATTAGGAGAAGCGGTAATACAACAATTCACGTTGGCGTATACTAGAGATATGCCATCTGACTTCCGGAAAAAAAAAATCATCCATAGAATTCCAAAGCTGGCAGCAACCAACAAATGCGAGAATTGTCGCACAATTAGCTTAACAGCTCAAGCATCCAACTTGCTGACAAGAACAACATAGATAAGAATGGAAAAAGAAAACTGAGGATGTGTTATATGACGATCATTTTGGCTTTAGGAAAGGTAATGGCACAAGACAAGCAGTTCCGACATTGCAGTTGAAAATGGAAGCAACACTAAAGAAATACCAAGACACTTTCACAGGATTTGTTGACTTGGAAAAAGCGTTCGACAATATAAGATGGTGCAAGGAGTTTGGTATTCCGAGAAATATTGAGATAAGCCATAGTGAAACACGAATACAGTAATTCAACTTGGGAAGAGCCAAGAGACTAAGATAAGCATGACAGACCAAGAGCTATGGGCTCGGATTCGAAAGGCTGTGAAACAGGAATGCCGGCTTTCGCAACTACTGTTCATTCTATACATCGAAGAAGCAATTGCGGAAATAAAAAGAGAGGTTCATGCGTGGAATTAAAATTCACGTTGAAAGGACATAAATGATATGATTCGCTGATGATATTGCTATTGTCAGTGAAAGTGAAGAAGAAAAACTGGTCTGCTGAAGCGAATGAACAGTCTACTGAGTACAGAATATGGACTGAGAGTAAATTGAAGAAAGACGAAAGTAAAGAGCAGCAGCAAAAATGAGAACAGCGAGAAACTTAGCATCAGGATCGCGGAACAGATGAAGTCAAAGAATTCTGTTACCTAGGCGCCAAGAAGGATAAATAAAGCAGACTACTCCAAGAGAAGACTGTTAGTACAAACATAGGCCTTAATTTGAGAAATAAATTCCTGAGAATGCACGTTTGGAGCAAACCATTATATGGTGGTGAAACATGGGATGTAGAAAAACCGAACAGAAGAGAATCGAAGCATTTTCAATTTGATGCTCCAGAAGAACACTGAAAATTGGATGCGCTGGTAAGGAACTTGGAAATTCTTCGCAGAATCGCCGAATAAAGGAATAGTCGTTTATGGAGAAGAAGAGAGGAAGAAGGGCAGAATGGTAAGACACGTGTTAAAACATCACGGAATAACTTCCGTGGTCTAGAGAGAGTTGTAGAGGGTAAAAATTATAGGGAAAGGGAAAATACATCCAGCAAATAACTGTGGACGTAGGTTGCAAGTGCTGCTCTGAGATGAAGAGGCTGGCACAAGAGAGGAATTATTGGCAGGCCGCATCAAATCAGTCAACAGAACGATGACTAAAAAAAAAACAAAGAAAACTTAAAGCAATGCCATCATCGAATCTTATGATTGATATCCTTCCACTACTAATATTAATTCGACCCTTGAAACTGTTTTATTCGCGTTTGATTCTTCATTGTGTTGAATGAACACTAGGGGCGAAAGACTACATCCCTGTTCGTTACTCTTCTTAATCCGAGCACTTCGTCTTCTACTCTATTTTTTCCTCTTGGCTCTTCCACTATAGCTTACCCCTATTTTTTCTAGGAATTTAAAATATCTTCCACCATTTTACATTGTCGAGCGCTTTTTTCAGATCTACAGATCCTATGAACGTGTCTCTATTTTTCTTCAGGCTTACGTTCATTATCAACTGCAACGTCAGAACTGCCTCTCTGGTGCCCTTATCCGTTATCTAGCATATCATCGATTCTATTTCCATTCTCCTGTATATTGTTCTAGTTAGAAACCTGGATGCATTAACTGATAAATCTCAACTTGTAGGGCCTTGCAATCTTCGGAATTGTGTCGAAAATGTTTTCCCGAAAGTAAACCAGTACATCGCCAGGCTCACACACTCTGCACAGAAACGTGATTAGTTGTTTTGGTACCGCTTTCGCTAATGATTTCAGAAACTGTGATGGAATGTTATTTATACCTTCTGCCTCATTCGATCATAAGTCTTCAAAAGCTCTTAATTTCTTTCTCCGATACTGGATCCCCTATCTCTTCTATATCGACTTCTTTTCCTTCTTCCATCACATCAGGCCAATCGTCCCGTTAATAGAGGCCTACCATATACTATTTCTAGCTATCCGCTCCCTACTCTGTATTTAAAAGTGAAATTCTCGTCTCATTTTCACCGAAGTTTGTTTTGACTTTCTATATGCTGCATCAAACATTCAATTTTCTGTTCCGATTTCTTCAAATTTTTCGTGGAGCCATTTCGCCTTATCCTCCCTGCAGTTCCGATTTACTTATTTTCTGAATGACTTGAGCCAGCCCCTGTGGCCGAGCGGTTCTAGACGCTTCAGTGCGGAACCGCGCTGCTGCTACGGTCGCAGGTTCGAATCCTGCCTCTGTCATGGGTGTGTGTGATGTCCTTAGGTCAGTTAGGTTTAAGTCGTTCTGTCTAGGGGACTGATGACCTCAGATGTTAAGTCCCATAGTGCTTAGAGCCATTTGAACCATAAATGACTTATATATCAGTTTTGTCCAATGTATTTGTAGTTCCTTCTTTCATGGATCCTCCTCTTGTTACTCTTTAACCCAGTATTCGCTGTTACTAGCCTAAATTTGATGCAGAACTCAATTAGTCTTTCTCATTCTTAGTATCAAGCCCGTATTCCCGAGTACACGTTTCTTCTTTTCCTTCAGCCACATTCCAACCTTCCATGACTTAGATTTTCATCTCCCTTTACGTACCCTATCACTGAACCCTCACAGTAACTCACCCTCTGCCCTAGCAAACTATTTATTACGAAATCTTCTCACGTCATACCATTTTCGTCTGCTGTTTGTGCTTCTTTGTACTGATCTGACCACAAAACCTTGTCTTCCTTCTATTTCACTTCATTGACCTCAACTATATCTACGTAGATTGAGCGTTCCCATTCCGAGATTTTCTAGCGTTCCTACGTGTAATCTCCTAACATTCCACGCCCGACACGTAGGGCATTATCTTTTCGTCGGTTACTCAATCTTTATCTCAGAATCATCTTCCCCTTGACAGTCCCCTCCAGGAGATACCTTACCAGTGGAGAGATCATTACGACACGTTTTCCATTACAGGCCGCATGTCCTGTGGACACACATTATGTGTCTTTATGGGAGCGATTTCCACTGACTTCTGCATTCCCATGCCGTTGAACATTGCTGATTCGTCCACCTTTAGGTGCAGACTCCCACCACAAGAGGAAAGAGTTCCCTGAACTTCGGTCCTCTCCTTCGCCTTCTTTGACAAGGGAGTTGTCAGTGCGTTACCTTTTACGCCGGGAGTCTGTGGCCGCCATTTCTGACGATTTTCATTCGAATTTTAAGCGGTGGTAGGGGTCGTACCCGGGTCCGAGTACGTTTTGATTGCTAATGAAGACTGCATTCCATTTTTTACTTTTTTTAGATGCTGTGACCACTGAGGTCTTTGAAGGGCCAAGTCGTGTGTTGACGGAGGTAGGGTGGGCAGATGTCTCCACCCGAAACTGATATTAACGCTTCCTCAGTCCCGTTCCTGGTTATGTGGTCAAAGGGACGGGTTGGTCTTTTTTATTTACATTTATTTCGTCTTTATTTCTTTATTTTTTTTTGGCGATTTACAGGAGAGAAAATACAATTTAAAGAATCTAAAGGTGTCATTCAACACTTCCTAAGGCAAAACGGCTTCAACACCATCTACATGTAATTAATTCACTAACAATACAAAACGGAATCCTGCAACGGCCCTGTTGGCGTGTATCTTCTCACTTCACTTCTCGCACTCGCAACACCCAATTACCAGAAGGGTCCAAGGGTTCATTATTCAAATGAACCCAATCACAGCACTTCATCAAAACATGTTCTGTATTTTACGTGTCGGCGCAAAAGCATATGCTGCTCTTGCAGTAAATACCAGAAGTCCAACACATTCTCGTCACCGGCACGACACAGATAATAGGTCGCCAACCCCTTTAACCAGTTCACGACGTTCGTCCGAGCGATGGGAAAGTAGATTTCGTCGCGGAAGAGTATCTCGTCAGTTTTGATTGTCGTGTGTGCGGTACGCAAAAGAAGGGCCAACATTTTTTTCGTGAGAAGCCAACAGTCGATTGCTGTGCCGCAAACCAATCGCTGCTCGTCGGAGTCGACGACCGTGAATAGACGATTATCGGCTGTCTACCAGATGCGTAGACAGCAGTCGTTGACGATTCGGGAACTTGTTGTTCACGACTAAATAACACAACGCACATACGTCTGTAGGGAGAGAGGAATAATGAACCGTTCTCCATATTCTGTATAACTGAATTGGCGGGTACTTTTGTTCGACCACATTGCAGTGGTGTGATCAGAAGAAGCAACGTCATTCGTTGTGGGCAGCCTTTTCTCCGACAAACCGTCCTCCAATGTAATTGTAATAGACGAAGAAGTCCCGAAGGCGTGCGAGCGGTGCCGTAATGCGGACAGCGTCGGCAAGTGGACGGACTGAATGGGCGACCGCTACGTCGATCACAGTTCCCATTAAGCTGACATGCTCGGTCCTCCACTCCGCAAGCTGTCTGTTCGTTTCTTTTTCGAAGAAGTTGCCTTCTTCTCTCACTGGGATTGTCAAAGTATCGTAGCGGATTTTAAACAGGAGGTCATCACTCACAAAAAGTCCAAATTGTGACTGTAATATGGACTCGATCGTGGTGGGCAACGGTAATACGTGAGCCAAATGATCTTTTTTGGTGCCAAGTGAAAGCGACGTACTGTGCGGACTGAAACATTTCTGTTGCAGGCAGTGCATATTGTCGCACTAATGCACGAACCTCCCGCAGTTGCTGTCGATAAATATCCGCTGCTGTACGTCGTCTGTTTCCATGGACCAACACTCCCTGGCATTTGGTAATGTAGTCTAATGTAATGTCCTTGGTAATGGGTTACAAGCTACAATGGTGCGGCCAGTCTGCTCGTGAATTGTGTTCTCCTCTCGCGGTGAAACAGATCGCTGTTTGCTTCTCTCAACGTCCAAGTCCATCTAACATGAAGGGTCTCTACATGAGCCTCATCTTCATTTTGTTTATCGTTTAACTTAATGTACCCGTCTCCGGCAGCTCAATTCTGGGTGCAAACTGTAAACTATATTAAAAAAGACTGAGCAGCTCAGTTGTGGCCACAGCGTATATAAACCTTATTTCACTTCACGTGTTACTAAGATTTTTGATAATTACCGGAGCCCCACATTTATGCGCAGAATGTCAGTACATCCTTCGTCCTCTCACCTGATGAATGAAAAGTATGAAAGAGAGTACAAGGTCAACATCAGTATCTTGATATGTGGGAGTACATCTACATCTACATCTACATTGTTACTTCGCAATTCACACTTAAGTGCCTGACGGTTCATCGAATCATTTTTATTCTACTTCTCTACCATTCTACTCTCGAATGGCGCGTGGCAAAAAGGAACACCTAAATCTTTCCGTTCGAGCTATGACTTCTCTTATTGTGTTATGATGATCATTTCTCGCTACCTAGGTTGGTGTAAACAAAATATTTTCGCATTCGGAAGAGAAAGATGGTGATTGAAATTTCGTAAATAGATCTCGCCGCAAAGAAAACGCCCTTTGTTTCAGTGATTGCCACCCCAACTCGCGTATGATATCAGTGACACTCGCACACCTATAGTGCGATAACACGAAACGAGCTGCCCTTCTTTGCACTTTTTCGACGTCCTCCGTCACTCCTACCTGGTAAGGATCCCACACGGCGCAGCAATATTCCAGCAGAGGACGGACAAGTGTAATGTAGGCTGTCTCTTTAGTGGACTTGTCGCATCTTCTAAGTGTTTTGCCAACAAAGCGCAGTCTTTGTTTCGCCTTCCCCACAGTATTATCTATGTGGTTTTTCCAATTTAAGTCGCTCGTAATTGTAATTCCTAGGTATTAACAGCCCTTAGATTTGTGCGATTTATCGTATACCCAAAATTTATCGGATTTCGGTATGTTGATAATGGGCAAAAAACGTAGGAAACGCCATAGTTTTCGTGGCACTAGTAGAAAAAACTGAACACAACACATACACAGCAATGAAACATTTATAACACAAACATAAACAGAAGATAATGAAACTAACAGTAAAAAAGACGCAAAAATACATTTACATTTTAAACGTGAAACCACATGAAGACCAACACACATTCCATCCACGTTTAGTTAACCTAACAGAGACAAAACTACATGAAAATGAAAAAAATGCTCTTGCAAAAAGGTTTGAAACACTGCACCAATAGCAAAGTGAACAATCAATACATAGAAAACCTCATAGTAGAAACTGAACACATCCTCGCACGTGAAGAACAACAAAATAATTGTGAAATAAAGATAGAATTGAAAAGAGAACTAGTAAAAGAAGAAATAAAAGGCATAATAAAACAAACACAACAGACACACAATAAGAACAAACAGAAGCAGCCACTATGAAAAGGTTAAAACAAAAGTTAACAAACAATAACATATTAATAACAAGAGCAGACAAGGGAAATGTAACAGTACTCATGGATAAAGAGCAATACATTTCAAAAACCAATGAATACATAAACCCCAGTGCCACACAAAAACTGAAGTCAGATCCAACTACACGATTCCAGGCAAATGTGAAACGAACACTGAAAAACATTGAACACACACCCACAGACAAAAAGAAACACTACTTAACACAGAGAAAACCCACAAGCACCAACGCTCCGCAGTCAACTGAATGTACATAAAGACGGAATGCCAATGAGAGCTGTTATCAACTTACCACATAGCCAAACACCTCCAAAAGTTAGTTATAAAACACTATAAAGTAGAAAACAACAGAACAGTGATAGACACAGGAAACCTAATAGAAAAGATACAGAATATACAGGCACCATACACAGCATCACTGATTTCATTCGACATAGAAAATATGTATACCCCTATCTCTATCACTGAAACAACAGAAGTCATAGAACAAAATCTCTCATCCCACAGCAACCTCACCACAGACGCAATAAAGGAAGTAACAGATATGCTCAGACTGACAACTGTACAAAACTACTTTCAGTTTCAGAAAGAATATTATCTACAAACTGATGGACTGCCTATGGGATCTCCAATATCACGAACACTAACAAACATTTTCATCAATCATCTAGAAAATCAGATATTTGAAAAGATAACCACTAATGAAAGTTTCAAAATCATATATTGGTACAGATACGTGGATGACATTATTTGTCTGGTAGAAGAGCCAAGTGAAAAAATAGATGAACTCCATTCGGAAATAAACAAAGCTCATCAGAACATAAAATTCACACTTGAAAAAGAAAAAGAAAATCAAATAAATTTTCTTGACATTTCAATAAAAAAAGAATATGGCAAACATCCATTTAATATCTTTAGAAAACCAACAGTCACAGACACAATAATCCATTCCACATCCAACTACCACCACAGCCAGAAACTTGCAGCACTAAGACACATGTTATATAGATTAAACAGAATCCCACTCAGCAAGAGAAACCATGAACAAGAAATGAGAACAATCAAACAAATAGCTAGGAACAACGGGTATGACACACATGTGATACACCAGCTCAATCAAAAAATAAAAACACAAATACAAAGCAAACACAACATGTCCAGAATACAAAAGAACTCACAAGCTGAAAACTTACAAACACACTCTACAAACACGCACAATGACAACACCACACAGAAAAGAACCAGATGGTACACCATGACCTGCGCACATAAACTAACACATAGAGTTGCAAACATCCTAAAGAGACAGGGCTTCAAAATAGCATATAAGCCTGGGCAAACCCTCCAATCACACCTAAGCCAGCCAGCTACCAAGAGGGACAAATTCCCACAATCAGGAATATATAAACTTGAATGTCAAAGATGTGATACAGTATACATATGCATGACATGCAGGAATTTTGAAACACGATACAAAGAACATATAAGATGTTGGAAGTATGAAACAAACCATTCCACATTTGCAGAGCATTTAAAACGCCATAACCATCATCCTACAAACATGGAACAAGAAATGAAAATAATGAGAATAAGCAACCATGACAAACATCTTATACAAACGCAAGAAAACTTCCACATCCAGAAAGCCATAAACGAACAAACACACATCAGCACAGGCTCCCTACTAAATAAAGGAAATGATAACATAAAACAAAAAAACTCTTCCCCACACCATCTGGACAGACACACACACACACACAGACAGACAGCCAAAAAAAAAGCACCACACTAAAATACACACACACACACACACACACACACACACACACACACACACACACAAGAAGAGCCCACAATATATATACAGGGTGAGTCACCTAACGTTGCCGCTGGATGTATTTCGTAAACCACATCAAATACTGGCGAACCGATTCCACAGACCGGACGTGAGGAGAGGGGCTAGTGTAACTGTTTAATACAAACCATACAAAAATACACGGAAGTATGTTTTTTAACACAAACCTACGTTTTTTTTAATGGAACCACGTTAGTTTTGTTAGCACATCTGAACATATAAACAAATACGTAATCAGTGCCGTTTGTTGCATTGTAAAATGTTAATTACATCCGGAGATACTGTAACCTAAAGTTGACGCTTGAAACCTCCGACGTTCAGTTGCGTGTTGTAACAAACACGGGCCACGGTCGGCGAGCAGCATCTGCAGGGACATGTTTACGATGACGACCGTGTTTTCCAGTGTGGCTGTAGTGCACTGTTGTGGTTTGGTCTAGCTGTCGCAGTGTCCGCGTGTAGCGCTTGCTGCTATTGTTATTCTCCATTCGTCTCCGCACGCAGACCAACTGTAGTACACCGTGTTACCAGACGCCTGTGATAGTGTAGTGTTGTAGGAAGTGTGACCGTGGTGTATTCGAACTCTGAAAAGGCGGAGATGATACTCATCTATGGCGAGTGTCGACGAAATGCAGCTGAAGCTTGCAGGGTGTATGCAGAACGGTACCCGGACAGAGAGCATCCAACGTGCCGCACATTGCAAGACATCTACCGCCAACTGTATGCAACAGGTATGGTAGTAGCACGCCAACGGGTCCGTAACAGGCCCGTCGCAGGAGAAGCGGGTGCAGTTGGTGTGTTAGCAGCTGTTGCCATGAACTCACACGTGAGTACACAGGACATTGCGAGAGCCGGTGGACTGAGTCAAAGTAGTGTCATGCGCATACTGCATCGTCACTGCTTTCACCCGTTTCATGTGTCGCTACATCAGCAATTACATGGTGATGACTTTAATCATCGAGTGCAATTCTGTCAATGGGCACTAACAGAGAATGCGTTGCAGCTCTATCTGTTTACCGATGAAGCGGGTTTCACAAACCACGGGGCAGTGAATCTACAGAACATGCATTACTGGTCCGTGGACAATCCTCGCTGGCTCAGACAGGTAGAGCGACAGCGACCGTGGACTGTAAATGTATGGTGCGGAATCATTGGCGCCGGCCGCGGTGGGTGTGCGGTTCTAGGCGCTGCAGTCCGGAACCGCCTGACCACTACGGTCGCAGGTTCGAATCCTGCCTCGGGCATGGATGTGTGTGATGTCCTTAGGTTAGTTAGGTTTAAGTAGTTCTGAGTTCTAGGGGACTGATGACCTAAGATGTTAAGTCCAATAGTGCTCAGAGCCATTTGAATCATTTTTTTTAAATCATTGGCGACCACCTCATTGGTCGTCACTTCATCGCAGGGGCCCAAACAGCTGAAACATACATCGTGTTTCTACAGAATGATCTGCCAACGCTGCTCGAAAATGACCCACTGGAAACGCGTCGACGTATGTGGTATCAGCATGATGGTGCACCTGCACGTTCCACAATTAACACTAGACTGACCCTTGACAGGATGTTCGACGGGCGTTTCGTAGGACGTGGAGGACGCATAAATTGGCCAGCCTGTTCTCCTGATCTTACACCTCTGGACTTCTTTCTGTGGGGTACGTTAATGGAGAATCTGTACCGTGATGTGCCTACAATCCCAGAGGATATGAAACAACGTATTGTGGCAGCCTGCGGCGACAGTACACCGGATGTACCGCGGCGTGTACGACATTCATTACGCCAGAGATTCCAATTGTGTGCAGCAAATGATGGCCACTACATTGAACATCTATTGGCCTGACATGTCGGGACACACTCTATTCCACTCCGTAATTGAGAATGGAAACCACGAGTGTTCGTGTACCTCACCCCTCATGGTAATGTACATGTGCGGCAGTGAAAAAGACCAATAAAAAGGTATTAGCATGTGGACGTAATGTGCTGTTCTAGACTCTTCTGTACCTAAGGTCCATCACCATTCCCTTTGGATCCCTACTTAATTCGGTGCTCTCCGATACACACGATCGAGCAGCGGAGGAGGGGTACTCAAGCGTCAACTTTAGGTTACAATATCTCCGGATGTAATTAACATTTTACAATGCAACAAACGGCACTGATTACGTATTTGTTAATATGTTCAGATGTGCTAACAAAACTAACGGGGTTCCATTTAAAAAAACGCAGGTTTGTGTTAAAAACATACTTCCGTGCACTTTTTTTATGGTTTGTATTAACCAATTACACTAGCCCCTCTCCTCACGTTAGATCTGTGGAATCGATTCGTCAGTATTTGATGTGGATTACGAAATATATCCAGCGGTAATGTTAGGTGACTCTCTCTCTCTCTCTCTCTCACACACTCTCTCTCTCTCTCTCTCTCTCTCTCTCTTTATATATATATATATATATATATATATATATATATATATATATATATATATATATATATATACAACACAAAAAATTATATTACACCAAAACACACACACACACATATACACAAACGCACACACAAATGCATACACGAACAGATCACAGATACTTTAATAATTACACTCGATAGTTTGGCAATAACATTCGATCTTTGGCAAAAACATTTGACAGTCGGCAACAGAAACCAAAACATTGCATTGAAATAAGCGTTCACTTCATAGTGCTGTGTAACGTGAAAAAAAACGCAAATTGGCATTCGGAATAAAAAGAACAACATCAAAAATGCAAAAGGAGCGTAATATGTAAGAAATCGTCCACGCAACCTGTAAGTACAATTCAAAACATTACCTTTTAATAGGAAATACCAACCACCAGAACTGTTTATAACCTATAGTCACAGTGACAAAAATGTAAATTAAATAACAAACATATGTACTTATTCCAGGCCACTGATGATGCCTTGTAGAAAATAAAGGCGAAACGCGTATGGCACTAAAATTGTGTTTTATTCAGTTGCTGTCAGACGGTTCATAAGTAAAAATTATCAACATACCGTAATATAACAACAACAGAGGAAGACGGGACTACAAAAGTTGAAGTTATCGGTTTTCTTTTAGTACGCATGTGGATTACCTCGCACTTTTCTTTGTTTAGTGCCAATTGCCACTTATCACACTATACAGAAATTCTTTCTAGATCATTTTGTAATTGGAACTGATCGTCTGATGATTTTAATAGACGGTAAATTACAGCATCATCCGCAAACAATCTAAGGAGACTGCTCAGACTATCACCTAGATCATTTATGTAAATGAGGAGCAGCAGAGAGCCTATGACACTGCCTTGCGAAAAGCCAGATATCACTTCTACTGAATGATTTACCGTCTATCACTACGAACTGTGATCGCTCTGAGAGGAAATCACGAAGTAGTCTGCTACTGTGGCAGAACAGCCAACACTATACAGCACGTATCAGGCAGCAAAGAAGTTTCTGTTCGCCTTAGATGAAGCTCTTGTACATGTTGGCACCACACAGTAGGGAGCTCTTGGGGCACTTTTGGAAGACCGGGGTGCGTGGGTTTCCGAGTTCGCTCGGCAGTGCTCCGGGAAACGCGAGACTGACGAGTGTGAATATTCATAGTTAATTCGATGTCTTAATTTTGTAGATTTCAGCTCCAGTCCAAACTGACATCTTGCCCTCATCGCTCATTGCTCGTTGAGCGGTATACGGGTTTTTTCTGGTTAATTTTGGAACATTATAACGACTTGTACTTGGCCATGCATGCAAGCCATTGTTCAGCTCTCACTCTGTTCAGACATGGCGACTGGTTATGT
This sequence comes from Schistocerca serialis cubense, assembly GCF_023864345.2. Taxonomy (NCBI): domain Eukaryota; kingdom Metazoa; phylum Arthropoda; class Insecta; order Orthoptera; family Acrididae; genus Schistocerca; species Schistocerca serialis. Next base: position 217,325,220 of record NC_064647.1, on the reverse strand, counting down.
CCTCTCTGTTCAGCCCGATTAACGTCGTTGGTCATCTAACTAGTATAATTGAACAGACTTCCGAAACGTCGCTAATTTCGATTTCAGGTCGGAGTCTAGTTTCCACATGTCTCTGTTGTCTCAGCACGTGTTAAGTGCGGATCTGAGAGCCTTAAGTTCGCAGATTGTGACTCACAGTAATACATCCTGTCCAATTTGGTCAGCTATTCTGAATTTCACCACTAATTTTATTCAGAATTTTTGTTTATGACCACCACGTATTCGTGGATTGTGAGAAATGTTACAGTTACTGATTCTCGGAGTAAAACTGAGAAATTAGTTTCAGAATTTCGTCTATGGTGTAACTATTAACAGTTTATTGAGTTCATTCTTATTGGTGAATTCTTGCTCACTTGCAACGCGCACTAAATCCGAGGGAACGACCGTTTGCCACCCACATGCACACTGGTAAAGGACTTCTTTACTCTTATAATTGCCCAGAATCTCTATCGTATGTCTGTATGTGCGCCAACGTCGCCATTGAAAGATTCCTCTGACTCTTCCGTAAGTAATAATCAATGGTTAAAGATAAATCCTGCTGGGGTCACCAAGAGGCAGTTGTAAATGTAATTTTCTAGGTGAGCCAAGAGTGTTATGTACAACAGCAACCATCACCCATTTATTAGTTGTTCGGTTTGTTTGTTTGTTCAATGGTGTCCTCAATAAACGTGACACGTTTTCCGGAGCTCGCGCTTACGTAATCCCTCGCAAACTTCCATTTTTAGGTAATACAGATTTGCGTCGTGTGACGGATAAATATGGCCAAGTTACTTATTTAACTATCATAAATGCTCAGATGTCGGAGCTCAGTTCATTAGAACACGAAAGGTTTTCTTTCATGTATATACGGACAAAGACTTCCCATCTTCTATGTTAATAGATACGTCATTTGTGTGGACACCACTTCGATCACCGATCCCCAACCACATATTACACCGAAGATACTCTTCAGATAGATTCCTGTTGAAGATGTGTTTTTGGGCACCTGGCGAAGAAGTGTTTATTGTGGCTTCCAGCAAGGATGTGTCTGGTACTTTTCCTCTCCTGCTCCTACTATTTTGGCAAATCTGAGCCCGCGTACTTTATTTCGACAATCCGAAATCTCATAATCCATTTGTTCTGGACAGTCAAAAGATGATTATTTAGGGATATTCCGAAAGTCTATCTAATGAAAGTCGTCTTTCTATCAACTTCCGACCCATCAACTAGCGTTCCAATAAAACCTTTCCGTTCCTTCGTCTTCTCACTGCTCACGCTCAAGGCTTCAGTGGCCCTTCTGACGTACACAAATGACCCACCTGTGTAGGTACGCCATGGCCACTACACAATACTGCCATGTAATGACAAGGGCCAAACAATTTGCGTAGGTGGTCTGTCGTTTGCAGAAACCTCTGTACTCACTGTCGCCAACTGGCGACGACAGGGAAAGTTCACTGACACTTCCCTGAGCGTTGCTAATTTGGTCAAAGACGCTCGCCGCTCTCTGCCACAGTGAATGCAACAGCGGGCGGTCGCGCACCGGAATCTGTTGGCTGGCATTACACCCGTAGTGCCTTACCAGTGAGCGGCCCTATCCGCTGAAGGCAGGCCAGGAGAAACTGTAAGCGCCATATTATCACTCCCAGCCAACTATCAGAATAAATTCAGCGTTCACTTTAGAATTAAGCGAAGTTAAAAGAAATCCTCTAGAATCATCACTCACTCGCATGGGTAATACTGCTCTTTTGCATTTACATCGGGATTTATCGACCAACTGAACCTATCAAATCGGTAAATTAAGTGTGCGAGGGAAAAAGGGGAATGAAATACGAGCCTGGCTATAGACTGACACGTTTAATAATATTTGAAACAACGTTGTTTACAGATTTTATAAAAACCAGTAGGATAACATTTAATCAGAAGCAGCCTGGTTCGGTGGGGGTATGCTGGATCATAAGGACACCAGAAATGAGAATCTATCATATGAATTACATTGAGGAAACATGCAACAGTTAATTCAGTGGTCAACAAAGAATGAAGAACCACGGGACATAGCCTAAAACACATTACGGAAGAACAGGACGGAATTTGTTGGTGGACTCCGCGAATTAGTAATCTCTGCATACAATGTAAGTCGAAACAAGGGTCCAGCAGTAGATAACAGTCCAATAGAGCTACTGATCGACTCGGGAGAGCCAGCAATGACAAAACTATTCCATCTAGTGAGCAAGATGTATGAGACAGGTGAAATATCCTCAGACTTCAAGAAGAATACAATAACCCCAGTTCCAAAGAAGGCAGATGCTGAGAGGTGTGAAAATTACCGAACTATCAGTTTAATAACTCGCGAATGTAAAATACTAACAGTAGTCCCTTACATAAGAATAAGAAGCTGACCACAGGGAAGATCAGTTTGGATTCCGAAGAAATGTAGAAGCACGTAAGGCAATACTGACCCCGACTTCTGATAGACGTCAGGTTAAGAAATGGCAAACCTACATTTATGGCATTTGTATACTTAAAGAAAATTTTTGACAATGCTGACTGGAACATTGTCTTTCAAATTCTAAACGTGGCAGGGGTAAAATACAGGGAGATAAAAGCTGTTTACAATTCGTGCGGAAACCAGATGGCAGTTATAAGAGTCGAGGGGCATGAAAGGGAAAGTGGTTGAGAAGGAAGTGTGACAGAGTTGTAGTCTATCCCCGATGTTATTCAATATGTATACTGAGCAAGCAGTAAAGGCAATAAAAGAAAAATTGGAGTAGGAATTAAAATCCATGGAGAAAAAATAAAAACTTTGAGGTTGGCCGACGACATTGTAATTCTGTCAGAGACAGCAAAGGACATGGAAGAGCAGCTGAACGTAATGTACAGCGTCTTGAAAGCAGGATATAAGATGAACATCAACAAAAGTAAAACGTGGATAATGGAATGTAGTTGAATGAAGTCAGGTGATGCTGAGGGAATTAGATTGGGAAATGAGATACTTAAATTAGTGGATGAGTTTGGCTATTTGGGTAGCAAAATAACTGATGATGGCCGACGTAGAGAGGATATAAAATGTAGACTGGGTGCGGCACGGAAAGCGTTTGTAAAAAGAGAAATTTGTTAACCTCTGGTATAGATTTATGAGTCGGATAGTCTTTCCTGAAAGTATTTATATGGAGTGTAGCCATGTATAGAAATGAAACATGGATGATAAACAGTTTAAACGAGAGGAGAATAGAAGCTTTTGAAATGTGGTGCTGCAGAGGAATGCTGAAGATAAGATAGGTCGATAACGTAACTAATGAGAAGGTACTGAATAGAATTGGGAGAAGAGAAATTTGTGGTCAAACCTGACAAAAAGAAGGGATCGGTTGGCAGGACACATTTTGAGGCATCAAGGGAGCTCCAATTAAGCACTAGGTATAGGGAAGCGTTGGGGGGGGGGGGGTTAAAGTCACAGAGGGACACCAGGGGATGCGTAGAGTAAACAGATTCAGACGGATTTAGGTTGCACTAGTTACTCGAAGATGAAGACGCTTGGACAGGATAGAGCAGCAAGAGAGCTGCATCAAATCATTCTTTGGACTGAAGATCACAACAACAACAAACCACGGTATGAAAATATAAATCCCATCGATGGCCAGGAACCTTTATTTTTTATGCAAGTAGCAATTAAATGCATATCCTAGCTGACAGATAGAGGAGCACCGCTATGACTTTCGGGAAGACATCATGATCGCCTTCTCTGATATCAAAAAGGCATTTCTTAACGTCTGTAGAAGAAATGTCTGGGAAGCACTAGAAAAGGAGTCAAAACACAGACAACAAGCAGAGTGTAGGAGATGTACTGTGGAGATATGAGTTATGTGACAGTGGAAAATGTGAGTACAGAATGGTTCCACCAAACAAATGGTGAGAGACAGGGCAGTGCATTATCACCTTTCTTTTCGTTGTGGTCTGGGATAAGATAGCTGTTAATGTGGCAAAAGAAATGTAGAAGATAAAATGAAAGCAATGATCTCCATATATGAATTCATGATCAGGATAAACCAGTAGGACATTTAGGAACAGCTGTGTGCTCGGGAAGAAACTGTGAGACAGTATGGAATGCAATTTAAAGTAATCAGACGTGAGAAAGAAGGGTAATATAATTGTGAAATAAGGATCTGAGGAGAACAGTTACAGAAAATGGAGTGTGGCAAGTACTTACGGTGTGCGATAGAGGATTTGAAAGGAATGAGAAAGAGATCAGTGAACGCAGAAAACAGCTACAAGCGTTAATGCGAATTGTGAGGAGCCTAATGTGGATCACGACTTCCCACAAAAATGCCAAAAAGTAATATATATAAGTTACTACATCACAATACTGATCTATGCATCTGAAACATGGGTAGTGAAGAAAAGAGATGTAAGCAGATTACAGTGAAGTGAAATGTAGCTCATTAGGAGTAGTACAAGGGTAACAAGCAGAGACAGAATGAGGAATGAAAGGGTAAAGGAGCGAAAGAGGAACCCTCTCAGGTCAGGATAGAGACATCATGGCTAAAACTCCATCTCCACTTAAAGAGAATGGAAAACAAGATGGCCGACCGGAGTGGCCGAGCGGTTCTAGGCGCTACAGTCTGGAACCGCGTGACCGCTACGGTCGCAGGACCGAATCCTGCCTCGGGCATGGCTATATGTGATGTCCTTAGGTTAGTTAGGTTTAAGTAGTTCTAAGTCCTAGGGAACTGATGACCTCAGAAGTTAAGTCCCATGCCATTTGAACCATTTGAAAACAAGATGATTTGCAAGATTATGTCTGAAATGGAGATGCGAAGGAAAGACCAAGGAATAGATGGCTGAAAGGTGTGAAGGAGTGTGTCAGAAAAAGAGCCGAGGAGTGGACCAGAGTGAACACAGAAAGATGATGGGAAATCACTACATGGCGAGGCTTGGGTTCCAAACAGATGATGGCGATGAAAATTTTGAGCAGGAGTACCTCTCTATTACATTCAATCATACATGCAAAAAAGGGCTGGAACTGGCAGCTAGGCAAATTACCTATCAGCTACCAAAATTGACTGTAATTGATCTCGCTTGTCAATTCAGAATTTGTGTACTCACCATCACTGAAATGAACAAGCGTTTACTTTAACAAAACGTAATTGCTGATTGCCTCATTGATTATCAGAAGAAATATATTCCTCACAGTCTCACTGTTAATTCCAAATTGAATCAACAAACAGCGTGTTTATCTCATTTAGTAGTGCGGGATCTTTGTACTCAGCGTTTCACGAAGTAAACCAGCATTTATTTTAGTAACACATGGCATTTGATGGCACCAGTCGTTATCAGAATGATAAATAGTGCTTGATTCACTTTAACGCCAGCTTAAATTCACAGAGAATGTATTTAACTTAATCAGGACAAGTATAATATTGCACAACACAGCGTTCTATAACTATGTCTGTATATGTTTGGGACTGAGCCACTGCTACTAAAGTGAATTCCATGTAAATACTGAGTTATCATCACAAAGGTAGAGAATAGGGCCCTAGAATAAGTATTTTCCTATGATTAATAATACTCTGTCGCACCTAGACTCCAAAAAATACTAAATTGTTTCATAACCTTTCTGGCCGGTTAATTTGGATAAGATATTTAATTACGTTTCTGTAACTGTTTTTTGATTCTGAATTGAAACTGTTTCAGAAATCTTTCACAAATTCCGATGAAACACCAGTAGCGAAGATTCCGATTCTTGTAAAGAATAGCAGGAATATGGCTGTGCTCAGTGCAATGCATGCCGGATTTTGGGGCTCGACAACTTCTATGCTAGGTTATTTAATGACCGCTTGCAGGCTGGCTCACTGTCTTATCGAACTCCCAATTTCTCCATACCAGAATAAATTCCTGAAACTGTGAAGAAAGTGATTAGAAACCTTAAAGAGGCATAAATAATCTAGTTAAACCTCAGCATGTGCCCGAAGTGATCTTAATTAATCAATCTCTCTTCACGAGATTCAACGACTTGTTGTACAATGAACAAAATCATCAATAAAAAAAATTAATCACGCATCCGACTCCATTACAACCCAAGAAGTATAGCTGATGATATTAGGTGTTTCTCTATACAGAATAGAAACAACAGAAAGTAGCCTTGATGTCAAGCCGAGTGAAAGCAGCAGGCTGCTAATGTACAGATACAGACTTGATCTGAATACGTAAATGAAACTTAAAGAAAGCTTTATTATAAAACAAGTAGACAAAAAAAGAAGAATGAACAAGTTTGAGCTACACGCAAAAAATTATAAAAAGAAATGCTGTACTCTCCAAATCTGATTCAAGTTAATTAATTTATCTTTGACATTATTTCGTTTTGTGAAGGGAACGAACCCCAGAGGACAACAAATGATAACAATTTTAATGAGAGTTACAGGCCCTGCACATCGCCGTAATAACTTCCTTAAAGTTTCAAATAATTGCTAATAAAAACAGCAGTACCTCGAACCTGGTGCAACCGGAAACAAGTCAATTCAGAATGGATGCGAAACTAATACTAACGAATATATTAACAAAATTTACCTTGTTTCAGAGAGTTGTGGACTCCACGCTATTTTGGCCCATTGTTCTGCGGCTCGGAACTTATTAAAAATAGTTCAAATGGCTCTGAGCACTATGGGACTTAACATCTGAGGTCATCATTCCCCTAGAACTAAGAACTACTTAAATCTAACTAACGTAAGGACATCACACATATCCATGCCAGAGGCAGGATTCAAACCTGCGACTGTAGCGGTAGCGTGGTTCCAGACTGAAGCGCCTAGAACCGCTCCGCCACTACGGCCGGCTTTTATAATCAAGCTTTCTTTAAGCTTCACTTACGTATTCAGATCAAATCTGTATCTGTACTTTAGTAGTCTGTTGCTCTCCCTCGGCTTGACCTCTATGCTACCTTCCGTTGTTTCTATTCTGTATAGAGAAACTCGTAAAATCATCAGCTATAGTTCTGGGGCTGTAATGGAGTCGGAGGTGTAATTAACTTTTTTTATTGATAATACTGCTCATTGTACAACACGCCATTGAATCTCATGACAAGAGATCGATTAATAAAGGTCTCTTCTGGCATATTCTAAGGTTTAACTAGATTATTTACGCCTCTTTAATGATTCTAATCACTTTCGTCGGAGGTTCAGAAATTTATTCTTGACGGAGCAATTGAGAGTTCGATAAGACAGTGAGCGAACCTGCAGGGGATAATTAAATAATTTCATAAACCTACAACGGCTGGCTGGAACTTATTAGTTGACGAAATTTAACAAATTTTTTCACAAATATAACCTTTACTTTTCTACTTTGTGGGTATTGAAAATGATATGACCAGATTCGGCTGTGCTAGCAGTCGCTTTCAGATCATAAAACATCATTACAGAGTCTAATACGCCACAATTTGTGCAATCAATTTCTGAGTCATTAATAAATTTTAATCACCTGGTACTTAACTGTTCAACATGTGCCATATTACACTCTGTAACGATAGTTTATGATAAAACTGGTAGTATCATTTTATATGGTCGCGATTTAGAGAGATGAAGGTTACATTAATGACTCAGTACTTTATCACAGAATATGTGACGTGTTATACTCTGCGAACATATTTTATGATCTGAAGACCTAACACAACTGAAACTGCTGATTTCACTTTATTAGCTCGCTCATTGAAAAGGAAGATTATTGACTCGATTGTACAACATGTACCCGCCAGGATAGCCGAGAGCGCTGACGCGCTGCTTCGTGGAATCGGCCCCGGATCGAATCCGCCCGGCGGATTAACGACGACGGCCACTGTGCCGGCCAGCCTGGATGTGGTTTTTAGGAGGTTTCCCACATCCTAATAGGTGAATACCGGGCTGGTCCCCACGTACCGTCTCAGTTCCACGACTCATAGACATTTGAAACACATTCACACTATTTCACGATTTACACTAGACACAGACAGCTGGGCTACACTAATTCCGTCCTGGGGGGAATGGGGTAGCGGCAGGAAGGGCATCCAGCCACCCCTTCACTTAACCATGCCAAGTCCGTACTTATACCTGCCGTCCCTGCGCACAATGCGGGATAAAGGCAGTAGCAAAAGAAAGAGAGAACTTGACAGTACATCCAGTGAGTGTAACGATATTTCATGATCTGAAGATAATTGATAACACAACGGAACCTAAGCATATCATTTTTGAGAGCTCTTGATCTAGAAAAATAAACATTACATTGAAAATGAAGATTGCACTTCCACTTTCTTGAGAATGTGAAGAGTTGCGATGTTTTCCACAAATAATTGCCAAAATAAAATTTCCACGGCCGCCCCTCCCCTCCTCCACAGCCCTTCTTCCATCGCTCGGAGAAAATTTTGAATTGATACCTTTCGTCATTTATTTTTGAAATAAATACTTTACTGAGGGCAATGACAGTATGTAAGTAGAGAGTTATAAGCATCACCAAGCGATGTTTGTTATTGGTGGTACAATCGAAAATACTGGTGATGCTTTCCCTAAGGAAAATAGAAGCGGAACTTCACTCATCTGGGTCCGCAGCTCGTGGTCGTGCGGTAGCGTTCTCGCTTCCCGCGCCCGGGTTCCAGGGTTCGATTCCCGGCGGGGTCAGGGATTTTCTCTGCCTCGTGATGACTGGGTGTTGTGTGATGTCCTTAGGTTAGTTAGGTTTAAGTAGTTCTAAGTTCTAGGGGACTGATGACCATAGCTGTCAAGTCCCATAGTGCTCAGAGCCATTTCACTCATCTGTGATGCTGCTTTCCTCAATCAGAGCTGGCGGTGAGGCATAACCTTTCAGTTCTGTGTTCTCTGTTAATGGAAACGAGCGTTTGGCGTCATTGGCCGCGTGGCCCCTTGTGGTGAGGTCCAGCCGCATTGATGAGTCTTATTACATTGGACGCCATATTGGACGACCTGCGCGCCGGAGGCGGTTGCGAGACCAACAAGTTTCTTAATGTGGTTCGCTCCACTTCCGCCTCTGAAGGCCTAACTGAGATACCTCTCTTACCCCCTCCCCCCCCGCCCCTCCCAGCCCTTCCTGCTTCGTGCCCGGAACAATGTACCTATTGTGGCTACACCATCCCACCTACCTCCTCCCCACCTCTACATTACACCCTGTTAACCCCCCGCCCAAACAACCTCTACAGCCACACCACTTCCTTGTCCACATCGTCAGGACCCCCTCTTCTCCACCCCTTCCCTCTCCGCTACATCACACCAGCGAGAATCTGGCTGGCCGAGGTGAAGTCGGTAGCAGCCTAAGCCTCTCCGAGCCCATCACTTCCGTTCGTGGCCTAATGAACTAGGGCATTCACCATCACTTTGGCGTAACTGATTTATCTGCTCCTGGGAGCTTTCTCCTTCCACTCTCCGCAGCGGCGGAACATCTCTTGATCCACAATCTACTCATAAAATGGAAGAGATAACTTGCATCTGTATACAACTATTTGTGGTGGTATAACTAACCCTGCAGTACTATAGTATGGTACTGTATTCATTATTCTTTTTTAATACGTCGCAGAAGAAGCTGAGTAGCACCGTGATGTAGTGTTTATGATACTAAACTGTTGAATTGGGGGTCGTGAGTTCAAAATTCACCTGGACTGCACAATTTTAATTTCTATATTCGGTTCGAGTACATTCTAGAAGTATCCACAAATGTCAAGAATGATTGTACTGGGATATTTTGTAGCTGTATATATACTGTATGTCTTCTGACCGGAGGCAGTTTGCTCCACGCTCTTGTATCTGCAAGTGCTGAATAAACCTTCGTTAAGTGAAATTAGTGATCGTCATTCATCTAATTACACCTTCTTCTACGTGACATTATTCTGGTGGACACGCTGGGTACCAATCCGACGTAGAAGAAGGTGTACTTAGATGAATGACAAACACTAATTTCACTAAAGGAAGGTTTATTCAGCACTTGCAGATACAAGAGCGTGGAGCAAACTGCCTCCGGCCAGAACACATACGGTATACAGGGTGGTCAACTGATTGTGACCGGGCCAAATATCTCACCAAATAAGCGTCAAACGAAAAAACTACATAGAACGAAACTTGTCTAGCTTGAAGGGGGAAACCACAAGACGCTATGGTTGGCCCGCTAGATGGCGCTGCCATAGGTTATACGGATATCAACTGCGTTTTCTTAAAATAGGAATCCCCATTTTTTATTACATATTCGTGTAGTACGTAAAGAAATATAAATGTTTTAGTTGGACCATTTCGAAGCGGTTGGCATGAATGTATAATTCAGGCTCTTGCTGCAATGTTTGTTGAATGGTCGTAGGTAAGACACTGTTGTTTACTCATTGGTTCATCTGGTCTGTCACTCGCTCAACAGTTGCACACACACACCTCTGCAGCCGTTGTTCACCCCTGTCGTCTATGACTTGTGGTGCATCACAGTTGAGTCGGTGCCGCTTTTTCATAGCGCCACTTTGCCATAATGTTATACTTTAACAACGGCAGTATGCGAACAGTTTACATACTTAGCGGTTTCGGAAATGCGTCCACCATTTACCCAAAAATCCATTGATCATGCCGTTATGGACGTGAAAAAACGCTTCATTTCCGAGTTTTCATGAGGACTGCACTTTTTTCTACGTCAGACTGGCACGCTTTATGCAGCCTCACTGTTAGTGCTGCCTTGTGTCGTCTGTGAGCGGCTGTTGCACGTTGATATCTAACATCAGTGGTGGCTACATTAGGGTGACAAGACCGTGTATTTCGGAACTGCCGCGGTTCGTTGCCATGGTGGCCGGACATTTTTATCGTCGACACCTGAGAGAAATATGTGCACCTCAGCTGTCCACGTACAGCTTAATTGATGTGAAACAGTGTTATCGCGTAACAGGTGGGAAGCGGGTACACGCCCCTGTATTCCCACAGACGGATTTGCGAAACCACCAAGCTGGCTCTAACACCCTTCCAGACGAATTCGATTCAGAGGAGGAGGAGAAGGAGAATGTGAGTAGCGTTTAACGTCCCGTCGGCAATGAGGTCATTAGGGACGGACCAAAAGCTCAGACTATGGAAGGACGGGGAAGGAAAGCGGCCGTTCGCTTTCGAAGAAACCATCCCTGCATTTGCCTCAAGCGATTTAGGGAAATCACGGAAAACCTAAATGAGGATGGCCAGAGGCTGATTTGAACCGTCGTCCTCCCGAAGACTGCGCTGACCACTACGCTATACTGCTTGGTAACTCAATTCGGGGCCGGCGCATCTGCGGCGTTTCAACATGAATGGCTTTACGGTCTGGGCAATGTTGACAATTACAAGAAAGACAAATAAATCCCAGAACTATCGCACAATCAGTTTAAAAGGCCATTCATGTAGTTTTCTGAAGAAAATGATATAGAGAACAGCAGAGAAGGATAAAACAGTCTGTGATGGAAAACGATTAGTTTGACTTTTGTAAGCGTAAACTCTGGAAGGCGGCAGGTATTCACTTGATAATGGAGCTCTTCAAAATGATCGGTCACTAACAACAACAAAAGCAACTTAAAGGTCATCCAACCGCTTACTGGGGCGTCTCTAAATACATCTTCGCTTATCGACTCATAGTCACCACGGTACAAGAAAATATCGTTCTTGTGAAACACAACTAGCTCTTTGTACTCGTGAAGTAATAAATGCTATCGACAGGGGATGTCAATTTGATTCCATATTTTTAGATTTCCAGAAGGCTTTCGACACCGTTCCTGACAAGTGTTGTCTAACCTAACTGCGTGCCTACGGAGTATAGCCTCAGCTGTGCGACTGGATTCGTGATTTCCTGTCAGAAAGGTCACAGTTCATAGTAATAGACGGAAAGTCATCGAGTAGAACAGAAGTAATATCCGGCGTTCCCCAAGGAAGTATTATAGGCCCTCTATTGTTCCGGATCTATATTAACGACATAGCCCTCTTAGATTGTTTGCAGATGGTGCTGTCATTTACCGTCTTGTTAAGTCATCAGATGACCAAAATTAATTGCGAAATGATTTAGATACGATATTTGTGTGATGTGAAAGGTGGCAAATGACCCTGAATAAGGAAGAGTGTGAAATTATTCACATGAGAACTAAAAGAAATTAGCTAAATTCCGATTACGCGATAAGTCACACAAATCTGAAGGCTGTAAATTCAACTAAATACTTAGAGATTACAATTACAAATAACCTAAATTGGAACGGTCACATAGATGATATTGTGGGTAGAGCAAACCACTGACTGCGATTCATTGGCAGAACGCTTAGAAGGTGCAACAGGTCTACTTAAGAGACTGCTTACACCACGATTGTCCGCCCTATTCTGGAGTATTGCGGTGCGGTGTAGGATCCGCATCAGGCGGGACTGACGGATGGCATGGGAAAAGTACAAAGAAAGGCAGCTCGTTTTGTATTATCGCGAAACAGGGGAGACAGTGTCACAGACATGATACATGAATTGGAGTGGCAGTCATCAAAACAAAGGCGTTTTTCGTTGCGACGGGATCTTCTCATGAAATTTCAATAACCAGTTTACTTCTCCGATTGCAAGAACATTCTGTTGCCATCCACCTACATAGGTAGAAATGATCATCATGATAAAATAAGAGGAATCAGGTCTCGCATTTAAAAATTTAAGTGCTCGTTTTTCCCACGTGCAGTTCGATATTAAAAAGGTAAAGAGACAGCTTGAAGCTGGTTCATTGAACCCTCTGCCAGGCACTTTATTGTGAATACCAGAGTAATCACGTAGATGTACATTTAGATGTAGATGTACATATCCCTGTAATCGACTGACCTGAACAGAGTCCCGACTTTTGGGATGTTTCGAAACGCCGACTTCGCGCCAGGCCTCAACGACCGTGATTGATACCTCTCCTCAGTGAAGAATGGACTGCCCAAGTAACTATCCGGCACCTGTTTGAACGTATGCCAGCGAGAGTGGAAGCTGTCGTCAAGGCTAATGGTTGGCCAGCACCGTACTGAGTTCCATCATTACCGATGGAGGACCCCAAGAACTTGTAAGTCGTTTTCAGCCAGGTGTCCGGATACTTTTGATCACCTAGTCTATATTAACACATGTGGCGTCACAAATTACTGCTAACCAAATATCTCTCCAAAACGGCTCTCATACTTTTCACTGGCAAATTCCGTAGCGAAACTCTATCAAAAATGAGCATTAGTCACAAAGTAATCAATATGACACATCATAATGCCGGAACATAAAATTTTTATGACAGTTGATCACTCCGTTCCGTATGGATACATTGCAGATAACGTGTTGTAACGCGCGGAGTGGAAATATGAAACAAAATTAGTGAAAATTTTATCTACTGCGCTGATGCGCTTTTAATTAGCTCACTAGCGAATTGGATGAGCACCGACGATATCACTAACAAGTGCACCTGTTTGCGTTATGCGGAACGGTTCGCAATGACGTTATCTCTCGGTAACTGACACGTGACGGAGATGACACCAAAAACTGTAGTACTGGGACCATACGCCCGGCTGAAGCTTATGGAGCCTGCAATCTTTTCGGCATAAGAAAAACCATACAAAGGTAGGACCGAAATTAATGATTTACAAACGTTGGTTTTTCTAGTCATGTTAGCAAAACGAGGCGTAATCACAGAGGCAGGAAGACTTAACATTAACTTCTTTCTCCGACAGGAATGTCAGTGGTCTACGCCATCCTCACCGTGTCAGCGTAGCACTTGTTCCCAACGTCATCAAATGTTTGCTGCAAATATCTGTCTTCCAGTATGGTTTTTACCTTCTACGGCTATACCAACTACCTCCGAAGTTATTCCTTGACTCATAACACAGGTGCTGTCTTCTTGTCCCTTCTTATTGTCAACATTTACCACTTGCTCCTCTCCTATCCGATTCTTCCTCATTGTTTATCTAATCGTTACAGCTAATTTTCAACATACTTCTATAGTGCCACGAATCGCACGCTTCCATTCTGTACATTTCCATATCCGCCATAGTCGATGATTCATGTCCCTTCAATATTGGACTCCAAACGTTCATTCTCACAAATTTCATCCTCAAATTAAGGCCGTAATTAGACACTAGTAGACTTATTGTGGCACGGCATGCCATATTTACTTGTGACGGTCTACGGGCAACGTCTTTGATTAATAACCAAAACGTCCTCGGTTCCGCGTTCGACGCAGTCACTGTTTAAAATTTAAAGAAAAATCATCAGCAATAGCAACCGACTTTTCTTGCGTAAGAAGTCGCACTCTTTCTGCCAACGGCCTTGTCAAAGAGGGCGGGGGAACAGACAGAGGTTCAGGACACTCTTTTCCTTGGGGTGGGTAGCTGCGCACAAGAGGCGGAAGAATCAGCAATAACAAACGGCATGAGGATGCAGAAGGTAAAGGAAACAATTGCATTATAGACACATAGCATGTATAGACAGGACATGGGGCCCGTAACTGGAATCATGTCATGGTGATCTCTCCGTTGGTAAAATATTTCAGCGTAGTCCCCCATTCGGATCTACGTGAGGACAATCACGGAATTGGAAAGGAAAATATAGGTACGAAAAAGTTAATTGCGAAGAAACAGTACAAATACTTCAGTAGATCGATGAAAGAAGGGCGTAAAAAATACTGAGGAAAAATCAGGAATACAGAAATGCAACTAGTTGAGGAATAAAAGAAGTAGGAATGGAATGGCTACATGAGGAATGTTAGGAAATTGAAAAGGAATGATTGTCCGGAGGACTGACTCAGTATATATAAAAGTCAAAACAGCCTTCGGTGAAACTAAAAGCAACGGTGGTAACATTAAGAGTGCAGCGGATATTCCATTATTAAAAGCAGAGAAAAAAGCATATACGTGGAAAGAGTACATTGGAGGCCTCTATGAAGGGCAAGATTTGTCCGATGTGATAGAAAAAGAAATAGGAGTCGATTTAGAAGAGAGAGCGGATCCAGCATTGGAATTAGAATTTAAGAGAGCTTTGGAGGTCTTAAATACAAATAAGAGAGGAGGGGTAAATAACATCAGCAGTTAAAAACGACTATTCACGCTAATGTGCAGAATGTATGAGACTGGTGACATACTATCTGACTTTCGGAAAAAATATCATGCTTACTATTCCGAAGACTGCGAGTGCTGGCAAGTGCGAGAATTATTGCACCACCAGCTTAACAGCCTATACATCCAAGCTGCTGACAGAAATAGTATACAGAAGAAAGGAAAGAGAAGTTGAGAATGTGTTAAATGACGATCAGTGTGGCTTTAGGGAAGGTAAAGGCAATTCTGAAGTTGCACTTGATAATGGAAGTAAGACTAAAGAAAAATCATGACAAGAACAAAGGATTATCGGCCCGTAAAAAGCGTTCGACAATTTAAAATGAGAAAGATAGGGATAAGCTGCAGGGAGAGACGGGTAGTATATAGTATGTACAAGAGTTAAAAGGGAATAATAAGAGTGGACGACTGAGAACGAAGTCATCGGATTAAAAGGGGTGTAAGACAGGGATGTAGTCTTTCGCCTCTACTGTTCAATCTGTATATCGATGAAGGAATGATCGAAATAAAGGAAAGGTTCAAGAGTGGAACTAAAATTCAGGATGAAAGGATATCAAAGAAGAAATTAAGCCTTTTGACTCAAAATTTAAATTCAAAATATTATTAAGAGACAGTTGTTTTCTTGATAGGATTCGCTGGTGATGTTGTATCCTAAGAGAAAGTGTAGAAGAATTACATGATCTGCTGAATGGGATGAACAATCTAATGAATACAGTATCAAACATAGGCCTCAATTTGAGGAAGAAATTTCTGAGATTGTACGTTTTGAGCACAGGATGGTATGGTAGTGAAACATGGACTGTAGGAAAACCAGAACGGATGGTAAACAAAGCATTTGAGAAGTGTTGCTTACTTAATTACTCAATGGTCATACGGGACTCGAGAATCCATTACCGCAGAAACGTATTTTCGCCACCTGTCCTGTCTTGGGGTCTAGGGGTAGCGTCTTTGATTCATACTCAAAACGTCTTCGGTCCCGGGTTCGATCCCCCGCCACTTCCTAAATTTTGATAAATAATCAGCATTGGCGGCGGAAGACTTCCGGCATAAGAAGTCAGCCTCATTCTGCCAACGGCCTAGTCAAAGAGAGCGGAGGAGCGGATAGAGGTTCAGGGCACTCTCTTGTCCTAGGGGTGGGAAATTGCCCCTAAAGGCGGAAGAATCAGCAATGATCAACGACATGAGGATGCAGAAGGCAATGGAAACCACTGCGTTAAAGACACGTAAGGTGTATCCACAAAACGTGTGGCCGGTAATTGAAGAAGTGTCATGATGATCTCTCCATTGGCAAAGTATTGCGGAATAGTCCCCCATTCGGATCTCCGGGAGGGGACTGCCAAGGGGGAGGTTACCATGAGAAAAAGATTGAATAATCAACGAAAGGATAACGTTCTACGAGCCGGGGCGTGGAATGTCAGAAGCTTGAACGTGGTAGGGAAACTAGAAAATCTGAAAAGGGAAATGCAAAGGCTCAATGTAGATATAGTAGGGGTCAGTGAAGTGAAGTGGAAGGAAGACAAGGATTTCTGGTCAGATGAGTATCGGGTAATATCAACAGCAGCAGAAAATGGTATAACAGGTGTAGGATTCGTTATGAATAGGATGGTAGGGCAGAGGGTGTGTTACTGTGAACAGTTCAGTGACCAGGTTGTTCTAATCAGAATCGACAGCAGACCTACACCGACAACGATAGTTCAGGTATACATGCCGACGTCGTAAGCTGAAGATGAACAGATAGAGAAAGTGTATGAGGATATTGAAAGGGTAATGCAGTATGTAAAGGGGGACGAAAATCTAATAGTCATGGGCGACTGGAATGCAGTTGTAGGGGAAGGAGTAGAAGAAAAGGTTACAGGAGAATATGGGCTTGGGACGAGGAATGAAAGAGGAGAAAGACTAATTGAGTTCTGTAACAAGTTTCAGCTAGTAATAGCGAATACCCTATTCAAGAATCACAAGAGGAGGAGGTATACTTGGAAAAGGCCGGGATATACGCGAAGATTTCAATTAGATTACATCATGGTCAGACAGAGATTCCGAAATCAGATACTGGATTGTAAGGCGTACCCAGGAGCAGATATAGACTCAGATCACAATATAGTAGTGATGAAGAGTAGGCTGAAGTTCAAGACATTATTCAGGAAGAATCAATACGCAAAGAAGTGGGATCGGAAGTAGTAAGGAATGACGAGATACGCTTGAAGGTTTCTAACGCTATAGATACAGCAATAACGAATAGCGCAGTAGGTGGTACAGTTGAAGAGGAATGGACATCTCTAAAAATGGCCATCACAGAAGTTGGGAAGGAAATCATAGGTACAAAGAAGGTAGCTGCGAAGAAACCATGGGTAACAGAAGAAATACTTCAGTTGATTGATGAAAGGAGGAAGTACAAACATGTCCCGGGAAAATCAGGAATACAGAAATACATGTCGCTGAGGAATGAAATAAATAGGAAGTGCAGGGAAGCTAAGAGGAAATGGCTGCAGGAAAAATGTGAAGACATCGAAAAAGATATGATTGTCTGAAGGACAATCTCAGCATACAGGAAGTCAAAACAACCTTTGGTGACACTAAAAGCAACGTTGGTAACATTAAGAGTGCAACGGGAATTCCACTGTTAAATGCAGAGGAGAGAGCAGATAGATGTAAAGAATACATTGAAAGTCTCTATTAGGGTGAAGATTTGTCTGATGTGATAGAAGAAGAAACAGGAGTCGATTTAGAAGAGATAGGGGATCCAGTATTAGCATCGGAATTTAAAAGAGCTTTGGAGGACTTACGGTCAAATAAGGCAGAAGGGATAGATAACATTCCATCAGAATTTCTAAAATCATTGGGGGAAGTGGCAACAAAACTACTATTCACGTTGGTGTGTAGAATATATGAGTCAGGTGACATACCATCTGACTTTTGGAATAGCATCATCCATACAATTCCGAAGACGGCAAGAGCTGACAAATGCGAGAATTATCGCACAATCAGCTTAACATCTCATGCATCGAAGCTGCTTACAAGAATAATATACAGAAGAATGGAAAAGAAAATTGAGAATGCGCTAGGTGACGATCAGTTTGGCTTTAGGAAAAGTAAAGGGACGAGAGAGGCAATTCTGACGTTACGGCTAATAATGGAAGCAAGGCTAAGGATAAATAATGGTGCAAGCTGTTCGAGATTCTAAAAAAAGTAGGCGTAAGCTATAGGGAGAGACGGGTCATATACAATATGTACAACAACCAAGAGGGAATAATAAGAGTGGACGATCAAGAACGAAGTGCTCGTATTAAGAAGTGTGTAAGACAAGGCTGTAGCCTTTCGACCCTACTCTACAATCTGTACCTCGAGGAAGCAATGATGGAAATAAAAGAAAGGTTCAGGAGTGGAATTAAAATACAAGGTGAAAGGATATCAATTATACGATTCGCTGATGACATTGCTATCCTGAGTGAAAGTGAAGAAGAATTAAATGATCTGCTGAACAGAATAAACAGTCTAATGAGTACACAGTATGGTTCGAGAGTAAATCAGAGAAAGTCGAAGGTAATGAGAAGTAGTAGAAATGAGAACAGCGAGAAACTTATCATCAGGATTGATGGTCACGAAGTCAATGAAGTTAAGGAATTCTGCTACCTAGGCAGTAAAATAACCAATGACGGACGGAGCAAGGAGGACATCAAAAGCAGACTCGCTATGGCAAAAAAGGCATTTCTGGCCAAGAGAAGTCTACTAATATCAAATGCCGGCCTTAATTTGAGGAAGAAATTTCTGAGTACAGAATTGTATGGTAGTGAAACATGGACTGTGGGAAAACCGGAACAGAAGAGAATCGAAGCATTTGAGATGTGGTGCTATAGACGAATGTTGAAAATTAGGTGGACTGATAAGGTAAGGAATGAGGAGGTTCTACGCAGAATCGGAGAGGAAAGGAATATGTGGAAAACACTGATAAGGAGAAGGGACAGGATGATAGGACATCTGTTAAGACATGAGGGAATGACTTCCATATGGTACTAGAGGGAGCTGTAGAGGGCAAAAACTGTAGAGGAAGACAGAGATTGGAATACGTCAAGCAAATAATTGAGGACGTTGGTTGCAAGTGCTACTCTAAGATGAAGAGGTTAGCACAGGAAAGGAATTCGTGGCGGGCCGCGTCAAACCAGTCACTAGACTGATGACCAAAAAAAAAAAGAAAAGGTCCTGTCTTGGGCTATTTCCTTCCATTTACCTTCAATACCTAGGCTCGGTCTGCCCACAGGACGTTTTCCTTCTAGGTGCCCTACCGGTACTCTGCGCGCTGCCCTGCCCTCGTCCATTCGAGCTATGTGCCCCGCCCATCGCAGCCTACGTGATTTAATAATATTGATTATGTCAGGGCTTGAATAGAGTTAGTGAACCTCTTCGTTATGCACTTTTTACCACTCTCCGCTAATGTCATCCCTTTTTGCCCCTAAAATTTTCCTCATAATTTTGTTTTTGAATACTCGAAACGGCTTTTCGTTTTGCACAGTGAGAGACCAAGTCTCACGCCCATACAGCATAACTGGTAGGATAATAGTTTTGTATATTCTAATCTTTAAATTCCTAGACAATATCCGTGATGAAAGTAATCTATTGAGTGAGAAGTAGCACGCATTTCCCGCCCGTAATCTCTTCTTCAGTTCGGATTCAATCTCATTTCTCGAAGTGATGTCCACGCCTAGATACTTAAATGTGTTCAATTTTTCAAACTGCATGTCTCCAACTCTTAAAATTTCCTGATCTACTGCTGTTGGCATTCTAGTAGTAACCAGGTATTTAGTTTTGTCTTCACTTATCCTTAGACCTACATCTTCACTAGCCTTGATTAACGCATTCGCATTTGCTGTTACAGATTCTTTCCTATCGCTAATGATGTTTAGATCATCTGCGTACCCTAATATCTTAATATTTTCATTTAACTCCACACCCTCTGAATTATCTGCTGCCATTCGTACAATATATTCTAGGACTAAATTAAATAGTAGCAGAGACAGTGCATCTTCCTGCTTAAGTCCGTTCTATATTACAAATTCTTCTGACTCCAATTTCCCCACGCGTACTCTACCTTTTTGTTTTTCAAACTCGCTTCTATAAGTCTAACATACTTCTTTGGTATTCCAAGTTCCAAAAGAATCCTGTGCAATTTTGACTGCAATACTGAATCATATGCTTTTGTAAAATCGATGAAAAGATTATGAACTGGTTTATTGTATTCCCATTTCTTTTCGAAAATTTGACGCAGGGTGAATATTTGGTCTATAGTTAATCTGTTACTCCGAAAGCTGGCTTGGTAATCCCCCACAATTTTATCTGCATATGGTGTAAGCCTGCTTAGCAGAATATTCGAGAAAATTTTGGAACATACTGGTAGTAGCGATATCCCTCTATAATTACTACAATCCATTTTGTCACCTTTCTTAAAAATTGGGATAATAATCGACTCTTGCCACTCTTCAGGTATCATCTCTGAGTTCCATACTTTAGTTATAACTTTGTGAACTACTTCCACCAATTTCTGTCCCCCATTTTTAACTAATTCTTCAGATATGCAATCTGATCCTGATGCTTTATGGTTTTTCAACTTTTTGATTGCATCTCTTACTTCCTTTAACGTTGGCTAAGGTATCTGGGGTTCTGCTGTATGAATTTCGTACGCCTGCTCATTTCCTGCTTCCTGGTGTACATTTAATAGATGCTCAAAATACGCCCTCCATTTACTTAATGTAGCACTGGGGTCTGTCAGTATTCCCCTAACATCCCCTCGAAGTGCATTTGTCCTAGCCTTGAAGCACTTCCTATACCCATTTATGTCTAGGTAAAGTTCCCTAATGTTTTTTGTTTTACGGTTTTTTTCCATTTTTGTAATTTGATTGTTCAAATAATCCCTCTTCTTTGTCCGTAGCCTACGACCAACTTCCCTTCTCAAGTTCATGTACTCCTCTCGTTTTCTGTCTCCCATTGTATCCCAATCAAATCGCGCTTTTCTCCTTTCCTCTACAAATTTCTTGCATTCCTCATCAGACCACGGTTTCCTCCTGTTCTTCTTAATTGTACCTATTGTGACCTTCGCTGCCTCTTTGATATTATTCCTCACAGTGATCCACTGTTTATTTACATCCTCGTTTTGATCTTCGTGTGTCCTGAAAGCATCAAACCTATTTGAAATTTCTATCATGTACCTTCTTCTAAAGTTTTCATCATTTAGCTAGTCAGTGTCGAACCTAACAAGTTCTGCATTGTGACACCTTGATGTTGCTGTAGATAGCCGTTGGTGAACTTTGGCAACAACAAGAAAATGATCAGAATCGCAGTCTGCTCCCCTGAAAGTCCTAAAATTTTCTATGCTAGTGTGCCATCTCCGATCTACAAGAACATGATCAATTTGGTTTCGGGTGTGTCCATCCGGAGAGACCCAAGTTGCTTTATGAATGTCCTTCCTTTTAAAATATGTTCTCTCAACAATCATATCTTTTGAAACAGTAAAATTAACCACCCTTGTGTCATTATCAATCGAAATGTTATGCAAACTTTGTTTCCCAACTGTAGGCCGGAATGCTTCCTCCTTCACTATCTTCGCATTAAAATCACCTATGATTAATTTTGTATCATACGAGGAGAACTCATCCCACAGCTGATCTAGTTCTTCATAAAATCCGTCTTTAACAACCTCTTCAGTGTCCTCAGTTGGTGCGTGTACATTAATTACTACTAGTCTTTTCCACCTGATGGACAACACTATAACTGATAGTCGACCACTAATGAACCTTATATCTCTGATTGCGTGAAGCACTTTTCCCTGTACTGCGAAACCTTTTCCGAAACTGTGAGCTTCCGCACCTCCATAGAAAAATGTATAGTTACCCCTCTTTATGCTACCATCCCCCTGCCACCGAGTTTATTGAATAGCTGTAATGTCTACATCGTATCTATCTAATTCGTCTAGTAATGTCTGGAATGTTCCTGGCCTGTTCAAACTTTTAACGTCCTATGTTTCCAATCTTCGACAGTAAGAGAAGAAGAAACAGGGATGGTTCATCACGCCATCGTCTGCTCCCCACCGGCTGTCCGCGACTGCTTATTTTTTGTATTCGCAGCTACCCTTCATATCCGATGGCCGTATCCCCTATCAGCAAGCTGGGGACGCGCTGTGCCGTGGTGGAAGGGGCCCACGTGAAGTGTTGCTACAGACTAATTTTGAAAATTAGATTAACTGATGAGGTAATGATTGAGGAGGTTCTGAGTCAAATCGGAGAGGAAAGAAGTATGTAGAAAACACTGCCTAGGGGAAGGGAAACGATGATAGGACATCTGTCTATGGTTATGACTTCTGTGATACTAGAGGGAGCTGTAGAGGGCCAAAACTGTAGAGTAAGACAGAGATTGGAATATGTCCAGTAAATAATTGAGGACGTAGGCTGCAAGTGCTACTCTGAGATGAAGAGGTTGGCACAGGTAAAAAATTTGGAGCGTGCCGCATCAAAGCAGACAGAAGACTGATGACCCAAAGAAGAAGTCGGCTTCATGTGTCCTCTATTCTGATGCCTAAGTGGCAGAAGTCATTAACCTCACTAACTTCGTGATCACCAACTCTCATCTTAAGATTTTTGTCATCCTTCGGTTTACTCTGAATCCATCTCATAGATAGAAAAACAGAGGCGAAGGACAACATTTCTGTCTTACGCCCTTTTTAATCCGAGCACTTTTTTTCTCGATATTCCACTCTTACTGTTCCCTCTAGGCTTTTGTACTTCAAGGGCTTATTTCAATAGTGGTACAATTCCATTTTTGTTCATTCTGAGATACAGAGTCTTAAAGTTAAATGTCCATTACCTTTCTTTGCCTCTACCGTACTCTATTTTTCTTAGAATTTCGAACATCTTGCAGCATTTTCCAGTGTCGAACGCCTTTTACAGGCCGACATATCTTAGGAACATCTCGAATTTTCTTTAGTCTTCCTTCCATCATAAACCGAAACATAACAGCTTCTCTATTGTCTTCTCAATCCTTCTGTACATTACTCTTGTAAGCACTTTGAATGCATGAGCCATTAAGCTGATATTACCTGCACTTTTCGGCTCATTCAGTTAGGAATTGTGTGGATGATTTTTTCGCGAATGTCACGTGGTATATCGCCAGAATCTTACGTTCTACATACCAGTGTTATCTATGCCTCCTGCATTATTGAATCTTAAGTCTTCCAAAGCTTTTCTAAGGTCTGAGTGTAATACTGGATCTCCTATCTCTTCTATATTGATTACTGTTTCCTCCTCTATCACGTTATCACACAATTTTTCTCTCTCTCAGATGGCTTGAATGTTCTCTTTCCACCTATCCTCTCTCCTTTGCGTGTACCACTGTAATTACTACTGCGCTCTTAATGTTACCTTTTAGTTGTTTTGACTTTTCTATTTTCTGGATCAGTTCTTCTGTCCATTATTCATTTATAGATGTCTTCACATTCTCTTACAGATATTTCGCCTTAGCTTTCCTGCACTTCATATTTATTTCATTCTTAAGTGACTTATTTCTGTACTCGTGAATATTCCTAAATGCTTCTGTGCTTCCTTCTTTCACCAATGAAGTGATATATTTCTTTGATACCCCTGGTCTCTTCACAGCTACCTTCTTTGTACCTACTTTTTTACCTTTACTTAGGGTGCAAGTGCAAATGTCGGATGAAGACATTGACATGAGAGAAGAATTCTTGGTTGACTGCGGGCTACATCGAAGGATTGAGAATACAGATGGAAAAAAAGAAAGAAGGGCAGCACTGTAACCAGTGAATTAAATTCGAAACCCTATCTGGACACACTGATTTCGATTTTCTCAGTTTTCCTTGAATAAGGGAAAGCGACTAATAGTTTTATCTGAAAGCCATAGCTCCGATTTATTTCCTCAGGGTTCCCAAGTCTCACCATGTTCCCCATTTCTTAAACGCCAATTTTCATTCGTTCCGGACAACAAGCTGAAAAGTTTCTATTGTACGACGTATCACAAGTGTATAATGTTGGATACGATTTACCGAAGCATTTGTTAGGCCCGGTTATTAAATATTAAACACGTGGCATCGATAGAAATGGAGAGAGCATGTGTGTGTGTGAGAAGAAGCGGTGTAAAAGGTAGAGTCTGGAATAAGGAGCGGGAGACAGAGAGAAGAACCAGTCAAAGAGAGAGATAGAGAGAGAGAGAGAGAGAGAGAGAGAGAGAGAGGAGGAGAAGTAAGGAGGGAGAAGGTGCACACACCGACAGAGAGGCAGGAGTAATGAAAGAGATAGAGAGGGAGAGAGAGAGATAGAGGAAGAGAAGGAGAGAGAGAGAGAGAGGGAGAAAGAGAGAGAGAGAGAGAGAGAGAGAGAGAGGGAGGGAGAGAGAGAGTGAAAAAGTGAGAGAGAGTGGGAGAGAGAGAGAGAGAGACAGAAAATGAATGCAAGGGGTAGAGAGACGAGATGAACTCATTGCTAGAGATAAATAGAAAGAAGACGAAGCCGATAGACGGTGTGATGGAAGGGAAGAGACAGATAGAGTGAAAGAGTGTGTATTTATCAGTCATGGGTTACGGAACTTTTAATAAAACTTTGAGACGTTAAAGCTTTACTTTCGACGCCACACTTAAGCTAAGGTTACGTGTCGCAGATTAATACGGTTTTGCCTTAACATTCCCTGTAATTATTCATGTAACATACTTCAGCGTTCCACAAGGTAGCTTTTCCTTTGACCCAAAATAATGTTACCAGAACCCGTAAATTTTGACAGAAATATAACCTGTAGACTTCCACCGATGTAGCAACGTCAACATTGCTAAGCAATTTTTTTCCTGCGAAATACGAATCGCAAAGTAGGAATTCCATTAATTATTAAGGGCGCCCTGTCCCCTCCAGGATTATCTTCAAACAGCTGCCGGAACAGACCTGGAGGTAATGAGCAACGCTCACGTCAGCTGGAATTATGTTGCATTTTTCATAATTCCGATGACCGACGCCCTCTACTTTTTTCCCCGAGAGTAAAGGCTTGTTTGCAAATGCTGATTAATCTGCTTTCCCGGGCTTCGTTATCCGCGCAGCAAAAATTCACTCTCTCATTCGACGAAATGTACCACCCGTCCTCTACGGTCATGGAGCAGTATCAATAATTTTTTGTTTTGCAGACATACGAACTAATAAAATGGGGAGAAATTACAATTGCTTAGAGAACTTGAGCTCTTTCGCTGTTTATTGTGTGGCATTTAAGTAGAATACCCGTTAGTAGTTTCTGACAATGAAACTAACAATACCCGTGGATATAACTAAAGGGCTTATTTCAATCGTAGTACAAGTCCATTTTTGTTCATTCTGAGATACAGAGTACTAAGTTAAATAAGCGGTGAAAAAACTGCAGTCGATATACCAGAAGTATTCAAGTATATGGCTTGTTGCTAGATATATACCTTTCTTTCTATTTGTTTGGATCATTAGTTTCAGCAGCATTATAGGCAGAAAAGTAGAGGTAATGTAGCTGTACCACTATTGAAATATAATTAATTGAACATTGTATATAAACCTGTTAATGTGTCACTTTCAATAGTGTCCGGGTAATGTTAGTATTGCTGTTTTGCCCACCATACGTATCGCTGTATCCAACTACTTGGTTTTGAGAAGTGACGCACTTTTCAATATGTTTCAATAAACATGTACCAATTTCCTGCTAACCCCTTGATCCAGATCTTTCAGCTCAAAAATACATACGGATTTTGCCGTCAGTTAAATTGTGGCAACCAAAATTATACACGTACGTGTTTCTTTTGTAGCACGATATCGATGTTCTCAGTTTTGCAGGTCAAAGGTAAACACGAACATCTGTGAATCTGCCTCTTCCCGACATGCTGTGTCTGTAGCCATTGCTGTTCTTGCAGCTTCAGCCCTCCTAAGGTGAGACTCCTTTTCAGTTTGAAGCTCTCTTTTTTCTTCTGAATTGGTAGCAGCGTCCATTTCAAAGTTCAATTTGTCACTTGGTGGTCGCAGTGACGTCTTAGTTAAAGATTTTTCGATAGATGTGCTCCCTCACAATTTTTTTATTCTAGGATATGCATCTATATTTGTACAAATCGTACATTTTGGCCACACACAGCTCAGGATTTAAAACCTTTTTGTGGGAATTATCCTTCCTTGCATAATGGCTCTAGGAAACTGGAAAGCTTTTGATGTGTTCCTTTACTGATCAGACCTTCCGGTACAGAGAATTTGTTCTGATGTTTGCCCCTTCCATCAATGTGAGGGGTACCTTCTTTCTTACTTTTTGTTAAAACCCTAGAGAGTCGTCCATTAGAAATGTCAAAACTTCTTGCATACTATTGCACAGTTTCCGTTCACATGTAATAGATATTCATAAATACAGCTTTTGTAAGAACCGGAGCCAACTCTTGGCTGTCGGCAGTTAACTGAATGATATGTGCATAAACCATTCAAATGACTATTTAGGCGATTAATATCACCAATAGCGCACAAATTGTCAAATAACGTCTTCCTCATCCTCTGAAATTTTATTGAAACGTGCAGTCCACATTGCGAATTGTTTTTGGAGGAATTCTTTTGCCAATTGCTGTGACGTATAACTCCCCAGTGTTCTTTCTTTATTTCGAATATGCTTTTCATGTGTGTCTGTTTTCCTTGCACACTTCTTGCTTCGAGTACGCTTCCTTTTTGTCTGCATATTTGTGGCTGTACCGTTCGCACGGGCACCAGTTCAAATGGTTGAAATGGCTCTGAGCGCTGTGGGACTTAATTTCTAAGGTCATCAGTCCCCTATACTTAGAACTACTTGAACCTAACTAATCTAAGGACATCACACACATCTATGCCCGAGACAGGATTCGAACCTGTGACCGTAGCGTTCGCGCGGTTCCAGACTGGAGCGCCTAGAACGGCTCAGCCACCCTGGCCGGCTAGGCATCGGTAACAGTGTCTCCTGTTTCGTCATTTTTTTGCACTTTCATTTAAAGTTACATCATCATCGGTACTGGTATCTAGATAGAAAGTAACGCAAGTTATGATTTATACAGCACCAGATCACTGAAAACATATGTATATGTGAAACACATTAAGATGGATACCCTAATTTTCCATTGTTTTTGTCATCATGACCTTCATTCTCGCATATTCATTTTTTTGGAACAAAACGTCTCTAATGCTGAGAGAAAAGTAATTCTTTTTATGTGCTATCGTTTGAAAATCTGGATCATCAATTGTATACAGTCACATGATAATGGCGCTGAATCCATCATATTCGCAAGAAATTGCAACACGCTGCAATGTACACGGACTAGTACCACTACTGAAATAAATTCCTGCTTGCTTTCTCTAATGCGCCAGCACTGAGGTCCTCTCTGTTGGCAGCAGGACGAAACTGGAGCTGCTCAAATAAAAGAAAAGACTTGTGTGAGTACGTACGTGAGGATAACCCCACGTTTTTGAAAGGTGGACTTGTACCGCTATTGAAATAAGCCCTTATATGATATAATGAAACTCTACACCTACAAACTCTGGAGGAATAGGAAATACAAATCATATACAGAGTTTGTAGGTCTAGGACTTCATTATATCATTAAGATAATATCGAAGGTTGAGATGAAAGAAAAAGAAAATTTTTTGTTTCTTTCTTATTGTTTTGCACTCGCTCACACGCACTCATGCACACGTACACCCACACACACATACACACACACACACACACACACACACACACACACACTCACACACACAGACAGAGAGAGAGAGAGAGGGAGAGAGAAATTCATCAGTAGGTGGTAAACCAAACCACCAACTGATGTAAAGGATGCCTAAACAAATGTGGTTACATAAGTACTAATGAGCGCTGCGCTTGCGGCGAATTCTAAGATCCACCCCACATGATAATTAGCATATTCCTGTGTGAGTCACACACCTTACACGAGTTGCTTGGAAGAAATAACATTTTGAGTACTACACTTAGTGATGAAAAGTATCCCGACACCTGACTGAAAATGACTTACAAGTTGGTGGTGCCCTCCATCGGTAATACTGGAATTCAGTATGGTGATGGCCCACCCCTAGCCATGATGACAGCTTCCACTCTCGAAGGCATACGTTTAATCAGGTGCTGGACTGAGGAGAGGTATCGATGTCGGTCGGAGAGGCCTGGTACGAAGTCGGCGTTCCGAAACATCCCAGACATATTCTATAGGTTTAAGTTCAGGACTCTGTGAAGGCCAGTCCATTATACAGACGTTACTGTCGTGTAACCGATCCACCACAGGCCGTGCATTACGAACAGGTACTCGATCTTGTTGAAATATGCAATCGCCACCGCCAAATTGCTCTCCTACAGTGGGAAGTAAGAAAGTGCTTAAAACATCAATGTAGCCATGTACTGTGATAGTCCCAAGCAAAACAGGACCACACCATAACACCAGCGCCTCCGAATTTTACAGTTGGCGCTATACAAGCTAGCAGATGACGTTCACCGGACATTCGGCATACCCACACCATGCCTTCGGATCGCCACACTGCCCACCGTGATTCGCCACTCTACACAACTATTTTCCACTGCTCAATCGTCCAATGTTTACGCTCCTTACACCACGCGAGGCGTCGTTTGGCGTTTACCGGCGTGATGTGGGGCTTATGAGCAGCCGTTCCACCTTGAAATCCAAGTTTTATCACTTCCTGCCTAACTGTCATAGTACTTGCAGTGGATCCTGATGAAGTTTGGAATTCCTGTGTGATGGTCTGGATAGATGCCTGTCTATTACATATTACAACCCACTTCAACTTTCGGCGGTCTCTGTCAGTCAACAGACGAGGTCGGCCTATACGCTTTTGTGGTGCACGTGTTCCTTCAAGTTTCCACTGCACAACCATATCGGAAACAGTAGACCTAGGGATGTTTAGTAGTGTGGATGTCTCGCGTACAAACGTATGACACAAGTGACGCGCAATGATCTGAATAACTTCGAAGTCCGTGAGTTTCGCGGAGCGCCCCATTCTGCCCTCTGACGACACAGTAGGTGGCAGCACAATGCACCTAATATGGAAAACGTATATTTTTGGGGGTGTCCGGATACTTTTGATCACATAGTGTATGTTTAGAATCTGAAAACTTGAAATTACTCCGTGGAACTATTTTCATTATCATACGAGATAACAGTGTTATTTAATATGTTTTTAACGTTTTTACTCGGTGTTATCAATTTTGTTCCAATAACGTAAATTAAAAATTTACTTAGTTAATTTATTGTTCTTGTTGCATGATTTGCTGGGAAAAAATAAATCATTGGGTATCTTCCAAATAATCGTGGCTGAACAGTATAACAACTCCATTATAAAATGATTGCAGAAACAGTCGCAGGTAGCAGATTTGTAAATACAAATCTACAAAGTACAAATGCTATTATAATTTCTGATGACACTGATGGACAATTTTAAGCGTGACCGAGGAGATCAAAGTAGAATTGGGGAACATTTGCAGATTACAGATTCTGTTCGTGCGGATAAGAAGCTTACAATACACTGACTGAACCAGGCTGACATGGCGATAGGTGGACTAAATGTATACAAACACGAAATATAAACGTAAAAAGATACCATGCTGTGGAAACCTATCTCAAATAGTTATATTCCATCTGTCGATGTAATTCTGGAATTCGATTTCGACAATGAGAAATTATTTCGTTAGTTATCGTCAGCACAGCAGTTTATCAATGGTTTGATAAATTAATATCGATTGAAATATGGTTTTTAGATGAAATAAGTAATGATGTGTGTAAAATGTAAGACGTGTCATATGTAGGTAACCTAGTTCGATGAAACCTCGGACGTACACAGTAAGATCTGTTATAGCATCGAGAAGAAAGTAACTGACGAAATACGCAGGGAGGCAAAGAGAAATGACACTTTTATACGAAAACAACAGTTTAACTGAAGAAATCGCCATTCATGATGGACCACTGGACAATACAGAAGGAAGGCAAGGTTCGTAACAGACTGTACGGACGGCAATGCATCCTGTGCAATGTGCTACCATTCTGGCGTCTAGATTGGTTATTTTGGTAGGACGTTCCATTACTCGACCCGTGAGACTGACAACTGTGCGATAGGATGGCGTATCACCAGACTGGCATCTGGAAGTACGGGAATTTTTAAATCAAAGCATTACTGAACGATGGATCGGCCACACTAGACCAAATAATTCAACCTTACAATACTGGCCTCAGAGGTCACCAGACCTGGCTGTACGTGATTATTTCTTGTGAGGGTTTATAAAATATTGTGATTTCGTGCCTCCATTACCAACAACAATAAATGAACTGAGACATTGCATGACAGCAGCTGTGAAAGCAGTAACTCAAGACATGCCTGCTGCAGTGTGGGTATAGTCTGAATAAAGTATTGTTATACACACTTGGGCCATTAAAATTGCTACACCATGCGAAATTTAACCGACAGGAAGAAGATGCTGTGATACGCAAATAATTAGCTTTTCAGAGCATACACACGAGGTTGGCACCGGTGGCGACACCTACAACGTGATGACATGAGGAAAGTTTCCAACCGATTTCTCATACACAAACAGCAGCTGACCGGAGTTGCCTGGTGAAACGTTGCTGTGATGCCTCGTGTAAGGAGGGGAAATGCGTACCATCACGTTTCCGACTTTGATAAAGGTCGGATTGTAGCCTATAGCGACTGCGGTTTATCGTATCACGACATTGCTCCTCGCGTTGGTCGAGATCCAGTGACTGTTAGCAGAATAGGGAATCCTTGGATTCAGGCGGGTAATACGAAACGCCGTGCTGTATCCCAAAGGCCTCGTATCACTAGAAGTGGAGATGACAGGCATCTTATCCGCATGGCCGCAGCCACGTCTCGATCCCTGAGTCAACAGATGGAGACGTTTGCAAGACAACAACCATCTGCACGAACAGTTCGATGACGTTTGCAGCAGCACGGACTATCAGCTCGGAGACCTTGGCTGCGGTTACACTTGATGCTGCATTACAGACAGGAGCGCCGGCCGCGATGGTCTAGCAGTTATAGGCGCTCAGTCCGGAACCGCGCGACTGCTACGGTCGCAGGTTCGAATCCGGCCTCGGGCATGGATGTGTGTGATGTCCATAGGTTAGTTAGGTTTAAGTAGTTCTAAGTTTTAGGGGACTGATGACCACAGATGTTAAGTCCCATAGTGCTCAGAGCCATTTCCATTTCAACGGACAGGAGCGCCTGCGATGGTGTACTGAACTACGAACCTGGGTGCATGAATGGCAAAACGTCATTTTTTCGGATGAATCCTGGTTCTGTTTACAGTATCATGATGGTCGCATGCGTGTTTGGTGACATCGCGGTGAACGCATATTGGAAGCGTGTATTCGTGATCGCCATAGTGGCGTATCACCCGGCGTGGTGGTATGGGGTGAAATTGGTTACACGTCTCAGTCACCTCTTCCTCTTGTTCGCATTGACGGCTCTTTGAACAGTGGACGTTACATTTCAGATGTGTTACGACCAGTGGCTCTACCCTTCATTCGATCCCTGCGAAACGCTACATTTCAGCAGGATAATCCACGACCGCATGCGACAGGTACTGTACGGGCCTTTCTGGATACAGAAAACGTTCGACTGCTGCCCTGGCCAGCACATTTTCCAGATCTCTCACCAACTGAAAACGTCTGGTGAATGGTGGCCCAGCAACTGGCTCGTCGTAATACGCCAGTCACTACTCTTGATGAACTGTGGTATCGTGTTGAAGCTGCATGAGCAGCTGTACCTGTACATGCATCCAAGCTCTGTTTGACTCAATGCCCAACCTGTCAAGGCCGTTATTAGGGCCAGAGGTAGTTGTTCTGGGTACTGATTTCTCAGGATCTATGCACCCAAATTGCGTGAAAATGTAATCACATGTCAGTTCTAGTATAAAATATTTGTCCAATTAATGGCCGTTTATCATCCGCATTTCTTCTTGGTGTAGCAATTTTAATGGCCAGTAGTGTATGAACACCTATCGAAAGGTATGAAAAACTTTTTTGAGTTTCAACCAAAAATCTAAATTCTTTGTATATGTTTATAGTTTCAGAAACATAGACGTCCCAAATCAGATGATTCTTTTTGATACACCCTGTATTTATGTTCCTACGGAGTCTGTTAGATGTCCATCCAGTAACTTGGACCAGGTATACTGTTCACTCCTCAATTGCCTATTATAGGCAGTCTTTTTAAATTTTAGCGATCAATATGTTAAAATGTACTGGAATAAGAATGTAGACGAAATGCTCCAGACGGCAGGACAAAAGTGGCCTCTCCCATGAGAAACGTGCGGAAGAAACCGTTTCCGTGTCGTGTGCACCAGGATACGACGTTGCCCACGCACCGCGAGCCCGTTAGAGTAAAAGGAAAGAGGCGTAAACACCTCAAAGAGTGCCTGAGAGGAGGGAAGGAAGGCAAGTGGCAGTAAAAAGGGCAGTGGAAGGGACGCGTGTGGGGGATGTGGACGCAAAACACGCCGGGCTCTTAAGGGCAACGGGCTGGAGCTACGCAGCTGCCGGAACACATGCCGCTTTCACGGTCGGTGATCGCGAGTCGGCGGGGCCCGCTAAAGCCAAGACACTCGGCGGAAAGGGTTTCGCCCTCATGTGTGCTTAGGGGGAGATTCAGGGGCGTCTCAAGGTGGGGAACCTTCCTATCTGTGCACCTGGAACTGCGCTGTTCGCCGTTAAAACTGCAACTACGTGCACATGCCTTGCAGCAAACGTTAGGTTGGCGTGAAAAGTACGGCGTGCTTGGATAAGCAAAGGATTGGCATTTCATCGCCGGCACATACCTTTCTTCTTGCCTTCTCATGGGTTTCAAGCGGCCCGATACGACTTTCTTTCATGTGGCAACATTTTCGTCTCCGAATAGTAATTCTAATAGTAGTAGTAGCAGTAGTAGTAGTAGCTTTATTCATCCTTGGACCTCTTTTTACAAGATTATAGGACATATCGAACTACACTACTGGCCATTAAAATTGCTACTCCAAGGAGAAATGAAGATGATAAACAGGTATTCATTAGACAAATATACTAGAAATGACATGTAATAACATTTTCACGCAATTTGGGTTCATGGATACTGAGAAATCAGTACCTACATCGACCACCTCTGGACGTATCAACGGCTTTGATACGACTGGGCATGGAGTCAAACAGAGCTTGGATGGTGTGTACAGGTACAGCTGCCCACGCAACTTCAACACGATACCACAGTTCATCAAGAGTAGTGACTGGCGTATTGTGTCGAGCTAGTTGTTCGGGCACCATAGACCAGACGTTTCCAGTTGGTGAGAGATCTGGAAAATGTGCTGGCCAGGGCAGCAGTCGAACATTTTCTGTATCCGGAAAGGCCCGTACAGGACCTGCAACATACGGTCGTGCATTATCCTGCTGAAATTTTGGGTTTCGCTGGAATCGAATGAAGGGTAGAGCCACAGGTCGTAACACATCTGAAATGTAACGTCCACTGTTCAAAGTGCCGTGAGTACACCATCGCAGGCGCTCCTGTCTGTGATACAGCGTCAAGGGTAACCGCAGCCATGGTCTCCGAACTGATAGTCTATGCTGCTGCAAACGTCGTCGAACTGTTCGTGCAGGTGGTTGTTGTCCCGCCAACGTCCACACCTGTTGACTCAGGGATCGAGACGTGGCTGCACGATCCGATACAGCCATGCGGATAAGATGCCTGTCATCTCAACTGCTAGTGATACGAGGCCGTTGGGATCCAGCACGGCGTTCCGTATTACCCTCCTGAACCCACCGATTCCATATTCTGCTAACAGTCATTGGATCTCCACCAAAGCGAGCAGCAACGTCGCGATACGATAAACCGCAATCGCGATAGACTACAATCCGACCTTTACGAAAATTGGAAACATGACGATACGCATTTATCCTCCTTACACGAGGCATCACAACAACGTTTCAGCAGGCAACGCCGGTCAACTGCTATTTGTGTATGAGAAATCGGTTGGAAACTTTCCTCATGTCAGCACGTTGTAGGTGTCGCTACCGGCCCAAACCTCTTGTGAATGCTCCGAAAAGCTAATCATTTGCGTATCACAGCATCTTCTTCCTGTCGCTTAAATTTCGCGTCGGTAGCACGTCGTCTTCATGGTGTAGCAATTGTAATGGCCAGTAGCGTATTTACAAATTTACACCAATTTAAATTAAGCTAATTCCTATACACATACATTTACAGACTTCTAGTTAGAGATAATCATTAGATTTACTCCAGGTATACAATACTTCTTTTACAAATAACTTATTAAATAATGTAACGCCACACTGTTCTCTCATATCTCACTACTAGACACTACACACACTATACACACATTGCTTCATAATACTTCATTCAGTACACAAACATACACACACACACACACACACACACACACACAGACACACACACACACACACACAAACACTCACACACATACACACACACAGACAGACACACACACACACCACATTGGTGATCTCTGGGCCATCTTCTGTACCGCAACTTCCCATTTTCTGTCCTGATAAACTGAGTCAGCTGAGATGTTGAGCTCAGAAAGAGGAAGAGGTGTTAGTATTGTGCTATGCATTGCTTTGGGATAATGTATCCACACACAGCAGTTAAAATCCCCAGTGATTTCAACAGATCTTTACAATGAGCTCGACTACTATTTTTGGTTATTATTCTTATAGCTCTATTCTGGAGTTTGAAAATTGTGTTCATACTTTGTGCATTTATTTCCCAAAAAAAGAATGCGATAGTGAAGAATTGAGTGTACATATGAATACTACATAACTAAAAGACACTGCATGTTACACACTGATGATAGGATTCTTTGTGTGTTCACACCACTTCAACAGAGAATCAACATTCATTCCTAGAAATTTGACATTTATCACACAGTCTATAGAGGTGCCATCTACATTTCATTTAACATTGTAATTTTCCATCTTCAAACTGAAATTTATGGCATGAGTTTTCTTTATGTTCAATGTCACTTTATTGCTTATTGACCAATCGTAAAATTCCTTGAGAGCTTCATTACCTTTCTCTGCAAGGAGGTCTCTTGTTCTCTCAGTCACTATAATATTGTTGTCATCAGTAAAGAGAATTTTTCACCTTGAGTGGCACTACTGGGAAAGTCATTGATGTATATCAGGAATAGTATGGGCCCTAATATACTACGTTATAGAGCCCCTGTATTAATGTATTTTGGTTCTGATAAGTGTTTTACTAAATGTTTGGATCTATTTGAAGTATGTGTTATCTCTACTCTTTATACCCTATCTCCTAAGTATGATCGAAACCAGTCATTAGCTACCTCTCTTACTTCGAATGTTTCTAATATATTTAATAAGATCTTGAGGTCGACTGTATCGAGGCCTTAGAAAGATCGAAAAATATGCGCGTCATACACTCATCTTAAACTGTACCAAAGGCTCCAATAATTTGCTGAATGTATTTAAATATCTGTCTTTCTCTACAATTTATACCCTCTACACATTTCTCTATTACCAAGAAGGTCATTCCTTGACGGCTTAACAGATGTCCTGACGTCTTGTCCCTTCTTCCTGTCAGTGTTTTCCATACATTCTACCCTCGACGTTTCTGCGGAGAACCTACTTATTCCTTAAGTTATGCGACCACTTAATTTCTAACATTCTTCTGTGGCACCATATCTAGATGCTTCTATTCTTCCCTGGTCATATTATCCCACAATTCATGTTTCACTGCCATACGATGTTATGCTCCAGACACACATTCTCAGAAACTTCTTCCCCAAATTAAGGCCTATGTTTGATACTAGTCGACTTCTCTTGCCACGAATGCCCTTTTTGCCAGTGCTAGACTGCTTTTATGTCTTCCTTTCTACGTCCTTCATGGATTATTTTGCTGGCTAGGCATCTCCTTTGTGTCCCCAGTTCTGACGTTAAGTTTCTCGCTATTCAAATTTTTGGTAGTTCTCATTACTTTAGTCTTTCTTCAGTTTACCCTACGTCCATATTCTGCACTTTCACGGAGGATGGCAACGTCATCGGCGAATGTTATCACTGACTTCACCTGTGTATTGATCCCTCTCTCGAACGTTTCTGTTATTTCTGTCACTGCTTCTTTGGTGTACAGATTGAGTAGTAGGGTCGTAATCCGTGCAGTTCGTTCTTACTTTTCCAGTTTTGCTATTCCCTCTTGAATTTTGTACATATTGTATAGTACACGCCTTTTCCCATACTTTAACCGTGTTTTGCTCAGAATTTCCTGGATCTTACATTGTCGAATGCTTTTCCGAGGTCGACAATTCCTACGACCGTGTCTTGATTTCTCTTCAGTCTCGCTTCCGTTATCAACCGCAATGTTACAGCTGCCTCAGTAGTGTCTTT
Organism: Schistocerca serialis cubense; assembly: GCF_023864345.2. Lineage (NCBI taxonomy): Eukaryota > Metazoa > Arthropoda > Insecta > Orthoptera > Acrididae > Schistocerca > Schistocerca serialis. The sequence continues at coordinate 217,288,729 of NC_064647.1, read as the reverse complement.
CTCTTCCCTAAAGCCCAATAGATCGTCATCTAACACATCATTAACTTTCTTATCCATTCTGTTGTGTATTATTTCTACTAGCAACTTAGATTCATTATCTGTTAACATGACTGTGCGACAATTCTCACAGTTGTCCGGTCTTACTGTTTTCGGAATTGTGTGGATGAGGTTATCCCGAAAGTCTGATGGTCTATCGCCAGTCTCAAACGTTCTATGCACCACCGTGAATAGTTCTTTACATATTAAATATGGATGCACCGATGTTCGTAGGAGGTTATTCGAAAAATGAGGTCTGATCAATGGCGAGATAGAATCCACGGTGAAAATCCAATGAAGCTTTGTACAGATGCGTGGGGCAGTGACTGTAGCGTGCCTGTCGATGGTGACAGGTCGCTCTTTTTACACTACTGGCCATTAAAATTGCTACACCAAGAAAAAATGCAGATGATAAACGGGTATTCATGGGACAAATATATTATACTAGAACTGACATGTGATTACATTTTCACGAAGTTGGGGTACATAGATCCTGAGAAATCAGTACCCAGAGCAACCACCTCTGGCCGTAATAACAGCCTTGATACGCCTGGGCATTGAGTCAAACATAACTTGGATGGCGTGTACAGATACAGCTGCCCATGCGGCTTCAACACGAGACCACAGTCCATCAAGAGTAGCGACTGGCGTATTGTGACGAGCCAGTCGCTCGGCCGCCATTGATCAGACGTTTTCAACTGGTGAGAGATCTGGGGAATGTGCTGGCCAGGACAGCAGTCGAACATTTTCTGTATCCAAATTGGCCCGTACAGGACCTGCAACATGCGGTCGTGCATTATCCTGCTGAAATGTATGGTTTCGCAGGGATAGAATGAAGGGTAGAGCCACGGGTCGTAAAACATCTGAAATGTAACGCCCACTGTTCAAAGTGCCGTCAGTGCGAACAAGAGGTGACCGAGACGTGTAACCAATGGCACCCCATACCATCACGCCGGGTGATACGCCAGTATGGTAATGACGAATACACACTTCCAATGTGAGTTCACCGCGATGTCACCAAACACGGATGCGTCCATCATGATGCTGTAAACGGTACCTAGATTCATCCGAAGAAAATGACGTTTTGCCATTCGTGCACCCAGGTTCTTCGTTGAGTACACCATCGCAGGCCCTCCTGTCTGTGATGCAGCGCCAAGGGGAACCGCAGCCACGGTCTCCGAGCTGATAGTCCATGCTGCTTCAAACGTCGTCGAACTGTTCGTGCAGATGGTTGTTGTCTTGCAAACGTCCCCATCAGTTGAAAACGAGGCTGTGCTATCCGTTACAGCCATGCGGATAAGATGTCTGTCATCTCGACTGCTAGTAATACGAAGCCGTTGGAATCCAGCACGGCGTTCTGTATTACCTTCCTGAACCCACCGATTCCATATTCTGCTAACAGTCATTGGATCTCGACCAACGCGAGCAGCAATGTCGCGATACGATAAACCGCAATCGCGTGGTGTAGCAATTTTAATGGCCAGTAGTGTAGTTCTGAGCGCACAGTGAGCTCGTGAAAATGCCTTGAACAGTAGTCTAAAAGGCATTAGGAGTGCCTCCTGAGAGATTCGCCTGATTTAATGAAACCCAAAGAACCTAACTGTCACGCATTCTAGGGCACACACTCCAGGGGCTAGGAAGAGGCCCCTCCAGCGTTTTCCATGGGAAGTCGTTGATCACACACCATACACCCAGGACCGATTCTGATCTCTGCTAACATGAAGCGCTGGCCATGAAAACACCAAAGAGCTACAGATCGCATAGAGGACTCGCACAAAGCAGAAGAGACGGCCTTCTATGGCGAGGGTATTGGAAAGTAGGCAAATTTGTTACGACGGATGTGTCAGACGGAGCAGCGACTATGTAGGAGTAGCTGGAAGTTGTAGCTAGGCGTTGTAAATAAAATATTTTTGATTTTCATTGTGGTTTCACAACCTCCGCGAACTTATTTGCCGAAGAGCCTTCTTACATTTCTTATCTCCTTCTACATGACTTGACCGATTGCAGCCAAATATGGCGCATATATCACTTAAAGTCCAGGTAAAGTGCCTGTATGCGTATGAACCACCTACTTATCAGATGGATAGAGACGGGGGCGAAGAATAAATATAAACATCCAAAAAACTCATTCATTCATCCAGTATTTGAGAATGAGAGCACTTAGTGGTTTGTAGCAAGCTTCACGGATCCTCTTCTCCTTCACAACTCCCTCAAAACGACTAAAAGAAAAAACTGTACCTGTTACATCGTTTTCGACGCTTCTGCAGTAAAACTGCTGTATCAGGCTTGAAATTTTAGTTTGTTACTTCATTAATAGCATCGAATTCGCAATAAATATCGCAAACGGTATCATTGTACGACATGTACTTTCGGAGATACAACTTCACAAATATGGAACTGCGTAAAATTCACTAGCGATGCCAGTGAAGTATGTGTGAATTATGTTAAATATAAGTAAAATGTACCTAGTATGTACATATGTGGATAACCTACTGGTAAAAAACTGCTCCTAAACCCGTGGATCAGTTTCATGCAAACTTGTTACACATATTGCTTTCTATCTTGCAAGAAATTCTATGTGGTCAAGGACCTGAAAACCTCCTGTGTGGGGTGGGGGGATGATAATGTGGAGAGAGAAGGGGAGAAGGAGAGGAACAGTCAGAGGGGAAAAGAAGAGATACTTCAGAAGAGTAGATAGAGAGGGTGAGAAGGAGGAGGTTAACAGAGTGAGGAGGAAAGTAGAGGTGGGCAGAGCAAGGAAAGAGGAGGAGATGGAACTATGGAGGGGCTGGAAGACACAGACAGTGAGGGGGCACAAGAAGTAGAGAGATGGGATGGAGGAAATGGACAGAGAAAGGGAAGGAAATGGACAGGGAGAGGGGTAGAAGAAGAGAGGCAGCTGGAGAGGGTGAGATGGTGATCGATAGGAAAGGAGTAGATGGGCAGTTGGAAATGAATAAATGAATGAGAGAAAGAGATATGCAGGTGAACAGAGAAAGGACGATGAGGAAATGGACTGAGAGAGGGGAGGAGGAGATGACATTGGGGATGACGTAGAGGTGGTGCAGAGGAGATAGAGCCTGCATCCGAAAATGTACTTAAATGGGGGAGAGAGAGACGGACAGTGGGGGAAGGAACAGATGTGCTGGGGAGAAAAGAGCACGTAGGTAGAGGTGGGAAGAGCACATGGATAGTGAAAGTGGAGAGGAGCAGATGGACAGATTTGGGGCTAACAGGGAAACGCTGGAAACTCAGCTAATTCATTACAGAAATAGAACTGATCAGGAAAATGTTTATAGAAAGAGTGATTCAGATTGACTCTTGTTAATGAACATTACTGACGCCGAGGCAAATGGCCACCACTGACAGTGATTGACACGTCTCCAGCTGAACTGTTCCATTGGTTCTGTTAAGCTGACTTTAGTTATCTGAAATTTCTTACCACCTGTAATTGGGGGATCGTTACTTTGATCTGGACAGAAAGATAAGCAATAAAGTGCTATATTATTAAGCTACAGTGGTGTCTCAGTGTTCAAATCTAGTCATATTTCTATTTATGTTTTTGCTTCACGCACCTTTATGTGTATTAAGGGTTTAGGGGTACTCCTATAACCATGTTTATCACGCATTGATGCTATATTTCTGTGTCCTCTTTCGTACTCCTTTTGTAGTCGGTTAGAGAGAGTGTATATGTGAGTTTGTGTGTGTGTGAGGCGCTTCTAAATGCGTTACTTCACAGATACTGGTTCTTTGGATGGTAGGGGGAGTTTAGCCAAAGTTTTCGAAGAGTTTAGGTAAAGTTACTCTAGTTCAGAGAGAAATCAGTAGACACCAATGTCTTTGCTGATCAGCAGCTGTTGTGTAGGCTGCTACAGGTGCTTGGCACGTATTTTCTCTGACCGTTTCCAGTGACACGGAATGGGCATCGAACCCGTAGCATGTCATCTCCAGTAGTTTACGTTAAGAAGTTTGTATGTGTAACACTTAATGAAGTTGGAAGTTGTAATGCATTCCTTTAAGGTGCAAATCAAATCATATGATTCGTTTCAGTTAAGTAGTGGTTAATAATAGCATAATAATAATTAATATTTCGTTTCTTTAGTTTGATCCTTTGTCTGCCCAGGACTCAGCGATGGGAGTGCGTTTAACCCACCCTACATCTAAGTTAAGGTAGTTTGTGTCTTATGTGTGACTACATTGTGTGTTCTCTGTATGTTCGTGCCGGAACTCTTTTTTTATATCGTTCAGTTTCATTTCACTTCGCTAATTTTATGTTTTCTCTAGCGTGTGTTACTGTGTGATCGCACTCAATAGTTCTTCAGGTAGTGTACTGAGCCCTCAGCTCTGGCAATTCATCTTTCTGTAATCCTTTCAACAATTTTCTACATGAGTGTGATTTTAATAAATACGAATATTTCTCATGAGTTCTGTGCTTGGCACTGTGTTTCTTGTCTGAGTTAGACGATGTGCGTTCACGACACCCCGGTGGGCTCTCAACCTACTCTAATCATTTCTTGCTTGCTCAGAATACTAAATTTATCTTTTCGGTAACTGTGCTCCTTTCTCGTAGTATTTATCAGGAGATCAGTGGTGTTCACGTGCTTTTGCTGAAGCAGAATGTTTTTCATCGCTGAATCCTATGGTTGTTGTTGTATTCAATTTGTTGTTCAGATTGAGTTCTCTATTGTTGTAAGTAGGCTGTTTAGGTTTTTATGTTGGTAACGTCACGTAGCTCTCTGTATAAAAATCACTGACTGTGCTGTGTGCAGTCTGTGGCTGGTTGGTATTGTTGGAATATTTGGTATTGTAGTTTTGGGCAGTTGGATGTGAACAGCACGTAGCGTTTGGCAGTTGGAGGTGAACCGCCAGCAGTGGTGGAGGTGGAGAGAGAAATGCCAGAGTTTAGAAAGGTCACTATAAGAGGACGATCTGGACGTGTGTCTGCCAGAAAAAGGAAATCTGTAAAGATGGATGTCATGAATCATATATATATGATGAGTTTTAAAGATTATTAAGGTAAATACATTGTTTGTTCTCTATCAAAATCTTTTATTTGCTAACGACGCCTATCAGTAGTTAGCGCCTTCAGTAGTTAGAATCTTTTATTTATTTGGCAATATTGGCGCTCGCTGTATTGCAGTAGTTCGAGTAACGAAGATTTTTGTGAGGTAAGTGATTCATGAAAGGTATAGGTTATTGCTAGTCAGGGCCATTCTTTTGTAGGGATTATTGAAAGTCAGATTGCGTTGCGCTAAAAATATTGTGTGGCAGTTTAGTGATGATCGGAATAAGTAAAGAGAAAACTGTTTGAGTACGTTGAGTTTTGCTCAGCTGTTTGAAAATCAAATAATGCAGAAGTTTACCAGCACAGTCATTCATAGTTTTTCTAAGGGGGCGTTTCATTTTGCATGAAATTACTTTTCCTCCAAATGTTTCTGTGTTTGCCGTATGTTGGAATTTGAGTTTATCTCCAAGTGTTTGACCGTTAAATCTAAGTACTCTCAAGCCCAGTGCGTGTTAGTTTGATATTTGGTAACATTATGTGATAATATTATTGTGGTTTATGTTGTTCTCATTGTGTGGCTGTTAGTATAAATACTCATGTGCGTGTGCTTCATGAATCCTTTCTTTCATTTATCCTACATACTGCTTAGGTGTTGAGGTATAATTCATTATGTGTGTGCTGGATTGTGTAGCGACTATCAGTCACCAGCATTCTCTTCTTATTACCATTTTGTTAGATATCTTCCGTGTTTGAGTAATTTAACCAGGAAATAAAAGTTCATTTATTTATAAAATGCAGTCCAGGTGTTATTTCAACCAATTCATTCAACTTTACAGCGTGGGCTTCGTCAGAGTCATCCGCTTTCCTCCCGTTTAACAGCTATTTGATTTTTTAATATGTTATTTTTCATGTTTAATACATCTATATTCCGATTTTGATCAAATGTTAATTAGAGAGATAATTTTCAGAGTTCATTTTAATTTTAGCTGAATTAGCTATTCATCAACGTTTAAATTATTCGAGTGAGAGTTACACAGAGAAAACGAGCATCAAGTTCTCTTCGCTGAAAACTGAGTAGGAATCATTCGCTATGCTGTGCTGTGGTCAATTTATCGACCGCGAAACAGCTCTACCTGACGGATAACGGCAACAGGATTTCGAGTGTTCTGCTGTAACTCTACCATTGTGCGAGGATTATTTCGATGCATGCGATTGTTCAGTTTTCCCCACAGGTTAAAAGGGTCACACTGAGAGGGATCAGGCGATCGAGATGGCCAGGAGATTACACTGTTTCTGCCTACTGTCCCCTCCTCACAGAATGCCTCATGGACTGGTCACGAGGCTGTCAAAGCAGTGTGTGCTGTTGTTCCGTCATGTTGAAAATATCCATACAGTCGATCATCTACTGTGAGCTGATCAGCCTGCGGATTAGACACTCTTTGAACGTGAGAATTATCATTAAGAGTCTGGTGAAAAAATCGTGAACAGCAGCATTTCTGGCCCCACGAACCATTGTATCGTCTTGTATCGCCATAGGACACTAGATACTGACCATCAAACACCAATCTTGAGATTAAACAACGTCTCTTCACAGTAGTTTTGGAGGTTTCTTGATGCGTAATGGCTCTTGTTCTGTGAGTTCACATATGCTGACAGACTCAACCAGGCCTGTTATGTATACCTGAAGATACAAAAGTACTGATTCCACTTCAGTCAGAAGTAACTAGCAGAACTCAACACGCAACAGTACAGCGGATGCCTCTGCTTTTCGTTACAGTTTCGATACGACCACCTCTTAATCCCCACTTGCACATGTAAACGACATCGAGATTTCGTCGGACTTTGATCCACGCTTTCCTTCACTCTAACGTTGTTTTCTAGTGACCGAACATTTCTGATAGTTACAGTTTTACAGTTTTTACTCGCTACAGAGCTTATTTCTTTCCATCTTCCCACTATGTTTTGCACTGCAGTTTTGCCAAAACACTTATAGTCTTAAATACAAGAACGAACAGTTCCCCATACGTTCTATACGAATTATCTTTGGCATTGCACTGGACACATGTTAAAAGATGTCCGATGTGACTGTGCCCGCATGACGGGAATTAACAGGCTTTCAGAGCGGAACTGTAATTGGAGCAACACGCGTGGAACATTATGTTTCAGAAATCGTTACTGAATTCAATATTCCGAGATCCACAGTGTCAACAGTGTAGCGTATTTCATTAATTTAAGGCATTACCTCTCACCACGGACGACGCAGTGGCTGACGGCCTTCACTTAACGACCGATAGGAGCGGCGTTTGCTTAGAGTTGTCAGTGCTAATAGACAAGCAACACTTCGACAAATAGCCGCAGAAACCAGTGTGGTACGTACTACAAACATGAATCTTCCTGGCAGATTAAAACTGTGTGCCAGACCGAGACTCAAACTCAGGACCTTTGCCTTTCGTGAGCAAGTGCTCTACCAACTGAGCTACCCAAGCACGACTCACGCCCCGTCCTCACAGCTTTACTTCTGCCAGTACCTCGTCTCCTACCTTCCAAACTTTACAGAAGCTCTCCTGCGATCCTTGCAGAACTAGCACTCCTGAAAGAAAGGATATTGTGCAGACATGGCTTTACCACAGCCTGGTGAATGTTTCCAGATTGAGATTTTCACTCTGCAGCGGAGTGTGCGCTGATATGAAACGTCTTGGCAGATTAAAACTGTTTGCCGGACCGAGATGGTAACAAACGACCGACGATAGTGCCTTTGCTAATAGCACGACAATTCCTGCAGCAACTCTCCTTGTCTCGTGACCATATGGGCTGCTACTTAGACCACTGGAAAACCCTGACCTGGTGAGATGAGTTCCGATTTCAATTGGTATGAGCCGACGGTAGGGTGCGAGTATAGCTCAGACTGTAGATAGCCATTGACCCAAGTTGTCACCAAGGCACTGGGCAAGCTCGTGGTGGCACAATAATTGTGTCGGCTGTGTTCATATGGAATAAGCTGGGTACTCTGCACCAGCGTAACCGGTCATTGACAGGAACTGACTATGTTCGGCTACATGAACACCATATGCAGCCATTTATGCGCTTCATGTTCCCAAACAACGATGGGAACGCGTTATGTCAACGGGCCACAATAGTTAACAGTTCCGGACGATCCGAGCAATTGATTTGGCCATCCATATTGCCTGTCTTGGATCCTATTGAACATTTACGACACATAATCGAGAGGTCATTTCGTGCACGAAATCCTGCACCAGCAACACTTTCGCAATGATGAACTCCTCTCGCAATGATGAACTGCCATAGAGCCAGCATGGCTAAGTGTTTCTAAGGCGGACTTCCAGTGCTTTGTAGAGTCCACGCAACACGGAGTTGTATATTTTCTAAGTTTTCAACTGAAAATTCCCGAATACAATTGAAGAGACGTTATCAGGTTAGGGAGGCGGGCATCATATTCCCCACACCGATCTCTTAGACGTCGGGTGACGGATCCACATTCGGCTATTGGATTGTCAGAAACATATTCTATGTTATTTGTAGAAGCCCCACTTTCTAAAGCTGCAGTTTGGATTTGCAAATTAAACAAAATATTATTTAACTGCACGACACGTGCTAACTGCTCGGGTCTTTGTTTCAGAAGTTTAAGATCCTTTACTCTATTGCCCAGGCGGGCTAAATGTGCATGAATGTGCTTCACCTGTCTCACGGTTTATTGATTACTTTGGAGAAAGGAGAGATTCTCTTGTAACTGCTTCAATGCTGCCATAATAGTCTGTAAATCTTTGTTGAGCTCGTCAACAGTGTTGACAGAAACGGAGATTGGTGTTAACAACGCTGACCGTAGCATGACTGCCAGCTCCCCCAGCATACCGTGAACATTTTGTTGCCTTATGCTCAATTCATGCTCGAGCTGATCCCTTTTAAGGTACGAAATACCGGGACACTGACGTGGATTAAAAAAATAAAAATAAAAAAAATAAAAAAGAAGTGGTTCAAATGGCTCTGAACACTATGGGACTTAACATCTGAGGTCATCAGTCCCCTAGAACTCAGAACTACTTAAACCTAACTAACCTAAGGACAGTACACACATCCATCCCCGAGGCACGATTCGAACCTGCGAGCGTGGCTGTCACGCGGTTACTGACTGAAGAGCCTACAACCGCTCGGCCACAACGGCCAGCCTGACGTGGATCAATGGTGCGGCTGTGGACAAAAGAAAATAGACAATGTCCCAAAAGATTAAAGTACAAAATTTAAACTGAAGCAGGTTGCGTGAAATGAAACTCCTGACAATCCCCCACTAACGAGTCGAAAACCACGCTCTGCTACCAATGATACGTGGATGAAAGCTGCCACCAATATAACTATTTTTATGCAACCTGTTTATTTAACAATATATATATACTGTGTTTTACAGATAATCGAAGCATTTAACTACAAAATATTCTTGAAAAAGATGAACTATTTGAAGAATTCTTTTGACCTTAAACCTTAAACTGAATAAGCTTTTAATCTATGCAAAAGAAATCTGAAGTGCTGTATTGCAAAACAACAAACAATATGGCAACGATTGCAAGACGGTCAGACATGCAACCCGTCCATTGTCGGGTCGAACAGTGGTCTTTACGACCGCGCTGGACATATTCTGTCTTATTAAATGCCCTTGATATGGTTATAATTAACTTCTTCTCCTGGAAACATCTTACAACTTAAAAGCATTCCAAAATCTTTGTCTTACCATTACCGAATAAGCCTGAAGCCTTACTGCGTCTCCAGGTGTCTTCCACGTGTACAAACTTTGACGATTCTTAAACCAAGATTTAGCGATGATTAAATGACGCTCTTTGCAAATCTCTAGCAGACGGTTTCCTCTTTCATTCCTTTCCATCACTCCATATTAACCTGTTATATTTCGTTCCCTTCCTTTCCCTACTATCGAATTCCAGTCTCCCATCACTGTTAAATTTCTATCTCCCTTAACTGCCTGAATAATTTCTTTTATCTCGTCATACTTTTCCTCAATTTCTTCATCACTTGCGAAGTTAGTTGGCATAGAAATTGGAGCTAGTGTGGTAGACGTTGGCTGTATGCCTAGCATGGCATTGCGTCTAGCTTGGCTGAAATAATGTGTACACTATGCTTTTCATAGTAACTTACCCGATTCCTATTTCGTTATTCATTATGAAATCTACTACCACATTATCTCAATTTGATTTTTTATTTATTTCACCTGACCAGAAGTTCTGGTCCCCATGCCACCGAACTTCTCTAATTCCTTCTACATCTTACTTCAACCTACTTATTTCCCTTTTTGAATTTTGTAACGTATTTTCCCGACTAAATAATCTAACGTTCTACGTTATTATCCGTAGAACACTTTTGTTTCGTCCTGAGGAGTCCCCTCTTTTACCTCCGGAGTATTTTACCCAAGAGGACGCCAGCATTATTTAACACTATGCTGTAGAACTGCATGCACATGGGAAAAATTACTCTAAAGAATATCATGGAACAGAAAACAGAAAATGTCAAATATAATTTAATCTGACATACCATCTCTTCCCAACTTTCCTTATGGGATATTGTATGTCAAATTAGATGAACTTAGACTTTTCTGTTTCTATACCACAATGTATTTCAGAAATTTTTATATTATACTCCAAAACGGACAATTTTAAGAGCTTCAAAGAATGTTTTTAAATTTGACATGCAACACAAAAGCTTAAGTCTCATATACACTCACAGATTTAAACCATCATATGTACAGAACCATACAGTCTAGAAAGCTTCTTGGTTTGATGCCATTTCTACGTCTCAGAAGTCAGAATTACAAATAAACAATTCAGCCCTTTGTTTATGGTTCTAGTTTGTTTGAAAATAGAATGCTGGCCAAAGCTTTATATAGTTTACTTGGCTATGTCACTGTTTTGTACATATATAAAATGGCTAAGCGTAAAAGTATGAGTAAGAAACGCAAATTTTGGATAACAGATATGTCTGATATGAACTGGCACCTAAAGTGGCAGAAAACAGGTGCGCAATCAGTGAAGGAAGTATAAATAACGAGAATGACATACCTGAAATGACCAAGCCCCCTAGCGCTATGTATTAAGCATAGGAATGCTTTTTCTGGTAACCTTCGGCAGTTATGATGGTAGTCAAACTACAATCAAAGATTCCGTACATCCAAACTAGGAAGGAAATATTTCTTTGGTAATACCTAGAATGTGAATCAATCAATCAATAATGATGTACGTTGCCAAGTGCTTAAAAATGATTAGTTGGCCTCTTTACTGCAAACTTAACAATGTCTGCTGCTGTAATAAATTTTAATGGTGGGAACTGCTAAATACTGAAGGTTCTGCAGAAGACAGGGTGTGAGATTAGAACAGGGGAAGCTAGCGTTCTGCGCGAACTGGATGTGCTTCGTGTATGATAAGGAGAGTTCGGCGCCCAGTAAATGACCAAAGAAGCAAGAGAGAGGAGAAGAAGGCAATAACTAGGCGATGTGTGACAGGAGAGGCGATAGATCGTGGGCTAGGAGAGTTCTAGACCCCGAAAAGTTTAAGAGCTCTAAGTATGTGTAAAAGTCTGTAGGTAAAAAAACTTTTGAACCTGAGTAATCCACAGCTACATTTTTCTCTTTAAATCTCAGAAGGTACTGAAACTAAAATCATTAAATTTTCACGGCATGCCAAGAATACTATTCATCACGCTTGGAACAAGAAAAATAAAAATATCGTGTGTTCTGCAGCTCTTATGTTCATTTATTTACAAAATTTTGCCATAAAGATTAATAGATGGCGAAAAACATCACAACACGCCTCATAGCAAAATTTTACCAATAATTCTAGTTCAGCATATCAACAAAAGTACGTTTTTTAATAATGTAAAATGGGAGGTTTTTGTCTAAAAGACTTTCGAAGAGAATGGGTCACAAGGTAGAATAAAGTAACATTGGCAGCAAGGGACTTACAATCTCATCTTAATGAGTCCATACGTGTAAAACCCTGCCGTGACACCAGTATCTCTTCCATATCTTCCAATCCTGGTGTTACAAATCGAAAGTTTCTTCATAATTGTGGGATGGAGGGCTACTGTATCATATAACCCCCTCGGTATTGCGGAACTATAACGCAGCTGGACAAATGTTCCCGGCTGCGTTATTCTTTCCATATGTGAAGGATAATCTCAGGAATTACTGCAGGGATTTTTATACGTAATAAATAGCCTGATTCACGAGAGAGATATGTTTATATAATTTATTGTCGCTAGGTCAAACTAGCTGTCTGGCCATAAATACTCGTTCATCGTAAATATTTCTTTAAAGTAAAACGTGTCGTAGGACACTTAGCTCAGATGTATGCGCACACATACAGAGTGAAACGCATGAATAAACTGTATTTTACATCATGTGCGGCCGCGACTGTTAAAAGCGAGCTTCATCACAGAACTCTCACGCGAGAGAAACGCGTACCCGTGTGAATGCGGGACACATCTCACAGAGGGCGCATTCATATTGTAATACTACGCCGCTCTTGACGCATCCCCCCAGACTGCATGTTCTGCGTCACGCTCGGCGAATGCCAGACATCCGTTTCCAGACACCTGCTCCTCCCACCCCTTCCCCATCCCGAACCAGCTGCCGTCGTTTTTTTCTTTTTCTTTTTTTTAGACAAGCTGAAAGCAGCAACAGTCACGGGGGTGAGCTGCTCGAATCACAGCACTGTGTCTGGCCTGCAGGCAGCATACACAATCTACGGGTCGGCAACGCCCAGACGTGACGAGAGGAGAGAGGAGTTCTTTCGCCTGTCTAACTCTTGAACGTTGGGTGGCTTGGATGGAAGGAATAAACTGAGAGAAATATGTTAGTGAGGAGGTGCAAACGATGTAAGTACCGCCTTCATTTCAACACCATACTGTATTACTGTCTGTGTGACAGCGCATGGTCTTCTTCTTCTTCATGTGCCGTCTCCTCTAAGAAGGTTGGCTGTCATCATGGCAATTTCTGATCTTGATTTGGCTGATCTAAGGAGTTCTGACGTTGAACAGTTGTACCAATTTTTTAAATTGTCAATCCAGGATGTCCGTCTTCTACCCCTCGTTCTCTTCCCACAAATTTTCCCTTCTAGTATTATTTGCAATATTTTGTGATTTACTCCCCTAATAACATGGCCTAAATATTGTAACTTCCTTACTTTAATAGTTTTAATTAATTCTTTTTCCTTTCCCATTCTTCTTAGGACATCTTGATTAGTAATACTCGACACCCAACTAATTCTAAGTATTCTTCTATATGCCCACATTTCAAAAGCTTCTAAACTGTTCATGTCCTTCTTTTTCAATGTCCACGCTTCCATTCCGTATAATAATTTTGAGAATACATAGCATCTTAGCAACCTCATTTTTGTGTTTAAACAAATGTCTCTCGAACAGAATGCATTTTTCATCTTATTAAAGATACTTCTGGCCCGTCCTATTCTCGATTTAATTTCTTCTGAGCTTTCAATCTCCTCATTTACAATTGTTCCGAGATATTTAAATTTACGTACTTGATCGACTCTTTCCCTATTGATTGTAAGATTTTCTTGTTGGTGTGTTTTAGATATCACCATGAACTTAATCTTGCTCACGTTAAGAGTCAAGCCAAATTCTTCACTTTTTTCTGCGACTTTGTCAAGAAGTAATTGTAGATCTTTGAGGTTTCCAGCTAGTAGTGCAGTGTCATCAGCAAACCTAACATTGTTAATGTTTAGCCCATTCACTTTAATGCCAGCTATTTCATCTGATAGAGCTGCCTGGATTATGTCTTCTGAATACATATTAAACACTAAGGGTGAGAGAACGCAACCTTGTCTCACACCCCTCTTTATTTCTATATCATTCGATAACTCATTTTCTACCTTCACGGTTGCGGTTTGATTGTAGTAGAGGTTATATATAATGCGGATGTCTTTCTTATCAAGTGTTTTCTTTTCTAACAATTCTATGAGATGATCATGACGAACTTTGTCAAATGCTTTATTATAATCCAGGAAGCACACATATAGTGGCTGGTTAACCTCCATACATCGTTGCGCTAATATGTTAAAAGCAAACAATGCTTCTCTTGTACCGAGGGAACTTCTAAAACCGAATTGTGTTTCACTTATACCTTCTTCTACTTTTTTGTATATTCGTTGGTGTATAACTTTTAGAAATATCTTTAAGGTGTGACTCATTAAGCTTATTGTACGGTGATCATTACAAGTTTTGGCATTAGCCTTTTTGGGTAATGTAACAAAGGTAGATGTCAACCAATCCCTAGGAATAATTCCCGAATTATAAATATCATTAAACAATTGTACAAATATATCTATATGGTCTATTCCTATGAGTTTCAGGATGTCATTTGGTATCTTATCCGGTCCAGGGGCTTTTCCTGTCTTTGATTTGTTGATAACATGTAATATTTCTTCTTTCGATATGCTTGGTCCTCGTTCTCCGATCATGTTATCATAAAATTTTTGATCTTTTCTTGTATCTTCAAATAGTTCTTTGACATATTCTGTCCACCTGCCCAGTTTACCTTTAACATCAGGAATTATTTTGTCATTTTTATCTAACAATAAACTTGTACTTTTCTTTTTATTAAGTCCAGCTAAATCTTTAACTTTTTTGTGTAAGTTGAAACTATCATGTCTTGTTTCATAACTCTCAATTTCAGAGCATTGTTCCTTGTACCATTCTTCTTTTGCTCGCCGTGTTTCTTTTCGTATTTCTGCATGTAATCTTTTATACTCACTTTCATCTCTATTTTTAAGTATTCTTCTTTGTTCCATCAATTGTAATATCTTCTCTGTCATCCACTTCTTGTACATTGATAAAATTGATAATTTTTGTAGTATCAGGATGAAACATTTTAGTGCCATATATTACTATCGCAGAACCAACTACACATCAATGCTTCCGAGTTGCTGATATGGACAATGTGCATGGTAACGACCCTATAATAAGCTTGTGTGTTCTGTGCATCACTCTAGTCAATGAAAACTATGGGTGTGTCGTTATGACCAGTTCCAGAGCTTTCACAGATACATGAGATATGTATGGTAAACGCCGCATGTGTGCATCTGTCAAATAAATGGAGATTCTTAGCTTCAGGCACGATTGCTACTGCCAAGTCCAATGTTAACAGTCAACAGATTGTACAAATGCTGTATAATTTTTACTTTAATCAGATTCGATGTACATTGATAAAATTGATAATTTTTGTAGTATCAGGATGAAACATTTTAGTGCCATATATTACTATCGCAGAACCAACTACACATCAATGCTTCCGAGTTGCTGATATGGACAATGTGCATGAGAATGCAAAAGAAAATAGAAAATCTGTTATACGACGATCGGTTTCGTTGTAGGAAAGAGAGGCAATTCTGACGTTGCGGTTGTAAGCAAGACTGAAGAAAAGTGAAGAGACGTTCATAGGATTTGTCGATCTGGAAAAATGTTTGACAAAGTAGAATGGTGCAAGAAGTTCTTAACCCTGAGAAAAATAGGGGTAAGGCAGGTAATAAAAAATGGCTCTGAACACAATGGGACTTAACTTCTGAGGTCATCAGTCCGCTAGAACTTAGAACTACTTAAACCTAACTAACCTAAGGACATCAAACACATCCATGCCCGAGGTAGGATTCGAACCTGCGACCGTAGCGGTCGCGCGCTTTCAGACTGTAGCTCCTAGAACCGCTCGGCCACTCCCGCCGGCAAGGCGGGTAATAGACAATATGTACAACAACTAAGATGGAACAATAAGAGAGGGTTTATGACACTGATATTCAATCTTTACACAGGAGAAGAAATGACGCAAATGAAGACTGGTATTAAAATCAAGGTGAAAGGATATAAATGTCACAATTCGCTGATTTCATTGCTATACTCAGTAGAAGTGAAGAAAAGTTGCAGGACCTGTTGAATGGAATGAACAGTCTAACGTTTGCATATTATGGACTGACAGTAAACTGGAAAAAGGCAAAAGTAATGAGAAGCAGCAGAGATGGGAACAGAGAGAAGCTTAACATCACATTTGGTGATCACGAAGTTAAGGAATTATGCTACCTTCGAAACAAAATAACCCATGATGAACCGAGCGAGGACATAGAAAGCAGACTAGCACACGCTACTGACGAAATTCGAAAATGAGATGGACTAATAGAACACGGAATGAGAAGGTTCTTCACAGAATCGGTGAAGAAAGGAACATATGGAAGAAACTGACAAGATGAAGGGACAAGATGGTGCAAAATGCGTTGAGACGTGGGAAGTTATACTGTGTGGTACTAGGAGGAACTGCAGAGGATGAAAACCGTAGGGGAAGACAGAGTTTGAAACAAATTTAACAAATAATTGCGGACGTAGCGACCCAGGGGTTAAGTGCTACTCTGAAACTAAGAGATTAGCGCAGGATAGGAGTTTGTGACGGGCAGCATCAAACTAGTTAGAAGACCTAAACCAAAGAAAAAAGAATAAAAGATACACTGCAGTCAAGACTTAAAATCCAACCACGAACCACGGACCTTGCTGCGGTGAGGCAGCCTTACTATTATAGGGGCAAAAGTCTTCATTAACTTCGCACTGTGGCACAGCTGAAAGCTAGGAGAAACTACAGTAGTTACACGCCCTGAGGGACGTACACCTCTAACGATCAGCAGTATGGGCAGATTCATCCATACTAATATTATAAAAGCAAAAGTAACTGTCACGTTTTCACGAGCAAACCACTGAACCGATTTCGACAACATTTTGTATGGAGATAGCTACAACCTTGAAGAAAAATACACACTTTGTTAAAAAAGAAAAACAAAAGAGATTCGATCCCTAACAGAGTGAAGTAGAGAGTGGGACATCTCTTTTTATGTCAATGAATGTAAATAGCGTTAAAAAATTTTAAATTTGTTACGGAATATTCACGTACAGTACGATGCAGAGATGCAAGCTCCTGCTACACATTCATCTGCATACACTGTTCTGCTCCATCCTGTGCAGGCCACTGCATGCGTTCTTTGCGGCAGCTGGGTGGGCGGGGGGACCTATGTGTACCTGAACAAGACACATGATGGCACAGGCTGTGAAGCAGTCATTGAAATTAAGGATATCATGTTTGGCAGCGTATTCAGCAAGAGCGTGGTCCACTTGTTTCTCGGCCACAGTTTGTTGATGGCCATTAATGCGGACATATAGCTTATTCGGTGTCATGCCTACATAGAATGCGGCACAGTGGTTGCAGCTTATCTCATACACTCCTGGAAATGGAAAAAAGAACACATTGACACCGGTGTGTCAGACCAACCATACTTGCTTCGGACACTGCGAGAGGGCTGTACAAGCAATGATCACACGCTCGGCACAGCGGACACACCAGGAACCGCGGTGTTGGCCGTCGAATGGCGCTAGCTGCGCAGCATTTGTGCACCGCCGCCGTCAGTGTCAGCCAGTTTGCCGTGGCATACGGAGCTCCATCGCAGTCTTTAACACTGGTAGCATGCCGCGACAGCGTGGACGTGAACCATATGTGCAGTTGACGGACTTTGAGCGAGGGCGTATAGTGGGCATGCGGGAGGCCGGGTGGACGTACCGCCGAATTCCTCAACACGTGGGGCGTGAGGTCTCCACAGTACATCGATGTTGTCGCCAGTGGTCGGCGGAAGGTGCACGTGCCCGTCGACCTGGGACCGGACCGCAGCGACGCACGGATGCACGCCAAGACTGTAGGATCCTACGCAGTGCCGTAGGGCACCGCACCGCCACTTCCCAGCAAATTAGGGACACTGTTGCTCCTGGGGTATCGGCGAGGACCATTCGCAACCGTCTCCATGAAGCTGGGCTACGGTTCCGCACACCGTTAGGCTGTCTTCCGCTCACGCCCCAACAACGTGCACCCCGCCTCCAGTGGTGTCGCGACAGGCGTGAATGGAGGGACGAATGGAGACGTGTCGTCTTCAGCGATGAGACTCGCTTCTGCTTTGGTGCCAATGATGGTCGTATGCGTGTTTGGCGTCGTGCAGGTGAGCGCCACAATCAGGACTGCATACGACCGAGGCACACAGGGCCAACACCCGGCATCATGGTGTGGGGAGCGATCTCGTACACTGGCCGTACACCACTGGTGATCGTCGAGGGGACACTGAATAGTGCACGGTACATCCAAACCGTCATCGAACCCATCGTTCTACCATTCCTAGACCGGCAAGGGAACTTGCTGTTCCAACAGGACAATGAACGTCCGCATGTATCCCGTGCCACCCAACGTGCTCTAGAAGGTGTAAGTCAACTACCCTGGCCAGAAAGATCTCCGGATCTGTCCCCCATTGAGCATGTTTGGGACTGAAAGAAGCGTCGTCTCACGCGGTCTGCACGTCCAGCACGAACGCTGGTCCAACTGAGGCGCCAGGTGGAAATGGCATGGCAAGCCGTTCCACAGGACTACATCCAGCATCTCTACGATCGTCTCCATGGGAGAATAGCAGCCTGCATTGCTGCGAAAGGTGGATATACACTGTACTAGTGCCGACATTGTGCATGCTCTGTTGCCTGTGTCTATGTGCCTGTGGTTCTGTCAGTGCATTCATGTGATGTATCTGACCCCAGGAATGTGTCAATAAAGTTTCCCCTTCCTGGGACAATGAATTCACGGTGTTCTTATTTCAATTTCCAGGAGTGTAGATCATGTGAATCGTTTCACAGGCAGCTCTTTCTTTGATTGGACAGGTGACGTTTGTGACTGGACGAGTAGGTGGTGACAGGAGAATGTATGGGACACGTCTTGCATTTAGGTCTATTACAGGGCTATGAGCCATGAGGTAAGGGATTGGGAGCAAGGGTTGTGTAAGGATGGACGAATATATTGAGTACGTTCGGTGGATGGCGGAATACCACTGTGGGAGGAGTGGGAGGGATAGTGGGTGGGACACTTCTCACTTCAGGGCACGGCGAGAGGTAATCGAAACCCTGCCGGAGAATGTAATCCAGTTACTCCAGTCCTGGGTGGTACTGAGTTACAAAGGGAGAGATGTACCAGAGCTTGTATCTGTCATCGCTCCTCCTAACGGAACTACTACTATGTGAGCGCATCTCCGAGTAATAGCCAATAACTATATAAACGAGGGCTACTAGCTTATTAAGGTCCGATTCGTAGCGAAATGAAAATTACTGTAAAAGTCCTACGAAACGAGGTGCAGATGTGTGGAGCAGTTGATTGCATCTTGTTATGAGTGGCCAAAGAGCGCATAAGGATGCATAGATGGTAGTGTTCCACATGAACTAGACAAACATGGGAGAGCACTCTAGCGAATGAGCTGCAAATACGGAAAGCTTAGCGACTTAGACAAATGCAGATTATAAGTGTGCAGCGCCTGTCAATGAGAATGTCATAAATGACCAAGCTAGTCGAATTTTCACGTGCTACTGTTGTCAACATCTGTGTTAAGAGGTAGGAGGACAATGAAATTACCACTATGTGCTAATTGGTTGGACGTCCATGACTCTTCACAGAACGTGGGTTCAGACACTTCTCTCCCTATAAGGCAGGATAGATGGTGATCCTTGGCATCTCTGTCGAAAGAGCACAATGCTGGTGCACGCACAAGTGTTTCAGTGCACACCGTTCATCATGCTTTGTTTAACATGGAGCTCAGCAGTAGACCACCGCTGTATGTTCAAATGTTGACCCAACTACATCGTCAATTACGATTCCAGTGACCACAGGGTCATTGACATTCGACTGTCGATCAGTGGAAACGTTTCGACTGTTCGGTTGTATCACATTTTTGCTATACTAGGTCGATGGTCGCCCTCATAATGGTGAATGGCGGCTCCTCGAACGCAAGGCTGGTGGGAGCGGTATTGTGGTATGACAGACATTGTCCTGCACTTACATCAGACTTGTCATAGTAATGGAAGACTTACTCACAGCTTAGAACCACCTGCATCCCTTCATGTTGAGGGCGATATCTTTCAATGTCTTGGAGCCAGAGTCATGCAACGGTGGTTTGAGAAGCAGTTCAGTAAACTCCCGTTGATGTCTCTGTTGCCAACTTCACCGGAAGTAAATGCTATGGAACCCATGCGGGTCGCCATCGGGCGCCGCCTTCGCGTACGCAGATCAGCGGTGCATTATTTGCCAGAATTACATAAACAGGTGGTCATAATGTTCTGACTCATCGGTATGTGATAACCAGGTGAGAGATTTCGCCTGATTTTATGCAGCCTACATAAGGTAAATATCACACAGTTTCTTCTTCTTGGCAAATGTCGTCTGCCCACCGTAGGATGAATTTAGGATGGTCAAGCATCATTTCCCATGGGAAGGGTTTGATTATCCACCATGAACGGCCCCGATATGCCTCCATTGATTTTCAGCTCTGCTCACATGGTCCGCTGGCTTCGACACGAGCTGCAGTCCAGCGCAGAGAATAGAAGGAGAGAACAGCAGGCTGCCTTCTTTGACGACAGTACTGTATAGTTCGTACAATGCTACTACAAGTGTTTAAGTCGGAACAGGTACTATGTAGCTAACTGTTGAAGATAAAATATTTTTGATTTTTACTGTCATTTCCACTTAACGACCAAGCAGACCATAATACAACGCTGTGGTGTGTGGGAACGTTTCGTCGTGGAAAGACTGAAGAGGGATACAGCAGTTGGACATAATTCCTATTTGGTGTGTGAATGGCAGTTTGCCCTGAAACAGGAAAAATCTAAATTAGATGAGTAGGAAAATCAATCCTCAAATGTAGGAATGCTAGTAGTGCACTTACACTATGTGATAAAAAGTATCGGGGCAACCCCAAAACATACGTTTTTCGTATTAGGCGCATTGTGCTGCCACCTACTGTCAGGTACTCCATATCAGTGACCTCAGTAATCATTAGACATCGTGAGAGAGCAGAATAGGGCGCTCCGTGAAACTCACGGACTTCGAACGTAGTCAGGTGATTGGGTGTCACTTGTGTCATAGGCTGTTAGGCGAGATTTCCACACTCATAAACATTCCTTGGTCCATTGTTTCCGATGTGGTAGCGAAGTGAAAACGTGAAGAGACACGTACAGCACAAAAGCGCACAGGCCGACCTCGTATGTGGACTGATAGAGACCGCCGACATTTGAAGACGGTCGTAATGTGTAACAGGCAAACATCTATCCAGACCATCACAGAGCAATTCCAGACTGCATCACGATCCACTGCAAGTACTATGACAGTTAGGCGGGAGGTGAGAAAACTTGGACTTCATGGTCGAGCGGCTGCTCGTAAGTCACACATCACACCGCTAAATGACAAACAACGCCTCGCTTGGTCTAAGGAGCGTAAACATTGGACGATTGAATAGTGGAAAAACGTTGTGTGGTGGCCGGGTGAGAAGTGTAAACTCATCCTGGTGCACCTCGATCCACACACGTACAATGGAGCCTTGTGGGACGTTGCATTTTCCTGCTCGTAAGTGCCATCGTGCTGATGATTATTATGATGTTTCGTTTGTGGGCCGCTCAAATATGCGGTCATCAGCGTCCATTTTTTTTTTGTCATCAGTCTAATGACTGGTTTGTTGCGGCTCGCCACAAATACCTTTCCTGTGCTAACCTCTTCATCTCAGAGTAGCACTTGCAACCTACGTCCTCAATTATTTGCTTGACGTATTCCAATCTCTGTCTTCCTCTACAGTTTTTGCCCTCTACAGCTCCCTCTAGTACCATGGAAGACATTCCCTCATGTCTTAGCAGATGTCCTATCATTATGTCCCTGCTCTTTATCAGTGTTTTCCACATATTCCTTTCCTCTCCGATTCTGCGTAGAACCTCCCCATTACTTACTTTATCAGTCCACCTAATTTTCAACATTCGTCTATAGCACCACATCGCAAATGCTTCGAGTCTCTTCTGTTCCGGTTTTCCCACAGTCCATGTTTCACTACCATACAATGCTGTACTCCAGACGTACATCCTCAGAAATTTCTTCCTCAAATTAAGGCCGGTATTTGATATTAGTAGACTTCTCTTGGCCAGAAATGCCTTTTTTGCCATAGCGAGTCTGCTTTTGATGTCCTCCTTGCTCCGTCCGTCATTGGTTATTTTACTGCCTAGGTACCAGAATTCTTTAACTTCATTGACTTCGTGACCATCAATCCTGATGTTAAGTTTCTCGCTGTTCTCATTTCCACTACTTCTCATTACCTTCGTATTTCTCCGATTTACTCTCAAACCATACTGTGTACTCATTAGACTGTTCATTCCGTACAGCAGATCATTTAATTCTTCTTCACTTTCACTCAGGATAGCAATGTCATCAGCGAATCGTATCATTGATATCCTTTCACCTTGTATTTTAATTCCACTCCTGAACCTTTCTTTTATTTCCATCATTGCTTCCTCGATGTACAGATTGAAGAGTAGGGGCGAAAGGCTACAGCCTTGTCTTACACCCTTCTTAATACGAGCACTTCGTTCTTGATCGTCCACTCTTATTATTCCCTCTTGGTTGTTGTACATATTGTATATGACTCGTCTCTCTCTATAGCTTACCCCTACTTTTTTCAGAATCTCGAACAGCTTGCACCATTTTATATCGTCGAATGCTTTTTCCAGGTCTACAACTCCTATGAAAGTGTCTTGCTTTTTTTTTTTAGCCTTGCTTCCATTATTAGCCGTAACGTCAGAATTATTGTTGTAAGCAGCTTCGATGCATGAGCTGTTAAGCTGATTGTGCGATAATTCTCGCACTGTCAGCTCTAGCCGTCTTCGGAATTGTGTGGATGATGCTTTTCCGAATGTCAGATGGTATGTCGCCAGACTCATATATTCTACACACCAATGTGAATAGTCGTTTTGTTGCCACCTCCCCCAATGATTTTAGAAATTCTGATGGAATGTTATCTATCCCTTCTGCCTTATTTGACCGTAAGTCCTCCAAAGCTCTTTTAAATTCCGATTCTAATACTGGATCCCCTATCTCTTCTAAATCGACTCCTGTTTCTTCTTCTATTACATCAGACAAATCTTCTCCCTCATACAGGCTTTCAATGTATTCTTTCCACCTATCTGCTCTCTCCTCTGCATTTAACAGTGGAATTCCCGTTGCACTCTTAATGTTACCAACGTTGCTTTTAATGTCACCAAAGGTCGTTTTGACTTTCCGGTATGCTGAGTCTGTCCTTCCGACAATCATATCTTTTTTGATGACTTCACATTTCTCCTGCAGCCATTTCGTCTTAGCTTCGCTGCACTTCCTATTTATTTCATTCCCCAGCGACTTGTATTTCTGTATTCCTGATTTTCCCGGAACATGTTTGTACTTCCTCCTTTCATCAATCAACTGAAGTATTTCTTCTGTTACCCATCGTTTCTTCGCAGCTACCTTCCTTGTACCATGTTTTCCATCCCAACTTCTGTGATGGCCCTTTTAGAGATGTCCATTCCTCTTCAACTGTACTGCCTACTGCGCTATTCCTTATTGTTGTATCTATAGCGTTAGAGAACTTCAAACGTATCTCGTCATTCCTTAGTACTTCCGTATCCCACTTCTTTGCGTATTGATTCTTCCTGACTAATGTCTTGCACTTCAGCCTACTCTTCATTACTATGTTGTGATCTGAGTCTAAATCTGCTCCTGGGTACGCCTTACAATCCGGTATCTGATTTCTGAATCTCTGTCTGAAACGTGTTACAGAACTCAATTAGTCTTTCTCCTCTTTCATTCCTTGTCCCAAGCCCATATTCTCCTGTAACCTTTTCTTCTACTCCTTCCCCTACAACTGCATTGCAGTCGCCCATGATTATTAGATTTTCCTCACCCTTTACATACTGCATTACCCTTTCCAATACCCTCATATACTTTCTCTATCTGTTCATCTTCAGCTTGCGACGTCGGCATGTATACCTGAACTATCGTTGTCGGTGTTGATCTGCTGTCGATTCTGATTAGAACTACCCGGTCACTGAACTGTTCACAGTAACACGCCCTCTGCCCTATCTTCCTATTCATAACGAATCCTTCACCTGTTATACCATTTTATGCTTCTGTTGATATTACCCGATACTCACCTGACCAGAAATCCTTGTCTTCCTTCCACTTCACTTCTCTGACCCCAACCATATTTAGGTTGAGACTTTGCATTTCCCTTTTCAGATTTTCTAGTTTCCCTACCACGTTCAAGCTTCTGACATTCCACGCCCCGACTCGTAGAACATTGTCCTTTCGTTGATTATTCAATCTTTTTCTCATGGTGACCTCGCCCTTGGCAGTCCCCTCCCGGAGATCCGAATGGGGGACTATTGCGGAATCTCTTGCAAATGGAGAGACCATCACGACACTTCTTCAATTACAGGCCACATGTCCTGTGGATACACGTTACGTGTCTTTAATGCAGTGGTTTCCATTGCCTTCTGCATCCTCATGTCGTTGATCATTGCTGATTCTTCCGCCTTTAGGGGCAATTTCCCACCCCCAGGCCAAGAGAGTGCCCTGGACCTCTATCCGCTCATCCGCCCTCTTTGACAAAGCCGTTGGCAGAATGAGGCTGACTTCTTATGCCGGAAGTCTTCGGGCGTATCGACAAGTGCCGACACGAAGACGAAGAACGCAAGAGCAGAGAAGGCTGTGAGACGACGTTAGCCAGTAGCTGGATGACTAGGACCGCACCACGATAGGAGGGAATATAAGTGCCGCTCCTGCCAACCTCGGCTGCACAGAACTAGACCGGCACTAGGAAAACACTAGGACAGCAGTTATTAGTGATCCATTTCCATTGCTTACATAGACATTCTTTATAGCAAAGAACATTATTTTCCCGGAAGGAGTGTCCGAGTGGTTCTAGGCACTTCAGTTTAGAACCGCGCGACCTCTACTGTCGCAGGTTCGAATCCTGCCTCGGGCATGGAAGGGTGTGATGTTAGTTAGATTTAAGTAGTTCTAGGTTCTAGGGGACTGATGACCTCAGGTGTTAAGCCCCATAGTGCTCAGAGCCGTATGAACCAAAGAACATTATTTGGATGTCACCCATCGCTTGTGACAACCCGGTGCAAATACAAAGTAAGGTATTGTCAATCTGCTTTATTCTAATGAAAGCTACTAATGTGATTTGCTTGAATTGTTCTATAGCATTCAGAGAAAGTTGCATCCTTTTAGGTGCCCTATAAGAGACGAGTGGGCAGGACCCCACAAGAATCACCTGAGCCTTTCAAAGACTCTTCAGAATATACAAAAAACTTTTTTCTAGACACCCCGCCCTACGGAGTCGGTAACCCCTAGACTTGGAGCTGCCGTGCTATGGGCATATGATAGTATAAATTCTAAAAACTTACGCAAAAATATTTCTATATTTAAAACAACCGATTTCACGCCTAGTTTTCATGTACATAAAGAAAATCACTTTTATCTACATGGAAACTCATCGTGAGGTCCAACTTAAAACAAACACGTTTGATAATTAAAAAACTGAAGATCTAGAGATGACAGTAAAGTCTGTCGAAACTGGTCGTTTTAAATAAAGGAATATTTAAGCGAACTTGGCTTTTCAATGTTTTTAGCAAGTTAAACGGAGCGCCCTTTCCTTCTTAAAATTAGAAAACACGATCTAATACAATTTCGTTCGTTTTCGCCGTTCCTGATGTGTGATTTTTAATAGCCAGCAGCTAGTTAGTTAGGTTGTTTGTTACGTGTTACATTGATCAATAGCACGGAAAAACTGTTATGATGTGGAACGTGTCAAAAGCACAACACATGCGCACAGAAAACAAGTTTTTTTGTGTTTACATTATAGTGTTATACCTAAATATTTCTATTATCTATCCCATTCCCTTAACTGGCACAAAATGCATATATTACACTCCTGGAAATGGAAAAAAGAACACATTGACTCCGGTGTGTCAGACCCACCATACTTGCTCCGGACACTGCGAGAGGGCTGTACAAGCAATGATCACACGCACGGCACAGCGGACACACCAGGAACCGCGGTGTTGGCCGTCGAATGGCGCTAGCTGCGCAGCATTTGTGCACCGCCGCCGTCAGTGTCAGCCAGTTTGCCGTGGCATACGGAGCTCCATCGCAGTCTTTAACACTGGTAGCATGCCGCGACAGCGTGGACGTGAACCGTATGTGCAGTTGACGGACTTTGAGCGAGGGCGTATAGTGGGCATGCGGGAGGCCGGGTGGACGTACCGCCGAATTGCTCAACACGTGGGGCGTGAGGTCTCCACAGTACATCGATGTTGTCGCCAGTGGTCGGCGGAAGGTGCACGTGCCCGTCGACCTGGGACCGGACCGCAGCGACGCACGGATGCACGCCAAGACCGTAGGATCCTACGCAGTGCCGTAGGGGACCGCACCGCCACTTCCCAGCAAATTAGGGACACTGTTGCTCCTGGGGTATCGGCGAGGACCATTCTCCATGAAGCTGGGCTACGGTCCCGCACACCGTTAGGCCGTCTTCCGCTCACGCCCCAACATCGTGCAGCCCGCCTCCAGTGGTGTCGCGACAGGCGTGAATGGAGGGACGAATGGAGACGTGTCGTCTTCAGCGATGAGAGTCGCTTCTGCCTTGGTGCCAATGATGGTCGTATGCGTGTTTGGCGCCGTGCAGGTGAGCCCCACAATCAGGACTGCATACGACCGAGGCACACAGGGCCAACACCCGGCATCGTGGTGTGGGGAGCGATCTCCTACACTGGCCGTACACCACTGGTGATCGTCGAGGGGACACTGAATAGTGCACGGTACATCCAAACCGTCATCGAAAACATCGTTCTATCATTCCTAGACCGGCAAGGGAACTTGCTGTTCCAACAGGACAATGCACGTCCGCATGTATCCCGTGCCACACAACGTGCTCTAGAAGGTGTACGTCAAGTACCCTGGCCAGCAAGATCTCCGGATCTGTCCCCCATTGAGCATGTTTGGGACTGGATGAAGCGTCGTCTCACGCGGTCTGCACGTCCAGCACGAACGCTGGTCCAACTGAGGCGCCAGGTAGAAATGGCATGGCAAGCCGTTCCACAGGACTACATCCAGCATCTCTACGATCGTCTCCATGGGAGAATAGCAGCCTGCATTGCTGCGAAAGGTGGATATACACTGTACTAGTGCCGACATTGTGCATGATCTGTTGCCTGTGTCTATGTGCCTGTGGTTCTGTCAGTGTGATCATGTGATGTATCTGACCCCAGGAATGTGTCAATAAAGTTTCCCCTTCCTGGGACAATGAATTCACGGTGTTCTTATTTCAATTTCCAGGAGTGTATATCTCCAGATTTATTTACTCATATTCAAGAATTCATCTATGGTATAGAAGGAGTTGTCAAGGAGGTATGATTTCAATTAGTTTTTGAAACTATTACTGCTGCCTGTCAGACATTTAATTTCATCTGGTAATTTATCAAAAAGTTTGATAGCAGCATATTTTACCCCTTTCTGTGCCAAAGATAGGTTAAGTAAGGGATAGTATGGGTCTTTCTTTTTTCTGGTATCATGAATGTCGCTGTTGATTTTAAACTGCTCCATGTTGTTGAGAAAAAATTTCATTACTGGGTAAATTTACTGTGAAGCAGTTGTAAGAATTCCTAACCTTTTAAACGGATACCTACAAGATGTGCTACTATGAACCCCACACATTATTCTAACTACTTTCTTTTGAGCAATGAATACCTTTTGCCCAAGTGTTGAGTTGCCCCAGAATATCATTTCATATGACATCAGAGAGTGGAAGTATGCAAAGTATGTTAGCTTACGAATTTCTACATCCTCAAATGTGGCAATTATTCTGATTGCAAAAGTTGCTGAAAGTCGCTTCAGGAGATCCAAAATAAGAATTTCCCCATTAAGATTCTTATTTATATGAACACCCTAAAACTTAGAAGGGTAAAGTCAAGTTACTCCAGCTGACCGGTGTGGCCGAGCGGTTCTAGGCGCTTCAGTCTGGAACCGCGCGACCGCTACGGTCGCAGGTTCGAATCCTGCCTCGGACATGGATGTGTGTGATGTCCTTAGGTTAGTTAGGTTTAAGCAGTTCTAAGTTCTAGGGGATTGATGAACTCAGATGTTGAGTCCCATAGTGTTCAGAGCCATTCTTCAAGTTACTCCGTGATATCAAGTAACTCCGTGATAAACTGTATTTCTTGTGTCACGACGTAGCCTCAAATCCAAAGATTCCAAGATTTAGCCAGTAGATGGCAGAAGCATGCAGGACTCTAGGAAGCCCTCACGCGCTATCTCTCGGGCGTTCAAGGAAGTTCTACACATGTGTTCCCTCAGTGTTTTCGTGTGAGTGGGTCACGCGCAGGCAGTGAAGTCGCTAGTAAACATATCAGTTTCGGACACGCAAGTGTTCCAGTGTATAAGTTCCATTTTAGCACCAGTACAAGGCAAGATATGTACCATTCACGTATAAAATTTACTTGTAAGTTGGGCCACGCCTTGACGGTGTATGACCTTAGCAATGGGTTGGTTTTTCTTGGGTTGGACGCTGAAATGACGCCAAAGAGGAACAAATAGGCGCATTCCTACATAGCCGAAACGCTTAAAGAAGCTTGCGGATGGTGAGGAATGAAGGTTGGACACTATACAAGGCTAGCAAACGTTTTGGGTTCCCGTGGAGTACACTTAAGGATTATCACATAAAATTTTCATCTGATCCAGGAAGTGCAACTCTTTAGAAAATTGGAAAGACATTCGTTACGCCACCTGAAATTGAACTAAATAGAGTTAATTATGTAACAACAATGCAGTCTTTGGGCTTTGGACTTACAGTGAACCAAGTGAGACGCATTGGTTATGGGGATGCTGAAGCTGCAGCAATCAAGCATGCTTTCTCAAAGGTTAAGCAGATGGCTGGCTGGTTTTGGTGGGTTGGGTTAAAGCAGCGATATAATTTAACTCTCAGAACACCATAAAACCAGTCTGTTGACCGAGCTGCAATGGCATATCGACCACATCTTAATGACTTTTATGACAAGATAAAATTGTTATTGAACAAACTGAATTTAGGGGACAAGCCAGCACGACTATGGAACTGTGATGAAACGGGGCTGTCTTACGTTCTGAAGTCTGGAAAGGTTGTCAGTCAACTGGGCAAGAAATACATTTGCGAGCAAAGTTTTGGAGAAAGGGGAACCACAACGACTGCCCTTTGCTGTGTTGGTGCTTCTGGAATGAGCTTTCCACCAATGGTAAATTTTAAAGGGGTGTGGATGAGTGACAAATTGGCTGAGTCATCCATGCCTTCATTAATCCGACTCTCTCCGAAAGGTTGGATAAATGCAGATCTATTTCTGGAATGGTTTCAACATTTCCTGGAGTGCATCCCACCCCATCGGCCAGTAACATAGTTTATGGACTCACATGCAAGTCATATGGCCCCAGAGACGCTGTCTTTGGCAAGTGATAATGATGTCCACATTGTCACATTTGCGGTCCACACAACTCACCTTCTACAGTTTCTTGACGTTGGGGTTTATAAACCACTGAAAGAATCGTGGCGTAAACAATTGGTTAAATTTATGACTGATCATCTTGGAGATAATCCACTTCTGTATGATTTTAATAGGCTCCTCGCTGCAGCTTACCAAGACGCCTTCCAGACCACCACCATCTGCAACAGCTTTGCGAAGACTGGAATATCCCCCTACAACAGAGATGCTGTTTCTGATGATGCTCTTGCCCCTTCCTCTGTTACACAGGGACAGAAACAAGAGTTATCTGCCAACAAGACAGTTACTGTGGAAGACATTCTAAAACTTCCAGTCTGCCAAAAAGAGCGTAAAGAAGTGAAACGTCATCCTTCTGAAAAATTAATGTCACCTAGCAATAACAAGCCATCGACATCAGGATCAGGCATATGGAAGAAAACAATAAACAAGGCTAATCTTAGATCTGTATCCAGACCACAGAAAAATGATGATAATGGATCTGGTGCATGTGGTGGTTCATATGCAGGTGATGCTAAGAAGAAAAATGGAGTCGAATCGATCGAGTTCCAGTTTTGTAATGTATGGTACGATGTGAAGTGCCAGAAAGTTTTAGTTAGTGTCTATTTTATGTATGATGGGTGTGAGCAATCAGATAGTGACTAATAACAGCTCAGCAGAAATATAACAAGAGCTGAAATTTAGCTTGTGCATATTTCCTGGAAAATAATTTTTTGTTTTTATTACTATTTTGCACAGTCGAATATTTCAAAATTGCCAATAAAAGGTAACATATGGTTTTACATATGATTTGAACATTTATATTACATTTCAAACTACACTCCTGGAAATGGAAAAAAAACACATTGACACCGGTGTGTCAGACCCACCATACTTGCTCCGGACACTGCGAGAGGGCTGTACAAGCAATGATCACACGCACGGCACAGAGGACACACCAGGAACTGCGGTGTTGGCCGTCGAATGGCGCTAGCTGCGCAGCATTTGTGCACCGCCGCCGTCAGTGTCAGCCAGTTTGCCGTGGCATACGGAGCTCCATCGCAGTCTTTAACACCGGTAGCATGCCGCGACAGCGTGGACGTGAACCGTATGTGCAGTTGACGGACTTTGAGCGAGGGCGTATAGTGGGGATGCGGGAGGACGGGTGGACGTATCGCCGAATTGCTCAACACGTGGGGCGTGAGGTCTCCACAGTACATCGATGTTGTCGCCAGTGGTCGGCGGAAGGTGCACGTGCCCGTCGACCTGGGACCGGACCTCAGCGACGCACGGATGCACGGCAAGACCGTAGGATCCTACGCAGTGCCGTAGGGGACCGCACCGCCACTTCCCAGCAAATTAGGGACACTGTTGCTCCTGGGGTATCGGCGAGGACCATTCGCAACCGTCTCCATGAAGCTGGGCTACGGTCCCGCACACCGTTAGGCCGACTTCCGCTCACGCCCCAACATCGTGCAGCCCGCCTCCAGTGGTGTCGCGACAGGCGTGAATGGAGGGACGAATGGAGACGTGTCGTCTTCAGCGATGAGAGTCGCTTCTGCCTTGGTGCCAATGATGGTCGTATGCGTGTTTGGCGCTGTGCAGGTGAGCGCCACAATCAGGACTGCATACGACCGAGGCACACAGGGCCAACACCCGGCATCATGGTGTGGGGAGCGATCTCCTACACTGGCCGTACACCACTGGTGATCGTCGAGGGGACACTGAATAGTGCACGGTACATCCAAACCGTCATCGAACCCATCGTTCTACCATTCCTAGACCGGTAAGGGAACTTGCAGTTCCAACAGGACAATGCACTTCCGCATGTATCCCGTGCCACCCAACGTGCTCTAGAAGGTGTAAGTCAACTACCCTGGCCAGCAAGATCTCCGGATCTGTCCCCCATTGAGCATGTTTGGGACTGGATGAAGCGTCGTCTCACGCGGTCTGCACGTCCAGCACGAACGCTGGTCCAACTGAGGCGCCAGGTGGAAATGGCATGGCAAGCCGTTCCACAGGACTACATCCAGCATCTCTACGATCGTCTCCATGGGAGAATAGCAGCCCGCATTGCTGCGAAAGGTGGATATACACTGTACTAGTGCCGACATTGTGCATGATCTGTTGCCTGTGTCTATGTGCCTGTGGTTCTGTCAGTGTGATCATGTGATGTATCTGACCCCAGGAATGTGTCAATAAAGTTTCCCCTTCCTGGGACAATGAATTCACGGTGTTCTTATTTCAACTTCCAGGAGTGTAGTTTCCAAAGCTTAAAAGGTGCCATTAATGATAAATAACATACTATCACGGAGTAACTTGAACACTATCACGGAATTACTTGAATATCACGGCGTTACCTAGTTCTACTACCAAAATTTGTAAGTTAATTGCAAGAAATAACAAGTCGATATTTGTGATATATATGACAGACATGCTTTGTAGGACATCCCT
The DNA here is from genome assembly GCF_023864345.2 of Schistocerca serialis cubense. Classification (NCBI taxonomy): domain Eukaryota; kingdom Metazoa; phylum Arthropoda; class Insecta; order Orthoptera; family Acrididae; genus Schistocerca; species Schistocerca serialis. Next base: position 217,256,802 of record NC_064647.1, on the reverse strand, counting down.
CTTTCACATGATACAAATCAAAATAACCGTTGTCTAAAGTTCCTGAATTTCTAACAGAAAAAGCTTAGTAACACGGAGTTACTTGACCTTACCCTATGCGCTGCCCTGGCTACTGACTTCTTTTGATGTGTTATGTTTATTGAAGGAATTATACTTCTTGCAGCAGAAAATTGGGTTTTTTCAAAGTTCAGAGCAAGCTCATTCTCAGAAAACCAATAATTACTTTTCCAGAGACCTTCTTTGTATCATTTTCTATCGGACTTTCTTTTACTGGATTAATAATTATTGTATCATCAGAAAACAGTATCAGTTCAGCATCTTGTTTCACATAAGAAGAGAGGTCATTCACATATATCAAGAACAGGAGGGGACGCATGATCGAACCTTGTGAAACACCTAATGTAATTTCACTCCAGTTGGATGAAGTGGCAAACTCCTTTGAATTACATGAAGAGACCTTTTTGCTTCCTGTTCTCTAGATATGACTTAAACCACTCATATGCTGTTCCAATTATACCATAGAATTGTAATTTCTCTCACATAATATCATGGTTCAGAGTGTGGCAGAGGGAAAGAGTATGAAATGATCAAACGAGAATCGAAAGAGAAATTGCTCCGTAGCGAAAACGTGACAGGAACTTGTATAAGCCGCGGTTGCGAAAGACAGGATTTACGGCTCATACTTCAAAACTGCTGCAGATATTGGCAGTCTAGATGGATGCACAGCAGTCTCTTGCAGCCCGTTAACAGGCGAGCTTGCACCCCGCCTGTGAAGGGCAGAATGGGCCGATCTGAGCTGCCGCTTGCACCCTGGGAGAAGCAAAGTTTTATCTGCCGTTTGGCGGGGCTTAACTTGCCTCGCGTTCCCTAACGACCAGCGGATAGCAGTCTAGCTTCTCCCATAAGAGGTCTTCGGCCCCGGTTAAATGTCGCTCAGCATAGACAAAGCCAACTTCTTATCAACTACCGCGGGCTATCCTCTTCCTTCATAAAGAAAATGTGCAGCGAAAACGCCGCCGGCGTACCACTTTGGCACGCCCTAAACGGCCCGTCTACGCTTGCGTCTACATCTCCCTTCACGTTCCGCGCAGTTTCCTCTCCACCAATAGCTTCCCCTTGTCTCGAGGCAAGGAAGCCATTGTCTTCTACGTCACGCGGAGATGGACTTGTCGTAGAAACGTGCCGCTATACTCGCGACTTTGTAGACGGTTTATGTGTCGATAGGTGGACCGAGTAGCATGTATTAGTTTCTTTTTTAGCTGTCATTTCAGGTCCTGAGGGTTACAAGTAATTAAAACATGTTTTAAAATAAATAAAAAACGTATGGCAAAAGATACTTTGTAAGAAACAGGTTGATCGATAAAATTTACAATTATGAGGTTTTTACATGACATTAAGCTACAGTTAAGAATTATCAGTGATGATAATATACCGACAGAAAAAAAATCTGAACACGAAGAAGAAGATGAGGGGCATAAACATAAGTAAGTAGGTGTGTTTGTACAACTGAAAGATGCATGTTGTTCACGACAGCAACTGTTCATAAGGAGTGTCCCAGGGAAGTGTGAAAGACCACTTTTGGTCTCTATATAAATAAATGATTTGGCGGACAGGGTGGGCAGCAGTCTGCGGTTGTTTGTTGATGATGCCATGGTGTCGAATGACTCTAAGAAGATACAACGCGATTTAGACAAAATTTCTAGCTAGCCCTAAATGTGAAAGAATGAAAGTTAATGTGGATGAGTAGGAAGAACAAACGTGAATGTTCGGCCACAGTACTACTAGTGTCAACCTTGACATGGTGAAGTCGTTTAAATATTTGGGCGTAACGTTGTAAAGCGATATGAGGTAGAACGAGGGTGTGAGAACTATGATGCGCAAGGCAAGTGGTCGACTTCGGTTTATTGCGAGAATTTCAGGAAAGAGTGGTTCACCTGTGAAGGAGATGGCATATAGGATGCTGGTGTGACCCATTCTTCAGTACTGTTCGAATGTTTGGGGTCAATATCAGGTCGGATTGAAGGAAGAAATTGGAGTAATTCAGAGGAGGGCTGCTAGATTTGTTACCGGTAGGTTCGAACCAAACGTAATTATTATGGAGAAGCTTCTGGAACTCAAATGGGAATCTTTAGAGGTAAGGCGGACTTTCTTTTCGGGAAAATTTATGGAAAATTTAAGGAACTGGCATTTGATACTGACTGCCGAACGAGTCTGCTCCCGCTAACATACATCGCGTGTAAGGGCCTAGAACATATGGTACGAGAAATTAGGGCCCATACGGAGGCGATTTTCCTTCGCTCTATTTGCGAGTGGAACAGGAAGAAAAACAAGTAATGGTACAGGGTACCCTCCTCCACGCACTTTACGGTGGCTTGGGGACAATCGTTTACGGCGTAAGGCTCTGTCGCATCGTAATGCATTTGCAGCAGCAATTTGAGCAGCAGTTGACACCTCAGTGACACAACGAACTGTTACAAACCAGTTACGTCAAGGACAGCTCCGAACCAGACGCCCCGTAGCGTGCATTTCACTGACACCAAACCACGACCACTGGCCATTTCGGTGCTGTCGAGGGAGAACTCACTGGAGGACACGTTGGAGGTCTGTTGTGTTTTCTGATGAATGCTGTTTCTGCATTGGTGTCAGTGATGGCCGCGTGTTGGTTATAGGGGGTCGTGATGAGGACCTACGCCCAACACGACTGTGTGATGCACACCTTGGACCTTCATTTGAAGTTGTGGTCCGGGGTATGGTTTCATATTGTAGCAAGAGCTCTCTCGTGGTTATCCCATGCACCCTGACTGAAAATTCGTGTGTCAATCTGGTGATTCGACCTGTTGCTCTGTCAATCATTGCAGGCGGTGTTTTCCAACTGGTAAACGCCAGTAGTTCTACAGATGGTCGACATGTTGGTCTGCTGGAGCACCAGATCTGTCTGCAATCGAGTACATATTGGACATAATCGGACGGCAACACTAGCTTCATCCACAATCAGCATTAACCCCACCTATACTGATCGACCATGTGCAACAGGCATTCTATACCACATTCGGCACCTGTACAATACAATTCAAGCACGTGTGCATGCCTGCATTCAATACTCTGGTGGTTACACCGTTTATTAATGTACCAGCATTTCAGATTGGCAATGACTTACCTTGCGCTTATATCAGCTTGTGCTCTTGCAATGCAAATTATTTAAAGACGAATGTATTCCCGAAATTTGGTTACTCTTATTATTTTTCGATGCTGTTATTCTTTTCCTCCAGTATATTAATGATGTTATGGCATAAGTGTGGTGCATGAAAATGATGATGATGATTATCATGTTGCAGATGGAATGCTGAGTGTGACTATGGGGCTCTGTAGGATATTAGGTAGCGATGAAAGGTCAGAAAGTGGAGCAGGCGGGAGGGAGGAAAACATAGGAACTTCCTGAAGCAGGCAATGTAACCAGGGTACAAATGTAGTGGTAGATTTCGGGATGGATTTTATCGTTCCAGTGGGAGAGAATGAATAAGTTACGATGATGCATGGAAGCAGGAATATGGATACTGTGGGGCAGCAGGGTGCAAGTAATATACACTCCTGGAAATTGAAATAAGAACACCATGAATTCATTGTCCCAGGAAGGGGAAACTTTATTGACACATTCCTGGGGTCAGATACTCACATGATCACACTGACAGAACCACAGGCACATAGACACAGGCAACAGAGCATGCACAATGTCGGCACTAGTACAGTGTATATCCACCTTTCGCAGCAATGCAGGCTGCTATTCTCCCATGGAGACGATCGTAGAGATGCTGGATGTAGTCCTGTGGAACTGCTTGCCATGCCATTTCCACCTGGCGCGTCAGTTGGACCAGCGTTCGTGCTGGACGTGCAGACCGCGTGAGGCGACGCTTCATCCAGTCCCAAACATGGTCAATGGGGGACAGATCCGGATATCTTGCTGGCCAGGGTAGTTGACTTACATCTTCTAGAGCACGTTGGGTGGCCCGGGATACATGCGGACGTGCATTGTCCTGTTGGAACAGCAAGTTCCCTTGCCGGTCTAGGAATGGTAGAACGATGGGTTCGATGACGGTTTGGATGTACCGTGCACTATTCAGTGTCCCCTCGACGATCACCAGTGGTGTACGGCCAGTGTAGGAGATCGCTGCCCACACCATGATGCCGGGTGTTGGCCCTGTGTGCCTCGGTCGTATGCAGTCCTGATTGTGGCGCTCACCTGCACGGCGCCAAACACGCATACGACCATCATTGGCACCAAGGCAGAAGCGACTCTCTTCGCTGAAGACGACACGTCTCCATTCGTCCCTCCATTCACGCCTGTCGCGACACCACTGGAGGCGGGCTGCACGATGTTGGGGCGTGAGCGGAAGACGGCCTAACGGTGTGCGGGACCGTAGCCCAGCTTCATGGAGACGGTTGCGAATGGTCCTCGCCGATACCCCAGGAGCAACAGTGTCCCTAATTTGCTGGGAAGTGGCGGTGCGGTCCCCTACGGCACTGCGTAGGATCCTACGGTCTTGGCGTGCATCCGTGCGTCGCTGCGGTCCGGTCCCAGGTCGACGGGCACGTGCACCTTCCGCCGACCACTGGCGACAACATCGATGTACTGTGGAGACCTCACGCCCCACGTGTTGAGCAATTCGGCGATACGTCCACCCGGCCTCCCGCATGCCCACTATACGCCCTCGCTCAAAGTCCGTCAACTGCACATACGGTTCACGTCCACGCTGTCGCGGCATGCTACCAGTGTTAAAGACTGCGATGGAGCTCCGTATGCCACGGCAAACTGGCTGACACTGACGGCGGCGGTGCACAAATGCTGCGCAGCTAGCGCCATTCGACGGCCAACACCGCGGTTCCTGGTGTGTCCGCTGTGCCGTGCGTGTGATCATTGCTTGTACAGCCCTCTCGCAGTGTCCGGAGCAAGTATGGTGGGTCTGACACACCGGTGTCAATGTGTTCTTTTTTCCATTTCCAGGAGTGTAATTCAGCTGTCTCCGCCCTCCTAACTAGACGATGTCAGACACAGATTCAAACTTCAAAGAAATCAGAGGAAAATATTCACATTATATTGAGTATACTATCTGGCTACATTCTTCGATATATTTATGATGAAATGACACATATAACCTAATGTTCCGTATTTTATAGAAAAAGGCATCGATTCGGAAGGATAAGGCAGTAAAACTAAACTATAATTCACTACTGAAGTAAAACTGAAATCACGTAATTGTCACAAGTATAGTAACCGTGAGCTGTATAACTTCTGCAAGAACAGGAGCGTGTAGTTCATCCTCTGTATTTAAGAACACAGTGAATTCAACACAAATGGTCTTCGTTGGTCAGCACAACAAGTAACAAAGTTTGTACATAGGTAGTAAGAGGAGAATGGATTCATGACTAAACGCAAATACTTGGAATAAAAGTCTGGGTTGAGGAAACAACGCAATGAAAGCTTTTGCAGGCAGAGTTCTTTATCCACTAGTTTGACTTCAAAATGTTTAAGACCAAGCTGGTCTTGAGCGGAGCACATTGAAACATACTAACACATGTTACGATTTTTACGAGTTCACAGTTTCTACAGTCTGGCCAAATGAGTTACACGGAAGAGAAACACGCCCGCAAGCACCTTATCGAAGTCGCTTGGCATCGAAGGCGGCGTTCGGTTGAGGCAGCGCTGAATCCGGAACAGACTACTTCTCGTGGCTGGCTGCATCCTGACTTCCGTTATCTGCGCAGGTGCGATCCTTAAATACACGCACGGCAGAGGTACACTTCCGCCTGATAGGCTGTAGGTGACATTGGCGGATGCACCAAAAGGTTCGTGGTAGGAGCGATCTACCTTGCTGATTTACACGCCATCTGTGCTTTCGTCCTGGGTACGCAAAGGGCCTCTGCAGAGCGCGCTGCAAATGGAGGAGCCGGGACGTCGTATAGTCGCAGGGGAAGAACTGGCAACCTGCCCGACGGCTGCGTGTTGCAGTGTGGCGTCGGCGCCTGACGGCTTTTTCGACACGTCAACAAGTGTGTAGGTAAGCAAAGAAGAAAGAGAAATGCACATGCGCAAACTTGAGTGGTAGAGATACGTGTGATAAAATACATTTAAGTTCCCAGAATGAGATGTTCACTCTGCAGCGGAGTGTGCGCTGATATGAAACTTTCTGGCAGATTAAAAGTTCCTGAGTTCGAGCCTCGGTCGGGCACACAGTTTTAATCTGCCAGGAACTTTCATACCAGCGCACACGCCGCTGCAGAGTGAAAATCTCATTCTGGAAACATCCCCCAGGCTGTGGCTAAGCCATGTCTCCGCAGTATCCTTTCTTTCAGGAGTGCTAGTTCTGCAAGTTTAGCAGGAGAGCTTCTGTAAAGTTTGGAAGGTAGGAGACGAGATACTGGCAGAAGTAAAGCTGTGAGGACCGGGCGCGAGTCGTGCTTCGGTAGCTCAGATGATAGAGCACTTGCCAGCGAAAGGCAAAGGTCCCGAGTTCGAGTCTTGGTCGGGCACACAGTTTTACATTTAAGTTAATCGCTAATGCAGTGCATGTTTTTATAATTACAGTACCTCATTAATGATCACACAAAAGGTGACGTGTAATGACCGACATCACTCACTATATCACTATCAGTCACCACATTTTGAGAAGCAAATAACGACGACTAATGATTATTACATAGCAAATATAATTTCAGAAATGTTTGTAATGACTTCATTTACTAACCACAAAAACAGTCTATGGAAGTCTAACAAAAGGAATATTTGCAAAAATTCTTAATAAATATAAGACTCACTTCAGTAAAAACTGAATATTCATTTTACTTTACCAGCAATTTTAAGTTACTTTTGCTTTGCATAGTTTTTACTAAGGTAGTGGCATGCTGCAGTATGAGAACTACAATGCATTGTAAGCTTCAGTTGACTACTACTGTTCCTAGTTTTGTGAACTGAATAATTTTAATCTACTGACATTGCTCTCAGATGAAGCAGTATTATCTCTTTAACTCAGGAATCACACAGCAATAACGCTGAACGGATAGGAATCTTCTATTGGTTAGTGAAGTAGGGTATAAGGAACACTGTAGTTCATTACAGATTAACTAAAACACTATAGTGTTCAAAATATTGCAACTACGATGTTGGTAAGCCGTATACCATACACAACTAAGCTACTTGTTAGCTCGATCTTAATTCAAAGGGAGATGAGCTGCAGATGGACGGACGGAATGCTTTCTGAGGTATTAATTAATGCCAACAAGCGAGCAACTGTCCACACAGTAGTCTTCTTCAACACTTCAGTTAGTGATTGTACTTGTATGTTTTGTACTACGACCGTAATTGTGCTCCTTCATCCATTTAGAAAGAGCTGGAATAATTGAAAGATCATTTCCACAATACACACTCCACAAAGCCCTCGAGGGCTGCTGCAGTGAGTCCATACTGCACCGCTGATAACTCGCTACTACTCTGCCCCATCCACCTCGATCTCTATTTGCAAGTGCTTGCGGCCAACCGTATTGTTGCCATAATTGAAACGTACTCTTTTGATTATATTCAATACGAATTTCCATGACTTTTCCCGCATTTCTGCCACAAATTTTGACGCCATTTTTCAGTGATTTCTCATACATACATTACGGTTCTCAAATAAGACTAAATTGACAAAATGAACGATGTACATACATATCTAAGAAATTAAACCAAAATTACAGAATCTGTTAATGGTGATTATGAGACACTGCTTTTCAGTGTTAAATTAGAGAATATTAAAAAGATAAAGAAGTGTAAACAAAATCTTCAGTTGTAGAGTGGATGACAGACAGATCGAAGGCGTACTATTCAACAAACAAACTAAATAAAAAAAAACAGGCCGTTCATTTTAAAGTACGCACGAAATACTCCACTTTCCATCTCATAAGCAACGGACGCTTTGCATCTGATAAGCAAAGGACATGAGCATCAATAATAAGCCCTTATTTGGGAAATCATCTAGAGACACTCTCGAGTGAAGAAGTAGAACTATAAAGCAGACGACTTCATAATAATTTTATTCACATCCACTTTATGGCAAATCTAAATCAAAGATGCAATACCATTCCCAATTTCCACTCTGGAATGTAGGACTCTTCACATCATCCACTCTCTAACTGAAAACTTTAAAATACGGTGTATTTCAATTGTTTACCTTATATTTTCAATATTCTGCAGTTTTGTTAGTTTTTATGTGGGTACATATATGAATAAACGTCGTCGGTATTCGAGACCCTTCCTGGACATAATTCTTTCGTCAGAGTTACATCTTCGCACTGCTTCGAGACTTAGAGCACCAACTGCCTATGGTACGTGGTTCCCTTTTCATACCACACTTACCCACCATATCTTAGATACCATAAAAGAGGAAGCAGGATGGCATCATGGTTGGCAGTCACAATTTATAATTAAGACAGTTTATTGAGATCACGCCTTTTAAGAAATTTGACAATTACAAATTGTGTACGAGCCACTAGATAAAGCTTTGCAAATACAGTTAGAAACCCAACGTACTCAGTACACAAATAAACAATCCCTTAAGACAAAGTTATAAAACACTTAATGTGCCAGGCATTTATAGAAACCTTAAGCATAATAATCATCAATTACTTCACATAGCCACTTCATCAAACTCCTTTAAACAAGTTATTACATTAAGATGGCCACCCTGAACATTCTTCACTAAAATACCCTTATAAACTTATAAACTTACTATTTCAATCCGTTAAAGAAGCACTTGTTAAAAGGTCAATTACAAACTTAACGATGCCGGGCACTAATACCCCTCGCTTTATTTTCCCACATTAAGTCAACAGAACCACTGACAAACTTCAGAAAGTCAAACTCCGATACAGGATTTCCTTCAATATATATATATATATATATATATATATATATATATATATATATATATATATATATATAAAATGGAAACAGTTACCAATAAAGGGTGACTTAATGACACTTCAACACTAGTGCCAAGCTAAGATGCAATTACATAACATGATAGAACCACAGCAAAACACTGATCCTTAAAAATGAATGTTCACGTGCTCAGACGTGTTAATAAAAGACTACTAGAAAGAGCTGCGCAAGGAACTCAGCAGATGCTATGCAATTTAATGTTTAGCCAGTTCCCAGTCGCTAATACTTAAGGAAAGGTTCATATAGGAACCGGTTACGTGTAATACATATTTGTATATCTACCAGCTTAACCCGCCTTGGCGGAAGGAAGATAAATACTAAACATTGGAAGGCGGTATATGGATAACTCCCGGTAGTGGCCAGGTTCTTAAACATTGCCAGGCCTAGACCTCGGATGACATTTCACTCACCGCCAAGGCGCTGGCACAATCAAAGGTTTTCGCGCGAATCACAAAGACATTCCAATAACTCTGAAACACTCGGCAGAACCTTTGACTATATATGGGTAAGCGTTTAAAGGAACACGTTACACTACTGACAAATTCGCAACTTTGACCTTAAGCATTTTACACATGGACATCAGTGTTAATAGAGTGCCGGCTTTGAAAACGCCAACATAAAATCATTTGATTACAAGAAACACAGAGCACTAGTAAAACTTCTGAGAAAACTTTCAAATAACAGCCACCATTCAATTAGGCCAACTGAACTCTTCCTCACCATCTTAAAGTTAGACTACGAAAGTCTGACCATAATAATAAAATTTGAATGCCTCTGAGATCGTCGGTCAACAAAACACAATTACGACCACTTACTTCATATCAGGTACATAATACGAAGGAGCGGGTTACAAAGCTTCAGCGCTTCACTTCAAATTTTGTTCCCAGCGAAGTCACAGGACTTGTATCTCCAAGCTGCCCATGTAACCAAAACGCCCGACCAACTTCACACCACAACATATAACGGTCATCTCACTCGTTCGGCAGCCGTTGACACTCGTCGCCCAGCGAAGGTCATGAGATCTCGAGAGATACCCGTCTAAGGCTAACAACCCAGTCCCTTCTGCCGCTAACTCGCAAAATAAGACACGCGAAAATCGAAGATAGCTTAACCACAATCGATCTCAACGATACATGAATAAAAGAACACTGGCACCAGTTCGCCACTGCTCAGTCTCATCCTCCTAAGCGAGAGGACACCGCCCAGGGGTGGTACACAGCCTCCCTACTTATCCCAGCTTAACCTGGCTGAGATGTGCCCTAAATAGCTTGCCCGACGCGATCTCCCTTAACTCCAAGTTAACCGACCTCAAGATTTCCCAGATGCAACAAGGACCCCTATGTCTCGGTTTTAAATTTCCCTTGGTGTCTTGGCTAGACGGAGCCGCCTACTTGCGAATAACAAACCAGCTCCCCAACCTTTCCCGAAGACGTGTACGATCCTTGTTATATCGAAGCTGCTGTCGCCGTTGGCTATTCTCACGGAGGCTCTGAGGGTTGATGGACGCTCGTAAGAGGTCGTTTATACTCCACAAGTTTGATAACGGAGATTTAATGGTATAAGCAAACATTAACGCAGCGTCATGTCGGTTGCCTCATATTTGGCCGTATTAAACGCCTGACTGAGAACGGGCAACGTGATATCCCATCTAGCAGGTGACCGGGCATGGTAGATGGTAAGGGCTGCTTTCAAATCCCGGTTAACTGTTTCGACAAATGACGCCATAGGATAATAAGGCGTGGTGGTAATACGTCTAATTCCCTGATTGTAAAAAAAGGCCTTAAACACACGAGATAGAAAACCGGGTTTATTGTCGCTTACCAATGTTTTCGCGGTCTGAGCCAACATATGACCTTCGACAATTGATTGGCGGTGATTTCCTCAGTGACCTTCCCCCCCCCCCCCCCCCCCCCCCTCTCCTCCGAGTAAGGAGCAGCCGTGTAAACCGGGAGAAAACATCCACGACAACCAAGATCTAACGGTGGCCTTTCTCTGTCCGGGGCCACGGTCCTAGTCGATAGAAACTTTATCGTAGGGGTACTGCTCCCTCTGCGAGTGTAGATGCCCACGAGGGACCTCGGAATCAGGCTTCGTCCTTTTGCAGAGATCACACTGCCCAACCAGTCACATAATTTCTCCGTTAAGAGAGGGCCACACAAAAAACTCGCGGATCCTGTCCAATGTCTTATACAGGCCCAAATGGCCGCCAAGAACAGAATCGTGATAATACCGGAAGACCATCCGTACTAAGTCAATTGACAAACACACCCTCCATTGTTGATCGCCATTACCCTGCTTACACAGTACCCCTTGTCGGAGACAATAACCCGGCTCCGAAACCCCAGCCATGATCCTTTCTCGAATAGGACCACAACACATGTCCTGCGCCTACGTCTCACTAAGCCCACCAAACAGGCTAGGAAGGTCGGACAAAATCGCCCCAACACTGATGTCCTGTTCGCCTTGCTCCATACTTTTCTGGGAGTCGGGTGTAAACATACGACTCAGAGCTTAGGCAGATGCATTATCCGAGCCTTTAATATTTCTGACTTGAAAACGAAAGTGCAATTCGGCCAGTCTTCCTCGGCCTAGACAAGATCCTACTTAATGCTTGGTTTTCCGTCTCTAATACAAAGTCTTTATGCTCCAAATAGAAACAACACTTTTCCAAGTCAAAAACAACGGCCAGAGACTAATTTATATATAGAATAGTTGGATTCAGGAGCAGTCAGTCGTGGTGAGGCATGAGCTAGAGGTCGCCCCTTCATGTTCCTGAAGTAAAACTGCCGCTACCCCATGAACCATGGACCTTGCCGTTGGTGGGGAGGCTTGCGTGCCTCAGCGATACAGATAGCCGTACCGTAGGTGCAACCACAACGGAGGGGTATCTGTTGAGAGGCCAGACAAACGTGTGGTTCCTGAAGAGGGGCAGCAGCCTTTTCAGTAGTTGCAAGGGCAACAGTCTGGATGATTGACTGATCTGGCCTTGTAACAATAACCAAAACGGCCTTGCTGTGCTGGTACTGCGAACGGCTGAAAGCAAGGGGAAACTACAGCCGTAATTTTTCCCGAGGGCATGCAGCTTTACTGTATGATTACATGATGATGGCGTCCTCTTGGGTAAAATATTCCGGAGGTAAAATAGTCCCCCATTCGGATCTCCGGGCGGGGACTACTCAAGAGGATGTCGTTATCAGGAGAAAGAAAACTGGCGTTCTACGGATCGGAGCGTGGAATGTCAGATCCCTTAATCGGGCAGGTAGGTTAGAAAATTTAAAAAGGGAAATGGATAGGTTGAAGTTAGATATAGTGGGAATTAGTGAAGTTCGGTGGCAGGAGGAACAAGACTTCTGGTCAGGTGACTACAGGGTTATAAACACAAAATCAAATAGGGGTAATGCAGGAGTAGGTTTAATAATGAATAGGAAAATAGGAATGCGGGTAAGCTACTACAAACAGCATAGTGAACGCATTATTGTGGCCAAGATAGATACGAAGCCCACGCCTACTACAGTAGTACAAGTTTATATGCCAACTAGCTCTGCAGATGACGAAGAAATTGAAGAAATGTATGATGAAATAAAAGAAATTATTCAGATTGTGAAGGGAGACGAAAATTTAATAGTCATGGGTGACTGGAATTCGAGTGTAGGAAAAGGGAGAGAAGGAAACGCAGTAGGTGAATATGGATTGGGGGACAGAAATGAAAGAGGAAGCCGCCTGGTCGAATTTTGCACAGAGCACAACATAATCATAACTAACACTTGGTTTAAGAATCATGAAAGAAGGTTGTATACATGGAAGAACCCTGGAGATACTAAAAGGTATCAGATAGATTATATAATGGTAAGACAGAGATTTAGGAACCAGGTTTTAAATTGTAAGACATTTCCAGGGGCAGATGTGGACTCTGACCACAATCTATTGGTTATGAGTTGTAGATTAAAACTGAAGAAACTGCAAAAAGGTGGGAATTTAAGGAGATGGGACCTGGATAAACTAAAAGAACCAGAGGTTGTACAGAGATTCAGGGAGAGCATAAGGGAGCAATTGACAGGAATGGGGGAAAGAAATACAGTAGAAGAAGAATGGGTAGCTTTGAGGGATGAAGTATTGAAGGCAGCAGAGGATCAAGTAGGTAAAAAGACTAGGGCTAGTAGAAATCCTTGGGTAACAGAAGAAATATTGAATTTAATTGATGAAAGGAGAAAATATAAAAATGCAGTAAGTGAAACAGGCAAAAAGGAATACAAACGTCTCAAAAATGAGATCGACAGGAAGTGCAAAATGGCTAAGCAGGGATGGCTAGAGGACAAATGTAAGGATGTAAAGGCCTATCTCACTAGGGGTAAGATAGATACCGCCTACAGGAAAATTAAAGAGACCTTTGGAGATAAGAGAACGACTTGTATGAATATCAAGAGCTCAGATGGAAACCCAGTTCTAAGCAAAGAAGGGAAAGCAGAAAGGTGGAAGGAGTATATAGAGGGTCTATACAAGGGCGATGTACTTGAGGACAATATTATGGAAATGCAAGAGGATGTAGATGAAGATGAAATGGGAGATATGATACTGCGTGAAGAGTTTGACAGAGCACTGAAAGACCTGAGTCGAAACAAGGCCCCCGGAGTAGACAATATTCCATTGGAACTACTGACGGCCGTGGGAGAGCCAGTCCTGACAAAACTCTACCATCTGGTGAGCAAGATGTATGAAACAGGCGAAATACCCTCAGACTTCAAGAAGAATATAATAATTCCAATCCCAAAGAAAGCAGGTGTTGACAGATGTGAAAATTACCGAACTATCAGCTTAATAAGCCACAGCTGCAAAATACTAACACGAATTCTTTACAGGCGAATGGAAAAACTAGTAGAAGCCAACCTCGGGGAAGATCAGTTTGGATTCCGTAGAAACACTGGAACACGTGAGGCAATACTGACCTTACGACTTATCTTAGAAGAAAGATTAAGGAAAGGCAAACCTACGTTTCTAGCATTTGTAGACTTAGAGAAAGCTTTTGACAATGTTGACTGGAATACTCTCTTTCAAATTCTAAAGGTGGCAGGGGTAAAATACAGGGAGCGAAAGGCTATTTACAATTTGTACAGAAACCAGATGGCAGTTATAAGAGTCGAGGGACATGAAAGGGAAGCAGTGGTTGGGAAGGGAGTAAGACAGGGTTGTAGCCTCTCCCCGATGTTATTCAATCTGTATATTGAGCAAGCAGTAAAGGAAACAAAAGAAAAATTCGGAGTAGGTATTAAAATTCATGGAGAAGAAATAAAAACTTTGAGGTTCGCCGATGACATTGTAATTCTGTCAGAGACAGCAAAGGACTTGGAAGAGCAGTTGAATGGAATGGACAGTGTCTTGAAAGGAGGATATAAGATGAACATCAACAAAAGCAAAACAAGGATAATGGAATGTAGTTTAATTAAGTCGGGTGATGCTGAGGGAATTAGATTAGGAAATGAGGCACTTAAAGTAGTAAAGGAGTTTTGCTATTTGGGGAGCAAAATAACTGATGATGGTCGAAGTAGAGAGGATATAAAATGTAGGCTGGCAATGGCAAGGAAAGCGTTTCTGAAGAAGAGAAATTTGTTAACATCCAGTATTGATTTAAGTGTCAGGAAGTCATTTCTGAAAGTATTCGTATGGAGTGTAGCCATGTATGGAAGTGAAACATGGACGATAAATAGTTTGGACAAGAAGAGAATAGAAGCTTTCGAAATGTGGTGCTACAGAAGAATGCTGAAGATTAGATGGGTAGATCACATAACTAATGAGGAAGTATTGAATAGGATTGGGGAGAAGAGAAGTTTGTGGCACAACTTGACCAGAAGAAGGGATCGGTTGGTAGGACATGTTCTGAGGCATCAAGGGATCACCAATTTAGTATTGGAGGGCAGCGTGGAGGGTAAAAATCGTAGAGGGAGACCAAGAGATGAATACACTAAGCAGATTCAGAAGGATGTAGGTTGCAGTAGGTACTGGGAGATGAAAAAGCTTGCACAGGATAGAGTAGCATGGAGAGCTGCCTCAAACCAGTCTCAGGACTGAAGACCACAACAACAACCCAAGTATGACAGGAGTCTGTACCACAAACGGACAATTAAAGTCCTGTACAGCCAACAACGGGGGATTATTAATTGTAGTCTTAATCTGTACGAATGCTCGCTGATGATTTTCTCTCCATACGAAACCGCTATTCTCCTTCCGAATATCATTAAGGGGACCTGCAAGATGGGCGAAATTGGCAATGAATTTACGGAAGAAATTCGCCATGCCAATGAAGCGAGCGACATCTTTCTTATTCTGGGGAGAGGGGAAAATCCTGGTCGATGCCATCACCTTTTGCAGATTCCAAATGGCCCAAGACAGAAATCTGTTGTTTACACAAGGTGATAGGTCATTTGACGGTGAGACCAGCATAACGCAACCTTAGGAAAACCTGCTCCAGGTGAACAAGGTGTTCCTCAAAGGTGCGACTGTACATAACTACGTCCTCTAAATAGTTGTGGACACAGACGAACTTCAAGTATCCTAAGACCACATCCAACAAACGGGACAACACAGCTGCACCAATGGCCGACCCAAAAGGGACCCTGTTGAACTCAAATATATTCCAATCTGTGCAAAACGATGTCACAGGCTTTGATGCTTCGGGGGGGGGGGGGGGGGGGGGGGGGGACCTGGTAATATGCTTGATTGACATCTAAGATGGTGAACATATTAACACCTGCAAACCAGGTAATGCAATAGTGCAAATCGGGCAACGGAACTGACTCGAACACCACCTTTTTCTTAACCCCCGGTAACCAATTACCATACGAAAATCACTGCACTGGTCTTTGGGAACTAGAGATGTAGGCGAAGCATAGGGCGAAGTTGATGGTCTTGTAGCATATTAACGATTTTGGCTCTCAAAATCTTCATCTTCAGTGGAAACAGCCTATAAGGGGCCTGAAGAACGGGCACACTATCAATTAATTGGATGACATACTTAAGAATGTCTGTCACCCCCAACTTATCCGACAAGACCTGAGGATAGCTCTCCTAGTCTGGTTGAGAGCCTGCACTTGATGCGCCGTAAGATCACCCGTGTCTACCTACACACTGCACCCAGAGCTCACATTCCCTGCATAAGACCGCTGGCACGAACACAAAGAGAGACGGTGGTGAGGCGCAGACTTGAAATAAAATTCACTCCCGGCATAATCGAATACCAAACCGGCGTGCTGGATCAAAACACACCCGAGCAACAAAGGGACCCTCAAATTCTTAGCTATGAAAAATCTATGAGGCCATGAGAATCTATCGACGTGCAACCACCCCCACACCTTCCCTATTAGAGGTAACTCACGGCCATCATCTCTAAACCGGAGACTGCGGAGATGAAAACCTGCACAAATCATTATATTCTATGAACCAGTCGTAATCTACGAAGGATTCGGAACTACCCTAATCCAGCAATGCACACACTGGTTCCTGTTCTTCCCTAGCACAGACGGAGCGCCAGAACATGCGTCGCCTGAATGGCTTTACAATTCGCTGGCCAGTTAGTAAACTCACCCCCTTTTCCCAAGCACTGGCGTCAGCTATTTGAACTTGTGTTAACGTGCCACAGCAATGCCTCAGCGACCGTGGTTACCGACGTCGCTGGCGGCGCAGTGTACCTGTGTATCGCAGTTTGAAGGCGATTGATATTGACTTGGCTGGGCAGTTTAATAAACAGCAATTGATTGGAGGTCCAAATGTTTTTCGTGGACTCCATCTGAACTTTACCTGTGATGTACAAGTAATGTTTGGAGGTAGTACCTGGTTGACACTTGCTGTTGTATGGGGCAATCATGCAGATTATGGTGGCCTTGAAGCATTTCCAGATGCTAATATTTTGGCTTGGAAGACATGGAGTGTAGCTGAGACTACAGGACTCTTGGCTAAACAGCCTTTTGGTACTTTTGTTCCAAGCATGCCATTTGTTTTGACTACGAGAAGGAAGAAGAAGTTAAATACTGATGAGTACTTATTTGTATGGGCGAAAGTCGGCAATGGCAATTGTAAAATAAACGGTGACTGTATGATTTATTATAGACAATAAAGTGTGTTTTGTCCTTCCCTTATCTCTTTTCCTTATCTACCGTACAAACCCGTACTAAATTATCAAGTGCATGGCAACGGTAGCAGCACGGAAGTACTGAATTAGAACTGGTATTAATAGAGTTACTACGTTTTGGTGCCTCAGATATTACTCTCCCTTGAGCAGTGAAATGCTGTTCGTCCACCCAAGAAACAGTATGAATAGAATCAACCAAATGTTGAAACTGTTCCATAGAGCAAGGGCCCTCTACAATGTTCAACCTGAAGCGATCCTGTATCCGCATGCCTTCCAACATGTTCGATACAATCAAGGTCGGACACAGGCCGTGCGAACCCTCTCAAAATACTGCGCTAAGGTTTCGTTACACGCTTGGACCTTCCCATAAACATTCCTGCTCTAATTCGACGATCATGCGCACCGTGGGCCTTCTATCAATAATATGCTCACGGATCTGAACTAAGGTCCCCTGTTCCAATTCCTCGGCTACCATTCTACTAAGCACACCCTTAGCCATCGGATATAATAGTACTAATACGACAGACTTTGGAACATCCTACCCATCAGCGTGAATCTGGAGACGGACGAACAACCACAGGAAGGACTGACTCTAGCTCAAATTTTCCATATACAAGACAGACATTCATAATTGGATTAGGTAACTTGGAAAATAAACTAAAATATTCTTCATTACACTTAAAGCGTGTGACCTCACTCACATTTTCAGGCTCAGAATTAGTACGTAAACCTCTCCCGCTTAAAGCAGGCGCTACGACACGTGACTGAAAACCTCCGGCAAAATCAAACAACTTATGACGGAGAGCACCACTAGCATGATTGAAATCGATTGAAGCACTATCCGGTAAACGATTACAGTAGTGGGCTAAATGCGGCTGCACGCGACAAATTTGTCTGTGCGCCGGCTGACTAGACGCCAGAAATTCAATTGTCCGACCTACATCACTTAAAGCTGTTTCGATATTCGACAACAAGTCACCTACCTTGCTAACGACGTCTGTCGATAGGGCAATGGGAGTGTCGACCGCTGCACGAAGCCTGGCCACCAAATCAGACACATTTCCGTCGACCGGCAGCCCACGCACACGGAGTTCATACATTAACTGCTCTTTCCATAAGCAAGTTAAGCCGGGGCAAGCTCGGAGACTCATGTTACTTCCTGAAACTGGTAGACAAAACAAAATAACAATTTTACAACATACTAAGCAACCACTACCAACCGTAGGAGAGGATAGTGAAAGCAACCCGCCCCCACCCCCCTTCCCTTCCATTCTGACTCTGCTAGTCACTTCGTCGTCATTATCATCTTTCGTGGCTAGAGTGGATTGTGTAAAAGTTGTGACTTTGTTCGGCCGCTGATTACTGCACAGTTGAACGCCCCACAAACCGAACATCTCATCACTTGGCCCGGATTCCGCTTTATACACCGTTCGGGACCGGACGCACTTTGGACCGTACGCGATTTTACAAGGAAGAGGTAGTTTATTCACTACGGAAAAGTCCACTGAATATTTCGAAAGGTGGTGCTTTTAATTGTTTGTTGCACCTTGAAGATCAGTCTCCCAGTTTTAATTTCTGTCGGGAATTGCAAGATTTAGTTCGTTCCTTGAAAGTGCAAGATGTACGGGTCTTCTAATACCCAGCTCTTCTGAAATATACTTATCTTACTGCTACTTATAGCAGCAGGCTTGACAGATTTTATTTATGTGATAGGATAGTGATAGTACTGGGTGATCAAAAAGTCAGTATAAATTTGAAAACTTAATAAACCACGGAATAATGTAGATAGAGAGGTAAAAATTGACACACATTATCGGAATGACATGGGGTTTTATTACAACAAAAAAGAAAACAATGTTCGCAAAATGTCCAACAGATGGCGATGGGGTCCGCAGCTCGTGGTCGTGCGGTAGCGTTCTCGCTTCCCGCGCCCGGGTTCCCGGGTTCGATTCCCGGCGGGGTCAGGGATTTTCTCTGCCTCGTGATGACTGGGTGTTGTGTGACGTCTTTAGGTTAGTTAGGTTTAAGTAGTTCTAAGTTCTAGGGGACTGATGACCTTAGATGTTAAGTCCCATAGGGCTCAGAGCCATTTTTAGATGGCGATGGGCAGCAAAACGTCAGTGACTGCGAATGACAATCGTGTTATAGAATCGCATCATCCCCAGCTTGGCTGATAAACACCTGCTGGAACGTACGATGTTCATGCAGGATGGCTCTCCACCCCATATTGCTAGACGCATGAAAGGTCTCTTGCGCGCGTCGTTTCGTGAAGATCGTGTGCTCAGCCGCCACTTTCGTCATGCTTGGCCTCCCAGGTCCCCAGACCTCAGTCCGTGCGTTTATTGGATTTGGGGTTACCTGAAGTCGTAAGTGTATCATGATCGACCGACATTTCTTGGGATGCTGAAAGACAAAATCCGACGCCAATGCCTCACCATAACTCCGGACATGCTTTACAGTGCTGTTCACAACATTATTCCTCGACTACAGCTATTGTTGAGGAATGATGGTGGACATATTGAGCATTTCCTGCAAAGAACATCATCTTTACTTTGTCTTACTTTGTTATGCTAATTATTGCTATTCTGATCAGATGAAGTGCCATCTGTCGGACATTTTTTGAACGTTCTAATAAAACCCCTAGTCATTCCAAGCATGTGTGTCAATTTTTACCTCTCTATCTACATTTTTCCGTGATTTATTCAGTTTTCAAATTTATACTGACATTTTGATCACCCGGTATTTTGGCTGTTGGCTTCATCCCTGCTAGCTACACCGACCTCTGTGCAGTGACTGTTACTTTAAATCACAGGCGACAATCGGTGGAACTGTTTCGATCGCCTTGCAAGCTCACTGTAGGATCCCTCTCTAGATCAGATCTGTGGGTTTAACTGACAATGACGAGACTCAGAAAACGATGCGATTCTGCGCTGATAGAGCCCGGTAATTTCAGAGGACGCAAGAATTTTACTATTCCTTCTTACGTGACCTTTATGATGATATTCATCAGGCTTCCCCACGGGTTGTAGACGTGAGGATTTCGAATGGTTCAAGTGGCTCTGAGCGCTATGGGACTCAACATCTGAGGTCATCCGTCCCCTAGAACTTAGAACTACTTAAACCTAACTAACCTAAGGACATCAAACACATCCATGCCCGAGGCAGGTTTCGAATCTGCGACCGTAGCGGTCACGCGGTTCCAAACTGAAGCGCCTAGAACCGCACGGCCACACTGGCCGTCAGGCGTGAGGAGTGTAAGGGCGCAATTGTTAGGGTGGGAACTACGTCAGTTGGAAGGGTTTAGGATGCTGTTCCGTGGTAGCGGATGAATTGATTTCTTTGTATCACCTGATTCGACATCATACTTGTCGTCGACGTATTTATATCGAGACAGAGAATCAGGGCGGCAATGTTATGACGGCAGAGAAGGGCATATTGTATGCTCTACTGTCGACTTTCATGTTTAGGCTCTGGATGAAGACTTACACCTGCTCGTAATGTTGCGAAGAAAGAGTCGAACATCGCAAATATATGGAACGCAGGCGCTCATCATCAGTTTCTTGCTCCGTCAGCTCTGCTGAGAATGGCCTTGCATGATAACATGGCTCTAACCAAAAACTGGAAGTACTTGCATTTGTACAAGGGAAGAGCTTTTAATATTTTTTACAGCACGTAGAGGTGCTGCCACTGCGTACTCAGCCCAATTTAGTTTTCATCTGTTACTGCTCCTTAATACTGCGCTGAGAGAGAGAAGTTGACTTATCTATCACTTAACGTTAAAGATGGTAAAGGGTTCACGCTACTTCTGGCTAATGATCCTGGTGTGACCTACCTTGACCGTTTCGGTTGAACTCACCTTTAATCCCCTATTGTGTAACCATTTCAATACTGCACACAGGCCAGTACTGAAACTGTTGATAACAGCATGAAGCTTATTGGGTTTGCACTTATATACAACTGAAGGTCATCAGCGTTCATGTTGTATTTACAGTAAGGCATTTCGTTGCCGTACCCCAGGGTACGATTGCCACTTCCTACCTCCATCGAGACTTTAGGTGCCGGAAACGACCCATCACTTGTGTGGCGTCAGGTACGAGCGAACATTTACAAAGTACTTAGAAAGCAATTTAGGCTGTTATGTTTAGCAAGTAAGATGTAGAAGCAGACAATGTCAAATGCATCGCTAATGTCTAAGAAGCACATGATAGGCGTTGCTTGTCTGCCCATGGCAAGCTTAAGATAGTCTGTTATTATTATTAAACCAGATGCTGTGCGGCGATGGTGGAAACCTGGTTGATATTTGTCTATACAGTTGTTTGTTGTTAAGTAGTATATACAGGGTGAGTCACCTAACGTTACCGCTAGATATATTTCGTAAACCACAACAAATACTGACGAACCGATTCCACAGGCCGAACGTGAGGAGAGGGGCTAGTGTAATTGTTTAATACAAACCATACAAAAATGCACGTAAGTATGTTTTTTTTAACACAAACCTACGTTTTTTTAAATGGAACCACTTTAGTTTTGTTAGCACATCTGAACATATAAACAAATACGTAATCAGTGCCGTTTGTTGCATTGTAAAATGTTAATTACATCCGGATATATTGTAACCTAAAGTTGACGCTTGAAACCTCCGACGTTCAGTTGCTTTTTGTAACAAATACGGGCCACGGTCGGCGAGCAGCATCTGCAGGGACATGTTTACGATGACGACCGTGTTTACCAGTGTGGCTGTAGTGCACTGTTGCGGTTTGGTCTAGCTGTCGCAGTGTCCGCATGTAGCCCTTGCTGCTATTGTTATTCTGCATTCGTCTCCGCACGCAGACCGACTGTAGTACACCGTGTTACCAGACGTCTGTGATAGTGTAGTGTTGTAGGAAGTGTGACGATGGTGTATTCGAACTCTGAAAAGGCGGAGATAATACTCATCTATGGCGAGTGTCGACGAAATGCAGCTGAAGCCTGCAGGATGTATGCAGAACGGTACACGGACAGAGAGCATCCAACGTGCCGCACACTGAAAACATCTACCGCCAAGTGTATGCAACAGGTATGGTCGTAGCACGCAAACGAGTCCGTAACAGGCCAGTCACAGGAGAAGCGGGTGCAGTTGGTGTGTTAGCTGCTGTTGCCATGAACCCACACATGAGTACACGGGACATTGCGAGAGCCGGTGGGCTGAGTCAAAGTAGTGCCATGCGCATACTGCGTCGTCACCACTTTCACCCGTTTCATGTGTCGCTACATCAACAATTATATGGTGATGACTTTAATCATCGAGTGCAATTCTGTCAATGGGCATTAACAGAGAATGCGTTGCAGTTCTACCTGTTTACCGAGGAAGCGGGTTTCACAAACCACGGGGCAGTGAATCTACGGAACATGCATTACTGGTCCGTGGACAATCCTCGCTGGCTCAGACAGGTAGAGCGACACCGACCGTGGACTGTAAATGTATGGTGCGGAATCATTGGCGGCCACCTCATTGGTCCTCACTTCATTGCAGGGGCCCAAACAGCTGCAACATACATCGCGTTTGTACAAATTGATCTGCCAACGTTGCTCGAAAATGTCCCACCGGAAACGCGTCGACGTATGTGGTATCAGCATGATGGTGCACCTGCACATTCCGCAATTAACACTAGGCTGACCCTTGACAGGATGTTCGACGGGCGTTTCATGGGACGTGGAGGACGCATAATTTGGCCAGCCCGTTCTCCTAATCTTAGACCTCTGGACTTTCTGTTGGGTACGTTAAAGGAGAATGTGTACTGTGATGTGCCTACAACCCCAGAGGATATGAAACAACATATTGTGGCAGCCAGCGGCGACATTACACAAGATGTACTGCGGCGTGTATGACATTCATTACCCCAGAGATTAGCAGTTGTGTGCTGCAATTGATGGCCACCACATTGAACATCTATTGGCCTGACATATCGGGACACACTCTATTCCACTCCGTAATTGAGAATGGAAACCACGTGTGTACGTGTACCTCACACCTCATGGTAATCTACATGTGCGTCAGTGAAAAAGACCAATAAAAAGGTGTTAGCATGTGGACGTAATGTGCTGTTCCAGTCTCTTCTGTACCTAAGGTCCATCACCGTTCCCTTTGGATCCCTACGTAATTCGGTGCTCTCCGATACACACGATCGAACAGCGGAGGAGTGGCACTCAAGCGTCAACTTTAGGTTACAATATCTCCGGATGTAATTAACATTTTACAATGAAACAAACGGCACTGATTACGTATTTGTTTATATCTTCAGATGTGCTAACAAAACTAACGGTGTTTCATTTAGAAAAAACCAACGTTTGTGTTAAGAAACATACTTCCGTGCATTCTTTATGGATTGTATTAACCAATTAATTTTTTTTATGGTTTGTATTAACCAATTATATCGTTCCGTGGTCTAGGGGTAGCGTCTTTGATTCATAATCAAAACGTCTTCGGTCCCGGGTTCGATTCCCGCCACTGCCTAAATTTTGATAAATAATCAGCATTGACGGCCGAAGACTTCCGGCAGAAGAAGTCAGCCTCATTCTGCCAACGGCCTTGTCAAAGAGGGAGGAGGAGCGGATAGAGGTTCAGGGCACTCTCTTGTCCTAGGGGTGGGAAATTGCCCCTAAAGGCGGAAGAATCAGCAATGATCAACGACATGAGGATGCAGAAGGCAATGGAAACCACTGCATTAAAGACACGTAACGTGTATCCACAGGATATGTGGCCTGTAATTGAAGAAGTGTCATGATGATCTCTCCATTGGCAAAAGATTCCAGAATTGTCCCCCAATCGGATCTCCAAAAGGGGACTGCCAAGGGGGTGGTTACCATGAGAAAAAGATTGAATAATCAACGAAAGGATAACGTTCTACGAGTCAGGGCGTGGAATGTCAAAAGCTTGAACGTGGTAGGGAAACTAGAAAATCTGAAAAGGGAAATGCAAAGGCTCAATCTAGATATAGTATAGGTCAGTGAAGTGAAGTGGAAGGAAGACAAGGATTTCTGGTCAGATGAGTATCGGGTAATATCAACAGCAGCAGAAAATGGTATAACAGGTGTAGGATTCGTTATGAATAGGAAGATAGGGCAGAGGTTGTGTTACTGTGAACAGGTCAGTGACCGGGTTGTTCTAAACAGAATCGACAGCAGACCAACACCGACAACGATAGTTCAGGTATACATGCCGACGTCGCAAGCTGAAGATGAAGTGTATGAGGATATTGAAAGGGTAATGCAGTATGTAAAATGGGGACGAAAATCTAATAGTCATGGGCGACTGGAATGCAGTTGTAGGGGAAGGAGTAGAAGAAAAGGTTACGGGAGAATATGGTCCTGGGACAAGGAATGAAAGAGGAGAAAGACTAATTGAATTCAGTAACAAGTTTCAGCGGGTAATAGCGAATACCCTGTTCAAGAATCACAAGAGGAAGAGGTATACTCGGAAAAGGCCGGGAGATACGGGAAGATTTCGATTAGATTATATCATTTTCAGACAGAGATTCCGAAATCAGATACTGGATTGTAAGGCGTACCCAGGAGCAGATATAGATTCAGATCACAATATAGTAGTGATGAAGAGTAGGCTGAAGTTCAAGACATTAGTCAGGAAGAATCAATACGCAAAAAAGTGGGATACGGAAGTACTAAGGAATGACGAGACACGTTTGAAGTTCTCTAACGCTATAGATACAGCAATAACGAATAGCGCAGTAGGCAGTACACTTGAAGAGGAATGGACATCTCTAAAAATGGCCATCACAGAAGTTGGGAAGGAAAACATAGGTACAAAGAAGGTAGCTGCGAAGAATCCATGGGTAACAGAAGAAATACTTCAGTTGATTGATGAAAGGAGGAAGTGCAAACATGTTCCGGGAAAATCAGGAATACAGAAATAAAAGTCGCTGAGGTATGAAATAAATGGGAAGTGCAGGAAAGCTAAGACGAAATGGCTGCAGGAAAAATGTTAAGATATCGAAAAAGGTATGATTGTCGGAAGGACAGACTCAGCATACCGGAAAGTCAAAACAACCTTTGGTGACATTAAATGCAACGGTGGTAACATTAAGAGTGCAACGGGAATTCCACTGTTAAATGCAGAGGAGAGAGCAGATAGGTGGAAAGAATACATTGAAAGCCTGTATGAGGGCGAAGATTTGTCGGATGTGATAGAAGAAGAAACTGGAGTCGATTTAGAAGAGATAGGGGATCCAGTATTAGAATCGGAATTTAAAAGAGCTTTGGAGGACTTACGGTCAAATATGGCAGAAGGGATAGATAACATTCCATCAGAATTTCTAAAATCATTGGGGGAAGTGGCAACAAAACGACTATTCACGTTGGTGTGCAGAATATATGAGTCTGGCGATATACCATCTGACTTTGCGAAAAGCATCATCCACACAATTCCGAAGACGGCAAGAGCTGACAAGTGCGAGAATTATCGCACAATCAGCTTAACAGCTCATGCATCGAAGCTGTTTACGAGAATAATATACAGAAGAATGGAAAAGAAAATTGAGAATGCGCTAGGTGACGATCAGTTTGGCTTTAGGAAAAGTAAAGGGACGAGAGAGGCAATTCTAACGTTACGGCTAATAATGGAAGCAAGAAAAATCAAGACACTTTCATAGGATTTGTCGACCTGGAAAAAGTGTTCGACAATATGGTGCAAGCTCTTCGAGATTCTGAAAAAAGTAGGGGTAAGCTACAGGAAGAGACAGGTCATATACAATATGTACAACAACCAAGAGGGAATAATAAGAGTGGATGATCAAGAACGAAGTGCTCGTATTAAGAGGGGTGTAAGACAAGGCTGTAGCCTTGCGACCCTACTCTTCAATCTGTACATCGAGGAAGCAATAATGGAAATAAAAGAATGGTTCAGGAGTGGAATTAAAATACAAGGTGAAAGGATATCAATGATACGATTCGCTGGTGACATTGCTATCCTGAGTGATAGTGAAGAAGAATTAAATGATCTGCTGAACGGAATGAACAGTCTAATGAGTACACAGTATGGTTTGAGAGTAAATCGGAGAAAGACGAAGGTAATTAGAAGTAGTAGAAATGAGAACAGCGAGAAACTTAACATCAGAATTGATGGTCACGAAGTCAATGAAGTTAAGGAATTCTGCTACATAGGCAGTAAAATAACCAATGACGAATGGAGCAAGGAGGACATCAAAAGCAGACTCGCTATGGCAAAAAAGGCATTTCTGGCCAAGAGAACTCTACTAATATCAAATACCGGAAGTAATTTGAGGAAGAAATTTCTGAGGACGTACGTCTGGAGTACAGCATTGTATGGTAGTGAAACATGGACTGTGGGAAAACCGGAACAGAAGAGAATCGAAGCATTTGAGATGTGGTGCTATAGACGAATGTTGGAAATTAGGTGGACTGAGAAGGTAAGGAATGAGGAGGTTGTACGCAGAATCGGAGTGGAAAGGAATATGTGGAAAACACTGATAAGGAGAAGGGACAGGATGATAGGACATCTGCTAAGACATGAGGGAATGACTTGAGTGGTACTAGATGGAGCTGTAGAGGGCAAAAACTGTAGAAGAAGACAGAGATTGGAATATGTCAAGCAAATAATTGAGGACTTAGGTTGCAAGTGCTACTCTGAGATGACGAGGTTAGCACAGGAAAGGAATTCATGGCGGGCCGCCTCAAACCAGTCAGTAGACTGAACACCAAAAAAAAAAAAAAAAAAATTAACCAATTACACTAGCCCCTCTCCTCACGTTTGGTCTGTGGAATCGATTCGTCAGTATTTGATGTGGTTTACGAAACATATCCAGCGGTAATGTTAGGTGACTCATCCTGTATTCTACGGCCTTGGACAGTGTCGGAGAAATGCTTATAGGTCGGTTACCAGAGAGGGCTTTTCTTACGTTAGTATCTTAACTACTCCTTGTCTCCAGGTCTCAAGCAAAACATTTGTGATTAACGGGCGGTTGGAGATATCTATTATAAAGAGAAGTCGAGAGTCACTAATAAGCTCAATCATCAGGACTGGGATGCCATCGAGTCCAGAAGATGTTGATCTTAAGCACATGATGTATTTTTTGACAGTATTGTCTGAAAGATGCTTACGTCAGAAATTTTCACAGTTACAATCGTTTATCCCCACGATGGAATCTGTAAGTTTATAGTCTATGGTACAATTGTGGTTCTAGGGAACGTGATGGTCATTTCCTCGACTGGAGCAAGGGGCTCAGCTGCAGTTTTTACTTCGCCTCTACAGATGTTACGTCGGTTTTTCCATGGGACAGCTGAACTGGGCTATGTCTGTTACCTATTATCTCAATTGACACGTTAGTTTTATTTCTGTTACCATTAACTTAACGGGAAGCCCCGATTACAATAATTTACAGCTTCTTAAATGTATTAACGGCTTGTGGCCATCCCTCTCAACAACGGTCACTTAGTAGTTTTATGTGGTTACAAGACGATTAGCTGGTGAGAGATCGTATCACAAAGGCCTCTTCTACGTTCAGCAGGAGCAACATCAACACATGCTGGTCGCTATAGTGGCCACTGGCAAATTCGCCGTGATCGCTTGCTGACGAACTGTGAATAATCATCATCATGATCCTCATCAGTGTTCCGCCCTAATGCATGTTTTCACGTGGTAGTTCCCCATGTTCTCTTATCTTCTGCCATCCTTTTCAGGCCCTCGTAATATCCGCTTACCTTTACGTCTTCTATCATCTTGCATCTCGTTCTCCCTCTCAATCTCCTCCGTC
This sequence comes from Schistocerca serialis cubense, assembly GCF_023864345.2. NCBI lineage: Eukaryota > Metazoa > Arthropoda > Insecta > Orthoptera > Acrididae > Schistocerca > Schistocerca serialis. Next base: position 217,228,946 of record NC_064647.1, on the reverse strand, counting down.
GAAGTAAATCTTCCAAAACGTGTGTTAGCTGGTACCCCTGTCTCAGAGCATGTCCCATACAATTCTTCTTCCTTTCTCTTATAACATGCTGCAGTCGTCTCCTCTGGACCACTTTTTGGAACACTCCTTCGTTACTCCTTCTTTCCATGGAGCTTACCCTGTCCATTCTCCTCCACACTGACATCTCAAATGCTTCTAGCATTTTCCCATCCTCTCGTCTGAGTGTCCATATTTCCGCCCCATGAAGTACCACACTCCAGACAAACACTTGCTGCATCTTTTCCTGAGACCTTTATGTAGTTAGCCACATTACAATTTCCTCTTGCTATTGAATGCCTACTTGACTATAGCAAAGCGAGTTTTCACATTCTGATGGCATGTCAAGTTCCCAGTTAATGCACTACCAAGATATTTAAACGCTCTGACTGCTAATACTAACTTGTCCTATCTTAATATGTGCCAGTCTCCATTCTTTTCCGATCACCATATACCTTGCTTTTGCTGTACTGATTCGCATCTCATTTTCTACACAAGCATCATGTTTAGGCGTTTCATTTACAGTTGATTCACTTTCTGCCAGTACAATCTATTCTCTTTCCATCAATACACCATCCATCTAAGACTTTCGCAATAGTATCTTCCGGGTATAAGTCAAACAACAAAGGGAAGGGGCCACAACCCTGTGTAACCCCCTTCCAATGCTGCTTGCTTCCGATGTTTCATTTCTAATTCTTAATCTTACTTTCTGTTGTAAGTATAGATTCTGTATCAATCGCCTCTCCTACCAGTTACTCTTTTCCAAATTAAAATATACACCAGCTTGTTCAATTGTGCTCTGTCGAATGCTTTTTCGAAATCAATATGAACAACATAAATTTCTCTACCTTTCTCTAAATATCTTTCTCCTATGATTCTTAACAATTCCCATCTCTTGCACTTTTTTTTTTACCTTCTAAATCCGAACTGTTCTTCCACAATCCATCTGTTCAGCTTGCCATATGCCCTCGTATTCAGTACTCTTACGCTGCATGAGACACTAGGCTGATAGTCCTTTGCCCTTCACGTTTTTTGGTATTTCTCGTTTTCTCATTACCGTTGCAATAACATAAGCAGGTCGTTCCCCTGTGTCCTATATGTCATTACGGAGGTACAGTATTTTCATCTTTCTTCTTTTCCCAAACCCTTTAGCACCTCTGCTGGCAAGTCGTCAAATCCACATTCCGTCCGGTTAATCATCTCTCTCAGCGCCTTTCCAGATTCTGCTTCTACATACGGTATCTCTTTCCAACTTCCTGCACACATTTCTCCTGTTCCAGCTGGGTTTTAATTGGTATTTGATCAACCTTACACAGAAATTCTCTACATTCTTGACATCTGCTCAGTAACACCTGTGGCTCTTCAGCTAATGTACTACACCCACTTTTCCATTTCCATCTTAGTTTTCCTTCATTTATTTTCAAAGCACATCTTCGCAGTCAGTCTCCTACACCTACACCATTTCAAACTGAACCAATGCGCGATAGATAGCTCGCGCCACGTCCCTGGAGCACGATATGTGCCGTGAAGGGGCATGGCACTGTACCGCGAGTGGCGTTGAGACCATATTCTGGGTAGAGGTAGTGTGCAAAACAGCACGTACAGCGCAGGTCTGCGGGGCAGTGGGCCCGTTGTTTCTTCTACCACCCGTGTGACTTCCATGTTAGCCTAGCTGAGCATCTTCTGGACACGAGGGATGTGCGCTGGCAACGAGAGTGGGTACAGTATTCCTTTGGCCGGCCAGGTCTGGAGTCGAGCGGTGGCTCATCGTCGTCTACACATCCTCTGGCAGCTCCGGGTTTTCCACTGTTTGTCATGTATGTTGCGCACTAATTCGCCAAGTTCCTTTCTTCAGTTACCTGGAGCCCGCAAGCTTATGGGCCTTACTGAGGCAAATCTTGTTGCATATATTTTGGTGGGCTATACTGCCAAGCCAAGCTTGTGTTTACACTGGGGATATTCATCAGCCAACTGATCGCGTCTTCATTCCAACTATGTTTTCCGTCCCGCACGACGGTTAAGTCCCCCTCCCCCTCCCCCCTGCCCCCGGTGGCGTCATTTGAAGCTGAATGTCGATTGCCCTCTGAACATCAAATAGTTCAAATGGCTCTGAGCACTATGGGACTTAACTCCTGAGTTCATCAGTCCCCCTAGAACTTAGAACTACTTAAACCTAACTAACCTAAGGACATCACACACACCCATGCCCGAAGCAGGGTTCGAACCTGCGACCGTAGTGGTGTCGCGGTTCCAGACTGTAGCGCCTAGAACCGCTCGGCCACCCCGGCCGGCCCTCTGAACATCGTCAATATCGTAAGTGCGGGGTGCCTGCCTTAACCAGTTGTCTTCTAGCAACTTTTCACAACTGTTTGCTCCGCAATGCTAGCGTGTATTCTGATGACTTCTGTTTTTACTCGATTTACTTAAAAATTACTGCTTTTTTCATTAGGCTATCATTGTATCTTTGTGCCCTGGGGAGTGTTCCCACTGGTTACTTGGAAAATGAGTGTGGTGAACAATTTATCGGCTGAGTTTGTGAGGACCACGTTGCCCGACTTGTGGTGGTTTCATGTAAAGCAGCTTTAATTGCTTTTGGTCCCCTTTAATGAACCCCGTTTCAGACAAACCCCAAGTATTTGTCGTTTTTTAATTAAAACATTCAAGAAATGTGGACAAACTATTTGAAGAATGTTTTCTCAGAGCCTTTGAAGAGAGTGTTATGTAACTTCATTTCCTGAAATATTATCTTGCTTCTCTTATTAAATTTTGCTGTAAACATTGCAACAACAATAACCGGTGGCACACAAGATTTGTATATTTTTGGAAAGCGAATAATGTCCGCTGTAACTGTAAATTTTCATACTTCACATTCCACTGAACGACTTTTGGAGAGTGGATTACACGTATTTTAATTAACACTATAACCTTCTGTTATTTGATCTCACTGAAATATCTGATAAACTGTTTATCGATTACCAGTAATTGCTCTCAAGTTATTTTAATCAAACTGCCAGTTCTGTTTCAATATGCCAAGGTCCTGTCAGCCTAATGAATAAAATTATTTTGGTGCAAGTGTTAATAAAAACCTTCATAGGAATGATGTTCAACCCTCTTTTCGCCTGGTCCTTCCACTCTCTGGCAACCTTACTCCATTATTTCGTACAGCATTCTCTCTCTCTCTCTCTCTCTCTCTCTCTCTCTCTCTCTCTCTCTCTCTCTCTATCTCTCTCTCTCTATTTTCTCTATTTCCTCACAGTGCCCTTTCATATATCTTTCTCTTGCTGCATCTTCACAATCTCTACTTAATTCGTTAGTTCCTTGTACCTCTTTTTTCACTAGTATTTTGGTTATTTTTCCACTTTCTCCTCTCTTCTATCTTCTTCAACGTCCGTAGTCGTGCGTTGAAATGTCCTGGTTAGAATACTGTTGCGATTTGTTAAATTGTTAAGAAGGCTCTTCTTAGTCATTTAATACAATATTTGTCACTGGTCATATTTATTACGTCGAGTATTTGAAAGTGTACACGCTATTTGTAATAACTCATGTGTTCGTTGAAACGGTATTCGGCATAGTACAATCTAATCCTTTTATCTTACGAAATCACTTCTCCCACCTTGAACGTGGGTTGCTGTTCCCTGGTCAATGATGGCGTCGCAGGTCAACACTTAACACTATTTTCGAGCTGTATCCACAATAATAACAGAAAGAGAATTTCTTTGATATCCTGGCCACCTGCACGTCATAGCTGTAATTCCTACCATGTTTGTGCAAATAAGATTTGTCGCTACGGTAGTAAGTTCGAATCCTGCCTCGGGCATGGATGTGTGTGAAGTCGTTAGGTTAGTCAGGCTTAAGTAGTTCTAAGTTCTAGGGGACTGATGACCTCAGATGTTAAGTGTCATAGTGCTGAGAGCCGTTTGAACCATTCAAAAAATTTGTCCAGAGTAGAACTAGAAGTCAATGCATTGTTTAGTTCAAAAATGATCAAATGTGTGTGAAATCTTATGAGACTTAAATGCTAAGACCATCAGTCCCTAAACTTACGCAATACTTAACCTAAATTATCCTTAGGACAAACACACACACCCATGCCCGAGGGAGCACTCGAACCTCCTCCGGGACCAGCCGCATAGTCCATGACTGCAGCGCCCTAGACCGCTCGGCTATTCCCGCGTGGCGTATTGTTTAGTCCTCGTTGAAAGTTTGTACATCTCATCCCAGATTTCCTGAAAGATAGCTAGGAAACTGTGGTCCTCGATAATGGCCTGCAAGGTTGCCCCGTTCAAAACCAGTAGATTTATTTTTGTGAGGATATCGAAAGTACGTTTTCTTTTCAAAAGATGTAATTCGTTGCTGTAGCTCTCTGATATATGATTAAATAAAGTATTTTCATAACTCTCAGAGGGACACATGCCTTTCGCACATTAATTTGTAAGCTACAGAGAACAACATCGGAAACTCACTTAACTTCATACCCCGAAAGACCAATGGCAAATTGAGTTACCTAGATCATGTGCGATCCATCTGAAGCTACAGGTGGTAAGAGTTGAATTCTAGATGCAGTTAAAGTGGCACTGTTACAAAATTTTCCATTTTCTACGGATCGTGCCGATAATATCTTACTATGGTAATGAAAATATCAACAACTTCACAGAAACAGTAAAGTTTATCTCAGTGTATACCACATGCTGAACATTGTAATTTTATCCTGGCACAGATGTATTTGTTCTTCTGCTATTTGTGAAGGCCCATATTTGGCGGAACTTAATTCTTGAGCTCGAATTTTTTTCATTAATTCTGATGGTAACGCTCTGTTATGCCTTTCCAAACACATCTCCTGGTGACTGTGAGCTTACTGGCAGTAAAACAATGCCCCTCATATATATGCAACGGACAAAATAACCACCAAAACTTCTTTCCATTTTCTGGAAATGAATTAGAATGTTTAAACGTGCGCCGGTCCTTGCGGTGAAACTGACGAGTTGCGGATGTGTGTGTCGTTCAGACACTGGTCGTCAGTTGTTCGTTAATTACGGCGCCACAATTTCTTTGCTAGTGCCGTATAATGGAACGGTGGTGGACTTCATTTTCCGACATGAATCAGCCCTCTACCCATTCAAAAGTGTTACGTATTTTATGAACGAATTAACAGAAGAGTTGTTTTATAACACGTCACGTCCGGATTAATTAACACTAACTCTTCCCCTGTTTGCTGCCAGTGACTGTAGTGAAGGTATTAGAAACGGCTAAATGTTTTATGTTACTAATAAGAATTTACGATCTGTTTGTATAGGAGAGCCGTGCTGACAGCAGACAAAGGGTCATGAAGAGCGAACCTGAATTAGCGCTATACCAGGTGTACTGGTATGAAATGAGCGTTTTTTTTTTGTGAAAATGAAACACTAACTTTGAATTGAAAAGTAAAAACATTTTATTCAAAGTACTGACCATTGCTTTCTATACATTTTGACCACCTTTCTGGTAATTTGTGGACACCACGCCAATAGAAATGTTCGTCTTTTGAAGCAAACCAATCAGACACCCAATTTTCGACTTCTTCGTAGGAATCGAAGTGTTCCTCAGCCAATGCGTGTCCCATTCATGAAAACAAATGGTAGTTGGAAGGGGCCAAGTCTGGTGAATACGGCGGCTGGGGTAGCAGCTCCCAGCCACGTGTTTTGATTGTATCCTGTACCAGTTTTGCTTTGTGTCCAGGTGCATTGTCGTGTAAAAAAAAATACTTTGCCATGTCTTCTGGCCCACTCTGGTCTTTTTTCGATCAATGCACAGTTCAAATTGATAATTTGTTCTCTGTAGCGATTAGTATTCACAGTTTCACCGGCTTTTAGAAGCTCATGATACACCACACTTTTCTGATCCCACCCAACACAGAGCATTGTCTTCTTGCCCAATCGATCAGGTTTTGCAGTCGATGTTGATGGTTTTCCCGGATTAACCCACGATTTTTTCGGTTTAGGATTCTTAAAATAAATCCATTTTTCATCGCTAGTAACAATTCGATACAAAATTGATTTTCTTTCATGTCTATGAAGCAAAATTTGACAAATGGTTTTTCGGGTTTCCATCTGTCTCATTCAATTCATGTGGCACCCATTTTCCACACTTTTGGATCTTTCCCATAGCTTTCAAACGGTCAGAAATTGTTTGGTGTGCAACATTTAGCATTTCTGCCATTTGTTTTTGACTCAAAGTATCATTTTCAGCCATTATTGTTTCCAATTCGGCGTCTTCGAACTTTTATGGTGGTCTTCCACGTTCTTCATTTCTTACATCAAAATAATTATTTCTGAACCGTTGAAACCATCTTTTGCATGTTGCTTCTGATAGAGCATCATCGCCATATGCCTCGACAAGCATTCGATGCGATTCTACAGCACTTTTTTTCCAATGAAAACAAAAAATTAATGCTTTCCGCAAATCACCACTTTCTGGTACAAAATTTGACATTGTTAACACGATGAAAACATATGATATTGTTTGTTCCATGACTTGTTGTATACTAAATACCTTTGACAGATGTCATACCAACCAAACAAAAAAAAGTGAAGGCTCGTTCACAACAAATGTTCCTTATCTACACATTTGTATCTTAACGCTCGTTTCATACCGGTACCTGGTAGTATATACAGAAAGCGGCTAAGCTAATAGGTGGCCCGTATGACAGTAAAAATAATACACAGTGGATCGGCCACAGCTGTGAACAAAGCGACTTTTAGATGACATGGCTTAATAACAAAGAAGAGAGAGAAAACTATAATCAAACTTTGGCAACTGTTGTCTTTAGTCCGAAGAGTGGTTCCTAGCACATCTCAACTCTATCCTGTCTTTACTGCAGCAGACTAAATCTGTCTGTAACCTTTTACGACATTCGTGCCTTGGTCTCCATCTACAATTTTTACTTATCACTTCTCCCCCCCCCACCCATCTCTCTCACACAGACACAATCATACACACGTACGTCTTCCATTAGTAAACCGACGATACCTTGATGCCTCGCGACATTTCTTATCAACAGATTCTTTCTGTTAGACACGTTGTGCCACAAATTTAGTTTCCGACCCCGTTTCGATTCAGCATCTCTTCATTAGTTACTTGCTCTACGCACCTAATTATACTATTTTTCTGCAGCAACACATTTAAAAATATTCCATTCTCATCTTTGAATTGCTTAATGACAACGTTTCTCTCGTACAAGGCTACACTTCAGACAAATACCAGCAAAGACTTCTTAACAGTAAAATGATTACTGTACCTTAATAAATTTCTCTTTTTTGCTGTTGGGGAGTCTGCATTTTAAATCCTCTCTGCTTTAGACATCGTCAGTTATTTTGCTCATCAAACCTCGTAACTCATCTACTGCTTTTACTGTCTCATTTCCACCACTAATTCTGTGACCATCACCTGATTTAATTGACGACATTCCATTATTCTTTTCTACTTTCGCTTATAGCTGTTGAAACATGTTGCTAAAACAATAAGCATTCCATTCAACTGCTCGTGAAAGTACATTTCCGTCTCTGGCACAATTGGCATTTGATCGGGAATCCGTAGTGCCACAATTTCTTCTCCCTGTACTGTAATCGACTCTATAAATTTCTGCTTGGTTCCATTTACTGGTTGCTCAGTATATACAAGAACCTCGACTATTATAACTGTCATCTGATTTCCTGTACCTACTGTAGTTTTATTTTCGCTTCCTGTATTTTATCCCTGCTACCTTTTTTGTTTTTCAAGCAAAAAAAAAAGAAAAGAAGAAACTTTGAATGTCAAAGTTATGCAAAGTCCGCATGCCTCCACATTTACGTTTAGTAAACTGCCACAACATTCATTGAAGTGAGAGTTCTCAATAATGATGCGCGTAATTCACATCAATATGACTGAACGGCCAAACCAATCACCAGATCGTAGTTGCGGTTGCCTCTCTAAGGGCCTTCAAGGGAACCAATCTTGAGTATCAACATTTCACATGGTTATTGATGGAGTATAATGAATTAAATTATTATAGCGATCTACTCATGAAGAGGTATAATCTTAGGTTAAGCCATGACTACAATAATATAAGTATCAAAATTAGAAACACTGAATATGTCTCCACGCAGCTTAACTCACGATACGCTGACCACACAGGTTATTTGAGTATGGGATCACCTTCCGATATCCAAAGGACTTTGCACATAATTTCCAACATTTTCGAAACTGTTTCTCGCTCATACCCACCAAAAATGACGAAAGGAGAAATCTTTATCCTTTACTGCATTTTCATGCAGCAAAACTAAAGCATCGGGCACGACTTTTTAATTTGTTCCATCCTTACTACTAACTCTACTGCCAAAAGCAATCTGCGACAGTATCCACATATACTACTCATTCTACAATGCAGATATAATTCCGCTACCTGATAGGGCTTCCACGAAAAACCAGCGATCATGGGAAAAAGAAACTTTGTCGAACGCTTGTCTATACGAAAGAGAAATAACGAATAAACCATTGAAAGAAACACACTTTAATTTCCGGATGGAAGAGTAACATTTGTTAACTGCATACCATCTTTACGTTGCAGATTACAAATGTTTCTCAGCATATCATATGCATCCACGACAGCCAGCACCCGCACTAGAAGTGCCATCCACTTTTCGGACTGTGGGCCGAGGAATGTTCACGTGTCGTGGCGCAGCTCAAGCACTGCTTGAAGAACGCGCACTGCATCCAGCATTCTCAGCCTTCTTCAACAATTTGTGGCACAATTGGCCACCGGACTGTCCCAGGACTGATTCCAAAATCGCCACTTAAATCAAATTTTTGCATTATGTTCTAACACAGGTGAAGAAAGAGGACCTCAGAAGTAGCACTGCTGCTGCTGTTTTGATAAAACAGCTTTACGAGTAGAGCCCTGCTCACCTTGTCCAGACCTGTGTTGAGTCTCTGGAATTGTAATTCGGACTGATGCTTCTGTTTCAACCCTTCGTTGCCGTACCAGTACCAGCGCTTAACGGCAGGTCATGACACTATGCGCATTCGCAAAGACGAAGGTCAATGCCTGAGTAGCCTTTAACTATATACTGGGTGTTACAAAAAGGTACGGCCAAACTTTCAGGAAACATTCCTCACAAACAAATAAAGAAAAGATGTTATGTGGACATGTGTCCGGAAACGCTTAATTTCCATGTTAGAGCTCATTTTAGTTTCGTCAGTATGTACTGTACTTCCTCGATTCACCGCCAGTTGGCCCAATTGAAGGAACGTAATGTTGACTTCGGTGCTTGTGTTGACATGCGACTCATTGCTCTACAGTACTAGCATCAAGCACATCAGTACGCAGCATCAACTGGTTAGTGTTCATCACGAAAGTGGTTTTGCAGCCAGTGCAGTGTTTACAAATATGGAGTTGGCAAATGCCCATTTGAAGTATGGATTAGCACGGGGCAATAGCCGTGGTGCGGTACGTTCGTATCGAGACAGATTTCCCGAACGGAGGTGTCCCGACAGGAAGACGCTCGATGCAATTGATCGGCGTCTTAGGGAGCACGGAACATTCCAGCCTATGACTCGCGACTGGGGAAGACCTAGAACGACGAGGACACCTGCAATGGACGAGGCAATTCTTCGTGCAGTTGACGATAACCCTAATGTCAGCATCAGAGAAGTTGCTGTAGTACAAGGTAACGTTGACCACGTCACTTTATGGAGAGTGCTACGGGAGAACCAGTTGTTTCCGTACCATGTACAGCGTGTGCAGGCACTGTCAGCAGCTGATTGGCTTTCACGGGTACACTTCTGAGAATGGTTCATCCAACAACGTGTCAATCCTCATTTCAGTGCAAATGTTCTCTTTACGGATGAGGCTTCATTCCAACGTGATCAAATTGTAAATTTTCACAATCAACATGTGTGGGATGACGAGAATCCGCACGCAATTGTGCAATCACGTCATCAACACAGATTTTCTGTGAACGTTTGGGCAGGCATTGTTGGTGATGATTGGGCCCCATGTTCTTCCACCTACGCTCAATGGTGCACATTATCATGATTTCATACGGGATACTCTACCTGTGCTGCTAGAACATTAGCCTTTACAAGTACGACACAACATGTGGTTCATGCACGATGGAGCTCCTACACATTTCAGTGGAAGTGTTCGTACGCTTCTCAACAACAGATTCGGTGACCGACGGATTGGTAGAGGCGGACCAATTCCATGGCCTCCACGCTCTCCTGACCTCAACCCTCTTGACTTTCATTTATGGGGACATTTCGAAGCTCTCGTCTACGCAACCCCGGTACCAAATGTAGAGACTCTTCGTGCTCGTATTGTGGACGGCTGTGATATAGTACGCCATTCTCCAGGGCTGCATCAGCGCATCAGGGATTCCATGCGACGGAGGGTGGATGCATGTATCCTCGCTAACGGAGGACATTTTGAACATTTACTGTAACAAAGTGTTTGAAGTCACGCTGGTACGTTCTGTTGCTGTGTGTTTCCATTCCATGATTAATGTGATATGAAGAGAAGTAATAAAATGAGTTCTAACATGGAAAGTAAGCGTTTCCGGACACATGTCCACATAACATATTTTCTTTCTTTGTGTGTGAAGAATGTTTCCTGAAAGTTTGGCCGTACCTTTTTGTAACACCCTGTATATGCAGACAGGTTGCCCAAAATCTTACGGGAATCGCCAAAGTGTGCGCGAGTAATGAGTGGATGGGCAAATGTCTATAAGGTACATTACATAAGGAGAATTGTGGACAGTTGGGAATGTGAGTCTCACGGGAAGCGTGAAAGGGATAAGTCCCTGCAGTCGTGCTATTCATATGTGTCCTCGGGGGCTCAGATGGATAGAGCGTTTGCCATGTAAGCAGGAGGTCAAGGGTTCGAGTCCACATCGAGGTATATCAACGACACCTGTCGGCAGCTGAGGGTTTCAGTTAATCATCATTCATTCCAGGGAAAAGCTGCACGGTCATCAACATTATCTCTTCTTTCGAGAACAGTTACTGTCTTCATATATTTGTATATGTGTTTGGAGAGAGAGAGAGATTGATTTTGATTGAGATTTTTACTTTAAGTCGTAAACCGTACCTAAATTTTGGTTACTGCCTCCTGGAATGATCAGCTTCTGAACCAGTTCGTGACGTATTACAATTTGGAGGAAGTTACTGTCCTTTAAGGTTTAAAATATGACTCTGTTAGTTACTTGGTCGTATTGTTGATAGCTTTGAGCCCAAGTTTACGTAGCTTTTCATACCTAAGGAAATAGTGTTGTAAGTTAATTAGATCAAACAGCAATCTGCTTTTCGTGAGAAAAGGAGATTGCTTAGCACAGAAACTTCCTTCAAACTACACATCCTGCTATATCAAAATTCGTCAGTGGAGATCAGCACCGTACTATTGTACACAATTACCATAATTAAGAAATTATGAGAGGTTCTTACTTATTGAATGAAAACTATAGAGAATGCATTTCTTTTCCTGTATTTTAGTGAACTTTGTACACTTACAATTCTGTCGATTGATAGACGGCAATGACAATGAAGTTCACCTCCTTTTCCTAAAACAAGATATTTCTATTCTTCACTTCCAGAAAATTTGTATACATATATGTTGGGCAACTCTTACACATACTTTAGTACGTTTTATCACTAAAATATCAGTTTTCATTACATGTAACTATACGTTCTGAGCGACGGCCTAGCAACACGTCCTCTTTCCACAATATACTGATTAACAGTTCTCTTTTTTTTAATGAATCAATTGACCTTTTCTATGAGTCCATACTCAAAGATTCACAACTACTATAGTTGCAGAGATTGCGCGCTAAAGAGTTTCTTGCTGTCCAGCTGTGCTTCACTTCACTTCAAGTACTTTTTGAATCAAATTTTCATTTACGGTATTTACATACGTTACTGAGCTTCTCAGAATAAAATCAGACACAAATTAGTTTCAAAAAAGGGGGCAGTGGGGCTCACTTAACATTACACATTGTTGAACAAAACCTATACATGTCTCTGGTTGCCATGTTAAAATTTGCTTCTTTTTCCAAAACATAGCGGAGTTGGCACAGTCTGACGTCACTCACATGCTGTGCAGACGTCATTGCGAGAGAATTTTGAAACAGTGGTTTATTACGTTAATTAAGTGAGGAACTGAGGAAAAGTAAGCTCAAAGCATGTACTTGCCACAATAACACGTATAATGTCTTCACTTACGTTTTCCCAAAACCCATACCATCTCTCTGTAGTTAGTGGAAAAACAGGGTAGCTAATTAAGTTTTAGGTAGTAAAAGTATGGCTAAATACTCTCCTTTTTCCGTGCTGTCATTTGCCAAAATCTCATTCCGATATCTGAAACCGTTAATGAAATTTCAGGATTGTTACCGATATTTCACTCTGGCTTAATCGCTGGCGCAGTGTGATCGCTAATGAATGTGCTGCGTCAGATAGGCATCCCTACCGAATACTATAGAAAAATTCGATATGTTAGCTAAATTTCACACTCTGCAACATATTATGTAATATGCACCAGATGCAAAATCATAGCGACCTCTGCTTTTCATTGCAAATTTTTCGGAATTTCACGCAGTGTCTTACTTCCACGTAAATATCACAATAACTATGATCATTTACAAAATTATGGGCACATCATGAACGTGACATATCAAATGTTTTTACTGAATAGTTTATGTAAAATCGTTTGAGACAGATTGCAGGGCGCACCAACAGTCCGAAAGGTGGCAAAAGCTTGTTGTCGTGCTCTTCTGAACTAACGAATGAGATCGCTCAGCGCTTGAACAAAATTGGTCACTGTGCATCTTCCACCGTATGTTGAGTGCACTCTAATAATAACACAAATCGTGCAAAGTGTAGTGTGAACATCATTCCTACTAAATCGAATACCGTTCGGGCAAATAATTTTCCGTCTACACTGGTTCATGCAGCGAAAGTTTAATTATAACCGCCTTGTAGATGTAAAATTGTATCACCGTACGAAACAGTCCAGGAGACGTCACGTCAGGAACATGTGAGTGCGTTTCGTGCATCAGAGTTCGAGTCTTCAAAGAATCGGTTGTTTGAGTTTACTGGTAAACAACTAAATCCGAACGGCTTTGCAGCCATAAATACTGATTACGATACAGACTCCAATCTTTAATATAGTTTCTCAATTTTTATAGTTTTCCAATTATGTTTCATTTTTGTTCCTCACTTCTGGTTCGTTTCCGTTTAATTACCGGTTCAGTCAACGTCTTGACACTCTCTAAACACATGCTAGAACGCATCAATACCAACAGGCCTTTGGTCATCGCATACGTAGTTCCGCCATCGCAATAGTATAGGCCAATAATGTCGCTAAAGACTATCACACACCTTTACGTTTCAGTTGGCAAGCTTTAAATTCGGGAAACATCTGAGGTACGACCACTGTACATCTGGCCAAACCGGGCTCCCACTGGCGCAGGAAGGAAAAAACCAGCTGCGAAAGGGGCAGGAAGATTGGGTAGGGCGGAAGAAACCGAGAAGGCGCACGGAGGACGAACGAATAAATTAAGCGGAATGGTCGGGCAGGATTTCGCTGCAAGCAGAAATTGCCCCCAGAGTCGTTACGGGCGATTGGAAATGGCCTGGGACGGCCTTGAATATCTCCCCCTCCCGCTGCGACATTATGGTAGGTTATCTGGCCGCAGCTATAACTCCTCGTTTCTGTGACCTTTACGGGGTGCCACAATCATTACTCGTAATTCCAGACTTTTTCTATGATCACGACGTAAATCGGTTATTCCAGGGCGCTGGGGATTAAGAATGTAGCATATGACGCGCTTGATCACTTGCCGCAGTGGTTTAACGACGAATGCGCGTTGATACACGACAATCTAGTGTTACTCGTACATTATCAGCATAGGTAACTAACCTATTACTGAGCCGTTGCAGACGCGTGCATTATGTAGTAAGCCTTTCCCAGCTATGCACTTTTAGCTCCTGCAGCGCAATCTGCTGCCAAAGGAGCTGTTTGTTGTCTCTCTAACAGTATTGAAGAAAATGTCACGGAGTGTGTCCTTCATCGTAGTGCTCTAGACAGTGTCACAAGGACTTGGTTTCTGCAGAGTGTTGTGGACGGCGCATCACTTCCCAGCCACGTGGATCTAGCAAAGCAGTCACAGCTTTTACTGTATTCACCTGAGCGTTGCCCTTCAAAGTCATTGAGGATTCTGCAAAAGATTCACTACTTGTTTCTAAACGCATTTTCGGTTGAGGATCCACAGCGTGCACAGCCAAAGCGTGGTGCTCACACAGATTCTCGACTGTGTTTAAATCCGGGAAGTTTGGCAGCCAGGAGAGTACAGTAAACTCAGCCTGGTGCTCTTAGAACTACACACATACACTCTCAGCGGCTTTGTCCTGGTGGCAGACACCATAATGCCCACAGGAAAGCAACTCCATGTAGGGGTGGACCATATCCCGAAGACGCTTGCTTGTATTGATCCATTGTGCCATTCAGAGTGACATCATCATCCACGCAAAGGCACAAAAACAATCCCCATATAATAATAAACCCTCCTTCTTGCTCTCAGGGCAACCAGCTTGCCGCAGTGGCTACACCAGTTCCCGTGAGATCACCGAAGCTAAGCGCTGTCGGGCGTGGCCGGCACTTGGATGGGTGACCATCCAGACCGCCATGTGCTGTTGCCATTTTTCGGGATGCACTCAGCCTCGTGATGCCAACTGAGGACCTACTCGACTGAATAGTAGTGGCTCAGGTCACAGAAAACCATCATAACGACCGGGAGAGCGGTGTGCTGACTACACACCCCTCCTATCCGCATCCTCAACTAAGGATGACACGGTGGTCGGATGGTCCCGATGAGCCACTTGTGGCCTGAAGACGGAGTGCTTATTGCTCTCAGAGTTTCAGGCCCTACACGCCATACACTCCACCGTCCGTTGTTCGATGGAGGAAGCACGAACCATGTCCCTCCTTTGGAAACTCGTACACAGCTGCATGAACAGTCGTTTGTTCATCTGGGTTTTCAGTTGCACAACAGCTGCGCGTACACATCTCCGCAGCCGCCGTTCACACCTGGTATACGTGGCCCGTGATGCACTACTGTTGCCTCGGTCCCAATATTTAACAGGGCCACTCTGAGATGAACGGTATATTTAAACTACAGCGGCACACGAGCTGTTGCT
The DNA here is from genome assembly GCF_023864345.2 of Schistocerca serialis cubense. Taxonomy (NCBI): domain Eukaryota; kingdom Metazoa; phylum Arthropoda; class Insecta; order Orthoptera; family Acrididae; genus Schistocerca; species Schistocerca serialis. The sequence continues at coordinate 217,213,712 of NC_064647.1, read as the reverse complement.
GAACTTTGGAAATGCTCCCATCCTTTGTCCGAAAGCCAATGATCATGCCCTTTTGTGTGTTACACGAACTTTTTGTGACCATGTTACAATGACGGCACTGTTTCCACATTTCCCCCCCCCCCCCTTCCCCTGCCCCACCCTGCGACACATTTCATATAGCCTCCAATGCTAGTGCTGCCGCATGCCGTCTGTGAATGGCTATTACCTGTACACATCAAATGTAGGCGGTGGTCACCATAATGTGACTTAACAGTATATTAATTTTAGAAAAGGGCCCCTTCTCTGGAAACGATCTAGCCTAAATTTATAAGCGAAAATCCACACAAGTTTCTCCTTATCCACCTGCGGCACTCAAACCAAGAGCCTCAGTTTCGTAATCTCGATCACCACGTACTTAATTCCCTGTAGGGCTCAGCAAATAGCGTGAAATAATCTGTCATGTTGTTGTTGTTGTGGTCTTCAGTCCTGAGACTGGTTTGATGCAGCTCTCCATGCTACTCTATCCTGTGCTTCTTCATCTCCCAGTACCTATTGCAACCTACATCCTTCTGTATCTGCTTAGTGTATTCATCTCTAGATCTCCCTCTACGATTTTTACCCTCCACGCTGCCCTCCAGTACTAAATTGGTGATCCCTTGATGCCTCAGAACATGTCCTACCAACCGGTCCCTTCTTCTTGTCAAGTTGTGCCACAAACTTCTCTTCTCCCCAATCCTATTCAATACTTCCTCATTAGTTATGTGACCTACCCATCTAATCTTCAGCATTCTTCTGTAGCACCACATTTCGAAAGCTTCTATTCTCTTGTCGTCCAAACTATTTATCGTCCATGTTTCACTTCCATACATGGCTACACTCCATACAAATACTTTCAGAAATGACTTCCTGACACTTAAATCTATACTCGATGTTAACAAATTTCTCTTCTTCAGAAACGCTTTCCTTACCATTGCCAGTCTACGTTTTATATCCTCTCTACTTCGACCATCATCAGTTATTTTGCTCCGCAAATAGCAAAACTCCTTTACTACTTTCAGCATCACCCGACTTAATTAGATTACATTCCATTATCCTTGTTTTGCTTTTGTTGATGTTCATCTTATATCCTCCTTTCAAGACACTGTCCATTCCATTCAACTGCTCTTCCAAGTCCTTTGCTGTCTCTGACAGAATTACAATGTCATCGGCGAACCTCAAAGTTTTTATTTCTTCTCCATGAATTTTAATACCTACTCCAAATTTTTCTTTTGTTTCCTTTACTGCTTGCTCAATATACAGATTGAACAACATCGGGGAGAGGCTACAACCCTGTCTTACTCCCTTCCCATCCTGTCCTATTGATTGACTAATAACGACCCACCAGGATAGCCGAGAGGGCTAATGGGCTGCTTCCTGGACTCGGGTAGGCGCGCCAGCCACAGATAGAATTCGTCCGTCGGTTTAACGACCCTGGCTGGTGTTCTGTGCAGCCTGGATGTGGATTTTAGGCAGTTTTCCACATCCACCTAGGTGAATACCATGCTGGTCCCCACGTTCCGCCTCAGTTACACGACTCGCAGACATCTTAACACATTCACACTACTCCACGGACAGCACGGGGTAGCCACGCTGTCTTAGGCGTCTTGTCACGGTCTGCCCTCTGCGCGGCTCCTTCCCCTCCACACCCCCACCCCCCCATCGGACGTTGGACTCGCTGAGGGACTGATGACCTTAGCGGTTTCGTCCTGTTAGACCTTACCACAAATTTTCCTATTCCATGGATTACACTCGACACTGACAACTAGGGTACACTCATTCCATCGCGGGGTGTACGGGATGGTGGCAGGACGGGCATCCGGCCACCCCTTAACATTAACATTGCCAAATCTGTACCTAACCACGCTGACCGTGCGTAACCGCGGGATAAAGGCGCAAGCGATAGGTAGATTGACTATTAATGGTGAATGTAACTTAAAATCAGAGAGACGGAAAATCCTGCGATACACAAGAAAGGAATTCCATTTACCTGCACACATTTCCCAAGCAACTACACTTATAGCAGTTGTTAAATAAGGCCGCCCCTGGTATCAACGCAGGCAGGCACTGCCACTCAATTTTTTGTCGTACCATTTGAAATATTCCCAATGTGGTTTCAACAGTAACTCAGGAAACTAGAACTCTTGAGATGTCACGCGAGTTTTATTTATTACCTTAGACTTGGTCATTAGCAGACAAGTGTCCGTCTGCTGAGACTGTTGCAGCTAATCTTCACAATTACCCCGAAAGTTTGTAACGTAATCACATAATCACACTGTTTAAATAGATAGTGATACAACGCATCGACAGTCCGGCATTGGGGAACGGCATGCATTAGGATACCGTAATCACACTCTTACACGACGATAAACGTAACCTTGCTGCTCACGTTGGTCAGAATACAACGATAATCAAAGAGCTTATGAGTGCCGTACTCAAAGTCATTCAGCATCGCCGGCCGGAGTGGCCGAGCGGTTCTTGCCGCTACAGTCTGGAACCGCGCGACTGCTACGGTCGCATGTTCGAATCCTGCCTCGGGCATGGATGTGGGTGATGTCCTTAGGTTAGTTAAGTTTAAGTAGTTCTAAGTTCTAGGGGACTGATGACCACAGCAGTTAAGTCCCATAGTGCTCAGAGCCATTTTCATTCAGCACCACAGCGGCGCAAGTGACTAGCTCTCGAGAGGAGGGATTGGTGTTTCTCAGCCTTACGGGCTCATATAGCTACTTCATGCTCCTTGAGTACGGATACGAGCTTGTTTGCAGCTAGATGACTGTAAACGAGGACAGTGCAGTGACGTATCTGCTGCACTGCTGACAGTCGGTACAGTGACAACGGCTTCGAATTCCGTAGATGCAGCAGCGTAGAAAGACACACTTGCAGTGGCGTGTTCAGCGACATTAGGTACAAGGCTGGCACAACGTTGTCTTTCTAGATTACACCCAGTTCTGCGTAGAGCAATAGACGCTTCGGTGTGTGTAGACTCTGAGGAGAACTAAAGTTGCCAGTTCATTGTTACTGTGGCCTAGCACGTTGGCGTTTTGGTATGACGTTCCATTTGGTGCACAACACGATTATTTTAGCAGCAGTGGCTACTATTAAACTGTTAAGGTGTGTGGCTGTCTTATCTTTGAGGTATCTGCGCGGTTCAAATGATAAAAGCGTGAGGATATATCTCCCATGCTGACCTGTCACATGTCGATCCACAGGTTGTTTGACGTCCTGGCCTGCACCACATCTAGATGTCTTTCTTGAAACATGCGAGAGACTGTAATGGCTCTACTCATCATTCAGTACGACTAATCAACTCTGGAATAGAGCTGAAGCAGTACGGAACGATGTGCCGGTACCCATTTCTTTTATGTAAGTGCCAGCCTCTGTGGCCGAGCGGTTCTAGGCGCTACAGTCTGGAACCGCGCGACTGCTACGGTCGCAGGTTCGAATCCTGCCTCGGGCATGGATGTGTGTGATGTCCTTAGGTTAGTTAGGTTTAAGTAGTTCTAAGTTCTAGGGCACTGATGACCTCAGATGTTAAGTCCCATAGTGCTCAGAGCCATTTGAACCATTTTTTTTAATGTAAGTTCAGTAGGACTGGATGTCCCCCTGAGTTAGAGGCATTTAAGGTGCACCCAGTACGTCCCTAAATCTCCTACAAATTTAATCATGTATTCTTTCTAGCCACTACACAATGTGATCAAAAGTATCCGGACACCACCAAAAACATACGTGTTTCATATTAGGTGCATTGTGCTGACACCTATCGCCAGGTACTCCATATCAACTAACTCAGAAATCACTAGACATCGTAAGAGAGCAGAATCGGGAGCTCCGAGGAACTCACGGACTTTGAACGTGGTCAGGTGATTGGGTATCGCTTGTGTCGTACGTCTATACGCAAGAATTCCACTCTTCTAAACGTCTCTAGATCCATTGTATCCGATATGATAATGAAGTGGAATCCTGAAGGGACACGTACAGCACAAAAGCGTACAGGCCGACCTCTTCTGACTGACGGAGACCGCCGACATTTGAAGAGGGTCTTAATGTGTAATAGGCAGAAATCTATCCAGAGCATCACCCAGAGAAACTGCATCAGGACCCACTGCAAGTAACATGGAGCTACCGCGAGACCGCTATGGTCGTAGGTTCGAATCCTGCCTCGGGCTTGGATGTGTGTGATGTCCTTAGGTTAGTTAGGTTTAACTAGATCTAAGTTCTAGGGGACTAATGACCTCAGCAGTTGAGCCCCATAGTGCTCAGAGCCATTTGAACCATTTTGAATATGGAGTTAGGCGAGAGGTGAGAAAACTTGGATTTCATTGTCGAGCGTCAGCTCACAGGCCACACATCTCGCCGGAAAACTCCAAACGACACCTCACTTGGTGTAAGGAGCGTAATCATTGGACGACTGAACAGTGGAAAAATGTCGTGAGGAGTGATGAATCACGGTACACGATGCGGCGATGCGATGGCAGGGTGTGGGTATGGCGAATGCCCAGTGAACGTCATGTGCCAGCGTGTGCAGTGCCAACAGTAAAATTCAGAGGCGGTGGTGTTAAGGTGTGATTGTGTTTTTCATGGAGGGGGCTTGCACACCTTGTTGTTTTGCGTGGAATTATCACGACACAGGCCTACATTGATGTTTTAAACACCATCTTGCTTCCCACGGTTGAAGAGCAAATCGGGAATGGCGTTTGCATCTATCAACACGATCAAGTACCTGTTCATAGTGCACGGCCTGTGGCCGATCTGTTACACGACAGTAACGTCCGTGTGATGGACCGGCCGGCACAGAGTCCTGAACGTAAGGCTATTGAACACATTCGGGATGTTCTGGAACTCCTCTCATCAGTGCTGCTCTCTGAGAAGCATGTGCTTCCATTCCCCAATAAACCTTGCAGCACCTGTTTGAACGTATGCCTGAGAGTGTGGAAGCTGTCATCAAGGCTACGGGTGGGCCAACACCATATAGAATTGCGGCATTACCGATAGAGGGCGCCATTAATTTGTAAGTCGTTTTCATCCAGGTGACCGGATACTTTTGATCGGGTTGTGTTTACTACTATATAAAAACAAGTTGTAATTTAAAGTTGTTGCCAAAAATCTAGGAAAGTTCTTAACCGATTTACTTCAAACTTCTACACATAATTCTAACAAATGTTCGCACCGGCGTAGGCTACATATTTTTTAAATCTATTTTTCTTAAATGTGGGAAGAAACGACAAAGAGACACAAAGTTTCATGAAAATGGATTGTGTTTTAGCGGCGCTCTCCTTGACGTGGAATTAACGTTAATAATAATATTAATAGTAATAATAATTATTATTTTTATAATTATAATAATAAATAAAATGGGAAGGTTGTTAGCAAAAATCTCGGGTTTGTAAACTATAATTCACAGATTCCTGATGAAACTGACTGCGAAACAGAAATTCTGTGCTCTGGTAACATGCGGTTCGATTTCTACACAGCAGTGTGTTTTAACTTATATATCTGGACGTTTAAATCATTAGACAAATCTTAAAGAAAAACTGTACGGACAACAGTGTGCTGTTCTGTTTCCTGCGGTCCAGTCAGTTTGAAGAGGAAACCAGTATGTTCTATGAATGGCTTACCCACTTATGATTAGGATACTACTAAAACTTGACAGACGCCGGCCGCAGTGGTCGAGCGGTTCTAGGCACTTCAGTCTTGATACGCGCCACCACTACGGTGGCAGGTTCGAATCCTCCCTCGGGCATTGATGTGTGTAAAGTCCTTAGGTTAGTTAGGTGTAAGTAGTTTTAAGTTCTAGGTGACTGATGACCTCAGATGCTAAGTCCCGTAGTGCTCAAAGCCATTTGAAATTTGAACTTGACAGACCATTACGTTCATGGAATGATACTACGACAAATACTGTCATTGAAGCTAGTATCAGCACAGACCTAGCAACTGGAGAGATCTCTCCTGCACTTGTTATTTCAATGGTCCCAACTGATTTGCACTGTCACTTTAAGTTACTTATTTTCCCAATTGACATTTTGTTTGCAATAATAATAAACGAGACAAGGTCTCAGAGAGAGAGAGAGAGAGAGAGAGAGAGAGAGAGAGAGAGAGAGAGAGAGGGAGGGAGAAAGAGAGAGTGAAAGAGGAGATCGACAAAGGAGGGGAGGGGAGGGCGAGGAAATAGACAGAGGGAAGGGGAGATACAGAGAGGGTGAGGATGAGATGGCCAGAAAGGAGATGAGAAGAAGATTAGGACGTTTGTCTAATTCCATTACGTGTTCAGAAACTGTGAAGCATTGCAGGATTCACTAGTACTGTATACGCACAGTAGCTAAAATTGCTTTATTTGCTACCCTGCTGGTGTTGCACCAATAATAGCCAAAGGGGCAATTTTGTCCATTCCTACACAAGCTGTTACAGTTGGAGCGTCACTTCTGTGGACAGTAATTTCTATTATGTGTAGCGTTCTTGGTCCGATAAGCAGCTTCCAGAGGTAGCATACGGGCACACTAGAGATTTGGGTCCAGTCTAGCAGCGTATCGCAGCGTACTTAGTCTACGAGACGTGTTTCTAGGAATTCGTTCGAATACATGTTGAAAGGTTGAGAAAACTGCAACCAGTCACTTTTGGTGATAACTTATTTTGCCTTAGGTAGTTTCAAGCTGGTTTGTCGACCTTCAGTTTGGTTTCAAGTTTGGGGAGCCGACGAACGTAAAAGTAAACAGGCTGGTTGTGGTTGGAAATTGATCAGTAATTTATATCAAAGTATAAGGTTCGACTGGGAAACGACAGTGTGTTTCGTGAGCTGGGATGTACAGCGAATCTGAAAACAAACGCTCTGGTTAACGTTACAGACTGATCTGTAGTTTAGTCTGAGGTCTTTGTTAGGTTGTAAGGTGATGATTTCCTTGTGAATTGGTTAAGCCAACGAGTGTGAAAGACGCAATTGCGTGGTTGTCAGCGCCCGTACAAATTCCCAACTTTTGCTCAGTCCAAACTCTCTACTTTGATGATGAGATGATGAGGACAACACAAACACCTAATTATCTGGAGGCAAGCGAAAATTCCTAACCGCGCTGGGAATCAAACCCGGGACCCCGTGCTCGGAAGGCGAGAACGCGACCGCAAGACCATGAGCTGCGGACGCAGACAATCTGGTTGTGGTTACATATTCATCTGTAGGTTGTTCCAACGTCTAGGTAAGATTGAAAGACGGCAGACTCAGTTTGAGTTGACGAAGTTAATGAATGTGAAAGCAAACAATTTGGTTAATGAGAGAAACTGATCAGAAGCTTAGTCCTAGGTCTATGTTAGGTTGGACGGTGACACTCTCTTTGTGAGTCGTTAAACCCAGTGAATGTCAAAACAAACAGTCTGGTTGGGGTGACAGATTGATCTGCAGTTGAGTCCCGTGTCTACATTTGATTGGAAGATGCCAGTCACATTGTGAATTGACAAAGCCAACCAATGTGAATGCAAATATTCTGGTTGTAGTGACAGACCGTACTTGTGTGCAACGTCTAGGTTAGACTGGAAGATGATAGTCTCATTGTGACTAGACGAAGCTCATGATTGTGAAAGGAAACGGCTTAGTAGGGGTGACAGACTGATGAGAAGCTTAATCCTACGTCGAGGTTAAGTTTGACAGTTCAGTTATGAGTTGGCAAAGCCAAAGGTTGTGAAATAAGAAAGTGAAGTGCCTCAGATGCCGTAGAAACACAAACACTTGTAAGACGTTGTGGTCTCCTAACCTTCATTGCTTACATATTTCACCCTCACAATCATATTCCGCACATCAAGACGCTTCATTCGAACCCAAACTCGATAAGATAAAGTCAATGTTGTATGAATTCATGTAAATGATACGCAAATAACAAGTAAATTGCAAGTGCGCACTGAAATACTTGAGGCTGGCGGACACATACACATCCAAGACACAATGGTCACAAAAGCTTTTAGTTCGGGAGAGGCAAACCACACGCCAGGAGGCCAGTCCCTTCAGAGGACGAGTCAACCTATCTACATTGGCCGGCGACCACCCGTAGAGCAGTCAGTGTTTGCCCAAGTGAAAGGGAAAACGACCCCGTGTTCAGCTTAAAATCCAATTCCACTACATTGTGTGGGAACGCCCAGCCTACGCATTCTTTACAAACATAGCATGCAGTTTCAGAGGTTTTCTCAGGGAGACAGCAAACGCCAAACGCTGATGCTACAGATTTCTGGATTTGTCGCCTTAAGCGAAACGTCATTCTTCCGTTTTAGAAGAGCAATGCTGATTGGCACATGATATTCCTGTCACCTTGAGATGAAGGAGTAATGGAAGAGACCAGAAGATATACCCCTTCACGTCTGGCTTGGCGAGGGGCCGTTCTGTTGTCACTCTTGGAGCGAGAACACGTAACGAGAGCGTGTGCACTCATACGTGTTCTCAAAGAGCGAGGAACAAGTCTCTCCTCAGTACTTCACTGGGAGAGCACCTCTGTCGAGAGCGAATCAGAGTGGGATTCTACACTCCTGGAAATTGAAATAAGAACACCGTGAATTCATTGTCCCAGGAAGGGGAAACTTTATTGACACATTCCTGGGGTCAGATACATCACATGATCACACTGACAGAACCACAGGCACATAGACACAGGCAACAGAGCATGCACAATGTCGGCTCTAGTACAGTGTATATCCACCTTTCGCAGCAATGCAGGCTGCTATTCTCGCACGGAGACGATCGTAGAGATGCTGGATGTAGTCCTGTGGAATGGTTTTCCATGCCATTTCCACCTGGCGCCTCAGTTGGACCAGCGTTCGTGCTGGACGTGCAGACTGTGTGAGACGACGCTTCATCCAGTCCCAAACATGCTCAATGGGGGACAGATCCGGAGATCTTGCTGGCCAGGGTAGTTGACTTACACCTTCTAGAGCACGTTGGGTGGCACGGGATACATGCGGACGTGCATTGTCCTGTTGGAACAGCAAGTTCCCTTGCCGGTCTAGGAATGGTAGAACGATGGGTTCGATGACGGTTTGGATGTACCGTGCACTATTCAGTGTCCCCTCGACGATCACCAGTGGTGTACGGCCGGTGTAGGAGATCGCTCCCCACACCATGATGCCGGGTGTTGGCCCTGTGTGCCTCGGTCGTATGCAGTCCTGATTGTGGCGCTAACCTGCACGGCGCCAAACACGCATACGACCATCATTGGCACCAAGGCAGAAGAGACTCTCATCGCTGAAGACGACACGTCTCCATTCGTCCCTCCATTCACGCCTGTCGCGACACCACTGGAGGCGGGCTGCACGATGTTGGGGCGTGAGCGGAAGACGGCCTAACGGTGTTCGGGACCGTAGCCCAGCTTCATGGAGACGGTTGCGAATGGTCCTCGCGCGATACCCCAGGAGCAACAGTGTCCCTAATTTGCTGGGAAGTGGCGGTGCGGTCCCCTACGGCACTGCGTAGGATCCTACGGTCTTGGCGTGCATCCGTGCGTCGCTGCGGTCCGGTCCCAGGTCGACGGGCACGTGCACCTTCCGCCGACCACTGGCGACAACATCGATGTACTGTGGAGACCTCACGCCCCACGTGTTGAGCAATTCGGCGGTACGTCCACCCGGCCTCCCGCATGCCCACTATACGCCCTCGCTCAAAGTCCGTCAACTGCACATACAGTTCACGTCCACGCTGTCGCGGCATGCTACCAGTGTTAAAGACTGCGATGGAGCTCCGTATGCCACGGCAAACTGGCTGACACTGACGGCGGCGGTGCACAAATGCTGCGCAGCTAGCGCCATTCGACGGCCAACACCGCGGTTCCTGGTGTGTCCGCTGTGCCGTGCGTGTGATCATTGCTTGTACAGCCCTCTCGCAGTGTCCGGAGCAAGTATGGTGGGTCTGACACACCGGTGTCAATTTGTTCTTTTTTCCATTTCCAGGAGTGTATATTGAGTCCTTGCGATTAAGCGTTGTTCACTGTGTTGGCCACCACACTTATTGTGCGATGTGAACAGACAGACCTATAGATAAACGCCTGCGAGCGAATTTTTGAGTGGCATCGTGGTGTACTGGTTATCTGAGTGGTGCACCATGCCAATGGTTAGACTAGGGGTGAATAGAAGTCCTTGACTTCATCAAGGTGTAGGGAGAGTTTGATTGGCGAAGGTCAATCCAGATAGAAGGAGAGTTATCTTATTTGGCAGCAGCGAGCGGCGCAGACAGCAGTCATCGCAGCATTTGGTATGTGCGCTACAGATCTTGCGAGCCCCATATTTCCTCCACAACATTACACTTCAGTGCATTTCACACGCGACAGCATACCTAGCAACATTCTAACGGATAATTATTCAAGTTGAGTAGGCGCGGCTCTCAGCCATTCTGCCAAGTCCATAACAATCTTAAACTTTGTGTAGAAATTTCATTAGCGAATCCTATCCTTGAGAGGTAACTTCACATTCCGAAAAGAACCCGGAAATAACCTGTTCAGTTCATAAGTAAAACTGCCAAAAAAAATATATAATTTTCGTTAGTTTCATATTTTTCTTACACTAAATAGCACTACTCCAGTACCCAAGTACCCCACTAGTTACGTAAGAAATTTTGTGAATTTTTGTGTCATTCCCTTACAGCGGACGACTCCAGAAGATATTTATTGCATAAAGTTTTTCAGACATTTCTCTTTAGATCGTCAGGAGCGTCTGTCTGACTTCTGTAGTAGTGTGGGGGTGGAAATTGCATCTTGCAGGAGCCACAGGGTAAAGGGTACATCTCAGACTAATCCGTTGCGCAGAATGACAGAATAGCAACCACACGCCGTTCACACACTTACTATCGCCGCCTAGTTATCAAACAGTCAACTTTTTAAGAGATATTTTCCGGAAGCTGTGACGCCGCACACCGAGCTACTGTGATGCAGGAGTATTACCAGACCCTGTAACTACGCAACTTTGTCTCGTCAAAGTCCGCCATCGTCAACACAGCTATCAGCGGCAGCGTAGCGAGAACCCGCACGGCGGATCGAGGCATGAACTCCACAGGGACGCCGCCCGCACGCAATGCATGCGTAATTGCGTCACCTCGGCGCTACCTGGGGGAACGTTTGTTACCCACAAGTTAGCTACCCGCCGAGCCGCGCGCCGACGCGGTAATTGGGGCACGCACCGCCCCGTGCGTGACCGGCTGGCACGCCTCCCACGCACGCAACCCCACACGGCCGATGGTACGCACCGGGCCTCAACAAAGCCACCTGGCGCCTGGTGACGGGCGGTTCGTTTCGCACGGACTAGCTGACCGGACCGGGCGATTTGCATAGCGTGTGGTTAACAGCGGGCCTCATGTGTGTGGGCAGTATGCGCCGACCTCCGGACAGGGAAACAGAATTAATGCGCAAGGTAGCCAGCTGTTGGCACGCCGCAACTCTGTTACAGTCGGCTGGTATTTAAACAATACTGCTTTATTAACTGACTCACTGAACCTGTAACGCTGCGCCAATGCACACGATACTCTTTAAAGCCTGTACTACGGTAAGTTGACGGGCTTTACCTTAAGAGAAAGGATTTTTGTATAGATTTTGACCGCGTGTGCCTGAATGGAGGCAAAATCGGACTTACACCCACTCAGAAATAACAACGATACGTCAAGCAAGTCCGAAGTGCAACTACACGCTAGGACGGACAAGAAACAACACAAAAGATACTACCAATTTGTTAATAAAACGGTCGCCAGCCTCATTAGGCATTAACTAAGTTTCATCCCTGTACAAGTTGATGTACGTTCATACCAAACAACACGTAATAATACTGCGTAATATGGTAAATTTTAGAACCAGAATATCTACTGAACTAATAATTTCACTTTCTGTACTAATATTGATAAGCCATAAATACACAACATTACACTATAATGTTTACTACAAACTTCGTACTGTCTATTGATCTGATTAAAATCGGGCATAGGTTACCCTAGAAATAGCACTTTCGAAACACACATACAATGTTAATTTTGAAAAAGGTAAAACACTGATAAATTTTGGCTTTTTATATTTACTTTAACTTTGCTGGTCAAATCAGTTCAGTACACTTCAGAATTCCAATGAATAGAAAAGAATAAGGGGAGGGGGGGGGGGGACCCTGAAACAGTTATGATCACCGTATTGAAAATTTTGATTATTGAAATCATTAAGCACTCAAGATTTCCAATATATGAGTTACTACTCTTTTTGTCTTATTTCCTGCTCATTTAACTACCATTATTTTGTCTCAAATTAATTAACTTCATTACTAAACCAATTTCAACATTATCTTCCAACTTTGTCAGACGTATATTATTCGTCTATTATTTCATTAACAACGAAGTTCTTTAAACATCATTCTGACATAGCTAGGTCTGCAGGTAATTATTATTAACATAAATTTTAATTCTTCATCTCAGGACACTCGGATTTCACAACATGTGGGAAGAACCCTGTCTAGGTTAGTTGTGAGGATATTTAAATGATAGGACAGTTCTGGTAAAATTTAAGTTGTTATTGAACAGTATGGACCAAAAATAACACTGGTCCACACGAATACAGTACTAAAAGTTTCAACCTGTTGGTATCGCTGCGGCGGTCGGCAGGCGGCGAGATGGCGAGGCACAGAGCACACATACAATCACAGGAACGGCTCTTGATGTATCGGCACTTTGCTTCTTCTTAGCGTCGCCATACTTTTCCGTTTAGTGCCTATGGAATATTGCCATGCTGTATAGGCGTCGGAAACGTCACATCCGAGGCTCAACGAAATCACGTTTTCCAGGAGAGCCTCCTCGATCCGGAACGTGTTTCTCAGATCAATGCCCAACTCCGACTACTACTGCTGAGCCCGTTATGCCGTGCAGCGCCCGTGTGCATTTTCCCGCGCTCGCCTGCCATCCACCTTTTACCGCTCCCCTACAGACAGGGTATTCACCCGAGGTTTTGCATTCTACATATCCTAATACATTTCCTACGTATGGACCAGAGGCACAATTACAACTTTAACATCTTACAACAGTCTCGACATTTGTTACACTTCAATTCTATTACAATATTGCTTGAAATTTGACATAAACATTAAGATTCACATCGAAATTTGTTTACTGTTTTCTTAACACAATGACATGAAAAGAAAAAGAAATGAAATCAGAATATCGATTACACTAATTTATCGAAAATCAGAAGAAAAAAATTATTATATGTACAATAGTACAGCATTGTTGTTGTTACAAACCGTAGTAATGTAACACGAATTAGCAGCTGCGAGTGTCGTTCTGTAAATAATGCACAAATTTTTCACTCATTTTTTAAAATTTTTACATCCCTTAGTGTACGAGGGTGAAATTTCAGGGGATGTACGTTGGAAGCACAACATTATATGGAAGTGAATCATGAACGGTGGGGAGAACGAAACCGTTGATAATCGAAGTATTTTAGATGTGGTGCTACAGAACAACATTCAATATTTTTTATTTATTTATTTAAACACGTGATGTGACTAGAAGCATCAGGCCCTAGCTTATATCTCACCGAGGTTAAGAATATACAGTACATTTTCTTAAATCAGTGATACCTAAAAGTACGATAGATTTTCATAAGCGTTTGCAGAATGCATAATGGGACCTGACAGTAAACAAAAGCACGGTGACTCGTTGGGCGGAGAGTCAGTCATGATAGGAACAAGGTCGTACAAACCTGTCCGATCAGCCCTCGTGGCCGGTGTCCTCACATAACTGCGACTCCTGCTATGTTGGAATGTGTAGACACTCTCATTCGAGGTGATCGATGTATCACAGACAATCTGGGACTGTGAAGAGGTTATTCTGCTAGATATCCTTCCTCGTGCTGCAACGATCAACTTTGAGGTGTATTGTGCTACGCTCAGGAAATTTAAGAAACTACTTCAGTGCGATCATCGCCACAAAAAGCTAACCAACTTCTCCTTCTCCATGTCAACGCACGGCCTCACAAAATTCTGCGCACCTGAGACGATCTCACAAAACTGCATTTGACTGCGTAACACTTTTGTCTAAATTAAGATGTGATGTTTATGTCTAACAAAGAACAGTTATATCATGTGGTGTGCTGACTGTATATCTGATTAGGAGTATCTTTATATTTACCGTACCTGACCCTGTTTCAAACAATCTGTCTAATAGCAGTAAAGTACACTACTGGCCATTAAAATTGCTACACCAAGAAGAAATGCAAACGGGTATTGTGACTAGCCAGTTACTCGGCCACCACTGACCAGACGTTTTCAGTTGGTGAGAGATCAGGAGAATGTGCTAGTCACGGCAGCAGTTGAACATTTTCTGCATCCAGAAAAGCTCGTACAGGTCCTGCAACATGCAATCGTGCATTATCTTGCTTATCTTGCTGAAATGTAGGGTTTCGCAGGGATCGAATGAAGGGTAGAACCACGCGTCATTAACACATTTAAAATGTAACGTCCACTGTTCTAAGTGCCATCAATGCGAACAAGAGGTGATCGAGACGTGTAAATAATGGCACCCTATACCATCACACCCGGTGAAACGCCAGTATGGCGATGACGAATACACGCTTCACATGTACGTTCACCGCGATGTCGTCAATCACGGATGCGACCATCATGATGATGTAAACAAAACCTGGATTCATTCGAGAAAATGACATTTTGCCATTAGTACACCCAGGTTCGTCGTTGTGTACACCATCACAGGCGCTCCTGTCTCTGATGCCGCGTCAAGGGTAACCGCAGACATGGTCACCGAGCTGATAGTCCATGCTGCTGTAAACGTCATCGAACTGTTCGTGCAGATGGTTGTTTTCTTGCAAACGTCCCCATCTGTTGACTGAGGGATCAAGACGTGGCTGCACGATCCGTTACAGCCATGCGGATAAGATGCCTGTCATCTCGACTGCTTGAGATATGAAGCCGTTCGGATCCAGGACGGCGTTCCGTATTACCCTCCTGAATCCACCGATTCCGTATTCTGCTAACAGTCATTGGATCTCGACCAACGCGAGAAACAATGTCGCGATACGATAAATGGCAATCGCGATAGGCTACAATCCGACCTTTATCAAGGTCGGAAACGTGATGGTACGCATTTATCCTCCTTGCACGAGGCACCACAACAACGTTTCACCAGGCAACGCCGGTCAACTGCAGTTTTTGTATGAGAAATCGCTTGGAAACTTTCGTGTCAGCATGTTGTAGGTGTCGCCACCGGCGCCAACCTTGTGTGAATGCTCTGAAAAGCTAATCATTTGCATATCGCAGCATCTTCTTCCTGTTGGTTCAATTTCGCGTCTGTAGCACGTCATCTTCATGGCGTAGCAATTTCAATAGCCAGTAGTGTAGGTAACAGGTAAGCTTAGAAAAATTTTGTGGACATAATTCCGGAATTCGTTGAATAGATCTGGTATGTCGCATAGTTAATTTCGAACACCGCATATCGCCAAGAGTTATTACGACATTACGGGATCTCCGAGTCTCGGACGAAAGGAACGTTTCAATGTTTCACACCGATGTGTTGCAATAAGCAATCGTAATTGAAACTTTTTTTTTCTTTTTTTTGTCATCAGTCTACTGACTGGTTTGATGCGGCCCGCCACGAATTCCTTTCCTGTGCTAACCTCTTCATCTCAGATGAGCACTTGCAGCCTACGTCCTCTATTATTTGCTTGACGTATTCCAATCTCTGTCTTCCTCTACAGTTTTTACCCTCTACAGCTCCCTCTAGTACCATGGAAGTCATTCCCTCATGTCTTAGCAGATGTCGTATCATCCTGTCCCTTCTCCTTATCAGTGTTTTCCACATATTCCTTTCCTCTCCGATTCTGCGTAGAACCTCCTCATTCCTTAACTTCTCAGTCCACCTAATTTTCAACATTCGTCTATAGCACCACATCTCAAATGCTTCGATTCTCTTTTGTTCCGGTTTTCCCACAGTCCATCTTTCACTACCATACAATGCTGTACTCCAGACGTACATCTTCAGAAATTTCTTCCTCAAATTAAGGCCGGTATTTGATATTAGTAGACTTCTCTTGGCAAGAAATGCCTTTTTGCCATAGCGAGTCTGCTTTTGATGTCCTCCTTACTCCTTCCGTCATTGGTTATTTTGCTGTCTAGGTAGCAGAATTCCTTAACTTCATTGACTTCGTGATCATCAATTCTGATGTTAAGTTTCTCGCTGTTCTCATTTCTACTACTTCTCATTACCTTCGTCTTTCTCCGATTTACTCTCAAACCATACTGTGTACTCATTAGACTGTTCATTCCGTTCAGCAGATCATTTAATTCTTCTTCACTTTCACTCAGGATAGCAATGTCATCAGCGAATCGTATATTGATATCCTATCACCCTGTATTTTAATTCCAGTCCTGAACCTTTCTTTTATTTCCATCATTGTTTCCTCGGTGTACAGATTGAAGAGTAGGGTCGAAAGGCTACAGCCTTGTCTTACACCCTTCTTAATACGAGCACTTCGTTCTTGATCGTTTACTCTTATTATTCCCTTTTGGTTGTTGTACATATTGTATATGACCCGTCTCTCCCTATAGCTTACCCCTATTTGTCGAACGCTTTTTCCAGGTCGACAAATCCTATGAAAGTGTCTTGATTTTTCTTTAGCCTTGCTTCCATTATTAGCCGTAACGTCAGAACTGCCTCTCTCGTCCCTTTACTTTTCCTAAAGCCAAACTGATCGTCACCTAGCGCATTCTCAATTTTCTTTTCCATTCTTCTGTATATTATTCTGGTAAGCAGCTTCGATGCATGAGCTGTTAAGCTGATTGTGCGATAATTCTCGCACTTGTCAGCTCATGCCGTCTTCGGAATTGTGTGGATGATGCTTTTCCGAAAGTCAGATGGTGTGTCGCCAGACTCATATATTCTACACACCAATGTGAATAGTCGTTTTGTTGCCACTTCCCCCAATGATTTTAGAAATTCTGATGGAATGTTATGTATCCATTCTGCCTTATTTGACCGTAAGTCCTCCAAAGCTCTTTTAAATTCCGATTCTAATACTGGATCCCGTATCTCTTCTAAATCGACTCCTGTTTCTTCTTCTATCACATCAGACAAATCTTCATCCTCATAGAGGCTTTCAATGTATTCAAGTTAACTCCATCCAAAGGCCATGGTCAGCCTGTCGGTGCCGACCAACCACCATGTCATCCTCTAATAATGGCAGCATTGAATGTGGCGTGTAGGGTCAGCACACCGCTTCCCTGGCCGTTGCCAGTTTCAGGGAACGGGAGGCCCTTACCAATCTATCAAGCCGATCCTCAAATGGTATCAACAAGCTTTGTCTACACCATTCCTGTCCTCCCACTTAGGAAAAACTCCCTACCAATACCAGTAATTGCCGGCCGTGGTGGCCGGATGGTTCTAGGCGCTATAGTCTGGAGCCGCGAGACCGCTACGGTCGCAGATTCGAATCCTACTTCGGGCATAGATTTATGTGGTGTCCTTAGATTAGGTTTAAGTAGTTCTAGGGTCTGTTGACCTCATATGTTAAGTCCCACAGCGCTCAGAGCCATTTGAACCATTTTTGAACCAGTAATGATTCGTCATCCACATGGTAGTCAGCCATGATAATTACTCAACCATAGAGGCAAAAACAATAACCAGTAAGACGTTTTAAATCAAAAAAAAATTTATGCTTTTGC
Source organism: Schistocerca serialis cubense (assembly GCF_023864345.2). NCBI lineage: Eukaryota > Metazoa > Arthropoda > Insecta > Orthoptera > Acrididae > Schistocerca > Schistocerca serialis. The sequence goes on along the minus strand of NC_064647.1, from coordinate 217,196,042 downwards.
CCTCCATCATTGTAATATCAATTACTACATTAGAAATGCGCATTTGTATCAATCAATATTACTTTCCAAATTTTTATCTAGCTGTTTTGGTTTGTTTCCATTGTTAGAATTTTAATCCTCTATATCAATCATAATTCTTTAACGATATGTTTCTCTACATCTGATGCTTTTACTTAAATACTGTTCGTGCATAAGTATTTACCCAGGATTTCAGGAGTGAGGGTAGTTTTGGGCAGAAAAATATGAATGTGTGTTACGTAGCAGCTAACCTGGTTCATGGTTCAGTATCCTAGTTCCTGGTTGCCTATTTAACGACATCCAGGGGCAGCAAAAATTTTATTTTTAATATCTTATTATTGAACCAATTTAAAACCTTAAAATGCTGTCATCATCTACTCATCAACATGTATAATATTACGTTAAACACAGTAGCACCAGTATAAGAGTTAGAGACTCTGTTTATGCCTTGAGGCAATGTAGCGCACGAACCACAGATTACTCTGTTTATATTCACATTTGCTTTGACAGTGAAAGAAATACCAACAAACTTTATAAAAAATTTGGAATCTTCTCTAAGTTTTTCCTGCGAACATGCTTAAAGTCAAATATCTGAAACATCAACAACTCGTTTGTAATCATATTTTAACCCTTCCATTGCATGGACGAACTTCTGTTTGAAATCTGACAGACTGGACAAAATGGAAAAACTTAGTTTTTGAGTTAATTGTGTGAGTAGCACTAAAAAAAGTGTACGTTAACGTTAACACTGAAAGTGTATACATCTTCTGCGCTATCCTATAAACTTCTTTCTTCCACATCATTTCGATAAAACAGTCGTTCAAGTGATCTATGCAACATGTACTAAGTGGTGTGGGAGTTTAGTTCTGGAAAGAATTGAGGGTGTACTTGTAGAATATAATCTATCGGTAGCTTGCATACATGGGTTGGGTTAGTTGCATTTAAAACAATGAATGGTGACTGCAAAGAAATGGGGTCGCGGGTAAAAAAGTTCGGAAAGCTGTGCCATAAGGTATATATATCGCCTTTCCCTTATTTCATCACTCACTGGCTACACACTGCGTGGCAAAGAGATGATCTGGAATGCTTGAGTAAAACATCCCCTGCTAAAGTTACGTTTGTTACAAAGAGATATGTCATTCCCTTTAAACAGTTCTGATAATATTTAAAATGGTGAGCAGATTATTCTCTTCCTTTTAAACTTAGCATGTGATGAAAAGATGGTACTTACTTCAGAGTAAGTTACTAAGAAACTCTCTAATTAGTGACTAACATTAATTTGTCTCCCCTTGAAAACAGGTACATTCTGTGATTTATAAAGCATTTACGATGCCTTTTAATTAAATTCGAGTTGCTGAGGCAACTAACTCATTTATTTTAAGAGCATTGTTTTGCCTTTCTAAGCTGGATGGCTTAAAATAAACTGTCACTTTAATTACTCAGGATGAGGCAAACTTAACACTGAGTAGAAGCTGAATGTCCTAATGCATATACAATTGTGGAAAGCAGTATACACAACTAAAAATGATAAAATTTTACTTAATTCTCTCTCTCTCTCTCTCTCTCTCTCTCTCTCTATATATATATATATATATATATATATATATATATATATATATATATATACTCCTGGAAATTGAAATAAGAACACCGTGAATTCATTGTCCCAGGAAGGGGAAACTTTATTGACACATTCCTGGGGTCAGATACATCACATGATCACACTGACAGAACCACAGGCACATAGACACAGGCAACAGAGCATGCACAATGTCGGCACTAGTACAGTGTATATCCACCTTTCGCAGCAATGCAGGCTGCTATTCTCCCATGGAGACGATCGTAGAGATGCTGGATGTAGTCCTGTAGAACGGCTTGCCATGCCATTTCCACCTGGCGCCTCAGTTGGACCAGCGTTCGTGCTGGACGTGCAGACCGCGTGAGACGACGCTTCATCCAGTACCAAACATGCTCAATGGGGGACAGATCCGGAGATCTTGCTGGCCAGGGTAGTTGACTTACACCTTCTAGAGCACGTTGGGTGGCACGGGATACATGCGGACGTGCATTGTCCTGTTGGAACAGCAAGTTCCCTTGCCGGTCTAGGAATGGTAGAACGATGGGTTCGATGACGGTTTGGATGTACCGTGCACTATTCAGTGTCCCCTCGACGATCACCAGTGGTGTACGGCCAGTGCAGGAGATCGCTCCCCACACCATGATGCCAGGTGTTGGCCCTGTGTGCCTCGGTCGTATGCAGTCCTGATTGTGGCGCTCACCTGCACGGCCCCAAACACGCATACGACCAACATTGGCACCAAGGCAGAAGCGAATCTCATCGCTGAAGACGACACGTCTCTATTCGTCCCTCCAATCACGCCTGTCGCGACACCACTGGAGGCGGGCTGCACGATGTTGGGGCGTGAGCGGAAGACGGCCTAACGGTGTGCGGGACCGTAGCCCAGCTTCATGGAGACGGTTGCGAATGGTCCTCGCCGATACCCCAGGAGCAACAGTGTCCCTAATTTGCTGGGAAGTGGCGGTGCGGTCCCCTACGGCACTGCGTAGGATCCTACGGTCTTGGCGTGCATCCGTGCGTCGCTGCGGTCCGGTCCCAGGTCGACGGGCACGTGCACCTTCCGCCGACCACTGGCGACAACATCGATGTACTGTGGAGACCTCACGCCCCACGTGTTGAGCAATTCGGCGGTACGTCCACCCGGCCTCCCACATGCCCACTATACGCCCTCGCTCAAAGTCCGTCAACTGCACATACGGTTCACGTCCACGCTGTCGCGGCATGCTACCAGTGTTAAAGACTGCGATGGAGCTCCGTATGCCACGGCAAACTGGCTGACACTGACGGCGGCGGTGCACAAATGCTGCGCAGCTAGCGCCATTCGACGGCCAACACCGCGGTTCCTGGTGTGTCCGCTGTGCCGTGCGTGTGATCATTGCTTGTACAGCCCTGTCGCAGTGTCCGGAGCAAGTATGGTGGATCTGACACACCGGTGTCAATGTGTTCTTTTTTCCATTTCCAGGAGTGTATATATATATATATATATATATATATATATATATATATATATATATATATATATATATATATAACTTTCGTAGATGTAGAGAAAGCCTTTAATAATTTTAAATGGGATAAGATGTTCGAGGTACTCAAAAAAGTAGGAATAGACTATAAAGATAGAAAAATGATATGGAACCTGTACAAAAACGAGACAGCAGTTGTCCGTGGACGGACAAAACAAGAAGAGGTGCAGATACGGAAAGGTGTCCGACAAGGTTGCGCACTATCCCCTGTTATCTTTAACATATACATTGAAGAGGCACTGAAAAAAGTAAGGGAAAATTCACAGACAGGGGTAGTAATTTATGGCCAACGAATAGATTTGATAAGATATGCCGTTGATATAGCTGTCCTGGCTGAAAGTGAAGGAGAACTTGTAGACCTACGGAATAGAATGGATAAAGCTATTGGGGAAGAATATAATATGAGAATTAATAAAGCAAAAACAAAAGTAATGGCATGCGACAAAAAATTCCAAGTTCATGTAGGCCATGAACTGCTTGAACAAGTTGATAAATTTACTTATCTGGGCAGTAATATTACCAGGGATGGAAGGAGGAAGGCAGAAGTGAGAAGTAGAATTGCTCAAGCAAAGGCTCCTTTTAACAAGAAGAAAAACATCTTAACATCTAAGAGCATCAGCCTTGAAATTGGGAAAAGGTTTTTGAAATCATATATGTGGAGTGTGGCATGCTATGGGTGTGAAACATGGACTCTCAGGACAGAGGAAGACTAGAAACTAAATTCTTTTGAAATGTGGTGCTATAGACGCATGCTCAAAATAAAATGTATCGACAAGGTCACAAACGAAGTGGTTCTGGAGAGGTCTCCTGAACACAATCATAGAGGGATATGTCGAGGGAAAAAGACCAAGAGGAAGACCACGACTGACGTACATGGATCAAATCGTGAAAGATGTGGGATGTAACACCTATAAAGAAATGAAGAGAAAAGCTGAAAGACGCACAGAATGGAGACAAGCTGCCGTTGTAGCTGTTGCAAACCAATCCTTGGATTGACCACTGCAGAAGGAAGAAGAAGGAAATTAAACATCTAATTCAAAATGTGCGTTATAGAAGAAGAGCTACTTGGACCGTAGATGGATACAGTTTGACAAATATGAAATCTCCTACATGCATCCGATATATGCAGTGATGTTTACGGTACTATGTGAGGCTATACTGATTTACAGTGCTTAAAACAAAACCTTCACAGCACTCTCCATTTGAAGTTTTTCGTCTGTTCCATTATTTAATTGATCTAATTAATACAACTGTATGGCCATTAGCCTTTGCCATTATATATTATTCTATATTTTGATTGATGATTGGTTTATATACTTTCCCACTGAATTCCCTCTAGGGGCATTTCTTCTCCTCTCAGTATATGTGTTATCTTACACATTACTTCACGTATGAAAATGCATTTTTGGTACTGGTTTTCTTACGTACCAATGTTCTCTGGTACAGTTGGTGCAAATTATAGCTCAGTCAGAGGAAATGTCTAAGTTTCTCCATACCCCTAACATAAAAATCGTACAAATGGTACAGGGACTCAAATAGCGAACCAATCGGATCGGCGTAAATAAATATTTCAGGCGAGTAGAGACCTTGAATAACTAACATGTAGGAGGGAACTGAAAAAGGGGGAGGTGACCATAAGAAGAAGATTGAATAACTAATCAAAGGATAATGTTTTACGAGTCGGGACGTGGAATGTCAATGTTGAACATGGTATGGAAGCTAGAAAATCTGGAATGGAAAATGCAAAGGCCCAAGCTAGATGTAGTAGGAGTCAGTGAAGTGAAATGGAAAGAAGACGAGGACTGCTGGTCAGATTAGGGGGGAGGGGGGGGGGTTACATCAACAGCAAGAGAAAATAGTGTAACGGTACTAGGATTCGTTATGAATAGTAATGTAGGGCAGAGAGTGTGTTATGGTGAACAGTTTAGTGACAGGATTGTTCGTATCAGAATCGACCGCAAACCAACACCGGCAACGACGGTTCAGGCATACATGCCGACGTCGCAGGAGGTAGAGAAAGTGTCTGAGGATACTGAAAGGGTAATACAGTATTTAAAGGGGGATGAAAATCGAATAGTCATGGGGGACTGGGATGCAGTTGTAGTGGTAGTAGTAGAAGAAAAGGTAACAGGAGAATATTGGATTGGACCAATGAATGAGAGAGAAGGGAGATTAAGAGAGCCTGTAATAAATTTCCGCTTCTGTTCAAGAATCAGAAGAGAAGCAGGAGGTCGGGTGATCCGGGAAGATTTCAGTTAGACCACCTCATTGACAGACACAGATTCCGAAATCAGATACTACTCGTAGATTGTAAGGCTTACCCAGGAGCAGATACGGACACAGATTACAATGTAGTAGTGATGAAGAGGAGGCTGAAGTTTGAGAGATTAGTCAGGAAGAATCAATACGCAATGAAGATTGATACGACAGTACTAAGGAACGACAAAATACTACTGAAGTTCTCTAAGGCTTTAGGTGCAGCAGTAAGGGATGATTCAGTAGGCAGTATAGTTGAAGAGGAATGGACATCCCTAAAAACAGCTGTCACAGAAGTTGGAAAGAAAACATAGGTACAAAGGAGAACCCATGGGTAACAGAAGGTATACGTCAGTTGATCGATGAAAGAAGAAAGTGCCAAAATGTTGAGGGAAGTTCAGGAATATAGAAACACAAGCCACTGAGGAATGTAATAATTAGGAATTACTGTGAAGCTAAAACGAAATGGCTGCGAAGAAATCGAAGAAGTGATTGTCGGAAGGACTTATTCAGCATATAGGAAAATAAAAACAACCTTCGGTGAAATTAGAAGCAAGGATGGTAACAGCAAGAATGCAACGGCAATTCCGAAGTTAAATGTAGAGGAGCGAGCTGATAGGTGGAAAGAGCAAGTTCAAGGTATCTATGATGGGGAAGATATGTTTGATATGATAGAAGCAGAAACGGGTGTCGGTTTAGAAGAGACAGGGGACTCAGTATTAGAAGCAGAATTTAACAGAGCTTTGGAGGATTTAAGATCAAGCGGGGCAGAGAGATAACATTCCATCAGAATGTCTAACGTCATTGCGGAAGGTGGCAACAAACCGACTATTCAAGTTGGCTGAATATGTGAGTCTGGCGACATACTATCTGACTTACCGAAAAATATCACCCACTCAATTCCGAAGGCTGCAAGAGCTGACAAGTGCGAGACCTATAGTACAATTAGCTTAACAGCTCATGCATCCATGTTGCTGACAATAATAATATACAGAATAATGAAGATAATTGAGGTTTGCTAGATGACGATCAGTTTGGCTTCAGGATAGGTAAAGACACGAGAGAGGTAATTCTGACATTGCGTTGTGACATTGTGTTTTATAATGGAAATAAGACTAAGGAAAAACAAAGACACGTTCATACGATTTGTCGACCTAGAAACGGCGTTCGAAAAGTAAAAAGGTGCAAGATGTTGGGATTTATGACAAAAATAAGAATAAACTACAGGGAGAGCCGGGTAATATACAATATGTACAAAAGCCAAGAGGGAATAATTAGAGTAGACGACCATGAAAGAAGTGCTCGGATTAAAAAGGGTGTAAGAGTCTTTCGTCCCTAATGTTCGATCTGTACATCGAAGAATCAATGATTAAAATAAAAGAAAGTTTTAGGAGTGGAATTAAAATTCAAGGTGAAAGGATAATGGTATGTTTCGCTGATGACATTGCTATCCTGAGTGAAAGTGAAGAAGAATTACGTGATCTGCTGAGTAGAATGAAAAGTCTAATGTGTGCAGAATATAGATTGAGAGTAAATAGAAGAAAGGCGAAAGTAATGAGAAGTAGCAGAAATGAGAATAGCTAAAAACTTAGCATCAGGACTGATGATCTCGAAGAAGATGAAATTATGGAATTCTGCTACCTAGGCAGCAATATGACCATTGACAAACGGAGACAGGAGGACACCAAAAGCAGGTTAGCACTGGCAGCAAGTGTATTCCTGACGAACAGAAGTCTAATAGGCTTTAATATGAGGAAGAAATTTCTGAGAATGTCTGTATGGAGCACAGCATATTATGCTAGTGATACATGGACTGTATGAAAACCGGAAATGAAGAGAATTAGATGGACTGATAAAGTAAAGGATAAGGAGGTTCTGCGAAGAATCTGAGAGGAAAAGGAATATATGGAGAATACTGACAAGGAGAAGGGACAAGATGATAGGACACGTGTTACGACAGCAGGTAATAATTTCCACGGTACTGTAGTGAGCTGTAGAGGGCAAAAACTGTAGAGGGAGACAGGAAGTGGAATACATGCAGAAATAATTGAGGACGTACACTGCATATGCTACTCTGAGATGATGAGGTGGCGGGCCACATCAAACCAGTAAATAGGCTGATGACTCAGAAAAAAAAGTAAAGAAAAAGGTGGCAAGGGTCTGTTACACATCTAGATTTTGTAACAAAAGAACTGCCTGTCACGATGACATAGCTGGCATGCATTTTAAAAAAGAATAAGACTCAAACTTTGCCGATTTGTGCACAAGTTTACCGATGGTTATGGTTTATTGTTCAAATGCCTCTGAGCACTATGGGACTTAACATTTGAGGTCATCAGTCCCCTAGAACTTAGAGTTACTTAGATCTAACTAACCAAAGGACATTACACACATCCCTGCCCGAGGCAGGATTTGAACCTGCGGACGTAGCGGTCGAGCGATTCCCCACTGAAGCGCCTAGAACCGCTCGACACAGCGGCCGGCGTTATGGTTTATGACGCGTTATGTAGAGAGCAGTATCAGTTTACAGGGACATACATTCAGTGTATGGTACATGTGAGGTAGTGCCTGGCTGGTCAATCCCTTCATATATAAAATTTACCTCACACAATACGACGTAAGTGAGTCAGTCAACTGTCTGACCGCGATTCCCTTATGTTAGCAAAGATGGTAGATAAATGTCTTCACTTGTACTCGAGGGCAGGATATATAAGAGGCCTAATTTATCCTACCTGTTTCACACAGAATTTCTAAAATTTGCACCAATATGGGGTGTTCAAGAAATGTCCCTGTTCCTCCACATAGGTAGCATGTCCCTTGCTTTTGATGAGAAGTTTTAGTGGAACTGTCACGAAAGAGAAAAAGTTCACTGTTACTGAAATGATAAAGCCCATAGCTTACAGACAAGCAAACATTGAGACCCCAATGAGACATGTGTTTTCCATACTGACACAGAACCTTTCCTTTTGAAGGTTCTAAGTTTCGATTTGATGATGGCAGTAGCCAGAACGGCATATATTAAGTGGCAGAGAGGTGGCTAACCATTCTGACAGCCACATCTCACCTGCGTTTGAGGTGGACAAATTAGATTCTTGATAACAGTTATACTCTACAGCTGTACTTGACAAAAGACGGCTGTGACAGCGATTGCAATAGCAGTACTATCTCTCTGAATATGTATGTTCTGACTAGAGTTGCTGTATAGTAATGATGTGTAGGGGTAGACAAGATGCCATCAATGGAGAGCGAGAGCTGCAAAGGGATCTGGGGCCCCACACGGTATCATTCCTTAGGACGTAGAAGGCAGTGCCCTTCGTAGCCGGAAACACCATAGCAGAGTGGAGTAACGGTGCTTTGTACCAATGCCTGGGCAGGCAGGAGCGAAACAGGCAGCTGGCCACAGTGTCGGCAGACAATACGCACAGACGCTGCAGTGATGTTAAAATCCAACGACGTCACCCTCTCCCCTTTCCCCTCCACACTAGTATGCGCCTCCAGGTTAACGAGAAAAACTGGCCTTGTGGTGTGAGAGATTTAGAGAAGTACCCCTACCACGTCTGTGTTCACAGAGAATATGCTCCAGCCGCAAATAACATCCTTAGAGAGCTTCCCGAAAACACCAGCAAGCGTGACATTAGTAAGCGGCTGTGCCCTACCATGCGAACGCCAAGACAGCAGGACCTTCATTCCTTTTAGTTTTTAATATGGTCGCGGAAACGTGCCGGAAAAGTGACATATGTCCTGAGCCCCATATTTTAAACTGGTAGGGGTGGTAATCCGGTTCAAGGGGGAATAATTCTAGAGAGCAGTTGGAGGAAGGATGAAAAACTTAACAATATTATTGTGTAATCCTTTGTTGTTGATAAGTACAATGATTTCTGGGGAAGTGTTAGGAGTGAGAAAAACAAACTGCCAGAGAAGGAGGAGTGGCGCTTTTGGACGTTAAAGAATATGGACTGAACCTTGGAGATGTGGGGAGAGGAAGTTAGGCTGCAGATACGATAGAGGACACTTGGACTTCATACTCCAGAAGACACAGTCTATATCCAGATTCAGCAGAGACGCATATGCCCTCTCGAGCTGAAAACTCTTTTGACTTTATACAGGTCACTTCTGACTCCAGTAACAATATACTGTAGCAACAGCATGGTGCGACCAGTCAGACTTGATAACTCGTTGACTTTATGGATGTAGTGAAACCGCGATCGGTTACTGACCCCCAGTAATATGCTTGCCTTCAATTAGGGTCATCATCTCACCATGCAGGCCGGCCGTTGTGGCCGAGTGGTTCTAGGCGTTCAGTCCGGAGCGGCGCTGCTGCTACGGTCGCAGGTTCCAATCCTGCATCGGACATGGTTGTGTGTGATGTCCTTAGGTTAGTTAGGTTTAAGTAGTTCTAAGTCTAGGGGACTGATGACCTCAGACGTTAAGTCCCACACAGCTTAGAGCCATTTGAACCATTTTCACCTTGCAGTCACTGCGTACTTGTTATTTAAGTTCGCATTAGGATAACGACGACAGGAAACTTGTGTAATCAAATTATTGCCCCCATCCAGCTCAGTATCTTGCCAAGAGCTATAGTCACGAATCTAACAACCTACGTACGAAGAGGGGAGTTACATAAACAATGTTACACTTTTTTGCCAGTTTAGGTGGAAAAAACTCGGAACTTCTTTTGAGACGTCGTGGAATATTCTCACCTCGGCCCCTGTAGTTTCATGAAGTTCTGGTAGGTGACTGCGCTTTACGTAGCCTCCAAAATCGCGTCTGCAATAGAGGTGCGTTCCAAACAGAGAGAGCAGTCACTGGGTTTCTCTAGGTGGAAAACCAGAGCATATTCACAGGCGCTTTCAGAATATGTGCAGAGACATGGCAGTGAACAAAAGCACGGTGAGTCATTGGTCGAGGCGACACTCGTCATCGCAGCACAGTCACCAAACCTCTCAGATCTCCCCTTTGCCCGCCTGTCGCACACAGCTGTTACTCCTGTGATGTTGCACCGTGCGTCCATTCTCATCCGAGGTGATCGACGGATCTCAGACATATCGCTGCACAACTGGACAACGCAAGGCCTCACACAAGTCTGCACTCCTGAGAGGTAATCATAGACTTCATTAGTATGTTCCTCCTTATCCAACTTACAGCACGGAACTCACGCGTTCTGCCTTCCGTCTGTTTGGACCAATGAAGGATGCACTCCACGGGAGGCATGACATTGTTAACGGGTAGGTTACTGATGCAACAATACGTTGGTTTTGACTTCGACCAGTGGACTGGTACCATGAGGGCATACAGCCCTAGCAGTAAGCTAGGGTGAGTCTGTCGCTCTGAAAGGAGATTATTTTTAAAAATTCAACACACTGGGGAATATTATGATGTGCTGAAATACTGAATAAATCAATACTGTGGTCGAGCGGTTCTAGGCGCTTCAGTGCGGAACCACGCGGATCCTACAGGCGCAGGTTCGGATCCTGCCTCGGGCAGGATGTGTGTAATGTCCTTAGGTTAGTTAGGTTTAAGTAGTTCTAAGTCTAGGGGACTGATGACCTCATATGTTAAGTCGCATAGTGCTTAGTACCATTTGAACCATTTTTGAAATCAAACCTGCTTTCATAATAAAGTGTTTTATTACTTTTTGAACACCCCTCGTATTTGATTCAGGACTGTTTATAGTGAATAGTTTCATTCATTCAGTATTTAGGATGTCAATTATGGAATAATTTCTGAATTTACACTGAAGCAATTAAGAAACAGGTACAGGCATGTGTATTCAAATACATAGATATGTAAACAGTCAGAGTACGGCACTACGGCCACAGTTGCTAGATCGGTTACTGCTGCTACAATGGTTATCAAGATTTTAGTGAGTTTTAAGGTGGTGTAATTGTCGGCGCACGAGCGATGGGACACGGATCTCCAAGGTAGCTATGAAGTGCGGATTTTCCAGTACGACCATTTGACGAGTGTACCGTGACTATCAGGAATGAGGTAATACCGGGTGATCAAAAAGTCAGTATAAATTTGAAAACTTAATAAACCACGGAATAATGTAGATAGAGAGGTAAAAATTGACACACATGCTAGGAATGCCATGGGGTTTTATTAGAACCAGGCGCTCCACCCCATATTGCTAGACGCGTGAAAGATCTCTTGCGCGCGTCGTTTGGTGATGATCGTGTGCTCAGCCGTCACTTTCGTCATTCTTGGCCTCCCAGGTCCCCAGACCCCAGTATGTGCGATTATTGGCTTTGGGGTTACCTGAAGTCGCAAGTGTATCGTGATCGACCGACATCTCTAAGGATGCTGAAAGACAACATCCGACGCAAATGCCTCACCATGACTCCGGACATGCTTTACAGTGCTCTTCACAACATTATTCCTCGACTACAGCTATTGTTGAGGAATGATGGTGAACATTTTGAGCATTTCCTGTAAAGAACATCATCTTTGCTTTGTCTTACTTTGTTATACTAATTATTGCTATTCTGATCAGATGAAGCGACATCTGTCGGACATTTTGTGAACTTCTGTATTTTTTTGGTTCTAATAAAATCCCATGTCATTCCAAGCATATGTGTCAATTTGTACTTCTCTATCTACATTATTCCGTGATTTATTCAGTTTTCAAATTTATACTGACTTTATGATCACCCAGTACATCAAATGTCCGACATCGCAGCGGCCGGAAAAAGATCCTACAAACATGGGGCCAACTACGACTGCAGGTAATCGTTCAACGCGACAGATGTGCAACCCTTCTCAAATTGCTGCAGATTTCAATGCTAGACCATTAACAAGTGTCAGCGTGCGAACCATTAAGCGAGACATCATCGATATGGGCTTTCGGAGCCGAAGGTCCACTCATATACCCGTGATGACTGCACGACTCAAAGATTTGCGCCTCGACTGAGCCCGTCAGCATCAGCATTGAGCTACTAATGACTGGAAACATGTTGCCTGGTCGGAAGAGCCACGTTTCAAAGTGTATCTAGCGGATGGACGTGTATGTGTATGGAGAAAACCTCATGAATCGCGTAGACCCTGTATGACAGCAGGGGGCTGTTCAAGCTGGTGGAGAATCGAGTGGGGTGGGGAGTGTGCGGTTGGAGTTACGTGGGACCCCTGATACGTGTAGATACGACTCTGTTTGGTGACACGCACGTAAGCATTCTGACTGTTCACCTGCAGCCATTCATGTCCATTGTGCATTCCGACGGTCTTGGGCAATTCCAGCAGGACAATTCGACACCGCACCCGTCCAGAATTACCGCATAGTGGGTCCAGGAACAGCTTTCTGAGTTTAAATTCTTCCGCTGGCCACCAGTTCATCAGACATAAACATTATTGAGGATATCTGTGATCCCTTGCAACGTGCTGTCCAGCAGAGATCTCCACCCCTTCGTACTGTTACGGATTTACGGACAGCTCTGCGGGATTCATGGTGTCAGCTCCCTCGAGCACTACTTCAGATATTAGTCAGGTCCATACCACGTCCTGTTGCGAGACTTCACTGTGCTCACAGACACCCTACACGATATTAGACAGATGTATTACATTCTTTGGCTCTTCAGTGTATTTTACGCCTTGATTTTCTTTCGCAGTCAGTGAAACCTATATACACGTGCAGAATTAGCAGATGTCCTAATCGAGATCCACTCGGGACACAATGCTCAGGGCCACATATGTTATCGCGTTCTGAAGTTCTTTGTGCAGCGTAATTAATCAGCTAAGGAGCGAACTGATTCCACAGCTGTGTCTATAAAATCATCGAGGTAAAAACCTATCGAGATCGTATGTTTTCTCATGACCTACATGGTTTTACTCACAAAGTACTAACAACGCTCATGGACTCCTATAGTAGATTTATATCCTTCAGTAATAACCCATGCCTCACCACATTCATTAAATAATTAACATTGGCAAAAGGCCATTTAGTGATCGGTAATTTGTTACCACTGTTTATTGCAATGAAAGAGACATTATTTGTAATCTGTTTTCAATCTCACTTATCGGCGTTTCAGCGTTATGGGAAAATTCCCGCGGCCGATGTTTTCGCGGGGCGTGTAGCATGTAAAGCTAAGAATTGCATTTTGGGAGGGAGTGGTATATTCTAGGGACACTGCTGTTGGGTTTCTAGTGCGCAGTGAACACTCGACGTATGAAAAACTATTCGTGTGTGTGTGTGTGTGTGTGTGTGTGTGTGTGTGTGTGTGTGTGTGTGTGTGTGTGTGTGTATCTGTGTGTTTTTGTGTGTTTCTGTGTGTTTTCGGACGGCCACTACGAAATAACCAGTCCATTAATATTTATGTTATTACTCAGAATTGTTTTTCAGACGCCAATTCACAGAAAGCTTACGATATAAAAAGTTATATTATTATTTTCTCTTCAAATTGTTTCCAGCAGACACTACCAAATTAAGCAGAAAACGTTTAATTTCATTACACCGAAGCTACTCTTGCAAAGGATATACAAGGACTGTAAAATTTTGATGTCCATTAGCACCAATATATAGATACCGAAATCAATTTACTTGTAATATGGGTCTATATCTCTTGCAAATTTTTTAATGGTTTCATAGTCACTTTTAACTGTTACAGTTGTTACGAGGAATATTCAGAAAGTAAATGTGCTGTGACCATAATGGGCTGTGGTTTTTTATTTTATGAGGGTTGGTAACACAGCGGCAGAGTGGGTGAGAGGGAATCCTCTAACCAGACCGAGCATCGCAGGATCACGACAATACCTACAGTGCTACTGTATTGACCACCTATCCACTCTCTCCTCTGCATTTAATAGCGATGTTCCCGTTGCACTCTTAATGTTGCCACCATTGTTTTTTATGGCATCAACGATTGTTTTGACTGTCCTGCACGCTTTGTGAGTGCCTCCTTTTTCATTTTACTCACATTTTTCACACAGCCATTTCGTCTTAGCTTCATGCACTGCCCATTTATTTCATCCCTCAGCAACTTAAATTTCTGTTATCCTGAAATACCGTTAACATTTTTTACCTCCTTTCATCCGTCAACTAAAGTAAATTTTCTGTTATCCATGCTTTTTTTGCAGCAGCCTGCTTTGTACCTATATTTTTCTCTCCCGCTTCAGTGATGCTATTTTTAGAGATGTCCATTCCTATTCAACTGTGCTGCTTATTGAACTATGACGTATTGCTGTATCTATAGCCTTAGAGAACTTCAACCGTGTCTCGTCATCGCTGTACTAACTCTGTATTCCACTTGTTTGCGAATTGATTCTTCCTGAGTAATCACTTGAACTTCAGCCTATTCTTCATCACTACTAAATATTGATCTGAGTTCTACATTTGCTTCTAGCTAAGCCTTACAATACAGTGTCTGATTTCGGAATCTCTGTCTGACCAAGATGTAATCAAACTGAAATCTTGTGACTCTTGAACAGAGTATTCGCTATTACTAGGTGAAACTTTTTCACATAATTAGTCTTCCTCCTCTCTCATTCTTTATCCCACGCCCATGTTGACCTGTAACCATTTCTTCCACTCCTTAACCTACAACTGCAGTCCAGTCCCCCACGACTATTAGATTTTCATCTCACTTTATTTACTGTATCACCTTTCAGTATCCACATATACTTACTGTATCTTCAGCTTGCGTCGGCGGCATGTATACCTGAACTATCGTTGTCTGTGTTGGTTTGTTGTCGATTGTAACAAGAACAACCCTATCACTTAACTATTCACTGTGATACACTCTTTGCTCTACCTTTCTATTCATAAAGAACCCTGCTCCCGTCACACCATTTTCTGCTGTTGTTGATATTACCCTCTACACATCTGACAAGAAATCCTTGTCTTCTTCGGTGACCCCTGCTATATCTAGTTCGAGCCTTTGCGTTATTGCTATAACCGGTCTATATTTTGTATCCTGTCTACTTATTATGGCTCTGAGCACTATGGGACTTAACATCTATGGTCATCAGTCCCCTAGAACTTAGAACTACTTAAACCTAACTAACCTACGGACATCGCACACATCCATGCCCGAGGCAGGATTCGAACCTGCGACCGTAGCAGTCGCGCGGCTCCGGACTGAGCGCCTAGAACCGCTAGACCACAGCGGCCTCCTGTCTACTTACGCCATTACCAGTTATTCCACTATCAAATAAAAAAAAAAAATACACACAACACATCATAGAACGAAGGCTTTCAAGACCGGATGACACAGCTGCTGGTAAACCATTCAGGAAGTGAGTTCGTTGTCCAAGAAACACTTCTGTTCGTCAAGTACTTCAATCTGTGAAGGATAAACGCCCTCCTCTGTCGACATGTAATTAAAATTTCTTGCACATGTTGTAAATTTTATATTGGAACTACCAAGAGGAGCATAAATACACGGCTAACAAAGCACAAAAGTCTTTCCCAACTAGGAAAAATTGAGAAATCAGCTGTTGCAGAGCATGCTCATTAGTCAGGAAACCCCGAAATGAAGTTTTCTGAAACAGAAATTGTGTCTACGACGTCAAATTATTATCCACGACTATATAGAAAGCCACTGAAATTTATAAGCATCGGGATAATTTTAATAGGAAAGAGGAGGCAGTGAAGATTAGCGACAAATGGACAGTATTCTGCAGAATCGCTAGACAATTCTATGTTTGACAAGGCGACAATCGATAGTTAAGTTTTATCTTTCACAAGGATTATCTCTGCTCATAACGTGTTACTTCGGCCACGCCCACTTTCCTACAGTATATATGTCGCTCTCGGACGTCCGACAGGTCATTCGGCAAGAATCAGCGGAGAAGCGCTTCTGAAAATGTCCAGCTCAGCCGTGGACGAAACGTCAGGAACTGAAGAGTTTCTTGGACCACGACCTCACATCCCGAATGGTTTACCAGCAGCTACACACAACACATCTACTACTTTTACTGCCTCGTTTCCTAATCTAGTTCCCTCAGCATCGACCAATGTAAGTTGATTACTTTTCTTTACCCTTGTTTTACTTTTGTTGGTATACACTAATAATTCCGTTCAGATGCTCTTGCTAGCCATTATCGTCCCTGATAAATTTATCAGTACCGTCTCAATGCCATCGTCAAAATTCAAAGATTTTATTTCTGATCCCTTAACTTTACGCCCCTTTCCAAATTTCTCCTTCGTCTCTGTTGCTACTCGCCACATGTACAGACTGAATAACATTGGAAATAGACTACAGCCATTCGTCACTCCCTTCTCAACCACACCTTCCGTAACTCACTCTGGTTTTGATACAAGTTCTACGTAACTCTTCGCTCCCTGTATTTGACGCCTCCTATCTATCATTTACCAAAAAAAAATGTAGTCCAGCCAACGTTTTCAAAAGGTGTGTTTTTATAAATGCTGACAGTGTAGGTATATCGTTTATCAACTGTTCTTCTAAGATAAGGTGTAGTATCAGTATTGTGTTAAGTTTTCCTACATTCAGTTTTTACCATTCTTCTGTAAATAATTCATATCATTAATTTACAGTAATGACTTTTTAAATTAATAGTTCGATGATATTCACACCTGTCTGCAACTGCCCTTTTTTCAAACAGTAACTGTACCGTTCTTGTCGCGGTCTGAGGAAATTGCGCTAGTGCCACATATCTTGCACAGCAGACTGAATAGTTTTGTCGTGGCTGCCACCCACAAGGAACTCAATAATTCGGAGAGAAGGTTGTATGCTCGACGTGCACTGTTTAGACTTGTGTTCTCTCAGTGCTCAGTCAAATTCTTCTCGCAGTATCAGATCTTTCATATTTACCGTTTCCTCCGTTACTGCAATACCGCCTTCAAAATCATATCTCTTTTATAGCGCTTCTATACATGCCTTCCACATTCACCTATTTTCTTTGCTTAGCACTGGTTTGCCAACTGAGCCCTTGATATTCATACTGTGGTTGCTCTTTTTAATTTTCCCTCAGGTGGAATCTACCTTTACCCTAGTGACATATGTTTCAACAGCCTTGAACTTTTCGACTGGCAATTTCTACTGATCCATTTTGCATTTTCTACCAGTCTCACATTTTACGCGTCTGTATTCTCTTTCTCCTGCTACATTTATTGCATTTTTATATTATCTGCTTTCGTGAACTAAATTCAGAATCTCTACAAAGGTTTATCTTTTCGCCTGTATGATATTCTGCTTCGTTTACTCTATTGTCACTTGACTATCTATTCGTCTTTCCTTCTATTACTGTTCAGCGAAACTTTGCCTATTGCTTCATCATAAATTCTCAACAACCTCTGATTCTCTCAATATATCCAGCTCTCATATCCTTTATTTTATAACTTTTGGCCATTCCTCTAGTTTTAATCGGTATTCAAACCAGAAATTATGCTCAGGATCCACATATCGCCTTGTGAATGTCGGTTTAAAATATGGTTTTAATATCTCTGTCTTACTAGTATATAATTACTCTGGAACCTTCCAGTAAACGCGTATACGACATCCTTACAAGAATCTGAAATCAGGAGTTACCAATAGTTAAATTATGGCCCGTAAAAAATTCCACCGGGTAGCTTTCTCTTCGTACCATCCCCCCTGTCCGCAGACGCCTAACATTTGTCGTTCTCTTTATTTTCGTACTATTGAATTCCGTTTCCCAAGCAGAATTGTATTTTCGTCTTACTTAAATACATAAATGATTTTCACTATCTGATCATGCATTATTTCAATCTACCCATCACGTTTTCAGGTAGCTTGCATATACATTTGTATGAATGCGGTGGGAGTTGGCTTCATGTCTATCTGGGTTACGATAATGCGATCACTGTGCTGCTCGCAGTGCTTACCCGATTTGATATTTTCTTTATTGATTACTAGGTTATGTGGGTTATTTATTTAGAAAAGTTTGATGTTACGTCTCCAGTCTCATATAGTTTACAAAGAAAATTGTATGGTCAGTTAGCTATCGTTAACCCCATTTCCCCAAATTCCTCAAAGAAAGTTGTCTGGGCTTTCTCCCTTATTTGACCTGTCAAGTCTTCCACAGATCTTTCAAATTGTGACTCTAATACTAGATGCCCTATACCTTCCTTATCAATATAATCTTCTTTCCTGTCAGACAAGACCTCCCCATCGTAGATGCCTTCAAGTACACTCATTTCATCTATCCGCTCTAACCTTGGTGCTAAACAGCCGAATTCCTCTTGCACTCCTAAAGTTGACTCTTTTGCTTTTAATTTCAGCGAAGGTTGTCTCAAATTTTAATATGCTGGACCTTTCTTTCCTACGGCCATTCCTTTTGCGATTTCTTCGTACTTTTCATGCAGCCATTTCATCTCGGCGTTCCTGCTCTTCCTATTTATTTCATTCCTATGTGGCTTATATAGCTATATTCTTACATTTTCGTAAACACTTTTGCGTGTCCTTGTTTTGTCGATCAAACGAAGTTTTTCTTCTGTTTCCATTTACTGTAACGATAATTACACAACACTGGCCATACACAACAAAAAATACTACACAATCATATTTTAAGACCACTGATTAACCCTGTAGCTAATTCTAAAAAGCACTGTGAAAGATAGCACTCACACAGACACAGCAGTAGAGGCAGCGAATGGGATCGATGAAAAGTTGCTGGTACTCTCTTTCATCACTCAATAAGCAAACAGAAATGGACTAAAGTCGCAAACTTCGACGGGAAATAATCCTCAGCCATGCATTGTATTAAGGTTAGAGAAAAATACAGGGCGTATCATAATTAATAGCGCTGACTGACTATAGCGAAAGAGTACATAATAACTGAAGTAAAAGCGTTGCACAGAACATGGGTAAACTAATCTGCAGTGTAGCCGTCTCGTTAATTTTCAAGTTTATTACAGACGAACCAGCTGCAAAAGCGGAATATCTTTTTATCAGATGTGTTGGAGCAACTGCGACAGTACTGATATCGTAGCGTGCTGCATTCATGTTGCAACTTACACATCAGAGAAAAACATTAAATTTTGAAACTGGACAAAAATTATTCCGTGCTTTTCGGATCGTATATAGCTGAGCGCATAATTTATATGTTTAGTGCCTGCTTTTTAGAGCTGCCCATGTTTCTATGCTGCGAGTTTGGCAGATGAACCAACAAAGTGCACCACTTTTCGATTCACGTACGTTGAAAATTCTGCTGGGAAAATCGCAGGTGACTCCAACATCAAAACCGTGCACTTGCTGAAAGTTTTTATACGTACCTGCAACGGAGTATTCCACTTAACGGAAAAACACACAGCTCCCGCCATTCCAGCTTCGGACGGGAAATTGAAACATCTGAGTATAGTTCCATAATTCAACGAAGTATATTGGTATATGTTTCACGACACATTCCACGAGTATGATCTACATCTACATCAGCTATATGTGCTTCCACACACATCCGCCGCAATCCACCATGCGTTGCAAGGTGATGAGTACCTTGCACTGCTACTCACTCCTTTTCTTGTTCCACTGCAAATGGAGCGAGGGGGAAACGACATCTTATGTTCTTCCGTACGAGCCCTAATTTACCTTGTCTCTGTGCTACTTATTCTTGACGATACTGTGGGACTCTTCTGTGATGAGTGGCAAATGCCGGTTCTCTAAACCTTCTGACCTCCTTTCTCTATCTTGCTCTCTCTTGCCCCGTCGTCGTCGTTTTCTTCTTTTCTCCTCGACTGTCCAAACACTCTTCCTTCTTCCTTCGTCGTACCGCGGCTATATCCCAGGGTTTTCGACAAAAGGGAGGGAGAAGTTGGCACATATGGGGTTCATCACGATCACGTAGTGCTATGTGTGAATTTCAGCCTTATTTCCATTTTGGGAAAATTGATGACTGACGCTGAAACATTTCTCTACCAAAGTAAGTGCTCTCTTTTTCCAAAGGGGACAATTGTAGCGTAAACTATAATGTATATTGATCTACTAAATTGAAGGAACACGACACAGCTTACAAAGTTCCAACTTCGACAGAAATTTATTGATCCGAAGGACCTGAAACAAAACTCATCCCTCGTATTCAAACAGTAAATCAAACCCCATTTACTGTAAGAACCAAGAACGAATACTATAGCCTCCAATAATTCTTTAATAGGTATTGCCAAGTTAATGTCAAGAAATTACGGGCAGAATCAGTTAATCCTTCACGTATCTCAAACTTCGGCAGGTTACTTCAAAGTCCACGCGCGATCTTTTTACAACAAAGTTTGGCCGTGGATCTCTAGAATGTTTTCTAAACCAACTCCAGATTATGGATTATTAGTTCTAGGTCAATTATTTAAAATCAAAGAGGACCCGCACTCGATTACAGCTTGTCCGCGCACTTGAGCAACTCAGAAGCTATTATCTTTTTCAAAGAAAGGAAAAAAAGTCACTCAATCCGCAGCACTGTGATCTGCTATGTCAAGGAAACTCATTACCTATTGAGTCTTATATAGGTGTCAATCGCTCAGCAGAGACTGCACAACGGAAAAATCTCGACTTGAGATGACGTCAAGCGTTACTACCCGTTTTGAGTCTCCTGCTGTCACATGAAACACAGTATCTCTCACTTTAATGGACATCACGTCTGCGGCTTGTGGTCTTGCGGTAGCGTTCACGCTTCCCGCGCAAGGGGTCCCGGGTTCGATTCCCGGCGGGGTTAGGAATTTTCCTCTGCCTTCAGATGACTGGGTGTTGTGTGTCTTTCATCATCATTTCATCGTCATTCACTCGCAAGTCGCCGTAGTGGCCGAACCTACAGTGTCCACGACTTGTGGAATAAGTTGTGGACACTGTACATCGATCTTTACAGTGTTGATAAAATGTGAGGCCTAATCGGATTTGCCCATTAAATAAACCACAAATGCCATGAGATCTGTCCAAATTTTAGGTACTTTTTCATAAGAAAATATCACATTTTTAGTTCACTGCAGTAACTTCACAACATTATTAGTTGAGAGGTCCTTTTTTTAACTGACTTCACAAAGCAGGGATTGCAGCCCGTTCTGATGAGGAAATTGACCAAGGCAGCGGCTGCCACCTAGCTGTTCAGGCTGCTAAAGACAGCTCGGTCATCTTCTTCGGCTCTTCGTCGTTTGAAGATCCCTGTACTGCTGCTCGTCGATCGGCGATTCCAAATTCTAAACAGGCCGCTTATAACGCCGGGTTATCTAATAGTTCAACTGATAGGGTCATCTCTTTCCCAATAGTGAGTGTTCTCACTTTCTTTGGTGTCAGCATTGGATCTTTGACACTTCATGTTTAGCAATAGGTCGTTGCATGTGCTAAAGTAATCTTTTCTAATTTTCATTTACAATTATACGACTAATGATTTCCAAAATTAATTCAATAAAGGATATCGTCGTTATTATTGCATTTCAGCACTGGACCTTCCACTGTTCTATATTACTTCGGTGACCCATTCCAATATTTCCATCATTCTCGTGTTATACAATGCTTGTCCTCCCTTTTCGCACTTTACTGTTGATTATTTTACGATAACTGTCCTAAAAATATCTTAATTTATTTCGTGAGCAGATTCACTGTAGTGGACAATGATTTCTCCGATGTGATCTATTGCAGGTCACCTTCTCGTCAATGATGATCTCAGTCCCTTTTTCCATATACATGCTCATTCTTATCATTCCTGTCCTGTTTCTCTTTGTAACCACTACAAACATATATGAAATTATTTTTCATCTTAATACTATTATTAATAACACATTCTTTACAGTGTATAAAAATGTAAGAAATATATTTACAGATTTTAAATCAATTATTCATTCTATCTCCTTTCAGCATATATATACAAGTGTTTTCTACTATGTACATATACTATTTAATAACAATTAGAAAAGTACCCTTCTTAACTTTTTACTGCAGATATACAATAGCATTCATGATATACTTTTGGTCTACTCGTGTGGCTCCATTCCACTAATTGGGTCCCAGTATCAAATTCCTTCTTTATTCTTCTTTCTTGCAGTTTTTTGTTCCATTTTACTGTCTGTCTCTTCTTACTGAAAGTACTTCCTAATTTCTGTACGATGAAACAGTCCCTTTATGGTATCTGAGTCACAATCGGCTAATATGTAACTCCCTTCATGCGGTATTTGCATTATCTTGTATGGCCCTGTATATAAATACCGCCACATTTTGTTAAGTTTCTTCTTGGTGGATGGTTTTGGATGATTTATTAATAATATTTTCTCACCAACGGAATATGTGATTACTTTCTTTACAGTTTTGTCAAATATTGCTTTCCGTAGTTTGGCTTGATGAAGATTGTCATAAACATTTTGCAAAATGTCCCCTAGCGTACCATCATCTTCTTGAATTCTGGGCCAGTTCCCAAACCAATCTTGAGATTCGTTTATTCCATGCATTATTTGATTCGGTGAATATCCACTAGAACCATGTGGTAGATCATTGTAGATCCTTTCGAATTCCGGCAACCAGTCAACGCATTGGCGGTGTTGCTGTGGTGTATGTGCATGCAGAAATCGGTTTAATTCCCGAAATAGTCTTGCGATCGGATTCCCACGAGGATAGAACCGTGATATATATATATATATATATATATATATATATATATATATATATATATATATATATATATATATATGTTTGAAATTGTGTTCGTTGATCGTCCTTTTCCACAATCCACTAGTATAACATGCTGCATTATCAGTCAGAATCATTTTTTGTTTTCCATCGTCAGTAATGAAGTTGCTTATGAACTTCCTTAAAACTTTCCGGACATTTAGACTCCGTAAAGGATATGACTTGACATATTTTGAAAAGATGTCGTAACACGCTAGTACATACATAAATCTCCCTCGTGCAGTCGGACATGGGCCACACACATCGCAATCTATTAACGTTGAAGGTTGGGGAGGTATTATGGTATGTAACTCGACCCTTCTACAATAGTTTATGGGTTTGGTCTTTTGACATATTTTGCATTTCTTCAGAATATTATTCTCTAGCTGTTCTAGGTTCGGATAGTAGCAAAATCGACCCAACTTAGCTTTGCATTTAGAGGGGTCCAAAGTGTCCCCTCTTAAGATGAGTATGTCAAATCAAAGGTCCTATATAATCTTTTGTGACACAAACTTTCAAGCTATCATTGTTGTTTTCTTTCCTAAATAATACCTCAGATTGTAAACTATATTGATATTTAGCATTAGTAGGATTTTTATGTTTAACTTTATCCCTTATAGTCTTCCAACATACGTCTTCTTCTTGCAACTGTGGCAGCTTTCGACACAGCCCTGAAACTTGACCTTCACAATAATTTACTGATATATCCAATATTTTAAAATTTAAAGACAAGCTCATCATCTTCTTCATTCGCTCTCCCTTTAGGTAATCGAAATAAAGCGTCAGAAATTACGTTGTCTTTTCCCCTTATGTTGTTGTGGTCTTCAGTTCAGAGACTGGTCTGATACAGCTCTCCATGCTACTCTATCCTGTGCAAGCTTCTTCATCTCCCAGTACCCACTGCAAACTACATCCCTCTGAATCAGCTTAGTGTATTCATCTCTTGGTCTCCCTCCATGATTTTACCATCCACGCTGCCTTCTACCACTAAATTGTTGATACCTTCATGCCTTAGAACATGTCGAACCAACCGACCCCTTCTTCTAGTCAAGTTGTGCCACAAATTTCTCATCTCCCCAATTCCATTGAATACCACCTCATCAGTTATGTGAGCTACCCATCTAATCTTCAGCATTCTTCTGTAGCACCACTACTTATCGTCCATGTTTCACTTCCATACATGGCTACACTCCATACAAATACTTTCAGAAACGACTACCTGACAAATCTATACTCGATGTTAGCAAATTTCTCTTCTTCAGAAACGTTTTTCCTTGCCATTGCTAGTCCACATTTTATATCCTCCCTACTTCGACCATCGTCTGTTATTTTGCTCCTCAAAAAGCAAAACTCATCTACTACTTCAAGTGTCTCATTTTGTAATCTAATTCCCTCAGCATCACCCGAGTTAATTTTACTACATTCCATTATCCTCATTTTGATTTTGTTGATGTTCATCTTATATTCTCCTTTCAAGACACTATTCAATCCGTTCAACTGCTCTTACAAGTCCTTTGCTGTCTCTGACAGAATTACAATGTCGTCGGTGAACATCAAAGTTTTTATTTCTTCTGCATGTATTTTAACACCTACTCCGAATTTTTCTTTTGTTCCGTTTACTGTTTGGTCAGGAAACAGATTGAGTAACATCGAGGAGAGGTTACAACCCTGTCTCACTCCCTTCCCAACCACTGCTTCCCTTTCATGCCCCTGGACTCTTATAACTACCATCTGGTTTCTGTACAAATTGTAAATAGTCTTTCGCTCCCTGTATTTTAACCCTGCCACCTCCAGAATTTGAAAGAGTGTATTCCAGTCAACGTTGTCAAAAGCTTGCTCTAAATCTACAAATGCTAGAAACGTAGGTTTGCGTTTCCTTAATCTAGCTTTTAAGATAATTTGTAGGGTCAGTATTGCCTCACGTGTTCCAATTTTTCTACGAAATCCAAACTGATCTTCTACCAGTTTCTCCATTCGTCTGTAAAGAATTCGCGTTAGTATTTTGCAGCCGTGACTTATTTAATTGATATTTCGGTAATTTTAACACCTGCTTTCTTTGGGATTGGAATTATTATATTATTCTTGAAGTCTGAGGGTATTTCGTCTCTCTCATACATCTTGCTCACCAGATAGTATTGTCAGGGCTGGCTCTTCCAAGGCTGTCAGTAGTTGTAATGGAATGTTGTCTACTCCTGGAGCCTTGTTTCGACTTAGCTCTGTCAGTGATCTGTCGAACTCTCCACGCAGTATCATATATCCCATTTCATTTTCATCTACAATTTCTTCCATTTCCATAATATTGTTCTCAAGTACATAGCCCTTGTATAGACCCTCTATATACTCCTTCCATCTTTCTGCTTTCTCTTCATTGCTTAGAAATGGGTTTCCAACTGAGCTCTTGATGTTGATACATGTGGTTCTTTTTTCTCCAAAGGTATCTTTAATTTTCTTGTAGGCAGTATCTATCTTACCCATAGTGATACATGCTTCTACATCCTTACATTTGTCCTCTAGCCATCCCCGCTTAGCCATTTTGCACTTCCTGTCGATCTCATTTTTGAGATGTTTGTATTCCATTTTGTCTGCTTCATTTACTGCATTTTTGTATTTTCATCTTTCATCAATTAAATTGAACATTTCTTCTGTTAACAGAGGATTTCTACTAGCCCTCGTGTTTTTAGCTACTTGATCCTCTGCTGCCTTCACTACTTCATCCCTCGAAGCTCCCCATTCTTCTTCTACGGTATTTATTTCCCCCCTTCCTGTCAATCGTTCCTTTATGATCTCCCTGAAACTCTGTACAATTTCTGGTTCTGTAAGTTTATCCAGGTCCCATCTCCTTAAATTCCCACCTTTTTTTAGTTTCATCAGTTTTAGTCTACAGTTAGTAACCAATAGATTGTGGTCAGAGTCCACATCTGTCCCTGAAAATGTCTTACAGTTTAAAACCTGGTTCCTAAATCTCTGTCTTACCATTACGTAATCTATCTGAAACTTTCCAGTATCTCCATGCCTCATCCATGTATACAAACTTCTTTCAAGCTTCTTGAACCAAGTGTTAGCTATGATTAAGTTATGCTCTGTGCATAATTCTACCAGGCGGCCGACTCTTTCATTTCTTACCCCCATTCCATCTTCTCCTACTACATTTCCTTCTCTTCCTTTTCCTACTCTCGAATTCCAGTCACCCATGACAATTAAATTTTCGTCTCTCTTCACTATCTGAATAATATCTTCATATCTCTTCATGGATTTCTTCAATCTCTTCGCCATCTGCAGAGCTAGTTGGCATATAAACTTGTACTACTGTGGTAGGTGTGGGCTTCGTTTCTATCTTGGCCACAATAATGCGTTCGCTGTGATGTTTCTAGTAGCTCACACGCACTCCTATTTTTTATTCATTATTAAATCTACTCCATGATTTTGTATTTCTATGCCTGTATTCACTTGACCAGAAAACTTGTTCGTCCTGCCACCGAATTTCACTAATTCCCACTATATCTAACTTTAACCTATCCATTTCCCTTTTTAAATTTTCTACCCTAGCTGCCCGATAAAGGGAGCTGACATTCCATCCTCCTCTCCGTAGAACGCTAGTTTTCTTTCTCCCCATAACGACGTCCTCCTGAGTAGGAGGCGTCACTATTATTTTCTTATTACACTCCTGGAAATTGAAATAAGAACACCGTGAATTCATTGTCCCAGAAAGGGTAAACTTTATTGACACATTCCTGGGGTCAGATACATCACATGATCACACTGACAGAACCACAGGCACATAGACACAGGCAACAGAGCATGCACAATGTCGGCACTAGTACAGTGTATATCCACCTTTCGCAGCAATGCAGGCTGCTATTCTCCCATGGAGACGATCGTAGGAATGCTGGATGTAGTCCTGTGGAACGGCTTGCCATGCCATTTCCACCTGGCGCCTCAGTTGGACCAGCGTTCGTGCTGGACGTGCAGATCGCGTGAGACGACGCTTCATCCAGTCCCAAACATGCTCAATGGGGGACAGATCCGGAGATCTTGCTGGCCAGGGTAGTTGACTTACACCTTCTAGAGCACGTTGGGTGGCACGGGATACATGCGGACGTGCATTGTCCTGTTGGAATAGCAAGTTCCCTTGCCGGTCTAGGAATGGTAGAACGATGGGTTCGATGACGGTTTGGATGTACCGTGCACTATTCAGTGTCCCCTCGACGATCACCAGTAGTGTACGGCCAGTGTAGGAGATCGCTTCCCACACCATGATGCCGGGTGTTGGCCCTGTGTGCCTCGGTCGTATGCAGTCCTGATTGTGGCGCTCACCTGCACGGCGCCAAACACGCATACGACCATCATTGGCACCAAGGCAGAAGCGACTCTCATCGCTGAAGACGACACGTCTCCATTCGTCCCTCCATTCACGCCTGTCGCGACACCACTGGAGGCGGGCTGCACGATGTTGGGGCGTGAGCGGAAGACGGCCTAACGGTGTGCGGGACCGTAGCCCAGCTTCATGGAGACGGTTGCGAATGGTCCTCGCCGATACCCCAGGAGCAACAGTGTCCCTAATTTGCTGGGAAGTGGCGGTGCGGTCCCCTACGGCACTGCGTAGGATCCTACGGTCTTGGCGTGCATCCGTGCGTCGCTGCGGTCCGGTCCCAGGTCGACGGGCACGTGCACCTTCCGCCGACCACTGGCGACAACATCGATGTACTGTGGAGACCTCACGCCCCACGTGTTGACCAATTCGGCGGTACGTCCACCCGGCCTCCCGCATGCCCACTATACGCCCTCGCTCAAAGTCCGTCAACTGCACATACGGTTCACGTCCACGCTGTCGCGGCATGCTACCAGTGTTAAAGACTGCGATGGAGCTCCGTATGCCACGGCAAACTGGCTGACACTGACGGCGGCGGTGCACAAATGCTGCGCAGCTAGCGCCATTCGACGGCCAACACCGCGGTTCCTGGTGTGTCCGCTGTGCCGTGCGTGTGATCATTCCTTGTACAGCCCTCTCGCAGTGTCCGGAGGAAGTATGGTGGGTCTGACACACCGGTGTCAATGTGTTCTTTTTTCCATTTCCAGGAGTGTATTATTACTACAATTATAACTATTAGTGGCACCAACAGTAGTAGCACAAATACTACCAGAATGAACACAAATAGTTGACAGTGTTATTTATTCACATTATTAGAAAAATACTGTCATAAATTTAAAACAAGTTGTCATACTAAAACTGTTATTTCTTAGGCAACTGTGATGAAGAGAAACGTACTTTATGTGTGAAACCCTGATGTGATGTAAGAGAGACTTTGATGGCCCTGATCAGTTCAGGTTAGATAAGTAAATAAACAAGAAATAAATTTACTTCGAGTTTGGTACCACAGCCGTGTTTCTGCTGAAAGACAATTTAAAGTTTTCTGCCTCGGGAGAGTTGGAAAACTTCAAAATGTCTTTTAATAACGTAGTGTTTTGTTTACACTACTCCATAGTGGTGACTACTGAGATTTTATACCGTTGCTTTTCCACGTGAATTATCAATAATATATGTTTTAGTGTGACAATTTATTGATCATTACTCATAGGTGCTTTGGTAGGACGTTGTGTGTAGCTTGTAGTGGGAACAATCTGTAGATGGTGGTAGCAGTAGACCAACACATAGTTGTGTATTGTGATACTGGTTAAATCTAACTACTGCTTCCTCCAGGTTAAATTTTATTACCGGAGTTGTCTTAGATAATTTTGCCGGAGTTTCTGAGGGCAAACATTTTAAATTGTTAATGTGTTAGCCTAGCTGTTTGTATTAGGACAAAGATTGAATCTTGATTCTTTAAGTTAATGGAACATGTTTTGTTGTTTTGATCGTGGACGCCCTGTCTACGGATGTTTACAGGCTACAGAAATATTTCATTTTATTGAAACTACATTTCTGTTCTGCTGTCAGACGTATTTTGATGTTGAATAAAATAACTGTTAACCGGAGACCCACATTTCACAACCTGAAGTCGGAACTCCACCTAACTTCTACACTACCCTATTGTGATCCACCGTGAATATAAAAACAAATTTTTCACGGAAGCCTTGATGAACATAACGAAGTATTTTAAATGGAAATTTTCTTTTGTAATATTAATACTGGAATGAAATACAGAAATGTATTTCACTTCTATGGTACGTCGCTGGTGAGGTGGGGAGTGGGGAGGGAAATGTTCCTGTGCTGGCCATGGCTGCATATCATAACTGTCAGCAACTTAAATAACTGTGTATAGAAACAGTCGTTGTAGATTAAAATATACACATATGTAAAATGATGAAGCAAAACATTGTGGCCATCCGCTTAATAGTTTGAGTGTCCGTATTTCGAAAGAAATACATCAAAGATTCTGCGTATTACGGATCAGACAGTTTGATGGTCGGTTTGCGGGGGTATGTAGCAGAATAGATGTACACGCAAGGCATGTCATGCGCATAAATAAAGGGCCTCTGATATGTATACACGGTGGTGGCATCCGATAGTGACCTAGATGGCTTCCACAGGATATACGCCAAGCGAGACGTCAACGTGACCTTACTATAATGATCCTCAAACCACTGTATAACGGTTCTAGCTCCGAGACACGGACAGTTATACTGTTGAAAGATTACATCGCCGTCGGGGAATACATCAGTATGAAGGGATGCAGGTGATTCGCAGCTGTTAGCGTGTCTGCGATTACTGCCACAGGTCGCCTGCAAGAGCAGGAGAATATCTTCTCTAGCATAATTCTGCTCCCACCAGCCTTCGTCCATGGCACTCTGCACGTTTCGAGTCTCCGTTCACGTCGATAATGGGCTTTTGTGGAGACGACCATCGACCTAGTGTACTAAAAACCTGATTAAAATGAAATGAATTCCGTAGCTGCATACAGGCGATGATAAAAGTCAACCGGGACAGTTGAAAATGTGTGCCCCGACAGGGACTCGGAATGTCGTGATTACATGGCAACGCTCTATTCATTTTTTTAATTTTTATCTCAATTTGTTCTATATATTGTTCGTCAAAGTTGTTCATGGCGGACTTCGGATGACACCCGTTCAGGTTGATCGTTGACCCGTTCACCCTTTTTTTGTTACAGAGGGTAGCTAAACCTCTGACCGAGCACGCTGAGTTACCGTGCCGGCGTCCATCTGAGTCACCGAGTACACAGAGGATAGTGCGACTGCAGAGACGTATCTCTGGCACGCCTCCAGCGAGACCCACATTCGTAACTTATTGTTCCTCACTATATTCGTAGTGCCCCTGCCCATTATATTCATTACTCGCTATTACTCGCCGCTTTACTGCCGATTCCCGTAAGAGTTGGGTGGCAGTCTCTAGAGGAAAGGAGGCGTTCTTTTCGTGAATCGCTACTGAGGAAATTTAGAGAACCAACATTTGACGCTGACTACAGTACAATTTTACTGTCGCCATCTTATATTTCGCGGAAAGACCACAAAGATAAGATAAGAGAGATTAGGGCTCGTACAGAGGCATATAGGCAGCCATTTTTTCCTCGTTCTGTTTGGGAATGGAACAGGAAGAGAAGATGCTAGTTGTGGTACGAGGTACCCTCCGCCACGCACCGTATGGTGGATTGCGGAGTATGTATGTAGCTGTAGATGAGTTCGGGCACTGTTTGTGCATCAGCACAGGAGAAGATGGCCAAATGGCCGGTGAGCCTATATATGGTATCTGTTCCTTCGGACATGTGCGAAAGAACAGATACCATCTTCATACACATAAAAATGTGATTCAACCGATGAGTCGTCACGTTTCCAATGATCGCCTGTCGAATCCCGATGGTCCCGTGCCCAATGCAATGGTAATTGACAATGTCGCTGGGTCAACATGTGGACTCGTAGTTGTGGTCTGCTGTGGAACTGCATGTTCGACAATGTACGATGAACGTTGTGCTCTCAAACACTCGTGCGTGCACCAATATTGTGCTCTTTCGACAGAGATGCCAGAGATCACCATCTGTCCTACTTTACAGAGCAGACAGGTCTCCCAACCGCACCTTCTTTGAGGAGTCGTAGTTGTACGTAAACCATGGATCAGCTTCGTCTTTTTCCATATCCTCTCTCACAGGCTGTGCGTAATAATAATCTGCCGATTGTCGAAGTCGCTTATGTCTATGGATTATACCTTTTGCAGCCCATACGTTCACTAGGGTGATCCCCTGTTCGTGTTGGCTTCGCTTACGTACTTCTGTTACCTCGTCACTTGCGCACAATGACACCAGGCGGCATCCAACGTCGCAGTGGGCAGTGGTCATAATGTTTTGGCTTGCCAGTGTACATTTTGCGTAATGTGTTAAGTAATGCAAATTTTGTTATTCACAAGATAAGTTCCGTAATTTAACGGTTACGTGAGGCACAGATATTTAGAATAGTTTGGTTTATCTTCTGTGAAACGCTCGTGCAATTGTAGGGAACACAATTTAGCGTAACTGAATTCTAAGGACTTCGAAGTAACATCTGGCGGCAATGTTGTGTGATGTGATCTCTTGAGCTGCATATTGCGACCCGATGGATGTAGGAAGGGAATCGGGAAGTAAACTTCAGCCACACATCAAGACCTCAAGCTGTTAATATT
Organism: Schistocerca serialis cubense; assembly: GCF_023864345.2. Classification (NCBI taxonomy): domain Eukaryota; kingdom Metazoa; phylum Arthropoda; class Insecta; order Orthoptera; family Acrididae; genus Schistocerca; species Schistocerca serialis. Next base: position 217,164,512 of record NC_064647.1, on the reverse strand, counting down.
GGAACAATTAATGGAAGAGAATGTATATTTGGGTATGTGTATCACTTCATACACTATGCAATACTTGCCAGTTGCGCAACAGTGGAAACGTGTTAGATGAAATGTAAGTGTCCAAGATTATTATTTCATAGAGCTCTGATCTCTCAAAGAACGAATGGAAAATTTTCATAAATAGTGATTATGTGAACCAGTCTCGAAGAATTCATTTACAGTATGTGGATGAAGACTAGTTTCATCCTTACTAGATGTATTAATGGGCTATGTTATAGCGTTTTAAATGGAAGGCCGATATAATCTGATTGAAGGTGAAAATTCTGTTCGTCCTTGGAGCACTACCTAAATGAAATGGTCAGTGCACCTACTCCAAGTGATACAGCTGTGGAGTGTTCTTAAATGTCTGCGACTAGTACGTTAATGTTGAAAGTTTTCAGACTAAACAGATGTGTTGCCAGAACATAAGTTTGCTCCAAACTAAAGATAGAGCTCTGTAATATAACTTACACATTTATCATTAATTTTATCAAATATAAAACTGCATCAAATATATAACTGCCGTCTATCGTTTTCATGGTGTAACGATCGAACAAAAAGACGGTTGTCTAATTGTTTGTACTAACATTTTGAATTCAACTGCAAATGATTCTACTTTCTGAAAGAGTGGTAACATGTGAAGAATCTTGCTTTTTCGTTTGTGATACCGAAACTACAGTTTCGATCATGGTTGTTATTCAGCAATCGTGTATTAGTTTCAATGTGAGATTAAACAGCCAATCGGTTGCACACAAACATTAGGTACACTGACATAGTTTTCGACACCTACTGTGCTGTCTTCATCAGAATGAACAGTTGCTTAGTGGTAGAATTACATTGCTAAAAGGCAATAGTCAGAGTTTTGAGCAGTTACGCTGAAGTCAAAATTAAACAAAACGTTATGTCTTTTGCCACGTGTGCCGATCTGGGAACATCATCATCTGACAAAACCTACAACGTTTCGTTTTACTTTTGACTTGAGCATAACTGCTCAAAATTCTGGCTATCGCTGTTTTCAATGTAATTCTACGATTAAGCAACTAGAAACAAAACGCGAATCCATGGATTGGAAGGGTCCAACATCACCGAGAGCGAATAAAACTACATTGAGCAAACCAAAATTGAAGGCGATGATGATTGTTTCTTTCAGTATTCATGGAACTGTGCATCTTCGTGGGGTTCCTGAAGGTTAAACTGATAATCAACATGACTATCTTGAGGTTCCTCGTCAATCGTAATTGTAGAAGAACAAATCGTGGTTTCCGCATTAAGACAACACATCGGCTCGTACTTCATTTTCTTTAACTGCATTCTAACGAAGTACAGCATCCAGCTGTTGGCCAATCACTTTATTCGCCTAACTTAACACCATAGGACTTTTATCCATTCCCCAAGGCAACTTATGCGTTAAAGCGAAGTCCGTTGAAGCAGTGAAAGCAAAAGTGGGACTCTTCATCAACGACCTCATTGATGAAGACTTCCGGCACTCTTCCATCAATGAGAAATTCGCATGGAGCGTTGTAGGGATAGAGGAGGGGAGTGTGTTGAGGGTGAATATAATTAAATATGAATGTTTCTGAAATAAAATGTTTTTGCTTTTGCAGATAATATGGCCCTGTTTGCTGAAAGAATTGAAGAAGCACGGGAGCAAAACCTTGAACTAAAGAAACAAGCAGCTAAAATAGGTTTTCACATCTACTTTGAAAAACCTAAGATATTGACAAACATCAAGCACTCATGTAAATGCCTCAAAGTTAAAGAACAAAAGATTTTAATAGTAAAGTAGTACAAATATCTCGGAGAATGAATTAGTGGGAATGCTGGGGAAAGCAAAGCAATGGAAGCCACAAAAATAGACAAAAAATACATACAACAAAATTCCCTTTCATGGGGGTCGAAAATTACACATTACAAGACGGTGATTAAACCAGAAGCACTGTATGGAAAAGAAACACTAAACATGAAGTCCAAATGGAGAAACTTGAGCTACAGGAAAGAAAAATTTTAACAAAAATCATAGGATCAAAATTTCAAGACAATAAGATTATATACATAAAAAATGTAACTCTCTACAAGAAAACTGAAAAACTTTCAGATACTTTGCGAAAAGGAGGATAAATGATTACGGTCATGTTCGCAGAATGAATTCCAGCAGATTAACCAAACAAATCTTTGATTTTTCCGCAACAAAACCCAACTGGTTTAAAGAAACTGAGAAAGAATTAGTAGAATTACAGGTTTCAGAAAATTCTCTTATCGATCGAACAGCTAAAGTAATTACTAAAGACGAAAACATAAGGTTCCAAGGCAAATCTACACAAGAGTCCAAACCCATCATGTCGGAAGAAGAGAGGAAAAGAAGATAAGAAAGAATGAAGAAATACTGGGCCATAAGAAAAGAACAATGCACAAAGAAATGATTGAACCAGCGTACCCCAAATGGGGTGAAACGAAAGAAGGAGAAGAAAATGTTTTACAGTAGCGGTCCCGCAATATTTAGCTGCATCTCGTATGTGTGTGTGTGTGTATGTGTGTGTGTGTGTGTGTGTGTGTGTGTGTCCATAAGAGAGTGTTATCGAATCATGTCGACGACGTGTACTTCATCGATCCTACCATCGAGACGATTTTCCAAAGGACAGGTAGTTGTCATATCAGGTAAGCGTGAGAGAACGAAATCTCTGGCAGCGAGTCCACGTAGCGTTCTGAGTGGGCGAACGTGACTTTGGCGAGTGCGTGAGAAACGCATCGTCAGACAAGCGAGGGGAAGGAGTAGAGGGGTAAGTGGAGGGAGAGGGTACAACTCTGACAACGACGAGGTCGCAGCTACCGGGAACTATCGAGTCGGCACTTCTGGGGCTTGTGGATGTGGGGGGAATGAACGGGGAATAGGCTAACTTGTGCCGCGGCCGTGTGGTCGCGCTAGGAATCGTCACATTGAAACGGTCACATCAAGCCCAGAGTGGAGGTGGAAAATCCTTGGAATTTAGAGATTAAACTTCAGTATTACGTCCCGACCCGATACCATGCGTCGAGTCTTCATAGGAAGTGGGAGGAAAACGGGGTGATAATTCTTCCTGAAGAGTGTACGAGTAAATTCTCAAGAAACAGAGCAATGCAATATAAGTGGAGGTAATAACATATGATTTTTAAATGACAATTTATCCCTATTTTGTGATATGCAGATGGTTGACATCACCAGTAAATGTAGTTCAAACACAATTTAGCGTAGCATGTTATTGAGAAGGTGTAGTGCATACGTGCATCCACTTCACATCTTCAAGCCAAGTATTACGTACTTTCATCCTCAGTAGCAGCCAGGCTACATGTACTTTTGACATTTAAGCGTCGGGAAGGAACATTAGTGATGAAATCATAGAAGGCAATGTTGTGCAACCTTAGTAGCGACAAGATCCGACTACTTCCGTCACAATGTACGCAAACATGACGTCAGATCCCCCTAGCAACAGCGATAAGGACGCCCATTGGCTGTAAGGTTGGATATATATATATATATATATATATATATATATATATATATATATATATATATATATATATATATATATATATATACTACTGGCCATTAAAATTGTTACACCAAGAAGAAATGCAGATGGTAAACGGGTATTCATTGGACAAATATATTATACTAGAACTGACACGTGATTACATTTTCACGCAATTTGGTTGCATAGGTCCTGAGAAATCAGTATCCAGAACAACCACCTCTGCCCGTAATAACGGCCTTGATGCTCTTGGACATTGAGTCAAACAGAGCTTGGATGGCGTGTACAGGTACAGCTGCCCATGCAGCTTCAACGCGGTACCACAGTTCATCAACAGTAGTGACTGGAGTATTGTGACGAGCCAGTTGCTCGGCGACGATTGACCAGACATTTTCAGTTGGTGAGAGATCTGGAGAATGTGCTGGCCAGGGCAGCAGTCTAACATTTTATGTATCCAGAAAGGCCCGTACAGGACCTGCAACATGCTGTCGTGCATTATCCTGCTGAAATGTAGGGTTAGCAGGGATCGAATGAAGGGTAGAGCCACGGGTCGTAACACATCTGAAATGTAACGTCCACTGTTCAGAATGCCGTCAATGCGAACAAGGGGTTACCGAGACGTGTAACCAATGGCACCCCAAACCACCACGCTGGGTGGTACGACAGTATGGCGATGACGAATACACGCTTCCAATATGCGGTCACCGCGCTGTCGCCAAACACAAGTGCGACCATCATGATGCTATAAACAGCTTCCAATGGGCGTTCACCGCGATGTCGCCAAACACGGATGCGACCGTCATGGTGCTGTAAACAGAACCTGGATTCATCCGAGAAAATGTTTTGCTATTCGTGCACTCAGGTTCGTCGTTGAATACACTATCGCAGACGCTCCTGCCTGTGATGCAGTGTCAAGGGTAACCGCAGCCATGGTCTCCGAGCTGATAGTCCCTACTGCTGCAAACATCGTCGAACTGTTCGTGCAGATGGGTGTTGTCTTGCAGACGTCCCCATCTGTTGACTTCGGGGGCCGAGACGTGGCTACACGATCCGTTACAGCCATGCGGATAAGATGCCTGTCATCTCGACTGCTAGTGATACGAGGCCGTTGGGATCCAGCACGGCGTTCCTTATTACCCTCCTGAACACACCGATTCCATATTCTGCTAACAGTCATTGGATCTCGACCAACGCCAGCAGCAGTGTTGCGATACGATAAACCGCAATCGCAATAGGCTACAATCCGACCTTTATCAAAGTCGGAAACGTGATGGTACGTATTTCTTCTCCTTACATGAGGCATCACAACAACGTTTCACCAGGCAACTGCTGTTTGTGTATGAGAAATCGGTTGGAAACTTTCCTCATGTCAGCAAGTTTCAGGTGTCGCCACCGGCGCCAACCTTGTGTGAATGCTCTGAAAAGCTAATCATTTGCATTTTACAGCATCTTCTTCCTGTCGTTTAAATTTCGCGTCTGTAGCACGTCATCTTTGTGGTGTAGCAATTTTAATGGCCAGTAGTGTATATTTTCCAAATACCTTCTGCACTTTAATGTCGCAGTTCTGTCTTTGTATAGTGCCGGTTTCATTGGGATATGTTACCTGGTCTTGACACATCATGCAAGAGTTCTCTAAATTTTTCACACTCCCAATCCATTAGGAATTCTTTGCTAATATATGTAAAAACGCATTTCCTTGACCAACGGGCAAGAAAGTAATTTTACAGGAAGCTATTGATACATCATTTTCAAAAAAATTTTAAAAACATTTTATTAAAAGATAAATTTCTTGAATCTTAAGGTATCTAAATATTTTAGAACAAGCATTAATATCGACTTGCCTCCGCATATCAAATGTAGGCTCTACATTAACGAATTTGAACACATTCAAAGCGTTGGCTTAGTTAGTCCATTTCTTAATTAGATTTGGCAGATTAATATCGGATGAGAACTTGAAAGAAACTGGCCTAAATATCACGCAATAGTTATATAAAGCGCCACGTAGCTGATATGATTTGCACGTTGATGTCTAATGAAGTAAAACGAACTGTCATTAATACAGGGTGGATTTAGTTTTAGCAGCATTTGGTACCACAGTGACAAAACGAACTGTTAAAAATTGAACTTCTTGTGCTGCCATTCATGAACAGCATTCCAGGGCTGTTGTCCAACAGGATAACGCTCAATCACATACCGATGTCGTAATCCAGTACGCTCTACAGAGTGCCTACATGTTGCCTTGGCCTGCTCGATAGCCAGATCTGTCTTCAATCGGACACATATGGGACTTCATCGGACGACAACTCCAGATGACCAGCGTCACCCACGAATGTGCTAAAGGTGAGTGTGTGTTGAAAATGGCTCAAAGAACACATAGTGATGACGTTGTGAGAGGTAGAACACTAGGGCGACTGGAGGCTGGTCAAACACAGCAGGTCGTAGCACCGCCCCTTCGAGTGCCACAGAGTGTGATCTTAAAATTATGGCTTCTGTTACAGCAGACAGGAAACGTGTCCCGGCGCTACAGTTCGGGATATCCACAGTGTACAACACCACAAGAAGACCGATATCTCACCATGAGTAATCGCTGACGGTCATGGAGTACTGCAGGTAGCCTTGCTCGGGACCTTACCGCAGCCACTGGAACAGTTGTCTCCAGACACACAGTCTATAGACGACTGAACAGACATGGTTTAGTCGCCCGGAGACCTGCAAGGTGCATTCCACTGACCCCTGGTCACAGGAGAGCCCGTAAAGCCTGGTGTCAAGAACACAGTACATCGTCATCGGAATAGTAGTCACAGATTATTTTCACGGGCGAGTACAAGTATAGTCTGAACAGCGATTCTCGCCGGAGTTTCATCTGGCGTGAACCAGGAACCAGATACCAACCCATTTCCTTGAAAGGGAACTCTATGAAGGTCGTGGTTTGATGGTGTGGGGTGGGATTATGACTGGTGCACGTACATCCGCGCATGTCTTTGACAGAGGAACTGTAACTGGTCAGGTATACCTGGACGTCATTTTGCACCAGTATGACCGCCTTTTTAGGGGTGCAGTTGGTCCCACCTTCCTCCTGATGGGTGATAACGCACGGCGTCACCGAGATGCCATCGTGGAGGAGTACCTTCAAACAGAAGACATCAGGCGAATGGAGTGGCCTGCCTGTTCTCCAGACCTAAACCCCATCGAACACGTCTGGGAAGCTCTCGGCCGACGTATCGCTGCACGTCTTCAAACCCCTAGGACGCTTCAGGAGCTCCGACAGATTGGGAGGCTATACCCCAGCAGCTGCTCCACCACTTGATCCAGAGTATCCCAACCCGTTGTGCGGCCTGTGTACGTGAGCATAGTGATCATATCCCATATTGATGTCGGGATACATGCGCAGGAAACAGTGGCGTCTTGTGCTTCGGAACGGTTTTCTCAACTTATCACCAATACCGTGAACTTACTGATCTGTGTCGTGTGTGTTCCCTATGTGCCTTAGCTATTAGCGCCAGTTTTATGTGGTGCCACATTGCGTGGCACCACATTCTGCAATTATCCTTAATTTATGAGTGTGTTAAAAGATGCGGTCAGCGAAATAATGCAGTGTAATACAGACGAAAACATTTTCATTCACTGCGATCGCTATTTCGGCTTACAGTGTGACATTCAAGTAATATACGCAAGAATGAAAAGAGAATATAAACACGTTCAGTTAGGAATGAATCTATTCAGTTCGTGAAATATGTTATAATAAAGACGACAGGAGGCTTCGTCATTAACATTAAACAATGTAGCAATTTCCTGGCTCCAAGCCTTTTGTGAAACTGCGTGTGTATAAATAGTTTTACATAGAAAAGAGTTGTGGCACTAGAGCTGGTTAAAGTAAAATGTCGTACCAGTTGTTCGCTGCGGAGGTGCAAAACGGTATACGTCACGATGCCTAAATCGCTCTTGGGACCCACTGGATACTCCAAAAAATTGTTATCATTAATGATTATAAATCTTACTGTAAATCCAAATAGTCTACAAATTGAAATTATCTTGAAAACTTTAGGATGGAGTTTCACTCTACAGCGGAGTGTACGCTGATCCGAAACTTCCTGGCACAGTTTTAATCCCACTTAAAAAAAATTGTACGTGAATGAATTTTTAAAAACATTATTACTGTCGTAAATTTTTTATGTACCTCAAAACATTTTTAAGTATGCATAACGTTTGGCTGAAGAGCGGTTTTTGCCCATTACCTGTCTGGCACTTCGTGGGGAACTGAAATAAAAATGAAAAAAAGTGTCATGTTATATCCATGGAATATTTTAACACTAATAACAAGATGTGTGAGTCCTTTTAAAAGGAAGGATGCTTTTACACATTTTACAGCTGGAAGAGCTACAAAGTAGAAAAAAGATGTTTTCTATAAAATATTTCAAGAAGAGTTTGTATTCCTAGCTAAGCTGGTCTTTGAACAATTAGCGTTCTTCCTGCTATCACTTGAAGCTGGCAATGTACACTAAACTAACGGTTGTAGTGCCTATATTATTTAAATAACAGTCGAGGCGTGAATGTGTTGTGCTTTGCAAACGCAGTTAAACATAAGATGTGATGATGCCGGCTAAAATAATAATTGTATTTATGGCTGTCACTACTATATTGCAACACTACTTTGTAGTCAATTAAAAACGTAACTACACTATTGGCCATCAAAATTGCTACACCCAGAAGAAATGCAGATGATAAACGGGTATTTATTGGACAAATATATTATACTACAACTGACATGTGATTACATTTTCACGCAATTTGGGAGCATAGATCCTGAGAGATTAGCATCCAGAACAACCACCTCTGGCCGTAATAACGGCCTTGATAGGCCTGCACATTCAGTCAAACAGAGCTTCGATGGCGTCCACATGTACAGCTGCCCATGCAGCTTCAACACAATACAACGGTATTGACTGGCGTATTGCGACGAGCCAGTTGCTCGGCCACCATTGACCAGACGTTTTCAATTGGTGAGAGAACTGGAGAATGTACTGGCCAGGGCAGCAGTCGGACATTTTCTGTATGCATAAATACCGGTACAGGACCTGCAACATCGGGTCGTGAATTATCCTGCTGAAATGTAAGGTTTCGCAGGGATCCAATGAAGGGTAGAGCCACGGGTCGTAGCACATCTGATATGTAATGTCCAATGTTCAAAGTTCCGCAATGCGAACAAGAGGTGACCGAGATGTGTAACCAATGGCACCCCATACCATCACGCCGGATGATACGCCAGTATGGCGATGACGAATACACACTTCCAATTTGCGTTCACCGCGCTGTCGCCAAACACGGATGCGACCATCATAATGCTGTAAGCAGAACCTGGATTCATCCATTCGTGCACCCAGCTTCGCCGATGAGTACACGATCGCAGGCGCTCCTGTCTGTGATGCAGCGTCAAGGGTAACTGCAGCCATGGTCTCCAAGCTGTTAGTCCATGCTGCTGCAAACGTCGTCGAACTGTTCGTGCAGATGGTTGTTGACTTGCAAACGTCCCCATCTGTCAGGGATCGAGACCTGGCTGCACGACCCGTTACAGCCACGTGGATGCCTGTCATCTCGACTGCTAGTGATACGAGGCCGTTGGGATCCAGCACGGCGTTCTGTATTACCCTGCTGAACCCACCGATTCCATATTCTGCTAACAGCCATCGGATCTCAACCAACATCAGCAGCAATGTCGCGATACGATAAACCACAATCGCGATAGGCTACAATCCGAACTTCATCAAAGTCGGAAACGTGATGGTACGCATTCCTCCTCCTTACCCGAGGCATCACAACAACGTAGCACCAGGCTACGCCGGTCAACTACTGTTTGTGTATGAGAAATCGGTTGGAAACGTTCCTCATGTCAGCACGTTGTAGGTGTCGCCACCGGCGCCAACCTTGTGTGAATGCTCTGTAAAGCCAATCATTTGCATATCACAGCATCTTTTTGCTGTCGGTTAAATTTTGCGTCTGTAGCACGTCATTTTCGTGGTGTAGCAAATGGCCAGTAGTGTACTTCAAAAATGTTATAAGAAAAAGATGAGTTATATAAATAGAGTGATTGGTCTAAAGTTAGCAGTAAATCAAATAAATAAACAAACAATGTGTACCTCAAAAAGGAGGGTGAAGTTAGTGCAAGTATATGTTGCCGAAGTTCTAGAAGACACTTCTTAGGAAGCGTATTAATTTCTGTGTACAGTGACAAGTGTAGACTTGCATTATGAGAAATAGTAGTGGTTCTGAAACTGAACCCTGTGGAGCAAAGCGCGCCGCCCGTAATTAGGAAAGTTGCACCGCTGCGCGTCTGGTGGTGTAGCCAGCAGGTCCGACCCTTTGCGGACAGCCGTAATGTCGTCCGGTGGCTACACTGGGGAGTCGGCCGTATGCAGATGCCGGGAATTGCAAGGCAAGCAGAGCAGAGCAGAGCAGAGGCCGAATGCGACTGCTGGCCGGCCAGGCTGGTGCGGCTATTGTCGCGCCAGACAATAAGGACGCCCGGAGCTCCCCGTCTAATAAGCGGACGTCCTATTAACTCGCAAAACGCCGCTTTGTGCTGCCGTGTCCGGTAATAGCCATGGAGCTGCCCTCAGGCCGGCTAAATCACGACGCCAGTGCTTGTCCTCCCAAGACGGTGTGTTGGAGTAACAACAAACCATGTCTCGTCTCGTCTATGTGTAAGTTACTAACTGCGTTTCTAGACCAGTTAGACTCTCTGATAGGAAGGTCCGAGACAACCTCAGCCCGCCTCTTGCACATCTACAACATCAACAACAACTACTACCACGACTACTACTACAAGTTAAAGCACCTATTATATTTTCTCTCTACTTATATACCTACTATATTTTCTCTCTAACTCCCTGTACTTCCACAGATCTTCAACCGCCACTCAACCAATTCCTGAGTGGTGCTTAGCGAGTTTCATGTCACACTTAATTGTGATCCGCCCTCCCATCATATGTCGTATACAGAGTTCCCTACCAACCTGTACATTTAAATACAATAACATGAGAATGATTATTGTAGACACAGTATGGAGACATTCAAGGAACTCATAGCTTTAGAAGTTGGTACTTTATCTCGGATTCTTCCTCACTACCCATAGCACATTTTTAGCTTTTGTCTGTCGAATGTATTCTTCAGTTTAATCTTTCATTTTCTTTATTTACTTCTTCTAAACTAGTATCGTTTCACATCACTGTAAGTCGTACAGTATTCACATATTTCCCTCCTTCTGAATGTGGAAACATATTAAACAGACGTTTTGCACAAATATAAAGTACATCGTGTGGAATCATATGACACAATCGTGGCTACTCAAATGTAAGCGAAAGTGAATTAATAAGTTTCCTTTAATTTACGCCTATGGTCACAAAATTTTTGTTAACAGATTACCGGTTTCGGTCTTTAATGGCCATCATCAGATCTGTTTCATAAAAACAAAGTCCTAATGTAATACAGCCATAGTGGCACCGTCAAACCTTAAATGCGGAATCAGCAGATGCATCGTCAAATCCATATAAATAACATCACATGCACGGGCCACGTTGTTAGTATATTACCGTTTAAGACAAGCTTGTCAGTAGTACTACTGACAACATGGCTCATGCATGTGATGTTATTTATATGGATTTGACGATGCTTCTGCTGATTCCGCATTTAACACTTGACGATGCCACTATGGCTGCAGGACATTAGGACTTTGTTTTTATGAAACAGATCTGATGATGAACATTGAAGACTGAAACCGGTAATCTGTGAATAAAATGTTTGTGACCATAGACGTAAATTAAAGGAAACTTATTACATATACGGGTCACTGTTCTCTCGGGACAATGTCGCAGCTTGTGAGACGAATGTGAATTATTTCCAATTTGATAACACGTACGGTACGGTCGCCGATAATACCCACAGTAAGCATTCTGTCTCTATTTTACCTTACGTTAAATTAATTATTTACTGGCTTCTTTTGCTTTGGCATTTGACCTTTGATTACCCCTCCTTTAGATTAGAATATTTATAAACTTTAGAAGTGGTTTCTGTTCATGCCAGGTAATGTTTGAGTAATAACTGAACAAATACTAAAGGTACAAATGAATGCTTGTATTATTATTGAAGAATCGAGTTTGCCAAGATCGATAGCAGTTCAGTTTATTACTATGACCAGTTATGACAGATCATCGAATCTGAAAGTTGCAGTGACAAACATCCCACGTAAACGTGGTTTGGAGACGTACGACTTCATATAAGCACTACATACGAAGCTTCAACGTTAGAACAGAACTCCGAACATTATTAGATGTACATCCTTCTTACAACAGTGAAAGTCACGTAGTGATTTTGCGTCAAACTGTAATAAAAATTGGCAAGAAACATCAGCATGTCACAAATAAAATTACACACAATTAAAATCTAAGACTTACACTAACTGCTTGACATTGTGCAACTGTGATCGTTGCAAACGACGTATACAAATTTGGAAGACATAATTCCAGTGGAGAAATCCGTGGACCATTCGCACACACAACTTACCCTTTATTTTAAAAGACCCCTCATGTAAATATCTCAATGTTATTGTCTGTTGTATGTTTTTGTGTTACGGACTGGCGATCGGACAACGATGTGCAGATGACATTCTTTCACTATCATGCTCAGCACTGTACTCTTCATAGTAAGAAAATTCCAGTCAAATTTACAAATTTCAAAATTAGATCAGTAATAAACATCGCAATTACGCTTCCACTACAATTGTGAGGAACTGGCAGATTTTAGTTGTACATGATTTAATTATTCGTAGAGAAATGATAAAGAAAAGAAAATATAATACAAAATAAAGTGTCCCTTTATTAAACTCTACTATAATTCACTGTCTTCAATCAATAATTTCTCTATTGGATAAGCAGTAACCACAATAATCAGGATGATCATTAAGAAAGAAGTATTGTTGGTAGAAACGAGGAACTGCCTTTCTCTGTCTATTAGGTAGAGCATTTATGGTCCAGGTGAATAAACAAGACAGAATGACTGAGCGAAACGTTATAATATAGCTACCTAGGACTAATGGTTATGGCGAAAATAATTTAATAGACAGTAAGCTGTGCATGAGTATCAACGAGAATGTCACGAGGAATTCTATAAGAATCACGATTCTGTCAACCGGTAAACTTTCTCAGACACTGATTAAAAATATTTTACAACGTTTGATGGCCAATAAAGTATTTCAAACCAATAATATGCTATGATTTAAGCCAAGGAACAATGTACATTTATGAGTCGACAAATAGCAATGTACTGGTACGTGTATAGGGAACCGCACGACACAGATCTGTAAGTCCATGGTATTGGTGATAATCTGAGAAAACCGTCCCGAAACACGTGTGTTACAAAACCCCACTGTATCCTACACATGTACTCCAACATCAATACGGGTTATGATCACCATTCACACGTACACAGGCCGCACAACGGGTTGGCATACTCTAGATCAAGTGATCGAGCAGCTGCTAGGGTATAGCCTCCCATTCTTACACCAGTACCTGTCGGAGTTCCTGACGTGTCCTAGAGGTTTGAAGACGTGCTGCGATACGTTCCTAGACGTTCTGGATGGCGTTTAGGTATGGAGAACAGCTAGGCCACTCCGTTTGTCTGATATCTTCTGTTTCAAGGTACTCCTCCACGATTGCAGCTCCGTGGGGCCGTGCGTTATGATGCATCAGGAGGAAGGCGCGACCCACTGCACCCCTGAAATGGAGGACGTACGGATACATCTGACCGGTTACAGTTCCTCTGTCAAAGACATGCAGGGGTGTACGTGGACCAATCATAATCCCACCCCACACCATCAAACCACGACCTCCATACAAGCCCCTTTTAAGGACATTAAGGAGTTGGTGTGTGATTCCTGGTTCACGCCAGATGAAAACCCGGCGAGAATAACTGTTCAGACTATACCTGGACTCGTCTGGGCACATAGCCTGGGACCACTGTTCCAAAGAGCATGTACTGTGTTTTTGACACCAGGCTTTACGGGCTCTCCTGTGACCAGGGGTCAGTGGAATGCACCTTGCAGGTCTCCGGGCGAATAAACCATGTCTGTTCAGTCGTCTGTAGACTGTGTGTCTAGAGATAACAGTACCAGTGGCTGCTGTAAGGTCCCAAGCAAGGCTACCTGCAGTTCTCCGTGGCCGTCTGCGGGCACTGGTGGTCTTCTTGTGGAGTTGTACACTGTGGACGTCCCGTAGTGTAGCGCCTGGACACGTTTCCTGTCTGCCTGAATCGTTGCCATAATCTTGAGATCACACTCTGTGGCACACGGAGGGACGGTGCTACGACCTGCTGTGTTTGACCAGCCTCCAGTGGCCCTAGTAATCTATCCCTCATAACGTCATCAATATGTGTTCTTTGAGCAATTTTCAACACGCAGTCACCATTAGCACGTCTGAACACGTCTGCACACTTACTCGCTGCATCGTACTCTGACATCCACCAACGCACCTCTGCGTATGTGTACTGCTGCCAGCGCCACCGTAAGGACGACCGCAGGACAAATGCACTGCATGGTCATACCACGAGATGATGTAAACCCGCAAACCGCCCACCAGAGCGTTGATTCACCGTGTATCAGCATTATCCTTAACGTATGAGCATGAGTGTAGTTTAGGTATACGGGACATCAAAAAGTTTCCGTTCGAGGAGCGTACAGTCGAGAATCGGCATGCCAATCAGGTAAAATCGCCCACAGTACTGAGGCAGTCAAACCGCCGATGCACCACGCTGAAGATACCCAATGGTAAAACGCTGTGGGTGTTGCTTGGTTATGTCCGTAAGTGCCTGCTGCACATCCTCCTCCTACAAGAATCGTCGACCCTTCAAGGGTTTCTCTTAAGTGTCATGTCCGCATGGGGAGAGATCAGGACTATACGGTTAGTACTCGTGCGCCTCCCACTTCAGTTTCCGTATCTTAGAGCCTACGACACTTGCTATATCGGGCCGTGTGTTATCATGAAGCAGCAGCAGCCTTGACACACCACTCCACGATGGTGGGATTCGACAGACATGCTGCCCATTACACATTCTTCCTTCTCCGATGAATATCCACAGGTGTCTGTCCGTCGGTAGGAGAGAACAGTATAACGGCACGTTGGTGTAGTTTGGACGCATTTGCTAATAACATTGCCAAACTCCACATTTCCCCTTTGGCCGCACGCACTTGAGAAAGACGCAAATATCTCACTAAACCATTCTCTACATGTCGGTGCTTATATACCCGCACCTAAGTTGCGCTGCGTTGCACACTCGTCCTCGAACGGAGACTTTCTGATGGCGTCTTACACAAACAGCGCGGGAGCGCATTTCAGCTTTACAGTATCGAGAACGGGGCCGCAGCCTTGCATACTCATGAAACTGGCCACCCTCTGTTACGAACTGATGAGCATCTTGCAATTTTGCATACACAAGATAAAAGCAAGATACTGGATCTAATAGAACAGTTGCTGATCACTGTACATAGCGTCGTAAGCCGTAATACATTAAATGAACAGCTCTCAGATGATACAAACAACATTTTGGAAATCTTTACGGATCTCTTTTAATACTCGTTTCTGTGCTCTATTAACTGCTGTACAGTATATTGTGATTTTCCTGCTCACGATCGGATTTGAATTTCCGGGATGCCTCGCACGGTTATACACCTTCTTTATTTCTTTGGTGTCTCATCGTTTCCAGTTTAAGTTGACGATGTGCTCATTCGTGTTACTTCTGTTTTAGTCTGCGAAATATGGGTTTCAGGTAGATACACGAGGCCTGCAAGCATATCTATATCTACAATTACATACTCGTGCATGCTCCGAAAGCCACCGTACCGTGCCTGGGGTCGGTACCTTGTTCGTTCCCTTGTTTATTCCTTTTTCTGTTCCACTCAGAGGGAAAAACGACTGATAATGTTCCTCCGTACTATCCCTAATTTCTCTTAGCCTGTCATCATTGGTGTTACGCGAAATGTACGTTGGTGTCAGTAGAGTCGTTCTGCATACGGATTCAAATACTCGTTCCCTAGTTTTTCTCAAATGTGTTCCTCTGAAAGAAAGTCGGCTTTCTTTTACCTTAAGGCATTTTCTATGAACAGTACAGTATAACGATTTTTTTTTTAAATTTACAATACTTAATTACATCGAAGGTAAAAGAGCTACAACTACAAGGCCTATAGAAAGTGTCCTGCTGGATTAGTCATTGGTTTTTCTGTGATAATATTGGTTAGAAACCGTAAACTGCACTCTTACACACATTCAACGTGTTACCAACCTGTAAACCTAGTATACAGCATCCATAATGCTGTTGAATCGCTATTTGCAGTAAATTACAGTTTTCCTCGCCGATTTGTAGTACTTTATCCATGGCCACATTTTGCCTGTTCGTTTTGTTTGGAACAGCCGACATAAGTTAAGCCTTCTTCAACTCTCTTTAGACTTAATTTTCTTGATTTTATTCTCTTCTCTCCGGTGGCGATGATTTTCCTTTCTGATTGTCGAAATCGCTTCAGCTGCCTCCCTCGTAGTCATTTCATTAGACACAAACTCGTTCACAGACATCTCCATTCTACTCTCCTCTTACTTTTCAATCTGCAAAGAAGTAAGGAGAAGAAAACGTAATTTAAAAGTTGACACTTGAAGCCATTCGGATGGCCGGCAGTGCACAATGAACGCAGTAGGATCCACTCTTATTGCAAGATCTTTTGTATAAATTATCATGAATCATTTGTCAGATGTCATTCCTTACACAACACAGAAACCAACGAAATTAATCGCAGGTCTCAAAATAGCTTCCTGCGCTAAGACCTAGAGCAACACCACCAAGTACTCGGAGCAAAGCATTGGGGAGAGGAAGAAGACCTCCTGCACCAGTGCACTTGAATACACAGACTAACTTCCGCTTACTCCACACTACTGCCATTTTCAGAAAATGAGATCACAGTTACGCCAAGCTGGCCAATACTGTGTGACTCTCCCTTTCTCAAAATTCAATCGAACACTTGTTCTGTAAGCCACCTCTTCCATGGATTACCTGCTTACCTTATATTGTTCCAATGAATTGGCCTGCCATTAGTTTTTTCCACAATCAGCAACGTCAGTGAAAAGCGTCGTACAGCATCTGCTAGGTCATTTGCACTGACGGAGAAAATTCACAGCAGTATGACGGAGTTGTGCGACATAAACGAAAGTTCGTTGGCGTGTTTCTTCATCCGATGGATGAAGTCTATTTCAAATTTCGCTGCAGTCGCTTGTGAGTGGCGCTACCAATGACACTATAGGTTACGTTAGGGACTCTTCCGAGACAGACGCCCTGTATAACGTTGCAGTCCACCGACTTCCAACCACCGCCATTTGTGGCTTCAGCGCTGTCAAGCAAGAGCTCATTGGAGAGCAACGTGGAGGGGGTCTGTTGTGTTTTCTGATGAAATCTGGTTCTGCTTTGGTACCAATGATGGCAGTATATTGGTTTGAAGGACTTCAGTTGAGGACCTGGAACCAACGTGTCTGAGTGCCGGGGGCACAAGACCGTCATCTGGAGCTTTGGCCTGGGATGCCATTCCGTGCGACAGCAGCCACCCTCTAGCGGTTATTCCAGGAACTCTGACCGCAAAACTGTACGTCAGTCTCGAGATTCGACCTGTCGTTCTACCATTCACAAAGAGTTTCCCAGGTGGTGTTTTCCATCAGGATAACGCTCTTCCATATACCGCTATTGTAACGCAACAGGCGCTACGGGGTGTTGACGTGTTGCCTTCGCCTGCTCTATCACAAGATCTGTCCCAAATCGAGCACATATGGGATAACACAGCACGACTTCACCAGCGTCATCCACACTCAGCATTAACCCTTCTTCTATTGACTGACTAAGTGCAACAGGCGTGGAACTCAATCCCACAAACTGACATCCAGACCTGAAAAATACCATGCGTGACCATTTGCATGTTTGCATCAACATCCTGGCGAATGCACCGATTATTAACGCACCAGCAGTTCACGTTTGCGATGACTTATCTCGCGCTTACATTGACCTGTAATGCTGCAATGTCAGTCACTTAAAAATGTTAAATAGAAAAACGTACTCTCCAATATTCATTACTCTACATTATTTTGTTCCTTCAGCCTATCACACTTCCTGAACGTAGTCCTGAAATTTCTCTTACAGCTGTCGATTTTGTTACCTTAAAAGCAAGGTGTTGAGTTCTATATGTAAACAAGTCCTTACGCCAGGCAGAAGTCTACCACGAAAGTCGGTAAGCTTGTGTCTTGTTTAATATACACTCTCCATCATAAGAATAAATCTGATGTAACCATTACGCCATGTATTCTTTCACGTTTGCTGGAACCTCATTGGATTCCGTTTAACGTGTCGCGGAAACCAAGCTGTGACCAGTACAGTCAAGTGCGATCATAAGAATACGTTGTATGCTATTTTACACGCACAGACTAAGCGATAATGCCGGCCGCTGTGGTCGAGCGATTCTAAGCGCTTCAGTCCACAACCATGCGCTGCTACGGTCGCAGGTTCGCATCCTGCCTCGGGCATGGATATGTGTCATGTCCTTAGGTTAGTTAGGTTTAAGTTGCTCTAAGTCTATGGGACTGATTACCTCAAATGTTAAGGCGGATAGTGCTTACAGCCATTTGAACTATTCTTTGAGCGATAATGCGCGACAACAGCATTACCGGCCCATTAAGCTTGGACAGCACTGGCCAACCAGCGGTCCAATTAATCTACAATGGTGTGAGCAGTTGTAACTCAGATGTAAAAAGAGACGAGCAAAGAAACAATGTAGCTTCAGATGTTATTTAATTTTTAAAAGGAATGAAATAATATTCGCCCAAACTCCAGCACTGCCGGACGCTTCTTAGGTGGCCAGACGGAACGCATAAAATTCTTTCGTACTTACGTAGAATTCTAATCGCAAAACAAGAGTGATGAAAATTACTCAAACACAGGGTAACTTTTCTCAGCGAGCTATCTGTGATACCAAAGCGTACTGCAGGGATTTCACCGTAATTTTTACTGTTGTTGTTGTGGTCTTCAGTCCTGAGACTGGTTTGATGCAGCTCTCCATGCTACTCTATCATGTGCAAGATTCTTCATCTCCCAGTACCTACTGCAACCTACATCCTTCTGAATCTGCTTAATGTATTCATCTCTTGGTCTCCCCCTACGATTTTTTCCCTCCACGCTGCCCTCCAATACTAAATTGGTGATCCCTTGATGCCTCAAAACATGTCCTGCCAACCGATCCCTTCTTCTAGTCAAGTTGTGCCACAAACTTCTCTTCTCCCCAATTCTATTCAGTACCTCCTCATTAGTTATGTGATCTACCCATCTAATCCTCAGCATTCTTCTGTAGCACCACATTTCGAAAGCTTCTATTCTCTTCTTGTCCAAACTCGTTATCGTCCATGTTTCACTTCCATACATGGCTACACTCCATACAAATACTTTCAGAAACGACTTCCTGACACTTAAATCTATACTCGATGTTAACAAATTTCAGAAACGCTTTCCTTGCCATTGCCAGTCTACATTTTATATCCTCTCTACTTCGACCATCATCAGTTATTTTACTCCCTACATAGCAAAACTCCTTTACTGCTTTAAGTGTCTCATTTCCTAATCTAATTCCCTCAGCATCACCCGATTTAATTTGACTACATTCCATTATCCTCGTTTTGCTTTTGTTGATGTTCATCTTATATCCTCCTTTCAAGACACTGTCCATTCCGTTCAACTGCTCTTCCAAGTCCTTTGCTGTCTCTGACAGAATTACAATCTCATCGGCGAACCTCAAAGTTTTTACTTCTTCTCCATGAATTTTAATACCTACTCCGAATTTTTCTTTTGTTTCCTTTACTGCTTGCTCGATATACAGATTGAATAATATCGGGGAGAGGTTACAACCCTGTCTCACTTCTTTCCCAACCATTGCTTCCCTTTCATACCCCTCGACTCTTATAAGTACCATCTGGTTTCTGTACAAATTGTAAATAGCCTTTCGCTCCCTGTGTTTTACCCCTGCCACCTTTACAATTTGAAAGAGAGTATTCCAGTTAACATTTTCAAAAGCTTTCTCTAAGTCTACAAATGCTAGAAACGTAGGTTTGCCTTTTATTAATCTTTCTTCTAAGGTAAGTCGTAAGGTTAGTATTGCCTCACGTGTTCCAACATTTCTACGGAATCCAAACTGATCTTCCCCGAGGTCCGCTTCTACCAGTTTTTCCATTCGTCTGTAAAGAATTCGCGTTAGTATTTTGCAGCTGTGACTTATTAAACTGATAGTTCGGTAATTTTCACATCTGTCAACACCTGCTTTCTTTGGGATTGGAATTATTATATTCTTCTTGGTCTGAGGGTATTTCGCCTGTCTCATACATCTTGCTCACCAGATGATAGAGTTTTGTCATGATTGGCTCTCCCAAGGCCATTAGTAGTTCTAATGGAATGTTGTCTACTCACGGGGCCTTGTTTTGACTCAGGTCTTTCAGTGCTCTGTCAAACTCTTCACGCAGTATCTTATCTCCCATTTCGTCTTCATCTACATCCTCTTCCATTTCCATAATATTGTCCTCAAGTACATCGCCCTTGTATAAACCCTCTATATACTCCTTCCACCTTTCTGCCTTCCCTTCTTTGCTTAGAACTGGGTTGCCATCTGAGCTCTTTATATTCATACAAGTGGTTCTCTTCTCTCCAAAGGTCTCTTTAATTTTCCTGTAGGCAGTATCTATCCTACCCCTAGTGAGACAGGCCTCTACGTCCTTACATTTGTCCTCTAGCCATCCCTACTTAGCCATTTTACACTTCCTGTCGATCTCATTTTTGAGACGTTTGTATTCCTTTTTGCCTGCTTCATTTACTGCATTTTTATATTTTCTCCTTTCATCAATTAAATTCAATATTTCTTCTGTTACCCAAGGATTTCTATTAGCCCTCGTCTTTTTACCTACTTGATCGTCTGCTGCCTTCACTACTTCATCCCTCAGAGCTACCCATTCTTCTTCTACTGTATTTCTTGCCCCCATTCCTGTCAATTGTTTCCTTATGCTCTCCCTGAAACTCTCTACAACGTCTGGTTCTTTCAGTTTATCCAGGTCCCATCTACTGAAGCAAAAAAAGTGTTCAAATGTGTGTGAAATCGTATTGGACTTAACTGCTAAGGTCATCAGTCCATAAGCTTACACTCTACTTAACCTAAGTTATCCTAAGGACAAATACTCACACCCATGCCCGAGGGAGGACTCGAACCTCTGCCGGGACCAGCCGCACAGTCCATGACTGCAGCGCCTTAGACCGAATACTGAAGCCAATTAAGGTGTTAATTATACTCTGTCGTCAGGTAATCTCCTAGCTTGTTCCTTATCCGAATCCGGGAAATACATTTCAGTTTTGAAATTGTTATTTGGTATGTTGATAACGCGTCACTGGGTGTTGTGTGATGTCCTTAGGTAGGTTAGGTTTAAGTAGTTCTAAGTTCTAGAGGACTGATGACCATAGATGTTAAGTCCCATAGTGCTCAGAACCATTTGAACCATTTTTGATAACGAGTCAACAGCAGAGTCCACGAAGCCACTCAGGCGCCGTATTTTCTCCTTTAATGACATGGGGTTCTATATCCCGCAAACATTCGTCAGTGATATGTGAAAAACCTGCGTGCGTTAGCTCCAGTACGTCTGGCAGCTCAACGGTCGTGATATTTGTCGGGCCAAATCCCTTAACTTGGCTCCAGATCAGTTCTGTTGGATAAATATTTTATTGGTACAGTGGCAAATATAAAAATATAGCATTTGTGTGGTGTGATCAATGCTGTGAAAATGATTCTTTTCCATGTTTCCACGACAATTATCTACATCTGTGGTACAAAACATTTGACATAGACCAAATAAACAGTACTGGGTTTTTCATTTTTGCATTAGAAAGCTAAACTATTACGTTTTCTTAATTTAAGCAACCTTTATTAACTCTTTCATAAAATGTCGATAGTGTAGAATTTATATTTAGTTACAGAATGTATATATAGAGCCACATCGGTTGCATAGCAGGCCGCGGTGGCCGCGCGGTTCTAGACCCTCCAGTCCGGAGCCGCGCTGCTGCTACGGTCGCAGGTTCGAATCCTGCCTCGGGCATGGGTGTGTGTGATGTCCTTACGTTAGTTAGGTTTAAGTAGTTCTAAGTTCTAGGGGACTCATAACCACAGCAGTTGAGTCCCATAGTGCTCAGAGCCATTTGAACCATTTTTTTTCGGTTGCATAAAATATTTGTCAAATTGACTATGGTTTCGTCAGCACTAGGGCAGTCTTCATCAGATTGAAAAATTACATGGATTACTTGTAATCACACCTTGAGTGAAAAACGTCCGAGCAAAAGTGTTTTCGTCAGATATTGTATTTGAAATAAAAACAGGTGCCACCGTTGAATATTACGCTATCGATACTGTTGTACATACAATATGTGGCTGTGTCTCAGCGATACCTGATACAGTCCTTCGAAACCGATGATCTCTTTTAATTTATTAAAAAAGTTTAAGAACAACTTATTTGTCGCAATTTTTAACCGTGTTCCACAAGCGTGTTTCACTTCGGAACAGTAAGCAGCCTCAGAAGTTTTCACACTGCGAATTAACAGTGCAGAGCCTGTGACTGTACACGAATTTTGAGATGAAAGCTAGATAGCTGAAGTGTGGTTAAGGAATTTGGAAATTTGTGGTAAGGTCTTATGGGACTGATGAGGTCATCGACCCTTAAGCCTACACAAAACTTAATCTAACTTAAGCTATGGACAACACACACACAGCCATGTCCAAGGGAGGACTCGAACCTCCGACGTGGGGCGCCGCACGGACCGTGACAAGACACCCTAGACCGCTTGGCTACCCCGCACGGCCCGTGATTAAGAAATACGTTGATGACTGTTAATACATTTGAATATCTTCATGTTTCATTCAACATAACTTTGTATTAATATTTCGCACATATAAGTAGGACCTACTTCATAGTGTATATGCGTTATGACCTCTGACCAGTCATCGTCTTTGTTTACACTACTTATATTCTTATGATGAACAATGTATATATGACAATGCAGGACTGTATGAAATACCTTCCTAAAGCCAAGAAACACAGCATCAACCTAAGCGCTGAGGTCTTTGAAGGTCTGACATCACGGGAAAACACGGAGACCTGAATTTCGCAATATCTGTTCGCAGTGTCAGTGTTGGTTTTTCTAAGGGCGTTTTTCGAAAGTGAAAGTTTCATTCGGGATGAAATTTTCACTCCGAATCGGAGTGTGCACTGACATGATACTTCCTGGCAGATTAGACTGTGTACCGGGTCCAGACAGACACGGGACCTGCGCCTTTCACCGGCAAGTGCTCTACCATTTGAGCTACCCAAACATGACTCACGTAGGGTTATCACAGCTTTTCGAAAGCTTTGTTGTTCCCAGAATGAAATTTTCACTCTGCAACGGAGTGTGAGCTGATATGAAACTTCTTGGCCGATTAAAACTGTGTGCCGGACCGAGACCCGAACTCGGGACCGTTGCCTTTCACGGGCAAGTGCTCTACCATCTAAGCTACCCAAGCACGACTCACGCCCCGTCCTCACAGCTTTACTTCTGCCAGTATCTCGTCTCCTACCTTCCAAACTTTGCAGAAGCTCTCCTGCGAAACTTGTAGAACTGGCACTCCTGAAAGAAAGGATATTGCGGAGTCATGGCTTAGCCACAGCCTGGGGGATTTTTCCAGAATGAAATTTTCATTCTGCAGCGGAGTGTGCGCTGATATGAAACTTCCTGGCAGATTTTAAAACTGTGTGCCGGACAGAGACTCGAACACGGGACCTTTGCATTTGCGGGCAAGTGCTCTACCATCTGAGCTGCCCAAGCACGACTGACGCCCGGTCCTCACACCTTTCTTCTGCCAGTATCTCGTCTCCTACCTTACAAACTTTACTGAAGCAAGGTTTCCAGGAGAGCTTCAGTTCGGAAGGTAGGAGACGAGATGCAGAAGTACAGATGTGAGGACGGGGCTTGAGTCGTGCTTGGGTAGCTCAGATGGTAGACCACTTGCCCGCCAAAGGCAAAGGTCCCAAGTTCGAGCCTCGGTCTGGCACACAGTTTTAATCTGCCAGGAAGTTTCAGTATTATCGCTTTCTACGCTTCCAGGTGCTGCAGTTGTAACGGACAGCAGTGTAGGTTCGGGAGAGCCTGCCATGAGCAGGAATGAACGCTGGAGAGAGAGAGAGAGAGCACCCACCACACACGATCGGTGGCACTTCACTTCTGTGACACATCGCCTTGAGCCCGGAGCCCGCTCTCGGCAAAGTGCTTCGCTGGCCGGGCGGCCTCCAGCGCGGACCGGAGCAACCTGCGACAGCCTCCAGCCGCCAGCCCGCAGCCTTATCCGGCGGATTAATTTCCTGCCCGGCCCACCACAGCCGCTGCCGCCACCACCGCTGCTGCCTTTCCTAATTAGGCGCCGTAATCCGTGCGACACTCGCTTAATTAGACGCGGACGCAGGCCGCTTTGGTTGGCCAGCTAGGGCCGCAGCGCGTTCGGTGCGGTCTCATTACCGCATCTCTGCGGGGGCGTGATCTGTCAAAGGCTGCCGAGGGCGACGACCGCGTGTCGCCCCTTACCCTCCTCCCCCGCCACCGTTGCCTCGTCATCATCGATGAAACAGTCATAATTATAAAATAATCACACAGCCGTGGAGGCTTCTGCGAGGGCGCGCACGCGGTCCTCCTGGCGCCACTCGCACGCACATTCCATCGACTCTGGCCATCGTCGTGTTATCTTTGCTCGATTGTGTGTTCCCTCTGTGGTTGTGTAGTTGTGAGTAGTGTGTGGGATGGAGCTGGACGGATGTGCCTGAGTGCTCGGCGTCCTGGAGATTGCAGAAAGCTGAAACAGTTGACCGTTGTGCTGTGGAGGCCCACGTTTTCCTGCAGCGTCGACCGTTGCTACAGACGAGTTTAGCGGGCAAGGAACGGCTCTCGTCGCGTGCAACCTGTTTACGGAGTGCGTCAGTCAACTGTGGTGTGCTAAATAAGCGTAAATGTACTGAACAACCTGTTAGTAGCTACGAATATTACCCGGGGCCTACCAGGATTCTTGAAGCTACTTGCCTTTGGCCTCCTTGGTGTTTATATGAAATTATGCGTGTCTATTTTTTTAATTACCGATATTGTGAATGGTTTGATGAGCGCCGCCAGGAACTCCCATCCTCTTCATCTCAGAGCTAGTACTTCCAACGTATGTCCTCATTTATTTGCCGCATGTATTCCAAACTCTGTCTTCCTGCACGGTTTTGGCCCTCAACAGCTCCCTCTAGTATCATGAAAGCCTGATGTGTTACAAGATGTCTTATCATCTTGTCACTTCTCCTTGTCAGTGTTCTCTACAAATTCTGAGCAACGGTAAAAAATTGCTGTTTTGAAGAGCGCACCGAAGCGCGTAGTGTGAAGCAGTCGCGTTCCGTTTTTGGCGGTGGCGCCGCTGTGGCAATCGCAGCTTAGGTGTCTCCCTCTGGTGGGAAAGGGGAAAGGTAGCCGGCTCACGTGCATTTAAGGGGCGCTATGAGCTCGCTAGGGATCGGTGTGGGTCAGTCTCTCGTCCCCAGCTTGCTAGTCTCTCTCTCGTCGCCGGCCGGTGTGGCCGAACGGTTCTAGGCACCACAGTCTGCAACCGCAGGACCGCTACGGTCGCAGGATGGAATCATGCCTCGGGCATGGAAGTGTGTGATGTCCTTAGGTTAGGTTTAAGTAGTTGTAAGTTCTAGGGGACTGATGACCGCAGATGTTAAGTCCCATAGTGCTCAGAGCCATTTTAACCATTTGTCTCTCGTCCGCATTTGTTAGGCAGTTAGTGTCTGTCTGTCGTTCGGAGTGCTAGTATGTCTGTCGTTCGGATCAACCTTTAAAGCCGGCAAAATGAGAGTCTTTCCACTCCGACAGTAAGAGAACTCAGCGAGTGGTCGCCCGGCCGAGCTTAGTTCCTGCATCTGAGTCTGCGTGTTAGGCCACCAGTCTGCTCGAGTTTGCTCAGGCAGTGGTCATTGGTGGTTGGATCGATCGGTTGGTCGGTCGCGCACTGAGACATGACTTGTCCGTCTTGAGCGTCGGCGCATGTGAGGTCGCCACGTGAGTCCAGTGGGCCGCGCCGTACAGTGAGGGGTAGTGACTTCGCGGTCGACACGAGAGCAACAGGAGTCAACCCACGACATCAATCTGGCCGGTGCGAGCTGCGACGCCGTGAGACGGGAGATCAGCGCGCCTTCCTGCGTCCATCGAAGCAGCAGGCAGCGGACGGTTCCGTAGAGCGATATGGGGGTGCTGCGCCAGGTCTTCTCGAAAAATCGCAGTTTATTAGAAGTTAAGTTATTGGTGATATGTTGCTTGATTTACTCTTGTTAAATTCTACTTGTTTTCTTGGTGCGGTCACCAGCCGTTTTTCTTTGGGGTCGTCCGACCATTCTTCTCCGTTTGCCCACCCGCGGGAAGGTGGCTGCTTATAAATTGGGTGGTCCGTGTTTCCCTTGTGGCGTAGGGGTGAGATAGAGCAGCCTGCGGTTCGGATTGTTCGGTAAACTCCCTGTCAATCTACCGTACGTTAGTAGCTGCCTCTGTCATGTTTGTCGGATTTGGTGTGTTAACGAATTTATTGCTGGCAGTGTAACGGCCTAATAGCTGAAATAAGTTTTGATCTTTGGAAACTTTGGTATTATTGCCTATGATCTTGAGATGTGCTATCTGTGTACTGTAGAGCTTCTTAACTATTGTTTATATAATATTGCATTTCATGGGCTTTTATTTAAATGATCATTTTAGTATATAAGGTTGCCACCCTTTCACGGTAAGACTTTTCTTAGAAGTTAAAATTGGGTTGCACCTTCGGTGGCAAGGTTAATATTTTAATTGTTATTGTTTTGTACCATTTCCATCCCTCCTACTGGGGGTGCATAGTTTGTGTACTTGTGTAAATTGTTAAAACTCTTAGTTTAAAGTTATCTGGTGTGTTGCAGATATGCACCAGTGTAGTCTTTCAGAGGCTGTTGTGAGCGGTGGTAATTACGGACGTGTCAAAAGGAGCGGCAAGGTTCTCTGCCCGAAAGCTCATCAGGTCAAAACTTGTTTATCTCTCCCTCTGAATAAATTATAACTTACATATTTAGAGGGTGCTTTCTGATTTTTTTTTTTAACAATCGTACTGACCAACTAGGATTACGTTAGCAACTTCAGTTCCTCTTCTTCCTTTATTGTTGTTTCCTATTTTTCCAGTATTCCCTCATTTTCTCCTCATGAGGTCTCTTCCATTCTTCTGTCCATGTTGTTCCGGATTTTTTATTTCTTCTGCTTTGAAAGCCTTCCAAATTTAGTATTTTGTTTTTAAAACGGTTTCTTTCTGCTATTTCTGATTCTTTCGAGATGCTTCAAATGGCTCTGAGCACTATGGGACTAAACATCTATGGTCATCAGTCCCCTAGAACTTAGAACTACTTAAACCTTACTAACCTAAGGACAGCACACAACACCCAGTCATCACGAGGCAGAGTCTGATTCTTTGATGTTGTTTCTTTCAAGATCTTTTCTTACTTCTGTAATCCATGCTACTGTCGATTTCTTCTTTCAGAAATATAGGAGTATTTGTTTTGATAGTCTGTTTCCATCCATTCGGCAGAGATGTCCAAAAAAAGTTAATCTTCGTTTGGCCATTACTTCAGATATTTTTTCTATATTTTTGTAGATCTCCCCATTACTTCTTATTTTCCAACCATCTGCAGTTTTCATTCTACATCACATCTACATCTACATTTATTCTCCGCAAGCCACCCAACGGTGTGTGGAGGAGGGCACTTTACGTGCCACTGTCATTACCTCCCTTTCCTGTTCCAGTCGCGTGTGGTTCGCGGGAAGAACGACTGTCTGAAAGCCTCCGTGCGCGCTCGAATCTCTCTAATTTTACATTCGTGATCTCCTCGGGAGGTATAAGTAGGTGGCAGCAATATATTCGATACCTCATCCAGAAACGCACCCTCTCGAAACCTGGCGTGCAAGCTACACCGCGATGCAGAGCGCCTCTCTTGCAGAGTCTGGCACTTGAGTTTATTAAACATCTCCGTAACGCTATCACGGTTACCAAATAACCCTGTGACGAAACGCGCCGCTCTTCTTTGGATCTTCTCTATCTCCTCCGTCAGACCGATCTGGTACGGATCCCACACTGATGAGCAATACTCAAGTATAGGTCGAACGAGTGTTTTGTAAGCCACCTCCTTTGTTGATGGACTACATTTTCTAAGCACTCTCCCAATGAATCTCAACCTGGTACCCGCCTTACCAACAATTAATTTTATATGATCATTCCACTTCAAATCGTTCCGCACGCATACTCCCAGATGTTTTACAGAAGTAACTGCTACCAGTGTTTGTTCCGCTATCATATATTCATACAATAAAGGATCCTTCTTTCTATGTATTCGCAATACATTACATTTGTCTATGTTAAGGGACAGTTGCCACTCCATGCACCAAGTGCCTATCCGCTGCAGATCTTCCTGCATTTCGCTACAATTTTCTAATGCTGCAACTTCTCTGTATACTACAGCATCATCCGCGAAAAGCCGCATGGAACTTCCGACACCATCTACTAGGTCATTTACATATATTATGAAAAGCAATGGTCCTATAAGACTCCCCCGTGGCACGCCAGAGGTTACTTTAACGTCTGTAGACGTCTCTCCATTGATAACAACATGCTGTGTTCTGTTTGCTAAAAACTCTTCAATCCAGCCACAAAGCTGGTCTGATATTCCGTAGGCTCTTACTTTGTTTATCAGGCGACAGTGCGGAACTGTATCGAACGCCTTCCGGAAGTCAAGAAAAATAGCATCTACCTGGGAGCCTGTATCTAATATTTTTTGGGTCTCATGAACAAATAAAGCGAGTTGGGTCTCACACGATCGCTGTTTCGGAATCCATGTTGATTCCTACATAGTAGATTCTGGGTTTCCAAAAACGACATGGTACTCGAGCAAAAAACATATTCTAAAATTCTACAACAGATCGACGTCAGAGATATAGGTCTATAGTTTTGCGCATCTGCTCGACGACCCTTCTTGAAGACTGGGACTACCTGTGCTCTTTTCTAATCATTTGGAACCCTCCGTTCCTCTAGAGACTTGCGGTACACGGCTGTTAGAAGGGGGGCAAGTTCTTTCGCGTACTCTGTGTAGAATCTAATTGGTATCCCATCAGGTCCAGTGGACTTCCCTCTGTTGAGTGATTCCAGTTCCTTTTCTATTCCTTGGACACTTATTTCGATGTCAGCCATTTTTTCGTTTGTGCGAGGATTTAGAGAAGGAACTGCAGTGCGGTCTTCCTCTGTGAAACTGCTTTGGAAAAAGGTGTTTAGTATTTCAGCTTTACGAGTGTCATCCTCTGTTTCAATGCCTGGATATGCTGTTTCGAGCCACTTACTGATTTAACGTAAGACCAGAACTTCCTAGGATTTTCTGTCAAGTCGGTACATAGAATTTTACTTTCGAATTCACTGAACGCTTCACGCATAGCCCTCCTTACGCTAACTTTGACATCGTTTAGCTTCTGTTTGTCTGAGATGTTTTGGCTGCGTTTAAACTTGGAGTGAAGCTCTCTTTGCTTTCGCAGTAGTTTCCTAACTTTGTTGTTGTACTACGGTGGGTTTTTCCCGTCCCTCACAGTTTTACTCGGCACGTACCTGTCTAAAACGCATTTTACGATTGCCTTGAACTTTCTCCATAAACACTCAACATTGTCAGTGTCGGAACAGAAATTTTCGTTTTGATCTGTTAGGTAGTCTGAAATCTGCCTTCTATTACTCTTGCTAAACAGATAAACCTTCCTCCCTTTTTTTATATTCCTATTAACTTCCATATTCAGGGATGCTGCAACGGCCTTATGATCATTGATTCCCTGTTCTGCACATACAGGGTCGAAAAGTTCGGGTCTGTTTGTTATCAGTAGGTCCAAGATGTTATCTACACGAGTCTGTTCTCTGTTTAATTGCTCGAGGTAATTTTCGGATAGTGCACTCAGTATAATGTCACTCGATGCTCTGTTCCTACCACCCGTCCTAGACATCTGAGTGTCCCAGTCTATATGTGGTAAATTGAAATCTCCACCTAAGACTATAACATGCTGAGAAAATTTATGTGAAATGTATTCCAAATTTTCTCTCAGTTGTTCTGCCACTAATGCTGCTGAGTCGGGAGGTCAGTAAAAGGAGCCAACTATTAACCTAGCTCGGTTGTCGAGTGTAACCTCCACCCATAATAATTCACAGGAACTATCCACTTCTACTTCACTACAGGATAAACTACTACTAACAGCGACGAACACTCCACCACCGGTTGCATGCAATCTATCCTTTCTAAACACCGTCTGTACCTTTGTAAAAATTTCGGCAGAATTCATCTCTGGCTTCAGCCAGCTTTCTGTACCTATAACGATTTCAGCTTCGGTGCTTTCTATCAGCGCTTGAAGTTCCGGTACTTTACCAACGCAGCTTCGACAGTTGACAATTACAATACCGATTGCTGCTTGGTCCCCGCATGTCCTGACTTTGCCCCGCACCCGTTGAGGCTGTTGCCCTTTCTGTACTTGCCCAAGGCCATCTAACCTAAAAAAACCGCCCAGCCCACGCCACACAAACCCTGCTACCCGTGTAGCCGCTTGTTGCGTGTAGTGGACTCCTGACCTATCCAGCGGAACTCGAAACCCCACCACCCTATGGCGCAAGTCGAGGAATCTGCAGCCCACATGGTCGCAGAACCGTCTCAGCCTCTGATTCAGACCCTCCACTCGGCTCTGTACCAAAGGTCCGCAGTCAGTCCTGTAGACGATGCTACAGATGGTGAGCTCTGCTTTCATCCCACTAGCGAGACTGGCAGTCTTCACCAAATCAGATAGCCGCCGGAAGCCAGAGAGGATTTCCTCCGATCCATAGCGACACACATCATTGGTGCCGACATGAGCGACCACCTGCAGATGGGTGCACCCTGTACCCTTCATGGCATCCGGAAGGACCCTTTCCACATCTGGAATGACTCCCCCCGGTATGCACAAGGAGTGCACATTGGTTTTCTTCCCCTCTCTTGCTGCCATTTCCCTAAGGGGCCCCATTACGCACCTGACGTTGGAGCTCCCAACTACCAGTAAGCCCACCCTCTGCGACCGCCCGGATCTTGCAGACTGAGGGGCAACTTCTGGAACAGGACAAGCAGCCATGTCAGGCCGAAGATCAGTATCAGCCTGAGACAGAGCCTGAAACTGGTTCATCAGACAAACTGGAGAGGCCTTCCGTTCAGCCCTCCGGAATGTCTTTCGCCCCCTGCCACACCTTGAGACGACCTCCCACTCTACCACAGGTGAGGGATCAGCCTCAATGCGGGCAGTATCCTGGGTAACCACAGTATTAGTCCGATTGGGGGATGCGTGGGACGAGCTGGCCGTCCCCGACAAACCCCCATCCGGACCCCCACAGTGATGCCCATTGGCAACAGCCTCAAGCTGTGTGACCGAAGCCAACACAGCCTGATGCTGGGAGCGAAGGGATACCAACTCAGCCTGCATCCGAACACAGCAGTTGCAGTTCCTATCCATGCTAAAAACTGTTGTGCAAAGAACGTCTGAACTAATCTACAGAGAGCGCAAACAAATCGACAAAATTTAAACGGTTATTAAAATACAAGATTGCCTAGTAAATGCAGTAATGCTGCTACTTGCGCACTGCTGACACACTGCTCGGCGGCGGAAGCAGACTACGCGAAATTACACTATTCAGGTACTAAAACGCGATGCTACAACTCTCAAATACTATAATACGCCCGAAATTTATGAATTAAACCCTGCAAGTACCAAAAAACACGCAAAGAAATTAAGAATTAAACTGTGTAACAAATGAGTGAGCTAGGAGTATACGACTTGCTGCTGCAGCTGCTTATCCAACGGCGGCAGGGAGCACCCATTATTTTTCTTTTAATCCTTCTTTCCAGTACCTCTAGTTTGTCCATCTTATAGTTCATCGTTGGGCATTCAGATCCATATAAATATTCTGGTCATACCACTGTGGTGTAGTGTTTTAGTTTTGTTTTTCTAGATATAGATTTCTTGTTGTAAATATTTTTGGTCAAACCATATGCTCTTTCCTTTTTGTTAATTCTTACATCTATTGCAGATTTTTCTAGTCTATTGTGTTGTATAGTTTCTCCAATATATTTAAATTTATGTACTCACTCTATTTTACCTATTTGCATTTCTATGTATTTTGGTGCATTTTTTTATATTTGTCATGAATTTTTTTTCAGCTGAAATTTTGAGACGCGTTCTGTTTGCTGATTTTTCCAGAATGTTCATTTGAGCAACTGCTTCTGTCAGGTTTTCTGAAAGTATTGCGAAATCATCCGCAAAAGCTAAGCAATTTACCTTAATTCCATTTCTTTCCTTCCCAGAGTTATTGGTTCAATTTTGTGATTTTTTATCTCCGAATTCCAGATCCTTACAATTTCTTCTAGAACACAGTTAAACAGTAAAGGCGATAAACCATCACCTTGTCTAACACCAGTTTTTATTTCAAATGGCTGATATACTTCTCCCATAAATTTGACTTTAGATACTGTACCTGTTAGTGTTTCACGAATTATGTTTGCTAGTTTTGATTTAACACCCAATTCCCTAATGACCTAATCTATCGTTTCTCTGTCTATACAATCAAATGCTTTCTTGAAATCTATAAATGACACTAGTATTGGTTTGCTAGTTAACATTCTATGGCAAATTATTGACTTTAAGTTAAAATTTTGTTCTGCACAGGATATTCCCTTTCTAAAACCACCCTGATAGTTGTTTGTCTAAAGTATCTACCACTCTGTTGAGGAGAATTTTTGATAATGTTTTGTATGCCTCTGGCAGAAGTGACACTCCTCTGTAGTTACTGACATTTTATTTGTCTCCCTTTTTATGTAGTGGGTGGAATCTTTTCAGTTTTCCAAATGATCTCAAAAAGCAGCTGTAGATCCTTTATGATTTTTGGTTCTGACCACTTCAATAATTCTGCTGTAATGGAGTCTTCAACACTTGCTTTATTGTTTTTTAGTGTTCTGAGGGATTCATGAATTTCTAGCTCTGTTGGCGGGAAATCTTCCTCTAGATTTTGAGGTGTCACTGGAAATTCTAATTTATCTGTT
Source organism: Schistocerca serialis cubense (assembly GCF_023864345.2). NCBI lineage: Eukaryota > Metazoa > Arthropoda > Insecta > Orthoptera > Acrididae > Schistocerca > Schistocerca serialis. The sequence goes on along the minus strand of NC_064647.1, from coordinate 217,131,691 downwards.
GGAACTGGACAGTTTAACAACTTTTCAAAAACATTTGCTAAAATTGCACTATTTTCTTTATTATTTAATTCTATTTTGTCGTTTTCATCTTTAAAACAAATACTTGGTGCCTGATATCCTTGAAGTATGTGTTTAAAGGTTTGGTAAAAATTTCTAGAATTATTTTTGGTGAAATTTTCTTCTATTTCAACAAGCTGACAATTTTCAAAGTTCCTTTTGATTTTCCGGATTATTTTAGATGTTTCTTTCCTTTGTTGTCTGAATTGTTCAAGATCTTCCTCTTTTTTTGAACATCTCCGTTTTCTCCATTTTTGACCTCTTTGTATTAGTGCTTCTTCATACTCCTCATTCCACCTTGTCTTCTTTTTATTCTTGGCTAATCCTAAAGTTATCTGTGCTGCTTGAGTTATTTTCATCTGGAGTTCACGACAGTCACATTTTTCTGAAAAATTTTTCTATATTTTCTTTTGTAATATTAACTGTAGTGGTGTTGCATCTGATCACCTTTTTGGTCTCCTTTTTTGGTTTAGATGGGAGAAATTTCATTTTAATCTTATAGAGATAATGATCAGAATCGAATTCCCCAATTCTGACTATTTTAACGTTCATAATTTCCATGATGTACCTTTTAGATACGGCTACGTGATTCAGATGAAATTCGCCTAGGTTTCGATTTGGATGTCTCCAGGCTTTCCCTTTTCTTGGCAGTTTGCGGAAATGTGTAGACATGAGTTTTAACAGGAACATTTTACACATGTTGATCAATCTTTCACCATTTCTGTTTGTTCTTGAGCGTGCTGGATATTCACCTACAATAGTTCTAAATTCCTTTTCCCTCCCAATTTGCACATTGAAGTCACTAAGAAGTATTTTAACGTTCTTTTAAGGTATGATAGAAATTTCAGATTCTAAAAGATCCCAGAATTTATTTATTTTCTCCAGATTTCTTCTGTTGTCAGTATTTATTGGTGCATGACAGTTTATGAGAGTGTAACTTTTATTCTTGCACTTCATTGTAATCATGGATATCATTTCTGAATTCTATCTAAATTCTGTTACAGTATCTATGATTCTTTTGTTTGCATAAAATGCTGTTCCAAGCATCAGCACGTTTTCCGTTATTCTCACTGCTGGTTTCCCTTTATAAGTTCTATAATGTTGTGTGTCAACTACATCCTCATCTAAGAATCGTGTTTCCGGAACTGCTCTAATCTGTATATCGTTTTTTTGCAGAAATAATTCTAAGTCCTTTTGTTTCCCAGTTTTCAGAAGAGAATTTATATTTAATGTTCCAAAGTAGTACTTCTTCTTGAACTGAAACTTTGAAAGCTTTTCTATATATTTCATATTTTCTTCACCGTAAATGTTGGGACTCCACAGAATCCCAGGTCCCATTGCGTTACATGATGTAATGGTGGATTCCTCATCAGAGTTACCACGTGGGGTAGAGCATCCATTGTGCGAACTTTCCATATTGCGACTTGAAGCTATAAATTGTAAAGAGTAGAGAATCCAAGGTCATTCCTGAATTCCCAAATTAAGACCAGGTTGTTAGCCTGGAATATTATTTATTCAGCCGCCACTAACATGTGGAACAGACGCTGTGGGGGTGCCGCCACTAACATGTGGAACCGTCGTGCCCTCTGTCCATTTTGGCCTCGGACAACAAGCTGCCTCTTCCGCCAGCTCCGCCGTATCGAAGTCCATCTTCTTCGCCTTCGCTGCCATTGAGGTCTTCACCGTATCCCTGGCAAGGAGCCCCCACAAGGGACTATCACCCGGGCCAGGGGAACCATGGGTTTTTAACGAGGTGTTACTCCTCCCCCTCCTCCTTTACCAACCGGGCTTGGGATCGGCTATGGCGGAGTTCTTTCTGATCATAGTTTTAAATCTGTTTATTTGAAAAAAAGCTTTTAGGCATTATTAAAGTGAATAAAATCCCCATTTGTTAAAAGGAATTTGGTTATCATTTCATCAGTTACTACCATGCTAACATAGTGTGATTAAATGTGTTAATGTTCTTGATGAATAGCCAGTAAATAAAATTAATTCTTATGAATATTCTTTCAAAATAAATCAAGGTTCACCTTCCTTTCCTCTCCCATTCTACGCAAAACCTCCTTATTCCTTACCTTATCAGTCCACCTAATTTTGAACATTCATCTGTAGCACGACATCTCAATTGCTTCGATGTCTTCTGTTTCGGTTTTCAGTACCTAGAGACTGTTAATTCTGCCCGGTTTGAGTCGGCCGGGAGTCCGGTTTGAAAATGCCTTTCAGTGAAACCTTTTGGGGCTGTGTGTCTCAGTCTGGAGATTACTGTAAGCGCCAAGCTAGTATTTTGCTATGTTAATCTTGTACTTGAAATCGTTGTTTGTTATCATTGAGTATTTGATAATACTTGTAACACGCCCGAGAGTGTTATGGGTGGGGGGCCCTTAAACTGGTTTCTCACTTTGGACCATGTGCCCTGTCCAAACCACGTACCTGATTATCCAGCGGCGGTCGTATTGTTTTGCTCCACACTGCTGCTGGCTTGCCTGAAATAATATATTTAAATATGCAAGTGGGTTTAAGGGAGCCACTCAACGTTAAGCACAATTCTGCCCTACGTCTGGTATGAACAACTATATTCTGAGACGATATGAAAATCACAGGTTACACTGTTTACACTCTATAAGTCATAAGTGACTACGCCAATTATTGATGATCATCTGACCACAATATCACCTGGACGAGCGTACGCGTAACCGACCCGACGGCCGGCCGGAGTGGCCGAACTGTTCTAGGCGCTACAGTCTGGAACCGCGCGACCGCTACGGTCGCAGGTTCGAATCCTGTTCGGGTATGGATGTGTGTGATGACCGTAGGTTAGTTAGGTTTAAGTAGTTCTAAGTTCTAGGGGACTGATGACCTCAGAAGTTAATTCCCCTAGTGCTCAGAGCCATTTTTGAACCGACACGATGCGGGTGATCGTTGATGATACAACAACAACAACTACTACTAGTAGTACGTGATCAGGCCCAGTGGACCGCACGCATCTACAAGTTTCCTCCTCTATCCGAGGCTTACTTGTAGTCTTCAAAGCATGTTAAATTTTTTACGAAGAGAGGGTGCTGGCCTCCCGTCCAACCTGCGGTGTTACTCTCACAGCTCACAGGATTGCTGGCTTTTCTTATGAGGTGGGCTCCCCTCAGGAGATGGGTTAGAGGCAGGAATAAGAAAATTGGAAAGACACCCTCGGGCCTCGAAACCTAATACCGTTGGGGTCGAAAAAGGATGAGTTGGTCAAGGGAGGCCGACATGGAAGGAGAAGAAGGACCCTGACACAAGTAAGTGGAAGCAATGTCAGACTCAGTTCGGGTCCCCGCGGTCGCCACCCGCGTACTTCTACCTGAAGTCCCCTGGGGGAGAATATTGATGATGCAGAACGAAAGTTCTTACGCTTGTCATGCATAGACAGATATCTGGCTCCAGTCCTCCTTGACACTACTAATAATATAACACTTTCATAAAGTTAATTTTTCAGTTTACAGTTCTCACTCGTACGAGCGTGTACGTAACCGTCGTGGCGTGGCTGATTGTTAATGATGCGGAAACGCGATGACCGAACGCACGTTCTCACGGTCACTACAAGACACTGGCACTTGAATGTTCTCTTTCGTGGTTAACTATATTGCTGATCGACATGTTCATTCTGAGAGGCCGAACACGGCGCGGATGATTGATGTACGGTGCGATATGCAACGAGAGAGTGGACAAATACGTTATCGGTGACACTACTCATTTTTTATTACATCGTTACGCACTTCCCTCTGAATCACTTCCATATTTCATCACTTTACTGCAATAGCACTTGTAGTAACACTTGAACTTCCATAATAACAATGCGTCTCACATGCAAAGCTACCGACAACACAACTTAACTGTTCCGTGTCTCGTGGTTGACTCCGCGACTGCCCGCAAAGATACTCCGTAACCAATCCAGCAATATGACTGTACGCTTACATACTGACGTAATATCTGTTTGTTGCAGACGTTACGTCCCTTCCTGGGGCGAGATATTCGAAGTACGAACCTGGGGGTCATGTGCGAGTGTATGTGAGAGGTAATTTGGTGCATACCCAAATGACAGTTCATATTAGCCACTAAGAGTTCATCCTTGAAAATAATCTTTAATTGCTCGTTTAAGTATTGCTGTCTATGTTAATTTCTATCAACGCTAGTTGCTGTTTGGCATAAGTTGACGGCATTGTATCGACAGTAGTTGACAGGTTGCTGTTCTGCTGGTCCGGACCAGGAACGAGTGTTCCTCCTGCTTCGGCGGCTTTCCCGTCACCGCACGATGCGTAAGCGCTGACATTTGACAAGTGCTTCTGTGAGGATCTCCCGTTCAGGTCTCAGGTTGAGTAGTTTACTGTCATTCGTTTGGTATCATGCAGCAGCGGTGGTGTCGCCGGAATAGACTTTAGTGATTTTGGGGAAGTAATTTACTCAGTTATTTTGCTATCGTAAGGTTCCTCTGGGCGTGTGATGAAAGCCTTTCGACAAACTGAGTACTGTGTTTGTTGATATCTTTGAAAAGATAAGGGCTAAATTGTCATTATCATATCAGTAGTTCAATTAAGTACTTGATATATGTGTAACTGCCTTGTGACTAATCGGTGAAGTACTACTGTTTGCTTCGGTTTTCACACGTGAGTTGCGCTTGGCCATCTTGGCCGCATCTTGTCTACAGAGGAGATACGTGTATTTTAATGTCTCTTATTTAACGTTTCTTGAAGTTACATTCAAGTCCTGTTGTGGGATTAGCCCACAGCTGTGATGCTAGGCCGGCCGCAGTTGTAATGGCCATTTACTGTATCAGTACTGTGGCTGTTTAGTTCGGTAGTTTTGTCGTTGTTTGTTCGAGGTTCTTATATGTGGATGTAATGTCATTCAAAAACTTATATTCTATCTGCTGTTAGCCAGCGGTTCGTTTAGCAACCGAACACGTTTGGTCCAATTTCCTGCTCACTGAGTGGGTCTCTGTCAGTCAACAGACGAGGTCGGCCTGTGCCCTTTTGTGCTGTACTTGTCGTCTCACGTTTCCACTTCACTATCACATCAGAAGCAGTGGATCTATAGATATTTAGGAGAGTGGAAAACTCGCGTACAGACGTATGACACAAGTGACACCCAATAACCTGACCACGTTCGAAGTCCGTGAGTTCCACGGAGAGCCCCTTTCTGCTCTCACGTCTAATGACTACTGAGGTCGCTCTTACGGAGTACCTCGCAGTAGGTGACAGCACAATGCACCTAATATAAAAATGTATGTTTTTGGAGGTGTCCGGATACTTTTGATTACATAGTGATGAGTTTGCTGAGGCACAGTTCCATACAGACGTTAGGTAAATAGTCTAGGAATGTCTCAGTTGGCAAATTAGACACTTAACGCTTCTAAAATTAATATGAGTTAGTTATTTGAAAGATTAAAAGGACATTTGCATAGTGATTGAGACACAAATAAATATATCGGCGTGTTATACAACCCTGTCTTGCCAACTTGCTGCTCGGAAGATTAAGTGGTGCGGGACCGCCTGCACCTGCGTGGCAGTTGGGTCGAGTGCGGACTGGGCTCCATTTTCAGAAGCTGCTCTTGCCCTGTCAACCACCCAAGTTTCATCCAAGTCCCGCCGAAATAAACACAAATGTTACCCTATCATTCCATGTAGGCTTACCCTAGTTAACAGAGGATTTAGTATAGAAATTGCGCCATTCTTCCACTGTAGACGGAACGCCACCACTGCACAACAGTTAAAATTAAAGCAACAACAGTTGAATAGTTTTTTTGAGGAGTTAAAGGAGTCAAATCTGTGGAACTTATAAGACGACTAGAATCTAAACACCGTTTCTAATAAAGTGACTGAGCAGGAAATTGGACCAAACGTGTTCGGTTGCTTAACGAACCGCTGGCTAACAGCAGATAGAATATAACTTTTTGAATGACATTACATCCACATATAAGAAACCAGTAACAAATGCAAAATAAAGTCCTCCCTGTCACAGTCTTAATTATTCAGATAAGAAAGCCTCCGCCCCCCCCCCCCCCCCCCCCCCCCCGCCGCATTACAAACAATAACAAGCAAATTCAAACTTGATTGTCTAAACACCAAATAAGACAACAGACGTTGCGAGCTCCAGTATCTGCAGGGGGTGGCACAGGAAAAGAACCGACATAATTTGTACAAGCGCACCGCCACAAATTCAACTCTTTACAATAAATAACACTAGGATTGGAGCAAGACATAAAGAAACAAATTCAGTAGTTTTAAAGAAGTGGACACCCAAATTTCGTGTGTAGAGACAGAAGCGCAACAATAACAAGAAGCCTGATATGGAACCGGACGTGAACCTCGAACAAACAACGACAAAACTACCGAACTAAACAGCCACAGTACTGATACAGTAAATGGCCATTACAATTGCGGTTACTGCCGATGCTAAGCTCACACACATTCGATAAATAAAATCGAAAGCTCACGGGACACATCTGTACAACGATCCAGGAAGGACAGTGTGGAGCCGACTCACAACTTGAACACAGCCGCGATCCACTGTCCGTCTCCATGTCCTCTCGATCACTGAAGCACACAGCTCTCTCCTTCCCATCGGCATGGTGCTGCAGGTACAAAGATTTGTAGCCGACCGCAGCCGAGGTAATAACGGGCAATCCAGGAACCAACCTGAGTGTCTCTTCCTGATATCGCTGCTACGCTCAGAACCGGTGACTGCAATTGCCGAAGTTGTACTAGCCATCAACTGCCGGCACACTACACGCCTCGCCGCCATGTTCCAAATCGGCCACCTCACCCCGCGCGAATTGTTTCATCTTCCCGATCTCATTGTCAACCCCTCATATATCGGTGCGAACCACACACTCTTAAGGCAATGGTCGTCTGCCAGAGGCCGTAGAGCGACTCAATCACTACCAGCTGTATCACCACCAACGGCGGATGATGCTGTAGTATACAGAGAAGTTGCAGGATTAGAAAATTGTAGCGAAATGCAGCAAGATCTGCAGCGGATAGGCACTTGGTGCAGGGAGTGGCAACTGACCCTTAACATAGACAAATGTAATGTATTGCGAATACATAGAAAGAAGGATCCTTTATTGTATGATTATATGATAGCGGAACAAACACTGGTAGCAGTTGCTTCTGTAAAATATCTGGGAGGATGCGTACGGAACGATTTGAAGTGGAATGATCATATAAAATTAATTGTTGGTAAGGCGGGTAACAGGTTGAGATTCATTGGGAGAGTCCTTAGAAAATGTAGTCCATCAACAAGGGAGGTGGCTTACAAAACACTCGTTCGACCTATACTTGAGTATTGCTCATCAGTGTGGGATCCGTACCAGATCGGGTTGACGGAGGAGGTAGAGAAGATCCAAAGAAGAGCGGCGCGTTTCGTCACAGGGTTATTTGGTAACCGTGATAGCGTTACGGAGATGTTTAACAAACTCAAGTGGCAGACTCTGCAAGAGAGGCGCTCTGCATCGCGGTGTAGCTTGCTCGCCAGGTTTCGAGAGGGTGCGTTTCTGGATGAGGTATCGAATATATTGCTTCCCCCTACTTATACCTCCCGAGGAGATCACGAATGTAAAATTAGAGAGATTAGAGCGCGCACGGAGGCTTTCAGACAGTCGTTCTTCCCGCGAACCATACGCGACTGCAACAGGAAAGGGAGGTAATGACAGTGGCATGTAAAGTGCCCTCCGCCACACACCGTTGGGTGGCTTGCGGAGTATACATGTAGATGTAGATGTAGATGTAGATCACAATCTACAGCACCACTAAGAACTGCATCACTACTAAATGCATCGTTACCACTTTCATAACCATAACTACCACCATGAACACTCCCACCAAGTCGATTACCATCTATGCTAGCAGCATCTACGTTACAACCACCTGTGTGGTCATAACCATCATCGCCAGTACGTACGTCAGTAACATCAGCACCATCTTCAAGACTACCATCTGCATTTCCGTCTGTACCAGCAGCATATACATCACTGCCCCTGGATCTACACGGCCTGCATAATCTTCATCTTCATCACCTTCAGCTGCATCATTATCACTTCTATCATGACCAGTTAGAGCGATACCAACTTTGTCACCAGCAGCCGCATCACTGTCACGCGAGTCACTGGTAACGGCATCACTAATACTCGTGTTACAACCGTTTGTAACGTTACCACCTGCACTACCAAAATGTTGTAATACTCCCAAACGCCAGAAAACTGATATAGGAAAGCATATTCAAATACAGAGATGTGTAAACAGGCAGAATACAGCAGTGCGTCCGGCTATGCCCATGTAAGACAATAAGTGTCTCGTGCAATTGTTAGATGGGTTACAGTGCAGGTTATCAAACTTTAAGCGACTTTCAACGTGGTATAGTCGGCGCACGATCGATACGACACGGTATCTCCGATGGAGAGAAGAAGTAGCGATTTTCCCGTACGACCATTTCACGTGTGTATCGCGAATATAAAAGATCCGGTAAAACATCAAATCTACAACATCGCAGCGGCCGGGAAAAGATCCTGCAACAATGGGACCAACGACGACTGAAGAGACTTGTGCAACGCGACAGAAGTGCAACCCTTCCGCAAATCGTTGCAGATTTCAGTGGAGGGCCATTAACAAATGTCAGCGTGAGAACCATTCAACGAAACCTCATCGATTGGGGCTTTCGGAGTCGAAGGCCGACTCGTATATACCATTGATGGCCTCACGACACAAAGCTTTATTCCTCGCCTGGACCCGTCAACACCGGCATTAGACTGTTGATGACTGGAAACATGTTGTCTGGTCGGAAGAGTCTCGTCTCAAATAGCATCGAGCAGATGGAGGTGTATGGGTATGGACACAACCTCATAAATCCATGTCAGGAAGGGACTGTACAAGCTGGTTGAGGCTCTGTGATGGTGTGGGGCGTGGGCAGTTGGAGTGATATGGGTCCGCTGATACGTCTAGATACGACTATGCCAGGTGACACGTACGTAAGCATCCTGCCTGATCCACTGTCCATTCATGTCCATTCTGCATTCCGATGGACTTCGACAATTCCATCTGGACAATGCGGCACCACACACGTCCAGAATTGCTGCAGATTGTCTCCAGGAACACTCTTCTGAGTTGAAACACTTCTGATGGTCACCAAACTCCCCAGACATGAAAGTTATTTAGTATATCTGGGATACCCTGCAACATGCTGTTCAGAAGAGATCACCATATTCTCGTATATGGATTTATGGACAGTCCTACAGGATTCATGGTGTCAGTTCGCTCCCCTAAAGCACTACTTCAGACATTAACTGAAACCATGCCTCGTCGTGTTGTGGAGCTTCTGTATGCTCATGGGGGCTCTACGCGATATTAGATATGTGTACCAGTTTCTCTGGCTCTTCAGTGTACTTTCATTGCAGACAGTTTTTATTTAACTGATGAGGAATTTCCTCTGGTTTATGCTATTACAGGTTTATTCTTGAAGGTTGTTTCTTCACTTGCACTTCCGTTTTTGTATTGTGTAATCATGGCTTCATATTAGTAGCGTCCTGTTCGATTGTTATATAGTCTTTCAGTCTCCACTGAAGCACATCTCTGGTGGGCTCCTAGGACCCTCAGCCAATGGCAAATGTTGGCGGGTATCCAGCACCGAGGTCGTGTTGGTTTGAACATACAGTCACCGTTGGTGATTCTGTTTATTGTCTGCTCTTGGCCTGTCTGCATTCTGTTCCTGATTTCAGCGTACTGCAGCTGGAATCTTGCAACGATTAAGATTCTGGATACAATCTTTACAATTACTTGCCATCGTACGACTAGGTGTTGTACGGTTTATTTCATACGTGTGTTCTGATATTCTCACAGCTATTTTCCTATCATTCCGCATTAAGAACTTGAAGTGAATTAGAACTCGAAATGCTATTAATGCATGAGGGGGCACAGGGGGTCGTAATTTACTCTTTTCTCATAAAATAGAAACTGATTTTTAGTGCTGAGTACTAATGTATCATATCACTGTGTTGCCTTGTAGGCTCAAATTTATCATCCTCTCCTACTTTATAAATGGTATTGTCTTGATGCAAGACGAATCTGGTAAACTTATAACCTCGTGGCTTTTCTAGAATTTCACTTCGTGCTTCATGCATTGAGAACTCATTTGGTATTTGTGATTTGTCTGTACTGTTTGTAGAACAACATTTAACTTATTTGTAACTTTTATCTGAATTGCTTCGTTCAGTGCAAGTCAGTCATTTATCATCTCACATAGGATTGTTCCACATTGACAGGCGCTATCTTGTCAAAACCTGTTTATCATCTCAATCATAGTTCATGGCACCAATAGTTACGTAAATCAACCCTACACTATTTTTGCAGCCTATTAATAATAAATTTGCTTTTATATAAGAACAGGTTCAGAAATGTAGCTAAATGGACGCTCTTCTGATGATTTTGGATGACTATGCGTTTTGTTCTTGGTATTCATCCTTTTTTTTTCTTCTTCCGTGTCCGGATGCACCAATTATATCTTCCCTTCCCAGTAATTAGCAACGTAGATTGCTTTGTCATTGACTTTCAAAATATCATCTTTAGTGCATGTTATAGACATATCGGGGCAGATCAGTAGGTGGTCCAAGTCCTGTATTGCTCCGCATTCACACCTATCGCTATCACTGTAACCCCATTTAAATAGGTTTGATTTGCACCCAGTTACTCCAGTGCGCAGCCGGTTTAATGACCTCCAAGTTGTAAAAGGTAGTTGAAATCCTGCAGATCCCTCCTCAAGTAGTTCCATTGTGGAGTGTGGCACCATTTCTTCCCAGAGAGATAGCCGCCTTGCGACGGGCTTGGTGGCGAGCTCTTCAGTAGTTTCCATGAAACTCCTGCGGGATTTCAGCCGGACACGTCGTTTTCGGTGCATATACATCGGGTGTCGAGGATCATCCTTTTGTTTTGATCTTTCGATCTCGGCGGCTACTTGTCTGCGGATAGTGGGTGGTGCTATGCCTATGATGGGGTTAATGATGGCTGTGGGAGTTGGTTTGAGGCATCCTGTGGCAATACGTACAGTTTCGTTTACGGCGACGTCAACTTGCTTAGCGTGGGCAGAGTTCCTCCAAACTGGCGCCGCATATTCCACAGCTGAGATACTCAGCACCAGACCTGTGGTGCGCAAAACATGTGGTTGAGCTCCCCACGATGAACCTGTTAGCTTCCGCAGTATGTTGTTCCTGGCACAGACCTTTTTTTTAGTGTTGTGACAGTGCTGCTTAAAAGTAAGTGCTCTGTCCAATGTTACTCCCAGGTATTTTGGGCTGTTTGTATGTTTCAGCTCTTCCCCTTGCCACATGACTTGGAGTTTCCGTTTGGCTTGTTTGCTCCTAAGATGGAAGGCGGATACTTGTGATTTACTGGGTTTTGGTTTGAGATTATTGCCGTCGTAATAGGTAGCAAGTTCTGTTAAGGCTCCTGTGAGATTCTCCTCCACTTGTTCAAAGGTTTTATCCTGTGTGGCCACTGCTGCATCATCAGCATATATGAGCATTCGTGTCTGGTGGCTGATGGGAAGATCATTGGTATGGATGTTAAATAATATTGGAGCCAAGACACTGCCCTGTGCAAGTCCATTTTTCTGTGTCCTCCATCGGCTGTTTTTAGATTGTAAGGTTACATAGTAGCGTCTGTTCTGTAGCATACATTGCACGAACATAGAAAGCGTGTAGTCCTTAGTGACATTATACATTTTCTGGGTAAGCAACTTATGGTTAACTGTGTCATATGCAGCACTGAGATCCAGGAATGCGACCCCAGTTACTTCTCCTCTCTGATAACCGTCTTCGATGTACTGTGTGAGATTCAGGATTTGGCCACAGCATGATTTTCCTGGTCGGAATCCAGCTTGTTCGTTAATGAGGGCTTTGTCCACATAATCAGCTATGTGTTTGAGGATCATTCGCTCCAGCACTTTAAATAAACGACAAAGCAGTGAGACAGGCTGGAAATTTTTAGCTTCAGCTGGGTCTTTCCCTGGTTTTAGTAACGCAATAACCCGAGCTTTCCTCCACAGTTTAGGAATTTGCATTGTTGTAATACAGTTATTCATTAGCTCTAGGATCCATGCTTCTACTCCCGGTCCAAAATGTTTAATTTGCTCAGATCTCAGATCGTCGAGGCCAGCGGCCTTATTGTTTTTCAAATCTTTGATGGCATCTTGTAGCTCCTGAATGGAGAACGGGTGAGCTAGGAAGCTAATCTCCTCGTTCAATTTTCTTTTAATTTTGCCATTCCTGATCTTCCTTTTAGTTTTTCCGTTCATGAGTAGTTGGTGAGCTATCTGATCAGGTGTAACTTCACTGTAATTTGGTTGTGGTTCTGTTGGGTCGTTGTTGAGACTTTTGACCAGTTTCCATGCCTTCCTACTGCTATGCTTCATGTCCGTCTCTTGTAGGAGGTTGCACCACTTTTCCTTTCTCGCTTCGGAGATACCAGACATCAGTACCTCACCTGCCCGGATCGTTTCCTCTGAGAAGGGGTCCTTATTGTACAGTTCTTCATACTTTTTCAGAGGTTCAGAGATTTCCTTGACAAGGTCTATAAAAGTTTCATATGTTTGTATCTCTGGTTTAATTTCCAGGATCTCCTTATCAAGGTCCTCTGTGAAAAGTTCCCAATAAGCTTTTCTGAAACTGAAGCGTCTCTTGAAGGGCATTACATCTGATTTGATTACTGCAGTAATGCAGCAAGTTATTGCTCTGTGTTGCGATCTTGGAATTGGGTCCTCGATTTGCTTTACAGTTTGCAGGGATACCTTTTCGGAGACAAAGATGTTATCTGGATTATATCCTCGTTTCCATCTTCCGCTGTTAAATGATGCAGGCAACTTTAGGTCATATATCAATTTCAGTTTAGTCTGGTCTGCCCAGGTCTCCAGCATTTCGCCATCGTCATTTGTCTCTTTATAACCCCATGCGAGACCGTGACAGTTAAAATCTCCTAGTACAACTTTCATGTTTTTGGAATGGAAATTTCCAGGCTCCGTAAATTTGAACCTCGCACCGGGTGGTTTGTACACGGATGTTACAGTACATGAATGTAGCTCAATAGTTAAAATTTCTATGTTTTCTTCGCAGGTCAGAGCACAGGAGCGTACGTCTAAGTTCGGTTTCACAAATATAGCACTTCCGTACCTTTCGTGTGGTCTCTCAATAACTAATTTCATGCCCTGTATTTTTGGTCTATGGCTAGTTGGTGCTCTGTGTGTTTCTTGTAACACTAAAACATCACAGTTGTTTCGTTTGCACATGTCAGATAATAAAATTTCTTTATTTACAGATAAGCCTTCAATATTGCAGGAAGTTGTCACTAGTGATGGTCTTGATAAAGTCCTTTTTTGAGTCTCTTCGGAGAGTTGTTTTGTCATCTTTGGTTTTGGTGCTCCGGTGTTTGCAGTGTTGGCCGACTAGGTCGTTTCCAGGGGACGCCCGATTGCTTGTTGTTCGAGTGGTGAACGCAATCTTCGTGGAGGCTCCTGCAGTGTCCCCCCGGTATTCATCCTCATAAGGGGCTCTGAATTTGTGATAGTATGTGGAGATTTAGTTCATAAATTATCTTGCGATAGCATTTATGTAAGGAAGCATCTGAATAGTTATTTCTTTCCGAATCTAAATTGAGCGATAACAGATACACGGAAACAGTCACATTGTACCGCTTTTGGCTATAATCTGAAAGTGCACACATCATACAACTTTTGGACTCGTTCCAGATGAGTGCTGGTTTCTTATTAGATGTTAGACTACGTTGTTATGAAACTGAATTATAGTTGTGCCTCTATGTAGTTACAGTGTGTATTCTGTGGCCATTTCATTAATCGTTTGTGGTTAGATACTGTCTTCAGTTGTATGCAAGGACGTAAATATTCTCATAACACAGCTTTTAGATCACGGGTTTAATGAACTACTCGTGATGGTAACTCGTTCTTACTACACAGAATACATCGTACATGTTTTACCAGTGAGTAGAGCATTACAGACGTACAACAGGCGTACACCGGCTAAGGACGCGGGCTGAGGAGAATCTGGATGGTGTCGGCGTGGGCTTCTCGACGGCCATCATTAATAACTGATTCTGCATTAGTTTAAAAGAATGTGTGGTAAATGATTGGTAGGTATAATTGTGTTTAGGGCGACGGCATTGCAAAATGGGCCACTGAGAAATTTCACGCAAAAAACAGAAAACAATTTTTTAAATGATTAAATGTAAGAGAAGACTGGTATTGATGTAAACTAGATGGACCAACTTATCAGAGAGAAACAGTTATTCGCCAGCAGTTGTCGCGTCTCGTGTGGTTGGTGACGCCTATTACAAAATTCAAATGGCTCTATGGGACTTAACATCTGAGGTCACCAGTCCCCTAGAACTTAGAACTACGGAAACCTAACCAACTTAAGGACATCAAACACATCCATGCCCGAGGCAGGATTCGAACCTGCGACGGTAGCAGTCGCGTGGTTCCAGACTGAAGCACCTAGTACCGCTCGGCCACAGCGGCCGGCTAGGCCTGTTTGAAGGCTGACAGACAGGAGGGAACGCGCCTGCATCCATCCTCTCTGTTCATGTTGTTACGTTGTTGATTATTCTTACGGCTTCTCTGGTCTTGAGTTTCGTCAAAACTGGCTGCTTAGCAAGTACACGGGTTTCTTTACATTTCATTTCCTTGCCGCAGTCTTGCCAGCGTTCGGCCACTGCAGACTTCATGTTTTGCCCCAGACGAATACAGGGCACGTATTTTCGTATTATGCGTGGTGTTATTAGCCTGCCGGTCTCAACGATGGGCACTCCTCCACACTGTCATTCCACCCTGTACACACCTGCAGTGCGTACAGCCTCTGTCTCGTCCTTAGTGGAGCCTAGCATATCCTGGACCCTTCCCACTGTTGTCGTAGACAGGCTGTATACCAACTCGGCGAAGGAGTTTACTAATCCGATAGGCGAAATTTTTCACATCAGGTTAGCCTGCTGCTAGCTGCAGTGTCGCGCGGGGTAGCCGCGCGGTCTTAGGCGCCTCGCCACGGTTCGCCCTGCTTCCCCCTTCGGAAGTTCAAGTTCTAACTTGGGCTTGGGTGTGTGTGTTGTCCTTAGCGTAAGTTAGTGTAAGTTCGATTAAGTCGTGGGTAAGCCTAGGGACCGATGACCTCATCGGTTCGGTCCAATAGGAACTTACCGCAAATTTCCAATTTCCTGGCTGCAGTGTGTTTATCTTTTGCCTATCTCGCTTCCTTTTGTTTGCTGCCTTTGCTGTTTGGATCGATTTTTGGTTGTATCCATTGGACACGAGCTTTCAAGCATCCTTTTGAGCCGGCCGCTATGGACGAGCAGCTCTAGGCGCTTCAGTCCGGAACCTCACTGCTGCTACGGTCACAGGTTCGAATCCTGCCTCGGGCATGGATGTGTGTGATGTCCTTAGGTTAGTTACGTTTAAGTAGTTCTAAGTCTAGTGGATTGATGACCTCATAGTGCTTAGAGCCATTTGAACCATTTTGAGCACCCTTTTGAGCTCACTTGTTATGTTTTGAGTTTCGCACAGGCGCAGCATACGGCTGGCGAAATAACTGATAATTGAGTTATTCTGTGCTAGGTGAAGGTTGGATTGGTCTTGAAAATACCTGTCTGTATGTGTAGGCTTCCCGTACACTTGGTGTCGTAGTGTGCCGTCAGTTGTGCTGTTGGTTGGTTGGCTAATTTGGGGAGGGGACCAAACAGTGAGGTCATCGGTCCAGTCGGGTTAAGGAAGGATGGGGAAGGAAGTCGGCAGTGCCCTTTCAAAGGACCATCCTGGCATTTGCCTGAAGCGATTTAGGGAAACCACAAAAATCCGAAATGAGAATGAGCGTCGCCCTGCCGAATGCGAATCCAGAGTGCTAACTACTTCGCCACCCCACTCGGTCGTTATCCTGTATACTTCGATGTCCACATTTGTAATTGCCACATTCTTCTCTACCCAGAGCGTGAAATGCATCTCACCGTCCACTTTATTCAAATGTTCCTGAAACCTGTGTAGCTCTGTTTCACCATGATGTGCACGTATGTGTATCAGCATCGTGGGTGTAAAAGAGCGGAACGAAGTGTCATCTCTTCGAAGGCCTCCGTGAATATATCTGCTGCTAACATGGTAAGGGAGGCTACATTGCTACGCCGTTTGTCTGCTGGCAGCATTTTCCTTGCCAGCAGAAGGAAAACAGCAACCCACGCCTAGTCACCGAGAAGCAATAGACAACAGCAAATTCCCACTCCTTTCACCGTAGTAACCTACTATAGTAAAATTCCACGTCCTTCCGCCCTAAGCGATCAATCATATAAACGACCTTTTAAGCTTATGAGGTAACGCCATGTTCAGTGAGGAACAATGGCACCTAAAGCGCATCAGTAGAACCAGGAGAAGTCCACTGTAGCCTTGGGCGAAATATTAGTTTCTCCGGTACAGTTTTTTACATTACGACGCAGTACGTTACTCACAAAACTGACTCTGGCCGCGGAAGCCTACGCAGTCGTATGGAGTAGCTCTTCTATTAAATCGGACAATCCCAATTTTTTTAAGAAAACAATACTTCGATTCTTATAATAATGATGGAGGGATATCTAAATCCCAGTACAGCTTGTGGGACACTGACCAGAAAAGTATTAGTTTACTGCATAAAACCTGCTGGGATACAAAAACTTTCAGTTCCACAATGCGATAGTAATGAAACCAGCCGACCTCGAAAGGAACGCCATATAGCTAAAGCAAGTACTCACTGGAGACAATAGTACCTCTGGTAAGCTCTTGATTGAAACCAATATTGACTACACCGGTAAACACCATTGTGTCTCACGAGGCATAACGCAGTTTCCAATTTCAATTACGACCCAGTTAACTCTATATCCACCCCGTGAGCACCTTACAATCCATTATCTTACTTCTGAATCTCTGAATGACTATGATGTAATCTAACTGAAATCTTCCTGTGTCTGCCAGCCTTTTTCAACTATATCTCCTTCTCTTGTGATTCCTGAACAGAGTATTCGCTGTTACTAGCTGAAATTTACTGCAGAACTCAGTTACTCTTTGTCCTGTCTCATTCCTTGTACCGAACCCATATTCTCCCGTAATACTTCCTTCTACTGCTTTCCCTAAAACCGCATTCCAATCCCTCGTGACTAGTACATTTTTGATTTCCTCTTACGTACTGCATCACACGTTCAGTATCCTGATATACGTTCTCTGTCTCTTCATGTACGCCTTGCAAAATTGGCATGTACAACTGTCGGTGTTCGTTTGTTGTCGATTCTGATCATCCCTGTCACTGAACAGTTCACAGTAACTCACTCTCCGCCCTACCTTCCAATTGATAACCAATCCTATTCCCTTTATTCCATTTTCTGCTGCTCTTCACTCTTCTGACCAGAAATAATTGTGTAGCCTTAGAGTTTCCCTTTTCATATATTCTAGCTTCCCTACCACGTTTACACTACCGATATTCCACTCCACAGCTCGCAGAACGTTATCCTCGCATTGGTTATTTAGTCTTTTCCTGACGGTCACCTTCTCCTTAACAGTCCTCTCCCGGAGATCCGAGATGTGACTGGTCCAAAATCTTTTGCCAATGTAGAGATCATCATGACACTTTTTCAATTACGGACCAAATGTCCTGTGGGTTTTTAATGCGGTGGTATCCATTGCCTTCTGCGTCCTCGTACCGTTGATCACTGCTGATTCTTCCACTTGTTAGGGGTAATTTCCCACCCAAAGGGCAAGAAAGTGCTCTGACCCTCTGTCCACTCCTCCCTCTTTGACAAGGCCGTTGGCTGAATAAGGATGACTTTTTGCGCCGGGTGCCTTCGGCAGCCATTCTGATGAATTTTATTCAGAGTGTAAGGAGTGGCGGTGTTCGAACCCTAGAGCGAAGACGTTTTTGTTACCAGTGAAAGACAGTACTCCTAGACCACAGCTGCCTGCACTAACATCACACAATTATAAAAGTTCATTATCGCGTGCTATTTGACTTCAGACTTGAATTAAAAGATTGTCGACAGTCTTGTAACTACCAGAACCGTTATCTTGTCCATGTCAGTGTCAATAATAGGCAAAATCTTCGTGACTACTGATTCCTGTACTAGATGAACTGACCGTGCACATAATTAAGGTTGTACGGAACCACCAGAGCGTGAGATTTACATGCGTATGGCTATCTTTTAAATTAATACGTGTACTTAAAAATTTACAATTTGAAGCGAAATGGTAGACAACGGGACTAATATAAACAGGAATTTGGTTCAAAATGAAGACGCAGTTGCTTAATGCAGATTATTAAAAACGGGTATAAGAAGCGGAAATCTTAACGTCTTAAGCCTTTAGCATAAGATTATAGCTGTCATTGAGTAGATTATGACAGCATTCTGAATTTTTAAATTCATTCAGTAATTGTATGACACTGAAATTAAAAATTTTGGTGGACCCAGAAGTTAGTACATAGACAACCTGCAGTTGTTAACAGGTAACTGGGTAACTGATTTACCAGCTTAGTATTATAGATACAAATCGATTAGTTGCATGGAATCTTCACTTGTTGCAAATAATTTTAGAAAAATTAGTTACCCAAAGAGCGATTTTTTATCTCTGGCAAAACATCTCAAGTATCCAAATATAAGCACCTAGGAGAAATAATCCACTCGTAGGGATTAAATTGTGAAACAAACAAAGAGAGAATCATTTAAGTACAAAAAAGCCTTAGAATTGCGTGGATTAGATACTGTTAAAAATCGATAGCTTGTAACGCAAAATTACATTATATTATAGTAGTCAAACCTGAAGCATTACATTCGTCAATGACCTTAATCGTAGGAGGTAGATAATTAACAAATGATGGTATGTTGCGGAATTCCGCCAACACGGCCGGCAATCCACTTGGCACAACAACATCGCGGGTTGCCTGCACATGACGTTATATCTCGTTACAAGAAAACAGTTTGGCATCCGTTCCAGTAGAGGGCCCTAGCAGCGCCACCAATGGTCATGGACAAGGGGGTGGAGTGGGGGGGGGGGGGGGGGGATCATCGACGTGCCCTAAAATTCTTCCTAAGATACCTAAGATATCTTGATCTTGCAGCGTGACAATATATTTCGGCCCTCTCACCGCCGTGCAGAATAAGCTAACTTCGTGCCAGATCTATAGACACATCCGCTGGGCTATGACGCCGCTGTCTGCTACTAACCGGCTGTCTCCTCGACGGACACCACCTGGCCTCAGCATCGTCGCCGAAGCCCCTGACTGGATATCGTAATCTGGTTCATAAATTGTGGTAGAACAGTGACCATATTTTGTTCTTCCAGGGGCATATATAAACGTGCACATACTAAAAGTAGACTCTTGGGGAACATGGTTTACGTGTGCTGCAGTAGAACTTTTTAAATACTATTTTGTGGAAAACACGACGAAGCACAAGACTTTGAGTTGTAGAACAAAGGCCTCAAGCCTTTCAGTCATTTTTGAATGTTAAACTTGTTTGGTTCGTCGGAGCAAACTAGCACACTGTTCCTTCTCAGTAAACTACATTCGCTTTAGTTACACCCACGACGGATTCTTTCAATGACACAGAAAAAGAAGAAAGGAGAATACTAATGAAAATTTTTGGTATGTTTTGTCTTGACGGAGTAGGAATTGAGACCAAAGTCTGACGAGATACATAAAAATTTAAAGGAAATCTTGGTAACTGAGAGCGAAATAAACCTCAAATTTTATGGACACTCTCAGAATAAACTTTAATAGGGAGACCAAAAGATCTGTCTACCTTGCCCTCTCAATGGAACTTAAATATGATTGGGTACTGAAGCATTACGTTTTTAAGTACTATCTGAACCACTCTATTTTTTCCTCGTAATCGAAGTAAATGTTTGTCAAGGGGGGCACGGTTCTGGGATTTTGAACATTTATTTCTCTATGTTGTTTACAGCAAAAAATTGTGCAAGTTCATCTGTCCTATAAATGATTCTGTACCTTTTCCGTGTTGAGTTCGAATTTGTGTGTAATGTAACCCTGTTTGATGGCAATAATTGTCCTATTTGTTCTACATAGACATTTTCAATTTTATTTGCCGCAATTTACAAGTGACCTGTCATCTGGTTACTAATACAGGTCAAGTTTTTCCAATACGAAACTGTACATGTACAGAATGGAAAATTCTTATTTGTAGTATGGATTAGAAATATTGAGCTTTAAATACTTATAAACTTAAAAGTAACAAAGAAATAAAAATCTTAAAATTTATTATTGATGAAAAGAAAATAGGAATTATAGGAAGATAGGAAAGAGGTTACGACACATTATAACTTTATGAAATATTATGACTTTGGAAGGGTTTTCTAAAGTAACAATATGCTTGCATTTAATAAAGAGAAATGAAAAGGTGAGAGGAATGTTCATAGATTTGTGTTACAGATCCCATCACCTACCTACATCGGATGTGAGTGTTCGGTAAATCATCGAGCCTGTTACATTCGGTGTAGCGTACATTATCTTTAACAATCATTTAAGAAACATATATGTACACACATGTATATATATTGCTCTTACATTACATTTGTTACATGTGATGTATGTTTTACACGTGGCTTAATCTGTACATTATTTCTACATATTTGACTTCATTAATTCCACGTGTTGTGTGCATGCATTATTTTCATTACAGGTACCACTTCACCCAATCTTAGTAAACATTTATATCATTATACGTTTGTAAGTATTTCAGAATAAATTGCCTTACAGATATCCTTTGATGAGAACTTAATTTTCGTTGCAATTTTACATTATTTACAACGGCCGACGAGGTGTATCTGGAATCGGATCTTTCGATGCTAAAACTCCAGAACACTGTTTTTGATGTGTTAACATTTTTGCTGACGATCGTATACCTAAATGTTGATAACTGTAATCCGTTGGAAGTACATCCACAAGTGAGCATTATAGCAGAGGTAATTTACAACTGAATCGGTGTTCGTAATCTGTTTAGTTGCACTTCAGGGTACTACTATGAAAAAGAGATTTGGTTCAAATGGCTCTAAGCACTATGGGACTTAACATCAGAGGTCATCAGTAACCTAGACTGAACTACTTAAACCTAACTAACCTAAGGACATCACACACATCCATACCCGAAGCAGGATTAGAACCTGCGACCGTAACAGCAGCTCGGTTCCGCACTGAAGCGCCTAGAACCCCTCGGTCATAGCGGCCGGCACTTTTGACGTGGTAATTAACGTACGAGAATTCTTACATCATTCATAATATTTTGTATTGTCGCCTACTGAGAAATTTTTCATTGAAATATATCAGTATACGAGGACACGTTTCAGTACATGAATTTCAGAAACATCTTTAGGAAACACTAATTAAAAGAAAGTTCCATTCAAAGCAATAAGTAAAAAGCATCAGTTCGAAAGAAAGCCAAGTGTTACATCTAATATACATGGAGAGAACAATCTAAGGGAAACCACAGACGCAACGAAAATTAAGTTCTCGACAAAGGAAACGAGTAAGGTAATTTATTCTGAAATAATTACAGATATATAATGATATAAATGTTTATTAAGATTAGGTGAAGTAGTACCTGTAATGACCTGTAATGATGCATGCACACAACACGTAGAATTAATGAAGTCAAATATGTAGAAATAATCTACAGATTAAGCCACATGTAAAGCATATATCACATGTAACAAATGTAATATAAGAGCAATATAAATACATGTATGTACATATACGTTTCTCATATGATTATTGAAGATAATGTACGTTACACCGAATGTGACAGGCCCGATGATTTATCGAGCACTCACATCTGATGTAGGTACGTGATGGGACCTCTAACACAAATCCATGTACATTCCTCTTACCTTTTCATTTCTCTTTATTAAATGCAAGCATATTGTTTCTTTAGAAAACTCTTCCGAATTCATAGTATTTCATAAAGTTATAATGTCTCGTAACCTCTTTCCTATCTTCTTATAATTCCTATTTTCATTTCATCAATCGTAAATTTTAAGATTTTTATTTCGTAGTTACTTTTAAATTTATAAGTATTTCAAGCTGCAATGTCACTAATCCATACTACAAATAAGAATTTCCCATTCTTTACATGTACAGCTTTGTATTATAAAAATTCGACGAGTATTAGTAACCAGATGACAAAATTCGACGTTTATTAGTAACCAGATGACAGGTCACTTTCTAATTGCACAAAATAAAATTGAAAATGTCTATGTATTACAAATAGGTCAATTATTGCCAGCAAACAAGAATAAATTACACATACATCCGAACTCAACACGGAAAATGTACAGAATCATTTATAAGACACTTTTTTTATTGTAAACAACATAGAGAAGTAAATGATCAAAATTCCAGAAGCGTGGCTGCTTTGACAAACATTTACTTCGATTACGAAGTAGAAATAGAGTGGTTCAGATAGTACTTAAAATGCTTCAGTTCCCAATTATTTCATTGGGAGGGCAAGGTAGACAGTACATTTGGTCTGCCTATTAAAGTATATTCTGAGAGTGCGTCCATAAAATTTCAGCTTTATTTTCCTCGAAGAGACATAGATTTCTTTTACACTTTTATATATCTCGTCAGACTTTCATCTCAATTCCGACTCCCACAAGGCAAAACATACCAAAAATTTTCCTTAGTATTTTCCTTTCATCTTTTTCTGTTTCATTGAAAGAATCCGTCGTGGATGTAACTAAAGCCACTAACTTTCCGCAAATGTAGTTTACTGGAAAAAAACAGTATGCTCGTTTGCTCCGACGAACCAAACACGTTTAACACTTAAAAATGACTGACAGGCTGAAGGCCTTTCTTCAACAACTCAGTCTTGTGCTTGGTCGAGTTTTCCACAAAATAGTATTTACAATGTTCTACTGCAACACACGGAAACAATGTTCCACAAGAGTTTACTTTTAGTATGTGCACATTTATATAGGTCCTTGGAAGACGAATCGCTTTAGCGAGAATAAAAGGGTGAATACATCATTCAAATAAGTTCATCTGTGCTCCACAGCTGGACATAATGGTACAGAAATATAAAAAACGCTATTTGGAGGATTTTATTTTGTGAATTAATGCTATGTCCTGATTCGTTTGCATTTTTATAGCAAATGCCGCAAAACTTGGATTATTGGGACATATTTCAGCAATATGTAGTCCTCTATACACAATAAATAAACATCCCAGCGCCTCTCGTCTACATGTTTGTTACGTCACAATTACGAAAGACATACAGGCCGAGTGGAAGCTTGTGGCTTAAACTTGGTATGGTTCACTGCCGTTTACACGTCGCTAGCAATACGGGGAGAGAAAACTCCAGCGATTGAAACCAGTTCCCAGGAGGCACTCGTACTCTGGAAAACTTTCTCCAGCGTCTCGAGAGATTCACATAGGGAAATATTTTCTACGGCCCAACACTGTTGCCTGTTCCTTGTTCTCGGGACCTGGAGAAACTTTACTCCAGCCAAGGCGGCACGTAACTGCCTGGAGCGGGCCGTCCGCGCGTCTCACTTCTGCGAAACTCGCTCGTTTATCAAACGTTGTCGATTTCGCGTGAGCCTGCATAATCGATTAGCCCATTTCGGAACGAAATGTGTTTGCTTATATCGACGTAAACAGTACGTATGAGTTATTGCGCCGTTTCTGCGTCCGCTGCAAGCGTGTAGGCTGCAACGATCTGCATTTAATCGCCGCAACATTCCTCCTGCATTGCGCTTACACGCTACACAGCTCCGGAGAAAAGCTCACCATTCCAAGACATAAACAAGATAAGTGAATACTATACATTATGTACATTCAGAACTGGAAAATGCCTGTCGTTTCACAAGATGAATATCGAGAAGAGAAGTAATAGAGCGAACTAGCAAGCCAAAAACCAGATGCAGTAGTAGCATAAAGTTAGACGAAAATTACGACCAGGCCACTCTGACGAGAGAGAATGTGCACAATTGGGTTGCGTCAATGACCTTCCCTATTATGTTACTCGTCGGCAAATATTCTCTCTGCTGATGCCAGTAAACTTAAGGCTAATTTACACGTCTGCACTAGGTTGCGAAACAAAGTTTCAGAACGGCGCTACCGGCTGCTTAGCATGCATGCAGTACGGGAACTGTATCCGCGTAAGGATGTAAAAGCATTCCTACAGTAAAAGACTAATAGTCCTATGTGGACACCATTCTTTTGTAAATAATGAACATTAATGATGTGTGATCTTTAGAGATAATGTACTAGTGTAGAAGTGTTTAGTTATAAGAATATGATTGACTTTCTCATGTGTATGGATATTTGTGTTATGTACTCTTTTAATTTGTGTTATCTAGAACATGCTCTAAATGTTTGCACAAATAATCTGATTAGCGCAATTATTTGTAGTGTTAAGCTGTGACAGAGTTCAATCAAAAAGAACATTTTAGTAATGATCAGTTAGTGTACTACATATTTTCTATGTGCCCAAATTTGAAATATTTCTTGGCACAATCTTTTCTATTATGTGTATGTATGTATATATGTGTAGTTGTCAGATTGACAGATTCGAACCCAGAATAATATCAATAATATGAGGCCCTGAGAACTTTATTATCTCACCAACGTTATTAGAGAAAATAATGCACCCAGTAGTGACCCGAGGGCACCACGGGAGGCAAACTTGTTGCAAATTTATGTAATGCAAAGTTACGCACAAAGAAGCTTCAATTGAAGCATGTGCAGATTCAGACAGTAAAAAAGAGCTAGCCAGATACAGTCCAAGTCAATTTTTGCCTACAGAGACTACACTGTAGTTACGTAGGACGTTGATAGTAAAGTGTGACATGAGTTCAAAGGAGTTATTGAACAATATGCCTGAATCCGGCTGGAATGCACAAATAAAATCTACTCGAACACGAATATAGATGACTTTTGGGCAAACTAATACCAAATTTTAATATTTTGTTACCATGTACGCAAATATCACACCTTGGTAAAGAGTTACGAATGTGCTATTACAAAAAAAAAAAAATTGCACAGCGGACATTGCAAATAAAAATAAAGGAACTTAAACAAAAGTGCAGTATTGTGCGGCAGAGACAGACAGTGACTGTTAAACCTGCAGCAATACGTCACGGAGTAGTTGAGTATAAGTAATAAAAAACTGTATCATCGCCGTGTGTGCAAGTGGACAAGGAACTAGCACGACACGAACAGTGAACCGATAACGGACGGTGGATCAAGCTAGTGTCAAACTTTAACTCTTTGTGTGTCAAGGGACGCTAGGAAAGCGCATTGACTACAGAGATACATTTTGTCCAAAGGTGAAAACTTGCGTGTGACTAATGACAAGTCATGACATGGTGAAAAATATTGTATGCCCATAAAACGTGTTACTGTGACAACGAAACATTGTGCAAACCAGACTAGTGAAGGCCTACTGAGTAATAACTGCCACTAACTGTGTGCGTTCTTTTCCACAGCAGGAAAAATGCCTATAAGGATAGTACACTGTTTCTGAACTTGTTGCATGTTTCCTGGAGCACTGCAAGAAGACGTCGCACGGGCGAGCGGATATCCAACGCGCATCCGGCTACATCAGCTATGCAGCGGCCGCAGCAGCCCGTAGCAGACCTGACAGACAGCCACGCCCCTCCGCGCCGTAGCTGTCAACGCCGGGGGCGGTGACCTACACGGAGTCAGCGCGCCGCGCCGAGCGCCGCTCAACAATCACTCCGCACCGCTCACCAAATACAGCATTATTGATTTTTTTTTTATGTTCACATAAACTGAATAACATGTCAATGACTTCATTTCGATAAACATTGAACATTTACTACGTAGGACAAGTGACCTTGTAGTGTATCACAAGAATAATAGTATCACACACAAAAAACTTCAGTCGAACTGTATGTGACTGTGATATTGTGTAATTGTGTAACCGTTTGTGACGAACTGCATTTAATTCAAATGACCATGAACCAACTGGGATGGCTGGGCTCCGGCACAGTTTTGCCCAGGTTTCCTGTTTGCCTACGCCCAAATGGGGGAGCCATGAACTTATATAACCCTGGGACTAAATAAAAGAGCCATTCCGTAAAATATACAAGTGTAAAGAACATTACTGGCTCCATTGTGTCAAAGTGTAAAAACTCTTTGCCAAATGCTGCCAGGGGGCAATGTAACGTTCCCTGGCAAACTCAGTTTAAAAAAAAAAAAAAAAAAAAAAAAAAAAAACAAGAGTTTATTTGTACCATATACGCCGCTCTGGGCAAGTTGTATATATCGTAATTATTGAACAAAAATATTACTGAATGTGGTGTAAAAGACATTTGTTATTCTCCTTATATTTTTTGTTGTAATATTTCTCTGTATTTAGGATAGGAATTTTTCTGTATTTATTATGTGATTGTAAAATGTGTCAGTATTTGCGATAGCAGAGATATGTTGCCAGAAGAGAATAATATCGTCAATTTGCAAAGAAATGTTAATAGTTAGCAATACTATTTAAGCACAATGCATTATGTATTCTTTGGTCTTCTCTGTTCAGAAGTCATTGCGGTAGGACACTGTGAAAGAGTTTTTTACGAATGGGTAGACTTCTTTTGTCTCTGTCTGGACTTAGCCGCCATTAGACGATGCGTTACGAATTAATGTGAGTTGTATTGTTGTTTGATCTAAATGTATTAGAGTTTATCAAAAGTGTGAATTATTTATGTAAATTAGCTTGCCCACGTCATCTATAAAATTTCTTTAAGAATTTTTCAGCATTTTTTAGCGGTGTTGCTGGGCTGTGCCGCGACCAACAATAGCAAACCCGTAAATCGGGAACAGATGCACAAAAATCAATGGTGAATTAAGAAATTGTTCTTCTTTTTCAGTGATCCTGTGGCTGATAAAATTTGAATTTATTATACGTTTGTGCATTCGTAGGCGGATAGCTAATGTTAGTTAACATTGAAATTTAAACAGTTTGGTTCTTTCAAAATATCTTAAATGTGTAATGAAGTAGGTTTGATCAGTGATAAATGTCGGCTTGGCAATAATTAAAACATTTTCTGCTAATAGAGGTAATCTTGTGTTCTATGGCTAGTGCCGGGATAAAATTCAGTAAAAATATTTAACAAAAAACCCACTGCATCTGGAAAGTGCATGCCAAGGCCGAATGATTTAAAGGACTCAATTCTTAACCTAATATTCTTAACCAGTTCATATGAGTTCACGTAAATATTATTTTTTCTTTAAATGTACGTAATAATTAAGTAAGTAAAAATTTTTATTACCACACGAAAATAAGAGAGTGGTTCTACAACAAAGTTCGCACGAAAGAAAATTAACTTAAAAGCAAAAGATAAAATTTATTATTCTTCTTTAACGAAATTTCAAATCATTTCCAATTCATTACGACGATTTCGTTAAATTGACGATGAGTTTGGCAAGAATCTCAGTACATGTTAGTTGGTTTATGATAGAACTATTATTAATAGAAAATATTTGTTTGGGAATGTCAATTTATTTATTCTTAATCATTGGACTTTGATGCTATTTGTCCTTTTATAAAGTTTCTTCGCAATACTTGGAGAAAGCTATAAGTTTAGTCATCAACATGTTCGACAATCATTTCCTTTCCTGTACAGCTTCCCTGTGACGACAGCTGATGCTGCTCTCTGTAGTCCACCTCTCCCTACCGCTCTGCACGAAGTGATACCCAATTGGCTCAAATGGCTCTGAGCACTATGGGACTCAACTGCTGAGGTCAGTAGTCCCCTAGAACTTAGAACTAGTTAAACCTAACTAACCTAAGGACATCACAAACATCCATGCCCGAGGCAGGATTCGAACCTGCGACCGTAGCGGTCGTGCGGTTCCAGACTGCAGCGCCTTTAACCGCACGGCCACTTCGGCCGGCCGATACCCAATTGAGATCACCCCTAGGGTCAGGATAGTTTGTAGGTTAGGGGGTTGAGCAGATCACGTGGTGACATTAATGTTGTAGGAGGCCGAGCTTGTAACGTATGGCTGTCATAAGCCCTGCAGTTTCAGTGAAACACCAGTGTGGGCTAGCTCACAATTGGTTCACCTCTTACTTTAGCAACGGGCAGGAAAAGGTCATTATTCACAATGTTCATAACGGCTGTGATGTGGTGTCTGAGCGGGGTACTGCCAAGTGGGGGGTGCCACAGAGATCAGAGTTGGGGCCACTTCTGTTCCTTATTTATATAAATGATATGCCCTCTTGCATTACGGGTATCTCTAAAATATTTCTGTTTGCTGATGACCCTAGACTTGTAGTAAAGGATGTTGTGTGCAACATTGGCTCAGTTTGAAATAGTGCAGTGAATGACCTCAGTTCATGGCTTGAAGAAAATAAACTAACGTTAAATCACAGTAAGGCTCAGTTTTTACAGTTTCTAACACACAATTCAACAAAAACTGACGTTTTCATTTCACAGAACGGGCATATGATTAGTGCAACTGAACAGTTCAAATTCCTAGGTGTTCAGATAGATAGTAAGCTGTCGTTCAAAGCCCACTTTCAGGATCTTGGTCAAAGACTAAATACTTCCATTTTCACTATTCGAACGGTATCAGAAGTGAGTGATACCTCGACACGAAAATTAGTCTACTTTGCTTATTTTCATTCGCTCATGTCCTTTGGTATTATATTTTGGGGTAAATCTTCCCATTCTAGAAGGATATTTTTGGCTCAGAAACGGGCGGTTCGGGCAATAAGTGGTGTGAGTTCACGAACCTCTTGTCGACCTCTGTTCACGAGTCTGGGTATTTTGACATTGGCCTCGCAATATGTACATGCCTTATTGTCGTTTCTTGTTACTAATATTAGTTTATTCTCAAGAATAAGCAGCTTTCATTCGGTTAATACCCGTCAGAAACCAAACCTGCATTTGGATCGGACTTCCTTAACTCTTGTTCAAAAAGATGCGCAGTATTGCTGCATCCACTTTCAATAGGCTCCCATTTGAATTCAAAAATCTTAGCACTAATCCAAGCGCTTTCAAATCGAAACTGAAGAGTTTCTTCACGTGTCACTCCTTCTATTCTGTCGAGGAGTTCCATGAAAAATTAAGTTGATTCTTATTGTATTGCTGATAGTGTTTAGTTAAACTTATGGAGTGTGTCTTTTTTCAGGTTCATGAGCATTTATTTTTATCTGTTATTACTTTTATGTTGTAATTTCATGTACTTACACGTTCCATGAACTTAGAGTTTTGCTCCTCAATTTGGTACTACGGAACATCACGCATAAATAAAAATAAAAATAAATAACAAGGGTCCCACAGTAAAAGCGCCAAGGAAATCAAATACCGGGTGGTTATAATTAAACTTTCCCTATTTAACACGTTATAACACGGAAACTAATTGCCATACGAGCACGAAACTTGGTAGCATTAAAGACAAGAACACAAGGAAGAGAAATAATGCAGAATCGATTCAACTGAAACAGTTTTATTTTGCTGTTACGGTACACTATACCATTACATACCAGTACCACTAATGCTACAAAACGAGCTCAATATGGCGCCCTTCAGTGTCCAGAAGAGTCTGAAAACACAGGACTGCATTATTCACAAGACAACGAAGCATGCCCGTAGGTATGCTGGGTACCTCTCTTGACAAGCTCAGTTCAGATCAGCACATGTATGATTGTTCCCCTGTCCTTCAGGTAGCCCCACAACCAAAAACCACAGGGAGTGAGATCAGATGATCGTGCCAATCAAGGATTTGGACCGAGCGGTTCTAGGCGCTTCCTCTGCCTCGCGATGACTGGGTGTTGTGTGATGTCCTTAGGTTAGTTAGGTTTAAGTAGTTCTAAGTTCTAGGGGACTGATGACCGTAGATGTTAAGTCCCATAGTGCTCAGAGCCATTTTCTAGGCGCTTCAGTCCGGAACCGTGCTGCTGCTACGGTTGTAGGTTCGAATCCTGCATCAGGCATGGGTGTATATGTGATGTCCTTAGGTTAGCTACCTTTAAGTAGTTCAAAGTCTAGGGGACTGATGACCTCAGATGTTAAGTCCCATAGTGCTTAGAGCCATTTGAACCATTTCAAGCGCTTGGAAACGGTCGCCTGTTCGGTGGTTTCCTACTGCGTTTCGGAGAAACAGGTGAACTTCACGAGCGATGTGCGGTGGAGCCCCATCTCGCATGAAGACTGGTGAGTTTAGTGAGTCTCCCTGCTGTAGGGCGGGCAAAGCATGTCACAGTACCGCTGGCCAGTCACACTGGACCTCTTCGGTCCTTGAGCACCAACCTGTTGAAAAAAGAATGGGCCAATGATGAACGTAGCCCTGAAGTCACACCATACGGTGACACGTTCACCACGTAGAGGAACTTCATACACAGTGACTGGAGGTGAAGATCCCCACACTCAGCAATTCTGTGAACTCACCTCACCCGTCGGTGAAAAATGAGCTTTGTCTGTCGATAGGACGGTCCAGGGCCAGCCCTCGTCAACTTCAATCCTTGCGAGAAAGTAGAGAGCCAAGTCAAACCGTCGTTGTGCGTCCTATGATGCAAGCAGCTATACGACGTGGATCTTGTACGGATACCATTTGAGAATGTTCAAGGCATCTTCCGTAGATTGGACCACAGGGTGTACAACTGTGGTGACACAGCCCGCGCACTGCTTGACGCTCGGCAATTGCACGGAGCGTTTTCTGCCATAGCGACAGCGATTTCATCAACCAAACCGGTCGTCGGCGTCTTCCCGGAGCGAAGCCTTGTTCTCCAGTTGATTCCAACCTCGTCATGCTCCGCACAGCAGGTGGAGAAAGAGGACCTTCCCGTAATGTTGTTTTGGTAATACAGCTTCCCCAATGATGCCCTGCTGCTTTTGTCGAAGCTCATGTTGACACATCAACAAGTGCACTGCGACTGTTCAGGTGTGTGAGACTATGAATCATGACGACTGATTACTGCACCTGGTGGATGTACGAGGGCAGTTCAATAAGTAATGCAACACATTTTTTTCTGAAACATGGGTTGTTTTATTCAGCATTGAAATACACCAGGTTATTCACCAATCTTTTAGCTACACAACACTATTTTTCAACGTAATCTCCATTCAATGCTACGGCCTTACGCCACATTGAAATGAGGGCCTGTATGCCTGCACGGTACCATTCCACTTGTCGATGTCGGAGCCAACGTCGTTCTGTATCAATAACTTCTTCTTCATCCGCGTAGTGCCTCCCACGGATTGCGTCCTTCATTGGGCCAAACATATGGAAATCAGACGGTGCGAGATCGGGGCTGTAGGGTGCATGAGGAAGAACAGTCCACTGAAGTTTTGTGAGCTCCTCTCGGGTGCGAATGCTTGTGTGAGGTCTTGCGTTGTCATGAAGAAGGAGAAGTTCGTTCAGATTTTTGTGCCTACGAACACGCTGAAGTCGTTTCTTCAATTTCTGAAGAGTAGCACAATACACTTCAGAGTTGATCGTTTGACCATGAGGAAGGACATCGAACAGAATAACCCCTTCAGCGTCCCAGAAGACTGTAACCATGACTTTACCGGCTGAGGGTATGGCTTTAAACTTTTTCTTGGTAGGGGAGTGGGTGTGGCGCCACTCCATTGATTTCCGTTTTGTTTCAGATTCGAAGTGATGAACCCATGTAACAATCTTTGACAAGAAATTGTCACCCTCAGCCACATGACGAGCAAGCAATTCCGCACGGATGGTTCTCCTTTGCTCTTTATGGTGTTCGGTTAGACAACGAGGGACCCAGCGGGAACAAACCTTTGAATCTCCCAACTGGTGAACAATTGTGACAGCACTACCAACAGAGATGTCAAGTTGAGCACTGAGTTGTTTGATGGTGATCCGTCGATCATCTCGAACGAGTGTGTTCGCACGCTCCGCCATTGCAGGAGTCACAGCTGTGCACGGCCGGCCCGCACGCGGGAGATCAGACAGTCTTGCTTGCGGCGATGGTGACACACGCTTTGCCCAACGACTCACCGTGCTTTTGTCCACTGCCAGATCACCGTAGACATTCTGCAAGCGCCTATGAATATCTGAGATGCCCTGGTTTTCCGCCAAAAGAAACTCGATCACTGCCCGTTGTTTGCAACGCACATCCGTTACAGACGCCATTTTAACAGCTCCGTACAGCGCTGCCACCTGTCGGAAGTCAATGAAACTATACGAGACGAAGCGGGAATGTTTGAAAATATTCCACAAGAAATTTTCGGTTTTTTCAACCAAAATTGGCCGAGAAAAAAAATGTGTAGCATTACTTATTGAACTGCCCTCGTAGTTGTAACCAGACGGTGGCGCTGTGACGCATGGAAATTATACAATCCTTACTCTGGACATTAATGCTATCAAGTTTGGTGCTAGTACGGTAACTAGTTTCCGTGTCATAACGTGTTAAATAGGGGAAGCTTAAATGTAACTAAGCGGTACCCTTTTGGTAGTGGTGGGCCCCGTAAATGGCGGTAATGTGTCACCGAAACTAGTCGTTCGATGGAATACAGACGTACCCAAGATACAGCTGTGGTGGTAATTTTTTTTTTTTTTGGTCACTTACAAGGAATAGTATTTGTTTGCTGTGTAAGGTGTACAGAGTTATGTCTTCAGAGCTGCAGTTCATAGTCGCCAACAGAGGTACGTACACAGTAAAGAAATGCTGACGCCTTGTCCGACACTCCTGATGTCGCTGCTGCGGGTCAGTGCTATTGGCGGGTGTTGTGCTCGAGATGCCGCCACTGCCTGCCTTGACGTTACAGGATGACACAGCGTAATTTGAACCTCAGGACTCCCTAAGGGGGTCCGAGGGTGCTGACAGCATGTCGTAGAGACCGGATGTTGTGAAAGAGGAACCGTAGCACCCAAACTGCTGACACTGTGTACAGTCAGGCAAAGCGGTACTATGTACATCCAGGATGGCAGTACTCCAATGTCAGGCCCAACACGTTGTAGGCTGTAGTTCGCAGTGACTTGGTACGGCCCTTGACTATGGGAAGGCGGAGGCCACAGAAAGCTTGCCGACAGATGCAGCTTGCAACAAAAAAATGGTTCAAATGGCTCTGAGCACTATGGGACTTAACATCTTAGGTCATCAGTCCCCTAGAACTTAGAACTACTTAAACCTAACTAACCTAAGGACATCACACAACACCCAGCCATCACGAGGCAGAGAAAATCCCTGACCCCGCCGGGAATCGAACCCGGGAACCCGGGCGCGGGAAGCGAGAACGCTACCGCACGACCATGAGATGCGGGCAGCAGCTTGCAACATCTCAGTCCCACTATAGCCAGTTGGGTGTGGTTTCTTTCGACAGTAGGAAGCTCATCACGATTCACCGGTCATGTTCTTCTGGAACTAGTGAGACTGCCATTCCGTTCGAACCAGAGATGCAGATGGGATGACCATACACAAGGTCGCATTTAAGGCTGGACGTAACGTCATCGTGGCTGACGATGCTGTCATTTGGCCTCATTATCTGAAGGGGACAGTGTGCTGGTCCCCTCCCTGCTGTTTCAATTATTTTTGTATTAAAAATGAAGAAATTCCTCAAGCTGTATTTAAGGTGTCGATTTTGTTTTGGCAACTACTTTAAGCGTTGTAACGTCATCTTCAGGTCCATACAATTTTTGACATCAACTGCGTGCGGCTGATACTAGAAGTCAGTGGTGAGATATGGACGTGCTCCGTGTGGAAGGTGGTTAGTAACTAGTATGAAGTTTATGCGGTCTAAACTTCATACTAGTTACTACCCACCGCCCACACGGAGCACGTCCATATCTCACCACTGACTTCTAGTATCAGCCGCACGCAGTTGACGTCAACAGGAAGCACGCAGTTGACGTCAACAAGTGTGTGGGCCTGAAGGTGACGTTGTTACAACGTTGAAACTAGTTGCCAAGATAAAATCGACACCTTAAATACAGTTGGAGGAATTTATTCATTTTTAATATAAATTTATACTAGCTGACGTCCAACTGTCCTCCATTTTAACTGTGGATGTACGAAAGTTCCAATTATTGTTTGTTCGCCTTGCCTTCCCACTTTCTGCGTGTACTAGGGCAACTTGCAAATGGATGTTGTGCTTCTATAGTGCATCGCTCACAGAGTGACGTATCAGGTGCTCCTGTACTGCACCAATTGGACTTCTGAATTACGGCTCAGCGCTTTGACTTTCGCAAAATAACACCCCTTGCGCGTTTTAGATACCGGTTGCAACGCGCGGTATGAGCAGGAAATGCTTTTTCCTGTCCACAGCAAGTAATGACTTTTTTAAATTTTTATATTCACATCGGAGCTGAATTTACTGTGCAACGATATGTACACCTCTTTCTACAGCGCCATTTTCATTTCTTCGTCATCATGCTAATCTTCTGCAACACCACCCGTTCAAACTACATTGCCACCATAACTTTCTGCATCACCAATAATGGCATTATTTATGTCACTGCCGGCACGTAGTACCCACGTCAGGCTGTCTTTGGCAGGAACGAGAGGGTCAAAGAGAGACGGAACATTCTTGTTGTGAACTTTCTACGTATTTTGACAGAACTAAGTTAGATTTGTTAAACACCTGTGTGATAAATGCCTCCACTTGCAATGAATAGTGCCACACTGATGAACACCAAACAGATAAAATATAATAATAAAAACTCTAGCAGTACACTAAAAGATTTGAAATACCTTTCTGGAAATCCAAACTAGACGTAGGGCCTGTACTCAGAGAATAAGCACCGTATAAGAAAATAACTATACCATCAGACACCGAAGTTGCATAATGTATTCAAGAGAAATAACTAGATAAAACTCATGTTAAATATTAGGTCTTGAATCGTACAGTGATCAGTGAGAACGTTCATGAAATTAAATCTCGTAGTACTGGCACAGTAAAGGGAAACTATAGCTATGGTTACTGCCGATGCTTAGGTCAGTCGCATCTGATAAACCAATCCGAAAGCTCATCAGTCATGTGCATACAACGATACAAGGAGGACAGCGTGGAAGCAACTCACCAACACGGCGGCAGTCAGATGTCGCTGAATTACGCGACACGCTCGTTACCTTGGTACGCGCCGTGCAGATCCAATGTTGCAAGCCAACTGATATATTAATGGTCTACAACGTAGGAACCCACCTGAGGATCTCTACCTGGTATTGCTGCTACGCTCATGGCCTGTAACTTGTCAACTACCCGCACAATGCTCACCTTGCATCCTGGATCCGAATCGACCGCCTCACCCCGAGCGTACTGTTTTCCCAGTCTCTCTGTCACTCACCTTACACATCTGCGAGAACCACACTCTCCCAAAGCCGTCGGCCCACAAGGACCGTGCATCCGAACGTTGAGCGTTGAGCGTGCTAGAGTGTCTGAGGTCATAGGGTGGAATAGCACGCTCTGGAGTCTCTCCGAACGTGTAGAGCAATATCTGGCATGTCAGATATTCTGAGCGTGCGTCTGAGCGTTGACCAATCAGATGGCACACGCCACTCACGTCAAATGCGCGCCATCTCCCTCAGCACAGAGCTGTGAGGCGCCAGTTGAAGCCTATACGTATATATGACGTTTCTGAGCACCAGAAAACTGAGAATCACTCGAAAACCCGTTGTTAACTGTTTGATAAAGTAATGAGAAACATCATATTCGTGGCAAAAGAATCATTGTAATTTGCGTATTACGAGAGTATGCCATTTGAAGGCAGCGACACACTGAGGATCCACCAAAACACATTGTTCTTCGTACAATTTGTTATAATTAAATTTCAATTAGTAACATAGCTACGATTAAAGCGTTTAGCAAGTGGGAGCATATTAGGATTGGCCATCTCCGCTTCGTTGTCTGTTTAGCGTAGTGAGTAGCGTGAATGATTGAGAACAAAAGGGGCGAATTGGCGGTGGTTAGCGTCTCGCCACGTATAAATGTCTGTATTCCTGTATCCTTAACATTCGCGGTTTTCATAGGTTCTGATGCTTTATTATTAGCTTACTGTAAGTATTTACTACAATATTTGATATTACGTAAATATAAGTTCACCTTTTTATGAGGGGTGCGTTTGTTCGATTGGCTTCATCTACAGGACGGCTTGCGGTACTTGTATGAAGATATTTTCTACCTTTTTCATTTAAGTTTCGTAATTCACAGATTCTGCTACTGGGTAAGAACAGTGATTAAGTAAGAATGGCCCGGGGTGGCTGAGCGGTTCTAGGCGCTACAATCTGGAACCGCGCGACCGCTACGGTCGCAGGTTCGAATCCTGCCTCGGGCATGGATGTGTGTGATGTCCTTAGATTAGTTAGGGGACTGATGACCTCAGAAGTTAAGTCCCGTAGTGCTCAAGGCCATTTGAACCACTTGATTGATAAGATAATGTTTATCTTATGTTGAAAACAATTGCAAATTTGTGTCGCACTTTTTGTAATTGAACTTTTATAAGCCTGTGTCCTTATTGATTGGACATGGTACTTTTCTTTTTGTCTTACAACACGTACACGTATGTTTAAGTTTTATTTGCGTATAATACGTATAGAACAACGTGATTATGATATGGAAAATGGAGGAAATGTGCGTTTTAACAGAGCTAACGTGGGAATTTTACGCACTGCCGTTTCGTAAACAGTGTGATTTACGAACTAGAAACATCCCACATCTGCCGCTGGAGTGCATTGCGATCGCGTATACCACGTTGGGACCCACGTACGGTGCGCACAAGTCGCATCGTTTCTGAAAGTTCAGCAGCACGTTGAACTCAGCACGCTCAACGTTTGACACAACGGTCCGTGTGCTGACGGCTTAAGGGAAGTGGTTCAGCTAGACACCGTGTGGCGACCTATCGACCGCACAACGAAAGACGGAAGAGACAGCAAAGATTTAACTCATACTGCCCTTCTTAATGTGACTTAGATGGAGACGACATTTCATCTCAGTTTCCCTCTTCCGAAGCCTGAACGTAATCGGAGGGGGAAGCTGTCACCCTGTAGGGACCCACATAATCAGTTTAGCGGAAGATTTACCTGCATTACTCCGACCCCTAAAGTTCCTAAGGAATTCCACACCTCCGACAAGCACATTCTCCGCACGGTGGCCACAGAAATACCACGCCGCTATCCTCCTATGGGCGGTTTGCATGTTGGCTCTGCACCAATTTCATTTGATTATCTGAGGAATAATATCATTAGGTAGGAGGTCATGAATGGACCAAATATTCTCATACAGGGAACTGAAAGGATAAGTCAAAAGGTGCAGGAGAGGCTCGTATGTCTCACGCCTCGCGGTGTTAAAAGTCAGATTCAACCAAGATAAGGTTTAACCTCAGAGTGGAAGGCAATTAAGGAAGTCTTTAGGTGGCGACTGATGCGCTTCGCAAATGAACGCTGGCGGTAATATGGAGTTTTGGTGACATGTCTAACAGAAGATAGGAAGCAAAAGCGTTGTCGCTAATAATGACCCTAGAAGGCCTGAACCAAGAGAAAATCCTACCTAGATGCTTAATTCTTTGCCTAGCCTTAAAGCCACCCTGGGCAGCGGCCATGAATCGCAAGAGATATATAACGATGACCACTTTGGGTGTGGAGAAGAGTACCGACATAATCGATAAAGAGACACCCCATAGGCGCCACGGACCAGGTGGATTGGATCAACCCCCTTCTCCCATCCGACCTGGCCATCTGACACTCTCAGCATTGTTTAACCATCTTCCTGACATCCTCACACCTGCGTATAATGTTGGCACAAACGGAACTTCACATTGGAGCGAAATACAAAATAAAATCGGGCCAGTTCGACTAACAAAATCGCACAAGAATAATAGGTCGGTACTGAGACCCTCCGAGGCCAAAACTTCCAAAGAACCAGAAAAATTGCAACTCTGACACAAAATGAGTACAATGAGGGGAAGAGCTTGACAATTAACTGTTCTACAAGATATGTCTATGGGTTTTATATTGAGCAGCTTACAAATGTGTCGGTGTCCGGAATACCACCAACGACTCATTAACGAAACACTACTATCCTACTCCAACACTGTACACAGGGACTCATGATTAACAAAGAGCAAACGAAAGGGAGAGGCTTCTGGTGACCAGTTTCAGTTTCTTAGACTGTCTCGACAACACTGAATCGGAACCACATCTGGCCCTCTTCTGGCTTCAGCTATTAGTGCAGTCCTTGTTGACGGAGTTTCAGCGATGGGAAAATGTCCTTGCTGACCATAACGATAGCAACGACCTTTAAAAGCCGGCACCTTATTAACGGAACCCGCTCTTGGAGAAGGTTTGACAAAAGCTTCAGACGACGACCTGTAGCAGACACTCCTTTGATAGGCTTGCTTAAGCCCCTCCACAAGAGTAACCAGACGATCCGAGTCGCGATAGGTTACAGGTCTCTCAACAGGTAGGGTGGTGGAACGATCCTCTGGCTTAATACCTTGCGAGATAGTGTTAACACCTTCAGCTGTGTGTCAAAGTCTGTGGTGGCCGTACGTGCCAAATGAATACAGTGAGCTAGATCATCATCCCCCTTATAATTGACTAGGTCACCCTTTACCCTAATGTACAAACGCTCCTTCAGAACCTGTGCATGAAATTCTTATAAGGACCATCTTCTATCCGAAACCGCGCCAACAATTTCGGCCAAGAGCGCCTGACGCGAAGGAAAGATCAGTTAGCAACCGTTTTCCACGACATCTTGAAAACCTTTACTTGCCGCTCTATTATAACGGAAAACCACAAGAAACAAACTAACCTCTGCGGCGTGTCACCAGCGAGGACTTGTACGCCATGCAACCCAGAAAAGGGATTGGTCAATTTAGAAAATTTTCTCTGTACCATCAGTTCCAGATGACGAGGAAAATTCCTGATGTTTGGTTACTTCGACTTCCCTGGACTCTTGAGTCTCATATCGCTCTCCCACTCTTTGGCGCTCAAACTAATGGGCAAACTGACCGCAAGATGAGTAACGACTTCCACTAAATCTTCAACCCATCCTTTTGCGCAATTAGCGCCTGCATTCGATGCATTTGGGCACGGTATGGAACACTACTTTTCAGGAACTGAAAGGTTTGTGAAATCTGAGAGAGGGAAGCGGCACAGTATTCAAGAGCGACGCTCACCTGTCCTATTGGGTCCATCGCCACCTGGGCTGACACCACCACAGCTGCACAAAGTCGAGCCGATAGTTCGAGGGCGCCCCCATGTTCGGTTAATCCACGGATGCGACACTCATAATTTAGTTGTTCCTTCCTCAAACAGCATACTCCAACATCTGCATCTGTATCTACATCGATATTCTGCAAATCACATTTAAGAGCCTGGCAGGGGATTTCCTTTACTTTGTTGTGGTGATCGTTTCTCCATATGTAGGTCGGCGTCAACAAAATATTTTCGCGTTCGGAGGAGAAAGTTGGTGATTGGAAATCCGTGAGAAGATTCCGCCACAACGAAAAACGCCTTTGTTTTAATGATGTGCACCACAAATCCTGTACCATTTCAGTGACACTCTCACCCACATTTAGCTATGGTACAAAACGTGTTGAGCTTCTTTGAACTTTCTCAATGCAATCCGTCCATCCTGTCTGGTAAGGACCCCACACCAAGCAGCAGAATTCTAGGAGAGGGTCGACAAGCGTTGTGTAAGAAGCCTTTTTAATAGTTCTGTTACATTTTATGAGTGACCTACCAATGACACGCCTTCTTTGGTTATCCTTCCCCATAGCTTTTTCTCCGTGTCTCTTCCCAAGTAAGTTATTCGTAACTGTAATTCTTAGGTATTTAGCTGAATTTACGGCCCTTAGATCTGATTGATCTATCGAGTAACCCAGCTTTAATGCATTTCTTTTAGCATTCATGTGCAAGAGCTCGTTATTCAGGGTAAACTGCCAATTCTCGCACCATATATATAACTTTTTCTAAATGGTTTTGCAATTCGTTTTTATCTTGTGAAGACCTTACCAGTCGATAAACGACAGTGTCATGTGCAAACAACCCAAGATTGCTGCTCGGAATGTCTCCTAATTCGTTTATATAGATCAGAAACAGCAAAGCACCTGTAACAATATCTTGGGGGACGCCACCTTGGGAAACGCCATGACTCTACAATAATATGGAATCTCCTAGTGTTTAGCCATTTCGAAAAACGACAGATCATACCAGGAGTAAGATTATATATGATCAAAAGTATCCGGACGCCTGGGTGAAAATGACTTACAAGTTTGTGGCGTCCTCCTTTGGTAATGCTGCAATTCAACATGATGTTGGCCCACCCTTAGCCTTGATGACAGTTTCCTCTCTCGAGGACATACGTTCATTCAGGTGGTGGAAGTTGAGCAATGGCAATGGCAATCCATTCTTCACGGAGTGCTGAACTGAGAAGAGGTATCGATGACGTTCGGTGAGGCCCGGCACGAAATCGGCGTTCCGAAACATCCCTAAGTGTTCTATATTAATCAGGTCAGGACTCTGTGCAGGTCAGTCCATTCCAAGGATATTATTGTCGTGTAACAATTTTGCCACTGGCTATGCATTATGGGCAGGTGCTCGATCATGTTGGAAGATGCAGTCGCCGTGCTCGAATTGCTCTTCAACAGTGGGAAGCAAGAAGGTGCTTAAAACATCAATGTAAACCTCTGCTGTGACAGAGCCACGCAAAACAACAGGGGTGCAAGCTGTCTCCATGAAAACCACGGCTACACTATAACACCAACGCCTCCGAATTATACTTTTGATAGTACAATCGCTGGCAGAAGGCTTTCACCGGGAATTCCACTGTTCAGTCGTCCAATTTATACGCTCCTTTCACCATGCGAGGCGTCGTTTGGCATTTGTAGCTTATGAGCAGCCGATCGACCATGAAATCCAAGTTTTCTCACCTCCCGCCAAACTGCCATAGTACTTGCAGTGGATCCTGATTCAGTTTGGAATACCTGTGTGGTGGTCTGGATAGATGCCTGCCTTTTACACATTACGACCCTCTTCAACTTTCGGCGGTCTCTGTCAGTCAACAGACGAGGTCGGCCTGCACGCATTTGCGCTGTACGTGTCCCTTCACGTTTCCACTTCAGTATCGCATCGGAAACAGTGGATCTATAGATGTTTAGGAGAGTGGAAAACTCGCGTACAGACGTATGACACAAGTGACACCCAATAACCTGACCACGTTCGAAGTCCGTGAGTTCCACGGAGAGCCCCTTTCTGCTCTCACGTCTAATGACAACTGAGGTCGCTCTTACGGAGTACCTCGCAGTAGGTGACAGCACAATGCACCTAATATAAAAAATGTATGTTTTTGGAGGTGTCCGGATACTTTTGATCACATAGTGAACGATGAGTTTGCTGAGGCACAGTTCCATACAGACGTTAGGTAAATAGTCTAGGAATGTCTCAGTTGGCAAATTAGACACTTAACGCTTCTAAAATTAATATGAGTTAGTTATTTAAAAGATTAAAAGGACATTTGCATAGTGATTGAGACACAAATAAATATATCGGCGTGTTATACAACCCTGTCTTGCCAACTTGCTGCTCGGAAGATTAAGTGGTGCGGGACCGCCTGCACCTGCGTGGCAGATGGGTAGAGTGCGGACTGGGCTACGTTTTCAGTTTCATACAAGTCCCGCCGAAATAAACATAAATGTTACCCTATCATTCCATGTAGGCTTACCCTAGTTAACAGAGGATTTAGTATAGAAATTGGGCCATTCTTCCACTGTAGACGGAACGCCACCACTGCACAACAGTTAAAATTAAAGCAACAACAGTTGAATAGTTTTTTTGAGGAGTTAAAGGAGCCAAATCTGTGGAACTTATAAGACAAACTAATAAAGTGACTGAGCAGGAAATTGGACCAAACGTGTTCGGTTGCTTAACGAACCGCTGGCTAACAGCAGATAGAATATAACTTTTTGAATGACATTACATCCACATATAAGAAACAAGTAACAAATGCAAAATAAAGTCCTCCCTGACACAGTCTTAATTATTCAGATAAGAAAGCCCCCCCCCCCCCCCGCCGCATTACAAACAATAACAAGCAAATTCAAACTTGATTGTCTAAACACCAAATAAGACAACAGACGTTGCGAGCTCCAGTATCTGCAGGGGGTGGCACAGGAAAAGAACCGACATAATTTGTACAAGCGGACCGCCACAAATTCAACTCTTTACAATAAATAACACTAGGATTGGAGCAAGACATAAAGAAACAAATTCAGTAGTTTTAAAGAAGTGGACACCCAAATTTCGTGTGTAGAGACAGAAGCGCAACAATAACAAGAAGCCTGATATGGAACCGGACGTGAACCTCGAACAAACAACGACAAAACTACCGAACTAAACAGCCACAGTACTGATACAGTAAATGGCCATT
Source organism: Schistocerca serialis cubense (assembly GCF_023864345.2). Classification (NCBI taxonomy): domain Eukaryota; kingdom Metazoa; phylum Arthropoda; class Insecta; order Orthoptera; family Acrididae; genus Schistocerca; species Schistocerca serialis. The sequence continues at coordinate 217,089,250 of NC_064647.1, read as the reverse complement.
ACAATTGCGGTTACTGCCGATGCTAAGCTCACACACATTCGATAAATAAAATCGAAAGCTCACGGGACACATCTGTACAACGATCCAGGAAGGACAGTGTGGAGCCGACTCACAACTTGAACACAGCCGCGGTCCACTGTCCGTCTCCATGTCCTCTCGATCGCTGAAGCACGCAGCACTCTCCTTCCCATCGGCATGGTGCTGCAGGTACAAAGATTTGTAGCCGACCGCAGCCGAGGTAATAACGGGCAATCCAGGAACCAACCTGAGTGTCTCTTCCTGATATCGCTGCTACGCTCAAAACCGGTGACTGTAATTGCCGAAGTTGTACTAGCCATCAACTGCCGGCACACTACACGCCTCGCCGCCATGTTCCAAATCGGCCACCTCACCCTGCGCGAATTGTTTCATCTTCCCGACCTCATTGTCAACCCCTCATATATCGGTGCGAACCACACACTCTTAAGGCAATGGTCGTCTGCCAGAGGCCGTAGAGCGACTCAATCACTACCAGCTGTATCACCACCAACGGCGGATGATGCTGTAGTATACAGAGAAGTTGCAGGATTAGAAAATTGTAGCGAAATGCAGCAAGATCTGCAGCGGATAGGCACTTGGTGCAGGGAGTGGCAACTGACCCTTAACATAGACAAATGTAATGTATTGCGAATACATAGAAAGAAGGATCCTTTATTGTATGATTATATGATAGCAGAACAAACACTGGTAGCAGTTGCTTCTGTAAAATATCTGGGAGGATGCGTACGGAACGATTTGAAGTGGAATGATCATATAAAATTAATTGTTGGTAAGGCGGGTAACAGGTTGAGATTCATTGGGAGAGTCCTTAGAAAATGTAGTCCATCAACAAGGGAGGTGGCTTACAAAACACTCGTTCGACCTATACTTGAGTATTGCTCATCAGTGTGGGATCCGTACCAGATCGGGTTGACGGAGGAGGTAGAGAAGATCCAAAGAAGAGCGGCGCGTTTTGTCACAGGGTTATTTGGTAACCGTGATAGCGTTACGGAGATGTTTAACAAAACAAGAGAGGCGCTCTGCATCGCGGTGTAGCTTGCTCGCCAGGTTTCGAGAGGGTGCGTTTCTGGATGAGGTATCGAATATATTGCTTCCCCCTACTTATACCTCCCGAGAAGATCACGAATGTAAAATTAGAGAGATTAGAGCGCGCACGGAGGCTTTCAGACAGTCGTTCTTCCCGCGAACCATACGCGACTGGAACAGGAATGGGAGGTAATGACAGTGGCACGTAAAGTGCCCTCCGCCACACACCGTTGGGTGGCTTGCGGAGTATACATGTAGATGTAGATGTAGATGTAGATCACCATCTACAGCACCACTAAGAACTGCATCACTACTAAATGCATCGTTACCACTTTCATAACCATAACTACCACCATGAACACTCCCACCAAGTCGATTACCATCTATGCTAGCAGCATCTACGTTACAACCACCTGTGTGGTCATCATCATCATCGCCAGTACGTACGTCAGTAACATCAACACCATCTTCAAGACTACCATCTGCATTTCCGTCTGTACCAGCAGCATATACATCACTGCCCCTGGATCTACACGGCCTGCATAATCTTCATCTTCATCACCTTCAGCTGCATCATTATCACTTTTATCATGACCAGTTAGAGCGATACCAACTTTGTCACCAGCAGCCGCATCACTGTCACGCGAGTCACTGGTAACGGCATCACTAATACTTGTGTTACCACCGTTTGTAACGTTACCACCTGCACTACCAAAATGTTGTAATACTCCCAAGCGCCAGAAAACTGATGTAGGCAAGCATATTCAAATACAGAGATGTGTAAACAGGCAGAATACAGCAGTGCGTCCGGCTATGCCCATGTAAGACAATAAGTGTCTCGTGCAATTGTTAGATGGGTTACAGTGCAGGTTATCAAACTTTAAGCGACTTTCAACGTGGTATAGTCGGCGCACGATCGATACGACACGGTATCTCCGATGGAGAGAAGAAGTAGCGATTTTCCCGTACGACCATTTCACGTGTGTATCGCGAATATAAAAGATCCGGTAAAACATCAAATCTACAACATCGCAGCGGCCGGGAAAAGATCCTGCAACAATGGGACCAACGACGACTGAAGAGACTTGTGCAACGCGACAGAAGTGCAACCCTTCCGCAAATCGTTGCAGATTTCAGTGGTGGGCCATTAACAAATGTCAGCGTGAGAACCATTCAGCGAAACCTCATCGATTGGGGCTTTCGGAGCCGAAGGCCGACTCGTATATACCATTGATGGCCTCACGACACAAAGCTTTATTCCTCGCCTGGACCCGTCAACACCGGCATTAGACTGTTGATGACTGGAAACATGTTGTCTGGTCGGAAGAGTCTCGTCTCAAATAGCATCGAGCAGATGGAGGTGTATGGGTATGGACACAACCTCATAAATCCATGTCAGGAAGGGACTGTACAAGCTGGTTGAGGCTCTGTGATGGTGTGGGGCGTGGGCAGTTGGAGTGATATGGGTCCGCTGATACGTCTAGATACGGCTATGCCAGGTGACACGTACGTAGGCATCCTGCCTGATCCACTGAGTCCATTCATGTCCATTCTGCATTCCGATGGACTTCGGCAATTCCAGCTGGACAATGCGGCACCACACAGGTCCATAATTGCTGCAGATTGCCTCCAGGAACACTCTTCTGAGTTTAAACACTTCCGATGGTCACCAAACTCCCCAGACATGACAGTTATTGAGTATATCTGGGATACCCTGCAACATGCTGTTCAGAAGAGATCACCATATTCTCGTATATGGATTTATGGACAGTCCTACAGGATTCATGGTGTCAGTTCGCTCCCCTAAAGCACTACTTCAGACATTAACTGAAACCATGCCTCGTCATGTTGTGGAGCTTCTGTATGCTTATGGGGGCTCTACGCGATATTAGATATGTGTACCAGTTTCTCTGGCTCTTCAGTGTACTTTCATTGCAGACAGTTTTTATTTAACTGATGAGGAATTTCCTCTGGTTTATGCTATTACAGGTTTATTCTTGAAGGATGTTTCTTCACTTGCACTTCCGTTTTTGTATTGTGTAATCATGGCTTCATATTAGTAGCGTCCTGTTCGATTGTTATATAGTCTTTCAGTCTCCACTGAAGCACATCTCTGGTGGGCTCCTAGGACCCTCAGCCAATGGCAAATGTTGGCGGGTATCCAGCCGCGAGGTCGTGTTGGTTTGAACGTAACAGTCACCGTTGTGATTCTGTTTATTGTCTGCTCTTGGCCTGTCTGCATTCTGTTCCTGATTTCAGCGTGCTGCAGCTGGAATCTTGCAACGATTAAGATTCTGGATACAATCTTTACAATTACTTGCCATCGTACGACTAGGTGTTGTACGGTTTATTTCATACGTGTGTTCTCATATTCTCACAGTTATTTTCCTATCATTCCGCATTAAGAACTTGAAGTGAATTAGAACTCGAAATGCTATTAATGCTTGAGGGGGCACAGGGGGTCGTAATTTACTCTTTTCTCATAAAATAGAAACTGATTTTTAGTGCTGAGTACTAATGTATCATTTCACTGTGTTGCCTTGTAGGCTCAAATTTATCATCCTCTCCTACTTTATAAATGGTATTGTCTTGATGCAAGACGAATCTGGTAAACTTATAACCTCGTGGCTTTTCTAGAATTTCACTTCATGCTTCATGCATTGAGAACTCATTTGGTATTTGTGATTTGTCTGTACTGTTTGTAGAACAACATTTAACTTATTTGTAACTTTTATCTGAATTGCTTCGTTCAGTGCAAGTCAGTCATTTATCATCTCACATAGGATTGTTCCACATTGACAGGCGCTATCTTGTCAAAACCTGTTTATCATCTCAATCATAGTTCATGGCACCAATAGTTACATAAATCAACCCTACACTATTTTTGCAGCCTATTAATAATAAATTTGCTTTTATATAAGAACAGGTTCAGAAATGTAGCTAAATGGACGCTCCTCTGATGATTTTGGATGACTATGCGTTTTGTTCTTGGTATTCATCCTCATAACGGGCTCTGAATTTTTGATAGTATGTGGAGATTTAGATCATAAATTATCTTGCGATAGCATTTATGTAAGGAAGCATCTGAATAGTTATTTCTTTCCGAATCTAAATTGAGCGATAACAGATACACGGAAACAGTCACATTGTACCGCTTTTGGCTATAATCTGAAAGTGCACACATCATACAACTTTTGGACTCGTTCCAGATGAGTGCTGGTTTCTTATTAGATGTTAGACTACGTTGTTATGAAACTGAATTATAGTTGTGCCTCTATGTAGTTACAGTGTGTATTCTGTGGCCATTTCATTAATCGTTTGTGGTTAGATACTGTCTTCAGTTGTATGCAAGGACGTAAATATTCTCATAACACAGCTTTTAGATCACGGGTTTAATGAACTACTCGTGATGGTAATTCGTTCTTACTACACAGAATACATCGTACATGTTTTACCAGTGAGTAGAGCATTACAGACGTACAACAGGCGTACACCGGCTAAGGACGCGGGCTGAGGAGAATCTGGATGGTGTCGGCGTGGGCTTCTCGACGGCCATCATTAATAACTGATTCTGCATTAGTTTAAAAGAATGTGTGGTAAATGATTGGTAGGTATAATTGTGTTTAGGGCGACGGCATTGCAAAATGGGCCACTGAGAAATTTCACGCAAAAAACAGAAAACAATTTTTTAAATGATTAAATGTAAGAGAAGACTGGTATTGATGTAAACTAGATGGACCAACTTATCAGAGAGAAACAGTTATTCGCCAGCAGTTGTCGCGTCTCGTGTGGTTGGTGACGCCTATTACAAAATTCAAATGGCTCTATGGGACTTAACATCTGAGGTCACCAGTCCCCTAGAACTTAGAACTACGGAAACCTAACCAACTTAAGGACATCAAACACATCCATGCCCGAGGCAGGATTCGAACCTGCGACGGTAGCAGTCGCGTGGTTCCAGACTGAAGCACCTAGTACCGCTCGATCACAGCGGCCGGCTAGGCCTGTTTGAAGGCTGACAGACAGGAGGGAACGCGCCTGCATCCATCATCCTCTCTGTTCATGTTGTTACGTTGTTGATTATTCTTACGGCTTCTCTGGTCTTGAGTTTCGTCAAAACTGGCTGCTTAGCAAGTGCACGGGTTTCTTTACATTTCATTTCCTTGCCGCAGTCTTGCCAGCGTTCGGCCACTGCAGACTTCATGTTTTGCCCCAGACGAATACAGGGCACGTATTTTCGTATTATGCGTGGTGTTATTAGCCTGCCGGTCTCAACTATGTGCACTCCTCCACACTGTCATTCCACCCTGTACACACCTGCAGTGCGTACAGCCTCTGTCTCGTCCTTAGTGGAGCCTAGCATATCCTGGACCCTTCCCACTGTTGTCGTAGACAGGCTGTATACCAACTCGGCGAAGGAGTTTACTAATCCGATAGGCGAAATTTTTCACATCAGGTTAGCCTGCTGCTAGCTGCAGTGCCGCGCGGGGTAGCCGCGCGGTCTTAGGCGCCTCGCCACGGTTCGCCCTGCTTCCCCCTTCGGAAGTTCAAGTTCTAACTTGGGCTTGGGTGTGTGTGTTGTCCTTAGCGTAAGTAAGTTCGATTAAGTCGTGGGTAAGCCTAGGGACCGATGACCTCAACGGTTCAGTCCAATAGGAACTTACCGCAAATTTCCAATTTCCTGTCTGCAGTGTGTTTATCTTTAGCCTATCTCGCTTCCTTTTGTTTGCTGCCTTTGCTGTTTGGATCGATTTTTGGTTGTATCCATTGGACACGAGCTTTCAAGCATCCTTTTGAGCCGGCCGCTATGGACGAGCAGCTGTAGGCGCTTCAGTCCGGAACCTCGCTGCTGCTACGGTCACAGGTTCGAATCCTGCCTCGGACATGGATGTGTGTGATGTCCTTAGGTTAGTTAGGTTTAAGTAGTTCTAAGTCTAGTGGATTGATGACCTCATAGTGCTTAGAGCCATTTGAACCATTTTGAGCAGCCTTTTGAGCTCACTTGTTATGTTTTGAGTTTCGCACAGGCGCTGCATACGGCTGGCGAAATAACTGATAATTGAGTTATTCTGTGCTAGGTGAAGGTTGGATTGGTCTTGAAAATACCTGTCTGTATGTGTAGGCTTCCCGTGTACTTGGTGTCGTAGTGTGCCGTCAGTTGTGCTGTTGGTTGGTTGGCTAATTTGGGGAGGGGACCAAACAGTGAGGTCATCGGTCCAGTCGGGTTAAGGAAGGATGGGGAAGGAAGTCGGCAGTGCCCTTTCAAAGGACCATCCTGGCATTTGCCTGAAGCGATTTAGGGAAACCACAAAAATCCGAAATCAGAATGAGCGTCGCCCTGCCGAATGCGAATCCAGAGTGCTAACTACTTCGCCACCCCACTCGGTCGTTATCCTGTATACTTCGATGTCCACATTTGTAATTGCCACATTCTTCTCTACCCAGAGCGTGAAATGCATCTCACCGTCCACTTTATTCAAATGTTCCTGAAACCTGTGTAGCTCTGTTTCACCATGATGTGCACGTATGTGTATCAGCATCGTGGGTGTAAAAGAGCGGAACGAAGTGTCATTGCTTCGAAGGCCTCCGTGAATATATCTGCTGCTAACATGGTAAGGGAGGCTACATTGCTACGCAGTTTGTCTGCTGGCAGCATTTTCCTTGCCAGCAGAAGGAAAACAGCAACCCACGCCTAGTCACCGAGAAGGAATAGACAACAGCAAATTCCCACTCCTTTCACCGTAGTAACCTACTATAGTAAAATTCCACGTCCTTCCGCCCTAAGCGATCAATCATATAAACGACCTTTTAAGCTTATGAGGTAACGCCATGTTCAGTGAGGAACAATGGCACCTAAAGCGCATCAGTAGAACCAGAAGAAGTCCACTGTAGCCTTGGCCGAAATATTAGTTTCTCCGGTACAGTTTTTTACATTACGACGCAGTACGTTACTCACAAAACTGACTCTGGCCGCGGAAGCCTACGCAGTCATATGGAGTAGCTCTTCTATTAAATCGGACAATCCCAATTTTTTTAAGAAAACAATACTTCGATTCTTATAATAATGATGGAGGGATATCTAAATCCCAGTACAGCTTGTGGGACACTGACCAGAAAAGTATTAGTTTACTGCATAAAACCTGCTGGGATACAAAAACTTTCAGTTCCACAATGCGATAGTAATGAAACCAGCCGACCTCGAAAGGAACGCCATATAGCTAAAGCAAGTACTCACTGGAGACAATAGTACCTCTGGTAAGCTCTTGATTGAAACCAATATTGACTACACCGGTAAACACCATTGTGTCTCACGAGGCATAACGCAGTTTCCAATTTCAATTACGACCCAGTTAACTCTATATCCACCCCGTGTGCACCTTATAATCCATTATCTTACTTCTGAATCTCTGAATGACTATGATGTAATCTAACTGAAATCTTCCTGTGTCTGCCAGCCTTTTTCAACTATATCTCCTTCTCTTGTGATTCCTGAACAGAGTATTCGCTGTTACTAGCTGAAATTTACTGCAGAACTCTGTTACTCTTTGTCCTATCTCATTCCTTGTGCCGAACCCATATTCTCCCGTAATACTTCCTTCTACTGCTTTCCCTAAATCCGCATTCCAATCCCTCGTGACTAGTACATTTTGATTTCCTTTTACGTACTGCATCACACGTTCAGTATCCTGATATACGTTCTCTGTCTCTTCATGTACGCCTTGCAGAATTGGCATGTACAACTGTCGGTGTTCGTTTGTTGTCGATTCTGATCATCCCTGTCACTGAACAGTTCACAGTAACTCACTCTCCGCCCTATCTTCCAATTGATAACCAATCCTATTCCCTTTATTCCATTTTCTGCTGCTCTTCACTCTTCTGACCAGAAATAATTGTGTAGCCTTAGAGTTTCCCTTTTCGTATATTCTAGCTTCCCTACCACGTTTACACTACCGATATTCCACTCCACAGGTCGCAGAACGTTATCCTCGCATTGGTTATTTAGTCTTTTCCTGACGGCCACCTTCCCCTTAACAGTCCTCTCCCAGAGATCCGAGATGTGACTGGTCCAAAATCTTTTGCCAATGCAGAGATCATCATGACACTTTTTCAATTACGGACCAAATGTCCTGTGGGTTTTTAATGCTGTGGTTTCCATTGCCTTCTGCGTCCTCGTGCCGTTGATCACTGCTGATTCTTCCACTTGTTAGGGGTAATTTCCCACCCAAAGGGCAAGAAAGTGCTCTGACCCTCTGTCCACTCCTCCCTCTTTGACAAGGCCGTTGGCTGAATAAGGATGACTTTTTGCGCCGGGTGCCTTCGGCAGCCATTCTGATGAATTTTATTCAGAGTGTAAGGAGTGGCGGTGTTCGAACCCTAGAGCGAAGACGTTTTGGTTACCAGTGAAAGACAGTACTCCTAGATCACAGCTGCCTGTACTTACATCACACAATTATAATAGTTCATTATCGCGTGCTATTTGACTTCAGACTTAAATTAAAAGATTGTCGACAGTCTTGTAGCTACCAGAACCGTTATCTTGTCAATGTCAGTGTCAATAATAGGCAAAATCTTCGTGACTATTGATTCCTGTACTAGATGAACTGACCATGCACATAATTAAGGTTGTACGGAAATACCAGAGCGTGAGATTTACATGCGTATGGCTATCTTTAAATTAATACGTGTACTTAAAAATTTACAATTTGAAGCGAAATGGTAGATAACGGGACTAATATAAACAGGAATTTGGTTCAAAATGAAGACGCAGTTGCTTAATGCAGATTATTAAAAACGGGTATAAGAAGCGGAAATCTTAACGTGTTAAGCCTTTAGCATAAGATTATAGCTCTCATTGAGTAGATTATGACAGCATTCTGAATTTTTAAATTCATTCAGTAATTGTATGACACTGAAATTAAAAATTTTGGTGGACCCAGAAGTTAGCACACAGACAACTTGCAGTTGTTAACAGGTCACTGGGTAACTGATTTACCAGCTTAGTATTATAGATACAAATCGATCAGTTGCATGGTATCTTCACTTGTTGTAAATAATTTTAGAAAAATTAGTTACCCAAAGAGCAATTTTTTATCTCTGGCAAAACATCTCAAGTATCCAAATATAAGCACCTAGGAGAAATAATCCACTCGTAGGGATTAAGTTGTGAAACAAACAAAGAGAGAATATTTTAAGTACAAAAAAGCCTTAGATTTGCGTGGATTAGATAGTATTAAAAATCAATAGCTTGTAACGCAAAATTACATTATATTATAGTAGTCAAACCTGAAGCATTACATTCGTCAAAGACTTTAATCGTAGGAGGTAGATAATTAACAAATGATGGTATGTTGCGGAATTCCGCCAACACGGTTGGCAATCCACTTGGCACAACAACATCGCGGGTTGCCTGCACATGACGTTATATCTCGTTACAAAAAAACAGTTTGGCATCAGTTCCAGTAGAGGGCCCTAGCAGCGCCACCAATGGTCATGGACAAGGGGGTGGAGTGGGGGGAGGGGGGATGATCGACGTGCCCTAAAATTCTTCCTAAAATACCTAAGATATCTTGATCTTGCCGCGTGACAATATATTTCGGCCCTCTCACCGCCGTGCAGAATAAGCTAACTTCGTGCCAGATCTATAGATACATCCGCTGGGCTATGACGCCGCTGTCTGCTACTAACCAGCTGTCTCCTCGACGGACACCACCTGGCCTCAGCATCGTCGCCGAAGCCCCTGACTGGATGTCGTAATCTGGTTCATAAATTGTGGTAGAACAGTGACCATATTTTGTTCTTCCAGGGACATATATAAACGTGCACATACTAAAAGTAGACTCTTGGGGAACATGGTTTACGTGTGCTGCAGTAGAACTTTTTAAATACTATTTTGTGGAAAACACGACGAAGCACAAGACTTTGAGTTGTAGAACAAAGGCCTCAAGCCTTTCAGTCATTTTTGAATGTTAAACTTGTTTGGTTCGTCGGAGCAAACTAGCACACTGTTCCTTCTCAGTAAACTACATTCGCTTTGGTTACACCCACGACGGATTCTTTCAATGACACAGAAAAAGAAGAAAGGAGAATACTAATGAAAATTTTTGGTATGTTTTGTCTTGACGGAGTAGGAATTGAGACCAAAGTCTGACGAGATACATAAAAATTTAAAGGAAATCTTGGTAACTGAGAGGAAAATAAACCTCAAATTTTATGGACACTCTCAGAATAAACTTTAATAGGGAGACCAAAAGATCTGTCTACCTTGCCCTCTCAATGGAACTTAAATATGATTGGGTACTGAAGCATTACGTTTTTAGGTACTATCTGAACCACTCTATTTTTTCCTCGTAATCGAAGTAAATGTTTGTCAAGGGGGGCACGGTTCTGGGATTTTGAACATTTACTTCTCTATGTTGTTTACAACAAAAAATTGTGCAAGTTCATCTGTCCTATAAATGATTCTGTACCTTTTCCGTGTTGAGTTCGAATTTATGTGTAATGTAACCCTGTTTGATGGCAATAATTGTCCTATTTGTTCTACATAGACATTTTCAATTTTATTTGCCGCAATTTACAAGTGACCTGTCATCTGGTTACTAATACAGGTCACGTTTTTCCAATACGAAACTGTACATGTACAGAATGGAAAATTCTTATTTGTAGTACAGATTAGAAATATTGAGCTTTAAATACTTATAAACTTTAAAGTAACAAAGAAATACAAATCTTAAAATTTATTATTGATGAAAAGAAAATAGGAATTATAGGAAGATAGGAAAGAGGTTACGACACATTATAACTTTATGAAATATTATGAGTTTGGAAGGGTTTTCTAAAGTAACAATATGCTTGCATTTAATAAAGAGAAATGAAAAGGTGAGAGGAATGTTCATAGATTTGTGTTAGAGGTCCCATCACCTACTTATATCGGATGTGAGTGTTCGGTAAATCATCGAGCCTGTTACATTCGGTGTAGCGTACATTATCTTTAACAATCATTTAAGAAACATATATGTTCATACATGTATATATATTGCTCTTATATTACATTTGTTACATGTGATGTATGTTTTACACGTGGCTTTATCTGTACATTATTTCTACATATTTTACTTCATTAATTCCACGTGTTGTGTGCATGCATTATTTTCATTACAGGTACCACTTCACCCAATCTTAGTAAACATTTATATCATTATACGTTTGTAAGTATTTCAGAATAAATTGCCTTACTGATTTCCTTTGATGAGAACTTAATTTTCGTTGCAATTTTACATGATTTACAACGGCCGACGAGGTGTATCTGGAATCGGATCTTTCGATGCTAAAACTCCAGAACACTGTTTTTGATGTGTTAACTTTTTTGCTGACGATCGTATACCTAAATGTTGATAACTGTAATCCGTTGGAAGAACATCCACAAGTGAGCATTATAGCAGAGGTAATTCACAACTGAATCGGTGTTCGTAATCTGTTTAGTTGCATTTCAGGGTACTTCCATGAAAAAGAGATTTGGTTCAAATGGCTCTAAGCACTATGGGACTTAACATCAGAGGTCATCAGTACCCTAGACTGAACTACTTAAACCTAACTAACCTAAGGACATCACACACATCCATGCCCGAAGCAGGATTAGAACCTGCGACCGTAGCAGCAGCTCGATTCCGCACTGAAGCGCCTAGAACCCCTCGGTCATAGCGGCCGGCACTTTTGACGTGGTAATTAACTTACGAGAATTCTTACATCATTCATAATATTTTGTATTGTCGCCTACTGAGAAATTTTTCATTGAAATATATCAGTATACGAGGACACGTTTCAGTACATGAATTTCAGAAACATCTTTAGGAAACACTAATTAAAAGAAAGTTCCATTGAAAGCTATAAGTAAAAAGCATCAGTTCGAAAGAAAGCCAAGTGTTACATCTAATATACATGGAGAGAACAATCTAAGGGAAACCACAGACGCAACGAAAATTAAGTTCTCGACAAAGGAAACGACTAAGGTAATTTATTCTGAAATAATTACAAATATATAATGATATAAATGTTTATTAAGATTAGGTGAAGTAGTACCTGTAATGACCTGTAAAGCATGCACACAACACGTAGAATTAATGAAGTCAAATATGTAGAAATAATCTACAGATTAAGCCACATGTAAAGCATATATCACATGTAACAAATGTAATATAAGAGCAATATAAATACATGTATGTACATATACGTTTCTCATATGATTATTAAAGATAATGTACGTTACACCGAATGTGACAGGCCCGATGATTTACCAAGCACTCACATCTAATGTAGGTAGGTGATGGGACCTCTAACACAAATCCATGTACATTCCTCTTACCTTTTCATTTCTCTTTATTAAATGCAAGCATATTGTTTCTTTAGAATACTCTTCTGAATTCATAATATTTCATAAAGTTATGATGTCTCGTAACCTCTTTCCTATCTTCCTATAATTCCTATTTTCTTTTCATCAATCGTAAATTTTAAGATTTTTATTTCGTAGTTACTTTTAAATTTATAAGTATTTCAAGCTGCAATATCACTAATCCATACTACAAATAAGAATTTCCCATTCTTTACATGTACAGCTTTGTATTATAAAAATTCGACGAGTATTAGTAACCAGATGACAAAATTCGACGTGTAGTAGTAACCAGATGACAGGTCACTTTCAAATTGCACAAAATAAAATTGAAAATGTCTATGTATTACAAATAGGTCAATTATTGCCAGCAAACAAGAATAAATTACACATACATCCGAACTCAACACGGAAAATGTACAGAATCATTTATAAGACACTTTTTTATTGTAAACAACATAGAGAAGTAAATGATCAAAATTCCAGAAGCGTGGCTGCTTTGACAAACATTTACTTCGATTACGAAGTAAAAATAGAGTGGTTCAGATAGTACTTAAAATGCTTCAGTTCCCAATTATTTCATTGGGAGGGCAAGGTAGACAGTACATTTGGTCTGCCTATTAAAATATATTCTGTGAGTGCGTCCATAAAATTTCAGCTTTATTTTCCTCGAAGAGACACAGATTTCTTTTACACTTTTATATATCTCGTCAGACTTTCATCTCAATTCCGACTCCCTCAAGGCAAAACATACCAAAAATTTTCCTTAGTATTTTCCTTTCATCTTTTTCTGTTTCATTGAAAGAATCCGTCGTGGATGTAACTAAAGCCACTAACTTTATGCAAATGTAGTTTACTGGAAAAAAACAGTATGCTCGTTTGCTCCGACGAACCAAACACGTTTAACACTTAAAAATGACTGACAGGCTGAAGGCCTTTCTTCAACAACTCAGTCTTGTGCTTTGTCGAGTTTTCCACAAAATAGTATTTACAATGTTCTACTGCAGCACACGGAAACAATGTTCCACAAGAGTTTACTTTTAGTATGTGCACATTTATATAGGTCCTTGGAAGACGAATCGCTTTAGCGAGAATAAAAGGGTGAATACATCATTGAAATAAGTTCAGCTGTGCTCCACAGCTGGACATAACGGTACAGAAATATAAAAAACGCTATTTGGAGGATTTTATTTTGTGAATTAATTCTATGTCCTTATTCGTTTGCATTTTTATAGCAAATGCCGCAAAACTTGGATTATTGGGACATATTTCAGCAATATGTAGTCCTCTTTACACAATAAATAAACATCCCAGCGCCTCTCGTCTACATGTTTGTCACGTCACAATTACGAAAGACATACAGGCCGAGTGGAAGCTTGTGGCTTAAACTTGGTATGGTTCACGGCCGTTTACACGTCGCTAGCAATACGGGGAGAGAAAACTCCAGCGATTGAAACCAGTTCCCAGGAGGCACTCGTACTCTGGAAAACTTTCTCCAGCGTCTCGAGAGATTCACATAGGGAAATATTTTCTACGGCCCAACACTGTTGCCTGTTCCTTGTTCTCGGGACCTGGAGAAACTTTACTCCAGCCAAGGCGGCACGTAACTGCCTGGAGCGGGCCGTCCGCGCGTCTCACTTCTGTGAAACTCGCTCGTTTATCAAACGTTGTCGATTTCGCGTGAGCCTGCATAATCGATTAGCCCATTTGGGAACGAAATGTGTTTGCTTATATCGACGTAAACAGTACGTATGAGTTATTGCGCCGTTTCTGCGTCCGCTGCAAGCGTGTAGGCTGCAACGATCTGCATTTAATCGCCGCAACATTCTTCCTGCATTGCGCTTACACGCTACACAGCTCCGGAAAAAAGCTCACCATTCCAAGACATAAACAAGATAAGTGAATACTATACATTATGTACATTCAGAACTGGAAAATGCCTGTCGTTTCACGAGATGAATATCGAGAAGAGAAGTAATAGAGCGATCTAGCAAGCCAAAAACCAGATGCAGTAGTAGCATAAAGTTAGACGAAAATTACGACCAGGCCACTCTGACGAGAGAGAATGTGCACAATTGGGTTGCGTCAATGACCTTCCCTATTATGTTACTCGTCGGCAAATATTCTCTCTGCTGATGCCAGTAAACTTAAGGCTAATTTACACGTCTGCACTAGGTTGCGAAACAAAGTTTCAGAACGGCGCTACCGGCTGCTTAGCATGCATGGTGCGCTGTTGTACAAGTCGCTGGAGAAACTAGATAGTTCCTGAATATTCCAACTTTGACGACACGGAACTGGCAGTTCCGCGTGGTTAGAGATTAGGAGTTGTGCAGATACCGTGTCAGCGCAGTTACATTTGAATTAGGGAACAGAGAAGGTTGTTCAGTTCTTGGACATTTATGCTGGTCAGGTGATGGTCGAATTTCAATGATGAAATCATTGGTTTTCGCTGCGTCATCTAGATAAATAAAAATATGAATGTTCGGCTGTTCAAAACCTTAAATTTCCGAAAGTTCTTCACCGATTGCTTCGAAATTTTACTGCAAGGTTGTATTCGAGTTTTATGAACACATATTTTGAAATAATATAATATATAAATAAACGTGTAATATGTAAACGTGAAACGATAATGTTAAAAATCTCTACAATATCTTCATGGACTTACTTCCCTTCTTTTCACAATACTCTAATGAACATACAGATGGACGTAGGCTGTATACTTTTAATATATACAATATGTAGATACATGTGTAATATATAAAGAAGGAAACTGGTTAGCAAAAATCTTAATACCTACTCGACCGATTTGTTTAAAATTTTGATACATTACTGAATAAACATGTGGAATACTATTAGCAAACCGGAAAGTTCTGTCTATGGCTTATCGGCTTATGATTATAATACTGCAACAGAATATGTATTTGCAATGAGACTAGAGAAGGTCAAAGAGAGAGGGGCGGGGGTGAAAATGAGATGGACAGAGAGATGGGAGGAAATGGAGATAGATAACGGAAATGTGAAGACGGACAACGGGAGGTGGCAGGATGAGATGGAGAGAGAGAGGGATGAGGAGAATATGGACAGAGAAATTCGGAGGAGGTGATACACGGAGAGAGAGGGAAGGAGGAGAGAATGGACAAAGGGAGGGGATGAAGGAGATGGACAAAGACGGGGGCAGAAGGAGATTAAGAGGTACACCTGATTCCCACGCATGTTAGAAACCTGGGCATTCTGTTTTATTTCTTTTTCATTTAACCATGCTGAACGAGAACAATGAGACGCCGGCAACAGCTAGTTCTTCGATATATCTTCAGGGGTTCAGAGCTTTCGACGTCGTCCTCCGTCTACAAAGGTCATGGAGACGTGACCAAATCACGGGGTATCCACATGCTACCAGAGATTTTTGTCAATATCTACGGAAGAAGAACACTGATTTCGTTACATGGCGAAGTTCTTTGTTTCCTTTCAGCATCAATTGCTCGTTTCCATGCTTCAATAAGGATGTAGCCATGAAGGTCTCTTCGGGTTTGCTGCCGGAACCTAAAATCAGCTCAATTCGATATTTCGGTGATCCAACTGTTCGCCATATTCAGGAGAACGCTGCTTCTACTGATGAGTCCCGCTGAGTTGAATATTACGCAGAATCTAAAGTAATCTTTCGCCCACCTACAAAGACCTTTATTCGGTTCGGAATCCACAGGAAGGCTGGAATCTACAGAATCTCTTGTCAGTGTGGCAAAGCCTACAATATTCAGACGACGCGCACAGTGCTTGAATGATGCGTTGAACATGATGGCCACATCCGCTTTTCGCAGCCCAGTAAGTCAGCCGTTGTCGAGAATTGTATGTCAACAGCAGATTCCATAGATTAGTTTAATTTGGTCCTTACAAGATTTTTCTGGGGTTCTGTTATTAAGGAATCGTTGGAAGTACTTTTAGGGCAAAATCTTATTAATCGGGATGTCGGCTTTCAAGCTGGATAAGCCGTGGGACCTGATGATTTCTTTCATGTCTTCAGGAAGGAAACGTCTCATGTCCAGTGACACATCTATTGACATTTAATTTTATCCATTTTGACATCGAAACTTTAGCCTCGAGAGTGCCCATTCCGATACCGAGCGCGCATGTAGTATCTCATTACGAATGCTGCTGCGCGCAGTAGATGGTACAACATTCGAACAGGGCGCGTAATATGAGAGATGTCACTCATGTAGTGGCTACTTTTTCGCATGAGTCTTCGTGCCTATTTTAGTAAATGTAGCGATGTGAACTAGCATTCTCCAGTACAAAACACTCACCAGAAGATGGCTGAACTGTTGTCAGCCGAAATATCGCGGCTGAGAGTTGACATTACCTGGCTGCACTCCTGAAACTTCGTGGAATATTCGTACGTTTCTTCTTGAGGCTGTGTTCGACAACGATTTCGTTGAAATCGCGATATTTTAAATTGGCATCGGTGTTCTGTGCAGCATTCTGAAATCTTTCTTATTTACTGATTAGTGTAGCTTCTACCGCACTTACGAGGTATTTTATAATTTCCAGGAACAGCGAGAGAAAGATATCCGTTATTGTGTGCAGATTCTTGAGTGGTTGTAAAATGGATTGAAAACCCTGTCAGCTCAGGACTCTGTCCATTTAACTCGTTGTTGCTCAAAAGAAAGGAATGAATGCTAAATGTTGATCATCTTCTGGTGAATGAGTATTTCACTGTTTTCATAGGTGTGGTAAACTTAGTATCCCGATAGCTATTCCCGTTCTTCCGGAATAAGTTTCTTAGATATGCGGTCTCGGAATCAGCGTCTTTAGAACTATTGTCTTATGAGCTGGATCATGGACGCTTTGGGCACTGTGTCAGTATGTGTTGGCTGCTGGTAAGAGAGTGCGGTTCTGTCGTTCAAGTGGGTCATCTAAACATAGTAATTTTCCTTCTCTCCCATCTCAGCTGTGAACTTTACATTGGCTTTTTCAGCGTAGAGACAGAAAGAAGGAGGACGAAGAGGAGCTGAATTTAACACTTGTCTTCCGAAATGCTCCATATAGAAATTAACTACTGACGGAGGCAGTGGAGCACTCATGGTCATTCCGTCTGTCATCTAATACAATTCAGAGCTATACAGACTGTAGTTGGTCGCCAAAGAGTGGCGAATCAGTCTGTTAGCCTTGAAAGGGGGTGGTCTGCTAATACCTTTACAATATCCTGTTCAGAGAAATTTGTGGAAAGAGAGACCACACCCAAACAGCCGCTCCATCCTTGGTGGTGCGTAGAAGCGGGCGGTTGATGCTGAAAGGCAGCGGAGAAACATGCTGGGTCTTCAATCATCTACCGGAAATAGCATCGCTATAGGTGTTCTGCAAAGAGGGAGCAGATTTTTCTTTAATAACTACTGACTTACCGAAAGCTCATCCAGCACGCAAGATACCTCCTGAAGTTGTGTTCTATTTGGGGAAACTTCGGTAACGAGAAATATAACAATAACAGTGGTGTTACGTGTATGTGGCCTAAGAACGTTGCTTCAAGAGATTATTGGAAATCGCGAATTCTTTATTTGTATTTCCAAGTATGCCGGGAAACACAGTCAAAAAGAGATATTGGCGATTGTTCCCCTATTTCTGCTCTGACCAGATCATGAACAATACATTGTACCTGGTGCACCATGTTCTTGCAATGGCTGGAGTTTTCTATTTCATACAACATAATTACTCGGCTCCTGGTCTTTGCTTTGTGCTCTCTCACCGTGACTCTGGTGTTATTTCCTATTCGAAACGGACTATCTCTCCAGTCCAGAGTACTGACATCGATTGGCACAAAAGGGTTGAGTGAACAATCCTTCCATTGTGTAAACGACTGGCGAGGACTTTCGAGATATCCAGGCAGCAACTCCAAACACACTTAAGAAACAGACGTTAACATCTGAGCAGAAGTTGAAATTTCACAAAATTCGTGTCATGAAGAACGATGGCAGAAAGCCTGGTATTCTAATGAAAACTAATATCCATTGCTGTTTCCAGAAGAAGTACCGGACCCCCTTAGAAAGCCAAAATGAACTGATTTCAACCGTCTGAAAACTTATTCATGCTTACGAGAAGTGCTTGTATCTTGGTGACAGAAAGATTGCTGTCGCCAAGCAGAAGGACTTAATGCCCTTGTACCCTTAACTCCACGAAAACCATGAAACCGTACATCGTGCTCCTTACCAGACATTCAAAGTGCAAATAGTGGGGAGGAGGTGTCTAGAGAGGCGGACGCTTATATTCTGTGAGTGAACTGAGCCCTTGGAACCTTAAATGTTGAAGTATATCCGGACCTAACAGCATTTCAAAACAAATTATTGACCAAAATTGGACTGTGGCATAAGTAAAAACTTTTTAACACTTAGAGTCCCAACTGAAACATGTACGTTTGAAATAACGTAACTGACAGTAGCCTGCAACACATCTGTTAAAATGGGAATGGCATGCGAACGTGTATTTTATCTCGTCGCTTATGAGCTTTGCCCTGTACTGAACTTTACTGACCGCAAGAATGTAAACTGTGAATAACTTCGAACCAAACCAAAACTGCATGTATTTACGCATCACAAAAACTGAATCTGATGCAACACTGATGATTTGAAATTCGCCGTGGTAATAAAACAACATTTTATCAATTTAAAGATAATGGTCGGGTGCTTGATGAATGCTATCCCTGAAATAATATTTCTTACCTTTACCTACGCAATGATAACGCTCTTCGCACTGACATCTGTTAGTACTGTAAGCAGTTAGCATACAGCAACTGTGCAAGGCTGTTGCTTAACATACAATTAATTAAATTTGGTATGACTGAGACAGTAACTTCTTGAGCAAAAAAGTTAATCAAAAATGACAGGGATCTGGGAACTTCTAATGACAAGTGGTAAGTAAAAATATGACACTAAATGTAAAATTTGTATTTTGACTGTTTCAAAATTAATAATGCTCAAAATTAACACACATAAATTGATTGTAAATTAACAATTAGCTTTACAAAATCACTGGATGTGAGTGCTATGCATTGTCTCAATCAGCACTTATCAATACGCGCATTGCATTGGTAACTAAATGACTTTCTTTGCCTTAATTATTTTCAGCATTGTATCTTGCAAATGAGAAATCATTACTGCTGGTAGCGATTAAGTATGTATCCAGCACACATCAGATGCAACACGTTTTTACACTTGAGAGTCCTCCATCTCCCTATCTAAAGTTACTCATAACACATTACCAGTTACGACTTGAACCAGCGATCGCTGTTGAGCAGCACCGCTTTACACAGTCGATACTATTTTTGACCGTCTCTGGTTCAATAGAAAATTTTTTTACAAAATTTTACCCTTTTTGTGTACCTTTCGGAACAATATAAAAATATATAATTTTTTCACAACATTAACCTTTATTATCATAGTAAACGCCGAATACACGAAGAAATTGAAATAAAAACTAAACGTCTTAAGGGGGTGGTTTTGCTTTAGAAATCTCTGTGACATACAGCCTTCAACCAAATGACATATTTGAAAACCAAGTCGCATTATTCCTAGACACAATCGCATATCTCGTAACTTCAGTGAACTCATAATGCCTGAAACAAATTATAGCCCTAAAAAACGCAAATACGTGCGTTTTTGTAATAAATTTTCTATCGAAACTACAAACTCCCCGAGTGGAGGGAAAAGAACTCCGCATGTAGCAATTTCTTGACTGCTACAACGAATTACATTCGTAGAAGTACTTAGGTGTACCAATACATATCTCTGTTTTGTATCTCGGTCTTACAACAGGACCGTTATTTTCGCGCTAAAGGCAGTTGTACTTCAAACAAAATTAACAAAATAATTGTTTCCGGCAGAATTTCATTTTTCAGAATGATGTTTCACTCTACAGCGGAGTGTTTGCTGATATAAAACTTTGTGGGAGATCAAAGTGTATGCTGGAGTGCAAGTCGGAGCTCATGTTCTTCAAGGGAAGTGCTCTACTGACTCAGCCACATAAGCAAGACTCGCAACCCCTCCTCACAGCTGTGATTTTGCCAGTACCTCACCTCATTCACTGCAAACTTAATACTGTTATTCTACCAGAAAGTTTCAGTTTTCTGGTTTGGCGATCAAGAGCTGACACATCAAATAAATAATGAGTACACCACTTTATTAATAGATTTTTAGAAATAATAAATCTTTTTGAACCATAAAGATGTCTGTTAATGTTTTCAATTTCGTGCAATAAATGCAAACCCATGATATCTCAGTTTCATATCTGTGTGGATTAACTATTCCAGCACTCAGGTCTGCGTTATTTGTCTTGTGGTACGTTCATATTGATAACACCAAGTCTCGTGTCCTGCGTATTTTTATAAAAAAGGAAGAAAGAAAATAATTGTCCTCGTTTTCATTTTAGTAAAGTCGCAACAACGTCCTCGCTTGGTTGTATGTACAGGGTGCGTCAAAAAATGTATACACACTTTGAACTGTCATAGACAATTTATTTCCCGTTCTACAAGGTTAAATATCTGTGAGAAAGTAATGTTATGTTTCTTCAACAGGTGGCAGCAGTGGCAAGGAAGTAACTGCAACGTGGGGGACGTGCGTTTGAGTTTTGAAGCGCGGAAGCAGATAATTAAGTGGTACTGGAAGTTTGAGAATGTAGCTGCGATTTGAAGACAGTGGAGAAGTGAGTATGGTACAGCACCACCTTGAAGGTTAACAATTACATGTCTACGAGACAAATTCGAAATTCATGGAACAGTGTGTGATGTGCATAAAGGTCGATTAGGGTGACCTCGTACAGCTACAAGTGATGATTCCACAATTGCGGTCTTGGAACTGTTTCAGCGTTCGCCTCAAAAATGTTCAAGGCAGGTGGCACGTGAGAGTAATGTAGGTGCTAGTAGTGTGCTACGCATTCTGAAGGAAGGCAAGTTTCGTGTGTACATTCCAAGGCTGGTGCAACAGCTAAGTGACGACGATCCAGATCGAAGGTTAGAATTTTGTGCCTGGGTTCAGGAGATGGTGAGACGTGAACGGTGATTTATGGGTAGCATAATTTGGTCGGATGAAGCCCAATTCTAACTCAAAGGAACTGTCAATAGGCACAGTTGTGTGTACTGGGCTGAAGATAATCCTCACATTACAGTTGAAAAGGCTGTAAATTTGCCTGGCGTAAATGTGTGGTGTGGTTTGTCTGCAAGGGGACTCATTGGGCCTTTCCGCCTTGAAGGTACTGTTACTGGAGGAACGTACCTAACAATGCTTGCCGACTCCATATTCCCTGCCATTCGTGCATTATACGGTAATGATGAGTTTTATTTCCAACCAGATGGCGTCCCGCCGCACTATCATAGGGATGTACGAGCATACCTGGATCACAATGTGCCAGGCCAGTGGATAGGACGCAGGGGACCAATCGAGTTTCCTGCACGCTCTCCAGACCTCACGCCGCTGGATTTCTTCTTACGGGGCGCAGTAAAAGATGAGGTGTACAAATGTAAACCACGTAACCTGGACACACTTTGGAATGACATTCAGACAGTGTGCGCAGAAATCTTATTGGACACTCTGGTATGAAGTATGGAATCAGTGGTGGCTCGTACTCAGAAATGTATTGATGCTGAAGGCCACCAGTTTGAACATTAATCACATTTGCTAGGTACATTTATTTTTCCAATTAGACTTAAAGCTTTCCATTTCCAGAAATTTAACATTGTAGAACGTGAAATAAATTTTCTATGAAGCTTCAAAGTGTGTATACATCTTTTTGACGCACCCTGTATATACATTTAGGAGTGTACGAACAGTCATTGTACACTCTTTTATATTCCTCAGAACAGAATGTATTAACAATTTTATTTTGAGATATTCAGTTCGATGCTTCATTGAGATTTGTGGCCCAACAACGTTAACATACAACGGTCGCACGCCTAGTACTTGACTCTGGCTGCTCATGACTGGTCCAAAGCACTTCTGTTGTTTACAATTGTTAGTTCAAGCTGCCAACGTTCTTACTGCGCTGACATTCCTTATACGCCAGGAATATAAGCAGTTTCGGAACCTTGCGGACGGACAGTGTATTGTATAACAAGTGTCACTGAAAAAAAAAACTGACATTTTGATCACGGTTGCAGTGACGTTCCATTGGCGTGAAGTATACCCGTGAGAAAGTCACTCTTTTTTAACTGACACAGGCTAAAGAAGCCTAGGCTCTTACAAACATTTATTTATGCCTACACATGCAAGTAGGTATTCGGAGTCGCATAGCAGAAACTGAAGCACCGATAGCTTGTTGAATAATGCCATTTTGAAAGAACAGTTGTTTATTAAATAAATTACGCTTCGTATTTCATGGAGTACTGTTAGTGGACGATTAATAATGTGTCATCCCTGTGTGCGAATGAATAAACAAAACGTGGCGTGGCGGCATTACGTAACGTTGGAAACTGTATTTTTCCACAAATGACTCGTAAATTAATGAAAGACTCGACAATCACGGTGTAACATTGTCACCTCTGTTGATAAATTACCTTCCACGTGGTCGTTCTGGACGCAGTTAGTGAACAATGAAATATTTTTAGCCTACCAAGCTAAAAAAAATTAGCTTTGGGCAATAAATTTAGTTTCACGATTGTATTTATGTGGTTTTATCACATGGTATTCCTCTGCTGGGACAACGCCGCTCGTGCCTTACAAATAGTTCCTAACAATCTCAGTATTCGACGATCACAAAACCATGAATGCAGGCAGAAGCAGATGAGAAAATGAGAAAACTCCAAATAAAAAGACGAGACTCTGAGTTCTGTCATCGAATACTCCCTCAGAAAGGGATATCAAGGAATATTTACACAATGCAATAGCCGCATCGTTTGGCAGTGGACTACACCGAAATTCTGAAGCCAGCCAAGGATAAAATACAAGGAGCGAAAGGTTACTTACTACTTATAGAAAAAACCGGACTGCATTTATGAGACTGGAATGGACTTGAGAGACAAGCCATGGTCGAGAAGCAAATAAGACAGAGATATAGCCTATCCCAGAAGTTCTTCAATCTGTTCACTGAGCAAACAGTAAAGGAAACAAAAGGAAGTAAACATTGAGGGGAAGAAGTAAAATGTTTGAAGTATGTGGATGACATTGTAATTCCGTCAGAGACGGCAAGAGACTAACTGTTGCATGTAGCCGATAGTGGGCTGAAAAAAACAGGCGATCAGAGGAACATCAACGAAAGTAAATCAAGGATAATGAAATGTAGTTGACCTGAGTCAGGCGATTCCGACAGAATTACATTAACAAATGGGTCACTAAAAGTAATAGATGAGTTTTGCTGTTGTAGTGAAAGAAAGTAAGTGATGATGCTCGAACGGAAGCAAAGCACTTCGAAAAAAGAGGATTATGTCGTCATTAAATAAATGGCAGGAAATATTTTCTGATATTTTTCGGGAGCATAGCTTTGTTTTACATGTCATGCGCCTGTTACATGTTGCATGTGATGCATCTCAAATGTTTACATTCTCCTCTGTCCAGTTAGCCCACTGTTTCCGATTCACTGTCACAGAAAGCTGTGCTCCGAACGTACACTCTCAAAACGTCTTTGCTCACTTAAGGCTTTCGTTTCATACCAGCAGATTTTTCTTGGCAGGAAGACAGTCTTTGGTTTTGATATCCTGCTTTCTACGTCCTCATTGCTTCTTCGGTTACGAGGGTATTTTGCTTCCAACGTAGCAAAATTGCTTATCATCTTCTACTTCTTGATCATCAGTTTAGATGTTTTCTCGCTATTTTCATTTCTGCTACTTTCCATTACTCTCGTCCTCTTTCCGGTTTGCTCTCAAGCTACATTCTGCACTCATACTGTTGCTTCCATTCCACAGATCCTATAATTATTCTTCACTTTCACTGAGGTTGGCAATGTCACCAGAAAATCTTGCCATTGATATCATTACACAACGAATTTTAATCCTACTCTTGAACCTTTCTTCCCTTTGCGTCATTACTTCTTCGATGTATACATTGAACAGAGCGGACGGAACACTGCGTCCCAGTGTTTAATATGAGGAATACTTTCTTGACCTTCCAATCTTATTATTTCCTCTTGGTTCTCATGAAATATTCTCTATTGTTCGTCTTTCCATATGGCTTACTCATATTTTTTTTCAGAAATTCTAACAACTTTTCAAATTTCCGAACACTTTTTTTTTAAACTTCCTGGCAGATTAAAACTGTGTGCCCGACCGAGACTCGAACTCGGGACCTTTGCCTTTCTCGGTCGGGCACACAGTTTTAATCTGCCAGGAAGTTTCATATCAGCGCACACTCCGCTGCAGAGTGAAATCTCATTCTGGACTTTTTTTTTAGTTAGAAATTCTGTCAGCATGTCTTTATTTCTTTTCATTGTTGCTTCTGTTACCAATTTCATTGTCAGAAATGCCCATCTGGCGTCTTTACATTTCCTAAGGCCAATCGTCATCTAACTGATCCAAAGATTTCTTTTTCCTTTCTTCTGTATGTTATTTTTGTAAGTAACTTGAATGTATGGGCTGTTAAGCTGATTGTGTGATAATTCTCGCACCTGTCGGCTCTTGCTATCTTTTTCTTCCGATAGTCCGATTGTTTACTGCCTGTCTCCCGCATTCTACACGCCAACTTGAATAGTCCTTTGATTCCCACTTCCCCCTTTGATTTTAGAAATTCCGGTGGAATGTTATCCATCCCCTCTGCCTTATTTGATCACAATTCTTCCAGAGCTCTTTTATATTCTGATTCTGACACTCGATCCCCTATTTGATTCCAGTCCCTGTTCCTTCTTCCTTAACGTCATCATACAAGTCCTTCCTCTAATTGAGGGCTTCAGTATACTCTTTCCATCTGGCCTCTCTCTCCTCTGCATTTAACTGTGGAAATCTCTTTGCACTCTTAATGTTATCGCCATTGCCTTTAATTTCATGGAAGGTTGTTTTGACTTTCCATATGCTGAGTCGTTCTCTGTGACATTTCTTTTCCGATATTTTCACAATTTTCATGCAGACAATACGTCTTAGCTTCCGTACACTTCCTGTTTATTTCATTTCTAAGTGACCGATATCACTGTATTCTTGAATTTCCTTCAATATTTTTTTTACTTTCTTTATCCGTCTGTCAACTATGGCATCTTAGCAGTTGCCTTCCTTGTTCCTGTGTTTTTCTTTCCAAATCCTGCACATGCCATTTTTAGAGATGTCTATTCTTGTTCAGCTCAGCTGCCTACAGTGGTGTTCCTTATCACAGTATTCACATCTATAGGGTGCTTCAAATGTGCCTCGTCATTTCTCACTTCAGTAACCCTTTTCCTTTCACCGTTGCTGATTCTCTTAAGTCTTATTCTACACTTCATCATCACCACATGGTGATCTGAGTCTGTATCTGCACTGGGTACGTTTTACAATCCAATTTCTGATTTCCGAATCTTTCAGAAACGTCCTCTTGAGCAAGCTTGATTCCGTACAGGATGGAGCTACACTGATCATGTCTTATCTTTAACAACATTTATTGAAGCAGTATACTAAATGAAGCAGAAACAGCAGTTGCTTTCGTCAATCTAAGTGCAGCATATGATGCAATTTTCGAGGCATGGTCTGCTTCAAAAATTATTTCAACTTGTCCTACGCAAACGGACAACAAAACTAATTGACAACATGATAACCGGAAGGATGTTTACTGCAACTACAGAAAAAGACACTAGGTGCCCAAAATTTACTGAATAATGGCTTGCCACAAGGATCCGTCCTTGCTCCTCTCTTGTTTAATGTAGATATATCTGATATCCCTCCAACAAAGTCCAGAAGGTTTGGCTATGTAGACAACTGGGCATTAGCTACTCAACATATAACTTTTGAAAGGACTGAGGAAATCCTACTTTCTGATCTACATATCTTAAGCCGCTATATTCTCAAATGGAGGTTGCAACCGAATTCAAATAAAACAGAGGTTCCATGTTTTCATCAGTCCAACAGATGGCACACACAGCCCTTGATGTCTGTTTTGAAGGAGACAAACTTCATCGTAATATGCACCCAAAATACTTTGGGATCACGTCAGATAGGAAACTTTCTTTTAAGGAGCACCTCACACGAACATCTACTAAGCGGAAAACCAGAAACAACATGTTCCATAAACTCTGCAGCTTTGGTATACTCAGGTAGCAGAGTACTGTGCGCCTGTCTGGCTTAATTGTTCGCACTTAAAAAAGATAGGCGCACGACCTAACGAGGCCATGTGTATTGTCAGTGGGTCAATACGATCTACTCCAACATACTGGCTACCTATCTTGAGCCACATTCCACCTTCCTGATATCACACGGAAGAGCGCGCTACTGCGTGAATACCAGAAGACTGCTGATAACACTGACATCAACATCACATTCCGCAAGCCACCTAATGGTGTGTGGCAGAGGGTAATTTCGGTACCACTGTCTGATACCTCCAACCATGTTCCACTCGCGAATAGTGCGTGGGAAAAATGATTATCGGTAAGCCTCTGCATAGGCTCTAATTTCTCGAATTTTCTCCTCGTGGTCAATACTCGAGATGTATGGGGGGAGCGGGGGGGGGGGGGGGGGGGGAGGAAGCAATATGTTGTCTGACTCCTCCTGAAAAGTGCTGTCACGAAATTTCAGTAGTAAATCTCTCCGTGATGCCCAACGTCTCTCTTGTAGCGTATGCCAGTGGAGTTTGTTTAGCATCTCCGTCTAACACTCTCCCGCCAGCTAAACGATCCGTGAAGAAACGCACCGCTCTTGGTTGAATAATCAATCCTATCTGATAGGGATCCCAGAGTGATGAACAATACTCAAGAATCGGGCGAACAAACACCTTATAAGCCACTTGTTTCGTGGATGAATAACATTTCCTGAAAGAGGCTACTCGTAGACATCATGCTCAGGCTCTGTACTTGGAACAATTTGTAAGGATGTCGTGTGCTAAGTTTCAGCTGCTGACCCCAAAATTCTCAAGTGTTTTCTATGGGTTCAAGATCGGAAGATTTTGGGAGCCATCTGGGTACGATACAATGCATGAGGGTTCCTAGGACCAGAGACGTGTCTGTGCAGCCCTATGAATACGGAATTCCCGTCATTTTTACTCATATTGTCATAGACAAAGCGAGACACTCACTTCTAACCGCTATCGGTTAGGAAATTTTTAAGACTATCGGCCTTAAATTGAGGTTCACAATTTGGATAACTGGGAAGTCCACGTTGATGTAGCAAGATACGGAGGTATTTCGTTCCTGGCGTGATCATGGGCTGCAGCGCATATCTACCAATGTGTCACGTCCACACATTTTATTTCAGATATATACTAAGGAATACGTAATCATATTTCGTCAACATATCGAGTCATAAATTGATTAGCAGAGATTTACCAAAAGTTGAGTGACCGATAAAATATTTGCCATAATACATTTGAAACCTACCAATGGAGAAGACAGAGAAGATCCAACGGAGAGCAGCGCTTTTCGGCACGGGATCCTTTAGGCCGTGCGAGAGCGTTACACATATTCTCAACAGACTCCAATGGCAAAAGCTACAAGAGAGGTTTACTATTGAAACTTCGTGAGAATACTTTCCCGAAAGAATCGGATTGTGCATTACATGCTCCCACATACGTGGGACACCAAAGAGAAGATTCAAAAAGTTAGAGCTAAAACAGAGACTTCTGAACAGTCATTATTCCCACGCCAAATTCCCGAATGGAACAAAGAAGGTGGGGAAGTATCCTCCGTCCTACAGCGTCAGGTGGCTTCTAGAGTAGTGATCTAGATGTAGATGTAGACCTGTGGATTTGGGATTTAGTCATTAAATAATTAAATTCAACCACCCCATCAAGACAGAAATATCTTTTAGAAGTTTAATAATAACTACACGTCATATAAAAAATATGTTTTACAATACACTTAGTACGTCGTTTCCCATGCTGATTTTCAAAAATTCCTTACAATAATCAAACACAACCAGCCTAAAAGTAGGAGCATCTTATGGTGTATCCCAC
Source organism: Schistocerca serialis cubense (assembly GCF_023864345.2). Taxonomy (NCBI): domain Eukaryota; kingdom Metazoa; phylum Arthropoda; class Insecta; order Orthoptera; family Acrididae; genus Schistocerca; species Schistocerca serialis. The sequence continues at coordinate 217,060,777 of NC_064647.1, read as the reverse complement.
GGGGCAACACTGCTATATGCGGCACTGCACTGTCAGTTGGGTTGGCTACGTCGCAGGCGTTAAATGGCTGGATGAAGTCAGTCTACAGCAGCATTTCCGGCCTATCATATAGAGGGTGACACCTTTGCCACCTTACATTGCATCACGAGTCACGTGGCCGGAGACAGAGCGTTTCCTGACGCCAGTTCAACGGCTGAGTAGTTTTTTTTTTTACATTCGTACACTCAAACACAGCCTATATATGACAATTGCTCGTGTTGGGTTCTCTGTGTCTGACGTATAACTGGATATCGCATTCTTGTGGAAACCAGGATACACTGACATTATCCGTTGTGGACACCTGCCGACACAGGTCCGTCACAGATGTAGATTGGGTAATTGGCTGTTATTATCTGATAGGGTAATTCTCGACCGACAGTTTGAGTAATATAATCATCATAGTATATTACTCCTGATTGGTTGGCACTCCAAATAAACTGTCATGTCTTGATGTTGAAGGCTGTAATTATTCATCTATATACTGTTGCTGCAGCAGCTATGGCTCAGGTGGTAGTAGGTTGTAACGTTGTTACTTTAATTTTCTATGAAAGGGGTACTGATAGACAATAAAAGCGGGTTAAAAGCTGTGAGCTGTCTGGGGAAGTTAATCTTGCATTACTGAGCAACTGTTTCACCAGGTATCCAGTCTAGCTCACCAAATTCCCAACCTGACTAACATTAAATATAATCTTTTAATAGTCATACGACAGCCGGTGATATATATATATAAAAGATAATTTAAATAAAAAGAAATAAATCAATTTATATTTGGAAATTTATTTTAACATTGATCATTGAAATTTCAGCATATTAAACTTGATTCCTAACTAAACTGGTGCCTTATTTAGGATTGCGAAAATGTGAGATTGCAATCTTACGGAACACATCAAATATGGAGCCAAGATTGGTAGACTGCATACAACACTGCATTCATAAAACAACACACAAAGAACGTTGAAACATATGCAAGAGAAAGTTAACCACTACCAACCGATTCAATTTTCACCCAAAGAAGTTACGTTCGTAGCACAATCCTGTCCATCATGTAATTACCACACACTGGTATACTAAATTCATATTAACTCTTTGTGAAATCTTCGCGAAAAGAATAGCTGAGGGCTACTTTGATGATTACACCACATGCTTCACGTGGTCAACTTGGTTTACACAAAGAGTGTAACTCAACAATAATTTTGATAATTAAAATAAATTAGATCGAAAAGCAATTTACAAAAGAAAAACCTCGAACTGGTTACTATCGTCTTACTATTAACCTGATGGGTAAAACAATTATATAAGCACGTGATAGTGGTCTCACAAAGTACACCCCACGTAGGTTGAACATAAAGAAAAGTTGCTATATTGAAAAATACTGTCAAGATGAGACGTTATAATCTCACGCACATTCGCATTTAAGATTGATGAACTTAGTTAGAGTTACTGATCAACACGTGGTTCCACTTTACTCACAAAGTAGTGACAAAGCAACTACCGGAATATATCCTGAACTTCACACGAGAATTACACTGCGCTGCAATTTAAGATAACATTAGATATTTTAGAGCTAAACCTGAAATAAAGGTGATTTAATTTTTAGTTAGGCTGAACTTAAGAAATCCATTGTCCTACGGACTTAGCAGACACGCGCTTAGCCGGAGATCTTACCACTTCAGACGCTCGCCACGGACAGACTGACTGGTCCCTTCCTGAGGGGTGGCTCACAAATACAAACGGAAGTGGCCAGAGGGCAGCTTCCTATACCAACATTACAACGGACGGACAGGACCATACTAAGGATAGAAACCTCTTTGCTTTTAGAAAGCGTAGCTACCTGTTCCGACGTCGGTCCTACTGTTCTCTAGCAGACAGGCTTGTCTGCTACCCTCAAGCATGAAACTAGAAATACATTTGCTCATTCATCCTCTCACACAGAAGGGAAGGGGGATGACAGTATCTTATCATATACAGTATATAAAAGAAAGTGGATGTAGGTTCCGTATGAGACTGTGTGACATGAATTACATATAAACTGTGTTTTAAAGTGTAGTAGTGTGACAGATCGTTCTTGTTTATGTGTAAAAGTAACACATTCCACTACTCAGTCTCCTCCCAGATAGTCAGAAGCGCCACAGTAAATTTAGAAGAGGAATTTATGCCGTAAATGACAACATATTTAAGAAATTAAACATTAAAGGAAACCAACAGAGACCTTTCAAGGTCAAGGAACCTCTCTGTGTCATGGTCAGAATCTGTTCAAGTAGGTCCCATTGCTTTGAGGACTGTTATGGCCGCTGTGATGGTTCAGGCAACAGTAGGTCGTGGAACACTTCCAACAGTTCTGTTTTATGTAACAGAATTCTAGGTATAGCGATATACACAGTGAATAATAACAGCAATAATAATAATTAGAAACGGATAAATGTTACCAACAGTTATTCCCAGGACCCAATCACGTTACAACAGTATCCGTGAGTTGCTACACAGCTCACAGACGCTTCTTGTGTGGTTACACAGTCAATAATTACAGAAATAATAATAATTAGAAACAGTTACCAAGAGTTATTCCCAGGGCCCAATCACGTTACAACACTATCCGTCCATTGCTGCACAGCTCACAGCCGCTTCTTGTGTGATGAGAGACTGGATAGACATTCTAAAAAGAGGATGCAATTGCAGCAAATGATACGTATTGTGCTGGAGGACGCAGTCATATAATTCACAGTCTGATAATGCCAGGTCATACCATTCTCTTGCATTGCTACTATTTGTTGAAGTTCTCTTCGCTCAATGCGAGCGTCTCGTCAAATGAGTGCATGTTATCTGGGCGTACGTTCGAACAGCAAACTAATACTGACGACAGAATAATCAAATAACAGTAATAAAAATTGGTCGAGGGGTAGTGGCCGAGGCGTTATTGACAAGGGCCGCACAGCAGTTGGCCGACAGAGTGAGAACGTCGACACACACGTAACGCCATTGGCCACTTGTGGAATGGGTGAGAGAGAGGAGACGTGGAGGGAAATACGAGAAAGACTTGCGATTTCAGGAAAGCTGACGCCAAAAAGTGCTGACATTAGCGTATTTGGCCAGCACCTGCAGTGATTCCGTACCGTTGCTGACGAACACTTACACTGGGAACAATGACCATCGTAATGAAATGAGAGAAATGTCTTGATTTAAGGGTTCGTTTTTCCCACACGCTATTAAAGAGAGCGTCGGTAGAGAAATATTGTGTAGTTGGTTCTATGAGCACTCTATCATGTACTTAAGCTTGAACAGCAGAATAGTCATGTAGCTGTACATCAAGATGTATCTAAAATAATTCATGATTCACCACCAAATGCTGGTGATAAAAACTTCTTTTCATAATGTGTAGGCTTTGACGGGCGGCGTCTTCCTTCATGGCTAAGAGGCCGAGATCGATCTGTGAAACTTCTTCTTGCTGACGTTTCGTGGGCAACTGCGGGCAACATCTTCCGAGGTGAGTCAGCGGCTGGCTGCCAGGCCGTGGAGGTCCCGTTAATATTGAACTCATAGAGGGCACCACCATAGGTAGGTCTGTCTAACCGCATTATCCTCCATTGAATGTAATCGATTGTCACATCGTTGGTGCAACGACGACCGCCATATCTTGTCTAACTTCAAGCCTTCCTCTTTTCCCTTAAAATTATTGTGGTGTTCCTGAGTCTCTATAGCTTCGCTATACATACGTGCATAATAATGCGATGTCCTAGCTAGCAGCAGATTTTATTTAATGATCACCGTCTTCAGAAAGATGTTCCGCTACAGCTGATTTGTCGGTATGTCCCAGTCGTCAGTTCCTTTTGTGTTCGGTTAAGTGGGTATGGACACTTCTTTTCCTTGTTCCAATATAAATCTTCCCACAGCTACACGGAATTTTATACGCTCCAGGAGTTGGTAAGGCGCATCACGCGTCTTCCGCCGATCTTAAAGACTCACTGCACTTCTTGGTGGGTCTAAAGATTGTTTCAGCTTGCAACCTGGCCAGAACTTCCCAACATTGCAAATAAATGGAAGAAAAACTTTCCCAGCTGACAGTTGCTGTTACTGAACGTTGTGAGACATTTTTCTTCATGTACGAAGTGCTCGATCTGCCTCGTTGTCAGCGTATCCATTTTCTTAAAAGCCGTTCGCAAATGATGTAGTTCGTCTTGTAAATAAACTGGCCTTTTAGCTTCTTTAATTTAGTTTTATTTATTTTACTACCTGTTTCGCTCCGCAGATTGGCACCAGGTACCATATTTACAATAGCTTTGCTCAGAGCCATTTGAACCTTTTTTTTTTTTTCAAAAGTCAGTATTTAGTAACAAAATAACTACCTATAAATTACATACGAGGGTCACTCCAAAAGAAATGCACACTATTTCTTTTAAAATCCATCTTTTATTCTACATGTTTGAAAGTTTTACAGTGTGTAGATACATCGATTAGGAACAATATTTTCATTTCTCCACATACTTTCCATCCCTCTGAACTGCCTTACCCCTTCTTGGAACCAGCGCCTGTATACTCGCACGGTAAAATTCTGGACCAACCAGTTGGAGTCACTGTTTCGCAGCGTGCACAACGGAGTCATCATCTTCAAACCTTGTTCCACGAAGGGAGTCTATCAGTTTCCCAAAGCGATGATAGTCACATGGAGCCAGGTCAGGACTCTAAGGCGGGTGTTTCAGTGTTGTCCATCCGAGTTTTGTGATCGCTTCCATGGTTTTTTGCCTGACATGTGGCCGTGCATTGTCGTGCAACAGCAAAACATCCTGCTTTTGCCGATGTGGTCGAACACGACTCAGTCGAGCTTGAAGTTTCTTCAGTGTCGTCATATATGCATCAGAATTAATGTTGGTTCCACTTGGCATGATGTACACAAGCAAGAGTCCTTCGGAATCGAGAAACACCGTAGCCATAACTTTTCCAGCAGAAGGTGTGGTTTTGATTTTTTTTTTTTTTTTTTGAGGTGAATTTGCATGATGCCACTCCATTGATTGCCTCTTCGTCTCTGGTGAAAAATGACGGAGCCATGTTTCATCACCTGTCACAATTCTTCCAAGAAATTTATCTCCACCAATCTCGTACTGTTCCAAAAGTTCATTGCATACCGTTTTTCTTCTTTGTTTGTGAGCCAGTGTCAACATCCTGGGAACCCACCTGGCACAAACCTTTTTTAACGCCAACACTTTTAGTATTCTGCAAACACTTCCTTCCCCTATCCCAACGTAGCGTGACAATTCGTTCACTATGATGCGTCTGTCAGCAGTCACCAATTCGTTAACTCTCTGCACATTGTCTGGAGTGTGTGCAGTACGAGGCCTGCCGCTGCGAGGTCAATCTTCAATATTGCGGCGCTCGCTTTCATCATGTAACCTGCTTGCCCACCGACTAACTGTACTGCGATCGACAGCAGCATCTCCATACACCTTTTTCAACTTCTTGTGGATGTTTCCCACTGTCTAGTTTTTACAGCACATGAATTCTATGACAGTACGTTGCTTCTGACGAACGTCCAGTATAGCAGCCATCTTGAAGACATGCTGTGACACCGCCACTCAAAGGAACAGGTTGAACTAAGTTTAAAAACCAACTGGAAGGGTGTATCTACACACTGTAAAACTTTCACACATGCAGAATGAAATCTGTATTTTTACAAAAATAGTGTGCATTTCCTTTGGAGTGACCCTCGTATATTGCCCCATGTCTGGGGTTACGATACCTATCGATACTCGGAGCAACCGTTCTCTTCTTCCTAGGGGTGCAGGTCCCTCCGGGGTCACGTGGTGGTTTGCCACGTCGCAAGAATCCCGCCCGGCGGACCCCAGTGCGTGCCTCTCCGGTAAGCCCTCCCGGGCCGGGAGCAAGTTGGCGCAACTTGCGAGCATCCGCCGCGTCTAACTCGCTTTAAACTCCGCCGACCTCAGCACCATCTGGCGGCGGACGTGGCAACTCTGCAGCACGGCCACTTCCGGCCGCTGCGGGACGCGCCGCGTCTCACCGCCCCCTCTCTAACCCAGTCGCTCTCTCTCTCTGCCTCCCTCACTCATACCCACTCAGACGTCGCCCCCAGCTATGTGGATTGAATTAGACTGCAGGCACGCCCCTATTGTTCTCGGCAGGCGCCGCCAGCGCATTTGGCAGCCACGCGGTCTCTCACCGGGTGACAGAACGCACCACCGCACAGCCAAACGACCGACACGGACCCGCTGTCGTCTGATATCTTCCGCCGCTAAATCGAGTGCTACAGAAATTCCACTACTAGTCAAAAGAGCCAGTCAGTTCTGTATTAGCAAACTTAGGACACAAGATAAGAAAATTTAGAAAAATCTGGATACGGTAGAGTCTCGATTATCCCACCTAAACCAGCTGCGACAAGGTCGGATAAGCGGGAAATAATACAAAAAAACCACAAAAATTAAACTAAAGTAGGACAAATGAGTTAAACATTTAATACAATACAAATCAAATTAGACTGAATAGATATTTACTGAGTGAAGAAGTTAGTAATTGTCTCAGCACAATTAAAGGTCAATGTGTCATTATGCAAACAAATAAATGAAACCATTGCAATTCTCAATACTGATGGCATCGATGCGGTTTTTTGCCTGATTTTCCCGTTATCCATGAGGAGGCAAGATATAAATCCAGGATTGTCTTTTTGTTTTCCAGTATTGAGAACTGTAGTGGAGAGACAATCATACACACAAGCACACAGACACCATACTGTACCATCATTCACAAATATACATTAAAATGTGTTATCACTTTGTTGATGTTACAAATTGACCTTCAGTACTCTTTATGTATTCCTAGCGAGGCATGTGTAGTGTAATAAATATGTAATGTACTGAATCGACTGTGAGAAAGCTAAGTGGCAAAGATGTTATCTGAGAGACCCTATGATAATTATATCGTTGACTCGCAATATTAGTCACTCTGTGGTTTACCCGTAACTAAGGGTAACTAGAGTTTTCTCTTCGCTTCTTTTGATGTTATGTGGAGAATTGTACAAGAGATACAATAAACCGTTATTATTTCATGAGAACAAAGTTGAGCGTCACGACCTTTATTCGTATTTTTGGAATTATTGCAATAACAAAATTATTTCAGATTGAATGCGACGTGTACGGGTAGAGACGTGGACAACAGCACTCGAACCTGCAATCTCATGTATGAATAGTTGCTAAAAATATCCAGCCGTCTCTCCCAAGACTCTTCATACGCGCAACAAACAGCAACTCTTTTAGCAGCACTATCAGAGACAATTTTATCACGTTGTTACGACCTTTTACTGCGAGTATAATACATCGACAACAAACAAAAAAATAGACAAACACATAAAAGAATCTACCACATTTGTCTTTTGTTTGCCGTTTTTTTTTTTTTCTTTTTGCCGCTAAATCACGTAGTCTCCTAAGAAGTAAAACCTCGGTAGACGATGTTTCCTCCAGTTGCTCTACGTATTTTAAAGCAGTTCCTAAGGCCTTGTGTCCTTCGTTGTGAGAAATCTTGGGCGCACTTTCCTGCACTACATCCGCTTCTTCGTCTTCTTCTTTTGCGTTTACCATGTTGCCTATTTCTTCATCTGTCACTTCAAATTCTTCTTCTTGGGCAATCCATTCATTTACGTCATCTTCTGTGGCGTCAGCACATCCCCGAACTTTTGATAACAATACAGGCAGGGTAGTATTTTCTGGTTCGGTCTGCTGCTGTAGATTTTCATCATCTGGAGAATTTTCCTGATTTTCCTGTAGCAAAATTTTCCTGTATTTTGCAATTGTATTTGCTCCAACACTCTCCCAAGACTGGGCCACGTTATAAGATACGTCTTTCAAATTAATACGGTGCAACTGCCCTAGCATGTCTTTTCCCTCGTCCATAGCATTAATTAAAGAGGAAAGCAAGTTTCTTCGGTAGTTTCTGTTCAGTGTCTCTAAGGTCCCTTGGTCCATAGGCTGACATAAGGATGTGACACTTGGAGGCAAAAACATGGCCTTCGTATCTCGATCTTGAAGTTCATCTTCATTAGGATGACAAGTGGCATTGTCTAGGAGCAACAGTGTTTTGCGGGGCAAGTTGTTGACTTTCAAAAACTTTTCAGTTTGTGGCACGAACTCGTTAAAAAGCCATTCTTTAAAAATGCCTGAGCTCATCCAAGCATATTTTGTTGTTGTTGAAATATTTCACCGGTAAAGCATTTTTAGATATATTTTTAAATGCTCTCGTTTTTTTTTTTTTTGGCATTTTCAAATTTACTGTGGTGTTATTGCATGCAAGAATTGTCACTCTTTCTTTGCTACCTTCGTAGCATGGCGCTGCCTTTTCGGCCTTTGACGCTACTGTTTTTTACGGTAACGTTTTGTAATTGAGACCAGTCTCGTCGCAGTTAAAAATTTGATCGCCTGTTAAGTTTTCCTTGGCCAATACCTTGTGAAGTTTATTCCTAAACAACTGAACAGCTTCAAAATTTGCTGAAAGCTTTTCACCACAGACATATAGTTGCCGAATTCCGTATCTTTTCTTCCATCTATCGAGCCAACCTACACTAGATGTGAAATCAGGTTCACCTTCGTTTAGTTCGTTACGAAACTTAAAGGCTTTTTCCTGCAAAATAGGTCCCGACATGGGTACACCTTTGTCTCTATGCTGAGTAAACTATAGGAACAAAGCTTCACTTACTTTTTCATAATCACATTTTTTCATGGTTTTCCGATCTTCCAAAACAACCGAGGTTGCTCGCTGAGAACACCACTTCTCAATTTCATTGCGGTTCCTTTTCCAGTCTCAAAAAAATGGCTCTAAGCACTATGGGACTTAACATCTGTAGTCATCAGTCCCCTAGCCTTAGAACTACTTACACCTAACTAACCTAATGACGTCACACACATCCATGCCCGAGGCAGGATTCGAACCTGCGACCGTAGCAGCAGCGCGGTTCCGGACTGAAGCGCCTAGAACCGCTCAGCAACAGCGGCCGACATTTCCAGTCTCCAACTGTTGTTTTCCCGATGTTATAATCTTGTGCCACTTTTAATAAAGTTTCACCATTGTCTATTATTTTTAAAGCTTTAAGTTTTTCTCCCATTGAAACGACCACCTTATTCCGTTCTGAAGCCATCACCATAAATTTTTGCAATAAATAAAGTGCAACACGTCCACTCCACTACAGATCTAAGTTAGCACTGAGGAATGAGGAGCAGCAGACGGCGACAATGAACTATCAACAAACAACTGACCTGCCGTCGGCTGGCGCACGGCCGGAAGACCAAAGATCAGATAATCGAGACTCTACTCTACTCAATATACAGCCATGTCTATGGTCTTCTTGTGGTTATGAAAAAGCAACTACAGTAGATACAGCTCTGCGGTTTGAAGCAAATCGTAGGTCAAGTAATAGTTTTTCTATTTGTGTTTATCTGCTCTGCATAGTAACTAACAGTTCTTGATAAAACTTTACGTAGTTTTCGTGTTAGATTTCTTAGTGTTTTCTTGATCGTTTAGAACAGAAAGCGCCCTAAAACCGTCTTTTGTTTGTTTCGCGGCCGTTAGCCACTAGTCACTTGAATCAGCAGTTGTCTTGTGACAGCCAGAGCGACAGCACCAGCAGCAGCGAGTACTGTTTGTATAAAGCGTTTTTGTACTTATTTGCTGCGCTAACCTTTAAATAGTTTTTCTGGGAAAACCTAGCGTAGTTTTCGCGTCTCGTATTTCAGTGAGTGTTTCTTGATTATCAGAGTAGCTCATCAGAAGATTATCTTGGGAATTTGTCACCGTATAGAGTAGGGTAAACATAGTCATGTGTAGGGGCTGTGGTTGTTGTGAGCGGACGCAAGGAGAATTGGCCACTCTTCGGGGGCAGGTGGAGGCTTTGTCTGTTAGGCTCATCGAGCTCGAGGCGCAGGCGTCGGCTCGTAGTGGCGTTGGGGCAACTGTGGTGAGACCTATGCCTACTTCGGTGGCCTTGGAATCACATGGAACCCCTGATGTCGCTGCGTCTTCCGGCAGTGAGCATCTTACCGGTCAGCCATCACTCCAGGGTGAATGGCGGACAGTGGTGGGCTCGCGCGTGCCTGGCCGAAAGGCGAAGGTGGGATCTGGCCGCGTGGCAGCTGCCTTACCCCTTTCCAACAGGTACGGGGTGCTTCCTAGTGGTGATGACATCGTTTCCGAGCCACCACAGGGTGCCTCGCCTGTTGGGCCAGTGGCCGATTCTCCGGCAAGGTCCCGACAGTCACAGAGGGCGGGCCTATTAGTTATAGGGAGCTCCAACGTTAGGCGGGTTATGGAGCCCCTCAGGAAAATAGCGGGTAGGTCGGGGAAGAATGCCAGTGTGCACTCGGTGTGCTTGCCGGGGGGTCTCGTCCGTAATGTGGAGGAGGCCCTTCCGGCAGCTATTGAACGCACTGGGTGTGACCGGCTGCAGATAGTAGCACATGTCGGAACGAATGACGCCTGCCGCTTGGGTTCTGAGGCCATCCTTGGTTCCTTCCGGCGGCTGGCTGATTTGGTGAAGACAACCAGCATCGCACGCGGAGTGCAAGCTGAGCTTGATATCTGCAGCATAGTGCCCAGAGTCGATCGCGGTCCTCTGGTTTGGAGCCGTGTGGAGGGTCTAAACCAGAGGCTCAGACGACTCTGCGACTATAATGGTTGCAAATTCATCGACCTCCGTTATTGGGTGGAGAACTGTAGGGCCCCCCTAGACAGGTCAGGCGTGCACTACACACCGGAAGCAGCTACTAGGGTAGCAGAGTACGTGTGGCGTGCACACGGGGGTTTTTTAGGTTAGAGGGACCCCCCCTTGGGCGAAACGATAAAATACCTGACGGCTTACCAGAGAGGACATTATCATCGTTGATAAAGAATGTCCGTCCTCAGAGACCAAAAACAGGAAAAGTTAACGTAATATTGGTAAACTGCAGGAGTATCCAGGGCAAGGTTCCTGAATTAGTATCTCTCATTGAAGGAAATAGTGCGCATATAGTATTAGGAACGGAAAGTTGGTTAAAACCGGAAGTGAACAGTAACGAAATCCTAGACACAGAATGGAATATATACCGCAAGGATAGGATAAACGCCAATGGTGGAGGAGTATTTATAGCAGTAAAGAATTCAATAATATCCAGTGAAGTTATTAGCGAATGCGAATGTGAAATAATCTGGGTTAAGTTAAGTATCAAAGGTGGGTCAGATATGATAGTCGGATGCTTCTATAGACCACCTGCATCAGCAACCGTAGTAGTTGAGCGCCTCAGAGAGAACCTGCAGAACGTTGTGAAGAAGATTCGTGATCATACTATTGTAATAGGGGGAGACTTCAATCTACCAGGTATAGAATGGGATAGTCACACAATCAGAACTGGAGCCAGGGACAGAGACTCTTGTGACATTATCCTGACTGCCTTGTCCGAGAATTACTTCGAGCAGATAGTTAGAGAACCAACTCGTGAAGCTAACGTTTTAGACCTCATAGCAACAAATAGACCGGAACTTTTCGACTCCGTGAATGTAGAAGAGGGTATCAGTGATCATAAGTCAGTGGTTGCATCAATGACTACAAGTGTAATAAGAAATGCCAAGAAAGGAAGGAAAATATATTTGCTTAACAAGAGTGATAGGGCACAAATCGCAGAATATCTGAGTGACCACCATCAAACGTTCATTTCTGAGGAAGAGGATGTGGAACAAAAATGGAAAAAATTCAGAAACATCGTCCAGTACGCCTTAGATAAGTTCGTACCGACTAAGGTCCAAAGCGAGGGGAAAGATCCACCGTAGTATAACAATCATGTACGAAAGGTACTACGGAAACAAAGAAAGCTTCATCATAGGTTTAAGAGTAGTCGAATCATAGCTGATAAGGAAAAGCTGAACGAAGCGAAAAAGAGCGTAAAGAGAGCAATGAGAGAAGCATTCAACGAATTCGAACATAAAACATTGGCAAACAATCTAAACAAGAACCCTAAAAAGTTTTGGTCATATGTAAAATCGGTAAGCGGATCTAAATCCCCTATTCAGTCACTCGTTGACCACGATGGAACCGAAACAGAGGACGACCGAAGAAAGGCAGAAATACTGAATTCAGTGTTCCGAAACTGTTTCACTGCGGAAAATCGTAACACGGTCCCTGACTTCAGCCGTCGCACGGACGCCAAAATGGAAAATATTGAAATAAACGATATCGGAATTGAAAAACAACTGCTATCACTTAGTAGCGGAAAAGCATCCGGACCAGACGAGATACCATTAAGATTCTACAGTGATTATGCTAAAGAACTTGCCCCCTTTCTATCAGCAATTTATCGTAGATCGCTGGAAGAACGTAAAGTACCTAGCGACTGGAAGAAAGCGCAGGTCGTTCCCATTTTCAAGAAGGGTCATAAATCAGATGCGAATAATTATAGGCCTATTTCGCTTACGTCAATCTGTTGTAGAATAATGGAACATGTTTTGTGTTCTCGTATTATGACGTTCTTAGATAATACAAATCTCCTTCATCATAACCAACATGGATTTCGCAAACAGAGATCATGTGAAACTCAGCTCGCCCTATTTGCCCAAGAAATTCACAGTGCCGTAGACACTGGCGAGCAGATTGATGCCGTATTCCTGGACTTTAGGAAGGCATTTGATACGGTTCCGCACTTACGTTTAGTGAAAAAAATACGAGCTTACGGAATATCGGACCAGGTTTGTGATTGGATTCAGGATTTCCTAGAAGAAAGAACACAACATGTCATTCTTAACGGTTCAAAATCTGCAGATGTAGAGGTAATTTCGGGAGTACCGCAGGGAAGCGTGATAGGACCTTTATTGTTTACAATATACATAAATGACTTAGTTGACAACATCGGTAGCTCCGTGAGGCTATTTGCAGATGACACGGTTGTCTACAAGAAAGTAGCAACATCAGAAGACTCGTACGTACTCCAGGAGGACCTGCAGAGGATTAATGCATGGTGCGACAGCTGGCAGCTTTCCCTAAACGTAGATAAATGTAATATAATGCGCATACATAGGGGCAGAAATCCATTCCAGTACGATTATGCCATAGGTGGTAAATCATTGGAAGCGGTAACGACCGTAAAATACTTAGGAGTTACTATCCGGAGCGATCTGAAGTGGAATGATCACATAAAACAAATAGTGGGAAAAGCAGGCGCCAGGTTGAGATTCATAGGAAGAATTCTAAGAAAATGTGACTCATCGACGAAAGAAGTAGCTTACAAAACGCTTGTTCGTCCGATTCTTGAGTATTGCTCATCAGTATGGGACCCTTACCAGGTTGGATTAATAGAAGAGATAGACATGATCCAGCGAAAAGCAGCGCGATTCGTCATGGGGACATTTAGTCAGCGCGAGAGCGTTACGGAGATGCTGAACAAGCTCCAGTGGCGGACACTTCAAGAAAGGCGTTACGCAATACGGAGAGGTTTATTATCGAAATTACGAGAGAGCACATTCCGGGAAGAGATGGGCAACATATTACTACCGCCCACATATATCTCGCGTAATGATCACAACGAAAAGATCCGAGAAATTAGAGCAAATACGGAGACTTACAAGCAGTCGTTCTTTCCACGCACAATTCGTGAATGGAACAGGGAAGGGGGGATCAGATAGTGGTACAATAAGTACCCTCCGCCACACACCGTAAGGTGGCTCGCGGAGTATAGATGTAGATGTAGATGTAGATGTAGTTTTTAATGGGAACTAGGTACTATGTGGAAATATTTCGACGTGTCGTTTGTTGACACTGTCAACGTTGTAGTGTTGTAGTTATTTTATGTAAATTATGGAAGTCAAGACAGCAAACATATATCATTGTGACTACTAATTGCAGAGAGACAATTCTCAATTTGTGGTTGATAATAGAGTCAAGACCAAATAAAAATCAAGATATCTTCATAGGATTTGTCGACTTGGAAAAAGCGTTTGACAGTGTAAAATCGTGCAAGACGTTCCAAATTTTGAGAAAAATAGATGTGAGCTACAGGGAAAGACGGTTGACATGCAATACGTACAAGAACCAAAAGTGGACGACCAAGAACGAACTGCTAGGATTAAAAAGGGTGTATAGACATTGTTGTTCAATCTGTACATCGAAGAAGCAATATTAGAAATAAAACAAAGGCTCAGGAGTTGAATTAAAATTCAGGGTGGAACGATATCAATGATTCGACTGGCTGATGACATTGCTATCCAGACTGAAAGCGAAGGAGAATTACGTGTTCTACTGAATGGAACGAACAATCTAATGCGTACAGAATATGGATAGAGCGTAAGTGGAAGAAACACGAAAATAATGAGAAGTAGCAGAAATGAGAACAGTGAGAAACTTAACATCATGATTGATGGTCACAAGTGGATGAAGTTAAGGAATTCTGCCACCTAGGCAACAAAATAACCGATGACGGACGAAGCAAGGAGGGTGTAAAAAAAAAAGGCGCATTTCTGGCCAAGAAAAGTCTACAAGTATCAAACACAGGCGTTAATTTGACGACGAAATTTCTGAGAATGTATGTTTGGATCATAGCATTGTATGGTAGTGAAATGTGGATTGATGAACAGCCAGAAAAGAACAGAAGGATTTGGAATGTGATGCTACAGTCGAATGTTGAAAATTAGGTGAACTGATAAGGTAAGAAGTGAGGATGGTCTGCACAGAATCAGAGGGCAGAGGAATATGTGGAAAACTTAAACAAGGAGAAGGGACAGACAGGATCATAGGAGGTCTGTTATGACATCAGGGAATGACTTCTGTGGTACCAGGGGGAGCTGCAGAGGGCAATAATTATAGTGGACGACAGAGATAGGAATATAGCCAACAAATGACTGAGGGCATAGGTTGCAAGTGCTACTCTGAGATGAACAGGCTGGCACAGGAGAGGAACTCGTGGCGGGCTGCATCAAACAACTTTGAAGAGTGACGAATAAATGAAAAGTTCATCTAGACTTGAACCATCTTCAAATTATAAAAAAAACACTCTTCGTTAGTGTAATCGGCATAAGAGGTTAACTTATTTTCGCAAACTTTTGAGGAACGACATTCATATAGAACGTATAGACGGAATAATTTGACATTTCGTTCACTTACAATCGGTTTTGTGAAGGTCATAAAATTACCACATTATACTGTTAAAGTTTGTTGACATTATCAGCCAGGAGATAAGTGGTTTTGTGAATTTTTATTTATGTTTGGCAATGAAAACCCATGAAGTCAAGATCGCACATGAATTCTTCAGCATTTGACTGGAGTACTGGTTTCGGCTGTGTGGTAACGGGCGCGTTGTGGCGCCTTGAAACTATTCTATGTTCGGAGTTGGCGCGGCTGCATGGGCCGCCCGGTAAGCTGGGGCTCGTCAGCAACTGCGTGTTGCCAAATGTTAGCTGGAGCAAGACAGGTAGCCGCAGCACGGACTCCAGGCCGACCACAAATCTGGGAATTCCACGCTGAGGGTGTGTCGAGGACTGTGCTCTGTGTCGATGAAGGAGATTTGTGTGCTGTGAGTGCCAAAGATGGCGGACTTTGTGGAACCATAACGGCAGACAGTTCACCGTTCATGTGGGAAATAATAATAGCCAGAGTAATCATGATGTGTTAAATTGAAACATGCACATTACTGTTATTTGCACGACAATTCTGATCGTGTAATCAGATTTTCAATATCTTCATTAGTTTAAGGCTTTGAAGCTGACTGTAAATTATGCAAGTGACTCCCAGCAACGAAATTTCAAAATCTAAACGGTAAATCCGATTTTGATGATCGACATGTCTTTAGAAAGCTATTAGTGTAAACCTAAATTGGTATGAATTACATGGATGTAACTTGAACAGTACATGAGTTATTAGAGGTCAAAGTGGCCAATAACTATTGACTGTGTCAGACCATTAGTACTCCCCAGTTTCACGAAAAAATAGTAGCAGCATGTTTTTAAATATTTTTACTTGTCTATGTCTTTGTTTGTACCGAATATATACTATTCATGAAGAAATTGGTAAAATATTTACTGTGTATTAGAAAGCACAGAGACATTAGGCTACTGACCTACTTTTGCTTCTATTCCTTCGATATATGTTTATATGATTTTCTTTATGTATTTAATAATGTGTACTCATCTCTTCGTCTCTCTCTACGATTTTGACCCTCCAAGCTGCCCTCCAATACTAAATTGGTAATCCCTCGATGTCTCAGAATATGTCCTACCAACCGAGCCCTTCTTCTAGTCAAGTTGAGCCACAAGCACCTCTTCTCCACAATTCTGTTCAATACCTCCTCATCAGTTATGTGATCTACCCATATAATCTTCAGCATTCTTCTGTAGCACCACATCTCGAAAGCTTCTATTCTCTTCTTGTCTAAGCTATTTATCGTACACGTTTCACGTCCATACATGGCTACACTCTATACAAATACTTTCAGAAACAACTTCCTGATAATTATATCTATACTCGATGTCATCAAATTTTACTTCTTCAGAAACGCTTTCCTTGCCATTGCTAGTCTACATTTTATATCCTCTCTACTTCGACCATAATCAGTTATTTTGCTCGCCTAATAGCAAAACTCCTACTTTAAGTGTCTCTTTTCCTAATCTAATTCCCTCAGCATCACCCGAATTCATTCGACTACATTCCATTATCCTCGTTTTGCTTTTGTTGATGTTCATCTTATACCCTCCTTTCAAGACACTGTCCATTTCGTTCAACTGCTCTTCTAAGTCCTTTGCTGTCTCTGACAGAATTACAATGTCATCAGTGAACCTCAAATATTTATTTCTTCTCCATGGATTTTAATACCTACTCTGAACTTTTCTTTTGTTTCCTTTACTGCTTGCTCAGTATACAGATTGAATAACATCTGGGATAGGCTACAACCCTGTCTCACTCCCATCCCAACCACTGCTTCTCTTTCATGCCCGTCGACTCTTATAACTGCCATCCGCTTTCTGTAGAAATCGTAAATAGCCTTTCACTCTCTGCGTTTTACCCCTGCCACCTTCAAAATTTGAAAGAGAGTATTCCAATCAACATTGTCAAAAGCTTTCTCTAAGTCTACAAATGCTAGCAATGTAGGTTTCCCTTTCCTTAATCTATCTTCTAAGATGAGTCGTAGGGTCAGTATTGCCTCACGTGTTCCAACATTTTGAATCCAAACTGATCTTCCCCGAGATCGGCTTCTATCAGTTTTTCCATTCGTCTGTAAAGAATTCGCGTTAGTATTTTGCAACTGTGACTTATTAAACTGATAGTTCGGTAATTTTCACATCTGTCAACACCTGCTTTCTTTGGGATTGGGATTATTTTATTCTTCTAGAAGTCTGAGGGTATTTCGCCTGTCTCGTACATCTTGCTCACCAGATGGTAGAGTTTTGTCAGGACTGGCTCTCCCAAGGCTGTCAGTAGTTCTAATGGAATGTTGTCTACTCCGGGAGCCTTGTTTCGACTCAGGTCTTTCAGTGCTCTGTCAAACTGTTCACGCAATATCATATCTCCCATTTCATCATCTATCGAGTGACATTATACTGAGTGCACTATCCGAAAATTACCTCGAGCAATTAAACAGAGAACCGACTCGTGGAGATAACATCTTGGACCTACTGATAACAAACAGACCCGAACTTTTCGACTCTGTATGTACAGAACAGGGAATCAGTGATCATAAGGCCGTTGCAGCATCCCTGAATATGGAAGTTAATAGGAATATAAAAAAAGGGAGGAAGGTTTATCTGTTTAGCAAGAGTAATAGAAGGCAGATTTCAGACTACCTAACAGATCAAAACGAAAATTTCTGTTCCGACACTGACAATGTTGAGTGTTTATGGAAAAAGTTCAAGGCAATCGTAAAATGCGTTTTAGACAGGTACGTGCCTAGTAAAACTGTGAGGGACGGGAAAAACCCACCGTGGTACAACAACAAAGTTAGGAAACTACTGCGAAAGCAAAGAGAGCTTCACTCCAAGTTTAAACGCAGCCAAAACCTCTCAGACAAACAGAAGCTAAACGATGTCAAAGTTAGCGTAAGGAGGGCTATGCGTGAAGCGTTCATTGAATTCGAAAGTAAAATTCTATGTACCGACTTGACAGAAAATCCTAGGAAGTTCTGGTCTTACGTTAAATCAGTAAGTGGCTCGAAACAGCATATCCAGACACTACGGGATGATGATGGCATTGAAACAGAGGATGACACGCGTAAAGCTGAAATACTAAACACCTTTTTCCAAAGCTGTTTCACAGAGGAAGACCGCACTGCAGTTCCTTCTCTAAATCCTCGCACAAACGAAAAAATGGCTGACATCGAAACAAGTGTCCAAGGAATAGAAATGCAACTGGAATCACTCAACAGAGGGAAGTCCACTGGATCTGATGGGATACCAGTTAGATTCTACACAGAGTACGCGAAAGAACTTGCCCCCCTTCTAACAGCCGTATACCGCAAGTCTCTAGAGGAACGGAGGGTTCCAAATGATTGGAAAAGAGCACAGATAGTCCCAGTCATCAAGAAGGGTCGTCGAGCAGATGCGCAAAACTATAGACCTATATCTCTTACGTCGATCTCTTGTAGAATTTTAGAACATGTTTTTTGCTCGCGTATCATGTCATTTCTGGAAACCCAGAATCTACTATGTAGGAATCAACATGGATTCCGGAAACAGCGATCGTGTGAGACCCAACTCGCCTTATTTGTTCATGAGACCCAGAAAATATTAGATACAGGCTCCCAGGTAGATGCTATTTTTCTTGACTTCCGGAAGGCGTTCGATACAGTTCCGCACTGTCGCCTGATAAACAAAGTAAGAGCCTACGGAATATCAGACCAGCTGTGTGGCTGGATTGAAGAGTTTTTAGCAAACAGAACACAGCATGTTGTTATCAATGGAGAGACGTCTACAGACGTTAAAGTAACCTCTGGCGTGCCACAGGGGAGTGTTATGGGACCATTGCTTTTCACAATATATATAAATGACTTAGTAGATAGTGTCGGAAGTTCCATGCGGCTTTTCGCGGATGATGCTGTAGTATACAGAGAAGTTGCTGCATTAGAAAATTGTAGCGAACTACAGGAAGATCTGCAGCGGATAGGCACTTGGTGCAGGGAGTGGCAACTGACCCTTAACATAGACAAATGTAATGTATTGCGAATACATAGAAAGAAGGATCCTTTATTGTATGATTATATGATAGCGGGGCAAACACTGGTAGCAGTTACTTCTGTAAAATATCTGGGAGTATGCGTACGGAACGATTTGAAGTGGAATGATCATATAAAATTAATTGTTGGTAAGGCGGGTACCAGGTTGAGATTCATTGGGAGAGTGCTTAGAAAATGTAGTCCATCAACAAAGGAGGTGGCTTACAAAACACTCGTTCGACCTATACTTGAGTATTGCTCATCAGTGTGGGATCCGTACCAGGTCGGGTTGACGGAGGAGATAGAGAAGATCCAAAGAAGAGCGGCGCGTTTCGTCACCGGGTTATTTGGTAACCGTGATAGCGTTACGGAGATGTTTAATAAACTCAAGTGGCAGACTCTGCAAGAGAGGCGCTCTGCATCGCGGTGTAGCTTGCTCGCCAGGTTTCGAGAGGGTGCGTTTCTGGATGAGGTATCGAATATATTGCTTCCCCCTACTTATACCTCCCGAGGAGATCACGAATGTAAAATTAGAGAGATTAGAGCGCGCACGGAGGCTTTCAGACAGTCGTTCTTCCCGCGAACCATACGCGACTGGAACAGGAAAGGGAGGTAATGACAGTGGCACGTAAAGTGCCCTCCGCCACACACCGTTGGGTGGCTTGCGGAGTATCAATGTAGATGTAGATGTAGATGTAGATCTATCTTATCCCTAGTGAGATAAGCCTCTACATCCCTACATTTGTCCTATAGCCATCCCTGCTTAACCATTTTGCACTTCCTGTCGATATCATCTTTGAGACGTTTGTATTCCTTTTTGCCTGCTTCATTTACTGCATTTTGATATTTTCTCCTTTCATCAATTAAATTCAGTATTTCTTCTGTTACCCAAGGGTTTCTACTAGCCCTCGTCTTTTTACCTATTTGATCCTCTGCTGCCTTCACTATTTCATCCCTCAATGCTACCCATTCTTCCTCTACTGTATTTCTTTCCCCAATTCCTCTCAATTTTTCCCTTATGCCCTCCCTGAAACTCCGTACAACCTCTGGTTCTTTCAGTTTATGCAGGTCTCATCTCCTTAAATTCCCACCTTTCAGAAGCATGTAGGCTGCTGCAGGTACTGGGAGATGAAGAAGCTTGCACAGGATAGAGTAGCATGGAGAGCTGCATCAAACCAGTCTCAGGACTGAAGACCGTAACAACAACAACATTTAATAATGTGTGTTAGAGCGTGTTTATGGCCATAGGAATATTTATTTAATTTTAAGTTATTTAAATGTAAATCCAGTACTTTGTATGTGTTTCAATATGTTCGTGAGTGTGCGTTGGCTTGGAGACATGGCGGGAGCACTATATAGACCATCATAGCCCCCGTTACTACGATAGGCGACTACTGAAGAATGGAGTGTGGAAGTGGAGGAGGAGCATCGGGTCGCAAACAGGACGGAGGGGGTACTGAACAGGACGGCGCTACAAATGGTTTCACAGGACACAAGGAGTGCTGGATGGCAAGGTGCGATGGGCGCTCTCAGGAAATACTTGGAGAGTGTTGAGCAGTTGGCGCGTGGTCACGGGAGACAGAAATATTTCGTAGTGCCGACTTGTGCACTTGTGAGATTTCGGTGGCTTCTGCAGTGAAGACTTAGTATGTGTTTAGAAGTGAATATCTTGCGAGCTGTGTTGTTGCTCATAAATGATTAAGTGAAGAAGGAATCAATTGTTTCTCAGTTATTCAAGTTATATTTTATTTAAATGCTGGACCATCGACACCGTTAAGTGCTTTGCAGTAATAAACAGCTTTCTTAAAGTTAGTTCTGCTATTGAACTCATCATTGTACTCTTGTGCGAACCTAACACTAGCTTCTGTGAAGTTTGGAAGATATAAGATGAGGTACTGTCAGAATTGAACCTCTGAGGACGAATCGTGAGTCGGGCTTGGGTAGCTCAGATGGTAGAGCACTTGCCTGCAAAAGGCAAAGGTCTCGGTCCGGCACACAGTTTTAATCTGTCAGGAAATTTCATATCAGTGCACACTCCACAGCAGAGTGAAGATCTCATTCTGGAAGTTTCAGACTTTTCCTCATGACATTTCACACAGTTTTGTATTCTACTGATAATTTCCCATAAATTTCCCTCTTCGAGAGTCCTTCAGCTTAGAGTCCCAAAATCATCCATAAGTTTCTTGGGAAGTGTCCTTTCTGTTTCCAATAACCTGCAAAATCACGTATTTGTAGGTCTATAATCAACTATGGAGAGACAAATTTATTGTTATCTAAGCTATTATAGCACAACAGATAAATACAAAAACTCTCTGTATTCTTACTGAACTATTTTTTCACACAATTATTGAAATTATTGATAAAAAGCACACAATTATTTGTAGAAAACAAAAGCTGGAACAAAAGTTGAGGGAGATAAGCTAGAGATATCTGGTGGAGTGTAATGATACTACCAAATATGTAAGCGCCAGATAGTACCAATTACTGAGCATATTTCACAACAGTCTTCGTCATATCAATACAAAATTTGTCTTTCTGTGTGTATATGTAACGCACATAATTTTTTCAGTAAGTACTCAAACATTAGCTGGCATGAGTGGAGACCACATCAAAAGTTCGTAATTATAGTCTAATGAAAAGCAGATGGCATCAAAGATCATGTGCTGAAGCAAGAAAGATTAATAATTAATTAATGATTTAAGATTAGCTGAAGTAGAGACAAAACGCTTACTAGGAATATTATTTTGGACAGTACGTGCATTTTTTGTTTCCTATTGTTGTGGAAAGTAGCTTCATTGGAAAAAAACTTGATCAAGGTAGGCATTGCCTTTCTACTTTCGTTCCATGATGTTACTAGGAAACTCAAAATGTCTGTCACTGTCATGTGGTTGCAAAGCCGGTAGGAGTTTCACATTGTATGCATGTAAATGGAGCCACTTGAGCGAAACCACCACAGTGCTCTGAGATATAACTGATTCTCTGGAAACACGACACGTCGATTTCTGCGGACTCGGTTGAACACTGCACACACGGTATGAAAAGTGACGTTACTCGCTCTGTATGCACCGTTTTTTGCCTTGTGGTGGTAACAGCGTCAGTCTCTTTAAACGTTCCATTCCAAGCTTTGATTATATTCACATCTGGCTGAACTAGACCGTAGGCACTTCCGAGCTGTCGCTGAGCTGCACCTAGTAGATAGTGTCGGAAGTTCCATGCGGCTTTTCGCGGATGATGCTGTAGTATACAGAGAAGTTGCAGCATTAGAAAATTGTAGCGAAATGCAGGAAGATCTGCAGCGGATAGGCACTTGGTGCAGGGAGTGGCAACTGACCCTTAACATAGACAAATGTAATGTATTGCGAATACATAGAAAGAAGGATCCTTTATTGTATGATTATATGATAGCGGAACAAACACTGGTAGCAGTTACTTCTGTAAAATATCTGGGAGTATGCGTGCGGAACGATTTGAAGTGGAATGATCATATAAAATTAATTATTGGTAAGGCGGGTACCAGGTTGAGATTCATTGGGAGAGTGCTTAGAAAATGTAGTCCATCAACAAAGGAGGTGGCTTACAAAACACTCGTTCGACCTATACTTGAGTATTGCTCATCAGTGTAGGATCCGTACCAGATTGGTCTGACGGAGGAGATAGAGAAGATCCAAAGAAGAGCGGCGCGTTTCGTCACAGGGTTATTTGGTAACCGTGATAGCGTTACGGAGATGTTTAATAAACTCAAGTGGCAGACTCTGCAAGAGAGGCGTTCTGCATCGCGGTGTAGCTTGCTCGCCAGGTTTCGAGAGGGTGCGTTTCTGGATGAGGTATCGAATATAATGCTTCCCCCTACTTATACCTCCCGAGGAGATCATGAATGTAAAATTAGAGAGATTAGAGCGCGCACGGAGGCTTTCAGACAGTCGTTCTTCCCGCGAACCATACGCGACTGGAACAGGAAAGGGAGGTAATGACAGTGGCACGTAAAGTGCCCTCCGCCACACACCGTTGGGTGGCTTGCGGAGTATAAGTGTAGATGTAGATGTAGAACAGGCAGTATTTTCTCCTACGTCGATGGCACTGCGACAGTAGCACTCCTAAATTAGGCTGCCAGTTACAATAGAGAAAAAGAAATCAGGTGCTATCACAGGGGATGTGTTAATGTATCCACAATAAACTTCGTAAGGTAAGCTACCATTGCCGGCCTGGGTGGCCGAGCTGTTGTAGGAGCTACAGTCTGGAACCGCGCGACCGCTACGGTTGCAGGTTCGAATTCTGCCTCGGGCATGGGTGTGTGTGATGTCCTTAGAATAGTTAGGTTTAAGTAGTTCTAAGTTCTGGGGGACTGATGACCTCAGAAGTTAAGTCCCATAGTGCTCAGAGCCATTTGAGCAATTAACCTACCATTTGCAAATAAAAGTACCTAGGTGTGTGAAAGAACATCTATAAATTTCTGCAACGAACCACATGGCCCAGTCTGTAAGGAGCGCGTGCGTTACTGCAGCGTATATGCAACGCAGTGCGACTCCGATGCTGCTTTATAAGCACCGACATGCAGGCAAGAAATATGGGCGGCATTCCTGTCTTTCCGACGGGTGTGCAGTAAATGCCGAAACGTGAACTATGGCGCCGGTTTGGGTCCAAACAGGACCAACGCGCTCCTTTTCTTGACATTCGGAGGACAAAAACTGGTCGTCATCCAGCGCAGAATGAAGAGTATGTATGAAGCAGCATGTCTGGCGAAAACTGCCGTTGTGGATGGTGCACTAGGTTCCATGCTGGTCGAGATTAGGCAGAAGGCGCCCCTTTATCGTAAATATTATAAAACAAAAATTACGCCTGATTTCTCCCCATGCGACTACCACGCCTTCAGTCTCTTAAAAAAGGCCCTGAAGGGTCGACGATTCCTGCCGGGCGAAAATGCGATGCATACAGTTACGGACTTCTTTACGCAGCAGGGCACGATGTTTCACCAAATGAGTAGCTTCAAACTGATGCGTTGGTAGGATAACTGCCTTAATGCTCAGGCATTTTGCCTGACTGCCTTACCGATTCCGGGCTGTTACATCACCGAAGGGAAACTCTTTGATCGCTCCATATTGCATAATTTCTTAGAAATAATTCTTTGTAGTCAGATATACATTTTACGTTCACCCTGTAGAGATCATTTGAAGCTGAGGACATTACAGCAATCTCCCAAGGCCTAAGTGAATGTAAGTAAGTAAACAGTCTGAAATAGAAAGGAACACCTCAGCCATCTGGCCCATTGTAATAGGCTCCGAGATGGAGCACCCACAATTGATAGATTATAGAATAAGCTGTTATCGCTGGTGTTTACTTCTTTTAAAATTTCCAGGCTGAGGTACGTTGTCGATATATAAAACAGTTCTTTTATGTTCCTTTCCAGAATGCGGGAGACTTTTTCCAGGGTAAAGCGGTAGCTGCATAAATGGCTGGAGAGGCTTCCAGATTTATATAGCTGTATCGAATGGGAACTCACCGTCGTTCGTCACGGACCATGTGTTTATCTCCGGATTGTGTCACCATTCGCGCCTAACAGTAATCGATCGTCATCACTGTGTTATTAAAACGATAGTCTTGTGATACGGTTGGTTGAGTTCAAACGCCTAATTGGAAAGGGTTTCCAGCCTTCGCTGACACAGGCACTTTCTCGTGCTTTGTGTTTACCTGGAGTGTGCGTAAGTGTAGTGGGTATCTGTGCAGCACGGTGTCATGTGCGCTTTGGATGAAGATGAGGCGGTGTAGAGGGTCGAAACCCGCTGCTAAGACTTAGCCTACTCTTCTCTAACAGCACCAAGGAAGCAAGGAAGCCGATGTGCTAAACGTCGCCATTTGATCGTCAACAGTGTTGATATGACTGCATAAGCAGATGAAAGTTACGACCAAAGTCCGAAAACAATTTATTGGACTGTTCAATTAACCAAAACAAATTCTCCAAGTATAACACCAACACAAAACAGTGATCCGTCTTCGAATCACAACTAAATACAAGAATAAGATAGAAAACAACTGAAATAATTTTCTACTAGTCTCTGCCAGAGACTTCTCCCATATACCAAGCCTAATCCAGAGATCAGCGAGAAGATCCAAGCCGGGCTGCCGGGGCGGCAGTTATCCAAGTCTGCTGGCGGTCGATGAATTGCCGATGTGCGGCTGAGTATCTCGAAACTATTTCCCATCACGTGGTTTGACGTGTGATAACAGTTCCAGGATCTGCAGCGATCTCTCCCTTATGTTTATGTGGGCCGGTAGTGGCCTCTAGTGGCCGCTGGTGTCTTTTCTGTGGTGGTGTTGTTGTCGTGATTGTTGCTGTGGCCGTGCGTCAATATTGCCTGCCGGTTGTGTAGTGCGTCGGTGTGCCTGCGAGGCGGGCAACCCGCGGCTTCAGGCTGTCACTTTGGTTGCTGATGCTCTAGGCGCCGTGATGTCTGGTAGAGAAGGCCACAGCATGTGTTATATCCCTCAATCCACAAGTCACTGTTCGGAAAGGTTTTGAAGTTAATCCAGGACATTGATGCTACGACAGGTGATCAGGGACCTTAAGCACCACCCTTCCCCCATTTTGTGTAAAGGCAAAAAGAAAAGTTGGGAAAAGCATGTGGTGTATCCAATATGTAAACTCATCCAAGTTCTGGCCAAGCGTTACTTGTGCGATCTGATGAGAAACAGTGTTTTCAACACAGGAAACCCATTTGCATTCTGTTGGTGCAATGTCGGCATCCATGAGCGGTGCACGGCTCGTGTTCATCCCACTAATTGTTTGTCATCTTCTGTTACGATAGTGCCGCCTAGTTTTCTTATTCTATTTACTGGCGTCACTAACTTCCTGCCTTACTTGCCCATGAGTGGCAACAGCAGCGCGTATCGATAAGCGCACTGTCGTGTGTCAGGTAGTCAGGGAGCGGGAGACGCACCAGCAGAGCAGTCCAGTCGGTCGGTTGGCGTGGAGCAGCAAGCAAGCCCCCGTTGCGCGGTGTCGGGCTGGAGCCGCTGGAGGCGTCCATGCGCATTTGGAGTGTGAGGCGCTGCTTGCGAGCGCTACGAAGTTCGTAGCCCACCGATCTTGTATATGAAAGCTGAGTCCTCACTTAACTTACTATCGAGCCTCAACTGTTTACATTTCTTCGTTTGATCCTGGTAATCGCTTTTGGGACATTCCCGTGAGCAACAACGTGTGTTTATTTAAGTCGGCTAAGGTTCCAGCCATCTTCCCGTGAAATTTAACTTAAGTTATTCCCTGTTATGGAAGTTCACCAGCGGTACCTTCTGCCTTGTGGCTGTTGACTTTCCGGTTACCTGCCCTGGTCGTTGACGCAATTTTAGGAAGTGTATCTTCCTCGTCGTGTTGTTGCTGTCCAATGTGGAGTGTAGTTCGACAGCTGATGTGTTGTTGGTCGGTGTGGGCGCCAATATTCTGTGTGGAGTGTATTGAAATCTTATGGTCGTTTTGCTAGTTGCATGGTGCGGAACTGATTTCGTTGATTGGTCGGTCGGCTGTCTGTCGGTTGGGTTACCCCCAAATTTCGAAGTCGTTGGACAGGCTGCCTGTCTCACATAAACGGGCGTTAGTGTTACAATCCCAGGCCGACCTTTGGAAAAGTTCTGAGCGCCGTTCCTTGTATGTTATGTAGTAATTTCCCTGTGTGGATTTTACTTATTTGGTTGTGACCTTCAGCCGAGTTTTAATGTCTCTTAAATTAATGTTCTTCTCTTGCCCTTAAGGCATAAGAGTGTTATGCCTTTGTTTAAAGATAAGGCCTTCTGCGATTTGATTTAAACTCTTCTTACTGCTTAACGTGCGGCCTTCAGCCGAGTTTTAATGTCTCATAATTCTTGCCTTGCCCTTAAAGTATAAGATTGTTATGCTTTTGTTTTAAGATAAGGCCTTCTGCCTTGGGATTAAAACTCTTCTTATTGCTTAACATGCGGCCTCCATCAAAGTTTCATTAAAATGAAATTGCTATGGACTTCAGCCTGTTCAGATTAAATATTTAGAAAATATTATTGGGTGTAACCTTCAGAAGAATCTTGTATTTCAATTTCCCGCTTAGGCCTTGTTCTTCGATTTTCAGCCTATCTGCGACTCAGCATCTCCGCTATATGGTGAGTAGCAATTATATTCATCATGATATTGTTACATTCCATCCTGAATTTTCTGTTGTTGGATATTACAGCCTTCGGGAGTCACTCGCGTGCATTATTTGGCGCTCTTAAGCAATCTTCTATTTTCTTGGTAGGTCCAAAGATGGTTTCAGCCCCATGTTTGGCCAACACTTCCCCACGTCATCGACGATCTTCTTAGTGATAAAGACTATCTCTCTTTGGTTTGTATTATACTGAATTTGATTCCAGAGCTGAAAACCTACAGTTTGCTTGATATTCTTATTGGTCCTTGCGTGTCGGTGTGCATTCCACCTTCTATATTTGCTCACGGTCTCCTTACCTTCTTTGATTCGCTGCTTACTGATAATTTATAAGGGGATGGCGGTACGTTCATTTAACTAATTAGTTACTTTAATCTTAACTCAGACAACGTAGCGCAATGTGTAACCCGCGTGGGAGGAAGCAACCACAAAAGGTGGTAACTGAATGAGACCGCTTGCAGCACAATCTGACACAATGAGTATTCGTAGGGAATTCTAATTAATTACTGACTCAATCAATTTTAATTCACGGGATGAATCTATTCAGGACTACATTACGATGTATGGGCAGGCGACAGAAATTACTGGCGTGAACACTCAGAGGATAATTCTGGTTTAAAGATACATTTTACTACGGGAGTCCACCCAAATAGCCGGCCGCTGTGATCGAGTTGCTCTAGGCACTTCAGCCCGGAAGCGCGCTGCTGCTACGCTCGCAGGTTCGAATCCTGCCTTGGGCATGTGTGTGTGATGTCCTTAGGTTAGTTACGTTTAAGTTGTTCTAAGTCTAGGGGACTGATGAGGTTAGATGTTAAGTCCCATAGTGCTTAGAGACATCCACCCAAATATCTGCATCTACATGATTACTCTGCAATTCACATTTAAGTGCTTGGCAGAGGGTTCATCGAACCACAATCATACTATCTCTCTACCATTCCACTCCCGAACAGCGCGCGGGAAAAACGAACACCTAAACCTTTCTGTTTGAGCTCTGAATTCTCTTATTTTATTTTGATGATCATTCCTACCTATGTAGGTTGGGCTCAACAAAATATTTTCGCATTCGGAAGAGAAAGTTGGTGTCTGAAATTTCGTAAATAGATCTCGCCGCGACAAAAAACGTCTTTGCTTTAATGACTTCCATCCCAAGTCGCGTATCGTATCTGCCACACTCTCTCCCCTATTACGTGATAATACAAAACGAGCTGCCCTCTTTTGCACCCTTTCGATGTCCTCCGTCAATCCCACCTGGTAAGGGTCCCACACCGCGCAGCAATATTCTTACAGAGGACGAACGAGTGTAGTGTAAGCTGTCTCTTTAGTGGACTTGTTACATCTGCTAAGTGTCCTGCCAATGAAACGCCACCCTTGGCTCACCTTCCCCATAATATTATCTATGTGGTCTTTCCAACTGAAGTTGATCGTAATTTTAACACCCAGGTACTTAGTTGAATTGACAGCCTTGAGATTTGTACTATTTATCGAGTAATCGAATTCCAACGGATTTCCTTTGTAACTCATGTGGATCACCTCACACTTTTAGTTATTTAGCGTCATCTGCCACCTGCCACACCATACAGCAATCTTTTCTAAATCGCTTTGCAATTGATACTGGTCTTCGGATGACCTTACTACACTCCTGGAAATTGAAATAAGAACACCGTGAATTCATTGTCCCAGGAAGGTGAAACTTTATTGACACATTCCTGGGGTCAGGTACATCACATGATCACACTGACAGAACCACAGGCACATAGACACAGGCAACAGAGCATGCACAATGTCGGCACTAGTACAGTGTATATCCACCTTTCGCAGCAATGCAGGCTTCTATTCTCCCATGGAGACGATCGTAGAGATGCTGGATGTAGTCCTGTGGAACGGCTTGCCATGCCATTTCCACCTGGCGCCTCAGTTGGACAAGCGTTCGTGCTGGACGTGCAGACCGCGTGAGACGACGCTTCATCCAGTCCCAAACATGCTCAATGGGGGACAGATCCGGAGATCTTGCTGGCCAGGGTAGTTGACTTACACCTTCTAGAGCACGTTGGGTGGCACGGGATACATGCGGACGTGCATTGTCCTGTTGGAACAGCAAGTTCCCTTGCCGGTCTAGGAATGGTAGAACGATGGGTTCGATGACGGTTTGGATGTACCGTGCACTATTCAGTGTCCCCTCGACGATCACCAGTGGTGTACGGCCAGTGTAGGAGATCGCTCCCCACACCATGATGCCGGGTGTTGGCCCTGTGTGCCTCGGTCGTATGCAGTCCTGATTGTGGCGCTCACCTGCACGGCGCCAAACATGCATACGACCATCATTGGCACCAAGGCAGAAGCGACTCTCATCGCTGAAGACGACACGTCTCCATTCGTCCCTCCATTCACGCCTGTCGCGACACCACTGGATGCGGGCTGCACGATGTTGGGGCGTGAGCGGAAGACGGCCTAACGGTGTGCGGGACCGTAGCCCAGCTTCATGGAGACGGTTGCGAATGGTCCTCGCCGATACCCCAGGAGCAACAGTGTCCCTAATTTGCTGGGAAGTAGCGGTGCGGTCCCCTACGGCACTGCGTAGGATCCTACGGTCTTGGCGTGCATCCGTGCGTCGCTGCGGTCCGGTCCCAGGTCGACGGGCACGTGCACCTTCCGCCGACCACTGGCGACAACATCGATGTACTGTGGAGACCTCACGCCCCACGTGTTGAGCAATTCGGCGGTACGTCCACCCGGCATCCAGCATGCCCACTATACGCCCTCGCTCAAAGGCCGTCAACTGCACATACGGTTCACGTCCACGCTGTCGCGGCATGCTACCAGTGTTAAAGACTGCGATAGAGCTACGTATGCCTCGGCAAACTGGCTGACACTGACGGCGGCGGTGCGCAAATGCTGCGCAGCTAGCGCCATTCGACGGCCAACACCGCGGTTCCTGGTGTGTCCGCTGTGCCGTGCGTGTGATCATTGCTTGTACAGCCCTCTCGCAGTGTCCGGAGCAAGTATGGTGGGTCTGACACACCGGTGTCAATGTGTTCTTTTTTCCATTTCCAGGAGTGTAGACGGTAAATTACAGCATCATCTGCGAACAACCTAAGAGAACTGCTCAGATTGTCACCCAGGTCATTTATATAGATCAAAGGTGAACAAAACACATGCATCACACTTAATGTGCTGACGGCTCTCAGCACTTGCTCCTAGCCGCTCTCGTAATTTACTAAGCACGGGAAAGAGAGGAAATATGTTGCAATCGTGATGAAGGTGCTTCTCACATTAAACTTTCGTACACATCCTGCTAGCACTCTGGTAACTGGCTACTATTTCTAATAATCAAGCATACAACGTGGCTATGGATTGTGAATCGATTTTGTGGGAACAGTTAATACGCAGTAACAAGACATCATTTGACGAGAAGTGGGGATACTTATTTATTTTATTTATTTATTGCCAAATTACAGATCTGTTACCTGATGTTTTAAAACAGGACGTACATGTTACCATTTTCGCTTTTCATCTTTTGCAGTTTTCTTTTCTTTTATTTGGTCTACATTTACAAAGACCATTACATTTCAAACTCACAATAGTTTCAGGTTGAAATATAAATAAAATTGTCGATACAACAGACACAAATACACCACATGAAACCCTTACAAATTTATAGTACTTCCTGCCATATTCATCACACGAACACACGTTTAGCCAGTCATGAAATTCTTCCACAACGAGCACCGTTCACTGACTGTACAGCCAACACCTTGTGGATGATTGGAAGTCGTAGGCACAGTCTTGTATTCAGCGGGTTGGAAGTTAGGAAGAATATGGTCGTTTCTCTATGCAGTGACGCTCTCGTGAGAGCATGGAGACAAAGGCCAACCAATCAAAAATAAGTAAATATTAAAAAAATTCCACATGCCAGAATACTTAAGTAACGCTCACTATTCACTCGATCATAAACTTAATTCAAAATAAAGATGTGAAAATGTCTACGCTTTGTCGTAACGGTTGTGGCCGCACGATTCGCTGATACACAGTGGGTTGTGCCCTTATCACGAAGAAAGAATGTTAAATACCCTACAAAATAGCTAATGAAAATGAATAGACTTAAATAAAGCGTAACATCAAGTCAACGAACATTAAGTGTACTGAAGATACCATAGGATTAATCTTATACCACGCTCGTCAGAAATGTAACCACTGAATTTACTTGAAAAATTAGACAAAAGGTGGTCGCAACGCAACCCTCGCTAAGATTGTGCTGGAAAAGGACAGATATTTTCATTACAGTGCACCTAATACTCTGACACTACCATTCGGCTCGGTGGAGACATGCTCACTGTCCATCCACCCGCTCAGCCACCTAGAAATCGATTGTCGAAAATGGCGGAGAGCGGGCAGGAGGTTCCAACCAACCCGTATGTCTTACCACCACATGTGCATCTTTGACTGTTCACTCCAAATATTAGGTTGTGATGATGATGTTTGGTTTGATTGTTGGGCGCTCAACTGTGCGGTTATCAGCGCCCATACAAATTCCTAATCTTTGCTCGGTCCAGTCTCACAACCTTCATGAATGATGATGAAATGATGAAGACAACACAAACACCCAATCTCGAGGCAGGCGAAAATATTAGGTTGGCACCATAACTCAAGTACAGCACATGTCTTTGCACTACACATCTTCCACTGCCCGCCCCCGGTAGCTGAGTGGTCAGCGCGACAGAATGTCAATGCTAAGGGCCTGGGTTCCATTCCCGGCTGGGTCGGAGATTTTCTCCGCTCAGGGACTGGGTGTTGCGTTCTCCTAATCATCATCATTTCATCCCCTTCGACGTGCAAGTCGCCAAAGTGGCGTCATATCGAAATACTTGCATCCGGCGAACGGTCTATCTGACTGGAGGCCCTAGTCACATCTGCTCTACTCACGGAACCATATCCAAACCGCTAATTCAGTTCATAACTGATAGCAACTTAACACGGGTGGGGAAAAAGTGTGCATAATAGAATAAATAAATAAACGCAATCGCGTCAATCCCTTCGCCAGACACTATCGGTACCTGTACAGAAATGCGAAGATGACCATTGTGTCATTAATAATGATGACCATAGTGTACCTTGCGACAAAGTAAGAGGGCGTAAAATCCAGTTCCTTGTTAATAAAAGCGGGGGCAACCTTTAGCTAGCAGCCAATATTACACATTAATAATGGCTTTCTCCTCTTTCTCGATCCACCCGCTACTGGAGCTAGCGTTTCCTTGGAAGCCAGTCGTTAGTGAATCAGCTAATCTTGTAAGTAAACCGCCTCACAGATTTTATCATCAACCCCCCCCCCCTCAACCCTCCCTCAATGGCACACCCTTTTTTGGTTTTTGGATGATGATTAGATCGATCAATGTGTGTAGCTTTCCTGTACGCCTTATGGCACAAAGTACCTTACACCTGCTTCATTACTAATACATCGAGAAAACTAAGTTGCCCATTCCCCTCAATATTGTATACTAAATTTGTGGGTTGATGTTGTGGAGCCGCGCGAATTAGTGAACCGTCTGCCGTTCACTAAGCGTACTTACTACAAAGCTGTCACCCACATAACAATATGACCTAGTTGATATTTTAATGGCTGTCTGAGCTGACCACTATTAAAAAATGTCCACAAACAAGTTGGCAACAACAGGTCGAATAAGTGTGCCGGTGGTCACCCTGAAAATTTTCTCGGGAAGTTCATTGCTCTAATGGAAACGGGTATTAACTAAAGCCACTCTACCTGACGGAAAAATATCTGCTGTATATGAAACAGCATGGTTCACAAGAAACATCATCCGCAAGGACACAGTATCAATGCTGCTTCTATATAGATGAATAAATTTTCTGATCCCTCGAGCCCTTGATGATGTTGCAGTTAATTCTGCCACAGTCAGAGACGAAATGGCGAAGAATCTCGACTGTAGCACAAGTACATTTCAGCAATGTATCACACAATTTAAATTATCTGAAACCATTTTCAGTATTTCTCACGAGAATATAAAAAAATTCTGTCAATTTCCTTTTGAAATGATGATATCAAGCGATGTTTTTCCCCACACGTAGTAGCAAGTATTAAGGCGGCACACTAAAATGCAGGTTACTCCATGCAGCAGGGGTTTGGAGATGTGGATTCCACGGAGCAAACTTCGTGCGAGGCACTTGAAGGATCCAAGCTGTAAGGTTTCTATGAAAGTTTACATACAAATGAAAATACTAATTTTTTCCCAGGATCCTCCTCTTAGCTAATGTGTGCTGTAGACACTGCATTCAACTGCTAGGCAATACTGACTGTTAATCGGCCGTGTGTTACGTATGTGAACAGTATCGCGAAACGTAACTTTAAACTTAGTGGAATACAGACACTGAAATAATGAAAAGTAATGTAATTAAATGCCGAAAGTAGCTAATTATGTACTCAGTGGAAACCGAGTAAATGAATCGCAATACTGAAGTACATAATGAAAGTTTCGTGAGATAAAGTGCAATTCCTAAATTGAAATGTCCGCAAAAATAAAATACCGCTCCACTCGAAAGAAAAATTATCCTAGGCTTTTCACTGCAACGCCTAACAGTTATGACTATGAACGGTTTGCTCATAAGACTGCAAAGTGAGATCTGACCTGAAGTATAACTAACTTAACTTCGTGCTCAGCATGTTGTTTTATGTGTCTGCTGTACTGAAACTGGGAACAACAGATGCGAGATCTAAAATAATAAACTACTCACTCCAGGTTTGTGTTTTTGCTTGTCAAGATACAATCTGTGGTCAAGGGTGCCGTAAGGTGCAATGCACACACGACAAAATATTCAAAACTTTACAGAGAATGATGCAGGAAGGTTTTGCTTTAAAGAAAGTAAGCCTTGAAAAGTTAAACTCTGATTACTGCCAGAAAAGACTGTACAACAGTTATGAATTTCTCTCAATCCAGAAATTACAGACATTAAAACCAATTGCGTTAGTTGTGACATAATAAAAATAAACAGATCAAATTGAGAATAATTATGAATGTTGTTAGTCAGCTAAGGAATAAAGATTTCCTTCAGTTAATGGTTTTGACAAACACTTCAGTCTTGCGAACGCATTGGTGACCTTTAAAAATTCCTCTAAAGGCTTTTCTCCATCAACAGAATCAATAACATATGTTTACAAACAAGCCTTCATCGCCATTATAAAGTATTCCAAATAATTTCTTTCAGACTCATAAAATGATCCAGAGTGATCAAAACATGTATTCTACATAAAATTGTGCAACTGAAACGGAACAGTCAATGAGAATTATCTATAAAGGGGCGTTCAAAAACAAACGAGCCAGAGGCATAATTACAGACACCAGTATCTGTATGTTAGAAGTATTGACCCTGGCTGTTGAGACACTTGTCCCACTGTGACACAAGGCGGCGAATGGCTGTCGCATAAGATTCCCGTGGCTGCGATGTTAACCAGTTCCACACGTACAGCTGGACGCCGTCGTCCGAGCTGAATCGTTTGCTCCTCAGATTGTTTTTAAGAGGACCAAAAGTGGAGTACTCACAAGGAGAGAGGTCTGGACTGTATGGAAGATGCCCGAGAACCTCCCATTCGAATTTCTGCAGGAGTGCCGAGACTGTGTTGGCCGTGTGAGGAGGCTTTGCATTGCCGTGGAGCAGAATGATCCCACGGGTGAGATTGCCTGGTCGTTTCGATTTCATCGCTTTGCGAAGGGTGGTCAAGGCTTGCGAGCAGCACCGGGCATTCACTGCTCTCCCGTGCTGCAGGAAGTGAATCAGAAGGGGGCCATCTTAGCCAAAGAAGAACTTCAGCATAGGAACAAACGATACACCTCGGACGACGACGTCTAGCTGTACGTGTGGAACTGGGTGACATCGCAGCGCCGGGAATTTTATGAGACAGTCATTCACCGCCTTATGTCACAGTGGGACAAGTGTCACAACAGCCAGGGTCAATACGTCTAACATGCAGGTACTGGTTTATGTAATTATGCCTCTGGCTCATTTCTTTTCGAACGCCCCTTACATTTATGCAATGTCCGTGTAATTATCAGTGCTCTTATTGACTGACCCTTCCTTCTGGTATTTGCTTTCTCAATCTCGGTGATGTTAATCGTCAGCCGCCGTTAGCCCCGCTGCTGCTTTCGTCGCATGCTATACTAGGGCCTCCCGTCGGATAGACCGTTCGCCGGGTGCAAGTCTTTCCATTTGACACCACTTCGGCGACTTGCACGTGGATGGGGATGAAATGATGTATCTGTCCAAACCTCCAAAAGGCGACCAACTTACGACCTGCAGGTCTCGGAAGGCCCTAAGGTCCTCACCGACCGCCGTGTCATCCTCAGTCTAGAGGCGTCACTGGATGCGGATATGGAGCGGCATGTGGTCAGCGCATCGCTCTCCCGCCGTTGTCAGTTTTCAGGACCGGAGCCTCTACTTCCAGTCAAGTAGCTCCTCAGTTTGCCTCATAAGGGCTGAGTGCACCCCACTTGCCAACAGCGCTCGACTGACTGGACGGTCACCCATCCAAGTCTTAAGCAGCCCCGACAACGCTTAGCTTCGGTGATCTGACGGGAACCGGCGTAACCACTGCGACAAGGCCACCGGCAAACTTCTTTGTAGACGGATAATTAACACGAAAGTGGGTTATTTCGTTTCTTTCATTGCTCATTCCGAAAGTCGAGAGAGAAAAGTTGCGTGCCACAGAATGCATAGATTCTCTCTTGCAGTCCAAAATTAGTTAGGTAACATTATTTAGTTTAAGTATAAACGAAATTTCATGATAGTAGGTTTAACAAAGTTCTACTGAATAAGCGTCGTTGTTTAATCACAAGAAACGATTGTAGTTCTCGGTTGTTGTAGAAAAGGAAGAGATGTCGAACTAATTATTGTTTTAGCTGAATAATGAAACATTGTAAGTTGTGCGACTGGTAATGCAGCAGTTTCGTGAGGAATTTCCCAAACTGTGGGGAATCTCACTTACATTCGTAAATCGTCGGGATTGGCGGTATGTGGGGAGAATACGAGGATTTTACTACTCATTACCATATCGAGGCTGTTACATCGATAATTTGATGGTTGGTGCGTTACTTGCTGGTGTTGATTCTAATGAGTTTCAATACGTGAAGCTCAGAATGAGTTTCATTGAGAAGATTTCCAGTAATGTCACATATATAGGGCAGATAAAAACTCCTTTATATACAGATATTACTTAACCGAGACTGAATATAACAATGGATGAGCACCTGTGAGAAAAAGCGCATAACACCCTTTTGTGGCATTTCGAAGTACTTGAATTTCTGTTTCTTCTTATAAAAACTTACATTAATGAAGAATAAAGCAATATGTATTATAAACATGAAATACTGTAATCAATATAAGAACGTAGGCTTCCGCGGCCGGTGTCATAGTGATTAAAATTCTTCTGGGTATTATGCCGCGTCATTGCTAAAGACTAACTACAATAATAAACTAAAACTGACGTTTCGGCCGAATTGCAGCGGCCTTCCTCAGGGCACGACAAAGACTGAAGCATGCCGCTGCAATTCGGCGGAAACGTCGGTTTTAGTTTATTATTGTAGTTAGTCTTTAGCAATGACGCGGCATAATACGCAGAAGAATTTTAATCACTATTGTAATCAATAGGTTACTGAAGACGAGTATAAGGAAAACATAAATATCCTAATATTGTGGGGAATCGGGAAATGTTTCTCCCCAAGGTTGGGGAATTTCTCCTAGATTTTTGGGGAATCTGGAACATTGGTATTGGCTACACTGGTGATCAGAGATCACTATTTCTTCACAAATCCACGTACCTATACGCACCTTTCGTAACATTATGTTACAGTAGGTGCAATGATACTGGCCGATGAGATGATTACCTATTTTAATGTAAGTCAGACTGTAAAATTTAACAAAGCGGATCTTGTAATGAAAATCAATTTTTCAAATATTATTAATTCTTTTAATTTAAGATGTTTCATATGGTATTTATGGAAAGAATCTTAGATAATCTACACCCGAGAAATTCCCGTACATATTTAACTAAGCAAGTTATTACCATTGGTTCAACGACTGCACCTTTTTAAGTGCATGAACTTGACCTTTGGGTGCAGAGTTGCTGAAATTGCCAGAATGTTCTAAGTTGTCGAAACTTCATCCCTTTTGTGTATTTATTCAGTTTCTAATTATCTTTTACAGGTACCATATTTTCGACTGCGTGCCGAACACAACTAACAGGACCACTTTGCCTAATATAAAGTAAGTGCCTCCTGAAATTTCCTTCGTTAATTTTTTGAATGGTCGTAGTAGTTTCGCCGTTTAATTGACACAGTGTGACCAGCTGCTAGAAACCACCGAGGAAGCCTCAGGTCTAGTTTAACTCCAGGAATTGTTCTAACATACAGAAGAACGAATTTCATCGTGTGCTGACATCAGGTACTTTTTTTAAATTTTGTTCTCTTACAGTCTCATCACTTGTTGTCTTTCCGTAACTCGTTACTTGCACTGACGTTGCCTTAAATACTTTTGACAATATGTCGCACCTTACTTATCAATTCAGTGCAGTGTTTTGCATCGTCAGTGAATTCAATTATGGGCAAAACAGGGGATAATCTTTCCAAACTTGTCCCTACTGATCTTCGTAACAATGCTGTCATTGTCTGTGATTACAGCTGATACTTTTTCGGTTGAACTGTTCCGCCCGGAGAAAATAACTGTCAGCTTTGCAGTGATGCACAGCGATGTGTGGTGTTCTGTCAGTTCTAGAACATTCCGCAGAGAAGTTGAGTCTTGTCTACAAAGGGAACAGTAATGCCCACAAATGATTCATTTTCTATTGTTCCTGTCAAAATATCGTACTTAATGCCATAGTTTTCTGAATTATATCATACTTATCGTCAACCCTGGTTTATATCGTTTCTCGACTCGCTACCTTGTACAATGAGCAGTGGGACAATGGGAATCACTTGTGTTATACCCAGTTATTGCAGTGCATAACCCAATGGATACTATTTGACTTAAATGATAATCTTGTAATGATCATTTTGGCTTTTCTTTAAAAGTACAAACTCACGAGGACAGCAATACATGTGGCACTGTACGAATTACCAGACTCGACGCGTCGAAGCCGGAACATCCACGAGCGGATTTTTGGACTGTTGTCCTCGATCAATCGACGATGTATCGATATTCAAAACATCGATGCTAACCTCGATATAATGATCGAAACCTCATTGTTTTCAAAACATGGATTTACCGTTCGCATCCGTACCTCTGCCTAATTAACTTCTCCCCCAATGAAATTGAAGTGAAATTATTATGACTGGACAATACCGAGTTATTTGGATCGAAAAATGTTTGGCGAGAGATGTCGCTTCTGCAATATTTTAACGCAATTATCTCTCTCTCTTCTAGGTATAAGGTTAGTTCCTAAATTAATCCTCAAGTCTGTAAAACAAAATGATTACAAATTACAGTTCAAAATCATACTCTGTCTGCCTCTCAATGTCTAAGACAGTACCTGAAATAAAATTTCTGTGGTTCTGCACAATTCCAGTTATTGGCGACTGAAAGTTCTTAAAACTGAGGCACATTCGTACGCTGTCTTGGCTGCTATGACGTACTCACTCTGCAGCAATGGACCCAGTATCCAAGTTTGTATCAATTTCGATAAAGGACACAATTTAATCTCTTAAAATAGAGCATAAAAGACCGTGGTGCAGGCTCTATTTATTTACAGAACGACACAACAAATAGTTTTCAAAGCCACAGACCAGGGAAATGTTAAAGTAACCAACAAATAAAATGTACCGTTTGCATTCATGAAAGTACATTTTTCCATAAATGATCTTCAAAGCTACATTCTCTTGTATGAGCTGCAATATTATGATAATTAATCAAATTACATTCAGTATTGAAAATGGCACCTTACAATAATGCCTCTAATTACAGTTCAGGTGCGATCTTGCTGTCTGTAATCCTAAATCAGAAGTAAGTCAGTCCATTTTACACTCAATTTTCCTTGAAAAAGGAACATGTGATGATATAGATTACTGTAACCCATCGTAAACCAATTATTCAGATGTCAACGTGTCATTACAACTACAAGTTCATCAAGTCGTTGAAAAAGGAACATGTGATGATATAGACTACTGTAACCTTACGTCACTGTGGCTGGAGAAATGAATGGTAAGCGTGAGAGGGCCATGACTGTATCAGCTGTATGTCAGACACCAATTATTCAGATGTCAACGTGTCATTACAACTGCAAGTTCATCAAGTCGTTGAAAAAGGAACATGTGAAAAAGGAACATGTGATGATATAGATTACTGTAACCCATCATAAACCAATTATTCAGATGTCAACGTGTCATTACAACTACAAGTTCATCAAGTCGTTGAAAAAGGAACATGTGATGATATAGATTACTGTAACCTTACGTCACTGTGGCTGGAGAAATGAATGGTAAGCGTGAGAGGGCCATGACTGTATCAGCTGTATGTCAGACACCAATTATTCAGATGTCAACGTGTCATTACAACTGCAAGTTCATCAAGTCGTTGAAAAAGGAACATGTGAAAAAGGAACATGTGATGATATAGATTACTGTAACCCATCATAAACCAATTATTCAGATGTCAACGTGTCATTACAACTACAAGTTCATCAAGTCGTTGAAAAAGGAACATGTGATGATATAGATTACTGTAACCTTACGTCACTGTGGCTGGAGAAATGAATGGTAAGCGTGAGAGGGCCATGACTGTATCAGCTGGATGTCAGACACCAATTATTCAGATGTCAACATGTCATTACAACTGCAAGTTCATCAAGTCGTTGAAAAAGGAACATGTGAAAAAGGAACATGTGATGATATAGATTACTGTAACCCATCATAAACCAATTATTCAGATGTCAACGTGTCATTACAACTACAAGTTCATCAAGTCGTTGAAAAAGGAACATGTGATGATATAGATTACTGTAACCTTACGTCACTGTGGCTGGAGAAATGAATGGTAAGCGTGAGAGGGCCATGACTGTATCAGCTGGATGTCAGACACCAATTATTCAGATGTCAACGTGTCATTACAACTGCAAGTTCATCAAGTCGTTGAAAAAGGAACATGTGAAAAAGGAACATGTGATGATATGGATTACTGTAACCCATCATAAACCAATTATTCAGATGTCAACGTGTCATTACAACTACAAGTTCATCAAGTCGTTGAAAAAGGAACATGTGATGATATAGATTACTGTAACCTTACGTCACTGTGGCTGGAGAAATGAATGGTAAGCGTGAGAGGGCCATGACTGTATCAGCTGGATGTCAGACACCAATTATTCAGATGTCAACGTGTCATTACAACTGCAAGTTCATCAAGTCGTTGAAAAAGGAACATGTGAAAAAGGAACATGTGATGATATGGATTACTGTAACCCATCATAAACCAATTATTCAGATGTCAACGTGTCATTACAACTACAAGTTCATCAAGTCGTTGAAAAAGGAACATGTGATGATATAGATTACTGTAACCTTACGTCACTGTGGCTGGAGAAATGAATGGT
Source organism: Schistocerca serialis cubense (assembly GCF_023864345.2). Lineage (NCBI taxonomy): Eukaryota > Metazoa > Arthropoda > Insecta > Orthoptera > Acrididae > Schistocerca > Schistocerca serialis. Next base: position 217,019,852 of record NC_064647.1, on the reverse strand, counting down.
AAGCGTGAGAGGGCCATGACTGTATCAGCTGGATGTCAGACACCAATTATTCAGATGTCAACGTGTCATTACAACTGCAAGTTCATCAAGTCGTTGAAAAAGGAACATGTGATGATATAGATTACTGTAACCTTACGTCACTGTGGCTGGAGAAATGAATGGTAAGCGTGAGAGGGCCATGACTGTATCAGCTGGATGTCAGACATGAATGCATAGGTGCCACACGCTATCAATTAGGATGGGCTGTAAGCGTGAGAGGGCCATGACTGTATCAGCTGGATGTCAGACATGAATGCATAGGTGCCACACGCTATCAATTAGGATGGGCTGTACAACTGCAAGTTCATAAAGTCATTGAAAAAGGAACATGTGATGATATAGATTACTGTAACCTTATGTCACTGTGGCTGGAGAAATGAATGGTAAGCGTGAGAGGGCCATGATTGTATCAGCTGGATGTCAGACATGAATGCATATAGATTATTGTAACCTTACGTCACTGTGGCTGGAGAGATGAATGGTAAGCGTGAGAGGGCCATGACTGTATCAGCTTGACGTCAGACATGAATGCATAGGTGCCACACGCTATCAATTAGGATGGGCTGTGCGGCTGACATGAATGGTAAGCGTGAGAGGGCCATGACTGTATCAGCTGGATGTCAGACATGAATGCATAGGTGCCACACGCTATCAATTAGGATGGGCTGTACAACTGCAAATTCATCAAGTCGTTGAAAAAGGAAAATGTGATGATATACTGTAACCTTACGTCACTGTGGGTGGAGAAATGAATGGTAAGCGTGAGAGGGCCATGACTGTATCAGCTGGATGTCAGGCATGAATGCATATAGATTATTGTAACCTTACGTCACTGTGGCTGGAGAAATGAATGGTAAGCGTGAGAGGGCCATGACTATATCAGCTGGATGTCAGACATGAATGCATAGGTGCCACACGCTATCAATTAGGATGGGCTGTGCGGCTGAAAAAGGAACATGTGATGATATAGATTACTGTAACCTTACGTCACTGTGGCTGGAGAAATGAATGGTAAGCGTGAGAGGGCCATGACTGTCAGCTGGATGTCAGACATGAATGCATAGGTGCCACACGCTACCAATTAGGATGGGCTGTGCGGCAACGGCTATCTTACGTTTGTAGGAGGATCTACAGGAAACTAATGACCTCGAATTTTTTATGTGTAAACATTGAAAGCTTTTTGAATGACTGTATCAGCAGGATGTCAGACATGAATGCATTGGTGCCACACGCTACCAATTAGGATGGGCTGTGCGGCAACGGCTATCTTACGTTTGTAGGAGGATCTACAGGAAACTAATGACCTCGAATTTTTATGTGTAAACATTGAAAGCTTTTTGAATAAAGGAAACGTTATTATGTATGGAGCATCTTCCGCTCTCGTTAAGATACGCTGTAATTATTTAGTACTAATCTTGATCAAATGAGCGGGAAGTAGGAGGTTAGCCGCAGATAAAGAGATCGAGGCTGTAATGAACTGTGATTTTAATCACGAGGTGCAATGTCCTCCCTAAATGAGCATCTAACGCTAGCAAGGAGTTGATAACTGCAGTCCTATTTGGCTCCTATTGTTTCAGAAGAGAGCATACGAAAGGCATCCAGATCTGTTAAAAGCCTTAGCATAGGCGTCGTTTACGATTTTCCGTTAATCATGTTAATCATTACCTGTAAGACGATACATGTACTCACTGCAGGTAGATAACATTACTGTAATAGCCGTTTATATTACCAAAGAAAACCACCACAAGCATTTTGTGTTTACAATATGTACAAAAGTGTAAAATAGTACCGGTAGGTAATGAAATTTATGCTACCATAAGCAACTTTGTTTAAAGATTTTAACAGAAACTTACTACCTCACCTGGACAGTACAAAACTAAGGACTTAATACTTCGAACACGTGACCCGCCGGCCATATGCGTGAATGAACAATGAAGATAAAATATCAGCAATTTTAACAAATGCAAAGTCATGTGCCGGAATCACTTATCCGTTACACTGACATTTGACTCAAGAATGCGGACATAGCTACAGCCTAGGGACTGTCACCACCACAAACTGTATTTACACATAGTCAACAGTCACTTCCTACAGGACGCGGACATTTCGTGTAATTAGCGTGGGATAATAACCCGTCGCCACGCAGCTGCTGTTTCGAATATCCGCAGCTGTGTCCGAAATGCGTTAGTACTTCGAAAGTGCTAAATTAACTCAGAAATGAACATTTTCAAGGGACCGTTCATATATACGTGACAGCCTCTAAGGCAGTACAGTAGAGACTTTATGTAAAGAGCGCGCCGGCATCGAAGCAGGCTTTCGTCTGTCCACTAGACATGTGCTTGTGCCCCATGAATCACAATAGTCATAATTTATCATATGAATTAATAAAACAGAGAAACTATCTAAATAGAATCTGTGATCCGTTGCCTTCTTTAATATTTTATTGCAGTAAATATTTCTTACGTTGAAGGGTTTAGAAACTACAGGAATTATCTTATCATGTTCGCGACATGTCGAGTTATGGAACGGCAGATCAGTACGAAGATTCCCCTCCGACACAGCTGTTTCATGAGGCTTTTTATCTCACAGAACGTCTACCTATTGTAGGACTATTGTATAACGTTATATGTACTCCCTTATTTACCGCGCTTATGCCGTCTCCGGAGAGTTCGCCTAATAGTTACGTTATTTAAGGGAACAGGAAGTGTTCAGCCACATGTGAAACGTCAACCACGACCTGCAACAAATGATGATGCCCAAGTAGGTGTTTCAGCTGCTGTCGCGGCTAATCCGCACATCAGTAACAGACAAACTACGCGAGAATGGTGAATCTCAGAAACGTCGGTGTAGAGAATGCTACATCAACGTCGATTGCACCCGTACCATATTTCTATGCACCAGGGATAGCATGGCGACGACTTTAAACGTCGTGTACAGTTCTGTCACTGGGGACAAGAGAAATTACGGGACGATGACAGATTTTCTTCAGGCGTTCTATTTAGCGACGAAGCGTGATTCACCAACAGCGGTAACGTAAACCGGCCTAATATGCCCTATGGGCAACGGTAAATCCACGATGACTTCGACAAGTGCAACATCAGCGACCTTGGCGGGTTAATGTATGGTGCGGCATTATGGGAGGAAAGATAATTGGCGCCGTTTTATCGATGGCAATCTAAATGGTGCAATGTTTGCTGATTTCCTACGTAATGTTGTTCCGACGTTACTACAAGATGTATCACATTGGAACAACCGAAATAAAATGTTCAAACGTACCTAAGTTCTGTATTTTAATTTAAAAAACCTACCTGCTACTAACTGTTCGTCTAAAATTGTGAGCCATATGTATGTGACAATTACTGCGCCATCTATCACAAAGCAAAAAATGTGGTCCAACTAAAACATTCATATTTCTTTACATACTAGACGAATATGTAATAAAAAATGGGGGTTCCTATTCTAAAAAACGCAGTTAATATCCGTTTGACCTATGGCAGCGCCATCTAGCGGGCCGACCATAGCGCCATCTGGTTTCCCTCTTCAAGCTAGACCAGTTCCGTTCTTTGTAGTTTTTTCGTTTGACGCTTATCTCGTAAGAAATTCGGTCCGGTCACGATCAATGGACCACCCAGTATATAGAAACGCTGGGCGTAGTCTATTGACGATATACCGGTCTTCTTAACTCTTACCCGGTACTTAACGAGTTGTCACTTGGAATGACTTAAAAGTCTAGTGTCCTTATTCACCTGGCTAAAATAAACTTTCATGATAATTAACTTTTCTTTATCAAAATGGGCCTCTGACGTATAACCATCTGTCTAAAACTAGTTAAGAGACTAAACATTGGGTCACTGGTTGTGAAGAAAGTAAACTCATATTCAAATACCAGGCTACAGAAGCTTCACCGACAAATTGACCCAGGGCCTCCTATTTGAGATGTCCAAGTGAGTAATCGTCCAGTCTCATATTATATGCTTTCACTTGACTCACCAGATATTATAAAAGTGGATGTATGTATGTGTTCCACATCTTCTCCTAAAACACTGGACCGACGTCAACTAAATGTGGTACATATATCCCTTGCTATCAGACAACAATCGCTGAGGGGGTAAGGACAAAAATGGTTCAGATGGCTCTGAGCTCTATGGAACTTAACTGCTGAGGTCATCAGTCCCCTAGAACTTAGAACTACTTAAATCTAACTAACATATGGACATCACACACATCCATGCCCGAGGCAGGATTCGAACCTGCGACCGTAGCGGTCACGCGGTTCCAGACTGCAGCGCCTAGAACCGCTCGGCCACTCCGGCCGGCCGGGTAAGGACACCTCCGCATCATGGTTCAGGAGATATGACATCATAAGCAGTAGGATGTGTGAAAAACTGCCGCATCATGCATAATGTTTAAATTTATTACTTCTCTGATAGTATCTCTACTCGCAACAAATTCCGCAGACACTAACCACATGTACCCTTAAATACACCTACAAAATCATGGTACGACACATATGACGCCATAAATACTGAGATGCGTGAAACAATGCAGCATCACGCAAGTTTTATGACATATATTGTTTACTACTGAGACATACCTACAGTCGAGTCAACTTAAGGGAATCCCTGACACCTGCTGAATATAAAAATGTCTGTCTAGAGTGCGCTAGAGTACAGAAACGTCTTCCACCTAGCGAGAGTAACACGAACAGTCTGATGAAATAAGGGGGCAAAACATGTGTCATTACTTCTGTAGTGGCTATGAAGTTCTGTACTTGCTAACGGCTATGTCACTATAGTTTATACCCTCTGCAGCCCTCTGAAGTGTCATGGAAGCAATTTCTTGATGACGTAAGACATGTCCTATCCTTCCATTTCTTCCTCTTGTCAACGCTTTCGATATGTTCTTCTCTTCCCGGATTCTGTGTGCTGATAGAACCTCCCCGTTTCTTGACTTATCACTCAATTTAATTTTCAACACCTTCTTGCAGTATCACATCTCAGACCCGTCGACTCTCTTTTTTTCCGGTTTCCCCACAGTTCACGATTCAGTAACAAACAATACTGTGCTCCAGACGCACGTTCTCAGAAATGTTTTCTTCAAATTAAGGCTGCTGTTTGAAACTAACGCTGCTTCGCCGTCCCCGGTTTTGGTGTTAAGTTTATCGCGAACTGGAAATCTGCGACTACTCATTACTTTCGACCTCTTTCCGTTTACTAACGTCCTACAGTTTCTGCCAATAAGACAGTTCCATTAAAGGGATCTAGTGACGTTATCACCAAAAGTTATCACTAATCTCCTTTCAACATTCTAGTCCCACTCATGTTCATAAAATTCACTACGTTAAGAAAAAAAAGTCAGAGTAGGCCCTCAATTATAGTGGATTAAATGGTTCTCCTGTAAGAGATTTAGAGAATAATTTGCGGAGAATTCGGGAAGTAACTGAGCCGGTACGGCTAGCTATTTATTTATTATTATTTTTTTTTAATCATCCGCTTTCTCAGTAATCGTCACGATATTGTTTGGTGAGGTGCTGTGTAGTAGAAGTGTTCAGTAGTACCGCATTTACTCCCTAGCCCGCTTTAAGATTAGCGAGCCGCCGCATATCGACGTAAACGATTTGTACATCGTGGAAAATCTTTTCTGTGCCGCATGTGATCCTGAAGGACAGTAAGGTGGACAACAGCACATGACCATGACGAAATCGAAAGATATGTATTGTATATTATTTTTTAACGGATGTAACCACTGAGCCTGAGAGTTGATTTGTGTGTTTTCTTTATTTATTTTGAGAGGAAAAGATGTACAGACCTGTTTCAATATGACATCATTGCTTAATTGTTTGTTGTAATTCGTTGAGTGTCGTATGCATCACATGGGAGGTTTATGGTGTAAAGTGCTTAAAAGAAAGTAAAATCTTTTGTGATACGATACGCATCATAGAGGCTAAGGTATTTGAGTGTACGTTGATAGATTTTATTGCATGCCATGTGGCGTTAGAATCTTTTATTTAACCTTGCATTATGCAGTTTATACTGTTTTTTCCTTCGCTTAAAAAGGAATTTTGAGTTTTAAGCGTTGTGAATTGATTCTGAGAGCAGTTCTTTGATCTGTTATTATTCAAGAGACTGTTGGTTGAATAATGCTTCAGGAACTTCCATTAAGAAACTATAATGAGGATCTTGCTGTTCATTATAACGAATGTTCACTTACTATTTCAAAATAAATTTAATAAAGTTGTAAAATTTTAAAGGTTAAAAAAAAATTTTTTAGAGAAACGTATTCAAGGTATTGGCGTTCGGGAGTTGTCTCATAGTTTCCCCGGTATCTATCCCAGATAACGCTTGCAGGGCCATGTCAGTAACTTATGAGGCGACTTCTAACAATAGGCTCTGAGCACAATGGGACTTAACATCTGAGGTCAGCAGTCCCCTAGAACTTAGAACTACTTAAACCTAACTAACCTAAGGACATCACACACATCCATGTCCGAGGAAGGATTCGAACCTGCGACCGCAGTGGTCGCGAGGTTCCAGACTGAAGCGCCTAGAACCGCTTGGCCACACTGGCCGGCTCTAACAATAGGTAACACATAATCATGGCAGGTCAAACAACTTTGATGCAGTGCTGCACTACACTTCAAAGTGGCACAGGTACATGACACTACTTTTCTGCATATTCATCATTCTCTGTAAACAGCGGACAGAACGAGCTACCGATCGTTCAGGTCCTCGACGACAGAACCATTTCAGAATCACTGGAAAATTTTATCCCCATGTTACGGTCTTTCGGCTCCCCGAAAACACGGAAACTGAGTTATTCTATAGTCATCAACTACCTTCGATGCGGCCATCATCAAATTGATTGCAACATTACACTACAGCTGGAAGTCACACAGCGTTTGGTCCATACACCGCCGGAATGTCACTGTGAATCTGTGTGAAATTTAGACGTTTCGCCCACAAGATTACCACTGGCCGCATACTTCACCCTTGAAGTTGCCGCGCCGCTTCGTGTGATAGACCAGGATAAAAAGGTTTTTTACTCTAATTCTTTAGTATCTTAAGATGTTCCTTACAGAGTCTATCTTTATGATTCATTCATATCAAGTGTGCTATAAATGTTAAAATATGTTAAAACTGCGATTTGCTGCATGAAGGTCGGTTAGTATCATAGAGGAAAGCAGTATCAGCTAGAATACTATTCCCAACAACATATCTCTTTCTAAATGATGCGTTATGGTAAACAATCCGAAAGCGCTTACTTGTCTCGCGTCTGCGTAATTTCTACATCTACATCCTTACTCCGCAAGCCACCTGACGGTGTGTGGCGGAGGGTACTTTGAGTACCTCTATCGGTTCTCCCTTCTACTATACTCTCGTATTGTTCATGGAAAGAAAGATTGCTATTTATACGAAGTAAAAAGTGCGTGCTGGAAAATGACAGAAAACATATTTGTAGGCTTAGGAAAGGTTCGAGAAGTAATCCCAGATGTGCAAAAAACGGTTTGATTTGTAAGCGGAAGACATTTAATCCATATAATTTCGTCCAAATTAATTTTGACATCGACAAAAAAACGTTCAGCTCTGCTGATTAAATGTTTCTTCAAATTTCAATATTTTTTTTTTTAAAGTTGAAACTTTAAACGCGTCAAAATAACATTTCTCGTGTTGACGGAAGCTATAACCCACTAAATATACACGCAATTACAGTAGACCTTTTTGTAACTTGTGACTCGTCGTTTATTATACTATAGTGCGTAGGATTTTTGCGATGTACCTTATTTATGTTTTTGGTACACGTTTTTATAAGACGTTTTCCTCGAAAACATTAACTTTCGCCATTTTATTAAAAATCTATTTTTTACGTATTACTACGTACCTCTTTAACCACTATCATTTTCAAAGCAGTTTTTGCCATTTTGTTCTAGGTTGAAAACTGTGGCGTTCAGAGGTCCCACCAACTGCCCATGTACTCAGGGAATGCCATTCGTTGATGTCGTTTATTGTCTTCTGGATGCCAGGATTCTTTTTTACATAAAAAATACGTAATAGATTCTTAATAGTGCTCAACAAAAGTCTAAAGTCCGTTTTTCTAATTTTTGGTTATTTTTCGAAAATATTCATTCGAGATAGCCTACAATAAATGTAAACATTACTTTGTTTAATTTTTTTTATTTTTCGAAAAAATTATGACTACCGTTTCCAGTGGCACACTCACCCTGGTGTACCTCCCCCCCTACACCCCCCCCCCCCCACCCACCTCATTCGTAAACTGTGCTGCGCCTCTTACACGAACCGCAGCAGATCTGCGTCAATAGGAAACAAAGAACAAGTACGCGGCATGTTTTTTAAGTAAGTACCGTTTTGAAATTAAAAAAAGACATGCTAATATATCTCAATAATTTTATTTTTACATGAAACCCTGTACCTTAATCTACGCACTGACGCCATTACAGTCTGATTCTTCCTTGTTTACGTTGTGTACTGAGTGTTTAAGATTCCTCCTATAATCGTGAGTCCCACCGACTGTGAAGTACGGGCTGGTGTAAGATTTCTTAGTGCTAAGGGCCTAAAAGCAGTTTACGGAGAAAAGATTATGAGTGATGGAATGGTAGGAAAGTGGGTGAGAGCATTTAAAGATGGCCACACAAATGTGCATGATGAACAACGGAGTGGGCGTCCTTCGGTCGTTAATGAAAGTTTTGTGCAGGAAGTGGACAATAAGGTGAGAGAAAACAGACGCTCTACGATTTCCTCCGTGCGGGATGACTTTCCTAATGTTTGTCGTAGTGTTCTGTATGGTATTGTGACCGAGCACTTGAATTACCGAAAATTGTGCGCACGTTGGGTACCGAAAATGTTGACGGAAGTGCACAAAACCAAACTTTAGACAGTGCATTGACTTTCCTTCAGCGGTGCTACAACGACGGAGATGATTTCTTAAGTCAAATTGTTACGGGCGATGAAACATGGGTGGCCTACGTCACACCAGAATCAAAGCAACAGTTGAGCAAGGGCATCGTTTTGCTACGAGACAATGCCCGTCCGCATATAGCGAATCAGACCAAAGATCTCATCACATCTTTTCGATGGAAAACTCTAGATCATCCTATGTACAGCCCTGATCTTGCGCCCAGTGGCTACCATCTGTTCCTGCACTTGAAGAAACACCTGGGTGGTCAGCGTCTCCAAGACGATGACGAAGTCAAAACAGTGGAGATGCAGTGGTTAACAAGTCAGGCGGCATACTTCCATGAGGAGGGTTTTCAAAAACTGGTACAACACTATGTCAAGTGCCTCAATATTGACGAAAATTATGTAGAAAAGTAGATTAAGGTACAGGCTTTCACGTAAAAATAAACTTATTGAGATATTTTAGCACGTCTTTTTTTAATTTCATAACGGTACTTACTTAAAAAACAGGCCTCGTACTATAGTATGACAATGTACCACTGTTGTTACGCAGTCCTAGATACAAGATTTCGCACTCTTTTTTTCAGTTGTTTAAGTTTAAAATACGAACAGAGTGAAGTGGTGTCAGCACAAGCTATCCACGCATTAAAGATCGTGATACTTTCGTCTAATTATATAACGTACTTTAGAAAAATCAGAGGCAAGCTCAAATGGATATACGCTGATTAATGCGCCTTGAAACCAAGTGTGAAATTTATAATAAACGGGAAGGAAGTTTCGAGAGCGGATGATCTATAAGGGGATAATATATCGCCGAGCGTGGGTGCTTTGGCACGACGATAAGCGATACAGAGGGAGCCTTGTCAGGGGTCAGGGGGTGGAAGAGAGTGGTCTTTGTGCCTCGCGAAATAAAGAAGGCTGAGCTGGCTAGGGAAGAGGGGTAGTCTGGTGGAAGCGATGTGGGGGTAGAAAAGGCTTAAAGGGCTGCCACCGCCTTTAATTAAAACGGACAGGAACTTGCCTCGTACTCACTGATCGCCAGTCTTCACCCGATTGGTGTCGGGTGACTGGAGTGGGCGAGGGGCGGTTTGGAGCTGCAGATAGCGGGATGTGGTGCAGTAGGATGGAGAAGAGGGAGGGAGGATGGGATTACGGGTTGGTGGGATGTGCGACTGGTCCGCTGAGCTGTAGCGGGCGATTTCCGCGCTTTAAATTGGTCCGCGTATCGAGGCGTGCGGGACGTTGCGGAGCCGACAATTTGCGGAGCTCGGCTTTAATCTGCGGATCGAAGCGGCTCCGGCAGACCGCCTTTTGACACCCGTCACATTAATTAGCGCGTGGCTAATGGCCACCCAGCACAGGGGGGAGGGATGCTTGGGGGGGGGGGGGGGGAGGGTGGTTGTGGAGTTACGGGGGTTGTGGAGGTGGGGGGTTTAAGGACCCAGCCGCTAAGAGGCTTCTGCTTGCTCTCTGGCCGCGGCGATGCAATAGCGGCGCCACGGCTGGCGTGTGTTGTTTGTGTAATATGTCCTTCCAAATCCGGTCTGATCTCGCGACGGGGATTTCTTTTGGAGCTGAACTGTCGCTCGTCTGCCGGTTTTTCAGAAGCGTGATCGCGAGCAATCAGAAGTCTTTCAATTAGTACACACGTCGTTTCAGGGCGTGATTTCAGTGGAAATTAATGAACTACCCACTGTGTTTTGAAAACAACAACAGATCTACATCTACATCTACCTGACGGTGTGTGGCGGAGGGTGCCTTGAGTACCTCTATCGGTTCTCCCTTCTATTCCAGTCTCGTATTGTTCGTGGAAAGAAGGATTGTCGGTATGCCTCTGTGTGGGCTCTAATCTCTCTGATTTTATCCTCATGGTCTCTTCGCGACATATACGTAGGACGGAGCAATATACTGCTTGACTCTTCGGTGAAGGTATGTTCTCGAAACTTCAACGAACGCCCGTACCGAGCTAATGAGCCGCTCTCCTGCGGAGTCTTCCACTGGAATTTATCTATCATCTCCGTAACCCTTTCGCGATTACTAAATGATCCTGTAACGAAGCGCACTGCTCTCCGTTATATCTTCTCTCTCTCTTCTATCAACCCTATCTGGTACGGATCCCACACTGGTGAGCAGTATTCAAGCAGTGGGCGAACAAGTGTACTGTAACCTACTTCCTTTGTTTTCGGATTGCATTTCCTTAGCATTCTTCCAATGGATCTCAGTCTGGCATCTGTTTTACCAACAACGATCAACTTTATGTGATCTTTCCATTTTAAATCACTCCTAATGCGTACTCCCAGATAATTTATGGAATTAACTACTTCCAGATGCTGACCTGCTATATTGTAGCTAAATGATAAGAGATCTTTCTTTTTATGTATTCGCAGCACATTACACTTGTCTACATTGAGATTCAATTGCCATTGCCTGCACCATGCGTAAATTCGCTGCAGATCCTCTGCATTTCAGTACAATTTTCCATTGTTAGAACCTCTCGATATACCACAGCATCATCCGCAAAAAGCCTCCGTGAACTTCCGATGTTACGCACAAGGTCATTTATGTATATTGTGAACAGCAACGGTCCTACGACATTCCCCTGCGGAGCACCTGAAATCGCTCTTACTTCGGAAAACTTCTCTCCATAGAAAATGACATACTGCGTTCTGTTATCTAGGAACTCGTCAATCCAATCACACAATTGGTCTGATAGTCCATATGCTCTTACTTTGTTCATTAAACAACTGTGGGGAACTGTATCGAACGCCTAGCAGAAGTCAAGAAATACGGCAGCTACCTGGGAACAAGTGTCTATGGCCTTCTGAGTCTCGTGGACGGATAACGCGAGCTGCATATCACGTACGATGTAATGACATATATTGCTGAACTACAGCAGCGGTTTGTGTGTGTGTGTGTGTGTGTTTGTGTGTGTTAGAAAATTGGTACTGACACTTGCTACATGTAACCGCCTACTAAATGCATGTGCAAACAGTCATAAGGGTTTTATTATACAGGGTTTTATGCAACTCGCAACGCCTTCTTAGGCCACAGGCGAGATTTTCATATTCTCTCTCCCCCTACTATTGCTCCCATAGAGAAAAATGAACACGACTTTTTTTAAGGAGATTTAATTTAGTTAAATTAAGTACTGGGATACATTGTCTCTGGAGTCCACGGTTTTCGAGTTCTGCCAGAAAGACTTACAAATGTGGGGTTAAAACTCAACTTCATCCCCACACTCACCCTTGTCAATGGGGATTACTACACTACTGGCCATTAGAAATGCTATACCACGAAGATGCGGTGCTACAGTCGCGAAATTTAACCGACAGGAAGAACATGCTGTGATATGCAAATGATTGGCTTTCCAGGGCATTTACACAAGGTTGGCGCTGGTGGTGACACCTACAACGTGCTGACATAAGGAAACTTTCCAACCGATTTCTCATCAACAAACAGCAGTTGGCCGGCGTTGCCTGGTGAAACGTTGTTGTGATGCCTCGTGCAAGGAGGAGAAATGCGTACCATCACGTTTCCGACTTTGATAAAGGTCGGATTGTAACCTATCGCGATTGCGGTTTATCGTATCGCGACATTGCTGCTCGCGTTGGTCGAGATCCAACGACTATTAGCAGAATATGGAATCGATGGGATCTCAACGACCTCATATCCCTAGCAGTCGAGATGACAGGCATCTTATCCGCACGGCTGTAACGGATCGTGCAGCCATGTCTCGATCCCTGAGTCAACAGATGGGGACGTTCTCAAGACAAAAACAATCTGGACGAACAGTTCGACGACATTTGCAGCAGCATGGAATATCAGCTCGGAGACAATGGTTGTGGTTACCGTTGACGCTGAATCACGGTCAGGAGGGCCTGAGATGGTGTACTCAACGATGAACCTGTGTGTACGAATGGCAAAACGTCATTTTTTTTAATGAATCCAGGTTCTGTTTACAGCAGCATGATAGTCGCATCCGTGTTTGACGACATCGCTGTGAACGCATGGAAAGTGTGTATTCGTCATCGCCATAATGGCGTATCACCCGGCGTGATGGTACGGGTTGCAATTGGTTAAACGTCTCGGTCACTTCTTGTTCGCACTGACGGCACTTTGAACAGTGGTCGTTACATTTCAGATGTGTTACGACCCGTGGCTCTACCCTTCATTCGATAGCTGCGAAACCCTACATTTCAGCAGGATAATGCACGACCGCATGTTGCAGGTCCTGAACGGGCCTTTCTGGATACAGAAAATGTTCGACTGCTGCCCTGGCCAGCACATTCCCCATATCTCTCACCAACTGAAAACATCTGGTCAATGGTGGCCGAGCAACTGGCTCGTCACAATACGCCAGTCACTACTCTTGATGAACTATGGTGTCGTGTTGAAGCTGCATGGGTCCACTACTCGTGGTAGTGCGGTAGCGTTCCCGCTTCCCACGCCCGGGTTCCCGGGTTCGATTCAAGGTGGGGTCAGGGATTTTCTCTGCCTCGTGATGACTGCGTGTTGTGTGATGTCCTTAGGTTAGTTAGGTTTAAGTAGTTCTATGTTCTAGGGGACTGATGACCATAGATGTTAAGTCCCATAGTGCTCAGAGCCATTTGAACCATTTTTTTTTTTTTTTTTTTGAAGCTGCATGGGTAGCTGTACCTGTACACGCCATCCAAGCTCAGTTTGACTACATGCCCAGGCGTATCAAGGCCGTTATTACGGCCAGAGGTGGTTGTTGTGGGTACTGATTTCTCAGGATCTATGCACTCAAATTGCGAGAAAATGTAATCACATGTCAGTTTTAGTATAATATATTTGTCCAATGAATACCCGTTTATTATACGCATTTCTCCTTGGTGTAGCAATTTTAAAGCCAGTAATAAGGTATGTTTTTCGTAACACTCTCTCTTACCACTGTACAAAAGTTTCCACCAACACGAACTATTTCTCATATTTCATCTTCTTTCGGCTCTGTTGATTGGGTTACTACGCCACCAGCATTGCGGGCTACTTCGATAACTTCCTTAGTCGAAACGCGCCCGTGATTATAATGGAACAGAACGGCAAACGTAAACGTTATGCTAAGCTTAACCCTTACAAAGAGAATAGTTTCGTAGTCAGACTTCGTGACGAATAGAAGCATTAATTATTCATTTTATGCTGCCTATATTCATAAATGCATTATGTAAAATTTACGCAAACGCCAATCTTACTATTTGTAAGTGCTCGACTAAGCTGGTGGCGTAATACGGGCAGTCAGTGCTGACCAAAAGTAGATTGAATGCAGAAAATAATTTGACCAGTAGCGAATTTTTGTACATTGATAGGAGTAAAATGGAAATCCTGACCGGTGGTGGCGCGAATGTAAGAGTAGGCGTGTGTATGAAGGTCACTTTTGTACGTTTTTCTCGAAACACCGAAAACTACGACTTCCAGCGAGAGCGTAACGCATTAGAAACTTTAACTAGATTAAATTTTCAAAAGAAATCTCGTGTTTACTTTTTCTGTCCGACTAATATTATGCGCACAGCGAGCGAGATGGTCCATGAACGCCAAATTCAACATTGTCGGTTGCATAAAGCAACATTAGTGGGGGCAGATGAATCTCCCTTTATGTTGAAATGTATATTTGCTATATGACTAAAGCAACTGTATTATTCTCTTTTCATGTAACGGCTTATAACGGGGAGAATGTGTGACACCATACTAGACAAGCCGTGGTGAACTCGTTAGGCGCCAAAGGTCATCGTCCTTCACAGCAGCGATCTCATATTTCTGTTGTTTTTCCGGGAGATTTTGATCGTAATATTTGGAACCTCACGTACTTAAAACGTTTTTAACTTCACTCCAGTTTTTATCAGATTCGTTTGTTCTTTGAGATGTACGCTAAGAACACCAAACGATTGTTTTAATGCTGAAAAGCACTCCGTCTTCAGGCCACAAGTGGCTCATCGGGACCATCCGACCGCCGTGTCATCCTCAGCTGAGGATGCGGATTGGAGGGGCGTGTGGTAGGCACAGCACTCTCCCCGTCGTTATGATGGTTTTCTTTGATCAGAGACGCTACTATTCGGTCTACTAGCTCCTCAATTGTCATCACGAAGCTGAGTGCACCCCGGAAAATGGCAACAGCGCGCAATGGCCCGGATGGTCACCCATCAAAATGCCGGCCACGCCCGACAGTTCTCAACTTCGGTGATCTGACGGGAACCGTTGAATCAGCTGCGGCAAGGCCGTTGCCCTAAAGCTGGAAAGCTAAACCAGAATTTGCATATGAACGAAAATTAATTTTATCTGGAGAGCTTACTTTAATTTCTATTACCCGTTGTAAGCTGGAACTTTTGAGTCATACGACAAAAGGTTAGTAAATCATACAAATTTCAGAGAGCAAAATATCGTTAATTATTTTTAAACAATTTAGAGAATTTCTGTGTCGCGGCGGTTAAATAATTACTATGTGCGACATACATAGATTCTAAGTTTATGGCAATTGTTATGGTTCAAATGGCTCTGAGCACTATGGGACTCAATTTCTGAGCTCATAAGTCCCCTAGAACGTAGAACTACTTAAACCTAACTAACCTAAGGACAACACACACATCCATGCAGGAGGCAGGATTCGAACCTGCGACCGTAGCGGTCTTTCGGTTCCAGACTGTAGCGCCTAGAACCGCACGGCCACTACTGGCGGCTGCAGCTGTTATCTCTGCTCTACACATGTTATAATCTTTTCCTTCACCCGATATAAGGAGCCGAACCAGGAAACGTGTGTGTGTGTGTGTGTGTGTGTGTGTGTGTGTGTGTTTCTCTTCTGCTTATTTCACCCAGCTTTCTATATCGTAGCGAAAATGTAAACTCAGCTATTCGCTGGCTCGGTCCGACACACAGTTTTAATCTGCCAGGAAGTTTCACTTCTTTAATAGCTCCGGATTTGCCAGATCTTTGTAAATAAGTTTGATTGCCTCCATTACTGCCAAAGGAAGAGATCGTTTATGTGTAAATTCATACAGGGCGCCAGAAAATTCAGCTTGCCTATATTGACACCTAGTGTTTGGTGGAGGTGGACTCAAAGCATGACAAGGCTTGTCATCGGTTGACATTCGATGAAAGAATGTGCTTCTCATAGCTCTTTTCATCTCTCTTTTCATCTCTAAGTTGTCACAGTTATCTCTAATGGTTTTCCCGTAATATTCCTGTAATCATAAATCACTTTGTCCATTAGTCTTCCAGCACATTTTATTTTCTTGCTATCAGACAGTTTTGTGTTATCCAGCTTGTGTTTTTAGGTTACGCAAACGTGTTCGCATCCTCTTCTTGACATTTTCTGCACGAAATTAAGCAGTCAACAGCCTTCTAAAATCTAGACTGCGTAGTTCCCAAGATATGACTGCTCAACTGTGGCAGTATGTGCGTAACCACGAAATTTGACAGTCACACGTCAACATTCAAAATATTATTTGAAGGTCTAACAATTGTCTGATTTTAATGTATTATACACCAAAATGTTCAGGAATGTCCAAAGTACATTTGAAGTCGAAAACATAGAATGTCAAACTTCAACGAATTTCACGTACAGTGCACTTAAGGTATACCGTGCATGGCGAAAGGGCGCTCTCCAAAACCGGCGATGCGTCAACTATGTGCACCACTGGCCATAAACGACACTGGCGAACGACAGCTGCGGAGATGCATACAGCTGAATGGACGTGCAACTTTTGAGGAGTTTGTAACACAACAACACAGCGCCCACATATAACTTTTTCCTGCTTTATCAACTAGGTTCATTTAAATAACGTGAATAAATGTGTGTATTATTGTGATGTACAGTGTATATGTTTTAATAATTTCGTGTGTGCAAAGTAAGAAGTGAAAGAGAATGTAAAGAATTGTAGTAGACGTACTGGCGAAGTCAGGGAATATCGCTGTGTTATTGTCGTACTGTCGATGGGCGCAAGAGCTCGGCGCAATCGGGTAGTGTTTGTCAGGTGATAAAGAGCGGCGGTTAGTAACGAGCGAGCGGGTCGGACGGAAAGGAGGAATTCTGCTGCAAGAGGACGCAAGACTCGTTTCACCGTATACGGTGTGGTCAGGCGTAATGTGGGGAAGTAATTGGGCACAGTGCAAAGGATCAGGATTTACTGGTGTTTAAGAAGTGGGCTAGGGGGCCCAAAGTGAGCTGTGGAGAGGAGCCTGTGGCCGAACATTGTCGTGGTGCAATGGACCTCGCCGCACAGACCACACCGCTATCAAGTAAGACCCGAGAAGTTTATCATTTAGAATTGTAAAAGGCTTGCCAGTGTTAGTTGCGAATCGTGCAACAACAAATACATTAGCAACTTATGTGTGTTAAGGTGTGTAATCCTCAGTAACAGCTACCTGGCAAGATCCTGTCCTTATCCGTAACTAACTTATTAATGAAATGAAAATAAACGATAAGAACAGTGAAGTTTATAGAATTGATCAATAGTTTAAATAAAAGCGAACAAATGAGCTAAAATTGTTTTGGACTTGCTAATGAAGTACTGATTATAGGATGAGATTTTCACTCTGCAGCGGAGTGTACGCTGATATGAAACTTCCTGGCAGATTAAAACTGTGTGCCCGACCGAGACTCGAACTCGGAACCTTTGCCTTTCGCGAGCAAGTGCTCTTTCACCTGAGTCGTGCAAGGTTCGCAGGAGAGCTTCTGTAAAGTTTGGAAGGTAGGAGACGAGGTAATGGCAGAAGTAAAGCTGTGAGTACCGGGCGTGAGTCGTGCTTCGGTAGCTCAGTAGGTAGAGCACTTGCCCGCGAAAGGCAAAGGTCCCGAGTTCGAGTCTCGGTCGGGCACACAGTTTTAATCTGCCAGGAAGTTTCAAGTACTGATTATTCTCGAATAAGATGATAAAAGCGGTATAGTTAACAATAATTCATGTTCAGACAATTTTGTATAAAAAGTAATTTACGTAGCAGGAAGTTAGTTTTTTGGGCTCGCTAAATAAGTGCTGATTATTGACAAATAATTCGACAAACGAGTATAGTTAATATTTCATGTTCAAACAATATTGTATGAGAAGTACTTTACGCAACAAGAAGTCAAAGTAGGGAACTCCGCAATCATTTTAAAAACCACACTTCACTGTAGTACAGTCAAATTAAATAGTAAAATTATTCAGATTGAAAAGTTTGCCCATTCAAAAACAGTTTAACAGCAGTTAGCTTGACAGTGAGAAACCAAGTACAGTTGTTACGTAACTGGTAGTGTAAAGAACTACTAATTAATTTCATGACATAGATGCCAGTCTGCATTTGTCCATGACTGGGCGATCATTGTGTTTTGATAATGAGCGCGAGTCAGTGCCTTTGCAACAGTCCACGCCTGCCAACATGCTACAATAGTAACGTAGTTTAATTTCAAAGTCAAGAGTTTTGATTTCGCTCGCACTAAGTGAACTGGCGACCGTTAATTTACATTAGTTTCCAAACTGAGTCAAAGTTAATTCATCATTTCCTACTAAAATTCCACTAGCTAGCTTCCGTGTTATTTTGTGTATTTTTTATTGCTGCCGATCGTTATTCCTCGAAGAAAACTGCATAATAACGACCAAGTAGATACAGCACCTGACTTCTTCTGTGTAATCCTTCGGATTCGGTGCCTTATTTCAAATTAATGGGGGTAAGATGTCCAACGGACCGACTTGGAGCAGGAGAGGCACCACTGAACATTATAACTTCCACTGTCTATACTTTTGCAAATAAATTCATAAAACTTTGTCAGCATGACCAGGAAGGATTCAGAATTCACGCTCTTAAAAGTGGAAGTTCGAAAACATACGAAATACCTTTTTTTTTAGATGTGAAATTTCTTTATTTTTTTCACTTACTAATGGCAGCATTTGTTGCTGTAGGTACACTTTTCTACATAAGTAAGAGAGATTCTTCGATGAATTTCGCACCATACTTAAAGGTATATGAAACTCTAGAATTTCCCAGATCTATTAAAAACTGTGGTAAAAATTGATGTAATTAACTATAAAATTTGTGTTTTTTATAAACATGAAGTTTAAAATATAACAGTTCATTCGTTTTTCCATAAATTAAACAAATTCTAGAGTTTCATATATCTGTGAGTATGGTATGTATGCTGTGCAAAATTCATTGAAGAATCTCTCTAACTTATGAAGAAAAGTGTACCCATAGCAACAAATGCAGCCATTAGTAAGTGAAAAAATCATGAAATTTCGCACGTAAAAAATTTATTTTGTTATGTTTTCGAACTGCAATGGGTGTGAATCCTGAATCCTTCCTGGTGATGCTGACAAAGTTTGATGAATTTATCTGTAAAAGTATGGACGCTAGATACTAAAATGTCCTGTGGTGCCTCTCCTGCTCCAAGTCGGCCCGTTTGACGTCCTACCCTCCTTAATACCAAACCATTAACAACACTGTAATTCTTTAATTAGTCTAACGCCCCGAGAAGAAGGGGGGGGGGGTGTTATAAGGTGACCACCCGGATTAACCAAGGCGCTACCAACACCATGTCCTCAACGGCCATTCAGCGAACTTTGCTGCGTATGTACCTCTGCAGCAAGCGCATTGTTCATCCGTCCGTGCTGACTGGTTTTTTATTAGCAACGAAGACAGGAATTTACACACCAGTACCGCAGCTTGACGTCCACCTAGTCACAACGGACTGTCTCTTCAGATGAACGACGTTTCATGCTACATCGGACAGATACACATTGTGAAAAGTCTGAAAGCAGGCACCCTACAACGTCGTAAGGGGATGTTTTCGTGGCATTCCGTGTGTGATCTCGTCACTCTGGGAGGCAGAATGGATCAATATAAACATAAGTCTATTCTCGGGAACAATGTGCGACTCTGCATATAATTTTCCTCAACACGACGGTACTTTCCAGCAACACACTGCAACGTGTCACACCACTCGCAGTGTACGCGCGTGGTTTGTAGAGTACCGGACGAGTGAACCGTACTCCCAGCGCCACAAAACTCCGCTGATTTAAACCCAATCGAGGACCTGGAGGACTACCTCACTCGGGCTGTTCGCGCCATAGATAGTTAACCGAGATACCCATAGCAGCTGGAGTTTGCATGGCTCCATATCCCTAATGTTTCCTTCGAGAACATCACTGACGGTCTTCCTGCACGTCTCTCAGAGATTCGCAATGAAAACTGGGGTAACTATAGCTTTTGACAGGTGAAATATTTTTTTTTTTCTATTGATATTTCCTTAACACGAAGGTTGTTTCTTAAACAGATAATGTAACATACTAGCACACAAGTGACAACAAAGTCTCTTCAAAGAGTTCCTCAATGTTTTCTGATCTACTTACATCCTCTTCTTCTACAGCAAGTCTTGTCGTTGTGAACAGTATATTTTGGAACCAGACAGTCGCCGCTCGAACTCTTTTCGTTCGTCCTTCACTTTTCCAGCCACGTACAAGTTTACGTATTCTTGTTTTCTCCACCCATCTTACATTCTACCAACACTGTTCCTGACACTTTCTTTTACTGAAATTGTTGCTGATGTTCTCCACAAGTCCATCCCTAATTCAGCAATCTGTCGAACCTGGTGGTGTGACGGTAAGGTGCAACGCTGGAAACCGAATGGACATGGGATCGAATCCAGGCCTTACTACGGATTTTTCAGTCTGTCTTTCACGTAGAGGCAGATTAGGGACACGGAAGTCGCCGAAGTTGCTTCTAAGTGACAGACTTGCTCTTCCTCCGAAATTTTTATAGTATCTTGATCTTATTCATACATTATTATTAGTTGGCAGCGTCTCTGCTAATACAAGATGATACTCTTTTACATCGAATACGATTCTTTTATTTCTGTTGGCAACACTCCACACCAATAGGTGCCGGCCGGATTGGCGGAGTGGTTCTAGGCGCTACAGTCTGGAACCGCGCGACCACTACGGCCGCAGGTTCAGGCGCTACAGTCTGAAACCGCGCGACCGCTACGGTCGCAGGTTCGAATCCTGCCTCGGGCATGGATGTGTGTGATGTCCTTTGGTTAGTTAGGTTTAAGTAGTTCTGTTCTAGGCGAACTGATGACCTCACAAGTTAAGCCCCATAGTGCTCAGAGCCATTTGAACCATTTGAACCAATAGGCCTGAGTTGGATGCATCAGATAGATTCCGGCGGATGATAATTATTCTTATATTAATTAAACCATGTGTTTTCCCCCATTTATACAAAACAGAATCCACGTGCAAAAATTATTGATATTTTTTAATCTGCCACTATCTGTGCAAAGTTCATCCTAATGAATGTTGAGATACTCTGTTATTACCTAATCTTCAGATCCAAGATAAGTAGTCTGTTACTGTGTGATTACGCATGTAGTTTCCACCGTCTCCATTTTATGCTGCCACGAATCAGCAAACGGTAAATGATTGGTCATATGTTCAGCAGATTTCTGATACTCTTACTTTTACCAGGACTTATCGTAAGAGGAACTTCTATGTAAATTTTATATAATGGTGGTGACATGGGGCACCCTTGTAAGGGATTATTTTGTGAAAGTGTACAGCCTATTTTAGCTTTTCATGTGATATTTGTATATGTTCTTAATGTCATTTAAAGTATTGGGTCCCTTTTATTGACAAACATAATGCTTTCCTAAGTACATTCCTTGAAACAGTATCAAATGCTTCTCCCTGTCGTATTCATGAAATGCATCTGGCATCAAACATATAATTACGGCCAAAAGAGAGACCTAGCAAGCAACGTAGCTACTGTTACGAGGTTACTTTTTTGCTCGTAGGTATAATGCAGCATCGTCATAGGACAAAATAACTTCAGGCAAAGTTAGTAAAAATGGTTGGCATCACAGATTAGCAACTAATGTAAGTTTTCAATGTAACCTCTACAGACCTGAAACCAAACTTATAGAGGAAGTATCGAAAAATCGGTAATATTTCACTTCTCAGCATCACTAACAGCCAATAATTTGCAAAAAAGAAAAAGGGCACATGACCCACAGATCATGTATCAAATGTGATAGAGCTGGCATCTAAGGGACTGTAGACCATGCATCAAATGCGATACATCATGTATCTATGAAGCTAAAATTGTCAAATATATTAAATATATGTTGCGTTACTTGAAATTTTAAGGTGCGGTCAGAAACATTGATTAACAGAAATCAGAGCTTGTATATAGTATTTATTTTTTCTTAGAAAGCGTTTTAAGAAGCTAAAAAGTATAGTTTGTCAAAATGTCAAAGATACTATCATTTCAGAGAATAAATTTGGCAAAGCAGTGGTCATTAAATATTCTTACACAATACATATGTGATGTATTTACGAAGATTACTGAACCTAAGATTTTTGTTTCCATGCTTTAAGCTGTTTCATACTATGTGGAATGATATGAAGCAACTACTTTATGAAGTGAAACACAGGAACTGATTACAAGTATGGAATTTTACGGACTTCTTGACTGGAACAACCTTGCATTTTAGATCTAGAACTACATTTCTTTCTCCCGGCCTAAATTCAGGCAAATCGAATGCATCTCTAGATCTATTGCATGTTGGTGGGATGGTTTTTATTGGTTTATGCTTCTATGCTTAATATCTTTCCTTTCTTACGAAATATTTGAGGCGATGTGCTTCAGTAGCGACTCCAGAATTTCTGAATCCGTCAAACCTAATGACCATGTACACTTTTACCATACAAACTCTGTTAAATTCTTAAATATTCGATCTATAGCCTGCGAAAGCATTCTTTTTGTCATTTACAGCAATTAAAATGTAGCACACAAACTACATTCATGTACATCATTCACACATATGTAAACATAACTGGCTTGATATTGTTCAAAATGTAGTCATACAATCTGACTGTATTATATTCGATACAGTACATTTACACATTTCCTAAGCTTGCAAATAATTGCAAGTTAAGTATTTAGACTTACCTGCTTATAATTATCACAGTTATCCTTCATAAGTTATAGTATGTCTGAGTCTTATCTTGTCTTTCAAGTGGCATCTTTGTTTGCGCACACACTCTGTGCTTTTTGGAAGTGCTGCACCTTCTTGCATCTGTGAGAAACTTGAAGGAATAAAGAGCATGAAGAGCAGATATACTGTTGCCAGCTAAAAATATTAATTCTGATTATGAAAAAGAAAACAAAATCGCCCCAGTGTATGATATTTGATACATGGTGATGCTAGAGGATAAAGATAAATAATAATGTCATCAAATATTTTTCAATATAAAAATATATAATACATTGAATATTTTGAAGTATAGCTGTAATGAAGTGAACTGATTTTCTACATATAATCTCGTGTGTATCTGTGTCCTCATAAAGAACAATGGTGTAATTACAGAAACACTATCTGATAAAATGAGTCATAACAGTAAGTGAAATTGTATAGCGGTGTTCCACTTAAAGGCAACCAAGTAAATTGGAAAATCTAAAGCCGCACTTGTGATCAGTTCCTGTTTTTCACTTCAGAAAGGAATTGCTTCAAATCATTCCACATAGTATGAAACAGCTTAAAGCATGGAAGCAAAAATTTTAAGTTCGGTAATCTTCATAAATACGGCATCACATGGTTTACAAAATTTATTTTCTGAAATGATTTTATCTTTGACATTTTCACAAACCGTACTTTTTAGTTTCTTAAAACGCTTTCTAAAAATAAATTAACAGTATATAAAAGTTCTACTTTCTGTTAATTAATCTTTCTGAAGGCAAAACACCTTAGAATCCCAAGAACCAGCTATAAATATTTAATACATTTGACTGTTTTAACTTCATAGAGACCTGATGTATTGTATTTGATACATGGGCTAAAGTCACTTAAATACCAGCTGTATCACATTTGACACATGGCCTGTGGGTCATGTGTAGAATGTTTTTATTCTTTTTTTTTTTTTTTTTTTTTTTTTTTTTTTTTTTTTTTTTGCAAATTGTTTGCTCTTAGTGATGCTGCTAAAAGTTGAAATATTACCAATTTGCCGATACTCCCTCTATAAGTTTGGTTTCATGTCTGTAGAGGTTACATTGAAAACTTACATTAGTTGCTAATCAGTGATGCCAACAAATTTTTAATAACTTTGTCTGAAGTTATTTTGTCCTGTGACGATGCTGCGTTGTAACTACGAGGAAGAAAGTAATCTCGTAACAGTAACTGCTTTGCTTGCTGGGGTTCCTTTTTTTGCCATAATTATACGTTTGATGCCAAGTGCATTTCATGAATACAACAGGGTGAAGCCTATAATACTGTTTCAAGAAATCTCTTTAGGACAGCATTATATTTGGCAGTAAAAAATACCCCTTGATTTAAATAGTATTAGGAACATATACAAGTAACACATGAAAAGCTAAAATTGGTAGTACACTTTCACAGAAGAATATAATATGCAAGGATCCCTTACAAGAAAACTAAAGAAACTGCCATTTGCAATTCAGTATTGTGCAATTAAATGTACAGCTCTGGAGTGCCAGGCGTCACCAATACGCGACTCGAAATTTCAACACATAAAACTAACAGAATAAAATAAAATACGTAAAATAACGAGCCGAATTTCGAAAGATAAATAAATAAATAGAAATGTTTCTATAAAAGGCCCTGTACGTTTATGTGCACAAACGGACAAAAAAAATTGGAAACATTAGATACTGCATACGAAAATTTAAAACTGCTCTGTAAAAATGAGACTGACCGCGTAAGAAATGAAATCGAACTGATATTCACGTAAAATGAACCTGGTAATAACTGTGAAATGCTATGTACGACTGTGAATGATTTAACTACGCCTTGACAGTAAATTTAAACTGGCCGTAACGAATTTATGTGGCTTACCTGTAGCAACGGAAACTCTGTACTGCAGGAAGTAATGGACATAAAATATACAGCGCAGCAGCAAACCATCTGCATACGAGAACATCATCCGGCCGAAGTGGCCGTGCGGTTAAAGGCGCTGCAGTCTGGAACCGCAAGACCGCTACGGTCGCAGGTTCGAATCCTGCCTCGGGCATGGATGTTTGTGATGTCCTTAGGTTAGTTAGGTTTAAGTAGTTCTAAGTTCTAGGGGACTAATGACCTCAGCAGTTGAGTCGCATAGTGCTCAGAGCCATTTGAACCATTTTGAACGAGAACATCCTCGCGCAGTTCAACACTAGGACGTGCTGCCACGTGCTAAGCACATTAAGCGTCAGCTTTGCGTCAGCTGTGTTCCACTCAGTACAATGACGCGACACGCACACTAAAAACGTCCAAACTTTCGCAAGAAAACAGTCGACGATATTGCATTAACTAAATGATATAAAAGTCTAGCATTCGAAATCTATATCGGATATCCGGTACCTTAACAAATGAAATAATCTTCACGAAACTTGTTTCTTACTGCAAATATGACCCTGACATGAAATTAATTTTAGAAATATTATAGGAGAGGTAAATCTATAATCCCCCCCCATGAACCATGGACCTTGCCGTTGGTGGGGAGGCTTGCGTGCCTCAGCGATACAGATAGCCGTACCGTAGGTGCAACCACAACGGAGGGGTATCTGTTGAGAGGCCAGACAAACGTGTGGTTCCTGATGAGGGGCAGCAGCCTTTTCAGTAGTTGCAGGGGCAACAGTCTGGATGATTGACTGATCTGGCCTTGTAACAATAACCAAAACGGCCTTGCTGTGCTGGTACTGCGAACGGCTGAAAGCAAGGGGAAACCACAGCCGTAATTTTTCCCGAGGGCATGCAGCTTTACTGTATGATTACATGATGATGGCGTCCTCTTGGGTAAAATATTCCGGAGGTAAAATAGTCCCCCATTCGGATCTCCGGGCGGGGACTACTCAAGAGGATGTCGTTATCAGGAGAAAGAAAACTGGCGTTCTACGGATCGGAGCGTGGAATGTCAGATCCCTTAATCGGGCAGGTAGGTTAGAAAATTTAAAAAGGGAAATGGATAGGTTGAAGTTAGATATAGTGGGAATTAGTGAAGTTCGGTGGCAGGAGGAACAAGACTTCTGGTCAGGTGACTACAGGGTTATAAACACAAAATCAAATAGGGGTAATGCAGGAGTAGGTTTAATAATGAATAGGAAAATAGGAATGCGGGTAAGCTACTACAAACAGCATAGTGAACGCATTATTGTGGCCAAGATAGATACGAAGCCCACACCTACTACAGTAGTACAAGTTTATATGCCAACTAGCTCTGCAGATGACGAAGAAATTGAAGAAATGTATGATGAAATAAAAGAAATTATTCAGATTGTGAAGGGAGACGAAAATTTAATAGTCATGGGTGACTGGAATTCGAGTGTAGGAAAAGGGAGAGAAGGAAACATAGTAGGTGAATATGGATTGGGGGACAGAAATGAAAGAGGAAGCCGCCTGGTAGAATTTTGCACAGAGCACAACATATTCATAACTAACACTTGGTTTAAGAATCATGAAAGAAGGTTGTATACATGGAAGAACCCTGGAGATACTAAAAGGTATCAGATAGATTATATAATGGTAAGACAGAGATTTAGGAACCAGGTTTTAAATTGGGAGACATTTCCAGGGGCAGATGTGGACTCTGACCACAATCTGTTGGTTATGACCTGTAGATTAAAACTGAAGAAACTGCAAAAAGGTGGGAATTTAAGGAGATGGGACCTGGATAAACTAAAAGAACCAGAGGTTGTACAGAGATTCAGGGAGAGCATAAGGGAGCAATTGACAGGAATGGGGGAAATAAATAAAGTAGAAGAAGAATGGGTAGCTTTGAGGGATGAAGTAGTGAAGGCAGCAGAGGATCAAGTAGGTAAAAAGACGAGGGCTAGTAGAAATCCTTGGGTAACAGAAGAAATATTGAATTTAATTGATGAAAGGAGAAAATATAAAAATGCAGTAAGTGAAACAGGCAAAAAGGAATACAAACGTCTCAAAAATGATATCGACAGGAAGTGCAAAATGGCTAAGCAGGGATGGCTAGAGGACAAATGTAAGGATGTAGAGGCCTATCTCACTAGGGGTAAGATAGATACCGCCTACAGGAAAATTAAAGAGACCTTTGGAGATAAGAGAACGACTTGTATGAATATCAAGAGCTCAGATGGAAACCCAGTTCTAAGCAAAGAAGGGAAAGCAGAAAGGTGGAAGGAGTATATAGAGGGTCTATACAAGGGCGATGTACTTGAGGACAATATTATGGAAATGGAAGAGGATGTAGATGAAGATGAAATGGGAGATACGATACTGCGTGAAGAGTTTGACAGAGCACTGAAAGACCTGAGTCGAAACAAGGCCCCCGGAGTAGACAATATTCCATTGGAACTACTGACGGCCGTGGGAGAGCCAGTCCTGACAAAACTCTACCATCTGGTGAGCAAGATGTATGAAACAGGCGAAATACCCTCAGACTTCAAGAAGAATATAATAATTCCACTCCCAAAGAAAGCAGGTGTTGACAGATGTGAAAATTACCGAACTATCAGCTTAATAAGTCACAGCTGCAAAATACTAACACGAATTCTTTACAGACGAATGGAAAAACTAGTAGAAGCCAACCTCGGGGAAGATCAGTTTGGATTCCGTAGAAACACTGGAACACGTGAGGCAATACTGACCTTACGACTTATCTTAGAAGAAAGATTAAGGAAAGGCAAACCTACGTTTCTAGCATTTGTGGACTTAGAGAAAGCTTTTGACAATGTTGACTGGAATACTCTCTTTCAAATTCTAAAGGTGGCAGGGGTAAAATACAGGGAGCGATAGGCTATTTACAATTTGTACAGAAACCAGATGGCAATTATAAGAGTCGAGGGACATGAAAGGGAAGCAGTGGTTGGGAAGGGAGTAAGACAGGGTTGTAGCCTGTCCCCGATGTTGTTCAATCTGTATATTGAGCAAGCAGTAAAGGAAACAAAAGAAAAATTCGGAGTGGGTATTAAAATTCATGGAGAAGAAATAAAAACTTTGAGGTTCGCCGATGACATTGTAATTCTGTCAGAGACAGCAAAGGACTTGGAAGAGCAGTTGAATGGAATGGACAGTGTCTTGAATGGAGGATATAAGATGAACATCAGCAAAAGCAAAACAAGGATAATGGAATGTAGTCTAATTAAGTCAGGTGATGCTGAGGGAATTAGATTAGGAAATGAGGCACTTAAAGTAGTAAAGGAGTTTTGCTATTTGGGGAGCAAAATAACTGATGATGGTCGAAGTAGAGAGGATATAAAATGTAGGCTGGCAATGGCGAGGAAAGCGTTTCTGAAGAAGAGAAATTTGTTAACATCCAGTATTGATTTAAGTGTCAGGATGTCATTTCTGAAAGTATTCGTATGGAGTGTAGCCATGTATGGAAGTGAAACATGGACGATAAATAGTTTGGACAAGAAGAGAATAGAAGCTTTCGAAATGTGGTGCTACAGAAGAATGCTGAAGATTAGATGGGTAGATCACATAACTAATGAGGAAGTATGGAATAGGATTGGGGAGAAGAGAAGTTTGTGGCACAACTTGACTAGAAGAAGGGATCGGTTGGTAGGTCATGTTCTGAGGCATCAAGGGATCACCAATTTAGTATTGGAGGGCAGCGTGGAGGGTAAAAATCGTAGGGGGAGACCAAGAGATGAATACACTAAGCAGATTCAGAAGGATGTAGGTTGCAGTAAGTACTGGGAGATGAAAAAGCTTGCACAGGATAGAGTAGCATGGAGAGCTGCATCAAACCAGTCTCAGGACTGAAGACCACAACAACAACAACAAATCTATAATTTCTGAGTGCAAGCCATGTGAACAGATAACGTCTGAGCAATGAAACTCACTGGAACCAATAAAGGAAAATCCCATTAGGAGTCTTAGTTATCCAAAAATACCCTAAATTACGTGCAGGCAAGCATTGCAGGAACAACACAAAAATACGCAGAATGGTGCGATAGTGAATCAGAAGGGTACTTCGCGTTCTCATTCAGACGGGTTGACAGTACTGACAGCAGGAGGTAATAAAGTCAGATCAGTTTGAAATAAGGATGACCTGTGGTTCTGTTTCTGTCGCTGTGAAGGAACTCTCGGCTGAGAGTGGCTAAAGATGGTGCAGGTAAACTGCATGTCGACGATTGTCTCACACGTTCACAACTGCCCGAACTTTTTTTTTCGTATGTTGTTCATTTGTAGACACTTTGTAAATACACTCGAACAAAAGAAAAAAAAAAATGAATTAAGAAAGAATTCATAGGTATGATTCCCAGATGGTTCTTTCAACTGAAAGACCATCGTAAATTGAGCAAGTCAATAACTCGTTGATCCACCTGTCACCTTTATGCAAGCATTTATTTGGCTTGCAGCTGGCAGATGTTCTCTCGAGGCATATTGTGCCAGATTCTGACCAGCTGGTGAGCTAGAGCGTCAAAATCACAGGAATTTTATTAAAAATAAAATTCCTCCAGCTGTGCTTAAGATTTCTTATTTACTTAGCTACTACTTTCGGCGTTGCGTCAACGCCATCTTCAGGCCCGTACACTTTGCTGAAATCAGTTGTGTATGGCCCAGTCTAGAATTCCGCGGTGAGATCAACATGTGCTCCACGTGGATAGCGCGCAGTAACAACTTACCAGTAACTAGCCTTCTTTTATGATTCTTGAACCATGTGTTAGCTATGATTAAGTTATGCTCTGTGAAAAATTCTACCAGGCGGCTTACTCTTTCATTCCTTACCTCCATTCCATATTCACCTACTACGTTTCCTTCTCTTCCTTTTCCTACTATCGAATTTCAGTCACCCATTACTATTAAATTTTCTTCTCCCTCACTATCTGAATAATTTCTTTTTTCCTCATATATTTCATCAGCTTCTTCGTCATCTGCAGAGCTAGTTGGAATATAAGCTTTTACAACTGTGGCAGGCGTGGGCTTTGTATCTATCTTGGCCACAGTCATGCGTTCACTATGCTGTTTGTAGTAGGTTACCCGGATTCCTATTTTTTTATTCATTATGAAACCTACTCCTGAATTACCCCTATCTCATTATGTATTAATAACCCTGTATTCACCTGACCACAAGTCTTCTTCCTCCTGCCACCGAACTTCCCTAATTCCCACTATATCTAACTTTAACCTATCCATTTCCCTTTTAAAATTTTCTAACCTACCTGACGGATTAAGGGATCTGACATTCCACGCTCCGACCCGTAAAACGCCAGTTTTATTTCTCCAGATAACGATGTCCTCCTGAGTAGTCCCCGCCCGGAGGTCCGAATGGATGACTATTTTACCTCCGGAATATTTTACCTAAGAGGATGCCATCATCATTTAACCGTACAGTAAGGCTGCATGCCCTCGGGAAAAATTACAGCTGTAGTTTCCCCTTGTTCTCAGCCGTTCGCAGTACCAGCACAGCAAGGCCGTTTTGGTTAGTGTTACAAGGCCAGATCAATCATCCAGACTGTTGCCCCTGCAACTACTGAAAAGGCTGCTGCCCCTCTTCGGGAACCACACGTTTGTCTGGCCTCTCAACAGATACCCCTCGTTTGTGGTTGCACCTACGGTACGGCTATCTGTATCGTTGAGGCACGCAAGCCTCCCCACCAACGGCAAGGTCCATGGTTCAAGGGGGAATACATAACTCAAGTTAAATTAGATGAAGAATCAGTAGTCTAATTAGCTAATATGAAAAACTTTACAGTAGAGGTAACTGTATTTTGGAAGACTTTTTGTTTTCGGTAATGCTGGCGCTGCCGATGCTAGTTCACCAATAAAATATATAAAAACACTCATGTGTTCAGAAAATGACAGAAAACTAACGATAGAAAGTTCATTTCATAAGTCGTTTACATTAGTATATTATGCAGAAATGAGTAACGTTTCAAACATGTCGGCCTGCCGGTTCAAAGTCAACGTAGATATCGCGACGCAACACCACTTACCGCTAAACTGTGCCTGCTGCTCTCTTTGTTGCTGTGAACCGAAGGTAATGGGTGATTGTGACTCGAACAGACGTGAAGGAAGCCTGGAAGACATTGCACGAACCGAACCTTCAAAGCCGGCCGGAGTGGCCGTGCGGTTCTAGGCGCTACAGTCTGGAACCGCGCGACCGCTACGGTCGCAGGTTCGAATCCTTCCTCGGGCATTGGATGTGTGTGATGTCCTTAGGTTAGTTAGGTTTAAGTAGTTCTAAGTTCTTGGGGACTGATGACCTCAGACGTTAAGTCCCATAGTGCTCAGAGCCATTTGAACCGAATCTTCAAATCAGTGAGTTTGAAAGAGAGTGCATTATTGGTATCAGGGAGTGTGATGCTTCCATCCGGGAAACTACTGCTCGTGTGGATCGAAGTGTTTTGGCAGTGCAACGAGTGTGTGCAGGAAGGTTCAGGTAAGGCCGTAGAAATCGTCGAGATGGTTCAAATCGCCCCACCCCGATAACCCAGCGAGATAGACACCTCATCCGAATGGCACTGCAGGACAAATCTGCGTCCTCTTCGGCTCTGGCGCAGCAGTGAAACAGTGTAACAGATCGTACACTATCAAGCTGAGAGTCCGTTGCTGTGCGCGTCTTGCACGTCTCGGTCTGCCTTTGCCGAATGTGCAGAAACACGCTAGACGTCATTGGTGTATGGAACGAGGTCACTAGGGACACGAGTGCCATCAGATAGTGTTTTGTACGAAACCAGGTTGTGTTTGGTTGAAAATGATGGCCGCCATTTTGGTTCACCACAGACAGGGGGAGCGGCATCAGCGTGGCTGTATTCGTACAACAAATAGAGCGCCAGCTCAAGGTCTTAAAGATCTTATGGTGTGGGGTGCTACGGGGTACAGCCACAAATCACAGTTGCTACGTGTCCAGGGTTCTACGACCACTGTGACGTACGTGAATGACAACCTGCGACCCTTTCTGCACAACACCCCAGACGCCATTTTTCAGCAAGACAATGAACGACCACATATTGCTGCTTGGAAACGTGGCGTCTTGGTGTAACAGGCTGTCTGCCTTTTGCCCTGGCCCGCCAGATCAGAATACTTGCCGCCAATCCAAAATGTGTAGAATGTGGCGGAACGAGTGGAGTAGAGCTGTGACCCAATACCAGCCACCACAGAACCAGGTTAATGCAGAATGGATGGCTCTACCACAGACCACCATTAAAGCCTTAAATGCGTTGTTGTCATCACGCATGGAAAAAGTTATCAGGCCCCATGGCGGACCCTGCGCCTACTAGGCAATACAACACGTGCTGAACTGAAGTAATTAAAATGCTAATCATTTCTGCAGAGCGTACTAATGTACGTGTCCTGTGAAAGTGAACGTCCTGTCTCTTGTCTTCAAGGTTTTCTATTTCTTCTGAACTTCACTATACTGTCTGTTGGCCAGCTTACATCGGAATGTACACTCCTGCAAATGGAAAAAAGAACACATTGACACCGGTGTGTCAGACCCACCATACTTGCTCCGGACACTGCGAGAGGGCTGTACAAGCAATGATCACACGCACGGCGCAGCGGACACACCAGGAACCGCGGTGTTGGCCGTCGAATGGCGCTAGCTGCACAGCATTTGTGCACCGCCGCCGTCAGTGTCAGCCAGTTTGCCGTGGCATACGGAGCTCCATCGCAGTCTTTAACACTGGTAGCATGCCGCGACAGCGTGGACGTGAACCGTATGTGCAGTTGACGGACTTTGAGCGAGGGCGTATAGTGGGCATGCGGGAGGCCGGGTGGACGTACCGCCGAATTGCTCAACACGTGGGGCGTGAGGTCTCCACAGTACATCGATGTTGTCGCCAGTGGTCGGCGGAAGGTGCACGTGCCCATCGACCTGGGACCGGACCGCAGCGACGCACGGATGCACGCCAAGACCGTAGGATCCTACGCAGTGCCGTAGGGGACCGCACCGCCACTTCCCAGCAAATTAGGGACACTGTTGCTCCTGGGGTATCGGCGAGGACCATTCGCAACCGTCTCCATGAAGCTGGGCTGCGGTCCCGCACACCGTTAGGCCGTCTTCCGCTCACGCCCCAACATCGTGCAGCCCGCCTCCAGTGGTGTCGCGACAGGCGTGAATGGAGGGACGAATGGAGACGTGTCGTCTTCAGCGATGAGAGTCGCTTCTGCCTTGGTTCCAATGATGGTCATATGCGTGTTTCACGCCGTGAAGGTGAGCGCCACAATCAGGACTGCATACGACCGAGGCACACAGGGCCAACACCTGGCATCATGGTGTGGGGAGCGATCTCCTACACTGGCCGTACACCACTGGTGATCGTCGAGGGGACACTGAATAGTGCACGGTACATCCAAACCGTCATCGAACCCATCGTTCTACCATTCCTAGACCGGCAAGGGAACTTGCTGTTCCAACAGGACAATGCACGTCCGCATGTATCCCGAGCCACCCAACGTGCTCTAGAAGGTGTAAGTCAACTACCCTGGCCAGCAAGATCTCCGGATCTGTCCCCCATCGAGCATGTTTGGGACTGGATGAAGCGTCGTCTCACGCGGTCTGCACGTCCAGCACGAACGGTGGTCCAACTGAGGCGCCAGGTGGAAATGGCATGGCAAGCCGTTCCACAGGACTACATCCAGCATCTCTACGATCGTCTCCATGGGAGAATAGCAGCCTGCATTGCTGCGAAAGGTGGATATACACTGTACTAATGCTGACATTGTGCATGCTCTGTTGCCTGTGTCTGTGTGCCTGTGGTTCTGTCAGTGTGATCATGTGATGTATCTGACCCCAGGAATGTGTCAATAAAGTTTCCCCTTCCTGGGACAATGAATTCACGGTGTTCTTATTTCAATTTCCAGGAGTGTATATATGCATAAAAATGACTGTTTCCAATATTTACCCAAGTATTTTGCCGTCTCTGACACTTTTACAACATCGCCGGCAAATTTTAACGTGTATGTTATGGATTATTAGCAACGCCCGCAGCCCAGATTCTTTCACGAAGCGGTTTCTCTTGTCAATGTTTACAACGCGATATCTCCAGCACTGTGTGTCATACGGTAATACACTCTTTCAGGTGCATTCGGTGATAATGGCGTTTCTTTTATTTTTTTATTTAGTCATCTTCTTCAGGCGTGTTCGATATGCCTCGCCACGGATCCCTCACCTCAACGTAGTCAAGTAAAAGAGATGCATTATCAGCAAAAAGAATAAACTTGTTTTCAGCTTTACCTTTTGTACACAGTGGAAAGTCATTAATAAAAATACAAATGAGCAAGAGGACCAATACATAATCCTGTGGCACCCCTGTACTTACTGTTCCCATCAGATGAAGCTGTGGGACACTCTATATTTACATGTAATCCAATGTTTTTTTTCGTAGGAGAGCTTCTGTAAAGTTTGGAAGGTAGGAGACGAGGTACTGGCTGAAGTAAAGCTGTGAGGACGGGGCGTGAGTCGTGCTTGGGTGCAGCGGAGTGTGCGCTGATATGAAACTTCCTGGCAGATTAAAACTGTGTGCCGGACCGAGACTCGAACTCGGGACCTTTGCCTTTCGCGGGCAAGTGCTCTGCCAACAGAGCTACCCAAGCACGACTCGCGCCCCGTCCTCACAGCTTTACTTCTGCCAGGACCTCGTCTCCTACCTTCCAAACTTTACAGAAGCTCTCCTGCGAACCTTGCAGAACTAGCACTCCTGAAAGAAAGGATATTGCGGAGACATGGCGTAGCCACAGCCTGGGGGATGTTTTCAGAATGAGATTTTCACTCTGCAGCGGAGTGTGCGCTGATATGAAACTTCCTGGCGGATTAAAACTGTGTGCCGGACCGAGACTCGAACTCAGGACCTTTGCCTTTCGCGGGTAAGTGCTCTTCCAACTGAGCTACCCAAGCACGACTCGCGCCCCGTCCTCACAGCTGTACTTCTGCCAGGACCTCGTCTCCTACCTTCCAAACTTTACAGAAGCTCTCCTGCGGACCTTGCAGGACTAGCACTCCTGAAAGAAAGGATATTGCGGAGACATGGCGTAGCCACAGCCTGGGGGATGTTTTCAGAATGAGATTTTCACTCTGCAGCGGAGTGTGCGCTGATATGAAACTTCCTGGCGGATTAAAACTGTGTGCCGGACCGAGACTCGAACTCAGGACCTTTGCCTTTCGCGGGTAAGTGCTCTACCAACTGAGCTACCCAAGCACGACTCGCGCCCGGTCCTCACAGCTCTACTTCTGCCAGGACCTCGTCTCCTACCTTCCAAACTTTACAGAAGCTCTCCTGCGAACCTTGCAGAACTAGCACTCCTGAAAGAAAGGATATTGCGGAGACATGGCGTAGCCACAGCCTGGGGGATGTTTTCAGAATGAGATTTTCACTCTGCAGCGGAGTGTGCGCTGATATGAAACTTCCTGGCAGATTAAAACTGTGTGCCGGACCGAGACTCGAACTCGGGACCTTTGCCTTTCGCGGGCAAGTGCTCTTTCACATGAGTCGTGCTGGGGTAGCTCAAGTGGCAGAGCACTTGCCCGCGAAAGGCAAAGGTCCCGGGTTCGAGTCTCGGTCCGGCACACAGATTTAATTTGTCAGGAAATTTCACATTTCAGAAGCTTCGTCTGACTTCTGGTACGGTTTTCACTCAGTCCACGTTTCACTACCATGCAATGCTGTGCTCCAGACGTATATTCTCATTAATGCCTTCCTCAGACTAAGGCCTATGTTCCATAGCAGCAGACATCTCTTGATCAGGAGTCCCCTTTTCGCCATTGCCAGTCTCCTTTTTGTGTTCTCCTCGTTTCCTTTGTCATGGGCTTGATTGCTTCCTAGGCAGCAGAATTTATTAACGTTGTCTGCTTTGTGATCCCAAATTCTGGATATTAACTTTCTCAATATGGTCACTTCTGCTACTTCTCACACACAAATCTCCAGATGTCAAACACTCAGATCGGTGCCAAACGTTATAAGTCAATAGAGTATCAACCAAAACTCAGATTTAGTTCGTGCTATGTGTTGCCATCCAGTAGAACATGCGTGAACAGTAATTAAAAATAACATTAGAGCTACGCAGCACAGGAAAACCGTGTCTGCGAGTACTTCTTCGTCGATCTAGAGTGGATGAGCTAGTATACAGTGAGGTCCTTGTACCAACGATTCCGCTTTCAAACCCCCCTGATGACAATTTTTTAAACTGTTTACACGTGGAACTGTTTTATGTAATTTGTTTCACGCAGTCCTTCATATGAAACCACAAGTGTGAGGTCTTTGTTCCTGAATGAATGATACTGTGTGTTTGTTTGTGTGTGTGTGTGTGTGTGTGTGTGTTAGTGCGTGCGTGTGCGTGTCTGGTCGCGCACGCATTGATTTTTTTAATGTTATGTACTTATTATTGATATTATTATTTCTTTTGTTATTACTAAGTTTTATTATGTGTGTTATTATTATTATTATTATTATTACCACTACTCCCGGACGTCTGAAGCAGTGTTTTCGCTATCTTTCTGTTCTGATTATATATTCTGTGAAACTACTAATGTGCTTTATAGGTTTACTACTTTCAAAGAAGCGAAGCGAAAGTAGACTGCCAAGAGAACATTGTTGTAAGCTCCAAACAGGCCTTTGACATGTCTGAACATGCTGTTTCATTAAGCACTTCCACGCATAATACAGCAAAAAAATTATTGTAATTGGTGTTGCTACCCACGACTCTTGGTACAAGGATTGAACGCCCTACTAACGTCCCCACGGAAGTTATAATCAACAAGTACTCGAAGTTATGCTACCTACGCTCCGTTGTTCAGATATTACTTTTAATTAACATTTCGCCCGTTCAGCTGGACAACAGCACGTATTACGAACTAAAGCGGTGTTTCGGTTGACACTCTATCCACATATAGCGTTTGGTTCCGATCTGAGTGTCTGACATCTGGAGGTTTGAGTGGCAGTATTTTCGACTTTCTTACATTTACTAGCCGGCCATTGTGGCTGAGCTGTTCTAGGCGCTTCAGTCTGGAACCGCGCGACCGCTACGGTCGCGAGTTCGAATTCTGCCTCTGGCATGCCTGTGTTTGATGTCCTTAAGTTAGTTAGGTTTAAGTAGTTCTAAGTTCTAGGGACTGATGACCTCAGATGTTAAGTCCCATAATGCTCAGAGCCATTTGAACCATTTTCTTTTACATGTACTCTCCATTCATATGTAGTAGAAAATGGCTCTGAGCACTATGGGACTTAACATCTGCGGTCATCAGTCCCCTAGAACTTAGAACTACTTAAACCTAACTAACCTAAGGACATCACACACATCCATGCCCGAGGCAGGATTCGAACCTGCGACCGTAGCAGTCGCGCGGTTCCGGACTGAGCGCCTAGAGCCGCTAGACCACCGCGGCCGGCATATGTAGTAGATTGTCATTTCTTTCATCACATCCGATAGTTTTTATTCACTTTCTCTGAAGATGACAATGTCACGAAATCTTACCATTGTTAGTCTTTCTTCTTGAATTTCAATCCCAATCGCTAACCCTTCTCTTATTTCCGTCCTTGCTTCTTCGATGTGAAGACTGAACAAGAGTGGTCGAAGACTACATCCTGTCCTGCACCCTCTTCAACCCGAACACTTGTTACTTGGTCTCCCCTCTTATTGTTATCTCTTGGTTCTTGTACATATCATATATTACACGTCTTTCCGATACCTTACCCCCTACTTTTCTCCGAATTTGTAACATCTTGCACCATTTTATAAAGTCATCGGCTTTTTCCAGGTCGGCAGAATCCATGAACGTGTTCTGATTTTTCTTTAGTCTTGCTCCTACTATCAATCGCAACTCAAGAACTGCCTCTGTGGTCCTTTGACCGTCCCTAAAGCCAAACTGGACGCCATGTAAGATATCCTCAGTTTTCTTGTACATTCCTCGGGACACTCTTCTTGTCAGCAGATTGGATGCAAGGTCTTTTGAGCTAATGTGCGACAACTCTCGCATTCGTCAGCTATTGCTACCTCCAGATTTGTGTGGCTGGCATTTTTCCGCAAGTCTGATGGTATGTCGCCAGTCTCATACGTTCTACACACCAGAGCCAGTAGTCGTTTTATTGCCACTCCCCCTAATGATTTTAGAAATTCCGATGGAATGTTATCCATCCCCTCTGCATTATTTTCTGTTAAGCCGTAAAATCCTCTCTTAAATTCTGATAATAATACGGAATCCCATATCTGTTCCCTGTTGACTGCTGTTTCTTCCTCTGTCACGTCCTCAGACAAACCCTCCCTCACATAGAGGCCTTCAGTATTCATTCTACCTATCAGCCCTCTTCTCTCTATTTAACAATGCATTTATAACTGTGCTGTTAATGTTATCCCACTTGCTTTCAGTTACCTAGAAAGTTTTTTTTACTTTCCTGTATGCTGAGTCAGTCTTTCAGACAGTCATTTCTTTTTCGATTTCTTCATATTTTTCATTCTACTATTTGGCCTTGGTGTCACTGCACTTCGTATTCATTTCATTCGTATGTAACTTGGATTTCTGCATTCTTAAATTTCCCCGTATACTCTTTTCTTTCGTGAATCTACTGAAGTATTTTTACTGTTACCTACGGTTTCTTCGCATTTACCTTCCTTGTAGGAATGTTTCTATCCCCGCCGAGCTAGAAAGCCCACTGGTTTTCTCACTGGACTCGCATACGGGAGTACGGGGGTTTAGACCCGCTTATGGCCATCCAGACTGAGGTTTCCCATGATTTCCCTAAATAGCAAAGGGGAATTACCGAGATGATATCTTCGATAAGGCATCACCGATTTCTTTCTCCATCCTTCCCTAATCCGAGCCGGCCTTAGTGGTCGAGCGGTTTCTAGGCGCTACAGTCTGGAACCGCGCGACCGCTACGGTCGCAGGTTCGAATCCTGCCTTGGCCATGAATGTGTGTGATGTCCTTAGGTTAGTTAGGTTTCAGTAGTTCTAAGTTCTAGGGGACTGATGACCTCAGCAGTTAAGGCCCATAGTGCTCAGAGCCATTTGAACCCTAATCCGAGCTTGTGTTCAATCTATAATGACATCGTTGTGGACGGTACTCTCCTTCTTTGCTTTCCAGCTTCTGCGACTGGCCTTTTTAGATTTGTCCATTCCTCTTCAACTGAACCACCTACTGAGTTATTCGTTACGGCATTATCTATTATCTCATAGAACTCCGAGCGTTCTTCGATGTCCCACTACTCTACACATTGATTCCTAAATGGACTCTTAAGCTTTAGCCTACTTTTCTACCATGCACACTTCCTCAAATAACCTTTTCTTCTACGGCATCACCTAAACCACATTACAGTCCCAGTAACTTCAGAATTTCATATCCGTATACGTACTGAAGTACCCGCACAATATCCTCACATACACTCCTGGAAATTGAAATAAGAACACCGTGAATTCATTGTCCCAGGAAGGGGAAACTTTATTGACACATTCCTGGGGTCAGATACATCACATGATCACACTGACAGAACCACAGGCACATAGACACAGGCAACAGAGCATGCACAATGTCGGCACTAGTACAGTGTATATCCACCTTTCGCAGCAATGCAGGCTGCTATTCTCCCATGGAGACGATCGTAGAGATGCTGGATGTAGTCCTGTGGAACGGCTTGCCATGCCATTTCCACCTGGCGCCTCAGTTGGACCAGCGTTCGTGCTGGACGTGCAGACCGCGTGAGACGACGCTTCATCCAGTCCCAAACATGCTCAATTCGGGGACAGATCCGGAGATCTTGCTGGCCATGGTAGTTGACTTACACCTTCTAGAGCACGTTGGGTGGCACGGGATACATGCGGACGTGCATTGTCCTGTTGGAACAGCAAGTTCCCTTGCCGGTCTAGGAATGGTAGAACGATGGGTTCGATGACGGTTTGGATGTACCGTGCACTATTCAGTGTCCCCTCGACAATCACCAGTGGTGTACGGCCAGTGTAGGAGATCGCTCCACACACCATGATGCCGGGTGTTGGCCCTGTGTGCCTCGGTCGTATGCAGTCCTGATTGTGGCGCTCACCTGCACGGCGCCAAACACGCATACGACCATCATTGGCACCAAGGCAGAAGCGACTCTCATCGCTGAAGACGACACGTCTCCATTCGTCCCTCCATTCACGCCTGTCGCGACAGCACTGGAGGCGGGCTGCACGATGTTGGGGCGTGAGCGGAAGACGGCCTAACGGTGTGCGGGACCGTAGCCCAGCTACATGGAGACGGTTGCGAATGGTCCTCGCCGATACCCCAGGAGCAACAGTGTCCCTAATTTGCTGGGAAGTGGCGGTGCGGTCCCCTACGGCACTGCGTAGGATCCTACGGTCTTGGCGTGCATCCGTGCGTCGCTGCGGTCCGGTCCCAGGTCGACGGGCACGTGCACCTTCCGCCGACCACTGGCGACAACATCGATGTACTGTGGAGACCTCACGCCCCACGTGTTGAGCAATTCGGCGGTACGTCCACCCGGCCTCCCGCATGCCCACTATACGCCCTCGCTCAAAGTCCGTCAACTGCACATACGGTTCACGTCCACGCTGTCGCGGCATGCTACCAGTGTTAAAGACTGCGATGGAGCTCCGTATGCCACGGCAAACTGGCTGACACTGACGGCGGCGGTGCACAAATGCTGCGCAGCTAGCGCCATTCGACGGCCAACACCGCGGTTCCTGGTGTGTCCGCTGTGCCGTGCCTGTGATCATTGCTTGTACAGCCCTCTCGCAGTGTCCGGAGCAAGTATGGTGGGTCTGACACACCGGTGTCAATGTGTCCTTTTTTCCATTTCCAGGAGTGTACATTATCTCTTCGTCCTCTGCCTGCGACTTCGGCACGTATGCGTGAACTATTGTTGCCGCTGTTGGTTAGCTGTCGATTCCGATGAGATCAACCCTGTGACTGAGCTGCTTACGTTGAGTGACTTTCTGCCCTACATTTCGATTCATAGCTAATCCTACGCCCGTTATACCAGTTTCTGTTGCTGTCTGACCAGAAATTCTTGTCTTCTTTTCATTTCACTTCACTGACCCTCACTATATCCTAATGGAGACATAGTATTCCCCTTTACAGGTTTTCTAGATTCCCTACCATGTTCGAATTTCTGACATTCCACGCCCCTATTTGTAAAACTTTACCCTTCCGCTCGTTATTCTGTCTTCTTCTCGTGGTCACCTCCCACTTGGCAGTCCCCTCCCGGAGATCCGGATGGAAACTAGTGTAGAACTTTTTGCCAACGGAGTGATAATCGGGACACTTTTTGAATCACAGGCCACATGTCCTGTGGATACTCATTATGCCTCTTTAACGTAGTGGTTTTCATTGTGTGGTGCATCCTCAAGGCGTTGATCATTGCTGATTAGATTATTCCCCCTTTCAAGGGAAGTTTTTCACCCCAGTCGCAAAACATTGCCTCTGTCAGCTCCTCCGTTCTCTATGACAATACTGTCGGCAGAACTTGGGTGACTTCTCGTGACGGATGCGTTTGATCGCCATTGATGATCGTTCTCATCCGAAATTTAAACATATGCGAGGTTCGAACCCGGCATCGAAACCGTTTTGACTGATTTGAGAGACGCTGTCCCTAGACGACGGGTATAGGCTTTGTACTTCATCTTCTTTGTACAAGCACTTCGTTCTCGATATTCGATTCCTATTATTCGCTATTGGATCTTGCTCATATTGCAAGATTTCCATCTAGCCCTACGATCTTGCACATATTGCAAGATTTCCATCTAGCCCTACGGCTTTTTCTCAAAATTTCAATCACCTTTCGCCATTTTTCAGTTCTGAACACTTTTTCCATCAGCCAATACGATGAATGTGTCTTCATTTTCGTTGATGCTGTCTACAAAATGACTTGCGTTTACAGTTATTATGAAGGCGTCCAATACATAATAGATTACGTATTTTCAACATTTCGCAGACCTGTCAGCAACTGTATAAATATTGTGAGTGTAGGCTTCCGCGGCCGTTGTCATCTTCAATACAATTCCTCAGGGTATCAGACCGCATCGTCATAATTTAAAATGCGCCAACGTTTCGGCCAGCGTTGCAGCTAGCCTTCATCAGGGCCTTACGTTAACTCAAGGCCCTGATGAAGGCTAGCTGCAACGCTGGCCGAAACGTTGGCGCATTTTAAATTATGACGATGCGGTCTGATACCCTGAAGAATTTTATTGAAGATGTATAAATATTAATTTTAATTTTAATAATCAACAGCCTCAGTAGCACCGTTTGTCTAGAATTTACGTAGATTTCAGTCGGGATAACGCAACCTCCTTCAGAAAAACAGTAACTAAGGCTACAAATCCATAAATTATCGTCAAACTGTAAAAACTTATCTGCAACTGCCTCGGACCTATTTCGCGACCGCGATGATGCAGCCACGAGTGCTGTACTGAAACTGACCGTAGCGTCATGAGGCCCGCCTAGGCGGACACAATACCTTGCGCCTGCGCATAAATTGTGTGATAGTTACTTGTTGGGACAAGACGCGAACTTAACTCCTGACCCTGAATTTACTAGTAAAGTGAAATAAAAGGTATATCTTAGGAAAAGGGCGTATATGTTATGCTGTGCAGAAGGTACTTAGATCGACCGTCTTAACATTTATGAAGTATTCGTTAGTCATGATATGAGGAAGATATCATGTGCTTACAAGGTATAGCCTGTCTAGAAAAATTTTGTGCTTAAGCACTAAGTTAATGACCTAAGAAGAACTTAGGGGTGGGAAGGATAATATAAAGCCAACATCGTCATTATTATGACAGGTCTAGAAATTTTTAAGACTTAATTGTTAAGCACTTGCTTAGCTATGGTTACAACGCATGGACATCCTATTGACTTAGCACACGGATGGTCTTGATTGAATTTATGAACAAGTCTATATCTAATCTGTAACATCCGGCAATACGGGACATACAAAATAGATTAGTATATTTGACCTGACATGGTCTAGAATCAAGTCAAAAACTAATGCACGTGCCTGCTAGCCGGCAAGCCATTGATAACACGCATGGCTGGCAGTATGAATTATCATTGAAAGAAAAATAGTTATATTTCAGAACAATGTGCCGGAGATTCCTGAGCTCGTCAATTTCAACATCTGGTAACTTCTTATGGAAACGTAAGTTGCACTGTAAAATACGCTCCTGGAAATGGAAAAAAGAACACATTGACACCGGTGTGTCAGACCCACCATACTTGCTCCGGACACTGCGAGAGGGCTGTACAAGCAATGATCACACGCACGGCAC
Source organism: Schistocerca serialis cubense (assembly GCF_023864345.2). Classification (NCBI taxonomy): domain Eukaryota; kingdom Metazoa; phylum Arthropoda; class Insecta; order Orthoptera; family Acrididae; genus Schistocerca; species Schistocerca serialis. The sequence continues at coordinate 216,976,753 of NC_064647.1, read as the reverse complement.
AGCGGACACACTAGGAACCGCGGTGTTGGCCGTCGAATGGCGCTAGCTGCGCAGCATTTGTGCACCGCCGCCGTCAGTGTCAGCCAGTTTGCCGTGGCATACGGAGCTCCATCGCAGTCTTTAACACTGGTAGCATGCCGCGACAGCGTGGACGTGAACCGTATGTGCAGTTGACGGACTTTGAGCGAGGGCGTATAGTGGGCATGCGGGAGGCCAGGTGGACGTACCGCCGAATTGCTCAACACGTGGGGCGTGAGGTCTCCACAGTACATCGATGTTGTCGCCAGTGGTCGGCGGAAGGTGCACGTGCCCGTCGACCTGGGACCGGACCGCAGCGACGCACGGATGCACGCCAAGACCGTAGGATCCTACGCAGTGCCGTAGGGGGCCGCACCGCCACTTCCCAGCAAATTAGGAACACTGTTGCTCCTGGGGTATCGGCGAGGACCATTCGCAACCGTCTCTATGAAGCTGGGCTACGGTCCCGCACACCGTTAGGCCGTCTTCCACTCACGCCCCAACATCGTGCAGCCCGCCTCCAGTGGTGTCGCGACAGGCGTGAATGGAGGGACGAATGGAGACGTGTCGTCTTCAGCGATGAGAGTCGCTTCTGCCTTGGTGCCAATGATGGTCGTATGCGTGTTTGGCGCCGTGCAGGTGAGCGCCACCATCAGGACTGCATACGACCGAGGCACACAGGGCCAACACCCGGCATCATGGTGTGGGGAGTGATCTCCTACACTGGCCGTACGCCACTGGTGATCGTCGAGGGGACACTGAATAGTGCACGGTACATCCAAACCGTCATCGAACCCATCGTTCTACCATTCCTAGACCGGCAAGGGAACTTGCTGTTCCAACAGGACAATGCACGTCCGCATGTATCCCGTGCCACCCAACGTGCTCTAGAAGGTGTAAGTCAACTACCCTGGCCAGCAAGATCTCCGGATCTGTCCCCCATTGAGCATGTTTGGGACTGGATGAAGCGTCGCCTCACGCGGTCTGCACGTCCAGCACGAACGCTGGTCCAACTGAGGCGCCAGGTGGAAATGGCATGGCAAGCCGTTCCACAGGACTACATCCAGCATCTCTACGATCGTCTCCATGGGAGAATAGCAGCCTGCATTGCTGCGAAAGGTGGATATACACTGTACTAGTGCCGACATTGTGCATGCTCTGTTGCCTGTGTCTATGTGCCTGTGGTTCTGTCAGTGTGATCATGTGATGTATCTGACCCCAGGAATGTGTCAATAAAGTTTCCCCTTCCTGGGACAATGAATTCACGGTGTTCTTATTTCAATTTCCAGGAGTGTAGTTAAAGACTGATCTACAGGTATATTGGTGTAGAGGCGGGCCTCGTGACACTACCGTCACTTCCATCAGTTCCAGTTCAGCACTCGTGGCTACCACATCACGGTTGCGAAGTGGGGCCGAGGCAGTGCCAGATAAGTTTTATGGTCTGACGATAATTTATGGATTTGTAGTTTTAGTCTGACGATGTCCACCACGGACAAACTGTAGTTACTGTTATTCTGAAGAAGGTTGGGTTATCCCGACATAAACCTAGGTAAATTCTAGGTAAACAGTGCAACTGAGGCTGTTGATTATTAAAATTCAAATTAATAATGGAATACGTCTTTCTCTACAAGCAGATTAGTTTCATTCAGGATCCCCGCACTCCATATTTTTCGCCACTCTTCTGCTACGAAGGCTTATTCTTGAACGTAACCTCCTTACGCCAACTTAGTGAAAGGGACTGTATGTCCGCACGGCACCATTCTACCTGTCAGTGCCGGAGCCAGTGACTTGCTGCATCAAAAACCTCTCTCGTTACGCGCAAGCAGAACCACACTGATGGTCCTTCGTTGCTCCTTATTGTCCTCTGTTAGGCGGCGTGGAAATCAGCGTTCACACATCCTTTAACACTGTAAGTTGTGGAAGACTGTGTCGACACTACCAAGAGAGAAGTCCAGTTATGGATCGAAGTGTTTGATTGTGATCCGTCGATCACTTCGAATGAGAGTGTCCGCACGTTCGAACATGGCAGGACTAACAACTGTTTTCGTGTGGCTGCCACTCCGCATTTTCGAACATTGCAGCAGTCACAGCTGTGTTCGGGTGACTTGCCACATGTGAGATCCGACAGCTGGAGCGATCTTGTTGCCATGATGACGTCGCCTCGCCCAACAACTCACCATGCTTTTGTTCACCCAGAAAATATTAGATACAGGCTCCCAGGTAGATGCTATTTTTCTTGACTTCCGGAAGGCGTTCGATACAGTTCCGCACTGTCGCCTGATAAACAAAGTAAGAGCCTACGGAATATCAGACCAGCTGTGTGGCTGGATTGAAGAGTTTTTAGCAAACAGAACACAACATGTTGTTATCAATGGAGAGACGTCTACAGACGTTAAAGTAACCTCTGACGTGCCACAGGGGAGTGTTATGGGACCATTGCTTTTCACAATATATATAAATGACCTAGTAGATAGTGTCGGAAGTTCCATGCGGCTTTTCGCGGATGATGCTGTAGTATACAGAGAAGTTGCAGCATTAGAAAATTGTAGCGAAATGCAGGAAGTTCTGCAGCGGATAGACACTTGGTGCAGGGAGTGGCAACTGTCCCTTAACATAGACAAATGTAATGTATTGCGAATACATAGAAAGAAGGATCCTTTATTGTATGATTATATGACAGCGGAACAAACACTGGTAGCAGTTACTTCTGTAAAATATCTGGGAGTATGCGTGCGGAACGATTTGAAGTGGAATGATCATATAAAATTAATTGTTGGTAAGGCAGGTACCAGGTTGAGATTCATTGGGAGAGTGCTTAGAAAATGTAGTCCATCAACAAAGGAGGTGGCTTACAAAACTCTCGTTCGACCTATACTTGAGTATTGCTCATCAGTGTGGGATCCGTACCAGATCGGTTTGACGGAGGAGATAGAGAAGATCCAAAGAAGAGCGGCGCGCTTCGTCACAGGGTTATTTGGTATCCGTGATAGCGTTACGGAGATGTTTAATAAACTCAAGTGGCAAACTCTGCAAGAGAGGCGCTCTGCATCGCGGTGTAGATTGCTCGCCGGGTTTCGAGAGGGTGCGTTTCTGGATGAGGTATCGAATATATTGCTTCCCCCTACTTATACCTCCCGAGGAGATCACGAATGTAAAATTAGAGAGATTAGAGCGCGCACGGAGGGTTTCAGACAGTCGTTCTTCCCGCGAACCATACGCGACTGGAACAGGAAAGGGAGGTAATGACAGTGGCACGTAAAGTGCCCTCCGCCACACACCTTTGGGTGGCTTGCGGAGTATATATGTAGATGTAGATGTAGGCTCCGAAGACATTCTGCAAGTGCCTATGAATGCCTGCGATGCTCTGATTTTCCACCAAAACAAACACAATGACAACTCTCAATTTGGAGCTCACCTTTGTAACACACGCCGTTTCGAAGGGTGCAAATAGTGTCGACACCTGTTACAAGCAGTTGCAAGGTTTGAACTAGGGACCGAACACGTTTTTATTACTTTTCAAAGACGCCACCTCTAGACCACGGGTTTAGCTCTTACATTAGACCCGTTTTATGCCTGTACTTCGTTCTCGATATTCGATTCTTATTATTCGCTGTCGTTTCTCACACATATTCCATGTTTCCTGTCTTCCCTATACCTGAAGTGGGAGTATTCCATGATGTCCCACAACAAATTCCGCATTTTGTCAAGCGATATTGGTAGAGAAAAATGTGTTCCATTACTTATTGAACGTCCCTCATATTAATGTCGCGTTGAAGAAATGTATTCCTGGCGGATGTAAAACGGAGTATTCCCTGGCTGGCGGCTGCGCCACTGCTGAGGCGAAGGCAGAATAGTATGCAGTGTCTAACTTGGAATATCAACCAGGAAGTACAGCGAAGTTTTCGTGTAGTATGAGCACACCACCTAATTAATTACCGTACACCACCCGAGCTGGATGACAAAAGCACTGAAGCAGCAAATTGACCTCATGGATAAGGGAGCATAACGTCATTTTGTTGACCATGCTCAGTGAAGTAACAACGCGTAAGTCACATGCAAGGGTTTCTTATCGGCACACAGACGCTCCTGAAACAACCAAACTGAACTGATCTGAAGAGAAGAGTTGTGACACTGGCGTGGCAAATAGTGGTAACGAGTGCTAAAAACTGCGCCCCAACCGATCATGATTCCACACATTAAAGTGATTGAATAGACCAACAAGTAAAAATACTATGACTGTTAAAGCCCAGTTCTCAGTTCGGAGCTAACAATTTTTAAGGTGGAATGTCCATGTCCATATTTGTTTATATTGGGGGACCTGGACTATTCCGTGCAGGATATCGAATCAAAACATGTTTCAACTGTCTAAATTTTGCAATTATTATTTCATCGAGCACCGAGTTTCGGTGATGTATTATGTCATTATCAGGCACCTTTGTACAGACAACAATGGCAACAGTGTGAAATACATAATCAAAACAGGCAAGGGAGAAATGACTCTTGCACGTCATGTGCAAAGATTGCTGTATACCTAATTACGTGAAATGAGAATTCAAATGGAGTTATGTCTACCACCCTTATTCGTAATCGTACACGTCACACTTGTACCGAACAAGAAATAAGTGAACAGAAAAACTCGATACTATGAAAATACATATTGTCAATAAAACCGTACTCGACATACTTCTAACACAGAAAGGAAAGAAGAAAAAAAAGTGGAAAAATATGAAGTCTCGTGCCGTAGACGTGTAACTACACATGACACTGTTTTATTGGTCTCCAACTGTTAGTTTTTGGAAAACAACCTACGACCAGCTTAGAGACAGAAGTGATGACACTTTCTACAGGACCTGACCATCAATTTGCAGGACAATGCTCAAGCACATACAGAGCAAGCTATTTGTTTGAATGATGGGGCTCCTAAGTGCTGTACCATGTACTGCACTACCCTGACTTAAGCCCTCGTAAGTTCAACTCGATTTCTAAGGTGAAGGAAACACTTCACTGCATTCGCCTGAGAACTGCTACAAATTCGTCGGGCAATAGACAGCGCCGCTCGAACTGTTAACAGAAGTGGCACTGCTAAGCGTATCCTACGACTTCAAAAATGGTTCAAATGGCTCTGAGCACTATAGGACTTAACTTCTAAACTTAGAACTACTTAAACCTAACTAACCTAAGGAAATCACACACATCCATGCCCGAGGCAGGATTCAAACCTGCTTCCGTAGCAGTCACGCGACTCCAGACTGTAGCGCCTGGAACCGCTCGGCCACTCCGACCGGCCCTACGACTTCAACATACAAAATGCTGAATACTACATCAAAGGTCGGTGAAACTTTGAAACATGTATCTATTTTGTACGAGCTGTAAATAAATAGTTGCCGTTAATCGTATAATCTCCGTAACTTGCCTCCTTCTACTGACGTTGCCTTAAGACATAAACTCAGTTTCTAAGTTTAATACTCGAGTAACCAACGGTAACGACCACATGCTCTGCAAACAATTTCAAGTTCTGTGGCCTTACAGATTCCTCCAAACTAAATATATAGCACTTGGGGGTCGTTGGGATATCTAAAAGATCGAGTCTGTGGGGGACGTATCTGGTTTCTTATTGATCTGAAGGATAACATGCAATGACAGATCATTCTGAATATATTGGACATACTGTGAGCAACTGTCGAACATGCCGTGTTGCAGATGCAGCATGTTGTTGAGTCGAGAGACTACTTTGAACATGTATTGTAATCTGTTACCCACCCCCACTGTACACAGAACAGGACAGAACACTATCGCAGAAACCAGCGGTAACGACCGCACAATCTCTGAACCTGTGTTGTAAACTTTGACCTATCCCCCACTGTACACAGAGCAGGTCAGAACGCTGTTGCAGACACAACGACAAAAGTATGCAAATTTGAACGAGCCCAAAACCCCAAGATGGGCGGTCATTTATTAGAGATGCTCTATATTAAGCGCGGACTTCAGTGCGAGATGCTTATAGTAGTTTCCACAACGAAACTTTGTCTCAAAACCTGGTAAAAAAAATTCAAAGAAATTCAGGTCATATGTAAAGTATGCTAGCGGCGATAGCAATGGCAATACTATAGATGACAGTGCTGTTGAGGCAGAGCCTCTAAACAGTGTTCCGAAATTCCTTCGCCAAGTGAGACGAAGTAAATATTCCAGAATTCAAGAACAGCTTCCAACATAAGTAAATTGAAAGTAGATATCCTCGGAGTAGAGAAGCAATTTAAATCACTTAATAAAAGCAAGCCTTCGGGTCCCAATTGTAAACCAATTATTTTCCTTTCACAGTATGCCGATGCAATAGCTCCAAACTTAACAATCATATACAACCGCTCACAAGTCTAAAGATCCGTAACCAAAGATTAGAATGTTGCGCTGGTCACACCAATATTCAAGAAAGGCAACTACAGACCCATATCATTAACGTCGATATGCATCAGGATTTTCGAACATACATTGTGTTCGAACGTTATGAATTACCTCAAAGAGAACGGTGCATTGACACACAGTCAACACGGATTACAAAACATCATTTTTGCGAAACACAAGTAGCTCTTTATTCACGTGAAGTGCTAAGTGCTATGGACAAAGGATTTTAAATTGGTTGCGTATTTCTGGATATCAAGAGGACTTTAGACACCATATTTCACAAGAGGCTTGTAATCAAACTGCGTGTCTGCGGAATATTGTCTCAGTTACGCGACTGGATTCGAGACTTCATGTCAGAGAGGTCACAGTTCGTATTAAACGATGCAAAGTCATCGTGAAAAACAGAAGTGATTTCTGACGTTCCCTGAAGTAGTGTTATAGGCCCTGATGCTCCCTATGAATATGAACGATTTAGGACACAATCCTAGAAGCCGTGTTGCATTGTTTGCAGATGATGCTGTCGTTTATCATCTTATAAAGCTATCAGAAGATCAAAAGCAATTGCAAAACGATTTAGATATCTGTATGGTGCGAAAATTGGCATTTGACCCTAAATAATGAAACGTTTGAGGGCATCCGCACGAATGGAAGAAAGAATTCGTTTAACATTGGTTACACAACAAACCAGTCAAATCTACAGGACAAAATTCAACAAAACGCCAAGGAATTATAATTACAACTTAAGCTGGAAAGAACACGTAGAAAATATTGTGCAGAAGGCGAAACAAAGGCTGCATTTTGTAGGAATAACACTTGGAAGATGCAACAGATTTTACTAAAGAAACTGGCTACGTTAGGCTTGTCCGTCCTCTTTTGAAATAGTGCTGCGTGGTGTGGGATAGTTACTAGACAGGACTAACGGAGTATTTCGCAGTATTTGGAGAACGTTCAAAGAAGCGCCTCATGTTTTAGCAAGAAAGAGGAGAGAGAGTGCCACAGCCATAATACAAAACCTTGTCACGAAGTTTCAATCACCATCTTTCTCCTCCTAATGCGAAAATATTTTGTCGACCTTCATAGAGGGAAACGACCATCACAATAGAAAAAATTATTGGTGTTCAGTTTTACCGAGCTCTGTTCGAAAATGGAATAACTGAGAATTATAGTGAAGTGGGTTCGACGTAACCTCTGCTAGGCACTTAAGTGTGACGTGCAGAATAGCCACGTGGATGCAAACGTGGATGTAATAAACATCCCAAAATCACCGTTGTCATGTGTTTGGTCGTTCCTCCCCTTTTACTGCACCCATACCACAGTCTGTCTGCCTACAGCGTCATATTTTCAACTGGTGGCTGAGTATGAAACTTATTTTTCCAGCATACTCCGCAAACGCTCTGATTCATGAGCATACCTACGATGTTTCAAGATCCTGTGCTATATACAGCTCACACTGCAGGACTCAGAACACAGTCAGATTAATTATGACCACACAGTACCTCTTCAGGAGTCTTTTATGGCACTATTTTAATGGATTGAAACTGTGTGCTGGACCGAGATTCGAACTCGGGACTTTTGCCTTTCGCGAGCCAGTGCTCTAACCAACTGTGGCACCCAAGTGCTACTCACGACCCGTCCTCACAGCTTCAATTTTGCCAGTACCTTGTCTGTTACCTTCCGAACTTCACAGAAACTCTCCTGCGAACCTTGCAGAACTAGCACTCCGGAAAGAAAGGATATTGCGGAGACATGTCTTAGCCACAGCCTTGGGGATGTTTCCAGAATGAGTGCATCGGATTGTGCGCTGATATGAAACTTTTTGAAGCTGTGTGGACAGGCCGTCAGTCGTTCTGGGGTAGCTCAGTTGGTTAGACCACTTGCCCGCTAAAGGCAAAAGTCCAGAGTTCGAGTCTCGTTCTGACACACAGTTTTAATCTGTCAGGAAGGTTCATATAAGCGCACCCTCCACTGCAGAGTTCAAATCTCATTCTGGAACCATTATACACTACTGGCCATTAAAATTGCTACACCACGAAGATGACGTGCTAAAGACAGGAAGAAGATGCTGTGATACGCAAATGATTAGCTTTTCAGAGCATTCACACAAGATTGGCGCCGGTGGTGACACACCTACAACGTGCTGACATGAGGAAAGTTTCCAACCGATTTCTCATACACAAACAGCAGTTGACCGGCGTTGCCTGGTGAAACGTTGTTGTGATGCCTCGTGTTTGGAGGAGAAATGCGTACCATCACGTTTCCGACTTTGATAAAGGTCGGATTGTAACCTATCGCGATTGCGGTTTATCGTATCGCAACATTGCTTATCGCGTTGGTCGAGATCCAATGACTGTTAGCAGAATATGGAATCGGTGGGTTCAGGAGGGTAATACGGAATGCCGTGTTGGAGCCCAACCGCCTCGTATCACTAGCAGTCTAGATGACAGGCATTTTATCCGCATGGCTGTAACGGATCGTGCAGCCACGTCTCGATCCGTAAGTTAAGAGATGGGGACGTTTGCAGGACAACAACCATCTGCACGAACAGTTCGACGACGTCTGCAGCAGCATGGACTATCAGCTCGGAGACGATGGCTGCGTGTACCCTCGACGCTGCATCGCAGACAGGAGTGCCTGCGATGGTGTACTCAACGACGGACCTGGGTGAACGAATGGCAAAACGTCATTTTTCCGGATGAATCTAGGTTCTGTTTACAGCATGGTGATGGTCGCATCCATGTTTGGCGACATCGCGGTGAACGCACATTGGAAGCGTGTATTCGTCATTGCCATACTGGTGTATCACCCGGCGCGGCGTGATGGTATGGGGTGCCATTGGCTACATGTCTCGGTCACCTCTTGTTCGCATTGACGGCACTTTGAACAGTGGACATATCAGATGTGTTACGACCCGCGGCTGTAACCTTCATTCGATCCCTGCGAAACCCTACTTTTCAGCAGGATAATGCAGGACCGCATGTGGCCCGTGCCTTTCTGGGTACAGAAGATGTTTGACTGCTGCCCTGGCCAGCGCATTCTCCAGAACTCTCACCCATTGAAAACGTCTGGTCAATGGTGGCCGAGCAACTGGCTCGTCGCAGAACGCCAGTCACTACTGTTGATGAACTATGGTATCGTGTTGAAGCTGCATGTGCAGCTGTACTGTACAGGCCATCCAAGCTGTGTTTGACTTAATGCCAAGGCGTATCAAGGCCGTTATTACGGCCAGAGGTGGTTGTTCTGGGTACTGATTTCTCAGGGTCTATGCACCCAAATTGCGTAAAAATGTAATCACATGTCAGTTCTAATATAAAATATTTGTCCAATGAATACCCATTTATCATCTGCATTTCTGCTTGTTGTAGCAATTTAAATGGCCAGTAGTGCAATTAATTCTGTCAATAATTATATGAAAGAAAAGTCAGATGTTTGGTGCCCCTGGAAGCTGTTAATTAGGTAACCTGCAGTTTGGATGGGTTAACCGGATTTTAAGAATATACTTTACGAGAATATGTGTTTGAAGGTAGATAAAAGAATAGTCTGAGTGGACGTTAATGCGACGCCTGGTAGCTTGTTCAAAGGCGTACTTGACAAGTATTTGGACGGAAGTGTCGGGAGCTGAGAGATGAAGACGCCTGTCTGTGGCGGTTGGGGCGAACTGGCAGCCTACTTGCGATGCGCCCCTGGACCGCTGCCTGGAGCTGGAGGGAGCCTGGGCGCTGGAATTCGCCAATACTCGCTGCCCCGTCAGCGGCCGCCCTGAAGAGGCAATATACATGCGTGGTCTGCGTCCGCTCCGTGCTGTCCCTTGCTGTCTCCATGCTGTCCCCGCGCTGTCCCTGGGCTGTCCCTGTGATGTCCCTCCATCCAGATGCTGGAACGGGAGACCGCCCACCCAGTTGAACCACGCCCGCTACTCGTCCTCTGGTAATGGTCGCTGCAGTAACTGAATTAGCGCCGAGGCGGAATTCTAGCGGCGTCGTTATCGTGCTGTCTGTATCCAGTGTAACTTTGTCATGTGACAGTACTCTATGGCACCTCCTATAGTGTATGCTGCCGAGACAAACTTAGCTTCCATAATATGAAACGTTTGCTGATGTATAGGAATTCTTTGCCGAGCCTTATAGCACGCACTACATGAAAAATCTACATCTACATCTACATGGTTACACTGCAAATCACATTTAAGTACCTGGCCGAGGGTTTATCGAACCACCTTCACAATTCTGTTTTATTCCAATCTCGTATAGCACGCGGAAAGAATAAATACCTATATCTTCCCGTACGAGCTCTGATTTCCCTTATTTTATTGTGGTGATCGTTTCTTCCTATGTAGGTCGGTGTCAACAAAATATTTTCGCAATCGGAGGAGAAAGTTGGTGATTGGAATATCGTGAGAAGATTCCGTCGCAACGAAAAAAGCCTTTCTTTTAATCATTTCCAGCCCAAATCCTGCATCATTTCTGTGAAACTCTCTCCCATATTTCGCGATAATACAAAACGTTCGGCCTTTCTTTGAACTTTTTCGATGTACTCCGTCAGTCCTACCTGGTAAGGATCCCACAACGCGCAGCAGTATTCTAAAAGAGGACGGACAAACGTAGTGCAGGCAGTCTTCTTAGTATGTCTGTTACATTTTCTAAGTATCCTGGCAATAAAACGCAGTCTTTTCTTAGCCTTTCCCACAACATTTTCTATGTGTTCCTTCCAATTTAAGTTGTTCGTAATTGATATTCCTAGGTATTTAGTTGAATTTACGGCTTTTAACTTAGACAGATTTATCATGTAACCGAAGTTCAACGAGTTCCTCCTAGCACTCATGTGGATGACCTCATACTTTTCGTTATTTAGATATTTCAGATATTTTTTCTAAATCGTTTTGCAGTTTGTTTTGATCTTCTGATGACTTTGTTACATGATAAACGACAACGTCATCTGCAAATAACCGAAGACGGCTGCTCAGGTTGTCTCCCAAATCGTTTACATAGACGAGGAACAGCAAAGGGCCTATAACACTACTTTGGGGAACGCCTGAAACTACTTATGTTTTACTCGATGACTTTCCGTCAGTTACTACGAACGAATGATTATCGTCGGAGTGAAAAATCATCTGCAGCGATGAAAGCGGTTTCCCTAGTTACATTTCATGCAGTCGTTGTTAATCATTACTGCCACATTCTAAAATCATTCTTCATGTAATTAAATTGAGGACAGAAAGCAAATTGAAATCAAGATTGGCGATCTTCTGGAAATTTAGCTATTGTTCTTGGATTCTAAGAACAGAAACCTTTTATACCGATGATTCGCGTTGTCCTCCCGTACAAAGACCTGCTCCATTAACGTAGATTTGAGAACCGTAAAATACAAAACGTTTCGGTGAATGCAATGTCCAGCTTGATAAACCCGATACGAATCACATATAACACGTAATCAGAACGGAATACACCTCAGATTGATTGTAAGCACAAGAGCTACTCCCATGCCAATGCGACAACTCTCACACTCAATTGACAATAGTACAGAAAAAATGAAAAGCACCGCATTGTTTCAAGATCGGTAGTGCAGTAATAGAGGCTGACGTCACAAACAGAAGGCAAAGAGGTAAGGAAAGTATATTAATATATTGACTTGGTAATCCAGGATGTAAAGGTAGAAAAAAAATTTAATAATCTTGTGAAGTTGGAACACGCGTTAAGGGTAAGAAATAGATGTATTTACTGGAAATATAGAAATAGTTGTAGGTATGAGACAAGAGGAACACTCATGCAGTTCTGGAACAAATTTCCGTTAGTAATAGCAAGTACACGGATCAAAAATCTCAAGAGGTGTATGTTGGCTAGGAAAAGGCCGGCATGTACGAAAAGATTCCGGAAGGATTACATCATGGTCAGGCACATACTACATTGTAAGGCGTACCCAGGAAGACATATAGACCTAGATATTAAATTAGTAATGATGAAGAGTAAGCTGATGTTTACGAGAGTAGTCGAGGAAACTCGATCCAAAATAAGGAGTGATGAGATACGCTTGATGTTCTCTGAGGTCATGCAGTTGGGTTGAGGGTGTATTTCCTAATGTTTTTATTGTTTTGGACATGATGATGTGTTTTGTTCAGAGGTTCTAAAAATTAGGAATTCTACATGTTTAAATGGTGTGTAATACGAGGGTGATTCAAATGAAAACCTTAAATTTGTAATAACAAATAGAAATTTCGTGCCGTTATTCTGTAAGTTGGTAAGCGTGCTACAAACAGCGTGCAGAGTTGGTAAGCGTGCTACAAACAGCGTGCAGATGGCCTGTAGGTGGCAGCATAGTGCAGATGCACACACAACGTCGCAGTGTCAGTATAAAGATGGCCGCCGCATTGCGACTTGCACTAGGGAACAGCAGCGTTCCGTTATTCGGTTTTTTTGTAGTGTAACCTCCCCACAGAATTTTGAAAGGACAATAATTAAATGTAAATGGGCATAGACCCAAAGTATGACATCCCAGCAAAATAAAAGAAAACTCAATGATAATGAAAACGTGCCAAAAGTTAGTTCCCCACAAGATTGCTTACTAATAATGACCCAAATGTTAACTCGACACAAAAATTGAGAAATGAACATTAATCATTAAACCCACAATAATAGGGCAGCATCGCTGACCTTAGGACCAGTGCAATAACTAATCTGATAAATTGATTCTGGGAGGAAAAGCATAGAAAATATTGTTTCAATTGGAATGATTCTTTTCTTAAAAACGATTGCTTTGAAAACAAAATTATTATTGGGGCATTTCTTGAACAAATTAATTACAATTAAGATACATTACATTATCAGATGTGCGCAATGCTGCTTCATTACCTTATTTAACAATATACCTCGTCCCGAACCTTGACCAGAGACCCATGTCGACGTCCGCCGACTCCTCACACACACTACTTCCGACTGAGTACAACTCGCAACTGACTCTCGCGCGGTCAAGCGCAGACTAGACACGATAAATAACTCTCTGGTCAGAGATTCTGTCATGCCTCGCCATCGCTGGTACTGAATACATACGCGTTTCATAACCCTTCCACTGGGGGGGTCAAAAATTTGGCAGCGATGGTGAGTCATTTGGACTTGCCATGAGTAACAAATTTTTTCTTGACTAATTAACTTTACAATCACAGAATATACAGATGTAGAATATGAAGTAAATGTGGTGCACATGCACCGAGTACAAAACATATTAGACAATAACAAAACATATTAACAAATGACATAGGTGCATATGCACTGTAAAATTCTTCAACGTTTTCACAACAAATAAACATAATGAGTACAACTCTCATTGACAAATGACATAAGTGCACATGTACTGTAGTTCAGAACATATCAGCAAATCAAAAAATGAATATACGATAAGTAGAAATCATGTTAGAAAAATGAAAAAAGTGCACGCGCACTGAAATTCAGAATATATCAGCAAATCGAAAAAAACTGTATAGGCCATGAATATAAATCATGCTAACAAAAATGATTTTCACTATGTTACAAGAATTAGGATAGGAAAGGGAAGGATTGCATCATGGTTGTAGCACTTTAGGTTGCACGCAGCTGCACTGAAAGTCCATGTCTTTCTACTGTAACACAACACCAAGTGGAACAATCTGAAGTTCTTTTCCCAGAAGTATTTATCAACGTAACCAAGACACTGAAATGTCGTAGTAATATTCCATGTTACCATTTTAACAGTACATTAGGTACACCAAACAGTGGGACCATAATAACATCTCCATCGCTCACGGTGGTGGACAGCATGAACGTGTCAACACCACGCTCTTACAAGGCACAGCAACGTAGAATTAGTGCAAAAACCAAATATAGTGCTCCATGATCATGAGGATATACAGGACAAATGGACATTGCAGTAATTCAGGGTAGTTAGGTCAGAAGGTGAAGGACATTAAGTCACATACTAGTCTTCACTGAGAATTACATTAGTAGTTTGCGGCAGTCATAGCCCAGTTATTGAACATATCTGTACCATGTATGTAGTATTACAGAACAATGTTCATTAATTGTTTTACAGAGAACATTGGCATTCATTCTGTAATTACAAATCATAGAAGTCATTCGTTTTACAGAGAATATTGAAATTCGTTGCCTAATTACAAATCATCAGTAATTAATCATTGGTCATCTCAATACAGTAATCAGTAGCATTCATTTCCCAGTTACAAAGCATTATTAAATAATCATTGGTCATCCCAATACAGTAATCAGTAGCATTAATTTCCCAGTTACAAAGCATTATTAAATAATCATTGGTCATCCCAATACAGTAATCAGTAGCATTCATTTCCCAGTTACAAAGCATTATTAATTAATCATTGGTCATCCCAATACAGTAATTAGTAGCATTCATTTCCTAGTTACAAAGCATTATTAATTACTCATTAGTCATCTCAATCAGTTACAAAGCATTATTAATTGATCATTGGTCATCCCAATACAGTAATTAGTAGCATTCATTTCCCAGTTACAAAACATTATTAATTAATCATTGGTCATCCCAATACAGTAATCAGTAGCATTCATTTTCCAGTTACAAAGCATTATTAACTAATCATTGGTCATCTCAATACAGTAATCAGTAGCATTCATTTCCCAGTTACAAAGCATTATTAATTAATCATTGGTCATCCCAATACAGTAATCAATAGCATTCATTTCCCATGTACAAAGCATTATTAATTAATTATTGGTCATCTCAATACAGTAATCAGTAGCATTCATTTCCCAGTTACAAAGCATTATTAATTAATCAGTGGTCATCCCAATACAGTAATCAATAGCATTCATTTCTCATGTACAAAGCATTATTAATTAATTATTGGTCATCTCAATAGAGTAATGAAATTATGGGCGTAGTATTTATGCGTTCATTATTCAAGTGACATACTATTCAGAGCTAATCAGTATTACTCAGAACTCTCTTAAACTGGTATCATTGTTTGGGACTGGTAATACATTTTTTTTGTTAGCAATGCATTGCTTTGGGTAATTATAGGGGAAATCAAGAAAATAAAAAATTTGCTTCTGGGTTGTTCCTGTAAATGAAAATGTGTAACGTCATTCGTCATGAGTCAGCTGCAGCAAGGTTATGAAACAAGTAGAGTATATGTAACCACATTCATAAATGACATAGATATAATGAACAACTGCTTCTAGCACATTAATTTCATAAATAATTTCTCCTGCAAAAATATAAAAATAATGGATTATTAAGCTGAAAGAAGAAACGCATTTTATGCTGAAAAGTAGTGAACTTCGAATTAACAGGTAGTGAAATGTGTATAAAAATGTGTTCCATAGCTGTCCTATCCAAAACCTTCAGTCATTATACTATGCAATATAACACCTGCTATCAAAGCGAACTGCAACAAATACTTTAATAACTACATAGCATGAATACATAACTTCCACATTATCCTCATCTGTAAAGAAAAACTTCATTATCCATCGCTTCATTATCAATATTATCATAACTCTATTATTATGATCACCTGTAAAGAAAAACCTCATTATCCATAGTAGCATATCCTTGATCATTATTCATCAGCATTCATTATCATCTGCATAAAATCACTTCATTACTCATTATACAACTATTCCTTATTTCTATCATATTTCATCACTAAAACTAAGATGTGTAGTTCTGTCTGACAGCCTGCATCAATCGCCTTGTATTCTGAAAGAAAAAATTAGTTAAGACTGCTATTCTACGATGTGTATAGTATATTCTTGTTAATGTTTGTGAATTCTGATCCATTTACTCTTCATCACGAAGTATTGCATTCTCTTTCGTTCATTCCGAAGGTGAAATTTCCATTTTGTTTAATTTATTTCTTTCACGCATCATTTCTTTCTGAAATTGATGAACAAAGATTAATATCTTGCATTTACATCATATACTTACTAAAGAATGACTGGTTTATGGTAACATAATTAAGCATACAGCATGACAGAAAACGTAATATGTGAAAAACTTATATAGGGGTCAGAGGAAAAAATGTACTCAGTGTATCCCAATGTAACACTAAAGTAGTCACGATGTTGAGATATCATAAGGCAAAATGTCAAAGTCAACTGGTGTTTGCTATATCTTAACTATTTCATAGTGCATACAAACAAAATATGAAAACAATCGTACAAACATAAAAAAAATGATGACAAGAAATGTGACCTTCTTTGTGTTCAGTTTGTATGTTGTGTAGTTAATAGAGGCGAGAATAGAGAAAAATTTTGAAAAAATTAATATATCACTAGACAGAATTGCATAATTATTCGTAACATACGTAATTTTGTCTGGAAAATGTGCACAGTCTGATATGTAACGACAAGAAGAGCGACCTGCTAACCTTACCTTGCCGGGCACTTGCCAAGAAAAAATACGATAATCATCAATAAGTAGTCACATAAATATAATTGCAGAAATAGTCATAAAATGTGTAACTTCATCTGGAAAAATATGCACGGTCTGATGTGTAGCGTCAAGAAATGCGACCTGCTAACCTTACCTTGCTGGGCACTTGCCAAGAAAAAATACGATAGTCATCAGTAAGTAGTCATGTGAATATAATTGCATAAGTGATCATAAAATTAGCAAATGGCATTATAGCATGTTAAATCATAAAGTATCTTCATTCAATAAAAGGTTTGACGTTTGACCAGTGGTGGTTTCCTTTCGATTTTCTGGTTCTCAAAGTTTCGACGTGTACAACATTGGGGTGAGGAATGCTGCGAATCCGATATGGACCTGCGTATAGAAGTTCAAATTTACTGCACTTTCCTTTTCCTTTGTTGGATAAATAGTGTGTACGTACTTACATTTTCTGTCCAATGTGAAAGTCACGGCGTGTACAAACCTGTTCTTGCTGTCTTCTCCGGCGCTCTGCGGCACGTTTGATGTTGTTCAGCGCAATGTCGATTATTTCGTGGTGTCGTAATCGACGAGATGTAGGAAAATTTACTAATTCTGTAATTTTGTTTGGTGGTTCAACATTTTTCAGTATAAGAGACGGAGATAGCATAGTGGATTCATTTGGTATGGAATTAATTACATCTTGGAATGAGAATATGTGTGTGTCCCAATCAATATGTCTTTTGTGGCAGTATATTCTACACAGTTTACCAATTTCTTTCATTAATCGTTCACAAGGGTTCGAAGAAGCATGGTACCTGGATATAGATCGGAGAAATGTTTCTAGTCGTAACATGAGTGTCCATATAGAAGAACGAAATTGTGATCCATTGTCAGAAATTACTTTCAACACATGCCCTACATGAAATAGAAAATGATTTACAAATGCTTTCGAAACGGTTTTAGCAGTAGCTTTGCGTAACGGAGTGAAAGTAACAAATTTTGAAGTGAGTTCAACAGCGACAAAGATGTAGCAGAAACCTCTATTAGTTCTCGGAATTGGACCAAAAATGTCTACAGCGGCCATATGTCTCAATTTAACAGGTACAATTGGATGTAATTGAGGAATATGTGAAGTTGTGTCTGACTTAGCTTTCTGGCAGGTTTTACATGACGCTAAAACTCGTCGTATACGTTTCTCCATGTTGGTAAAATAACAGTTCTGTCTCAGTATAAGAAAACATTTTCTAGCTCCGTAATGTGCGTAACTTAAATGAGTATACCAGATTAATTTGTTAACAAGCTCGTCAGGAATGCATAAGAACCAATTGTTGCTGTCAGGATCAGAACGGCGAAATAGAATGTCATTGCGTACAGTGTAATGGTTTCTAATCGTAACATTATTCCTATCTTGCCAGAGGTGTTTAATTTCTTTCAACACGTTATCTTTACTTTGCTCTTGTGCTATGTCTTGTAATGACGACGAAATGAAATTTTCAAATGCAACTTGTTGAATGTACATGACGCTGAAATTTGCTTTGCAGAAGTTGGTTGCGATGTCATGCTGGTTGTTGCTGAGAGAACGAGATAGTGCGTCTGCTATAATATTTTGTGTGCCGGGAATGTGAACAATTGTGAAATTAAATTCCTGTAAATAAAGCTTCCATCTGCTTAATCTGTCGTGAGTAAATTTAGCCGAAAGTAAAAATTGTATCGCTCTGTTGTCTGTATAAACGGTGGTATGTCTTCCATAAAGAAAATGCCTAAATCTCGTAAAAGCCCAAACAACACATAATGTTTCCAGTTCTGTAATAGAATAATTTCGTTCAGCAGATGACAGAATGCGACTTCCAAATGCGATGTTTTTAATTACTGTTGAGCCATCTTATTCAATTTCCTGAAAAATATGTACGCCTAAAGCGGTGTTGGAGCTGTCGGTGGCAATGGAAAAATTTCTGGTAAGATCTGGGTGCGATAAACGTGGTGCATTCAACAAAGCATGATTCAGGTTCATAAATTCAGAATGTGCTTGCTTATCCCAGGACCAAATAGTGTTTTTACCTGTCAATTGGCATAATCCAAGTGTGTCTAAAGCAGAGTGATGAATAAATTTACGAAAAAAGTTAATTAAACCCAAAAAACTGCGTAGTTGCTTCTTCGTTGTAGGAACAGTAATGTCACGTAGAGCTTGAAGTTTTTTCGGATCAGGCGCAAAGCTTTCTGCTGAAATTACATGTCCAAAAATTTTATAGAAGTTTTGCCAAAATGCGATTTACTGAGGTTAACTGTGAGTCCTTGTGCACGAAAAGTTTGTAACAGTCGATCAAGAATCATATTGTGTTCAGACAAGTTAGGTTGTGCGATAAGAATGTCGTCTATGTACGTCGTAATTCTGTCTTTAAGTTCTGTCGGAAGTATTGTGTTCAAACCGCGAATAAAAGCTGCAGAAGAAATAGTTAAGCCGAATGGTAATTTATAAAATTGATAACAGTCGCCAAAACAAAGAAATGCTGTGTACTTTCTGCAATTCGGATGAAGCTGTATTTGCCAAAATCCCGATTTCAAATCTAGTGTGGAATAAATAGCCGTACCATGAAATTTCTGTAGTAGTTCTTCTAGTGTCTGTGGTCGATCTGTTTCATTAATAATAATGTCATTAATGTGACGCGAATCAAGTACAAGGTGAAGTGAGCCATCCTTTTTCTTAACAATATGTAGCGGGTTTATGTACGGACTAACTGCCGGTTCAATAATTCCTTGGTCGAGCATATCCTGCAATTCTTTCTTAACTTGTTCTCGGTGGATATATGGAATGGGATAATTCTTGGCTTTAAATGTGTCGTGTTGTTTGACTTGAAATTCATACATAAAACCCGACATAGTACCAGGAATGTTGTCGAATACTGGAGCTTGCTGTAAAAGAATTTTGTGTAGTTGCCTGCGTTCGTCGTCTGTATTTGCACTGCTCTGCTTAACTTTATCAGAAATCATCTGCATTACGTCGTAGTCAGCTTCGTCTGGAGTATTACAGTTATGTACGTACGTATCAGTGAACAATGTGGAATTCCAGTCTATGTTACGTGATGCAGAAATGACCTCTGTACGATTAATTGTTTATTCTTCCGCAGATAAAGAATGCTGAAATTCTAAAGCCAATAGTACATTCTCATCCTTCAACAGTATATAGGAATTTTGAAAGTCAATAATGGCATCGTGTTGTACCAGAAAATTCGTACCTAAAATAATGTCTGTCGTCAATAACGGAATAATCCAAAAATTTGAGTGCAATGTGTGACCTGCAATACAAAATGATAAATGCGTCTGTAATTTAACATCTACTCCTTTACTCGATACTGCTCCTTTCACTTTCGTTTTGCCTAATGGTAATGTAGGATAGGTATTCTCTTTGTTACACTCGTTGAAAGTCTCCTCATTTATAACTGACATAGGTGATCCAGAATCGATTACTGCTGAAAATTTCGATGAACCAATTTTAATTTCGATGACAGGATGTGAAACGGTTTTCTGAACAACTGGTCTTTCCTGTAAAAGAGTGTCTCGGATGTCGTCAAAAGTAATAACATTTTCGAGAACAACTTTCTGCGTGTCTAAAGTAGTGCTTGTGTTACTGGAAGATGCGAGCTGTACAGTATCTAGTCAGATTCTATCTGACGTGTTATTATTTTCTGGAGGATGTTGTGGCATTTCGATTATTTGAACTGTTCTGCTATTTCTTCCAGACGTATTACGCTCTGGATGATACCTACTGTCGCGTTCATTCAGGAGAATATGTTGTTGCTGATCATTTTGCTGCTGGTAAGACCGACTGTTATTATACATACGCTGATAATTGTGCTCATTGTTTTTACGTCTGTCGTGATAGTCATTCCTATACGGTGCATTGCGATAGGAATTGAAATACTGTCTTTTCTGTACGTAGTTATTTCCTTGCTGCCGTGCGTTACTATTTGTTGTACCTGGGACTATACATGCACACGGCGAAACATTAAAGCCTGGTTGACCTTGTGCATTACATTGTTGGTTAGTTAAGCAAACCGGCTGACTTTCATGCTGTTGTGGTGGAAAACGTCTATTGTTACTAAAATGTGGTTCCTGTTGCTGAAAATTTTGACGATATTGATAATTATAATTTTGTCTGTTATTAAAGTTCTGTTGGTTGTCATTCCTAAAGCGTCTATTACCTTTACTATTGAAATTGCGTGACTGATCGTAATTACTGTAAGTTTGTTGGCCTTGGTTGTTATGTGAAAAATTTTTGTTTACAAAGGAATAATCAGATTGCTGTACTTCCAAAAGCTGTAACAGATCTCTGAATGCCGAAATGTTTTCTTTTTGCTGACCCGTTAGAAGTGACACTCTTAATGATCGTGGTAATTTAGAAAAGCATAACTCTATGAGTGCAGATTCACTATATGGTTCACTTAAGTACTGGTTTTGTTGGACCATGTGCTCAAAAAATTACGTCACACTGGGAAAATTTGAGTTCTCATAATTCGGCAAACTAATTAGTTGATCTTTAATTCCGCGCTGTGTCGTCTTTGACCAATACGCTGACAGAAAAGCATTCTGAAACTCTTCTACCGAATAGGATTGTCTCGCGATCGGTCTCATACGAGTTGCCGGTTTGCCTTCCAAAAAACTGCAAATAAATTCAAGTTTATGCGTTATGGGCCAAGTCGGTGGAAAAGCAAAGCTAAATTGTTGTATCTAATCCAGTGGGTGAATCTGTGTTCTGTCATTTTTAAACACTTTAAATTTTCTCACTGACATAAAATGTTTGTAATCAAAATTATCGTCTCTATATGATGGAACAGGTTCAGGATTGTAAGAGAATCTGTTTGACTGTGACTGTTTTGAATCTAACTCACGTACTCTCTGTAGATTACCTAAATTATACGCGCTGCGTGAGTCTGACAAATGTTCGCAAAGTGGCGTCTGCTGTGATGTGTTATTAACTGAAATATTTTGTATCTCAGTTACCTCTTGCTGTAATCTTGACAACTTTCTACGCTATGTGTTATTAGACGAATCGATCTCATTGATTGTCTGCTGTAAATTCTGGAATTCAGGTGTTTGGTTAAACAATATCGGTGCAGTATCGTCTGATTTGCTGTCATTATTACTTTCAATAATATCAATACGACTGGCCAATTCGTCACATTTTTCAGTCAGTATTTTTACCTGATCATCGGTTTTAGTGTCAGAGGCATTAATCTGTTTTTGCATTTTACGTGTGGTTTCGTTCAGTTTTTTAACGTCAGCTTTGACGACATCGGAATCCTGTGTTAATTCAAATTGTTCGAGTCTGTCGGTCACTGTTTGAAAATCTGTTGTGTATGTGTCTGTTTTCGATTTAAGATCGGAAATTTCGTCACGTAATTCTGTGTTCGACTGTTTGATGGCACTAATTTCGTCGGACACTGCAGCAATATTGCTGTCCACGTATGTTTTTGCCTTCGCGAACAATTTACGTTTGTCTTCTTGTCTCTGTGCTGTGATTATTTCCATTACTTGACGTTTAACTTTATTTTGATCCTGTATAAATTTGCGGAAACGCCTATCACTGTTTTGTATGTGGTGATTAAAACGTTCGTCAATCTGAGTGTTCTGTTGGTCGAATTTCGCGTCTATCTTTGCATCCATTGTGCGCGAAAGTTCTGCTGTCATTAGTTTAAACTCGTCGCGTAATTGTGTAGCCTTTTCAGCGCATTGTTTACCGACTGTACTAATTTCGTCTCTGAGTGATTCTGTTGGAGCTGTTTGCATGTCCCTTAATTCTTGAGCAACAGACCTAATTTCTTCGTTACTTTTCCTAGCACAAGCCTCAATTTCCTCGCGTAACTGGTCCTTAGCATCATGACATTGTGCGGCAACGGTTCTAATCTGATCACTAAGCTGCCTGGAATTGTTGTCTAATTTTTCATTGAGCTGTTGTTTGAGATTTTCTTTATTTTCATTAAGCTGTTGTTTGAAATCTTTAAGATTGTCTTGTTTTTTATCTAGTTGTATTAAATGTTCATTAAGTTGTTTGAAATTTTCATTATTGTTGTCTAGTTTTTCATTCTGTTGTTTGAAATCTTCCCTAAGTTGTTTGTTATCTTCATTAAGGTTGTCTTGTTTTTCATTAATTTGATTAACCCATTGTAGCAATAGTGCCATAATTGGATTCAAGCCTAAATTACCTACTCTATTTTCTGTACTGTTTGATGGTGTATCTGCAATTGTCGCGTTTTGTGTGACCATTTGGTCATTCTGTAATCTACAAAAAGGTTTGCCAGTCGGATGTACACTGTCAGTCACTATTTCGGAATTAAATAAATCCGTCCTACTTTGAGTATCCTGTTCATTTTCATTAGAAAAATCTGTCTGCTCGTCACGTGAATTTAGCGAAACGGTTGTATTAAGCTGGGCAGTGTTCACTGCAACAGAACGCCCCGCGTCATCAATTGTCGTCAAATTAACAGAGGAGACAATTGAGTTCGTTTGTTCACCATTAAGATAAAAATAATCATTAGTGGTTGGAACGCACTGATTGCCAGTGAACGCAGGATTGTCATCATTACACTGCGTGTCACAAGTTCTATCGGTGAAGTTGTTTAAGTCGGTAATTTCATTCATTACACCTCGCGATGTACTATTAATAGACTTTCGCGGCATTTTACACTAATCACAATTATTCACAAATGAGACAAGACAATGCAAAATCCAACAAATACACGTACAACAAAGAGCAACGAATTGCCGATGACCTGTGAAAGAAATTGACAAAATTAGTAAAAGCGTTGCGCCAAATGCTAATTATATTTTAGTAAATAAGAGCAGATATCTGACTATTTTTCAGAAGATTCTCAAAGAAATACGATCCTGGTCGGGATGTCGCCAAGTGTAGCCTCCCCACAGAATTTTTAAATGACAATAATTTCCCCGCAAATAATGACAAAACAATAACCTCCCCGCAAAAAATGTAAAAGACTATAATTGAATGTTAATCGGAATAGAGCCAAATGTTGTTGAGCTCCCACAAAACATCGTTAAGTTGAAATAAAAGCGACTGTACCTTCGCTACAAAAATATTGAAAAATA
The DNA here is from genome assembly GCF_023864345.2 of Schistocerca serialis cubense. Classification (NCBI taxonomy): domain Eukaryota; kingdom Metazoa; phylum Arthropoda; class Insecta; order Orthoptera; family Acrididae; genus Schistocerca; species Schistocerca serialis. The sequence goes on along the minus strand of NC_064647.1, from coordinate 216,952,843 downwards.
ATGGTCCAATGTAAACTCGACACAAAAATTGAAAAATGAACATTAATCATTTAACCCACAATAATAGGGCAGCATCGCTGACCTTAGGCCCTGTGCAATAACTAATCTGATAAATTGATTCTGGGAGGAAAAGCATAGAAAATATTGTTTCAATTGGAATGATTCTTTTCTTAAAAACGATTGCTTTGACAACAAAATTATTATTGGGGCATTTCTTGAACAAATTAATTACAATTAAGATAGATTACATTATCAGATGTGCGCAATGCTGCTTCATTACCTTATTTAACAATACACCTCGTCCCGAACCTTGACCAGAGACCCATGTAGACGTCCGCCAACTCCTCACACACACTACTTCCAACTCGCAACTGACTCTCGCGCGGTCAAGCGTAGACTAGACACGATAAATAACTCTCTGGTCAGAGATTCTGTCATGCCTCGCCATCGCTGGTACTGAATACATACGCGTTTCAGTAGTGAAGGTGTGAAACCTAATGAAATTCATCGACGACTGAAGGTTCAGTACGGTGATGTATGTTTGTCACAGCAGCAAGTCTACGAATGGGGTAGAAAGTTCGCAAATGGTGTGGCTTCAGTGGAAGATGCTCCTCGTTCAGGTCAGGCACAAGGAGTTGTGACTCCACAGAACATTGTAGCAGTTGAAACTATAGTGAAGGAAAACCGACGAGTGACACTGAATGACATTGCAGCATGTCTCCAGATTAGTCATGTGTCAGCACACCAGACTGTGCATGATGTGCTCCATTTTCACAAAGTGTCTGCAAGACGGGTGGCAGGGCAGCTGACTCCTGAAATGAGAGAACGACGTGTTGATGCTCGTGAATAACTCCTTCGGCGCTTTGATCGAGAAGGAGATGGCTTCCTTGCAAGAATCGCTACTGGGGAAGAAATCTGGGTTTACTTCCAACAACCGGAAACTAAGAGAATGGCGCCATTCCTCATCACCAAAACCTAAGCAGTTTCGAACAGAACCGTCAGCAGGGAAGGTTATGCTGACTTTCGTTTGGGACGAAAACGGCATCATTTTGGAGAATTACATGCCTAGAAGGACCACTGTCACCAGTGCATCATATACAGATCTCCTAAAAACGTCTGCGGCCTGCAATCAAATCAAATGGACGTGGATTGCTGTCAGTAGGTTTCCTTTTGCAACATGACAGTACAAGGTCCCACACTGACCGTACAACAGTTGCAACAATCACAGCCACTCTTTACACTTTATGACCGGTTCGGCTTATCGCTATCTGCAGATCGTTAAAATATTCTGACATAAATCATCGTCAATTATACATCTGAGTGCATGGTACGTGCACTCAGATGTGTAATTGACGATGATTTGTGTCAGAATATTTTAACGATTTGAAAATGGCGATAAGCCGAAACTGGTCATAAATTGTAAAGAAATTGTGATCAAGACGGACTTGTATAAACAAACAAAGCATCTACATTACATCGAAAACTTTGACGGCCTTCTTTTGATTAACGGTGTGTACGTACAGATAAGCTCAGACAGGTGTTCGCTTATTTTGGCTCTCTTCCATTGACCGAAGTTTCTGGAAAATAGGGTTATGAAATTTGTCGTGTTCTCCTCGTGAGAATCGAACATTTTCTGTACTTCGAGACCAGAATACAATGCAGTTTGTTTGTTTTACGATCTGTCGAGCTATGTTGAAACAGTGATGCTGAAATGTGCGTGTGGCTACCACCTCCCATCGAGCAGACTGGCTGCGTCGTGGAAGTCTGCACAGTTGATGCTGCTTCGGCGGCTTGCGTTTCAGTTAGGATGAAATGGCGACGAAAAAAAAAAAAAAACCACTCTGTACTCGAGCGGAGGAAATCTCCCACGCCTTCTGGAATCGAACCAGGACCCCTCACATGAATTTTTTTTTGACTCGTTGTAGTGTAACGACGTAAGTTTTTTAACCGATTTTCGTTTGATATATGACCATGTGCAGACTTCGTCACCTACGTCAGTTACAACCCACTTCAAAATGATTTATATTCTTTTTAAATTGTCATAGAATGGTTCTTGAACGAAACTGTAATACATCAGTTGAGTCGTATGCAAAGAATTACATCACTTGGGCCAATTGGTTTTCATAAACTATTTCGATTTAAATTTCGATTGTTTCTCCTCAGAAATTATATTGACACACGTTATCTTGATTTAATCGATATCAGAATCACACATTGAATAAACCTTTAAGATTCAAAGTTTCGATGAACGCTGTCAGAATTCAATAATCTTGTCAAATATATTATTAATCCGTTCACATAATTCCTCATAAATAAATACTCAGAACACGTGTTTCAACTTTAGTAGCATACACTATTTTATTAGCTTCCTACACATACAGATGTGAACTTGACCGTTGACAAACTAGGACTGACTTTTCAATAAGATTAAGCTCTCTATGACGTCATTGTTGTACAAAAAGAGTACAAAAAAATTCATTTTTTAATTTTTAGAAGCACGACGCAACAACTCGGTTCCAGGATCTTCTGTTGCTCTTTGTCTGTCGACCCGCGACGTATAGTGGCCAGCAATTTCCTCTCTGGTCGCGGCAGCGAAGATGCTGTCTCCGTTCGTTGCGCCGCCCTCTCATGTACATGAAACATAAAAAAAATACAAAACTTTTAGATAATTCACAGCTATTACAAATATTAAAAAAAATACACAAACAAAACTAACTTAAACTTATATTCACCTGCAAAGTGGGCTGACACTGGTGGATGGGTGACGCTTCAATTTCGTCCCACTACATCGTCCGCGATGTGAAACTGCAAACTCCTGCCCTAAACTGGAACTCATACCCGTTTTTCAAATCTTTTTAATTAATAACGGTCGCTGTAGGCTTAGGGGCCAGAGCGAGTAGCGGGTGAATCTCGAGATCTGGCCTCGGCGTCTCCCGCAACCCTAACTACAGTGACTGACTTTGGGATCGCTGGACGGGTAAATACGTACAAATTAGATTTTTTGATTTTGTTTGTTTTTAATTCATCGATTTATTTATTCATTAATTTTTGTATTGTGGGTACGCTTTCCCCGAAAGATTTAGAAGTTCCCCAGACTGTGGTTCTGCATGTTTGGAGTCTTCAGTTCTTGGACGGGTGTCGTCTCCTATCCGGGAGATTCCAGCTGCGTGGCGGATCGTGGAAAGCATCGCCTAGTTAAGTTGAAAAGAACTGTCGGTACTTCGGGTTGAGTGCACTTCTTGCAGGTAATTACAGAAGTCAAAGACCTCATTAGCCGCGCTGTATATGGCGAATTGCCACGATTCGCGCTGCGCAACCCATTGGAGGTTCGAGTCCTCCCTCTGGCATAGGTGTGTGTGTTGTCCTTAGCGTACGGTACTTTATGTTGGATTAAGTAGTGTGTAAACGTAGGGACCGATGACCTCAGCAGTTTCGTCTCATAGGAACTTTCCACAAATTTCCAGATTACCTCTTTGGTATCATTCCTACATAGGTAATGAACCTTGTATCCTTTGATTCACATGACTGCGTTGGATTTCGTACGAAGATAGTATATATCACGAGAGAAGGGAGAACTTGTGGAGCAATAAGCGCCTCCGTAACTCCGAGCAAGTAGACCAGGATCTGTCGAACCAGGTGCCAGATGCCATCCGCGTCTCCACAGCAAACAAAATGTGCAACCGTGTCACGGGTTCCGCAAAGGATGCAATTGCGTGAGTCTGCCTCGTTGCACCTGTGAAGTCCTTATTGCGTCACTTAATTGCACTTAACTGACCGTTATATACCACGTATTCATGAGGCTCATCCTTATAGTCCTCATCGGAAGTGTGCTCGTACCGCTTCGTCATATGACGAGTTGCCGATGTGACGAGGGAAACTTAGCTAAATTCGTCGTAAAAGTGGTTTAGGTGGTTTAACGAAAGGGGGGTCGGGGGTGCGTGGAGGGAACGTTTCGTGTCGTCCCCGCGGATGCGAGAGAAAGTGGCCTAGACGATTTCAGGAGCGGGCCCGTCAGGCTTTGTGAGCGATTCCTCCAAAGCGCACTCAGTCTCACTGACCACTCGGCTAAAAGGGTATACCTGGCAACAACGGGCGAGCTTTTACTGGCGATGGCCTGACAGAGTACAGTTTGAAACATTAAAGCGCTCTTCCTGTCGCCTTTCGTCCGGGGTAGCACACCTGAAGAGAATTGGTTGAGACTCTTCTTCTTTTTATTTAATTTGGCCGTACTGGTCCACCAACTTTCAGTTAAATGTTGACACGGAAACAAGTTGTGTAGCCAGAATGAGATTTTCACTCTGCAGCGGAGTGTGCGCTGATATGAAACCTCCTGGCAGATTAAAACTGTGTGCCCAACCGAGACTCGAACTCGGGACCTTTGCCTTTCGCGGGCAAGTGCTCTACCAACTGAGCTACCGAAGCACGACTCACGACCGGTACTCACAGCTTTACTTCTGCCAGTACCTCGTCTCCTACCTTCCACACTTTATAGAAGCTCTCCTGGGGCTAGGAGAGCTTCTGTAAAGTTTGGAAGGTAGGAGACGAGGTACTGGCAGAAGTAAAACTGTGAGTACCGGTCGTGAGTCGTGCTTCGGTAGCTCAGTTGGTAGAGCACTTGCCCGCGAAAGGCAAAGGTCCCGAGTTCGAGTCTCGGTTGGGCACACAGTTTTAATCTGCCAGGAAGTTTCAAGTTGTGTAGCATTTATGTTGCATTCAGACGACTCGAAATCACGAGAGCGTTTCATTTCCCATATGAACTTGCCATTTATAATGTTGCATCTTTGCTCCCGTTTTCAGTTGCCTCAGAACATATGGTGATCGGTATCAGTCTCGAGTCTAACATTCCGTAAATTTTAGTTATTTATAGGTTCTCTGACTGGCAAAGCATTTTCTACACAATTTGTAACATTATTTTCACGAAATTGTATGCCATGATGTTCGAAAACAATGTTAAATTATCTTATTTGGTGTTTGCTCTTAAATATAATAGTTAATTCTGTATAACAGATGTTATCATTTATTGCACTGTATTTTTTATACATTTAATAATCACCTATTCATTATCTGACGCCTTTTTTCCGTTCGCAGATTCTACCATGAGAATATAGATAATTTTAAAATCGGAGCAACCACAGAAAGAATATACATGATTGCATGACACTTCATACAGTCAACAGTTTTATGAAGTACAAGTTTTAAAATTATTAAAATGAAACTGAATGAAATGTCCATTTGTGCGCTGTAGCTGTATTTGTTCAGGTCACTTACAAACTCACACAGCAAGTTTCGTAACTTTTGAGTCGCATCTTCTGATGCAAATGTATGTACAAAATAATTTTTGTAGTTAATGCAGTTATATGAGATGTCCTAAAATAGTGAATGACTAGACAAAAACATGGAAGAAAATATTACACATCAAGCTAGGGAACTGTTCAGTGTTACATACCCCCATAAGAACTTGCTATGTATACTTAATGAGTGCAACTTGTAAGTTAATACTAAAAGAAACTACTTACCAATGCTACATCGTAGGATACAGAACGCCACAGTGTAGCAATCTGCGAGACTAGGTGAAGATTTCACCACTCCTCAATTCATAAAAGACCATCCTCGAACAAGTTTAAAACAACGAACTTCCTCTCTTTATCTAGTATCTCGAATTTGTTGTGGAAATCTGAAATAGAATGCTGGTTATCATGTAAGTGAGATGTTAGCGCGTTCAGACTCGCTTCATAGCGATTTCCAAAACCTTTACCCGTTTGCCCAATGTACTTTTGAGAACAGTCATTACATGAAATTGAATAAACCCCTGTGTTCCTATATGGGTTGCTGATTCACTGTTCCTTATGTCTATACTTAGAAACTACATTCTGCGGGATAAAATCACGATTGACATACTCCTTTTCCAGATGTTTCTGTACTCTTTCTGAAAAGGACTCGTAGTAGCGGACGCGGTGGTAGTTTTTTTTACTGCCAAACAGGTGATAAAACTGTAGAAAACGTTGAGTGGTTATTGGCAGATCTTGTCTTGTTCAGTACTTCATTATTAATATTGTGAACAAAATTTTAATCCTTACCATTAGCTAGTACAATACTTAGTATAAACTGGTACTCCCGGTAGAAAGAATGGGGCTAGATGGAGGCGGTAAAGAAGCAACCGAAAAGCGGAATTTTTTATTTCATGGGAGAACGATGGAGCACGGTGTCACTGACTGGCGGTTTCCGATAAATAGCCGCGCGGAGTGGCCGCACTGCTTTGAAGCGCCACGTTACTGATTACGCGGACCCTCCCACCGGAGGTTAGAGACCTCCTTCGGACTAGGGTGTGTGTGTTGTTCCTATTACAAGTTAGTTTAAGTAGTGTGTAAGTCTAGGCGCCGACGACTTCAGCAGTTTGGTCCGTTACGAATTCACACACATTTGAACACTTTTTTACCGTCGTAAACAAGAGTACCCATCAGGTTAACCGAGAGCGCTAATGCACTCCTTCCTGGGCTCTGGTAGGCGCGCAGGCCCCAGGTCGAATCCGCCCGGCGGAATAACTACGTGGGTGGTGTGCCAGCCAGTTTGGTTTTAGGCTGTTTTCTACTCCCCGATAGGTGGATACCGGGCTGGTCCCACATCTCGCCTCAGTTACACGACTCACAGACTTCTGAGCACGTTCCCACTCTTCCATGGATTACATTAGACGCAGACATCTGGGGTACGAGGTGGCGGCAGGATGGCATCTGGCCACCCCTTAACATTAACATTGCCAAATACGAACCTAACAGTGCCGATCCAGCGCACCCGCCGGATAAAGGCCCAAGCAAAAGCAAATATCGTAAACAAGAGTATTGTTCCTTAACGAGATTGAGATCAAGGTAAGGGAGTGTGCCATTAGCACTGTGTTGGATTGCTAATTAAATACTGAAATTTCTACACCGGAAGATTTGTGCTTTATACAAAATCGCCTTCAATCTTCGACAGAAAAATGTTTGCTAGGCAGTAAGAGAAAGGAGAACGCACTGCTAGTCTCTCCTTTTGAATGAGAAAAAGAGTCGCCAAACTTGAAGTTTTTATAATTAAGAACAATTCCTAATAGCCGACCATTGTGGCCGAGCGGTTCTAGGCGCTTCAGCCCGGAAGCGCGCTGCTGCTACGGTCGGAGGTTCGAATCCTGCCTCGGGCATGGTTGTGTGTGGTGTCCTTAGGTTGGTTCGGCTTAAGTAGTTCCAAGTCTAGGGGACTGATGACCTCAGATGTTAAGTCCCGTAGTTCTCAGAGCCATTTGAACAATTCCTAACAACTTCAGCATCTCGTTAATTTCGTCGGGTGGACGAGAATTATAGGTACGCAAGTTCTCGGCAATAATATTCTGATCTTGGTCCGTAGGTATCTGAAGTCGCTATGTTGGCATCAGTGGTAATCTTCAATTCGTTTACAATGTAAATTAGATGTCCACGGCTGCGTAACTAAAAACTAGATGGGTAGCCATAATGCTGGCAGCCAACACCAATTCATGCGTTTACGATCGGAAGCGCCGGAATATCTGTGTTATGTAACCTGATAACCGCTCTTAACCTAGTGTATGTGGATTCTTAGCTATGAGAGATGTCTTTTGAAAGAGATGAATTGGAATCTATGTGTTTCTTCAATTGGGCGAAATACGCTGCAACTGTATCAAATCTACAGCAAGAAATATTGTATTCCTCAAAGAAACCGTGTAATTTGGCTACGTATTCATCCTGCCCGTAACAATACACGTTGTACCTTTATCAGCTCTTACTGTGATCGCTCTCTGATAATCTAGTTTTATATAGATGGTGCGAAGAGCTGGGTTTGCTGAGGTTGACTTCGAATGCCCGTGCAGACCAATCCCTTGCTGTTGAAACTTTCCCAGTATTAACTTATTAATTGTAATGGCCGTTTCATTTCTGTGAGCAGCAGAGGGTGCCTAAGGAGTGTGTAGCGCCATAAACAACTTGTTGGAATAACGGCTTAGAAAGGGGCTGCAGACATGGACTGTGCGGATGGTCCCGGCGGAGGTTCACGTCCTCCGTTGGTCATGGGTGCGTGTGTTTGTCCTTAGGGTAATTTAGGTTAAGTAGTGTGTAAGCTTAGGGACTGATCACCTTAGCAGTTAAGTACCATAAGATTTCACACACATTTAACGGCTTAGTAGCGTTGTGTGATGAGCCTTTCTCAAGTAGGCGTGTTTCACTGGTATTGGACCTAATGTCAGTTAGGTTGCAAACCAGTGAGGAAAATTCAAACGATCTTTGAGGATTACTAGGAGGGTGAGGCCCCCTACTTTTATAACGTATCTTTCGTAGTTCCACCTACCCCTCAATCTCTATTCACATGCTCACGTGCTCCATCAAAGTTCTTCATGCTAATCTCACTTGCCTACTGCAACTGTGCTATATAAAGTACCTTACTGTTTCTGTCTTTTTTCACATATAACTCTCGGATTCCTACACGTAAGCATAATGTCATAATGCACTAGTGTGACCATGCAAAAATATGAGCACGATTATTCAGTCAATTCACCATGTAATTTGGAAAAATATAACCCACAAAACATGATCTGTTGAATCAGATTTTCATAACAATTCTTATAAACATATTACTAAAATTTAAAGACTTATAAAATGATCTTCTAACCATGCTTGGAAAATCGTTACCGACAATTTGAAGACTGAGGGAAAAACAGCTTAAATAGTTATACATGATCACTTGATACTATATACATTGAACAATTTCTTTTTTCAATGCAGGTGTTAAAACCATTAAAACGATACTGAATGAAATAGCCAATGGTCCGCTGTAGCTGTATTTCTTCAGATCACTTATAACCGCTTACTAAAGCGGTTTCGCATCTGCTGGTGCAAATATATGTTCAAAATAGTTTTCAAAATTAATAAAATTATCTGAGATGTCGCAAAATAATGAAACACTAGACATGAACATGGAGGAAAATATTACGCAACATGTAAGGAAAGTGGTGTTTATCACATACGCCCCTCAAGAACGGCCTTATATATACTTAATAAATGGAACTTGTAAGTTCATACGGCCAGCCGCTGTGGCTGAGCGGTTCTAGGCGCTTCAGTCCGGAACCGCGCGACTGCTACGGTTGCAGGTTAGAATCCTGCCTCGGACATGGATGTGTGTGATGTCCTTAGGTTAGTTAGGTTTAAGTAGTTCTAAGTTCTAGGGGACTGGTGACCTCAGATGTTGGGTCCCATAGTGCTCAGAGCCGTTTTAACCATTTTGTAAGTTCATACCAAAAGCAAGTACTTACAAATGCTATGTCATAGGTTAGAGATTGACGATGTGTAGCAATTTGCGTGCCTGGGAAGAAATTTCAGCACTCATAGATAGATAAAAAGAGTATCGTCACTTACGAATGTCATCTCCCAAACGAAAGAATAGAATTAGGAATCACAACTGATACCTAATTAATAACCATTGAAACAGTACCTCAAATGAAATATTTAAGGGGTCATCCCCACGTGACGTGAATCAAATGCCAAAAACCAGATTGACCTGTGTGAGGTCTCGAACTGTACACATTCCGACTAAAACATGCTCTTGACGGCCTGTCAGGCAATAAAATGTCGATCCTTGATATTCAGGGAAGTACTGGGATATGTAGTGACGAAAGACGATACACTCATGTGTATCGCCACCAACACAGTAGCTGACGACATAAGATTCGAACGCCCTGTGTGTTCGTATACTGAAACTGTGACGGGAACTGAGTTCACACGGGTAAAAGTTAATGTCACCACGCAAACTATTACACTTCGTTCTCTGTAACAAAAGTTACGGTACCGAAGTAAGGAACCTTTCGTCCTGGTGTTGTTCACAATGCGATTTTTGGCCTCCGGTTTGCTGCCTAACCGACTTTAGGTCCAACACCAGTGAAACTCGCCTACTGGAGTAAGGATCATCACACAATAGTTTTCATCACTGACTTTATTGCATTCTTCAGTCACTACAGGATCCAGTACTTCTCTGACTACCCATCTATGAGGGGCAGTTTGTTGCTTCACATAGGCTGCCAAGAGCATATTTTACTCTACACGTGTACAGTTCAACACGTAACACAGGGCAATCTCGTTTCCGGCAATTGATCCTCATCACATTGGGATGGTTCCCATACATTTTTCATTTGAGCCACTGTTTCAATGTTCGTTAACTGCAGATCAGCTCTGATTCCTAATTCTGTTCTTTCCTTTTATACATGACTTTCATCACTGTCGATGGTCTTTATACCGTTTGACGATTGTTTTTTGTCAATTTAAGAGTGCTCACAACTTTACTTAGCCATTCAAATCGGTACTCTACGGCACTATATAACCCATGACGCAACATTTGTATGTTCTACTTTCTTTTCGTATGAACTTTTAAGTTGCATTTACTAAGTAGGTACAAGCCCTTTCTTGTTTCATAGCTTGTTGCATAACATTTGCTTCCAGGTTTATGTCTAGTCATTCAGTATTTTAGGACATCTCAAATGACTTCATTAATTTGAAGAACTATTTTGTACAGATATTTGCACAAGAGGATGCAACTCAAAAGTTGCGAATCGGTCGTGTGGGTTTATACGTGATTTGAAGTAATATAGCTACAGCGAACCATTGTACATTCAATTCACTTTTAACACCTGTATTTTAAAAAGACTGTCAGCTGCATGGAATTTGCAACATTCATGTATCTACCATTAGTGCCATATGTGAATACTTAATACTTTCAGTATGATATCCGTAATTTTAGGTTGCTATGTGTACTTATAGAGCTACTTTCAGTGACACTAAATTCCACATAATAGTCGTGGCTTTTTTCAAAATGAATAAGCCTAAAGAAAATAATATTACAACATGTGGCCATTCCCAAGCATGTTTTTCTGCGGATACAACCACGTAAACGAAGCAGAATCTAAAATGCTATACTACTAATCACAGGATATATATGCAAGTTCGTTCACTCACTCTCTCACAGATTTATCGTACTTCATTGTAGTTACCTTGCAATGCACGCTATGACAAAACGAAACATCAAAATGGAGAAATAGCGGCTCTCCTGAAGATCTCTAGGAAAATTTAACTTCAGTGACATGAAAGTAATTTAGTAATGGAAAAGTATGCTTGGCACCTGCATAGTTCTTTAAACAGAAGTGGTACTGACAGAACCATCGACTGAATGAGAGACATAAAGAATATTTATTTAGTGTAGCAGTCATGTTTCAGAAAAATAGTATTCGCCCCATATCATTATGACGTATCTGCTATGTCAGACAGTGCGACAGTGTGGAGCACATATATATATTGTAACTAAAATTTTTGAGGTTTATGTACTAAAAATCTCACAGTACATAACTTTTTACCGATGACTGCGGATTATTTTCGCATACTTTACTTGATTTTATCTTGTAGTTTCGAATTGTAAACATGATTGTGACAAACCATCTCACTTTATAAACGGATGTAGATACTATTGTCTGTTCTGTGGTACTTACCCTTACGACAATTGCAGAGCCATCAATTTCGTCTACTCTTTGTATTATTAATATAGGACTGCAGGCTTCTTCATACTTTGATATCTGAAGATTGACATTTAACTGGTCGAAAATGGTAATCAGTGTATCATTTCATGTGAGCCTGGTAAACAAAAGGTTTGCCACAAGAAGATTGCTACCTTACATTGAATGGTGGGCTTCTGCAACACTGAGAATATCAGGTAATTATAATATTTATTTAATTTGTTCTGCATGAAACATGGGTTTAAGACTTCATGGCTATTAACTACTATCATATTTCCTAAATTGTATTTCAGTTCATTAAGCTATTCAAAGGAACGAATATCAGACAAAAATATGAGATTTCATTCTACTGTTTACTATTTCATCTCAAGAATGAAAAGATTTTGCACAGGACAAACTAGCACAGGTTACATGAGCGACATGGTCCCATCAGTACAGCCACGTAGAGACTGGGCCAATAACGCACATGTGAAGAAATATATAATATGAAAAACTTATTTCGTGAACGAAATGCGGTCGTACTAATCTGTCATGCAGTAAAGACAATTCGTAAACACAAAGGAAACTGTACCACTTTATTATAACTGCCACTCTGCCATGCATACAATATCAGAGCCTAAGAAATCTCCCCCATCCATTATCAGAGCCTAGGAAATTTCCACCACTCGTAAAAAAAGTTACCTTCTGATCCACAACTGTTGTTTAAGGTGAGCGATACAATTTTATGCAGCACTTCACTAATACAATCCCATTGCTGCATTTATACATCTCTCTCTCTCTCTCTCTCTCTCTCTCTCTCTCTTTCTTCTTCCTCTTCTCCTCCTTCTAGTTTTACTTCTTCTCCTTCTACTTCTTCTCACCATACTTGATTTAGACCACTTTCAAAAGACACTGCAATATACCGTTCGAAAAATACACCTTCTCTCTAGCACAACCTAGAACAGAATAGAATGAACAACAAGGCTTTGTCCTCGTTCAAAACGTGCACACCACGCCTAGCGTCTCAGCGCTCTGGCTTCTCACTGGATGAGGCCGCATTCGCCTGAAAAATCGTCGACAGAGGAAACTACTGGAGGTAGACGCCGCAACGGATATGTGGCTGCCCACCAGTAGCTTCACAGTTAAACCTTCTCGCGAATAGAGGACGCGTCACAAATCAAATCTACGAGTATTTAAGTTGGCAAATGTAGGCAATGTTTCATAGAAAACTTCCTCCATTTAATGACAGTGCAATTTGCTCAGGAGCTATGCTCTGTAAACTTGCAGTGTTCGCATTTATTTTCCATAAGATTTTTCCAGCAATCCAGGTAAGGCATCCGTTCGTTAAGATACATGGCGGCAGAGTCGCTGTCTTCGTAGATTATTGCTTCCACCACATAAGCTCTCTATTTTCAGCTTAATAGGTAGTGCAGGCAAAAGTTGTAGCCAAGAGATAAACAACACATTTATGTCGTAGAACACAAACAGTAAAGCTGAATTCTATTACACTTTGTAGCCGTGTAGTATGGTCTTTTCAAGTAGTGTTTTAGTTCAAAACTCAGTTATGTTAGTGCTCTGATCCTCTGCCGCCCCCTAATTTCGATACACTTTGCGTAGCACTTACCGCCAGCCGAAGTGGCCGAGCGGTTCAAGGCGCTTCAGTCTGGAACCGCGTGATCGCTACGGTCGCGCGTTCGAATCCTGCTTCGGGCATTGGTGTGTGTGATGTTCTTAGGTTAGTTAGGTTTAAGTAGTTATAAGTTCTAGGCGACTGATGACCTCATATGTTAAATCCCATAGAGCTAAGAGCCATTTGAACCATTTGGGCCATAGTCCTTACCACTTACGAACTTTATTTTTGATATCAGACTGCGTTATTAATGGATCATATTCTGCGTCTAGGAGTATATTTCTGGAGACAGACTGAGTACATAATCTTCTGTGTACACTCAAATGTAGTTTCAAAGATACCGATAAGGTTGAAAAATCGACTGCATTACACTTCACTGTCTCTTGATGGGAGGTACCTGCATTCAGAATTCGTCCTTTGGGGTAATTAACTGGTCTATGCGGCTACTGGGATTGCATGGGTCGGAATTTGTTGTTGCGTATTTCCCTGTGGGAGGATGGATGGTTGGGCAACATGGGGTTCAAGTTTTTGCATGACCATCCTTCCGGTTGGAGATTTGAGAGACTTTGGCTGTTCGCTTATGGAACACATACAATCCTAACGATGTTATTTATAATATGGCTACAAGTTTCAGTGCTCGAGTGGCCCATCTTCAAGCAACTGACGCTGACAGTCTCCAACCACCTACCATCATTTGGTAGACACTTGATCATTGCTACAGATACTCTGCAAAAATCAATTCATAGATGTTGGCCAGTGATGAGTCGGACATGAGATCGGAGTTAACCCCGTCAGGGTTAGTTAGAGCCTGAAGATGGTGTACTGAAGCACCAGGACTTGAAGCCATTTAATAAATAACGTTCTAAGGAAGACGGCGGGTCTTCCATTTTACTACTTATAATCAAATTACACCTTGCTAAGATGGGGACCAGAGCAAGTTCGAGAGGGGGAATAGAAAGGAATGGTGGTTAGAGAGGGGAGCTCTAAAATGGGAAGGGGATAGTAAGTAGTCGGGCATGTCGTGTAGGAGGGATAGATGTCAGACGACAGTCTCTCGTCGTTCTGTATCATATGGCCAGCTGCGTTGCCTGTTGACATACTACAAAGTGTTGTCAGCTACTGCCGGTTTCGAGGGGAATTCTGTGAGCCCGCAGCCATCTGGCTACTGGGATGAACTTCAACTATGCATGCTGACACTCCTGCACGTCACAACGGTGTATGAAGGTGGGGGCTGGGAAGATCTTCCGTGGATGAAGAATTAATCTGTGTGACTGCCAACTGTTCATCTGGGGAGCGGGCCGCATGGTGCTGCCATTGCTAGGCAGTGCTTGCACCACCTTGCCAACTGTGCACTAGGACTGCTCCTCCATGTCATTGTCGGGTCTTGCCCTGCGAAAACTGTCATCAGAGGTATGAAGATGTCTGGAGTCAAGGCTAAGCGCTACTAAGCTCAACGAGAGATCTGAGGCTTTGGCGGACAATTACGCTAGACTGTGCGAACCCGACGGCCGCCACTTCACCCTGCGCGAGGCTGCGGAAATGACCACGGGAAAAACCAGAGAACACGAATGCAGTTTCTACAGTGGGTGCTTGTAATGTCTCTTGCAGTGGTCTCTCCGCGATATTTTCAGAAATTTTATAAATTATATAACTCAGTACATATCTCGAAATATCTCTTCTTATCTTACCGATTCCTAAACTTTAATATACGATGATTATCAATGCAAAGTAGTTTCAAGCCCTATTATTCCTCGGAGCGTGCATTTACTCCATGGAATAGCTTCTCTGCTATGTTTTCTCTTATGAAAAGAATGATTCAGATCTAGCCGATTAGCCGTGAAAGAACAAAGATGTATATGTATGTATTGTTGAGCTAGTCGTCATCTTGACGAGATCCTGTATGAGAAGGAATTTAATACATGAACTAAACTAAAGTGTGTTCGCGTATTATTTAACTGATTATTATTGACAGTGTCTGCTTACTACGCTGTGTTGCACGGGATCAGTGGGGAACGTCTGATTTACACTGGACGAACCTGCCGTTTAGTACGCTCAAGATATCCAGTTTATTACTTTCAATAAATGGGCTAACACGGTCTTACCAGCAGATCTCCGGTTTTCCCCATGTGAGCACCGAAAGTTAATAATTATTACAAATGTTTTCAGTAGATCGACTGACAATTTTCGTCGCACCGAGACTTCGAAATTGCTTCACTGCCTTATGGAATTTAAGTTAAGCTGAATTTAATCAGGGTAGAACAGTATTGAACTGTGTGAATGTGATATGCCTGATTTGTGAATGAAAATTCCCTTAATATACGCATGTTTTTTACTATCCTGATCAGTGAAGCTAAATCAGGCCGGTGTGAGAGAGGTTTTTTAAATTTCAGATCGCACAAAAAAAATTAAATGCTGACATGTCACTCAGCGCGTACCAGCGACACGGACGCAGCACAGCTATTACCAGGGAGGAGACTGTATAACTGTTAAACACTAAGCAAGGAATGGATGGCAATTTAATTTTAATTGACGCCTGGGGGTGACATAAACGCCTCTATGCTCGACAATCCCAAACCACTGAAGGATAGTATCATCCAATGAACCGACAACAAGAACAGAATCATATGTGAAGGGAAATGGCGTAAGTTGTATCCGTTGTGTTGACCACAATACAGGTAGAGGTTCAACTTTTGCGGGCACAAATAGATTATCTGTCTATTCCCACGCAACTATATTTGTGAAATTGTCAGTGTCAATGAAAGTCTCCAACAGCCGTAAAACCCAGAAGATATTTTACTTTATTTTGAAGACAACCAGTTTCTGCATTTGACTAAGTCACGCTGAAAGTGGTAACTTTCAAAATAAAATGAAATAACATCTTAGTTACATGGCTGTTGTAGAATTTCATTGACTTAACCAGCCGATGTCCCCTGTCCATGATGGACCAACAGAGACATTGTGAAATAATAGCTACCTGGGCAAACTTTATAGTCACAGTCATGAGAGAAATGTTTTTAAACTCACTTAATATTTTTGTAAATGCTTTTTAATTTCTGTATTTCCAGTGACGAAGGAGGTAAGATTGTTGGGCTAGGTCAGTGATTCCTTAGCACAATGATTTATTCATTTATTTAGATATTTATTCTGATGTAATTAGGGCCGTCAGGCCCTCTCTAACACTGGAGCAGGGTTTCATAATGCAATATCATTTTTACATCACAGTTACCTCAGAAATAACAATTTTTATATGCCAGCTAGTATTGAAATGCTTTGAATGCCTGAAATGGCTGTGTGCGTAAATAGTTATGACTATGGACTGATAAAGTTAATACTATCAGTATTTTTACTGTCACAGCTTCTGATACTAACAGTGATTACAGTAATAATAAAAAATGACAGTAACAGCAACAACAGAAGCAATAATGATAGTGGGAGGTAGATGCCTGGATAAAAAGTAAAAGAAAATTCCATTTTACAACAGTTAAAAATGGTTAAGTCATATCAAAGTATTCTAGCGAAAGTGACTACGAAGTTTGCCAAAACAGACGTTCATTTCAGGAATATACACCAAGTATCAATAGACAAAGAGAGCATTTCGTTCCAGCTATAAACCCCGTAGCAGAACTGCTGTTACCTCCAGCACTGCTGCCAACAGAATGTCACAAAAAAATGCAAGAAATAACTTAATCCTAGATAGTAACTAGACATAAGTTAATGTTAAATGTTCTTAATTTAAAAATAAGAAAAGATTTTTCACCGACTATTGTCAGTAACATGTTTCTGTTGAATTACTGAAACCGTTTAATAGAGCATCGTATTATCAGATACAATCCACATCATCAGGGTACAACCGTAAACAAAAAAGTTAACAAAAGAACATATTCTGTTATTTACAATTTGGTCATATACTGTGTCCACCCTGCTGAGAAAAACACGGGTAGCTTAATTTAGGGGACTATTTATTTCGTTTGTCTGTCTACTGTCCCACTTTTCTTTTTTAAATGAGCTCTTACTTCGTTCATATGTAATGGCAGTGGTTCATTCCCTTATATCCGTTGCTATGGCTCCTTGGATGGATGTTACTGGACACACCAAAATAGCACAGAAATCTAGTATGAACAAGATAAGCGATTGTTTAAAGAGGATATGTCATCAGTAAACTAAAAACCGAGGGATATATTCCCTGGTACTGGATTATCCTTCTCTTTCTCCGCAAAATGGCCACAGCACATGCCTAGACTGTAAAGAAAAATTTCAGTACCTTTGTATCTATGTGTACGTCTGTTAAAATGTTTGTTTACTATTGTGACCTGAAGATGAGGTTCCTTCCGGGGAACATGGGGCATTATTAAATAAATTAAGTAAATCAACAAACATTGGGGACCTCTAGAAGTCTCTGAAATACTTTTTTATATTTTTGAAATAGTAATCGAATTAAACACGAAATTACTTCATTAATGAGACGGCATATATTCAGTGTCGTGTGGAATTGAAAACTTATCTGGCACGAGCAGAGTGAGAATACTCGCCCAACGAAGTTCACAGCCGTGCTATCAAATATAAAAGGAGCAACATACCACATCAATATATGGTGTTTACTAGCTAGTTCAAATGGTTCAAATGGTTCTGAGCACTATGGGACCTAACATCTGTGGTCATCAGTCCCCTAGAACTTAGAACTACTTAAACCTAACTAACCGAAGGACATCACACACATCCATGCCCGAGGAAGGATTCGAACCTGCGACCGTAGCAGTCGTGGGGTTCCGGACTGAAGCGCCTAGAACCGCTCGGCCACTGCGGCCGGCTACTAGCTAGTTACACAAAAGTAACCATTAAAGGGTAAGTAAATTAAGAAATGTTTGGTACAGCACTGAATGCATTATATCTTGTAGTTTTATTTCCGTGTGACGCTGTTAGTTTCCGACGATCCAGCAAGGAGGCTTGCACGATCGTGGTATTCCAATTATCATCATAGAGACTTATATGGTGGAGATTGTGGGCAGTTTTGTTTATGGTTTCATGACTAAACTCCAATTTCGCTACTACAAAATGGTTCAAATGGCTCTGAGCACTATGGGACTTAACCTCGGAGGTCAGCAGACCCTACAACTTAGAACTACTTAAACCTAACTAACCTAAGGATATCACACACATCCATACCGGAGGCAGGATTCGAACCTGCATCCGTAGCGGTGTCGCGGTTCCAGACTGTAGCGCCTAGAACCGCTCGATCACCACGGCCGGCCCACTACTACAGTTCAGAAACAATTAAGGAGTAAGTATTGGGAGCCATTACCTCAAATACAAACTGTTAGTAATTGGTAAAATCGTTAGACTGTTATCTGTCGCTTACCTGACATCCTATGTGATTCACAGCTAGTTTCGGTGGAACAATTGTACCAATTATTAAGAGCTCCTCTTTGACTTAGTGGATTGCAATGTTTAACCTTACATTGTCATTGAATTATAGCAGCAGATTTGGGTTCGTGGACAACACTGCACTCACTCTGCATCACCACGTATGTCTCCAAGATGACCGTTTGAGTAATCAGTTCGCGCATGCCACCTAGCAGTGCACTTGGATGGATCACCGTCCGGGTCTGCAAAGTGCTGTTGGCAAGTGGGGTGTACTCAGCCCTTGTGAGGCTAATTCAAAGTGGCACGGGTCACGAAAACTGACAATAGCTGGGAAAGTGGTGTGCTAACCACATGCCCCTCCGTATCCGTTGAGGTGAAGCCTCAGGGCTGAGGATGACACGGCAGCTGGTCGGTACCATTGGTCCTTCAGGGCCTGTTTTGACAGTTTTTACGAGGGCCGTTCAGAAAGTAACCTCCGGTTGATTTAAAAAAATACACCAAGTTAAATAAAAATATTTTAATATATACATCTTACAACTACATCTTCGCACTATTTTTCTACATAGTCTCCATAGCGATTGAGGCACTTATCGTATCTCTTCACAAGCTTTGAAATTCCTTCTGCATAAAAATCACCCGCTTGTGCCTGGAGCCAGCCTGTGACCGCATCTTTGAGCTCTTCGTCGTCATCAAACCGCTGTGACCCGAGCCATTTCTTCAAATGCATGAAGAGGTGATAATCACTTGGCGCCAGGTCTGGGCTGTAAGGTGGATGGTTGATAACGTCCCACTTGAAGGACTCAAGAAGGGCCGTTGTTCTGCGAGCAGAGTGAGGACGGGCGTTATCGTGCAAAAAAACGATACCGAAAGTCAGCATACCACGGCGTTTGTTCTGTATAGCCCGTCGTAACTTTTTTATTGTTTCACAGTACACGTCTTGATTAATGGTCGTACCACGTTCCATGAATTCAACCAACACCACCCCTTTGGCATCCCAAAACACCGTTGCCATCAGTTTTCTGGCAGAAAAATCTTGCGAGGCTTTTCTTGGTTTGGTAGGCGAATTTGAATGTGCCCACATCTTTGATTGTTCTTTTGTCTCAGGGTTCACGTACTTAATCCAGGTTTCGCCACTGGTCACGATTCTGTTTAACAATGGTTCTCCTTCGTCCTCATAACGTGACAGAAAGTCTAATGCAGAGGCCATTCTTTGAATTTTGTGGTGGTCGGTAAGAATTTTGGGCACCCATCGTGCACAGAACTTACGGTAACCCAATCTTGCTGTCACTATCTCGTACAAGAGAGTCTTAGAAATCTGTGGAAAACCAGTAGACAACTCCGACATTGAGAAACGTCGATTTTCACGAACTTTTGCATCAACTGTCTGAACGAGTTCGTCAGTCACCAATGATGGTCTACCACTCCTCTCTTCATCATGAACGTTTTCTCGTCCACTTTTAAATAAACGTACCCATTCACGGACAACTCCTTCACTCATAACTCTTGGTCCATACACAGCACAAAGCTCACGATGAATAGCTGCTGCAGAATATCCTTTGGCTGTAAAAAACCTTATGACAGCACGCACTTCACATTTGGCGGGGTTTTCTATTGCAGCACACATTTCAAACTGCCACAAAAACTAAACTAGCGCAGGTACGACGTTCACTCGACCACGGCTTGATGCCGACTGACCTGTTGAGTGCGTGAACGCACAGATGGCGTCGCTACTCCCCCCACAACCCGCACTGTGACCAATCGGAGGTTACTTTCTGAACCGCCCTCGTATTTTCTTTACTTATCTATTTCAAAATTAAAGGCTACTTTCGAATATCTAACTCGTAAACAACCAGAATATTATACTCCTATAACACGACTAACTAACTTACACTCTGCATCCATCTAAGTAATATTTCTGTAGACAGCTGTTATGTGTTTGGTTGTGACTGTATGTGTGTTTGTATTGTGAGTTCAGCTCTGCTACCAAATTAGAGTTTAGTTGCCAGAGGCGCATAACAGAAAAGAAATGTACAATTCTATTAGCCTCGGTAATTAAATGGGTATAAAAGCGCTGGTTCTTTGTAAGGGTGAACACTACCATGGGAGAGGTGATAAAAACGCAAATTAATCAGCCACGGTCAATAAAGACGACAGTATAAAGAAAGAAAACGTACACTGTTTACCGTTGGAAAGAGCATAAATTAATCCATCAACATTAATGGCACATAAAAAAAAGGAACAGGGTTGTCTGTCGAAGCGCTGTCCTCTGTGCGTGTTGAGTGGAGCACAATGGAGGACAAAGCCCGCATTCCTTTCTCGCTTTTATTCCGACGCTGCAGTGAAAAGCGGCATCCACGAGCGAACAAGCGTGCGAAGCGTTAGGTAGGCGATCAAGCGCAGCGTATCAGCTGTTAGCCGGTTGGTACAAACTTTGCACAATAGCGCGCCGGCACAATGGTGTGGTGTTTGCGAGAATTCGGCGCCTCTGAGGCCCGACATACGTGGATTACGTACGAAATCCTCCTTCCCCTCTACATCCCCTCCACCTTCCAATCGTTTCATTTGCTCTCTGGTCGGAAGTAATTACGGCGTCGACTGTCCGTTTATCGACACAGCTTAGAGTGACATGTAAATACTCACTACCCCTGTAATTGGCAAGTCTTCCTCTTCAGTGCTAAAGGACAGGTTATAATATGACAAAAATCTCACCACCATGAGCAAAGTAATGTACACTAATGATAGTTTGGTAATACATTTGCCTACGTAACGTATTTAAGTTCACAGGTTAATGTAAGCGCGATAGAAAGCATTCCAAATATGAAATATTGGTATATTAATAAGCGATGTAGCCGCCAGAATGTCTAAAACAAGCACGCAAATATAAATGCATCGGGCTGTACTGACTTGGCAGAAAATCCTAAGAAATTTTGGTCTTATGTCAAAGCGGTAGGTGGATCAAAACAAAATGTCCAGACACTCTGTGACCAAAATGGTACTGAAACAGAGGATGACAGACTAAAGGCCGAAATACTAAATGTCTTTTTCCAAAGTTGTTTCACAGAGGAAGATTGCACTGTAGTTCCTTCTCTAGATTGTCGCACAGATGACAAAATGGTAGATATCGAAATAGACGACAGAGGGATAGAGAAACAATTAAAATCGCTCAAAAGAGGAAAGGCCTCTGGACCTGATGGGATACCAGTTCAATTTTACACAGAGTACGCGAAGGAACTTGCCCCCCTTCTTGCAGCGGTGTACCGTAGGTCTCTAGAAGAGCGTAGCGTTCCAAAGGATTGGAAAAGAGCACAGGTCATCCCAGTTTTCAAGAAGGGACGTCGAGCAGATGTGCAGAACTATAGACCTATATCTCTAACGTCGATCAGTTGTAGAATTTTGGAACACGTATTGTGTTCGAGTATAATGACTTTTCTGGAGACTAGAAATCTACTCTGTAGGAATCAGCATGGGTTTCGAAAAAGACGGTCGTGTGAAACCCAGCTCGCCCTATTCGTCCACGAGACTCAGAGAGCCATAGATACGGGTTCACAGGTAGATGCTGTGTTTCTTGACTTCCGCAAGGCGTTCGATACAGTTCCCCACAGTCGTTTAATGAACAAAGTAAGAGCATATGGACTATCAGACCAATTGTGTGATTGGATTGAGGAGTTCCTAGATAACAGGACGCAGCATGTCATTCTCAATGGAGAGAAGTCTTCCGAAGTAAGAGTGATTTCAGGTGTGCCGCAGGGGAGTGTCATAGGACCGTTGCTATTCACAATATACATAAATGACCTTGTGGATGACATCAGAACTTCACTGAGGCTTTTTGCGGATGATGCTGTGGTGTATCGAGAGGTTGTAACAATGGAAAATTGTACTGAAATGCAGGAGGATCTGCAGCGAATTGACGCATGATGCAAGGAATGGCAATTGAATCTCAATGTAGACAAGTGTAATGTGCTGCGAATACACAGAAAGATAGATCCTTTATCATTTAGCTACAAAATAGCAGGTCAGCAACTGGAAGCAGTTAATACCATAAATTATCTGGGAGTACGCATTAGGAGTGATTTAAAACGGAATGATCATATAATGTTGATCGTCGGTAAAGCAGATGCCAGACTGAGATTCATTGGAAAAATCCTAAGGAAAACAAAGGAAGTAGGTTACAGTACGCTTGTTCGCCCACTGCTTGAATACTGCTCAGCAGTGTGGGATCCGTACCAGATAGGATTGATAGAAGATATAGAGAAGATCCAACGGAGAGCAGCGCGCTTCGTTACAGGATCATTTAGTAATCGCGAAAGCGTTACGGAGATGATAGATAAACTCCAGTGGAAGACTCTGCAGGAGAGACGCTCAGGAGCTCGGTACGGGCTTTTGTCAAAGTTTCGAGAACATACCTTCACCGAAGAGTCAAGCAGTATATTGCTCCCTCCTACGTATATCTCGCGAAGAGACCATGAGGATAAAATCAGAGAGATTAGAGCCCACACAGAGGCATACCGACAATCCTTCTTTCCACGAACAATACGAGAATGGAATAGAAGGGAGAACCGATAGAGGTACTCAAGGTACCCTCCGCCACACACCGTCAGGTGGCTTGCGGAGTATGGATGTAGATGTAGATGTAGATGCCGGACGCCAGTTTGTGGGATCGAGTTCGTTGTCTGTTGCACGTGCTCTGTCAGGGACGGATAATGCTGATTCTGGAGGACACTGAAGTTGTAGTCCGACGATACCCCACATGTGCCGAATTGGAGACAGACCCTGGCAATCGAGTAGGCCAAGGCAACATATTGACACTCTTTAGGGCATGCTGTGTTACAGCATCAGTCAGTGGCCGAGCGGTATCCTGTTGGAAAACAGCCCCTGAAATGCTGGTCGTGGTGGCGGCACAACAGATCGAAACACCAGATTCAGATACAAATTTGCAGTCAGGTTTCATTACAAAGCGTTTTTTAAAGAAAGCTGTTTTGCATATTCATAGGGGCGATACTAACGCTACTCTTGTGCAAACGGCGTGGAATTTGAAGGGATGCCATCTTTCGAATGATGCAAGATTGTTATCAATTTTTGTTGCCGGGCGGTGTGGCCGAGCAGCTCTAGGCGCTACAGCCTGGAACCGAGCGACCGCTACGGTCGCAGATTCGAATCCTGCCTCGGGCATAGATGTGTGTGATGTCTTTAGGTTTAAGTAGTTTTAAGTTCTAGGGGACTGATGACCTCAGAAGTTAAGTCCCATAGTGCTCAGAGCCATTTTTTTAAATTTTTGCTTATCTTGCATAACTTGATCTTGGTGTTCGGATTTTCTTTCTCGTCCGTGTATTTACTTCGGGGTAAGACTGAAATTAAATCGCACATACAAGGTATTTCAGAACAAAACGGTAAATAGTAGTAAATCAACGATTCGCATCCAAGCGAGAAATAAATTCAGAAGAGATTTGGAATTATGTTTAAAGCGTGTTGGAAGCTACCTAAGTGTTATCATTATCAAACATCGGATGAGTATATTCCGGCTGATTTGCACTTCAATTTAAGCAAACGTTAGTTTTTCATCTGACATTTTCGACACTGTTTGACCTGACCATGTATCGTACAATGATATAACTTTGGACCTACATTCAGTTCTATTTATGGACAGTGTCAACAAAATATGTGACGAATAGAGATTGGAGTAGAGAAGAAATAAATTAAGAAATCATGCCTGATGTGGCAGTTTTACTGCGTGAACAGAAAAAAGGTATAAAACATTAAAGTTTCCTTTTTTCGTGAATGTCAGCGAGAAAAAGTTTCGCAAAGGTTTGAAATTATACGCAAAGTTTGTTGCAAGTGTCCTCTGTTATGACTACTCGAATCTACTTATGTTCTGCCACAACTGTGGGTTCTACGATTGCATTGGGCGAAGGCATATCAAGTAGAACACGTGATATACTAGTTCACTTTATTACATAAATGAATAGAAGATTTACTTATCTTTGATCCACTTCTATGTCATAGGTGCACTGGATAATTTACAACTGACTTGGATTACCAAAGCATCACTTGATGCACTGATTAACAAGCTGTTCCCTTCCAGTGGTTCACAACCCCACAAGAGGCCACAGCAATCCACCCACCCCACCGCCGCCCCTCAACAAAACCAGGTTTATTGTGCGGTTCGGCCCCCAATGGAGCCCTCCCCCGCGAATGTCTGATACCAGACGAATGTAACCCCAAAGGTTTGCGTGTTAGAGTGATTATGGTGTACGCGTACATGGAGACAGTGTTTGCACAGCAATTGCCGACATAGTGAAACTAAGATGGAGTAAGGGGAACCAACCCGCATTCGCCGATGGAAAACCACCTTCATGCACAGGCTGGCCGGCACACCGGACCTCGACACTAATCTTCTGGGAGTATTCATGCCACGGACCGGCACGCCTTCCTGCTCGAGAAGCAGTACGTTAGACCATGCAGTACAAAAGCACATTCACAACACTGCAAGTTCATCTGAATTTTTTACTGTCCCCATCCTACTCGATGACGTTTTATTTTGTGGCTGATGTTCAGAACTGGGGTGAGCTCTTGCTTGCTTCACATAACATCGACGTCAGTGAGGGGTTCTGCTGTTGTTGAGAGGGAATCCTGGTCTTCTGCAGTTTCTCGGGTAAGTTGCTGCGAATTGCAGTGAGCTCTTGCTAATGTCTGTGGTACCGATTCGCGTTGCCGACTTCGCTGTGGCTCCACGATCCCTGGATGATACCATCCTCTCATTCTCACATGTTGAGTTGCGCTGCATTAAGACATATAGACAGTCGATAACTGTAATACTTATTCTCCTGTTAGCAATGGAGAAAGCTAGTAAACCGTGGCGGCTCGGGTCTGATCTATCGAACGTGCCGCGTGTAATATTATCGCTGTATCGCGGAGAAAAGAGAGAAGTGGCGCCCCCTCGTGGGGGAAGTCGGCGAGGCACCGGTCACAGCGGAGTAGTTGGATTTTGAAGGGCGAGCAGAAACAGGGAGATAGGCAGTAGTGCGCGGGGCGTGAAGCCGTGTCTGCCGACGCCGTGTGTGGTGGAAAGAGGAAAGTTTGCCACGTTACCTGATTGTGTTTGGGCGTTCGCGGCGGACTTGGTGGGTAGAGGCGCCGATGCTGTCGGGACCATGCTGCTTTATGATGGATTTACCGTTTGCTTCTAGTGACTACATTCTCGTCTCTATGGCTCTGTGCCTGATGTGATGCCATTGCGAGCACAGTTGGTTTGGATAAAAGCAGCATTTTGTCCTCAGTGTCCATCGTTCTGGCGATTACTGAGTGTGCTTTCCGTTGTGGTGTATTTATTGAGCAGTGTGCTTTGGACGCTTGATCTTACTATTAGGAGTCCATTGCGTAAGGCCGCGTTTATCCTGTGAGAACATGTGTTCTGCATTTAAAACCTCAGTTGTTGTCAGTCACTGAATTGCTCAAATGCATTCATACTTCACTCGTTAAGTGTTACTGTTTTACGCCACTCTGAATGGCAAAATGAGAAAGGGCCTGACTATTACTGATCTTCTAGTGTGTCACTGACTTGGTTGTGTTTCTCAGCCACGTAATTTGTGCGTTTATTATAACGAACCGATGTCTGTTTCTGATTAATGTGTCCCTGTGACATTGAGTGTTAATCTTATAACGAACACTGTTTTAGATATTTAAATCAGTGTGTGCAGGACATATCCTATTTGTGCCTCGCAAGTGGAGAGCGAGAAATGGCTCTGAGCACTATGGGACTTAACATCTGAGGTCATCAGCCCCCTAGAACTTCGAACTACTTAAACCTAACTAACCCAAGGACATCACACACATCCATGCCCGAGGCAGAATTCGAACCTGCGACCATAGCGGTCGCGCGGTCCAGACTGTAGCGCCTAGAACCGCTCGGCCACTCCAGCCGGCAAGTGGAGAGCGGAGGCGGTTTATTGGCCATAATGATGTGTTGGTAGATCCATTTCACGAGTCCAGGCCAGTCACTTGGAGACTTAGAGGTTGTATGTTGTGTTAATACTCCTTATTTTAAGCGTAGTGCGCTCATGCAGGAAGTTTATGTGGTTTTGCGCAGATTGCGCAGATGGAATGTTTAGATGACTCTGAATACACCGTGTTAAGTGGTGTCATCTGAGGTGCTGGAATTAGTGGATCGACAGCTGTTTTGGACACGTTGTATGTGCAAATAATTTATGTACTTATTACATTGGTGAGTTGCTTGCGCTTTGTGTCACAGGTGGTGCTAATTTCATTAATTTCGCCACCGGTCTTCGCAGAGGCTGCGGGAGGAACCGACCCACTGTGGCAAGCAGTTACGTAGTCGCGCCCGCCCACCGTAGCGGGCGTTGTTTACTAGCCCGACGCCTTCCTGTACTTGGTGGCGGGAGCGTGTTGGCTGGTTTCTTACGGCTTGCAGTCTGGGAAACCGTGCCTTTGGTGTACACGTGGGAGACCTACGTTTTGCTTCCAGTACCTCGGAGTGTCTCTATGCGGGTAATGAGAACGACTTATGTAGTTGGTGGCTCAGGCCGAAAGTGGTTCATTTGCTAAACAGAAGGTGTATATGAATTTCTTTCCCATAACTCTGTAAACATGTTTAGGTGGTTGCGTTTTTTTTTTAGTCAATTGAATTTTTGTTCGGAGGTTACTATGTATGGCCATTAACCTATGCAGACATTTAATAGCAAGGAAGTGTATGGAATTCTGGTTTCAAGTTGTGTTGATTTTGTGGGGAATTGCTTTGAACAGACATTTAATTAATTAGTAAACAACTGAATGCTATTTGTGAGTTGAAGTTTATTCTGTTCCTAAACATATTAACGATTATTTTTAGCAGTTCAGTTATGCAGTTAAGCGATTTACAAGGCCTGTTGTGTTGTTTCCTTTTAAAAGTATTATCAATGTTATTAATAAAGAAGTGTGTTGTAAAAAAAAATAAACAGTGAATGAAGTGCCTCAAATCCCTTTGTCCACACCTTCCGTCGTTCACCCTTGGGTGGTATTAACAAGCCGTGAAAGCCCATTTCAGCTAGATTCATGAAATTTGCAAAAATTAAAATAAATTACAAGTACTTTTTTCAAGCCAAGATCGCATTTAGATAAAGCAGTTGAAATACGATGACTGTCTAGTTTCGCTTGTAACAAGCAACCATCTTCATATCATGCACATAATAAATGCAGGTGAACACAAACTAGACATTGTTCTCAAAATATCGACAACACATTTACGTGAATATGTATGCCAAATGTAATGACAGTCTGAAGATGGAATAAATAGGAATAAAGGTCTTAAAACCAAATGCTCTTAGCTTTCACAATTATATATATATATATATATATATATATATATATAGTAAAACTTTCAAGGCTACCTGTATTTCAATGCCAGAAGTGCTAGTCTTGTTAGTTTCGCAGAGGAACTATTTCTAAGATGTTTGGAAGTTAGGAGAATAGGTACTGGCGGAAGCACATGTATACTAAAGCACAAAGGAAAATGGTGTAGGCAGGCGTATTCAAATACAAAGATATGTAAACAGGCAGAATACGGCACTGCAGTCCCCTGTATATGACAGCAAGTATCTGCCGCAGTTGGTAGGTCAGTTACACTGCTACAACGGCAGATTATTACGATTTATGTGAGTTGGTGGTATTATAGTCAAGCACTAACGATGGGACACAGCTTCGCCAATATAGCGATAAAGTGGGGATTTTTCTGTACGACCATTTCACGAGTGTACCGTTAATATCAGGAATGAGGTTCAAATGGTTCAAATGGCTCTGAGCACTGTGGGACTTAACATCTGAAGTCATCAGTCCCCTAGTTCTTATAACTACTTAAACCTTACTAACCTAAGGACATCACACCCATCCATGCCCGAGGCACGATGCGAACCTGCGACCGTAGCAGTCACGCAGTTCCGGACTGAAATACCTAGAACCGCTCGGCCACTGCGGCCGGCCAGAAATCTGGTAAAACATCAAATCTCCGACATCGCTGCATGCAGAAAGAGATCCTGCAAGAACGGTAGTACCAGTTGCTGCAGATTTCAATTCTGAGTCATCAACAAGTGCCAGCCTGCGAAACATTAAACGAAACATAATCGATATTGTCTTTTGGAGCCGAAGGCCGACTCGTATACCCTTGATGACTGCACGACACAAAGCTTTATGCCTTGCCAGGGCCCGTCAGCACCGACACTGCACAGCTTACTGGAAACATGTTCCCCTCTCGGATCCGTCTCGTTTCAAATTGTAGCGAACGGATGGATGTGTACCGATGTGGAACCTCATGAATCTAAGGAGCCTTTATGTCAGTACGAGACTGTTCAAGCTGCTAGACACACTGTAGTGGTGTGTACAGTAGAAGTGACATGGGACCCCACAAACGTCTAGATACGACTCCGACTGGTGACGCGTGCGTAAGCGTCTGATCACCTGCATCCATTAATGTCCACTGTGCATTCTCACGGACTTGGGCAGTTCCAACGGTCAATGAGATATCCAGCAGGTCAATATTTACTACAGAGTGGCTTCAGGAAAACTCTCTACATCTACATCTACATTTATACTCCACAAGCCACCCAACGGTGGGTGGCGGAGGGCACTTTACGTGCCACTGTCATTAACTCCCTTTCCTGTTCCAGTCGCGTATGGTTCGCGGGAACAACGACTGCCGGAAAAGCTTCCATGCGCGCTCGAATCTCTCTAATTTTACATTCGTGATCTCCTAGGGACGTATAAGTAGGGGGAAGCAATATATTCGATATCTCATCTTGAAACGCACCCTCTCGAAACCTGGCGAGCAAGCTACACCGCGATGCAGAGCGCTTCTCTTGCAGAGTCTGCCACTTGAGTTTATTAAACATCTCCGTAACGCTATCACGCTTACCAAATAAATCTGTGACGAAACGCGCCGCTCTTCTTTGGTTCTTCTCTATCTCGTTTGTCAACCCGAACTGGTACGGATCCCACACTGATGAGCAATACTCAAGTATAGGTCGAACGAGTGTTTTGTAAGCCACCTCCCTTGTTGATGGACTACATTTTCTAAGGACTCTCCCAATGAATCTCAACCTGATATCCGCCTTACCAATAATTAATTTTATATGATCATTCCACTTCAAATCGTTCCGCTCCCATACTCCTAGATATTTTACATAAGTAACTGCTACCAGTGTTTGTTCTGCTATCATATAATCATACAATAAAGGATCCTTCTTTCTATGTATTCGCAATACATTAAATTTGTCAATGTTAAGGGTCAGTTGCCACTCCCTGCACCAAGTGCCTATCCGCTGCAGATCTTCCTGCATTTCGCTGCAGTTTTCTAATGCTGCAACTTCTCTGTATAATACATCATCCGCGAAAATCCGCATGGAACTTCCGACACTATCTACTAGGTCATTTATATATATTGAGAAAGTAATGCTCCCATAACACTCCCCTGTAGCAAGCCAGAGGTTACTTTAACGTCTGTAGACGTCTCTCCATTGAGAACAACAAGCTGTGTTCTGTTTGCTAAAAACTCATCAATCCAGCCACACAGCTGGTCTGATATTCTGTAAACTTTTAATTTGTGTATCAGGCGACAGTGCGGAAATGTATCGAACACCTTCCGGAAGTCAAGGAAAATGGCATCTACCTGGGAGCATGTATCTAGTATTTTCTGGGTCTCATGAACAAATGAAGCGAGTTGGGTCTCACACGATCGCTGTTTCCGGAATCCATGTTGATTCCTACAGATTCTGGGTTTCCAGAAATGACATGATACGAGAGCAAAAAACATGTTCTAAAATTCTACAACAGATCGGTGTCATAGGTATAGGTCTATACTTTTGCGCATCTGCTCGACGACCCTTCTTGAAGAGTGGGACTACCTGTGCTCTTTTCCAATCATTTGACCGAGCGAGGTGGCGCAGTGGTTAGCACACTGGACTCGCATTCGGGAGGACGACGGTTCAATCCCGTCTCCGGCCATCCTGATTTAGGTTTTCCGTGATTTCCCTCAATCGTTTCAGGCAAATGCCGGGATGGTTCCTTTGAAAGGGCACGGCCGATTTCTTTCCCAATCCTTCCCTAACCCGAGTTTGCGCTCCGTCTCTAATGACCTCGTTGTCGACGGGACGTTAAACACTAATCTCCTCCTCCCCTCCAATCATTTGGAACCTTCCGATCCTCTAGAGACTTGCGATACACGGCTGTTAGAAGGGGGGCAAGTTCTTTCGCGTACTCTATGTAGAATCGAATTGGTATCCCGTCAGGTCCAGTGGACTTTCCTCTGTTGAGTGATTTCAGTTGGTTTTCTGTTCCTTGGACACTGAGTTTAAACACTTCCACTGTCCACGAAACTCCCAGACATGAACGTTACTGAGAATATCTGCGATGCCTTGCAACGTGCTGTTCAGAAGACATCTCCACGCCCTAGTACTCTTACCGATTTATGGACAGCCGTGCAGGATTCGTGGTGTTCCCTCCAGTACAACTTCAGACATTAGTCGATTCCATGCCACGCCGCGTTGCGGCACTTCTGTATACTTGCGGAGGCCTTAAATGATATTAGGCGGTTGCAGCAATTTCTTTGGCTATTCAATATATATGCAGAGTAAGTACGGTCTTGTTACACTTTCCTGGAGCCCTCTCGGTGAATACTAGCCGTCGAGGGCAACTTTATGATTTCTGTTACGAAGTCTTCGACCCAATCCCATATCTGAGCCGTGGTAAATATTGCTGTTTTGAAGAGCGCGCTGCAGTGCGTAGTGTGAAGCAGTCGCCCTCCGTTTCTGGCGGTGGCGCCGCTGTGGCAGTCGCCTCTGGTGGGAAAGGGGAAAGGTAGCCTGCCCACGTGCATTTAAGGGGCGCTATGAGCTAGCTAGTTGGTCAGTCTGGGTGAGTCTGTAGTCAGTCTCTCGTCCCCAGCTTGCTAGTCTGTCTCTCGTCCAAATTTGTGGGGCAGAGAGAAAACTCAACGAGTGGTCGCCCGGTCGGGGGCTGAGTTCCTGCATCTGAGTCTCCGCGTTAGGCCGCCAGTCTGCTCGAGTTCCTCAGGCAACGGTCATTGGCGGTTGGATCGATCGGTTGGTCGGTCGCACACTGAGACACAAGACGACTTGTTCGTCTTGAGCGTCGGCGCATGTGAGGTCCCCACGTGAGTCCAGTGGGCCGCACCGTATAGCGAGAGGTAGTGACTTCGCGGTTGACACGAGAGCAACAGGAGTCAACCCACGACATCGGTCTGGCCGGTGCGAGCTGCGACGCCGTGAGACGGGAGGTCGGCGCGCTTTCCTGCGTCCGTTGAAGCGTCTAGCAGCGGACGGTTCGGGAGAGCCATTTGGGGGTGCTGCGGCAGGTCTTCGCCAGAAATCGCAGTTTATTAGAAGTTAAGTGATTGGTGACATGTTGTTTCATTTACTTGTTAAATTTTACTTGTTTTTTGGTGAGGTCACCAGCCACTTTGTTTCGGGGTCGTGTGTTAACGAATTTATTGCTTGAAGTGCAACGGTCTAATTCCTGGAATATATTTTTATCTTGCCTATCATCTTGAGAGTTGGTATATGTGTATTGTGGTGAAAAACGTCTATTGTTACCAAAAAATGCGTTTGCTGTTAAGTTTACACATACTGATGATTACGATTTTATCCGTTATTAAAATTACGCTGGTTCTGGAGTGCCTACTGAAAATTGTCACATTCGGTAAAAGATTTGTCATATCCGGTTTTCATTACATATTCTTAATCCTAGATAGAGCAATAGTTAAAGAGCAGTTTTGATAGATATAAAGGATAGTAGAAGAGAAGGCAGCAGTGCAGAAAACTAAAGATGAAACAGCACTACTACAGCTCGGGGCCCTATGCTCGCTACGGCACATATTCATTAAAGCGTAATGAATCCCCTGAGGTCTATTACGCGCTGCAAATACATTTCCGCTTTTGTGTTATAGGCAATGGCGGTACAAATTTTATGTGAGATTGCATTTCATGGGCTTTTATTTAAATGGTCATTTTAGTATATAAAGTAGCCACCCTTCCACCGTATGACTTTCCTTGGACGTTAAAATCAAGTTGCACCTTCGGTGGCTAGTTAATCTTTTAATTTTATTGTTTTGTACCGTTTCCATCCCTCCTTCGGGGTGCATATTTTGTGTGCTTGTGTAAATTGTTAAATATCTTAGTTTAAAGTTATCTGGTGTGTTGCTGATTTGCACCTGTATAGTCTTTCAGAGGTTGTTGTGAGAGGTCGTGACTACGGCCGTGTCAAAAGGGAGCGGCAAGGTTCTCAGCCCGAAAGCTCATACATTAAAAATTTTTTTTGTTTCTGTTGTTGTTGTGGGGTTCAGTCCTAAGACTGGTTTGATGCAGCTCTCCATGCTAATCTATGCCGTGCAAGCTTCTTCATCTCCCAGTACTTACTGCAACCTACATCCTTCTGAATCTCTTGGTCTCCCTGTACGACTTGTACCCTCCACGCCCTCCAGTACTAAATTGGTGATTTCTTGATGCCTGAGAACATGTCCTACCAACCGATCCCTTCTTCTGGTCAAGTTGTGCCCCAAACTCCTCTTCTCCTCAATTCTATTCAATACCTCCTCACTACTTACGTGATCTACCCATCTAATCTTCAGCATTCTTCTGTAGAACCATATTTCCAAACTATTTATCGTCCATGTTTCACTTCCACACATGTCTACACTCCATACAAATACTTTCAGAAACGACTTCGTGACACTTAAATGTATATGCTAACAAAGGTTTCTTCTTCAGAAACGCTTTCCTTGCCATTGCCAGTCTACATTTTATATCCTCTCTACTTCGACCATCATCAGTTACTTTGCTCTCCAAATAGCAAAACTCCTTTACTACTTTGAGTGTCTCATTCCCTAATCTAATTCCCTCAGCATCACCCGACTTAAATCGACTACATTCCATTATCCTCGTTTTGCTTTTGTTGATGTTCATCTTATACCCTCCTTTCAAGACACTGTCTATTCCGTTGAACTGCTCTTCCAAGTCCTTTGCTGTCTCTGACAGAATTACAATGTCATCGGCGAACCTCAAGGTTTTTATTTCTTCTCCATGGAGTTTAATACCTACTCCGAACTTTTCTTTTGTTTCCTTTACTGCTTGCTCAATAGACAGATTGAATAACATCGGGGAGAGGCTACAACACTGTCTCCCTCCCTTTCCCACCACTTCTTGCCTTATAACTGCCATCTGGTTTCTGTTCAAATTGTAAATAGCCTTTCACTCCCTGTATTTTACCCCTGCTACCTTCAGAATATGAAAGAGAGTATTCCAGTCAACATCGTCAAAAGCTTTCTCTACGTCTACAGATGCTAGAAACGTAGGTTTGCCTTTCCTTAATTTTGCTTCTAAGATAAGTAGTAGGGTCTTTCAGCCTCTGAATAAATTGTAACTTGATAATTAGAGGGTGCTTTCTGCTTATAATTTTAAATCCGTTCCTTAAAAAAAAGGCTTTTAGTAAATCTCGTTTGTTTAAAGCTATTTCAATTTGATTTCATGAGTTGCTCCCTGGCAACTACTTCCATGCTCACATAGTGTGATTAAATGTGTTAATGGTATTGATGAGTGGCTAGTAAATAAAGTAAATTCTTAAGAAAAAGTTTTGAAAGTAAATTAACGGTTCAATATCCGTCAATCTAATCGAAATACATCGAACCTTGTTAACAATCTGCAGTGACACACCGTGTCAAACTTCCGAAGCGCTCTGCTAGGCAGATTGTGTATTACTGCTAGTAGAAGCATGGGTTCGCCTCACGAAGAGACATCGGGCCTTCTGACATTTGCTTCACCACTACACTGCTTGGCTCCTGCGGCCGAGACCGCACCCGCTCCTTAAGGCGGACAACGAATTCGGTGCCGTGCTGTCCTTCCGCTGACTGAGCCTGGAATAAAGCGAGCCAATAACACAGCGCCAGACAATTCCGGAGGCATTTGTCTGCGCGGTCGCGTTTCGGGGACGTCGCGGCTCTGCCGGAATCGATCTCGCCGGCGTTGGGGGAGGGGGTGAAGGGGGTGCTTTATGGCCGAGCGGTGCGGCGGGCAGGGTGGCGGAATTTGCGCATGGGCACGCCTGCCATCCAGTCCGCCTAAAGGGGGCCTTGCGCGTGTTGCAGGTGCGAGCGTGGACCCGTTTCGTGCATAAATACGTCATCAGGTACAACACGGGGCCAGCGGGATATACGGACCGTGGGGCGTACGTCTCAGCACGTGACATTACAGGTCTTAGGAGTTCCATTGGCGGCCATCACGGAGAGTGAGTTTCTATTTCACCCGAGTTCAATAATTCTTACCAGCGCGATAACACACGACAGAGTTACAATCTGTGGGTTGATTTCCCTTGGGCCCTGCATGGAGCGGAGCGTTCGCGATGTTTGGCGTGCAAGGCGGCTAGTGTGACGTCAAAAGTTTTTTAAGGGGCTCTTATTTCTCGTGCGACCTGGTCCAGGAGGAAAAATAACCGCGCATTTGTGAAAGTCACCAAATGTGCTGAGCTTCAAACATTTAAATGTGGCACTAATGGAATACCTCAGCAAGGAGAGTAGTTGGTATAGGGTGTCACTATACGGCCAATAAAGGTTGGGCAACACCACAGCAAAATAATTTCAATACCGAATAACTGCTATTCGCAACAATCTGCACTACTGGCCATTAGAATTGCTTTATCACGAAGATGACGTTCTACAGACGCGAAATTTAACCGACACGAAGAAGATGCTGTGATATGCAAACGATTAGCTTTTCAGAGCATTCACACAAGGTTGGCGCCGGTAGTGACACCTAAAACGTGCTGACATGGGGAAAGTTTCAACCGATTTCTCATACACAAACAGAAGTTGACCGGCGTTGCCCGGTGAAACGTTGTTGTGATGCCTCGTGTAAGGAGGAGAAATGCGTACCATCACGTTTCCGACTTTGATAAAGGCCGCATTGTAGCCTATCGCGATTGCGGTTTATCGTATCGCGACATTGCTCCTCGCGTTGGTCGAGATCCAATGACTGTTAGCAGAATATGGAATCGGTGGGTTCAGGAGGGTAATACGGAATGCCGTGTTGGAGCCCAACCGCCTCGTATCACTAGCAGTCGAGATGACAGTCATCTTATCCGCATGGCTGTAACGGATCGTGCAGCCACGTCTCGATCCCTGAGTCAAGAGATGGGGACGTTTGAAGGACAACAACCATCTGCACGAACAGTTCGACGACGTCTGCAGCAGCATGGACTATCAGCTCGGAGACCATGGCTGCGTTTACCCTCGACGCTGCATCGCAGACAGGAGTGCCTGCGACGGTGTACTCAACGACGAACCTGGGTGCACGTATGGCCAAACATCATTTTTTTTATGAATACGGGTTCTGTTTACAGCATCATAGTCGCGTCCGTGTTTGGCGACATCGAGGTGAACGCACATTGGAAGCGTGTATTCATCATCGCCATACTGGCATATCACCCGGCGTGATGTATGGGGTGCCATTGGTTACACGTCTCTGTCACCTCTTGTTCGCATTGACGGCACTTTGGACGTTACATTTCAGATGTGTTACGACCCATGGCTCTACCCTTTATTCGATCACTGAAAAACCCTACATTTCAAAAGGATAATGCACAACCGCATGTTGCACGTCCTGTACGGGCCTTTCTGGATACAGAAAATGTTCGACTGCTGCCCTGGCCAGCACATTCTCCAGATCTCTCACCAATTGAAAACGTCTGGTCAATGGTGGCCGAGCAACTGGCTCGTCACAATACGCCAATCAGTACTCTTGATGAACTGCGGTATCGTGTTGAAGCTGCATGGGCAGCTGTACCAGTACACGCCATCCAAGCTCTGTTTGACTCAATGCCCAGGCGTATCAGGGCCGTTATTACGGCCAGAGGTGGTTGTTCTGGGAACTGGTTTCTCGGGATTTATGCAGCCAAATTGCGTGAAAATGTAATCACATGTCATTTCTAATATAATATATTTGTACAACGAATACCCGTTTATCATCTGCATTTCTTCTTGGTGTAGCAATTTTAGTGGCCAGTAGTGTATTAACTGTGGAACAAGGATAGTGTACCGATCAACGTAAGTTATTATGTAGCCGGAATTTGTCACATAGTAATCGACCTCCTAGTCGTGAGCACGTACGGTTATTTCTCACTTTTCAAACTGTATGCATATCTTGTCTAAATTATTTGTTAATTGTTTTTGATCATCTGGTGTTTTTACGATATGGTAAAAGACGGTATCATCTGCAGACCATCTAACAGAGTTGCTCTCATTACTTCGTGTCAATAAGAGCTACCTGTGTTTCACAACAATGATATTTTCTAAATTCATGGTGAAATGTTTCAATATATCGTTTTCATCAAAGTAGTCCATAATGTTCGAACACAGTAGCTTTTATAAAATCCTACTGCAAATCCACTTTGGTGATAACGGCCTGTAATTCAATGGGTTCCTACCATTTCCTCCCTTCTGAATTCGTGTTAGCTGCGCATATTTTCAGTCTTTAGGTAGGGATGTTTCGTTGATGTGTGAATTCCTAAGAGACCAAACTGCTGGGGTCATCGGTCACTAGACTTATACCCCACTTACACTAACTTAAACTATCTTATGCTGAGAAGAACACACTCACATACTCCCATGACGGAGGAAAAACTCGAATCTCCTTGGGGAGGGGCCGCGCTATCCGTGCAAGGCGCCTCTAACCAGCGGCCACTGCGCACGACTATGTTTCATTGAGCGAGCGGTTGTATATGGTTGTTTAGTACAGAGCCTTTTATATCAGCCTGATCTGGAAGGAACCTAATTGGTATATAGTTTGGACAGAAAGACTTGCATTTAGTAAGTGCACTGGGTTGCTTCGACACACTGAGGTCATCAGCTTTTAAGTTTCCGACGTTGGCAGCTGCTCTTGATCCGAAATCTGGAAGTTTTTGCTTCCTCTTCTTCGGTGAAGGAACTTCGGGAATTCGTGTTTGGCAAATCCACTCTAGTGACACTGTCATGAAAAACGTACTTTTGCAGGTTGTTGGATTGCTGCAGGGAATTGATTAGTGGGTGTAGAACAAATGAATGTCTTAATCCATCTTGCGAGTCAAAGCGAGGATGCCTGTTGCCCAAACAGGCAAGCTGCCGCAGATTATCAGACGAACGAGCAGGATACTTTATTCCCATTCAAACCAGGCTGTCGCTAAGCCAAGCAGACCGAAGGGGTCCTGCTTGCCTGCCCGTCTTACTGCTGTGCTACACTACATAACATTTTATACTGTGTAAGACGTCGTGGTGTCCTGACCTTCATTGCTTACATATGCCGCCCTCACAATCATACCGAGCGAGGTGGCGCAGTGGTTAGACACTGGACTCGCATTCGGGAGGACGACGGTTCAATCCCGCGTGCGGCCATCCTGATTTAGGTTTTCCGTGATTTCCCTAAATCGCTCCAGGCAAATGCCGGGATGGTTCCTTTCAAAGGGCACGGCCGACTTCCTTCCCCGTCCTTCCCTAATCCGATGAGACTGATGACCTCGCTGTCTGGTCTCCTTCCCCAAACAACCCAACCCCAACCCACAATCATATTCCGCACATCAAAACGCTTCATTCGAACCCAAACTCTATAAGATAAAGTCAATGTTGTGTGAATTGATATAAACAATATGCAAATTACTAATTAATAGCAAATGCGCACCGAGATTGAAATACTCAAGGCTGGCGTACACACACACATTCAAGCCACTATGATAGCAGATCGCGAGACTCAAACCGCACGCTGGGGGGGCCGGTCCCTTCAGAGGACGACTCGGCCTATCTATGTTGGCGGGGTGACTGCCCATAGAGCAGACAGCGTTTGCCTGAGTGAAAGGCAGAACGACCGCGTGTTCGGCTTAAAAGCAAATTCCGCTACATTGTGTGGGAGCGCCCAGCCTACGCATTCTTTACAACATAGCACGCAGTTTCAGAGATTTTCACAGGGAGACGGCAAACGCTACAGATTTCCGGATTGGTCGCCTTGAACGAAATTTCATTCTCCCGTTTTAGATGAGCAGTGCTAATTGGCAGACGATATTCCTGACGCCTTGAGCTGAAGGAGTAATGGAAGAGACCGAAAGATATACCCCTTCATATCTGGCTTGGAGAGGGGCCGTTCCATTGTCGCTCTTGGAGCGAGAACACGTAACGAGAGTGTGCGCGCTCGTACGTGTACTCAAAGAGCGAGTAACAAGTCTCTCCTCAGTACTTCACTGGGAGAGCACCTCTGTCGAGAGCGAATCGAAATGCGACTCTATACTGAGTCCATGAGATTAAACGTTGCTCTCTGTGTTGGCCGACACACTTATTGTGCGGTGTGAATGGACTGTGTCATAGTTAAACAACTGTGAGCGAATTTTTGAGTGGCATCGCAGTGGACTGGTTATCTGTCCAGTGTACCACGCCAATAGTTAGACTAGGGGCAAATAGGAGTCCTTAACTTCATCAAGGCGTAGGGAGAGTTTGACTGGCGAAGGTCAATCCAGATAGAAGGAGAGTTAACTTACTTTTCGGCAGCAAGCGGTGCAGACAGCAGTCATCGTAGCTTACGGTATCATGCGCTACAGCTGTTTCGAGTCCCTTATTTCCTCCACAACAGTACACTTCACTGCATTTCACATGCGACAGCGTCGACCGTACCTAGCAACATTCTAATGGATAATTATTCAAGTTGATTAGGCGTGGCTCTCAGCCATTCTGCCAAGTCAATAACAATCAACCTTTGTATAGAAATTTCATTAGTGAATCCTAGCCTTGTAGAGGTAACTTCACGTTCCGAAAAGAGCCGGGAAATTACTTGTTCAGTTCATATCCAAAAGTGCCATTGTGATTTCTCAGAATTTTTGCAACATAAATAATAATCTTCGTTAGTTTCCTGTTTTTCTTACACTAACTAGCACTACTCCAGTACCCAAGTATCCCACTAGTTACATAAGAAATTTTGTGAATTTTTGTGTCGTTTCCTTACGCTGGACGACACCAGAAGATATTTATTGCTGAAAGTTTTTCATGCATTTCTCTTTAGAACGTTAGGAGCGTATGTCTGACTTCTGTAGTAGTGTGGAGGTGGAAATTGCACCTTGCAGGAGCTACAGGGTAAAGCGTAAATCTGAGATTAATCCATTGCGCAGAATGACAGAATAGCACCCACATGCTTACAACTGTATATATTCATTCCAGTGTTATGAGTGGGATTCGGAAGTTAATGAGAAGCCTCCTTTAACCCGAGTGTCACAAGACGAGGCTCAGTGAAATAGAATGAAGAGCCAATGAAACTGGTACACCTGTCTAATATCGTGTAGAGCACCGCAAGTGCGCCGAAGTGCCGCAACACGACGTGGCATGGACTCGACTAATGTCTGAGGTAGTGCTCGAGGGAACTGACACCATGAACCTTGCAGGACTCTACATAAATCGTTTAGAGTACGAGGGAGTGGAGATCTCTTCTGAACAAGAGTTTGGTGGCCAGCGAAAGTGTTTAAACGCAGAAGTGGGTTCATCTATCATTTCCGGACGCGTGGAGCGTCGCATTGTACAGCTGGAATTTCCCGTCGGAATGCACAGTGGGCATGAATGAATGCAGGTAACCTGACAGGATGCTTACGGACGTGAGAGTCGTATCTAGGCGTATCAGGGGTCTGACATGACTCCAACTGGACACGCCCCACAAAATTATAGAGCCTTTACCAGTTAGAACAGTCCCCTGATGACATGCGGGGTCCGAGGTGGTACCGAGGCAGCATTTAGAATAATATTTGTCGTATTTTGCTGAAATATGATGTGAAGTGTGTTTTTAGATCAGGATCAGAGTCCTTTTATGCTCCGTAAAAGGATGATTTGGGTTTGCGTAATGCCGGTGTCTACAGTATGCCTTGCAATTGTGGCATGTGATATATTGGTCGGTCTCTCACAGCTGTGGAGCATCGCTGCGCTGAGCATACGCAGCACACACGTTCACGACACACGAGAAAATCCGCCATCCAGAACACCGTATTGCGACCTGTCATCTCATGGAATATAACAACACGGAGAATCCGACATCCACTTCCAGCTACTGAAATGGTGTTAGTAAGGAAGCAGTTGAAATTAAATTATAAAATAACCTTATAAATAGTAAAGGCGGTTTTGTTCAGATTTGGCCGTGCGGTTCTAGGCGCTACAGTCTGGAGCCGAGCGACCGCTACGGTCGCAGGTTCGAATCCTGCCTCGGGCATGGATGTGTGTGATGTCCTTAGTTTAGTTTGGTTTAATTAGTTCTGAGTTCTAGGCGACTGATGACCTGAGACGTTAAGTCGCATAGTGCTCAGAGCCATTTTGTACCATTTTGTTCAGATTATGTATGATATCCTGCTCCTTCCCTTGTCACAACATAAACAGGCATAGATTATCCTATCTCATCTGCTGATTATTAATTTCGCTGTAGATAACTAATGATGTCTGAACTGAAATTGAATTCCTGCGGAACAGGCCATGAAGGGCCAATGGTTCCGACCGGCCGCCGTGTCATCCTCAGCCCATTGGCGTCTCTGGATGCGGAAATGGAGGGGCGTGTGGTCAGCTCACCACACTCCCGGCCGCATGTCAGTTTCCGAGACCGGAGCCGCTGCTTCACAACCAAGTAACTCCTCAGTTTGCCTCACAAGGGCTGAGTGCACCCCACTTGCCAACGGCGCTCGGTGGAGCGAATGGTCACCCATTCAAGTACTAGCCCAGCCCGACATCCCTTAACTTCTGTGATCTGACGGGAACCGGTGTTACCACTGCAGCAAGGCCATTGGGCAACTAGTGATGTCTGTTATCTTTTATTTAAGGCGCTTATGTTTACAGTGTATATATGTATGTGTGTGTGTTTTTGTGTTGTATTTCCATACTCTCTGTGAAAACCGACGTTTCATATTCTCTCGCAAAGTACTTACTTCCTGCTTCTTTGCCTCGAAAATGGCTGGGTGTGCTGCTGTCGAAATATCGGCAGTCGTCGACGACGTCTCTCGGCTGCATTCCCCTAACTTATTTGAACAAATCTGTAGCTATTTATTCCAGGTACCAGAGCACCTGTTATGCCAATGCGCTACTTGTGGTCACGTACTCAGCAACACGAGTGGAAACTCGCTCATTCCCGCTGTGCTGGGAGGTTATACCGAGCGAGCGTTGCCTGTCTCGCAACAAATCAACATCACAGTTGCCTTAGCCCGTCCTTACCAATTACTGTTGAGTAACATAATATTTCACCACACCTCTTCACCCATTTTTCCCTTACGATGGTCGTGTCACGCTACATTAGACTTTAAGATATTTTTGTTTGTTATATTTCTCAAAGGAGAGGTCCATATTATTAGTATTTTTCCCTCATGTGACTGGTGAGATGTTAAGCCATCTACGATTCACTTTGTTTCCTAAGCTGAATATTTTTATCAATTATTTGTGAGACTTAGTTTTCCAGTTACCAAAACTTACTAGTTTTATTCTCCTGTTTTGTCAGTTGCAACAGTAGACACGGTGCGTGTTTCCTTCATGTAGTAACTGATCCCACTTTACTTTTACTGTTGCTAGCCACACTTGATTTTGGGCAAGTGTGATATGTTGAATCGAGATATGTATTTTTAGTGAATGTCATACTCGTTTGGCGTGTGCCAAGAGATCTACCTTTTACTAAAGTTATGTACCTTATTCTGCTGTATTGCCTACACATAATACAGTCTATAGTGCTCATCTTTCTACGGTTATGGCGTAATGTCTGGTACTGATATCTTTGAAGGTTTATTTCATACCATCAGCTGAATTGAAGTGTTGCAGCAAGAGGTACCTTAAACGTAATGTATGCTCTGCGTTTAACCTGTGTCCAATGATCTAATTATTGTATCGTTTGGGCTTTAGTTCTCCGGACACTGATGGTTTCTACTCTGTTTCAGAGTTGTGCTAATGACTCGTACTGGAAGCATGACAACCCTATGTTGCAGAGGGGAGAAGATTTTAGTTCCATCACTTACTTATGCAGTGTGAATAACATGTGTGTTTGTATTTGAGACTGAAAACTTACAATTTCAAGGTCGCACACAAAATCTTTTTTGATTACAGATTTCAGCTGCTGCTGTAGTCATCTTAAAACTTAAGATAAAATATAGATATTTTACACATGTTAGAAACATATAACAACTTACAGAACTACACATAATGAAGTACTTAGTTGCAAGAGTATATACAGGAATTAATTACGGAAGACATATCATAAAAAATTCTTGATTAGTGTTGGTGCTATTATACCTTCACACAATGTTAAAACCATTCTTAACAAGACAATATCCATACATGACACAATGCAAACAGCTTCTCATCATTGGTGACCACTGAAACGATGAAATATTGTTTTTAATTGTGTCATATATGGACGTTGTCATTCTAAGGAAGATTTTAACCACAAATGAAGGATGATTCACGGTATGCATTCCGTAATACTGTCGAATCCGAATACAACATTATGTGCAGTTCTGTAAGTTGTGATATGTTGCTAACACGAGACTGTATCTGTTTTATATTTTAAGTCTGAAGATGAGTAGCTTGTTAACCGAAACTCTTAATTCATCCAAATCAAGAAAACTTCTTGTGGGATATTGACTTCATTGAGTTTTCAAACCCTAACATAAATAAAAAATTTACAACAGATATCTCCTGGTCGACGACGCTAATAAACTTGATAATATCTGTGCGTTGTGCTATCTGTAGAGTTACTTGCACTGTAGTTTGTATTGGCATGTGTTGTAGTCACATGTTGTGTTTGTAACATGTGTGATATTTTCGTATGAGATGGGCGTCCATTGCAGAGTGACTCGCCTTTTTACCCCTTCAGTAGGTCACGGTTACTGTTGCATATGCCAAATAGATTATTGCATGATGAAACGCAGTTTGGAAGAAATTAAGATGTAGAGGCTGTCTTACACCATTTGCATAACGTAATGTGCTCACCAGTGCCTGGCCAAGAACATTGGTACAATTTACGTTATAGTGCCTTCTTACCGATAATGACCTACTATTATCATAGGTCTTGCATATAGGAGTCCTGACCTGGGTCGCATATTTGCCAAGTTGAACATAGTTTATATTGCGCAACACCACATCATATACTCTATGACAGAGTAAGCTTTTTGCTTACATATGTTTTCTTTGTATAACCAAGGGCAAAAATGCATATTACTATACTGTATACTGTCTAGTTACTTTTAACGTCTCACTATTGCATTACAGCCTGTGTGTAGGAGTCCTTATCTAATCCAGGATTTGCATTGGCTGGACAATGGGAGTGGCGCATCGTAGATTCTCATGTTTAATATGTATTGCATGATAAATATTGTTTCTACCATGCAGGGATAGATATTTCGCATGTGACTGTGTTTAATGTGACTTAACTGTACGTAACTGATTCTACAAATACACGCACGCGCCCCTCCCCTTCCCCCCCCCCCTCACGCCCCGTCTCCCCCCCCCCCCCCCCCCACACACACACCGCCACCATCCTATGGCGTATTATGCACTAAAACATCTGTTTAGTAACATACTTATTGTGTTAGCTGTTTGTCTTTCAGCGACTGTTACATGGATGCTGCATTCGACCGCTGTCTGCAGGTGAAGTCTTTTACAGTTTTAATACTATAATAGGCACGTGAACATCTGTAAATTAAATTAGTTTCTCATAATTCAGTTGAAAAACACCGGGACAAATAATGGTGGACTAAATCACCAAAGCCGGTTGCACTCAAATAAAAACTAATTCACGTTGGTGATGGTGGTATTGTTGACAAAAATGAAT
This sequence comes from Schistocerca serialis cubense, assembly GCF_023864345.2. NCBI lineage: Eukaryota > Metazoa > Arthropoda > Insecta > Orthoptera > Acrididae > Schistocerca > Schistocerca serialis. The sequence goes on along the minus strand of NC_064647.1, from coordinate 216,908,505 downwards.
AAATTACTTCCTCGTTTAGTCTTCTCCCAGTTTCGTTCCACCTCCCCCCTAATCATTCACATACTCTTATTCTAGTCTCCTCTCCTTTCTCAAGGATGGTTTTTAATTTTTACAGGTGAAAATATTGACACACTTTCTCTCTCTTTCTCTCTCTCTCTCTCTCTTTTTTCAGACTGGTTGGCGGCAGCAAATTCCTCTCCTTTACCAACCCGTTCATCTCAGACTAGCACTTGCAACCAACGTCCTCAATTTTCTTCTGCATGTTTTCCAGTCTCTGTCTTCCTCTTCAGCTTTTGCCTTCCAGAACACCCTCTAGTACATGCAAGCCACTGCCCAATGTCTTAACAAATGTCCTATCATCCTGCCTCTTCTCCTTGTCTGAATTTTTCACATATTCCTACTCTGCACAGAACTTCTACTTTCCAAACCTTATCAATCCACCTAATTTTCTACATCCATTTATTGCACCATATCTCAAATGCTTCCATCCTCTTCTGTTCCCGTTTTCCAGCAATCCATGTTTCACTACCATACAATGCTATGCTCCAAATGTATATTATCAGAAATTTCTTCCTCAAATTAAGACCTACTTTTGATAGTAGTAGACTTCTCTTTAGCAGGAGTGCCATTCTTGGCTGTGCTAGTCTGATTTTGATGTCCTCCTTGTTCTGTCCAACATGGGTTATTTTGTGGCATCGGTAGGAGAATTCCTTACCTTCACCTACTTCGTGACCATCAATTCTGATGTTAAAAAGTTTCGCGCTGTTCTCATTTCTGCTACTTCTCATTACATTCGTCTTTATCCATCTTGCATTTTAATCCCACTCCTGAACTTTTCAGTTGCTTCATTACTTGTTCGATGTACAGATCGAACAGTAGGGGCGAAAGACTACATACATGTCTCACACCCTTTTTTATCTGAGCACTTCGTACTTGGTCGTCCACTCTTATTATTCCTTCTCGGCTCTTTTATATGCTATTTATTACAAGTCTCTTCCTGTAGCTTATCCCAACTTTTCTCAATGTTCCGAACATCTTGCACCATTTTATATTGTCGAACGCTTTTTCTAGGGCGACAAATTCTGTGAACGTGCCTTAAGTTTTTCTTTAGCCTCGCTACTATTCTCAACCGCTACGTCAGAACTGCCCCTCTGCTACCTTTATCTTTCGTAAAGCCAAATTCATCGTTATGTAACGCTTCCTCAATTTTCTTATCCATTCTTCTTAATATTATTCTTGTCAGCAACTTCGTTGCTTGAGTTGTTAAGCTGACTATGCGATAAATCTTCCACTTGTCACCTCTAGCAGTATTTGGAATGTGTGGAAGTCAGGTGGTACGTCTACAGACTCTTACATTCTATACACTAACTTCTTATGTTATTTACCTATGTTTCTCTCTTTTACTTCTGTAATTGCCCTTTTTAGAGATGTCAATTTCTCTTCAAGTGTACTGCGTACTGATCTGCTCCTTGTTGATGTATCTATGACCATAGAGAACGTGAAACATATCTCGTCATTCCTTACTACTTACGTATCGCACTTCCTTGCGTATTGATTCTTCCTGACTCACCGTCTTAAACTTCAACCTACTCTTCATCAAAATTATATAGTGATCTAAGGCTATATGTGATCCTGGATAAGCCTTACAACACAGTATCTGATTTCGGTATCTTTGTCGAACCAAGATATAATTTAACCGAAATCTTCCTGTATCACCCGCTTGTACCTCTTGAACATGTTTCTCCTTTTACTATCTGAAATTTATTACAGAACTGAGTTAGTCGTTCTCATATCTCATTATTTCTCCCAAGCCCATATTATTCTCCTGCAACCTCTTCTTTTCCTTCCCCTACAACTGCATTCTAGTCTCGCATGAGTATAAGAGTTTTATCTCCCTTTGCGTTCTGTATTACTCTTCCAATATGCTCACATACTTTTTCTATCTCTTCATCGTCAGCTTTCGACGTCGGTATGTATATCTGGACTATCGTTGCTGGTGTTGATTTGTTGACGATTCTGATAAGAACAATCCTGTCACTGAAATGTTCACAGTACTACACTCTCTGCCCTACCTTCCTATTCATAATGAGTCCTACTCCTTTTTTACCCTTTTCTGCTGCTGTTGAAATTACCCTATACTCATCTTAACAGAAATCCTTATGTTATTTTCATTTCACTTCACTGACCCCTAGCCGGCCGGAGTGGCCGTGCGGTTATAGGCGCTACAGTCTGGAGCCGAGCGACCGCTCCGGTCGCAGGTTCGAATCCTGCCTCGGGCATGGATGTGTGTGATGTCCTTAGGTTAGTTAGGTTTAATTAGTTCTAAGTTCTAGGCGACTGATGACCTTAGAAGTTAAGTCGCATAGTGCTCAGAGCCATTTGAACCATTTTGAACTGACCCCTACTATAACTAGACTGAGCCGTTACACTTCTCTTTCCTATTTTCTAGCTTCCCTATCACGTTCAGACTTGTGATATTCCACACACCGACTCGTAGAACGTTAACCTTTCGCCTGTTATTCAGTCTTTTTCCAATGGTGACCTTTTCTTTGGCACTACCACTCGCAAATCCGACTGTGGGACTTTTGTGTCTAGACAAGACAGCCTAGACACAAAGAGAGGAAGCCGAAAGGCACGCGCTTAAACTCACGCAGGCTGGCGTGAGATCTGAAACAGGATACGTAATGAATGCTATAAAGAAAAATACGTAGCTTCTGGAATACTTAACTTTAATCCACATTTGTAGAACATCGCTCTTGATGATACATTAATAGAATCTCAATATCAATTGAATTCGGCGCCTTGCTAGGTCGTAGCAAATGTAGCTGAAGGCTATGCTAACTATCGTCTCGGCAAATGAGAGCGTAGTTGTCAGTGAACCATTGCTATGAACGTCGGCTGTACAACTGGGGCGAGTGCTAGTAAGTCTCTCTAGACCTGTCGTGTGGTGGCGCTCGGTCTGCTATCACTGACAATGGCGACACGCGGGTCCGACGTATACTAATGGACCGCGGCCGATTTAAAGGCTACCACCTAGCAAATGTGGTGTCTGGCGGTGACACCACAGGGACTACTCCGAAATCTTTTACCGCCGGAGAGATCATCATGACACTTTTTCTCCTCAGGTCACATGTCCTGTGGATACATGTTACGTGTCTTTAATGCAGTGGTTTCTGTTGTCTTCTCCTGATGCCGACGATCACTGCTGATTTTTGCGCCTTTTGGGGCAGATTCCCACCCCTAGGACAAGAGAATGCCCTGAACCTGTGTCCACCCCTCGCCTTCTTTGGCGAGAGCGTTGTTTGATTTAGGGTGTCGGAAGTCTTTCGGCCGCCGGTGCTGAATATTAATCAACATTTAAGGGGCGGCACGTTTGACTACTACTAATCAAAGACGCTACCCCTAGGCCAGGGGTGCACCTCCCAGGCCTTTAGGAGACGATAACTGTCTTGATCCGATAATCCCTTTAATCGTTTACGTGGCGCGTGAGGTTGTGAGAGCGTTCTGTTCGCTTTAAACGATCCAATCCGCAAGGCACTCTTCAAGCGGTCTTAATATATGGCCTAGGCTCTTCTTTTTGACGATGGTTATAAGGTTATTAGAAGCTTACTACTAGCAGGGTGATTATGGTCACCACCTAAGGACTTTGTAAGCGTGATGTTATATGTGTCGTTGCTGTCACGGAATATGACGCAATAAATGTGTTCCGTTACGTGATTATTAATTGAGCTTTATATTATAGCGTACACATTGAAATATTTTTTACAGTGAATAAAAATATAATAGAACTTTGTAATGCTTTTGCTTAAGTTGTCTTTGATATTTTAGCTCATGTGATATATAATATTGACTGTGTATCGTCAAGTACGTTAGATTCATTTATTGTTATACTTACTGTCCGCTGAAGACGCAAATGAAGCTGAGGCGGAAGCGTTTATACAATTTTTTTTTTATAAATACGTGCTACGTTTATACTGTTTTTGTATAAAAATTAGAGTTGTGTACCATTATGTACACTATAATCATTTTAGTGTTATATAGACTAACCATTGGCGGCGCTAAAAGGCGGGATGCTTATGTGTTCACAAGATTACTTTTGTACATGCATTACGTATATTGCAACTATATTTTAATATCAGCTAAAATAGATATATTTTATGGTCATATGTACAGCTATTTTGTATTTGTAGTTTTGTAAAGTACAAGAAACAAGTTCCCCATGTCGTACTTCCTTCAGCGCCCGTTATTCATTTTACCTAACGACTTTCAGTCCTAAGGTAACACTATTTTGCTGCACGCAGAACTGGACTAGATTATACAAATGGTACCTTGCACACGCCATTCACACAAGCAATGTGGCCAATGTATACACATTACTGTATTATGGAAGTGCTTATGTGATATGTAATAATCTCGTCAAACGTATTTCTAGTTTGATTGACTTTATGTATTCCTTACGTTAACTGTACCGCAGTACGCTGTGTTCTGTAAGGTGGCTTGTTAATGGTCTAACGTCCGGAAATAGTCGCCGTTTAAATAAAAACAAACTTGTGTGCAGCTTTGACGGTTTTTCAGTTCCATGAATCAGAGGAATTTGATACCATTGATATCCAGAATGCTGTAAGGGAGTAAATTAGTGAATTACATATACCTTCCTTTGTTGGTGTAACAAATGTGCACGCAAAATTTGAAGAAAATCTGAATTGGTCTAGCGGGCATCACGAGACAACGTCGAGAAAGCTGCCAAATACATGAAAAACACCGTCTTCACTACGGCACTAGACGTTTTGGTACGCGAAACAGTTCTGGAAAATTAGCCATACTGTCATAGCCTCAGAATATATTCCGCTCATTTTTCCATAAATTACTTTTATTTTCGGCGAATAAAACAGAGGGGCCTCCAAGCCTCGTTCGGCCAGGAAGGCCGTATCGGTATTGAATTGTGTTCGGGACGGCGACCCGTCGCGCCGCTATCTCGCGCCGCCAGACAGCTGCCATCCGTCTCCATGCGCGCGCCAGAAATACGGCCCCGCTGATGACGCGATATACGGGCCGGCCGCGGGCCCCTGGAACAGGGGAGCGGCGGCAGGCGGCCAGAATGACGGGAATTTATAGTCGTCCGGGCAGAACGCGATCCGAGTGGGCGTGGCCGCTGGCGAAATTGTCGAAACTGAAATTGACTCACGCGGAGGCGATACGCCAGCGGGCGGACTTAACGTTGCCTAATGAGGGGCCGATGTAATTCTAGGCGAACAACATTCGCTGATTCTTTGTTTCTTTCTTTCTTTTGCTACTACCTTTAACCCGCATTGTGCGCAGGATCGGCAGGATTAAGAACGGATATGGTATGGTTAATTTGAATGTGTTTCAAATGTTTGCGAGTCGTGTAACTGAGGCCCGACGTGTGGACCAGCCCAGTATTCACCTACATGGATGTGGAAAACCGCCTAAAAACTACATCCAGGCTGGCCGGCACACCGGCCGTCGTCGTTAATACGCCAGGCGGTTTCGATCCGGAGCGGTTGATGACGTCAGCGGTCAGAGATTAAGGCAGCAAACTTAAAGTTGTTAATGAGTTCGTTATTTGTCACTATAGGTGGCTGAGACTCAGACACCTGTTTATTAGTAAGTAAATGTCTCCTTTAAGGGTAAGAAAGATGAGATATGATGAAGCTGAAAAATGACGTTATCCCGTACGCGTGCTGCAGCCCAGGAAGCGTTCTCGGCTATTCAGTTTGATTAACTTGTCTGCGAATTTTACAATATCTATCCAACTCGACCTTTTTATGACTGCAGGGAAGTTTAGAATTGTTGGAACCATTAGGTCAAGAGTAACGATAATGTTCCAGCAGGATAATGCAAGACCGAAAGTCGCAGTTCACAGCACAACGCTTTGAAGAAAGTACGCTTCACAGAATTCCCTGCAAGGCCAACTGATTCGTCATCCGTAAAATACGTCTAGCAAATGCGGGGCGGAAATGGGGATGGGGGTACGTAAACAGTCGTGCCAGTATCCAGAAGCGTTTAGCAGGTGTTTTAGTATATGTTTCAGGTATGGCAATAAATGCCTAATTTTATCTGTCAAATCAGCCTGAGAAACATTAAAATAGAAAAAAAGGGTTTCCACGAATAAAATTTTAATGGAAAACTCACATCTGCTCATATATGCTCTCTCTTGCTCTCTCTGTTTCTCTCTCTCTCTCTCTCTCTCTCTTTCTCTCTCTCAGTCACAAGGTATGCAGGCTGAGACGGTCTGTAATCTATCGGAGACAATAGTTTGCTTGAGTGCTGATGATAGGGTAAAGCGATGACACGCAGACGATCTGATGAGAGTACTGTTTTGGTTGGGCAAGCCCATATGAGGTTGGGACAGCGAGCGAGTTGCTGTTCTCCTCTCCATTTGTTTATGTACGATCACTAGAGGGAGTGGCGCGAAAGTGTGTCCTCATCATTGTGTCAAACAGTAGTCGAGGTTGAACAATGCGTACGGACGAATATGCAACTACAGCTGCGCTGACAGTGTGATGTTTCGAATGTATCAGCATATATGTATTTTTCTGAGTGTGAAGTGATATTTACTTATCTTGCTCGGGATTCTATTGGCATATGCTGTCCCGTATGGAAGTAAGCTCCACGTTTCACCGAATCGAGTCGCCCGCTGAAATCTTACTGGGTTGAGGATTGTGTGGCTCACTAAATGTACGAGACGGCCGTTGTCGCCGAGCGGTTGTAGACGCTTCAGTCCGGAACCGCGCTCCTGCTACGGTGGCAGGTTCGAATCCTGCCTGGGGCATGGATGTGTGTGATGTCCTTAGGTTAGTTAGGTTTAAGTAGTTGTAAGTCTAGGGGACTGATGACCATAGATGTTAATTTTGGTAAACATTTTAGGAATACAGTGATCAACTAATTGTTATATTTAGATTAAAGTTCAGTCTTGATCACGTTATGTCTGTTTTAATGAGTAACCGGTTTCGGTTTTTTCTATAAAACCATCATCAGACCCATTGGCTCCCTTGGGTTGGTAGGTGGAGCTCTCCTTGCTGCTGTGCAGTCAACTGATCAGTTGACTGCACAGCAGCAAGGAGAGCTCCACCTACCAACCCAAGGGAGTCAATGGGTCTGATGATGGTTTTATAGAAAAAACCAAAACCGGTTACTCATTAAAACAGACATAACATGATCAAGACTGAACTTTAATCTAAACATAGATGTTAAGTCCCACAGTGCTCAGAGCCATTTGAATCATTTGAACTAAATGAACACCTTTAATCGGCTTCACGCTGGAAGATGTTTTTTCTGGTTAGGCAAACATCACTACTCAGTTATAAGAGTGAGGATACGCAAGCTTATGAAACAAACTCTGTTCCTTGCCCGTGGTTTTCATTGTTTGAGTGGGTTCTCGTCCTATGTCCAACAACAATGACCTTTACTAGTTTCTTCTTTAATAGTTTTTTCTTGTGCGTTACGTTTATTACGTGATTGGCTGACTCCACTAGAAACAGCGTTTTGCTATTACAAGTTGTTTTTAAACTTTGTTAAATCTCTCTGTTAATGGTTTAGAGCTTACAAAGTGTTTTAAACAGTGCCGTGGGTTACTAAAAGTGACTAAGAAGTAACTACTGCAAGCTGCAATCGTCAGCTTCTTAATTCACTTCGGTGGTCGTTCGTAAACTGTTACGCTACAGGACGGCTAGTGCTGGGGTTCGATTTCTTAAAAGCAAATTAATACACTATGTGATTAAAAGTAACCGGACACCCCCCGGAAACATATGAGTTTCGTATTAGGTGCATTGTGCTGCTACCTACTGCCAGGTACTCCATATCAGCGACTTCAGTAGCCATTAGAGAGGGGAATTGGGCTCCCGCGGAACTCACTGACTTCGAACGTGGTCAGCTGACAGGGTATCACTTGTGTCATAGATCTGTACGCGAGGTTTCAACTCTTATAAGCATCCCTAGGTCCTCTGTTTCAAAAGTGACAGTGAAATGGAAACGTGAAGACACACGTAAAACACAAAAGCGTGAAGACCGAAGTCGTCTGTTGACTGACAGAGACCGCCGATAGTTGAAGAGGGTCGTAGTGTCTAATAGGCAGACATGTATCCAGACCATCACACAGGAATTCCAAACTGCATCAGGGTCCACTGCAAGTGTTATGACAGATAGGCGGGTGGTGAGAAAACCTGGATTTCATGGTCGAGCGACTACACATAAGCCACACATCACGCCAGTAAATGACAAACGACGCCTCGCTTGGTGCTAGGAGCGTAAACATTGGGCGATTGAACAGTGGAAAAAGGTTTTCTGGAGTGACGAATCACGGTACACAAAGTGGCGATCCGATGGCAGGGTGTGGGTATGGCGAATGCCCAGTGAACGCCATCTTCAAGCGTCTGTAGTGCCAACAGTAAAAGTCGGAGGCGGTGGTGCTATGGTGTGGTCGTGTTTTTCATTGAGGGGTTGTTCACCCCTTGTTGATTTGCGTGGCACTATCTCAGAACAGGCCTACAGTGATCTTCTAGAATCCCACTGTTGAAGAGCAATTTGGGTATGGTGATTGCATCTTTCACACGATCGAGCACCTATTCATAATACACGGCCTGTAGCGAAGTGGTTACACGACAATAACATCCCTGTAATAGACTGGCCTGCACAGACTCTGATCTGAATCGTATGGAAAACCTTTGAGATGTTTTGGAACGTGACTTCTCGTCAGGCAACACGGACCGTCATCGATTCCTCTCCTCAGTGCAGGACCCAGTGAAGAATGGGCTGCCATTCTCCAAGAAACCTTCCAGCACCTGATACGACGTATGCCTGAGAGAGTGGAAGCTGTCATCAATGCTTAAGGTGGGCCAACACCATACTAAATGCCAGCATTACCGATGGAGGGCGCCACAAACACGTAAGTCATTTTCCGCCACATGTCCGGATACTTTTGATCACATAGCGTAGCTGAGCAGCTACAATGGCAGCTTCCAAAAGATGCCACCTATTTTCATTTAAAGCTTTGGTTTAACGAAATGTACAACTTCTTCTTGTGCTCAAGATATTCTTTAAATAACACCTGCTGGAATTTAGGTCAATTACTCGTTCCATTCTGTCAGAGACAGCAAAGGACTAGGAAGAGCAGTTGAACGGAATGGATAATGTCTTGAAAGGAGGATATAAGATGGACATCAACAAAAGCAAAACGAGGATAATGGAATGTAGTCGAATTAAATCGGGTGATGCTGAGGGAATTGGGTTAGGAAATGAGACACTTAAAGTAGTAAAGGAGTTTTGCTCTTCCTAGTCCTTTGCTGTCTCTGACAGAATGGAACAAGTAATTGACCTAAATTCCAGCAGGTGTTATTTGGGGAGCAAAATAACTGATGATGGTCGGAGTAGAGAGGATATAAAATGTAGACTGGCAATGGCAAGGAAAGCGTTTCTGAAGAATAGAAATTTGTTAACATCGAGTATAGACTGAAGTGTCAGGAAGTCCTTTCTGAAAGTATTTGTATGGAGTGTAGCCATGTATGGAAGTGAAACATGGACGATAAATAGTTTGGACAAGAAGAGAATAGAAGCTTTCGAAATGTAGTGCTACAGAAGAATGCTGAAGATTAGATGGGTAGATCACGTAACTAATGAGGATGTATTGAACAGAATTGGGGAGGAGTTTGTGGCACAACTTGACAAGAAGAAGGGACCGGTTGGTAGGACATGTTCTGAGGCATCAGGGGATCACAAATTTATCATTGGAGGGCAGCGTGTAGGGTAAAAATCGTAGAGGGAGATCAAGAGATGAGTAGAATAAGCAGATTCAGACGGATGTAGATTTCAGTAGTTACTGGGAGATGAAGAAGCTTGCAGAGGATAGAGTAACATGGAGAGCTGCAGCAAACCAGTCTCAGGACTGAAGACCACAACAACAACAACTTGTTCCATTCCGATCCCCGAGCTCTGGGAGGCTTTTAGTCCCTGACAGCGTGGACCTGAAAATAATTGTAGTTTAGCTGTTCTGTGTGTGTTCTTTGCTTGCTTTAGAACTCACCTGTACCCTGTCTGTTGATGATACTCCAGGCGGCAGCTGTCGGCGTAATGTAGGGGCCGGGGGAATGTTGTGCACGTCTGTTGTAACAGACGGTTCAACCGTGTTATAGTTAATGATGTTTCCAGTTACTTCTATTTAGTTAACGTAAAGCCTCCGTAAAAAAGTGACGTGCATTTAAAAATGCCTTTTGGATTATGTTCCTAGCATTCCCGAGTATAATATGTAACTTGTCCTTTCTCTTGTGTTTATGATTGCCATTATTCTGTGTCTTTTTTTGTATGAACACTCATGCTGAACTGATAGACACACCGGTACACAACTTAACCCTAAGGATGTGTTAAATATCATTCAGAGATGGTGGGGGATAAGGGGGGACAGTTCAGAGTCAAGAATACTTTGAAGATTATATCCTCACCTGTCACACGCTAAAGATATTGGACCGTTATTACTTAATAACAGCTTTGTTTAACCTTTAAATCTAAAGGGAGAGGACGGGCTGAACCAATAAAATGAACATTTCAACCCCTATGTGTTTATTAACTACCAAAAACAACCCACATAAAAATTGACAGGCGCCATTCAGGCAAGATTATTTACGAAACACTCATTACGTAAAATCATAAGCAAGTTAATAAATCTTTAGCCAACGATTTCCCATAAACATAGAGAAACGCCGCTAAGGCTGAATTTAACCGTGATTTTAACAAAATATCTCAAGTTCAGACACGTTACTTAAGACCCTTTCAATTTCAGTACTTTAACAGTACTTGTAAAATAACAGTGGACACGCAGCCTCAGTTTTAACACAAATTCTTAGAAGATATTTATTAAAACTTGACTTGGGCAATCACGCAAATTACTACACTACAGAAACTTGTAGAGCGAATCACAAAGTTATTCAAATGCTTATTGGATTGTAAGATGGGTTTTTAGGGCATAGAAAGTTACATCAATGTGTACCAACACAAGTAAGGCCCAAGCTTTTAAGGCCGAAGTTTGACCACGAACGATGGAGCTGACTGAGGGAAGTAAACCTCGAACGAAGATGTGGCTCAGTTTGCAACCCACATCGAGTAGGCCACCGATATGTGAACCCAGCAAACGCTACCGAAGAGGAAAACAGGAGCTCAGGTAAAGTCCACCGTCCGTAAGCCAAACTTGTAATCTAAAGGGAAGCTCTGCGGTTCGGTTGCCCGCTGCCTCAGCTCACTGAAAAACAGACCACACCGGACAGCAGAAGGCAGAAAAACCTTTCTTAACCTTAACATTTAAGATTGATCAGTAAGTAAACTCTATAACCCCAAGGCTAAACAACAACTAATTTCACTCGCAAGTCCTTTCTCTAAGTGAGACAGTACCTGATAAACAAACGTTGAGAGTGGGACATGAACTGGCTCACGAGAACCGACACTCACTGGAAATTAATGACACACATATTGGCCATCTTAAGTGGACCTGCATCGCTCAACACGGTAATCTTTAGAAATCAAAACTCAGGCTGCCCGCCGAGGACATATTGTTGTGTATTAACCGATACCGTAAGCAAATTAAACACTTGCTAATAACAGCTAATGAACTAACATTCTGCAAATACATCAATGTTATGCAGAAGCAGAGCACGCGCTTTGTAAATGGCATCAAATGAGAGCGAACACACATAACATCACGCGTCTGGCAACGACTTACTATACCAAGAGCGATCACAATCACAGTTAACTAAGCGTTCTAAGTAATTATAGTACTTAACTGGGTGTCTTGATGCTAGTGCGATTTTGCGGAGATGTCAGATCATCACTTCGCAAGACTTTAACTGCGTATCCCCGCAAGGAAGCGGGCACATCCATAGCTCAAGAGGTTGCCGGAGAATGAACAACGCCGGCCGACTCCCGCCGCCTCCAGTATAACCACGAGATAACCGCCACCCGTCTCAGGCACGCCGTCTTCGCTTCTGCCCGCCAGCCAATCGCCGACTCGCGCACCGCCACCTTCCGTTCTCAAAGCGTTGTTCCACTTACTCGCGGTCGGCACTCACTTATATCCCGAGCCGGCCTAAGCAACAACACAAACATCTGTACTTGGAAATCGATCGGACTCATGTTAGGGATACTACTGACCGGCCCGCCACTGCTCAGATTTCAACAAATGTTTGCATATGAGGTGCGTCTGAGAAGTCTGTCCATCGTAACATACTTTAGGATGATGCTCACTCGAACACGCATTGAGACACACGCCACGAAGCGCTTCTTGTCGTACTTATCAGCGAAGGTGTGGTCGACGCTGTGACCTAGGTAAAGGAGTCAGTGTGAAAAATGGTGCCAGTGCAAAATGCAGTGCACAATGAAGCAACGCGTTAACACGAAGCTTTGCTGCAGATTTGGAAAAATGGCCATGGAGAGTAGTACGGTACAAGTGTACCATGTTGAAGCTATTCGCAGATGATGCTGTAGTATACAGAGAAGTTGCAGCATTAGAAAATTGCAGCGAAATGCAGGAAGCTCTGCAGCGGATAGGCACTTGGTGCATGGTGTGGCAACTGACCCTTAACATAGACAAATGTAATGTATTGTGAATACATAGAAAGAAGAATCCCTTACTGTATGAATATACGATAGCAGAACAAACACTTGTAGCAGTTACTTCTGCAAAATATCTGGGAATATGCGTACGGAACGATTTAAAGTGGGATGATCATGTAAAATTAATTTTTGGCAAAGCGGGTGCCAGGTTGAGATTCATTGGGAGAGTCCTTAGAAAATGTAGTCCATCAACAAAGGCGATGGCTTACAAAACACTCGTTCCACCTATACTTGGGTATTGCACATCAGTGTGGGATCCGTACCGGGTCGGGTAGACAGAAGAGATAGAGAAGATCCAAATAAGAGCGGCGCGTTTCGTCACAGGGTTATTTGGTAAGCGTGATAGCGTTACGGAGATGTTTAGCAAACTCAAGTGGCAGACTCTGCAAGAGAGGCGCTCTGTATCGCGGTGTAACTTGCTATCCAGGTTTCGGGAGGGTGCGTTTCTGGATGAGGTATCGAATATATTGCTTTCCCCTACTTATAACTCCCGAGGAGGTCACGAATGTCAAATTAGAGAGATTCGGGTGCGCACGGAGGCTTTCCGGCAGTCGTTCTTCCCGCGAACCATACGCGACTGGAACAGAAAAGGGAGGTAATAACAGTGGCACGTAAAGTGCCCTCCGCCACACACCATTGGGTGGCTTGCGGAGTATAAATATAAATGTAGACGTAGTGAGTGAAATATGTTTGTCTGAGTTTGGAGACGCAAATGAAGTGTAGACTGCAAGCGACAGGTCATATCATAGTGATTCTACACTCCTGGAAATTGAAATAAGAACACCGTGAATTCATTGTCCCAGGAAGGGGAAACTTTATTGACACATTCCTGGGGTCAGATACATCACATGATCACACTGACAGAACCACAGGCACATAGACACAGGCAACAGAGCATGCACAATGTCGGCACTAGTACAGTGTATATCCACCTTTCGCAGCAATGCAGGCTGCTACTCTCCCATGGAGACGATCGTAGAGATGCTGGATGTAGTCCTGTGGAACGGCTTGCCATGCCATTTCCACCTGGCGCCTCAGTTGGACCAGCGTTCGTGCTGGACGTGCAGACCGCGTGAGACGACGCTTCATCCAGTCCCAAACATGCTCAATGGGGGACAGATCCGGAGATCTTGCTGGCCAGGGTAGTTGACTTACACCTTCTAGAGCACGTTGGGTGGCACGGGATACATGCGGACGTGCATTGTCCTGTTGGAACAGCAAGTTCCCTTGCCGGTCTAGGAATGGTAGAACGATGGGTTCGATGACGGTTTGGATGTACCGTGCACTATTCAGTGTCCCCTCGACGATCACCAGTGGTGTACGGCCAGTGTAGAAGATCGCTCCCCACACCATGATGCCGGGTGTTGGCCCTGTGTGCCTCGGTCGTATGCAGTCCTGATTGTGGCGCTCACCTGCACGGCGCCAGACACGCATACGACCATCATTGGCACTAAGGCAGAAGCGACTCTCATCGCTGAAGACGACACGTCTCCATTCGTCCCTCCATTCACGCCTGTCGCGACACCACTGGAGGCGGGCTGCACGATGTTGGGGCGTGAGCGGAAGATGGCTTAATGGTGTGCGGGACCGTAGCCCAGCCTCATGGAGACGGTTGCGAATGGTCCTCGCCGATACCCCAGGAGCAACAGTGTCCCTAATTTGCTGGGAAGTGGCGGTGCGGTCCCCTACGGCACTGCGTAGGATCCTACGGTCTTGGCGTGCATCCGTGCGTCGCTGCGGTCGGGTCCCAGGTCGACGGGCACGTGCACCTTCCGCCGACCACTGGCGACAACATCGATGTACTGTGGAGACCTCACGCCCCATGTGTTGATCAATTCGGCGGTACGTCCACCCGGCCTCCCACATGCCCACTATACGCCCTCGCTCAAAGTCCGTCAACTGCACATACGGTTCACGTCCACGCTGTCGCGGCATGCTACCAGTGTTAAAGACTGCGATGGAGCTCCGTATGCCACGGCAAACTGGCTGACACTGACGGCTGCGGTGCACAAATGCTGCGCAGCTAGCGCCATTCGACGGCCAACACCGCGGTTCCTGGTGTGTCCGCTGTGCCGTGCGTGTGATCATTGCTTGTACAGCCCTCTCGCAGTGTCCGGAGCAAGTATGGTGGGTCTGACACACCGGTGTCAATGTGTTCTTTTTTCCATTTCCAGGAGTGTATATACCTAGATTTCCAGAAGGCTTTCGACAGCGTTAGACAGAAGAGGCTCCTACTCAGATTAGTTGTCTATGGAGTATTGCTTCAGTTGTGCAACAGGAATCGTGGTTTCTTCTTACAAACGTTACACTACGTAATAATCGACGGAAAATCGTCGTTTAAAACAGAAGTGATATCCGGCGTTCCACAAGGAACTGGTAGATAATTCTGTCATTTACCATCTAGTAAATTCATCAGAAGATCAAAACCAATGGTAAAATGGCTTAGACACGACTTCTATTTGGCGCGAAAAGCAGCAATTGTCTGTCAGTGAGGAAAAGTGTGAGTCCATCCACATGAGCAGGAAAACCAATACGTTACTACACGATAAATCAGACACAACTACATGCTATCAGTTCGAATCCTTCCAGATTACGCTGATACAATTGCTCCCTACTTAGTACTCATATACAACCGCTCGCTCACCGATAGATCTGTACCTACAGATTTGAAAATTGCACAGGTCGCACCAGTGTTTAAGAAGGGTAGTAGGAGTAATCCATCGAACTACAGACCTATATCATTGACGTCGGTGTGCAGTAGGGTTTTGTAGCATATACTGTATTCAAACATTATGAATCACCTCGAAGGGAACGATCTATTGATAGGTAATCAGCATGGTTTCAGAAAACATCGTTCTTGTGCAACGCAGCTAGCTCTTTATTCGCACGAAGTAATAGCCGCTATCGACAGGGGATCTCAAGTTGATTCCGTGTTTCTAGATTTCCGGAAAGCTTTTGACACCGTTCCTCACAAGCGACTTCTAATCAAGCTGCGGGCCTATGGGGTATCGTCTCAGTTGTGCGACTGGATTCGTGATTTCCTGTCAGGAAGTTCGCAGTTCGTAGTAATAGACAGCAAATGATCGAGTAAAACTGAAGTGATATCAGGTGTTCCCCAGGGAAGCGTCCTGGGACCTCTGCTGTTCCTGATCTATATAAATGACCTGGGTGACAATACGAGCAGTTCTCTTACGTTGTTCGCAGATGATGCTGTAATTTACCGTCAAGTAAGGTCATCCGAAGACTAGTATCAGTTGCAAAGCGATTTAGAAAAGATTGCTGTATGGTGTGGCAGGTGGCAGCTGTCGCTAAATAACGAAAAGTGTGAGGTGATCCACATGAGTTCCAAAAGAAATCCGTTGGAATTCGATTACTCGATAAATAGTACAATTCTCAAGGCTGTCCAACTAAGTACCTGGGTGTTGAAATAACGAACAACCTCAGTTGGAAAGACCACATAGATAGTATTGTGGGGAAGGCGAGCCAAAGGTTGCGTTTCATAGGCAGGACACTTAGAAGATGCAACAAGTCCACTAAAGAGACAGCTTACACTACACTCGTTCGTCCTCTGTTAGAATATTGCTGCGCGGTGTGGGATCCTTACCAGGTGGGATTGACGGAGGACATTGAAAGGGTGCTAAAAAGGGCAGCTCGTTTTGTATTATCGCGTAATAGGGGAGAGAGTGTGGCAGATATAATACGCGACTTGGGATGGAAGTCACTAAAGCAAAGACGTTTTTCGTCGCGGCGAGATCTACTTACGAAATTTCAGTCACCAACTTTCTCTTCCGAATGCGAAAATATTTTGTTGAGCCCAACCTACATAGGTAGGAATGATCATCAAAATAAAATAAGAGAAATCAGAGCTCGAACAGAAAGGTTTAGGTGTTCGTTTTTCCCACGCGCTGTTCGGGAGCGAAATGGTAGAGAGATAGTATGGTTGTGGTTCGACGAACCCTTTGCCAAGCACTTAAATGTGAATTGCAGAGTAGTCATGTAGATGTAGATGTAGAACAAATACCTAGAATTACAATTAGAAACAACTTAAGTTGGAACGGTCGCATAGAGAATGTTGTGCGGAAGGCAATCGGAAGACTGCGTTTCATTCGTAGAACTCTCAGAAGATGCTGCAGGTCTACTAAAGAGACTGCCTATACTACGCTCGTTCGTCCTCTGCTAGAATATTCCTGTGCCGCATGAGATCCTTACCAGATAGGATTGTCAGACATTCGAAGAATGACAGCCTGCCGGCCGAAGTGGCCGTGCGGTTAAAGGCGCTGCAGTCTGGAACCGCAAGACCGCTACGGTCGCATGTTCGAATCCTGCCTCGGGCATGGATGTTTGTGATGTCCTTAGGTTAGTTAGGTTTAACTAGTTGTTAGTTCTAGGGGACTAATGACCTCAGCAGTTGAGTCCCACAGTGCTCAGAGCCATTTGAACCACTTGCCAATGACAGCCTGTTTTGTACTATGGCGAAGCGAGTGAAACAGTATCACGGATATTGTAAGCGAGTTGGGATTGCAATCATTCAAACTAATGCGGCGAGACCTTTCCACGCAACCATCTTCTTTCTCCTCTGATTGTTAAAGTATTTTATTGTCACCATTTCCGACAACCTACGTAGGGAGAAATGGTGATAATAATAAAATAAGAAAAATCAGGGCACCTACGGCAATATTTAAGTGTCCATTTTTCCCACGTTGTTAGAGAGTGGAACGGTAGAGAAATAGTCTGAAGGTAGTTCGATGAAATCTCTGCCAGGCACTGAAGTGTGAATCGCAGAGTAGTCATGTAGATGTAGATGTAGAGCGAAGGTTTCGAGGATGAGAGATGTTCGAGTCAGCTGTCAACACGGGAAACCTCAGACCTCTTTGAACGAGTGCGACGATTGCTTGCGGCGGATCGGCGGCTGTCTTTGAGAATGACACCATAAGAGTTGAAGACAACTAAAGGGGGTGTAAGCACTATTGTCACTAACGTCTGGAAAGGCATAAGATTTGTGTCCATTGTGTAGCGCACACGCTAGCAGACGAGCGGAATTAAACTCGGAAGGAAACGTCTCGAGATTTAACCGACACACAGTTTCATCCATGCAGATGATTGTGCTATCACCGCCCAAGCCTGCTGCTTTGTGACTGTTGAAGAGAACCTGTCCAAAGCATTGAGAGAACTGTCAGCATACTACAGGGAATACCAGTTCAGGCCAAATCCGGGAAAGACACAGACTTGCGCTTTCCATCTTAGAAAGCCGCAGGCAGCTAGAGCCCTCAAAATCACCTGGGAAGAAACATCACTAGAACACTGTACGTATCCCAAATACCTAGGGGTCACCCTTGACCGTGCATTAACATATAAGAGACACTGCCTAAATATCAAGCAAAAAGTAGCAGCCAGGAACAATATGATCAGAAATCTAACAGGCACAACGTGCGAAGCACGCGCCAACACTGTGAGAACCTCTTCCCTTGCATTGTGTTACCCTGCCGGAGAATAAGCAAGCCCAGTGTGGTTCAGTTCTTGCCACGCCAAAACAGTCGACGTTGCTCTTAATGATACTTGTCACATCATCACCCGGTGCCTGAAGCCTACTTCTCTGGATGAACTGTACAGCCTCGCGGGAATTGCACCCCCCGACAGCCGGCCGGTGTGGACGTGCGGTTCTAGGCGCTTCAGTCTGGAACCGCGTGACCGCTACGGTGGCAGGTTCGAATCCTGCCGCGGGCATGGATGTGTGTGATGTCATTAGGACATCACACACGTCCATGAACGAGGCAGAATTCGAACCAGCCACCGTAGCGGTCACGCGGTTCCTAACTGTAGCGCCTAGAACCGCACGTCCACACCGGCCGGCATGGGATAGCAGAAACTTCTGAAGCTCACTCCCTATATGGCTAGCAACCAGCAAACCCACGACTAAAATCCGGAAAGAATTTCCTCAACTCTACCGAGGCTCTAGTTGGGGCACCACAGCAATGTCGAATCGAACTATGGCCAGCAATGCTTACTAGTACTGTGGGATGGATTACACCAAGCGAGACACTACCACTTGGCTACACAGAGAATTGGAGTACATGAAGATCCCTCAACAGACTACGCTCGGGTGTCACGAAATGTAAGAGCAATTTGACTAAATGCGGTTTCCTACAGGAGCCGCCACTCTGTGATTGTGGAGCAACGCAGACGACCTTCCAACTGCTCCAGTGTACCCATTGTCCAGCAACATGCACAACAGAAGACCTGGTACATGCAACGCCAAATGCGATAGAGGTCGCTAACTTCTGGGCGGCAAAAGTGTAAATAATTGTCTTGTAAATATAAATACACACACGACATGTAAATATTGTACATTATTTTATACATCGTAAATGCTTCTGACACGAATAAATGAATAGACATGCCTGACCGTCGTTGCAGGAATTGAAGACTAATCGACAGCCAGTGGCATGGTGGTCAACACGTGTGGAGCCCGCAAAAAATAAATAAATAAATAAATAAATAATAAAATAAAATAAAATGGTCAGTTGACTGAATCCAAGATAAAGACGATGTTCATTGTCTTTTTCAACAGCAAAGGCCAGATGCTCAAACTGGCAAAGCGGAGCTTTAGGAGGGAGTTTCGAAACGCAACTGCAGTGCATGCGGCGGATTCGGTCAGAACTTTAGCGGAGTCTACTATGGAATCTCATCTCCGACAACGTCTCTCTGCGCACTGTTATTCCCGTGTTCAACTTTCTCGCTCAACGTAGCACAACTGTTCTTCAGCACCCTCCATTTTTCTCCAGGTTTGGCACCGGTAGACATCTCTTCGTTTCCCCATCTTAAAGCAGCCCTGAAATTTTTACCGTTCACAAATTTTGCGGATATCTAACAAAGCGTGACCACGGTGCTTCGAGATATTCCACAGGAAGCGAATGCGTTTGTTCACAGCTGTCAACAGTATTACAACCGATGTCAGACGTGTGTTGTGGCTGATGGTGATTACACTGAAAGCACTCTGTATTATGACATAGCGTGTTGCCAACAAAGTTTTTACACGAATGGGTAAACATTGCCCACACTTAAACTCTAACGAAGACTATCACATTCGCCCGGTTTATTTTGCTTCCGTGTATATTAAACAGCCATTACCCTGTTGATAATACACAGTATGGAACGGTGCCGGCTAACATTAAGAATTTATTGCGTCCCACAGCCGGCGTGCGGTTCTTTGTGATACCCAGACGCACACGCTGAGGCAGCATCGTAGGCGGTAGATTTTAATTAAGATACCAAACGACGCTTTTAGATGTCGGCGGCTTTGAGCAAACTGACCGCAGGGATTAAGGATTAATTTATCGTCGAGGAACTACAAAGGCTCTTTTAAATTATGAGGCGCTCTCTTCTTGAATAATGGCGCGGCGAGACTAACACAATTATTACACCAAAGCGTGCCAACTCAAGCGGGAACGTATTGTTCCTCGCCGTGTTGCCTCTATCAAAGTGCTGTAAACTGCTGCTAACTTTTCCAGAATTTATCTGTGCAGTCCACAGTCACTTTCTAACTACTAGTCTGATACACCTCAACATAATTTGTTCTAACCTCTCCAGTACTGCAGTTAACGTCCTCATAATGTGTCTTACAAAGTATGCCCTTCCTCTACCAATATATTTGTTCTCTGAAGCTCTTCCTACCTTAGCACTTGTCCAATTATTTCTTCATAGTGAGTTATCCTCATCTTGCTTTACTATGGATAGTGCAAGCGTCTGCAAATCCTGGAATTCATGACATTCTACTAGTGGGGCCGTAGTGGATAAAAACTGTGGGGTAGGACAGATACTGAAACATATACGACAAGTGTAGGAGAATGTAGGGGTATGATATGAAGAGGTTGGCACGGGAGTAATTCGTTGCTGGCCGCATCACACCAGCTAGAAGAACGTTTTCCTTAGTGCCATCCATTTGAAGGAAATGCACCTGACCATTGAGGCACACGAAATTGTTTTACAGGGGTCGTAGTAGGATTTTTCAGTATTCAGTGATATGAGAGGAATGATCACGTGAAGCAAAAATGGGCAGTAAAATGCACACCTTTGGAAAAATGAGGACTTCTCCGTTTTCGCTACAGTGAGACTCATCTGCTAAACAAGTGTTCATAGCTCTCAAGGTGTGCATGGCAGAGCGCCCCTGTTTGCTAGACAATATTTTCCTCTTATGGTACATACTTTCTCTTTGTCATCTGTCATCTGACTGGTTTGATGAGGCCCGCCACGAATTCCTCCCCTGTGCCAACCTCTTCATATCAGAGTAGCATTTGCAACCTACATCCTCCATTATTTGCTGGATGTATTCCAATCTCTGTATTCTTCTACAGCTTTTGCCCTCTGCAGCTCCCTCTAGTACCATGGAAGTCATTCCCTCATGTCTTAACAAATGTTCTGTCATCCTGTTCCTTCTCCTTATCATTGTTTTCCACATATTCCTTTATGATTCTGCGCAGAACCTCCTCTTCCTTTACCCCGCCGCGCGGGAATAGCCAAGCGTTCTAAGGCGCTGCAGTTATAGACTGTGCGACTGGTCCCAGCGGAGGTTCGAGTCCTCCCTCGGACATGTGTGTGTGTGTGTTTGTCCTTAGGATAATTTAGGTTAAGTCGTGTGTAAGCGTAGGTCCTGATGACTTTAGCAGTTAAGTCCCATAAGATTTCACACACATTTTGTTTTCTTCCCTTATCTTATCAGTCCACCAAATTTTCCACATTCGTCAGTAGCACCACATCTCAAATGCTTCGATTATCTTCTGTTCCGGTTGTCCCACAGTCCATGTTTCACTACCATACAGTGCTCTACTTCAGACATACATTCTCAGAAATCAGAAATTATTTTCTCAAAGTAAGGCCGATATTTGATACTAGTACACTTCTCTTGGTCAGGAATGCCCTTTTTGCTATTGCTAGTCTGCTTTAGCTGTCTTCCTTGCTCCTTCCGTGGCCTTGCTGCCTACGTGGCCGAATTCTTTAACTTCGTGAAAATCGATCTTGATGTTAAGTTTATCGCTGTTCTCGTTTCTACTACTTCTCATTGCCTTCGTCTTTCTTCCTTTTATTCTCAGTCCATACGCCGTACTCAGTAGACTGTTCATTCCGTTCAGCAGATCATGTAATTCTTCTTTACTTTCACTCAGGATAGCAACGTCTACAGCGAATCGTATCATTGATATCATTTCACCTTGAATTTTAATTCCACTCCTGAACCTTTCTTTTATTTTCATCATAGCTTCTTGATGTACAGATTGAACAATAGGGGCGAAAAACTATATCCTGGTCTTACAGGATTTTAGTATGAGCACTTCGTTCTCGGTCGTCCACTCTTATTATTCCCTCTTGGCTGTTGTACATATCGTACATGACGCGTCTCTCCCTATAGTTTACTCCAACTTTTTTTCAGAATTTCGAACATCTTGCACCATTTTACATTGTAGAACGCTTTTTCCAGGTCGACAAA
Source organism: Schistocerca serialis cubense (assembly GCF_023864345.2). Taxonomy (NCBI): domain Eukaryota; kingdom Metazoa; phylum Arthropoda; class Insecta; order Orthoptera; family Acrididae; genus Schistocerca; species Schistocerca serialis. Next base: position 216,886,412 of record NC_064647.1, on the reverse strand, counting down.
TCCTATGAACGTGTCTTGATTTTTTGTAGTCTTGCTTCCATTATTATTCGCTACGTCAGCATTGTCTCTCTCGTGCCTTTACCTTTCCTTAAGCCAAACTGATCGTTATGAAGCGCATCCTCAATTTTCTTTTCCATTCTTCTGCATATTATTCTCGTAAGCAAATTAGATGCATGAGCTGAAGTTGTCTATCATTCTCTCACTTGTCAGCTCCTGCCGTCTTGGGAATTGTATCAGGTGGTATGTCCCTTGTGTCTTATGAGATCTTAAGTACTCCAAAGCTCTTTTAAATTCTGATTCTAACATTGGATCTCCCTTATTTTCTAAATCGACTCCTGTTGCTTCTTCTATCACGTCAGACAAATCTTCCCTGTCGTAGAGGATTTCAGTGTATTCTTTCCACCTATCCGCTCTCTCCTCAGCATTTAACAGTGTATTTCCCATTTCACACTTAATGTTATCACCCTTACTTTTAATGACACCGAAGGTTGTTTTGACATTCCTATATGCTTAGCCTGTCCTTCCGAAACTCATTTCTTTTTCTACGTCTTTACATTTTTCCTGCAGCCATTTCATCTTAGCTTCCCTGCATTTCCTATTTATTTCATTCCTGAGCTACCTATATTTCCATGTTCCTAAGTTTCCCGGAACATTTTTGTGCTTCTTCCTTTCATCGATTAGTTGAAGTAACTCTTTTTTTAGGCATGGTTTCTTCGCAGTTACCTTCTTTGTATCTATGTTTTCCTTCCCAACTTCTGTGATGGCCCTTCTCAGAGATGTACATTCCTCTTCAACTCTACTGCCTACTGAACTATTCCTTATTGCTGTATCTGTAGCCTTAGAGAACTTCAAGCGTGTGATGTCATTCCTTAGTACTTCCGTATCCCACATCTTTGCGTATTGATTCTTTCTGGCTAATGTGTTAAACTTCAACCTACTCTTCATCACTACTATATTATTATCTGAGTCTGTATCTTCTCCTGGGTACGCCTTACAATCCAGTAGCTGATTTCGGAATCTGTCTGACCATGATGTAATCTAAATACAATTTTCCCGTATTACTCAGCCTTTTCTAAGTATACCTCCTCCTCTTGTGTGCTTAATCAGACAATTCGCTATTACCACCTGAAACTTGGTACAGAACTCAATTAGTCTTTCACCTCTTTCATTCCTTGTCCCAAGCAAACATTCCCCTGTAACATTTTCTGCTACTCCTTCCTCTATAACTGCATTCCAGTCCTCCATCACTATTAGATCTTCATCCCCATTTACATACTGTGTTACCCTTTCAGTATCCTCATACACTTTCTCTATCTCCTCATCTTCAGCTCACGACGTCGGTATGTGTAGCTGAACTATCGTTGTCGGTGTTGGTTTGCTGTCGATTCTGATAAGAACGACACTGTCACTGAGCTATTCACAGTAACACACTCCTATTCATAATGAATCCTACACCTGTTATACCATTTTCTTCTGCTGTTGATATTGTCCTATACTCATCTGACCAGAAATCCTTGTTTTCTTTCTATTACACTTCACTGACCCCTACTATATCTAGATTGACCTTTGCATATCCTTTTCCAAATTTTCTAGTTTCCCTACCACGTTCAAGCTTCTGACATTCCACGCCCAGACTCGTAGATATTAACGCCTTCCAAAATATTGAAATGAAGGAGTTTGCAATAGAAGAGATTTATTTCAGAGTACTAAAGTTTAATAATCGACTATAGCTCTTACAGAGTGCAGTTTGGAGCCCATGTTGACCAGACTTTTAATGATGGTTAGCTGAATATTGGTGATTCCTCCTGGGGCATAGGTCTAACACATCCCTCAGTTCTCTACCAGTTCATATATTTTTCAGAAATGTTTACATGTCAACATGTTTCAAGTCCACCACTCAGCTCTTATTTGTTAGAACTGAATGCATCTTCTGCGTACGTAAGCCGATTAACTATTAGACTGCATTTTAAGTATTAGTAGTGATACTACTTGTAAACTTCAATTAGGATGAAATTATATCTTGTTACCGCGTTGTTAATTCCATATAGGAATCAGTTTTATTTGGTGATTGATAATCTTGTTTTCAGGAGCTTATGTGATGATGTATTTATTATTTTTACTCAGTTTGGAAGAAGCACCAGAATGGGACAAAGTCAGACAAATGTTGATGATTCATTCAAAAGAAAAGAGCTTTACAAATTGAGCAGGATAATAACATGTACGTGTTCCTCACGTCTTACCCTTACGCAAGCAGTTACTCGGCTTTGCATTGACTGACAGCGCTGCTGGATATCTTCCTGAAGGCTTTTTTTCTTTTATTTTGAGTCATCAGTCTACTGACTGGTTTGATGCGGCCCGCCACCAATCCCTCTCCGGTACCAACCCCTTCATCTCAGAGTAGCCCTTGCAACCTTTGTCCTCAGTTATTTACTGGATGTATTCCAATCTCTGTCTTCCTCTAGTTTTTTGACCTCTACAGCTCCCTCTAATACCATGGAAGGCACTCCCTGTTGTCTTAATGTGTCCTGCCATCCTGTCCCCTTTCCTTGTCCGTGTTTTACATAGTAGAACCTCATCGTTCCTTACCTTACCAATTAACCTAATTTTCAACATTCGTCTGTAGCACCACATCACAAGTGCTTCAGTAATGTTCTTTTCCGGTTTTCGCATAGTCCATGTTTCACTATCATACGATTATCAGAAATTTCTTCTCCAATTAAGGCCTATGTTACGTACTGGAATATTCTTGTTGCCATTGCTAGTCTACTCTTGACGTTCTCCTTATTCCTTCCGTGATTGGTTATTTTACGTTGTAGGTAACTGAATTCCTTAACTGCATGTACTTCGTGAAAACCAATCCTGATGTTAAGTTTCTCACTGTTCTCATTTTGGCTACTTCTCATTACTTTCTTTCTTTGATTTACTTTCAATCCATACTCTGTATTCATTAGACTGTTCATTTCATTCAGCAGGTTATGTAACTCTTCTTCACTTTCCCTCAGAATGACAACGTCATCAGTGCATCTTATCATTGATATCCTTTCACCCTGAATTCTTATTCCACTCCTTAACCTTCCTTTTATTTCCATCATTGCTTCTTTGATACACAGATCGAACAGTAGGGCTGGAAAATTACATCCCTGTCTTACACCCTTTTTAATCCGAGCACTTAGTTTCTGGTCGTCCACTCTTATTATTCCTTCTTGGCTCTTGTACATACTATATATCACCAGTCTCTCGCCGGCCGCGGTGGTCATGCGGTTCTAGGCGCTGCAGTCCGGAACCGCGGGACTGCTACGGTCGCAAATTCGAATCCTGCCTCGGGCGTGGATGTGTGTGATGTCCTTAGGTTAGTTAGGTTTAAGTAGTTCTAAGTTCTAGGGGACTGATGACCTAAGATGTTGAGTCCCATAGTGCTCAGAGCCATTTGAACCATTTTTGAACCAGTCTCTCACTATAGCTTTCCCCTATGTTTCTCAGAATTTCGAACATCTTCCACCGTTTTACACTGTCGAAGGCTTGTCCCAGGTCAACAAATCGTATGACTGTGTATTGATTTTTCTTTAGTCTTGCTTCCCTTATCAATGGCAACATCGGATTTACCTTTCTGGTGATTTAACCTTTCCTGAAGCGAAACTGATCGTCATCTAACAAATCCTCAGTTTTCTTTTCTATTCCTCTGTATATTATTCTTGTAAGCAGCTTCGGTGCATGAGCTGTTTAGCTGATTGTGCGATAATTCTCGCACTTGTCAACTCTTGCCGTCTTCAGATTTGTATGGATGATGTTTCTTCGAAATTCAGGTGATGGTTCCCCACACTCACACATTCTAAACACCAACGTGAACAGTCGTTTTGTTGCCGCTCCCTCCAATGATTTTAAATGTTCTGATTGAATGGTACCTATTCCTTCTGCCTTATTTGATCTGAAGTCATCCAAAGCTCCCAAATTCTGGTTCTAATACTGCATTCCCTATGTCTTTTAAAGCGACTCCCGTTTCTTCGTCTGTCACATCAGGAAAATCTTTCCCCCCAGAATGATATAATGCAACTGAAATCGTCCCGTATCACCAGGACTTTGCCCGATGAGCCCTGAACCGAGTTTTCGTTATTACTATCTGAGATTTATTACAGAACTAAATTAATATTTCTCGTCACTCATTCCTTGTCCCAGTCCCATATCTCCTGTAATCTTTCCTTTCATTCCTTCCGCTACAAATACATTCCAGTCCCCCATAACCATTAGATTTTCATCTCCTTTTACGTACCCTATTACCTCATCAATACCCTCGTATGTTTTCTGCATCCATTCTTCTTCTGTTTATTACGTCGGCATGTATAACTCTACTATCGTTGTCTGTGTTTGTTATCTATTCTGATCACAACATCGCTATCAATGAACTGTTCACAGTAATAATCTCTCTGCCCTATTTCCTATTTATAACGAATCCCACTCCCTTTACACCATTTTCTGCTGCTGTTGATATTTTCCTATATGCATCTGACCGGTTATCCTTATGATCCTCCCATTTCACTTCACTGACACCTACTATAGCTTGAGCCTTTTCATTTCTCTTTACAGATTTTCTAGCTTCCCTATCACGTTCAAACTTCTGACATTCCACGCCCTGATTCGCAGAACGTTATCCTTCCGTTAGTTATTCGATTTTTTTCTCATAGTGACTTCCTCTTTGGCGGTACCCTCCCTGATATCCGAATGGGGACTATTCCGGAAACTTTTGACCATAATGAGATCATCACGACACTTTTTCAATTACAGGCCAGATGGTCTATGGCTCCACGTTATTGGTATTTAATGCAGTGGTTTCCATTCTTTCTGCATTCTAATGCTGTTGATCATTGCTGATTCTTCTACTTCTAGGGGCAGTTTCCCACACTAAGGGCAAGAGAGTGACCTGAATCCATGTCCGCTCGTCCGCCCTCTTTGACCCTTTCGACAAGACCGTTGGCTTCTTATGCCGGAAGTTTTCAGCCGCCAATGCTGATTATTAAGGTAAATTTAAGCGGTGGCGGGATTCTAACCTGCGAGAAATGAGCTTTTGATTATTTATGAAAGACGCTACCCGTTGATACGGAATATCATAATAAATTTTATCAAATTTGCATGTTAAATAAATCGCGAACTAGATGGAGAGCGACGTAGCCTTGGTAGGATTTGTCAAGCACGGAGGGAAGCAGTCGAGAACTGGGCGCAGAATACAGTCGACGTACCGTTGTACACCCTCGATGAACGATATACCTTGACGTTGATAAGGAAGCCTGCGTACCCTAGCGATACATATAACCATACTGTAGGTGGAACCACAACGGAGGGCACCTGTTGAGAGACCAGACAAACGTGTGGTTCCTCCAAAGGGGCAGCAGCCTTTCCAGTAGTTTCAGGGGCAAAAGTCTAGATGATTGACTGATCTGAGCTTCTAACATTAACCAAAACGGCTGAATGCAAATGGAAACTACAGCCGTAATTTTTCCCCGAGGACATGCAGCTTTACTATATGATTAAATGATGATGGCGTCCTCTTGGGTAAAATATTCCGGAGGTATACAAAATCAATTAGAGGTAATGCAAGAGTAGGTTCAATAATGAATGTAACATACACAAGCGCAGATAAGCTATTACGAACAGCGTGGTGAACCCATTACTGTAGCCAAGATAGACACGAAGCCCATGCCTTCCACAGTAGCACAAGTTTATACGCCAACTAGCTCCGCAGACGATGAAGAGATTGCAGAAATGTAGTATTCGATAAAAGAATTTATGCAGATAGGTAATCGAGACGAGAATTTAATAGTAGTTGGGGGGACAGTAATTCGGTAGTAGGTAGCCTCGTAGAATTCTGCACCGAGCATAACTCAATCATAGCTGACACTTGGTTTAACAATCATGGAAAAAGGTTGCATGCGTGGGAAAGTCCAGAAGACTCTGGAAGATTTCAAATAGATTATATAATGGTACGACAGAGATTTATGAACCAGCTGCCAAATTGTAAGACGCTTCGATGGGCAGATGTGGACTCTGACTACAATCTATTGGTTATGAACTGCAGAGTAAAACTGAACAAATGGAAAAATGTAGCAGTTTAAGGAGATGGAACCTGGATAAGCTGAAAGAACCAGAGGTTTTAGAGAGTTTCAGAGAGACCATTAGGAAAAGACTGACAAATACAGGGAAAATAAATACAGTAGAGGAAGAATGGGAAGCTTTGAGAGATGAAATAATGAAGGCAGAAGATGATCAAGAAGGTAAAAAGACGAGGGCTAGAAGAAATCCTTGAGTAACATAAGGGCTACTGAATTTAACTGAAAAAAAGGAGAAAATATAAAAATGCAGTATGTGAAGCGGGCGAAAAGTAATACAAACGTCTCACAAGTGAGGTAGCCAGCAAGCGCAAAATGGCTAAACAAGGATGGCTAGAGGACAGGCGTAAGGATTTAGTGGCAAATATCACTAGGGGTAAGAAAGATACTGCCTACAGGAAATTAAAAAATCTTTGGAGAAAAGAGAACCACATGTATGAATATCAAGAGCTCACATGGAAAAACCAGCCCTAAGCAAAGAGGGGAAACAGAAACGTGGAAGCAGTATATAGAAAGTCTACACAAGGGCGATCTACTTGAGGGGAATATTATAGAAATGAAAGAGGATGTAGATGAAGATGAAATGAGATATATGATACTGCTTGAGGAATTTGTCATAGCATTGAGGGATTTAAGCAAAAAAAAAAAAAAAAAAAAAAAAAAACGTGGAGTGTACAATATTTAATTAGAACTACTGATAGCCAGCCAAGACAAAAACTCTACCATCTGGTGAGCAAGATGTATAAGAAAGGCGAAACATCGTCAGACTTCTAGAAGAATAAAATAATTGCAATCCCAAGGAAAGCATGTGTCGACAGATGTGAAAAATACTGGACTATACGTTTAATATCACGGCGGAACACTATTAACGTGAGTCCTTTACTGACGAATGAATAAACTGGTAAAAGCCGATCTTGGGGAAAATCAGTTTGGATTCCGGAGATATGTTGGAAAACTCGAGGCAATACTGACCCTACGACTTATCTTAGAAGATAGGTTAAGGAAAGGCAAACCTACGTTTGTAGCATTTGTAGACTTAGAGAAAACATTTGACAATATTGACTACAATACTCTCGTTCATTCTCTGATGGTGGTAGGGGTAAAATACATGGAGTGAAAGGCTATTTTCAATTTATACAGAAACCAGATGGCAGTTACAAGAGTCGAGTGGGTATATAAGAGAAGCTGCGGTTGAGGAGAGATTAAGACGGGGTTATGGCCTATCTCCGATATTATGAAATCTGCATATTAAATAAGCAGTAAAGAAAACAAAAGAAAAGTTTGGAATAGAATTTAAAATCGATGGAGAAGATATAAAAATTTTGAGGTCTGCCGATGACACTGCAATTCTGTCACAGACAGCAAAGGACCTAGAAGAGCAGTGGAACGGAATGGACAGTGTCTTGAAACGAGGATGTAAGATCAACCCTAATAAAAGCAAAACGAGAATAATGGAATGCAGTCGAATTAAATCAGGTGATGCTAAGGGAATTAGATTAGGAACTGATACATTTAAAGTAGTAGTTGAGTTTTGCTATTTGGCAAGCAAAAAACTAATGATGGTCGAAGTACAGAGGATGTAAAACGTTGACCGGCTACAACAAGGAAACCGTTTCTGAAGAAGAAAAATTTGTTAACATCGAGTATAGATTTAAGCGTCAGGAAGTCTTTTCTGAAAGTATCTGTGTGTTGTGTAGCCAAGTTTGTGAAGCAGTTTAGACAAGAAGGGAACAGAGGCTTTCGAAATAAGGTGCTACAGACGAATGCTGAATATTAGATCGGCAGATCACGTAACTAATGAGAAGGTACTGAGGGGATCGGTTGATAGAAACACATGAGGAAAATTAGGTTTTAAATCTTGGCTGTGCTTGCTCAGATTTCTCTAATTTTATTTCATTCTGAAGCATAAAGGGATCACCAGTTTAGTACTGGAAGTAATTGTGGTGGGTAAAAACCGTATAGGGATACCAATAGATGAATACATTAAACAGATTCAGAAGGATGTAGGTTGCATTAGTTACTCGGAGAAGAAGAAGCATGCAAAGAATAGAGTAGCATTGGGATCTGGATCAGACCAGTCTCTGGACTGTAGATGGTTCAAATGGCGCTGAGCACTATGGCACTCAATATCTGAGGTCATCAGTCCCCTAGACTTAGAACTACTTAAACCTAACATCACACATATCCATGCCCGAGGCTGAATTCGATCAAGCGACCGTGGCAGCCGCGTGGTTTCGTACTGAAGCGCCTAGAACCGCTCTACCCCTTGATTGTAGACCACAACAACAACATTGTTGACCTCCTAGGACACCGCAGGTGACTATCAGAGGGGCCCTGCTATAAGAAATGGAATTCCATACCATTACGCCTGGTTGTTGGGCCATATGGTGGAAGACACTAAGGTTGGTATCCCATCGCTCATCAACACAGTTATACTTCAGTCAGTGAGATTCCAGACCGCCTGATGACGCAGCGGGCAGCGGTAGCATAGCAGTCGGACTGTCACGCATGTCACGGCCCAATAACCAGGGGTGATAGTCTGCTGTGGGGGACCTATTTCATTCTTAGTAGGACCCCTAAGTTTGTCATCCGCGCGCCCTCAGCGCACAGCGATACGTCGGCTATATTCTAAGTTCCGCTTTTTGCCACTCATGACAAGCCATCCTCGCATCACATGTCGGCAAGATAATGCCTTCCAGCACACGGCGAGCGTGTCCACCGCTTGTCTTCGTGTTTGCCAAACACTGTTTTGGCCAGCGCGAGCGCCGGATCTCTACTCAACTGAGTACATTCGGAGCGTTAATTGCAGGGCCTTTCATCCAGATCGGAATTTTGACGATCTAACGCGCCAGTTGGACAGAACTTGGCCCAATAACCACTAGAAGGACATCCAACAATCAGTGACAAGCAAAGTGATTGCTTGCATGAGGGGCTGAGGTGGACCAATGCGCTATTGCCTTTATCAATTTATGAAGCTGTTTTTCTTCAAAAATTGTTAAATTTTTCTGAAATTGTAATCACCTGCTTGTCCATACCTGTATATCTCACCTACTTATTTCCGTCTCATTCGGAATGTTCCTACGTGGGGAATCGTTTTTTATGTCTTAGTGTGTATTAGTGACACCATTAAAAACACACTGGTTTGCTCAGGAACACTGTTACCAGATGGTCGTATGACCCTCCACATCTAACGTTATTCATCTCAGCAGTGGTGCGTCTGTGCCTGTCCGATGAATGAAATCGGAGCAGTAAGATGACTTGCAACCATGGTCTAGAGGTAGCATTCTTGAATAGCAATCTAGAGCATCCTCGATCCAGGATTCGAAACCCGCAACTGCTGAAATTTTGATTAATAATCAGTATTGGCGGCCGAAGATTTGCGACTTAAGTAGTCGCTCTCGTACTGGCCACGGCTTTGCCGAAGAGGGTGGAGGAGCAGATATAGGTTCAGGGTATTCTTTTATCCTAAGGGTGTTCCTCAAGATATCTGGCCTGTAACTGAAGAGTGTCATGATCTCTGAATGGGCAAAAGATTCCAGAATACCTCCATTCGGATATCCGCGAGGGTATTGACCAAGAGAAAGTGACTATGTGAGAAAGATCGAATAACTAACGAAAGAATAGCGTTCCACGAGTCGGGGCGTGGAATGTCAGAAACTTGAACGTGGTAGGGAAACTAGAAAACCTGAAAATGGCAATGCAAAGGCTCAATCTAGATACAGTAGGGGTCATTAAAGTGAAATGGAAAGAAGACAAGAATCGCTGATCAGACGAGTATAGGGTGAAATCAATAGCAGCAGAAAATGGTGTAACAGGAGTGGGATTCGTTATGAATAGAAAGGGAGGGAAGAGAGTATGTTACTGTGAGCACTTCAATGATAGGGTTGTTGTTATCAGAATCGACAACAAACCAACACCGACAACGATAGTTCCGCTATACATACCCACATCGGAAACTGAAGATGGAGAGATAGAGAAGGATATTGAAAGGGTAATACAGTACGTAAACGAAAACGGGAATTGAATAGCCATGGGTGACTGGAATGAAGTTGTAGGGAAGGAGTAGAAGAAGGGGTTATAGGAAAATATGGTTTTGGGAAAAGGCTAATACAGTTCTGTAACCAGTTTCAGCTAGTAATAGCGAATACTCAGCTCTCGAATCACAAGAGGAAGAGGTACACTAGGAAGGCCGGGTGATAGGTGAAGAGTTCATTTACGTTACATCATGAGCCGACAGAGATTCAAAAATCAGATACTGGGCTGTATGGCGTACCCAACAGCAGATATAGACTAAGATTAAAATATAACAGTGACGAAGATAAGGCTGAAGTTTAAGACATTAGTCAGGAAGAATCAATACGCAAAGAAGTGGGATACAGAAGTACTAAGAAATGTGAGATACTATTGAAATGGGCAATCACAAAAATTTGAAAGAAAAGTATAGGTACAAAGATTGTATCTGTGAAGAAACCATGGCTAATAGAAGAAATACTAAATTTAATCGACGGAAGTACAAAAATGTTCCAGGAGACTCACGAATAGAGGAATAGAAGTCGCTTGCGAATGAATTAAATATGAAGGGCAGGGAAGCTGAGGCGAGATGACTGCATGAATAATGTGAAGAAATCTAAAAAGAAATGATTGTCGGAAGGACAGTCTCAGTATACAGGAAAGTCAAAACAATATTCGGTGACATTAAAAGCAAGTGCGGTAATATTAAGAGTGCAACGGCAATTCCATTGCTAATTGCAGAGGAGAGAATAGATAGGTGAAAGTTGTTGACAAGAGTAATAAAGAGAAGAAAGGAAATAAAAATTGAGGATGTGCTAGATGACGATCAGTTTGGCTTCAGGAAAGGTAAGGCACCTGAAAATCAAATCTGACGTTATGGTTCTTATTGAAAGCAAGACTTAAGAAAAATCTAGACACTTTGATATGTTTTGTTGCCCTAGAAGAAGCCTTCGACAGTGTAAAACGGTGCAAGATGTTCGAAATTCTGAAAAAATAGGGGTAAGCTATAGGGAGAGACGGGTGATATACAGTGTGTACAAGAGCCAGAAAGGAATAACAGGAGTGACGACCAAGAACTAAGTGCTCGGATTAAAAGTGTGTAAGACAGGGATGTAGTTTTCCAACCCTACTGTTCGATCTTTGTATTGAAGAAACAATGATGGAAATAAAAGAAGGTTAAAGAGTGGAATAAGAATTCAAGGTGAAATGATATCAATGATAAGATTCGCTGATGACATTGTTATCCTGAGGGAAAGTGGAGTTATATGATCTGCTGAATGAATACAGAGTATGGATTCAGAGTATATCGAAGAAAGACGAAAGTAATGAGAATTAGAAGAATTGAGAAAAGCGAGAAGCTTAACATCTGTAAAATACGCAGTAAAATAACCAATGACGGAGCAAGGAGGAAATCAAAAGCAGATTAGCAATGGCAAAGAGGACATTTCTGGCCAAGAGAAATCTACTAGTATCTAACATAGGTCTTAATTTGAGGAAGAAACTTATCAGAATCTACGTCTGGAGTAGAGCATGGTATGGCAATGAAACATGGACTATGGGAAAACCGGAACAGAAAAGAATCGAGGCATTTGAGTTGTGGTTCTGCAAATGAATGTTGGAAATTAGGTGAATTGATAAGGAGAGGAATGAGGAGGTTCTGCGCAGAATCGGAGAGGAAAGCAATACGTGGAAAACATTGATAACGGACAGGATGATAGAACAGTTAAGACAAGAGGAGCTGACTTCCATAGTACTAGAGGGAATTGTCGAGGTCAAAAACTGTAGAGAAAGACATAGATTGGAATACATCCAGCAAATATTGGAGGACATAGGTTTCAAATGCTACTCTGATATGAAGAGGAATTCGTTTCGGGCCGCATCGAAACAGTCAGAAGACTGATGACCCGAAAGAAAAAGATGTGTTAACTTCGAGATGTAACAGAATGGCACAAAGACTTGTCGATAGCGATATCGTGATTCGTGTTCGCCGCTTTGTTGGTGTACCAACGCGGACTGAACAATTTGTGTGCACGGGATGCTGTACTACCCACAGCCATGCAGTACAGCACAAGAACGGTGGTCGTGACGGGATCAGAACCGACAGGTTATGGAGACGTGTGTCACTCCTTGTCGATCGCAATGTTAACCAACTTTGATTCTGTAGTGTTTCCCGCGTCTGCTGTAATGTTGTCAACCCGCAGTGCCGCGCCGCTATGCGGATCATCATCCCAGCTCCGCAGGCGCACAGTCTCAGCCGAACTTCACCTGACCCGTAGGAAGCATGCTATTTCGGAGAGCAAGCGCACGAACCGTAAAGGCCACCACGTCTACGGACTTTTCGGTTCATCCGCAGCCATTTTCCTCAATCAGTTCAAGCCCACATCGCTGGACCAATAGCTATCTGGTAGTCATCTGCCACGCGGATACAGCTGCCCTTGCCCGGCACCACACCGCAGCTCTGAATCGACATCGCTTTTGCTGCCTGAACCACCGCGCACCGTGACCCGATGCCCCGACCTTGGACTCCTTGTGGGATGGGACTTGATGTTTCTGCCTATTGTTGATGTATAAGAAGATAGTCTGTTTCGTTAGCAGGAGAACTCTTCAGAAGACCCTTAAGTTGTCAAAATAGACATTCCTTAATTCTCAAGAACGACATTTCTTATTTGTTTCGAACCGATAACTAGTCGCAGAACTGATATTCGTGAATATAGACTGATTCGTCAAGAAACTGATTTTTGAGTGTAATCAACTAACTTCCTGTGAAAGTGCCCTAAGCCGGAGCAATTCAGATTCCACAAGAAACTGTTGTGCAGAGCTGCTGTAGACTACTATAAGAAAAGGTAGGAACACTGCAACCATTCGCAATGCCACTTGTTCTTTATTATTCTGTTTTCTGTATAGGATAGTTGCCCGCGCATTTTCGTGATCTTTTGCCTAAGATTTGGTGGATCGCTTCACCACTATAAAATTTGTAAATAGATTGTAAGTCCAGATTTCTTAACGTATTTTAAAGGTGATACGCAACTATTCAATATAGAGGGCGTTACTAGCAGTACATGACGTAAGCTATGGCTGCTGTACGCCTGTAAAGTCAATTGGTGACACATACTAGTGCCAGATCGCTGAATTAAAACTCACTCAAATAGTATGTTGAGTGTAATGGTTAACTGTTACTGGTTAACGTGGTTTCTCGTTTTATATAAATAAATTCTTATCCTGTCGTTCTTTGTATTTTAGCACTGTAGATTTCAGTAAACCCGCCAGCATAACTAAGAGCGCTAATGCACTGCTTGCTGGACCAAGTAGGTGTGCCGACCAGCCTGGATTTGTTTTATGGCTGTTTTCCACATCCCACTAGGTGATTTCTGGGCTGGTCCCCTCGTCAGGCTTCAGTTACACGTCTCGCAGACATTTGAAACACATTCGCACTACTTCATTATTTCCACAAGACGCAGATAGTTGGGGTACACTGATTCCGTTCTAGAGGATATGGTTTGGTGGCAGGAAGGGCATACGGCCATCCCTTCGAAATAACGTTGTCAAATCCGATTGTAACAATGCCGACCATGCGAAAATTGCTGGACAAAGACACAAGCGAAAGAAGAAGAAGACTGAAGATGTCAGTCTAGAGCTGAAATTTTGATATACAAGAATTATAAAGAAACCAGAATAATTGCCACTGATTACTGTCTCCTTAGCCTTCGCTACAATCACGATCTTTTTCAAATCACCGAGTATCTACTGCTATCATTGAATGCTGGCCCATGTCAACACTGTAAGTGATACAATGGACATTCGTGGAACCTCGCAAAAGGCCATTGTCCACGTGGGAGACAAATGTGCTCGTCTTCTGTAGCTCAAAGAACACCAAAACTGCACATTAGTCTACTGGAGACGTGTACTGTTGTCCAATTGGTCGAGAATTTGCCATTTTCCAAATCATGCTAGACGTAAAGACAATACATTAAACCTACAACATGTATCTCCCTTCCCTCTCTCAAAATAGCTAAATATTTGTGACAACGAAGAACACGTATCATTTAAACTGTACTTTTACGTTCCTGCTTATTCACACCTTATTAAATGGGCTTCATCCGCAAATAAACAGCCAAATATTTATTTCATTCTTCGATTTCGATTTCTATTCAGACGGGAAAATATGTAACACTGAATATTGCACAACATGCTTGTGTTACGTTCATAAGAAAGTGGGATATGATGTTAACAAAGCCAAGATGAACCAAACAAATATTGGCACATGGTGGTATGGGAATCTTCGAACCTACTTCTTCCAGCAACGTAGTGCATTACGTTCCTTATTACGTCACGACATCACGGCATATAAGTATGGTTATGGTGCTGTCTCTTCAAGGCTTATGAGACGCCGTGCTAAGCCCGCAGGACAGGACAAGTAGTTGAAATTGTGAAAAGGGCCAAAATAAGCCGCTGTCAGTTACATTCGCGCATACAACTTTATTTATTTGACTAAACATTACAAGAGCCAAGAAACTTTAAAAGAAAACACAGCATTAATTTTTGGAACTTAATTACCCGCTGAATGCGCCATAAAATCTCATGCCTTAAGGGGAAGACCACTTTAATTTAAAATCGGCTGATAGCCCATAACTTAAGACTCATAACAAAACCAGAATTCAAAAAGGCAGAAAGCCTTATCTTAGATCAGTTCTCTCAATTAGGCTGAAGTCCCAAACAATGTCACACCTTAACAGCAAAACAGCTTTAATTTAAAAATCGGCTGAAGGCCCATCACTTAAGACTCAAACCAAAATAAATTTTAAAAGGCCAATGGCCTTACCGTAAAAAAGTTCTTTAAATTAGGCTAAACAATCTTACGCCTTAAGGGCAAAAAAACCTTAATTTTAAAATCGGCTAGAAGCCATACAAATACAAACAACAAGAACAAATAAGGAAACGTAGTACACCCAACGGCGCTCAGATGTTTCCGAGGGTCGGTCTGCAATTCGAACACATACGCTCGCTTAGGTGAGACATACAGTCGGGTCACCCCAACCATTCTCGATCCCACGACAACCCAACCGACCGACATTCAATGGACCCACCGACCAGATAACTTCCGATTCCCCCGACCAGCACACAACAGGGAGTTCAGTGGAACAGTGTAGAAAATATTGTCGCCCACAACCAATTATACATTGAGCTGTCAAACAACACACCGTGCTGGACAGCGACAACATGGTCAGGAAAATACACTATCTGAATATACGTCAATGGCCAGGGCAGGTATCCGGGACGTTAACGGCCAGAAGTCAGAAGATTCCGCGGGAGCACTTCAGTTCAAAATAACCAAGTACAGCTAAACTCCACCGGAGGGTGGTTAAACTTTGCCAACTTGAAAACACACGTTGTTGCTCGCGGGACTGTCTCAGCAGCTGACAACGAAATGCAAACGACACAGTGTGAACAGTCGTGACTTGCTGGTAGATTAAGTCAACTTTCGTGTCCAGGATTGGTTAGCCACGGACCTCGTAGCAATGGGAACAGCACCACACACTCCGACCGTACGTGGACGCAGACCGGCCTCATCCAAACTATGCGCTGCGGAGGTTTCCTCGCTGCTCCACACCAACCGACTAACTGCTCGCACACCGCACAGCCGGAAACTATAAGCGCCAGGCCAAAGGTAGTATAATGTGCGAATATCGATACACGCCGCTGCTGCCACTCGCGGAAAGAAATTACAGCCTAATCGCCATAACCGTGGGAGACTAAACACTTAATAGCAACCAAGATCTAATCCAACGCATAACATGAGCTAACCACCGCTCAGCTAATTTCATTGATTGGTCATTAAATGACATTTAATGATGAGAGTGACGCTTTTGTAATAAATGTTGAGTGTGCCATTAACTTTAAATGGCATGCACTGAGGTCACCAAAGTTATAGGACATCCCCTAGTATCCTGTCGGACCTTCTTCTGGCCTGCTTAGTGCAGCAACTCGACATGACATCGACTTAACAAGCCTCTGGAATTCTCCTGCAGAAACAGTGTGTCATGCTGCGTCTACAGTCGACAGTGATTGAGAGAGTGTTGTCGGAGCAGCATGTTGTGGACGAACTGACCTTCCGCTTACGTACTCCAAATGTTCGATGGGACTCATGTCGGACAATCTCTCCAGACTTTCCACGATGTTCTTAAAACCGATTTTGAAAAATTGTGCCCCAGCGACGTCGCCACCATTGTTTGGGAACGTGAAGCGCATGAATGTGACCACTCCCAGTCAATTACCGGTTCAACGGACCCAGTCCATTGCATGTAAACACAGCCCACACCATTATGGTGTCACCACCAACTTGCACAGTGTCTGATTAACAACTTGGGTCCATGGCTTTGCAGGGTCTGCACCGTACTCGAACCACATCATCAGCTCTCATCAACTGATATCTGATTAGACTTCGGTTTTCCAATCGTCTAGGGTCCAACCGACATGATCACGAGGTCAGGAGAGGCGCTGCTGGCGATGTCTTGCTGATGGCAAAGGCATTTCCGTCGGTCGTCCGCATGCTTAGCCCACTAACGCCAATTTTCACCGCACTGTCCTAAAGGATATGTTCGTCGTACGTCCCACATTGATTTCTGCGGTTATTTAAAGCAGTGTCGCTTGTTTGTTAGCACTGAAAACTCTACGCAAAAGCCGCCACTCTCGATCGTTAGGTGAAGGCCATCGTCCGCTGCGTTGCCCGTACTGAGAAGTAGTCGCTGAAATGTGGTATTCTGGGCAATATTCTACATCTACATCTACATTTATACTCCGCAAGCCACCCGACGGTGTGTGGCGGAGGGCACTTTACGTGCCACTGTCATTACCTCCCTTTCCTGTTCCAGTCGCGTATGGTTCGCGGGAAGAACGACTGTCTGAAAGCCTCCGTGCGCGCTCGAATCTCTCTAATTTTACATTCGTGATCTCCTCGGGAGGTATAAGTAGGGGGAAGCAATATATTCGATACCTCATCCAGAAACGCACCCTCTCGAAACCTGGCGAGCAAGCTACACCGCGATGCAGAGCGCCTCTCTTGCAGAGTCTGGCACTTGAGTTTATTAAACATCTCCGTAATGCTATCACGGTTACCAAATAACCCTGTGACGAAACGCGCCGCTATTCTTTGGATCTTCTCTATCTCCTCCGTCAACCCGATCTGGGACGGATCCCATACTCATGAGCAATACTCAAGTATAGGTCGAACGAGTGTTTTGTAAGTCACCTCCTTTGTTGATGGACTACATTTTCTAAGCACTCTCCCAATGAATCTCAACCTGGTACCCGCCTTACCAACAATTAATTTTATATGATCATTCCACTTCAAATCGTTCCGCACGCATACTCCCAGATATTTTACAGAAGTAACTGCTACCAGTGTTAGTTCCGCTATCATATAATCATACAATAAAGGATCCTTCTTTCTATGTATTCGCAATACATTACATTTGCCTATGTTAAGGGACAGTTGCCACTCCCTGCACCAAGTGCCTATCCGCTGCAGATTTTCCTGCATTTCGCTACAATTTTCTAATGCTGCAACTTCTCTGTATACGACAGTATCATCCGCGAAAAGCCGCATGGAACTTCCGACACTATCTACTAGGTCATTTATATATATTGTGAAAAGCAGTGGTCCCATAACACTCCCCTGTGGCACGCCAGAGGTCACTTTAACGTCTGTAGGCGTCTCTCGATTGATAACAACATGCTGTGTTCTGTTTGCTAAAAACCTCTTCAATCCAGCCACACAGTTGGTCTGATATTCCGTAGGCTCTTACTTTGTTTATCAGGTGACAGTGCGGAACTGTATCGAACGCCTTCCGGAAGTCAAGGAAAATAGAATGTACCTGGGAGCCTGTATCTAATATTTTCTGGGTCTCATAAACAAATAAAGCGAGTTGGGTCTCACACGATCGCTGTTTCCGGAATCCATGTTGATTCCTACATAGTAGATTCTGCGTTTCCAAAAACGACATTGTGGATATCGGAATATTAAATTCCCAAATGATTTCGAAAACAGAATGTCACTTGCGCCTAGCTCCAACTACCATTCGACCTTTGAGGAGTGTTAATGCCAGTCGTGCGGCCGTAATGTGGTCGCAAACCTTTCTACGTTATTCACCTGAGTACAAAAAAAAAAAAAAAAAATAAATAAATAAATAAATAAATAAATAAATAAAATAAAAAAATAATAAGAAATTGGCAAACATGTATTTAACATCTTTAGAAAACCAACAGCCATAGACACAATAATACATTCCACATCCAACCATCCCCACAGCCAGAAACTTGCAGCACTAAGACACATGTTACATAGATTAAACAGAATCCCACTCAGCAAGAGAAACTATGAACAAGAAATGAGTACAATCGTACAAATAGCTAGGAACAACTGGTATGACACACATGTGGTACACAGGCACAATCAAAGAATAAAAAAACAAATAAAAAACAAACACAACATTTCCAGAATACAAAAGAACTCACAATCTGAAAACTCACAAACACACTCAACAAACACACACAATGACAACACCACACAGAAAAGAACCAGATGGTACACCATGACCTACACACATAAACTAACACACAGAGTTGCAAACATCCTAAAGAGAAAGGGCTTCAAAATAGCATATAAGCCTGGGCAAACCCTTCAATCACATCTAAGCCAGCCCGCTACCAAGAGGGACAAATTCCAACAATCAGGAATATATAAACTTGAATGTCAAAGTTGTGATGCAGTATACATATGCATGACATGCAGGAATTTTAAAACAAGATACAAAGAACTTATCAGATGTTGGAAGTATGAAACAAACCATTCCACATTTGCAGAACATTTAAAACACTACAACCATCATCCTACAAACATGGAACAAGAAATGAAAATAATGAGAATAAGCAACCATGACAAACATTTTATACAAACACAAGAAAACTTCCACATCTAGAAAGCCATAGCAGAAAACAAACATGTGATAAATGAACAAACACACTTCAGCACAGTTTCCCTACTAAACTTAATAAAGGAAATGATAACATAAAACAAAAAAAAATCTTCCCCACACCATCTGGACACAAACACACACACACACACACACACACACACACACACACACACAGTATAAAAAAAAATAAAAAATTATATATATATATATAATCACACCAACACACACACACACACACAAACACATACACAAACGCAAACCCAAATGCATACACGAACAGACCACAGATACTTCAATAATTACACTCACATAAGTTTCGATCTTTGGCAAAAACATTTGACAGTTGGCAACAGAAACCAAAACATTGCATTAAAACAAGAGTTCAGTGCATAGTGCCGTTGAATGTGGAAAAAACCGCAAATTGGCGTTCATAAGAAGAAGAAGAACAACACCAAAAATGTAACAGGAGAGTAATATGTAAGAAATTGTCCACGAAACCTGTAAGTACAGTTCAAAACATTACTACTTAATAGGAAATAGCAACCACCAGAACTGTTTATAACCTATAAGCACAGTGACAAAAATGTAAATAAAATAGCAATCATATGAACATATTCCAGGCCACTGATGATGCCTTGCAGAAAATAAAGGCGAAACGCGTATGGCACTAAAATTGTGTTTTATTCAGTTGCTGTCAGACGGTCCATAAGTAAATATTATCAGTATACCGTAACAAAAAAAAAAAAAAAAAAAAAAATCGCCAATACACTGTCCCTTTATACCTTATGTACGCCTTACTTTCGCTAGATGAATACGTGAGTTTCTCTATCCCATGACTTTTGTGACCTCAGTATATTACACTATATTATAATGCAATGGATACTCGTTTGCCAAAGAAAGTTACACCTCTGGTACCAATTTTGTGATTCCTTTGGGCATAAATAGGTATCTTATCAGCTGTTTCCTTCTTTTGGTCAAAAATTGATCATAAAGTATTTTTTAGCATCAGATCTTTATTAGTTAACCGATGCACCCATATAACCTTCAGCATTATTTTGTAGCATCACATTTCAAAACGTTTGTATATCTTAATGTCTGAACTGTTTAAAGTGTGCGTGTCACTTTTGCACAATGCTTCTTCCTAAATACCTCCAGAAAAGACTTCCTGATATTTAAACTTAAATTCATTATTAGAAATGCTATTTTAAGGTGAATTGTCTGAGAGGAGCGAAAAAACCAACCCCTTAGAAATTACTCAATGGATTTTTATACGAATTTTCATAACCAAAAAAGGAGTGAGAAACAGATAAATTGTGTTTGAAACTTAACAAAGTGCCATCTAATTTCGTAGATAAATATTTAATTGTTCAAAAACTAAGAAAAACTTAAACATTTCATTAACAACTGATGGTACCTATAGAACTGGAGTGTCGAAAGTTCATAGTTTCAAGGTCTAGCTGTTCCCCACATAAAAAAACTCCTTTTTTGTGATCAGTATACGCCTAATAATATCAGGAATCCGACTGATATTTGAATATATTACTCTTCATTCAAACGGAATGAAAGTTGGAATTAAAGAAATTGAGAAAGGTGGTTTACTTTTTTGAGAAATGAAAATGAAAATAAAATCGGTTAGAGAAACATTTCATGTGACTTTGAACGATGCTCGATATAATGTACAGTACATGAGATGCCGATTGAGAATTTAAAGTTCAGTGATTAGAATTTTAGAATTCTGCAGAGCACTGGATGAAGTTTTTTTGGTATTAATGTAGACTGTGCACTCTACTGTTGAGTTGGCTTTAGATACTGTTGCTGTGTGAAATTGAGATGGTAAAATATTTTATCAGTGGAGATACTGTTAAAATACAAAATGTTATGCCTAAATTTTGAACTTTAAATCCTCAGCAGGCACTTCAGTAGCTGTACATGATGTGGAGCATCATTAGAAGGCTTTTCAAATGTTTCTCTAATTTGTTTTATTTCTTACTTTTAGAAAAATCATTTCACAAAACATTTCACCATCACTTGTCAATCCTTTTATTACTGTTGCGAGTATGAAATTTGTATCTGCTATACTTCATTCAGGAATTTTACTGCCCCAGTAGAAAAATTTACTTACTGCTCATACTGTCTCGATCCGTAATTTAATCCCACCAGTACGACTTTATGTAACACGATTACATTCCATTGCCCTTTCTTTAATTTATTAGATGTTCAGTTTATAACGTTTTTTTTTTTTTTTTTGACAACACTATGCATCTGATTTAGCTATTCTTCTAATTCGTTTGCTGCCTGGTAGTATTATGTCATCGGCAAACATCGACATATTTATTTATTTTCTCTGAACTCTCAACCCTCTTCAAATTTCTCCTGTGTTTCGTTAAATGTTTCCTGAATTTACAGACTGAATAACATCGGCTATAGGGTACAAATCTGTCACAATCCTTTCTCATTTGCTGCTTCCCATTTCATGTAAGTCGACTGTTAAAAGTGCTGTCTAGTTTACATGTAAGTCGTAAGTAGCCTTTAAAACGTAATATTTTATTGCTGTTACTTTTACAGTTTCAAACAGTGCGTCCCGGTGAACATTGTCAAAGCTTTAAGTAAACCTACAAACGCTATAAATGGAGGTGTGCCTTTCTTTAGCCTGCAGGGTCAGTTTTGCCTCGCAGGTTCCTGCAGTTTTCCGGGAAGCAAACTAAACTTTCCTGAGGTCATCTTCCATTGTAAATAAGTCATGTCAATATCTGATTTATTAAGCTGTTAATTGGTAGTATTCACGACTGACAGCGCTTACTTTTTTCGAATGTCATTTATTAACATTCTTCCTGAATTCCGAAAGTATTTCAACTGCTGATGCAGCGCACCAGATCTAACGGTTTTGTCCTTCCAAGGATTTCAACAATTTGAGGACTGCTCTGTCAAATTATTATTGCAGTGTCATATCTCCCGACCCATCTTCATTTGCTTCCCCTTGCCTTTCTATAATATTTTATTTATGTTCACCCTGTGAAATCGCTTTTGCATGATGAAGTTTTGCCATACCTTAGCCAGAACCCATAGTGCTTTGGCCTCAGTCATAGAGGGGTAACACATCTCCAGACGTTGAGCGCTGCTTATTTAAATACTCCTAACACGTTATTGGAAGAGTAAACACGCTTCAGGCTAACAATGCTGAATGTTTGTTCTTGTGCTTGCTTTTACTTGCAGTGAGGGGAGGTACTTTTTTGCCGATACTTTGCCGAGGGGAGGTACTTTTTGCAAATATCCCCCTTACCGAGATGACTGCAGAGAGCGATAATTATTTCACGATAATAAGCACACGGAGAAGAATACGGCTGAAGCATTCGTTAGTGACACTAAACTTCGTTTATATCGTATGTATGCCGTTTTGCTGGTTTGTTGTGCCCTTTATGATGCTAAAGCTTAGTGGCGAAAGTATCAGGATAAACTAGCGGAAAACTTTTATACGAATATCGGACAAAACATTGATGGCTAACTGAACGACAGACTACGTAACAGTTCACTTAATCAATGCTTGGTTGCGATTCAGAATTTAGTTACGTTTATAGGAGGAAATCACTTCGCTCAAAACGGTTTGGCAGGGCCACTACTAGAAGACGACCACATCAGCAGAGAGTAAGCAGCGTAAATAGCTTATAATCCGGCAGTACGCTAGTGAACCTTGGAAAACAGCGTAAAAAATCAATTGGAAGAATAGTGCAAGTATTGGAACGCGTTTGTCAATGTGCCGACGGTAATATGGGAGAAATTCTGTTATTGGATGCACCTGGTGGAACAGGAAAAATATTCCTCACAAAAATCATGTTGGTCCATTTACGACCCCGAGGAAGAACAGTTGTTATTATTGATTAGTGAATAGCAGCCACTTTGTGATTGAGAGTTTGGTTACCACTTTGCCTTTAGTAAAACTACTTATAGAACCTTTAAAATCAAAATAGATTTGGATATCAGTGAACACACTGTATGTGACATCTCTAGGAACAGTGAGCATGCCAGGGCACTACATGACTGCAGCTTAACTTTATGGGACGCGTGCACCATGACTAATCAAAAAACAGTAGAGGCTGTTGATAAAACACTTAGATATATTGGACAAAATTAGCAGTCCATTGGTAGTTTTATAGACGCTTTTTGTGACGACTTTAGTTAGAGATTACCCCTTACACCATGGGGAACAAGGTCAGAGACATAGCATGATTGTTGAGCTCAAGTATGTGGCTACCTATCATGTGGATGCATCTAACAGTCAACACGCGGTCGTGAATTGGAGGCAACAGAAATGCGTAGGAGTTTTCTGATTTATTGTTAAAAAATAGCAAGGACACACATCCTGAAGAAGGTGGTGAAATCGTTTCACCTGATAATTTATGCAGTACAGTGCTTTCACTTCCAGACATCATTTCTTCCATTTATGGTAATCAAATGCAAACAACTACTAATGCCTTCGTGAAAGATCTATATTGACACCTCTAAATGGTCAAGCTGCAACAATTAGCTCGACTCTACTTATTGATGATAAGGGGGACAATGAACAATGTACAGGGTATATGAAATACCTATGTCACAAATTGCAGGACACGTTCTTCACGCGTAGACAAAGAAATTATGTTCCATGAACATGGGTGTGGAAACGCTGTGTTTCCAGTTTACAGCTCATTCTCTCCAACTCATTAACCGTGGGAAACGAAAGTGGACAATGATGTGTTGGCAGAAGAGCCAACACCGTGTTGCTAGAGGAGGCCGAAATGCACGCGTTTAAGCTCACGCAGACTGGCGTGAGGTCTGGAACAATTACAGGAGTTGAGTCTAATAAATAAAGTACGAAGCTCTTGGAATACTTAACTTTAATCCATAATTGGAGAACATCGCTCTTGTTGATACATTAATTACAATCTCAATATATACTGGTAATGGCGCCTTGCTAGGTCGTAGCAAATGTCGTAGCTGATGGCTATGCTAACTATCGTCTCTGCGAATGAGAGCGTATTGGTCAGTGATCCATCTCCGGCAAAGTCTGCTGTACAACTGGGGCGAGTGCTAGGAAGTCTCTCTAGACCTGCCGTGTGGCGGCGCTCGGTCTGCAATCACTGACAGTGGTGACACGCCGGTCCGACGTATACTAACGGACCGCGGCCGATTTAAAGGCTACCACCTAGCAAGTGTGGTGTCTGGCGGTGACACCACAGACCACCATATTCTAATCTTTCCCACAGGAGATATTCAATATGTCCTCTGTGCACATGGATACATGCTCGGATGCACTGATGTATCCCTGGAGTATTGCGTATTGTTCCGCAGCATTCCATATCACGGTCACTAAAACTCTACATCTTGTACCGGGATCCCATACACAAGCGCCTTCAAATACCCCCGCAAATAAAAGTCCAATGGGTTTAGGTCCGGAGAATATGGAGGCTAGGCAGTTGGTCCATCTCTACATAACCGCCATCTGTCACCGAATCTGTTATTTATAAGCCGACGGACACTGACACTAAAACGAAGAGGTGCTCCATCGTGCATGAAGTCTCTGCTTTGTCTCATAGTTAAAGGCACAGCTGCTTACAGATCAGGTACAACATTTTCTACGAAATTGTGATAAC
This sequence comes from Schistocerca serialis cubense, assembly GCF_023864345.2. Taxonomy (NCBI): domain Eukaryota; kingdom Metazoa; phylum Arthropoda; class Insecta; order Orthoptera; family Acrididae; genus Schistocerca; species Schistocerca serialis. The sequence goes on along the minus strand of NC_064647.1, from coordinate 216,861,704 downwards.
TTTATCGGTAGTACCTAGGCAGAAGAACGTGAGCCCCTACCAGTAACCTAGAACTCCGGTTAAAACATTGACGGAAAAACTTTGTTGACGCCAGAGGTTTAAAATACTGCTACAGTTGCAAGGTTATTTATTTAGAACACGACCGATTTCGGGTTCCTACACGCCAATTTTCAGGTGTCGTAACTTGGTGCTGTGACTCTGAGCGCCGCGGTGGACGAGTTCAATACACGTTGTGCTACCTTGCTTCAGCAGTTGCGTGAGGATTGACGTATGCCCACACATGCCGATTAAGAAATGGGTTGTAATACGGAAACAGAGAGTTTGCAGACCCTTTTTCAAATAACAATTTGTTCCCGACGGAGGTTCGAGTCCTCCCTCGGGCATGGGTGTATGTGTTCGTCCTTAGGGTAGTTTAGGTTAAGTAGTGTGTAAGCTTAGGGACTGATGACCTTAGCATTAGATTTCACACACATTTGAACATAAAATAACAATTTCTTTGTTTACGTGTAAAAAACATGTCCTGCAATTTGTGCCGTACATTTTTGTTTCACCCTGTATGTCAATTAACAGATTTATGGAGCAAGAGAATTCTAGCAAATATCCAATACAATTTTTCAACTCTTTTACGGCACCTGGCGTTCCATCACAAAAATTTAACTAGAAAAAAGGCACCCCTAATATTCTGCTGCGAAATTTGTGCTTACCGAAATTGTGTAATGGAACGTTACTTCATATAACTACACAGAAGCGGAAATTGTGAGTCAAATTGGCAGTGGCGAGACAGTTTTTATACTCAAAACCCCGTTTATTCCTTACAATTTACCACTTATCTTTAAACGTGTATAATTCATGCTGAACCTATGCCAGTAACGTAAAAGAAGCGCAATGCCATTCGCTGCGATTTGCGGGTGAGATCCTTCTTTAACTGTTTTTGGCACGGTCACTTCTACGTGGCTCTCCTTAATGATAGTCTTCAGCATTCGTTTGCAGCACTATATTCGTGACGTTTCTTTATCTTATTATTTGAAGCGCTTATCTCCTACGATTCACATCCACAAAAGACTACAAGTACCTCGAGAGAAGAATCTCTAATGTTCGTACGGCTGCTTCACTCTCGACCACAAGTCTCATTAATTTTATTATGGGCAGCATCTACCGTTCACCTAGTTACGCGTGTTTCCACAGACTTGCATTTACACTACTGGCCATTAAAATTGCTACACCAAGAAGAAAAGCAGATGATAAACGGGTATTCATTGGACAAATATATTATACAAAAACTGACATGTGATTACAATTTGCAGCGCGGGATTAGCCGAGCGGTCTGGGCGCTGCAGTCATGGACTGTGCGGCTGGTCCCGGCGGAGGTTCGAGTCCTCCCTCGGGCATGGGTGTGTGTGTTCGTCCAGGACAATTTAGGTTAAGTAGTGTGTAAGCTTAGGGACTGATGACTTTAGCAGTTAAGTCCCATAAGATTTCACACACATTTGAATATTTTTTTATAACATTTTCACGCAATTTGGGTGCATAGACCCTGAGAAATCAGTACCCAGTACAGCCACCTCTGGCCATAATAACGACCATGATACGCTTGGGCATTGAGTCAAACAGAGCTCGGATGGCGTGTACATGTACACCTGCCCATGCAGCTTCAACACGATGCCACAATTCATCAAGAGTAGTGACTAGCATATTGTGACGAGCCAGTTGCTCGGCCACCATTGACCAGACGTTTCCATTTGGTGAGAGATCTGTGCTGACCAGGGCAGCAGTCGAACATTTTCTGTATCCAGAAAGGTCCATACAGGACCTGCAACATGCGGTCGTGAATTATCCAGATGAAATGCAGGGTTTCACAGGGATTGAATGAAGGGTAGAGCCACGGGTCGTAACACATCTGAAATGTAACGTCCAAAGTTCAAAGTGCCGTCAATGCGAACAAGTGGTGTCCGAGACGTGTAAACAATGGCACCCCATACCATCACGCCGGGTATTACGCCAGTATGGAGATTAGGAATACACGCTTCCAACGTGCTTTCACCGCGATGTCGCTAAACACGGATGCGACCATCATGATGCTGTAAACAGAACCTGGATTCATTTGAAAAAATGAAGTTTTGCCATTCGTGCACCCAGGTTCGTTGTTGAGTACATCATTGCAAGGGCTCGTGTATGTGATGCAGCGTCAAAGGTAACCGCAGCCATGGTCTCCGAACTGATAGTCGATGCTGCTGCAAACGTCGTCGAACTGTTCTTGCTGATGGTTGTTGTCATGCAAACGTCCCCATCTGTTAACTCAGGGATCGAGACGTGGCTACCCGATCCGTTACAGCCATGCGGAAAAGATGCCTGTCATCTCGACTGCTAGTGATACGAGGCCGTTGGGATCCAGGACGGCGTTCCGTATTACCCTCCTGAAACCACCGATTCTGTATTCTGCCTACAGCCATTGGATCTCGACCAACGCGAGCAGCAATGTCACGATACGATGAACCGGGATAGCGATAGGCTACAACCCGACCTTTATCAAAGTCGGAAACGTGATGGTACGCATATCTCCTCCTTACACGAGCCATAACAACAACGTTTCACCAGGCAACGCCGGTCAACTGCTGTTTGTGCATGAGAAATCGGTTGGAAACTTTCCTCATGTCAGCACGTTTTTGGTGTCGCCACCGGCGCCCACCTTGTGTGAATGCTATGAAAAGCTAATCATTTGCATATCACAGAATCTTCTTGCTGTCGGTTAAATTTCGCGTCTGTAGCAAGTCACATTCGTAGTGCAGCAATTTTAATTCTCTGACCATTAAAAGAAGGCGAATTAGAGGAGCGGCCTCTAAATAAGAGTACCGATGTTGTATATGAAGACGTCGCTGAAAAGAATCCCTGGGTAGGAAAGGAAACGAGATAACCAAACGAGGAGTTGAGGTACAGAGAAGGGAGCAGTGAGGGTAATTAGGGGTGGTCGACTGTAAGGCTAGCTGCCAGTCCCACCGCTGTCGACCAGTGCTGTCCCCTAGGGGATGAGATGGTGGTGAGGGGGCTGGGAGGGAGGGAGGGGGTGGGATAGTACAGGGGAGAGGCTGAGGTTGTGACGCCGCGGCAGGCAGCATTTATCGCGTGCTGCGGTGATTAATTGCAGCTGCGAACGGCCGGCTCGGCAATCACTCATGCGGCGTAATGAATACGCGAGCAGGGTGGCCCTGGGACGCTTTTGAGGAGGTCTGCGGTACCGTCTCGGCTCTGCTCGCGGTCTGCTGGAAGCGGGATGGGTGGGGGCGGACGGGAGGTGAGTGCAGTACGAAACACAGAACAGGAGGCGGCGCACACAGACTGTACTTCCGCGTGCATCATTTCGCCCAGCCCACACTTTAACTTGCACTTTGCTGCAACTGACTCAACTTACGACACACAGTTTTCAAAATGTTGGTCCAACCTCCGTGGTTATTCCTTCTTAGTACAGTAAAACTAGCTGAAAACGGAACTGCAAGGGACTATCAGGATGGAGCCGTGCGACAGCTACGGTCGCAGATTCGAATCCTTCCACGGCCATGGGTGTGTGTGATGTTCTTAGGTTAGTTTGGTTTAAGTAGTTCTAATTTCTAGGGGACTGATGACCTGAGACGTCAAGTCCCATAGTGCTCAGAGGCATTTGAACCATTTTAGCAAGGAACTATAATAATTTGACAAATTAGACAAATTTCCAGATTACGGAAAACACACTAAGCTACATAAGATTAGTCACGTACCATCCACAGATGCAGAAATTTGTGATTATAGACGTATTTACATGCCTAGCTCTGCAGTTACTGTACATCGTACCGGTAGAAAAAAATTCCAGCCTATTACTCTTTAGTACACAATATGACAAGTACGTATTTTTTAAAAAATTTTCTTCCAATACCCTTCACGATTGCGATAATAGATTTTTATGGTGTCTACTTTCGGATTGTGACACCTATGTTCAAATCATGGCCTTAAAGGTAAGTGTAATCATGGAATTCCAACCAATATACATGTGAGTAATCAAATATTCATTATTTCTCATAGTAATCATTATATAAATACTAAATCATCAACTTCTTATGAGTACGCAATGTGAGCTCGTTTCAGTCGAATACAGCAAACACTTTGGTTTTTTTTCTGTTCCAGGGAAATCGCTTAGTATACTCGCAGAAATTTATCATTCTGGACTTACGTAGTAATTACTAGTGAGGAATAACGAACATTTGATTACTCGCATGTGCGTTGGTGGGAACTGTGTGATCACACTTGCGTCTAAGGCCATGGTTTGTAAACGTATGTGCCGGCCGATGTGGTCGAGCGGTTCTAGTCGCTTCAGTCTGGAACTGCGCGACTGCTACGGTAGCAGGTTCGAATCATTCCACGGCCATGGGTGTGTATGATGTCCTTAAGTTAGTTAGGTTTAAGTAGTTCTACGTTCCAGGGCACTGATGACAGATGTTAAGTCCCTTAGTGCTCAGAGCCATTTGAACCATTTGTAAATGGATGTGATGGCCTGAAACTGGTCACTTCGAAGAAGTGATTGTTATCGCAGCTGTGACTGGTATTGGGGGAATATAAAAATTTTGTACCCAACTTGCTGATACCATACTCCTTCGTTACGTTGGAACTTCATAAAAAAAAGTCTGTGTTTAAACTTTAACTTCCAGGTGGTCGTCTCGATACGAGCGACGATAACGTCCTCTCGCTTGATATAACACTGGTAACTGAATGTCATTCTGTGTTTAATAACACACAGAGCCAGGTCGTTGTACTCATAAGACGTACTTTTCCTTCACATGTATTAAAAATTAATTAATGTTCTTCAAATAGCTTCTTTCATTGATATAAAAGACCGTGTTAATTGGAAGGACAACACGCCACTCGAAAATTTCTTCGTCACTAGTTTACATATTGATTAATGGAAAACCTATTCCATTTCCTGCTTATACAAACGTCAGTAATGCTTGGTATGGTTCAAATGGTTCTGAGCACCATGGGACTTAACTTCTGAGGTCATCAGTCCCCTAGAACTTAGAACTACTTAAACCTAACTAACCTAAGGACATTACGCACATCCATGCCTGAAGCAGGATTCGAACCTGCGACCGTAGGGGTCGCGTGGTTCCAGACTGAAGCGCCTAGAACCGCTCAGCCACTCCGGCCGGCTGCTTGGTATGTTGTGCAGAGAGGCACACTGATATTTTATCAAGAAGGCGCTGCAGGCCGCTGTGGCCGAGCGGTTCTAGGCGCTTCAGACCGGAACCGCGCGACTGCTACGGTTGTAGGTTCGAATCTTGCCTCAGGCATGGACGTGTGTGATGTCCTTAGGGTAGATATTTTTAAGTAGTTCTCAGTTCTAGGGGACTGATGATCTCAGATGTTAAGTCCCATAGTGTTCAGAGAATTTTGAACCAAGAAGGCTCTCATTTCCAGAAACGTACGGTTTGGGCGCTAGAGAGCGTCGAAACCTGCATTCTACAATACGTCAACAAAACCAACGTGTTTCAGCTGCCTGCATTAAAAACGGGCTCCGAACTACGTACCTCTCACGTCAAGGCAGCGCCTACAACGGCAGCCAGTTCGCGTGGTTGTCTTGGAAGTATTGCAATTGCTCTGTGTACTCGAGGAATGAAGTCCTCTACTGATGTTACACGTGTCGCATACACCGTACTCTTCTTACAGTCGAACAGAAAGTATTCGAGAGGTGTCAGATCTGATGACCCTGCTGGCCTTGGAACTGATCCATCTCTACTGATCATTAGATTGAGATACTGGACGCTGAGGTGATTACGCACATGGACATTCGCCATGAAGCAGTCACATATCCACCCAAACATTTATTGGCACTACATCCAACAGGATAGGCAAAACATCTCTGATAAGTGTGAGGTAGATCTGTCCTATTTGTCTTTTAGGCAGAAGATAGGGCCCAACGATATGGCCATCAGTTACCCCGATTCATATGTCAATAACGACCCTGTGTTTTATATTTTGTATTACCTGCGCATCCTAAAGTCGTCCGCCCAGACATGCATGTTCTGATAGTTTAATACGCTGTCTCTAGCGAATGTGCTTTCATGCGTGAGTAGCATCAAAGTCGGGAATTGTGGCTATAGCATGTATTGCAGTAAATATACCACTGCGCAAACTGTAGCCGTCGGGGGTAGTTGTCCACCTGTAATGCCTGGACGCTTCACAGGTGGTATGGATGATGCCGGTGTTTGTTGACAACACGCTCCTTGGTGACGTTCGCTAGCTGTGTTCTTTAGAGTTTTCTGTGCGTTGAAGTCGTTTAGTAAATTTCCTGCTTTGGTTGTCAGCTGATGTTTCTTATTGTTACTAGTGAAATATTTCAGTCAAATTTTTTGGTTTAGATAGTAATTTTGTGAAGTTTTGATGGTATTGATACTAGCTGTGGTGCAATAGTTTTAATACAAGTGGTTGCTTTCTTAGTAGACAGAGAATTTCGAGACCGCTATTGTTACTTCTGTAAGTAGCCCTACTGGTATAACTGAACTTACGTAACGTAGACGTATAGTTTTTTTTCTCAATAACTGTAAAATTTTACCATGAATGAGAAGTGTTGGCTCCATCGTAGGTTTGTGAGTAGTGGATTACGGTGTGCGATTTGTTCAAAGTAATTTCATTGGGGAGAATGAATGGGGAAGCCAGTGGGCATTCTACCGACATCCTCTCCTGGGGATTCAGAATCTGTAGTAGAAATAAGTTGATAGAGGAGCAGGAGCGTAAGATCTGTGCCCTTCAGGTGCAGTTACAACGCGTGAAGGAGGGACTAGATAGATTGAGGAGGGTGAAGGATGGCGGGGAATGGGAATTGGCAGTTGGCAAGAAGGCAGTCAGGAGGAGCAGGTATTCAGACACTTTGCGTATATGTAATAGGTTTGACCAGCTGTCAGTTAAGTGGAGAGGAGCCTCATTTAGCTGTAGATGTAGGGAACATGCAGCAGTCCTCAGTAGTTGGGAGGCCTAGGTTAGTTGCAAAGTCTAACAGAAAGAAGAAGATTCTGCTACTAGGTAGTTCGCACAGTAGAGGTGTGGTACAGCAGTTGCAGGAAGTGTTGGGGAGTGAGTACCAGGTCACCAGCACTGTGAAGCCTAGTGCAGGGTTGGCTCAGGTGACCGAAAGCATAGGACAGTTATTTAGGAATTAAGGAGGATCAGGTAGTGACAGTGCGTGGAGCAGGGAGCAGTATTGATATGGACGGGGAATATGAAATAGCTGGTGACCTGGTAAAGATAGCTACTCAAACTGGTGGCACTAATGTGCATTTCCAGCAAGTGCTTCAGTGTCATGATCGGCCTCATCTTAAAACGGCTGTTAGGCGCGTTAACATGGGGTTGGAGAGGGCGTGATGGCAGAGGGCATGGGTGACGTTGCAGTGATGCCAGGTTTCATTAGGAATCGCCTGCACCTCGATGGGTATGGGAAGGGGAAGCTGGCAAAGCTTATACATGACGGTGTAGTGGGTGGTGGTGGGACCACTCACGGAAAATTCCTGTAGTAGTTGGTGTTAGAGGTGCAACTTTTTTGGACTGAAGTCCCTCTAAGGCCTCACCTTCAGATGATGTCATGTTCCCAAGTAGAGAAGGAATTACCATATGGCATCAAAATATACGACGTATTAGAGATAAAGTTAGTGAACTTCTTAGAGATGTTGACTCTGAAATTATTGGTATGTAGGAGCAATAGTTAAATAATTTGGCAATTCCGACGCTTCCTTTACCAGGATACAGAGTAGCTGGCTGTTTTTCAAGGAGTTCCTTGCGGATTGTTGGAGTGACCTTGTACGTAAAAAACGGTATTCCATTTGAGTCCATAGATGTATCACAGCACTGCACTGAACAGATATTTTAATGTTGTGCAGGGGCGGTTGAATTTTGTGAAACTAAACTTCTGATTGTTGTTGTTTATAGGTCCCATAACTCTGACTTCAGAGCATTTCTGCTCAAGCTAGAGAGGGCTCTTGATTCACTTTGAGGGAAGTACCAGAAATTAGTTATAGGTAGTGACTGCAATATAAATTTTGTGTATGATGGTGCAAGAAAAAGGGTGTTGAAAGATCTAAGATCATATGATCTGATGCTGACGGTGTTCTTTCCAACTAGGGTGCAGGGGAACAGTAGCACAACCACAGAGATTATTTTTATTCCTTCTTCATTACTAGATGGACATTCTGTTAGTAAAAGGGTGAATGGCATTTCAGACCATGATTCACAAATTTTAGCACTAAAAGGCTATTGTAATCAAACAAATGTCATATGTAATTATAAACTGTGTAGGAAAGTTAATCTAACAGCAATAGAGAGTTTTTTAATCCTTGTCAAGGGACAGGAGTGGCAGAATGTTTATAGAATTTACTCCATGTACCGACTACATTAACAGCTAAGTTTGATTATACGTAGACATACTACTTCTCTGCGCCACTGGGATAGCCAGATACTTCCTTCTCGATACCAAACGCCAAAATTGGAATTTTTTGCCAGTTGGGTCCTTCCCCTTGACAATGCTTGACTTGAATCTGCATGGAATGAGGTACTCGTCTCCTTACTGACTTGCAAATTTAATCAAGTGTATTTGTTACTGTGCCGTAAATGCGCAATAACTGAAATTTCGCTACTTTCTATCCTTTCGGTGTTGAAAATTAAACGGCCACCTCTCAATGACCAAGATGTCTGTGACTCCTTAAGAGAGCAGTGTGGCCGCTTTGTAGCGCTGTAGATAGTGTGAAACAAGTACGAAGTGATCACGTGATCCTCCAGCACTGATTCCTTCCGATCCACGGTTATTTAGTACAAGCGACTGCATGTTGCAATTATGGAACGTGGGACTTTGATTCGTCGACAAATAGCAAAAATAATATTCCAACAACCATTTATAGCTTTTAATTTACGCTACGAATTTCGAATGGTGAATAGAGTAGTCTTCAGTCCTTGTAGCATGAAGGACAAAAAGCATCCAGTCGAACTTGTACATGGGTATAACAGGGAACCAATATTTGCACTTGGTTTCCGTAAAAGACTTCATGAGTAATGTATTCTCTTCACAACTGACAGTTTTTGTCACGTGTGTGTACAGTACACATTGGTACAGATCCAGAGTCAAATATAGGTCCCATCCTTTATACATTTAGGACTGTATGCCTTTCGTTATTCGTGATACATACAGACCCCGAGGATTACTCTATCAAGGACACGAAACTGATAGTCTCAATAAAAATCTATAAATGTAAGGGTTGTTTGAATATGATTCTTAGAGTTCACGGTTAGTTTGCTGATCGCTGAGGACTGAAAAAGCAGAAGGTACCGCCTGCCTTGTTCCTTCGTCTAGTGGATGGACGTTGATACAAAACCATTTTTACATTATAGAAAGTCTGAGATTGAATAGCATTTTCACGGAATTTTGGGATCGGTTTAGAGGGTACTGACTATGTATGAGTTTGCACTATATAATATTTATAGAACAGAAAAACACACAGAGCTTTGTAGGCGTCCAGCTTTCACTTCCTATTGCGATCATTAGAAAGGAATACGTTGAGGAGCAGTTTATTCCACTGGTCTCACAAAGTCATATATTGTTCACTATTTCCAGCACAAAATCCTACAGCCAGTACTTAAACAGGGATCAGCAACGTCTCTCCGCTTCTATCGATGTCCATCGGTGGAGGGGACTTTCTCGTATTTCCCACTGCTGAAAACAGAACAGATTTACTTCTTTATATGACCTGTAGGCTATTATCGCCTAGCTGTAACTCACCTCGACTGTCCGAGATCGTACAGCCAACGATTCATAATCTCTGTGATCGTAATTAGTACTGAAATAATAGGCTGTTTCCTACGTTAAAAATATGGTTCACATTGTTGTTATTCTTATTGATTATTGCATTTAAATAGGTTTTACGGTCAATATTGTCCCAAAACATGTATTATGTGTATGTAATTATTGACTAAAAATTATGATAAATATTAAGATTTGGTCACGTGATCGAAAATGCTCCGTTATAGGTTGAAGCTTTGGTGACATCGCAGATTAAGAGTAAGACGAAGCTTAAGTGTGTTATAGTAGTGTTAGCCGAAGTTAAGAGGTTATTAGGTACTTTTTCTGCAAACAGTTTAGCTATTTAGTGATGGAAACACAATTACAGCTTTTAAGTAACAATAGAAAAGGAATTTTGTGAACGCTGATAGTGGAAACCTTACGAAACCTGATGCGTTTTGCTCCACCTATTTACAGAGCGATATGTGCTACTTCGGGTATTCTTTTCCCTGCTCCCTGCAATATCATAAAACTAGCTAAAAACTAAGGAATTATAGAACTTTAGCAAGTGGACCCCTATATAACAACTAGATTGTCGACTATTAGTCATGAGCTACGACCCAAAGCTCAATAAACTTATTCCTGACGAATCTTAGTGCTGATTTCCTACTGAGTGTCTTCAGTAGATTTGTTACCCCCAGCAGGAGATCCGTCGTGGAGCGGATGACATAAACGGCTGCACATGAACAGGTCACATGTTAGAATATTGAAGGCTCATATATTTGTAAGAGTTCAACACGAAATACGAAAATAGTGTCAGTAAGAACTGAGTGAAGCATTTGTTTCCATGGTGGAATGTAATCGCTTCACACTAACCTTAGCGTGACAAATGGATGACAGAGGATAAAAGCATTTATTTTTATGACAGAGAATTCACTTTCTGGAAAGCATTCCTAGTAGTGAAAATATCGCCATATGCCTACCGTACAACGAGGTGTAGGACGATAAGGGATTCTACAAGGTGAGATACAAGGCATGTACGACATCCAGGTAACACAGACGTAAGGGCTGTGATGTTTGAGTAAACTGTCGTCAGTGTCTGAAGCAGAGCTACTTCTCCTTCATATAAGATGGTGAAACTGAAAAATTTAAACAGTAAAGATCCTGGCTGGACAGGACGCAGATAAAAAATTAATTTAAAAAAAATCATTATTTCTATTAAAGTAATACGTGGGTGGTCACATTAACTAGAAAATATCTTCTTGAACGTGATTTGTTTTACCACGGATTGAAAATGTAAGCTCATGAAAACATCAATGACAACACAATAATAACCTGTTTCACATCTGTGTTGTGAAATTTTGTAACTCTGATTTGGTTTTCATATCAGGGGATTCACGATTCGTTTTACAAATAAGTTAAAATAATCCTTCGCGGTGTATTTGAACCAGCAGTCTATGGACATCATATTATAAAAATTCGATGGTTTACCGCCCCAGCTGACCTACCGAATAATTTATGTGAAGGTGTGTAAAACGACAATTTTCACTAAGAGTTCCGTTTCGTTCAGTGTCGCTATTCTTCCTTGTAACATGGGAAAGCATATCTCGGAGGTAATTTTAACTTCACAGTGAAATACATTTTTAATTTAGTGAGCTTGTTCGTCCACGTGGTGGTAATTTGCCGGTACAGTGCATTAATACTTTACGCACCTTCTCATTCTCTGGAATACTCAAAAACAACTTCTTAGAAGTTTTTGTAGATATATTTATACACTATGGTTCTACACACCGTTTGTAACACATTTTCCGGAAAGTAAATTCAGATCCATACAATTATTTATACTGTGAATTAGCGTTACTACAGCAGGAGCAGCTAGCTAGCCAGTGACGTCACACGACTCGAATGGAGTGTTTTAGGGACCTTTCAAGTTATTTGAATTTAAGTTCCGTTTTTACAAAAGAATACTGGTTTTCAAAAGGAGAAAAGCATTTTAGGAGCATAAAATTACATAATTAACCATTTAAGACAATTTCCAGAAAACACTGAAATACCGTATTCTCTCTTTCTTAACGGAGGTATTACCCCCCGCCCCCCCACACATCCAGCCCTCCGCCATTCCCTCCTCCAGTCTCACCCCACGCGCTTTGATGTGAGCCTTCTGATTTGTTAGGACTTGCCGAGGTCTGGATATTTCGTTCCTCATCCGTTTTGTAAGCAATTCTCTGTGAGCTATGGCCGGTCCCCATGTGACTGTCCTCATGTTGCACTGCTCATTGCATGGTATTTCCGATTCAACAATCCACTTCTTGTCTGACGCTCGAAACCTCTGCTGGTAGCCACCTGATAATGAGTTCAGGGGTTTTCAGGAAAGGAAAGAAATTCATATGCATTACTGTTCTACATGTCTCATATTAATATACAGCTCTTTGCCTGCCAAAACGGAGTTACTAAACACAGCCTTCCGAAATGGCTTCACAAAAGAAGACGAAGTAAATACTCCAGAATTCGAATCAAGAACAGCTGCCAATATGAGTAACGTAGAAGTAAATATCCTCGGAGTAGTTACGTAACTTAAATCACTTAATAAAAGCAAGTCTTCTGGTCCAGACTGTATACCAATTAGGTTCCTTTCAGAGTACTCTTATGCAATAGCTCCATACTTAACAACTATATACAACCGTTCTCTCGACGAAAGATCCGTACCCAAAGACCGGAAAGTTGTACTGTCACACCAATATTCAACAAAGGTAGTAGGAGTAACCCACTAAATTACAGGCCCATATCATTAACGTCAATAGGCAGCAGAATCTTGGGACATATATTGCGTTCCAACGTTATGAATTACCTCAGAGAGAACGGGCTATTGACACACACTCTACAGGGATTATGAAACATCGTCCCTGTGAAACACAACTAGTTGTTTACTCACATGAAGTTCTGAGTGCCATTGACAATGGATTTCAAATTGATTCCGTACTTCTGGATTTACGGAAGGCTTTTGACACGGTACCACACGAACGGCCTCTAGTGAAATTTCGTGCCTATGTAACATCGTCTCATGGCTGTAATCGTGATTTCCTGACAGAGAGGTCACAGTTCGTAACAATTGACGGAAGGTCATCGAGTAAAACATAAGTGTTATAGGCCCTTTGCTAGTTCTCATCTGTATAAACGATTTGGGATACAATCTGAGCAGTCGTCTTAGGTTGTTTCGTGATGACTCTGTAATTTATCGACTAGTAAAGTCATCAGAAGATCAAAACAAATTGCAAAACGTATTAGAGACGCTATATGTGGAGCTAAAATTGGCAATTGACCCTAAATAACGAAAAGTGTGAGGTCATTAACATGAATGCTAAAACAAATCCGTTAAACTTCGGTCGTTTTTAAAGGCCATAAATGCAACTAAATGCCAAGGAATTGGAATTACGTGCAATTCAAATTGGAAGGAAAACAGAAAATGTTGTGGGGAAGGGTAGCCTACGACCGTGTCTTATTGGCAGGACTCTTAGAAAATGTGACTGATCTACTAAGGAGACTGCATACACTACACTTGTCCGTCATCTTTTAGAATACTGCTGCGCGGTGTGGAATCCTTACCAGATAGGACTGACGGAGTACATCGAAAACGTTCAGAGAAGGGCAGCACGTATTGTTTTATCGCAAAATAGGGGAGAAACTATCGCTGAAATGATACAGGATTTGGAATCGACATCATAAGAACAAAGGCTTTTTATTTGTGGAGGAATCTTCTCACAGAATTCCAATCATTTGTCATGAGAATGAGAAAATATTTTGCTGACGCCAAGCTACATAGTGAGAAACAATCACCATGATAAAATAAGGGAAATCAGAGTTCGTGCGGAAAGACATAGGTGTTCATTCTTTCCATGCGCTATACGAGACTGGAATTATAGAGAACTGTGAAGGTGGTTCGATGAACCCTCTGCTAGGCACTTAAATGTGAATTGCAGAGTATCCATGTAGATGTAGATGTAGATGTCTTTACACGATATCATTTTACCTATATACTACGACTTGATAAAAACAGTAGTCGTAGATTCGAAGCCGCTGTCCTGCTTTCGCTACGTTATCAGATTTTTCTCAACAGTTGTTGGCTTATTTAAACGAACCAGTCAAGGGTCTTTCAGCTGTGTAGAGTATTCCAAAAGTAAAAATACATTTTCATGGAACACACCTGCAGTACAGAAAACATGTATCTACAGAACAAGGGCAGATATGAGGCACTAGAAATCATTAAAGTTCAAAGTGACCACGCTTCATATCACAAAGCGGAGAACTTGCTATTTTTAAAGATGTTACTTCCATATTACTGCTTGCGAGTATATCCGCCTTACTGGCAGATAATATCTGAATTCTGATACATTGCGCCGATTATATTTCGTTTCGCAAGTTTCTTTGTGGATTTCATACTCATTTTAATACATTCAAAACTATGCACGTTTTGTACAATCTCGGAGATAGAGTTTATTGCTGCTGCAATTAATAGCGGAACGATTAATTCCAAAATACAATATCATTTGCGTTTTGAACTGACTCTACACTGTATTCAACAAAAACGATCGTTCTGCAGCATGTTTATAGATGTCAGCCACTTAGCAGCGTTGTAGTAGCGGTTGTAAAATAACTGCAGGAGTCTAGCAACTGTTTGTCTTAGACTGTGCATTATTCCTGAAGACTTGGGGCTTCCGCTAACCGCAGGCGAATGAGTACAGGGGCGTGAGGTCAATGACTTCGCAGCTCACATATGCTGTGAACCTCACTGATTCACAGTCCATGCAGCATGCGATGGAGGTAATCTCGAACAATGTGAGCAAAATGCGGAAGAGCTCCGTCCTGCTAGTACACAACGGAATTCAGAACTTCATCAGTGTCAAATACCGATTTTTGGAAAAGTTTAAGCAAGTCAGGCTATATGCTACTTGTTATGGTTTGATCTGCAAAAAGGGATGGTCTATATATCTTAGTCCTGTGCATCCCCAGCCATATACTATAGTTTTGGGGCTTTTCTATCTAATTCTTGATGACCCACATCAGGTAAAACCATATGTGTGAAATGTGGTCTCGTGTGTAAGAAGGAGGTTATAGAATACGGCCTCAACGAAGCCAGTAAACAATACAAGGGAGGAGAAATGCGTACCATCACGTTTCCGACTTTGGTAAAGGTCTGATTCTAGCCTATCGCGATTGCGGTTTATCGTATCGCGACATTGCTGCTCGCATTGGTCGAGATCCAATGCTGTTAGCAGAATATGGAATCGGTGGTTTCAGGAGGGTAATACGGAATGCCGTGCTGGATCTCAACGGCCTTGTATCACTAGCAGTCGAAGTGACAGGCATCTTATCCGCATGGCTGTAACGGATCGTGCAGCCACGTCTCGATCCCTGAGTCAACTGATGGGGACGTTTGCAAGACAACAACCATCTGCACGAACAGTTCGACGCCGTTTGCAGCAGCACGGACTATCAGCTCGGAGACCATGGCTCCGGTTACCCTTGACGCTGCATCACAGACAGGAGCGCCAGCGAAGGTTTACTCAACGACGAACCTTGGTGCACGAATGGCAAAACGTCACTTTTCGGATGAATCCAGGTTCTGTTTACAGCATCATGACGGTCCCATCCGTGTTTGGCGACATCGCGGTGAACGCACGTTGGAAGCGTGTATTCGTCATCGCCATACTGTCGTATCACCCGGCGTGATGGTATGGGGTGCCATTGGTTACACCTCTCGGTCACATCTTGTTCGCATTGACGGCACTTTGAACAGTGGACGTTACATTTCAGATGTGTTACGACCTGTGGCTCCACCCTCCATTCGATCCCTGCGAAACCCTACATTTCAGCAGCATAATGCACGACCGCATGTTGCAGGTCCTGTATGGATCTTTCTGGATACATAAATGTTCGACTGCTGCCCTGGCCAACAAATTCTCCAGATGTCTCACCAATTGAAAACGTTTGGTCAATGGTGGCCGAGCAAGTGGCTCGTCACAATACGCCAGTCGCTACTCTTGATGAACTGTGGTATCGTGTTGAAGCTGCATGGGCAGCTGTACCTGTACACGCCATCCAAGCTCTGTTTGACTCAATGCCCAGGCGTATCAAGGCTGTTATTACGGCCAGAGGTGGTTGTCGTGGGTACTGATTTCTAAGGATCTATGCACCCAAATTGCGTTAAAATATAATCACATGTCAATTCTAGTATAATATATTTGTCTAATGAATACCCGTTTGTCATCTGGATTTATTCTTGGTGCAGCAATTTTAATGGCCAGTAGTGTACATTTTCGGTAACAAGATGCCACATAGGAACGCCGTACAGGTCCATTTATGATTTATGTTTCATCTTTTGCAGTATCCTCGATGACTACGCTGGGTGTTTTCACGCCTGTGCAGTGCGGCACGGTGAAGCTGGGCTGTAATCACCGAGAAGAAACGCCCACCGACGAGTGGAACGGCAGCGAGTGAGAAACCCTTGTGAGATATCCCTTACCGCCTCCCCACAAGCCCGGGGTGGGCGCACACCCACCCAACAAAGCCTCCCGCCCCCCCCCCCCCCCCCCTCACCTTTCACACACACACCTACCTGCTACACCGTATCGGCCGCCCACGACGCAAACAGGCCGATAAAACTCTCCGGATGCCGTAGCCGCATCGGAAAACACTAGCGGCCGTTCCGGCATACGACGGGCCTCCGTCCTCAGGGAGGCAGTCTGCTGCCGCACTGTTTACCCGGCCGCCGTGGACGTTCAAGGACTGCCTGCACTCAAGGCGAGACAGTTCATTAGACTTGGGGACGGAGGAGGGAGACTTGTCTTTTTGTGTATATACGTGTGGATATATGTTTGTATTTGTGTGTGTGTGTGTGTGTGTGTGTGTGTGTGTGTGTGTGTGCCGTTTTACGTTCCAAGAATACCATTGCCGACTGCCGTCGAACATACAGTATTTAAGCGGCCCAGCAGATTTATGGGCAGCTATACTCATACACGCCAGCCGTTGTGGCCGTGCGGTTCTAGGCGCTTCAGTCCGGAGCCTCGCTGTTGCCACGGTCGCAGGATCGAATCCTGCCCTCGGGCATGAATGTGTGTGATGTCCTTTGGTTAGTTTGGTTTAAGTAGTTCTACGTCTAGGTGACTGATGACCTCAGATGTTAAGTCCCATAGTGCTCAGAGCCATTTGAACCATTTTACGTATACACAAGTCCTGTAATGTAAACGTAGGTGATCTGCCGCCACGTCCCAACCCGTGTGGTAGAGTTCTGCCAACAGCAAGTCTTCCTGCAATTACTTACTTATTTATTGTTTAGTTAAGCAGACTAGATTACGACCTCAAGGCTGCAACTTAGGTCAGACCAGGAACACCACATATACCTAATATACAATGGTGTGCGATTGGTAAGGACGAAAGTAACTTTCGCGTTATCTGTCATCGACAAGTAACTTAACTTGTTGAAACTAGATCAAAAAGGACGGCTGCTGTGTAGTACAAAAGGTAGCTGCAAGAACATCTACATCTACATTTATACTCCGAAAGCCACCCAACGGTGTGTGGCGGAGGGCACTTTACTTGCCACTGTCATTACCTCCCTTTCCTGTTCCAGTCGCGTATGGTTGGAGGGAAGAACTACTGCCAGACAGCCTCCGTGCGCGCTCGAATCTCTCTAATTTTACATTCGTGATCTCCTCGGGAGGTATAAGTAGGGGGAAGCAATATATTCCATACCTCATCCAGAAACGCACCCTCTCGAAACCTGGCGAGCAAGCTACACCGCGATGCAGAGCGCCTCTCTGGCAGAGTCTGCCACTTAAGTTTATTAAACATCTCCGTAATGCTATCACGGTTACCAAATAACCCTGTGACGAAACGCGCCGCTATTCTCTGGATCTTCTCTATCTCCTCCGTCAACCCTATCTGGGACGGATCCCACACTGATGAGCAATACTCAAGTATAGGTCGAACGAGTGTTTTGTAAGCCACCTCCTTTGTTGATGGACTAAATTTTCTAAGGACTCTCCCAATGAATTTCGATCTGGTACCCGCCTTACCAACAATTAATTTTATATGATCATTCCACTTCAAATCGTTGCGTACGAATACTCCAAGATATTTTACAGAAGTAACTGCTACCAGTGTTCGTTCTGCCAACATATAATCATTCAATAAAGGATCCTTCTTTCTATGTATTCGCAATACATTACATTTGTCTATGTTAAGGGTCAGTTGCCCCTCCCTGCACCAAGCGCCTATCCGCTGCAGATCTTCCTGCATTTCGCTACAATTTTCTAGTGCTGCAACTTCGCTGTATACTACAGCATCATCCGCGAAAAGCCGTATGGAACTTCCGACACTATCTACTAGGTCATTTATACGCAATGAGACGAACTAAAATAGCATTTTTATGATGGTTGCCCAGAAAGTAATACACTGTATTTCTTTCTTCTACAATTCTTTATTAAACATAATAAAAATTACACAAACGACAGAATGGTGTTTTATCTCCATACCCTATTTCTCCACGTAATCTCCATTCCTTTCTGTGACCTTCCTCTAGCGCCATACAAGGGTGTGTACGCCCTGTCGGTACAAATCCTTGTCATGGTAACTGAAACAGTGCTTCACTATGTGAATCACCTCATCCTTGTCCTCAAAATATTTTCTATGGATGGCATCCTTCTAGGGCCCAAAGAAGTACGATTCCGGGGCAGCTATGACAGGGCTGTAGGATGCATGGGGTAACACTGTCCAAACCTGTTTTGCCTGCCAAGTCGTAATGCGTCTGTCCTCGGAAATGGCAACCTCAGCTCGCTGCAGCACGTTCGGTGTGAGATCTGTGGACGGTCTCCCCGACCGCTCCAAATCGTGAATCTCCGCCGAACTGCCTCCTGATGACGTCAGCCTCTTTTCCCAGCCACTAATTGTAATTCCGTCGACAGCGGATGCTCCATAGACTTGGCAGATACGTTTGTGAATATTCTCCACAGTTTCTTTCTCTGTAATGTGAAAATCAATGACGGCACGTTGCTTGTTGCGTACATCACCCACAGACGCCTCTTTTAAATTGTTCTGCATCTACGCTATCTGTCGGAAATGACGAAACTCTGGGCGCTTACTTAGGAGACTTAAAATAATAGACTACTGTCCATTAAAATTGCTACACCAAGAAGAAATGCAGATGATAAACGGGTATTCATTGGACGAATATATTATACTAGAACTGACATGTGATTACATTTTCACGCAATTTTGGTGCATAGATCCCGAGAAATCAGTACCCAGAACAACCACCTCTGGTTATTATAATGTACTTGATAGCCTGGGCATTGAGAGATGGAGTGTACAGGTTCAGCTGTCCACGAAGCTTCAACACGATACCACAGTTCATCAAGAGTAGTGACTGGTGTATTGTGACGAGCCAGTTGCTCGGCCACCATTGACCAGACGTTTCCAATAGGTGAGAGATCTGCAGAATGTGCAGGCCAGGGCGGCAGTCGAAGATTTTCTGTATATAGAATGGCCCATACAGGACCTGCAACATGTGGTCGTGCATTATCCTGCTGAAATGTAGGGTTTCGCCGGGATCGAATGGAGGGTAGAGCCTCGGGTGGTAACACATCTGAAATGTAACGTCCGCTGTTCACAGTACCGTCATTGCGAACAAGAGCTGACCGAGAGGTGTAACCAATGCCACCCCATACCATCACGCCGGGTGATACGGCAGTATGGCGATGACGAATACACGCTCCCAATGTGCGTTCAACGCGATGTCGCCAAACACGGATGCGACCATCGTCATGCTGTAAACAGAACCTTGATTCATCCGAGAAAATGACGTTTTGCCATTCGTGCATCCAGGTTTGTCGTTGAGTACACCATCGGAAGCGCTCTTGTCTGTGATGCAGCGTCAAGGGTAAACGCAGACACGGTCTCCGAGCTGATAGTGCATGCTGCAGCAAACGTGGTCGAACTGTTCGTGCAGATGGTATTGTCTTGCAAACGTCCCCTTCTGTTTACTCAGGGATCGAGACGTGGCTGCACGATCCGTTAGAGCCATGCGGATAAGATGCCTGTCATCTCAACTGCTAGTGATACGTGACCGTTGGGATCCAGCACAGCGATCCGTATTACCCTCCTGAACCCACAGATTGCATATTCTGCTAACAGTCATTTGATCTCGACCAATGCGAGCAGGAATGTCGCGATACGATAAACCGCAATCGCGATAGGCTACAATCCGACCCTTATCAAAGTCGGAAACGTGATGGTACACATTTCTGCTCCTTACACGAGGCATCACTACAACGTTTTAGCAGGCAACTCTGGTCAACTGCTGTTTGTGTATGAGAAATCGATTGGAAACTTTCCTCATGTCATCACGTTGTAGCTTTCTCCACCGGCGCTAACCTTGTGTGAATGCTCTGAAAGGCTAATCACTTTCATATCACCTCATCTTATTCTTGTCGGTTAAATTTCTCGACTGTAGTACGTCATCTTCGTGGTGTAGCAGTTTTAATAGTCAGTAGTGTACATACGTATCGCTTCGCATTCGTAGCATTTTTTCCGGCTGAGAAAAAGAAAAGTGGTGCATTACTTTCTGGGCCACCCTCGTATATAAAGACAATAATTAGAATGAAGTCACAGCGATTTATGACTGTCCATTGGACATTAAAAAGGCAGGACATCGTTCTTACTAGTGTGTCTGGCGACCACGGACCACTGCCGGCCGTGGTGGCGGAGCGGTTCTAGGCGTTTCAGTCCGGTACCATGAAACTGCTAAGGTCGCAGGTTCGAATCCTACCTCGGGCATGGATGTGTGTGATGTCCTTAGGTTAATTAGGCTCGAGTAGTAAGTTCTAGGGGGTGATGGCCTCAGATGTTAAGTCCCATAGTGCTCAGAGCCATTTGATCGATTTATGAACCACGGGCGACGTTCCCTCATGCTGGCCTTATGGATGGTAGCGAGTTCTTGTGGTAGGGCGCTCCACTCCTCCAGCAGCGCGTCTGAGAACTGCTGGATGGCCGATGGCGCATGTGGACGTGCTGCAGAAGTTCTCACAAACTGATGCAACTCGTGCTACATGTGATTTAAGTGAGGGTAACGAGCAGGCCTGTCCATTCGTCCAATACCCTCTCCTTCCGATAACTATTTCACTTGCATTGTTCTTATCGGACAGGCAGCTTCATCCACATAAGTGTAATCAGTGCCGAAAACATTCCTGAAAAAGGTGCACGTAGGGAACGAACACAGCGTCACAGTAGCGTTGACCACTGAGTGTGCCGTCTCCAAAAATCTGGAGATCAGTACGCCTATGCAATTCCCTAACTCCTGGGCCATCAAAACGATATTCTTCCACAACGTTCCTCTGTGTGTTACGTCTGCCCACTTTTCGCAGTATCAAAAGTACGACCCGAATCACTACTCACACTGGATTTGGTCTCATCTCAGAAGAGTGCACGAAATCAGTCTTGTTATGTTATGTTAACCGGGGACCTAGAAACGACGGAGAGGCTCCGTCCCCGCCGCAGCCGCAGTGGTCCACAACCCCACGACGACTACCGCAGTCCACTTCACCCCTCCGCCGCCCCACACCGAACCCAGGGTTATTGTGCGGTTCGGCCCCCGGTGGACCCCCCAGGGAACGTCTCACATCAGACGAGTGTAACACCTATATTTGCGTGGTAGAGTAATGGTGGTGTACGCGTACGTGGAGAACTTTTTTGAGCATCAAACGCCGACATAGTGTAGCTCTGGCGGAATAAGGGGAACCAGCTCGCATTTGCTGAGGCAGATGGGAAACCGCCTAAAATCCATCCACAGACTGGCCGGCTCACCGGACCTCGACACAATTCCGCCGGGCGGACTCGTGCTGGGGACTGGCGCTCCTTCCGCCCGGAAAGCCGTGCGTTAGACCGAACGGCCAACCGGGCCGGTGAAATCAGTCTTAGTTGGTGCTCTATCAACCATCGCAGACGTTGCCGCCGTTTTGATGGTTTCGATGGAAAATTCAAATGGCTCTAAGCACTATGGGACTTAACATCTGAGGTCGTCACTCCCCTAGACTTACAACTACTTAAACCTAACTAACCTGAGGACGTCACACACATCCACACCCGAGGCAGGATTCGAACCTGCGACCGTAGCAGCCGCGTGGTTCCGGACTGAAGCGCCTAGAACCACTCGACCACAGCGGCCGGCCATTTCGATAGAACACAGCGTTCTGGCCGTCAGGCAAAGAGACCAACCTCCCGCGTGGTCCTATTGCCAGAACTTGAGATTGCGAGCATTGCAGCACTGTTAAATGTAGTTGCAATGGCACCTGCTGTGTGACGTGGCTCCCTTCCGATGTATACCGTTGCAAGCCTAGGTGGCAGAACTTGAGATTTACTTCCAGAAGAGGTCAACAGGGAGCTACAGCACACACAAAATATTGGTTCACTTCAGTAGAGCTCTTTCATATACGAGGGTCGTTTTCGCTCATGTTGTCACCTGATGCCGGTCATGGCCGGCTACTATTGGCCAGTCTCTCACTACTCCACCTGTTTTGATTCTCGTCGTCAGTTGTAATGATGACAGGTAGCCATTTCAAAATAGAAGCATATATTACAGGTCTGGCCGTGAAGTGGGTAAGGAGCTGGCTGCATAGTCTCTATCTGCAACGACTGAAATACGATTAATTAGCAATCGTGGGTAAAAATTATATATATATATATATATATATATATATATATATATATATATATATATATATATATATATGGTAGGTTTTGTAAGCGATGATGTCTCTGTCCACGAAGCTCTCCAGTCCTGTGACGTTTGGAACACCTGTCCCACCTCGTACACATTCCCAATTAGCAATCGTGGGTAAAAATTATATATATATATATATATATATATATATATATATATATATAATTTTTACCCACGATTGCTAATATATATATAAAGATGGTACCCAGATACCAGCGGTGACCATGCAACCCGTTTTCAGAATGATATTAGAATGAAATCACTACGCTCAGCTGCATACGTCAACGGGGACAGATGAAAGCGTGTGCCCCGACCGGGGCTCGAACCCGGGATCTCCTGCTTACATGGCAGACGCTCTATCCATCTGAGCCACCGAAGCCACAGAGGATAGTGCGACTGCAGGGACTTATTACCGACACGCCTCACGTGAGACCCACACTCCCAATTTCCCGGTCGGGGCACACATTTTCGACTGTCCCCGTTGACGCATATCGACGCCTGTATGCAGCTGAGCGTGGTGATTTCATTGTAATTTCGTTCTAAGAACGGGCTGCATGTTCACCGATGGCATCTGTTTTTTTCAGTCATGTCCGAAACAACAGATACCGTCTTCATATATATATATATATATATATATATATATATATATATATATATATATATATATATATATATGTAGTTACGGCTCAGTGGAAATTTGACCATCTTCTTCTGTGCGGATGCACAAACAGTGCCCGAACTCTTAAGGGAATCGGCAAAAAAAGCTGCCAGTAATGAGTATAATGGGCGGGGGCCCCATGAATATAGTGCGGGATAATAAAGTGGGAATGTGGGTCTCACGGGAGGTGTGCCAGAGGTAAGTCCCTGCAGTCGCACTATCCTCTGTGTCCTCGGTGGCTCAGATGCATGTCGGCACGGTAGCTCAGCGTGTTCGGTCAGAGAGCTGGTTGGCCACTGTAATAAAAAAAAAAACAAAGTGAAAGGATGAGCAACGAACTTGAACGGATGTCACGTGATGTCCGCAACGACCAAACACAACGATTAAAAAAAAAAAGGAGGCTAGAGCGTCTGCCATGTAAGCAGAAGATCCCGGGTTCGAGTCCCGGTTGGGGCACACATTTTCGACTGTCCTCATTGACGTATATCAGCGCCTGTATGCAGCTAAGTGTAGTGATTTCGTTGTAATTCCATTCTAATAAATAATATATATAGTACTTAACTTGTGTTATTGGCGTCGTCATATGCTGCATACATATAATTACAAACAGATATCTAGAGAGGCGTTACTTCCGCCATACGTGACTAAGGCCCTTGTTAGAGGATGCTTCCTATCAGCTGAAGGCTATGCTACATTCCTAGTTGACGTGTTCAGCAAGAGTGTCTAACGCCGGAAATGCATATCCTCCTATTTCCATCTATTGTACTATTATTTTTTTCCTTGTTTTGTTACCTCAAGATATGACATTTCTGTCTCTTTATATATTGTAATTGCTTTACTGTTTGTATATATATATTTATGCACTTATGTCGATGTATAATTGCTTTGTTTCGTAAATATTATTTCTATTTTTACGCTGGGTCTTGCCTAGGGAAAACTGCTATCGAACGATTACATCGATGGGTCGTGTGAAGAATCAAAGTGTGTAGGATCTTTGGTAGTGTTAACTCTGCCGCGTGGAGCGCGGGTAGGGGGAGGCTGGCTGGAGTAGCGAGTGGAGCAGGTGTGTTGTGTGTAGCTCCCGCGAGTTGCCGCGCTTTCGGGGTTTGGCAGCATGTAATTGCGCTCGACTTGCGATGATAGTTTCGGATATGGTGACGCGGACGGGAAGCATTAGCTGGCGCACATCAAGAGCCCGTTTCGTCTGGTGACCGTGTCGAGAAGAAGGCGCGCCAACATCCAGCTTCTGCAACAGCGACGGCCCACAATGAGTGACTGTCGCCACCTCCTCGATCGACGACTTCAAACCTTCAATCAACCAACAAGGAAGACTAAAAGCACGTAAAGTTTCAGAACTGTATGGCAGACCTCAGCTTTTCAAACTGTTCCATTTGCCTCGCAAAATTACAGCAACTTAGCATGAACTTTTGTTGCTCATTGTCCCAATTGCATTACCAAGCAGGGTCCCTTCCTTTTCCGAAATGAACCCGAGTGTCGTTGAAATTCAGACGCCAGCATTAAAGTACAATCATTCCATTTCACTGCTTTGATTTCAAAGTTCAGTTTAAGTATTCATAGCTGGCTACAATATTTAGATTACGCAAGCACAAATTAAGAGTGCGAGTTTTGTTACCGTATTTTAGCTTACCTGTGACTGCAGCTCAGCTTGGTACGTACTAAATCTTACTATTGTTAATTGTTCAGAATCATTTAATTCAAGTTCAAAGCTAAATCTCTTATTTCTAAATTGCGTAGATTCAAGTAGCTTTTGAAATGATTGTTGAGGTAGTCCAAGACTAACCGTATTTTACTGAATTTCGATGTGCTTAAGAAAGAAAGCTTCTTATTAATTTCAGTCACTAAATTAACTTTCAGTTTTCCGGTTTTATTAATTCTTTTGCTAAATTAAGTCAGAGTGCAGCGAAAGTTATTACTTCTGACAAACTTTCAGTTTTCACACCACACGTGTCAACCTTCAGTTGCCACGCTTCTAGTGCTAATTATATGTGTAATTACCTTTCTTTTTCAGTTACTATAGTAATTGTCCTTAGGACTGGCGACCGTAATTTCCCCCAAATCTCAAATATCTAATTACCGCTAGTTAACTGTTAACGTAACGGCCGCACATTTACTTTCATTATTAACTTTACTCCTTTTCAAAATTAATTTCCACCAGTTTCATTTGCATTTTTCCTTTCATTTAGATGTAACCCTTTCCTCCCTCTTTACCGACAGATTAACTTCGGTGACGATTGCTTTTTTCCCAAATTTCCATTAGGTACACGCGGTTTAATTTTTCACTGTCATTAAGGTCGATAAGTGAGGGGGATGTTACAAGTGGACGAGAGCTCGCTAGATACCTCGTCACAAGTCACTGTGCGGCGCTAGCGGCGCTAGTCGCGAATCGCAGGTCCAGCGATATGAGTTACGGACCGCGGACAATATCTGCAACCCCTAACGAGTGTGGTATCGAAAGTTGATACCACACCGCCATTACGTTTCACATCTCTGGCGGTGTCACTTGCGCGATTATACTGCTTCGTTTGTCGCCATGTCAGTCAGTAATCCGGCCGATTGTGAAGTGCCCTCGGTTATTGGGCTCTTAAATGCAAAATAAGCTCGACCTGCTGAAATTCACCGGCAGCTTGATGGTTAATCGTGCTGGTATAATGAATGATGAAAATGTGCGTAAATGGCATAGGCTGCTTACTAAAGGAAGGACAAATGTTCATGATGAAGAACCATCTGGATGGCCTACTGTCATGAATGAAGACTTGACACAAAAAAGTTGATGAGGCTCTTCACTATTGACATGTTGCATCATAAATTTCAACAAGTTTCAAGATCAGTAGTTTTTCATATTGTTACTGACAAACTTCACTACAAAAAGTGTGTCCGAGGTGGGTGCCGAAAAATGTTACCAGAGGAATATAAAAAAAGGCACATTCTTTGTCCATTTCGTAGTGTTATCACAAGGATTGAGACTAGTTCTTGAGTCACATTGTGACCGGTGATGAAATGTAGATTGAGCACTACCCTCTTGAGAATAAACATCAATGCAGTGAGTGGCATCATTCAAACTCCCTGACGAAACCACGGAAATTTCAAGAAATTTCAACTAGGAAAATAATGGGCAAGTCTTGTTGGAACCGGAAAGCCATTCGTCAGCTGGAATTTTTGCCAAGATGAATGACAATAAATGCTTAAAGGTACTGAGAAGCATTATTAACGCTTAGGCTAACTCTTCAAAGTCGCCAGCGGGGATTGCTCTCTAGTGGCGTCGTTCTGCTTCACAAAAATGCTCGGCCTCACGTTGCGACAAGAACAAAGACGCAACTAGACTAAATTTCAGTGAGATTTACTCGATTGTACACCATACATGTCTGATCTAGCACCATCAGAATATCATCTGTCTTCGGAACTGAAGAAATTTCTTTGTGGAAACTGCTTGGAAAATGACGACACGTTGAAAGAAACTGTTACTAAGTGGTTTAACAAATGGTTCAAATGGTTCTCAGCACTATGCGACTTAACAGCTGAGGTCATCAGTCCCCTAGAACTTAGAACTAATTAAACCTAACTAACATAAGGTCATCACACACATCCATGCCCGAGGCAGGATTCGAACCTGCGACCGTAGCGGTCACGCGGTTCCAGACCGAAGCGCCTAGAACCGCACGGCCACATCGTGGTTTAACTGTTAGGCGGCAGAGTTCTTTGATGTTGGGATCCAAAAACCGGTGCCACGACTTCACAAATATTTAAATGTTCATAGTGATAATGTTGAAAAGTGAAAAAATATCCATAGTGTTAATTGCGGAATGTGCAGGTGCACCATCATGCTGATACCACATACGTCGACGCGTTTCCAGTGGGACACACTCTATTCTACTTCGTAATTGCAAACGGAAACTACGTGTGTACGTGTGCCTCACCCCTCATGGTGATGTACATGTGCGTCAGTGAAAAAGACCAATAAAAAGTTGTTAGCATGTGGACGTAATGTGCTGTTCCAGTCTCTTTTATACCTAAGGTCCATCACCGTTCCCTTTGGATCCCTACGTAATTCGGTGCTCTCCGATACACACGACCGAACAGCGGAGGAGTGGTACTCAAGCGTCAACTTTAGGTTACAATATCTCCGGATGTAACTAACATTTTACAATGCAACAAACGGCACTGATTACGTATTTGTTTATATGTTCAGATGTGCTAACAAAACTAACGGGGTTCCATTTAAAAAAAACCTAGGTTTGTATTAAAAAACATACTTCCGTGCATTTTTATGGTTTGTATTAACCAATTACACTAGCCCCTCTCCTCACGTTCGGTCTGTGGAATCGATTCGTCAGTATTTGATGTGGTTTACGAAATACATCCAGCGGTAATGTTAGGTGACTCACCCTGTATATACCCAGAGATGGAAATGTGACTGACAATATACACTACTGGCCATAAAAAATCCTACACCAAGACGATGACGTGCTACAGACGCGAAATTTAACCGACAGGAAGATGCTGTGATATGCAAATGATTAGCCTTTCAGAGCATTCCAAAAGGTGGCGACACCTACAACGTGCTGACATGAGGAAAGTTTCCAATCGATTTCTCATACACAAGCAGCAATTGACCAGTGTTGCCTGGTGAAACGTTGTTGTGATGCCACGTGTAAGGAGGAGAAATGCGTACCATCACGTTTCCGACTTTGATTAAGGTCGGATTGTAGCTTATCGCGATGCGGTTTTGTCATATCGCGACATTGCTGCTCGCGTTGGTCAAGATACAATGACTGATAGCAGAATATGGAATCAGTGGTTTCAGAAGGGTAATACGGAACGCCGTGCTAGATCCCAACGGCTTCGTATCACTAGCAGTCGAGATGACAGGCATCTTATCAGAGGGGCTGTAACGGATCGTGCAGCCACGTCTCGATCCCTGAGTCAACAGATGGGGACGTTTGCAAGACAACAACCATCTGCCCGAATCGTTCGACTACGTTTGCAGCAGCATGGACTATCAGCCCGGAGACCTCGGCTCCGGTTACCTTGATGCTGTATGACAGAGCGGCTGTGATGGTGTACTCAACGACGAACCTGGGTGCACGAATGGCAAAACGTCATTTTCTCGGATGAATCCAGATTCTGTTTACAGCATTATGCTGGTCGCACACGTGTTCGGCGACATCGCAGTGAACTCACATTTGAAGCGTCTATTTGTCATCGCCGTACTGGCGTATCACCCGGCGTGATACGACGCGCAAGTCGCCGAAGTGGCGTCAAATAGAAAGACTTGCAAAGGCGAGCAGTCTACCGGACGGGAGGCCCTCGTCACACGTCATTATTATACCCGGCGTGATGGTATGGGGTGCCATTGGTTACACGTCTCGGTGACCTCTTGTTCGCATTGACGGCACTTTGAACAATGGACGTTACATTTCAGGTCTGTTACGACCCGTGGCTCTACCCTTCATTCGATCCCTGCGAAACCCTACATTTCAGCAGGATAATGCACGACCGCATGTTAATGGTTATGGTGATAATCGGCTGAGTGGGAGGAGCAGCTCTATGATGTAAACAGAGTTACACCAGAAAGCGTACCGAACCTCATGAGTTCGTGTCCTCGTCGACGTTACTAGGTCTGGAAGCGACTCTGCTTAGCTCCCTTTCTTTTCTACATGCAATATTTCTTCGTTGTCTTCTATGCTATTAAGGGGATGGCCTGTTTCATATATATGGTTCGCAACAGCTTATGATTCCTTACGGAGGTACCAACTTTATCGTGGGAACTCACTCTCCGGCTTCTCGCCTCTTGCAGGATGTAATGGTCGTGTTAATACAGTCGTTTGGTTTTTCAGTTTCTGGCATCGGTAAACTTTTATGCAAATAAAAATTGTTCGGTGGGCAGAGCTGCCAGCCGTGGGTAGCGGTTTTAAGCGCGCGCCGGCAAATCTTAGGCAACTGGTGGCCTGGACGACAGAGGGTGGAGTAAGTCGTATAGCGAGAGCCGGACGCATGTTAGCCGTACGCAACAAGTGTGACAAGCACTACGGAGTCGTCTGAGCGCTGGATCACAGGCCAGGGGTTGCTGTGTAGTCTGCCTATAGGTACAACTATGTATGAGATACTAGCAGGTATTATATAGATTATATAATGGTAAGACAGAGATTTAGGAACCAGGTTTTAAATTGTAAGACATTTCCAGGACAGATGGGGACTCTGACCACAATCTATTGGTTATGAACTGTAGAGTGAAACTGAAGAAACTGCAAAAAGGTGGGAATTTAAGGAGATGGTACCTGGATAAACTGACTAAGCCGGAAGAGTTGCAGAGAGTTTCAGGGAGAGCATTAGGGAACAATTGACAGAATTGGGGGAAAGAAATACAGTGGAATAGGAATGGGTAGCTCTGAGGGATGAAGTAGTGAAGGCTGCAGAGGATCAAGTAGGTAAAAAGACGAGGGATAGTACAAATCCTTGGTTAACAGAAGAGATACTGAATTTAATTAATGAAAGGAGGAAATATAAAAATGCAGTAAATGAAACAGGCAAAAAGGAATACCAACGTCTCAAAAATGAGATCGACATGAACCGCAATATGGCGAAGCAGGGATGGCTATGAGGACAAATGTAAGGATGTAGATGCTTGTCTCACCAGAGGCAAGATAAATACTGCCTACAGGAAAATTAAAGAGATCTTTGGAGAAAAGAGAGCCACTTGTATGAATATCAAGAGCAGTAAAGGAAACAAAAGAAAAATTTGGTGAAGGTATTAAAATCCATGGAGAAGAAATAAAAACTTTGAGGTTTGCCAATGACATTGGAATTCTGTCGGAGACAGCAAAGGACTTGGAAGAGCAGTTGAACGGAATGGACAGTGTCTTGAAAGGAGGATATAAGATGAACATCAACAAAAGCAAAACGAATGTAGTCGAATTAAGTCTGGTGATGCTGAGGGAATTAGATTAGGAAATGAGACACTTAAAGTGGTAAAGGAGTATTGCTACTTGGGGAGAAAAATAACTGATGATGGTCGAAGTAGAGAGGATATAAAATGTAGACTGGCAATGGCAGGGAAAACGTTTCTGAAAAGAAAAATTTGTTAACATCGCGTATAGATTTAAGCGTCAGGAAGTCGTTTCTGAAAGTATTTGTATGGAGTGTGGCCATGTATGGACGATAAATAGTTTGGACAAGAAGAGAATAGAAGCTTTCCAAATGTGGTGCTACAGAAGAATGCTGAAGATTAGATGGGTAGATCACATAACTAATGACGAGGTATTGAATAGAATTGGGGAGAAGAGCAGTTTGTGGCACAACTTGACAAGAAGAAGGGACCGATTGGTAGAACATGTGCTGGGGCATCAGGGGATTACAAATTTAGCATTGGAGGGCAGTGTGGAGGGTAAAAATCGAAGAGGGAAACCAAGAGATGAATACACTAAGCAGATTCAGAAGGATGTAGGTTGCAGTAAGTACTGGGAGATGAAGAAGCTTGCATAGGATAGAGTATCATGGAAAGCTGCATCAAACCAGTCTCACGACTGAAGACCACCACAACAACAACAACAACAACAATGTATGACTGCGTAAACTAAGAGAGTCCATAAATATTCTGCAATTGTGCTCTGCCGCTTATCACACCAGGACCATTGTGTTCTAGCTTGGCCTATTCCAGACGCTATCTTTCCCTTTTGAAACGTTAAGAGAAAGTCAGAAAGGCCCATTGCCTTGGGATTAGCACCTCGCGCTCCTACTGAACTTGGTGAGCGTCGGCATTCACTCTGGAATTCGAACTTAGTCATTTGCCTTGGCTGGAAGAGTAATTCATCCGTCTCTGAGCGTCTCCGGTCGCGTGCAGGTTAGAAAACCTCGGGAGCATTTTTCCTATTTCTTATGGGACACATGACATTGGATGTAACACCGAAGAGTGGGATGGGCTTACCGCTGACGATGGTGTCACATAAGTGTGCCCCGGCAGTGTTCAGCAGATTTCCATGTTATGTGTGGCTAATCGTATGTCTTTCTGTTGTAGACTTTCCAGGCTCTGCAAATCGTGTTATATCCTAGCCAGTAATGCCACCCGAGCCCGCTGCCAAAAGGTTGGCAGCATCAAAGTCCGGACGCCGTCCGCATAAGCAGCGCCAGCGAGACAGGAAATCGCCGCAAGTCTGCGCGCGCCACCGCTGGCTTCTGGTTTCTTAAGCGCTGGAGTCGCGAGCGCTAGGACAGTTCTGTATTCGCCGCTCAGTTGTATACTCGCCACCGAATTGTGTACTTGCTAGTCAGTTGTGTGTTCATCGCAGCAGAGTTGTTGTTTGTCGTCAGCCGACGTTGACCTAGCCGCTCCGACTCGAACTAGACAGATTTCTGTAGACACGGAGTTCACTACTGTGTTTCTGTATCTTCGTTAATAAAGATAAGTACCGACTTTTATTTAATCAGAGTGTTTGGGTTTTCATCTTTCTGTTCACTGTTCCAGCGGACCGGTCGGCCCGCTGTTAAAAGTGTGGCGGTGACTTCGTAAGCCGTTTCTACAGCGAATTGTTTGTCGCTACGAACGCCGCCACAAAAAATCGTCTATATGAAGAGTATTCTAGAGAAATGGTGTCGGTCTCAGGGCACTTCATAAACGTTCTGAGGTTCCAGTAGCAGAAATTTGAGTGTAAAGGGGGTTAATTAATTTCTGTGATTACCAACCTACGTTTAACTGTATTGTTCCAAATCGCCTCATGTTCAAGAAGCAGTTGGTTAAGACTGGTAGCAGTAATTTGTCGTTTGCAGTGTTTATACTTTGCTTGGGACTGTACTAAAGTGAGCCATGTGCCAATGCATCTGATCGTGATAAAAAGGTTGATTTGAGTGCGGCTACATTAACGCATGTTATGCTTCTGCAAATAGTAATTAAATTTGGTTATGATTTTCTCTGATAACTACCCTAACGTTGGGTTTCTGACAACGGGGCTGGATGAACTGACGTTAACTGATTCACATGTCAGTATCCCTACGGTCAGTTACAGTGCACTAATATGGAAGTGATTCTGAACTTAAGCTTAATTTTTTTAAAAAGAATGCAACTTGCTACAGGGCGGCTCGAGGAACACTCTTCAGAGTTTAAAAACTTCCGCTGGCCACCAACCATTATCGAACATATTTGGGATACTGGTTATCACTGTTAGCATTCAACCGCGATTCTTATACATATATTTTAACAACGCGTTTCAAGAGACAATGCTCTCATAATCAGGTTTTAAAATCTATGTCATGAAATTATACGGACTAAAAAGACCAAATACCATCACAAATAGTTGGGAAGTCCATAGAGTAAAACAGAATTAAAAGTATATTGGACTGTGGGTCCTCGTCTTGCATTGAAGTTGTTGACACAAGTCGATGGCCGTCCCATAGCTACCAAGTATGCTGTCGCGCTGTGCCGGCTCGGGAGCTGTTGTGGACTGACGTGCCTAGGTGTTGTGGCGTGGTTACAGCCGTGTGCTTGACGGTAACGCTATGCTATTGGTCGCCTTATTTCCTTATTGCATTGGTCTGCCATCGTTAGCCTTTCGCAACTCCGTCAGTGACATGCTACAAGTTTAAGGTCGCATACCTACCCTAAAATAATTCTAAGAACCCGCTAAAAAATCTCATTTCTTTAAAATTATCTTGTGCATTTAGAATATTGCTTTGTTTCTTTTCATGGATAGCTATCTCGAATTCCTCTAGTAAATCAAGTTTCCTCCCATTCTTTTCTACATGCAATATTTCTACGTTGTCTTCTATGCTATTAAGGGGATGGCCTGTTTCATATATATGGTTCGCAACAGCTGATTTGTCATAATTTCCTAACCTGAACGCATCTTTATGTTCTTTATACCGGATCGCGAATGATCTTCCTGTCTGCCCTATATATTTTGCTTCACAAGTTCTGCACTGAATCTTATAAACTCCCGATCTTTCAAACTTATTTCTCTTCTCGCCAATATCGTGCTTAAGGCTAGACCTCACTAGGTTATTAGTCTGAAAAACTGTTTTAACATCGTATGGCTTAAAAATAATTTCTATCTTTTGTGAGACTGTTCCGTAGAATGGCATGGTGATAATTTTCACTTTCTCTCCATCAGGTTTTTTCTTTTTGCGCTTATTACTTTTCCGTAACAGTTTTTTTAACCATATCTATTCTGTAACCGTTATTCATCGCTATTCTCTTAACGGTATTAATTTCAGTCTCCCTATCTTTTTCGCTCATAGGTATATTGACTGCCCTAGGCACGAGACTACGGAAAGCAGCTTCTTTATAAGCCTGCGGATGGCATGAATCATTCGGGATCACGGCATCAGTCGTAGTTTGTTTTCTATAAACGGAGAACGCATGTTTGTTGCCCTGCTTTTTTATGTTCAGGTCCAG
Source organism: Schistocerca serialis cubense (assembly GCF_023864345.2). Classification (NCBI taxonomy): domain Eukaryota; kingdom Metazoa; phylum Arthropoda; class Insecta; order Orthoptera; family Acrididae; genus Schistocerca; species Schistocerca serialis. The sequence continues at coordinate 216,828,091 of NC_064647.1, read as the reverse complement.
GAACTGTAAACAATTGTCAGTTTCATACTCCACAATAAATTCTATTTTATTATGTGCGTCGTTGAACTTTTTTACTATTTCCTCAATGTCCTCACGGGAACCATCGACAAGTAACAGAGTGTCGTCAACATAATGTTTGTAATAAACAATTTCATTCATAATGTTATCGTCAGAATTTAGATCTTCAAGGTCGTTGATAAAAATGTCCGCCATAGTTCCTGAAATACTGGACCCCATGGCTAACCCATCGTCCTGAATATAAAATTTGTTATGAAACGTAAAATAATTAAAACTTGTAATGAGCTGTACGAGTTCAATAAATTCAATTGTCTCTTGCGTTGAAATTTTACCGTATTTCAGGAAATTTCTCTTCATGATTTCTATAGTTTCGTTAACCGGAACACTGAAGTACAGGTTCTTAACATCCAACGAAACCAAACGGGATGTGTCAGTGACTGGCGTATCTTTAATTTCACCTATCATGGTCATACTACCACGCACCGAATACTTATTTTTATACACGTCTTTTTCAAAATTTGGTTCAACAATTTCGTTATTTTATGTGCTCGACTATTTCGACCGTTAACAATCGGACGAACCGGATGCTGATCTTTATGTATCTTCACCTGTGATCTTAATCTGGGGACCGTTGGATTCATGAAAACACATCTTCTTTTTTCGGCTTCTGTCAGCAGGAACTGTGTGCGTTTAAGAACATCTTCTAGTTTAATTTGGAAATTGGTTCTTACGTCTTTCGGAATTTCCGTAATGCTATTTTATATTATATTCACTTTGGATCCCTACGTAATTCGGTGCTCTCCGATACAAACGATCGAACAGCGGAGGAGTGGTACTCAAGCGTCAACTTTAGGTTACAATATCGTCGGATGTAATTAACATTTTACAATGCAACAAACGGCACTGATTACGTATTTGTTTATATGTTCAGATGTGCTAACAAAACTAACGTGGTTCCAATTAAAAAAAACGTAGGTTTGTTTTAAAAAACATACTTCCGTGAATTTTTTTTTGGTTTGTAATAAACAATTACACTAGCCCCTCTCCTCAGGTTCGGTCTGTGGAATCGGTTCGTCAGTATTTCATGTGGTTTACGAAATATATCCAGCGGTAACGTTAGGTGACTCACCCTGTATAACTAGTACATTAGTACTCACTTCCAAAAAATTTTGTGGCTTGCTCATTTTTTCTGAACTTTCTAATTTTTTAGTTGTTCCTATAAGAGTTTCATAAATTTATACAATAGTACTAAATGTCCACCTCCGTAGCTATGTGGTCATGCTGCTGGCTGTCATACAAGACACCCGTGTTCAGATACCGGTACAGTAAGGGATTTTTCCTTGGTGGGAGTGCTGGTACAGAGTGCATGCAGCCTCACGAGGCCGACCGGAGAGGTACTCGAACGACTTGTAGCGTTTCTAAGGCCAAGAAATCCGATAACAGTCGTGAGAGCTGTGTACCGACATCGTGCCACTCCATATCGCAGCTGATGAGGTCATTGACAGAGCATGGTACGACGGTCGGTGGAGGCCGTTTACCCCGTCTAGGGCTATGAAGCGGAACTTTGTACTTTTACTTTTATGATAATAACAATAAGACATACGTATTATAAAAATGGACGCGTGTGTGTGTTTATATGTTTCGCATCTCCTCCTAAACCACTTGACTGATTTCAACCATACTTGCTATGCGTTAAAAACATTCAACAGCTTATATTGCATAAGATATTTCCTTTTGTTTAAGACAATCGGTTTGAACTGACTTTGATGTCATCTTCAGATCCTAAAAATCGTTTTGTCATGAAACGTGTTCATTTTACGTTGCACTTCACGCCAAGGTAGGATATCCAATTTGGCGTGAGGTCCAACGTAAAACGAACACGCTTCACAACAAAAGATGTTAAAGACCTGAAGATAACAGCGAAGTCTGTTGAAACGGCTATCTGAAATAAAAAGTATTTTATGAGATCTAGGCTGTTGAATGTTTTCACCGAGTAAAACAGACCACTCCCTCAGTATTATCAAAATGACAAGAGTTCAATCAGACTTCACATTCATTTACTTTACTGTTCGGCGCTAATCGCTATAGGGTAAGAACCAACTACCTATCAAAGTGATGGGGCGGGGGGGGCGGGGGCGGGGGGGGTGTAGGAAGCATAGCCAGTATTCGAGAACGAGAGAACTTAGCAAATTACGATGAACACAGCACCTAATTTCAAACGCTTACAAATTCTTATCTCATCGACAGCCACTAGAGCATGACGAAACGTCTAAATTTTGCCGTTTCCAATTTTCACCTGTTCGTGTAGTAAAAGTACCGTATAAGACATGACTCATTTTACAGACAGTCATACATCGCTAAATGTAGATGACAAAGTACGTACGTTCACGACACATACACTCCTGGAAATGGTAAAAAGAACACATTGACACCGGTGTGTCAGACCAACCATACTTGCTCCGGACACTGCGAGAGGGCTGTACAAGCAATGATCACACGCACGGCACAGCGGACACACCAGGAACCGCTGTGTTGGCCGTCGAATGGCGCTAGCTGCGCAGCATTTGTGCACCGCCGCCGTCAGTGTCAGCCAGTTTGCCGTGGCATACGGAGCTCCATCGCAGTCTTTAACACTGGTAGCATGCCGCGACAGCGTGGACGTGAGCCGTATGTGCAGTTGACGAACTTTGAGCGAGGGCGTATAGTGGGCATGCGGGAGGCCGGGTGGACGTACCGCCGAATTGCTCAACACGTGGGGCGTGAGGTCTCCACAGTACATCGATGTTGTCGCCAGTAGTCGGCGGAAGGTGCACGTGCCCGTCGACCTGGGACCTGACCGCAGCGACGCACGGATGCACGCCAAGACCGTAGGATCCTACGCAGTGCCGTAGGGGACCGCACCGCCACTTCCCAGCAAATTAGGGACACTGTTGCTCCTGGGGTATCGGCGAGGACCATTCGCAACCGTCTCCATGAAGCTTGGCTACGGTCCCGCACACCGTTAGGCCGTCTTCCGCTCACGCCCCAACATCGTGCAGCCCGCTCCAGTGGTGTCGCGACAGGCGTGAATGGAGGGACGAATGGAGACGTGTCGTCTTCAGCGATGAGAGTCGCTTCTGCCTTGGTGCCAATGATGGTCGTATGCGTGTATGGTGCTGTGCAGGTGAGCGCCACAACCAGGACTGCATACGACCGAGGCACTCAGGGCCAACACCCGGCATCATGGTGTGGGGAGCGATCTCCTACACTGGCCGTACACCACTGGTGATCGTCGAGGGGACACTGAATAGTACACGGTACATCCAAACCGTCATCGAACACATCGTTCTACCATTCCTAGACCGGCAAGGGAACTTGCTGTTCCAACAGGACAATGCACGTCCGCATGTATCCCGTGCCACCCAACGTGCTCTAGAAGGTGTAAGTCAACTACCCTGGCCAGCAAGATCTCCGGATCTGTCCCCCATTGAGCATGTTTGGGACTGGATGAAGCGTCGTCTCACGCGGTCTGCACGTCCAGCACGAACGCTGGTCCAGCTGAGGCGCCAGGTGGAAATGGCATGGCAAGCACAGGACTACATCCAGCATCTCTACGATCGTCTCCATGGGAGAATAGCAGCCTGCATTGCTGCGAAAGGTGGATATACACTGTACTTGTGCCGACATTGTGCATGCTCTGTTGCCTGTGTCTATGTGCCTGTGGTTCTGTAAGTGTGATCATGTGATGTATCTGACCCCAGGAATGTGTCAATAAAGTTTCCCCTTCCTGGGACAATGAATTCACGGTGTTCTTATTTCCATTTCCAGGAGTGTAGTTTAGAAGATATGACATCATAAACAACGAGATGCATCCAAAACTGCACTTTCAAGCATGGCTTTTAAATTTATCACTCCTTTGCTACTAACTCTGCTCACAATAAATTTCGCAAACTGTATCCATATATGCCACTGAATGTACCTACAATATTATATCTCTGAACGACCCATAGTTAAGTATGTATGACGTCGTAGCGAGCGGGACACGTGGGTAACTGCCGCATCGTGCCTGAAGTTTGATTTATTACTTCCTTGCTACTAACTAGCGGTAGCACCGGTTCCCGTCAGATCACCGGTGTTAAGCGCTGTCGGGTTGGGCTAGCACTTGGATGGGTGACCATCCGGTCTGCCGAGCGCTGTTTGAAATCGGGGTGCACTCAGCCCTTGTGAGGCAAACTGAGGAGCTACTTGACGGAGAAGTAACGGCTCCGGTCTCGCAAACTGACATACGGCAGGGAGAGTGGCGTGCTGACCACATGCCCCTCCATATCCGCATCCTGTGGAACCTGTGTGCTGAGGATGGTCCGGCGGTCGGCCGGTACCTTTGGACCTTCATGGTCTGTTTGGGTGGAGTTAAGTTTAGTTTTTGCTACTAACAAAATATGCAACACGTTTTGCAGACAGAATTCATATATGCCGCTGAATATACCTACTAAATTACATCATTGTATGACGCGTTGTTCAGGTGATATGACGTCATTAACATTAAGCAAAAGGCCAGATGCAGCGAGGTACGGACATTGACACACAGATATAAATAAATACCTTTGCAATCAGGGTTTATCCACTAGTAGTAAATAATTATAGACGAAGAAGAGGCTTGCGGTTGAAACGCGTACGATTCATATGTATTCATTACCAGCGATGGCGAGGCATGAAAGAATCTCTGACCAGTTGTTTATCGTTGCTAGTCTGCGCTTGACTGCGCGAGAGTTCAGTTGCGACTTGTACTCGGTCGGAGTAGTGTGTGAGGAGTCGGCGGGCGACGACATGGGTCTCTGGTCAAGGTTCGGGACGAGGTATATTGTTAAATAAGGTAATGAAGCAGCATTGCGCACATCTGATAATGTAATGTATGTTAATTGTAATTAATTTGTTCAAGAAATGCGCCAATAATAATTTTGTTTTCAAAGCAATCGTTTTTAAGAAAAGAATCATTCCAATTGAAACAATATTTCCTATGGTTTTCCTCCCAGAATCAATTTATCAGATTAGTTATTGCACAGGGGCTAAGGTCAGCGCTGCTGCCCTATTATTGTGGGTTTAATGATTAATGTTCATTTCTCAATTTTTGTGTCGAGTTTACATTTGGGTCATTATTATTCTATAATTTTTGTGGGGACCAAACATTTGGCTGGTTTTCATTATCATAGACTTTTCTTTTAATTTTGCTGGGAAGTCACACTTTGGGTTTATGCCCATTAACATTTAATTATTGTCATCTACATTTTTGTGGGGAGGTTATACTTGGCGACATCCGGACCAGGATCGTATTTCTTTGTGAATCTTCTAAGAAACACTCAGATATCTGCTCTTATATACTTAAATACACTCCTGGAAATGGAAAAAAGAACACATTGACACCGGTGTGTCAGACCCACCATACTTGCTCCGGACACTGCGAGAGGGCTGTACAAGCAATGATCACACGCACGGCACAGCGGACACACCAGGAACCGCGGTGTTGGCCGTCGAATGGCGCTAGCTGCGCAGCATTTGTGCACCGCCGCCGTCAGTGTCAGCCAGTTTGCCGTGGCATACGGAGCTCCATCGCAGTCTTTAACACTGGTAGCATGCCGCGACAGCGTGGACGTGAACCGTATGTGCAGTTGACGGACTTTGAGCGAGGGCGTATAGTGGGCATGCGGGAGGCCGGGTGGACGTACCGACGAATTGCTCAACACGTGGGGCGTGAGGTCTCCACAGTACATCGATGTTGTCGCCAGTGGTCGGCGGAAGTGCACGTGCCCGTCGACCTGGGACCGGACCGCAGCGACGCACAGATGCACGCCAAGACCGTAGGATCCTACGCAGTGCCGTAGGGGACCGCACCGCTACTTCCCAGCAAATTAGGGACACTGTTGCTCCTGGGGTATCGGCGAGGACCATTCGCAACCGTCTCCATGAAGCTGGGCTACGGTCCCGCACACCGTTAGGCCGTCTTCCGCTCACGCCCCAACATCGTGCAGCCCGCCTCCAGTGGTGTCGCGACAGGCGTGAATGGAGGGACGTATGGAGACGTGTCGTCTTCAGCGATGAGAGTCGCTTCTGCCTTGGTGCCAATGATGGTCGTATGCGTGTTTGGCGCCGTGCAGGTGAGCGCCACAATCAGGACTGCATACGACCGAGGCACACAGGGCCAACACCCGGCATCATGGTGTGGGGAGCGATCTCCTACACTGGCCGTACACCACTGGTGATCGTCGAGGGGACACTGAATAGTGCACGGTACATCCAAACCGTCATCGAACCCATCGTTCTACCATTCCTATACCGGCAAGGGAACTTGCTGTTCCAACAGGACAATGCACGTACGCATGTATCCCGTGCCACCCAACGTGCTCTAGAAGGTGTAAGTCAACTACCCTGGCCAGCAAGATCTCCGGATCTGTCCCCCATTGAGCATGTTTGGGACTGGATGAAGCGTCGTCTCACGCCGTCTGCACGTCCAGCACGAACGCTGGTCCAACTGAGGCGCCAGGTGGAAATGGCATGGCAAGCCGTTCCACAGGACTACATCCAGCATCTCTACGATCGTCTCCATGGGAGAATAGCAGCCTGCATTGCTGCGAAAGGTGGATATACACTGTACTAGTGCCGACATTGTGCATGCTCTGTTGCCTGTGTCTATGTGCCTGTGGTTCTGTCAGTGTTATCATGTGATGTATCTGACCCCAGGAATGTGTCAATAAAGTTTCCCCTTCCTGGGACAATGAATTCACGGTGTTCTTATTTTAATTTCCAGGAGTGTATAATTAGGATTTGGCGCAACGCTTTTACTAATTTTGTGACTTTCTTCCACAGATCATCGGCAATTCGTTGCTCTCTGTTGTATTTGTGTTTGTTGCTTTTTGCATTGTGCTTATTTCATTTGTGAATAATTGTGACTCTTGTAAAAATGCCGCGAAAGACCGTGAATAGTGCATCGCGAAGTATATTGAGTGAAATAACCGAATTAAACAACTTGACCGGTATTAATTGTGACACGCAAGGTAGTGATGACAATCCTGCGTTTACTGACAATCAGTGCGTTCCAACCACTAATGATGATTATTATCTTAATGATGAACAAACGAACTCAATTGCGTCGTTTGTTAATTTAACGACAATTGATGACGCGGGGCGTTCTGTTGCAATGAGCGCTGCCCAGCTTAACACAACCGGTTTGCAAAATGTACGTAATGATCAGACGATTATTTCTAACGAAAATGAACAGGTTACTCAAAGTAGGACAGATTTACTTAATTCCGAGGTAGTGACCGATAGTGCACATCCGATTGGCAAACCCTTTCAGAAGTTACAGAACGACCAAATGGTCACGCTAAACGTGGCAATTGTAGGTACGCCATCACACAGCACAGAGAGTAGAACCGGTAATTTTAGCTGGGATCATGTTATGGCATTTTTACGACAAATGGATGAAAACCAGAATGAAAAACAAGACAACCTTAGTAAAAAATTAGACAACCTTATTGAAGATAACAAACGATTTAGGGAAAATTTGAAACAACTTAATGAAAGTTTCAAACTGACGAACGAAAAACACGACAACCTTAACGAACAGAACAAACACGTTAGTGAACAGATTACAGGTGTTACCGTGCAATGTCATGACACTAAAGTACAATTACGTGAGGGTACTAAGGCTTGTGCTAGTAACAGTAATGAAGAAGTTGGAATTGTTGCACAAGAATTAGATAATAGACATGTAACCACAACAGAATCACATATAGACGAAAGTAGTGCGGTCGCTGAACAATGTCCTAAAAACGCAACACAGTTACGCGACGAGTTTAATGTAAAGTCACTAGAAGTTTCACCCACTCTGAGTACGGAAGTCGATAATAAAAGTGAACGACAGAACAACCAAATTGACGAGAGTATTAAAGTAACAGAAATGAAAACTATTTCAGTCACCAGTACGTCACAGAATCCGCCACGTTGCGAGCATTTGTCACACTCACACAGTCAGTGTAACTTGAGCAATTTGCAGAGACTACGCGGCTTAAAATCCGAAAAGCTACGCGACTTAAAATATGAAAAGCTATGCAACTTGAAATCCGAAATGACACAGACAAACAGATTCTCACACAAACCTGAGCGTGTTCTCAAATTCGGTGATAAGAACGTTGATTATAAGCAATTTGTATGTGTAAAAAAATCTAAGGAACTTAATAATGACAGAGCACAGGTATACGCTTTGAACTGTATACGACAATTTATTTTTGTACTTTCACCACCTTGGTCTGTAACGCAGAAACTAGCTTTGAACTGGATACGAAAATTTGCTCTTGAATTTTTACCAACATTTCGTGTAATGCAGAAACTACAATTAGCATGGATACAGCAATTTATTTTTGAATTTTCACCGGCATTGCCTGTAACGCAAAAGCTGAAATGTATTTGCAGCGCGTAATAGACCTCAGGGGATTCATTACGCTTTAATGAATATGTGCCGTAGCGTGCATAGGGCCTCGAGCTGTAGTAGTGCTGTTTCATCTTTAGTTTTCTGCACTGCTGCCTTCTCTTCTACTATCCTTTATATCTATCAAAACAGCTCTTTAACTATTGCTCTATCTAGAATTAAGAAATAAGTCAAGAAAACCCGATAAGACAAGTATTTACCGAAAGTGACAACTTCTCTTTAGGCACTCAAGAAATGACAACTATTGCCGTAACTTTAATAACAGATAAAATCGTAATCATCAGTATGTACAAAATTTCAGCAGTAGGAACCACATTTTGGTAACAATACACGTTTTTCACCACAACAGCACGAAAGTCAGCCACTTAGCATACGTAACCAACAATGCAGTGTACAAGGTCAGCCAATCTTTAATGTTTCACCGCGTGCACATATAGTCTCAGCTACAACGAATAGTAACGCACAGCAGCAAAGAAATAACTACGTATAGAAACACACTATTTCAATTCCTATCGCAAATGTACCGAATAGAAATAACTGTCATGACAGACGTAAAAATAATGAGCACAATTCTCAGCGTACATTTAATAACAGTCGATCTTTTCAGCAGCAAGAACTTTTGCAAGAACATATTATCATGAATGAACCAGACAATAGGTGTCATCTATAGCGTAATACGTCAGGAAGAAATAATAATATAGTTCAAATAGTCAAAATGCCACAACATCCTCCAGAAAATAATAACACGTCAGATGGAATTTGACTATTTAAAGTACAGGTTGCATATTCCAGTAACGTAAGCATTAATTTTGACACGCAGAATCTTGTTCACGAAAATGTTATTAATTTTGACGCCATCCGACCCACGTTTGCATGAAAGACATTATCACAACGTACGCAGACATTCTTATCGCAGAAGCTAACTGGTCTGAACACAATCTGATTCTAGAACAACTGTTACAAACTTTTCGTGCACAAGGACTCACAGTTAATCGCAGTAAATCGCACTTCGGTAAAACTTCTATAAAATTTCTTGGACGTGTAATTTCAGCAGAAGGCATTGCGCCTGATCCGGAAAAACTTCAAGCTCTACGTGATATTACTGTTCCTACAACGAAGAAGCAACTACGCAGTTTTTTGGGTTTAATTAACTTTTTTCGTAAATTTATTAATCACTCTGCTTTAGACACACCTAGATTATGTCAATTGACAGGTAAAAACACTATTTGGTCCTGGGATAAGCAAGAACTTCTGAATTTATGAATCTGAAACATGCTTTGTTGAATGCACCACTTTTATCGCACACAGATCTTAGCAGAAATTTTTCCATTGCCACCGACAGTTCTAACACCGCTTTAGGCATACATATTTTCCAGGAAATTGAAGAAGATGGCTCTACATTAATTAAAAGCATCGCATTTGCAAGTCGCATTCTGTCACCTGCTGAACGAAATTATTCTGTTGCAGAACTGGAAACATTATGTGTTGTATGGGCTTTTACGAGATTTCGGCACTTTCTTTATGGAAGACACACCACCGTTTACACAGACCATAGAACTATACAATTTTTACTTTCGGCTAAATTCACTCACGACAGATTAAGCAGATGGAAACTTTTCTTGCAGGAATTTAATTTTACAATAGTTCACATTCCCGGCACACAAAATATTGTAGCAGACGCACTATCTCGTTCTCTCAGCAACAATCAGCAAGAAATCGCAACCAACTTCTGCAAAGCAAATTTCAGCGTTATGTACATTCAACAAGTTGCATTTGAAAATTTTATTTCGTCATCATTACAGGACATAGCAAAAGATCAAAATAAAGACAACGTGTGGAAAGAAATTAAACACCTTTGGCAAGATAAGAATAATGTTACGATTAGAAACCATTACACTGTACGCAATGACATTGTGTTTCGCCGCTCTCATCCTGACAGCAACAATTGGTTATTATGCATTCCTGACGAACTGGTTAACAAATTAATCTGGTATACTGATTTAAGTTACGCACATTACGGAGCCGGAAAATGTTTTCTTATACTGAGACAGAACTGTTATTTTACCAACATGGAGAAACGTATACGACGAGTTTTAGCGTCATGTAAAATCTGCCAGAAAGCTAAGTCAGACACAACTTCACATATTCCTCCATTACTTCCAATTGTACCTGTTAAATTGAGACATATGGCCGCTGTAGACATTTTTGGTCCAATTCCGAGAACTAATAGAGGTTTCTGCTACATCTTTGTCGCTGTTGAACTCACTTCAAAATTTGTTACATTCACTCCATTACGCAAAGCTACTGCTAAAACCGTTTCGAAAGCATTTGTAAAGCATTTTCTATTTCATGTAGGGCATGTGTTGAAAGTAATTTCTGACAATGGATCACAATTTCGTTCTGCTATATGGACACGTATGTTACGAGCTAGAAACATTTCTCCGATCTGTATATCCAAGTACCATGCTTCTTCGAACCCTTGTGAACGATTAATGAAAGAAATTGGTAAACTGTGTAGAATATAGTGCCACAAAAGACATATTGATTAGGACACACACATATTCTCATTCCAAGATGTAATTAATTCCATACCAAGTGAATCCACTATGCTATCTTCGTCTGTTATACTGAAAAATGTTGAACCACCAAACAAAATTACAGAATTAGTAAATTTTCCTACATCTCGTCAATTACGACACCACGAAATAATCGACATTGCGCTGAACAACATCAAAAGTGCCGCAGAGCGCCGGAGAAGACAGCAAAAACAGGTTTGTACACGCCGTGACTTTCACATTGGACAGTAAATATTAGTACGTACACATTATTTATCCAACAAAGGAAATGGTAGGTGCAGTAAATTTGAACATCTATAGCAGGTCCATATCAGATTCGCAGCATTCCTGACCCCAATGCTGTACACGTCGAAACTTTGAGAACCAGAAAATCCAAAGGCAACCACCATTGGTCAAACATCAAACCTTTTATTGAATGAAGATACTTTATGATTTAACATGCTATAATGCCATTTGCTAGTGTTATGATCACTTATGCAATTATATACACATGACTACTTACTGATGACTATCGTAATTTTTCTTGGCAAGTGCCCGGCAAGGTAAGGTTAGCAGGTCGCTCTTCTTGTCGTTACACATCAGACCGTGCATATTTTTCCAGATGAAGTTACACATTTTATGACTATTTCTGCAATTATATTTATGTGACTACTTATTGATGATTATCGTATTTTTTTCTTGGCAAGTGCCCGGCAAGGTAAGGTTAGCAGGTCGCTCTTCTTGTCGTTACATATCAGACTGTGCACATTTCTTCCAGAGAAACTTATGTATCTTATGAATAATTATGCAATGTTATCTAGTGACATATTAATTTTATTAAATTTTCTCTCCATTAAAGTCTTTAATTCTCGCCTCTATTATCTACACAACATACAAGCTGAACACAACGAACGTCACATTTTTTGTCTTTCTTTGGTATATACGATTGTTTCATGTTTTGTTTGTATGCACTATGAAATAGTTAAGATACAGCAAACACCAGTTGACTTTGAAATTTTGCCTTATGATATCTCAACATCGTGACTACTTTACTGTTACATTGTGATACACTGAGTACATTTTTGCCTCTGAACACTATATAAGTTTTTCACATATTATGTTTTCTATCATGTTATGCTGTCTGCTTAATTATGTTACCATAAACCAGTCATTATTTAATAAGTATATGATTTAAATTCAAGATATTAATCTCTGTTCGACAATATCAGAAAGAAATGATGTGTGAAAGAAATAAATTAAACAGAAATGGGAATTTCACCTTTGGAATGATCGAAAGAAGATGCAAACCTCGTGAGGAAGAGTAAGTGGATCAGGATTAACAAGCATTTAAAAGAATATACTACACACATCGTAGAATAGCAGTCTTAACTAATTTTTTTTCTTTCAGAATACAAGGCGATTGATGCAGGCTGTCAGACAGGACTACACATCTTAGTTTTAGTGATGGAATATGCTAGAGATAAGGAATAGTTATGTAATGAGTAATGAAGTGACTTTTTTGCAGATGATAATGAATGCTGATGAATAGTGATAAAGAATATGCTACTATGGACAATGAAGTTTTTCTTTACAGGTGATGATAATAATGGAGTTATGATAATATAGATAATGAAGTGATGGATAATGAAGTTTTTTTTTCTTTACAGATGAGGATAATGTGGAAGTTATGTATTCATGCTATGTAGTTATTTAAGTATTTGTTGCAGTTCGCTTTGACAGCAGGTGTTATATTGCATAGTATAATGACTGAAGGTTTTGGAAAGGACAGCTATGGAACACATTTTTATATACATTTCACTACCTGTTAATTCGAAGTTCACTACTTTTCAGCATAAAATGCGTCTCTTCTTTCAGCTTAATAATCCATTTTTAATATATTTTTGCAGGAGAAATTATTTATGAAATTAATGTGCCATAAGCAGTTGTTCATTAAATCTATGTCATTTATGAATGTGATTACATATACTCTACTTGTTTCATAACCTTGCTGCAGCTGACTCATGACGAATGACGTTACACATTTTCATTTACAGGAACAACCCAGAAGCAAATTCTTTTTCTCTTCTTGCCTTCCCCTATAATTACCCAAAGCAATGCATTGCTAACAAAAAAAAGGTATTATCAGTCCCAAATAATGATACCAGTTTAAGAGAGTTCTGAGTAATACTGATTAGCTCTGAATAGTATGTCACTTGAATAATGAAAGCATAAGTACTATGCGTATAATTTGATTACTGTATTGAGATGACCAATGATTAATTAATAATGCATTGTAACTGGGAAATGAATGCTACTAATTACTGTATTGGGATGACCAATGATTAATTAATAATGCTTTGTAACTGGGAAATGAATGCTCCTGATTACTGTATTGAGATGACCAATGATTAATTAATAATGCTTTGTAACTGGGAAATGAATGCTAATGATTACTGTATTAAGATGACCAATGATTAATTAATAATGCTTTGTAAGTGGGAAATGAATGCTACTAATTACTGTATTGGGATGACCAATGATTAATTAATAATGCTTTGTAACTGGGAAATGAATGCTACTGATTACTGTATTGAGATGACCAAAGATTAATTAATAATGCTTTGTAACTGGGAAATGAATGCTACTGATTACTGTATTGGAATGACCAATGATTAATTAATAATGCTTTGTAAGTGGGAAATGAATACTACTGATTACTGTATTGAGATGACCAATGATTAATTAATAATGCTTTGTAAGTGGGAAATGAATGCTACTGATTACTGTATTGAGATGACCAAAGATTAATTATCAACATTATTCTGTAATACTATGTTATTGACTACCTCCTGTTTTAAGTAATGACTTCTGATGATTTGTAATTAGGGAATGAATGCCAATGTTCTCTGTAAAATGTTTTCTGTAAAACGAGTGACTTCTGATGATTTGTAATTAGGCAATGAATTTCAATGTTTTCTGTAAAGCGAATGACTACTGATGATTTGCAATTAGGCAATAAATGCCAATGTTCTCTGTAAAACAATTTATGAAAATTTTTCTGTAATACTACATACATGGTACAGAAATGTTCAATAACTGGGACTGAATGCCAGCAACTACTAATGTAATTCCCAATGAAGACTAGTATTTGACTTAATGTCATTCACCTTCTGACTTAACTACCCTGATTTCCTGCAATATCCATTTGTCCTGTATATCCTCTTGATCATGGAGCACTATATTTGGTTTTTGCACTAATTCTACGTTGGTGTGCCTTGTAAGAGCGTGGTGTTGACACGACGTGCTGTCCACCACCGTGAGCGATGGAGACGTTATAATGGTCCCAATGTTTGGTGTACCTGATGTACTGCCAAAATGATAACATGGAATACTACTACGACATTTCAGTGTCTTGGCTACGCTGATAAATACTTCTGGGAAAAGAACTTCAGATTGTCTCACTTGGTGTTGTACTTCTGTGGAAAGATATGGACTTTCAGTGCAGCTGCGTGCAACCTAAAGTGACAACCATGATGCAATCCTTCCCTTTCCTATCCTAATTCATGTAACATAGTGAAAATCATTTTTTTGCTAATATCATTTGTATTCATGGCTTATACATGTTTTTCGATATATTCTGAACTACAGTGCGTGTGCACTTTTATCATTTTTTTAACATGATTTCTACTTATTGTATATACATTTTGTGATTTGCTGATATATTCTGAACTACAGTGCATGTGCACTTATGTCACTTGTCAACATGATTTTTTTGGCATTATGTTTATTTGTTGTGAAAATGCTAAAGAGTTTTTCAGTGCGTGTGCACTTATGTCATTTGTTAATATGTTTTGTACTCACATTTTGTTATTGTCTAATATGTTTTGTACTCGGTGCATGTGCAGCACATTTACTTCATGTTCTACATCTGTATATTCTGTGATTGTAAAGTTAATTAGTCAAGAAAAAATTTGTTGCTCATGGCAAGTCCAAATGACTCACCATCACTGCCAAATTTTTGCCCCCCCAGTGGAGGGTTATGAAACGCGTACGTTTCATATGTATTCATTACCAGCGATGGCGAGGCATGACAGAATCTCTGACCAGAGAGTTATTTATCGTTGCTAGTCTGCGCTTGACTGCGCGAGAGGTCAGTTACGAGTTGTACTCGGTCGGAGTAGTGTGTGAGGAGTCGGCGGGCGTCGACATGGGTCTCTGGTCAAGGTTCGGGACGAGGTATATTGTTAAATAAGGGAATGAAGCAGCATTGCGCACATCTGATAATGTAATGTATGTTAATTGTAATTAATTTGTTCAAGAAATGCGCCAATAATAATTTTGTTTTCAAAGCAATCGTTTTTAAGAAAAGAATCATTCCAATTGAAACAAGATTTCCTATGGTTTTCCTCCCAGAATCAATTTATCAGATTAATTATTGCACAGGGGCTAAGGTCAGCGCTGCTGCCCTATTATTGCGGGTTTAATGATTAATGTTCATTTCTCAATTTTTGTGTCGAGTTTACATTGGGCTATTATTTTTCAATATTTTTGTAGCGAAGGTACAGTCGCTTTTATTTCAATTTAACGATGTTTTGTGGGAGCTCAACATCATTTGGCTCTATTTCGATTAACATTCAATTATTGTCATTTATATTTTTGTGGGGAGGTTACACGGTGATAAAAAACTTGTCATGGTGGAAGCCTCGTCAGATGGGTCCGCGTGAACCTCTAGGGAATTGATTCCAGTGGTAGTTTCTCGTTGTTTTCCACTGATGATAATGAAATGATAATGAGGACAACACAACACGCAGTCCCCGAGGGGAGAAAATCTTCGATCCAGCTGGGAATCGAACCCTGGCCCATTGGCGTGACAGACCGCCGTGCTGACCACTCAGCTTTCGGGGCGGACTTCAAGCAATTGAGAGGATGGAAAATGTGTGTCATGACACTCAGATGTAGACCACAGTCATTCTCGGAAGTGGTAAAAAAGAAAAAGAAAAAAAAAACCAGCAGTTTTAAAGCTCGCCTTTTGTTTTTCCTCTTTAACGATGTGAACGTAAAATTAAACGGTAATGTTCTGTGGGCGAGAATCCCTTACAGCGCAAAACGCGGCAGTAACGCGCATGCCAGTTGTTATTGAATGTTCTGCAGTCGTCCAATAAGTAGTTATCGCGAACATGGCTGGCGAGTGAATTAACGCACGTGTAGATACTTTCGCGTCGTTGGGCGGAAAGCAAATGGGATCCTCTATACACCACGGTCCGCCAGTGCCGAATTTGCAAACAGTTTATAGCGGGAAACCTGTTTGGCGTATAAACGCGTGCGTTTTACAATTACTGTAATGCATATTAAAGCGTGTGTTATTCAGTGCTCTAGTAGAACACACATACCTTTACATTACTTCCTACACGTAAAACACATTCCGTAAATGGAAGGACCATTGTGTGATCGCCCGATCCATACTCCTGCCGCTCGGGTGCTCATGGAAGCGCCTAGAATTACATCCAAGAACAAGTTTTGAATATGAGGCAGTAGCAAGACGTTATTTACGAAGTCAGCGAAGTGCTAGAAGTAGGTTACCTGGTTATGAAACTACAAAATTTCTTTTTTCCAATGTTATTTCCAATCTTTTTGTACGCCCAAACGTTTCTGACGTTCTGCTTTGCCTGCAAAATGCTTTTAGTTTATCATTGATGAGGTACTCTCTTATGTACGGAATTTAATATCGTGAGGTTATAGTGTCAAACAAGGCAGAGACCTTTTTCGTAAAAGCAGTAAGTAATTAGTCCGCAGATATTGTTTGCAGTTTACTTTGTTTTCTACACCGCAACTGGTAGTCAGTGTAATAACTGAGTCGCGAAAGAAAGAAATAATTCTGCTCGATGTTTATTAACTACGAGGTTATTTCTGTATATGACAATCTTGGTGGCAAGGATTGAACCTTGTGGATATCTAAAATTATTGCACCCCAAGCAGATAAATAACCCAGGCCTACAGTAGTGGAGCTATAAGCCACAACTGTCTGCGTTCTTTTTGTTAAGTACGATTCGGGCCTTAGTTTTCACTGTACCTTTAATTCTACAGACCGGTATAGTTTAACCACCGTGGTTACTTTGACCACTCAGACATCAGAAATTTTACAGGCCACTGCTGGCTCTCAGTTGAGTGTTTAGTATATACTGTTTGGTGGTAAAGCTCCATCATTATATGCTAATGGCGCCATGTAGTGCCAAGTTTCTTGCACTACAGTTGGCGAACCTGTTGTGACGTATGTTTGTATACGAAGAAATGTGTTAAAATCTCGTTGTGCAAGACCCACCGATATTATTTAACTCGAAAGCGATCGATGTTTTCGCTCTATCGCGCATGATAGTCCATTAACCCTCAAAACAGATTACTTATTCGTTCTTTGTTCTTCATATATATATTACGGATTCTGAGGTCATGTGCATGTGTTTCGGGGGAAGTGTATGTGTTTTGGGGCTACCCTGAGTACTAGTGGCTGCTACCCCAGGATTACCGATACAAAATTTGTTAAACAGTGTTGATGCTAATGACAGCGAGGAACAAAGGAACACACACATTAACCATCGACATGTAGACAAAGGCTCATCTGTAATTGTTAATGTGACAACAAATCAGAAAAAGTAATGCCAGCCATATGCTGCTCAAATTGCACCCTGTTGTGGTTCAGACAGTGATTAAAGTACAACATAAATCGTCAAATATCTCCGGAAACAAGGAATGAAGTTTCTGGCCACAATTGCCAGATATAAATGAAGAACAGATAACTTAATTCTCACTGCAATGGATGCTTCGAAACTAGGATTCAGATCTAAGAAAGATGAAAGAGCAGGTATACGCCCAGCTAAATTTGGAGCTATGTGTGTGGTACTGCATCCTAGTATGTGGTCTTCCATACTCGTACTTCCCTTTACGTTCATAGTTTTGATGATGGCTCACACTGTTGGATTTATGTATCGCACTAGATTCTTTTTTCTTTGATGGAACTTAATAAAAGACTTACGAATACCTTAAATCATTTTATTTACTAATGTGTCGTGAAAGTCTCATAGTGTTTTTGAAATACTGACCACCGATGGAATTATAGCTGACATTTGTACTGGTACTGGTCGATGGTGTTGAAAGCGGCCTTAGACTGTTTGCCGGTGATGCTGTAGTCTACAGGAAAGTAGTATCACACGAAAGTTGTGAACAAATCAATGAGTATTTGCAGACAATAAATGATAAATGTGTGGTGTAATGACTGGTAGTTATCTCTACATATTAGTAAATGTAACCTACAGCTTATAACAAGGGGAAAATTCCCATTAATGTACGAGTACAAAATAAATGCCCAGTCTTTGGAAGCGGTAACATACGTCAAGTATATGGGTGTGACTATTCGAAATGATCTCAAATGGAATGATCAGATTACACAAGTAACGGGTAAGGTGAACTGTAGATTGTGGTTTATTGGTAGAATCCTGAAACGATGCAGTCCTTCAACAAAAGAAATAGCTTACAATACGTTAGTTTGTCCAGTCCTAGAGTATGTTTGTATGGGACCCTTACCAGTTGCGTCTGATTCAATAGATGGAGAAGGTCCAAAGAAGAGCGGCAAGATTCGTGACTGGTACTTTTAGCCAATGCGAGAGCGTTACAAATCTCACAGAAAGTTTGAGGTGGGACCCACTTGCAGACAGACGGCACGCTAAACGGAAGGGGCTGCCCACTAAATTCAGAAATCCATCTCCACCCAGGATGAGGAGCATATATTATTATCACCAACTTTCAAATCGCGCAATGATCACTATTCAAAGATAAGGGAAATTAGAGCCCGTACTGAGGCGTTTAGACAGTCGCTTTTCCCTCGCGCGGTCCGCGAGTGGAACAGAGAGGGGGATAAGACTTTGGTGCGAATCGTGCCCTCCGCCACACACTGCTTGGTGGCAATCGGAGTATATATGTGGATGTAGATGTACTATAGGCCGATCAACGGGCCCCCAAATCAATGCTAACTTTGACCACCGACATTATGTCCATTACTTGTGTACTTCAGAAACTGTAGTATACTAATTGGTACAATAGTAAGTTCCTATGTTCACAAATATAAACATCACAGATGTAATAAAACACCGTCATGATAATCACATTTAAATCTGAAAATCTGTCAAACTGCATCCTATTTACTGTACTTCTAACAAAATGATTTAGAAACTCAGATGCTCTCAATCGGCCACAATAAATGGTATCTGCTGATGTTTTCTCGTTATTGACCTCTTATTCCAAGCTGTGTCAGACTAGATATTATTTTCGCAAGCACTCACCTCGTGAAAAGAGCATCACAGCAAAATAATCGAAATTAGAACTCATTCGCTGGATTCATGGGTATCTGGGGGCAGTGTGTATGACTATTAATCAAAACGCCTTGGATCCCGGGTTGTAACGCAGCCACTGCTTACATTATGATTAAAAATTATCTGCTATGGTTGTTAAAAACTTCTGGCGTAAGGAGTAAGACTTCTTCTGCCCACTGACATGTCAAAGAACGCTGAGGAATGGTTGTAGGTTTGTGGCACTCTCTTGTCCGTGAGATGGGAAATTGTACGTAAAATGGGGAATAACCAGCAAAAATAAACTGAATGTGGACGCTGAAGGCAATGAAATATTCACGGGCATGTGGTCTGTAATTAAAAATAAAACATGATGATCTCTCTATTGGCAAAACATCCCGAATTAATCACCCAATCCGATCTCAGTGTAAAGAGCGAGAAAGGGGAAGCGACCGGGAGAAAAAAAATCAATAACCAACGGAAGATTAATGTTCCAAGAGTCGGAGTGAGGAAAGTCAGATATTGTAACGTGGTAGGGAAGCACGCAAGAATAATATACAGAAGAAAAAATGGTTCTAAGCACTATGGGACTCAACATCTGAGGTCACCAGTCCCCTAGACTAAGAACTACTTCAACCTAACTAACCTAAGGACATCACACACAGCCATGCCCGAGGCAGGAAACGAACCTGCGACCGTAGCAGCAGCGTGGTTCCGGACTGTTGCGCCTAGAACCGCTCGGCCACAGCTGCCGGCTGATGTACAGAAGAATAGAAAAGAGGATGTTTTAGATGACGAGCAGTTAGGCAATAGCAAAGTTAAAGACGGCACTAAGAAGGCAATTCTGACATTTCGGTTGATAATGGAAGGATAACTAAAGAAAAATCAAGAAACCTTCAGAGGATTTGTCGACCTGGAAAAAACGTTCGACAGTGTAAAATACTGCATGAAGTTAGAAATTCTGAGAAAAATAGGGGTAAGCTATAGGGAGAAACAGGTAACATACAATATGAACAAAAGCCAAGAGGGAATAATAAGAGTGGACAACCAAGAATGAAATGCTCGGATTAAAAAGGATGTATGACAGGGATGTAGTCTTTTGCCCCTACTATTCAGTCTGTACATTGAAGAACCAATGATGGAAATAAAAGAAAGGTTCAGGATTGGGCTTAAAATGATATGATTCGCTAATGACATTGCTATCTCCAGTGAAAGTGTAGAACAGTTACATGATCTACTGAATGGAATGGACAGTCTAATGAATATAGACGACGATATCGCGGTTGCTTTTATCCGAGTAGTCTGTCAATGACTTTAACGGCGGTACTTCTCCTTTCTTCAAACGGATTGGGTAGGAAGGTAGGTCAAAGAGTGAATTACCGTGAGCAATTCAGTGATTCGTAATAGAATGGAACACCTACAGCTGTCCTTACGGTGTAATATATTACATGGCTATGAGTTTCGGTGCTTCAGCGTACCATCTTCAGGCCTTACCTAACGCCGTGGGGGTTAACTCCATCTGTAGACACAATCCATCAATAGCCAACATGTATAACTGGTTTTCGCAGACGTCCTATAGCAGCGTTGTTCGTGTTGTCTCTCCAACCATTAACCATGGTCAACTACGTCAGCGTCAGCTAATGCCTGAAGATAGTGCACTGAAGTACCAAACAGGTAGCCATATAATGAATGACATCGTAAGGACGGCTGTAGGTGTTCAGTTTTATTGTACAAGTGAAAGGCCGAAGTCCCTCAGACCTTCAAATGGCTATGAGCACTATGAGACTTAACATCTGTGGTCATCAGTCGCCTAGAACTTAGAACTTCTTAAACCTAACTAACCTAAGGACAACACACACATCCATGCCCGAGGCAGGATTCGAACCTGCGACCGTAGTGGTCACGTAGTTCCAGACTGAAGCCTCTAGAAACACTCGGCCACACCGGCCGGCCCTCAGACCTTCAGTCACGAGGATGGGCAGACACAAAAAATATCAGTGGTATGGTTGATATTATCAGAATCGACAACAAACTAGCTGCAGTAACAATAGATGACGAAAACACGACGTCACAAGCAGAAGATCTAGAGATAGGGAGATTATATAAGGATACTGAATGGGTAATTAAGTACATAGAGTCAGATGATATATAGATAATTAATAATCGTTGGGGGATGGAAGGCGGTAGTAGGGGAAGAAATAGAAGACTGCGGTACTGCAGACTTTTTTTTTTTTTTTTTTTTTGTCATCAGTCTGCTGACTGGTTTGATGCGGCCCGCCACGAATTCCTTTCCTGTGCTAACCTATTCATCTCAACTTGCAACCTACGTCCTCAATTATTTGCTTGACGTATTCCAATCTCTGTCTTCCTCTACAGCTTTAGCCCTCTACAGCTCCCTCTAGAACCATGGAAGTCATTCCCTCACGTCTTAGCAGATGTCCCATCATTTTGTCCCTTCTCCTTATCAGTGTTTTCCACATATTCCTTTCCTCTACAATTCTGCGTAGAACCTCCTCATTCCTTACCTTATCAGTCCACCTAAGTTTCAACATTCGTCTACAGCACTACATCTCAAATGCTTCGATTCTCTTCTGTTACGGTTTTCCCACAGTCCATGTTTCACTATCATACAATGCTGTACTCCAGACGTACATCCTCAGAAATTTCTTCCTCAAATTAAGGCCGATATTTGATATTAGAAGACTTCTCTTGGCCAGAAATGCCTTTTTTGCCATAGCGAGTCTGCTTTTGATGTCCTCCTTGCTCCGTCCGTCATTGGTTATTTTACTGCCTAGGTAGCAGAATAGCTTAACTTCATTGACTTCGTGACCATCAATCCTGATGTTAAGTTTCTCGCTGTTCTCATTTCTACTACTTCTCATTACCTTCGTCTTTCTCCGATTTACTGTCAAACCATACTGTGTACTCATTAGACTGTTCATTCCGTTCAGCAGATCATTTTATTCTTCTTCACTTTCACTCAGGATAGCAATGTCATCAGCGAATCATATCATTGATATCCTTTCACCTTGTATTTTAATTCCAATCCTGAACCTTTCTTTTATTTCCATAATTGCCTCCTCGATGTACAGATTGAAGAGTAGGGGCGAAAAGCTACAGCCTTGTCTTACACCCTTCTTAATAAGAGCACTTCGTTCTTGATCGTCCACTCTTATTATTTCCTCTTGGTTGTTGTACTTATCGTATATGACCCGTCTCTCCCTATAGCTAACCCCTAATTTTTTTTCAGAATCTCGAACAGCTTGCACCATTTTATATTGTCGAACGCTTTTTACAGGTCGACAAATCCTATGAAAGTGTCTTGATTTTTCTTTAGCCTAGCTTCCATTATTAGCCGTAACGTCAGAATTGCCTCTCTCGTCCCTTTACTTTTCCTAAAGCCAAACTGATGGTCACCTAGCGCATTCTCAATTTTCTTTTCCATTCTTCTGTATATTATTCTTGTAAGCAGCTTCGATGCATGAGCTGTTAAGCTGATTGTGCGATAATTCTCGCACTTGTCAGCTCTTGCCGTCTTCGGAATTGTGTGTATGATGCTTTTCCGAAAGTCAGATGGTATATTACCAGACTCATATATTCTACACACCAACGTGAAAAGTCGATTTGTTGCCACTTCCCCCAATGATTTTAGAAATTCTGATGGAATATTATCTATCCCTTCTGCCTTATTTGACCGTAAGTCCCCCAAAGCTCTTTTAAATTCCGATTTTAATACTGGATCCCCTATCTCTTCTAAATCGACTCCTGTTTCTTCTTCTATCACATCAGACAACCCTCATAGAGGCTTTCAATGTATTCTTTCCACCTATTTGCTCTCTCCTCTGCATTTAACAGTGGAATTCCCGTTGCACTCTTAATGTTACCACCGTTGCTTTTAATGTCACCAAAGGTTGTTTTGACTTTCCTGTATGCTGAGTCTGTCCTTCCGACAATCATATCTTTTTCGATGTCTTCACATTTTTCCTGCAGCCATTTCGTCTTAGCTTCCCTGCACTTCCTACTTATTTCATTCCTCAGCGACTTGTATTTCTGTATTCCTGATTTTCCCGGAACATGTTTGTACTTCCTCCTTTCATCAATCAACTGAAGTATTTCTTCTGTTACCCATGGTTTCTTCGCAGTTCCCTTCTTTGTACCTATGTTTTCCTTTCCAACTTCTGTGATGGCCCTTTTTAGAGATGTCCATTCCTCTTCAACCGTACTGCCTACTGCGCTATTCCTTATTGCTGTATCTATAGCGTTAGAGAACTTCAAACGTATCTCGTCATTCCTTAGTACTTTCGTATCCCACTTCTTTGCGTATTGATTCTTCCTAACTAATGTCTTGAACTTCAGCCTACTCCTCATCACTACTATATTGTGATCTGAGTCTATATCTGCACCTGGGTACGCCTTACAATCCAGTATCTGATTTCGGAATCTCTGTCTGACTAATTGAAATCTTCCCGTATCTCCCGGCCTTTTCCAAGTATACCTCCTCCTCTTGTGATTCTTGAACTGGGTATCCGCTATTACTAGCTGAAACTTGTTACAGAACTCAATTAGTCTTTCTCCTCTTTCATTCCTTGAAGAAAAACTGCGTTCTGCAATAAATTTTAGCTAGTCAGAGCGAATGCATCGTAAAAAAAGTCAATAGAAGATTAGATAAACTTGGAAGAGGCTTGTTTCAAGGGTAAGACACAGATTCTGAAACCGATTATTACATATAAGGCTTACCCAGGTGCAGATATAGACGCAAATACTGAAGTCTCGGGGAATCGTCTCAGAGAACCGATGTGGAAGGGAGTGGTATCCTGAAATACTGAGGAATGACGATATGCGCTTGAGGTTCGCTAAGTATGTTATAAGGAACGCCAGAGTAGGCAGTTTATTTGAAGAGGAAGAGACATCTCTAAAAAGGACTATCTAAGATGTTGCACACACAAATATAAGAAGAAGAAAGGTAACTGAGAAGAAATCGTAGGTAACAGAGGAAATACTTCAACCGATCAACGAGAGGTGGAAGTACAAATGAGTTCAGGGGTAGACAGGAACACAGAGTCCTAAGTCCCTTGGAAATAATTAGAAAAGGAAGTGCAGGGAAGCCATAACGAAATGACTGCTGGAAAATGGTGAAAACTCGAGAGAGAAGCGTTCGTTTGGTTATTCAGATTTCTTAAGTCTTCGTTTTGCAACTTTTTTGAAAAATCATCACCGTATCAAGAACGCATAAAACACAAATCGGAAAATCTGTAGTATACGAGGCCTGTTCAGAAAGTAAGCTCCGATTGATTGCCAAATTGAAACCACAGTGAACATCAGAAATGTTTTACTTGTAACAATTAGCTACACCTTTCAGCTACTTCTCTACGTAGTCGCCGTTCTGACTTAGACTTTTGTCATAGCGTTGTACCAACTTTTCAATAGCCTCATCATAGAAGGCAGCCGCCAGTGCTTTCCGCCAATTCTCCACGCTGGCCTACACCTCGTTGTCTGTCTCAAAATGTTGCCTTCAAAGACAGCGGTACATGTGACCAGAGATGAAACTCAGGGGGAGACAATTGCGGACTGTATTGTGGGTAATCTAACATTTCCATTTGAAAACTATGCAGGAGCATCTTCATTGCCCCTGCAGAATGCGGCTGAGAATTGTCGTGAAGACGAAACAGCACGACAGTTATGTAATGTTAGCTGCATAGCTTCAGGCGAAATTTCTCACCAGGCCCTCGTACTTGGCGGCAGACACTATTTTCTAGACATCTTTACGCACTCACTGCGAGCTCAGAAATGAGAAGAGCGACGTGATGCTAACTGGGGTTATACTAGAGACACTACCCAACACATCTGTGCAAAGCTTTATCGGATTTTCATAGTCGTTTCCATTTCGCGACCGATCGGAGCTTACTTTCTGAACGCCCCTCGTAGATACACGATGTGATCAAATGTATCCGGACACACCCAAAAACGTAAGTTTTTCGTATTAAGTGCATTGTGCTGACACCTACTGCCGAATACTCCATACAGTGGCCTCAGTAGTCATTAGACATCGCGAGAGAACAGAATGGGGCGCTCCGCGGAACTCGCGGACTTCGAACGTAGTTATGTGATTGGGTGTGATTGTGTCATACTTCTGTAAGCGAGATTTTCATAAACATCTCCAGGTCCACTGCTTCCGATGTGATACTGAAGTGGAAACTGGGTAGGATAGGTCAAGCACAAAAGCGTAGAGGCCGACCTCGTCTGTTGGCTGGCACAGACCGCCGACAGATGAAGAAGGTCGTAATGTGTAATAGGCAGACATCTATCCAGACAATCACACAGGAATTCCAAACTGCATCAGGATTCACTGCAAGTACTATGACAGTTAGGCGGTCTGTTCATAAGCCACAAATCACGCCGGTAAATGCCAAACGACGCCTCACTTGGTGTAAGGAACGTAAACATTGATAGTGGAAAGACGATGTGTGGAGTGACGACTCACGGTACACAATGTGGCGATCCGATGGCAAGATGTAGGAATAGTGAATGCCCTGTGAACGTCATCTGCTAGCGTGTGTAGTGCCAACAGTAATATTCGGAGGCGGTGGTGTTATGGTGGGGTCGTGCTTTTCATGGGAGGGGGCTGGGACTTCTACCCCTCGTTGTTTTGCGTGGCACTATCACAGCACAATCCTACATTGATATTTTAATCAGCTTCTTGCTTCCCACTGTTGAAGGGAAATTCGGCGATGGCGATTGCATCTTTCAACACGACCGGGCACCTGTTCATAGGGCACGGCCTGTGGAGGTGTGGGTACACGACAGTAACATCCGTATAATGGACTGAACTGCACAGAATCCTGACCTGAACCCTATAGAACACCTTTGGGATGTTTTGGAACGCCGACTTCGTGCCAGGGTCACAGACCGCCATCGATACCTCCCCTCAGTGCACATCAACAACATCAACAACAACATGAAGGGCTCATGTTCAGAAACACCTAAGTTCCCTAAGTGCGTTCATGCCTTTTACGAGATTCCTTCAATAAGTAATGCAACAAATTATATTCCTCGGCTAGTTTCGCTTGAAAAAAATGCGGCATATGTTGTGGGACATTGTAGACCATTCCGCTTCACCACTGTGGTTTCATGAAGAACCAATTGGCGGCGGCGCTATTCTTGGCCTTCCAAATGGCGTCAATAACGGAGGTGTGTTCCAAGCAGAGTGTTGTGGTTCACTCTACGGAAGTCTGGCAGTGAAGGAAAACACAGTTGCTCGTTGGAGAAGCGCCTGTCATCAACGCAACAAGGTCGCACAAACTTGTCCGGTCTCCTGCCAGTGTTGCTCACACAGCTGTGAATCCCATATTGTTGGAACATGCGGACACTCTCATTCGAGGTGATTGATGGATCACAATCAAACACCTTGCCGGTCAAGTGGACGTCTCTGTTGGTAGTGCTGACATACTCATCCACAAGTTGGGTTACTCAAAGGTGAGAGCCCAGTGGATTCCTCGCCGCCTAAAAAAAAAGACCATGAGGCTGAGGGTGACCAATTCTAACATTGTCACCGTTCCGACCTTTGAATCTCCACAGTCAGTGTACTAATGTGTGCAAACTTAGCTTAGCACTTACTGCACAAAATGGACAAAACATCTGAAGTGTCTTCTCAAGCCCAGGGTGTCAAACAGACATTCTGAATAAATATGAACGTGGCCCGGTAAGGCAGCTAATATTAGGTGCAGACCATTACAAAAATCATTAGAAACGCTGCTGTCCTGTAAATAGAATGCATTTGGAAATTTGTAGGTAAGTTCTGTGGGACCAAAATGTGAGGTCATCGGTCTCTACGCTTAAACACTACTTAATCTAACTTGAACCAACTTACACTAAGGACAACACACACACACACACACGCACACACACACACACACACACACATGAACGCGTGCGCCCAAGGAGGGACTCGAACCTCTGATGGAGGGAGTGGTGTGAACCACGGGAAGGTGCCTTAAACCTCACAGCTACCCCGTGCGGCAACTAGAATACATGAATTAATAAAAGTGAAAGTTTGGGCTCTATTCTAGAAAGACGTAACAGCTATTCGTTTTTTTTAATTCTACACATAATTTATCAACTGTGCTTTCAGGGGTCAAGTAATACACAACAATCATATTCAATTACTTTTGACACTGAATAACAAAATATTTAACTCTAGGACATATTGAACTGACAATTATTAACATCATTATCTCTAAATGTGAAAAATTTTTGTTACAAGATAGAATGATTAAAAATCTTCATCAACTCATTTACATCTATGTAGCTGGTCAATGCACTGAGTTGCTGGAAAATAAATTTACTTTTTAAATCAATGTAAGAAACTCTCTTGTACTCAATGTGAGGGTAGGTTAGTATCCAAGATTTTGATATTTAATGGTCAAAGCGTACTCAAGTTGGAGTGAGCAATTCCAGACTCAACATTTACTGTGGCCTAATGCACAATGGTACTTTACCAAGCGGCATCTGCAACGTCGTTGTCTCCGTGTTGGATCTGGAACACTAATTCCCTACTCATGCCTTGACTGAATTTACTCATTCGCAACTTCCGTGCATTCCATAGATAGTTAATCTGTCCCTAATAGAAATAATGGCTATTGCACGCTCGCTAATGCTTGGAGCGACATGCACAGTTTCTTTGCCCACAAATATTCCTGCAGGAATATTTAACTATGACTTTGCTATCTGTCGCCACGATACTCACTTTGTAGACAGCAAAGCTATCAACGCTCTCTCCTTTTTTCCACACTCTTGTGCAGTCCGCTATGACACGACAGAGAGAGAGAGAGATCTAGAAATTTTAGTTCTCAAAAAGGTTTTATATAATGGGGATCTCCCCACCATGCCACGTCTCAATCAGCCCGTATGGTTGAGCCAATCACCGTCTCACTAGAGGTGAATTCCATATTTCTTGCTGGGTCGCAGCCAAGCCACTTACCCTCGGTCCTGGCCGTATTTACGGTAAACAAAATAATTCATGGTTCTGGCCTTGTCCCTTTCTGTGGTGAAGCTCATCATTCTGTTGATAAATGGGGTTTTCCGATGCCATTAACCATTTGCTCGGTTTGTCTCCAAAATTCGTTTCGCTTTAACTCGTTTATTCATGGCGCTGTCCATATATTGGTAGACATTGTTTTGTTAGTTTTCGGTACATGAGATTAACTGGAATTGCCTTTCTTGATATAACATAATTATTATTTTCTGAGGATATCATACTGTATCGTACTGTCATTATGGATCAAGCTCATGTAAGGTCCGAATAATCCGGACACCTTAAACAACATTGTCACAACCGATGAAACGTGCGTCCGTCATTTCGAACTGGAAACAAAATGGCAATACAAGGAGTGGCGGAACACCGCCTCTCTGAAGAAAAAGTTCAAGGCCGTGACCTCAGCCGGTAAAGTCATGGTGTTGGTCTTCTGTGATACAGCTCTGTTTGATGTACTCCCTCATGGTGCAATGACGTTTACAGCACCACACACAGTAAATTGTAGAAACGACTTCAGTATGTCTGTCGCCACAGAAATGCAAACGAACTTGCTTCTCTACAACAACTCAATACCTCACACTAGTCTGCGTGTCACATTGTCCTGCTGGAATTGCTCAAGTCCGTCGGAATGCGCAATGGACATGAATGGGTACAGGTGTCCGGAGAGGATGCTTACATATGTGTCACCTGTCAGAGTCCTATCTAGACGTATCAGGGGTCCCATATCACTCCAACTGCACACGCCCCACACCATTGCAGATTCTCCACCAGCTTGAACGGTCCCCTGCTGACATGCAAAGCCGAGAGGAGCTCGCAAATCTTCATTGGACTGTTTTTCCTCGTCCACCATACAGCCTAGATTACGCATACTTCCGATTTACATCCAGTGAAGGATGCACATTGCAGGATGCACATTGCAGGACGCACTCATAGATATAGAGAGGTTATTGATGCAACAAGAAGTTGGCTCTGGCGTCGATGAGTACAGTGGTTCCGTATGGGCATACAGTCACTCCAAGTAAGGTGATTCAAAGAGGTCGCATTGAACCAAGATTTTGTTGAAGGATAGTGTTTTGTAGCTAAAAGAGTGGGGAATACTCAATAAAAGCAACCTGTTTCCAGAAAAAGAATATGTTGCATTATTTAAGGAACGCCATCACAGTTTTAGGCTAAGGCACATCTAGAACCAGTTGGTAGCTGATAAGTTAGATAAAACACGTTTGGCAGACATCTTAGTCGACATAAAATATAAACAAAGGTAAAAGTGAGGTTACAGTGTAGAGGACGGTAATACTCACATACAATAAAAGAGTTACAGCAGTGAAAAGATAGACAACGAACTTATAGCGTACCTACCATACAGCAGTCGAAGAAAATGGAGATTAAATTGTAACATTATTAATGACAAATAGAAAGTTGTTGTATTTAATGTGTTTTCCGAAGCTCAAGCTTGAACTACAAGCACATAAATACTTTAACAACCTTTCATTCTTGTTTCTTGTTAACGTTTTTACGTGCTTGTACTTCTAACTTGTACTCTGCTTTAGTTTAGGGAAACCGGTAGATATTTAGATTCAAATAAAAACAGCTAACGGTTAAAATGCGTTTTTTCAATTTTGTAAACTGCTGCTACTTCAATCATATCTCAAAGCATTTTTAAACCCCTGGAAATGCTAGGGGTTAAATGCAGTTTGCTAACCAGCTGCGCAGACTTGCCATCCTAAGTTAGTGGGGAGCTGAACTCACAAAGCCAGTCGAGCCCGCACACAACTCCCACAGCTGCCGATGAATTTAGCCTCACTGCAATTGGACGCTGACTCACGTACACAACAGCAGCGCTTACTGTCATTTGGTACCTCATATAACGTGTCCAGCTGGTACCGAGAACCGCACACCAACACAATAGATATTTCGGTCCAGAATCTTTCTGGCGCTCTCCGCAGGTCGCTCATGAGAGGCTGCTAAATTCCGCGAACAATAGAGCCACGTGAAGCAATTCCCAAACTCAAAAAATGGCTCAAATGGCTCTAAGCACTACGGGACTTAACATCTGAGGTCATCAGTCCCCTAGACTTATAACTACTTAAACCCAACTAACCTAAGGACATCACACACATCCATGCCCGAGGCAGGATTCGAACCTGCGACCTTAGCAGCAGCGCGTTTCCGGACTGAAACGCCTACAACCGCTCGGCCGCAGCGGCCGGGTGACCAAACTCAAGACCAACAATCCCTCCTGGAAACGCCACTAAAAGCACAGGATAGCTCTTCCCTCCTTTGGAATGTTTCAGAACACCTGGAATCACCGAGTGACATCGTTACCTCTCTTCTGTCCAGCACTCCGTGAAGAATGAGCTGCCATTCCCTAAGAAACCTTCCAGCACCTGATTGAATGTATGCCTGCGAGAGTGGAATCTGTCATCAAGGCCAACGGTGGGCCAACATCATATTGAATCCCAACATTACCAATGGAGAGCGCCACAAACTTGTATGGCATTTTCAGCCAGGTGTCCGAATGCTTTTGATCACTTACTATACATTCACACACGTGAGTGAAACTGCCCCAGCGAATTTCAAGCCATCGTAAGCGTAGTTGCTGGGTAAAATCGTTGTCAGGTCTACCCCCGCATCAAACTTTATATACCGGAGCCAAGGTAGCCCCTGATGGCCGGCAACCCATATTACACTACTGAAGACGAGGTTGTCTATGCCCAAGGCGAACCAAAAGCACCATGGTGAACAGAGGCTATTTACATACAGGATAATGTAAACAGACATTATGAGCACTACTTCCTGCAGGGGGAGCTCGAGCCACGGCCTGCAGGAAGTATCACTACGCCGAAACCTGATTGGTTGGAGACAGCTATTTAGGGGCTAGAACCATCCCCGAAGTTCAGTTCACGCCAGAATCCGACCTCGTGTACTGCGACCGTTGAAGATTACGTCTTCGTCTCTGAATTGGACTGCTACTGTTGTGTGAGTGTGTTACCACGAACCTTTGTGTAAAATTAGAAGTGAACTTTTGTTTGCCTAAATTATGAGACTTATCCTGGCATCGTTGTTGTTACCTTTCGTTTGTATGTTCAGTCATCAACCTTACATCAATAAAGTTGTGTTTGTGAAAAATTGCGAATTGCCAGTCACAACAAAACTGTCCTCTGCTTACAATATTTCCGGGTACACGTGGCCACCATCATCAGGTGATGAAAGCTAAGCTGCTCTCGCCGTTAACTGATTCAAAGCGTTTTTTTTTTTTTTTACTTTATTGTTATTTTGAACCTGAACAATCAGGTAGGCTGGCAGCAGCACAATACGCCGCTCTTCAGCCGAAGAGAGTACAATGAGATAAACAGAGAAGAGACATCACGTAGAAAAACGGCGGGAAGAAACAGTAGACACATGAACATAAAAACACAAGAAGCCGTTCACACTCGATGACAATCCACACGACGAACTGTTGACACGATGCACAAACACTGAAGAAGACGACGGCACTGGTGAACGATGGAGTGTGACGGTGAAACACTGAACACTAAACATGACAGCACACACGACACACTGACGGCGGTGATCTCCGGCGCGCGAATGTCCACTGAGCATGTGCGAGTCCGGGGACCTGCCAATAGAGGAGGAGGAGGAGGAGGAGGAAGGGGAGTGGGAGAGCGAGATGGGAGAGCAGAGATGCCACGGGCAGGGGAGAAAGGAGGGAGGGAGGAATGGGGAAAGGACGCCCGGGGGAAGAGGGGTGGAGGGAGGGGACAGGGGAAAAGGGAAGAAAAGGGAAGGGAAGAGAAGGGAGGGAGGGCGCCGAAAGGAAAGGACACCGGGAGAGGGGGGCGGGGCAGGGTCAAAGTTGATAGGAGGGGTAGATGGAGGGGACGAGGACATTATCAGGGAGAGGGAGCTGGCGGAAGCCACCTTGGGAGAGGGTAAGGAGGGTGGAGAGATGGAGACCGGGTGGGACATGGGAATACAGGCGCGGCAGTGGGCGGGGGTGGGAGAGGATCGGGGACACGAGCGGGTGAGGAGGGTCGAGTTTACGGGAGGTGTACAGGATCCGTATCCTTTCAAGGAAAATGAGGAGGTGGGGGAAGGGGATGAGATCATACAGGATCCGCATGGGGGAGGGGAGACGGATGCGATAGGCGAGGCGGAGAGCATGGCGTTCAAGGATTTGGAGGGATTTATAAAAGGTAGGGGGAGCGGAGATCCATGCAGGATGGGCATAACAAAGGATAGGGCGGATGAGGGATTTATAGGTGTAGAGGATGGTGGAGGGGTCCAGACCCCACGTACGGCCGGAAAGGAGCTTGAGGAGACAGAGTCGGGAATGTGCCTTGGCTTGGATCGTCTGGAGATGGGGAGTCCAGGAGAGGCGACGGTCGAGTGTGACGCCAAGGTACTTAAGGGTGGGAGTGAGGGCGATAGGACGGCCAGAGACGGTGAGATAGAAATCAAGGAGGCGGAAGGAAGGGGTGGTTTTGCCTACAATGATCGCCTGGGTTTTGGAGGGATTTCAAACCGTGAACGACGGAAGCTTTATAAGCAGCAAAAATACAAAAGCGCATGCGCCAATGTAGTGCGCAAGAGCTCAGTTGTCGCTGGTGCCACCTGGCGCAACGCCGCCAGTGAAGAATACTGTCCAAAAATGATATACCATTAATGATTGTTACTCACAGCCGCCGATTCAGATACATTGTTTCTTTATATACGATAAACCTGATCTCCAAGTTCTGCTTAGCTGGTGTCAATTGTCACTGTTAATAATTGTATCTGTTAGTCTGATTCTTTTAAAACACAACCCCAGTAACGCTTGTGGCTCACTGTATAGCATCCTATAGAGTGACAATTATTGAAGTATACGAGGGCAGTTCAATAAGTAATGCAACACATTTTTTTTCTGAAACAGGGGCTGTTTTATTCAGCATTGAAATACACCAGGTTATTCCCCTATCTTTTAGCTACACAACTCTATTTTTCAACGTAATCTCCATTCAATGCTACAGCCTTACGCCACCTTGAAATGAGGGCCTGTATGCCTGCACGGTACCATTCCACTTGTCGATGTCGGAGCCAACGTCGTACTGCATCAATAACTTCTTCATCATCCGCGTAGTGCCTCCCACGGATTGCGTCCTTCATTTGGCCAAACATATGGAAATCGGACGGTGCAAGATCGGGGCTGTAGGGTGCATGAGGAAGAACAGTCCACTGAAGTTTTGTGAGCTCCTCTCGGGTGCGAAGACTTGTGTGAGGTCTTGCGTTGTCATGAAGAAGGAGAAGTTCGTTCAGATTTTTGTGCCTACGAACACGCTGAAGTCGTTTCTTCAATTTCTGAAGAGTAGCACAATACACTTCAGAGTTGATCGTTTGACCATGGGGAAGGACATCGAACAGAATAACCCCTTCAGCGTCCCAGAAGACTGTAACCATGACTTTACCGGCTGAGGGTATGGCTTTAAACTTTTTCTTGGTAGGGGAGTGGGTGTGGCGCCACTCCATTGATTGCCGTTTTGTTTCAGGTTCGAAGTGATGAACCCATGTTTCATCGCCTGTAAAAATCTTTGACAAGAAATTGTCACCCTCAGCCACATGACGAGCAAGCAATTCCGCACAGATGGTTCTCCTTTGCTCTTTATGGTGTTCGGTTAGACAACGAGGGACCCAGCGGGAACAAACCTTTGAATATCCCAACTGGTGAACAATTGTGACAGCACTACCAACAGAGATGTCAAGTTGAGCACTGAGTTGTTTGATGGTGATCCGTCGATCACCTCGAACGAGTGTGTTCGCACGCTCCGCCATTGCAGGAGTCACAGCTGTGCACGGCCGGCCCGCACGCGGGAGATCAGACAGTCTTGCTTGACCTTGCGGCGATGATGACACACGCTTTGCCCAACGACCGTGCTTTTGTCCACTGCCAGATCACCGTAGACATTCTGCAAGCGCCTATGAATATCTGAGATGCCCTAGTTTTCCGCCAAAAGAAACTCGATCACTGCCCGTTGTTTGCAACGCACATCCGTTACAGACGCCATTTTAACAGCTCTGTACAGCGCTGCCACCTGTCGGAAGTCAATGAAACTATACGAGCCGAAGCGGGAATGTTTGAAAATATTCCACAAGAAATTTCCGGTTTTTTCAACCAAAATTGGCCGAGAAAAAAAATGTGTTGCATTACTTATTGAACTGCCCTCGTAGAAATAAAATCGTCATAAATTCTGGACTGTTTGCGTTAGGACGTTCAAACTACACGGTTGGTGTCGGGGCATAATGGAAATTAGAATGCGCTTGGCACACGCAGGAGAAACCCACTTTCATTTGCATAGGTTCGTCAGTAAGCAAAATTGGCCCATTGGGGGACGGAGAACACGCTTTTCGCAATCGAGAAGTCGCTTCGCCCTCAACTGGTGACTATGTGGCGTGCAGTGTCCAGTTACGGAAAAATCGATGCGATATTCCTTGATGGCACGATGACTACAGAATGGTGCGTGAAGGTTTTGGAAGATGGGTTCATCCCCTTAATCCAAAGTGACCCTGATTTCGACCAGATGTGGTTTATGCAAGACGGAGCTCGACCCTATAGAAGCAGGACAGTGTTTGGTGTACTGGGGGAGCACTCTGAAGAGTGCATTCTGGCTCTGATACTCAGAAACCACTGGCATGAACCTCGATTGGCTGCCATATTTTCCGGGTCTGAACACATACGATGCCGTTTTTGGGGGGTTTTATTAAAGAAAAGATGTACAGCAACAACCCCAAAACCATTTCTGTGATGAAAGGAGCCAATCAGGTCACCGACAGCATCGATATTCCGACACGTCAGCGGGTCATGTCGAATTTCGCTTTTCGTCTGCCCCACATCATCATCAATGATAGCAGGGATATGGAACATGGCATATGCTTAATCAGAATATCTGTAGTGCCGTTTCCATGTTGACTAAAGTGTGTGCACGCTGTGGTTTGTCAGGCTGTAATATTCGCGTATGGCGATGATGTTCGATACACCTGTCATTGACGGCACGAATAGTTGGGCCAATGTTCATTTTACAGCCCTAAAATGGTATTTTAAAATCGCCAGGATTCCTCAGACTTACATCGCCCTTAATAGAGCAAAGAAGTGCGCTAATCTTAGTCGGAATACACAACTGATTTTATGTTTTCTCAAAACTCGGTCTTGTCAGACACGTTTCCAGCATATGGAAGGAAAGCTACAGAACTAAAAGTGTCTTCAGCTGGTTTAGGTAGGGGTTCAAACTCAAAAGGGCTTCGAATCTCTCTGTCCGTATAGCCGTTGTGATTAAACATGCCCTTAACATGTGGCAGGTCTTGCGGTATATTCTCAGCATCCGATGCTATTTTGACCAAGGTCCGCAGGACTCCTGTACGTTCAAATGGTCTATGAGAACTAGTAGCATGTAAATACCGCATGTGTCCGTTTCCAGTAAACTCTGTGTCCAAGAGTTCCGTCATCTTTTTTATACAGCAGTATATCCAAAACGGATGACTTCCCACTATTTTTAGTCTCCATGTTATAC
This sequence comes from Schistocerca serialis cubense, assembly GCF_023864345.2. NCBI lineage: Eukaryota > Metazoa > Arthropoda > Insecta > Orthoptera > Acrididae > Schistocerca > Schistocerca serialis. The sequence continues at coordinate 216,792,152 of NC_064647.1, read as the reverse complement.
CAGGTGGCAGCAGCACCTATTGAGCACTTGCGCATTAATTTAGCGCATGCTTTTTCGTACTTCCGCTGCATATAATGATTGCATCGTTCACGGTTTGAATAACTTATCGGAGAGAGCGGCTTAGCTTTTGTCGACTGATGATGGCACATACACTCCTGGAAATGGAAAAAAGAACACATTGACACCGGTGTGTCAGACCCACCATACTTGCTCCGGACACTGCGAGAGGGCTGTACAAGCAATGATCACACGCACGGCACAGCGGACACACCAGGAACCGCGGTGTTGGCCGTCGAATGGCGCTAGCTGCGCAGCATTTGTGCACCGCCGCCGTCAGTGTCAGCCAGTTTGCCGTGGCATACGGAGCTCCATCGCAGTCTTTAACACTGGTAGCATGCCGCGACAGCGTGGACGTGAACCGTATGTGCAGTTGACGGACTTTGAGCGAGGGCGTATAGTGGGCATGCGGGAGGCCGGGTGGACGTACCGCCGAATTGCTCAACACGTGGGGCGTGAGGTCTCCACAGTACATCGATGTTGTCGCCAGTGGTCGGCGGAAGGTGCACGTGCCCGTCGACCTGGGACCGGACCGCAGCGACGCACGGATGCACGCCAAGACCGTAGAATCCTATGCAGTGCCGTAGGGAACCGCACCGCCACTTCCCAGCAAATTAGGGACACTGTTGCTCCTGGGGTATCGGCGAGGACCATTCGCAACCGTCTGCATGAAGTTGGGCTACGGTCCCGCACACCGTTAGGCCGTCTTCCGCTCACGCCCCAACATCGTGCAGCCCGCCTCCAGTGGTGTCGCGACAGGCGTGAATGGAGGGACGAATGGAGACGTGTCGTCTTCAGCGATGAGAGTCGCTTCTGCCTTGGTGCCAATGATGGTCGTATGCGTGTTTGGCGCCGTGCAGGTGAGCGCCACAATCAGGACTGCATACGACCGAGGCACACAGGGCCAACAACCGGCATCATGGTGTGGGGAGCGATCTCCTACACTGGCCGTACACCACTGGTGATCGTCGAAGGGACATTGAATAGTGCACGGTACATCCAAACCGTCATCGAACCCATCGTTCTACCATTCCTAGACCGGCAAGGGAACTTGCTGTTCCAACAGAACAATGCACGTCCGCATGTATCCCGTGCCACCCAACGTGCTCTAGAAGGTGTAAGTCAACTACCCCCGGATCTGTCCCCCATTGAGCATGTTTGGGACTGGATGAAGCGTCGTTTCACGCGGTCTGCACGTCCAGCACGAACTCTGGTCCAACTGAGGCTCCAGGTGGAAATGGCATGGCAAGCCGTTCCACAGGACTACATCCAGCATCTCTACGATCGTCTCCATGGGAGAATAGCAGCCTGCATTGCTGCGAAAGGTGGATATACACTGTACTAGTGCCGACATTGTGCATGCTCTGTTGCCTGTGTCTATGTGCCTGTGGTTCTGTCAGTCTGATCATGTGACGTATCTGACCCCAGGAATGTGTCAATAAAGTTTCCCCTTCCTGGGACAATGAATTCACGGTGTTCTTATTTCAATTTCCAGGAGTGTAGGTGGGCAGCGGAAATACTGCATGCAGATTACAGTCCTATCCGACTGAAGACCCGGCAAGAGATTGATCTGTTAATACACCGGGAAAGGTTACTTAGTTGCTGGGTACATACACTGGATGATACAGAAGTGAAGAGCCCGGGGAACATCGACAAATGTCAAAGTAACTTACCTCATGTACAAAAAATAGCGGATTTTTCTGTGATTAGATTTGATACTCTCTGTATAGGGCAAAACGACCAGCAGATTGCGTTAGTCTTGCTCGTGTTTAGTGCTGTTATCAGATGTTACAGAGTACGGTAGAGTATACAAGGAGCGCGATAGCAGCAGTCGTTGTGTGATCACTGCGAACGACAGAGAAACGCCTTGTAGTCGTGTGAGACAGCATTATCAGCACTTGACAGATTTCAAAAGGAGCTTCGTTGTCTGCCTCCATTTCAAAGGCTGGTGAGAACGTGCAGTTTTCTATATTTGTGGTCCATTCGGATGTTGGACCGCAAGGCAGGCAAAATCTTCGCCAAGGATATGGTAGACCACGTCTGATCACCAGAAGGAAGTATAGCCATACTGTGCCCAAGCATATAATAACCATTTAACAAGCGAGCCTGCCATCCGACAATACGTAATGGACTCGCTGATACGCCGTGTCATATTGCACCATTAGTCAGAAACTAGCATCAGCATTACCGCCCTACGTGTAGACTGTCTTTAAAACCACGACAGAAACAGCTGGTTCTGAAGTGACGCAACCAAGAAGCTATGACTACTGGTGAACGACATTGCACTGTGTTCAGCGCTGAACAGCGGCTCTGCGCTGCTCTGGCCGTCGCCGGCGAGATTGGTGGTGACGTGCTTAGAGAGGAAATTCTAACAATGTTTGCTATTAAAAACACATGTGCTGTTGTTTAATTTGTTGCAATTATCTTTGTATTCCACATATGCTGTAGTTTCAATAGTTAAGGTTTTGCTTTTAACTTGTACTTGTATTACTGTCCATGTTTAACTCCCCTTGTAGTTGTCTCATCAAATACTGTTCATATTTTACTTTGCTCATTTATTTAATGAAAACTAGTATACAGTCACTGCTTTGATTATAATGTTAATGTTAAAATGCAGTACCATCACACTGTGAAACTGTAGGTTCCCTCAAACACCTCAATTTTCCTGCACTTACTAATTTCTGTTTATCTTATTGATATTGTTTAAGTTCCTCGTGTATTCTGTATTTACATTGACAACTGTCTCTTCTTTTTAAATTGGTTGTGTACCACTCTCCATGTTTCATACCTTTTGATGCAGTCTTGTCTAGTACTAATTTTGTCTTATTTCATTAGTTTTGTTTATTAATAGAAACTGTTATGTAGGCATGCTATTCCTATTTTGTGCTAAAGGTTTTCCTGTCAACTCCATTGTTATTTATGTACTGTTCAGTTTTTACTATTTAATTGCAAGGATGTTACTCATTGTATGTTTCTACTTCACTCTAGATGTGTTACTTCTCTTCCAATGTTTTCTGCTAAAATTTAACTTCTTTGGTGATAATACTCAGTAAATGTCTGAAGATGGCCTTGTAACCCGAAAACCGGTTAGCAATAAAAATAATATTGTAGAACAAAAACAAACTGGTGCTTTCCATTTATTATACAGAGTCGTGCTTGGGTAGCTTAGCTGGTAGAGCACTTGTCCGTGAGAGACGATGGTCTCGAGTTCGAGTTTCGGTCAGACACACAGTTTTTATGTGCCAAGAAGTTTAATGTGTATAGACTGTTCATCCATTCCTGGTACCGAGGACAATGCCAATTTTTGCCTATTATCGACATTGATGCTAGAAATACACTCCTGGAAATTGAAATAAGAACACCGTGAATTCATTGTCCCAGGAAGGGGAAACTTTATTGACACATTCCTGGGGTCAGATACATCACATGATCACACTGACAGAACCACAGGCACATAGACACACGCAACAGAGCATGCACAATGTCGGCACTAGTACAGTGTATATCCACCTTTCGCAGCAATGCAGGCTGCTATTCTCCCATGGAGACGATCGTAGAGATGCTGGATGTAGTCCTGTGGAACGGCTTGCCATGCCATTTCCACCTGGCGCCTCAGTTGGACCAGCATTCGTGCTGGACGTGCAGACCGCGTGAGACGACGCTTCATCCAGTCCCAAACATGCTCAATGGGGGACAGATCCGGAGATCTTGCTGGCCAGGGTAGTTGACTTACACCTTCTAGAGCACGTTGGGTGGCACGGGATACATGCGGACCTGCATTGTCCTGTTGGAACAGCAAGTTCCCTTGCCGGTCTAGGAATGGTAGAACGATGGGTTCGATGACGGTTTGGATGTACCGTGCACTATTCAGTGTCCCCTCGACGATCACCAGTGGTGTACGGCCAGTGTAGGAGATCGCTCCCCACACCATGATGCCGGTTGTTGGCCCTGTGTGCCTCGGTTGTATGCAGTCCTGATTGTGGCGCTCACCTGCACGGCGCCAAACACGCATACGACCATCATTGGCACCAAGGCAGAAGCGACTCTCATCGCTGAAGACGACACGTCTCCATACGTCCCTCCATTCACGCCTGTCGCGACACCACTGGAGGCGGGCTGCACGATGTTGGGGCGTGAGCGGAAGACGGCCTAACGGTGTGCGGGACCGTAGCCCAGCTTCATGGAGACGGTTGCGAATTGTCCTCGCCGATACCCCAGGAGCAACAGTGTCCCTAATTTGCTGGGAAGTGGCGGTGCGGTCCCCTACGGCACTGCGTAGGATCCTACGGTCTTGGTGTGCATCCGTGCGTCGCTGCGGTCCGGTCCCAGGTCGACGGGCACGTGCACCTTCCGCCGACCACTGGCGACAACATCGATGTACTGTGGAGACCTCACGCCCCACGTGTTGAGCAATTCGGCGGTACGTCCACCCGGCCTCCCGCATGCCCACTATACGTCCTCGCTCAAAGTCCGTCAACTGCACATACGGTTCACGTCCACGCTGTCGCGGCATGCTACCAGTGTTAAAGACTGCGATGGAGCTTCGTATGCCACGGCAAACTGGCTGACACTGACGGCGGCGGTGAACAAATGCTGCGCAGCTAGCGCCATTCGACGGCCAACACCGCGGTTCCTGGTGTGTCCGCTGTGCCGTGCATGTGATCATTGCTTGTACAGCCCTCTCGCAGTGTCCGGAGCAAGTATGGTGGGTCTGACACACCGGTGTCAATGTGTTCTTTTTTCCATTTCCAGGAGTGTATATCGGTCCCTGTGATTTCAAGATTTACGAGAATGTTTTAATATTAAGTTTGAATTCGGATAACAAATGGTAAAAGAAATATTTTTTCGTGTGCAGTAATTAGAAATTAACAATTTCGGATTTCCCCTTTCCCTTGTTCTATAAAATCTTACTTCCTGCCAAATTTCGTGATTGTAAATGAGAGTGTGTGTGCTCCCTGCCGCCGTTGGATAAGCAGCTGCCAGCAGCAAGTCGTATACTCTTAGCTCACTTATTTGCTACATAGTTTAATTCTTAATTTCTTTGCGTGTTTTTGGGTACTTGCACTGTTTAATTCATAAATTTCTGGCGTATTATGGTATTTGAGAGTTGTAGCATTGCGTTTTAATACCTGAATAGTGTAAAATCGCGAAGTCTCCTTCCGCCACCGAGCAGTGTGTCAGCAGTGCGCAAGTAGCAGCATTACTGTATTTACTATGCAATCTTGTATTTTAATAACCGTTTAAATTTTGTGTCGAATTGTTTGTGCTCTATGTAGATTAGTTGAGACGTTCTTTGCACAAGTTTTTAGCATGGATAGGCACTGTAACTGCTGTGTTCGGATGCGGGATGAGTTGCCATCCCTTCGCTCCCAGCTTCGGGTAGTGTTGGCTTTGGTCACACAGCTTGAGGCTGTAGCCAATGGGCATCACTGTGGGGGTCCGGACGGGGGTTTGTCAGGGACAGCCAGCTCGTCCCACGCATCCCCCGATCGGACTACAGCTGTGGCTTCCCGGGATACAGCCCACATTGAGGCTGACCCCTCACCCGTGGTAGAGTGGGAGGTCGTCTCGAGGTGTGGCAGGGGACGAAAGACATTCTGGAGGTCTGAATGGAAGGCCTCTCCAGTTTGTCTGACGAACCGGTTTCAGACTCTGTCTTCGGCTGATACTGATCTTCGGCCAGACATGGCTGCTTGTCCTGTTCCAGAGGTTGCCCCTCCAGCTGCAAGATCCGGGCTGTCGCATAATGGGTCCCTTAGGGATACGGCAGCAAGAGAGGCGAAGAAAACCAATGTGCACTCCATGTGCATACTGGGGGGAGTCATTCCAGATGTGGAAAGGGTCCTTCCGGATGCCATGAAGGGTACAGGGTGCACCCATCTGCAGGTGGTCGCTCATGTCGGCACCAATGATGTGTGTCGCTGTGGATCGGAGGAAATCCAATCTGGCTTAGGCGGCTATCTGATTTGGTGAAGACTGCCAGTCTCGCTAGCGGGATGAAAGCAGAGCTCACCATCTGCAGCATCGTCGACAGGACTGACTGCGGACCTTTGGTACAGAGCCGAGTGGAGGGTCTGAATCAGAGGCTGAGACGGTTCTGCGACTGTGTGGGCTGCAGATTCCTCAACTTGCGCCATAGGGTGGTGGGGTTTCGGGTTGCGCTGTATAGGTCAGGAGTCCACTACACGCAGCAGGCGGCTACATGGGTAGCAGGGGTTGTGTGGCGTGGACGTGGCGGTTTTTTAAGTTAGATGGCCTCGGGCAAGTACAGAAAGGGCAACAGCCTCAAAGGGTGCGGGGGAAAGTCAGGACATGCGTGGACCAAGCAGCAATAGGTATTGTAATTGTAAACTGTCGAAGCTGCATTGCCGGCCGCGGTGGACTAGCGGTTCTAGGCGCGCGGTCCGGAACCGCGCGACTGCTACGGTCACAGGTTCGAATCCTGCCTCGGGCATGGATGTGTGTGATGCCCTTAGGTTAGTTAGGTTTAAGTAGTTCTAAGTTCTATGGGACTGATGACCACAGATGTTAAGTCCCATAGTGCTCAGAACCATTTGAACCATTTTTGAAGCTGCATTGGTAAAGTATCGAAACTTCAAGCGCTGATAGAAAACACCGAAGCTGAAATCGTTATAGGTACAGAAAGCTGGCTGAAGCCAGTGATAAATTCTGCCTACATTTTTACAAACGCACAGACAGGGTTTGGAAAGGATAGATTGTACGCAACCGGTGGTGGCGTTTTTGTCGCTGTTAGTAGTAGATTATCCTGTAGTGAAGTAGAAGGGAATAGTTCCTGTGAATTATTATGGGTGGAGGTTACACTCAACAATCGAGCTAGGTTAATAATTGGCTACTTTTACCGAAGTCCTGACTCAGCAGCATTAGTGGCAGAACAACTGAGAGAAAATCTGGAATATATTTCACATAAATTTTCTCAGAATGTTATAGTCTTAGGTGGAGATTTCAATTTACCAGATATAGATTGGGACACTCAGATGTTTAGGACGAGTGGTAGGGACAGAGCATCGAGTGACATTATACTGAGTGCACTATCCCAAAATTACCTCGAGCAATTAAACAGAGAACCGACTCGTGGAGAAAACATCTTGGACCTACTGATAACGAACAGACCCGAACTTTTCGATTCTGTATGTACAGAACAGGGAATCAGTGATCATAAGGCCGTTGCAGCATCCCTGAATATGGAAGTAAATAGGAATATAAAAAAAGGAAGGAGGGTTTATCTGTTTAGCAAGAGTAATAGAAGACAGATTTCAGACTACCTCACAGATCAAAACGAAAATTCCTGTTCCGACCCTGACAGTGTTGAGTGTTTATGGAAAAAGTTCATGGCAATCGTAAAATGCGTTTTAGACAGGTACGTGCCGAGTAAAACTGTGAGGGACGGGAAAAACCCACCGTGGTTCAACAACAAAGTTAGGAAACTACTGCTAAAGCAAAGAGAGCTTCACTGCAAGTTTAAACGCAGCCAAAACCTCTCAGACAAACAGAAGCTAAACGCTGTCGAAGTTAGCGTAAGGAGGGCTATGGAGGATGATATTGGTGTTTAACGTCCCGTCGACAACGAGGTCATTAGAGACGGAGCACAAGCTCGGATTAGGGAAGGACGGGGAAGGAAGGCGGCCGTGCCCTTTCAAAGGAAACATCCCGGCATTAGCCTGAAGTGATCTAGGGAAATCACGGAAAACCTAAATCAGGATGGCCGGACGCGGGATTGAACCCGAATGCGAGTCCAGTGTGCTAACCACTGCGCCACCTCGCTCGGTCCAAGGAGGGCTATACGTGAAGCGTTCAGTGAATTCAAAAGTAAAATTCTATGTACCGACTTGACAGAGAATCCTAGGAAGTTCTGGTCTTACGTTATGTCAGTAATTGGCTCCGGGATGATGATGGCATTGAAACAAGGGATGAAACGAGTAAAGCTGAAATACTAAACACCTTTTTCCAAAGCTGTTTCACAGAGGAAGACCGCACTGCAGTTCCTTCTCTAAATCCTCGCACAAACTAAAAAATGGCTGACATCGAAATAAGTGCCCAAGGAATAGAAAAGCAACTGGAAACACTCAACAGAGGAAAGTCCACTGGACCTGCCGGGATACCAATTCGATTCTACACAGAGTACGCGAAAGAACTTGCCCCCTTCTAACAGCCGTGTGCCGCAAGTCTCTAGAGGAACGGAACGTTCCAAGTGATTGGAAAAGAGCACAGGTAGTCCCAGTCTTCAAGAGGGGTCGTAGAGCAGATGCGCAAAACTATAGACATATATCTCTGACGTCGATCTGTTTTAGAATTTTAGAACATGTTTTATGCTCGCGTATCATGTCGTTTCTAGAAACCCAGAATCTACTCTGTAGGAATCAACATGGATTCCGGAACAAGCGATCGTGTGAGACCCAACTCGCTTTATTTGTTCATGAGACCCAGAAAATATTAGATACAGGCTCTCAGGTAGATGCTATTTTCCTTGACTTCCGGAACGCGTTCGATACAGTTCCGCACTGTCGCCTGATAAACAAAGTAAGAGCCTGCGGAATATCGGACCAGCTTTGTGGCTGGATTGAAGAGTTTTTAGCAAACAGAACACAGCATGTTGTTCTCAATTCAGAGACGTCTACAGACGTTAAAGTAACCTCTGGCGTGACACAGAGGAGTGTTATGGGACCATTGCTTTTCACAATATATATAAATGACTTAGTAGATAGTGTCGGAAGATCCATGCGGCTTCTCACAGATGATACTGTAGTATACAGAGAAGTTGCAGCATTAGAAAATTGTAGCGAAATGCAGGAAGATCTGCAGCGGATAGGTACTTGGTGCAGGGAGTGGCAACTGACCCTTAACATAGACAAATGTAATGTATTGCGAATACATATAAAGAAGGATCCTTTGTTGTTGTTGTTGTGGTCTTCAGTCCTGAGACTGGTTTGATGCAGCTCTCCGTGCTACCCTACTTTGTGCAAGCTTCTTCATCTCCCAGTACTTAATGCAACCTACATCCTTCTGAATCTGCTTAGTGTATTCATCTCTTGGTCTCCCTCTACGATTTTTACACTCCACACTGCCCTCCAATGCTAAATTTGTGATCCCTTGATGCCTCAGAACATGCCTTACTAACTGGTCCCTTCTTTTTCTCAAGTTGTGCCACAAACTGCTCTTCTCCCCAATTCTATTCCATACATCATAATTAGTTATGTGATCTACCCATCTAATCTTCAGCATTCTTCTGTAGCACCAAATTTCGAAAGCTTCTATTCCATTCTTGTCCGATCTATTTATCGTCCATGTTTCACTTTCATACATGGCTACACTCCATACAAATACTTTCAGAAACGACTTCCTGACGCTTAAATCTATACGTGATGGTACCAAGTTTCTCTTCTTCAGAAATACTTTCCTTGCCATTGCCAGTCTACATTTTGTATATTCTCTACTTCGACCATCATCAGTTATTTTACTCCCCAAATAGCAAAACCCCTGTACTACTTTAAGTTTCTCATTTCCTAATCTAATTCCCTCAGCATCACCCGACTTTATCCTTTATTGTATGATTATATGATAGCGGAACAAACACTGGTAGCAGTTACCTCTGTAAAATATGTGGGTATGCGTGCGGAACGATTTGAAGTGGAATGATCGTGTAAAATTAATTGTTAGTAAGGTGGGTACCAGGTTGAGACTCATTGGGAGAGACCTTAGAAAATCTAGTCCATCAACAAAGGAGGTGGCTTAAAAAACACTCGTCCGACCTCTACTTGAGTATTGCTCAACAGTGTGGGATCCGTACCAGATCGGGTTGACGGAGGAGATAGGGAAGATCCAAAGAATAGCGGCGCGTTTCGTCATAGGGTTATTTGGTGAGCGTGATAGCGTTACGGAGATGTTTAGCAAACTCAAGTGGCAGCCTCTGCAAGAGAGGCGCTCTGCATCGTGGTGTAGCTTGCTGTCCTGGTTTAGAGAGGGTGCGGTTCTGGATGAAGTATCGAATATATTGCTTCCCATCACTTATACCTCCCGAGGAGATCACGAATGTAAAATTAGAGAGATTCGACCGCGCCCGGAGGCTTTCCGGCAGTCGTTCTTCCCGCGATCCATACGCGACTGGAACAGAGAAGGGAGGTAATGACAGTGGCACGTAAAGTGCCCTCCGCCACACACCGTTGGGTGGCATGCAGAGTATAAATGTAGATGTAGATGTAGATACAGACAAGTACCCAGTAGCTTATCATGAATGAGTTTTCGAATATCAAAATGCGTGACATAAAGCCGCATCTTTTGACTGACTTGACTTAGAAGCTTAAAATGTTTCAATCGCCAAGGAACCATGCAGCTTATATATGACATGAATTTGATCGTTATACGTTACTAGTTCCTGTGAAAAAGAGTTGTTAACAATCGGACTGACAAACAGTCAGAGAGGCAACAAAGCGATAGTGTAAGGGTTCCGTTTTTAGACTGAGGCATAGAACCCTATCTACCATCCAATCATGAAGATAAATATTACATCAGCTGTGTTACGATTCAGGGGCAAACACTTTTCGAGTGCTTTCCTCGTAATAAAGCATTATTGTTTGTTGCTCAATAAAATGTCACTGTCGTTCCAATGTATGGTATACAGGCTAAGAAGGCCAAAGAAATCATTGTGACGCATCATCCTGTGAAGTGGAAAGCCGAAGGAATAACCAGAGCTAAACCAAAGCCAAGTAGACCACATGTACTCAGACACAGGGACAATCCTGTATTGTGCGGGTACTTGTATAAAACTGGTATCACCGCTCAGCTACTGAGCTCTGGGAGTTACAAACAATGGGGTACAGTGGTCACGCAGCTCCTCATATCCCCCAATATTTCTACAGTGAATGCTACGCGACTCTTGAGGTGGTGTAAAGAACGAGGTAAGTGATCAGTGGCTGGCTGGGTATGGTTGATTTGGAGGGATAACTTCCGCTGTGGCAACCCGAAGGAAGGGTTTGGGTTTGGAGCATGCCTGCAAATCGCTATCTGATATCATCTGTAGCGCCAGCAGTAAAGTACGGAGGGGGCGGGGTTGCGGTATGTGGGTGTTTTACATGTTACACCTACGAGAAGCTGAATGCAAAAGGATATAGACAAATTTCGCACCACTGTGTTCTGACTACAGCAGAGGCATAGTTAGGAAACCATAATTGTTTGTATCAGTATGAGAATGCACCTCTAAGCCAGTGGTTTCTACTTGTGAGGCTATGATTTATGGACAATGAACTGGTCTCACCAGAGTCACGGTGTGAATCGAATCCTCCTCCGAGATGAGTTAGAAGCAGGATATCAGTCCTGGCTGCAGGGGCCAATACCTGTACCTTCAATGGTTCTGGCTTTTGAGTTAAAATGGGCTGGCTCCACAGATATTCTGGCTCATCACTTAGTCACCGGCAGAATTAACGTCGCTAAGAGGTGCCTGGATACTTTGATCAGACAACGTTTGTTCCAGCATGCTTTAAAGAAGGCACATTCGGAATTGTGTTATCTCCAAATTCGATGACAGTAGATTCCTCAAACTCCATGACCAGTCAAAAAGTGTGTCACGTCTCATGAGAGATTCGGTCTCTACTTTATGTGTGTCAGAAAGCCGTAGGTGCATCCTGCTCCTTGGGCAAAGCCCGTTGTTTCCGTCGCGTGAGGACGGTCTTCGAGTGAATTTTCTGCTTGCTTTTAGCCCATATTCATGCACTTCATCATCATCTTTTTCTTCAACCCAACATGCCTATTCTAACTTTTCATTGTTAAGACCATATTACTCTCGATCTTTTATAGTCTCTTTTTCCTCATGGCTTGTACCTGTTAACACTGACTGGCATTTCGTCCTCATCGACACGTTTAAAATGTTTTCTCCAGTTCTCTCTATAATCCTCAACTCTGTTGTTGTTGTTCTTGTTGTTGTTGTGGTGTTCAGTCCTGATACTGCTTTGATGCTATCCTGTGCGAGCTCCTTCATCTCCCAGTACCCACTGCAACCGACATCCTTCTGAATCTGGTTACTGTATTCATCTCGTGGCCTCCATCTACGATTTTTACCCTCCACGCTGTCCTACAATGCTAAATTTGTGATCCCTTGATGCCACAGGACATGTCCTACCAACCGATCCCTTCTTCTAGTCAAGTTGTGCCACAAAATTCTCTTCTCCCCAATTCTATTCAATACCTCCTCATTAGTTATGTGATCTACCCACCTAATCTTCAACATTCTTCTGTAGCACCACATTTCGAAAGCTTCTATTCTCTTCTCGTCCAAACTGTTTATTGTCCATCTTTCACTTCCATACATGGCTACACTCCATACAAATACTTTCAGAAACGACTTCCTGACACGTAAATCTATACTCGATGTTAACAAATTTCTCTTCTTGAGAAACGCTTTCCTTGCCATTGCCAGTCTACGTTTTATATCCTCCATACTTCGACCATCATCAGTTATTTTGCTCCCCAAATAGAAAAACTCCTTTACTACTTTAAGTGTCTCATTTCCTAATCTAATTCCCTCAGCATCACCCAACTTTATTCGACTACATCCCATTATCCTCGTTTTGCATTTGTTGATGTTCATCTTATATCCTCCTTTCAAGACACTGTCCATTCCATTCAACTGCTCTTCCAAGTCCTTTGCTGTCTCTGACAGAATTACAATGTCATCGGCTAACCTCAAAGTTTTTATTTCTTCTCCCTGGATTATAATACCTACTCCAAATTTTTCTTTTGTTTCCTTTACAGCTTGCTCAATATACAGATTGAATAACATCGGGGAGAGGCTACAACCCTGTCTTACTGCCTTCCCAACCACTGCTTCCCTTTCATGTCAAATGACTCTTATAACTGCCATCTGGTTTCTGTACAAATTGTAAATAGCCTTTCGCTCCCTGTATTTTACACCTGCCACCTTTAGAATTTGAAAGAGAGTATTCCAGTCAACATTGTCAAAAGCTTTCTCTAAGTCTACAAATGCTAGAAATGTAGGTTTGCCTTTCCTTAATCTTTCTTCTAACATAAGTCGTAAGGTCAGTATTGCCTCACGTGTTCCAACATTTCTACGGAATCCAAACTTATCTTCCCCGAGGTCGGCTTCTACCAGTTTTTCCATTCGTCTGTAAATAATTCGTGTTAGTATTTTGCAGCTGTGACTTATTAAACTAATAGTTCGGTAATTTTCACATCTGTCAACACCTGCTTTCTTTGGGATTGGAATTATTATATTCTTCTTGAAGTCTGAGGGTATTTCTCCTGTCTCGTACATCTTGCTCACCAGATGGTAGAGTTTTGTCAGGACTGGCTCTCCCAAGGCCGTCAGTAGTTCTAATGGAATGTTGTCTACTCCCAGGGCCCTGTTTCGACTCACGTCTTTCAGTGCTCTGTCAAACTCTTCACGCAGTATCGTATCTCCCATTTCATCTTCATCTACATCTTCTTCCATTTCCATAATATTGTCCTCAAGTACATCGCCCTTGTATAGACCCTCTATAAACTCCTTCCACCTTTCTGGTTTCCCCTCTTTGCTTAGAACTGGGTTTCCATCTGAGCTCTTGATATTCATACAAGTGGCTCTCTTATCTCCAAAGGTCTCTTTAATTTTCCTATAGGCTGTATCTATCTTACCCCTAGTGAGATAAGTCTCCACATCCTTAAATTTGTCCTCTAGCCATGCCTGTTTAGCCATTTTGCACTTCCTGTGGATCTCATTTTAGAGACGTTTGTATTCCTTTTTGCCTGCTTCATTTACTGCGTTTTTATATTTTCTCCTTTCATCAGTTAAATACAATATTTCTTCTGTTACCCAAGGATTTGTACTAGCCCTCGTCTTTTTACCTACTTGATCCTCTGCTGCCTTCACTGCTTCATCCCTCAGAGCTATCCATTGTTTTCTACTGTATTTCTTTCCGCCATTCCTGTCAATTGTTCCCTTACGCTCTCCCTGAAACTCTGTACAACCTCTGGTTTAGTCAGTTTATCCAGGTCCCATCTCCTTAAATTCCCACCTTTTTCCAATTTCTTCAGTGTAATCTACAGTTCATAACCTATAGATTGTGGTCAGAGTCCACATCTGCTGCTGGAAATGTATTACATTTTAAAACCTGGTTCCTAAATCTCTGTCTTACCATTATGTAATCTATCAGATACCTTTTAGTATCTCCAGGATTCTTCCATGTATACAACCATCTTTTATGGTTCTTGAACCAAGTGTTAGGTACGATTAAGTTATGCTCTATGCAAAATTCAAACAGATGGGCTTCCTCTTTCATTTATTAGCCCCAATCCATATTCATCTATTATGAAACTTCCTGGCAGATTAAAACTGTGTGCCCGACCGAGACTCGAACTCGGGACCTTTGCCTTTCGCGGGGAAATTCTCTACCAACTGAGCTACCGAAGCACGACCCACGCGCGGTACTCACAGCTGTACTTCTGCCAGTACCTCGTCTCCTACCTTCCAAACTTTCCGCTGCAGAGTGAAAATCTCATTCTGGAAACATTCACCTACTATGTTTCCTTCTCTCCCTTTTCCTACCGTCGAATTCCACTCACCCATGACTATTAAATTTTCGTCTCCCTTCACTACCTGAATAATTTCTTTTATCTCATCATACATTTCTTCAATTTCTTCGTCATCTGCAGAGCTAGTTGGCATATAAACTTGTACTACTGTAGTTGGCATGGGCTTCGTGTCTATCTTGGCCACTACAATACGTTCACTATGCTGTTTGTAGTACTCCTATTTTTTATTCATTATTAAACCTGCTCCTGCATTACCCCTATTTGATTTTGTATTTATAACCCTGTATTCAGCTGACCAGAAGTCTAATTCCTCCTGCCACCGAACTTCACTAATTTCCACTATATCTAACTTTAACCTATCCATTTCCCTTTTTAAATTTTGTAACCTACCTGCCCGATTAAGGATCTGACATTCCACGCTCCGATCCGTAGAATGCCAGTTTTCTTTCTCCTGATAACGACGTCATCTTGAGTAGTCCCCGCCCGGAGGTCCGAATGGGGGTCTATTTTACCTCCGGAATATTTTACCCAAGAGGACGCGATCATCATTTAACCGTACAGTAAAGCTGCATGCCCTCGGGAAAAATTACGGCCGTAGTTTCCCCTTGCTTTCAGCCGTTCGCAGTTCCAGCACAGCAAGGCCGTTTTGGTTAATGTTACAAGGCCAGATCATTCAAACATCCAGACTGTTGCCCCTGAAACTACTGAAAAGGCTGCTGCCCCACTTCAGGAACCACACGTTTGTCTGGCCTCTCAACAGATACCCCTCCGTTGCGGTTGCACCTACGGTTGTATCGTTGAGGCACGCAAGCCTCCCCACCAACGGCAAGGTCCATGGTTCATGGGGTGAGGTTGTTGATGTTAAACGTTTCTAATTCTTCTCTTATTTTCTAATCTCTTGTAAGATCGCTCCTCGATCCTATTTCAGTTGATTATATGCTACTCTTGTTTTCCTTTTTGTCGATCCAGGATTCGCTGCCATACAGCAAGACAGGCAAGCCCACTGTTTTTGTAATTTTTAACTGTCTGTCTTTCGTCTTCTTCGTTGGGGGTCTGTTTACAGTTCTCCATGTGTACTGAAATTGATTGATTTCATACTACACATCAGTATCGTTATTCCAAATGCTATCCCGCCCTAAATATCTCAAACTGAGATGACACTTTCTTCAGTTCCTTGCCTTGAACAGAAATTTCTCTAGGAGTTATCCAACTGAACTGTAGCTTTTAGTGGTGGATATTCTCGAATAGTAGCACAGTCTTCACGGTTCATATAATCTATACACCAAATCTGTAAGAGTACTTTATCATATTGTATTAAGACTACGTCATCTGTTTACAGCATAGAGTTGAGATGGTCTTCAGTTCTTTAGATTATCTTTTCAGTTTCGTGCTTCCATGTATTTTATTCATTCAGTTTCTTATGGGATCATCAGCATAGTTCTTAAGGGACGTCGGTGATAAGACACATCCCACCCCGACGCCTTAATTCTATATTGCTTCTTCCGTTGTCATCCGCTTGTGTTTGTGATTGTATTATAATGTCAGTATAAATTTTTTATTGTCTGTATTGTCTGCATGAGATATCCTTCTACGTCTTGGTCAAAGATTGTTTCTAATGACCACGTGAAAAGCCTTCTCGTAGTAAGTAAAAGCAATATTTGTTTCTAAATCTTCATTGCGCGGTTTTACTGGAATTCCTGTAATGCTGAAAATACTATAGTTTGGAGAAGTCGTTTCCCTCATATCTTCATAATTATCAACACATTTCTTAACCTTTTTTAAAAATTGAAATTAACTATGCGGTCTTTCAATCAGAAGGGGTCGTATAACCTTTGTTTGTATGTATTGAATGAACATAGAAGTTTTTGTAGTACACATCACTATTTAGGCGTAAATTTGTGTAATTTTTATATGTGTTTTATAAAGACCACAATACCCGTCAAAGGCGGTGTTGGAACTTGCTGGTGCGAATTTGTCTTCGGGCGCTTGTTTTGTACGATCCATTTTTATCTCTCTTCCTGCCTGCGCTCTTTGCTGAGTGCGCTAGCGAGCAGCATGCAACTTTGGCTGCTACTGTGAGCACACACAACAATGCATATATGCACTGTTGGTTCGACTGGCGATTCAAGGATCGAGTCTTACGTCTATTGCACGACAATGAACGACGTTTAATAAATTAACTCATATTTTATCGTTACTTACAGCGTAGAGTAGATTACTCAGTGTTACTACTGGAATTCTCAGTTAGAGCCTTGCATTGTAGAAAAAATACTGATTTTTTTTTGCTGCAGTCCCTCTGAGCACAGCAGTGCCCGCTCATGGAGGTCAAGATAGAGCCGAGTGTGTAAGAACTGAGTTGCAGTTCGTGGCCTCAGATGAAACAGTGAACATCGTCGAGTAGGATTAAAGAGTTACACAACTATCAGGCGAAAATGTACTTTAGCAAATGTTGAACCTCTTACTTCAAGAGGACAGTTCGTTAACTGGTGGATCTATTGGAGTTAAAATGCCAATGGCAGTTGTAACATACCAGACACTCCTGTGGCAAGGCGTGCTATCAAGTTAAGTAAATCTTTTTACCATTCATGTAATTAATTCAACTAATACCTCCTATGTTGTATCCGATGAGCAATCTCGCAGGCATTCAAACAACTCAGAGTTATTGCATAACGATTGTAGTTTCATTTGTTCCTAACTGTTGTGGCGTCTCGCATTATTGACAAGTAAACTGGACTAAGCAAAATACGGACCGCAGTTTTCAGTAATCAAGTTTCTCTTAAATAACTGAACTTCTAAATATGCTACTACAACCCAAATCATAATTATACTGACGTCATGCTCGTGACCAACAATATGAATAAAATCTAAAATAAAATATTATAACCAGTTATTCTTCGGACGCCGCACCTTAAATTCATAAAGCGTCCGTCCATTCAGAAATTCATCTGCTGTGCACGCTTCGCAGTTTTTTAGGCTTTTGAAAATGTTTAGGAGCTCGTCGAATGTTACTGACTCAACCCTCTCATTGTATTTGTTTGGCTCGTGTTTCCTTTTCTTTGTAGGAGTTTCACAGTAGCAAAATTTACATTGTCTTATCGATTGTTCTTCATTGATTACATGCGCTTCATGACGCTGTTCTTTACGACACTGCAGTGCCTGTGTTAGTCCAATGGCGATGCAATATACCTTCGGACATGTTTACATAACAAAGTTACGAGCATAGGTTGCAGACATATTGTTGACGACGTTTGGAAACTTTGTGTCTGCCAGGGAGACGTGCTCGGGTGGAATAAAGCTAAAGCAACCGCTCGCGATATGCGGGTCATGAAGGTTCGACTCTCGCTCAGAAACAAATTTTCATTATTGTCATTCCATTATACAGCTGATGGTTGTCCACCTTCCCAACTGCGAATATACACTACTGGCCATTAAAATTGCTACACCACGAATATTACGTGCTACAGACGTGAAACTTAACCGACAGGAAGAAGATGCTGTGATATGCAAATAATTAGCTTTTCAGAGCGTTCACACAAGGTTGGCGCCCGTGGCGACACCTACAACGTGATGACATGAGGAAAGTTTCCAACCGATTTCTCATACACTAACAGCAGTTGATCGGCGTTGGCTGGTCAAGCCTTGTTCTGATGCCTCGTGTAAGGAGGGGAAATGCATACCATCACGTTTCCCACTTTGATATAGGTCGGATGCTGTTGATCGTATCGCGACATTGCTGCTCGCGTTGGTCGAGATCCAATGACTGTTAGCAGAATATGGAATCGGTGGGTTCAGGAGGGTGATAAGGAACGCCGTGCTGGATCACAACGGCCTCGTATCACTAGCAGTCCAGATGACAGGCATCTTATCTGCATGGCTGTAACGGATCGTGCAGCCACGACTCGATCCGTGAGTCAACAGATGGGGACATCTGCAAGACAGCAACCATCTGTACCAACAGTTCGACGACGTTTGCAGCAGCATGGACTATCAGCTCGGAGACCATGGCTACGGTTAGCCTAGACGTTGCAGACAGGAGCGCCTGCGATGGTGTACACAACGACGAACCTGGGTGTACGAATGGCAAAACGTCATTTTTTTGGATGAATCCAGGTTCAGTTTACAGCATCATGATGGTCGCATCCGTGTTCGGCGAAATCGCGGTGAACGCACATTGGAAGCATGTATTCGTCATCGCCATACTGGCGTATCACCCGGCGTGATTGTATGGGGTGCCATTGGTTACACGTCTTGGTCACCTCTTGTACGCATTGACGGCACTTTGAACAGTGGACGTTACATTTAAGATGTGTTACGACCCGTGGCTCTACCCTTCATTCGATACCTGCGAAACTCTACATTTCAGCAGGATAATGCACGACCGCATGTTGCAGGTCCTGTACGGGCCTTTCTGGATACAGAAAATGTTCGACTGCTGCCCTGGCCAGCGCATTCTCCAGATCTCTCACCAATTGAAAACGTCTCGTCAATGGTGGCCGAGCAACTGGCTCGTCGCAATACGCCAGTCACTGCTATTGATGTACTGTGGTATCGTGTTGAAGCCGCGTGGGCAACTGTACCTGTACACGCCATCCGAGCTCTGTTTGACTCAATGCCCAGGCGTATCAAGGCCGTTATTGCGGCCAGAGGTGGTCGTTCTGGGTACTGATTTCTCAGGATCTATGCACCCAAATTGCGCGAAAATGTAATCACATGTCAGTTCTAGTGTAATATATTTGTCCAGTGAATACCCGTTTATTATCTGCATTTCTTCTTGGTGTAGCAATTTTAATGGCCAGTAGTGTATTTCGAGTATGCTGGTCTTTCTTCAGCGAACACATCGCCGCTTCTTTGTCCGTATTCGTATATCTGCCTGGCTGGAACTTGACCTACTGTTCGCACGCAGTGGCGCCGCCATCGGGCCGTGGCAGCCGTGGGAAGCTCCGTCCGACGCCGGCGCCGGCGCGCTGTCCGGCGCTGCCCCTCCTGCCCCCCCCCCCCTCACTGGCGCCCTCTACGGCGGCAGGCGTCGCGACGCTAGCCGCCAGTCGCCGGCGCGCAACCCGCCTCAGCGGTCCAATCTTCCGCGTCCCGACGCCCACGTCTGCCGACGTCTCTCACACCACCGCGTCGTATTCCGTACGCGAGTCGCGTCGGTAGCCCCCTTCGGCGGTCACCGCTCGATTCCGTCGCGAACACACACCTACACACCCCACCTGGAAAATGATGCCCAGCTTCTCATATCGCGTAAACCCCCTGCCCAACTCGTAAACACTACCGTGGTTTTTCGCGGCAAAATTCAACCCGTCCTAAAGCTGACATTACGAACCAGAGCGTCCGATTTGCACCGCTATTTATCCCCAACTTCCGAACTTACATCCTCGGGTTCAGTGACTGTATTCTTTTTACTAATACCGGCATTTCAATTAGAATCTCCTTCACCATGTAGACTTTTCTCTCCCACCTGTAGCGCCCTGTGATTATGATGTGTGTGTGTCAATAATTCCGCTAAACGAACCAGATACGGGAAAAACACACTGTGCGGTACAATAACATTACCGTCTCCGACATGTGTCTAAATTATTTTTAACATTTCACCTCTGCCTATGAATCTTCAGTTTGCTTCTCGCCTGCACCTTAAGCAGTCTTAGCGCACAGGATCTGTTGTGAATGACATTTTCTGCGAATATCTACTTTTCATTTAGAAACATTTCAACAAAAATTGTGCGAAACGAAATAAAACTTCTGCCAACATACAGCCACGTGTGGCGTTCTATGACAGCTGGAAAGTGTCGGGAATTAAGTGCAGATTTCCGGCTTAACCTTCAACATTACGCGCACTTTCGATGCATTGTCTTCAAATAAGTGTTTAATATTTCGCTGCACTGCTTCATTGACATTAAATGGACGAGAAAAGAACGGTACGCAAAGAGACTGCAATATTATAATCTACTGCACAATGGGACTTGCTGTTACGGTACTGACGGCAATTTTCTACGACTTCTTGAACAGTAAAAATTTCTAACCTCTGGTATGTGTGTCGAAATGTTTACAAACGCAAGCCTAGAAGTCACGCTGAAATAAACGTAGGCACACTACCCCCGGAACATTGTATGATTCACCTCGTTAAAGACATTCTCACAAAATTTCGCCTTGGCAGTGAAATTTATTTGATTTAAACTGACGAATAGTTCCTAATAGAAAACGTATCCATGCATAATCACAACAAACACTTCGGAATTATTTAGTGACGCGTGACTGTGATATTAACTGCATTAGCGAAAAAGAGGCCCATTTTACATGGTGTTACCATCAATAACAACTATATAATTAATACCAGGGAAAGATTAATGAATATTATGATTTCTTTTCTCCACTTTTTTTGATAATGCCCTGCATCATCGGTGACACAGATATATGAAACTGTGACTGTTCATGGGGAACGACTCCATTTTAACAGGTAGTTCACAAGTGGATAACTAAAGCAGCAAAAGCTTCCTTTCCAACACAAACTGTAGCCCCGGCTGCACAGTACTAAAACACTAGTGTTGTGTGATCTCTAGTTGCCCCCCCCACCCCTCCCAACCTATGTATCGTTTTAAATAGAACTGTCATAAAAGTTACTGAACAGATTAACAAAAAGTTATTCTTTTCTGCTCTAACACCGAAGTTGTGCGCTATCACGAAAGATCTTGCCAAATGCTGTTTCCAAATATATCAAAACTGTGTATCATCCGTTTCAAGGGAAAGCAACAGGTTTACTATAAATCAATGCGTCTGGTTTGTCAGCACATTAAAAAAGAGATCTGCCACTCGTACTAACATCCATCAAGCCTAGTATCTATGTACGGATGCTGTCGATTCACGCTGATGCGAAAAGTTTCTGTGATAGAGGAGAATTAAAGAATTCATACCTTCTTTTTTCTCCACTCCACGGACACGACTGTGACACGTGACCTCGAGAAGTAACACGTCAACGCTAGACGAAGCTGGTCAGCTCCTTCACAAATAGTGTCCAGGTTTGTAGAATAAGAGTCTCATGCAGTGATGCCGGCAGCTAGATGTTGAATGCAGTGTTTCGCACGATGCAGACAGAGCCGAAATTAATTACCAGAAATGTGTTATATCGCCACTGAACACGTGGAAACCTGTTTGTTTTCGTGGTAGGTAAAAAACAAGAAGTAAAACGAAAATAGGTTAGACTGGTCTTTTGTAAAAATGTGTAGAAAAAAGCAGTCGGGTTTCGATTTTAAAATGCTGAAGCATTTATAGAGAAGGAACTTACAAAGCTGTCGAGTTGTGTAACAGTTAAGGCATAACTGCTGTGGAAGAAAGTTTGCAGTGAGAAGAGTTGCGTTACAAGTATGATATGTTTTAAGTTATTGTCTGTAGAAAATATTGTACTTTTACACCAGTACCGCACAGGTTACCATAAAAAACAATTATGATCCATCAGGGGTTATGATGTGGTGATAGTATCAGAAGTGTCATTAAAATTTTAGCTGCGGAAGGTAGTCCAGCTCAAGACTTCGTCCATAGATTAGTATGGTTCCACGGATTACAAAATCTTTATACAGTTGTTGTAACATGGGTGTGGTTACAAGCGAATAAAGGAAATAGTCGTCTATAATGTGCGACCATTTGACGAATTAACCGTATTGGTGTATCCATTAGGATGAACGGACAAACAGTGCACCAATTGCGGACTTTATTGGATTGTATGAGGCAGTTTTATGTCATCACATGTTTGGAAATGTACCAAAAATAAGTGAAACACATAGAATTCCGTGTACAATTTCGTAGATAAATATTCACACGTCAGGAGAGTCAAACGCTTGATTTGTTCCAAAACCCTATATTTGTGTGAGACTTTAAGCTTCCTCTTAGTTTGCGCGCGAAAAGTGTTGCCCCTTCACAGCAAGTCTTCACGCATTCCATTAATCCTTCAATGTGATGATTGACAAACAATGCTCTCTTGTTCACTTACCTAATCCAGACCCCACCCACGAATTCACAAAAGTGCTAGCGAACACAGTCCATACAAGTGAAAATAAGAAACGTTCGTAGAGTGTGTACACAGAAAATCCAAGACAGTGTGGTTTAAGGGTCTCCAGAATCTAATCAGCTGAATGTTCACCTAAATACCTAGTACATGCTCATTGTACGATGGCGTAAAATCTTATTTGTTGAAGATATACGTGGGAGAAGCAAACGAGAAAGATATCGCGGCGTATGTGTGGTTTGTGCGAAATGGGGTTTATTATGACATTGGTGAGTAGTTCCTCCCCTTCATTCAAGTTTTAAATACACAGGTTGAGTGTCACAGAATTCTACGAAGTGCAAGCTGAATCCGTATAAAATCTCAGTAGTGACGTTGTCGTGATGGAAACTGAGCTTGGCTAAATTTCTATTGCTGAATAGCATGTATTTTTTTCTTATTAGAGAGAAAAGTGAGCAGAACAATTTTGAGACCTTCGATGAGTAACTGAAATGTTGGTAGGTTTGACTGTGTGTAGGCTAAGAGGAAAATATTGCTTTACTTTTCACTATAGCTAAAGTGCATGAGTAAGTAGAGGGTGATGTGCTAGAACTGGAACTAGAAGCCAGTTTTATTGTGAGTGCAGCATCCTTTTCATTCCATTAAAGGCCAAGGCTTCAACAGTGTTTCTGCTGAATACTTTTCCAGTTCCTAATTAACTCGGCAGAAAAGAAAGTGCTACAGGTATATAACACTTCTGGTTGTGCAGGTATTTCTCCCCTATGTTGAGTGAACAAAAAAGTATGCAGTCGATGAGGCGCATTAGACGTAAGAGGTAATTCTAGGAGTGAGTGTAGGGTGAAATGAGCGTTGCAACTATTGAGGTACTACGTTGTGAAACAGAAAGTATAAAGAACGTCTCTTGTGGAGGTATATGTGTGTGAATGGTGGCTCAAGGGCAGGAGAGTAAGGGATGAGACGGTGGAGCAAGTGGACGTTGCTGGACATTGGGGGACGTAGCACTGAAGCCAGGTGGGATCTCCTGGAGCTGGAACTGAGCGAGCAGTCGTGATGGCCAACTACACGGCGGGGGTGAACACGACGGCGGCCCTCTACTCCGGCCTGTACTCGCTCACCTTTTCCTCCTACCTGAACGCCACCACGGCGCTGTCGCCGTCCTCGTCCACCTCCACAGAGACCTCCACCTGGCTGACCGAAGCCTACCGCAACGCGACGGCTGGAGGCCTGCTGCTGCTGGACTGGTCGGGGGTGGACCTGGAGGCGGAGAGCCTCCAGTTCTTCAATGGCACCGCCGACGCCTCGGACGCCTCGCCACTGACCGCTAACTGCTCCACCGCCGCCGCACCGGCCGGAGCGGCGGCGTCGCCGGCGCCGTGTTGGGGACCGGGGGCCGGAGGCGGCACGGACGCAGCCCAGCACGCGGACGACGGGGGCGGGGGGCGGCGCTACTGGAGCCTGGTGCTGGTGCTGTTCCCCCTGCTCACTCTCTTCGGCAACGTGCTGGTCATCCTGGCCGTTTTCCGCGAGAAGTCGCTGCAGACCGTCACCAACTGCTTCATCGTCAGCCTGGCTCTCGCCGACCTGCTGGTTGCCGTCCTCGTCATGCCCTTCGCCGTCTACGTCCTGGTGAGTAGCGTTGTCCCACTTATCTGTTTTTTTACTTCTATAGTTTCAAAGAATGACACTATTTGCAATATGCGCAGTCTTTGAGGTAAGATGGAATAAAGGGAAAACATATTTAAAATAGAGCCTAACTATGTGAAAGAATAATTATGATGGTACATACTTGAATATACAATTTACACGTTACACAGCAATGAAATATCTCCTAGGAAACAATATTTGATGTAAGAACGTAATCTTCGTACAACTTTTTTCGTTTCGGAAAGTATAATCTCTATAAATGTCAACTGGTATCACGAGCAAAGATAATGGACTACCGCAATGACGATGGTTATAATAAATGACAATGTAGTATCCAAATTATCCACTAAATTACCTTAAAGAAAAGAAAATGGTAATTGTAATAAGATAATAAGATAATATGAAAAGGGAACTTTTATTCGTGACTAATAACGTACTTCACGGTAAATGATAACAGCCAAAGAGTTGCAGGATAAAGATTTATTAAAATCCTTGAGCACGGTTTCGGTATATCTAAATATACCTTCATCAGAAGTAAAATACACTAAAATCACATCCTGCTGTAGAGATACATAAAACAATTGTGACAAAGGCGCCTTCAGTAGCATAGCATCATTACTTCGCACCGACCCTCCGTCTATAATTATGTGGTATAAATGGAGATGATGTTTTAACTATTGACGACGCCATTGGCACAATTGCTTATGTGTCTCCACTGCAGGATCTGATTTTAGTGTAGTTTACTTCTGATGAAGGTATAATTAGATATACCGAAACCGTGGTCAGGGATTTTAATAAATCTTTATCCTGCAACTGTTTGGCTGTTATCATTTACCGTGAAGAAACGCAACAGTTGCTGTTTCAGCCATGTTTACAATCATGAAATAGTAACGTGGCTTCGTAAACAGTAGGTATGAAGCTGGGCATCCGTAAGGCCCTCCTTTTGCCTATGAAATTTCTAAGAAGTACTTGATTTGTAAAAAAAAGAGGTTACGGTACTGTAACCTCCCGGGAGGCATTTTTTCCGAATTTAGACTCTTCAAACGTTATTTTAAAGCTTGGTTTCGTCAGCGGTATCGGTACTGCGTACCGGCCCTACCGTCTCACATCAAGACCTGTCTAAAAGTCTCTCTTACGTTAAAACTTTTAGTCAGATTTTAAGTTTCAGACCTAAATTGGTACGGAATATCATAACTCGGTTAAAAAATCTTTCTAGCAATATCCCATTCATCTCTCCACGATTAAGATGTGCTGAGGAAGAATAATGTTGACTTGAGAAGAAAATGTACATCTTGATAGTGATGTGTCAGTCAGGAATAAAAATTGATATTAATGTTGGGTAACCAAGCTCGTATTTTTCTATGTCACTTTTGAGTAAGAACTCAATTTATCTGTGATTTCCGAAACTGACATCATGGAGAACTGCTTGCAATGAGCAACTCAACCAATGTGTGTAGCACTACGGAAGATACCTAAACAAACTCGAATACTTGGTAGAAGGACCAAAACTACTTGCGAAGAAAGCTAACATTCGTATTTACAACGTATCTATCCGCCACTGGCAATATTACAAGCATTGCCACGAACTACGGGCGCCTGATATGTGCTATAGGTGCTTGGAAAATGAGCTGCATATGTTTACGGTGAAAGTTATTTTCTACCTTTAATGTACTTTAAGAACTAATACATTTCAAAATGGTATTCAAATGTCGCACCTTAAGCGGAAGCAAGTGGTCTCGAGCAAAAGCGTAAGAATATTTTTACTCTAACCAGCAAAAGGACTCAGCTTGTGTGACAAGCATTGTACAAGAAGGAGGTGTAAAAATTTGATGAATATGCACAATGAACCTCGCGCATATGCCGCATTAGTTGCGGATAAGAACATGCATCTGACGGTGTTATTTGTGTAGACGAGTGTAATGTAGAAAATAGGGATGCAATCAGCACGTATTCTTTGTCCCCAAATTCATATAATAAATGTTACGCACTCTAGGTTGTCACCGCCAACAACAAATTTAATTTTATATCGTACCGCTTCTGTCTCTTGTGTTAGCGAAATATACAGATTGATATTTCATCACGTGTTTCAGAGCTTTGCGAGACAGGGAAACAAGCAAATAATGATATCTGAAATTACTGTAACCAGTGATGGATTGTTGGACCAAATAATAATGAAATTTACAGTGTACGTAGGTGTATAAAACTAGCATACCGTGTTAAAGCGCAATAAATGAACAAAGGAAAGTAATACGTCTACGCTGTCATAGCACTATATATGAGTACTATGAAATTAGTTGCAGATCGGTCAGCGTCGTGTTAATGGACTCTATTTTTTTAATATGATTCTGAGTCCCTACCCTAGAGTAAATTTCTAATAAAACTATGCAACCTAAACATAAATACGTTATGCATCGGTCCTAATCCCAATATTCCGCAAGCGGTCACAGGTTATGACTTAACGAATACTTACACTTCTAATTCCGAAGTACTAAAACAGATGCTATCGTCCTGCATCGCTCGTATGTCTTGCCTCTATTTTATGGCAATAATCATAACGTCGTTGAAGTATACTAATAGTTGTGATGTTTATAGTCCCAAGACTAGACGTCAACCCAAAAAGGATATGTAAAGAAGTGTCCAAAGGGTTCGTAAGTGTTTAACGAGGTT
This sequence comes from Schistocerca serialis cubense, assembly GCF_023864345.2. Classification (NCBI taxonomy): domain Eukaryota; kingdom Metazoa; phylum Arthropoda; class Insecta; order Orthoptera; family Acrididae; genus Schistocerca; species Schistocerca serialis. The sequence continues at coordinate 216,765,250 of NC_064647.1, read as the reverse complement.
TTCAGTTTACTATTGATGGACGGTCTGTATAAAAGCCTCAGGATTCATGCCCAGATTTTTAAATAAAAATAAACTTTACTTCTGCATTTGTTCCCGTCCCTTTGTGCCTACTGCAATACAAGTTATACATTTTGAATTTTGTTCTTAGCTGTTATTTTCTCAGCAACTGCATGTATTTGAGAAAAAATTCAGTCGTCAGTTGCACAATAAGAAAATTTATTTCGCTTTAGAGATTAACATATTAAACTGTCATCTTCTGAAGCTTACAAAATTTAGGTTATTATAAGTCATTAGCGCTTGGACAAACTTACATGTAAGCTACAATAAGTGTATTACAAAACATTACTTAATATTTGTTAGCAGATATCAATATCATTTTTTGCTGAAGTATAATACCACGACATGTCGAAAAATGTACACATTGTATGTGATAATTGTAAGTATTGGTTGATGGCTGAAAATGGTTCTAATGGCTCTGAGCACTATGGGACTTAACAGCTGTGGTCATCAGTCCCCTAGAACTTAGAACTACTTAAACCTAACTAACCTAAGGACATCACACACATCCATGCCCGAGACAGGATTCGAACCTGCGACCGTAGCAGTCGCGCGGTTCCGGACTGCGCGCCTAGAACCGCGAGACCACCGCGGCCGGCTAATGCTGGTTGATAATTTACGTTATATTAATCACAGGTATGTACATAGCCAAGCTGTTGTGCTAGTGAAAGGAACATACAAAAAACACGTAGAAAGGAATGCATATGAAACGTAGAGAACCTAGTTCCATATGAGGTATTGCTGACAGTGATATCTGAATGAAACGGGCTAATTTTGAATATTTTGTAAAAGATTGTATACAGTCAAAATAGCATGTGTTTCACAATGCAAACTGACCGTCAAACAAATCTTTGGAATTCAGTTAGGATGGTTCAAATGGTTCAAATGGCTCTGAGCACTATGGGACTCAACATCTGTGGTCATCAGTCCCCTAGAACTTAGAACTACTTAAACCTAACTAACCTAAGGACATCACACACATCCATGCCCGAGGCAGGATTCGAACCTGCGACCGTAGCAGTCGCGCGGTTCCGCACTGAGCGCGTAGAACCGCTAGACCACCGCGGCCGGCCAATGAAGTTAGTTATTTCCTGTAAGTGCAACTAATGACGGAATATTATTCTGAAATATCTAAATTGTTATTAATACTGTATTAGTACATATGTCACATTAAAGATGGGTAGGAATATCTGCAGCTCTATATTGTGTTGTGTTTATTGCGTAAGATTTAGAGATCCCGATTTCCATGTTTTTATGCGGATAACACGCATAAAAACCATATGAATGATATAAGTCGTCTACTATACGTCAGTGAAAAGATTTTCTTTAAATAAATGATTTGCGTTTTTGAAAGACAAAGTAGTTAAAATGGTTTTCAGAAAAGAGTATTGTTGCGTCACGACAAGAATCATTCGGAAGCATTTCTTTTAAATATATGGGAAAATTGTGATTATCGTTCCTAGTAGATTAAACAGTTTGTGCCACCTTGCAAGCCGCATGTCAGTCTGAAAGTAAAAATCTTACGTTTTCAAAAAGTTGTTTGTCCGTGAGCCCATCTGTGATCGGGAGGTACTGCCACTGATTTCTGGAAATTAGTGCTGATATTTCTAACGAAAGCTTCTTCTCAGGGTCTGGGATTAAATAAAGAGCGAGGTCGACAACTTTCGTGAATTTAGACAAATTTAAGTTCCATTTTATAAAGCTAAGCGAACTCATTACATACCGCAAAGTCCATAGAGCAAGATGTTGAATTTCTCAATAATGAAACATCTGAAGCCTCACTACCTCGCTTCGTCGCGTGACAGAAGAACGTAGCCGCTTTGCAGAGATAAATATTTACAAAGACGCTGCCTTATTAGCGTTCATGGCCAGCAAAATTTCTCCCTGTGATAAACTGCACCGTCATATACGAAAGTAATACTTGAAGCAAGATGCGGCCAAAATGAAAGATGTTTTATTCAAAAGCATTTCTTTAATATACTTATTAACGTTGTGACTAAAGTTCTTGATAGGTTAAATCGTCACTGGTCTTCATTAAACTTGTAATAGTTTGATCCTAAAAAATTAATGATAAATTTCATGTCTCTTCAAGACTTTTCATCACATTTCCTTCCGGAACATGAGCACTTAGTTCGTTCTTCAAATAATTTGTCGTTATAATGTAAGGCAGCACTGTGTTACAATAAATTTTACGAAATAGCGACGCCATTTTCTTCAGTTAATTTCTTTGCTCTCACTGAATACAATCAGATGCGGATACTTAAAAGAAATAACAATTTATAAGATCTCTACGTTTTGCACTAAAATATTTTCCGTCGTTTTTTCTTCTTCAATTAAATTAATAAGCATTTCGACTTCACAATAGGATTAATAACTTGTTTAAGTAGCGGCACTGAACAAACGGGATTAGAAAATTTAACGTATTCTTCAACAAGATACAATGAATTCTCAGTGAATCTTGAAAACCCCTAAGATTTTATGAAATGATCCTGAGTATCGAAATCAATGACCCAAAAAATTGTAGAAGCCAAAGGGACTTTTAATTAGTCTTATGGGTAACACTTGTATTTTATCTGTTGAGAAAGTCCTACAATTCCATTTTTTAATGGAGCGGTAAACTTTCATTCCAACGGCATTACGAACATGTTGGAAGGATAAAGACACTGATGCAACGTCTCCTATGATCTAAAGTGAAATTTTTAGTACCGTTCTGTAAATATATTAACCAAGACAAGCCTTCAATGTCGCTGGACAGAGCTCGGTTTGATGACGGTAACTTTACGTTTCGGAGGGGAGACAGTATCTTACCTTCTTCCTTAGCACTTTCTTTTACAGAAATATATAGCCATGTTTCGGAAAATTACTTATAGACTTTAAAAGAAGATATATCACTCATTATTTCCATCGAACGGGTATCGAACACGGTTGAAAACAAAAATTTTTAAGTAATCAAAAATACGTAGCTACCTCATTATCTCAGTAGACGAAGAAGATACTCTTGTTACCAGTGCAGCAAATTATGCAGGTTGGCGCTGTATCATTTTTGGTACACTTTATTTTAGTACCTGAAACTGTATGTGGTATATTGAAGTACCGTAGGTAGTCTTGGTATGATTTATTATTAGGTATATTTGTCAGAAAATATCTGAAAATATTCGTTATCAACATCTTCACCACCATCATTTGGAGGAATTACAACCTCTGAATTTCATGGTGTCTGACAATGTAAACGTTTTCTATGTCACGTAACACTCATTTGACTACCTGGCTTACAATGGTAAAACTTCATCGTGTCCTGTTCCTTCTCAACTTGTTGAAATGTTCCCTCCGATCATTTCTAATTATTATTACTGATGATGAATATGCACAGCTTGTGGCATTTCACGATTTAACAACTGCTTAAGGGGAGGTTTACTATCTTTTGTATCAAAAAATCGATTTTTTTTTAAATTGCATTTTTGGATCCATAAAAGTGTTTGGAATCCACCACTGAAACGGTTTTTCCGAATACGGAACGGAAATGTTTGTTATTCGCGGTTGAACAAAAAAATACACCTGCCTGAAATCGGCCTTTTTTACGCACCAGTTTTTTTTTCTTTCGGAGGACGAGTTATTGCACTGGTGCTTGGCAGGAAACATACAAGGTTCAAATGAATGTTTGAACGCGTGTGTTTGGAAATTAGCCCCCAAGCATTTGCATTCTGGTGCGAAGACTGTGGATATTGCGACTTTCCTGGCAGTGAGCAGCTTCAACGAAGGGTATTCTGTAATTCTGAAGACCATGACAACGATGGACGTCACCCTGGGACTCCATTTGACGCAGTTCGCGAAGCATTCGGGCGACCACCGGATTCAAGCAGCAGAAAACCGCTTGTCACCGGCCGTACGAGCGGCTCTGGAGCAGCACAGGATGGCCCGGATCGAGCGGAACGCCCTCTATGAGGAAGAGGAAGGACTATTTTATGGACTCGGAATAGCAGATTGAACGTACGTATATTGCATTTATATGTGGTCAAAACTTCAAACGCGTTTTTCTCGAAATGACGCTTTTTTTTCATCACGCGGTATGGTAACTTCAAATCTACTGAACCGATTGGCATGTTTCCGACGAAGTTAACTAAATTGTCAAGAGTTATAGAACTTTTATTCCGATCCATCAACTACAAATATTTTTACTTGGCCGACGAAGTCGAATAATCGATGGAAAAACACCCTACTTGTTTTCAAACGACCACCATTATGTTTCCTATGGTACTAATAACTTCAGCGAGGTGAAAACCCTAAAGAATCTTATATACTTCGCTAACGTCAACTCAATTTTGATTTCAGACGAGCTGGCTGAACTGTGAAACACCACTCGTGGAGATCTATATCGAAATTTTGTTTCGTTCCGACGGCACTATCGCCTTTGCTCTTCGGCATTTCCGGTCGAAAAAATTCCAGTTTTTAGAGGAAATATCAATAAACGTTTTGACCAAATTTGACATTGATATCTATGACACATCCCGAGAAAATCTCTCAAATAACAAGCTTTTTTCGGGCCAACTACTTCCTACTATCCTAGCCCGACTGCAGTTTACTTCTATTTTTCGCTAACGTGCGTCCAGCGGCCTGCAATAGCTCGTTCAGAACAACAGAAATGGCTACCCCTCTAGCTCCTGTCAGGATGCCTACAGCGACCTTTTTCTATACCGTGAAGGTGCGCTGTAGGTCGCTGACCGAGCTTTTAATCCGGGCCGGCCGGTTTAGCCGTGCGGTTCTAGGCGCTTCAGTCTTTAACCGCATGATCGCTACGGTCGCAGGTTCGAATACTGCCTCGGGCATGGATGTGTGTGATGTCCTTAGGTTAATTAGGTTTAAGTAGTTCTAAGTTCTAGGGGACTGTTCACCTCAGATGTTAAGTCCGATAGTGCTCAGAGCCATTTGAACCATTTTTTTAATCCGGAGAGCAGCTCTCTACCACAGCCGCGCGGGGTAGCCGTGCGGTCTTAGGTGTCTTGTCACGGTTCGCGCGGTTCTCTCCGTCGGAGATTCGATTCCTCCTTTCGGCATGGGTGTGTGTGTTGTCCTTAGCGTAAGATAGGTTAAGTAAGTTTAATTAGTGTGTAAGCCTAGGGACCTACGACCTCAGCAGTTTGATCCCTTAGTCCTTACCACACATTTGCATTTACTAAAGGTGTCGATATCGCGAGTTTCATAGTGGAGCAATTATCAACATTTGTGGCAAGCGTTGTCTTCCACTACCTGGTGAGCGGCCTTGTTCTAGCTATCTGCGAGGTGCACGTGATGTCTACAATAGCGAAGTGCACTGCAGCTAAGATTGTTGCATCTTAGCTGTCATTAATTCTTACACCGCGAGTTATCGGCCCTGCAAATCGACATGCAACCTAGTAGGCCCGTATTCTTGACCAGTGGATAGCTTCTTTATTATAGTGATTCATATTAACTGGTCTTGCGCTCTCTCTAGGGACTGATCTCTAGCCTGTTAACGTTACTGCTTGTGTGACGTCTCTACCTTTTGGCTTGTCCTATTGATCCTCTAACGACTTCTGTATTGTGAATGATACATGAGGAAACCTGTAGTTGCGCTTCATCTTATATATGTGTCCACTTATGGTAAGATATACTGCCATACGATACTCAGTTTCATTGGTTTTTAGCGTCTCCGCTGTCCCTTTAATCAGTTCTTCGCTGGGAGACGCAGTACCTGCTGCAAGAAACGAACAGCGAGGTCGGGTACAGAAAATCAGCAGGTGAGTGATAGCCTAGGGTACAATGATAGTTGCTGCAAGTAATTCAGACTCTTAAGACGAAAGCTGACCGAGGCTCCAGCGATATCAACATCTATTCACCCAATCAACCAATACACACAGGCTAAAACTTAAATTTTGATTTCTATTCGCATTTAACAGTTTCAATAACCGATCTAGGACTATGTTCGTATATGATTAGTTCCATTTGTTTAGCCTCGTAGTAGCGGTGAATGAGATCACTCACTAAACTGCTCATTACAAAATGTGATTGAATTTCCATTTTTAATCGAGATGGAGCTTATCCTGGGAACGCAATTACCTTTAATTTTTTGTACTAGGAGGATAATGTCTTTGGTTTTACTTCTGAACGACAGACCAGAACTTTTCTCCTCCGTGTTCCAGAATGTAAACTCATCATCGGACTTTAACGGTTACTGTACTCCATTTTTACGAATTCTTTTCCTTTCTTCCCTGTAAATCGATCTAAATAAACAGTAAAACGTTTAAAAGCGGTATTACGCATTGTCAGACTCGTCTGTCATAATTCATCTATTAACCAGTAGACTCTGTCTGGTCATCTGTCGTCGTTATGCAGTCCTGCAGTGCTGTTAATACAGTTTTCCAGTTTGGCTTTCAGTTCAGTTAAACAAACTAACATGCATAATGTTTACATGAGCATCTGATTAAATTATCCATAGTTTGTAATCATCTATAACATAGCGAGCATTTAGAATTACTGCATCTCTTCAGCTAGGCGTGCGCGACTGAATACGAGTTTTATCCTTTTATACCGCACTAGATACGACTTCATCTACTTTATCCTGCACTTACTGACACAAATTATAGATGTAAGGTGAAAGAGAATCAGAAGATGAAGCAGTGGGAAAATGGTGTATCACACTTTATTTCCCTATTGGAAGTACTAAAGAGTTCCGTTAGTTTCTAAAAGTGGCCATATACTCTTCAGAGCTGTAATCCAGGGATCTCCAAATTACTAGGCTCTGAGGGTTACGAATAAAGTTTTGAATCTCCATGGGACCCGAATAACATATTTTTTTTCAGAAATGAAAGAAGGGAAAATACAGATAAATTCACTTTGCTTAATGCAAACACGGTATTCAGTGAAAACATGAGGTACAGGTTATTACTGTTTGGCACACTTAATGATATATATGAAATTTGTCTTTCGAAGCCAAAATTTTCTGCATATATGCCTCTAACGTAGTCTGTTGTATGAGTAAAGTATCGTGGAAATGTTCGTTCAACAGAATACTTCTTTATTTAGATTTTGTTAATTTCAACACACAAAACCTGCGTTTACGGCAGCAGGTAGTGCCACATACCGATAACAAACCACGTGGAAAGTCATTAATCATCGGATAGCTTTCGTCTGAAAGAAATTTGTAAAACTGAGCGAGTTTTCCTTCTTTAAAACTGTCCCTCGTGGTGTCATCAGCGTGCTGTAGTTCTGCCTCAACATCTTCCACTCCACAAGAAAAGGGATTCTGCAAAATTTGAGTATCCTTGGAATGAGAATCTACATCTGAACGCCTGGAACTGTACACTTTCTTTGGATCCCAAACTAATTAGACTGCAACAAGAGTGGAAAGCTTGAAGTGTATACAACCGTCAACAACTGGCAAGTGGGGAAGTGTGAGAAAATGTTCTGCTTCACGTTGTGTTAAAGAAGTATCAATTTCTGTATGAAAATTTTGACATCTGTGTAAAGGTAACAGATAATATTGTCCGTCCTTTGAAGTTGTATTATTCATTTCAGTTGAGTGGAGAGCAGCGAATAAAGCTATTTCATAGCCGTTCTTTGTTCAACAGGACTTACAAAGGGTTGTTTTCATAATTCAGAATGATTTCTGTGTCTGTTCTCAGAGAAAATGAGTTTGAGAAATGCTAACCGTCTTACTTCCATGCTGTATGGGAGATAATTTGGCAAACATTCTAGCTCTTCTAGGAAAGAATTACATTAAGGATGTTTGATCCACTGCGCCAAATGAAATTGATAAAATAAATTACAGACTTGTTCACACAGGACGTATTCACTGATTCTGTACGAAGTATTTCCTGATGAACAACGCTAAGTATTGTTAAGTATTTGGTAACAGAACTTATTTCACATTCAGAGTTTAGTTTTCCAAGGAAATCTATGTATTTGCCATACATATATACCCCTCCCCCTTCCCTAATCTGTTATAACAAGTTTCAGCCGCGAAAGAGGAAGGTTGTAGTTTTCAACTAAGGTTAACTATACTCCTTGAACGATATCTTCACCTGATGGTGTACTACGCAAAGAGGTGACTTCTGCAAGTACTTCAGTAACTTTGAAGTCGGTGGTAATATCCCAAAAAACAAATAGATATATAAATAATCGAGTATTGTTGGAGATGTTTGCAGATTCGCCTAGAGCTACTGAGTATCAAGCAAACTTACATCCCTTCCGATGTAACTAATTTGATAAATTACAAGTTGTATGATCAACATGGGCAATGGCTGTAGCGCAGTGGATACACCTGTTCCCGTCAGATCACCGAAGTTTAGCGCTGACGGGCGTGGCTGGCACTTGGATCGGTGACGATCGGGTCCGCCATGCACTGTTGCCATTTCTAAGGGTGCACTCAGCCTCGTGATGCCAATTAAGGAGCTACTCGACCGAATAGTAGCGGCTCCGGTCAAAGAAAGCCACCATAACGACCTGGGGAGCGGTGTGCTGACCGCACGCCCCGCCTATCCCCATCCTCCGCTGAGGATGACACGGCGGTCGGATAGTCCAATGGGCCGTTTGTGGCCAGAAAGCGGAGTGCCATGTTCAACACTACTTGCCACTGTACTTAATGAAAGAGAAACTGCTTCATATTGTTCGGTTTTCTCCGAAACAGTCCTTCACCTGAAATTAAAATGCACTTCTTTATGTAATCAACGCCAGTGAATGGCTTCCATTCATGGGCGATGAAATTGGCAATTAGTCAGATGACCTCAGTTAATGAACATGCTTCCTAAAAGTGGTTTTTTGGGAACGAAGTCCAGATTTCATGAATTTTGTCCTTGAATTTATCAAACTGTCTATCATGCGATTTTCATAGTGGCAACAGTATTCTGTTCCTCGAAAACAGGAATAACTTAGTTGCAAACAACACATTTACGTTTCTTGTCTCTCCCTGCAATAAAATATTCCAAGGCCAACCTTGTAACGAAGATACGTCGCTGACTACCAAATTTTTTATATTGCTTTAATCTTGCGTAGGCTGCACATGTATTCAGAAGATAGGCAACTCTAAATAACAACGCTGTAAACACAATAAGTAAGTCACAGTCAGCTGCAGGCATCTCTGTTATTTACGAACAAGCGAAGCATCGCGCGATGTTTTAAAAAGCCAAGTATCAATCAACCGCGGGCCGCAGTGAATCCTCTTGATTGGCCGGCGACGACTCGCAAGCTGACATTTGGAGACCCCTGCTTGAATAGAGAAGTGCCATGAGCCTACCTAGTAACCTTAAAGGTTGGCACTGGTTCCTCCCATCTGGGAGAAAATCCTGATGGAGTTTGTTTAGAATACACCGGAAATTAATTTCCTTCCCCTGCTTATATTTAACGAGGATCCACCGTTCGTGTAGCGAGTAGGGCTATGTCAGAGAAGGGCACAGGTAACTCTAGACTACAAAATGTGTAGAAGATCGGATGCAGTGAGCTACAGACCTATATCATTGTGCGCCAGTTAGAGGATCTTACAACATAATCTTAGTTCACAAATCATCACTTTCCTGGAGGGAAATTCGCGTCTCTTGGATAATCAGCAAGGATTCAAAGAAGAACAGTTCGCTTGAGAAAGAGTTTGCTTCATTCATACATGGCATCTTTCAAACAATATAGCATGTGAACGGATTAATTCCGCCTTCAAAGAGTTTCGTAAGACGGATGGTATTGTAACACTAAGGTCTATGACGTTTAGATTGCAAAAAGCGAGAAGCCAAAAGCAGGTTATCAAATACACATCAGCTGTCGATGAACTTACCTTGTGGTCGTTACTTGTCCAGGGCTGGAGGTCCTCAGGGCGATTTTATCATTGAGTTTATCTTGGTTATAAACGAAGAATATTTGTTTGTTATTGTTCCGCAGGAAAACGAAGTCGTCCTGCACCTACCATGGTGCTGCCAATATACAATGGCAGACAAAAAATGTGAAGACATGGCCAGCTGTCAATATACTGTAACTTTATTCTCGTTCTCACCATCGCCGGATATTTAAATTACTGTTGCAATTCTCTGTAACGGGTAGAGTGGCCACAAGAGTGAACTAGTATTATAAAGATGTTACGAGGACTGGTATTGTATACAGTGTCCGAGGAGGAATCGTCAGTGATCAGGGATACGACAAGAGCGATCATTTCAAGGAAAAGACTTCATATTAGGGACATATAACCTACTCTGTTTAATTTCCGAGGTAGAACACATTTTATGTTTAGTATCCTGTTGACCAGTAGGCACAGGGTCCGCCATGGGCCCTGATAGCTCGTTCCATATGTGACTACATGACGCGTACAAGGCGCGAATAGCGTCCAGTGGTATAACCATCCATGCCGCATTTATCTGGTTCCAAAATTCATCTGTGGGGTGGTTGGCATGGATTTCGGATGCTGTCGACTTTTAACCATTAGTACCGGGAGGTCATCGGCAGCCCTATCGCTCCCTTACTGCAGCTAGTCTGTTGCAGGCTCATGACATACTAATTTATTTTGATTATTACTTATAATTAATAATGAGACCGTTAAGGCCTACGTATGTGGCAGGCGTGCAGCCCACAGTGTCAGTATTGGCTCTTGATCAAACAGGTTTGACAACCACTGCTTTACGCTGATCAGCCAGAACGTTATGACATCCGATCTACTACCGACGTATACCTGTCCAGGCAATAGCAGCGTCACTTGGCGAGGAATGACTACTAGTCAGACATCTGCTTAGTTCATGTAGTATCAGTGAGTGTGGTTTCGCTGTACAGAATGGGGAAGGAACACGATCTACACTCCTGGAAATTGAAATAAGAACATCGTGAATTCATTGTCCCAGGAAGGGGAAACTTTATTGACACATTCCTGGGGTCAGATACATCACATGATCACACTGACAGAACCACAGGCACATAGACACAGGCAACAGAGCATGCACAATGTCGTCTCTAGTACAGTGTATATCCACCTTTCGCAGCAATGCAGGCTGCTATTCTCCCATGGAGACGATCGTAGAGATGGTGGATGTAGTCCTGTGGAACGGCTTGCCATGCCATTTCCACCTGGCGCCTCAGTTGGACCAGCGTTCGTGCTGGACGTGCAGACCGCGTGAGACGACGCTTCATCCAGTCCCAAACATGCTCAATGGGGGACAGATCCGGAGATCTTGCTGGCCAGGGTAGTTGACGTACACCTTCTAGAGCACGTTGGGTGGCACGGGATACATGCGGACGTGCATTGTCCTGTTGGAACAGCAAGTTCCCTTGCCGGTCTAGGAATGGTAGAACGATGGGTTCGATGACGGTTTGGATGTACGAGATCGCTCCCCACACCATGATGCCTGGTGTTGGCCCTGTGTGCCTCGGTCGTATGCAGTCCTGATTGTGGCGCTCACCTGCACGGCGCCAAACACGCATACGACCATCATTGGCACCAAGGCAGAAGCGACTCTCATCGCTGAATACGACACGTCTCCATTCGTCCCTCCATTCACGCCTGTCGCGACACCACTGGAGGCGGGCTGCACGATGTTGGGGCGTGAGCGGAAGACGGCCTAACGGTGTGCGGGACCGTAGCCCAGCTTCATGGAGACGGTTGCGAATGGTCCTCGCCGATACCCCAGGAGCAACAGTGTCCCTAATTTGCTGGGAAGTGGCGGTGCGGTCCCCTACGGCACTGCGTAGGATCCTACGGTCTTGGCGTGCAGCCGTGCGTCGCTGCGGTCCGGTCCCAGGTCGACGGGCACGTGAACCTTCCGCCGACCACTGGCGACAACATCGATGTACTGTGGAGACCTCACGCCCCACGTGTTGAGCAATTCGGCGGTACGTCCACCCGGCCTCCCGCATGCCCACTATACGCCCTCGCTCAAAGTCCGTCAACTGCACATACGGTTCACGTCCACGCTGTCGCGGCATGCTACCAGTGTTAAAGACTGCGATGGAGCTCCGTATGCCACGGCAAACTGGCTGACACTGACGGCGGCGGTGCACAAATGCTGCGCAGCTAGCGCCATTCGACGGCCAACACCCCGGTTCCTGGTGTGTCCGCTGTGCCGTGCGTGTGATCATTGCTTGTACAGCCCTCTCGCAGTGTCCGGAGCAAGTATGGTGGGTCTGACACACCGGTGTCAATGTGTTCTTTTTTCCATTTCCAGGAGTGTATCTTCGTTTGACCGAGGGCAGATTATGATGGCCGGGAGGTTCGCCGCTAGAATTTTGGAGACTGCACATCTTGTCGGGTGTTCGAGGAGTGCTGTGGTGACTGCCTTCAACAGGTGGCGAAACCACGTCCAGAAGTCGTGGAGACGGGAGGCCTTTCCTCATGACAGATGTCGGACGTTTTAGATTGGGTAGACTGCTAAAAAGAAACTGATGGCGAACTGTGGCGGAACTAACGTCAGACTTTAATGCTGGGCAGAGTACAAGTTTGTCTGAACACACATTGCAGCGAACACTCCTAAATATGGTCCTCCGCAGCCGACAACCCTTGCATCTGAGAATGATAACACCGTTACACCGGCAACTATGAATGAAGTGGGCACCAGACCATGGCAGAGTGTTGCACGGTCTGATGAATCCCTATACCTTCTTCATCATGCCGATGCTATGGAGCGAGTCCGTCGACTTCCAGCGGCACAGCTCCTTGGCAGCTTTACTGCGGGACGGAGATAAGCTGGCGGGCACTCCATTATGCTCCGGGGAACATTCTCGTCGGCATCCGCCGGTCTAGTGAAGCTCGTGCAAGCCACCATGACGGACCATAAGGATTGTACACTGATTGCACACCACATACACCCCTACACGACGATTATGTTTCCCGATGGCGGTGACATTTTTCAGCAAGATAAATCGCCACGTGACAAGGCCAGGAGTGTGATGGAGTGACTCGAGGAACACACTGCAGATTTCTAACTGATATCCTGCCCACTCCACCCCCACCCCATCTCATCCCTCGCCAGCTCACCAGATCTGAACCTCGCCGAATGCCTTTGTGATGCGACTGAAACGTGGCGTCAGAGCTCATCGCTCCCTCTCCGGAATTTGGCGGAGTTAGGTGACGTGTCCGTGCAGATGTGGCGCCAGCTCCCTCCAGTGACCTACCAAAGTCTCGTTGCTTCCAGACCACGACGCGTCCCCGCTGTTATCCGTGGCAAAGTTGGACGTACCGGCTATTATGTTATGGACAAAATGTTTCGGCTGATCGGTGTAGAATGGGAGCGTAAAATGCAGGTTTAATACTATTTTGTTCGTAATGGTAAACAAACTGTCATTGTGCGTCGCTAGAAAGACGTAATGAGCAGACGAAAAAAATGCTTTTTTTTTTTAGCAATCAACTGTTTATTCCAGTCTTGTATGTCTGAGGGGTTTCAGTCTCAAATCATCATAGCAGGACGTAAGGTGATAACACATGAAGTGAAAAACCGGCCGCAGTGACCGACTGTTTCTAGGCGTTTCAGTCTGGAACTGCGCGATCGCTACGGTCGCAGGTTCGAATCCTGCCTAGGGCATGGATGTGTGTGATGTCCTTAGGTTAGTTAGGTTTAAGTAGTTCTAAGTTCTAGGGGACTGATGACCTCCGATGTTAAGTGCCATAGTGCTCAGAGCCATTTGAACCATGAAGTGAAAGCGTGTTTCATGTTCCTCTAAGGTTCATGCAGCATCAGAGTTGTGTATTGCGTGTATTTAAACCGTGGACGTAGAGGCCTCCTCCCATGTAGCCCTCAGTGGTTCACAATCCCACAACAGACCACAGCAGTCCACCAACCCCACCGCCGTCCCGCAATCAACCCAGGGTTACTGTGCAATTCCACCTCCAGTGGACCCCCCTCCCTCGGACCTCGACACTAATCCGCCGGGCGCTTTCGTGCCGGGGACCAGGCGCTCCTTCCCGCTCAGGAAGCAGCGCGTTATACCGCGCGGCTAGCTGCGTGGGCTATGGTTGATGTAGTGAACGTTCATTCACAATGTCAGCCTTGATGTTGTATGAGCTTAGAAAGAACATGAAACATACTGTCACATGAATGAGATTTTCAGTCTGCAGCGGAGTGTGAGCAGATATGAAACTTCCTGGCAAATTAAAACTGTGTGCCGGACCGAGACTCGAACTCGGGACCCTCGCTTTTCACGGGCAAGTGCTCTTCCATCTGAACTACCCAAGCACGACTCACACCCTGTCCTCACAGCTCTACTTCCGCCAGGCAAAGGTACCGAGTTCGAGTGTCGGTCCGGCACACAGTTTTAATCTGCCAGGAAGTTTCATACTGTCACCTATTTCCACCTTAGTCTTGTGATGATGGTCTATGACCGAAACATGTCAGACACAAAAGTTTATAATACACAGCTTATGGTTGACAACATAAAGGTTGAGACAAACAAGCATATCGATCTGTGTTTCAGACTGACTACAAAAGATGGTTTCTAAATGAAAGCGAAACGTATCTGGTGTAAAAATTCTCTTTCATTAATTGCAGAAAGTTTAAGACACAGAAACCAGCAAATAATTGACTTAAAGCTGCCATTCCTTCTCCCTGAACTACTCAAATATTTCCTCGGTTTCTTTCACTGCTTGCTCAGTGTACGAGGTGAATAGCATGGGTAATGAAACACGTAGGAGAAAACCGTCGTAATAAAAGTAGACATTTAGTTGTAATATCCAGTTAAGAGCACAATAACCCGGTTACCTGGTTAATACGCACCTCATATAGCGCCTTCACTTTCTGCTCACTGTTAGGCCCAGAGCGGTATAAACCGCTGCCGTATTTCTAGATTAGCCTTTAAGTACACGGCAGAACGCAGTCCTGTTAGTAACAGAGTTAAGCCTGGTTAACAGCCAGTCCACACACGGGAGATTTCGCAGCGATTGCTCTCGATACTGCGACTAGCTGTAGCCGCTGTGCATGCTTGTCCGTGTGTCCATGTGTGTGCGTATGTTTGTGTGTGTGAGTGCGCTAGTGCGTGTGTGTGTGTGTGTGTGTGTGTGTGTGTGTGTGTGTGTGTGTGTGTGTGTGTGTTTGTGTTTGTCTGTGTGTACGAGAGGCGGCCGCGGGGATTTCCCCTACTTTATGGAGGTGCGTGGGGCGTGGTTCCCATTTATCCGGGGCGCAACCCGCGATGTTTTATGCCATGCCAGCCGCGCGTAAAACTTTCCGGAAGTTAATTAATTTCGGCCTGGTTTATATTCTCCATGTATTGAAAAAGTTGCCGGCACCCGCCTAAGCCCGGCAGCAACACCCACTTTCCGAACCTACTATCAGGGGGCGAGAGGCCTGCGAACGGAACGTGGGACGTATTACGTCAGAGTTTCCGAAAGCCCGACCTGGCCGTACGGTTTTGCGGTATGTCACTGCGAATGCAACGTTTGAGCTGTCACTTTTTAGAAAATGATACACTTTGATAAACTGTCGCACGAGAGATTTGGATATGCGTCTTGTCAAACGAGTCAACAAAAGCAAAACGAGGATAATGGAATGTAGTCGCATTAAATCGGGCGATGCTGAGGGAATTAGATTAGAAAATGAGACACTTAAAGTAGTAAAGGAGTTTTGCTATTTGGGGAGCAAAATAACTGACTACGGGGTATTCTGCATCGAATGTATTTCGCACCGACCACAAATTGTGAGAGATGATTCGTCCTGGCATGAATGAATGCCGGAAGGAAACACTGAAACATTCTCCTTAACAATACGGCCACTGAAGTATTGTATCTGTCCGCCGGTACCAGACGGCGGCTGTCAGTTAAAATGTCCTTCGCCGGCCGCGGTGGTCTCGCGGTTAAGGCGCTCAGTCCAGAACCGCGCTACTGCTACGGTCGCAGGTTCGAATCCTGCCTCGGGCATGGATGTGTGTGATGTCCTTAGGTTACTTATGTTTAAGTAGTTCTAAGTTCTAGGGGACTGATGACAACAGAAGTTAAGTCCCACAGTGCTCAGAGCCATTTGAACTCATTTTGAAAATGTCCTCCCCTTGTAATGCCACTTCCTTCGGACGAGAAATAAAAATAAAAAATTAGCTATCAATACCCCGAAAGTTCCAATATTTATATGTATTGGAACACGTGAGGCAATACTGACCTTACGATTTACCATAGAAGGAAGATTAAGGAAAAGCAAACCTACGATTCTAGCTTTTGTAGACTTAGAGAAAGCTTTTGGCAATGCTGACTGGAATACTCCCTTTCAAATTCTAAAGGTGGCAAGGGTAAAATACAGCGAGCGAAAGGCTATTTACAATTTGTCAGAAACCAGATGGCAGTTACAAGAGTCGAGGGACATGAAAGGGAAGCAGTGGTTGGGAAGGGTGTGAGACAGGGTTGTAGCCTCTCCCCGATGTTATTCAATCTGTATATTGAGCAAGCAGTAAGGGAAACAAAAGCAAAGTTCGGAGTAGGTATTAAAATTCATGGAGAAGAAATTAAAACTTTGAGGTTCGCCGATGACATTGTAATTCTGTCAGAGACAGCAAAGGACTTGGAAGAGCAGTTGAATGGAATAGACAGTGTCTTGAAAGGAGGATATACGATGAACATCAACAAAAGCAAAACAAGGATAATGGAATGTAATCTAATTAAGTCGGGTGATGCTGAGGGAATTAGATTACGAAATGAGACACTTAAAGTAGTAAAGGAGTTTTGCTATTTGGGGAGCAAAATAACTGATGATGGTCGAAGTAGAGGACATATAAAATGTAGACTGGCAGTGGCAAGGAAAGCGTTTCTGAAGAAGAGAAATTTGTTAACCTCGAGCATAAATTTAAGTGTCGGGAAGTCGTTTCTGAAAGTATTTGTATGGAGTGTAGGTACGGAAGTGAAACATGGACGATAAATAGTTTGGACAGGAAGAGAATAGAAGCTTTCGAAATGTGGTGCTACAGAAGAATGCTGAAGATTAGATGGGTAGATCACATCACTAATGAGGAGGTATTGAATAGAATTGGGGAGAACAGGAGTTTGTGGCACAACTTGACGAGAAGAAGGCACCGGTTGGTAGAACATGTTCTGAGGCATCAAGGGATCACAAATTTAGCCTTGGAGAACAGCGTGGAGGGTAAAAATCGTAGAGGGAGACCAAGAGATAAATACACTAGGCAGATACAGATGGATGTAGGTTGCAGTAGGTACTGGGAGATGAAGAAACGTGCTCAGTATAGGGTAGCATGGAGAGCTGCATCAAATCAGTCTCAGGACTGAAGACCACAACAACAACAACAACCCCAAAGGTTTCCCCCCAAGTCCCAAATTCAAAGAAAAGTCAATAAGCGAACGAAGTTCCATTTATCACTATTATTAGGACAATATCAAGCAATTAAATCAGGAATGTAAGACTTGACAACATAGCAATCTAAGAAAGAAAGATTAAGTTTCAGTAAAATTAAAATCAAAATCATAATGAATTCCAAAATTAGCATAAATTAACATTCGCAAAGTCGAACCAACGATCGCAAAGAATACTCAGTGAGAGTACTCTTTGGGAATCGTGAGTAATGACTAAGTATAATTCAATGCATTGTCAGTACGTTACGAGAGTTAGCCGAAGCAGGTCGTATATTTTAATGCTCGTACATGTGGGTGCGCTTAGACTGTTTTTGAGATTGAATAATTGCGATCTATTATGACGCAGTAATACGATCTTCAGACTTCAAATATCACGGCATTGGAATTCGAACGGAGGACTTTTACCTACTAGAATAAAGTGAACTATTAACTAGATAATTGAACTAAACATTACTTAGACAGTGATTTAGGCAACGAACACTGATAGACAATTTTCATTCATAATAGCAAGTGGTTTATGGAACTTTAGTGATAGGTCCGAAGCATATAATGTAAATTCCCCAACACTTGGGAAAGTTTTCTTCTCAAGGCTCGGTTAGGAAGTGACTGATATTGTGCAATAAAACACCCTCTCGTGCCAAGTCGTGCATTTGTGATTTAAAGTTCTATCAAATTATTGACATGAAACTCCCGAGTAATGATTACGCGCAGCCATAATATTTGACTGTAGCGCTCGGCGCTTGTGTAGAATCTTTGACTCAAATAACAAGCCCACTGTTATGATTTCTTAGATACTTGAAATTACGACTAGCTTGTAGGGAATTGGTTGTAGATGTGACTGTATTGTTTTTATCATTAATATTTCATCATTAATCAGGTAAACATCGATTACGAACGATTAATTACGATTCTTGGTGAAGTAAATATCTCACGCACGTCGACATTTCGGTTCAGCACTGTTATTTTGTGTAACGTCGTCTTCGTAACTTGATAACGATCTCAACACTCTACCGACTGTCGCCGAGTTTTAGCAGAGGCCAAGTACAAATCAAACCGACTCATCAAGAAGAAGAGGCGTTATACCCTGTGAGGAAAAGTACAGGTTGTGACGCAGGAACGACGACATGCCGAAGTTGAATCTAGCCATGAGACGTGCACGGATAACCGAAGCGAGTAAGGCGACTGCTTGTGTAATGCGGGAAATCCGGGTTCGTGTCACAGACTGTCACAAATTTCCACTGTCGTCGTTCCCTCAGATAGCTAATGGTTGTTCGTAATCGCAATTGTGAATACATTTCATGATGCCATATGTGCTTGAATGGAGGGTGCAGACGACGGTGTTAGGGTAAAACTGGCAAAAACTGGATCTCTGGACAAGGGACACCCTAGAATACATAGACATTACAGTCCTCTGATACCAGACTGGAGCTATTTTTCAACTTCTGCGATGGAGTGCCTCCGAATTTTTTGTATGATAACTCTCAAAATTTTTGAAATGAAACATACGTTGCTGATTTTTTACGTCTTTATTCTCCATGTCTACATGTTTAGTTCTCAAAATAATTACCCTGGCAACGAACACATTCCTCCTTAAAAGAAACCAGTTTGTCGCTGCTGTCACAGTAGAAAGTTTGCTGATGGAGCCAGGATCTCGCCTCTGCTCGTAGCGCGCATATTGAGCACTTTGAAAGTGAAGTCCTCGATAGTGTTCTTCCACTTTTCGAAATAGATGAAAATCGGATGGGGTCTAGTCGGGACCGTATGGAGTGTGACTGATGTCATTCTTCATCTACCGAGTGATCAAAAAGTCAGTATAGATTTAAAAACTTAATAAACCACGGAATAATGCTGATACCGATGTAAAAATTGACATACATGCTTGGAATGACATGGGGTTTTATTATAACCAAAAAAAGTTCACAAAATGTCCTACAGATGGCGCTGGACAGCAAAACGTCAGTAACTGTTACCGTGACGGGTGAGAGGTACGCCGATATGTTACAGAATCGCGTCATCCCCAGCCTGGCTGATAAACACCTGCTGGAACGTACGATGTTTATGCAGGATGGCGCTCCACCCCATATTGCTAGACGCTTGAAAGATCTCTTGCGAGCGTCGTTTGGTGATGACCGTGTGCTCAGCCGCCACATTTGTCATGCTTGGCCTCCCAGGTCCCCAGACCTCAGTCCGTGCGATTATTGGCTTTGAGGTTACCTGAAGTCGCACGTGTATCGTGATCGACCGACATCTCTAGGGATGCTGAAACGTAACATCCGACGCCAGTGCCTCATCATAGCTCCGGACATGCTTTACAGTGCTGTTCACAGCATTATTTCTCGACTACAGCTATTGTTGAGGAATGGTGGTGGACATATTGAGCATTTCCTGTAACGAACATCATTTTTGCTTTGTCTTACTTTGTTATGCCAATTATTGCTATTCTGATCAGATGAAGCGCATCTGTCGGACATTGTTGAACTTTTGTATTTTTTTGGTTCTAATAAAACCCCATGTCATTCCAAGAATGTGTGTCAATTTGTACCTCTCTATCTACATTATTCCGTTATTTATTCACTTTTCAAATTAATACTGACTTTTTGATCACCCGGTACATATACGTGATTTCTCTGCTGTTGACATCGACATCTACATCTACATATATACTCCGCAAGCCACCCAACGGTGTGTGGCGGAGGGCACTTTACGTGCCACTGTCATTACCTCCCTTTCCTGTTCCAGTCGCGTATGGTTCGCGGGAAGAACGACTGTCTGAAAGCCTCCGTGCGCGCTCTAATCTCTCTAATTTTACATTCGTGATCTCCTCGGAAGGTGTAAGTAGGGGGAAGCAATATATTCGATACCTCATCCAGAAACGCACCCTCTCGAAACCTGGCGAGCAAGCTACACCGCGATGCAGAGCGCCTCTCTTGCAGAGTCTGCCACTTGAGATTGTTAAACATCTCCGTAACGCTATCACGCTTACCAAATAACCCTGTGACGAAACGCGCCGCTCTTCTTTGGATCTTCTCTACCTCCGTCAACCCGATCTGGTACGGATCCCACACTGATGAGCAAAACTCAAGTATAGGTCGAACGAGTGTTTTGTAAGCCACCTCCTTTGTTGATGGACTACATTTTCTAAGGACTCTCCCAATAAATCTCAACCTGGTACCCGCCTTACCAACAATTAATTTTATATGATCATTCCACTTCAAATCGTTCCGCACGCATACTCCCAGATATTTTACAGAAGTAACTGCTACCAGTGTTTGTTCCACTATCATATAATCATACAATAAAGAATCCTTCTTTCTATGTATTCGCAATACATTACATTTGTCTATTTTAAGGGTCAGTTGCCACTCCCTGCACCAAGTGCCTATCCGCTGCAGATCTTCCTGCATTTCGCTGCAATTTTCTAATGCTGCAACTTCTCTGTATACTACAGCATCATCCGCGAAAAGTCGCATGGAGTGCGTGGCAGAGGGTTCAACGAACCATCTTCAACCTGTCTCTATACCGTTCCACTCTCTAACGGCGCGCGGGAAAACCGAGCACTTAAATTTTCCTGTACGGGCCCTGATTTCTCTTATTTTATCGTGATGATCATTTCTCCCTATGAAGGTGGGGGCCAACAGAATGTTATCGCATTCCGTGGAGAAAACCGGTGATTGAAGACCCCGTCGCAACGAAAAACGCCTTTGTTCTAATGACTGCCACTCCACAGTGAACGAAAGCCATCGATGGTGCAGATATCGCACAACCAGCGTGTGGTCTTGTAGTGTCGCGCTGAAGGTGAGACAGCTCCGCGAGTGGATAATCTCTACGAATTCGAAACTCGATTACACTATGTTTTTTCTCACGCACCGACGAATTACGTTCCACACCGCAATGTTACTCTCCACAACTCAGAGCCCTCTGGCGGCAGAGAGCTGTAAATATGTAGACATGAGGAACAATGACGTATAATGTTAACAAAGTTTGATTTACTTAAAGAGCTCTCACGGTTTTCACATTAAAAAATTGGAGACATACTTTTAAGCACGCCATCATAATTGTCATGCTTGTACATAGCAAGCTATTACAACTAAGAAATAAGAGTCTTAACAAAGAATGAATTTTTGTTTGTCGTGTGTATACGGCTCAGCAGGAAGTGTACATGTAAAAATGTTTAGCTCATTTACGAGGGGACTTAGAAGTCTTACATATATTTATTACAGGTCGAGAAACCTATCTTGAATTCTGGGAAATATAGTTGGTCTAATGCTACTAAATTAAAGGCTGTCGGCACTGTGTTGTATACGCTCCACTCCTTTTTTGTGAAGCATCTTCAGTGGACTGCAAAGCATGTTTGTTTTTGAATATAATAATTAATGCCCCATGTAATCATTATATAGATTTATTACTACAGTACAGATTTTTCAAAAAATTTCTTGATAGGTGAGAGATAACACTTTGTGTAGCACAAGTTTCGTGAGGTTAAATAACTATTTATTCCTGGTTAGATTTATGATCTTATTAAAGCATATGTGCCATCTTGAAGATGTACTAAGTTAGTCTTCGTACCAAGGACGTCCAAATTTCGGCGTTTTCGTAACATATTTCTTCTTAATATCTCACTTTTACTGGTGACTGTATTTCGCTTTGGTGTTTTTCATGTTTCTCGTGCATCATTTTCTTATGTTGTAATGTTGGGATGTTGATCAACGGTCTTTTGCTTGTCATGCGCACGTGCGCGCTCGCGCGTCTGTGTGTGTGTGTGTGTGTGTGTGTGTGTGTGTGTTTGTGGTGTTATATTTGATTTTTATACTTACCTATTATTTCCTATTATTTAGCATAGTTATATTCCACATCTTGTTATTTTTTAGTGGCTAAAGTTATTGAGTTGTTTCTTATATTTGTTTGCTCACTTATTAATTTCTTGTTGATTACAAGGGCTCTTTGTACTTATTGAATATAACGTCAAAGTGACGCAGATAAATGACCCCATTTTTCAATATAGTCGTAAGTCTGTGAAAACAAAACTCGGAAAGTTCTATCAATCGTTCAATTACTTGCTGATATAAATCCTCCGTTGGTCGTGGAGCCATTGTAGAACCACTTTGTGAATGTCTTCATTACCGGAAAACTCTTTCCCCCTAAATGGTTTCCAGATTGCGGAACAAGTGGAAGTCGCATTTTGGAACGCTTCCCTTTCAGCACCAACCATGTCTGTTGCGGCCTTGGTCAAACTGTTGCACCATTTCACTATGGTTGGACGCGACACTGCATTTCGTCCATGTACCGCGGGAATTTCACGCTGAATTTGCGGTTTTTAGCCACAAAAATCGCACTGTCCCACGTACTTCAACTTCTGAACTCATTTTTAGTTTCCGCACCGTTGCGTACCGCAGCAGAACTGCCATGTATAGGAGCATGTAATCCAGTCCAATCAACGAGGAAGTTTTAGAGGAAAAAATTCGTGAAGTATAGTGGTAGGGGAGACTGTCATGAACAACATACTGGAAATTCCCACCTATGGAGGTGTGAGCTTTGTGGAGCGTATAAATGTCACTTTATTACGTTTTTCTCTAATAACACGAAAACCGCAGCTTCTATCGAAAATTTTACCCAGTAACCAATTACATTAAATTTCCTACACGAAAGGTCCCATCCTTTTTTCTGTGGAAGTAGTAGTTTCTACGTTGCACTGGAAAAAAAATCTCAAGTGATTGAAGGTAGTGTTTTAATGGCATATTATTAATATTATTATTAATATTATTAATTGAACTCATAAATAACACAAGAAATCTACATTATTTATTATAAAATAACATCTTATCTAGGTACATTTCAAAACTCACCAAATATATCGTCATCATCTACCAGATCGAGTAATAGTGCACCATTTGTTCACGTACCATAGAACATGCCACAAACCAGGAACGTGTAACGCTGGCATTTCGGCCACCGCATCATCCCCCACACCCCGTAGAACAACTGCACAAGGTGGTGTTCACTATAGCTGCAGCTGCTACTGGGTGTTTGTCACGGACTAGAGCAATCGATCATCCGTATGGTTCCATCCCCACTCGGTGTGCGGTAGGGGGATGTTGAGCCATTGTTGTATCAGAAAATAAGTAACCAAACACCTGTAAGTTAACAACATATGGTGTTCTGAAAGGCATTATATAAAACAGAAAATTAATATACTTCTAAATAAACATTAAAAGAGTGCGAGTGCTTTGTTGATGCTTTCAAGACGGCAGCATACCGGAGTTTATTCAGATATTTCTCATATTCAGGCTCTTAGTACATTTTCAGGAACATTTTGTCACTAGCTAGCTCGACATTCTCTGTCGGTGTCGATGGGACTGTGGATAATTTCTATATTTGCCCATAAATTTTACTGAACCTCTTAACCACTACTCCTCGGCTTTTATTTCAAATGGCGGAGGTCGTGTCACACCCGCTAAACGCATGTAGGAGGAGGATGGTTTAAGCAAAAGGAAGTTGTTGGTGTTTGTTTGTTTAACACACTTTGGATTGAACTTCCTCCCACCAGGCTTCATGAAGTATATGGTGGTTGTGCCTTGTTGTGAAGAAGCAGTGAGTAAACAATCAAGTCCACTTCCTGCACTATTACCGTGACAGTGCGGTACAGAGCAGCTTCTCTGCACGAATTGCATTATGGCAACTGAGGGATCGAACACTATGAAACACAGTGAAGTTACTCTGCCTACAGAACTGGACAGGAATTTCTGGGGTAGCGCTGTCGGTAACTTCATGTGTAAACTGAAGAACGAGTAATTCCCGTGGTGTGGGAGAACTGACCTTTCCAGAAGAAAGATGATTGGCAATAGATTTCGGTACTAGCACTACATGGTGGTGAACAGAGATTTACATAGAGTCTCCTCGTGCGTTTAGTTGGCCCGCCGCGGTGGTCTAGCGGTTCTAGGCGCTCAGTCCGGAACCGCGCGACTGCTACGGTCGCAGGTTCGAATCCTGCCTCGGGCACGGATATGTGTGATGTCCTTAGGTTAGTTAGGTTTAAGTAGTTCTAAGTTCTAGGGGACTGCTGACCATAGATGTTAAGTCCCATAGTGATCAGAGCCATTTGAAAAATTTTTTGCGTTTAGTTTTATTAGTAGATAATACCTGTATTCCGCCCAGCGTTAACGCATTTTGTGGAAAATAAACACTTCCCAGACTTATCTGCACACAGTACATTTTGTGAAAAATAGACATTCTCCACGTGTGTCTGCGAACAGCGTCCCCAGTGATTTGCAAGGCGTGGTTCGGTAGGATCAGCATGACTATGGAACAGAATGCATTGTTTCTAGCAACGTAGTGGTGTAGAGAGAGTGGGGACACTCTAGCTCGCTCTTCGCTTTGCAGACGCACAAATGAAAGAAGGACAGGGTAACAATTATTGAACTATATGAGCAAAGAACGTGATTTAGTCACGAGATACGGCGTGCATACACTTTATTCAGCACGTAAATGGTACTACAGATATTTAGAATTAGGTTATGAAATGTCCGATATGCCTCCCATTATTGGTATGATGTGGCGCAGACGAATAGCGAAATTCTGAATGACCCGCGGAGGTGTGGGAACATCGAAATTGTCGATGACCTCCAGACTGGCTGTTTTCAGCTCAGCTGTGGTTTTTGGGGTTATTGCTGTACACCTTGTCCCTAATACAGCCCCATAAATTCAAGTCGTATGTCTTCCGATACGGAGAATATGGTGGTCAAACGAGGCACTTGCCAGTGGCCTGTGGGTACCGTAGAGCGAGAATGCGGTCCCCAATGTGCTCTTCCTGGTCATCAAACACTCTCCTGCTTCAAGGAGATCAAGCTCCGTCTTGGATGAACCACAACTTGCCGAAATCGGGGTCACTTTGGATGATGGAGATGAAATCATCTTCCAAAACCTTCACGTACAGTTCGGTAGTCACCGTGCCATTAAGGAACATCGCTTCGATTATTCCGTGACTGGACCTTGCACATTACAAAGTCACCCGCTGATAGTGACGAAAGGTCTCGATCGCCAAATGCGGGTTCTCAGTCCCCTCCACCCCCCCCCCCCCCCCCTCCAACTGCGTCACTTTTGCTTAATGACGAGCACATCCAAATGAAAGTGCACTTCGTTACTAATCCAAAACATGCATGCGCATACTAGTTCCCATCATCCCCCCCCGGCCAACGTACAGTTTGCACCCTGTACATAACCTCATTCTAGCTACCTAGCTTCCTTCAGGTTTCTATTCTCCATCGCCATTCCCTCCCACCAGGACCAGCCGCCACCAGCCACATCTTCATAACACAATTAATCCCTCAGTAGGGCTGTAATGCGCTTAGATACGCTACAGTCATTGAATACAAGTATTAGGTCTTAAATTATTGCCGGCCGGAGTGGCCGAGCGGTTCTAGGCGCTACTGTCTGGAACCCCTCGGCCACTACGGTCCCAGGTTCGAATCCTGCCTCGGGCTTGGATGTGTGTGATGTCCTTAGGTTAGTTAGGTTTAAGTAGTTCTAAGTTCTAGGGGACTGATGACCTCAAAAGTTGAGTCCCATAGTGCTCAAAGCCTTTTGAACCATCTTAAATTCTTCATTCAATAATTAACATTAATTTTATAACATCGAAACACTGTTTGTCGTAATTTGCTATTTTCCCATCTCCTGCTTTGCAGAAACTATGAGTTCTAAAGGAAAAGGAGTAGTACCTCTTTCATAGGAAATTTAATGTAGTGCAATTTTGTACCAGGAAACATTTTCGTTAGGAGCCGTAGTTTCATAGTTATTCATGAAAAATGTAAGAAAGTGACCTTTAATTACTCACCCGCCAAAACGGTCACACCCCAACGATGGATCGATGGGGATTTTTAGTATGTTGCTCACGACTCCCTCCCACCACTCTACAACAATTTGCGACTGTTCGATTTTTTTCTTCTGTTCCTGTTTTTTTGGTCTTCGTTGACTGGGCTATTCTCTGCTGACAATGCGCCACTAATTTTGTGCAATGATCTTTTCGTTTGGCGACATGTGTAAATTACGTTCTGAAATCTCTGCGTGTATAACGATACAATTCTGGCTACGGTGCGAATGATCGTGTTAGTCGTGCAATTCTTATGATTCCTTGATATGAATAGGCGGATAGGACTGCCGTTCTTACGAAATCGTAATTTTTGTCCACGCAACTCACTGGATGGATATTTATATGGTTATGATAGTATGAAAATGAACTGATACCTCCTCTTTCAGTTCTTAAGAGCCCTGACATCATCATTGATCTGCAGTCAACGAAAGACCTCGCCGGGGAACATTTGTCACTTTTCGTCCGATTTGATCTGATCCATCAATAGTGACACAAGTATATCTCCGTTCCCGTCAAAAGATTGAGTTCGTGTTTATAGAGATGGTTCTTTAACAGAAAGAGGTGGAACTACAAGTATAAGGGTACACATTAGAAGATGACTAAGAACGAAAGCAGGTCACAGGTGTGTGTTTCATTGATCTCCCAGCAACCTATGGTACACTCAAGCGCAAGAAACTGTTAACAAAAGGATGCAATACCGTCAAGGATTATACAGCGGGACAATATATCTGTTTTTTTCTTTTTTTTTACAATACAGATGATTCTTTATTACCGTACAAATAAACGGAAAAATGACTTCCACTATGGAAATGCTCCGGATCCACCGCTGTGTAATACATGGGATGGGCCACAGTTCAACTGTGAAAAATGTGTTTGGTGCAATAATACTAAACAGACGAAAAAACAATTATATTATCAATGCACATATGCATATAGAATTCAACGAACCTGCAAAAGATGCTGAAAGCGATTTTCGTTATGTTCAAAGCAAACATTGCATCTTTCCAACATTGACTTAAAAATGTAGCTAATCTTTGATCTCTGTGGTTTAACAGAATAAACCTCATTGAATCTTCCTGGCAGATTAAAACTGTGTGCCCGACCGAGACTCGAACTCGGGACCTTTGCCTTTCACGGGCAAGTGCTCTACCATCTGAGCTACCGAAGCACGACTCACGCCCGGTGCTCACAGCTGTACTTCTGCCAGTATCTCGTCTCCTACCTTCCAAACTTTACAGAAGCTCTCCTGCGAAACTTGCAGAACTAGCACTCCTGGTTCGTGCTTCGGTAGCTCAGATGGAAGAGCACTTGCCCGTGAAAGGCAAAGGTCCCGAATTCGAGTCTCGGTCGGGCACACAGTTTTAATCTGCCAGGAAGTTTCATATCAGTGCACACTCCGCTGCAGAGTGAAAATCTCATTCTGTCCCCCAGGCTGTGGCTAAGCCATGTCTCCGTAGTATCCTTTCTTTCAGGAGTGCTAGTTCTGCAAGTTTCGCAGGAGAGCTTCTGTAATGTTTGGAAGGTAGGAAACGAGATACTGGCAGAAATAAAGCTTTGAGGACCGGGCCTGAGTCGTGCTTCGGTAGCCCAGATGGTAGAGCACTTGCCCGTGAAAGGCAAAGGTCCCGAGTTCGAGTCTCGGTCGGGCACACAGTTTTAATCTGCCAGGAAGTTTCATATCAGCGCACACTCCGCTGCAGAGTGAAAATCTCATTCTGTAAACCTTATTTCTAGTGTACCCCAGATTGGAAAATGAAGATCGAAGACGTCCTTCCGTATCCTGTCTGCGGATACATTCACCAAGGTTTTCGTTTAGATGGTCTCTCATAATAATTCCATAACACGGGGGTGCTCCATCTTGTTGCCACATCATCTTTCCTTTAACCGGCTACAGATGATCAAACAATGGACAGTTTTTCAGTTGTATCTACACTCCTGCAAGCATATTTAGGTAATTCACAGAACGTAATTGAAAGTATGTCCTCATTAGTTAACCACCAAATATCCCTGACCACACACTCACACAAAGTGAATTTAAGTTCGTTACCATTGCCGCACTGTGATTTGTGAAGTCCCGGTGGACACAGTTGTCTTTTCACTCTCCCAGTCACCTTAAAATTCGCTTCGTCGCTTCAGAGAACGCTTCTGTAAAATTTGTGATCGGTACTTTCTCAGATTTCGTACAATTCGCATAATTCTGTACGCATCCCTGGACAGTCTTCCTTTAGATCATGCAGTGAAGCAGGTATATGTTGTCTCAATTTCAACTTTTTCTAATTCTTTCACAGGCCTGTTCTTGCTGTTCCATACTCCATGGGCGCTTTTCTCGGGTATTTAGTCGGTGATTGCACAAAACACTGCGCGACAACATTAAGATTCTCTTACGTAGTAACAGACTTTAGCCAACCTGAACGACGAACCCACCAACCCATTCCCTTCGAAACTTAAATTTAGTTTGATTGTCTAGATGGAGTCCCACAAACAAATCGCAAACGTCAAAAGCATTTACAACCTACGTTCTCAATTATTTGCTGAATGTATCCCTGCCTACAGTTTGTGCTCTCTACGGCTCCGTCTAGTACAATCGAAGTTATTCCATGACGTCTTAACGGATGTCCTGCCATCTTGTTCCTCCTTCTACACAGGTTTTCCTCTTACTGCTTCCCTCCCTTAATCTGCTGAGAACTTCCTCATTCCTTATCTTATCAGTTCACCTAATCAGCAACGTTCTTTGCAGCTCCACATTTCAAACGTTTCCACTCTCTTCTGTTCAAGTTCTCAAACGGTCCATGTCTCGCTACCATACAGTGCTGAACTCCAAACGTAAATACCCAGAAATTTATTCGTTAACTTAAAGCGTATGTGTGATGGTAGTAAATTTCTCTTGGCCAGATCTACCTTTCTCGACAGTGCTAATCTGCTTTCAACGTCTTTCCATTCAGCACATCCTGTAATTGTTTTCCGCTCTCACGGAGGTTATCGATGTCACCAGAGAATCTTATCACTGGTATCCTTTCCGCCCGAATTTTAATCCCACTCTTGAACCTTTCTTTTATCTCTGTCATTTCTTCTTCGATGTATAAAGTGAACAGTAGGGATGAATGGGTATATCCCCGTCTTACAGCCTTTTCAATCCGTGTGCTTCGTTCTTATTATCCCCTTTCGGTTCTGTTACATGCTGTGTACTACCTGTGTCTCTCTCTGGCTTACACTTATTCTCCTTGAAATTTCGAACAACTTGCAGCACTTGACATTGTTGAATGCTTTTTCCAGGACGACAAATCCTATGAAGCGTCTTGATATTTCTCCAGTCTTGCTTTCATTATCAACCGCAACGTCAGGACTGCCCCTCTGACCTCGTTGCCTTTCCTACAGAGAAATTGATCGTGATCTCACAGATCCTCAGTTTCCTTTTCCATTCTTCACTACCACGATGCCGGGTGAAACTAGTCTACAGATTGCTAGTGACAATCGCATATATTGAGTACAAATGCCCAGCCGATCAAACAGGTCATCCGTTCCTGTACCTAAGCAGGTAATACAGCCGTCACTGTTCACAATAAGATTTTCGAAGGAGTTGAAAAGATGCTGACTGCAGGTCTCGGGAAATCAACTGTTTACTACAAGCCAGGCCTGAAAAACCACAAGTCTGCGGTTTCCATATGTTCAGTAGAGAGGCAAAGACAGAACATGGAATGGACACCGCTTCTCACACGACGCTAACCCGGAATATCTTCTTCACACCATTACCTATTAGGAACTCTCTGAAGATGGGGAGTACAACCCACATTCCTCCGTACGTTCGCCTAGACTTTTGTGCTTTTTCGCCACACAGTTTCGGTCCTACGTCTGGCAAATGTCTTTCTACCCACGGAACACAAGTAGATGTAGTCCTCAACGAGACAGGACGTATTTTTACAGAACACCTTCGCCCTAACCCCGTAAATCAATTTTGCGTTAGCGACATGGCCCAATGGCTCTACGAAAAGCGCATGGTATCTGCTAAGTACTGTTGTTCAGTTGCCTCATTTGTGGTTGATTAATTTCGTTTGCGGCGACTAAAACACATTAAAGAACCAGGAATTCGTGCTGATAATTGCAATAGCTGCTTCGTATTTTTTATGGATACTGCAGAACCTAAAGCGGGAAAGTCCATCTCACTGTGAAAGTTCCCTCGATATCCAACCACACCTATCAAGATTTATGAGGCCAAGCACAAACCAAAGAGAAGCTAGAAAATCTATTTAAACCGTCATGACGTAATAAAATTATCCTTCAGACCCCCCTCCCTATACACACACAAGAGCCTGGCAAACTTCTGAAATGAAATTAGATTTCGATGCAGTAGATACATTGTTGTGAAATTTAATGTCCCCACCAACAAAAATTTGAAATACTGTAGTTAACTTCGTCGCCAATGGCATGTAGTGTCTCTGTATTTTGCACAAAGAGGCGATGAAAGGATTTCTGTTCGAGAGCACAGGTCCAGCGTAAATGCACCGCAGCGCGACTTCGGTGCGGATTACAGGGTCGTGAGAAATAGTCTCAAAAGCTTGTAAGGGTGTTTGCAGGACAGATTGCGTTGACAATTTTTAGGAAAAAATTCTACACGCGGCGCATTTTGCAAGTCAATCAGCATTGAAGTTATCCAATAAAGCCTGCTGCACAATTCAAGAATCCCGCCAGAAGCGGTGTCGCCAAACGTGTTCACAATTTGGTTTCCTAAAACCGAACAAGAGAGGGATACCAGAAATTGGATACATTGGACGGTAGTAAGGATCGAACCAGAGCCAAAAGCTATTGCCCTATCATGCGCTATGAGAACAACGGACGCTAATTGTATGAATGCCCGAAAGAACAAGACTATAGTCAAAGACGACTCCAACGTCAAAGATATTTTACACAATTCACAAGTTTCCACTTGTAATCAGTCTCTTTGCTATTCTTCGATACATTTTCTAATAGTAATCAATATGCTTTTACTCTCAAAAACAGAAGTATATTAACATATAATAAGACAAATTATAATAAATTCTGACAAAAATATAAGAAAACATTTGCAATTCGGTATCGACAAATACGGTAAAAAAATACCATCTCCCAGATCCATTACAAACTTCAACGGGTGTCATAGGACGTCCGCCCTGAACAAATGCAACGAACAAGACAATAAAATAATGTGCCAAATACATTATCTCGGACTCATTTTTAGACTTTATGTCTTCAATTGAACAAATTTGAGATAAAAAAGTAAGCAAGAGATCTCGGGTACGAATCTCGGTCCAGTACACATTTTCACTCGTCGCTGCTGATTCCACGTAATATCCCGCTTCAACTTATAGCAGTGACCCCCTGCTATTTACATATGACTTTAATTTATATGGCATAGCCGAATGCATACTTTTTGGTTTCCTAAAACCGACCAAGAGAGTGATACAAAAATTACGCATGGAACGACAATAAGGATCTAACCAGAGCCAAAAGTGGAGCAGTCTCTTGTGGTATCATGCGCTATGAGCAAAACTGACACTAATTGTATCTTGTGTTGCCAAACGTGTACTTGTCTAGCTTCCTAAAACCGAACAAGAAGTGTTTCCATTTACATCTCGACAGACCCACACACACTCTTTCAGTGATGAAGATGTCCGTTTTGCTAGGAGTAAATATCGTCACAGCCGGTACATCCTGAGATAAAGGCGAAATCGTAGAGGGAAGACAAAGTTGTGAGGTAATTAATACCTGCTACGTACTGAATATGTGAGGTTGTAGTGTCAAGGAGTACTTTATATACTATATTAAGTCGTTATATCTAAATAATAATTTATTTCATCATTTGACCCGCTGATAACGAAGGAAAATATAAGCGGTCATCAGAAAGCATCCGATCGAAGGCCGTACAGTCCAGAGTCAGTGAGCAGTGGGAGAATCATCCCCACGGACGCATCAGCTTGAGGATACCTGTTTCTTAAAACACCGTGTCCTGCTCCGTGAACAGTTCGATAACTGCCTGCTGCCCACGAATCGTCGACCCTTTAACGCGTATTTTTAAAGGACACATTTCGAGGAAGAGGCGTCAACCTGCACACATGTCTCTTTTTGAGTGTGAGACAAACATAGACGTTCGAGGGACCGCTGACCAAGCAGTTTGGTCCCGACCCTCCAGTTCCTTAAACCAACCAACTAGACTCAAAGCGTCGAGTTGTAAGCGCACTTGAAGAGACGGAGGTCTCGCTCTCTGTCTGTCACTTGTGTAAACTTGTCTCCGAATGTTATCGTAGCTCACTTGTTTGTGTGTCGTATTTCCTGTGGCAAAAACTGGAGACCAGTCAAGCATTTACAGAATCGATAGTGGAAAACTGCGTAAGAACCACACTCAAAATAGTCGACGTACCAGTCCAACGGCCCTTGAACAAATGCACGGATTCGACGCATGTTTGGATGTACCTGTCTCGCAAGCTAAAGCGTTGCGGAATAACTCCTACCGTTACCACTTAGTTCGCCGAGAAACTTGCGAGGGCGGTTCGTGACGACGAGTGCGAAAAGGACCAGCATTGTCCGCGAGATAATTGCAGTCCAAGCCGACATGCGAATACTGTAGCCAAAACCGCCACTAGCCTCCCAAAATATGTAAGTTTTTAAATGCATACCTCACTCTTTTCAATGGACTAAATTGTTTATATGCTTAACGTCCTGCTTATTCCGTTAAGGATTCGTCTATATTGGCATTTTAATTTCCTTAGCTTTCTCATTCCATATTATTAGTATGTCTTATCTTAAGGCGTTTCTTTTAGAGGACCGAAGGCTTCATAATCATATGCACACATTTCGTGGAAGAGGCGTCAACCTACACGCATGTCTCTTGTTGCGTGCGAGACACACACTGACGTCCAGTTACTAGACGCAAGGTATACAGTTAGTAGTGGCAGTAATTTCATATCGCAAAAATGGGAGAATCTCGAAATTTGTTTAAATATTTTGAACCGTATTAATATCTTAAATGTTGGTGTTCCTGCTAATGGTCTTTTAGACCAGTACAATTGGATATTCGGTTTTCTAGCCGGCCGGAATGGCCGAGCGGTTCTAGGCGCTACAGTATGGAGCCGCGCGACCGCTACGGCCGCAGGTTCAAATCCTGCCTCGGGCATGGATGTGTGTGATGGCCTTAGATTAGTTAGTTTTAAGTAGTTCTAAGTTCTAGGGGACTGGAAGTTAAGTCCCATAGTGCTCAGAGCCATTTGAACCATTTTTTTATTCGGTTTTCTTGCTTGAGCGATCGAAATGCGCAGTGCAGAGAGGGTCTTTATTTGGTCGAAAGTAACAGTATACAAAGTGTCGTCCACTTTGAATTTTTCCTTTCATTATTTGTTATCTGACGAAGAGTTTTGTTTCCCTATGAAACCTTTCCCACAATTTGAGATCAAACACTACAAAAAATAGTTCACTTAAGTGATTTGAAACAGATGCTTTTGTGCCATGGTTCTCACAATAGCGTCACCTACAATTAAATGTTTTGTATGCTTTCTAATTCGTAGAATAACAACACTATCATTAGATTCTGTATCACTACGCCCATGTAAACGCCCCTCTCTTAACATTAAATTTTCTTCACTACACTTTAAAAGCACTAGAACGCTTGCTCTTCAAAGTAGATTTAACGAATTCACCAATTCTCGCTGCGTAATACTTAAGCCACGGCTGTAAACGACAAGTGTTTTGCGTCCTGAGTTAGACTCGAGAGGTTCATGTTTGGTCGAAAATTGTTGTAATTAGTCATACTCGTCGAAGTACGGTCAGTGGGTACACTATGTTAATATCTTTCACTGCAAATAAAAAAAAGGAATTGTAAAGTCAGATTACACAAGAAAAAAGACATTCAAAAGAGAGTCCCGGATTGAAATACTGGCAATCTTCCACATCACTCTGCTCAGATTTTCCGTAATGTTAATATCGATGTACAATTTCTTTCTACTATTTTATTTAGGTTGCAGTATTTTATGTCTTTCTTGATCATAATTGCAGTCGTTATTTTCACAATGCCCACTCGATATTGTAATCTGATTCTTCAAATGTCAATTAACGAACAATGAAACCCATGAAACCTTTCATTCATCCTTACTTCTCCATCTACATCTACACCTACATCTACATCTGCACAGTGCTGTGATGTGCGTAGTATAGGGTACTTTCCATTGCACTAGTTATCAGGACTTTTCCCCTTTACATTCGCGTACGGAGAGCGAGAAGCATGATTGCTTCAGCACATTAGTGCCGTGTCTGTATTTCACAGTGTCTACGTAGTTCTATGCACTTCACTGCATCATTGCAGCGGACTATACAGGCATTTTCGAATACACACTGCACTAATGCACCTCATGCCAAGGGCAAGGCAACCTGACGAGCCATGTAAATAAATCCGTCCCTTCTGTAGGACTCCCATAATCGTTCAAGCACTGTGGAAATCAGACACTGCGACATACGGACGTCTGGGTCGGTGCTGAAAGCGTGCTCGGCTAGCGGAATTGGTTACGCTACGAGCGGAAAATTCGGCTTTGAGACTTGGTGCCGTATTCGCAAACTGACAATACATTCTATGATTGCTTAAACGCCCCTCAGCGCACAGCAAACAGTTTAATCTTATCCTCGCGATCCCTATTGGACTGATACGTAGAGGGTTGTAATTTCTGGATTCGTCATTTAAGGTTGGTTCTTGAAAATTTGTAACTAGGCTTTCTCGGAATTTCTTATGCCTACCTTAGAGCGTCAGTCAGTTCAGTTTCCTCAGCATGTCCTCTAAGTTCTCCCTTGTTGCAAACTAACCTGTGGCCATTCGTGCTGGCCTTCTTTGAAATGTTTGATATATCGCAGCTAGTCCTGTCTGTTAAAGATCCCATCATTATTACCAGTATTTTAGGAAGGGTCGCGCGCGATTGTTTTGCAGACTGGTTGTACGTATTTCCCTAATGCTCTGTCAGCGAAGAGACGTCAGCTACCTGCCTTACCTACGACTGGACCTTCCATTCCATGTCCCCGCAGACTGACACTACCACGAATTTGTGCGAGTTGACTGATTCCAGTTGTGACTAAAAAAACTGTAATAGCAAATTGTGGGGCACCACGGTCTGGTTGCAAGTCTTTCAAAATGTGTGTCCGTGTGAAATCTAATGGGACTTAACTGCTAAGGTCACCAGTCCCTACAAATCTTTCAATTGTGCGTCCATTCAGCCAGCTGCGTGTTCTTCAATCGCACGACACGTGGTTTTCCATGGACGGTCATCCACCGAGGTCCTAGACAGGCCCAAATTTGCTTACATGCGATGAGTGCTTCGGAAACAGGGTTACCAACGTGGCAAGACCGCTGGCTCGTTGATATGGTAGTGCTCTAAGATTTTTCTTCTTTCTTATGAAGTGCATATTTTTTCATGTCTGACCATTTAAAGTACAAATTCTGAAAGTACATCTACATCTACATGAATACTGTGTAAATCACACTAAAGTGCCTCGCAGAGGATTTATTAAACGACCTACACAATAACTCTCTTTTATTCCACTCTAGAATAGCGCGCGGAAAAAAAATAACCTGTATATATCTGTGCGGGCTCTGATTTCCATTATATTATTATAAGGATGGTTGCTTCCTATGTAGGTCGCCGTCAACGAAGTATTTTCGCATTCGGAGGAGTATGTTGTTGATTGAAATTTCGTGAGAAGATTCCGCCGCAGTAGAAAACGCCTTAGGTTTAATGGTGTCCTCACCAAATCTTGTATCACGTCCTTGATACTCTCTCCTCTACTTCTCGATAATACAAAACGTGCTGCTTATCTTGTAATTATCCCAGACCGCACAGAAGAGTTCGGACTAGTATACGTTGTAACTTGAGTAGATCTGTTGCCTCTTCGAAGTGTTCTGCGAATAAAACGCAATCTTTGGTTTGCCTTCCCCACAACATTCTCTATGTGTTCTTCCCAATTGAACTACATGACATAAAATCATTATAACTTTTGCTCGGTTTGCGTTAGGGCGTTCAAACGGCAGGGTTCGTCGGGGGGCATGATGGGAATTACACTCCTGGAAATTGAAATAAGAACACCGTGAATTCATTGTCCCAGGAAGGGGAAACTTTATTGACACATTCCTGGGATCAGATACATCACATGATCACACTGACAGAACCACAGGCAAATAGACACAGGCAACAGAGCATGCACAATGTCGGCACTAGTACAGTGTATATCCACCTTTCGCAGCAATGCAGGCTGCTATTCTCCCATGGAGACGATCGTAGATGCTGGATGTAGTCCTGTGGAACGGCTTGCCATGCCATTTCCACCTGGCGCCTCAGTTGGACCAGCGTTCGTGCTGGACGTGCAGACCGCGTGAGACGACGCTTCATCCAGTCCCAAACATGCTCAATGGGGGACAGATCCGGATATCTTGCTGGCCAGGGTAGTTGACTTACACCTTCTAGAGCACGTTGGGTGGCACGGGATACATGTGGACGTGCATTGTCCTGTTGGAACAGCAAGTTTCCTTGCCGGTCTAGGAATGGTAGAACGATGGGTTCGATGACGGATTGGATGTACCGTGCACTATTCAGTGTCCCCTCGACGATCACCAGTGGTGTACGGCCAGTGTAGGAGATCGCTCCCCACACCATGATGCCGGGTGTTGGCCCTGTGTGCCTCGGTTGTATGCAGTCCTGATTGTGGCGCTCACCTGCACGGCGCCAAACACGCATACGACCATCATTGGCACCAAGGCAGAAGCGACTCTCATCGCTGAAGACGACACGTCTCCATTCGTCCCTCCATTCACGCCTGTCGCGACACCACTGGAGGCGGGCTGCACGATGTTGGGGCGTGAGCGGAAGACGGCCTAACGGTGTGCGGGACCGTAGCCCAGCTTCATGGAGACGGTTGCGAATGGTCCTCGCCGATAGCCCAGGAGCAACAGTGTCCCTAATTTGTTGGGAAGTGGCGGTGCGGTCCCCTACGGCACTGCGTAGGATCCTACGGTCTTGGAGTGCATCCGTGCGTCGCTGCGGTCCGGTCCCAGGTCGACGGGCACGTGCACCTTCCGCCGACCACTGGCGACAACATCGATGTACTGTGGAGACCTAACGCCCCACGTGTTGAGCAATTCGGCGGTACGTCCACCCGGCCTCCCGCATGCCCACTATACGCCCTCGCTCAAAGTCCGTCAACTGCACATACGGTTCACGTCCGCGCTGTCGCGGCATGCTACCAGTGTTAAAGACTGCGATGGAGCTCCGTATGCCACGGCAAACTGGCTGACACTGACGGCGGCGGTGCACAAATGCTGCGCAGCTAGCGCTATTCGACGGCCAACACCGCGGTTCCTGGTGTGTCCGCTGTGCCGTGCGTGTGATCATTGCTTGTACAGCCCTCTCGTAGTGTCCGGAGCAAGTATGGTGGGTCTGACACACCGGTGTCAATGTGTTCTTTTTTCCATTTCCAGGAGTGTAGTATGCGCATGTATGTTTTGCTTTAGCGAGGAAGCCCTCTTTCATTTGGATGAGTTCATCAATAAGCAAAATTGGCGCATTTGGCGGGACTGAGAATCCCCATTTCGAGATCGAGAGGTATCTTCAGTCTCAGCGGGTGACTGTGTGGTGTGCAATGTCCAGTCACGAAATAATAGAAGCGATATACTTTGAAGGCACGGTGACTGCGGAACGGTACGTGCAGGTTTTGGAAGACGATTTCGTTCCCATTATCCAAAGTGACCATGATTTCGGCTAGATGTGCTTAATTGAAGACAAAACTTGATCGCCCAAAGCAGGAGAGTGTTTTATGTCCTGAACACTTTCGGGACCGTATTCTGGCTCTAGGGTATCCAGAAGCCACTGGCATGGGCCTCGATTGGCCACCATATTCTTCGTATCCGAAAACACGCGACGCCTTTTTTGAGGGGCTGTATTAATGACAAGGGTACAGCAATAACCGGAAAACCTTTGCTTAGCTGGAAACAACCATTCAATAGGTCTCGACGACATCGATGTTCCGACACCGGGTCATGCATAATTTCGCTATTCCCCTGCGCCTAATCTTCGCCAATGATGGCAGGCATATCGAACATGTCATAACCTAGTGACGGTCAACTGTTGAATAAAGTGTGTGCACGCCGTAGTTTGCAACTATTTTACGTTTTTTTATTGTTGTTGTTGTGGTCTTTAGTCCTGAGACTGGTTTGGTGCAGCTCACCATGCTACTCTATCCTGTGTAAGCTTCTTCATCTCCCAGTATCTACTCCAGCCTACATCCTTCTGAATCTGCTTAGTGTATTCCTGTATTGGTCTCCCTCTACGATTTTTACCCTCCACGCTGCCCTCCAGTACTAAATTGGTGATCCCTTGATGCCACAAATCATGTCCTACCAACCGATCCCTTCTTCTGGTCAAGTTGTGCCACAAACTCCTCCCCAATTCTATTCAATACCTCCTCATTAGTTATGTGATCTACCCATTTAATCTTCAGCATTCTTCTGTAGCACCACATTTCGAATGCTTCTATTCTCATCTTGTCTAAACTATTTATCGTCCATGTTTCACTTCCATACGTGGCTACACTCCATACAAATACTTTCAGAAATGACTTCCTGACACTTAAATCCATACTCGATGTTAACAAATTTTTCTTCTTCAGGAACGCTTTCCTTGCCATTGCCAGTCTACATTTTATATGATCTCTACTTCGACCATCGTCAGTTATTTTGCTCCCCAAATATCAAAACTCCTTTACCACTTGAAGTGTCTCATTTCCTAATCTAATTCCCTCAGCATCACCCGACTTAATTC
Source organism: Schistocerca serialis cubense (assembly GCF_023864345.2). NCBI lineage: Eukaryota > Metazoa > Arthropoda > Insecta > Orthoptera > Acrididae > Schistocerca > Schistocerca serialis. Next base: position 216,726,258 of record NC_064647.1, on the reverse strand, counting down.
GACTACATTCCATTATCCTCGTTTTCTTTTTTTGATGTTCGTCTTATACCCTCCTTTCAAGACACTGTCCACTCGGTTCAACTGCTCTTCCAAGTCCTTTGCTCTCCCTGACAGAATTACAATGTCATCGGCGAACCTCACAGTTTTTATTTCTCCTACATGGATTTTAATACCTACTCCGAACTTTTCTTTTCTTTCCTTCACTGCTTGCTCAATATAGAGATTGAATAGCATCAGGGAGAGGCTACAACCCTGTCTCACTCCCTTCCCAACCACTGCTTCCCTTTCATGTCCCTCGACTCTTATAACAGCCATCTGCTTTGTGTTTTTTACAGTTTTTTATAGTTTTATATTTTTTATGGTTTATATAGTTCAATAATTGTCACCCGTAATTTGTTCGTAATGGTAATTCCTAGCTTCTCAGTAACCGAAGTTTAAAGGATTCCTTGACCTCACACTTTTCTTTATTTAGGTTCCATTGCCAATTTTCGTGCCATGGAGATACCCATTCTAAATCATTTGGCAATTTGGTTTTGTTGAATCCTGCCTTGACTTCAGATATATGGGGGTTTAGGAAAGCTGCTTTCTTGGATCGCTAGAAAAACAATTCAAGTAAATCGTATTAATGAGTTGTATCACGAAATGAACAATGACAATACTGAACTTCGACAGAAACACAGATGTGTCGCAAGCAAAGGGCGATATGTAAATAAGAAATCCATTCAGCATATACAATTCTTAATACAGTGAAGTAGTAGAGTTGACTTTTCTATTCAGGTCGCTAGTCGTGAAGCTCCTGTAGAATTGGACCGCGGCCAGTCGCTCGCAGCGCTTATGTCCTCTTCGTATAGAGGCCGGTGTTGTCGCGTTGTCGTCCTGGAGAGGGGTCGGTCAGCGTGCTATTGGCTGACGTCTCCTTCACAGCCCTCTCTGCCCTGTGGATGCCGGCTGGCGTGCCGGCGCTTGACTTCACGCCGTAACAGTTTTGATCCTCTGATTACTTTACTAGACGATAAACGACAGCATCATATACAAACAACCCCTGACGACTACTCAGATGGTCTCCTAAATAGTTTGTATAGACAAGGGGCAGCAAGGGCCTATAACACTAACTTGGAGAACATCAGAAATCACTTTTTTTACTCGATGACTTTCCGTCAGTTACTCTTGCGTCATTTCTGGCAGGAAATAACGAATCCAGTCACATAACTGAGACGATATTCCATAAGCACGCAATTTAATTACAAGCCGCTTGTTTGGTACCGTGTCAGAAGCCCTCTGGAAATCTAGAAATCCAGAATCAGTCTGAAATTCCTTGTCGATTGCAGTCAACACTTCGTGTGAGTAAAGAGCTAGATTTGTTTCACAATAACGATATTTTCTAAATACGTGTTGACCGTGTGACAATAGACCTTTCTCTTCCAGGTAATTGGATACATCGACGTTAACGACATAGGCCAGTATTTTAGTGGATTACTACTTTCTAGAATTTTTGTGTAACCTCTGACTTCCCAGTCTTTGGGTACGGATATCTCATCTAGCGAGCGGTTGTATATGATCGTTAAATATGGAGCTATCGCTTCAGCATACTCTGAAGGGAACCTGATGGGTATACAGTCTGGTCTGGAAGCCTCTTTTTTTTTTTTTTCAAGCGATTTAAGTTGCTTCACTACTCCGAGGATATTGGCTTCTAAGTTAACCATGGAATATTTGCCTCGTCTTCTTTCGTAACAAAAGTTAGTTTCGTCATCGATTTTGAAAGAGAAGGTGATACACCTGATGACACAAACAAATGTTATATGAATCCATGGCCGTTGCTGGTTCGACGACGGAAGGGATGTCAGCGATGGAGGAATGACGCATGCGCAGAGTGCCGAAGAAAGAGTAGCAGCAGACGGGGGTGTTCGGCGTTATTCGAGTACACATCACAATGGTGGACAGCCTCACCAAACTCAGGTCCTGCATTCGAGGAAAGGGGCCCGCGCTCTTGAGTTAAAGTATTGTGCTTTTGGACGACAATGCAAAACCATCCACAGCAGGGCTCACATAGGATCACAACCGTCACTTCGGTTGGGATAATTGAATCAATCGGCCTAAAGCCCCGACTTTGCTCCGTCGCAGTTTCATCTGTTCCCTGCCTTGGAAACCGCACTCTCGGAACTTCAATTCCTAACCAACGCTGAGATGGAGCAGGCTGTGCTACAGTTACATACGCTACATACACCTAGTCTTACAAGAGTGGTTTCTTCAAACTGACTGCACACTGCGACGAATGTCTCAACGCCAGTGGCGATTATGTTGCAAAGTAGTGCAAGTCATATAGTTCTTGATGTCGTGGTATATTTGCTTTTTGGGCATACAGTTTATGTGTAAAAAACAGCGACAAAACTTACTTTGGAACGTCCATCGTAGCCTTCCAGTCTTGGAAGCATTTTCTTATTTTATGAAGACGTCTTTAAATATTTGTGCTGCTTTTTTTCAGACAGTATTTCACTATAGATGACCGCAACATTTGTTGAAATTCTAAGGTTACGATTAATATTAACAGCAGGGATCCAAAGAGACTTCACTGGGGCACATTCGAAGTTACTTCTATATCAAGTGATGTCTCTCCGTCCAAAATGACTTCGAGCGGTTCTAGGCGCTACAGTCCGGAACCGCTCGACCGCTACGGTCGCAGGTTCAAATCCTGCCTCGGGGATGGATGTGTGTGTTGTCCTTAGGTTAGTTAGGTTTAAGTAGTTCTAAGTTGTAGGGGACTGATGACCTCAGTAGTTAAGTCCCATAGTGCTCAGAGCCATTTGAACCATTTCAAAGTGACTTGCTGCAGCCTCTCTGCCGATAAATCCTCAAACCAGTCGTACATTTCGCTTTATCATCAGTACGGTAGTGCTTTCAATAACAGGCGTAGGTAGGTTACCTAGTCAACTGCGTTTCGGAATTCCTGTAATACTACATCCACCTGAATGCTTTGATCCCTGGCTTTCAGAATGTTATGTGAGAAAACTGAGAGCTGCCTTGATTCCTCTTTTGCATATGCAAATACTCACGAATGCTAATTGCACCTATTTAATTATTTATTGAGTTCAGTTAATTAGATGCTGTGTCTCTTGATGTATGTTATTGGACAAATGATGTAACTCAGAAAGTCGTGGCCGATTAATATTTTCCTATTCAATATGTAAGTAAATTTATGACAGATTTCATGCACCATCCGAACAGTTCGTTACTGTACAGTTTGGCGCTGTTATCTGCTTATACACACTGCTAGTGGCGTTGTAAATTGGCCCATAATAAACAAAATATCTGTTCATTCGGGTGGTAAACTGTAAAGTGAAAAACATAATTTCAGATGCGTTCATCTTGCTTCATTTGTTTACTGCTGTTCACGACCCGACGATGTGAATTTATGTATTGCAGTAATAATTCTTCCAGCACTTTCTGTCGTAGGTCGATGTTTGGATCGGAAATTTGGAAATAACATCAGTTTGCATACGTATTGATATCGGTGCGACGACTAACTGAACTGTTCGAATAATTACGTTTATGGAAGGGTCATACTTTTTAAACATTGGTGGTTACATCAGATACTAGGTCAAGACGTAAAACAGTTTTCTCAACTGTTTTTCGTAATGATCTTTGCGTAAGACGTATACTATTGTATACGTATGAAAAACGAAATTAAAGATCTGTTAGGTTACAGATAGGCAACTGGGAAGTTAAAGGCAAAAGAGAGGTAGTATCGACGATGCTTTTTAAAATAGAAACAAGACCTAGAAAAAACGTTGTGAGACTAAGTGCAAATTGAGACGCGTATAGCACGTGTGACGCTATACGACAATACAGTGCGATGCCCGACGTTACGCAGGTGTCGTTCTGGTCCAACGCGTATTGAGAGGCGTATACATATTTCGCAGGCGAATAAATTACTTCAACAGATTCATTTTTATATAAAATTATGTAGCAATATAGGTTGCAATGTATTTCAAACACATTTTAACAAAAGAATAAGAGCGGCATATACACTCCTGGAAACTGAAATAAGAACACCGTGAATTCATTGTCCCAGGAAGGGGAAACTTTATTGACACATTCCTGGGGTCAGATACATCACATGATCACACTGACAGAACCACAGGCACATAGACACAAGCAACAGAGCATGCACAATGTCGGCACTAGTACAGTGTATATCCACCTTTCGCAGCAATGCAGGCTGCTATTCTCCCATGGAGACGATCGTAGAGATGCTGGATGTAGTCCTGTGGAACGGCTTGCCATGCCATTTCCACCTGGCGCCTCAGTTGGACCAGCGTTCGTGCTGGACGTGCAGACCGCGTGAGACGACGCTTCATCCAGTCACAAACATGCTCAATGGGGGACAGATCCGGAGATCTTGCTGGCCAGGGTAGTTGACTTACACCTTCTAGAGCACGTTGGGTGGCACGGGATACATGCGGACGTGCATTGTCCTGTTGGAACAGCAAGTTCCCTTGCTGGTCTAGGAATGTTAGAACGATGGGTTCGATGACGGTTTGGATGTACCGTGCACTATTCAGTGTCCCCTCGACGATCACCAGTGGTGTATGGCCAGTGTAGCAGATCGCTCCCCACGCCATTATGCCGGGTGTTGGCCCTGTGTGCCTCGGTCGTATGCAGTCCTGATTGTGGCGCTCACCTGCACGGCGCCAAACACGCATACGACCATTATTGGCACCAAGGCAGAAGCGACTCTCATCGCTGAAGACGACACGTCTCCATTCGTCACTCCATTCACGCCTGTCGCGACACCACTGGAGGCGGGCTGCACGATGTTGGGGTGTGAGCGGAAGACGGCCTAATGGTGTGCGGGACCGTAGCCCAGCTTCATGGAGACGGTTGCGAATGGTCCTCGCCGATACCCCAGGAGCAACAGTGTCCCTAACTTGCTGGGAAGTGGCGGTGCGGTCCCCTACGGCACTGCGTAGGATCCTACGGACTTGGCGTGCATCCGTGCGTCGCTGCGGTCCGGTCCCAGGTCGACGGGCACGTGCACCTTCCGCCGACCACTAGCGACAACATCGATGTACTGTGGAGACCTCACGCCCCACGTGTTGAGCAATTCGGCGGTACGTCCACCCGGCCTCCCGCATGCCCACTATACGCCCTCGCTCAAAGTCCGTCAACTGCACATACGGTTCACGTCCACGCTGTCGCGGCATGCTACCAGTGTTAAAGACTGCGATGGAGCTCCGTATGCCACGGCAAACCGGCTGACACTGACGGCGGCGGTGCACAAATGCTGCGCAGCTAGCGCCATTCGACGGCCAACACCGCGGTTCCTGGTGTGTCCGCTGTGCCGTGCGTGTTATCATTGCTTGTACAGCCCTCTCGCAGTGTCCGGAGCAAGTATGGTGGGTCTGACACACCGGTGTCAATGTGTTCTTTTTTCCATTTCCAGGAGTGTAGTTTACTACCTAAACCAAGAAATGTCATTTAACTTAAAATACTCGTCTTATTATTTATTAATATACATTTCTTACCCTGAGCTCAAAAACAGTTACCAAAAACTACTTTAAGCTAAACCAAGTTTTTCCAGTTTGTCGGTAGAGGACCCCAACTCACTTTTTGTTAAGCCGTATTCCATTCCCCCACTAGCCCCCCCCTCCCCCCCCCCCCTCAACCTTGACCGACTTCTATAATCGCCCCTGTTCGCTCGCGCCGGTGGGCGACCCTCTGCGCTGACAGAAACGAAGAGAGCGCAGACTGTAATCTCTCTCAAATTTATTTATCTAATCGTATGGCTAGGGCCCCCTTCGGGCATGCCGTTCGCCAGGTGCCGGTCTTTCAATTTGACGCCACTTCGGCGACCTGCAGTCGATGAGGATGATAGGATGATGATGAGCACAGCACAACACCCAGTCACTGGGGGAAGAAAAGTCCCCGAACCAGCCGGGAATCGAACCGGGGTCCAGAGGTTTTGCAGTCCGTCATGCTGACCGTTCAGCTACCGGGAGCGGACATTTCTCAATCGATTTTGCAGAAACTATTCATTAAAAATATTTCATTTCTACCTTTATTGTAGTCTTACATGTCAGCTTCGTGGCGAAGTGCCCATCATCTCGCTAATGGTGATACTTACTATGATATACAAATTTTAGGAAGACGCTACGCACAATTCGGAAAGTTTGGAATGAAAAATATTTGTCACTGTGATTTTGCGTTTGGTACGCATTACACCATATGGTACTGAGAATGAAATTTAGCTAACATGTTTAATTTTTCTATAGACTTGGGAGGAGGTCTATATCTCGAGAAAATGGATGTTATGTAGCGCGCTCACTCCCGATCTCATGCCCGCGGGAATGAAATATTCATAACATCCCTCATATCTCCTAAACCACTCGAGACATGGAAATGAGATTTTGGCGAACGATAGCACACATCGAGGAGAGTATTGCGCCAATTGCCTGCCGCTGCGGCCGAGTGGTTCTAGGCGCTTCAGTCTGGAACCGCGCTACCGCTACGGTTGCAGGTTCGAATCCTGCCTCGGGCATGGATGTGTGTGATGTCCTTAGGTTAATTAAGTTTAAGTAGTTCTAAGTTCTATTGGACTGACGACCTCAGATATTAAGTCCCTAACTAACCTAAGGACAACACACACATCCATGCCCGAGGCAGGATTCGAACTTGCGACTGGCTATCTATAACTGATTAACTGCTGCATATCATGAGAAACAGCAACAACCATTTATCAAAATAAAGTAAGGATAGGCACTGATGTAAATCGTTCCTCTTCTTCACTTAAGCACTTTGGGAATAACCGGTCACATATATCCTGATTCTGAATGTACCAGACTGTGGGAGTACGTCACCTGTGCAGTATTATTTGATTTCAGGTTGAGCAATCAATTTTTAATCAACAGGCCACTGTGTCTGAACATACTGCTTCCCGTAGATAGAAATGAATCTCTGGCACAAGCTCTCCTGTTACATCGGAATGCAAAGGAAGTACAGTATACCATCTTCATTGATTAAAGCTATTGAAAATCATCCTGCCGCTTTGGCAGTCGTGAAAGAGTGTTCAGTGGACCACAAAAATATATCCTAATCATAACTGGACAAAAGTAGCGGCCAGCACTGTAATCGTTGAGCTGTCATAGAATGAACAGTATTATTTATTCAAAAGACAGGCAGTAAAAGCGTGAAATCTGTCAGAAGAGTGAATCTATGGTCATAGAGCCTTGAAATTTTCGTAATTGAAAATAGTCGCAAGTAGTGTTTTCTCAATCTGACACTAATTCCTCATACTTGCCTCAGTGGTTTTGACGCTAACGCTACTGGGTGTTCACACCTACGTTGTTTATGTGACGAAACGTACCCGATTCCATATGCTGATGCATCACCTGTGATTATTAACTTCTCCATTTCGCATCTTTGCGTTATAATTTATGAATTGGTTCGCTGATGGATGCATCATGTTGTATGAACTTCCTGTAGTAATTCATTTGTCTTAAATGGCTTGTAACTGCTTAAGGGTCTTCCAGAGCCGGAAGACTTTTAACTGCTTTGGTAGGTTGCGGCGTTAATCTGATGCCGTGTTTGGACGGAATGACCTAGATATTGTACTCCATGTGGGAAATACGAGTATATGCACTTCTCTTTATTATATTCTAAATTTGCCACTTGGAAAATGTTGAAGACATATTACAAATTCTGTAATAGTTTTTACTGAGACAGTGATGACCTCTAGGTAGTTGAAATACGTGCACTAATTTTTCCCTAATCGCTATTGGTAATTCTCCTTTTAGTATGCGTAAAACATCTCTCGCGGGCATGGGTTCATCCCAAAAAAATGGCTCTGAGCGCTATGCGACTTAACTTGTGAGGTCATCAGTCGCCTAGAACTTAGAACTAATTAAACCTAGCTAACCTAAGGACATCACACACATCCATGCCCGAGGCAGGATTCGAACCTGCGACCGTAGCGGTCACGCGGTTCCAGACTTAAGCGCCTAGAACCGCACGGCCACACCGGCCGGCGGTTCATCCCAATACGTCGCATTGTTCAAGTATCGTTCAAAGTATTTCCTTAGGTTACCACAGCGAGGGTTAAAGGATTCAGGGTTGTGCACCTGTTTACGTAGCCTCTCCTGTTCAGATCTAGACCAGTACCTGGCCATGCTTCCTCATTATAAGTCATAAATGTCGCTGGAACAAACTCGGAGCACTGACAGTCGTAAATGACAACCTCTTGTAGCGTTACAGACTAAACGAAGTATTGATAACCATGAATGTTTGTGTATCATCATCCAAAGCAGTCTGTAAATAGGTCTCCTTAAGATCGAGTTTTGCTATGTATACATCTGAGGTTAATTTAGACGTAAGTTCTTCCAATTTAGGAATTGGACAAGAATCAATGATAGATTGTGCATTTACTGTTACTTTGAAATACACACAGCTCCCTAATGGACGTTTAGGTTCCTGTAGCATCATGTTTGGCGTTGCCCATAGACTAATGATTATGGATCCTATAATTACATTCTCTTCACCGCCTTCAAATGCCTTTCTAACTTCGTCCTCTAACTCAAAGAGATTGTTGTGTGCCGCGCAAAGTTTTGACGTGATGTGTCACTTGTATTCTTTTATACCACTTGTTGGAAATTGGAGATTTGTGGTAAGGTCTTATGGGACCAAACTGCTGAGGTCATCTGTCCCTAAGCTTAGACACTACTTAATCTAACTTACACTAAGGACAACACACACACCCATGCGCGAGGGAGCACTCGAAACTCCGACGGGGACAGCAGCGCTGACCGTGACAGGACCCTTCAGACCTAATGGCTACCCAGCGCGGCTCACTTGTAGCTTCTGAAAGTATATTACTATGTATTTGCTACAGTCTTCGCAACATTTTCATGGGAAATTCGGTATGAATCCGATTCGTTCCTTCGTGAATGGTGAAATGTAATACGTTAAACAGGTCAAGATACAGAAAACTTACTGGTGTATGTGAGAATAGACTATTGTGAATTTGGCCTGTTTGATACATTGCTTGTATGCAACGTACATAATATACTGACCTTTGACTGGTATCTGTTCATTGCTGTAGCTAAAAATCGAGCTCTGAAAACTATTTCATTTCAACGGTCTTAATTTATTGTACACCTTAGATCAGTAATCGAAACTGACGAGAATGCGTCAGTTCGAAATTTTAAAGTTTTTTTTTTTTTTTTGACAATGTTACTTACAAACCGTCTTGATTTTTAAAAATGTATATTCACAGGACGGGTTTCGGTTCCTCTAGAACCATCTGCAGATCTGAAATGACAATTATACTAATTTACTATTTCACAAATGCAAATCTTTTTCATTCTATCCGATCACCATTAAATTTACCAGAACATACCTGCAATTTCGGTTACAGGAGTAACCCGTCCACACACAGCAATTTTGTATCATTGTCGTTTCAGATCTGAAAATGGTTCTAGAGGAACCGAAACCGGTCACGGGAATAAAAATTTTTGCAGTCAAGACGGATTATAAGTAACATGGTATAACCAGTGATTGCGGTATCCCATCAGGTATTATCTCTGTTTTTTAAAAACATTTTTTTGACTTGCATAATTACGGATAAAACGTTGTCACTGACTTAAAAGTTCGCGTTTGAATTACATTTTGATCGGAAAAGTTTAGTGACCTGCACGTGTTCGTTGTGGACATCCGTTGAATGTTAATTATTAATAACTTTCGTTTGACTGTGTAATTTCGTTGTCTGATTTGTTTAATGTTACATACTTCCGATCTGTGTCCAAGGTGCTGCATTAATTGCAGTGTTCGTTTCGAAGTAAAAAGGTTCCTCTCTTGTGGTTAATTCTAAAACGATCATAAGACTTCAATTACCACTAGCGAATCTGTTTATGCCGAAGAACTTTGCCGCAGTGGTAACACTGGCTCCAGTCAGACAGCCGATGTCAAACGCTATAGGGTTGGCTAACGCTGTCCAGGTCTGCCGAGCGCTGTTGGCAAGAGGGATGCACTCAGCCCTTGTGAGGCAAACTGAGGAGCTACTTGACTGAGAAGTAGCGGCTCCGGTCTCGGAAACTGACAACGGATCGGAAAGCGGTGTGCTGACCACATGCCCCACTGCCTCAATATCCAGTGACGCCTGCCTCTGAGGATGACAGGCGGTCGGTCGATACTGATGGGTCTTCCGAGGCTTCTTTGTGGAATATAGCTTCCGCAGTAGTTTGCATGTCCTGTGACTTGATGGTAAACACGGCTGAGCACTTACCGGCGCATGCCTTAAACACACCCTATGTGCCCTTGATTTAGTATCTTAAACCATTGAAAAAATGCCATCCGAATTTGTATTTTATTTTTGAGTAAGCCACAGCCACTGAGTCGATTTCTGGGGATTATTTTTCAGTTAATTGAAAGATGTCAGGGCCAGCATTAGCAGTAAGAAAATCTATGCGCTCAACATCATTTCGTAGTTGGTGTCTGATGAAATTTTGCTCCAGTTCATCATCATCATCATTTAAGACTGATTATGCCTTTCAGCGTTCAGTCTGGAGCATAGCCCCCCTTATACAATTCCTCCATGATCCCCTATTCAGTGCTAACATTGGTGCCCCTTCTGAAGTTAAACCCATTACTTCAAAATCATTCTTAACCGAATCCAAGTACCTTCTCCTCGGTCTGCCCCGACTCCTCCTACCCTCTACTGCTGAACCCATGAGTCTCTTGGGTAACCTTGCTTCTCCCATGCGTGTAACATGACCCCACCATCTAAGCCTGTTCGCTCTGACTGCTACATCTATAGAGTTCATTCCCAGTTTTTCTCTGATTTCCTCATTGTGGACACCCTCCTGCCATTGTTCCCATCTACTAGTAGCTGCAATCATCCTAGCTACTTTCATATCCGTAACCTCAACCTTGTTGATAAGGCAACCTGAATCCACCCAGCTTTCGCTCCCATACATCAAAGTTGGTAGAAAGATTGAACGGTGCACAGATAGTCTTGGTACTGACTTCCTTCTTGCAGAAGAGAGTAGATCGTAGCTGAGCGCTCACTGCATTAGCTTTGCTGCACCTCGCTTCCAGTTCTTTCACTATGTTGCCATCCTGTGAGAATATGCATCCTAAGTACTTGAAACCGTCCACCTGTTCTAACTTTGTTCCTCCTATTTGGCACTCAATCCGTTTATATTTCTTTCCCACTAACATTACTTTCGTTTTGGAGATGCTAATCTTCATACCATAGGCCGGCCGCGGTGGTCGTGTGGTTCTAGGCGCTCCAGTCCGGAGCCGCACTGCTGCTACGGTCGCAGGTTCGAATCCTGCCTCGGGCATGGATGTGTGTGATGTCCTTAGGTTAGTTAGGTTTAATTAGTTCTGAGTTCTAGGGGACTGATGACCACAGCAGTTGAGTCCCATAGCGCTCAGAGCCATTTTTTCTTCATACCATAGTCCTTACATTTCTGATCTAGCTCTGAAATCTTACTTTGCAAACTTTCAATCGAATCTGCCATCACAACTAAGTCATCCGCATACGCCAGACTGCTTATTTTGTGTTCACATATCTTAATCTCACCCAGCCAGCATATGATCCATAAATAATATGAACAACAGTGGAGACAGGTTGCAGCCTTGTCTTACCCCTGAAACTACTCTGAACCATGAACTCAGTTTACCGTCAACTCTAACTGCTGCCTGACTGTCCATGTAAAGACCTTTAATTGCTTGCAAAAGTTTGCCTCCTATTCCATAATCTAGTACAACAGACAATAACTTCCTCCTAGGAACCCGGTCATATGCCTTTTCTAGATCTATAAAGCATAGATACAATTCCCTGTTCCACTCATAACACTTCATCATTATTTGCCGTAAGCTAAAGATCTGGTCCTGACAACCTCTAAGAGGCCTAAACCCACACTGATTTTCATCCAATTGGTTCTCAACTAATACTCGCAGTTTCCTTTCAACAATACCTGAGAAGATTTTACCCACAACGCTGATTAAAGAGATACATCTGTAGTTGTTACAATCTTTTCTGTTTACATATTTAAAGATTGGTGTGATTACTGCTTTTGTAAAGTCTGGTGGAACCTGTCCCGACTCCCAATTATCCTGTGTAGCCATTTAAGACCTGACATTGCACTGTATTCGATGAGTTCCGACTTAATTTCATCCACCCCAGCCGCTTTATTGCACTGCAATCTATTGACCATTTTCTCCACTTCCTCAAATGTTCATGGTGGTTCATGGTGTGGGTTCCTGTAGTCATGTCCTAGTTCATGAACCACGGGCAACGTATGAGTGGCCAAGTAAGTGGTCCCGACAGTCGGGATACCAGTTACTTTGGAATAAGGCTGGGCATCTCGGAGATATTCTGAGTCGTGGTCACCTTTGTGCTCATACGGCAAAGACTACCAAATCCACCGGTTAGTCCCTCAGCCGTTAGGGGTAAAACCCAATGGGACTCGGGGCAAGTAAGTCTAGCAACCTGCTTCCTTGGTACTTTAAATATGATGCTGGCAACAATCAGAGCAAAATGCCTTTTGCTCCAGTTGGGAGATGTAATTCTTCCAGGCTCCACGTTTACAGACAAACAGCAGAAATGATTGCGGCCACATTTTAAGAGTTGTTTATTGGCCATGTTGCTTGTCAGCTTCTAGTTAGACAAGGCATGACAGAAGAACCTTTGCGTACTGGAGGACCCCTGCGAAAGTAGCACCACTGGATGCTGCAAGTGATGTTGAGCCACGTCTGAAAAGCACAGGCCAGAACAGTACAAAAAGTCCTCTAAATCTTTCTGGAAAGGAAATGGGATTAGCAGTTCAGGAAATATGTTTATGTGGAGTATCCTGAATTTCCAGGCAATGGTCACATAATGTCGAAGTATTGCCACATCAAACTGTCACTTGCATTCACCGGTATTCTGCCAGTATTTTGTAAGGACAGAAAGCCGTTCTTCATTTCACTTGAAATTACTTCCGAAGTAATGACGGGTTTCTCCGATCGTACAGTCATTCCGAAAAAATTTCACATCTGACATTTCCCGCTACGTGCTGAATCTCTTGTTCGTATGAAAGTTTTTGAATGTATTCATCTGTGTTTTCACTTGAAAAAGATAGTGAAATTATGTTGGATTTGACCCACACATTTACAACCGAGACGTATCTTCACAAATCCATTTACAGCCGAGGGATGCAGAACACGAATTTTTCGCTGCCGAAAAATTGCTATAACTTTGTTATGCAAACTCGGCCACATCTAAATCTAATGTATACATAACATACAACCGACGAAAACGCAAAAACTTGCTGTATGCCCTGAAAGCTGTAACGATCAAGTAGCGAAGCTCCCACAGTTCGTTGGTCCCGTTTCTATTCATTGCTGGTTCCAGCGACGAAATCCATTCAGCGTGCCTCTCCAGGACACGGAGTTATCCACCACTTACGCACTTGAATAGGGGCCCGTGTATTGCACCTACACATACGTATGTGCCGTATTCACAGGTACGGCGTCACCAGGAGCAAAGGGGCGACCTAACGCCCTCGTCCGCGCGTCTATTCACACAGCATGACGGCTGCGTGTGCCTAGTGTTTACAACGGCTCTGCAGGAGATGGAGGCCCATTCTTCAAAACAGACGCGGGTCACAGCACATTCATTATATGGCCTTCATAAGCAGACCCTCCCATTTTCGTGGAACACTCTGCCGCCAGATAGCAACAGCTCACAAGTACACTACTGGCAATTAAAATTGCTACACCAAGAGGAAATGCAGATGAGAAACAGATATTCCTTGGACAAAGATATTATACTAGAACTGACATGTGGTTACATTTTCACGCAATTTGGGTGCATAGATCCCGACAAATCAGTACCCAGAACAACCACCTCTGTCCCTAATAACGGCCTTGATACGCCTGGGCATTGAGTCAAACAGAGCTTGGATGGCGTGTACAAGTACAGCTGTCCATGCAGCTTCAACACGACACCGCAGTTCATCAAGAGTAGTGACGGGCGTATTGTGACGAGCCAGTTGCTCGGCCACGATTGACGTTTTTAATTTGTGAGATGTCTGGAGAATATTCTGGCCAGGGTAGCAGTCGAACATTTTCTGTACCCAGAAAGGCCAGTACAGAACCAGCAATATGCGGTCGTGCATTATCCTGCTGAAATGTAGGGTTTCGCAGGGATCGAATGAAGGTTAGCGCCACGGGTTGTAACTTATCTGAAATGTAACGTCCACTGTTCAAAGTGCCGTCAATGCGAACGAGAGGTGACCGAGAGGTGTAACCATTGGCACCCCATACCATCACGCCGGGTGGTACGATAACGAATACACGCTTCCAATGTGCGTTCACCGCGATGTCGTCAAACACGGATGCGACCATCATGATGCTGTAAATAGAACCTGGATTCATTCGAAAAAAATGACGGTTTGCCATTCGTGCACCCAGGTTCGTCTATGAGTACACCATAGCAGGCGCTCCTGTGATGCAGCGTCAACGGTAACCACAGCAATGGTCCTCGAGTTGAGCCGGCCGGTGTAGCCGTGCGGTTCTAGACGCTTCAGTCTGGAACCGCGTGACCGCTACGGTCGCAGGTTCGAATCCTGCCTCGGGCATGGATGTGTGTGATGTCCTTAGGTTAGTTAGGTTTAAGTAGTTCTAAGTCTAGGAGACTGATGACCTCAGATGTTAATTCGGGTAGTGCTTAGAGCTATTTATTTTTATTTTTAATTTATTTCATTTTTTTTTTTTTACCGAGATCAGGTGACCGTGCCGGCCATGCATTTGGAATCGATCGGCTGATAAATCGATCGTTTCGAAACGTGTTTCGGAGAAGCAGGTGAACTTCACGAGCGATAAGCGGTGGGCCCCCATCTTGCATGAAAATTGTTGCCTTCAGTGCGTCTCTCTCCTGTAGGGCGTGTATAACATGCTGGCGAAGCATATCGTAGTAACGCTAGTCAGTCACACTGCACGTCTTTGGTCCTTGAGCGCCTACCTCTTCAAAAAAATTGGGCCAATGATGAACGTAGCCGTGAACGCACACCATACGGTGACACGTTCGCTCTACAAAGGAACTTGATGCACAGTGGCTGGAGGTGAAGATCCCCGCACTCTGCAGCTCTGTGTTTTCATCTCACCCGTCAGAGAAAAATGAGCTTCGTCTGTCAATAGGATGGTCCGGGGCCAGCCCTCATGAACCTAAGTCCTTGCGAGAAACTGGAGAGCCAAGTCAACACGTCGTTGTGCGTTCTGTGGCGCCAGCTGCTGTACGATATGGATCTTGTACGGATACCATTTGAGAATAGTTCGAAGCACCTTCATACAGTGTGGCCGCGCGCTGTAGCCACGCGGTCGAGCCGCCTTGTCACGGATCGCACAGCTGCACCCGTCGGAGGTTCGAGTCCTCCCTAGGGAATGAGTGTGTGTATTGTCCTTCGTTTAAGTTAGTTTAAGTTAGATTAAGTAGTGAGTAAGCCAAGGAACCGATGAGCTCAGCCGTTTGGTCTCATAGGAACTTACCACAACTTTCCAAAATTTTCTGTACAGTGATATTCCCAGTTTTCAGTTGTTCCCATTTTTGTGCTAGCACTGTGAACATGATCAGTGATCAGTGTATTTGTACGACAGCACCGTGTGTACCACGCATTTCTCAAAATACTTCAAAACTGACTAGAAAAAAAAATGGTGGAAATATGTGAAGAAATCGAAAATGGAATGACTGTCGGGAGAGCTGACCTAGTAAGTAGAAGAATCAAATCAAGCTTCGGTGGAATTAAAGAACAAGGGTGATAGCAGTACCAGAGGAATGGAATATTTCACTACTAAACGCAGAAGAGACACCGCATGTGTGGAATGAGGACCTTGAAGACATCTATGAGAAATAAAACCTCTCTGGTGACTTAATAGAAGAAGAAGTTGATACATATTACATAGGGTAGTCAGTATTAGTCACAATCTGACTGCTTTGGAAGACTTGATCGGGTAAGGCAGAAGGGATAGGTAACATTGCATCGGAATTTCTAAAATCATTTGGAGAAGTGTCAACCAAGCGACTACTCCAGCTGGAGTGTAGAAAATTAGAGCCCGGCGACGTACCATCAAACATTCGGAAAAAATATCATTCACACAAATCAGAACATACCAAGTGCAGATGCGGGCGAGAAATATCGCACCATCAGCTTGACACACGACAGTTACTGACAACGGCAATAAACAGAAAAATGGAAAAGTAAGCTAAGGATTTGTAAGATGTCGATTTGTTTCGCTTTAGGAAAGGTAAATGCGCTTGATACTGCAAGCAGGACTGAATAAAAATCAAGAGACATTCACTGGATATGTCGAACGAGAAAAAGCGTAAAGTGGAGCATGATGTTGGAAATCCTGGGAGTAATAGGAGTAAGCCATATGAAAAGGCGGGCGATACACAAAATGTACAAGAACTAAGAGGTAACAATAAGATTGGTACATCAAGAAAGAAATGGTTGGATTAATTAGGAAATAAAACAGGGATGCCTCTACTGTTCTGTCTGTCACCGAAGAAGCAATGACGAAAATAAAAGAAAGTTTCAAGAGTACGATTAAATTCAAAGCAAAATGATATAAATGATAAGATTCGTTGATCATATTGCTATTTTCATTGAAAGTGAAGAAGAATTACAAGATCCGCTAAATGCAAAGAACTGTCCGATGAGCATGCAATATGGATTGAGCATAAATTAGGAAACGACAAAAGTAATGAGCAGTAGCAGAAAGGAGAACAGCGACAATCTTAGCATCAAAACTAGTGATCATGAGGCCGATAAAGAAGAGGAATTCTGCTACCTCGAAGCAAAATAACGCACAGCGCATGAAGCAAGGAGGACATAGAAAGCAGATTAACACTGGCAAAAAGGGTACTCTTCACCAAGAGAAATCTCCTGGTATCAAACAAAGGCCTTAAATTGAGGAAGAAATTTCAAACATACGTTTGGTAGTGAATCACGGACAAATAGATAAGAATCGAAGCGCTTTATATGTGGTACAACAGAGTAATGTCGAAAATTAGGTTGGCTGGTTCAAATGGCTCTGAGCACTATGGGACTTAACGTCTATGGTCATGACTCCCCTAGAACTTAGAACTACTTAAACCTAACTAACCTAAGGACAGCACACAACACCCAGCCATCACGAGGCAGAGAAAATCCCTGACCCCGCCGGGAATCGAACCCGGGAACCCGGGCGTGGGAAACGAGAACGCTACCGCACGACCACGAGATGCGGGTGAAAATTAGGTGAAATGGTAAGAAGAGGAATTAGAAGGATGTACGCAGAATCGGCGAAGAACGGAACACGCAGAAAATACTGTAAAGAAGAACTCAACTAAAAAACTAGGGACGGGAAATATGATATAGGTGGTGACCCGGTAAAGATAGCTACTCAAACTGGTGGCACTAATATGCATCTCGCGCAAATGTTTCAGCGTCATGATAGGCCTCATCTTAATGCGTTAACATGGCGCTGCAGAGGGCTCTAGTGGCAGAGGACATGGGACGCATTTCAGTGATGCCAGTTGGGTCTATCAGTAGATTGGGTTTTACTAGGCATGGACTGCACCTCAATAGGTATAGGAAGGGGAGGCTGGCAAAACGTATAGGTAACAGTCTAGTGGTTGGTGGTGAGATCACTCGTGGAAAAATTCCTGTAGTAGTTGGTGTTAGAGCTGCATCTCTTTTTGGATTGAAGTCAGCTGATAGCTATACCTGCTTAAAGGAAGTTCCTCTAAGTAAAGGCTCACCTTCAGAGGACGTAATGTTTCCAAGTAGAGAAGGAATTAGCGTATTTCATCAAAATATAAAAGGTCTAAGAGATAAAGCTAGTGAACTGCTTATAGAAGTTGACTCTGAAATCATTGGTATATCGGAGGACCACTTAAATAATTTGGCAATTCAGAGACTTCCATTAGCAAGATACAGATTGGATGACTGTTTTTCAGGGATTTCCATGCTGAGTGGGGGAGTGACTTTGTACGTAAAAAACAGTGTTTAAGTCGATAGACGTATCACGGCACTGCACTGGTCAGATATTTGAAAGTTGTGCAGAGGCAGTTGAATTTAGTGAAATTAAACTTCTAATTGTTGTTGTTTTTAGGTCCCCAATCTCTGACTTCCGAGCATTTCTGCTCAAGCTAGAGAGGGCTCATGATTCACTTTGTAGGAAGTACCAGAAATTAGTTACATGAGTGACTTCAAAATAAATTTTGCATAAGATGGTGCAAGGAGAAGTACGTTGGTAGATCTCCTAAGTTCAAATGATCTGATGCAGACGGTGTTTTTTCCAACTAGGATGCAGAGGAACAGTAGCACAGCTATATTTTATTCATTCTTCATTACCAGATAGGCATTCTATTAGTACCAGGGTGATGGCCTTTCAGACCATGATGCACAAATTTTAACACTAAAAGGCTTTTGTACTCAAACAAATGTCACATTTAATTACAAACCATGTAAGAAAGTTAATCCAACAGCAATAGAGATATTTTTAAACCATGTCAAGGAACAAGAGTGGCAGGATGTTTATAGTGCCGATAACATAGATGACAAATATAATGCTTTCCTTAACACATTTCTCATGCTCTTTGAGTGTTGCTTTCCATTAGAACGTTCTATACGAGGCACTAGCAGTAATGGACAGCCCGGGTGGCTGACTAGTGGGATAAGGATATCGTGTAGAACAAAGCGGGAATTACATCAAAATGTTACAAGTAGTGACAATCAGTCTACAGTAGCCCATTACAAACAGTACTGTAACGTTCTTAAAAATGTTATTAGAAAGGTAAAGAGCATGTTGTGTGCAAATAGAATAGCTAATTCATAGGTTAAACCATATGGTTAGTTTTGAAGGAAGTGTCTGGTCAGCAGCACAAGGTCGATGATATGAAGTCAGTTCGTAATAAAAATGTTTCTGTTTCTGTTAAATCAGATAAATGTACAGTATTTAACAATCATTTTCAGGGAACTGCTGGTGAATTAAATAAAAATTTAGTTTCTACAGAGAATCGTATAACTTCCTTGCCAAATGCCTTTCCGAGATTGATATCTGAAATACCCTTCTGTGATACATACAACGGGAAGACTGAGTCAATAATTAAGTCACTGAAGACTGTGGACTCAAGGATATGATGCAGGGCGTAGGAGAAAATTAAAGTACTGTGCGGCTCATGTTAGCCCCGTATTTAGCCATATTTGTAATATTTCCTTTAGGAATGTTCAGTTTCCTGAACGATTACTCAGTAGTAAAGCCGCTTTATAGAAAGGGCGAAAGAGATAATGTAGACGATTTTAGACTCATTTCTATGCCAAAGGTGTTTGACAAAATTATTGAAAAGGCTGTATATGTAAGAAAAAATTATCATTTTATATCCCACCAGTTGCTATCAAATGTAAAAATCGGCTTTAGAAGTCTTTTAACAACTGAAAATGCTATGTTCTCGCTTCTCTGTGAGGTACTAGATGGGTTAAACAAAATGTTTCGAAAGCTAGGCATATTTTTTGATTTAACTAAGGCGTTTGATTATGTTGATCACAAAATATTGCTCCAGAAGTTGGATCATTACGGAATACGGGAAGTATCTCTCAGTTGGTTCATCTCTACTTTAGCAACAGACAGCAAAAGGTTTTCATTCACTGTAAATCTATAAAGGGTTTGGGAAAGCGGGGAGGCGGTTGTTGCGTGGCGACAGTATGCAGGAGGTCGAGCTGTCAGGATTTGAGAATGGGCATGCAGGGCTGCCGTTAAATGACAAAACAGTAAATTAGGTACAATAAAGAGGATGTGTTTCAATGTACGGTGTAGAAGGGGCGCGCCTAGGATTGCAAGTTATCAGAACTAATTGAAATGGGCAACGGAAGGGAAAGCGGTGGCCAGTCGTGAAGAGCAGAGCCAGAGGCTCTGATTTCCGAAAAGACGTCTGTTCTGCTCTAGGTCTGGATGACAAGAGAGAGAAGCAACTGTGATCTGCACCGCCGCTGTGTGGCTGGATTGAAGAGTTTTTAGCAAACAGAACAGAGCATGTTGTTATCAATGGAGAGACGTCTACAGACGTTAAAGTAAGCTCTGGCGTGCCACAGGGGAGTGTTATGGGACCATTGCTTTTCACAATATATATAAATGGCCTAGTAGATAGTGTCGGAAGTTCCATGCGGCTTTTCGCGGATGATGCTGTAGTATACAGAGAAGTTGCAGCATTAGAAAATTGTAGCGAAATGCAGGAATATCTGCAGCGGTTAGGCACTTGGTGCAGGGAGTGGCAACTGACCCTTAACATAGACAAATGTAATGTATTGCGAATACATAGAAAGAAAGATCCTTTATTGTATGATTACATGATAGCGGAACAAACACTGGTAGCAGTTACTTCTGTAAAATATCTAGGAGTATGCGTGCGGAACGATTTGAAGTGGAATGATCATATAAATTTAATTGTTGGTAAGGCGGGTGCCAGGTTGAGATTCATTGGGAGAGTCCTTGGAAAATGTAGTCCATCAACAAAGGAGGTGGATTACAAAACACTCGTTCGACCTATACTTGAGTATTGCTCATTAGTGTGGGATCCGTACCAGATCGGGTTGACGAAGATCCAAAGAAGAGCGGCCTGTTTCGTCACTGGGTTATTTGGTAACCGTGATAGCGTGACGGAGATGTTTAGCAAACTCAAGTGGCAGACTCTGCAAGAGAGGCGCTCTGCATCGCGGTGTAGATTGCTCGTCAGGTTTCGAGAGGGTGCGTTTCTGGATGAGGTATCGAATATATTGCTTCCCCCTACTTATACCTCCAGAGGAGATTACGAACGTAAAATTAGAGAGATTCGAGCGAGCACGGAGGCTTTCAGACAGTCGTTCTTCCCGCGAACCATACGCGACTGGAACAGAAAAGGGAGATAATGACAGTGGCACGTAAAGTGCCCTCCGCCACACACCGTTGGGTGGCTTGCGGAGTATAAATGTAGATGTAGATGTAGACTCCAGCGTTCACAGACGTGATCGGTATCCCGCGCACGCTATTGGCTAAAACCAATGGCGTGAATTCGCTAGCAGTTTCAGCAGGGCGTCTCTTGTCAGCAGCTTTTAACTGGACAGTACTGCCACAGTTTTGAAAGACAAGCAACTCGTGTCACGTACACACGGCGTAAGTTACTCGTGGAGAACACTTGTCAAGATTTGATTGGGCCTTTGAAATAAATTACTTAAACCGATCCCCTAAAATATTCTTTGACTGGCAGCCACCATATACATCACAATGTTGAGAATGTCTGTGATATGGGGTCTGAATGGGGCACGGTCAAGTGGTGGGTGCCCCAGGGATCAGTGTTAGAGCCACTCCTGTTCCTTATTTATATAAATTATATGCCCTCTAGTATTACAGGTAACTCTAAAATACACTCCTGGAAATGGAAAAAAGAACACATTGACACCGGTGTGTTAGACCCACCATACTGGCTCCGGACACTGCGAGAGGGCTGTACAAGCAATGATCAAACGCACGGCACAGCGGACACACCAGGAACCGCGGTGTTGGCCGTCGAATGGCGCTAGCTGCGCAGCATTTGTGCACCGCCGCCGTCAGTGTCAGCCAGTTTGCCGTGGCATACGGAGCTCCATCGCAGTCTTTAACACTGGTAGCATGCCGCGACAGCGTGGACGTGAACCGTATGTGCAGTTGACGGACTTTGAGCGAGGGCGTATAGTGGGCATGCGGGAGGCCGGGTGGACGTACCGCCGAATTGCTCAACACGTGGGGCGTGAGGTCTCCACAGTACATCGATGTTGTCGCCAGTGGTCGGCGGAAGGTGCACATGCCCGTCGACCTGGGACCGGACCGCAGCGACGCACGGATGCACGCCAAGACCGTAGGATCCTACGCAGTGCCGTAGGGGACCGCACCGCCACTTCCCAGCAAATTAGGGACACTGTTGCTCCTGGGGTATCGGCGAGGACCATTCGCAACCGTCTCCATGAAGCTGGGCCACGGTCCCGCACACCGTTAGGCCGTCTTCCGCTCACGCCCCAACATCGTGCAGCCCGCCTCCAGTGGTGTCGCGACAGGCGTGAATGGAGGGACGAATGGAGACGTGTCGTCTTCAGCGATGAGAGTCGCTTCTGCCTTGGTGCCAATGATGGTCGTATGCGTATTTGGCGCCATGCAGGTGAGCGCCACAA
This sequence comes from Schistocerca serialis cubense, assembly GCF_023864345.2. Classification (NCBI taxonomy): domain Eukaryota; kingdom Metazoa; phylum Arthropoda; class Insecta; order Orthoptera; family Acrididae; genus Schistocerca; species Schistocerca serialis. The sequence goes on along the minus strand of NC_064647.1, from coordinate 216,704,059 downwards.
TCAGGACTGCATACGACCGAGGCACACAGGGCCAACACCCGGCATCATGGTGTGGGGAGCAATCTCCTACACTGGCCGTACACCACTGGTGATCGTCGAGGGGACACTGAATAGTGCACGGTACATCCAAACCGTCATCGAACCCATCGTTCTACCATTCCTAGACCGGCAAGGGAACTTGCTGTTCCAACAGGACAATGCACGTCCGCATGTATCCCGTGCCACCCAACGTGCTCTAGAAGGTGTAAGTCAACTACCCTGGCCAGCAAGATCTCCGGATCTGTCCCCCATTGAGCATGTTTGGGACTGGATGAAGCGTCGTCTCACGCGGTCTGCACATCCAGCACGAACGCTGGTCCAACTGAGGCACCAGGTGGAAATGGCATGGCAAGCCGTTCCACAGGACTACATCCAGCATCTCTACGATCGTCTCCATGGGAGAATAGCAGCCTGCATTGCTGCGAAAGGTGGATATACACTGTACTAGTGCCGACATTGTGCATGCTCTGTTGCCTGTGTCTATGTGCCTGTGGTTCTGTCAGTGTGATCATGTGATGTATCTGACCCCAGGAATGTGTCAATAAAGTTTCCCCTTCCTGGGACAATGAATTCACGGTGTTCTTATTTCAATTTCCAGGAGTGTATTTCTGTTTGCTGATGACACTAGCTTGCTAGTAATGGATGTTGTGTGCAACATTGGGTCGGTTTCAAATATTACGGTTCATGACTTAAGTTCATGGCTTATAGAAAATAAAGTAACGCTAAATCACAGTAAGACTAAGTTTTTACAGTTTCTAACACACAATTCAACAAAACCTGACGTTTTCATTTCACAGATTGGGCTGAATGAAACTGAACATTTCAAATTTCTAGGTGTTCAGATGGATAGTAAATCTTTGTGAAAAGCACACGTTCAGGATCTTGTTCAAAGACTTGCTGCTAGCAAGTTTTACTATTTGAAAGGTATTTGAAGTCCGTGCTCGTTCGACATGAAAATTATTCTACTTTGCTTATTTTCATTCGCTTATGTCGTATGGTACTGCATTTTGGGGTAATTCTTCCCATTGTAAAAGGATCTATGTTCCTCAGTAACGGGGGGTTGGGGGAATAAGTGGTGTAAGTTCACAAACCTCTTGTCGACCCCTGTTCACGAGTCTGGGTATTTTGACATTGACCTCTCAATATATATATATTCCTTACTGTCGTTTCTTGTTAAGAGTATTAGCTTATTCCCAAGAATAAGCAGCTTTTACTCAGTTAATGCTGGGCAGAAATCAAACCTGCATTTTGATCGGACTACTTCAAATCTTGTGCAGAAAGTTGTGCAGTATATTGCTGTATCCATTTCCAATAAGCTACCACTCCAATTCAAAACTCTAAGCAGTAATCTACGCGCTTTGAAATCTAAACTGAAGAGTTTCCTCATGGGTCCTCCTATTCTGTCGAGGAGTCCCTTGAAAAATTAAGCTGATTTTTGTTGTATTGTTGATTTCGTTTACTTAAACTTATGGACTGTCTTTTTTCGGGTTCATAAATATTTTCTTTTTATCTGTTATTACTTTTATGTTCTAATTTCTTGTACTGATACGTTCCATGACCTTGGATATTTGCTACTCAATTTGGTCATACGGATCTTGACGTGTAAATAAGTAAATAAATAAACTAAGCTCGGTCCCAACAGGTCTAGGATGACGCTAAAAGTAAAGACCGACCGCCGTGTCATCCTCATCCGAAAGACGTCAGTGGATGCGATTATGGTGGGGCCTGTGGTCAGCAGACCGCTCTCCAGGCTGTTGTCAGTTTTCGTGACGGGTCCCGCTACTTCTCTGTGAAGTAGCTGTTCAGTTTGTCTCACAAGAGCTGAGTGCACCCTCCCTCCCCCCCCCCCCCCCAATTGCCAACAGAGATCGGCAGACCGAACGATCACCCATTCAGGTACTAGCCAATCCCAAAAGTGCTTAATTTCGGCGATCTGGATAGAACCGCTTTTACCACTGCGGTAAGGCCGTTGGCGCAAAGAAGAGGTGACAGAAGAACTGGACTTGTGTTAAGACATCAGGGAGTAATCTCCATGGTTCGAGAGGAACCTTAGAGGGTAAAAACTGTGGGAGAAGACAAAGATTAGGACAGATCCAACAAATGCCTGAGGTCATTGGGCGCAAGTACTACTCTGAGATGATGAGGTCAGCACAGGAGAGATATTCACGGTGGACCACATCAAACCAATCAGAAGATTTACGGCTCAAAAAAATAAAACGGCAGTCTGATCATAGTGATAAACCCATCATGTCAGTATATACACGACACTGAGTTGCGTATATTGACAGTATACGCACCACGTCATAAAACAGCACCTGTGTGGCATTGGTTTATGGAAAATTACATTAATTAAATCGAATAGCTTGCCCAAAATCCCGACCTGACACAAGTGCAACAGCACTGGCATGAGTAAGATCGTCTACTTGGCTCGAAACCACAGGGTCCACCACTACCTTCCCGATTACTGATCTTGGTGAAGAGCTACAATTCCTTGACAAACATCCAAACCGTCATAAAGACGACGTGTGGTTACACTAATGTCCACAAGCAGGTGTCAAGGTACTGTTAACCAGACTGTGTATGTGAGCTGTGGATGCTGCCCAATAGGGCTGAAATACATGTACACTACAAGACCAAATGTATCCTGACACATCGCTGAAAATTACAAGTTCGTGGCGCCCTCCATCAGCAATACTGGAATTCCATATGATGTTGGCTCACCCTCTTGATGATAGCTTCCACTCTTGCAGGCATACGTTCAGTCAGGTGCTGTAAGATTTCTTGCGGAATGGAAGCCCATTCTTCACGGAGTGCTGCACTGAGGATAGGTATCGATGTCGGTCGGTGAGGCCTGGCACGAAGTCGCAGTTCAAAAACATCCCAAATGTGTTCTATAGGTTTCAGTTGAGGACTCTTTGCAGTCCAGTCCATTAGAGGGATGTTATTGTCGTGTGGCCGTGCATTATGAATAGGTGCTCGATCGTGTTGAAAGATGCAATCGCCGTCCTGGAATTGATCTTCAACAGTGGGAAGCAACAAGGTGCTTCAAACATCAATGTAGACCTGTCCTGTGAAAGTGCCACGCAAAACAAGTGGTGCAATCCCCTGCATGAAAAACACGTCCACGCCATAACACCATCCGAATTTTAGTGTTGGCACTACACACGCTGGCAGATGACGTTCACCGGGAATTCTCCGTACAAACACCCTACCATCGGATCGCCACATCGTTTACCGTGATTCGTCACTCCACACAACGTTTTTCCACTGTTCAATCGTCCGATCCTTACGCTCCGTACACCAAGCGAAGCGTCTTTGGCATTTATCGGCGTGATGTGTGAATTATGAGAAGTGTAACTTAAGGCAGTTTGGAATTCCTGTGTGTGGTCTGGATGGATGTCTGGCTATTACACATTACGACCCTCTTCAACTGTCGGCGGTCTCTGTCAGTCAACAGACGACATCGGGCTGTACGCTTTGGTGCTGTACGTGTCCCTTCATGTTTCCACTTCATGGTCACATGGGAAACTGTGGACCTTAGAAGTGAGGAAATCTCGCGTACAGGCGTATGACACAAGTGACACCCAGTCACCTGATCACTTTGGAAGTCTGTGAGTTCCGTGGAGCTTCCCATTCAGCTCTCACGAAGTCTGTTGACTACCGAGGTCGCTGATATGGAGTATCTGGTAGTAGGTTGCAGCACAATGAACGTAACATGAAAAACCTACTTTTTGGCGGTTTCCGGATACTTCGCATAGTGTAGCTCACATTTTTACCAATTTAGCTGTCTATAAATTTTGGTGTTTCTCACGCCATGTATCTTGTTTCTTCAGCTGAAATTTTGAGACCAGTTCTATTTGCTGTTTTTTTCAGAGGATTTAATTGAATAACTGCTTCAATCAGATTTTCTGAAAGTACTGCAGAATCGTTTGCAAAAGGCAGGCAGTTTACCTTAATTCCAATTTTTTCCCTTCCTAGAATTGTTGGTTAAATTCTGCGATTTTTTCAGCTCCAAATTCCAAATTATTATAGCTTTTTGTAGGACTCAGTTAGACAGTAAGGCTGATAAACTATCCTCTTGTATATCACCAGTTTTTATTTTAAATGCGTGAGACACTTATCCCATAAATTTAGTTGAAAAATCGTATTTCTCAGAGATTCATGAGCTATATTTGCCAATATCGCTTTATCACCACACTCTCTTATAATTTTATTCATTGTTTCATTGTCTACAGAATCACATTCTTTTTGTGAAATCAGTAAAGGATGGACAGGTTTACTGGTTAACGTTCTGTGACGAATTATTGATTTTAAGTTAAAAATGTGTTCAATGCGGGATTCTCCCTTTCTTAAACCTCTCTGATATCCTCACAAATGTTTTCGTAAGATATCTACAACTCTGTCTGGATGAATTATAGGTAATACTTCGTTGCTCCTGGCACCAATGACTCTTCTGTAATTAACGACACTGTTTATCTTCCTTTCTTGCAGCGGGTTGATTGACGCTATTTTCCAGTCTTCTGGAACTTTTCCAGTTCTTCAAATGTTCTCAAAGAGCAGTTGTAGAGCATTTATGATAATTGTTTCCGACCATTTCAACAATTCGGTCTGTACTGATATATAAAAGTGTTTTGCCATTTTCATCTTTGAAACAATTATTTTTCTTTCAGTTTTTACGATTATTTTTCGAATCCTTTTTCTTCTGTGTGTCTGGGACATCCTGGTTTTTGGGACTCCCTGGGCAATGACACCCGCGCCGCAGCCTTGTTACGCCCTTGTATTTAAGGCCCTTGAAATGGCACGACCGGTATTTGTACCCTTCCTTCCCAAATCCGAGGGCATGCTTCCTCTCTGTTAACCTCGTTGTCGACGGAACGTTCAGCCGTTCTCACTCTTCCATTCCCCTCGAGCCGAAACTAACCTCACAATCAAAAACTACTTTAAAATTTAGAAAGCATCTGTAACTGGAGCAAAACAATGATTGGCATAAAATTCTACGAAATAAAAAAAAACAGTCTTGATCGCTTTTTCTGATTTTTATTCCTTAGTAATCAGTTTCAGCCCTTTATTCTGATAATCTGCAGGCTTTTCTCCGCAGCAATATAGTAATAATACATATTCAGTATTGGGGGATGAAAATATGGTTTGAGGTGATTTTTTTAAAAAAATGCTTTCATTGCGAGAGAAAAAAATTGGGAAATTTGTGATAAGTTCCTGTGGGACCAAACTGCTGAGGTCATCGGTCCCTAGGCTTACACACTACTTAATCCAACTTAAACTAACCTACGCTAAGGACAACACAGCACTCATGCCCGAGGGAGAACTCGAACCTCCGACGGGTGGAGCCGCGCGAACTGTGGCAAGGCGCCCCTAGACTGCGCGGCTACTGTGCGCAACTTCATTGCGAGACCTGAACCTAATGGTTGAAGTAGGGATATCGATGCCCACTCTTGCACTTCAGAACTTCTGGAAGCGTGAAATGAGAATTGTGGGGCCCCTAGTTTACCGGAAAGTTTCAGCAGTCGAGGAGTCGTTTCGGAGTGTAATATGCAACGTGAGGAGTTATTCTGAATTCCAGAAGAAATGAGACAATTTTTTTTTCCTCTGTAAATTGGAGATATGAACGACAGCGATGCGCAAAGAAAAAGAAGACGTCTGACCGAAATGACAAGTTAAAACAAGTTCCCTCTGGCAGCCGGACACGCTCGCAGTCGGAGGAGTTGCGAGCTTATTTACATACAGTGGCACTGCACGTAGATGGGGCGAGAGCGACGCTCGCAACTCGTAAACTTGTTTGCGAGAGCAGAGTGGCGGCAGCTCCACAAAGGCGTCCGCATTTTAATTTCCGACGAGCCATCAGGAGCTCTCGGTGCCCGCGGGTCCTTTAGGAAGTGTTTGTCAAACTTTTGCCTCCCTCTACTTCTCTCTCTCTCTCTCCTGTTCTTCCTGCCTCTTCCTCCTCCTCCTCCTTATCACCGTCGTCATCCTCTGTCGGCCTCGCTGTTCAGCCCTGCCGAGTTTTCAATACCTTTTGTTGACCGACTTCTATGAGCTCCTTAGAGGCGACATTAAGAGACTTACTTTCCGAAAGTGGTCAGAAACTTCGGGGCAGAAAAAAATAATTCCGACACCAGGCTGGGAGACTTTTAGCATTCACGCAAATGGTGCCTACAGAATTACTGATCCTCAGTACACTACAAGAATACAGGGTGAGTCACTAGTTATGGCCACCAAGGATAACTCCCAAAGTTTCTGCATGTACATACACACTCCGCAATCCACCATACGGTGCGTGGCGGAGGGTACGTCTTGCCACAACTAGCATCTTCTCTCCCTGTTCCACACCCAAACAGAACGAGGGAAAAATGACTGCCTATATACCTCTGTACAAGCCCTAATCTCTCTTATCTTTCTGGTCTTTCCGCGAAATATAACTTGGCGGCAGTAAAATTGTACTACAGTCAGCCTCCAATGCTGGGTCTCTAAATTTCCTCAGTAGCGATTCACGAAAAGAACGCCTCCTTTCCTCTAGAGACTCCCATCCGAGTTCCTGAAGCATTTCCGTAACACTCGCGTAATGATCAAATCTACCAGTAACAAATCTAGCAGCCCGCCTCTAAATTGCTTCTATGTCCTCCCTCAATCCGACCTGATAGGGATCCCAAACGCTCGAGCAGTACTCAAGAATAGGTCGTATTAGTGTTTCATAAGCGGCCTCCTTTACAGATGAACCACATCTTCCCTAAATTCTGCCAATGAACCAAAGACGACTATCCGCCTTCCCCACAACTGCCATTACGTGCTTGTCCCACTTCATATCGCTCTGCAATGTTACGCCCAAATATTTAATCGACGTGACTTTGTCTAGCGCTACACTACTAATGGAGTATTCAAACGTTCCTATTGATCTGCCTCAATTTACCTTTATCTATATCTAGGGTTAGCTGCCATTCTATACACCAATCACAAATCCTGTCCAAGTCATCTTGTATCCTCCTACAGTCACTCCACGACGATACCTTCCCGTACACCACAGCATCATCAGCAAACAGCCGCACATTGCTATCCACCCTACCCAAAAGATCATTTATGTAGATAGAAAACAACAGTGGACCTACCACACTTCCCTGGGGCACTCCAGAAGATACCCTCACATCCGATGACCACTCACCATCGAGGACAACGTACTGGGTTCTATTACCTAAGAAGTATGACAGGAGCTGAAACGTTTGTGGGACAAATGTTGCATGGGACAACGGGGGCCATAATATGACTTCGGTTTTTTCTTGCTGGGTGGGGTCACGTCAGAGATATGAAAGTAAATTTTTTTTTCTTTTTTTTTTTTAATGGGATGGTATAGTTTAGTACTTATTTTCTGACAGCGAAAATTGAGACGAATCCGATGAAGTGTAACAGTAAGGTCTTTGAAGGTCAACGAAGGTCACAAAGGTGGCATGAACGTCCATTTACTGAAGGTGTTCGAAGTTATGGCCACTGGTATCGATGCAGTGCTGCAATTTTCTTATCATGGATTTAGTGGTATTCCTTAGCATTTCAGGACTTATCGAAGCACATGCTCTGACAATTGTCTCTCGTATATCGTGCAAATAGTAAATATTTGCCGATTCCGGCACGAAGTCAGCGTTCCAAAACATCCCAAAGGTTGTTCTATAGGATTCAGGTCAGGACTCTGTGCAGTCAGTCCATTATGTGGATGTTATTGGCACTACACACACTGGCAGATGAAGTTCGTCGGGCATTCTCCATACCCGCTCCCAGCCAATCAGATAGGCAGATTGTGTACCGTGATTCTTCACTCCACACACCGTTTTTACACTGTTCAATGGTCCAATGTTTACGCTCCTTACACCAAGCAAGGTGTCGTTTGGCATGTACCGGAGTGGTGTGTGCCTTACGAGCAGCCGCTCCACCATGAAATCCAAGTTTTTTTACCTCCAGCCTAACTGTCATAGTACTTGCAGTGGATCCTGGTGCAGTTTAGCATCCCTTTGTGATGATCTGGATAGATGACTGCCTATTACACACTACGACCATCTTAAACTGTCTGCTGTCTCTGTCAGTCAACAGACAAGGTCAGCCTGTACGCTTTTGTGCTGTACGTGTCCTTTCACGTTTCCACTTCACTATCACATTGGGAACAGTGGACTAGGCATGTATGACACAAATGACACCCAACACCTCACCACGTTCGAAGTCCGTGAGTTTCGCGGAGCGCCCCATTCTGCTCGCGAAGTCTAATAACTACTGAAGTCGCTGATGTGGAGTACCTGGCAGTAGGTGGCAGCACAACGCACCTAATATGAAAAAAAATATGTTCGTGGGGTTTCTGGATACATTTTATCAAATAGTGTATGTTATTTCATTGCTATAAGTCCATTAGGCTACAGTTGGCTAAACGAGAAGTTTTGCAGACTCACCCAAATTACTTCTAGAAGGGTGTGAGACTTCTGTAATGAACAAAAACTGTCCACTCCATTGGGAGGGGGGGGGGGGGGGGGAGGGGAGGCACTTGCCTCCCTTTCGGCGCCTTCCATTTTCAGTTACCTGTGCTACTAATTTTCAGTTTTTCGTAAGAAGCATATACCATACACAAATGAACGGTGAACGAGAAAAAAGGAAAGGTACCCAATAAAGAGTGATCACCAGTGAACTAGTTCCCAAGGATGAACGAATTTGCCCATCTCTAGAATTGACAGACGGGGATCGCCGAGTATTGCGATGGGTAGTCTTCATACTGTATATGTATAGTTAAGGCTCACCGGCCATTTGACCATGTTCTTCTGTGCAGATGCACGAACAGTGCCCTAACTCTTACGGGAATCGGCAGTAAAGCCGCGAGTAATGAGTGTAATGGGCAGCGAGACTATGAATATAGTGCGGGACAAGAAGTTGTGAATGTGAGACGGGAGGCGTGCCAGAGATATGCCACTGCAGTCGCACTATCCTCTGTGTCCTCGGTGGCTCAGTTGGATAGAGCGTCTGCAATATAATCAGATGGTGCCGGGGTCGAGTCCCGGTCAAGGCACACATCTTCAACTGGCCCCGTTGACTTATATCTACTCCTGTATGCAGCTACAGGTATTTATTTCATTGTAATTAACTATACAAATAACACCCACACCACGACTACTAACGGGGAAAAAATTCTTTGTCCTCTCTCTCTCTCTTTCTCTCCTTCTCTGACACTGTCTTTAACACACACACAGACGCCAAATACACTTCAAACTCGCTCGCCTCACGCAGCCAAACATGCTACGAAACAAATGAATACTAAACAGCCACAACAACACGCAATGGCAGCGAAAACTCTGCCTATGTTTTGAAAAATCGGAGAAAGTGCAGTGTCAAGCCACCATAGGTGAATAAAGCAGCCTATTCACTTCGCCATCGACGTATGAGAAAGCAGCACAATATCAAAACCGTAATTTACTCAGAAGAAACGCGATATACGCTCTTTGTCGTTCTTAAATGCATAATAAACAGAAAAATAAAAATTAAGTTTTGCTGTTTGCAGATGAGAAGTTGCAGATTGTGTAACAGAACAGTTACCAAAAGAAATGTCCAGTAGCATCATGTGAGGTACGTAAACTAATGAATACATCCACTCTTTTTGCCAATTAAGTAATAAACTGAAATAATGTTATAAAGAACACACAGTGCATCAGGTCGTTAATACTTATCACAACGCCGGTCGCTATGGCCGAGCGGTTCTGGGTGCTTGAGTCCAGAACCGCTCAGCTGCTACGATGGCTGGTTCGAATCCTGCCTCGGGCTTGGATGTGTGTGTGATTCCCTAGGTTAGTTTTAAATAGTTCTAAGTCTAGTGTACTGATGACCTCAGATGTTAAATCCGATAGCGCTTGGAGCCATTTGAACAGTATCTCAATTGTGAGCTATGGAGAAATGATGTATAATATGTTGCAATAATTATTCGTGTTGGTGTTGTTGTTGTGGTCTGAAGTCCTGAGACTGGTTTGATGGAGCTCTCCATGCTACTCTATCCTGTGCAAGTTTCTTCATCTCCCAGTACCTACTGCAACCTATATCCTTCTGTATCTGCTTAGTGTACTCATCTCTTGGTCTCCCTCTACGATTTTTATCCTTCACGCTGCCCTCCAATAAACTGGTGATCCCTTAATGCCTCAGAACATGTCCTACCAACCGATCCCTTCTTCTAGTCAAGTTGTGCCACAAACTTCTCTTCTCCCCAATCCTATTCAATACTTCCTCATTAGTTATGTGATCTACCCATCTAATCATCTGCATTCTTCTGTAGCACCACATTTCGAATCTTCAATTCTCTTCTTGTCCAAACTATTTATCGTCCATGTTTCACTTCCATACATGGCTACACTCCATACAAATACTTTCAGAAACGACTTCCTGACACTTAAACCTATACTCGATGTTCACAAATTTCTCTTCTTCAGAAATGCTTTCCTTGCCATTGCCAGTCTACATTTTATATCCTCTCTACTTCGACCATCATCAGTTAATTTACTCCCCAAATAGCAAAACTCCTTTACTACTTTAAGTGTCTCATTTACTAATCTAATTCCCTCAGCATCACCCGACTTAATTCGACTACATTCCATTATCCTTGTTTTGCTTTTGTTGATGCTCATCTTATATCCTGCTTTCAAGACACTATCCATTCCGTTCAACTGCTCTTCCAAGTCCTTTGCTTCTCTGACAGAATTACAATGTCATCAGCGAACCTCAAAGTTTTTATTTTGTCTCCATGGATTTTAATACATACTCCGAATTTTTCTTTTGTCTCCTTCACTGCTTGCTCAATATAGAGATTGAATAACATCGGGGAGATGCTACAACCATGCCTCACTCCCTTCCCAACCACTGCTTCCCTTTCATGCACCTCGACTCTTATAACTGTCATCTGGTTTCTGTACAAATTGCAAATAGCCTTTCGCTCCCTGTATTTTACCCCTGCCACCTTCAGAATTTGAAAGAGAGTATTCCAGTCAACATTGTCAAAAGCTTTCCCTAAGTCTACAAATGCAAGGAATGTAGGTTTGCCTTTCCTTAATCTGGCTTCTAAGATAAGTCGTAGGGTCAGTATTGCCTCACGTGTTCCGATATTTCTACGGAATCCAAACTGATCTTCCCCGAGGTTGGCTTCTACAAGTTTTTCCATTCGTCTGTAAATAATTCGTGTTAGTGTTTTGCAGCCGTGACTTATTAAACTGATAGTTCGTAATTTTCACATCTATCAACACCTGCTTTCTTTGGGATTGGAATTATTATATTCTTCTTGAAGTCTGAGGGTATTTCGCCTGTCTCATACATCTTGCTCACCACATGGTAGAGTTTTGTCAGGACTGGCTCTCCCAAGACTGTCAGTAGTTCTAATGGAATGTTGTCTGCTCCTGGAGCTTTGTTGCGACTCAGGTCTTTCAGTGCTCTGTCAAACTCTTCACGCAGTATTATATCTCCCATTTCATCTTCATCTACATCCTCTTCCCTTTCCGTAATATTGTCCTCAAGTACATCGCCCTTGTATAGACGCTCTATATACTCCTCCCACCTTGCTGCTTTCCCTTCTTTGCTTAGAACTGGGTTTCCATCTGAGCTCTTGATATTCGTACATGTGGTTCTCTTTTCTCCAAAGGTCTCTTTAATTTTCCTATAGGCAGTATCAATCTTACCCCTAGTGAGATAAGCCTCTACATCCTTAAATTTAGCCTACAGCCATCCCTGCTTAGCCATTTCGCACTTCCCGTCGATCTCATTTTTGAGAAGTTTGTATTCGTTTTTGCCTTCTTCACTTACTGCTTTTTTATATTTTCTGCTTTCATCAATTAAATTCAATATTTCTTCTGTTACCCAAGGATTTCTACTAGCCCTCGTGTTTTTTTCTACTTGATCGTCTGCTGCCTTCACCACTTCATCCCTCAAAGCTACCCATTCTTCTTCTACTGTGTTTCTTTGCCCAATTCTTGCCAATTGTTCCCTTATGCTCTCCCTGAAACTCTGTACAACCTTTGGTTTAGTCTGTTTATCCAGGTCCCATCTCCTTAAATTCCCACCTTTTTGCAGTTTCTTCAGTGTTAATCTACAGTTCATAACCAATAGATTGTGGTCAGAGTCCGCGTCTGCCCCTAGAAAAATCCTACAATTTAAAACCTGCTTCCTAAATCTCTGTCTTACCATATATAATCTATCTGAAACCTGTCAGTATCTCCAGGCTTCTTCCATGTGTACAATCGTCTTTTATGATTCTTGAACCAAGTGTTAGCTATGATTAGGTTGTGCTCTGTGCAAAATTCCACCAGGCGGCTTTTCTTTCGTTTCTTACCCCGAATCCATATTCACCTACTATGTTTCCTTCTCTCCCTTTTCCTATTGACGAATTCCAGTCACCCATGACTATTAAATATTCATCTCCTTTCAATATCTGAATAATTTCTTTTATTTCATAATACATTTCTTCAATTTCTTCGTCATCTGCAGAGCTAATAGGTATATAAACTTGTACTACTGTGGCAAGCGTGGGCTTCATATCTATCTTGGCCACAATAATGCGTTCACTGTGCTGTTTGTAGTAGCTTACCCGCATTCCTATTTTCCTATTCATTATTAAACCTACTCCTGCATTACCCCTATTTGATTTTGTGTTTATAACCGTGTAGTCACCTGAGCAAAAGTCTTGTTCCTCCTGCCACCGAACTTCACTAATTCCCACTATATCTAACTTCAACCTATCCATTTCCCTTTTTAAATTTTCTAACCTACCTGCCCGGTTAAGGGATCTGACAATCCACGCCCCGATCCGTAGAACGCCAGTTTTCTTTCTCCTGATAACGACATCCTCCTGAGTAGTCCCCGCCCGGAGATCCGAATGGGGGACTATTTTACCTCCAGAATGTTTTACCCAAGAGGACGCCATTATCATTTAACCATACAGTAAAGCTGCATGCTCTCGGGAAAATTTACGGCCGCAGTTTCCCCTTGCTTTCAGCCGTTATAGTACCAGCACAGCAAGGCTGTTTTCGTTAGTGTTACAAGGCCAGATCAGTCAATCATCCAGACTGTTGCCCCTGTAACTACTGAAAAGGCTGCTGCCCCTCTTCAGGAACCACACGTTTGTCTGGCCTCTCAACAGATACCCCTCCGTTGTGGTTGCACCTACGGTACGGCTATCTGTATCGCTTAGGCACGCAAGCCTCCCCACCGACGGCAAAGTCCATGATTCATGGGGGGAATTATTCATTCACAACTGTAAATATTATGTACAAAAAGTTTCGCTATGTGTTAATATGTAGGAACCATTTTACAGTTACAAAATGAAAATAACCCTTTGAAGGTAGCACAAAAAGTGCTGACACATGTCTGGGTGAAATAAAACAGAAGAAAGGGTGTTTTCCGTAAGGCGGAATTGCACATCTCATTTTCGCAGCAAGCACAGAAATAACAAGATGATCTGCAACACCGCAATATGCTTCAAAATTCTTGCGTGTTTAAATGCATACAGGCTCTCGACAACACATGACAGAGTTATGATCTTCTCAATTATATGTTTATATCCCGTGGGCGCTGCACGGAGCCGATAGTTATCGAAGTGTGGTGGAGAAGCCCACTTGTGTGAGGTCACAAGTTCGCTGGTAGGCCCGTATGTCTCGTGGGCTGCGTACATCGACTAGTGACGTCAAATGTTCAACATTTGTCATCCATATTTGGCGTATTTCCCGATATTTGCGGCCCAGTGTATTTTATACTAAATAATTGTCTCGACATGATTTACGTCGCATCTGGGATCTTTTAAACGTTAGTAAGAATCACACCGTATAGATTGCTTGTATTCACGAATGTATTTAACTTATAACTGCTTCTGGACAATAGTTTTGCTAAATTTGTTTTCACTTACTGATATAACTGGCAGGTAGTAAACAAATAATCTTACAGGTGAAACTTCTTGGCAATTAGAACTGTGAGCCGGACCGAGACTGGAACTCGTGACCTTTGCCTTTCGTGGGCAAGTGCTCTACCAAGGTCGGAGCGTGAGTCGTGCTTGGGTAGCTCAGCTGGTAGACCACTTGCCCGCGAAAGTCAAAGGTCATGAGTTCGAGTCTCGATCCGGCACACAGTTTTAATCTGCCAGTAAGTTTCACATCAGCGCACACTCCGCTACAGAGTGAAAATCTCATTCTAGAAACATCCCCGAGGCTGTGGCTAAGCCATGTCGCCGCAATATCCTTTCTTCCAGGATTGCTAGATCTGCAAGGTTCGCAGGAGAGCGTCTGTGAAGTTTGGAAGGTAGGAGACGAGGTACCGGCGGAATTAAAGCTGTGAGGACGGGGCGTGAGTCGTGCTTGGGTAGCTCAGTTGGCAGAACACTTGCCCGCGAAAGGCAAAGGTTACGAGTTCGAGTCTCGGTCCGACACACAGTTTTAATCTGCCAGCAAGTTTCATATAAGCGCACACTCCGACGTGGAGTGAAAATTTCATTCTAGAATCTTACAGGTATTAAGTACAATAGTGACACGATTTTCTCAATTTAACTGCTTTTAAATTTCAATACAATATTTGTTCCTAGTTACACGACCATGTTGTGCCTTGGAATATGTTTTCACATTTGGAAAAATACAGGGTGAGTCACCTAACATTACCGCTGGATATATTTCGAGAACCACATCAAATACTGACAAATCGATTCCACAGACCGAACGTGAGGAGAGGGGCTAATGTAATTGGTTAATACAAACCATAAAAAAATGTGCGGAAGTATGACTTTTAACACAAACCTACGTTTTTTTAAATGGAACCTCGTTAGTTTTGTTAGCACATCGGAACATATAAACAAATACGTAATCAGTGCCGTTTGTTGCATTGTAAAATGTTAATTACATCCGGAGATATTGTAACCTAAAGTTGACGCTTGAGTACCACTACTCCGCTGTTCGATCGTGTGTATCGGAGAGCATCGAATTACGTAGGGATCCAAAGGGAACGGTGACGGACCTTAGGTACAGAAGAGACTGGAACAGCACATTACGTCCACATGCTAACACCTTTTTGTTGGTCTTTTTCACTGACGCACATGTGAGGTACACGTACACACGTGGTTTCCGTTTTCAATTACGGAGTGGAATAGAGTGTGTCCCGACATGTCAGGCCAATAGATGTTCAATGTGGTGGCCATCATTTGCTGCACACAATTGCAATCTCTGGCGTACTGAATGTCGTACACGCCGCAGTACATCTGTTGTAATGTCACCGCAGACTGCCACAATACGTTGTTTCATATCCTCTGGGGTTGTAGGCACATCACGGTACATATTCTCCTTTAACGTACCCCACAGAAAGAAGTCCAGAGGTGTAAGATCAGGAGAACGGGCTGGCCAATTTATGCGTCCTCCACGTCCTATGAAACACCCGTCGAACATCCTGTCAAGGGACAGCCTAGTGTTAATTGCGGAATGTGCAGGTGCACCATCATGCT
This sequence comes from Schistocerca serialis cubense, assembly GCF_023864345.2. Lineage (NCBI taxonomy): Eukaryota > Metazoa > Arthropoda > Insecta > Orthoptera > Acrididae > Schistocerca > Schistocerca serialis. The sequence continues at coordinate 216,688,539 of NC_064647.1, read as the reverse complement.
GATACCACATACGTCGACGCGTTTCCAGTGGGACATTTTCGAGCAACGTTGGCAGATCATTCTGTAGAAACGCGATGTATATTGGAGCTGTTTGTTGCAACACGCAACTGAACGTCGGAGGTTTCAAGCGTCAACTTTAGGTTACAATATCTGCGGATGTAATTAACATTTTACAATGCAACAAACGGCACTGATTACGTATTTGTTTATATGTTCAGATGTGCTGACAAAACTAGCGTGGTTCCATTTAAGAAAACGTAGGTTTGTGTTAAAAAACATACTTCCGTGCATTTTTGTATGGTTTGTATTAAACAATTACACTAGCCCCTCTCCGCACGTTTGGTCTGTGGAATCGGTTCGTCAGTATTTGATGTGGTTTACGAAATATATACAGCGGTAACGTTAGGTGACTCACCCTGGATATACGAGTCATCTACAATATGAGGGGAATAGTGGGTATTATCACAATGCTATAAACCACGATACCGAAGTAATTAGCTAATGCAGTTTTACTCTTACTTCATTGGCGTATTCCTAATAACGTAAGAAATGATTTTTGTATGGCGGTGTGAGTTTGATCCTACCTGAAAGAAAGAGGTAACCCATACGAAGACACTGACGATGACGGGATTCTCTGCAGATGCGGAGTTGAGGGAAACGAGCATTTGAGGAGGATTGGACACACACACACACACACACACACACACACACACACACACACACACACACACACACACACACACACATATATATATATGTGCGTTACCCCGAAACTGGGCAGCGGGCCCGGTAGCGAGGACACACCCCGTTCGGCTGTAGCGGCCGTCTCTTTAAAGTATTGATCTGCGCGGGGGTACCGTGCCTTTGTCCCTGTGTGTGTGTGTGATGGCACGCCCATCCCGCCGTCTGCTGTGGTTAGCGCACCTCAACGGGACACCGGTTGCTTAAACTGAACGCCGGCGTGCCGGCGCAGCGGCGAAGAACCGCCACCGGAAACAGCCGATGGCAGGGATACTGTAGAGCGCTTCGCAACGTGTCAGCTCCGGCAACACACTTTCCACGCATTCCCAAGCTACTCCTTGGCCCCTTAACATGCCATGTACTTCACACTTGTACTCCTGTATCCACATGTACAGGGTGTTTCAAAAATGACCGCTATATATTTGAAACGGCAATAAAAACTAAACGAGCAGCGATAGAAATACACCGTTTGTTGCAATATGCTTGGGACAACAGTACATTTTCAACCAGACAAACTTTCGAAATTACAGTAGTTACAATTTTCAACAACAGATGGCGCTGCGGTCTGGGAAACTCTATAGTACGATATTTTCCACATATACACCATGAGTAGCAATAATATGGCGTAGTCTCTGAATGAAATTACCCGAAACCTTTGACAACGTGTCTGGCGGAATGGCTTCACATGCAGATGAGATGTACTGCTTCAGCTGTTCAATTGTTTCTGGATTCCGGCGGTACACCTGGTCTTTCAAGTGTCCCCACAGTAAGAAGTCACAGGGGTTCATGTCTGGTGAATAGGGAGGCCAATCCACGCCGCCTCCTGTATGTTTCGGATAGCCCAAAGCAATCACAAGATCATCGAAATATTCATTCAGGAAATTAAAGACGTCGGCCGTGCGACGTGGCCGGGCACCATCTTGCATAAACCACGAGGTGTTCGCAGTGTCGTCTAAGGCAGTTTGTACCGCCACAAATTCACGAAGAATGTCCAGATAGCGTGATGCAGTAATCGTTTAGGATCTGAAAGATGGGCCAATGATTCCTTTGGAAGAAATGGCGGTCCAGACCAGTACTTTTTGAGGATGCAGGGACGATGGGACTGCAACATGGGGCTTTTCGGTTCCCCATATGCGCCAGTTCTGTTTATTGACGAAGCCGTCCAGGTAAAAATAAGCTTCGTCAGTAAACCAAATGCTGCCCACATGCATATCGCCGTCATCAATCCTGTGCACTATATCGTTAGCGAATGTCTCTCGTGCAGCAATGGTAGCGGTGCTGAGGGGTTGCCGCGTTTGAATTTTGTATGGATAGAGGTGTAAACTCTGGCGCATGAGACGATACGTGGACGTTGGCGTCATTTGGACCGCAGCTACAACACGGCGAACGGTAACCCGAGGCCGCTGTCGGATCACCTGCTGCGCTAGCTGCGCGTTGCCCTCTGTGGTTGCCGTACGCAGTCGCCCTACCTTTCCAGCACGTTCATCCGTCACGTTCCTAGTCCGTTGAAATTTTTCAAACAGGTCCTTTATTGTATCGCTTTTCGGTCCTTTGGTTACATTAAACCGCCGTTGAAAACTTCGTCTTGTTGCAACAACACTGTGTTCTAGGCGGTGGAATTCCAACACCAGAAAAATCCTCTGTTCTAAGGAATAAACCATGTTGTCTACAGCACACTTGCACGTTGTGAACAGCACACACTTACAGCAGAAAGACGACGTACAGAATGGCGCACCCACAGACTGTGTTGTCTTCTATATATTTCACATCACTTGCAGCGCCATCTGTTGTTGAAAATTGTAACTACTATAATTTCGAAAGTTTGTCCGCCTGCAAATGTACTGTTGTCCCAAGCATATTGCAGCAAACGGTGTACTTCTATCGCTGCTCGTTTAGTTTTTATTGCCGTTTCAAATATACCGGTCATTTTTGAAACACCCTGTACATGTTCAGTCTCCATCTACATTTTTATTCCGCCAACCACTGTACGAATGTTCCCACTAGGTTACAGTTATCACCTCCGAACAATGAAGTTGTTGCCTTGAAACACGCTGGAGGCGTCACTCTCTCTGTATGGTAAATCACAATTACGAGTCAAAATTGATACGAGAGAATGTATTTAGCCCTGCTTATCGTGTGGGAATACACATACACAACTGGCCATTAAAATTGCTTCACCAAGAAGATATGCAGACGATAAACGGGTATTCATTGGACTATTATATGATACTAGAACTGACATGTTATTACATTTTCACGCAATTTGGGTGCATACATCCTGAGAAATCAGTACCCAGATCAACCACCTATGGCCGTAATAACGGCCTTGATACGCCTGGGCATTGAGTCGAACAGAGTTTGGATGGCGTGTACAGGTACAGCTTTCCATGCAGCTTCAACACGATACCACAGTTCATCAAGAGTAGTGACTGGCGTGTTGTGACGAGCCAGTTTTTTCGGTTACCATGGACCAGACGTTTTCAATTGGTGAGAGATATGGAGTATGTACTGGCCAGGGCAGTAATAGAACATTTTCTGCAACATGCGATCGTGCATTATCCTGCTGAAATGTATGGTTTCGCAGGGTTCGAATGAAGGGTAGAGCCACGGGTCGTGACATATCTGAAATGTAACGTCCACTGTTCAAATTGCCGTCAATGCGAACAAGAGGTGACCGAGAAGTGTAACCAATGGCATCCCATAACATCACCCCGGGTGATACGCCAGTATGGCGATGACGAATACACACTTCCAATGTGCGTTCACCGCGATGTCGCCTAACACGGATGCGGCCATCATGATACTGTAAACAGAACCGGGATTCATCCGAAAAAATGACGTTTTGCCATTCGTGCACCCAGGTTCGTCATTGAGTACACCATCGCAGGTTTTCCTGTCTGCGATGCAGCGTCAAGGGTAACCGCAGCCACAGTCTCCGAGCTGATAGTCCATGCTGCTGCAAACGTCTTCGAACTGTTCGTTCAGATTGTTGTTGTCTTGCAAATGTCCCCGTCTGTTGACTCAGGGATCGAGACGTGGCTGCACGATCCGTTACAGCCATGCGGATGAGATGCGTGTCATCTCGAATGCTAGTGATACGGGGCCGTTGGCATCCAGCACGGCGTTCCGTATTACCCTCCTGAACCCACCGATTCCATATTCTGCTAACAGTCAGTGTATCTAGACCAACGCGAGCAGCAATGTCGCGTTACGATAAACCGCAGTCGCGGTAGGCTACAGTCCAACCTTTATAAAAGTCGGAAACGTGATGGTACGCATTTCTCCTCCTTACAAGAGGCATCACAACAACGTTTCAGCACGCAACACCGGTCAACTTCTGTTTGTGTATGAGAAATCGGTTGGACACTTTCCTCAGGTCAGCACGTTGTAGGTGTCGCCACCAGCCCCAACCTTGTGTGAATCCTCTGAAACGCTAATCATTTGCATATCACACCACTTCTTCGTGTCGGTTAAATTTCGCTTCTGTAGCTCGTCATCTACGTAGTGTAGCAATTTTAATGACTAGTAGTGTATAAACTACAACATGCGAATATTTTAACACAGCTATATATGCAGATCATGGTCGTTCCTGTGTTTTATCCCTTCCACTCGTTGCTGTCAACAAATCCTCGAAAGGATCTTGTAGGCACGTGTGGGACATGCTGATGCAACAAGAGCATCTGTTTGCCGTGCTTCGTCACAGTCACAAGATGGTGACGTAGATATGTCCACTTGTGGAGAATGTCTACACTTCTTCCACGGCCAGTTCGGGTGTGGTTCAGGGTTACTCAAATTTCCTGAGGCTGGTAAATTTACGAGGTTTCTTCTGGATGCGGGGAACTTTCAGACATTGTGGAGGACACCTTCGTTGCCAGCAGCATTTCCACTCACCGATGGCATTTAATTCAATTTTGGTTCTGCGTAGCTCTGCACTAGGATTTGTCTATTCTGCAGCAGAGTACTGTTCCCCAATATGGTTAAATAGTGCTCACATCAAGAAGGTGGATGCAGTCTTGAACTAAACGATGAGGATTATCTCTGGAACGATCAGGTCAACTCCTGTCCAATGGCTGCCTGTATTGAGCCATATCCCGCCGCCACATTCGCGCAGAGAACACGCACTTGTCAGGGAGTGTCGAAAAATCCAAAATAGCCCAGATCTTCCTATCCACACCCTGAGTAATGGAATTGAGCAAAATAGATTGGATTGTGCCAAAGATCTGGTAAAGAACGCTTTTATTCTTGAGGACCGCTGGGTCAGGTTAACACCTTATTGGGAACATCTAACAGACTTCGGGGCTTTGACTTGCCCCGCAAAATCTGGTCTACCCTTAACAGCATCAGGACGAGCCACGGCCGTTGTGTGGACTCCATGTACAAATGGAGCATAGTGCCATCACCACAGTGCGACTGCGGCGCTGACAGGCAGACAATTCACCATATCGTGGTAGAATGCCCTCTGAGGGCCTACCCTGGGTCAACAAGGGACTTCATGGATGCGACTAACAGTGCAATCGATTATATTTCTAACCTAGATGTTTGTTTGTGATATTGTAACTGTTTTGTGTGTTACGTACTTTTAGATTTTTCATACGTGATTTGTACTTGCCATACGCTAAATAAATTGGTGAGCCTCCTGGCTGTGATAGGAGTGTGATGTCTTGTTCTTAATCTTCATCGCCACGCAGTCAATACATAGTTGAGTACTGGAAGTTCGGGGTTACAAGTAATCCTCTGGTATATACGTAATAGCGCGCTCTTTCGTCTGATATCGGGAGGTGGTAAATGGCTCCAAACAAGTAACCACTTCGTGGGAGCACATCTTATTGACCCACCACCAATGTGCATGGCTTCCTTAAGTTGTAAATCAATTATTTTCATATTTGGACTAGTAAGCCTGACAGACACAGAGTTTTCTGCTGTTGAGTATACCAATGTGTAAAATACACGTTGACAGAAGCGAAAACTCTGCAGTAAACATGGACCTGAAAACCGTAAGTGCGAATGTGTGATTACGAGCCAACACTACATTCGACAAGACGTGTAGTCCTACTTAGTTGAAAATGAAGTCAAAATGTAAACCCCTCAGTTACGCCTGTACGTTTTTTTATTTTTATTGTTAGTGTTCCGTACTGCCTATGTGTCCATCTGTGTAGATCCCCTTTTCCCAGGAAAGGGTAAACGTACCAAGCTGGAATTTATGACCAACACTAACGTCTATGCTCCCTTGGCGGTGTAAGTAAATTACGCTTATAAGCAAATGCAATCAAAATATTAGGCCATTTCTTGATACTCGCATAATCACTCATCAAAAACCTATGTGGCACTTCCCGTTGGCTTAAAATCATGAAATTTGGCATGAATGAAGGTTTGCCTGTAAAAGTTGCAATTGTGTCACGCGAAAATATATTTACCGTTACAAACTTGCTTATAGCGGTTGTAATCCGTCAAAAATGTCAGGAACTGCTGTAGGAATTTTGATATGGTATATAGTAATAGGCAGAGTGGTTCACTATTAAGCGAGAAGCTTTGTGCGTATAAGTTACAAATGTCCTTGGCGCCTAGCAGCGATAGACGTAAGGCTGTCCGATTCCTGTGCTACGCTGGTGCTGTCATCGCATATCCTTTACGTACTGCTCATTCCACTTACAAACAGTCCGTGACAGACGACGCTTACGACACTATAGCATCTGTAAACTTTCTAAACAAGTAATAGCTTACTGGTAAATGTCGAAGGATTGAACTTCGATTGATGGGGGACGAGGTTCCAATTCCCCGTAAAATGTCCATTGAAGAATTCCACAAAACAATTCGAAATATGCGTAAGAAGCGTAATGCGATGGACTGGCGATTGAATTTTCTTCTTCGGAGACTTCCGTCCAATCTTACCAGTTATCGAATTAAGGGTAAGAGCAGAAGTAGTGGCCGGCCGGAGTGGCCAAGTGGTTCTAGGCGCTACAGTCTGGAACCGCGCGACCGTTACGGTCGCAGGTTCGAGTCCTGCCTCGGGCATGGATGTGTGTGATGTCCTTAGGTTAGTTAGGTTTAAGTAGTTCTAAGTTCTAGAGGACTGATGACCTCAGACGTTAAGTCCGATAGTGCTCAGAGCCAAGCAGAAGAAGTCAACACATCTTCATTTGAGCTTTACATCTACATCTACATAGTTACTCTGCAATTCACACTTAAAAACCTGCCAGAAGGTTCATCGAACCATTTTCATACTACTTCTCTACTACTCCACTCTCAAATGGGCGTGGGAAAAAGGAACACCTAAATATTTCCGTTCGAGCTTTGATTTCTCTTATTTTATTATGATGAACATTTCTCCCTACGTAGGTGGGTGTCAACAAAATATTTTCGCATTCGGAAGAGAAAGTTGGTGATTGAAATTTCGTAAATGGATCTCGCCGCAAAGAAGACCGCCTTCGTTTCAGTGACTGCCTCCCCAACTCGCGTATCATATCAGCGACACTCTCACCCCTATTGCGCGATAACAGGAAACGAGCTGCCCTTCTCTGCACCCTTTCGATGTCCTCCGTCAATCCTACCTGGTAAGAATCCCACACCGCGCAGAAATATTCCAGCAGAGGACGGACAAATGTAATGTAGACTGTCTCTTTAGTGGGTTTGTCGCATCTTCTAATTGTTCTGCCAACAAAGCGCAGTATTTGTTTCGCCTTCCTCACAATATTATCTTGTGGTCGTTCCAATTTAAGTTGCTCGTAATTGTAATTCCTAGGTATTTAGTCGAATTGACAGTACGTAGATTTGAGCGATTCATCGTATACCCAAAATTTATCAGGTTTCTTTTAGTACCCATGTGGATGACCTCGCACTTTCCTTTGTTTAGTGCCAAACAAAGAAAAGTGCGAGGTCATCCGTAGAATGTTAATGTAAGTTAAGGTATGAATTAATAAAGTGAACGAAAATTTACAAGAGTTCTGCAGAATTACACAAATTGAAAAGTAAAACGTTATCCAATGTCCTGGAGGTATACGAATGCGTAGTGTCTGTCCTTTCAGACATGTCAGAAAGAACAAACACCAGGAAGTGTCCGCAGCTTTGATACGTTGTATGTAAATTGAATGTGGAGGGGGAGAAAGAAGAGTGGAGGAAAGGGATTACTCACGGCAACTGCATTGGGACATTGCGCAGAACCAGCGGCGATGGCTCTAAGCACCATGGGACTTAACATCTGAGGTCATCTGTCCCCTACACTTACAACTACTTCAACCCAACTAACCTTAGGACATCACACACATCCATGTCCGAGGCAGGATTCGAACCTGCGACCATAGCAGCAGTGTGGTTCCGGACTGAAGCGCCTAGAACCTCTCGGCCACAGCGGCCGGCCCAGTGGCAACGGGTGAAAATTAGTGCCCGATTGGGACTCGAACCTAAGATCTTATAGTTACTAGGCACGAGCGTTAACTACTGCGTCACCTGGGATACAGCGTTCAACGCACCTGCGCAGAGTATCTTAGCACCCCCCCCCCCCCCCCCAACGGCCGATCCACATTCCTGCCGAGCGTCACCTATCTTTAGTCGTGGCCATTTCCTCCACGCCCGCTACTCTGAGATTCCCACAGGAGGCCGGACATACTTATGCATCCACACTGGAAAAGGTGAATCCATTGCCAATGTAAGCAAATCAGTTATACGAATATGTGTAGTCTGTTCTTTCAGACATATAACTGATTCTCATAGATGGGCAATGGATCCACTTTCTTCATTATGGATGCACAAGTACGAGGGTTGCCCAGAAAGTAATGCATCACATTTTTTTCTTCAACAGTTCTTTACTGAACATTACGAGAAATACACACACGATAGAGTGGTGTTTTACCTACACATCCTGTTTCTCCGCGTAATCTCCATCCCGTTCCATGGCCGTCCTCCAGCGTGATACTAGGACGTGTTTATAAAAGAAATCATATTTACGCCAGTGACTGTAACACTTTCTTTATTTCACGATTGTAAATACGGCCTTGGGCCACTATCAAGTGAAAATGTTATGGCTAATGGGCCATGTCAACTTAAATAAGCTGACACATTTATATGTCGTTGTCATTACTTTTAAACACATTGGTGCCGCCCGCGGTGTCTCGCGGTTCTAGGCGCGCAGTCCGGAACCGCGCGACTGCTACGGTCGCAGGTTCGAATCCTGCCTCGGGCATGGATGTGTGTGATATCCTTAGGTTAGTTAGGTTTAAGTAGTTCTAAGTTCTAGGGGACCGATGACCTCAGATGTTAAGTCCCATAGCGCTCAGAGCCATTTGAACCATTTGAAATACATTGGTGACACTGTTACGTAGTGCGAGCACACGTATCCGTATGTGATACATCAACATAGTCTGTAGGCAATCATGTTCGTTGGCTCAAATGGCTATGAGCACTAGGGGACTTAACATCTGAAGTCATCAGTCCCCTAGAACGTAGAACTACTATTTAAACCTAACTAACCAAAGGACATCACACACATCCATACCTGAGGCAGGATTCGAGCCTGCGACCATTGCGGTCGCGCAGTTACAGACTGAACTGCCTAGAACCGCTCGGCCACACCGGCCAGCTCGTTGGCCCATCACTAGTCATATAAGCATATGTTACAGTCACTGGCGTAAATATGATGTCTTTTACAAAAATCTACATGACTGTGGCTTCCAGGTATAAAACGTTAATTACGGCGTGTTTGTCCATCAGTAGCAAACCTTGTTGTGATGGCGGAGTCAGTGCTTCACTGTGTGAATCACCCCCTCATCTTCCTCAAAATGTCTTCCACGAATAGCACCCTTTGATGGCCAAACAAGCTCAAGTCCGATGGGGCTAAGTCAGGGCTGTAGGGTGAATGGTCTCCCAGATCACTGCAAATCGTGGAGCTCGGCCGAACCGCCTTCTGCTGAACTTACCCTCCGTGCTCAGCGACAAACAGTACTTTTGTCGCCAGCAGGTGCTCCATAGACTTTGCACAAGCGTTTGCGAATATTCCCTACAGTTTCTTTCTCTGCAGTGAGAAATTCAATGACGGCACATTGCTTGTAACGTACATCACCTACAGATGCAATTTTGAAACTGTCCTGCAGCTATGCCGGACGCTGTGGCCGAGAGGTTCTATGCGCTTCAGTCCCAAACCGCGCTGCTGCTACGGTCGCAGGTTCGAATCCTGCCTCGGGCATGGATGTGTCTGATGTCATTAGGTTAGTTAGGTTTCAGTAGTTCTAAGTCTAGACCTCAGATGTTAAGTCCCATAGTGCTCAGAGCCATTTGAACCATTGTGAACCTGGAGCTACTCTATCTATGGGAATTGACGGAAACTTGACGCGCTCGCTCAGGAGACTTCAGATAATAGATACGTAACGTTTCGCATTCGTATAATTGTTTTAGGCTGAGAAACAAAATGCGGTGCATTACTTTCTGGACAACCCTCGTACGTTCCACCTCCTTCACGAATCTCAGAGTAGTGAGCATGGACGAAATTGACAGGGACTACGGATAGGTGACGGTCGGTAGGAGTGTGCACCGGCTGTGAGACATGCCGACATAGTCCGCGCGGTTGGTATGAACGCTGAGCCCAGATGGTGCAGTGGTTAATACATCTGCCTAGTAAGCAGGAGATCGTGGGTTCGAATCTCAATACGGCTCACATTTTCACGAGCCACCGCTGATTCGGCGTAATATTCGGATGCAACTGACACCAATAATTCTTTCCCTTTCTTCTCGTTTCTCACTCCATTGCCTTCACTTCACGTATGATGGCTTGTAATTCCGAGGACCAGTGTATTTCCAGTATTGATACTGATTACAGGTGAAATTCCTTGTGATTTCCGTTGCATGAACTATGTATGTGCACACTTAATTACGTACACGACTCTCGAAGGACGAGTCCTATATCTGCTTTTCCGTTTTTAGGGTTCTGTATGTCCGTCACTAGGAACGGAGACCTCATACTACCGCTTCTTTGTCAGACTGTCTGTTCGATTGTTAAGACCGCTTTTTGTCAGGAACGGGTCGAGTTATCAAGAATTTATGTGAAACACTACTAAAGTCTGTGGTCCCATAGCGCTTTAAATAATTTAAGCTCCCGAGTCAATGCATTCAAAAGGTAGAGCCATTTATGAAACGTACAAAAACTGCCACAGCGTCTACAGAAATTCATCGACAGAAATGGTGATTATGTTCAAAAATAGCTAAATGTGCAAGATGTAAACCATTGTAGAAATAAACAGGTCTATGTACTTATGAAAAAAATGGGAGACCTTACTTTTGGGATTACCTTCGTATTTTAAACAAGTAAACTTGCAGCCCTATAGCTGAAGCATCTAAATAAATGCTAGATCAGGTGAGCTATTGATGTAGCACGTGCCTGGTAACAGAGAGGCGTGGAGCTCTAATGGAGCTTTGACAACGCATTTTTCGGTTTTCGTTTCAGCCTATCCGCCTCTGAAGAAGGAAGGAGTCAGCAGAAACAACACATGGTTTGGATTCCACGTTAAATTGTAGCTGGTTGGGTAAATGGGGCTGTTTAGGGACAAGCAAGTCGCCGAAGAGGCGTCCAATAGAAAGACTTACACAGGCCATTGAGCCACACGAATTTATTATTATTATTGCTATTAATATTATTATTATTATTATTATCTACATAATTAAATTTGTACTGTACTCTCAGAGCACTAGGCCAACTCATATTTATCCGGAATTTTGTTTATTTTAATTGTCTTCTGTGTGATTTGAGGTAGCTCACCATGAGTTCTTCTCCTGCTCAAACTTCATCTGAGGCTAGCACTTGCACCCTAGGCCCTCTTTATTTGTTGAATGTATTCCCATCTCTTTCATCCCTAACACTTTTTACCCTCTACCGTTCCTTCAAGTCAATGCTTTCCACAGGTTTCCATGTTCTCCGGTTGTGCAGAGAGCGTCGTCATTCCTTACTGGAATACCTAAAAACACCATGGCGTAGGAAAAGAAAAACATGGATGGATGAAACCCGAATAGCAGCATCATTTATCGTTTGAATGATTAGGTTTTTTTAACCACAAGGAAATAGCATGAATGAACAAGTACAATAATAACAAAAAAATATGAGTGAAAAGGTAAGGCTAATTAGTTGCTTCCAGCAATAATGGGATTTAACGAATGATTTTACCTGAACAAGCCCAAAACACAATGCCAGAATAAATGCAAAACAGCAAAAAAATGTTTTAAAGATATTCTTTCCTTATGAAGCAGATGCTGCTCAAAGGGCAACAGCAAAGATTGTGAGCCCTCACAGCTCACTTACCTTATCACTCCACCTAATTTTCAACACAGCAGACACTTCGATTCTCTTCCGTTCTTCAATTCTGTTCCTTTCTTTCCACAGCCGATGATTCTCTTGTATATTGCCTTGTGCTCTAAATGTACATTCTCTGAAATATCTTACTCAAATTAAGGTGTGTGTTTGATACTAACCGACTTCTTTTGGGCTTTGCTAGTCTGCATTTTATGCCCTTGCATCGTCCGTGATGCGTGATTTTGCTTCCAGTATTAGTTCACTTCGCCTGCATCGTGATCCACAGTTAGGATATTCAATTTATCGCGAATTTCACTTCCACTCAGGATAGCAATGATATCATTGTATCTTGTCATACATACTTTCAAGCTGAATTTTAATCCACTTCTTTATTGCTGTCATTGGATTTTCGATGAAAAGGTTAAACGGTAGGGGCGAAAGACTACAGCCCTTTTTAATGTGAGCACTTCATCTGGTCCCCCTCCCCTGCCCTGTCCTTATTCTGCCGCTTTTTCGTTTGCGTAGCGTACGTTATCATAATTCCATCTTATATCACCATACCATACGCCATATATTATGAACGTTATTTCGCAGAGTTATACATTGTCTAATGTTTTTTTCTAGTTTGCCAATTCCTGGGAACTTGTCTTGATTTTCCTTACGCGTTGCTTCCAGTGCTAAGCGCAAAGTCAAAACGGCCGTCTCAGGCCTGTACGGTTCCTACAGTCAAACTGATCGTCAGGTAAGAGAACCTGAATTTTCTTTCCCATCTTCTGTGTATTGTTTTTGTCAGAATGTACATTGATGCTTGTCATTCAACCCTACGTCACCATACCAGTACCGGTATCTAACAGCAAGTCATCAACACTACTAAGAACGTAAATCCTGAAGCGCGCAGTCCGAACATCATTCCTATGAAGTTGGGTACCACTACTTTAAACAGTTTCCTTACCTACACACGCACAAGAACAGAAAGTTAAATTATAATGATCCTGTAGCAGTTCACTTGACCCTGTGAATTTTATTTCTGCAGTTAACTTTATTCATCAGGTGACTGTAGCAAGCAAATTATCCCCGTGGTGGTGGTGTGTTGGGGCTTATGGGCGCTCAACATCGAGGTCATCAGCACCCTAGAAATTATCCCCGTAGTTAATCCTGAATTAGATGAGATTTTTAATGGGAACTGTGTCTGTTGGCTCTCAGATAACACAAGGACTTTGATCTGTGTTATATCATTTTACCCGGATGAGGTTCGAGTCCTCCCTCGGGCATGGGTGTGTGTATTTATCCTTAGGATAATTTAGGTTAAGTAGTGTGTAAGCTTAGGTTCAAATGCTTCAAATGGCTCTGAGCACTATGGGACTTAACTTCTGAGGTCATCAGTCCCCTACACTTAGAACTAATTAAACCTAACTACCCTAAGGACATCACACACATCCATGCCCAAGGCAGGATTCGAACCTGCGACCGTAGCGGTCGCGCGGCTCCGGACTGAAGCGCCTAGAACCGCTCGGCCACAACGACCGGCTGTAAGCTTAGTGACTGATGACGTTAGCAGTTAAGTCCCATAAGATATTTTTATATCATTTTATCTGAAGTATATACCGATTTGATTATTCACTAAGTTCACTGACGTGCAGTGAACAGTTTGAACCAGTAAATCTTGTGAAATTATTTCTCATTTGTAACTTAATCAGAAGGTGGTTTCACAGCAGCACGTGTTTATGAATTTAATGTGTATTTATTTGAACCAAAACATAAGCACAGATCTCTTCACCCAGATTCCTAAACCGCGCAGGATTCTGTGGGTCAAATAGTGCAGATTTTTTTAAGCTTTCGAATGACAGATTTTTGGCGCCCATCCGCTGCGTGGATGCGCCGGTATCAGCAGTATTAGCGAAGTATACGTAAGCATTTGAGATGTGGTACTACAGACAAATATTGAAAATTAGAAGGACTGATAAGGTAAGGAATGAGGATTTTTTGGCGCAGAACCGGATAGGAAAGGAGCATGTGGGAAACACTGATAAGGAGAAGGGACTGGATGATATGGCATCAAGATATGAGGGAGTTGTAGAGGGCAAAAACTGTAGAGGAAAACAGAGATTGGAATATATGTAGTGACTTGGCAAGACAGCCAAGCCACTCGGAGGTAGCCGAAAGGCACGCGTTAAGCTCACGCAGGCTGGTATGAAGTCTGGAACATTACAAGGAAATGAGAACTTAGAAAAAGGGACGCAGTTGCTGTAATACTTAACTTTAATCCACAATTGTAGAACATCTCTCTTGACTGTACATGCTTTAAGATAAATCCCAAATGCTATGGCGCCTCGCTATGTCGTAGCAAATGACGTAGCTGTAGGCTAAGCTAACTATCGTCTCGACGAATGAGAGCGTATTGGTCAGTGTAGCTTCGCTAGCAAAGTCGGCTGTACAACTGGGGCGAGTGCTAGTAAGTCTCTCTAGACCTTCCGTGTGGTGGCGCTCGGTCTGCAATCACTGACAGTGGCGACACGCGGGTGCGACATATACTAACGGACCGCGGCCGATTTAAAGGCTACCACCTAGCAAGTGTGGTATCTGGTGGTGACACCACAATATACCCAGGAAATAATTGACGACGTAGGTTACAAGTGCTACTCTGAGCTGAAGAGTTTGGCACAGGAGTGGAATTCGTGGCGAGCAGCATCAAACCAGTAAGAAGACTGATGACAAAGCAAAACAAAAATGGAACATTGCTGTGGTGCTGCGGCTGGAAACAATCTATGAAACGACTTGCTGTTGGCGTACTACTGTCGTGAGTACCTACGAAAAGTAGTTGAATGAATTGTGAAATATCGAGTAAGCCGTATGGACGCCCGAGTCTCATCACAAAACGTAGAGGTTGGAGGATCCCCCAGTGTGTAATCCAGGATAGGCAGCCAGCCATCTGTGGCTGATCTGGCGACACAGTACAATGCTGATGCAGGATCCAGTGTTTCGGAGGTGTCACAACGTTCAAATGCCATTGATGAACATCGAGCTGCACATCATACGACCCCTACCTGTTACTGAGTTGATTCAACGACATCGTCAGTTATGACTGCAGTAGGCACAGCATCACTGAGTTTTCACTTTTGATCGATAGAAAAATGTCTTTTGTCGAATGAATCGCATTTCGTGTTACACCTGTTCGGTGATCGGCTCCGTACAAGGCGTCATCCAGAAGAATGGCTGCACGAACCATCATCGCGCTACAGACGCAGGCTGGAGAGAGCAGAATTATGCAGTGGAGTACACTCACGCTTATAAATTAAGGATAATGCTGATACATGGTGAAACAATGCTCTGGTGGGCGGTTTGCGGATTTAAATCACCTCGGGGTATGACCACTCTTTGCATTTGACCTGCGCTCGTCGCACGGTGGCGCTGGCAGCGGTCCACATATGCAGAGATGTGTTGGTGCATGTCAGAGTGCGGTGCAGTGAGTAAGTGTGCAGATGTTTTCAGACGTGCTAATTGTGACTGTGTGTTACAAATGGCTCAAAGAACACATATTGATGACGTTATGAGGGGTAGAATACTAGGGCGACTGGAGGCTGGTCAAACACAGTAGGTCGTACCACGGGTCCTCCGTGTGCCACGAAGTGTGATCTGAAGGTTATGGCAACGATTCCAGCAGACAGGAAACGGGTCCAGGCGGTACAGTACGGGACATTCCGGTGTACAACACCACAAGAAGACCGAAATCTCACCATCAGTGCCCGCAGAAGGCCACATAGTTCTGCAGGAAGCCTTGCTCAGGACCTTACCGCAGCCACTGGAACAGTTGTCTCCAGGCACACAGTCTACAGACGACTGAACAGACATGGTTTATTCACCCGGAGACCAGCAAGGGGCATTCCACTGACCCCTGGTCACAGGAGAGCCCGTAAAGCCTGGTGTCAAGAACACAGTACATGGTCATTGGAACAGTGGTCCCAAGTTACAGTATGTTCACGGACGAGTCCAGCTATAGTCTCAACAGTGATTCTCACCGGGTTTTCATCTGGCGTGAACCAGGAACCAGATACCAACCCCTTAATGTCCTTGAAAGGGACCTGTATGGAGGTCGTGGTTTGATGGTGTGGGGTTGGATTACGATTGGTGCACGTCCATCCCTGTATGTCTTTGACAGAGGAACTGTATCAGGTCAGGTGTATCGGGACGTCATTTAGCAGCAGTATGTTCGCCTTTTCAGGGCTGCAGTGGGTCCCACCTTCCTCTTTCTGAATGATAACGCACGCCCCCACCGAGCTGCCATCGTGGAGGAGTTCCTTGAAACAGAAGAAATCGGGTGAATGAAGTGGCCTGCCAGTTCTCCAGACATATACGCCACCAAACCCATCTGGGACGCTCTCGGTCGACGTATCGCAGCACGCCTTCATACCCTGGCGTCATTTCAGGAGTTCCGACAGTCACTGGTGCAAGAATAGGAGGCTATACCCCAGCAGCTGGTCGACCACCTGATCCAGAGTGTGCCAACCCGTTGTGCGGCCTGTGTACGTGTGCATGGTGATAATATCCCATACTGATGTCGGGGTACATGCGCAGGAAACAGTGGCGTTTTGTAGCACATTTGTTTCTCAACTTATCACCAATACCGTGAACTTACAAATCTCTATCGAGTGTGTTCCCTATGTGCCTATGCTATTAGCGCCAAATTTGTGTAGTGCCACGTTGTGTGGCACCACATTCTGCAATTATCCTTAATTTATGAGCCTGAGTGTATATTGAATTGAGCTTCCGATTGTTTTGTGGTGGTAATCGAAGGCATCATTAAATACCAGTAAAAGCAGTCAAATTCAGAGAGTGAGAGAAAAACATTCATGCAACTGACGTGGTCTGAGAAACTAGTTTCTATCAGTTGTTTCATTTACTTAAGAAAAACACAGAATGATCGAAAATCAGTGGAGTGGCCAATCGTTTTTCGAAGCTAGTCGGTCGTCCCGTCAGTTGCGGGAATAGCTCAGCAAACTGCTGTTGGGCAGATCCACTGCATTCATTGAACTCTGGAGGTGCTTATCGACCAACACTTCAGCAGTAAGCCTGTCTGCTGCCTACAGTGTGTTAATGTTAACTAGTAACAAACACTGCCGGAAAAAAGAGAGCAGCACAGAATGCAACCTTGAGGGCGAAGCGGTGTGCGTAACTGTTGTCAATAACGGGTACCGCGAGTGAACAAAAAGTTTCCTTCCAAACAAGACACGCAGCGTATGCTGTCAACACATTTCTATTGCTGTACTCGCAATTCGAGTGCATAGCACATACAAAGAGAAGTGGCGCTGTGAAATCCAACGAAATGCTATTTTTTTTCTTCTGCAACTGTCCACTGGTATCTCGCACCACAACACTCAGAGAATGTACTTGAACAGCGTCCGCGGTTTTGCCGGTGGATTTGTGGTTCACTCGGCGTGTGTGAGAAGGCAGCGTGTTTGTGTGTGTGTGTGTGTGTGTGTGTGTGTGTGTGTGTGTGTACACACTAGTTTACGTGGCAGACGGCCTGTTCACGTGCTCAAATATTCCCCCATGCCCAACCACACAGGTCAGCGGTGGAGGGTAATGCCCGCACGGTAATGGCCACTCGTGAAGCGCGCAAAATTAATTCTGCACCGAGAGCTGTCATTAAACACTTACACCGGTCCGGCATCACGTCCGGCCCGCCTATCTCCACTGCGTGACACGGCACTATCCCAGATGAGAGCATTTCGTTCTGCACTATAGATGTACATGTTGAACTACTACCTAGAAATTAAGGCAGATAGTAATTTTTCATTGTTTACAGTGATAAGGTTCTGCGCAGAATCGGAGAGTAAACGAATATATGGAAATCACTAAGAGGGAGAGACAGGATAATAGATCAGTTAAGAAGTCAGGGGACAACTTTTGTGGGGAGGTGTAGAGGGTAAAAACTGTAGGGGAAGAGACAGATTGGAATGTATCCAGCAAATAATTGAAGATGTAGGTTGCAATTGTTAGTCTGAGATGAAGGGGCTGGCCCAGGAAAGAAATTCATTGCGAACGCATCAAACCAGTCAGAAGACTCATTTATCACAAGGAAGAAGGAAATAAAAAGGGAAAATAACAACAATAATGGTAATGATTGTTACTGCATAACTTATGAAACGCATGAACACAACTGCTCCTGACCGTGTTTCTTAATGGCCATCATGACGAAGCACACGACAACCAGAAAACGTAGAGTTATCCACTGTTCAGCCAGGACATTCTGACCATCGACCTACTATCAATACAAATCCGTCTGGGCGAGAGAAGCATCACCTGGCGAGGAATGACTGCTAGTCACACACGCGCATAGTGAATATAGTACCACCGTGTGTGTACAATGGCGAGGACTCGCGATCTGTCTGAGTTTGACTGAGGGCAACGGGTGATGGCTCAGAGGCTCGTCACAGGCATTTTGGAAACTGCACGACATGTCGGATGTTCGAAGAGTGCTGTGGTGAGTGTCTTCAGCACCTGCGAAAAACAATGTGAAACCACGTTCAGACGTCTTCAGGTTGGGCGGCTACCCCTCATTACAGATATCGGACGTCATCATTGCAGACTGGCAAAACAGTAGAGGCAGCGAACTGTGGCGTAACTGACACCCGGCTTTAACGCTGGGCAAAGAACAACACACACAGCACCGAACACTCCTAACGACGGGCCTCCACAGTACACGATACGTGCATGTGTCAATGTTAACGCCTCCAAATAGAGAACTACGACGAAAATGGGCACATGACCATCGGCACTGGACGTTGGCACAGTGGCAGAGGGTTGCGTGGTCTGATGAATCCCGACACCTTGTTCGTCATGCCGAAGGTACGGCGCGAATCCATCAACTTCCAGGAGAACCACTCTGTGACACCTGCATGGCGGCACAGAGGCCAGCTGGCGGAGGCTCCATTATGCTCTGGGGAGTATTCACATGGGTGTCCATGGGTCCAGAGGAGCTCATGTAAGGCACCATGACAGCCAAGGTGTATCATACACTGGTTGCAGACCATGTATATCCTTTCATGACGATCATGTTTCCCGATGACAGTGCCAGTTTTTGACAAAATAATGTGCCATATCACAAGGCCAGGAGCATAATGGAGTTGTTCGAGGAACACAGTAGCCAGTTCCAATTGATCAGCTGGCCCTCATCTCGCCAGCCAGAACACACCTGGGATATTACTGATTGTGATGTCATAGCTCACCACCTCCTGTCCCCTGAATTTGGGGAAACTAGATCAGTCATGTGTACAGATGTGGTGCAAACTCACTCCAGCGACCTGTCAAGGCCTCACTACTTCCATATCTTGACACAACACCGCAGTGACCCGTGCCAAAGGTGGAAAGACTGGCTGTTAGGTAGTTGGTGATAATGTTCTGGTTGATCACTGTACATGAGATGGTATAACCCAGGGACAGTCTAGATCTCAGCACGCGAGCCATATGCTGGCATGGTTGTTACAGCTCACACTCTCAGAGCACAGGGACGGGAAATGGGAACGTGCCCATTTAAATGGCAATCCAGTAGGACTGCCTACTTCTTGGCCCTAAATTTCATACCTATCAGTTACATAGATATTACGTAATACAAAGTTTTCGTGTTATTTGATTGTGCTTGGCGCGCTGAAGACGACATATGGTATACAGACAGACAATGTCACAGTTTCTCGCGCTCAGGTGGGCACGTAATCGCTACGTATTTAGTTTCATTATAGGGGAAAACTTTGCACATATACATATGTTCATCGAAGTATTTTATCACGATTGCAAGCTCATTACTCTTCCCAAAGAGATGCATTATATTCATCCTGGTCTTATTTTGTATTTGTTTTCTCACATAGCAGACTAGGTTTCTCCATAGTTGTAAAATTACTCTTAGATTCAATGAAGAATTTTCCGTTCGAAAGCAGTACAGCCCACAAACGGTATGCCAATCAGCCAAAATCGACGTGAGCACTGATTCATTCCACCGAAGATCCACCTTAAGGATACCCCTTCTCAATAACTGCCTCTTCTCCATAACTGCGTCTTGCACATTCTCGTCCGCCTGGAATCGTCGATTCTCCAAGTCCTTTTATGGGATGATTGCGGGACAATAGCACGGGAATAGATAAAGACTTTACGGCGGGTGATCGATTGTCTCACAACAGAGTTGGCGTTTGGATGAGGCTGGCTTCCCAGATCAACTGGCGTCTTGTGTGAAATCGCTACCGGTGTGGAACTTCGCACACCATTCCATAACGGAGATTTTCGGTAGACATTCTGCCCTATACACGTTCTTCATTCTCCAATGGATGTCTAATACCGGTAGGTATCCATTGGAGAAAGAATATTCTGTATCGCCAGAATGTCTGCCGAAAACCTCCTTTCGCTCTTAAGAAAAGAATAACAATACGGCGGTCCTATATGGACGCATTTGGTAGTAACATCGCCATTGGTTACAATTCTGCGTGTACCACATGCACGTTGGAAAGGCACAAATACCACACTAATGCCCTGCTTACATAGCTATGCTTATGTGCCCGCATAGGAGACGTGCTACCTTACGTGAAGGCTGCAGCAACGTCTTCAAACGGTAATGTTTTGATCGGTTCTTATTTATATACATATTGTTACAATGGTCACGGAAGATGCTCTATAAATAAAATCGAAATGGATCTGGTGTAACCGCTACGGTCGCAGGTTCGAATCCTGCCTAGGGCATGGATGTGTGTAATGTCCTTAGGTTAGTTAGGTTTAAGTAGTTCTAAGTTCTAGGGGACTGATGACCACTGAAGTTAAGTCCCATAGTGCTCAGAGCCATCTGGTAAAAAATGTCCTCAACCTGCGATAGGCTTGAGACTGAAGACAAATAATACACTACTGGCCATTAAAACTGCTACACCAAGAAGAAATGCTGATGATAAACGAGTATTCATTGGACAAAAATATATACTAGAACTGACGTGTGATTAGATTTTCACGCAATCTGGGTGCATAGATCCTGAGAAATCAGTACTCAGGACAACCACCACTGGCCGTAATAACGGCCTTGAAACGCCTGGGCAATGAGTCAGAGTTTGGATGGCGTGTACAGGTACAGCTGCCCATGCAGCTTCAACACGATACCGCAGTTCATCAAGAGTAGTGACTGGCGTATTGTGACGAGCCAGTGCTCGGCCACCATTGACCAGACGTTTTCAAATGGTGAGAGATCTGGAGAATGTGCTGACCAGTGCAGCAGTCGAACATTTTCTGTATCCAGAAGCCCTGTACCGTACCTGCAACATGCAGTGGTGCATTATCCTTCTGAAAATTTGGGTTTCGCAGGGATCGAATAAAGGGTAGAACCATGGGTTGCAACACATCTGAAATGTAACGTCCACTGTTCAAAGTGCCGTCAATGCGAACAAGAGGTGACCGAGACGTGTAACCAATGGCACCCCATACCATCACGCAGGGTGATACGCCAGTATGGCGACGACGAATACGCGCATCCAATGTGCGTTCACCGCGATGTTGCCAGACAGGGATGCGACCATCATGATGCTGTAAACAGAATCTGTATTCATCCGAAAAAATGACGTTTTGCCACTCGGGCACCCAGGTTCGTCGTTGAGTACACCATCGCAGGCGCTCCTGTCTATGATGCAGCGTCAAAGCTAACCTCAGCCATGGTCTCCGAGTTGATAGTCGATGCTGCAGCAGACGTCGTCGAACTGTTCGTGCAGATGGTTGTTGTCTTGCAAACGTCCCCATCTGTTGACTCAGGGATCGAGACGTGGCTGCACGATCCGTTACAGCCATGCGCATATGATGCCTGTCATCTCGACTGCTACTGATACGAGGCCGTTGGGATCCAGCACGGCGTTCCGTATCACCCTCCTGAACCCACCGATTCCATATTTTGCTAACAGTCATTGGATCTCGACCAACGCGAGCAGCAATGTCGCGATACGATAAACCGCAATCGCGATAGGGTACAATCCCACCTTTATCAAAGTCGGAAACGTGATGGTACGCATTTCTCCTCCTTACACGAGGCATCACAACAACGTTTCACCAGGCAATGCCGGTCAACTGCTGTTTGTTATGAGAAATCGGTTGGAAAGTTTCCTCATGTCAGCACGTTGTAGGTATCGCCACCGGCGCCAACCTTGTGTGAATGCTCTGAAAAGCAAATCATTTGCATATCACAGCATCTTCTTCCTGTCGGTTAAATTTTGCGTCTGTAGCACTTCATCTTCGTGGTGTAGCAACTGTAATGGCAAGTAGTGTAATTCATGATCTGATTCACTTATAGCATTGCTATCCTCAGTGAACGCGAGGAGGATCTGGTGAACCTGTTAAAGGAACGGACGTTTTAATGAGTACACGCTACAGTGTGCTAGGAAACTGAAGATAGACGAAACTAGTTAAAAGTATCCGAAATGAGATGTGTGTTACAGGAAAAGAGGTGAGCGAGAATAAATGAAATGGAAGGAGGAAAGATGACGAGAGGGTCAGGTACAGAAAACTACTGTACATTAGGGGATCTCCTCAGCTATTTTGTATATTGTCTAGTTTCCAGTATTTATGTACTCATTGAGTAACTGTTTGTAGATTAACGCTTTGTGTAGAGGTAAGTTTCTTAAGAAGGGAGGAGGTGTTTGTCTTTACATTTATGAAGTTCATATTTTTCTGTTAGCATAAAATAGTTCAAACGGTTCTGAGCAAAACGGGGTTTAACTTCAGAGGTCATCAGTCCCTTATCACTCAGAACCACTTAAACATAGGGACATCACACACAGCCATGCCCGAGGCAGGATTTGAACCTGCGACCGTAGCGGTCGGGCGGTTCCAGACTGTTGCGCCTAGAACCGCTCGGCCACCCCGGCCGACTTCCTGTTATCCTTGGCCTATGGTTCTCTAAGGTTGTCTGCAAAAGTTGAGTAGTTAGTCCTGTATTTTCGTGCCCTGATGTGCTACTTATACACTCATGAACGAAAACATTATGACCACCTACTTAAATGTATGTTGCCACGCGGGGTAGCCGCGCGGTCTTGGGCACCTTGCTACGGTTCGCTCGGCTGTCCTCGTCGCAGGTTGCAGTCCTCTCTCGGGCATGGGTGAGTGTGTTGACCTTTGCGTCAGTTAGTTTAACTTAGATTAACTAGTGTGTAAGCCTAGGAACCGATGACATCTGCAGTTTTGTCCCACAAGAACTTACCACAAGTTTCCACATTAAAAACGAGTTGGTGCCCTCTGGAACGCAATTCAGCAGTGATTCTGCCTTCTTCGGATTCGACAAGTACACTTCCAGTAATTTACGGGCGGTTGGTTTATGGGCGCGGAATTGGCGCCCGATTGAGTCGTAGTTGCGTTCCATCGGATTCATATATGCTGTATCTGACGAACAAGGCATCAACGTGGGTTCACTGCCACGCTCGTAGGATCATTGCAGCGCGATTCTGGCCTTGTGAAACGCACAGTTACCCTGCTGGAAGATGCCATGTCTTTTGAAGAAGACATCTACATCTACATCTACATGGATACTCTGCAAATTACATTTAACTGCCTGACAGAGAGTTCATCGAACCACCTTGAAATTTCTCTATTATTCTAGTATCGTATAGCGCGCGGAAGGAATGAATACCTGTATCTCAGCACTGATTTTCCTTATTTTATCTTGGTGATCGTTCCTCCCTATGTAGGTCGGTGTCAACAAAATATTTTCGCTTTCGGAGGAGAAAGTTGGTGATTGGTATTTCGTGAGAAGATTCCGTCGCAACGAAAAACGCCTTACTTATAATGATGTCCTGCCCCAATCCTGTATCATTTCTGTGACACTCTCTCCCATATTTCGCGATAATACAAAACGTGCTGCCTTTCTTTGATCTTTTTCGACGTACTCCGTCAGTCCTATCTGGTAAGGATCCCACACCGCATAGCAGTATTCTAAAAGAAGACGGACAAGCGTAGTGTAGGCAGTCTCCTTAGTAGGTCTGTTACATTTTATGAGTGCCTTCCCCACAACATTTTCTATTTGTTCCTTCTAATTTAAGTTGTTCGTCATTGTAATACCTAGGTATTTAGTTGAATTTACGGCTTTTAGATTTGACTGATTTATCGTGTAACCGAAGTGTAAAGAGTTCCTTTTAGCACTCATATGGATCACACTTTTCGTTATTTAGGATCAATTGCCAATTTTCACACCATTAAAATATCAGATCAAGCATTAGGGCTTACAGGTGGTTCTTAATAATGTTAACATAGTCCGTCGCTGCCATGGTGCCTTCTATTACTACCGCAGATCCGATGGAAGCCCAGGTAAATGTCTACCATAACATAATACTGCTTCCAAAGGTTTGCATGCGTGGCGTGCTGTATGTTTCGAGCCTGGACGACGGTATATCTGGATACGACGATCGACCTGGTTTAACAATAAACCGAATTGATCCGACCAGGCGACACGATTCCACTGGTCCGCGGTCCCATCTAGATGATACCGTGGCCAATGTAATGGCAAATGACGACGTTTTTGGGTCAGCATGGGAACACAAAGGGGTCCCCTGCCGTGGAATACCGTGTTCAACACTTTGCGCTGGGCCGTCTGCATCAAAACACTTGTTTTTCCACCAGCACTCTTCTCTGTCGTCATATCTGCCACAGATAACCGCCTATCGTGCTTTAGATAACGGGTATGCTTCCGATCACTATGAGATACGGACGTATAACTAATTTTCGCCTACTCATGATTTGGGCATCCTTCGACCACTTTCCATAAATGCTCACGACAACAGTGTGCGAACAGGCGAAAAGTCTCGCCGCATCCGAGATCCTCGCTCTCAGGCACTGCGTCACAAGAATTTAGCTGTTCTCAAAGTCGCTTAAGCCTCCAAATTTGCCGCAACTTATCGCATCTTTAACGATTCCTCATTCCTCTTAGCTCTGTTCATATACTTCTCTCACCGCGTCACGTGCCATTAGCGCGACCAGGCAGCATACAGCCCCGCAGTGGGCAGCGATCATAATGTTTTGGCTCATCAGTGTCTCTTGTCCCATAGGTCTTGACAGTCATTCCAATTGTAAGAGGCCCATGATTAAGGAATCTGTTGCTAGCGCACTCGAGCATATGTAATTCCGATGGATTGCTCATGCGCTGCCTGCGATATGTAAGGTGTAACAGAATCTCAGACCAGAGAGCCGTGTTGTATGCAGTAGGAACTGTGTATCAGTAGGAGTAAGTAGTTGCAAGCAGTCTGAAGATGAACAGATAGAGAAAGTGTATGAGGATATTGAAAGGGTAATTCAGTATGTAAAGGGGGACGAAAATCTAATAGTCATGGGCGACTGGAATGCAGTTGTAGGGGAATGAGTAGAAGAAAAGGTTACAGGAGAATATGGGCTTTGGACAAGGAATGAAAGAGGAGAAAAGACCAATTGAGTTCTGTAACAAGTTTCAGCTAGTAATAGCGAATACTCTGTTCAAGAATCACAAGAGGAGGAGGTATACTTGGAAAAGGCCGGGAGATACTGCAAGATTTCAATTAGATTACATCATGGTCAGACAGAGATTCCGAAATCAGATACTGGATTGTAAGGCGTACCCAGGAGCAGATATAGACTCAGATCACAATATAGTAGTGATGAAGAGTAGGCTGAAGTTCAAGACATTAGTCAGGAAGAATCAATACGCAAAGAAGTGGGATACGGAAGTACTAAGGAGTGACGAGATACGTTTGAAGTTCTCTAACGCTATAGATACAGCAATAAGGAATAGCGCAGTAGACAGTACAGTTGAAGAGGAATGGACCTCTAAAAAGGGCCATCACAGAAGTTGGGAAGGAAAACATAGGTACAAAGAAGGTAGCTGCGAAGAAACCATGGGTAACAGAAGAAATACTTCAGTTGATTGATGAAAGGAGGAAGTACAAACATGTTACGGGAAAATCAGGAATACAGAAATACAAGTCGCTGAGGAATGAAATAAATAGGAAGTGCAGGGAAGCTAAGACGAAATGGCTGCAGGAAAAATGTGAAGACATCGAAAAAGATATGATAGTCGGAAGGAAAGACTCAGCATACAGGAAAGTCAAAACAACCTTTGGTAACATTAAAAGCAACGGTGGTAACATTAAGAGTGCAACGGGAATTCCACTGTTAATTGCAGAGGAGAGAGCAGATAGGTGGAAAGAATACATTGAAAGCCTCTATGAGGGTGAAGATTTGTCTGATGTGATAGAAGAAGAAACAGGAGTCGATTTAGAAGAGATAGGGGATCCAGTATTAGAATTGGAATTTAAAAGAGCTTTGGAGGACTTACGGTCAAATAAGGCAGAAGGGATAGATAACATTCCATCAGAATTTCTAAAATCATTGGGGGAAGTGGCAACAAAACGACTATTCACGTTGGTGTGTAGAATATATGTGTCTGGCGACATACCATCTGACTTTCGGAAAAGCATCATCCACACAATTCCGAAGACGGCAAGAGCTGACAAGTGCGAGAATTATCGCACAATCAGCTTAGCAGCTCAGCATCGAAGCTGCTTACAAGAATAATATACAGAAGAAAGGAAAAGAAAATTGAGAATGCGCTAGGTGACGATGAGTTTGGCTTTAGGAAAAGTAAAGGGACGAGAGACGCAATTCTGACGTTACGGCTAATAATGGAAGCAAGGCTAACGAAAAATCAAGACACTTTCATAGGATTCGCCGACCTGGAAAAAGCGTCCGACAATATAAGCTGTTGCAATGCAAGCTGTTCGAGATTCTGAAAAAAGTCGGGGTAAGCTATAGGGAGAGACGGGTCATATACAATATGTACAACAACCAAGACGGAATAATAAGAGTGGACGATCAAGAAAGAAGTGTTCGCATTAAGAAGGATGTAAGACAAGGCTGTAGCCTTTCGCCCCTACTCTTCATTCTGTACATCGAGGAAGCAATGATGGAAATAAAAGAAAGGTTCAGGAGTGGAATTAAAATACAAGGTGAAAGGATATCAATGATACGATTCGCTGATGACATTGCTATCCTGAGTGAAAGTGAAGAAGAATTAAATGATCTGCTGAACGGAATGAACAGTCTAATGAGTACACAGTATGTTTTGAGAGTAAATCGGAGAAAGACGAAGGTAGTGAGAAGTAGTAGAAATGAGAACAGTGAGAAACTTAACATCAAGATTGATGGTCACAAAGTCAATGAAGTTAAGGAATTCTGCTACCTAGGCAGTAAAATAACCAATGACGGACGGAGCAAGGAGGACATCAAAAGCAGACTCGTTATGGCAAAAAAGGCATTTCTGGCCAAGGGAAGTCTACTAATATCAAATACCGGGCTTAATTTGAGGAAGAAATTTCTGAGGATGTACGTCTGGAGTACAGCATTGTATGGTAGTGAAACATGGACTGTGGGAAAACCGGAACAGAAGAGAATCGAAGCATTTGAGATGTGGTGATATAGACGGATGTTGAAAATTAGGTGGACTGATAAGGTAAGAATGAGGAGGTTCTACGCAGAATCGGAGAGGAAAGGAATATGTGGAAAACACTGATAAGGAGAAGGGACGGGATGATAGGACATCTGCCAAGACATGAGGGAATGACTTCCATGGTACTAGAGGGAGCTGTAGAGGGCAAAAACTGTAAAGGAAGACAGAGATTGGAATACGTCGAGCAAATAATTGAGGACGTAGGTTGCAAGTGCTACTCTGAGATGAAGAGGTTAGCACAGGAAAGGAATTCGTGGCGGGCCGCATCAAACCAGTCAGTAGACTGATGACCAAAAGAAAAAAAAAAAAAGCAATCTGGTGAATCGAGTTGGCTGGGCCGGTCGTGGGGAGCGATGGCGGAGCCTGAGCGATATGATATAAGATAAAAGCAACCTAGTGCATATGTACTATTGTTATGCCCAGCCCCATGTAAATGTTTTTTAAAAATCTCTTAATAATTATCTTTCTCATAAATAATAACTTTTGACAACCATTCATCTCAATTTAAAGTATTTACTAATTTCTCCAATCCATGGTCATCCCGACTATTGTAAAGAAAAATCAGTTGTTTCTTTTTATGCATGACAAATCTATCGGCCAGTATTGCACTGGGCTGTGCTAGAAAAATTTCTTATAGGAGCAGATATATACGCGTTATCCGGCGACTTCATCGAGGTAAGAATTTTTAATTTATTCAGTAAGATCTTTCAGGTCCATGTCGCAGCACTGCTGACGTCCAAGATTTACCAGTTTAAATTCACAGTCAATTTTTGAATGGTTATATATGAGCCACAATTTTATTGAGAGGTTAGTCATTTCATTATTGGTAGGTTACGGAATTTATCTGTTGGTAGATTACACTAAATGTGAATGTTACAAAATTAAATTTTTTACTGTTGGGCGGTTTCGGAACTTTTCTGTTGTGAGGTTACACAATGTTGATTTTTTCCTCAGTTCCTGCAATTGAACTGGTAGATTCCAGGTTTTTCGACTTCTGTCTGGTTTATGTGCAGATTAGGGCTATGCTTCTGTATGGAGTTACTTGGTTTTCAGTGAATGTTTGTACCCTGTCTTTCATTATATTACCTATTTTGTGTGTGAATTTATTATGGTAAGTGATTTTTGCCCCATTACTGTGATTGTACTGCTTCTAGGTCATTTCCTCAGTTCCTGCAATTGAATTGGTAGATACCGGGGTTATTGACATCTGTCTAGTATTGTGCACAGATTAGGGGTATGCATCTATATTGAGTTACTTGTTTTTCAGGGAATGTCTGTACCTTGTATTTCATTATATTACCTATTTTGTATGCGGAATTTATTGTGGTAAGTCATTTTTGCCACATTCCTGTGATTTTACTGCTTCTAGATTTTTTTTCGTCAGTTCCTGCAACTGAACTGGTAGATACCAGGTTTGTTGACATCTGTCTGGTTTCTGTACAGATTAGGGGTATGCTTCTCTATTGAGTTACTTGTTTCTCAGGGAATGTTTGTATCTTGTCATATATTATATTGCCTATTTTGTAAGCGAATTTATTGTGGTAAGGCGCGACCGCTGCGGTCGCAGGTTCGAATCCTGCCTCGGGCATAGATGTGTGTGATGTCCTTAGGTTAGTTAGGTTTAAGTAGTTCTAAGTTCTAGGGGACTGATGACCGCAGATGTTGAGTCCCATAGTGTTCAGAGCCATTTGAACCATTTTTATTGTGGTAAGTAATTTTTGCCACATTCCTGTGATTGTGCAGCTGCTATGTACTGGCGAGATTTGGTTTGTTTCTTTCATTTGTCTTTATTTTTTTGTTCAGTTTATATAAAAAAATTTAATCCCATTTGTTTGATAGTGGCTAGCGTTTTTGCTAATCAGATGTGTTCAGGGGAACTTGTTTGTTCTGCTGTGGATTGTTTGAGGTTGCATTTATTATAGTGTCAGCTGGTACGGGTTTTCTGTATGCGTCAATACAACGAAAAACTAGCGGTGAATTTGGTAACATGACGTAAATATCTTAGATACAAAAAAACGGTAGAGGAACGCTACAGTCATCGGTTATTATAATTTTTTTTTTGAAAAGACTAAGTGGAAATTGTTACTGTGGTACTCTGGTGGTAAGGTCGTATGGGACCAAACTGCTGAGGTCATCGGTCCATAGGCTGACACACTACTTAAATACTAACACTAACGACAACACACTCACACCCCTGTCCCAGGGAGGACTCAAACTTCCGAGGGCGGGAGCATCGCGAACAGTGGCAAGGCGACCCTGACCGCACGGCTACCCCGCGCTGCGAAATTGTGACGAGTGATGTTAGACTGCTTTGCTAAAGTACGACGGTAAGTCAGTTATTATCCGCAAAGTAGTTATAAAATTTTCTTGTAATCAAATAAGAAACTTACAAGAACATCATTTTTCGACGTAATCCCCTTGCGTGTCAACGCACTTGGTCCATCATTGTACAAGCTTCCTGACGGCCTCATAAAAGACTTCTCGGTTGAGCTGCGAGCCAGGAGCGCACCGCTTCTTTCACTGCTTCGTCCGAGGCAAATCGACGGCCCCTTAATGCCTGTTTGAGTGGGCCAAACAAGTGATAGTGAGAAGGAGCAAGATCGGGGCTACATGGACGATGACCCAGTACTTTTGAGTTTCTGGAGCATTTTAGCAGTGTGGGCAGCAGTATGCGGACGGGCATTGTCGTGCAACGACGCAACACCTATTGACACCAATCATCGGCGTTTGCTTCGAATTGCAGGCTTTAGACTGGCAGTAAGCATCTTATTATTACACTGTTTATTGCTCTGCCCCTTTCCCCATAATGTTCCAGTATTGAATCTTGTGCATTCCAAAAAACCGTAAACATCACTTTTCCTGCGGATGGTTGGGTCTTAAACTTCTTCTAGCACGGCGAAATGGATGTGTCCATTCCATACTCTGCCGTTTACTCTCCGACTCGTAATGATGGATCCATGTTTCGCCACCAGTAACGATCCTGTCAAAGAAGTTGTCCTCGTTACCATAGTGAATCAAATGTTTTTTTGCAGATGTCCAAGCGAGTTCGTTTATGCAACTATGTGAGTTGTTTTGGGACCCATCTTGCACAAACGTATGAGTCCCAAGTCTCTTGCGGATGATTTGGTAGGCAGAACCGTGACTAATTCGCAGACCATGTGCCACTTCGTCAATAGTTAATCGTCCGTCTAAGAGAATCATTTCACGTGAACGTTCAATACTTTCTTCACTTGTGGCGGTAAACGGTCGTCCGGCTCCTTTATCGTGCGTAACGCTTGTGCGACCACTTCGGAATTTTTCAGTCCATTCGTAGACACTCCGTTGTGGCAAAACACTGCTCCAGTACTGTACTGAAAGTCTTCCATGAATTTCGGCCCCTGATACGCCTTCTGACCAAAACAAAACGGATCACTGAAAGTTGCTATTCTTTAGTGCAAACAGGAAGCGGAACAGCCATGATTAACAGCACGGCAGCGATAACGAAACTAGCCTAGCAGCTTCAAAATTGCAAAGATTTAACAACAAATAAACAAAGCATCCGTCATCAGCGTAAAACGACAATACTACCAAATTAAACAAAAATGTAACAAAATTGCAGATAATAATTGACGTATCCTCGTGTATTTGTAACTTATGCAAAGAACATGTGAAGTGCAGAATTTACTAAATACTATTTTGTCATGCATTAATGAAATGAAAATTGTAGTGTATTGGATTTTATATCTTCGTTCAAGTTGTCATTTGTAAAAAATGGTACACACGTAGGAACAGTGTGTAGGATGTGTTTTATGTAAAAGATGGAGAGGTTATGTACTGTACGACACCTACATCTACATCTACATTTACATTTACACTTATACTCCGCAAGCCACCGAACGGTGTGTGGCGGAGGGCGCTTTACGTGCCACTGTCATTACCTCCCTTTCGTGTTCCAGTCGCGTATGGTTCGCGGGAAGAACGACTACCGCAAAGTCTCCGTGCGCGCTCGAATCTCTCTAATTTTCCAGTCGTGATCTAGTCGGGAGGTATAAGTAGGGGGAAGCAATATATTCGATACCTCATCGAGAAACGCACCCTCTCGAAACCCGAACAGCAAGCTACACCACGATGCAGAGTGCCTCTCTTAAGAGTCTGCCACTTGAGTTTGCTAAACATCTCCGTCACGCTATCACGGTTACCAAATAACCCTGTGACGAAACGGTCCGCTCTTCTTTGGATCTTCTCTATCTCCTCTGTCAACCCAACCTGGTACGGATCCCACGAATCCCACTCAAGTGTAGGTCGAACGAGTGTTTTGTAAGCCACCTGCTTTGTTGATGGACTACATTTTCTAAGGGCTCTCCCAATGAATCTCGACCTAGCATCCGCCTACTGTGGGAAACCTAAATGGTGGCTTGGGTTCTTGGTTCGCTACCTGTAGAGAGAGCGGGGACGAGGAGACACAGTCTGTAGGCAGCAGTGAAAAAGGGCCATACTCGGAGAGGCAATACTAGGAGCACGCGATGCCTTGCCTGGAAATTGTTGCGCAGAAGCCTCGGATGGCGACTGCGGAATTATTAAGGCTTTGGTATAAGTTGATGGGCTATATTATGGACGTTAAAACAACGCCACAAGGATAAATTAGACAATACTTCAAGAAACTTGTACAGCGTACGACGTGTCGTGTAGCCGCCATTACTGTCCGCCACACCCAACGCCTACAACCAACAGGCTAAGAACTACATAATTCGAATTGTAGAAGCGTGAACCACTAATACCGATTTAACTTTTTTGAGTGTTTATGGTATTAAACATAAAATTTTGTTCACCCTACCGTTTTAGTCCGTATCGTTCACCTATACAGGGTGGTCCACTGATAGTGAACGGGCCAAATGTCTCACGAAATAGGCGTCAAACGAAAAAACTTCAAAGAACGAAACGTGTCTAGCTAGAAGAGGGAAACCAGAATGCGCTATGGTTGGCCCGCTAGATGGCGCTGCCACAAGTCAATCGGATATCAACGTGCAGTCTTTTAAATAGGAACCCCAATTTTTCATTACATATTCATGTAGTACGTAAAGAAATATGAACTGTTTAGTTGGACCACTTTTTTCGCTTTGTGGTAGATGGCGCAGTAATAGTCACAAACATATGACTCACACTTTTAGACGAACAGTTGGTAACAGGCAGGTTTTTTATATTAAAATACAGAACGTAGGTACGTTACAACATTTTATTTCGGTTGTTCAAATGTGATACATTGTGAACTTATCTTTTCTGAGAACGCATGCTGTTACAGCGTGATTACTTGTAAATACCACATCAATGATATAAATGCTCAAAATGATGTCCGTCAACCTCAATTCATTTGGAAATACGTGTAACGACATTCCTCTCAACAGCGAGTAGTTCGCCTTCCGTAATGTTCGCACATGCATTGACAATGTGCTGACGCATGTTGTCAGGCTTTGTCGGTGGATCACGATAGCAAATATCCTTCAACTTTCCCCACAGAAAGAAATCCGGGGACGTCAGATCCGGTGACCGTGCGGGTATGGTATGGTGCTTCGACGACCAATCCGTCTGTAATGAAATATGCTATTCAATACCGCATCAAGCGCACGCGAGCTATCCATCATGTTGGAAATGCATCGCCATTCTGTCATGCAGTGAAACATCTTGTAGTAACATCGTTAGAACATTACATAGGAAATCAGCATACAGTGCACCATTTAGATTGCCATCGATAAAATGGGGGACAATTCTCCTTCCTCCCATAATGCCGCACCATACATTAACCCTCCCAGGTCGCTGATGTTCCACTTATCGCAGCCATCGTCGATTTTCCGTTGCCCAATAGTGCATATTAAGCCGGTTTACGTTACCACTGTTGGTGAATGACGCTTCGTCGCTAAATAGAACGCGTGCAAAAGAATCTGTCATCGTCCCGTAATTTCTATTGTTCCCAGTGGCAGAACTGTATACTTTCTCTTGTGCGCAGTAGTAGAACTGTACACGACGTTCAAAGTCGTCGCCATGCAACTCTTGGTGCATAGACATATGGTACGTGTGCAATCGATGTTGATGTAGCATTCTCGACACCGACGTTTTTGAGATTTTCGATTCTCGGGCATTTTGTCTGTTAGTGATGTGCGGATTAGCCGCGACAGCAGCTACTTAGGCATCATCACTTGTTGCAGGTCGTAGTTGACGTTTCACATGTGGTTGAACACTTCCTGTTTCGTTAAATAACGTAACCATCCGGCGAACGGTCCGGACACTTGGATGATGTCGTCCAGGATACGGAACAGCAAACATAGCACAGGCCCGTTGGGCATTTTGATTACAATAGCCATACACCGACACGATATCGACCTTTTCCGCAATTGGTAAACGGTCCATTTTTAACACGGGTAACGTATCACGAAGCAAATACCGTCCGCACTGGTAGAATGTTACGTGATACCAAGTACGTATACTTTTGTGACTATCGCAGCGCCATCTATCACAAAGCGAAGAAAGTTATCCAACTGAAACACTCATATTTCCTTACGTACTACACGAATATGTAATAAAAAATGGGGGTTCATATTTTAAAAAACGCAGTTGATATCCGTTTCACCTATGACAGCGCCATCTGGCGGGACAACCATAGCGCCATCTGGGTTTCCCCTTCAAGCTAGACGAGTTTCGTTCTTCGTAATTTTTTCGTTTGATACTTATTTCGTGAGACATTAGGCCCGGTCACTATCAATGGACCACCCTGTATAGGGGTCCTTTCCTAGTATTTAATTATTCCGAGTTAACCTGTTACAAAAACTCTTAAGCACTTTATTCAGTATCTACAAGCACTAATTTTTACGTTTGTGTGAATGTTTGGAAGCAATTGTTAGTTAAAGTGAAGTTGAAAGTATTCTATCAGTTACTTAGTAGAATTGCTCAAGTGAAATTTTGCTTAGATACTGAAGTAGATGTCTTCAAATTTCACGAATTTAATAATCTCACTCTCTTTGTGGCAGTAAATAAAGTGAAAATGAGTAAATAAGTTTTGAGCGAAGTAAAGATAAAATTCTTTCAGTTATAAATGAAATTCAGTAAAGTACTACAGGTCATAGAAAGAAAATTGCTTATGTGGCACAACATCACTTAAGTAGCATTCGACAGATCATTTTTTAAGAATAAGGTAAAACCCAAGTGTCGGAATAAATTTAAATGTGTATTTAATTTGTTGCTTATACAAAATGCAAATATAGAAGTCTGCCCCTGTCCATAATTTTTAACACATAGTTACGATTAAAAATTCGTGCCCTCTCTAGATAAAAAATATGTATGTATGTGGGTGTAGTAGCTAAAAGATTGCTGTTTCCTTCTCAGGACCATACCCCGTAAAGCTATATTTATTTGTGAAGTTAGGTCAGGAAACAGTAGGGAAGTACGCCAGATTTACTTCTTCTGCGTTTCTGAAACTTAATCATTTCTTTGCCTAAATAGGCTGGCGACCGTAAGTACATTAGATCAGCCACTTACCGCTTACCGAACTTGGTACGGGAAAGTCGTAGATTCAGTATGTTCGATCTTTACTGCGTTTCTTTCTAACAGCTGGAATACTCTTAGGAAAAGAAGTACTAGTCTGAGTTCAGTATCCATTAGTCATACATTGCGGCCAAATCCTGAAAAAGGGGTAAGATTATACGACAGCTTTATAATATATGCGCAGTTCCCTGTATAACAGTGCCATACGTAGCTTTTCCCGTAGTAGGCCTATTTGATCTGTTGAGGTACAGTATTACATTTTGTGGTGTGTTTCACAACAAAAACTACAATGTTCTGCAATGGAATGTGGCCCTAGACCAGAAACAACAGCGTCAAAACAATACCTCAAAATCGTCTAAGAAGACGATGTTTCCTGATGCGAGCGGAAACTAGATTAAAAAAATTCTAAGTAAATGGAATATTGTTTGTAACGCACTGTTTTCCGAGCCAGAAAACAAGACTAAGTGCATCTTTCAATATAGACGTCTAACAATGATTTCTTTCAATAAAACGAAACTAGTTTCATGACAAAAAACTTGTTTCATTTCAAATACAGCGACGGAAGTAAAATGCCTTGGATGCACTAGGACAAAAAGTATCCAGACACCCGGCTGAAAATGAGTTACAAGTTGGTGGCGCCCCCCATTATTAATTCAGGAATTCATTATAGTGTTGGCCCACCCTCAGCCTTGATGAAAGCTTCCACTCTGGCAGGCATACGTTCAATGTGGTGCTGGAAGGTTTCTTGAGAGCTCCACTGCGGAGAAGTATCGATGTCGGTCGGTGAGGCCTGGCACAGAAACGGCGTCCCAAAACATCCCAAACGTGTTCAATAGGATTCAGGTCCGGATTCTGTGCAGGCTCTTACATTACAGGGATGTTATTGTCGTGTAACCACTCCGCCACAGGTCGTACATTATGAACAGGTTCTCGATCGTGTTGAAAGTTACAATAGCCATCCTCGAATTGCTCTTCGATAGTGGAAAGCTAGGACGTGCATAAAACATCAATGTAGGCCTCTCTTGTCATAGTGCCACGCAAAACAGCAACGAGTTGAAGGCCCCTCCATATGAAACACGACCGTCGGAAGCTGTGGCCGAGCGGTTCTAGGCGCATCAGTCCGGAACCGCGCTGCTGCTACCGTCGCAGGTTCGAATCCTGCCTCGGGCTTGAATGTGTGTGATGTCCGTTAGGTTAGTTAGGTTTAAGTCGTTCTAAGTTCTAGGGGACTGATGACCTCAGAAGTTAAGTCCCATAGTGCTCAGAGCCATTTGAACCATTTTTTGAAACACGACCACACCATAGCACCACCGCATCCGAATTTTACTGTAGGTACTACACAAGCTGACAGATGTTCACCGGGCATCTGCCATACCCACAACCTGCCATAGGAACGCCGCATTCTGTACCGTGATTCGTCACTCCACACAACGTTTTTCCACTGTTCAGTGGTCCAATATTTACACTTCTCACACCAAGCGGGGCGAGGTGTCGTTCGGCATTTACTGGCGTGATGTGTGGCTTATGAGGAGCCGCTCGACCATGAAATAAAGTTTTTCTCATCTCCCGCCTAACTGTCATAGTACTAGCAGTGGACCCTGACGCAGTTCGGAATTCCTGTGTGATGGTCTGGATAGATGCTTGCCTATTACTGTACCAATCAACAGACGAGGTCGGCTTGTACGCTTTTGTGCTGTACGTGTCCATTCATGTTCCCACTTCATTATCACACCGGACGCAGTGGACCCAGGGATTGGTGACTCCATGGCGTGTTGCGTGCACCACGACCAAATAGTGGATAGAATTGGAAGTAAAATCAGCATTGTCCGTATTTTGTTGGTTTATTGTCAGCAAAATTGATTTTCGGCCACTTCGTGACCGTCCTCAGTGCTGTAATCTACAATTAACATTGGTAGGCACTGGTATCAAGCTATAACCCCAAGCATAGAGCGATCATATAACCTCACGGATGGTCACAAAGTGACCGAAAGTCGATTTTGTTGACAATAAAACAACAAAATACGGCCAATGCTGATTTTCCTTCCAATTCTGGACCTAGGGATGTTTAGGAGTGTGGAAATTCGCGTACAGACGTATGACACAAGTGACACCCAATCACCTGACCACGTCCGAAGTCTGTGAGTCCGCAGAGCACACTATTCCGGTCTCACACGAAGTTTAATGACTACTGAGGTCGCTGATATGGAGTGCGTGGCAGTAGGTCGCAGCACAATGCACCTAATACGAAAAACATATGTTTTTGGAGGTGTCCGGATAGATTAGATTAGATTAGATTTACTTTCATTCCAATTGATCCGTAGTGAGGAGGTCCTCCAGGATGTGGAACATGTCACAAAAACAACAATACATGACAAATATTTACGACTAAAACAAATAAGCTAATGTACCATTCCACAGGTCCCAAGTGGAATGATAGTAATTTTTTAATGAACACTATATGAAAGAGTCATTTTACAAATACACACACACACACACACATACACAAGTTTTCAATGAACACATTACTGCACTGAAATTGTGCAGAAGTTATATTGTACTTATATACAAATCAGTTGGTTTTACTGAGAAATTCATCAATGGAGTAGAAGGAGTTGGCCACCAATAAATCCTTTAGGCTTCTCTTAAACTGAATTTCATTGGTTGTTAAGCTTTTTATGGCTGCTGGCAAGTTATTGAAAATGTGTGTTCCTGAATAATGCACACCTTTTTGTACAAGACCAAGTGACTTTAAATCCTTGTGAAGATTATTCTTATTTCTAGTATTGATTCCATAAATTGAGCTGTTGGTTTGAAAATGTGATATATTTTTAATGACAAATTTCATTAAGGAATAAATATATTGGGAAGCAGTAGTCAGTACCCCTAGTTCCCTAAACAGGCTTCTGCAGGATGTTCTTGAGTTCACACCACGTATAACTCTTACTGCAAGATTTTGTGCCCGGAAAACTTTAGCTTGGCTTGATGAATTACCCCAAAAAATAATCCCATATGACATTATGGAATGAAAGCAAGCATTGTATGCCAGCTTTTTCATTTTTATATCCCCTATGTCTGACAACATACGCATTGGAAACAGAGATTTGTTATGACGTATCAGCAGTTCTGTGGTGTGCTCCTCCCAGTTGAATTTATTATCAAGCTGTAATCCCAAAACTTTAACACTGTCCACTTCTATCTTCTTGTCATCGTATGTTAGACATATACTCGTGGGACAGCCCTTACAAGTTCTGAACTGCATGTATGTGTTTTTTCAAAGTTTAGTGACAAAGAATTGGCTAGGAACCAGCGATTAATGTCCACAAATATTTTATTGGCTCACCTTTCTAAGACTACACTTTATTTGCTATTTATTGCAATGCTTGTACCATCAGCAAAAAAAACGAACTTGGCATCTGGCATACTTTTTGATCGTATAGTGTATGTTTACAGCTCTCACTTCTATGCCGCCTTCAGTATTTCAAGGAGTGTGTCGGAGCCAAGATTCCCGAACCGCCGTTGCTGGGGCGCGAGTGCAGGCCGCCGGGCACCGCAGACCAGGGCATCGACCGCGCCCGCGCGAGCTGACGCGCGCCGCTCCGGCTCGTTAGCACGGCAGCTGCGCGCGCCACGCGCACTCCTCACGCGTGCCACGCACGTCGCACCTGCGTGACGGCGCAGCGCCAGGGGGGACCGACGCACTGCGTCGTCTCTCGCCTGCTGCGGGCACATCCTCCCAGCTGCATCTGAAACGCACTGCTCCCGGTTAATCTACCCGGTCCAGTGAACGCAGCCTGTGTTTGTAACTACCACCCCAATTGGCAGCAATCTACATCTACATCTACATTTATACTCCGCAAGCCACCCAGCGGTGTGTGGCGGAGGGCACTTTACGTGCCACTGTCATTAGCTCCCTTTCCTGTTCCAGTCGCGTATGGTTCGCGGGAAGAACGACTGCCGGAAAGCCTCCGTGCGCGCTCGAATCTCTCTAATTTTACGTTCGTGATCTCTTCGGGATGTAAATGTAGGGGGAAGCAATATATTCGATACCTCATCCGGAAACGCACCCTCTCGAAGCCTGGACAGCAAGCTACACCGCGATGCAGAGCACCTCTCTTGCAGAGTCTGCCACTTAAGTTTACTAAACATCTCCGTAACACTATCATGCTTACCAAATAACCCTGTGACGAAACGCGCCGCTCTTCTCTGGATCTTCTCTATCTCCTCCGTCACCCCAAACTGATATGGATCCCACGCTGATGAGAAACACTCAAGTATAGGTCGAACGAGTGTTTTGTAAGCCACCTCCTTTGTTGATGGACTACATTTTCTAAGGATTCTCCCAATGAATGTCAACCTGGTACTCGCCTTACCAACAGTTAATTTTATATCACCATTGCACTTAAAATCGTTCCGTATGCATACTCCCAGATAATTTACAGAAGTAACTGCTACCAGTGTTTGTTCCGCTATCATATAATCATACAATAAAGGATCCTTCTTTCTACGCATTCGCAATGCATTACATTGCCTATGTTAAGGGTCAGTTGCCACTCCCTGCACCAAGTGCCTGCAGATCTTCCTGCATTTCGCTGCAATTTTCTAATGCTGCAACTACTCTGTATAGTACAGCATCATCCGCGAGATGCTGCATGGAACTTCCGACGTTATCTACTACTAGGTCATATATTTATATATATACAGGGTGTTACAAAAATTTACGGCCAAACTTTCAGGAAACGTTCCTCACACACAAAAAAAGAAAATATGTTATGTGGACATGTGTCCGGAAACGCTTACTTTCCATGTTAGAGCTCATTTTATTACTTCTCTTCAAATCACATTAATCATGGAATGGAAACACACAGCAACAGAACGTACCGGCGTGACTTCAAACACTTTGTTACAGGAAATGTTAGCGGGGATACATGCATCCACCATCCGTCGTATGGAATCCCTGATGCGCTGATGCAGCCCTGGAGAATGGCGTATTGTCTCACAGCCGTCCACAATACGAGCAGGAAGAGTCTCTACATTTGGTACCGGTGTTGCGTAGAGAAGAGCTTTCAAATGCTCCCATAAATGAAAGTCAAGAGGGTTGAGGTGAGGAGAGCGTGGAGGCCATGGAATTGGTCCGCCTCAACCAATCCATTGGTCACCGAATCTGTTGTTGAGAAGCGTACGAACACTTTGATTGAAATGTGCAGGAACTCCATCGTGCATGAGCTACATGTTGTGTCGTACTTGTAAAGGCACATGTTCTAGCAGCACAGGTAGAGTTGTTGTTGTTGTTGTGGTCTTCAGTCCTGAGACTGGTTTGATGCAGCTCTCCATGCTACTCTATCCTGTGCAAGCTTTTTCATCTCCCAGTACCTACTGCAACCTACATCCTTCTGAATCTGCTTAGTGTATTCATCTCTTGGTCTCCCTCTACGATTTTTACCCTCCACGCTGCCCTCCAATACTAAATTGGTGATCCCTTGATGCCTCAGAACATGTCCTACCAACCGATCCCTTCTTCTGGTTAAGTTGTGCCACAAACTTCTCTTCTCCCCAATCCAATTCAATACTTCCTCATTAGTTATGTGATCTACCCACCTAATCTTCAGCATTCTTCTGTAGCACCACATTTCGAAAGCTTCTATTCTCTTCTTGTCCAAACTATTTATCGTCCATGTTTCACTTCCATACATGGCTACACTCCATACGAATACTTTCAGAAATGACTTCCTGACACTTAAATCAATACTGGATGTTAACAAATTTCTCTTCTTCAGAAACGCTTTCCTTGCTATTGCCAGCCTACATTTTA
Organism: Schistocerca serialis cubense; assembly: GCF_023864345.2. Taxonomy (NCBI): domain Eukaryota; kingdom Metazoa; phylum Arthropoda; class Insecta; order Orthoptera; family Acrididae; genus Schistocerca; species Schistocerca serialis. Next base: position 216,647,733 of record NC_064647.1, on the reverse strand, counting down.
TATCCTCTCTACTTCGACCATCATCAGTTATTTTGCTCCCCAAATAGCAAAACTCCTTTACAACTTTAAGTGCCTCATTTCCTAATCTAATTCCCTCAGCATCACCCGACTTAATTAGACTACATTCCATTACCCTTGTTTTGCTTTTGTTGATGTTCATCTTATATCCTCCTTTCAAGACACTGTCCATTCCATTCAACTGCTCTTCCAAGTCCTTAGCTGTCTCTGACAGAATTACAATGTCATCGGCGAACCTCAAAGTTTTTACTTCTTCTCCATGAATTTTAATACCTACTCCGAATTTTTCTTTTGTTTCCTTTACTGCTTGCTCAATATACACATTGAACAACATCGGGGAGAGGCTACAACCCTGTCTTACGCCCTTCCCAACCACTGCTTCCCTTTCATGTCCCTCGACCCTTATAACTGCCATCTGGTTTCTGTACAAATTGTAAATAGCCTTTCGTTCCCTGTATTTTACCCCTGCCACCTTTAGAATTTGAAAGAGAGTATTCCAGTCAACATTGTCAAAAGCTTTCTCTAAGTCTACAAATGCTAGAAACGTAGGTTTGCCTTTCCTTAATCTTTCTTCTAAGATAAGTCGTAAGGTCAGTATTGCTTCACGTGTTCCAGTGTTTCTACGGAATCCAAACTGATCTTCCCCGAGGTTGGCTTCTACTAGTTTTTCCATTCGTCTGTAAAGAATTCGTGTTAGTATTTTGCAGCTGTGACTTATTAAGCTGATAGTTCGGTAATTTTCACATCTGTCAACACCTGCTTTCTTTGGGATTGGAATTATTATATTCTTCTTGAAGTCTGAGGGTATTTCGCCTGTTTCATACATCTTGTTCACCAGATGGTAGAGTTTTGTCAGGACTGGCTCTCCCACGGCCGTCAGTAGTTCCAATGGAATATTGTCTACTCCGGGGGCCTTGTTTCGACTCAGGTCTTTCAGTGCTCTGTCAAACTCTTCACGCAGTATCATATCTCCCATTTCATCTTCATCTACATCCTCTTCCATTTCCATAATATTGTCCTCAAGTACATTGCCCTTGTATAGACCCTCTATATACTCCTTCCACCTTTCTGCTTTCCCTTCTTTGCTTAGAACTGGGTTTCCATCTGAACTCTTGATATTCATACAAGTCGTTCTCTTATCTCCAAAGGTCTCTTTAATTTTCCTGTAGGCGGCGTCTATCTTACCCCTAGTGAGATAGGCCTCTACATCCTTACATTTGTCCTCTAGCCATGCCTGCTTAGCCATTTTGCACTTCCTGTCGATCTCATTTTTGAGACGTTTGTATTCCTTTTTGCCTGTTTCACTTACTGCATTTTTATATTTTCTCCTTTCATCAATTAAATTCAAGATTTCTTCTGTTACCCAAGGATTTCTACTAGCCCTCGTCTTTTTACCTACTTGATCCTCTGCTGCATTCACTACTTCATCCCTCAAAGCTACCCATTCTTCTTCTACTGTATTTATTTCCCCCATTCCTGTCAATTGCTCCCTTATGCTCTCCCTGAATCTCTGTACAACCTCTGGTTCTTTTAGTTTATCCAGGTCCCATCTCCTTAAATTCCCACCTTTTTGCAGTTTCTTCAGTTTTAATCTACAGGTCATAACCAATAGATTGTGGTCAGAGTCCACATCTGCCCCTGTAAATGTCTTACAATTTAAAACCTGGTTCCTAAATCTCTGTCTTACCATTATATAATCTATGTGATACCTTTTAGTATCTCCAGGGTTCTTCCATGTATACAACCTTCTTTCATGATTCTTAAACCAAGTGTTAGTTATGATTATGTTGTGCTCTGTGCAAAATTCTACTAGGCGGCTTCCTCTTTCATTTCTGTCCCCCAATCCATATTCACCTACTATGTTTCCTTCTCTCCCTTTTCCTACACTCGAATTCCAGTCACCCATGACTATTAAATTTTCGTCTCCCTTCACAATCTGAATAATTTCTTTTATTTCATCATACATTTCTTCAATTTCTTCGTCATCTGCAGAGCTAGTTGGCATATAAACTTGTACTACTGTAGTAGGTGTGGGCTTCGTATCTATCTTGGCCACAATAATGCGTTCACTATGCTGTTTGTAGTAGCTTACCCGCATTCCTATTTTCCTATTCATTATTAAACCTACTCCTGCATTACCCCTATTTGATTTTGTGTTTATAACCCTGTAGTCACCTGACCAGAAGTCTTGTTCCTCCTGCCACCGAACTTCACTAATTCCCACTATATCTAACTTCAACCTATCCATTTCCCTTTTTAAATTTTCTAACCTACCTGCCCGATTAAGGGATCTGACATTCCACTCTCCGATCCGTAGAACGCCAGTTTTCTTTCTCCTGATAACGACATCCTCTTGAGTAGTCCCCGCCCGGAGATCCGAATGGGGGACTATTTTACCTCCGGAATATTTTACCCAAGAGGACGCCATCATCATGTAATCATACAGTAAAGCTGCATGCCCTCGGGAAAAATTACGGCTGTAGTTTCCCCTTGCTTTCAGCCGTTCGCAGTACCAGCACAGCAAGGCCGTTTTGGTTATTGTTACAAGGCCAGATCAGTCAATCATCCAGACTGTTGCCCTTGCAACTTCTGAAAAGGCTGCTGCCCCTCTTCAGGAACCACACGTTTGTCTGGCCTCTCAACAGATACCCCTCCGTTGTGGTTGCACCTACGGTACGGCTATCTGTATCGCTGAGGCACGCAAGCCTCCCCACCAACGGCAAGGTCCATGGTTCATGGGGGGGACAGGTAGAGTATCCCGTATGAAATAATGATAACGTGCTCCATTGAGCGTAGGTGGTAGAACATGGGGGCCCAATCAAGACATCACCAACAATGCCTGCCCAAACGTTCACAGAAAATCTGTGTTGATGACGTGATTGCACAATTGCGTGCGGATTCTCGTCAGCCCACACATGTTGATTGTGAAAATTTACAATTTGATCACGTTGGAGTACATACTGACGAAACTAAAATGAGCTCTAACATGGAAATTAAGCATTCCCGGACACATGTCCACATAACATCTTTTCTTTATTTGTGTGTGAAGAATGTTTCCTGAAAGTTTGGCAGTACCTTTTTGTAACATCCTATATATATATATATATATATATATATATATATATATATATATATATATATATATATATCGGTGGAGGTTATATAAAGCGAGGTGGAGGGATGCGGGAAACAGTGCAGTTGCTGTAACAGAAACGGTCTGATTTATCTGACGTCCGAAAGGAGATGATCATTGGCTTTCGGGGCAAGGGTGGAAGCATTTCCGAAACGTCTTTGTTTGTGAACTGTTCCTACGCCACAGTGGTTAAATGGCGCTATCCAAAACCGGGGCAGAGGCAAGTGTGGTACATCACGACCCATTGATGACAGTGTGAACGATGGCTGCAGAGATATGTACGGGCGAACAGATGCGCAACTGGCTGTCCTAATGGACTGGGGTTTGCCAACAGTGTCTCCTCAACGAGTGTTCAGCGCACATTGCTGCTTACTGACCTCTGCACCCTCTCTGACCGCTTAACAAAGAAATTCGCCAAACAACCGTGCAAATTGGGAAGTTATTTTATTTTACAAGGACTATTCGGAAAGTGAGGAGCGATCGGGAGCGAAATGGAAACCACTGTGAAAATCCGGCGAGGCTTTTCACATACGTTTTGGGCAGTGTCTTTAGTATGCCCCATCGATAGCATCAAGAGGCTCTTTTCAGATGCCAGCGCACTGTTAGCCAGTGAAGGTGCATAGAACAACAATGCCTTCCGCCAAGTAGGAGTGTCCGCTGAGAGGCTTCGCCTTAATGAATGCAGCCCACCTAACACAACTGCCTCGCAATTCTCAGCCGCATTCTGCAGGGACAGTGAAAACGCCCCTACAGCCTTTTCGATGGGAAGTGTTCGATCACCAACAACACAGAACTAATTTTTCTCATCCTGAGTATCATCTCTGTTCACATGAGACGCTGGATACGAAGACAACACAGGCACAGGCTACACACTATAGACCAGTGTAGAGAATTATCGGAAAGCACAGGTGGTTGCCTTCTATGACGATGGTGTTGGAAATTTGGTATAACGCGACGACAAATGTCTAAGTCAGAGCGGCGACTGTGTAGAGAAGTGCCTGGAAGTTGTAGCTAAATGTGCTGAGAAAACAGTTTTGATTTTCGCTGTGGTTCCAATTTCGGGACCGATCGTTCCTTTCTTTCAGAACAACCTTCGTATTTTCGCTACCAGATTCATTATTTAAATATGTCATCTTCAGGCTCTATATGTACCTGTGCCCTGTATGTACCTCTCAAAATTTATCAACGTTGGTGCCGGTATGCTAGGGACATCTGCTTCTGGATGTCGTGGACTCTCAAACGCTTCCTTCGAAGACTTGACGGCTCTCTGCCACTCTGCCATATCGATAAATTTTGAGAGGTACATATGGGGCAAATTGGAGGAGTCTGAGGCGATAAATATTTTCTTTGGTATCCAGAAGGACAAAGAGGGCGATATCGACCTCGAGCAAGATGGCTGGATGGAGTGGAAAAAGGCTACAGAAGCTCGGATGCAGAAACTGGAGGAGGGTAGCGTGTGACCATGATGGATGGCGGAGGCTTGCTGGGAAGACTAGGTTCATCCTGTACTGTAGCACCACAGGGGCCTGAAGATGGCATACTGAGCTGCCGAAAGTGTTAGCGAAAATGTAATAGCTTCTCAATTTGCACAAATGTTCGGCGAATTTCTTTGTTGAATTCTTGACCAGCTGCAGTCCCATGTCCACAATGGGTCAACAGAGATATTCTGATTGTTGTTCGTCGGCGACGAAAACTGTAATTGGCACTCCAGGACCGTAACTAGACGTCACTCAGTGGCGACAAGTGCCCTTCTCAGATGAATCACGTATTACGCCCCGTCGGGCACATGGCCGTTGGCATGTACGTCGTGAAACGTTTGTAAAAATTCACCCTGCAGGGATCGTCGAAAGGATCCAGGCTGGAGAAGGGATTGTTGTGGTCTGGGGAATATTTTCGTTCCATCTCCTCGTTCGGGAAGGCACAGAGGATCAGCCAAAGTGTACAACTCTTCTTGGGGACCTTGTCCACGCCTACAGGTACTCTGCTTTTGCTCGGCACAATGCCATCCACAGCACGATGCCACCTACAGTGCAACGTGTCACGAAGTTCTCAGCGTACGCGCGTGATTGTATGAGCAGCAGGATGATTTTGTCGAACTCCTTTGCCACCAAACATTCCAGATTTAAACCCAACCGGGAGTGTGTGGGACCAGGAACCGGGCTGTAAGCTCCATGGATCCTCAGCTGAGAAAACTAGTGCAGTTGGCACAGGACTGGAGTCGGCATGGGTCCACATTTTTGGCGGTACCTTTCAGAAATTCAATTACTCTCCCCACACAGCTAAATGTGGTTATTCATGATATTTGGTAGGTGCTCACATTGATGGGATTGGGCAGTGTATCCTCTGCACCTTCTTCTTCGTCTTCTTCTTCTTCTTCCTAAAGAAAACCATTTCTCGTTGCCATGCAGTGTCTGATTTTGATACTGGGTTTTGAAGTGGTTGTGTTAGTGACTGATGCCCTTACTCGCTCCCACTGTAGCCCCTTGGACAGAGTCTGTGTACTTTATAAGACGCATTGTAACCTATGTTTTGTCTAAGCTGTATATCGTCTACAAACCAACAGCCTTACCGCAGTGGTAACGCCGGTCCCTGAAGTTAAACTCTGTCGGGCTTGGCTAGCACTTGGATGGGTTACCGCCCGCGTCTGCCGAGTGCTGTTGGCAAGCTGTGTGCACTCGGCCCTTGTGGGGCCAATTGAGGAGCTTCCTGAATGAGAATTAGCGGCTTCTATCACGAAAATTGACAACGGACGGGAGAGCGGTGTGCTGACCACATGATCCTCCTTATCCGTATCCGACTGCGCCTGAGAATGACACGTGACGTGGGGGTACCGTTGGTTTTTTTTTTTAAATATAGTCTATAGTTTTTTGTCATGGAACATCATCACTGGCTGTAAAATAAAACAGATCAGTTGAAAATCCCATTTTCCTTTTAAGATGACGTCAAGACTGTCGCACTGACACCATCCAGACAGCTATCGTTACCGCCCTTGAAATTCTAACTAACATATCTCACAATGCTTCAAGTCAAATAGACGTTGTGTATTGACTTACAGTACTTTGATAGTGATGAAACGGTGGAAGCAGAGGGAAGGATTTGAAGTGGAATGATCATATAAAATTAATTGTTAGTAAGGCGGGTGCCAGGTTGAGATTCATTGGGAGAGTCCTTAGACAATGTAGTCCATTAACAAACGAGGTGGTGGCCGAGCGGTTCTAGGCGCTTCAGTCCGGAACCGCGCGACTGCTACGGTCGCAGGTTCGCATCCTGCCTCGGGCATGGATGTGTGTGATGTCCTTAGGTTAGTTAGGTTTAAGTAGTTCTAAGTTGTAGGAGACTGACGAGCTCAGAAGTTGAGTCCCATAATGCTCAGAGCCATTTTTTGAACAAAGGAGGTGGCTTACAAAACACTCGTTCGACCTATACTTGAGTATTGCTCATCAGTGTGAGATCCGTACCAGGTTGGGTTGACAGAGGAGGTAGAGAAGATCCGAAGAAGAGCGGCGCGTTTCGTCACAGGGTTATTTGGTAAGCGTGATAGCGTTACGGAGATGTTTAGCAAACTCAAGTGGCAGACTCTGCAAGAGAGGCACTCTGCATCGCGGTGTAGCTTGCTGTCCATGTTTCGAGAGGGTGCGTTTCTGGACGGGGTATCGAATATATTGCTTCCCCCTACTTATAACTCCCGAGGAGATCACGAACGTAAAATTAATGAGATTCGAGCGCTCACGGAGGCTTTCCGGCAGCCGTTCTTCCCGCGAACCATACGCGACTGAAACAGGAAAGGGAGGTAATGACAGTGGCATGTAAAGTGCCCTCCCCCACACACCATTGGGCGGCTTGCAGAGTATAAATGTAGATGTAGATGTAGAAGGTTGTGGCTCCGTCAGCAAAATCAGACATTCCACAGCCATGGTATCATCATACTGCTCTCACTGGAAGAAATGTGTTCGTCATCAGGGTGACTATGTTGAGGAGTAAGTATGTATAGAGAAGAATTAAGGTTTAGAATGCCTCTTTTATTTAAAAAGCTTTATGAGTTTTCACATTAAAAATTTGTATAAAAATACTGTATGATTAGGACAGACCTACTACTGCTAGTAGTGGTGACGGGAAGAGGTGACATGTAAAAATTGTCGTAAACGACATGATGGTATTTATTTCCTGTGTTTAACTGACGTGGAATACTTTATAAAACTGTGAATTTCAAATTTCATCTTTCCTTTTGCTGTCTTGTGTTGTAAGTCCAGATTGGTTGACAAGTGCCTGGACAGAAACCTTAGACCCACTTACTTATTTTACGTACGACTAGAATTTTCCCGGAGTGTATGAACGATCTTTCACTAAGGTATGACAGCGGCAGTTGAGGTTTGCTTACAGCGTTGATCTTAAGGACGCTCGAATTTCGACTCTACTTCGCTCTCAACTTCTGTGCGTTCTTTTTGGAACCGAGAGCGCAAGAATCTCTATTACGTCAGCATCTTCCGAATTTTATTATAAAACCACTGAGGATAGTTTCCATCCTTCTTGCCATTTACGTTTCCACAGCGCCATTTACAATCAGTTTAAACTTTGTCCCAGAGTGCCGGTAGTTATTGGAACTAAATTATGTTCATTCGAGTGGTATCCTAGCGACTGCTTATCTGCTTTTTCTATCATAAGCCTTTTGTTGCCGAGCGAGTTGGCGCAGTGGTTAGCACACTGTACTCGCATTCGGGAAGACGACGGTTCAATCCCGTGTCCGGCCATCCTGATTTAGGTTTTCCATTATTTCCCTAAATCGCTCCAGGCAAATGCCATGATGGTTCCTTCGAAAGGGCACGCCCAACTTCCTTTCCTAATCCGATGAAACCGATGACCTTGCTGTCTGGTGTCCTCCCCAAAAACAACTCCCAAGCCTTTCGTTCTCAAGTGCGTATCTGCATTTTGGGTTCCCTGGTCATCAGCCCTTGCAATTTCATGTGCGTTTGACATCTTTAACAGGTACGGCATAGGCTGTGAAACTCTATCTAGCATTATGGCGAAGCAGATCTATCTATGGACCTATCGACCGTGGACGCTGGTTGACCTAAACACTCAGCGAATTGCCTTTTAAAAAGAGAGGATCGTTTCAATTGCTACTTTGCTAATTCCATTACCTTTATTGTTTTACAGGTTGACCGTCATCATTCACCACAGTTTTAACCACATACGAATGTCGCTTAGGCTACAGTTTGTCATCTAACTCCCAGAACTGCGGAGTCCTTTCCCCAAAAAACTGCCTATTTTAAGTCATGACACGGCCGCCTGTCAAGCCAGCTGTACTTCGACACACTTAACCCGTGTAAAGCTAAGCAGTTGAATCCAGAGTCATATTTCCCGTCAAGGTACAAAAATCATCGTATTTAGAGCGACAATTCCACTTAATTAGTAAATGAGTCAATATTGTATAAAGAAAGACTTTGTCGTATCAGCTTGTCTTACCGTATTTTACTTCAACTGTCTTTTGCAAAGATGTATCAAATATGCAAGATAATTAACCCTTCTGTAATACTGTCTGCGGCACTGATTCGCCGTCAAAGAAGGCAAATTCGACGAAACTAATGTCTGAGCAAATTAGTACGCGAGCCACGGACGGAGTGGTTGTCAGCGGCCGGCGACAGACGTAAAGGGGAGTGTAAGGGGGGGGGGGGGAGAGGAGGGAGGGGGTGAACGGGGAGGTTAGGGTGGGGGGGGGGGGGGGCGGGGCGGAAGCGAGACAAGGCCACGCCAGGCCTTACGAGCGGCAATTTTCGGTCGTATTTCGGGTGTTTACAAGTGGCTTTCACTCAACTTCTTAATTAAGAAACTTGCATAAATCAGTTTCCCGCAGGCTGCTGGTCTACGAGAAATACTTCATTAATGTAGTGTGCTTCGTTTCAATAGCGAAGTTTCGAGTACGTCGGCGTAAATTAAAAATAAAAGCAGAGACAAGGAGGAAGATGGAAAAGAGGAACACTAAACTGAACGGCGCGGAACGACCTTTTGCGTCGATGTAACATTACGTGTCCATATTGGGGATAATTATCCTGGGACAAAATTCTACAGGAGGCACTAGTTTTGACTGAAAAGTTCTGAAGGCGTTTAACTAATGGCATGGCCGCAGTAATATAATAATTTACTGTGTGACAATGTAGCACTATAATTACATCTTTAGGGAAATAAGCTGTAAATTAAATCAGAAAATACTTCGCTTCCAATATTCTGTGTTTCCCCTAAACAAGGTTGAGACAGAAAGTACGAGTACATATCCTCATTCAGCCTGTACAAGATTTATTTTCCGTCAGGTTAATGTTAATGCAATGCCTTTTAAGTTGTGATTATTGGTGGTCACCAAGACTGGGCTGACAGTCAGGGAGGCTTCTTAGTTCGAAGAAAGACGCCATCAATTCATGGATACCATACTGCAAAGAGGCGAAGTCTTACCACAGAACTGACTCCAATATGGACGACACAGTAATAAGTATCCCTGGCGTAAAGAAACAACTGAAATATTTTGAAACAAATAAGTCATTGGTCCGGATGGAATAATAATTCGGTTTTACGGAGAGTGTTCTACAACACTTGCTCCTTTTATGTGTGTGTGTGTGCGTGTGTGTGTGTGTGTGTGTGTGTGTGTGTGTGTGTGTGTGTGCTAAACTGGGAACCTAGAAACGACGGATTGGCTTTGTCCCGCCATAGCCCTCAATGGTTTAGAACAGACGACAGCAGTCCACCCACCCCACCGCCGCCCCAAACCGAACCCGGGGTTACTGTGCGGTTCAGGCCCCCCTGGACCCCCTCCACCGGAGCGTCTCATATCAGACGAGTGTAACCCGAAGTGTTTGCATGGTAGAGTAATTATGGCGGATGCATACACAGCAATCGGGGACACAGTCTAACTGAGGAGGAATAAGGGAAACCAGCCCGCATGCACCGAGGTAGATGTGAAACCGCCTTAAAAACCATCCACAGGCAGGCCGGCACACTGTACCTCGCCATTAATCCTCTGGTCGGATTCGTGCTGGGGACCGGCACGCCTTCCTGCTCGGGAAGCAGCGCGTCAGAACGCGCGTCTAGCCGGGCGGGCCACTTGCTCCTTACTTAGCTTGCATTTACAGCAAATCTCTTGGCCAGCTCAGATTCTCAAGCGACTGGAAAAATGTGCTAATGACTCCTGTATATATATGGCTAAAAGTATGGACCTTCTAAATTATATCTTGCAAGGTGTCAAATAAGTAACACACCTTTCACTGAGTTCCTGAAACAATTCTGGTTGAATCGATATGTCACACGATGTAGTTACCTGAAAATGTATGACTTTTATTCATAGCCAAATCGAATAAGCAAGCCGGCATTTCGTGAATATAAATCACTAACACTCACAGTAGTAATTGCACGCAAGTAATTTCACAAGATCAAGCTACGAGATGCAGTTTTGAGGAGAGGAGAATTTTATGAAGGCAACGCCCGTCGCGCGTTTGGCTGAAACCTTCACAGCGGGACATCCAGCAGACACCATGAGACGCCGAAGCCACTGCGTAGGCTGGCGGCAAAAGTTGGTCTTTTGCCTGCTTTTGACGACAACCCTTCGGAAAGCCTTTCTACGGATAGCCGGAGAAATCCAACTCCAGACACTGGTGACTCACTGTGGCCACCAGCGTAAAAACCCACTGGAAAGAAGTCGTTTATCTCAGTATTAAATGGCAGAAGTAAAATTCTGTCCTACAAAAGAAATGACGTCCATGACAGGTTACTGAAACTCTAGTGCGTGGAGTTATAACAAGTACAAACGCTCCGATTAGCCAGAAAGGAAACGCGTGGTAACCAGCTTTGATATAGGCAAATTGTAGAGAGAGAAATTCGCTCTTCTCTTACAGCAAATAGTCGACTGTTTGAGCAAGGTGAGTCACGCCGCGCTGAGACGATTGCGAGAGTCATCACGTGAGCACTTGTTCACAGGCTGGTCTTAACTCTTACAGAGTTAAACTGCAAAGTCTCCTAGTACGGAGAATCAAAGTGAGCACTGACAGTTGAACGATTGCGAGTAATTTGAGGGCAACAACGTACGCACTATTCCAGACAAACAGCGTGTGACCTGCAAATTAACTTAGCTAGGGAACAACTAGGAGTCTCAGCCTCACCGAAGACGTTGTAAATGTATCAGACTGCTGTTTAACAGTCTAGAGATATTTAGAATAGATTCTCAGGTTCACAACCGCTACCGCAGCCGATGAAAGGTAAACACGCACTCGTGCTACGCCAGCAAGTGATATTCAGTTGACACTCAGAACTGCGGTCACCTCCGTCTGTCCTAATTGCCCTTACATTCAGCTACAACCTGTAGTTACACATATTAACGATTGTCGGGCTTAATTGAAGCAGAAACGCGAGACATCCAATTTAACGAAAATATTTCATCAGTCACTGTAGAGTGCTTTTCACTCTGAAGTTATTGAATTGTTTTAATTGTGTACTTCTTTCTGATTGCTCTTACCGACCCCCATCCATTATTTGGTTGTTTTAATTGTGCATTTTAACTTGAATTATATCTCTGGCCACAACTATATTTAATTTTTTTGTATTTTATCGACCCACTAGACATGGCCATCAACCATCTCTGTATTAAAGAACCTTAGAACAGTAAGGAATTTCGCTTTAACACCCATTATCAATGTTTTACAATTTTACAATTATATTGATATGTTATAAAGTCGTACTTAGAGTAAAATATAATCCTGAACAACGATAATCTAAGATTTTCAGTTTTGCTAACGTATAGTTCTCCCTGAACCCGTACACTAATTCTGTTAGCGATAACGTTCCCTATATAGGGAGTGTAGTGGAACTGACATTGTGATCACTGTGTGATTACTTCACTGTCTGTACTGCTGCACTCTTAGGAACTCTACATGATGAGCTGGTGTCTTCCTGTCTTACAGGCCGTAGGTCCAATGCAAATTCCTAGAACACTCACAGAGCGTCCTTGCGCAGCTATAGTAGGAAGACAGAGGAGAACCAATCTCACACATGTTAGAATCCATAACATGGGTAAGCTGCAGAATTCTGAGTTCGAAAATAACAAAGTTTCTTCATACCGAGAAGCTTATGTCCACGAATAAGCAAGGTTTTAGAAAGCATCGTTAGTTGGAATCTCAGCTTATCCTTCTCTCACATGATGCACTGCGATCTAGATATGTAGATTCCATATACCTAGATTTTCGTAGAGCACCTGACACTGTGCCCGCTGCAGACTGTTAATGGAGTTACGAGGAAATGGAATAGGTTCCCAGATCTGTGAGTGGCTTGAAGACAAGTGGTATAACCAAGTATGGTGTACTACGACGACGCATTTTCATCAGAGACAACGGTGTCATCAGGTGTGTCCCACGGAATAGCGTTCAGGGTGGGCAGTAATCTGCAGGTGTTTCCTGATGATTCTGTGGTGTACAGGAAGATATCAAAGTTGAGTGATTGTCGGAGGATACAAAATGACTCAACGTAATTTTTGGTTTATGTGATGAAGGCAACAGGCTCTAAATGTCATTTAAATATCTAGACGTAACGTTGCAAAGCGATAAGAAATGGAACGATAGGGAACACAATTGGTCGACTTCAGCTTACTCGAAGTATTGTGGGAAACTGTGGTTCACCTGTACAGTAGACTGCATGTAGGATTCTTGTGTGACCTATTCTTGATTACAGTACGAGTGTTTGGTATCCGCACCAGGTCGGACTAAAGGCAGACATCAAAGCAGTTCCGAGGCGGGCTGCTAGATTTGTTACCGGTAGGTACGAGCAACAAGCTCGTATTGCGGAGATGCTTCGGGAATAAAACTGGGAATCCCTGGAGGATAGGCGAACTTCCTTTCGAGGTTTTCTACTCAGAAAATTTAGAGGAGGAGCATTTGAAGTTGACTGCAACATGGTTCTACTGCCCCCAACATACATTTCGCGTAATGATCACGAAGATAAGAAACGAGAAATTACCGTAAGTGGGAACATAGACAGTCGCCTTTCCCTCACTCTGTCCACAGGTGGAACATGATAGGAAATGAATAGTACTGGTACAGAGTACCCTCAGCCACGCATCATACGGTGGCTTGCTGAGTATGTGCGTAAATGTAGTTGGCTGTTAGCGCTAGGCAAGTAATGGAAACTTAAGAGAAATAGAGAGTTCTCTCAAAACTCGATTCTACGAGGAACGTCTAGGGACTGGACAGAGGTATGGACATACCCTCGAGAAGTACATGCTGGAACATAAATTCAGATGCTAACAAGCCTGCAGGCTGCACTGTTTTCTTTGTTTGGCTATGAACGGTACCTGTACAATGTCCTCAGTACGTAGCAAGTGTCAATCGTGGTCAGAACGATGTTCTGTGTAGTTGTGAGTGCATTGCGTCGGAGCTAAGCGAATCCGAAAGTGGGGGAACTGTAGGTGCTCACATAGTGGATGCTCCCGTAACCGAGGTAACCGATGTGTTTGTTGTTTCAAGAGGCACAGTACTGAAGATTTACACCGTGCAAAAGGAAAGCGGAAAAAATGTCATATGCTAAGTCACAACAGAGACGACATTTTGCGCTGAGTGATGGTGGCGGACGGTCATTGAAGAGAATTATGACGAAAGGGCGACAGCTGAAAAAGTCACTGTAGAACTGAAACTTCCTGGCAGATTAAAACTGTGTGCCGGAGCGAGACTCGAACTCGGGACCTTTGCCTTACGTGACAAATGCTCTACCAGCTGAGCTACACAAGCACGACTCACGACCCGTCCTCACAGTTTCAATTCTGCCAGTACCTCGCCTCCTACCTTCCAAACTTCACAGAAGCTCTTCTGTGAACCTTGCAGAACTAAATGTGATTTGAGACTTTCTCGGCGTATTCCATTCGTGAAATCTTCTCGGGTGATCAGCCGAGTAAAGGCGTCGTCTTCTCGCAACGTTTCGAAGGGTTTCGTACGCATCATCTTCAAGCGAAGGACACACCTTCCTCTTTGAGGGTACGAAGAAGCTGTGTGACGCTAAAGGATTTTGGGATTCAGTTTTCAAAGAGGCTGTAGAAATTCGGTTGAACAGCAACCTGATCAATCGAGACACTGGTTTCCAACTTAGTACAGCTTGGGATCCCGCAATAACTAAAATTAGAAGAGAACGCTCCGGCACGAAGACGGTAGCGGCCACAGACGTATTAGGAACCGGCAGGGACTCGACGCCCGGTCCGCGCCGCGAACCCTCCACCACTGGCGCGGCGGCCGATTCCGCAGGTACCTGATTGGTCGGCGCCCGGAACCAGTCACTGGTCCAGGAGCCTTTATAGGACCGCGCAACACAGCATCTCGCTATGTTTGCGAAAGTCTGGCTCTAAAGCCTCCGGCAGTTATAGGACTAGTAGACTCTTTAAAAGACGAGTGTGACGTTTATTATTGGCTAGACTTAAAATATTTACGTGATTCATGCCATCGTAAGACAACCAAGCCAACACCTGCATAACCTGGCAAGACGCTACGGCATACATGCTTCGTAACGGGCCCTTATGCTCTACTGTTGTCTTCATTGCTAGTATTCCTGTCTATCGCTCGGCTAAATTGTGTAGCGGAGCCATTACTAGTATTTTATATCCCTCACTTTTATTCGATGCTTGATCAGAACAACATCTCAAAGAATGGGAAAGACCCACTGTGGGTAATACAAGTGTCAGAAAACTGCTCCCAAACAAAAAGAGCTTCATGTGAGTTTCAAGAGAAGTCGAAATCTGACAAACAAAATGTGAAAGAAGCAAAAATGAGCATAAAGAGAGCAATGAGACTACCATTCAATGTCTCTGAAAGTAAAATTTTGTGAACTGATCTGAGCAGATAAATTAGAAAGTTTTGGGGTTACATAAACTCAGTAAGCGCTTCCAAAATCATCTTCTCATTCACTCAAAGACGGTATTGAGACCCAAACGGAAGATAACAGAGCGTAGGCCGAAATATTGAATTTGGTCTTCCGAAATTATTTCCTCCCGGAATATTAAAACACAGGCACTGCTTTCAGTTATCGTAGGAATGTAAAAGTATTGAGATAGTGGCAACTACAGTCGTTTGATAGTGGAAAGGCGTCAGAAACAGATGAGGCGCCAATGAGATTCTACAAACATGCGAAAGAACTTGCTCCCGTTCTAGCAGCAGTTTATCGTATACTGCTGGATCAACGCAGGGTACCTAGCGACTGAGAAAAACTATGTCATAGACTGTCACAGCACAGGCCTACACTGATGTTTTAAGCATCTTCTTGCCTCCAAACAGTTGAAGAGCAATTCGGGGATGGCGATTGATTCTTTCAAGACGATCGAGCACCTGCGAGAGTGGAAGCTGTCACCAAGGCTAAGGGGGTTCCAACACCATACTGAATTCCAGCATTACCGATGGAGGGCGCCACGAACTTGTAAGTCATTTTCAGCCAGGTGTCCGGAAACTTTAGATCACATACTGTATTTTTGCCGCCATCCGATACGTGGTTATTGATTATACACATTGTGGAATAATTAAAGTTTCCGCTAGTCAAACTGTCCAAGGGAAAGAAAGGTCTTAATAAAGTGTGTCTGTGTGAATCGTCAATTTTCAGAATAACGTAAATTAAAAGTTTTTATTGACACATTTCATTGTGTACACTGCTTAAGGATTGTTGAATAACCCCTCCCCCCCCCTGATCATTTAATTTCAGTAAAAATAAAATAAAAGGGTAGTTTCATCTGTAGTTGTGACCTTGCATTGCACTCTCTATCGGTCTCAGTCTCTTTCGAATTCTTTTAGCATGCTGCTCGCCACACATTTGCAGCGGCAAGACGAGATAACTTGCGTACAGGAGGATTACAGTATAACTGTTCGGAACCATTAGAGAATATTTTAAAAATCGCTCTCAGATACTAGAGAATTAATTTTTCATGATTTATAGGAAGAGTAATTAATTTATGGCTTAGTTTTTATCAGCATTCTGACACATCCGATAGTAGGAGTTTGCGGAGAATGTTTGAATTCTGACATTTCCTAATAAGCGTTTTATAACACAAGTTTAGCGGCTACATATAAGATTTTATGATAAAGATGATAAAGTTTCACCTGACTACATTGCAGTTTCTTGAGGACAAGTATAACGATAATATTGTCAGAGATACAGCTTTACACATTGCCGTACGTCTTTCACCAATTACAACTTTTTATATGAAATACTTTCACAGTCTTCACAAAAGCCACCTACCCCTTGGTATTCCTAAATCTCTCTTTCCCACCGATCTACAGTCCATTACATGTCTATTCTTTCTATCCCTATTATTTCACTATACTTTTTCCATATAGTTATCTCGTTTTCTATTCTTTCATTCATGCAGAATATTTTTAATTTTTCCTTCTTTCTTTAATATCTGTTCTCTCAGAGTAAACCCTTTTCCTTCCCTTAAAAATTTCGTTCCAGCTAACCATATCCTTTTGTGGTCTCTCTTACAAGGAAAACCTTGAGTGAGAGGGTCCAAGTTATATCTTTAGTGAGGCTCATTTGAAAGCGATACGTTAACAGTCATGATAAGGAGAACATCAGCTGCTAATGACATCAAAAAAATGGTTCAAATGGCTCTGAGCACTATGGGACTTAACAGCTGTGGACATCAGTCCCCTAGAACTTAGAACTACTTAAACCTAACTAACCTAAGGACATCATTCACATCCATGCCCGAGGCAGGGTTCGAACCTGCGACCGTAGCAGTCGCACGGTTCCGGTCTGCGCGCCTAGAACCGCGAGACCACCGCGGCCGGCTAATGACATCAGCTGCATATGGAGGGCGACAGGAAATGAGTATAGGATAGATATCTGTGAAATGTATGTAATACGGTTCACAAAACGGACATCGTCGACATACAAGAATTGTTCAAAATGAACCACTAACTTTTCCAGGATCAGCAAATGAAAAATCGCGAGCCACAGTGATCACAAATATTCGCACCATCAAGACGGAAGGCGAGCTCTTTGAGAGTTACAACCCGTGCACGAGGTTCAGCTAGATATCCACTCTTGAGGAATGCATATAGAATAATATTGATGTATTGGGGTGATGAGAACTGATGTAATGTGATAGTATGCAACCGAATGAGAAACTGTCATTGCAGGTTATCGTGAAAATGGCTGTCTTTTAAGGCGTAGCTGCAGATAGTGCGATAACATATTTTATAGGCACGGAATAAACTAACATCCAGAGAACCATTGGTTCCAAGTGGTTTAAACTGCAATGTCGCACACTTCTCAGGAGGGATTGTATGCTCTGAAGGAGTACGATTTTGATAGAAAGACGAGGGACCAAGCAAATGCAAATTATTTTAGCCCGCTATTGGCCAAAAGCAGTGCACATACCATAGTTGTGGGTCCCTTACACTCATTTTCCGAGTCTTACTTGCTGTGAAGTAAATATACCCTAGTCCCTTGAAAGATCACGCGGCCTCGCACTGAAAAAAATTCTTGTTAGTTATTGTCTAGGTCTCAATTCAGCATGTGAGCGTACGTGTCTACATAACTTTGTAGAGTTTTGTCTTCTTGTGTTCCTTAGTTGTATTGGCTGATGTTCCATGTACAGTGCCACGTATCACTTGACATTTATTTAGATTATCGGAGATGTCATTATCATTTTCACAACTTACATCACATCCTAATAGCGTTCGCAGGAGAGCTTCTATAAAGTTTGGAAGGTAGGAGACGAGATACTGGCAGAAGTAAAGCTGTGAGACCGGGCGTGAGTCGTGCTTCGGTAGCTCAGATGGCTTCGCACTAGTTGTTTCAATAGTTGTGATCACGCACTTCACTCTGCATGGATCGTACTTTTGAATCATTTTAGCAAGTTGCTAGTCACGTAGCTGCAGCGGCAAGACGAGGTAAGTTGGCCGTTGCGTACAGGAGTATTGCGTTATAATCGTTAGAAAATATTTTAAAACTCGCAGTCAGGTACTGGACAATGGTTCTGCCACAGCAGACATACCTCGCCCAAACAACTGGAACGAAGGAACAACGGATGAACTGCAACTCACAAACACCACATACCTAACAAGGCTAGAAGAATGGCTCAGCCAGTGACTAATTAAACCAAATGCCCTTAAGAGCTAGCCAGTGGCTTTCAGACACCGAAATTATACTCAAAACCGACAACAAAAACCAGAAGATGTCAGACAATACCTATGGGGCAAGAAATAAAAGCAACTAAAAACTAGTAAAAACGCAAACTATTTAGGCCTCATTATGGACTCCACCCTCTCATGGAAACCACACATTGATAAGGTGATCACAAAAGCCTGGAGAAGGGAAGGACTGCTAAAATTAATCAAAGGTAGATTCAACGGAGCGCCAAACGACACATTAATATATACATATCAATCTCTCATCAGACCAGTGCTAGAATACGCAGCACCAGCATGGATAGCAAACGCTTACCAAACAGGTAGGATACTAAGCACAGAGAGGTGCATCCTAAGATTAGCCACAAGATGAGGCACATTCACAAAAAACAATGAAGTCTATGACTCTGCTAAGATCACACCACTAAAAAGTCGACTGATCAAACTGACAAGTAAGATTGGCCTGAATAGACTGCACTCCAGCACATTGACTACTGAGCTGCTTAAAGAAAATATCATCACTTTTGACTTCCTCAAATACCAACATAAATATCCGGCACATACCGTAATACAATGCATTAGAAACACACAAGGAGACTTTGACGAACTCAACTTGCAGACAGGACCAGAAAATAACATTAGACACTTGCTAGAAGAAAAGTGAATTAAAGAAGATAAAATAAGAAGACTAAATTAAAGAAGAGATTAAGAAGACAAACTAAACTGAAACCAATAATCCCAGGTGAGGTTTTTGACGGGTTTCCCTTACCTGTAAGGCAAATGTTAGGCACTATAAAACCACCCCCTCAGAAACAAACAGCAGATACAAAAGAAGTAAATGAATAGCAACCAAACCACAAAATAAGAAAGTATGAACCAAATGAATCGATAATAAGACAAGATTAGAATAAGAAAATAGAAAGAAAATGAAAATGAATCGTCTTCCTCTCCCCAAATACAAATAAATGGAGCCCCAACAGAACAACCTCCCCACGGCTGAAAAGAGCAAAGCTCTAGCACCAGCCCGCTCTCTCCCATAAGCAGTGAGAATGAAAGATGGAAAATAAATAGGCGTTTCAGTTCAGAACCGAGCGACTGCTACGGTCGCAGGCTCAAATCCTGCCACGGGCATGGATGTGTATGATGTCCTTAGGTTTAAGGAGACCCATTTCCTGCCTCGGGCATGGATGTGTGTGATGCCCTTAGGTTAGTTAGGTTTAAGGTGTTCCAAGTTCTAGAGGACTGATGACCTCAGAAGTAAAGTGCCACAGTGTTCAGAGCAATTTGAACCATTTTATGACTTACTTATATTTTTGTCAATGTCGACTGTGAATTTCTCACATTTACAGTTGAAAGGCGTAGTAAGATACTGAAGATAAGCACAGAGGTACAGTGCAGTATATATGTTTCCGATTCTGTAGTAATGGTTGTATATGATTGTAAGGTACAGAGCTAATATATGATTGATCACGAACTTTTAATGATTTCATACCGGTATGTAAGGTTTCGTCCCATATACTGTTCGAAGAGACATGGTGCTTTCGCGGTGTGGTGCTATTTTTGGCTACGGCGAATCTGTCGTACGCGTGCTATGTGGCTTTCGTAACCATTTGACGATTCAGCCACGAAATCCAATTCCTGCTCTTGGAACAATATTGAATTGGTTAAGAAATATCCGTGCAACAGCTGATGTATCGAATAGAAAGTCCACCGGCCCTCAGGGTACCGTCCAAACTCTCGAGAATATCCAACGTGAGTCCAACAGCTTACAGGCAAACCCTCGACGTTCGTTACGGAAGAGTTCCGCCAGCGTCCAATCATCCATAATTCTGTGTCATCTGTTTTATCATCCGTACAATTCACGATGAAATTTCCAGAGTTCCTGCAGCAGGTACGAAAGATGTGTTGAAAAATTATATATAAAAAAAAGCCTGGGTGGAACGCATCGAGTATTGTGTAGCGTCGAACGGTCGCCATTTTCTGATGTAGTATTTCAAAAGTAAACTGCTGCTCCTTGTGTAAAATGTTCAACTTTGTTTCACAATTAGTTTGTACATTATTAGAATCTGAAGAAGTCAAAACTTTTCAAAACACCTTGCATATCAGCGTACTCTGTAATAAATCTATCTTTTATAGTATCTTGACCGGAAGAATTGCCTTCATTAAGGTAATTTACTTCGCTACACCAAGGACATACACGTCACGTCTAAGTTCCTCATATTGGCAGCTATTCTGAATTCGAATTCTGAAATACCAATTTCGTCTTCTTTGCTGAAGGAATTTCGAAAAACTTTATTTGTGACAGGACATCGGTAACATTACCGTGGCTGTCGTGTAAAAACGTATTGTTTGTGTCCTGTTGGCGTACGTTACAAACAACCACAATCTCTAGTATATTCTGTCAGATTTTTCTTAAGCCAGACTGATTGTCATCAAAAACGCGAAATCCCGAAGATTGGCTAAAATTTACAGACGCGCGAAATTTGGCACGGACTTCAATGCGAGATGCCTTTAATTGGTTCCACAACGAAACATTGTCTCAAAATTTGGTAGAAAATCCGAAGAAATTCTGGTCGTATGTAAAGTACACAAGCAGCAAGACGCAGCCAATACCTTCGCTGCGCAGTGCCGATGGTACTGTTACCGACGACTGTGCCGCTAAAGCGGAGTTATTGAACGCAGTGTTCCGAAATTCCGTCACCAGGGAAGACGAATGGAATATTCCAGAATTTGAAACACGAACAGCTGCTAGCATGAGTTTCTTAGAAGTAGATACCTTAGGGGTTGCGAAGCAACTCAAATCGCTTGATACGGGCAAGTCTTCAGGTCCAGATTGCATACCGATTAGGTTCCTTTCAGATTACGCTGATACAATAGCTCCCTACTTAGCAATCATATACAACCGCTCGCTCACCGATAGATCTATACCTACAGATTGGAAAATTACGCAGGTCGCACCATTGTTTAAGAAGGGTAGTAGGAGTAATCCATCGAACTACAGACCTATATCATTGACGTTGGTTTGCAGTAGGGTTTTGGAGCATATACTGTATTCAAACATTATGACTCACCTCGAAGGGAACGATCTATTGATACGTAATCAGCATGGTTTCAGAAAACATCGTTCTTGTGCAACGCAGCTAGCTCTCTATTCGCACGAAGTAATAGCCGCTATCGACAGGGGATCTCAAGTTGATTCCGTATTTCTAGATTTCCGGAAAGCTTTTGACACCGTTCCTCACAAGCGACTTCTAATCAAGCTGCTGGCCTGTGGTGTATCGTCTCAGTTGTGCGACTGGATTCATGATTTCATGTCAGGAAGGTCGCAGTTCGTAGTAATAGACGGCAAATCATCGAGTAAAACTCAAGTGATATCGGGTGTTCCCCAGGGAAGCGTCCTGGGACCTCTGCTGTTCCTGATCTATATAAATGACCTGGGTGACAATCTGAGCAGTTCTCTTAGGTTGTTCGCAGGTGATGCTGTAATTTACCGTCTAGTAAGGTCATCCGAAGACCAGCATCAGTTGCAAAGCGATTTAGAAAAGATTGCTGCATGGTGTGGCAGGTGGCAGTTGACGCTAAATAACGAAAAGTGTGAGGTGATCCACAAGAGTTCCAAAAGAAATCCGTTGGAATTCGATTACTCGATAAATAGTACAATTCTCAAGGCTGTCAATTCAACTGAGCACCTGGGTGTTAAAATTACGAACAACTTCAGTTGGAAAGACCACATAGATAATATTGTGGGGAAGGCGAGCCAAAGGTTGCGTTTCATTGGCAGGACACTTAGAAGATGCAACAAGTCCACTAAAGAGACAGCTTACACTACACTCGTTCGTCCTCTGTTAGAATATTGCTGCGCGGTGTGGGACCCTTACCAGGTGGGACTGACGGAGGACATCGAAAGGGTGCAAAAAAGGGCAGCTCGTTTTGTATTATCACGTAATAGGGGAGAGAGAGTGGCAGATATGATACGCGAGTTGGGATGGAAGTCATTAAAGCAAAGACGTCTTTCGTCGCGGCGAGATCTATTTACGAAATTTCAGTCACCAACGTTCTCTTCCGAATGCGAAAATATTTTGTTGAGCCCAACCAACATAGGAAGGAATGATCATCAAAATAAAATAAGAGAAATCAGAGCTCGAACAGAAAGGTTTAGGTGTTCGTTTTTCCCACGGACTGTTCGGGAGTGGAATGGTAGAGAGATAGTATGATTGTGGTTCGATGAACCCTCTGCCTAGCACTTAAATGTGAATTGCAGAGTAATCATGTAGATGTAGATGTAGATGCAGAAAAATGTGAAGAGCACTGCTGCCCTCATTACAGGAGAAAGAGTTGAACTGCAGATGTGGCGTTCCACGGTTTGCGAAATACGGTGCGCGAGGTACGAAACGGGACAAGAACTGGGCAGGAAGTAGCAATTGAAAGCAACCGGTGGCTTATTTCGTATTTGCCTTGCATGAGACAACTTCGTCCGTGTGTCAGCGAGTCGCGAATTGCTATAAGGTGCGCAGCCCCGTGCTATGAAAGTGGGTCAGCGGAACCGGGGTAGCTAAATCTCCGTCTCCTTGGGACTCGGCTCGGGCAGGCCTGCGCGGGGAATTCCATTAGCGTTTATTGCCGGTGTTTGCGGAATCGTTTTATACGTCCCGGCTGCCGCTCTGTGGGCCATCCGCGACTCTTGCGTAAACTCATTTCGTCGGGCGGACGGGACGGCTGCGCCGAAGGCGTCCCCTCATTTCCAGGAGGTCCGACGGCTCCTCCCCGGAATCTGGATCGGGTTCCCCTACCGTCTGGGTAGACGCTGCGTCCCTTCCTGCAACCTGAGGTTCGGCCGTGACCGGGTTTCCATCAGATATCGTTCCCTCCGAAATGCAGACGAGATAACGCAGGTTTCCAATTTTCGTTGCAAAGTTATCGAGCTGACAGACCTGTTAAATTTAGTTCCAGCCCCTAATCGGGATCGAGTATACAGGATGAACCAGAACTCCACCGCCAATCTTTCAGAGGTTGTTCGGGGATACCTTCTGAGTGCTTTGATATAAAGGCTCCACGGTCTCCGGTGTTGCTTACAGAGTAATAATGTAATTATGATTGATTCGCTCTGTTAGCAAAAACAAAGAGTATCTCTTCGGAGTTTCTGTCGGGTTTAGACTAAGACTTTCGTTGTGGAAACTACGAGGGTGAGTCAAATGAAAACCTTAAATATTTTTTTAAATATTTTTTATAGAAAAGATTGAAAATAATGTGGGAAGAAATGGTGAAAAAAGGGGTTTTAAAATCGTTAATGACCGTGAAAAAGGGAAAGAATGAAATGCAAATCGGACTTCGTGATTCGGAAAAGCTATTGTTCTGGTGGTCCTTGTGTCGTTTCTGAGCAAAATTCAGACCAATTTCCACTACAAAAGTTATTTGAAAGAGAACAGAGAATAGCAAAATATGATTAACAGGGGGAAGTGGCGTGGATAAGAGTTCATCCTTTACCATGTTAACATGTCTTCTTCCGTGCGGCGTCCAGGTCTTGGTTCTCCAAAAATCTCATGCTTCATTTCTGCGTGAAAAATCGTAGCTGCTCCGATATTTTGCAATAAATTTCATTGTCCAGGAATTACCAATGTATACAAATTAAAACCATCTTGCTATTGAATGCAATGTATTTTACGTTGCTTCTTACATCCTCCGAATTTCATACAAACTTCCACAATACGTCTGCACATCAATAAGCTTTTTCGTCTTCATCCGACCAAGACTAGCTAATTAGTAAGTGAAGCTTCCGCTCTCAAGAGACAAAAAACGGATACAAAACAAAAGAGTTACAATTTTAGTACCGTCTTTATCTTATATATTTTCTCTGCCGTCGAGCGCTCATACCGCTGCGATGGTATAATTTATATCTGAGGGAACGAGTGTAGCGCGGCGAAATTCAAAGTCCCGCGACAAGTGGTACAAAGCTGTATCACTTTTCAACATAATCTCCCCCACGCACAATGCAAGTCTTCCAGCCCTTACAAAGTGCACAAATTCCTTTAGAAAAAATTCTTTTGGTAGTCCGTGCAACCATTCATGCACCTCCTGGCGTACCTCTTCATCAGAACGGAACTTCTTTCCTCCCATTGCGTCTTTGAGTGGTCCAAAAACATGGAAATCACTTGGTGGTGAGGAATGGCGTCATTCCTTGCTCGCTCTCTTCGTTTCCGGTTGGTGGACGTGAACCCAGGTTTCGTTCCCAGTAACGATTCTTGCAAGGAAGCCATCACCTTCTCGTTCAAAGCGCCGAAGAAGTTCTTCACAAGCATCAACAAGTCTATCTCTCATATCAGGAGTCAGCTGCCGTGGCACCCATCTTGCAGACACTTTGTGAAACTGGAGCACAATGCGGTGTGCTGGCCCATGACAAATCTGTAAACATGCTGCAATGCAATTCCTTGTCACTCGGCGCCTTACCTTCACTATGGCTCCAACTGGTGCAGTATTCTGTGCAGTCACAACGCGTTGTGCCTGAGCTGGACGAAGAGCATCTTCCACTGAAGTCACACAATTTGCGAACTTCCTACTCCATTCGTAGACTTGCTGCTGTGACAAACATGCAGTACCGTACTGAAACTTCGTTCGTCTATGAATTTATATAGGTGTCACACCTTCACTACGCAAAAACTGAATAGCAGAACGCTGTTCTTCCCTTGGTGCAAGTCGCAAAGAGAACGGCCATCTTTATACTGATACTGCGACGGTATGTGTGCATCTGCACTATGCTGACACCTATAGGCCATGCTGCACGGTGTTTGTAGCACGCTTACCAACTTACAGGATAACGGCGTGAAATTTCGATTTTTATTACAAATTCAAGGTTTTCATTTGACTCACCCTCGTATTAAAAAGCATCTCTCATTGCTGTTCACGCTAAATTATGAGCGCCTGTGAAACTTCGGTTACGTTAGGGATATTAAGTTCTTTTCCATTTGGTTTGCCTTTTCCGTTGTTCCCGCAATAGTGTTCTGACTGATTTTGAATACCATGAGGGAAAGGGGGGGGGGGGGGCGATGTATCAGATCTGTCTTTTATTAATTTACTTGCTACAAATATCTCCAATACTGTCAACATAATGTCTTCGAATTGAAGCCACATCTGCTCCACCTTTTTTACAGTTAGCTTGGAAGGAAAGGAGTCTGTGTTCTGCTAATTTTTAAGCTCTTTTTGTTTTAGAATAGATGTATTATGGTTTTATCTATGATGGGTCTGGATGTTACGGTGTTCAGTCTCGTCACAGCGACCTTGGGGTTACAAATTCCTGTATTCGTCTTGGTGCTCCCTATTTGCCAAGTATTATTTGCTGGGTGAGACATTATGTTTTCGCAACCGTTTACACTTCGACTGCGCTCCTTCAATACTTGTTCAAAATAATTTTAGGAGCAATCATTTTGTACGATTTCGGACGATGTTTTTTGCGTACCACCTACATTAACCGCGTATTTTTTGCCACATTTCGAGGGTATTTTGTAGTCATCGCCAAGAATAATTGTTTCTGTGGGGTACCTTTTCGAAATGACACTCAAGTCTTCTTTCAACAGTAACATCAGAAATGGTAGATTACCAATTACTATTTTATTTCGGTTGTCAAGTATAAGCGCTAATCGCAGTAACTATCTACCTCCATTCCGCTACGAAACAGACTGCCTCTGACAATAACAAACACGCCACTACCAACTGGATTTAATCTGTGAGCAACATTAGGTGCTTTGTAAAAGTTTCGGCTAAACTTATCTCCAGTTTTATCCAGCTTTAAGTAGCTATAATGATTTTTGCTTCAGTGCTATTTCTTGCCTTAGACTTCGACAAGTTACTTGTACACTAATGTGAATGTGTATTATCTCTTGAGGCGTGGTATAATTATTATAATTTATCGCCCTTTTTTCTTAGCCAGATATGCGGTATGGTAAAAATTCAGTCGTTTGCCCGATTCACCACCGTGTGTTGCCAAAATGGACCAATCCAATCACTGAGCGCTGTAATTTTAAATGTAAGTGCCTTCATCGGTTAGTCCTTCCTCGGTCACATTCCTTTTTTTTATATTTTAGACGAGGCATAATTTTCGTTAGATAGATGACGTGACTGTACTTTGCGCTAACCAATCATTGTATGACAGAATACGTTCTTCGTTTTACAGCAACCGCTTAATACAGTGGCAAGTTAAGCGCTGTCGGGCGTGGCCGGCACTTGGATGGGCTACCATCCCGCCGCCATGCGCTGTTGCCGTTTTTCGGGGTGCACTCAGCCTCGTGATGTCAATTGAGGAGCTACTCGACCGAATAGTAGCGGCTTCGGTCAAGAATACCATCATAACGACCGGGAGAGCGGTGTGCTGACCCCACGCCCTTCCTATCCGCATCCTTCTCGGAGGATGACACGGCTATCGGATGGTCCCGATAGGCCACTCGTGGCCTGAACACGGAGTGCTTTAGTCATTAAAGTTGGAGTACGTAAATTTATGTGCAGAACGAGTACCTAATTGTTCTCTACATCTACATCTGTATGTACATCTACATCTATAGGGATAGTCTGCAAATCACATTTAAGTGACTGTCAGAGAATTCATCGAACCACCTTCACAATTCTCTATTATTCCAATCTCGTATAGCTCTCGGAAACCACGACCGCCTATATGTTTCCGTACGAGCTCTGATTTCCTTATTTTATCGTGGCGATCGTTTCTCCTTATGTCGGTCGGCGTCAACAAAATATTTTCGCATTCGGAGGAGAAATCTAGTGATTGGAATTCCGTGAGAAGATTCCTCTGCAATTGCAAACGCCTTTGTTTTAACAATGTCCAACCCAAATCCTGTATCATTTCAGTGACACTCTCTCCCCTATTTCGCGATAGTACAAAACGTGCTGCCCTTCTTTGAACTTTTCCGATGTACTCCGCCAGTCCTATCTGGTAAGGATCCCAAACCGCGCAGCAGTGCCAGTATTCTAAAAGAGGACGGACAAGCGTAGTGTAGGTAGTCTACTTAGTAGGTCTGTTATATTTCCTAAGCATCCTGCCAAAAAAAACGCAGTCTTTGGTTAGCCTCCCCCACAACATTTTCTATGTGCTCCTTCCAATGTAAGTTCTTCGCAATTGTAATTCCTAGGTACTTACTAGAATTTACGTCCCTTAGATTTGACTGATTTATCGTGTAACCGAGGTTTCACGGATTCCTTTTAGCACTCATGTGGATGACGTCACACCTATCGTTATTTAGGCTCAATTGCCAGTTTTCGCACGATACGTACATCATTTCTAAATCGTTTTGCAATTTGTTTTGATCTTCTGATGACTTTAGTAGTCGATGAACGACAGCGCCATCTGCAAACAAGCAATTCCATCTCGTTTACAATACCTCGGATTTAACATGTTTTTGTGACCACATTGCCTGTTCCTTTACTCACCCCTGTTCTCTCTGTTTATTCTCTGAATGCTTTAGACTGAAAAAATTCCATTCCGCCGGTATTTTACATTCAAGAACTGTATTACATTTGTATTAATAACATCATCGGTAGTGGACTGAAGAATTTAATAATTTAACGTGTTCTCTCCTGGTGTGCTTGGGTGTCTTAATATGTGTGTGTATTATACACTGGGTGTGCAGAACTTTACCAAATTAATTTTCTCGTTACGTGTCACATACACGTAAGGTAGCTAGAAGAAACTTGGAACTTGCCAAGAGAGAACTTCTGTAGTGTGGCACAGAAAGAAAATTTTTAAAAAAAAATTACATGCTGAGACTAACAGAAGTGGGACTTTTATTTGACGCCAATAATTACACGGAATTCACCGCGATCTATGATGGTCTGCCGGACAATATAAAAGGCGGAACATGGTTATTAATACGATGTGTGATCACCGCGGACGAAGATGCGTGCTCTCCAGTGCAGTCCTATGTTCTCCGCTAAACTGATACGGAGTTCCTCTGATAGGGCGGTCCATTCAACCATCAGCGCGTTGACAACTGCTGAACTATCTTTGGTACATGTACACTAGCAGCAATATGTTTCCCCAATGCATCCCCCACGTCCCTGATGGGATTTAAGTCGGGGGAACTAACGGGCCAGCCCATTCCCCTAATATCCTCTCGTTCCAAGATTCCTCCACCTGTGCTGGTCGATGCAGTCGCTCATTGTCAGCCATAAAAATGAATTCAGTAATGAATGCACTTGCGAAAAGGCGCATATAGAGGGGGGGGGGGGGGGGGGGGCTAAGTATCGTAGCACAGTAACGTAGAGAAATGAGTGTGCAGTGTTCAAAGATTTGAAGGTCAGTCCGCCTGGTACAACATTATGGACCTCCCACACCAAAACACCAGGACCAAAAAAATAGTGTTCGACAATATTCCTAGACACACTACTCTCATACAGTGAGAAGTGGGATAACATGTCTCCTAATAGAATGAATCACGTTTCTTTTTACACCAGGTCGATGGTCGTGTCCTATATGCCATCATCAAAATGAACAGCTGCTCACAAACTGCGCTGCCCAACAGAGAATGTCCAAGGAAGGGGGAGGGAGGGAGGGGAGGGTAGTATTGTACTATAGGGGCCATTCATCTGGATTTTCATATGACCTATTACAGATGCGGATTAAGTAATCATTACGAAATAGGACCTACGTGCCTTCATGTGCGATGTTTTACCCGATGGTGTCCTCCAGACAGATAATTGACCGTGTCACAAAAGCAGAATCGCGCTGAAATAATTTGAGAGGCTACAGTAATCTGTCCATGATTTACGAGGATTGTGTGCCACATGCTTCTGGATGTGTTGAGGCCATGCCATACAAAACCATTGTTGTACTGCGCAATAGAGGTAAACGGATACGCTGTTAATAAAGTGTTGACATGGTTCTGTTTCATCAGAGTATCGCTGACATAACCTGTTCTGCCCATGGCGTGCCAAACTGCAGGCAAGCCAGATGTACGGGCAGCGTGCGAATCGAGCCTCAGCGTGTCTCGGCTTCGCTCGGTACTTCTCGGAAATACCCGGAACAGCGCCAAATTTCATCCAGAATTGAAGTACTGCATTTTTCGGTCGGCACAGTTCTCTTCAGTTCGGCAGAATCGGGGTGTCAATACCGTTTAGCCTTCGCTAATTGTTCTTGGTATACGGGACAGTTCACAGATAGAGTGGCTGTCAACACGAAAAGAGAGAGTCTGTCTAACTGAAGGGGAGTGGCAGGTGAGAGGGATGAGAATTCTCAGTATCCATTACATAGGCGCATAATCGATGGCCATTGCAGATTTTCTGTGAAACATTGCAACACAACGAGGAAAGATTTGGTTGAAAACGAAAGAGAAAAAATTATGATGATCGACAGGTGGGTTCCTTTGTTATATACGTCAGTAAAACCACTGTGAAGTAATGAATTAATAAGCAATCTGTTGCACATAAGGAATTTAATTTCTTGATAGGTTATGGGCACTTAGTACCCTTCTTCTAAAAGTTATGCCTATGTCATTATTTCCGAGCGTCAATAATAAAGTGCATAAGCACAATGCCATAGTCCTACAAAATATATGCAGGAGCAATAAGTAATACAATAATGAGATCATTAATAGAACAAGGGCTCCTAGATGCCTGCGTGGAAGCTCACAGTGTCTGCATGTAACTAGTACATAGGAGCTGATTGGCTCATGTTCTGGCGTCATGTCTGCACTTTTTGTTTCGCTTCTCCATACTAGTTTCATGCAGTCACTGTGAACTACTTGTAGGCATATAAGAGCTAGTAGTGTATTAATTGTTTAAATATTGTGTTACTTATGTATACTTTAGGACCATAGCATTGTGCTGTATTCTCTTTATTACTGACACTCGCAAATAATGCGATAGGCTTTACCTTCTGAGGAAGAGCACTAACTGCTCGAAACCGGTTAAGAAATTAAATTTGTTATATGTAACTGATTACTTACTGTTTCATTAAATAATATTACAGTTGCTGAATATGGACAAATTACTAAACCCACTGTGCGAAATTTCCAGGCATGTAGCTCAGAAATTTTACTATTCATACAACCAATTTCTTCATGAAGTCGCTCCATAAATTTTCCATGGAATTGAAGGAAGAGTATGGATAGTTTGTACATTATTGCAAAGTACGTTAGTTAATCCTTAACTCACAAGGTGACATTTCTGTAAGGAATATTAGGAGATGTAGTCTCTGAGACCCTTAACTATAAACCAACATTTAAGCTGTAAATCATTTGAAAATTTAATTTATGTTATAGAACATGTATGGTTACAACTATATAAGTATTGTTCAAATACTTCTTGTTGATTTTATTGCACTAAATGTAGCCAACAGTATTTTATTTTTGAATCAAGCAAAAATCACACACTTCTGTAAAGCTTTCTCAATAGTACACAAAACGAACTGTTAGAGAACTGAACCTTACGTTGTAGAAAATTATGATATTACTGTAGAAAGCAAATTTTCGCATAAAACTAATATGCGGGGTTTAAACTTGCATATAAAAACTGAACTCGATAGCCAGGAAAGGAACGGCTGCAAAATTAATATTCATTATTGAGGTCTACACCTTTGTTTATCACCACTCAGAACACGTTTAATTTTAACTAAGTATTTTGTTGGCGAAACAGAAAGGTCTTCATCACCATTGCCGTGAAGTTCTTCCTCTGAACGGTCCTCTTGTTCGCTAGCAGAATTTGATTACTGGCTACTGGAAAATCGTTGTCTTCTTTGTCTACTTATTGTTCTATATCACTGACATCATTCTCCGTCCACTAACTAAAAATTTCGTCGAACTTATAATGTGTAAAATTGTAACATTCTTGCGAACACATTTTGTACTGAACTGACGAAAGTAGGTGCGTAGTTCACAAGGCGCGGTCTAGGAGAACCCATCACATGACAGCAACACATCTCAACAACAATCAAATAAGCTGATAACGCAACTGACAATAACAATTTGTCGGGTTGGTGATTTTTTTGGCGAGTTAAGGGTTAAATCAAGGGCATGCCTGCAACGATTTATGGATTTAAAACCCATTATTGTTGAACTGAGGAAGGAAAAAGGTGTGCAGGAACGAAAATCAGTTCATCTGCACTTAAAGTGAACATGACAGCACTCTGAACGCAATTAAGACATTGCAAGATGAGAAACAAGTAATTCCTGATCTGATGGGGATGCTTTTAACAGAATAATCGCATTGTAGAAGGGAAAAACTATGTCAAACTCTCTCGAGTTTCCAAGTCTTACTGGTTTTAGAAAAGGCGAGGTTTAAAGTACTCATTGTGAGCCTGAAAGAATTACAAGGATATTGTATTGTAGTGAAGTGGGGACCTAGAAACGACGGAGAGGCTTCGTCCCGCCGAAGCCCTCAGTGGTTCACAATCCCACAACAGGCCACAGCAGTCCACCCACACCACTGCCACCACAGCATCGAACCCAGGGTTATTGTGCGGTTCAGCGGCCTCCAGTGGACTCCGCCCCCCCCTCCCCCCTCCTTACCCCACCAGGAACGCCTCATACCATACCAGACGAGTGTAACCACAAATATTTGCGCGGAAGAGTAATGGTGATGTACGTGTGCGTGGAGAAAGTGTTTGCGCAGCAGTCGCGCCGACATAAGTGTAACTGAGGCGGAATAAGGGGAAGCAGCCCGCATTCGCTGAGGCAGATGCAAAACCGCCTTTAAAACCGTCCACAGGCTGGCCGGCACACCGGACCTCGACACCAATCCGCCGGGAGGGTTCGTGCCGGGTAACGGCACTCTTTCCTGCTCAGGGAGCAGCGCGTTATCCCACGCGGCTAGCCAGGTGGGCACATTAAGAGGATAGCTTTCAAAAGTTTGAAAACACCACCAGACTCACATCTGTTTTTGAGGTGTTTTCTAGATCGCTTGCCATTTCAGGTGAAAGTGTCTCTCTGCATGTGCAGATGTACTTGACTGATCTGGAATGTAATTCCTGTTTCAATCACAAATGCTTTTACGTTAAAACTGTCCAGGACGTCCTCAGATAGGTTCTCCACGTCTCCATAATGAGCTTGCAATCATGCTGCAATATTATGATCAACGTATGTGTGTGAAGAAGATCTTTTCTTTGTTATGAAACTAAATGCGTCATGATTGCGAGGGTACCTGAGTGTGAAAATACGAGAAATTGCCTGCATCTGTTCTTATTCTGACGCGTTATCACACATAAAAATTGTGTCTTCAACATTCCAAAACTAAATCAATTGTATAAAAATTTGTCTTGTTTACGACGTATGTCGCTGAGAGATGTGAAATATAAAATCAAATCATACACATTGGGACTGCACTGACACTTAAACGCAGTGTTTTTGCAGTTTCCCCCTTTTCTTTCCAACGTGCCTGGGTGGTGGAGGAAGTGTGGAGCGTGGCTAAGCGCTACGGCACTCGTGTCACAGCGTGGCTCACAAGCTTCCTTGATGTCTGCGCCTGCTGTAATCTGTCTCTCTCACCACTTATTTTCATCTCTAACCACTGGAATTAGTCCCATTCATCACAATTCAATCTGCCTTTCGATTTTTCTCTTAATGTTCTTTATGAGACCATTATGGCGATCTAAATTTTTAATACAGTTATTCTGTTTGTTTTCAGTTAATAAGAATTCTTTCCTGCCTAATTTCTTTTGAAAGTTTTTTATTTCCTTCTGTCCAGCTTGGTTCTCTGACTTCCTTCAAGCTTACCTGTAAATCTCTACTGCTTCTACTTTTAATTTCCTTCGCACTTTTCATGAGATCTGCACTCCACAGCCATATTTTAAAACAGTTCAAGTATGTGTATTGGTCAGTGGCTTCTTACATAGCTATTATGAGACAGTAATTCTCCTAGAATACCATACTTTTCTCTACAAGTGCCGTTAGCTCTGAGAACCATAGCAATGTCCACTGGTTTTCATCACCCTCTTATTTGTTGGTGTTTTGAACTGTAACAGTGTGATCGAGATATTGACATACGACGGCGTTACGGTTACCAGCTGTCTCTAAAACTCTGCTTTCAGCATATAACACACCTTCATTAGGACGTTAAAATCAAGAGTTTCCTTGAAAATAAAGTTTTATTTGATGTGGAAGCTGGGTGTGGATGGGTATAAAATATCATGAGAATATCTTCCAAATGAACACAGTTTCCATGAAGCTGAAAGCACAACGTATAAATGACATTAAAATAAAAATGTTTAAAAGCATTCACTCTTAAATTTACACACCACGTAAGACATCTTCATACATACTATGTCAAAAAATTGGAGTCTTGACAGTGGGCTCAACTGATGGTAGGCTGCCATTACATAAAATATCTACCAGGGGGCATGTTTGTAGCATTGCAAACATTCGTTAAAGGACGACGGACAAATTAATCCCAAAAACATAGAAATCTTTGAGATAGTATGAACAAACATCAGTCATGTTTTATCTGGTATGAAAATTTAACACAAATGGCTCTGAGCACTATGGGACTTAACATCTGAGGTCATCAGTCCCCTAGAACTCAAAACTACTTAAACCTAACTAATATAAGGACATGACACACATCCATTCCCGAGGTTGAATTAGAACCTGCGACCGTAGCGGTCGCGTGGATCCAGACTGAAGCACCTAGAACTGCTCGGCCACATCGGCCGGCAAATTTAACTGTCACTGTTCTTAAGTACAGTACTCGCCATTAAAATTGCTACACCACGAAGATGGCGTGCTACAGACGCGAAATTTAACCGACTGGAAGAAGATGCTCTGATATGAAAATGATTTGCATTTCAGAGCATTCACACAAGGTTGGTGCCGGTGGCGACACCTATAACATGCTGACATGAGGAAAGTTCGCAACCGATTTCTCATACACAAACAGCAGTTAACCGGCGTTGCCTGGTGAAACGTTGTTGTGAGGCCTCGTGTAAGGTGGAGAAATGCGTACCATCACGTTTCCGACTTTGATAAAGATCGGATGGTAGCCTATCGCGATTGTGGTTTATCTTATCGCGACATTGCTGCTCACGATGGTCGAGATCCAATGACTGTCAGCAGAATATGAAATCGGTGGATTAAGGAGGGTAATACGGAACGCCTTGCTGGATCCCAACGGCCTCGTATCCCTAGCAGTGGAGATGACAGGCATCTCATCCGCATGGCTGTAACGGATCGTGCAGTCACGTCCCGATTCCTGAGTCATCATATGGGGACGCTTTCAAGACAACAACCATCTGCACGAGCAGTTCAATGACGTTTGTAGCAGCATGGACTATCAGCTCGGAGACCGTGGCTGCGGTTACCCTTGACGCTGCATCACAGACGGGAGCGCCTGCGATGGTGCACTCAACGACGAACCAGGGTGCACGAATGGCAAAACGTAGTTTTTTGTATGAATCCGGGTTCTGTTTACAGCATCATGATGGTCGCATCCGTGTTTGCCGACATCGCGGTGAACGCACATTGAAAGCGTGTATTCGTCATCGCCATACTGGCGTATCACCCGGCGTGATGGTATGGAGTGCCATTGGTTACACGTCTCGGTCACCTCTTGTTCGCATTGACGGCACTTTGAACAGTGGACGTTACATTTCAGATGTGTTAAGACACGTGGTTTTACCCTTCATTAGATCCCTGCAAAACCCTACATTTCAGCAGGATAATGCACGACGGCATGTTGCAGGTCCTGTACGGGCCTTTCTGGATACAGAAAATGTTCCACTGCTGCCCTGGTTAGCACATTCTCCAGATCTCTCACCAATTGAAAACGTCTGGTCAATGGTGGTCGGGCAACTGTCTCGTCACAATACTCCAGTCACTACACTTGATGAACTATGGTATCGTGTTGAAGCTGAGTGGGCAGCTGTACCTGTATACGCCATCCAAGCTCTGTTTGACTCAATTCCCAGGCGTATCAAGGCCGTTATTACGGCCAGAGGTGGTTGCTCTGGGTACTGAATTCTCAGGATCTAGGCACCCAAATTGCGTGAAAATGTAATCACATGTCAGTTGTAGTACAATATATTTGTCCAGTGAATACCCATTTATCATCCGCATTTATTCTTCGTATAGCAATTTTAATGGCCAGTAGTGCAGTTTTATTATTGACGGCTTGTATGCCTTTTACTTGATCTTTCGTATTAATTATGCTCATTTTGACAGACGCTCTGGTAATGGGCTGTGGCTGAAACGCATCAAGAAATATAACGGCGACCAGTTTCTGTTTTCAGGGTGTTGCTTAAGCGTATATGCAACATACCGCGACTGCGATACGGGTATGAAATCACCGACGTGTATTCAAGGGATTAGTGTGGCATTTTTGTCTTCCTGGTGTGTGTGGTGAATGTCGAAATGTGAACTATGGCGACGTTATTACCGAATATGTCCTGACATGTCCAACGTGGTGTTATTCTTCTCCTTATTGCCGACGGACAAGCATCAGAAGATGTCGAAAACTCGAAAACCACTGATGTAGAATGATGCTCCAAGTTCAGTTCTGGTCGCGAGTCGACACAAGACGCCAGTCGATTTGGAAAAGCAACCCCGTCAAAGTGGAAGATACTCGACCACCAGCCCTATACTTCTGATCCCTCCCCACGCGATTATCATGCTTCGAACCTTTGGAAAAGGCATTGAGGGTTCGACGAATCGCGTAAGGCGAGGATGTGCAGCAGGCACTTATGGACCTCTTCAGGCATCTGGTCACTGTGTTTTAGCAATTATCTTCGTCCTCGTGTGTCGGTGGCTTGATTGCATGAATGCTCAAGACGATTTCGCCAGATTGGCTTACCGACCCTGGACTGTATGTCCTTCGATCGGAAACTTTTTGGTCGTCCCTTACGTAGCTTCTTAATATCAAACGGTAAGTTGATGTTAGCGACGCAATATGGCGGTGATACAGGATGTGCTCAGATTTTACGTGAATTTCTCCACCGCAGTCTTTTCTATCAAAATGGCTCTGAGCACTATGGGACTCAACTGCTGTGGTCATCAGTCCCCTAGAACTACTTAAACCTAACTAACCTAAGGACATCACACACATCCATGCCCGAGGCAGGATTCGAATCTGCGACCGTAGCAGTCGCACGGTTCCGGACTGCGCGCCTAGAACCACGAGACCACCGCTCTGCTGGCCAGTCGGTCACCGACCTCCCGAAGACAAATGGAGTAGACGAAACGCGACAGATCTCACAGTTCCATCTGAGACCTCCAGGGAAATTACACCGGGAAACCTCGAGCAACAAGCAATACTTTCTCACATTTGTATGGGTGTTTCGAAGATTAATACCACTCATGAGGCAGAAGACAGATGACATTTTCCTCTGGCCTTATCGATCTCTCGCCGCCCTAATGCCAGTGCAGCTGTCAGAGACAAACACTCCTTCACCAGTCCATTACGTCAGACTGGAAGGGAGTGACATTTCCTAATGACTCAAGCAAAGCAAGCTCCCATGGTGCATACGACTCTAAGGGTGGGCTCCATTTATTGTGAGAAAATGATCCCAGATGTCATTAAGGCTATTTCTTGAAGAAAATGTTAAGAAACTGTTTTCCTGACATCTAAACTTCTCAAATAATCCTGCATCAATATTATCCAGCAACTATCCCAGGCTACTGAAGCAGGTCCCCTTTGAGGGCTCCCTACCTAATTGATTCCGAGGGCCACAAAAATCTTATTTACGGTGTTTCATGTAAATAGTGACCTTATTTTTGAATGGTAAGGAGCTTCTTTTCTCATTCCTAGGTACAATCTTACGTCAAAGGTTCAACACAGCAGGTCAGGTACAGGGTTATTCGAAGAGATCCACAGTTGCAAAAAAAAAAAAAAAAAAAAAAAAAAATTGGAGAAACTCCGGAAGTTTCTTTTTCTGCAGTGGTTTTCAGCATCATGGATGCCAGACCAACGGTGGAGGAATTTTGCTTGATTCTGTTCTGCAAGACACCATCCAGATCTGCAGTGCATTGTAAATCCAGGAAAACATTCACCAAGGTTCCGCCTATCAGACAATACATTCATGAGTTGGTACAGGATTTTAAGAAAACTGGAAGACGAAAGCAGGTGGCTGCTACCAACATCTGAAGAACAGGTTAAACAGATTAGGGAAATTTTCCGACATGGAGTATAGACTACACGTATGCCGTCTGACGAACTGTTCACACCTTGAACGTTTGTGGACATGACACAGAAAACTTCTTGAGTTGCCATTTATATACCAATAATCAGATAATACCTTACCAAACCAGATACTGTTTTGACAATCACTTTAAAAACTCCAGATCATTTTGAACAGCCCTGTATTGCATACTGTGTATATGTTTTGAAGCAACAAAGTCCACTAATTGCAAATTTGCCAGACTATATTCATCCAATACCTGCAAATGAGAGCACTCAATGATTTAAAACAAACTTTACACATGATCTGAAAACTTCAAATTTTTTTCCTCGATAACACCACCGACAAAATGGGCTATAGTTTTGCTGTTCATGCAGTGCAACTGGCGCATCAGGCATGATGTTTTAATTTATTCCACGTTCACTGCTACCTGCAGTCGCAAGGAATTTTGCAGAGCTTGACCACATACATCGTCCAATGTACCTGAAGAATGAGATCACTGTTCCACACGTGGTTTACCGAGCGAGTTACAGCAGCGGTTAGGACACTGGGCTTCCATTCCGAAGGATGACGGTTGAAACTCGCGTTCGGTCTTCTTGATTTAGGTTTACCGTGATTTGCCGAAATCGCTTCACGCAAATGCCGGGATGGTTCCCTTGAAAGAGCACTGCTGACTTCCTTCCCCAACTTTCCCTAAACCGATGGGACGCTGACCTCAGGTTTTCCCCTCCCCAAAATCAACCAACCAAACATGTGATCCAGGAGAAGGTATGTCTTAAGTACTGCCATACCTGTAAAACGAGCTTTGGTTTTAAACTGAGTGCCAATAACACAGAATACATTCATCCACTTAGCGACTTCCGACAAGTTTTGAACGTAATTTCAAACCTTTGTTAGTTGCTTGCATCCTTAACTCCAAATGTTTATTATCTCAACCCATTTTTAATCACAAGTTTGAAGCTGCTATACATATGGGATTGTATAAAGGATAGGGGATTTACTGGGATTTTCTAACATGAAGACCTGCAGCTATTTAATCCGTGATAGTTGGAGAACACCGTGGCTGTTTTTGTCAGTGCCATTGATGGAAAAAACTACATAGCCGCAAGTTTACAACAGATAGTGGTTAAACATAGTTAACCCCCCTCCACTTTCCCCAACTAAACTCATAAGTACATAAAAATATCTGAAAATGTACAATGATGATAAATAAGCTGAAGTAGAAAGCAGTAAATATTTCGGTTTCCAGCCGGATTGCAGTGTTAATATACAGCTTCTTTTAGACGAGTGTGATATTCTTCGTCTTTTAGCGATGTGATCTTACGCAACGCAATGTTCTACAGTATATGTAGGTACTCGCAGAAGCAGCGATCGTATAGGACAGGGCGCACCTGTGACGTTATTTCACCCAATCAGTTACTCGCCTCACCGCAGTTATGGAAAGTGTTCGGAGCGAGCAGACCGTGGCTACGGCGTTGTGTCTTATGCCGTTCTCTGTGGTAATATCTTCTGCTGCCTGGTTGTTGTTGTTTCTTCAGCGGAGATGTTTCCCCGATCCCAGCGAAAGGTAAGCCTAGCAAATATCTACTGCAGAGAGGGGTTCGAATTGGGTGTGCTGTTGCCTTGCCAATGGAAACAGGTGTTAGCTAGTTAATAATCTCATCCTCTGGCCCCATCGAATCGACGTAAGTGGCTTCACTATGTATCACTACCGTTTCTTGGGACTACATAAAATCTATTCTACATGTGAGACTTTGAAATTCTCGTTACATGTCTCGTGAAGATCACATACAGTCACAATCTGTCTCGGTAACCATATGATCTGTCGTTAGCACTACGTTCAGTTAAATTAACGAAATTGTATTAAGGTCCAAACTATGCTCCCAGATACGCCAAGTAAGCTGAATAATAGTTTATTTACGAACATTGTATTTCATGTGTATTCTACGCAACCTTTTCGTAGGTAATGTAACCGGAAAGTACTTAAATGGAAAAAAATATATGCGTTGCACTTAATCTGTACGAATTGGGAGTGGGTATTTTATTTTAGAGTACGGTTACAGAAGTTCATGGGTTGTCTATTATGTAGCGGTATAAGTGTTCTTTCTTTTTCTGCACACTTCTAGAAAAACATCATTCGTAGCATTATGCCTCGATAGTATTTTACTAGTAAATTTCTTCATTTAGCCTTCCAGTTTGTGACCATTGAACTCACGTCACTACTCCTGTTCTATTAAGAGATTCTTAGGAATTAAAGTTTGGTAATTAGTTCTTGAAAAATATGAGTTGTATAACGAGCGACTTAATTGTGTCGTAAGAAATAACTACCACTCGTAATTTCCGCAGTATTTAATGCCATATTACTTTTCTTTGATTTGTTAATTATACCGTCTGTTGGCTGGTACGTACAGCGTTTACTTTCCCTCTTGTGTTTCAAAGCCCGCTGTGTTGTAGCTCCAGTCCAAATAGGAGTGCGTTTTAGACACGCCGCTAGTGCACCGGTAGTTGGCGACTCTTATAACTGCCATCTGGTTTCTGTACAAATTGTAAATAGCCTTTCGCTCCCTGCATTTTACCCCTGCCACCTTCAGAATTTGAAAAAGAGTATTCCAGTGTCACGTATTTAGAAATATTCTTTTGAAATTTAAAAGTTTTGGAATCGATAAAGTCTTTTCAATACTGTGTTTGATAGCCTCATAGTCCGGTCTAGAACCCATCGCTTCTGCTCGTTCTGTCACAGTATCCTGACGTCATGGAAGTGCTGCCAGATTCGAGTGAAATAAAGTGCCTCCGACTGAAAAATTCACACCACTTACATTGCTCTGAGGTGCATTTGTTTCACTAAGTCTTGACAATTAGTCACGCTGCCCATAACAAGATAATTATCCTGGCGTGGCTATGTCGGCCCTCTGGTACAATTAATACCACTGTGCAGTGCAGTTTTTCGCTAAGTACGGTTAGCCTCGTCTTGCAGTTCACCACCGCTTTTTTTGTCATCAGCCTTCCAACAGGTCTGATGCGGCCTCTATTATTTTCTGGATCTATTCCAATCTCTGTCTTCCTCTAAGGTTTTGTCCTCTACAGCTCTCTCTACTATCTTGGAAGTCTCAACCTGATGTCTTAACAGATGTCGTGTCATCCGGCCCCTTCCCATTGTCAGTGTTTTACACGTATTCCTCTCTTCTTCGATTATGCACCGAACTTCCTCATTCCTTATGTTATGAGTCTACCTAATTTTAATCAATCGTCTGTAGTATTATTTCTCAAATACTTCTGTTCTCTTCTGTTCCAGTTTTCCCATAGTTTCACTACCATACGTAGCTGTGCTCCAAACGTACATTCTCAGAAATTTCTTCCTCAAGTCAAGGCCTAGACTTCTCTGGACCAGGAATGCCCTTTTTTGCCAGTGCTGGTCTGCTTCTGATGTCCTTGCTCCATCCGTTATTGGTTATTTACCTACCAAGCTAGCACAATTCCCTAACTTCATCCACTTGGTGACCATCAATCCTGATGTTAAGTTTCTCATGTTATGATTTCTGCTACATCTGATTACTTTTGTCTTTCTTCGATTTACTCCCAATATGTAGTGTGTATTCATTGGACTGTTCACACCATTCACCAGATCCTGTAATTCTTCTTCGCTTTCACTCAGTATAACAATGCCATCTGTGAATCCATCATTGATACCTTTCCACCTTGAATTATAATTCTACTCCAGAACGTTTCTTGCATTTCTATCACTGCTTCTTCGACGTACAGATTAATAGTAAGGGTGAAAAGCGAATCTCTATTACCAGCCTAATATTGGGACTCGCAACGACTAGCATCCACATCCTGATTACTCATCAGGACGAAGAGGGCTACTGGCCCAGACGACAAAGAACGCCGTGCTGGCTCAGATGTGTTACCAACACGTCTTATCTGTTGCTAAGGCGTCAAGAACCAGCCTCGAAGCTCACACAAAAGATAACGATCGAGTATATTATGCAAGTACTTGCTCCTCTTCTTTCGTTGAACGATTGGGCCTATGACCCGTTCCCGTCTCCTTCCATATTATTTACATTTAAATATTTTTTCTTGTTCAGATGCAGTGCCGCCGGTGTATTTCACCCTGCTGTGGCTACACACGCACTCAAGGCCGGATATTATATCCCATCCAGCGCTTGCATATAGTGGTTCAAATGGCTCTAAGCACTATGGGACTTAACATCTGAGGTCTTCAGTCCCCTAGACTTAGAACTACTTAAACCTAACTAAGCTAAGGACATCACACACATCCATGCCATAGGCAGGATTCGAACCTGTGACCGTAGCAGCCGCGTGGTTCCGGACTGAAGCGCCAAGAACTGCTCGGCCACGGTGGCCGGTTCAGTGTAGTGCATGGCGTTATTAAACAATTCTGTAGTAAAACATTTTGGTAGTGTACTAGCACTGGATAAATTCCCACGCTTTCGACTTTGCCCGACTGCTCAGCCGTATTTTGCATACCTTCTTCTGTCTCTAAATTCCACGAGTGAAATAAACGTACTAACCACTGTCATAGGTGAACCGTTACAGCCTTCGTTTCGCTCTGAAATCCAGTATCCGGCGAATTGGCACCCGTTGACCAACCGCACGAAAACTTGCAGTACTGCTGGCCAGTGGAACACCAGTTGGTGGCAGCTGTCGTGATGGAGGAGCGCCGGTACGACCCTCTAGACGGTCCAATACAGCCCACCAATTAGCAGCGCTCCATTGTCGCGGCGACGTCTTTGTGTGCAAATGGGGCTGGTGGCTCCGCACGGGTCATTCCCTAGCCCAATTTATTTCCTAGCGTGGCTGAGCAAGTGAACCTGATGTCTCATTTGCGGTTCATCAATACGTAGCTGCTTCTCTACTATACCATTATTACCACGCTTCTTCCTGCTGTCCATAAACATGAACCTTCCTTACGGAGGCTCTCAATAGGCCTCCTTATGTGCCTTAATTTCACAGCTTTTCCCACCCTACCCGTCTGGCTGGTACAGAGAAACAGCCGGAAGAGTTGAAAGCAAATAGTTGGCTAGGTTACAATTTTAAACGTTGCTGTTATTCATAACACGGCCAACTGGTTACAAATTATTGTTTAATACACTCCTGGAAATGGAAAAAAGAACACATTGACACCGGTGTGTCAGACCCACCATACTTGTAAGCGTAGGCTTCCGCGGCCGTTGTCTTCTTCAATAAAATTCTTCAGGGTATCAGACCGCATCGTCATAATTTAAAATGCGCCAACGTTTCGGCCAGCGTTGCAGCTAGCCTTCATCAGGGCCTTACGTTAACTGCTAAATGAACACACTTGATTCCTTAAATAGCTGCACGAGAAAACCGTGTCGTTACTTGATTGGCTGTAAAGGGAGGAGGAGGAGGGGTGAAAGGTATGCTTTATTGGTGTTTCCTTTATTATCTGTCATTGGCTGAAATAGCTGTTTTCTATTGGTCTTTATATTAATCCACCCCATTGGAGGAGACGGACGAATAGCGAACAGGTGATGGCTGTGACGTCACACTGTTTCCATGCTGTCCAGAAGCCGCCTGCGGCGTGCCATTGCTTTGTGTGCTCGCGACCACTACTGCGGCTCTCCGCGTGTCTGCATGGGCCGCCACGGCTCTGCCGCCGCTCCGTAGCCCTGCTATTGCAGGCAGCCAAGACCCCGGAAGCTTGTACCCGTCCTCTCTATTCATGTTGGCGGGTCTTTTGGCTATTTCTATCGCCTCTCTAATCTTTCTTTTGAAAGTGAGAGGCTGTTTCGCCAGGACGGGGGCTTCTTGAAAAAATATTGGTTTCCCGCACTCGTCTCGGTGTTCCGCCACAGCTGACTTAGTGTGTTGTTTCAGGCGGATATATCTTTCATGTTCCGAGAGCCTTGTGCTAATCGGACGTCCCGTCTCACCTATGTAGACTAATCCACACGCACAACCAATTTCATACACGCCAGCTGTGTGTAGTTTGTCGACTGCATCCTTGGTAGAACCGAGCATGTCTGATATTTTGTTTCTGCTTCGGAAAATTGGTTTGATGTCGGCTTTTCGTAGAATTTTGCCAATACGTTCGGTAACCCCTTGTACATATGGTAACACAGCAATGCTCTGTGCCTCCTTCTCCTCTTCCCTATTAGTCTTCTCCCTTGTCGACATGGTGCTGTCTATCATCTGCTTCCCATAGCCATTAGTTCCGAAGCTGGACCTGAGGCGTTCAAGTTCTGTCTTCAGATGTTCTTCGTCGCTTATCCTGTACGCTCTCTTCGTTAGCGTGTGCAGGGCGGACTTCTTCTGCGTGGGGTGATGGTGGGATTAGGCGTGAAGGTACCTGTCCGTATTGGTTGGTTTCCTGTACACTTTGTGGCCAAGTTTACCATCAGGTTTTCGATAAATTTCCACGTCGAGAAAAGGCAGCACCCCATTCTTCTCTGTTTCTATTGTAAACTGAATTTTCCTATGCTGTTGGTTAAGGTGCT
The DNA here is from genome assembly GCF_023864345.2 of Schistocerca serialis cubense. Lineage (NCBI taxonomy): Eukaryota > Metazoa > Arthropoda > Insecta > Orthoptera > Acrididae > Schistocerca > Schistocerca serialis. Next base: position 216,603,876 of record NC_064647.1, on the reverse strand, counting down.
TGTGGAAGTTCTGTAACTCCTCTTCTTCGTGGGGCCAGATGACGAAAGTATCATCGACATAGCGAAGCCAACAATTTGGGCGTAATGGTGCGGACTGGAGGGCTGTTTCCTCAAATGCCTACATGAAAATTTCTGCTGCGATAGGCGATAGGGGTGAGCCCATAGCTACACCGTCAGTTTGTTCATAAAATTGACCTCTCCACTTGAAATAGGTGGTCGTCAGACAGTGGCGCACAAGCTCACATATATCAGGTGCCACGCGTTCTTCTAGGATGTTCACAGTATCTGACACTGGGACATTCGTGAATAGGGATTTGACGTCGAAACTAACCATCAGATCTTGGTCCGTAACACGCATTTCCTTTAGGAGAGACATACTTGCTCCGGACACTGCAAGAGGGCTGTACAAGCAATGATCACACGCACGGCACAGCGGACACACCAGGAACCGCGGTGTTGGCCGTCGAATGGCGCTAGCTGCGCAGCATTTGTGCACCGCCGCCGTCAGTGTCAGCCAGTTTGCCGTGGCATACGGAGCTCCATCGCAGTCTTTAACACTAGTAGCATGCCGCGACAGCGTGGACGTGAACCGTATGTGCCGTTGACGGACTTTGAGCGAGGGCGTATAGTGGGCATGCGGGAGGCCGGGTGGACGTACCGCCGAATTGCTCAACACGTGGGGCGTGAGGTCTCCACAGTACATCGATGTTGTCGCCAGTGGTCGGCGGAAGGTGCACGTGCCCGTCGACCTGGGACCGGACCGCAGCGACGCTCGGATGCATGCCAAGACCGTAGGATCCTACGCAGTGCCGTAGGGGACCGCACCGCCACTTCCCAGCAAATTAGGGACACTGTTGCTCCTGGGGTATCGGCGAGGACCATTCGCAACCGTCTCCATGAAGCTGGGCTACGGTCCCGCACACCGTTAGGCCGTCTTCCGCTCACGCCCCAACATCGTGCAGCCCGCCTCCAGTGGCGTATATAAAATTCCGTGTACATGTGGTAAAGTTTACGTTGGAACAACAAAAAGAAGCGTAAATACACGGTTAAAAGAACACAGAAGTCTTTGCCGATTAGGAAAAACAGATAAATCGGCTGTAGCAGAACTCGCTTATCAGCCAGGAAATCATCAAGTGAAGTTTTCCGAAACAAAAATTTTATCTACGACGACGAACTATTACCCACGGCTTTGTAGAGACGCAATTGAAATATATAAACACAGGGATAATTTTAATCGGAAAGAAGAGACCATGAAACTTAGTGATATTTGGACAGTAGCACTACAGAATTGCTAGACAGTTTAATCCGTGACGAGATTACGATCGATAGTTAAGTTTTATCTCTGACAGAGGTTATCTCTGCATATCACGTGTAACTCTGGTCACGCCCACTTTCTACGATACATAAGTCACTCTCAGACGTCCGACCCGTCAGTCGGCAAGACTCACAGGAGGAGAAACACCCCTCTGAAGATGTCCAGCGCAGCTCTGGACGAAACGTTAGGAGCTGAAGAGTTTCATGGACCACGACCTTACATCCCGGAAGGTTTACCGGAAGATATGTCATCCGGTCGTGAAAGCCTTCATACTATGATCAGAAGACTCTACGGGGAGCAATTCTCAAAATCAGTTAGACGCCTGGAAATTTTACGTAAGAAGAGAGCGCATTTAATTTGTACTTTAACTTTCTTGTTGCGTTGTAGGGATTCGTCTTCCATACCGAATTTTCTAAAGTTGAAGAGGATGTTCCAGACAGCCCGTGTTCATCGGATATTTGATTATACAGAAGCAGCACTACTTCGAGAGAGGATACATTATACAAGATGAGAGATGGATTCTGTTGACCGTAAGTTACTGCAGTTACATTTATTCCTTGCTAGTAAGATACAGAGAGACCTATGGAATAAAATAGATTGCCTTACATTTCAATCTATGGAAACCGTGATGGAAACGACTACTAGAAGGCATAAGAAGAAGTTCGAAAAGTTACAAACTTATGCAGAATCTACAAATAATATAGTGATGTCCGAAACTGTTATTAATAAGTCAGACAGAGTTTTATCTCAAGACGAAATTTCAGTTCTTGCAAAAGGAGGAAACTACTCTATTACACCTCCGAAAGTTCCTGTTGAGGATATTATTGCAAAAGTAGAAGCAGGTATACGTACTCTCCCCAAAGAAACTGCAAATGCAATCCGGATCGAAACCATTAGAGTATTATGCCGCAGTAAACCTCTGGAAAGTAATTTAACCAGTGGCAAAAGAAAGGCTCTGAGAGATTTAAATGCAGATGAAGACATAGTGATTGTTCCTGCTGATAAAGGGAATGCTACGGTCGTTTTAAATACAGAAGATTATCAAAGCAAAATTTTGAATCTTTTAACGGCAGGGCAATACAAAAAACTTAAGAAAGATCCTACAGCCAGCGTACTACGGAAAACAAATAATTTGATAAAATCGGCCACTTCTATTCAAAAAGAAGAAAAAAGAGCTTTATTGAAGACTGAAGCTATGTGTCCTAGACTCTATGGCCTACCCAAGGTACATAAGAAGGACCTACCTCTGAGACCGACTGTTAGTACTATCAATTCTCCTACGTACGAAATAGCAAGATATCTAACAACTCACTTACGACCATATTTTGGAAAAACGGACTCATATATAAAGGACTCACGTCATTTTATAGAGAAAACTGAAGGTTTAATTCTGACTCCTGAAGATATTTTAGTAAGTTTCGATGTAGTATCTTTATTTACTATGATTCCAGTTAATGAAGTTATGGATTTTATAACGGATATTTTTAAAGAAGATCTGACTGCTCTTTTCAGACACTGTCTTACTTCCAGTCATTTCCAGTGGAATAATGAGTCTTACGAACAACTTAATGGCGTAGCAATGGGTAACCCATTGGGTCCTGCAGTAGCTAATTTCTACATGGAGAAATTCGAACAGTCAGCCTTGGAAAAAGCAGATAAGAAACCATCTCGCTGGTATCGGTATGTAGACGATACATTTGTGGTCTGGCCACATGGTAGAGAAGCCTTAGGCGAATTTTTTGATTACCTTAATAATATAAATCCAAGAATCCAGTTTACCATGGAGAGAGAAAATGATAACAAAATACCGTTTTTGGATGTTTTAGTTATGAGACAGACGGATGGAAGCTTGAAACAACAGATTTTTAGAAAAATAACGCACACAGACAGATACTTACATAAAAACTCTAACCACCATCCAAAACAAAACAGAGGTGTGATTACAAGTCTCGTTGACAGAGCCAGACGGATTTGCACGCCGGAGTATCTAGACGACGAATTAAAACATCTGAAGCGCGCTTTTGAGAAAAATGGATACTCAAAGAAAGAAGTAAGCAGAATTCTGCACCCAAACAACAAAAAGCTTAAGGACAAGTCCGAAAAACGATGGAAGAATACAGTCTCTCTCCCTTTTATAAAGAAAGTAACGGATCAGATTGGAAAGATTTTAAGTAAACATGATATTAGACCTGTTTTTAGACCAACGAAGAAAATCTGTCATGTTCTTCGGTCTGTAAAAGATAAACGCACTCCTCTATCAGTCAGTGGCGTATATAAAATTCCGTGTACATGTGGTAAAGTTTACGTTGGAACAACAAAAAGAAGCGTAAATACACGGTTAAAAGATCACAGAAGTCTTTGCCGATTAGGAAAAACAGATAAATCGGTTGTAGCAGAACACGCTTTTCAGCCAGGAAATTATCAAGTGAAGTTTTCCGAAATAAAAATTTTATCTACGACGACGAACTATTACCCACGGCTTTGTAGAGAAGCAATTGAAATATATAAACACAGGGATAATCTTAATCGGAAAGAAGAGACCATGAAACTTAGTGATATTTGGACAGTAGCACTACAGAATTGCTAGACAGTTTAATCCGTGACGAGATTACGATCGATAGTTAAGTTTTATCTCTGACAAAGGTTATCTCTGCATATCACGTGTAACTCTGGTCACGCCCACTTTCTACGATACATAAGTCGCTCTCAGACGTCCGACCCGTCAGTCGGCAAGACTCACCGGAGGAGAAACACCCCTCTGAAGATGTCCAGCGCAGCTCTGGACGAAACGTTAGGAGCTGAAGAGTTTCATGGACCACGACCTTACATCCCGGAAGGTTTACCGGAAGATATGTCATCCGGTCGTGAAAGCCTTCATATCACTGTGTTCTTATTTCAATTTCCAGGAGTGTATATTGACCACTAAGTAAGACAGGGCCACAGCCCATTTCCAATGTTATTCAGTCTGTACATTGAGTAGAAAGTAAAGGAAATAAAAGAAAAATTTGGAGTAGGAATTAGAATCCATGAAGAAGAAATAAAAACTTTGAGATTCACTAAGGACATTGTAATTCTGTCAGAGACAGCAAAGGACCTGGAAGAGCAGTTGAACGGAATGGACAATGTCTTGAAAGGAGGATATAAAATGATGATGATGATGATGTCCCATACTCCCAGGAGCGTAGGGGACGATGCGGGAGACCCGCACCGTTGTACTAAGCAAGGTCCTAGTGGAGGTGGTTTGGATATAAAGAAGTTCATATAAAATGAACATTAACAAAAGCAAAATGAGGATAATGGAATGTACTCGAATTACATCGGGTGATGCTGAGAGAATTAGTTTAGGATATGAAACGCTTAAAGTAGTAGATGAGTTTTGTTATTTGGGGAGCAAAATAACTGATGATGGTCGAAGTAGAGAGGATATAAAATGCAGACTAGCAGTATCAAGGAAAGCAGGTGATGCAGAGGGAATTGGATCAGGAAATGACACATTTAAAGTAGTACATAAATTTTGCTATTTGGAAAGCGAAATAACTGATGATGATCGAAGTAGAAAGGATATAAAATATAAAATGTGGACTGGCAATGGCAAGGAAAGCGTTCCTGAAGAAGAGAAATCTGTTAGCATCGAGTATACACTCAAATGTCAGGAAGTCTTTTCTGAAAGTATTTGTAAGGAGTATAGCCATGAATGGAAATGAAACACCGACGATAAATTGTTTACACAAGAAGAGAATAGAATTTTTTGCAGTGTGGTAATACAGAAGAATGCTGAAGATTAGATGGGTAGATTATGTGACTAACGAAGAGGTACCAAATAGAATTGGGGAGAAGAGGAATTTGTGGCTCCACTTGACTAGAAGAAGCGATCGCTAGGTAAGACCCGTTCTGAGCCACCAAGGGATCACTAGTTTAGTACTGGAGGGATGTGTGGAGGGTAAACACCGTAGAGATGAATAGACAAAGCAGATTCAGAAGAATGTGGGTTGCAGTAGTCAGTGATAAATAACCTTGGTGAGACATATGGCGTCACGTCCGCACACATCAGCGACCATCCAACAGTTGTGAAAAGCGCTGGTTGAGAGACTGTGCGCCCCATGAGAAGAACTCCGTACTAATCTTGTGGCTAACACGCGAGCACGTTGATGAACATACAATGCAGCACGTGGGGACCACACGACCATCTAAGAACGATGTACCGCCTTATGTAATGGCCAGAGGACCACCATGATTCGCGGTGACTTCAATGTAATTTTAGCATCTGATTGAAAGAGACATTTCTGTTCGTCTCAGTGAATATATCTGTACTATACTGTAGCTGTTTGTAAAGGGACACCCTCCTCTAACATCACTTTTTTAACAGAAGCAATTGATACCAACAATATTTTCGTATATTGTACAGGTTAATATTGCCGCAGCAGAAGCTGAGTGGCTCTGTGGTGTAGTACTTATGATCCTAAACTGTTGCATGGAGGGTCGTGAGTTCAAAACTAACCTGGATTGTACAGTTTTAACCTCTATATTCGGTTCGAGTACATTCTAGAAGTATCAACAAATGTCAAGAATAATTGTAGTAGAATGTTCTGTAGCTGTGTGTATAATGTATATGTTCTGGCCGGAGGCAGTTTGCTCCGCGCTCTTGGATGTGCAGGTGCTGAATAAACCATCGTTAAGTGAAGGTAGTGTGCGTCATTCATCTAATTAATCAACTGGCCATTAAAATTGCTACATCACGAAGATGACTTGCTACAGACGCGAAATTTAACCTACAGGAAGAAGATGCTTTGATATGCAAATGATTAGCTTTTCAGAGGACTCACACAAGGTTGGCACCGGTGGCGACACCTACAAGTTTCCAACCGATTTCTCATACACAAAAGTTGACATGCGTTGCCTGGTGAAACGTTGTTGTGATACCTCGTGTAACGGGGAGAAATGTGTACCATCACGTTTCCGACTTTGATAAACGTCGCATTGTAGCCTATCGCGATTGTGGTTCATCGTATCGCGACATTGCTGCTCGCGTTGGTCGAGATCCAATGACGGTTAGCAGAATATGGAATCGGTGCGATCAGGAGGGTAATACGGAACGCCGTGCTGGATCCCAACGGCCTCGTATCACTAGCAGTCGAAATGACAGACATCTTATCCGCATGGCTGTAACGGATCGTGCAGCCACGTCTCGATCCCTGTCAACAGATGTGGAAGTTTGCAACACAACACCATCTGCACGAAAAGTTCGACGACATTTGCAGCAGCATGGACTATCAGCTCGGAGAACGTTGCTGCCGTTACCCTTGACGCTGCATCACAGACTGGAGCACTTGCGATGGAGTACTCAACGACGAACCTGGGTGCACGAATGGCAAAACGTCATTTTTTGGGATGAATCCAGGTTCTGTTTACAGCATCATGATGGTCGCCTCCATCGACATCGCGGTGAACGCACGTTTGAAGCGTGTATTCGTCATCGCCATACTGGCGTGATGGTATGGGGTGCCATTGGTTACACGTCTCGGTCACCTCTTGTTCGCATTGACGGCACTTTGAACAGTGGACGTTACAATTCAGATGTGTTATGACCGGCGGCTCTACCCTTCATTCGATCCCTGCGAAACCCCACATTTCAGCAGGATAACGCACGACCGCATGTTGCAGGTCCTGCACTGGCCATTCTCGACGCAGAAAATTTTCGACTGTGGCCCAGGCCAGCACATTCTCCAGATCGCTCACCAACTGAAAACATCTGGTCAATGGGGGCCGAGCAACTGGCTCGTCACAATACGCCAGTCACTACTCTTGATGGAGTGTGGTATCGTGTTGAAGCTGCATGGGCAGCTGTACCTGTACATGCCACCCAAGCTCTGTTTGACCTAATGCCCAGGCGTATCAAGGCCGATATTACGGCCAGAGGTGCATGTTCTAGGTACTGATTTCTCAGGATCTATGCATCCAAATTCCGTGAGAATGTAATCACATGTCAGTTCTAGTATGATATATTTGTCCAATGAATAATTATTTATCATCAGCATTTCTTCTTAGTGTAGCAGTTTTAATGGCCTGTAGTGTACATCTTCTTCTACGTGACAGTATTATCTCAGCTGTTTTCCCGAAGGAATTTCTCATGCTTTTGTAAACGATGTACCATATTTCAGGCTATAATGAAGGGAAGACATGCACGAAATCGGCGAGAAAAATCGAAATTTCTTTTATGGTCATTTCAAATGCTTTGTAGATTTATTTATAAAATGAGCTTTGTTTCATGCAAATCTGACAATGATTCTCCGAGATATCGGCAATTTCACAATACGTTGTCCGCTAAGTGCCACATCCATTATCGTGTTACCGAAATACACTCCTGGCAATTGAAATAAGAACACCGTGAATTCATTGACCCAGGAAGAGGAAAATTTATGACACACTCCTGGGGTCAGATACATCACATGATCACACTGACAGAACCACAGGCACATAGACACAGGCAACAGAGCATGCACAATGTCGGCACTGGTACAGTGTATATCCACCTTTCGCAGCAGTGCAGGCTGCTATTCTCCCATGGAGACGATCGTAGGGATGCTGGATGTAGTCCTGTGGAACGGCTTGCCATGCCATTTCCACCTGGCGCCTCAGTTGGACCAGCGTTCGTGCTGGACGTGCAGACCGCGTGAGACGACGCTTCATCCAGTCCCAAACATGCTCAATGGGGGACAGATCCGGAGATCTTGCTGGCCAGGGTACTTGACGTACACCTTCTAGAGCACGTTGGGTGGCACGGGATACATGCGGACGTGCATTGTCCTGTTGGAACAGCAAGTTCACTTGCCGGTCTAGGAATGGTAGAACGATGGGTTCGATGACGGTTTGGATGTACCGTGCACTATTCAGTGTCCCCTCGACGATCACCAGTGGTGTACGGCCAGTGTAGGAGATCGCTCCCTGTGGTGTCACCGCCAGACACCACACTTGCTAGGTGGTAGATTAAATCGGCCGCGGTCCATTTAGTACATGTCGGACCCGCGTGTCGCCACTGTGTGATCGCAGACCTAGCGCCACCACAAGGCAGGTCTCGTGATACGAACAAGCACTCGTCCCAGTTGTACGACGAGATTGCTAGCGACCATACGGAGGAAGCCTTCCTCTCAATTGCCGAGAGACAGTTAGAATAGCCTTCTGCTAAGTCCATGGCTACGACCTAGCAAGGCGCCATTAGCCTTACCTACTTTGAGAGTTATAGTATAAATGTCTCAAGAAGAACGCTGTATTCATCACATAATAAAGTTAAGTATAAAGCAGCTACGTACTTTTCTTGCTACCATTCAATAGTTATCCTGTTCCAGAATTGACGCCCGTCGGCGTGTGTGTGTACGCGTGCCTTCCTTTCTTTCGGCTACCCGTCACTGTGGACTGGCTGCCTTGTCAGTCCACTTCACTCCCCACACCATGATGCCGGGTGTTGGCCCTGTGTGCCTCGGTCGTATGCAGTCCTGATTGTGGCGCTCACCTGCACGGCGCCAAACACGCATGCGACTATCATTGGCACCAAGGCAGAAGGGACTCTCATCGCTGAAGACGACACGTCTCCATTCGTCCCTCCATTCACGCCTGTCGCGACACCACTGGAGGCGGGCTGCACGATGTTGGGGCGTCAGCGGAAGACGGCCTAACGGTGTGCGGGACCGTACCCCAGCTTCATGGAGACGGTTGCGAATGGTCCTCGCCGATACCCCAGGAGCAACAGTGTCCCTTATTTGCTGGGAAGTGGCGGTGCGGTCCCCTACGGCACTGCGTAGAATCCTACGGTCTTGGCGTGCATCCGTGCGTCGCTGCGGTCCGGTCCCAGGTCGACGGGCACGTGCACCTTCCGCCGACCACTGGCGACAACATCGATGTACTGTGGAGACCTCACGCCCCACGTGTTGAGCAATTCGGCGGTACGTCCACCCAGCCTCCCGCATGCCCACTATACGCCCTCGCTCAAAGTCCGTCAACTGCACATACGGTTCACGTCCACGCTGTCGCGGCATGCTACCAGTGTTAAAGACTGCGATGGAGCTCCGTATGCCACGGCAAACTGGCTGACACTGACGGCGGCGGTGCACAAATGCTGCGCAGCTAGCGCCATTCGACGGCCAACACCGCGGTTCCTGGTGTGTCCGCTGTGCCGTGCGTGTGATCATTGCTTGTACAGCCCTCTCGCAGTGTCCGGAGCAAGTATGGTGGGTCTGACACACCGGTGTCAATGTGTTCTTTTTTCCATTTGCAGGAGTGTATTTCGTGCGTACGGCCTCGTGGTATGTCCTTGAGATCTTAGTATCTTTGATCTACATTTCATTGTTTTTCTAGACTGTAATCAGGGGGACAGCTGAACGTCATTTGACAACAGACGGTGACCACTTTGTTTTGTTTATTTGCGCACGGGAATCGCTGGTTCATTTCTGCAAAGGAAATGCCGAGAATAAAGAAAATTTTACCATAGCAAGACATACACTAGACAGGTGCTCCGTTACATCGTTTGTCCAAGAATTCGTAAAGCGGACATAGCTTCTCATAATTGCACAAGAGAAGAGTGAAAAAGAAGAAGAGCCAAGAATAAAAGAAGGGAGGATGCCTACAAGTACCGGTAATAAAAGCAGCAAACAAGAAGAATGTCTGCCTTCACGTACTTCAAACAAGCAACCCGTAAGTGCATCTAGAATGAAGCTGAAAGTAAAACTTGATTCTGTCTTTGACTGTCACATAAACCTTCAAAACAGAGAAAATTGTGGCAATATTATAATTTACTTGAAGATACTGAGTGAATTTATGAGTTCACATACACGATGGAAGAAATGGGGTGGTATTATAACTTTGGGTGAGAAAAGAGATATTCGCAAGGGTCTTGTGAGTTAGCTAGTTTTACAATGTGCTAAATTCAAATATACTCCGGCAACAATGACGTCTAGCTTAGGTCCAACGCAGTTATATGACACTAATATACTCCTGGTATATGGACTCTGATCAATAGGTAAAGGTATGCAGGCAGGAAAGATTTTCTGTGCACATTTAGTTGTTCCTCAGCCTCCCACGCGATTTTCAGTTTATAATAAAGTCATTGGTTCGGCTGTCAGTGAGGTGTGTAACGTGTCAATGAAGGAAGCAGCTTAGCAAGCGATAAGTAAATTCACCGTAGATAATTCCACATATATAACAGCTTGTTTTGATGGTTCGTGAGAGAAACGGGGGCACAGGTCTCTCAATGTCATCGTTTCTGTCACATATTTGGACACTGGAAAAGTTTGTGATGGAGAAGTGAAGAGTAAATTTTGCTTTATTTGTCAAAATGACCCAGGAGCAAAACACATCTGTGGAAAAAATTATGATGGACCAAATGGGGGTATGGAGGTGGCTGGAGTACAAAAATATTTCAGAGCTCTGTCAGTGCAAGAGGTGTCATGTACACAAAAATCTCGGTGAAGGAGACAGTAAAGCCTTCGCAAAAATCTGCGAAGGAAAGCCATGTGGCAGTGGCATTCAGATTACAAATCTAGAATGCATAGGGCATCTTCAGAAAAGACTTGACTCCAGGCTGAGAAAGCTTCTAAAGGCAAAAGCAGGAAATAAATTAGAAGATGGAAAAAAAAAGGAAAATATATTTATGTGCTCATGGTTTGGGACAGCATCACGTGGCGTAGCGGAGACGCGAGGATGTGCGATATGAGGGAACAGCGACAATCATTCAGGCATCGGTTCATATTGACGAGAAGTGCTAAAACACGATTCTTAAGCTTAACTAGTAAATATTAATCTACAGCGAATCCACCAAAGAGAATGTGCCATCACTCAGAGAGTGCCCACGAAGTGAAGAGTCTGAAATTGGATTTTGAACTAATGAACGCTAATAGCGTATCGTATTATTATACGTCCAGCGAGGACTGCCGCATATTATGAACACGTTTAGGTCCTTATTGACGAAAGAGAAACACGGGCACTTGTCTCCAAGAATTTTAACTTGCAAGAGAGCAGTAACGATGCCAAAAACAATCACTGTTTTCATTTAGCTTGAGGCGATAGGAAACATTTACTGACTCAGTCTTAGAAAATACGTGTTTAAAGGGTAGTGGTACGAGCGGTGGCCATGAGGAAAAAAATTAATATACGTGGTAAAAACAAATTCACAGCATTCAAATTACAACTCCATTCCACGCGTTTTTCTATACAAGCCCTGAGCACATGCAAGTGAAATTCCTTGACAAAGCGGATGACTTTGATTTTACTAAATGAAAGTTGAACAAAGAAACAAATCGAACAAAACTGAACAGAGGCAAGAGAAAATAAAATTCGAAAGGACTGCGACAACAGTCAATTTGAACACTCGAATTGGAACTGAATAACGAATCTTAGCTGAAATACATAGGCCAAGTGCAACGACCATATATTTAAACACTTACTTCTCCCGACCCTATGACTGTCACATACATTTACGAGAATGTGCTGAAAAATAATGGTGCCAATATTTTTAATGTGGAAACTCTTAAGACTTTTTAAATGAAACAACGTTATTAACGTTCTACATCTCTGTTCTTCGTGTCTACGTATTTGCAGCCGTATGCCGCTCAGGGGCTCCGAATTGCAGCGTGGAACATGGCGGTGTGAAACGTAACGACGTTGGTACGTGCGAAACAGAGTGCTGAAATCGAGTCTCGAATTCGAAGAGTTCGTTCGCACATGGAGCATCCTGTCATTCGGCATGGCAATGCTAGATCACACACGAGCTGGGTGGCATTTGCAACAATTCGACGACTTGGGTCCACTGTCATCTCTCATCGTCTTTATAGTGTAGACTTCGCCCTTCTCGACTTTTGAATGTTTCCAAAAACAATATTTAGGTATTTACTTATGAATGTACAACAGGCAGAGTTACTTTCGCACATGTAATGTTAGTATGGAAGTGTGGATTAAACATGTTCAGCACTATATGGGGTGTACAAAAAGTCTCTCCGCAGTGCCGTATGATTGTTAACCGCACGTGACGTATGCTGCAATGAATGTACCGAAATGGAACTCAGTGAAATAAAAGTTATTAGTTTATTTACTATTCATTGTGGCTTGTAAATTTTCACAATAAATGTTGATAGTGTCCCCCCTGTTGTTGAATATACCATTCAATTAGTCTAATCATGTTTCCAAACAAAAGCTGTAACATTTGTTCTATAACAGAAGCAGTGAAAGTGGATATTGCAGTTTCCAATTCATCGATGGATTTTGGACGGTTTTTATTGACAATTGCTTTCGCTGCATCCCAGAAGAAAAAGTCAGGTGGTGTTAGGTCAGGCGATCGTGGAGGGCAAAGTCCCTGTGAAATTATGCGATCACCAAAAGCATCAGCAAGCAGTGACATTGAAACGGGAGCTGTATGTGCGGTTGCACCATCTTGCTAAAAATAACCGTTCAGTATTTCACTTAACACAAGTTCTCCTATGAATGGGTACAGAATATCACTGCAGTATCGTTGTGCGTTTATTGTTTCGTTAAAAAATATGTGACCGACAGTCCGACATCTAGAAATTGCAATCCAACCTCCTTTTTTCACAGAATGAAGTGGTTCCTCATGAACACACAATGCATTTGCAGTACTCCATATACGAGAATTTTGCGAGTTCATGTACCCGGATAAATGAAACCAGTGAAAAATGTTTCATTAAGAATATCTCTTCCATTTGGTTGAACGAAATTTTTGAACCATTGACAATAATGCAGTCTCTTGCTATGATCAGTATTTTTCGGTTCTTGCATGACTGTCACTTTTTATTGTGAAAACTAATTCTTTCCTTATAGCTGTGTGGGCCGTTCCGACACTAACATCGATTTCCTGGGCGAGTTTTCTTGCTGACTCATAGACTTTTATCGGAAATATCGAGTAGTTTAGCCTCAGGAAAAACCCTAGGACGACCACTTCTCGGTGCATCTGTCACTGAACCCGTTCTTCGAAATTTGTTAATCATATCTCGCACAGTATAGTGATGTGAGAGTGTTCTCTCCGGGAAAACTGAATTAAATGTTTGACGAACTGAGACTGTGTATTTACCGCCAGCTTCGAACACTTGTTCGACTAAAAACACGCGTTCATCAATGGTTTGCATTTTAACAGTGACAAAAACGAAACAAACGAACAAAGGAACTAAACTTAAACGTTCACGTCAACACGCAACGACACACACCAATGATACAACTGACGCTGGCTGAGATAAACGAAACAGTGGAATGTTGGGAGAGTCCACTTGAAGGGAAGTAACTCGGGCAAGCGAGCAATCATACGGCACGCGCGGCTAACAATCATACGGCACTGCGGAGAGACTTTTTGAACACTCCATATAATCATTGAACACATTACGTTGAATCGTATTACGCAGAACACTTCAACCCGTGAAGTAATTTTAAACTTACGATACAGGTCAAAAGTCGAAGACTAAGTAACATTTTCAAAGAGTAAACATTTCTCACTAATTCACGTAATATTCTTAAGATCAATAAATATCTTGTTCTATACACTTTCGTAGGGTTCAAAATGGCTCTGAGCACTATGGGACTTAACATCTGTGGTCATCAGTCCCCTAGAACTTAGAACTACTTAAACCTAACTAACGACATCACACACATCCATACCCGAAGCAGGATTCGAACCTGCGACCGTAGCAGTCGCGCTGTTCCGGACTGAAGCCCTAGAACCGCTCGGCCACCACTGGTGGCCTTTCTTAAGGAGCCCGTAGTCTTTCTTAGCGTTCAAGCTATCTTAATAGAAAAAATTTCATCAAAATCGGTTCAGAGGTTTTGTCGTGTAGAGGTAACACACAAACGAACTTTCACATTCTTGATATTAGTATGGATATTGATTGAACTATGAATCGTATTCAGGAAGTCCTGAGATGTATATGACGAAAACAACTTTTATGGAGAGCAAGCGATATTGATAAACAAGGTAAAGTAACAAGATGTTACACAGCCGCGAGCAACGGCTTCAGACCGCTAAAGAAACCTCTCTTTCTCGATTCGAACTGTTCATTTGAAAGGAGGTCATCTATGCTTACCGAGTGCCTAAAAATCTCTAATTCCCCCAATACGTCCTACCACTTTACTCGTCTATATGCTAAATCTTAGTTTCTTCTAGTCTTTTCGAATTACGAGCTGATGTTAATAAGTGTTCTCCGAAAGCATATTAAAATATTTGAGCTGAGGAACAAGGACTCTAAAATGTACGTCTTTTAGATTTAACTTCAACTTGGCATTATCACAAAATCATAGCACTGTCGATGAGAAATTGCTTTGAAACTTATTTATGTTTTCTTTCCTGAAGACTACGTCTTCAAAGTGCTCTCAAATACTGTTATGGTACTCTCCGCTGCGTCACATCTTGCTACTGCAAGCCAAACTTTAAATATCTGCTGTGTTTCTAAAGACGCAAGTCTGACGTGTTTCCCGGGGGCACGCCGCTGCTTCTCTTTGTGCCCTAATCTATATTATTTACCCACGGCTGGTTCCGCCAAAGCAAGTAACTTCTGTATTCTTTCAAATGAAGAGTTGCAATGTTGGTTACTCCTCCGTACCGCCTCTTTCTTTGTGGCATGTTCACCAAACAGAGGTAATTAATTTGCGCGTGTGTAAACGGTACGCATAAAACTTTGTGCAACGTTACACGAACACCTCATTTTCGCAATTTATTCGGTGACATACGTGGTAACGGGTGACGCGCTGTTTCCATTTCCTCGCCAAACTTGTTGAGGAACTGCAATTATTTTCCGGAGGCCGTAAGTTGAAGAATCTGTCTTGCCATTCCATCTTTCCCTTGTTTCCCTGCTTATGGCAGAGGTCGTGATGGTTTCTTTAGAAATAATGCAGTCGATGTCCTTCTCCAATCATTCCTTAATCCGAGTTTGGTCCCTCTCTATCAAGACGAAGTTATTATTTTTCTCATTTTCCACTTACTTGTAAGTTATTAAACTTACAGTACAGATGAGCCTCACGGAGACACCACCTCATGAAGTCAGGATAGTAAATTGGGTACTTGTGAAGCGTTTCCGTTATCGGTAAAACATTGTCAAAGTTCAATTATTTATGAAATATGATCACAGTAGTCATGTTCCCCACCGTACTTGCGGCCGATGCCTCGTTCAGCTCCTTCTTGATTTCCCGCAGACGGATGTGTGTGTGTGTGTGTGTGTGTGTATGTGTGTGTGTGTGTGTGTGCGTGTGCGTGTGTGTATGTGTGTGTGTGTGTGTGTGTGTGTTGGGGCTTATGGGCGTTCAACGTAGAGGTCATCAGCGCCCAGACAGATGTTGAGTCGACTTCTCGTCTATAGGCCCAGGCGAAGAGTGAGTGACCTCGCGCCTTGCCGGTGCATGTATGGTCATGCATGGTCTCGTGTGCTCGATGCCGCTGCGAATTCTATGTTGTCCATGATGACCCATCCTTATGTTAGGTTGTCGGAAGTCGTGTCGTTAGTCGATTTCCTCCCTATCGGCCAGGTAGGTTACAGAACCTGGAGGCTCGTAATTGTTGAATAAGTAAGTGGATCTCACAAGGCCCTGCTGCCGGTTTCCGCGCCGAAGTTCGCTGCTGACAACACTCCGAGATGTGGTGTTGTCGGAAGACAGCAAGCTTCTCCATCAGCAATCGTAGGAACAGTATGAAGTGCATCAGACGAAGACTGTCATCTCAGTTAAATTTTCAGCTGGTACGTAAATTGTTCAGGACTACATATAGCAAATACACTGAAGTGCCAAAGAAACTGGTATAAGCATGCTTATTCAAATAGAGAGAAATGTTAAGAGACAGAACACGGCGCTGCGGTCGGCAACGCCTGTATAAGACAACGAGTATCTGGCGCAGTTGTTAGATCGGTTACTGCTGCCACAATGGCAGGTTCTCAAAATTTGTGTGAGTGTTATAGTCGGCGCACGAGTGATGGGACACAGCATCTCCAAGGTAGCGATCAAGTGGCGATTTTCCTGTACTACCATTTAACGAGTGTACCGTGAATATGAGTAATATGGTGAAACATCAAATCTCCTACATCGCTGCGGCATGAGAAATATCCACCAACAATGGGACCAATGGTGACTGAAGAAAATAGTTCAACGTGATAGAAGAGCAATCGTTCCTCTAATTGCTGCAGATTTCAGTGCTGGGCCATCAACAAGTGTCATTGTGCGAACCACTCAACGAAACATCATCGATAAGGGTTTTCGGAGCTTAAGACCCACTCATCGACCTTTAATGACTGTACGATACAAAGCTTTACAGCAGCCTGCGATCGTCAACAACAACATTGGACTGTTGAAGACTGAAAACATGTTACCTAGTCGGAGGAGTCTCGTTTGAAAATGTATCGAGCGGATGGACTTGTACGGGTATGGAGACAACCTCATAAATCCGTGGACCCTTTATGTTAGTAGTTCACTGTTGAAGCTGGTGGAGGTTCTATAACGGTGTCGGGTGTGTGCGATTGGAATGATATTGGACCCCTGAGACGTCTAGATACGACTTTGACAGGTGACACGTACGTAAACATCCTGTCTGATCACCTGCATCCATTCATGCTCATTGTGCAATTGGGCAATTCCAGCGGGATAATGTGGCACCCCACGGGTCAAGAATGGCTACAGAGTAGCTCCAGGACCACTCTTCGGAGTTGGAACACTTCCGCTGGCTACCAAAGTCCCCAGAAATGAGTATTATTGTGCATATCTTTGATGCCTTGCAATGTGCTATTCAGAAGAGATCAGCACCCCTTCGTACTCTTACGCATTTACGGACGGTCCTTCTGAGTTAATAGTGTCAGTTTCCTCCAGCACTACTTCAGACATTAGTCAAGTCCATGCCACGTCGTGTTGCGGCACTTCTGCGTACTTGCGGGGGCCATACACGACATTAGGCAGGTGTAGAAGTTTCTTTTGCTCGTCAGTGTAGATTCGCTACTGTATCGTAATCCTGGAACAGAGTGTTATTACTGTGAGAGCTATCGGTGGTTCCAATGACAAACTCCTTGAGAGCTTGGGAGTTTAAGTATTATACGGGAGCTGACGTGAGGCTATGAC
Source organism: Schistocerca serialis cubense (assembly GCF_023864345.2). Classification (NCBI taxonomy): domain Eukaryota; kingdom Metazoa; phylum Arthropoda; class Insecta; order Orthoptera; family Acrididae; genus Schistocerca; species Schistocerca serialis. The sequence goes on along the minus strand of NC_064647.1, from coordinate 216,586,484 downwards.
GTGATGCTCACCTCTTAATGACTACGTGTGCCCTTCTTATTCTGCTACACTCGCTTTAAAGTCTCTTAAGTGCTATGTAGTGTCTCTGATACTGGTCCTTATGAAGCAGATACAGACTCTTCTTTCGATCTCTGTTACGAGCTAACGAATATGTGTGTCACGTTTCTGTTGGTTTTCTGTCCCATCTTCTGCTGAGCTCGTTCCTTCTGTCTCGGCGCGGCACTGTAACGCTCTGACGCCTGACACACTTGTGCCGTACCACTTTTATCATTGTTTCTGCCTCTGGTGTAATCCCACTTTGCTTGTAGCAAGGTGAGTAAGTTTTAATAAACTATGCCGTGCCATGACAGTTATATACATGTCAGTAAATCTGTGACCCACTATTTTAGCTGGAACAGACTGCATAACCGATACAAAATTTATGAGCGGTAACGATTTACGACGCTGCCTTCGAATATGTGACCAAAAATATCCGGACAACTATTAGTGGGTCTGTAGATCGTGGTCGTGCGGTAGCGTTCTCGCTTCCCACGCCCGGGTTCCCGGGTTCAATTCCCGGCGGGGTCAGGGATTTTCTCTGCCTCGTGATGACTGGGTGTTGTGTGATGTCCTTAGGTTAGTTAGGTTTAAGTAGTTCTAAGTTCTAGGGGACTGATGACCATAGATGTTAAGTCCCATAGTGCTCAGAGCCAATTTTGAACTATTAGTGGACTAATGTGCTGTGCGTCCACGATTATGACAGCTTAAGCTTGGGGACACTCATAATGAGTTGCCTGATAGGGTGTGGAGGAGTGGCAGCTCATTATTCCTCAAGAACGGAAACCAGAGGAGAGAAGTGTTCCATTGAGTTCAGGTCACGTCTCTGGACAGGCCCCTCCGATTTAAGGAACGCCATTGTCCCCTAACCAGAACCTCACAGACGATGTTTTATGACTGGATGTATTGTTTCGCAGAACAGAGCGGATCAGGTTGTGGAAAGAGACCAAGGTCACTTACTGTTACTTATACAAGAACACACAACTTAATTTGCACAAACCAATGCACAGTTTTCTCTTTAAAACAACAAAGATCAATTCTCCAGAATAAGTTTGATTGAGTGCTTTTAAAACACCCCTGACTTATAGTAACGGCTGAAGGCCTGACTTCAGCAAAATTACAATATCTTCTCGGCTAAAGGCCCAAATCATATTTCAGATCAGCTAAGGAAATTCTTTAAAAGCCAAGCATTTACAAATTGTGGTTAAAGGTCATATTAAGGAAAAGTCGAGTTAATTCTTCGGCTGAAAGCCCAATAAAAAGAATTTACTTTACATAATAAAGGAGAGACTTTAAAGATAAACTTTTACACAGTACAACAGGAAAATATCTTAAGAAACTTGAAGTACCTTGTCGGTTGAAGGCCCAAACAAGTACTCAAGAATAATGAAATACAACCTTAAGATAAACATTTACAGAACACGGCTGAATGCCGTTTCAAGAATTCAGGATAATCAAGGAAAATCCTTACCGACAAGGATTTACATATTAAAGCTGCAGATTCCTAAACAAACGCGGCTGAAGGCCTAGATAGAGAGCAACAAGAATTTTAAATGAAACACGGCTGAAGGCTTAAAGTTCTTATGAAGTTCGTCTGAAGGACATATATTGTTGTGGTCTTCAGTCCTGAGACTGGTTTGATGTAGCTCTCCATGCTACTCTATCCTGTGCAAGCTTCTTGATCTCCCAGTATCTACTGCAGCCTACACCCTTCTGAATCTGCTTAGTGTATTCATCTCTTGGTCTCCCTCTGCGACTTTCACCCTCCACGCTGCCCTCCATTACTAAAGTGGTGATCCCTTGATACCCAGAACATGTCTTACCAACCGATCCTTCTTCTGGTCAAGTTGTGCCACAAACTCCTCTTCTCCCCAATTCTATTCAATATCTCCTCATTAGTTATGTGATCTACCCATCTAATCTTCAGCATTCTTCTGTAGCACCACATTTCGAAAGCTTCTATTCTCTTCTTGTCTAAACTATTTATCGTCCACGTTTCACTTCCATACATCGCTACACTCCACACAAATACTTTCAGAAACGACTTCCTGACATTTGAATCTATACTCGATGTTAACACATTTTGCTTCTTCAGATACGCTTTCCTTGCCATTACCAGTCTACATTTTATATCCTCTCTACTTCGACCGTCATCAGTTATTTTGCTCCCCAAATAGCAAAACTCCTTTACTACTTTAAGTGTCTCGTTTCATAATCTAATTCTCTATACTAAACATAAGACAACAGTGTTAATACAAAGCTGAAGGTCTGACACAGTACCTGCGACCAAATAAAATGACAATCACAAACAAAAAGCAATGGTGCTCAGAAGTGTTCCTAGGGCCGGCCTGGGTAGGAATCACTAACAAAAGGTTAGGTGAGACAGGCAGCCAAGCGTAACACTAAATAATCGGGACAGGTGAAGGATCAAGCAAGCAACAACAAACGGTATGACTGCGGGCCATGCACGGCTCATTCCTCTTCTGTGCATACTAAACAATGCCGTAAATGTCTTCATATCCTTCCTGATTAGACGTATTCTCGAGCGCATTAGGATGACCACACCGTAACCCCGAGAAACACCCTCATTGCCTAATTTCAGCGTCTCCTTTCCTCATTAACGGTTCAACGTATTATGGCAGGTACTATATATTATTGCAGGTATTCGCCAAAAGCGGAAACACTTCCACGTGATCGCCGCACCTTATACCATGGTTCATCCTTCCAAATCACTCATTCCCTGTCACCCAGTGTCCGGTGACTTCTTTCTTCACACCACCTCATACTTTGCTTAGTATTTACTACAGAAATGTGTAGCTTATGAGGAGCTGATGGACCATTGTACCTCCCGTTTGTGAGATTTCCCATTCCTACCCTCGTTAGTCAGTACATGAAGTGTTCCTGGTTTCGGTCTATCTGTGGTTGTTGCTTCACGTTTCCACTTCACAACCGAATCACTGCGGTCGACTTGGGCAGCCTTAAAACGGTTCCAATGGTTCAAATGGCTCTGAGCACTATGGCACTTAAGATCTGAGTTCATCAGTCCCCTACTTAAACCTAACCAACCTAAGGACATCACACGCATCCATGACCAAGGCAGGATACGAACCTGCGACAGTAAGAGGTCGCTCTGTTCCAGACTGCAGCGCCTAGAACCGCTCGGCCACTCTGGCTGGCTTAAAACGTTCGAAGTGTCCTTGATGAGTGTGGTATTCAGGTAATAGCTAGTTCCCATGATAGTCCGGTTGTGCTTACAACACAATTCGCCCCGCCTGCTTTTATATGGCTCTGAGCACTATGGGACTCAACTTCTGAGATCATTAGTCCCCTAGAACTTAGAAGTAGTTGAACCTATCTAACCTAAGGACATCACAAACATCCATGCCCGAGGTAGGATTCGAACCTGCGACCGTAGCGGTCTTGCAGTTCCACACTGCAGCGCCTAGAACCGCACGGCCATTTCGGCCGGCCTGCTTTTATACTGGTGTGTCCACCTATCGTGACCTGTAATGATCGATTTAGTATGACATGGGTTCTACATATGGACATTATATGTGATTTTTTATTTGCACTTAGGAATGTGTCTGCACAGTCAGCTACCCTTCATGTTCATTACATAATTTTGTGTATCGATTACGGGATGTAATCTCCCCCCTCGTTCCAGTTATTGTCCACATTAAACAATGCCCAGTCCAAGTAATTAATAAGTCTTTTTAAAGATATGAGAGGAGCCAAGATTACCATAAACTTTCAAGTTTACGTAGCTTGTCATGTTGAGAAGGCTCCAGTTCTTGTCTAGGGGCCTGATTCTTGAAGTTAAAAACCTCACATCAGGTCCTCACAATTGGTTTGAACTAAATAAATTTTAATATAGTTGTTGCAGAATTTTTTTATGTAAATATATTTTCTAATATTTTAGTACATCATACAGTCTCTTGATTTTTCAGATTAACAAAGCCTAAATTACATTGTTATCGCCTGTTATACAAAAATACGTCTGATCACATCAGAGGCAACCTTACGACTCTCAGACTCTGCGGGAAAAAACAACATTCCAAAGGGTATAAAACTTTTCTTAACAAATGAATTCCAACTAGTTTTCGCTACATTATTAATTAGGATTATTATTTCAGCAATGAATCCAGAAATATTCATAGTAAACAGTACAGGATTGAGTAACTAATAATAGATATCTTAAATGTGCAAATATTTCGTAATTTCAAATGTTTCTAAAAAAATTTTTTAACTTTACATTCAGAACTAGTACTTATCGATTATACCGTCGAAACTAAAATATTTTCTAAAGTAAGTCCTTTACATAAATTTTAGCTTGATAAATAGTACTCTGAGTATAAAATCATATGAAAATTTTCAGAAAAGTAACAGAGAGTACTGACCTGTCCAAAACTGGAAGTATAATACTGGTGTCGACCATTACTGTTGAGGGAAAGTAATGCTAGAGGAGGATGTCCCGTTACAGGGAGAGTTCTTTCGTATATCTTCCGTCTATTCGCTCTTTGATTTCGATATGCCCCAGTCACATGGGAATTCTCTACTTTGCGGCACTCTGTAGAGTGAGTACGTCAGTCAATGAACGCCCAGCGCATTGAATTTGTTGGAAGGAAAGAGACGGTGGTATGGAGGTGGCTGCAGCGTGGCAGTTGTCACTGAGACCGTGATAATCTGGCTTACCATGTCGATTAGTGCATGTTTTTATTAGTTTGTCACGACTCAGCACTTTTGGGCATGAACTGCATGTTACTGTAAGTTAGTGTGAGCAGAAAGTGTTGAGTCACAAGAGGTCGGTTGGAAGTTTGACAGACAAGCTGTTGTCTGATAATCCTGTACTGGTATTAGCACTGAAAATGGCTGTAATACTTGTTTTCAGGGAGGATAAGTTTCACCTCTCTATGGATTCTGCTCAGCAAAGCGAGTTGAGGTGTTACTGATTTTATTTTCCTATTTCCAAGCGCGTATCTGAAGGCAGTGTGACTGGTTAAGTTTTCTGATGAACCCCGCAGCACACTGACGAGTTGACGAAGCTTAATTTTCAGCAGTGGTTACGTTCGCTCCCAGTGCTTCACCCACATTCACCAAAGTGAAGTGAATCATTTCTCTGCTTTCCTTAATACACTAAAACGCAAAAGAAACTGGTGTAGGCATGCGCATTCAAATACAGAGATATGTAAACAGACAGACGACGGCACTGCCAACGCCTATATAAGACAGCAACTGTCTGGCGCAGTTGTTAGAACCGTTACTGCTGCTACAATTGCAGGTTATCGAGATTTAAGGGAGATTGAACGTGGCGTTATAGACGGCGCACGAGCGATGGGTCCTAGCATCATCCAGATAGTAATGAAGAGGGGATTTTCCCGTACAACCATTTTATCAGTGTACCGTGAGTATCAGTAATCCGGTAAAACAACAGATCTCCGGAAACATATTGATGTGTCGGCAGCTGGGCCAACACCTTGTAGTTCGAGATGGCTGAAAATGCACGCTAGACTAACGCAGACAGGCGTGAAGTACTGGAACAGGCTACGTAATTAAGGTTATGAAGAAAAGTACGTAGCTGGATTAATACTTATCTTTAATCAATCATTGTGGTACATCGCTCTTGACTATACACAGGAGACTTTAATTACAATCACTGTAAGGCTAATGGCGCCTTGCTAGTTCGTAGCCATTAACTTAGCTGAAGGCTATTCTGTCTCTCGGCTAATGAGAGAGAAAGGCTTCGTACATCTAGTCGCTAGCTAGGTAGTCCGTACAACTGGGGCGAGTGCTTGTTCGTATCACGAGACCTGCCTTGTGGTGGCGCTAGGTCTGCGATTACACAGTGGCGACACGCGGGTCCGACATGTACTAAATGGACCGCGGCCGATTTAATCTACCACCTAGCAAGTGTGGTGTCTGGCGGTGACACCACACATATCTTGCAAGAACGGGCCCAACGACGGCAGATGAGAATCATTCAACGTGAGAGAAATGCAACACTTTCCTTAATGGCTGTAGATTTCAGTGCTGGACCATCAACAAGTGTCAGCGTGCGAGCCATTCAATGAAACATCATCGGTATGGGCTTTCGGAGCCGAAGCCCCACTCGTGTACCCTTGATGACTGCGTGACACAAAGCTTAATGCCTCACCTGGACTGTTGGTGACTGGAAAAATGTTGGCTGGACGGACCTGTCTCGTTTCAGCTTGTATCGAGAGGATGGACGTGTACGTGTGTAGAGACAATGTCATCAATTAATGGACCCTGCATGTCAGCAGTGGATTGTTCAACCTGGTGGAGGCTCTTTAACGGTGTGGGAAGTGTGCAGTTGGATTGATATGGGACCCCTGACACGTCTAGATACGACTCTGACAGGTGACGCGTACGTAAGCATCCTGTCTGATCACCTGCATCCATTCATGTCCACTGTGCATTCCGACGGACTTGGTCAAGTACAGCAGGACAATGCAACACCCTATACTTCCAGAACTGCTAAAGAGTGGCTCCAGGATCACTCTCCTGAGTTTAAACACTTCCGCTGGCCACCAAACTTCCACGACATAAACATTACTGAGGATATCTGGGATGCCTTGCAACATGCTGTTTAGAAGAGATCTCCACCCCGTCGCACTCTTACGGTTTTATGGACAGCCCTGCAGGATTCAGACAGTCGAGTCCACGGCGCTTCATGTTGCAGCACTTTTGCGTGCTCGCGGGGGCCCTAGAGGATATTAGGCATGTGTACCACTTTCTTGGCTCTTCAGTGTATTAGATATTCAGGAAACGGTACAAGTTCAAAAATGTGTGTGAAATCTTATGGGACTTAACTGCTAAGATCATCAGTCCCTAAGCTTACACACTACTTAACCTACATTATCCTAAGGACCAATACACACACGCATGCCCGAGGGGGGACTCGAACCTCCGCCGCGACCAGCCGCACTGTCCACGACTGCAGCGCCTTAGACCGCTCGGCTAATCCCGCGCGGCACTGTAGAAGTGTAACTATATTAACGCTAGCAGATGTTACGTGTTGTATTGATTTGTGCAATGGTTTGTTGTAGCAATTATTCTAATAAACCAAAAGCTTATTTGGATTTTCCAATTCCTTTTCCTTTTGTTCGGCTAATGTTCCCATCTGGTGCTTCCTGTAAAGTAATAATCAATAACAACACTCCTGGAAATTGAAATAAGAACGCCGTGAATTCATTGTCCCAGGAAGGGGAAACTTTATTGACACATTCCTGGGGTCAGATACATCACATGATCACACTGACAGAACCACAGGCACATAGACACAGGCAACAGAGCATGCACAATGTCGGCACTAGTACAGTGTATATCCACCTTTCGCAGCAATGCAGGCTGCTATTCTCCCATGGAGACGATCGTAGAGATGCTGGATGTAGTCCTGTGGAACGGCTTGCCATGCCATTTCCACCTGGCGCCTCAGTTGGACCAGCGTTCGTGCTGGACGTGCAGACCGCGTGAGATGACGCTTCATCCAGTCCCAAACATGCTCAATGGGGGACAGATCCGGAGATCTTGCAGGGTAGTTGACGTACACCTTCTAGAGCACGTTGGGTGGCACGGGATACATGCGGACGTGCATTGTCCTGTTGGAACAGCAAGTTCCCTTGCCGGTCTAGGAATGGTAGAACGATGGGTTCGATGACGGTTTGGATGTACCGTGTATTATTCAGTGTCCCCTCGACGATCACCAGTGGTGTACGGCCAGTGTAGGAGATCGCTCCCCACACCATGATGCCGGGTGTTGGCCCTGTGTGCCTCGGTCGTATGCAGTCCTGAGAGTGGCGCTCACCTGCACGACGCCAAACACGCATACGACCATCATTGGCACCAAGGCAGAAGCGACTCTCATCGCTGAAGACGACACGTCTCCATTCACGCCTGTCGCGACACCACTGGAGGCGGGCTGCACGATGTTGGGGCGTGAGCGGAAGACGGCCTAACGGTGTGCGGGACCGTAGCCCAGCTTCATGGAGACGGTTGCGAATGGTCCTCGCCGATACCCCAGGAGCAACAGTGTCCCTAATTTGCCGGGAAGTGGCGGTGCGGTCCCCTACGGCACTGCGTAGGATCCTACGGTCTTGGCGTGCATCCGTGCGTCGCTGCGGTCCGGTCCCAGGTCGACGGGCACGTGCACCTTCCGCCGACCACTGGCGACAACATCGATGTACTGTGGAGACCTCACGCCCCACGTGTTGAGCAATTCGGCGGTACGTCCACCCGGCCTCCCGCATGCCCACTATACGCCCTCGCTCAAAGTCCGTCAACTGCACATACGGTTCACGTCCACGCTGTCGCGGCATGCTACCAGTGTTAAAGACTGCAATGGAGCTCCGTATGCCACGGCAAACTGGCTGACACTGACGGCAGCGGTGCACAAATGCTGCGCAGCTAGCGCCATTCGACGGCCAACACCGCGGTTCCTGATGTGACCGCTGCGCCGTGCGTGTGATCATTGCTTGTACAGCCCTCTCGCAGTGTCCGGAGCAAGTATGGTGGGTCTGACACACCGGTGTCAATGTGTTCTTTTTTTCCATTTCCAGGAGTGTATTTTGTGATTTATGCTAGTGGGGATTATTGAAATTTATTGCCTCATTGCGTTGTCTATGAGGAGTCTCAGTCGTATAACAGTCAAATTTTATAAAGGTGAGCTAAATCACACGACCGGTGTGGACATGTTCATATCTAGTTCTTTGTAAGTGGTGTGGCGTTGTCAGTTCACGTATGAGTAACTATCTGTGATATAATTTTTTATTCTCAAATATAACGATACCTGAAACTTCCTGGCAGATTAAAACTGTGTGCCCGACCGAGACTCGAACTCGGGACCTTTGCCTTTTGCGGGCTAGTGCTCTACCACTGAGCTACCGAAGCACGACTCACGCCCGGTCTCACAGCTTTATTTCTGCCAGTATCTCGTCTCCCACCTTCCAAACTTTACAGAAGCTCTCCTGCGAATCTTGCAGAACTAGCACTCCTGAAAGAAAGGATATTGCGGAGACATGGCTTAGCCACAGCCTGGTGGATGTTTCCAGAATGAGTTCGAGTCTCGGTCGGGCACACAGTTTTAATCTGCCAGGAAGTTTCATATCAGCGCACACTCCGCTGCAGAATGATAATCTCATTCTGGATAACGATACCTATTTGCCGTCAGTAAACTACAGAGTGTAACCCATAGAGGTTGTTTATTAATCGAGCCATCTCAGAGTATCTTCAAAATACTGGCAGACTGTATCGTTTCGCAATACATTTTTTGGCGTCTTTCGAATCGTGCAAGAATTTATATTAAAAATGAAGAAATTGTATTTAAGGTGTTGATTTTATTTTGGCAGTTAGTTTCAACGTTTTAATGACGTCATCTTCAGGCCCATACACTTGTTGACGTCAACTGCGTGTGGCTGATACTAACCACTTTCCACAAGGAGCACGTCCATATCTCACTACTAACTTCTAGTACCAATCGCAAGCAGTTGACGTCAACAAGTGTATGGGCCTTAAGATAACGTTTTTAAAACGTTGAAACTAGTTGCTAAAATAAAATCGACACCTTAAATACAGCTGGAGGAATTTCTTCATTTTTAATATAAATTTATACCAGCTGATGTCCCACTGTTCTCCATTTCAACTATGGATGTCGAAGTGCTAGAATTTAGTCAGGTTCTCATTATCGATATGGATATCTCCTTCCAACAGAGACCGTACCACTTTAAAACTGTGTCCATGTTACTTGCGATGGCGGTAGACTCCATGTACAGATATTATTCAGATAAATACGTTTGAAGGATGAGTTTTCCTTGGCGTATAGAATGTTCATTTATTTATCACTTTCATAATACCTGTTCTCCCATATTTCTAAAGCGAGTAGTACAACAGATCACTACACTGTAAATTCCCTATTATTCTCTATTACGCAGAGAATTTTCACTGCACTGAAGAATTGGGCGGGATTTATGACTGCAATAAATAATAGTCGGGTGAAGTCTTCGACAACCTTCGGTATTTTTACAGGTGAACACCATGCGGTTTTCAAAGCACAAAGTCAGGGAGGAAGTATTGTCCATTGATATTTTTAACTCTCGGTAGGTTGGGCTACGCCGAAGAAGAACCTCAATACGTCATACGCAGAAAAGCAACACACAAATACACCATGAAATATAGTGTCACCACGCAGCCAGAGTTACCGAACGCCAAAGTTAACGTTAGTGAATATCAGTAACCAACTGCTGATCAAGAAGTATTGACAATGTCCCTCTTTTAATTGACAAAGTTGAGAGTAGGATTCCACGCAGAATTTAATGAAAAAGCTCAGTCTCTATTCATAAAGTCAGTTACTAATTTAATCTTAGCTGCTTATTTATTATTTCCCAACAGCAAGACGAGCAGACCAGAAACTCTGTTGTTGCTGTGGTCTTCAGTCCTGAGACTGGTTTGATGCAGCTCTCCATGCTACTCTATCCTGTGCAAGCTTCTTCATCTCACAGTACTTACTGCAGCCTACATCCTTCTGAATCTGCTTAGTGTATACATCACTTGGTCTCCCACTTCGATTTTTACCCTCCACGCTGCCCTCCAGTACTAAATTGGTGATCCCTTGATGCCTCAGAACATGTCCTACCAACCGATTCCTTCTTCTAGTCAAGTTGTGCCACAAACTCCTCTTCTCCTCAATTCTATTCAATACCTCATCATTAGTTATGTGATCTAATCTTCAGCATTCTTCTGTAGCACCACATTTCGAAAGCTTCTATTCTCTTCCTGTCTAAACTATTTATCGTCCAAGTTTCACTTCCATACATGGCTACACTCCATACAAATACTTTCAGAACCGACATCCTGGCACTTAAATCTATACTCGATGTTAACAAATTTCTCTTCTTCAGAAATGCTTTCCTTGCCATTGCCAGTCTACATTTTATACCCTCTCTACTTCGACCATCTTCAGTTATTTTGCTCCCCAAATTGCAAAACTCCTTCACTACTTTAAATGTCTCATTTTCTAATCTAATTCCCTCAGCATTGCCAGACTCAATTCGACTACATTTCATTATCCTCGGTTTGCTTTTGTTGATGTTCATCTTATACCCTCCTTTCAGAACACTGTCCATTCCGTTTAACTACTCTTCCAAGTGTTTTGCTGTCTCTGACAGAATTACAATGTCATTGGCGAACCTCAAAGCTTTTATTTCTTCTCCATGGATTTTAATACCTACTCCGAACTTTTCTTTTGTTTCCTCTACTGCTTGCTCAGTATACAGATTGAATAGCATCGGGGAGAGGCTACAACCCTGTCTCACTCCCTTCCCAACCACTGCTTCCCTTTGATGTCCCTCGAGTCTTATAACTGCCATCTGATTTCTTTACAAATTGTAAATAGCCTTTCGCTCCCTGTATTTTACCCCTGCGACCTTCAGAATTTTAAAGAGAGTATTCTAGTCAACATTGTCAAAAGCTTTCTCGAAGTCTACAAATGCTAGAGACGTAGGTTTGCCTTTCCTTAATCTTTCTTCTAAGATAAGTCGTAGGGTCAGTATTGCCTCACGTGTTCCAATATTTCTACGGAAACTCTATGTCGTTATATTCCAAAGAATGATTGGTAATAAGACAAACTTAATTTGTACTTACCTCGCACGACATACTGCGAACCATGGACGAAGGGCAACAGGTAGAGTCCACACGCCTACATACTCGCTGAGCATTCCACACGTTGCTCGTTGTAGACGGTTAACGAAGGTCCGAGCATTCGGAATAGCTTCACGGGTATAGGTGCGGTTGGAAGACTTCTTAATTACTAGATCCCAGATCGTTGTTCAGGAAAGTATGTGTTCATCAGATACAAGGTTAACAACATGAGAGACCTCGGAAATTAAGATAGGGCTGCTATTGTTCACTATATACATGAACAGTCGGAAGGGCAGGCGGTGCACCAGTGTGCGACTGTTTGCTGTGACTGTAGCGTGCGGGAAAGTATGGTCGTTGAGTAACTGCAGATGGATACAGGACGACTTATAATTTATAGTTCTAGTGGTTGGGATGAGTGGCAGCTTGCTCTAAATGTAGCATAATCTAGTGTGGATGTGTAAGGAATACAACACAGTAATGAACGAATACATAATTGGTTGCGTGCTGCTTGGCTCAGTCACATCAATGAAACATCGAGGCCTAACGTTGCATAGGGATATGAAATGGAAGAGCAGGTACTTTGTGCCACCACCTGTCATTCCCTTTCCGGTTAAGCTCACGGAAGGAACGAGAGGAAAACGCCTCCCTTTACGTCTCTGTACGAGTCTTAATTTGTCTTAGCTTCGCTACAGTTTTCTAAAATTCACCCAATAAACCAAAAGCCGAGCATTCGTCTTCCCCATTACAATGCTCAATACAGAACTGTGGAAGACCAGTGTACTGAGCATAAGCGTCACACACGCTTACAACAGCCGAGAAACTCCGCTATTGCAGAACATTGCCTTGACACCAGTCATCCTGTGGAATACAACACGGAGAATCTGGCTTGCACATCCAGCTATTGGTATAGTGTTATTATAAAAACTGTTGAAATTAAACAATCAAGCAACTTTATAAACAGAGATGATGGATTTTGTTTAAATGCTGCTTGGAATCCGGCTCTGTCTCCCATCAAAAAACACAGTGACAAATTTAGTGCTACCTCACCTGTTGATTAATGGTCACCATGGATATTTCTGATGTTGGTCATCTTTGGTTGTGTGTTGACTCTGCGGTTATATGTTCTGTGTGTGGTATCTTCCTCGTTTTTCCTCTGTGAACCGAGCTATTATATTCCCTTGCACATTGCTTCCTCATTGCAGTTGTGCCTTGAGAATGGCAGCGTGTGCTCCTGTCGAAATACCGGCGGTGGTCGACGACGTCAGCCGGCAGCAAACCCGTAAGTTATTTGAACATTCAGTTCACCGGAAAAAGTTAAGGTTCACATTGTTTACCTCTACGGGGATAAAATGTATCGTTGCTTATCGTTGCTTGCGGAGGTTGGATAAACTTCGCTGCAGTAGAGTAAGGTTGGAATGTGCATTATCGGTTTTATTGAAGTGTCGAAATCATAGTGTGGTTCCAACGTTTGCCTAAGTTGTGCATCATATTAATTCTCCTGCCGCCAATCGCATCACGTAACGTCCTGATTTAGCTCTTATTCGTGAAAGGATCCACTTTACTCGCCTTTAGTTAGCTTTTTTTTGAGGAATTATTCCAGCTTCATTTGATGATGGCGCCTAATGTTTCTGAATTTTCATTGGGTGGACGATGCCTCTTGGTCGCAGTCTGTGAATTTCAATCTGTAACTGCTCGTCATTCGGCGAAGTTTGAACGTTTTCTTGGCCCAGTGTCTAATTCTAATTTTAATTCTCGACGTTCTGTGATCAATCTCACGGAGAAAACGTTTGACGACGCAGCTTTGTCTATGCTGGGGAAAGGTTTGAATTTCACACCGAGGCTTAAGAGTTTGCCAGTTGTTGATTATATTAGTTCTATTAAACAGGCTGTTTATAAACTACCTTCCGAGGCTGCGGAAGAGGTTAGGAGGAAAGCTTGTCGTGTGTTGACTGGTGCCCGACCACCCAAGTGTAACATTACAGCAGCTGAGGCGGCTGCTTTGCGTTCACTCAGAATGGATCCTGATATTGTTATTTTACCTGCGGACAAGGGAATTGACACGGTTTTGTTGAACAAGCACGATTACATTCAAAAGATGCAGTGTCTACTTTCTGATTCGGCGTATCGCAAAATCGGTGCTGACCCTACTAAGAGTGTTGAGAGAAAGACTAATGACCTCCTGAAGAAAGTTTCTTTGCCAGAGTCTTAAATCTTACTGTGCTGTACCACCTAGATTATATGACCTCCATAAGGTCCAAAAAGAGGCTGTCCCGTTGAGGCGTATTGTTTCTAATATTAGAGATCCGATATATCGTGTACCTAAACATCTTGCTAGTTCGTTGACCCCAATAGGTAGGTGTGAACACCAAATTAAGAACTCTGCATATTTTTTTACGTCGACTGCAGGGATTGCGTTTGATGACTCTGATATTTTAGTCGTTTTGATGTGGTTTCTCTTTTTACTCGCGTTCCTCTCCCTGATTCGTTGCAGCTAATTGAGGTTAAGTTTGGTGTCGAGTTAACAAATTTGTTTCGACATGTGCTGACGTCCATTTACCTTTTATTCAATGGTCAGTACTACGAACAGATTGATGGAGTTGCAATGGGAAGCCCGTTGTCACCTGTTGTGGCCAATTTGTTTATGGAGGACTTTGAGGAACGTGCATTGGAGTCAGCGACCTTGAAACCTGCGTGGTTTTTCAGATATGTAGACGATACCTTTGTTTTGCCACATAGTAGTGAGAATGTAAACCGGTTTTTGGAACACCAGAATTCAATCCACCCGAATATTCAGTTCACTATGGAGGTGGAAAAGAATGGAGGCCTTCCCTTCCTTGATGTGTTGGTCAGAAGGAAGGCTTATGGTATGTTGGGACATTCTGTTTATAGGAAGCCCACCCACACTGACTTGTATCTGCGAGCTGATAGTTGTCACCCTCCAGCTCAGCGTGAAGGAGTACTTCATACTTTGGTTCACACGGCCCACGTTATCGCAGACCCTGAAAGTTTGGCAGCTGAGCTATCACATCTTGAAGTCACCTTTCGTCAGAGTGGTTATAGAGAGAGGCAGATCAAACGTGCGTTGCGCTATCAGCCTTCTGTGCGACGGGTGAGTGACGATAGCAACGAAGTGGCACCTAAGTCTACGGCCTTTTTGCCTCATGCAGGAAGCATTTCCAACAGAATGAACCGTATTTTGCGGAAATATGATGTGAAATGTGTTTTTTGACCACCATCTAAGAATAACGCCCTGTTGGCGTTCGTAAAAGATGATCTTGGTTTGCACAAGGCTGGTGTCTATCGTATTCCTTGCAGTTGTGGCATGTCACATATTCGTCAGGCAATCAGGAGTGTGGAAGACCGGTGTATTGAGTATAAGCGACACAAACGCTTACAATAGCCGAGCAAATCCGCTATTGCAGGACACTGCCTTGACACCGGTGATGCTATGGAATACAACAACACGGAGATTCTGGCTTGCACCTCCAGCTATTGGGATACTGTTATTAAGGAAGCTGTTGAAATCAAGCTATCAAGCATCCTTATCAAGAGAGATGGTGGATTTTGTCTAAATGCTGTTTGAAATCCGGCGCTGCCTCTCATCAAAAAACAGAGGGACAGAATTAGTGCTACCTCACCTGTTGATTAATAGTCACCACTGATATTTATGATGTTGCTTATCTTTGGTTGTGTTTTGACTCTGCGGTTATATGTTCTGTGTGTGGTATCTTTCTTGTTTCTCCACTGCTAACCGAGGTATTAAATTCCCTTGCACATTGTTTCCTCCTTGCAGTTATGCCTTGAGAATGGCAGGGTGTGCTCCTGTCGAAATATCGGCGTTGTTCGACGACGTCTCACGGCAGCAAACCCGTAAGTTATATGAACATTCAATTCGCTGGGAAAAGTTCTCACAGTTGCACGTCTATTTGCTGATACACATCTCTGGAACCGTTTTTCACCCCTGTCATCTGTGGCTGGTGGTGTTCCAAGCTGCTTCTGAGTCGGTTTTTAACAGCGCCTTTTTACAGGGCGTTTAAAAAATGACCGGTATATTTGAAACGGCAATATAAACTAAACGAGCAGCGATAGAAATACACCGTTTGTTTCAATATGCTTGGGACAACAGTACATTTTCAGGCGGACAAACTTTCGAAATTATAGTAGTTACAATTTTCAACAACAGATGGCGCTGCAAGTGATGTGAAAGGTATAGAAGACAGCGCAGTCTGTGGGTGCGCCATTCTGTACGTCGTCTTTCTGCTGTAAGCGTGTGCTGTTCACAACGTGCAAGTGTGCTGTAGACAACATGGTTTATTCCTTAGAACAGAGGATTTTTCTGGTGTTGGAATTCCACCGCCTAGAACAGTGTTGTTGCAACAAGACGAAGTTTTCAACGGAGGTTTAATGTAACCAAAGAACCGAAAAGCGATACAATAAAGGATCTGTTTGAAAAACGTGACGGATGATCGTGCTGGAAAGGTAGGGCGACCGCGTACGGCAACCACAGAGGGCAACGCGCAGCTAGTGCAGCAGGTGATCCAACAGCGGCCTCGGGTTTCCGTTCGCCGTGTTGCAGCTGCAGTCCAAATGACGCCAACGTCCACGTATCGTCTCATGCGCCAGAGTTTACACCTCTATCCATGCAAAATTCAAACGCGGCAACCCCTCAGCGCCGCTACCATTGCTGCACGAGAGACATTCGCTAACGATATAGTGCACAGGATTGATGACGGCGATATGCATGTGGGCAGCATTTGGTTAACTGACGAATCTTATTTTTACCTGGACGGCTTCGTCAATAAACAGAACTGGCGCATATGGGGAACTGAAAAGCCCCATGTTGCAGTCCCATCGTCCCTGCATCCTCAAAAAGTACTGGTCTGGGACGCCATTTCTTCCAAAGGAATCATTGGCCCATTTTTCAGATCCGAAACGATTACTGCATCACGCTATCTGGAAATTATTCGTGAATTTGTGGTGGTACAAACTGCCTTAGACGATACTGCGAACACCTCGTGGTTTATGCAAGATGGTGCCCGGCCACATCGCACGGCCGACGTCTTTAATTTCCTGAATGAATATTTCGATGATCGTGTGATCGCTTTGGGCTATCCGAAACATACAGGAGGCGGCGTGGATTGGCCTCCCTATTCGCCAGACATGAACCCCTGTGACTTCTTTCTTTGGGGACACTTGAAAGACCAGGTCTACCGCCAGAATCCAGAAACAATTGAACAGCTGAAACAGTACATCTCATCTGCATGTGAAGCCATTCCGCCAGACACATTGTCAAAGGTTTCGGGTAATTTCATTCAGAGACTACGCCATATTACTGCTACGCATGGTGGATATGTGGAAAATATCGTACTGTAGAGTTTGCCAGACCGCAGCGCCATCTGTTGTTGAAAATTGTAACTACTGTAATTTCGAAAGTTTGTCTGCCTGAAAATGTACTGTTGTCCCAAGCATATTGCAACAAACGGTGTATTTCTATCGCTGCTCGTTTAGTTTTTATTGCCGTTTCAAATATACCGGTCACTTTTGAAACACCCTGTACCATGCAATGTAGACTTTAACAAGGGTGGTGCATGAACAGTTTTCAAATTTAGTCGTTTCGGAAGCGCTTCAACCCTTGGCTCTTACGCCAATGATCATGTCTTCTTGGACGAAAGATAAATAGCTCCGTTTCCCCACTACGACCATGACTGCGGTGTTCACCGGATCTCACCCCCCCCCCCCCCCTCTCCAACACGCTGTATGACGTATTTTCCACAGCTTGTGCTGCCACTCGCTTTAGGGATGGTTATTTCACGTTGATCTCGAACACAGACGCCGATCACATCAATGTGACTTTTTGTTTTTAGTCATCTTGATGCAGCCGCCACGAATTCCTCTCCTGTGTGAACCTCACCTCAGAGTAGCACTCGCAACCCACGTCCTCAATTATTTGCCGGATGTATTACAGTCTCTTTCTCTACAGTTATTCCCTTATGTTTTATCATCCTGTTCCCCTTCTCAGGTTTTTCTGTGTATATAATTCTTCGCCCATTTCTCGTAGAAACTTCTCATTACTTACCTTTGCAGCTCACCTATTATTCTGCAACAGCAGCATCTCAAATACTTATACTCTTTTCTGCTACGGTTTTGCCTCAGTCTACGTCTCACACCGCACGATCGTGTGCTCCAAACGTACATTCTCAGAAATATCTTCTTCAAATTAAGACGTATGTTCGATGCTAATAAGCTTTTCTTTGACAGGAATGTCCGTTTTGCCATTGCTCTGTTTTTATGTCCCTCTTATTCCGTCTGTCGTGGGCTATTTTTCTGGGTAGGTACGAGAATTCCTAAACTTCGTCTCCTTCGTGATCACCAGTTATAAGTTTCTCACTGTTATCATTTCTACTGCCTCTCAATACTTCGATATACTCTTAGTCCATATTCTGTACTGACTGGAATGTTCATTCCATTTAACAGATCCTGAATTAATCTTCACTTCCACTGTGGATAACAATGTCATCACCGAATCTTATCATTGATATTTTAATCTCACTCTTGAAGCTTCATTTCCTTCTTTCCTTCACTGCTTCTTCTAAGTTTAAATTGAGCAATGTGGACGAAAGGCTACACCTGTGTTTTACATTCTTTTTAATCAGATCTCTTCGTTCTTGATCTACCACCTTTATTGTTCCCTGTTGCTCCTTGTACGTACGCTGTCGAACTTGTTTACAAGGTCGAAAAATCCTATGATTGCATTTCCATTTTTTTGTCTAGCTTCCATTATCAACCGCAACGTCAGAACTGTCTCTCTGGTGTCCTTTCCCTTCCTAAAGTCAAACTAATAATCTATGAGAATCTCAGTTTTCTTTTCCATTCTTCTGTGGGTATTATTCTTGTCAGCAACTTGGATGAATGAGCTTCGAAGCTGATTGTGCGATAATTCTCGCACTTTTCTGCCTTAACACGTCAGACATATATCAGCTTCTGTCACTCCATGTGCAACGTCATCAGATCCTCTTGTAGCCTCCATCGCGATGCTTTATGCAGAACCAGGACTCACCAGAAACTGTGGCGTCATGCTACTCCTGTGCTGAGTCTTGCCACGTCTCGCGCTGCTCCCCCCCCCCCCCCCCCCCCCACACTCTTGGGAGGTGCGAAAAATTTGGAAAGTTGTGGTAAGATCTTATAGGACCAAGCTGCTGAGGTCATCGGTCCCTAAGCTTACACTCTACTTAATCTAACTGAAACTAACTTACGCTAAGGTCAACACACACATCCATGCCCGAAAGAGGACTCGAACTTGCGCGGAGAGAGCCGCGGTTACACCGCGTGGTCTCAAAGGTTCGAGTCCTCCATCAGTATGGGTGTGCGTTGTGCTTAGCGTAGATTAGTTAGATAAAGTAGTGTGTAAGCCCAGGGACTGGTGACCTCAGCAGCTTGGTCCCATTGAACTTAACACAAATTTCCAAATTTTCCTGTGCTCAGTGTTGAAACACTGCTGGTTCAGCACCGCCGGCTGCCCTGCCAAGTGTATTCGCAGCCAAGGTCGTCTTGATGCCAGACCCTGGTTTTAGAGACGTTATGGCACTGTATGTGTGGATACACAGTCTTCCAGTAAACTAGCCCATTTTCCGAATCAAGGTACGTAAAGTAGTTGTAAGGATTGAGATAGCTGTCAATTACATCTGTGCCCTCTCTGGCGCTAGTCGCATCGGACCACAGACATGCATTTAAATATGCAATTTCCGATCTCTGCCTGAAAAGCTCCAGAAGTTAGGTAAACCAATACCCATAATGTGCTTACTCCTTCCTCATCCTTTATATAATGATTTTAATCAACATATGAGATGCACGGAAGAAACGGTAAGCGCCAAAATGGGAGCTTGGAGATACAGAGGATTAAAGTTTGAAATTGACCGACAAATCTCAATAATTTTACTCCAACGTTCGTTTTGTTCTGTAAGGCTTTTAACAACTACATTATTCCATACAGACTCGAAAAGAACAGGGAAGAGACTGTAAAGTACGGAAACAAACATATTACTGTAGTTGACACACCTAAATCACGTAGAGTGACGACAAAACACTATGATATGCAACAATAAAAGAACATTTACAAAAAGTTACTAGAAGACTTAACTGTATAGTTCGTTGCTTGAAAGTACTTATTAAGCAGTGTCATCATAGGTCTGTCCATTGTCCAAACGTGTTGGTTTCAGTGCGATTAAAAAACTACGATGAACGGCAGGGATTTAATTTGAGAGGGACAGAACGTGAGCTGCTTTCTTCTTTTGAATGAGTCGGTGTCACTCGTGTTTTAATGGAAGCGTAAGAAATGGGTTTAGCTTCCCACGTTTCCTCAATTCCAGTTTGCTCCAGGTGTCGTGACACAATGTCTCGCTGGTGAATTAAGATGGTGGGTAATCACAAGTCATCTTGCACCTGAACACATTCCATAGGTTGACAGTCGGCATGCTGAACATCAAATTCATCAATTTCCAGAAATGTTTTGAGCGACTGCCTGGCACTGCTTTCACCTACTTTTGCAAAATATTTAAGACGACGATGACAGACTTTACATCCTTATTCGAGAACGAGATATGCATTCTTTACTTTTATTACACCTCTTCTGCTTAAACTTTCATTGTGAGGGAAATATGAAACTGTTCCGAGAAAACGTCGTCTATTCATCTACCCCTTAGTCCCAATGACAGCTGCCCGGTGTTAAGGCCAGTTCGAAATCCTTAACAGATTACCTGAAAAAAAAAGAATGTTGCAATTATTGTTTTTTTTCTTGTTGGTATGATTAGTATTTGTACGAACATAAATGATGTACGCATGTACACAACATCAAGCCTTCAAGACTAGCCATTCAATAATAACCTCAAGTTTCATGCATTTCAGGAAGATAATGGTGTAGACAGTGGGACGCAAAATAGGTGTTACAAAGTTATTTCTACTATAACATAATACTGATTGACAGATTCGTGTTTGGATTTTTATGGTGTAGCTGACAACCCGAAATTTAAGACAAAAGGTTTTCATGCTGTATTCCCTCTGCAGCACGAGTGTGTTAAGTTTTCAACTGAATTGCTGAAGAACATCATTTTCGACGTGCACAGGTTCCAAGTTAGTCTTCGAAGACACTGTCCTTTAGGTATGAAATAATCATACAGACTGCGATCGTTTCTGTAAGTAACCAATCCACATCATGTCCAGCATCGTGAATCTTTGGATTCACAATACCCCGAGGAACCACTTCAATTTGCTGACGTGCCCTTGGAGATGGAAGCATACCTAATCGTTAAACCTGACCATTAACGACTGTTCCAGTTTCAAGGGTCTCAATCATCTCATTTCCAAAAGAGTATTACTTCTCCACGTTACTGACCTGCGGAGGTTGGCACATTTGAATTTAATCAGGAAAAGGTTAAATGTAACCTTCATTATCCTCAGGAGAGACAGTCATGACATTCAGAGCTGCTGTTTGTATGTACTTTTGTTGGAGTGGGTTCAATACTGAACGTTCTTCAGCGTTTAGGCTGAGTCTGGTCTTCCTGAATGGCACTTATGGCCCTTCCTTGTCTCACGTAAGGATCCAGTCTATTCAAAACATTTCATCAGACGGTAAAAACAGGAAAACTACCCTCGAGCACTGAAATCTCACGGAGACCTAATTATTCCGAATGTGGCAGTTCTTGGATCAAATGTTCCATTGAATGGGCGTTTTACCATAGCAATATGTCTAAAATTTGTTAAAAATGTCTTTACCATGTTGTTGTTGTTGTTGTTGTGGTCTTCAGTCGTGAGACTGGTTTGATGCAGCTCTCCATGCTACTCTATCCTGTGCAAGCTTTTTCATCTCCCAGTACCTACTGCAACCTACATCCTTCTGAATCTGCTTAGTGTATTCATCTCGTGGTCTCCCTCTACGATTTTTACCCTCCACGCTGCCCTCCAATACTAAATTGGTGATCCCTTGATGCCTCAGAACATGCCCTACCAACCGATCCCTTCTTCTGGTCAAGTTGTGCCACAAACTTCTCTTCTCCCCAATCCTATTCAATACTTCCTCATTAGTTACATGATCTACCCATCTAATCTTCAGCATTCTTCTGTAGCACCACATTTCGAAAGCTTCTATTCTCTTCTTGTCTAAACTATTTATCGTCCATGTTTCACTTCCATACATAGCTACACTCCATACGAATACTTTCAGAAATGACTTCCTGACACTTAAATCAATACTGGATGTTAACAAATTTCTCTTCTTCAGAAACGCTTTCCTTGCCATTGCCAGTCTACATTTTATATCCTCTCTACTTCGACCATCATCAGTTATTTTGCTCCCCAAATAGCAAAACTCCTTTACTACTTTAAGTGCCTCATTTCCTAATCTAATTCCCTCAGCATCACCCGACTTAATTAGACTACATTCCATTATCCTTGTTTTGCTTTTGTTGATGTTCATCTTATATCCTCCTTTCAAGACACTGTCCATTCCATTCAACTGCTCTTCCAAGTCCTTTGCTGTCTCTGACAGAATTACAATGTCATCGGCGAACCTCAAAGTTTTTATTTCTTCTCCATGAATTTTAATACCTACTCCGAATTTTTCTTTTGTTTCCTTTACTGCTTGCTCAATATACAGATTGAACAACATCGGGGAGAGGCTACAACCCTGTCTTACTCCCTTCCCAACCACTGCTTCCCTTTCATGTCCCTCGACTCTTATAACTGCCATCTGGTTTCTGTACAAATTGTAAATAGCCTTTCGCTCCCTGTTTTTTACCCCTGCCACCTTTAGAATTTGAAAGAGAGTATTCCAGTCAACATTGTCAAAAGCTTTCTCTAAGTCTACAAATGCTAGAAACGTAGGTTTGCCTTTCCTTAATCTTTCTTCTAAGATAAGTCGTAAGGTCAGTATTGCCTCACGTGTTCCAGTGTTTCTACGGAATCCAAACTGATCTTCCCCGAGGTTGGCTTCTACTAGTTTTTCCATTCGTCTGTAAAGAATTCGTGTTAGTATTTTGCAGCTGTGACTTATTAAGCTGATAGTTCGGTAATTTTCACATCTGTCAACACCTGCTTTCTTTGGGATTGGAATTATTATATTCTTCTTGAAGTCTGAGGGTATTTCGCCTGTTTCATACATCTTGCTCACCAGATGGTAGAGTTTTGTCAGGACTGGCTCTCCCACGGCCGTCAGTAGTTCCAATGGAATATTGTCTACTCCGGGGGCCTTGTTTCGACTCAGGTCTTTCAGTGCTCTGTCAAACTCTTCACGCAGTATCGTATCTCCCATTTCTTTACCATAAAGAATGGATTTTGCACTGTTTCGCTTTTATCCAGGAAATTTAACTGAGAAACTACTGAGTGAACTGTGGAATTTTCCGAGAGGCAGTACAACAATATCGTCGGCCGGTGTGGCCAAGCGGTTTTAGGCGCTTCAGTCTGGAACCACGCGACCGCTACGGTCGCAGGTTCGACTCCTGCCTCGGGCATGGATGTGTGTGATGTCCTTAGGTTAATTAGGTTTAAGTAGTTCTAAGTTCTAGGGGACTGATGACCTCGTTAAGTCCCATAGTGCTCAGAGCCATTTGAACCATTTTTTGCCACAATATCAGAAGGAGATTCATTTAAGGCATACAATTAGAGCACAGTAAATCTTTTCCAACACCTAACTTGCGACGATATTACTGTTACATACGTCAAAAATAGTAAGTGCACCGCTATACAGTTCAGTTCAGCTGACATGACCTTGTGCACGACCCTCGCCCTTTCGAAACTCCGCGTCATCTGAGTCACTGTAAATATTATCAGACTCTGGTCTGATACATCAGGATCCCCAAGGACATATTAATTATCCTCTAAATCGTTAAAGATGACTACAGTCTTGTAAAACATACTGGGGTCACTCCTAGATCAGCCATTTCACCTGTCGGTTACTATTACGTTCCAGCTGCAGGCAGCCACTGGTGTTTGCCATGAATCATCGCTCTGACTTGCATTGAGTGAAATTAGAACATTTTCCTGGAATACTATTGTGGTGTCACCACCAGACACCACACTTGCTAGTTGGTAGCCTTTAAATCGGCCGCGGTCCGTTGGTATACGCCGGACCCGCGTGTCGCCACTGTCAGTGATAGCAGACCGAGCGCTGCCACACGGCAGGTCTAGAGAGACTTACTAGCACTCGTCCCAGTTGTACAGCCGACTTTGCTAGCGATGCAACACTGACAAATACGCTCTCATTTGCCGAGACGATAGTTAGCATAGCCTTCAGCTACGTCATTTGCTACGACCTAGCAAGGCGCATTTATCCTTTGCTATTTATCTTATGAAGCATGTACTGTCAAGAGCTATGTTCACCAATTGTGGATTAAAGTTAAGTATTCTACCAGTTACATCCGTTTTTCTAAGTTCTCATTTCCTTGTAATGTTCCAGACCTCACAGCAATCTGCGTGAGCTTAACAGCGTGCATTTCGGCCTCCTCTAGCAACACGGTGTAGGCTCTTCTGCCAACACATCAACTATATTCTGCAGCTAATAGGTAGCGCCAATTGTCCTTTAACTCAATATAGGCGCCTGTGGCGCTTGCCATTGTGTCCCCCAGCCGCATACGTTTTGGAGGGATACAGATAGCGGTCTATTTGCTAGCGTATTGTCAATGTGTGGGGCGGCGGGTGAGTTTGTAAAAATAATTAAATTGCTGATTTAATTGCTTGCATGTAGATCAGTTTCAGGCTTTTAGAATGTTGTTAATGCTGTCTTTCGCCGTTCTCAACACTGGCTCTCTATTTACTTTTTAGCACCCAGAACGTGATTTAACAAAACATGGAACCAGTAATTAGAGATCCTAGTGCCCACTTTATCTGAGAAAGTCATTATAACTGCAGCTTATAGCTCTGAGGAATTAGGAGATTGTCCGGGATTTCTAATCAAAAACGGTTTTCCAAAATAGTTGAGTATATTCTGAAATTCACTGATAAAAAACACAAGTATCCCTACAACCTAACTAACAGAGCAGTTCAGAGTCTAATGCGCTGATTCAACTATAAATGTCCGAATGAAATGTTAAAAAGAATGCTCGCCATAATTTGATGAAAATATTTCATCAAACGCCACGCTAAATATTTGGTAGAATGTCTGTCCCGCGACGGCATGTGAAAATACGACAATACGCAAACTGAAGCTAGATAATGAAAATCATCCCAGAATTAACACTTCACATGAAATGTTTTCATGGTTCCGCATATCTCTAGTAACTTAATACGGCACCCGAGGCTGTTTGTAGCAGTGACACTGATGCGACGCGACTGCCGACACAGATGGCGTGTCATTCAGCATCTGGAGAGAACTGGGGCCTTTCTTCCTCGCGCAGCGGTGCTGACGGCTAAGGGAACGCCTGATCAAATCGGCTCTTCCGACTAGCCGCTGGGCTAGTAACGCACCACTTCAAGTTACATAATAATTTATAGCTTCTTTTGCTGATGGCCGATGAAGCTCTTACTTTAAACGTGCATTCAGCATGCAGGTAAGTATTGATAATAAAATTTTGACGTGGCTAAGTTAAATATTTTGGGCGAGAGAATTAATTAAATTACACTGCACGCAGTAGATGAGCTCTGAACTGGCCCTTTTTAGATCCGCTATCGCTATAATTTTATAGGTATTCGAAAGAAACTTTACACATCTTCATAGTCATAGCGGACCTCCAACCTATTTAAATCTAAACATCCTAGCCTTATTTATTAGCCTACTTAATCTATCTTGCTTCCTTCAGTTTTGAGATGAAAACCAGAAAATCACGAATTTCCACTAAAATCTTAATTTGTGAAATCCAAAGTACTGTTTTTATTAAATCATTATGAAAGATGAATCTAAATATAAATTTTGAAGTCTCTAGCTCTTTTCTGTTGCGCCTATGATTTTTCCAGAAAAACGTCCAAATTTCGAAAATGGCTGAAGTTATAGAATGATATTTAACACACATTAATTTAGTATTATTCCTGACATGCTAGAAAAGTTTTAGGTCATTTGCTTGACTTTTAAGTTACTGCGCAACATTTATGACGTCAGAGCTAGTTACAGCAGACTGGCTGGCACACAATGGAAACTGATGTGAATTTACTACAGCGTGAGTAGGCTGCTTCCCTACATCACCCTCTACTTAAATTTTTTTGTTTATGAATGTTAATGAATGAAAAAAAATTTAATTACAAAAAGGGAAGCAAGAGTACAGTTTAACTCCCTATGAAAAATCAAAATTGAAATATAAACCTGTAGAAACATTAAAGAAAACTGATTACCTACATTAATTATTTAAATTGTGGGCATGTTCACTGCCTTTTAAACAATGTCATTACTCAAAATTTTTAAGCAAAGTCAATGAAATATTTTGGCATACATATTACCTTAGACAAACAAACACATACAAATTGAAAAATTATGAAAATCTTAGATCCATTAAATACATTAAAAACTTTTTTACATACACAAATTCAAAGAAAATAACATGATACATAAACAGATGATTATCTCTTAGCAGTCTTTTCTAAACCTGAAAGAAAAGTTCACAAATAATTTTTACACACGTGGTTGTAGCCGCTTTGGCTGGCGTCCTACACTTCCATTCACAAGGGTAGAGGAGGGGAAGTTGCTATGGTGTGCGTCCTTCACGTTCTCCCTAAATTACATGGGGGGAAAGGGGAGGGGTCACTGTGAGTTGTGTCAAACTCACTCCACGCTTTCACGCAGCTACCAGGCTGCCATTATCTGGTTTGTCCTGTAGAACAAACAAAAAGAGTGCCTCAGACTCTGTTCACTTAATATCTAAGGGTGGGTCACAATGAAATGGGGATATATACATTTTATCCTTCAGTATGTTACTGGAACAAAGTTAACAGAATTTTTTCAATTCTACTCTTACGGTTACTTAACTGTCATAAAATCGGTTAACAATTGGCTCAAAACGCCGTTAGTCACTTACAAGAGAAAATTTTATGCTCAAGGCATATAATCATAAATCATATTTAATCTGAATTTATTATTTCTGGGCCGGAACACTGAACCAATGCTCGGTACATTCCTGATACATTTGTATTTTAAGCACTTAACTGACTCATCTTTGATTACCTTATTCTTAGAGATAGTATGAGTGTGATTAGTGGTTGTTTTCTCAGCTTCTTTGTACATGTGAGTAACTTTTGGTAATAGTACAGTTGAGTGTTCAAAACACACTACGTTTAGTTGACTACTAAATCCACTTATTGGTCCTCTGCTGTTGTCAGTTCCACATCTGCAATTAGGTACTTACTTACTTTGAGTGTATTTATGCTGAGCTAAAATAATGTTTCACATCTGTCAGTATGTTATTTATTTATTTTGCTAGTGTATGTACTTATTTAACACTCACTCTATTAATATTTAAAGCATAGGATAGCACATTTATTTCATATTCATAGTGTACTGCAGCTGATTAGTTTGCTCACGTGGCAATCCATTTCCACGCGATCGGACGCTGAAACCTCAGGTAGTCTCTCTCAGACCTACCACTAAAGTGCATCAAGTAATTATGGATGAGCGTAATGCTAAATTCCTTAAACTTATAGGACACTATGAGCTGCTCTGTCTCATCTAACATAAGGGTACCTATGGCCGCATTCACGCCTCCAACTCATAACCTCAATACGTGTAGGTGTATCCTGTCACACACTACACTAAAATAATGGCCAGCTCCAACCTTATAAATACTTCAGGGACGTGTCCTTCACGTCTCAACCACAAACACTGCTCAATTCTATTACACTGCCTTTCCTTGCTACACCAGGTGAGTTTAATCTTACAACTTATCTGCATATTTTTCCTAACACTAAGCAATCTCTTTCTTACTATTTATTAGTTAGCTCTAATGCATACACTAGGTTTCACTACCACTTCAGATCCTGCTTGTACATGAATTCATACATCTTTTTAAATTACTGTTGGTGAACCATTTCCAGTAAAACAACACTTTGTACTTATTATATTACCATGGTACTATACATAATTGTTGCTCAAATACATTTGTATCTTAATTATGTCATACTTCTCTATTGTTTACATCACTGTTAGGTTTGTCACATTAGGTATTTTTCTTCACTAATCGGTAGATAGAATGGTTACATAACTCATGGCTTGATAGTCATAACGGAGAATTTTAGTATTTGGAAAGAAAAGGTCAAAATTTTTGTGGATAGGAAAGATGAAGAATGAGTGAGACCTGAAAAGGAAAGATGATCTCACACAGCTGGGACTGCACAGCTGCCACACTGTGTAGAGGTTACAGAACAACCTCCTCCCTACAGCATTCATTGGTTTAATGCTGTAAAGAAGAGTTAGAAATTTTTGATGACAGGACAGAGGAAGAATGAGTGAGATCTGAAATGGGAAAGATCTCACACCGCTGGGACTGCACATCTGCCACACTGTGTAGAGGTTACAGAACAACCTCCTCCCTACAGCATTCATTAGCTTAATGCTGTAAAGAAGAGTTAGAAATTTTAGGTGGATAGAAAAGATGAAGAGTGAGTGAGACCTGAAAAGGAAAGAAGATCTCACACAGCTGGGACTGCACAGCTGCCACACTGTGTAGAGGTTACAGAACAACCTCCTCCCTACAGCATTCATTGGTTTATTGTTGGCTTGGTAACCATAACGGAAAATTTTGTGTGTTGGAAGAAGATGTCGAAATTTTTGTAGATAGGAAAGATGAAGAGTGAGTGAGACCTGAAATGGAAAGAAGATCTCACACAGCTGGGACTGCACGGCTGCCACACTGTGTAGAGGTTACAGAACAACCTCCTCCCTACAGCATTCATTAGCTTAATGCTGTAAAGAAGCGTTAGAAATCTTAGGTGGATAGAAAAGATGAAGAGTGAGTGAGACCTGAAAAGGAAAGAAATCTCACACAGCTGGGACTGCACAGCTGCCACACTGTGTAGAGGTTACAGAACAACCTCCTCCCTACAGCATTCATTCATAACCTTTGACCACGCCACGTCGATCTGAAAATACTTTATGATGCCTTTTTAGAACCTGTCTCAGTTCTTCCTTCTGATTAGCTGAAATCTTATCGATTTCCTGCAATTTAGCTTCTATTTTGTCTAAAATAATTGCATCTTCTTCATCTTCTGTGTTCAGCTTACTGTTACTAAGATTAACACCTTCGTCCAAATACCTCCTATTTTTCAGTACTCGTATAGGCAGCTCCCAAGTTCCATCATCAGTCACTACATGCTTATCACTAAAAGGGACTGTAATTACTCCGGTTATTGGCAAGACCATTTTTAACTGGCTTCTTTCAAAGTCAAAACACTCTGATATTTTGACAAGAAATCTATGCCAATTGAAACCTCAATACTGAGATTGTTTACAATTAAACATGGATGATCAATTAAATTACCGTTAATGTTAAAGGGCAGTAAAGCTTCTTGCTTTACCGTTTTTGAAACCTTGCCAGTAGCACCAATTATTCTTAATCCTGATACCCTCATTACTGTAAGCTTGTCTTTACCAGGTAATACATCAAAGAAGGACTGAGATATTGCACTCACCTCACTTCCACTGTCTAAGAGACAACGTACATTGATACCCAACATATTCACTATTATTATAGGGTGGCTTATTCTAGGTTGTCCAGGTGGTTCCTCAAATTCATCTAGTAGTTCCTTTTGGATTTGTCTCCAACTAAAGTGATCGACATCTGTCTTCATTACATTTAGGTCGAAGTGTGTAGGGGTTTCCTGAATTACATTTTCAGCTGTCTTTTCCAGTCGGTCTATTAATTTTAAATCGAAACACCGCACGACTTCATTACATTTAGTTTGCTGAACATGACCCAAATTACTGTAGTCTGAGCGATTCTGCGCCTCCAGAGCGGGCATAACATTAGTTACAGCTAAACCACTTTCACCATTATCGTCGGTTTCCTTCTCAAGTGACAACTGGTCACAGCTACTGGGTTCATCGACCCCAAACAGCCTACCCTCTACATTCCCACTTATCTCCTGTCCTAAATCTATTAGTACATTATCAACATCCTGCACAGGCACTTTAGATAAGAGCACATCATCCTCATCGTAAATATAAGCATGAATTTCTTCTGCTTCTTCACCTGACAATTCAGTATTTTGTAGCTCTTCCCTACTGTTACACTGCTGCGCCTTCTCTTTCTCTTCCCACTTAGAAAGCGTCTCTAACACGGTATCTATCAAATACTGTGAGTGATCTAATATTTCTGTTGTATCCTTAGGTGCTACCGACACTTCATCTACTGTTCAGTTTGAGTATTCTGATTTGTCTTACCAATTCCCGTAACTACTGGCTTAGGAAAAGTAACCGCCTGGTGAGCGCCAGTGTCCTCATAGACGGGAACTAGTTTTTCTGCCTCGGCCTACTACTGTTTCCTTTATTTTCATTATAGTTAATTGGCATAGCATTGCTTTCCTTACTGTGGTTTACATGCATAATTTTGTTTGGCCCAAAATTATTATCCTTTGGATGCCATTGTTGGTTCTGATAATTATTTCCCCAATTCCTACCTCTCTTAGGATGGCGAACACCTACTGTTCTGATATTTACATTGCCATTTTGCTCGTTCCTAAAATTACTATTATTGTTATTGGCATTTCTGTTACTACGTGCTTGCTCCTCATTGGCAGCAACACGTTCTACACGTTCAAAATATTCAATGAAACGATCCAGATTGTCTCTAGGGGCTGATATAATTCTAGTTTGCCAGTACCATGGCAGTTTGGCTTCAAGACCAAGTATTATCATTTCAGGTTTCAGCTTTTCGTCCAAATGTGACAAACGTGAAATCCATGACCTAGCAAACTCTTTAATGGACTCCTTGCCTGCATTGAAGCATTTTCCACTCCAAAATTCTCTCAACACTTCATTTTGCTTATTGCTAGACCAATACTCATTAATGAAAGCTGTTTTAAACTCCGCTAATGTTTTACACTTTAACATAACATCAGCTGACCAACGCATGGCGTCACCTGCTAAATAGCTTTTAATAAATGGGATTTTCTCTCGTTCAGTCAAAGTTGGTGGAATCAAATCTTCAAAATCGTTCCAGAAATCTAGCGGATGGATGTTTTTATCTGGATCGAACCGCAAGAACTGCCGACACCCGATAAAAGCGGCGTTTGCAGCTACAACTTGTTGTACATTACCATTACCAGAAGTTACTAAAGCTACTTTACTCTCAATGTTAGCAATGTTAGTGCTGATATTTTCTACTCTCATTTCTACATTATGTACTCTTTGTACAATATGAGTAGCATCAGTTTTGATTGCATCTACGTCTGCTTGACATGTGTTTACTTTAATATTAACATCTTTAAATCTATCTGAGCACAGTTCAGATTCCGCTTCGATCTTTTCTGTTAACTTGTGCTCCAGCTTCGCATCTTCCATTTGGAAGTCTTTGCGAACCTCAGCAACTTCGGATTTAACTGTTTTATACATTTTAGAAAACTGTTGAGCAACCTTTTTCTTAATATCCTCATGATTGCAATCAATTTTACAATTCAAACTGTCTAGATCCTCTTTCAATTTATTGCAACCAGCCTTGAAGGTATCGTCCATTACCTCCAATCGTTTATTAAAATTAGTTTGACTGGCCACAATCCTGTTATTTACCTCAATTATATTAGATTTTAATTCAGCATAATTGGATTCTAATTTATTGTTCATTGCCTCAATTATATCAGATTTTAAATCAGCTGTCATTTTTGCATTACTGGCAGCTATTGCTTGTAATATAACATTTAAATCAACAGCCCCAGCATCTTTGGGTTGCTCACTAGCTGGCTTTTTATCACACTCAGGTGACGAAAAACTAGCTCCAACACCAGAATCATCAAAACTAAATGAAACTTCTGATTGATTAGTCATATCTAATTTCTCCTTCTTAAACTCTACCATCTCTAAAGACTGTTTCATTTTTAATTCATCAGAGAAACTATCATCCAATAAATTTACAATTTCTATTTTCTGCTTTACTACAGGGGTTTCTGTTATTGAATCATTGCCCCATTTTACACTATGGTCAGGAGACAATACTTCATGTTTCACCTTAACATTACTACTTTCATGCATATTTACACTTGAACCGTTGTCTGAATTTACAGTTCCCTCAACAGACATAGGTTCTGATATAAGTTTAACTTCAGTTTCTTTTGGCGGTTCCATCGCCGACAGTCTTTTAGTGCAGGTTAGTAAAATTTTTAACAGCTTTTCACATAACTTAGTTCCTCCTGCACGACGTATGGCGTTGCTGGCTCGGCGTACCAGGATTCCTGATGCGACGTGGCACGTTGAACTGCAGACGGCTCTCCGACGGCTGTTGTGTGTTTGCGAGGCCCGCAATTGCAGGCGCTGCGCCGGCTGCTCCAGCGGACGACTGCGGTGCGGCGCGACTGGCTTCTCGCGATGCCGGCAGCACCGCTAGACTCAGTGCCAGCTCCGTCAATCCAGATGCGTTGTTAATCCAGTTGCGTCGTCCACATGCACCCGTAACACATTCACTGTTCTAAACTCAGTTGCGTGTCGCATTTCACTCGCGAATCCGAATAGTTAAAAATTACTTTCACTTAGTTGATTTCCCGGCCGATGCACCATATGTGGGGCGGCGGGTGAGTTTGTAAAAATAATTAAATTGCTGATTTAATTGCTTGCATGTAGATCAGTTTCAGGCTTTTAGAATGTTGTTAATGCTGTCTTTCGCCGTTCTCAACACTGGCTCTCTATTTACTTTTTAGCACCCAGAACGTGATTTAACAAAACATGGAACCAGTAATTAGAGATCCTAGTGCCCACTTTATCTGAGAAAGTCATTATAGCTGCAGCTTATAGCTCTGAGGAATTAGGAGATTGTCCGGGATTTCTAATCAAAAACGGTTTTCCAAAATAGTTGAGTATATTCTGAAATTCACTGATAAAAAACACAAGTATCCCTACAACCTAACTAACAGAGCAGTTCAGAGTCTAATGCGCTGATTCAACTATAAATGTCCGAATTAAATGTTAAAAAGAATGCTCGCCATAATTTGATGAAAATATTTCATCAAACGCCACGCTAAATATTTGGTAGAATGTCTGTCCCGCGACGGCACGTGAAAATACGACAATACGCAAACTGAAGCTAGATAATGAAAATCATCCCAGAATTAACACTTCACATGAAATGTTTTCATGGTTCCGCGTATCTCTAGTAACTTAATACGGCACCCGAGGCTGTTTGTAGCAGTGACACTGATGCGACGCGACTCCCGACACAGATGGCGTGTCATTCATCGTCTGGAGAGAACTGGGGCCTTTCTTCCTCGCGCAGCGTTCATATATATATAGCCGCGGTGCGGACGGCTAAGGGAACGCCTGATCAAATCGGCTCTTCCGACTAGCCGCTGGGCTAGTAACGCACCACTTCAAGTTACATAATAATTTATAGCTTCTTTTGCTGATGGCCGATGAAGCTCTTACTTTAAACGTGCATTCAGCACGCAGGTAAGTATTGATAATAAAATTTTGACGTGGCTAAGTTAAATATTTTGGGCGAGAGAATTAATTAAATTACACTGCACGCAGTAGATGAGCTCTGAACTGGCCCTTTTGAGATCCGCTACCGCTATAATTTTATAGGTATTCAAAAGAAACTTTTCACATCTTCATAGTCATAGCGGACCTCCAACCTATTTAAATCTAAACATCCTAGCCTTATTTATTAGCCTACTTAATCTATCTTGCTTCCTTCAGTTTTGAGATGAAAACCAGAAAATCATGAATTTTCACTAAAATCTTAATTTGTGAAATCCAAAGTACTGTTTTTATTAAATTATTATGAAAGATGAATCTAAATATAAATTTTGAAGTCTCTAGCTCTTTTCTGTTGCGCCAATGATTTTTCCAGAAAAACGTCCAAATTTCGAAAATGGCTGAAGTTATAGAATGATATTTAACACACATTAATTTAGTATTATTCCTGACATGCTAGAAAAGTTTTAGGTCATTTGCTTGACTTTTAAGTTATTGCGCAACATTTATGACGTCAGAGCTAGTTACAGCAGACTGGCTGGCACACAATGGAAACTGATGTGAATTTACTACAGCGTGAGTAGGCTGCTTCCCTACAAATGTACTCATGATGCAATACATTCTGTTCACGTCAGATTACAAGAAGCACACAGTTTACTGCCACAAACAATGAGAAAAATAACACGTCGCCTGTTAACAAAGAACACGCCTGAAGTCTCTACTTCTAGAATGCTGATTTATGTCTTTTTTTTAACAAGTTCTTATCTGGCCAAACAGAAAGTCAGAACTTAACAAACTGCTTGTTAGGCTGATTCAGGACAACGAATATCTGGACTCGCAAACTAAAGGCTCGTTGCAAATGCAAATATCTACTTGCTAAGTTCGTTAACTTAATACTGGGTGGGTGGCTGGGGGGAGGGTGGGGGAAGGTAGATGCTGCCGGTTGTATTTAGAAGCTTCTCAGCTCTCACGGAAAGATGCTGTTTATTCAAAAGCAAGCGACCCCTCTGCGCTGCTGAGTCTAATGAAGCATGTAAAGGGCTTGTATTCGACATGAGTCACTCAGTAAATTCACTTATGGGATTAAAAATTCACTGTTATATACAAGAGATGAAATGAATCTGCATTGTAGGTAATTTTCTCGAGTTATCGGGATGTCCCTATTATCTTCATAACCGAAAATAAATTTTTGTGCAGAAGGAAATTTAAAAAAAAATGTTTCGAGTAAAGGCTGTTCAGCTACGATATCCAGCATTAATGACATTCCTATACTTTTGTTCCTTACGAAACTATGAACAGCAGTGCTTCTTCTTCAAGCACCATCAGCTATTTTTTGCTCGGTAATTCAGTTC
This sequence comes from Schistocerca serialis cubense, assembly GCF_023864345.2. Lineage (NCBI taxonomy): Eukaryota > Metazoa > Arthropoda > Insecta > Orthoptera > Acrididae > Schistocerca > Schistocerca serialis. The sequence continues at coordinate 216,551,864 of NC_064647.1, read as the reverse complement.
TTCTCATCGAGAGATGCTCAAAACATTATCGCAGGGTATCATTCACGTGAACATGAAGGCACTTCAAATGCAACACAAAACTGATTTCGCCTGTGCTGTACTAACACACAGTGTGAGTATCTGGGGCAAAGTAAGCTTCGCCTGACTGTCAGCTCGTAGAGCTGTTGCTGAAATAACCGAGAATTCAACATCCCGCAATGCCGACCTGTGTTGTGAACTATGGATGAAACAAAAGAATATTATTACGTTCCTGCAGACGTATCACTTGAAACAACTTGATGCGGCTGGAATGTCGAGAGAATTTTATCAGTACATATTGCTGCGAAACCGTACATTTGTATAATAAGCTCTGGTTCCGTTAGGTGTTCTTTTAAGTGTAACATTGTTTTGTGACATGTTTAGTGTATTAATCCACGTTTTAAACTTCTGAAACAAATATTTTAATTAGGAGCTGATGATTGCAATCCCCGAAATTGGTCGTGGTACAGTATAATAAATAAAAGATACCAAGCGATCTAGACGGTATTATTTCCGTAAGTTTATAATCATGTTTTAGTTCCAAAAAACTATTTCCCTTTCTAAGGTTAAGTAAGAGTATACTATGGGTATCGAGACTGAACTGTTTCGGGTAAGTGAGCTTGAACCAACGTTTCAACACGTTCCCTACTCGTCATCGTGATGCAAGATTATGAAGGAACTCTATTATTGTCTAGCGAAGGAGCAGCTCCACACTTCTCCTCAAAGTGATCAGAAGGAAACGTCGATTTAAAACTGTCGATTTCGACTTAATTTCCTGCTAATTTGCGAGGTAAAACAAATTGGTAACGACAATATACATTAAGTAATATCTATTCCACGAAGTTCTCAAGGTTCTGAGAACGCACATGGGCACTGTGAACGTCTTTCAGGTCGAAGAGGGACCAGTTGGGACCGACCGACCATCATGTCATACTCTGCCAATAGCGTAATTTGGTTGCAGCCGGCAAACGGATCTCGCCGCTCTTGTCGGGTTTGTAGATGGTAAAGCCACTAGTTCTCGTTCAAGTACCTTCTCAACTGTGATTACGGGGTTAAGTACACGCCGAGAGAAAATTTTCTGACTGTGCCGGGAATAGAAACTAGGCCATCTGTATGGTAGTAAGGTGCACTACAGGCAATTAAAATTGCTACACCAAGAAGAAATGCAGATGAGAAACGCGTATCCATTGGACAAATATATTATACTACAACTGACATGTGATTACATTTTCACGCAGTTTGGGTGCATAGATCCTGAGAAATCAGTACCCAGAACAACCACCTCTGGCCGTAATAACGGCCTTGATACGCCTGGGCATTGAGTCAAACAGACCTTGCATGGCAGGTACAGCTGCCCATGCAGCTTCAACACGATACCACAGTTCATCAAGAGTAGTGACTGGCGTATTGTGACGAGGCAGTTGTTCGGCCACCATTGAGCAGACGTTTTCAATTGGTGAGAGATATGGAGAATGTGCTGACTAGGCCAGCAGTCTAATATTTTCTGTATCCAGAAAGGCCCTTACAGGGCCTGCAACATGCGGTCCTGCAATATCCTGCTGAAATGTAGGGTTTTGCAGGGATCGAATGAAGGGTATAGCCACGGGACGTAACGCATCTGAAATGTGACGTCCACTGTTCAAAGCGCCGTCAATGCGGACAAGAGGTGACCGAGACGTGTAACCAATGGCACCCCATACCATCACGCCGGATGCTACGCCAGTATGGCGATGACGAATACACGCTTCCAGTTTGCGTTCACCGCGATGTCGCCTAACACGGATGCGACCCACATGATGCTGTAAACAGAACCTGGATTCATCCGAAAAAATGACGTTTCGCCATTCGTGCACCTTGGTTCGCTGTTGAGTACACCATCGCAGGCGCTGTGATGCAGCGTGAAGGCTAAACGCAGCCACGGTCTCCGAGCTGATATTCCATGCTGCTGCAAACGTCGTCGAACTGTTCGTGCAAATGGTTGTTGTCTTGCAAACGTCCCCATGTGTTGACTCAGAGATTGATACGCGGCTGCACGATCCGTTACAGCCATGCGGATAATATGCCTGTCATCTCTACTGCTAGTGATACGAGGACGTTAGGATCCAACACGGCATTCCGTATTATCCTCCTTAACCCGCCGATTCCATATTCTGCTAACAGTCATTGGATCTTGACCAACGCGAGCAGCAATGTCGCGATACGATAAATCGCAATCGTGATAGGATACAATCTGACCTTTATCATAGTCGGAAACGTGACGGTACGCATTTCTCCTCCTTACACGAGGCATCACAACAACGTTTCACCAGGCAACGCCGGTCCACTGCTGTTTGTATATGAGAAATCGGTTGGAAACTTCCGTCATGTCAGCACGTTGTAGGTGTCGCCACCGGCGCCAAACTTGTGTGAATGCTCTGAAAAGCTAATCATTTGCATATCACAGCATCTTCTTCCTGTCGGCTAAATTTCGCGTCCGTAGCACGTCGCCATCGTGGTTTAGCAATTTTAATGGCCAGTAGTGTGCGTTAACCACTCAGCTACGGAGGCAGATGCTGTGCTATTACCAAAAACGGTTGTTTTTACATTTTAACAATATAGATAATTTTTACCTCTATAAAACAAGATTACGTAGTGGAATTAAAATTCGGAATGAATTGATTTAGTGATATGGATGACAAGGAAATTGCTGTCCTCAATGAAGGTGAGGAAAAATTGAGGACCTGTTGAACCGAATGAAGAGTGTAATTAATAATGAATATGAATTGACAGTAAACCGAAAGACACGAGGAATGACAATAGAGAAAATTAGTCGAAAACTGCGGGCCATGGACTAGTTGAGTGAGTGGCTTTTGCTACATTTGTAGTAGAATAATGCTCTAAGGAGGAAGCAAACAGGATTATAAAAGTAGACTGTCGGATCAAAGAGGGCATTCTTGACCAAATAAAGTGTACTAGTGCGAAAAATCAGCCTTAACTTGAGAAAGATATCTATGAAAATGCACGTTTGGATCACAATATTGTTTGTAAGTGTAAACTGGACTATAGGAACACCGGAAATGAAGAGAATTGACGCGTTTGATATAGCGAACAAGTAGTTAAGGACGTTGGGTGGGTCTGCTACTCTCAGATGAAGAGATTAGTCACGAGCAGAATTCGTGGCTCTGCGTATTAAACCTATCAGAAGACTGATGATCGGAAGAAATTGGAGGAGCCACGAAACTTCCTCGTTCTCCCTCAAAATGTACAAGTATATTTCACTATTCTTTAAGAAAGAGAAATACGACCAATAAACTAGTTTCTTTGTTTTCAAATCCCTTATTGCTGTAAACAAGCAGTCAGCTAATGTAGTTGAATTAAGCAACCTTATTAACTTCATGGTGTCGGTTAAGCATCTAGGGCTATGATTTGTATGTAGTCACAAACAACGTCTTGTGATCTATTCCAGTAGGTTATTCTTAAATGTTCCCAGTTTATTGCGAAGTAGAGATCTGCAGTTACTGAGTTTTGTGAAAATTAAGCTACAGTCTATTAACCTTAAAACACATTTCTCAAAAATTGCATAGATATAAAATGGAGACAACATATAGGCTCAGTCGTGGGTAAAGAAGCTGTAGTTACCGTTCATAGGTAGAAAAATAGGGAAATGCAACCGGGATATAATGGAGATTGTGTATAAAATATTCGTACGGCCGTTCCGAGAACGCGCTATGCGGGATGTACTACTGAATCTAAAAAGTGTATTTAACCAACACCACGAGCTGATGTGTTTCTGGAGTATTGTCTGTAAGTTGCAGTAAATGTTGCTTTCAAATGTCCTCGACTTTTGATTTAATCCCATTGCTTTAGGTAAATAATACTAAAAAAGAAAGAAGGAATGTGGGTGAATGTGAAGAAACTACACACGTGCCTTATTACAAATGTATACACAATTTTTCTAGCTTTACTCATGAAAATTTGTACCGTCCTATAGGACTTTATGCTTCCTTCTTACCCAGGCAGAATTAGAAATTTTCAGAATTTAGGTGAAACTAGAAGTCGAAATTCGCTGCAAGTACGAATGAAATATAGTATAGTGTGTTAAATATGTATGCGAAATATATATACGTGTGAAACATATGGCATATATGCGTAGGAGGACAAATCCGTATATAAAAAGCTAGATTTCTTCTGAAAGTAATTACAATACTTTCCATTCGCTCATAAGACACAGGAAGACAAAAACTTCAAATTTCGTGTGAAAATATTATATCTGCAACGAACATCCAATTAAAGCATCTTTGTAAATTAAATAACATGAAGTTCTCTACAAATTCATATTTACAGTAAATTAGCATAGCGACGTATTTAGCCTTTAAGATTTAGATTTTTCTATCGAGTACGCCCGGTGTTTTACTGATGACACGTTTCAGAGCTGGTATATTCTACTCTTTTTAAGACTAATACCAAATAGATGTACTCCAAAATTTTGTCTGTTGAATAGAGAAATCGTATAGACCCGACAAGGAAAAATTATTAGACAGTCTAGTGCCTTCATTTTATTAGCGTATTCGGCAACAAGGCATTCTGAGAGCCTTTGATTCCTTTTAAAAAAAGCCAGGGAGACATGGTAGTGCCGTAATACAAGGTGATAACGTGACGATGATACAAATATTGAGGTATTATGGAGAAGGGTAAAAGTATCAATCTGAGGTAAAGGACCCTGGTGCGGAAAAGACGGATACGAAAGTTATTAGTGAAAATAGATGTGATACTGTGTAACGATGCTGTTGACGCTAAGATTTTAGGGGAGACAACTTCAAGAAATTGTAGTGTGGAGCACAAAAAAAAAGTAAAAGTGGGCTCTGAGAAACATATCGTAAGTTATGAACATTTGTTCATCTTCGCTACTGTAAAATACATCTACTGCCAACTCTTTGGTCTCCATACTTTTAGAGGAGTTAGTGCGGACCAAGACAAGAAAAAAATGTGCATAAAATGTGGTCTCTGATATGTATACCTTAAGAGCTATGGGCAGCTTGTTCAAGAGAACTGTTTCACAGTGACGAAGATGAACAAGTTCTCATAGCATGATTGTATGATTTTTGAGCTTGTGTTTACTAAATCTTAAATCACGAATGTAGTCTCTCAGAACGCTCGAAAACTTTCGAACTCGCTCTCCAAGCCAGTCGTGGTGGATCGTTTCTATACTCCTCCCCTCCCCACCCCCCCAACCCTTCTTAAATTTCCAAGACTACGATGTTTTGTTGTCGGTTGCTTTTATTGTTGGCACCTGTTACTGATAGGTGTTGGAGTCTTCTAGACCGCGCCTCGTGAACTACCTACCTGTTTATTCAGAACCGTATCGTATAGTTCCAAATGTGTTGGCAAGAATGTGTCATTTTTAACTTCCCAGAGTCAGATAAAATTGTTAGTTGGTCTATGGAGGATGGTGTCAGTGATATAGATCAAGAAATAAACGAAAAAGACGACGATTTTACATTAGCCACTGATCTCAGTTTTGCTATCCAACAAGACTGTCATTCAGAGGAAGAACTTCGGGAAAGTTGTCGTGGGGATCTGTTTCTTCGATGAAACACTGAAAGCGTATGTTATATCGAATGTGTTCTGAATGGCAATAAAAATGTAGTTTGCACCAATGAATGTCAATTTGACACTTTTTTTGTACCTGTAGGGTGGAATTTTTATGCGCAATTTTAAACCGTGGAATTAAGTTTTTTCGGAAATTTATTTGCTACAGAGATTGTATAATTTTTCGGAATCTAAAATTCAGTAATCTAACAGTCTATGTGCACTATTTAAAAGATCCACACAAAATTAGGTGCTTCTGTGTGATAAACAGTAAAATGCTACAGACTTTGTTTAGTGCAATAAAATAAACGAGAAGATCAACACTTAAATAATTGTAAAAATAAATGTTATATAGCATAAATTAAAAATATCAAAGGATTTTGGCATTAAATCTTGGTTTAAACGTAGGAGTCCCAGAGACCCAACCTCGTGGTATACGTCAGAGAAAAGTCAGCTCGCAAGTCAAGGGCTAGGAACCATTTTCTTGTTTTTGTCCATATTTCCACCTCTGAAAGTTGCCTACACTACAGTCTTAGCAACAACAATACCAGCTCACGTATTTGAAAGTTCAGATTTTTAAAAAACAATTTTTGCTTAAGGCTTTCGAGTCGTTAATTTACAGACCACGATTCCTTATCTCGATCTGATACATTTACATTTCTCCATCATCCTTGCAAGTTTGTAACATCAATGGGTGTCCCTGTACGGTGAAGTGACAATACGGCGTCGTTTGCAGATAACAATATTGCCTGAAGATATGGCACTTGAACCCCAGAGTACTACCAATGTTGCCGCATGTGGTTCGGTGGGTGTATTCTGTAACTCACCTGCTTCGGCACCAACAAACCATACAACACTGTTCGACAAAAATGTGCAGCACCCCGAGGGAGAGGGGGAAACGAAATTAAACTACTCCGTTTGAATGTGTATGTGATGTTATGTCAATCACTGCGGAATCCAGTCAGATTTACTGTCCACTTAGTATGATGTACCCACTCTGGGCGGAATGCACACACTGATTCGATTCGGATGGCTGTCATGAATCCTTTGCATCCTCTCCTGAGGCACGCTGGTCCACACTTATTGTAACTTGTCGTTAACATCCTCGATATTGACATTAGGACGCAGTTGACATCCGAGTTGGTCCCACACGTCTTCAATTTGGGACAGATCTGGAAATTGTGCTGGTCACGATGTAATCCACTCCGTCCTTCCTAGTTGCAACTAGTGTTCAGGGTTTTCCGTGATTTCCCTAAATCGCTTCAGGCAAATGCCGGGATAGTTCCTTTGAAAGGGCACGGCCGATTTCCTTCCCAATCCTTCCCTAACCCGAGCATGAGCTCCGTCTCTAATGACCTCGTTGTCGACGGGACGTTAAACACTAACCACCACCACCACCACCACTACTAGTGTTCAGGATGGGCAACGTCTTTTCTGAAGATTGGAGAGGAGAAAGTTCACAATAATCTTTTTTGTTTACTTACCTTTCCTTGTAGGATTGGTTGCAGTTCTTCCTGCCTAGGGGTCTGATCCTTCAAGCTGAAATTCTCACATTTTAGCTCCTCGTGGTTGAATTGATCTAAATAATTTTGAAGATTGTCGTTGCAGAATTTTTGCTTTTACCTGAATTTATTATGTCAAATTTTAGTATATTGTGAGTCTTTTGAATTTTCGCATTAACAAAGCCGAAATTACATTTACATTTTTTGACAAATGAACTTCTATTAGTTTCGAATATTATTTCATAAATGAATTCAAAAATAAACATAATAAGCAGTACTAGATGGCGTAATTAATAATGGAAATTTTATGTGTACCAAATAATTCGTAATTTAAAATATTTCTAAAAAAATAATTTTAGCTGTACATTCAGAACTAGTATTTATCGATTATAATTCCTGTTCATAACTTACAGCATGAAGTATAACGTATTGTGTATAAAGGTATATGAAATTTTTCAGTACAGCAGCTGAGATAGTATTGACCTGTCCAAAATTAGAAAATTATTAGGGGTATCGATTACTATTGTTGAGGAAAAGTAATGCTAGAGGAGTGTGTCCCGTTGCAACGGGAATAACTGAACATTACGCTGACAGTTCAGAGGCATATGCCACTTGCGGAGCACAGTTGTCCTGTCGTTGAGTTTGCATTGGTGCCCTGAGTGGCAATGAATGGCACAGCAATGTGTTTTGCACTATCCCGGATGATTATCTTCGGGGAGAATGACAGCGCCCTCGTGGGAGCTCCCTTTCTTCCAATTTGTGGAGAGGCACATTGGTGTTAATTCAGGCGTCATGGCGTGGTGGAGCCATCGGGTATGACTTCATATTACGGCTGCAAAATACTAATTCTTTACAGACGAATGGAATAACTGGTAGAAGCCGACCTCGGGGAAGATGAGTTTGGATTCCTTAGAAATGTTGGAACACGTGAGGTAATACTGACCCTACGAACTATCTTAGAAAATAGATCAAGGAAAGGCAAACCTACGTTTCTAGCATTTGTAGACTAGGAGAAAACTTTTGACAACGTTGACTGGAATACTCTCTTTCAAATTCTGAAGGTAGCAGGGGTAAAATACAGGGAACGAAAGCCTATTTCCAATTTGTACAGAAACCATATGGCACTTACAGGAGTCCAGGGACACGAAAGGGAAGCAGTGGTTGGGAAGGGAGTGAGACAGGGTTGTAGCCTCTCCCCAGTGTTATTAAATATGTATATTGAGCAAGCAGTAAAGGAAACAAAAGAAAAATTCAGAGTAGGTATTAAAATCCATGGAGAAGAAATAAAAACTTCGAGGTTCACCGATGACATTGTAATCCTGTCAGAGAGAGCAAAGGACTTGGAAGAGCAGTTGAATGGAATGGACAGTGTCTTGTAAGGAGGATATAAGATGAACGTCAACAAAAGCAAAAAGAGGAAAATGGAATGTAATCGAATTAAATCGGGTGATGCGGAGGGAATTAGATTAGGAAATGAAACACTTACAGTAGTAAATGAGCTTAGCTATTTGGGGAGCAAAATAACTGATGATGGTCGAAGTAGAGAGGATATAAAATGTAGACTGGCAATGGCAAGGAAAGCGTTTCTGAAGAAGAGAAATTTGCTAACGTCGAGTATAAATTTAAGTGTCAGGAAGTCGTTTCTGAAAGTATTTGTATGGAGTGTAGCCTTGTATGGAAGAGAAACGTGGACAATAAATAGTTTAGACAAGAAGAGAATAGAAGCTTTCGAAATGTGGTGCTACAGAAGAATGCTGAAGATTAGATGGGTAGATCACATAACTAATGAGGTATTGAATAGAATTGGAGAGAAGAGGAGTTTATGGCACAACTTGACTAGATGAAGGGATCGGTTGGTAGGGCATATTCTGAGACATCGAGGGATCACCAGTTTAGTATTGGAGGGCAGCGTGGAGGGTAAAAATCGTAGAGGGAGACCAAGAGATGAATACACTAAACATATTCAGAAGGATGTAGGTTACAGTAGGTACTTGGAGATGTAGTTTGCACAGGATAGAGTAGCATGGAGAGCTGCATCAAACCAGTCTCAGAACCGAAGACCACAACAACAACAGTGAGTGAGGGAACTGTGACGGCAGAAAGGTAGGTCAATGATATCCTGCGCCCTCTCGCTAATGCGAAGTGTTGGAGGCTGAACAGCCCTTTCACTCGACAAGACAGAAGCATTGTATCCCATCTGTCGGCGTACTGAGTGAATTCTAAGTGTGAGAATGTGTTTTAATGTATGCATAGTGTGTTTGAACCAGACCCTGGGAAGCATCCCGATATTCACTTAATATGACGTGGGAAATCGGCTAATTCCGCGGGGCCAACGTTAACCATGGAAATCTTTAGGGAGCTCGAAGGCCAGCAGATTAACACAAGTCACTTCAAAAAACAGAGCAGACCTGGCAAGAAATTTGTCCTCGGACCACATACAGTGAAATGACAAATGTGTGCATGATGACTCAATGAATAAAATCACGAACTTCTGCTTTAATAGCTCGCGAAACGGGAAATTTGTGGGCAGAGAACAAGACACGCAAGGCGTAGACGGACCAAACCTTTTGCATTCTAAGCAGTCGTGGCAAAGGAGAGTGAACGAAAACCTCAAAAACGTCGTGCCGATTCACACCTCATGTCCGTTGCTTCAACCACTTCCGCAGGCCCCCGTTCCACATTGCATGGGGACTATACGTAATCATAGAGTACTGCGCTGTTCTAACCTCTCTCCCGACGCCGCTTTTGAAGCCTAGTCGGGGCAGCAATAACCACGCAGGGGAATGACACACGTCACATGCTGAGACGCCAGCTAGAAACTGACGATAGTGGGAGGGTGAAATAAGATATCACGGCTTAGTTTCAAGAAAATTAAGATCGTCAGAAAAAAAGCACTAAAAGAAAAAAAGTTGCTACACCAAGAAGGAGTTATGTGACTTAAACGAAAGTTGATGGCTGTGTTCATACACCTGAAGAGTGATTTCTACTTAAAGTTGGTGACAGTGGCAAGTCAGTGGTGCTACAAGTGCCACTATGAGCATGAGCATGCAAATCAGTTTTGCTTTAAATACACGCTGTAACGGTCGTGTTACTTATCTTTGAGATTCGACGTGATGAGTTGACGTCAGGGAAGAATGCCTTTAAGATGGCAAAGATACCATTAACAACATCTCACTGAGTTTGAACGAGGTCGTGTTAATACGAGGTACCAGAGCTGGGTTTCCTTTCTGCTGTAACACATGAGGAAGCAAGTGTGCTTTATGATGGCTCACTGACAAAATTAGCCAACAGCACGATTTTAATGAAGCACAATGTAGCTTACAACGGACGATGTTTCTTTTACTGAACACTTAGAGGCTACGGATCTCCACAGAAGAAAAATCTTAATTGCTGGAATGTAGCCACTGTAGATTGCATGGGGGCTTAATTAAAAATATTAATGAATAAATGCAATAACTTTAGTAGCTGTGTGACCGGTTAAGAAGTAACGTAACCGATCGGCCCTGACTAGTATTAGCACACAATCTGACTGCATAAAATAAAAGTAATGAATGACAAGGAATTTCCATTAACGCAATTGATTAATTAAGTCCCCTGCAACTATAAAAGCTACGGAACAACAAAGCACAAGTGTAACTGTTCTGTGTGTGGTAGTGTGACTCAACGTACATGTATCTGGCTCGGTTCTTTCTCAATACGACAAAATATTTTAAACACCATTTACAATGAACTAATTGAAAAACCAGAAATACTATAATTGCACATAGATACCAGGCTAATAAATGGACATTAGCCAGATGCTTTGTTGGCTGTACCTGTGAGCAAGAGGCATTGTCATTAAAGAAAACTGTAATACCTTTTTACCTCATTATATATGCCCGGCCCCGGTAGCTGAGTGGTCAGCGCGATATACTGTCAATCCTAAGAGCCCGGGTTCGATTCCCGGCTTCGTCCGAGATTTTCTCCGCTCAGGGACTGGGTGTTGTCTTGTCCTAATCATCATCATTTCATCTCCAACGACGCGCAAGTCGCCGAAGTGGTGTCAAATCGAAAGACTTGCACCAGGCGAGCGGTCTACCCGATGGGAGGCCCTCGTCACACGACATTTCATTTCTTTACCTCATTATATATTGATGAAAATTTTCCTTTACACCAGCATCATAAATCAAAAGTCGATCTCCTTTCTTAAATACACTGTGACAATAGCAACATCTTCCATCTATACATTACACCAACCGAACAGCATCTACTCTCTCGCCCAACTTCTGCTAACTTGAGATATGAAGTTAAATATGTAACATTTAATGTACGTAATCGAGTGTATATGACATTTTGTAAGCGTAAGGGTACTGTCACGTTTTGAATAAAGATTATTGTTTACAGCTAATGTCTGCGTTGGAATTTTTCTATGCTAACTGGGAACACATAAGGAACTATCCTGACGATCTCCGCCTTGCATTCCTGGTACCTACTACCCAGCAACGTATCGACGAGTTGGCCATTACATTCTATGGAAATAAAATTAATTATGCTGCAGCTGTAATTGTGTTGGAGGAACTGTGGTATTATAAGGCTAACCTAGAAGAGCTGATCGAACAATTTAGGGTTGCTGATAGAGAGTATGTATTTATGCCAAACGGTATAAGGTGCGCCAACAGGTACTTTGACTTTCGTCAGGGTAGATTTAGGCCACTATGGTACATTTATTAGAGCCTCAATGAGTAAAATCTCACAAGTCATACCTCAGACGCACAGCCAACGGCCATTCTAGAAAATGGCCTCACGGGTAGTGAGGTCTCCTTCTCAGGGTAGAACTAGCTACAGGCTTGTGCACAAGTTGGAAGCAGACAAGAAAAGATGGCAATGTACATGTAAATATGAGTTTTGTTTACACTATAGGTGGCAACTCTTGGCAAGGCTCTATTATGTATTGGATATTTCAGGATGGCGTACAACCTGCGTCCCGCTTTGGGATTCACAAGAAATGGCTATGAAGCTACAACCCGTGGTGTACAATCGTCCGAAGCCGGCCAACATAACAGTACTTCTAATTCAGAGGACAATGGGTGTTCAACGGAGACTACACAACCTGAGTTTGACGACGGATGGGAGGTGCCGCTGTCGCGCTTGCCAGCGCACCTACTCGGAGCTCCAGGGCCATCCGCTTCGAGTGACCCCCTTCTTCGGGCCCCAGTAGAAAGCCACGCGAGCCCACCTAGTATTGCTTGCTACTGCACCAGTGGAGGCGGCGGAAAATAATCTTCGGCGCGGTCTCTGGCGCTGTGACTGAGTGTAGCCACCTTTCAACATGATTGCTGGCAGCGGTGGTCACTACAATGTACAGTCGCATGCAGACTTGGCTCCTAGACAACCACCGAGAGGGAAGACCATTGTGTTTAGCGAATGGTTCTTTTCCATCATACTGCATCTGCAGTGGCAAATTAAGCAGCTCGTGGCACCGCAATGACGGAACGCACAGTTAAAAACCGTTTACTTTAAGGTCACCTCCGAGACAGACGCCCTGTAGAGTGCATTTCACTGACTCCAAACAGCTGCCATTGGTGACTTAAGTGCTATAAAGCGAGAGCTCATTGGAGGGCAGTATGGAGGTCTGTTGGGATTTTCGATGAAAGCGGGTTCTACTTCTGTGCCAGTGATGGCCGTGTGTTTAATAGGAGGCGGCCAGGGCCGCTCCTGCAATCAACCTCTCTGCAGCCTGACGAACTGGGCCTACACATGGGGTTGTGGTCTCGTGTGCCATTTTGCGTGACAGAATGAGTATCGTGGTTATCCCACGCACCGTGACTGCAAATTTTTACGTCAGGGTTGTGATTCGACATGTTGTACTGCCGTCTATGAACAACATCAGAGGGCGTATTTTCCAACAGTGTAACTCTCGCTCTCATACCGCTGGTGCACCTCAATATGCTCCACAAAGAGTCGAAATGTTTTCTTGGCGTATTCGATCACCAGTTCTGTCTCCAATCGAGAACACGTGGGATATCGTCGGACGAAAACTCCACCGCCATCCTTAAACGAATCATCCCTATATTGACCAAGTACAACAGGCGTGGAACTTCATCCCACAAGCTGACATCTGGCACCTGCAGACACAATGCATAAACGTTTGCGTAATTGCATAGAACATTCTGGTGGTTGTATCGGTTACCAATGAACCAACATTTCATACTGATAATGGCTTATCTCGGGCTTAAATTAACCTGAGATCTTGCACTGATGATGACCTAAATATGGTACCTAAACAAATGTATTCCTCAAATTTTGTTGTACTCCGTCTGCAGGCCACAAGTGGCCAATCGGGATCATCCGACCGCTGTGTCAACCTCAGTGGAGGATGCGAATAGAAGGGGCGTGAGGTCAGCACACCGCTCTCCCGGTCGTTATGACGGTTTTCCTTGACGGAGCCGCTACTATTCGGTCGAGTAGCTCCTCAATTGGAATCACGAGGCTGGGCGCACCCCGAAAAATGGCAACAGCGCTTGGCGGCCTGGATGGTCACCCATCCAAGTGCCGGCCACGCCTGACTGCGCTTAATTTCGGTGATCTCACGGGAACCGGTGTATCCACTGCGGCAAGGCCGTTGCCCAAAATTTCATCACTCCATGGTGTTGAGAATGTTTCCCGTCAGTGCAGTTTACCGGAATCTGACAACCAAAATATTTCAAGTTTTAGATGATCCATCGTTGAGGTGAACGTGAGACTGCAGGTGGTCATAGGCTTGTAGAATCAAGGAATACCAACAGACGTTCTCTCTATACAAGATGATTGCTACGCATTCAGTTTCGACACTACGTTATTGTTATATTCAGGCCCCTGCGCCAACTGGATGATGAAATCCAACACTTGATATTTAGGACATGAACTACACTCCTGGAAATTGAAATAAGAACACCCTGAATTCATTGTCCCAGGAAAGGGAAACTTTATTGACACATTCCTGGGGTCAGATACATCACATGATCACACTGACAGAACCACAGGCACATAGACACAGGCAACAGAGCATGCACAATGTCGGCACTAGTACAGTGTATATCCACCTTTCGCAGCAATGCAGGCTGCTATTCACCCATGGAGACGATCGTAGAGATGCTGGATGTAGTCCTGTGGAACGGCTTGCCATGCCATTTCCACCTGGCGCCTCAGTTGGACCAGCGTTCGTGCTGGACGTGCAGACCGCTTGAGACGACGCTTCATCCAGTCCACAAACATTATCAATGGGGGACAGATCCGGAGATCTTGCTGGCCAGGGTAGTTGACTTACACCTTCTAGAGCACGTTGGGTGGCACGGGATACATGCGGACGTGCATTGTCCTGTTGGAACAGCAAGTTCCCTTGCCGGTCTAGGAATGGTAGAACGATGTGTTCGATGACGGTTTGGATGTACCGTGCACTATTCAGTGTCCCCTCGACGATCACCAGTGGTGTACGGCCAGTGTAGGAGATCGCTCCCCACACCATGATGCCGGGTGTTGGCCCTGTGTGCCTCGGTCGTATGCAGTCCTGATTGTGGCGCTCACCTGCACGGCGCCAAACACGCATACGACCATCATTGGCACCAAGGCAGAAGCGACTCTCATCGCTGAAGACGACACGTCTCCATTCGTCCCTCCATTCACTCCTGTCGCGACACCACTGGAGGCGGGCTGCACGATGTTGGGGCGTGAGCGGAAGACGGCCTAACGGTGTGCGGGACCGTAACCCAGCTTCATGGAGACGGTTGCGAATGGTCCTCGCCGATACCCCAGGAGCAATAGTGTCCCTAATTTGCTGGGAAGTGGCGGTGCGGTCCCCTACGGCACTGCGTAGGATCCTACGGTCTTGGCGTGCATCCGTGCGTCGCTGCGGTCCGGTCCCAGGTCGACGGGTACGTGCACTTTCCGCCGACCACTGGCGACAACATCGATGTACTGTGGAGACCTCACGCCCCACGTGTTGAGCAATTCGGCGGTACGTCCACCCGGCCTCCCGCATGCCCACTATACGCCCTCGCTCAAAGTCCGTCAACTGCACATACGGTTCACGTCCACGCTGTCGCGGCATGCTACCAGTGTTAAAGACTGCGATGGAGCTCCGTATGCCAGGGCAAACTGGCTGACACTGACGGCGGCGGTGCACAAATGCTGCGCAGCTAGCGCCATTCGACGGCCAACACCGCGGTTCCTGGTGTGTCAGCTGTGCCGTGCGTGTGATCATTGCTTGTACAGCCCTCTCGCAGTGTCCGGAGCAAGTATGGTGGGTCTGACACACCGGTGTCAATGTGTTCTTTTTTCCATTTCCAGGAGTGTATATATTCAGTTGTTGTTAGATGTTACTAGAGCACACATCCTGTAGATAGATTTCAGTGAGACCAGGGTTCGGATATCATCATTCAATTTCTGTAGCGGCCCGAATATGAAATTAATGAGCTGTCAAAACTGTTTGCGTAATTAATATATGTTTTAGAAAGTACCGCTGCTGGTGTTCGCTGTTTCTACAAGAAGACCTCAGGTTTCCAAGAGGAGTTTTACTTAACAACATGGTTTCCTAAGTTTTTCGAAGAAGCACTAAATTTATTAATTTATTATACATTTTAAATTTGGTTTCGTACGAACATAGTGTGATTTCAGTGTACGAAATAAAAGTCGAGCGGCTGATAAACCACGAACTACAAACGCAACCGTCCAGAGTAAAAATCCCAGTCATTTCTAAGAATTCTTTCTACTTATAGCTCTTTCACTTTTGAAAGTCAGTTGTTAATGTGACACACATCAGGCTGCATCCTGGTTCGCCATCCACGTTCAACAGTAGTTCGCAATACATGTCGATAATATGTGAGAGGTTTCTCGTGCGATTCAAAGACCTCTGAATGTACCCCTCCTTTCCCCTCCTCCCCCAAGTAAACTACGAGCTCACCCTCACAATTTCAATTCTACTCTTCTTCCCTGCTCTCGTTCGTGCTCCGTAATTGCTTAACCATCGAAACAAGACAAATTTCTGCAAGGCTGTGCGCGCCGAACTTCGGCAAAAGGGCACCAAAGAGACGAGTGCTGTGTTTTCATAGTATCTAAAGTGGTCCCGAGGGAACTGTTCAGTAGCGGGACTTGAGCATAAATACAAGAGGAGGATGAAAGAGACGCCGGCCGTTGAACAACGTGTTTAGAATGAAAACACTTCAGTGCCACGGATACGGCATGGCTTGTTGTCTTTCGTGAAATATATATATTTTCGAATCGATGTCTTTTCGCAAGAGTGGGCATACTCATTGTTGAGGCTATCTGGAGGCAATGAGAAACTTTGTCACGCTTCAGGGCCATCGTTCTCGTTGCCACTGTCGAGGGTCTACCGTAAGATTGTAATAATCACCTCGAAATAGTAACTTGACGTCGTTAATTTCGTATTAATTTATAAGCACTGGAAAGGCATCAGGGCTAGATTAGTCAACGATAAGGTACTAAAAATACTGTGCGAGCGAATTTGCTCCCCGTGTAGCAGCAGTATATTATAAATAGTCGGAGCGACGAAGGATACCTGGCAAGCAGCCTGGCCCGTTTTCAAAAAGGGTCGTAGGACTGATGTTGATAATTACAGGACTATGTCGTTGACATCAGTCTGTTTTGAAATTACGGAACTTGTTTGTGTTAATACAGCTATAATTACTAAAATGTAGACTTTCACGGCCGGAAATGTCATGTCCATTATAATTATCCGGGATGCTATGCCGTGGTCGGTTGGTGAATTCTTTGTCAAATCCCAAAGAATTCTCCAACCGACCACGGCCTAGCAGCCCGGATAATTATAATGGACGTGACAGCTATAATTGTTATGATGGTTGTTATATTGTTTTCTATGAGTGATTGTATAACAATTTATTTTGGTAGGAATCCCAGAAATGGACGTGAGCCTTTTAAGTATAAAAGTTTTTGGAGAACGAAAATCTCTGCTAGAAATATCAACATAGATTCCTAAAGAAAGATCTTGCGAAACTTGCAAGGGGAGGCGACGAGGTTGTGATCAAGATTTACTTCAGATTTCGTACACCTATAGCAGGCCATTACAACAACAGAATATACAAGCAGTAAGGTGCACTACTCTGACAATTCAGAGAAAATCGCACGAGAAGCTTTACGCGCTTGTTATGTAAATCATATGTCTGTGCGAATGGTGGGGCCATAAGTATTCGTTGTGGCTATGTGGTTAGCGTTCGTGCACGGCAAGAGGCTCGTGGACGAGACGATGGCTCGAACGCCACCATAACCTAGTCTACATTTTTTTCATCACTGTAATTACTTTATTAATGTGACATTTGAGAGGTAATATAGGGAAAAAGAAAAAAAAAACACAACTTTCATCTTAATGCAGTTGTAGTAAATTTGATATATTTGACTATTAACTATCAGTAATTCAATTTTCAAGGGCAGATACAGGCTTGCAAAGCCCAAGTCAAATCTTGATACATGATAATGCCGAAGACGTTATTCACAACCAGTGATACACACTGAAGAGAAAAAGAAACTGGTACACCCGCTTAATATTCTCGAAGGCCCCCGCGACCGCAAAGAGTGCCACAACAGGACGTGGCATGGAATCGACTAATGTCTGAAGTGGTGCTGGAGGCAACTGACACCATGAGTCCTGCTGGGGTACATAAATCCGTAAGAGTAGAAGGTTGTGGAGATCTCTTCTGAACAACACGTGGTAAGGCACCCCAGATATGTTCAGTAATGTCCATTTCTGGGGAGTTTGGTGTCCAATGGAAGTTTTTAAACTCAGATGAGTGTTCCTGGAGCCACTCTGTACCAATTATGGACGTGTGGGGTATCGCACTTTCCTGCTGGAATTGCCCAAGTCAGTCGGAACGCACAATGGACATTAATGGAAGCAGATGATCATCAGAGTCTTATATAGACGTATCAGGGTCCCATATCACTCCAACTGCACACGTCCCACACCATTACAGAGCTTCCACCAGCTTGAAAAGTCGCCTGGTGACATGTAGGATCCATGGATTCATGAGGTTCTCTCCATACCCGTACACGTCCTTCCGCTCGATACAATTGGAAACGAGACTCGTCCGACCGGACAACATGTTTCCCGTCATCAACAGTGTCGACGCGCCCAGGTGAGGGGTAAAGCTCTGTCTCATGCGGTCATCAAGAGTACAAGAGTGAGCCTTTGGCTCCGAAAACCCATATCGATCACTTTTCGTTGAATGGTTCGCAAGCTGTCACTTGTTGATGGCCCTTCATTGTAATCTGCAGTAATATGGGGAAGTATTGCCCTTCTGTCACGCTGATACTTTTCTTTAGCCGTCCTTGGTCCTGTCGTTGAACCATATTTTTCCTGTAACAGCGACATCGGAGATTTGAAGTTTAACCGGCTTCCTGATATTCAGTGTACACTCGCGAAATAGTCGTACTGGAATATTCCCCGTCATCGCTACTGTGTCCCATTGCTTGTGCGCCGAGTATTACACCACGTACAAAATCACTTGATGATCTGCCATTGTAGCAGTAGTAACCGATCTAACTACTGCGCCAGACACTTACCTTATATTGGATTCTCGACCATTGCGCCGTATTCTGCCTGTCTACACACCTCTGTATTTCAATACGCATGCCTATACCAGTTTCTTTGGAACTTTAGTGTACATCTGTGGATAGGGATTAATCGTAAGAATACGGTGTCGTCATGTGGTTAGCGTTCATGCACGACAAAAGGCTCGTGGATTGGGTAAGGGTTGGAATGCCACCATTAACTTCCCTACATTTCTTTCGTCAATGGACTCAATATTTTATTTATATGACATTTGAGAGGTAACAAAAAAAACACATGTAGTGAATGTCTTATCTTTGACTATTTAATATTTGTAATTATAATTTCAAGGACGAGAGGTAGAGGCTTGGAAAATTCAAGTCAAACCTCTATGATGAGGATAACGTTATACACAATCAATAATATAGTACATCACTGTGTGCCAGACCGAAAGAGTAATGTAGAATTAGTTGTCGGATGTGCTATCGACGCCACACATTGCAGGATGTTGTCGAACAGACGTAAAATACATAAATTGAAGCTTCATGCAAATACACGGTTTTTGTCGTTACATTAAATCTCAAATGTATAAATTAAATAATGAGACCATTGATAAATGAAATATAGATAAAAAATTAAATGTTAGCGGAATTCAAACCGTCGTCTCGTCTTCGACACAATGAATGCTTACGGCCGGACCCTTTGCACAAATACATAATTTACATGTTGTTGTTGTTGTTGTTGTTGTTGTGGTCTTCAGTCCTCAGACTGGTTTGATGCAGCTGTCCATGCTACTATATCCTGCGCAAGCTTCTTCATCTCCCAGTACGTACTGCAGCCTACATCCCTCTGAATCTGCTTAGTGTATTCATCTCTTGGTCTACCTCTACGATTTTTACCCTCCACGCTGCCCTCCAATATTAAATTGGTGATCCCTTGATGCCTCAGAACATGTCCTATTAACCGATCCCTTCTTCTAGTCAAGTTGTGCCACAGACTTCTCCTCTCACCAATTCTATTCATTACCTCATTAGTTACGTGATTTACCCATCTAATCTTCAACATTCTTCTATAGCACCACATTTCAAAAGCTTCTATTCTCTTCTTGTCCAAACTAGTAATCGTCCATGTTTCACTTCCATACATGGCTACACTCCATACAAATACTTTCAGAAACGACCTCCTCACACTTAAATCTATACTCGATGTTAACAAATTTCTCTTCTTCAGAAACGCTTTCCTTGCGATTGCCAGTCTACTTTATATATCCTCCCTACTTCGACCATAATCATTTATTTTTCTCCCCAAATAGCAAAACTCCTTTACTACTTTGTCTCATTTCCTAATCTAAATCCCTCAGCATCACCCGACTTAATTCGACTACATTCCATTATCCTCGTTTTGCTTTTGTTGATGTTCATCTTATATCCTCCTTACAAGACACTGTCCTTTCCATTCAACTGCTCTTCAGAGTCCTTTTCTGTGTCTGATAGAATTACGTCATTGGCGAACCTCAAAGTTTTTATTTCTTCTCCATGGATTTTAATACCTACTCCAAATTTTTCTTTTGTTTCCTTTACTGCTTGCTCAATATACAGATTGAACAATATAACATGATTTACATAATAGACTCATAAAGCTTCTCACGCAAGCTTCTCGGAATAGACAGAATAATGCACATTACTACTTTCACATTACGTTGTTTCAAATTCCCACTGAATGTGTACAGAGTTTAAAGTAAATCCGTGATCCCAACATCGTGGACTGTAGTTTATGGCGGGTCATGGCCCATCGAACATAGGCTGGTGTGTGGTGGAGGTGACACCATTAAGTTAAGTAAAAGTTTAGACTTTGTGCATATGTACTGTTTGTGTTTTCCTCTTTTTCGTTTATAAATGTATAGCTATGGTGTTCTTTTAATCATTGACAAAGGTCTTCTTAGGCACTTGTGGGTTTTATTGATCTGAATGAGGAGTAGTTATCTACGCCGAAACCTAGGTTAACACTAGGAGCTTATTTCGCAATCGAGGCGAGGTTTCTAGTTTTTTAATATATTAACCAACGATTGCTGACGCGCTGCGATGTTTAAGGTTCTTAAAATCGTGGCCTCCTTTTGTGTGCTCGCTCAGTTACGCCACGACATCAGCAGCGTTGTAGACAGCGGTTCTCAGGCTGATGCCGTGTTCCTTGACTTCAGGATGGCATTTGATACCGTCGTACACTGCCGCTTAGTGATAAAAAGCCTATCTTACCGAGTATTGCAACTGGAATCACGACATCCTTGCAGATGTTAACGGAGCAAAATCCACAAGTGTAAAGGTAATTTCCGGAGTACCTCCAGGAGGCGTGATAGCACATTCACTGTTTACAGAGTATGTAAATGATCTAGTAGAAAGCTTCGGAACTTATTCGAGACTGTTCACAGATGATGTTTATGAGAGAGCAGTAACCCCAGAAGACAATATCAGTTCGTGGAATGACCTGCAGAAGGTTTTTATTTGTTTGTTTATTTACACGTCTAGTTCTGTAGGACCAAATTGAGGGGCAAATCTCCAAGGTCATGCAACGTGTCAGTACATGAAATTACAACATAAAAGTAATAACTGAAAATATGACGTTTATGAATCCAAAACAAGACAAGACACAAGTTTTTTTAACGCAATCAACGATATAATATAGGAATCAGCTTAATTTGCAAGGGGAACTCCTCGACAGAATAGGAGGAGTGACCCCTGAGGATGCTCTTCAGTTTCGATTTAAAAGTGGGTGAATTACTAATAAGACCTTTGAATTCTGGCGGTAGCTCATTGAAACCGAATGCAGCAGTATACTGCACCGCTTTCTGCACAAGTGTTAATGAAGTCCGATCCAAATGCAGATTGAATTTCTGCCTAGTATTAACTCTGTGAAAGCTGCTTATTCTTGGAAATAAGCTGATATTGTTAACGTGAAACGGCAATAAAGAATACATATTTTGAGGGGACAGTGTCAGAATACCCAGACTAGTGAACAGATTTCACACTTGCTTGGCGAACTTACGCCACTTATTGCCACTTATTGCCAGAACTGCTAGTTTCTGAGCCAAAAATATTCTTTGAGAGTGAGAAGTGTTACTTGAAAATGTAACAGCATATGACATAAGCGAATGAAAGCAAGAAAAGTACACTAGTTTTCGTGTCGAACGATCACTTACTTCAGATACCGTTCGAATAGTAAAAATGGCAGCATTAAATCTTTGAACAATATCCTGAAGGTGGGCTTTCAGTTTCACCAATCATATACCTATTCTGCGAAATTAAAACGTCTGGTCCTTTTTTTTTAATTGTGTGTTAGATTCTGTAAAAACGGTGTCTTACTGTTACTTTATTTTCTATTATTATCTATTATTTACGAATGGTGCATTATTGACGAATGGCGTTCTGCTCGCGTTGATGCCGTTTATGGCTTGGCAACTTCTCATAGCGATAGTGGCATCTTGTTTTCTTAGTGTGTCTACTAGTGTCACAACGTTTGCTCGCCTTATCTGCCCGTCAGTGGCAGCAGCAGCGCTTGTCGATAGCTCGTAATGTGGTACCATCTTTGGAGCGGCCTCTAGTATTTCGGGGTCGTCGTGTGTCGAGGGTAGTTGAGTTGGGACGGAGCAGCAGTGAGGTCCGGACAAATGGCTCTGAGCACTATGGGACTCAACATCTTAGGTCATCAGTCCCCTAGAACTTAGAACTACTTAAACCTAACTAACCTAAGGACATCACACACACCCATGCCCGAGGCAGGATTCGAACCTGCGACCGTAACAGCCCCGCTGTTCCGGACTGCAGCGCCAGAACCGCACGGCCACCGCGGCCGGCGAGGTCCGGACAGCCAGTGCTCGAGTGACCGCTGGCGATACACATGCACTGTCTGACGGAAGGATGTGGTCGTCAGAGTGCACGGCCACGCCAAGGACCGGATTCAGCGAGTTTTAGTTGGATGGACCGTGATATTCGAATAGTGCAACATTCACCTGTGTGTGTATGTCATCCCGTCGAAATGCCCTCATGGCAATCAGATGTCAGTCGACGACTTATACTGGGATAGCTCCCGTGCCCGACTTGAGTGGGGACGACCTTTGGTTGGTCGTGTGGTCGAGCGTCGCAGCGGACGACGTGCGTTTGGTCTCGGAAGCACTGCTGGCTTCTCTGTGTTTGAGCCGACTTTTAATTCGTCCGTGTTGTTTCACAGTGACTGGTTTTTGTATTGAGACTTGCTGGTGGAATTGTTTTCCCGTATCCATGTGCATCTTGTGGTTTTGAAAGAAAATTTATTTTAATATATACTAAGATGGTATCTGTTCTTTCGGATATGTCCGAAAGAACAGATTCCATCGGTGACCATGCAGATCGTTAGAATGAAATTACAATGAAATGAACACCCTTCGCTGCTTACAGGCGTTGACATACGTCAACGGGGACAGATGAAAATGTGTGCCCCGACCGGGACTCGAACCCGGGATCTCCTGCTCACATGGCAGACGCTCTATCCATCTTTTTTTTATAAAAAACCTTTATTAAAAAAAACAATGTTACACATTCCAAATACATACTAAGTTATACAAACATGAAGTTATTTAAACAAATCGGTTGATCATTTCAATTACGCTGACGTTAAGCAAAGACAACAGAAGATTGTGTTACTGACTAAATTACCAGAAAGATTTAAATTAAAAATCAAGAAAAAAATTTTAAAGACATTCAAACTTCAACCTGAAGAAGTAAAATCTGCACTTTGAATTATGAGCTGCAATCTTTACAGAAGCATAATTAGTTCTTTATGATGGATATCAGCAAGTTGGTGGGATAATTTTAAATATAAAGCAGTTTAATAATCATATTAGACAATTTCTGAAATACTTGAGAAAGGTGGAAAGGGGATATATAATAAAGTTGACTAGCCTTCGAACTACACTTTCTGGACATTAATGGAACCTAAGTATCTGAAGTGATCAGATCTATATAATCAGTCTTTCACTGCAAAAATGAACAGGGTAATGTGCCAGCCATTGAATATTACATTTATCAGATGGAATCTTATGGTTTTAACCAATCGATAAGGATATTTCTATAAAAAATTTCTATTTCTAGTATAAGCCAATAATACACCTTTAATGTTTTGTGTTTGGCACTATTAGACACACAATCTGAATGTCACATAAGTTTTGTACATTAGCTTATAAATTTCCAATAACTACTCTCTGAAGTAGAAAAAGCACACATCATAAATATACTGTAAAATCTTAAATAGTATAATTAAGGTAACTACAATACATCACTGTCAACACAGTCTTCTTTTTTATGTTAACCAATGTCCATTCTTTCAAATACAATTTTTAGCATATTACCGAACTTTTTCTTGTGATGTGAATAGCTTCTAATTTTGTGGAACTCACACAGCATGTGTACCTTGAACTCTATGATGCTATCGGATCCTAATTTGTTAAGGACGTAGTTAACAAAATTTCCCAGGAACCAGTACACATCCATCTGAGCCACCGAAGACACAGAGGATAGCGCCACTGCAGGGATTTATCTCTGGCACGCCTCCCGCGAAACCCACTTTCTCAACGTATTGTCCCGCACTACATTCGTAGTGCCCCCCGCCCATTATACTCATTACTCGCGGCGCGTTGCCGATTCCCGTAAGAGTTCGGGCACTGTTGGTGCATTCGCACAGAAGAAGAAGATGGTCAAGTGGACGGTGGGCCTTAACTGTATATATAATAAAGTAGAGATACCATCTTAGTATATACAGAGTTAAGGCTTACCAGCCACTTGACCATCTTCTTCTTCTGTGCGAATGCACAAACAGAGCCCGAACTACTACGGGAATCGGTAACGCGTCGCGAGTAATGAGTGTAATGGGCAGGGGCGGTACGAATGTATTGCGGGACAATACGTTGAGAATGTGGGTGTCGCGGGAGGCGTGCCAGAGATAAATCCCT
Organism: Schistocerca serialis cubense; assembly: GCF_023864345.2. NCBI lineage: Eukaryota > Metazoa > Arthropoda > Insecta > Orthoptera > Acrididae > Schistocerca > Schistocerca serialis. The sequence continues at coordinate 216,527,263 of NC_064647.1, read as the reverse complement.
GCAGTCGCGTTATCCTCTGTGTCCTCGGTGGCTCATATGGATAGATCGTCTGCCATGTAAGCAGGAGATCCCGGGTTCGAGTCCCGGTCGGCGCACACATTTTCAAACTGTCCCCGTTGACGCATGTCAACGCTGTAAGCAGTTAAGGGTGTTTATTTCATTGTAATTTCGTTTATTTTAATGCTGTCTGTGTACTGGATTTGGTGAGGAGTTGCGAAGGTAGATCAGTTGGGTTTGGGAAGGAGCAGTTGGGAGGTCCGCGGCGCGAGGGCAGGCCGGGACCACTGGCGGCGTGCGGGCACTGTCGGATCGAGGGGCTGTAGCCGGCGACCGAACCCAGGACGTCTGGAGTTGAGTGAACCGTGTCTAGTACTGAAACCTACACTGTTTGAGGTCTCGCTGTTGTTTAAATCTTGCTGCTCCCAGGGTCGGCAAGACCCGGTGCAATAAGTGCAGTCTGTCGGGTAGGCGGAAGCTGTTAGCCGCCTTCTACTGCTTGATGTTATTTTCGATTTGGTATAAATCTTATTCTGAAGTGCCACCAGCCGTATTTTCTGCCTTGTGGCCGCTAACGGGCCAGTTACCTGCCTTGAAGGTTAGTGTACCTTCCCGGCACTGTACCTTTGCTCGTCGTGCTGATGTTGTCCGACACGGCGTCTATATCTACATATACATGAATACGCTGCAATTCACATTTAAGTGCTTGGCAGAGGGTTTATCGAACCACAATAATACTATCTCTCTACCATTCCACTCCCGAACAGCGCGCGGGAAAAACGAACACCTAAACCTTTCTGTTCGAGCACTGATATCTCTCATTTTATTTTGATGATCATTCCTACCTAAGTAGGTTGGGCTCAAAAAAATACACTCCAGGAAATTGAAATAAGAACACCGTGAATTCATTGTCCCAGGAAGGGGAAACTTTATTGACACACTCCTGGGGTCAGATACATCACATGATCACACTGTCAGAACCACAGGCACATAGACACAGGCAACAGAGCATGCACAATGTCGGCACTAGTACAGTGTATATCCACCTTTCGCAGCAATGCAGGCTGCTATTCTCCCATGGAGACGATCGTAGAGATGCTAGATGTAGTCCTGCGGAACGGCTTGCCATGCCATTTCCACCTGGCGCCTCAGTTGGACCAGCGTTCGTGCTGGACGTGCAGACCGCGTGAGACGACGCTTCATCCAGTCCCAAACATGCTCAATGGGGGACAGATCCGGAGATCTTGCTGGCCAGGGTAGTTGACTTACACCTTCTAGAGCACGTTGGGTGGCACGGGATATATGCGGACGTGCATTGTCCTGTTTGAACAGCAAGTTCCCTTGCCGGTCTAGGAATGGTAGAACGATGGGTTCGATGACGGTTTGGATGTACCGTGCACTATTCAGTGTCCCCTCGACGATCACCAGTGGTGTACGGCCAGTGTAGGAGATCGCTCCCCACACCATGATGCCGGGTGTTGGCCCTGTGTGCCTCGGTCGTATGCAGTCCTGATTGTGGCGCTCACCTGCACAGCGCCAAACACGCATACGACCATCATTGGCACCAAGGCAGAAGCGACTCTCATCGCTGAAGACGACACGTCTCCATTCGTCCCTCCATTCACGCCTGTCGCGACACCACTGGAGGCGGGCTGCACGATGTTGGGGCGTGAGCGGAAGACGGCCTAACGGTGTGCGGGACCGTAGCCCAGCTTCATGGAGACGGTTGCGAATGGTCCTCGCCGATACCCCAGGAGCAACAGTGTCCCTAATTTGCTGGGAAGTGGCGGTGCGGTCCCCTACGGCACTGCGCAGGATCCTACGGTCTTGGCGTGCACCCGTGCGTCGCTGCGGTCCGGTCCCAGGTCGACGGGCACGTGCACCTTCCGCCGACCACTGGCGACAACATCGATGTACTGTGGAGACCTCACGCCCCACGTGTTGAGCAATTCGGCGGTACGTCCACCCGGCCTCCCGCATGCCCACTATACGCCCTCGCTCAAAGTCCGTCAACTGCACATACGGTTCACGTCCACGCTGTCGCGGCATGCTACCAGTGTTAAAGACTGCGATGGAGCTCCGTATGCCACGGCAAACTGGCTGACACTAACGGCGGCGGTGCACAAATGCTGCGCAGGTAGCGCCATTCGACGGCCAACACCGCGGTTCCTGGTGTGTCCGCTGTGCCGTGCGTGTGATCATTGCTTGTACAGCCCTCTCGCAGTGTCCGGAGCAAGTATGGTGGGTCTGACACACCGGTGTCAATGTGTTCTTTTTTCCATTTCCAGGAGTGTATATTCGCATTCGGTAGAGAGAGTTTTTGGCTGAAATTTCGTAAATAGATCTCGCCGCGATGAGAAACGTCTTTGCTTTAATGACTTCCATCCCAACTCGCGTATCATATCTGCCACACTCTCTCTCCTATTACGTGATAATACAAAACGAGCTGCGCTTTTTTGCACCCTTTCGATGTCCTCAGTCAGTCCCACCTGGTAAGGATCCCACACCGCGCAGCGCCCCCTGCGGGTCCGGGGATTAGAATAGGCCCGAGGTATTCCTGCCTGTCGTAAGAGGCGACTAAAAGGAGTCTCTCCCACTCACGGGGGTAGTTAGCACCTGCGTCCGGAGACGGACGGTTCACGACCTCTATTTGTGGTCATCTTGCTTTTTCACTTCTCTTTTCTTCCTACCTTTGGTTGGTTCCTTTCTTTGCTCTTCTCCACCTCACTGTCTTCCTTACTCTTTCCCCCGCAAAATCTCCTTGCCTTCTTATTGCCTCCTTCTCCTTGCCTTCTCATTGCCTTCTCATTGCCTTCTTCTCCTTGCGTTCTCATTGCCTTCTTCTCTTTGCCTTCTCATTGCCTTCTTCTCCTTGCCTTCTCATTGCCTTCTCCTTGCCTTGTCCTTGCCTTCTTCTCCTTGCCTTCTCATTGCCTTCTTCCCCTTGCCTTCTTCTCCTTGCCTTCTCATTGCCTTCTTCTCCTTGCCTTCTCTGGTCTCCGCCTCGGCGTTTGAGACAGTCTGTCCTCTCTCTCTCTCTCTCCTTTTTCCTCTTCTTCCTTCCTCCCTGTGCGCGCCTGAAGGCCGACCCACGCGTTCGCACGCGTAGCCGGTGACGGGGTAACGCGTAATTCCCCGCCCTGGGTAGACAAGTAAGGCACGTACGTACCCCCTGGTAAAGGCCAGGCCCGGGGAGGGGTGATTGCCTGAGCTGATACCTTCTGACCATGCCGATTGGTCCCTCCGTCTGTTTCTCGGGAGGTGTGACCAGAAGTGTAAACATTCACCTAAGGCGGGAGTGCCCTCTAAGAGAGTCCCCACAAGGAAGGAGCGCGCCATCGGAGACGCTGGCAATCGTGGGGGATTCCTCCGCAATGGATTTCACTCCATCTGTCTCGACTTCTGCCCAAAAACGGAAACGTGACCAGCCACCAGTGACAAAAGTACTACCGCCTGCCCCACAGTTCCTCGTCGTTTCTCGATCTGAGGACGGAAAGGATTTTTCCTCTGTCAACCCTTTCGTTATCCAGAAGGGTGTAGATGCCATAGCCGGATCTGTCAAATCTTGTACCAGGTTGCGTAACGGTACCTTATTACTAGAAACTGAGAGCGCCTTTCAGGCACAAAAACTGCTTCGGGCCACACTCCTGTACACGTTCCCTGTGCGGGTGGAGGCTCACCGAACTTTGAATTCGTCTCGTGGTGTGGTCTATACTAGCTCCCTCGACGGATTGACTGACGAGGAGATTCAATCATTCCTCGCTGAGCAGGGCGTGACGGCTGTCCATAGGGTCATGAAAAAGTTCAACAATGACCTTGTACCGACCCGGACACTTTTCTTGACCTTTGATAGTGTTAAGCTGCCATCGCGCATCAAGGCGGGCTACGAGGTTATTTCTGTTCGCCATATGTCCCGACACCTACGCGCTGTTACCAGTGTCAGCGTTTCAATCACACACGACAGTCTTGTTCCAATGCGGCTAAATGTCACTTGTGGCAGGGATGCCCATGAGGTGACTGTCGACCTCCGTCTCCTCATTGTGTGAACTGTCAGGGTGACCATGCCGCATCCTCCCGCGACTGTCCTGTCTATAAGGAAGAACGCTGTATCCAAGAAATTCGGGTCAAAGAGAAAGTGTCCACCTCGGCTGCTCGCAAGCTATTGGCTAGTAGGAAGCCCACGCTGCTCCCAGCGGGGAAATACAGTACTGTCCTCGCCTCTCCTCGGACTACCAGGGAGGTGGCAACCCAGACATGCGATCTGACCTTCAGCACCACGGTCGCCCGTTCGGCCAGTGCTAAGATCGCCCGGTCGACGTCTCCTCTTCCTCCCGTCACTCCACAGACACCAGCACCTTCATCAGCTTCTGCCAAGACGAAGACCCAGAAGTCAGATGCACGGGCCTTCAAGAAGGAACCGCCCCGTACAGACTTCTTACGTACCTCGACCTCCCAGCCTTCGACCGGTACTTCCACCAAACGTCCTTCCAAGAAGGCGCATAGGAAGCACAGTTCTCCTTCTCCGCCACGGCGCATTTCTTCTCCTGCGCCACCCAGCGGTTGCCGCCCCAGGCCGTCATCCGTTTCGCCTGGCCGCACCGCTGGCAGCCGAACATCTGGCCGTTCACCGGCGGAGGAAGCTCCCCCTCCCGGCCATCTTCCCAAGATGGCCGATGGACCTATAGAACCAATGGACGATGACTGTCCGCCTACTGATAGCGGCGGCAGTGCTCGCTCGAAGCCAGGCCCTCAGCGGCCTTCGAGGTGACCCCTTATTTCGTCTTCCTTTTCTTCTTACGATGGCACTTATTCACTGGAATATTCGCAGCATTCGCTCCAACCGAGAGGACTTGAAGTTGCTGCTCCGCTTGCACCGTCCGCTCGTCGTCGCCCTCCAGGAAACGAAGCTACGCCCATGCGATCAAATTGCCTTGGCACACTACACCTCTGTGCGTTTTGACCTACCCCCTGTGGTAGGTATCCCGGCCCATGGAGGGGTTATGTTGCTGGTCCGGGATGATATTTACTACGATCCCATCACGTTGCACACCGGCCTGCAGGCAGTAGCCATCCGCATTACTCTCCCCACTTTTACATTTTCCATTTGTACCGTTTACACTCCATCGTCATCTGCCGTTCCCAGGGCAGACATGATGCAACTTATTGCTCAGCAACCTGCACCATTTTTGTTAACTGGAGACTTCAATGCCCACCATCCCCTTTGGGGCTCTCCAGCATCCTGCCCGAGGGGCTCCCTGTTAGCAGACCTTTCCAACCACCTCAATCTTGTCTGCCTCAATACTGGCGCCCCTACTTTTCTTTCGGACACATCTCACACCTATTCCCATTTAGACCTCTCTATATGTACTCCCCAACTTGCACGGCGGTTTGAGTGGTATGCACTTTCTGATACATATTCGAGTGACCACTTCCCGTGTGTTATCAATCTCCTGCAGCATACCCCCTCTCCGTGCTCCTCTAGTTGGACCATCTCCAAGGCAGACTGGGGGCTCTTCTCTTCCAGGGCGACCTTTCAGGATAAAACCTTCACAAGCTGCGATCGTCAGGTCGCACACCTCACGGACGTCATTCTCGCTGCTGCTGAATATTCCATCCCTCACCCTACTTCTTCTCCACGTCGCGTACCGGTCCCCTGGTGGACTGCAGCATGTAGAGACGCTTTACGTGCTCGTCGACGTGCTTTACGCACCTTTAAACGCCACCCTACAGTGGCGAATTGTATCAATTATAAACGATTACGTGCGCAGTGTCGTCGTATTATTAAAGAAAGCAAGAAAGCGAGCTGGGCTGCTTTCACAAGCACCTTCAACAGTTTTACTCCTTCTTCTGTTGTCTGGGGTAGCCTGCGCCGGCTATCTGGCACTAAGGTCCACTCACCAGTTTCTGGCTTGACGGTCGCGAATGACGTCCTTGTGGCCCCTGAGGATGTCTCCAATGCCTTCGGCCGCTTTTTCGCCGAGGTTTCGAGCTCCGCTCATTACCACCCTGCCTTCCTCCCCCGCAAACAGGCAGAGGAGGCTAGGCCACCTAACTTCCGCTCCTCGAATCGTGAAAGTTATAATGCCCCATTCACCATGCGGGAACTCGAAAACGCACTTGGCCGATCACGGTCCTCCGCTCCAGGGCCTGATTCATATTCAGATGCTGAAGAACCTTTCTCCTGCGGGTAAAGGTTTTCTTCTTCGTACTTACAATCGCATCTGGATTGAGGGACATGTTCCCGCATGCTGGCGCGAGTCTGTTGTTGTCCCGATTCCTAAGCCGGGGAAGTACAAGCACTAGCCTTCCAGTTATCGACCCATCTCGCTTACCAGCTGTGTCTGTAAAGTGATGGAGCGAATGGTTAACTCTCGATTGATTTGGCTGCTCGAGTCTCGACGCCTACTTACCAATGTACAATGTGGATTTCGTAGGCGCCGCTCTCCTTTCGACCATCTGGTTACCTTGTCGACCTTCATTATGAATAACTTCTTGCGGAAGCGCCCGACCGCGGCTGTGTTCTTTGATCTGGAGAAGGCTTACGACACCTGTTGGAGGGCGGGCATTCTCCGCACCATGCATACATGGGGACTTCGTGGTCGCCTCCCTCTTTTTATTCGTTCCTTTTTAATGGATCGACAGTTCAGGGTACGTGTGGGTTCTGTCCTGTCAGACACCTTTCACCAGGAGAATGGGGTGCCACAGGGCTCAGTTTTGAGCGTCGCTCTCTTCGCCATAGCGATCAATCCAATAATGGATTGCCTCCCAGCTGATGTATCAGGCTCCCTTTTCGTAGACGATTTTACCATCTATTGCAGCGCGCAGCGTACGTGTTTCCTGGAGCGCTGTCTTCAGCATTCTCTTGACCGTCTTTACTCCTGGAGTGTCGCCAATGGCTTCCGTTTTTCTGCCGAGAAGACGGTCTGTATTAACTTCTGGCGCTACAAAGAGTTTCTCCCACCGTCCTTACGACTCGGTCCCGTTGCTCTCCCATTCGTGGAGACAACAAAATTTTTAGGTCTTACATTTGACAGGAAACTTAGTTGGTCTCCACATGTGTCATATTTGGCTGCCCGTTGTACCCGTTCTGTAAATGTCCTCCGTGTTCTCAGTGGTATGTAGTGGGGAGCGGATCGAACCGTCCTGCTTCGTCTATATCGGTCGATCGTCCGCTCCAAGCTGGATTATGGGAGCTTCGTATACTCCTCTGCACGGCCATCCATTTTACGCCGCCTCAACTCCATACAACATCGGGGTTTACGACTTGCGATCGGAGCATTTTATACTAGTCCCGTCGAGAGTCTTCATGCCGAAGCCGATGAATTGCCACTCACCTACCGGCGCGATATACTGCTTTGTCGGTATGCCTGTCGGCTACTGTCAATGCCCGACCACCCGTCTTATCGTTCCTTTTTTGACGACTCTCTCGACAGTCAATACGGGTTGTATGTCTCTGCCCTGCTACCCCCTGGAGTTCGCTTTCGTCGCCTCCTTCAACACCTTAATTTTTCGCTCCCTGCAACCTTTCGAGTGGGCGAGAGCCACACGCCACCTTGGCTCCAGGCTCAGGTTCGCGTCCACCTTGACCTCTGCTCGCTCCCGAAGGAGGTTACCCCCGGTTCAGTCTACCACTCCCGTTTTATCGAACTTCGTTCGAAGTTCATTAATATGACCTTCATTTATACAGATGGCTCTAAGACCAATGACGGGGTTGGGTGTTCCTTTATTGTCGGGGCACAAAGTTTCAAATACCGGCTCCATGGCCTTTGTTCGGTCTTCACAGCTGAGCTCTTTGCCCTCTACAAGGCTGTCCTTTACATCTGCCGCCACCGACATTCTGCATATGTCATCTGCTCCGATTCCCTGAGCGCTATCCAGAGCCTCAGTGATCCGTACCCGGTTCACCCTTTCGTGGGTTCCTGGCCATGTCGGTATCCCTGGGAACGAAGCTGCAGATGCCGCGGCCAAGGCTGCGGTCCTCCAGCCTCGGACAGCATCTTGTTGTGTCCCTTCGTCAGATTGTAGCAGGGTAATTTGTCGGCGCATTTTATCGCAGTGGCATGCCGATTGGGCTGCACTTACAGACAACAAACTTCGGGCCCTGAAACCTCTTCCCGTGTCTTGGACGTCCTCCTCACGCCCTTCTCGGCGGGAGGAGGTCGTTTTGGCCCGGTTGCGAATTGGCCACTGCCGGTTCAGCCATCGCCATCTGCTGACGGCTGCGCCGGCGCCGTTCTGCTCCTGTGGGCAATTGCTGACGGTCTGCCATATTTTAACGGTCTGTCCGGATTATAACACCCTGCGTCTTTATCTTGGCCTGCCATGTACTGTAGAAGTCATTTTAGCGGATGACCGACGAGCAGCTGCTCGCGTTCTTCATTTTATCAATTTGACAACCCTCTCAAAGGACATTTGATTCTGCTGTTTTCCTTTTTTAATCCTATGCCTGTCAGTCTGTCTTTTATCGTGTTTTCCGTTTCGTTGCTGTTTTAAACTTGTGACTCGCGGTGCATTCCTCACATCGTCTGGGCGCTAATGACCGTTGCAGTTGTGCGCCCTAAAACCACAAAAAAAAAAAAACACCGCGCAGCAATATCCTAACCGAGGACGAACGAGTGTAGTGTAAGCTGTCTCTTTAGTGGACTTGTTGCATCTTCTAAGTGTCCTGCCTATGAAACGCAACCTTTGGCTCGTCTTCCCCACAATATTATCTATGTGGTCTTTCCAACTGAAGTTCTTCGTAATTTTAACACCCAGGTACTTAGTTGAATTGACAGCCTTGAGAATTGTACTATTTATCGAGTAATCGAATTCCAACGGATTTCTTTTGGAACTCATGTGGATCACCTCACACTTTTCGTTATTTAGCGACAGCTGCCACCTGCCGCACCATACAGCGATCTTTTCTAAATCACTTTGCAACTGATACTGGTCTTCGGATGACCTAACTAGACGGTAAATTACAGCATCATCTGTAAACAACGTAAGAGAACTGCTCAGATTGTCACCCAGGTCATTTATATAGATCAGGAACAGCAGAGGTCCCAGGACGCTTCCCTGGGGAACACCTGATATCACTTCAGTTTTACTCGATGATTTGCCGTCTATTACTACGAACTGCGACCTTCCTGACAGGAAATCACGAATCCAGTCGCACAACTGAGACGATACCCCGTACGCCCGCAGCTGGATTACAAGTCGCTTGTGAGGAACGGTGTCAAAAGTTCTCCGGAAATTTAGAAATGCGGAATCAAATTGAGATCTCCTGTCGATAGCGGCCATTACTTCGTGCGAATAAAGAGCTAACTGCGTTGCACAAGAACGCTGTTTTCTGAAACCATGCTGATTACGAATCAGTAGATCGTTCCCTTCGAGGTGATTCATAATGTTTGGATAGAATATATGCTCCAAAACCCTATTGCAAACTGACGTCAATGATACAGGTCTGTAGTTCAATGGATTACTCCTACTACCCTTCTTACACACTGGTGCGACCTAAGCAATTTTCCAGTCTGTGGCGTGTGGTGCGACAGGCTCTTGAATTGTATTGTGCATATGTTTTTGGGAGGTCCACCTTGGTTCTAGTATTTCCTTCGGCCTTGGGTGTGTTTCTGAAGACGTGGTGCTGTCCGTCTCTTCGCCCTTGCCTTAAAATATTCCGTCGTTGTACCAGTGCTCGGACGCTAGGCAGATTGGTTCGTCGGTCGGTCGGCGCTTAAGTTACCCCTAGTGTGAGTTGCCACCGTGTTACGAGAGTAGAACACTTTTCTGTCGGTCTCGCCGCTTACACAGCTGTAGTCACCTTCCTCAGGTTGATCCAGGGAGCACTGTCTGTGGATCACTCCGTGTTATTTGGAGAAGTTGTCATAATTGTTTAAAATTTACCCTAATGTTTTAACATGTTATTGCCTTCCCCCTTAATGCCTTCAGCCCTTAATGATTTGTAAACTGCTTGTGGCCTTCAGCCGACAAATAATTTTCATTCCTGTTTTAGTGAGGCCTTCAGCCGTCACTATACAGGGTTGATTGTTAAAAGAAGATATCTTAAGTATTTTTTAATGTGTAACTGCCATCCTCACTTGTAATTCAGACCTTTACCCGTTGTCTATTCTGAAATTGCTGCTGGCCTTCGGCCGTTGAGTGTGTGTAACATTGCTTATGGCCTTCAGCCGATAATAGTTTGCAATTCTTCTAGTACGGCTTTCAGCCACCAGTGTAGTAACATCTATAAAAGAGGTTGTGAAGAGTTTTTTCTTTTTTTAAAATAAAGTGTATGTGTTCTCTGTGCAACCAACGGTAGCTGATTAGGCCCCGTCCACACTTTACCTGCTTACCCGAAGTCCCACGTCTCACAGCATGCTCTGGCAGTTGATAGTGAACGGAAAATTGAACTTACTGCACATACATAGGAAAAGGAAGCCACTACTGCACAACTACCCCGCTGATGAGAAACCCCTAGGTACATTACCTACAGTAAAATATCTAGTAGTAACTGTTTACAGGGTGTTTCAAAAATGACCGGTATATTTGAAACGGCAATAAAAACTAAACGAGCAGCGATAGAAATACACCGTTTGTTGCAATATGCTTGGGACAACAGTACATTTTCAGGTAGACAAACTTTCGAAATTACAGTAGTTACAATTTTCAACAACAGATGGCGGTCTGGGAAACTCTATAGTACGATATTTTCCACATATCCACCATGCGTAGCAATAATATGGCGTAGTCTCTGAATGAAATTACCCGAAACCTTTGACAACGTGTCTGGCGGAATGACTTCACATGCAGATGAGATGTACTGCTTCAGCTGTTCAATTGTTTCTGGATTCTAGCGGTACACCTGGTCTTTCAAGCGTCCCCACAGAAAGAAGTCACAGGGGTTCATGTCTGGCGAATAGGGAGGCCAATCCACGCCGCCTCCTGTATGTTTCGGATAGCCCAAAGCAATCACACGATCATTGAAATATTCATTCAGGAAATTAGACGTCGGCCATGCGATGTGGCCGGGCACCATCTTGCATAAACCACGAGGTGTTCGCAGTGTCGTCTATGGCAGTTTGTACCGCCACAAATTCACGAAGAATGTCCAAATAGCGTGATGCAGTAATCGTTTCGGATCTGAAAAATGGGCCAATGATTCCTTTGGAAGAAATGGCGGCCCAGACCAGTACTTTTTGAGGATGCAGGGACGATGGGACTGCAACATGGGGCTTTTCGGTTCCCCATATGCGCCAGTTCTGTTTATTGACGAAGCCGTCCAGGTAAAAATAAGCTTCGTCAGTAAACCAAATGCTGCCCACGTGCATATCGCCATCTATCCTGTGCACTACATCGTTAGCGAATGTCTCTCGTGCAGCAATGGTAGCGGCGCTGAGGTGCTGCCGCGTTTGAATTTTGTATGGATAGAGGTGTAAACTCTGGCGCATGAGACGATACGTGGACGTTGTCGTCATTTGGACCACAGCTGCAACACGGCGGACGGAAACCCGAGGCCGCTGTTGGATCACCTGCTGCACTAGCTGCGCGTTGCCCTCTGCGGTTGCCGTACGCAGTCGCCCTACCTTTCCAGCACGTTCATCCGTCACGTTCCCAGTCCGTTGAAATTTTTCAATCAGATCCTTTATTGTATCGCTTTTCGGTCCTTTGGTTACATTAAACCTCCGTTGAAAACTTCGTCTTGTTGCAACAACACTGTGTTCTAGGCGGTGGAATTCCAACACCACAAAAATCCTCTGTTCTAAGGAATAAACCATGTTGTCTACAGCACACTTGCACGTTGTGAACAGCACACGCTTACAGCAGAAAGACGACGTACAGAATGGCGCACCCACAGACTGCGTTGTCTTCTATATCTTTCACATCACTTGCAGCGCCATCTGTTGTTGAAAATTGTAACTACTGTAATTTCGAAAGTTTGTCTACCTGAAAATGTACTGTTGTCCCAAGCATATTGCAACAAACGGTGTATTTCTATCGCTGCTCGTTTAATTTTTATTGCCATTTCAAATATACCGGTCATTTTTGAAACACCCTGTACAACGACCTTGAATGGAATGACCAGGCAAAACAAATAGCAGGTGAAGCAGATGCAGATTCATAGAAAGATCTTAAGGAAACGTAACTAATCCACGAAAGAAGTGCCTAATACGGCGTTTTTTCGACCGTTTCTTGAGTTTTGTTCGTGAAGATGGTATTCTTACCAGGTAGGACTGGTAAAAGAAACAGAGAAGGTCCAACGAAAGGCGACGCGTTTCGTCACAGGTTCGTTTAGGCGGTGCGTGAGCGTTCCAGAAGCAGTCAAAGTACTCTACTGACAGGCGTTACAAGAGAGGTGTTGCGCATCACGGAGAGGTATACAACTGAAATTTTGAGAGAGTACTTTCCAGGCAGGGCGGGCGCTGATAACCTCGCTGTTGTGCGCCCTAAAACACTAATCATCATCATCATCCAGGCAGGGGCGGAGCACATATTACCTCGTCCTTCAGACATCTCACATAATGATTACGACGGGTAACTTCGAGAAATTAAAGCTACAACAGAGGATTATCATTTTTCCCATGTGCCATTGGCGAGATTAACAAGGTGGCGGAGAGCAGGTACCCAGAAATACCCTGTGCCACGGATATAAGACAAGTCTAAAGTCTTGATACACACTGGATTCCCGCGACACAGCATCGCAGGATGCCGCAAGAGGAGTCGTAATGGCGCATCCCACCTCCACGTTATCAAAAGACTGACAGTGACTGGAAATCGCCGAGTGTGTGTGTGATGACGTCTTGGTGCCATCAAGCATTACATAAATGAAGGTTGTGTCAGATGCAGATGAGAGTCGGCACGAAAACTTAAAAGGCTCGATTCTAAGTGTGTGACACTGTGTAAAAATGCTGCGAAGTTGCCCTAAAAAAAAAATCACACAGAAATAGAGCGTAACTTACGAAAAATACGATAGGTAGGAGAGGAGACAATGAGAGCCGACAAAACGGCGAAACCATGAGGGCAGCATTATACGTAAATCAAAGTGATATTGGATATACTATATGATTGAATATAAAATAACTTTCATGGTAGTGAAACTGCACGAAGGAGGCGATGGTAATGTCTTTATTCTATGTTTAAGGAAAAACTTCTTGCTTGTTTTCATTCAGAAATCGCATTTGAATGTTAGTAGCTTGTTTCAAAAACTTGTCAAGTAGTTATATCTGTAAATAAAAGAAAAATTATGGCAAAAGAAGGGAAACACATGAGTAGGGAAAAAAGAGCGGGAAGCAAAGCGTAAAATAAGTACATTCTTTGAATATCTGTGGATAGTTAAGTAAATTAGCTGTCGTTCAAAATATACAGAAATACACATGGCAGAATATGACTTAGAAGTTCGTGGTGCCCTCCATCAGTAATGCTAGAATTCAATATGATGTTACCCCACCCTTAGCCTTGATGACAGCTTAGATTCTCGCAGGCACACGTTCAATTAGGTTCTGGAAGGTTTCTTGGGGAATGGCAGCCCATTCTTCACGGAGTGCTGCACTGATATCGCTGTCGGTCGGTCAGACCTGGGACGAAGTCGGCGTTCCAAAACATCCCAAAGGTGTTCTAAGGGTTCAGGTCAGGACACTGTGCAGGCCAGTCCATTACAGGGATGTTATTGTCGTGTAAGAATTCCACCACAGGCCGTGCATTATGAACAGCTGCTCGATCCTGTTGAGAGTTGTAGGCGCCATCCCCGGATTCCTCTTCAACAGTGGGAAGCAATAAGGAGCTTAAAACCTCAATCTAGGCCTATACTGTGATATTGCCAGGGAAACAACAAGGGAGGAAAGCCCCTTCCAGGAAAAACACGACCACACCATAACAGCACCGCCACCGAATTTTACTGTTGGCACTACACACGCTGGCAGGTGATGTTCACCGGGCATTCGTCATACTCACAGCCTGCCATTAGTTCGGCACATTGTGTACCGTGATTCGTCACTCCATACAACGTTTCTCCAATGTTCAGTTGCCCAACGTTTACGCTCCTTACACCAAGCGAGGCGTCGTGTGGCATTTACCGGCTTGATGTGTGGCTTATGAGCAGCAATCTGTTTTCTCACGTCCCGCCTAACTATCATAGTATTTGCAGTGGATACTGAGGCAGTTTGGAATTTCTGTGTGATAGCTGGATAGATGTCTGCCTATTACACATTACGACCCTCTTCAATTGTCGGCGGTCTCTGTCAGTCAACAGACGAGGCCGGCCTGTACGCTTATGTGCTGTATGTGTCTCTTCACGTTCGCACTTCACTATCCCATCGGAAAGAGTGGACCTAGGGATGTTTAGGAGTGTGGAAATATGGCGTAATGACGTATGACACAAGTGACACCCAATCATGTGACCACGTTCTAAGTCCGTGAGATATGCAAAGCGCCCCATTATGCCCTCTCACGGTGTCTGTATACTATGTTTCACACCTTGTATGTTTTTTCTTACACTGTATACGACCAGTGAGTAAGAATCGTATGTCTCTGCTCTTCCTGTTGTTGCAATCTTACCGGCTATCAGTGTACTCGCATGTGCAGGTGTACCACCCCGAAGTTCGACACTAAACAGTTGAATTTCGTGGTTGGATCCTCAACCTTTCCTCACCGTGATAGTGCAACACGGGATCCCCCAGTGATGCCTTGATACACTACTGGCCATTAAAATTGCTACACCACGAAGATGACGTGCTACAGACCGGAAATTTAACCGGCAGGATGAAAATGCTGTGATATGCAAATGATTAGCTTTTCAGAGCATTCACGCAAGGCTGGCGCCGGTGGCAACACCTACAACGTGCTGACATGAGGAAAGTTTCCTACCGATTTCTCATACACAAACAGTTGACCGGTGTTACCTGGTGAAACGTTGTTTGATGCCTCGTGTAAGGAGGAGAAATGTGTACCATCACGTTTCCGACTTTGATAAAAGTCGGATTGTAGCCTATCGCGATTACGGTTTATCATATCGCGACATTGCTGCTCGCGTTGGTCGAGATCCAATGACTGTTAGCAGAATATTGAATCGGTGGGTTCAGGAGGGTAATACGGAACGCCGTGCTGGATCCCAACGGTCTCCTATCACTAGCAATCGAGATTACAGGCATGTTATCCGCATGGAACGGATCGTGCTGCCACGTCTCGATCCCTTAGTCAAAAGATGGGGACATTTACAAGACAACAACCATCTGCACGAACAGTTCGACGACGTTTGCAGCAGCATGGACTATCAGCTCGGAGAGCATGGCTGCGGTTACCCTTGACGCTGCACCACAGACAGCAGCGCCTGCGAGGGTTTACTCAACGACGAACCTGGGTGCACGAATGGCAAAACGTCATTTTTTCGGATCAATCCAGGTTCTGTTTACAGCATCATGATGGTCGCATCCGTGTTTGGCGACATCGCGGTGAACGCACATTGGAAGCGTGTATTCGTCATCGCCATACTGTCCTATCACCAGGCGTGATGGTATGGGGTGCCATTGGTTACACGTCTCGGTCGCCTCTTGTTCGCATTGACGTCGCTTTGAACAGTGGACGTTACATTTCAAATGTGTTACGACCGTGGCTCTACCCTTCATTCGATCCCTGCGAAACCCTACATTTCAGCAGGATAATGCACGACCGCCTGTTGCACGTCCTGTACGGGCCTTTTTGGATACAGAAAATGTTCGACTGCTGCACTGGTCAGCACATTCTCCAGAACTCTCACCAATTGATAACGTCTGGCCAATGGTGGCCGAGCAACTGGCTCGTCACAATACGCTAGTCACTACTCGTGATGAAGTGTGGTATCGTGTTGAACGTGCATTGGCAGCTGTACCTGTACACGCCATCCAAGCTGTGTTTGACTCAATGCCCAGGCGTATCAAGGCCGTTATTACGACCAGATGTGGTTGTTCTGGGTACTGATTTCTCAGGATCTATGCACCCGAACTGCGTGAAAATGTAATCACATGTCAGTTCTAGTATAATATATTTGTGCAATGAATACCCGTTTATTATCGGCATTTCTTCTTGGTGTAGCAGTTATAATGGCCAGTAGTGTGACATTGTCTGATAGGGAGGAGGGGGGGGGGAGGGGTAGGCAGGTGGGGGTGGAGCTAATTAACAGATGTATAATGTGCGAATGTATAACACTGCACCAGTACAGTAAAATGCATGTAATAACTTTTCTGAATTTAAAAAACCTTTAGTGACCATTACCGTCGTCGCTGGACCTGGCCTGCTAGTTTTTCGAGGACGATTCAATACTAGAATTATGTTCTTTTTCAACGCTTAGTTGAGAGCTATAACTTGTCTTCGGAGCAGCCAACTCAGGAAATCAGGTTTCGCAAAGCTGGAAAGTAGAAAGTGGCAACGATACACATTCCACCTCTTAGGTGCCCGTACCCCCGCAGGAGCTGTGCTACTTAATTACGCACTTCGCATTCTCCTGACGTAATCAATCAACTCACCCATTACCTGTGTTACGATAGATGACCACTTGTTATAGCCTCTCTCTACTTTCAGAGTGAGATATTCACTCTGCAGCGGAGTGTGCGCTGATATGAAACATCCTGGCAGATTAAAACTGTGTGCCGCACCGAGACTCGAACTCGGGACCTTTGCCTTTCGCGGACAAGTGCTCTACCAACTGAGGTACCCAAGCACGACTCACGCCCCGTCCTCACAGCTTTACTTCTGGCAATACTTCGTCTCCTACCTTCCAAACTTTACAGAAGCACTTGACGCGAAAGGCAAAGGTCCCGAGTTCGAGTCTCGGTCCGGCACACAGTTTTAATCTGCCAGGAAGTTTCTCTCAGCTCGTTAGCAGCAGACACAGTGGCTACGCCAAAGACTGAGGTGGCGTGGAGTTATACAATTATTTATTGAACTTTCTGTACAGTTTCTCCCTCGTTGTCACTGCCCAGCCCTGCGGATCCCCCGCCTGGCTGCTGCTGAGTAGCTTCTCCGACAATGCGCGCCACTCGCGCCGCTGATCGCATTCGGGATACTCAGGCCACCAGTGCTCCGCTGAAGCCAGGATGCCTGTGGCTGAGATGAACTCGTCGCCGCCCGGCGCCTCAGTACGGCTCGCCCACGGATCAGCGTCGCCGTGAGGTTAGCTGCCGATGCCTGCTGCACCAGCGGCTAGCCATCAGTCGCGATGTCCACGAGGTCCCGTTATGGACGGACCACGTACCGTGGGGCCGGGTTGCAGTGAAGTCCGGGCGTCAGTCACCGGCGGCGCATGTGACCAAAACCGCACTGCGGCCGGTCCTGCTGGAAGTTCTCGCTGTAGTTAGTCAGCCATGGTGTCGACCGAACCAGAGCTGAAGTTGACATCTGGCGGCGAACGGATGACTCCTGCGAGCTGGAGCTGACTTCTGGAATCGTCTCCTACGAAGATTGAACATTCGGACATGGACCACGTCCGTCCTCAGATCCGAACTGCTTCCGAACTGCTTCCGAACTGCTTCCGAACTGCTTCCGAACTGCTTCCGAACTGCTTCCGAACTGCTTCCGAACTGCTTCCGAACTGCTTCCGAACTGCTTCCGAACTGCTTCCGAACTGCTTCCGAACTGCTTCCGAACTGCTTCCGAACTGCTTCCGAACTGCTTCCGAACTGCTTCCGAACTGCTTCCGAACTGCTTCCGAACTGCTTCCGAACTGCTTCCGAACTGCTTCCGAACTGCTTCCGTCCGTTGCTGCCTGCGCTCCACTATTTATATCTTGCTGGAAGACGTTTTTTACCCTCAGTGGTAGCTTCTTGTTATTACTCCCACAGTATATTGCAGCGTAACTTAGCGTGCTGGCCTCACTTCTCCTTACGCAGCACTTTCCAAACTTCGCTCGGCGCTCAGTCTGTGTGCATTCTTGCGTCAGCCGGTTGATAGTCTGCTACTGTCAGCAAGGCTATCTGTGCCGTGCTTACCTCGCAACGCCTCGGTCGCCGGCTGCTTCTGTTTTGCCATTCTCCACTGCAAGAAGAAACACTTACTACATGCGGCCGCAACACTTGTCTGCCAGGGAGCAATACAGGGCCTTCGATTCTCGTTTTATCAAGGTAGTGGATCAATGTTATGAAATACCAATACGTGCAGTTATTTTTGATAATTTGTAAAAATCGCAGCTTTGTAGCTTGCTGGGGGTGAGGGCAATGAAAAATACGATGGAAAAATTGTAGCATCTACTACTGAAAGGTACAGAAATGATGCTCTACGAACGTTCTCTCAGCTCGAAAAGCGACAACGAGATTATTACAAAAAGTCTATCGGAACGATGCTTGGGTGGCTCACAACCAAATAAACATGCACTGAAGCGCCAAAGACACTGGTATAGGTATGAGTATTCAAATACAAAGATATGTAAATAGGCAGTCTACGACGCTGCGGTCGGCATTGCCTATATAAGACAAGAAGTGTCTGCTGCAGTTGTTAGATCGGTTACTGCTTCTACAATGGCGGGTTATCAAGATTTAAGTAAGTTTGAACGTGGTGTTATAGTCGGCGCACGAGCGATGGGACTCGGTATCTCCGAGGTAGCGACGAAGTGGTGACTTTCCCGTACAACCATTTCTCGAGAGTGCCTTGACTATCTGGAATCCGGTAAAACATCGAATTTTCGACATGACTGCGGTCGGAAGATGATCCTCACATCTGAGGTCATCAGTCCCCTAACAACTACTTAAACCTAGCTAACCAAAGGACATCACACAAATCCATGCCCGAGGCAGAACTCGAACCTGCTAATATAGCAGCAGCGTGGTTCCGGACTGAAGCCCCTAGAACCGAACTGCCCCAGCGGCCAGCTGCAAGAATGGGACCAATGAAGACTGAAGAGAATTGTTCAGTGTGACTGAAGAGTAACTCTTCTTTAAATTGCTGCACATTTAATGCTGGGCCATCAACAAGTGTCATCGTGCGAACCATTCTACGAATCATCATCGGTAATGGTTTTCGGAGCCGAAGGCCGACTCCCTTACCCTTGATGACTGCATGACATTAAGAATTACGCGTCGCCTGGACCCGTCAACAGACACTGGACTGTCGACTGTTGATGACTGGAAACATGTTGGCTTATCGGACTAGTCTCGTTTCAAAATGTATCAAGAGGATGGGCGTGTACGGGTGTGGAGACAACCTCATGATTCCATAAACCCTGCATGTCAGCAGGGGACTGTTCAAGTTGGTGGAGGCTCTGTAATGGTGTGGGCCGTGTGCAGTTGGAGTGGTGTGGGCCCCCTGATACGTCTAGATACGACTCTGACGAGTGTCACGTATGCAAGCATCCTGTCTGATCACATGCCTACATTCATGTCCACTGTGCGTTCCTACGAACTTGGGAAATTCCAGCACGACAATGCGACACCCCATATGTTCGGAATTGCTCCAGACTGACTCCAGAAACACTCTTCTGAGTTTAAACACTTCCGCTGACCGCCTAACTTCCCCGACAAGAACATTGTTGAGCATATTTGGGATGCCTTGCAACGTGCTGTTCAGAAGAGATCTCCATCCCCTCGTATTACGGGTTTATGGACAGTCCTGCAGGACTTTTGGTGTCAGTTCTCTCCAGCACTACTTCACAGTCCATGTCACGTCGTGTTGCGGCACTTCTGTGTGCTCTCGAGGGCCCTACTCGATATTATCCAGGTGTACGTTTCTTTGGGGCTTCTGTGTATTTTTCTCTATTTTGCTAGACATAGTGGGATGGGGATTTTATCCATCAAAAGAATCTGAAGTGCAGAACTCATCACTAGATATCACAGCAGTAGGACACCGCCATTGTAAAACGAGGTGGTGAGTTTTATTAGTGGAGAAGAGGTAACAGCTCAATGGACGACTTTGGACGAGGACTTGTCATTGGATGTCACCTATGTAACAAATGCATCATGGGCATTTCAGCCCTTCAAAAACTGCCCATGTTGTTGTTATTATGACTGTCAAACTGAAATGTGAAGAAGGAAGCGCGGCTAAATAAAGACCAGTCACTCACGGACAGGGGCTGTCACGTCGAGCACTGCTCTGAGTGGTTGGAAGAAACTCATGATATCTGCGGAATTTATCACTCGTGGTTCCAAAATGCAGCCATCAGGCCAGCTAGCACAATGATAATGCGTAGAGAGTAAAGAATAACTTTGCAGTAAAGTGGTCAAGGAGCTCCTCGTAGGCTACACATCTCTGTAGTCAATCCTAAACGAGAACTGAGGTGGTGTAAGGAGCTCCGGTACTGGAGGATGGACGTCTGGAAACGAATGACTGCGAGTGCCGAATTTTGCTACGCACCTTGGCAATCCACTGAATGAATTTGGTTTGCTGAATTCCTGGAAAATTTTACCTGCCAGCACTTGTAGTGTCAATAGTGAAGTACGGAAGCGGTAGTTAGGGAGTATTGGGGGGGGGGTGTTTTCCATGGATTGTATGTGGTCCCACTACTGCGCTTATAAGCACGCTAATTGTCTGTGGTTATAAACACATTTGACGGAATTATGTGGTTTATACAGTAGAGGTGCAAAGGTGGTCGTTTGCATGAACCTGACAATGTTGAACGTGTGAGGCTATGGTTTCTGGGCGATAACATTCCTTAAGTGGACTGCTATGCCAAGGGTCCTTACCTGTAACCAATGAAAAATCTTTGGGATGATAACATCGACTTCTCTCCAGACCCCAGCGTAAAATATCGTTACCTTCTCTCGATTGAGGGTTGCCATTCCTTCGAAAACATTCAGACATGTCAGTGGAAGTGCTTCGAACAATGTCCAAGCCTTGATAAAGACGAAGGATATAAACTCTCCATGTTAATGTCCATTAGCAGGAGTCCAGAGGACAGGAGAGCGTCTGTGAAGTTCGGAAGGTAGGAGACGAGGTACTGGCGGGATTAAAGCTGTGGGGACGGGTCGTGAGTCGTGCTTGGGTAGTTTAGATGGTAGAGCACTTACCCGCAAAAGACAAAGGTATCGAGTTCGAGTCTCGGTCTGCCACATAGTTATAATCTGCCTGGAAGTTTGAATCCGGATGATTTTGATCAAATAGTGTACGCTTTGGAAGAAAAGAATATTCTTCAGCACGTCTTCCTGTTCTCCAGGAATACAGAAAAGATTTCCGATGGCAATACTCAAAGATTTAATAGCAAAGTGTGAAAAGCTATTTAGTGGAGATGAACACATTGAGCGATGAATTACGCTACATGGTGCATGAACCATACCTTTAAGAGTGCTCTCAGGCAAATTAAGAGTTATGCGAGATAGATTACCAGTATGACTGTGGATTAAATGTCAAATCTGCACTTTCTCACTGAAGCCTCAAGTTCGGAACAAATACACGATATATCTGACTGGCTTTTTGATTGTGTCAAAATCGGGCCAGTGTATCTAAAGCCGGATCGACAAGTCTGCAATACCACCCAAAGTGATGTGTGACTACAGTACATCAGACACAAAAAATGTTTTGCTTTTATGGAATTACAAAACGTTCAGTAGCTTGTATTTCAACCCCACTGAAATGCACATGTCATGTTGGGACAAATCTCAATTAACATTCGGTAACTCTTCATATTAACTAGTAGCAAAACTCGGATGGTGTCTCAAAACTCGAGCAATTGAAAGAGTAAACCTTTCTAAAGCTGGCTCATGACTTCCAAAGCTCTTTGACTTCGTGACAACTTTAGGGATGAAGTTAACTCCATTTCAAAGTCGGTTATTAGCTTCAGTGAGTTTGAAAGTTTCAGCGTTTTCACGAATGAAGTAATGCACAATAAAATCTGGCCATAAAACAGTACGATTATCCACAGCGGGTACATGGAGCACAATAGACCTATTAAACACTTTAACACACAGTATTAATGTCCCACAGTAGTAATTATTCATCAGTCCGTTGTTTAATTTGTTGTGGAACATTAATATAATCTATTCAAATTTTTAATACACAATACTTTTAGAAATTATCGCGTAAAATCCTCGGATTCTTTCCTGATTACTTTGTGTAACTAACTACTGTCAGCCGTTATTCAAGCAAAGCTGGAGTCACGTTTCAGAAGATTCGCGTAAAGAAGGAACTTCTGAGGTACAAGAAGACAAACGAAATTCGAAGGTAGTGATATGCTGATCAATACAGGAAACGATGAATGTAATTAAGGAAACATTCAAATATCTGTAAAAAATCATTTGTGTAAGGAATCAAGAAAAAGTTAAAAGAATGATGCGACCCGTACTCATACGAATCAGTATGTGCTCAAGGCCCGCCTGTACCTCTTTCCCACCTCGCAGAGTAATACGTTTCCGTGCTGAAATTGAGCAAAACATCATCCTGTTGACAAGCGGTGTGATTGAAATTCCTGTGCGAATCAACTATTCCGGTTTTCTTGATACCATTCTACAGTTTTATCCTTTGCTGCAGTTCTTAGTTTCCTATAGCATTAAGGCACAATAGTTCTAGAAATCTCATTAATATCCGTCTCTCTTACAAATTTTATTTTCCATTTTCCTTATTACCAATATTTCTCTCTCTCTCTCTCTCTCTCTCTCTCTCTCTCTCTCTCTCTCTCTCTCTCTGCCCCCCTTACACACACACACACACACACACACACACACACACACACACTCCTTTTTTCCTATTGTCTACCTATCATTGTTCCTGTCCACCCCCACCCCACCCCTTTTCCATTCCCTTCTCGCTTCGGCTCACTTTTTCTCAATCTTTCTCTATTCTGTTGTTTTATCTTTGCCTGCATGAATATACACTGAGATGACAAAACTCAAGCGATGGAGAAAGTCACTGATACAGATGGTGGTAGTATCGCTTACAGAAGGTATAAAGACCAGTGCGTTGGGGAGACTGCCATTTGTACTCAGGTGATTCATGTAAAATGGTGCCCGACGTGATTATGGCTGCACGACTGGAATTAAGACTTTCAACGTGGAGTGGTAGTTTAAGCTAAATGCATGGCGCATTCCATTTCGGAAATCATTAGGGAATTCATTTTCTTCGTTTGGCCTCATAGTAGGCAGAATTTGAATGCCTTTCTAGAATGTCTGAACTCGATCCACCCGAACATTCGTTTTGCGATGGAGGTGGAAGAGGATGGTTGCCTTCCCTTTCTTGACCTGTTGGTTAGGTGGATGGATAATGGACCATTGGGACATGCAGTCTACTGGACACGTATTCACAACGACTTGTACTTACGGGCTAATAGTTGTCACCATCCGGCTCAGCATGAAGGGGTACTTCGTATCTTGGTACACAGGGCACATGTCGTTTCCTACGCTGAGACTTTGCCAGCTGAGCTGTCCCATCTTGAAGTTACATTTCGTCAAAATGGTTATAGTGATAGACAGATTCAACGCGCGTTGCGCTATCTACCAACTGTACATTGGGTGATTGATGATACTTCTGAGTCGACACCTAAGTCTACTGCCATTATGCCTTGAGTAGGAAACACTTCCAACAAGATCGGTCGTATTTTACGGAAATGTTTTTTCCGAACTCCATCTAAAATTAGAGAGCTTTTCACTTCTGTTACGGATGATATTGGTCTGCGTAAGGCGGGTGTTCAAAATGGTTCAAATGGCTCTGAGCACTATGGGGCCTTACATCTGAGGTCGTCAGTCCCCTAGAACTTAGAACTACTTAAACTTATCTAACCTAAGGACATCATACACATCCATGCCCGAGGCAGGATTCGAATCGGCGACCGTAGTGGTCGCGCGGTTCCAGAACCGCTCGTCCACACCGGCCGCCAAGGCGGGTGTATATCGCATTCCTTGTAGCTGCGGCATGGCATATAATGGTCAAACTATCAGGACCGTGGTGGACCGATGTACTGAGCATAAACGGCACACACGATTACCGCAGCCAAGTAGATCTTCCATTGCCGAACATTGCTTGGATACTGGTCACCCCATGTTATATAGTAACATCGAGATATTGGCATTCACGTCCAGCTATTGGGACAGTCTTATTTAGGAGGCAGTTGAGATTAAATTAGCGAGCAACCTCGTTAACAGGGATGGAGGTTTTTGGTTGAACACTGTTTGGAATCGGGTTCTCTCACTTGTCGAAAAACAGAGGGACAGAGTCAATGCTACCTCACCTGCGAGTTCGTAGTCTCACTATCGATAGCTGTGACATTGTTCATCTTTGGTGGCACTGGTGTTCAGTGTGTGTGGTGTGTGGTGTGTGGTGTGTGTGTGTGTGTGTGTGTGGTGTGTGGTGTGTGTGTGTGGTGTGTGTGTGTGGTGTGTGTGTGTGGTGTGTGTGTGTGTGTGGTGTGTGTGTGTGGTGTGTGTGTGTGTGTGTGTGGTGTGTGTGTGTGGTGTGTGGTGTGTGGTGTGTGGTGTGTGGTGTGTGGTGTGTGGTGTGTGGTGTGTGGTGTGTGGTGTGTGGTGTGTGGTGTGTGGTGTGTGGTGTGTGGTGTGTGGTGTGTGGTGTGTGTGTGTGTTATCTTTCCTGCATCAGTCCGAGAACCGAGGTTTTAAATTTTGCATGTACGCCGCCTGTCCGTTTCAGTTTGCCTTGAAAATGGCGGAGTGTTCTCCCGCCGAAATATCGGCGGTCGCTGAAAGTGTTACCTGGCTGAATTCCCGGAAGTTATTTGAAAGTTGTATACGCCAGGAGAAACTCAGGTCTCACATTAGGGAATTCAGTATTCCGAGATGCACAGTGTAAAGGATGTGCCGAGAATATAAAATTTCAGGCGTTTCCTCTCACCACAGACAACGCAGTGGCCGACACCTTCACTTAACGACCGAGAGCGGCAGAGTTTGTGTGGAGTTGTGAGGGCTATCAGACAACCAAAATTGCTTGAAATAACAGCAGAAATCAATGTGTACAACGAACGTATCCTTCAGCACACTGTGATGCAATATGGTGATAATGGGCTATGGCAGCAGACGACCGACACGAGTGCCTTTGCTACCAGCATGACTCTCTTCGCCTCGTGATCATATCGGTTGGATCGAAGATGAGTGGGAAGTCGTGGTGTGGTCATAAGGATTCTGATTTCAGTCGGTAAGAGCTGTGGTAGGGTTCTGTATGACGCAGACCTCACGAAGCCATGGACCAAAATTGTCAACAAGGCACTGCACAAGCTACTGGTGGGCGTGCATTTACAGAATGTAGTGTGTCCCATGGATGCTCAGAGACTTGCAGACCATTTTCAGCAATTTATGGTCTTCACTTTCGCAAAATAAACGAAGAATTTTTTATGGGTGACTACGCACAATGTCGCCGTGCCGCAGTTGTTCGCTGTTGGTTCGAACAATATTCTGGACACTTCGAACGATTGATTTGGCCACCCACATCGTCCTACATGTGTCCCATAAAACATTCACGGGACGTAATTGTGAGGTCAGTTGGTGAGCAAAATACCGCACCCGTAACGCTTTCCCAATTAGGGATGGCTATAGAGGCAGCGTGGTTCAATTTTTCTTCAGGTGACCTCCAACGACGTCCAGATGGTGCACGAAGCTGTGAAAATGAGATCCGACACGATACTAAGGGATATGACACGACTTCTGTCACCTCATTGTGTGTATGTATGTGTCAATGAGGCGGGGGGGGGGGGAGGGGGAGAGAGAGAGAGAGAGAGAGGGGGGGGGGGAGGCGTGGATAGGGAAACTGAATATTTCTTTCAGCGTGTGTGTGTGCGTGTGCGTGTGCGTGTGCGTGTGCGTGTGCGTGTGCGTGTGCGTGTGCGTGTGCGTGTGCGTGTGCGTGTGTGTGTGTGTGTGGGAGACACATGATTGCACCCAGCGTTTTGTCGATCATATCCTCGTACATCATCACATATTGGACATGGAGCAATGATCTCACAGGAGAGGGTGAATGCGTGTGCTGTCATTGTTTGGACTGTATGACGTGCTCCGTTAGCACAGTGATAAGGCCTTTGAGCCTGATGCTGATATCGCTACCGCTTCTCTAAACACATACGGCGGCAATGAGACAAACACCTTTAATTTCGTTTATCGCTACTACGCTCCACCACGTGTTGAGTTTATGCCCTGATGGAGCCAAAGCTGGATACCAGAGGCAACTCAGACAATTGTTTTGAAGATTTTATAATCAGTTTTTGGGCTCACTACGTTTACCAAAGAAAAGTGGCAAGTACCAAAGAAAAGTGGCAACAGAAGAAGTGGTAAACAATGTTCTTTAAACTGCTTTCTTGAGAAACGCTTCACTTCGTTTCCTAAAGACATAACATATTCAGTTCTGTACATCAACATGTACCATACCAGTGATAAGTGTAACGTATAGTGAACAAATAACATGGTCCCGACGGAGCTTAGAGTCCTCCCTCGTGCATGGGTGTGTGTGTTTGTCCTTAGGTTAGGTTAAGTAGTGTGTAAGCTTAGGGTCTGATGACCTTAGCAGTTAAGTCCCATAAGATTTCACACACATTTGAACATTTTTTGAACAAATGACAAATAGGGTGGAAACTTCAGAAATTTTTAATTTCCAGTTAAGATAAACACATACGCTGTGAATACTGGCATGTGCACAATACGATATATCATAATATGTGAGGTATGACTTAGTAGCAGTCTCGTATTTTATCACGAGGTAGATTACCGGAAGCAGTACAGTGATTCAAAAGTACATCAGTTCCAGTTTTAAATGGATAATGTATCGAGGTTACAATTGATTTCTAAGTTTATGTTATAAGGGATTTCAATGAGTAATGTTAGTATTTTCGTAGTGAAAGGTATAACACATCGTATACTTACCTACCAGTACCACCTTATTCGGAAACGTTATTACAACGGCTTTGTGATAACAGGTTAGAGGAATGACGTCATGGATTCCTAGTAACAGCAACGTATAACCCAATACATGTAGGTCGAAGCAGCTGACGTTTAAAGTGATTTATAAATTGAAATAGTCTGAGTCGTTTCTTAAAAACTCGCAATACACTGACACATGTGATATAGGAGAAGAATTAGTGATATTCCCCTTCTTGTATAAAATTACTTAAATCACCGTGTATCTGAAATCTTAAGATTTTTCTAAGCTCTTTGATTAAGGTATCGGTGTTCGAAACATAACAGTTCTTGAGACAAGAATACGTAAAAATCTATTGTGTTTAAGAGAAATTGCTAATTTTTTCTAAGACGACATTTCGCATGTGACGTTATACCGATGTTTCTCTCCGTCTTTTACTAAAACCTATACCTACAACTTTGCTCTGATTTTAACACTTGAGTGTTCAGTAGTGGATTCGTAGAACAACATTCAGATTTGAAATTTTATTTTATTATTCTTTCAGACTATTGCTCGACCGTTCCAGTTTCGAACAGCACGTGGAAATAATGAACACCTAATTATTTCCGTGCGGTCTCTTATTTCTCTTGCTTATAATCATCATTTCTCCCCATGTAGCTGCAAGTCAACAAACTATTTAGGTATTCCTATGAGAAGGTTTGTGCTTGTAAGTCCGTGAAAAGACTTCACAACAATGAAATAAGTCTTTTTTTTTTTCCTAAAACTGCCATCCGAACTCGCGTCTCATACTCGTGGCGCTATGTTAACTTTACTCGATAACACTGAGTTGCCATTCTTTGAACTTTTTCGAAGTTCTCCGCTAGTGCTATCTGGCTACGAACCAACAACGTGCAGCAATGTTTCAGAAGAGGACCGACAAGTGTAGTGAAGGCAGCTTCTTCAGTAGATTTGACCGAGCAAGGTGGCGCAGTGGTTAGCACATTGGACTCGCATTCGGGAGGACGACGGTTCAATCTCGTCTCCGGCGATCCTGATTTAGGTTTTACGTGATTTCCCTAAATCGTTTCGCGCAAATGCCGGGATGGTTCCTTTGAAAGGGCACGGCCGATTTCCTTCCCAATCCTACCCTAACCCGAGCTTGCGCTCCGCCTCTAATGACCTCGATGTCGCCGGCCGGTGTGGCCGTGCGGTTCTAGGCGCTTCAGTTTGGAAACGCGTGACCGCTACGATCGCAGGTTCGAATCCTGCCTCTGGCATGGATGTGTGTGATGTCCTTAGGTTAGTTAGGTTTAAGTAGTTCTAAGTTCTAGGGGACAGATGACCTCAGAAGTTAGTTAAGTCCCATAGTGCTCAGAGCCATTTTGAACCTCGTTGTCGACGGGACGTTAAACACTAACCACCACCACCACCTTCAGTAGATTTGCTACACCTTCTGTGAGGGACGTTCAAATGAAAATGTAAGTAAGGTGTTAATTATTTAAAACATAATCGCTATGTCTGTTAATAATTTTACTGCATTGTGGTAAAAGACGGTCAATGCCGTCATTGAAAAATGTTTACTTTGGCGTGCACCTCTTCTTTCGAAGCAACACGATGGCCTCAAATGACTTTCTTCATGCCTTCAAAAACATAGAAATTGCATAGAGAGAGAGAGAGAGAGAGAGAGAGAGAGAGAGAGAGAGAGAGAGAGAGAGAGGCAGGGGGGGGGGGGGGGATAAGCGTGAGGGCTTCCCACTGAAACGTCTGTAGCGTACTCGAATTAAGATTGGCGGCATATGGGTGGATCGATACCAGAATCAATTCGCTATCGATTTGCTTCGGTGCACGCCAGGGTACAATAATTGTTCCGTAGCCAACAGCAAACATTTTTCCATGATCGCACTGACCACCCCACCGTTTCTCACCGTAGAATAATTTATTGACTGTTCTGGCGATTACTTTTGCACTAATCAACATACATTTTTCCATCTGTCTCGCTTTCATTTAACTTCCCCTTCTGAGTGTTCTGTCAACAAAATAGCGGTCTCCGGTTCGCGTTTCCCGAGACAATTTTTGTATATTGTTTACATTTTAAGTTTTTCGTAATTGCAGACCTTGGGTATTTTGTTGAATCAACAGCCTTGAAGTTTTCCTTATTTATCGCGTGACTTCAATTTATCTGTATTGTTCTAATAATCATGTCGAGGACACACAATAAAATAACTCTAGATTGCTAACACAAAAAATCTGAATCTGAAAAATGGCAAACTTTTCTCATTTTATAACACTTTTTATACATTAAAGTCAAATATAGCTTTTCGCAGGGTAAGGATATCTAGTCGAAAACCATTTTCTAAGTCGTTTTGATCTTCTGAGGATTATTCTAGGCGATAAAAGATATTAGCGTATGCAGAAATCAAAGAGGGCAGCCCATACTGTGTGCTAAATAGCTCGGTAGGGAACCCCAGATTTAGCTTCTATTTCACCAGATGACTTCCCGTCAATAACTGGAATTAACTAAAGAACCCATCTAAATGAGCGATCTTCTGTCTTGCGGTTCCTAACTTGCAGAAATTAAGTTGCAGCACTGTACGGAAGATTTTTCGTTTCAATTGCGCATGCGGAAAGAGAGAGATAGGAGAATATAGCTAGAGCGACTGCTGGACAATTAAAGGCATTGGTCGTGCAGTAGCTCTTGGTCGCAAAAGAAAAATAGCGTTCCTCTTATTTCAATAGGGGGATGGGGTTCTTTTGTCCGCTTCGTGTAATGTTCTCCTAATTTAATTTATTTTCCATTCCGTCATGGTTTCCCTGGTTCCATGTTACCTGTGTTATTACTCCCAGAGAATAAGGGAGTGCAGCGTAATTGCGTTTCTCGTACTGCAGTGCATATCTGCGCACAGTACGTATCTTCGTCACATACTGCTGGTTTGCTCCGTTTTGAAAAGTATCTTTCTTGTGCAGACTTCCCCAATCTACCTCAGTGCGTCTGTGAAGCAATTTAGCTTTGCTCAATCTCTTTAGTGTAATAACGACAATACGTCACAAAACGCTAAATGTGACTGGATCTATTGTGCTCTCGCAGTTTTGCAGGAATAGCCGATACGTCCAATTACGCGATTAATGAAACTTGAGAAAAGTAATGACGTATGTTGAATGTAATGTGAGACAATCTCAGAAACAATGCCTGGATCATTGACGGTTACGCTGAAACAATAATTTGTCAGTCAGCTGTCATATGAGGAGTCTTCTCGCTTATATCGCCATTAAAGGAGGAAAAGGGCGTTTAGTTTCATAATCATCATCTACTACATTCAGAACATAGAAGGAAACGTAGCATGAAAATCTGAATCACTAAAACTTGTAGATTTACTTATTGATTATAAATGTAATTGGCAATCACGTATTGTTGATCATCTAAAACGCCTGAATCCAAAATTATTTTCTCTACATCTGGAGGAACTCGTGGCAAAACTGCTTAGTGGGGCAAACACAAACCCTGTTCCTTTCTAGACTGGAGAATGCTGCAACCTACTGTAGTGAAGAGCTACTATGTCTCTGAGCTGAAGGGGAAGGGCGGCAGCCATTTTGACTTTTCCTGGAATGCAGCTTCTGACTCAACGGTTGCCATTAAAGTTTCTAGTTCTTTCTTTTATTTTAACTTTTGATGAATTTAAACGGCAGAATGAGATAGTGGCCTATTCTGGCCCCTCGTTTTGTGACGCAAGTATATTTCGAACTGTACATTTCTTTTTTTTTCCTCTAACTTTTCGAAACTGTGTGACCTTACATTAGAAAAACTGGTAGCCAGCAATCGGATATTAAGTGGAAATGGCAGTTTCAGCAGTTTTATCTCTTGAAATAAGAGTTTTAAGAGTATCTAACGTGTTTAACGTACCCAAATCAACGTTAGGAAGAAAGGTTCGTAAAGCTAAGAATAAACCCAGCTACAGAGTTGGCAAATCAGATGGGAAATTAAGAAATGTTTTCACTGAAGATGAAAAAACATGTAGTGGGAGAGTACTTGAAGTCCATAGAAAGACTTTCTAGTCCAGCAGTGATACGTCTCATTGTTAGATCATTAGTCTATCAACTAGCAGAAGGAAATGGTTGTCACACATATTTTACAAAAAAAAAAAAAAAAAAAAATTGGTTGTAGGATTTATTACTACACATCCTACTTTGTCTATTCGCAAGCCAGAAAATACATCTGGTTCACTACTGATGCTAATCAATGAAGTAATAGCAACAGTAGTTTGGTATTAAGCATTAACAATAATTGTACATTTATCAAAATGACACTAACATTTTTCCTAATGTTATCGATCTTTTTTTCGAATATTGCGTATCCCTTGGCGTAAATTGTTCCTTAAACAACTTTGATATTGCTAATAATTTCAACGTTTATGCAATAATTTTATGAAAATACGCTATATACCATTCTGCCACGTCGGTGAGGCAGAATGGGAAATGTACAGTCAATTTCTCGAAGAAATGCCAAAATCAAACAGTGTTAAGTGAACTTCAAGTAAGGATTTTACTGGCAAAATATGGTGTTAACCCCATAGAACGCCGCTCACACAAATGTCCGAGCAGGAAACCATCGTGGTTAGAATTCGGAAGAGCATTGTGCTACGCCCTATAAGTTCTGATTTAAAGATATCAGGATATGGCCGACAATGTTTATAAGTCGGTATCACTTTAATGCACTAAAAGCCCAGTACAAAATTAGACAAAATTTAAAAATACATAAAAACAATAATATGAAAGACGTTAAATAGGCGGAAAACGGGCCTAGAACACATGATAGCCCAAGCGGGTAGTAACCCTTGTCAGCTTTTTATACATTTTAAAAATTTGTCTGTGTTTTAGGGTTTTAGTCTGTTAGACTGTTTACTGGCATCTGAACATTTTCTCTCTTAGGTCCATCTGAAGATGCCTCGTGTAAGGCAAAAAGTGTCACTCGAGGATAAATAATATAAAAAGAATCCAGTTCTGCAACCAAACCTGTTCGTTCTCCCATATGGAAAAATAGTGTCCCAGTATTAGCGTCCCGTCGGATTTACTGCCTCAAGGCAAACACACAGTTTCAACTGCAGTGCTTGTAGTATTCTGTTAGAGTTTTAACATAAGAATACATCATGACACCACTCCAAATTTTTAAATTCGGTCGTGCAATGACATTGCAGGTACATTCAAATATGTATGTAGTTACCGTCTGCAAGGAGTGTTGTGAATGGATTTAATAGTAAATAAGTAACAAATATAAACGTCATTCGTGATGTTGAACTCTTACCGCAAGCCATATTATGCGAAAGCTAGTTTCTCGCGCCTCTACAATACGGAAAAATTTTTTGTCGTCCCTGGAAGCCGTCAGACAGAGAGTATACGACTGATATTGGTATCCGTGATAGCGGTTTAGAAATACAGATTGCATTTCTTATAAAAGTAACACTAGGCTACCGAAATTCTTTTGTCAGTTGGGAAAAAGCAAGTGTAATTGAATGTGGAAAAATATAAAAGCTACTGTGGTATTAGGAAAACGCCGGCTAGCCTTTTGTAGCCGCTTTCTCCAGACTGACGTTCCCTTCCCCCTTACCACAGTCTTTTCCAGCACATCACTCCCCCGCTTCAGCGTGCCTCTGCTGGAATGAGAAATTGCGGTGTAATTAGGCCCCGCCGTGCCGCCGTCCGCGATGCACCAGCGATAATTGTTTGCGCCGTTAATTGAGCGCCGGCGGGCACAGGGGCTTACACACGGCGTAATTGAAGCACGGATTTCAATAGCGCTCTGGGCGCAGCGCCCCAAGGTAGCCCGGTAGAGGAAAGAAGTCCCTCCCCACCACAACCACCACCACCACTCCTGGATGCTCATGAGCGTCAATGTCCCTCAGCGCAGTCATTAGATACGCCGTTGCCATCGAACGAGAGCAATACCATGGCGCAAATGTCAGAAAAGCGATGAATATTTCATTTAACGACAATTAATTACGTTTGTTTTCATTACACGGAAATTTTTACAGGAACACAATAATAGTAAGCTAGGTTCAAAATGGCTCTGAGCACGATGAGACTTAACTTCTGAGGTCATCAGTCCCCTAGAACTTAGAACTACTTAAACCTAACTAACGTAAGGACATCACTCACATCCATGTCCGAGGCAGGATTCGAACCTGCGACCGTAGCGGTAGCGTGGTTCCAGACTGTAGCGCCTAGAACCACTCGGCCAACCCGGCCGGCAGTAAGCAAGGCTACACTTGAAATGATATTAATTTGTGTAGTGAGACTACAACCCGTTAGATGTTCCCACATATATTTTGGAGAAATTTGACGTTACCTTATAGGCTAAAGGGGTGTATGCCTTGCGTTGACTATGATCTTGGGACAAGATCTGTTCTTTACACCTCCCCCACTGCTCAACCTACAGAATCAATGTCTGTTTATGAAAAGTTCTCTCCCAGTTTCCACTATATCCTCTATTTCTTTCTTCTCTATTTTATGCCCCCGTAATTTTTACTTCTTTCTCTATTTTCTTATGCCACTGTTCTTTCTGCATCTCTTATAGATTACATGTGACTTTTTGTATCAGCCTGTCAGTATATACTCTTCTGTCCTCCCCCCCTTTCTCTCTCTCTCTCTCTCTCTCTCTCTCTCTCTCTCTCTCTCTCTCTCTCTCTCTCTCTCTCTCTCTCTCTCTTTGCAGCATTCCCCTCACCCTTTTCTACATAATACTCGATCTTCTCTGTCTCTTTATTTCTTTTAATATCTCTCATTTGCCCCCTTTCCTCCACTTTCAGTATATGGTTCATTTTTCCTTACTCCGTTTCGCAGTTATTGCTCCCCTCTCTCGTTTCAAAATTGCCCTCATTCTTTTCTTCATCATTCTCGATCTTTTCTGCCTCTTATTTTATTTTACTATTTCTCACCTGCTGCCATTCTTCCTCTTTAAGTCTTCTGCTTCACTTTTCGTTATTCTCTTTCAATCTCAAACTCTAGCTTTTTAAGGCCTCTTGCGCTCAATTGTTTATTCTGCTTCCTTTCCTTCCAACTCTTGCCCCTGTATATATCTTCTGCAGGACCAGCATTCCTGTATCTCACTCTCCACCTCTATCTGCCTACCTTTCTCTATCTCTCTTCCTTTTTCTTGGTCTCTTCCTCTTCTTTTACCATGGTTTCTGATTTTTTATTCCTGTTTTATTCTTTTTACATTCCCATAACAGCACTGGTTCACTCTTCCTCTATCTTTCCCTCTCTCTGACAAATGAGACACTTGTCACTCTTCAGCCACCATTCATTTCAGTTTACTATCTACTTTCGTATCTTTAAATTTGAAAACTAGGACAAGTATGGACCACCTTTACATAATGGAATGAGACCGCAGAATGCTTGACACAAATGCCTCATCTTCTACAAGAAGAGTGTTAAAATTCCCATTCTGTTGTCTTACTTTTCCATTACAGAATCTAAAACAATATTGAAGATAATTGTCATATCTATTTGTGGTTTGATGAAGACCAGTTAAAATACATCAGTAGAGATATCACATCTGTGCATTGTCACTGAATTCCTTACCACCCTTTTTATTGCTTTATTTGATGTTCTCCAACTTTTTGGAAGGAAATTTGAAACAGTATACTCACTAATGGAAGTCGTCTGTGCTAATTACTATTTAACATTTGTAGATAAGCCACTTGTAGATCTTGTCTAACTACAGATTTCAAAAAGTTTGTTCATTTGAAAGGTACTAGATTCAACTAACTACGGGCCTTTAGCGCTAGTGAATGCTAACGCGGTGTATGGGGATAATACCAGAATTCAGAAAATAAATTTTCGTTACAGACCATTCAGTCTGAGGCTTTGCATTTTGCATGTGATTCTAGGCTCATCTATCCGTTTTGTGTCACAGAAACATATTTATTTGACATGTAATATAAATAATCTGCTTTGTAGAGACTAAGTTCCAGCAATGATTTTGTTGAATTCACCGTTTTCTTGCCACGTATCTTCTGTTTCTGTTCAAATATAAGTACTGAGAATATTTTACATAAGTGACGTTATTCCACAAGAAAAGAACGAGAGGAACATGACAGTCTTCGATGTGTGTCGCCATAGTATTTCGTTGACTGTATATTCCACGATGCTACGCTCATAGCCACACACACTCACTTGGGGAGCACTCGAGGTGGTGCTGGTATTTGCTTCCAAGTATCACAGATGCAGATCCTGCCACATCGTGTTCAACATGTTGAACAAGAAATACTCCGAAAATATTAACGTTTTGGCCGGGGCTGACTATGCTATATCCCGAGCTATCGCCTGCAGCGACCGCTACCAACAATACAGGAGTGTCTAGCGGGCTGCAGAAGGTCTGGCCTACTGGAGACACCACCTAGGGAAGATTGAACAACATCAACACACTGGTTTGTTGTCGGTGGAACGTTCTTCAGTCATCACAGAAATGTACAGCGCTACATTTGCCATAAGTGGCACCAGACTCTTCACCAGGGGCGACAACATCACCGTCGACGGCGCTACAGTTTTGGGTACTACATCGCAACCGTGAATCCCATGCCCACTGAGCGGCAAACGATTCTACTTCCGCCGCGTGTGTCTTTAGGATGTTGTCCGACATCTCTGCACTCAATTCAGTTCGCTGACTCAAATAAGGGTATACTCTTTGCACCGTCAAACATCCAAACAGTGCCAGCCAGAGCGTTAAATTAGACATCACACCCCGCAGTTACACGAAGAGCCATCGACTGCAGTCAGCAGCGGTGGCTGAGCGGTTCTAGGCGCCTAAGTCCGGGGACACGCGGCTGCTACAGTCGCAGGTTCGAATCCTGCCTCGGGCACCGATGTGTGTGCTGTTCTTAGGTTAGTTAGGTTTAAGTAGTAGTTAACATCTGACGGCATCAGTCACCTAAACGTAGGTGACAGATGCCGTCAGATGTTAAGTCCCATACTGCTTAGAGCCATTTGAACCATCCACGGCCTCTAGGAAGGGGTGGTTCGGTTGGCACCCTCTAAGCCACTTCCCAAAACTTCCCTCTGTCGATTCTGAACAGCGGTGCCTGGCCTTACATGTCAGAGGCGTCAAAAGAAGAGGCAGAATGTGGGTAAGAGGTTTGCCGACCTTCCCATAGTGTGACACATTCGCAGTGGTACTGGGCAGAGTTGCGGCGCATTGGGCTCCCAAAGTGGCATCATAAACCCACCACTGACCTCACATTAACTTCTCAGCTATGGCCTTTTTCTCGAATTTACCGAATCTCCCAGTTTCAAGCGAAACAGAGACCGAGGATGACGTCGCAGGGTGACACGATTTTGCACCATAACACAGGAACAGAATTTTGAACCTCTACGTCGTAGTGGGAGACAATTACGGGGATTAAAAAAGTAATCCTTTTACTGTGTTACACAGTGTCTTCGCCAAGCGCTTCTAACGTTTTCTTGTGTTATTGTATATGTAAACTAAAGTGATTAACAAGTGTCTATGATCTTGTTCTGCACAATACAAGTCGTGCATATAAGGAAACGCTGTGTAATAAAATGAATCCCCAATCCTGTCTCCAATTGTACAGCTACATTTGAATAAACGTTTACCAACATAATAATAAAACCCAAAAATTATAGCTAAAGAAACTGTCCTGTGGCATTCTCTGTTGTGCAGTGCAGTGCTAAGATTTGTGACGTCACAGTACGTGGCATGCAATTCCAAAACTAAATTCTAACATAATATAAATTTAACTTATACGAGGGTGGCCTTGCCGCAGTGGATACACCAGTTCCCGTGCGATCACCGAAGTTAAGCGCTGCCGGGCGTGGTCGGCACTTGGATGGGTGACCATCCAGGCTGCCATGCGCTGTTGCCATTTTTCGGGGTGCACGCAGCCTCGCGATGCCAATTGAGGAGCTACTCGACCGAATAGTAGCGGCTTCGGGCAAGAATACCATCATAGCGACCGGGAGAGCGATGTGCTGACCCCACGCGCTTCCTATCGGCAACCTCTTTGAGGATGACACGGCGGTCGGATGGTCCCAGTAGGCCACTGGTGGCCTGAAGATGGAGTGCTTTATACGTAGTTACAAATCGAATTTTGAACCAATATGATTCTGTCAATATGCCCTGTGATTTCACGAACACAAACTAACTATATAAAATTCCAAACATTCGATGGTACACTCGTGGATGTAACACTGTGCTATAAGAATAAGAAACTGAACTTCATGGAAACTGAACCCAATGATACTTTAGTAATGCGAATACTAACTGTGAATAATTGTATTGTCTCTTCCCTGATGTTAAATGGTCTCTAGTAAATTTTCGTGGCTTACCTGTTGCAACGAAAACTTAGCAGTGCTCGAAAGTGAAGAAAAACAGAGATCCAGCGCACCAGCAAACGAGCGAAAGAAAAGGGAGCGTTGCTCAATGGCACTGTCCGGACGTGGAGCTATAGGAAGCACATCACGTTTTTCTGAATGACTGCCCCGCAATGGTGAGACACAGGAAATGAAACTTTCGTGAGGAGTTGTTGGGAGATACTAATTTACTGAGTGACCGCCAAGAGAGCAGCACTGGACAACTGTATTGAACCGCTGATACCTTAACGATTATCATCATCTTTACAGAAATCACTTATACAAAAATACATTACTCTGACTTGGGGTTAGCATCTGAGCTGGTAAAGTAGTTGTGCTTCTACAACTCTGAGCGCAAGCTACGAGAACGGATAATCTTACTTAATCGCGGCCCAATGATCGAACTAACTAAAGTGAACTAAAAGAGGAAAATTCCAGTACTAGTTTCCCCTTACCAAACAAGACAGAAATTATGCACCGGTAAACAATGCAGCAACAGCTGTACCTCACGTCTCAATTCCTTCCTTACGAAATCATATTTACAAAATTCGACACCTTGTGCATCTTTTTCTGTAGGTGCTGCCAGCAATTTCACACCACTTAGTAGCGAGGTCAACATCCGATTCAATCACTTACTTCCTACAGAATTCTGCTGGCAACGACAATGCTGCTGACAACCAAAGATCACTTAGTGATTGCTCAGTTTCTCCCGGCGTACTTCTAGCGCGAACAGTCCACGGGTGTACTGCCGGTCCATAGTGTTCATGTCGGTAGCGGAGATTGTCATGCAGTTGAACAGGTTGCTGCACGACTACCAGCTGAAGAAGTGCGCCGGGAAACCTGCCGTGCTCTGACGAGAAAGAAAACGATGAAATCGAATATTACCAGCCGGGAGAAGGCAGCCATTCGAGACCTGAGAAAGAGCACTGATATTGTTGTCTTACCGACTAACAAAGGCAATGCTACGGTTGTTCTTTCCCATGAGGACTACATTGAGAAGATGCAGAGCCTGCTAAATTACGAATCTTATAGGAAGATCAACGTTGACATCACAAAGAGGGTGGAGAACAAGACTAGGGCTCTTCCCAAGCACGCGGTTTTACCAGAGGGTGTAGCCAAGAAACTGACCTCAAGGACCTGTACGGCCAAGACTTTATGGACTCCCTAAAGTACACAAAGAAGGGGTGCTGTTACGCCCAATTGTCAGCAACATTATGGCACGTACACATTTGCTGGTCAAATATCTGGCAGAATTACTAAGCCCTTACGTGGGTGAATGCCCTCATCATGTTCGTAATTCTGTGGGTTTCGTTAAACATCTCGACAACTTCAAGCTGAAACAGATGTCCTGGTGATGTTTGACGTTCCTTCGTTATTCACCATGGTGCTTCTTCGAGAGTCAGTTAAGCTTTTTACACAGAAATTTGACGAGAAGACGACCGACCTTTTCAGGCACGTTCTGACCTCCATGTAGTTCTTCTTTAATGCAGAATACTATGAAATAACAGGAGTCGCAATGGGGAGCCCACTCTCGCCTGTGGTCGCGAATTTCTATATGGAGTACTTTGAAGAGAAATCTTTGGCATCATTCAAATGGATACCTATTTGTTTCCTCCGTTATGTGGATGACACGTTCGTGATTTGGCACCATGGAAGGAACAAGCTTGTAGACTTCCTTACACACCCGACCTCCATACATCCGAACATCAAATTCACTATGGAGGCTGAAGCGAGAAGTAAGATTACCATTCCTGGACGTCATTGTCAAAGGAAGAGCGGACGGCACCCTGGACCACGGGGTATACAGGACCAAATCGCACACCGATCTGTATTTGCATGCGGATAGCTGCCACCATCCTCCACAAAGGATTGGGGTGCTAAAAACACTGGTGCCTAGGGAGAGCACCATCTCTGACGAGTGTGCTCCATGACCTGGAACACCTCAAAACTGTATTCCAGAAAAACGGGTACTCGGAAAGACATATCAGACGCCCTTTCCGCCCCACCTCTATAGTATAGCGTCTGGAGACGAAAGAAGTCAGAGGAAGAGATATATGCCTATATACTGTATACTAGCGCACTATCAGGGAAAACGGGACGAATATTGAAGAAACTCCGAGCAGGAACTGTCTCTTGCCCGCCAAATAAAACAGGAGCGTTATCGGGAAGTGTCAAAGACGATCTCGGGTTGTGGGAGGTCGGCATATACCAGATTCCGTGTCAGTGGGAAGAATTGTATTGGACACACAGTGCATGTGGTGTCACCGCCAGCCACCACACTTGCTAGGTGGTAGCCTTTAAATCGGCCGCGGTCCGGTAGTATACGTCGGACCCGCGTGTCGCCACTGTCAGTGATTGCAGACCGAGCGCCGCCACACGGCAGGTCTAGAGAGACTTCCTAGCACTCGCCCCAGTTGTACAGCCGACTTTGTTAGCGATGGTTCACTGACAAATTACGCTCTCATTAGCCGAGACGATAGTTAGCATAGCCTTCAGCTACGTCATTTGCTACGACGTAGCAAGGCGCCATTATCATTTGCTATTTATCTTGTGATGTATGTACCGTCAGACCGACGTTCACCTATTATGAATTAAAGTTCAGTATTCCAGCAGCTGCGTACTTTCCTTGCTAGTATAACTCCTTTAACTGTTCCAGACCTCACGCCAGCCGGCGTGAGCTTAAACGCGTGCCTTTCGGCTTCACCTCCTAGTGGCTGGGCTGTCTTGCCAAGTCACAACAGTGCACACCATCGAAGATCATTGCCGAGAACATCAGAGGCACACTCGACTCAGGTACCCCATTAAGTCGGCGGTTGCAGAGCACTGTTTGTCCGCAAATCATGAAATGGACTACCATCATACTAGGGTCTTGGCACAGACATCTAACTACTGGGACAGTGTCGTTAGAGAGGCTATCGAAGTTCGTACCAGGGAAGGACTCATCAACAGAGATTGCAGCTATAACGAACGTGTGACCAGGGTGGACGAGGCAATTACAGCGACGCCACCACAGACGCCGACGCCAGCGACCACTGACGCGCGGGCGCGGACTACGGAGAGAACGCCTCGCAGGGGGAGGGGATTTAAGACGGCCGCCCGTCCACAGGAGCTCATTTCGTCAGCGCGCCTGACGATGGCGACATGTCTGATAGCCGAAATATTGTGGCCGTTGGACACTATGGACCGGCAATACACCCGAGGACTGTTCGAGAGAAATCACATTGCTTGCTCTCAGAACATCTGTGGCGTGACGTACAGACTATCGACAACTTCTGCTTGAAAAAACGTCCAGTGTACAAATAGGAAGTGTGACATATTCCTTGAATACTAAAGAAAAACATAGAAATGTTACAGGTGGTATATCTATGTTAGTTGTATCGAACTGTTCAGAGCATGACATTGGATCCTTCTCATCAAAATCAGCGATTTTCTCTCCACTTTTCATTTATTACTGAACAAGGGAAAAGTTTCTGTCTGGCTATTTGTATCAACTTACCTTACCTTAATCTCGAGATCCCTACCTTAGATGTATGATGGTGGCAACAAGTTTCCCAACATTTACCCAACATGGTTTATAGCAAAGATCCCCCGTTGAGTGCCCCACATATGTATCAAAACTTTTTACGCACTATACTGCGTTTCGCTATGTATGTGTTGCCAAGCCAACTTGATAAAGACTACAGACTCAGTAGCTGTGTTCTTGGACAGGTCACACTATCGTCTACTATGCTATTTCTTGTGCAGATGCACAGCACTCTCTCTTCGTCTGACGAATCACGCTCTTCACTCGTTCATCCCAATTAATATCGTTTCCTTTCATTACCTGTAATAACCTCTACGGTATGACGTGCTTCACGCCTTGGCCACTAATAACAAACTCGACTAGTATCGAAGTTTTGTCTATTTTTTGCTGTCATCCATTACACCAAGTGGAAATTGTGAAGCGGATTTGAAAATGTGTTTAACAGGCCAAATAAGTTTTATTGGATGCAGCACTTCACTGCAAATTGACGTACATGACACTATTTCTGAATACGGTCAACGAGTTTCTGATAATAATGGCCGAAACGTTCTGCCTGTCATTTAGTTCCTCGACGATAGAAGTATTGTCCTGCGTCCTCATCGCTGGACAGTCTCTTTGCCCTCCACTCCTCCCTCCATACTGTTCCGGCGTAACCGCAAACGCCGGCACCAAGACGAAGAACGCGAGGTCAGAGAAGGCTGTGAGACGTCAGCCAATAACTGGCTGACTAGGACCGCAGCCAACAGGTGCGGCCTCCACAAAAAGAGAATATAAGCGCTGCTCCTGCCAGCGTCGGCCAACTCCAATAAGATGGCCCTTAATGCCACAAAAACTACGGCAGTGTATTTCACAAAACGGCTCCCTATACTCTATCACAACATGTCGGGGGTCTCAGGGTCCCGTGAGCCCAAGCTACCAAGTATCTCGGGGTCTGATTGGACTAGAAACTTTTCTTCCACTGCCACGCAGAATACATCATCCATAAAGGGTTAAAGTTGACAAAGGTCTTGTACCCGCTCTTTTCCAGCCGAGAGCTGAATTTAGATGCCAAGCTCCGGCATATCACTCCGTTGTCCCACCCTCACTAACTTATGGTTCCTCTGCATCCGCCACGACTAGTAAGTTCCGCATGCTGACGCTCTAGTGCCTACAGAATATACACTCCTGGAAATTGAAATAAGAACACCGTGAATTCATTGTCCCAGGAAGGGGAAACTTTATTGACACATTCCTAGGGTCAGATACATCACATGATCACACTGACAGAACCACAGGCACATAGACACAGGCAACAGAGCATGCACAATGTCGGCACTAGTACAGTGTATATCCACCTTTTGCAGCAATGCAGGCTGCTATTCTCCCATGGAGAAGATCGTAGAGATGCTGGATGAAGTCCTGTGGAACGGCTTGCCATGCCATTTCCACCTGGCGCCTCAGTTGGACCAGCGTTCGTGCTGGACGTGCAGACCGCGTGAGACGACGCTTCATCCAGTCCCAAACATGCTCAATGGGGGACTGATCCGGAGATCTTGCTGGCCAGGGTAGTTGACTTACACCTTCTAGAGCACGTTGGGTGGCACGGTATACATGCGGACGTGCATTGTCCTGTTGGAACAGCAAGTTCCCTTGCTGGTCTAGGAATGGTAGAACGATGGATTCGATGACGGTTTGGATGTACCGTGCACTATTCAGTGTCCCCTCGACGATCACCAGTGGTGTACGGCCAGTGTAGGAGATCGCTCCCCACACCATGATGCCGGGTGTTGGCCCTGTGTGCCTCGGTCGTATGCAGTCCTGATTGTGGCGCTCACCTGTACGGCGCCAAACACGCATACGACCATCATTGGCACCAAGGCAGAAGCGAATCTCATCGCTGAAGGCGACACGTCTCCATTCGTCCCTCCATTCACGCCTGTCGCGACACCACTGGAGGCGGGCTGCACAATGTTGGGGCGTGAGCGGAAGACGGCCTAACGGTGTGCGGGACCGTAGCCCAGCTTCATGGAGACGGTTGCGAATGGTCCTCGCCGATACCCCAGGAGCAACAGTGTCCC
This sequence comes from Schistocerca serialis cubense, assembly GCF_023864345.2. NCBI lineage: Eukaryota > Metazoa > Arthropoda > Insecta > Orthoptera > Acrididae > Schistocerca > Schistocerca serialis. The sequence continues at coordinate 216,484,630 of NC_064647.1, read as the reverse complement.
TAATTTGCTGGGAAGTGGCGGTGCGGTCCCCTACGGCACTGCGTAGGATCCTATGGTCTTGGCGTGCATTCGTGCGTCGCTGCGGTCCGGTCCCAGGTCGACGGGCACGTGCACCTTCCGCCGACCACTGGCGACAACATCGATGTACTGTGGAGACCTCACGCCCCACGTGTTGAGCAATTCGGCGGTACGTCCACCCGGCCTCCCGCATGCGCACTATACGCCCTCGCTCAAAGTCCGTCAACTGCACATACGGTTCACGTCCACGCTGTCGCGGCATGCTACCAGTGTTAAAGACTGCGATGGAGCTCCGTATGCCACGGCAAACTGGCTGACACTGACGGCGGCGGTGCACAAATGCTGCGCAGCTAGCGCCATTCGACGGCCAACACCGCTGTTCCTGGTGTGTCCGCTGTGCCGTGCGTGTGATCATTGCTTGTACAGCCCTCTCGCAGTGTCCGGAGCAAGTATGGTGGGTCTGACACACCGGTGTCAATGTGTTCTTTTTTCCATTTCCAGGAGTGTAGTTTTCAGGTGGAGTCTTCACGTCCCTCCGCTCACCAGGATTGTCACTCTGCATGAGGAGACAAATACGGCCCTTCTCAAAACGACCATTCGCCGTAAGGCTCATCTAGTAAAGTGGACGTCCTCCGTGAGACAAACGCTGGACTCCAAACCGTCGGCACCACAGTTCCAGGGCATTGGCACCGACACCCCGTTCCGCTGACCATCCTGGAGGACTCGGATTCGGACTATGACGATAGGCCCAATACGACCACGTTTTTCTGTCCGTTTTCGTACAGTCACTAGCAGAGGCCTGTTCTCGTCCAGCCTTTTTTTCCTTAGACCATAGTGTTGGCGCATTACTGCACCCCTCCTCTGTACTTACAACGTCGGAGGGTGGCACGGAACTTAAAAGTTCCACCGTCACACCTGCAACGTGCTATGCTCGGCTGTTAATCAGCTGTTGATTTGAGTCCCCTCTCACTTGCTCACCGAGACAGTTGGACCGGATCTGAACCGGTGTGTATTAGTAAACTGCCACAAAGAAAAAAAAAGACTCGGTCACACAGTACTAGCCCGTCACTAGTAGAAACCACTACGGTAGCAGTTATTAGTGATCCATATCCATTGCCAGTATGGACATAGTACATAGAGGAGGACACGTTGCATGTTGCCCATTGCTTGCGACACGTTCTTGTAACACAAAGTTAAGTATTGTTAATCTTCTTTATTGAAATTAGAACTATTAATGTGATTTGCTTGAATTGTTGAATAGCTATCCGAGAACGCAACATCCTTTAGGCACCCTATAAGAAACGATTGGGCAGGACCGCACACACACACACACACACACAAATGTTCTTTAAGCTTGTCGAAAAGATGGAGATGTGATTTTCTCGGTTAACATCATCAACATCTGTACGGTGTTAGTAAAATTGTTGGCACCATTATATTAGGCTAGACACTACATTCTATTCGGTCCGCACGCCATTAGAACTAAGCGGTGTATCTGTCTGTAATTTAAACGTTCTGGCCACAAAAATCGTAGTGTCCCACGTAGATTTCTAGTAGCTCCAAGTTTCAAACTCACACTATGATGGACCATTAGCCGCACAGCAGTAAAACTGCTTTGCAGAAAACCCGAAACATGTCCTCCCTTCAGGCAATGAGCTACTCCTGTAGCGCAATGCTATTAGCAAGAGACCTATGTAATTGACCTTGTGAAATACCTACGTATACCCTAGTTTCCCTAAGTTTACTTGCGAACCACCCACGACGAACAATATCGTCGCCTGCTATCACTTTGGTAGTGCTGATGGCCTACACTCGGCTTTCCAGAGAAACAGTAAATGCTCCAGTGGCTAGTGGTACAGACTAATACGAATAGTGTTCCACATAATATGTTTCAATTTTTAAAGCCTGCAGTCATGCATGTATTAAGATGCAGCAACAACAAATACTCATAGAAGAAAGCAAAGCCAAACAAGAAGTTCAAATGTCCCATAAATTCCACCTTCAACTTCAATGCACTTTCCGCTTCTTCCGACAGCATCTCATGCAAGTACTTCTCCTAGGGGCGTCTTGGCGTTCTTTATTGTAGGAGCCACGTTATTCATAGTCTCAACCACCCGCTTTTATCTTGTGGTGTACTCTTTGTCCGTAGACGGTGTTTTGACAATCCACATAGGTAAAAATCTAATCGGGTAAGGTCCTAAGATTCGGGGCCATGAGTGGCTAAAAAATGTGATTATTTCTGTCGGTCCATCTTTCAAGGAATGTTACGTTTTAATGGTGTGTCACCTGACTACCGGAATTTGCAGGAATATCGTCGTGCTGGAAGAACATACCCATCCCTGTTGCCAAAAGAACTTCATTAAATAATAATGGAAGGTCGTTCTCAAGGAAAATCTACAACAGGTCCCCGTAATACGATACGGCAATACAGTAACACAAAATGCCCAGTCCACTGACTGTCAAACGACAATGCATTTTTACAGATACGTTCTGGAGATTGTGTCTCCACCAAAGGACGTCAGTTTTCGTTGGAGCACCGATGCGACTTACGAGTGTCATTGATACCGTCACGAGTGGAAAGGGCTTCACCAGGAAACAGTATTGGTGTGATCGGGAAACACCAAAGTTCCAATAGTCCACCTAGTGCGTGGTGCGAAGAGTATCACGATGAGAAAACGATACTCCACTGGCCACCAAATTGTCAGCATGTACACCCAACAGAGAATCTGCGGGACCACTCCATTCAGATTGTTCACGCCTTGGCTTCTCATCTGAGAACCTTAGAGCAGCTGGCTAGACATTGGGCAGGGCATGGCTCCATGTGCTATTGATACCTTTCAGAATCACAGATTCACAGTGATCCTCTTACTGCACGTCTCACAGCCGCTGCAAAAGGGGTGACCATTCCGGCTTTTGGAAGGTGGCCACAAGAATATGACTAGACAGTGTATTTATAAAGATGATCGGCCTGCAGTTAAGCCACACTATTCTGTTCCTATTTATACAAATTAATTTTTCACTGCAACTGTAATTTGTAGGGCAGTCCAGCGTATCGTTGCAGTATTCAAAAATTCTGTTTGTCCCGATATGGTATTTGTATATGGATATGTAAACCATGGTGTTGCTTGTAGCTGGTGTTCGTTGGACGATTTCCTAACACATTCAAGTGTTTAGTCGTTTTTTTTTTTCAGTAAATTTCGTGAGACTGGTCCAGTGCCCAGTAGTCATATTTCACCTGACCATGCAAATGAAAAGTGTGTGGATAACAGAGAAAATTATTCCGTTAGTAGAACATATCAGAGATGATGAACCAATCGAATTTACCGTTGGCCTGTGATCAAAAACTATTGGCTGCAAATGACTATGATATAGCCAACACGACGAAAAGAAATCATAGAAATATCATTTCATAAGAGTAAATATCTGTCGTTAGGAAACTAACAACATGTAATTATCCTATATGGAAATATTACTATTAGATGTCAAAAGTTTAAATTTCATCGGAAATAAACATAGATCACGGTTGTAAACAAGAAATAAGTGAGGCCAAACATACCAGTTATGAAACGTGCCCTTCGAAAAATTATACATGACTGTGCTAAAACTGACACACAATATTTTTAGCGCAACGCAATCTGACTTTCAAAAATCTCTACAAAAGAATGGCCCTGACTAACATTAACCTATACCTTTCACAAATCACTTACCTCACCAAAAATCTTCGTTACTCGAGCTACTGAAATACAGCGATCGGCACTACTGCCAGCTAAATAAAAGATTCAAACTACTGAAGGCACTAACTACTGATAGGCATAGTTAGCAAATGAAAGATTTTGATAGAGAACAAACAATGTATTTACCTTAATAGTCATAATATATATATAGCAGTTCATGACATCCAGTCTTACATATTTCAAAACTCCGCCGTCTCTCTCCCCACATCCACCACTGCTGGCGGCTCACCTCCAACTGCGCAACGCTACGCGCTGTTCACATCCAGCTGCTCAACACTACAAAGGCAGACAACAATGCAAACTAGCCATAGACTGCACACAGCACAGCCAGTGATTTTCATGCAGAGCTCTACGTGGCGTTACCAATAAGAAAACCTAAACAGCCTACTTACACAGTGAGCTGATGCATTTTAGAAAATACATGAATAAATGTTACAAACCATTTGTTTATAGGGGAACAGAAGCCTGTGAAAGGACGAAAACGACAGGAAAAGCCTTGAAGCCGAGAAAATGGATTTTGTGATAAGACAGTGTTGGGATTCAATGCGAGAGAAGATCCCAAATAAAGGTGTCAGGTAGTAAATGGAATCTCCTGCGAACATAACCGAAGATAAGGAGAAAAGGCATTTGAAAATGGTATGGGCATGTGGTGAGATTAGAGGATGAACGTTGGCCGAACACAGTACTTTGTTACTAACCTCCGTACAAGAGGAAAAGAGGAAGACACTCTGCACATCGGAAAATTAATGTGAATGAGTATACACAACGAAGAAAATCGAAAGAAGCTTTATGCAAGAATCGACGCGAGTGGACACGACCTTGGGAAAAACGGCCCAAAGAGCTGTAAAAAGATCGCAAAATACCGTAGATACGGCAACTAGACTACGAAAAAGTGGAAAGAAAACTTACGCCTGTAAGGAACTGTCTCTCTGTACTCAATAAATATTGAACACATGTTATGTGGAATTTTATGTTCGAATAAGTTAGCACTGACACGATCTGAAACAGCTACTATTACTCCTAAAACACCACGTGCTTCTTCGGCGAAGAATCTTCTTGGATGGTTAGCATATTGGATCAAAAACTGCATAATAGTCACAGCACGTGATTGTAGAGCTCTCTAATGGAGATCGCCCTAAAAATATGTTTTAGAAGCGTTAGTGGAGAACTATCTCAGAGTGTTCGGAGCACAAGCGACGGGGGACTTGAAGGTGCTGCTCTGGCGGCAGTGCACCAAGAGTAGTTGCAAACACTTGCTCTTACTCTGCAGATGGGCTGGCCGTCAAGCAAGGGCGTCTGAAGAGCAGGCTTGCGGCAAAGTTTGGGTGGCAGGGCTCGTCACACAAGCTGGGGCAGTCCTGCCACAACTCTCTCTCTCTCTCTCTCTCTCTCTCTCTCTCTCTGGGCTGTTGGCTTGCCTACGTGAACTCCGGACCCTACAGCCCTTCCTCCCTTCCACCCTTCCTCCACCCCCCCTCCGAACTCCCCACAATTCCTGCCGCACCTTCGATGTCGTCATCCCCTGCCCCTGAAAGTGCGTCCCTCACCAAACTTCTTCGTGGTTCCCATTCAAAGTTAAGCGACTAGGTGAGGCGGACTTAATCTCGAGCCAAAGAAGATGCTCTGGAAAACAACGGGGACAACACCAGTGCACTAACGGTATTCGAGGTCTCTACTCAGCGCCTGATCTAAAATACGGTAGCTACTTAGTGACCGGGAGCGGCAAAGTTCCGAGCCAGAAATACACAGCATATCATCAAGAAATACAAAACAAATTTTGTTAAACAAATGATTAGAGAAGTAATTTTCCTTCTTCATTCGAACATGTAAAATTCACAATCCCAAAAGTACGCAATAAACACAGAAAATTGTAATACTCATAAACTGAGAAACCTGCAGTTGATTTTAGAAAATGTGAGCTACGTAGAGCTTCTGTAAAAATAATCGCGATAAAGCACTGCATGAAACTCAAGCTTTACTAGAGCAAACAGAAAAAAAATTCAGATATTACAATACGAGACACCTATTAAACTGAGGCTATATTAGAAAAGAACAAAGTGAAGGATTATTACTGTTTCAAAGAAGGAACGGCAGTAAATATTTAATCGAGACATGACTAGACACTTATGAGGCCAGCAATCCAGTACAGTCGACGGCCGTTTACTATACATGGAGGGACAACCAAGACAGGCTGCAGCCAGATACATTCCGAACGAATAAATCTACCGAGGTTCGGTTTTCGCCAAACTACAGCGGATAATATGCCCAATTTCCTGACGTCCCCAAGTAACTTTTAACGTTCGTAATCGCCGAATCGCGAGACTTACTTCTTTTTAGTGGAACTGTACTATTTTCCCTCTAGAGTTTTAAAGAAGCTTCTAAGAGAATTTCAGCGACATGATAGGTATGGGAATTGTTAGATAGCAGCGCTCCCCCGTCGGGAGAAGAGGTTCCACAAACGTCTGCACTATTATACTATATGAATACAAACAAGTAACTCAGGTGTGATTCTGGTGTTTATTATCGCCGTAGTCACGCCAAGTGCTGAAAACCGCACCGCTTCTACAACAGTATGGCGACATCCGCTATAGGCTGTATTCCCTTTTTCGATTGTCGTGTACATTGTAAATGTCTGAATAGCTTTCTGAGCACTAGAAGACAGACTATTGGCTTCAAGTATAGAGGTAAACAGAAAAATCATACCTGCGTTACGCGTTACGCATTTGCTTACATTTGGTGCAACAGGGCAGATGTTAGTGGAACTTCTCCTGAGGGTGCGACAACTGTTTGCGGCGCTTTTATCTCGATACTGTCTCATAAGGTCCCATACATATTATGTCATTGAAGTTCTCTTACAAGATTCTTTCAAATTCCGCAGAAAAATGACATGTACTTCCATCAGGAAAAAACAAAGTCGGTGTCACAAGTAGGCGACTGTAAATGGAAAAATTTATTTGAGAAAGTTAGGAAATTCGCCATATTGATCATTACAAATTGGCGAAAATGGCACCTCGATGTATTTCTTCATTCTGTGTGTATCTTGAGTGGCCTGTGTTAGCTACTTCACCGCGTATGATAAGGTAAATCGGATTTACCTAAATCAGAGAAACTGCTTGAATTCTCAGCCTAGATCTGTAAAAGAATGTATAAACAAAATTTAACAACAGAGCGGAACATTTAGCAATGTGCACTGCCTGACTGTAAATAGAATTACTCAGGCTGCTGCCGTAAAGAAATGTGTAAATAAAATTTAATGACCAAGATTCTTCAATCAAAACAAGGCATGAATTTCATCCTAAGTGGAAATTTTACATAACGCGATCGTCGGTAGTATTCGTAAGTTAGAAATCGAAGTCACAACCGATAGAGACGAATTATTGTAACATGAACAGAGGGAAACTTTTACCAATGTAAATCACGACTGAACTTGTAGAATAAAGTCGGGTTTAACTCAAATCTAAGACACATAGTACAACTGCACAACTGGTGTCTCAGAGAAGACGCTTGTACAGCCTACATATCGACGAGCTCACCGAACAAGTCCATACGACAAAGCTGTAACACTTTGTCTGCTATTTCTGTAGATGTCAAGAAGCACACGCAACGCTCACACCGTCTCCCGCCAAATCCGAGCGACATGTTTCCCATGTGTGTAATTTGTGAGATTAGCAACACAGCCTTTTGCTCAAAGTTGTATTTAATTCCGGCAGTTGCTTATAATTTATCAGCGAAGCACCATACGGCCCATAATCCTTTGCCACAAGTGACTCACAGAGAGAAAATGCCCTATGGCAGTTCTGTAAGGATCAATTACAACCAATTACAGACTTACATAAGTGTACTCTATAGTACCCAATCTGTTAAGAAAAAGAGCAGAGGAGTGAACTTAGACATAGAGGAAGGTTTTGCAAAAACAATGTCTGATATGATAGCCGCAATAAGTGATTTTACACTGTAACTTCTAATCCGTCTAGATTGCAAAATGTTTATTCATATGACCGGTTTCGGTTCTTCTAGAACCATCTTCAGGTCTGTAACGATAATGATACTAATTTACTATTTCACGATTGCAAACAGTTTTCATCATATCTAATCAACATCAAATATACCAGAACGTGCCTGATGTTTGGTTACTGGAGTAACCAGTCCAAATACAGCAACTTCCACATGCTGCGACACACAAAATTGGTTGTCAGAGTGTACGTCATTTATATTAATTGTTGTTGTTGTTGTTGTTGTTGTGGTCTTCAGTCCTGAGACTGGTTTCATGCAGCTCTCCATGCAACCCAATCCTGTGCAAGTTTCTTCATCTCCCAGTACCTACTGCAACCTACATCCTTCTGAATCTGCTTAGTGCATTCATCTCTTGGTCTCCCTCTACGATTTTTACCCTTCCACGCTGCCCTCCAATGCTAAATTGGTTATCCCTTCATGCCTCAACACATGTCCTGCCAACCGGTCCCTTCTTCTCGTCAAGTTGTGCCACACACTCCTCTCTCCCCAATTCTATTCAATACCTCCTCATTAGTTATGTGATCTACCCATCTAATCGTCAGCATTTTTCTGTGGCACCACATTTCAAAAGCTTCTATTCTCTTCCTGTCCAAACTAATTACCGTCCATGTTTCACTTCCATACATGGCTACACTCCATACAAATACTTTCAGAAACGACTTCCTGACACTTAAATCTATACTCGATGTTAACAAATTTCTCTTTTTCTGAAACGCTTTCCTTGCCATTGCCAGTCTACATTTTATATCTTCTCTACTTCGACCATGATCAGTTATTTAGCTCCCCAAATAGCAAAACTCCTTTACTACTTTGTGTCTCATTTCCTAATCTAATTCCCTCAGTATCACCCGACTTAATTCGACTACATTCCATTATCCTCGTTTTGCTTTTGTTGATGTTCATCTTATATCCTCCTTTCAAGACACTGTCCATTCTGTTCAACTGCTCTTCCAAGTCCTTTGTTGTCTCTGACAGAATTACAATGTCATCGGCGAACCTCAAAGTTTTTATTTCTTCTCCATGGATTTTAATACCTACTCCGAATTTTTCTTTTGTTTCCTTTACTGCTTGCTCAATATACAGATTGAATAACATTGGGGAGAGGCTACAAGCCTGTCTCACTCCCTTCCCAATCCTGCTCCTTTTCATGCCCCTCGACTCTTATTTGGTTTCTGTACAAATTGTAAATAGCCTTTCGCTCTCCGTATTTTACCCCTGCCAACTTGAGAATTTGAAACAGAGTATTCCAGGAAACATTGTGAAAAGCTTTCTCTAAGTCTACAATCGCTAGAAACGTAGGTTTGCCTTTCTTTAATCTTTCTTCTAAGATACGTCGTAAGGCCAGTATTGCCTCACGTGTTCCAATATTTCTACGGAATCCAAACTGATCTTCCCCGAGACCGGCTTCTACCAGTTTTTCCATTCGTCTCTAAAGAATTCGCGTTAGTATTACGCAGCTGTGACTTATTGAACCGATAGTTCGGTAATTATCACATCTGTCAACACCCGCTTTCTTTGGGATTGTAATTGTTATTTTCTTCTTGAAGTCTGAGGGTACTTCGCCTGTCTCATACATCTTGCTCACCAGATGGTAGAGTTTTGTCCGGACTGGCTCTGCCAAGGCTGTCAGTAGTTCTAATGGAATGTTGTCTATTCCCGGGGCCTTGTTTCGGCTCAGGTCTTTCAGTACTCTGTCAAACTCTTCACGCAGTATCGTATCTCCCATTTCACCTTCATCTACATTCTCTTCCATTTCTATAATATTGTCCTCAAGTACATCGCCCTTGTATAGATCCTCTATATACTCCCTCCACCTTTCTGCTTTCCCTTCTCTGGTTAGGACTGGGTTTCCATCTGAGCTCTTGATATTCATACAAGTAGTTCTCTTTTCTCCAAAGGTCTTTTTCATTTTCCTGTAGGCAGTATCTATCTTATCCCTAGTGAGACAAGCCTCTACATTCTTACATTTGTCCTCTAGCCATCCCTGCTTAGCCATTTAGCACTTCCTGTCGATCTCATTTCTGAGACGTTTATATTCCTTTTTGCCTGCTTCATTTACTGCGTTTTTATGCTTCCTCCTTTTATCAAATAAATTCAATATTTCTTCTGTTACCCAAGGATTTCTACTAGCCCTCATCTTTTTACCTACCTGATCATCTGCTGCCTTCACTACTTCATCCCTCAGAGCTACCCATTCTTCTTCTACTGTACTTCTTTCCCCCACTGCTGTCAATTGTTCCCTTATGCTCTCTCTGAAATTCTGCACAACCTCTGGTTTAGTCAGTTTATCCGATTGCCATCTCCTTAAGTTCTCACCTTTCTGCAGTTTCTTCAGTTTTAATCTACAGGTCATAACCAACAGATTGTGCTCTGAGTCCACATCTGCCCCTGGAAATGTCTTACAATTTAAAACCTGGTTCCTAAATCTCTGTCTTACCATTATATAATCTGATACCTTCTGGTATCTCCGGGATTCTTGCATGTATACAACCTTCTTTTATGATTCTTGAACCAAGTGTTAGCTATGATTAAGTTATGCTCTGTGTAAAATTCTAATAGACGGCTTCCTCTTTCATTTCTTACCCCCAATCCATATTCACCTACTATGTTTCCTTCTCTCCGTTTTCCTACACTCAAATTCCAGTCACTCATGACGATTAAATTTTCGTCTCCCTTCACTATCTGAATAATTTCTTTTATCTCGTGATACATCTCATCAATTTCTTTATCTGCAGAGCTAGTTGTCATATAAACTTGCACTACTGTAGTAGGCGTGGGCTTATTGTCTATCTTGGCCACAATAATGCGTTGACTATGCTGTTTGTAGTAGCTTACCCGCACTCCTATTTTTTTATTCATTATTACACCTACTCCTATATTACCAGTATTTGATATTGTATTTATAACCCTGTATTCACCTGACCAAAAGTCTTGTTCATCCTGCCACCGAATTTCACTAATTCCCACTATATCTAACTTTAACCTATCCATTTCCCTTTTGAAATTTTGTAACCTACCCGCTCGATTAAGGGATCTGACATTCCATGCTCCGATCCGTAGAACGCATCTTTCTCCTGATAACGACGTCCTCTTGAGTAGTTCCCGCCCGGAGATCCGAATGGGGGACTATTTTACGTCCGGAATATTTTACCCAAGAGGACGCCATCATTTAACCATACAGTAAAGCAGCATGCCCTCGGGAAAAATTACGGCTGTTGTTTCCCCTTGCTTTCAGCCGTTTGCAGTACCAGCACCGCAAGGCCGTTTTGGTTATTGTTACAAGGCCAGATCAGTCAATCATCCAGACTGTTGCCCCTGCTACTACTGAAAAGGCTGCTGCCCCTCTTCAGGAACCACACGTTTGTCTGGCCTCTCAACAGATACCCCTCCGTTGTGGTTGCACCTCCGGTACGGCCATCTGTATCGTCTAGGCATGCAAGCCTCCCCACCAGCGGCAAGGTCCGTGGTTCATGGAGGGTTATATTAATTATAACACTAAGGTGGTGTGTGGCACGTTTGTTACATTCCTTACATATTGTATTCAGTAATTTTTTTGATTAACTTTTACCTCCAAAAATACTTAATTTAAATCTGTAGATGTCAATGTTAAAATCTGCAATTATCGAAATTTAAAAACACAGTAATATTATAAAATATTTTTGACCGAGGGCTAATTTGTTCTAATATAACAGTAAAATTATCATTTTTATACGATCTAAAAACAAAGGGCGATTTCTATATCAATGGCGCTGGTGTAGACATGTTTTCCTCCATGGTCTGCTTCCGTGGTTCCCGCTGTTTCGTTGTTTTGCCGCGATCCGCACAGTCGTCTAACGTCCATCGCCGTGGGCAAGAGGGCCGCGCAGGAGGGAACCGTCAACGACGCCAGGCGCTGCACGAATCTTCCAGCTTCTCCACCACGCACCATGCCTCATCCCTCGGCCTGGACCTCCACACGCAACAGTTGTCATCTCAGTAAGTCGTCACAAATACTAAAATAGGCGTCATGATTGAACTCGCCTTGCTCGCTGAGGATTAAATCCGGATCTTTCTTTTTGTGGGTGTATATTTCAATTTCTTCCAAAATGTTAAGAAACCGTCCCTTACGAGCTCTATGCAGGATGTCTAAATTTTGTCCAATGTTCGTGACTGAATGCTTTGAGGCAGCCATATGCGCCCCAAACGCTGTTTTGCTCCCTGAATCTGGTCTCAAGTTCTACCAATCTGCCCTTTAATACATTTTGATATGTTGCATGGGGGCTTAATTATTGTTAATGAAAATACTTTTTATTTTTCGTAGCTGTCTGTCCGATTACGCAAGTCTCGTAAACGGTTGACCCTGACTAGTATTTTTACGCAATCTGACTGCATAGAATAACAACAAACAATGAAAGAAAATTTTCGTTAACACAGTTAATTAATTAAGTCCCCAGCAACTATAAAACCTACTAAACCAAAGCACAAGTGTAGTTGTTCTGTGTGTGGGAGTGTGACTCAACGTACACATCTGGCACGGTTCTTCTTCAACAAGACAAGAAATTTTAAATATCATTTATACTGAAGTAATTAAAAAATAGAAATACTATAATTGCGTAAGAAAACCAAAATTACACTCTAATACAAGAACACAAGCCAGATGCTTTGTTGACTGAACCTGTAATGACGCATTATTCAGGACATTGAAATAATGAGAAAAAAAGAAATGGAGTTTGTTACCTCATTTATATTGATGAAAATCACTCTAATGCTTACAATATATCTCCACACCGACTCTCTACTACCACATCTCAACAAGACTCTTTAGTATCACATCTCAGCAAGCACTGCCTACTAGCACATCTCAACAAACACTCTCTGCTACGAGTTCTTAACAAGCACTGACTACCACGAGTCCTCGACAGGCACTCCTACTACGAGCTCTCCCCAAGCACTGTGGAGACGGCTTAGTAATACTCTTTGGCGCAATCTCTGGCGCAGTTGCTCAGTGTAGCCACCTTTCATATGCCCCTCCTCCACAGGCCAGAATTTGATGGCATTTTTGCCAGCATTGGTGGTGAAAATACCACCAAATTCGTCCACAAAAATACAGACAAAAATAAAAGATAATATTAATACCTAAGTATCACATAATTAGTTAAAATTTTGGCTTTGCACTGACCTTTCAATAACCTACTAAATAAAATACAGTAAGCAATACAAATTCTTTTCATACATGTGACTTTACATAATAGTTCACACAATACACAAAAAATCAGTTTATACAAAAAAAACACCAACAGGTGACATCTTTTCAGTAGAAGCAATCCATCAGTGGCACCCAGCAATGTTGAGGAGGTGCAGACACCAACAAGTGACATCATTTCAGTAGAAGCAGTTCATCAGTGGCACCCAGTAATGTTGAGCAGGTGCAGACACCAACAAGTGACATCACTCAGCAGAAACAGTTCCATTAGTGGCACCCAGCAATGTTGAGTAGGTGCAGACAACAAGAAGTAACATCATTTCAGTAGAAACAGTTCTATCTGTGGCACCCAGCAATGTTGAGCAGGTACACACAGCAACAAGTGACATTATCTCAGTAGAAGCAGTTCATCAGTGGCACCCAGTAATGTTGAGCAGGTGCAGACACCAACAAGTGGCATCACTCAGCAGAAACAGTTCCATTAGTGGCACCCAGCAATGTTGAGTAGGTGCAGACAGCAAGAAGTAACATCATTTCAGTAGAAACAGTTCTATCTGTGGCACCCAGCAATGTTGACCAGGTACACACAGCAACAAGTGACATTATCTCAGTAGAAGCAGTTCATCAGTGGCACCTAGCAATGATGAGCAGGTCCAGAGAGCAGTCCATAATATTCACTATCACTGATCACACAGTTCATTAGCAGAAATTAATCATTTCTAAGTGGCACCCATTATGTTGAAAAAGTGCAGGTAACAGTCCATAATACTCACCATCACTAATCACACAGTTCAGGCATGAACAATAGTTTGAATCCACATACAAATGCTTTTACACTCTAAACATATAAATTCTAATAAACACACAAATGATATCAGATAATTGTCATATTAACTATTACAAATACTCAAATATCAGTAAACCTATAATATTTATGAGTGTCAGTGCAAGCCACTACATACAAATAAAATAATATTTAGGAGGTAGGTTGAGACTAATTATTTGGAATTAGGAAAGGAAAACGCACGAAACACACTTACTCATCTTTCATCCACATTAAGTACTACTGTGTCATTGAATAGTGTTAACAGTGTAAATGCAATTCTGTCAAAATTTGATGTTCACAATCTTGTGTATCAAGTAGTAGTGGCAGCAATGTATAACAGTCAATAATAGTTCAGTCAACGTCATAGTCATCATGTCAAGACCAATGTTTGGCAAGCCAGATCAAAATGTACTGTTGCTGAACAACTGTCAGTGTGCCCAGATATGCAAATACTTCCTCTCTTCAAAAAAAATATGTACTACTTATTGATTTAACAAGTGTGTGTAGACAATCTTCCTTCCACTTTAGTGTTCTAGTCTGCTATCTTCATCCTTCTTGTTCCATATAGACCAACAAAAAAAAATATGCACCTCACTTACTTTACCTCTTATCCACCAAAACTCCAATAATCATCAGCATCACATAATCTCAATACTTCAATAATACCTCTTACGTCGATACATATAAATCTTATCATCAATATCATTTACCTTACCTCTTGTCCACAAAAACTCCAATAATCATCAACTTCATATAATCTCAATACCTCAATAATACATCTTCAATACGTCGACACATATAAACCTTATCGCCAATATCATTTCACTTCCATAACAACTCTTTCCTCTAGTCAGTCTCCTCGAACAAGTACAGATAAAATCCTAATGCAAACATCATCCTATACAATCCGAAGACACACTGTCAACACACAACCTCTGTGTAATCCATCTGACCCAAATCTTCTGTCCATTATGAATTATAAACAAAAGAAATGCATACATGACCTCTAACAGACTTAGTTCGAATAACTCTCAGTAATTAAGTACGATTACGGAGTTTGAATGATCATAATATTTCACAGTGTGTACACCACTTCAAGAATTATGGCAGAAGCAAACATGTGGAGTATTTCTTGTGTCAAGTGTCACTTCCTATTTCAATTGCTCACGAAAAATGCAGTGTAATAACTGTCAATGGTCTAAACCTAGTTTGGGTATGTCATGTCGTTAGCTTCCGCTCATGTGACTTCTATGAAGTTTCTTGTACTAATGTCGTTCGTCGAATTATAGCAGTTCATTTTCTTATCTTAAAAATATAAGGCACTGAGCGTAAGCAAAACATGCAATAGCGAGTAAATATACCAGTAGAGAACAGAATGTCAACAAGTGGATGCAGCACAATTCCTACAACGAGGCTCTGCCAAGCGAACAATCTATAATTAATACAATAGTGTGACCTAAACTCTCTGTTCGTACACAGTACATCAGCATTTCTATATACCAAATTAAAGAGTAGTTGTGACGACAAACAGAAATGTATAAATATGCAATCCATATGCATAGCAGTAAACATATATCTTACGTAATAAACAGGTCATTAGCATCATATCAGCGTAAGCAAATAAATGTTCATATGTAATCTTAATAAGTAAACATGAAGGCGCAAGCAGATAAATCACAAAGTATAGCTTACATACATAATCACAGTCAGCACAATTAATCAGGTTACAATTATAATTTAAATAAAAAAGCACAGCAGGCACATAATTAAAAAATATGACATCAGTGAAAAAGCAGTGCAGCCAAGCGATGCATAATATACACAAGTTACAACCCAGTTCATTAATAATCATTGTCAAAATCAGTTAACGTACGCAAGCACGTCGCTTCACAAGTAATTTCATAGAACATGAAATTTAGCACAAAGTATGAATCACGTAATCGCGAGCAGCACATTACGTCTAAAGTACGTACCTAAGTGGAAATATGTTACCTGAAAAATAAACTCAATTAATAGTTACCTTTTTAGTTTATTAGTTTCTTCTTGGAAATTACATTCTTTCTGAAAATTTCTCGATAGCAAGTCGTCTTAACGTCGGACACGCACAGAATTTACCTGAAGTTCTTAAATATTTTATAGAACTGTATCCTGAAAAATACTGAATGTTAATAACATAATTCATCAAGTCACTATAGCTTTATACTGAATTTAATCGGAGAAATTAGACTGTATTTGTTTACGGCTGTCAGTGCATTCGCCGTGAGCGCTCGATCAGCTGTAGGCGCGTGACGTAGGAAGCAATTGTTTGCGGTCAACGACTGCCTTGTGCGGCGCGCAGACTTGACTGTTGCTTTGAGTATATGCTGCCGCCAAAACACAGCGCGGTATTCTTGTACTCTCTGCATGTTTACATCTAGCTGTTAGTTTCTCAAAAGTATTTCATTCCACAAAAATTTTTCAAAAGTATATCATTCCACAAAAATTTTAACGTTTGATATATGATGTATTCCCTTAGAGCGTCGTGTTTTAAGAGTTTCTACTTCAACAGTGTTATCATGTATAATTTTGCGAATTCTATATGGGGAAAAGCAGAAAAAATTTGCGACACAAGCCTTTTCCTTCGTGAGACAAACGATGAGACTTAATTAACACCTTTTGGCCAACTGAAAAAGTTTTTAAACGACCAGGACGCTTAGCTGATTTCTCTCTTCTAGCAGCCGCAGATTCAATATTTCGTAAAGCCAGGTTGACAACTTCAGAATGCCGCAGTTTCCGTGAAGGCGGAAAAGGAACGATTTCAGATATGCGATTTGTCGGTGCTTTGTTTTTTAATGCCAATATAGGCGGTAAAGAAGTTGAGTAATTAGGAAGTTCATTCAGAATGTTTTGAAAAATATGAAGATACTGATCCCACGTTCTGTGATTCTGATGACAATAAAGACGACACAATTTATTGATTTCCTTCATCCATCTCTCTGAAGCGTTAGATTGAGGGTGAAAAAGTGAAATGATTGGTTTAATTTTGCGACGCCGTAGAGTACGAAGCCAAATTTTAGAACGAAACTGTGATCCATTATCTGATATAACCTTATCAACATGACCAACTTCTTTAAGAAAATTTTTGATGAAAGCGTTAGATACTGAACGAGCTGTTGCTTTGCGTAAAGGTGTAAAACACACATATTTTGATGTCAATTCCACTGCTACGAAAATGTACGCAAAACCATTAGTAGAACGAACCACTGGACCGAACAAATCGACTGCAGCCATGTCCTTTAATTTCACTGGAATGATAGGAAACAACGGTGCTCTGTGAGAAATTGTTGGCGGCTTACCCTTTTGACATAATTTGCATTTGGCCAGAACAGATCGAATACGTTTTTCCATATTACTGAAGTAGGAATTTTCTCGTAATTTATGAAAGCATTTTCTGGGACCAAAGTGTGCATAACTGAAATGCGTATACCAAATCAGCTTATTAACCCACTCATCAGGAATACAAACTAACCAAACAGAGTTGTCAACCGACTTTCGTTTAAAAAGAATGTCATTGCGAACTAAATAATGCTGTCTAATAGCTACGCTTTCCTTTCTCCTCCACTTCTCCTTAATGTCCTTCCAGATTGGATCCTTATTTTGCTCCTTAGCGATGTCCTGGAGCGAAGATGAAATAAAGTTCTCAAACGCAACACCTTGAATATACATCAAACAATAATTGTTTTCTATGCAGTCCTCTTCAGCACTTTGTTTCAAACTCATAGGTGCACGTGATAAAGCATCAGCAACAATATTTGAAGAACCCTGTATGTAAACAATACTAAAGTCAAATTCCTGTAGGTACAACGCCCATCGTGACAATCTGCCATGAGTTAATTTTGTCGACATAAGAAATTCCAGAGCTCGATGATCGGTGTCAACCTTAGTATGTCTGCCAAACAAAAATGTCCGAAATTTTGTGAAAGCATAAACAACAGCCAAAGCTTGAAGTTCCGTAATCGAATAATTCTTTTCTGATTTAGAAAGAACACGACTTCCAAATGCAATAGTTTTCTGTACTACAACGCCGTATTCTTCTATCTCTTGAAATAAGTGTGCCCCTAGGCCCTTGTATGATGATTCCGTTGACAAACAAGTCTTTAGATAAATCCGGATTTGAAAGAAGTGGAGCAGCAACTAAAGCATCACGAAGCTGTTCAAATTCTGACTGAGCTTCCTCATCCCAACACCAATTAGATTTCTTTCCAGATAGTTCACATAAACGAGGTGTGGCCAAATCGTCCAATCTAACAAAGCGTAGAAGAAAATTACAGACACCAAGGAAACTACGAACATCACGTTTTGTGGTAGGAACAGCATAATTACGAATAGCGTCTAATTTTTCTGGATCAGGAAGAATACACTCTGTAGAAATAATGTGACCGAGAAATTTCACCTGAGAACGACCAAATTCAGATTTTTCTAAGTTCACTGTAATGCCAACTCTTGCAAAGATACGTAACAATGAATCCAAAATTTTGTTGTGCTCACTCCAAGAACGTTTAGCAATAAGAATATCGTCAACATACGAAGTAATATTGTCACGAAGATAAACAGGTAAAATTTCGTTTAAGCTACGAATGAATGCTGCTGAAGGTACAGTAAGTCCAAACGGTAATTTCCGAAATCACTTTTGGGTAAATAGTCATATCAGGTTATTGTTTATCTACTGTCTAGATAGATTGATAGTCGAAGAGTTGGTTTGACAGATGCAAAGAATAGTAAAAGAGTCGGCAGCGGTACAGAAAACTAAAAGGGAAATAGCACCACTACAGCTCGGGGCCCTATGCTCGCTACGGCACATATTCAGAGTAGTGAATCCCCTGAGGACTTTAATAGGTGCACATAATTTCAAGTTTGTGACTTAGTGGCAAATTTGGCGGGAGTGCGTACATAAATTGATCTAACCATGCACATGGATGTATGTCATTCTTAGAGTTGCGAAAGATCTTAAATTTCCGAACAGTCAAAAAGTGTTTATAGTCAAAGTTTTCGCCTCGTGGCGACAAAGACCTACCGCGTCTGTCCCAGTCCCAATGACGATTATTGTCAAGTTCGCGCGCCTGGCGCTCTCTTGTTGCATCCCGTAAATGAAACAAATTATTTTCTTCAAAGCCCTCTATCTGTGAATCTAGATTTCTTCTGCTGTCTTTTCCTACGATTTCGCCTTCAATTTGTTTGACTTGCTTTTTTAATGCTTCAAATTCCCTTTTCACGAGTTCATTAAATTTTCCCTGATTTTCAACATGCTTATTTATGTTCTGATACTCTTCGGTTTCTGCAAATGGTAATGGAGCTGTATCATCCGAATCTCTGTCCCCATGTAAACTAAGATTTGTCAATTTATCTGAAATCTCCTCAACTCTTTCCGATAAGTCACCTATTTGTTCTTTCTGTTTATTTACATCTTCCGTAAGTGTCGTGACTCGGGTTTCAGTATTGACACACTTGGTAGTTAACTGTTCATATTGTTGTGTTAGATTATTTAATCTGTCATTTGGTACGGCTTCCTCGATTCTCTCAAATATTTCTTCCTTATCTTTTGCACGTTGTAAATTTAACTCTGAAAATTTCTGTACTATCACGCGATCTCTTTCTTCCTGTTCTCTATCCTGTTCCCTTTGTCTAATCTCTACTGCAATTAATCTATTATTGTGAGCATTCAAAATCGGTTGTACTTCTTCTCTGATTTCTTTCATTAATTCATCTTTCATATTTTTGAAACATGTCCCTATTCGTGAATCTAACCGTGTTTACAAAGTTCCCATCTCTGTTTTTAATTCAGATCCAAACCGTGTTTCCATTGTTCCCATATTAGTTTTTAATTCAGATCGTAAAGTTCCCATCTCCGTTTCTAAACGTGTTGCCACTGTTTTTAATTCAGATCCCAAATTTAATATTGCACCCATCAACTGCTCCATATTAAATGGTTCAAAATTCTTTTCACCCCGAACATTTCCCGCAAAACCAGTTTCCTTCATCATGGCTGTAAAGCTATCTGTGTTCGATACTATTTCAGAATCTTCTATCGTTAATCTCGTATTCTGTGAATTTTCTAATTGAGAAAAATTTTGAAATGGTTCCGGACTGTCTTCCCGACTTATTAAATTGTTTTCAACTCCATTATTCATCATACTGTTGTCCTGTGTTGGCGAGTTCGCCATGTCAACAATTTCGTTATTCTCACTATTCATCATTTTTGCCTTTTTCATTGATCGCGTAATCATTTACAAAATATACAAAACTCGTCACTGTACAAAAATTACACACAATGACTCTTTATCTCCAACAATACCATTTACATGAAAAGTTTCCCTCAAACACGATTAATCGAACAATTGAAATAATTGCACTAAATTGTCAAACCCGTAGACAAGACAACAAATTTAAATTCTGAGAAAAAATACCATTAGAAGAATGACAATAACCAAATCTGCACATGAAAAATAGACTACAATTACTAAACTCCAGATTACTACAACAATACTACTGTCTACTATTTTTACAATCAGAAGAATTCCAAGGGACGATCCTGGCAGGGTCGCCACGTGCATGGGGGCTTAATTATTGTTAATGAAAATACTTTTTATTTTTCGTAGCTGTCTGTCCGATTACGCAAGTCTCGTAAACGGTTGGCCCTGACTAGTATTTTTACGCAATCTGACTGCATAGAATAACAACAAACAATGAAAGAAAATTTTCGTTAACACAGTTAATTAAGTCCCCAGCAACTATAAAACCTACTAAACCAAAGCACAAGTGTAGTTGTTCTGTGTGTGGGAGTGTGACTCAACGTACACATCTGGCACGGTTCCTCTTCAACAAGACAAGAAATTTTAAATATCATTTATACTGAAGTAATTAAAAAATAGAAATACTATAATTGCGTAAGAAAACCAGATTTACACTCTAATACAAGAACACAAGCCAGATGCTTTGTTGACTGAACCTGTAATGACGCATTATTCAGGACATTGAAATAATGAGAAAAAAAGAAACGGAATTTGTTACCTCATTTATATTGATGAAAATCACTCTAATCCTTACAATATATCTCCACACCGACTCTCTACTACCACATCTCAACAAGACTCTTCAGTATCACATCTCAGCAAGCACTGCCTACTAGCACATCTCAACAAACACTCTCTGCTACGAGTTCTTAACAAGCACTGACTACCACGAGTCCTCAACATGCACTCCTACTATGAGCTCTCCCCAAGCACTGTGGAGGCGGCTTAATAATACTCTTTGGCGCAATCTCTGGCGCAGTGGCTCAGTGTAGCCACCTTTCAATGTACAGATTTTAACCTTGACATTTACAGATTTTAATTAAGTAGTTTTAGAGATAGAAGTTAATTACAAAAGTCTACTGAATACAGCATGTGCATATGTAATATAACAAATGCACCAGACGCCACCTGTCAGTAATAGTGTTACAATTAATATAAATGACGTGCATTATGCCAACCAACTCAGTGACGCAGCATGTGAAAGTTGGTGTATTTGGACGGGTTACTCCTGTAACCGAAATATCAGGTACATTTTGGTACGTTTGATGATGATTGCATGTTATGAAAAAGGCTTGCATTTCTGAAATAGTAAATTAGTATCATTATCGTTGCAGATGTGAAGATGGTGCTAGAGGAACCGAAACCGGTCATATGAATAAACATTTTGCAATCAAGACGGATTAAAAGTTACATAGATGAAGGTTACCTATCGAGTATAGTATTCGCCGATGGTCAAATAATATTGGCTAAAATGATTATGAGATGGAATATACGATGAAGAGAATCGTAGGAACGTAAAATAAGGGCGAGTAAACAGTAAATTTTCCTATAGAAAATAATTCTGTGTCGAAAGTGAACATGACATTTTCATAGACCAAAAAAAGTTGAAACACGTCGAAAGTATAAAATTGTGAGAGTCATAACCTCAGGTCATAAATCATTTGTTCCCATAACCTTACCTCGTATCGTGAAGGAGTTGGTATGTTAATCTGTATTTAGCAACGTTTCTAGCAGAAGGTGACTAGAGTTTGGAGATGTTTATGGAACCCCTTCTCCTGGCGGTGGGACAACTGCCTGCAGCGCTGTTACCTTGATACTGTCTGATAATCTCCCTCACATGTTATGTCGTTAAAGTTATGTTATTTATAGTCCCTAAATAATTAGTCCGTATGTGTGTACGCTGTTTGTTACATTTACTCTTCTCCACACACCCTTTTTTTCCTTCCACCAATCATGTATGTTCGTTTAGTAGCACGTTACGTTACACCCATTAAAGGATTTAACTGGCAACAGTTAATGGTGGATTTTTTTCTATTGGTATTATTGCTTCCCCTGAACCTGTTCAAGGAAAACTTCGGTCAGAAAAGTCACATGAGTCACAACATATAATGAATCTTGTCATACTGAAACTTCTCTTACCACGGACCGAATAATTAAATTGAGCTGTTTCATCAAGTTTATATTGAAACACACATACATAACCGCGTCTGCACCCCCAGGGCTCTGCTAACTAGCTGATACAGATTTAAATATTACCCACAGCGCATGTGCAACACGATAACTACAATGACTCGTTAAACATTCTCATCAGGGAAAGATTACTTTCACTGTAGGATACAGCTTAACCAAGGGTTGCTGCCTGACAGTCGATAGTCAGCAAGAAGGCAAACTGAAGAATAATCTTATGTAATGTAAGGAAAGCATTAAATAATTTTTAAAAGAGTCTGGTTTAGCCTTATTTCTCAATATTTCGGTTTTCATGCATTGTTACCTCTCGTTCAAAGTCTCACAGATATCGTTTCTAGTCGAGCATCGGACATGTTTCGGGTAAAGAACACGTACGAATGTACCCAGTCTGCAATTGAACAATGTTAAGTAACCACTGACGTATTTTAAGAATAAAATTATGGATAGAATTTATGATTTTTAAAAAGTGTGCCGTTACTCTCTAAATATTTAAAAACAGTGACTGATCTGAATAAAAAGATCACAATGAATGTACTTGAAGTATGTTATTTATGAGTATGTACTGAATTGTTATTCTCGTAAAAACAAAATTTTCCGTCGGTTTGTTTACAGCTGATACCTTCATATACTCCGTGAAACGAAACAAAAGAAAAGCACTAAAATATTACAGACTGCATAAATGATCAACCACTTATATAGAAAGTTCTAACTATGTACGGTGTTGCTTTTTTCCTAGCTCACTATAACATATAGGCAATGTACTTGTTGTGGTTTACAGTCCTGGGACTGGCTTGATGCAGCTCTGCACGCTATTATATCCCGTGCGAGCATCTTCTCCGAATAGCGACTGTGACCTACATTGTCTCTAGAGGAACGGAAGGTTCCAAATGATTGGAAAAGAGCACAAGTAGTCCCAGTCTTCAAGAAGGGTCGTCGAGCAGATGAGCAAAACTATAGACCTATATCTCTGACGTCGATCTGTTGTAGAAGTTTAGAACATGTTTTTTTCTCGCGTATCATGTCGTTTCTGGAAACCCAGAATCTACTCTGTAGGAATCAACATGGATTCCGGAAACAGCGATCGTGTGAGACCCAACCCGCCTTATTTGTTCATGAGACCCAGAAAATATTAGATACAAGCTCCCAGGTAGATGCTATGTTCCTTGACTTCCGGAAGGCGTTCGATACAGTTCCGCCCTGTCGCCTGATAAACAAAGTAAGAGCCTACGGAATATCAGACCAGCTCTGTGGCTGGATTGAAGAGTTTTTAGCAAACAGAACATAGCGTGTTGTTCTCAATGGAGAGACGTCTACAGACGTCAAAGTAACCTCTGGCGTGCCACAGGGGAGTGTTATGGTACCATTGCTTTTCACAATATATATAAATGACCTAGTAGATAGTGTCGGAAGTTCCATGCGGCTTTTCGCGTATGATGCTGTAGTATACAGAGATGTTGCAGCATTAGAAAACGGCAGCGAAATGCAGGAAGATCTGCAGCGGATAGGCACTTGGTGCAGGGAGTGGCAGCTAATGCTTAACATAGACAAATGTAATGTATTGGGAATACATAGAAAGAAGGATCCTTTATTGTATGATTATATGATAACGGAACAAACACTGGCAGCAGTTACTTCTGTAAAATATCTGGGAGTATGCGTACGCAACGATTTCAAGTGGAATGATCATATAAAATTAATTGTTGGCGAGGAGGGTACCAGGTTGAGATTCATTGGGAGAGTCCTTAGAAAACGTAGTCCATCAACAAAGGAGGTGGCTTACAAAACACTCGTTCGACCTATACTTGAGTATTGATCATCAGTGTGGGATCCGTACCAGATCGCGTTGACGGAGGACATAGAGAAGATCCAAAGAAGAGCGGCGCGTTTCGTCACGGGGTTATTTGGTAATCGTGATAGCGATACGGAGATGTTTAGCAAACTCAAGTGGCAGACTCTGCAAGAGAGGCGCTCTGCATCGCGGTGTAGCTTGCTGTCCAGGTTTCGAGAGGGTGCGTTTCTGGATGAGGTATCGATTATATTGCTTCCCCCTAATTATACCTCCCGAGGAGATCACGAATGTAAAATTAGAGAGATTCGAGCACGCACGGATGGTTTCCGGCAATCGTTCTTCCCGCGAACCATACGCGACTGGAACAGGAAAGGGAGGTAATGACAGTTGCACGTAAAGTGCCCTCCGCCACACACCGTTGGGTGGCTTGCGGAGTATAAATGTAGATGTAGATGTTACGTGAATCTGGTTACTCGACTCAGGGCCTATTCTTTCTCTACAAGTTTATCCCTCCTCCACCCCTAACAAACTTAATTCCAGTACCAAACTGACAATTCCTCGACGGCTGAAAACCTTTCAACTAGTACCTTATTTTAGTCCAGTTACGTCAAAAATTTCTTTAAAATTATTTAAAAGCAGTCCTGCTCTCAGCCGATGTTAACTTCTTACCACTTTCGGCCTTTTAATTTTCACAGTCTATACTGCAATAGCAAAAGTAATACTGCAATATTACATAGAGAGGCAAATGATGTAAAGGTACACTCTAAAATGATGTATCATTGACCATCTGGATAACGGTGATGGCGCCTGACCTGGTGTGGAGGCCTCAGTCACTGTAACGGATGCTGATGGCTAAGCAGGCATGAGCTATATAGGGTAGTGAGAGGGCGCTCCAGAACTTCGTGAGTCCTTTTCCGGTCAGCCGCCATCGCCATCATCCAGGTAGGTAATGATACATCGTTTAATACTTTCACGTCACTGGATTCTCTATGTACTATAGCACTATTACTTTTGCCATTGCAGTACAAACACTGATGATGGCCCGCAATTTAAAGGCCGAAACCGGGCAGAAGTTAACATGGCTGCGATCAAGAACGCTTTTAAATAATTAGATCGCTGCCGTCCCACAAAATTGTCCAGACCATCCAGGATGCCCTCCTCCGACTACAGCGACTGGGGAAAGTTGTTGCTTTCTGCTGGGTTCCGGGGCATGTTGGCCTTGCTGGGAATGAAAGGGCAGATCTCGCAGCGAAGGAGGCGTGTCTCGCCCCACAAGTATCTCAGTGTGCTATCCCCTTGCACGCACTCACCTCGCTGTTGAGCTCACGAGTCATGCGTCGGTGGGAGGATGAGTGGCTGGAAGTGACTGACAATAAGCTCCGTATAGTCAAGCCCACAACGCGTGTGTGGTGTACTTCCTTTCAGCCCCATCGACGGGACGAGGTTGTCCTCACTCGGCTTCGAATAGGCCACAGCCCTATGACGCATGGCTTCCTGCTCCGGCGAGAGGACCCTCCAATGTGTGGTGCTTGCGGCGTCCAGGTCACTGTGCGCCACGTTTTATTGGATTGCGTTTTATTTTCTGACCAGCGGGTCGCGGCTGACTTGCCAGCGGACCTGCCATCTCTTTTAGGCAACACTCGGAGGAATGTGGCTAAAGTTTTAAAGTTCTGTGCCCTGTCAAATGTTTTTACAAAGATTACAGGGAGAGGATTTTAATTTGCTCACTGTGTGACAAGCTCGCCCATATTTTATGTAAGTGGCCAGCCAATGACAATTTCCTGTGACATTCTTGTTGCTGTGTTTCCCCTTTCCTTAGGTTTTACTTTCTCAGGTAGCATTTTCCTTCTTTTCCTGCTTTGTTTGAGTGTGTGCTTTAGTTTTCTTAGGTCTGTCCACATTCGTTCCTTTTAATGTGTGTCAGGGCGCTGATGACCTCGATGTTGAGCGTCCATAATCCCCAACACACCACCACCACCACAAAGTTATATAAAATTAAAAATTTATTTCGTCCCAATTGTTCGAACTACCCATCTGATCCTGAGCGTTTTTCCGTAGTACCACATTTCAGAACTGCTTCGAGTTACACTTCTGTACAAGGCTACGCTCCTTGCAGGTACTTTCAGACGTATCATTCTAAAATGTAAATTTGTATTCCATGTCAAACAGATTCTCTGCTTCAGAAATCCTTTTCTTTCTATTACCAGTTGGTCTCTGATACCCTCCCAACCTCGGCCGTCATTAGTTGTTTTACTGCTCTAAGAGTCAAGTTCATTAACTACTTTCATTTCCTAATTAATTCCCTCAGCGTCGCTTTATGCGACTCGACTACATCCTCCTACCCTCGTTTTTCTTTTGTAGATGCTCATCTCACAACCTCTTTCCACGAGTTTACTCATTCCGTTCACTTAGTTTTCCTTGTCCTTTGGAGACTTCGACACAATTAAAATGTCATCTGTATTCCTCAAAGGTGTCCGCCTGCTTAGCTGGGTGGTAAAGTGCTCGCAACCCATGCAAGTGGGCCTGGGTTCGATTCCTGGCCGAGTTGGAGATTTGTGTTGTCCTCAGTATCGTTTCATCCTCATCACTGGCGCGCAAGTCGCCCAGTGTGGCGTCGACTGAAGTGAGACTTGCACTTGGCGGCCGAACTTCCCCGAATGGGGTTCAAATCAAATGGCTCTGAGCACTATGGGACTCAACTGCTGAGGTCATTAGTCCCCTAGAACTTAGAACTAGTTAAACCTAACTAACCTAAGGACATCACAAACATCCATGCCCGAGGCAGGATTCGAACCTGCGACCGTAGCGGTCTTGCGGTTCCAGACTGCAGCGCCTTTAACCGCACGGCCACTTCGGCCGGCCCCGAATGGGGTCATCAGGCCTACGATACCATACGTTCACATCCATTTCTCCTCAAAGGTTTTTCCTCCTCGCTGAACTGCAATTCCCGTTCCGAAGGTATTACGTATTTCATTTAAACTATTTTTAAGGATTTTTAGTGGCAGGCATGAAGTCAATATGTTGCCGATAAAGTTACACTGTTACTGTATACCCTGCTGAAGATATAGCATAGTTATACCCGAAGTGTTGGTTCATAATTTTAAACCATAAATCAGTCTCCAACACAGATTACTTTTTAAAAAATTACTTTCGCTAGTGAACGTAAATAAAGTAGGCTAATTTTACTTTACGTTAGATCGATTAAAATAAATTTTTCGTCTTTAGTTTTTTGTCAGTGCTTTCAGTGTAAGCAGGTGTTACTATGGGTCTCCATGTCAGGCAGGGCACGTAACTGCCAACTGGAAGGAAAGCTTAAGCCTCCAGTTCTTGCTGCGTTGTCTTCGCTCGGCAGCCGGCGCAAGAAACGCCTCGCTACCCGTTGGGCTTGGCACAAGCACAGGGTACACCAAACGCAGCCACTGATGCTAAATTAAGCAAGAACAAACAGCGACCAGCCGAACTACTCGTTATACAGTAATGACTGCAGTAGTACAGAGATGTCGTGATAATCAATAGTGGAGGCATTCGCCAAAATTTTATTATTATATAGGAATACCCCATGGGTAGATGTTTCTAACAAGTAAATAAGGAAGCACGTACTGCGTGTATCTTATATAATAAACATGATACGGGTGAAATTATGCGACAGTAGAACCAGGAATGTATCTGGTTAACGTTTGTCAACAAGCACGTCAATGGCGAGATATTTGTTCATGTGGTTACGAACCGTCACTGGCTTCAGTGTCAAATATTTTCACAGTTAGTATCAATTAATTTTAAATGTAAAATGAATTTAGAAAAATCCCCATTTCACTGCGCACAAGTATCACAAGAGACTGTCATGTGTGTATTCAACATCCATAAAACCACGAGATTAACGAGTTACCTCACGGAAAGTAAACAGTATACAGGATGAGTCAATAACTATTGCCACATAGAATATTTCTTAAAGTATAATAGTTGCTGAAATGTTTGTGGGACAAACGTTGCATATGATAACGGCCGCCAAAATATGACGCAGGTTTTTTGTTGCTGGGTGGTGTCGCGTCAGATATATGAAGGTCAACATCGCTTTTTTGAAACGAGATGCTATAGTTTGGTACTTATTTTCTGATAGCGGCTATCGAGACGAATCCAGTGATGTGTAAAACTATGGTCTTTGAGCATCAACGAAGGTCAAAAAGTTGGCAAGAAAATTCATTAACAGAAGGTGCTCCAAGTTATAACCATTGGTATCAGTGCAGTGCTGCGATCTTCTTACCATGAACTGAATGGTATCCCTTACCACTTTGGCAATTATCGAAGCACATGCTCTGACAATTCTTCATCGTATAAATATTCGCCGAATACGGCGTCCCCATCTAACGAGGGATTGATATGTATACACCATTCGACGGTTTTACAATACAACAGTAATAGGAACGGTAAGACTATGATGTATTCCTTCGAAGAACAAATCGATATGTTTCTCATTCATTGAGAATGCCAACGAAATTCAGTGAGGACTAGAGAGTTATACGCTGAGCTATATCCCCAAAGTACTCACCCTACACGTCGAACATTTAAGTATGTGTATCATAAATTGAGAACAAATGGATCTTGAACGCATCGGAAACACATCCGGCAAAGGAAAGTTATTAACGAGGAAACGGAAACTGGTACTCTTGCCATGGTGGTTCGAGATCCTTGTGATAGTTCGCATCAAACCGACAAGGAATCTGAAATAGCCAAAGTAGTGTTGCTCGTTTTCTGCTTCGCCATAAATACCATCCTTACCATATTAGTCTCCACCAAGAATTAACTGGTACGGATTGTATGCGGCGCATTGATTTCTCCCGATGGGCTCAAATTCAGATTCAGAGGGATGACGCATTTATTAATTTGATTTTATTTACTAACGAGACTACATTCACGAACCACGGAAATTTTAATTTACATAACATTCATTATTGGCTGCGGCAAGTTGCACACCAAAAACCGTGGTCGGTGAATGTATGGATTGGGATTCTGGAGGACAGAATTATAGACCTCAATTTCATCGAAGGAAATCTTAATGGTAAGAAGTACACCACATTCCTGTAAGAACTATTAGGTCTGTTATTGGAAGACATACCTTCAAGAACAAGGAGCAGAATTTGGTATCAACGCGATGGGTGTCCGGCACATGTTTCGCTGATGGCTAGAAATTAGTTGCAGAGACAATTCCTAAATCGTTGGATTGGACGCGGGGGAAATGTGTCGTGGCCGGTTCGTTCGCCATACTTGACGCCTCTGGATTTTTTCTTATGGGGATTTGTAAAAGACATTCTCTATAAATACGTTCCAACTACACCCGAAGATACGCGACAGAAAAATTTGGAAATTTGTGGTAAGGTGTCATGGGACCAAACTGCTGAAGTCATCGGTCCTAAGCTTACGCACTACTTAATCTAACTTAACCTAACTTACGCTAAGGATAACACACTGCGACGGGGCGGTAAATAAGAAGTGCGGTTGAAGAGTTCACACGAATGTGCATATACTTATGTTGGTTAAAAAATGTTGTTTCAAATTTAGGCTCTCGCGTAAGTCTCAGGTGATGATTTCCACACTTGGTGCATTAGTATACTGTTCCACACCCGCACATTAGTTATAGTTTTTGAATTAATATTCATGAGTACAGTTTATACTAGGGAACAAAAGTTAGGCGATTATTATAGCAAAATTTTTCACAACACAGTTCAATCACTATTTATAGGCGTTGTCCTTTTCTTTTACACAACGAAATTAGCACTGGTGAGACAGTTTACAGTTTCACTTTAATAATAATTTGACTCCGAGCCCCCAATAGCTGTAATGTAGGCTGATATAAACGAAAATTACTCAATCAGTTCGAACAGAACCACAAGTCCCACTGTCCTCTTTGTTAAAGCAGTTTTGGCGCGAAATCACAGATCGCCACATGTTCACTTACGCCAATGTATACCTCGTAATTCGCACTCACACAAACCATCGTAGCACTTCCAGTTCAGCAAATATATGCTTGCACACTCGCACTATTAAGCAATACTCTTTGTCGAAACAAATCGGAGCGGAAAACCATTCTCAAACGACCACATGGGCAACCCTCAAGTGGGGCTCGCTCGCCACTCACCCTCCAAAACGACTGACCCTTGGCCAAGATGGCCGCTCGCTTATATAGGCTCGGACGTCAACCCCATGGTGATGCAAGTACCAATCTCACCAGTTAAGGTTACAAATTTTGATACATACATCCCTCGACAGAAATAATTACACCATCGGAACCGCGCTAAAAAGTACATCCAATTTACTATATTAATTTCTAGGATTATTATATTGCCCATAAATCAAGTTTTATTTTCTGCAAAATTTCACCACTTTGAGCAAATTTGTTTGTTTTCATGTGTGCTGCAAAGTTTTAACATAGAACTGTATATAGCACCGTTTTTAGACGTAATGTATAGCGATCTACACATTGCGCTGCTCAAAATCTTCATATGTATAATAATTAATTAATTATGGGCGATATATGTTAATAATAATTTGCAAACAATGAAAACTATTGCAAGTTAAGTGTGTAGTATAACTTAACTAGTTTAAAATACGTGTGATGCCACCCAAAATATTATACAGTGCCGTTCTTTACGTCATGAATTTTCTATTGAATTTTATAAACAACTTTCCTTGAAACTTTGTTTATTGCTCTTTATGGGCTTAATTATTTATGAATCTTAATATATGACTACGGCACTTGATCCACTATGACGAAACGTTTTTAATTTGTACTCGCTCATTCCTGTAAGTTGTTACTTACTATTTTTATTAATCTTTCAATATTCGAGATATTAACCGATTTTGAGGTTACTATAATTTTTGCGTCTCGTGACTTGAAATAAAGATCGATCTTTTAGAAGGTGCATATTGCTGACTGCAGTCCACTGCCGCATCGCTCTTCACCTTAAGTTACATAGTTTCCGCGTAATGCGCGAAAAACTAAACAATGCCCCAAGCTGCAGGCCACACGGCAACCCAGCGACCGTTGTAAATCTCGCTCGGGCTCGCCTCGCGTTTCCGCGAATAGCGCGCCATGTAGCGAGCTCGCTCTGCACAAAACAATTCTTGCGTACTGGAAATATCCATCGAGTAACGGGGATTTGAACCGTCACAACACACACCCATGCTCGAGGGAGGACTCGAACCTCCGGCTGGGGTATGCGAATTGTCGGAGCATGTTCTTCGATAAGTGTCGATGCGATAAGGAATAGCACTCAATCCATAAGAAGAAGATTGCAGCACTGCATTGCTACCAAAGGTCATCACTTCTAACACCTTATGTAAATGGACGGTGAAGCTACCTTTGGGACCTTCGTTGACCTTCAAAGACATTACTGTTACAAATCATTTGATTCGTTTCGATAGCTTCTATCATAAAATAACGATCTATAGTATCTCATTAAAGAAAATTAATTTGACCTTCATATCTCTGACGTTACCCCACCTAGCACCAAAAAACCAATGTCATATTATTCCCCCATTGTCCCAGCAATTTTCTCCCACAAGCTTTACAGCTTCTATCATACTTTCGAAGTTATTCTTGGTGGCAATAGTTAGTGACTCACCCTATATAATGGCCTGTCTTATTTCTCCCATGAACTTGAATGGTTATACTCATTTCATTTTATTGCTGCTTTGTTATTGGACAGAATATTAGGCACGGTGTTTTAAAAGTAGTATATTGTTACGAATGTAGCAAAGATAGAAGTAGTGGTTCCTTCAGCCACTGTCGCTTACGTATAGATATCAGGCATATATTCAAATTCTATATTCATATTTTCCGTGGTTCACTTGCGACTACTTTCGGCTTTCAGTTCAGAAATTTCTTTCGTTGTCTTTCCTCTCTAATTTTTTTTACGTATTGTATTCATGTCACTCTTTGTTCAGTTATTCCGTCATTAACTGCATGTACATTCATCTCGTTGGGAACGTCTTTATGTATTACCAAATGACATCTTGTGCAGCTTCTCACTCTCTTCGACAACCAAGTAAGCGTTCTGTTTATCCTTCTACATGTCGTGTGAAATATCTGTAGCTTTTCGTGTATATCTTTATCATAATTCTAAATTTTGTCTCTTCCAACATGTTCAAAAGGTGAGAGCAATTATTTCGCTGCTAATTGGTATTTTCGACTGTGTAGGGTATTTACCTTCAAAGGCTTACGTAATGAAAATATTATAATTCGTATTTATTTTTTTATCTAACGTGATGGTGAATGGAGATCATATTCGGTTTCCTGTATTATTACGAGTGTTTGCCTGCCTACATGTTTCTTTATCAACACAGTCACCCTGGCGATGGACACGATTCTCGCAGCAAGAGACTAGTTTGTCGATAAAGTCACTGCAGAATGTTTCATTTTTTTTACGGGTCCACAACGTCACTTATATCAGCACTTAAGTCCTCGAAGGCGTTATTTCAGTTTTAAAAAGAGATGAAAATCGGACGGGGCAAAGTCGTAGCTGCATGGAGGATGATGGAAGACAGTAACCCCAAGCGGGCGGACTTTGGCTGATATCTGAGCGCTCTTGCATGGTGTGGCATTGTCATGATGGAGAAGGTCCTCCGTGTGTGGAGAAACTCTTAGAATTCGGAACTCGGATACAGAGCGCTGTTTGTCACTCACCGACATACTTACGTTGCGCACCACCATGTTACACTCTACAATTTGAAGACCTGTAGCGGCACAAAGCACCGAATACGTGGACACGAAGAATGTAGATGTAGAACGTTAACAACGTTTGTTTTGAAACTTCTTGGCAGATTAAAACTTTGTGCCGGACCGAGACTCGAACTCGGGACTTTTGCCTTTCGTGGGCAAGTGCTCTGCCATCTGAACTACCCAAGCACGACTCACGCCCCGTCCGCACAGCACTACTTCTACCTTCCAAACTTTTAAGAAGCTCACCTGCGAACCTTGCAGAAGTAGCAATCCTGGAAGAAAGGATATTGCGGAGACATGGCAAAGGTCCCGAGTTCGAGTCTCGGTCCGGCACACAGTTTTAATCTGCCAGGAAGTTTCATATCAGCGCACACTCCGGTGCAGAGTGAAAATCTCATTATCGAAACGTTTGTTTTGTTTAAAAAGCTTCAAGAGATTTCACAAAAAAAGTCGGAGGCATTACTTTCCAGCACGCCGTCGTACTGAGTCAGTTTACTCCTATCCCGCTACCTTTGTACTCAGGTTTTATTTTTTTCTATTTATTTTATTTTTTTTATGGCACCCCATCCAATTCAGTACGGATAGCTTAACCATTTATTAAGTCCCGCAGCATTTCGGTGTTCTCAAAAATTCTGTCTTTGATAATTTTTATGTCTATTTTATTCGACAAAACCACATGAGAAAGTCACAAAGCAGTAAACAGTTTTGATGAGTTTAGTAATCGTCTTCCGACTATGAACAGATAAAAAAAGAGGCAAAGAAAGCTTATAAAATAAAATCTGCGAAGTCAAAATGGTTCAAATGGCTCTGAGCACTATGGGACTTAACTACTGAGGTCATCAGTCCCCTAGAACTTAGAACTGCTTAAACCTAACTAACCTAAGGACATCACACAGATCCACGCCCGAGGCAGGATTCGAACCTGCGACCGTAGCAGTCGCGCGTTTCCAGACTGTAGCGCCTAGAACCGCTTGGCCACCCAGCCGGCTCCGCTAAGTAAAATCGTACTTAAGGGCATTGGCTCCAGTTACAGGTAATAG
The DNA here is from genome assembly GCF_023864345.2 of Schistocerca serialis cubense. Taxonomy (NCBI): domain Eukaryota; kingdom Metazoa; phylum Arthropoda; class Insecta; order Orthoptera; family Acrididae; genus Schistocerca; species Schistocerca serialis. The sequence continues at coordinate 216,450,795 of NC_064647.1, read as the reverse complement.
CAGATTTTTATGGGTTATATAATGTTTTTGACTACTCGTTTGATAATCCGTAGACAGCTACTATGCTCGTCTTAGTCGACTGTCGTATAAAATACAAAGCCTAAACGAATATTAACCAATCGTTTAATCTCGAGAGACAGTACGTCATTTGTGATTCTTCAGTTTCTCCCGGCGTTTTTGTTAATCGAACAGTCCACGTGTGTACAGCAGGTTCAAAGTGTCCAACGGGCACAATGTTTCGGTGATCAGATGTGTCACCATCGTCAGGTGCCCCGACGAACAGCTAATTAAGAAGACTATCAGCAAACAAAGCAATCTGGTGACAATGGAGGACAGAGAACTTACATCAACGCCATCACAGACGCCGACGCCGGCGTCTGGCGGACCGCCGACGCCGACTCTAAGCCGCGGGCGCGGACCGTGGACGGTGCGGCTTGCGGAGGGGCATGGGATATTGCTCGGCCACGCGCCCTCAGAAGCTCGGTTCTTCAGCGCAGCTGAAGATGGACGCATGAATGATCGCCGAAATATTGTGCCGCTGCACACTATGATCTAGTAGTACAGCCGTAGACCGACCAATACGTCATTATTTCCAGATCTCATCTCTGCTCGTTGCATTAAATTTTTACCTTCTTTTGGGTTATCCGTACCAAAATGCTGCCTCCACTGTTTTCTAACAAATTATTTTTCTATCTTTCTCACTGAATCTGTTCTTGAGTGGCCCCTGCCTCTCTTCAAGAATGTCATCGCTGCTACCTGTATTTTGCTGTCATTTTTCTCTTTGCGTAAAAAGTGGTAAAGTAGGTTACAGTTGTTGTCCTACACCAATGCCATTGCGTAACAACAGTGGAGCATTTTCAAAAGGCAGTACCTGTTCCGGGTTTCCTGCAGACGCACTTCTGCCGCGATGCAGGTAACAGGTGCATGACAGTGTGCAAGTGAAATTGCTAAGCAACTGTGAATGTTCTCCAGTTGAAGTACGCATGACAGTAATGTTACTGTGGGAAGAACGTTTAAATTGCACAGGGATTCACCGAGAAAATCTGGCGGTATGTGGACGAAAGGCAGTGTAACGTCTTGCCATAGGGAAATGTTGTTACTACAATTACTGTTCTACCGAGGCATCACGCCTTTGAGTGGAGCACATCAGGAATTTCAGATATCGCACCGAGTGATTTCCTACTTTTTGGCAATCTGAAAGAACGTCCGTGGGGACAGAGATTCTCCAACGAAGGTGACTTTTACATAGTGTACCTCGAAAGGCTCCGTGGACAAGGATCGTGTTAGTATCACGAGGAATTGAGGGATGGACAGAAATTTACGATGATACTTAATAGGGACTCGGTGACCATGTTCAAATATAGTGTCACGTATCTACGTCGCTTCGGTGTTATGCAGCACTCAATAAACCTTACTTGGCCTATCATAATGTCGCATAACTATTTTTTTAAGTTATATCGTTTTCATCCAACTCTCGCTTACGCCCGACAGCACTGCTATATGTATAGTTTTGTAAAGACTATTATTATAAAGGGTGTAAATTTTGAGTTGATAAACTGGAATAACTCAAAAAATAAGCTTCGCACGAAAAAATGTGTAGAATCCAAAGTTGATTTGCGACGGCGGCATCTGCTGGTGCAAAAATTAGCCCACCACCCCATCCAGCCCTCTAGGGCTGGGACGGGAGGCCACTTTAAAATTTCAAATGGGAACCCCCATTTTTTACTGCAGAATCAGATTCTACGTAAAAAAACTACGTACATTTTGTCTTAAACTATTATTTTCATTCTTGGTAGTTGGCGCTGTAATTCCAGAAAATCCATGTTCTCAATTTTGCTCGGAAATTGGTTACGGATAGATAATAAATACTTATTTAGCTCCTAAATTTTGATTCGCTGAAACTAAAACTTTACCTCTCCCCCCATAGGGTGGGGTTTGAGAGATAAATTACAGTTTTAAATATCTTGACCCAAATACAGTATTAATTTTTTCCACAGATTCGGAAAAGTTTTGTTTGTTTGGTGGTCATGCGGCCACACAACTTTTAATTATCAAACAAATCAACTGACTAGCTAACTAACTAACCAAACATCCATCTATTTTATTTATCCGTAACCATTTTCCACGCAAAAATGAGAACGTGGATTTCTTGAATTACAGCGCCAACTACCAAGAGTCAAAACAAATTTTTAATACAAATTGTACGTAGTTTATGTAGAATCTGATTCTGCAGTAAAAAATGGAGGTTCATATTTGCCTCCCACCCCACTCCCACTTAAAATTTACACCTTATAAATTGCTGACTGAATCTCTTCTGATTCACTTCAGTAATCACATCTCTGCTGCATTTAGTTTTTTGGAACTTTTCATTTTTCTAATTCTCCGTTCCGTTTCGTTTCCATTGGAAACGAAAACAAAGGGACCATGTTTGTAGTTACGGGTCGAAAAAATTGCATTTCCCAGCATTTGTGAAAATAGCTTCGAAATCATGACTCTGCTGTCCTAAGATACACCACGCACACTGCATAAGTGCAGAAGTATAATATCAGATTTAAGAATCATTATCCCGGACAGTTTCTGTACTCCGGACGCAGCTGCTTCGCGTGTCAACAACGCGATTTTGTAAACGTCGCTATGGCAACGCATCTTCTAACACGGCTACAGCCGTTTGCGCTTTGCAGTTGAAAGCAGTCAAAATCTCAACCAGGTGTCAGCGGTCTCTTTAAGTTGCCTCGGCTGCATTCTTAGTACTAAAGAAGAAGTATATTAAAATTTCATACAATATGTCGCATTTTTCAGGTATCTCAGTATTTATGACGTGGTATCTCGTGATACACGTCTCATACAATGATGTGATTTTGTAGGTACATTTAGTGGCATCTTTGGACAATGTCTGAAAAACTTCTTGCGATTATAGTCAGTATAAAATGAGTAATAAATTCAAAAATCATTCCTGAATCGGCTGTTTCTCACGCCTCTCATTGTTTATGGTGTCATATCTCTCGAACTATGATAGGTAGTTGCTAGTAATCCCTGCAACAATTATTGCCTGACTGAGAGAGATACGTATACCACGTTTGGTTAAAACGAATAACAGTATTTTAATTTAAATTTGATTCAACATATTATTTTAAAATTAATTTCTTTTAATACATTAAAGATATTTATTCATATAACTTGAAATTTTCGTCCATGTAAAATGTTGGGACAGAATTGCTTAGTGCCAGCGGCGGACTGTCGTTAAAAATTTTCCTTCTTTTCACAAAGAATCTACTTTCATACGAAAGGGAGTGCGATTACATTCCAATTAGCAAATCACTGCTTGAGAATTTTCGATAAATACCACTAAACAATGATCGGAGCCAGCACTGCGCATGAGCTTTACTCGAATGACAACTTGCGATTGAAACAATTTTAAAAAGTCGTTAATTTTCAGTTACATCGCGTTTTAAGTGTGTCTACTAGATGTGACAAATTATATATTCGGTGTCTTTACGTAAATTTTTATTCTTTGCAGTCAAATACCTTCAAAGACCAATTCTAAGGTTGCAATTAAATTATAATAAGGTACGGTTCACACTCTTTGAGAATCTCATCTCTGCTGCTTACAGCTTGCTTAAACGTTCCCCTTTATTTATCTAACTTTTGCTTCCGTGCAACAGAAACAGTATCGCTGTAGTTCAGTAAAATTTATTTTTCGTTTTTTTTTTTAATTTATTGAACTTTCCATCTACCCCCTGACTCAGTTAAAAAGGTGCTTCTATTTAGCTGTCTTCTATTTATCTTGCTCTTGCTTCAGTAAATCAGAAATAGTGTCACATTAGTTTTACAAAATTTAACTTTTCTATCTATAGAGTTAATTGTAGCAGTACCAAAAACATTATCCATAACGCGCATTATCAAGGGTGGGAGGGAGTGTGTGTAGTTCACGCAAAATATAATAACATAAAAAAAAACGAAATTCGTGAATTGTGGTTGATTTATATTAACATGTACTACCAAGTCAGGAGTACTTTATGAACATCACACGAAAAAAAAGCAGTATTCGTTAACAGTTGTTGTTGAATACGAACGTTTTAAGGAGACATAGTATTTTCAAAAGGCGTGCTTCAGTTGATCCCCCTGGTGCTGCGATGGGTAGGTGTACAGTTTCTTTGTTCCAAACACTGCTTTAAATTTTAGTGAACAAGATCGATGTACTAGTGTGTGGCTTCTTGTTCGGCTCTCACTAACACAGCTAGAATGTTCGTACTCCTGAGAGCACGCAGCGCCATATGCGACTTCCAGTGTACAGTTAAAGATAATACTATCAATAGACAATACGAGTATTATAGTATCACACAAATCCATAAATTAATAAACTAGACAAGTAACCACCTCACATCGTTACGAAGCTGTGAATAGAATCTTTCAATTTCAGTAACAATTCAAACACCTCAAAAATAGTACTCACCAACTTCAGATAAATGGTAGCCCTTCAAATTATTGACATATAATACATTTTGATGCCACCAGCGGTAACGATGTGCCAAGGGCTCAAGTTCTTCCCAACTGTAACATAAAAATAACGTAATTTATAGCTAATGAAAGTGTACATACATCTTCTATGTTTTGCATATATTTTGAAAGTGACCATGAGCTCATTGCCATGCTGAATAAAATACTATTATAGCAGCATTATTGATTTGAATGATTTACCACGTTGTAAGCCCTCGAAAAAAAAACAGAAATAATAAAAACAGACATTATAAGTCCTAATGACTGCTGTTTCCAAAGTATTTAGTGCTTTACTGGATTTCGATAGAACTATTTCAGTTAGGGTGCCATTTTATAGCTACCTGCGATAAGTACATCATTTTTTCTAGCCTTCGTTTCTGTTCTAATACACAATTACTGCCAATATTCGGTTGTTATACAATAGTACTTACGGCTACATTAACAAATTAAAGAAAATGGTAACCGTATTGCTGTCAAAAATTGAAAAATTTGCAGACGGAACAAAAAGGCCTAAAAATTTGGTTGATTGTACCTCCGCAGCTGAGCATAGTGGAATCAGATAGTATACCGCTTTAGCTGTAAAAGGTTTGTTTGTTCAATCACTGCTGGTTTCGGTCGCTTGAAAGCGTATTTTCAAGTAAAACAAGTGTACAACAGGAACGTGGATAACCTATAATAAAAGATCGTAAGCTACTTAATACTTATTTAGTTATAATAATAGGAATTCACTGCCCAACTGTAAATATGAAGTTGATAATGTCGAGTTAGTCAGAAGTGAACATGAGTTATAAGTCATTTAATCAACAAAAATATCCCATAGAAATGAGCGGGCACAAGGAGAAAAAAAGGGGAAAACCTAAGAGGATATAACATTTTTTATTTAATTTCATTTATTTATTTTTTAAAATCTTTTCTTTTCCAATCTATGATGGGGAGAAGGCGGGCTGCTTCAGAGATTTTTTGTTCTCTGTTCATGTGTGTGGCTTTACATATACATATTAACAGATTTAATTTTTCTATTATTTACGTACAAATTTTCTTTTATTCGAAATTTTTGCAATACTAGCAAAGGAAATTTTCTTGTGCTCTTGGATCTTAGATCTACTTTTTACATATCCTACTGATGTATGCTGTGGCTGGTTAGTACATAGTTTGCTTTCTTAGTTGGGATTTCGTTTCTTCTTTGTCGTCGATGATATCTTGTTGTGTTTCTGCTGTTGTTTCATGTTATTTCATCTAGGTATGCTGGAGTTTCGTCGTTTTTTGTTAGTGGCAGCATTGACAGTGTTAATTACGGGACATTGCTGTGCTTTGGTGCGTGTACTTGTATTTTTGTTTACTGGTCTTTGTCGGTTTGCTTGTTACCAAGTATTCCCAAATCCAGCCTATTGTGTAGGGTGTGCGAGCCATATTTTGCTCTGAGGTTGGCTAACCGTGTTTGTAGTTGGGTCATTCTTGTCACTTCATACATTTCTTCCCTATCTGTAGTGTTATTCAACCCTTCTATGATTGGTCGTGTGAAGAATTTGACTATGCTCATTGTTACTGCTACGCCCTTCGAGTCTACCTTGTACTACACGAACTAATTCTCGTCTTCTCCTGGCTTTATTTAAAGCCTCTGTCTGGTGTGTTTTCCAATTCAGATATTTGTCGTGGTTTGCACCAAAGTACATGGCCGTGTCTCATAGCCTTGGCAGGTTTCCTCAAGTATCTAAGATGAATTTCGCTGTGTTCCTGGTTGTTCTTGCTTTTGATGTACCTAGGGTGAAACAGCACCATTTGCGTTTTGCTTGGGTCTGGCGAGAATGTCAATGAGCAGCGCCGCACACAGGACATCAGGCTGCGGGAAAGTGACAGCCGCATTTGAAGGTGAGATACGATATCACGCACATGAAAATTAGCGACCGTCATAATGCGAGGGAGAGTAAAGCCATCTGGTGACGAATAGCGCCAGAGCTCACTAACCCAATGGTTAACAAAGGTGGATACATAATACGTAACTGATTAATACTGGTTAGATGTTGTTGTTGTTGTTGTTGCTGTTGTTGTGGCCTTCAGTCCTGAGACTGGTTTGATGCAGCTCTCCATGCTACTCTATCCTGTGCAAGCTTCCCAGTATCTACTGCAACCTGTATCCTTCTGAATCTGTTTAGTGTACTCATCCCTTGGTCTCCCTCTACGATTTCTAACCTCCACACTGTCCTCCAGTACTAAATTGGTGATCCCTTGATGCCTCAGAACATGTCATACCAACCGATCCCTTCTTCTAGTCAAGTTGTGCCACAAACTTCCCTTCTCCCCAATTCTATTCACTATCTCCTCATTACTTATATGATCTACCCATCTAATCTTCAGCATTAAACTGTAGCACCACATTTTGAAAGTTTCTATTCTCTTCTTGTCCAAACTAGTTATCGTCCATGTTTCACTTCCATACGAGGCTACACTCCATGTAAATACTTTCAGATACGACTTCCTGACACTTAAATCTATACTCGATGTTAACAAATTTCTCTTTCCTTGCCAATGCCAGTCTACATTTTAGATCCTCTCTACTTCGACCATCATCAGTTATTTTGCTCCCCAAATAGCAAAACTCCTTTACTACTTTAAGCCTCTCATTCCCTAATCTAATTCCCTCAGCATCACCCGAGTTAACTCGACTACTTTCCATTATCCTCGTTTTGCTTTTGTTGATGTTCATCTTACATCCTCCTTTCAAGACACTGTCCATTCCATTCAACTGCTTTCCAAGTCCTTTGCTGTCTCTGACAGAATTACAATGTCATCGGCGAACCTCAAAGTTTTTATTTATTCTCCATGGATTTTAATACTAACTCCGAATTTTTCTTTTGTTTCCTTCACTGCTTGCTCAATGTACAGATTGAATAACATCGGGGAGAGGCTACAACCCTGTCTCACTCCCTTCCCAACTACTGCTTCCCTTTCATGTCCCTCGACTCTTATAACTGCCAAACTGCCAAACTGTAAATAACCTCTCGCTCGCTATATTTTACCCCCGCCACCTTCAGAATTTGAAAGAGATTATTCCAGTCAACATTGTCAAAAGATTTCTCTAAGTCTACAAATGCTATAAACGCAGGATTGCCTTTCGTTAATATTGCTTCTAAGATAAGTCGTAGGGTCAGTACTGCCTCACGTGTTCCAATATTTCTATGGTTACATAAAGATCGTTAAAATGATTTTAAAAAGTTGTGATAATATAATTGGGTACAAATAGCGGGCGTACCCAAACATCTGATGAAATGATTTCAAGATAAAATTTAAATTAAAAAAGGAGAAAGCCCAGGAACGTGGCAATATTAGCCAACTGGATAAAAAGGAACTTAATAAACTGACAATTGAGTTCCACGAGGAGAATTCCTATGACGAGGGAGATGAAAGCAACAGTGGCGAAGTCTGAACTCCATTTTTAATCGTGGGTAGCCGAGAGCGTTAATGTGGTTCTTCCTGGAGTCGGGTAGGTGCGCCAGCCCCTGATCGGATCCGCCCAGCGGGTTAACAACGAGGGCCGTTATGCTGACCTGCATGGATATGGTTTTTAGGCGGTTTTCCAAATCCCGGTAGTTGAATACCGGGCTCGTCCCCAAGTTCTGCCTCAGTTACACGACTCACAAACATCTGAAAACATTCGCCCTATTTCATGGCTTACACTAAACGTAGACAGCTGGGATAGGCCTAAACTACTTATATCCCAGTGGGTTCAGGGCGGCGGCAAGAAGGGCATCTGGCCACCCTCTGCAACTATCACTGCCATATCCGGAATAATACGGCCGACCCGGCCTTGAAGCGGGACAAAGCCCAAAGAAAGAAAATAAATAGAAGATACATGTGCTTCTCCTAGGTTTTCTCTTTTTCTATCCCTTTAATCACCCATTTCAATAGATAATTTTGTTGATTACATGACACGTAACACGTGTTTAGTTCTGACTAAACGGATTGTATCAGTTTCATATTAACATTTATGTAGTGAATTCCTATTATTACAACTAAACAAGCTTTAAGTGGTTTACAATTGTTTATTATAATCTCCAGGTACTTGTTTCACATATCGATGGGCTTACCTGTATAATCGCCCGAAAGCAGTCTTGAATGAACAAATAAATTTTTTACAACTAAAGCTTTTATTATCTGATTCGAAAAGGGTCTTGATTGTAACAACGTTAACCATCGAAATATGGTAATCATATTATCACGTTGGTTATAGGACGTAACAACCAAATCATTAGACAGCGACAGCGCCGAACGATGTTTTATCGACGTCAGAATTAGACGCCCACTAATTAGCCAAAACATTATGACCACCGCCCACCACGACATTGGATGCCGCTGGTGGTATTGCAGGCACGTGAGGCGGTAACGAAAGTATGTAGGAGCAAACACGGACGGGGAATCACTAAAGCGAAGATATGGGCTGTCAATGGAGGAATCCATTGAGACAAGCGACTTTGATGAAGGGCAGATTATTATTATTACGCAGAACCTGTGAACGAGTGTCGCTGATGAAGAAGGCCGGCCGGAGTGGCCGAGCGGTTCTAGGCGCTTCAGTCTGGAACCGCGCGACAGCTACGGTCGCAGGTTCGAATCCTGCCTCGGGCATAGATGTGTGTGATGTCCTTAGGTTAGTTATGTTAAAGTAGTTCTAAGTTCTAATGGACTGATGACCTCAGAAGTTAAGTCCCTTAGTGCTCAGGGCCATTTGATAAAGGACAGATGCTGGACTGTAGCATCTCTACCGAAATAGCACAACGCTGTTGCGCGCACAAGTGTTTCCGAGCACACCGTTCACCGTACATAGTTGAACATGGGGCTTCGCAGTAGACCGACCCTTGGTGTTTATACACTCCTGGAAATCGAAATAAGAACACCGTGAATTCATTGTCCCAGGAAGGGGAAACTTTATTGACACATTCCTGGGGTCAGATACATCACATGATCACACTGACAGAACCATAGGCACATAGACACAGGCAACAGAGCATGCACAATGTCGGCACTAGTACAGTGTATATCCACCTTTCGCAGCAATGCAGGCTGCTATTTTCCCATGGAGACGATGTAGAGATGCTGGATGTAGTCCTGTGGAACGGCTTGCCATGCCATTTCCACCTGGCGCCTCAGTTGGACCAGCGTTCGTGCTGGACGTGCAGACCGCTTGAGACGACGCTTCATCCAGTCCCAAACATGCTCAATTGGGGACAGATCCGGAGATCTTGCTGGCCAGGGTAGTTGACTTACACCTTCTAGAGCACGTTGGGTGGCACGGGATACATGCGGACGTGCATTGTCGTGATGGAACAGCAAGTTCCCTTGTCGGTCTAGGAATGGTAGAACGATGGATTCGATGACGGTTTGGATGTACCGTGCACTATTCAGTGTCCCCTCGACGATCACCAGTGGTGTACGGCCAGTGAAGCAGATCGCTCCCCACACCATGATGCCGGGTGTTGGCCCTGTGTGCCTCGGTCGTATGCGGTCCTGATTGTGGCGCTCACCTGCACGGCGCCAAACACGCATACGACCATCATTGGCACCAAGGCAGAAGCGACTCTCATCGCTGAAGACGACACGTCTCCATTCGTCCCTCCATTCACGCCTGTCGCGACACCACTGGAGGCGGGCTGCACGATGTTGGGGCGTGAGCGGAAGATGGCCTAACGGTGTGCGGGACCGGAGCCCAGCTTCATGGATACGGTTGCGGATGGTCCTCGCCGATACCCCAGGAGCAACAGTGTCCCTAATTTGCTGGGAAGTGGCGGTGCGGTCCCCCACGGCACTGCGTAGGATCCTACGATCTTGGCGTGTATCCGTGCGTCGCTGCGGTCCGGTCCCATGTCGACGGGCACGTGCACCTTCCTCCGACCACTGGCGACAACATCGATGTACTGTGGAGACCTCACGCCCCACGTGTTGAGCAATTCGGCGGTACGTCCACCCGGCCTCCCGCATGCCCACTATACGCCCTCGCTCAAAGTCTGTCAACTGCATATACGGTTCACGTCCACGCTGTCGCGGCATGCTACCAGTGTTAAAGACTGCGATGGAGCTCCGTAGGCCACGGCAAACTGGCTGACTCTGACGGCGGCGGTGCACAAATGCTGCGCAGCTAGCGCCATTCGACGGCCAACACCGCGGTTCCTGGTGTGTCCGCTGTGCCGTGCGTGTGATCATTGCTTATACAGCCGTCTCGCAGTGTCCGGAGCAAGTATGGTGGGTCTGACACACCGGTGTCAATGTGTTCTTTTTTCCATTTCCAGGAGTGTATGTGGGCCCAATTACGACTGCAGTGTGCATGCGATCGTCGGGATTCTACCCCCGGTCAATGGACACCTGTCGGCTCTTCGGATGAATCACATTTTTGCTACACTAAGTCGATGGTCGACTCCACAAACGCCGTCATCAAGATGAACGGAGGCTGTAAACGTGCAGCTCGCCACAGCCGCAGGCTGATACGTGCAGTATTATTCTATGGGAGACGTTCTAGTGCGGTTGTACGGGACCTGTGGTTGTAATCGGAGACAAATTGACAGCTGCGAACTACCTCCCCCTCCGTTCATGCTTGATGTCTTCCCTGTCGGCGAGGTGGTATTTCATCAGAATAATAGTCTGAGTCTCGGAGCCAAAACAGGACTACAGTTGTTGAGGAACATTATAGAGAAGTCACGTTTATGTCTCGGTGACCAAATCCTATGGAACCTTTATGGGCTGCTGTCGAGTGCTACCACCATGTACAGAGATAAGTGTCCCGTTATTTATGAGAATTGCACGACCTGTGCCACTTACCCATACACAGCTACAAAAAAACTGTAGTATACGTGATAAGCAGATTCGGGTATATACACTCCTGGAAATGGAAAAAAGAACACATTGACACCGGTGTAGCAGACCCACCATACTTCCTCTGGACACTGCGAGAGGGCTGTACAAGCAATGATCACACGCACGGCACAGCGGACACACCAGGAACCGCGGTGTTGGCCGTCGAATGGCGCTAGCTGCGCAGCATTTGTGCACCGCCGCCGTCAGTGTCAGCCAGTTTGCCGTGGCATACGGAGCTCCATCGCAGTCTTTAACACTGGTAGCATGCCGCGACAGCGTGGACGTGAACCGTATGTGCAGTTGACGGACTTTGAGCGAGGGCGTATAATGGGCATGCGGGAGGCCGGGTGGACGTACCTTCGAATTGCTCAACACGTGGGGCGTGAGGTCTCCACAGTACATCGATGTTGTCGCCAGTGGTCGGAGGAAGGTGCACGTGCCCGTCGACCTGGGACCGGACCGCAGCGACGCACGGATGCACGCCAAGACCGTAGGATCCTACGCAGTGCCGTAGGGGACCGCACCGCCACTTCCCAGCAAATTAGGGACACTGTTGCTCCTGGGGTATCGGCGAGGACCATTCGCAACCGTCTCCATGAAGCTGGGCTACGGTCCCGCACACCGTTAGGCCGTCTTCCGCTCACGCCCCAACATCGTGCAGCCCGCCTCCAGTGGTGTCGCGACAGGCGTGAATGGAGGGACGAATGGAGACGTGTCGTCTTCAGCGATGAGAGTCGCTTCTGCCTTGGTGCCAATGATGGTCGTATGCGTGTTTGGCGCCGTGCAGGTGAGCGCCACAATCAGGACCGCATACGACCGAGGCACATAGGGCCAACACCCGGCATCATGGTGTGGGGAGCGATCTGCTTCACTGGCCGTACACCACTGGTGATCGTCGAGGGGACACTGAATAGTCCACGGTACATCCAAACCGTCATCGAATCCATCGTTCTACCATTCCTAGACCGACAAGGGAACTTGCTGTTCCATCACGACAATGCACGTCCGCATGTATCCCGTGCCACCCAACGTGCTCTAGAAGGTGTAAGTCAACTACCCTAGCCCCCCCAGGGGATCCACAACTCTTTTGTGGATACGTGCGTAGCGAGCACGGGGCTCCGAGCTAATGTGGCCTTCCTTCCTTTCCGGGCTGCATACCTTCCCTTTCCGCATCCTTCCCCATCCCCTGTCTTCACCCCCCCCCCTCACCTCTGGCTCTTTCCTTCACTTTCTCCCCCTCTGGGAGTATGGTTTGCGCCTACGTCCGGAGACGGACGCTTGTCAATGTACCGCATTCTTCTTCTTCCTTGCTTGTATGTCTTCTTCCTTCCTTTGTCCTTCTCCATTCCTTACCTCTTCTCTTTACCCTTTTCTCCGCTGCGGCGTTTGAGACCCCCTCTTCTTTCCTTTCCCTTTCTCTTTCTTCCTCCCTGTGCGTGTCTGAAGGCCAGCCCACGCACTTCCATGCGTAGCCGGTGACGGGGTAACGCGTAATTCCCCGCCCCGGGTAGACAGGTAGGACACGTACGTACCCCCTGGTAAAGGCCAGGCCCAGGGAGGGGTGATTACCCGAGCTGATACCTTCCGAAAGTGCCGATTGGTCCCTCCGTCCGTTTGTCGGGAGGTGTGACCTGAGGTGTGAACAATCACCTAAGGCGGGTGTGCCCTCGGTGAGGGCCCCCACAAGGGAGGAGCGCGCCATCGGAGACGCCGGTAATCATGGGGGATTCTTCCGCAATGGTTTCCTCACCTTCCACTATGTCTGCTCACAAACGTAAGTTCACTGAGTCTCAGCCACAGACGGTTCTTCCATCGTTGCCACAGTTCCTTGTTGTTTCTCGGTCTGACGAAGGTCACGACTTTTCCACGGTCAACCCTTTCATTATTCAGAAAGGTGTCGACGCAATTGCGGGTCCTGTAAAGTCTTGTTCCAGACTACGGAATGGCACCCTGTTGTTGGGAACACACAGTGCCCTCCAGGCTCAAAAATTGCTGCGTACTTCTCTGCTCCACACCTTCCCTGTCCGGGTGGAACCGCACCGTACCTTAAATTCCTCGCGTGGAGTCGTTTATACACGCTCCCTCGATGGATTGTCTGACGAAGAAATTCAGCACTACCTGTCTGACCAGGGCGTCACCGCTGTTCATCGGGTTACGAAAAGGGTTGACTCGAACATCATTCCAACCCGCACTGTCTTCTTGACATTTGACAAAGTTCAACTCCCATCAAAAATCAAAGCAGGCTATGAGATAATTTCCGTTCGCCCTTATGTCCCGAACCCTACGCGTTGCTATCGATGTCAGCGGTTCAATCACACCAGCCAGTCCTGTTCCAATCCGGCCAAATGTGTTACGTGTGGCAGGGATGCCCATGAGGGTGCTTGTCCACCTCCATCCCCTCGCTGCATCAACTGTATGGGTGACCACGCTGCTTTCTCTCGAGATTGCCCTGTTTTTAAGGACGAAAAGCTGATCCAGGAAATAAGAGTGAAGGAAAAGGTGTCGACCTTTGCTGCTCGAAAGTTACTCGCCAGTCGACAGCCCACCGTGCCTCAGAAAGGAAAATACAGCGCTGTCCTTGCTTCTCCTCGGCCAACAAAGGAGGCGGCCACGCAGACTTGCGACCTCACATTTAGTACCACGGTCGTCAGATCGGCCAGCGCAAAGATCGCCCGTTCAACCTCACCTCTTTCGCCTGCCCACTCTATGGCTCACCCTTCGTCGAGTTCTGCTAAATCTCGAGCCCAAAAGTCAGACGCCAAGTCTTCAAAAAAAGAGCATTCTCGTGAAGAGTTTTTACGTACTGCAACTTCACAACCATCGGTTCCTCCTTCATCTAAACATACCTCCAAGAAGGCTACGAAGAAACACAGTTCCTCTCCTTCTCCGCCACGGCGTGTCCCATCTACAGCACCACCTGGCGGAAATCGCCCTCGGCCATCTTCTGTGTCGCCGAGGCGCACTGTTGGTGGCCGGTCAACTGGCCGATCGTTGGTGGCAGGAGCTGCTCCTGACCAACCTATGGATCAGGATCTTCTGCCTTCGACTGAATGCCATTCCATCCTGTCGGTCGCAAGCTCTGAGCAGTCGTTGAGTTGACAGCACCCTAGGTGACGTTCCTCCATTTTCTGTTCACCCTATGTCCATTATCCACTGGAATATCCGCGGCATTCGCGCCAATCGGGAGGAATTGTCGATCCTCTTACGATCCTACTCGCCGGTCATCTTCTGTCTTCAGGAAACAAAGCTGCGTCCCCATGACCGCTTTGTTCTCCCTCATTTTCAGTCCGTCCGATATGACCTCCCCTCTGTTGAAGGCACTCCAGCCCATGGAGGACTCATGATTCTGCTCCATGATACTCTCCATTATCACCCAATCCCCTTAAACACTTCCTTCCAAGCTGTCGCCGTCCGTCTTTCCCTTTCTGGATACACGTTCTCTCTTTGTACGGTATACATTCCATCGTCTACACCAATGGAACGAGCTGATCTCCTTCATCTTCTTGATCAGCTTCCACCCCCCTACTTGCTGGTTGGGGACTTCAATGCCCACCACCCGCTTTGGGGATCTCCACATCCTTGTCCACGTGGCTCACTATTGCTAGACGTCTTCCACCAAGCGGATCTAGTCTGCCTCAACACTGGGGTCCCCACATTTTTGTCTGCCTCCACGGCAAATTTATCCCATTTGGACCTTGCGGTCGGTACTGTTCCGCTAGCTCGGCGCTTCGAATGGTTCGCCCTTGATGATACACACTCGAGTGACCACTTTCCATGTGTTCTTCGACTGCAGCCTCAACTGCCATATATGCGCTCGCGACGCTGGAAGTTTGCCCAAGCCGATTGGACACTTTTTTCGTCTCTAGCGACATTCGATGACCGTCGCTTTCCCAGCGTCGACGATGAGGTCACACATTTTACCGACGTTATTCTCACAGCTGCGGAACGTTCAATACCACGCACCTCCGAATTGCCCCGGCGCCCTCCAGTTCCTTGGTGGAACGAGGCATGCCGTGACGCAATACGTGAGCGGCGACGTGCTCTTCGCATTTTCCGTCACCATCCAACTTTGTCCAACTGTATCCGATATAAGCAGCTCCGTGCGCGATGCCGTCGCGTCATCCGCGATAGCAAGAAGGCAAGCTGGAAATTCTTTACTAGCTCATTTAACAACTTCACTCCCTCGTCGGAAGTTTGGAGTCGGCTTCGACGGTTCTCAGGCGCGCCTAGTTTCTCCCCGGTCTCTGGGCTCACTGTCGCGAATGATACCTTAGTGGACCCCGTCGCAATTTCTAACTCATTGGGTCAGCACTTTGCTGAGATTTCGAGCTCTTCAAATTACCCGCCAGCGTTTCTCCCGAAGAAACGTGCAGCGGAAGTGCGACATCTTGCTTTCTCCTCTCAAAATCGCGAAAGCTACAATACTGTTTTCTCCATGCGCGAACTCCAACATGCACTCTCTTCTTCTCGCTCCTGCGCCCCAGGACCGGATGGTATCCATGTCCAAATGTTGCTGCATTTATCAACCCATAGCCTGCGTTACCTCCTTCGCCTTTATAATCGAATTTGGACCGACAGTACCTTTCCCAGGCGATGGCGGGAAGCTATCGTCGTTCCCGTTCCGAAACCTGGAAAGGACAAACATCTCCCCTCTAGCTATCGCCCCATTTCTCTCACGAGTAGTGTCTGTAAGGTTTTGGAGCGTATGGTGAATTACCGTTTAGCTTGGTGGCTGGAGTCCCGCAGTCTTTTAACACCAGCCCAATGCGGATTCCGAAAGCATCGTTCTGCTGTTGACCATCTTGTTGCTCTCTCCACTTATATCATGAACAATTTTCTCCGGAAACGCCAAACGGTAGCAATATTTTTTGATCTGGAGAGAGCGTACGATACCTGTTGGAGGACAGGCATCCTCCGCACACTGTTCTCTTGGGGCTTTCGAGGCCGGCTGCCCCTTTTTCTTCGCGAATTTATGGCAGAGCGCACATTTAGGGTGCGGGTGAACACTACTCTCTCCCGTACTTTCTCCCAAGAAAACGGGGTACCCCAGGGCTCCGTGCTGAGTGTTGTACTGTTTGCCATCGCCATTAATCCAATTATGGATTGTCTCCTTCCTGATGTCTCGGGCTCCCTCTTTGTGGACGATTTTGCGATCTACTACAGCTCTCAACGGACCAGCCTTCTTGAAAGACGTCTTCAAGGATGTCTCGATCGCCTCCACTCGTGGAGCATCGAAACCGGCTTCCGTTTCTCACCCAGTAAGACCGTTTGTGTAAATTTTTGGCGACGTAAGGAGTTTCTTCCGCCCTCCTTACATCTAGGTCCTGTCAACCTTCCGTTTTCCGACGTCGCAAAATTCTTGGGTCTTATGTTTGACAGAAAACTGTGCTGGTCCTCCCACGTTTCCTATCTTTCGGCTCGCTGTCTGCGTTCCCTTAACACCCTCCGTGTCCTGAATGGTACCTCTTGGGGAGCGGACCGGGTGGTCCTTCTCCGCCTCTATCGCGCCTTAGTGCGCTCGAAATTGGATTATGGAAGCATAGTCTACTCCTCTGCTCGGCCGTCTATTCTTCGGCGTCTCGACTCTATCCACCACCGTGGATTACGTTTAGTGTCTGGAGCTTTTTACACCAGCCCTGTGGAAAGCCTTTATGCTGAGACTGCTGAACCTCCACTGTCCAATCGGCGGGCAGTCCTTCTGAGTCGTTATGCTAGCCATCTGTCTTCCATGCCTGCTAATCCAGCCTATAACCTTTTTTTCGACGCCTCCTTTGATGTCGAGTATGCAGGCCGCTCCTCCTCCCTCCTACCCCCGGGAGTCCGCTTCCGTCAACTGCTCCATTCTCTTTCCTTCCGCTTTTCTAAAACCTTCTTGACAACTTGGGGTACAGCACCGCCTTGGCTCCGTCCCCGGATCGACTTGCTCAGAGACCTATGTCAATTTCCCAAGGATGGTACCCCTACACTTGTTTACCGTCGGGCATTTGCTGCTCTATGTGCACAAATGACGGAAGCCACATTTATTTACACCGATGGCTCGAAAACATCGTTAGGTGTAGGGAGTGCCTATATTGTTGGCGACACCCCAAATCACTTTCGGCTTCCCGACCAGTGTTCGGTTTATACTGCGGAGCTTTACGCTGTTCTCCAGGCTGTCCACTACATCCGCCGCCATCAGCGGATACAGTACGTAATCTGCTCAGATTCTCTCAGCTCTCTCCTCAGTCTCCAAGCTCTTTACCCTGTGCACCCTCTGGTCCACCGGATTCAGGACTGTCTGCGCTTGCTCCACCTGGGGGGCGTCTCAGTGGCGTTCCTCTGGCTCCCGGGACACGCTGGTATCTGTGGAAATGAGGCGGCCGATATAGCAGCCAAGGCTGCAGTCTCTCTTCCTCGGCCAGCTCTTCAGTCTCTTCCGTTTACCGATCTACGGAGCGGTTTATGTCGCCAAGTCACTCATTTATGGCATGCGCATTGGTCAACACTTCCCCACAATAAATTGCGGGAAGTGAAAGCCGTTCCTTGCGCTTGGACCTCTTCCTCCCGAACGCGTCGTCGGGAGGAGGTAATTTTAGCCCGACTCCGGATAGGGCACTGTCTTTTTAGTCATCGACATCTTTGAAGCGGTGATCCTCCCCCACTCTGTCCCCACTGCTCTCAGCTGTGGACGGTCAGACACCTTTTAATTGAATGCCCCTATTTTAATCCGTTACGCTCCCGTCTACAGCTATCGCCTGATCTATCGTCGATTTTAGCAGATGACACGCGCTCAGCTGACCGCGTTCTACAGTTTATTAGAGACAGTGAAATGACGTCAGTCATTTGAAGCTTTTTTTTGGGGGACAACCAACCCCTTTCTATAGTGGACTTTTAAGCATTCCTTCTGCCTTTAGTTTCTCAAATTTTCTGACTTTGTTTCCATTGCTGCTGATTTTAAATTTCGTTTTTTTCCTGTTTTCTACGTCACGGGCTGGGCGCTAATGACCATAGAAGTTTTGCGCCCTAAAACCACAAACAAAAAAAAAAAAAAAAAAAAAACTACCCTAGCCAGCAAGATCTCCGGATCTGTCCCCAATTGAGCATGTTTGGGACTGGCTGAAGCGTCGTCTCACGCGGTCTGCACGTCCAGCACGAACGCTGGTCCAACTGAGGCGCCAGGTGGAATTGGCATGGCAAGCCGTTCCACAGGACTACATCCAGCATCTCTACGATCGTCTCCATGGGAGAATAGCAGCCTGCATTGCTGCGAAAGGTGGATATACACTGTACTAGTGCCGACATTGTGCATGCTCTGTTGCCTGTGTCTATGTGCCTATGGTTCTGTCAGTGTGATCATGTGATGTATCTGACCCCAGGAATGTGTCAATAATGTTTCCCCTTCCTGGGACAATGAATTCACGGTGTTCTTATTTCAATTTCCAGGAGTGTATATCGCTCCAGACACAGTCAAACAAGCTATTAAGCAGGTGTTCATAATGTTTTGGGTTGTATTTTGTAAGTAATATTGTACACGCAAGAGCTGAAGAGAGTAGTACGCCTGCCTAATATCGGGTAGGGCCCCCACGAGCACGCAGGAGTGCGCAACACGACGTGGCACGGAGTCAACTAAAGAAGTTCAAGAGGGAACTGGCACCATGAATCCTGCACGGCTCTCCATACATCCGTAAGAGTACGAAGGGGTGGAGTTACCCTTCTTAACAGCACGTTGCAAAGCATCCCAGATACGCTAAATAATGTTAGTGTCTGGGTAGTCTAGTGGCCAGAGGAAGTGTTTAAAGTCAGAAAAGTGTTCCTGAAGCCACTCTGCAGCAATTCTGGATGTGTGGGGTGTTGCATCGTAGTGGTGGGATTTTCCAAGTCCGTCGCAATGCACAATGGACGTGCACGGATGCACAGGATGCTTACGTACGTGTCAGCTGTTAGAGTCGTAACTAGACGCATCAGGGGTCCTATAATACAACTGCACGCGTCCTATACCATTATAGACCCTCCACCAGCTTGAACAATCCACTGCTGACATTCAGGGCCTATGAATTCATGAGGTTATCTCCGTACCTGTACACGTCCATCCGCTCGATACAATTTGAAACGAGACTCGTCCGACTTGGCAACATGTTTCCAGTCATCAACAGTCCAATGTCGGTGTTGACGGGCCCAGACGAGGCGTAAAGCTTTGCGACGTGCAATCATCAAGGGTACACGAGTGGACCTTCAGCACCGAAAGCCCGTATCGATGATGTTTAGTTGAATAATTCCCCGCTGATACTTGTTGATGGCCCAGCACTGAAATATGTATCAGTTTGCGGCGGAAGATTTGCACCTCTGTCACCTTGAACGATTCTCTTCAGTGTGTGTGTGTGTGTGTGTGTGTGTGTGTGTGTGTGTTGGGGCTTATGGGCGCTCAACGTCGAGGTCATCAGCGCCCTGACACACATTAACGGGAACAAATGTGGACAGAACTGATAAAACTGCAACACACATACAAAGAAAGCAGGAAAAGAAGAAAATGCGACATCAGAAAGTAGAACGTAAGGAAAGGGAAAACGTAGCAAGATTTCCACAGTAAATTGTCATTGGCTGGCCACTTACATAAAATATGGGCGAGCTTGTCACACAGTGAGCAAATTAAGATCCTCTCCCTAAAATCTTTGTAAAAAAACATTTGACATGGCACAGAACTTTAAAACTTTAACCACATTCGTCCGACTTGTCGTAGGTCTCATTCTTGCACGATCTTCTTCCGGTCGCAGAGATGTCTGGGATTTGATGTTTTAACGGGTTCCTGTTTTCACGGTACACTCGTGAAATGGTCGTACAGCAAAATCACCGCTTCATCGCTACTTCGGAGTCGCTGTTTCCTATCGCTCGTGCGCAGAGTATAACACCACGTTCAAACTCACTTAAACGTTGATAACCTGCCATTCTAACAGCAGTATTGGATGTAACAATTGCGTGAGACACCTGTAGTCTTATGCAGAAGTTGCCGACCGCAGCGCCGTAATCTTCCTGTTTACGTACTTTTATATTTGAATATATTCTTTGGTGCTTCAGTATATAATCGTCCAGCATTGTAAAGAATTATGGAGAGGAAAGAAACAAAGGTTAACGAAATCACCAATTATTCGCAAGCAGCTACAAAACTGTGCCGGAGCGAAAGAACACCAATCGCAAACCAGTAAAGCCCTAAATGCTTTAAACACAGCAGTGATTAGGATTTATCTATTTCTAATGTCCCTACAGCCAGAAGGACCCAGGAACTTGTGAGGGTGAGTCTTGGGGATGCGTTAGTTCGGTCCTCATCGGATGCGTGTTTCGAGACGCTAACCCTCGCCCTTGCACGGTTATCCCGTGATATACTTTGACACGAGGCCGGGCGACCAGTGCTGGATCACCCGGGTTAGGCCGCCTGGTCATCACAGCCGGTTGGGTCGCGTGATGGAATATTACGGCCGGAGCTGCGCAGAGTTTCGCGGGCGCGCAAAAGGATCTCGTCGGCCGCGTGCAATCTGGAGCCGGAGCCGTTCCCAGGGGCCAACTCTGCTGACGTCACGGGCCAGTAGCTGGGGGAGTGGCTGCGAAGGTGGAGGGGGCGGGAAGGGCGTCGAGATTCTGGAGAGCTCCCGTGGGGCCCATCTGCAGAGTAATCACCGGACGAGGAGAACGCGTCTCTCTGTGTGCGTGCATGTGCGTGTGAGTGTGCGTGTGTCCATCAGTACAGAGCAGCAAACGTTGCGGCTCTGCGAGTTTCATACGCATGCAGTAAGAAAAGCAGAACTTTAAGCTCCGACGGTGCCACACTTTTACATCTGCAGACATCTGCAAGCCGCTGTGTACAGCGTGGCGAAGGTACTGTGTTCCACTGCAAATCTTTCCCTTCCTCGTCCACTAACAAATGGAGCGACGGGAAAGGACTATCAGTGCATGGTATCTCAGATGGTACTAATTAAGATACACCATGTTTGGTTTATGTTGCACACTACCTTATAAAGTTTTTTTTATGCCAAATGGCTCTGAGCACTATGGGACTTAACATCTGAGGTCATCAGTCCCCTAGACTCAAAACTACTTAAACCTAAGGACATGACACACATCCATGCCCGAGGCAGGATTCGAACCTGCGACCGTAGCGGTCGCGCGGTTCCAGATTGTAGCGCCTAGAACCGCTCGGCCACCCACGCCGGCTTTTTTTATCATTCAATGAATTACAGCACGTACGCCTTTGGCGCCATGTACAACATCCAGTCTCTGTCCACACAGGGTGTAGTGTATCCGCTTCAAATGTGGCAGTAGTAGCAACGATACGATTCTTTAAGTCTTGATGTGATTGAGAGGCGGCTCGTTTACTCTGTCCTTAACACAGCCGCACAGGTCCTTCAGTGTAATGTCAGGCGATCTAAGCTGCCGGGTACTGGACCACCCCTACTAATCCAGATGTCAGCAAACACTTGGTCTAGAACATGTGGCACAGTCTGAGCCAAGTGTGGCGGTGCATTACCTTGTTGAAAAAACAACTGTGTCTTGTCAGTCAGCCAATTCCGGTAACGCGAACAGCTTTGCGACATTGTTTTTTGGTCAACATGGTCGTGGAGAGAAGCAGCGATTAGTATGATTAATCAATAATTCAAGAACAGTCTTATTCGTATTTATTGTTATAATACCGCCAACCGGTTTCAACCCGACGTAGGGGTCATCTTCTGGGCGTTTGCACCATTGGTCGACTGCTGGTGGTGTCACTCCTGTCTACATAATGGCAGGAAACTATCTAGACTGTTCTTGAATTATTGAGCTCTGCGACACCCTCCAGTTCCGGTAACGCGAACAGACGACTGCAGTGAACGCTGGAAAGAAAGAGTATCGCTAACGCGTCGGCTTCACTTGTTCCAGGTCGTCCAGTATTAAGCTTCATATGAATCCTATCTGTCTGCATAAAACCCTTTGCAATCGGAGAAAACGTTAGAATGAACTCCCACTACAGAAATAAAAAATAAAATAAAACAAAAAGGATACCAAGGATGCTCCGACTCGTCCTTAATGCTGATTTTGGGACTCCCCAGAACCCTGGGTCTCGATGCATTGCATAAAGCAGTGGTGTTTTCCTCTTCCGAGTTGTCACCTGGAGTAGTGCTTTCTTCTAGCGGTCTGCAATTGAAATTGTACGTTGCACATGGTAGGAAATAAATTCCAAGGTAAGATCGGATTGTTAGTCCGAAATGATTATTTTTCATGGTTTTCTCCATTAGGTTCTTCCTCTCTCTCTCTGCCGTTGGGAGTTACGATTCTTCTTCCGCCTTTGAGACCGTTGACAGGACTTCACCTAGTAACTCTAGGTAGGGGCCCTCACAGGGTGTTACCATCCGGAGCCAGATGGGCCCAGTTTTTTTTTTTTTTTTACGTGGTGTTACTCCTCCCTCTCCTCCTTCCCTATCGCTTGTGAGATGAGGCCGCGGGCTTGAGTTCGGCGGTGGCGGAGGTATGGAAATTAAGAAGCAATGAAGAACGTTATAGCAACATGGAAAACATAAATGAAACACTACGAAAGAGGCGACTGCTATTTTCTGGGACATTTATACAGAATGAACAGCAACAGGTTAACCAAACAGATATTTAGATATCAAGAAGTCAACAATAGCCTGGATAAAAGAAGTTAGGAAAGATTTGGAAAGAAACCACATAAGGAAAAGATACAACGGAAAGGGAAAGTTTCAAGAGGAAATTGCTAAAAATGGAAAGATTCCAAGGCAGGAGAGGAGAAGACAGGGTCAAAATGGTCCTAGGAGAGAAAAAGGATACATAGGGATGAAAGAACTCTGGGGGAAAGAGAAACAACAACAACAAAGAAGGAAGGATTGAAATTGGTGCGTGGTCCTTAGATGACCCACACGAAGAAAGAAGAGGCAGAAGAAAATAAAAAGATTCAACAGTGCCCTCAACGATCAAACAACATCATACATTCAATTTCGGTCTGTCAAGTAACTCTTGCGTCACAGAGTGCGGACTGATTGTGCCCCAGATGCGAACATTGTGTTTGTTTACCTTACCACACTCATGGAATGTTGTTTCCTCAGAAAATGCTAGGTTTTCAGAAAATTTCCATTCTCCTGTAAATGGCGAGGGTCCACAGAGAACTCCCTAAGTTGTGGTTAATCGTCCAGTTTAAATCCTTGCAACATTTGCAGTCGGTATGTATACATCTATAAACGCTACCCAAGGAATCATTTCACAGTCCTCCTAGGAGTTCCTGCGACACCCTCCGAAGAGACGTATGCGGTGAATGGTAGAAAGGAAAGAATATTGCTGACGCAATGGGCTTCACTTGTTCTAGGTCGTCCAGTATTATGCTGTATATGAAACCTATGTGTCTGCATTGTACAACAGGCGAAGTGAAATCTGCGAGAGTACGTGCTTGCTGTACCGTGTTTGGAGGGTACTTCGAACTGCCTGTCCGCTTCGGTCTGAATTAAGCATTCCACACACTGAAAATTTCCTTTAACCTTTGTCATTATATTTCACTCATGTCAACCTGGAACACATACAAACAAAATTTTGTGAGTTCTCTATCACATAAGCCAAACATAGTGAGAATATCTTAATTTCCGTGGTTGCTATAACACATACAATATGTTGCCTAACTTTTGACACCCTGTATATGTTAAAAGTGAAATACAGAGTATTGTGGTTCCACAGTCATATTTATTTACATTTCGTGGTCAATCGGCTTTCCGCTTTATGGGCTATGCACAAACAATAAAGACTATCGAGATAGTTCAGACAATGAGAATGAAATTTTCACTCTGCAGCGGAGTGTGCGCTGATATGAAACCTCCTGGCAGATTAAAGCTGTGTACAGGGCCGAGACACGAACTCGTGTCCCGAGTTTCTAGGCAGAGCACACAGTTTTAATCTTCCATAAAGTTTCATATCAGCGCACACTCCGCTGCAAAATGAAAATTTCATTCTGGAAACATCCCCCAGGCTGTGTGGCTAAGTATCCGCAGTATCCTTTCTTCCAGGAGTGCTAGTTCTGCGCCGGCCGCTGTGGACGGGCGGTTCTAGGCGCATCAGTCTGGAACAACGTGACCGCTACGGTCGCAGGTTCGAATCCAGCCTCGGGCATGGATGTGTGTGATGTCCTTGATGTCGTTAGGTTAATTAGGCTTAAGTAGTTCTACGTTTTAGCGGACTGATGACCTCAGATTAAGGCCTATAGTGCTCAGAGCCATTTGATTTTTTTTGCTGGTTCTGAAAGGTTCGCAGGAGAACTTATGTGAAGTCTGGAAGGTAGGAGACGAGATACTGGCGGAAGTAAAGCTGTGAGGAAGGGTCGTAAGTCGTGCTTGGGTAGCTCAGATGATGGAGCCCTTGCCCCCGAAAGGCAAAGGTCGGGAGTTCGAGTCTCGGCGCGGCACACAGTTTTAATCTGCCAATGAGGGTTTGCAGCTGTATGAAGACTGTTTTCTGGAAGATATGTTACCATCTACGACAATGCATCTACATAGAACGCAAGCATAATAAAATTCACGAAGAAGCTACGAGCAAATAAATCTTTCATTACCTTATACTTGAAAGTTTAAAGTATAAGAATGTACAGGACAAAAGTAGCACACACCAGACACTGACTACTACGTAACAGGGGTAAAACACGTCAGGACGAAAGCAGCTTTGCGTGGTGTGTCATTGCCAAGTAACACAACTTCAGGAAACTAGGAATATGCACAGAAAGAACTGCTACAGTATAGTGGAGAAGGTAAACCGGAAGAAATTCGCAATAGGTCGAACGGAAATTTAAATTTTATTCAAAGATAATAAACTACAGTCAAACATAGGCTTCAATTGGTGGAAAAAAATTATGGGAATGTTAGTTTGGAACACAGCATTGTATGGTAGTGAAACATGAACTGTGAGAAAACCGGAAGAGAAGAGAATCAAAGTTTTTGTGATATTGTGCTACAGAATGATGCTGAAAATTCGGTTCAGTCTGGAACCGTGCGACCTCTTCGGTCGCAGGTTCGAATCCTGCCTCGTGCATGGATGTGTGTGCTGTTCTTAGGTTAGTTAGGTTTAAGGGGACTGATGACCTCAGATGTTAAGACCCATAGTGGTCAGACTCATTTGAACAATTTGAATTGTTTTTTAAAAATTCGGTGGACTGATAATATCATAAGAAATGAGGTTCTACGCGGAATCAGTGAGGAAAGAAGTACATGGAAAACACTGAAAGAAGGACGCCAGAATCATAGGACATGTGTCAAGATACTAGGGAATAGCTTCCATGGCACTAAAGGGAACCGCAGAGGGTAAAAATTCTATTGTAAGACAGAGATGGGAGAATATACCACCAAATATCTGAAAAGGTTGACCCAGGGAAGTAATTCATGGCGGACCACTTCTAACCTGTCAGAAGACTGGATACATTCCACTGCACAGTGTGCGTGGGTTGACTACCGCTGGATAGTCGTTCGTACGTGTTGAAGTGGTGCATTACTTTTCTCCAAGGCGCGTCAAACGTGTTCCATGTGGTTTAAGGGGACGGAGCGTCAGGCCGGACCATTCGTCGAATATCCTCTCGTTCCAAGAGCTTCTGCTTGGGAGACAATCTGAGCAGCCATCTTCGGTTGCTTGCAGATGATGCTGCATTTATTGACTAATGAAGTAATCAGAAGATCAAAACAAACTGCAAAATTATTTAGAAAAAAATATATGAAAGGTGCGAAAAGTGGCAGTTGACCCTAAAAACGAAAAGTATAAGGTCATCCATATGAGTCTTAAAAGCAACTCGTTAAACTTCACTTACACGATACATCAGTCTAATCTGAATGCCGTAAACTCAAGTAAATACCTAGGTATTACAATTACGAACAACTTAAACTGGAAAGAACACATAGAAAATGTTGTGAGGAAGGCTAACCAAAGGCTGCATTTTATTGGCGGGACACTTAGAAAATGTAACATACCTACTAAGGAGGCTGCCTACAGTACGCTTGTGCGTCCTCTTTTAGAATACTGCTGCCCGGTGTGGGATCCTTACCAGATAGGACAGACGGGTACATCGAAAAAGTTCAAAGAAAAGCAGCACGTTTTGTATTATCGTGAAGTATGGGACAGAGTGTCACAGAAATGATAGGGCATTTTGGCTGGAAATCATTAGAAGAAAGGCGTTTTTGGTTGCGACGGAATCTTCTCACGAAATTCCAATCACCTACCTTCTCCTCCGAATGCGAAAATATTTTGTTGACACCCACCTAAATAGGGCGGAACGATCACCACGATAAAATAAGGGAAATCAGAGCTCGTACGGAAAGATGCAGGTGTTCATTCTTTCCGCGAGCTGTACGAGATTGGAACAATAGAGAATTGTGAAGGTTGTTCGCTAAACCCTCTGACAGACACTTAAATGTGATTTGCAGAGTATCCATGTAGATGTAGATGCACCTGCGCTGTTCGAAGTGGTCGCGCATTGGCAGATGTCGTGCTACAAAAGAATGTTGAAAATTAGGGTGGACTGGTAACGTAAGGTATGAAAAGTTCTGCGTGGAATCTGAGAGGAAAGGAATGTATGGGAAACACTGACTAGAAGGTGAGGGAGGATGATAGGACATCTCTTAGGTTTCGTGATAGTAGAGGAAGCTGTAGAGGGTAAAAACTGAAGATGATGACAGAGACTGCAATACATATAGCAAATAACTGAGGACGTGGGTTGTAAGTACTACTGTAAGATGAAAAGATCAGTGGTTGGCAAAGTATAAGAATTAATGGTGAGCCACATTATTGTACATCAAACCATTCAGAAGAGTAGTTAGATTTTTGTGTTTTTTTGTTTTATTTTACAATAACTCTTGTGTCATGTGCAAAGACCAGAATTTTTGACTCATCTGACGTGTTGAGTGCCACGTCATTGATAAAAATTAGGAAACAAAACGGACAGAGAAGCTATTTAGCCCTCTTTACATGACCCCTTTCTGCTTTGTTGCATGTTTTATGAATGAAAGTAACCCCATAACTAGCCCACCCGGTTAGCCGAGCGGTCTAACGCACGGCTTTCCGGACTGCGAAGGAGCGCCTGGTCCCTGGCAAGAATCCGCTCAGCAGACTAGTGTCGGGGTCCGGTGAGCCGGCCAGTCTGTGGACGGTTTTTAGGCGGTTTTCTATCTGCCTCGACGTATGCGGGCTAGTTCCTCTTATTCCACTTCAGCTACACTATGTCGGCGTATATCACCATAAGTACGCGTACATCACCATTACTCTACCACGCAAACACTCATCTGGTGTGAGACGTTCCTTGGCGGCGTGGGGGAGGGTGGGGGGGGGGGTAGTGTAACGACGTAAGTTTTGTATCAATGATTTTCTTTTGACATATGACCATATGCAGACTTCGTCACCTACGTCAGTTACAAAACAGTTCAAACTTATTTAAACTTTTTTAAAGTTGTCTCTGAATGGTTCTTGAGCGAAACTGTAATTAAAACATCATCATTTGAGCCGTATGTGCAGAATTACGTTACTCAGTCCAGTTGGTTTGCGCAAGCTTTTTCCAATTTAGATGTCGTTTGTTTCTTCTCAGAAATTATATTAATGCACGTTATCTGCTTTAATAAATAGTAATACCACATTGAATAAACTTTTAAGACTCGCCATGAACGTTGTCAAAAATTAATAATCTTGTCAAATATATCAGTAATATATCTTCCTTAATATAATTCTTCATAAATAAATTCTCGGAACACGTAAGTTAAACTTTTGTAGTATACTCTAGTTTATTATCTTCGTATATACTACATACAGACGTGAACATGGGCCTTTACAAGATATGACTGAACATTTACAACATGATTAAACTTTCTATGACGTCATTGTTTTAGAAACATTACAAATTCTTATTTTTTCAGTTTTTAGAAGCACGACGCAACAACTCGGTTTCAGGATCTTCTATTGCTCTTTGGCTGTCGACCCGCGACGTATAGTGGCCAGCAATTTTTTCTATGTCCCGGCAATGCTGTCTCCGTTCGTTGCGCCGCCCTCTCCGTACATGAAACACAAAAATAAATACAAAACTTTAGATAATTCACAAACATTACAAATATTACAAAATACATAAACAAAACACTAAATTAAACTTAAATTCACCTGTAAACTGGGCTGACACTGGTGGATGGGTGACGCTTCAAGTTCGCGTCCCACTACAGGGGGTCCAACGGGGGCCAACCCACACAATAACTCTGAAAGAGTGGTTCATTGTTGGGCGGCGGAGGGGTGAAGTTGACTGCGGTAGTCGTCGTGGAGTTGTGGACCACTGCGGCTGCGGCGGGGACGGAGCCTCTCCGTTTTTTCTAGGCCCCCGGTTAACATACAAAACAAACCCCATAACTAAAACGAGAGAGATGATGTGCTAATTTGATAGTATATTAGTGTGCTCTAACAGAATAAAAGTACATACTGGTTAATGATTTTGATTTCTTTTTCTGCGAATTACTGTTCAACACATTTTAGATACGGCAAGGGGTGTTAGGAACAAGAGCTTCAGCAGATTAGTCTTTTGTGTTTATGGATTGTCTGACCCGTATCGGATAAACAACAGTTCGTTTGTCCCAGGCCGTACGCTTCGCACGGCGTGGCTTAATTAGCCGGGCTGCTTAGTACACAGGTGTGCTGATGCCGATGTGGCCGCAAGGGATCGTATCCCGATCAAACGCCGGAAATAGACCACACGAAAATTCTCCGGTCGCTAATCACGGCCTTTGTCGAACGAATTAACGCGGTTTTGACGCGGAATTGCTATTGAGGGGTGGCCCGCCACCGCGGCGAGAGAGAGATTCATTTTCGTCGCTCCTGCAGCCAGATGGCCGACGCCTGAGAAGGAAATTGCGTCCACGGGGCTCACCCTACCCCACCCCAGCCTCACCTCCCCTCCCCTCCCCACCCCTTTCTGCCTCCCCCCCCCCTTTCGGAGAAGACGGCGATCGGACAAGGAGCGGCCAAATCCTCCTCTCGGATAATTCGCTGCGCCCCCATTCCTCAGTCCCAGCCATAACTTTTTTCCGTCTTCTTAAGCGCCTAAAACTCGTTTCAAGAAATTGCTAATGACGGTAGCGCGTGATTTTCTTCCCTTATCCCTTTTCTCGGACCTTTTATGCCGCTGGAAAGCGATTCCAGAGCACGAAGGGCGAAGTGGGTGTTCCCTGCGGAGAATGGGAGTCTGAGACTCGTTAAAATTTGTGAACATTTTTCTTGCTTCCAGGCCCGCCAAACGAGTGGGGCATCCATACTGTATTTAAGCCCTGTCAACCCTGAACCGTGGATTTCTTTTCAAAGAATATTTTTAAAATTTGTTTTATTTACTAGCGATTCATCAACAAACATTAACACATTTAATCACACCATGTAAGCGTGGAAGTAGTTGCCAGGGAGTAACTGATGAAATCATAATCAAATTGCTTTCAACAAACGGGAATTTTATTCCAAAAAACGTTTTTTTATGAACAGATTTAAAATTATAATCAGACAGCACCCTCTAAATATCAAAGTTACAATTTATTCGGAGGCAGAAAGAACAAATTTTTTACTGTATTCGTTGGGGCTGAGAACACTGCCGCTCCCTTTTCACACGGCCGTAGTCACGACCGCTCAAAACGGCCTCTGAAAGACTACACTGATGCAAATCTGCAACACACCAGATTACTTTAAACTGAAAGTTTTAACAACTCACACAAGCACATAAACTATGCACCCCGTAGGAGGGACGGAAATGGTAGAAAATGATGTGTCGACAGAAGTGCCGACACAGTGCGATTTGAGGGGACCGCAATGCACGCTATAAACACACAAAGGATGGCGTGAGGTCTGAAACAGGATACGTAATGAATGCTATAAAGAAAAGTACGTAGCTTTTGGAATACTTTACTTTAAACCATCCTTGTTGTATACATCGTTCTTGATGAGACATGCTTTATATGATAAGTATCAATTGCTATGTAAGGCTAATGGCGCCTTGCTAGGTCGTAGCCATGGACTTAGCTGAAGGCTATTCTAACTATCTGCTCGGCAAAGGAGCGAGGCTTCGTCAGTGTAGTCGCTAGCAAATTCGTCCGTACAACTGGGGCGAGTGCTATCCCGTATCTCGAGACCTGCCTTGTGGTGGCGCTCGGTCTGCGATCATACAGTGGCGACACGTGGGTCCGACATGTACTAATGGGCCGCGGCCGATTTAAAACTACCACCTAGCAAGTGTGGTGTCTGGCGGTGACACCACAGAAAACACTAGAATTAAAATATTAACTTGCCGCCGAAGGTATAACTTGATTTCAACTTCTAAGATAAGTCTTACGGTGGAAGGGTGGTAACTTTATGTACTAAAATGACCATTTAAATAAAAGCCCATGAAATGCAGTCTTATATAAAATTATACAAGATTGGCCAAACGAGTTAACATGCACTACAGTACACACAACCGCCTCTCAAGGTGATAGGCAAGAACAAAACATATTTCAGGAATTAGGCCGTTACACTCCAAGCAATAAGTTCATTAGCACCGAATCCGACAAACATGACAGAGGCAGCTACTAACGTACGGCAGATTGATAGGGAGATTACCGAGCAAGCCGAACCGCAGGTTACTCTAACCCGCCCCTACTCCACAAGGAAACAGGACGGACCACCCAATACATAAATAAAGATCTTCCCGCGGGTGTGCAAACGGAGAAGAATGGTGGGACGACCCCAAAGCATAGCGGCTGGTGACCTCACCAAGAAAACAAGAAGAATTTAATAAGTAAATGAAACAACACATCTCCAGTCACTTAACGTCTAATAAACTGCTATTTCTGGAGAAGACCTGGCGCAGCACCACCAAATCCCTCTCCCGAACCGTTCGCTGGCAGCCGCTTCAACGGACGCAGGAAGGTGCGCCGATCTCCCGTCTCACGACACAGCAGCTCGCACCGGCCAGACCGATGTCGTGGGTTGACTCCTGTTGCTCTCGTGTCGACCGCGAAGACACTACCCCTCGCTGTACGGCGCGGCCCACTGGACTCAAGTGGCGACCTCACATGCGCCGACGCTAAAGACGGACAAGTCATCTTGTGTCTCAGTGCGCGACCGACCGACCAACCGATCGATCCAACCGCCACTGACCATTGCCTGAGCAACTCGAGCAGAATGGCCGCTTAACGCGCAGACTCCGATACAGGAACTAAGCCCCAACCGGGCGACCACTCACTGAGTTCTCTTACTGGCGCAGTGGAAATACTCCCATTTATCCGGCTTTAAAGATTGATCCGAACGAAAGACATACTAATACTCCGGACGACAGACAGACGCTAACTGCCTCACAAATTCGGACGAGAGACAGACTAGCAAGCTGGGGACGAAAGACTGACCCAGACTGACAGACTGGCGAGCTCATAGCGCCCCTTAAATGCACGTGAACAGGCAACCTTTCCCCTTTCCCACCAGAGGGAGACACCAAAGCTGCGATTGCCACAGCGGCGCCACCGCCAGAAACGGAGGGCGACTGCTTCACACTACGCGCTGCGATGCGCTCTTCACAACAGCGTTTTACCACGGCTCAAACCCTTTTGGAGAGATACTTCTGAATACACACGACATACTGCGCTTGCTGACAGCACTGAAAGTGTCTATAACTTCCTCGTTAGATAATTATGCAGGATATTTAGAAGGCTACCTCTGGCGCGTCCCTTTTTCTGTCCTTGAGTCCGATTAAAGTCGTATTTAATCGACAGCTGCTTCTACGCGACTGGGGCAAGCCCAAAAATTGTCAAAAATCATACCTTTTCTTATGAGAGTTTATTTTTGTTTACTAGCAGACAGTGCCCATTGCTAAACGTGTTGGCAACTTCATTTAGTCGTTCATTGAAGCCTACTTTTACATTTTTGTATTAACTTTACAAAGTATTACGTAATTTCTTCGCAGTACACAAAACGGTATTAATTCTATTAGCTACTGTAAGTTATTATCACTTTACTGCTACTTTATTGCAGCAATGAAAGTAATGAGGGCTATTAAGCATTTAAGTTGTCACACAAAATTAATTGCGATAGTTTGTTATACCCTAGACAAATCCATTTCTATACTGCCTCTTGTACAATCACCGTCATTTATAGCGCGATCAACTGAATTCGGCCATCTCTCATTTTCCACTGCGTACTCCCGTTGTCGTAAAACTAAACTGCCAGAATTTTTGCGTGCAAACAAATGAGTAATTCTAATATGTAACCACTGTCATAGTAAACTCGGGTTGGAATAACATTCCATATTCATCAGTGCTTTAAATAACATTACTGCCGTAGCACTATGGGTACCTAAATATAAATTCTTAAACAAGTGACATGTATGGAACGTTATTCTTGCTTGTTTTTACCGCTACAGCCATTACATACAAAACTGGCAGATGTACCTATGTATACACACACAAAGATTGACTGTAAATTTACGATTAGATGGTACGAGTACAGTGAATGCCTCTATGATGGGGAGGGTTATCTAATGTGATAGAAGAAGAACAGTAGTCAACAGAGATAGATCAATTATTAGCTTTGGACCACTTAAGCTCAAATAATGCGGAATGGATGGACAACTTTCCATCAGAAAGTTCTGAAATCGCTGTCGCAAGTCGCAACAAAACGACTATTCACTGAGACTGGCGGTATATCATCACAGTTGTGGAATAACATCATCCACACAATCCCAAAGTTTGCAAGAGCCAACAAGTGGGAGAATTATCGCACAATGAACTTAACTGCTTCTGTATCCAGATTGCTGACAAGAATAAAGTACAGAAGAACGCAGAGGAAAATTGAGCATTTGTCACAGGACGACCAGTATGGCTATAGTAAAGGCAAAGGCACCGGATTTCTGAGTTTGTGCTTCAAAACTGAAGCAAAACTGAAGAAAAATCAAGATATACTCAAAGGATTTGACGACCTAGAAATAGCTTTCAACACTGTGGATTCATGCAACATGTTCGACACTCAGGAAAATAACAGTAAGCAACAGAATAGACGGGTGATATACAATATGTAAAACAACCAAGAGGGAACAGTAAGATAAAAAAAAAAACGAATGATTTTCTCGGATTAAATATGTAGTAAGACAAGGATGCGGTATTCGCACCTACTGTTCAGTCTATACACTGCAGATGCATTTATGGAAATGAAAGAAAGTTACAGGTGTGAGGTAAAATTCAGGGCGAAAGGATATCAATGATAAAATTCGCTCATCAGTGAAGACGAATGAAAGTGAACACTAATTACAGGATTGTTGAACAGAATGAACATTCTAATGAGTACAAGATATGGATTGAGAGTAAATCGAAAAATGACGAAAGCAATGAGGAATGAGAACTGCAATAAACTTGACATCATGATTAATGGTCACAAAATTGATGAAATTAAGAAATCCTACTGACTAGACAGCAAAATAACCCACGGCCGACGGAGCGAGGAGGACATATAAATCAGACTAGCACTGGCAAAAATGTCATTCGTGGCAAAGAGAAGGCTACTGGAGTCAAACGTAGGACTTAATTTGTAAAAGAACTTTCTGAGAATGTACATTTGGAGCATAGTATGGTAGTTGGTCTTAGACAGTTGGAAAACAGGAACACTGGTGAGTCGGAGCGTCTGAGCACTGCAAATGGATATTGAAAACCAGGTGGACTTATAAGATAAGGAACGTATTGCGCAAGAGTGGAAAAGAAATACTATACTTAACAACTACGTTGTTGATGAGAAACAGTATCTACCGTAAAATGTCCAGGAGTACTTATCCAGAGCGATCTTAAATGGCGTGTTCGCATATAGAAGCAGTAGGAAAAGTAGATGCCACACTGATTTACAGGAAGAATATCAAGAAAATGGAACGCATACAATGGAAGTGCATTAGAAGACACTTGCTCGACCTATTCTTCAGTATTGATTATCAGTTTGGGATCATAGAAGCCGGCCGGTCTGGGCGAGTGGTTCTAGGCTCTTCAGTCTGGAACCGCGCGACTGCTACGGTCGCAGGTTCGAATCCCGCCTCGGGCATGGATGTGTGTGCTGTCCGTAGGTTAGTGAGGTTTAAGTGGTTCTAAGTTCTAGGGGACTGATGACCTCCCATAGTGCTCAGAACCATTTGATCCATTTTTGGGATCATAGAAGAGGTGAAGAAGAGCCAACAATGAGCGATGCATTTCGTCTCGGGATCGTTTAGTCTGCGCGAGAGCGTTTCGTATATACTCAGCAGACTTCAGATGCAAGAGGGGTCGTGCATTACGGAGGAGTTTACTATTGAAATTTAAAGAGAGCACTTTCCAGGAAGAGTCAGCTCATTACATCCTCCCACATGCATCTCCGAAATGACCACGATGAGGAAATTCGAGTAATTTAGGTTAACGTGAGGCGTAAGGGCAATAATCCTCATACACGTGCCATTCGCCATTGAAACAAGGAAGCGGGCAGCAAAGGTACCCTCTACCACACACCGTTAGGTGGCTTGCCGAATATGAATTAGATGCAGAATAAGGAGGTTCTCCGCATAATCAGCGTATGCAAAACACTGACACGAGAAAAGGCCTGGATGATAACCAGTTAGGTCAAGACATGAGTGGTACTAGAGAGATCTGTAAAGGGTAAAAACTGTAGAGGAAGACGTGACTGGGTGGGATACAAACCTGATAGTCAGCCACCATGCGGTCTGACTTTGGTTGTCATCCTCGGAAAACTTACACCACAGCGGTACATGGACGATATTCTACGTCCCGTTTTGTTGCCTTTCATGGCAAGCCATTCTGGACATACACTTCGGTAAGATAATGCCAGCCCTCACTCGGAGAGAGCTTCTCCTGCTGGTCTTCGAGCTTACCGAACCCTACATAGGTCAGGAAGTTCGCCATATCTCTCCCCACTAGAGAATGTCAGGAACGTTATAGCCAGGATCCTCCAACTCACTCGGTATTTTGACGATCTAACGGGCCGATTGGACAATATTTGGCAAGACTTACCTCAGTAGGGCATCCAACAACCCTGTCAATCCATGTCTAGCGGAATAACTTCTTCCGTACGGGCCAGAAGTGGACCAATGGTGTTATGGACTTCCTCAATTTCTGAAGTTATTTCTCTTGAATCAATCATAAAATATTTTCGGAAATCCTAATGTTGGATTGAAGAGTTCCTAGATAACAGAACGCAGTATGACATTCTCAATGGAGAGAAGTCTTCCAAAGTAGGAGTGATTTCAGGTGTGCCGCAGGGGAGTCTCGTAGGACCGCTGCTATTCAAAATACTTATAAATGACCTTGTGGCTAACATCGGAAGTTTACTGAGGGTTTTTGCGGATGATGCTGTGGTATATCGAGAGATTGTAACAATGGAGGATCTGCAACGAATTGACGCATGGTTCAGGGAATGGCAATTGAATCTCAGTGTAGACAAGTGTAATGTGCTGCAAATACATAGAAAGAAAGATCGTTTATCATCTAGCTACCATATAGAAGCAACTGGAAGCAATTAATTCCATAAATTATCTGGAAGTAGGCAATAGGAGTTATGATGATATAAAATTAATCGTCGGTAAAGCAGATGCCAGACTGAGATTCATTGAAAGAATCATGAGGAAATGCAGTTCGAAAACAAAGGAAATAGT
The DNA here is from genome assembly GCF_023864345.2 of Schistocerca serialis cubense. Classification (NCBI taxonomy): domain Eukaryota; kingdom Metazoa; phylum Arthropoda; class Insecta; order Orthoptera; family Acrididae; genus Schistocerca; species Schistocerca serialis. Next base: position 216,414,824 of record NC_064647.1, on the reverse strand, counting down.
TTACAGTACACTTGTTCGCCCACTGCTGGAATACTGCTCACCGGCGTGGGATCTATACCAGATAGGGTTGATAGAAGAGATAGAGAACATCCAACGGAGAGCAGCGCGCTTCGTTACAGGATCATTTAGTAATCGCGAAAGCGTTACGGAGATCATAGATAAACTCCAGTGGAATACTCTGAAAGAGATATGCTCAGTAGCTCAGTACGGGCTTTTGTTGAAGTTTCGAGAACATACCTTCACCGAGGGGTCAAGCAGTATATTGCTCCCTCCTACGTATATCTCGCGAAGAGACCATGAGGATGAATTCAGAGAGATTAGAGCTCACACACAGACATACCAACAATCTTTCTTTCCACGTACAATACGAGACTGGAATAGAAGGGAGAACCGATAGAGGTACTCAAAGTACCCTCCGCCTCACACCGTCAGGTGGCTTGAGGAGTGTGGATGTAGATGTGGATGTAGATGTAGAAATTGTAATCATTTGTGTCTCTGTACATGCACAACACATCTCCATATTTCTGTCCCATTTGGATAATTACTCCGTGATGTGCCGGTTTTTTGGTCTTCGAGAGTAATAAATGTTTTACGAAAGTGTTGAAAAAGTGTCTCGCTGTTCAACTTTCCCTTACTAGATATTCGGCAATGTCAGCTACGCACCATCCTTGTTGCATCTTATTTGAGATTCAGGAAGTCATTTGGGTAGACGTCGTGCGAATACCTCACAATGCTGCATTCTCCAATGCTGATACTGCATGTCAGTGACTGAGTCGGTCGCCAATGTATCGCAGTTCATGCCTGTAAGTTTTTCAACCGCCCAATTGTAAAAATCCGTTAAATCTGTCCTATCACGCTTAATCAAGTGACTCAGGACAAAGTGTAGTACAATTTAACACAGCTGAAACTCATTTCGTAATGAAGCTCTTTCCTTTAGAGTCAACATAGCCAGTGCGAAAAAGCGTTGGAACCGTGCTCTGTGATCATGGGTCTGCGCAGTCGATGTTAATGAAATCTTCACCCCAGCGACACTCAGAGACGGCCGAACGGCATTTCCCTAGAGGGCGTTTAATTATCAGTTAGGGCCCGAGCGAGATGTTACAGCCATTTGGAACAGAGTAAATTGCTCAGAAAAACGGTTTGCCGACGCCTCCCAAACACCTGGGCTGACTGAAGCGGAATTGATGGAACAGGATGCCCCCCGCAGTTTGACAAGTAGGACGGTTGCGTGTGTGTTGCTTTTGTGTATGTGATTCGTCTGCATTGTCTTTCTGGTCTTTACTTGATAGGCAAGCTGATATTCATACAGGTATAAGACACTTCTCTTTTCCTGTGGTCTAGCATTTAATTCTAAAAACAGGCTATGCGGTATTGATATTAATCTCATATACTGAAGCTATGAGATTACAACAATGATGGAAGTGGATGTACTTAATTTTTTTCTAGCCCCAGTGTATCGATAGTGAGGACAGTTCTACGTCGTGATATAGATCTATTTTTATACAGATTTCATTTGTGCATTTTATGCTTTAACCCATCTTCAACTTTCGTAACACGTTTTTGTCTCTATCAGCATAACATTTTTATCAACTGCATTTCGATTGTCATTAAATATTTTATTGCCTTAATTCCACAGCTAGCAAATACACTACTGGCCGTTAAAATTGCTACACCAAGAAGAAATGCAGATGATAAACGAACATAAATTGGACAAATATATTACACTAGAACTGACATGTGATTACATTTTCAAGCAAATTTGCTAGCATAGATCCTGAGAAATCAGTACCCAGAACAACCACCTCTAGCCGTAATAACGGCCTTGATAAGCCTAGGCATTGAGACAAACAGAGCTTGGATGGCGTGTACAGGTATAGCTGCCCATGCAGCTTCAACACGATACCACAGTTGATCAAGAGTAGCGACTGGCATATTGTGACTAGCCAGTTGCTCGGCCACCATTGACCAGACGTTTTTAATTGGTGAGAGATCTGGAGAATGTGCTGGCCACGGCAGCAGTCGAACGTTTTCTGTATCCAGAAAGGCCCGTACTGGACCTGCAGCATGCAGTCGTGTATTATCCTGCTGAAATGTAGGGTTTAGAAGGGATCCAATGATGGGAAGAGCCACGGGTCGTAACACACCTGAAATGTAACGTCCACTGTGCAAAAGCCGTCAGTGCGAACAAGAGGTGACCGAGACGTGGAACCAAGGGCACCCTATACCATCACGCCGGAGGATACGCCAGTATGGCGATGACGAATGCACGCTTCCAATGTGCGTTCACCGCGATGTCACCAAACACGGATGCGACCATCATGATGCTGTAAACAGAACCTAGATTCATCCGAAAAAATGACGTTTCGCCATTCGTGCACCCAGGTTCGTCGTCGAGTACACCATCGCAGGCGTTCCTGTCTGTGGTACAGCGTCAAGGGTAACCGCAGCCATGGTCTCCGAGCTGACAGTCCATGCTGCTGCCAACGTCGTCCAACTGTTGGTGCAGATGGTTGTTGTCTTGCAAACGTCCCCATCTTTCAACTCAGGGATCGAGACGTGGCTGCACGATCCGTTATAACCATGTGGATAAGATGCCTGTCATCTCGACTGCTAGTGATACGAGGCCGTTGGCATCCAGCACGGCGTTCTGAATTACCCTCCTGAACCCACCGATTCCATATTCTGCTAACAGTCACCGGATCTCAACCAACGCGAGCAGCAATGTCGCGGTACGACAAACCACAATCGCGATAGGCTACAATCCGACCTTAATCAAAGTCTGAAACGTGATGGTAAGCATTCCTATCTACTTACACGAGGCATCACAACAACGTTTCACCAGGCAACGCCGGTCAACTGCTGTCTGTCTATGAGAATTCGGTTGGAAACTTTCCTCATGTCAGCACGTTGTAGGTGTCGTCACCGGCGCCAACCTTGTGTGAATGCTCTGAAAAGCTAATCATTTCCATATCCCATCATCTTCTTCCTCTCGGTTACATTTCACGTCTGTAGTACGTCATCTTCGTGTTGTAGCAATTTTAATGGCCAGTAGTGTGTGTAAACATCCGTAGGAAATATGTAATGAAATGCAGAGGGGTGGGGTTCTTAAGACTTAAGGACTTTCTGAAGAGAAACTACCTTCATAGCATTTATTAAATCGGGTATTTGACATAAGAGACGGGTAGAAAATTATTATGGAGTCGAACAATACTCACTGGAGAAGAAAGCAGAGGTAAAATATTAAATATGCTTCTATTTAGTGTTTTCCTTGTTCATTTCTTCTTTTCATATTTCTGATTCTTTATCGGTGGCTCGCCGCAGATTCTACTCGTGTACCATCTCAAAGTACCACTTGAAAATTACGTCCTCAACTATTTGTTGAATGTATTACAATCTCTGTGCCGACTGCAACTCACTCTAATACCTGGGAAGTTATTCCCTGATTTCAAAACGTATGTCCTATCACATCGTCCCTGCTTCTGTCAGTGTTAACGAGATATTTCTTTCCTCTCCTATTCTTCAGAGCCTACTCATTTCGTATGTCATCAATCCAACAAATTAACACAATTCTGCTGCACCACATCTCAAACGCAACTATTCTCTTCTTCTCCGTTCTCCATGTTTTACCGCCATATAATACGGTGCTCCAAAGGCACAGTCTCATAAATATCGTCCTCCAATTGAAACGTCCCCTAAGAAAAATTATTGAATTACTGTGCTGATAAATCTCTTACATTATTTAATTTTCATACAGCTGAGCAAAACTGAACGTACTCAGACATTTCGCTCTTTACCTATTCTGATCAACACTAAACTGACACACAATATCTTTAGCGCAACGCAATCTGACTTTCAATAATCCCTACAAAAGAATGGCCCTGACTAACAACAACCTATACCTTTCACAAATCACTTACCTCACAAAAATCTTCGTTACTCGAACAACAGCAATACAGCGAGCGCCACTGCTGCCAGATAAACAAAAGATTCAAACTACTGAAGGCACTAACTACTGATAGGCATAGTTAGCAAATGAAGGATTTTGATAGAGAACAAACACTGTATTTACCTTAATAGTGTTCAAAAGTCATAATATATATAGCAGTTCATGACATCCATTCTTACAAATGTACTATTTCTGATGGACACACGTCCATATCATCCGCTCTCAAAAATCCGCCATCTCACTTCCCCACAGCCGCCACTGCTGGCGCCTCACCCCCAACTGTGCAACGCTACGCGCTGTTCACATCCAACTGTCCAACACTACAATACCGATTATTACAACAATGCCACCCAGCCACAGACTGCACACAGCACAGCCAGTGATTTTCATACAGAGCGCTATGTGGCGTTACCAACATAAAAACCTAAACAGCCTACTTACATAGCCCCCATGCTCCCCACAAAAAATTTTAGAAATTGTTTTGGGGAGTGGCCAATACAGATTTGAAAATTTTTTTCATAATTACAATAACAAAGAAATCAAATGCACACACTTACTGATACAATGTAGGTCAAAAGCTAAAATTTTCTCACAGTCCATAAATACAGTACTGATCATTCATCACAGTAAAATTGCAGTGTTTTTTTTTTCTCAAAGTCTGAACAGTAAAAGAGAATGCACACAGAAGTAGTGTTTTTCCATGAAGTCTTGAAGAAGTAGTGTTGTCCTTCCAACAGAAAGATAATGATGACTCTTGACATGCAGACAGGTAACGGTCCACAACAGAGCAAACCCACAGCAGAGTCCGTAGAAGTTTTGAAGAATGTTGGTAGGTAGGTCATCAAAGAGCAGACCCACTGTAATCCTGGTAGAGATTACGGTATTGGTGGGCCACCGGAGGTGCAGACCCAGTGCAGTCTTTGTAAAAATAATGATATTCGTGAGTCATCAAAGATGTAGACCCACTGTAGTCCTTGTAGAGACGGCCAGCAGCCATCTGATGCGACTGTGCAGGTGCACAATCACCATCGAAGAGTCTTGCGGAGAATATAAAAGTCGATAAACCACCGCTGGCGCACTCACAAATTTTTTTTGAAATGTCTTTAGAACCAGCAATGCTGTTATCCAGTCCCTTGCTGAATTAACACACGCGCAAACATTAACAGTCCGCTGTTTTTTCACATATTGTGCACATACTATGACATACTATGACCAACAGAAATGTGTGCAGTGAAATGAATGCTTACAAGTTAGTTAATTTGATAAACTGGTGTCAATTACAATTTTATAACACGAGAATACAATAATAACGGTACAAAATACACCATTAAAGAACATAACAATACAGATAACTTTTGTAGTAATATGGGCTTTACAAAAGAATCGAAATAACATATACATCAGTGTTACTGGAATTAAGACAAAAGTACATACATAAAATATGAGAATAACTTTTGAAACATCAACTTCACATGTGAGCATTAAAACAAAACAGAATAAATAATGTCTAAACATCTTTACAAAGTAATTATCATATTAGAAAAATTCTACAACATAACTCTTATCAGCCAAACACATAAAGACAGGAAAAAGACAAATACACAAGGGTACATAAACACATAGCGGAATAATGCAAGAGGAAATGGCAGGTTTTGTTTTCAGTGTAACATTTGGTACTGCAGTCCAACCCAAACCTTCATTCCATAGATCCTTTGTCTTATTTCAACATTTGTTTCCCCCCAAAAAAAATCCAATCCAAGCATGCTTTCTGTATTTATATGTTCACATATTTCTTACCTCATTATTTATTTTCCATTATCTTACTTCATCATTTATTTCCAAGAAAATCCTACCTAACCTGTTTCCCAAAACCCTACTTTTTTGTTCATATCCACTTCCAAAATACTTTTTTGGCCAAACCATTTTCTTATAGCTTCTCAATGCATTTCTTCCAATTCATCACAGCTCGTTCTCTTATATAGCCTACCACATCTTAAGCTAACTTAAATCTACTGAGCTCAGATGCATAAACTAAGGGACGCGGCAATGCAGCAGCACAAAACAATTAACACAAACATCAATGCCAAAAAAATGCAAATTGGCAAAGCAAGCAGCAATATATATATATATATATATATATATATATATATATATATATATATATATATTAGCAAAGCAAATGCAACATTACAACTATTATGAGCCAATGTGCAGCAACAAGAGAAATAAATCAGTAGCAAAACTGGCTTAACAAAGTAATACAAAGTGAAATTCGGTAGTACTATGCCTGGCACAGAGCAGCAGCAAATGCAATAACTTATACCTAAACATGACAAAGCTCATGCAGAAAAGATAGTACACTAAAGACAACAATGCAGATAAGGGAAATGTCTATTCACATCTTAATGTCTGTCATTAAAGTGGTGCATCACAAAAACTTACTCTACAAAAAATTATCAAGTACTTGGAAAGAAAATTGTGTATGCAGTTACTGTTATTAGTCCCTTCTTGTTGTTCTTTCCTTTCGAAGCGCTCCTTTTTCGAAGAATGTGGATCATAAAATTATTATTTGATAGATCTGATGACAGAAAGTGTTCACATTAGCAAATGCATTTAATTTTATTTTATATAACCAATACTGCAACACAGCTGGGAACCAGATATCAAATGAAATGAGCAACTATGTAAAGCAAAGCTTAAAAAACAACATTCAATAACCATGTGGCATTTCATAAGTCAGTAGAAATTCTCTCAAGTCTCGCAGAAAGACACTTGTCATAATCAAGTGTGCAGATATAAGAATATTTCCCATCAATTCGTAAGCATTTCAGTAAGTAGCACAAATTACGATATGTTTCCAAGTAATGAGCGTGTCATATTTGCGATGCTTTCTACAAAGGAATGTCAATAGCGACAGCCAGTGATTTTCATACAAATCGCTACGTGGCGTTACCAATATAAGAACCTAAACAGCCTACTTACACAATCAAGTCCTGTGTTTCATACCAGATGGCTTCTTCTGCCAGGACTACTCTCTTTGCTTGTGCTACGTTACTTGCAGGAATGCCATTTTTCCCTGTGCTAGTCCGAATTTTATGTCGTCCTTGGGTTCTCCGTCATGTAGTTTTACTATTAAGAATAACAGATCTCCTCCACTCATTACCTGCTTATCATTTGTACGTTATATGACATGATCCTCAGGCGAAACACTCTTTTTAAGGACTAAGTTCATATTTTCAACTGTACATCAACTGCCTTTAAATGAAACAATAAAACTGTTAATTCTACGACATTAGCGTGACAGGCGAATTATCGTGTCATATGTGTGTACTTAATGTGAATGTGGAGGAAAGTGGGGGAATTTGAATCACCTAAGACATTTTGACTACAATCTGTATTCTATAATATCGAGAGGCTCCAATTTTCTTATAGCGTTAGCACCATGTGTTTACTGTAACCGCACCGGGTAAAATGTCGCAGAAAGAGTGATAAACTGACGCATGGAAAGGAATAAGGTATTTAACTCCACACATCTTACAATAGAAAATATATGTATGAATATTACACTGATTAAACAAAATACTGAACAACATAGTTTACAGAAAGACGACAGCGAAAATACGAGGTGTGGCTAGAAAAAAACCGGACTAGTACTGGTGAAACAATAAAACGAATGCAATAAGGCTGAAAGTCGCGTGGCCTGTAACGTGACTCTCGCTCCGCCTACTGCTCGAGTTTCATCTGCCTCCTGCACTCAGTCTGCACGTGGCGTCTGTTTTAAGTAGTTGACGTCTTGTCTGTGCGTCGGAAAATGTTGAGTGTACAGAAAGAACAGCGTGTTAACATCAAATTTTGTTTCAAACTAGGAAAATATGCAAGTGAAACGTTTGTAAGGTTACAACAAGTGTACAGCGATGATTGTTTATCGCGAACACAAGTGTTTGAGTGGTTTAAACGATTTAAAGATGGCCGCGAAGACACCAGTGATGACACTCGCACTGGCAGACCATTGTCAGCAAAAACTGATGCAAACATTGAAAAAATCGGTAAACTTGTTCGACAAGATCGCCGTTAAACAATCAGAGCAGTGTCCGAGTTAACAGGAGTTGACAAGGAAAGTGTTAGGCAGATTCTTCATGAAAGTTTCAACATGAACAAAGTGTGTTCAAAAATGGTTCCAAAGTGTCTCACAATTGAACAGAAGGAACGCCGAAGAATGATTTGTTCTGACATCCTGGGAAACATTGAAAGTGATCCCACCTTCTTACAAAATCGATGCATTGGAAAACTCCTGGTTCTCCACGACAAAAAAAAGCACGAATGTCAAAAATCGAAATTCAAGGCAATGATGATTGTTTTTTTTGACATCAAAGGGATTGTGCACATTGATTGGGTACCAGAGGGACAAACAGTGAATCAGCATTACTACATTAGCGTCCTGGTTACTCTACGTGAGCGAGTACGGAGAAAACGGAACGATTTGTGGAGAAAAAAGTCATGGATCCTTCACCAAGACAATGCCCCAGCTCACAGTGCGTTGTCAGTGAAGACGTTTTTGGCAAAACACAACATTCCCATCTTAGATCATCCACCTTACTCACTTGATTTGGCCCCATGTGACATTTTTCTTTTCCCTAAAGTCCAGTCAGCTTTGAAAGGAACTAGATTTGAGACTGTTGAAGCAGTAAAAGAAAAAGCGACGAAAGTAATGTATGGACTTACCGAAAATGATCTGCAGCATTGCTATGAACAGTGGAAAATTCGTATGGAGCGGTGTAGAGACCGAGGAGGAGAGTACATTGAAGGAGATAACATGATATTGTAAATAACTGTAAATAATTGTTTTTTCCAGCATCAGTCCGGTTTTTTGTAGCAGCACCTCGTATCTTCATTAGCTATGGAGTAGATACAACAAAATAATAATTTCCGTATAAAACTACGAGAAAAGTGAAAAAGAAGAATCGATTATGAGGGTATTCAGTGACTGGTCTCTTGCATATCTATAATACGACTAACGCTTCTTCAGATAGGAGTCATAACCATGGCTACAGTTTTCAGTGCAGTCCCACCCACTACATTCAGAATGACATCAAAAAGCACAAGTAATACACCGGTACAACTCCTGGCCATCTCTTCCGAATTCACCACACACTACGGACAGATCCTTACCTATGGTAAGTAGCGTTGGATGGCGCTCTGCCGAATAGAAGTCCCATTATGAACGGAATTGACGGTATTTCTTATTTCAACCTTCTTCCAAGAACCTCTCTCTGTGTTTTAGGGATGTACGTCGTAGGCATCCGGGCAGAGGACTCCGTGAGTCCAATTACCCCAAAAAACATGACTTAAGTGAAACTGTAGTTCCCTATTCGTGCTTTGCTTAAGAGAAATAATAATTATATAATATTGAGAATGTCCAGAGATAGGCGTAACAATAAAAGCTTGGGCTTTAACACAACAGTAAATGCCTTATCCCTTAAAACCTGGAAATCAAATATTAGAAGAAATAAAGACAAAACACACTCTTCTTCCTTGTGCCGATAACTGGCAAGTATCTGTTCCCGCGTTCTGCATTCTTATTTGTTCACTGAGCACCAGATGGCGGCACCGATAAGACTTTTTCTCATAGTTAGAGACACGTTGATGAGCGCGATTCCCCCTCTCTACCCTAATTCTAAGTAAGAAGATATTGCGTTATTGAGTACCCAGCGACTGGATTACTTTAATCTTCATGTAAGACTACATTTTTGTGTCATTCCTGAAGATGCAGTGCAGTTCCGAAACGCACAAGGCACGTAAAAAAACAGTAAAGATGTATTGTGTTTAGTAATGATTTCCACCACTCCTGAATGGAGTCTACACCAGACGGCTTATTTGTAACTAGATTAGCATGTTGTATTTGCGAAATACACTATATTGAAACACTGACAAGAAAGTAAGCTGCTAATGACACCTAGCTACAAAATCGCAGGAAGAAGCGCTCTCAAGAAATTACGTTAACTGTACTAGCAACGATTGTCACTCATAAATCTGGTGTTCCGATATCTGTAGGATTAATTATACGTTGGTAGTTATTTAGTTATTTTTACGTTGCATGGATCATAAATGTGATGTCTTGGTATCATATGGTGCATGTTGACCATTTACATGGTTGCCTTAGGGCACCGTTTCTTCTACGAACATTGATTTAAACTTTACTTCGTTCAGTGTCTCCCACTACGTTATTAACCATTCATAACTGTATCTGCGAATTATTTGTCAAAGACCTATGATCTGAACTTGTGTTTCAAGCTAATTTTGTTATATATTAAATTCTTTACAATTCTTGGTAAGTGGTTATATATTTTTATGGCTGAACACGCTATATATATATACTATACTATCACTTGGTAAGTGGTTAGATATTTTTATGGCTGAATACTTTGCTACTATTAGTTGTTATCAGAAAATCCCCCCACATGACTGGAGGTGATGATATTTCAGACTTTTCGTCCTTGTAACACTACAGAGCCAAGATCATCTTCGTAGTTTGTAGGATTGGTCTGTAGGCGATTAGATCAGGAAGTTGGTGAAACAAGACTTTTGGACTCAGAATCCCAACTAGAAGACCACAATGAGCCGCTATTTGACGTTTATCCGCTAAGGCGAAGCTCCGACCACTTGCCTCTGAACTACTGGGTGCGTAGACTGCCTCACTAAGTTTACTCGCGGAACTGTGCTCGCCGCTGAACTATGCAGGCCAATCGGACGACCTGCTCTGTACCGACTAAGTTTAACTGTTTCCACAGCTGCAGACATTCCACTGATATAACTCTCCTCGTGCTATGGATGGTAAGGTTGCTGGGCTATGAGTGGTGGTCGAAAAATGTACAGGATGAGCATAAAGTGTATTCCCGATTATAAACAAATTTTTCTAAGGACCCATGCTAGATGCAACTATACGGTTCGTTACAAATGGTAGCTTAATTCATAAAGCTTACGAAATAACCACGCGGTTTGCAAATCGTAAGCGATCAAGAACCGTTTTCATTGCTGGGGTATCTGACCCAGAATCTCCTGACAACGTCAGAAGCACCCTTAACGCTTACCACTGATAAAAGTCGCCCAAAGGACTAAATAATGATAGCAATCCAATTTTAGCCCCAAGCAGTGACCTTGAGTTTCGACTAACAAGGAAATTAATAAATTCATAAATGATCCTGAAGGAAAACTTACTGAAATGGAACATTATTTTCCTCAGACTTAGTTTATTATAATATAAAACATATGAATACAAACAAATAGAACATTAAGCTTTTGCATATCCGTCCTTCTGACTGAGGGTTTGAAGGACTTCGACCGTTCAGTTATGCAATAAAATGGAACACTAAAAGCCGTCCTTTCGATTATATTTGTTATATGGCTACCAGTTTCGGTGATCCAATACGCCACTTTCAGGCCTTAACTGACGCTGAGGGGTTAACTATTCTGTACGATATTCATCAGTGGCCAACATCTATGAACTGGTTTTCATAGACAGTAAAAACGATATTGTGTCTCCAAATCGGTAGTTGATGGGTGTGGAGACAATATCGTAGATACAATTTGTGGAAACCAGTTCATAGATGTTGACCACTGATGGAATAGTGTATACGATTAGAGTTAAGCACCTCGGCGTCTGTTAAGGCCTGGAGATGGTCTATTGGACGTAATAAATAACATCGAAATGACGGCTGTAGGTGTTCCATGTTATTACATAATTAGAACATTGGTCAAAAATCAGTTCAGTCACAGATGATATTAACAGTTGGCATAATTATTAAAGGGGTGTGAGATGGTTAAACGGAGTCAACTTCTCGCACAAAATATTGGCAACAAGCGCTCTATGGCTAATATATGTGCAATTGACAGAGATTGTGAACATCCGACTAGATGTTCAATACGACACACGTTCGCTGAAATACGTGAAACGACACCGTTTGCGTGGTTCCACAACAATAATAACAATATAAGATCGTCTCTTATAGTATTGAATTCCCAACGACGCGAACGCAATAACTCAGGCGGCTGCTCCGCCACCTTTCACATGACGCAGCCCTGCCATGGGCGCCGCACAACCCCATGTCGAGGGTTGACAGTAATAAAAAACATTATAAATAGGTGGTGTATAGTTTTAGTTGTTATTATTACGATAGTATTAAAGTATTATTTGTGTGTCTGCATCGCATGTCCTTCCCCTCTTATCCTGGAGCGTAGTCAACATTAGTTGGGAGTTAGACTACTTCCGTAGCAAATAAGCTCTACACAATAATACCAACTTAGTTTCCTTCCACTCTGGGATGGCAGTAGAGAGGCCCAAACTGGTAGTGACCAGAGGTAGTGGGTTGACTGAAAAAAGCTTGGAGAGGTTGGTCACGGGAGTTTTGGCCCGTTCATCCCCCCCCCCCCCCCCCACCGAAGACCAGTAAAAACGTTATGTGCCCGCCAATTCGGCAGACAGGTAAGGGAGCACACGTATCTTCAGTACGTCTGTCTATAAATTCAGAACAAAGGTATTTGATTATTTGATAAATGTACTAATCCGTTCTGTTTCTATCACATCGTTGAATAGGGAAAGACTTCATGTATGCTTTCTGTGAAATTTACTAAGAGTTGCCTTAAAATGTGTAGGAGAGGACTCTGTACTACGTGGTACCCAGTGCTGAAGTTTAAGCCTCTTACATCCATTAAAAAACTAGAAACCCGCCTCGATTGCGAAAAAAGCACCTAGTGTTCACCTAGGTTTCGGCGTAGATAACTACACATTCTTCAGATCAATAAAACCCACAAGTGCCTAAGAAGACCTTTGTCAATGATTAAAAGAACACCATAGCTATAGATTTATAAACGAAAAAAGGAAAACACAAACAGTACATATGTACAAAAGTCAAAACCACTACTTATCTTAATAGTGTACGCTCCACCTCACACCAGCCTATGATCGATGGGCCATGACCCGCCATAAACTGCAAGTTTATGGTAGTAGCAACATGTCAGTTGTAGTATAATATATTTGTCCAATGAATACCCGTTTATCATCTGTATTTGTTCTTGGTGTAGCATAATTAATGGCTAGTAGTGTATAACACCGCGCCAAAACTCCCTCCCACACACGGCATGTTTCCCAAAAGGAAAGCTTGCCGCCGAATACTGGATACCTCTGCAACGAATAATGACGTAACAGCGACCCTCCAACAGCGCCGCGATACCACCCCATCCTCCCCCTTCGTGAACGTTGTGGCAGGCCTTTAGCTCCTGTGCTACCCTGTCGTCAGAGAAACCCTCAAGAGTTTCTCCTCGGTGGCAGACAGTGCTGTTCTCCCCAGAGCGATAGTTTCAGAAGGCGCCAGTCCGTCGCACGCCCGGTACGCAAAGGGCGATTCAGTGCCCCGTGGCGCGCCGGCACCCGGCCTGCCAGACATCTGAACACATCAAAGACGAGGGATGCCGCCACCGTCCACAATGCGGTGCGGCCCCTGCTTTGTCACAGCGAGGATCAGCCCTCCACAAACTGTCAGTCCCTCCATCGGTCGCCGGCCGGAGTGGCCGAGCGGTTCTAGGCGCTACAGTCTGGAATCGCGTGACCGTTACGGTCGCAGGTTCGAATCCTGCCTCGGGCATGGATGTGTGTGATGTCCTTAGGTTAGTTAGGTTTAAGTAGTTCTAAGTTCTAGGGGACTGATGACCACAGCAGTTAAGCCCCATAGTGCTCAGAGCCATTTGAACCATTTGAGCCTCCATCGGTCGATATCTTGACCAGGGGCCCCGTCGCACAGCGCGATAGACGCTTCTCCCAGACTCTCTCCCCTGTTATCAGTGGCTCCAACTATCAATCCGAGCGGTCAACAAACTCCGCCGTTCCATGTTACACACCCATTTAATTGCCCCAGTGGGTCAGTAGGTAACTGATGTGGCTACGATGCCTCCGTACTGATCATTTATCATAGACAAGAAAATGGTTCAAATGGCTCTGAGCACTATGGGACTCAACATGTTAGGTAATCAGTCCCCTAGACCGAGAACCTAAGGACATCACACACATCCATGCCCGAGGCAGGATTCGAACCTACGACCGTAGCAGCAGCGCGGTTCCGGACTGCAGTGCCTAGAGCCGCTTAGCCACCGCGGCCGTCTATCATACACAAAAGAACGCGAGCGCAAATGCGTAGCTACCGTTGAAGAACTTTTTTGAATACTCTTTCGCATTTCCTCCGGGAAGCTATTCGCCGAGTTGTTGACTAAGGTGATAAGTAATTAACACTCTTGCAATAACACTCATTGTATATAGATAATGAACCAAGTCAATATTGAGCCGCGCGTGGCTCGTGTTCTCTTCATCATGTATGTTACATCTTGTTTTTAACATACTTCCACGTCACTAGGTTGATTTGAATTACTACTGTTGTAGTAAAAAAAATGTGTGAAATGTTATGGGACTTAACTGCAAAGGTCATCAGTCCCTAAGCTGACACACTACTTAACCTAAATTATCCTAAGCACAAGCACACACACCTATGCCCGAGGGAGGACTCGAACCTCCGCTGGGACCAGCCGCACAGTCCATGACTGCAGCGCCGTAGACCGCACGGCTAATCGAGCGCGGCTTCTGTTGTAATATTTCTGGCTTATTCAGCCATCATATTAGGCTCCAGGAAGCTATTCCCAGGACAGTCGAGATGCAAGAAGCATAGAGATGACGCAATGTGGGATGAGGTACCGGTGACAGATGTTAGATTCGGTACCATTCCCGTGAGAAAGGCCGCCTGCATTATGGTGCTGCTTTGTGATTGGCTGCTCTGATCGGCGGTAGGGCGCCAAGAACTTCATTTCTTAAAATAAACATCTCTGAACAGCCAGCTATCAATCAGTCATTTCAAAATTACTAAAATCAAAGTATTAATGAAACAAAAGACTGACGATATTACTGCCGATGCACTTCGGTGGCGTTCGGGTCACGCCTTGCTGGCTTGGCGCGCGAAGTGTCTCGGGCAGTCCGGCTCTCCAGTTCTGACCGTTCCAGTAGACAGACATGTTGTCTGTTATAGCACTATTTGTTTCATGCAGTTTTATTTACTACAGTTCCGACCGTCGCTGGATACATACATGTTGTCTTTAATAGCATTTGATTCATGTAGTTTTATTCTCCAGTTCTGACGGTTCCAGTAGACAGACATGATGTCTGTGGCAGGATGTATTTCATGTTATTTTAGCCAGATATAATGACTGAGGAAAGATATGTTCAATATGTCGTGATCAAGAATAGTCTCTCGTGTCTATATCAAAAAAACGCGAGTGGCATCCTAAATGAGTTACAGTTTATTCGTAGCAGCAGTTCCTTGCAAAGCTACTTTCAGCCTCAAGAAAAAGAATCCACGACCTGCGTGCTGTTTTCTGCGCTGGGGACATCATCATCATGAAGACAGCAGGTTAGTGAAGTGTACAAGAACTTATGTATTCCACACAGGGCAGTGGAAACAAATAGGCACCTCACGTGTACTGCATGCACAGTACAAATGTACTCAGTGACACGTCACCTGCAGTAATGCAGAGGAGGTAAAGAGGGATGACAGTATTAAAACTATCTCACTTTTATTCCTTTTTTCTTGCCGTACTGTCACTGAATTACCGCCTTGCCTGACCGTGAGCGGTGTTAGTAGCGCGTATCGATATATCCCCTCTCGTATCTTTGCTTAACTGCTATTACTTACCGGGCGTTGTCGGTCGTAAGTGTGTTCGGGTCTGCCAGTCGGGGAGTTGCAGTGCGGCACTACTGCAGTCGGGTTGGAGCAGCAGTGGGGTCTGCGGCAACGTGGCTCACCCGACCATTGGCGCCACGCATCACTTGAGCCGGGCCACGGTCTTGGTTGATCGTCCGGTCGGTCGTTCTACCGGACTAGGCGTTTTAGCTCGCCGATCGTTCATGAGTCGGCTGTTTGTGTGTGCATCGACTCCCGATTGTCTTGGTGTGTGTTTAGTTAGCGTTGGGTATCGTTCAGGTCTTCGTGCAAGTGTTTGTCAGGTTGTGTTGGCGTTACTTCCACTGACGGCTATTATAGATGTGGTCGGCATTCCGAGAGCAGTCGGTCGGTTGCTTCGGACCAGGGAGGATATCTCCGCGCGGTGCAGTCGCTGGGTACGCTGCAAGTCCCTGCACAGTATCGGGGGCGTGTGTGGAGCTGTCCGATCGCTACGAGCGTCGTGGTTCACCGACCCAGGACTTCAAGGGTGAGCAGTGGTTTCAACTACCCAAGCCACGTCCATTCATGTTGCGGTTCGTTTCGGTGGTCCGCTGTTGGGAGTTTATCCTGTGAGCAACAAAAAATGGGTTCAAATGGCTCTGAGCACTATGGGACTTATCTTCTGAGGTCATCAGTCCCCTAGAACTTACAACTGATTAAACATAACTAGCCTAAGGACATCACACACATACGTGCCCGAGGCAGGATTCGAACCTGCGACCGTAGCGGTCGCGTGGTTCCAGACTGTAGCGCTTAGACCCACTCGGCCACCACAGCCGGCTGTGGGCAACACTGAGTGTTTCTGTTTGTGAATTTGAGCCGCCATCCGGTGCAATTAACTATTTTGGTTGACTACAATTCGAGTGCACCAGCGGAATCTTCTGCCTTGTGGCCGTAAGTGTTCCTGTTACCTGCTCTGGCCACTAATGTTATTTCGGGCAGCGTCCTTTCCTCACCTGTTGTCGCTGTCGAACATGGTGTGTAATTTTGACACCTAATACAGACTCCATTGTGGATTATCACGTTTGCAGTCTTTTTCTGTTTGAGTTCTCATGTACTAATCGATATGAAGCAAGTCGTTGTGTCAGTCGGTCCGTGGCTGTCCCCTGGTTGGATTGCGACGGATCAAGTGTAGCTGGGCTCACCACCTGTCTCGCCTAAGTGAACGAGGGCAGACCGACGTCCCTGGAGGCTTCTGAGTGCCGTTCTCTTTATTGTCTTATCCACCAGTGTTTATCTGTTTTCAGCTACTTAAGATTAAGGCTTATGGTTATTTTTTTCTTTTCCTTAAAAATTTTGCTAAATTAACTGTAGGCTTTTAGTCTAGCAACCTTGTGCTTAAAATTATCTTTCAAGCTTAAACATCGCGGGCTTCTGCCTTAAAAGATTATGGTAATATATTTTAAAATTTTGAAACTTAATTGTTGCCCTCAACCCGTGGTATTTCACCTTCTATATGTTTGTTCTATATGCCTTGTCTTGAGGCTTTCCACTTAGCAGTGAGATCTTTTTTAAGAATTATTTTATTTGCGTTTTCCAAATTGCATTTTTATATTGTTGATTTTTAAGATTTCCTGTTTTTAAACATTGTGGCCTTCTGCCTTTAAAGGTCTGTGGTAATATATTCTAAAATTTTTAAACTTAATTGGGGCCTTCACCCATTTGTATTGCGCCTTGCATATGTTTGTTCTATTTACTGTAGTATGAGGCTTTCCACCTAGCTGTGATAGATTTTTTATTATTTTCTTTTTATTTTAATTGGATTTTGATCTTGTTGATTGTTTGGAGGCCTTCAGTCGTGAAAGAGGTGCATTTGGTAAAGGTTCGGCTGTGTGCCTCTTTGGTTGTAAATGTGTTATATTACAACATACTACAATTAGAAGCTGGAACTGACCCCAAACTTATTTGGCCCTGTCCACAATCCTAATTACCAGTTCTCCCAGCTGTGTTGCGGACGTTTCAAGTATAGTTCGAAGACGAGGGCCCAAACAAGAAATAAACTGTGGCCACACGGGATAGCCGCGAGGTGTTAGGTGCCTTGCCATGGTTCGCCGTCGGAGGTTCGAGTCCTTCCTCGGGCTTGGGCATGTGTGTTGTACTTAACGTGAGTTACTTTAAGATAGTTTAAGTAGTGTGTGTAAGCCTAGGGACCGATGAACTCAGCAGTTTGGTCCCGTAGGAAGTTACCACAAATACCCGAGTTAGAACGCTCTGTGACGATCGAGAAATACAACGGATCTGTTGATCTATAGCTACACGTAGAAAGTGCCCACGTGGACGAAATATCGGTCGTCAGTAGAAACGTGACGTCACGGTCGCGAGTACCTCCTTCCCAACTGTAGGGAAAATTACTAAGATCTGCACGGCACATGGTAGTTACGCCTACGTCCCCGGACGCCGTTGTGGCCGCAGGATGACTGGCGTTAAAGAACGCACCAGTGTCTTGGTAAACAGGTGCTTGAGGTAACGCAGGGGTCGCGTGTGGCCCGTGAAGCATATCCACAAACTCCGTGGCCGAATATGCAGGGGCCTCGCCCTGCATTTATTACACTTGGTTTGTTGCCAGTAGAACTTCTCGGCGATATTCAGTTTCATCAAAACTAATGGCGAAACCTTCAACTGTCATTTATTTTGCACAATTCGCTACCAGTTTCTGTCAATGACCATTATGAAGCTTAGCTGGCATAAACGGCAGGAAAGTTATACTATAATTTCAAATTTTGTGCCGTTTATTCCAGCTAAATTTGACACTGGTCATTGACCAGCACCGTACTGTAGTTGGAACTTTCCTGCCGTTTACGCCAGTTACACTTGATGCTGGTCATTGTTTGAAACCAGTAGCGAATTGCGCAAAATAGATGACAGCTGACGGTTTCACCATGAGTTTTGACAGTTATTTGGCAGCTGAGTATCCCCATCTGCTGACATACAAAAAGATACTCAGTTTCTCCCCATGTCTATATCATCAACTACTCTTCCGTCACCTCCTCTACAGTATCTTTCATTCGTGCCTTAAGAACTGAATAATTCATCCTTAATGCAGCCGCACAAACTTAAGAGGTTCCTGAACGAAACTCTCTCGGTTGCGAATTTATTTAACGTCAGTGACGCTTTTCACCTTTTTGGGACAACATTAGACTGTGTAAAGGTAACTGGATACGTGACCCATGAATCATAAAGTCACATATAATGTAAAATAGAAACCCAGTAACCGGATATATAAACCATCCGTGGTGAAACATCTAAACATGGATTACATATCCGGTTACCTTAGATTACGAGGTGTGGCTAGAAAAAAACCGGACTAGTACTGGTGAAACAATAAAACGAATGCAATAAGGCTGAAAGTTGCGTGGCCTGTCACGTGACTCTCGCTCCGCCTACTGCTCGAGTTTCATCTGCCTCCTGCACTCAGTCTGCCCGTGGCGTCTGTTTTAAGTAGTTGACGCTTTGTCTGTGCGTCGGAAAATGTTGAGTGTACAGAAAGAACAACGTGTTAACTTCAAATTTTGTTTCAAACTAGGAAAATCTGCAAGTGAAACGTTTGTAATGTTACGACAAGTGTACGGCGGTGATTGTTTATCGCGAACACAAGTTTAAACGATTTAAAGATGGCCGCGAAGACACCAGTGATGACACTCGCACTGGCAGACCATTGTCAGCAAAAAATGATGCAAACATTGAAAAAATCGGTAAACTTGTTCGACAAGATCGCCGTTTAACAATCAGAGCAGTGTCTGAGTTAACAGGAGTTGACAAGAAAAGTGTTAGGCAGATTCTTCATGAAAGTTTCAACATGAACAAAGTGTGTTCAAAAATGGTTCCAAAGTGTCTCACAATTGAACAGAAGGAACGCCGAAGAATGATTTGTTCTGACATCCTGGAAAACATTGAAATTGATCCCACCTTCTTACAAAATGTTATTACTTGCGATGAATCGTGGTTTTTTACTTACGATCCCGAAACTAAACGCCAATCGATGCATTGGAAAACTCCTGGTTCTCCACGACAAAAAAAGCACGAATGTCAAAATCGAAATTCAAGGCAATGATGATTGTTTTTTTTTTTTTTGACATCAAAGGGATTGTGCACATTGATTGGGTACCAGAGGGACAAACAGTGAATCAGCATTACTACATTAGCGTCCTGGCTACCCTACGTGAGCGAGTACGGAGAAAACGGAACGATTTGTGGAGAAAAAAGTCATGGATCCTTCACCAAGACAATGCCCCAGCTCACAGTGCGTTGTCAGTGAAGACGTTTTTGGCAAAACACAACATTCCCATCTAAGATCATCCACGCTACTCACCTGATTTGGCCCCCTGTGACTTTTTTCTTTTCCCTAAAGTCCAGTCAACTTTCAAAGGAACTGGATTTGAGACTGTTGAAGCAGTAAAAGAAAAAGCGACGGAAGTAATCTATGGACTTACCGAAAATGATCTGCAGCATTGCTATGAACAGTGGAAAATTCGTATGGAGCGGTGTAGAGACCGAGGAGGAGAGTACATTGAAGGAGATAACATGAAATTGTAAATAATTGTAAATAAATGTTTTTTCCAGCATCAGTCCGGTTTTTTTTCTAGCCGCACCTCGTATATGTGATTTTACGACTGATGGGTCACTTATCCAATCTGATGATGCCCCCAAAGGATGAAACGCGTCACTGACATTAAATAATTTCGCAAACGATACTGTTTTTGTTCTGAAACACTTATCAAGCGGTTGCTGTAACAGCCTGCCACGATGGAATGGGAAAAACTTTTGAGTCAAGAGTAGTTACGTTGGTGAACGCGGTGGCCAACTTGTCTACTGATCCGTCCAGATAGGCTCCATCCAAGAACAGGCGAGGAAATAACCCCCAGTGTCGCGGTACACCACGGGATGAAACACTACCCATGATTGAAATTTCTGTAGCTGAAGTGCAGCATAAAGTCCCAATATGTCCAGAACAAATAGTGATCAAAATGAAAAAAGGTCACACCACACATCCACTTTCGCGCTGTCTGGCGATATGTAGATTCTCCGACACCCCCCCCCCCCCCCTGTTTTATCAGCCCGGAAATTATTAAGGTAGTAATCCCCTGCATCAAGTTCTTCCAGCATATTGCATCACGATCAGCAGGTATGCACCTGTCATCTGGCTGCAAAGGTTGCAGGTGTTGCACCTTGTAAGCAAGGGTATGCAGTCCAAAGTATAAAATATCCCCCACAGTACTCTGGGTCTTCTTCTGGAAACACAACGCTTCCACTTCCTCGTACAGCGCCGACGCCTAAGAGAAAGACAGGCTGTGGCTCGTACGTCGAAGCACTTGACACTACAGGTCTTACGAGTGCCAACAGCCCTCTTCAGCGCGGAGTGATCGACTATTTCAGAGGAGTTTAATAATCCTTGACTGCCTGTTTAAATGCACTGAGTCTCTCGATAGCACGCGACGCAGTTAAGACCCTTACTGGGCAAATTTTCAATTACGTTTTGATTTCTGGGGCCGAGCTTTCGCGAAATGTGGCGGCAAACCGAGTAGTGTGACGTTAGAGTTCCGTTGCAGGACCCGTATTTCTCGTGGGCTCCGCCCCAGGTTTAGAGCTTCTGCCTTCCCACCAACACTGCCAGTCTCTCTAATCTTTCCACGAGGTCATTTGATGTTCACAACCTCTGATGGATATCGACCACAGGCACTTCGGAACTGTCGCTGAATTGCAGTAGGTGACCCTGTTTCAAGTGACCTCAA
This sequence comes from Schistocerca serialis cubense, assembly GCF_023864345.2. Taxonomy (NCBI): domain Eukaryota; kingdom Metazoa; phylum Arthropoda; class Insecta; order Orthoptera; family Acrididae; genus Schistocerca; species Schistocerca serialis. The sequence goes on along the minus strand of NC_064647.1, from coordinate 216,393,393 downwards.
AACACTTTGCATTTTCTCCTGCACAGACCTAACTGTGACACAAGCGCTTCTGAATTACGCCACCTGTGACAAGAGAGAGAGCTGTTTAGGTCTGCCTGTAAATACACCATTACTTTAACTACCATTCGCAAAAACCACGTGTCTCCGTTTAGTATAGAAATAAATTCTTGTAATAATGGAAGCACCATGGTCACAACAAGTTGCGATCAAAAAGTTTCCTTTCAAAGGCCGTACAGTCCACAATCGGTTTGCCAATCAGACAAAATCACCATGAGAACTGAGGCAATCATTCCACTGACGCGCCCGTTGAAAATACCCATTTGGTAAAACACTGTGTCCTGCTGCATGAAGACGTCTGTAACTGCTTGCTGCACATCCTCATCCGACAGGAATCGCCGACTCTTAGGCCTTTTTTGAGGGATCAGAGACGTTATAATCACATGGGGGAGGATGAGGACTATAAAGCAGATGCCCGAGAGTCTACCACTTGAGTTGGCATAACATCTGCTTTACGCCATTTCCAATATGGTGTCCCGTATTATCATGAAGCAGCAAGGACGTTGGTGCGCCATTCCACAATGGTGGTTTGCAAGAGATATGCTGCCCCATACACATTAATGACTCTGCAGTGGATGTCTACGACTGTCCTTCGGCAGCCAAGAAATGAATAAAAGTACGTTCGCATTATTGGTTCTGCAGCGGATGTCAACCGCTGTTTGTCCTTTGGCAGCAAAGGAAAGAATAACAGCACATTATTCGTGTTTGAACACGTTGGAAAAAGGGTCGCCATAGTTCACATTATTGACTGTCCACTAGATGTCTACCGCTGTTTGTCCTTTGGCAGCAAAGGAAAGAATAACAGCACATTATTAGTGTTTGGACACGTTGGAAAAAGGGTCGCCATAGTTCACGTTATTGACTGTCCACCAGATGTCTACCGCTGTTTGCCCGTCGGCAGCAAAGCAAAGAATAACAGCCGTTGGTCTTGTTTGGACATGTTGGAAAAAGTGTCACCATAGTTCACATAGCTGCCTTTAGCGCATGCACGCCAGAAAGATAAAAATTCCACACTATTCCCTTACATGTATGTCGGCGCTTACATACTCGCATCAGAGTTGTGCCACGTTGCGTATAGGATGCATCGACGGCCTCAGATGGAAAATTTTGATCGACTGCTACACCTAGGTGCAAGTGTACGAAGGCACACACGACGATTTTTCGTTGACACGTCAATCCACTCTCTGCTATTACAATTACTTTCAGCATTGCATCCTAGAGGCTGCCAGAAGCAGTTTCCACCGCTTGTTACAATTTTGCTGTTCTGAAACATGAGACTGGGTTTTGCACAGCTTTGTAAATATTTTGCACCCTCGTATTTAAGTTCTGTATAATACTTTAAAGCTGTTTGGAATATATTGTTAATTCTTCAGGTACAGTATGTTATTGAAAATAAAATACTGAAAATCTTTAGAACTGCTTCAATAGCTTGTGAGCAGTGAAGGCACAGATAGTCCATCACACAATCTCGCACGTTGAGGTTTTCTATCATGGACAATTTGATACTCGCCAATGAACTGAGTTAACGATTTTCCAGCTGCTGAAACTGAAAATTAGTCCTGGTTTCGAGTAGCTCCTGTTTCAGAATGTTTTTAAATTACAACTGGTTATTGACAGTGTTTCTTCTTCACTTGATTTTGCTTGCTGATTACTAATGTGAAGGAGGGTAATAATATGACCCATAGACTATTAAATACAGTACCGACAAGGTATCTTCGACTGCAATAGTTTGAAATTAGATTACAATATTTGTTCCTAGATATGTGATCGTGGAACGTTTGCTCAGATTTGGAAAAATCACATTTTTCCACAGTAATTTTTGTAATTTCATAAAAATTCTGCAAAACATAAAAAGTGAATACCATGGTTTAAAAACGGAGTAAGAAACTATATCAAACTTGTATTACGGGGCGGTATGGAGTCGAATGTCGGAAAAGTGTGCCGAATTACCTTGTCTAATTCACAAGATATTGCGTTCATAGGGCTGCCACAGCTAAAAATAACTTGCTAATACACACATCAAAAAAAGTTTTGAGCACCCAAGTTCTCAGAACTTCTGAAGATAGAAGGTAACTGAGGATGTTGTATCACGGACAAAGTCCCTCTGACTGTTCAGAGATGTCACTAAAGCAGCCCAAAGATGTAAACGACCATGAATGAACAGCGCCTATTCGACAGAGTGGGTCCGACAGCTGATCAGTTCCAGTCATTCCACCAGGAAGGAGGTACACTGCTCGTGTTGTCTGTAGTTCAACCATGCCTAGGTGGTCAGCACCGCGTTTTGATCGCGTCCGTATTGTTACTTTTTGCCAGGAAGGGCTCTCAATAAGGGAAGTCTCTAGGCGTCTATAAGAGAACCAAAGCGATGTTATTTGGACTTGGAGGAGATACAGAGAGACAGGAACTGTCGATGACATGCCTCACTCAGGCCGCCCAATGGCTGTTACTGCAGTGGCTCTGAGCACTATGTGTTACTGCAGTGGATGTCCGCCACCTACGGATTATGGCTCTGAGGATCCCTGACAGCAACGCCACCATGTTGAATAATGCTTATCGTGCAGGCACAGGACGTCGTGTAACGACGCAAACAGTACGCAATGGGGCGCATGGTGTGCAACTTCACTCCCGACGTCCATGGCGACGTCCATCTTTGAAATCACGACACCATGCAGCGCGGTACAGATGGGCCCAAAAACATGCCGAATGGATCGCTCAGGATTGGCATCACGTTCTCTTCACCCATGAGTATCGCATATGCCTTCAAATAGGCAATATTCGGAGACGTGTTTAGAACCAATACGGTCAGGCTGAATGCCTTACACACACTGAGCAGCGAGTGCAGCAAGGTGGAGGTTCCCTGCTATTTTGGGGTGGCATTATCTGGGGCCTACGTATGCCGCTGGTGGTCATGGAAGGCGCCGTAACGGGTGTACGATACATGAATGCCAGCCTCCGAGCGATAGTGCAACCATATCGGCAGCATAATGGCGTGACATTCGTCTTCATGGACGACAATTCGCGCGCCCACAGAGCACGTATTGCGAATGACTTCCTTCAGGATAACGACATCGCTCGACTTGAGTGGCCAGCATGTGCTCCAGACATGAACACTATCGAACATGACTGGGATAGTTTGAAAAGGTCTGTTTATGGACGACATGATCCACCAACCGCTCTGAGGGATCTACGCGTAATCGCCGTTGAGGAGTGAAACATTCTGGACCAACACTGCCTTGATGAACTTGTGGATAGTATGCCACAACGAATACAGGCATGCATCAATACTAGAAGGCGTGCTATGGGTATTAGTGGTACCGGTGTGTACAGCAATCTGGGCCATCACCTTTGAATGTCTCGCTGTATGGTGGTACAACATGCAGTGTGTGGCTTCCAAGAGCAATAAACAGGACGGAAATGATGATGATCTCTATTCCAATTTTCTGTTCAGGTTACGGAGCTCTCGAAATCGAGATGATGCAGGACTTTTTTTTGATGTTTGTATTATGTGCCTTCAAACGGTTTGTTAAAAAGGTCTTCTAGGTTGATTGGAATCACCGTGAAAAAATGATTTCGAAACACCCCTAAAGCGGTCTGAAGTCTTCATTCACTGTGAATTCCATAAATTCCTAAGACCCTTTCTTGTAAAAACCGGTTTGAGGGTTGTTGTATATTAACTAAATCACAGAGCCTCGAATGCTGGTTACAGCTGTTCCATAGCTATGGAGTTCCGTACTGTCGCTCAGTCAACGAAATATGAGCTTACCTAGTAGTGGACCAGATTTGTAAATGGGTACAAGACTACCTTCCAGACAATACTAAACACGTCGTTTCTAATGGAAAAATAGAGACAGACGTAGAATTTTAGGAGAAGGTATTAGAGATGTTACTCGTTGCAATACGTAACTATAACTGTTTCTATAACGTTGGATGTCTAATGACACTGTTTTCAAATCACGTTGTTACCTCCAGGAAAGTTGTTACGTCAGACGACTGTAGCTAAATGCACGAAAAACTGCTTTGCACTAACGATTATTTTACGGACAGGCTGTTTACCCTGAACATAAACAATTTTAATGTATTGCGAATAAAAAGTGAAACGACCCACTACTGTTAGATTACAGAATTGACGATGGATCACTGGAAACCATAACAACAGTAAAATATCCAGCAATAACAATGTAGAAGGTATAAAATGGGGTGATCGCGTAAAACAGTAGGAAAAAGGAGACTCCGGGCTGAGATTCATTGTGAGACTCTTGGGAAATTATCAATGAAATAAGGGACTTACAAAACACTTATCTTACCGTTTCTTGAGTATTGTTCATCAGTTAGCGCACTATTTAAGTAGGCTAAATTGGAGACATGGAGAAGATCCTATGAAGCGTGGCGTTAGCACACTGGACTCGCATTCGGGAGGACGACGGTTCAATCCCGTCTCCGGCCATTGTGATTTAGGGTTTCCGTGATTTCCCTAAATCGCTTCAGGCAAATGCCGGGATGGTTCCTTTGAAAGGGCACGGCCGATTTCCTTCCCCATCCTTCCCTCACCCGAGCTTGCGCTCCGCCTCTAATGACCTCGTTGTCGACGGGACGTTAAACACTAATATCCTCCTCCTATGAAGCGTGGCGCATCTCGTGAGGAAATCGTGTACTCGTCACGAGAGTGTTGCGGATATGGTCAGTACACTGCAGTGGCATACGCCACGAATATGGGGTTGAGCAACGCGGATAAATTTTCTGTTGAAATCCCGACGGAGAGCGTTCCAGAAAGAATCGGGCAACGTATTACTGAACGATGAACCTCAGCATATTGACGTGTTCATAATGTTTCGACGTTCGACGTGACCGTCTTCTTCTGGTGCTGCGAGTTTTGCTGTCATACGCCCTCGCTCAAAAAATGGCTCTTAAGCACAATGGAACCTAACATCTGAGGTCTAGACTTACAACTATTTAAACTTAACTAACCTAAAGAGCCGGACGGAGTGGCCGTGCGGTTCTAGGCGCTACAGTCTGGAACAGAGCGACCACTATGGTCGCAGGTTCGAATCCTGCTCGGGCATAGATGTGTGTGATGTCCTTAGGTTAGTTAGGTATAATTAGCTCTAAGTTCTAAGCGACTGATGACCTCAGAAGTTAAGTCGTATTGTGCTCAGAGCCATTTGAATCATTTAACCTAAAGACATCGCACATATCCATGCCCGAGGCAGCACTCGAATCAGCGACCGTAGCAGCAGCGCGCTTCCGGACTGAAGCGCCTAGAACCGCTCGGCCACAGCAGACGGCTGCGCCGCCGCTGTTGCCTGGACCCTAACCATACGGCGCAACGATTCTTCTTATTTCACCGCTAATTTTAGGCAAGCTGGACTCGCGACGTACACTGATCCCTTCGATGCCTTTTGATTATCAGAGCGCACAGTGATATTCCGCGAAGCGCACAAATCTCTCAGCATTTCCCCAGCTTTGTCTGATGTGATGGGTCCGCAGCTCGTGGTCGTGCAGTAGCGTTCTCGCTTCCGACGCCCGGGTTCCCGGGTTCGATTCCCGACGGGGTCAGGGATTTTCTCTGCCTCGTGATGACTGGGTGTTGTGTGATGTCCTTAGGTTAGTTAGTTCTAAGTAGTTCTAAGTTATAGGGGACTGATGACCATAGATGTTAAGTCCCATAGTGCTCAGAGCCATTTGAACCATTTTTTGATGTGATGATCAGTGAGATCCTAGTAAACTGAATGCTGGACCCGAAGCTCCGTTTAAATTGAAACCTTCGTCCCTGTGTATTAGAATTTCCTTTTTCCGATAGTCACCTTAATTACGCGGCGCTTTAAAATTGCCGTCTACACTAAGATACTGTACTCATCTTACCTTATTCAGTGACTATTTTCGAGGCAGTGCTTGATCTCCATTTAATGTGATCTCACCAAGATTAAAATCATAGTGATAGATAAAGCAAACAAACAAGAAAGAGCAAACGTTACAATGTATTCGTTGTTGTTGTTATGACCGTCTTCTGTCGAAGAGTGGTTTGTCGCAGCTCTCAACATTATTCTACTCAGTGCAGTCCTCCTCACCTACACTCATAATAAATCTGAGAAACTGTCGTGTTTCACTGTTCGTTTTTCGAACGCGGTTCTCCAAATCTCCACGACAATATTACCATGGGTTTTTCGCAGGTACCTTTAGCTTACCTTCGGGCACCGTAAAGGCTTTATTTCATGAAATTCGGGCCAAGGAAACAAAGGATATCGTGATTTAAAGTTTTCTCTAAAACCGTCCCATCTGTCGGTTTCTCTGTTTGAACACGCTGATCTCCAAAACTACTACATGAATTTTCATGGGCGTGTCACAGGTAGCTTGAGCAGTACTGGAAGCACCACGCACGCTTTATTAAATGGAAACCGGATCACAGGAAAATGGTATCGTGACTTTAAATTTTATCTCAAAACGTCGTATCTATTTGTTCCTCTGTTTGAAGACGCTGATGTCCAACCGTACAAGACTAATATTCATGGTGTTTAACATTTAACTTGATCATATCTTGAGGCACTATATGGGCTTTATTTCATGAAAACTATATCATTAAAGAAAAGATATTGTTACCGAAATTTCTATTCAAACTAATATTATAAATGTGACTGGCTCGCTGAACCGATTACCATGAAATCTGGTGTAAAGATATCTTGATCCTGAGGAGGAATATAGGATACTTTAAGAATTGTATAGAACAATATACTTACTCAGTTGAGGAATATTACGCGAGATAGGGGAAAATATTTAGTCTTTAATAGCTTTTACTTTTTTAATAGCTCTTACTTTTGACCTGTATCATATTTGTGAAGAAATCTTTATTGGTTGATACATACTGCGTGATGAGATTTCGTGTCATGAGCAGGAAGCCCATACAATCTTCATTGTATTTAGTTCATACTTTCACACTATTTGTTCCTAATATAGTATGGTAGTACATCATGTGTGGGGACAGCTGTGAGGGAGGGGAGGGGGGGGGGGCGTACATCACGAGTGACGCTCACCGAAACAGGCAGACACGTGAGGCTAACTGACAACATCGCACTTACAGATGCTTCCTTACTGATCATCACTCATCATAAAATTCAAGAATGTCCTCTGAGATATTTCCCTTATGATACAGCATGGTTCATGATGATATTGGAGGGATCAGTAGACTATGTTCGTAGCTTGATACTAGTTTATAGTTTGAGATAACAGTGATAGCATTTGCAAGCACTGTACCCATATACTGAACAAGAATCGTGTAGTAACAAGACTGTTACGCCACTTGAGGTAGCCGAAGGAAAGGCACACGTACACACACGCCGACTGGCGTCAAGTCTGGAACAGGATAACTATTGAATGGTAGCAAGAAAAGTACGTAGCTGCTTTATACTTAACTTTAATAATCCTTGTGATACATCTCTCTGGACTATACAAATGCGACTCCTAAGATACATGCACTGTTACATTTGGCGCCTTGCTAGGTCGTAGCCATGGACTTAGCAGAAGGCTATTCTAACTGTCTCTCGGCCAATGAGAGGAAGGCTTCGTACATCTAGTCGCTAGCTAGGTCGTCCGTACAACTGGGACGAGTGCTTGTTCGTATCACGAGACCTGCCTTGTGGTGGCGCTAGGTCTGCGATCACACAGTGGCGACACGCGGGTCCGACATGTACTAAATGGACCGCGGCCGATTTAAGCTACCACCTAGCAAGTGTGGTGTCTGGCGGTGACACCACATTCCTCCCCCGCAAATCGGCGAACGGTCGTGTGATAAGGCTTCCGCCCGCCGTGGGGAGGACCCCATGTTGACGTATGCGATGAGGTGGGGAGCCTAACAACAGGCGAGGCTGTGCCACCCGCACCCGGCCATTCGGTCCGAGGGGAGCTAGGCAACGCCTGAAAACTTAGTCCAGGGTGCACGTCAACATGCGGTTTATGCGCCCGTAATGAGACAGGAGGGGCCGAAGGGTCGACCTCCATTGCGTCGGAGTACCCGACGCGCGATGACGTCATGTGGTCCGGAGCGGGCAAGAGTTCCATGGCGGAGGACAGCTGGTCACGGGAAGCGATCGGCGGCGCGTGACCCAGGGAGGCGCTCGGCGGCTGCAGCGAAGCGTCGAATGCGGGCGGCGCCGGCGGGAGAACAGGCGGCGGCGGCGGCGGCGGCGGCGGCGGCGGCGGCTGCTGCGGCGGCGCGTCGCCATGGGGCAAAATGGAAGGCATCGTCGGTAACACCTGGGGATGAGGCGAGCCAGTAGATGGGTCCCCAGGGCGCTGACCGGACGGCACCGTCGTGAAAGCAGACGGGGAGCGGCAGAACCCGTGCGACGACAGAGGCGCAGCTGATTGAGATGCCGACGCACCTCACCAGAGGCCCCCAAAACCAAATACATCGCGCGGCCGAGGCAGCGAAAAATGCGCCCTGCGAGCCAACGCCGTGAACCTCGATAGTTGTGATAAAATACAACGTCGCCTGGAGCAAAAGCAGGAGTCTGTCGCTGCACAGGAACCTGATGCGGCGGATGCAGCAAAGACATCAAGTTGCGATGAGGACGACCGTGGAGCAACTCAGCCGGCGAGCGACCATCTCGGGGCTGAGAGCGATACGAAGACAAAAAGAGCAACAATGCGTCCTCCCGAGAATGCGACTCTTTCAATTTCAACATCTGTGACTTGAAAGTCCGGACCAATCGTTCAGCGGCACCGTTTGACTGAGGCGAAAACGGCGCGGATGTCAGATGTTGAATACCATTGGCCCGGCAGAATGACTGAAATTCTGCGGACATGAATTGTGGGCCATTGTCGGAAACAATAGTCTGCGGAAGACCTTCAATGCAAAAGATAGCAGACAACGCTTGGATGGTGGCGGAGGACGTCGTGGAAGACATCCGGACAACGAAAGGAAAAGTACTGAAGGCGTCGACCAGAACCAACCATCGAGCATTCCAGAATGGACCAGCAAAATCAATGTGCAAGCGTTGCCAAGGGGAAGTGGCTTTTGGCCATGCAAAGACTTTCCGCGGCGGTGCGGATTGTTGTTCGGCACACGCCGGGCAAGAAGAACACATATTCGTAATCGCAGCATCTATTCCGAACTAAGTACAGTGCTGACGAGCAAGTTGTTTCGTTCGCACTATACCCCAATGTCCGTGGTGAAGAAGCCGTAAAACAGAGGACTGTAACGAACGTGGGACCACGACTCTGGACTCATCATTATCAGAACGCAACAACAAAACACCACGTCGAACAAAAAGTCTCTCCTTGTGAGCAAAAAATCGGCGAACCAACGGATCCTCGATCCGAGACTTTGACAAAGGCCATTGCGTAGCAACAAAACGCAAAACGGTAGCAAGGACAGGGTCAGCAGCTGTGGCTGTAGCTACACGACGAAAATCAATCGGAAACGATTCGACCACTTCATCGGTTTCCGAATCAATGAACATGCAAGCAAGTTCAGAAGAATCGAATGCTTTATCCTCAGCAACAGGCAAACGGGACAACGCATCGGCGTTTCCGTGCGTAGCAGTGGACCGATACAAGATATCGTAGCGGTACTGCGAGAGGAAAATAGACCAGCGAATGAATTTCTGCGCTGTACGCGGAGGTACAGGCTTGTTCGGATGAAAAAACGATGTCAAAGGTTTGTGGTCCGTGATGATGGTGAAGTGACGACCATTCAAGAAATCATGGAACTTAGTAACACCAAACACGAGAGCCAAAGCTTCTTTCTCTATCTGCGAGTAATTTCTTTGCGCAGACGAGAGCAATTTGGACGCAAAAGCAAGAGGGCGATCATGGGAGCCAACTTTGTGCGCAAGCACAGCACCGATCCCGAAATCCGATGCATCTACCATCAACAAAAGGGGTTTCTTGGGGATCGAACGGCGTGAGGCAAGTATTAGAAAGCAACGCCGATTTCAACTGGCGATAGGCGCGTTCGCATTCCGTCGTCCAGACGAACGGAACACCTGTACGGCGTACGCGATGAAGCGGAGCTGAAATGAAAGAGGCATTGCCCACATTCAATTACACCTTGTGATTCTACATTGTTCAATGTTCTTGCGACCTCATGACGCAATGCGTGAGGAACATTGCGCGCTCAGAAAAATTTTGGTTGCGCGTTGACCTTCAGTTCCAAATGTGCTTCATAGTTTTCAGCGCAACCTAAGCCCGGTGCAAAAATGTCTGCAAATTCGTCACATAAGTGAGAAACACTGTCTGAAGGCACAGTTTGATTCACTGATAGCACCTGATTTACAATAGACGTGTTAAACAACTGAAATAAATCTAAGCCAAACAAGTTCACTGCCGTAGAAGAACGAAGAACTTAAAATGACACAAGTTTTGTTTGTCCTTTATATGTTGCAGAAAGAGTGCACTGTCCTAACACAGGTATTGTCTGTCCTGAATAACTATGTAACTTAACATTTGCTGCACGCAACGGAGGTGCGCCCAGTTGTTTGTACGTGTCGTGATTGAGCAATGAAACTGCAGCTCCGGTATCGAGCTGGAATGGTATCACTTTGCCTTCAAAGTCTAAGTCCACAAAAAGTTTATTGTTCTGCTGACGACAAGAGCGACTGTTTTGTGCAACTTGAATAGACACTGGTACAGAATTACTTGCTAATTGACGTGATTTCCGGCGACGTCGACGCACAGTTTTTGTGGGACGAACACAGTCACTGTTAGAGAAAGTGGCACTGGACGAATCGGAATTAACGACATGAATGTCCATGGGCGAAAGTCCACGAGCCTGAGTGTCCTTGGTTCGATTCCGGCGCGAAGCAAAGGGCCTGGAATGATTGTGATTGTCTGATCGGAGCTTTTTCTGGCAAACACTTTGAACATGTCCTTTCCTATTGCAGAAAAAGCAAATAGCTTGGCGTGACGGGCAATATTCACGCGAATGTCTAGTAGCACACCGCGGGCATGATTTCACTGCATTTGTGGGCTGGCACGGCACACCTGGTTTAGAGCGCGGCGGCAGCTGCATCGAAGTGCGCGAGGGCAGTTGACCGGGCCACGCAGCTCGCCCGGCGGGCCTGTTAATGTTACACACTGCTGGCGAAGTTTCAAAAGATTCCTGAGCACAGTCAAGTGTGTCTTGTCTATCCAATATGTCTATCACTTGTTGAAGGGAGGGATTAACTAGTTTCAAAATTTGCTCCCGTATGCGAACATCAGAAACGTTCTGTGCAATTGCATCACGCACCATTGTATCTGAATAAGAAAGACCACAGTCACAGTCAAAGGCACAGTCCCTAGTAAGTCCTTGCAATGTTGCTACCCACTCCCTATTAGTTTGACCGGCCGTACGTTTTGTACGAAAAAACGTATACCGTTTTGCAACCACATTAACTGTTTCTTTGAAAGAGGCATCTAAAGCAGACAAAATTTCCTCGTAGGACAGAGTTGCTACGTCGCGTCGGGGAAACAATTGCACTATCACACGGTATGTGGACACACCGACACAAGAAAGCAAAAACGGCTGCCGCTCATTACCTTGAATTCTGTAGGCGGCGAGGTGGAAGGCGAATTGACGGGACCACTCTTGCCAGGACTCGTGGGTTGCATCAAAGGGTCGGAATTGAGGTGCAACAGCATGTTGTGGCTGCGGTAGCGATGAAGCGGCGGCGGCCGCATCGGTGTGCAGCGCACGTTGACCCTGGACGAGCTGTCCAAGAGCATCCAATAACGCTTGCGTCTGCTGATTCTGCAAGCGATAAAATTCGGACAGTCATCTGGCGAAGCCATGACACAAGTAAATGGAAGCAATCAGAAAGAATACTTTAAATCGTCGCCAATCTGTAGTGACGTAACAAGACTGTTACGCCACTTGAGGTAGCCAATTGAAAGGCACACATACACACACGCCGACTGGCGTCAAGTCTGGAACAGGATAACTATTGAATGGTAGCAAGAAAAGTACGTAGCTGCTTTATACTTAACTTTAATAATCCTTGTGATACATCTCTCTGGACTATACAAATGCGACTCCTAAGATACATGCACTGTTACATTTGGCGCCTTGCTAGGTCATAGCCATGGACTTAGCAGAAGGCTATTCTAACTGTCTCTCGGCCAATGAGAGGAAGGCTTCGTACATCTAGTCGCTAGCTAGGTCGTCCGTACAACTGGGACGAGTGCTTGTTCGTATCACGAGACCTGCCTTGTGGTGGCGCTAGGTCTGCGATCACACAGTGGCGACACGCGGGTCCGACATGTACTAAATGGACCGCGGCCGATTTAAGCTACCACCTAGCAAGTGTGGTGTCTGGCGGTGACACCACAAATCGTAATAAAGCTAGAGTGCAGCCGTGGGTAATAACCATTCTGTACGTAACAGCTGTGACATACATCCATGGAAACTTGCTTACGTGTCCATGTACAGTTTTTCTATTGCCTGTCCCACTTTACTCAGTTAACAAACTGACCATTGTTTCATGCCTCGGCATGTAAACTGTCAACGTAACCCTTCTCTTAGTCAAGTAGTACGATAACTCTCTTGTCCCTCCAATTCTGTTCACTACCTACTCATTACTTACATCTTGTAGCGATCTAATCTTCAGCATTCTTCTGTAGCAGCAGATATCAAAAGATTCTATTCCCTTTTTGTTTGAACCGCTTGACTTACATAAGGGGCTGCACTCCACACAAATATCTTCAAAGTAAACCTCGCCGGCCGCTGTGGCCGAGCGATTCTAGGCACTTCAGTCCGAGACCGTGTGACTACTACGGTCGCAGGTTCGAATTCTTCCTCGGGCATGGATGTCTGTGATGTCCTTTCGTTAGTTAGGTTTAAGGAGTTCTAAGGGGCTCATGACCTCAGATGTTAAGCCCAATAGTGCTCAGAGCCATTTGAACCAAGTAAACCTCATAACATGTACATTTATATTGGATGGTAAATTCCTCTTTTTGAAAAATGCCTTTCCTGCGGTAGCCAATCTGAATTTTGAATTCTCTCTACTTCAGTTACTTTCCTGTCCAAATAGCAAAACGCCTCTACTACTTTAAATGTCTCATATCTTAATCTAATTCTCTCGGCATCTTCTTCTGTAATTCGACTATATTCCATTTGCCCTCCCTTTACTTTTGATGATGTTCTTGTTACAACTCTATTTCGATACACTACCATTTCGTTCAAATGCTCTTCCATCTTCTTTTCAGTCTGTCGCCAAACTGCAGTGTCATCGGCAAACACCGTTTTCTAAATTTTTCTCTCTGAACTTGAATTCGTTATCCAAATTTTACTTGATTCCCTTTACTGCTTGCTGTATAGACTGAACAACATGCGAGGCGCGTTTAATAAAGAATGCAACAAATGGTGTTTCTGGAAGCAGGTTGGTTTTATTCATGATTCCAATACACCACATTATTCACGTCTCTTTTGGAAGCAAAACAACATTTCTCAACATAATATCCGTTGTGTGTGACGACATCCATCGGCTGATTGCCGGGAGTACATCCTTCATTGGTACAAACACAGTCTGAAGCTGCGCAATATACACTACTGGCCATTAAAATTGCTACAACAAGTAGAAATGCAGATGATAAACGGGTACTGATTGGACAAATATATTATACTAGAACTGACATGTGAGTATATTTTCACGCAATTTGCGTGGATAGATCATGAGAAATCAGTACCCAGAACAACCACTTCTGGCCATAATAACGGCCTTGATACGCCTGGGCTTTGAGTCAAACAGCTTGAATGGCGTGTACAGGTACAGCTGCCCATGCAGCTTCAACACGATACCAGAGTTCAATTGGTGACAGATCTGGAGTATGTGCTGGCCAGGGCAGCAGTCGAACATTCTTTGTATCCAGAAAGGCCTGTGCAGGACCTGCAACATGCGGTCGTGTATTATCCTGCTGAAATGTAGGGTTTCGCAGGAATCGAATGAAGAGGATAGCCAAGGGTCATAATATATCTAAAATGTAACGTCCACTGTTCAAAACGCCGTCAGTGCGAACAAGAGGTGGAACCCCATACCATCACGCCAGGTGATACGCCAGTATGGCGATAACGAATACACGGTTCCAATGTGCGTTCACCGCGATGTCGCCAAACAAGGATGCGACCATCATGATGCTGTAAGCAGAACCTGGATTCATCCGAAAAAATGACGTTTTGCCATTCGTGCACCCAGATTCCTCGTTGAGTACATCATTGCAGGCGGTCCTGTCTGCGATGCATCGTCAAAGGTAACCGCAGTCACGGTCCCCGAGTTGATAGTCCATGTAGCTGCAAACATCGTCGAACTGTTCGTGCAAACGGTTGTTGTCTTGCAAACGTCCCCATCTGTTGACTCAGAGATCGAGACGTGGCTGCACGATCCGGTACAGCTATGCGGATAAGACGCCTGTCATCTCGACTGCTAGTGATACGAGGCCGTTGGGATCCAGCACGGCGTTCCGTATTACCACCGTGGACCCACCGATTCCATATTCTGCTAACAGTCATTGGATCTCGACCAATGCGAGCAGCAATGTCGCGATACGATAAACCGCCATCGCGATAGGCTACAATCCGACCTTTATCAAAGTCGGATACGTGATGGTACGCACTTCTCCTCCTTACACGAGGCATCACAACAACGTTTCACCAGGCAACGCCGGTCGTCGGCTGTTTGTGTATGAGAAATCGGTTGGAAACTTTCCTCATGTCAGCACGTTGTAGGTGTCGCCACCGGCGCCAACCTTGTGTGAATGCTCTGAAAAGCTAATCATTTGCATATCACAACATCATATTCCTGTCGGTTAAATTCCGCGTCTGTAGCACGTCATCTTTGTGGTGTAATAATTTTAATGGCCATTTGTGTAGGCTGTTGGGTGGATGAGGAAGTTGAGTCAATTGAAGTTTTGGGAGGTCCTCCCAGGCACGCAGATTTGTGTTAGACCTTGCGTTATCATGGAGAGGGAGACGTGATCTGCCGGTCATCTGAAACAGGGTGTATGCACGTTTTAGCATTTGTGGAGGGACAGCTGTGTGTGGCCGGTAGGCACGCCGGAGATCGAAATCAAGCGATACGTGACCTTGTTGTTATGATGATGACAGACACCTTGGCCAACAACTCACCGCATTTTCCTCGACTGCCAGGTCTCTGTAGACATTCTCCAAGCGTCTGTTAATATTTGCGATGCGATGTTAAGGTTTTCTGCGAATATGAACTCAGTGACTGCTTGGACGCACCTTCTTTAAAGCCGCCACTTTCAAGGCTACGCATAGTGCCACCATCTACTGGATCTTCATGAAACTATTTTGGATGAAGCAGGAATATTCCACGATGTCCGCCAACAAATTTAGCATTTTTCAATGGAAACTGTCCGAGAAAGGAAAAGAGTCTAGCATTACTTACTGAACGCCCTTCGTATTAATGTGTTACAAACCTGTCTCACTCTCTCAATTGCCACTGCCTCCCTTCCACCTCTTTCGTGTTGGTAACTGCAGTGTGTTTTCTCTACAAACTGAAAAATATATTATTTATACCAGTAGGTTACACTGCAACCGACACGCCCCAAATTCTATAAGTCCCTTCAGATCCTTGAGTGTCATGCACTTCACCTCACCTGCCATATATGCCTCCCGTCCCCCACTCGGATCCTCTATGACCTCATTCCTTTCCCCCATCTGCTCCTATTCTTCGAACATATCTGCATCCTCTACACCTCCCGCCGCCTTGATCCCTCTCACCCCCTGGATGCTCCTCTCCTATCCCATCCCTGCCCCCTGCCACGTCTTCACTGTTGTATCCCCCCTACCCTCCATCTCTACACCCTACATCTCCTTCCCCACGGTGGCTTCCATCAACTCTCCCTCCCGGATGATGCCCTCTCTCCCTCCATTTATCCCTCCTATCAACTCTGATCCTCACCCCCCTCCCTCCATTTATCCCTCCTATCAACTCTGATCCTCACCCCCCTCCTTTCCTCTGTCCTTTTCCCGGGCTCCCTCTTCCCCCTTCCATCCTCTTTTTTTCCCCACCTCCCCTGTCTCTGCCCCCTTCTCTCCCCCAAGTCGTTTTGCATTTCCCCCCTCTGCCTTTTCCCATTCCCTCTCGCGTCTACCCTGCCCCTCTCCCCCCTTATGAGTCCTCTCCCTCCTTGGTTCCCCCCTTTCGTTTTTTCCTCTCCTCCCTCCTTGCTTTTCCCCCTCGTTCAGGTCCACCCCACCCCCATCTCCATCTGCCTTTAGCTCGGGAGTGTCATCTTTGTGCCGCCATTTTCGTGCAGTGTTTTACAGTGAGTGTTTTACAGTGAGTGTTCCATGTTGTGTTTTTTGGGAAGTGTTGCGAACGGCCATCATACTGTCACTGGGTGTGATTTTTTTATCTCTTGCGAACAGAAACCAGACTGTCGCCATGTTTTTTAATTGTGTGTCTACGGTGTTACTTGCCTGATTCCTGTGTATTTTATTAACATTGCTTTCTGTTTTAACTTTCCGCATTTTTCCGCCATTTTACACTTTAAGTCACCGATTTATCGCCTGTTTTTCTTGTTTCTTTTCTTCTTCCGTTTTTAAAAAATTCTGTAGGCTGTAGAGCAGCGTACTAATCTGCTGCCAGCCCGCCCCCTTCGGGGGAAATTGAAAATCAATAAAGAAAAAAAACTGCAACCGACAAAAGAATAAGCTATTGAAATTGATATCCCTTAAAAGTAGTGCTCTACAATATCACTCGCATCAGAGAGTGAGAACAAATGTTAAAAGTAACTCAGGATTTGATAAGAAGCTGGGGAGGAATATTGTGGATGAATTTGTTGAAAGTAGGGAAGGAAGCTTCGCGTCTCCCACTCGGAGTAAAGTGACTGGAGAAGGAGCTCATTCGCTCCAGATTAAGTCGGCGCCGCCTCCATGGCTGGCTGCCTACTGGAGCGTTGAGCCGATGAATAAGTGGGGGCGAGACAGGCGGAAAATTCCAGGGCACATCTGCAGCAGCGTCGAAATCGCTCCGGCCGTGTCAATAGCTTAAATTGTGGAGGCTCCAGGCGTTTTATCAGATACTGTGCCGATTGTTCGAGTGGGGGGTGGGTGGGCAGGGTATCTGGATATAGGATTTAGGTCTTTTCCATCTTGTAACTGCAAGCGTCTGAACTTACAGGTATAGACTGCTCACTTACGTCAAGTGTTTTGTTGGCTGAAGTTGCAATGTCAGTTCCTCAAGATGTCAGCATTTATCTGACATATTGCTGTTAACTGAATGAAGAGCGGGGGCAGAAGAGCAAGTGATGAAATTATATTTTTCAAGACAGCCACAAGTCACACTAATTTCTTCATTTACCAGTTTCGCTTTTTAACTCAATAAGAGCATCACCATAATCTCTGGTGGCTTATTATACTCCCGAAGTGATCAATCATATAGTGTGCTTTAAACTGTAAATTTCAGAGGTTCCGATAATGCTCTTATTTAATTTAACCCTAGCAATTCCAACGCATTTTCCGTAATGCATTACCAAGGGAGCAGTGGGTGGGGGTGGGGGGCAATTTTAGGCACACAATAAAAAGTCTAAAACAGAGCAAAATTCGTTACTTTTTGTTGACTTATATTAAAAACATACTGTTTAATGTATATTGATGTGCAAAATAGGATACAGAACCTGATAATATTGTTTAGCACACTCTCGGAAATATCAGGGCACTTTCAGCATAGTGTGCTACCATCAGTACTAAGGTCACCAAAATGAAATTTTCTCAATGCAAATTTCTTGAATTCTTGTTCATTTTTACGCATAACATAGTTTTAAAAGGAATACTGATGTGTCAATAAGGTCCTGAAGATGTAAAATTTAAATATTGTATTGATGAGGAAAATTGACAATTACTACTGAGAACTGAAATTTTCTAGACTCTGGTAGAATAAATAATTGAAAACAGAAATTTTAAGACCTAGAATCAGTCTTGACTACTCCCCCTCCCTCCAGCCCCACCTCTCCCAAGGACACTGTGAAGGTGAAAGGGTGAAACTTGCGATAAAACGCACTGAGTTTTGTGTCTGTCCTGAAAAATTTAAATGTAGACTGTCACCACAGCTATATGTTCTATGGGGGACAAAATCAGCAAGATGCTTTAAACTGGTAAAAGAGGGCACCTTATACGAAATTACGTTCAAGTATAACTGTTCTTCTCGATGTACAGCGTGTTTGATTGTTGTCTACTAACTCGACATGAGTAGATTCCTGGTCATAAATAAGTACTGCGACCTATGTGCGGCGTGCCCCTTTAATCTTGACCGTACCAAGTAACGCTTCGAGCAAAAGCACGATGAAATATGAATGAAGAAAGTGTTGTTTGGTCGTTAACGAAGCTCTCCATGTATTTTGTTCGGTAACCCACTTCCTGTTCTCAACACCCGTTCGGATACGTATCACAGTGAATCATTCAAGTTCGAATTTTTGTGAATTATGTGTGTGTGGGAAGGCGTCTTAAACCGCTCGGCTACATCACGCGGCGCCTGGTAATGACAGAGTTTCAGGATCTAATGAGTCTGTATACCTCACAAGCGGCTTGTAACCTAATTGCGAGCTTGTGGAATATCGTCTCAGTCACTCGACTGGATTCGTGAGTGCTGTCAGAGTGGTCACAGCTCGAAGTAGCTGACGGAAAGTCATCGAGTAAAACAGAAGTGATTTCTAGCATTCCACAAATTAGTGTTATAGGTCATGATTTAGGAGACAATGTGAGCTGCCATCGTAGGTTTTTTGCAAGTGAAACTGTCTTTATCGTCAAAAAATCAAAACCAATTTCAAAACGATTTAGGGAAGCTATTGTTTGGTGCGAAAATTGACAGTTGGCCCTATAATGAAAAGTGCGACGTCATTCACATGAGTGCTAGAAGCAATCCGTTAAACTTCGGTTACATGATAAATCAGTCAAACCTAAAGGGTGCAAGTTCAGCTAAATACCTAGGAACTACAATTACGAACAACTTAAATTGGAAAGAACACGTGGATAATGTTGTGGGGAAAGCGAAGCAAAGACTGCGTTTTAGTGGCAGAATACTTAGAAGATATGTGAGTGCAGGTTTTCTCGGCGACTTTCATATGTTAAGTCTTCCCGGGTTGTTTGCCGAATAACGTCGTCGTCTCGTAGCAACGTTTCGATGGAATGCGGCTCCATATTTTCATGCGTCTTAAGATGATGGAGACGCATTCCATCGAAACGTTGCTATGAGACGACGACGCTACTGGGGTAAAACCCGTGAAGACTTCATATACTTAGAAAATACGACATACTAGAGAGACTGCCTTCACTTCGTTTGTCCGTCCTCTTTTGGAGTACTGCTGCACGGTGTCAATCTTTACCCGATGCGACCAACGGAGTACATCGAGAAAGTGTGAAGAAGAACAGCACGTTTTGTATTACGGAGAAATGGGGGACAGAGGTCACGGGCATAATACAGGATTTCGGATGGATAACGTGAAAACAAATTCTCGTGGCGGCGCAATCTTCTTGCGAAATTTCAATCACCGGTTTTATCCTCCGAATGCGAAAATACATTGTTGGTCCCGATTTACATAGGGAGAAACGATAATCGTAATAAAATAAGGATATCAGAGCTCCCACGGAAAGATATAGGTGCTCTTCTTCCGCGCGCGGTTCGGGAATCGAATGATAGAGAACTATTGCGAAGGTGGTTCGATGAACCCTCTGCTTGGCACTTAATAATGATTTGCAGAGTCTAAGCAGTTAACAGTGATTTGCAGAGTGTACATGTTGCTTCCTTTTGATGCAAAAGTAACACTTGCAGGCGTCCCATATCAGTCCAATGCACACGCCCCACGCCATTATAGAGCCTCCATCAGCTTCAGCACTCCCCCGTTGACATGCAGGTTACATGAATTCTCGAGGTTGTCTCCATACCCGTACACGTCTATCCACTCGATGCAATTTCAAACGAGACCGGTCCTACCGGGCAACCTGTTTCCAGTCAACAACAATCCAATGTGAGTGTTGAAGGACCCAGACGAGCAGTACACCTTTGAATAGTAAAACAATAAACTGGTAGCCAGGACCGTACGAATTATTTTTATTCCATGATTACCGTTTTCGGCGAATCTAAAGCCGCCATCATCGGATCTTAGGACGGATACAGGTTACAACATCAACCTCAGATCCGATGATAGCTGCTTTTGTTTCGCCGAAACCGGTAATCATGGAATAAAAATAATTCGTGCGATCTTGGATACCAGTTTATTGTTTTACAAGCATCTAGATCGCTACCACATGAGCACAATGTGCTCCCTACAAAAAATTTTGAATAGTGTAGCCATCAAGGGTCCCATAGCGCTCTGAAAGCCCATATCGTTCTGTTGACACTTGGCCCAGCATTGAAATCTGCAGCAAGTTGCGGAAGGGTTGGACTTCTGTCACGTTCAATAGTTCTCTTCAGTCGCCGTTCGACCCATTCTTACAAGACCTCTTTCCGGCCGCAGCGCTACTGGAAATTTGATTTTATCGGATTCCTGATACGATACACTCCAAAAATGATCGCACAGGGAAAATGCCCACTTCATGGCTACCTCAGAGATGTTGCGCCCCATCGCACGTGCACCGATTATAGCACCTCGTTCGATATCACTTAAATCTTGATAACCTGCCACTGTAGCAGCAGTGACCGATCTAACTACTGCGCCAGACACTTGTCTTGTATAAACGTTGATGACTGCAGTGCCGTATTCTTCCCGTTTACATCTCTCTGTTATCTGAATACGCATGCGCATACCAGTTTGTTTGGGGCTTCAGTGTAGATACCGAAACGAGATTGCTTGCAATTAATAGCAGGCAGTGAGGCACAGACGTTGTATCATAAATAATCGAAACTTTTTGATCCAGGGAAACAGGGGAGAAACTCGTCAGCAGCAGTGAGAGGTCGGCGGCTCAGAACGCATATAGACATCCATAGCACAGTACGAAAACCCAGGCGCCGCTCATGTATGCGTCCACAATACACGGGGGAACGGCGTAGCAGTGCTTGAATACAAGTCCACAGTAGCGGAAACGGTAATTATTCATTGTCCGTGGTCTTGCTCTGGAGCTGTGAAAAATTCGTCTACTAATTAATCATGTCTTACGAAATAAAACCATTGCTTGTGCTAAAGCAATGCGACGGTCTACTACAAACCATCTTCCAACACCTATGTGTGAGAAGATTTAATTTTCTCGTTCCAATGTCTAATGCGGCAGGGAAGGAATCAGGGAAAGAGGAGACATTTATCAAATGCCATTGGAAACTACGTTAAACCCATTAGATACTCGACAGAAACACTTCCAGTTTAGTTTTCTATTAGGATGAATATTAAACGTAGACCAGTAGGCTTTCAATCAGATTGTCTCAACGTTCTTAAAAGCCAGTACCTTCGATTTCATTACTTCGTGTTTCGATATTTCCCTGCAGGCACATCGTAATTTTTTAATGTTGTAATTATTATACTCTTTAATTAGATCTACGATCTGACCAAAACGAATTATCAATAATGTTTCTCTCTTTCTATTTTTGCAGGTAAGTCCCACTGGGAAATGCACCGCCGCAAACGCTCTCTCTTCTCTCGCGCCCAGCTTCCTGGTGAGTAACGCAATCCATTTTAGAATGTGTATTAGTGTATCGCTCATACAGTCATGAACTGGCTATATAATGTGCTCATGTAGCTTCATGTGTGCGTGTTTCAAACTTTGAAACAGAACGATTGGAGTGTTATTGAGAGCATTGAAAGGAAAGGAATATGTGGAAAACACTGATAAGGAGAAGGGACAGGATGGTAGGACATCTGCTAAGACGTGAGGGAATGACTTCCATGGTACTAGTGGGAGCTGTAGAGGGCAAAAACTGTAGAGGAAGACAGAGATTGGAATACGTCAAGCAAATAATTGAGGACGTAGGTTGCAAGTGCTACTCTGAGATTGAGAGGTTAGCACAGGAAAGGAATTCGTGGCGGGCCGCATCAAACCAGTCAGTAGACTGATGACCAAAAAAAAAAAAAAATTCTTACACATCACTACCTATTTAAAATGTATGTTGTGAATAAACGTTAACGACTGGACCTTAATCGGAGATCAGTACCTACTCAAAAAATTATGTTAATAGCAGTCAGGAACAATTAAGGTGATTTTAAATGGGCATAAAGCAACCCCCCGTCCTCCACTCTTGGATGTGTTGGTTATGCTAGGGATAAAGCTTACGAAATATTTCCCGGTTCATTCCCCAATCCGTATCATCATCAGAAATTAAACGTTCTCTGGAGATTAAAAGCCTGCCCTAGAGGTTTCATAGCAGACATTGTTCCTATTGGACAGCAAATCCGAGAAATTAATATGAATAGAAAACGCATCAATGAAACCGTTCTGCTGGTCTCTGATTAGCGTTGTTATTTCGCCAACGAACATTTCGAATTCACAGCTTCATCCTTGGAGCTTCCTGCTGTTATGTAATGACTGTGGTAGTGACGTTAACACCCCCAACAACACCTCTCTGTTGGAGTTGTAATAATTTCTTGGTTGCTCTTTGTGAATGTATGATTGAATATACAGGATGTATCAGGGGAAATGGTCGATATTTAGGGATATGACAGAGAAGATCAACTGAAGCAAAAAATTTCAAATGGAGGTGTACCCTATTCTGATTCGTTTCCGACAAAGGACACATTTAGTGAAAATTATTTTCTGTATCATTCAATACGCAAAATTATTTTTGAAGCTGGAGTTTACATGCCCATTCCGTAGAGCAAACCTAGGTTTGTGTAGTACGATATTCGGTTAGTCGAGATATATTAACAGGAACAGTGAAACATGAGGAATAACCAGTGCTCCCTGTTATCACTAAACGGCAGCGCTGCTCAGTCGCTGCTTGAGTACTGATTACTGATGTGTCGGCATCTGGGCCAACACCTTGTAGATCGAGATGGCTGAAAATGCACGCTAGACTAACGCAGACGGGCGTGAAGTACTGGAACAGGCTACGTAATTAATGCTATGAAGAAAAGTACGTAGCTGGATTAATACTTATCTTTAATCAATCATTGTGGTACATCGCTCTTGACTATACACAGGAGACTTTAATTACAATCACTGTAAGGCTAATGGCGCCTTGCTAGTTCGTAGCCATTAACTTAGCTGAAGGCTATTCTGTCTCTCGGCTAATAAGAGAGAAAGGCTTCGTACATCTAGTCGCTAGCTAGGTCTTCCGTCCAACTGGGGCGAGTGCTTGTTCGTATCACAAGACCTGCCTTGTGGTGGCGCTAGGTCTGCTATTACACAGTGGTGACACGCGGGTCCGACATGTACTAAATGGACCGCGGCCGATTTAATCTACCACCTAGCAAGTGTGGTGTCTGGCGGTGACACCACAATTACTCTTTGTGTTTTATTGTGGTTGTTCACAGATATCAATAAAACATACATATATGCAGCTAGACTAACATGAGACCTCTCTATCGAATGATATTTTTTTCCGTAGTGAAAAATCAGGAGATTGCGTATTACAGGTCATAAAACGTAATTGTTTAATAATCATTTGTGATTACGCTACGATTCTTTATGATTGGCCAGAAATGCAATATGCAATAGACATTTATACAATGTAGAATAACGGTTTGTTACTATTAATGGGTGCCTTGTAAAAGGATTTTCTGTAATGTATTCATAGAAACTCATACAGGAATATGTAGTATAAAATCACTATTGTCAAGTATGTCACTGACGTTCTGTGGCTTGCAGTGCTAATTTTCACGTTAAATTCCAGTCACTAAAACGAGTAGACGATATTAATTTGTGCTTGATTATAAACTGTATTGTATTTTATTGTACAATTGAGTTATTTACTATATTTGAAGCACAGAATATACATACAGACTTTTACGTTCTTCCAAAGATGTAGCATCTTTTTTGAAACAGTGTGCATATCACTTTCAAGTTGCTTCATTATGGTGTCATATAAAAAGTCATCAGCATTATTTTCAGGTGTACTATTATTTTAACAGAAATATACATATATTCCTGCAATTCTGTATGTGTTTCATTACAGTTTTACAAGATGTTGTTACGTCTCGACGTCTATCGAAACAAAACACCGCATTTCAATTAGCTTAAGTGTCACTGTATCCATGCCATCCAGTTGCATTAAAATTTTCATCTTCAGGATGTCACAAAGCAAAATGATATCAACGTCTCGATTAGACACTACTAAGAATGATGAAAATTACGATTCGCACTTTGAAACACAGTTATCGCAGGAGAGATTTCAGTGTCCGCGAATGACTTGATGCAGTGTAGCGTGGGAAGTGAGTTTGGTAGCAGGAGGAGGTGAGCGGGCGGACGAGGTGATTAGGTGAGTGAGGGGGGAAGTTGCGGCGCCGCCGGCAGCTCGTTCCGTGCCGTTAATAACCATCGACACAATTTGTGGCTCGCCGCTGCGGAGTTAGGCCGCCCAACTTGGATCATCGCCTCCGGGGCGAGGTTGCGAAGCTGTCACCTCGTGTGGCATACTCTCTCTCTCTCTCTCTCTCTCTCTCTCTCTCTCTCTCTCTGTATCGTATCATGGAACATTCCCTGCAGGCAAGGTCGCCTACTGTCTGGCTTTTTACTGTTGTGTCCGACCAAACATACAAGTAAGAAATGGCTCAAATGGCTCTGAGCACTATGGGACTTAACAGCTGTGGTCATCAGTCCCCTAGAACTTAGAACTAATTAAACCTAACTAACCTAAGGACATCACACACATCCATGCCCGAGGCAGGATTCGAACCTGTGACCGTAGCAGTCGCGCGGTTCCGGACTGCGCACCTAGAACCGCGAGACCACCGCGGCCGGCTACAAGTAAGACCAGCCTGGTTTATGTTAGGTTTTCTTATGACAAAGTACAGAACTCACAACAAAGAACAGTTCGAAGATAATGGCGTAAGCGGCGTAATTATAAGGAGGTATAAGGAGATACAGCTGAGACCTGATAGTCAAGGGAAGACAGGATTCGGTTACGATTGTGGACGGGGCCGCAGTCAGTTACTATTGGTTGCCTTTTACAATTACACACAATTTATTTTAAACTAGTAATTCCATACTCAACAATAAATAAAAATACCACACGTTAGTAATGAAGGAATAAACAACTGTCCTAATAATAGTGTTTTCAGTGATTTAGCAAATCATCATTAAATACAGATACAACAGATAATGCTTTAAAAACAAGCCACTATGATCTGGGCAGAGGACCTTACTCGCCAGGAATGGCAATAAATTAAGAATTGTTTAAAACTCGCTGCAGCCCACAAATTACAGGTATTGAAATATGAAAGGCAAGTCGCCACAAACACAGCTGAAGGCATCAGACCTCAGGAATGGCAGTAAATAAGATTTTAAAGGCTTACTGCGTAAATACAAATATCAAATTAGAATTTTAAGGCAGGTGATCACAATTATAGCTGAAGGCCTTACACGCCAGGAACGCAAATAATATAAAACACTTACAAACCTGCTGTAAAACAGCAAATACAATAGCAAAGGTTAATTAAAAAACAAACTGATCACCAAATGGGTGAAATAAGATGATTGGAAAACTTTGTAACACACTGGTCGACAGACGGTGCTCCAGGAATCGACCTCTGAGTAGATCCGGCAACAAACACCTACCCGAGAGATGAGATAGGCAGCCAACAGTTGCATTCACTTCACAAGATGGTAACTCAGAATAGTGGTAGTTTATCGAATGACTAATGATAATCTTGCTGAAGCTACCTCACGTTCGATAAACCACATGCAACGATGGAACAATACGCGCCGGCCGCGGTGGCCAAGCGGTTCTAGGCGCTTCAGTCCGGAACCGCGCGACTGCTACGGTCGCAGGTTCGAATCCTGCCTCGAGCATGGATGTGTGTGTTGTCCTTAGGTTAGTTAGGTTTAAGTAGTTCTAAGTTCTAGGGGACTGATGACCTCAGATGTTAAGTCCCATAGTGCTCAGAGCGATTTGAACCATTTGAACAATACGCCAAACCCGGAACCGGTGGCCGGCACTACTTCCCCAGAATACTGTGTTTAGAGGTCCCAAAGCGAGAAACGAATCATTACCACCAGAGTAGAAGAATCATCAATTGGCCTACAATCAAGAAAGCTGTCAAAACTACACGCCTTACCGGACGGCAGCGGCAAGGCGAGGAAACGTACACTGCCGTTACATACACTAACCCCCAGGGCAGGTAACTGGGGCACTAGCGGCCACCAGGCAAGAATAATTACCACTGATTGAACTTAACAAATTATAACAATTTGAACGCAGTAAAAAGTAATAAGACGTCGAGGAAAGCTAATCAGATCCGCCTTTCCCAAGCACTCCATTCGGTGCTCTTCACCTCGGCGTCACTACGAGCAGCGACACGAACCCAAATCACTGGAGAATCGCGAGATGTCACAGTGGTGGAGGTTTCTCTACACGTAGTGAAATGCACTCATCTTAAAGCTTGCGGGATCCTTTTTACGACGAGGTCGTGCACCCTCGTGACCACAGCGGTCCCAGCGTGTTGCTGCACTGCGCGGACCTGGCTCATCCTGAGTCCCCAGCTGAACTGATCCACTCACATGACCGGGAAAACAACGACGTCGACGCAAAGATAGGGCAACAGATAGTACATATCGATAACCGCCTCTGCTGCCACTAGCGGACAGGGAACGTTTGCGAAACCGAGTGGCACCAGACAACACGAGAAGAAGACAAACAACAGCAACCATGCCAACTAAATGATACCGTCTGTTCTGCAACAGATGGCGGGAACCTACAATCAGCACCGAGGTAAGCTGGAGCACGGCTCAATAGCTTATGGGTCAGACAATTAGTCCTTTACCACGAGGGCTATTCTGAAAGTTTAAGGTCCGACACGTCAAGAAATGGAAACGACAGTGAAAATTCGATGAAGCTTTGCGCAGATGTGTTGCACAGTGTCTCTAGTACCCGTGTCGATCGCTTCTCGTGGATCATGTCAGCTGTGAGCACACAGTGAGCACGTAAAGATTCCTAGAACAGTAGCGCCTCCCGAAAATTGTGGGTGGCAAAATTTCACGATATGGTGATTGTTAGCATTTTTCTCTCAGCACCTGAGCTTATTTCATCAGTGAAGTTAGACTTCTTACGATGTGAAAAATGACTTTTTCGATGGAAGCCAGGATTGAAATTGCGGAAACGTATGTGAAATCAGGTTCTATTAAGGAAACCCGCGACATTTTTGGGGTCAATTATCTGGACAGAGGACTAGAAGCACAGGGAGCAATACAGAGTCTATAAAATTTGACACACATACGGATCTGCGCAAAATATAAAACGACAATGAATTTCTTCAGTTCGCATTCCTGAAGTTATTGGAGACAATCATCGAGGAATTATTCAGAGCCCAAAGAAGTGTACATTTAAGTTGGCCCAGCAGGCGCATGTAAGTAGGACGAGATGCCCGCGGATATTGAAATGTCCTAAACTGAAGACACATCGTGTGACGGCTGTTCGGCGGTAAGGTGAGGATGAGAGAGAGAGAAACTTGTAGATAACTGCACGTGGCTTGTGAACAAGATCAACGCTGGTTTGTTAGATGCTTTCTATTACATCGTGAGTGATGAAGCATTCTTCCGTGACTTCTGAGTAACATGATTAACAATATACTCTGCACCATCGAGGGACAATCGAATGAGAATCGCGTCTAAAGTGGTCCGCAGTGACATTTCGGGTAGGGGACAGTGTGGAAGGATATAAAATTCTGTTCCGTTCACATACACGATGCAAAGAAGAAAGAAACCTTTCAGCTATTGCTCGCTTATTGATACAACTTGTGGCTTGAGGAGGTTCAGTGGGAATTATCCTGTGCTATGTGGATACCCACGTGGATGTAGGAAGTTTCGGTCAGTATAATCATGTTAAGGAGCAGCATATATATTTGAAATAAATTCGTAGCGACTGATTCATTTCTTCCACGAAAGCACATTTTTATTTATTTGCCATCACCCCAGGATTTTAAAATTTTTTGTCATCATTCTTCTCATTGGTTTGATGCTATCCGCACGAATATCTCTCCTGTGCCAACGTCTTCATCTCACTTTCAACCTACGTCCTTAATTGTTTGCATTCCAATCTCTGTCTTCCTCTACAGTTTTTGCCCTCTACAGCTCCCTCTAGTACCACGGAAGTCATTCCCTCATGTCTTAACAGATGTCCTATCATCCTGTCCCTTCTTCTTATGAATGTTTTACTCACATTCTTTTCCTTTCCTCTCCGATTCTGTGCAGAACCTCTTCATTCCTTAACTTACCAGTTCACCTAATTTTTAATATTCGTCTGTAGTACCACATCTCAAATGATTATGTATACTTCATTAATACAGCTGAAACCGGCGCATCCACGAAACGGATGGGCACCAAAAATCTCTGTCACTCGAAAACTAACAAAATCTATAATATTTGACCCACAGAGTCCTGCGTGGTTTAGGAATCTGGGCGAAGAGATCTGCGTTTATGTATTGGTTAAAATGAAAACACACTAAATTCATAAACACATAACGGTATCAAACCACCTTCTGATTAAGTTACAAATCAGCAATAATTTCACAGCTGTTCACTGCACGTCAGTGAACTTACTGCATAATCAAATCGGTATATACTTCAGCTAAAATGATTTAACATGGATCCAGCGCCCTGTGGTTGCTGGGAGCCAAAGGCCATAGTTCCCACAGCAAAATATCATCAAAATCTGGATTAAATACCTGGATAGTTTGCTTGCTACAGTCGCCTGATGAATAAAGTTAACAGCACGGATAATATTCACAGTGTCACATGAATTAAAACAGAATGATTATAAATTAACTTCCAGTTCTTGTGCTTGTTTACATAACGAAACTATTTAACATATTGGTACACTGCTTCCTAGGAATGAAGTTCGGACTATGCGCTGCAGGATTTAGGTAGTTAGTGCTGTTGATGACATGCCATTAGATGACGGTACTGGTATGGTGACGTAGGGTTTCAACACAAACGTCAATGCGCATTGCAGTTGCAGACAGTCAACATGAGTAGCCGTTAGATCAGGGGCGGGCAAACGTTGCACGCGGCTCATGAGCACGCGGCGCTGCACGTGTGCTGCTCGCGTACAATCGTCAAACGGGACAGTGGCGACAGCCGGCAGGTTGCGGCAGTGTGGTGCCAGGCTAGGCTGCGGACGTTGAAGCGAAGCGAACACTACGTAGTGAACGTTGAATTTAAAGAACGGGAAAATGCAGAGTGAATCAAGGAAACGGAGAAGTGGACATTTGCTGTCATTTAAAAAGGAATGGGATAATCATTTTTTCTTTGTGCAAAAACGTGAAAATTCGAAATGTACAATATGTGACAGTATTCTCGCTGGTCAGCGGAAGTTTAATATTGAACGCCATTATAATAAAATTCAATATGTTCCCGTACTTGGTGCAATAAAAGAGGAATTTCTCAAGCGATTTGGGGATATATCGCACTTATCCCAAGGTTTTGAATAGTTCTCGAGACAATTTGCTGTTTCTGTAGATGATATTCATACCAGTTTGCAAATGAAAATTAATATATCTGCACTGTAGATTCTACAGCATCTCGTCTGAGAGACAAGCTCCTTTTGGTAAGACGTGTAATAGATTTTTATCACGACTTTCCACAGCAAGAGTTTCCTCGTCTCCATCGTGAAGTCGCGAAGATAATGTCAATGTCTGGCTCGACATACGTTTGTGAGAGACTTTTTCTGTTACGAAAATTAATAAGTCTCGGTTAAGAGCAAACATCAGTAATGAATATTTACGTATCTGTTGGCTTTTGTCTGTATGTAGAAATTTTGTTCCAGACATTAAATGTATTGTAAACTCTACCTGTGATAATTAAATAAAATGTATCGTTGGTAAAGGTACTCTTTCAAATCACGATTTCTTTCAAGCACTCCTACTAACCTTATTCCTTCATTCAATAAAACAGGCCAGGAAACAAAACGCATTACAGAGGAAGAAGCGGAGAGACGGTATGGTGGGGAGGGGAGAGAAGCGGGTGGCCAACTTGCCCCTGTGTGCACGCACAACACCTGTTAACTGCACGCGTGCAAGTGCACCCCAGACGTGCAGGATTCCTGCCCGCCCCTGCGTTAGATGATGGTACTGTATGGTGATGTAGGGCTGATAGACAAGCGTCAATGAACATTGCACTTACAGACAGTCAACATGATTTGCTGTTAGATGATGGTACTGGCATGGTGACGTAGAGCTGAGACACAAGCGTCCATGTGCATTGCAGTTGCAGACAGCATGATCTGTAGTTAGATGACTACACTGGTATGGTGACGTACGGTTGAAACACAAGTGTCAATGTGCATTGCAGTTGCAGACAGTCAACATGGCTCTGGACAGAGTGAGCAGGGCTGTACTCGTAAACTTATTTCGTCACAACAGAAGCAACAGAGCTGCTGCTTTTCGCGAGTATCGACGTGGTAAAGGAATGTGGAGAGTTCCTCTTTCCGTTCGGGGGTTGGAGAAAATGAGTCGATCGTTCGAACTAACTGAAGATTTGGTAATCTGCCCTGGGAGAGGTCAATTACCAGTGGCACTGCAGATTGTTGAGGTTACGCTGACCACGGCTGTGAATGCTGGAAGCAATGTGGGATCTTCAAGCTGTGCACTAGCTGTGGAGTGGTATCCGTAGTGCTGTTTCAGGCTGTCGTGGATGCTGGTGGTCGTCATATTGAGCAGTGCTTATAACCTGGAACATAAATATGGAATGCAGTTAACTGATGTTACCCTGTTACTGTGAAATGAAAATATGTTTCTTTCATTGGTTTATCCGTTATTCCTCTTCTACCAGTCCCTACAAATGTTTCCACAAATTTTCATTCTCCTACAATCACTCACTTTTAGTGGGGGCCTTTCAAATATCGAAAGTTTAATTATAACAACCCTGAACAATTCCCGAGATTCTAACTGCATCAGCGTGAACATATCAACATTTGGAATTGCTCTCCCTTGCGAAATTTACTCAAAGATTGATCAAATGTATTGATTTAACACATCTGCACTTCATCTAAGAACAACTGAATACACTTACGTAAGAAAATGAACCATAATCCGAATTACAAACTCTCTGTTCAACAACACATAGTAGAGAATGCCAAAAGCGTGCATTACGTACCAAATCAAGGATACCAGTGGTGATTTCTAAGACGCTGGTGTTGGAGGCGGGTAATAGACTGTGTGAAAACTGTGCCTGTAACTACACGTCATTCTTACAAGAGGGTAGATAACCTTTCTTTGCCTCCAAGAAACCTCTCTCAATCTCCCTTAAGATTGGCACAAGTTGTTACCCAAAGCCTGTGGTGCTACATAATTCTCTGGCTCAGGTGGAGGGTATTTGAACTATACTAACTAATTTGGTTATTCAGTTCACTTTCATACAGAAGGGAATGGAAGGAAAGAAGACGGACGGAATAAGGTATCGTAACTAACACTTCGAGTGGAAAGATTTGGGATCGCGTCACACTAATTGAAAGGCTGGGGCCTCCACATAACTGCTTCAGCGTTCATCATCTTTGATACATAACTTGTCTTCATTACAGTCAAACGAGTTTTAAAACCAATCAACAGTAAAATTGACTCATCATACTTTAGAAAAATGAATTTTAAACAGCTATCACTAATTATGAGCCACCGGCCATTAAATATAGTCCAAAATACAGAAATTTAAAAACATTCAACTACCCTCAGAAAAATTCACTGAGCAGTGCCCAATGAGGGGCGAAATCGATACAGGTTCAAGCCCACGAGGTAAATAAATAAAGATTCGCGGGAGCATTTGTCTCCACCATTGACTGCGTGATCAGTTGGCATCAATATGACTATAACTGTTACACATGCAGTCTAGAAGCAGAGCGTATACGGCTTTCAAGACTGCTTGTGTCGCAGTTATAGTCATATGTTATTGGACACTTTCTTTGAGTTGTCAAGGCTGTACGCCTAGTTGGTTACCAAGGAGTTGAAGTTTGTGATATGTGAAGATGGGTATAATCCCTAAACGCGTAACATTTTCTAATAAAAGCGTAAATTGAACATCTCATGACTTTATTGCGATTGTACATCATTGGTTGCCAATTATCGACTCTCCCCTATGTCTCGACAGT
Source organism: Schistocerca serialis cubense (assembly GCF_023864345.2). Classification (NCBI taxonomy): domain Eukaryota; kingdom Metazoa; phylum Arthropoda; class Insecta; order Orthoptera; family Acrididae; genus Schistocerca; species Schistocerca serialis. The sequence continues at coordinate 216,361,192 of NC_064647.1, read as the reverse complement.
AAAAAACCCGCTGCCCTTCTTTGAACTTTCTCGAAGTACTCCTTCAATCTTATCTGGTAAGGATCCGATACTGCGCAGCACCACTCGTAAAGAGGACAGAAAAAAGTCTTTTTGGTAGATCTGCAGCATCTTCTAACTGTTCTACCAATAAACGGCAGTCGTTAGTTCGCCAACTACTCAACATTTTCTGTGTGTTCTTTCCAATTTATGTGGTTCGAAATCTTAATTTCAGGTATTTAGTTTACATTATTTAGGTCCAGTTGCCAATTTTAGCACCATACGGATACCATTTCTAAATCGTTTTGCAATTTGTCTTGATGTTTCGACTATTTTACTACATAATAAACGACAGCATCATACGCAAACAATCTAAGACGGCTGCTAAACTATTTATATAGATAAGGAACAGCACAGGGCCTACAACACTACCTTGGATAAAGCCAGAAATCACTAGCGTTTTACTCGATGATGTTCCGTCAGTTGCTACGAACTACGACGTCTCTGACAGGAAATCACGAATCCAGTCGCATAAATGAGATGGCATTCCATAAGCAAGCAATCTGATTACAAGACGCTTATACGGTGTCAAAAGCCTTCTGGAAATCTAGAAATATGGAATCAATTTCAAATCCCTAGTCAATAACACTCAACACTTCGTGTAAGTAAAGAGCTAGCTGTGTTTCACAAGAAGGATATTTTCTGTATCCGTGTTGACTATATGTCAATAGAATCTTCTCTTCGAACACAATACATGTTCCAAAATCCTGCTGCATATAGACGTTAATGATATGGGCTTCAAATTTAGTGGGTTAATACTGCTATCTTTCTTGAATACTGCTGTGACTTGAACAACTTTCCAGTCATTAGATACGGATCTCTCGTGGAGCGAACGGTGGTATATAATCCCTAAGTATACAGCTATTGCATCGGTATACTTTGAAAAGAACCTAATTGGTGTACAATATGGACCGCAACACTTGCTTTTGGTAAATGTTTTAAGTTGCTTCACTGATCCGAGGGTATCCACTTCTATACTCATGCTCATAAATTAAGGATAATGCTTAACATGGTGAAACACGCTCTGGTGGCGGTTTGAGGGTTTAAACCACCTCGGGGTATGACCACGCGCTGCATTTGACCTGCGGACGTCGCACGGTGGCGCTGGCAGCAGTCCACATACGCAGAGGTGTGTTGGTGCATGTCAGAGTACGGTGCTGCGAGTAAGAGTGCAGACGTTTTCAGACGTGTTAATCGTGACTGTGTGTTGAAAATTGCTTAAAGAACACACATTGATGACGTTATGAGGGGTAGAATACTAGGGCGACTGGAGGCTGGTCAAATATAGCATGTCGTAGCACGGCCCCTCCATGTGCCACAAAGTGTGATGTCAAGAAAATGACAACGATTCCAGCCGATAGGAAACTTGTCCAGGCGCTACAGTACGGGACGTCCACAGCGTACAACACCAGAAGAAGACCGATATCTCACCATCAGTGCCCGCAGACGGCAACGGAGTACTGCAAGTAGCCTTGTTCGGGACCTCACCGCAGCCACTGGAACAGTTGTCTCCAGACACACAGTCTACAGACGACTGAACAGACTTGGTTTATTCGCCTGGAGAGCTGCAAGGTGCATTCCACTAACCCCTGGTCACAGTAGAGACAGTAAAGCCTGCTGTCAAGTACACAGTACATCGTCATTGGAACAGTGGTCCCAGGTTATGTTCACGGACGAGTCCAGGCATAGTCTGAAGAGTGATTTTCGCCGGGTTTTCATCTGTCGTGAACCAGGAACCAGATACCAAGCCCTTAATGTGCTTGAAAGGGACCTGTATGAAGGTCGTGGTTCGATGGTGTGGGGTGGGATTATGATAGGTGCACGTACACCCCTGCATGTCTTTAACAGAGGAATTGTTACAGGTCAGGTGTATCGGGACGTCATTTTGCATCAGTATGTCCGCCTTTTCACGGGTGCAGTGGATCTCACCTTGCTGCTGATGGAGGAAGGTGGCCCCACCGAGCTGCCATCGCTTAGGAGTACCTTGAAACAGAAGATGTGAGGCGAATGGAGTGGCCTGCCTGTTCTCCAGATCTAAACCCCATCTGTCACGTCTGGGATGCTCTCGTTTGGAAGTATCGCAGCATGTCTTCAAACCCCAACGACACTTCAGGATCTCCGACAGGCACTGGTGCAAGAATGGGAGGTTATACCAAAGCAGCTATTCGACCACCTGATCCAGAGTATGCCAATCCGTTGTGTGGCCTGTGTACGTGTGTATGGCGATCATATCCCATATTGACGTCGGGGTACATGCGCAGGAAGCGGTGGCGTTTTGTAGCACATGTGTTTCGGGACTGTTTTCTCAACTTTGCACCAATAACGTAGACATACAGATCTGTGTCGTGTGTGTTCGCTAAATGCATGTGCTATTGGCAACAGTTTTGTGCAGTGCTACGTTGTGTGGCACCACATTCTGCAATCATCCTTAATTTATGAGCATTAGTGTTGGCTACTAATGTCGTCAGTTATTAATGGGCCACACACCGAGGGTGCCGTCATATTGATGGAAGGTAGTCATATGGTGCAGTGCGTCGTTACGGATTACTGTCTCACCGTGCAACAGCATTCCGTCCTCTTCACTCATAGCACTACCTCAGTCGTTACCGTTTGTGTTGTGGTGTTAACGGCAGCCTGCTCATGGGGGAAGAGTCGATCGCCCAGACAAGCATTCCTTTGACTGTGTTCAGACTGAACTGGGGCGATTTGGGGGTCAAAAACATCACCTTGCTACGTCGCTTCGTCTCGACAGCCCTCCCACAACCTCGTCAGATGGTTTCGGCAGTATGCTTTGACGGTTTGGCCTTTAGGAGCATAATCTGTTAGCCCCATACCACTGCTTAACATGTAGCCAGTGACAGACCTAAGATGAGGGAAATAACAGGCAGTGGGTGCTGGAGTCCACTTTCCGTGCTCCTGTAATGCCTTATTCTCCAACAGAGGGCAAGAGGTATATCAATTACAGGTTGTAAAGTGGTAGGGGCGTCTCTCCCCTTCCATGCTACAGGGAACGACATGTGCGTCATGTGGGAATTGACAAAATACAATAAAAGCTCATATGTGGAAAAGCTGACTGGAGGAAAAGAAAGAAACTAAATGTGCGCAAGAAGAATGTAACCTCCTCGGATGTTTTCTCCATGATCGTACCTCCATGCCGCGCGGGGAAGCGACGCGGTCTAGGGCGCATTGTCACTGCTTGCACGGCTGCCCCCGTCCGAGATTTGAGTCCTCTCTCGGGTATATATATATATATATATATATATATATATATATATATATATATATATATGTGTGTGTGTGTGTGTGTGTGTGTGTGTGTGTGTGTGTGTGTGTGTGTGTGTGGTCCTTAGCGTGATGTCGTCAGTCATACGACCACACCGCCGGATGCGATTCTCTCGATAAACGGAACAGAAGAACGGCTGTGTTAGCCAAAGAGTACACAGCCAGTCGCAGTACTCATGCTCTCCGCGAGGCGCCGCTCGGCCACTTCATGTGCAGCAGGAGGGTAGTGCAGTTGTGCCAGTCTACAGTTCGTAGTCGCGCTCAGTGGTCACCCAGCGCCGATGTTAGCACCGTCTGCAGTTCAGTCATTGCTACCATCAAGTCTTTGTAGCTCCGTCCCAAGTAAGTCTTCAAATTCACCTGATTCGACATTCAAGATTACGAGAGATTAATTCGTCACTGCAAGATTTGTGACTTATAAATTGTGTCATTCTACAGACGCTTGCTCTAGTCGCGTCTTCTATTATTGTCAACCAACGGAGCATGGAATACAGCAAAGTTAAGAAATAAATAGTTTCTTATTTTCTACTCCTGTTAATTGCGTTTTCCTGTTGTAGCTACCAAGCAGTCTTGGAATAGTAGAACCAACGTTTCCACCTCCTTGGCCCCATATTTGCCACCTCATGTTGACGGACTCGATTATGGGGGATGATCGAGAGCCATCACTTATCGTTAGTTACTTTATGTTGCAGTAAATAATGTGTAAGCCTAGGGACTGATACTAACAGTAGTTTGGTCCCATAGGAACTTAAGACAAATTTCCACTTTCGTACCTCCACCTACAAATGAACTACGCCTTTCAGTATAGACTGACCGTTTGTCATCCACATAAACAATTCAACAACTAACCTGCTGTCCAGGGGTAAAGAAGCATTAACGATTTGCCCCTACCACTTGCCCTTGGAGGCAGTAACCAACCTAAAAACATACTACTCCTATTAGCTGTAATTATTAGGCTGGATATGAGGTATAAACTGATGTAATGTTATTGAGTACCGTACACTGTCCATAGTCACTAATAAAAGTATCTGCATCTGTATCCATTACCCCTTATGTGTGTGTGTGTGTGTGTGTGTGTGTGTGTGTGTGTGTGTGTGTGTGTGTGTGTGTTTGGTGAATTATACTGAACGTGAAATGCATGTGTATGTGAAATATATGCTTTTCGGATACAAGTCAGGTAATTTCTTATTTAACTGTCTTTATCGCAAAGTTTTTTGAACGGAATTACCAGCTTCCGCGTGCAATAGTCGTCTACATAACGTCTCATTCTCCTGCACTGCAACAGTTCGTAACCTTGAAACTTCCCCTTTGAACAATTATACAAGACTGTGCTTAAACTGACACACAATATTTTGTTAGCGCAACACAATCTGACTTTCAAAATTCCCTACAAAAGAATGGCCCTGACTAACATTAAACTATACCTTTCACAAATCACTTACCTCACAAAAATCTTCGCTGCTCAAGCTGCTGCAATACATCGAGCGCCACTACTGCCAGCTAAATAAAAGATTCAAACTATGGAAGGCACTAACTACTGATAGGGATAGTTAGCAAATGAAAGATATTAATAGATAACAAACAATATATTTACCATGATATCATCATATATAAATATAGCAGTTCATGACAAATTACAAATCTCCGCCATCTCTCTCCCCACATCCACCACTGCTGGCGGCTCACCTCCAACTGCGCAACGCTACGCGCTGTTCACAGCCAGCTGCCTAACACTACAATGGCGAGTATTGCAACAATGCAAAGCAGCCACAGACTGCACACAGCACAACCACTGATTTCATTTTGAGCGCTACGTAACGTTGCCAATAAGAAAACATAAACAGCCTACTTACATAGAGAAAACATAAACAGCCTACTTACATAGCCCCCATGCTCCCCACAAAAAATTTTACAAATTTTTGTTTGGGCAGTGGCCAATACAGATTTGACAAAAATTTTTCACAATTACAGTAACAAAGATATAGAATGCACACACTTATTGATACAATGTTGGTCAAAAGCTAAAATTTTCTCACAGTCCATAAAGATAGTCCTGATCATTCATCATAATAGTAATTACACTTTCTCATTAGTAAAAGAAATTGCACATAGAAGTAGTGGATTTCCATACAGTCTTGAAGAAGTAGTGTTGTCCTTCCAACGGAAAGACAGTGCTGACTCTTGACATGCTGACAGGTAATGGGCCACAATGGAGCAAACCCACTGCAGAGTCAGTCGAAGTTTTGATGAATATTGGTAGGTAGGTTATCACAGAGCAGACCCACCGTAGTCCTGGTAGAGATTACGATATTGGTGGGCCACAAGAGGTGCAGACCCACTGCAGGCCTTGTAGAAATAATGGTACTGGTGAGTCAGCAAAGGTGTAGACCCACTGTAGTCCTTGTAGAAATGGCCAGCAGCCATCTGTTGCGACTTTGCAGGTGCACAATCACCATCGAAGAGTCTTGCAGAGAATATAGCAAGTCCATAAACCACCACTTGTGCACTCACAAAGTGTTCGGAATTGTCCTTAGAACCAGCAATGCTGTTATCCAGTCCCTTGCTGAATTATTAACACACGTGCAAACACTAACAGTCCCTACTTCTCACATATTGTCCATATACTAGGACCAACAGAAACGTGTGCAGTGAAATGTAACTTACAAGTTAATAATATCATGAACTGGTGACAATTACAATTTTATAACATAAGAATACAAGAACAAAGGTACAAAATACATCATTAAAAACATAACAATACAGATAACATTTGTAGTACAGGCTTTACAAAAGAATCGAACTAACATATACATCAGTGGAAATATGACATGAGTACATACATAAAGGATCACAATAACTTTTGAAACATCAACTTCACACATGAGCATTGAACAGAACAGAATTAATAATGTCTAACATCTTTACAAAGTAAATAACATATTATTAATGCTAATTATATTCGAGGATAACAGTATTCCTCATCATAGTGAATGTAGCGTAATATTAAAAGAAGAAAAAATTCTATGAAACTACACAGAGACAGGAAGAAAACAAATACACAAGGGTACACAAACACATAGTGGGATAACACCAAAAAGAAAGGACAGGGTTTGTTGTACTGCAGTATTTTGCATTATTTCTCGGAGATCTCCCTTCATTCGTCATTATTCCCAAAGAGTCCTATCTATACCTGCTTTCTGTATTCTATTCATATTTCTTTCAAAATAATTATTTCTCAGTGTACAATACTTATTTTGGCCCAAATCTTTTTCATATTGTCCATAGTCAGTTTCTTATATAGTCTACCTCCTCTTATTTCATCCTTTGTTTAATCTTCGCTGCTCAAGCTACTGCAATACAGCGAGAGCCACTACTGCCAGCTAAATAAAAGATTCAAACTATGGAAGGCACTACCTACTGATAGGGATAGTTAGCAAATGAAAGATATTAATAGAGAACAAACAATATATTTACCTTGATATCATCATATATAAATATAGCAGTTCATGACAAATTACTAATCTCCGCCATCTCTCTCCCCACATCCACCACTGCTGGCGGCTCACCTCCAACTGCGCAACGCTACGCGCTGTTCACAGCCAGCTGCCTAACACTACAATGGCGAGTATTACAACAATGCAAAGCAGCCACAGACTGCACACAGCACAGCCAGTGATTTCATTTTGAGCGCTACGTAACGTTGCCAATAAGAAAACATAAACAGCCTACTTACATAGAGAAAACATAAACAGCCTACTTACAACCTCGTGAGTAAAAATGGGTAAAATATATGTGTGGCATGTGTGTATGCGCGCCAAGGTGCAAGCTAAAGGTTGATATACACGTAAAATACTCCAACGTGTACCAGAACGCCGTAATCCAAGGTTTTCAGCATTCCGTGAAAGGAAACGACACTGCCTCTTGTCATACGAGTGGTTGCGATGCTCTCGAACTGAACTTGCGGCACGTTCTGTGAGCAACTTCTTCTTCCGATATGGCTGTCACGGACACTGCAGAAAGACGAGGACGTCGGTCGTCTTCTGCTAGATAGTTCGATTCCGGTTGTCACCCGTAAACTCTGTAGAAAACTTCTGCCCCCACAATCTAGTTTTGCTGTTTTCTTCTGGATTGAATCATTTCTCCAGAAGCTCTGAAATTCTAGAATCTCTTCCACGACCGGCATCTAGTACGATTCACCATGTACGTGAAAGAAACTGAAAATATTGCCTGAATAACACAATAGCGACGTATAAATGCTTGGCAAATGTGTTGCATACATTTCTCGCTTTTTAGAGAAATATGACTTCTATAATCTATATCAATGAAGCTAGAACTTTAGTACAGAATCTAAAAATTTATTAGAACTACTGACAACCTTGGGAGAGCCAGTCCTGACAAAACTCTACCATCTGGTGAGCAACATATATGAGACACGCGAAATACCCTCAGACTTCAAGAAGAATATAATAATCCCAATCCCTAAGAAAGCAGGTGTTGACAGATGTGAAAATTACCGAACTATCAGTTTAATAAGTCACAGCTGCAGAATACTAATGCGAATTCTTTACAGACAAATGCAAAAACTGATACAAGTCGACCTGGAGGAAGATCAGTTTGGATTCCGTAGAAAAGTTGGAACACGTGAGGCAATACTGACCCTACGACTTACCTTAGAAGAAAGATTAAGGAAAGGCAAACCTACGTTTCTAGCATTTCTAGACTTAGAGAAAGCTTTTGACAGTGTTGATTGGAATACTCTCTTTCAAATTCTGAAGGTGGCAGGGGTAAAATACAGAGATCGAAAGGCTATTTACAATTTTTACAGAATGCAAATGGCAGTTATAAGAGTAGAGGGGTATGAAAGAGAAGCAGTGGTTGGGAAGGGAGTGAGACAGAGTTGTAGCCTCTCCCCGATGTTATTCAATATTGAACAAGCAACAAAGGAAACGAAAGAAAAGTTCGGAGTAGGTATTAAAATCCATGGAAAAGAAATAAAAACTTTGAGGTTCGCCGATAACATTGTAATTCTGTCAGAGACAGCAAAGGACTTGGAAGAGTAATTGAATGGAATGGACAGTGTCTTGAAAGGAGGGTATAAGATGAACATCAACAAAAGCAAAACGAGGATAATGGAATGTAGTCGAATTAAGTCAGGTGATGCTGAGGGAATTAGATTAGGAATTGAGACACTTAAAGTAGTAAAGGAGTTTTGCTATTTGGAGAGCAAAATAACTGATGATGGTCGAAGTAGAGAGGATATAAAATGTAGACTGGCGATGGCAAGGAAAGCGTTTCTGAAGAAGAAAAATTTTTAACGTCGAGTATAGATTTAAGTGTCAGGAAGTCGTTTCTCAAAGTATTTTTATGGAGTGTAGCCATGTATGGAAGTGAAACGTGGACGATAAATAGCTTAGACAAGAAGAGAATAGAAGCTTTCGAAATGTGGTGCTACAGAAGAATGCTGAAGATTAGATGGGTTGATCACATAAGGAGGTACTGAATAGAATTGGGGAGGGGAGGAGCTTATGGCACAACTTGACTAGAAGAAGGGATCGGTTGGTAGGACATGTTCTGAGACATCGAGGAATCACCAATTTAGTACTGGAGGGCAGCGTGGAGGGTAAAAATCGTAGAGGGAGACCAAGAGAAGAATACACTAAACAGATTCAGAAGGATGTAGGTTGCAGTAGGTACTGGGAGATGAAGCTTGCACAGGATAGAGTAGCATGGAGAGCTGCATCAAACCAGTCTCAGGATTGAAGACCACAACAACAACAACAACATCTAAAAATACTACATTTTGCTACCTCTCCTTCTAGTGTAGCTAAGATGTCGCATCATGGGTAGGAGAGACTTCTCATGATAGTGCTTGGGAATCGGTTCATTTGATTATAAAGACAAGTCTAGCCTACCGGTTTACAAGAGCCTTAAGAAGATTTTATCGCTTTCTGAAGCCAATGGAAACAATGACAGAGTCAGAGTAACAGTATCTGTTATAAACACATATGGTAACTAACACAAACGCAAAAACCGAATGAAATTGTTCATAGATAGATAAATAAACAAACAAGGAAATTGTAGAGGAGGAAGTTCTATTATACTTTAGCATAACTGTAACTTTTTTGTGCTTTTCCTTTCCTGCAAAGAGGGCACACGTGTTGCTGTAAATCGAACAATTCCCATGTGACCACCACTTTCACGCTACACATAGTAACCAGTCAGCTTTGGATAGGTTATCAGAGTAATGTTCCACACGTTCTACACATTCGTCTTAGTTGAATTCCTCTGGTTCATTACACCACTGGCCGCGTTTCAGAAATAATTTTCACTCCGTAAAGCGCAATTTGTTATCCGTTTATAAGTATTCGGCATGTATTTAATATGCAAGCACAACACAGATGATATAGACAAATGATACTACACTATATGCTCGCAATTTCCCTACAATAAACTGATACCCGATCTAGGTTTGTGCTCCTCTTCTACTGTTATCCATGCGTCGTTCTAAAGCGATGGTGACGAAGATGCACCATCCCTTTCAGGTGTAAAAATGTCTCACCAGCATCAAAAACTCCACGCGGTATTACAATTAATCGGTATATCGCTCGTGTCTTCCGCTTTCTCCTTTTTATGGCTATTTTATAACACTTGTAGCCTATCTTCACTAAATTTCAGACACTTACCGCGGACAATCGGTGATATAGCTCACAATTTTTCCAGAATCTGCAACGCGCCTGCCCTCTACAATTTCTAACTTGCTACCAAAAGACTGCTGCTGCCACAAACCGGAAAGTATGAAAACGGACAGTGCGTTAACTCTACTACCTTTATCATACACCCACTGTCCTACAGACGTTCTAGAGACACAACCAATAACAAAGAGTGTGAACTAAATAAACCCCTGTTTGTCCATAATTGTGAAGAAAGTGTAGGTATATGCAAAAGACTGCTGCTGCTACAAACCGGCAATTCTGAGAACGGAAAGTGCGTCATCTCTCCCACCAAGGTCAACACTACTAGCTTTACCCTATACCTACATTCCTAGAGACGTTCTAGAGACACAGCAAATAACAAACACTCTGGACTATATTGACTTCCATTTGTCCATAATTGTGATGGCCGGTCGAAGTGGCCGTGCGGTTAAAGGCGCTGCAGTCTGGAACCGCAAGACCGCTACGGTCGCAGGTTCGAATCCTGCCTCGGGCATGGATGTTTGTGATGTCCTTAGGTTAGTTAGGTTTAAATAGTTCTAAGTTCTAGGGGACTAATGACCTCAGCAGTTGAGTCCCATAGTGCTCAGAGCCATTTGAACCATAATTGTGATGAACATGTTGTTACATGCTCATGGCTGCTATAAGATGCATAATGATTATAATGTGACTGATGTTACAGGACAAATGTTTTCATTTCTCGTATGGACGTTTCGAACTTTCGCCGATCAGACACTTTATTTGCTAACTCTGAAGCAAAACACATTTATTGTTGTTTTGGGTTTTGGTCAGAAGACTGTTTTGTTCCAGCTGTCCATAGTAGTATGTCCTGTGCCTCTTCGTCTATGCATAACAACAAACATCCTTTTTTAACTCGTTTATTGCACTCATCACTTGGTTCACCCTCTACAACTTTAACCCACACTCCTAACTTCCCTCCATTACAGAACTGACTATTCACTGATCGCTTAGGGCGTATTCCATAAACAGATCTCTTCTCGTAGCAAGTTGTGCCACAAACTTCTTTTCCTAATAATTCAGTTTCATACCTCCTCCTGCCCGCATCTTGTGGTCGTGCGGTAGCGTTCTCGCTTCCCACGCCCGGGTTCCCGGGTTCGATTCCCGGCGGGGTCAGGGATTTTCTCTGCCTCGTGATGGCTGGGTGTTGTGTGCTGTCCTTAGGTTAGTTAGATTTAAGTAGTTCTAAGTTCTAGGGGACTTATGACCACAGCAGTTGAGTCCCATAGTGCTCAGAGCCATTTGAACCATACCTCCTCCGTAGTTACTTAATTTATCGAGCAAATTTTTACAAAATCTTCTGTTTTCTCTTCTTGTCTGGAGCTTTTATCGTCCACATTTCCCTTCCCTACAAAATCACAATATATGAAGTAATTTCAGAAAAATTTCATAACGCATTTATATTCGATATTAGCAAATTTCTACTTTTGAGGAACGCTGTTCTTGTAGTTGACGGTCCGAGTATTAAGTTCTCTCTACTTCGGCACATCGTTCGTTATTTTACTGCCCAAATAGTAAAACACTTTATAGTGACTCATTTCCTAATCTGAATCTGTGAGCATCACCTAATTTAATTCGACTCCATCCGATTCACTTGCTTTTAGTAGGTGTTCATCTTTTGGAGGCACTACCCACTCCGTTAAACAAACCTAGAAATACCTTTTCGCCGTCTGTAGCACAGTTGCTGTGTCACCGGCAAATGTCAAAGTATTTATTGCCTCTTCTGGACGTTAATATCCATATCAGCCCTCTCTCTGGTTTCCTTTACTGCTTGTTAAATGTATGGGAATAGACAAAAAGCTTGTTTGTTTCTTACGATCATGTTCCATGGATCATTTGCACTATAGATCGTAATGGTGTGGAACGAGTCATTTTACATTCCCGTCGCAAAAACAGATACAGATTTCGGTCAGTAATTCCTGCACGCCAACTTTTATAGTTCAGAATAACAAAAATTGTTCTACGAAATAGGAGGAGTCGATAAGGAGAAACGTTCTCAGTTTAATTTCAAAATTTTGCCTTGTTGCCTTTCAGGTATTTTAAATTGCTGTGTAAGTTATCAAAACTGGTGGTTGCAGCTATTTGCACCCTTTTTCGTGCTAAAGACCGCCTTAATGTGGAGTAATGAATGTCACTTTTCCTTCAGGTATTGTGATTATATACTTCACCGTTGTTTTGAACAGTAGTGTATCATGTACAATAAACGTCATTAGGGAAAAACCATACTGTGAACAATTCCCAAATCCTTTGATGCCTAGAAGACGATTGTGGGTGAGCACCAAATATTAATCTTACAGAACATTTCCGAGCAATGAATACTTTCTTTCTTAAAGATGAGTTACCCCAGAATATTATTCCGTATTACTTTCTTGAATGAAAATAAGGAAACTGTGTCAACTTAGTTATTTGTCTCTCCCCGAGGTTTCTAATAATTATAAGTGCAAATGTGGCAACACTTCTAAACTGAAACTGTAAAATGTGGCTTCTCCAGATTAAAATTTCATCAACATGAACGTCTAAGACTTTGGACGTTTTCAGTTTATTCATTGATATTCATTACTTGCTTACCATGAGTTACACTTATCTTTGGCGTAGTGTCCCTAGAAGTGCACGACAAATACAGTGCTGCAGAAAAAACTTCATATATATATATATATATATATATATATATATATATATAGATAGATAGGTAGATATTAGTGCACTTGGAAGGAACACGTTGATCGTTGATTATGATCCGATGACGGAATATCCCACTTATAGGACAGCAGATGTGCAGATATCTAGATCTACGTATATACTCCGCTAGCCACCAAGCGGTGTGTGGCGGAGGGCACAATTCGCGCCAAAGTCATATCTCCCCCCCTCTGTTCCACTCGCGGATCGCGCGAGGGAAAAACGACTGTCTGAACGTCTCAGTACGAGCCCTAATTTCCCTTACCTTTGAATGGTGATCATTGCGTGATCTGAAAGATGGTGGTAATAAATGCTCTATATCTTCGGTGAAGATAGGATTTGGGAATTTAGTGAGTATCCCCTTCCGTTTAGCGCTCCGTCTATCTGCAAGTGTGTTCCACTTCTAACTTTCTATGAGATCTGTAACGCTCTCGCGAGAGCTAAATGTATCAGTCACGAATCTTGCCTCTCCTCTTTGCACCTTTTCAATCTCTTGAATCAGACCCAACTGGTAAGAAGAACAATACCCTAAGACGTCCGCCAACAGATGTAGCGTAGTGGTATAGCTATGAGGGCGCCTTCTGTGTTTTTCCTTTAATAGGGATTGCTCACTGCCAGATGACTCAGTATGGTGCAGACGCGCAAAGCAAGCAGGCAACCATGCCACCGAGATGCATTCGTGCTTCGTACGGCCGACTGCCTAAGTTTGAAGGCGGACAGATGGTGATCTTCTGAGTTGCAGGATGGTCCTTTCGAAGAGCTCCGTGGCAAGTTGGATGTGATGCGTCAGTTGTGCAACGAGCCTCGTATCAGCAGTCAAGTGAACGTTCCCTCAACTGTAGACGAGTTGCTGCACGTTCATGCAGCGCAAATGTCCGCCAGGACATAGACTGGGACACTCAGATGTTTAGGACGGGTGGTAGGGACAGAGCATCGAGTGACATTATACTGAGTGCACTATCCGAAAATTACCTCGAGCAATTAAACAGAGAACCGACTCGTGGAGATAACATCTTGGACCTACTGATAACAAACAGTCCCGAACTTTTCGACTCTTTAAGTGCAGAACAGGGAATCAGTGATCATAAGGCCGTTGCAGCATCCCTGAATATGGAAGTTAATAGGAATATAAAAAGAGGGAGGAAGGTTTATCTGTTTAGCAAGAGTAATAGAAGGCAGATTTCAGACTACCTAACAGATCAAAACGAATATTTCTGTTCCGACACTGACAATGTTGAGTGTTTATGGAAAAAGTTCAAGGCAATCGTAAAATGCGTTTTAGACAGGTACGTGCCGAGTAAAACTGTGAGGGACGGGAAAAACCCACCGTGGTACAACAACAAAGTTAGGAAACTACTGCGAAAGCAAAGAGAGCTCCACTCCAAGTTTAAACGCAGCCAAAACCTCTCAGACAAACAGAAGCTAAACGATGTCAAAGTTAGCGTAAGGAGGGCTAAGCGTGAAGCGTTGAGTGAATTCGGAAGTAAAATTCTATGTACCGACTTGACAGAAAATCCTAGGAAGTTCTGGTCTTACGTTAAATCAGCAAGTGGCTCGAAATAGCATATCCAGACACTACGGGATGATGATGGCATTGAAACAGAGGATGACACGCGTAAAGCTGAAATACTAAACACCTTTTTCCAAAGCTGTTTCACAGAGGAAGACCGCACTGCAGTTCCTTCTCTAAATCCTCGCACAAACGAAAAAATGGCTGACATCGAAATAAGTGTCCAAGGAATAGAAAAGCAACTGGAATCACTCAACAGAGGAAAGTCCACTGGACCTGACGGGATACCAATTCGATTCTGCACAGAGTACGCGAAAGAACTCGCCCCCTTTCTAACAGCCGTGTACCGCAAGTCTCTAGAGGAACGGAAGGTTCCAAATGATTGGAAAAGAGCACAGGTAGTCCCAGTCTTCAAGAAGGGTCGTCGAGCAGATGCGCAAAACTATAGACCAATATCTCTGACGTCGATCTGTTGTAGAATTTTAGAACATGTTTTTTGCTCGAGTATCATGTCGTTTTTTGGAAACCCAGAATCTACTATGTAGGAATCAACATGGATTTCGGAAACAGCGATCGTGTGAGACCCAACTCGCTTCATTCATGAGACCCAGATAATATTAGATACAGGCTCCCAGGTAGATGCTATTTTTCTTGACTTCCGGAAGGCGTTCGATACAGTTCCGCACTGTCGCCTGATAAACAAAGTAAGAGTCTACGGAATATCAGACCAGCTGTGTGGCTGGATTGAAGAGTTTTTAGCAAACAGAACACAGCATGTTTTTATCAATGGAGAGACGTCTACAGACGTTAAAGTAACCTCTGGCGTGCCACAGGGGAGTGTTATGGGACCATTGCTTTTCACAATGTATATAAATGACCTAGTAGATAGTGTCGGAAGTTCCATGCGGCTTTTCGCGGATGATGCTGTAGTATACAGAGAAGTTGCAGCATGAGAAAATTGTAGCGAAATGCTGGAAGATCTGCAGCGGATAGGCACTTGGTACAGGGAGTGGAAACTGACCCTTAACATAGACAAATGTAATGTATTGCGAATACATAGAAAGAAGGATCCTTTATTGTATGATTATATGATAGCGGAACAAACACTGGTAGCAGTTACTTCTGTAAAATATCTGGGACTATGCGTGCGGAACGATTTGAAGTGGAATGATCATATAAAATTAATTGTTGGTAAGGCGGGTACCAGGTTGAGATTCATTGGGAGAGTGCTTAGAAAATGTAGTCCATCAACAAAGGAGGTGGCTTACAAAACACTCGTTCGACCTATACTTGAGTATTGCTCATCAGTGTGGGATCCGTACCAGATCGGTCTGACGGAGGAGATAGAGAAGATCCAAAGAAGAGCGGCGCGTTTCGTCACAGGGTTATTTGGTAAACGTGATAGCGTTACGGAGATGTTTAATAAACTCAAGTGGCAGACTCTGCAAGAGAGGTGCTCTGCATCGCGGTGTAGCTTGCTCGCCAGGTTTCGAGAGGGTGCGTTTCTGCATGAGGTATCGAATATATTGCTTCCCCCTACTTATACCTCCCGAGGAGATCACGAATGTAAAATTAGAGAGATTAGAGCACGCACGGAGGCTTTCAGACAGTCGTTCTTCCCGCGAACAATACGCGACTGGAACAGGAAAGGGAGGTAATGACAGTGGCACGTAAAGTGCCCTCCGCCACACACCGTTGGGTGGCTTGCGGAGTATAAATGTAGATGTAGGATCGACGTGTAGTAAGGACAGCAGTGGCAGATCGTACGGCTACCACAGCATAGATAAGAGGACGTGAGCCCGGACGAGTCAGCATGGTGTTAGGAAAAGGTTATTGGCAGTGGAATTACGGTAACGCACATTTCAAGCCGGTCTTCCACTCAAGGCATAGCACCGGCGTGTACGGATCGACTTGTTGCCGTCAGAGGATCATTTGGAAGATGCAATGGGGCGCAGTGGTCTTTAGAGTTGAAAGCAGGTTCTTGCAGCACGCTAGTGATGGCTTTTTTCGCGCACGACGTACACCTGGTGAGCGCTGCCTCGTAAGACTGCATTTCCGAAACACAACGGCGCCACCCGAGGCCTTATGGTAGGAGTACGACAAGCTATAGCTCGTACACCTTTGCTGCTTCTGGGGCCGACATTAAAGAGCGCTCGGTACGTTCTTTTATCGTTCTTGGAATAGGAAGGTGATGAATTGTTCCAACAGGATAATGCTGCCGTTCACTGCCCGTGAAACACAACCTATTCTTGGATACGTGCGACAACTTCCAACTTCTCTGGCCAGCGCGATCTCCGGACTCGACTCCAATAGAGCAGGTGTGAGATGTGACGGGAAGAGCAGTGTGCATTTCGTCAACCCACAGCTGTTACAGAAGGAAGTGAATAGGCTGAGCAGGCGTGACATAACGTATCTCAGGACAGTATTGAGCCGTGCGTGGCGCTTGTTTGTGCTATATCTTACTTTACATCTTGTTTTTATCGTACTGCCGCCCCGTTATGTCAGTTTTCAGTTACTGGTGTCACTGCTTTGTTGCCTTGCCTGCCCCCGGTCGTCATGTGTTGTGAGTCAGTTCGGACCTGGCAGTGTTTGAGTTGGCACGCGGCACACGTTCAGTCGGGGCGCGGCAGCAGTGAGATGCGGACCGCCGTGAATCGCCCGACTTGATAGGAGTGGCGACGACTTTGGTTGGTCGTCGGTCGGTCGTCTTGCTGGACGACGAGTATTTGGCCGGCGATCGCTTATGGGTTGGCTGTGTGTGCCGACTCGTGATTCGTCCCTGTTACTGTACAGTCACTGCCGTTAGCACTGCCTGGTTCTTCGTGCAAGTGTTCGTGAAACTGAGTGTAGTTTGTGTGATTTTGACTGACAAGTTATTTTAAATGTTGTCCGCGTACTGGCTCTAAGGAGTCGGTTGGTTGGCGTGGAGCAGCGAGGAATTCTTCGCGGGGCGTAGTTTGGCCGGGGCCCGCTGGCGGTCTCTGCATGGTGTCTGAGTGTGTGGCGCTGTTCCCATTGCTACGAGGTCCGTGGCTCGCCGACCCTGGACACGAAAGTTGAGTTTCGATTTAACCTACCAGCAGGTCAAGACTGTTCACAGTGTGTCGTTTGGAGTTCGTTGTCGTCTGTTGGGTTATTCCCGCGAGTAACAACGTGGTTTTCAAGCTGGAAAATTCTAGCCACTCTCCGGTGGAGTTTCACTGAATTTGCTTATTTGAATTGAAGTGTACCAGCAGAATCTTCTGCCTTGCGGCCTTTAAAGTTCCAGTTACCTGCCCTGGGCGCTGAAGTAAATTTCAGGCAGTGTACTTTCCTCATCGTGTTGTTGCTATCCAGCACGGTGTGTAGTTTGACAGCTCTGTGTATGATTGGATGTGGGCTCCAATATCTTCTACGTTGTTCCGTTGAACTCCCTGTTGTGCCCTGGTCGGGTGAAGTGGAAGTTATCTTGTCGACGGGTTGTAACACCATAGCTAGAATGCTGTACGGATTTATTTTGCCTTTTGCTTTGGTTTAATGTTATAACATTGAGTATCTGCAAATGTGTGTGAATCGATAACATAAAATTTTATACTCCTTTCTTTGTTAAAACTTTGATGTCGTGGTTTGATTCTATGCAATGTAGTATATCTGTCATTTAAATTCTTTGTCCCATTTGGAGGGATCAAAACTTACTATATATAATTGTAATTTCTGTGTGGATAATTTTTTGTAGAAATGTCAATATGTGCAAATGTACTGTGTTGTTTAATGCGTTTGGTTGCTGTTATGTAAACTGCTGACCTTCACTTAGGATTCTTAGTTACTCTGTACGTAAAAGGCATAGTGGTTCCCCTCGGGAACGGAACTATGTAACGCGCGCAAATTGTCGTTGGCCTAGGTAGAAATGGTGGAACCAAGAATCAGTCGGGGACGAGCTACCAAACTGTGCGCAGCCATGTAAAAGTTGTATATTGTGCTGGTTCCGAGAGAGGCTTTTTCTGCTACTTTCCAATGCCTCAGATGGATAGATAAATAGCTGGAACGATTCTGGAATTGGTATTCATCGTCGCCACCAAGGAGGGTCAGAGTTCAGCAATTCTGTCTGCAAATCCGCCTACCAACACGCAGTTGCCACCACATTGCGTAATCACTGTAAAGGAGTATTATAATAATGTACAGTGAAGGATCAGCTTATTGGGTGATTTAGTGTGCACTAATATAAGGTAACTTACAACTGAATTTATGTGCCTACCTTGGTTTTTTTTCCCTACCACAACACTTCTCAGGTTCCTCTCCATTTGAGCTATGATTACCGAGTGTCCTATTTTGTGGAAAAAATGAAAGCCTCAAAGTTAGACAGTTAATTACATAATGTTGTTTGATCTTATATGAGAAGGGAATATTATGGTTTACTGTGGATTTAGTGAAATTGTGGGAGGCAGTAAATGTAGGTTTGTGAATTTTCAAAGTCACCTATTTAATCATTTGCTTGAAAGTGGAAGACTGTGGTAATAAAGACAATTTTCTGTTTCTTTTATAAATTAATGTTCTTAAAATTGAGGATTATAAAGTTTTGCTTAGTTAATGATGATGATAGTGCTACCTGTAGTAAATTTTAAAAGGTGAGTCAGTTTCTTGCAAATTTGTCAACATTGTGTTTCACCGTATTAAAAGTGGAAAACTGCAATAGTAGAAAAATGTATGTTCATGATTGCTAAGTGTTTGTCTCTCTTGTGCGTTGGAAGTGCATATTAATAGTGTAACAGGATCCACAGTTTGTCTATTGTGCTAATGCTAGGTAACAAGTAACGGGAAGACCACTAAGTTGATAATCCATACAGCAGTGAAGACGCCCCATTGTAGCACCGATATTGGCTGCCACAAAATTACTAAACTCATAAAAATAGTAGTAAGGCTTTCATTTTCTCACAATAGTAAACGGCCGTCGCCCCAAAGACCTCCTGTCAAGAGGATGGACATACAAGAAAATAAATTGTTCGCCATCTGCTGGCTGTGTTATGCACCACAATGGCAGGTGACTCCTCAGAAGAATGCGAGTACCTGTGTCGCAGAGTTTTCTTGTGAGTTGCGTAGGTGGCAGTTGTGATTTGTGGACGTTGAATCGCCATGAGATACAATGCAGTGGTACTTGCAAGGGTTTTCTGTTTGCTCAAAAAATGGACTTACGGTCGTGTTGCCCCAGATGCCTCTGCATGTGGCATCCGCAGGTTGTGGATTCGTTACAGGGAGACTGGTCAGTATAAAAGGCCGGTTGGAGCCACCTGACGCATTGCAGCCCCACGTGAAGATCGACAGGCGGCCGTTTTAGCGTAGGGGCGACTTACGGATACCGCTGGAGCCTGAAAGACGATCTCAGACGGGCCACAAGATCCGCTGTGTAAGGAACATGTTACGGATAAGGAAGGACCTTACGATCCAGAAGTCCGAGAGTACCCCACTTAAATTACATCTCGCAGACCACCTTCGGTTCAGCCGTTTCCGTGGCAGCTGACAACGTCATCACTGTTGAAACGTGTTCATCACAGATGAGTGCAGATGTGAGGCGACATGGTGGCCATGTTCGTATGAGGAGACCCGTAGTGAACGAAAGCTTCCGTTCAGGAAATCGACAGATTGTCGGGAGGCTTCAGTGTTGACAACCATAAAGATTCAGTTGCTGTCCGTGGTCGGCTAACCGCTAACCGCTGTACCGAACAGATCCTGTTGGACCATGCGGTGGGTGTTGGGCGGCTCTGAATTCCTCATTACACGAGGGCCCATATGACTGGTGTCAGCAGCGATGTCTTGGTATACCTGGACACAATAATTCAACGGCCGACGGCGAGTTCCGTCATAAGCCCATCGCGTACATACACTCCTGGAAATGGAAAAAAGAACACATTGACACCGGTGTGTCAGACCCACCATACTTGCTCCGGACACTGCGAGAGGGCTGTACAAGCAATGATCAGACGCACGGCACAGCGGACACACCAGGAACCGCGGTGTTGGCCGTCGAACGGCGCTAGCTGCGCAGCATTTGTGCACCGCCACCGTCAGTGTCAGCCAGTTTGCCGTGCCATACGGAGCTCCATCGCAGTCTTTAACACTGGTAGCATGCCGCGACAGCGTGGACGTGAACCGTATGTGCAGTTGACGGACTTTGAGCGAGGGCGTATAGTGGGCATGCGGGAGGCCGGGTGGACGTACCGCCGAATTGCTCAACACGTGGGGCGTGAGGTCTCCACAGTACATCGATGTTGTCGCCAGTGCGCGGCGGAAGGTGCACGTGCCCGTCGACCTGGGACCGGACCGCAGCGACGCACGGATGCACGCCAAGACCGTAGGATCCTACGCAGTGCCGTAGGGGACCGCACCGCCACTTCCCAGCAAATTAGGGACACTGTTGCTCCTGGGGTATCGGCGAGGACCATTCGCAACCGTCTACATGAAGCTGGGCTACGGTCCCGCACACCGTTAGGCCGTCTTCCGCTCACGCCCCAACATCTTGCAGTCCGCCTCCAGTGGTGTCGCGACAGGCGTGAATGGAGGGACGAATGGAGACGTGTCGTCTTCAGCGATGAGAGTCGCTTGTGCCTTGGTGCCAATGATGGTCGTATGCGTGTTTGGCGCCGTGCAGGTGAGCGCCACAATCAGGACTGCATACGACCGAGGCACACAGGGCCAACACTCGGCATCATGGTGTGGGGAGCGATCTCCTACACTGGCCGTACACCACTGGTGCTCGTCAAGGGGACACTGAATAGTGCACGGTACATCCAAACCGTCATCGAACCCATCGTTCTACCATTCCTAGACCGGCAAGGGAACTTGCTGTTCCAACAGGACAATGCACGTCCGCATGTATCCCGTGCCACCCAACGTGCTCTAGAAGGTGTACGTCAACTACCCTGGCCAGCAAGATCTCCGGATCTGTCCCCCATTGAGCATGTTTGGGACTGGATGAAGCGTCGTCTCACGCGGTCTGCACGTCCAGCACGAACGCTGGTCCAACTGAGGCGCCAGGTGGAAATGGCATGGCAAGCCGTTCCACAGGACTACATCCAGCATCTCTACGATCGTCTCCATGGGAGAATAGCAGCCTGCATTGCTGCGAAAGGTGGATATACACTGTACTAGTGCCGACATTGTGCATGCTCTGTTGCCTGTGTCTATGTGCCTGTGGTTCTGTCAGTGTGATCATGTGATGTATCTGACCCCAGGAATGTGTCAATAAAGTTTCCCCTTCCTGGGACAATGAATTCACGGTGTTCTTATTTCAATTTCCAGGAGTGTATGTGGGGCATGTTTGACGGACGTGTTCGTAGCCGTCCTGTTCAACCGTAGGCTCTCCAAGAACTCTCATGGCTCTCATTGGAGAATAAAGGCGACGCGATGTGTTGAGCCAAGTAGCAGTCAAGCAGTGATAAAAGCTCACGGAGGGCATAAACGTTATTGAAGCTCTCAAACTCCAATGAAAGCAACCCAAGACGGCGCTTTGAATGATAGTTTCCACACTGATTCTGACACCTGTAGGACATTGCAGTTCTTTTTACGTAAACGATCGAGGATTTGGTGATTTTTGGTGAGTACTTAATTTGTGGTAGATACAGGTATAATGTGGTGCTCAAATATTGCTGATAAGGGTTAGGCAGTCGTCCTAAGTCATGAGCAACAAATTCTTTTGAACAGTGATTACGAAGCGATGCACTAACGACAACGAATACTGTTACCATTGAAACTTCCTGGCAGAAGTGTGCCGGACCGAGACTCGAACTCGGGACATTTGCCTATCTCGGGCAAGTGCTCTACCATCTGAGCTACCCAAGCGCTACTCACGCCCCGAGCTCACAGCTTGACTTTCGGCAGTACTTCGTCTCCTACTTTCCAAACTTCACAGAAACTCTCCTGCTGTGAGGACGGAGCGAGAGTCGTGCTTGGGTAGCTTAGATGGTAGAGGACTTTCCCGAGAAAGGCAAAGGTCCCGAGTTCGAGTCTCGGTCCAACACACTGTTTCAATCTGCCAGGAAGTTTCATATCAGAGCACACTCCGCTGCAGAGTGAAAACCTCATTCTGAATTGTCGTCATCTCCCCTACTCACTCCGTCACATGGTTTTTTAAACGAAAACATATTTGTTGTTGTCTCCGCCAGGATAACTGTCAGTTAGGGAATTGACTTTTTGTACACGCTGTATGTATAACATTTGGATCATAAATGAGGGATATAACATACACTACTGGCCATTAAAATTGCTACACCAAGAAGAAATGCAGATGATAGCGCGTATTCATTGCACGAATATATTATACTAGATTGTCGTCATCTCCCCTACTCACTCCGTCACATGGTTTTTTAAACGAAAACATATTTGTTGTTGTCTCCGCCAGGATAACTGTCAGTTAGGGAATTGACTTTTTGTACACGCTGTATGTATAACATTTGGATCATAAATGAGGGATATAACATACACTACTGGCCATTAAAATTGCTACACCAAGAAGAAATGCAGATGATAGCGCGTATTCATTGCACGAATATATTATACTAGAACTGACATGTGATAATATTTTCACGCAATTTGGGTGCATAGATCCTGAGAAATCAGTATCCAGAACAACCACCTCTGGCCGTAATAACGGCCTTGATACGCCTGGGCAATGAGTCAAACTGGGCTTGGATGGCGTGTACAAGTACAGCTGCCCATGCAGCTTCAACACGATACCACAGTTCATTAGGAGTAGTGACTGGCGTATTGTGATGAGCCGGTTGCTCGGCCACCATTGTCCAGACGTTTTCAGTTGGTGAGAGATCTGGAGAATGTGCTGGCCAGGGCAGCAGTCGAAAATTTTATGTATCCTGAGAGGCCCGTATAGGACCTGCAACATGCGGTCGTGCATTATCCCGCTGAAATGTAGGGTTTCGCAGGGATCGAATGAAGGATGGAGCCACGGGTCGTAACACATCTGAAATGTAACGTCCACTGTTCGAAGTGCCGTCAATGCGGACAAGAGGTGACAGAAACGTGTAACCAATGGCACCCCATACCATGACGCCGGGTGATGTGCTAGTATGGCGATGACGAATACACGCTTCCAATGTGCATTCACCGCGATGTCGCCAAACACGAAGGAGACCATCATGGTGCTGTAAAGAGAACCTGGATTCATCAGAAAAAATGACGGTTTGCCATTCGTGCACCCAGGTTTGTCGTTGAGTACATCATCGCAGGCGCTCCTGTCTGTGATGCAGCGTCAAGGGTAACCGCAGCCATGTTCTCCCAGCTGATAGTCCGTGCTGCTGCAAACGTCGTCGAACTGTTCGTGCAAATGGTTGTTGTCTCGGAAACGTCCCCATCTGTTGACTCAGGAATCGAGGCGTGTCTGCACAATCCGTTACAGCCATGCGGATAAGATACCTGTCATCTCGACTGCCAGTGATACGAGGCCGTTGGGATCCAGCACGTCGTTCCGCGTTACCCTCCTGAACCCAAAGATTCCATATTGTACTACCAGTCATAGGATCTCGACCAACGCAAGCAGCAAAGTCGCGATACAATAAACCGCAATCGAGATAGGCTACAATCCGACCTTTATCAAAGTCGGAAACGTGATGGTAAGCATTTCTCCTCCTTACACGAGGCATCACAACAACGTTTCACCAGGAAACGCCGGTGAACTGCTGTTTTTGCTAGAGAAATAGCTTGGAAACTTTCCTTATGTCAGCACGTTGTAGGTGTCGCCACTGGCGCCAACCTTGTGTGAATGCTCTGAAAAGCTTATCATTTACATATCGCAGCATCTTCTTCCTGTCGTTTAAATTTCGCGTCTGTAGCAAGTCATTTTCGTGGTGTAGCAATTTTAATGGCCAGTAGTGTAGATACATCTGAAAATTGGCCTCGCCTCCTACGCACAGAGACAGTATGAAGTCGTCTCCTGAGGTTGGTGGCGGGAGCCCCTAGGTAGCCATTAATCTGCGCGACGGAAACCGCAAGCGGAAAATTAGCTGAGGATGGAGCGAAGAGTGGGGACCGAAACGTCAGGCAGGCAGGTAGGCAGCCAGAGGGCGCCGAGGAATTTCCTCTGCTCTTTGCTCCCTACTTCAGCCACACAGCGTCGGCAACTCGCAAAGTGTTCCGTCAGCCGAGACGAACTAATATGGGAGGTGCCGTTCGTGGATCCATCTCTCTCTCTCTCTCTCTCTCTCTCTCTCTCTCTCTCTCTCTCGTCAAACATTCCACGAAAGTAAGAGAGTTCTCTCTCTGTGTGTGTGTGTGTGTGTGTGTGTGTGTGTGGGTGGGTGGGTGGGTGGGTGGGAGGGTTGGAGGAAGGTGGATGAGGTTCAGTGGCGGTATGAGAGTGGAATGAGCCGCTCATCCAACTAAACCACTGCAAAATGTGCTCCCTCCCATGCAGTTTGCTCCGTTAGGTGAAGCAGCGAAAAACCTTATAATGTGCACAGGTCGATAGTGGAAATGGACTGGGGGAAGGATGGGAGAAGCATTCTTCCTCGGTTTCCTGTTCTCAAATATACCACCCTGTCGTTCCCGTTTCCTGATGTACGTACATACGTGTTCTAAAAGCTTTACTACTGTCACTGGCTGCTCATTTCAGGTGCACATAGTTTTCAGATTCCTCTCTCTTCTTAATGTGTTCGAAATACATCTTTCTATTCTGTCCTCTTCGTTTCCTCCCTAGCGGTCGCCGTTCAACAACGTTCGTGATGCAATTACATTAATTTTCACTTTTGGATTTCCTTTAATAATCTCCTTACTTCTCTGACTTCCCTTAATACTAGTAGGTTGGTATATCCCTTTGTCCAGCAAATTCTTGTCATTTATCGACAAAAATATTCTCATATTCAGAAATGGCAAAACGGAGCTGACCTGCAAACTATTTCATGCACCTTGAGATAGACAAAATGACTTACATCGGCGGTGGGCGATGCATATTATGTTGTCGATCTTAAGGTGTAAGAAATATTTTCTGCTCACAAGATTCATACTACGCCCGCACTCCAACGTTGGACTAAGTTCCCTATTGCTGCGCCATTTCACTCGCTCACTGTGTTGCACCTGAGTTGTCTAACGCAGCAAAACTGTCTCTGCAGGAGACGAGCATTGATCTCACTATACTCTTTTTGCGCAGTCAACTTGACGTGGGATGTCTGAAGTCACTACGTAATTAGGTAATTAGATTTATTGTAAAAAGTTTTTTGGCGTTTGGTAAGAAACATATATATATATATATCACACAAGTTAAATTATATGAAGAAGTAGCGTTTAATTAAGTAATATGGAACACTAAACACTAAAGGTAAAGGTATTTTAAAAGATATTTTCTTACCTAAAAGGGAGATGTCGCTGATGTTGGCCTTGTGCTCAATATTAGCCCGGAAATATATAAACAAAAATAATTTCTGTTGGTATCTTACGTCAGTATACGCTATATACGAGGAACGTTCCGAAAGTGTATTTCGTCATTCGTTTTCCCACGGGAGCTTTATTGTCAAGAACAAATTCAGCGTGGCCACAGGAACTACACACCTTGCGAAATTTTTTTATTGACACTGTATTCACCGGACTCGAGAAATTTGTTTTTGCACGCAATCAGTTTGCAGAAACCGCTCTGGTAAAACTTGGTTCCCTGCGAGGCAAGAAATTGTCGAACAGCCTGCTCCACCTCAGCATTAGTTTAGAAGTGACGTCCCTAGAGTGTGGCTTCAGTGCATGGTGCAGGTAAAAGTCCGACGGGGCATGATCGGGGCTGCAGATTGGGTGATCCAGTGCCTCCCATCTGAAGCGATGAGTCTGATCCTGTGTGAGACTAGCTGTGTGTGCTTTAACGTTGTCGTCCAATAACACAACCCCTTCACTCAAAAGCCCAGGTCTCTTTCGCCGAAAGGTGAATCAGATTCTTTGGTGAAGGTACTGCAGTTGCTTGCCTCATTGATGTGCTCTTGCTAGAGGAAGCCAAGGTGGATCACACCTTTCGCATCCCAGAACTCTGCGGCCATAACCTTTCCCGCGGTGGGTGAAACTGTTAGGACTTACGATTCGTAATTTTTCACAAACACCACTTTTATTGATGCAAGTTCACAAGGTTGATAACTGAACATACAAACGAAAGGTAACAATAACGAAAAAAGTCTCCTAATTAAGGCAAACAAAAGCTCACATCTAATTTTCCACAAAGGATCGTGGTAACACACTCACACAATAGTAACAGTCCAATTCCGAGACGAAGACGTGATCTTCAATCGTCTCAGTACACGAGGTCGGCATCCTGAGTGAACTGAACTTCAGGGCTGGGTCTTGCCTCTATATAGCTGTCTCCAGCCAGTCAGGTTTTGGCGTAGTGCTACTTCTTGCCGACCATGGCTCTAAATGTCTGTTTCCATTATCTTGTATGTAAATAGCCAGTGTTTACCAAGGTGCTTTTGGTACGCCTTGGGCAGAGACAACCTCGTCCTCTCTGGTGTAATATGGGTTGCTGGCCCTCAGGGGCTACCTTGGCTCCGGTATAACAGAAACTTACGGTTTTTTCCTCACTGATGAACTGGTACATTTCCATAACAATGAGGTGGCCTTGAATTCTGGGGTAAAGTGGTGTATCCATGTTCATAGCCTGAACAAAAACTCATTTTCCTCTCGCACGTACCACATCAAGTGATAGACACTGACTCGCATTTTTGCACTCTTAGGATCCGGGGTCAGGTCCATCGGCACCCATCTTGCAGACACTTTACTCTAACCCAATGCATCATGTAGCCTTTGATGGGCCTGTTCAGTATGGACGCCATATTAGACATTGCTATTCACCTGTCTGCAAAGAATGTGTCCTGTATTCTAGCAACGTTGTTTTCTTTCATAGGTGTGAAGGGCCACCCCATTTCATCCTCCACACTCTGCCTTCTTTCTCCGATCATGCATGACTCGTGATCAACTGTTTGACATGACTTCTTCAACTTACACGTTATGTAGGCGTTCATGCATGATGGATACAATAGGCCCACTTGCCCATTCATACCGGATAACAGCACACACTTCCATTGGGGGCCACGTTGTCAACACACGCCCACCTTCCATGGTCATGTGTACTCGAATAACCTCGGACATGCCGGTCGGCTACTCTCTCATCTTCGGCGCTCTGGTCACGCGCCATTCGTTCTCCGTTGCAGAACCTTCCGTTGTTGAAACAGCTTCAGGTAGATTTGCCGCAGGGTTTCGCAACATATACTGTATTCGAACATTATTAAGTACCTCGAAGAAAAATATTCATTGACACGTAGTCAGCACGGATTCAGAAAATACTGTTCTTGCGAAACACAATTAGCTCTTTATACTCATTAAGTAATGAGTGCTGTCGACGGTGGATGTCAAATTGATTCCATATTTTTAGATTTCCAGAAGGTTTTCGACACCGTTCCTCACAAGCGCCTTCGATCCAAACTGCGTGCCTATGGACTATCACCTCAGTTGTGCGACTGGATTCGTGATTCCCTGTCAGAAAGGTCACAGTTAGTAATAGTAGACGGAAAGTTGTCGAGTAAATTAGATGTAATATCCGGCGTTCCCCAACGATGTGTTATCGGCCCTCTGTTGCTCCTGATCTATATTAACGACATAGGAGACAATCACAGTAGCCGTCTTAGATTGTTTGCAGATGATGCTGTCATTCACTATCTTGTAAATTCATCAGATGACCAAAACGACTTGCAAATTGATTTAGATAAGATATATGTATGATGCGAAAAGTGGCAATTGAGCCTGAATAAATAAAAAAAAAGTGTGAAGTTATTCACATGAGTACTAAAAGAAATCCACTGAATTTCGATTACGCGAAAAGTCACACAAATCTGAAGTCTGAAAATTCAAATAAATACTTAGGGATTACAACTACGAATACCGTAAATTGGAGCGATGGGTAGAGCCAACCAAAGACTGCGATTCACTGGCAGAACGCTTAGAAGGTTCAACAGGTCTACCAAAGAGACTGCTTACACCACGCTTGTCCGCCCTATTCTGGAGCATTGCTGTACGGTGTGGAATCTACATCATAATGTACTAACGGATAACATCGAAAATGTACAAAGAAGGGCAGCTCGTTTTGTATTATCACGAAGTAGGTGAGATAGTGCCACTGACACAATACGTGAATTGGAGTGCCAATCATTAAAACAAAGGCGTTTTTCGTTGCGACGGGATCTTCTCATGAAATTTCAATCACCAGTTTTCTACTCCGACTGTAAAAACATTCTGTTGGTACCCACCTACATAGGGAGAAATGATTATCACGATAAAATAAATCAGGGCTCGCAAAGAAAAAAATAAGTGCTCGTTTGTCCCGCGTGCTGTTAAAGAGTGGAACAGCAGGGAGACAGCATGAAGGTTGTTCATTGAACCCTCTGCAAGGCATTTTATTGTGAATAGCAGAGTAATCACGTAGATGTCGATGTAGATGTAGGTTGTATTCATACGTCGTTTGTTTGTGTTACCTGGTGTACCGTCTTCTCTTCCCAACACAGAGATGAAACTTACTTTCAAAACGTCTCTCGTATTTCCAATATTTGGAAGCTGTAGACCAGCAGAAATTCAGGATATAATTGTTAGCTACTAATCGCTAGAGACAGTTGTAACCATAATTTGGAAATAAAACAGACTGTACGACGATAGAACTGCTGCTATCCCCTGACTATGGTTTGTAAATAATGAAAAACGTATTTATCTGTTCTGTAGTTGTTCCGCAACCAACAAAATAACATGGTTATGACTTTCATAAGTAGCACTGTAGGAATTACATAGACAACCTGTTGCAAATAATTGTTTGGTACATTGACCTATGTTACGACAGCTCTAAGGATGCCTTCATCAGAATGAAGTTTTAAGACACCGTAAAAGCAAATCGCGGCAAAGCAGATATGCTCTAAACTTTGACCGTCGCTTTCCCGCAATGTAATTTTATGGTTTCCATGGATTTCATTCTGATGAAGACATCCTTAGAGGTGTCGAAACCAAAGTCACTGTGCCAAACAGTTATTTGTAACCGGTTGGCTGTGTGAATTCTATTCGGAAACTTAAATACGGTTGCCGAGAGACAGCCATGTTTAGAACTATAGATTCCACAAGTAACTGATCAGATGTAATTTGTACACCTTGGGTGTCGCAGGCAGCTAGCCACAAGGTGTGAAGGCTGAAACTAAGTAGCAAGCTTAAATGCGCAGGGCTGTGAGGGGATACCAGATTTCCCCAGTCACAGTCAGATGCGGTATAATTTCGATGGACTCTTTTTACTGTACTTGAAAATCGGTTTCGCGGAAGAGACCGCAATTATTGGAAGCTATTTGCATGCGAATTAATTCATTTACGTTTGTAATTGAGGTTTGACTCGTTAGAATTTAAATTAGCGCTCCAGCCTACACTACACGACATGAGGGTTAGTCTATATGGTATCGGGATTTCTGTACCTCAAATGCCAGTGCACGTGTTTTGTTGAGGCTAGCTACAAATAAATACAAATTTCTTTGTGTATTTCTGAAATTCTAATCCTCCCTGTGCACCGCAGAAGCAAATGCGGAATATCGAGGGATTTCCTCTTATATAAACCCATGAGTTGCTTTTCGCAATCTTCCGCAATTTGACTAAGCCGGAACACTCCACTTGCAAACTGTAATTTTAACAACTGAAATTCAAAATAACAGTTCTATACTCTAGCGTAGAGGACGTTTATCAGCCACGAACTTTTTTTTTAGTTGGGTGTACCACTATTTAAACTTTCTGAACATAAAATGAAAGTAAAAATAAAAAGACATTGTCCATTACGGGCTGTCCAATATTTACCGTGCAAACAAACTGAGAACTGAACAGCCTATAACGGAAAAGGTACGGAAAGGAAAGAAAATTGGGAGAGAGGGAGGGAGAGAGACAGTGACAGTGACACAGACAGAGCGAAGATAGAAAAAAAGTGAGAGCGAGGGGGAGAGAGAGAGAGAGAGAGAGAGAGAGAGAGAGAGAGAGAGAGAGAGAGAGAGAGAGAGAGAGAGAGAGAGAGAGAGAGAGGGGGGGGGGGGGAGAGTCAAAGAGAAAGGTGTAATGAAAACTGAAACAAAGTTATACTCTCTCACATGTCTCCATCAGATTTTACATATGTGGCTCGTATTGCAGAACAAACAGAATAATTCATCTTCGTCGGTTAACTGTAACTGCAGTCAGAATAAAGGTTTCGAGCATACGAGTAGAAGAAGAAAAAGTCTGCGCAAATGAAGTGCACTCATTTTATGACGAAATCTACTACATTTTCTTCTCAGGAATGACCATGTCCGATCACAATTTTGCAATATTTGCTAAATAATATAGTAAGAAACAAAATGGTCATTAATACCTACCTGAATCTCATGTCGTACGTTTTCACGGGAGTTGTAGCATCTCATTCCTTCGGTTTTGACGGAACGCTATCCATCTAGAGTCCCACTAATAATAACCTATAACTTTTTGCTGTTGCGGTTTTTTCAGCTGAGAGAGGACAGTCTATTTAATTCATCTCTTATCTGTGCCGCCGACTCACTTCAGAAATAGCTCGGAAAACCAGCACCAACGAAAAAGTATAGATCATTAATTACGGGATCATAGATGGATTGTGTTCCGTCAGAACAGTGACAGAGACAGATACTACATCATAATTACTATTTACTGCACATAAACACGCCATTTAGGCGCTTGGCAGAAGGCAAAAATACATAAATACACTGCCGAGAAAGAAAGATTAATACACCCTTATAGAGGTTTCCAATGCAATCGAGATTTATTGTTCCGACAGTGCATATGGAGCAATGAATGGTAACGTTAGCAGATCAATACCATAAGCGGTTCTGAAGATCCAGGTATCGACCCACGCGGGAACACCCGCATTAGTATTTGTTGCAACCTCCACTGATAGCAATAAATATGCATAATCAGGCATCCTGTGCAAAGTACACATGGCGAATACAATCCTGGGATAC
Source organism: Schistocerca serialis cubense (assembly GCF_023864345.2). Classification (NCBI taxonomy): domain Eukaryota; kingdom Metazoa; phylum Arthropoda; class Insecta; order Orthoptera; family Acrididae; genus Schistocerca; species Schistocerca serialis. The sequence goes on along the minus strand of NC_064647.1, from coordinate 216,329,960 downwards.
ATTATGCCGTGACTGCTTGACCTGTTCCGTAGTTCTGTAGGAGTTGGTTCAAATGGCTCTGAGCACTATGGGACTTAACATCTATGGTCATCAGTCCCCGAGAACTTAAACCTAACTAACCTAAGGACAGCACACAACACCCAGCCATCACGAGGCAGAGAAAATCCCTGACCCCGCCGGGAATCTAACCCGGGAACCCGGGCGTGGGAAGCGAGAACGCTACCGCACGACCACGAGATGCGGGCTCTGTAGGACTTGTTGGATGATGAGTCACACGGGTCGCTTCTCGTCTCATTGTATCCCAGCCGTGCTCTGTTCGTGATAAGTCAGTAGATCGTGCTGGCCAGGGATGCTGCTGCAATTCTCACACAGCACGGTGAGTTTCATGGGCAGGTCGTCGGTGAGTATTAACCTATTGGAACTGTCACTGGGTTTTCTCTTTTGATGCTAGTCAGTTGTCAGGATGAGCATTACTGCAAAGGGCATTTGATTCTGAAGCATTATGTCACGGTGAAAAGTACTAAATAAATTACTTTTTCTCTCTTAACAACATGTGGGCAGGGTGGTTTCTTCCTTGGCTCAGTCATGAAGTAGAATGAAACAGCATTTTTACGTAAGATAGCTTTTATTGAAGATTTGTACAATGGTTTCCTCACTGCATTGTTCCGGGTGGGAGAGCGGCAGCTGTGTCGTTTGCGAAGCCTTCTGCAGCGGCAGCGTCTGATTACGCCTGGCGGTGAGTATCTCGTGTCGCTGTTTCGCCCAGTTGACTGGAGACGCCCATCGTGAGATGGCCATTTAATTATTGAGAACGAAGTAGTGAATCGGATGGTGATACCTTCGTTGTGGCGTCCCAGTGTTTCTGTTCTCTATGCGGCCGCGTGTGTTGTGCGTTGGCCAGCGGAGTGGCGCGGCGCGGTGGGGGAAGGCCAGTGTCCTGGACTCGAACAATGGACTCCAGCTTGCCGGTCTTCGGCTGTCAGATCTTCATCACCAGCTCACAGGTGACTGCTGATGTGAGGCCGTCTCCTTCCCGTCCTCACGAGTCACCCGGGTACGTAGAAATCAGTCTTCAAATACCTTCTAACTTCTGTCTTCTGGCCGGGGAGAGGCTGCTGCTTGCTATTCCATTATAGCGGCGGACTTGGTTCTTCTGTGTACGATGTAGTCTCTTCCTGCATGACGGTCTTCAGCACCAAAACTGAACTGAAAACTACTCTGTCGGGCCCACTGCGTATCGCGTATTTATTTACTTCAGTTCACTGGAGGTGAACGACTTCTACATCTACCTCCATACTCAGCAAACCACCTGACTGTGTGTGGCGGAGGGTACCCTGAGTACCTCTATCGGTTTTCCCTTCTATTCCAGTCTCGTATTGTTCGTGGGAAGAAGGATTGTCGGTACGCTTCTGTGTGGGCTCTAATCTCTCTGATTTTATCCTCATGGTCTCTTCGCGAAATACACGTAGGAGGGAGCAATATACTGCTTGACGCTTCGGTGAAGGTATGTTCTCGAAACTTTGACAAAAGCCCGTACCGAGCTACTGAGCGTCTTTCCTGCAGAGTCTTCCACTGGAGTTTATCTATCATCTCTGCAACGCTTTCGCGATTACTAAATGATCCTGTAACAAAGCGCGCTGCTCTCCGTTGGATCCTTTCTCTCTCTTCTATCAACCCTATCTGGTACGGATCCCACACTGCTGAGCAGTATTCAAGCAGTGGGCGAACAAGCGTACTGTAACCTACTTCCTTTGTTTTCGGATTGCATTGCCTTAGGATTCTTCCAATGAATCTGTCTGGCATCTGCTTTACCGACGATCAACTTTATATGATCATTCAATTTTAAGTCACTCCTAATGCGTACTCCCAGATAATTTAGGGAATTAACTGCTTCCAGTTGCTGACCTGCTATTTTGTAGCTAAATGATAAGGGATCTATCTTTCTATGTATTCGCAGCACATTACACTTTTCTACATTGAGATTGAATTGCCATTCCCTGCACCATGCGTCAATTCGCTACAGATCCTCCTGCATTTCATTACAATTTTCCATTGTTACAACCTCTCGATACATCACAGCATCATCTGCAAAAAGCCTCAGTGAACTTCCGATGTCATCCACAAGGTCATTTATGTATACTGTGAATAGCAACGGTCCTACGACACTCCCCTGCGGCACACCGAAATCACTCTTACTTCGGAAGACTTCTCTCCATTGAGAATGACATGCTGCGTTCTGTTACCTAGGAACCCTTCAATCCAATCACACAATGCTCTTACTTTGCTCATTAAACGACTGTGGGGAACTGCATCGAACGCCTTGCGGAAGTCAAGAAACACGGCATCTACCTGTGAACCCGTGTCTACGGCCCTCTGAGTCTCGTGGACGAATAGCCTCTTCTGTCACGTTGAAAAGCTTCTCAAAGAATCTTCTTAACATCGGTCATTGTCTCTTGGAATGTAGGCGAGGGCCTGTGATCACATGTGACAACTGAGAAACACGTGAGCCGGTCGGGCGATACCCTGACGGCTGAATCGACAGCGTCCGCTTATGTGGGGAGGGCGATGGCTTCTCCTGAACGTGCTGACTTCACGGTCATTGCGTCTTCTGCTCTGCCCGCTGTTTGCCAGTGTGTAACTCTTCTAAACTAAACTAAATTTTTCGTGTACTTTCTATTTCCTCTTCACATTGATATCACTAATTTATTTACCTATCTTAGGTACCACTCAACAGAACAATACATTAACTTCCTTCAGCCGTGGCGGGACTGGTGCCAGTAGTATCTCTGACATGAGTACGATCGATTCCTAGTCTAGAGGTTTGGGCTTGGGCTGGCAGGAGATATAAGCGACTTCCGACCGCGAGTAGGGAGAGCGGACACAACGCTGTGAAAACGGAATGAGGCGGTGCGCGAGTCGCCGTTTAGCAGGTGGACAGAAGAAAAGACGGCGTACCTGACGCCAGGCGGCGGTTATCACGTGGTTATACTGGAGGCGGCGGGAGTTGGCCGGCGCTGTGCATTCTCCGGCAACCACGTGAGCTGTGGATGTGCCCGCTTCCTTGGGGGGGACACGCTGTCAAGGTCTTGCGAAGTGATGGTCTGGCATCTCCGCAAAATCGCCCCAGCATCAAGACACCCAGTTAAGTACGCTAATTACTAAGAGCGCTTCGTTTACTGTGATAGTGATCGCTCTTGGTACAGTAAGACGTTGCAGGACACGTGATGTTATGAGTGTTCGCTTTCATTTGATGCCTCCTACTAAGCGTGTGCTATGCTCCCGCATAATGTTGACGTATTTGCAGATGTAGGAGTAGGTATTAAAATCCATGGAGAAGAAATAAAAAATTTGAGGTTCGCCGATGACATTGTAATTCTGTCAGAGACAGCAAAGGACGTGGAAGAGCAGTTGAATGGAATGGACAGTGTCTTGAAAGGAGGATATAAGATGAGCATCAACAAAAACAAAACGAGGATAATGGAATGTAGTCGAGTTAACTCGGGAGATGCTGAGGGAAGTAGATTAGTCAATGAGACAATTAAAGTAGTAAAGGAGTTTTGCTATTTGGGGAGATAATGACAAGGAAAGCGTTTCTGAAGAAGAAAAATTTGTTAACATCGAGTATGGATTTAAGTGTCAGGAAGTCGTTTCTGAAAGTATTTGTATGGAGTGTAGCCATGTATGGAAGTGAAACGTGGACGATAACTAGTTTGGACAAGAAGAGAATAGAAGCTTTCGAAATGTGGTGCTACAGAAGAATGCTGAAGATAAGGTGGGTAGATCACATAACGAATGAGGAGGTATTGAATAGGATTGGGGAGAAGAGAAATTTCTGGCACAACTTGACTAGAAGAAGGGATCGGTAGGTAGCACATGATCTAAGGCATCAAGGGATCACCAATTTATTATTGGAGCGCAGAGTGGAGGGTAAAAATCGTAGAGGGAGACCAAGAGATGAATACACTAAGCTGATTCAGAAGGATGTAGGTTGCAGTAAGTACTGGGAGATGAAGCTTGCACAGGATAGAGCTACATGGAGAGCTGCATCAAACCAGTCTCGGGACTGAAGAACACAACAACAACAACAACAACAACAACCACATCATTTGCAGATATGTGTCCGTAAATTCTAGTGAGTGCCGGTTCTCGTGAGCCATATCATTTCGCACTCTTAGTGATTGCTTATCAAGTACTGTTTCATTTAAAAAAACACTTCCTGATGAAATTAATTGTTGTTTAGCCTTGATTTTATAAAGTTAATTTACTGTTCAATCTTAAATGTTAAGGTTAAGAAAGGTCTTTCAGCCTTCTGTTGTCCGGTGTGGTCAGGTTTTCAGTGAGCTGAGGCAGCGGGCAACCGAAGCGCAGAGCTTCCCTTTAGATTACAAGTTTGGCTTACGGGCCGTGGACTTCGCCTGAGCTTGGGTGTCCCTCTACGGTAGTGTATACTTGGTTCACATTTTGGTGGTCTACTCGACATGGGGTTGCAAACGGGGCCACGCCTTGGTTCAAAGTTAATTATTACTTCTCTCAGTCGGTTGCAGCGTTCGTGGTTAAACTTCGGCTTTACGACCTTACTTCTGTTATTACACATTTATCATTGTACAGGGTTGTAACCTTCTATGCCCTAAAACTCCATATTAGTTCAGTTTAATAAATACGTTTTAACCTTTCGCATTAAAGTTGAGGCTGGGTGTTGTTGTGGTCTTCAGTCCTGAGACTGGTTTGATGCAGCTCTCCATGATACTCTATCTTGTGCAAGCCTCTTCATCTCCCAGTACCTACTGCAACCTACATCCTTCTGAATCTGCTTAGTGTATTCATCTCTTGGTCTCACTCTACGATTTTTACCCTCCACGCTGCCCTCAAATGCTAAATTTGTGATCCCTTGATGCCTCAAAACATGTCCTACCAACCGATACCTTCTTCTAGTCAAGTTGTGCCACAAACTTCTCCCCAATCCTATTCAATACTTCCTCATTAGTTATGTGATCTACCCATCTAATCTTCAGCATTCTTCTGTAGCACCACATTTCGAAAGCTTCTATTCTCTTCTTGTCCAAACTATTTATCGTCCATGTTTCACTTCCATACATGGCTGCATTCCATACAAATACTTTCAGAAATGACTTCGTGACACTTAAATCTATACTCGATGTTAATAAATTTCTCTTCTTCAGAAACGCTTTCCTTGCCATGGCCAATCTACATTTTATATCCTCTCTACTTCGACCATGATCAGTTATTTTGCTCCCCAAATAGCAAAACTCCTTTACTAATTTAAGTGTCTCATTTCCTAATCTAATTCCCTCAGCATCACCCGATTTAATTCGAATACATTCCATTATCCTCGATTTGCTTTTGTTGATGTTCATATTATATCCTCCTTTCAAGACACTGTCCATTCCATTCAACTGCTCTTCCAAGTCCTTTGTTGTCTCTGACAGAATTACAATGTCATCGGTGAACCTAAAACTTTTTATTTCTTCTCCATAGATTTTAATACCTACTCCGAATTTTTCTTTTGTTTCCTTTACTGCTTGCTCAATATACAGATTGAATAACATCGGGGAGAGGCTACAACCCTGTCTTACTCCCTTCCCAACCACTGCTTCCCTTTCATGTCCCTTGACCCTTATAACTGCCATCTGGTTTCCGTACAAATTGTAAATAGCCTTTCGCTCCCTGTATTTTACCACTGCCACCTTCAGAATTCTAGTCAACACTGTCAGAACCTTTCTCTAAGTCTACAAATGCTAGAAACGTAGGTTTGCCTTCCCTTAATCTTTCTTCTAAGATAAGTCGTAGGGTCAGTATTGCCCCATGTGTTCCAGTGTTTCTACGGAATCCAAACTGATATTCCCCGAAGTCGGCTTCTACTAGTTTTTCCATTCGTCTGTAAAGAATTCGTGTTAGTATTTTGCAGCCCGGCTTATTAAACTGATTGTTCGGTAATTTCCACATCTGTCAACAACTGATTTCTGTGGGATTGGAATTATTATATTCTTCTTGGTCTGAGGGTATTTCGCCTGTTTCATACATCTTGCTCACCAGATGGTAGAGTTTTGTCAGGACTGGCTCTTCCAAGGCCGTCAGTAGTTTCAATGGAATGTTGTCTACTCCCGGGGCCTTGTTTCGACTCAGGTCTTTCAGTGCTCTGTCAAACTCTTCACGCAGTATCGTATCTCCCATTTCATCTTCATTTACATCCTCTTCCATGTCCATAATATTGTCCTCAAGTACATTGCCCTTGTATAGACCCTCTATATACTCCTTCCACCTTTGTGCTTTCTCTTCTTTGCTTAGAACTGGGTTTCCATCTGAGCTCTTGATAATCATACAAGTGGTTCTCTTATCTCAAAAGGTCTCTTTAATTTTCCTGTAGGTAGTATCTATCTTACCCCTAGTGAGATAAGCCTCTACATCCTTACATTTGTCCTCTAGCCATCCCTGCTTAGCCATTTTGCACTTCCTGTCGATATCATTTTTGAGATGTTTGTATTCCTTTTTGCCTGCTTCATTTACTGCATTTTTATATTTTCTCCTTTCATCAATTAAATTCAATATTTCTTCTGTTACCCAAGGATTTCTACTAGCCCTCATCTTTTTACCTACTTGATCCTCTGCTACCTTCACTACTTCATCCCTCAAAGCTACCCATTCTTCTTCTACTGTATTTCTTTCCCCCTTTCCTGTCAATTGATCCCTTATGCTCTCCCTGAAACTCTGTACAACCTCTGGTTCTTTCAGTTTATCCAAGTCCCATCTCCTTAAATTCCCACCTTTTTGCAGTTTCTTTAGTTTTAATCTACAGGTCACAACCAATAGATTGTGGTCAGGGTTCACATCTGCCCCTGGAAATGTCTTACAATTTAAAACCTGGTTCCTAAATCTCTATCTTACCATTATATAATCTATCTGATACCTTTTAGTATCTCCAGGGTTCTTCCATGTATACAACCTTCTGTCATGATTCTTAAACCAAGTGTTAGCTATGATTATGTTGTGCTCTGTGCAAAATTCGACCAGGCGGCTTCCTCTTTCATTTCTTAGCCCCAATCCATATTCACCTACTACGTTTCCTTCTCTCCCTTTTCCTACACTCGAATTCCAGTCACCCATGACTATTAAATTTTCGTCTCCCTTCACAGTCTGAATAATTTCTTTTATTTCATCATACATTTCTTCAATTTCTTCGTCATTTGCTGAGCTAGTTGGCATATAACCTTGTACTACTGTAGTAGGTGTGGGCTTCGTATCTATCTTGGCCACAATAATGCGTTCACTATGCTGTTTGTAGTTGCTTACCCGCATTCCTATTTTCCTATTCATTATTAAACCTACTCCTGCATTACCCCTATTTGATTTGGTGTTTATAACCCTGTAGTCACCTGACCAGAAGTCTTGTTCCTCCTGCCACCGAACTTCACTAATTCCCACTATATCTAACTTTAACCTATCCATTTCCCTTTTTAAATTTTCTAACCTACCTGCCCGATTATGCGATCTGACACTCCACTCTCCGATCCGTAGAACGCCAGTTTTGTTTCTCCTGATAACGACATCCTCTTGAGTAGTCCCCGCCCGGAGATACGAATGGGGGACTATTTTACCTCCGGAATATTTTACCCAAGAGGACGCCATCATCATTTAATCATACAGTAAAGCTGCATGCCCTCGGGAAAAATTACGGCTGTAGTTTCCCCTTGCTTTCAGCCGTTCGCAGTTCCAGCACAGCAAGGCCGTTTTGGTTATTGTTACAAGGCTAGATCAGTCAATCACCCAGACTGTTGCCCTTGCAACTACTGAAAAGGCTGCTGCCCCTCTTCAGGAACCACACGTTTGTCTGGCCTCTCAATAGATACCCCTCCGTTGTGGTTGCACCTACGGTACGGCTATCTGTATCGCTGAGGCACGCAAGCCTCCCCACCAACGGCAAGGTCCATGGTTCATGAGGGGGGGGGGGTTAGACTGGGTATCAAACGTTATTTTACATTTAATGTTAATTGAAAGGATCTTAGATAATGTGTCTCAACTAGAGTTGTTTGTTTTGGTTAAATTCAGCCTCAATGGCTTCTGTCAATCTTGGTGAGAAATCGCGGGCTAGACGTAATGTTAATTAAGAGGGTCTTAGATAATGTGTCTTAACTAGAATTGTCTGTTAAAGTTATTTATTAACTTCCTCATGATTTGTGTAATGAATGTCTCTCAAATAATCGTACCCGAGTGACGCTTGTCAAATGTTAAGTGAGATTGTTTTGGTTGATTAATAAACCCATTGGAATTGAAATGTTCACTTTATTGGGACTGCCCTTTCTAACAACCCTACCACAAGAAAGGTCAAAAATTAATTATGATTGTACTGTTGCTCACGCTGCTAAATATTGCATTTTCGCCAACAACAAAGTTATATTATGTGCCAGGTGTCATTAGAGCACAGTTAATAAAGTCATTTCTTGAAATAATAGATAAACTAGGCACTCATCTTTTCGTGTTTCCCACGCTGGTCTCGTTGTGAACTCATGGCTCAATCATCGAAAATCTAGGTAGTGATGATTCCAAGCTCGGATGCAAAGAGGCCTACGTGTTATTCTGCGATATTCAAAAGTTTTGTAGATGTGTTTCATAAACCAATCTTGAAGATTAAACTTTTGTAAGTTAGGACAATGGTGATATAAAAAAGTTATCAGCACTCCGAATTTAAGTTACACTTCTTTTTTATTACTTTTGTTGAAATATCACGTAACTCGTTCCAAAACATCACTTCAAACTATAAAACATACTTGAGAATATCTTCCTCACTGTTAAAGTTCACATTTCATAAACTGACTAAAATTTGCGTCTTTTTAACATGACGACCATAGCTTGGCTCTCTAATAACCGCTTACGCACCCAAAAATCAGAGTTACAATTACGTCAAACATCGTAGTGACAAAAGAAAGAATACACATAAGAATAATATAATTGCATTATATACATATCGATGTATGGCAGTACCTTTACATTAATGAAATGAAATCTGAATGTTGTCACAGAAATATGTTAACTATTTTACAGATACACAGTAAAATATTGCTGGTTTCGAGAGGTTGAGGTGAGGTGCTGTAATGGTTACGTAATTCAAGTACCATTAAACCTTCCACCCCCTTTAGATTTAAAGGTTAAACAAAACAGCTGTTAAGTATAAACTGCCATTCCTGTTGCAAGAACGGTAAAATAATGCGTCTAACATTTTGCACGTACTGAGTGCTGGTTAGCACATCCCCTCCAGAAACAACAAATGTGTACGAGAGTTGTAGCTTATCGTTCCCGGGACCACAAGGCCTGCCGTGGGGCCAGTTTATCTAGGACGAGTGCTCTCTACGAGACAGGACTCATCGTACGCGCAAACGACCGTAGCTTGGGTGCAGGCAGATTCTGCCAGTAGCCATCCTGTCGATATTTTGATGGAAACTGCGTCTGGAGAAGAACCAAGAAGCGTCACGTTCTGGTGTTCAGCGACATTACAACTTTTTCTATTGGCGTTTCTATTTTATAGTCTTTTATAAATGTGTAACTGTTTGAACAGTTACACTTAAATAATGCTGTATATATTCTTATCATACTATTTTTAGATATTATTTACATCTTTAATTCTGTTTACGTAAGTGAAATTCCGATTGACTGCAGCCGACGTAGTGTAGCAAATGCACGCTTTTTTATGTACTGTTTAATCAGTGACAAAATAGCCACTTGTAGCTGTTACCTTTGTTGCCACACGCGCCTGTTCACCACTCCGTCAGCTCCAGCCAAATGGGCAAACACCACGCTATAGTATTCTGATCAGTCGTACATCTTACGTAAAACTGCAGTATTTACGATCTTTGTATTTGTAAGTAACGGATGACTTCACTAACAAGCACTTTCGTATCTTTACAGTGCTCATAATCTGAAGATGTCCGTTTACATTTGCCGAAACAAATCATTCTAATAATTGATTTTGCGATCTTGACTGTTTTTTAATTTTTTTATTTCCTAATTATCATAAAGAACAGACAGCTGTTACCTCCTTATAATAGTGGTTAAAATTACGGATAATTAAAAGCCTAATAATTATGTTACCCTTGCACGGTAAAAATACAGCGGATCTTCATAACTGAGAGGTCGGCAGCTCGTGGCCTTGGGGTAGCGTTCTCGTTTCCCCCGTATGGGGTCGCGGGTTCCATTCCCGGTAGGCTCAGGGATTTTTCCTTGCCTCGAGATGACTGCATGTTATTTTGTCTTTATCATCATCATTAATCCCCATTACGGTCGGAGGAAGGCAATAGCAAACCATCTTCCCAAGGAGCTTGCCTATTAAGGCGGTGCTCGTCCTCTACGCTTATCGGAATATGCGACATTGTCATCGTAACTGAGACGAAGAAAACTACACAGATTATGCTGTATGGTAACGTTAATGAAATCATCAGCTATTATTGGTTTACCGTCGTGAGCGTACCGCAGTTTGATTAAAGAGAATTACACCAGACGCGTTCCGGTTTCATTTATAAAACATCTTCATGGTTATTCTGCAAACTGGATGCATATGTTTGTACACTTTTGGTTGTTTCAGATTCAAAACAGCTTTTTGTTTATAAAAATGGAGAGAAAGTTGCTTACATGTTTCTTTACATATTTTCCTAACTACTGCTTCTTCCCTCGTTTTTATTATCGGTTGACGTCGAAAGACTTCCTTTCATTTATGCACTGAGCATTTTTTGCTATTCTGCAGCGTTTCTTGCGCTTCAATTGAGTTATTTACACTTCGCCTCACCGAACGAAGTGGCGTAGAGGTTAAAACACTGGACTCGCATTCGGGAGTACGACGATTCAAACCCGCGTCCGGCCATCCTGATATAGTTCTTCCGTGATTACCCTAAATCGCTTCAGGTAAGTGCCGAGATGTTTGGTGCAAAAGGGCACAGCCGATTTCCTTCCCCATTCATCCCTAATCAGAGCTTGTCCTCCATCTTTAATAACCCCTTTGTCGACGGATGGTAAACCCTACTCTCCTCCTCCTCCTCCTCCTCCTCCTCCTCCTCCACTTCACGTTTGTAAATTGAACTGAAGTAATGTGTGTTTCCTACTTTGCACGGTATTGCAGTGTTTATGTCGGTTTGTTTGTTTTCATGCATGTTGTGAGCGTTACCAATCCGTGAAACTACTTTTTCTGATTTCATGTGTGTGTGTGTGTGTGTGTGTGTGTGTGTGTGTGTGTGTGTGTGGGCGCACGCGCGTGTGGGATAGAGAGCGCTAGTGTAAATTAGTGAAATATTTGGTATGTTTGGCAGAGATGTGAGAAGAGCTGTGGGGTGAGGGATATTTCACCGTTTATCCTCCCCAGCTTCTAATTTCTCTCTCTCTCTCTCTCTCTCTCTCTCTCTCTCTCTCTCTCTTTCTCTTCCTATCTGTCTCTCGTCTCTCTTCCAATGTATCCCTCTCCTCTCTTCCTGCCTCATAAGGGATGCCACCTTATATACTTAACTGGCAACATGCCATACGTAAAAGACAAATTCTGCACAATTGTGAAATACTAAAAACATGAAATTTCAATACAATGCTAAAATATGAACAACGTACCGTAATATCGCCAGATGCAGGTAACAAAGTAGGAAACTGGTGAATTGCACAAGTACAAATACATCAAATTCCTATTATATGCAATTACACAGCAAATAGCATAATGACAAAAATACGTGCATCGGTAGAAAGGATTGTCAGCCGTTCCATTGCTACAACAACAAATCGAGCAATACGTAGTAGTTTGATAACTGACATACCATACCCTGGCTAACAAAGCGCTGGTTCATCATGGCGTACAAAATAGTCATCTTTAGAAAATATGCACAGCTTGAAAATGAAAAGTAAAATCCCAACCAGCATGGCAACACACTTGAAAAATAATGGAGCTTTGGAAACACTCATGCTGGCAGTTGTAAATTGTAATATAGACAGTAAAGCATTTGCACATTAAATTTTTGTATTCAATAAATTACGTTAAGACCGCTGTCTTCCTCCAGAGAATGTCAGACTTCACTACCGTCCGTAACGTTAGCAAGTGAAAACTACTCCCGTTATTAACGACTAAAATTTGCTCATGTATTGCCTCTTTTGGGATATTCTACTAATGTGTAGTGGGAAGAGAGAGATGAATGAAGACTTTCTTTCTGGTCTCGCGCAATATTTATTCCTGTTGCCAGAGTGTTGCAAACTGTTATCATATGAAATGCGTAAGCCAGAGAACTGCCACATGCAGTCAAACTTCTATGTTTTTCGATGTCATCCTGATCACCCGCCTGTGGGTATTCTGTGGCACGTTGAAAGGTGGATATGTAGAGAATAACTAGCACCATGTTTCATGTACGCAGATCATTGTTTCGAAATGATAATTTAAGCCCCTCGTATCTTGCCATTGACTGCCCTTCTTTTCTGTAGTCACGTATTTTAATTTCAATTGCCCCAGCTGTGTATTCTCAATAGAATTCTGTATTAACCATACCATCACTGCATCCTGCGGCCCATATTACACCCCATAATTTCATAGTTGTTGGTTTCTACTTGTACTCCCACTTGGAAGCAATGTTATAACAATAAGGTAACATGCAGTTTTGAACGTTGGGGGCCGCGCGGGATTAGCCGAGCGGTCTCAGGCGCCTGCAGTCTTGGACTGTGCGGCTGGTCCCGGTGGAGGTTCGAGTCCCCCCTCGGGCATGGGTGTGTGTGTTTGTCCTTAGGGTAATTTGGATTAAGTAGTGTGTAAGCTTAATGACTGATGACCTTAGCAGTTAAGTCACATAAGATTTCACACACATTTGAACTTTTTTTATTTGAACGTTGGCGCACCTATCTCCCATATCTGCTTAGTAGCACCATCTAAGTGGAAGCTTTTGGAACGAACAAAAATACAGCACCTCGTGGTCAGGATATGCAGAAGACTGTGAGCAGTGAAGTCGGAAACTGTCACACGAATACCATATGAAATAACAATGTTCTTAATTCCAAATATCTCTGAACTGAGAATATGTGTTTCCTGACACACTGTAGAGATTGTTTTGCAACGTTACTACATTCCCACGGAACTCTGTTGGTTAGTAAATCACGAGTGGTTAGTGGAATGTATGTGCCCTACCATGTTTCACAAAGAAATTAGTTACATAATATGCCAAATAATTTTGAAATTTTGTTGGTGAAATTTGAGAGACATGTTAATCATTTTCGTGACAACAAAGTTGATTTGATAGTATCTGTTATACGTTACCGTATCAGATAAATTCATGTCCCCAACAATCCCCAACAACACTGATTTTCAGTCAGTGAACTTAAAAGTGATGTTGAAAGCCGGCCGGGGTGGCCGAGTGGCTGTAGGCGCTACAGTCTGGAACCGCGCGACAGCTACGGTCGCAGGTTCGAATCCTGCCTAGGGGCATGGAGGTGTGTGATGTCCTTAGGTTAGTTAGGTTTAAGTAGTTCTAAGTTCCATGGGACTGATGACCCTAGAAGTTAAGTCCCATAGTGCTCAGAGCCATTTGAACCATTTATTTTTGATGTTGAAAGTGCTATGTTCATCATGATAGAAGACAGATTTTTACCTGTTTTGGCAATAAAAGTGTACAAAATGACTTTAATAACCTCGAACTAAGGTCGAAAAACAGTAAATGTTTTGAGGAACACGGGATAAGAAAAGTGAGCTTCATTCTAATTTTTGCAAAGCGTGATGTGTGTCCTTTGACGTTATAGAGTCAGTCTGAAGGCAGGACAGGTTTTTAGGCTAGATATGATTCACTTTATATATCCTTCGTGCACTGTTGGCGTTTCCTCGAGTCCGAGTACTTCAGAATGTAGCCTATGTAATGTCTCGCTTTGTATGAGCTTCAGCCCTCGGTAATACACACCTTCCGCCTGTCGCAGAAACAGCTCGCTATAAAGATTTTTTTAACAGTAAACAAAAGGAGAGATACTGTAAGAAACGAGAAATGCCCCATCCATAATTCAGGAAAAAATTTCATCTAACCGCTTTGGCAATGGAAATGTCACGAAATCAATAGAAACAGCTGTTCAAACAAGGAAGTGCTTCTCACAAATTGTTTGCTCCATGAATAATATATAAATCCTTTCTTTATGTTACCATTCGTATTTTCTCATCCACATTTTCCACTTTACAACACAAATACATAATACCCGAGAGTGCAGGTATGTATCTACATACAGTAAAAGGTTTTAAGGGATATTACTGAGTCAAAAAGTTTCTCTCTCGTTCCCTCTCCCTCTGTCGTACACTAATTGTCCCTTCTCTGACATGCTGTTGCAGATTATAAACATTCCGTGAAGGTGAACTGGGAGCAAAGCTGAAGAAATCAAATTTAAAGCAAAAAATATAGTATCTGTTACTTACAAATGATTCAAATGACTCTGAGCACTATGCGACTTAACTTCTGAGGTCATCAGTCGCCTAGAACTTATATCTCATTAAACCTAACTAACCTAAGGACATCACACAAATCCATGCCCGAGGCAGGATTCGAACCTGCGACCGACTGTAGCACCTAGAACCGCACGGCCACTCCGGCTTGCTGTTACTTACAGAAAACGTGAGATGCATGGAATCAGGCGAAGAATTAAACAATCGAAAATGGCCGTGGAAGTCTGTGGTAGACGAATGCAGTGGATTTACTGCTTTGGAGAAGGTGAACCGAGATCACCAGGACAGAAGGAATATGTTATGTAGACGTTTGGAAAGAAATCAGCGACTGATGAAATATCGGCGCAAATGTTAAAAAACGAAAAAAGACGTTTCGTACATTCATTTCGACGTACAGGGTCGAGTCACATTAATGTGAGCAGTGCTTCGACCATAGGTACTAGTAGACTGGCCTTGCTGTGCAGAAGCTATAGAGCTGGTGTGACTCCAACATCAACCACGTGACTGTTGGCAAAACGTGGCGGGATTTCAAATCAGCGGTCTGCCATCCTATGTTTGTATCGTATTTTACCCAAATTTCTCAATTGACTGCCAAATGCTTCCAACAGAAATTGATTTTTATTTCCGAAAAATTATGCCGGAACTACATTTGACCTGGATTTGTTCACAGTACCATTTATAAAATCTAACAAATACATCGAACGCCCCTCTGGTGGGCAGCGGGACGAAATCACTATAAACTATCAATTAAAGTAAAATGACGTTAAAATTCTTTTAAACAGTAAGAGTGGGCTCGTGTCAAAACTTTAAACATTTGATTCGCCGCGTTTTGAGCTCTAGTCACTTATAAAAGAAAATGGGATATGGGAATTATGTCAACTATAGGTGCCAAAATTGTCGACTTTAGGAGCAGATCCATTTTAGAGTATCAATTGTAGGTGCACTTCAAAGGTTCAGTTCCCACTATGGTTACAAAAGTTTAAATTACCAGTTTAAAAAAAAAACGCGTGCTACAGTTCTACTCTAGTACAATATTTTACTAACTCGCAGTTATCACACACATTCTTACAACATTCACACTTACAGGCATTGGAAGCACAGATTTCAGAAGACGAGACATCATCTAACGAACGCCTTCTAGTCTGTGATTTAGGGAGATGAGGCCTCTTCGATTTCATATGCTCCGGAAAATCAAAAAGTGTCGCAATAGCATCACTACTTAACCAATTCCCTCCAGTCTTAGCCCTATAAAAAGTCAGGATTAAAATTGACACACTGTAAATATAAATTATAAATACACATTGTAAATAATAACTAACCTATCAAAACACTCTTCCTCGAAGTGCTTCGAGCAAAGGCGCGTATGTGCAGATGGCTTAAAGTTGTTCCGTTTCAGGGCCTGTATCCAAAGCTGCCTTCGGTTTTTATCCTTAGGAAAACTATGAGTGAGAACGAGAAACAGTTATATTTGTGAGTGGTGTAAAGAATGGCAGCTAACTCTACATATAGATAAATGTAAATTAATGCAGATGAATAGAAAAAAGAATCCTGTAATGTTTGAATACTCCATTAGTAATAGAGCGCTTGGCACAGTAACGTCGGTTAAATATTTGGACGTAACATTCCAGAGCGATATAAAGTGGGACAAGCATGTAATGGCAGTTGTGGGGAAGGCGGATAGTCGTCTTCGGTTCATTGATAGAATTTTGGAAATGTGTGGTTCATATGTAAAGGAGACCTATTCTTGAGTACTGCTCGAGCGGTTGGGGTCCCTATCAGGTCGGATTGAGGGAGGACATAGAAGCAATTCAGAGGCGGGCTGCTAGATTTTTTACTGGTAGGTTTGGTCATCATGCGAGTGTTACGGAAATACTTCATGAACTCGGGTGGGTGTCTCTAGAGGAAAGGAGGCGTTCTTTTCGTGAATCGCTACTGAGGAAATTTAGAGGACCAGCATTTGAGGCTGACTGCAGTACAATTTTACTGCCGCCAACTTACATTTCGCGGAAAGACCGCAAAGATAAGAGAGATTAGGGCTCGTACAGAGGCATATAGGCAGTAATTTTTCCCTCGTTCTGTTTGGGAGTGGAACAGGGAGAGAAGATGCTAGTTGCGGTACGAGGTACCCTCCGCCACACACCGTATGGTGGATTGCGGAGTATGTGTGTAGATGAAGAAAGCAACAGATCATTACATATAATACAAAAACAAACGCTAACTCTTTCACTTGCACTGCTCTCCGCATCTGGAACGAGTTCAATCAATTCAAGGTGAAAGGGTATCAAGGATAGGATTCGATAATGACATGGCTATCATGAGTGGAAGTAAAGAAGAATTACAGGATGTGTTGAACTGAAGGAACAGTCTAAGGAGTACAGAATACAAAGTGACAATAAATCGAAGAAAGACGGAAGTAATGAGAAGTAGCGAAATGAGAAGAACGACAATGTTAGCATCAGAAGTGGAGATCACGAGTCAGACTAAGTTAAGGAATTCTGCTACCTAAGAATCAAAATAACCCATGCGCACAGAGCAAGAAGGACATTAAAAGCAGACTATCACTGGCAAATAGGTCATTCCTGACCAAGAGAAGTCTACTGGTTTCCAACAAAGCTCTCAAGTTGTGGAAGGAATTGATAGTAATGAACGTTCACGTTATACAGTATGAGTAAATGCATTACATTTGCACTTAGATAATACTTATCTTGTCAAATCTTTCTCTTTGTCAGGGCTGGTTCCTTTGTTTATGTATAACATATTGAAAAGATTTTCTTCAGGAACATGTAAATGACAAGTCACTGGGACATTATGTTGCTTTTAATCATTTTCATCTATCATTTTCATGTTCTTAAAAGAATTTACAGTCACTTATTTGACGCTTTTCAAGTAGTGCTACTTCCTTGAGACATACAAGGAAGATAATCGATATGAGTGCAACATATCCCAAACTCAGTAGATGCTAAGGCCACTGATATGTGCTTGGAGCAAAAATGTTATATACAGGGTGCTACAAAAAGGTACGGCCAAACTTTCAGGAAACATTCCTCAGACACAAATAAAGAGAAGGTGTTATGTGGACATGTGTCCGGAAACGCATAATTTCCATATTAGAGCTCATTTTAGTTTCGTCCACCTGCGCTCAATGGAGCACGTTATCATGATTTCGTACGGGATTCTCTACCTGTGCTGCTAGAACATGTGTCTTTACAAGTACGACACAACATGTGGATCATGCGCAATGGAGCTCTTGCACATTTCAGTCGAAGTGTTCGTACGCTTCTCAACAACAGATTCGGTGACCGATGGATTGGTAGAGGCGGACCAGTTCCATGGCCTCCACGCTCTCCTGACCTCAACCCTCTTGACCTTCATTTATGGGGGCATTTGAAAGCTCGTGTCTACGCAACCCCGGTACCAAATGTAGAGACTTTTTGTGCTCTTATTGTGGACGGCTGTGATACAATACGCCATTCTCCAGGGCTGCCTCAGCGCATCAGGGATTCCATGCGACGGAGGGTGGATGCATGTATCCTCGCTAACGTAGGACATTTTGAACATTTCCTGTAACAAAGTGTTTGAAGTCACGCTGTTACGTTCTGTTGCTGTGTGTTTCCATTTCATGATTAATGTGATTTGAAGAGAAGTAGTAAAATGAGCTCTAACGTGGAAAGTAAGCGTTTCCCGACACATGTCCACATAACGTATTTTCTTTCTTTGTGTGTGAGGATTGTTTCCTGAAAGATTGGCAGTACTTTTTTGTAACACCCTGTATATATTGCCTAAGGATCATTACCAGTTACTGACTGCTCTGTCGTCGCAGTTCACTATTTCCCTGTGTTTGGTTACACTTTATTCTGTGAACTCAATCTGCTTTGCATGTGATTGTGAGCTAAACTTCCTTTAAACTCGAGTTCTGCTCCTCCTATGTAACATCGATTTTACATCAAGAAAATGTAACCGTGGGCCTGTGATTTATCGGAACAAACCTGGGTTTCACAAAACCGTATGCAGAAATAAATTTGGCAAGACTCCCTGGGGAATTGTGGCACGAATATACCTACAATCTGTTTTGTATTCGTGTTTTGTTGACGGGCGTAGTGACGAACTTTTTGTGAGTGCTGCAAATACAAGCCTTTCGGTCTATAGGGAATATTCTCGGTCGCATTATGATGGGGCTCCAGAACAAGAATCTCACCGGCTACACGAAAACATTCGTGCATTGCCACTTGCACAATATTTCACATGTATATGTTACTCATAGATGACAGGGTACAGTAATGATGTCTCTCATGTTGCCAAAATTAGTAGTACAGTTTTCTTAACCATTTTCTTGCTGGAAGTTTCTAAAACTTCCAACAAAGTGCAATTCTATTACTATCGACATTTTTCGTTATTCAGGAAAAATTTCACCCTTCTTATAATAATTTATTTCTTACCTAAGAACACATTTTTGTTTTCACAATAAAATGTGGATGCATCTACAAACTTTGAAAATGTTACAATAATTTTTTTTCGTCCCAAAGATGTTAGCGTGTCTGTCTGTTTCCACAGGTGAATTAAATTGAAAAATATTTTAATCATAATTTTTGTGATTTTAGCTGACAATAATTTTGTTTTGGAAAATACTGCGCCGCGCGGGGTTAGCCGAGCGGTCTCAGGCGCTGCAGTCGTGGACCTTACGGCTGGTCCCGGCGGAGGTTCGAGTCCTCCCTCAGGCATGTGTGTGTGTGTGTGTGTGTGTGTGTGTGTGTGTGTGTGTGTGTGTGTTTGTCCTTACGATAGTTTAGGGTTACGTAGTGTGTACGCTTAGGGACTGATGACCTTAGCAGTTAAGTCCCATAAGATTTGACACACATTTGAACATTTTTTTGAAAATACTGCATGAAGTGGTTCAAATGGCTCTGAGCACTATCGGAATTAACATCTGAGGTCATCAATCCCCAAGAACTTAGAACTACTTAAACCTAACTAACCTAAGGACATCACACACATCCATGCCCGAGGCAGGATTCGAACCTGCGACCGTAGCAGTCGTGCGGTCGCGGACTGAAGCGCCTAGAACTGGTCGGCCACTGCCGCCGGCTATACTTCATCATATTTTACACTTAAATTACAGAGATTTTGGCTGTTGTTGTTGTGGTCTTCAGTCCTGAGACTGGTTTGATGCAGCTCTCCATGCTACTCTATCCTGTGCTAACTTCATCTCCCAGTACCTACTGCAACCTACATCCTTCTGAATCTGCTTAGTGTATTCATCCCTTGGTCTCCCTCTACGATATTTACCCTCCACGCTGCCCTCCGATACTAAATTTGTGATCCCTTCATGCCTCAGAACATGTCCTACCAACCGATCCCTTCTTCTAGTCAAGTTGTTCCACAAACTCCTCTTCTCCCCAATCCTATTCAGTACCTCCTCATTAGTTATGTGATCTACCCATCTAATCTTCAGCATTCTTCTGAAGCACCACATTTCGAAAGCTTCTATTCTCTTCTTGTCCAAACCATTTATCGTACATGTTTCACTTCCATACATGACTACACTCCACACAAATACTTCCAGAAACGACTTCCTGACAATTAAATCTATACTCGATGTTAACAAATTTCTCTTCTTCAGAAACGCTTTCCTTGCCATTGCCAGTCTACATTTTATATCTTCTCTACTTCGACCATCATGTTATTTTGCTCTCCAAATAGCAAAACTCCTTTACTACTTTAAGTGTCTCATTTCCTAATCTAATTCCCTCAGCATCACCCGACTTAATTCGACTAAATTCCATTATCCATGTTTTGCTTTTGTTGATGTTCATCTTATACCCTCCTTTCAAGGCACTGTTCATTCCGTTCAACTGCTCTTCCAAGTCCTTTGCTGTCTCTTACAGAATTACAGTGTCATCGACGAACCTCAAAGTTATTATTTCTTCTCCATGGATTTTAACACCTACTCCGAATTCTTCTTTTGTTTCCTTCGCTTGCTCAATATACAGATTGAATAACATCGGGGAGAGGCTACAACCCTGTCTCACTCCATTCCCAACCACTGCTTCCCTTTCATACCCGTCGACTCTTATAACTGCCATCTGCTTTCTGTAAAATTGTAAATAGCCTTTCGCTCCCTGTATTTTACCCCTGCTACCTTGAGAATTTGAAAGAGAGTATTCCAGTCAACATTGTCAAAAGCTTTCTACAAATGCTAGAAACGTAGGTTTGCCTTTCATTAATCTTTCTTCTAAGATAAGTCGTATGGTCGGTATTGCCTCATGTGTTCCACTAAAATTTGTTATTTTACCTACCTGCCAATACTGTAAGATGGTGAGATGCACTTCGTCTCTCTGTATTCGTTACTAGTATTAGCGTTGCAAAGACCCTGAAAAAAAGAATGAAAGCGCTCTACTGACTCCAAACGTTTGATCACCCGAGAGAAAATTTAATTTCCTTGGTAGTCGCAGTTCAGTTTTGTCAAAGGACTACCGGTTTCAGTAGCATCTTGCGGCAACTCTTCGTTCGACAAGATCCAAGTGCAAAGACTTAACATAGCAGCTCAAATTTTGCTTCTTATACACGGTGTGGATTGTTTAATTCATTATGTTGCGTTGCACTGGGGTGACAAATGCCACGGTATACCTTTTATTATCGTAACGGACGCCTTTTTTCCCGGCGTAGTGCAGTAGCTCGACGTGGCAGGGACTCTACAAGTCGTTGGAAATCCCCTGCAGAAATACTGAGTCATTCTGCCCCTATAGCCGCCCACAAATGCGAAAATGTTGCTGGTGCAGGATGTCGTGCACGATCTGACCTTTCGATTATGTCCTATAAATGTTCGATGGAACTCATGTCGGGAGATTTTGTGATTATATTTTTCACTCGGGCTGTCCAGAACGTTCTTCAAACCAACAGCGAACAATTCTGGACTGGTGACATGACGCACTGTCATCTATAAATGTTTCATCATTTTCTGGGAAGTCCATTAAAGGCCTCCGAATGGCCTCCAAGTAGCCGAAGATAACCACATCCATTGCATGCTATATAAGTACAGCCCAAACCATTATGGAGCCATCACTGTCTTGGACAGTGCTTTGTTGACAACTTTACTCCATGGCTCCGTTGGGTCTGTGCCACACTCGAAACCTACCATCATCTTTTAGCAATTGAAATCAGGACTCCTCAATCCAAGGCACGGTTTTCCAGTCGTCTAGGGTCCAATCGACATGGCCACGAGCCCAGGAGATGCGATGCAGACTGTGTCCTGTTCTTAGCAAAGGCGCTCGCGTCGGGCGTCTGCTGCTATAACCTAATAACGCCAAATTTCGTCGTACTGTCCTAAGGGATACGTTGTCCGCCCTTGATAACTGAGTGGTCAGCGTGACGGAATGATAAACCTAACGGCCCGGGTTCGATTCCCAGCCGGGTCGGAGGTTGTCTCCACTCTGGGACTGGGTGTTTTGTTGTCATTATCAATTCCTCCCCATCGGCACGCAAGTCGCCGAAGTGGCGTGAACTCGAAAGACTTGCACTAGGCCTTGGGTCTACCCGACGGGTGGCACTTGCCACACGGCATTTCCACTTCCAACGGATACGTTCATCGTACGTCTCGTATTGATTTCTACGGATCTTTCAGCAAAGGTCGCCATCGTCGCCGCTCTGTGTCGTTAAGTGAAAGCAATCGGCCACTGCTTCGCCCGTGCTGAGCGGTAAAGCCTGAAACTCGGTATTCTCAGCGTTTTCGGAATATTAAATTCTTAACGATTTCCGAAACCCAGGCGCTACAGTCTGGAAACGCGCTACCGCTACGGTGGCAGGTTCGAATCCTGCCTCGGGCATGGATGTGTGTGATGTCCTTAGTTTAGTTAGGTTTAAGTAGTTCTTACTTCTAGACGACTGATGACCTCAGAAGTTAAGTCCCATAGTGCTCAGAGCCATTTCAACGATTTGATTTCCGAAATGGAATGTCTCCTGTGCCTAGCTCCAACTACCATTCCGCGTTCAAAGTCACTTAGTTTCAGTCATGCGGCCACAATCACGTCGGAAATCCTTTCACATCAATCACCTGAATACTTATGACAACACCGCTAATGCACCGCCGTTTTATACCCTGTGTACGCGATGCTATCGCCATCTGCACCTATGCATGTCGCTAATCCATGACATTTGTCACCTCAGTGTACTTAGTTTGTTACATTTCATGTTTTATGTGATTTTAGGTATATTTTACCTTTTGACGTTTTTGAGAAATAAAAATAAAAAAAATCTCTCTGTACATATGTGGCACGCTTGTCACATCGAGCCGCAGTTCGCATGTGTATTAAGCGTGGCGTCGATCTTCACCTGTATGCCACGACACATCCACTAAGGAACCAGAGTATGTCTATTCCGCTCCAAGCATAAGCGGGTGCTCTTATTTTAAGCTTGCATTATGTACATTGCGTTAGCTGCCATTGAGAAACACTTTAAGTACATGAATCCAACTCAGTATTTTAGCCATGCACTTTATGCTAGTGATCGCATTCCGCCCTAATGATGCTACACTACAGGCCATTACAATTGGTCCACCAAGAAGAAATGCAGATGATAAACGGGTACTCATTGAACAAATATATTGTACTAGACATTTTCACGCAATTTGGGTGCATAGATCCTGAGAAATCAGTGCCGACAACAACCAACTCTGGCCGTAATAACGGCCTTGATAGGCCTGGGCATTGAGTCAAACAGAGCTTGGATGGCGTTACAGGTACAGCTGCCCATGCAGCTTCAACACGATACCACAGTTCATCAAGAGTACTGACTGGTTTATTGTGATGAGCCAGTTGCTCGGCCACCATTGACCAGACGTTTTCAATTCGTGAGAGATCTGGAGAATGTGCTGGCCGGGGCAACATTAGAACATTTTCTGTATCCAGAAATGCCCGTACAGGGCCTGCAACATGCGGTCGTCCGTTTTCCTGCTGAAATGTAGGGTTTCGCAGGGATCGAATGAAGGGTAGAGCCACGGGTCGTAACAAATCTGAAATGTAACGTCCACTGTTCAAAGTTCCGTCAATGCGAACAAGAGGTGACCGAGACGTGTAACCAATGTCACCCCATACCATCACGCCGGGTGATTACGAATGCACGTTTCCAATATTCGCTCACCGCGATGTCGCCAAAAACGAATGCGACCATCACGATGCTGTAAACAGAACCTGGATTCATCGGAAAAAATGACTGTTTGCCATTTGTGCACCCAGGTTCGTCGTCGAGTACACCATCGCAGGCGCACCTGTCTGTGATGCAGCGTCGAGGGTAATCGTAGCCATGGTTTCCGAGCTGATAGCCCATGCTGCTGCAAACGTCGTCGAGCTGTTCGTGCAGATGGTTGTTGTCTTGTAAATGTCCCCATCTGTTGACTCAGGGATCCAGACGTGGCTGCACGATCTGTTACAGCCATGTAGATAAGATGCCTCTCATCTCGACTGCTAGTGATAAGAGGCCGTTGGGATCCAGCACAGGGTTCCGTATTACCCTCCTGAACTCCCCGATTCCATATTTTGCTAACAGTGATTGCATCTCAACAAAAGTGAGCAGGAATGTCACCATACGATAATCGGCAATCGCGATAAGCTACAATCCGACCTTTATCAAAATCGGAAACGTGATGGTATGCATTTCTCCTCCTTACACGAGGCATCACAACAACGTTTCACCAGACAACGCCGGTCAACTGCTGTTTGTGTATGAGAAATCGGTTGGAAACTTTCCTCATGTCAGCACGTTGTAGGTGTCGCCACCGGCGCCAGTGTGAATGCTCTAAAAAGCTAATCATTTGAATATCACAGCATCTTCTTCCTGCCTGTTAAATTTCCCGTTTGTAGCACGTCATCTTCGTGGTGTAGCAATTTTAATGGCCATTAGCGTATATACTCTTAGTCCACTGAAAAGTGAGCAGCGTTTGCCGTGGGGGAAATGGACATTACCGAAAGAACGCTCCAATTCGAAGACAGGAACAATAGTAATCAGCTTTCTTTCTAGTTATGCTGTGCTGTGCTTTGCTGTGGTGCATTGAAGCATAGCTGAGGAACACTTGGAGGAATTTTAGACAAGTCTGTCATTCGTTTGAAAGTATTGTGGAAATAACACTAGTGAGGGGGGGGGGAGTGTGGATGAGACGGGGTGACGTAAAAATGTCCGAAATCGACCTTTGGTTGAGTTGAAATAGTTTCTAAAGTGTAATGTGTAAAATGTCGCTTTATTTTTCTGTGTATTTTTTCAAATGGTTCAAATGGCTCTAAGCACTGTGAGACTTAACATCTGAGGTCATCTGCCCCTCGACTTAGAACTACGTATAGCTAGCTAAGGACACCACTCAAATCCATGCTCAAGGCAGGATTCAAACCTGCATTTTGTTATCCAGATCTTGATAATTAGTACTACTGTGAACCAATAACTTCATCAATTTGTTTTGGGATCAAGCATCAAGCCACACGGCTGAATACCACAGACAAATGTAACATTCTTATTGCAGGAGCATGGAGCGAAACAAAAGAGATCAGACATACATGTATGCAATGTATGTCACATGCACATGTGTTCAAGATCTTCTCGTAATCTAAATGATCGATTGCCAGTAAACACATTGTACATACTACTGCCTGGTAAGATACACCAGGGTTAAAATCCACCAATGTGTCATTATTGTGAGGATGATAAAGAGCTGATTGACAGAGAAGGGTTAAAGAGGAGATGGACAGAGAGAGCCGCGAAAGGGAGCAGAGGTGATGGGCTGATGGGGGAGGAGGAGATGGACACTGGGAGAGGGAGATGGACACTGGGAGAGGGAGAGGGAGAGGGAGAGGGAGAGGGAGAGGGAGAGGGAGAGGGAGAGGGAGAGGGAGAGGGAGAGGGAGAGGGAGAGGGAGAGTAGAAGATGAGAAAGAGGCCAAAGGAGAAGATGGGCAGAGAGAAAGAGGTAAGAGAAGATGGACTGAGAGAAAGGGGCCACAGGAGATGGGGACAGAGAGAGAGAAGGAAGAAGAGGATATAGACTAATATTTATCTCTTTTTTAAATCAGTTTTCTGATTGGTTTGATACAGCTTGTCACCAATCCCCCTCCTATGCCACCCTCTGCATCTCAAGAGTAGATGTATTCCAATCTCTTTCTTCCTCTACAGTTTTTTCCTTCTACAGCTCCCTCCAGTATCACAGAACTCATTCCACGATGCCTTAATGGATGGCCACTCATCCTGTCTCTTCTCCTTGTCGTTGATTCCCACATATTCCTTTTCTCTCCTGTTCAGCGCCAAGTATCCTCATTCCTTATCTTGTCAGTCCATCTCATTTTCAACATTCATTTGTGGCAACACATCCGAAATGCTTTGATTCCTTTCTATTCCGGTTATTCCGAGTCCATGTTTCACTACCATGCACAGCTGTGCTCCAAAGGCATATTCTCTGGGATGTTTTCCTTAAATTAAGGTCTATCTTTGACAGTAGTTGACTTATTTTGTCCAGAAACGCTCTTTTTGCCAGTGCTAGTCTATCTTTGATCTCCTCCTAGCTCCATCCGTCTTGGGTCATTTTGCTGCCTAGTTAGTAGAATTACTTAACTTTAGCTGCTTGTTTACCATCAATCCAGATGCTAAATTTCTTGCTTCTCTAATTTCTGCTACTTCTTTTTACTTACGTCTTTCTTCAGTTTACTGTCAATCCATATTGTATACTAGACTGTTCATCCCACCCAGCAGATCATGTAATTCTTCTTCACTTTCATCCAGGATAGCAATGCCATCACCTCTAATTTTAATTTCACTACGGAACCTTTCTGTTATTTCCAACATAGCTTCTTCGATTTACAGACTGAACAGTAGGGGCGAAAGGCTTCATCCGTGTCTTACACGCTTTTTGATCCGAGATCTTTGTTGTTGGTCGTCATGAAGTAATAGGAGATTTTAATAAAAAGTTACTCGCAACTCTACGTTTCTCAGCTGGTGGCACGTCAGTGTAAAAAGTGTAGCAAAGGGTTATCCCTACTCTCTATCACACAGATAGCGATTGAGGAAAAGTTTCCTTCTGGCATCCTTCAGTGTATTTACTTAAACTAAGAAAATTCTGAAAACGTTAAATATTTGAGCAAATTATGTGTCTGATGTAAAAATGTCAACATTTCCATGATATTTGTTATTATTAACATAGAATAATACTTTTAGAGACACAGAGAAGTTTCTGAGACAGCTTTGTTTTCATGTCTGCGTCTAAAGTAGGACCTGCGTATCTACAGCAATAACAAATTTCAGTAGAGCTGTGAAATGCTCAAGAAAGTAAATTAAACAATACAGTTAAGTACTAAATAGCATACAATACACAGAAATTTACTTTCAACAAATTAATTCATGAGTACCTTTGGGTTTTCAGAAGTTGGCTGCCCGAAGACATGCTACATACAGAAAACTGTCACATCTCTCCAAGTTTCGATTCGTGATAAGCATCAAAGTCTTCTTGTTGAACACACAGATAGGACACCCAGCGAACAGGTTTTCCGATGTGGACTGGTATCACGGCTTTGCAAGCAATTCGTGTCAGCGACTTCGATGAATGGGAGGCATCTACTAAGGTTTCGGTCATAAGAAAAGGTGTCCATAATGAGCACGTGTGGTTTGGGTTTAGAGTTGGAGACCTACTCTACGCACTGACAAGTGTCAATTTTCTATACGTATTTTATTTGTGCAGTCATCTCATGAAACTGCAGAGGCAACTATGAACAACACAGTGCTTACGTTTCTGCTCCTCGTTTAAGTGACACGATCCACTGTCGTCTTCCTCCACTTTCTTGGTTTTCTTTGACTTAGTGTCACACGCCGGCACTGCAGAAGTCGCCCTACGCCGAATTGCTCTCCATTCTGTAGAACAGTCGTGGGTAACCTTTGGAGCCCTGCAAGCCTGATTCACAAAATTGCTATAGCTCGCGGGGCGGCTTGTCACGTGACTTGACAACAGCGCTCCTAACTCATAAAGGGCGTAGCGCTCGTAACGTTGATGTTCGTTGTGTAACGCACCGTTGTTAATAGCACCCCTTGCCGACACGCCACGCCAACAAGTTGTGCATCAAAGCAAGCATTTCTGAGAGTACATTCATACAACACCGTTAGTAAAGAAACAATGTTCGCGCCCCTTAAATAAATGTAAACAGTTCCTTATTGTGGAACCTGCAGCATAGTATTTACTACTCAAATTTGACATACGCCCAACAACAACACCAGCACATGTACTGATGTAGATAACAAAGCGGAAAAAAGCTTACACACTGAAATAAAATATGAAGTAGCGTACTGTTTTCCAGTTATCTGCATAATAAATGTAAACTACTGAATATTAAATATCAAACATTTTGAAAGGTCACGATGGAAAATGAACACTTACTCATTATAAATTACTCTCAGTTTTGATAGTTACACTGGTGTCATGCGTCCACATTGGACAACAACTGTTTACTAATGTTAAAATGCGAGAGAATAGCAGAACGAAATACTGCAGTGAGACAGGCCATCATAGGCGACGAGGAATTAGGAGTAGATTTGCGATTTTTGTTGTCAGGTAAGTCATTAAAGTGTTTCTAGTACAGAGTGTTAAAATACAGTTTGTTACAGTTTTTAGTACATTACAATACCGCCCATTAAAATAGCTACACCAAGAAGAAATGCAGATGATAAATGGGTATTCATTGGAGAAATATATCATACTAGAATATACATGTGATTACATTTTCACGAATTTTGGGTGCATAGATCGTGAGAAAATAGTACCAAGAACAACCACCTCCGATCATGATAACGGCCTCGATAAGCCTGGGCATTGAGTCAAACAGAGGTTGGATGCCGTGTACAGGCACAGCTGCCCATGCAGTTTCAACACGGCACCACAGATCATCAAGAGTAGTGACTGGCGTATTGCGACGAGCCAGTTGCTAGGCCACCATTCACCAGACGTCTTCAACTAGTGAGATGTGGAGAATGTGCCGGCCAAGGCAGCAGTCGAACATTTTCTGTATCCAGAAAGGCCCGTACAGGACCTGAAACATGCGATCGTGCATTACTTGCTGAAATGTAGGGTTTCGCAGAGACCGAACGAATGGTACAGCCACGGGTCGTAACACATCTGAAATGTAACGTCCACTGTTCAAAGTGCCGTCAATGCGAACGAGAGGCGATAGAGACGTGTAATCAATGGCATGCCATACCATCACACTGGGCGATACGCCAGTATTGCGATGACGAATACACGCTTCCAATGTGCGTTCACCTCAATGTCGCCAAACACGGATGCGACCATCATGATGCCGTAAACAGAACCTGGACTCATCCGAAATAATGACGTTTATCCATTCGAGCACCCAGGTTCGTCGTCGAGTACAACATCGCAGGAGCTCCTGTCTGTGATGCAGCGTCAAGGGTAACCGCAGAGATATTCTCCGAGCTGATAGTCCATGCTGCTGGAAACGTCGTCGAACTGTTCGTGCAGATGGTTGTCGTCTTGCAAACGTCCCCATCTGTTGACTCAGGGATCGAGGCGTGGCTGCACGATCCGTTACAGCCATGCGGATAAGATGCATGTTATCTCTACTGCTAGTGATACGAGACCGTTGGGATCCAGCACGGCGTTCCGTATTACCCACCTGAACCCACCGATTCCATATTCTGCTAACAGTCATTGTATCTCGACCAACGCGAGCAGCACGGTAAACCGCAATCGCAATAGGTTACCTTCCGACCTTTATCAAAGTCGGAAACGAGATGGTACGAATTTCTCCTCCTTACACGAGACATCACAACAACGTTTCAGCAGGCAACGCCGGTCAGCTGCTGTTTGTGTATGAGAAATCCGTTGGAAACCTTCCTCATGTCAGCACGTTGCAGGTATCGCCACCTGCGCCAGCCACGTGCGAATGTTCTGAAAAGCTAATCACTTGCCTATCACAACATCTTCTTCCTGTCGGTTAAGTTTCGCGTCTGTAGCACGTCATCTTCGTGGTGTAGAAACTTTAATGGCCAGTTGTGCATTATACAATACAGAAGAAAGAATAACGCAGCAGATTGGTGAATATCCGAAAATGCGTCACTGGTGGTTTATAAGGCGTGTGGCTCGCTTTCTATCCCACGAATTCTTTCCGCGGGCAGAATCCGGCCCACTTACTGCTGTTAGCCCATATGGGCTGTAGAGCTTCCCAACGGCGAACCATCATTGTCCCCACAGTGTCTCGATGAGTAGCATATCTGGTTCATATCGCTGTCTCAGGAAGCATCTTGTCTCTTCGGCATTCGGCGAATACCACGCGTCTCCCGCTGCCTAAACAGAACGCCGCAGATTAACCCAGTAGTGGTAGCACGCATGTGAACGACCAACGTTGGCGCGTCGCAGCTCGAGACGACCTGCTACCTCACAGCGTCGCGCTTGTTTCGCCTGCAGAGGCGGGGAGCACGCGCAGTCGGCCGCCAGTTACTGGTAGGCTGTAGAAATTACTTTTCTTCTTTCACCCAGCCCGGAGAACTGCAGCAGCCGCGTTATTTTTGGAGTACCTCATTAAAAAGGACGAAACAGAAGGGAAACGCTGGAGCAGCGGTAACGGGAAAACAGCTGCCAGCAGGCGGGTCGACGAGAAGTTAGTCACTGGTGGAGATGTTCGTCATGTGGCCTGTAAAGGTGAAATAACGCGCTGCCATGGCAAAGTGCAGTAAAAGAAATAAGGTAGGAAAGTGTTGAGGAAACAAATAACATTACAGTTAGGAGCAGCTACAGTGAAGTTAGCCCAAAGGGTTCAAAATGGTTCAAATGGCTCTGACCACTATGGGACTTAACTTCTGAGGTCATCAGTTCCCTAGAACTACTTGAACCTAACTAACCTAAGGACATCACGCATATCCATGCCTGAGGCAGGATTCGAACCTGCAACCGTAGCAGCAGCACGGTTCCGGACTGAAGCGCCTAGAACCGCTCGGCCACAATGGCTGGCTTGGTATGAACATATCTTAGTTAATTCTATGGAGAACCTCTCCTTTCCTTCTCTTATCAGTCCACCTAATTTTCAGTATCCTTCTATAGCACCACATGTCAACTGCTCCTATTCTCTAGTTTTAAACCATCAAACTAAGTTCTCGGTACCTTTAATAACTGTTAAAATGATTGTACGGAGGATATTCGTTTATTGAGGTACGATCAGTTCCGAAATGGAAACCGCAGTGAAAACCAAAAATGTTTCATCTGCAACTGTTAGCTACACCTTCCAGTTACATGCCTGCCTATTAGCCCCTCCAAATTCGACATTTGTCATACCATTGTACCAACTTTCCAACTGCCTCGTCATAGAAGGCAACCGACTGAAGTTTCCGCCAATTCCCTACACAGGCTGTAGCTAGGTATCTGTGCCAAAATGTTGTCTTCATAGCCAGTGTTTCACGTGGACAGAGATGTACTCAGAGGGAGCCAACTCCAGGCTGTATGGTGGGTGATAAAACACTTCCCATCGTTAACACGGCAGGAGCGGGTTCATTCACCTGCAGAATGTGACCGAGAATTCTCATGCTGAAGGAAATGCATGATAGTTACAATTGTGTGCTGCGTGAAATCAGGGTAAACCTCTCGTCAGCCATTCACACTTTGTGACAGACTCTATTTTCTAGACATCTTTAGGTGCTCACTGTACGGTCAGAAATGAAAAGAGTGTCTTGACATTATCAACGGGCATACTAGAGACACTGCCCACACACAGTCATCTGATTTTCACTGTTGTTTCCATTTCGTGACTGATCGGACCTGAACAGACGAATAGCTGTCGCATACAAGTGCATTCATCTGACGACAGCAAGTTATTGAACGAGGCCCATTCTTAGCCACTCTGCAGAGGCAGCCGAGTCGCCTCTTACTATCTACTCACGGTGCAACACATATATAAAGTGATGTCCATTTCCAAACATCCGGTTGCCGGTACTCCATCCGAATAGTCCATACAAGTTGCTGTGGCCTTCTCCACCAGACATCACGGCACCTAGAGTATCAGCAACCGAACTGACAGCCGGCAGCCGCGGGCTGCCCGCTTCGCAGGCACTCCGAGGCACTACTCAATCGACAGGCAATATTGATGAACGGCCACAACAAGAACAGCAACACAGCGAAGACACCAGCGGCCACCAGGGGCCAATACCAGCCCACATAATCATACGGAAGAGGTCGCTGCAGATCCCGGAACTATTTTCACACGTCAAACCACGTGATGGAAAATATTTCTGAGGTACTAATTCGCGGCAGCGCTATAAAGGCCGGCGCTCGGCCGAACATTGGCAGTTCATCAACCGCCAGCAGACGTTGATAGCTGCCACCCTGGCAGCAAGGCTTGGATCTTGTCACTGATCTCAAGATTAAGCTCGGTATATCGGAGAAGTCTCTGGTGGAGACTAGTAGGAAATGATTTCAGTTGTTTTTTATATTATTCTTGTATGTAGTTGTGATTGGAATTGGTGTTATAATTGGAGAATTTGTTTTGGTTAATTGAAAAGTCCAATAAATTGTTTTTGGACTTTGATCGTTAGTTTCTTCTGCTTATGCAGACATACCACAAGTGAGGTTAGCCTGTCGCGAGGCAACTAGTCTATGCGAAGGACTATCTCGAACAGTCTGGTGTGGCAGGCATTTCAGTTGTTAGACAGGGATGGAGGAAAAGATATCCTTTGGTGACTGAAAGGCCCACATGACGGAACACAACAAGCCCACCACTCCGCCTACTGTTTTAAAAAGGAGTTTTTTGTCTCCTTTCGAAGGATTGTGAGCATATGATTCAAAGCCAGTGGACAATTTCGGGTGTGATGTTATCTTCGTTCATCGTGTCACTGAAACCCGACTGCCAAACCACTTCCTGATATAGCATGCAGAGCCGTGGCCAGTCAAGCAGACACTGCAGCATATGAGACTCTTTGGTGGAGGGAAGTTTCTTATCTCCAATGACTCTCTTAGTGGTCGGCAGCTGTTCATCAAATGTTCCCAGCAGACTCAATAGTCCAGGTGGTCCACGTAACTTTCCACCTACTGAACACGTAGGAGAAAAAGCTGGTCTTCTGCTGGGTCGCTGGATACATGGAATGCTGAAGCTATCAGCACGGAAAGCAGCCTTCCAGGTAAATACCACACTTCCACTTCACGTCACCCTACACGCTGTTGTGTCATGGCTGACACTCTGAAGCAGTGGTTGTTATGGTAGCGCAAAACAGTGGATTGCATCAACACTGGTGGATGATAACTTAAATTGTAGGAAGATCCAAACACCCAAAAACACTTTAAAACTAAACTATGATTAAACTGGATGGGATTCCAGAAGCCACACAGAATGTCAATAATTTTGTTACTGTTGTCCTGTCGTCACCTAAAACTGAAACTAGTTCCCTCAGAACATCAGAGTCTTCCTTCTTATCAGCGTAAAAAGGAACATGGCAAATCATTTTTCAATGTCAATAAACTTGACCAACATCCGTATACATTAAGATATTTCATTTTATTCTGAAAGCGACTATTCTTGGCAATTCATTTTGCCATCTTCAGGTTCCATATTCCGACCACTGTGGCCGAGCGATTCTAGGCGCTTCACTCCGAAACCGCGCTGCTGCTACGGTTCCAGGCTCGAATCCTCCCTCGAGCATGGATGTGTGTGATGTCCTTAGGTTAGTTAGGTATAAGTAGTTCTAAGTCGGACGAGTCTCGTTTCAAATTATATCGAGAGGATGGACGTGTACGAGTATGGAGATAGACTCATCAATCCATTTACCCCGCAAGTAACCAAAGGAGTGTTCATGCTGTTGGAGGCTCTATAATGGTGTGAATGAGTGCAGTTGGAGTGATATGGGACCCCTGATACGTCTAGATACGACGTCCGAAAGCATCCTGTCTGACCACCAGCATCCATTCATGTCCATCGTCCATTCCGACGGACAACGCCACACCCCACACGTCCATAACTGCTACAGAATGGCTCCAGAAACACTGTACTAAGTTTAAACAGTTC
Source organism: Schistocerca serialis cubense (assembly GCF_023864345.2). NCBI lineage: Eukaryota > Metazoa > Arthropoda > Insecta > Orthoptera > Acrididae > Schistocerca > Schistocerca serialis. The sequence continues at coordinate 216,296,507 of NC_064647.1, read as the reverse complement.
CACTGGCCACCAAACTCTCCAGACATGAAAGTTATTGAGCATATCTGGGATGCCTTGCAATATTCTGTTGAGAAGAGATCTCCTTCCCTCATATTCTTACGGAATGTTGGACAGCCTTCCAGGATTCATGGTGTCAGATCCCTCCAGTACTATTTCAGACGTCTAGTCCATGCCACATCGTGACGCGGCACTTTTGCATTCTCACGGGGTACCTACAGCGTATTAGGCAGATGTACCAGTGTCTTTGGTTCTTTAGTGTATAACCAAGTGGGCGAGAGCTGCTGTTGTGCCTTCCGAGTAGGATCCTGTCCATTGTCGTCCGGTCTTTGGTGGACTGTACTCGGTCGGGAATTGGTCGAGGCGAAGTCGATGTCTTCATCCTCAGCGCCGCCCGTGGCGCTGGTGAAACTCATGCAAGTGGCGAGTCTCTATGGCACTCCCACCAACTCGCATATTTGTGGCTCTTACGCCCTGTCTGTGTCTTGTTCGGACGGCACAGCAATTCTGAAGGCTTATAGGTATGTAATAGGGTCTGGGAGGGTTTAGAAAACAAGTAACATATTCTTCTACCCACTGAAATAGGCTGTGTTCGCCTTTATGTGCCTGTGGGGGCAATTGTCTCCAAATGTTGATTGCGTGTAGTTGCCATCGCGATGTTGTCTCGCTAACAGGTTCGGATGGTCCTGCATTCACTGTCCTCTTTAACTCCTGTCGGCTTTGGGAGTGATTTTGTCATGAAACCCCTCTCCGTTCCCTGTCACCGTGATGCTTTTCCGATCCAAATGTTTATCTCGTGTTTCCTGGCCACATGTGTTTCACCATTGCTTGGACACATTGGACAGCACATCCCGAAACATCAACAAATCCATGAAGTTCACCCACAGTATGGCCATGGGTACTGCCGAAAACGGATTGTCCCTTTTTGGCGCACCATCACGAAGTTACATTTACCCATATTTTCGTGCAGCTTCAGCTTGAAACATAAATGTCTCAGTGATCGATACTGGCTTGCGCTCATACAGTGGTAGTGCGCATGCGATTCTGCACATGCCTCCGTCGCTGCGCATTCTGTAAAGTCTTAGGGATTCATCTGTGTGTACCCACTGGAGGGAATAATTTTTTGTCCGGAAAGCTTCTTTGTTCATGTAAAGCGTTGGAAGACACAGAAATTAGGAATGGGAGGGATCATGTACACCAGATGAAGCGATTCCAAGGCTAGAAGCTTCAAATTTGATCATGGCTTCGTAAAATGTAGACCATTTAATTGCAGCCTGAAGCAATTTTTTTTTCTAATTTACCAAACGACTGCGTTCGCTGTAGCCTCATCAATGATTGAAAGATTTACTCCAAGTTGAGCCATGCTGCGGCATGTAGGTTTCCGCCCTCTGTTTGGAGGCCAGACCGTGTCTTTTAGTTGGCATGGTTGCAGTTGTTTGTTTTCTTCTTGTCTTGACTGGCACCACTCGTTTCGATAGTGTTGCCTGCCCGCTAGTGGCAGCAGCGGCGGCTATCGATATGTAGTAACTCTTGCCCTATCATTGGGATGTCGTTGTTGTTTTTCAGTGTCGTGTGAGTGCTCAGAAGGAGCCAGGTTCATGCAGTGCTAGAGTTGGCATCCCTTCACTTCCAGCTTCAGGCAGTGTTGGCTCCGGTCACGCAGCTTGAGGCTGTTGCCAATGGGCATCACTGTGGGGGTCCGGATGGGGGTTTGTCGGGGACGGCCAGCTCGTCCCACGCATCCCCCGATCGGACTACGACTGTGGCTGCCCGGGTAGAGTGGGAGGTCGTCTCGAGGTGTGGCAGGGGGCGAAAGACATTCCGGAGGGCTGAACGGAAGGCCTCTCCAGTTTCTCTGACGAACTAGTTCCAGGCTCTGTCTCCGGCTGATACTGATCTTTGGCCAGAGATGGCTGCTTGTCCTGTTCCAGAGGTTGCCCCTCAGTCTGCAAGATCCGGGCAATTGCAGAGGGTGGGCTTCCTGGTAGTTGGGAGCTCCAATGTCAGGCGCGGAATGGGGCCCCTTAGGGATATGGCAGCAAGAGAGGGGAAAAAAATCAATGTGCAATCCGTGTGTATACCGGGGGGGAGTCATTCCAGATGTGGAAAGGGTGCTTCCGGATGCCATGAAGGGTACAGGGTGTACCCATCTGCAGGTGGTCGCTCATGTCGGCGCCAATGATGTGTGTCCCTATGGATCGGAGGAAATCCTCTCTTGCTTCCGGCGGCTATCTGATTTGGTGAAGACTGCCAGTCTCGCTAGCGGGATGAAAGCAGAGCTCACCATCTGCAGCATCGTCGACAGGACTGACTGTGGACCTTTGGTACAGAGCCGAGTGGAGGGTCTGAATCAGAGGCTGAGACGGTTCTGTGACCGTGTGGGCTGCAGATTCCTCGACTTGCGCCGTAGGGTGGTGGGGTTTAGGGTTCCGCTGGATAGGTCAGGAGTCCATTACACGCAGAAATTTGCTACACGGGTAGCAGGGGTTGTGTGGCGTGGACTGGGCGGCTTTTTTGGTTAGATGGCCTCGGGCAAGTACAGAAAGGGCAACAACCTCAAAGGGTGCGGGGCAAAGTCTCACTCATGGGAAAATTCCGGTAGTTGTGGGTGTTAGAGCTGTACCTTTTTTAGATTGAAGTCAGCTGATAGGTATTCCTGCTTAAGGGAAGTCTCTCTAACAAAGAAACCACTTTCTACAAAGCTTGGGTATCCGATTAATGAGGGAATTAGTATATTTCATCAAAATATACAAGGTATTAGAGATAAAGTTAGTGAACTGCTTATAGATGTTGACTCTGAAATTATTGGTATATCTAAACACTTCTTAAATAAGGAGATAATTCAGAGGTTTCCTTTACCAGGATACAGGTTGGTTGGCAGCTTTTCTAGGAGCCCTTTGCGGTGTGGGGGAGTAGCCATGTATGTGAAAAACGGTATCCCATTTGAGTCAATTGATGTTTCAAAGTACTGCACTGACAAGGTGTTTGAATGTTGTGCAGGTGTGGTTAAATTTAGTGGAGCTAAACTTCTTACTGTTGTTATTTATAGATCCCCAGACTCCGATTTCACAACATTTTTGCTAAAGCTAGAGGAGGTTCTTGGTTCACTTTATAGGAAATACAAAAAGTTAGTTACATGTGGTGACTTCAATATTAATTGTATAAGTGATTGTGCAAGGAAAAGGATGCTGGTAGACCTCCTTAATTCATATAATCTTATGCAAACCGTAATGTTTCCAACGAGAGTGCAAGGGAACAGTAGAACAACCATAGACAATATTTTTGTTCATTCGTCATTATTAGAAGGGCATTCTGTTAGCAAAAAGGTGAATGGCCTTTCATATCATGATGCACAAATTTTAAGTCTAAAAGATTTTTGTGCTGCAACACATGTTAAATATAGTTACCAACTTTTTAGGAAAGCTGATTCAGTTGCTGTACAGACTTTTGTAAACCTTATCAAGGAACAAGAGTGGTAAGATGTTTATAGTGCTGATACAGTAGACGATAAATATAACGCTTTCCTCAAGACTTTTCTCGTGCTCTTTGGAAGTTGCTTTCCGTTAGAACGTTCAAAACAGGGTACTAGCACAAACAGGCAGCCTGGGTGGCTGACTAAAGGGATAAGAATATCTTGTAGAGCAAAGTGGCAATTATATCAAAACGTTAGAAACAGTCAAAATCTAAATGCAGCAGCCCATTACAAACAGTATTGTAAGGTGCTTAAAAAAGTTATTAGGAAGGCAAAAAGTATGTGGTATGCAGATAGAATAGCTAAGTCTCAGGATAAAATTAAAACCATATGGTCAGTCGTAAAGGAAGTGGCTGCTCTGCAGAGACAGGTCGAGAATATAGAATCAATGCGTAGTGGGGATGTCCGTGTTACTGATAAGTCGCAAATATGTACACTACTTAATAATCACTTTCTGAATATAGCAGGTGAACTAAATAGAAACCTAGTCCCAACAGGGAATCATATAGTGCTCTTAGAAAAAAGTGTTCCGAGACTGTTACCTGAAATGCTCCTCCATGATACTGACAAGAGGGAGATTGAGTTAATAATTAAATCACTAAAGACCAAGAACTCTCATGGATATGACGGGGTATCTAGCAGAATACTGAAGTATTTTCCACGTATGTTAGCTCAGTACTTAGCCATATCTGTAACTTTTCCTTTAGGAGTGGTCGGTTTCCTGACCAATTAAAGTACTGGGTAGTGAAGTCACTTTATAAAAAGGGAGACAGGGATAATGTTGACAATTATAGACCTATTTCTATGCCATCGTTGTTTGCTACAGTTATCTAGAGGGTTGTATATACAAGGTTACTGCAGCATTTAAATTCACATAATTTGCTGTCAAATGTACAGTTTGGTTTTAGAAATGGCTTAACAACTGAAAATGCTATAGTCTCTTTTCTCTGTGAGGTTTTGGACGGATTAAATAAAAGGTTGCGAACGTTAGGTGATTTCTTTGATTTAACGAAGGCTTTTGACTGTGTTGACCACAAAATATTACTGCAGAAGTTGGAACATTATGGAGTAAGGGGAGTAGCTTACAATTGGTTCGCCTCCTACTTTAAGAACAGAAAGCAGAAGGTAATCCTCCGCAATATTGAGCGCGGTAATGATGTTCAGTCCCAATGGGGCACTGTTAAATGGGGCGTTCCCCAAGGGTCGGTGCTGGGGCCACTGCTGCTTCTTATTTATGTAAATGATATGCCTTCTAGTATTACAGGTGATTCAAAAATATTTCTGTTTGCTGATGACACCACCTTGGTAGTGAAGGATCTTGTGTGTAATATTGAAACATTATCAAATAATGTAGTTCATGATATAAGTTTGTGGCTTGTGGAAAATAATTTGATGCTAAATCACAGTAAGACTCAGTTTTTACAGTTTCTAACCCACAATTCAACAAGAACTGACAATTTAATCAGACAGAATGGGCATGTTATAAGCGAGACGGAACAGTTCAAGTTCCTAGGCGTACGGATAGATAGTAAGCTGTTGTGGAAAGCCCATGTTCAGGATCTTGTTCAGAAAGTAAATGCCGCTTTATTTACCATTAGAACAGTATCTGAAATAAGTGACATTTCAACACGAAAGGTAGTATACTTCGCATATTTTCATACGCTTATGTCATATGATATTATTTTTTGGGGTAATTCTTCTGATTCAAAAAGGGTATTTTTGGCTCAAAAACGGGCTGTTCGAGCTATGTATGGTGTAAGTTCGAAAACCTCTTGTCGACCCCTTTTCAATAGTCTGGGAATTTTGACATTGCCCTCACAGTATGTATTTTCTTCAATGTCGTTTGTTGTGTAGCAATATTAGCTTATTCCCAAGAGTTAGCAGCTTTCACTCAGTTAATACTAGGCAGAAATCAAATCTGCATGTGGAATGCACTTCCTTGACTCTTGTGCAGAAAGGAGTGCAGTATTCTGCTGCATCCATTTTCAATAAGCTACCACAAGAACTCAAAAATCTTAGCAGTAGCCCAAACACTTTTAAGTCTAAACTGAAGAGTTTCCTCATGGCTCACTCCTTCTATTCTGTCGTGGAGCTCCTGGAAGAGCTAAAAAATTAAGCAAATTCCAGTGTTACATTCTTGATTTTCTTTATTTAAACTAACGACTTGTCGCCTGAATATGTTTCTTATATTTCATTTTATCTGTTTCTACAATCGTGTTATAATTTCATGTATTGACTAGTTCCATGACCATGGAGACTTCTCCTAAATGTGGTCCCACGGAACAATAAATAAATTTAAAAAAATTAAAAAAAATAAAGTCAGGACATGCGGGGACCAAGCAGCAATTGAAATTGTGATTGTAAACTGTCGAAGCTGCATTGGTAAAGTACCGGAACTTCAAGTGCTGATGGAAAGCACCGAAGCTGAAATCGTTATAGGTACAGAAAGGTGGCTGAAGCCAGAGATAAATTCAGCCGAAATTTTTACAAAGGCACAGATGGTGTTTAGAAAGGATAGAGTGCATGCAACCGGTGGTGGCGTGTTAGTCGCTGTTAGTAGTAGTTTATCCTGTAGTGAAGTAGAAGTGGATAGTTCCTGTGAATAATTATGGGTGGAGGTTACACTCAACAACCGAGCTGAGTTAGTAATTGGCTCCTTTTACCGACCTCCCGACTCAGCAGCATTAGTGGCAGAACAATTGAGAGAAAATTTTGAATACATTTCACATAAATTTTCTCAGCATATTATAGTCTTAGGTGGAGATTTCAATTTACCAGATATAGACTGGCACACTCAGATGTGTAGTACGGGTGGTAGGGACAGAGCATCGAGTGACATTATACTGAGTGCACTATCCGAAAATTACCTCGAGCAATTAAACAGAGAACCGACTCATAGAGATAACATCTTGGACCTACTGATAACAAACAATCCCGAACTTTTCGACTCTGTAAGTGCAGAACAGGGAATCAGTGATCATAAGTCCTTTGCAGCATCCCTCAATATAAGAAAAGGGAGGAAGGTTTATCTGTTTAGCAAGAGTAATAGAAAGCAGATTGCAGACTACCTGACAGATCAAAACGAAAATGCTGTTCCGACACTGACAATGTTGAGTGTTTATGGAAAAAGTTCAAGGCAATTGTAAAATGCGTTTTAGAGAGGTACGTGCCGAGTAAAACTGTGAGGGACGGGACAAACCCATCGTGGTTCAACAACAAAGTTAGGAAACTACTGCGAAAGCAAAGAGAGCTTCACTCCAAGTTTAAACGCAGCCAAAACCTCTCAGACAAACAGAAGCTAAACGATGTCAAAGTTAGCGTAAGGAGGGCTATGCGTGAAGCGTTGAGTGAATTCGGAAGTAAAATTCTATGTACCGACTTGACAGAAAATCCTAGGAAGTTCTGGTCTTACGTTAAATCAGTAAGTGGCTCGAAACAGCATATCCAGACACTCCGGGATGATGATGGCATTGAAACAGAGGATGACACGCGTAAAGCTGAAATACTAAACACCTTTTTCCAAAGCTGTTTCACAGAGGAAGACTGCACTGCAGCTCCTTCTCTGAATCTTTGCACAAACAAAAAAATGGCTGACACCGAAATAAATGTCCAAGGAATAGAAAAGCAACTGAAATCACCCAACAGAGGAAAGTCCACTGGACCTGACGGGATACCAATTCGATTCTACACAGAGTACGCGAAAGAACTTGACCCCCCCCCCCCCCCCTTCTAACAGCCGTGTACCTCAAGTTTCTAGAGGAACGTAAGGTTCCAAATGATTGGAAAAGAGCACAGGTAGTTTCAGTCTTCAAGAAGGGTCGTCGAGCAGATGCCCAAAACTATAGACCTATATCTCTGATGTCGATCTGTTGTAGAATATTAGAACATGTTTTTTGCTCGCGTATCATGTCGTTTTTGGAAACCCAGAATCTACTCTGTGGGAATCAACATGGATTCCGGAAACAGCGATCGTATGAGACCCAACTCGCTTTATTTGTTCATGAGACCCAGAAAATATTAGGTACAGGCTCCCAGGTAGATGCTATTTTCCTTGACTTTCGGAAGGCGTTCGATACAGTTCTGCACTGCCACCTGATAAACAAAGTAAGAGCCTACGGAATATCAGACCAGCTGTGTGACTGGATTGAAGAGTTTTTAGCAAACAGAACACAGCATATTGTTATCAATGCAGAGACGTTGACAGACGTTAAGGTAACCTCTGGCGTGTCACAGGGGAGTGTTATGGGACCATTGCTTTTCACAATGTATATAAATGACCTAATAGATAGTGTCGGAAGTTCCATGCGGCTTTTCGCGGATGATGCTGTAGTATACAGAGAAGTTGCAGCATCAGAAAATTGTAGCGAAATGCAGGAAGATCTGCAGCGGATAGGCACTTGGTGCAGGGAGTGGCAACTGACCCTTAACATAGACAAATGTAATGTATTGCGAATAAATAGAAGGGTCCTTATTGAATGATTGTATGATAGCGGAACAAACACTGGCAGCAGTAACTTCTGTAAAATGTCTGGGAGTATGCGTGCGGAACGATTTGAAGTGGAATGATCATATAAAATTAATAGTTGGTGAGGCGGGTACCAGGTTGAGATTCATTGGGAGAGTGGTTAGAAAATGTAGTCCATCAACAAAGGAGGTGGCTTACAAAACACTCGTTCGACCTATACTTGAGTATTGCTCATCAGTGTGGGATCCGTACCATACCGGGTTGACGGAGGAGATAGAGAAGATCCAAAGAAGAGCGGCGCGTTACGTCACAGGGTTATTTGGTAAGCGTGTTAGCGTTACGGAGATGTTCAACAAACTCAATTGGCAGACTCTGCAAGAGAGGCGCTCTGCATCGCGGTGTAGCTTGCTCGCCAGGTTTCGAGAGGGTGCGTTTCTGGATGAGGTATCGAATATATTGCTTCCCCCTACTTATACCTCCCGAGGAGATCACGAATGTAAAATTAGAGAGATTCGAGCGCGCACGGAGGCTTTCAGACAGTCGTTCTTCCCGCGAACCATACGCGACTGGAACAGGAAAGGGAGGTAATGACAGTGGCACGTAAAGTGCCCTCCGCCACACACTGTTGGGTGGCTTGCGGAGTATAAATGTAGATGTAGATGTAGACCACTGGCGGCGCGCATGGACTGCCGGATGGATGGGCTCAGGTCACGAGGGTGGACGACCTCGTCGTGAACAAGATCCTGCTGGCCTGAAGATTTTCCGAAGCTCGTGGTCGTGCGGTAGCGTTCTTGCTTCCCACGCCCGGGTTCCCGGGTTCGATTCCTGGCTGGATCAGGGATTTTCTGTGCCTCGTGATGACTGAGTGTTGTGTGATGTTCTTAGGTTAGTTAGGTTCAAGTAGTTCTAAGTTCTAGGGGACTGATGACCATAGATGTTAAGTCCCGTAGCACTCAGAGCCATTTTTTTTTAGCCTGAAGATTAGTGCATTTCAAGTAGAGGAACCACCACCATTGTGACATCTCGCGATTCTCCAGCGACTAGGGTTGGTGTTGCTGCACGTAGTGTCGCCGAGGCAAAGAGCAGCGAGTGGAGTGCTTGGGGAAGGCGGATCTGACTACTTTTCCTCGACTTCTTAATACTATTTACTGCGTTCAGCTTGTTACAATTTGTTAATTTCAACCGGCGGTATTTTTTCTGCCTGGTGGCCGCTAATGCCCGAGTTACCTACCCTGAGGGTTAGTATATGTAATGGCAGTGTACGTTTCCTCACCTTGCCGCTGATGTCCGGTAAGGTGTGTAGTTTTGACAGCTTTCTTGATTGTAAGCCGTTTGTGATTCTTCTATTCTCGTGGTAGTGATTCCTTTCTCGTTTCGGGCGTTCTAAGCACAGTATTACAGGGGCATAGTGCATTCAGCCGGTTCTGGCTTTGGCGTGTTGTTCCACTCTTGCGTTTGGTTTATTTGACGTCAGGTAACTTTAGCAAGATCATCATTAGTCATTCGTTTGACTGCCACTAGTCTGAGTTACCATCTTCTGAATTGAATGCAACTTTTGGCAGCCTATCTCATCGCTAGCGAAAGTGTTTTATGCCGGATCATCTCAGAGGTGTATTCCTGGAGCAATGACTGTGAGTGATTCTTGTGTTTTATTACTGTATTATTTATTACCATATCTTTTAATGCCTACATTAAAGGTTATGTATGTCTAGTTAATAGTTCCAGTCGCCTTCTGGAATAAATCTAGCAGTGTAAGCGTTGTGTTACAAGGTTACCAAGATCTTATTTAACCTGTTTGGTGGTCAGTTGCTTGTTTCTTTTAATTAACCTTAGCTAGTATTTGCTTTTTTAAAGCAGGTCTCTAAATTTTTATACAATTGCCGTTCCTGGCTTGAAAGGCCTTCAGCCGTGACTGTGGTCATTTGCTTTGAAAAAAAAAAATCGATACTTGTATTATAGCGGTAGGCCTTAAAACCTTATTTACTGGCATTCCTGGCGTCTGATACCTTCTGCTGTGTTTGTGGCCACTTACATTTTAACATTTCAATACCTGTAAGTTGTAACTGTAGCGAGCTCTTAAACATTCTTAATTTATTGCCATCCTTGGCGTGTAAGGCCTTCTTCCGTGATCACTGTGGCTTTTTTTTAACATTATCTGTATTTTATGGTGATTTGCTAAATTGTAACGCACTGAAAACACTATTATTTACAAAGTTATTTATTCCTCCATTAATAGCGTCTGGTATTGTTTATTTATTGTTGAGATTGGCATTACTGTAAAAGGCAACCAATAGTAACTGATTACGGCCCCATCCATAATCGTAACCGTATCCTGCCTTCCATTGACTACCAGGTATCACAAGTATCTTCGAGTTTATCGCTCATGGCATGTCATGACTCAGGCACAGCACCAGCAGAGTACGGGAGAGGGTGTTGTGTATCTCGTAGAGGTAACATTGATTAGTTTCACCGATAATATCTTTGAACGGCCAGACGGGCGCTCCCCACAGCATGTAGACCAGAATAAGCGACTAAAAAAAAACCATGTGTATATATATATATATATTCTCTTCTGTATCGGCGATCGGGCGTTTGTAACTGAAAACAGTATGTGGCCAATTAAGCAGCCGGCAACAGATAGCGTTTAATTGGGCGAATTTAATGTTTCAGTCGCAGCTGGTGGTATGACTGCGTAAAATATGGCAAAGGCCGGCTGGGGCGCGCCGGTCACACACGGAACGCGCCGATAAATGCCAATTTCCAGCGCGGCCGACGCAGGCTCGGAACAGCCGTTTAGCGGGTCGCGATCGCTTTTGTACGTGTGTCATTCGCGAAAGCGATCGCCCCGCTTGTCGTCATTGTGCGAATGTGAAAGTGAACGTGCGCTGCGTGCTAAAACACGGCACGGCGTTTTGTAAGAATCGTGCGAGCTGGCCGGTTGTCGCAAAAATTGCCATTTTCTCGAAGTCCGTACGATGACAACGAAAAATCTACCAGTACTTATATTTTCCAGTGAATTGTACACATGATGGTCATTTTTTTGTGTGTGTGATGTATGTTCCTTCGGACACGTACGAAGGTCACTCCAAAAGATAAGCACACTATTTGTTTTTAATCCATCTTTTATTCTACATGTTTGTAAGTTTTCTAAGTGTGTGCATACACCCTTTAGGAACACTATTTTCATTTCTCCACATAATTTCCATCCCTATCAACTGCCTTACACCATCTTGGAACCAGCGCTTGTATACCCGAACGGTAAAATTCTGGACCAACGTCTTGGAGCCACTGTTTGGCAGCGTTCGCAAGGGAGTCATCATCTTCCAACCTTGTTCCACGAAGAGTGTCTTTTAGTTTCCCAAAGAGATGATACTCACATGGAGCCAGGTCAGCACTATAAGGCGGGTGTTTCAGTGTTGCCCATCCGAGTTTTACCATCGCTTCCATGGTTTTTTGACTGACTTGTGACCGTGCATTGTTGTGCAACATCAAAACATCCTGCTTTTGACGATGTGGTCGAACACGACTCAGACGAGCTTGAAGTTTCTTCAGTGTCGTCACATACGCATCAGAATTTATGGTGGTTCCACTTGGCATGGTGTCCACAAGCAAGAGTCCCTCGGAATCGAAAAATACCGTAGCTATAACTCATCCAGCAGAAGGTGTGGTTTTGAATTTTTTTTCCTTGTGTGAATTTGCATGATGCCACTCCACTGATTGCCTCTTCGTCTCTGGTGAAAAGTGATGGAGCCATGTTTCACCACCTGTCACAATTCCTCCAAGAAATTCATCTCCACCATTCTCGTACTGTTCCAAAAGTTCGCTGCATACCGTTTTTCTTGTTTCTTTGTGAGCCACCGTCAACATCCTGGGAACCCACTTGGCACAAACGTTTTTAAAGCCAACACTTTCAGTATTTTGCAAACACTTCTTGCCCTATCCCAACGTAGCGTGACAATTCGTTCACTGTGATGCGTCTGTCAGCAGTCACAAATTCGTTAACTCTCTACACATCGTCTGGAGTGTGTGCAGTACGAGGCCTGCCGCTGCGAGGACAATCCTCAATGTTGCAGTGCCGGCTTTCATCAGGTAACCTGCTTGCCCACTGAACTAACTGTACTGCGATAGACAGCAGCATGTCCATACACATTTATCAACCTCTTGTGGAGGTTTCCCACTGTCTCGTTTTCACAGCACAGGAAATCTATGACCGCACGACGAACGTCAAGTGTAACAGCCATCTTGAAGAAATGCTGTGACGGCGCCACTCACGGGAACAGGTTGAACTAGATTTGGAAACGAGCGGGAAGGATGTATCTACCCACTGTACAACTTTCACACATGTAGAATAAATACTGTATTTTTACAAAAATAGTGTGCATTTCTTTTGGAGTGACCCTCGTACATGATGGAAGAGAAATTCCGACATCAGTTTCAACGGGGCACTGAAATAAATCCAATGTGACAAGTGAAAATTTGTTTCGAACTGGTACACGAACACGGATCTCCAGCCCAAATGAACCATGACGGTAGTCAGTGATCATTCATTGGAGATACACTCTTCGTCCGATCTGATGAGGGAAAGAGCGTGAAGGTGTGAGCAATGGCCGTAATGGACATGGGACACAGCGTATGTAGGTGTAACACTCGGGATTTTAGAATGGATAGAAAGCGAGCTCGAATGGTCAAAATGGTTAAGACGATCGCTCATGATAAGCGAAAAGACTAGGTTCGAGTCCCTATCCGGCACAAATTTTCACTTACCGCCACTGGATTTATTTAAATGCTCAACAGCATCTGGTGTTGGAATTTTTTCTTTCGTCATCTAAATACGGCTGCAAGATCACGAATGCTGTCCATCTTTCAACCACGTCCGAATCAGCAGACGCCACCCATATACGCTCAGGTGACAAAAGTAATGGGATAGCTCCTAATATCGGGTCGAACATCCTTATACCCAGCATAGTACAGCTTCTCGACGGGGCATTGACTCAACAGGTCGTTGGAAGTTCCATGAAAGAAACAATGAGCCATGCTGGCTCTATAGACGTCCATAATCGCGGAAGTGTTGCTGTTGCAGGAATCTATGTAGCAATTCAATTATATTTGAGTACACTATACTACACACACAGCCAGCCGGAGTGGGCGAACTGTTCTAGGCGCTACAGTCTGAAGTTGAGCGACCGCTACGGTTGCAGGTTCGAATAATGCCACGGGCATGGATGTGTGTGATGTCCTTAGGTTTGTTAGGTTTAAGTAGTTCTAAGTTCTAGGGTACTGATGACCTAAGAAGTTAAGTCCCATATTGCTCAGAGCCATTTGAATTTTTGAACTACACACACACACACACACACACACACACACACACATAAGAAGATAAAAGTAAACAAAATTAAAATTAGGCACTAATTACATTATGGAACAAATGAACAGAAAGTTGGAGGTTCGTGGTAAGTTGTTGTGGGACCAAACTGCTATGGCCATAGGTCCCTAAACTTTCACACTACTTAATCTAACTTACGCTAAGGACCACACACACACACACACACACACACACACACACACACACACACACACACACACGCACGCACCACCCATGCCCCAGGGAGGACTAGAACCTCCGACGGGGGAGTCTCGCGGACCGTGATAAGACGCCTTAGACCGCTCGGCTAACCCGCGCGGCAACAAATGAACACCGACGGGCTATGGACACAACAGCATCTTGTGCAATGCGTTTTTCGAAGCGAAAAAGCGTTCGAAAAAAAACCGAACCTACACGAAGTGCATAAATAAATGTAAATGTCGTGTTACTGGGGCCTCCCATCGGGTAGACTGTTCGCCGGGTGCAAGTCTTTCGATTGGACGCCACTTCGGCGACTTGCGTGTCGATGGGGATGCAATGACGATGATTAGGACAACACAATAGCCAGTCCCTGAGCGGAGAAAATCTCCAACCCAGCCAGGAACCAAACTCGGGCCCTTAGGGTTGACATTCTGTCACGCTGATCACTCAGCTAGCGGTGGCGGACAGTACATCGTTTAGTTTCTGCAGTGACGTCAGAACACGAAACAAGGATTAGTCGCAAAGAAACGTGAGGAATTACAAATATATACGCAAAATACTTTGTCACAACAAAAACACCTGTCTTAAAAATCAATGGATGTGTTAACTCGCGGGTAAAATTCACCTTTACGCCGTCTGGTTTGCAGATGACAACCCATCAGAGCAGCACACCATAAAGGTGGTCCTACGAAACCATTTAATGTAAAATCAAGGTAAGAAGGAAACCGAACAAAAACTGTCTTTAGGCCTCATTTTTTCAGACCACTTACAACCTATGATATGCCACTTTTTACAGTTTTTCGATAAACAAAACCCAGTGGTCATTGTTCACAGGTACCGAAACATCTTTGTCTAACAAAAAAGAAGTCAGTGTTTTTCATCAAAGACGGAACCTGTGGTCTAGGGGTAACCTCTTTGATTCATAATTAAAACGTCTTCGTTCCCGGATTCGATCCCCGACACTGCTTAAATTTTGATAAATAATCAGCATTGGCGGCCGAAGACTTCCGGCATAAGAAGTCAGCTTCATTCTGCCAACGGCCTTGTCATAGAGGGCGGAGGAGCGGATAGAGGTTCATGGCACTCTCTTGTCCTAGGGGTGGGAAATTGCCCCTAAAGGCGGAAGAATCAGCAACGATCAACGACATGAGGATGCAGAGGGCAATGGAAACCACTGCATTAAAGACACGTATCGTGTATCCACAGGACATGTGGCTTGTAATTGAAGAAGTGTCATGATGATCTCTCCATTGGCAAAAGATTCCGGAATAGTCCCCAGTTCGGATCTCCTGGAGGGGACTGCCAAGGGGGAGGTTACCATAAGAAAAAGGTTGAACAATCAACGAAAGGATAACGTTCTAAGAGTCGGGGCGTGGAATGTCAGAAGCTTGAACGTGGTAGGGAAACTAGAAAATCTGAAACGGGAAATGCAAAGGCTCAATCTAGATATAGTAGGGGTCAGTGAAGTGAAGTGGAAGGAAGACAAGGATTTCTGGTCAGATGAGTATCGGGTAATACCAACAGCAGCAGAAAATGGTATAACAGGTGTAGGATTCGTTATGAATAGGAAGGTAGGGCAGAGGGCGTGTTACTGTGAACAGTTCAGTGACCGGGTTGTTCTAATCAGAATCGACAACAGACCAACACCGACAACGATAGTTCAGGTATACATGCCGACGTCGCAAGCTGAAGATAAACAGATAGAGAAAGTGTATGAGGATACTGAAAGGATAATGCAGTATGTAAAGGGGGACGAAAATCTAATAGTCAAGGGCGACTGGAATGCAGGTGTATGGGAAGGAGTAGAAGAAAAGGTTACAGGAGAATATGGGCTTGGGACAAGGAATGAAAGAGGATAAAGACTAATTGAGTTCTGTAACAAGTTTCAGCTAGTAATAGCGAATACCCTGTTGAAGAATCACAAGAGGAGGAGGTATACTTGGAAAAGGCTGAGAGATACGGGAAGATTTCAATTAGATTACATCATGGTCAGACAGAGATTCCGAAATCAGATACTGGACTGTAAGGCGTACCCAGGAGCAGATATAGACTCAAATCACAATATAGTAGTGATGAAGAGTAGGCTGAAGTTAAAGACATTAGTCAGGAAGAATCAATACGCAAAGAAGTGGGATACGGAAGTACTGAGGAATGACGAGATACGTTTGAACTTCTCTAACGCTATAGATACAGTAATAAGGAATAGCGCAGTAGGCAGTACAGTTGAAGAGGAATGGACATCGATAAAAAGTGCCATCACAGAAGTTGGGAAGGAAAACATAGGTACAAAGGAGGTAGCTGCGAAGAAACCATGGGTAACAGAAGAAATACTTCAGTTGATTGATGGAAGGAGGAAGTACAAACATGTTCCGGGAAAGTCAGGAATACAGAAATACAAGTCGCTGAGGAATGAAATAAATAGCAAGTGCAGGGAAGCTAAGACGAAATGGCTGCAGGAAAAATGTGAAGACATCGAAAAAGATATGATTGTCGGAAAGACAGACTCAGCATACAGGAAAGTCAAAACAACCTTTGGTGACATTAAAAGTAACGGTGATAACATTAAGAGTGCAACGGGAATTCCACTGTTAAATGCGGAGGAGAGAGCAGATAGGTGGAAAGAATACATTGAAAGTCTCTATGAGGGTGAAGATTTGTCTGATGTGATAGAAGAAGGAACAGGAGTCGATTTAGAAGAGATAGGGGATCCAGTATTAGAATCGGAATTTAAAAGAGCTTTGGAGGACTAACGGTCAAATAAGGCAGAAGGGATAGATAACATTCCATCAGAATTTCTAAAATCATTGGAGGAAGTGGCAACAAAACGACTATTCACGTTGGTGTGTAGAATGTATGAGTCTGGCGATATACCATCTGACTTTCGGAAAAGCATCATCCACACAATTCCGAAGACGGCAAGAGCTGACAAGTGCGAGAATTATCGCACAATCAGCTTAACAGCTCATGCATCGAAGCTGTTTACAAGAATAATATACAGAAGAATGGAAAAGAAAATTGAGAATGCGCTAGGTGATCAGTTTGGCTTTAGGAAACGTAAAGGGACGAGAGAGGCAATTCTGACGTTACGGCTACTAATGGAAGCAAGGCTAAAGAAAAATCAAGACACTTTCATAGGATTTGTCGACCTGGAAAAAGCGTTCGACAATATAAAATGGTGCAAGCTGTTCGAGTTTCTGAAAAAAGTAGGGGTAAGCTATAGGGAGAGACGGGTCATATACAATATGTACAACAACCAAGAGGGAATAATAAGAGTGGACGATCAAGAACGAAATGATCGTATTAAGAAGGGTGTAAGACAAAGCTGTAGCCTTTTGCCCCTACTCTTCAATCTGTACATCGAGAAAGCAATTATGGAAATAAAAGAAAGGTTCAGGAGTGGAATTAAAATACAAGGTGAAAGGATATCAATGATACGATTCGCTGATGACATTGCTATCCTGAGTGAAAGTGAAGAAGAATTAAATGATCTGCTGAACGGAATGAACAGTCTAATGAGTACACAGTATGGTTTGAGAGTAAATCGGAGAAAGACGAAGGTAATGAGAAGTAGTAGAAATGAGAACAGCGAGAAACTTAACATCAGGACTGATGGTCACGGAGTCAATGAATTTAAGGAATTCTGCTACCTAGGCAGTAAAATAACCAATGACGGACGGAGCAAGGAGGACATCAAAAGCAGACTCGCTATGGCAAAAAAGGCATTTCTGGCCAAGAGAAGTCTACTAATATCAAATACCGGCCTTAATTTGAGGAAGAAATTTCTGAGGATGTACGTCTGGAGTACAGCATTGTATGGTAGTGAAACATGGAATGTGGGAAAACCGGAACAGAAGAGAATCGAAGCATTTGAGATGTGGTGCTATAGACGAATGTTGAAAATTAGGTGGACTGATAAGGTAAGGAATGAGGAGGTTCTATGCAGAATCGGAGAGGAAAGGAATATGTGGAAAACACTGATAAGGAGAAGGGACAGGATGATAGGACATCTGCTAAGACATGAGGGAATGACTTCCGTGGTACTAGAGGGAGCTGTAGAGGGCAAAATCTGTAGAGGAAGACAGAGATTGGAATACGTCAAGCAAATAATTGAGGACATAGGTTGCAAGTGCTACTCTGAGATGAAGAGGTTAGCACAGGAACGGAATTCGTGGCGGGCCGCATAAAACCAGTCAGTAGACTGATGACAAAAAAACAACAAAAAAAAGACGGAACCTATTTCCAATAAAATGTACCATATTTGTTCTATGGGATTAATGTCAGGTGACCATTCGCTTGAATTAACCAGACTGTTCTTCAGACCAATTTGCTAACAATAGTGGCGTAGTGATACGGTGCATTGCCATCAAAAAAAGTTCCAACGTTGTTTGGGAACATGAACTCAACGAATGGCTGCAGATGTTCTGCAAATAGCCGAACATTACCGTTTTCAATCAATGATCGGTTCAGTTGGGCCATATAACACTGTCCATTCCATGTAAAGGCAGGCCATGCAATTATGGAGACACCACCAGCTTGCACAGTGCCTTATTAACAACCGGGATCCATGACTCCGTGGAGTCTGTTTTATACTCTAAACCTACCATCAGCTTTTACCAATGGAAATCGGCACTCATTTGACCAGGCCGCAGTTTTCCAGTCGTTTAGGATCCAACCGATATGGTCACGAATCCAGGAGATGAGCTGCAGGTGATATCACGCTATTACAAAGTTACTTGCATCGGTTGTCTGCTGCCATGACCCGTTAATGGATGCGTTCATCGTACGTCCCACATTGATTTATGTGCTTACTTCAAACAGCATTGCATGTCTTTTCGCAATGACAATGCTACGAAAACGCCGCTGCTCTCGGTCGTTAAGTGAAGGCGTTGCGTTGTCCGTGGTGAGAGGTAATGCCTGAAACACGCTATTCTCGGCACACTCTTGACGGGTAAAAATGACAGGGGAATTGAATTTCCCCCGTGCCTAGCTCCAACTACCATTTCGCGTTCAAAGTCGGTTAATTCTCGTCGTGTGGCCATAAACACTTCAGAAACCTTTTCGTATCTACATCTACAATTATACTCCGCAAGCCACCCAACGGTGTGTGGCGGAGGGCGCAGGGCATTACCTCCCTTTCCTGTTCCAGTCGCGTGTGGTGCGCGGGAAGAACGACAGCCGGAAAGCCTCCGTGCGCGCTCGAATCTTTGAGTGCAAATGACAGGTCCACCTCTGCACTGCACTTTTATACCTTGTGTCCGTGGTACTGCCGTTATTTGTACAAGTTCCTATTGCTATCCCATTACTTTTATCGTCTCAGCGTAGATATAGGGTAAGGTGGAGTAAATCCGACCGGGTGGGTAAATCCGACCGGGTTAGTAAACCCGACCGCCCTCTATTTGTGAGAAACGGCAAAGCAGAGCGATTTCGCATTAGTGTTACCATATAGAGAATTCGAAATAACGAAAATGTCACCTTGACAGCTTTACATCATTTTTCATTTAGACACTCAAAAGACTACAAGTGTGTTTTCGATGGTTTCAATTCAATGTTCGTGGAAATTGCATGACTAGATTTACCTTATTAAATAAAACGATCGCAAAACAAACGGTAAGTGATTTTTGTAGTGCATTTAGTGTATGTATCGTTTTTGTTGGAAGTTTCGTGTAAACTGTTTCAGTGTGTGTTAAATGAAAAATGGCATGGTGGGGTAAATTCGACCGCTAAACCGTGGAGTAAATCCGACCGCATATTTTCTATCGTTTATGTATACGGAATTATTTATTTCTGTACACAAAGTGTTAGAGTTGACGGTAAATTGAGTTCATGGTTCAGAGTAGTTTCACGGGTGAGACAAGGCTGCAACCTGTCTCCACTGTTGTTCATATTATTTATGGATCATATGTTGAAAACAATAGACTGGCTGGGTGAGATTAAGATATGTGAACACAAAATAAGCAGTCTCGCATGTGTGATGGCAGATTCGATTGAAAGTTTGCAAAGTAATATTTCAGAGCTAGATCAGAAATGTAAGGACTATGGTATGAACATTAGCCTCTCCAAAACGAAAGTAATGTCAGTCGAAAAGAGAGATAATCGGATTGAGTACCAAATAGGAAGAACAAAGAACAGGTGGGCGGTTTCAAGTACTTTGGATGCATGTTCTCACTGGATGGCAACATAGTGAGAGAACTGGAAGCGAGGTGTAGCAAAGCTAATGGAGTGAGCTCTCAGTTACGATCTACTCTCTTCTGCAAGAAGGGAGTCAGTACAAAGACTAAGTTATCTGTGTACCGTTCAATCTTTCGACAAACTTTGTTGTACGGGAGCGAAAGTTGGGTGGATTCAAGTTACCTTATCAATAAGGTTGAGGTTACGGATATGAAAGTAGCTACGATGATTGCAGGTGCTAGTATATGGGAACAATGGCAGGAGGGTGCCCACAATGAGGAAATCAAAGAAAAACTGGGAATGAACTCAATAGATGTAGCAGTCACGGCGAACAGGCTTAGATGGTGGTTCGAATCCTGCCTCGGGCATGGATGTGTGTGATGTCCTTAGATTAGTTAGGTTTAAGTAGCTCTAAGTTCTAGGCGACTGATGACCTCAGAAGTTACGTTGCAAAGTGCTCAGAGCCATTTGAACCATTTTTTAGATGGTGGGGTCATGTTACACGCATGGGAGAAGCAAGGTTACCCAAGAGACTCATGGGTTTAGCAGTAGAGGGTAGGAGGAGTCGCGGTAGACCAAGGAGAAGGTACCTGGATTCGGTTAAGTATGATTTTGAAGTAATAGGCTTAACATCAAAAGAGGCACCAATGTTAGCACTGAATAGGAGGAATTTTATAAGATGGACTATGCTCCAAACTGAACGCTGAAAGGCATATTCAGTTTTAAATGATGATGGTGGTGGTGGTGATGATAATGATGATGATGATGATGATGATGATGATGATGATGATGATGATGAACAAAGTAAATTTTTGTACATTTTTTGGAAAAACTACAAAACGCAGTAAAAACGATATTCGCTGAGCTGTTGCTGCAATGCAAATGGGATTGTCTTTACGAGCCGTCGCTCTTGATTTTAACATTCCGAGGTCGACATTGCTGTTGCACCGCCGTGCAATGAAATCATCTTTTTTCAATTGAAATTTACATTCATTTAACTTTCCGTACTTTTAGAACTCTAACCATTGTTATTTTCTTGAATAACTATTGTCCATATATGTAAAAAAACATAATTGCTTATAATTATTTCCCACCATAAAAGTTCATTAAAACTGTTTATGTGAAAAATCAGGCATAGAAATAGGGGGTCGGCTTTATACCACCATTATTTCCAACGGCAAAAATGAACGTTTCTTAAAATACGGATATCTCAGAAACTATTGATGGTATAACAAAAATATTTTGCAAAACGTTGCTCCTTTCTATTACCTATAATTTAACATATATAATGTTAAGATCCGACCTCGGATTAGGGTCTTATAGCTACAAGAAATTACTAGGTCGGATTTACCCCACCTTACCCTATGCACCTCGACGGCAAATAGTGGTATCTTCAGTCAGACTCCATCATCGTTCGACGTCTTGAGGGAATCAGAATCAGGTGAGGCTGCGAGCGATGAGGGCAATGGATAGGGGCCACTCTGTATAACGTGTGCGACGTGATATATATATATATATATATATATATATATATATATATATATATATATATATATATATATATATATATATATATATATGTGTGTGTTACTCCGCAACAATCACGCGTCACTCCATATTCTCTCTATTCTCTCTCACTCTGGAAGCGATCAGGTGTGTCCATACTGACTCAAAAACGTCTTCTATGGGGGTTACGCACCGCAGCCGGTTGTCCATCTTCCTCTAAGATCCCTTTCTCTCAGAAGCGAACAGGCTGGATGCTTACGTACGTGTCACCTGTCAGGATCGTGTCTAGACGTAGCAAGGATCCAATATCACACGCTCTACATCATTACAGAGCCTCCACCATCTCGAACAGTCCCCTGCTGACATGCAGCGTTCGTAGATTCGTCAGGTTGTCTCCATACCCTTACACGCCCATCCGCTCGATACAGTTTGAAACGAGACTCGTCCGACCAGGAAATATGTTTCCACTCATCAACAGTCATTAATATCTGTGTTGACGGGCCGAGGCGAGGCATAAAGCCTTGTGTTGTGCAGTCACGGGTACAGGGGTGGGCCTTCGGCTCCGAAAGCCCATATCGATGATGTTTCGTTGAATTGTTCACACGCTGACACTTGTTGATGGCCCAACATTGAAATCTGCAACAGTTTGAGGAAGGATAGTACTTATATGTCATGTTGAACGGTTCTCTTCAGTCGTCGTTGGTCCTACTCTTGCAGGATCTTTTTCCGGCCACAGCGATGTCGGAAATTTGATGTTTTGCCGGATTCCTAAAATATTTGGTACACTCGTTGAATGGTTGTACGGGAAAACCATCGCTACCTCGGAGATGCTGCGTTCCTTGGCTCGCGCGCCGGCTATATCACCACGTTCCAACTCACTGAAATTTTGAAAACCTGTCACTGTAGCAGCAGTAACCGGGCCAACAACTGCGCCTGACTCCTGTTGTCTCATATAGGTGTTGGTGACCGCAGTGGCTTATTCTGCATGTTTACGTATCTCTGTGTTTGTAAACGCATGCCTGTACCAGTTTATTTGGCGACTCAATGTACATCGCATTATAATAAATTTTCCAGGTGCGAGTATGCCTAGCACACTGAAGTCTCGATACAAACTTTATTACGTCTATATAGATAATTCATCCATTCCGAGCGTCGAGAGCCGGCCAGAGTGGCCGTACGGTTCTAGGCGCTACAGTCTGGAACAGAGCGACCGCTACGGTCGCAGGTTCGAATCCTGCCTCGGACATGGATGTGTGTGATGTCCTCAGGTTATTTAGGTTTAATTAGTTCTAAGTTTTAGGCGACTGATGACCTCAGAAGTTAAGTCGCGTAGTGCTAAGAGCCATTTGAACCATCGAGCGTCGGGAATGTAGACCACTTTTGCCGTTTGACATTGGTACTGCCAAAATATCGGTTCCAAGATTCTACGATTCCATGATTTTAGAGAATGTTTTACTTTCTGTAATGTAAAGTCATGCACTAGGCACCCGACCGTTGTTATAATAATCAGGAGCTCTCCATTCAGGCGGATCGGGTCGCACAAGTCAAACATTGGGCAAGTAATGACCGTTTCATACTTTCGTGTTTCGGAATTTATGCATCATCAGGTATCCAGAAGCGATTGCTGCAGACTAGTATGCGAACGTTTGTTCTTTGTACAACTTGAGACGCCATATCTATGTGCAGGAATTGCACTTGGATATCTGAAGATGAATGTATTCCGAAATTCGTCATACGAGCTACAAAATTATCCTTTGCTCCATTTTTTTCATGCTTGATGTATGACTTTTACCACTGCGTCCCAGTCAGCCTGACTGCAGAACCACAGAGTGCTTTAATTTCAGGTTTGACGTCGGATAAAAAATAACAAAAGGAATACTTTTCTCATGTGAGATAATAAAACGTTAACACTTGTCCTCCAGTCTGTCTGTCTGCCTGTCCGAATTTTGAAGCTAATTTTCCTTATGATCAGATAGAGGTATCACCACGAAAATCATTTCGCATACGGTCTACGGTCCCTTAGCGGTGTGAAAACTCAGGCTGCTAAGTCAGTGCAATCAAAAGATACACCTGTCTGTAAATTTGTCTCAGGAATGGGTTGAGATGTCAGGTAGATATTTATGCTTGAGCTTCCTTGACGGGGTAAACAATTTAAGTTTCTTTGTCAGTGGTATCAACAGATACGACGATATATATCATATTTTGATACTCGCAACTCAGTCGTCAAAATCTGTGGGTGAGCTATCTAGATAAATGTTACGCCTGGCGGTGTTTCATTAAAGCGCGGCCCTGGAAATCGAGATGTCGCTGCATCGAAACACGTTCGAACCACGGATTATTCCAGTCTTACCTTTAACCTAGCCTTAACGTGTCTACGATGTGAGAAGTTGCCACAGAGAACACGTGGTTCGCATTCCACGTTCAATTCTAGATTCCCTTTCGGCGGTTGGATAACTGGGTTATGTTAGGGGCACGAGAATAGCCGAAGTGTCGAAAGAGTTGTTCGAGGCACTTTTCCTACGTGATTCTACGTACATAATTAAGATTGCACGGAACCTTAGATTACAAATCTTAGTCTCACTTGACAGATTTTTGTTTTAAGTGTAGATTACGTGTGATAACGTTTTAGCTTGATGTGGATGCAGATCTTTGTTAGCAGAAAAAGAAACGATTTTTCAGTTCAGGGTATCGAATTACAGGTTAACGTTTCTTTGCACACATTTTATGCCGTGGCCAAAGAAAAAGAAAGTTGTGCTGCGGTAACGAGAAAACTGAAACAGGATAGGAAAGGTCTCATTTGCTGCAAAGTTGAGTGTCAGGAACGCCAGAGTAGTGAAGCCAACTGTGAATTAAAATTTCCGTTAACACTGGCGGCTTATTAGTTATACGCGACCCTGTTTCATCATTCTCCCTCATTCTCTGTCACTGATAAAACACATCCTCAACAGTAACCACACACCTACCTCTCTCTCTCTCTCTCTCTCTCTCTCTCTCTCTCTCTCTCTCTCTCTCTGTCACACACACACACACACACACAAGTAAGCACGCGCGCACAAGCAAATAGCTAATTAATATTCACCTATCCCATGCGTAAACAACGTACAGCTTCGCATTAACATGACACACACAAAATCTATGTAAGTTAATATTGACTGTGTGATCACATTATCATCGGTGAAAATGACAACGTGCTCTATCCATGGACGAAATTCTGTTCACCCCCTCCCTCCGCCAACACCTCCACGCAGAATTTGGTCATAATGTCGCCGGGAATGAAAAGGATGATGTAGGTTTAATAAAAGGCTACTCACAACACAAATTCCATACACGTTCGAGAACTATTTTTGTAAGTCCGTGCTTGATATCATAGAATATAAAATATCAAATCGAAGTTTCCCAGGCAACGGAAAATTACATTTAAATGCCACGTGTATTTATTGGTGTTCTAGAAAACTAAACAGAATAACCGGTCTTCCATTACATGATTCGTCAAACTGACAGACTTCTCAAATTAAACCCGTTACGTAGTTCTCAAAGAATACGCTGGTTTAGTACATAATCGAGGATATAATATGTCAGGATGCATAAAAGAATAATGAACATACATTATATTCCAGCAGAAGGAAGACCAACAGCAAGAAGGCTGGGCGATGTGTTGGCAAACCTCTCTAAGGTGGAGATCTGAGGTTGCAAGATGAAAGCAGAGACATATGGAAGGAGACTGTTGAGGAAACCAAAGCTCACTATGAGCTATTGTGCCGAAGAAGAAGAAAACGGGTAGTCTGACTATATTCACATCTTTATAGTCGAGGCTACAGTTAGGTCAGTAGGCCTCAGTTTCTGAAACTATGATTTGAAATGTACGCCTTTCTCGAATGTACCCTAACATTAATGAAATCTAGGATTGTCAGCCGACACGTGGCGTCAAGGGGTCGTAAAGTTTCGACGATATTCCAGCTCTTCATCTTCAGGTTTGAACATAACGAGTAGGAAACACGTAGAAACTTGCGACAAACACGACTCGGCTGATAACCTATGCAGTTTTCTTCAGTGAATTTTCGCGAGAAAGACTGTTCTATGATACCGAGTAGATTGGGGTAAGTCTGCTCTGCGGGTATGACAGTCCTGTGTCTTTATTTCAGTTTTAATAATCCGACAGTAGGCTACTCTGCAGCCCACGAAACGGCCATTGTGGCTTATTCTTTGCTGCCGTAGTTTGGTTACTGTCCTGGCGCTAACGGCTACGCAGTGTGGTAGAAGCCGTTTTACATTATTTTCATTTTGTGTTGCGAAAACGGCCTATAAATTCTAAGCTAGAAGGAACTTGAAACTTCCTGGCACATTAAAACTGTGTGCCCGACCGAGACTCGAACTCGGGACCTTTTCCTTTCCCGGGCAAGTGCTCCACCATCTGAGCTACCGAAGTCTCCTACCTTCTAAACTTTACAGAAGCTCTCCTGCGAACCTTGCAGAACTAGCACTCCTGAGCCGGCCGAAGTGGCCGCGCGGTTCTGGTGCTACAGTCTGGAACCGTGAGACCGCTACGGTCGCAGGTTCGAATCCTGCCTCGGGCATGGATGTGTGTGATGTTCTTAGGTTAGTTAGGTTTAACTAGTTCTAAGTTCTAGGGGACTAATGACCTCAGCAGTTGAGTCCCATAGTGCTCAGAGCCATTTGAACCATTTTTGAACTAGCACTCCTGAAAGAAAGGATATAGCGGAGACATGGCTTAGCCACAGCCTGGGGGATGTTTCCAGAATGAGATTTTCACTCTGCTCCGCTGCAGAGTGAAAATCTCATTCTAGGAGGAACTTATACGAATTTAATATCATCATGTACTACGATGTATTGACTTCTTCTCTTTGCTTCACAAACATTCGTGTGTCTTTCCCTTCTCAACAATTTTCTTCGATTCTACCGTCTCATTTACTTTTCTTCTCCGTCCTTTGAATCCCAGGACCCTGAAATTTTCTTCTACACCGTCCAGCTATTGTTTACGTTGTCTTCCTTTGTCTTATTTCTGTTGGTTTCCGCTGCAAGACCTCCTTTGCGATTCTCATGCCCTGCTTCCTTAGGACATGCCGGACTACTCATACTTCTATTTAGAGTTCTGAAACTATCGTAGACTACCGCAGAAGATCGAAAATAAGATTAGACTACGGTAATATTACTAGCCTTCAACTGTTAAGGTTGTACCTGCCTTACATGCAAGCTAGGTGTGTTGCAGAGCTATCAGGCGTTGCCTCATTTCGATAACTTCCTTAGTAAACGAACAGTCACTTTCCACATTCCCCGAGATACCGGAAACCTTGCTACACTAAACGGGTCAGAACACTGTTGCAGAAAGAACAAGAAAAACATGCCAAATTTAAACAGACGCAAAATCTCCAATTCTGTCAATCTTTCACTCAAGCTTGAAATTTTGCGGGAAATTCAATGCCGGCCGCGGTGGTCTCGTGGTTCTAGGCGCGCAGTCCGGAACCGCGCGACTGCTACGGTCGCAGGTTCGAATCCTGCCTCGGGCATGGGTGTGTGTGATGTCCTTAGGTTAGTTAGGTTTAAGTAGTTCTAAGTTCTAGGGGACTGATGACCACAGCTGTTAAGTCCCATAGTGCTCAGAGCCATTTGGAAAGTCAATGCGAGATGATTGTAATCGTTTCCATAATGAAACTTCGCATCGATACATGGCAGAAATTCCAAAGAGACTCTGATCGTATGTGGAGTATGCTAGCGTCAGTACACAATAAATGTCTTCTCAGCGCGATAGCAATGGGGATACTATCGAAGATAGTGCTGCCAAAGCAGAGTTACTAAACACAGACTTCCGAAATGCGTTCACAAAAGAAGACGAAGTAAATGTTCAAAAATTCGAATCAAGAACAGCTGCCAACATGAGTAACCTTAGATGTCCTCGGAATAGTGAAGCCACTTCAATCACTTAATAAAAGCAAGTTTTCTGTTCCAGACTGTATACCAAGTAGGTTCCTTTCAGAGTGTACTTATATAATAGCTCCATACTTAACAATCATATATAACCACTCGCTCGACGGAAGATCATTAGGCAAAGACTGGAAAGTCGCATAGGTCACACCAATATTCAAGAGAGGTAGTAGGATAACCCACTAAATTACAGGGCCATATAATGTAGCAGGTGTTTGGAACATATACGAGGTGCGGCTAGAAAAAAACCGGACTGATGCTGGAAAAAATATTTATTTACAATTATTTACAATTTCATGTTATCTCCTTCAATGTACTCTCCTCCTCGGTCTCTACACCGCTCCATACGAATTTTCCACTGTTCATAGCAATGCTGCAGATCATTTTCGGTAAGTCCATACATTACTTACGTCGCTTTTTCTTTTACTGCTTCAACAGTCTCAAATCTAGTTCCTTTCAAAGCTGACTTGACTTTAGGGAAAAGAAAAAAGTCACAGGGGGCCAAATCAGGTGAGTAGGGTGGATGATTAAGATGGGAATGTTGTGTTTTGCCAAAAACGTCTTCACTGACAACACACTGTGAGCTGGGGCATTGTCTTGGTGAAGGATCCATGACTTTTTTCTCCACAAATCGTTCCGTTTTCTCCGTACTCGCTCACGTAGGGTAGCCAGGACGCTAATGTAGTAATGCTGATTCACTGTTTGTCCCTCTGGTACCCAATCAATGTGCACAATCCCTTTGATGTCAAAAAAGAACAATCATCATTGCCTTGAATTTCGATTTTGACATTCGTGCTTTTTTTTTGTCGTGGAGAACCAGGAGTTTTCCAATGCATCGATTGGCGTTTAGTTTCGGGATCGTAAGTAAAAAACCACGATTCATCGCAAGTAATAACATTTTGTAAGAAGGTGGGATCAATTTCAATGTTTTCCAGGATGTCAGAACAAATCATTCTTCGGCGTTCCTTCTGTTCAATTGTGAGACACTTTGGAACCATTTTTGAACACACTTTGTTCATGTTGAAACTTTCATGAAGAATCTGCCTAACACTTTCCTTGTCAACTCCTGTTAACTCAGACACTGCTCTGATTGTTAAACGGCGATCTTGTAGAGCAAGTTTACCGATTTTTTCAATGTTTGCATCGGTTTTTGCTGACAATCGTCTGCCAGTGCGAGTGTCATCACTGGTTTCTTCGCGGCCATCTTTAAATCGTTTAAACCACTCAAAAACTTGTGTTCGCGATAAACAATCATCGCCGTACACTTGTTGTAACATTACAAACGTTTCATTTGCAGATTTTCCTAGTTTGAAACAAAATTTGATGTTAACACGCTGTTCTTTCTGTACACTCAACATTTTCCGACGCACAGACAAAACTTCAACTACTTAAAACAGACGCCACGGGCAGACTGAGTGCAGGAGGCAGATGAAACTCGAGCAGTAGGCGGAGCGAGAGTCACGTGACAGGCCACGCGACTTTCAGCCTTATTGCATTCGTTTTATTGTTTCACCAGTACTAGTCCGGTTTTTTTTCTAGCCACACCTCGTATTGCATTCGAACATAATGAATTACCTCGAATTAGACGGTGTATTGACGCATAGTCAACATGGATTTAGACCTCGTTCCCAAGGGTATCTGTGTCGAACCATTGTGCTTTCCATAAGACATCACCCACGTAAGCACTCTACAGACCATAACGTTCCCACCGCCTGCCTGGACCCATTGCTTTCAGACGTTACAAGCTGTACACAAAAGCACCATCAGTCCAATAGGGAATACAGCCCACCTGTCGTCATTCACCGGACATCCAGTTGTGGTAATGGCGTGAAAACTCCATCCTTCGTCGCAGTAGAACGGCGTTCGCGCACGGTAGCATGAAACTGGCACTGAAACTGTTGATAATCTCTCGTTCATATGTGCGGTCAGATACTCAAGTGGTACGTCTATACCCCGTATACATTTCCACAGCCGTCGAACAGATCTGCCACATATGACCCGTGGTGCTACACAGTCATGGCCCTGGGTATAGATAGCGGTATTTTTGCTATACAATGTATAGTTTATCCAAGCGAAGAGCTCACAGACTTAACCGTTTCGTAAATTCTTCCAACCTTTGCACGAACGCCAGTGATCATAACTGTCCGTACGTCAGCTAAATTGCTCCCATTCTGCATTACGACAAAGACTGCACCGTTAATCGCGTCCCCCTGACACGCTTTATTTTACAGGGTG
This sequence comes from Schistocerca serialis cubense, assembly GCF_023864345.2. Classification (NCBI taxonomy): domain Eukaryota; kingdom Metazoa; phylum Arthropoda; class Insecta; order Orthoptera; family Acrididae; genus Schistocerca; species Schistocerca serialis. The sequence continues at coordinate 216,267,161 of NC_064647.1, read as the reverse complement.
ATTTTTTTTCCACCATGTAAAAACTGTTGGGATTGATCGATAAGAGGACACGGAACAGAAAAGGTCTAATGGACTTACGTCCGGATATGCATGGCTTCCGTGGCAGAGACCATTTATTCAATCATACTTCGTTACAGGTACTGCGGTATAATACTCGCTGTACCACGCAGCTACAGTTACAATATCCATTGCATTTTCTTACATTGAAGCGCCAAAGAAACTGGAATAGGCGCGCATATTCAAATACAGAGATATATAAAGCTGCAGTATACGGCGCTGCGATCGGTAACGCCTTTATAAAACAACTGTCTGGCGCAGTTGCTAGATCGCTTACTGCTGCTACAATGGCAGGTTACCGAGGTTTAAGTGAGTTTGAACGTTATTGCCAGCACACGAGCCATGGGACACAGCACCTCCGAACTAACGATGAAGTGGGGATTTTTCCGTACGACCATTTCACGCGTATACCGTGAATATGAATCAGGTGAAACATCAAATCTCCGACATCCTGTAAGGATGGGACCAACGACGACTGAAGAGAATCGTTCAACGCGACAGAAGTGCTACACTTACGCAAATTGCTGCAGATTTCAATGTTGGATCTACGACGTCAGCTTGCCAACCATTCAACGAAACATCATCGATATGCGCTTCCGAACTGCACGACACAAAGCTTTTTGCGTCGCCTAGGCCCGCCAGCACTGACATTGGACTGCTGATGACAGGAAACATGGCACGTGGTCGGACAAGTCCCGTCTGAAATTGTATCGAGCGGATGGACCTGTACAGGTATGGAGACAACCTCATGAATTCGTGGACTCTGCACGTCAACAGGCGACTGTCTAAGCTGTTGGAGGCTCTGTAATGGTATGAGACGTGTGCAGTAGGAGTGATATAGGGCCTTTGATACGTCTAGATATGATTCTGACAGGGGACACGTACGTAAGAATCCTGTGTGGTCACCTGCATCCATTCATGTCCATTCCGACGGACTTACGCAATTTCAGCAGGACAATGCGACACCCTACAACTCCAGAATTGCTACAGAGTAGCTCCAAGAACACTATTCTAACACATCCGACGGCCACCAATCTCCCCAGACCCCCAGACATGAACATTATTGAGCATATCTGGGATGCCTTGCAACGCACTTTGCAGAAGAGATCTCCACCACCTCGTATTCTTAAGGATTTATGGACAGCCTTGCATGATTCATGGTTTCAATTCCCTCCAGCACTACTGCAGTCATTAGTCGAGTCCAAGCCAGGTCGTGTTGAGGTACTTACACGTGCTCGCTGGGGTCCTACACGACGTTAGGCAGGTGTAACACTTTGCTTGTCTCTTTAGTGTAGGAGGTGGTACGTTCATGCCCTACCCTGCCATAGTGCACTACTGGCCATTACAATTGCTACACCGCGAAGATGACGTGCTACAGACGCGAAATTTAGCCGACAGGAAGAAAGATGCTGTGATATGCAAATGACTAGCCTTTCAGAGCATTCACACAAGGTTGGCGCCGGAGGCAACACCTACAACGTGCTGCTGACATGAGGAAAGTTTGCAACCGAATTCTCATACACAAACGGCAGTGCCTGGTGAAACATTGTTGCGATGCCTTGTGTAAGGAGGAGAAATGTGTACCATCACGTTTCCGACTTTGATAAAGGTCGGATTGTAACCTATCGCGTTTGCGGTTTATAGTATCGTGACATTGCTGCTCGCGTTGGTCGAGACACAATGACTGTTAGCAGAGTATGGAATCGGTGGGTTCAGGAGCGTAATACGGAACGCCGTGCTCGATCCCAACGGCCTCGTATCACTAGCAGTCGAGATGACAGGAATCTTATCCGCATGGCTGTAACGGATCGTGCAGCCACGTCTCGATCCCTGAGTCAACAGATGGGGAAGTTTGCAAGACGACAACCATCTGCACGAACAGTTCGACGACGTTTGCAGCAGCATGGACTATCAGCTCGGAGAATATCGCTGCGGTTACCCTTGATGCTGCATCACAGACAGGAGCTCCTGCGATGTTGTACTCAACTATGAAACTGGGTGCACGAATGGCGAAACGTCATTTTTTTCGGATGAATCCAGGTTCTGTTTACAGCATCATGATGGTAACGTCCTTGTTTGGCGACATCGCGGTGAACGCACATTGGAAGCGTGTAATCGTCAACACCATACTGGTGTGTCACCCGGCTTGATGGTATGGGGTGCAGTGCGTCTCGGTCACCTCTTGTTCTCATTGACGACACTTTGAACAGTGGACGTTACGTTTCAGATGCGTTACGACCCGTGGCTCTACCCTTCATTCGATCGCTGCGAAGCCCTACATTTCAGCAGGATAATGCACGACCGCATGTTGAAGGTCCTGTACGGGCCTTTATGGATACAGAAAATGTTCGCCTGCTGCCCTGGCCAGCACATTCTCCTGATCTCTCACCAACTGAAAACGTCAGGTTAATGTTGGCCGAGCAACTGGCTCGTCACAATACGCCAGTCACTACTCTTGATCAACTGTGGCATCGTGTTGAAGCTGCATGGGCAGCTGTACCTGTACACGCCATCGAAGCTCTGTTTGACTCAATGCCCAGGCGTATCAAGGCCGTTATTACGGCCAGAGGTGTTGTTCTGCGTACTGATTTCTCAGGATCTATGCACCCGACGTTCTGGAAAATGTAATCACATGTCAGTTCTAGTATAATATCTTTGTCCAATGAAGACCCGTTTATCACCAGCATTTCATCTTGTTGTAGCAATTTTAATGGCCAGTAGTGTAATTGGTAATTGTGTATCCCAATCTCTTCTGTTCTTGACCCACCTTGCAGTGCGTGTGATACTCCGATATACTCGGTGGTCCAGTATCCGAATATAGAGATTTTACCGACATGGTGTTTACTAACGGAAAGGCACATGGCAATGGGCCGTGGGCAGCAAGGTTTTATCAGGAGGCCTATCTGCGGCTGCAAAAACCTCTGCATTCAATGTTTGCAACATTGTTTCGCCGTTCGTCTGAGACACGGTCGTTCCAGGTAGCAGGAAATCATGAATGACGTACCCGAATTGTTCGGACACGCAGTTGACTCGCTAGCACAGGGTAAGTCAGACGACCATGTGGAACATGCTTAACAATTGTTGCTACCCTTGTTATAGCGTGTGCTGGGCTTTCTAGTGCACATTCGTTTCACATCGGGAGCAGTTTTATCACTGGTCTCTTCACCAGACAAACACGACTGCGAGATTTGTGTCGTCCATCCTATTCACAGCTTAGGCCAACTTCATGCAGAGTGATATCTTGAACTTTCATGACAACCATCTGTGGATTAGTATGCAGAACCCCCCATGGTATGGTAATAGCGAATCATCAGTATCGGTTCAGCCGGAACGTGAGAGTCGGGATAATCGGCAACAGTATTTTGGGTCCAGCCTTCCTTCCACGTAGCGTGACAGGCTGGAACTATGGACTTTTCTAACGGCAGACTTTGCCTCACCTGCGGGAAGAAGTGCTGTTGGTGATTCGAAGGGTTATGTGGCTGCTACGTGCTCCAGCCCAGTTCGCGGTTAACGTCGGGACGTATGTCAATCGTGTCTTCCCTGGTCGATGGATCGGACGAGAGGGTCCAGTTGCATGGCCTGTTCTTTCACCGGATCTTAACCCGTGCGATTTCTGATGAATGGCGTATCTAGAAAGTATTGGGTATTCAGAGCCCTTTCCCGATGTCATTGGAGCATCGTTCTCATGGTGCCTTCGCCACTGTTCGAATACAGCCTGGCCGATGCGAACGTGTGAGACGTAATATGCCACGGCGCGTACACGCACGCATTGAGGCTCATGGAGCTCATTTTCAACATATACTGTAACTATGGCTGCGTGGTACAGCGCATAACAGACCACAGTCTCTGTAACGATGTAATTTTGAATGGTTTTCTTCCTGTCCGTATATTGTTATTTGATTTGTATTTTATTGTTTTATGGACAAAATTAGCATGTATATTTGGTTTACATGTCGTATATAGAAATTTTGTGTACTGAAATGTCCATTGAAACTAAACTCGCCTTGTGTGTGTTTTCTCGTGCTGTAATATGTTGGTAAACAGCTGTAACAGATATCTTGTTGCGTTCTCTTGAGCCCGTTGAAAGCCGACGTCTTTATTTGCAGGTGAGTCCCTCAATTTCCCCAGCATCTCTCCAAATCGACATCAAAGTACCGTAGCTGAAACTTACTATAGTAATTAGACTGTAGAAAGAGCAATATTTACACTAGATTCTCACCTAACTGTTTATCAGAAATGAGCACTCTTTTTTTTCTCCCTAAATACAACTTTTACTATCGAACTGTAATGCGTCATAACTGACCTACTGCGCTGTGCACGGTGAACTTCTGCCCAGGCTGAACTATCGTAATAATGTGCTTCGCGGCTGTTGACAAATTTCAGCCTTCCTCAAGTTTGCTGTTTGTTTCTGCGAAGTGGGTCATCAAGAAGGCATGCAGCTAAGTGCCAAGGGCTTCATTCAAGACGATGAGAGAGTGTTAACTGCAAGAGGAAGCAGGTTTAGAAAGAGTGAAACGAAAAACGAATAACTATCATTGATTAAAAATATCACAGATAGTTTAATGTAGGATTTGTAGGTGTGACTTTGGCGTGTTATAAACATAATTATTGTTCAAATGGCTCTAAGCACTATGGGACTTAACATCTGAGGTCATCAGTCCCGTTAGACTTAGAACTACTTAGACCTAACTAACCTAAGGACATCACACACATCCATGCCCGAGGCAGGATTCGAACCTGCGACCGTAGCAGCAGCGCGGTTCCGATTGAAGCGCCTAGAGCCGCTCGGCCACAGCGGCAAGCAAACATAATTATATAGTATCTGAATATGTACATGTCTGGAATGAAAATATATTAGAAAAGGTAATCCAGTACCTCCTCCTTAAAGTGAATATGTTGCCGGAAGTGGAAGAAATGTGAGTTATACCCAAAGATCAACATTACCATCAGACTATACACCAATTAGGTTCCTTTCCAAGTATGCTGATGTATTAGCTCTGTATATGATGCAGTAGCTCCGTGTAAAACTGTTCGCTCTACGAAAGTTCCGTGCCAAAAGACTGCAAAGTTGTACAGGTCATACCAATATTCAAGAAAGGTAGTAGGAGTAAACCACTAAATTACAGCCCCACATCGTTAACGTCGATATGCAGCAGGATTTTAGGACACATATTGTGTTCGAAAACCATGAATTACCTGTAAGAAAACGGTCTACTGACACAAGGTCAACATGGGTTTTGAAAACATCGTTCCTGTGAAACACAACTATCTCTTTATTCACATGAAGTGCTGAGTGCTTTTGACACGGGATTTCTGATCGATTCGTATTTATTGATTTCCGGAAGGCTTTTGACACTGTAACACACAAGCGGCTCGTATTGAAATTGCGTGATTATGGAATATCTTCTAAGTTATGTGACTGTGATTTCCTGTCAGAGACGACACAGCTCGTTGTAATTGACGGAAAGTCATCGAGTAAAACAGAAGTGATTTCTAGCGTCGCCAAGGTAGTGTAACAGGCCCTTTGCTTTTCCTTATCTATATAAACGATTTGGGAGACGATGTGAGTAGCCGTCTTCGGTTGCTTGCAGAAGACGCTGTCGTTTATCGACTAATAAAGTCACTTGAAGACCAAAACAAACTGCTAAACGATTTAGAAGAAATATCGATATGGTGCGAAAAATGGCAGTTGACCTTAAATACGAAAAGTGTAAGGTCATCCACATGAGTGCTAAAAAGAACTCGTTAAACTTCGGTTACACGATAAATCAGTCTAATCTAAACGCCGTAAATTCAACTAAATACCTAGGAATCACAATTACGAACATATTAAATTGAAAGGAACACATAGAAAACGTGGGGTAGGCTAATCAAAGACTGCGTTTCATTGGCAGGACGCTTAGAAAATGTAACAGACCCACTAAGGAGACTGGCTACACTACGCCTGTCCGTCCTCTTTTAGAATATTGCTGCGCGGTGTGGGATCCATACGAGATAGGACTGACGGAGTACATCGAAAAAGTTCAATGAAAGGCAGCACTTCTTGTTTTATCGCAAAATATGGGAGAGAGTGTCACAGAAATCATACATAATTTGGGATGGACATCATTAAAGGAAAGGCGTTTTTCGTTGCGACGGAATATTTTCAGGAAATTCCAATCACCAACTTTCTCCTCCGGATGCGAAAATATCTTGTTGACACCGACTTAGATAGGGAGGAACGACCACAAAGATAAAATAAGGGAAATCAGAGCTCGTACGTTAGAGACATAGATGTTCATTCTTCCCTCGCGCTATACGAGATCGGAATAATAGAGAATTGTGAAGATGGTTTGATGAATCCTCTGCCAGGCACTTAAATGTGATATGCAGAGTACCCATGTAGATGTAGATCATCATCCATTCGACACCTCGAACGACGAGCGGGGTAGCTGTGCGGTCAGGGGAACCTTACACAGTTCGCGCGTCTGCCCCCGTCATAGGTTCGAGTTCTCCCTCAGACATTGCTGTGTGTGTAGTCTTTAGCGTAAGTTATTTAAGTTATATTAAGCAGTGTGTAAGCCTAAGGCTCGATGGCCTCAGCAGTTTACCCCCACAGGACTTACCAATCATTTTCAACATTTTTTGACAGCTCCAACTATTTGCAGTCTCCTCCAGGAATGTTTTACAAAATTTTATTAAACAAATTAGTGCATGTCCCACAGTTAAATCGCATTAACAAATTTGAATTTATAGGCAATGTATGCACAATATTGAATGTCTAGTAAAGTCATCTCCTTCCTTGCCCCTCCCCCCCCCCCCCCCAACCCGTTACTTTAGGAACACAGCAATCTGCTTGATTACATGTCCAGCCCACCTTCTGTCGATTTTGACTACCGTCAAGTTTCTAATGGCCTTACATTGCAGATACAAGAGGGTTGGGTTGTTTGTGGAAGGAGATTAAATAGCGAGGTCATGGGGCTCATCGGATTAGGGATGTACAGTGATGGTAGTCGGTCGTGCCCTTTCGAAGGAACCATCCCAGCATTTGCCGGGAGCGATGTAGGGAAATCACGGCAAACCTAAACCAGGATGGCCGGACGCGGAATTGAACCGTCGTCCTCCCGCATATAAGGCCAGTATGCTATCGACTGCGCCACATCGCTTGGTGCGCAGATACAAGAATGCAGCCTAAAATAATGTTATGGAAAGCACCATAACAACTATCACAGCCTGTGTATTAAAACAGAGTCCGTAAACTCATAATTTTTAAATCCCACCTATCTATTCATGGTAAGTGCTACCCGAGAAATCTGTGGCGCTAAGCTCTATAAACAATTTACACTCCTGGAAATGGAAAAAAGAACACATTGACACCGGTGTGTCAGACCCACCATACTTGCTCCGGACACTGCGAGAGGGCTGTACAAGCAATGATCACACGCACGGCACAGCGGACACACCAGGAACCGCGGTGTTGGCCGTCGAATGGCGCTAGCTGCGCAGCATTTGTGCACCGCCGCCGTCAGTGTCAGCCAGTTTGCCGTGGCATACGGAGCTCCATCGCAGTCTTTAACACTGGTAGCATGCCGCGACAGCGTGGACGTGAACCGTATGTGCAGTTGACGGACTTTGAGCGAGGGCGTATAGTGGGCATGCGGGAGGCCGAGTGGACGTACCGCCGAATTGCTCAACACGTGGGGCGTGAGGTCTCCACAATACATCGATGTTGTCGCCAGTGGTCGGCGGAAGGTGCACGTGCCCGTCGACCTGGGACCGGACCGCAGCGACGCACGGATGTACGCCAAGACCGTAGGATCCTACGCAGTGCCGTAGGGGACCGCACCGCCACTTCCCAGCAAATTAGGGACACTGTTGCTCCTGGGGTATCGGCGAGGACCATTCGCAACCGTCTCCATGAAGCTGGGCTAAGGTTCCGCACACCGTTAGGCCGTCTTCCGCTCACGCCCCAACATCGTGCAGCCCGCCTCCAGTGGTGTCGCGACAGGCGTGAATGGCGGGACGAATGGAGACGTGTTGTCTTCAGCGATGAGAGTCGCTTCTGCCTTGGTGCCAATGATGGTCGTATGCGTGATAGGCGCCGTGCAGGTGAGCGCCACAATCAGGACTGCATACGACCGAGGCACACAGGGCCAACACCCGGCATCATGGTGTGGGGAGCGATCTCCTACACTGGCCGTACACCACTGGTGATCGTCGAGGGGACACTGAATAGTGCACGGTACATCCAAACCGTCATCGAACCCATCGTTCTACCATTCCTAGACCGGCAAGGGAACTTGCTGTTCCAACAGGACAATGCACGTCCGCATGTATCCCGTGCCACCCAACGTGCTCTAGAAGGTGTAAGTCAACTACCCTGGCCAGCAAGATCTCCGGATCTGTCCCCCATTGAGCATGTTTGGGACTGGATGAAGCGTCGTCTCACGCTGCACGTCCAGCACGAACGCTGGTCCAACTGAGGCGCCAGGTGGAAATGGCATGGCAAGCCGTTCCACAGGACTACATCCAGCATTTCTACGATCGTCTCCATGGGAGAATAGCAGCCTGCATTGCTGCGAAAGGTGGATATACACTGTACTAGTGCCGACATTGTGCATGCTCTGTTGCCTGTGTCTATGTGGCTGTGGTTCTGTCAGTGTGATCATGTGATGTATCTGACCCCAGGAATGTGTCAATAAAGTTTCCCCTTCCTGGGACAATGAATTCACGGTGTTCTCATTTCAATTTCCAGGAGTGTACATATACCAAAGAACCATCATCACTTATCGACAGTTAACCGTTACAAAAGCTCAAGGCAAATGAAAGTTCAGCAGTATTGCTCCTGAACTGTCATGTAACTGAGACCTTTTTAAATACAGCAAACCAACAACACTGCAGCCACCGCGGTCATAAATTCTTGGAACAACCAACCTATAAGTTTCTGAATTATGACCACGGTGTTACTGGATGATAACCGATGCCTCACAGCACTTCTATACGGTCAGCGTGTCACACCCCCGTCCAGCATCCTTGACTGGATAGTCACTGTCGACTTCAAAGGAACCATGTGACACACGTCGTACCTACAACCTTTGGACATTGGATCACTCGATGGTAACCGCCGATGCTGAAGATTGAACTTAGGAGGCCAGAGCACCAGAAAGTGGAAACGGCGTCCAGCGGCGAGCACGCCCAGTAGACGGTATCTACATTCCGATGGAGTGGCCACTGGACAATGGGCAGCGTCGCTTAGAACGTCCGACAGCCAGTTTGCCAACAGTGCAGTTCTGCACCGTTCCGGCGGAGCCGTGGTTGGGAATTCGAATACTTCTTTGGTCGGCATATATATGCTGAAATATATATAGCCTACAAGCATCTAAATGTTTATCAGAGCATCGTGTAAAAGTCTGAAATAAATCAGTCAAGAACTTTTCAAACATAACATTTTACACGTGTTTCTACACATTTTATACGTATCCCTATCGAATTTCACTCTACAGTTTAATTTTCAAGCAGTTAAATGTCTGTGGCATCGCATAAAACATTTCTGGTATGTTCAGTGGTATACGTGAATATTATATGCAAAACGTGTAACGATTACAGTTAGTACTAGAGAATGTCGTGCTGCTTGCGGCAGTTTTACTGCAGGAACTGCGGAAATGTAGTAACTGATAAACTTTTCCCCTCGCTTAATTTTGTGGTGGTTGTGAGCTCGAAAAAGTTTCGTAAAGGTTTGATATTTAAAGTTCATTGCAAGCTAGGAAGTCCTCTTCCTCTCAGACACAGGATGGATTAAGTATGAATATTCACGCGTCGTGCGCTGCACTACTTTTTCATCCCCGCCCCACCCATTGTTAGATACACACATAGAGGGTGTTACAAAAAGGTACGGCCAAACTTTTAGGAAACATTCCTCACACACAAATAAAGAAAAGATGTTATGTGGACATGTGTCCAAAAACGCTTAATTTCCATTTTAGAGCTCATTTTAGTTTCGTCATTCCAGCGTGATCAAGATGTAAATTTTCACAATCAACATGTGTGGGCTGACGAGAATCCGCACGCAATTGTGCAATCACGTCATCAACACAGATTTTCTGTGAACGTTTGGGCAGGCGTTGTTGGTGATGTCTTGATTGGACCCCATGTTCTTCCACGTACACTCAATGGAGCACGTTATCATTATTTCATACGGGATACTCTACCTTTGCTGCTAGAACATGTGCCTTTACAAGTACGACACAACATGTGGTTCAGGCACGATGGAGCTCCTGCACATTTCAGTCGAAGTGTTCGTACGATTCTCAACAACAGATTCGGTGACCGATTGATTGGTAGAGGCGGACCAATTCCATGGCCTCCGCGCTCTCCTGACCTCAACTCTCTTGACTTTCATTTATGGGGGCACTTGAAAGCTCTTGTCTACGCAACCCCGGTACCAAACGTAGAGACTGTTCGTGCTCGTATTGTGGACGGCTGTGATACAATACGCCATTCTCCAGGGCTGCATCAGCGCATCAGGCATTCCATGCGACGGAGGGTGGATGCATGTATCCTCGCTAACGGAGGACATTTTGAACATTTCCTATAAGAAAGTGTTTGAAGTCATGCTGGTACGTTATGTTGCTGTGTGTGTTCCATTCCATGATTGTCATTTGAAGAGAAGTAATAAAATGAGCTCTAACATGGAAAGTAAGCGTTTCCGGACACATGTCCACATAGCATATTTTCTTTCTTTGTGTGCGAGGAATGTTTCCTGAAAGTTTGGCCGTACCTTATTGTAACACCCTGTATAAAGTACGATGTGTGTTACGTCAGGCTATAAGCTACCAACATTCGAAATTTCTCAAAATCCTTCTAGCTGTTTCAAAGTGAAGGAGTAACAAACATTCTAACACAAACACACTCGCACACACACACACACACACACACACACACACACACACACACACACACACACAAGAACTTTCGCATTTATAATGTGTATAGAGCCTGTTGAAGGTTTCTCCATTTGGATGTCACTTCGCCGACTTTTTGTTTCCGTAACCTACACCAGTTATCCCACCGGCAAAGGGTACCTACAGTTTAATGTGGAGTCCGTAGTACACGTCATTTCTGCTGAATCTTGCCATCGTTAAGAGGTGAATGCTCCAGCCGGGAGTTCTGTTTTCTGGCATTCGCTCTACCACTGGATCAGGAGGTCCAATACAGATTCTGGTGAAGTGCTTATCAGTGTTACCCACGACACTTCGCCCTTTCTAAACGTACAAAAATGGTTCAAACGGCTCTGAGCACTATGGGACTTAACATCTGAGGTCATCAGTCCCCTAGACTTAGATCTACTTAAACCTAACTAACCTAAGGACATCACACACATCCATGCCCGAGGCAGGATTCGAACCTGCGACTGTACCAGCTTCGCAGTTCCGGACTGAAGCGCCTAGAACCGCTCGGCCACAGCGGTCGGCTCTAAACGTACAGCTGCTGCTAATTGGTCCCCTACGTGAGACTGCAAAATTAGCGATGAAGGAAGAAGAATACAAGGATATGCACTAGTTGTCTTTTCATTGTCTTTGTTTTTCGAAAAAATTTTGAATAGAGTCGTTTCCGGTGTTATGCCGTGTCATTATAAAACGCTAAGGCAACTAAAATTGCTACGTTTCGAATGCCTTTGAAGCGGGTATCTTCAGGAACAAAAACGATCTTCGCTCTTGCCGGCCCATCTGATACCTCGGCACATTTTTCAGACGCGCAGCTATCAGAGGAAGCTAGGACAATGCCCACGCTGTCCCAGCGCGTGAATTAATGGTCGCGGTTAGTCGCCGCTGCAGATTAATGGAGATCCGGATGGCCGCCGGCGGCGGCGGTTTTATCGTTTTATCCCTCCCGACGATGACGCGCGGGATCGCTGTCGAAGCGAAATCCGGTTCCTAATTACGGGTCCACCAGAGTAGATGCGCGACCACGCCGCCGCGTGAGCGCCGTCACACACACACACACACACACACACACACACACACACACACACACACACTTGGGGCAGTGCAGTGTGGCTACTAGGCGGTGCGGAAGCATTCGAATCACGTCGCAGCATCGCCTGTGGCGCAGTATCACAAGCCCTGCCCGCGTAGTGCAGAATAAATATTTTCCTCGTATCTCTCGTTCTCTCTCTTTCTCCGTCTGACTGTCCCTCATTCGTTTTCTTCTCGGCCTCCCCACCAAACAACCAGCACCGGGCCTCGCGGGACTTGGAGCGTAAACATAGGCCCGGCCAGCCCTTCCGGACGTCGCGAGGCGGAAGATGAAGAGTTACGCCCGCCAAGTGGACCCAGCTGGCAGGTATGCGTTCCGAGTTCTTAAACATTTCTCCCTGCCGCTATACGTAAAATTGCTTCTCCCACACTGCCATCGTTTTACGGTCTGTGCCGTAGTACCCCTATTTTACGGGTTGCGTTCAATAAGTAAGGCAACACATTTTCTTTCTCGGCCAGTTTGGGTTGAAAATATGAGGTATTTGTTGTAAGATGTAGTGAAATATTCTCGCTTCATACCCCGTAGATTCATTTATTTCCCATAGGTGGGGCCTCTATACCTGTCTGTAACAGAGGTGCTGCCGGCCGGTGTGGCCGAGCGGTTCTAGGCGTTTCAGTCTGGAACCGCGCGACTGCTACGGTAGCAGGTTCGAATCCTGCCTCGGGCATAGATGTGTGTGATGTCCTTAGGTTAGTTAGGTTTAAGTAGTTCTCAGTTCTAGGGGACTGATGACCTCAGATGTTGTGCCACAGTGCTCAGAACCATTTGAGCCATTGGTACAGAGGTGCAGTCCAAGAAGACGTCTGTCAAAACAAGGGCCTCGCAGGTATTCGTAGGTGCTTGCAGAACGTCTACCGAGCAATGACAGTGAACAAAAGCACGGTGAGTCGTAGGGTGAGGCTCCGTCACTATCGCGAAAAGGTCGCGCAGTCGTCTCAGACTTCCAGCACGCCTGCTGGCTGCATATAGCTAAGTTCAGGAAATTGAAGAAACGATACGATTTCAGCGTGTTCGTCGAAACAAAAACACAAACGAACTTCTCACGAAAGTCGATGCACCGGAGAAGAGCTCGCAAATCTTCGTTGAATTCTTCCTCATTCACCTTACCTCCCCGGATCTCGCGTCTTCCGACTTCCGAATGAGGGACACACTACGCGCGAAGCACTGCCAGGACGATGGGGACGTGACTGATGCAGCAGATTGTCTGATCCGACGTCTACCAGTAGAGTATTGCCACGCGGCATACAAGGCCTTCCTATAGTGTGGCGTAGAGCCGTCGCAATGGACGGTGATTATGTTGAAAACAAGGGTTTTGTAGCCAAAACAGTAGGGAATAATACGGTGATATTGGAAACCTGAATGAAACCAACCTGCTTTCGGCTTTCGGAAAGTGTTGCATTATTTATTGAACGTTACCCCGCCTTCCCCCCCCCCCCCCCCCCCCCCTCGCCCCACCCCCACGTACTTCTGCTACGTTTCGGTTTCCTATTAAGCTTGTCTACCTATCTATATCTACATGTTGCGGTCTTCTTTGCGAACTCTGGTTTGATGATCTCCAAGCTAATCTATTGTGTGTGAAACCTCTAAACTCGTATCGAACAAAGGAGGCACTAAGAGCCACAGAAGCCCAAAGCACAGCACAAAGTTTTGAGGAAAGTTGATATTAGCGAAAACCAACATTGTGGGCAAACCACCAGTCTCATAGGTGTGCTTCCTTTTCTAATCAAGTCTTAACATCTTAATTTGCTAGAAAGCAATAATGTACCCACTTCACCTTATGAAATTTTAATTAATATTTAGAATTATCTTTATTAACGTTAATTTACAAAAATTTTCATATGTACGTTACTGGTAATATTGTTTTTTTATTTTTACTGTTGTGTACTTTGTAATTAATATCAAACTAGAACCTAAACATAAAGAACGGATTCTAAATGCGTCACACACGCAGTTATGACCTATTCCAACAGTTAAAGGTCCTCACTACCCACGTTCCGTCTTAAGTATATTCTCTGACTTCAGGTCTCCATCTACTCAATTCATGTACGAAATTTCGTTGTTTTATAAAGTATATATGTTTCAAGTTTGAAGTAATACTTTTGTTACGCTGTTTGACTGATATTTGCTTCCACCTATGTGAGTGGTGCAGTACATTTCGGATGGGTCTATAAACTAATGTAAAATGGAAAAACTGTAGCCTCCTCCGAGGTAACGTGAAGAATATGGTGGCCTCCTACGACTCCAATGAAGAAAATGTTAATTTAAACAACAGTTCATGGCAACCCGCTGAAAACCACATAATTGTGAACTTTCTGAACATGAAAATCAACTTTTGGTTACGTTCTGAGATCGATAGCGTCAATTTTACGGGACTTGACACAGATATCAGCTGTGACGCGTCGTTGCATGGAGGCAATAAGGCCTTGGTTGGCCGCTGGAGTTATTTGACACCAAATGTGGAAACACAAGTCCTTGTTGGGCGGGGGGTGGGGAGGATTGGGGCATGAGCTCTGCCACCAGAGATGTGTTTGATCTATTCAGATCTGGATAGTTTGAGGGGGGGGGGGGGTACATCATCTGTTACAACTCGCCACACTGTTCCTCGAACCACTCCATCACTCTCCTGACCTTGTGACACGGCGAATTATCTTGCTGAAAAATGTCACTACTGTCGGGAAACGTGGTCGTCGTGAAGTGATGTACGTGGCCTGCAACCACTGTACGATACTCCTTGGCCGTCATGGTGCCTCCACGAGCACCAGTGGACCCACGGATGCGAACGAGAATGTTGCCCGGAGCATAATGGAGCCGCCGCCAGCTTGTCGCTGCCCTACATCTACATAACTACTCTGCAATTCGCATTTAAGTGGTTGGCTGAGGGTTCATCGAACCGCAATCATACTATCTCTCTACCATTCCACTCCCGAACAGCGCGCGGGAAAAACGAACACCTAAACCTTTCTGTTCGAGCTCTGATTTCTCTTATTTTATTTTGATGATCATTCCTCCCTATGTAGGTTAGGCTCAACAAAATATTTTCGCATTCGGAAGAGAAAGCTGGTGACTGCAATTTCGTAAATACATCTCGCCGCGACGATAAACGTCTTTGCTTTAATGACTTCCATCCCAACTCGCGTATCATATCTGCCACTCTCTCTCCCCTATTACGTGATAATACAAAACGAGCTGCCCTTTTTTGCACCCTTTCGATGTCCTCCGTCAATCCCACCTGGTAAGGATCCCATACCGCGCAGCAATATTCTAACAGAGGACGAACGAGTGTAGCGTAAGCTCTCTTTAGTGGACTTGTTGCATCTTCTAAGTGTCCTGCCAATGAAACGCAACCTTTGGCTCGCTTTCTCCACAATATTATCTATATGGTCTTTCCAACTGAAGTTGTTCGTAATTTTAACACCCAGGTACTTAGTTGAATTGACAGCCTTGAGAATTGTACTATTTATCGAGAATTCCAACGGATTTCTTTTGGAACTCATGTGTATCACCTCATACTTTTCATTATTTAGCTTCAACTGCCACCTGCAACACCATACAGCAATCTTTTCCAAATCGCTTTGCAACTGATACTGGTCTTCAGATGACCTTACAAGACGGTAAATTACAGCATCATCTGCGAACAACCTAAGAGAACTGCTCAGATTGTCACCCAGGTCATATATATAGACCAGGAACAGCAGAGGTCCCAGAACGCTTTCCTGGGGAACACCTGATATCACTTGAGTTTTACTAGATGATTTGCCGTCTATTACTACGAACTGCGACCTTCCTGATAGGAAATCACGAATCCAGTCGCACAACTGAGACGATACCCCATAGGCCCGCAGCTTGATTAGAAGTCGCTTGTGAGTACAGGTACCGTAGTACAGGTGTCAAGGAGCTGCTTCACTGGAAGACGACTTAGTCGCACCCACCCGTCGAGGTTGTGAAGAAGGTACCGGGATTCCTGAGACCATGCAACGCCCTGCCAGTACGTCAATGGCCAGTGCTGAAGGTCTCGTGCCGAGTTAAGTCTTTGTTGCCGTTGTCGTGGTGTTAAATGGCGCATGTGTCGGTTGTCGACTGCAGACCCATCGTTAGGACTGTTTGGTGCACTGCATGATGAGACAAACTTGTATTCTGCCCAGCATTAAAGTATGAAGTTAGTTCCACCACTGGCTGACCGCTATGTAGTAAGCATGTTGTTTGTGGTCCTAGTACGTGCTGCAGGGATCGTGTAGAGGAAGAGGAGGACAACCGTATATGAGGAAATGCTAACATCGAGGTAAATAGCTATCAGGCCTTTGCAAATTATGCAGCACATTTCTTCCTTGGCCTTCCCAGAGATTTCAACCTACTTAATAGTAATCTCTGACTCTGTGAGGTAGTCTGATGCATTACTTCTGTCAATATTTTGTCCCGATTTCCTTTTGTCTTCTGCAGTTTTGACCCTTACGTTAGACACGTTCAGTTACTTCCCAATCTTGCGGTATCATAATCTCACTCTTCTGGATATTACTTCCTTGTCGGCTGTGAGTTATACACCTCAGCCCCATTCTGGCCGAAGTGGCCGTGCGGTTAAAGGCGCTGCAGTCTGGAACCGCAAGACCGCTACGGTCGCAGGTTCGAATCCTGCCTCGGTCATGGATGTTTATGTCCTTAGGTTAGTTAGGTTTAACTAGTTCTAAGTTCTAGGGGACTAATGACCTCGGCAGTTGAGTCCCATAGTGCTCAGAGCCATTTGAACCTTTCAGTCCGATGGAGTAAAGGGGTGATGGCCATTACCTCGTAAATGAGACAGAAAGTATAACACGACTCAGGTTTTGTAAAGTACTTGATTACTGTCATCCATGTATTACCAAACTCTGCTTCTTCCTCGTGTGTATTTGGCATATTCGTACATGGTATCACATGCCCGATAATTTAAATGACTGTCCTGTTCTTCTATTGAATTATTTACCGGCATTTAGTTTTGTATTGATAGAGTAATACAGTAATATTGAGTTGTTTTGCGTAGTAGATAAACTCCTTTTCATTGATCATTCTCTTTCTGTCTTAAAATTGTGACATCGTCTGCACATAGAAAGACAATTCACAGTGGTCTCTTTATCTATTCTAATGGATGCATGAAGCTGCATGAAACTTGATTTTTTATTGATGCAGTAGAAAGAACGGGCAAAATTCTACACCGATGTTTGCCCCCCTACGCCTTGTTAGTGATGTAACGTACTGACAGTAATCTCTTTGTAACTAATGTCAGTTCTATTTCTCCGTACAGACCTTGCAAGGAGTTTATTAAATGGAGATCTCAGTTGCCTGCGTAGGCCTTGTATGCTGCATTCAATATGTTAATCACTCCATAAGGCTGGCAGTTAATTATATCTCCATTTTTGAAGACTGATATAAATGTACATATCTCCATGCTCTTGAAGTGACACTGGTTTTCCGATGTATGAGGGCTATTCGGAAAGTAGGTTCCGATTGGGCGCGAAATGGAAACGACAGTGAAAATTCGATGAAGCTTTGCACAGATGTATTGGACAATGTCTCTAGCATGCCCGTCGATCGCTGCATGTCGCTCTTTTCATCTTTTCAGTTCCAAATGCACTGTTCGCACTTACAGATTCATAGAAAATAGTGTCTCCTGCCAAGTACGAGTGCCTGGCGGGAGATTTCGCCTGATGTGATGCAGCCCACATAACACAACCGTAATATACTTCTTTTCTCGTGACAATTCTTTATCGGACTACGCAGGGCAATGTGGCTGCTCCTACAGCATCTTCAGTGCAAAGTGTTTCATTAACCACAATACAGCCCGTAATAAGCTCCCCTTCACTTTCATCTCTGCTCACGTGAAGCGTTGACCATGAAGACGATATTTTGGCACGGACAACGAACTGCACACCAACGTAGACAATCGGTGGAAAGTGCAGGTGGTTGCCTTCCGTGACGAGGAAAGCCGGCCGGGGTGGCCGAGCGGTTCTAGGCGCTACAGTCTGGAACCGCGTGACCGCTACGGTCGCAGGTTCGAATCCTGCCTCAGGCATGGATGTGTGTGATGTCCTTAGGTTGGTTAGGTTTAAGTAGTTCTAAGTTCTAGGGGACTGATGACCACAGATGTTAAGTCCCATAGTGCTCAGAGCCATTTGAACCATTTTTACGAGGAAAGTTGGTACAAAGCCACGATAAATGTGTAAGTCGGAGCGGCGACTATGTGGAGAAGTAGCTGGAAGCTTTAGATGACTGTTTCAGATAAGCAGTTTTTGATTTTCACAGTGGTTTCCGTTTTGTGACTGATCGGAACTTACTTTCAGAACAGCCCTCGTATATTTAAAAGTTCAGCTGATTTTGATTCATTCGTGACACTTCCCATCATGGTAGCTTTCTTGCTCTTAACGCATTCACCTCTTCTTTGCGTAAGTTAACGGGTGTCACTGCGCTATACTACAGAAGTGTATATGGGAAAATTGAACACTACAGGCTGTGTTTCCAGAGAGGCTTCGTGCCTCAGAACTGCACCCTGTTAACTGTGGCCCTCTAACCCCTACTGACAGGAGACTGAGGGTGGAGCTCTGTGATACCCCAGGGTGCCTGTGCGGTGATGGAGGGATCACTCAGCTCTCCTCAGTGGCTGAGGACAGGCGTCAGCTGCTGTGCTATTGCATGCCTGTCCGCTGCACCTGACGCCCAACCTCTGTGCGGCCCGCCAGACAACTGGCGACCGTGCCAGGGAGCTGTTCCATGCAGCCGTCACACCTCATTAATTATAACATACTAGCATTTTCTACCACTTTAATTATTGTGTGAATAAAGCGTAGGTTGCTTTACATCTGTACTGCAGAAGTAAACTGCTCAGAAAATTCTTCAGTTACTGTAGATATCCAATCCCAGCACAGTTTCCCTGCACCATTTTTTCCCCCTTTCCACTTCAGTGTTATCTGTGTGGCGCAACCAGGACGCTAACGGCAGGAGCTCTCTTCGCTGGGATGGGTGTTTGGTTACAACAGATTGGTAATTCACGTGGAGATATCAGAGTTGATCTGCGAAAGTAGGAAGTTATTCTTTCCACTCAGTTCGTTTATTTCTCTAACCAACACATTCGTTTATTGACATGTCAGACCAAAACACCTTAACAGAATGTTAGATTTTTTCAATAATCAGTAGGAAGGACCTTTATTGAGATGAGTGCTTTCACTGTTACTCTGGCTGCTAGCTACTGACCATTTGGCCTAAATCAAAAACACCATCACTTTGAAAAATTTAAATTTACTATAGGGCAAGTGGGCTCGATTACCTACCCAATGCGGTTCCAGTAAATAATAAAAATTGCTACTTAACTTGCAGGTGCCATATGCCCACCAGAGTCTATCATCGCCTTTATCTACAGAGCAATCCATATCAACCTGAACTACTTCACTGGGCCATAATTTACCTCTGTAAATTCGTAGAAACAAGCAAGTGGATTTAATGATCTTAATAGCTCTGGAAGGACACAATCACCACCCTTTTCTGGCTAGTTCATGGTTGTTTCAGCACATGAGGTATTTTTTCCGGTATATGACCGCGCCTACTTGGCTGTGTTAGTTTGTCTGTAGCCTCGTTGGTCGCTCTTGGTGGAGTGTGTGAATGTATAGTTTCGTTCGCGTGACAATAACGAGGAAATTCGAGATTTGTTTGCAGCTTCAGCTGTCAGAAACATGCAGTACACTTTTCCAGAGAGAATTTTTATTAGGAAAACGTACTGGGAGACAGACTCATTGGTTACATCGCAATGGGCATCCCGGAGAGAATCCAGTGTTCCTCCATAGGAAACAATTTCACCGATTGTATGGAAGTTTGAGACGACTGGTGTACTAAAGTGACATTGGTAAACATATACCGTCACTGAGTGCGAAGGTTACTATTTATAGTGTTCAAAGACCCTTCGAGAACTCATGGGTAAATTGTTCCATCCAATGAGCCTGGAGACAGGCATTTCACATTGTACGTCAGAGAAGTACAAGTAAATCTTCATTGAGACCACACAGAGTGCATATGATACAAGTATTGCAAGACCCCCCAGGGGGTCCACAACTCTTTTGTGGACACGTGCGTAGCGAGCACGGGACCCCGAGCTAATGTGGCCCTCCTTCCTTTCCGGGCTGCATACCTTCCCTTCCCTTTCCGCATCCCTCCCCGTCCCCCATCTTCACCCCCCCCCTCACCTCTGTCTCTTTCCTTCCCTTTCTCCCCCTCTGGGAGTATGGTTTGTGCCTACGTCCGGAGACGGACGCTCGAAACTGTTCCAAATTCCTTGCTTTTACACTTGCAAGTCCTCGTCCTTCCTCTGTCCTTCTCTTTTCCTTCCCTCTTCTCCTTGCCCTTTTCTCCGCTGCGGCGTTTGAGACCCCCTTTTCTTTCCTTTCCCTTTCTCTTTTTTCCTCCCTGTGCGTGTCTGAAGGCCGACCCACGCACTTCCATGCGTAGCCGGTGACGGGGTAACGCGTAATTCCCCGCCCGGGTAGACAGGTAGGACACATACGTACCCCCTGGTAACGGCCAGGCCCAGGGAGGGTTGATTACCCGAGCTGATACCTTCCGAAAGTGCCGATTGGTCCCTCCGTCCGTTTGTCGGGAGGTGTGACCTGAGGTATGAACAATCACCTAAGGCGGGTGTGCCCTCGGTGAGGGCCCCCACAAGGGAGGAGCGCGCCATCGGAGACGCCGGTAATCATGGGGGATTCTTCCGCAATGGTTTCCTCACCTTCCACTATGTCTGCTCACAAACGTAAGTTCACTGAGTCTCAGCCAGAGACGGTTCTTCCATCGTTGCCACAGTTCCTTGTTGTTTCTCGGTCTGACGAAGGTCACGACTTTTCCACGGTCAACCCTTTCATTATTCAGAAAGGTGTCGACGCAATTGTAAGTCCTGTAAAGTCTTGTTCCAGATTACGGAATGGTACCCTGTTGTTAGAAACACACAGTGCCCTCCAGGCTCAAAAATTGCTGCGTACCTCACTACTACACACCTTCCCTGTCCGGGTGGAACCGCACCGTACCTTAAATTCCTCGCGTGGAGTCGTTTATACCCGCTCCCTCGATGGATTCTCTGACGAAGAATTTCAGCACTACCTGTCTGACCAGGGCGTCACCGCTGTTCATCGGGTTATGAAAAGGGTTGACTCGAACATCATTCCAACCCGCACTGTCTTCTTGACGTTTGACAAAGTTCAACTCCCATCAAAAATCAAAGCAGGCTATGAGATAATTTCCGTTCGCCCTTATGTCCCAAACCCTACGCGTTGCTATCGATGTCAGCGGTTCAATCACACCAGCCAGTCCTGTTCCAATCCGGCCAAATGTGTTACGTGTGGCAAGGATGCCCATGAGGGTGCTTGTCCACCTCCATCCCCTCACTGCATCACCTGTATGGGTGACCACGCTGCTTCCTCTCGAGATTGCCCCGTTTTTAAGGACGAAAAGCTCATCCAGGAAATAAGAGTGAAGGAAAAGGTGTCGACCTTTGCTGCTCGAAAGTTACTCGCCAGTCGACAGCCCACCGTGCCTCAGAAAGGAAAATACAGCACTGTCCTTGCTTCTCCTCGGCCAACAAAGGAGGCGGCCATGCAGACTTGCGACCTCACATTTAGTACCACGGTCGTCAGATCGGCCAGCGCAAAGATCGCCCGTTCAACCTCACCACTTTCGCCTGCCCACTCTATGGCTCACCCTTCGTCGGGTTCTGCTAAATCTCGAGCCCAAAAGTCAGACGCCAAGTCTTCGAAAAAAGAGCATTCTCGTGAAGAGTTTTTACGTACTGCAACTTCACAACCATCGGTTCCTCCATCATCTAAACATCATACCTCCAAGAAGGCTACGAAGAAACACAGTTCCTCTCCTTCTCCGCCAAGGCGTGTCCCATCTACAGCACCACCTGGCGGAAATCGCCCTCGGCCATCTTCTGTGTCGCCGAGGCGCACTGCTGGTGGCCGGTCAACTGGCCGATCGTTGGTGGCAGGAGCTGCTCCTGACCAACCTATGGATCAGGATCTTCTGCCTTCGACTGAATGCCATTCCATGCTGTCGGTCGCAAGCTCTGAGCAGTCGTTGAGTTGACAGCACCCTTGGTCACGTTCCTCCATTTTCTGTTCACCCTATGTCCATTATCCACTGGAATATCCGCGGCATTCGCGCCAATCGGGATGAATTGTCGATCCTCTTACGATCCTACTCGCCGGTCATCTTCTGTCTTCAGGAAACAAAGCTGCGTCCCCATGACCGCTTTGTTCTCCCTCATTTTCAGTCCATCCGATATGACCTCCCCTCTGTTGAAGGCACTCCAGCCCATGGAGGACTCATGATTCTGCTCCATGATACTCTCCATTATCACCCAATCCCCTTAAACACTTCCTTCCAAGCTGTCGCCGTCCGTCTTTTTCTTTCTGGATACACGTTCTCTCTTTGTACGGTATACATTCCATTGTCTACACCAATGGCACGAGCTGATCTCCTTCATCTTCTTGATCAGCTTCCACCCCCCTATTTGCTGGTTGGGGACTTCAATGCCCACCACCCGCTTTGGGGATCTCCACATCCTTGTCCACGTGGCTCACTATTGCTAGACGTCTTCCACCAAGCGGATCTAGTCTGCCTCAACACTGGGGTCCCCACATTTTTGTCTGCCTCCACGGCAAATTTATCTCATTTGGACCTTGGGTCGGTACTGTTGCGCTAGCTCGGCGCTTCGAATGGTTCGCCCTTGATGATACACACTCGAGTGACCACTCTCCATGTGTTCTTCGACTGCAGCCTCAACTGCCATATATGCGCTCGCGACGCTGGAAGTTTGCCCAAGCCGATTGGACACTTTTTTCGCCTCTAGCGACATTCGATGACCGTCGCTTTCCCAGCGTCGACGATGAGGTCACACATTTTACCGACGTTATTCTCACAGCTGCGGAACGTTCAATACCACGCACCTCCGAATTGCCCCGGCGCCCCCCAGTTCCTTGGTGGAACGAGGCATGCCGTTACGCAATACGTGAGCGGCGACGTGCTCTTCGCATTTTCCGTCACCATCCAACTTTGGCCAACTGTATCCGATATAAGCAGCTCCGTGCGCGATGCCGTCGCGTCATCCGCGATAGCAAGAAGGCAAGCTGGAAATTCTTTACTAGCTCATTTAACAACTTCACTCCCTCCTCGGAAGTTTGGAGTCTGCTTCGACAACCGTCAGGCGCGCCTAGTTTCTCCCCGGTCTCTGGGCTCACTGTCGCGCATGATACCTTAGTGGACCCCGTCGCAATTTCTAACTCACTGGGTCAGCACTTTGCTGAGATTTCGAGCTCTTCAAATTACCTGCCAGCGTTTCTCCCGAAGAAACGTGCAGCGGAAGTGCGACATCTTGCTTTCTCCTCTCAAAATCGCGAAAGCTACAATACTGTTTTCTCCATGCGCGAACTCCAACATGCACTCTCTTCTTCTCGCTCCTCCGCCCCAGGACCGGATGGTATCCATGTCCAAATGTTGCTGCATTTATCAACCCATAGCCTGCGTTACCTCCTTCGCCTTTATAATCGAATTTGGACCGACAGTACCTTTCCCAGGCGATGGCGGGAAGCTATTGTCGTTCCCGTTCCGAAACCTGGAAAGGACAAACATCTCCCCTCTAGCTATCGCCCCATTTCTCTCACGAGTAGTGTCTGTAAGGTTTTGGAGCGTATGGTGAATTACCGTTTAGCTTGGTGGCTGGAATCCCGCAGTCTTTTAACACCAGCCCAATGCGGATTCCGAAAGCATCGTTCTGCCGTTGACCATCTTGTTGCTCTCTCCACTTATATCATGAACAATTTCCTCCGGAAACGCCAAACGGTAGCAATATTTTTTGATCTGGAGAGAGCATACGATACCTGTTGGAGGACAGGCATCCTCCGCACACTGTTCTCTTGGGGCTTTCGAGGCCGGCTGCCCCTTTTTCTTCGCGAATTTATGGCAGAGCGCACATTTAGGGTGCGGGTGAACACTACTCTCTCCCGTACTTTCTCCCAAGAAAACGGGGTACCCCAGGGCTCCGTGCTGAGTGTTGTACTGTTTGCCATCGCCATTAATCCAATTATGGATTGTCTCCTTCCTGATGTCTCGGGCTCCCT
Organism: Schistocerca serialis cubense; assembly: GCF_023864345.2. NCBI lineage: Eukaryota > Metazoa > Arthropoda > Insecta > Orthoptera > Acrididae > Schistocerca > Schistocerca serialis. The sequence continues at coordinate 216,242,967 of NC_064647.1, read as the reverse complement.
CTTTGTGGACGATTTTGCGATCTACTACAGCTCTCAACGGACAAGCCTAATTGAACGACGTCTTCAAGGATGTCTCGATCGCCTCCACTCGTGGAACATCGAAACCGGCTTCCGTTTCTCACCCAGTAAGACCGTTTGTGTTAATTTTTGGCGACGTAAGGAGTTTCTTCCGCCCTCCTTACATCTAGGTCCTGTCAACCTTCCGTTTTCCGACGTCGCTAAATTCTTGGGTCTTACGTTTGACAGAAAACTGTGCTGGTCCTCCCACGTTTCCTATCTTTCGGCTCGCTGTCTGCGTTCCCTTAACACCCTCCGTGTCCTGAATGGTACCTCTTGGGGAGCGGACCGAGTGGTCCTTCTCCGCCTCTATCGCGCCTTAGTGCGCTCGAAATTGGATTATGGAAGCATAGTCTACTCCTCTGCTCGGCCGTCTATTCTTCGGCGTCTCGACTCTATCCACCACCGTGGATTACGTTTAGTGTCTGGAGCTTTTTACACCAGCCCTGTGGAAAGCCTTTATGCTGAGACTGCTGAACCTCCGCTGTCCAATCGGCGGGCAGTCCTTCTGAGTCGTTATGCTAGCCATCTGTCTTCCAAGCCTGCTAATCCAGCCCATGACCTTTTTTTCGACACCTCCTTTGATGTCGGGTATGCAGGCCGCTCCTCCTCCCTACTACCCCCGGGAGTCCGCTTCCGTCAACTGCTCCATTCTCTTTCCTTCCGCTTTCCTAAAACCTTCTTGACAACTTGGGGTACAGCACCGCCTTGGCTCCGTCCCCGGATCGACTTGCTCAGAGACCTATGTCAATTTCCCAAGGATGGTACCCTTACACTTGTTTACCGTCGGGCATTTGCTGCTCTATGTGCACAAATGACGGAAGCCACATTTATTTACACCGATGGCTCGAAAACATCGTTAGGTGTAGGGAGTGCCTATATTGTTGGCGACACCCCAAATCACTTTCGGCTTCCCGACCAGTGTTCGGTTTATACTGAGGAGCTTTACGCTGTTCTCCAGGCTGTCCACTACATCCGCCGCCATCAGCGGATACAGTACGTAATCTGCTCAGATTCTCTCAGCTCTCTCCTAAGTCTCCAAGCTCTTTACCCTGTGCACCCTCTGGTCCACAGGATTCAGGACTGTCTGCGCTTGCTCCACCTGGGGGGCGTCTCAGTGGCGTTCCTCTGGCTCCCGGGACACGCTGGTATCTGTGGGAATGAGGCGGCCGATATAGCGGCCAAGGCTGCAGTCTCTCTTCCTCGGCCAGCTATTCAGTCTCTTCCGTTTACCGATCTACGGAGCGGTTTATGTCGCCAAGTTGCTCATTTATGGCATGCGCATTGGTCAACACTTCCCCATAATAAATTGCGGGAAGTGAAAGCCATTCCTTGCCCTTGGACCTCTTCCTCCCGAACGCGTCGTCGGGAGGAGGTAATTTTAGCTAGACTCCGGATAGGGCACTGTCTTTTTAGTCATCGACATCTTTTAAGCGGTGATCCTCCCCCACTCTGTCCCCACTGCTCTCAGCTGTGGACGGTCAGACACCTTTGAATGCCCCTATTTTAATCCGTTACGCTCCCGTCTACAGCTATCGCCTGATCTATCGTCGATTTTAGAAGATGACACGCGCTCTGCTGACCGCGTTCTACAGTTTATTAGTGACAGTGAAATGACGTCAGTCATTTGAAGCTTTTTTTGGGGGACAACCAACCCCTTTCTATAGAGGATTTTTAAGCATTCCTTCTGCCTTTAGTTTCTCAAATTTTATGACTTTGATCCCATTGCTGCTGATTTTAAATTTCGTTTTCTCCTGTTTTCTACGTCATGGGCTGGGCGCTAATGACCATAGAAGTTTTGCACCCTAAAACCACAAAAAAAAAAATATTGCAAGAAAACAGATCATGAGAAAAGAATGCGTGAGTGTCGGTGGTTTCAGGGGTATTCTTATTCAGCGCCCAGAAATTCTCTCTGTAACTTGGTTCACGGATGAAGAATGCTTCCATCTGTCAGGTTTCATCAGCTGGGCACACTGCATGATGAAAAGGTTGGGGTGTGCACAGCGTTGTCAGCTTACAGGATTGTGGTCCTTTCAAACAGTTTCCACGGACATCCACAGTACATTTGTGGAGCAGCTGGGTGATATCGAACTTACAAGATATTTCGAACAAGGAGGTTCAACGAGTCACACCTCGAACGCTTCCATGAAACCAGTTTCTTTCGTGACCAAATTGTTTCTCTACCTCCCAGTCTCTTTACCAGGTCCCTCCCCCACGTATTTTTTTGTGGGGGTTTCTTAAAAGCCGAGCGTACAAAAACAGACCAGGGACAACTGAAGAGCTCCTTGAAGCCATTACATGCGAAATAATCAACATCGAAGAGGGTACATTGTCAGAAAGTCGCGAATTATGATGAAATGCCTACAGCTGTCCATCGATTCACTTCCAACATTTGATAGGAGGACATTGTACACAAACATTTAATCTCTCAATCGTATATTACCATCTTCAAAAATGGGTCTCGTTATTGGTTCTGATGTTATGACTCACTAAAGTAATTCAGCTTTATGTGGACAGAGCTGTAGTTGAAGCGTCTATCACTTCATCAGGTGCTGCTTAGGAGCTCCACTGCATTTCGGCAGCTGTGATTACTCACTGAATCTAATGTCTAATTTGCTCCTCTCTGAGCTTTTATGTCGCTTTACGTTGATTCTGAGCGCAGACGGCCCTCTGTAATATCTGTCCGGAAAATTCCCTTGAAAGCTTTCCTCGAAATGTGATCGTCTTAAGGTTCAAATGGCTCTGAGCGCTATGGGACTTAACATCTGAGTTCATCAGTCCCCTAGAACTTAAACCTAACTAACCTAAGGAGATCACACACATCCATGCCCGAGGCACGGTTCGAACCTGCGACCGTAGCAGTCGCGCGGTTCCAGACTGTAGCGCCTAGAACCGATCGGCCACCCCGACCGGTGATCGTCTTAATGTTTGACTGTCATTCTAAAGTCCACTACAAATTCCTCCACTGCGTGCATCGATAGGTTGCCACTGACGCCTGTGACCTCGATCGCCATCGCCTTTGCGTGCTGTCGAGGAAAATCCTCACTCGCGAGTCTGGTCAGCTGCTGTGAAGCAAACAGCTTTCGGCTGCCTCAAGGCTAGTCATCTCATTCTTTTTGAGTATGAGCTTCTTTTACAATAAATGAATTCGCATTTGCGAAGATGTATAATCGTCGGCTGTAAACTGGAATCACGACAACGAAAATTTGTCTCTGACCGCGACTCGAACCCGGATTTCCCGCTTATCACGAGCGGTCTCCTAACCATTTAACTATCCTGCGTATGCTGTCAGCCATGGTCTACAACCTCTACTCGTACAGCTATTATGTATGTACCCGCACAGGCGAGACATTTTACTTGAAAGTCGCCTGCTCTGTGTCAGCGGATAAATACCATATGGCACTGGCAATGCTATTCTAAATTACGATGTACGGTTCCTCGACGTGCATTCGCATGTACACCGTTCCTGAAGTCGACTGCAAGAACACTTGTAAGACGTCTAGATAAATAGACACACACTTATGAAAGGATAGAGCAGTTGTAACTGCCGTTACAGGTACTCAATATGGGCATCATTTGCGATGCTGCAAAAGTCAATACGTACCAAAAATTCACGTATTGCACGAGAAATCATGACTTCAAAATACGAGGGCAGTTCAATAAGTAATGCAACACATTTTTTTTTCTGAAACAGGGGTTGTTTTATTCAGCATTGAAATACACCAGGTTATTCCCCAATCTTTTAGCTACACAACACTATTTTTCAATGTAATCTCCATTCAATGCTACGGCCTTACGCCACCTTGAAATGAGGGTCTGTATGCCTGCACGGTACCATTCCACTGGTCGATGTCGGAGCCAACGTCGTACTGCATCAATAACTTCATCATCCGCGTAGTGCCTCCCACGGATTGCGTCCTTCATTGGGCCAAACATATGGAAATCCGACGGTGCGAGATCGGGGCTGTAGGGTGCATGAGGAAGAACAGTCCACTGAAGTTTTGTGAGCTCCTCTAGGGTGCAAAGACTTGGGTGAGGTCTTGCGTTGTCATGAAGAAGGAGAAGTTCGTTCAGATTTTTGTGCCTACGAACACGCTGAAGTCGTTTCTTCAATTTCTGAAGAGTAGCACAATACACTTCAGAGTTGATCGTTTGACCATGGGGAAGGACATCGATCAGAATAACCCCTTCAGCGTCCCAGAAGACTGTAACCATGACTTTACCGGCTGAGGGTATGGCTTTAAACTTTTTCTTGGTAGGGGAGAGGGTGTGGCGCCACTCCATTGATTGCCGTTTTGTTTCAGGTTCGAAGTGATGAACCCATGTTTCATCGCCTGTAACAATCTTTGACAAGAAATTGTCACCCTCAGCCACGTGACGAGCAAGCAATTCCGCACAGAGGGTTCTCCTTTACTCTTTATGGTGTTTGGTTAGACAACGAGGGACCCAGCGGGAACAAACCTTTGAATATCCCAACTGGTGAACAATTGTGACAGCACTACCAACAGAGATGTCAAGTTGAGCACTGAGTTGTTTGATGGTGATCCGTCGATCATCTCGAACGAGTGTGTTCGCACGCACCGCCATTGCAGGACTCACAGCTGTGCACGGCCGTCCCGCACACGGGAGATCAGACAGTCTTGCTTGACCTTGCGGCGATGATGACACACGCTTTGCCCAACGACTCACCGTGCTTTTGTCCACTGCCAGATCACCGTAAGCATTCTGCAAGCGCCTATGAATATCTGAGATGCCCTGGTTTTCCGCCAAAAGAAACTCGATCACTGCCCGTTGTTTGCAACGCACATCCGTTACAGACGCCATTTTAACAGCTCCGTACAGTGCTGCCACCTGTCCGAAGTCAATGAAACTATACGAGACGAAGCGGGAATGTTTGAAAATATTCCACAAGAAATTTCCGGTTTCTTCAACCAAAATTGACCGAGAAAAAAATGTGTTGCATTAGTTATTGAACTGCCCTCGTATGTTCTCTAGATACACTATTTCTCGGTCGTAAACGGTTCGATCGTACAATATTAATGGGCGATTGTTTAAGTGTCATTACTCACCTGCTCCGTCGTACAACGTAACCACGGTGTGTATTATGATTCAAAATTTGGTGAGCTACTCTGTCCACTGCTAGATGTCATATTTCTGTATGGACTATAGTTTTTGTGCAGTCCTCTTTTGAATCTATGGATGATGATGATGATGATGATGTTTGCTTTGTGGGGCACTCAACTGCTCGGTTATCAGCGCCCGGACAAATGCCTGATCATTGCTCAGTCCAATCTCGCCACTTTCATCAATGATGAGGACAACGCAAACACCCAGTTATCACGAGGGAGGTGAAAATCCCTGACCCCGCCGGCAATCGAGCCCAGGATCCATTGCTCACGAAGCGAGAACGCGACCGCGAGACCGTGACCTGCGGACTGAATCTCTGGTGGTAGTTATGAATAATCCGGTGTGTACTATCACGCTAACTAGTATTAAATGAACTGATTTGCATTCTGCACGATTTTCGTACAACCTTCAGCATGCAACTTTCTTGCAGGTAATCTAATCACTTTTAGGAGCAGTCGTTTGACTATACAAAATGGTTACCACAGGAGACCCTGGACAGCGCTGTTCAGTATGGTAATAAATCCAGATGTTAGTTAATAACACTACATCGTAAATGTTGGGAAAAGTCAAACTTCCTGACAGATTAAAACTGTGTGCCTGACCGATACTCGAACTCGGGACCGTTGCCTTTCGCGGGCAAGTGCTCTACCAACTGAGCTACCCAAGCACGACTCACGACTCGCCCTCACAGCTTCAATTCTGCCAGTACCTCGTCGCCTAGAGCACTTGCCCGCGAAAGGCAAAGGTCCCGACTTCGAGTCTCTGTCCGGCACACAGTTTTAATTTGTCAGGAAGTTTCATATCAGCGCACACTCCGCTGCAGTGTGAAAATCTCATTCATTGTTGGGAAAAGTGTTATGAAGGGTGACATACAACTTGATGTTTGTAAATTAAAATTTATTAGACTTAGCGACAATTAAAGTAAATGTTAATATTCTCACTAGTATCGAGGCAACTAAGATTGAACCGCCACATTCATCGTTCAGCAATCCATAGTGAAAGGGAAATATTTTTACGAATAAAAGGTTTTGTTAGATTGTAAGGACTTCAAAAATTCTACGATAATTCGATTTTCCCCAACTTTCTATTGCGTGAAGTGTAAATGAAACAAGCTATTTGAAATAAAATGGAAATGAGCGTATGGCATTGTTGGCCGGGAGGCCCCATCCGGGGAAGTTCGGCCGCCAAGTGCAAGGCTTATGGCTGTCGACGCCACATTGGGCGACTTTCGTGCCGATCCGAGAATCGAACCTGGGCCTGCTTGAACCGGAGTCAAGTACGTTTCCACAAGCTAAGCAGGCGGACCGCTGTTTGAAAATCACGATTAACAAGGTGCTCTGTGGAAACATGATAACTAATACAATATCACCAGTAATGTCACCGTGCTTATGAAGGCATGCAACGCCCATGCCGCAGTGGTAACACCGAAGTTAAGCGTTGTCGAGCTGGGCTAGCATTCGGATGGGTGACCATCCGGTCTGCCGAACGCTGTTGGAAAGTGGGGTGCACACAGAACTTGTAAGACAAACTGAGGAGCTACTTGATTGAGAAGTAGCGGCTCCGGTCTCGGAAACTGATATACGGCCGGGAGAGCGGTGTGCTGACCACATACCCCTCCATATCCGCATCCAGTGACGGCTGTGGGCTGAGGATGAAACGGCGACCGGCCGGTACCTTTGGGCCTTCATGGCTTGTCCGGGAGGAGTTTGGTTTAATTCAGTTTAGTTTAGTTTATGAAGTCACGTAATCGGTCTGTGAACTTAAAACGACCTGATGTACTGTATTCTTCGGTCCTTATACTAAGCCAGCACCTATGGCTTTAGCAAAGAAGAAACTTCGTGGCCCGGCCAAAACAGAATACAGCGCCGAGTGTTGTTCCTGACCAGTTATTAAGAAGCGTGGCCTGTCGAAGGTTTTACCAGTATCGGCTATCAAGTCTGAACTGCAAATTCAATGACGTCACGCATTGATAATTGAATTCAATGCGGAGCAGGAACTTAACTAATGTTGTGTTAGAACCTTACGGGATTGTTGTTCCTAGTCGTCTGAACTAAAAAATATTTTTCCACGTTTAGAAGAAGTTGCCATTCATCAAACCAAACAGAATTTCTGTCCAAAGTCACCCTATATCCCCACTCATATACGATACTTCTCCGTACGTAACAGAGCCATCAGCAAGCGGCCGGAGTGGCCAAGCGTTTCTAGGCGCTTCAGTCTGGAACCGCGCAACCGCTACGGTCGCAGGTCCGAATCCTGCCTCGGGCATAGATGTTTGTGATGTCCTTAGGTTAGTTAGGTTTAAGTAGTTCTAAATTCTAGGGGACTGATGACCTCAGCTGTTAAGTTCCATAGTGCTCATACCAATTTGAACAATTTTTTCGAGCCATCGGCAAAAACAGATTGCTGTTCATTCGTTCCGTGGCATTGTGAATGCACAGGTTGGGTATCATTAAGCTTTCGATGGTTGAGCTAGTATAGACAAATTTATTTACCGTATGGGTATCGCACTTTATAGGAATGCTGTTAGCGTGCACGCTGTAGTATTTGTGTTGTCGAGTGGTATTAGTGTCATTACTTGCCGCTAGGCGCCGGTAATGGTACGGCAACATATGGTTGAAACAGATGCATCACCGTGCATTACAGTTGCAGACAGTCACGACGGGTGTGGACCAGGTGAGCAGCGCTTTAATCGTTAAGGTGTTTTACGCCCTTAGCGGCGTTTAGTGTTCTACTCCAAGTGGCTAGAGTTTTACTGGCCGTTACCAGCTTTATGTCTGTCCCAGTTTTTTTAAATTTTATGTGGTTTTCATATGAAGTTCTTCATGAAGTATTTCAAGTGACGAGAGCATCATTTCTCTTACCTTCGTTCATCAGTTACCACAGGTAATCGTGAATCTGGAGTTGCAACCACTTGGCTGTTTTCTACTTACCAAAAACGTACCAAATTATGAAAGGCCATGTGATACGAATATACAATCGTTGATGTTTCAGTATTATTTTCACCCTTTCCATTTTGGTAGTTTAAGTTTTCAGAGGGTTCTATCGCACATGAAATTGTAATGCGTGGAATGTTCATACTTGCTGTAAGGACTTTTTTGGATTGTAAATGGTTATAAACTTGATCCCGCGCGTTAGTTCACGTAGCCTACCAAAGAATCCGGCACTTGTTCCTTGTAGAAACTTGCTGTTCACAGCAAGCTTGAGGATTAAGCTGTCCTGTGACTTAAATCTTGCCGTTTCTTTAAAATCGTAGCACAAAGTCATTGTCAATTTCATTTTTGTCTTATTGAACTCATGCCTTTTTATTGATGACGTGGTTGTAACAGCTTGTAAATCTTGAGCAAACTGGGTGTATGATGATCACACAAGATTTTGGTACTGTACCATCGAGATAATAGTCGGATTTGCGGAAAGGCCATATCACGGTGGGCGCTTCTATTTCTTTTTCCTGTACACACGTGCGCGATCTGTTGATACTAGGTTAGCGAATGCTATCCTACATTATTTCGGAATCCCAGGCACCTTTTGAATCTGAAATAGACAGTATCCTAATCCATAAGAAGATGCATCGGTATTCGTACCATGGTAATCTAACAATTACAGTCACCAAAGCTGTTTGCAACCGTTGGGAAGTTTGTTGATATGCTGTACACTAGATTTATGAATTCATCATTTCTCAAAACGCATTAGTCAGCTGTCTAAATCTTTAACACGATCGTACAGTACTATCTTCTGTTCATCGCTAAATGCTCTCAGAAAAAAGCGTACGACTTAATGTTAGCCTGCTCCCTGAAACAGAATATGTTTCACTCACTTCGGCTATCGTCATTTTCACATATTGGTTCATGTTATTTTCATCTGATCCAAAATATAAAAGACTTAAGTCGTCCGGTATAATCAGAAAACAGTTTCTCCGATAAAACCATGACGTAAAGCTGTGGTCGTTTGACATTCGCACTGTTACTACTAAGGCTGGATGTTGTCACAGGTTACCGTATAGACAACGAAACTATTTGGATCTAAAGATGCAGTAAAAATATGCGAGGGGCGTTCAGTAAGTAATGCAACACAAATTTTTCTCAGCCAGTTTCGGTTCAAAGATGCGGACTTTCCGCTTCAGCTCCTATAGTTTCGTGGAGTTGCGACTAGTAGCAGCGCTATTTTCCTCAGCCATTTTCAGTTCAAAGATGCGGAATTTCCGCTTCAGATCCTATTGTTTCATGGAGTTCCGACTCGCTATATGTCGGCTCCAAAATGGCGTCTGCATACCGCGAAGAGAGGTCTCATTGCGTTTCTTTTGGCGGAAGATCAAAACATCGCAGATTTCAGATATTTGTACGAGGTCCAAGAATGTCCCTGGAGACCTGGGAACAAAAGCACGTTGAGTCGCTGGGCGAGCTATCTCTTATAATAACAGCAGGATCGCGAAAACCATTCCGATCCGTTGCATGCCAACTCGCCGCATACAGATGTGATTCTTGCATTGTTGGAATGTGCGGAACCCCTCATTCGCAGTGATGGACGGATTAAAATGAAACATTTCGCTCCACAACTGACCGTCTCTGTTAATGCTGACACACTCAACAACCGTTTGGGCACTCCAAGGTGTGTATCCACAGCGAAATGATCAACAACGACGACTCTGTACCTTCCGACTTTCATCTGTTTCGCCAAACGCAGGATTCACTCCGCGGAAAGCAGTACGTGTACAATGGTGACGTTACTGGTGCGGCAAGACGGTTCCGACGTCGACCATTAGAATGGTACAATGCGGACGTACAGGGCGTCCTAGTAAGGTCGCATAAGGCTGTCGTACTGAACGGAGATTGCGTTAAAAAGTACGATTTTTTAGCCAAATGAGTATGGATAATATGGTGTACTGGAGATCCGATTGAAATCATTCGACCTACAGAAAAAAAGGCTCTAAGCACTATGGGACATAACATCTGAGGTCACCAGTCCGCTAGACTTATAACTACTTAAACCTAACCTAAGGACATCACACACAACCATGCCAGAGGCAGGATTCGAACCTGCGACCGTAGCAGCAGCGCGGTTCGGGACTGAAGCGGCCGGCCGACTTTCAGAAGAAAAACGTGGTTTCTTACTTATTGAACTCTCCTAGTAATACTGCTTACTTGCAAACAAAACTCAACACAACACGCCACTTGGAATGGATATTTATAGCAGTCCGAAACGCACTGTTGCTTTGGTTCGAAATCGCGTGAGGGGACTTCTTACTCCGTTGTTGACAATCCGGTATCACGTAAGCTACTGGCAATAGCGCCAGAGTTTAGAAACAGCTCTTGTGCAATACAGTTCGCTGTCTCACACTACTCGACATTGCCTTAATTGTAAAAATATTTGCGGTTGACGTTGGAGCGGGGACAGTTGTAGGAAGAGGATGGTGGCCTCTTAGCACAGTGGCTGACGTGTCTGTGAGGAGACAGAGAAGGACGAGGGACCGCTGGCAGGCGGCGAGAGGTCGGCCCAGCTGATGGATTGCCTCGCGTCCGTCGCGCTGTGTTTTTCGGCAAGGGCAAGAGTGACGCGGCGCTGGGCGACGGGAAAACAGAGTACGACACGGCGGCACAAGAAGTGTGAGAGTGTAGGTCAGGAGCCCAAGTCAGCCCGGTCGGAGAGAAGACGCGCCAGGAGCCAAGTTCAGGAGCCACTGGACTCTCTGCCGAAACTACACACTATGGCAGAAATTGCAACCGCTCGCTGTCTCACTTGTCTTCCAGCCATTAAAAGCTCAGCCGAGTCTCCATAAACATTAAAGGATATAGATTTCCTAATCGAATCTGCCATCATTGTAAAAAATCATTAATAAAGCCAGTGTCACTATGCTCGCTGGTCTAGTGTTTGCGTTCGGGCAGTACAAATACATAGAGTTCTCACCACTCTGCCACCAAGTTAAATATTGGTACTTCTTCGGGACTTCAGATTAATTTGCCAAATGCGTACCATCACGTTTCCGACTTTGATGAAGGTCGGATTGTAGACTATCGCGATTGCTGTTCATCGAACCGCGACATTGCTGCTCGCGTTGGTCGAGATCCAATGAGTGTTAGCAGAATATGGACTCGGTGGGTTCATGAGGGTAATACGGAACTCCGTGCTGGATCCCAACGGCCTCGTATCACTCGCAGTCGAGATGACAGGCATCTTATCCGCATGTCTGTAACGGATCGTGCAGCCACGTATCGATCCCTAACAGATGCGGATTCTTGCAAGACAACAACCATCTGCACGAACAGCCCTACGACATTTGCAGCAGCATGGACTATCAGCTCGGAGACCATGGCTACGGTTACCCTTGACGCTGCATCACAGACAGGAGCGCCTGCAATGGTATACTCAACGACGAACCTGGGTGAACGATTGGCAAAACATTTTTTTCGGATGGATACATGTTCCGTTTACAGCATCATGATGGTCGCATCCGTGTTTGGCGACATCGCGCTGAACGCACATTGGAAGCGTGTATTCGTCATCGCCATACTGGCGTATCACCAGCCGTGATGGTATGGGGTGCCATTGGTTACACGTCAAGGTCACCTCTTGTTTGAATTGTCGGCACTTTGAACAGTGGACGTTACATTTCAGATGTGTTACGACCAGTGGCTCTACCCTTCATTCGATCCCTGCGAAATCCTACATTTCAGCAGGATAACGCACGACAGCATGTTGCAGGTCCTGTACGGGCCTTTCTGGATACAGAAAACGTTCGACTGCTGCTCTGGCCAGCACATTCTCCAGATCTCTCACCAATTGAAAACGTCTGGTCAATGGTGTCCGAGCAACTGGCTCGTCACAATACGCCAGTCACTACTCTTGATGAACTGTGGTATCGTGTTGAAGCTGCGTGGGCAGCTGTATCTGTACACGCCATCCAGGCTCTGTTTGATTCAATGCCCAGGCGTATCAAGGCCGTTATTACGGCCAGAGGTTGTTGTTCTGGGTACTGATTTCTCAGGATCGATGCACCCAAATTGCGTGAAAATTTAATCACATGTCAATTGTATTGTAATATATTTGTCCAGTGCCCGTTTCTCATCTGCATTTGTTCTTGGTATAGCAATTTTAATGGCCAGTAGTGTAGTATCAGACGGTGGGAAGGCATTCACTATGGCCCAGCTTGGAGGGAGACACGTCGTTGTATGGATACTAGGGAAAGATAGTAGTAATCACATCGTTAATAGGGAAAAGCTTTAGAAAATATAGGAATGGGGGTGTACTGTGAAATCCGACTACAGCAAGGTACGGTTCAACTGAGGGGGGGCCTAGTCGACATAAACACTGCCATGAAACGACTTAGAGGGTGAGTAGTAGCCTAAAGCTGCACACGCATACACTGATCAGCCGAAACATTATGACCACCTACATAATAAAATCCCCCCCCCCCATGAACCATGGACCTTGCCGTTGGTGGGGAGGCTTGCGTGCCTCAGCGATACAGATAGCCGTACCGTAGGTGCAACCACAACGGAGGGGTATCTGTTGAGAGGCCAGACAAACGTGTGGTTCCTGAAGAGGGGCAGCAGCCTTTTCAGTAGTTGCAAGGGCAACAGTCTGGATGATTGACTGATCTGGCCTTGTAACAATAACCAAAACGGCCTTGCTGTGCTGGTACTGCGAACGGCTGAAAGCAAGGGGAAACTACAGCCGTAATTTTTCCCGAGGGCATGCAGCTTTACTGTAATGCATGGAGAGCTGCATCAAACCAGTCTCAGGACTGAAGACCACAACAACAACAACAACATAATAAATGGTTCAAATGGCTCTGAGCACTATGGGAATTAACATCTGAGGTCATCAGTCCCCAAGAACTTAGAACTACTTAAACCTAACTAATCTAAGGACATCACACATATCCATGCCCGAGGCAGGATTTGAACCTGCGACCGTAGCGGTCACGCGGTTCCATACTGTAGCGCCTAGAACGGCACGGCCACTCCGGCCGTCCCTACATAATAGCCGGTATGTCCTCCGTGATGGATAACTGCGGCGATGCGGCGTGCCATGAAAGCAATGAGTCCTTGGTAGATTGCTGGAGGGATATGGCACCATTTCACCACATCGGCACACACAAGTCACCTGATTCCCGAAAATTCCGCGGAGAGGGCCGAAGAGGTCTGACGCCAAGTTAGTCACACCAGAGATGTATTCGACTGGGTTCAGGTCTAGCGACGAGTGCCAGCACATCACTTGGAACTCGCCACAGTGTTCCTCAAATCACTCCATCACACTTCTGGCTCTGCTGACACGGCGCACTCCCTTGTTGAGAAGTACTACTGCCGTCGGGCAATATTATCGTTATGAAGGTGTGTTCTTGGTCAGTCCCAAAGAAAACAAGTGCTGACAGGTGTGAAGATTACCGATCTATCAGTTTAATAAGTCACTGCTTCTCGCGTCCGTCGGCCGTCGTAATTTAATACATTACTATTGTTATTATTATTTTTTGATTGTTGCCGACTTACGTGGTGGGCCTCAATAAAAATTATATTTCATTTAATTTTGATTTTACGATTAAATGTTTTCCTGAAGTTCTCCTTTTTAACAATATTAATTTCAAATTATTTGTTACGCTAATGAATGTTAGACTCGCTGAATCTTAAAACATGATCATATAAGCTGAACAATGTAATAAACTTTTCATATTAATTTCCTCGGCTAGTCAGTTCACTTAAAAGCAAAAGATCTTTAGTTATTAATTACAATTGCGGCCCACACACACGCGCGAGAGTATTTTTCTTACCTCCGTTAACCACTGTATTGTAGTCGGAGTCCTGGCTCTGGCTGTCGGCTACGGTACTGAAAATAAGAATCTTAAAGCTACGTATTTTCTGCAACGTCGGGCGGCTGTGGAGAAAAATTAATATTATGTTAATAGCGGGCGAGTTTTCCGCTTCCGCTAATTTTTCATAAGTTAATATCGCCACGTAATGGCGTCGTTGGCTGCATCGGCCGCTGCGATTGTTGAACTGTAAATTACTTGAATGCAGGTTAATTCAAGGAAGGCGGACATGAAATCGGGATCACCTCTTACAAATTAAAAGTGCACAATAATATTAAATCAGTATATTATATGCTTAACTCATACAAATGTGCTTACATTTGCCAGCACTCGCAAGATGTCCTTCTATACACATTCAAGACAAGAAAGGAAGTCCAGACGACTAAAAAAATTAACAAAAGAGCGTATCTTGTCGTCTCTTTAGATCATTTTGTCATAAATTATTTCTTTGCATTGCATTTCCTTGCATTTCTCAACAGAGAAATTATTTTTTTACGGCTACATGATAAAAATATATTATTCAATTTTTAATTGTCTCTTCTTTATAAATACTGTTTTTTAAGTCTTTTCGTAATATAGCACTGGGGACGCTATAGGCTACAAAATACTACACAAATTCTTTACAGGCGAATGGAAAAACTGGTAAAAGCCGACCTCGTGGAAGATCAGCTGGGATTCCGTAGAAATGTTGGATCACGTGAGCCAATACTTACCCTACGACGTATCTTAGAAGATAAAGTAAGGAAAGGCAAACCTACGTTTCTAGCATTTGTAGACTTAGAGAAAGATTGTGACAATGTATACTGTTGTGGCGTAGCAAGACAGCCACGCCACGGAAGTAGCCGGAAGGCACGCGTTTAGCTCACGCAGGCAAGAGATAGGTCTGTAACAGGATACGTAATGAATGCTATGAAGAAAAGTACGTAGCTTCTGGAATACTTAACTTTAATCCATCCTTTTGGTACATCTGGAGATTGTGGCGATACAAGTGAGACTCTTTAGATACAAGCTATGCAAGGCTAATGGCGCCTTGCTAGGTCGTAGCGATGTACTTAGCTGAAGGCTGTTCTAACTATCTGCTCTGCAAATGAGCGAGGCTTCGTCAGTGTGCATCGCTAGCTACGTCGTCCGTACAACTGGGGCGAGTGCCAGTACGTCTCTCTAGACCTGCCGTGTGGTGGCGCTCGGTCTCCTATCACTGAAAGTGGCGACACGCGGGTCCGACATGTACTAATGGACCGCGGCCGATTTAAAGCTACCACCTAGCAAGTGTGGTGTCTGGCAGTGACACCACATATACTGAAATACTCTTTCAAATTCTGAAGGCGGCAGGGATAAAATACAGGGAGCGAAAGGCTATTTACAATTTGTACAGAAACCAGACAGCAGTCATAAGAACCGAGGAGCATGAATGGGAAGCAGTGGTTGGGAAGGGAGCCAGACAGGGTTGTAGCCTATCCCCAATGTTATTCAATCTGTATATTGAGCAAGCAATAAAGGAAAAAAAAGTCAAATTTTGAGTAGGAATTAAAATGCATGGTGTGGGTTCCTTGTATCATGTCCTAGTTCATGAACCACGGGCAACGTATGAGTGACCAAGTAAGTGGTCCTGACAGTCGGGATACCAGTTGCTTTGGAATAAGGCTGGGCATCTCGGACATATTCCGAGTCGTGGCCACCTTTGCCATCAGACGGCAAAGACTACCAAATCCACCGGTTAGTCCCTCAACCGTTAGGGGTAAAACTCAATGGGACCCGGGGCAAGTAAAGCTAGTAACCTGCTTACCTGGTACTATAAATATGATGCAGGCAACAATCAGAGCAAAATGCCTCGGACCTTTGGAGGTGACGGAGTTCCACCTGTAATTGAGAAACCAGGGTCTCCTAAGATACGACTCGGGAAACGAATGGTAACGAGATGGGGAGCTATTAATATCAATGGGGGCTCCTCTGGGAAGAAGGTAGAGCTGGCAGAGGCTACAAGTAAGATGGGGTTGGACGTTTTAGCTGTTAGTGACATTCGGGTAAGGGGTGAGAAAGAAGAGGAAGTGGGAGAATAGAAGGTCTACCTGTCAAGAGTCAAAGCAGGAATAGCACAATGGGGTGTAGGGCTTTTCATCACGAAAGAAATGGAACCCAGCGTAGTTGGAATAAGGTATGTAAACGAACGACTGATGTGGATAGATTTGACAGTGTCTAGCAAGAAAATTAGGATTGTGTCAGTATATTCGCATTGTGAAGGGACAGATCAAGATAAGATGGATAGTTTTTATGACGCACTCAGTGATGTAGTTGTCAGAGTAAAGGACAAGGACAGTGTTCTGCTCATGGGTGATTTTAATGCCAGGATTGGAAATCGAACAGAAGGGTATGAAAAGGTTGTGAGAAAATTTGGAGAGGATATGGAGGCCAACAGGAACGGGAAACAACTCGGCCAGTATGGGCTTAGTAATCACAAACACCTTTTTTAAACATAAGAACATTCACCGGTATACTTGGGAAGGCAGGGGAACCAGATCTGTCATTGACTATACAATAACAGATCAGGAATTCAGGAAGGCAGTGAGAGACACACACGTGTATTCAGGGGATTCTTTGATGACACTAATCACTACTTAATCCGCAGTGAGATTGGTATTGAGAGGCCGAAAGTGCAGGAGGTCAGGTCCATGTGTAGGAGGATAAGAGAAACTTCAGGATAAAGAAATCAGACACAAGTACATAACAGTGATCTCAGAAAGGTACCACTTAGTTGAATGTAGTCAATTGCAGTCACTGGAAAAGGAATGGACAAGGTACAGGGACACAGTACTAGAAGTGGCCAAAGAATGTCTGGGAACAGTAGTGTATAAAGGTAGGATGAAACAAACAGCTTGGTGGAATGACACAGTCAAGGCAGCCTGTAAAAGGAAAAAGAAGGCATATCAAAAACGGCTACATACAAGAACTCAGGTAGACGGAGAAAGTTATGTTGAAGAAAGAAACAAAGCCAAACAGATAATTGCAGCATCCAAGAAGAAATCTTGGGAAGACTTTGGAAACAGGTTGGAGACCTTGGGTCAAGCTGCTGGAAAACCATTCTGGAGCGTAATAAGCAGTCTTCGAAAGGGAGGTAAGAAGGAAATGACACGTATTTTGTTCAAGTCAGGAAAACTGCTGGTGAATCCTGTTGATGCCTTGGGCAGATGGAGGGAATATTTTGAAGAGTTGCTCAATGTGGGTGAAAATACGATCAGTAATGTTTCATATTTCGATGTACAATGGGACAGGAATGATGATGGAAATAGGATCACATTTGAGCAAGTGGAGAAAATGGTCAATAGATAGCAGTGCAATAAAGCGGCTGGGGTGGATGAAATTAAGTCGGAACTCATCAAATACAGTGGAATGTCAGGTCTTAAATGGCTACACAGGATAACTGAAATAGCGTGGGAGTCGGGACAGGTTCCATCAGACTGGACGAAAGCAGTAATCACACAAATCTTTAAACATGTAAACAGAAAAGATTGTAACAACTACAGAGGTATCTCTTTGATCAGAGTTGTGGGTAAAATCTTCTCAGGTATTGTTGAAAGGAAGGTGCGAGTATCAGTTGAGGGCAAATTGGATGAAAATCAGTATGGGTTTAGGCGCCTTAGAGGTTTTCAGGACCACCTCTTTAGCTTACGGCAAATAATGGAGAAGTTTTACGAGTGGAACAGGGAATTTTATCTATGCTTTATAGATGTAGAAAAGGCATATGACCGGGTTCCTAGGAGGAAGTTATCGTCTGTTCTACGTGATTATGGAATAAGAGCCAAACTTTTGCAAGCAATTAAAGGTCTTTACATAGATAGTCAGGCAGCAGTTAGAGTTGACCGTTAATTGAGTCCATGGTTCAGAGTAGTTTCAGGGGTAAGACAAGGCTGCAACCTGTCTCCTCTGTTGCTCATATTATTTATGGATCATATGTTGAAAACAATAGACTGGCTTGATGAGATTAAGATAGATGAACACAAAATAAGCAGTCTCGCATATGCGGATGACTTAGTTGTGATGGCAGAGTCTATTAAAAGTTTCCAAAGTAATATTTCGGAGCTAGATCAGAAACGTAAGGACTATGGTATGAAGATTAGCATCTCCAAAACAAAAGTAACGTCAGTGGGAAAGAGATATAAACGGATTGAGTGCCAAATAGGAGGAACAAAGTTAGAACAGGTGGACAGTTTCAAGTACTTAGGATGCATATTCTCACAGGATGGCAACATAGTGAAAGAACTGGAAGGGAGGTGTAGCAAAGCTAATGCAGTGAGCGCTCAGCTACGATCTACTCTCTTCTGCAAGAAGGAAGTCAGTACCAAGACTAAGTTATCTGTGTACCGTTCAATCTTTCGACCAACTTTGTTGTATGGGAGCGAAAGCTGGGTGGATTCAGGTTACCTTATCAATAAGTTTGAGGTTACGGATATGAAAGTAGCTAGGATGATTGCAGGTACTACTAGATGGGAATAATGGCAGGATGGTGTGCACAATGAGGAAATCAAAGAAAAACTGCGAATGAACTCTATAGATGTAGCAGTCAGGGCGAACAGGTTTAGATGGTGGGGTCATGTTACACGCATGGGAGAAGCAAGGTTACCCAAGAGACTCATGGGTTCAGCAGTAGAGGGTAGGAGGAGTCGGGGTAGACCAAGGAGAAGGTACCTGGATTCGGTTATGAATGATTTTGAAGTAATAGGCTTAACATCAGAAGAAGCACCAATGTTAGCACTGAATAGGGGATCATGGAGGAATTTTATAAGGGGGACTATGCTCCAGACTGAACGCTGAAAGGCGTAATCAGTCTTAAATGATGTTGATGATGAGGAAAAGAAATAAATACTTTGAAGCTCACCGATGACATTGTAATTCTGTCAGAGACAGCAAAGGACCTGGAAGAGTAGCTCAACGGAATGGGCAGCGTCTAGAAAGGAGGATATAAGATGAACATCAACAAAAGCAAAACGAGGGTAATGGAATGTAGTCGAGTTAACTCGGGTGATGCTGAAGGAATTACATTAGGAAATGAGACACTTAAAGTAGTAGATGAGTTTTGCTATTTAGGAAGCAAAATAACTAATTATGGTCGAAGTAGAGAGGATATAAAGTGAAGACTGGCAATGGCAGGGAAAGAGTTTAAAGGGTTACTGAAGAAGAGAAATTTATTAACATCGAGTATAGATTTAAGTGTCAGGAAGTCATTTCTGAAAGTATTTGTGCGGAGCGTAGCCATGTATGGAAGTGAAACGTGGACGATAAATAGTTTGGACATGAAGAGAACATAAGCTTTCGAAATGTGGTGCTACAGAAGAATGCTGAAGATTAGATGGGTAGATTACATAACTAATGTGGAGGTATTGAATAGAATTGGGGAGAAGAGGAGTTTGTGGCACAACTTGACTAGAAGAAGGGATCGGTTGGTAGGACATGTTCTGAGGCATCAAGGGATCACCAATTTGGTACTGGAGGGCAACGTGGTGAGTAAAAATCGCAGAAGGAGACCAAGAGATGAATATACTAAACAGATTCAGAAGGATGTAGGTTGCAGTAGGAACTTTGAGAAGAAGCAGCTTGCACAGGATACAGTAGCATTGAGAGCTGCATCAAACCAGTCTCTGGACTCAAGACCATAACAACAATGTGGTCTGCAACCAGAGTACGATACTGCTTGGCCGTCATAGTGCCTTGCACGAGCTCCTCTGGATTTATTGATGCCAACATGAACATCCTCCTGAAGTACAGGTGTCTAGCAGCTGTTCCCTTGGAAGACAACGGATTCGTGCCATCAATCGGCATGATGAAGAAGGCGTCATGATTCATGTGGCCATGCAATTCTCTGCCACTGCACCGACGTCCAGTGCCGATTGCCACGTGCCATCTTTTGTCGTAGTTGCCGTTTTTTGGTGTTAACATCGGCACATGCATGGGTCGTTATCTGTAGAGATCCATCCTTAGGAGTGATGGGTGCACTGAGTGTTCATACACACATACTCTGCCAACATTAACGTTTGATTTTAGTTCTGCCACAGTTGGCCGCCAGTCCTCTTTCACCAGGCTGCCTACCCTTCGACATCAGCCATCTGAAAGAAGGGTGGAACTGGTTTCACGTTGCTTCAGTGAAGCGTTGAAGACACTCACCCCAGCGCTCCTCCAACACCAACACGTCGTGCAGTTTCTGACATGCTCATGGGAAGCCTCCATGCCATCACAATCTGCCCTCGGTCAGAGAGATCACACCCCTTCCCAGTCTGTACACGGATAGCACGGTTACTGGTACTGCATGCACCCAGAGTATGTCTGACTCTCGGTGATTCCTCACCAGGTGACGCTGATATCCCCTCGATGGCTTTACATCGGTAGTTGGTCGATGGTGATAATGTTCTGGCTTATCAGTGTATTATTTCTGCTTGTTTCAGATCATCATCATCTTCTTCTTCTTCAACAGTTTCCAGCCTCTGGCCGGGTCTGTATTGAACATAGGCTTCTCCAACGTCTCCTGTCTTGCCACCATCTCTCCGTCTTCACCTTGGTCCAGTCCTCTCCTTTCTTCTGGATGCATTCCTTTCAGCCATCTGTCTCTCGGTCTTACTCTTGGTCTCTTTCTTTCCAGTTTCATCTAGTGTATCCGCCTGGGTATTCTCCTCCATTCTCTTAACGTGTCCATACCATATCAGCCTTCATATCTCTACCTCCTCATGTAATGGGTCCACGTTCTTTAAATCTATGATCCTCTTATTTCTTAACCTGTCTATCTTTGTCACTCCAATACTGTTTCACAAAAATTTCAGCTCACTAGGTTGTAATTTGCTTTTCTTTCTTCCTTTTATAACCCAGGTTTCTGATGCATATGTCAGGATCGGGACATAGTAAGACTGGTATATAACCTTTTTACTGATTTAGAGCATATCATGCTTCTGACATTCTTCGGAAATGCTTCTGCTTTTCGCCCCTGCTCGTTTATTTCTCTGTCGTTTTTTTCATATTCCTATATCAGGCTTCCTGGGTACTAGAAACTTTCCACTCTCCTCAATCTTTCCCCACCAATTGTTGTTCCCGTTGTTCCTCTCTCCTTCTTTCTTGTTGTAATAATCATCTCTCTCTTACTTACACTAAATTTCATCCCATGTTCTTGTACTATTCGTTCCCATAGGTCCAACTGCTCTAATACTTCCTCCTCCTTATTCTCCCAAATAATCAGATCATCTGCAAACACGATAGCTT
Source organism: Schistocerca serialis cubense (assembly GCF_023864345.2). NCBI lineage: Eukaryota > Metazoa > Arthropoda > Insecta > Orthoptera > Acrididae > Schistocerca > Schistocerca serialis. Next base: position 216,221,744 of record NC_064647.1, on the reverse strand, counting down.
CCATCTTCCTTTCATCAATTGCTTGTGCTACTGCACTCATTATATTATCCACCACTACAGTGACACAGTGCGGAGTGGCCTAGCGGTTAGATGCGCCATGTCACTAATCGTGTGGCCCCTCCCGTCGGAGGTTCGAGTCCTCCCTCGTGCATGGGTTAGTGTAAGTAGTGCGTAAGCCTAGGGACTGACGACCTCAGCAGTTTCACATACTTTTGAACACTACAATGATGAGAATTGGTGAAGGTGCACTTCCTGCATCAAGCCATTCCTCTGTTCAATCCAAGCTGATCTCTCTCCTCCCACTTTCTTACAGCTCATACTTCCATGGTACATTTCCCTTATCCTCCAAATAATCTGTTTTGCTACTCCTCTGTTCTGTAGGGCTTTCCACACTTTGCTTCTACATACACTATCACATGCATTTTCAATGTCCAGGAAGGTCATTAGTAGATCTATTCCATATTCGTTGTACATTTCCTGCAGTTGTCTTACAGAAAAAAATTTGATCCATCGTGGACCTTCCTGTTCTGAAACCACTTTGCTCTTCCCTCATTCTTCCTTCTAATTTTGCCCGAATTCGTGATTCCAAAATTTTCTCAAAAATCTTTGCTCTATGACTCATCAATGACTTGTTACAGATGTGTGTGATAATACTGTACGGTACCAAATGGTCCATGGAAGAATAAATAAATAAATAAAATGAATGAACACAACGATAGGTGAATGAGAACAGTGGGTGTTGTTTTACACTGCTTGTCCTTCACCTTGGTTGTCACCAACGTAAGTTGCTGCTGTCCTTACCACATCGTCCGAATCGGCTCCGAGTCGGTACTTTGATTGTATGGTTTATAACCGCTGAGGTCCATGCATCAGGAGTGTTCGGCTAAAATTGTGCTGGTGAGAATTCTACATTGGAAAATTGTTCATTAAAAGTCTTAATTAAGTTTTTTCTCGGATAAGGTGCCTTGGTACCTTCCTGGTACGAGATTCAATCGGTTTCTGCAGAAAATGAGTATCTTAACCTGTTGTGTTCATGTTTGAAGTTTGTAGTTACCTTTGCTTATCCGTGGCTGTGAGAGGGGAAGGAATTGTCTTATAACATGAAAGAAGAAGAAATGGGAGCCAATATAATATCGAAGGCAAATGGGGTCTAATAACAGAACTCAATATTTGAGTTTTAGAAGACTTGCAAACAAATAAGGCAGAACGGACAAATAATATTAACAGGGAATTTTTAAGATCAGTGGGGGATGTGGCAACAGAGCATCTGATTTATTTAGTATGCAGAATTTCTAAGCCTGGAACTTACCCACAGACGTCCGAAAAAAATCATTTTTACACTGAAGAGCCAAAGAGACTGGTACACCCACCTAATATCGTGTAGAGCCCTCGCGAGAACGCGGAAGTGCCGCAACACGACGTTGCGTCGACTATACTAATGTCTGAAGTAGTTTTGGAGGATATTAACACCATGAATCCTGCAGGGCTGTCCATAAATCTGTAGGAGTACGAAGGGGTGGAGATCTCTTCTGAATAGCACGTGGCAAGGCATTCAAGATATGCTCAATAATGTTCATGTCTGGGGAGCTTATTAGCCATCGGATGTGTTTAAACTCAGAAGAGTGTTCCTGAAGCAACCGTTATCCTACACTTTGTACACGGAAAAAGACCTTTTATTTCATGATGAAATTAGCTGTTATTTCCAAACAAATTTGATGCTGTTTCTAACCAACTATAGTGCTGTCTTCTTGGAAACTTTCGTGCAATTTTTTGCAATTACAGTTGTATTGTTCTTTCAGTTTCGATGACACTTTTTTCATGAATTCGTTGTTGTTTCCAGATTGCGTATTATATTCTACAGTTTGGACAGTATTTTCTTTCCAAATTCGGTGTTTTCCTCAATTTTGGTGTTTATTTTACTATTCTGGAAATTTTCAGATCCAGTGTTACTTTTTCCAATTTTCAATTTTGAACATGGCTGTTATTCAACAACCGTATACTGGTTTCAACATAGGGTTAAACAGCTAACAGGCTGCACATAAATGATACGTACATTGGCCTATGTTTCGACACCTACGAGGGATTTCTTCATTACAACAGATGTTGTTAAATCGTAAAATTACATTGCTAAAAAACGATAGAATCTGGAGCCGCAATGCTTCTGTCAAAATAAAATATAACGTTTCCCAATTTAAGTGTTTTTCTTCCAATTTCACCGCTATTTTTTGCCAATATTCGTGTTGTTTGTTGTCAATCCTGGTGCCATATCTGGCGTCACATTGACTTTAATTACGCAGGAAATGAACTGCCTTTTTAACCTTATACACGAACCTCAACCTTGAGGAAACAGGAAGTGAAAATCCAGTTTCATCGTTAATAACTCACTCGATGGTGAGTGTTCGTCGGAGGTGAGGGTATCATCTGGAGCGCCCCAAGGAAGTGTGGTACGACCGCTGTTGTTTTCTATCTACATAAATGATCTTTTGGATAGGGTGGAGAGCAATGTGCGGCTGTTTGCTGATGATGCTGTGGTGTACGGGAAGGTGTCGTCGTTGAGTGACTGTAGGAGGATACAAGATCACTTGGACAGGATTTGTGATTAGTTAAAGAATGACAGCTAACTCTAGATATAGATAAATGTAAATTAATGCAGATGAATAGGAAAAAGAATCCTGTAATGTTTGAATACTCCATTAGTATGTTAGCGCTTGACAAAGTCACGTCGGTTAAATATTTGGGCGTAACGTTGCAGAGCGATATGAAGATGGACAAGCATGTAATGGCAGTTGTGGGGAAGGCGGATAATCGTCTTCGGTTCATTGGTAGAATTTTGGGAATATGTGGTTCATCTGTAAAGGAGACCGCTTATAGAACACTAATACGACCTATTCTTGAGTACTGCTCGAGTGTTTGGGATCCCTATCAGGTCGGATTGAAGGAGGACATAGAAGCAATTCAGAGGTGGGCTTCTAGATTTGTTACTGGTCGGTCTGATCATCCGAGTGTTACGGAAATGCTTCAGGAAGTCGGGTGGGAGTCTCTAGAGGAAAGGAGGCATTCTTTTCGTGAATGGCTAAGGAGGAAATTTAGAGAAACAGCATTTGAGGCTGACTGCAATACAGTTTTACTGCCGCCGACTTACATTTCGCGGAAAGACCACAAAGATAAGATAAGAGATATTAGGGCTCGTACAGAGGCATATAGGCAGCGATTTTTCCCTCGTTCTGTTTGGGAGTGGAACAGGCAGAGAATATGCTAGTTGTGGTACGGGGTACCGTCCGCTACTCACCGTATGGTGGATTGCGGAGTATGTATGTAGATGTAGAATTGGAACTATAAGTTAAGAATATCGGTAGACTACCGTCGTCAGATTCATAACATTGTTTCCAAGAGAAAATGACAAATTTCACGATATTTCGAAAAATCACGGATCTCGCGGTATTTTGTAAAAATCAGCAAATGGTGTTACTTCGCTAACAACCGTCATTTTTTAGTTACTGTTCGCGTTATCGTCTTCGCGAACTTCTCCTGTCTCTAGTAAAGTGTTGTGTTTTTTTATTTTTATAATTTTGTCCACTGCTGTATACTGGCGGCAATATGCAATTGCTATGGCGATCGGAAACGTACATTTATTTACAAGGTCCTGTAATGTTGGTGCGGGCGATGTGTACCATTGACGACCAGTTGCGCGTGACCTAGGATGTGCGTTGGAACGCTCCTATATGTCCCCGCGTCGACAATTCTGTATTCTGATGCCTGCGGCAGACGTTGGAATCTCATCAGCGTGAATGCGTGGGTGGGAGGAGGTGTGCTTGTCTGAAGGACGCCATGCGTGTGCGTGAGAGAGAGAGAGAGAGAGAGAGAGAGAGAGAGAGAGAGAGAGAGAGAGAGAGAGACAGAGATGAGTGAGGAGGGGCCACAGCGAACGTTGTGTGGGTGACACTGAATGCGCGTGGGCGTTTGTGGTGAGATCAAAGACACCGCCTCCCACATGGCAGATCGAGGGGCTGGCAGAGGTGACAAATTGTCCGTATAAAGCCACGCTCTCACGCCTTCCGGCCGCCACTCCACACACACACCCCCAACCCCCCCCCCCCCTGCTCTCGCCAATCTTCTTCCCACCCTCCCTCCCCCTTAACACTTTTTTTGGGTTCGCAGTGTGCGATAAAAGCATGGCTGACGGAGGTTGGGCTAGTTCAGAGGCAAGCAGACACAGGGCAGTCTGGCGCCATGGGAGTTGAATAATGGACAAGAAGGGCCCCACTAAGTGGATACGGGCAGAGATTTCACCCTCCATTCTCACCGACAAAGGTGAATAAATTGGTTTACACTTTTTTTTAATATTAGAGCGAATGTTTTACGAATGTACGGGAACTTCAGAGGCCGTTGGTGGTACGTTCTGGCTCACCTATGTGGTCCCCTTCACGGTGCGTTACCGTGACCAAGCTTGCAGGTGCGTCAGCTCCAAAAATGGCAGTGACCGTTAGAATGCAGTTGCGAACACGTGGGGTGGAAGAAAAAGAATGAATAGTATTGATTGAACAGTCTTGGCTGAAATTTTAGTTTTTTATTTTTCAACGACGCGTTTCGCCTTATTTAGGCATCTTAAGGTTATCTACATTGAAAACAGAGAATAAATACATCTATTTAATAATCGGGATCGCGTTGTGCAGACTTGGATAACCTATGAGCATGTATAAACAGATCACCTATTCAAATACCTCAATTTGGTATTTCTTAGAAGAATCCCTTAGCCAGTGTAGCCAAAGGGCATCGTCAAATATATCAGGCCAACATCACCTGCGTTGAACTCAGTAAAAACTAGAAATATAAAATAGTAAAGTCATTACCTTTTCTACATGGATGTGAGAGGCACCAAGATCTGTATAACGCATTCCCGTTCACAGGAGCGGGTAACAGAATAAGATGGGGGCACAGGTAGTAAGCATAATGCGCCACAGCGTCGTGTGGCAGTACTGAAGCCTAACACAAAATCACCTCAAGAGTTCGCGCTGCGACGCAGCAGTGATAAAAATGAGAGATCGTAAACTGGATAAACATACACACTAAAACTTTATAGATGTAATGCACATAAAACATTGATAAGATGGAATTACTAGGGGCACCACCTGTGCATAACTTACCCTAAAATTTTGACGAAGTGAAATATAAATGAACGCGGTAAATTTAAAATGAGAAAAAAAAGGTGTATAATAAAACATACAGATGCCGTACATAAACAGATTTTTCGTATCATATATCACTAGAACGAGAACATTAAAAACACAGGCGATGTTGGCCTGATACATTTGCCGATGCCCTTTGGCTACATTGACTTGATTCTTCTAAGAAATACCAAATTAAGGTATTTGCTCTATCAATAGGTGATCTGTTTATACATGCTTATAGGTTATCCAAGTCTGCACAACGCGATCCCGATTATTAAATAGATGTATTTGTTCTCTGTTTTCAATGTAGATAACCTGAAGAAGCCTAAATAAGACGAAATGCGTCGTTGAAAAATAAAAAACTAAAATTGCAACCAAGACTGTTTTTAACCAATACTGTTAAGCACTTGTTTGTTGTATGCCACATAGGGATTGGAAGAAAAGAATGAACATAGGATTGCACAGCCAACCGGTTGCACATAAGTGGTAGGTGTACTGACCTAGGTTTTAGACACTTAATATGTCTTCATCAGAATAAAATTTTCATAAATCGTAAAATTAAAATGTTGAAAAGCAATGATGAGATTTTCGAGCAGCTATGTTCACCGTCAAAAGTCCAATAAAACATTCTAGCCTTTTCCACGTGCCATATAACTTGCCACATCGAGTAAAATACTAAGGAACAAAACCGGTGCAGTATTTCCTCATAGCTGGATTGGAATGGGAGATCCTATTCCATGACCTGCTAGGTCACCTGTCCTGAATCTCCTTCATAATTTCCTATGGAGATACCTAAAGTTACCTGTGTATGAGTCTCCAGTGGATGCGGAGATGGAATTAGTTGCCAGAATTTGACCTACTTGTGATGTAATTCGAAACAAACCAGGCATATTTGTCAAGGTGCGTCAGAAACTTGCTCGCCGATGTCATGCTTGCACTGAAGTTGATGGCCGCCAGTTTCACACATTTTGTAAGGTACAGTACAAGTGGTACCTTCATTGTGTCAATGATCGTATTTGCAGTTAACTAATGTAAATAAATAAGCAGTAATGTGATTTTGTAACTACTATTCTCCAACCCCAGGTTCCGTACCTCGAGCTGTTGAATGGAGCATCCCCTACATCATCTTAAATTTTTGCACGCTCTTACGGATGCACCAAGTAGAACGCCCATTTCATAACGTGTGACACTCTGGTCTATATTACATTTTTATAAATATGGGCTTCCCAAGTAAACTAACTTAGAGCGAATTGTTTAGACGGTCGGCCAGCTATTGTTTACATAAGTGACAGCAGATCGACATCATCTTTCCTAAGGAAGATCTCAAGAAGCAATAGCACCTGTAATACTTTCACTCTATGTTGCAGATATTGCATTAACAGTAAAACTGAACGAGGATTTTGCTTTGTACGCCGATGACACTGCCTATTGGAGTCATGGAACCACGGTAAAAGTCAACATCAATTGCGCTGTCAATATGTTTAACTTCTGGAACTTTGGATAGCTAAATCGAAAATAGGCCCCAACACTGAAAAACGAGCTTAAAGTTTTTCACCACAAAAACATTAACACAAGCCACAAGATACAGGAAATCTGCGCATTGCATGAGTGGGAAAGCGAACAGGACCAGAGAACACCGTAAACTATCTCTCAATAACGTTTGATTCTACCTTAACCTACATACAAATTATTATTGAAGTAGTAAAGAAATCAAAGAAGAGATTACGACTTTTATGTTTGATAACAGGAAAATTTAATAGTGCAACCATACCAGTACTAATTTACACAGGCTGCAGTTTTATACATATACACCAAAAATATTTAGCACGGTAAGAAGAGTGTTACGAACAGCGGTGAGAACTAGTCCAAGCAGAAGTACGAGAGATCTGTATTGTGCAGCAAACATACAGCCATCAAAAGAAAGACTGATAAAAACGATAGAAAACTATAGAATATCTAGTTTAACAACAGGATCAAAAACAACACACCTCGTAAAACGCCCACCGATGAAGCTTCATTTTCCAAGACACAAATATGCTTAGCCACCGAGTTCTATTGCATGGGCGATACAAATAACATATTCAGGAGTTCACAACTTCGAGTGAATTCTTCAAGAAAACGATATACTCGAGCAGTTACAGGACCAAAATGAGCAACAAAATTTACTGGGAAGTTTATAGTATAACACTATTGAGGGCTTTTGGAGACTTTTCCCTCAGTGCGAATGCTAAATTCGGAGTTCAGATATTCGCCTCCTAGCCAGGAAGAAGCATGAAAGTTAACATAAGGTGAAGAGCCCAGACCGAAAGAAAAGTAAATGAAGTGTGCACCACTGAAAAAAGAATTACCCTTGGCTCATACGAACTCATCGTCGTTCAAGAGTGGGCCCGCCATTCGTCTAAAGAATGCAGTACGTCAGTAACCCCGACGAGGGCTGCTTTAGATATGTTGAAATGTAGCTTATGGATTTATTACTCTTGTGACACGCAGTGATCAATCCTCGTTCGGAGTGACTGAACTCTACCGACCGACCCTCGCCGATGCTATTCGTTCTCTGCTGAAACACAGTACTTTCTGCATCATTTTGTACCATCAGATCCGTCTCTCGTCCCATCTAGTTCTCGAATCCTCATTACCTAGGGGTGTTTCGATCCGCTATTATACGTCTAGCGACGAGTATCGCCGAGATCTAGTGGAACGGTTTTCATTGGCGGTGACGGTCGAGCGCTCTGAGTAAGGGACTGGATTGTTATGGCTTTATACTTCTCAGTTGTGAATAGATAGCCGGATACAGAAAAAGTCCTTGGGAGCGCTGTTACTATCACCCTACACCAATGCGTGACAGACGCTATCGAGGACTTAAAATGGGAATGGTTGCAAGAATGGTGACTTAGCACGATAAGAATGGTGACCCTTGAGATATTGCATTAATAACTGGAGGACTGTTCCAGGTATACTGGACGTCATCTCCCGTCGTATCTCTTGGGTAGGAATTTTTAGGATAAGATAACAGACACGTAGATGTACTTATTCTCTGGCTTAGAATGAGATTGGTTGCTACATGAAATGGGTTGAATGACATGTGGTTGACAGTAAAATCGTGGATCACATGAAATACGAGGAGCCGCCGGCACCAGCCGTAGGGTGCCAAAAAGAAAATTCTGAAGATGGCTTGTACGAAGGTGAGTCAAATGAAAAACTTAAATATTTTTTTAAATGTTATTTATTGTGCAGAAGTGATACAAAGCTGTATAACTTTTCAACACAATCTCCCCCACGCCCAATGCAAGTCCTCCAGCGCTTATCAAGTGCGTAAATTCCTTTATGAAAAATTCTTTTGGTAGTACGGGCAACCACTCATGCACCGCGTGGCGTACCTCTTCGTCAGAACGGAACTTCTTTCCTCCCATTGCTTCTCTGAGTGGTCCAAACATAGGGAAATCACTTTGGGCAAGGTCTGGTGAGTATGGTGATGAGGGAGACACTCAAAATGCAGGTCCTTGATTGTCCTAACGGTTGTACGGGCAGTGTGGGGCCTTGCATTGTCATGTTGCAAAAGGACACCTGCTGACAGTAATCCACGTCGCTTTGATATGATTGCAGGCCGCAGATGATTTTTTAGTTTGCATGTTCACTAGTGACAGTGGTCCCTCTAGGCATGTAATGCTCCTAAAAGACGCCTTTTTCGTCCAAAAATAGAGTCAGCACAACCTTCCCAGCTGATGGTTCTGTTCGAAACTTCTTTGGTTTTGGTGATGAGGAATGGCGCCATTCCTTGCTCGCTCTCTTCCTTTCTGGTTGGTGGAAGTGAACCCAGGTTTCGTCCCCAGTAACGATTCTTGCAAGGAAGCCATCACCTTCTCGTCCAAAGCGCTAAAGATGTTCTTCACAAGCATGAACACGTCGTTCTCTCATTTCAGGAGTCAGTTGCCGTGGCACCCATCTTGCAGACACTTTGCGAAACTGGAGCACATCATGCACAATGTGGTGTGCTGACACATGACTAATCTGTAAGCATGCTACACTGTCATTCAGTGTCACTCGGTGGTTTTCCTCCACTATGGCTTCAACTGCTGCAATGTTCTGTGGCCTCACAACTCGTTGTGCCTGACCTGGACGAGGAGCATCTTCCACTGAAGTCACACCATTTGCGAAGTTTCTACTCCATTGGTAGACTTGCTGCTGCGACAAACATGCATCACCGTACTGAACCTTCATTCTTCGATGAATTTCAGTAGGTTTCAAACCTTCAGTAGACAATAACCGAATAACCGAACGCTGTTTTTCCCTGCAGCAAGTCGCAAGTGGGGTGGCCGTATTTATACTGATACTGCTACGGTACGTGTGCATCTGCACTGTGCTGCAACCTACAGGCCATTCTGCACGCTGTTTGTAGCAGACTTATCAACTTACCCGATAACGGCGCGAAATTTTTGATTTGTTACAAATTTAAGGTTTTTCTTGGACTCACCCTCGTAGGTAAGCCGAAACCGGTTGATAAAGAAATCTACATCTACATACATACTCCGCAATCCACCATACGGTGCGTGGCGGAGGGTACCTCGTACCACAACTTGCATCTTTTCTCCCTGTTCCACTCCCAAACAGAACGAGGGAAAAAGGGCTGCCTATATATGCTTCTGTATGAGCCCTGATCTCTCTTATTCTTATCTTTGTGGTCTTTCCTCGAAACGTAAGTTGGCGGCAGTAAAATTGTACTGCAGTCAGCCTCAAATGCTGGTTCTCTAAATTTCCTCGGTAGCGATTCACGAAAAGAACGCCTCCTTTCCACTAGAGAGTCCCATCCGAGTTCCGAAGCATTTCCGTAACACTCGCGTGATGATCAAACCTACCAGTAACAAATCTAGCAGCCCGCCTGTGAATTGCTTCTATGTCCCCCCTCAGTCCGACCTGATAGGGATCCAAAACGCTCGAGCAGTATTCAAGAATAGGTCGTATTAGTGTTTTACAGGCGGTCTCCTTTACAGATTAACCACATCTTCCCAAAATTCTACCAGTGAACCGAAGACGACTATCCGCCTTCCCCACAACTGCCATTACATGCTTGTCCCACCTCATATCGCTCTGCAATGTTACGCCCAAATATTTAATCTACGTGACTGTGTCAAGCGCTACACTGCTAATGGAGTATACAAACATTACAGGATTCTTTTTCCTATTCATCTGCATTAATTTACATTTATCTAGAGTTAGCTGCCATTCTTTACACCAATCACAAATCCTGTCCAAGTAATCTTGAATCCTCCTACAGTCACTCAACGACGACACCTTCCCGTACACCACAGCATCATCAGCAAACAGCCGCACATTGCTATCCACCCTATCCAATAGATCATTTATGTAAATAGAAAACAACAGCGGACCTACCACACTTCCCTGGGGCACTCCAGATGATACCCTCACCTCCGATTGACACTCACCATCGAGGACAACTTTCTGGGTACTATTATTTAAGAAGACAATATTATTAAGAATTTTCAATATTATTATTAAGAAGTCAAATATTATTGCAATCCCGACCGTTCATTTTTAAATATAAAACTTGCTGATTTCATTGTGGCATTCAACCGAAATAAACGTTATTAGGGAAAATGAGCTGTAGCGGAGCGTGCATTGGAAAACACACACTTAATTGCATTGTATAATTAAAAGGACCAAAGGCTTTTGGGAGAGCAGCGGAGAACGGCCTGTGCTGCTGTGATTGGGGTGTTGAAGCGAGCACGGCAGTCGGCCACAAAAACGTTGCAGTATATGGCGTGGGACTGGAGCCGCCAGGGTAGCCGAGAGCGCTGAGGTGCTGCTTCCTGGACTCGGGTAGGAGCGCCGGCCCCGGATCGAATCCGCCCGGCGGATTTAACGACGAAGAGCCGGTGTGCCAGCCTGGCTGTATGTGGTTTTTAGGCGGTTTTCCACGTCCCCAAAGGTGAATAACGGGCTGGTACCCACGTTCCGTCTCAGTTACACGTCTCGCAGACATTTGCAGCACGTTCGCACTATCGCATGGCTTACACTAGTCGCTGACAGCTGGTTACACTAATTCCTTCCCGGGGGGGGGGGGGGAGGGGGAACGGGAACGGGGTCATGACAGGGAGGGCATCTGGCCACCCCTTAAACATAACATGCTACATCCGGTTAACCATGGTCGATCCTGCGTAACCGTGGGACAGGGCTCAGAAAGAGAAGTGAGCACCAGTGACGTCTTTGTCTCGGCACTGAAATATAAGCACTGCAGCGACATTCAGAAGACAGTCAACCACTTGAAATCCGAGAACATTGCATTAGGCTGCCTTTCGCTAAATTTGCTTATGTCAAGGGATTCCCGTAATTGCACGCTTTGTTGTCGCTATAATGATTCACATTTCGTCAGTGCGCCGTTTTCTTAACTTGTCCCCTGCCCCTAACGCCACAACGCAGCATTGTCTCGCAGTGGGCTGTGATCTTAGTGTTTTGCATTACCAGAGTAGGTCAGTGGGTAAGAACAATGTCTCCAAAAAGACAAAGTATCGGGCTGGAGTCGGGGTTTCGGAGACGACGGACTCGGCGAATAGAACGGGAAGGGATAATAGTTGCGGTAAACGAATTGTGAATGATATGCAATTACAATGAAATGAACACCCTTATCTGCATACAGGCATTGACATACCTCAACGGGGACAGATGAAAATGTGTGCCCCGAGCGGGAGTCGAACCCAGGATTCCTGCTTACATGGCAAACGCTCTATCCATCTGGGCCACCGAGGACACAGCGGATAGCACGACTATAGGGATTTATCTATGTCACGCCTCCCGCGAAACCCACATTCTCAACGTATTGTCCCGCACTACATTCGTAGTGCCCCCGCCCATTATACTCATTACTCGCGGCGCGTTGCCGATTCCCGTAAGAGTTCCGGTACTGTTTGTGCATCCGCACAGAAGAAGATGATGATCAAGTGGCCGGTGAGGCTTAACTATATATTTACTAAGATGTCCGAAAGAACAGATACCATCTTAGTAAACATACACTCCTGGAAATGGAAAAAAGAACACATTGACACCGGTGTGTCAGACCCACCATACTTGCTCCGGACACTGCAGGAGGGCTGTACAAACAATGATCACACGCACGGCACAGCGGACACACCAGGAACCGCGGTGTTGGCCGTCGAATGGCGCTAGCTGCGCAGCATTTGTGCATCGCCGCCGTCAGTGTCAGCCAGTTTGCCGTGGCATACGAAGCTCCATCGCAGTCTTTAACACTGGTAGCATGCCGCGACAGCGTGGACGTGAACCGTATGTGCAGTTGACGGACTTTGAGCGAGGGTGTATAGTGGGCATGCGGGAGGCCGGGTGGACGTACCGCCGAATTGCTCAACACGTGGGGCGTGAGGTCTCCACAGTACATCGATGTTGTCGCCAGTGGTCGGCGGAAGGTGCACGTGCCCGTCGACCTGGGACCGGACCGCAGCGACGCACGGATGCACGCCAAGACCGTAGGATCCTACGCAGTGCCGTAGGGGACCGCACCGCCACTTCCCAGCAAATTAGGGACACTGTTGCTCCTGGGGTATCGGCGAGGACCATTCGCAACCGTCTCCATGAAGCTGGGCTACGGTCCCGCACACCGTTAGGCCGTCTTCCGCTCACGCCCCAACATCGTGCAGCCCGCCTCCAGTGGTGTCGCGACAGGCGTGAATGGAGGGACGAATGGAGACGTGTCGTCTTCAGCGATGAGAGTCGCTTCTGCCTTGGTGCCAATGATGGTCGTATGCGTGTTTGGCGCCGTGCAGGTGAGCGCCACAATCAGGACTGCATACGACCGAGGCCCACAGGGCCAACACCCGTCATCATGGTGTGGGGAGCGATCTCCTACGCTGGCCGTACACCACTGGTGATCGTCGAGGGGACACTGAATAGTGCACGGTACATCCAAACCGTCATCGAACCCATCGTTCTACCATTCCTAGACCGGCAAGGGAACGTGCTGTTCCAACAGGACAATGCACGTCCGCATGTATCCCGTGCCACCCAACGTGCTCTAGAAGGTGTAAGTCAACTACCCTGGCCAGCAAGATCTCCGGATCTGTCCCCCATTGAGCATGTTTGGGACTGGATGAAGCGTCGTCTCACGCGGTCTGCACGTCCAGCATGAACGCTGGTCCAACTGAGGCGCCAGGTGGAAATGGCATGGCAAGCCGTTCCGCAGGACTACATCCAGCATCTCTACGATCGTCTCCATGGGAGAATAGCAGCCTGCATTGCTGCGAAAGGTGGATATACACTGTACTATTGCCGACATTGTGCATGCTCTGTTGCCTGTGTCTATGTGCCTGTGGTTCTGTCAGTGTGATCATGTGATGTATCTGACCCCAGGAATGTGTCAATAAAGTTTCCCCTTCCTGGGACAATGAATTCACGGTGTTCTTATTTCAATTTCCAGGAGTGTATATGTGAATGATATGCAGCTGAATAGAGGAGTGTGGCTGAGAAACGTATTTCGCCATTCGCTGAGCACCTGCTCGCAGGTGGCCGGAGGCAACACGCCGCCCCCTCCCCAACGAGCTCCGCGATCACAGGAGTGGCAAGTGGGGTGACAATGGGCGGTGAATGCGTAATCAGGCGGGAGGCGGGACGCGGCAGCAGGCGGCCGACGTCTGGGTCGATAGTGCCGCGCCCCGGGGCAGGACCTACCAGGATTAACGGGGCTGCCACGCGTTGATCTTCCGCGACGCGTCCAGCGAACTGAGACGGACTACCACCAGCCGTGACCACGCGTACGGAAGCGATTGCAGCTGGGTAATACTTCTGTTCGACACATCCAAAAACGAAGCAGACACGTACGCTAAGATGATAAGGGGTTGTGATATAAACATGTAGAGATGGCAGTAGTAACGCGTACACAAGATATAATAGGGTAGTGCGTTGATGGAGCTGTCTGAGTCGTGTGCGGCTCGTGTTCATGCCGTTACTTGCTTCACAGCTTCTCTTTACCGAACTGTCGCCTCGTTTCTTATTCGATTTACTGGCGTCACTAAGTTGCTGGCTTGCCTGCCCGTGAGTGGCAGCAGCAGCGCGTATCGATCAGAGCACTGTCGTATTATCTTTGAAGAAGCCGCTAGTATCCCCTTCTCGTTGTGTGTCGGGGGTTCAGTCAGGACGCAGGGTCAGTGAGGTGCCGACAGCCAGTACTCGCCGACCGCTTGCGAGATTGGAGCGGGACAGACCGTTGGTTGGTCGCTCGGTCGGTCGTCGCATCGAGCGACGTGTATTGGGTCTTTTTACCGTTTCTGGGCCTGGGCGTGGTCATCTTGCCGGACGCGGATCGGTTCCTTCCTTGTGCGGAGACGTCGGGTGGCCAGTAGGCAAGTGTTACCTCTGCATGGTTGGGTCCTAGCCAGTGTGCCCGGGTCGCCGTGTCTCCGAGTTCCGTACGGACATGGAGTTGCGTCGGGATGGAGCAGCTGTGAAGTCCGGACAGTCAAGACTCACCCGACTGTTGACGCACATGACTTGAGTGGGGACGACCTTGGTTGGTCGTCTCATCGGACGACGTATATTTGGTCGCCGACCGCTTCGGGTTCTCTGTGTGTGTCGACTTGTCATTCGCCCTGGTTTTTCCACAGTGATTGCTTTTACAATCGTTCGAGTTCTTGTGGAAGTGTGGAACTGTGTCTAGCTTGTGTAATTTCGACTGAGGAGTTATGTTAATGCTGTCTGCGTACTGGAGTAGGCAGTCGGTTGGTTGGGACAGTGCAGCGAGGAAGTCTCCGCCGCGAAGGTATTAACGTAGTGTGTCCCCCCCCCCCCCCCCCCCAGTGTGTTTTTCCTCGCCGTGTTAATGCTTCCCGTGCTGCGTTTAGTTCGACAACCTTGGATGTTGTTCATATTTTTGAGTGGTTATTGTGCCTCGGCTATTTTTAGACGCCAATTTTGAAGACGTAGTGCTGCTGGTATCTTCGTCCTCGGCTGATATTTTCCGTAGTAGTGCCGCTGGTCGTCGCAGCGGAATTGTCGGTCGGTTATTCAGCAAACTGTGAGTCGGGTTGCCATCTGATTACTTAATCTTATTCTTGGCTGCCTATCTCACCTAACCTTACGTTAGAGTTACCTCCTCAGGCTGACCGTTGGAACACTTCTGAGCACCATTATACTGTTGTTTTTAGATTGTGATTTTAGTCACAAGTACGGTACGACGCCTTCAGCCGCCTATTAATTTAGTTCGTCTTAATTTTAAAATAAGGTCTTCAGCCGTCTTAGGTTAAAACTTTGAAGATTCTTTTTTTAGCTAAATTTTTTTGAAAGAAGAAAAGGGTAATTTTGCTCTATTGAAAATCCTTGTTATCTAGGTCTTAAGCCGTGAGTTGTTCTATGTGCCTTCAGCCGAGTTTTGATGTCAAATATTCTTAAGATAAGGCCTTCAGCCGTCTTAAATTAAAATTCGAAAATTCACTTGTTTAAAACCTTTTTAAATTTTCTTCTCTATTGGAAATTTTTGTTATCCAGGCTTCTAGACTCAGTTCTTCTGTGTCCAGTGTGTGGCCTTCAGCCGAGTATTTACGTAAGATTTTTTTAAAAGTAAGTGCTTCACTCGCGTGTATTCCTTAAAGCAATTGTAATAACTTGTGCTCGGGCTTTCAGCCGTATTGTTTTGAAATCCTTGTAAGGTCATGTGTGATTAAATGTTTTTAGGAAAATAAAGTTTGTGTATTTTGTGTAACTGACAGTAACTGATTTTGGCCCCTTTCCACAACAATAACCAGATCCGCTCTGTCCTCCGAAACCAGATTTCACTGTCATTTGCAGTCGGGTGATCTATATGAATTTTTTTCGACGTGGGAATGAGCAGACCTTGGACGCAGACAGGTAGTTGAAGCTAGATGCATCGGACATTCCATTCCTGAAATCGTTAGGGAATTCAACAGTCCATGATCCACATTGTCCAGAGTGTGCCGAAAATGCCAAATTTTAGACGTACTTCTCAACACAGAAAACTCAGTGAGAGACAGCCCTCAATTAACGACCGAGAGCAGCGGCGTTTGCGAAGGGTTTCCCGTGCTAACAGACAAGCAACACTGCGTGAAATAAAGGCAGAAATTAATGTGCAACGTGAGGCGAACGTACCAGTTAGGGCAGAGCGGCAAAAGTGGGCGTTAATGGACTATGGAAGCAGTCGACCGACGCGAGTGCCTTTGCTACCAACACGATGTCACCTGGGCTCATAACGCGTCTCCTGGTCTCGTGACCATGTCGGTTGGATCATAGACAACTGTAAACTCTGATATGGTGAGATGAGTCACAACTTCAGTTCGTAAGAACTGAAGGTGGGCTCCGAATGTGGCCCAAATCACTAGGCAATGTGCAAGTTGGTGGTGGCTACATACGTTGGTGGGCAGTGTTTATATGGAAGATACTGGGTCCTCTGGTCCAACTGAACCTCTCATTCACTGGAAATGGTTATGTTCCTCAACTTTGAGACCTTTAGCAGCCGTTCAACGACTTACTGTTTCCACTCGATTATGGAATTTTTATGGATGGCAATGCGCCATGTTTCCGGGCTACAGATGTTCGCTATTGTTTTGAAGAACATTCTGAACAGTTCCAGTGAATGATTTGGCATCCCAGATCACTCCACAACAGAATCCCATAGAACGTTTATGTGACGTAATAGAGGAGTCAGTTCCCGCAGCCGCAACATTTTGGACGGCTGTAGCGGCGGAATGGCTCAATATATCTCCAGGGCGGTTGCCAATGACTTGTTCAATCCGTGCCACGCCGAACTGCTGCACTACGCCATGCAAAAAGAGTTGCGACACGTTATTGGAGGGTAGCACACGACTTCTGTTACCTCAGCGTTCATCACATACGGATAGTGTCCGCTCGTCAGCATATTGCGTGCACACTGAAAAAAGCAACCCTCCACCATATGTGACGTACAACTTCATACGAATACAACAAGATGTAACAAATTTGTTTATAGCATTAACGGAGCGTATCCAACGCACCGCCGCATGTCGTATTACGACGCAATTTGTCTCGGTAACCAAGCTGGCGGAACATTGCGGCAGAACAGAGGGAGTTTCCAAAATTCCCCTCCCTAGCAAGCTTTGGCTGTAAATTATATGCTCACCTTGATTTCCACGTCGTTTGTGGATGAAATTGAAACCGACATAAGCCACTTGTCCTCCGGTAAGGCAGCGTATTTAGGGACTAGGACTCCAAGCCGCGACTCGCCGCCGGCGGAACAGGAAGCAAACGACCACTCCCAACGGCGTGGTCGTTCCATTAACTGTCAACACGTTCGCCTGGATACCCCAAGCGGATCCGACTGTCCTTACACGGAACCTTCTCAAAACTTCAGCCTCAAGTCGCAGTACTGCAGTGGAGCCCAACCAGCCGCCTTGCCGTAGTTCACGCGCGAACGTTTTATCCTCACAAACCACCAGGTCACTGACTCGCAGTTACCAGGTAACGTGCCAAAGACCTTATGCAAGTTAGCCAGCTCTGATTTAAGGCTGACAGAAGTGTACACTACTATGTCATTTTAACACTTAACTTTCCGAAATTAGAATTATAGATTAATACCTTCAGCTGCTGACGGTCGTTTATGTGTATAAACGGGATAGGTGAAAATGTATGCCCCGACTGGAACTCGAACCCGGGATCTCCTCCTTATATGGTAGACGCTCTATCCATCTGAGCCACCTTGTATGTCCACTCACTACATTCGTAGTGTCCCACCCCAACTCACTCATTACTCGTGGAAGACATTCTTAGCAAGTCCCGTAAGAGTTCGGGGAATATGTGTGCATCCGCACAGAATGTCATATCCATATAAGTATACTTTCCGGGTACGATCTCACAGACCGATAGCATTTATTCTTACTCTGTTGCTAATTACGTGGAATAGGAGGTTACAGCTTTTTCTAGTTTTCCTTTCCCAAATTTGCCGTGGTCTACATTGTCATTAGCCACTTGAATGTGATGTAGACCTATACAATTACTGCTTCCCATGTGTCAGCGGTCTCTGACCGCATCTGGGATTCTGCGTTAGGATTCAGTAGCCATGTCTTCGTTTACTGTTTGTCTTACAGACCCTGACATCAAGGATACTGTTTTAAAATTGTTTGAGGACCTTTTAGGATGTTGCGTTCAATCAGAGAGTGACAATGGAATTGAAAGTGAACATAATTCGGAATAGGAACAGTGAGGAAGTGAAAACGAATTTGCTTTGCCACCTGTAAATTCCTTGAGTGAAACAAGTGATCAGCTTGATGAAGACAGAAGTGTAGTGACGGAATCATTAGATAGAGGTTCTGCTAGAAACATATATGGTAGAAACAAACATCGGACCCTTTTCCAATGTAGGCCAATTACAGGAATTTTCAGCATGTTGGACATAAGTGGGGTGAATGCGTCTGTCCTTCACAAGTGCTACAAACACAACACTGAGATGAGCCGCTTTAGTTTTCTGAGTAAGCTTGCTGACTCGTTCGAGACACCACAGATAAATAGCGAGTCAACAGCTATCACGTAGACCGTGAACTTTGTATGCATTCACCGTGATTTGGGTGTAGCAGAACCAAGAGTTATAAGTCGTTGTAGAACGGCAGGGAAAACGCAAAACATGCTCCACCTGTAACCCAAAAAAGAAGAGAAAGACATCTTATGATTTTCATTGTTGCAAGAAGCCAATCCAGCTTGATTTATAGGCAAAAATGTGGAGCGAGTGCAAAGAAAACCTCTGAGAAGCTAATTAAAAACCTGAAAAGAAGTAGTACAATTTTCATTTTCCGAATGTTTTATGAGACATTTTTATGTTTTACAGTCGCATGTATAACAAACAATAAAAATATGGCAAAGAGTATAGTTTAGAGTACAGGGTATTTGAGTTTTCGGAGAAGTAATATTACTCTGTACTATTCTGTTCATTTTGTAAAATTTTCGCTTTCTATGCCTTTTTCTCGTAATTTATTTAAATATATTTTTGTGCGGAATTAATGTAAACATTTACATAAAATCTGAACAGGTTCACTGAAATTGCCGAATGCGATTTTCATGCCTATTTAACCATAGCGGTCTCTGGAACAGAGGATGACAAAAATGACTTGGGAAGCTAATGGATAATAAGTTGTTGGAAACGTCGTGTGTAGAAGAGTTCTACTTCAGTGTCTCTCCACAAGGTTAGAAATTTCGACCAATACAGCATCACGAGATCGTGTGGTTGATACTTGAATGATCATAAATTAAACAGTAAATCTCGGTGGTCGTTTTCCAAATAGTAATTGTCCTCGAAGATAGACTAAATTATTGACCTATGTTAGTATTACCTGGTTGCTGATTGCAGGACTGCTATGGAAATGAGTAAGTACTTTCATTCTATAAGAATAGTTAACTGAGTTTCATAAAATCTCGTCCCATTTTAAAAATTCATGAATAAATCTAAACTAACTAATAGCAATTGGAATAATAACAGGTGTTTATTTGCTAGTACTTATTTATTTTTTATACTGGCACTGCTAAAATACTGAAATCAATTTGCTGGTACCAGAAAATTAATGTGTGTTGATTACTCGGTTTAGAGTATTCCAGAGTTGTTTCAACAGCTGATACTTTCTAATGAGTTTCAATGTTTTGACAGTGTGTTCCTCGGATGTGTTTTAGATAATTTATCTGTGAAATAAATTAGTAAAGTTAAGTGTTAGTGTACTGCGGCATAACTGCGTTATCGTTTTCAAGGTCATTTAAAGATTTGTCAAAATGTTTGAGGAAGGTTATTCAGACATGCTAAATTCAATAACGGCAGGCAATACTAACATCAGCAGGCATGATACAAAATGATGTAACCTAATTCCACTTACAATGATACAATTCAGCAATCAATTGGTTTTGCAATGAAATTTGGCCAATATGACTGGTGGCCGTCTTATTTGAAAATTATTCGCTTTATCTTCAGGCAAAGAAGTTATTCAGCTAGTGCAAAAAGTTATGTCCGTGGAAGGTCAGTAAGAACTTTTATGCTTTCATTAATTAACAATCCCGTATCGACAATAGTGTAGGTGGTGAGTTATCATTGCCATTCTAGGCAGTAAGATTATGTCCTTTCCCATTTCGATTCAGCTGTGTTCGGAACCGATAGCCTTGCTCCCGAAGTCCGTAGTCACTTGATCACACTGAAAAATGGTTTAAGAAATCGGAGAGTGAGGGACTTTCGAATGAAGCTGTAACCCTTTGCTGCTTAAGGGCGTTTACATACGTCAATGGGAACAGATGAAAATGTGTGCCCCGACCGGAACTCGAACCCGGGACCTCCTACTTACATGGCATACGCTCTATCCATCTTTTTTTTTTTAATCTCACTTTGTTAACTTTTGTTGTTGCATCTGCTTGGGGCAGACGTCGTAAGATATCCGTTTAAGTTCGTTGTTGAGCGATTAACTCTGTTATTTTATTACAGAGGGCAGCTAACCCTCTGACCGAACACGCTGAGTTACCGTGCCGGCAGTCCATCTGAGCCGCCGAGGACACAGAGGATACTGCGGCTGCAGGAATTCATCTCTTGCACGCCTCCCGCGAAACCCACATTCTCTTCGTT
This sequence comes from Schistocerca serialis cubense, assembly GCF_023864345.2. Lineage (NCBI taxonomy): Eukaryota > Metazoa > Arthropoda > Insecta > Orthoptera > Acrididae > Schistocerca > Schistocerca serialis. Next base: position 216,200,984 of record NC_064647.1, on the reverse strand, counting down.
TTGTCCCGCACTACATTCGTAGTGTTCCCGCCCATTATTACTCGCGGCACGTTGCCGATTCCCGTAAGAGTTTGAGCATTGTTTGTGCATCCGCACAGAAGAAGAAGATGATGAAGTGGCCGGTAAGGCTTAACTATATATACCAGGTGATCAAAAAGTAAGTATAAATTTGAAAACTTAATAAACCACGGAATAATGTAGATAGAGAGGTAAAAATTTACACACATGCTTTGAATGACATGGGGTTTTATTAGAACAAAAAAAAAAAAAAACACCCCATATTGGTAGACGCGTGAAAGGTCTCCTGCGCGCGTCGTTTGATGATGATCGTGTGCTCAGCCGCCACTTTCGTCATGCTTGGCCTCCCAGGCTCCCAGACCTCAGTCCTTCCGCTTATTGGCTTTGGGGTTACCTGAAGTCGCAAGTATATCGTGATAGACCACATCTCTAGGGATGCTGAAAGACAACATCCGACGACAATGCCTCACCATAACTCCGGACATGCTTTACAGTGCTATTCACAACATTATTCCTCGACTACAACTATTGTTGAGGAATGATGGTGAACATATTTGTGCATTTCCTTTAAAGAACATCATTTTTGCTTTGTATTACTTTGATATGCTAATTATTGCTTACTGACCAGATGAAGCGCCATCTGTCGGACATTTTTTGAACTTTTGTATTTTTTTGGTTCTAATAAAAACCACATGTCATTCCAAGCATGCGTGTCAATTTGTACCTCTGTATCTACATTATTCCGTGATTTATTCAGTTTTCAAAATTTATACTGACTTTTTGATCATCCGGTATAATAAGACTAAGCGTGAGATCACGGGTTCGAGTCGGGGGCACACATTTTCATGTGTCCCCGTTGACATACGTCAAACGCCTGTAAGCAGCTAAGGGTATTCATTTCATTGTAATTTCATTCTAACGAGCTGCATGGTAACCTATGGTATCTGTTCTTTCGGACATGTCCGAAAGAACACATACCATCTTAGTATATATAAAGCTGTAACCATCGAAGAACTGGATCCAAGGGATAACGTAAATGCAACCAGCCATCTGCTATTAACACAGTGCAGTGAACGTAGTCTAAAACCGTCAAAGACTAACGCATTTTGTATTTTCGCAAAACGATAAACAATGTTTCCTGTTATCCCTATTTGCCATGATCCGCGCAGCTGCCCCCTGATGCAGAGGAATTTCTGAAACGGTATTTCTGAGTCAACAGTGATGTACCGCTTGGCTGGAGGTGAACTCGTGTCAACTCGCTTTTTTATAGGGGAGAGACGCTAAAGATCTGTACCTTTACAACGTACTACGTTGCAGTAAAATTTTAAACACTGAACTGGTGGCACAGTAGACAAGAGAGATGACGAAGTAGGACGGACAACTGAATTAGTTACCTGGTATAAACTTTCCGTTGAAACGCGACCGTATGAATGACCGTGTAATGCGATTTGCGTTCGTCGACCGGGAGATAAAAGTAGTCTGTGGAAAAATTTCGAGCTGGATGGTTCGGATGCGAAAAATGTAACGTACACACTGATGGTCATTGTATCCCGTAATGAAAAGTATTGTGCTTAAGTAAGCGGAAAAAAGTGGTATCGGTTTCCATTATGACCAGTCGCTACGGGAGCCGTTGACGCTGAATGTACACGGGCCTCCGCGGCGCTAAGCGATGTGGAGAGCAACACACACAAACTTACACATGCACACACACGCACGCCTCATTTAATTCCCGTTGTGGGCTCTCCGCAAGTTGCATCCGCTGGGGAATTCTATGCAGTGCCTCTCAGTGTCCATCGTATATTTGTTGCGAGAAACTGTTCAAAGTGGTTCCCTCGACACATTTAGTTACGTAAAATTGAAACTGAAATGTTTGTCTCACACCCTACACGTGTGTCATGTGGAAAACGTGCTTTCCAAAACTTCGAAAGTGCGAGCGGTTTCACGATTATACTAAACAGGACAGGTAGAGTGTGCTAATAATACGTCTAGATACCGTCCAACACGTCGCGTCCCGGCACAGCCTCACTATACCAGAAAGAAGTGCGAACTGCGTAGCGCAATCTGGACATTAACGACAATGGGTTAGTTATAAATTGCTGTCAACCTTTATATCGGAGATGAGAGGGAGAGAACCTCCTTGGTTTGAAGCAAATAAGTTTCCTGAAAATACCCTCACTATACCAGAATGAAGTAAGTGCGAACTGCGTAGCGCAATCTGGACATTAACGACAATGGGTTGGTTATAAATTGCTGTCAACCTTTATATCGGAGATGAGAAGGAGAGAATCTCCTTGGTTTGAAGCAAATAAGTTTCCTGAAAATATGTTACAGAATTGCAATAAGCAGAAAATATTGGTTAGTTTCTATAAAGTTTATTCTCACATACGCTATAGTCGCAGGTTCGATTCCTGCCTCGGGCATGGACGTGTGTGATGTCCTTAGTTAGGTTTAAGTAGTTCTATGTTCTAGGCGACTGATGACCTCAGAAGTTAAGTCCCATAGTGCTCAGAGCCATTTGAACCATTTATTCTCACATATACTTATGTAAGGTGTAGGACCCCTTAGTAAGATTCAATCTATTTATTCGGACTTGCTACTTCAAAGCTAATGGCCGGTACATATAAGAAACAAGTACAAGCAATCACTTGTTCTTGGTTAGTACTGACCTCTCTAAGTAATTGAGACAAAGACTGACAGACTCTGTTCAACACTGTTCCAATGAAACTCTAAAAATCCTACTAGACCTGCAGTTCCTGAGTTTCCACCAAAGTATATCACCGTCTTCTCGTAGTTGAAGTCTTTATCACGTGTATCGGCTGCTATGGGCCTACTCGGCCCTAGTGGCGTCTCGCTGCAGAATCTCCAAACTGCCAGCACTGGCTCTGAATCTCCATCTGAATCTCTGCTTCTAGCTATTCCGCTGCCTGGCCTTTTATTTCGTTTCTCATGTACTTGGGTACACACGAGTTAATTTGTTTCACACAACCCTTTCATTTCTAAGTGATCTGATTGCACAAGAATGCCTATGGTCCCACACGACACTCTCGTTTCTAATCTGTCGGCTTGTGCAAGAATGCTTTCTTTTCCACACGACACTTTCAATTTTGTTCCACACGAGTCTTTTCCACACGTGACTGACACTCTCTCTCTTGCTGTATTATCGCCCTGTTGTTTCCGTCTTCCATTGCACAAGTTTGATTCGTGCTGCTTCCTCTAGCAGGAAGTCCAACACTAAGTTATTTGATCAACAAGCCATACTTGTCAGCCTCCGCCGCTTATCTTGTCCCTACGTCTTGGTGGACTATTTCTTAATGTCGGCTGGCTGTTTGCCTATGGAGCCCGGACTCTTATTGTGGTCACAAAAGGAAGAATAAAAATTAAAATTTTCTACGGTCACAACGAACATCTAGACTCTTTTTGAGTCTGGTTTTTCGATGTGGTACGAAGTTCGTGGTGTGTTCTTGTACTTTCGTGGTTAAACATCACAATACTACTGCGCAGGAAGAAGTTTCGAAGCTTATTGACAAATAACAGCGCCACACTGTATCACGCTTAAACTGCGTTTACACATGAGTGGCTTGCACCTAGTCGCCGTGTGAGTGTGCTTGCCCCACATGCGTCTTCTTCAATATTCGCGTGTGTGTGATTCGATTCACACGTGTGTTCAAACAGGACGCCTCTACTTCCGCGTGGCAAAAGCTACAGCCTCACAGTGACTAGCCGCAAGGCGCAAACGCAATTTTACTCACAAACATGATTCTACATAGGGTTTCATTCTATTTCCGCTCTTCAGCAGGTATTATCACGTCTTGAAGGGACACTCTGTGCAACTACAGAGCGTTCACACGAAAGCACACTTATTTCCAGATGTAGACTACAAAATCCATCAGACATACACGGATTAGTCAAAATATTATGACCAACTGCTTAATAATTTATTTAGCCGCCTTTGGAACGAAATACATCAGTGATTCAGTGTATCAGGCAGCTCTGGCCGAGCGGTTCTAGGCGCTTCAGTCCGAAACCGCGCTACCGCTACGGTCGCAGGTTCGAATCCAGCCTCGGGCATGGACATGTGTGATGTCCTTAGGTTAGATAGGTTTAAGTAGTTCTAAGTCCTAAGGTACTGATGACTTCAGATATTAAGTCCCATAGTGCTTAGAGCTGTTTGAACCATTTCTGAACCACAGGTCATGTAATTCTCATGAAAAATGTGTCACTGATTTGCGTTCGCGATGATTGTGCCCGATTGCGTTTTAGATGAGTTCCATACGATTTACATCAGGCGAATTTGGTCGCCGACATATTAGCGTGACTTCATTATAATGTCCCTCGAACCACGGTAACATGGTTCTAGCTCCGAGACTTGGTCATTTGTATTGCTGAATGATAACACCAACCACGATGGTATGCAGGTGATTTGCAGCTGTCAGCGTCTATTCGATTACTGCCATAGGTTTCATGCAAGGACAGCAGATTGTCTCCTACAGCACAAAACTGTTTGCACCATCCTGCGTCCGTGGCGCGCTGCACGTTTCGAGGCACCGTTCACCTCGATGACGGCATTTTTGGAGACTGTCATTAATAGTTCAAATGGCTCTGAGCGCTTTGGGACTTACCATCTGAGGTCATCAGTCCCCTACACTTGCAACTACTTAAACCTAACTAACCTAAGGACATCACTCACATCCATGCCCGAGGCAGGATTCGAACCTGCGACCGTAGCAGTCACGTGATTCCGGACAGAAGCGCCTAGAACCGCTTGGCCACAGCGGCCGACTTACTGCCATTGATCCAGTGAAGCCAAAATGTCATTGACCCGAGGAGCCGAGATGTTTCCAATGATCGACGGTTTAATTCCAATGGTCCCGCCCCCACTGCAATTACGATTGAAGACGACGTTGAGTCAACATATGAACACGTATGGGTGTCTGCTGCAAGGCTCCATGTTGAACAACGTGCGATGAACGGTGTGCTCTGAAACATTTACGCATGTGGCAGCATTGTGCTCTTTCGACAGAAATGCCACAGATGAGTATCTGTGTTACTTCACAGAGCAGACAAGCCTCCAAACCCCACATTCTGTGCAGAGTCGTGGGCGTCCAACCATTTAGCGCCTAGTGGTAGTTTCGCTGTCCTTCTTCCTGTTTCGGTAGACGCTCCCGACAATAGCACGGGATCATTCGACCAGCTTCGTCGTGCGTAATAATAACGAACCCTGTGTCAGTCTCTTATCTAAATCTATTACAACATTAGCAGCCGATATATTCGCTTGGGATTAATTCCTGTTCATGTCCTCGAGGTGAATAGCTCGAGAGTGCAGCGCGCCACGAACGCAGCCTGGGGGAGAGGGATAGGAGGAGGGGGAAGTGTTATGCCATAGAAGACACTCTCCTGCGTTTGCAGAGGGCTTGTGGTAGTAATCTAACAAGCGCAGATAGCTGCAAACCACCCGCATACCTTCACGACGACGTCATCTTTCAGCAGTGTAATTGTCTGTGTCTCAGACCCAGAGACACTGTAGGAGCACTGTACTGAATTCACGTTGATCCCTCGGCGATCCGATTCGCCTGATGTAAATCCTATGGAGGGCACCTGGGTCGCTATCGGACGCAATCGCTGCGTACACAAATCAGTGGCCCATTTTTTATGCGAATTGCATGACCTGTGGGTAAACATCTATGACCACATACCTCCAAAAACCTACGAACAAACTGAAGGATCCCTAACAAGCAGAATTATTAAGTACTTCGTTTTAAACACAGACAAGCAAGCTATTAAGTAGATATTCGTAATGTTTAGGCTGATCAGCGTACACCCGAGAGGTGATTGGTGCCGCGCTAAACTCCATAGAGCCAGGTCACATTCAGCACGTTTGAATCGTGTGGTGGGGTGTCAGCAATGTTGAGCATTCTCAACAACTTCTGTAGCTCACCGCACTACTAACTGTAGTTTTCTGCCGTGAAATAAATGGGAATCAACGTTGCAGAGGGAGGGGACGTTTCATTGACGCTCTTTAAGCAATCTCCAAAGGCCTTTTCGTGTCGGTTTGAGCGTCTTCGAATGGGAAGTGCCTTCTTCGGACACCCGTAAGATAACCGCCTCTTATCAACGCTGACCTTCATCGCAGAGCCGTCAAGAATAGGAGTCAAATACAGGGAAGACCAGTCTGTGATAATCATCCCATGCATACTTCGACGGTGAGGTTGGACACAATTGTTCTGAAATGTGGTGCCGCAGTGACATCATTAACCCACCTTAAAGCTCACAGTAACTTCGGAACTGGCTTTTTTCGTGTGTTTCATTTCCTTCTGTATCAAGCTGTGTGTGTGTGTGTGTGTGTGTGTGTGTGTGTGTGTGTGTGTGTGTGTGTGTGTGTGTGTGTGTGGACTGGTGGATAGGAGCTACTTCAGGTGAATTTTGTATGGTAGTATGGAATAATACGAAGTAAATGTTCCATGTATCATCTTCACAATTATAATTGTTTGCACAGACACAACCGCTTTAGGAAGACACGGTGATCAGCCAGAACATTATGACCACCGGCCTACTACCGACACATAACACTCCAGGCGATAGCAGCTTCAACCCGCTACGAATGACTGCTAGCCAAACACGCGCACGCTAAATGTAGGAAGAGAAAGCCGCACGATCAATCTGTTTGACCGACGGCACATTGTGATGGCCCAGAGCATTTCAGTAACTCGACATGTCGGGTATTCGTGGAGTGCTGTGGTGTCATCAGCGCATGGCGAAACAAAAGTGAAACCACGTCCAAATGACGGGGGCTTGAGCGGCCACCTCTCATTACAGATGTATGACGTGTTAAAGTGAATACAAACTACTCTGACGTCGCGTGGGAACACGTGGGCTCACGTCATAATGCACGTGATATAGAAATGCAATACAGGGTTTTCTGCGCATGTGTTTATACTGAGTTGAAGTGGCGTGGGAATGCCTTGGATGGTGCTATCTGACGCGACACGACTTACAAAGCGTGGGAAGAATAACAAAAGATCTAGATTTCTCGTCAGTAGTTGGAAGGCGTCAGAAGAGTCAAGTGGTTTCTCCTGTACCATTTCTACCTATTATTTGAAGATGGAACAGATGTACGATTGAGTACGTTCGGTGTAAATGGTTCAAATGGCTCTGAGCACTATGGGACTCAACTGCTGTGGTCATCAGCCCACTAGAACGTAGAACTACTTAAACCTAACTAACCTAGGGACATCACACACATCCATGCCCGAGGCAGGATTCGAACCTGCGACCGTAGCAGTCGCACGGTTCCGGACTGCGCGCCTAGAACCGCGAGACCACCACGGCCGGCAGTACGTTCGATTAAATCCGGTCCTGTATGACTCTACAAACAGGGAGTATGGTAACCAGCATTCAAGAAAAGAGGCTTGGGAGGAAGTAGGAGAAAAACTCGGCATTCCAGGTTAGTGTAAACGGTTATATTTCGTAAACTTTATGAGTTTCTTCTTTTTTTACAATTTATAATAGTTTTATGGGCGTTATATTTGATACTGATAGGAAAAATGTAGCAAATAAAACCGGATATGAATATAACAGATTTACTTTGTACATTAGGTTATATGAATTTATAACTAAAAATAACACAAAAAATTGAAAGTTGAAGTTTGAAATTAGGATAATTAGAGAAATTAATGGCATTATAATGAACTTAACTTGCATCTACTAAAGCCAATAAAACAATGGAATATATGGCTTTGCAGTTATAGTACAACGAACCAGCAACAGCTGGACGTCGGATTTGGACGAGCTTGCCGTCCAAAGTTACCATGCAGTGTGGATAATTCCACTTCTCATCGTAAACCTTGGCGATCGGTTTCCATTCGTCTTTGTTTGGTTCCGGCATGCGAATCAGTTGTAGAGTTTGCCAAATTACCTCCAAACACTCTTTAACTATTTCTCCAATAATTGAAAATCCAATCTCGGTTGGTACCACTGCGGTCGCAAATGGCCGTGGTTTGGTGTCAGTGAAATGGACGCTACAGGGCGTCTCGCTCGGAGTTGTCCTTGAATTAGTCGATTTTTAAAAGTTCTTTGTGTCACAGTGGTGCCAACTGCTCCTGAAATTGCTGCTGCAGATGGGTCGGAGCCATACGCCGAGCACGGTGGTCTTTCCTCTCGGTAGTACCACGTGGCTGTCCGAAGCCCGGTCTCCTTGCGATCGTAGATGCTCATGACCACGAGATCCCTGCAGTAATGTACAGTGGCTACATTCCCGCCAAGTCTTCCTGCAGTATCGAAGAAGAAACATTCAGCTTCACGTATCTCTAATACACAATCTCGTCCAAACTGAGTGAGGTGTTGATAAAGATGTTTTTGATAGCCTTAAGTGCATTCTTGACTAGCATCAGCTAATGCTCACGACCGTTACAGCGTGTATGTACATTAAACCTTGTGCAACGTTCAGAATGGTTCAAATGGCTCTGTGCACTATGGGACTTAGCTTCTGAGGTCATCAGTTCCCTAGAACTTACAACCACTTAAACCAAACTAACTTAAGGAATTCACACAGTCATGCCCGAGGCAGGATTCGAACCTGCGACCGTAGCGGTAACGCGATTCCAGACTGTAGCGCCTAGAAGCGCTCGGCCACCCTGGCCGGCTGTGCAACTGGCGCTATATTTTGGGAGATATCGTCTTTCAGCTGATGTAGAGACACGCCTACCAACGTTCATTTCACACAACTCTTTCTTGGTGTCGCTATTTTTTTCCATCAGTGTGTAACTGAATTTTTCAGCAGTGACTTATTTGTTGGCCAGTTCTACTGTACCGAATAATCATGCTGTACAAATTTAGAAATACTCAGTTTTCTGATATGGTGTTTGTGTGCGTAAATCGTAATCCAGAAGTTGCTCTTTCTCGTAGAGAATGTGGTAGAACATTTCGTAGTTGCATATTACCTGATTGAAGAGTGTGTAATCGTGTTTGCGGTAAACTCCATGAAAGTGGTGTATTTCCCAACAGTCATGTTACTTTTCAACGAGCAAATGAGCAGACTGCGGGTAACGCACAAGATATTTGTTCACCTTGTAGAACGTAGTGCTTGCAGCAGTACACGCAGAATATCCATATGTATCATTATTCCACCTCCAGCGGTGTCAAGGACATGAAGCATGGGAGGCTTCAATTCTCGTCATTTACTACAGACTAAGCAAATTCGAGATGTCAGTGAACATAGGCGATCGAAATTTTGTCGCCAAGTAATATTAATAGCACTGTTTAACTAAAAGTTCTAGGTTAGGTTAGGTTAGTGTTGTTTAACGTCCCGTCGACAACGAGGTCATTAGAGACGGAGCGCAAGCTCGGGTTAGGGAAGGATGGGGAAGGAATTCGCCCGTGCCCTTTCAAAGGAACCATCCCGGCATTTGCCTGAAACGATATAGGGAAATCACGGAAAACCTAAATCAGGATGGCTGGAGACGGGATTGAACCGTCGTCCTCCCGAATGCGAGTCCAGTGTGATAACCACTGAACCACCTCGCTCGGTTCAAAGTTCTACCATAGAGTGTTTATTGTATTTTACAATCTCTTTGAAATGTACAATGTTAAACCTGAGACGACTTTTGAAAACGAAAATCAACGTCCAAATACATTAAACTTGGTTTGACAGTGACTTCATCATTCTCAAGATTGTGGTGCAGTAGAATAAACAGTCTATACACTGAATGGCTAATTTTCATTCAAACAATATTATGTGGCTGTTGCCCAAAACTGCAGTTTTCTGTTTAGTGACGAAGCCATTTTCACTCGTGACTGTACCGGTAACAATCGTAACTCACATAGGAGAACTTGTGAAAACTCGCATATCTTTGAGGGGCCACATTATCAAGAACGCTTCTCTGTAAATCTTTGCTATTTGTGTAGCAGATAGTAAATAGAATGGACATGTTGCATTACTGCATTATCTGACAAGACCTCGTTACGTACACTTCCGTGAAAACGAGCTTATAACATCATGAGAGGATTTAATTTGGACACAGGGACTGATCTGTTGTTCCAAAATGACAGGTCATCTGGACATTTTAGTCACCAGTTGACATATAATCTAAACCTAACATGGACAAGAAGATCGATGGCAGAAATGGTCTCTTTTCTTGGCATCTAAGTCACCAGACCATTTTTTTTTTTCCATAGTGAAATTTTCACTCTGCAGCAGAGTGTGCGCTGATATGAAACTTCCTGGTAGATCAAAACTGTATGCTGGACCGCGACGCGAACTCGGGACCTTTGCCTTTCATGGGCAAGTGCTCTTCCAGCTGAGCTAACCAAGCACGACGTACGACCCGTCCTCACAGTTTTAATTCCTCCAGTACCTCGTCTCCTACCTTCCAAACTTCGCAGGAGCTCTCCTGCATATCTTAGAGAACTAGCACTCCTGGAAGAAAGGATACTGCGGAGACATGGCTTAGCCACAGCCTAGGGGATGTTTACAGAATGGCATTTTCACTCTGCAGGGGAGTGTGCGCTGATATGAAACTTCCTGGGTACGAGGTACTGGCGGAATTAAAGCTGTGAGGACGGGTCGTGAGTCGTGCTTGGGTAGCTCAGTTGGTAGAGCACTTGCCCATGAAAGGCGAAAGCCCCGATCTCGAGTCTCGGTCCGGCACACAGTTTTCATTTATTTTTCATTTTTGGCTCTGTGGATGGTAATTCTACAAGGAATAATTAAACACAGGAGACGTAATGATCATTCGGGTTGTTAATATTGTTGCCCACATAAAAGAAGAGCAACGCAGCTTCAGAAGAGCTACACGAGATGATGTCAAGTGAATTCGATAGTTCATTGAAGTCAGAGATGGAATTTAGTTGATTAATTATGATCTTAATCATTTGCCTTTGTTTCACATCTTGAGTGAGTATTCAGTTCGGCTACATTCTGACCGTTGTATATCTGTGACCAATACAAACTGGACACACGCTACATTGAATGTAGTATTTACTTTTCCTCCTGAAACGCACTTACCAACTAACATCCGTATCCCGTGACAGAAAAGAGACACCTAGCTTCCCCTCCATCTATACTGACGGAATATTTTCATTTCCTGCATAAGTTATTCAGAGATCACTGGTGACTGCTAAGCATGTTCCCGCAATTTTTAGGATTTTTGTCCAACTACCTGTATATCCCTGGTGCCCAGGTATGTAGTTACTCCATGAGCCCATCTCCTCCTCTTCCTCTTTTTGCCTAACCTCCACCCATCACTCTGTCCATTTCCTTCTCTCCCGTGTCTCTGTCCTCCTCAACTTCCCCAAGCTACATTTATCTCCTGTCGCTCTCACTGTCCACCTGCTACACCCAACCCCACCCCTCCCCCGATTCTCTTTGTTCATCTGCTCGTATCCCTTCTGTCCATCAGCTCGTTCCCGGTTAGTCCCTATCCTGCCCCCTAGTCAGAGTCCATCTCGTCCTGCCCCTCTGTGTCCCTCTCATTCGCTTTATTTCCTAGGTTCCACTCTCTCTGCCCATTTCCCTGTCTACCTCACTCTGCCCAACTCCCTAATACCTGTGTTCTCGTCCTCCTTCTCTTTCGCTCAGTCCTTCTCCTCCTCATAACAACATCTGTACCTACATTGGGTGAAATCGATCCAGGGGTTTCGGAGGAGTTTGTTATTCGCGACTTTGCCGGAGTACGCACATGCAACATATTGTTCACATATACTTCACAACCTTCACACGCATTTGTACACACATCTCACCTGTATATCTACCGAATATGTCCTGTAATTTTCACGCAGCTTAATCTCTATGACGTCATATTTCCCTAACAATATGTGGTAAAATCATGTAACTTTGCGGTTACATTCAGTTACATTTGGATCCTGACTGCCAAATGTGTTGTGAATATACACTCCTGGAAATGGAAAAAAGAACACATTGACACCGGTGTGTCAGACCCACCATACTTGCTCCGGACACTGAGAGAGGGCTGTACAAGCAATGATCACACGCACGGCACAGCGGACACACCAGGAACCGCGGTGTTGGCCGTCGAATGGCGCTAGCTGCGCAGCATTTGTGCACCGCCGCCGTCAGTGTCAGCCAGTTTGCCGTGGCATACGGAACTCCATCGCAGTCTTTAACACTGGTAGCATGCCGCGACAGCGTGGACGTGAACCGTATGTGCAGTTGACGGACCTTGAGCGAGGGCGTATAGTGGGCATGCGGGAGGCCGGGTGGACGTACCGCCGAATTGCTCAACACGTGGGGCGTGAGGTCTCCACAGTACATCGATGTTGTCGCCAGTGGTCGGCGGAAGGTGCACGTGCCCGTCGACCTGGGACCGGACCGCAGCGACGCACGGATGCACGCCAAGACCATAGGATCCTACGCAGTGCCGTAGGGGACCGCACCGCCACTTCCCAGCAAATTAGGGACACTGTTGCTCCTGGGGTATCGGCGAGGACCATTCGCAACCGTCTCCATGGAGCTGGGCTACGGTCCCGCACACCATTACGCCGTCTTCCGTTCACGCCCCAACATCGTGCAGCCCGCCTCCAGTGGTGTCGCGACAGGCGTGAATGGAGGGACGAATGAAGACGTGTCGTCTTCAGCGATGAGAGTCGCTTCTGCCTTGGTGCCAATGATGGTCGTATGCTTGTTTGGCGCCGTGCAGGTGAGCTCCACAATCAGGACTGCATACGACCGAGGCATACAGGGCGAACACCCGGCATCATGGTGTGGGGAGCGATCTCCTACACTGGCCGTACACCACTGGTGATCGTCGAGGGCACACTGAATAGTGCACGGTACATCCAAACCGTCATCGAACCCATCGTTCTACCATTCCTAGACCGGCAAGGGAGCGTGCTGTTCCAACAGGACAATGCACGTCCGCATGTATCCCGTGCCACCCAACGTGCTCAAGAAGGTGTAAGTCAACTACCCAGGCCAGCAAGATCTCCGGATCTGTTCCCCATTGAGCATGTTTGGGACTGGATGAAGCGTCGTCTCACGCGGTCTGCACGTCCAGCACGAACGCTGGTCCAACTGAGGCGCCAGGTGGAAATGGCATGGCAAGCCGTTCCACAGGACTACATCCAGCATCTATCTCTACGATCGTCTCCATGGGAGAATAGCAGCCTGCATTGCTGCGAAAGGTGGATATACACTGTACTAGTGCCGACATTGTGCATGCTCTGTTGCCTGTGTCTATGTGCCTGTGGTTCTGTCAGTGTGATCATGTGATGTATCTGACCCCAGGAATGTGTCAATAAAGTTTCCCCTTCCTGGGACAATGAATTCACGGTGTTCTTATTTCAATTTCCAGGAGTGTAGTTAGTAGTAAAGACATAATCAATTAAAACGACTTGCTTGGTGGAGCAGGGGCGCTGATAACCTCGTTGTTGTGCGCCCTAAAACAATAATCATCATCATCATCATCATCATCTTGGTGGAGCAGTTTTTCAAGCATCTCACATTTAATAACATCATATCCGTTGAACTGTGTGTCATACAACGATATAATTTTGCAAGTACATTCAGTGGTGTAGATTAACATTATCCACAAAATGTGTTGTGAATAGAATTAGCAGTAAAGACGTAATACAATGAGGCGGCAAGTCATGGGACAACGACACGCATATATAGAGATGGCGATCGTATCCTATACACAAGCTATGTATGGCACTACATTGGCGGACCTATCATTCACGTGAAAATGTTTCAGTGGTGATTGCAGACGCACTACGGGAGTTACCAGACAGTGAACGTGGAATGGTAGTTGGATCTAGACGCGTTGGACATTCCATGTCGGAGATCGTTACGGAATTTAATATTCCCTGATCGACAGCGTGAATAGCGTGCGAGAATCCCAAAATTCAGGCGTTTTCCCTCACCACGGACAACTCAATTGCTGACAGTCCACATTTAACGACAGAGAGCAGCTGCGTCTGTGCAGACCCGCCAGGTTAGCCGAGAGCGCTAATGCGCTGCTTCCTGGACCCGGATAGGCGAGCCGGCCCCATGTCGAATTCGCCCAGCCGCTTAACAGTGGAGGCCTGGATGTAGTTTTTAGGCGGTTTTCCGCATCCCAATAGGTGAATACCGGGCTGGTCTCCACGTCCCGCCTCAGTTGCACAGCTGGCAGACATCTGCACCCATTCGCACTATTCCTTCGATGACAGAGACAGTTGGGGTACACAAATTCCCTCCCGGGGGGCACGGGGTGGTATCAGGAAGGGCATCTGGCCACCCCTTAAATTAACCTTACCATATACGATTAACCATGCCGACCCTGTGTCATTGCGGAAAAAAGGCGCAAGCGAACGAAAGAAAGCAGCAGCTGCGTCTGCGTAGAGTTGTCAGTAATAACAGACAAGCAACACAGCATGAAATAACCACCGAATTCAGTGTGTGACATAGGACGCTCGTATCCGCTAGGACAGTGGCGCAAAATTTGGTGTTAATGAGCTAGTTCTCTTTTTTTTATTATTACCTGTCTGTTTTGCGTTTATTTTCTTGAAAGAGTTGTATTCCGTTATATCGGTCATCAGATTTGATTTATTAAGCTTGGCAGCACACTACCGACACGAGACCCTTTGGTAACAGCACGAAATCGCTTGCATCGCCTCTCCTTGGTTCGTGAGCATTTCGGTAGGATCCTAGGTGACTGGGAAACTATATGTTGGTCAGATGAATCCCGAGTTAAGTTGGTAAAGCCCGCCCGGTTGGCCGTGCAGTCTAACGCACGGCTTTCCGGGCGGGAAGGAGCGCCTGGTCCCCGGCACGAATCTGCTTTGCGGATTGTGTCGAGGTCCGGTGAGTCGGTCAGTCTGTGGAAGGTTTTTAGGCGGTTTTCCATCGGCCTCGGCAAATGCGGACCGATTTCCCTTACTCCGCCTCAGCTACACTATGTCGACGATTGATGCTCAAACAAGTTCTCCACGTATGCGTACACCACCATTACTCTACCACGCAAACATAGGGATTACACTCGTCTGGTGTGAGACGTTCCCTGAGGGGGGGGGGGGGGGCACAGGGGGCCGAACTGCATAACACTGGGTTCGGTGTGGGGTGGCGGAGCGGTGAAGTGGACTGCGGTAGTCGTCGTGGGGCTGCGGACCACTGCTGATGCGGCGGGGACGGAGCCTCTCCGTCGTTACTAGGTCCCAGGTTAACATAACACAACATAAGATGGTAAGAGCCGTTGGTAGGGTTCGAATGCGGTGCAGATCCCACTAAGCTATGGATCCAAACAGTCAACAAGACAGCTGAGTGGGACGTATTTATACGGAATGGGCTTGTCATCAGGACCAACTGAACCGATCATTGACTGGAAATGGGTATGTCCGGGCTTTATATTCCGCACAAAACGATGGATTTTTTTCTGGATTATAATGCCCCTTGTCACGGACCACAATTGTTTCCGATTCGTTTGAAGAAACATTCTGGCTAATTTGAGAGTATAGTTTGGCCACCCCGGACGCCCGAAATGATTCCCATCGAATATTTGCGGGGACATAATCGAGAGATCATGCATCGGAAATACTGTCGCAATTATGGAGGGCTATAGAGGCACCTTGGCTGGATATTTCAACATGGCAATTTCAGAGGCTTGTTGAGTCCACGCCATGTCGAGTTACTGCACTATGCAATGCAAAAGCAAGTCCAACATAAAATTAGGAAATATCCAACGAATTTTGTCACCTCATTGTATAATGAACCTTGATAACCCATGCGGAAATTTTACTGCATGAATACCGAAAATGAAGTAATTAATAAAACTTTCGTGGGTGCAGTCAGCAAGAAAAAGCTTGTTAAAAGTTTGAAATTGTGTGTAAAGTTTTTGCAGGTCGCTAGGTGCTTTCGTTGTCAAATACTGGATGAATAAAATCTGTGAATTCGCGCATCTTGAGCTACGCTAACTTTTTACACCATCCCCGTCCGTTTGATAGGTACGTGGTTCTTACCAGCACAGCGAGTCCGTCAAGACAGTAAATGGTATGTGTACCGAATTTGATTTATATCTGTCTAATGGTTTAGCGTGAGATGTGGAACACACTTAATCTTAAATGAATAATAAAAGCTTGTTCCCTAGAGATATGTGAGATTCTTAGTAACATATGCAATAGCTCTCTGAATTAGGATATTTTCCCAGATAAACTGAATTATGTCATTGTTAAACCACTGCATAAACTGCCTCATCCAAAATTCTTGAAAAAGTCATGTATTGTACAGTACCTTCACATCTTTGTAAAAATAAAGTTTTAACAAATTGTCAGTTTGGTTTCCAGAAAGGTTTCTCAACGGAAAACGATACACTACTGGCCATTAAAATTGCTACATAAAGAAGAAATGCAGATGATAAACGGGTATTCACTGGACAAATATATTATACTAGAGTTGACATGTGATTACATTTCCACGCAATTTGAGTGCATAGATCCTGAGAAATCAGTACCCAGAACTACCACCTCTGGCCGTATTAACGGTCTTGATACGCCTGGGCATTGAGTCAAACAGAAACTGGATGGCGTGTATAGGTACAGCTGTCCATGCAGCTTCTACACGATACCACAGTTCATCAAGAGTAGGAGTGGTTAGTGTTTAACGTCCCGTCGACAACGAGGTCATTAGAGACGGAGCGCAAGCTCGGGTTAGGGAAGGATTGGGAAAGAAATCGGCCGTGCCCTTTCAAAGGAACCATCCCGGCATTTGCCTGAAACGATTGAGGGAAATCAGGGAAAACCTAAATCAGGATGGCCGGAGACGGGATTGAACCGTCGTCCTCCCGAATGCGAGTCCAGTGTGCTAACCACTGCGCCACCTCGCTCGGTTGAATCAAGAGTAGTGACTGGCGTATTGTGACGAGTCAGTTGCTCGGCCACCACTGACCAGACGTTTTCAATTGGTGAGAGATCTGGTGAATGTGTTGGCCAGGGCAGCTGTCGAACATTTTATGTGTCCAGAAAGGCCCGTACAGGACCTTCCACATGCGGTCGTGCATTATCCTGCTGAAATGCAGGGTTTCGCAGGGATCGAATGAGGGGTAGAGCCACGGATCGTAACACATCTGAAATGTAACGTCTACTGTTCAAAGTGCCGTGAGTGCGAACAAGAGGTGACCGAGACGTGTAACCAATGGCACCCCGTACCATCACGCCGGGTGATACGCGATGTCGCCAAACACGGATGCGACCACCATAGAACCTCGATTCATCCGAAAAAGTGACGTTTTGCCATTCGTTCAAAATGGTTCAAATGGCTCTGAGCACTATGGGACTTAACAGCTGTGGTCATCAGTCCTCTAGAACTTAGAACTACTTAAACCTAACTAACCTAAGGAGATCACACACATCCATGCCCGAGGCAGGATTCGAACCTGCGACCGTAGTAGTCACACGGTTGCAGACTGCGCGCCTAGAACCGCGAGACCACCGCGGCCGGCTTGCCATTCGTGGACCCAGGTTTGTCGTTGAGTACACCATCGGAGGCGCTCCTGTCTCTGATGGAGTGTCTAGGGTAACCGCAGCCATGGCCTCCGAGATGATAGTCAATGCTGCTGCAAATGTCGTCGAACTGTTCGTGCAGATGGTTGTTGTCTTGCAAACGTCCGTATCTGTTGAGTCAGGGATCGAGACGTGGCTGCACGATCCGTTCCAGCAATGCAGGTAAGATGCGTGTAATCTCTACTGCAAGTGATAAGAGGCCGTTGGGTTCCTGCACGGCGTTCCGTATTACCCTCCTGAACCCACCGATTCCATATTTTGCTAGCAGTCATTGGATCTCGACCAACGTGAGCAGCAATGTAGCGATACGATAAACCGCAATCGTAATAGGCTACAATCCGCTTTTATCAAAGTCGGAAACGTGATGGTACGTATTTCTCCTCATTACCCTAGGCATCACAAGAACGTTTCACCAGGCAACGCCGGTCCACTGCTGTTTGTGCATGAGAAATCGGTTAGCACGTTGTAGGTGTCGCCACCGGCGCGAAACTTGTGTGAATGCTCTGAAAAGCTAATCATTGGCATATCACATAATCTTCTTCCTGTCGGTTAAATTTCGCGTCTGTAGCACGTTATCTTCGTGGTGTAGCAATTTTAATGCCCAGTAGTGTAAATATACTTTCACTAATGAAATATTAAATGCTCTGAGTAACCGGAAGTCACCCGTTGGGATTTTTTGTGATCTCTCAAAGGTTTTTGATTATGTTTTATCATGGAATACTTGGAGGTGAGCTCAAGTACTGTTGTGTAAATTGAACAGCGCTCAAATTGTTTAAATCATACATAACTGGAAGAATGCCGAAAATTGAAATAAGCAGTTCACATAATATGCAAAAAACTGGTGATTTCTCAAACTGTGGAACAATCAAGAATGGGGTGGCGCAAGGTTCGGTTTTGGGTCCTCTGCTGTTCTTAATATAAATTAATGGCTTGCCATTTTATACACACGAAGATGCAGAGCTGGCACTTTTTGCCGATGATACAAGAATAGCTATCACACCCAACAGACAAAATTAACTGATGAAATTGTAAACGATGATTTACAGAATATCATTAAGTGGTTCTGAGCAAATGGGCTCTCATTAAACTTTGACAAAACACAGTATATACAGTTCCATGCAGTAAATGGAATGACACCATTAATAAATGTAAACTTCGATCAGAAATCGGTAGCTAAGGTAGAATAATCAAGATTTCTAAGTGTATGCGTTGATGTGGGATTGCGCTGGAAAAGAACACACTGAAGTTCTGCTGAAACGTTTGATTTCAGCTACTTATGCTATTGGGGTCATAGCAAGTTTTGGCGATATACATCTCAGTAAATTAGCTTACCACGCCTATTTTCAGTCTTTGCTTTCGTATGGCATCATATTCTGGGGTAACTTACCATTGAGTAAAAGAGTGTTCATTGTACAAAAGCGTGTGGTCAGAATAATTGCTGGAGCTCGTCCAAGATCATTCTTCAGACACTTATTTAAAGAACTAGGAATCTTCGCAGTAGCCTCACAATATACATATTCACTTATGAAATTCGTTATTAACAATCCGAACGAATCCAAAAGTAATAGAAGTGCACATGGCTACACCACAAGGAGAAGGGGATGATCTTGACTACTCAAGGTTAAATCTAACTTTGGCGCAGTAGGAGCTGAATTATGCTGCCACAAAAGTATTTGGTCACTTAGCTAATAGCATCAAAAGTCTGACAGATAGCCTTATAGCATTTAAAAGGAAATGAAAAGAATTTTTAATGGAAACTCTTTCTACTCATTAGATGAATTTTTGTATATAGTAAGTGGGTAATTTCCTAACCCACCGACCACCCACCCCATAAAAAAAACTGTCATGTAATATTTTGTGTAGTGTAATATCTTGTATTTACACCTTTTGTTAACTTGACACGTTCCACATCATTATCAAGTGTCGTATTCATGATCTATGGAACACGTAGTAATCTAATCTACTTATAGTCCGTCTTGATTGTAAACCATCTTCGGTTCGGCAGTTTCGGTTACAGGAGTACCAAGTCCACACTCCTGTAATCGAAATTGCAGATCTGAAGATGCTTCTGGAGAAACCGAAACCGAGGATGTGAATAAACGGTTTTGCAATCAAAACATACATAATCACACCTACAGACATATACAGACATATACATGCATTTTTAGAATATGTATGGATAAGCGTCGTCTTGATTTCATGTGACTCATTGCACACCGCACCATAGCTCTAATTTGAGGATAGACGAAAATTAGAATAAGTGTGTTTCTTTTAAGCATTCATTAAGAAAGAATGGAAAGACTGCAGAGAACTGCAGTAGTTTTGGTCTTTAATGATACTGACGTCCTCGGTGGTGTATTTGTCACAAGGGCTATTTCTGAATATACCACTATGTAGAAGCAGAACTGTAACTACTGATACGGTGTTACCTCGCCCATTAACTGAGGCGAGCAGAACTGATGACGAATGAGCTAGAGTGCGGAGGGTAAGAGATACCCGTGGATGCCAAACGGAATGCAGCTGCTGCGGACAGAAAATCGAAATCGACCCAAGGGGTATGCTACTGCGTCTCCACCATCCGCTTCGTACTCTGGCTGTTAGCGGTTCTGATTAGTCCAGGGTTCGATTTTCGGTGACCACCTCGTAATTCTAACCGAATACATAGCTCCTTGAGGCCTAATGATGAGTTGATTGAACCAAATGGTTACAAACAGAAAGAGTTGCACTACACGAGACCCTTTCTTTTTTCTTATTTTACGAGGAAATTAACCATTGCACCCTCCTCGGATTTACCGGTAAGATAGCCCGCCAAAAACTGAACAAAGATCAAGCATGAAAACAGGAAGAAGGTGTACTGAACTGTGAAAAAAGAAGCATAATGGAAACAATGAATGGTACAGGCTCAAGATGCACAACAACGATTGGATTGCGTGAACCACGGAGTCGCCGTTGTGTGTTCCGGTATTGGACTACAAAGCTGGAGATTCGTATTCAGGTCTCCCTGGTGCTGATCCTCTCTTTTTCTTTTCTTTTTTACGACATTATGTACATTCCGTCCAGTCACTGACGTGTCTGATCTCCTTCTGTAGTCTTGGAAATTGTCATACTGTACATTGGTTACAGAATATGAGTCAAGTGATATGAATGTATTACCGTCGCAATTACATGTGATGAAATGTGAGTGCATGCGACATACCACATAGAGATCCCACGGAAATGAAAACAACAAATAAGTGGAATTCAGGAGTCAAAACTTCGAAAACGAAATCCAAGAGTCATAACACGTGGTACTTCTGTACAACAAATAGAAGGAAGGTATGTACGTCTTGAGGTCCCTTCCTTAAACGTCCCTGTTGCAAACGGACGTTACATCACGAAACAGACACAAATTTCAATATAGCGAACAGACAGGTCAAAGACTGCACAGATTGTTTATAACTATGAAAAAAAGAGTGACGTAACCTATATTTGAACACGAACCTCCCCTTTCGCACTCCAATACCGCGGCCTTATAACCACGAAACCGTCGCTGTTCAAATCCACTCGATGTTGCGCATCCTGAGCTTGGACCGTTGATTGACCCGAGTTTACTTCCTTTTTCATAGGTCAGTGCACGTTCTTCCTGTTTTCATGCTTGATCTCTGTCCAGTTTTTGACGTGCTGTCCACTAGGTCATCTTACCACCAAAGCCAAGGAGGGTTTGGTGGCGAGTTTCCCTTTTTAGCGCATGTTACTTCCTAAGGCCAACCTGTCGAGGATGATTCAATTTATTCTTTCACTCTAGAGCGCGTAGTCTGTCTGTGTCTACATACACATGTTCATGACTATTCTGCAATTCAATTTTAAGTTTTTAGAAGAGAAGTTTCACTGTTTTTCGACCGTTTTACTCCCTATGAGATCGTGGGAAATTGAAGACCTCGAGCTTGCATGCAATCTGTTATTTCTCTTGTTTCATTACAGTGCTAGTTCCTCCCCATGTAGGTGTGAATCGTCGAAATATTTTGGGACTGGAGGACAAAGGTGATGGATGAAATTTCGTTGAAAGATCTCACCGCAACGAAATACGTCTGTTTTTTAATTATCCCCATCCTGGCTCCCGTATCATACCCGTTTCTCTCTCACTCTTGTTTCGCGATAATTCAAAGCGAGATTTTCGAAGTCCTCCGCAATTAGTTTCTTGTGTGGATCCATACTGTACAGATATTATTTAGAAGGGGAAGGGGATAGAGAAGCTTTTTGTGGGCACTCTTTAGCGAATCTGTTGCATTTCCTAAGAGTTCCGCCTATAGAATGCGGTCTTCTGTTCACCTTAACGATAATAATGTCTACATGTTGGTTCCAGTTCGAGTTGTTCGTAATTACATCCTTAGATATAAATAGTTGGTTCAAATGGCTCTGAACATTATGGGACTTAACTTCTGATGTCATCAGTCACCTAAAACTTAGAACTACTTAAACCTAACTAACATAAGGACATCACACAAATCCGTGCCTGGGCAGGATTCGAACCTGCGACCGTAGCAGCAGCGCGGTTCCGGACTGAAGCGCCTAGATATATAGTTGATTCGCCAAATTTTAAAATTGTGTAACCTACTTTTAATGGTTTTTTCAAGCACCCAAGATGATGGCTTCCCTCTTCCTAGGGTTCCGTGCATCGAAAGGTAAAAAAGGAACCGTTATAAGATCGCCCTGTTGCTCGTTGCTCGAGTTTCTGTCTGTCCGACTGTTAAGACACTTCCTCAGAGAAAAGGACTGAAGAGTCACGTTGAAATTTGTCTCGTAGTACGGTCTAGGGTTTCATGGCGGAGTGAAACAATTAAGTTTATAAGTCAGTACAGTCAACAGATACGGCCATTGACGTTACATATTTTGGCAATCGCAAACTCACTCATCAAATTTTGATGGCTACTTCCCGTTGACCTAGAATCGGAAAATGTGTCAAGGAGCAAGTTAAAGCAAAAAATCCGAAAATTTCGAATTTGGAATTATGTATCATAAAATAGTATATAAAATCTTGTATCCTTATCTTGGAGGCTGCGTGTCATGTCAATTGCAGGTGTTCCATATTATTTTCAAAACTACGTTCAAGTTTTATTTTAATAGGCTAAACATAATACATTGTTCCTGAGATTTGTACCTAATGAATAACTCTGCAACGATGTATGTATTTAGTATTTTTCAGAATTTACTAGTTACGATGCCTTCTACATCACTGAAAATTTTATGCGCCATAATTATTTAGGTACAACAGACAGGTCATACAAAAGTGATTTCTGGCATTCCCCAATGTAGTTTTATAGGTCTTCTGATGTTCTTTATCTATATTAACGATTTAGGAGACACTCTGAGCAGTCGTCTTAGGCTGATTGCAGATTATGCTGTTGTTTATCGTCTAGTAAAGCCATCAGAAGGCCAAAACAATCCCTAAAAAGATTTAGAAAAGATGTCCATTCGGTGTAAAATTGGCAATTAACCCTAAGTAACAAAAAATGTGAGATCTTCCACATGAGTACTAAAGGTATTCCGTTGAACTTCGGTCACACGATAAATCAATCAAATTTAAAGGCCGTAAATTCAACTAAACACCTAGGAATTACAATTAGGAACAACTGAAATTGGAAAGAAAACACAGAGAATGTGTTGGGGAAGCCGAAATGAAGACTGCGTTAAACTGGCAGAATAAAATCGAAATTAGGTGTTAATTTTCTCGGTGCGTTGTTCGGGAGTGGAATAATGGATCATTGCTGTCATAGAGTGCGGCTGGTCCCGGGGGAGGTTCCAACACTCCCTCGGGCATGGGCGTGTGTGTTTGTCGTTGGGATAATTTAGGTTAAGTAGTGTGTAAGCTTAGGGACTGATGACATTAGCAGTTAAGGCCCATACGATTTCACACATATTTGAACATTTTGTTGTTGTCATAGTCGAACGCTCTGCCAGGCACATTAGTGCGATTGGCAGACTATCCACATAGATGTAATTGGGATGCAGACGTGGGTTACCCTTTACATGATGTTGCGCTGTATGCATCCATAGCCTTGCAATCTTAATATGACGAACTCGTTATATTGACGTACACTAGGTGATCAAAAGTATCCGGACACCCCCAAAAAGATACAGTTTTCATGTAAGGTGCATTGTTATGCCTCCTACTGCCAGGTACTCCATATCAGCGACCTCAGTAGACATTAGACATAGTGAGAGAGCAGAATGAGGTGCTCTGCGGAACTCACGGACTGCGAACGTGGTCAGGTGATTGGGTGTCACTTGTGACTTACGTCTGTATGCGGGATTTCCACACTCCAACATTCCTAGGTCCACTGTTTCCGATGTGATAGTAGTGAAGTGGGAACGCGAGGGGACAGTTACAGCACAAAAGCGTGCAGGCCGACCTCGTCTGTTGACTGACAGAGACCGCACACAGTTAAAGAGAGTCGTAATGTATAATAGGCAGACATCTATTCACACCATCACACAGGAATTCCAAATGCATCAGGGACGACTGCAAGTACTATGACAGCTAGGCGGGAGATGAGAAAACTTGGATTTCATGGTCGAGTGGCTGCTCATAAGCAGCACATCACGCCGTTAAACATTGGACGATTGATCACTGGAAAATCTTTGTGTGGAGTGACGAATCACGGTACACAAAGTAGCGATCTGATGGCAGGGTGTGGGTATGGCGAATGCCCCGTGAACGTCATCTGCCAGCGTGTGTAGTGCCAACAGTAAAATTCGGAGGCGGTGGTGTTATGGACGGGACTTAAAATAGCACTCCTTGTTGATCTGCGTGGCACTGTCACAGCATGTTTTAAGGACCTTCTTGCCTCCCACTGTTGAAGAGCAATTAAAGTGGCCGTGCGGTTAAAGGCGCTGCAGTCTGGAACCGCAAGACCGCTACGGTCGCAGGTTCGAATCCTGCCTCGGGCATGGATGTTTGTGATGTCCTTAGGTTAGTTAGGTTTAACTAGTTCTACGTTCTAGGGGACTAATGACCTCAGCAGTTGAGTCCCATAGTGCTCAGAGCCATTTGAACCATTTTTGAAGAGCAATTCGGGGATGGCGATTGGATCTTTCAATACTATCAAGCACCTCTCCATAATGCACAGCAGGTGGCGGAGTGGTTACACGACAATAACATCGCTGTAATGGACTGGCCTGCAAAGAGTCCTGACCTGAATCCTATAGAACACATTTGGGATGTTTTGGAACGCCGACTTCGTGCCAGGCCTCGCCGACCGACATCGGTACCACTCCTCAGTGCTGCATTCCGTGAAGAATGGGCTGCCAACTTCCAGCACCTGATTGAACGTGTGTGTGCCTGCGGGAATGGAAGCTGTCATCAAGGCTAGGTGTGGGCCAACACCCTATTGAATTCCAGCATTAGCTATGGATGGCGCCATGAACTTGTAAGTCACTTTCAGCCAGGTGTCTGGATACTTTTGATCACCTAGCGTATCTTCCGCTATTACATTTTACTTGTGGTATGTCGGTTTGGTCCATTTTACACTTTGTGTAACGGTTTTATTAAGTTCATATTTTGAACTATAGTTTTATCAGTGGGTTTGCTTGTCAGTTTAATTACATCGTTGTTACCATCTTTATGTCTTAACAGTTGTATTATGAATCGTCAAGTTTTTATTGTTTGCTCTATAATAGTGCTATCTTAGCTACTGCCATGTGTAACTAAGTGGCATTAGCGCTATTAGTAGCGGGTGTGTTTGGGTGGAAACGTGTTGGTACGGCAGTTTTGTTATGTATGATTTCTTCGGAGGTCCTTCGCGCCCTCGGTATTAGCCGCGGTTGTGGCCACTCCCTGGCGTACATGTGTACACAGGAGTCTCACTGCAGTTTGTGCGGCAGTCTGTAGACCGCTCTTGCTGGAATTTCACTATATGCGTTGGAGTGCGCACTCATATGTTTTGTTTTCAGTTTCACTAATTCATATTCTACGGCTTTTATGCCTTGATTTTAGTTTCTTAAGAATATGCCACATGTCTAGTCGTTGTTATTTGGTTGATAGGTCACATTAAGGAGGTATTTTGTACGTATTTGTTTTTACATTCATTTTGCTTTTTCGGTAAGGCTCCGTTTCCTCGGTGTGGTACTGTTTGACTGAAGAGACCCCTCTAGTTTCTCCTCCCCAGGGGCCCTCGCTTGCTACCAGAAAAATTTTCTGGATTTTTTACGAGAGTGGTGTGGCATTCTCGTACGTAATCAAGGTATAACTTGATGTTTACGTTTATTGGGCACTTTTAAAGTTATTTAATTTTATGAAGAAATCCTCTTAGTTTTCTTTGTCTTACGACCATAGATGTCAAATATTTTGACACTCATCAACTTATTTACCAGAACCTACCGATGACATACACGTCTCACCTGGTGGTCGTAAACAGAAATGAGTACAGACAGAAGTACAAGTTCTGCAAGACATGCGGTGGAGACGAACTCCCGGAAGTCTTGCGTAAGGATGAAAATTTCATTAAGAATAGGTGGTGGAGCCGTAAAACATAAGCATATAAACCGGAAAAAAGAGGGATCGAATCCCGGTTGCACTACGGATTTTTCAGGTGAGTTTTAACGTAGCCTCTCAAAGATGTGAGGAAACCCAGAAACACAACGTGGTTCAGTTTGCACAGTTGAACTGTGGATCCTCCCTGCTTGGTTGGATTCTGGGAGTGGGTTAGGGGCACGAAAGTAGACAAAGCCATGTCCGATGTGGTTACTTGCACAATGCCAGAGAGCCATCCGAAATTATTATTATGATTACTTTTATCACTGTTTATATGCCTAATTAAGTTTGTACTGGCACATGTCCGGTTTTTATGGTTTGAGGCCACTTGTAGTTATTAGAGCCATACAGAAATCCAGTCTAAATCGTATTGCCGTTCATTTTGATCTTCTGATTACTTTCCTTGACGGTTAACTACAGCTCAATTTGCAAAGAATCTGAGAGCACTGTCTGGATCTGTAACTTGCATTTTTCCCTTTCTGTGGTACTGTGTTGGGAGAGATTAGCCGGCTCCTGACAAAACTCAACATTTCATCATTCAGGGCCCCTATCAAAGATACGAGTGATCATGTGCTCTGTGTAACTGGAAAAAACATCCATAACAGATGAAGCTTTGGAAAATCGACAACAGAGTATGTTCAACAAAACATCTGTCTTTGTGAGGACGAACGGATTTTGGGTAAGCGTTATAAAATGGCTGTACAAATAACAAATCTGAAAATATCTTCAATAGGTCGTCGATTTACAGCTCAGCACAGCCTGCACCTTGGTCAGCACGCTGTTGAAGCTGGTGCGACAGACGCGGGACTAAAACATTACCGAAATTGGGGCGGCAGCGAGCACCAGTGACGTCACAACCAGCAGCGCGGCTACATAACGACGAGGCCACGGTGACACGGCAATCCCCTAGTACTCGACAACGTCCGAGGACTCGGTCGAAAGCTGATAGTATTTTAACCACGTGGCTCTGCTGGAAGCTCGAATCCTTGATAGAGATACTGTAGTTGATAAGTGTCAACTACGTAACAGAGTACCAGGCATTGCCTGGTAATGTACTGATGCCAACCTTCTACTAGTCTAGCCTCTCCTTTTCTGTTTCTCTCCATCTCCCACGTCCTCCTCCCCCACTCTCTACCCTCTTCTACAACCCTCTCTTTGTGTTCATCTCCCACCCTTTCTTTTTGTGCCCATCTCCTCCTCTCCTCTCATTCAGTCCACCTCTTCGTCTCTGCTTTAATGTCACTTTCGTCCTACCTCTACGTCGATCACCTCCTTACCCACTTCTCTGCCTATCTCTTCCTCTACGTATCTGTGTACATTTCCTCCCCACCGCTCTATCTATTCCCTCTGTCTCTGTCATGCTTCTCCTTCTCCTATCTGTACCTGTCCTCTCCTTCCCCGTTGCTGTCTGTCGTCACCTTGTCCTCCGTTTTCTTACCACGTTATCACACTTACATCATGCGAGGCTGGTGGTTCTTACTCCTACATTACTTCTTTCTGTATTGTAACTAATATGTATACCCAACAACACTGAAATCGATTAAGGGGTTTAGGATGAGATATTTACCCGTGCCTTTGCCTGCTTACGTACATGCTAAATATATTTCACAAATATTTAACCAACTTCATCCATATTTGTACACGTATTTGACCTGCATGTCTAGCGAATTCTGCCCAGCAATGTCATTCGCCGCAGCACAATATTTATGACGCCAAGTCTCCTGAAATATGTACTATACTGTGATATAATTTTGCAGCTATATTCACTGATGTGCCTACTGTCTGTGAAATGTGTTTTGAAAGGAACAAGTAGGCTGTTTCTCTCGCATCTCAATATTTACTACATCATATCTCCTGAACTATGTGTGTACATTGATAAATTTTTCTACGTACAGTCAGCGGCATAGGTAGAAACTATGTCTGGTTTGTGGGGCTCTCAACTGCGCATTTATCAGCGCCCCCACAAGTCTCAATTTTTACAAAGTCCAAGTTTTACATAGTCAAAACGAGCCACCATCACGAATTACGATGATGATGATGATGATGATGATGATAATGATAATGATATGATGAGGACAACACAAACACCCAGTACCCAGCCAGAGAAAAATCCCCGTCCCGGCCGGGAACTGAACCTGGGACTACGTGATCCAGAGGCAGAGCGGCATAGGTGGATACTGCCTGTGGAAAGTGTTTTGAATACAGTAAGTAGCAACAAAGTAGTAAATTCAAACGTCTTGCATGGTACGATAGTTTTCCATGCATCTCAGCGTTCATGACTTCATATCTTCTGAACTAAGACTCGTAGAATGATGTGATTGTCTGGTACGTTCAGTGGTACATACTGTCTGCAAAGTGAGTAGCGAATACATTTAGTAGCAAACAAGCAATAAATTCTTTTACAGCATGAACAACGAAAACGTAGTGAGCGATAAACTTGTTTCCTTTCATCATTTTGTGGGGTCCTCAGAAAGAAAAAGTTTTGTAAGGGCTCGAAAGTATATTTCGTGGCGGTGTTCGTAGCGACAAGCAATTCGCTGTAGAAACGGCTTACGAAGTCACCGCCACACTTTTAATAGCGGGCCGACCGGTCCGCTGGAACAGTGAACAGAAAGATGAAAACCCAAACACTCTGATTAAATAAAAGTCGGTACTTAGCTTTATTATAGAAGATACAGAAACACCCTAGTGAACTCCGTGTCTACAGAGATCTGTCTAGTTCGACTCGGAGCGGCTAGGTCAGCGTCGGCTGACGACAAACAACAACTCTGCTGCGATGAACACACAACTGACTAGCAAGTACACAATTCGGTGGCGAGTATACAACTGAGCGGCGAATACAGAACTGTTCTAGCGCTCGCGACTCCAGCGCTTAAGAAGCCAGAAGCCAGCGGTGGCGCGCGCAGCCTTGCGGCGATTTCCTGTCTCGCTGGCGCTGCTTATGCGGACGGCGTCCGGACTTTGATGCTGCCAATCTTTTGGCAGCGGGCTCGGGTGGCATTACTGGCTAGGATATAACAGTATGTATAATGTACGTTGCAAGTTTCTAAGTGCATCCGTTCTGGAAAACACGATGGTTAAAATAAGTGTATTCTCACGTCGTGCAGTACACTGTTTTCTCACCCCCGCCCCTCCCCCCCACCCACCCTTGATAGATGTTCTTACCCCCACATTGATTCTTTCCGGACGGTAAATTGTACGTCCACAAAGTTTGACTGATATCGGTCTAGTAGGTTAAGAGGAGACGCCAAACATACATACATATATATATACTTACACACGTATGTAAGTATGTATGTACATCCATGTTTATAATTTGTATGGATTATACATTTTTGCGGTATATGCAACCGCACATAAGGACTATCATAATCTGTAATTGCAGTAAAACCTCTTTCGTCCCCTGCACCCCCCACCCACGCCTGGTCCGCCGACCGAACTCGAGCTGAAGTTGGCACGACTCATGCCGGTGAATCACTAGTCACTACCAGCCGCACCATTGTTGTTCACTGTATTGTTGTTTAGAAGTAATAGTTTTTACCGCTTCTCCGTTTGAGTGCTCCATCATCTATTGTATCGTTTCTCTCGTTGTCCATGTTTTCTTGTACAGTACTTCAATGTGTTGGCTTTGGGGCTTACTGTTCGGTGGTTTTTCGACATTGGTCTTCTGTGTTCGTTCCCGTGCTGTATGTATTTGTTGTGCATCAGTTGCATTGTGCAGTTACATGTTTTTTTCAACATGCCAGTAGTGGATCGTAAACACGTTACTCTTTCATTAAATGAATTTGCACTGCTACGAAAACTGTTAACAGGGAAACACGCCAAAAAATTGCCGAAGGCTGTATAGGCGCTACGACAGTAAAACATTTGAGAAGAAATCGGGAAGACACTGAATTATGTACATTGACGACAGATCGTGAAAACGCTCTTACGGATCGCAAAACATCGAAAAAGCCTAACCTAGAACTGCTTGACTGTTTGTTGTGAATGCTGTCAAACCAAGAAAGAAGGAAGGAACTACGATGCCTCGGCCCGTGGCATAAGAAAAGGCAAAGGCTTTACTCAAAAAACTAGGAGCTGGAAGTGAATTCACAGCTAGTGAAGGGCGGATTCTTCGCTGGAAAATCCGTCATGACTTTCGGTTTGTTTCAATTTCTGATGAAAAACCTTCCGCTGATGCCGAGGCGTCTAGGAAGTCTCCTGTGAAACTTGAAGAAACTGTCGAAGAAAATGAACTTTTACCTTTTGAAGTCTATAACAGAGACGAGACAGGCATAAGCTATAAATGCTGCCAAACAAAACGCTCTCTGCGTCAAATGAATCCGTGCCCGAACCGAAACTTAAAAAAGATAGGCTTACCATTGCTTCTTGCAGCAACGCTGATGGTAGACACTATCTTCCCCTGTTCGTTACGGTCAAAGATATTAAAAAAATTATCAACTTATCTTCCTTTATGGTTTATCATTGCAACCAAAAATCAGTTTGGATCGACTGGAAACTTGTCTGATCTTCGTTTTTCGAAGAGTTCGTTCCATTTGTTAAAAGGACGTGAAACAAAAAAATGCACGCTGTTCGTGCTCTACTGCAGTTGGATAACGCACCATTACAGCCAGCTGAGAAGGATTTTGCTATACCTGCGATCTTCGCCAAAGCGATCGGCAACCCTTCGGACAGCTTGGGCGTGCGTGCAGCCTAAATTACCCCTGCAAGCGTCGCATTCTACCGCTGTCACAGTAACCGACGGAAACCAGGCAGAGGTACCAGTGCCCGCAGAGACCGCCACTTCCATGGGAGCTATTCGTGTCCGCTACACACCTGACAAGAAAATAGTGCTCAGAGTATTCCGGCGCCGTCTGCTATGAATGTCGGTGCCAGAACTATACAAGCCAGTTCGTTTAGCTTCGAGAGTCTGTCCCAGCTGCCAAGCGGGCGCTGCTCACCACAATATCTTAGGACACTCTCGACGCCGCTGTAATCAGCATTCGTCGTTGTTTCCCTTGGCTCATCCACGATATATGCTGGTGTTGTTTAGGACAACTTATTCGAAATTATATTTTCCACGCAGTTGTGCACTACTGGCCATTAAAATTGCTACACCACGAAGATGTGCTACAGACGCGAAATTTAACCGACAGGAAGAAGATGCTGTAATACGCGAAATGATTAGCTTTTCAGAGCATTCGCACAACGTTGGCGCCGGTGGCGACACCTACAACGTGCTGACACGAGGAAAGTTTCCAACCTATTTCTCATGATTTGACCGGCGTTGCCTGGTGAAACATTGTTGTGATGCCTCGTGTAAGGAGGAGAAATGCATAACATTACGTTTCCGACTTTGATAAAGGTCGGATTGTAGCCCATCGCGTTTGCGGTTTATCGTATCGCGGCATTGCTGCTCGCGTTGATCGAGATCCAGTGACTGTTAGCAGAATAAGGAATCAGTGGGCTCAGGAGCGTAATACCGAACGCCGTGCTGGATCCCAACGGCCTCGTATCACTAGCAGTCGACAGGCATCTTATCCGCATGGCTGTAACGGATCGTGCAGCCACGTCTCGATCCCTGAGTCAACAGATGGTGACGTTTGCAAGACAACAGCCATCTGCACGAACAGTTCGACCATGTTTCAAGCAGCATGGACTATCAGCTCAGAGACCATGGATGCGGTTACCCTTGATCCTGCATCACAGACAGGAGCGCCTGCGATGTTGTACTCAACGATGAGCCTGGGTGCACGAATTGCAAAACGTCATTTTTTCGGATGAATCCAGGTTCTGTTTACAGTATCATGATGGTCGCATTCTACATCTACATCTACATCTATACTCCGCGAGCCACCTTACGGTGTGTGGCGGAGGGTACTTATTGTACCACTATCTGATCCCCCCTTCCCTGTTCCATTCACGAATTGTGCGTGGGAAGAACGACTGCTTGTAAGTCTCCGTATTTGCTCTAATTTCTCGGATCTTTTCGTTGTGATCATTACGCGAGATATATGTGGGCGGTAGTAATATGTTGCCCATCTCTTCCCGGAATGTGCTCTCTCGTAATTTCGATAATAAACCTCTCCGTATTGCGTAACGCCTTTCTTGAAGTGTCCGCCACTGGAGCTTGTTCAGCATCTCCGTAACGCTCTCGCGCTGACTAAATGTCCCCATGACGAATCGCGCTGCTTTTCGCTGGATCATGTCTATCTCTTCTATTAATCCAACCTGGTAAGGGTCCCATACTGATGAGCAATACTCAAGAATCGGACGAACAAGCGTTTTGTAAGCTACTTCTTTCGTCGATGAGTCACATTTTCTTAGAATTCTTCCTATGAATCTCAACCTGGCGCCTGCTTTTCCCACTATTTGTTTTATGTGATCATTCCACTTCAGATCGCTCCGGATAGTAACTCCTAAGTATTTTACGGTCGTTACCGCTTCCAATGATTTACCACCTATGGCATAATCGTACTGGAATGGATTTCTGCCCCTATGTATGCGCATTATATTACATTTATCTACGTTTAGGGAAAGCTGCCAGCTGTCGCACCATGCATTAATCCTCTGCAGGTCCTCCTGGAGTACGTACGAGTCTTCTGATGTTGCTACTTTCTTGTAGACAACCGTGTCATCTGCAAATAGCCTCACGGAGCTACCGATGTTGTCAACTAAGTCATTTATGTATATTGTAAACAATAAAGGTCCTATCACGCTTCCCTGCGGTACTCCCGAAATTACCTCTACATCTGCAGATTTTGAACCGTTAAGAATGACATGTTGTGTTCTTTCTTCTAGGAAATCCTGAATCCAATCACAAACCTGGTCCGATATTCCGTAAGCTCGTATTTTTTTCACTAAACGTAAATGCGGAACCGTATCAAATGCCTTCCTGAAGTCCAGGAATACGGCATCAATCTGCTCGCCAGTGTCTACGGCACTGTGAATTTCTTGGGCAAATAGGGCGAGCTGAGTTTCACATGATCTCTGTTTGCGGAATCCATGTTGGTTATGATGAAGGAGATTTGTATTATCTAAGAACGTCATAATACGAGAACATAAAACATGTTCCATTATTCTACAACAGATTGACGTATGGTATGGGTTGCCATTGGTTACATGTCTCGGTCACCTCTTGTTTGTATTGGCGGCACTTTGAACAGTGTATATTACATTGCAGATGTGTTACGACCCGTGGCCCTATCCTTCATTCGATTCCTGCGGAATGCACGACCGCATGTTGCAGGTCCTGTACGGGCCTTTCTGGATACAGAAAACGTTAGACTGCTGCCCTGGTCAGCACATTTTCCAGATCTCTCATCAATGGTGGCTGAGCAACTGGCTCGTCACAATACGCCAGTCACTACTTTTGATGAACTGTAGTGTCGTGTTGAAGCTGCATGGGCAGCTGTACCTGTACACGCCATCCAAGCTCTGTTTGACTCAATGCCCAGGCGTATCAAGGCCGTTATTACGCCCAGAGGTGGTTGTTCTGGGTACTGATTTCTCAGGATCTATGCATCCAAATTGCGTGAAAATGTAATCACATGTCAGTTCCAGTATAATATATCTGTCCAATGAATATCAGTTTATCATCTGCATTTCTTGTTGGTGTAGCAATTTTAATGGGTAGTCATGTATTTTCCACACAATTGCATTTACCTATGAAGGTCCTAAATATGTTACTTTGTCAAACTCTAGAATAACCATACTGTCAAGTCATCATACCTATGACTTTGTTTTATTGTGGTTCTCTTAATATTATCGAAGCAGACATTTCTTTCTTTGGCCAATTAACTTTTGTATACGTTGATCATTGGTTTTCTTGTGTCGGTGTGAGCGACACATCCGATTTAGAGAAAGAAGACATAACAGCTGTCTTCCTTCCACCAAATTTCATATC
The DNA here is from genome assembly GCF_023864345.2 of Schistocerca serialis cubense. Classification (NCBI taxonomy): domain Eukaryota; kingdom Metazoa; phylum Arthropoda; class Insecta; order Orthoptera; family Acrididae; genus Schistocerca; species Schistocerca serialis. The sequence continues at coordinate 216,167,088 of NC_064647.1, read as the reverse complement.
ATCTATACAACGATTATATCAGGAGAGTACCTCACTTCTATTTTAGAGAAGTCCCAGGTAGGTGTCATAACGTGAAGCTATGAAATACCTCTAAGTCGAATATGCTATCCACACGAATGGTGAATTATGAGTGGAACTTAAACCTGACATGCTTCGAAAATCTTGGGATAAGCTTCAGACGAAAGTTATGGCGGAGGGTAACCAGATATCAAAGGCGCAATAAACGACGGCATGCAGGAAATCGTTAAAGATCTACAAACTGTACAACCGAAAGTGAAGTTGAGCAGTCGATTGCCCAATGTGACAAACACTGTGATATCTAGTGAAGAACTCAATCGGAACCAGATTATTGCCTCTAGTTTGGAAGGAAAAATGGTGAAGAAACCGTGAACGAGGTCTCGGACCCTGATGATTACGAAATCCTGAATGATTTTCATATTTACGATATTGCAGTGCATATGTTATTCTGATTACAATGCAAAGTCCCTTTTGACACGCGTGCATGTAAGTCGGGGTCTCGACGTAAGTCGTGCACAGATAGCTAAATGGTAAGGCGACCGCTAGCGATAAGCGGGAACTCAGGATTGGAGTCCCGATTCGGCATAAATTTTCGCTGTCGTCCTTGCATTCTACAGTTGATCTTTCTCATTACTAGCAAACGCGAATTCATTTAATGCTTTTTATATTGTCCGTCAGTACGTCGAATAGAACATCTATGGAAATTTTGTGGGTCAAGAAATAGGGGAACAGTACAGATAGGTCTATAATTTCATCTGATACCCAAATACCTATGTAGCTGACAAGCTCCCTAAGTAATTTTTTACTGGGATATAGTTTACCATCAACTTTTACAGTACTGTACTTATGTACAGCACAGTACACTAAATAATATTGCTCCTTTTCATTATGTAATACACTACTGGGCATTCAAATTGCTACACCACGAAGATGACGTGCTACAGACGTGAAATTTAACCGACAGGAAGACGATGCTGTGATATGCAAATGATTAGCTTTTCAAAGCATTCACACAAGGTTGGCGCCGGTGGCGACACCTACTACGTGCTGACATGAGGAAGGTTTCCAACCGATTTCTCATACACTGGTGTTGCCTGGTGAAACGTTGTTGTGATGCCTCGTGTAAGGAAGAGAAATGCCTACCATCACGTTTCCGACTTTGATTAAGGTCGGATTGCAGCCTATAGCGAATGCGGTTTATCGTATCGCAACACTGCTGCTCGCGTTGGTCGAGATCCAATGACTGTTAGTAGATTATACGAGGCCTGTTCAGAAAGTAAGCTCCGATTGATTGCCAAATTGAAACCACAGTGAACATCAGAAATGTTTTACTTGTAACAATTAGCTACAGCTTTCAGCTACTTCTCTACGTAGTCGCCGTTCTGACTTAGACTTTTGTCATAACGTTGTACCAACTTTTCAATAGCCTCATCATAGAAGGCAGCCGCCAGTGCTTTCCGCCAATTCTCCACGCTGGCCTGCACCTCGTTGTCTGTGTCAAAATGTTGTCTTCAAAGACAGCGGTTCATGTGACCAGAGATGAAACTCTGGGGGAGACAATTGTGGACTGTATTGTGGGTAATCTAACATTTCCATTTGAAAACGATGCAGGAGCATCTTCATTGCCCCTGCAGAATGCGGCTGAGAATTGTCGTGAAGACGAAACAGCACGACAGTTATGTAATGTTAGCTGCATAGCTTCAGGCGAAAATTCTCACCAGGCCCTCGTACTTGGCGGCAGACACTATTTTCTAGACATCTTTACGCACTCACTGCGAGCTCAGAAATGAGAAGAGCGACGTGATGCTAACTGGGGTTATACTAGAGACACTACCCAACACATCTGTGCAAAGCTTTATCGGATTTTCATAGTCGTTTCCATTTCGCGACCGATCGGAGCTTACTTTCTGAACGCCCCTCGTAGAACCGGTGGGTTCAGGAGGGTAATACGGAACGCCGTGCTGGATTCCAACAGCCTCGTATCACTAGCAGTTGAGATGACAGGCATCATATCCACATGGCTGTAACGGTTCGTGCAGCCACGTTTCGATCCCTGAGTTAGGGACGTTTGCAAGACAACAACCATCAGCACGAACAGTTCGACGACGTTTGCAGCAGCATGGACTACCAGCTCGGAGACCATGGCTGCGGTTACCCTTGACGCTGTATCACAGACAGGAGCGCCTGCGATGGTGTACTCAACGACGAACCTGGGTGCGCGAATGGCAAAACGTAATTTTTTCGGATGAATACAGGTTCTGTTTACAGCATCATGATGGCCGCATCCGTGTTTGGCGACATCGTGGAGAACGCACATTGGAAGCGTGTATTCGTAATCGCCATACTACCGGCGTGATGGTCACCCGGCGTGATGGTATGGGGTGCCACTGGTTACACGTCTCGGTCACCTCTTGTTCGCATTGACGGCACTTTGAACAGTGGACGTTACACTTCAGATGTGTTACGCCCCGTTGCTCTACCTTTCATTCGATCCCTGTGAAACCCTACATTTCAGGAGCATAATGCACGACCGCGTGTTGCAGGTCTTGTACGGGCCTTTCTGGTACAGAAAATGTTCGGTTGCTGCCCTGGCCAGTAGATTCTCCAGATGTCTCACCAATTGAAAACGTCTGGTCAATTGTGGCCGAGCAAATTGCCCGTCACAATACGCCAGTCACTACTCTTGATGAACTGTGGTATCGTGTTGAAGCTGCAAGGGCAGGTGTACCTGAGCACGCCATCCAAGCTCTGTTTGACTCAATGCCCAGGCGAATCAAGGCCTTTATTACGGGCTGAGGTGATTGTTCTGGGTTCTGATTTCTCAGGATCTTTGCACCCAAATTGCGTGAAAATGTAATCACATGTCAGTTCTACTATAATATATTTGTGCAATGAATACCCGTTTATCATCTGCGTTTCTTCATGGTGTAGCAATGTTAATGGCCAGTGGTGTAATAACAGCTTTTCGACTGTTTATTGCCATGTTTTTTCTGTAGAGAACAATATATCTAAGTACAGTAGCCTTTTCTCGCTTCAGAGATTGTTTATTTCAATATAAAGCCGTATTTTTCGAAATTTCCTTCTTTGCGTTCCGACACATGCTTCAGTCCCAAAGGTGAGTGATTACAGGTGTTGCACTGTACTCAAAGTGTAACCTCAGGTTCGTGGTCGTTCTATAATGACTGGAATAAAAGTTGTAAATTCAGTGATATTTTCTATGGTAGCTGAGGTCAAACGAGCAATACGGATTCTACGGTAATGTGGAGAAACGGCAGTATGGCAGTACCACATTGGTACTGCGTTTACCAGTAAAACATGCGACGCTGTGATTCTGCTAGCGGATCATATGCGTTGAGTGTAGCGTATACTAGTCTCAAGTGACGAATCTGTGCTTCATAATAAAAACAAACGCATTCGCAGTGCCACTGCTGCTGTGTCACCGGGATGAGCCCCAGTTCTCTCCTCGTAGATGCGAAACGACTATTTGCAGTAATGCCGATGTGGCCCATGCTGCAGCAGGTTCGCTATTGTAGTGGCGCCGGAAGCAGATCGGTGTGAAAAACTGTAAGACTCTGAGCGTCGATGGCGCGATCTGAATTGTTCGCATACACAGCGGTGACCGGATTTTTCGAACAACTGCGGCAATGCCCTGCTGCAGCCAGATCTCACATAGGAACCTTGCTGACACGCAGAGTAACTGTTGCGACGAGTCTTCTCTCCAGTCTTGCTAATTCGCTGATGTAAGAGGAATAAAAACCACTGCACTTGCCACATGTTGCATTGTCCCACCTTGCTGCAATTAGGTCTGTCTGTCTACATCAACGTCTACATCTACGACTCTTATTCGGAAAGTCATGTCCAACTAGGCGCGAAATACAAACCACTGAAAAACCCTATGGGAGTTTTTTAACCAGATGTGTTGGGCAATGTCTTTAGTGTGGCTGCTGATCGCTTCACATCGCACTTTTCCGTTCGGAGCGCAACGTGATCACGTAGAAATGCTAAAACAACAGTGTCTCCCTCCAAGAGTATGGATTTGGTGACAGATTTCGATTGTAGCTATGCGGCCCATATAGCGTAAATGTCATCCGTTTCTGACAAGGAAACCTCCCCAGCGCACCCCCCTCAGATTTAGTTATAAGTTGTTACAGTGGATAGGCCTTGAAAAACTGAACACAGATCAATCAAGAAAACAGGAAGAAGTTGTTTGGAACTAGGAAAAAAATAAGCAAAATATACAAACTGAGTAGTCTATGTGTAAGATAGCCAACACAAGGACAGTGTGCGATCAGGAGCGCCGTGGTCCCGTGGTTAGCGTAAGCAGCTGTGGAACGAGAGGTCCTTGGTTCAAGTCTTCCCTCGAGTGAAAAGTTTAATTTCTTTATTTTCGCAGTCATGATCTGTTCGTTCGTTCATTGACGTCTCTGTTCACTGTAATAAGTTAAGTGTCTGTGTTTTGCGACCGCACCGCAAAACCGTGCGATTAGTAGACGAAAGGACGTGCCTCTCCATTGGGGACCGAAAACATTTGGTCGCAAGGTCATAGGTCAACCGATTCCTCCACAGGAAAACACGTCTGATATATTCTATACGACACTGGTGACGGCATGTGCGTCACATGACAGGAATATGTTGACGACCCACCTAACTTGTACACTTGGTGAATGGGTAAAAAGATTCTTCTGCCTTGCCCGATTTACGTTTTCTTGTGGATGTGATAATCACTCCCAAAAAAGTGATGAAAACATAAGAGTTTGTCACATAAACTGCAACAAATGAATGCAGCCGGCCGCGGTAGTCTAGCGGTTCTAGACGCTCAATCCGGAACCGCGCGACTGATACGGTCGCAGGTTCGAATCCTGCCTCGGGCATGGATGTGTGTGATGCCCTCAGGTTAGTTAGGTTTAAGTAGTTCTGAGTTCTAGGGGACTGATGACCACAGATGTTAAGTCCCATAGTGCTCAGAGCCATCTGAACCATTAAATGAATGCAACAGTTTCACAGTCGCACAGTTTTCCCTGTGCTGTGTCAAAAAATATGTTTTTAACATTTTCAAATTTTTCCGTGTGTAGATCGTCAAATTCCGCATATGTCCTGGAATTTTGGAGAGCGAAGTTGATTGTGTGTGGTTGCCTGAACTTTGATTATTGTCTGAAAATAAAAAAATTAAAATTTTCGCTCGAGGGAAGACTTAAAGCAAGGACCAATCGTTCCACAGCTGCTCACGTTAACCACAGGGCCACGGCGCTACTGGGCTGATACTGTCCTTAATGTTGCCTATCTTCAGCATGGACTACTCAGTTGTATATTTTGCTTATTGTTTTCATAGTTCCACACAACTTCTTCCTGTTTTCTCGATTGATCTGTGTTCAGTTTTTCAAGGGCTATCCACTGTGCCAACTTATAACTAAATCTGAGGGGGGGTGCGATGGGGAGGTTCCCTTGTGAGCTGTGGCGTTTTGCTGGCGTGCCAACGTATTTGCAAGTACCTCGCCTTCGCACTCTTATCTTTGCTTGTGACGAGTACTGATTGTTGGCTGCCTTATCTTTGCAAGAGGAGTTAACTGGAGGCTCTCGCGAAGAACGGGGACGGTTGGCGTTCGATTTTACCTGAGGCCAGGGTGCGCTTGTAGTGGAGCGGGAATGATTTGTATCTGCAGGCTAATGTTTGTCACCATTCGGATCCAAGGAAAGGGGTATTGTATTGTATTGATGGAACTGTGGCCTGGAAACGACGAAGGGGCTTCGTCCCCACCGTAGTCCTCAGTGGTTCACAACCCCACAACTTGCTACAGCAGTCGACTCACCCCTCCGCCGCCCCACACCGAACCCAGGGTTATGGTGAGGTTCAGCTGCCAGTGGACCTCCCTGGGAACGTCTCACACCAGACAAGTGTAACCCCAATGTTTGAGTGGTTGAGTAATTATGGTGTAAGCGTACGTGGAGAAAGTGTTTGCGCAGCAATCGCCGACATAGTATAACTGAGGCGGAATAAGGGGAACCAGCTCGAATTCGCCGACGCAGATGGAAAACCGCCTTAAAAACCATCCACAGAGTGACCGGCACACCAGACCTCGACACTAAGCCGTCGGCGGATGCGTGCCGGGGACCGGCACTCCATCCCGCCCGGAAAGCAGTGCGATAGACCAGTACTTGGTACTTTGGTTGACAGAGCCCATCATCACGGACCATGAAAGTTCTTCAAGGGGGTTAGCTTATGCCGAAGTCACCTTTCGTCAGAACGGTTACAATAGGGCAGACCAGACGTGGGTTGCGCTGCTCACAAACAGTGCACCGCGTGAGTGGTGAAGACTCCCAAGTCTTCGGCCTTTTTGCTTTTCACACGGAGAATTTCTAATAGGATTGATCGTATTATGCGAAAATATGGGGTGAAGTGTGTTTCTGGACCACTAACATCAGGTTCCTCTTAGGTTCGGTAAAAGATGTTCGTGGTAAGGTGGGTGTCCAACGTACTCCTAGGAGTTGTGGAATGTCATACATTACTCAGATTATCAGGATTGGGGAGGGCCGCGTACCCGCAAACCCGCCATTGCAGAACATTGTCTTGTGACCGTCATCCTAAGGAACAAAACGGAGATTCTGGCATGCACTTGCAGCTACTGCGGTAGTGTTATTAGGGAATCAGTTGAAATTAAATTAGCAAGTAACCTTATAAAGTTGGGACGGAGTTCATGCTACATCAGCGGTTTATTATTATTTTCATTATCAGTGACTTCTGGTGTGGTAATCTTTGTGTGTGTGTGTGTGTGTGTGTGTGTGTGTGTGTGTGTGTGTGTGTGTGTGTGTGTGTGTGTGTGTGTTACCTCTCCGGAGTTTTTAACGTAAGCCTAAGTTTTAAATTCTCTTGCAACGCTCTTACTTGCTGAAGTTTTACCTTGAAAATTCGGGGTGTGCCCCTTGTCGAAATATCATCGGTTGTCGGTGACGTCACCCGGTTCCATTTCCGCAAGTTATATGAACACTGTGTACGCCGGGAGCGACTATAATCTCAGGAAACCTCTAGATCCATAGGAACAATGCTGACATGACAGCGTCCGAGTATACCGACAAAGCTGTGCAAAGGTGAAAAGACATACCAGCGCCGAACTAACGCGGCGAGCTACATAAAACCAGAATTCGGAGTGAAGACCACCACGAAAACAACAGTTTCTAATGCTACTATCACACGATCAGAAGATAACTCGGGACCACCAAGTAGAAGTTACGTAAGTGTTCCATAGTTGGTATTTACAATAGAATTTATAATGTGGAACACGTCATCTAAAAGACTAACACACAAAAACTTGAAAACATAATTATATTGCTACATACTAGCCAGTTATACGTTTATGCTCAAGATTTCCTCTTTGCTATAGAAGGCATTATCAAGGAAACACGTCCCTGCTCTATCTCTGAAATCACTCCCTCTGCCTGTCAGGCAGGTTAACCCAAGAGGTAGGCGGTCAACGTCTTCGATAGCTCGATATTTCACTCGTTCCTGTGACAGCATTTGATTCAGAAGAGGATTATAGAGATCATTTTTCTTTCTATTGTTCTGATTATCTGTGTTACTCTCAAACTGGAGAGGTCACGAAGTTCGGGTCATAGATTTACTTCAATCTTTTTTCCATTAGGACAGTGTGCCAGCAGTGAGGCGTACTACTCAGGCGATTTCCAGAAAATTGCAACAAAGTTCTACGCGTCAGTGATGTACCCGGACCGTTGCGAATCCATGCACGAGTTGACGGTGGTCATGTGATCAGCGTTCCAGTACCATAACCGGTGGATTGCGGGATCGTATCCGCATCATGACGTTTATTATTTTTTATTTCTGTTTTTCTGTACTAGTAACATTTGCTTCACACACATTACATTTGAAACGTGTACGTATATGAATATTACTGAATTTTCAATATTATCTGCTTCTTCGCTAATTTCTGTTATCTCAAGAAATATTATATTTGTAGCTATCGACCAGTAAAGGACCAAACGCATAAAGATTTGGTGAAAATGTGTGCCTGTACTTATTTCCGAAATCCTCTATACCTGCAGTCACGTAAGGTGCCGAGAACTGATTTGCACCAGAACGCATGGATCTTGCAGACACGGGTTTGAAGGACGACGGACACGACTGTAACGTCAAAAGTCAAACATTGGTAAATAAATCTGTAAACAACTTTCTGCAATAACGCAACGACTTACAGTTTGTCATAATATCAGGGTGATGCACGATTAATCGGCGGATGTGCTTTTGACAGTACAAGTTGCTGAAGGGTATTTTTCATATAGATACAGAAAACTTGAATTGAAACGGCATCTACTACATCGATTGAACACAACTTTCCCGCGTGCACAAAGAATTTTCAGAGTTTCTACGGAAAGACGGAGCTCGTTGGCATTTTGAAAAATGTCTCTTCCTTCGGGCAATATGGATGCAAACCATGCGTAACGCATCATTTTTGTAAATATTGTTTCCGAAAATTGACGATGAGCTGTTGGCTGTATTTTAATAGCATCTTAACGGGAAGCAGTTTCTCGTTCGTTGTCAATCAAATATAAACAAGTCTGAAGGCGCTTGACAATGTTTTTAACATGCACACCGAGATAAAAGTTGCATTATATTTGTTATAATAGTACAAATTTGTAATCATTCCAATAACATTGGTAATAAAATAAAAGCATATCCTAATACACGTGTATTTTTATTGAATTACCTTTCAAATGTAATACGTACGAGAAAATATAACTAGTGCTGAAAAAATATAAATTAAAAAAATGAGCAGGTCTCGATCCAGCGATCCACCGACTACTATCCGACTTTGACAGTAACCCCTTGACTGTCAACATCTCTTGCTTAGTGTCGCAATGCACTGGTACACGACAGATTTTTTCTCGAAATCGCCTAAGCAGTACGCCATACAACTTGCTCATTACGTTATTCTAATGAGCTATTGGAAGCGGACACGATGATCCGAACTTCGTGACCTACCCTTGCCAGATTATTTGTTGATATAAAATTTATGAAGTGAATCCTTGCACCGTGATGCTACCGTTAGTATTCCCAGCTGCTTGAAGACGTACCTGCAAGATGTACATGTGTACACTGTCTACACTCCAATCCACACTTACACTATGAGATCAAAAGTATCCGGACACCCCCAAAAACATACTTTTTTCATATTGGGTGCATTGCGCTGTCACCTGCTGCCAGGTACTCCATATCAGCGACCTCAGTAGTCATTAGACATCGTGGGAGAGGACAATGGGGCTACCCGCGGAACTCACTGAATTCGAGCGTGGTCAGGTGATAGTGTGTCACTTGTGTCATACGTCTGTAAGCGAGATTTACTCTCTCCTAAACATCCCTAGGTCCACTGTTTCCGATGTGACAGTGAAGGGGAAACGTTAAGGGACACGTACAGCACAAAAGCGTACAGGCCGAACTCGTCTGATGACTCACGGAGAGCACCGAGAGTTGAAGAGGGTCGCTATGTATGATGGGCAGACATCTATCCAGACCACCACACAGGAATTTCAAACTGACCCACAGTTAGGAGGGAGGTGAGAAAATTTGGATTTCATGGTCGAGCGGCTGCTCATAAGCCACATATCACGAACGACACCTCGCATAATTGAGTAGTCCATTTATAAGCCGGTTAATAACTCACTGTTGTAATATCATTTCACAAATTTTTGAACAACTGCGAAAAGTTCATTTATATATGATCCGACTAGTTTTGGATACGACAAACATTATTGACTACTGTTACCTTCACCCATAGACTATTGGTACATGAACAGTAGCGCGTAAGCGATGCTGAAGGCAATAGTAAAACAATGGTTCCTGCTGGAGAAGATGTGCTCAGCTCCGAATGTTCCAGACTGGTGTCTGAAGTAGTACTGGTGGGAACTAACACCATTAATTCTGCGGGACTGTCCATAAATCCATAAGACTACGAGGGATGGGGATCTCTACTCAACAGCATGTTGCAGGGCATTCCAGATACGCTCAATAACGTTCATATCTGGAGAAAACGTTCAAATGTGTGTTAATTCCTGAGGGACCGAACTACTGAGGTCTTCGGTCCCTAGTTTTACACACTACTTTAACTTTCTTATGCTAAGAACAACACCTACCATGCCCGAGGGAGGACTCGAACCTCTGGCGGGAGGAGTCGCGCAGTCCGTGACATGGCGCCTCAAACCGCACGGCCATGTGGGGACATGTCTCGACAGTTTGGTTGCCAGCGGATGTGCTTAAACTCAGAAGACTGTTCCTGGAGGGACTCTGTAGCGATTCTGGACTTGTGGAATGTCGCATTGTCCTGCTGGAATTTCCCAATTCCAACGAACGCTAATGTATGTAGGTGATCAGACAGGATGTTTACCCACATGTCATCTGGCATATTCGTATCTTTCCGTATTATGGGTCCCAAGTCACTCCAACTGCACACATCCGACACCATTACTGAGCCTCCGTCGCTTGAACAGTCCTCTGCTGACATACAGGGTCCATGGATTGTCTCCATATCCGTACACATCCATCCACTCCATACAACTTAAACGAGACTCGTCCGACCAAGCAACATGTTTTCAGTAATCAACAGTCCAATGTCGGTGTTGAAGGGCCCAGGCGAGGCGTAAAGCTTTCTGTCGTCCAGTCATCAAGGGTAGATGAGTGGTCCCTCGGCTCTGAAAGCCCATATGCTTGATATTTCGTCGAATGGTTAGCACGCTGACGCTAGCTGATGGCCCAGAATTGAAATCTGCAGCAATGTGCGGAAGGGTTGCATATCTGTCACGTTGAACGGTTCTCTTCAGTCGTCGTTGGTCCTGTTCTTGCTGCATCTCTTTCCGACGGCAGCGATGTCGGAGATCTGATGTTTTACAGGATTCGTGATATCCACGATACACTCGTCAAGTGGTGGATCGGGAAACTTCTCAGTTCATCGCTCCCTTGGAGATGCTGTGTCCCATCTCTAGTGCGTCAACTGTAACACAACGTTAGAACTCACTTAAATTTCGATAACCTGCCATTGTAACTGATCTACCAACTGCGGCAGACACTTTTTGTCTTATATAAGCGTTGCCGACGCAAGCGGCGTATTCTGCCTGCTCACATATCTTTGTATTTGAATATGCATGCACGTACGAGGTTTTTGCGGCGCAAGTAGTTGAACTTCAGGATCTGCTTCCTGAGTCGATATGTACAAAGTTCAGTATTCGTTAATAAACGTGTGTCCTTTTTACTAATTATTACCAGTGGTTCGGGGATCTTCTCGTTCCGGTCTTCGAGTGTCCCCCTCGGACCACTATAAGTAATTGAGGGTGACGACGAGTAGAATCTCTTTCTGTGGCTGTATCAAAAGTACGATACAAATTTGCCAGCTGAGCTGTCGCATCTTGAAGTTACATTTCGTCAAAATGGTTATAGTGATAGGCACATTGAACGTTAGTTGCGCTATCGTCCAACTGTACATCGGGTGACTGATGATAATTCTGAGTCAACACCTAAGTCTACTGCCTTTTTGCCTTACGTAGGAAACACGTACAACAAGATCGGTCGTATTTTACGGAAATATGAAGTGAAATTCGTTTTCCGACCTCCGTCTAAAATTAGAGCACTTTTGAGTTCCATTAAGGATGGTCTTGGACTGCGTAAGGCGGGTGTATATCGTATTCCTTGTAGTTGCGGCATGGCATATATTGGTCAAGCTATCAGGACCGTGGAGGACCGATGTACTGATCATAAACGGCACACACGATTACAGCAGCCAAGTAGATCTACTATTGCCGAACATTGCTTGGATACTGGTCACCCCATGTTATATAATAACTCCGAGATATTGGCATGCACGTCCAGCTATTGGGACAGTGTTATTAGGGAGGCAGTTGAGATTAAATTAGCGAGCAACCTCGGTAACAGGCATGGAGGTTTCTGCTTAAACTCTGTTTGGAATCCGACTCTCTCCCTTGTCAAAAAACAGAGGGACAGAGTCAGTGCTAATACACCTGAGAATTCATAGTCTCACTATCGATAGCTCTGACTTTGTTCATCTTTGGTGGCACTGGTGTTCAGTGTGTGTGTTATCTTTCTTGCATCAGTCCGAGAACCGAGGTTTTAAATTTGCATGTACGCCGCCTGTCCGTTGCAGTTTGCATTGAAAATGGAGGGGTGTTCTCCCACCGAAATATCGGCGGTCGCTGAAAGTGTTACCTGGCTGAATTCCCGGAAGTTATTTGAAAGATACAACATATTTGATGCCTCTTTAAATAACAGGTGGTGTCAATAAAACTCTTCATAACAGGGCGCGAAGATTTTGCACACCGGTACACGTAACGCCGAATCAAAACAACTGATGCAGACTTTACAGAGAAATGGCTACGCAGGAAAAGAAATAAATAATTGTCCTCGACCAAATGGCAGGGAGCCGTGCTGCGGCTCACGTTGGCGCTGTTTGAAGGTTTCTGTCCTCTGTTGGAGGCCAGGCGATATCGTTGACATGGTTGCGGTTGTTTTCTTCTCGTGTTGACTGGTGCCACTTGCTTTCCCAAGCGTTGCCTGTCCAATAGTGGCAGCAGCGGCGGTTATCGATTTGTAGTAACTGTGGCCCTATCTTTGGGGCGACGTTGTTGTTCTTGCGGGTCGTTCAGTGTGCAGTGTGGTTGGGGAGGAGCGAGGTCCACCCAGTGCGAGATCACACCGGGACAGCTGGCGGCGTTTAAAAATGGTTCAAATGGCTCTGAGCAGTATGTGACCTAACTTCTGAGGTCGTCGCCTAGAAGTAATTAAACCTAAGTAACCTAAAGACATCACACACATTCATGCCCGAGGCAGGATTCGAACCTGCGATCGTAGCGGTCGCTCGGTTCCAGACTGTAGCGCCTAGAACCGCAAGGCCACTCCGGACGGCCGCTGGCGGCGTGCATGGACTGCCGGATCAACGAGCTATGGTCACAAGGGTGCACAACCTTGTTGTAAACCGGATCCTGCAAGCTTTAAGATGAGTGTATTTGGACTGAAGTCGAGAAACCTCCAATATTGTAAGATCTTGCGATTCTCCGGTGTCTAGGGTTCGTGTTGCTGCTCGTAGTGATGCCGAGGTGAAGAGCAGCGAGTGAAATGCTTTGCAGAGGAAGATCTGATTAGTGTCCTTGGACTTCTAATTACTATTTACTGCATTCAGTTTGTTACTATTTGTTAAGTTCTACCACCGGTACTCTTCCTGCTCCGTGGCCGCTAACGCCCCAGTTACCTGCCCTGAGGGCTAGTGTATGTAACGGAAGTGTAAGTTTCCTCGCCTTGCCGCTGCTGTCCGGTGAAGCATGTGGTTTTCACAGCTTTCTTGATTGTAGGTTGGTTGTCGATTCTTATACTGTGGTGGTAGTGATTCCTTTCTCATTCCGGGCGCTTTAAGCACAGTATTCTGTCGGCGGAGTCCAGACTGCCGGTTCCGGCTTTGGCGTATTCTTACATCTTAGAATTTGGTTTATTGGACGTCAGGGAGCCTCAGCAAGATTGTCGTCAGTCATTCGTTAGTCTGCCAAGCGTCTCTTACCGTCTTGCCTCTGAGCACTATGGGACTTAACATCTGAGGTCATCAGTCCCATAAACTTAGAACGTCTTAAACCTAACTAACCTAAAGTCATCACACACACCGATGGCCGAGGCAGGATGCGAACCTGGGAATGTAGCGGTCGCGCGGTTCCAGACTTAAGCGCCTAGAACCCCTCGGCCACACCGGCCAGCTGAATGTAAGTCTTGGATGCCTATCTCATCGCTCATGAAAGTGTTTTTGGCCGGACCTACTCAGAAGTCGATTCCTGGTGCACCGTCTGTGACTGGCCCATGTTTTTTATTTTTGTATTTGCTGTTTCATTGTGTGTTTCTAAAATTTTTATATAATTGCCATTCTTGGCGCTGCAACAGGTTTAAATGATAGTGCTAGCAAGTTTACCATCATTTTGTCTCACCAGGTTGGTGATCAGTTGCTTGTCCTTTTAAATTAATCTTCACTGTGGTATTTGCTGTTTTACTGTATTTTTTATATTTTTTCCAGTTTTGGTATAATTGCCATTCTTGACGTTACAGCAGGTTTATCATCATTTTCTCTCACCTGTTCAGCCTTCAGCCGTGACTGTGGTTACCTGCCTTACAATCCTAACTGGGATCAAATTGGCATTTTTTTAAAAATTATTTGCTGTGTCTGTATTTTATGCTCGTTTACCAAAGGGGTGATTGTAACGCACTGAAAGCACTATTAATTACACAGTTGTTTATTCCTTCATTAATAACGTGTGGTACATAATTAATTGCTAAGTCTGGAATTACGGTATTGTAAATAAATGTGTGTAATTCTAAAAGACAACCAATAGTAACTGATTACGGCCCCGTGCACAATCGTAACCGAATCCTGCCTTCCTTGACTTCCTGGTGACAGGCAGCAGGCCGAAGGACAAAGATGAAACACAATCATACAGAAACTCAGTTTCTCTCGTCTGGATTGGTAAACTAACTCATTAGATCGGTAAGATTTTACAGAAACATAATAACATCTGAGAACAATAAGACTCACTGAAAGATTCATCACCAACAAAGAAAACTGGACGACTTGGAACCCACAGAAGGATTGGAATATCCCTGGTGGATATGTTACTCGGACGAATCGAGTGACTAGCCCTGGTTCGAAGTCAATGAGCTGTCCTGGCCACCGACTTTTGCAGATACTACTTCTCCAGAGACAAAACAATAAACCAGCTTCTCTTTATACAAAACTGCTACACCAAGATGAAATGCAGATGATAAACGAGTATTCATTGGACAAATACTAGAACTGACATGTGATTACATTTTCACGCAGTTTGGGTGCCTAGATCCTGAGAAATCAATACCCAGAACAAATACCTCTGGCCGTGATAACGGCCTTGATACGCCTGGGCATTGAGTCAAACGGATGGAGTGTACAGGTACAGCTGCCCATGCAGCTTCAAAACCATACCACAGTTCATCAAGAGTAGTGACTGGCGTGTTGTAACGAGCCAGTTGTTCGGCCACCATTCACCACACGTTTTCAATTGGTGAGAGATCTGGAGAATGTGATGGCCAGGGCAGCAGTCGAACATTTTCTGCATCCAGAAAGGCCCGTACAGGATCTGCAAATTGCTGTCGTGCATTACCCTGCTGAAATGTAGGGTTTCGCAGGGATCGAATGAAAGGTAGAGCGACGGGTCGTAACACATCTGAAATGTAACTTCCTCTGTTAAAGTGCCGTCAACGCGAACAGGAGGTGACCGAGACGTATAATTAATGGCTTCCCATACCATCAGGCGGGGTGATCCGCCAGTATGGCGATGACGAATACACGCTTCCAATGTGCGTTCACCGCGATGTCGCCAAACACGTATGCGACCATCATGATTCTGTAAAGAGAACCTGTATTCATCCGAAAAGATGTCGTTTTGCCATTCGTGCACCCAGGTTCGTCGTTGAGTACACCATCGAAGGCGCTCCTGTCTGTGATGCAGCGTCAAGGGTAACCGCAGCCATGGTCTCCAAGCTGATAGTCGATGCTGCTGCAAACGTCGTCCAACTGTTCGTGCAGATGGTTGTCGTATTGCAAACGTCCCCACCTGTTGACTCAGGAATCGTGACGTGGCTGCACGATCCGTTACAGCCATGCGGATAAGATGCCTGTCATCTCGACTGCTAGTGATACGAGGCCGTTGGGATCCAGCACGGCGTTCCGTATTACTCTACTGAACCCACCGATTCCATATACTGCTAACAGTCATTGGATCTCGACCAACGCGAGCAGCAATGTCGCGATATGATAAACCGCAATCGCGATAAGCTGAAATCCGACCTTTATCAAAGTCGTAAACGTGATGGTACGCATTTCTTCTCCTTACACGAGGCATCACAACAACGTTTCCCCAGGCAACGCCGGTCAAATGCTGTTTGTGTATGAGAAATCGGTTGGAAACTTTCCTCATGTGAGCACGTTGTTGGTGTCGCCACCGGCGCCAACCTTGTGTGAATGCTCTGAAAAGCTAATCATTTGCATTTCACAGCATCTTCCTTCCTGTCGGTTAAATTTCGCGTCTGTAGCACGTCATCTTCGTGGTGTAGCAATTATAATGGCCAGTAATGTACTAGCGTATGCGTCTCTCGTGACATCTAGTTAGCAATTCCGCAGTAAATAGTGGAGTCACGACTCTTTGTACGAGACAATGTGTTTAGTATCGAAGGTCTTGGTGCCCGATCGCGCCACCCACAAACGAACGCGGCCAGGGGTGAATCACGCTGCCGCGCATCCGTTCGCCTTGATTTTTTTCCCTTTCCCCGACCCTGCCGCAGCCACTGTACGCGCCGAGAGCGAGCGGCTAATACGGCATGGAGACCGCCGTTGTTTGCACTTCTCCGTACCGAACCGCCTACCCCCACCCCCATCAGCGCAGGCCCCAATTATTGCGGCCGCTGGTCACCTCATTAGAGGCACACCCTCTCGTGAATGGGCGGAAAGCGGGTGTGGCTGGGTGGGTGGCAGGGGGTGGGGGAGGAGCAGGGTGCGGCGTAGCAGGGCTAGGGTGGTGATAATGAGCTGCCGATAAGCGGGCCCTCTCAAAAGGCTGCCAACGCATTACCCCCTCCACGACCGCAATAACACGCGCCGACGCCGCTGCGGCCGTAGCTCCCCTGTAAAACCACCGCCGCCTTTTCTGGCAAGCATGAATCTAGTCCAGTGGGCCCCAAACCTTGTGTGGCTATTAGCCTTAAGTGTAACCAGATAATGGTTGGTACCCAATTCCCCCAGCCCCTCCCTCCATCTTTATCAACACTGGCGTCTTACCAAACCTTATAATGAAATCTAATTTTCTTTCATCTCTTCTATTTTTTAAATGACAAAATATAAATTATTTTCTAGCGTTAGCGTGTGGTTTATTAAATCTCTAACTTATCAGACAATGAAACATTTGGTACTGCTAATTTCTAAGGAGCTTTTCGTACAGAACGATGAAGAAATTCTCATTGAACCTGCACAATGTTATCTACAACTCTTTTGCAGCAAAGAAACCTACCTCTCTACATTGAGACATGTTACAAACTTGTTGTTTCCCTCCCTAGCGAGACTTGATTTGCCCATACCTTTCACTCCAATTTAAAGGAACCCAAAATGAAATACCTGTACCTCACTTCATCAAAGGCTCCCTGTTACAGAACTGACAGAAACTGGAAGACTTCAGTCTGCTAGTATCTTGTCCCACTAATAATAATAATAATAATAATAATAATAATAATAATAAGTTCACCTCAACACATTCACATCTAACTAAATTATTTAACAGTTACATTGCAGACCCATACACATTCCCTGATACACTTACACACGGAATAACACATCTGAAACCTAAAGATCAAGCAGACACAGCGAACCCAGCTAAATATCGCCCCATAACATGCCTACCAACAATATACAAAATATTAACTTCAGTCATTAAACAGAAATTAATGACACATACAACACAGAACAAAATTATAAATGAAGAACAAAAAGGCTGTTGCAAAGGAGCACGAGGATGTAAAGAGCAGCTGATAATACATGCAGAGGTGACATATCAAGCTAAAACTAAACAAAGGTCGCTACACTACGCATACATTGATTACCAAAAAGCTTTTGATAGTGTACCCCACTCATGGTTACTACAAATATTGGAAATATACAAAGTAGATCCTCAATTGATACAGTTCCTAAACATAGTAATGAAAAATTGGAAAACCACACTTAATATCCAAACAAATTCAAATAATATCACATCACAGCCAATACAGATTAAGCGTGGAATATACCAAGGAGACTCATTAAGTCCTTTCTGGTTCTGCCTTGCTCTGAACCCACTATCCAACATGCTAAATAATACAAATTATGGATACAATATTACTGGAACATACCCACACAAAATCACACATTTGCTTTACATGGATGATCTAAAACTACTGGCAGCAACAAATCAACAACTCAACCAATTACTGAAGATAACAGAAGGATTGAGCAATGATATAAGTATGGCTTTTGGAACAGACAAATGTAAGAAAAATAGCATAGTCAAGGGAAAACATACTAAACAAGAAGATTACATATTGGATAACCACAGCGACTGAATAGAAGCGATGGAAAAAACGGATGCCTATAAATATGTAGGATACAGGCAAAAAATAGGAATAGATAATACAAATATCAAAGAAGAACTAAAAGAAAAACATAGACAAAGACTAACAAAAATACTGAAAACAGAATTGACAGCAAGAAACAAGACAAAAGCTATAAATAGCTATGCCATACCAATATTGACCTACTCATTTGGAGTAGTGAAATGAAGTAACACAGACCTAGAAGCACTCAATACACTTACACGATCACAATGCCACAAATATAGAATACATCACATACATTCAGCAACAGAAAGATTCACATTAAGCAGAAAGGAAGGAGGAAGGGGATTTATCGACATAAAAAACCTACATTATGGACAGGTAAGCAATTTAAGAAAATTCTTTCTAGAACGAGCAGAAACTAGCAAAATACACAAGGCAATCTCTCATATAAATACATCGGCTACACCACTGCAATTTCATAACCACTTCTACAACCCTTTAGATCACATAACATCAACAGACATGGAGAAAGTAAATTGGAAAAAGAAAACACTACATGGCAAGCACCCATATCATCTAACACAGCCACACATCGATCAAGACGCATCCAACACATGGCTAAGAAAAGGCAATATATACAGTGAGACAGAAGGATTCATGATTGCAATACAGGATCAAACAATAAACACCAGGTATTACAGCAAGCATATTATTAAAGATCCCAATACCACAACGGATAAATGCAGACTTTGTAAACAACAAATAGAAACAGTAGATCACATCACAAGCGGATGTACAATACTAGCAAATACAGAATACCCCAGAAGACATGACAATGTCGCAAAAATAATACATCAACAGCTTGCCTTACAACATAAACTTTTAAAACAACACGTTCCTACATACAAGTATACACCACAAAATGTACTGGAGAATGATGAATACAAATTATACTGGAACAGAACCATTATAACAGATAAAACAACGCCACATAACAAACCTGACATCATACTCACCAATAAAAAGAAGAAATTAACACAACTAATCGAAATATCTATACCCAATACAACAAATATACAAAAGAAAACAGGAGAAAAAATTGAAAAATACATTCAACTGGCTGAGGAAGTCAAAGACATGTGGCATCAGGATAAAGTTGACATCATACGAATTATACTATCAACTACAGGAGTCATACCACACAATATCCACCAGTACATCAATGCAATACAGCTACATCCAAACATATATATACAGCTACAGAAATCCGTAATTATTGATACATGTTCAATTACCCGAAAGTTCCTAAATGCAATATAACACATACCGTACAGTTAAAAGGAAGTGACGCTTGATCAAGGTCCGTGTCACTCCATTTTTAACCGGACTTAACGTCTGAGAAAGTGAAGGAAATAATAATAATACATTTAAAAATGTTTCATAATGTGGGGCCACAGCCATAATATATTTCTTTAAAGTCAGTACCGCCATTAGATTGTTTTTTATTTGCAGTGTTACATTTACTTTATCATGATTTTGGCTTCAAAGTGCCATTATCTACATCTACGTGATTACTCTACTATTCACAATAAAGTGTCTGGCAGAGGGTTCAATGAACCACCTTCATTCGGTCTCTCTACCGTTTCACTCTCGAATGGCACGCGGGAGAAACGAGCACTTAAATTTTTTCCATGCGAGCCCTGATTTCTCTTATTTTATAATGATGATCATTTCTCCCTATGTAGGTGGGTGGCAACGGAATGTTTTCGCAATCGGAGGAGAAAACTGGTGATTGAAATTTCATGAGAAGGTCCCGTCGCAACGAAAAACCCCTTTGTTTTAATGATTGCCATTCCAATTCGTGTATCATGTCTGTGTCACAATCTCCCCTATTTCGCGATAATACAAAACGAGCTGCCCTTCTTCGTACTTTTTAGATGTCATCCGTCAGTCCCACCTGATGCGGATCCCACACCGCACAGCAGTAGTCCAGAATAGGGCGGACAAGTGTGGTGTAAGCAGTCACTTTGGTAGACCTGTTGCACCTTCTAAGTGTTCCGCCAATGAATCGCAGTCTTTGGTTTGCTCTACCCACAATATTATCTATGTGATCGTTCCAATTAGGTTATTTGTGATTGTGTTCTCCAAGTATTTAGTTGAATTTACAGCCCTCGGATTTGTGTGACTTATCGCGTTATCGAAATTCAGCTGATTTCTTTTAGTACTCATGTGGATAACTTCGCACTCTTCTTTATTCTTCGCACTTTTCGAACCATACAGAAATCTTATCTAAATCATTTTGCAAGTCGTTTTTATCATCTGATGACTTTACAAGACGGTAAATGACAGTATCATCTGCAAATAATCTAAGACGGCTACTCAGATTGTCTCCTATGTCGTTAATATAGATCAGGAACAATAGAGGGCCTATATCACTTACTTGTGGAACGCCGGATATTACTTCTGTGTTTTAATGTTATACAGTGCATAAGATGGCACTGTATAACATAAAAACACTTCATAATGGCACTTTAAAGCCGAAATCATGATTGTGTCAATGTAACACCAGAAATAAAAAACAGTCTAATGGAGGTACTGACTTTAAAGAAATAATAATACAGTTTTGACATTACAGGAGAGTAGCGACCATTACACTGTTAATTTGTGGTGTGCTATCAGTTTCTTCTTTTACGTATATGTGGCTGAATAATGAAGCAATTTTTCGTCCGTTTTGGGAACTACTAATGTGTGATTATTACGGTGGCGTGGATCGTAGCACAGTATTGTCGTAGTTTGGTCGTTTCCGTGAAGGTCGGGTAAGCACTGAGGTCAGCCCAGGTAGTGGAAGGTCGTCAACTGCAACAGTCTACACCTCCCTAGGTACTGTTAACAACATTTTGAGAGGAAATGGCAGATGTGTTCTCGAGGTCTGAGTGAGGAGCAGAAAGCAAGTTGCAAAAGATTCGCAGAATAATTGCTTCAACGGTATCGCACAGAAGTAGAACACTTTACGAAAAGAACTGTTTCATTTGATTAAATCTGGACACGAGTTTTGGAGAAAGAGCTGAGGTCTCAGTCGCCACAGTGGAAAAGTTACGACTCTCCAGGCCCGGAAATATCCTGCCGCCAACAATAAAAGGTGAAACTGATGATGATCTCTGAGTTTTGACAGGAATGGATTCACAGCTACAAATACAGGGCCCTAGAGGGAGTCTGTGAGACGCACTTACTACAAGCTCCTTCGGCCAAATTTTTTGCACCCGAAAATCCTCAAATAAAACCAGAAATGGTTGTAGCTGGTGTCACCATTTTACAAAATGTTTCAAGACCGCACATTGATCTACCACTGAAAGAAACGATCGAAAAATATGGATGGAAACACCAGCCCACAACACTTTGATTGGTTTCCGTAATTGAACTAACAACTCCGTGGAAAACATTTCGATACAACTGATGAAACTTCAAGTGAGGTGACCCTAGTAATCAGGCAGCTCAACAATGAAAGTGCCCTATTCGGAAAATGGAAGTTGCCAAAATATTGGGAAGCTATCATTAGCAACAATAAAGAAGACCTGTAAGGATATTTAGTAAAATAAAATATTTTCTTCGGTTCTGTTTTACAGAGTGCAGTTCTTTATTAATGATTATTCTCACCCAGTAAAAAGTATGAATGCACTGGGAGAATATGTGAATAAGATGTGCCTTCTGACTAGTTTCATGTGGCCAGCCACGAATTCACCTCATGTTCCAACTTTTCCGTCTCAAAAGTGGATATATTCCAGTCTCTGTCTTCCGCTGCAGTTTTTTTATCTTCTACAGGTCCATGTAGTACTATACAAAACCCTGATGTTCCTTCTTCTTGCCAGTGTTTTCCATATATCCAGTCGACCTAATTATCAACATTCGTCTGTAGCACCACATCTCAAATGCTTCTATGCTACTTCACTATGTCCTTCCCACTGTCCATGTTTCACTAAAACACAATACTGTACTCCAAACGCACATTCTCAGAAACCTGTTGCTGAAGATAAGACTTAAGTTTAATACTAATAGACCTGTCTTCACCGGGAATGCCGTTGTTGCCATAGGTAGTCTGCTTTTTATGTCCTCCATTCTACTTTTATTAGTGCCTATTTCTCTACCCAATAGAATAATTCCTTAACTTCGCCTATTTCGTGAGCCTCAACTCTGATATTAAGTCTCCCGCTGTTTGCATTCTTTCCACTTCTCCTTACTTTCGTTTTTCTTCCATTGATTCTCAGTCCATATTCAATACTCATTAGACTATTCATTCCTTTCAAGAGATGCCACAATTCATCTTCTCTTTCACTGAGGGTAGCAAAGTCATCAGCAAATTTTATCATCGGTATCATTTCTCATTGAATTTTAATCCCACTCCCGAATATTTCTTTTATTTCTGTCATTGCTTTTCGGATGCATACTGCAGATTGAATAGTAGGGACGGCAGACTATATCCCGTTCATGAAACCTTTTCAATCTGAGCACATTTTTCTTGATCTTCGAGTCTTATCGATCCCTCTTAGTTCTTACACATGTTGTATAACAACCGTCTTGCCCTACAGCTTACATCCATTTTTCTCACTATTTTTTGTATAAACCTACTAACAAAATTGTAAAATTTGCTTAACACACATATAAAAAATTATTGATATGTTTCACGGCAGGGGGAAGGGAGCTGATGGAACACAATATTTGCAGTTCCGTCAGGGCCGTAATATCACTTCAATGTGGCTCTGATGAAGAGACACCATATTAATACCCTATAGAGAAGAGTTAATAGCAACACGTGCATCCATAAGCCCAACCTGGAAAACGGAAATAAGAATGTGGTAGAGTGCACTGGATTAGATTAAACAGTTCAGAAACGCCTGTGAGACGATATACTACCACGAAAATATAATGAAAAGTAACTGGAAAAGAAGCAGGAAAATAAACGGTATCTTATTCTCGGTTTACAGAACATTTCTAAATGGCAGACACTACAGTTGGTAATAATTATCCGTTTCAGCTATAATCTGCCTAACACTCACCTTCCCGGTCTTTTCACGAGACTTGAGTAAGAGGGAGAATCTATGCATTGACTGCGTAAGCTGAAGACAAACTGAAATACAGCTGAAATGTACCACATGCCTCTCGTGTATAAAAATGTCATCAAAATGTATAAAACCGATTGAAAAGTTCACACACGCCAGAATAATAAAGCTGAAAACAATTATTTTAATTAAAAATCCATTTTAATACGCCATATTTTTAAGTCGGACTGAAAATATGAAATAATTCCACCTAGCCCCATATAAGTTCTAGCCCCATACAGGGAGTCCCGAAAATTTGTAACTGTGAACTTTTAATAGCTATGAATATATTCAGTGACGTTTCGGGATTACAGCCAGATGAAGTCGACTTTTTGTCACGGTATTTCAACTGACAACCACTCAGCCATCTTAAGGTGAGTGTTTGCCACTGGAGATGGCTAGTTTATTCTTCCTTTATTGTTATTTCATACCCCTGTCCCATGTGGGCAGGAATGGGCTGGCAGAGGTACATTTCCCTGCTCTTCAGCCAGAGGACTACATAAAACAATACGGAAGAACGGCACATACATAATAGATGGAGATAAAAGATTGTTTACACAAGAGAAGGGGAAACAATCGGAGTTAAAATATACAAAAAGGGGTAGTTTCACAAGGCACTGTTATAAAAAATCCACATATAGCTAAAATTACACTCGACGAAGGCGTAGCACATAATCCCTGATGGCACGAACAGAACAATTAAGAAGAGCCACGTGGGACGACAACACTAATCGCACATTGCACTAACTGGTTTAGAACTGCAAGGACCTAACAAGGGAGGGGAGGTCATAGAGGAGTGAGAGAGTAAAGGTATGAGGGGTTGGCGGAGGAGGGAGGGGAGTAAGGGGAAGTCGGTAGCACAGTAAGAGGCAGGGAGACAGGAATGGTGGGGAGGGGGCAGTTCAGGAGAGAACGCAAGGACAGGAAAAAAGATGTGAGATGGACAGGAGGGGTAGGAGAGAGAGACAGCAGATGAGTAGGAGAGGGAGGAGGCAAAGAAAAATTGGAATATTGTCAGGGTGAAGCACATCTTCCAGGATGGGGAAACGATAGAAGTTTCTTTGGAAGAGGAGGTGGAAGTGAAGTTGAGACAAATCAGTACAGGTGCAGAAGCAGGTAGAGAGACGAAAGGAGACACCAGGAGGTGAGGGAGATTGAGGTGGCGGTTGGTGTAGAGGATACAGATATGTTCAAGGAAAAGGAGGAGATGAGATGAAGCCATACAGGATCCTCATGGGCTATGGAAGATAGATACCAAAAGTGAAGGGGAGTCCATGGGACAGGTCAAGGATTTTTAGGTGTGATGGATGTTGGAAGGATGCAGTCCCCATGTCCAGCCAGACAGGGGTTTTAGGAGGTGTACTACAGCCTTTGTGTTCGATGCTAAGAGTTCAGGTAAGGTGACGGTCATGGGCGGGGCCAAGGTATTTGAAGGTCGGGTGAAGTTGGATAGGGCAGTCATACATGGTGAATTAGAGCGAAGGAGGGGATGTTGCATCGTACAATGATTGCATTGGTTTCAGGAGGATTGATTTGAAGGAGCCACAGGTTACACCAAGCAGTAAATTGGTTTAGGTGAGTTTGAAGGGAGCGCTGTGACTGTTGAAGGCTAGGGTACAGGTGAAGCAAGTCTGTGTCATCAGGATGTTGAAGGAGAGGGCCGGATGGGAGTGGTTTGGGCTCACTAGAGGTGTACAGGAGATAAAGGAGGGGGAAAGGACAGAGCGCTGGGGCACATCTGCAGTACAGGAGGAGGTACCGGAATGGGTATTATGAATGATAACAGGAAGGACTGTGGGAGAGGAAGGAGGCAATGAGGTGGATGAAGCTGGTGGCGTAGGTCTGAAACTTGGAGCCTAGAAATCCATACACAGTCTTATGTGTTCTGGAGGTGAAGGGAAACAAAAATAGCAGAGCAATGCGAGTTAGAGGGAGAGGAGATGGGTAAGATCAAGGAGCTCGGAAACCAGGCCGGATGAGAGGGAGGATGGGGTGTTGTGTTAGGTGGTGATGGATACAGCAGGAGAGGATGGACTTACCGAATATGGAGGTGAGGCATATAGGGCGATAGAAGGAGGTGTCGGAAGGGGTTTGTTAGGTTTAAGGAACAACAGGATGTGGGAAGTTTTCCACAGGTCAGGGTAAAAGCAAGTGGAGAGGACAGTGTTGTACAACATGGCGAGGATGGCAGGGAAAAGCAGAGAGGGCATCGTTGAGGTGGTGGTAGGTGATGTAATCGTGACGAGGGGTGATGTTGCGGTTGGAGTGGTGGATAAGTTTAATGTGCTGTGATAGGAGTATCCAAGTCTGAAAGCGGAGACTGCTAGTTCACATCGCTATCTTTATACATGAAACTGGCGGTGACACACATGCACGGAGGCAGTAGCTACATGAGTGTCCTCTCTCTATTTTCGCGCCATCTTCGAGTATTTCTCGATCTGTGGCGTGCAGGAAATATTTATTACACGCTCGCTCTCTGTCGGAATGCATGATCATAAGGCATAAATTCAGAACGCAAATTAATAAAATTAACTGTAGCTATACGTGTCATTGTTCATACAATGTTTTCATTCCGAAGACACTAAAGATATCATCGGGTCCTACCACGCATCAAGTTGAAAGTCACTGTGAAGGTTAAGACGATCTTCCGCCAATAGCATTTCCACCGATCCCTTAATAACAGAATCCTATATGGGCAAGGTTTCCAGGGCAGGATAATCCTTGGCATATCATGTGGAGACAAAATGCTCGTTTGTGGCTGACTTTCTGGACTGCGAAAATCGATTGTGGCGTTCATGTTCAACGCACATCTCACGCACTGCGATTGTCGTCTGACCAGTGTAGGCCTTGACACACTGGCAAGGTATTCTGTAGATTCCAGCCCTCTGCCATTCCAGATTGTCTTTTGCCCAACCGAGAAGCGAACAAATCTTTGTAGGTGGAGGGAGGAAGATTACTTTGACATGATCTTTGCTTCAGATACTGTCTAACTTCAACGATATGTGAGAAACTCTCTAGACTTGAACCGCTCCTTCTCCTACTGATATTGTGGGTGGTCCCGACATGACTTATGACACAGTTATCTTATTAATTTGACAGCTGGTTTCTAACTCCGCGAGCAGCATTCCGATAGTGAGCACGAATGAAGCAGCACCGGTACGCATGCGCCTCCGTGCCACAGATGGAACAACATTCGAAATGGACGCGAAACTCGACAGGGGTCGCTGGTAGCGGCTGCCTTTACGCCTGCGCATGTGAGAATCTTTTGTACGAAATTAGAGAAGTGAACTATCAACCTGCAATGCAAAACACTCACCTCAAGATGGCTGAAAAATTGTCGGCCGAAATATCGTGGCAGATACGCGACGTCACCCAGCTGCAGTCCTGAAACCTCATGAAATACACTTTACGCCGGAAAGCTTCAAAAATCACACAGCTATTAAAATACTTGTATGATTTTAAACGAGAAAGGTGGGGCGCTTGTAAGGATGTGAATTATTCATGCATCAGTTATATACTGCCTGCGCCACACATTTATAGTTTTAAGCATTACAAGTTTTTCCAGTTTTTCCACAACTATTAAAAATATCAAGGAATATCTCTATGGGATTAGCGAATCTGTACAGGGCTAGGAAAAATTGTCTTACTATACTTGCAAAAACGTGGACATAGATGTATTTTTATTTTTTATTTTGTGGTACTTGTCTGCAGTCCTGTTACACACTCAAATTGCCGCTGCAGAGCACCGTAGCACACAAGAACCTAAACGCAATGGAGCAACCGATCTTCAAGTTAGCTGCAGGCTGCAAAACACTTAATTACATGGCATTATTTTCTCTTCGAGAATGTAATTAGGAGCGCCGCTATCCATCGCAAACGCTTGTTGTTCTTCCAATTAAGTTACGCGATGTTTAGCTGGATTGCTGTAACTGCATGTAAAGTGGGAGGGCAAGAGGAGCACTGGGTAGGTAGCGCTGACAGTATTGTCTTCAAGTTTTTTTTTAGTTGTCTTCTTTCAAGAATTTCATCAACGAACACCTGGATGCGACCACAATTAGGAACGCCTGACGTCACTCGAGTGACCAGGGTGCCGGAATGAGCGCGGAGTTGGTGGCACAGAAGGCGCGCACGCCTTGACTGTTGAGAGAGCGAGACCAGAGACAAATGGAAGCGGTCTTACTCCGAAACAGAGAGCTGGGTATAGGACTTGCACTCACGTCACGCGGGCAACACCACTGAGTGACGACACTGAAAATCACTCCAAAACATTCACTTGAGCAATGGATTTGCTTATAGATATCTTTACTGCTACCAGTCACGATTTTCTTTTACTCATATTCCACATGACGAGTTTCGGGAGATAATTCCCATTTTCGAGCGTGTTTGCTCTTTGTACTGTGAACACTGCCCTGAAACTTAGTCAGGAAAGTTCAATAACGATAGAAACTTAAGTAACCAATTAAAATTTGTGCCAATGCTGAGACCTGAACCCAGGTCTCCTGTTTACTCTGCTGATGTGCCAACCACTCCAGCACCATTGCGCTGTCACTCGCACCAGTGTACAGACTCCTCTACTTCAGTGCCCTCCCTAACACTAACCTCGACTAACGCAGTGGAAATTTTGGAAATTTGTGGTACGTTGCTGTGGGACGAAACTGCTGAGGTCATCGGCCCCTAGGCTTACACACATTCTAACTTAAACTAACTTACGCTAAGGACAATACACACACAACAATGCGAACGGTGGTAAATCGTTTTAGATCGCCCGGCTACCCTACACGGCTCACCCAATGGACTAGGGACGTCCCTGCAGCTGTGTAAGCCACAATGCCACTGTAGTTGGCACATCTACACTACTGGCCATTAAAATTGCTGCACCAAGAAGAAATGCAGATCATAAGTGGGTATTCATTGGACAAATACATTATACTACAACTCATATGTCATTACATTTTCTCGCAATTTGGGTGAATAGATCCAAAGAAATCAGTACCCAGAACATCACCCTCTGGCCGTAATAAGGGCCTTGATACACATGGGTATTGAGTCAAACAGAGCTTCGATGCCGTGTACACGTACAGCTGCCCATGGAACTTCAACACGATACCACAGTTCATCAAGAGTTGTGACTGGCGTATTGTGACGAACCAGTTGCTCGGTCGCCATTGACCAGACGTTTTCAGTTGGTGAGAGATTTGGACAATGTGCTGGCCAGAACGGCCCGTACAGGACCTGCAACATGCGGTCGTGCATTATCCTGCTCAAATGTAGGGTTTCGCAGGGATCGAATGAAGGGTAGAGCGACTGGTCGTAACACATCTGAAATGTAACGTCCACTGTTCAAAGTGCCGTCAATGCGAACAAAAGATGACCGAGTCGTGTAACCAATGGCACCCCATACCATTACGCCGGGTGATACGCCAGTATGGCGATGACGAATACACGCTTCCAATGTGTGTTCACCGCGATGTCGGCAAACATAAATGCGACCATCATGTTGCTGTAAACAAAACCTGGATTCATCCGGAAAAATGACGTTTTGCCATTCGTGCACCCAGGTTCGTCATCGGGTACACCATCGCAGGCGCTCCTGTCTGTGATGCAGCGTCAAGGGTAACCGCAGCCATGGTCTCCGAGCTGGTAGTCCATGCTGTTGCAAACGTCGTCGAACTGTTTGTGCAGATGGTTGTTGTCTTGCAAACGCCCCCATCTGTTGACTCAGGGATGGAGACGTTACAGCCATGTGTATAAGATGCCTGTCATCTCGACTGCTAGTGATACGACGCCGTTGGGATCCAGCACGGCGTTCCGGTATTACCCCCCTGAACCCACAGATTCCATATTCTGCTAACAGTCATTGGATCTCGACCAACCCGAGCAGCAATGTCGCGATACGATAAACCGCAATAGCGATAGCGTACAATCCGTCCTTTATCAGAGTCTGAAACGTGATGGTACGCATTTCTCCTCCTTACACGAGGCATCACAACAACGTTTCACCCGGCAACGCCGGTCAACTGCTGTTTGTGTATGAGAAATCGGTGGGAAACTTTGCTCATGTCAGCACGTTGTAGGTGTCGCCACCGGCGCCAACCTTGTGTGAATGCACTGAAAAGCTAATCATTTGCATATCACAGCATGTTCATCCTGTCGGTTAAATTTCGCGTCTGTAGCACGTCATCTTCGTGGTGTATCAATTTTAGTGGCCAGTAGTGTATATCGTTCTCATAGTTCAATAATTGTCGGTATATATCGCGGTAACTTCAGTGTAACTATTGTGTCGCTATAAAATTGTGATTTCTCTTCGTATCGTGGCCTATTTCTTTCTTGTTATGCATGGTCCAGCTTTCATCGAGTTATGTTACTTGCCAGTGAGAGATGATGCGAATGCAATCTTCGTTTTTAAGATTTTGTGCACCAGTGCACTTCTCACGCCTGGGTTCGAACCGGCCCATTCCAAACCGAGTGCCGACGCGCGTGCGCGCGGCCTCAGTAGAGTTGAGTGGATAGGTTGAGAGGACAGAAGGGCGGAGGGCGGTTTGCCCGTCATTCAGCGTCGTGCGTGGGTGTCACGAGCGAGCGCAGAGTGTGTCGGCTGCCGATAGCTGCTGGGATGAGGTGGGGGCGTTGTGCGGTGCGGTGCGGTCTCTCCAATCAGCGGCAGCCGCGGGCCGCCAGGCTCCGATGTTTGCGACCGTCGCGTCGATGACTGCATCAGCAGGGCGCTCAGCCGGAGCTCGCGGTCGATTTCCAATTCCGGGCCGGACGGAGCGGCTCGCGCTGGCGCTAGCCGGCTACCTAGCTAGCTGGCTGGCTGGCTGGCAGCCGGCAGCCGCGCTGCGCATTCTGTGTGTAAAACCTCGCCCGCGGGGGGTCCGCAGCACCACACTCCAGGCTGATGGCGCTCATCCGCTTACGCTGGAACCCTCCGATATAATCCGAACGAACGGAGCACTTTAAAGGGGCGTACTTCAGGTGAGCAGGTCAAAATGAAGTGATTCGTATCGCGAAATCCGGGCCGTACGTCGTTTAAACTCATTGGGAAAATAGCAAGAACCTACGAGGGGTAGAAAGTTTTAAAGAGCGTATTTCACTGGAAAAGATTAACATAAAGTAATTCATGCGACCAGTTGTGCCGTTGGTCCCGTCTTGCTCTGATTTCAGAAATCCCGCTACCTACCACCCGTGGCGCTGTCTATCAAAGTGGCGGTCTCTGGCGTCTGTTTTCGTAACCTGAGGTTTATAGCGGCCAGGTAGAGGGTCACCACTCGCGTGGCCTGCAGGCCTGCCAACCCAAAATTGTTAAAAAATGGTGAAATTCCTCCAGCCGTATTAAGGTGTTGGTTTTATTGGCAACTAGTTTCGATGTTGTTACAACATCATCTTCAGGCCCATACTTGTTGACAACACTAGTAGTCAGTGGTGAGATAGGCGTGTTCGTTGCGGAAGGCAGGTGCTAACTACCTGGCTTCCCCATGGAACACGCCTATCTCACCATCGACTACTAGTGTTGGAAACATACCGTTCTGGAACAGCGCAACCGCTACGGTCGCAGGTTCGAATCCTGCGTCGGGCATGGATGTGTGTGACGTCCTTAGGTTAGTTAGGTTCAAGTAGTTCTAATTTCCAGGGGACTTATGACCTCAGAAGTAAGTCCCATAGTGCTCAGAGCCATTTGAACCATTTTGCTCCTTCGCCATGTGCCTCCTTTCAGGGGTGCGTTAGCCATTGACTTTATTTCTTTGGATAGAGGTGCGCAGCCGGAGGAATATTTGTCCTTAAATTTTTCGCGCTACTGTATTTCATCGCCAGTAGAGGGAGGGCTGGCATAGCTAATCATTTCTGCTGAAAATACTAATGTATATGATGTCTGAATATGGACGTCCTGTATGTACTCCTTCAAGGTGTTACTTTTCTTTTCTGAGCATGAGTGCGTTTTTCGAGTCATGCGCTTTTTTCCACTCAAGCACTATTTTTTCCTACTCATTCTTTGATTTTTTTTCCATTCCTGCCCTGTTCTTCCACACAAATAGAATTTTTCCACTCCACACCACGTTTGCTCTCATGCACTGTTTTCCCACTAGTGCTCTTTTCTTTCTACTGCTGACCACTCCACTGCTGACTCTCTTCTCACCCTAGTCAGTTTTTTCCACGCCTTTCCACCTAAATAACTTTTCCTCATACACCCCTTTTGTTTACTAAAGATTTATCCCAGACACTGAAGAACGTACACTGTTAGTCGATTTAGTTTCAGTTCTGTTGAACTATAAGAATGTAATAATATATATGTCTCTCAGATATGCTTCTTGAGATAAACATTTAAGATGTTGGTTATTAGGGAGTTTCTTCGACTATGTGTCTATTTTGAAATTTGTGTTCATTCGGTGATGCAGGGGCCAGAACTGTGGTACAAGTGTGAACGTTTATAGGTGCTAGTAAATATGGTCGTCTAATGTTGTTGCCAGATACTGGCAATGTTTTCAATTAAACGAAGAAAATTGTACTTTCCTGTGCTTGCGTTTCGCTTACATGACGTTGCAGACATTTTATGTGTAGAAGATACACACTCTTTCACATTTACTGACGAGAATTTGCCTTATTGGTTTCAAAAATGGATTTGTAAATCTGGTATAAAATTTGGTATAATAACAGGGAATTATCAGTGGGCTTTGTTATTGTTATTTGCAGCCATTTTTCCTCAGCTGCTAGTTCAAATATGTTTGTTGCATGGAAAAGATGAAATATTATTTGTCTCTTCCAGTGGTACCCTCATTTTCTTTTTCAGCCAATTTTTCACCTGCGCTTATTGCACATAACCAGTTGTCCGTCAAGTAGGAGACAAATTGTATAGGACTTGTAGAGTTTCCTATTACTATTTATAATTTTGTACGGTGCTGTAGCATTTACTTTCATGCTACCTGATTTTATTTAATTTATTTTATTTATTTGTGCATTTATTTTACCTGGCAAGATTGTGGCTTTCAGGACATCTCTTACACCTAATCAGGCATACTCAGATTCAACAAATTTCAGTTTCTGCAGAACATTAAGGACATATAACATGATATACAGTATTAATGTTAAAGAAAAAAAGATAGAGATTATAAATGTAGTACAATGATAATTATAACAATCAAAAATAATTATAACAATCAAGAATAATAATAATAATAATAATAATAATTATGTATATGAAAGTAAACATATTTTTCTTTTTTGAATGTCAGTCCTATTGCTAGTTGGGAATTTTCTCGTTATATTCTTGCAGCTTGTGAGTTATTCTCATCAAGCAGAGACATAAGACGATAGAATGGGGTGAAAGAGATGTAGAAGAGGTATAGGTTAGAGGAAGAGAAATCGAATGGTAAAATTCGAAGCTATGATGGAGAGGAGAAAGAAAGAGATGAGAGGGGCACAACAATGGTGGCTATACCGTCCCTAATACGTAAGTCTTGAGTTCCCTCTTGAATGTTTAGTGGTTCTGGATAGGACGCAGATCACAGGGGAGCGCGTTCCATAGTCGTATGGCTGAGATGGAGAATGACACGGAAAAGATTTTGTGTTATGTAAAAGTACAGCCAAGATGCTAGACGTATCCGATCTGGTATTGCGGTTGTGGAAATGATAGGTGTTTAATGTGAGAAGATAAGTATTGGGGGCACCAGGCTAAGAAATCGATGATTTTATCATGTGACCATTGGTTTTTGCGTAGCTATTACTGGATAAACACAATATTATTTTACTAAATAAACGCAATAAAATTTCCAATTGATTTTATCCCACAATTACACGTTACGCTGGATCTAAATTATTTCGCTGCTCAGTGAACGTTATTTTATTGTAGGAATGACTGCGTGATTGTAGGAGTTGCGTGCTGTGGTACTGGAGTGTGGTCCTCAGGTGTGAAGGTGGGGTGGGTGGCGTGGTAGTGGCGTGGGTGCTGGAGAAAAGAGTCCTGGCCACTAAATTCCCGAACAAATTATTTGACCTATGTGCGTTCGGCTTCTTCAGTGTTATCAGATGATGAAAACTGGTCAGTTACAACACACGTGAGAAGTCGCCATCTAGCTTATTCACTTTACAACGACGCCAATTAAACTTTGCTGTGGGCCATTGGTTTTAATAATTTATGACAACAAACAATCCTGTTGGACGAACATCCGCAACTGAACATTATACTAGAGGTTGAAAATACCGCTTCAGCTATAAATTTCTTTTATCATCGCGACCGGTTAAGGGCTCTCATAAGCCCATTAAAATGGTTCAAATGGCTCTAAGCACTACAGGACTTAACATCTGGGGTCATCAGCCCCCTAGACTTTGAACTACTTAAACCTTACTAACATAAGGAGAACACACACATCCATTTCCGAGGCAGGATTCGAACCTGCGACCGTAGCAGCAGCGCGATTCCAGACTGAAGCGCCTAGAACCGCTCGTCCACAGCGGCCGGCCATAAGCCCATCCTCGTGTATCTCAACTGTGCTGTGGCCGCCGACCGCCGCGGTGGACGTGATAATGAAAGAAATTTAAAACTGAAGCGGTATTTCCAGCCTATAATTTACGACAAATTTAAATACACTACCTGGCAAGATAAGTGAAGTATTAAGAAATGGTCAGATGTTAATGTATCTTTGAACGCGTATACACCACTGGTGGCTATTTAAACGATTGCAATTGCAATTCTCTGTGGCAGACAGGCCACTATGGAGCTTTAGTTTGTTTTTCGTGCTTAGTGTCGTTACCAGGCATGTTAGGTCATGTAACAGCGTAACCACCGTCAGAAGTTCAGTGATCACTGTGAAGGAGACGATCGCCTACAATGTTGATACTGCATTACCAACAGCATCCAGAGTTTGAAAGGGACTCAGCTATGAGTTTCAATTTTGCCTGCTAGTGTCATCGTTCGTTATCCATTGTGGGACACTCATAAGTGAGAATGGCCCAATGTTGGAACTTCATGGGAACGGTAGGACAGAAATACCTGACCTTAAAGTTACAACGACAAAGTCTGGCCACCGCAAGGGAGGACCGCCGCACCGTGCAATAAACGCAGTCTGCACGTCCGTACCCGCCAGCCGACAACAAGTAGTGTGGATTTGCTGCAACGTTCTGTGCCATCCAGCGCAATTGAAGACTAGCAGCAGGCGGGCTAGGGAATCACAATACCACGAGTAGGCTGCCGTTACCAGCACAACGCAGACGGTGTGTCGTCACCTTGTAACCTCCCCCACACTTATCGACCTTAATGACAGTGAAAAATTAAACCGCGTGTAGCTAATGGAAATTTGGGAAAAAGCAATCGTCACCGAAGTTAATCTGTCGGTAAAGAGGGAGGAAAGGGTTACATCTAAATGAAAGGAAAAATGCAAATAAAACTGGTGGAAATTAATTTTGAAAAGGGGTAAAGTTAATGAAGAAAGTAAATGTGCGGCCGTTACGTTAACAATTAACTAGCGGTAATTAGATATTTGAGATTTGGGGGAAATTACGGTCGCCAGTCCTAAGGACAATTACTATAGTAACTGAAAAAGAAAGGTAATTACACATATAATTAGCACTAGAAGCATGGCAACTGAAGGTTGATACGTGTAGTGTGAAAACTGAAAGTTTGTCAGAAGTAATAAATTTCGTTACACTCTGACTTAATTTAGCAAAAGAATTAACAAAACCGGAAAATCGAAAGTTAATTTAGTGACTGAAGTTAATAGTGAGCTTTCTTTCTGAAGCACATCGAAATTCAGTAAAATACGGTTAGTCTTGGACTACCTCAACAATCATTTCAAAAGCTACTTGAATCTACGCAATTTAGAAATAAGAGATTTAACTTTGAACTTGAATTAAATGATTCTGAACAATTAACAATAGTAAAATTTAATACGTACCAAGCTGAGCTGCAGTCACAGGTAAGCTAAAATATGGTAACAAAACTCGCACTCTTAATTTGTGCTTGTGTAATGTAAGTATTGTAGTCAGCTATGAATACTTTAACTGAACTTTGAAATTAAAGCACTGAAATGGAATTATGCTGGCGTTTGAATTTCAACGACACTCGGGTTGATTTCGGAAAAGGAAGGGACCCTGCTTGGTAATGCAATTGGGACAATGAGCAACAAAAGTTCATGCTAAGTTGCTGTAATTTTGCGAGGCAAATGGAACAGTTTGAAAAGCTGAGGTCTGCCATACAGTTCTGAAACTTTACGTGCTTTTAGTCTTCCTTGTTGGTTGATTGAAGGTTTGAAGCCGTCGATCGAGGAGGTGGCGACAGTCACTCATTGTCGGCCGTCGCTGTTGCAGAAGCTGGATGTTGGCGCGCCTTCTTCTCGACACGGTCACCAGACGAAACGGGCTCTTGATGTGCGCCAGCTAATGCTTCCCGTCCGCGACACCATGTCAGAAACTATCATCGCAAGTCGAGCGCAATTACATGCTGCCAAGCCCCGAAAGCGCGGCAACTCGCGGGAGCTTCACACAACGCACCTGCTCCACTCGCTACTCCAGCCAGACTCCCTCTGTCCGCGCTCCACGCGGCAGAGTTAACACTACCAAAGATCCTACACACTTTGATTCTTCACACGACCCATCGATGTAATCGTTCGATAGCTGTTTTCCCTAGGCAAGACCCAGCGTAAAAATACAAATAATCTTTACACAACAAACCAATTATACATCGACATAAATGCATAAATATATATATATATACAAATAGTAAAACAATTACAATATGTAAAGACACAGAAATATCATATATTCAGGTAGCAAAAATAAGGAAAACAAATTATAGTACAATAGATGGAAGTAGGAGGATATGCATTTCCGGCGTTACAACCTGGGGTCAAGGACTGCTGATGAATGGCTTCTCATTGCATTCAGGCATGAATCGCGGTTTTGCACTACGGCAATGACCATCGTTGACGAGTATGGGAGAGGTCGCACTATTCGAGTGTTTTAGTTTGGCACAGCGGTGTTGATTCTGGCATCACTGTTTGGGGAAACACCTGGATTGACTACAGGTCATGGCTAACGGTAATTAAAGGGAGGAAAGAAGGAAGATTGGGTTTAACGTCCGTCGCCATCGAGGTCATTAGAGACGCAACGCAAGCTAGAATTGTATCAACGCCGGGGAAGGAAATCGGCCGTGCCCTTTCGAAGGGAACTATCCCAGCATTTGCTCTGAGTGATTTAGTTAAAATCGTGGGAAATCTAAATTTGGATGGTCGGACAGGGGATTGAGCTGTCGTTCTCCCGAACGCGAGTCTAGCTCGCCACTGACCTAATGTCACAGATGACCACGCAGTGGGCTGCAAGTCCTAAAACAATAATCATCAACATAACGTATTGTTATACGCAAATGAGAGCGAGAGAACTTCACTCGGTTCGGTGTAATTCAGGTACTTCTGGCAGTATAGCGGTACGCTCCCGGATATCATGCATCCCTATGCGTGTGAAAGTAACGTGGCGCCATTTTTCAAAAGGACATTGCTCCTCCACATATGGCACGTCTATGAATTGTCTTCGTGATTCTGAGGCACTGCCATCGGCACGAGGTTTCCCATATCTTACCCCGATAGAAGATGTTTGTGTCGTGCTCAGACGTCAATTCCGCCACGGAGCCGGGATATCAAGAATCAGTTACAACACTTGTTGACCAACTGCCGCATTTAAAAATCACCTTGCCTGAGGGGAGAATAGAGCTTTCCAACGGAATGAGGGCATGCATGTAGGTCAGAGAGGTTGCAACGTCATTCTCATGCTTCTAAATTTGACTCGCCTTTGTAATCTCTAAAATAACGTCACACAATCTCCAAACTGTCGGAGTTACATTTCATTTACCCTTCCCCTTGTGAGTGCTTCAATCCTTTTGTCGGGCAGCGTATACACAGCATTCAATTACAAACGTGGAGGTTTTGTAACGTCCACCCTCGGGCGTACATTAACTCTTTAAAGCCTGTACTATGATAAGTTGACGGGCTTCACCTTATAGGAAAGGATTTTAGT
This sequence comes from Schistocerca serialis cubense, assembly GCF_023864345.2. Classification (NCBI taxonomy): domain Eukaryota; kingdom Metazoa; phylum Arthropoda; class Insecta; order Orthoptera; family Acrididae; genus Schistocerca; species Schistocerca serialis. Next base: position 216,129,825 of record NC_064647.1, on the reverse strand, counting down.
ACATATGTTGACCGCGTGTACCTAAATGGAAGCAAAACCGGACTTATACCCAGTCAGTAACAAAAATGATACGTCAAGGAAGTATAAGTGCAACTACACATTAGGACAGGTAAGAAACGTACACTGCAGATGCTTCTAATGGTTAATAATACGGTCGCCAGCTTAATTAGGCATTGAGTGAGTTTTTCTCTTGTACAAGTAGATGTACGTACAAGCATAACCACACGTAGTAATACTGTATTATATGGTGGATTTTAGTGCCAGAAAAATCTACTGAATTAAGATTTTCCCTTTTTGTACTAGTTTGAACAGGCTATAAATACACAACATTACACTGCAATGTTTACTACGAACTGCGTTTTGTCTATTGATCCGACTGAAATCGGACATAGAAATAGCACTTTTGACACACACACATACAATGTCAATTTTAATAATAGTAAAACACTGATAAATTTAGGTTTTATCTTGACTTTAACTTTGCTGGTCAAATCAGTGCAATCACTTCAGAATTTAAATGAATAGAAAAGAAAAGAATGAAAGAGGGGGGGGGGGGGGGGGGACCCTGAAACTCTTAAGATCACAATGTTGAAACCATTGACTGTTGGAAACATTAATTACTCAAGATTTAAAAAATATGAATTATTACTCTTATTGTCCAATTACTTCCTCATTTAACTACCATTATTTTTGTCTCTAATTGATTAAACTTCCTTACGAAGTCAATTCCAAATTTATCTTAGTCCTCTGTCAGACCTTTGCTCTTTACTCATATTTTCATTAACAATAAAGCTCATTAAGATTCATTCTAGCATAAATAGGTCTGCAGTTAATTCTTATTAACATAAACTTTAAATCTTCATTTCGGGACACTCGGATTGCACAACATGTGGAAAGGACCCTGTCTAGGTTAGTGATTAGGATAATTCATTGATAGAACAAATCTGGTAAAAGTTAAGTTATTATTGAACAGTCAGGAACAAAATTAACACTGGTCCACACGAATACAATTCTAAAGATTCAACCTGTGCGAGTCGAAGCAGCGGTTGGCGGGCGGCGAGATGGCGAGACGCACAGCACACATATAATCACAGCTATGGCTTTTGCTGTAGCGGTATTTTGCTTCTTCTTGGCGTCGTAATCCTTTTCAATCCAGTGCCATTAGAATATAGCCATGCTGTATAGTCGTCGGACACGGCACATCCGAGGCTCAATGGAACCACTTTTTCCAGGATAGCTTCCTCGATCCGGTACGTGTTCCTCAGACCGATGCCCAACTCCGACTGTGCCGCTGCTGAGCCCGTTATACCGTACCGCGCCCGTGTGCATTTTCCCGCGCTCGCCTGCCATCCACCTTTTACTGCTCCCCTACAGATAGGGTATTCACCAAAGGTGTTACATTCCACATATCTTAATACACTGCCTACACATGGACCAGGCGCACAATTACAATTTCAGACATGTTACAATAGATTCAACAGGGATTACACCTCAATTTTGTTATAGGATTGCTTGAAATCTGACATAAATATTAATATTCACATCTAAAGTTGCTTACATTTTCTTTAACATAATAACACGAAAAGAAAAAGAAATGACATCAGAACATTGCTTATACTAATTTATCAAAAAATCCGAATAAAAAATTTATTATATGTTCAGTAGTTGTTGTTACAGTTTGAGTAGGGGATCTGATGCATACACTGATGAACCGAAACAATATGACCACCCGCTTAATAGCTTATTTCTCCGTCTCTGGAACGAAATACGTCAATGATTCTGCATGTCAGGGATCCGACAGTTTGTTGGTTGGTCTGTGCAGGTTTTCGGCGTTATATGTTTCCGGACAGGTCGTGTAATTCGCGTAAATAACGGTCTGCTGATTTGCGTACGTGGTGATTGTGGCAGATAGCGATTCAGATGGCTGCCATGGCATTTACATCAGGTGAATCTGATCGCAGAGAAATCAGCGTTACTTCACTATAATGCTCCTCAAACCACTGCAGCACGGCTCTGGTTCAGACGGTTATACTACTGGAAGTTGACGTCACTGTCGCGGAACACATCAAGCATGAAGAGATGCAGGTGATTCGCAACTGTCAACGTGTCTTCCAATGTTACCATTGGTCCCATGCAAGCGCAGGAAAATGTCTCCCCTAGCATAATACCGCTCCAACAAGCCTGTTTCTGTGTCGAGCTGCATATTTCGAAGCGCTGTTCACATCCATGTCGGCCCTTGTGGAAAAGACCAGCGCTCCAATGCACCTAAAATATTGTTCATCTGAAGAGGCAACACGTTTTCTCCGATCAACGGTCGCATCATGATGGTCCCATGAGAAATGCAGCCGTCACTGACAATGTTAGTCGGTCAACACGTGAACACTTAGGAGTGGTCTTCTGCAGAGCTCCGTGGTCATCAATGTACGATGAACGGTGTTCTCCAAAACACATGTACCTGCACCAGTATTGTGCTCTTTCGGCAGCGATACCACAGACCACCATCTATCCTAGTTCAAAGAGCTGACAAGCCTCCGAACGGCACGTTCTGTGAATAGTCTGTAGTGATTAGTGGTAGTTTCACTGTCCTACATGTTTATGTAGATGCTCACGACTGTAGCGCGTGAACAATCCACCAGTTTCACCGCACTGGAAGTACTTGTTCATGGGCACTGCGAAATAATAATCGGCCCTTCGTCAAAGTGTGTTGTCTCAAAGAATTTGTCTATTTGCAGTCCATATCTTCGCTAGGGATATCTGACGTGCGTGTCTGCTCCGCTTACATACTATTGTTACCGCAACACGTTTCCGCAACGCCACCTGGCGGCATCCAACGTCGCAGTGGGCAGCGGTCATAATGTTTTGGCCTATCAGTGAACATCTCAAATAATACAATGAAATAACGACTGTCAATAAGTGCCACATAGAGGAATTGTGGGTTCTTGTGCTGGCACGCAGCTCACCTGTGGGCCTCGGCCAGTATTGACGTGTTGCACGCTGCTCGAATCCAATCCCGCGATGGGACAGCACTTCGCCATTAGTGGAGGCCGTGTCGCGTCTCTCATCGCAGATCGAACGGGCGTATCTCTCCTTCAGCCATACCCGTGAGCCTTCCTGCAGTTCACAGAAACACACGTGTCCCTGTTCGAGAAATTTCTTAATTTCTCGCCCATTAGCCTCTTGATGCAGCTTCTACAACTATTGTATTAGTTTTGAATAAAATTCTGTCATCAGTTATAACTTAATTTTTATTTTAAAAACCACGACCAATTTCGGCCCCGAAAGCCTTCATCCAATGGTATCTGCAAGGTATCGAACAACAAAATACAACAGAATCAGTCAAATGGAGTATAATTATACTATACGTAATTAACAACAAATGTAGTTGAAAGTAGCGAGCTCTATCTTCTTATCTCGTGTTTTCTACTGAAAATCTCGTGCTTGTACTCTTGTTAATTTTACTATTACAGAGATCGCCGAAACTTTATTCCTTTTTTATTGGTCCTGTGCGCAACAAATAACTTACTTGGTCTTTCTGCTGTCACTGCTTGATCTGCTGCATTCCATTATTTAACAAAAACATAAAAGGTCCTATTATTCATGCTGAGTGCAATGCATGTTCTGTATGGCAGCTCCTGCTGTTGCTGCGGCTTCTGCTGCTTACTAAAACTACATATAATTCAACAGAAAGGGTATGGTTAAATCTAAACTCGATAAATGATAACCCAAACAAAAAAGTATATTCTGAAAGCGATTCTTTCTCATTCAATTAATAAAACGCTAGAAGCTATTTGAACAATCGCATCGTTTGTAAATCTGCCTCCAGTGGCATTAAAGCAATATTACAAATTAATCAAACTCTTCAGACACACTGAAATACTTCTCAATTGAATACATAGTGAAACAATTCCCTGACAATTACAAAAGGAGTCAATGACAAAAAATCAATACTTAATCTAACAATGGTTTCCCCTTAAGAATTCAACTCCTATCATTATCAAAATTACAGTCTGCTGCTGCGCACATACACAAACCCTTTTCTTTAAATTAATAAGCGTGCTGCAAATGATAAAAAAATATCAACTCAATACCAAATGCTGTGTCGCTGCTGGCGGACACGGCAGTACGGCAGCTCGGCGACGACCCCTCCCCCAACACACGTGCGCTCCACAGCAGGCGGGCTCCTACACTGGCTTCAAAACTGCCACTAGTTAATCCGTGCGCTGAGAGGCGCGACAACAATACCTCAGATTTCAGAGCATGTGTATGCGCGCTGTAGCCAACCTTTACTTCCTAAGAGAGTAGGCCTATTGCCAACTCTCATAGTACATAAATGTTGAAAACGACTCGTCCTTACACTTAAAGAAAGCAACAAAATTGAAAGTTGTCTTAAGAGGGGACGTTGATGAAATTGACCAAAAATTTCAATTTTCGATTTTTTATTTGCTAGTACAAGTCACGGACAATAAGTTTCCAAAGTTTCAATGTTGAAATCGCATCCTAAGTGCCTGAAAATTAATTAAAAGTTAGACGCGGCCTCCCTGCCACGCCCACGTTTTGAAGAATCACTTCAACACCAGCTGAGTGAACGACGATTCTGTGTATTACTTTCAACCAAACGTGTCCGTGATACATACTCTTTGGTTTCATAGATTGTACGATCCTGCACTTCTCAAAAAGTGAGTTCCTGGCATAACCTAAACTTCAAATGAGTCTCTACATTCACTCATATGGAGACGATGCCCTAAAGACACATTTGCATCTGCTACAGTTGTCAGAATTGCAACTTATGATGCAGTTATTGTATTTAATGATGGGAACGTCGTGATGATGAAGGTATTAGAAAGAATCGGCTTCAAGATAGGAAATTTTACTGAAATCCTGAGGAAAATAGATTTACAGCGCGTCTGTGCAACTGAAGAGTTAATTGAAGACCTGGTAAAGGAAGGAAGATAGACAGCAAAAAACCAGAAGAGAAGCCTTGAAGGGAAAGACGATCCAGAGTACAAATGTGGTGCCTTCTGAAGAAGTGACATAAGGAAAAAAATTAGGTGGAACTTCAAAATGTGTTTCCTGAAAAGTTTGTTTCTTGAAGTTTATGTTCCTTTTCCCCAGACTCTATGAATGCTAGAATTATGAAATGTTGTACACATATTTCTCTAAACCTAATAAATGTTATCTCAAGAGCCAATTTTGAAGTTCTGATTGCAAGCTGAGATATAGGGCAAAGTGCTTTGAATTTAGCATGAATTTAAAATTGTGGAATTATAACTAAAAAATTAAGATAATTCTCCTATTTGACTTATTCTAGAAACCTCATGAGAGAAGCCTACAACATGTAAAGAGATGATACAGAGAAAGTTTTGTAAAAACCTCTTGAAGGAACATTCATTATTTTTTGAAAATCAAACTTAAAATTTCTTTCAAAACAAAGTGAAATATATATAATCAAAGGATTTTATATGTAAATGTGTTACTTTCATGTTAAGGATGGTAGAATATTTCATTACCATGTCTCCAAAACTGTGGATTTGGTGCATTTTTGAAATAGTGTGTGTTTTTCATCAACGTCCCCCCTTAATGTGAACTCGCTTAATATTAAAACAGATGTTCCGTAACGTAAATAATGTTAAAACAGGTTCTCAATAAACATAATGAAAACACCTTAATATCATAACTAATGCATGAAATCGTTTGTAATCTAGGAAATCGACTTCTATCACATGAGCTTACATGTCAGGTGTTCTGCGAGAACGGATAACTACTGCTGAGACGTGCCATGTCGTGGTACTTAAATGTGCGAGAGGGAAGCTCCAGGGATGGTCTGTAGGGGCACATAGGTAAGTGGTCAGGTACTTGATAAAATCCTTTAAAGGTCATATAATATGCAGGACAAACAGGTGTTCAAAATCCTGACATGGATAGGTAATAAAAAGACATGCAACAATTATTACTACAATAGGAAAGACAACAGGTGGAATTTAGAGACCCGACGAGAAACAAAAGTCGATCTAGGAAACTAACGATGGCAAACTAATAGAAGCAGCAAAAGTTACCGCTGCATACAAATACGGTATTAATACAATATGGAGGCGTGAGGAAATGAACCGTAGTTTGTTGTTTACTGTAAATGCACCCACAAAACTATATAATCAACAGGAACAGCGCAGAGCAGAAATTAGACTTAAGCGGAAAAAAAAACCGACGCACCATGGAGAAATTATCCCAATGTGAAACCGGTAATGTGACGTACAAATACAGACAAACAAATGATTACAACTTCAGAAAGTCTAGATGATGTACAGAAGAGAACTAACTTCACGAATTGACCAAGTCAGTTACGCGTTGCCGGCAGCGGTGGCCGAGCGGTTCGAGGCGCTTCAGTCCGGAACTGCGCTACTGATACGGTCCCTGGTTTGAATCCTGCCTCGGGCATGGATGTGTGTGATGTCCTTAGGTTAATAGGTTTAAGTAGTTCTAGGGGACTGATGATCTCAGATGTTAAGTCCCATAGTGCTCAGAGCCATTTGAACCATTTTTAGTCCGCGTTGGTCCACTCCTGGTCCTTTATGCAGGCAAATTATTCCGCTAGGGTTTGATAAAGTTGTAGGATATCCTCGTGCCAAATTCTACCCAAATGGTGCGTTATATCGTGAGAACCCCGAGACGGTTGGACGGCCCTGCCCGTAATGCTTCGTACATTCTCATCAACTGGGGAGAGATCCGGCGACTTTGCTGCACAAGGTAAGATTTGGCCAGCAGAAACTCTCATCATATGCGGGCGGGTATCATCATGCTGAAATACACTCCTGGAAATTGAAATAAGAACACCGTGAATTCATTGTCCCGGAAGGGAAAACTTTATTGACACATTCCTGGGGTCAGATACATCACATGATCACACTGACAGAACCACAGGCACATAGACACAGGCAACAGAGCATGCACAATGTCGGCACTAGTACAGTGTATATCCACCTTTCGCAGCAATGCAGGCTGCTATTCTCCGATGGAGACGATCGTAGAGATGCTGGATGTAGTCCTGTGGAACGGCTTGCCATGCCATTTCCACCTGGCGCCTCAGTTGGACCAGCGTTCGTGCTGGACGTGCAGACCGCGTGAGACGACGCTTCATCCAGTCCCAAACATGCTCAACGGGGGACAGATCCGGAGATCTTGCTGGCCAGGGTAGTTGACTTACACCTTCTAGAGCACGTTGGGTGGCACGGGATACATGCGGACGTGCATTGTCCTGTTGGAACAGCAAGTTCCCTTGCCGGTCTAGGAATGGTAGAACGATGGGTTCGATGACGGTTTGGATGTACCGTGCACTATTCAGTGTCCCCTCGACGATGACCAGTGGTGTACGGCCAGTGTAGGAGATCGTTCCCCACACCATGATGCCGGGTGTTGGCCCTGTGTGCCTCGGTCGTATGCAGTCCTGATTGTGGCGCTCACCTGCACGGCGCCAAACACGCATACGACCATCATTGGCACCAAGGCAGAAGCGACTCTCATCGCTGAAGACGACACGTCTCCATTCGTCCCTCCATTCACGCCTGTCGCGACACCACTGGAGGCGGGCTGCACGATGCTGGGGCGTGAGCGGAAGAGGGCCTAACGGTGTGCGGGACCGTAGCCCAGCTTCATGGAGACGGTTGCGAATGGTCCTCGCCGATACCCCAGGAGCAACAGTGTCCCTAATTTGCTGGGAAGTGGCGGTGCGGTCCCCTACGGCACTGCGTAGGATCCTACGGTCTTTTTTCCATTTCCAGGAGTGTATAAGTCCAGAATAACTGGCCACAGAGGGAAACTAAACGGGGCACAAAATGTAGTCGATGTACTGCCGTGTTGCAAGGGTGCCACGGATGACAACAAAAAGGTATGCTGGTATGAAAAGAGATGGCACTCCAGATCTCTTCGTCGGGCTGTATGGTGGGTGACAGACATGTTGCTATCCCTCCACCACGAGGCGCATCTACACACGCCTTAGCTGGTCATCGGGGCCAGTAAACTCATTGACTGGAGTACTGATGACCAGCAAGGACGTGTCTGGTTACGCCCAGAGGACGAAGAAGGAATAACCTCAAAGTCACCCATCATATACCGGGTGATCTAAAAGTTAGTATAAATTTGAAAACTTAATAAACCACGGAATAATGTAGATAGAGAGGTACAATTTTACACACATGCTTGGAATGACATGGGGTTTTATTAGAGCCAAAAAAGAAAACATCCCATATTGCTAGACACGTGAAAGACTTCTTGCTCCCGTCGTTCAGTGATAATCGTGTGCTCAGACGCCACTTTCGTCATGCTTGGTCTCCCAGGTCCGCAGACATCAGTCCGTGCGATTATTGACTTTGGGGTTACCTGAAGTCGCAAGCGTATCGTGATCGACCGACATCTCTAGGGATGCTGAAAGACAACATCCGACACCAATGCCTCACCATAACTCCGGACATGGTTACAGTGCTGTTCGCAACATTATTCCTCGACTACAGCTATTGTTGAGGAATGATGGAGGACATATTAAGCATTTCCTGTAAAGAACATAATATTTACTTTGTCTTACTTTGTTATGCTAATTATTGCTATTCTGATCAGATAAAGCGCCATCTGGCAGACATTTTTCGAACTTTTGTATTTTTTTGGTTCTAATAAAGCCCCATGTCATTCCAAGCATGCGTGTCAATTTGAACCTCTCTATCTACATTATTCCGTGATTTATTCAGTTTTCAAATTTATACTGACTTTTTGATCACCTGGTACAACCTACGCCCCGTTTTATTGACTTTCATGGCAAGCCTTACCGGGCTTACATTTCAGCAAGTAATTTCTCCTGAATGCTTGTTTACTGGCTTGTCTAACCCTATCTTGGCCAGCATGGTCTTCGGAGGTCGCTACATAAAAAAATACTTACATTTTGCCTTAAACATTTGTTTTGATTCTTGGTAGTTGGCGCTGTAAGTCAAGAAAATCAGTGTTCTCATTTTTGCCTGAAAATTTATTACTGATAAATAAAAAATACATATTTTGTAAATTTTGATTGGCTAAAACTAAAACTCTCCCTCCCTCCCCATATGGTGGCGTTTGAGAGAAGGTAATTAGAGTTTTACGAATGTGGACCGAATCTGCAGAAGAAATAAATATATGGTTCAGTCTCCTAGATTGGCGATCTTTTACACAAGCTCGAAATTTAGTCTGGCCCTCAATGCGAAATACTTATTGTAGTTCCCAAAACGAAACATTGTCTCGAAACTTGGCAGAAATCCCAAAGAGGTACTGGTCGTATGTGAAGTATGCTAGCTACAAGACACAATCAATGCCTTGTCTGCGCGATAGCAATGGATATACTACCGGCGAAAGTGCTGCCAAGCCAGAGTTACTAAACACAGCCTTCTGAAATTCCTTCACCAAAGTAGACGAAGTAAATACTCCAGAATTCGTATCAAGAACAGGTCGACAGGAGTAACGTAGAAGTAGATATCCTCGGAGTAGTGAAGCAGCTTAAATCACTTAATAAAAGCAAGTCTCCCGGTTCAGACTGTATGCCACTTAGGTTCCTTTCAGAGTATGCTCATGCATTAGCTTCATACTTAACAATCATAAACGGCCGTTCGCTCGACAAAAGATCGGTACCGAAAGATTGGAAAGGTAGAGGGAGTAATGCACTAAATTACAGGTCCGTATCATTGTCGTCGACAAGCATTATGTTTTACCTCCAAGAGAACAGGCCGCTTGTGAAACACAGCTATCTCTTTACTCAAACGAAGTGTTCAGTGATATCAACAGGGGACTTTAAACTGATTCCTTATTTCTAGATTTCCAGAAGGCTTTTGACGCTCTATCTCACAAGCGGCCTGCAATAAAATTGCGTATTTATGGAATATCATCTCAAATATGCGACGGGATTCGTTATTTTGTGTCAGAGATCACAGTTCATAGTAACTGACAGAAAGCCATCTAGTAAAACATGTTATATCTGGCGTTTTCTCAGGCAGATGACAAGCCCCCTGCTGTTCCTTATCTATACAAGCGATTTAGTAGACAATCTAAACAGGTCTTTTACGTTGTTTGTAGATGATGCTGTCGTTTATCGACTAGTAAAGTCACGAGGAGATCTAAACAAGTTGCAAAACGATTTAGAAAAGATATCTGTATGGTGCAAAAACTGGCAATTGACCGTAAATAACGAAAAGTGTGCTAAAAAAAAAAACCAATAAACTTCGGTTACAGGATAAATGAGTCAAATCCAAAGGCCGTAAATTCAACTAAATACCTAGGAATTAAAATTACTAACACCTTAAATAAGAAGGAAAGTATAGTAAATGTCGTGGGATAGACTAACCAAAGACTGGTTTTACTAGCAGGACATTTAGAAAATGTAACAGCTACTAAAGACACTGCCTAAACAATACTTGTGACTCCTCCTTTAGATTACTGCTGCGCGGTCTGGGGTCCTCATAGGACTGACGGAGTTCATCGAAAAGTTCAAAGAAGGGTAGAACGTTTTCTATTATCGCGAAATAGTGGAGAGAATGTCACTGGAATGATACACGGTTTGGGACTGACATCAGTAAAACAACGGTGTTTTTCGCTATGGTCGAAGCTTCTCACGAAATTTCAATCACCAACTCTCTCCTCCGAAAGTGAAAATATTTTGTTGACACCGATTTAATTAGGAGAAACGATCATCATTATAAAATAAGCTAAATCAGATTTCGCACTGAAAGATATGGATGTTTGTTTTTCTTGTGCGCTGTACGACAGTGGAATAATAGGGAATTATTATGAAGGTGATCAAATGAACCCTCGGCCAGGCACAGGGTATCCATGTGGATTCAGATGATAGATTTCACATTAGAAATGCTTGCATAATGAGATATTTCCTTATCTACCTGCATTCCCTGTTTCACCCCCCGTGGGGGCTGAATTTCCAAAAATAGTGGGACACGATTTAGTATTTCTAACCAAATACAAATCTCCTTTGGTTTAGCTCAAGAAATGCTTTCATAATGAGATATTTCGATATAAATATCTTCATCCACTAATTATACTCCCTCATGGGTCGAAATTCTAAGGAGAATAATACACACAATTATTTTTTTACAACTGAGCAGCTAAATACCTATTTTTATAGTTATATCTTTAAAAACGTTTTTTTTTTGTACTTCACTAATGATTTATCTTCAAAAATCGTTCTCTCACTCTTTACCCCATACTCACTGAATTTCCAAAAATGATGGAATTCGTGTTTCTTTATTTCTAACCAGAAAACCGAATACCAATTTTCCTAGATGTAGTTTCAAAATTGCCTTAATCGTGACATACAGCCAAAAACCATTTCATCCCCTCCTTAAACGACGCCTATGTGTAAGTTGAACACTTTCTCAAAATTTCGGGTTTCTATTCTTAGTGGTTTGGGCTAGGGGCATGATTGTTCAAAATGGTTCAAATGGCTCTGAGCACTATAGGACTTCACATCTGAGGTCATCAGCAACCTAGAACTTAGCACTACTTAAACTTAACTATCCTTAGGACATCACACACATCCATGACCGAGGCAGGATTCGAACCTGCGACCATAGCGGTCGCGCGGTTCCAGACTGAAGCGCCTAGAACAGCTTGGCCACACCGGCCGGCGGGGCATGATGAGTGAGTCCCAGCGGGACAATGGAACGTGCACACAGTTCGTAGCTTACATGCATGGTTCGAAGGGCGCAATGATTAATGTACTGCCCTGGCTACCGAACACTCCGGATTTAAGCCCTAACGACAATCTATGGGACCACCTAGTTCGGGCTGTTCACACCGTGGATCCTCAGTCGAGAAACCTGGAGCAGTTGGCCACGGGAATGGAGTCGGCATGGCTCCACATCCCGGTGGATACCTTCACGGACTTCAGTGACTCCCTTCCTGCACGTCTAGCAGCTGTCCAAACAGCAAAATGTAGATACTCAGGCTTTTGACAGGTGTTCACCTTATTGTGACTGGACGTTGTATGATGCAGTTCACTTCATTTTACTCACTAAATGCTCTCTCGCCATCGGAATACTCCTTGGAGGCCCTATGGGTTTGGAGCAGCTGCCGTGTCATCCTCTGCCGCTTTGTGTCACTGTGTGTGGGTATGGAGGGCTCTTCCGGTTAGTAGATTATCAAAAAATGATTGGAAGCGAAGTACACCAGAACGAGTTGGAGACCAAGAATCGAGCGCAAAACAGTAATAAACAAGGCGCATCGTTGGCGAAAATGCTGCCACAAGTGCCCAGTGACGTCACGCTAGGAGGCCAGGCGACCGAAGGTTGGCGGCCATCTTCAGCGCCGCTGCAGGGAGTCGACACAGGGTGCGGTGGAACGGCACAGCGAACAGGGCGGGAGGAGGGAGTTGGCGCAGTATTTGGCCGCTCCTGGCAGATGGCGGCGGCTGCGTCTGACGTCACCGCGTGGCACCGCCGGCGGCTCTGATGCCCGCAACTAGCCCGCAGGTCGGGCCTCATTACCCTGGGGCTGCATGCAGAGGGCGCTCCGAGCCGCCGCAGACGGACGCCAACTTCGGACGCCTCGAGAGCAGCCTGCTGAGAATCGATTAACGGCCGCTGTTGGAGGGGGCTGCGGGGGTAAGTGTTGGCAAGGGTACGGGAAGGCAGCATGGAGGGCGCTCTACGCATCGACGTGGGCCCTTACCACCACCACCATCATCATCATCATCATCACTAGGGCGACTTTGGACGCAATCGTATGCGTCAGCTGATACATCAAGACAGAAGGTCACAATCCATGTTGCATGTCTACATTTATACTCCGCAAGCCACCCATCGGTGTGTGGCGGAGGGCACTTTACGTTCCACTGTCATTACCTCCCTTTCCTGTTCCAGTCGCGTATGGTTCGCGGGAAGAACGACTGCCGGAAAGCCTCCGTACGCTCTCCAATCTCTCCCTAATTTTACATTCGTGATCTCCTCGGGAGGTATAAGTAGGCAGAAGCAATATACTCGATACCTCATCCAGAAACGCACCCTCTCGAAACCTGGACAGCAAACTACACCGCGATGCAGTGCGCCTCTCTTGCAGAGTCTGCCACTTGAGTTTGTTAAACATCTCCGTAACGCTATCACGCTTACCAAATAACACTGAGACGAAACGCGCCGTTCTTCTTTGGATCTTCTCCATCTCCTCTATCAACCCGACCTGGTACGGATCCCATGCTGATGAGCAATCCTCAAGTATAGGTCGAAAGAGTGTTTCGTAAGGCACCTCTTCTGTTTATGGATTACATTTTCTAAGGACTTTTCCAATGAATCTCAACCTGGCACCCGCCTTACCAACAATTAATTTTATATGATCATTCCGCTTCAAATCGTTCCGTACGCATACTCCTAGATATTTTACAGAAGTAACTGCTACCAGTATTTGTTCCGCTATCATATAATCATACAATGAAGGATGCTTCTTTCTATGTATTCGCAATGCATTACATTTGTCTACGTTAAGGGTCAGTTGCCACCCCTTGCACCAAGTGCATATCCGCTGCAAATTCGCTGCAATTTTCTAATGCTGCAACTTCTCTGTATACTACAGCATCATCCGCGAAAAGCCGCGTGGAACTTCCGACACTTTACATTATCATGGTAATAGCCTATCATGATGAACTCTTAACAACATTCCTATGGTAAGATATGACTCTATATGTCACTCTTTCATTGACAGTCACGTTCCAGCTGCAGTGTTCCCACGCTGCTTCTAATTAAACTTAGTTCCTACTGCGCTCTTTCACTGTGCAAGCGTGTGGAAACCATATTATCCAGTTCTTGTCGAAATCTACCCTACGAAGTTACAAACGCAACTTCTGTTTTTGTCCTCACAAACTGTTTTTAATTGGTTTAGACAGAATGGAGTGACATTTGAGTGATGATAAACTCTTGGGGTTGTTGTGTAGCCAGAGAAGACTGCCGACTCATTGGATGTAGCAGATTCTTTTCAAGATGCAGCCGAGTTTAGTGACAATGAAACAGAAATATCTGACCATGAAACAGGCATTAAAATAGAGGACGATGAAGAAACGCTCACAAAGACAACCAGGAAATAGGAACACAATCTGGCTATCGTTACGGAAGTAATCGTTAAAGTAATAAAAGCATGATGATGCACTGTCTTTATAAAACATCTCGGTCCGTCATTGATCAAAGTAGATATCAAATACAGGAAAATCCGTTTGTATCGACATAATAATGTGTCACACAGTGTAAGAATTGTTCCATTCCATTTCATAGAAGTTATTTTGTCATTCTCTGTCAAAACTTGAGAAATACGACCAATAGCAGGAGAGTTATAAAAACCTGCATGAAGCAAGCAGTGAGATGACGGACCTCTGAGAGCGCATATGCCACCATCTAACGGCCGCAGGGTAAAGTAAGGCGGATCGCCGCTGTAAGGTGTCACCACCAGCCTCGGAAGTTCGCCACCAATAGCCTATAACTGTGTTTTAAAAATATAGCTGTAAGTAACAGTTTTGCATTAATCTGTATATATTGTTGAACAGATTATAGTTTTAAAATACTATGAACCTTTGTAATTAAAGCTGTAACGAGTCATGACTTTAAGCTGAAGTTAAAGTATACGAGGACTGCCCCGTGGTGGGGTGGGGCGGGAGGCTAAAATGAGCACAATCATTGCTAAACGGCCAGGGATGGACAGAAAATTATTGCTACACATACCCTATGTGATCAAAAGTATCCCGACACTTGGCTGAAAATTATTTATAAGTTCGTGGCGCCCTCCATCGGTAATACTGGAATTCAGTATGGTGATGCCGCCCCCCCCCCCCCTAGCCTAGATGACAGCTTCCACTCTCGTGGGCACACGTTCAATCAGGTGCTGGACGGTTTCTTGGCGAATGACAGGCCATTCTTCACGGATTGCTGCACTGAGGAGAGGTGTCCATGTCGTTAGGCGAGGCTTGGCACGAACTCTGTGTTTTTAAGGGGCTCCGGAACGCCCTATACTTGCAATGTTAAAATAACGCTTATAAATTACATCTTTCCTCACAAAGTATTTGAGGTTGGAAGTTGAACTTTTTACAGATTATTTATTGGAATATGGGATACAACTTAACACAGGGATTTTACAAAATTTTAGTTCAGTTATTGAAGATGATTTTTTTTCAATTGTAATGAAAATTCACAACATTTTTTTGCAATTTTTTATTTATATATTCAAAAATATACAGTTTTTTGGGAAAAGGCTGTGTTAAATTATGCAGAAGATACTGTGTAACATTTACTGAAAGTTTGAAACAAATATGTTTGGAAGATCCTTAGAAAACATGTAATTAGTATGATAAAATTAAAGTTTTGGGAATCGAGCGACAAAGATTGGATTAACTTTTTCGTGCATTCCAGGTCCATAGGATGAATTATCTTCATCCTCTGCAAACTCCTCCTCCAGCTTCCTCTTGTTCCTCCTCCTGTTTACTCTTGCTTGTATTTCTAGACTCTTTACAGCCCTGTCTGCAGCCCGAAGGCGTTCCTTGTCTAAAGCAAGCATCGCTCGTTGTTGTGTTCGTAGATTTTGCTACCATTTTCTTCAGTTGCAGTTACTGCAACACTGTTCCAAAAGGTGGTCATGTATGAACACTTATCACATTTCAGTTGTATTTCACTAGCAAGTCCTACGTGCTTTATTATGGAGAGTTCCAGACCAACTTCACTACAATGAATACATCTTACACAGTTTGAAAAAATTGCTTTGAGAGCCGACATATCAAATATTTCATTCACATCCGATTCGCCCATAAAACATTCATAGTTTTCACTCATTGAACCAAGCTTCTTCTGTGAAGTATTTTCATTCCCACTTTGATTGCTATGGGCAGGTGTACTTGAGAGGTTAGGTTCAGTCACTTGGCTATCGTCTTTATTATTTATAGTAATAACACATACCTTTGGCTTTCCAACATTTCTCCTTTTCTTAAAAGCCTTCAGAGGATTTCTAATAACTTTACTTTTACTCATTATTATACTTCAACAAAACAGAGACTCAAGAAACAGAATTAATTACGAATATTTTCGAGATAACGACAGAGTAAATAAACATGAAACAATCGACAATCACACCAGCGATATATATTGAACCATCACAGGTTAGCCACAACACATACTTTATCTCACATCACTAAAATGTACCTGATCAACACGGACGTTAATAATAACACCATTTGACAGCAGTTTAACAGCGCCACAGTCGGTCACGCCCATGTAGAACACATTTCAAAAAAAATTTAAAAATAGTTGTAGTCTTCGGAATTGAATAACTCATATATCTATTAAAAGGTAATAGTCTGCAGATTCAGAAAACGCAAAAAAGTAAAAATTTAACTTTTCTTGATTTTGAGCCTTTCCGGAGCCCCTTAAACATCACAAAGTGTTCTGTAGGATCCGAATCAGGACTCTGTGCAGGCCAGTCCATTACAGGGTTGTTATTGTCTTGTAACCACTCCACCACAGGCCGAGCATTATGAACAGGTGCTCGATCGTGTTGAAAGATGCAGTCGCCATCCCCGAGTTGCTCTTCATAAGTGGGAAGCCAGAAGGTGTTCAAAACATCAATATAGGCATGTGCTGCGATGGTTCCATGAAAAACAACAAGGGTTCAACCCCCCCCCCTCCAAGAAAAATACGACCCTACCATAACACCACCGCCTCCGAATTTTACTGTTGGCACTACAAACGCTGGCAAATTACGTTCACTGGGAATTCGCCATACCCACACCCTGCCATCGGAATCGCCAAATTGTGTACTGTGTTTCGTCACTCCACACAACGTTTTTCCACTGTTCAGTCGTCCAGTACCCTTTTGTGGTGTACGTGTCCGCCTACGTTTCCCCTTCAGTATCACACTGGAAACAGTAGACCTTGGGATATTTAGGAGTGTGGAAATCTCGCATGTAGACGTATGACACAAGTGACACGAAGTCTCCTGACCACGTTCGATGTACATGAGTTCCACGGAGCGTCCCATTCTGCTGTCTCACGATGTCTAATGGCTACTGAGGTCACTGATATGGAGTACCTTGCAGTAGGTGGCAGCACAATGCACATATTATGATAAACGTACGTTTTTAAGGGTGTCCGGATGCTTTTGATCACGTAGTGTACTTCTACAGTTTTTCGCAACTGTTTGTCAACGAAGCAGAAGTGGTAATGTTAAAACGTGGGCCACTGGGAAGTTTTTTGCTGTGAAAGAGTTTGTCATTATGTTTCAGCATTACCCACTGCACTGGCCAATTTTTACGATGGGAATTACGACTTGGAATCCGCAGTGTAGAAGCTGCTAAACCATCCATCGGTAGCAAAATCTCGTCGACGGCTGCAACACGTTGCTAAACATCACAAAAGGACTGAAATATTTATTTCTGTTGTGAAGTTCAGTATATTCTATTTTTTATAATGACATACGTATTGTAAAAGTCATGATTCTTCGTCTTCTTGTACAAGTTAATACAAGGTAAACGTTTAAATGCAACAACTTTTATCACAGTGTTGTTATTTCAGTAGATGTTTAGTGTGTCCTTTTCACATACTGTTACATTTGATCAGCAATATTTTCAGATTATAATCTGGATATATGTGGGTCTACATAAAGTGCGTAAAAGTATTAATATCATATTAAACATCGCATCAGATTGTGTATAAATTCCCGTGTATTTTATTACATTGACAACCTTAATAAGATCAGTTGCATAAGAAGACAACAAAAGGTATTGTGCACGTGTTCATCACTAGAAAAAAATGTTATTACTTTGGTGTTCAGAACATACCATTTTACTGATTCCTGGCGTGTGGCAAACTAAATTTATGTTTCAACAAAAGTGCAGGAAAACCTTTTCGTTAAGTTGCATTGCAGTACTATCAGTTCAAAAATCCTTCACGTTGACAATTATCTGCAAACATCAGTGCAAAAATTGTGGTCAATTATGTGTAAAGATAATGTTAAAGAAAGATGTTCATTTAGGTTATCTTTTTCTTTTTCTTCTTTGCACATAAAATTGTCCCAAGATGAAAATGCCGTTTGCTGCAGTAACTAAAGTAATACATGTGTAGTATCCATTTTCACCATATACAGTTTACGTCGCTATTTCCAAGTGTTTTTTGACTTTTATTGTGTGCTCTCCTCCCAATTGTTTGTTTGCCAAGTTACGGTATCGGTTCCAATTATTAAAAATTAGAAACTGCACACGAGTGTCCGCCCTTTGTAATTACGAGTCCAATCGCGAAACGCAGTGTTCTACAGGCGAAAACTGATCCAAGTAAGGATAGAACTGGGAGGGGCACTGCACGTGCCTTCCTGGTGATATGAGTTTCTTATATGGAGATCGCGCTTGGCGACTGTGTAGGCGAGTCTTGCAAAGACTTTGTGAAAGTTAGGAAACAGAAGTGGGAACCGTTTTCAAAATTTTAAGATTGAATTGGACAAAGTTATTTGGCAATATTTGGAAAATTGGGGTAAGGTCGACGTTCAACCAGGACTGGGCCAGCCAAGGAAATCAAATGTGTCACGATTTCACATATGATCACGCCTTAAAGACAAAGAAATATGTCCAATGTGTTAAAAATTTGTATCCAAAACGCATTCCTCGCCTGTGATAAGCGAAAAGGAGTGCTTAGTTGATTCGTTCATGTACCCACTGTCAGTCTTTGTATTAAAAGTCACTGTTTAGTTTTTCTTTATAGTTTAGTTAACTGATCATTATTTGATGCCATAACATATGTATGAGATTTTTCTATTATTTAAGTTGTATCCGTCTCTGTTTAAGAGGCCAATGTTATTGTTTGAGCCTCGCCCGTTGGTAAGACCATGTTCCATTTTTTAATGCAGAATGACTTAATATGGACTCGCATTCGGGAGGACACGGTTCAAACCTGCGTCCTGCCATCGTTATTTCGGTTTGCCCTGATTTCCCTAAATCGCTTCAGGCAGATGCCGGGATGCTTCCTTTGAAATGCCACGGCCGACTTCCTTCCCAATCCTTCCCTAATCCGATGGCACAGATGACCTCCCTGCTTGCTCCCTCCCCAAAATCAACCAATGAACCAACCAACCTCCAGAGTTTCCATAAATGGAAGCTTCCTTAACAATAGTTTAGAGAAACATATAAGTAAATAATTTAGTTCTTTTTAAGGGCGGGTTCGATAACTACCCCACGAAAACTACACAAAGACTGCGTACGCATGTGCGTGAAGGAAGAACGGCATTTTCTACACTATATTTGACAAGAACCCTAAATGGAAATATTCTAAGAATGTCCGAAAAAACGAGGTTATATCTCCTTAACAAGACACGTTCAAAACAATTAGTGGCAGTACAAAAAACGTAATTCTCCATGGTGAAATGAGTCTCCAGTGTCTTTTAAAATAATGATATAGATTTAATGGTGTTATGAAGAACACTAAATATAACTTCATTTTACAGAATGGATGGAAATTTGTAAGTAGGCTGTTTAGCTTATTATGTTGGTAACGCCACGTAGCGCTCTGTATGAAAATCACTGACTGTGCTGTGTGCAGTCTGTGTCTGGTTGGCATTGTTGGAGTATTCGCTATTGTAGTGTTGGGCAGTTGGATGTGAACAGCGCTTAGCGTTTTGCAGTTGGAGGTGAGCCGCCAGCAGTGGTGGATGTGGGGAGAGAGATGCCAGAGATTTGAGAGCAGACGATCTGGACTGGACGTGTGTCCGTCAGAAAGAGGAAATTTGTAAGACTCGATGTCATGAACTGATATATATATATATTATGACTTCTGAACACTATTAAGGTAAATACATTGTTTGTTCTCTATCAAAATCTTTCATTTGCTAACTGTGCCTATCAGTAGTTAGTGCCTTCAGTAGTTAGAATCTTTAATTTAGCAGGCAGGATTGGCGCTCGCTGTACTGCAGTAGTTAGAGTAACGAAGACTTTTGTGAGGTAAGTGATTCATGAAAGGTATAGGTTATTATTAGTCAGGGCCATTCTTTTGTAGGGATTATTGAAAGTCAGATTGCGTCGCTCTAAAATAAATATTGTGTGACAGTTTATTGATGACCAGAATAACTAAAGAGAGAAACGTATGAGTGCGTTCAGTTTTACTCAGCTGTTTTTGTATCAAACAACGTAGAAGTTTACCAGCACAGTCATATTTGATAATTTTTCAAATGGGACGTTACAAGTTGTGCTTGTGAATAATTCTAGAAGTGGCGAAAATATTATTTACTTCACAGAAATCACAATTGCAGTTCCACAGAGTTTCACTATGTGTCCACTTTTATGTTTAACATACATGAATGACTTACCACAAACTTTTGGGGGATTAATTATCAACATAGCAGTGTACGCACAATAGATCGCAAGCACTGTGTACCCGTAAGTGGCAAATATATTTCTTCGTCTTTGTCGAAACTCAGCTTGTGATCCAACAACTAATCTCTTAAGTGCGAGGTGGAAAAAAGCCAACGGTGTTTACTGCTTTCGATGACGTACATACGAGGGTTGTTTTTTAAGTAAGGGCCGTTTTTATTTTTAAAAAAAGATACAGATACTTTTGTAAAAATACTTTTATTTTCTGATTCTACACACTTTTACCTATTTTTCTTCGTAGTTGCCTTGTTTATTTAAGCACTTGTCATACCGTACAACTAAGTTTTTAATTCCCTCTTCCAAGAATTCGGCCGCCTGCTCCGACAGCCAAGAGTTCACGGCCGCTTTCGCTTCATCGTCGTCATTGAAGCGCTGCCTACCAAGATCGTGTTTCAGGTACCGGAAAAGGTGAAAATCCCTAGGAGCAAGGTCGGGGCTGTATGGTGCATCGCCCAAAACTTCCCAGCCGAAAGAATCAATCAATCCCGAGTCTTTTGAGAGGTGTGAGGCCTAGCGTTATCGTGCAGCAGCAAAACTCCTTTCGTCAGTATGCCGCGCCTTTTGTTTTGAATTGCTCTGCGGAGCTTCTTTAGAGTTGCACAGTAGGCATCTGAGTTGATTGTCGTTCCTCGTGGCTTAAAGTCCACTAGCAAAACACCGCGCCGGTCCCAGAACACAGTTGATATAATCTTGCGCTTTGACAGCGTCTGTTTGGCTTGGACCTTAAAGGGTGAGGTTGTGTGTCGCCATTCCATCGATTGTCGGTTGCTTTCGGGAGTGATATGGGATACCCATGTTTCATCTCCTGGGACAATTTGACTCAACATGTCATCCCCTTCTTCCTTGTAACGAATCAAAAAGTCCAATGAAGTGGCAAATCTCTTCCCTTTTTAATTACTATTAAAAACAGTCTTGATCACGATTTATTTTACAAGGTGACCGGTTTCGACCACTACTGTGGTCATCTTCAGACCATTGAGTGGGAACCCCTTTCTGTTGGAGAATCACTCAGCATAAAGTCCACTAGCAAAACACCGCGCCGGTCCCAGAACACAGTTGCCATAATCTTGCGCTTTGACAGCGTCTGTTTTGCTTTGACCTTGACGGGTGAGGTTGTGTGTCGCCATTCCATCGATTGTCGCTTGCTTTCGGGAGTGATATGGGGTACCCATGTTTCATCTCCTGGGACAATTTGACTCAACATGTCATCCCCTTCTTCCTCGTAACGAATCAAAAAGTCCAATTGTGATTCTCCAACAGAAAGGGGTTCCCACTCAATGGTCTGAAGATGACCACAGTAGTGGTCGAAACCGGTCACCTTGTAAAATAAATCGTGATCAAGACTGTTTTTAATAGTAATTATTTACAAGACATTGATCACAGCTGTTCCCATAATGCATTCAAAAGCAATTCTTCCCTTTTTGGTCCTCTGTGAGGAGTCTGGGTACCCACCGAGAACAAAGTTTCTTAAAGTTTAGGTTTTCAGACACAATTTTGTACAAAACCGATCTTGAGACTTGTGGAAATTCCAAAGAAAGAGTGGAAATTGTGAATCTTCTGTCCTCACGAATCTTTGTTTCGACTGCAGTCACCAAATCATCAGTGATCACAGAGGGCCGGCCTGAGCGTTCTTCGTCATGGACGTTTTGACGGCCATTTTTAAACTCTCTAACCCATTGACGCACTTTACCTCCACTCATTGCATTCAAGCCATAAACTTCTGTTAACTGACGATGAATTTCTGCAGCTGATAGGCTTCTCGCGGTCGAAAAACGTATCACTGACCGTGTCTCACACGCGGCGGGCGATTCAATAACCGTAAACATTATAAAGTAGCACAGCGATGCGTTCACGTCAGCTATAGAGCTGCAACTTGCATCAGTGTGAACGGAAAGGATGCCGCCAAGTGGTGTGGTGGCTTGTTGCGGCGTCCGCGCGAACTACGGGACTAAACGCGCGAACGGCCCTTACTTAAAAAAACAACCCTTGTACTTCAAACCATGTCACCACGATAGTGGCTGCTAGTGGCAACAAGTTACTGGAGGTGTCCAGTGGTGAACACAGCATGAGAGTAAGCAGTTGAGTTGGACTGCTTGGTCGACGAGTAACTTCAAATGGTTCAAATGGCTCTGAGCACTATGAGACTTAACATCTGTGGTCATCAGTCCCCTAGATCTTAGAACTACTTAAACCTAACTAACCTAAGGACATCACACACATCCATGCCCGAGGCAGGATTCGAACCTGCGACCGTAGTGGTCACGCGGTTCCAGACTGAAGCGCCTAGAACCACTCGGCCACACCGGACGAGGAACTCACAACAGTGCTACAGTGCTGGTGGCGTTGATACAAAGCAGAGCAATGGCAACGATCAAGAAATGAAACATTGCATTACACCAACAACAACAGTTTCCGAAGTTGGCATTTCTTCAGAAAGGAACCAAAGAATTTTCGCAGACTGAGACAGAAATGGCAGAAGAAATATTAGCGATTCTGCAGGGTGAGTGAGTGGTATGTGTGGTGTCGTATACGCTCGACTGTGCGCACAATATGCGTGACAAGTACAATGATGACGATACTTGTTTAACAAGTGAAAGTGGTACTGAAACACCTGTGGGGCCATGTAGTTCAGCATCCTTGTGAGACAGGTAGCCCCAAATACTGTCTCCAATGACACGTAGTGAAAGGTAATGATCCAAGGAGAGTGTACTAGACATAATTACGTACATGAAACATCATCCGCAGCATAGTAAAAGAACATATATGGGCAGATTTCCAGTAAGTCCGCATCAGTGGTACTCTGTACTACCTAAGAATAACTACGGATTTTCCAGGGGAGACAAGACACACTTGTCACAAAGACTGGTGTTTGCGCATTTCAAGAATGCCCGGTGCATTTTACAGGATGTCCATGACACGAACCCAATATGTTGTGCACATCAAACTGCGCGCGACACGGATAACAGTGCCATCAAGGGAAGCATTAGATGACTGTATAACTTGAAACAGTGCTATAGAATTGGAAGACTAGATAACGAAACTTGTAGCGAAGAGTAAACTTGACGATGGGAAGCAAAATGCGGAATTGGTCCGAAAATTTGTAGATGAGATAAACAAACTTATGCCATCGTTCAAAAAGGAATCTGTTTTCCTTTCCGAGCTGTCGAGAACTGAGGAGGAAATGAGAGTTGCAATCAAGATTAACAAAGAAGCCGGCCGGTGTGACCGAGCGGTTCTAGGCGCTTCAGTCTGGAACCGCGCGAATACTACGGTCGCAGGTTCGAATCCTGCCTCGGTCATGGATGTGTGTGATGTTCTTAGGTTAGTTAGATTTAAGTAGTTCTAAGTCTAGGGGACTGATGACCTCAGATGTTAAGTCCCATAGTGGTCAGAGCAATTTGAACCGTTAACGAAGATCAGTCCCTTCGCATTCGTGTACTATTATGTTAATCTGGATGGTACATTGGCTGGAAAATTGTCTGTTGTATTGTGAGAAGCCGGACGTGCTCTGTCCTCTACGATTCTTTTCCGTGCGGATGGTCTTGCAAGAGGAGTATGTAATATTTATGTCACAGCAAGAAAAAGTGTTAAAATGAGCATAAGAGAATTGCAACTGCTCTATGAGTACCATTTTTGGTGAAAAAAGCTTGCTTTTGTTGATTCCTGGTCTCCATAGAAAAAATGCAATTATCCCTCCTGAAAAGAGTGTGTTATTGCAGTTGATACCATCTGGGACCCCTGGACAAATTCATCCCCTGGATGTTGGTTTTTTCCGTGCCTATAAAACATATTATCGCACTATCTGCAGCTACACCTTAAAGGAGAGCTAGTTCCACGATACGCTCCTCGACAGACTCTTTCCTATCGTTTGCGTCCCATCACAATACATCAATTCCCATACCCCATTACATCAATTCTTTACGAATGGGTACCTAGCTGAACGTCGTGCACGGTTTTTGACTCTCGAGGAGATGGTGCGAACCTTTGTGGTCACTGTGGCGCACCATTTTTCATTCGGTGATCACGATGTACTTTAATGGTTTGTTTTGAAAAGTGCTTGGATTTCGAAGATATCCATTTTGTAAAGTAAAATGTAAAGTTGATCTCTGCACCTCCTGGACCACCACTTTCTGTCGCCCTTCTGATGCACATTGTGAGTTGTTAGCAGCTAATGTTTTTTTTCTGTCATAATTGTCAATACAATACTTTCAAAGACTGAACATGAGCCCTCACACTCAATGGGTTCCTAGTAAGTCTTTGTAGCCGGAAGTTTCTCATACGTAATGTTCTCTCCGTCTGTTCCCTGATAGACGGGATACTGAGGTATCCGAATAATATAGGTACGCTATTTTTGGGCGATTATTTTTGGTATTGTTTTGTATATAGAATATTGAAACTTCTGCTTAACTTCAGATAAGTTTCACCAGTCACAGTGTCCAGATTCAACACGATGTTATGTGACACTTCGTAGGTTCTGTTTCGATGAGTCATAAACGCACTGACCTTTCTTGAGCTCTGTGCTTGGAGTCAAGGGAAATTCAGCTTGAGACGTGTGAAAAAAGCGAGCAACTTCCTCCAGATGCCACCTACGTGGTAGCTTTTCCACGTACATCCCAAAGAAGTGATACTCATAACTTAAATAAGTTACGTAGTAAAATGTATTCCCGAAATTTTAGACATCTACATTAATTATTTCTTGGTGTTGGATACTATTTTCATCAGTGTAGTTCCAGGGACTTTGGTCACGGTGGCTTAGCATATAATAATGAAACACGCTATACATCATGTTTAACCTTATCTCTAACGTTGCACAAAATGTTTGGGGTAATTGGAATGCACGCTACGGTGTGTCTGGATCGAATCTGTCCTTGAAGTAAACAAATTATAACATTACGTTGTGTCACTGCGGTGCCACTTGCTTTTCTAATGGCTACTGTTGACACTATGAACCACAGAAACATGCCGCAAACGACGGTTTCCCTCCGGGTAGCTGCAGGTAGTGGTCTGAAGCCCAGTTTTCTTATGACTGTACATTCTCGTGACCAACGCTGACAGCAGTAATGTAAAATTGCCAATTTGCTACCTAGTCTTTCTGCTATATTGCATAATGAACATCCAACTTCTAGTGACTCTGTTACACGACCCCTTTCAAACTCAGTGAGCTGCTGATAATGGCGTCTTGTGACTTTAAAGGCGTTATCAACTGAGTACGTCCAACTTCAGAGTGACCAATGCTCACGAACTGTACATTGTTTATTTAAACGAAGCCTGATTTGCATTCTCATAGTGACACTACTAGCACCAGTCTCATACGAGTGGAGCAGAATTTGGATTGATGTCGTCTTTGCCGGCCAAAGTGGCCGCGCGGTTCTGGGCCCTGCAGTTTGGAACCGCGAGACCGCTACGGTCGCAGGCTCGAATCCTCCCTCGGGCATTGATGTGTGTGATGTCCTTAGGTTAGTTAGGTTTAAGTAGTTTTAAGTTCTAGGGGACTAATGACCTCAGAAGTTGAGTCCCATAGTGCTCAGAGCCATTTGAACCATTTGATGTCGTCTTTCACACGTAAAAACACACCTGAGAACGTCGTCTTCCCTTGCACAACTCGTTTTGGCACTGTGAATCTTTTCTATCAGTGAAACATACACTACTTTGTAAAACCTAAGGATGAGATAGATAAACTAACGTAACAAATCAAGTGCTCTGTACAAATCAATCATAACGTGGAAGCATATTGCCATATGTCTTTCTGTTGTACACAAAAGATTGGGTGATAGGTGGCGTGGGATCAAAATGATTTTAGATCTAAATGGTGGCCCCACTGTACGAAAGAGCTGAGGCAAACGGTAAAAGACAGTCTGTATTCCTGTTGGTAAAAACTCTTCTCCTGTGCTCCTAGCCATGTTTTCACTGCACGAATTACGCTCTCATAATCTGGAAAGAATGTCGCACGTAGGAAAATCTCAATTGGCTCAAAGAGATGGAAACCAAGGGCACCAGCACTGGGCTATAGGGTGGATGAGAATCACTTCCAAACCAATTTGACGATGTTTTTCCAGGTTATTTAAAGGAAACCTGATCTGCAATCTCATAGTGGCAGTACCAGCACCAGTCGCATATGAGTGGAACGGAATTCGGATTGATGTCGTCTTTAACATGTAAAAACACATCTGAGAACGTTTATCTTCTCCTACACAACTCCTTTTGGCACTAGGAATTTTTTCTATCAGTGAAACATACACTACTTTGTAAAACCTAAGGATAAGATAGATAAAGTAACACAACAAATCAACTGGTCTGTACAAATCAATCAACGTTCTGTGTGGGCGTGCATTGTCTTGTTGGAGCAAGGTTTCTTCTGGATTATTGCCAGACCAAACAAATGGGCAACGTCACTTGAGTTTGTTCAGGAACTTCAAAGCTGCCTCTGCTTTAATGAATGACTCTTTTGTCAAAACGTCCACGAGAATTAGACCAAAATTGTCCCATAAAGGCTGCCATTGCCTGTAGAGAGGGCTGGCTGGGATTTCTTCCTTTTTGCTGGCTTTGAGTGGTGCCACTCCAGGGACTGCAGTTTTGTTCCTGTCCCAAAGTGGAGCTCTCTTATGAGCATTTGTGGAACTCTCTTATGAGCATTTGTGGAACTCAGTTTTGAACATCCAGTAATCTCATTCGTTTCACACACACCTCCGAAGTTCACTCGTAGCTACAGATTCAATGGTCGGGTTGTGATACCCTGGTGTGGATGAACAGTGACATCCGCGCCATCCGCCGCTCTAAGAGCAGTGACTGTGACAGGAGGTCTCGAACATGTCAGATCGTGGAGCCCAGTTTGTGCACAACTTGATGCCTTACCTCTCATGACCCATAGCCCAACGGCACTCCTATTACTGCGTTATTTTCATACAGGACTTTCGTAGCACTTACGGATATTTGTCGACAACGTTCTTATTTGTGGAACCGTTAGCTCTTCACAATTTGACATAACACCTTCGTTTAAGTCAGCATCAGTTAGTTCACTAATATCCGCTGGTCTTGTATTTGGTCTATAACACCCACGGGGAGATGCTTGATTTACAATAGTAAAAAACGTATAACCAGAAACAAGGGTTTATTACGACCCCAGTTGAAAGATTTAATAACAAAGGAAAAAGCTCTTCACATTGAAGTAACAAAATTTCTCAGCACTAACACGGATATGCGTGGAACATACAGTGAATAAACGTGTAGGACGTGAAGACTATGACAATATCGCTAAAGGGAGTTGAACATTCGGCGCAGCTGGGCGACAGGTACGTCTCGAGATATTGCTGGGAAGTCGCAGGTTCCGCTGCGATGGGTTTCGACGGGCCGCTAAGAGCCGGCACAGGAATTGGCCCAGGGCTCCGGTAGAGAGTAATACCGACGTGTTGGATTGCACCGCCCTGTACATCCGGCGCACGGACGAGTTCATGCCGATCCAATTCTGCAGACGTGACATGGCGGAAGAAATAGGTCCCTGGCACGGAGGACCTCCGGGGGCACTTGTTCTGCCGTCTGTCGTCCTCGTTGTGGTCGACGTAGACCAAGAAGACAACGCCTTTGGTTATGCAATCCCGTGATGCGATGGTGTCTGGTGGGTTGCCGATCACTTTAGGCGAAGGTCGGATACGTGGCAACGTGCAGCTCTAAGACAACTTTCACGTCGACCTGAACTGAGCTCCTTTGATCCGGACTTCTGCAGTACAATTCGTGGTCGGTTTGTAGAGTGAGCTCATCGTTGTCACGCTAATTTCAGCACGTGAGCCCATTGAATTTTATTGGGTGGCGAGGGGAGGGGAGAAGAAGGGAGCATCCAAAATACTTAACAGGAAGAAACCTGTTCACGAAATCTATCCCTCATTCATGTCATAAATACTGTGCTTCCATTTATTGACCCACTCGCTTGTCACTAAGCGCTCCTCCAACGTGACGTTGACGGTATCTGCATCTGTTCTTCACCAAATAGGAAAAGGCAACAGTGAACCGATCAACATACAGAGTTTATTCTCCTCCCCAGATGGTCACGTGGGTCATGTGGCCGTAACAATGAAACCACGTTGCAAATATCGGAGCAGCACTGGTGTTGTGTTAGTGAGCAAGGGAGGAGCTTCAGATCTTAAATATTCACTATTTCACCATTTCACACTGCCATAAGCATTTATTTTAATTGTAAAGGAACATTATAGCCATCCCTTACACTACACATGAACGTAGATCAATGTAAGAATTTTTAGCATATTGCAGCCCCGTCAGCAACTGCGATAGATTAATATATTGAAAAATTCACCTCAGTTGCGAAAATTTTCTGGTCTTTACCCAGGTTACGGCTAGAATAATCTAGTCTTCTTCAGAAGCATAAAATTACTATAACATTCCAGAGTAAGGCACAGTCACCACGCGGTTGCCGCTGCCAACCGACCGCGTGCTGAAGTGATGCCGGGGAGGGACTTCAGTTAAATTGTTTTAATTTGACGTGGTACCACGTTGCTATAGTTTTTAATCTTTAATGTTGACTGTGCCTTACTCTGGCATGTTATAGTAATTTTATGATTCTGAAGAAGGCTGGATTATTCTAGCGGAAACCTGGGTAAAGACCCGAAAATATTCGCAACTGAGGTGAATTTTTCAATACATTACCACATGAATGTACACGAACTCCTCTTTTTTTCCCCACAAGCAACAATTCAGTTACAACACGTAGCAAGTAAGGAGTGCCTTGCGTAGATGCCACTTTCATGGTTCTCTACAGCTCGGCCATCTGAGGTAATTATTGGAAACTCCTCGCACGTACAGAGAAAACACAAATATTGAAACACCTTAAATGACGTATTCCTACAAATTATGTTACAGAGCGATGTTTAAAAAGTTCTAAGTTTTTGGAGGATGAAATTCAGAACGTTCTGATGTCAAGAAAAGAATGGAAAATATGAAATAAAGTTCGTACAGCCAGCACTGTGCTGTAGAAACCGTACGAGAAATTACAGGGAGAGATTTTCAGTAAACATTTGGGCTGGAAGGTATTTGAACTTCCCGTAGAGTTCTTGAAAATAAAGGCCAACAGCTGTTGTATGAACCTGTAATAGTACTACTGTTTTCAGAACGTTATTTAAAATATATCGTAAGCGACAGAGTTTTTGCGTAACAGGTACTGTCACACGGAATTAACACCAAATACCCAAATTGAGTTGGATCGTTGTAGTATGCCCTCCAGTTTTGTGCGTCTATAGTGTGACTAATATTTTTTTATATTTTAATACTCACTTTGTTGCACTTTTACAGTATATCTTTATTGTAAGAACGCCTCCAGAAGTTCTTATTCAGATTATTTACAGTTCTGTGCGTTATCCGTCTCTTCCGAGTAAGCCGCGCAAGGTGTTTACTTGTGACTCACGCACTTGCTCTATTCTGTTGGCAGCAACCGTGACATTTCTTATTGACATACTACACATCCGTTCCGGAAAGACACATTTCATTTGCTTTGCATCCTATTACCATTCCTTTATTCATTCTAACTTATTCTAGGGTCCGTGTGCTGCTTTCAACTACGTCCTGTCTTTTCATCGCTGCTGCTGTTGAATATAACCGTTCATCTTTAATTCATTTTTCCTGGTTTAGTTACTTTATTAGTCTTCTTTTAGGGCTGCCGTTGTTTTATGGCCGTCTTCTTCATTCTGTCTGATTTAAATTTTAACTTTAGTGACTAATTCGACGAAAATACTATAGTCAGTGATAAAATCAGCTATATTTGTAAAAATTATTTATCTCTAAAATCGAAAGCGCTACCCTACCTTTTGATTGTGCTTTATACTGATCCGTTTTATGTTTACGTAACACCATGTTCGAAAGACCGCTATTTGTCTTCATGTGGAACCATTTGTGGTGTGCCCCCATTCAGGACCGTTGTCCTCCACTGCGAGAGGCTTTATGACAGATTTGTGATTTAAGAGGATATTCTCCTGCATACTACATAACAGGGATGCACTATTTTAACATATTTTAATATATTTTGACATTAGTAAAATGGTTCAAATGGCTCTGAGCACTATGGGACTCAACTGCTGAGGTCATTAGTCCCCTGGAACTTAGAACTAGTTAAACCTAACTAACCTAAGGACATCACAAACATCCATGCCCGAGGCAGGATTCGAATCTGCGACCGTAGCGGTCTTGCGGTTCCAGACTGCAGCGCCTTTAACCGCACGGCCACTTCGGCCGGCTTGACATTAGTATTTTGGACTCACATTTTAATATCACCTGCAGATGGGACATATTTCCCGAAACCTGTTAGCGTTTTCCTGTATAGAAACAACTAATTTATACAAAAAAATGGCTCTGAGCACTATGCGACTTAACTTCTGAGGTCATCAGTCGCCTAGAACTTAGAACTAATTAAATCTAACTAACCTAAGGATATCACACACATCCATGCCCGAGGCAGGATTCGAACCTGCGACCGTAGCGGACGTTCGGTTCCAGACTGTAACGCCCAGAACCGCACGGCCACTCTGGCCGGCAACTAATTTATACAGCTGTAGCGGATTTTATCATTGATAACGAATAACAGTTGCGCATGTCACTTCAACGG
Organism: Schistocerca serialis cubense; assembly: GCF_023864345.2. Taxonomy (NCBI): domain Eukaryota; kingdom Metazoa; phylum Arthropoda; class Insecta; order Orthoptera; family Acrididae; genus Schistocerca; species Schistocerca serialis. Next base: position 216,098,833 of record NC_064647.1, on the reverse strand, counting down.
AGATAAAGTTGTCATAATCTGCCTCGAAATGATGGGACGTCGAAGCGTTGAGTATTTTCGAATAAGTTATTTGAAAGTAATTGACTACCATGTTTAAAGCTCTCATAAGCCCATGTTCAGGTGTCGCAAATGTGCTGTGGCGCCCGAGCCTCGCAGTGGCTTTTGAGAGCTGCAAACCGGTCGTTATAGTAAATCAAATTTACAACTGAAGCCGTAATTTGAACCTCTAGGTTCTGAAACTAATTTGGGGCATTAATTACTGAAGGACCCTAGCGTCAGGCAGATGAAAGCTCCACACCCTTACGTGAGCTGTCCGGGTGTACAAATTTGCCCTGCAGAACCTGTTTCCTTTGCGCCCGCTCCGTGCGGCGACAGGTGAACATCGGCGTGAGGAACGAGCCAGCAGGCGGAGCACCATTAGTCTGCCGGCCGTGCTGTCGTGTTTGCTAACCAGCAACATTTGCCCCCGGAGCTGTGCTGTTTGCCGACTCTCGCGCCGCGCGTAGTTTGCGAAACTGTGCAATCGCGGAAGGCGGTCAGCAGGGGTCAGGCGACTGCCGCTGCTACACGGCGCTTCCATCCCGGTGATTGAAACCTTGTCTGGCGTCAGGTGTGCCCAGTGGCGCGTAATTACAGCGCTCGGTTCCGTCTGCCGGCACACGTCGCGGAAGTTAACTGGCGAGGTGTAAAGTGCATGAAATTGGTGATGTCGAAGTGGAGAAGCATTACACGCAACTACTTCTCCTATTTGATACACAGTCCCTGCCAGAAGATGAGAGGTACACTCAGTCGCAAAAGTACTCGGACAGCAAGTAACGGGGCATAATTTTGCAGTTTGCCGCATGAACAAATACAGAAATTGCACTTTGTAATATATTTGTGACTGTGGGTACGATGTCGGAGCCTGAAACACGTGTCAGATACGAAGAATTGTTTTAACATCTTCAACTTTTGTAGTCCTGTCTTCCTCAGTTGCGTATAATGTTACGGTATATTGATAATTTTTACTTATGGACCGTCTGACAGCGACTGAATAAAACACAATTCTAGTGCCATACGCGTTTCGCCTTTATTTTCTGCAAGGTATCATCAGGGGCCTAGTATATGTACATATGTTAGCTATTTAATTTACATTTTTGTCACTGTGCCTATAGGTTATAAACAGTTCTGGTGGTTGGTATTTTCTATTAAGTATTAATGTTTTGAATTGTACTTACAGGTTGCGTGGACAATTTCTTACATATTACGCTCCTGTTGTATTTTTGGTGTTGTTCTTCTTCTTATGATATGCCAATTTGCGGTTTTTTCACATTCAACAGCACTATGAACTGAACGCTTGTTCCAATGCAATGTTTTGGTTTCTGTTGCCGACTGTCAAATGTTTTTGACATCACACAAATGCATACACGAACAGATCACAGATACTTCAATAATTACACTCGAAAGTTTGGCAATAACATTCGATCTTTGGCAAGACACTTGCGAAGTGGGGCCGAGACAGTTTCAGATACGTTTTTACAGTCTGACGATAATTTATGGATTTGTAGTTTTAGCTTGGTGATCTCCACTACCGACAAACTGTAGTTAGTTTTATTCTGAAGAAGGTTGGGTTATCCCGACTGAAACTTCGGTAAATTCTGGGTAAACAGTGCAATTGATGCGAAACGTTTAAAATATTTACGTAAGAGACAAGCAATAAATCAGTGAGTCAGCTGCCCCTTTCCATGTGCCTTATGCAACCCACAACACCTTCGAAAACCATGTGCGAAAGTGTTGTATTCTCTCGCTCGCCATGTGCAAATTACTAGTGCCAGGAAAAAAAAATGCGGCGCAATTTTGTGGTATATTTAATGATGCTAAATTTTGTACTGTGATATGTTATCGCTAGAGCCCAAAGTTTTCCGAGTCATTCAAGATAAACTGCGGGTACTTTGAGAGTACTATGTCTGTCATGGTACAAATTCTTAATACTGTGTGCTATCTCACCGTGTATTCCAGTTTCCTTCAGAGTCTCCAACACCTTTCCCCTGTTCACAAATCAAACACTTTCTTCATATCCAGAAAAGCTAGCTGAGGGTCTCGTTTCTCCACATAGTATTTTTTTCATTGATTGGACAAAATCAAAAGCTAAATCAGCAGTCGATTTTGTGCGGAAATAATCAAATGTCGGCTCACCCACCTACATATGTATATAAACGCTAGAATTTACGCTTAGAAGGTCAGGCCGGCCGGATTGGCCGAGCAGATCTAGGCGCTACAGTCTGGAACAGCGCGACAGCTACGGTCACAGGTTCGAATCCTGCCTCGGGCATGGATGTGTGTGATGTCCTTAGGTTAGTTAGGTTTAAGTAGTTCTAAGTTCTAGGGGACTTATGACCACAGCAGTTGAGTCCCATAGTGCTCAGAGCCATTTTTTTCTATGGGACTGATGACCTCAGCAGTTAAGTCCCATAGTGTTCAGAGCCATTTCAGCCATTTCAGCCATTTGAACCATTTGAACCTCCAATGAAAGCTCTCAGTGTCACATACGAACCGTTAGCTGTTGACAAACTGCCACAACAATTGGTCAGTTCACTTCTTATTCCTTGTCCGGCATTCATTCCTGATGTATTCGGATCCCGAATCATGAGTCTAGCACCTTTATTTCGAATTGTATCACACATGATAAACACACCAAAAACAACGCACATACATAACGATGCTAATGAAATACGAGCGTTTTATGCACAGCACAAACCGAACGCAATTGAATACCTCCACACAAGACGCGATTTAGCGCCACATATACAGGCATAATAATCCGAGATCGGCTTACATTAGATTAACCTCGGTGGACATTGAGTGAGGCTGAATTGCTGCAGTAAGCAATTCATCGTTGCGTTTCTGTGACCACAGTCATAAAAATTGGGGTGGAACCAAGCGTTGTGGCATAGCACAATGGTTAACACACTAACCTGATATGTGGATGGCTGATGGCTCAAATCTCGTCAATCTAAACGAATTGTTGTTCTTTATCTGTAAAACTAGTCAAAAGGGTTCAATTATTGTGGTTATTGAATCAGTTTGTTTAAATGCAATGCTTTTATATCTAATTATCTGCTGCATCATTTCCACCGTTATACTAACTCTTTTATTAATCTTATTTTTCTTCCTATCGTCTGCAACCAAGTTCCCACGAGGACTGCTCATCGGCTGGTAGCACGTGAGCTCGCTAGGAAACGTGAGGATGTTATAAGGTAAACAATGAGAATGGGAAATTACAGTTCGCTTTTGGCGCACAAACCGAATTTTTTCTGTCTTAAACTTTCTCGTAGAGGTTAGCTTTAATCGCTGTTAACAAAGCCATAGTGATTTTTGTTCTACCGCGGACTGTTGACCACCTTTCCCTGGGATACATAAAACATCACGAAGCTGCGGTTAGCGAAGGAAACGAGAGTATATTGAGGGCTACAAAACGCATCGTCTACCGCAGTTTGGTCACTGTGCTCTTAAAATCAGCTGTCGACAGAGCGACTCACATTTTCGACATACCTCCACAGTGTTTATGTGTCACCTATAACAGAGCGGAGCCGGCAACCGATGTGGCAACACTGTAGCAGCGAGCGACAGACGTCAGCTATCAAGTAATTTTAATCGAACTACAGATCCACTTCCTTGCCTTTATCCGTAAAATTACGAGATCCCTATCAGCTCACAATATGGGGCGACCGGTTTTGGGAATATGCAACCCTAGGGCTGACTTCCCGAAACTGTTAAGCTGAAGAGCACCCCTTGTTCTTTGGATCTTAAGTTTAAGAACCTACAAGTTTGGCATACATTGCGTTGCGTTGCATTGAGTTCTGTAGCCTCCAGTTCTTTCATATTTGTCTACGCTCTGAAGTAAATTGCTCTATAGCCTAAATCGCAGCGTATTGTTGGTCTGAAATACGTCATAAACTTTAAAGCATTTGAAAATGTACACTTTCTGAGGACTGAAAACCACAGCAACAAATAAAACGGCAAAATATGTTGTGAAAGAACTACTTAATCAGTCACTGGTAACTCTGTAACAGCACGTTGAGGGTCGAAAAATTTGATAGCAGCTTGTAACAACCAGCAGAATGCAGTTGCGAATGAGGTTGCTGGCACATGTGGCTACATGACACACAGCTTCTGTTTCCTCCCGCCGTGAGGGGTTTGTGTAAAGATGAACCAGCCACCGTAACTTCGGTCTGTTTGGAAATGTCACGAATGAAGGAACCCTGTTTCATTGTTTTCCTGACAGTTAAGTTCATTTCTTTTGTTTTCATAATCATGCAGATCGAATTGAGACGCTGGAGATAGGCGATTGCCCAAAGAGCAATCAAGTGTGGTCACATGTGTAACAACATTGTGTTTCTGATGTATGGGATTCTGTTGTAGACATTTTACTTTTGATACCTCCATGGGGCCAGTGGCCGTAGCTAGGTATGGAGTCAGCTGGCGTAGTTATGCCAACAGTCTGCATCGAACAATTTCAACAAGGAATGCTACACAATCGCTTTGAATACATTTACGTGATTGTCTAGTGGTGTCCATCTTGACTCTGAGAAGATTGTCGAAACCTCTACGTCTACATCCACATAGACACTCCGCCAGCCACCGTGCTTCGCGTGGCGGGGAGTACCCTGTCATTTCCTTGCTGCTCCACTCGCAAATAGAGCGATGGAAAACGATTGTCTATATGCCCTCGTATCAGTCATAATTTCTCGTATCTTCGTGGACCTTACGCGCAATGTATGTTGGCGACAGTAGAATCGTTCGACAGTCAGCTTCAGCTGCCGTTTCCCTAAATTGTCTCAATAGTACTTCTCTAAAAGATGTCGCTCTCCTCCAGGGATTCCCATTTCAGTTCCCGAAGCATCTCTGCAACAATTACGTGTTTTTCAACCCTATCGGTAACAAATCTACCAGCACGCCTCTGAACTGCTTAGATGTCTTCCTTCTCTCCGACCTGGCAAGGATCCCAAACCCTCGAGCAGTACTCAGGAATAGGTCGCACTAGCGTCCTATCTGCGGTCTCCTTGACAAGCGAACAACTCTTTCCTATAGTTTTTCCAATAAACAGGAGTCGACAATTCGTCTTTCCTACCACACTTCTCAATGGTACCGAGGTTCGTTATTCACCATGGTCGAGAAGGTGTACGGCCAGAGTAAAATTCTGCTAAAAGTGAATCCTCATTTCCATATTAACGAGTTGACAACTCCCACTAATAACGATGTAAAAAAATGTAAATGTCGTGTGACCAAGGGCCTCCAGTCGCGTACACCGTTCGCCAGGTGCAAGTCTTTCGATTTTACGCCACTTCGGCGACTTGCGCGTCCATAGGGAAGAAATGATGACGATTAGGACAACAGAACACCCAGTCCTTTAGCGGAGAAAATCTCAGACCCAGCCGGGAATTGAACCCGGGCCCTTTAGATTGACAGTCTGTCGCGCTGACCACTCAGCTACCGGGAGCGGACACTGATAACAATTAATATAGAAGACAGCGCCGCACATAGATGGAATCTGCAATTATTAGACTTCTGGATTAATGCATTGAACAGAATTCTAACTTAAAAACTGCAGACAGCTATAATAGTAAGCATAGCTTGTTGTTCCTGAAGAATTTCGTTTTCGTTGATACATTTCATACTGTTTTTTTACACATTTAGGCAGAATTTGGTTTTGTTCAAGGATTTTTCTTCCTGGGGAATTTTTATTTCTTATTTCTTGAAGAATTTGTTTTGTGGAAAGGAAGTTTTGAGAAAATTGAATGTTTTTCTTCGAAAATTCCTCTATTCTACCACATCCATATCATACTATGCTAACTCATACCTACAGATATGCCATCCATTCAGACTCCAAGATTCAGCTGGTATAGTTGCAAGCTTTTAAGAAAAGTGTTTTTGAGGGTGAGGGGAAATATGCATTTAGTTAATGGGTCCTGCAAGGTTTTCTAGTCAGACGTTCAGGCATTCACGCATTCTACAGAGTATCATAATAACTCCAAGTATTGCATAAAATAAAAACAAAACAGAAAAGGAAATAATTTTGTGCCAACCAGCCCTCGTCTCTCTTACTCTGCAGTGCAGTGAATACAGTATGTGAACACGTTAACCGTAGGATGGTATAACCTTGTGGCTGTTGGATGAAGCTTTTTTTCCTTCCCTTTTACACCGTCATCGTATGATCACCTTTAAATATTAGTTCCGCTACGGTGACGTTACGATAGGTAGGTTACCTCACGGGGGAGCCACAGCATTCGGAGCTGAACGTTATGGGTCTATGCGCCATAACGGCTCGAAGCAAATCACCTGTAGTCGGCGTCCCTCCGCCGTTACTGGCTGCCATTATGTCAGGGAAGATCTAAGACCGACAGCGCTTCACCGCCGCCCGGCAGCCATTCTCGTATTTCAGCCCCACAATGCACCGCTGCGTCAAAACTTGCCGAATTACACCTCACACCAATCTTCACTGCTTGGCTACGCTCCCGAACGTAGGGTACCTCGCTTGATCAAACTGCAGTACTGTTCTCTACTCGCCTGTTCGTTTACTTAACTTAATACTGCAACTACCTATAATTTCCACAATGAAAGACATCATTGCGCGATTATTTTGGTTATTTTGATTTATGTTATATTGAGAATATATATATATATATATATATATATATATATATATATATATATATATATATATATATGTGTGTGTGTGTGTGTGTGTGTGTGTGTGTGTGTGCGCGCGCTAAAGTACAACTCATACAAAAAACAGACACACGTCATTGTACTACGACTGTATTTTATTTGGCATATCGCTACATCACTAAATTCTAGTATTTTCTATCATCTCAGATTACAAACTAATACATACGTCTACATCTACATCTACATGATTACTCTGCGAGTTAAAAGTGAACCTCTAAGTCAGCACAACATTCAAATGCAAACCGTAATTATAATAATCCTACAAACTATTAGCATGCTTCCAGTGGGACACTGATACATAAGCCAGTCCCGGTGGCCGAGTGGTTCTAGGCGCTTCAGTCCTGAACCGCGGGACTGCTACGGTCGCAGGTTCGAATCTTGCCTCGGGCATGGATGTGTGTGATGTCCTTAGGTTAGTTAGGTTTAAGTAGTTCTAAGTTATAGGTGATTGATGACCTCTAATGTTAAGTCCCATGGTGTGCAGAGCCATTTGAACCATTTGAACACTGATACATAACAATAACATGTGACAATTTTCCACTGATTTTGTAATACTTTACTGTGAATTTCATTCAGACCAACGCTAGCGAAGGGGTTAAGGCGTTGCCTTTTTATAGTGCAACCAGGTAACCCACATTCCACATAGACATTGATTCATTGATGCTATCCACGTACAGAAGACCCTAGAACCGCGTGTATTCCGCATTGCGATTAAAATATCTCCTCTAACGAGTAAGTACGCAGCTCGTGGTCTTGCGGTGGCATTCTCGCTTTATGTGCAAAGGGTCCCGGTTTCGATTCCCGGCAGGGTCAGAGATTTTTCCTGTCTCGAGATGGCTGGGTGTTGTTGTATCGTCTTCATCATCATCATTCATCCCCCATTACGGTTGGAGGAAGGCAATAGCAAACCACCTCTGCTAGGACCTTGCCTAGTACGAGGGTGCGGGTCTCCCGCAATGTCCCCTACATTCCTCAGAGCATGCTACCTCATCATCTAAAAAGTGAAATGGTGGTGGTTGTTGTTGATTTCATTCCAAAAACCGGTTTTATGAAGCGTTAGACAATCCTCTATCCCCTACAAGTCACTTTATCTTCTCACAACAGTTCCGTAGTATCCTTTTGAACGTGCTTAAAATACTATGGTACTCAAGTATTGTCCTTCGTCTACGACTTTTACGCTAAACATTTTCCAACATTACCAACTTTCCGCTTCTTATCCGTTTTTCACATCAAGTTTTGCTATAAATTTATTACCTACCCAATTCTATTTCAGTACCCTCAGCATTATCTTATGACACAAAATTTAAAAATCTGTTATTCTTGTCTGTCGCGTTAATCATTCACGTATTACTTTTGCAGAGGTAAACACGAACTGCACCCGGAAGTTTAGGTCATTGTTCAGGAATTTTTTTCTGAATATTTCCATATAAAGTAACTGTGGTATTTGGTGGCTCGTTACAGAATAAAATTCGAGTATTATTTTCATGAATAAAACTGTCTAGATCGCTTAATAAATTTCCTTATTTAGTACACCGTTTTTACTACCGCTATCATCAGATGTTAGACTAACGACTTGGAAACCAAGTTCCAGTGGCACCAGTAAAAGCCTATGACTAATTGGGGCGATAAGGCACAGCATTTTAGTACTGACACTGCACCTTGCTCCACAAGTTATAATTCTAAAATCTGACCATAGCAGTGGCCGAAACTACGTAGTGAATATAATTTGGAAACCATTCTAGGTGGTTTTATTCACTTCATATTCACAATGATCACATAACCATATAGGACATTTACTTCCTTTGTTAAGATTATGATTTAATCGGTTTGAATTCTGATATAATTCAATATAAAAATACGCAACATGGAAATCCAAAATGTCCCTTGGTCAACTCTATAAATAGCCCAGCACACAAACTGTCACAAAAACTGAATAACATACAGACGAAACATTATATATATGAAACAAGATAATCCATGAAAACAGCATGATACTAGCTAGAAAATTAAGAACCATAAAGCTCCCCGAAAATGCGCAGTTTATTTCACTTGACATCACCACCCTTTACTCAAACATACCTATACAAGAAACTCTAACAGTAATATAAAAGAGCCTTATACAACACAAGAAACATTCATACACAGAGATTTTCGAATTTATGGAACTCCTTCAGCTAATCCTAAGTTACAACTAGTTTACCTTTAAAGGCAATATTTATAAACAACCAGATGACCTAGCAGTGGGGTCATGTATATCTGATACCATAGCTGACATATACATAAATCACTTAGAACAAAAATTATTTAACAGACAAGAACCTTGTCTAAAGAAAGTGGAATGTTACAGGAGATATTTAGATGACACACTACTATTAGTGAAAGGGGATACCAAAGACATCGCAGATATTCTAAATTATTTCGATAATCTACGTGAGAAAATCAAATTTACAGAGAAAGATGAGCAAAATAAAAGTTTCAACATTCTGGATCTAAATATTCCAAGACACAACACCACATGCACATTCAAAATTTATATAAAAACACGATGACTGACACCACAATCCCTGCAACCTCATGTCACCCAAATATCCATAAACAGGCAGCATACAGGTCAATGTTTCATAGAGCAACAAAAATACCATTGAACCAAGAAAACATGTAACAAGAAATAAAAGTAGTGAAAAATATTGCAGTTGCCAATGGTTACAATGTTTCCATGGTTGACACAGTCCTAGACAAAGCGAGGAAAGACCCAGCTGCAAACAGCACCACAGAAGGAAAAAAGAAAAACAAATGCATATCTAGTATCCCATATATAAGAAATCTATCACATAAGATTGCAAATAGTTTCCAAAATCACAGAGTAAAAAGTGGGTTTTCTACATCTAATAAACTACAACAAAAACTAATACATAATATAAAGTGTAAGTGAGACGGAAGAAGACGCAAAGACACAACTCGACAACTTAAGTAAGATAGCTAGAAAGGTGGGACTGCGGATAGCCTATAACAGGACAAAGACATTAAATACCACTGCAGACTGAGAAACACCGGAAGGCACTGTGGAAACGGTGGAAAATTTAAGTACCTGGGAGAATCTATAACAGGAAGGAACTGGAGCAAAGAGGGAATAACAGAGATGATAAAGATGATGATGTCAGCCTTTTGTATGACGAGAGAGATACACAATAAAAAGAATACATCCACAGATGCAAAGATAAGGCACTACAATGCATCGGTGAGGAATGCAGTATTATATGGCACTAGGAGGAACTGGGGCAGAACAACTAGAGAAAGAAGAGAGAAAAATACTGAGAAAAATACTAGGTCCCAAAAGAGGTGGGGAGAGGTGGATGCGAAGACCTAGGGAAGAACTGTACCGGAGCATGAGACCAATATCCAAGGAAATCAGACACAAAAGGGCATCGTTTGCTGGACATGTAGTTAGGATGAGTGTGGACAGAATGACGAAGAGATTGTGGGAAACAACAGAGAAGACAAGGGGAAAGACAGGAACCAAGTGGGTTGATGAAATTCGGAAGGACTGGTTGGAATTGGGGATCAAGGTCGAAGGAAAGGAAAATTGTAGGAACAAATATCCATCGTCTAATATGCCGGAGATCAATGACAGAAAAGAATACAGAAAAAGATTAGAGTGTCATCAGTGGAGCCGACAAGAGAAACGGACACTGAAGACCTCGGAAGAAGAGCGAGAGAGAAGAAGGGAAAGAATGAAGAGGTTCTGAGAGAAGGGGAGTAGAATGCAGTCCATGAAGGGGCTACCCATGGTCCTACAGAGGCCGTAACGCAAGAAGAAGAAGAAGAAGAAGAAGAAGAAGAAGAAGAAAGTGTAATCATGATCCATATTCAGACACTGGAATATATAAGGTAACACCCCAGGTATGCTTCATGTTGTGCCTAGGACAAACAGGCGTAAATTTCAACACCAGGTTCACAGAGTACTTTAAAACCTACATAACACAACAAACACACTACGTCAGCGATAGCAACACACGTACGTAATACAGGACAATCATTTGGAAAAACAGAGCAAAATGTCAGAGTACTCCACTGACTAAATAAAGGACATACAATGGATTTGCTAGAGGAACTGGAGATATTTCATATTACAGAAAATATGAAGATAAAATATTAAATGAAAAACTTGGAAGTGAATCAGTGAATTTCTTCAGATGTTTCGACAGTATACTTAAATAAAAATAGTAAAACATAGAAATAAGCACAATTGTAAAATCTGTATAAGTAATTTATGAGCCAAAATGTTAAGATAAATAATCTCTATACAAAAGAATATTATAATCTGTGGAAGACCTATAATGTTATCTCTGTGGACTGGTAGTAAAAATATCATTGTAACTGTTTTGTTTATATGAGATATTTTCGATGTTTAAAGTGTACAAGAAGTTGTGTGTGATGTTTAGTGTATGTGATACTCTGCACAAATGGACCATTAGAAAACTTTAAGTACAAATTCTTCTAAATTTCGCCACTAACTTCACCAACAGAATCGATAACCAACTAAAATATCACGTGTTTCTTATATATTGCAGTAAAAGTCAACGAATAAAAGCAGACTCTCACACATTGACAACATCAGTAGAAATCGCATAATACACACACCAAAAAAAACACTTGCATTAGGGAATCTTTTTCCGAAACGCGTTGTGCGAAAAGTAAATAAAGAAAAGTCGTGGCTGGTAGCAGAAGATTTATTAATAAATAAATCTCTTAGTTTGAATTCTGTCTGTAAAACTACCTCCACAGCTGTGAATTAACTAGTGTACTTATTCCTCGCCTAAACACCCGTCCATGTATTTCCTAGTATATTATTCTTAAATATTTCACAATAATAACTATGCGTTTTATGCCACCAGTTCACTAAAAAGTGCGTTTATTCTTTATCTGTGTTGCAGGTGAGTGAAGCTGCTGAGCCTGCATTTCGTTCTCAGTCCAGCAGACAGGGAGTTGCGTATAATGACTACATCTGTTGGTAAGAGTTTGCTGCTGTTGCTATGAAGTGTATACCAAAATTAACGTTAAGGATTCTAAAACTATAATCATAACGACTAGCTGCCTTCGACTATGCTCCTTAACCTGACCGTGAAAGACATTTGGTAGTATTACTTCCTGTTTCTGTAGACTGTCACAACTTTCAAAGCACATAGACTGTCCTAACACCTTTGAACTATTTGTCCTCACGTGCTGAGTTACGGTTGTACCTTATAACTGGGTTTTTATATGATATTTCCTTGGTGCCGTTAATTTTGACGCACCCTCTAGTTTTATACACACGTTCATAAAGTGTCATATCTGGATCCAATGTAAGATCAATCAAATATGATGTAAAATTATTATATAAGGGACACCACTGTGCTGGTTTCTAAATGGCTGCTGACATAAAAGTATCACGAGAACAAAAAACGTTGTATAAAGTAAGTTATTAATACACTACTGACCATTAAAATTGCTGAAGACGCGAAATTTAACCGACAGGAAGAAGATGCTGTGATATGCCTATGATTAGCTTTTCAGAGCATTCACACAAGGTTGGCGCTGGTGGCGACACCTACAACGTGCTGACATGAGGAAAGTTTCCAGCCGATTTCTCTTACACAAACAGCAGTTCACCGGCGTTGTCTGGTGAAACGTGCCTCGTGTAAGGAGGAGAAATGCGTACCATCACGTTTCCGACTTTGATAAAGGTCAGCTTGTAGCCTATCACGATTGCGGTTCATCGTATCGCGACATAGCTGCTCGAGTTGGTCGAGATTCAATGACTGTTAGCTGAATATGGAATCGGTGGGTTCAGGAGGGTAATACGGAACGCCGTGCTAGATCCCAATGGCCTCGTATCACTAGCAGGCCTCGTATCACTAGCAGTCGAGATGACAGGCATCCGCATGGCTGTAACGGATCGTGCAGCCACGTCTCGATCCCTAAGTCAACAGATGGGGCGTATGCAAGAGAACAACCATCTGCACTAACAGCTCGACGACATTTGCAGCAGCATGTACTATCAGCTCGGGGACCATGGCTGCGGTTACCCTTGACACTGTAACACAGACTGGAGCGTCTGCGATGGTGTACTCAACGACGAACCTGGGTGCACGAATTGCAAAACGTCATTTTTTCGGATGAATCCGGGTTCTGTTTACAGCATCATGATTATCGCATCCATGTTTGCCGACATCGCGGTGAACGCACATTGGAAGCGTGTATTCGTCATCGTCACACTGGCTTATCACCAGGCATGATAGTAAGGGGTGCCACTGGTTACACGTCTCGGTCACCTCTTGTTCACAATGACGGCACATTAAACAGTGGACGTTACATTTCAGATGTGCTACGACCTGTGGCTCTACCCTTCATTCGATCCCCGCGAAAGCCTAAATTTCAGCAGGATAATGCGCGACCGCATGTTGCAGGTACTGTACGGGCCTTTGTGGATATAGAAAATGTTCGACTGCTGCCCTGGCCATCACATTCTCCAGATCTCTCACCAATTGAAAACGTCTGGTTGATGGTGGCTGAGCAACTGACTCGTCACAATAAGCGAGTCACTACTGTTGATGAACTGTGGTATCATGTTGAAGCTGCATGGGCAGCTGTACCTGTACAGGCCATCCAAGCCCTGTTTGACTCAATGCCCAGGTGTTTTAAGGCCGTGGTTGTTCTGGATATTGATTTTTCAGGATCTATGCATCCAAATTGTGTGAAAATGTAATCTCATGTCAGTCCTAGTATAATATATTTTTCCAATGAATACCCGTTTATCATATCTATTTCTTCTTGATGTAGCAATTTTAATGGCCAGTAGTGTATATGATATGCAGATTAGTAAAATAATTTTGATTTTGTAACAGAACAAATAGAAGAATTCTTAGATAACATCATTTACTACCACATTCTAAAATCTTTGAATAATGCAATGACGTCGAGAGTGTACTGTAATATTGTCAAGTGGTGTGACCAATTATACAAAAACAAATACCATACATATTGATATCTACGAGCAATCGCTCTATTATAAAGAAAGGATATCCACTGTCAAGAATCACATCAAATTATGTTTTTCGTAACATCTGAATTTATAGTGGCACCTACAACTACTGAACATTTGTAATTAACCTCTAATACAACTTTAATAAATGTTTGTATTTTCTAAACAGTGGCAGTGTAGTGTACAGTTCACAGCAGTCCCTATACACCCATCAAATTTCGGTGGTAGTTCATTGACGTTTCATGATTACTCTGGTTGAGGGAAGCAGTAGTGTCTGGTTACAGTTTGCGGAGTAATATTGTTAATACCATTTTGTCGATCTGTTACTGCAGTTGCTTTGGATTCCACAAAAATAACTTTCACACCACTGAGGGTGCTTATAATATGTTTTTTTTCCTTTATTGAGTTTCGATTCCCCCTGAAGGGGGCAGGGTGGCAGCAGCTTATTACGCCGCTCTTCAGCCTACAGAATTCGTTTTAAAAAGATGAAGATAATAAAAAATAATAGTTGGCGATAAAATCGGTGACTTAAAGGTAAAATGGCAGAAAATTCTGAAACTTAAAACATAAAACACAGGGTTGATGATGCTAATAAAGTACACAGGAAGCAGAAAAATAAGACAGACAATTAAAAAACACGGCGACAGTCTGGTTTCTATTCGCAAGAGATATAAAATGCACACCCAGCGACAGCATGATTTCTGTTCGCAACACTGTGGAAAGACGCACAACACTCAACACTCACTTAAACACTGCACTAAACTTGGCACAAATATGACATACCACAGCCGAGAACAGGTTGGGGAAACTGGACAGATGACGGGAAAAAAAGGAGGGGAAGGAGAGGGAAAGTGAAGGGGGGAAAGGAGCCAATGGAAGATGAGGATCCATAAGAGGGGTGTGGGGTGCTGAGCAGACGTGCCAGGGAGTGGGGAAGGCAGAGGAGGGGAATACAAAAGGACTCGTTTGGGGGGGGGGGGGTGAGAAAGGAGATAGGGAGAGGTTAAGCAGGGAGAAAACACGGGATGGAAGGGGGGAGGAAGAGGGAGCCCAGGGAAAGGATGGCGGAAAGGAGGGGGGGGGGGGGGGTGAGGATCAGAGTTGACAGGAGGGATAAATGGTGGGAGAGAGGGCATCATCTGGGAGGGGAAGTTGATGGAAGCCACTGTGGGGAAGGAGATGAAGGGAGTAGAGATGGAGGTTTGGGGGGGGGCACAACAGTGAAGACACGGCAGGGGGCGGGGATGGGAGAGGAGAGGAGTTATAATATGCCATGAATCTAAGATACATGTATTCGTCTTGTCATTGGTGACCTTGAGAACATGTAAATATTCTGTGATATGTTTGCTGTCGCTGTCGAAACGCCTCAGCACAGTGTACTCTCGCGAACCAGTCTTTGGCCGGAAAATTATTATTCTTTTGTAAAACTAATGAAAATGAGCATGGAAGCGCCATAGAGGGTTGCGTTAACAGCCTCGGACCAGTGGACTCAAGTGTCGCGACATGTGGGTTACAATAAGAGACATGCCAGTGGACTGCGCAGCGAGGATTGAATCGCTCAACGTTAGATGGCGCTGCGCAGCCGTATCCGAGTAGCAAGTGGGCCGATGTTACCAGGCCAGAGCAACTCACTTATATTGGCAACGTGACATGGCGCAGGGTTTTAACGAGAGTGGAGGCATATGCACTGATGAGCGAAAACAATATGACCACCTGCTAAATAGCTTTCTTGTCCGTCTTTGGAACGAATTGAAACACTGATTATGTGTAACAGGCTTGGAACAGTTTGTTGGTAGTTTTGTGGAGGTATGTGGAGGAGGAGGAGGAGGAGGAGGAGGAGGAGGAGGAGGATGAGATTAGTGTTTAACGTCCCGTCGACAACGAGGTGATTAGAGACGGAGCGCAAGCTTGGGTGAGGGAAGGATGTGGAAGGAAATCGGCCGCGCCCTTTCAAAGGAACCATCCCGGCATTTGCCTGAAGCGATTTAGGGAAATCACGGGAAACCTAAATCAGGATGGCCGGAGACGGGATTGAACCATCGTCCTCCCGAATGCGAGTCCAGTGTGCTAACCACTGCGCCACCTCGCTCGGCGGAGGTATGTGGCATTGGATGTTTACGCATGGGTAATGTCATTCGACTAAATAGCGGGACGCTGATTTTCATATGTGATGATGACGCCTAATAGCGACACAGATGGGTTCCATAGGATTTACATCAAGTGAATTTGATAGTCAAGAAATTCACCTCCACTCGCTGTAATGCTCCTCAAACCACTGTAGCACGGTTCTGGCTCCGAGACACGGCCAATTATACTGCTGAAAAATGACATCGCCGACGGGGAGGACATCAAGAGTGAAGGGATACAGGTGGTTCGCAGGAGCCAGTTCGTCTTCGATTACCACCACAGGTCCCATGCAAGCGGAGAAAAATGTCTCCTATAGCACAACTCCTGCCAGCCTGAATCCGTTGCATGCAACACGTTTCGAGCCACCGTTAACCTCGAAGTCGGCGTTTGCGGACACGACCATCCACCTAGTGTAGCAAAAATGTGATTGATACGAAGAGCCGACACGTTTCGATTGATCGAAACCCCGTTCCCACTGCAATCACAATATACGATGTTGTTGCGTCAAGGGGTATGTCTGCTGCAGAGCGCCATGTTCAACAATGTACGATGAACGGTGCGCTCCAAAATACTTGTGCATGCACCACCATAGTGCTCTTTTAGCACAGATGCCATAGGTCACCACCTATCTCACTTTATAGAACAGAGAACCCTCCGAACCAAACGATTTGTGAAGAGTCGTGAACGTCACAACCTTTAGCGGCGTAGGTGCTCACGTCAGTAGCACGTGAACACTCGACCAGCTTGGCCGGTCTCGAGATACTTGTTCACAAGCTCTGCATAGTAATAATCTGCCATTTGTCAATGTCGCTTATGTCAATGGAGTTCTGCATTTGCTGCCCATGTCTTTGCTGTGTTGATCCCTCGTTCGTGTCTGCTCAACTTACCTACTTTTGTTACCGCATCACATGTCCGCAACACCACCAGGCGGCACCGAACATCGGGCTGGGGAGTGTTTATGTTTTGGCTCACCAGCGTAAATAAGTCTGAATTTTAAGGTGTGGATCAGTCCTCGTCTCCGGAAGCCAGCAGTACCACCATGACGCCAGAACAACGTCGGGGGAACTCCGAGGCGACTTGTTGCAGCTCTGGGTTAGAGACTGGACTGTGCCTTTTTGGTGTCACAGCTCTGCCATTTTGCTAGCGGTACTCGGCGCCACAACACCAGTCACCAGTTTAGGGACCTCTGAGACCAAACGACACCGCTGGAGTCGCGCGCATGCCACCCCTGCGGTCGCGTGCGAAACCGAGGGGCCGCCTTCCAAGTGGAGCGCCATAGCAGCCTTACTTGATACACCACTGACGTCAACGCCCGTAGTCTACAGAAGCTGCCGGCGTCAGCAACTAGAGGCGAGGAGCTCAGCAGCACCAGGTTCAAGCCGCTGTCCATTCACTGGTCCAGACAGAGTGAGTGAGGAGCGGAATGCCTGCTTCTCTGTGCCGTCTACCAAGACAAAGTACTTCATAATGTTGACAATGTTCACCTATGGACATTCTCGCCTCTGTGACAACCAGTCACCAATCCAAATTCATCTCCTGTCACAACGGGGTCTTAGAGTCCGTCAGCACTGTTTTTTTAACAGGAGTAATAAGGATAGGCTATTATGAATCAGAAACCTCAGGCCAGATACTGAAATCAATGTTCGAATCGTTATGCAGACAACAGAGAAGAGAGAAGAAAGAAGAAACGGCAAGGAACATGGATATAATGGGACGTAAACTGAAACTACCGATACCACACGTCAGCTTTATCCCATAACGTACTGATGCAGTATAGTTTGGTGTCATACATACCTAAACCAAAAACAATATAGCACTGGCAATATCTCTTCACTTAATCCTAGGATGCCGATGCTATCAAGAAATTGAATGTCACGGAGGACATACACTATGTAATCAAAAGTATCCGGACACCTGGCTGAACCACGTTCACTCTCACAGACATACGTTCAATCAGGTGCTGGAGGGTTTCTTGGGGAATGGTAGCCCACTCTTCACGGAATGCTGCACTGAGAAGAGGTATCGATGTCGGTCGGTGAGGTCTGGCGCGAAATCGGAATTCCAAAACATCCCAAAGATGTTCTGTAGGATTCTGGTCAGGAGTCTGTACTGGCCAGTCCATTACAGCGATTGTTACTGTCGTGTAACCACTGCGCCATAGGCCATGCATTATGAACAGGTGCTCGATCGTGTTGAAAGATGCAGTCGCCATCCCCGGATTGCTCTTCAACAGTGAGAAGCAAGAAGGTGCTTAAAACATCAATGTAAACCGGTACTGCCACGGGAAAAAACACGGAGTGCAAGCCCCCTCCAGGAAAAACAGCACCACACCATAACATCACTGCCTCAGATTTTACTGTTGGCACTACACACGCTGGCAGATGACGTTCACCGTGCATTCGCCATATTCACACCCTGCCATCGGATCGCCACCTTATGTACGGTGATTCGGCACCCCACACAACGTTTTCCCACTGTTCAATCGCCCAATATTTACGCTCCTTACAGGAAGCGAGGCGTGATGTGTGGCTTATGAGCAGCCCCTCGGCAACGAAATCAAAGTTTTCTCACCTCCCGCCTAACTGTCAAGGTACTTGCAGTGGATCCTGATGCAGTTTGGAATTCCTGTGTGATGGTCTAGATGGATGTCTGCCTATTACACATTACGACACTCTTCGATTGTCGGCGGTCTCTGTCAGTTAACAAACGAGGTCGGCCTGTACGCTTTTGAGCTATACGTGTCCCCTCACGTTTCCACATCACTGTCATATAGGACACAGTGGACATAGGGATGTGTAGGAGTGTGGAAATCTCGCGTACAGACGTACGACACAAGTGACACCCAATCACCTGACGACATTCGAAGTCCGTGAGTTCCGCGGAGCGCCCCATCTGCTCGTTCACGATGTCTAATGACTACTTAGGTCACTGATATGGAGTACCTGGTAGTAGGTGGCAGCACAATGCCCCTAATATGAAGAACCTATATTTCTGGGGATGGCGGATACTTTTGATCACATGGTGTAGTCTTCGCGAAAACTGTCGTCTGACTGAATCACGAAAGTCTGATTACATTCCAGCAGTGTCCTTACATAAAGGACAGTAGTCATTGCCTCGGCATGTAGAAAATTCAGTACACCTTGGTCTGGTACGACTGTGCAGTACGATATTTCATACATCTTGTTGAATAATACACTTAAAAAACGTGCAATACACTTTTATGCTCTTTTTGCTATTTCGATCTGTGCCAAAAATGGTATAAACTCTTTTAAGGAAATGAAAGCCACGTTTGAGTTTGTTTCTCAAATAATAATAATGACTGATTAAATTTTTACAACGGTTCGTTGCCCTATAAACACAGGTGGAAGAAATCGCAATACCAAGAAGGAGCTGATGTAGTTTGTCGATGTTTGTCACGAATGCCTTTTAGCCAAGGTAAGCTCCATTATCAGCACAGAATAAAGTGCCTGGCAGTGGGTTCAATGAACCACCTTCAAGCGGTCTCTCTACTGTTCCCCTCTCGAACGGTACGCGGGAAGAACGAGCACTTAAATTTTTCTTTGCGAACCATGATTTCTCTTATTTTATCGTGATGACCATTTCTCCTTATGTAGGTGGGTGCCAACAGAATGTTTTCGCAATCGGAGGAGAAAACTGGTGATAGAAATTTCGCAACGAAGAACGCCTTTGTTTTAATGATTGCCATTCCAATTCACGTATCATGTATGTGACACTATGTCACCTATTTTGCGATAATTGTTCTTTTTCGATGTCATCCGTCAGTCCCACCTGATGCGGATCTCACATCGCACAGCAATACTCCAGAATAGGGCGAACAAGCGTAGTGTAAACAGTCTCTTTAGTAGACCTGTTGGACTTTATTATTTATGTATGTATATTATATTATTTATGTGATTTATGTAATTATATTATTTATGTATTATATATACAATATTATTTATGTGATCGTTCCATTTTAGGTTATTTGTAATTGTAATCCCTAAGTATTTAGTTGAATTTATACCCTTCATATTTGTGTGACTTATTGCGTAATCGAAATTTAGCTGATTTCTTTTAGTACTCATGTGAATAACTTCACACTTTTCTTTATTCAGGGTCAACTACCACTTTTCGCACCATACAGATATCTTATCTAAATCATTTTGCAAGTCGTATTGATCATCTGATGACTTAAAAAGACGGTAAATGACAGCATCATCGGCAAACAATCTAAGATGGCTACTCAGATTGTCTTCTATGTCGTTAATATAGATTAGGAACGATAGAGGGCCTATAATACTTCCTTCAGGAACGCCGGATATTACTTCTGTTTTACTCGATGACTCGTCTATTACTACGAACTGTGACCTTTCTGACAGGAAAATACGAATCCAGTCGCACAACTGAGGCTATACTCTGTAGGCACGCAGTTTGGTTAGAAGACGCTTGTGAGGAACGGTGTCGAAAGAATTCTGAAATTTTAAAAATATGGAATCAATTTGACATCCCCTGTCGATAGCACGTATTACTTCATGAATATGAAGAGCTAGTTGTGTTTCACGGGAACGATATTTTCTGAAACCGTGCTATGTGTCAATAAATCGTTTTATTCGAGGTACTTCATAATGTTCGAGTACTGTATATGTTCCAAAACCCTACAGCAAATCGACGTTAGTGATATAGGCCTGTAGTTCAGCGGGTTACTCCTACCTACCTTTTAGGGTATTGGTGTGACCTGAGCAATTTTCCAGTTTTTACGTACGGATCTTTCTGTGAGCGAGTGGTTGTATATAATTGCTAAATATGGAGCTATTTTATCAGCATACTCTGAGAGGAACATGACTGGTATACAATCTGGACCGGAGGCCTTGCCTTTGTTAAGTGTTTTAAGCTGCGTCGTTACACCTAGGATATCTACTTATATGTTTCTCATCTTGGCAGTTGTTCTTGATTGGAATTCAGGAATATTTACTTTGTCTTCTTTGGTGAAGGAGTTTCGGAAAACTGTGTTTAATAACTCTGCTTAAGTGGCACTGTCATCAGTGACTTCACCTTTGTTATTGCGCAGTGAAGGTGTTGATTGCGTCTTGCCACTGGTGTGCTTTATGTATGACCAGAATCTTTTTGGGTTTTCTGCCAGATTTCGAGACAGAATTTCGTTGTGGAAATTATTAAAAGTATCTCGCATTGAAGTACTCGTCATATTTTGAACTTCTGTAAGACTTTGCCAATCTTGGGGATTTTGTGTTTTATATTGGTCATGCTTTTTTCGCTGCTTCTGCAACAGCGATCTGACCCGTTTTTTGTACCATGGGGGATCAGTACAATCACTTATTAATTTATGTGGTATATATCTCTCAATCACTGTCGATACTATCTCTTTGAAAACATTCCACAACTTTTCTGCACTTACATGATAAGATCGGAAGGAGTGAAGATTGTCTCTTAAAAAGGCGTTAAGATCCTTTTGTCAGCTTTTTTAAATAGATATACTTTGCGTTTCTTTTCGATGGTTGTAGGTGTTACGGTATTCAGCGTAGCAGCAACTGCCTTGTGGTCGCTAACCCCTGTATTCGTCACAACACTCGCTATTTGTCCAGAATTATTTGTTGCTAAAAGGTCAAGTATGCTTTCGCAACCATTTACGCTTCGAGTGGGCTCATGAAGTAATTGTTCAAAACAATTTTCTGATAAAGCATTCAGCACAATTTCGGATGACGTTTTATGCCTGCCGCCGGCTTTAAAGGTATAATTCTTCCAGCATATCGAGGGTAGATTAAAGTCACCACCGACTATAATTGTATGAGCGGGGTAGTTATTTGAAATGAGACTCCAGTTTTCTTTGAACTGTTCAGGAACCTATATCTTCTGAGTCGGGGGGTCGCTAAAACGATCCAGTTAATAGTTTAATCCGATTGTCAGTTATAACCTCTATCCATACTATTTCACGCGAAATATCTACTTCAATTTCGCTACAAGGTAAACTATCACTGACAGCAATAAAAACACCACCACCAACTATATTTAATCTATCCTTTCTGAACACTGTTAGATCTTCTGAAAAAATTTTGGCTGAACTTATTTCCGGCTTTAGCCAGCTCTCTGTACCTACAACTATTTGAGCTTCAGTGCTTTCTATTAGGGCTTGGAGCTCTGATTCTTTCCCAACACAGCTACCACAGTTTACAACTACAATACTCATCCTTTCTACAACCAACTTTCTGTGTTTTAGACGGACATCCCTTCTGTGGTTCCCTGAGAATCTCTAACCTAAAAAACCGCTAAGTCCCAACCACACAGCCCCTTCTACCCGTGTAGCCGCCTCCTGAGCGTAGTGGACTCCTGAAGCGGAACCCAGAAAACCAACACCCGATGGCGCAAGTCGAGGAATCTGCAGCCTACACGGTCACAGTAGGGGCGACATTCTTGCGATGATGACTGACGTCTCGCTAAACGCCTCACCGTGCATTTGTTCACTGCCAGAATTAGCCAACAGGTGGCAATCAACTCAAGAGTTGAAAAATTCAACTGTCTGAAATCAACCATAACTTCACAAATGAACTTCGGAACTAAAAATACAATCGCTCGATAAACCCATAGCAAATGGAGTACCAGCACGGGAAATCAGCACGTAGACACACTATCGTCCAAAAGTTCGGAAACATCTTGCAGCTTGCTACAGTGGAACGAGATAGTAGTGATCTACAGGAGTTATGGTTCACAATACAGAATAGTACGCTAAAGTAAAGGTGAACAATAAAAATCACAGTATTACACAGATAATTACTGTACATAGACGTGCATGTTGGAACTGCTCAGTTTTATGCAAACTGACTTTACTTGTTCAGGCAGTTTCCCTAAAGACTCCATTATTGTTCATGTGTAGTTCTGTTTGTACTGAGGTAGGAGACTCTGAGAAAGAACTTAGTACACTGAGCGAAGGTAATGGAACTGGAAATGCCATGTGGCTAGGGCCTCCCATATGGTAGACCGTTCGCCTGGTGCAAGTCTTTCGAGTTGACGCCACTTCGGCGACTTGCGTGTCGATGGGGATGAAATGATGATGATAAGGACAACATAACACCCAGTACCTGAGAGGAAAAAATCTCCGACCGAGCCGGGAATGGAACCCAGGCCATTAGACATGACATTCCGTCGCGCTGGCCACTCAGCTACCAGGGGCCGGACAGTGAAAGTTAAGAAAATGGCTCCAAAAGATAAACACTTTGCACCAAGGAAGCAACAGTGTCCGACAGATATAAAAGGAAGTGGTTTTGCATCAGTGGAGTTGTTAAGACCATACACTGGCATCGAGGTACTGTCTCCTACGGCTCCTACGATGATCCTCGTCGCTCAAGAGCTCCCAGGAAAATATCAGAATGTCAGAAAAGCAATTTGATAGTACCCAGTAAACGTAATAGACTCAAAACATTTCATGAACTGACAGATGAACGAAACACAGCTAGCGTTACACTAATTAGCGAGTCAACAATGGACCCCGCCGAGCAGAAAACAACTTCCAGTGTTATGTATGACGAAGGAAACCATTTTAGGGCCTTGTTGACAATAATTAATGGCTGTCATGGGGCACGACACACCAACAAGGAACAGCAGGGGGTTGGGAAAGAGTCACTGTTTAATCCAAGTTAGACATACGAGGAAGTAAACTCCGCCTATTCCTACGCCATTTACCCTACGAACACTTGAAATGTCAGTGCGTGGTTCCAAGTTTAAAGAACGGAAGGGGCTCTGTTGTGGTATGGTGGTCTTTCAGACAGAATAAAGTTGCAGACTTGCTGACAGTAGATGAAAACAGGAACAAAAAAGTTATCATGCCATTCTCTAGTGATTTGCCATGACACCTGGTTTGCGCCCTATTGTGAATGGGTTTGTCTTGCAGCAAGACAACGACCCGAAACATACTTTCCGCTTCTGTTGTGACCAAGTGAACCATAGATGTTCAATAATTTTGAAAAACATGGAATGACCTCCTAGTCCCCCGACGGTAGTCCAATCGAGATACTACGGGATGAATCGGACGGGATGTCCGAAAACGAGGACTTCCTGGCGTCCTACATCAAGAATGGATATTAATTCCAACTGACATCCTGGCAAAATTCAACAACTGCATGCCGAGAATATGAACAGCAGTGACTAAACCGAAGGGTAGCTGTTTTAAAGAATCTAGAAGTTTGATTGCTACATTTAACTATGTATCTTTTGAGCTCGTTAAAGATTCAGAAAACAATAAAACGCAATTCTACAATATAGGTCCTTTACAATGCCCATTATTACAATGTCCATAAACACTTAATATTTCCAAACGTATGGAGGGCAGCGTATGTATGACCAGTTAAATGTGTGTGTCAAAGAACAATCGAATACATGTTGGACAGATTGTTTTATTCAAAATACACTATGCTTCCAGTGGATTTTTCCTGCGAATGGCAAGTTTTCTGGTTCGAATCATAGTCCAGCACAAAACCTCAATAACTCACAAGTTGAAAACGTAGCTCACATATTCCACAGATTGCTAACCAATGGTCTACAAATTTACACACGGTGACTGATAAGCAGCAGGATACGCTTCTGTAGGTCGCGCTGGGAGGGCACTGATTCTGGTAACCTTGCGGTTGCGCCACAACTGGATCTCGCTCGGTACCCAGGAAACACCGCCTGGGAACGTGGGGCGTCCGTTGTGTTGGCAGCCGTGCTGCGCGCTACGTCCCTTGTTATGAGGACAAATGTTGCTGCTGCGAGCCGGGCAACCGTTCTCTGGCCGTAGCGCTGACTAATTACACTCTCGGCCACTGCTGCCAACCGTACCAGCAGCGCGCGCAGCATGCAGCCCCACTGCCGTTATCTAGCGCTACGCAGAATGTGAGAAAATCTTACACTCGCGGGCTTAGACGTCATCATTTTGAAACGAACTTCTTGGTCAGCTGACGTCTTCTGAAATACTGTTCAACGTATTTCTATCTAATTGTAGTAGTTTCAGTTTTGTTATGTGCTGTTCTGATCCATTTCTGCCAAAAACCATATAGATCTGAAGATGAGCTTCGGGATCGAAACAAGTCCTACTTCAAACAAAAAACAAAAAAGGGAAGTGTGCAGTCTCAACTGAGAAATAAGGTATGTATTGAAATTGTTTTAAAAAGTTTCTTTAATATAGTAATAAGATCTTGTGCTGCCTTTTGTTGCACCGAAGGATAATTGAAAGGTATCAAAAACAAAAAAAAAAAAAAAATTTGGCCGGGTGCCGCTAGGACATGCGCTCTTAGGGTTCTGTACAAACTTAATTATGTATGTAGACAGATCATCGATCTCGAGAATCGTAGTTAGCCTATTATCAACATTGATCACTGAACTACATATGTCGCAGAATTGTGGAATTGCAAGACTTTCGAGAATGTTTCAATTTTAAGATTGAATTCGGATATGAAATGAGAAAATAAACATTTTTTCGTGTGATATAATCAGAAATTAAGAATTGTCTGGTTTTTGCCTGAACTTGTAGGGCCTATTGTGAAACCTTCCTTTTTACCAAATTTTATATTTCTGAGTCCACTTGAAGTACTCCACAGGTTTTAATGAGTGAGTTTGCGGCTACAAAAGTGTGTGATATAAACTGCTGAACCGTTTGATACCAGTGATTTCTTTACACCGATAAGGGGTCACACGCCGTAGTATGCGGTATAAATATCAGTTAGGTACGTTAGCTCGTTCCTGAGCAAAAGTCTTTTAACAGACGGGCGGACAGACAGACAGACAGACAGATGGACAACGTAGTGACCCTAAAAAGAATTCCGTTTCTACGGATTGAGACATGGACAACAAAAAACTTTTGAACGCATTTTTCTGTATTTCGTCAATGAATTTAGAGGCCTCAGCTAATTAGAGATATCGTTATCAAGAAGATGCGAATGGTCAACTATTTGTGACTATTTATTTGTGTATAAACATTGCTACTGGAATGGTGTGGGTTGTTAAATATCTACTTTGTAAAAACTGTGACGAAATTTACAAATATTAATTGAAAGAGCTTTCACTTTTGCTGATTTGTATTCACCTTCATAAGTTGTTACCACCTAATCTGGATACCGGTTGCAATAAGCCCACTGATGGAATACGTAGGAATGGATGCTTGCTTTGAACAGGGAGACTTTACCTGCAGTAAGTTACGCAGCATACATGTTTCATAGAACTTCCAGAAATAATTCTGTGAGTTATATTTATGAATATATATGACGGGTGGGTATGAATTATATTTATAAATATGAAACTCGACGAATGACGAAGATTTTGTGTCGATGCAATGTTAATACCTATTTTTTTATTATTACTATTTTATTATTTATTGCCAAATTATAGACCTGTTACCGGATGTCTAAAACAGGTCGTATATCTTACAATTTTCGTTTCTCATCTTTTTACGGTTTTCTTTTCTTTTGTTTTATCTACAGAGTTTACAAAGAATGCTACTTTTGAAAGTAACATTAATTTAAGGTTGAAATAAAAATAAAATATTTTTTAAGGAGAATATAAAGAGAGGAGTGACTGACGGTGAATACCTCGGAATGGTTTCCTCGAGCCGTTGACCGCCAATCGCGCGCACACACTCACACACATGGCTTTTAGTAGAGAAATAATATTGCTTATCCTATTCATTACTAATCCTATGTATAACTACTTTAGGTGCCCATCCATGTACGTATCCCATTCGAATAGTGTCCTGTATAACGAACGATTTCTAATATGTGAGGGGCTTCCAATAAGTAATGCAACACATCTCTTCCCTCGGCCACTTTCGGTGGAAAGAAATGCAGAATTTCTTGCTGGAAACCGTGGTGGCGCTACAAATGGCATTAAAAATGCCTTAAAAGCAGAGAGATGTCGTCAAGTTTCGTTTTGCGAAAAACCAGAGAATCACTGATATTCATAAGTGCTCGCAGAATGTCTTCAGAGATCTGGCAATGATCAAATGCACGTTGAGTCGTTGGGAGAAGCATCTTCAGTTTTGGAACTTGCAGACACTGACATTCGAGATGATAGATGGATCGCAAGCAAACACTTCCATGCTCAACTGGACACCTCTGCTGGTAATGTTGACACACTCGTTCACCAGTTGGAGTTCGCAAAGGTGTGAACATGCTGGGTTCAACTTCCCCTAACAGAAGACCATAAAGAACAACGGAGGACCATCTGTGCGGAGTTCCTTGCGCGTTCCGTGGCTGTTTGTGACCATTTTTCTGTCGAAAATACTCACAGGCAATGAAACATGGGTTCATCACTTCGAAAAGGAAAAAAAAAAAAAAAAATACGGCAATGAATGGAGTGATGTTACACCACCTCTGCTCCGAAGAAGTAGTTCAAAGCGGCACCCTAAGCCGGTAATGTCATGACGACGGCCTTCTCGCGCCCTGAAGGGGCTATTCTGCTTGATGTCCTCCCTCAAGGCACATTGATAATGTCTGAAGTGTATTGTGCTACTCTCAAGAAGTTAAAGAAACGACTTCATCGTGTTCGACGCCACAAAAATGAAAATGCAACACCTCACACAGTTCCGCGAACCCGACAGCAACTCACAAAACATCCTTGGACTGTTCTTCCTAATAGGCCTTAGAGCCTGGATCTCGCAACTTCCTACTTGCTTTGCCCAATGAAGGATGCACTTCGCGGGAAGCACGACGTGGATCATGGGGCGATTACTGATGCTGCAAGACTTTTGCTCCGGCGTCGACCAAAAGAGTGGTACATGTGGTCTTACAGGTCCTCACCTTAATATGGTGTAATGCCGGTGCATTGAACGTAGATTATGTTGAAAAAAAAGGATTTTTCGGCCAAAAGAGTGGAGAATAACTTGGTGTCTTGGAATCACGGACAAAGCCGACTTGTTTTCAGAGAAAAAAAGTTGTTGCATTGTTTACTGAACACCCCAGATGCCATGCATGTTATCTTGCTATTTTTTTGGTATTCGCACAGGAAGAACGAAAACGCTCGTCTTGTGGTAAAACCGGACTCTGTGAATGGAAATTGTAGAAAATAAAACTTTTTGCATATTTTATCATCTATTCCTGTGGAAGCGCTGAACTAAATGAACCGCAATGCAACAAATACAAAATATACATGTGTTACTCCAGGAAGTTAGTAGGACTGATTTGAGCAGTGAGTGGTGTGTTAGTCTCAACATTTTTTGTTCGACATTACCTCCAAATTGATTTTACCATAAATATTCAAAATTCCTGTGGCATATTTTAAATTTCCATTATACCAAATAATCTATTTAACTGTTCAACACTGTGAAACGGAACGATCAAATTTCACAATCTGAAAAACAGAAAAGATCCAAATTGAGAGTTCAAAAATAATCTTAATATACAAGAACAACAAATTCCTTAATCAGTTCTACAAGTTCCTGAACTAAGAAAGTTTTCCAATAGCAGTTACCAATACTACACTTACTAGATACCTTTGAAATAGAACTAAGGTAAAATATTATGCAAGGAGGATAGTTATGAATGTAACATATATCTAAAATCACTGTAATTACTCTTACATGAAACTTGTATTAATAATTGTATACACAGTCTGTCCACTGAAGCAGTTAAACCAGCGGACCACACCTTATGACTAGACGAGCCAGGTGAGGAGATATCTAGAGATACCACAGGTGGCCAAGAAATTATAAAATTCCCAAAGAAACTACAAATTAAATTCAGAACGGGTTCACTGGAACACATACACTGAAGAACCAACGAAACAGGTACACCTGCCTAATATTATGTAGGTCCCACGCGGGCGCGCGAAGTGCCACAAGACGACGTGGCATGGCCTGGACTAATGTCTGAAATAGTACTGGAGGGAACTGAAACCATGAATCCTGCAGGGCTGACCACAAATCCGTAAGAATACGAGGGTGTGGAGATCTCTTCTGAACAGCACACTGTAAGGGCTACAGATGTGCTCGATAATGATCATGTCTGGAGAGTTTGGAAGCTAGCGGAAGTGTTTAAACTCAGGGAATATTCCTGGCGCCAATCTGTAGCTATTCTGGACGTAAGGGGTGTCGCATTGTCCTGCTGGAATTGCACACGTCCGTTGGAATGCACAATGGGCTTGAATGGATGCAGGTGATCCGAGTGAATGCATACGTACGTATCACGTGTCTGAGTAGTATCTAGACGTATTAGGGGTCCCATATCACTCCACCTTCATATGCCCCACACCATTACAGATCCTCCACCAGCTTGAACAGTCCTCTGCTGACATGCAGGGCCCATGCAATCATGAGGTTGTCTCCTCACCCGTAAACGTCCATCCGAAAGATACAATTTCAAACGAAACTCGTCCGACCAGGCAACATGTTTCCACTCATCAAAAGTCCAAAGTCGGTGATGATGGGCCCAGGCGAGGCGTGAAGCTTTGTGTCGTGAAGTTTTCAATAATATACGAAAGGACCTTCGGCTCCGAAAGCCCATATCGACGATGTTTCGTTGAATGGTTCGCACACTGACACTTGTTGATGGCCCACCACCGAAATCTGCAGCAATTTGCGGAAAGGTTTCACTTCGGTCGCGTTGAACGATTCTCTTCGCCCGTCGTTTGTCCTGTTCTTGCAGGGTCTTTTCTCCGGCCACATCGATGTAGTATATTTTATGTGTTACTTTTATCCTGATATGCACGGTACACTCGTGAAACGGTCGTACGGGAAAACCCCCTCTTCTTCGCTACATCGGAGATGCTGTGTCCCATCGCTCATGCGGCGACTATAACACCACGTTAAAACTCACTTAAGTGGTGATAACCTGCCACTGTAGCAGCAGAAACCGATCCAACAACTGCGCCAGACACTTCTTGTCTTATACAGGCGTTGCCCACTGCAGTGCCGTATTCTGCTCTTTACATATCTCTGTATGTGAATGCGCATGCCTATACCAGTTTCTCTGGCCCATCAGTGGACATGTAGTGCACCCGATGCTACTGCTCTCGTGTACTGGCTCACCACCTACCTTACATCCAGGTGAACACTGCTGAACAGGTTAGTAAGAGGAATCACTACTTGTCACTGAAAGACTGGCCCTGTCAGATCACACACTCACACAGGTTGAGTGGCAGTCTCCACTTTTTCCTTGCAGGAACAAACCAGACACACAACCCTAAACAAACTGCATCCGACGTGCCGTCCACAATTGTTTGACCAGTCTAATCTTCTTAATGCGGGCCGATTTTACCACGATTGCCCAGGAATAAAGTTAAATCCATATGGCTGAAATTTGCATGAAAATGCTGTGAGATGAAGCTGCCCTTTGAGTGAATTTTAAGGCCAGGTTCTCATTCAAATGAGAAAAATGTAGACAAAGTTTGAAAATTTTATTTTTGAGGTAATGAAAAGGTATACAAAGTATCTGTTTGGATATTACGGATGATCGTACTTTGAATTTCATTTTGGATTTTCATTACAAAAAATGCCGCCTGTAATTATGGTTTGATCAAGGGCCTGGGAGTCTGAAGTACACACTCTGCGTGCACTGTAGCCGCTCATGAGTTATCTGAAATCAAAAATGGATAACACCATTAGACACTATATTAAATTTACGGGAGCTTATACCTGACCGCCTTGAAATAACCTCAAATTAAACCATATGGTGCTAACGTCAATTTTGAGTTCTTTTTTTTGGGTGTGTTCATGAATTTACATGACATACATAACATTAACAAATTTCATATACTATAGGTATAAGCTCCCAAGAAAGAGTTTACTTTTTGGTGGTCGAAAGAAGTAAATTGAATGAACCGATTTTATTTTATGCTGCATGCAGTTTTGAAAAAATGTTTCTCGAGAAAAACCCATTTAAAGATTATGGCAGAGGTTTATACAGGGTGTTTCAAAAATGACCGGTATATTTGAAACGGCAATAAAAACTAAACGAGCAGCGATAGAAATACACCGTTTGTTGCAATATTCTTGGGACAACAGTACATTTTCAGGCGGACAAACTTTCGAAATTACAGTAGTTACAATTTTCAACAACAGATGGCGCTGCAAGCGATGTGAAAGATATAGAAGACAACGCAGTCTGTGGGTGCGCCATTCTGTACGTCGCCTTTCTGCTGTAAGCGTGTGCTGTTCACAACGTGCAAGTGTGCTGTGGACAACATGGTTTATTCCTTAGAACAGAGGATTTTTCTGGTGTTGGAATTCCACCGCCTAGAACACAGTGTTGTTGCAACAAGACGAAGTTTTCAACGGAGGTTTAATGTAACCAAAGGACCGAAAAGCGATACAATAAAGGATCTGTTTGAAAAATTTCAACGGACTGGGAACGTGACGGATGAACGTGCTGGAATGGTATGGCGACCGCGTACGGCAACCACAGAGGGCAATGCGCAGCTAGTGCAGCAGGTGATCCAACAGCGGCCTCGGGTTTCCGTTCGCCGTGTTGCAGCTGCGGTCCAAATGACGCCAACGTCCACGTATCGTCTCATGCGCCAGAGTTTACATCTCTATCCATACAAAATTCAAACGCGGCAACCCCTCAGCGCCGCTACCATTGCTGCACGAGAGACATTCGCTAACGATATAGTGCACAGCATTGATGACGGCGATATGCATGTGGGCAGCATTTGGTTTACTGACGAAGCTTATTTTTACCTGGACGGCTTCGTCAATAAACAGAACTGGCGCATATGGGGAACTGAAAAGCCCCATGTTGCAGTCCCATCGTCCCTGCATCCTCAGAAAGTACTGGTCTGCGCCGCCATTTCTTCCAAAGGAATCATTGGCCCATTTTTCAGATCCGAAACGATTACTGCATCTCGCTATCTGGACCTTCTTCGTGAATTTGTGGCTGTACAAACTGCCTTAGACGACACTGCGAACACCTCGTGGCTTATGCAAGATGGTGCCCGGCCACATCGCACGGCCGACGTCTTTAATTTCCTGAATGAATATTTCGATGATCGTGTGATTGCTTTGGGCTATCCGAAACATACAGGAGGCGGCGTGGATTGGCCTCCCTATTCGCCAGACATGAACCCCTGTGACTTCTTTCTGTGGGGACACTTGAAAGACCAGGTGTACCGCCAGAATCCAGAAACAATTGAACAGCTGAAGCAGTATATCTCATCTGCATGTGAAGCCATTCCGCCAGACACGTTGTCAAAGGTTTCGGGTAATTTCATTCAGAGACTACGCCATATTATTGCTACGCATGGTGGATATGTGGAAAATATCGTACTATAGAGTTTCCCAGACCGTAGCGCCATCTGTTGTTGAAAATTGCAGCTACTGTAATTTCAAAAGTTTGTCTGCCTGAAAATGTGCTGTTGTCCCAAGCATATTGCAACAAACGGTGTATTTCTATCGCTGCTCGTTTAGTTTTTATTGCCGTTTCAAATATACCGGTCATTTTTGAAACACCCTGTATGTATTATTATTACAGTGTCCTCAAAACTACGTGTTATATATTTTTGACGTCCCTGAACACAAATCTGAAGTTAGATTTTCAAATTTCAAAGTGTCTAATCCAATGCGGTGGACGAAAGGATACGTTTTCAGTAATTTTGACCGATATTTGACCATAGAAAAGTCTTTTCGCTACTTACGTATAATCTGCCATTCCAGAACCGTATGTCAACCCTTTTTCTTGCTCGTATTGTTTCTGGAGAGCAATTCCCTCGTTCGTCTTGGCGAGAAAAGCCGATCTGGCTAAGCTGGATAAACAGCGTTCGCCAGCCTGCCCGCGTTGTTCGTCAGATTTTTCCGGGAGTATGTTTGCGTGGAAAACTGTGATATAAATCATTTTATGAACGTTCGTCACGGCACGACAAGTTTTTTACCTGAGCCAGGCGCCTCCGGCTGAGAACGCCCCACGGCGGGCATGACAGTGCTTCGAACAATGGTCTGTAGGAACTTCTGCAATGCACAGATTAAAAAGAATTTTCGTCCCAACATTCTAGACACATGTACGTTTCAAAAAATGCAGTAACAAATCGAATTTTCAACCATTTTCATGAGAACGAGGCCTTCATAATCGTCAGTGGTCTTGCCCACGCTATTTATTAGTCCAAAATTGCCTTACACGTTTCGACGTTTCGTCATTATCAAAGGCTATCAAATACAACACAAACCTGGTATCAAAAGATGTGAAAATACATTACATTTCAATGTTAATTAGGGGCATAGTATAATCAATAGAATATCGCTTTCTACCTTACTGTTTCACATTGTTGAATAGATACGTTGTATGTGATCAACATTCTCCATCATGCGATATGTGCAAACTGCTGCCGAAGGACAAAGTGGAAACCAAGTAGACTAAATCGCTGGGTGACGCTGGATATGTGGTACACACTGAATTTGTTTGCTTACAAAAGTGACGGAAGGAAGTGCTTTAGTCTCTTTCTAAAAGCAACAGGGTTGTTGACTGTACGCCAGCTTGTTCCAGAGGAGGGCAATAGCGCAGAGGAGGAGTCAGACCCGGTTTTTGTTATGTGAATGGGAGCTGCTAGGATACTAGATGGGTGAACCTCGTGTTTCGATTAGATAGGATTGATGAAGTTAAGGCTTCCTGTTACCTAGGCAGCAAAATAACCAGCGATACACAAGCGAGGTGGACTTGACATGCACGGGCGAAAAGGGTATTTCTGGCAAAGCGAAGTATACTGGTGTCAGATATAGACCTCAATTTGAGGAAGAAATTTCTGAGAATCGGGAGTACAGCATTGTATGGTTGTGAAACATGTACGATGGGAAAACCGGAACATAAGAAAATCGAAGCATTTGAGAAGTGGTGTTACAGAAGAATGTTGAAAATTAGTTGATGTGATAAGGTATGGAATAAGAAGGCTCTCCACAGAATCGGCGAGGAAAGGGACACGTGGAAAACAGACAGGATGATGGGACATGACAGAATAAGTTCCTTGGTACTAGAGGCTGCTGTAGAGGGTCAAAATTGTACAGCAAGATAGAAACCGGAAAACATCCAGCTGGTAATCGAGGAAGTCGGTTGCAAATGTTACTCTGTCAAATCGTTCAAGAAATGCTTCAAATTGCTCTGAGCACTACTTAAACCTAACTAACCTAAGAACATCACACACATCCATGCCTGAGGCAGGATTCGCGCCGTTCCAGACTATAGCGCCTAGAACTGCTCACTCTCAGTCGATGCCTTGGTACAGGAGATTATGCCTGCCACTGTACCTCCGATACAAGGTACCGGCCTGTTTGTGTACTGAGCCGATGAAGGTAACATAGGCGCCTGAATAAATGACTCGGTCATATACAGGGTGTTCGGAAATTCCCATTACAAACTTCTAGGAATTGTAGATGGGAGTGATTACTTAATAAACTGAACAGTAACCTGTGTCAGGAAATCTATTGTTTCTGTTCTATGACGTTTCCAATTCAGATGCTTAACTCATCCACTTCTGTTTGAGGACTTGAATTACGCGTGGCACAGTACATTTACTGCATAACATTTCGAAAGTAAACATTACGAAATGTTCATTTAACACTCAAGCACATTTGTTTGAGATAACACTTAAACATTACGTGTTTACATTATTGCAAAACGGAAAAGAACCCAGGATGCTGTACGTACAGAACAGTTCTGATGTATTACAACAGCGGATCGATGTGACAACCGAAGCCTGTTCTCGTACACACTCTCCATCCCACCTGGCGTCTCTTCAGTTTCTGGTGCAGCGGCCAGAACATATGCCATATCTCTTTCTGTCTCTACAGGAGTCTTGTTAATAAACATTGCATAAACTGTGATTTTTGGATGCTTCCTTTTGTTTCCTTTCTCATTGTTACCTAATAAATGGACTACTTGTCACGCCTAACTGAATTTGTGAGTTAAGCATCTGAACTGAAACTGTTGTGATACGGTAACGGTACGTTTCTGCACAAGGGAGCGCTATGTGCTTACTCCTCTCTACAAGTCTCTAACGGGAATGTATGAACACCCTGTATACAGACATATTATTCACATGAAACACACGTTAGTATTTCTAGCGAGTTCCAAAGTATAGTATTCTCAATAATCCTGTCCTGCTGAAGTACACGCAATATTGGATTTACGGTAGAACGAGTGAATGCTCTAATTCACATTTGACGTCCGTACACTCACGTGACGGAGGCATAAACGCAAGTCAAGTAAGTGTCCCTGTCTTTGGGGACAGTATTTTTTCATCCAACTGACCTGCTCGTCCAAAATTACAGCCAAGCCATTCACAACTAATTCGCAGTTTTCAGAATATATTCCTATATCATCTGCAAATCTGACGCAGTACTATGGTACTGCCAATTGCCGTAACTTCCTATGTTAGTGATTTGATTTTTGCTCTACATTGTGTAAGACGTACTCAGAGGACAGAAGGGTTCCTAAGACGTGGAAAGATGTCACAGAATCTAAATATTTTCTATATCAAGTTCAATTAAACGACTTAACATTACGAAAGATTATTTTAAAATGGAGCTCATACGCAATTAGAAAATAACCTACAGCATTTTTACAAGGATGTCCTGTGAGACACTCTTCATTGGACTGGGAAAAGCTACGAAACAAAACCTTTTTCTGGCTTAAAATTCGCTACATTACCAGTAAAACATTTAATATGCTCTGCAGTTCTCTTCAGTACTGATGTTAACAACTGGAAGTCTTTCCGGAGGTTTCTTAATAGAATGTAATATTCAGATTGTAGATTATTATTTGAAAATTTATAAGTGCATTGTTAACTACATAGTACATTAATTAACATATGTATTGTGAAGCAGTTGCAGACACGCCGTTCCTCGGACACGTCTTTACAAGTTGCTTAAGCACCGTGCGAGATACAATTCCTAGTCCGTATGTTGCATTTTTTCAAAAAATTAATCCCTCAACTATTACTGTATGGGTATAAGTGGAATAAACTAAATCCTTCATTTTTAAAATGCCTGGAGCAGTAAACATGCGTGCTGCATATGTATATACTATGTACTATGTACTGAAATACATACAAATTTAGTACATTCCACTTGTATTTCCTTGTGTGGCAACACTGTATTTATAGCTTGTGGTGGATTGCTCTGAGATGTATCAAAATGTACGTGTTGCCTTGACAAATTTTGACAAAATTTAATGACAAATCCATTTGCCTCGAACCATATGTTGATATTTTCGAATGATTCGTTAGCTGTAAAGGACCGGAACTGCTGTTTATTTCTACTCCTGTACATGTGTTGTGTGCAAAAGAAGTAAAGATTTAGCCTCTTCTGACACAAGTGTAAAATCATTTATGCATACAATAAATAACAGACAGAACCCTATGGTACAAAATATCTGGTTGGTTCTGAAATGAAACTGTGCTTCCTGCCTTCAGATAAGATGAAGATCATACTTCTGTAGTCGTTAGCTATTAAGAGTACCCTTCTGTCCAATTTGAACATGTATCCGACATGCTTTCGAAGCGTCATTTCAACAGTATAAACAAAAGGAACGGACTGTGAGTATGGGTACCGTGGACAGGCGATTCGGAAAGCTAATAACGAGCTGCTGGATTGTGTGTGTGTGTTCGTGAGGACACTTGTTTCACCGGTGAGGCAACGAAAGGAAAGAGCAGCTGGGAAAGTTGGCAGCGCTTCGGGCCAGACTACGAGCTACTGGGGAGACGCGCAATTTTCCGACCCGGCACCCGCATGACCTCCCAAAACTCCGGCGCTAAATTTCCCTTCCTTCCCTTCCTTTCCCTCCTGCTCCCCCCTCTCCTCGGGCACCAGGAACTCTGTAAGCCGCCTCCCCCTCCACCACTACCCCCCCCCCCCCCTACCGTGTAGGTGAGGGATAATAGATGGCGGTCAGGCCGTACCAGAGCACAGGGGAGGAAAATTTCATTTGCGCCCCTTGATTCGTCCCCGGTGCTGGGACCTGCCTCGAAGTTGGTCGGCGCACTTCTTGTCAAGGAATTCAATGGCTGGCTAATTTATTACACTCCGTAGGCGTTTCAGGAACCGCTTCGTAGAGACACATTGGCTGTTTGTGTCACTAATAAGGTGCAGTGTCCGTGACAAACGCTAAACTGACGATATCTGTGGAGCCTGCGACGTCGCCTTTCGTTTCACTCGACCCGAACCCATTAAACGTGTAGTATGTCATCGATTCATATTAAAAATTACGTGCAAACAGTATTGTAACATTTGTTTTGCTTAGAGCAGGTGGGTTTTATTCAGCATTCCAATACACCATATTCTTCCCTAAGGTTTTGAGTACAAATCCCCATTTCTCAACATAATCTCCGATCAGTGCGACGACAGGTGGCCTCACTGGGACGGCATGTATACCAGCGTGGTACCACTTTACAGGTCGACATCGGAGCCAATGTCTTGCTGCACCAATCAATGTCTTGCTGCCTATCATCCACGCACTGCCTCCCGTGGAGTTCATCCTTCATTGGGCCAGACAAATGGTGCTCATAAGGTGCGAGATCCGGGCCGTGGAGTGGATGAGGCAAAACAGCCCAATAAAGTTCTGTGAGCTCGTCTCGGATGCCCAGATCTGCTTGGGGCCTTACATTGTCATGGAGAATTAGAAGGTCGTTCGCATTTTTTGTGGTGACGAACAGGCTCAACTCGATTCTTCACTTTTCTGAGGCTAGCACAACACGGTTCTGAGATGACGTTGCATCACGAGGGAGGACAATGAGACTAGAAGAGCCTCGTCATGACTTAACCGGTGTGACTTTGAACTTTTTCTCGGAGGAGAGGTGATGTGACTCCATTCCATGGTTCAAATGGCTCTGAGAACTATGGGACTTAACATCTGAGGTCATCAGTCCCCTAGAACTTAGAACTACTTAAACCTAACTAACCTAAGGACATAACACACATCCATGCCCGAGGCAGGATTCGAACCAGCGACGGAAGCAACAGCGCGGTTCTGGACTGAAGCGCCTAGAACCGCTCGGCCACACTTACCGGCTCCACTCCATGGATTGCAGTGTTGTTTCCGGTTCGAATGATGAGCCCATGTATCATCGCATGGGACGATGTACGACAATAAACTGTCGAGACCAGCCTCGTAATGCGCAAACAATTCCTCGTTTCTCTCCATAGTCTTCTGTTAGGGGCCGAAAAACCCAGCGCTCGCACATCTTTATGTAGCCCAACCTACGGATGAGTGTGTCAGCGCTACCAGCAGAAGAGTCCAGCTGAGTAACGAGGCTTCTGAGTGTGATCCATCGACCACGTCGAATAATTTTCTTCACACCTTCCAACATTGCAGAAGTCACAGGAGAGTGAACAGACCAGTACCCAGGAGTTCAGAAAGGTATGCGTGACCTTGTTGTGATGATGTCAGACCCCTCGCTTAACGGCTCATCGTGCTTTTGCTCACTATCAGATCTCCGCTGACATTCTGCAAACGCTCATGAATATCTGCTCTGGTTTTCCGCCAAGAGTAAAATACTGGCCATTAATATTGCTACACCAAGAAGAAATGTAGATGATAAATGGGTAATCATTAGACAAATATATTATACTACAAATCACATATGATTACATTTTCACGCAATTTGGGTGCATAGATCCTGAGAAATCAATGCATAGAACAACCACCTCTGGCCGTAATAACGGCCTTGATACGCCTGGGCATTGAGACAGAGCTTGGATGGCGTGTACATGTACAGCTGCCCATGCAGCTTCAACACGATACCACAGTTCATCAAGAGCAGTGACTGGCGTATTGTGACGAGCCAGTTGCTCGGCCACCATTGACCAGACGTTTTCAGTTGGTGAGAGATCTGGAGAATGTGCTGGGCAGGGCAGCAGTCGAACATTTTCTGTATCCAGAAAGGCCCGCACAGGACCTGCAACATGCGGTCGTGTCTTATCCTGCTAAAACGTAGGGTTTCGCAGGGATCGAATGAAGGGTAGAGGAACGGGTCGTAACACCTCAGAAATGTAACGTCCGCTGTTCAAAGTGCCGTCAAAGCGAACAACAGCTGACCGAGACATGTAACCAGTGGCACCCCATACCACCACGCGAGGTGATACGCCAGTATGGCGATGACGAATACTCGCTTCCAATGTGCGTCACCGCAATGTCGCCAAACACAGATGCGACCATCATGGTGCTGTAAACAGAACTTGGATTCATCAGAAAAAATGACGTTTTGCCATTCCTGCCAGGTTCGTCGTTGGGTACACCATCGCAGGCGCTCCTGTCTTTGATGCAGCGCCAAGGGTAACCGCAGCGATGGTCTTCGAACTGGTAGTCCGTGCTTCTGGAAACCTCGCCAAACTGTTCGTGCAGATGGTTGTTGTTTTGCAAACTTCCCCATCTGTTGACTCAGGGATCGAGACGTGACTGCACGTTCCGTTACAGCCATGCGGATAAGACGCCTGTAATCTCGACTGCTAGTGATACGAGGCCGTTGGATCCAGCACGGCGTTCTATATTACCGTCCTGAACCCACCGATTCCATATTCTGCTAACAGTCATTGGATCTCGACCAACGCAAACAGCAATGTCGCGATACGATAAACCGCAATCGCGGTAGGCTACAGTCCGACCTTTATCAAAGTCGGAAACGTGATGGTACGCATTTCTCCTCCTTACACGAGGCATCACAACAACGTTTCACCAGGCAACGCCAGTCAACTGCTGTTTGTGTATGAGAAATTGGTTGGAAACTTTCCTCATGTCAGCACATTGTAGGTGTCGCCACCGGCGCCAGCCTTGCGTGAATGCTCTGAACAGCTAATCATTTGCATATCTCAGTATCTTCTTCCTGTCGGCTAAATTTCGCTCCTGTAGCACGTTATCTTCGTGGTGTAGCAATTTTCATGGCCAGTAGTGGATTTCAGAGACAGCTCTATGTTTGGACCACACATCCATTAGAGAAGCCATTTTGAAGGTTGTGAACAGCGCCGCCACCTATCGGAAATTCCCGAAACCATATGGGCTGAAGCGGGAATTTCCACGATGTCCCGGAACAAATTTATCATTTCTTCAACCGAAAAAGGTCGAGAAAAGACTGTGTTGCTTTGCTTCTTGAAAGCCACTGGCATAAAAGTGTATGTATGTTTGCTCCTTCTGAACCACTGAATAGATGTCAACCAAACTTTGTACACGTATCACTCACTGTCTTGAAGGATTCGATGTTACGATAAGAACTACCTACTTATCCCTGTGGTAAGGGGAGCCTGGAAAAGTTGTGTAGACTACGACATCTGAATACATATATTTCATCCATTCAGCATTTGAGATTAAGACGACTTAATGATCTGCATCAATGTTTATACATGATTTCAAACGCTTACCGTACATTTTAGGCTGACAAGCCCTACAAAATTGTAAAACTGGAAAACGTTGATCACTTTTTCGCTGCCCAAGCAGTAAAACTACCCAATCCAGCAAGACGCTTTACTTTATTGCTTTTTTGCTATTCACTGTATTCGCGATACGCGTTGCAGAAAGTATTCACATACACACTGATTGTACACGCGAAATTATATCCCTGTACGACACACAGTGCATGAGCTATGGCAACCGAAGCACAGAGATCGTGAAAAACTGCTGCACCCTGCATGCAGGTTAAATTTATTACTTCTTTACTACTAACTCTCTTCGCAACACTTCTCGCAGCCAGTATCCACATTTGCCGCTAAACTTACCTATACACTTACAAACTTGTAGGACGCATAGTTCAGGAAATATGACGACATAAACATTGAGATGGGTGAAAACGAAAGAGCAGGGTGATACAGGGGAAATATGTGTATAAATATATGTGTGATATACACTATGTGATCAAAAGTATCCGGACACCTGGCTAAAAATGACTTTCATGTCGCTCTCCATCGGTAATGCTGGCATTAAATATGGTGTTGGCCCACCCTTAGCCTTGATGACAGCTTCCACTCTCGCAAGCATACGTTAAATTTGGTACTGGGTCTTTCTTGGGGAATGGCAGCCCATTCTACACACAGTGCTGCACTGAGTAGAGATATCGATGACGGTCGGTGAGGCCTGGAACTTAGTCGGCGTTCCATAATAACCCAAAGGTGTTCTGAAGGATTCAAGTCAGGACTCTGTGCAGGCCAGTCCATTACAGGGATGTTATTGACGTGTAACCACTCCGCATAGGCCGTGCATTATGAACAGGTGTTCGATCGTGTTTAAAGATGCTATCCCCATCCCCGAATTGCTCCTCAAAAGTGGGAAGCAAGAAGGTGCTTAAAACATCAATGTAGGCCTGTGCTGTGATAGTGCCACACAAAACAACAAGGGTTGCAAGCCTCCTCCGTGAAAAACACGACCACGCCATATAACCACCACCTCCGAATTCTACTGTTGGCCCTTGCTGGTGGATGGCGTTCACTGGGCACTCGTCATATCCACACCCTACCAGCGGAACGCCACATTGTGTACCCCGATTCGTCACTCCACACAACGTTTTTCGCACTGTTCAATCGTCCAATGTTTACTCCTTGTACCAAGCGAAGCATCCTTCGGCATTTACTGGCGGGATGTTTCTCGCCTCCCACCTAACTGTGACACTACTTGCAGTAGATCATGATGCAGTTTGGAATTTCTTTTTGATCGTCTGGATAGATGTAGGCAATAAACATACCCCATACCTTTACTCTTCAACTGTCGGCAGTCTCTGTCAGTCAACGGAAGAGTTCGGCCTGTACGCTTCTGTGCTGTACGTGTCCTTCACGGTTTTACTTCACTATCACACCGGAAACAGTGGACCTAGAGATGTTTAGGAGTGTGGAAATCTCGCGTACAGACATATGACAAGTGAAACCCGTGAGTCCCGCGGAGCGCCCCATTCTACTCTCTCACGATGTCTAATAACAACTGAGGTCGCTGAAATGGAGTATCCGGCAGTTGGTGCCAACACAATGCACCTAATTTGAAAAAAGTGTGTTTTTGGGATGTCCAGATACTTTTGATCACGTAGTGTATGTTCAGTATTTATGACATGTTCGTGTGCTGACAAAGCCAGGGATGAAAATCGGCTCCTAAACGTTTGGATCGATTTCTACCAAACTTGGCACACATATTAATTAGTATTTGGAAAGAAATACTGTGGCAGAAAGAACCAGCTAACTGCTATGGGGCTGATAACGGTGGAGAGAGGACGAAGTATGGGCTGGACGCGAGTATGGACAGGAGGAGACATACTGAGAGAGAGGGAGGGGGGAAATAGAGGAAAAAAAATAAGAGGTAGAGACAGAGAAAGAGAGAGAGAGAGAGAGAGAGAGAGAGAGAGAGAGAGAGAGAGAGAGAGAGAGAGAGAGAGAGAGGAGAAGATGGAAACACAATTGGGAAGAAGGAAATGGACTGAAAATAGGGTAGCAGATGGTCTGTGAGTGGGGCAGGATGAGATAGACAGAGTGGGGTGGTAGGAGGGTTGGACGGCGAAATAGGAGAGAAAGAGATGGACAGAGAGCGGGGCGAAGGAGACAGGGAGAGGGAATAGTCTTTTTTTTTTGTCATCAATCTACTGACTGGTTTGATGAGGCCCGCCACGAATTCCTTTCCTGTGCTGACCTCTTCATCTCAGAGTAGCACTTGCAACCTACGTCCTCAATTATTTACTTGACGTATTCCAATCTCTGTCTTCCACTACAGTTTTTGCCCTCTACAGCTCCCTCTAGTACCATGGAAGTCATTCCCTCATGTCTTAGCAGATGTCCTATCATCCTGTCCCTTCTCCTTATCAGTGTTTTCCACATATTCCTTTCCTCTCTGATTCTGCGTAGAACCTCCTCATTCCTTACCTTATCAGTCCACCTAATTTTCAACATTCGTCTATAGCACCCCATCTCAAATGGATTCTCTTCTGTTCCGGTTTTCCCACATGCTGTACTCCAGACGTACATCCTCAGAAA
The DNA here is from genome assembly GCF_023864345.2 of Schistocerca serialis cubense. Classification (NCBI taxonomy): domain Eukaryota; kingdom Metazoa; phylum Arthropoda; class Insecta; order Orthoptera; family Acrididae; genus Schistocerca; species Schistocerca serialis. Next base: position 216,056,090 of record NC_064647.1, on the reverse strand, counting down.
TTTCTTCCTCAAATTAAGGCCGGTATTTGATATTAGTAGACTTCTCTTGGCCAGAAATGCCTTTTTTGCCGTAGCGAGTCTGCTTTTGATGTCCTCCTTGCTCCGTCCGTCATTGGTTATTTTACTGCCTAGGTAGCAGAATTCCTTAACTTCATTGACTTCGTGACCATCAATCCTGATGTTAAGTTTCTCGCTGTTCTCATTTCTACTACTTCTCATTACCTTCGTCTTTCTCCGATTTACTCTCAAACCATACTGTGTACTCATTAGACTGTTCATTCCATTCGCAGATCATTTAATTCTTCTTCACTTTCACTGAGGATAGCAATATCATCAGCGAATCCTATCATTGATATCCTTTCACCTTGTATTTTAATTCCACTCCTGAACCTTTCTTTTATTTCCATCATTGCTTCCTCGAAGTACAGATTGAAGAGTAGGGGCGAAAGGCTACACCCTTCTTAATACGAGCACTTCGTTCTTGATCGTCCACTCTTATTATTCCCTCTTGGTTGTTGTACATATTATATATGACCCGTCTCTCCCCATAGCTTACCCCTACTTTTACAGAATCTCGAACAGCTTGCACCATTTTATATTGTCGAACGCTTTTTCCAGGTCGACAGATCCTATGAATGTGTCTTGATTTTTCTTTAGCCTTGCTTCCATTATTAGCCGTAACTTCAGATTTGCCTCTCTCGTCCCTTTACTTTTCCTAAAGCCAAACTGATCGTCACCTAGCGCATTCTCAATTTTCTTTTCCATTCTTCTGTATATTATTCTTGTAAGCAGCTTCGATGTATGAGCTGTTAAGCTGATTGTGCGATAATTCTCGCACTTGTCAGCTCTTGCCGTCTTCGGAATTGTGTGGATGATGCTTTTCCGAAAGTCAGATGGTGTATCGCCAGACTCATATATTCTACACACCAACGTGAATAGTCGTTTTGTTGCCACTTCCCCCAATGATTTTAGAAATTCTGATGTAATGTTATCTATCCCTTCTGCCTTATTTGATCGTAAGTCCTCCAAAGCTCTTTTAAATTCCGATTCTAATACTGGATCCCCTATCTCTTCTAAATCGACTCCTGTTTCTCCTTCTGTCTCACCAGACAAATGTTAACCCTCATAGAGGCTTTCAGTGTATTCTTTCCACCTATCTGCTCTCACCTCTGCATTTAACAGTGGAATTCCCGTTGCACTCTTAATGCTACCACCGTTGCTCTTAATGTCACAAAAGGTTGTTTTGACTTTCCTGTATGCTGAGTCTGTCCTTCCGACAATCATATCTTTTTCGATGTCTTCACATTTTTCCTGCAGCCATTTCGTCTTAGCTTCCCTGCACTTCCTATTTATTTAATTCCTCAGCGACTTTTATTTCTGTATTCCTGATTTTCCCGCAACATGTTTGTACTTCCTACTTTCATCAATCAACTGAAGTATTTCTTCTGTTACCCATGGTTTCTTCCCAGCTACCTTCTTTGTACCTATGTTTTCCTTCCCAACTTCTGTGATGGCCCTTTTTATAGATGTCAATTCCTCTTCAACCGTACTGCCTACTGCGCTATTCCTTATTGCTGTATCTATAGCGTAAGAGAACTTCAAATGTATCTCGTCATTCCTTAGTACTTCCGTATCCCACTTCTTTGCGTCTTGATTCTTCGTGACTAATGTCTTCAACTTCAGCCTACTCTTCATCACTACTATATTGTAATCTGTCCATATCTGCTTCTGGGTACGCCTTACAATCCAGTATCTGATTTTGGAGTCTCTGTCTGACCATGATGTAATCTAATTGAAATCTTCCCGTATCTCCCGGACTTCTCCAAGTGTACCTCCTCCTCTCGTGATTCTAGAACATGGTATTCGCTATTACTAGCTTGTTACAGAACTCAATTCATTCCTTGTCCCGAGCCCATATTCTCCTGTAACCTTTTCTTCTACTCCTTCCCCCTACAACTGCATTCCAGTCGCCCATGACTATTAGATTTTCGTCCCCCTTTACGTACTGCATTACCCTTTCAATATCTTCATACACTTTCTCGATCTGTTCATCTTCAGCTTGCTACGTCGGCATGTATACCTGAATTATCGTCGGTGTTGGTCTGCTGTCGATTCTGATTAGAACAACCCGGTCACTGAACTGTTCACAGTAACACACCCTCTTCTCTACCTTCCTATTCATAACGAATCCTGTTATACTATTTTCTGCTGCTGTTGATATTACTCGATACTCATCCGACCAGAAATCCTTATCTTCCTTCCACTTCACTAATTGAATTGGAATTAATAAGTACCTAGGCTTCACCAGATACTCAGCAAGTATAACAGGTAAATTAACAAAGAATTCGAAACGACTGAGTATGTAGAAGGTTTATTAGAAGAAAACACTACTCAGGAAATGAAATACTGAAGAGTAATCATGTGAATACGTATGTCGCAGTACGTGGGGGTTGTAACAAGTGACGTCCGGATGCCCCTCAGCGGGCCAGCAGGTAAAGTGTACGCCTGGAGAATGACGCTAAATGGGATAGTTGCAGACGTAACGGAAGGCATATTTGAATTGGGACTGGATGTCGTGAGCGAACATGGGGGGAGCTATGGAAAATTATGTGAAGGAATTCTTTTTATACAAAATGGTAAGGGTAGAAGATATAGCTGAATATTGAACACAAAATCACTCAAATTTAATTTTGCTAAAGCCCACCGTAGCGAACATACAAGGTGTCTACCGAGGAAGTCCCAGCTTTCAAAATTAAATATCTCTGAAACTAAGATCGACACACATCTATAATTTGGGATATGTTTATTGCAAACGCGGTAAGAATTCCATACAGAGGTTACACGGAAACTTCGAAATACAAATAACCGTCTAGATCAGAAACCATAGCTAAAACTCTTGTACATACAGTGAAAGACAATCAGACAATTGAAATTGCAGATGGTACAGTAGTCTGTATTAAGACTGAGTGAAAGTCTAAATCCACAGTAGCTGTTTACTGTGTTTTCACTGTGTGACGACCGGTTTCATACCCTGGAGGTACGTGAGATCACGCATAGTTCGAGTCGGATGCTCGTCAGCTATTTCATCCAAGGTTTTACTGACAAGGGAACCTCCCCATCGCACCCACCTCAGATTTAGTTATAAGTCGGCACAGTGGATAGGCCTTGAAAAACTGAACGCAGATCAATCGAGAAAACAGGAAGAAGTTATGTGGAACTATGAAAAAATAAGCAAAATATACAAACTGAGTAGTCCATGCGCAAGGTAGGCAATATCAAGGCTAATTTGAACTCATAAGTGCCGTGGTCCCGTGGTTAGCGTGAGCAGTTGCGGACCGAGAGGTCCTTGGTTCGAGTCTACCCTCCAGTGAAAACTTTCAATATTTTTTTTAAGTTTATGTGACAAACTATTATGTTTTCAACACTTTTTTGGGAGTGATTATCACATCCACAAGAAAACCGAAATCGGGTAAGGTAGAAGAATCTTTTTACCCATTCGCCAAGTGTACAAGTTAGGTGGGTCAGTAACATATTGCTGTCATGCGGCGCACGTGCCGTCACCAGTGTCATATAGAATATATCAGACGCGTTTTGCTGTGGAAGAATCGGTTTACTTATGACCTTGCGATCAAATGTTTTCGGTTCCCATTGGAGAGGCACGTCCTTTCGTGTACAAATCGCACGGTTTACCGGTGCGGTCGCAAAACGCAGACACTAAACTTATTACAGTGAACGAACGGACAGATCATACCTTTGCGAAAATAAAGAAATTAAACTTTTCACTGGAGGGAAGACTTGAACCAAGGACCTCTCGCTCCGCAGCTGCTCACGCTAACCACGGGACCACGGCGCTCCTCAGCTCAGATTGCCCTTAATATTGCCTATCTTGCGCATGGACTACTCAGTTTCAATATTTTGCTTATTTTTTCATAGTTCCACACAACTTCTTCTTGTTTTTTCGATCGATCTGTGTTCAGTTTTTCAAGGCGTATTCAGTGTGCCAACTTATAACTAAATCTGAGGGGGGTGCGAGGGGTGTGAGGACCAACATGTCTTACGCGCACTTATACATTGAAATTCGTCCACATGAAGTATTAGTTTTATGTGACATGAGAATATACCCTAGGGTATGGAACCGGTCGTCATACTGTGGTAACACCGTAAAGAGTTGTTGCGGATTTGGACTATCACTCAATGTTAATATAGACATCTTCACCATCGCTGATTTTAAATTGTTTGATTGTCTGTCACAGTAAGCAACAAGTTCTGAAATAGTTCGATAAGCTGCCAACAGATGGCGCTGTACGCAGACCAGTAAGTGCAGTATCAGCGTGCATAATTAAACTCGTCTCCTGCAAGAAGGCTTTGCAGTCACATCCTTTTGAAATGTCTACAACTCGCTGTACGGAGATGGTGCGGAATATGTCTTGGTTCACTGTAGTGTCTAAAAGGAAATGGATTCAGACGGCAGACAGAACGCCGATTCAAACTCGTCCAGCGTGGTGGGATGGTTCAGGTAGACAGTGTATTTCCCTGTGCTCCAGAAAAAGTAGTCACAAGGAATAAGGTCGGCCGAGGATGGACGTCAGTCCATACCTCCGTCAATAAATTCGTAATAATCCAACTCAACGACAATATTTCCAGTCTTCGTCAAGAAAGCCAAACATCAACTCGGTGCGGTGTGGTCTGACTCCCACCATCTTTAAACGCTCGGCGCCTGGTCGACCCACCATTCTACCTGTGCGGCGGTCAGTTTTTCTAGAATTGGAAAGTAACATTCACTAGCGGTTGTTTCTCACATGAAAAAAGGGCTAGTAATAGCTCTGGTCCATTCCGCAGCCCAAAGAGTAACTTAGCGAGAATACAGTGGTTTCGCTTTACACTAATGGAGATTTTCGGACTCTCGAACTCCCAGTTTTGTTTCTTCAAGACTCCATTGTGTGCGTTTGAAATCTTATGGGACTTAGCTGCTACGGTCATCAGTCCCTAAGCTTACACACTACTTAACCTAAATTATCCTAAGAAGAAACAGACACACACCCATGCCCGAGGGAGGACTCGAACCTCCGCCGGGACCAGCCGTACAGTCCATGACTGCAGCGCCCTAGACCGCCCGCTAATCCCGCGAGGCTCAAGAATCCATTCAGAGGGAAGTGTGTTTCATATGTGAACCAGATGACCCCAACATCAACTCCTTCACTATCAATCGCTGGGTAAATCTAGTACCTAGTCAGCCCTCTGTCGCAAACAGCTCGTACAGGCATTGCCTGGTGGCTTTGAATTCTGTACGGAAACAGGTGTAGACCTTGCCTCACTATTTTCTGCCTGCTGGAACACTTCAAACCAATGTCTGTTCGGACCGATTTCCTTCCAGAAATCGCAGTGACATTTGCAGAGCTACATTTCGCCTGGGGTCAGCATTCCCTGTTAGTTTATCAGTCACGCTGCCTGTCCGATGGATTGTGGCGAAGAGCATGCGGATTGTTTTCGCGTCATGCTCTTCTGAAACATCAAACCGTGTTTGAAAACTGCGCCTTGTTGCCATATGACTAAGCTGTAACCAGTGGTGTTGTACCAGAAAAACATGTTGTTCAATGGCACACGTGATTTCACCCATTTTCTTCGGTACGCTAAGCTCGTTTCAAGGGTAGGGTGGACCTCATCGGTCACTATTTATACGCATTACGTATTGCGATTACTGTAAAATCTGTCAGCAGCTCTTCGAAGTGTTTCCTAACCTCTGTACACCTTCTGTACAAAGTTCGTGCAGCTGCCGCAAGAACCACATGTTTGCCCCACTTGTCTATCAATCTTAGTTTTCTAGATATTTAATTTTTAAGTCAGGGTCCTCTTCGCTCGACGCCCCGTATGTGATAATACCTCAATTTGTTATGTCAAAGTTCTCAAAGCCTTTTTAGGTAAAAGTAAATGTTATTAGCGTTCTACACCTATATTCTTCATGTCTGTATACTACTTTCTCAACATAGCCACGCTGGTGACAAATGCACTTCTCCCAGCGAGAGACCACTTCGTTGATACCGTCACTGTAGAACGTTTGACTTTGTTGTCGGAGCCACAACCTCACCTCTGCATACAACGCTTCATCACTATCAAGGTGAAGCCCTCGAAGGTGTTCCTCAGTTTTACGAAACCACTGGCGCATTTCATTTTCTTAGACAGATCTTGAAGATTACATCCGAACAGGGAGACAAGGTTCTCAGATATACAGGGTGTAAATTTAAAGTTGACAAACCAGAATAACTCAAAAAATAAGCTTCACACGAAAAAAAAAAGTGTGGACTCCAAAGTTGACTATTATCGAGGGGGACATCTGCTGGTGCTAAAATTAGCCCGCCACCACAACCCCATGGGTGTGGGGCGGGAGGTGACTTTAAAATTTCAAATGGGAACCCCATTTTTATTGCAGAATCATTCTACAAAACTACGTACATTTTGTCTTAAACATCTTTTTTTATTCTTGCTAGTTGCCTCTGTACTTCAAGAAAAACCATGTACTCATTTTTGTGGGGAAAATGGCTATGGATAAATAAAGAATACTTATTTATTTCGCAAATTTTGATTCGCTAAAATTAAAACTCTCTCTTTCTCCCCATAGGGTGGGGTTTGAGGGAGAGGAATTAGATTTTTTGTACATGTTGACTCACGTCTTACAAAAAATTCGGTTCGTGAGTCAGTTAGTTTTTAAGTTAATTAGTTCAATCGTTAGTAAGTAGGATTTTCGGTTAGTTAGTTAGCTAGTCAGATGGTTTGTTTGATAATTAAAGGTTGTGTGGCCTCATGACCACGAAACAAACAAAACTTATCCGAATCTGCCGAAAAAATTAATATTTGGATCAACATTTGTAATCAGTATGCACTGTAATTGTCCGTTGCACGTTTTTGACAAGGATTCCACATCTCCGTAAATACTATTTTTGGCTATGTTACGATGTTTTGAAAATTTGTCTCGCTCCGAAACTAGTCATCGAATGAAAAAAAAGTAAAATTTATAACTGTGGGTTGGCTTTTCGTTGCACGGATTGACAGAAGTTGCTGTTTCGAAGCTACTCCAGCATCTTGGTTTTCAGTTGCAGTCCTTTTGACAGTTGCTCTCTCTTCAGCCCTTCTCATATCTGTCCTCACCTGACAGTCACAAAAGCCATAGCTAAGAAAATAAAAGTCTGACTTTGTAAAATCGACACGAACCTGTGCTCAGATCCGCTGTTTATCCGTAGAAGATGCCATTTCTCCTACACAAGTCTGCTAGTCGAGATTACGTGTCACTGCTTCTGATCGCGGGATGTAGCCGGCGGTGGCAGAAAAATAGTCTGAAAATGCATGACTGATGCGAAACAGTGGGATAAAAAAGGCTGCGTACAGCAGGAAATTTCTCGCCTGTCAGCGGCAGGCGGTCTGGCTTTGTGGAGAGCTCCACCGCCCACGGCAGGGTATGGCTGTGGAGTGGGGGGGCAGAACCTCGCCGATGCCCCCTGTGTAACAACCTGCTGCTAATTCACCGGCGTGAGATTACATTTAAACACGGCGCGGTCGGTGGTATCTGCACTTCATTGGCAGTCGATACCAGCTAGTTTCGTTAATCTGCTGATTAGTGTCGGGTGTAATACTCATCTAGCCATCAACTCCCATCAAACACACTACTGTCTGTGAATACTGCAGCACAATGGAGAGCCATTACGGATGATACGGGGCGCAAATGACGTTCAGCGTACTATATGAACCGTAAATGATTAAATCTGCAGAGTATTACTTAGCGTGTGGGTCAGATTCGGGGGATACAGCATCTCTTTACATTAGTACCAATATTACAAGCGACGCATGATCTGTGACCTCTTGTTATAATTCCCAGGCTGGCGCAGCTCATTTCCATTCGTTGATCGAGTGCATTATTAACCAGCGGAAAAATTCTACTAGTACACTACTGGCCATTAAAATTGCTATACCAAGAAGAAGTGCAGATGATAAACGGGTATTCATTGGACAAATACTTTATACTAGAACTGAGATGAAATTACATTTTCACGCAATTTGGGTGCATAGATGCTCAGAAATCAGTACCCAGAACAACCAACTCTGGCCGTAATAACAGCCTTGATACACCTGGGCATAGAATCAAACAGAGCTTGGATGGCTTGTACATGTACAGCTGCAGATGCAGCTTCAACACGATACCACAGTTCATCAAGAGTAGTGACTGGCGTATTGTGACGAGTCAGTTGCTCGGCCACCACTGACCAGACGTTTTCAATTGGTGAGAGATCAGAAGAATGTGCTGGACAATGCAGCAGCCGAACATTTTCTGTATCCAGAAAGGCCCGTACAGGACCTGAAACATAGGTCATGCATTATCCTGCTGAAATGTAGGATTTCGCAACGATCGAATGAAGGGTGGAGCCACGGGTGGTAACACATCTGAAATGTAACGTCCTCTGTTCAATGTGCCGTCAATGCGAACAAGAGGTGTAACCAATGGCACCCGATACCATCACGCCGGGTGATACGCCAGTATGGGGATGACGAATGCACTCTTCCAATGTGCGTTCACCGCGATGTCGCCAATCACGGATGCGACCATCATGATGCTGTGAACAGAACCTGAATTCATCCGAAAAAATGACGTTTTGCCATTCGTGCACCCAAGTTCGTCGTTGAGTACACCATCACAGGCGCTCCTTTCTGTGATGCAGCGTCAGGGGTAACCGCAGCTATGGTCTCCGAGCTGATGTCCATGCTGCTGCAAACGTCGTCGAACTGTTCGTGCAGATGCTTGTTGTCTTTCAAACGTCCCCATGCGTTGACTCCGTGATCGAGACGTGGCTGTACGATTCGTTACAGCCATGGGGATAAGATGCCTGTCATCTCGACTGCTAGTGATACTGAAAGTGTTGTTAGTAAAAATTCTCTATTTAAACGCGACTGAACTGCAGCACTGCTTTAGTTTTTAATAAAACCTGCATCTGACTGCGTATTTAACTGAACTGAACTTTATCTGACAGCATGAAAATATTGTTGAAAAATTAATACTCAAAATGCACATCTGACTGCATGAAAGTTTAGTGGTAAAAATAAATGAAAGTCACCAACCTGCATCTGACTGCGTCTGTGGACTTAGCTCGTGCACTCCTTCCCGTTTAGCCGATAATAAAACATATATTCAACGCAGCCGTACTGCAATGGCATAAAATTGTCATTCTAGACAACTTTACTCATTTTGACCCTGTTTGTTACTTAATAAAAATTCTGTCCCGATCTGAATAATTTGCCAACTGTGAAATGGCATATAGACTATTTTACTCTGATAAATGAAATTATTAGCATTACTCACGGGAGCTTTACTTTAATGTACCTTTTGGTTCAATGCAAGCACAGGATGCAGAGAACGACATAAGGTGTGAGATGAAACTCTAATTTCATGTAAAAAATATTTATTGTCCAAACTTTTAGGGCACCTGTGAAAAACTAAAAAAAAACTTCTATACCATGGATTTACGAGAAAGTGTCACACAACGCTTATTGCATCAACAATGGGATTTCTATCTAGCTTTTATACATTATTTAACCAAACAAAACCTATTTTATTAATTATTGTTTCTAGTTTCCCCAGGTATGTGCCGAGCTTCGCTCAGTATATAGCTTATTATGTGCGTAGCGCCAATTCTTACTTTGATGCTGTCACGACCCGGCTGCCTCCTGCAGGCATCTAGCTCCGACTCGAAACACGTCTGTTGTCTCTGCGCATCTCCTCACCACTACTTAAACTTTTACTGCGTGCACCTAGCTCTGTTAGCTCTCAAAGATCTTACTACTCGAAGATGTACTACTCGTCCAGTCTTGCGGTTGGGAACTACCGACATTTTTCACTGGCTCCATCCTGATCGAATCTCAGCACATACCTTTGAATACGAGGCCGTTGGGATCCAGCACGGCGTTCCGTATTACCCTCCTGAACCCACTGATTCCATATTCTGCTAACAGTCATTGGATCTCGACCAACGCGAGCAGCAGTGTATATATGTATTTGTTACACTCAGCTTAATTGAGTGGCCCAGAGATGTGGCTGGTCTCAATGTTTGGCTAGGTTTTTTGTCATAGGGTGCCAGCTCACACATCTCATAAACTCAGTTTTTAAGCTGAAATAAAATTTTACAAAACAATGCAGGCAGGTATTGCTGTGAAATTTAAAATACTGATTGTAATTTGATCAAGTAGTTCATTTTTCTTCAATATATTCACTAAGCACTTACAGTGCAACTTGATAGGCTATTACTTAAGGGCAGCTGTTGATAACTGCCGCTACAACACTTCAATATAACATTCGTGATAGACTCTTGTCTGCCGTCCTGAACCACTATACTGGTCCACTTGATCACTTTCGAACGTCGCTGCACACATACTTGTCCCCGAACGCGACTACCAACGCTCTACCATCGCCAGATGTGCGGCATATCCGGCTCTTAGCGTCGCTGGAAACCAACTCAAAGATATCCGCCCTATGCACCCTCGAAACGACTGTCTGTCTCAAAACAATGTCTGACAAATAGAATCACGAATATTCTATAACTAAACACAAAAAATATATGATACATTGAAAAATATTGAAAATTTCCTTGCAGTAACAATTTAAGGTCCAAATTTCTGTCTCTGTCACCATTGTTTTACAAATAATGTTCGTTTGGCGTGATAATTGTTTTCCCAGACTTTTTATAGTTAACATAAGTAAACAATAATAGAAATACATACTTGATTACTCATCTACTTCTTTAAACTTTAGAATGCTGCCGCTAGTTCCGTCTCTTTAAATTTATTTATCACCAAAAACACAGTTTCTCTCTGTCGAATCCTGTATTCCGACCCCTCATTCAAAAATGCTACATCTTTTGCTAAATCGGCTATGATTACTCGATGTAGCTCCGCTGCTCGCAGCCATAGAAACTTTGTTTATATTAATCGGTGAAAGTATTGCCGAAATATTAGCTTTTGAACCTTCATAAATTTACAATTTTTAAGACGCAACAACAACTTTTAAACTACTATATATTTTAGTGGCGTGACAAGATAATTTAGCTTTACATATTTTTATGTCCACGAGTGCCAACTCGCATCTCCGTGTCGCTCCTAGTTTTGTTTTTATCAATTTTTCTTAGGAATATAAATTTCTCCAAGCGCGCAAACACGGCCATACGAGCCCCTGCCAAGGCCGTGTAACGCTACCCGCTCGACACGGCCCAGTAGCAACCACCAGCCACGTGCTCTGCAGCGGGAAACGGCCGCTCTGATCTCACCCCACAGCTTTTACGCTCACAAAGTAATCATATCCGATTTAGCAAAAGATGTACCATTTTTGAATGAGGGGTCGGAATACGGGATTCGACAGAGAGAAACTGTGTTTTTGGTAATAAATACAGAGACGGAACTAGCGTCTGCATTCTAATGTTTAAAGGAGGTCATTAGCGCTACTAACAAGTAGTTAGGTCATTTGCTAAGAGATATGTTAGCATATCCATTTGAGTGGCAATCGGGGAATGTCAATATGGTTCGACAGACTTATTAACTCTCAAATTCATAACTTAAAAAAGTGATGTGATGCACACATTTAAGAACTACAATGCGAAACAAAATTAAATTGTGACTTTTCTAAACACCATTACCGTCTCACACTGTGACACATATATAAGAACGTAGGCTTCAGCGGCCGGTGCCGTAGTGATTAATATTCTTCTGGGTATTATGCCACGTCATTGCTAAAAACTAACAACAATAATAAACTAAAACCGACGTTTCGGCCGAACTGCAACACCCTTGCTCGGGGCACGACGGATTTTGCATGGGGATAGGTGCTACTATTTATTACAGGCTATCGATGTCTGATGTCACTGTTGTAAAACTTTAAATTGGCCCACTAATATGATTCGCTAGTCGAGACGCAAGGGAAGATGGAAGGAAAGAGAGTGTTCGTGGATGTCCATGTATTCAACGATTGGTAGATGTCCGCCAATCAGCGTTCGGCTACTGGTCGGCAAGTTTTCCTCCTGGTGTGCGCGGAAGTGGTCTGACAGTTGCTCTACAGCTGTTTGTGCAGATACGTCCGTGTCCCGTGTAGCTTCTGCCCCGTTGAACTGGGATGGCCGGCAGCCAGGACACCGGGTGTTTGTAGCCATCTTCTCTGTTGATGATGTCAGGCTGCTTAATAATTGCGATCGCCTCCCATATTTTGCTTTCTCGCATCCACGATTCTTTCGCCAGTACTCGGGCTTCCAGGAACCTGATAGGTTGTCCACAGTCACGGTGGTGTTCCGCTATCGCCGATTTATTATGTTGTTGTAATCGTACATAGCGTTCGTGATCTGCTTCTCGTAAGCTGACAGGTCTCCCTGTTTCTCCTATGTAGCCAGCTCCGCACTCACACCGTAGTTCGTAAACACCTACAGTGTTATGATTGTTGACTACATCGTTGGTGGAACCTATATTTCGTGGACCCTGTGACTGCTTCGAAAAATCGGTTTGAAACCTCATCGGCGGAGGACGTTGCCTAGCCTTTCACTGACGCCTTTTACATATGGGAAGTGTAGCAGTGGTAGCTTCTTTTCTTTAATCACTGTGACACATATGTTTGAAATTTGCCTCAAACGTGCTTGCTGCCTTCCGTTGTGCAAATGCACTGCTCCCTGTGACGTCAGTCTGGCGATGCATGCAACAGCTAGGTATCGATGCAAACGGTAAAAAGGCCACAGCTCAGAATTTCATGTGTGATGCAAAGTGGGTTAATCATGTTACATTCACACCAAATTTCCCCACAATTCTGGCCAACGCCACCGTGGATATCTCGTATTTTGAGAGCGTCCTCACAGCCCTTCTTACCCACATTTCAGCCCTTCTTTTGACGGCTCTGCGTCGGAGGTCAGAACCACGACACTTCAGACACAACGACGCTCGTAATCGACACGAAAAGTCCTCCGGGGGCGGCATAAGGGGCTTCTGAAATCACCCACTGCCTTGGCCCATTGATTCCCACGCAATACTCCGTCGAAAACGACAGTTTGCCGTGCGAGGAGCAACAGCAAATTCCAGAGATGGGCAAAACTGTTCTTTTCAGAGATCGAATCAGAACTGCTCACTCCCTGAAATGAACTAGCTCTATTTCATGACTCACCACTCATTCACAATAGAAAATAAATGGAAGGCACATTGCCCTTTAAACTTGGTTTATTCCAGTACTACACCTGTATTTTGATCTTATTTGATCCTATTTTTAAGTAACACAGATAATGAGTAAGAATTTTGTATTGTTTATTGGAATTTCCATGATATGACAAAGTTTTTGATTACTGATTTATTTTGCACTATCGTGGTTTTTTGGGTGATCGGAAAATGTTGTAACTTGAGATTTAAATTAACAGTATATTTGGCTATAATGTATTAAAATTTAATTAACCTCGTAAAAATACATCACAAGCCATATATTTTTAAAGTGAATGTTCCCTTCCGAAGACGCCTAAAATCGCAAAATCCATACCAGAATAAGAAAAAAATATATATAAATTTGACTGTAAGACTAAAGTGCTGCATATAGCCTTACGCAGAATAAAATAAGGAAAATATTCGTGTATCACATTTTGCGATACGTTTATCGGTTCGCTCGTAATTAAAGCATAAATTCGAGTGTCCGTAATAAAAATCCTATAGTAAGAGGAGTCCTCAGGAACCTAATCTGATCAGTTTAAACAAATAAAAATAAAATAAAAACAAATGATGTATGTATAACATAATAATGTAATATACATAGCGGTATTACTACGAAGAACAATATCCAGTAGAGACGAACTCAAATGCAGAGGCGCTGAGTCAAGCAGGTCCAGCCGCGAGCTGTATTACTGCATGAGCTAAGACAACAGAGACCAGAGTGACACCTGAGTTGCTTTGCTCAACACTCTGGCTAGAGTCGAGAACGGTGGGGTGAGCGTTGAGCGGGCGAGTTCCGAGGGTGGGGGCAGCGGTGAACGGCCAGCAGTCACCCGCTCCGAGATAAATCGTCCGTTCTTTTGCGAGCAGGTTGTTGGAAGTAGTTCTTATGTTCTCCGCTAGGAGGTTCTCTGTCCTGTTGCTCGCATCAACCGCCCAGAGGGCAGGACGTGTGACTGAAACGATCGCCGACTGAGTGTGATGCTAAGTTAAGGTGCGCCAGACACTGCACGCGGCAGAGGAAGCACAGAGACGGCAAGGCATTTGTTAAACACAAAATCCAATGGGGCACTGCACAATGCAGGCACCCAAGGCAGAAGCAGGGCAGAGGCGGGCGCTGGCTGTGTTGTCTGGCGTGCAGTGTGCTCTGACCAGCAGAGGCCCCGCTGATCTGCTCCGACTCACTCTCTCTCTCTCTCTCTCTCTCTCTCTCTCTCTCTGCTGTGGGAAACGTTTGGAGCTACCGTTCTTTTTTCTGAATCACTGATTGTTCACTCCTTTGAAAGACTCAACTCTATGAATCAGTTCAGGAGCGGATCCACCATCTCTAGTTACAACCCTTCTCTAAAGACATTGTGGGACTGCACCCCATTGAATGTTATCACCTTCGGAGGGCAGGGAGGTCGAAAATTTTGCTGTCGTGTACGGGCTGGAATCAGTAGTGACCGTTGAAAGCCATTCGACAAAATTTGAATGTAACCCACGCCGTAAATGGTGCATGTCCTTCTTCAATGCTCTTGTTTTCTGCCGTCCTTTAGCGTGATAACACGGAAGTACTACATTAACGGGTGAGTGAATAAAACGGCAAAGGGTTCGTTAGCACCCCCAGTTCGGCAACACCTTCCTTGCTACCTACGCAGCTTTGCTGAGCACGTTAAAAATGTACCCTTCAGAAACTTCGACATCGAATTAGCCTAGTAACTGCTATAGTACGTGACTGTTAGGTTATTCCTTCAATACCCCTTTGGTGCATTTGCCTAACTCGTGTGATCTTAGGAACCATGGCCTTCTTTTTGCGTGTGGGTGGCGAAGTCTAGCCGGCTGCTGTGACAGAGCAGATCTAGGCAACTCAATCCGGAACCGCACGACTGCTACTGTCGCAGGTTCGAATCCTGCCTCGGGCATGGATGTGTGTGATGTCCTTAGTTTAGTTAGGTTAAAGTAGTTCTAAGTTATAGGGGACTGATGACCTCAGATGTTAAGTCCCATAGCGGTCTAAAATGTCGCCGAGCAGAGGGTTTCGTCGTAGGGCGCCACATTTCTGCACCATTACCGATGGAACTACTAGGTGCATTTGAGGCAAAAATTATACTTCGCTGTAGTTACTGGGTTTCGAAAAAGTAACCCTTTAATTTTGTTGTGCAGTGTGTTTGTGCCAAAAGACAAAAGTGATTACAGCTTTTGTTATTTGCAGTTCTGACTTGAACTGTGAAGTACAAGACACCAGAAACAATGTGCAAGACGAGATTAAAATGAAATGTTTCCAACACACACTGAAGGCTTGCTTATTCAAATACAGTGATATGTGAACAGGCAGAATAAGGCTCTGCGCTAGGCGACGGCCGTATAAGACTACAAATGCCTGCCGCGTTTATTTACTGTCTTATGTCTGCAGAACGTTACTACGAGGATGTTTCTTATCAAGTTATGAGGTACAAGGGCATTATAATACCTATAAAATTACAAAATTTCAAAAACATAACGCCTCACTTATCCGAAAAGCGGCGCTTGCAATCGACTATGGATCAAAATACATTACAGGAATTTCACCGAAAACTATTTCAAATCATTTTTCCATTCATTCAGTTTTTTTAATTCATTCACCATACATTCAATTGGAAAACCAATAAACTCAACGTTGTTTCAGTACACAGTGGAAAACATTTATCTTGTGCCTTTCTACAGACATACGTAGATAAATGAGGAACGAAAAGTGAAAGTAATAATTCGGTTTAAAACACGGGGCGTAAAAGTGTAAAGCCATGACGCTACCCTCTGTGGTGCTACTTCGCTTGAACCGTTAACTCGGTGAAAGGCATATAAACTAACTGGAAAACATTGACAAACGTTTACTCAGGATGTGTCGCATATCTACGAATAAACGTTTTCACTTATTCTGAACCCCCTTCCAGTAAGTGAAGTCTCTGGAAAATCTGGTAAGGTACTTGCCGTGTTCATCTGGTGAAAACAGAGGAAGTGGCGGTCTGAGTTTCGTTACTAACAATCAGTGATTGAGATCACGACCCTAGAAGCCTACATCCGTGTGGCACTAAGCGCTGCAGGGAATTATTTTCTCAAAGCTGTACATATGTTACTGGTGGACGCTGGCTTTGGCATTATATGGAAGCTTCTACCTGTTGCTCAAATTATCTTGCTTTCCTGTTTCTTGGTTACGTGCGCCTTCTGCATTCGGGACGTAGTGTGTGGTGGTTAAGGTCTTAAATGTTCTCCTACTGAACTTACTGAGTCGTTGTGTGGATGTGCAAGAACTTATATGTCAAGGTAAGTGCAACGTTCCATGTTGTCTGAAGTTTATTTCCGTGATGTGTCCATTCAGTACCAACTTGCATTTAATACCAAGTGTACCATGCCCGCAACTGTTACACTACTGGCCATTAAAATTGCTACACCACGAAGATGACGTGCTACAGACGCGAAATTTAACCGACAGGAAGAAGATGCTGTGATATGCAAACGATTAGCTTTACAGAGCATTCACACAAGGTTGGCGCCGGTGGCGACACCTGCAACGTGCTGACATAAGGAAATTTTCAACCGATTTCTCATATATATGAACAGCAGTTGACCGGCGTTGCCTGGTGAAACGTTGTTGTGATGCCACGTGTAAGCAGCAGAAATGCGTACCATCACGTTTCCGACTTTGATTAAGTCGTATCGCGACATTGCTGCTCGCGTTCGTCAAGATCCAATGACCGTTAGCAGAATATGGGATCGGTGGGTTTAGAAGGGTAATAGGGAACGCCGTGCTGGATCCCGACGGCCTCGTATCAGTAGCAGCCGAGATGACAGGCATCTTATCCGCATGGCTGTAACGTATCGTGCAGCCACGTCTCGATCCCTGAGCCAACAGATGGGGACGTTTGCAAGACAATAACCATCTGCTTGAACAGTTCGACGACGTTTGCAGCAGCATGGACTATAAGCGATTACCATTGACGCTGCATCACAGACAGGAGCGCCTTCGATTGTGTACTCAACGACGAACTTAGGTGGACAAATGGTAAAACGTCATTTTTTTCGGATGAATCCAGGTCTGTTTACAGCATCATGATGGTCGCATCTGCGTGATGGCATGGGGTGCCATTGGTTACACGTCTGGTCAAATCTTGTTCGATTGACGGCCCTTTGAACAGTGGACGTTACATTTCAGATGTGTTACGACTCGTGTCTCTACCATCCCCTCGATCCCTGCCAAGCCCTACATTTGAGCAGGATAATGCACGATCACATGTTGCAGGTCCTGTACGGGCCTTTCTGGATACAGAAAATGTTCGACTGCTGCCCTGACCAGCACATTCTCCAGATCTGTGACCAACCGAAATCGTCTGGTCAATGGTGGCCGAGCAACTGGCTCGTCACAATACGCCAGTCACTATTCCTGATGAACTGTGGTATCGTGTTGAAGCTGCATGTGCTGCTGTACCTGTACACGCCATCCAGGCTCTGTTTGACTCAATGCCCAGGAGTATCAAGGCCGTTATTACGGCCAGAGGTGTTTGTTCTGGGTACTCATTTCTCAGGATCTATGCACATAAATTGCGTGAAAATGTAATTACATGTCAGTTCCAGTGTAATATGTTTGTCCAAGAATACCCGTTTATCATCTGCATTTCATGTTGGTGTAGCAATTTTAACGGCCAGTAGTAACTATTTCGGACATATCGAACGCTAGTTTTTATTGCTCGAAATTTCGCTCGAAAAGTCTGTGTCATTTGTTTCTAGCTTTTGTTGTAGGATCTTCAAGGCACTTGTTACGCAAGCTTACGTCAGTGCCAAGTCGAATGAAGTTTATTATGCTGCAGGCTGTACTTGTGATCTTTATCATGAGTGTATTCTACACGTTTGATATCGTATTCTTACTACGCCAAGATAGTCATGTTCACGTTCAGAAACCACTCTTATGTGCATGAAGGCTGTTGATCATTATTTATATTTGTTCATAGATTTGCCAGCTGAGTAAAAGTCTTCCTTTGATATTTTAACTGCCTATTTTACCTCATATATTTTCAATTAATTTGTTTGTTTCGCTGTTAAGTGGTCATATTTGTGTGTTGTGTTTGTTTTTGGTGTAAGCTTTCACGCCTTTCCATTTATTATAGTGTAAACGTGTTCGCAGTTAAAATCGTAGCTTTAAACTCGTACTTGTCGGCTGTCTAGATGACCTTCTGGACGAGTGCCACGTATTTTTTTATCAAACCGTTGAGAAACATTTTGTCGTCACCATGTGTAATTTTGTTATTGCTGTTTCAGCAATTTCATTATTCAGATTTTGTTTTATTGCATATCATTGTACTTTACCGTTAAAAATCTACATTCAGATTCGCCTTTGTTGATGTAAGGATTTTGTATTTGTATTCCGAGATGGTTGACTGTGAGTACAGTAACTGGTTTTTCTAATCGAGATTAAATTGTAAATCATGCAAATATGTTATCTCAGAAACTATGGATAACATATACATAAATGTAATCTACAATGAAGAGACAAAGAAACTGGTACACCTTTCTAACATCGCGTAGGGTCCCCGAGAGCACGCAGAAGTGCCGCAACACGTCTGGCATTCACTCGAGTAATGTGTGAAGTAGTGTTGCAGGGAACTGACGCCATGAGTCCTACAGGGCTGTTCATAAATCCGTAAGAGTCCCAGAGGATGGAGAGCTATTCTGAAGAGCACGTTGCAAGGCATCCCGGATACGCTCAATAATGTTCATGTCTGGGGAGGTTGGTGGCCAGCGGAAGTGTTTGAACGCATAGGAGTGTTCCTTGAGTCACTCTGTAGCAATTCAGGACGAGGACGTGTGGAGTGTCGCATTGTCCTGCTGGAATTGCCCGAGTCCGTCGGAATGCTCAGTGAACATGAATGGATGCAGGTGAACAGACAGGATGCTTACACACGTGTCATCTGTCAGAATCGTATCTAGACGTATCAGGTGTCCCATATGAGTTAACTGCACACGCCCCACACCATTACAGAGCGTCCACCACCTTGAATAGTTCCCTGCTGACATGCAGGCTCCGTAGATTCGTGAGGTTGTCTCCATACCTGCACACGGCCACCCGCTCGATACAATTTGAAACGAGACTCGTCCGTCAATGCAACATGTTAACAGTCATCAACAGTCCAATGTCGGTGCTGTCAGGCCGGGTGAGGCGTAAAGCTCTTTGTCGTGTAGTTATCAAGGGTACACGAAAGGCGATATCGCTGATGTTTCGTGGAATGATTCGAAAGCTGACATTTGTTGATGGTCCTGCACTGAAATCTGTAGCAGTTTGCGGAAGGGTTGCACATCTGTCACGTTGAAAAATTCTTATCAGTCGTCGTTGGTCTCGTTCTTGCATGATCTTTTTCCGGCCGCAGCGATTTTCCTGATATTCACAGTACACTCATGAAATGGCCGTACGGGAGTATCCCTACTTCATCTCTAGCTCGGAGATGTCGTGTCCCATCGCTCGTGCGCCGACAACAGCGCCACTCAAATTCACTTAAATCTTGATAATCCGCCACTGTAACAGAGGCAGGTTGCAAGAGTTCTTACAACCTGTGGCTGTACAGGTATGAGCAGCCCTTAGAGGCTCGCCTTCACACATTACTTTTAAATATTTTGTAAATAAAGCCATTCTGGCCTGTTATTTATTTTATACATGATATGTAATTACTGTCTCCGTCTTGCATTGTTAGTTAGTACTTACACTATTTTATATAAAAAAAATTTTCTACCCATAAATTTGTAATTATGTTATATACCACATTAAATGTCTATATTCTGATGAAGGCACTCTTAGAAGTGTTGAAATCTGGTTAATAAGACAAAAAAATTGTGACTGAGGGTTCATTTGTTTCAATTTTCATTTACAAACGGACGCTGAACCAAGCAGCAATATTCAAAACTGAGACAGTCTAAGGAGTACATAGTATGGATTGAGAGTAAATCGGGGAAAGACGGAGGTAATGAGAAGTAGTAGAAATGAGAACAGCGAGAAACTTAACATCAGGACTGACGGTCACGCGAAGTTAAGGAATTCTGCTGCCTGGGCAGTAAAATAACCAATGGCGGACGGAATAAGGAGTTCATCAAAAGCAGTCTAGCATTGGCAAAAAGAGCATTCCTGGCGAAAATATGTGTAATAATATCAAATATCAGCTTTAATTTGAGGAAGAAATTTCTGAGAATGTACGTCTGGAGTATAGCATTGTATGGCAGTGAAACATGGTGGGAAAACCGGAACAAAAGAGAATCGAAGCATTCGAGATGTGGTGCTACAGACGAATGTTGAAAATTAGGTGGACTGATGAGGTAAGGCATGAGGAGCTTCAGTGCAGAATCGAAGAGGAAAGGAAAATGTGGAAAACACTGATAAGGAGAAGGGACGGGATGATAAGACATCTGCTAAGGCATGGGGGATTGACTTCTACTGTACTGGAGGGAGCTGTAGAGGGCAAGTACCGTACAGGAAGATAGAGATTGGAATACATCCAGCAAATAATTGAGGACGTAGGTTGCAAGTGCTACTCTGAGATGAAGAGGTTGGCACAGGAGACGATATCATGGCGATCGCATCAATGCAGTCAGTAGACTGATGACCACCTCTCTCTGCCCCCCCCCCCCCCAAAACACACACACACACACACACACACACACACACACACACACACACACACACACACACACACACACAAATGGCCCGCAGGCAACATTTTGAGGAGGTTACACGGAGGAGAATAGTCGGGAATGGACTGATAAAGTAAGGGATGAGGAGATTTTGCTCAGAATCGGAGAGGGTAGGAATATGTGGAAAAAAACAGTGGTAAATAGAAGGGACAGGATGTTAGGACATATTAAGACAAAATGGAATAACTTCCATGGTACTAGAGGGAGCTGTTGAGGGCAAAAACACTAGACGAAGACAGAGTTTCGAATACATCCAGCAAATAATAGAGGGCGCAGGTGGTAGGTGCCGAGGTTAAGAGATTAGCACAGGAGAGAAATCTGTGGCTGGCCGTGTCAAACCAGTCGGAGTTCTGATGATAAAAAAAAGTTTCAATCTGCCAATGAGTTTCAAATTAGTACATCCTCCGCCGCAGAATCGCACACATCAAGTCTAAAAGTAGACAGACGGTGAGCCGTGGCTGGCTCGTGCTAGGCACTGGGATCCTGTGTTTAGCCTCCCACGGCTATCGCAGTTATGCTGTTATCCTCCCCTTCCGCTGGTGGCAGCAGCGATGTGTGTCGATATTCGCATCTTGGACTATCTATGACCTGGCTCTTATAGTTTCCGGCCAGGTGGTGTGGGACCAGTCGGTCGGCTGACGTGGAGCAGCGAGAAATTCTCCACAGGACGTAGTTTGGCCTGGGCCGCTGGCAGTCTCTATGCAGTGTCGGAGTGTGTGGGGCTGTTCCCATTGCTACGAGTTCCGTGGCTCAACGACTCTGGACACGAAAGTAGAGTTTTGATTTAATCTACCAGCAAATCAAGACTGTTCACACTTTGTGACATGGAGTTCGTAGTCGGGTTTTGGGATATTCCTGCGAGCAACAACGTCGTTTTCAAGTTAGAAAATTCTAGCCACTCTCTGGTGAAGTTTCACTGTATTTGGTTATTTGAATTGAAGTGCTCCAGCGGAATTTTCCGCCTTGTGGCCGTTAACGTTCCGGTTACCAGCCATGGCCATTGACGTAAATTTCAGGCAGTGTAGAGTCCTCATCACGTTGTTGCTGTCCAGCACGGTGTGTAGTTTGACAGCTCCATGTTGTTGTTGTTGTTGTGGTCTTCAGTCCTTAGACTAGTTTGATGCAGCTCTCCATGCTACTCTATCCTATACAAGCTTCTTCATCTCCCAGTACCTACTGCAGCCTCCATCCTTCTGAATCTGCTTAGTGTATTCATCTCTTGGTCTCCCTCTACGATTCTTACCCTCCACGCTGCCCTCCAATACGAAATTGGTGACCCCTCGATGTCTCAGAACATGTCCTACAAACCGATTCCTTCTTCGTGCCACAACCTCCTCTTGTCCCCAATTTTATTCAATACCTCCTCATTAGTTATGTGATCAACCCATCTAATCTACAGCATTCTTCTGTAGTACCACATTTCAAAAGCTTCTATTCTCTTCTTGTCTAAGCTATTCATCGTCCATATTTCACTTCCATACATGGCTACACTCCACACAAATACTTTCAGAAACGACTTCCTGACACTTAAATCTATACTCGATGTTAACAAATTTCTCTTCTTCAGAAACGCTTTCCTTGCCATTGCCAGTCTACATTTTATATCCTCTCTACTTCGACCATCATCAGTTATTTTGCTCCCCAAATAGCAAAACACCTTTACTACTTTAGGTGTCTCATTTCCTAATCTAATTCCCTCAGCATCACCCGATTTCATTCGACTATATTTCATTATCCTCGTTTCGCTTTTGTTGATGTTCATCTTACACCCTCCTTTCAAAACACTGTCCATTCCGTTCAACTGCTCTTCCAAGTCCTTTGCTGTCTCTGACAGAATTACAATGTCATCGGCGAACCTCAAAGTTTTTATTTCTTCTCCATGGTTTTAATACCTACTCCGAATTTGTCTTTTGTTTCCATTACTGCTTGCTCAATATACAGATTGAATAACATCGGGGAGAGGCTACAACCCTGTCTCACTCCCTTCCCAATCACTGCTTCCCATTCATGTCCCTCGACTCGTATAACTGCCATCTGGTTTCTGTACAAATTACAAATAGCCTTTCGCTCCCTGTATTTTACCGCTGCCACCTTCAGAATTTGAAGGAGACTATTCCAATCAACATTGTCAAAAGCTTTCTCTAAGTCTACAAATGCTAGAAATGTAGGTTTGCCTTTCCTTAATCTTTCTTCTAAGATAAGTCGTAGGGTCAGTATTGCCTCACGTGTTCCAACATTTCTACGGAATCCAAACTGAAGCCGGCCGCGGTGGTCTCGCGGTTAAGGCGCTCAGTTCGGACCCCGCGACTGCTACGGTCGCAGGTTCGAATCCTGCCTCGGGCATGGATTTGTGTGATGTCCTTAGGTTAGTTAGGTTTAAGTAGTTCTAAGTTAAAGGGGACTGATGACCACAGAAGTTAAGTCCCATAGTGCTCAGAGCCATTTGAACCATTTGAATTTGAATCCAAACTGATCTTCCCCGAGGTCGGCTTCTATCAATTTCTCCATTCGTCTGTAAAGAATTCGCGTTAGTATTTTGCAGCTGTGGCTAATGAAACTGATAGTTCGGTAATTTTCACATCTGTCAACACCTGCTTTCTTTGGTATTGGGATTATTATATTCTTCTTGAAGTCTGAGGGTATTTCGCCTGTCTCATACATCTTACTCACCAGATTATAGAGTTTTGTCAGGACTGGCTCTCCCAAGGTTGTCAGTAGTTTTAATGGAATGTTGTCTACTCCGGGGACCTTGTTTCGACTCAGGTCTTCCAGTGCCCAGTCAAATTCTTCACGCAGTATCATATCTCACATTTCATCTTCATCTACATCCTCTTCCATTTCCATAATATTGTTCTCACGTACGTCGCCCTTGTATAGGCCCTCTATATACTCCTACCACCTTTCTGCTTTCCCTTCTTTGCTTAGAACTGGGTTTCCATCAAAGCTCTTGATATTCATGCAAGTGGTTCTCCTTTCTCCAAAGGTCTCTTTAACTTTCCTGTAGGCAATATCTATCTTACCCCTAGTGAGATAAGCCTCTACATCCTTACAATTGTCGTCTAGCCATCCCTGCTTATCCATTTTGCAGTTCCTGTCGATAACATTTTTGAGACGTTTGTATTCCATTTTGCCTGCTTTATTTACTGAATTTTTATATTTTCTCCTTTCATCAATTAAATTCAATATTTCTTCTGTTACCCAGGGGTTTCTAGTAGCCCTCGTCTTTTTACCTATTTGATCCTCTACTACCTTCACTATTTCATACCTCAAAGCTACTCATTCTTCTTCTACTGTATTTCTTTCCTCCATTCCTGTCAATTGTTCCCTTATGCTCTCCCCGAAACTCTGTACAATCTCTGATTCTTTCAGTTTATCCAAGTCCCATCTCCTTAAATTCCCACCTTTTTGCAGTTTCTTCAGTTTTAATCTACAGTTCATGACCAATACATTGTGGTCAGAGTCCACATCTGCCCCTGGAAATGTCTTACAATTTAAAACCTGGTTCCTAAATCTCTGTATAAGCATTATTTAATCTATCTGATACCTTTTAGTATCTCCAGGGTTCTTCCATGTATACAACCTTCTTTCATGACTCTTAAACCAAGTATTAGCTATGATTAAGTTATGATCTGTGCAAAATTCTACTAGACGGCTTCCTCTTTCATTTCTTAGCCCCAATCCATCTTCACCTACTATGTTTCCTTCTCTCCCTTTTCCTACTGACGAATTCCAGTCACCCATGACTATTAAATTTTCGTCTCCCTTAACTGCCTGAACAATTTCTTTTATCTCATCATACATGTCTTCAATTTCTTCGTCATCTGCAGAGCTAGTTGGCATATAAACTTGTACTACTGAAGTAGACGTGGACTTCGAGTCTATCTTGGCCACAATAATGCGTTCACTATGCTGTTTGTAGTAGCTTACCCGTACACCTATTTTTTAATTCATTTTTAAACCCACTCCTGCATTACCCCTATTTGATTTTGTGTTTTTAACCCTGTATTCACCTGACCGGAAGTCTTGTTCCTACTGCCACCGAACTTCACTAATTCTCACTATATCTAAATTTAATCTATCCATTTCCCTTTTTAAATTTTCTAACCTACCTGCCCGATTAAGGGATCTGACATTCCACGCTCCGATCCGTAGAACCCCAGTTTTCTTTCTCCTTTAACGGCTCCATGTATGAATGGTTTGGGGCGCCAATGTTTTCAAAGTTGTTCCAATGAACCCACTGTTGCGCCCTGGCTGGGTGAAGTTTAAGTTATCTTGCTGGTGGGTCCGTTAACTGTCGCTCGGTTGGGTTCTCGTCGGATCGAGAATGGCTTTCTCGACTGCCTGTCTCACGTAAGCGGGCGTTAGTGTTTGAATTCTGAGCCGACCCTCGAACGTTTGAGTGCTCTTGGGTGTACTGCCTTTCTCTTATTTGTTCTTGTTGTTTGTATTCGTATGGCTTCTAGCCGATTTTCTTTAAATTGAAATTGTTTTGCCCTTAAAGGGTAAGATATTTTAGGCCTTCAGCCTAACCTTTGGCATTTTGAAGGTTTTAATGTTGTTGAATTTTAAGTGTTAGGCCTTCAGCCTATTTGAATTTAGGCCTAACTTGTTTGCTCTTGAAGTGTCTAATTCTTTAGGCCTTCAGCCTAACTAAGGAATTGTTTAAAGATAAGGCTTTGCCTTTTAAATTTCTGTCTTGGTTGAGTTTTGCCTAATTAAGAACTGTTTTACATACGGTCTTTGTTTCTTTCTTTTTAAATTTAATGTTGTTTACCCTTAATTGTTTGCTCTGAAAACCTAAGATTCTTTGGGCCTTCAACCTAAATGAAGAATGTTGTAAGATAAATTTCTGATAATGCTATCGTTTTAAGCCGTTTTTAAATTAAAGTGGCCTTCAGCCTTTAATTAAATCCCAAAGATTAAGGCTGTGTGTTCAAAAAGAAATTTTTTTTTTTGCTCTTGTAACGTTTGTTCAAATAACAAAATTGTATGTTCGAGTGTAGCTGACAGCCCCTTATTTTGGCCCCTTTCCACAATTTAAACTACCTGTTCTGTCCTGTGGGTTAAGCAGGGCATTTCAGACGGGGTCCACAAAATCCGTTCCCGCTTAAGCAATGGCCACCTCCTTGGCTACAACGACGCCAAAATTCGTACATCCGTGCCTATCCCGTTAGAAATGCGGGAAGGCAAAGAAGGAGAATATCCTTCACAGACGCGGGTGCTGTGCAGTGCCATCTCTCCCGCGGGCGCATTGTTTTGTTGAGGGTGGAGGCTCCAGTACCGCTCCTGCGTCTGAACCACGCCCACGCCCACACTCGCCGGCCTGAACGCGGGCAAATGGCGGTTGCCACCAGCAGAAGCTCTAATGGGCCGTGGCGCTGTGTATTAGTGTGCCTAAGCGAGCGTGAAGCCGGCCAGGGGCTGGGGGCTGCTCGCTGCCACTGTTCGCTAAGGAGCGGCGTCTCTGCGGAAGCAGCCACTGTGTCTTCTGCCGGGGGCGGCGGGGGCGGGATGAGCCGGCGGATAACGAGATCTGTCAGCCTTCCTGTCTCCGACAGGCGCGGTCGTGGTGGAAGGAGGGAGGGAGGGAGGGAGGGAGGCGGCAGAGACGTCGCCATCCAGCGCCGCTGCTGGGGGGTCATTATAGTGGCACAGTAGCGCCCGGCGCTAACCAGCGGCGGCCGGAGCAGGTGACGTCAACTTCGGCCGCGGCGCCCGAGGGCTTCTTCCGGAAGCCACCCGCCCCTCCCTCTCTGGAGTTCCCAAAGAACTTAAAAAGTTTAATGGACGATTAAAACTCTTAGCCACCTAACGACGTCGAGTCCACATCATTGTCCCTTCACAACCCAGAGGCTTTGGCGTGAGCCTTTACTCGTTTCTCCTTGCTCGAACATTCCTCGAATAAAAACAAAAACCGTTGGACCAGATGAGTGGTCACAAATGGTTACCCGCTGTGAAGCGTATATAGCCGGCCGTGGTGGCCGATAGGTTCTAGGTGCCCAGTCCGGAACCGCGCGACTTCTACGGACGCAGGTTCGAATCCTCCCTCGGGCATGGATGTGTGTGATGTCCTTAGGTTAGTTAGGTTTAAGTAGTTCTAAGTTCTAGGGCACTGATGACCTCAGAAGTTAAGTCCCATAGTGCTGATAGCCATTTGAAGCATTTGCAAGGCGTGCACTAACCTAGCTTCTTAAAAAAAAATTAAAGAGGCGGAGCAGTCTAATGTATGCCTACTTATAACACTAAACTTTCAGTCCCATATTCGACAGCGTACTTTATAACTGTAAAACCTGGTGTGTTGCTCAGCTGTTGTATTGTAACTGATTTCATCAGAATTTCGTAGATTTCTCAAGGTAAACCTTAGAGCATTTGAACAAACTGTAGTTTAACTTTCTTGTTGTAGATCTGAAGATGGGCAGCTGGCTCGAAACCGGTCATATGGAATTAAAGAAAAGCGATCCAGACACTGAATATGGACAGTTCTTAAAAAACATTTCTCGCAAACCTACAAATGTCTGCTGTGACAGCAGATGAAGCATATTTTCCACACCTTAAGATTGTTATGAAATAACAGCATTATATATATATATATATATATATATATATATATATATATATATATATATATATATATATATAGCTGATTATTTATTTTTCCCTCTTCCACATGCCATCGTCACAATCTCTCCCTACCACCTGCCTCCTATTTTCCTATCACTCTACAACTTATCTTTTCGTACCCTCCACCTTTTCCACCAGCCAACCATCGACATGCCTCCTACATATCCCTCCTGCCGTACCTCCGTCCTGTTACCAGTCTCCACATCTTCTTCTTCCTGCCTCTGTACATCACCTCCTCGCCTTCTCTGCAACCCTCCTCTCCCCCCCCCCCCCCCCCCCCCAATTTCTCTGCCATATTCTCCCGACTTCTCATACATGTACTCCCTCTCCACTCTCAGCCATGCCTATCTGCATATATACTCCCTGTCACGTCTACTATTCACACAACACACTACTCATGCTTGGTGGAGTAGATGCGATAACAACCCTTCTCAACCTCCTCCCCTCCCCTTCACTAACAGCTAGGTGGTTCTTACCCCCGTAGTACTTCTTTACAGACAATAACTTACTGGTGTATCAGACTTGTTCGAAATTGGTTCAGTTGCTTAGGAGGAGATAAATGGAACATACATACACACGCAAATACAAATACATCCTTTTTTGTAATTATAAATACAGGGAAAAGTATTTTAACCTGGATATATGTTTCAAACCGAGTAGCTTTCAGTTTCCGCAAACTCTGCTGCCATCGGTCCGTTAACCCCCACGACTAATACCTGTCATCAACCTGGAAGTCTTAAAGAACCGTCATTATCGGTCGTCCATTGCTATTCCTTCCACACATTTTAAAGTCGTTGCTGAAATTTTTTTTATGTTGACACTTCTTGGAGCAGTGCTTCGAAGAGAATCATTAGCTGATAAAAAATAATCACGTAACTATTTCGGTTAAGCTTGCTTTTCAGTGTATTGATATGTTTGCATGTTCCACATAATGTCAATGATAACTTTACAACACCATGTTTTGATCAATCTTTCAATGAGGCCAAATCGGATATAATGGGCGGGGCAAAACCAAGTTGATAATGCTTCTAATACCACCGCCAAACGTTGATTTGGTGGAAAGTGTAAAGAAATCACCAGCAGGAGAAAAGGCAAAGCAGTAATACTGATCTCCTCTCCATATCAAAATGTTTTGGAACGTGAAGAAACAGCCAGGATTGATAAAGACGAGAACAAAAAAGCAAAACAGAAAACATGTTATGGGGAAAAAACAAAAGGGCCGAGCTGCTAGTAGACTGATAAAGCAGAAAACGGTAACTCGAAAGACTAGAGCGTCTTAAAAAAGAAGAGAGCAAACAAATTTCTTCTCCGATTCGGAGGCGAAACAGACAAAACATGCATATTTTTCAGATTCGTTATCAAAGGATGGATAGATACAGTGTGTTTTTCGTGAACAATATTCCAGCGCTGAGGAAGAAGACCATAACTTGACCTGTGATTTATGTTCTCAATAACGTCTGATTTCGGTTTTTGATTACGGTTAATTATTGAGAACCTCCCCTGTACTTTGAACTACTGACGTTCTTTATCAAAAACGTCTTTTGATATGTCATATACACATATTAAAAAAAAGTATTGCATCACCTCTGTTCCGAGAGTTCCTGAATCTGTACAGCAAATTGGAATCAACATTAACATAAAAATCATTTCCGCCCTTTATATTGCTCATGAAAACCACACATTGCATGTTGTACCATGGTACAGTGGGACCTTGAGCGGTGATGGTACAGATTGCCGTAGACACCGTTACCGCTAATAGCCAGTACTACGTCATCGTGCGTTGATGCACTCCTGCATTCGTCGTGGCGTACTATCCACAAGTTCATCAAGGCACTGTCGGTTCACATTTTCCCACTCCTCAACGGCGATTCGGCGTAGATCCCTCAGAGTGGTTGGAGGGTCATGTCGTCCATAAACAGCCACAGGCATGTTCGACAAGGTTGACGTCTGAAGAAAATGGTGCCCACTCTAGTCGAGCGATGTCGCTATCCTGAAAGAAGTCATTCACAAGATGTGCACGATGGGGACGCGAATTGTCGTCCATGAAGACGAATGTCCCGCCAATACGCTGCCGATATGCTTGCATCATCGGTCGGAGGACGGCATTCACGTGTCGTACAGCCGTTACGGCGCCTTCCTTGACCACAAGCGGTGCACGTCGGCCCCACATTATGCCACCTCAATACAGCAGGGAACCCCCACCTTGCTGCACTCGCTGGACGGTGTGTCTAAGGCGTTCAGCCTGACTATGTTGCCTCCAAACACGTCTCCGACTATTGTGTGGTTGAAGGCATATGCGACACTTATCTGTAAAGAGAACGTGACGCTAATCCAGAGCAGACCATTCGGCATGTTGCTGGGCCCACCTGTACCGCGCTGCATGGTGTCGTGGTTGCAAAGATGTACCTCGCCATGCATGTCGGGAGTGAAGTTGCGCGTCATGCAGCCTATTGCGCACAGTTTGAATCGTAACACGACATCCTGTGGCTGCACGAAAAGCATTATTCAACATGATAGCGTTGCTGTCAGGTTTCTCCGATCCATAATCCGTAGGGAGTTGTGACCACTGCAGAAGCAGCATTTGGGCGACCTGAGCGAGGCATGTCATCGACGGTTCCTGTCTCTCTGTATCTGCTCCATGTCCGAACAACATCGCTTTGGTTCACTCCGGGTCGCCTGGACACTTCCTTTGAAGAGACACCTTCCTGCCACAAAGTAATAATGCTGACGCGATTGATCCCCGGTATTGACCGTCTAGGCATGGTTCAACTACAGACAACACGAGCCGTTTACCTCCTTCCTGGTGGAATGACTGGAAGCGATCGGCTGTCGGACCCCCTCCGTCTAATGGTCGCTGCTAATACACTGTTGTTGCCATCTTTGGGCCAGTTTAGTGACATCTCTGATGAGTCCAAGGGACCTTGTCTGTGATACAATATCCACGGTCAACGTCTATCTTCAGGAGTTGTAGGAAACGGAGTGATGCAAAACTTTTTTGATGTGTGTATATATACACACCCTTGTCCGTGGTGAGACTGGTAGAAGTCAGCCTCCGGGAAGATCATTTTCTATCCGGAGAAATGTAGGAACATTCAAGGCAGTACTGAAACCAACGATGTATCTTCGAATATAGATTTAGAAAAGGCAGCCTTACGTTAATACCATTTATAGACTTAGAGAAAGCCTTTGACAGTGTTAACTTCAGCACCATCTTTGAAATTCTGAAAGACTCTTTACAACTTGGGCAGAAACAGGATGGCAACTATAGCAGTCGTGGGCATGAAAGGGTAGCAATTACTGAGAAGGAAGTAAGACAGTATTGCAATCGCGGATGTTATACAGTCCGAACTTTCAGCGAGCAGTAAAGGAAACCAAAGATAAATGTCGAGGAAGAATTAAAGTTCATGAAAGTTTTTCGATTACAACGTAATTCTGCAAGAGCCAAGAAAGGAGTTGGAAAAGAAGTTAAACGGAATGAACAGCGTCTTGAAAGGACGAAATGAGATGAAATTAACAAAAGCAAAAGGAGGCTAATGTATGTAGTCGAATTAAATCAGGCGATGCTGAGGGAATTACATAAGTAAATGAGAAAGTAGTAAATGAGTTTTTCTATTTGAGCAGAAAAATGACTGATGCTGGCCGAAATAGATAGGGTATAAAAAGCAGACTGGCAATGGCAAGAAAAGCAATTCAGAGAAAGAGAAATTTGTGAGCATTGAATATAGATTTAAGTGGTAGGAAGTCCATTTTGGAAGTACTTATAATGGATTGTAGCCATGTGTTGTTGTCGTGGTGATCCCTTGATGCCTCAGAACATGTCCTACCAACCGATCCCTTCTTCTGGTCAAGTTGTGCCACAAACTTCTCTTCTCCCCAATCCTATTCAATACTTCCTCATTAGTTATGTGATCTACCCATCTAATCTTCAGCATTCTTCTGTAGCACCACATTTCGAAAGCTTCTATTCTCTTCTTGTCCAAACTATTTATCGTCCATGTTTCACTTCCATACATGGCTACACTCCATACAAATACTTTCAGAAATGACTTCCTGACACTTAAATCTATACTCGATGTTAACAAATTTCTCTTCTTCAGAAACGCTTTCCTTGCCATTGCCAGTCTACATTTTGTATCCTCTCTACTTCGACCATCATCAGTTATTTTGCTCCCCAAATAGCAAAACTCCTATACTACTTTAAGTGTCTCATTTCCTAAACTAATTCCCTCAGCATCACCCGTCGTCATTAGATTACATTCCATTATCCTTGTTTTGCTTTTGTTGATGTTCATCTTATATCCTCCTTTCAAGACACTGTCCATTTCATTCAACTGCTCTTCCAAGTCCTTTGCTGTCTCTGACAGAATTACAATGTCATCGGCGAACCTCAAAGTTTTTATTTCTTCTCCATGAATTTTAATATCTACTCCTAATTTTTCTTTTGTTTCCTTTACTGCTTGCTCAATATACAGATTGAACAACATCGGGGAGAGGCTACAACCCTGTCTTACTCCCTTCCCAACCACTGCTTTCCTTTCATGTCCCTCGACTCTTATAACTGCCATCTGGTTTCTGTACAAATTGTAAATAGCCTTTCGCTCCCTGTATTTTACCCCTGCCACCTTTAGAATTTGAAAGAGAGTATTCAAGTCAACATTGTCAAAAGCTTTCTCTAAGTCTACAAATGCTAGAAAAGTAGGTTTGCCTTTCCTTAATCTTTCTTCTAAGATTAGTCGTAAGGTGAGTATTGCCTCACGTGTTCCAGTGTTTCTACGGAATCCTAACTGATCTTCCCCGAGGTCGGGTTCTACCAGTTTTTCCATTCGTCTGTAAAGAATTCGTGTTAGTATTTTGCAGCTGTGACTTATTAAACTGATAGTTCGGTAATTTTCACATCTGTCAACACTTGCTTTCTTTGGGATTGGAATTATTATATTCTTCTTGAAGTCTGAGGGTATTTCGCCTGTTTCATACATCTTGCTCACCAGATCATCAATGGAGTGACGTCTACAGACGTTAAAGTAACCTCTGGCGTGCCACAGGGAAGTGTTATGGGACCATTGCTTTTCACAATATATATAAATGACCTAGTAGATAGTGTCGGAAGTTCCATGCGGCTTTTCGCGGATGATGCTGTAGTATACAGAGAAGTTGCTGCATTAGAAAATTGTAGCGAAATACAGGAAGATCTGCAGCGGATAGGCACTTGGTGCAGGGAGTGGCAACTGACCCCTAACATTGACAAGTGTAATGTATTGCGAATACATAGAAAGAAGGATCCTTTATTGTATGATTATATGATAGCGGGACAAACACTGGTAGCAGTTACTTCTGTAAAATATCTGGGAGTGTGCGTATGGAACGATTTGAAGTGGAATGATCATATAAAATTAATTGTTGGTAAGGCGGGTACCAGGTTGAGATTCATTGGGAGAGTGCTTAGAAAATGTAGTCCATCAACAAAGCAGGTGGCTTACAAAACACTCGTTCGACCTATACTTGAGTATTGCTCATCAGTGTGGGATCCGTACCAGGTCGGGTTGACGGAGGAGACAGAGAAGATCCAAAGAAGAGCGGCGCGTTTCGTCACCGGGTTATTTGGTAACCGTGATAGCGTTACGGAGATGTTTAATAAACTCAAGTGGCAGACTCTGCAAGAGAGGCGCTCTGCATCGCGGTGTAGCTTGCTCGCCAGGTTTCGAGAGGGTGCGTTTCTGGATGAGGTATCGAATATATTGCTTGCCCCTACTTATACCTCCCGAGGAGATCACGAATGTAAAATTAGAGAGATTAGAGCGCGCACGGAGGCTTTCAGACAGTCGTTCTTCCCGCGAACCATACGCGACTGGAACAGGAAAGGGAGGTAATGACAGTGGCACCTAAAGTGCCCTCCGCCACACACCGTTGGGTGGCTTGCGGAGTATCAATGTAGATGTAGATGTAGATGTAGATGGTAGAGTTTTGTCAGGACTGGCTCTCCCAAGACCGTCATTAGTTCCAGTGGAATGTTGTCTACTCCGGGGGCCTTGTTTCGACTCAGGTCTTTCAGTGCTCTGTCAAACTCTTCACGCAGTATCATATGTCACATTTCATCTTCATCTACATCCTCTTCCATTTCCATAATACTGTCCTCAAGTACATCGCCCTTGTATAGACCCTCTATATACTCCTTCCACCTTTCTGCTTTCCCTTCTTTGCTTAGAAATGGGTTTCCATCTGAGCTCTTGATATTCATACAAGTCGTTCCCTTGTCTCCAAAGGTCTCTCTGATTTTCCTGTAGGCAGTATCTATCTTACCCCTAGTGAGATAGGCCTCTACATCCTTACATTTGTCCTCTAGCCATCCCTGATTAGCCATTTTGCACTTCCTGTCGATCTCATTTTTGAGACGTTTGTATTCCTTTTTGCCTGCTTCATTTACTGCATTTTTTTACTTTCTCCTTTCATCAATTAAATTCAATATTTCTTCTGTTACCCAAGGATTTCTACTAGCCCTCGTCTTTTTACCTACTTGATCCTCTGCTGCCTTCGCTACCTCATCCCTCAAAGCTACCCATTCTTCTTCTACTGTATTTCTTTCCCCCATTCCTGTCAATTGCTCCCTTATGCTCTCCCTGAATCTCTGTACAACCTCTGGTTCTTTTAGTTTATCCAGGTCCAATCTCCTTAAATTCCCACCTTTTTGCAGTTTCTTCAGTTTTAATCTACAGGTCATAACCAATAGATTGGGTCAGAGTCCACATCTGCTCCTGGAAATGTCTTACAATTTAAAACCTGGTTCCTAAATCTCTGTCTTACCATTATATAATCTATCTGATACCTTTTAGTATCTCCAGGGTTCTTCCATGTATACAACCTTCTTTCATGTTTATGTTGTGCTCTGCGCAAAATTCTACCAGGCGGCTTCCTCTCTCATTTCTTAGCCCCATTCCATATTCACCTACTATGTTTCCTTCCCTCCCTTTTCCTACACTCGAATTCCAGTCACCCATGACTATTAAATTTTCGTCTCCCTTCACAATCTGAATAATTTCTTTTATTTCATCATACATTTCTTCAATTTCTTCATCATCTGCAGAGCTAGTTGGCATATAAACTTGTACTACTGTAGTAGGTGTAGGCTTCGTATCTATCTTGGCCACAATAATGCGTTCACTATGTTGTTTGTAGTAGCTTACCCGCATTCCTATTTTCCTATTCATTATTAAACCTACTCCTGCATTACCCCTATTTGATTTTGTGTTTATAACCCTGTAGTCACCTGACCAGAAGTCTTGTTCCTCCTGCCACCGAACTTCACTAATTCCTACTATATCTAACTTCAACCTATCCATTTCCCTTTTTAAATTTTCTAACCTACCTGCCCGATTAAGGGATCTGACATTCCACGCTCCGATCCATAGAACGCCAGTTTTCTTTCTCCTGCTAACGACATCCTCTTGAGTAGTCCCCGCCCGGAGTTCCGAATGGGGGACTATTTTACCTCCGGAATATTTTACCCAAGAGGACGCCATCATCATTGAATCATACAGTAAAGCTGCAAGCCCTCGGGAAAAATTACGGCTGTAGTTTCCCCTTGCTTTCAGCCGTTCGCAGTACCAGCACAGCAAGGCCGTTTTGGTTATTGTTACAAGGCGAGATCAGTCAATCATCCAGACTGTTGCCCTTGCAACTACTGACAAGGCTGCTGCCCCTCTTCAGGAACCACACGTTTGTCTGGCCTCTCAACAGATACCCCTCCGTTGTGGTTGCACCTACGGTAAGGCTATCTGTATCGCTGAGGCACGCAAGCCTCCCCATCAACGGCAAGGTCCATGGTTCATGTATGGAAGTGAAGCGTAGACGATAAACAGTTTAGACATGAAAGGAAATAGAAGCTTTTGAAATGATCTACAGAAGAATCCTGAAGATTCGTAGATCACGTGACTGAAGAGATACTGAGTAGAACTGGGAAGAAATGTTTATGGCACAAACCGACTATAATAAGGGATCGGTTGGTTGGACACATTCTGAGACATCGAGAGAGTGCCAATTTAGTACTGGAGGGAAGTGTGGTGGGTAAAAATCGTAGAGGGAGACCAAGAGATGAATGCAGTAAAGAGATTCAGGAGGACGTAGATTACAGTAGTAGAGACCAAAATTTTATGAAATATTTGTTGGTGTTGAAAAATCAATTAAGGAGTTATTGATAATTTTAAATAAAAGATGTCTAATCGTAAGGGTTTATTGTCTTGGACAGGAGACAGTAGACTGAAGAGCCATCAAGCCAGTGTTCTGGCGGAAGACCACAATAACTACAATTATTTTTCGAAACTGGTGATGGCAATCGGGTTTCTGTACCTCACTGAGTTCATTAATTTTTGCGTTGCAATTGTTTAACGCTATTTAGTCTGTAACTGACATTTTGAGAACAGTGGCTGCAAAACTATAAGGTTTATAGCTGAAACAGCAACTATCTACCAGCTACCAGTAAATCTGAAAAGCCGGCCGGTGTGGCCAAGCGGTTCTAGGCGCTTCAGTCTGGAACCGCGCGACCGCTACGGTAGCAGGTTCGAATCCTGCCTCGGGCATGGATGTGTGTGATGTCCTTATGTTAGTTAGGTTTAAGTAGTCCTAAGTTAAGGGGACTGATGACCTCCGATGTTAAGTCCCATAGTGCTCAGAGCCATTTGAACTATTTTAAAGCTGAATAAGGTTTATTTGAATCAAAACGTGTCCGGTTCCGATATCTTAATGATCCATCTTGAAATTTCTGTTTTCTGCCTGGGGCTTCGTTTTGCATTCGACATTGGTTTTTCGCACGAGGACAAACAGAAACGTTTTTGTTCACTATTTGATCAAATTTACTAGAAATTTAGTTCTTTTGACCTCAATCTAAACGTTTATGAAAGGGGCTTTAGGGTTATTCAGATGTGAAATACGGTGGAAACTTACGTACTGTACGAATCTGTGTGACAATAAAGTCCCGTGGGTTTGCTATGAATTTTAAAATGACATGTTTGTGGACGTGCACTGTTGGACGGCTGTGCAGTTGCTAGAATACATTTCCACATCATTCTCAGTTCAGTCACAGCACACGCGGCAAACATGCACAAAATTTGGTTCAGATTCACATGAGTAGCATAAAAACTAATTTCAAAGATTTACGTAACATAAAAAACATTTTCAAAGATGCTACAATGGCAGAGGTTACCGATGCTCTGAGGTTGTATGGACGTAGTAAAATATGTCTTTGCTAATGGAATGTAACTTACTGTAAAAGTCGAAAGTAGCAGTAAAATTAGAATTTACCTGACTGGTATCAATTTGCCGAATATATAAGACGTTTAAATAACGTTAATTTGTAAATTTGCTGATCACAGTCAATAATCTATATGAGTTACAATTTACTGTTCCCGGTTTTACCCTACTATCCTCTAACGAATTTTATTGGACGGTGAGGTAAGCTGAAAATCCAAGTATCGCATGTAGCTGCAATAGCACAGAAAAATTGGATTTTATTTGTAAGGCTATTCCGTTGTTCCGTACAACAGCTACTTGGTATAATTATTATGTGGAGTATATGTAAATAACTGCAGTGCTCATACAGCTCGTCTTCAGTAGGTGCCCCATTTCATTTCCCACAGGAGTATTCGGCAAATCTGAAAACAGTTTACTAACCCTCGAATACCATTTATTTAGTAATGAGAGTATTCTTCCGTGTATCTTTGTTGCAGGTGAGTGAGTCCAACCCTAGTCACTCCTAGATGCTCAGAATAGGTGATAGAAACTAGACTGTGGCAGCTGGTCAGTCTGTGCGACTGTTGGTATGAAAACCGATACTAGGAAACAGGTAGCTATGCTTATCCGAATGCGTTGAACCATATTTATTTGTTCAGAATTAAAGCATTCGACTTTATTACAAAAGAAGCTGACATAGCGCACAGAAACTAATATCTAATGAATAGTATGGCATAATATATTGCTTTATGACTCTACCTTGTACTGAGAATTTGTTTGGTATTTTATTGCTGCAATTCACTTTGACACGTTGTCTGCTTTCATGTGTACATATCATCCCATTTATCTTGACCGACACAAATAATTTTCCGCCGATAAATCAAACAGAAAATGTATCCACATAGTTGGCAGTGATGGGAGGTTGTCTTAGAGGACTTAGTTTGAGAAAAGACTACGAGGATAGTTTACATCTTGGACTTGCTCATTCTCGTTGTACTGTTGCACGGTTGCTTGGGGGGGGGGGGGGGGGGGGGGAACACACACGAACCCGTAGATCCTTCGTGACTAGAACAGCACAGGGGCATAGTGACACAGGGTTGCCAGCCGCTGTGGCTGAGCGGTTCTAGCGGCTTCAATCCGGAACCGCGCTGCTGCTACGGTCACAGGTTCGAATCCTGCCTCGGGCATGGATATGTGTGATGTCCTTAGGTTAGTTACGTTTAAGTAGTTACAAGTATAGGGGACTGATGACCTCAGATGTTAAGTCCCATATTCCTTAGAGACACTTGAACCATTTGACACAGGGTCACAAATTATGCTGGGCCACACACCATAATATGGCTTCTGGAGTATGTACATAGAGGTGAACATAAACGTAAGGAAACACCAAGAATACACTACTCTACTATGCTTAATACGGTGCACGAAAACTGTTAGAATTCAAGACAGCATCTTCTAGTAGTCTCTCTGCAAAATGATGGCAAGTTCAGCTAACAATGATACATAGCGATCACCCAACCTTCTCGCCAGGACAGACCCCAAACGCTCAATAATTTAGATATCTCGTGAACATGGTGGACAGGGGAGATGCAATAACTCATTCGCGTGCTCGCAAAACCAGTCCTGGATGATGCGAGCTATGTGAAGAACGGCCCCGTCATCTTCCAACACAGCAGTACCATTGGGAAACACATATTATACCATGACATGGAACTGATCAACCAAAAGGGTAACATAATCCTTGGCAATACGACGACCTTGCATATTAACCATGTGGTCCATGGAATGCCACGGTATTGCTTCCTGAATCATCACATGACCTTCGGCATGCTGCATTCTTGGGACGTAAACTCTGCCAGAAGTTGCAAACAGTCTGAAACAAAGACTCATCGAGTCAAATGACTTTCTTCCATTCCTCCATAGTCGAGGTTTCATGGCTTTGACAGTACGTTTCGCTGTTGTGGACATTTGCATCACTCATGTGTTTTAGAAATCCCTACACGACATGCAATTCTCTGCTTATGTAGCTCTCTTGGTGGTGTTTTGGTGCTGACAGGGTTTGCTAGTGTGACATTCAGTCCTGCTGTGACCTTTGCATCTGTCACCCTCTTATAGTTGGACACAATTCCCTTCAAGGACGGTCTGTCACGATCACTCAACATCACACTTTCACACGCGTTGTGACTTAGTCGTAGATATTTTTCAGCTCAACCTGAATGCGGCATACATCATCGAGATTGTGCCTCTTGAACCACCAAACACTTGGGCTACCTTTGTTACTGGCAAGTTCGCATTCACTTAGATCCGACATAACGTACCTTCATCTGCACAGAACACGGTTCTGCGACTGTCACTTTCAACCTATTGAGTACACTGGACAGCTGACTGGTCAAATAGAACAGTGCAACATGCAGGCATGGCTAGCAAACTGCATTTGTCTCCAAGCATCAATTTCTCGCAAAGGCATGTTTTGTGCAACCCCATATCGTTATGTGATTAATTTGTTGTTGATCAAGTGGAGACTGGACAGTATAGAACAAGAATTTAAGACCAACAACGAAATGCTCTTATCAGGAACTGTGTACGGCCCGTTTCACGCTGTGACACTGGCGACGGTCGCCAGAGATGGGCACCGGTGACTGTGGTGAACACTCCTGGATCATTGGTGTCCGACACCGCAGGTTTTCCAACAGATTAGTTAGTGAAATGGACTCGTACAGGGGTAACAACTAAAATCCGCTAGCCTTTTATGGGCAGCAAAATAAGGTATTAAATTTGAAAAACATACAACTCACCAATTCTGTTTATCTTATTTATGCTCTTCTTATTTAAATAAGGCACAAACGTCGTTACAATTTCCTACCACGCATTCCTTTCCATCAATTTGTTACTACAGTCGTCGCTTTTTACATCCCAAATAGCAGGACGACTTTCTACTTCACTTACGATATGTTCCGTGCTAATCAAATCTAAGCTCATGGCTACAGTGTGTAAGTATATGTACGATCTATGCTTCACGTCACTGTCTCAGAAATGACTGTCTGTCGGTCGGCAAATGTGCAGCGCTCTGTCTGTGATCGGTGTTCCAGTGTGAACACTCCGATTCAAACTAATGCATGTCTGGCGGTGACTGCTGTGAACACAGTGACCGTGTCCGTCACATGTGGCGAGGGTGAGTCAGTCCTGGGTCACAGTGGCTCGAGGATGCAGTGCAGTGACCAACTGTGAATGCTTCAGTTCAAACGAATGTATCTCTGTTTGGTGACCGTAACTGCTGACCGTCACAAATATTCCAGTGTGAAACGAACCTAAGACAGAGACCGACTCTGTCGCTCCTGGTGTTATTTATTTATTATTTTTTTTATTTGGACGTCAAGCTGCGTAGGACCAAATTGAGGAGCAAATATCCAGGGTAATGGAACGTCTCAATACAAGAAATTACAATATAAAGCTAATAACAGATTAAAAAAATGTTTATGAACCCGAAAAAAGTCAGTCCATAAGTTTACGTAAACGCAGTCAACCATACAATAAGAATCAGCTTAATTTTTCAAGGAATTCCTCGACAATAGGAGTGATCCATGAGGAAACTCTTCAGTTTCGATTTGAAAAAGCGTGAATTACTGCTAAGATTTTTGAATTCGAGTGGCAGCTTATTGAAAATGGATGCAGCAGTATACTGCACACCATCTTGCACAAGATTTAAGAAAATCTGATAGAAATGCAGGTTTGATTTCTGCCGAGTATTAACCGAGTAGAAGCTGTTTATTCTTGGGAAGAAGCTAATATTGTTAACAAGAAATGACAGTAGGGAATATACGTATTGAGAGACCAATTTCAAAATACCCACACTCGTGAACAGGGGTCGACAAGAGGTTCGTGAACTTACACTAATAATTTTTCGAACCGGCCGTTTCTGAGCCAAAAATATCCTTTTAGAATGGGAAGAGTGGCCCCAAATCATACCATCATACGACATAAGCGAATGAAAATAAGCAAAGTAGACTAATTTTCGTTTCGAATGATGACTCATGTCTGACACAGTTCGAAAGTAAAAATGGCAGTATTGTCTTTGAACATGATCCTGAACGTGGGATTTCCACGACAGCTTAGCATGTATCTGAATACCTAGAAATCTGAACTGTTCAGTTTCACTAATAATATTCCCGTTCTGTGAAATTAAATCGTCAGGTTTTGTTGAATTGTGTGTTAGAAACTGTAAAAACTGAGTCTTACTGTGACTTAGGGTTCGTTTATTTTCTACAAGGCATGAACTTAGGTCATGTGTTGTACTATCTGAAACCGAGCCAATGTTGCACACAACATCCTTTACTACCAAGCTGGTGTAATCAGCAAACAGAAATATAAGAGTTATCCGTAGTACTACAGGGCATATCATTTATATAAATAAGGAAGAGGAGAGGCCCCAACACTGATCCCTGGCACACCCCCCATTTGAAAGTACCCCACTCAGACCCCACATCACAGCCGTTATCACCGAGCGAGGTAGCGCAGTGGTTAGCACACTGGACTCGCATTCGGGAGGACGACGGTTCAATCCCGCGTCCGGCCATCCAGATTTAGGTTTTCCGTGATTTCCCTAAATCGCTCCAGGCAAATGCTGGGATGGTTTCTTTGAAAGGGCACGGCCGACTTCCTTCCCCGACGTTCCCTAATCTGATGAGACCGATGACCTCGCTGTTTGGTCTCTTCCCCAAAACAATCCAATCCAATCCAATCCAACAGCCGTTATCAATATTATGAATAATGATCTTTTGCTGCCTGTTGCTAAAGTAAGAGGTGAACCAATTGTGAGCTACTTCCCGTATTCCGTAATGGTACATGTACATCGAAGAAGCAGTGGGGGAAATAAAAGAAAGACCCAAGAGTGTGAATAATCTTCAGGGTTAAAGGATATCAGTGATAAGGTTTGGTGATACCATTGCCATCCTCACTGAAAATGGGGTCGGATTTCAGGACCTCTTGAATGGAATGAGGAGTAATGAACAGACACACATTATATACTGAAAACTATGGATGAAGGGCAACAGGCTGATTCCATATTTTTAGATATCCGGAAAGCATTTGACTTGGTGCCCCACTGCATGATGTTAACGAAGGTACGAACAGATGGAGTAAGTTCACAGATAAGTAAGTGGCTCGAAAACCCAGTATGTTGTCCTCGACAGTGAGTATTCGTCAGAGTCAAGAGTATCGTCAGGAGGGCCCTAGGGAAGTGTGATGATTTGGTGGACAGGCTGGCCAGCAATGTGCGGTTGTTTGTTGATGATGCCTTGGGGCATGGTAAGGGGTCGATGTTGAGTGACCGTAGGAAGATACAAGGCGAATCAGACAAGATATCTGGGTGGTGTCGTGAAGAGGTGTTAGCTCTAAATACGGTAAAATGTTAGTAAATGCGGACGAGCAGGAATAACAAATGTGTAATGTTCGGATACAGTATTAGTAGTGTTCTGTTGGATAACTGGCAGAAACCCGATTATTAAAGATAATTCCTCGACGTTAAAGCCTGAAGAATTGTAATAGTGTCCTCCTTGAGACAGTCAAGTCGTTTAAATATCTGGGCGTCAAGTTGTAAAGTGATACGAAGTGGGAGGACTATGTGAGAACTGTGGTAGGGACGGCGAATGGTCGACTCCGCTTTACTGGGATAATTTTAGGAAGAATGGGTCGCCCGTAAAGGAGACTGCACGTAGGACGCTGGTGCGACCTATTCTTGAATACTTCTCGAGTGTTTGGGATCCGTACAGGTCGGATTGACGGAAGACATCGAAGTAATTCAGAGACAGGATGCTGGAATTGTTAGCGACAAGTTCGAACAACACGTAAATGTTACGGAGGTGCTTCGGGTACTCAAATGGGAATTCCTGGAGAGAAACCGACGTTCTTTTCGAGACACGCTATTGAGAAAATTTGGAGAATCGGCATTTGAAGCAGACTGCTGAACGATTCCACTGCCGCCAATACATGATGCGCGTAAGGACAGCGAAGATAAGATACGGGAAATTAAGGCTGATACGGAGACATGTAGATAGCGGTTATTCCATCGCTCTATTTGCGAGTGGAACAGGAATATTGGTGGTACTGGTGACTATCAAGTACACAAATTGAGGTTGCAGAAAATAAACCGAAGTCTCTGTAACGTTCCACTTTCGAATGGCACAAGGGAAAAACGAGCACTTAAATTTTTCTGTGCGAGCCCTGATTTATCTTATTTTATCTTGACCATCATTTCTCCCTACTTAGGTGGGTCCCAACAGAATGTTTTCGCGATCGGAGAAGAAAACTGGTGATTGAAATTTCATGAGAAGATCCCGTCGCAACGAAAAACACATTTGTTTTAATGGTTGCCACTCCAATTCACGTATCTCCCCTATTTTGCGATAATACAAAACGGGCAGCCCTTCTTTGCACTTTTTCGATGTCATCCTTCAGTCCCACCTCATGTGGATCCCACACCGCTCAGCAATACTCCAGAATAGGGCGGACAAGCGTGGTGTAAGCAGTCTCTTCAGTAGACCTGTTGCACCTTCTAAGTGTTCTGCTAATGAATCACAGTCTTTAGTTGGCTCTACCCACAACATTATCTATGTGATCGTTCCAATTCAGGTTATTTATAATTGTAATCCCTAAGTATTTAGGTGAATTTACAGCCTTCCGATTTGTGTGACTTATCACGTAATCGAACTGTAGCTGATTTCTTTTAGCACTCATGTGAATAACTTCACAATTTTCCTTCAAATGGCTCTGAGCACTATAGGACTTGACATCAGAGGTCATCAGTCCCCTAGAACTTAGAACTACTTAAACCTAACTAACCTGACATCACACACATCCATGCCAGAGGCAGGATTCGAACCTGCGACCGTAGCAGTCGCGCTGTTCCGGACTGAAGCGCCTATAACCGCTCGGTCACAGCGGCCCTCCACAATTTTCGTTATTCGGGGGTCAATTGCCACTTATCGCAGCATACAGACATCTTATCTAAATCATTTTACAAGTCGTTTTGATCATCTTATGACGTTACAAGGCGGTAAATCACAGCATCATCTGCAGACAATATAAGACGGCCACTGAGATTATCTCCTCTGTCGTTAATATAGATCAGTAACAATAGAGGGCCTGTAGCATTTCCTAGAGCAATGCCGGATATTACTTCTGTTTTACTCGATGACTTTCCGTCTATTACTACGAACTGTGACCTTTCTGACAGGAAATCACTAATCCAGTCGCACAACTGAGGCAATACTCCATAGGCACGCAGTTTGGTTAGAAGACACTTGTGAGGAACGGTGTCTAAAGCCTCGTGGAAATCTGAAAATATGGAATCAATTTGACATCCCCTGTAACCAGTAACAATAGTAGTCTGTACTGTTTTGTATCAGAATGTAATTTGGTAGACGTGCAGAACACTTCGTTTGACATTGTGCGACAGTGTGTGCTTAAATTTTGCTGACAGTAACGGGTGACGTCAGACGCAGCAATGTTTTCATACTTTTTGGCACGCACAGACGCTAGTGGCCTTTAGCGGCCACAAACGCCGTTGTTGTGGAGATGGCTGGGGCCCGGTGTTGGCTCTTGAGTAATAGGCGCCGCCCGTTATGATGGCCATGAATGAGAAACGGCGCATAAAAAGCGAGTCGCTAGGTCTTCGTGCGGCAGTTTTTATGACAAGCCCGTGTCTCGGAGAAAGCCAGCCGTGTAATATGTGGCGTGCTCGGC
This sequence comes from Schistocerca serialis cubense, assembly GCF_023864345.2. Classification (NCBI taxonomy): domain Eukaryota; kingdom Metazoa; phylum Arthropoda; class Insecta; order Orthoptera; family Acrididae; genus Schistocerca; species Schistocerca serialis. Next base: position 216,011,624 of record NC_064647.1, on the reverse strand, counting down.
CGCGAAGCATTACCCTTGTTTTAAAGTACAGCGTGCGGTACTGGTCGAGATGAGTGTGTAAGCGCAGTAGAGTGCCCGAGTGAAGGGAGAGCTCTTTAACCAACAAGCGGTATTTGGGTTTCGCGTAAAAGTTCTATACTACTTTAAAAGTCTGACTTTAACCTGTCTTTCTTTTATTTCAGCGGTATACACGGTTAGCAAATTGACACAAATTCCTACAGGAGATAGTATAGCTAAAGACTGGAACAAAAGTTCCTTAATGATATTCCCGGAAATCAGTACCTGAGATACCGGTCAACCTGTCCCCTCACTCCCATACGTAGAAGCATACATCACAGACAGTGCCTCATGCGCTTATAACGCACTCTGACAAGCTATTCAGTCTTTGTTAGCAGTGAATCGGGCATCCCCAAACACTCCTGGCTCCATTAGTATGACGCCTCCCGTATCGGTCAGAACCTCATGTTACGTCTGTTCACTGTCGATGCGTTGGGCATACACCAAACCTTTCAATCTCAGAAATCAAATGGATTCAGTTCCGCTACCTCGCTACCTGACCACCTCGAATAGGCCATCGTAGTGACGTACTGGCAGACGATCCATATACGATAGCGTGGAGCTTCGTCGAGCATTATAGAGCACAGTCTTTCTTCCCGCAAGGACTTTTTGCGGCGACCGTCACCATCATCGACGTACTTACAGAAATGCTTGACACACACTGTTTTGTCTTACAGTATATTTATTCACAATCGGTTCTGATCGTGGACCAGCATCACAGTGGGAAAATATCTATTGAGACAACTTCACATGTCATACATGTTATTTAATCAGAAAAGTATGCGATACATCGGATATGAAAAGGTCATGAAATGATACTTAACGCCTTAGTACCGGCTTAAGCAACGGAAAAGCATGAAAACATGTAACAGCAGAGAATGCCTGAGTAATGATTCAAAGAATGGTTCAAATGGCTCTAAGCAATTTGGGACTTAACATCTGAGGTCTTCAGTCCCCTAGAACTTAGAACTACTTAAACCTAACTAACCTAAGGACAGTACCACACATCCATGCCGGAGGCAGGATTAGAACCTGCGACCGTAGCAGCAGCACGGTTCCGGACTGAAGCGCCTAGAATCGCACGGCCACAGCGGCCGGCCTGAGTGATGGTGCTGTGCGCTTACTCGTGTTACATGTTTTCATGCTTTTAGTGTTTTCTGCTTGCTTAAGACGATGTTGTGATGCTAAGTACCATTTTATGTTTTCATGTCACCAATGGCGTATACTCTTCTGGTTAAATAGCATGTGTTACATGTGTAGTTATCACAATAGACCTTTTTCCACTATGACGATGATCCACGATCGAACGCGTTTGTGAATAAATATATTGTAAGACAGCATAGTGTGTATCATGGAGTTTTTCAAGTCTTCCAGCAACGGTAGCGTTCTACTATACCACCGGCGATTGATCACGCTGAAAGCGGTGAAACTCAGCAGCTGTTAATCTGCTGGAGTGCATCGCCTTGTGACTCTGTCAACAAAAATTTCTGCCCACACTTTGATACAAACGTGTTTCCGTTGCCTCACGATTCCACGATGATTTGCACCGGGCCACACGTGAGTAACGTAGTAATTTTACATACCGCCTCTTGTAACAGACTACACCACCAAATACTAGGAATTATTCGTCACAAACAAAACGGCCCACATCTTAAGAGAGAATGTTTTTCGGATACGTAATTGTAGTAGCTATCCTTCCAGGTTTTAAACATAACCGTCTCGTGAACGAAACTGACAGTTCTGTAAGCACCTTCATGGTCTCACAGAGTGCGGAAGTGGTCATCCAAGTCCGTTTTAGGCCGTAAGACATGTTTTGGGTTGATTGAGAAATTGAGCTATACAACCAGAAAGGTATTATGTGACTTGCAACCGAAACCATACCTCTTCCTCTGTTACGTGGAGGACATATTTGTTGCGTGGGCATACAACAGCACAGAGTTGCATAACTTCTACTTTTTTCTGAGCAACAATCACTCTAAAATCAGTTTCACCATCCAGTTGGAGAAGCGGTTCGGCATCCCATACTTTCAATCATTGATCTGCAATAGACTTCACACCATCACCTAGTTCACAAGTAAACTTCTCTCAATAAACAGTCTTCCAGTACATTCCGCAGCACTGACTGTAAGAATTCGGCGAGAACAACTATATTTCTATGGGGAAACGTCGATTATTAGTAACCGCGATGAACTTTCCACAAATAAAGATATGAAAACGAAGCAACAATAATACAATGAAGCGCCAAAGAAACCGGTATAGGCATGCAAATCCAGAAATAGGGCCGAGCGCCTCTAGACTCTACAGACTGGAACCGCGCGACTATTACAGTCGCAGGTTCGAATCCTGCCTCGGGCATGGATGTGTGTGTTGTCCTTAGGTTAGTTAGGTTTAAGTAGTTCTAAGTTCTAGGGGACTGATGACCTCAGAAGTTAAGTCCCATAGTGCTCAGAGCCATTTGAACCATTTTCACCAGAAATATGTAAACAGGCAAAATAGAGCGCTGCGGTCGGAAAAGCATACATGAGACAAGTGTCTGGCGCAGTTGGTAGATATGTTAATGCTGGTACAATGGCAGGTTATCAAGATGTGAGTGAGTTTGATCGTGGAGTTACAGTCGGCGCACAAGCGACGGGTCACAGCATCTCCAAGGTAGTGATGAAGTGGGGATTTTCCTGTAGACCACTTCACGAGTGTGTCGCATCAGGAATTGAGTAAAATATCAAACCTCCGACATAGCTCGGACCGAAAAAGGTCTTTCGAGAAAGGGACCAGCGACGGCTCATTCAACGTGACAGAAGTGCAATGCTTCCGAAGTTTGCTGCAGATTTCAATACTTGGCCGTCAACAAGTGTCAGCGTGCGAAACATTGAACTAAACATCATCAATATGGACATCCGCAGGCGAAGGCCCACTCCTGAACCGTTGGTGATTGCACGACACAAAGCTTTACGCCTAGCCTGGGCCCGTCAACAACGACATTGGAATGTTGATCACTGGAAACATGCTGACTGGTTGGACGAGTCTCGTTTCAAATTGTATCGAACGGATGAACGTATACGGGTATGGAGACCACCTCATGAATCCATGCACCCTGCATGTGAACAGAGGACTTTCCAACATGGTGGAGGCTTCGTAATGGTATGGGGCGTGTGCGGTTGGAGTGACATGGGATCCCTGATACGTCTAGGTACAGTTCTGGCAGGTGACACGTGCGTAAGTATCCTGACTGATCACCTAAATCCATTCATGTCCGTTCGCGCATTCGGACGGAGTTGGGAAATTCCAGCAGGACATTTCGACAGCCCACGCCTTCAGAATTGTTACAGAGTGGCTCCAGGAACTCTCTGCTGAGTTTAAACATTGCCGTTGGCCGCCAAACGTCCCAAACACGAACATTATTGAACATCTCTGGGATGCCTTGCAACTTGCTGTTCAGAAGAAATATCGACTCCCTCCTACCTCAGCACTACTTCAGACCGTAGTCGTGTCCATGCCACATCGTGTTGCAGCACTTCTGCGTGCTCACGGGTGCCCTAAACGATATTAGACATGTGTATAAATTTGTTTGGCTCTTCAGTGTAAGAATGTATACGAGAAGAACGAGGAACGTCTTTCACATTCTATAAGCTTGTAGATATTTTTTATTGAAATTCGAGTAAATGTGTTGCGAAACGAATGATCTGCCGCTGATTTCCTGTTAGCCTCAAAATTAACCTCACCATCCAGTCCGCTGCTGCCTCCACCACAGTGACATGGGCTGCTTCTCCTACAGCACTCGTTTTAATATATACGAATAATAAAACAGTAAAACAATCGTGTTTGTTTGTTTGCTTGGACATGCTTATCTCCAAAACTATTAGATGAATTGTCATGGGGTGCCAGTAGCAATTTAAGCGTCGCGTGAAGCAATGTACAGGCTTCATTTCATCAAAACGATACTGAAATTTAAATTGTATCCAAAATAGCCTGTCAAGTAGTTCTAATGTTAATTATCACAGCATAGTACACCACAGAACCAATGTATGACAGTGTTAGTTTCATAGTACACAAAGAACAAGTAGACGGCGCTGTAAGTTTGGTAGTAAACCGAAGAACCAATAGATGGTGCTTTTTTATTAACTCAGTGACAGACGCACTTTCAGCTAGTTTTGTCAGAGAAAGAGTATTAAGCACCGCAATCTTACGTTTCCGAATTTAAATCAAAGGCGAATTTCCTTGGCAAGGGTAAGTGGAGTTACTGCGTAATATAAACTTAATGATATTGCTTTGTTTCCTTCGATTTTTTAATTACATACTTTGCTAGGAATAACTACTTTGTTAACTTTTCTTGGTGAATAGGGTGCCTAGTAACTGCAATTAGATTTCCTTTTGAAACTTCCTGGCAGATTAAAACTGGGTGCCCGACCGAGACTCGAACTCGGGACCTTTGCCTTTCGCGGGCAAGTGCTCTACCAACTGAGCTACCGAAGCACGACTCACGTCCGGTACTCACAGCTTTACTTCTGCCAGTACCTCGTCTCCTACCTTCCAAACTTTACAGAAGCTCTCCTACGAACCTTGCAGAACTAGCACTCCTGAAAGAAAGGATATTGCGGAGACATGGCTTAGCCACAGCCGGGGGGTGTTTCCAGAATGAGATTTTCACTCTGCAGCGGAGTGTGCGCTGATGTGAAACTTCCTGGCAGATTAAAACTGTGTGCCCGACCGAGACTCGAACTCGGGACCTTTGCCTTGTGAGTACCGGACGTGAGTCGTGCTTCGGTAGCTCAGTTGGTAGAGTACTTGCCCGCGAAAGGCAAAGGTCCCGAGTTCGAGTCTCGGTCGGGCACACAGTTTTAATCTGCCAGGAAGTTTCACATCAGCGCACACTCCGCTGCAGAGTGAAAATCTCATTCTGGAGATTTCCTTTTGTTTACGAATAAACATGCGTTCAGTCTTTCGCAATACACCAGAATGGTTAAACGACTGAGGAAAATGCGGTCTGAAGAATCTCAAAGAACATCTTGAGGTGACACTCAAGGAAATTGGGCTTCAAATTGCTCTGTGGAAGCTCGTTGCGAAAGTCAGGCTCGATGTAACTCTGATCCAGAGCATTACCCAAAAAATGCTAGTAATCTCTTACAGCAGCCACTCGTTACTTATGACCTCTCTTATTGTTGTAGAGCTGCTACCTGAAAGTCACGTGACTCCCAATCGTCGTCATAAGTCACAGAGAAGTGGCGAGTATGTGCCAGTCGGTTGCAAGCAATCAGTGCAGAAGGACGGTTCATCGTCGAGGCGTGACAGATTGTTACCAAGGAACTGTTGTTTCTTGTGGTCTTCAAGCGGAAGACTGGCTTCACGCACCTCTCCATGCTACTCTACAAGCCTCTTCTTTTCCAAATAACGACTGCAGCCTGCACCCTTCTGAATCAGCTTAGTGTACCCATCTCTCGGTCTCCCTCTACGATTTTGACCAACCGAAGTTCCCTGAAGTGATGTATCAATATGTCTCTTAACAACCGATCCCTCCTTTTGAACGAGTTACGCCAGAAATTCCTTGTCACTCCTGATTAGTTATGTGATCTACCCATCCAATATTATTTTGCAGCACCACATATCAAAAGCCTGTATTCTCTTCTTCTCTAACCATTTTATCGTCCACGTTCCTCTTCCGTACCTTGCAACACTCCAGACAAATACTTTTCAGAAAAGACTTCCTAATACTTCAGTCTATATTCGAATTTAACAAATTTCTCTTCTTCAGTGATGCTTTTCTTGCACTTGCCAGTCTACGATTTATAACCTCTATACTTCTGCCTGGACGAGTTATTATGCTACAGCAAATAACAAAACTCATTTACAACCTTAAATGTCTCGTTTTCTTATCTAATTTCCTTAGCTTCTGATGATGTAATCCAACTACGTCCCAGTGTTGATGTTTTGCGTTGTTGATGTTCATCTTATATCCTCGTTTCAAAACGCTGTCGTTTCCGTTCAATTGCTCTTCCAACACCTTTGCTGTGTCTGACAGAATTTCAGTGTCATCGGAAAACCTCAAAGTTTTGGTTCCCTCTCCCTGAAATATAATTATTACCCCAAATTTATCTTTGGTTTCTTGTACTGCTTGTTCATTCTACAGATTGCATAACAATCGGGGATAGGCTACAAAACAATCGGGGATAGGCTACAAACCTTCCTCATTCTCTTCTCATCCACTGCTCCCCTTCCATGCCCCTCAACAATATAACTGTTGTCTGTTTTCTGTACAAGTGGTAAATAGCCTTTCGCTCCATGTATTTTACCACTGCTGTCTTCGGAATTTCAAAGAGAGTATCCCAGAAAACACTGTCAGAACTTTCTGTAAGTTTACTATTGGTATAAACGAAGGTTAGTTTTTATAACCTGTATTCTAAGATAAGTCGAAGGGTCAGTACAGCCTTGCGTGATCCTAGATTTCTTCGGTTCCCAAACTGATCTTCCGCTAGGTAGGATTCTACATGTTTTCTTGATTCTTCTCTGAGGAATTCGTGTCTGTATTTTGCAACCATGACATTTTAAACTGATAGTTAGGTAACTTTCACACCTGGGATCAACTGCTTTCATTGGAATTGGAATGATTACATTCTTCTTAAAGTGTGAGCGTATTTCGCCTTTCTCAAACATATTTCAAACCAAATCGAAGACTTCTGTCATAGCTGGCTCTCCCGTGGCTATCAGCAGTTCTTTTGACGGAATACAGTCTGCCCACGGGTGGCTTGTTTCGTCTACGATTTACATACAGGGTTCTGTGAAATTCTTCTCCTATTATCGTATCTCCCATCTTATCTTCATCTCCATCCAGGCCCCTTTTTGTAAAATTTTCTTCAGTTCATCACTCTTCTGCTACAGAAGAATGCTGAAGATTAGATGGGTAGATCACATAGCAAATGAGGAGGTATTGAATAGGATTGGGGAAAAGAGAAATTTCTGGCACAACGTGACCAGAAGAAGTGATCGGTTGGTAGGACATGTTCTGAGGCATCAAGGGATCACCAATTTAGTATTGGAGGGCAGCGTGGAGGGTAAAAATCATAGAGGGAGACCAAGAGATGAATACACTGAGAAGATTCAGAAGGATGTAGGTTGCAGTAGTTATTGGGAGATGAAGCAGCTTGCACAGGATAGAGTAGCATGGAGAGCTGCATCAAACCAGTCTCAGGACAGAAGACCACAATAACAACAACATCATGCTTCTATAGACTCTATATATACTGCATCCACCTTTCAGCTTTCGTTTCATTACTTAGGACCGGTAGTCCATCGGAGTTCTTGAGATTCGTATGGGTGCTTCCGCTTTTCCCAACGGCCTCTTTAATTTTCCTGTAGGCGGTATCTATCTTTCCCCCAGTTAAATATGCTTCTAAATCCTTTAGCGATTCCTGCTTTGTCATTTTGCACTTTTTACCAATCGCACTTTCCAGAAATTTGTATTCTCTTTCATCTGCTTCACTTACGACTTTTCTATATTTTCTCCTTTCATCAGCTAAATTCAATATCTCTTGTGTTACCCAAGGATTTCATCTAGTCATTGTCTTTTTGCCTAGTTGATCCTTTGTTGCCTTCACTGTTTTATCTCTTAAAACTAGATTTTCGTCTTCCACTGGATTCCCTCTCCTGTTATAGTCAACAGTTGCATACGCTCCTTCTGAAACTCACTTCAATCTCTGGTATTTTCAATTTATCTGGATCCCATCTCCTTAATTTCCTATATTTATCAATTTCTTCAGTTTTAATCGATCGTTCTGGACAAACAATTTCTACTCAGAGTCCATATCGGACGCTGGAAATGGCTCAAAATTTAAAATATCTTTCCTAAATCTCAGCCTTAGAATTACAAAATCAATCTGAAACCTTCTGATGTCTCTAGGTTCTTCCAAGTACACAGTTTTCTTTCATCATTCTTAAATCAAGTGTTAACACTGATTAAATTATGCTGTGTATAAAATTCTACCTGGTGGCTTTAGCTCTCATTTCTGTCCCCCAGACCATACTCACCTAATATTTTTCTTTCTCTCCCTTTTCCTCCTATCGAATTACAGTGCCCAATCATAAATTTTCATCTCTTTTTAACTATCTGAACAAATTCGTTTATCCTATTACACATTTCTTCAATCTTTTCATCATCTGTGGAACTAGTTGGAATAGAAACTTGTAGTAGTGTGGGAGGTGAGGGCATCATGCCTGTCTTGTCTGTATAATGTGGAAGGTATGCAATTCGTATTAGTTTACCCGCATTCCAATTTTCTCATCCATTATTACACCTACAGCCGGCCGGGGTGGCCGAGCGGTTCTAGGCGCTACAGTCTGGAACCGCGTGACCGCTACGACCGCAGGTTCGAATCCTGCCTCGGGCATGGATGTGTGAGATGTCCTTAGGTTAGTTAGCTTTAAATAGTTCTAAGTCGTAGGGGACTGATGACCTCAGAAGTTAAGTCCCACAGTGCTCAGAGCCATTTGAACCATTACACCTACTCCTGCGTTACTGCCTTTTGATTTTGTATTTATAATCCTCTATTCAACCGACCATCTGTCCTGTTCCCCCTGCCAGCGAACTTCAGTAATTCTCCCTATATGAAACTTCAAGCTATCCATTTTCCTTTTTAAATTTTCGGACCTACCTGTCCAATTAAAAGGGCTATCCCTTTTACACCTGCGCTTCACGATAACGTGAATTAATTTAGCTCACTTTAGAGAAACTCAGAAGTAAGCCTCATTCGAACACTAAAATAAATCCAATGGGGCCAAGTGAAATTTTAAGGTGGTCCGAGACTCGATACTTGAATTTTCCACTTTACGCTAGCGGTCGCCTCAACTGCTTCCGTTATCCGAGCAGACTTCTCATCAAACTGAAATTCTCAACTTGCCACAATCTACACACGAGCGTCCACCACCCCTTACTCTCATTGCTTGCAGCTTCACCTGATTACCGCTGGAGTTCAGGCGTAGTGTGCACCCGCACTGCCAATATCATTATTCGCCATGAGGCGTGTATACAGGATGTCAGTGCAGATATTATTATATGTGATACCTTAAAATGTACACAAATCAATATTTTTGTTGTTTTTCCCTCCATGAACAGTATTCCCACAAATACGTCACAAACCTTACTACCTGACGGTTTCTGCATGGCTGTAGCTGCATCAATAAGTGGAGTACGCCTGTCAGTATAGACTTTCCGTTTTGCATTTGTGTGTCCACACTTCAATACCTGACCTAGCGCCAGGGGGAAAATAAGCGCTAATGTCTTGCACCTGTCACATGTACCTGCTGGTGCTAAGTGATCTAAAAACATGCAACTCCTAATAGCTGTAATTGTTAGTCAGCAAATGAAGTAAATACTGATATAATGTTGTTCAGGTGAGCGTCCTCAGCGACCAATAGGAATATTTCCTCTTATACTCGCTACACGCCGTATTTTGTTACACGTGCAGCGTCTGCTCTTTCGCTGCTTGTTGAGATTTGCGGTTTACCTGGATTATGCTGAATCCGGATGCAGCGTACGTGATTCATCCCAGAAGTTGTAAGTTGTTTCACGTTTCATTATTGATGATTCCATGTCCATGGAAACTTTACTGATGATATCGTTGAGTCGCAGAGATCGCCTGCTGGTGAGATCCACGTTCGACAATGTACCGGGTGATCAAAAAGTCAGTATAAATCGAAAACTTAATAAATCACGGAATAATGTAGATAGAGAGGTAAAAATTGACACACATGCTTGAAATGACATGGGGTCTTATTAGAACAAAAGAAAAACACCCCTCAAAGCTAGACGCGTGAAAGGTCTCTTGCGCACGTCGTTTGGTGATGATCGTGTGCTCAGCCGCCCATTTTCGTCACGCTTGGCCTCACAGGTCCCCAGACCTCAGTCCGTGCGATTATTGGCTTTGGGGTTACCTGAAGTCGCAGGTGTATCGTGATCGACCAATATCTCTAGGGATGCTGCAAGACATCATCCGACGCCAATGCCTCACCATAGCTCCGGACATGCTTTACAGTGCTGTTCACAACATTATTCCTCGACTACAGCTATTGTTGAGGGATGTTGGACATATTGAGCATTTATTGTAAAGAACATCATCTTTGCTTTTACTTTGTTATGCTAATTATTGCTATTCTGATCAGATGAAGCGCCATCTGTCGGACATTTTTTGAACGTTTGTATTTTTTTGGTTCTAACAAAACACCATGTCATTCCAAGCATGTGTGTCAATTTTTACCTCTCTATTTACATTATTCCGTGATTTATTTAGTTTTCAAATTTATACAGACTTTTTGATCACCCGGTACACTCCCCATAGTGTGGTCCCAAATTATTCCAGAGTGCACGAAAGCATCCAACGGCCCAGGTGGAAGAGCCCTAGAAACGAAAGGACATTCCGCGAAAGGCCTGCCCACTCCCGCGACTTAGATCCCATCGAGCACGTGTGCGATGCATTCCAGAGACATTATGCTACACGTTCACACCCACCTGTGACTATTAACAGTTGTCAACGGCGCTGGAGGAGGAATAAGACGCCCTACAACAATAACTCTGTAGCAGCGTTGTGTCCACGTTGCAGAGTATATAATGCCATCCGTTGCGATCACACAACCCATTAAGAAACATGTCCTGCCTTTTGCAGTGTCCGTGAGACCATCATAGATCGAGGTGGCTTATTATACTTTCATCCTTAAGTTTTACACACGAGTGTATTTAACATCAATCTGATACCGCCCGGGGTTGTGATACGGTTCCCCTTTCACACTGCACGTTTCGCTTCGACACTGTTTAATATCTTCTGTAATACTTGACTGTATTATCACATATGTACCTGTAATAATGCAACGTGAGAAACTCAATTTTTGTTCCCCTTCCGGCGTTTCTATGAAGCAATGTATACTCTTTGCAGGCGTTACCTCGAGTGATAAGAAACCCATTTTCCCTGATGATGACTTTTCTACCTCTCAGTTTCTCTCTCTCGCTCTCTGTGTCTCTTCTTCTATGTAAGTGAGCAGTTCATGGCGCAAGGTGACTAAATGAAAGAGATCGACTCTTGTTATACGGGTACGAGCCCTTAATTATACGTGAGAGCGTGTAATAATCCAACCGGAAATTGCCCTGCTGAGAGTCTGAAACTCGAAGTGAAGGGAACTGGAATCAGGACGACTCTCGGCCGGCATTAAAACAAGATCAAAGCCAGGCGCCCTTGGGCATATCAGGCAAGTGAAGGTTCGCTTTTAGAGTCCTCACGTTGACTGAAGGGGAGAAGGGCTCGTCGTAGACCTCTGCACAGTGATAGCACACAGCGTTCAGTTATTAGTATTCTGTACTTTACCTTACGTCCACTGCCTGACAAGTAAATAGAAACAACCGTAAGATGTGGCTATATGTCAGTGTAACTGACACGTTCCCTGTGGGAAGTTGCATCTTTCTTCAGAGGGTACGAAAGCGAGGAAGTGGGAGAAAAAGGCAGAGAAAGAAATTTGTGGCGGAGGGAAAACTTATTTTATTTGTTAGGACCACCACACAAAATTTAAAAAATAAAAGACTGCACCGATTTGTGGCCGTAAGGCGTAACAAACAATGAATCAAGTGTCAAAGTAAAACGAACAGTTCGGAGTGAAAGGAATAGAACTAGACATATTTCGGCCAAAGGCTGCACGTATTTAATTTTTTTAAAGCCATTACTGGAAAAATAAGAAAAATGCAGAAATTCGTGAGGCTTAATAATAAAACAAAGAACAACTCACAGGCCATAACGATATCAGAAATGTAATACATTGCGAGTTCAGTCAGGGAAAATATACACTCCTGGATATGGAAAAAAGAACACATTGACACCGGTGTGTCAGACCCACCATACTTGCTCCGGACACTGCGAGAGGGCTGTACAAGCAATGATCACACGCACGGCACAGCGGACACACCAGGAACCGCGGTGTTGGCCGTCGAATGGCGCTAGCTGCGCAGCGTTTGTGCACCGCCGCCGTCAGTGTCAGCCAGTTTGCCGTGGCATACGGAGCTCCATCGCAGTCTTTAACACTGGTAGCATGCCGCGACAGCGTGGATGTGAACCGTATGTGCAGTTGACGGACTTTGAGCGAGGGCGTATAGTGGGCATGCGGGAGGCCGGGTGGACGTACCGCCGAATTGCTCAACACGTGGGGCGTGAGGTCTCCACACTACATCGATGTTGTCGCCAGTGGTCGGCGGAAGGTGCACGTGCCCGTCGACCTGGGACCGGACCGCAGCGACGCACGGATGCACGCCAAGACCGTAGGATCCTACGCAGTGCCGTAGGGGACCGCACCGCCACTTCCCAGCAAATTAGGGACACTGTTGCTCCTCGGATATCGGCGAGGACCATTCGCAACCGTCTCCATGAAGCTGGGCTACGGTCCCACACACCGTTAGGCCGTCTTCCGCTCACGCCCCAACATCGTGCAGCCCGCCTCCAGTGGTGTCGCGACAGGCGTGAATGGAGGGACGAATGGAGATGTGTCGTCATCAGCGATGAGAGTCGCTTCTGCCTTGGTGATGGTCGTATGCGTGTTTGGCGCCGTGCAGGTGAGCGCCACAATCAGGACTGCATACGACCGAGGTACACAGGGCCAACACCCGGCATCATGGTGTGGGGAGCGATCTCCTACACTGGCCGTACACCACTGGTGATCGTCGAGGGGACACTGAATAGTGCACGGTACATCCAAACCGTCATCGAACCCATCGTTCTACCATTCCTAGACCGGCAAGGGAACTTGCTGTTCCAACAGGACAATGCACGTTCGCATGTATCCCGTGCCACCCAACGTGCTCTAGAAGGTGTAAGTCAACTACCCTGGCCAGCAAGATCTCCGGATCTGTCCCCCATTGAGCATGTTTGGGACTGGATGAAGCGTCGTCTCACGCGGTCTGCACGTCCAGCACGAACGCTGGTCCAACTGAGGCGCCAGATGGAAATGGCATGGCAAGCCGTTCCACAGGACTACATCCAGCATCTCTACGATCGTCTCCATGGGAGAATAGCAGCCTGCATTGCTGCGAAAGGTGGATATACACTGTACTAGTGCCGACATTGTGCATGCTCTGTTGCCTGTGTCTATGTGCCTGTGGTTCTGTCAGTGTGATCATGTGCTGTATCTGACGCCAGGAATGTGTCAATAAAGTTTCCCCTTCCTGGGACAATGAATTCACGGTGTTCTTATTTCAATTTCCAGGAGTGTACAACGTGACAATTAAACTTTCCCTACTCGAGCCAGTCTAGACAGAAAACTACACTCTAAGAAAAAAATACGATGGACCACGAAGGAATTACACCGTTGTGACGGAAATCGTTAGATGTGATGTACCTACGCGCTGCTGCTACGGTCGCAGGTTCGAATCCTGCCACGGGCATGGATGTGTGTTATGTCCTTAGGTTAGTTAGGTTTAAGTAGTTATAAGCATAGGGGACTAATGATCTGAGATGTTAAGTTCCATAGTGTACAGAGCCATTTGAACCATTTGAGTACTGTTTTTAAGTTGGGAAAATAGCGTAGGGAAAAAAGGACGTAGGTGTCGCAATTTTGTACATTGTGAAAGGGTGGAGCTGGTGCGACTAACAACTTCAGCTCCGGCTTTCCTTAGCGTTAGTCGTAAGCCTTGCACATATTGTCGCTTGACGCTTTTCACTGGCTTTTCATTACAACCGAGGAAGAAATCTGAAAGCAGGACACTAATTACAGTCACTCTAGGAAACCCGACGAAAGGCTAGCATATACATTATGGACTTTAGACCCTAGGGGCATTTACGTTTTAGTAGCTGCTATACCACAGATACTTCTGATGTCTACCGTGACACGAGCAAAGCACCCCAAGAAATTTATTAAGTAGCTGTAAGGAAAAAAATGTTAATAAAATACTGTTAGTTAAGTGATCAAATATTCATACGCGTTGCCATGTACTCTACTTGAGAAACACTGATATATACTTTGATCGAAAGGAGATAGCGTGATTGCGAGTAAATTGTTTATATTTACCACCAAAGCTCTCAAACACTGGTACTTCAGTCATTTAATGGCCACTTACTTTTCAACATTCATCTGTAGCGCCACATCTCAAATGCTTCGATTATCTTCCGTTTTGTTTTGATGCTCGTAAGGGCTATCTATCTCTTGAGCCTTGTCCCACAGTTACACAGGGTCAGCCATCGTTAATCGTATTTGGCATATTATTGTTTAAGGGGTGGCCGGATGCCCTTCCTGCCGCCACCCGGTACCCCCGCCCCCCCCTCCCCCAGGACGCAGTGTACCCCAACTGTTTGTGTCGAGTGTAATCCATGGAATAGTGCGGTAGTGTTAAGTGTTCACATGTCTGCGAGCCGTGTAACTGAGGCGGAACATGGGGACCAGCCCGGTATTCACCTATCAGGATGTGGAAAACCGCCTAAAAACCGCAATCCGGCTGGCCGGAACATCGTTAATGCGCCGGGTGGATTCGATCCGGGGCCGGCGCGCTACCCGAGTCCAGGAATAGCGCGTTGGCGCGCTTGGCTACCCTGGCGGGTTTGCTCCTCAAGGCTAATAATAATAAATAGCATCACATGCCTGATTTTATACAATACATGCTATATAGGTATCGTAATTTTATTTTTCTATAAGTGTAATGCTCTCTAACAACACTAACTGTATTGTAACAATTACAGTAATTAAGTGCTGAATAATGAAGCATAGTATGAAATATCTTTAATAATATTTCGACGGTTTCGTAATTACACTTTAGGTATTTAACAGACTGCATAAAAAGGAATGTGAAGTGTTATTTGGATTATTAGTTTCGTTTTAGTTTTTATTAAAAGGTGTGATGATGAACCTTTATAGCTGTATGTTAAACGAACGTTCCGTACGTACTATAACTCAAAAGAAACACATCTATTAATTGCAACACTTTCTGAATACAATCTCCACTGACGTAGGCCAAATAGGGACTGTTAGGACGATGACCCACTACAGTGAATTCGAGGCGTCAGGTTATGACGATTGTCGCAGCGCTCGTGTATGATCGGCATAGTCAGGCTGAAGGTGAATGAACTCCACATGCGGAGGAAATCGATTACAGCGAGGTGCTTCTCACGCACCGACACAGTTCCGTTACACACCGCCGTGTTAAATGGTACAACACGGATCCCTCTAGCAGCAGAGGGTTGCAATTTGCGTGAACGACGTGGGAGAAGCGACTGAGCAATACCCATGTCATGAAATACACTGCTGACCATTAAAATTGCTACACCAAAAAAAAGTGCAGATGATAAACGGGCATTCATTGGACAAATATATTATACTGGAACTGACATATGATTACATTTTCACGCAGTTTGGGTGCTTAGATCCTGAGAAATCAGTACCCCGAACACCCACGTCTGGCTGTAATAACAACATTGATACGCTTGGGCGTTCAGTCAAACAGAGGTTGGATGGCGTGTACACATACAGCTGCCCATGCAGCTTCAACACGATACCACAGCTCATTAAGAGTAGTGACTGGCGTATTGTGACGAGCCAGTTGCTCGGCCACCATTGACCAGACGTTTTCAATTGGTGAGAGATCTGGACTATGTGAAGGCCAGGGCAGCAGTTGGACATTTCCTGCATCCAGAAAGGCCCGTACAGGACCTGCAACATGCGGTCGTTCATTATCCCGATGAAATGTAGGGTTTCGCAGGGATCGAATGAAGGGTAGAGCCACGGGTCGTAACACATCTGAAATGTAACGTCCACTGTTCAAAGTACCGTCAATGGGAACAAGAGGTGCAGCGGGTGATATGGCAGTATGGCGATGAAGAATACACGCTTCCAATGTGCGTTCTCCGCTATGTCGCCAAACACGGATGCGACCATCATTATGCTGTAAACAAAACCTGGATTTATCCGAAAAATGACGTTTTGCCATTCGTACACCCAGGTTCGTCGTTGAGTACACCATCTCACGCGCTCGTGACTGTGATACAGTGTCAAGGGTAACCGCTGCCATGGTCCTCGAGCTGATAGTCCATGCTGCTGCAAATGTCGTCGAACTGTTCGTGCAGATGGTTGTTGTCTTGGAAAGGTCCCCATCTGTTGACTTAGGGATCGAGACGTGGCTGCACGATCCATTAGAGTCATGCGGGTAAGATGCCTGTCATCTCGACTGCTAGTGATACAAGGCCGTTAGGATCCAGCATGGCGTTCCGTATTATCCTCCTGAACCCACAGATTCCAAATTCTGCAAACAGTCATTGGACCTCGACCAACGCGAGCTACTATGTCGCGATACGATACAGCGCAATCGCGATAGGCTACAGTCCTACCTTTATCAAAGTAGGAAACGTGATGGTACGCATTTCTCCTCCATACACGAGGCATCACAACAAAGTTTCACCATGCAACACCGGTCAACAACTGTTTGGCCGGCCAGTGTAGCCGAGCGGTTCTAGGCGCTTCAGTCCGGAACCGCGCTGCTGCTACGGTCGCAGGTTCGAATCCTGCCTCGGGCATGGATGTTTGTGGTGTCCTTAGGTTAGTTAATTTTAGTAGTTGTCAGTTCTGGGGGATTGATGACCTCAGATGTTAAGTCCCATAGTGCTCAGAGCCATTTGAACCAACTTCTGTTTGTGTATGATAAATCGGTTGGAAACTTTCCTCATGTCAGCACGTTGTATGTGTCGCCACCGGCGCCAACCTTGTATGAATGCTCTGAAAAGCTAATCATTTGCATATCACAGCATCTTCTTCCTGTCGGTTAAATTTCCCGTCTGTAGCACGTCATCTTCATGGTGTAGCAATTTTAATGGCCAGTAGCGTATTTCAAACGATATTGAAAACAGAAGAAAGATTCACTGTTAAGCACGCGCTGGTAACTTAGTATCTAGGACTTTTGCAAACATTGCTCTCTTCTAGTACAGTAACAGAACTTTACCTGGGCCCCGGGTATAGATGGGGTATGTCCACAACGTAAGTTCCGTTTTGTTATATAAAACAAACGTGAACAGATACATAAATATTTATTGTACAAAAATCTAAAACTGTTCAACTACTTTTCTACATAGCTTCCGAAAATTTGTAGGCACTTGTCATAGCGTAGCGTTTTTGTATGTCTTCTTAATAGAAGGTTGCTACCTCCTTATTCAATCATGTGGTAACATGTTCTTTCAGCTCGTGATCATCGTTGAAGTGTTGACCACACTGGACAGATTCTAGGTGTAAAAAGAGAGATGAAAGTCGCTAGGAGCGAAGTACGGTATGTACGGAGGATGATCAAACGCGTCCCAGTGAAATTCCCGTAAGACTTGTCTGGTCACATTCGCCTTGTGAGGTCGGGCATTATCGTGGAAAAGAACAGCACCTTTTGACAGTAGTTGGCGCTTGTTCAGTACGCTTGTTCAGTATTGCACAGCGCAATTGTTTTAATGGTCTCGCAGTAACCATTTGCACTGATTGTTTGGCCTTGTTGTAAGAAATCAATCAGGAAAATGTCTTTTCTGTCCCAAAGGACGGAGCAGATGATTTTCGAGGTGTCAAGATTTGCTTAGGCTCAACCTTCGTTGGGGATGAAGTGTGCCTCCGTTCCATTGATTGCCTTGTTGTTTCAGGGTTGTCGTACGATACACAAGTCTCATCCCCCGTGACTATCTGAGATAGAAAACCATCGCCTTCTTCATTGTAGCGCATCAAAAACTGAAATGCACTGCTCGTCCGTGGCTTTTTGTGTTGTTCAGTAATAATTTTGGGTACCCAGGCTCAGCAAAGTTTTCAAAATTTCAGTTTTTCCGTAACAAACAATTTCATGAATTAGTGATCGTGAGATTTGCGGAACTTCCATGGCAAGGGCACTAATAAACCTACGATTGTGCTTAATCTTCTCTCCGTTTGTGTGAACTAGTTCATCAGTATCCACAGACGGGCGTCCACTTCGTTCTTCATCGTGCACTTGATCACGTCCTTCATTGAAGAGTCTGACCCATCTTCTAACCATTGAATCATTCATAGAATTTTGGCCTTCAACTTCGCAGATTTGCCGATGAATTTCCTTTGGTTCAACTTTCTTTGCATTTAGAAAACGAATCACAGATCTGTTTTCACACACGGTGGCATTTCACAATTACGGCTGACATTATAAAGAAGCACTACAATGCACGCGTCGGCAACAGCGATCTGAAAATGGCGTACATGTCTTATTGAGTCAGAGTAACTGCCGCGCATGTTCGGAACTGCGATCGTAGCGCTGCCGCGGATAGATATAGAAACGGAACTTACTGCTGTGGCAGACATCACGGCGCCTATGGTATCGGCAACCAAACTGACAGCCTGCAGCCGCGGGTTGCCCGCACGCAGACACCTAAGCACTACACAACCGACAGGCAATATTGATGAACGGCCACATCAACAACCACAACAGCAACACCACAGTAAAGACACCAGGGGCCACTACCAGCCCACATAAACATAAGGAAGAGGTCGATGCAGATCCCGGAACTATTTTCACACATCAAACCACGTGATAGAAAATAGTTCCGAGGTACTCATCCGACGTAGCGCTATAAAGGCCGGCGCTCGGCCGAACATCGGGAATTCATCGACTGCCAGGAGATTGTGATACCTGCCGCCCCGGCAGCTCGGCTTGGATCTTCTCGCTGATCTCTGGATTAGGCTTGGTATATCGGAGAAGTCTCTGGCGGAGACAAGTAGTAAATTATTTCAGTTGTGTTGATCGTTAGTTTCTTCTGCTTACGCACATATATCACTTACTTTGTGGACGACCCTCGTATTTCAAAGGCTACTTGATGAATACTGATCCTGCTAGACAGACTTTTCCTCAGCGAAGCATTTTCATCAAAAAAAAAAAAGGAAGAAAAGAATGGGGCCCTTCTTCTTTGCAACGGATGGTATTTACTCAATCAGAAACTTGTGTAACGAGTAGGTACGTACCTGTGCTCCATATTGAGAAATAACGCCGTAGATAGGGCCGGAGAGCGAGTATCCGGGGGAGCCCCTGTGTTCCCATGGGAATTGCAGCGTTCGCAACAGAGTCCCGTGGGAGTTCGGCGCACGCAAGGCAAATACGCACAGGAGATTGGAATCCGGATCGACGTGCAGGGGGTGGTGGGCGCGAGTGGCGCCGGAAGTCGATACTGCGGCCGGAAACTCGGCCAGGCGTTCACTTTTATGACGCCCTGTAGATGTGCGGACTTTTAGACACCGAAACGTTGCCGGTGCGGAACGCGCGCTCAACGCTTTCGTTGCAGTACTTAACAACAGAGAGCCTTTAAAATGCAGAGTTGTGTACCGGGTGATCAACAAGTCAGTATAAATTTGAAAACTTAATAAACCAGGGAATAATGTAGATAGAGAGGTAAAAATTGACACACATGGTTGGAGTGGCATGGGGTTGTATTAGAACAAAGAAAAACAAAGTTCACAAAATGTCCGACTGATGGCGCAGGACAGCAAAACATCAGTTACTGCGCATGACAATCGTGTGTAAAAGGAGTAGTAATGAGAGAGAGAATCAGATGCGCCAGCAGTAGCAGCATGTTGACGTTACCTGAAAAGGCGCTTTTAGTGAAGCTGTAT
Source organism: Schistocerca serialis cubense (assembly GCF_023864345.2). NCBI lineage: Eukaryota > Metazoa > Arthropoda > Insecta > Orthoptera > Acrididae > Schistocerca > Schistocerca serialis. Next base: position 215,991,977 of record NC_064647.1, on the reverse strand, counting down.
TATCAGAATGGGGAATGTGCTAGTTCAGCTTAACGATCCTATCACCATAGGAAGGGGATTCGAACGCGTAAAGGTCCATTGACAAATGCAGCTGTGGCGAGAATGATTTTGAAGTTCGGAGCCACGGGTTGTTTAGACGATAGACCCCGTAGTGGCCGACCGCGCACAAGGCATAATGCTGCTGGGACATTTCAGGAAGAAATGGAGACTGTAGCGGGTTCGTCTATGCGTCGAGAAGTCAGCGCTCGTGCAGTCGCACGTTGAACCGGCATTCCATACACTACTGTTTGGTTGGCACTTAGGCGTACGCTCCGATGCTATCCATACAAAATCCATCGGCATCACGAACTGTGTCAGTAGGCTGTTAAGGTTTTTATATTGGTAACGCCACGTAGAGCTCTATATGAAAATCACTGGCTGTGCTGTGTGCAGTCTGTGGCTGGTTTGCATTGTTGCTGGCCATTGTAGCGCTGGGCAGTTGGCTGTTAACAGCGCGTAGCGTTGCGCAGTTGGAGATGAGCCGCCAGCAGTGGTGGGAGAGAAGTGGCGGAGTTTTGAAATTTGTAAGACTGGATGTCATGAACTCCTATATATATTATGACTATTGAACACTATTAAGGTAAATACATTGTTTGTTCTCTATCAAAATCTTTCATTTGATAACTGTGCCTATCAGTAGTTAGGCCTCCAGTAGTTTGAATCTTTTATTTAGCTGGCAGTAGTGGCGCTCGCTGTATTGCAGTAGTTCGCGTAACGAAGATTTTTGGTGAGGTAAGTGATTTGTGAAAGGTATAGGTTAATGTTAGTCAGGGCCATTCTTTTGTAGGGATTTTTGAAAGTCAGACTGCGTTGCGCAAAAAATATTGTGTGTCAGTTCAGTGTTGATTAGAATAGGTAAAGAGCGAAATGTCTGAGTGCGTTCAGTTCTGCTCAGCTGTTTGAAAAACAAATAATGTAAGAGGTTTATCAGCACAGTAATGAATTAATTTTTCTAAGGGGACGTTTCATATGTCGACACTTAGCCGAGGATACCTGACTGGAATCTTCTGATATTTTCTTGTAGTTTGTGCAATTAGTGCAGCCTTTGTTTATTGCTAGCGCGTGATTGTAGAGAGAATTTCCTTTGTTTTCATTCTTGTACAGTAAAACAGTTGTGGCATGCATGTAGTTTTGCACCAAGTATTTCGCCGCTGCGCTTGCAATTAACGAGATATCATTTTCAATGCTATGTTAATGTGTTTTCTTACTTTGCTCTTCAAATTGTGCTTTTCTGTGTTATCGTGTGAAATATTGTGACAACAATGGCGTGTGAAAAACGTAATACTAGGCTCCAAAGTAAACTGAGAAATGACAGTGAAGACGAAAGCAGTGTGTTAGCGCCACCGTGTAATGAATTAACTAATGTTAAAAGTAGTAACTTGGTAACTGTGCCCAGGGAAATGGAGCAGGCTGCAAATAATGGTGTTGGCAGTGAAACAATTAGTGAACAGGGAAGCGTTATCGATCGATCGGTCGGCAACAGCTGGCCTCAGGAATCCAAAATGACAGGACACAATCTTGCAAATACTGTAGATCCAGGTTTTGCGTCCTCACCGTTTTCTCAAATAAGTCAAGACACATTTTCTGCTTTTCAAAATGCGAATATTGCCGGTTCAAATGCATTGCCGGATAGCACTGAGGAACATGTCTCAGACACCAGTGCATTGTTATTACAATTAATGCAACAAATGGGACAAAAGCTTCAGAAGTTAGACACAATGGAACAAAATCAGAGACAAACACAGCAAAAGTTTCAAAAGTTAGACACCACACTTGAACAAACAGGTGAAGATTTAACTACTGAATTACGTAACATTGAATCGAAATGTCAAAAAGTCTGTAAAAACACAAATTTGTGACCATTTTCAACCTATTTTTTCGCGGCATGAAAATGCATTACAGAATCACGAAGCAGCCATAAAAGAACTGCAAACCATTGTTCATGGAAGTCATGAGACCTTGTGGGCTAAAATTGACTCAGTTGCATCTACCGATTCGGTTACGCTACTTGCAAAAACTCAGGAAAACTTAAAGGACACAGTAGATACGATTTCAATACAAATGGACACTCTGAAACTTGGTTCAGAAAAACACACTGAGGAAATAATTTCACTATCAGATAAAGTAGCCGAACTTTAGGATCAGTTCACTAACTTATCTGCTAAGGTAGATGATGATCTGAATGACACAAGACCTGTAGACATCACTGACACAGAAGAGTATGAACAAATTAAGAAATTCAAACAAAATCAGAATCAAATTAATACGCAACACAAAAGAGAAATCCGGGAAGTACATGACCAGTTGGCACAATTAATACAAAAATTACATATTTCAGAGGACACTCGCGCTCCAACACGGGGGGAGGAACTTAGAATTACGGAAAAGCCACAAAATGATAACACAGAGCATTTCGGAAATTATGAAAGAAATTGGCAAGGTGCACCGAATTTTGAGATGGAACCGCCGACACGAAGTAACAATGACCGATATGCTACTCGCCGACACGATGACTTTGACTATAAGCTGTTCATTACTACATGTAAATTCAAAACATTTAAGAATTCTGGCAACGACATTCATCCACAAGAGTGGCTCCATCAATTCTCTCATTGTTTTCCTCCCAACTGGTCATTAGAACACAGATTAGAATTTGTGTGTGGCTACTTAGAGAATGAACCAGCTGAAAGAATGCGATCGGTCATTCACGATTGTCACAGTGAAGGAGAATTCTATAATGCCTTCCTCTCAGCATATTGGTTTCAAGCTACACAAGACCGAGTAAAACATAGCATCATAATGATGAAACATTTCGAACAATATTAATTTTCCAGTCTTGTGAAATATTTTGAAGACATGTTGCACAAGAATCAGTACCTGTAAAACCCATACAGCCCCTCAGAGCTCATCCGCATTTGCTTAATCAAACTACCTGAACATTTACGACATATTATTTTGGCAGGACGTTGCAAAGATGACATCAAAGCTTTCCAGGGACTGTTACAAGATTTGGAAATCGACACTGACAATCGCGGGATGCAAAAACAGGAACACAACAATTACAGGTCACATCCATCACAATTCCGCGATGAAAGAAATAATAACTGGACACGACAAGGCTATTCTCACAACACAAATCGTGACCAAAACTGACACCACTCGTATGACAACCATTGGCAGAGTAGTAATAATTATAGGGAAAGATCACCTGTCTGCAGTAGTGACTATCACAGAGACAATCAGAGAAACAGCAAATATGGGAACCAAAATAATTATTATCAAGGGAAACAGAACAATTCCAGACGCAACGGTCCACTGCGCAGTTACGATTCCGGGAGAAATTCTCCACCACATGACAGACAAAAAAGGAACCATGTATGTTTCTACAGATTATCCGCAGCGGTGGCTGCTGCGCGGCTTGTGATTAACTGAGTAGCCTGTGGCGCACAATACGAATCGTGGCGGGCATTCAAATCCAGGCAACACGGGCCCTAGTATTACTAGGCCCATGTTGCTTGAAAATTCACTTCCGGTTGATTGCGCAAGACTCTGATAAGGCGCGCGCACTGTGGCCGGACGTTGACGTCATGATAAGGGCCACATGCTCGCTGTAGTGCAAACTGGTGTCGTAAATATTTCAGTAAGAAAGTTAAGTGACACCCTTCACATAATGCGTTGTGGGCACCCAGTTGTGAGACAGTCACCTGAGAAAAGCCATTAGTGTGTGCCTTTCAGAGGCACAGGTGGAGAAAGAAAAGAGGCCATTAGCCTCACTATTGACATTCCTTTGTAGAAAGCATCGCAGTTACGACACGCTCAAACTTGAAAACATATGATTACACTGTGGAGCTCTTAATTTATGATATTTACTAAAATGCCTAATGAAATGAAGGGAAACATTTTACATCTGTTGTCTTTCTAGTTGAGAGATTGCTTATTTTGTTTAATATCTAGTTTCTAGCTGCACTGCAGCATTGGTTAATATAAAATTTAATAGATTTCCTAATGTATTTACTTTCTGACTACAGATCCATTAAACAGTAATTTTATAATCTACATTCTTAAAAAAAAAAAAAAAAACGCAGTTAGAAATTGCCCTTCACAGGAATTGCATAAAGGATTGATGTGACATTGGTATTAGACATGGTCATCTTTACTGTAACTTTTTTTTTTTTTTTGCTTGAGCTTTATCATGTTTAGATATTAGTTATTCCATTTGCTGCTGCTGTTTGCCAGGCATAGTGCTACTAAATTTCACTCTGTATTACTCTGTTAAGCCAGTATTACTACTGATTTATTTTTCTTGTTGCTGCACATTGGCTCATATTAGTTGTAATATTGCAATTGCTCTGTTAATTTAGGTTTACTGTTGCTTGCTTTGCCAATTTGCATTTTTTGTCATTGCTGTTTGCCTTAATTGTTTTGTGCTGCTGCATTGCCTCGTCCCTTAGTTTAGCATCTGAGCTCAGTAGATTTAGGTTAGCTTAAGAGGGGTAGACTATAAAAGAGAATGAGATGCGATGAATTGGAAGAAATGCATTGAGAAGTCTTACGAAAAAAATACAGATAGCAGGTATAGATAGCACTTTTTGAAATAATGAAGATCGAAGGGAGTTCTCCAAGAAGTAAAGAAAGTTCTGTTTGCAAGATACTGCAGTTAAACAAACCCTGTCCTTTCCCTTTCTGTTATTCCGCTATTTGTTTGTGTCTTCTTGTGTATTTGTTTTTTTCCTGTCTTTATTTGTTTAGCTAATAAGATTTATGTTGTAGAATTTTTCAAATACTATGTTATTTTCTTCGTAAAGATGTTTAGACATTATTTATTCTGTTTTGTTTTAATGATGTGTGAAGTTGATGTTTCCAAAGTTATTCTGATCTTGTATGTATATACTTACGTCATAATCGCTGTAACACTGATGTATATGTTTATTTCTATTCTTTTGTAAAGCCCATTTTACTACAAATGTTACCTGTATTGTTATGTTCTTTAATGATGCATTTTGTACCTTTGTTATAGTATTCTCATGTTATAAAATTGTAATTGACACCAGTTCATCAAATTAAGTAACTTGTAAGCATTCATTTCACTGCACATATTTCTGTTGGTCATAGTATATGCACACTATGTGAAAAAAAAGAGGACTGTTAGTGTTTGGACGTGTGTTAATAATTCAGCAAGGGACTGATTAACAGCACTGCTGGTTCTAAGGACAATTCCAAAAACTTTGTGCGTGCACAAGTGGTGGTTTATGGACTTGCTATATTCTCCGCTAGACTCTTCAATGGTGATTGTGCACCTGCACAGTTGCAACAGGAGGCTGCTGGCCGTCTGTAGAAGGACTACAGTGGCCCACCAATACCATTATCCCTACAAGCACTACAGTGGGTCTGAATTTTTGATGGCCCACCAGTACCATTATCTGTACAAGGACTGTAGTGGGTCTGCACCTCTGGTGGCCCACCAATGCCGTAATCTCTAACAAGACCTCAGTAGTCTGCTCTGTGATGACCTATCTACCAATATTCTTCAAAACTTCAACTGACTCTGCTGTAGGTTTGCTCTGTTGTGGCCCATTAGCTGTCTGCATGTCAAGAGTCAGCACTGTCTTTCCGTTGGAAGGACAACACTACTTCAAGACTGCATGGAAATCCAATACCTCCATGTGCCTTCTCTTTTACTGCTCAGACTTTCAGAAAAACACTGCAATTTTACTGTGATGAATGATCAGGACTGTCTTTATGGACTGTGAGAAAATTTTAGCTTTTGACCAACATTGTATCAATAAGTGTGTGCATTTGATTTCTTTGTTATTGTAATTATGAAAAATTTTTTCAAATCTGTATTTGTAAATTTTTTTGTGGGGAGCATGGGGGCTATGTAAGTAGTTTGTTTAGGTTTTTATATTGGTAACGCCACATAGCGCTCTGTATGAAAATCACTGGCTATGCTGTGTGCAGTCTGTGGCTGGTTTTCATTGTTGTTGACCGTTGTATTCTTGGGCAGTTGGCTGTTAACAGCGCATAGGTTTGCGCAGTTGGAGGTGAGCCGCCAGCAGTGGTGGATGTGGGGAGAGAAATGGCGGAGTTTTGAAATTTGTTAGACTGGATGTCATGAACTGCTATATATATATATTAAGACTTTTGAACACTATTTAGGTAAATACATTGTTTGTCCTCTATCAAAATTTTTCATTTGCTAACCATGCCTATCAGTAGTCAGTGCCTTCAGTAATTTGAATCTTTTATTTAGCTGGCAGTAGTGGTGGTCGCTGTATTGCAGTAGTTCGAGTAACGAAGATTTTTGGGGAGGTAAGTGATTTGTGAAAGGTATAGGTTAATGTTAGTCAGGGCCACTTTTTGTAGGGACTTTTGAAAGTCAGATTGCGTTGCGCTAAAAATATTGTGTCAGTTTAGTGTTGATTAGAATAGGTAAAGAGCGAAATGTCTGACTGCGTTCAGTTCTGCTCAGCTGTTTGAAAATCAGATAATGTAAGAGGTTTATCAGCACAGTCATTAATTAATTTTTCTAAGGGGACGTTTCAGCTGTTAGCTGGCGATTTAGTGAAGCGGAGGGCATTTGTGGTGTGGCCGTTTCAAAAGATGGCGGGAGATGAGTAACTGGTTGAGTAACGAGTTGTGCACCGACGAAGCTCATTTCGCGCTCCGAGGGTCTGTCAACGCCCACAACTCCAGAATTTGGGCTACCGAAAATCCTAGAACTGTCGTGGAAACTCCATTGCGGTATTGGTTGGATTTACCACATCTACCGTTATCGGGCCTTTTTTCTTCGAGGAAATGCGTGATTCTGCTTTTGGAACTGCTACCTTCATGGGTGAGAGGTACGCCGATATGTTACAAAATCGCATCATCCCCTGCATGGATGATAAACACCTGCTGGAACGTACGATGTTTATGCGGGATGGCGCTCCACTCCATATTGCTATACGCGTGAAAGATCTCTTGCGCGCGTCGTTTGATGATGATCGTGTGCTAAGTCGTCACTTTCGTCATGCTTGGCCTCCTAGGTCCCCAGACCTCAGTCTGTGCGATTATTGGCTTTGGGGTTACCTGAAGTCGCAAGTGTATCGTGGTCGACCGACATCTCTAGGGATGCTGAAAGAAAACATCCGACGCCAATGCCTCACCATAACTCCGGACATGCTTTACAGTGCTGTTCACAACATTATTCCTCGACTACAGGTATTGTTGAGGAATGATGGTGGACATATTGAGCATTTCCTGTAAAGAACATCGTCTTTGCTTTGTCTTACTTTGTTATGCTAATTATTGCTATTCTGATCAGAGGAACTTTTGTATTTTTTTTTTTGGTTCTAATAAAACCCCATGTCATTCCAAGGATGTGTGTCAGTTTGTACCTCTCTATCTACATTATTCCGTGATTTATTCAGTTTTCAAATTTATACTGACTTTTTCATCACCCGGTACATCAGAAAAATCTGCTCAAATAGAAACATGACTTCGTCTTTAAATTGTACGAGACCGTCAAGTAATTCTAATGCATCATCATCTTAACTGCACATCATGAAACACGCCGACAAACTAGTCAGCACTGTGTGATTTGCAAGTATGCCCAACGTTGTTCGTAAAATGTAAACTTTCAAGGCCGGAATAGTAACAATTAATAAAATATTTCGTTCTATCATGCCGTGGTCGAAGGGATTTCACTTTAAAAGCCGACGTTTCGTCCCCATGTGCGGTGGAAATTTTCAATGGGGATGGTAGCTTCGGTGAATGTCCGATTCACAGCCTGGCTCCCTACCGACTACAGCAAAATCCCGCTTCCGCGCAATGGCGTGACGTCACATGTTTCGAGTCGAGGCCTATGAGAAAGACAGGCCGCGGCGCTTGCGTCACGGAGGTGATCCTGCGCTCGCTCGCTCAAATCAGCAGACAGACTACGTTTCTGCACCTGTTAAATCGTAACTTGGCGTGTCCGTACAAACGAAAACGGAATCTTCTACTGGAATCCACTATTATGGAATCTTACTGTTTTTAGTCCTATAATGATAGGAAGGCCATGGGCCTACTTACGATTTGTTACGACTGTACTGGCGGACAATGATATAAAATCATTCTAAAATGATGATCAGTTTCATAAGGCACCACTTCCAGCATGTAATGAGTACTGTTAAGCAGAAGAGACTAAATATTATAAACACGCCATTATACCATTTATATCGAATACTGATCGTAAATTAAATTTTGCTGTAGTACTGTTAATCAGTAGTTGTTGTTGTTGTTGTTGTTGTGGTCTTCAGTCCTGACACTGGTTTGTTGCAGCTCTCTATAATAGCAGATTGCAACGGAAGAAGCAATTCTCGTTAGTACTTACACACCCAGCTGCGGATTAACAGCATTAGTATTGAATTTTTGTCTGCTGATATGAGCGAGCGAGCGATCGCGTTCAGGACTACCTTCGTGACATACGCGCCGCAGCCTATCTTTCTCGTGGGCCTCGTTTCGAGTACGCGAGCGCAACTGGCCGTTTCGATTGCCCTCGTCCGCTGTTACTATCATCCCATGGTAGAAAACTGGTTCACATCTTACCATACTTGGGAATCTTAATTTTATTGAATTTCACGCCCTCTTCCTTCCTATTAAAATTCCTTGAGTCCGATCAAAATTAATTTGGCGTTCTCGCTTCCCGAGCACGGGGTCCCGGGTTCGACTCCCGACGGGGTCAGGGATTTTCTCTGCCTCGAGATGACTGGGTGTTGTGTGTCTTTCATCATCATTTCATCCTGCCGTAGTGGCGTTAAAAGAACTTGTGGAGCGGCGGCCGAACCGGCCCGCGAGGGGTCTCCCGGCCACCAATGCCATACACTCAATATTATTATTGATGAACGTAGCGAGATTGGACTGAGGAAAGGTTGGGAATTTGTAGCGGCGCTGGTAACCGCGCAGTAGAGCTCCCCACAAACAAACATCAGCATCATCATCGCGTATTCAAAACTTCTGACGTCACCCCACTGCACGGAAACTCGCGGGAGCGGAATTTTGCTGAAGTCAGCAGCGAGCCAAGGTGTGAATTGGACATTCAGCAAAGCTACGATCACCCCTTGAAAACGTCCTCAGCAGATGGGGACGAAACATCCGGTTCTAAAGTTATATCGCTTCGACTACGGCATAATAGCACGGAATATTTTATTGACTGCGAACGTTTTTCACCCAAACACAGGAACACATTAAATAAATTAAATGTAGTATTCGAAGTTGTGAATATGGACTACCATAGGGTGTACAATGGAATGAAAATACTAGAAAATTGTGTCGGACTGGGATCGAAACCGGATCTCCCGCTTAGGAGATTTGGCTATCCCAGACCGACTCACGGTGAGACCCAACCTTCCATACGTCGTCAACCGTATCTCTACAACCTTTGCTCGTACCTCCGTTATGTATATTCCCGTACAAGGGAGAATTTTTATTTGAAATTCGTTTGCCCGGTGTCGGCGGATAAATACTATATTGCAGTGGCTGTGTTATTCCTAAATACGATGCGAAATTCTTTCGGACATGCATGCAAATATCGCAGCAACGCCACAAGGACCACAGCACTAAGTTAGCTTTATACCACTTTGCACAATGCTCTCCTCCAAACCAAAGTTCGCATTGCCCTTCCCGCATGTTTCCGTCTCGTCCTTCTTGTGATGTGTGGGAGTTTGGCTGGCGTACAGGGTGTCTGGTTTGGTAACTATATTTTAATGAGTAGTTTTTCTATCTGTGGGGATAAATTTGTTTTACAATGCGACGGTTTGTTGAAAAATAATTCCTCTGAATTTGTTAATCTCTTCACAATATCATGTCAATATACTGAGTCAACTTTCCCATTTCGCTGATGCAAGTTACTGGTTTCTGTCGGTAGAGCGCTGAGAATTGAAGTGTTTTAACATGGCTACGAGAGAGAGCTGCTGTAACAGAGTTTCTGACTGTTGCCATATGAAGCACCCTCTCTCCTTCAGCATGAGAATGCCAGACCACACACGAGCGCTGCATCTGCAACAGTCCTACGCCTCGAGTTTGTTGTCACCGATCACCGTACAGTTCCATCTGGGTGCTACCGAATTTCATCTCTTTCCCAAACTCAAAGAACACCTTCGAGGACTTCACTTTCATTATGGGTATTGGTTTGTGAGATTGAAGGAACTGACTACTAGGGCGATAGGTCCCTTTCTCCATGAACTTGAAACACCCACGTGGAATAAAAGCAAACAATAGAGATGACAAGAGACGACACAGGACAAGGACACATGTGGAAACCAGAGAAAAGGAATTAAAATCACTCCGAGTGTGACAGTGGTTGGCCGACCATAAAAAAAGTGAAAAGCCATCCACCAAGAAACGCACTAATAATTCCAGTCTAAAATCGTAGAAACCGTAGGCCAAAGACCAGACTCAACACAAAAAAAGGGAAAAACACGTAGATCAAGCGATAGAAACCCCTGCACGAATAAAACTCAGAACTAAATCGGCCACCGCAACGTCATCTGATAAAAGTGCAGGAAGCGTATCAGGCAGCCGTAGAAGGGTAAACCGATCGGCACTCCAGCTGGTGTGACTCAAGCAACGAAGAGCGTTAAGATGCCGAATATGAGGCCGCCAAGTCAACCAGGCATTGAAAACCACCCCAAAAACTTATGGCAAATCTGTACTTGCTGAGATGCTACACCCACAAAAGGTTAACACCTATTTCCTTTGGCGACACTGAAGTTAATTATTTGAGAGTTATGATCTTGCTGCATGATCTAAATTCTCTCTCCTGTAACATACACGCATCCATGTTGTCAAACGACTATAATGCCCATGTCGTGACACAGTCCCCGACCCAGTTGCAGGTTGCGTATCTAATGTCTTCCAGGGTCAATTAATATTTTGTTGCCAGTATTTCACATTATTATTGACTGAATTAAAAATTAAAATACGCCATTAAGATTTATAATCTTACGTTGAAGGTTAAACACTCTAAGGGAGGTACTAATGTTGGAACCTTATGTCTTGAGGCAGCCTAACTCATGGCATGCAAATTACACAGTACTTGAGATGATAGAACCTAGTTACTTCTGATAGACTTCACACGTAATTTCGTCTTTACGAAAGGTCTTCTCATGGATATCTCTTACCAAACAACGAAATTATATTATATTCCGTCATCATTCTCTCCCTCTGCCCTCGTCCCCCCTCTCCCCCCCTTCCCCCCCACCACTCTCTCTCTCTCTCTCTCTCTCTCTCTCTCTCTCTCTCTCTCTCTCTCTCTCTACCCCACTCCCCCCCCCCCTCTCTCTCTCTCTCTCTCTCTCTCTCTCTCTCTCTCTCTCTCCACTCCCCTTCACCCCTACCCTACACCCTTCCTCCCAACTACAGACAACAAATCGTACACTTCGTGGGTTGTTTCATTTCATTTCTATACGTAACTAAAACTATATGACGTCATTATTATGTTAAAGTCTTAATAAATATAAAATACATACTTAGCAATAGAAGCACTACATTGTAACGAGTACTTTGAGGCACTCTGTACGTCAATAACCGTAAACGAAGCCTGTACTGTGTGTTGAACGTCATCAGATGAAGCAACAGACGAGACCTGGTCCGTTTGCCACCTCCACCTGCTACCAATGGATGGGTTGAAGGTGATCTGAAAATAGACAAACCAGTCACTATTGCAATCAATGTTTTTGTGCGATCAAGACTGTTTTAACTTTCAACTTTAAAATTTTGCACTGAGATCGCTGATATTCCAATATTGTCTAAAAAAATCATGTCATATCCCATGTTGAGTATGTAAGATTGTTAAAATAAAATTGTTACCTGTCTACCCCTTAAGAACTTTTTCAATTTCTTACTTTATTTCATGAACCTCTGTAAGCGGGAATTATAGGAAATTAAATGATACATCACATCACACGGCAAAAATTACGTATGGATCATCTGTATCAAATAGTATAATCATTAACATGTTGAACCGTTCAGAATGTAAATGCAATTGTGAAAGATTTTCCACTAATGTAGAAGTCCCAGGGGTAAAATACAGGGAGAGAAAGTGTCTGTACAATTCGTACAGAAACCAGATGGTAGTTGTAAGAGTCAACGGGCATAAAAGGGAAGCAGTGTTTGAGAAGGGAGTAAGACAGGGTTGTAGCCTAACCCGAAGTTAGTCAATCTCTATATTGAGCAAATAGTAAGGGAAACAAAAGAAAAATGTGGATTACGGATTAAAATCCACAGAGAATAAATACTGTCAGACAGTAAGGGGCCTGGAAGACCAATTGAACGGAATTGGCAGTGTCTTGAAAGAGGATATAGGATCAACATCAACAAAAGCAATGAAATGATAATGGAATGTAGTAGAATGAAATCAGGTGATGCTTTCGGAATTACTTAAAGTAATCGATGACTTTTGCAGTTTGGGCATCAATTAACAGCTGATGGTCGGAGTAGAGAGGATATAAAATGAAGACTGGCTATTTCAAGAAAAGCGTTTCTGAAGTACAGAAATTTGTTAACATCGCGTATAGATTTAAGTGTCTGGAAGTCTCTTCTGAAAGTATTTTTTATGCAGTGTGGTCATGTATGCAAATGAAACATGGACGGTGGAAAGAAGATGGCAGAAGATTTTGAAATGAGGTACTATAGAGGAATGCTGAAGATTAGATGGGTAGATCACTTAACTAATGGTGAGGTACTGAAGAGAATTGGGGAGAAGAGAAATTTGCGGCACAGCTTGACTATAAGAAGGGATCGGTTGGTAGGACAGATTCTGAAGCATCAATGGGTCATCAATTTAGTATTTGAGGGAAGCGTGCAGGGTAAAAATCGCAGAGGGAGACCAAGAGATGAATACACGAAGGAGATTCTGAAGGATGTAGGTTGCAGTAGTTATTGGAGATGAAGAATCTTCCACAGGATAGAGCAGCATGGAGGTCTGCACCAAAACACTCTTGGGGCTAAAGACAACAACGACAGCAACAACAGAAGTCGTATGCAATGTGGTCAAAAGTTGGTAATATTTCCCTTTTCTCTAGCATTTCTCTCATTAATCGCGCCTGTGCAAATTCTAAAAGTTCTATCATTCCCTTCCTTCTAGGTAAAAAACTGAAACAGATGTAAAGTCCAGTATATTTATACAGTCTTCGAAATTGGTACTGAAACGCCATAAGGGAACGGGCAATAATTAAAAATATTCTGACTAAATACTGATTATTGTTAGAGAAATATATCCATAACCTCGAAGTCACAGTCACACCTAAAGACCAGGACTATAAAAATCTCGCAGGGAGCTGAAAATTTTTTCACATCTTGGCTTGCTGAATTCAGTGAAAGTATTCTTAATCCACTTTGCTAAACAATTTTTTTCATCATGTTGGAGTTTTTGAGTTTTGAAAAAATGATTATTTTTTCAAACCAATACGTGGAGTTCTTGGTTATCACGGAATGTGTTCATAAAGATGTTTTGAGACAAAACTCTAAAAGTGACAGAGGAGTAGCAGTTTTCCGTTTCGGCATTTTTTATTTTTTTTAAAGAAATTGTAATTGACCTTTAACATTATATTTAATGAAAAAAATAGGAGCTTACGGAGTATGGGAGCAGCCCTGCAATTCGATTCAAGACTTTCTTGCAAATGGAACTCAACATATCTCTCTTTACGGGACTAAATCGAGAGATGTAAAAGTAGTATCCGGAGCACCACAGGGAAGTGTGATAGGACCGTTGCTGTTTACAGCATATATAAATGATGTAGCAGAAATCGGCGGATGCTATTTAAGGCTATTCACAAACGATGCAGTTGTCTATACCAAAGTAGCGATGCTGGAAGAAAATAAGGATTTTCAGAACGACCTGTAGAGCACTGATGAATGGTGCTTGCTCTGGCAGTGGACCTGAACGTAAGTAAATGTGACATATTGCGCATACATAGGAAAAGAAATCCACTACAGTTCAGCTACGCTATTGATGACAAACAGCTGGAACAAGCGGCTGCATTGAAATATCTAGGCGTGTCTATCCAGAGCTATCTTAAGTGGAATGACCATATAAAACAGGTAGCGGGAAAAGCAGACACCAGGCCCTGATTCATCGGAAGAATCATAAGGAAATCTAACTCATCCACGAAAGAAGTGGCTTATAAGGCGCTTGTTCGCCCGAGTCTTGAGTATTGTTCGTCTGCCCGGGATCCCTATCAGATAGAATTGATAGATGAGACAGAGAAGATCCTACGAAGAGCGGCACATTTCGACACGATATCGTTTAGCTAGCGAGAGAGCGTTACGGACTGGCAGACGTTACAAGAGAGACGTTGTGCATCACGGAGAGATTCGCTGTCGAAATTTCGGGACAGAACTTTTCAGGAGGAGTCAGACAACGTATTACTTCCCCCCCAAATACATCTTTCGTATTGACCACGAGGAGAAAATTAGAGAAATTAGAGTCAATACGGAGGCTTACCGGCAATGATTCTTCCCATGCACTATTCGAGAGTTGAATAGGATTGGATAGATCAGATTGTGGCACAGAAAGTACTCTCCACCACACACCATTAGGTGACTTGCAGAGTATGATGTAGATGTAGATAAAGTGGATCTCCATCACTTCATCTGCGGGCCATCAGTATTTTTCAAGCAAATAATCTCCCACTCTCCCACGAGTTCCACGCACGTATGAATAAAATCCCCTTCACCAATCAAATTGTCTCGAGCCTGCAGTCGAGACAGAGCGTCGGTGTCTGCTTTACTTTATCACGTGAATCAGTCAGAACTCCACAGAAAATTTACTGGATTGGGCTTCGTGCGTATAAGCCTAAGCTAATAAACTTCGTGCTACTGCTTCACAGGGAACTCCGCTCGCACCGGGAGAAAGAGCCCCGGCATACATTTCGCGAGGCGCTACACTCGCCGCGACGCAGATGCGACTAGGCGTCTGGAGGCCAAGGTTTTATTGCCACTCTTCCCACTTCTCCCTCACCCTGAAGCACAGCTGTTGCCACTTTTACGCTTGTTTGTCGGGCCTTCCTCCCCCTCCCCCTCCTCCTCTCCCCGTGCGTCTTCAGCGCCTCTGCCCCTTTTTCCCTGGTCCTCGAGCCAACGACAGCGCAGCAAGGGAAAACTTTCCTGGACGCGCGCAGCGGGCGTGACAAAGCTGTGTCGCAGGGGTAAGTACCAGCCAGTGGTGCCAACCCTGCTGCGAACAGTCTCTGCCGACCTTATCACCGACGTCGAGCCAGCGAAAGTTCGCGGCTCTGTAATACTGCCCTGCTAATGGACTGCCACCTGCTCATCACACTGCCCCACCCACCCCCAGCAGTCACATGGCGGTTTCTCCTGGCGCAGATTTTTCTTTCCACTGGTGCTGGCGACAATGGACCGACAGATAGTACTGGAACGAGCTACATTTCTGCCATGCCGTAAAATTTTGCTACTACAAGTGTGTGCTGAAAAGTAATGCCTCAAATATTTTATTCTGTTCTTTACATCGTGCATATTACACAGTCGACTTTCCTAATTCACTGTCGCAATTTACAACCATCTGTCGTTAGATAACTACAAATTGTAGCGCGTAACACGGCGCGCGCGCACACACACACACACACACACACACACACACACACACACAAATATATATATATATATATATATATATATATATATATATATATATATATATATATATATTATTTTGTCAATCTTTTTGGACATGTTTGAATGGACAGACAGATTTTGGATGCTGCAACCCATTATGAATTCAGACACTAAGAAACTGCAGACATTGGTTACCAGCTCGATTTTATTGAAATCAATGAAACACTTGAAAATATGTCCTGGACTGGGATTCGAACTCGGTCTCCTGCTTATTAGGCAGATGCTCTAACCCCCTTTTTTAAAGAATCTTACCTTCCTGGAGCCCAAATGGAGGAGTGAGGTCAAAGTGAGCAGAAGTCACAGCCCGAGGAACCAAGAAAATGTAGTGTAATTGTAGTAGAGGTACAAAGAACATCAATGATCTATTTGTTTCATTTTTTTCTGCAAATTATTACTGATACTTCCGAGAAAACCAGGAAATCGGCGTTCCAAGGAGGAGGGAGCGACAAGTTGCCAGACTCTCCGACATTACCGACACGTAGTGTTTCAGAAAAGAACATTCCAGTGAATAGATAATAACCGCTTCTAAGAGTGGAAAAGTCGTGATTTAACTCCTCAGCGTAGTAACCCCCAAATCTGGGTTGGGTAAAGAAAGACTGGAGAAAAATTTTCTGTATTTGGGATTGTGGACATCTGCACAGTGGCGTTCATTAAGGAAGTGCTGAAAATCAGCGATATTTTTCTCGCCATAAGCAAACAAGTAGTGAACAGCGTGTACACAAATCCCCTTCACGGATTTAATCTCCTTCGAGGGAAGTATACCGCGCCTGGAGAGAGAAGCAGTTGATTGGTTGATACGTTTGGGGTGTAAAGGGGTCATCAGTCCCGTTTCCTGACTCAAGCAAGGCTCAAGATACAAAAACAACTAAAGTACGTTTGAGAAAGTAAACCGGGGAAAAGGAAAGGGGTACCACATGTATAAAGAAAACGAATGATACAAAAAAACGAGGAAAACAGACACCACAAGGAAAAGTAGAAGGTATTAAAACCATAGCGCAGATGGTCTGAGCTGGCTGATCACAATAATGAAAGAGGATGAGCCAGCCATTCTGCAACACTTTAAAATGTCCACCCCAAAAAGACAAGGCAAGATGAACACATGTAGGGAAAAGACGACCACCAAGACAAACAAATGCAAAGAAAGTGTGACAGAGTTAAAATGGAGGGAGGGTGGCAGCCTCAGAGAGAAGGATAAATGGCCACCCTTAAATGGTACAATAAAAACCCCAATCAAGAATAAAATGCCAAACTAAGTCTGCTGTTGAGGCATTGTTGCCCAACATCGAAAGTTAAAAGTCCAGCAAGATGTGGACGACAGTCATATGTGAGCCTAAGTGACACCGAGGTGGGTCCTCGTGATGGAGGATGTAGCATGTGTTAGTTATGTATTTCTAATGCGGAGTCAGCAGAGAACCACAGAGTCCCTGTGAGATTCCCGCATGGAGGATTTCCACACATTCGTAGTCTCCTTAATGGCATGCTGTTTGTGGTACGTACTGAGATTATGCCATTTCGTTCCCCAAAGCAGAGAAACCATGTGGCGTAATAATGATCGCAGGTCGGATACGGAGATGGCATCTCCGGAAGCGGTTTCCGTGTAGACTGTTTGGCCAGACTACATTTCCTGGGATTCCGACGAAGCCTGGGGTCCATACAACCACCACGGAACAACTGGACCGTTCCAGGGCATAGACGGACCCCTGGATGATCACTACCAAAGGATAGTCGGGGCAGCATTGATCGACAGCTTGTAGGCTGCTCGAGGAGTCAGTACAGAGAAGAAACGACTCGCTAGGGCACGAGTGGAAGTGCTCGAGGAGAAATGGCCACCAGCCCTGCAATGAAAACACTGCAGCCATCTGGCAAGGAGTGCTGTTCAATAAGTCTGCCATGAACATACATGAAGTCAACATGACCATCAGCCATAGAGCCATTGGTATAAACCACTTCATGGTCCCAGTACATGTCAAGAATCGAGAAGAAGTGACAACGGAGTGCTGTGGGTTAAACTGAGTCCATAGGACAATGTAAAAGGTCCAGGAAAAGCTTCGGCCTAGGTGTACACCATGGAGGCATACGTGAATGGACCTCAAGTATAGGTGGTAACGGCAAGGACTCCACTTCAGACAGCAGAGATCGGACGCAAAAAGCAATCCTAAGCCCTGACCTGTGCCTCCGATGTGGGAGATGGACTGCCATTGGTGGGAAAAGGAGATGGTAATTCGGATGCTCAGGAGAACGACGAATGTGTGCAATGTACCTGACGAGCAGTTGTGCACTCCTAACCTTCAATGGAGGTACTCCAGCATCCAAAGGATGCTGGTCACTGGACTCGACCTAAAAACCTTCTGTTGACAGTCGAACGCCACAGTGGTGCACTGGGTCGAGTAAATGCAACGCTGAGGGCGCCAAAAACCAGTCCTAAAAATCGATTTATCTTCAGTACCGTGAGTCTAGGGGTAGTGTCTGTCATTCACAATCAAAACGTCTTCGGTCCTGGGTTCGATCCCCGCCACTGCCTAAATTTTGATAAATAATCAGCATTGGCGGTCGAAGACTTCCGGCATAAGAAGTCAACCTCATTCTGCCATCGGCCTTGTCAAAGAGGGCGGAGAAGCGGATAGAGGTTCAGGGCACTCTCTTGTCCTAGGGGTGGGAAATTGCCCCTAAAGGCGGAAGAATCAGCAATGATCAACGACATGAGGATGCAAAAGGCAATGGAAACCACTGCATTAAAGATACGTAACGTGTATCCACAAGACATGTGGCCTGTAATCGAAGAAGTCTCATGATGATCTCTCCATTGGCAAAAGATTCCGGAATAGTCCCCCATTTGGATCTCCGGGAGGGGACTGCCAAGGGGGAGGTCACCATGAGAAAAAGATAGAATAATCAACGAAAGGATAACGTTCTACGAGTCGGGGTGTGGAATTTCAGAAACTTTAACGTGGCAGGGAAACTAAAAAATCTGAAAAGGGAAATGCAAAGGCTCAATCTGGATATAGTAGGGATCAGTGAAGTGAAGTGGAAGGAAGACAAGATTTCTGGTCAGATGAGTATCGGGTAATATCAACAGCAGCAGAAAATGGTATAACAGGTGTAGGATTCGTTGTGAATAGGAAGGTAGGGCAGAGGGTGTTCAAAAATGGTTCTGAGCACTATGGGACTCAACTGCTGAGGTCATTAGTCCCCTAGAACTTAGAACTAGTTAAACCTAACTAACCTAAGGACATCACAAACATCTATGCCCGAGGAAGGATTCGAACCTGCGACCGTAGCGGTCTTCGGTTCCAGACTGCGGCGCCCTTTAACCGCAGGGGGTGTGTTACTGTGAACAGTTCAGTGACTGGGTTGTTCTTATCAGAATCTATAGCAGACCAACACCGACAACGATAGTTTAGGCATACATGCCGACGTCGCAAGCTGAAGATGAACAGATAGAGAAAGTGTATGAGGATATTGAAATGATAATGCAATATGTAAAGGGGGACGAAAATCTAATAGTCATGGGCGACTGGAATGCAGTTGTTGGGGAAGGAGTAGAAGAAAAGGTTACAGGAGAATATGGGCTTGGGACAAGGAATGAAAGAGGAGAAAAACTAAAGCTAGTAATAGCGAATACCCTGTTCTAGAATCACAAGAGGAGGAGGTATACTTGGAAAAGGCCGGGAGATACGGGAAGATTTCAATTAGCTTACATCATGGTCAGACAGAGATTCCAAAATCAGATACTGGATTGTAAGGCTTACTCAGGAGCAGATATAGACTCAGATCACAATATAGTAGTGATGAAGAGTTGGCTGAAGTTAAAGACATTAGTCAGGAAGAATCAATACGCAAAGAAGTGGGATACGGAAGTACTAAGGAATGACGAGATACGTTTGAAGTTCTCTAACGCTATAGATACAGCAATAAGGAATAGCGCAGTAGGCAGTACAGTTGAAGAGGAACGGACATCTCTAAAAAGGGCCACCACAGAAGTAGGGAAGGAAAACATAGGAACAAAGAAGGTAGCTGCGATGAAACCATGAGTAACAGAAGAAATACTTCAGTTGATTGATGAAAGGAGGAAGTACAAACATGTTGCGGGAAAATCAGGAATACAGAAATACAAGTCGCTGACGAATGAAATAAATAGGAAGTGCAGGGAAGCTAAGACGAAATGGCTGCAGGAAAAATGTGAAGACATCGAAAAAGATATGATTGTCGGAAGGACAGACTCATCATACAGGAAAGTCAAAACAACCTTTGGTGACATTAAAAGCAACGGTGGTAACATTAAGAGTGCAACGGGAATTGCACTGTTAAATGCAGAGGAGAGAGCAGATAGGTGGAAAGAATACATTGATAGCCTCTATGAGGGTGAAGATTTGTCTGAAGGGATAGAAGAAGAAACAGGAGTCGATTTAGAAGAGATAGGGTATCCAGTATTAGAATCGGAATTTAAAAGAGCTTTGGAGGACTTACGGTCAAATAAGGCAGAAGGGATAGAGAACATTCCATCAGAATTTCTAAAATCATTGGGGGAAGTGGCAACAAAACGACTATTCACGTTGGTGTGTAGAATATATGAGTCTGGCGACATACCATCGGATTTTCGGAAAAGCATCATCCACACAATTCCGAAGACGGCAAGAGCTGACAAGTGCGAGAATTATCGCACAATCAGCTTAACAGCTCATGCATCGAAGCTGCTTACAAGAATAATATACAGAAGAATTGAAAAGAAAATTGAGAATGCGATAGGTGACGATCAGTTTGGCTTTAGGGAAAGTAAAGGGACGAGAGAGACAATTCTGACGTTACGGCTAATAATGGAAGTAAGGCTAAAGAGAAATAAAGACACTTTCATAGGATTTGTCGACCTGGAAAAAGCGTTCGACAATATAAAATGGTGCAAGCTGTTCCAGGCTTGCTGCGAGGACTTCTCCAGAGTACTTCAGGTGGGAGGAGGAATGTGAAGCTCTTCATCCAGCAGATTTTGGCTACTTTAGCCATTGGTGATTGTGTACTGTGGCGTTAGTAGAGACCTTGGGAGAGAGTGTCCCAAGGGACCCTTTTCACATGAGAGGAGCTGGATGGGGCTGAGGGGGGGGGGGCATAGAACTGATTTCCCCTCCATTATGTGAGGCTTTGCTCCCGAAGTAGGTACTTCACAGGCAACGGAAGGAGATTTTTCCCCTACCACCAAGAGTGCAGATGTATTCTGGAGGCCCAGAGGGTCTACTGTTAATGGCACAGATGTGGTATGACTGGTACTTGTGATGGCAGTCCTAATGTAGCTGCAGTATATGTGTACATCAACCAAATGGGGAGTAATCATTCAAATTTACATTTAGCGTCCTGGTATGTCAACGGTTCCAGGTCTTGTACTTCACGATTTTCAGCTCCTTTTGGAGTACAGTGCCATTTCCTCAGTTGATACAAGTGGGAGTATCTGGTGGCAGTGGACATCCGCAGTCTCGACATGTGGCGCTGGATGTGCACTGGGAAGACTTCTGCCCAAATTTCGAGCATTTAAAGCATCACATAGGGAGGGGGGGGGTGAACGTATGGTTTAACGTCACAGCAGTAAACCATCACCTTGACCTTTCCAGGCAATGAATCACCCTCAATTTGCCAAGATAAAGGCAACAGTAGCAACCCTGTTGTCTCTGGTTTCCCTGTAAATGCGTCGATTGAAATGAACACCCTAAATTGAGGCTTTTTAGGTAGATACGAGTCCCCGTCCATTCTACAACAGGCTACATACCGAGGCAAGTATGGCACTCTCCTTTCTGTAGCACTGCATTGCTTCCATGGTGTAGTGAGGGAGGGAAACGATTCAGGGTCTTATCTGTCAGCATTGTACTTGATCTTGCCCTTCTTAGAGTCTGCCAGCGCCATGTGGTCACCAGTAAATGACTTAGTATGCTACATGGCAGGTCATCCGCCCTGATGCCACCCACCTCGATCAGGGGCTCTGCCCATGAGCTCCACCTAGCCACAGCAAAGGCCACCTGGCATGATGGCTGACGCCAGGAGTCTGATTCCACAGGAAGGCAGGTGTCTATTCCTTGGCATATGTGGGGATTTTACAGCTCAGGCATCAGCAGTGCAATCCTTGTGTTGTCAGGGGTCTAACACCAAATGGGTACATGACGGCCCCACCACAACTGTCAGGCTGCTGTGCTGGATATAGGGTGCAGAGAAATCCAATGTTGTCATTGGCGCGGAAGAGGACAGGAGACAACGGAAGAAGATGAGATGACCCAGAATAGTTGAATTGCAGGTGGAGATGCAAAGCCATGATAAGAGGTTCAGGAGATCGAATATAAGGGCGCTATGGGGAACTCATGCACCACATAATGTGTCCTTCCCCATATGGCCTGCAGAAGTTGGAAAGTGGCCAGTCAAACCATAAGATGGGACCTGAACTTACAGGGCCAAAAATTGTGACGTTTAGTTGCCTCTTACGACAGGCAGGGATACCTCGGACCTATTCTAACCCCTCGACTCGGGGGGCGAGAAGCAGTTGAGTAGGTATCTGATGACGAGTCGTACGGGTAATTAGGGGGCAGATCTGTAGCACCAAAGAACCAGACACCTGTCGCCGATCGGTACACTAGGAGTTTCTCGTCCGTGTCCAGATCATCACAGGCGACACACAACAGCGTGTCTGCGAGCTTAATCCGGTGAATGCATGACCGGCATTTTTGCTTCCCACCGACAGTAAGGTTCCGAGCAGACTGGACGTCAGTGTCAAGATAAAGAGTGCATACTCATCGCCATACTACACTACTACACGCCAGTTGACTTGGTCATGCTTCGCCTCAACCACACTCGGTGACCTGTGCTGCTGAAGTAAACCATAGATGTCTTTCTTCATACCAAGAACGTTGGCAGCATAGCAGTGCAGACGTTCTTCAGTTTCAGGAAAAAGTGGCCGAAGTAAAAGAAGGGCGGTGGGACGTCTGAAAGTTGGTTGGTGCTGTGAGTGTGTTGCAAGTGCTTCGAGCAGAATGGTGGTAATGCGCAGTCATTCCACCTGTAAGGACTACCCTAAAACACCTCCCGTTAAATTCTGAACCTATTGACACACTACTGCGGTAACGCCTCTTGCCTTCCATCCTCACTACTCAAGGAAATCCACCGATCCCAATAGGAGTTCGAGCTTGTTCTACAACTGCACTTAGTTATTATGTTTCTTTTGGAATAACTGGTTTATTCTTCGTTGCTATTTTTAATGGCAGATTTTATTTGCATTCATTTTTCCTAATCCTCATAAAATTACCTTATTATTTGAAGTTTTGAACAATTACTTTTGTAGCTTTACATTCTTATTTAGGTATATCTGTCGTCAGTAACATTCATTAAATCGCCATTGATCAGCACAGAACTTCTAGATATGGTTGGTATGTAAAAGCCTCGATTTGAATCAGAGCTAATCGTGATACAGTCACACACGTGAGACCCAGTGCCACAAGACACGGAAAAATATTGGAAATTTGTGGTAAAGTCTTATGGGACCAAAGTGCTGAGGTCATCGGTCCCTAAGCCTACCCACTACTTAATCTAACTTAAAGCAACTTCCCCTAAAGACAACACACACAGTCATGCCCGAGGGAGGAGTCGAACCTGCGACGAAAGGAGCCGCGCGTACCGTGACAAGATGCCCGAAACCGCGCGCCTACCCCGCGCGAACAAGACACGGGCTCTCAAGCGTCAAAGGGTTGATTACAGCTATGAAACATTGTGGCATCAACAGTGAATCTTAAGGCGGGGAATTTACATTTCATTGAAACATATCATACATAATAAGGAAGATATCATATACTACAATCAAAGGGTTGATTGAGTTTCTTACAAAAAGCGTTAGAATGGACAAGCAACTAAATAAATCAAGAAATTATGATAATTACAAGCCTGTAATATGTACTATGACAGAAAAGTGAGCTTTCGTTTGGCTATGTTACTCGTTCGGGGGTCAGAATTAGTTAATTAGTTAATTTTATCTTGTACCACATCTGACTTCAAGCCATTTTTGTCGACCCAGCTACTCAACCATTATAGTGATTGATTGACGATGTGGAAAGCAGAAGAAAACTTTGCAAGTGAGTATCTCGTGAGGAATGAGGGAAAGGGTAACCAATCACGAATCTGAAATTTTCTGTGATGACCTAACATGCTAGAGCTGGTAATTCTGGTCACCATAATCGTCGGTGTAATATGAGCAGAACAGTGACACCATTGTTGACTGCAATCAAGTATGACGCTGTCATCATTTTGAGTAGGACTTAAACTTTGGACCCCACTCTGTTGATTGTATTTGCTGTTCCAGTTAATACTGCAGCCTGCTAAGTACTGCCGGCTAGAGTGGCCGAGCGGTTCTAGGCACTAGAGTCTGGAACCGCGCGAACGCTACGGTCGCAGGTTCGATTCCTGCCACTGGCATGCATGTGTGTGATGTCCTTAGGTTAGTTAGGTTTAAGTAGTTCTTAGTTCTAGGGGACTGATGACCTCAGCAGTTAAGCCCCATAGTGCTCAGAGCCATTTGAACCATTTTTTGCTAAGTACTGATGTGTTCAGCGCCAAGTCCAGAGAAAAAGTCCTTCTCTGTGGTTAGAAGAGAACAGACAGCATCCTTCTACCCAACAAGAATCTCGGCAACCAATTATTTTTGACGTTGTATCATCCAGCCAATGGTGTGACCGTTTCCTTAGCAAAATATCCCGCCAATAACAGGTGAAACATTTAAGAAATCTCGATTTCCTCCCACTTTTCAAAATAAAACTTCGCACTACGTGACACCACATAAATTTCACCAATTGGTGCCCACTCAGGCAGCAGCTAGCCTCGTGTCACAGACCTTAGGGAAACTTAAAGATCTGTGCTTGAGTCTAGCAACGAAATATGTTGTGCCTTCTGAACCTGTAGCACGACAGAACTGTTCGCCAGATTTTTGGAAATTCACCGGATGTTAATCATCTGAATGCATCTTCGTTAACATTGTCCGAATGCCTACCTCCTGTCGGCTGAATTCTGTAGTCTGGAATGAATGCTTGCAGCTTGACTATACAAACTGGACATGCCTGTGGGCAATAAACTGCACAGAATGATTGGGGCCTGTATGATGCCAGCGGAGAGAATTTTTGCAAGGCTACGTAAGGGAAGCTAAACCTTTCACTGCCCGCTAACAGTTATGTGAAGGACGCCTTCTACCAATTCACAGGGGCCCATGACATTTGCGACTCCTGCCCCATAAGCACAGTGATCCTTAGTTATAAACGTTACCCAGAAGGTCAGTGAATACACCCAGCACCCGGTAAAATAAAAGAATGTTAAACAAAGAAAAAATAACGGTGAGTACATACAATCACTTTAATCTCATTAATCAATCATAAGTTTTATATTTGCAGTCGAATAACTTATTATCAATAAATGTAAAGCGACAAGTAGAACGGCTTGCCGAATGTCAGATAAATCAAATCCTTCTCTCTTAAATTTGTGTTCAAATTTCTAAACAGTACACTATCTGTTATCTAATTTGTTTTGTGACCAATCATTTCCGCAGTCAAAATATTACAAATTATATAGGTTATACTGTCTGTTGTAACTGTAATAAAGGTATTGTTGAGACCAAGTGCATTTCTCTATATTTTAAAGTACCTTGAGTGGTAAGGTTTCCTTGCTTCTGGTGTCGTTCTTCACTTTCTTCTACGCATCTGTGGTAGATTTCACTAGGCAGCACTTTCAGTCACACCAAGTACTTAGTGAGTCACGTAAGACGTAACATTCCTTTTATTTTGCGAACGGTTACACATATCGAAACGCGGTATTCGGAAAACTTTGGAGTGCCGAGGAGCATGTATGTTCTTGTTTCGTTAATATTTGTAGTGCTGGTATTGAAGCTAGAACGTTTTTTTAAATGGCACCCTACACTTTTTACAACTGCATTCGGTAGTTCTTGAGAAGATAATTACACTGACATATCGTCTGTTAGTGTTAAAGTAGAAACCTATCGTTAAAAAAATCGAGAAATATCACATAATGTGAGAGTACGGTGGCCGGAAACGGCATTTGCGGTGAAAACACTCCCAAGAAGGCGTCTCAAACCTGGCTTCATAGTTATTTACCGTAAGGTAGGACTGCGCTACGAGAATAAAGCTTTATTTCTCTTTGAACCAACTTGCGACCTATATGCAGGTTCACCTACGAATGTTGCAATGGAAATACGACATTGACTAGAGTCTAGCGTACCACAAAGGGCGTAGGAGACCTATAACACATATTTGTATCCAGCCAGATTTACGTGAGCTGAGGCAGAGAAATCAGCTGTTCATTCTTCAGGAACAAAGAAGACTTGAACTCTGCGTAAAGCAACCACTATATTAAATGTCTGTATGTTAGGACTATCTGGCTGTTTGGGTCTTAGAGGTAAAATAGTTGCCGTCGGACAACTGTCTCTCTCTCACTCCCTCTCTCTCTACAATGCTCTAAATTATATTCTATGGGCGACATTCATTAAATTAAATACTTTATTAACAATACTTTGGTGAACACATGTTGACCACAGAATAAATATTCTTTTTAACGAAACATCGTTTCATCCTGAACCTAAGCGCGTAATGGGGATGCTACCCAGCTACGTCCAATACGTGCTGTCGAATTATTTAACACTGAAATCCAATTTCGAACAAACCTACACGAAATAAACAATTTACTGACCATGATGTGGTAGTCACCCAGGACATTAAACAATTTTGTCTTCGAAAAATTAACAATATCCTTTACTTAAGAATGTGTTCAAACTGTTGACCATGGACTGAAAGGCACTGTTGCAATCTCCATTCGAAATTATAGTGGATTATATGGTTGAGGATGCACTGCAGATTCGGCGACACATATCGTGTGGCGCAGTGGGGGCTTCTTCATAGACTGCATCTTTAGAGTGCTCCCCAAAGAAAGAAATCTAGAGGAGTAACGGCGGAGAACCTCACAAGACAATTTAAAACAGAATTTTGTCCTATCCAACGTCCTTGAAAGTTCTTATTCAATATTTGCTCTGCAACAGGGTCGAGTGTGCTGGACATCCGTCGTGTGGCTGCGACATTGACTGTGGAATGTCCAGTGGTACCTCTTCTAGAGGAACCGATTGAATGTTCGACAGAAATTGATGGTACGAATGTCCGTTTAGAACGTATGAGATGAAGTTATGTCCCACAATGTAATTCCCTATGATGCCGCACCATTCGCTTACGCTCAACTGCCGTTGGTGTTGCACCTGACGAACCCAACGTGGATCTTGGGTTGCCCAGTAGAACATGTCATGCAAATTTACATTAGCGTGGTTACTAGACGTTGCTTCATCGGTAAAGAGCACACGTTGGAAAAGCAGTGTCATCTCTCAGTTGCTGAAAGGCGAACCAATAGAATTCTGCACGACCTTAGAAATCACGATCATGGATTGCCTGATGTAGTGACACATGATAAGGATGAAAATTCTGTCGCTGCAGGATGCAAATGACACCCGTCTGGCTGATTCCACATTCCTGGCCACCAGTGCGAGGATTCATTACCATCGTAGCCAGAACCGCTTCTTCGTCTTCTCTTCCATTTGCAGTCTTTTCTCTTAATAATTCGTGCAGTTCCCTGGCGCGTCGGACCCTGGCGATTCGAGTAGAGAGCCCTCTACCACTGTACTGTTTTTACCGAATTTCTTACACTTTCATCATATAAAAGTAATAAATCCAACTTCTCAATGGTCCACGTGTATGAACGCAACGAAAGTTTGAGCAGAAATGAGTGGTCTACACTACAGACAAGTAAACAGGCAACTGTGTTAAAATTCTGACAAAGCGTAGCGTGAGAGCTTTGCTTGGCGGTGTTTGCACCGCTAATGCAAATTTCTGCCACTGTGCTCTCAAATTCTAGGACATATCTCGAATTTTTACGACAGCTTTCAGCGTGAATATCAAACGCAATATCACAGTAATTGTCTTCTCAAGCAAGCACTCTCGGATGCAGCTATAAAATGTATACGGTTTCATCTAAAAAACCTACTTGCTTAAATACCTCCGCTGATACAAGTGCTAAAAACGTTAATCAGACAATAAAAAGCTGAAAAGAACGTGTGCCTCTCGTGTCTCTATTATTTACCGTTAGATTTGTGTAACCGTTCCAAAAATAAAACGGATCTTATACGCCTTGAGTGACTAACCCTGTATATTTACGTTTCTCTTTTTCTGTTGTTGTTGTTGTGAATGTTCAATGTCATCTCTGAGTTATGGGTACATTGTTTTTTCAAAACCAAAGTATACGAAATGACGAGATAGCAGTGGTCCTTCACAATAACAAAGTGAATAAACAGGGTGCATCAAAGGAAAGACCTAAATTCAAAACTCTATATTTATTGATAAAAACATTCTACAAAAAGGGATGAATTTCAAAATGCTGAAAAATCGTAAAGTTATAGAGGTAGCTATGCTGCAAGAAATGCCCTGTGTGTCCACCAGCAATAGCGCGAACAGCATGTAGATGGTAGCTAAATTCGTCGTAAGCCTTACAAAAATGGTTCAAATGGCTCTGAGCACTATGCGACTTAACTTCTGAGGCCATCAGTCGCCTAGAACTTAGAACTAATTAAACCTAACTGACCTAAGGACGTCACACACATCCATGCCCGAGGCAGGATTCGACCCTGCGACCGTAGAGGTCGCTCGGTTCCAGACTGTAGCGCCTAGAACCCTAAGGCCACTTCGTTCGGCGTAAACCTTACACAATGCATCTGCTTTTACAAAAGTTATGGCGGGTGTTGATCTGTTATTCACTTCTTCTGTTTAATGAGGTAAAGGGGGGCGGAGGGGATAAACGCTCTTCGTCTCACGTATGCCCAGAAGAAAAAAATCGCCTGGAGTTATGTCTGGAGAATCTCGGAGGCCAAGAATGCAGAGTAGTGTCTCTACATCTACAACTACATCTACATCTACATTGATACTCCGCAAGCCACCCAAAGGTGTGTGGCGGAGGGCATTTCATGTGCCACTGTCATTACCTCCCTTTCCTGTTCCAGTCGCGTATGGTTCGCGGGAAGAACGACTGTCTGAAAGCCTCCGTGCGCGCTCTAATATCTCTAATTTTACATTCGTGATCTCCTCGGGAGGTATAAGTAGGGGGAAGCAATATATTCGATACCTCATCCAGAAACGCACCCTCTCGAAACCTGGCGAGCAATCTACACCGCGATGCAGAGCGCCTCTCTTGCAGAGTCTGCCACTTGAGTTTGCTAAACATCTCCGTAACGCTATCACGGTTACCAAATAACCCTGTGACGAAACGCGCTGCTCTTCTTTGGATCTTCTCTATCTCCTCCGTCAAACCGATCTGGTACGGATCCCACACTGATGAGCAATACTCAAGTATAGGTCGAACGAGTGTTTTGTAAGCCACCTCCTTTGTTGATGGACTACATTTTCTAAGCACTCTCCCAATGAATCTCAACCTGGTACCCGCCTTACCAACAATTAATTTTATATGATCATTCCACTTCAAATCGTTCCGCACGCATACTCCCAGATATTTTACAGAAGTAACTGCTACCAGTGTTTTTTCCGCTATCATATAATCATACAATAAAGGATCCTTCTTTCTATGTATTCGCAATACATTACATTTGTCTATGTTAAGGGACAGTTGCCACTCCCTGCACCAAGTGCCTATCCGCTGCAGATCTTCCTGCATTTCGCTACAATTTTCTAATGCTGCAACTTCTCTGTATACTACAGCATCATCCGCGAAAAGCCGCATGGAACTTCCGACACTATCTACTAGGTCATTTATATATATTGTGAAATGCAATGGTCCCATAACACTCCCCTGTGGCACGCCAGAGGTTACTTTAACGTCTGTAGACGTCTCTCCATTGATAACAACATGCTGTGTTCTGTTTGCTAAAAACTCTTCAAATCCAGCCACACAGCTGGTCTGATATTCCGTAGGCTCTTACTTTGTTTATCAGGCGACAGTACGGAACTGTATCGAACGCCTTCCGGAAGTCAAGAAAAATAGCATCTACCTGGGAGCCTGTATCTAATATTTTCTGGGTCTCATGAACAAATAAAGCGAGTTGGGTCTCACACGATCGCTGTTTCCGGAATCCATGTTGATTCCTACATAGTACATTCTGGGTTTCCAGAAACGACGTGATACGCGAGCAAAAAACATGTTCTAAAATTCCACAACAGATCGACGTCAGAGATATAGGTCTATAGTTTTGCGCAACTGCTCGACGACCCTTCTTGAAGACTGTGACTACCTGTGCTCTTTTCCAATCATTTGGAACCCTCTGTTCCTCTAGAGACTTGCGGTACACGGCTGTTAGAAGGGGGGCAAGTTCTTTCGTGTACTCTGTGTAGAATCGAATTGGTATCCCGTCTGGTCCAGTGGACTTTCCTCTGTTGAGTGATTCCAGTTGCTTTTCTATTCCTTGGACACTTATTTCGATGTCGGGGTCCCCTGCGCCACCTCCAGCGTTGAAACAGACCGTCATTGGGAAAGTGACGAACGTTTTTGTGTCAGGATGGTGGAGCTCCTTCCCATTGGAAAATGAAGTCTTTGGAGTTCTGCTGAATTTGTGGAGGAAGCTTATTCCAGTCAGCCTCTTGTTTCCCCTCAAAAAGAGAGGGACCGTATACGTTTTCACGACAAGTGGCAGAACCAAATTTCGCTTTTGGAGTCTCTTTCTTGCTCAATACTTTCATGACGATTCTAAAAATCCCAATGCGCTCGTTACGTCGCTTTACTTTAGCGCTAATAAGAAATATTGCAGCAGCACCGAAAATTAACCATGGTAGAAATGTATCATACTCCATGTCCTCTAGAGGAGCATTGAAGGAGTCAACCCGTTTTCTTTTATCTTCAACACGAAGAGTTTGCGCTAATCGTACTCTGGATGGTTGATACAGGGTGTTTTAAAAATGACCGGTATATTTGAAACGGCAATAAAAACTAACCGAGCAGCGATAGAAATACACTGTTTGTTGCAATATGATTGGGACAAAAGTACATTTTCAGGCAGACAAACTTTCGAAATTACAGTAGTTACAATTTTCAACATCAGATGGCACTGCGGTCTGGGAAACTCTATAGTACGATATTTTCCACATATCCATCATGCGTAGCAATAATATGGCATAGTCTCTGAATGAAATTACCCGAAACCTTTGACAACGTGTCTGGCGGAATGGCTTCACATGCAGATGAGATGTACTGCTTCAGCTGTTCAATTGTTTCTGGATTCTGGCGGTACACCTGGTCTTTCAAGTGTCCCCACAGAAAGAAGTTACAGGGGTTCATGTCTGACGAATAGGGAGGCCAATCCACGCCGCCTCCTGTATGTTTCGGATAGCCCAAAGCAATCACACGATCATCGAAATATTCATTCAGGAAATTAAAGACGTCGGCCGTGCGATGTGGCCGGGCACCATCTTGCATAAACCACGAGGTGTTCGCAGTGTCGTCTAAGGCAGTTTGTACCGCCACAAATTCACGAAGAATGTCCAGATAGCGTGATGCAGTAATCGTTTCGGATCTGAAAAATGGGCCAATGATTCCTTTGGAAGAAATGGCGGCCCAGACCAGTACTTTTTGAGGATGCAGGGATGATGGGACTGCAACATGGGGCTTTTCGGTTCCCCATATGCGCCAGTTCTGTTTATTGACGAAGCCGTCCAGGTAAAAATAAGCTTCGTCAGTAAACCAAATGCTGCCCACATGCATATCGCCGTCATCAATCCTGTGCACTATATCGTTAGCGAATGTCTCTCGTGCAGCAATGGAAGCGGCGCTGAGGGTTTGCCGCGTTTGAATTTTGTATGGATAGAGGTGTAAACTCTGGCGCATGAGACGATACGTGGACGTTGGCGTCATTTGGACCGCAGCTGCAACACGGCGAACGGAAACCCGAGGCCGCTGTTGGATCACCTGCTGCACTAGCTGCGCATTGCCCTCTGTGGTTGCTGTACGCGGTCGCCCTACCATTCCAGCATGTTCATCCGTCGCGTTCCCAGTCCGTTGAAATTTTTCAAACAGATCCTTTATTGTATCGCTTTTCGGTCCTTTGGTTACATTAAACCTCCGTTGAAAACTTCGTCTTGTTGCAACAACACTGTGTTCTAGGCGGTGGAATTCCAACACCAGAAAAATCCTCTGTTCTAAGGAATAAACCATGTTGTCTACAGCACACTTGCACGTTGTGAACAGCACACGCTTACAGCAGAAAGACGACGTACAGAATGTCGCACCCACAGACTGCGTTGTCTTCTATATCTTTCACATCACTTGCAGCACCATCTGTTGTTGAAAATTGTAACTACTGTAATTTCGAAAGTTTGACCGCCTGAAAATGTACTGTTGTCCCAAGCATATTGCAATAAACGGTGTATTTCTATAGCTGCTCGTTTAGTTTTTATTGCCGTTTCAAATACACCGGTCATTTTTGAAACACCCTGTAGATCAAACGACGCAGTAACACTCCCCAGTCGTATGAGGCACTCTTAGTTCCCTGGCCTGTGCGGTGAGTAGATTTTCGCGGCCACTGCTCAAATGTTTGTCGAATTCTTCCAACCATATCGTCAGAAGTGCGAGGTTGACTTAGACTCCTACATTAGCAAAAGCGTTCAGCCTCCTCAAATTGGAGATACCAACGACAAGTGTTTTTCGGTGCAGGCGAATCTACACCAAAATCTCGACGAAAAGCCCGCTGGACCGAAACCACTGGCTGACTCTTTGCGAACTGCAGGATCCAAAACTCCTTCTGTACAGTGGACGCCATCTTATTTCTGACTGATTGCAAACTGAGAAAAGGCATTGACTGACATGTAATGGCAGTTTTATGAAACTCTAGGCCAAGCTCATTCAAACAAAACACATTTCCTTGCCGGCGCGTCTACATCTACATCCATACTCCGCAAGCCACACGCCGGTGTGTGGCGGAGGGCACTTTAACCACCTCTATCTATTCTATTCCTGTTTCGCATTGTTCGTGGAAAGAAAGATTGTCGGTATGCCTCTGTGAGGGCTCTAATCTCTCCGATTTTATCCTCTCCGCGAGATATACCCAGGAGGGAGCAATATACTGCTTGACTCCTAGGTGAAGTATGTTCTCGAAACTTAAACAAAAGCCCGTACCGAGTTACTGAGCTTCTCTGTCCACTGGAGTTTATCTATCATCTCCGTAACGCTTCCGCGATTACTAATTGATCCTGTAACGAAGCGCGCTGCTCTCCGTTGGATCTTCTCTATCTCTTCTACCAACCCTATCTGGTACGGATCCCACACTGGTGAGCAATATTCAAGCAGTGGGCAAACAAATATACTGTAACATACTTCTTTTGTTTTCGGATTGCATTTCCTTAGGATTATTCCAATGAATCTCAGTCTGGCATCTGCTTAACCGACGATCAACTTTATTTATATTCCATTTTAAATCACTACTAATGCCTACTCCCAGATAATTTATGGTATTAACTGCTTCCAGTTGCTGACCTGCTATATTGTAGCTAAATGATAAGGGATATTTCTTCCTATGTACTCGCGGCACATTACACTTGTCTACATTGAGATTGAATTGCCATTCCCTGATATATGCGTCAACTCGTTGCAGATCCTCCTGTACTTCAGTACAATTTTCCATTGTTACAACTTCTCGATATACCACAGCATCATCCGCAAAAACCGTCAGTGAACTTCCGATGTTATCCACAAGGTCATTTATGTATATTGTGAATAGCAAAGGTCCTACGACACTGCCCTGCGACACACCTCAAATCTATCTTACTTCGGAAGACCTCTCTTAATGGAGAATGGCATGATGCGTTCTGTTATCTAGGAACTCTTGAATCCGATCACACAATTGGTCTGATAGTCCATATGCTCTTACTTTGTACATTAAACTACTATGGGGAACTGTATCCAACGCCTTGCGGAAGTCAAGAAACACGGCATCTACCTGGGAACCCGTGTCAATGGCCCTCTGAGTCTCGTGGAAGAATAGCGCGAGCTGGTTTTCAAACGATCGTCTTTTTCGTAACTCATGCTGATTTCTACTAGTAGATATCTAGTCTCCAGAAAAGTCATCATAATCGAACATAATACGTGTTCCAAAATTCTACAACTGATCGACGTCCTAAATTTTGTAATTATTGCCGCCCAAATTCGGTCGCTCTTTTTGAAAATCTCTGTAATTAGTTTTTTGAAAATCTCTGTAATTAGTAAGAGTGCTGTGTGCTAAGAAAATCTACCACATAAACTACGTATGAAGGAATGTGAAGAAAGAGGTAAGAAATAAAACCCTGACCATTTAAGATGCTTTAGCATACAGAAAAACGAGTTTGCGTGTGGTATAGAGAAATATATTTTTCAGATAAATTTTTTTTTCTGTCTTCTCCATAAAGCTCAATATAGGCAGGTCAAGAGCAAATATTGCATTGATTCCGAACGTCAACAAAAAGTTATTGATGTTGTAAGCTATGTACAGTAAAAAGAACCGCACTCAAACCCATTCCATTAACAGAACAGTAAGAGTTTGCGATAAAAGTCTCATTGGAAAATAAACATCGACAAAATATGTGATCGTTACTCGCAGGGACGATGATCTCCAGTACATTACGGCTTATTACCAGATATGCGACAGCGATGCTTGTCTTCAAAGCTGTTACACATTTTCTCCGTGATCAGACGTTACATGGAAAGCGGAAAAAAAAGTTTTGAGTCCTCTCTCAGGGTATACACGTATCATTAACAGCATAGCAGAAACGTGGAGACAAAAGTGTAGAAAACTGTTGCGAAAAATGTGTGGGACTTTTGATGTTGTGACGCTACACAGCACACAAGGAGCATCAACAGAATGCATTGAAATCCCCTCAACTAGCTGACTGCCTGAAGAAGCCAGAAGAATTGGGTTACAGCACTCATTGCCATTCTCTAATATTACATTGAAAAATAATTCTTTAGGACCGAACTATTGAAACGATGTATACCATCTGAGATCCGTAATTTTAATTCTTAGAATCCGTCCAGCGAAGCACTCCAGAGACCAGAAACCGCAGAGTTCATCGTAGAAAGCAGCGCTACCGTATCAAGGAATTTAATTTCCTCTCGTTTTAGTTTTTTATTCTTTATAAACGTAAAATTCACGAAAAATATCTGTTGACTCAGAAGGCGTGGATACTAATAATCCCGAAAAGCCCTATATCTCTTCTATTCAAAGCGGTGCCGCAGTTTAAGCAGTATTTTAGTGTCAACATAAGTATTGCTTATATAAGGGTCTGACAGAGAGTTTTTATTTCAGAGAACTGTTGCAGCGTATACTCAACATAGCGCGAGTCAGATGCGAGTATATAAGCACCGACACGTAGGAAGGCGATTTAGTGTGGCGCTCGCGTGTTTCAGATGTGTGTGCAATAAGTGCGGCAACTTCGACTATGGTGACTTTATTACTAAATGAATCCAAGCTGGACCAACGAGAAGTTATTGGAAAATTGGGAAATTTGTGGTGAGTTCCTATGGGACAAAACTGCTGAGGACATTGATCCCTAGGCTTACACACTGCTTAATCTAACTTAAACGAACTCGCGCTAAGGGCAACACACACACACACACACACACACACACACACACACACACACACACACACACACACTCATGCCCGGGGGGATACTCTAAGCTCCGAAGGGTGGAGCAGCGCGAACCGTCGCAAGGCGCCTGAGACCACGCGGCTACATGGCCCACCTATGCTGTTGTTCTTTTCTTGACTGATGAAGGACAAACACCGGTAGATATTAGTCGGAGAAAGGAGAATGTGTATGAAACAGAATGTCTGTGATAACGACCATTGTGGCACGGTGCACCAAGTTCCACGCTGTTCGCGATTCATCACAAGACACCGGTCGATCTGGAAGGCTCGCTCCGTCCATTATGGACAACAACAAGCAGTTGACTGATCATGCGATTGGGCGGACCGGCGCATACCCATTTGTGCCTAGCAAGAAATACTCGACATCAGCTTTAGTAGCGTGTAACACATCGCGCAGCAAGAGTTAGGCTACTGTACAGTGTGCAGCCAGTGGATATCCCGGGTGTTGAATGCCAAATCTTCAGTCTGGAACTGTGCGACAGCTACAGTCGCAGGTTCAAATCCTGCATCGGGCATAGATGTGTGCTGTCCTTAGGTTAGTTACGTTTAAGAAGTTCTATGGGACTGATGATCTCCGAAGTTACGTCCCATAGTGCTCAGAGCCATTTGAACCATTTGAATGCCAAATGAAAAACAAACCGAAGTCTTGTTTACTTGAAGCCGCTGATGCATTCCATTATGATGGTAACGCGTCTGTAGAGGTCATTGTTGCATATGATGAAAGCTGGTACTGTCTCCTCGTCCTAAGAAATTCGCCATCCACTGGAAAGGTGATGCTCACCCAGTTCTTCGATTACTGGGGTTCATTGCTTATTGATTTTAAGATCAATCACAGTCTATATCACTAAGGAAACGTATTGCACAGTGCTGGAGAAATTGCAGCATTCAATTAAAGCGAATCGTCCGGGAAAACGATGCTTCTATTTCATGGTAACAAGCGTCTCCGCATCGCAAATATCGTACCGCAAAAGTCATGCCGACCCATAGTCCTGATCTCTTCTTAAGCGACTATCACGCTTTCGCACCCATAAAAGAGCCTTTGAAGAGTCAATTATTTCTGTCGGATGGGGATATGCTGCAGGCACTTACGTACAGAAATGATCGTCAACACGACTGATTCAGCATCCAAAAAAGTCAAAACAGCCTTTCGCGAAATTGGAAGTAAGATGGTAATAGAATGCAATGGGAATCCCACTATTAAACGCAGAAGAACGAGCAGATCGATGAAATGGGGATGACTTGTCAGACTGGACGTTCCAAGGAGAAAATGGTGTCAGTAGGTATGATGTATGGGATCCAGTGTTAAAATTTAAAACATCTCTGGAACACCTGCCTTCAAATAAGGGTGAAGGGACAGATAACACTCCATAGTAATTTAGAGAATCGTTTATGGAAGTGACAACGAAACGATTGTTCAGGTTGATGTGAATAATCCAAGAGTTTGGCGACGTATTATCAGAGTTTGGGAAAAATATCATCCATACAATTCCGAAGATAGGAATGTCACATAAGTGCGATAACTGTAACACAATCAGCTTAACGGCTCATGCGCTCGTGCAGCTAAGGTCCTGACAATAATAATACACAGAAGAGTAGAAAAGGAAATTGAAGAACAGTTAGAAGACAATCAGTTTGGCTTTAGAAAAGGTAAGAGTACCAGAGAGGCAGTTCTCATAGCATTCATTGATCTAGAGAAATCGTTCGGCAATTTAAAATTGTTCAAGATGTTCGAAATTCTGAGAAAAATAGGAGTAGGTTATAGAAGAACACGGAGCAAGTAGGATTTAAAAAGCAGATGATCAGTGGCAATGAGGGCTTTACTGGCGAAGAGTTACTGATTTCAAACATAGGCCTTAATTTGAGGAAGAAATTTCTTAGAACGTGCGTTTAGAGTACAGCATTGTATGGCAGTGAAACATGGGCAGTGGGGAAACCGGAACAGAAGAGAATCGAAGCGTTTGAGATGTGGTGCAACAGAAGTATACTCAAATTTCGGTGGACTGGTTAGGACTGAGTTGGTTCTGAACAGAATCGCCGAAGGAAGGAGCAAACGGAGAACTCTGAGAAGAAGAATGAATAAGATGATACATGTGTTAAGAGATCAGGGTATAACTTTCATAGTAGTAGTGGGATATGTAGATGGCAAAAACGTTAGGAGAAGAAACATATTACAAAATATGAACAACTAATTGAGGATGTACGATACAATTACTTCTCTAGAATGAAGAGGTTAGCGCAGGCCACAACACACCAATCAGAAGATTGATGACTAAAACAAGGAAGTGATGATTCTTTTAATTTTCCTTTATTCTTAGGAACATAACGCAAGGAGGCTTGGGTGTTGTTACAAAGCTGACCAAAACGTTCAATAACAAGCAACGAAACTAGTTATCCAAGATTGCACGCACAGGTGAATCTTTAAGCCTTTACTAAAGGCGCAGCGATCCAGTCTCGTGCTTAAGCATCCGCAAACCGTCTCTACGCACTCACGAGTCAGCGACGACTAATGAGACATTTATGTTTCAAGCAGACATGGTATTCAATCAAAATCACTTCCAAAACAGACAAGTATTGTTGTGGACAGTTAACGGAGCTCCATCGCAACCTGTTAAGAAGATAATTTTGCGTGGGGAATAAAAGGCAGTGAACATTAGGAGTCGGTCACCTCATAAGATGTTATCACTCACATAGGAACATATAGACGACAACAGCAAAGATCATCGAGTTGGAAGAATATGTGACTGGATTTCTGAATCGTCTATCGTCCTGTTATTTCTGGAGTAGTTTGTGAAACCACCAGAGTTGAAACCCATAGAAAATCTGTGGGTCATGTTGAAAAAGCGGGGCCGGGCGTAGTGGCCGAGCGGTTCTAGGCGCTACAGTCTGGACCCGCGTGACCGCTACGGTCGCAGGTTCGAATCCTGCAGCGGGCATGGATGTGTGTGGTGTCTTAAGGTTAGTTAGGTTTAAGTAGTTCTAAGTTCTAGGGGACTGATGACCTCAGAAGTTAAGTTCCATAGTGCTCAGAGCCATTTGAACCATTTATTTTGGAAAAGCGGGTAAATCGTCGAGATAAGCATTCCCCGCAATTTGGGAGATGGTGCGGCATCAGATCGTCAGCGAGTGGCTCAACCCGAATACAACGTATCGGCATCGGCATAACCATGTGGACTCACTTCCAATCCGAATGCAAGCGGTTACGAAGTATGTTTCTTTTTTTTCATTCTTCAGTCTTTTGGTTTGTGCGGCCCACCTTCGTCTACAGTTTCTGCCTTCTACAGCTCCCTCTAGTACCATGGAAGTCTTTTATCATGTCTTAATAGATGTCCTAACATCCTGTCACTTCTCTTTATCGCCGGCCGCGCTGACCGTGCGGTTCTAGGCGCTGCAGTCCGGAACCGCCGGACTACTACGGTCGCAGGAACGAATCCTGCCTCGGGCATCGGTGTGTGTGATGTCCTTAGGTTAGTTAGGTTTAAGTAGTTCTAAGTTCTAGGGGACTTATGGCCTAAGATTTTAAGTCCCATAGTGCTCAGAGCCATTTGAACCAACTTCTCTTTATCTGTTTTTTCCACATTTTCCTCTCCTGTCCGGTTCTGAGCAGAACCTTATCAGTCAACCTAATTCTCAACATTCGTCTGTAGCATCACATCTAAAATGCTTTGATTCTCTTTTGTTCGGGTTCATCCACATTCCATGTTTCACTACCATACGATGTTGTACTTCAGACATACTTTCTCAGAAATTTATCCCTCTAATTAAGGCCGATATTTGATATTAGTGGACCTCTCTTGGCCAGGAATACCCTTTTTGCATCGTTAGTCTACTTTTGATGTCCCCCTTCTCCCGTCCATCATTGGTTATGTTACTGCATAGTTTACAGAATTCCTTAACTTCATCTACTTCGTGACTATCAATCCTGATGTTATTTTTCTCGCTGTTCTCATTTTTACTACTTTTCATTACCTTCGTATTTCTTTGATTTACTCTCATTCCATGCTCTGTACTCATTAGAGTGTTCATTCCGTTCAGCAGATCAAGTAATTCTTTTCCACTTTCACTCAAGATAGCAAAGTCATCAGAGAATCATATCACTGATAATCTTTCACCCTGAATCTTAATTCCACTCCTGAACCTTTATTTTTTTCCATTATTGCTTTGCCGATGTACAGATTGAACAATGGGGACGAAAGTCGACATCCTTATCTTACACTCTTTTTAATACGAGCACATTGTTCTTCGTATTACTCTCTTATATTTCCCTCTTGGTTCAGGTACATATTAAATATGACCCATCTCTTCCTATAGCATACCAATACTTTTTGCAGAATTTCGAAAATCTTCCTCCATTTTACATTATCGAACGCTTTTTACACGTCGACAAATACTATGAACGTGTCACGATTTTTCTTTAGCCTTGCTTCCATTATTAACCGAACGTCAGACTTGCCTCTCTCGTGCCTTTACCTTGTCTAAAGCAAAACTGATCGTCAACTGGCGCATCCTTAGCTTTCTTTTCCATTCTTCTGTATATTATTCTTCAAGAAAACTTGGATGCATGAGCTGTAAGCTGATTGTGCGGTAATTCTCGCACTTTTCAGCTCTTTCCGTCTTCGGAATTGTGAGTATGATGCTTTTCCGAAAGTCAAATGGTATGCCACCAGACTCATAACCTCTACACACCAACGTGAATAGTCGTTTTGTTGCCACTTGCCTCAATGCTTTTAGAAATTCTGTTGGAATGTTATCTCTCCCTTCTACTTTATTTGATTTTAAGTCCTATAAAGCTCGTTTATATTCTGATCCTATTATTGGTTACACTATCTCTTTTAAATCGACTCCTGTTTCTTCTTCTATCACATCAAACAAATCTTCCCCCTCATAGAGGCTTTCAATGTATTCTTTCCACCTATCCACTCTCTCCTCTGCATTTTCCAGTGGAATTCTCGTTGCACTCTTAATTTTATCATCCTTGCTTTTAATGGCACCGACGGTTTTCTTGACTTTCCTGTATGCTGAGTCTGTCCTTCCGACAATCATATCTTTTTCGATGGCTTCACATTTTTCCTGCAGCCATTTCGTCTTAGCTTCCCTGCACTTCCTATTTATTTCATTCCTCAGTGACTTGTATTTCTGTATCTCTGATTTTCCCGGAACATGTTTGTACTTCCTCCTTTCATCAATCAAGTGAAGTATTTCTTCTGTTACCCATGGTTTCTTCGCAGCTACCTTCTACGTTTTCCTTCCCAACTTCTGTGATGGCCCTTTTTAGAGATGTCCATTCCTCTTCAACTGTACTGCCTACTGCGTTATCCCTTATTGCTGTATCTATAGCGTTAGAGAACTTCAAACGTATCTCGTCATTCCTTAGTAGTTCCGTATGCCACTTCTTTGCGTATTGATTCTTCCTGACTAATGTCTTGAACTTCAGCCTACTCTTCATTACTACCATATTGTGATCTGAGTCTATACCTGCTCCTGGGTACGCCTTACAATCCAGTATCTGATTTCGGAATCTCTGTCTTACTGAAATCTTCCCGTATCTCCCGGCCTTTTCCAAGTATACCTCCTCCGCTTGTGATTCTTGAACAGGGTATTCGCTATTACTAGCTGAAACGTGTTACAGAACTCAATTCATTCCTTGTCCCAAGCCCATATTCTCCTGTAACCTTTTCTTCTACTCCTTCCCCTACAACTGCATTCCAGTCGCCCATGACTAGTAGATTTTCGTCCCCCTTTACATACTGCATTACCCTTTCAATATCCTAGTACACTTTCTCTATCTGTTCATCTTCAGCTTGCGTCGTCGGTATGTATACCTGAACTATCGTTGTTGGTGTTGGTCTGCTGTCGATTCTGAATAGAACAACCCGGTCACTGAACTGTTCACAGTAACACACCCTCTGTCCTACCTTCCTATTCGTAACGAATCCTACACCTGCTGCTCTTGATATTAGCCGATACTCATCTGTCCAGAAATCCTGTCTTCCTTCCACTTCACTTCACTGACCCCTACTATATCTAGATTGAGCCCTTGCATTTCCCTTTTCAGATTTTCTAGTTTCCCTACCACGTTCAAGCTTCTGACATTCCACGCCCCGACTCGTAGAACGTTATCCTTTCGTAGATTATTCAATCTTTTTCTCTTGGTAACCTCTCCCTTGGCATTACCCTCCCGGAGATTCGAATGGAGGACTATTCCGGAATCTTTGGCCAATGGAGATATCATCATGACACTTGTTCAACTACAGGCCACATGTCCTGTGCATACACATTAAGTGTCTTTAATGCAGTGGTTTCCAAGGCCAACGCCGTTGGCAGAATGGGGGTGACTTCTTATGCCGGAGATCTACGGGTGCCAATGCTGATTATAAATCAAAATATATGCAGCGCGGGCGGGCTTTGAACCTGGTACCGAAGACGTTTTGATTATGAATCAAAGACGCGACCCCTTTTTTATCTCATTTTGTTCTATATTGTTCGTGGAATATGTTCGGGGCCAATGTCCGATGACACCTGTTCAGGTTCATTGTTCATTTCTTTTAATATTATTATTATTACAGAGACCAGCTAACACTCTGACCGAACACGCTGAGCTAGCGTGCCGGCGCCCCTAGACCACGGCTGCAATTGGAATTATGCTATATTAAGGCAGCCGCCAGTACTTTCGGCCAATCCTCAACGTTGGCCTACAGCTCGTTGTCTTTGCCCAAATGTTGTCTACATAGCCAGCGGCTCATGTCAGCAGAGATGCAACTTAGTGGGTGACAATTACGGGCTGTATTGTGGGTAATCATTTCCAACTGAAAACGATGCAGGAGCATCTTCATTGCCCCTGCAGGATGCGGCTGAGAATTGTCCTCAAGAAGAAAACACACTACAGTTATGTAATGTTGGCTGCGTAGCTTCACGCGAAATTTCTCACCAGGCCCTCGTACTTGGCGGGAGACACTATTGTTCTAGGTATCTTCTTCCATGTGTTTTTGCTTTTAGGAAGGCAAGGTAGGAGTAGGCAAAATGCAACAGGGAATGCAACAGGGAATAACAATATTAATGTACTAATAGTAAACCGCTGGAGCGTCTATAGAAAGGTCCCAGAACTGCTCTCATTAATAAACGGTCACAACGCCCATATAGTACTAGGGACAGAAAGTTGGTTGAAACCAGACGTAAACCAATGACCCTGCCGTCTGGGTTCAGAGGTCATCCTCAGTTCGTACAGGCGGTTGGCGGAATTGGTGAAGGCGGAAAGCCTCGCTCGCGGGGTGGAATCAGAGCTAACTATTTGTAGTATCGTTCCCAGAACCGATCGCGGTCCTCTGGTTTGGAGCCGAGTGGAAGGCTTAAACCAGAGGCTCAGACGATTCTGCGGAGATCTGGGGTGCAAATTTCGCGACCTCCGCTATCAGGTGGAGAAATGTAGGGTCCCCCTGAATAGGTGAGGCGTGCACTACACGCCGGAAGCGGCTACAAGGGTAGCGGAGTACGTGTGGAGTGCACATGGTTTTTTTTTAGATTAGATAATTCCCTCCCTAGGCCCGACAAGACGCCTCCTGAGACGCGGCAAGGCAGGAGTAGGCAAAATGCAACAGGGAATACCAATATTAATATGCTAATAGTAAACTGCAGGAACGTCTATTGAAAGGTTCCAGAACTGCTCTCATTAATAAACGGTCACAAAGCCCATATAGTACTAGGGACAGAAAGTTGTTTGAAACCAGACGTAAACAGTAATGAAATCCTAAACTCAGATTGGAATGTATACCGCAGAGACAGGCTTGACAGTGAAGGGGGAGGCGTGTTTATAGCGATTAGAAGTGCAATAGTATTGAAGGAAATTGACGGAGATCCGAAATGTGAAATGATTCGGGCGAAGGTCACGGTTAAAGCAGGCTCAGACATGGTATTTGGATGTCTCTATAGGCCCCCTGGCTCAGCAGCTGTTGTGGCTGAGCACCTGAAGGATAATTTGGAAAATATTTCGGTTAGATTTCCTGACAATGTTATAGTTCTGGGTGGAGATTTTAATTTGCCGTATACAGACTGGGAGACTCAAACGTTCATAGCGGGTGGCAGGGACAAAGAATCCAGTGAAATTTTTTTAAGTGGTTTATCTGAAAACAACCTTGAGCAGTTACACAGAGAACCGACTAGTGGCGATAACATATTAGACCTTCTGGTGACAAACAGACCCCAACTATTTGAAACAGTTAATGCAGAACATGGAATCAGCAGTCATAAAGCGGTTACTGCATCGATGATTTCAGCCGTAAATAGAAATACTAAAAAAGGTAGGAAGATTTTTCTGTTTAGCAAAAGTGACAAAAAGCAGATCACAGAGTACCTGACACCTCAACAAAAAAATTTTGTCTCAAGTACAGATAGTGTTGAGGATCAGTGCACAAAGTTCCAAACCATCGTACAATATGTGTTACATGGGCATGTGCCAAGCAAGATCGTAAGAGATGGAAAAGAGCCACCGTGGTACAACAACCGAGTTAGAAAA
The DNA here is from genome assembly GCF_023864345.2 of Schistocerca serialis cubense. Taxonomy (NCBI): domain Eukaryota; kingdom Metazoa; phylum Arthropoda; class Insecta; order Orthoptera; family Acrididae; genus Schistocerca; species Schistocerca serialis. The sequence goes on along the minus strand of NC_064647.1, from coordinate 215,948,106 downwards.
CTGCTGCGGAAGCAAAGGGAACTGCACAGCAAAAATAAACATAGCCAAAGGCTTGCAGACAAACAAAAATTACGCGAAGCGAAATGTAGTGTGAGGAGGGCTATGCGAGAGGCGTTCTATGAATTCGAAAGTAAAGTTCTATGTACTGACTTGGCAGAAAATCCTAAGAAATTTTGGTCTTATGTCAAAGCAGTAGGTGGATCAAAACAAAATGTCCAGACACACTGTGACCAAAATGCTACTGAAACAGAGGATGACAGACTAAAGGCTGAAATACTAAATGTCTTTTTCCAAAGCTGTTTCACAGAGGGGTTTCTTCTCTAGATTGTCGTACAGATGACAAAATGGTAGTTATAGAAATAGATGACAGAGGGATAGAGAAACAATTAAAATCACTCAAAGAAGAAAGGCCGCTGGACCTGATGGGATACCAGTTCGATTTTACACAGAGTACGTGAAGGAACTTGGCCCCTTCTTGCAGCTGTGTACCGTAGGTCTCTAGAAGAGCGTAGCGTTCCAAAGGATTGGAAAAGGGCACAGGTCAGTCCCGTTTTCAAGAAGGGACGTCGAACAGATGTGCAGAACTACAGACCTATATCCCTAACGTCGATCAGTTGTAGAATTTTGGAACACGTATTATGTTCGAGTATAATGACTTTTCTGGAGACTAGAAATTGTAGGAATCAGCATGGGTTTCTAAAAAGACGGTCGTGTGAAACCCAGCTGGCGCTATTCGTCCACGAGACTCAGAGGGCCATAGCCACAGGTTCACAGGTAGATGCCGTGTTTCTTGACTTCCGCAAGGCGTTCGATACAGTTCCCCACAGTCGTTTAATGAACAAAGTAAGAGCATATAGACTATCAGACCAATTGTGTGATCGGATTCAAGAGTTCCCAGATAACAGAACGCAGCATGTCATTCTCAATTAAGAGAGGTCTTCCGAAGTAAGACAGATTTCAGGTGTGTCGCAGGGCAGTGTCCTCGGACCGTTGCTATTCACAATATACATAAATGACCTTGTGGATGACATCGGAAGTTCACTGAGGCTTTTTGCAGATGATGCTGTGGTGTATCGAGAAGTCGTAACAATGGAAAATTGTACTGAAATACAGGAGGATCTGCAGCGAATTGACGCATGGTGCAGGGAATGGCAATTGTATCTCAATGTAGACAAGTGTAATGTGCTGCGAATACATGGAAAGGATGATCCCTTATCATTTAGCTACAAAATAGCAGGTCAGCAACTGGAAGCAGTTAATTCCATAAATTATCTGGGAGTACGCATTAGCAGTGATTTAAAATGGAATGATCATATAAAGTTGATCGTCGGTAAAGCGGATGCCAGACTGAGGTTCATTGGAAGTATCCTAAGGAAATGTAATCCGAAAACAAAGGGTTACAGTACGCTTGTTCGCCCACTGCTTGAATACTGCTCAACAGTGTGGGATCCGTACCAGATACGGTTGATAGAAGAGATGAAGAAGATCCAACGGAGAGCAGCACGCTTCGTTACAGGATCATTTAGTAATCGCTAAAGCGCTACGGAGATGATAGATAACCTCTAGTGGAAGACTCTGCAGGAGAGACGCTCAGTAGCTCGGTACAGGCTTTTGTTAAAGTTTAGAGAACATACCTTCAGCGAAGAGTCAAGCAGTATATTGCTCCCTCCTGCGTATATCTCGCGAAGAGACCATGAGGATAAAATCAGAGAGATTAGAGCCCACACAGAAGCATACCGACAACCCTTCTTTCCACGAACGGTACGAGACTGGAATAGAAGGGAGAACCGATAGAGGTACTGAAAGTACCTTCCGCAACACACCGTCAGGTGGCTTGCGGAGTATGGATGTAGATGTACATGTAGATGCAGATTTGCTCCGTGTGTGCTCAGAACTAAAACGAACGACGTAACGCGATCAACGGGCATACTAGAGACACTGCTCAACACAGCTGTGCAAAACTTCGTCCGATTTTCACTGTGGATTCCATTTCGCGACCAATCGTTCCTTACTTTCCGAATAACGCTCGCATATTCTTTCTTTGAAATTTGGAGATATACCATCTGACTTTCGGAAAAGCATCATCCACACAATTCCAAAGACGGCAAGAGCTGACAAGTGCGAGAATTATCGCACAATCAGCTTAACAGCTCATGCATCGAAGCTGCTTACAAGAATAATACACAGAAGAATGGAAAAGAAAATTGAGCATGCGCTAGGTGACAATCAGTTTGGCTTTAGGAAAAGTAAAGGAACAAGAGAGGCAATTCTGACGTTACGGCTAATAATGGAAGCAAGGTTAAAGAAAAATCATGACCCTTTCATAGGATTTGTCGACCTGGAAAAAGCGTTCGACAATATAAAATGGTGCAAGCTGTTCGAGATTCTCATAAAAGTAGGGGTAAGCTATAGGCAGAGACGGGTCATATACAATATGTACAACAACCAAGAGGGAATAATAAGAGTGGACGATCAAGAACGAAGTGCTCGTATTAAGAAGGGTGTAAGACAAGGCTGTAGCCTTTTGCCCCTACTCTTCAATCTGTACATCGAGGAAGCAATGGTGGAAATAAAAGAAAGGTTCAGGAGTGGAATTAAAATACAAGGTGAAAGGATATCAATGATACGATTCGCTGATGACATTGCTATCCTGAGTGAAAGTGAAGAAGAATTAAATGATCTGCTGAACGGAATGAACAGTCTAATGAGTACACAGTATGGTTTGAGAGTAAATCGGAGAAAGACGAAGGTAATGAGAAGTAGTAGAAATGAGAACAGCGAAAACTTAACATCAGGATTGATGGTCACGAAGTCAATGAAGTTAAGGAATTCTGCTACCTAGGCAGTAAAATAACCAATGACGGACGGAGCAAGGAGGATATCAAAAGATGACTCGCTATGGCAAAAAAGGCATTTCTGGCCAAGAGAAGTCTACTAATATCAAATACCGGCCTTAATTTGAGGAAGAAATTTCTGAGGATGTACGTCTGGAGTACAGCATTGTACGGTAGTGAAACATGGACTGTGGGAAAACCGGAACAGAAGAGACTCGAAGCATTTGACATGTGGTTCTATAGACGGATGTTGAAAATTAGGTGGACTGATAAGGTAAGGAATGAGGAGGTTCTACGCAGAATCGGAGAGGAAAGGAATATGTGGAAAACACTCATAAGGAGAAGGGACAGGATGATAGGACATCTGCTAAGACATGAGGGAATGACTTCCATGGTACTAGAGGGAGCTGTAGAGGGCAAAAACTGTAGAGGAAGACAGAGATTGGAATGTGTCAAGCAAATAATTGAGGACGTAGTTTGCAAGTGCTACTCTGAGATGAAGAGGTTAGCACAGGAAAGGAATTCGTGGCGGGCCGCATCAAACCAGTCAGTAGACTGATGACCAAAAAAAAAAAAAAAAAAAATTTTGAGATCTCTAATAAACATTACCTTCCCATTTCATCCGTTGATGTTATGATGCAGCCCTCTGGGCGCTCGTTATCTTCAACGTCTTCACAGCTTTTTCGATACGCTTATAAGAGTCGTAAATCCTCGTTTTACTTATAACAGACTATCGAAAATCAGCAGTTAACAGTTCAAAAATGTTCATTTACTTTAATCCGGGCTTATAGCAAAGTGTAGTAACAAATTCTCTGACCCATTTTTATAGAGAAAACAACAATCGCTGGTACTATCAAAACATCTGTGACTGTTTTGATAAATGACAACAGACTATATACCCAACGTTCTTAAAACCGTAAAAAATAATTTACAGACATATTTAACAAAATGAGAACGAAAGAATAACGTAAATCTGACTAATGAACAGGCGAATTTCGAAATTTCCGTCAATATTTGATCACGATTTGTATCCTGACAGTGAAGTTATGCAAGAAGCATTTTGTTTTTGCGCCGTGCTTTTCTCTTCGCTTTGTTCACCTTTAATGAAAACACGCAAACACACACACACACACACACACACACAAGCGCGCCCTATATTTCGCAGTGTGCACGGGGAATATTGCACCGACTTTCGATTCATTATGCTGCAAGTAGAGACCGAAAGTTCAGACCGGAAGAGAGGGCCATTGTGTGTAGAGGTGGTGCTGACAGAATTACTTGACGCGCCGAACAATGTCGCCTTTACAGGTACGCCCCAAGTCTGTTCAGACGCACGGAATTTAATCAAGGAGAGTGACAACCTTCGACATCAGAGGAGAACATAGAAATGGCGAGTCACGCAAGTACATGTATAGAGGCCAACTTCATCCAATAGGGAATGAAAGAGCGCCCCGTGTACCTGTTCTTCAGTTTTTGTTTCTTCTATGGCCATTCTACAATTCACGCGTAAGGGATCGGGTTGGATACTTGTTGAAAAATGACGTGTTGAGATTTCAACGTCAAAAAATTCTCCATTACTTTCGATGCTAGGAATGTTCACTTCATTGTATAAATTTGCATATTTATCAAACAAGTTAAATACAGAATTGTTTCCTTAAACCACCCCTATGTCACGCCCTTCCTTTAAAGTGGAATATCTGTACAAGTTTTTGAGCTAAATTTATGGGAAGAATTTTGTTTTACATGTTACATGTTATATGTGCAGGAATATGAGGATAATGGAATGTAGTCGAGTTAACTCGGGTGATGCTGAGGGAATTCGATTAGGAAATGAGACGCTTAAATTAGTAAATGGGTTTTGCTATTTGGGGAGCAAAATAACTAATGATGGTCGAAGTAGAGAGGATATAAAATGAAGACTGGCAATGGCAAGGAAAGCGTTTCTGAAGAGGAGAAACTTGTTAAGTTCGAGTATAGATTTAAGTGATAGGAAGTCGTTTCTGAAAGTATTTGTTTGGAGTGTGGCTATGTATGGAAGTAAAACATGGACGATAAATAGTTTGGACAAGAAGAGAATAGAAGCTTTCGATTTGTGGTGCTACAGAAGAATGCTGAAGATTAGATGGGTAGATCACATAACTAATGAGGAGGTATTCAATAGAATTGGGGAGAAGAGGAGTTTATGGCACAACTTAACTAGAAGAAGGGATCGGTTGGTAGGACATGTTCTGAGGCATCAAGGGATCACCAACTTAGAATCGGAGGGCAGCGTGGAGGGTAAAAATTATAGAAGGAGACCAAGAGATGAATACACTAAGCAGATTCAGAAGGATGTAGGTTGCAGTAGGTACTGGGAGATGAAGAAGCTTGTACAGGATAGAGTAGCATGCAGAGCTGCAAGAAACCAGTCCCAGGACTGAAGACCACAACAACAACAACAACAACAACAACACGTGTAGCTAATCTGTTACAGTCATCACGATGTTCACTTGCTTCACTATGCGTTCACTTTTAGGTTAAAACCGACGTTTGTTTCATTTGAAATCCTGTTGTGGCCTGTGATTTGTGTTTGGATATATTTTATCTTACGGCTAAAAATGTGTTTCCTAAACTAAAATCTCGGGGTACCCGTCGACTTTTATTAAAAATTTTAAAAATGTGCTTTTACAGAGACGACCTGAGAAGTAGTCCTAGGTGCCTGCGGGTAGTCGCCTGAATTTAGAACGGTGTCAAGTGTGTCAGGTGAAGACACAAAGTCTCTAAATGAGTCCACATTCATATTGTGGTTCTGTATTTCGAAAGGTCCGTCTTGATCACACAATTTTTTTTACAATCCACTATTTTATTACAAATAATTAACAGTGATGTAACTTACTAAGTTCGATTAGCTGAATCGAAATCTATAACAGGCCTGGTGATACATGAGAGAAACCATACGTACCATAAAATAGTCTGGTGTCGTTGACAACGTCAAAAACTACATATGTGGGCACATACCTAGTGGTGGTGATGACAAGGATGCGTCTCGTATTGATACAAACAACTGAGGCCAGAAGACGGCATTATAGCTAAGGAACATGATTAGCAAGTGTATAAATTTAACAGTTAAAATTCGGTATGAAGGCATATGCGACACTCGTTGATGAAGAGAACGCGATGTGAATCCTCAGTGGTCAATTGGGCATGTTGTTGGGCCCATTTGTACCGCGTTGCATGGTGCCGTGGTTGCAAAGATGGACCTCGCCGCGGACGTCGGGAGTGAAGTTGCTCATCATGCAGCCTAATGCGAACAGTTTGAGTTGTAGCACGACGTCCTGTGGCTGCAAGAAAAGCATTATTCAACATGGTGGCGTTGCTGTCAGCGTTTCTCCGATCCATAATCCGTAGATATCAGTCACCCACTGCAGTGGTAGCCCTTGGGCTTCCTGAGCGAGGCATGTCATCGACAGTTCCTGTCTTTCTGTATTTCCTCCATGTCCGAACAACATCGCTTTGGTTCACTCCGAGAAGGCTGGACACTTAAGCTGTTGAGGACCCTTCCTGGCACAAAATTAATCAAAATTACTTCACATTGCAACATACGCATCTGACAATAAAACAGAAACTAACGCACAATATATGGAACTAGATCCTTACTTAAAGTCCACATAAAATGTGTAAAGAGAAACAGTGGGGAACTCCTACTTGGCAAACAATCAACTTTTTGAAACTTCCTGGCAGATTAAAACTGTTCGCCGGACTGAGACTCCAACTCGGTACATTTGCTTTTCACGGGCTAGTGCTCTACCATCTGAGCTGACGCAAAGGTCTGGAGTTCGAGTCTCGGTCCGGCACATAGCTTTAATCTGACAGGAAGTGTCGTATCAGAGCGCACTCCGCTGCAGAGTGAAAATTTCATTCTGGGAAATCAAGTTTTTAATTAATAGTCCCTCTTTTATAACTCTACACTAACGATTAAGATTTAATTCATTTTCCACAATGGAAGGAAATAAAAAATTTTTGGTAAGGTCTTACGGGACCAAACTGCTGATGTCACCGGTCCCTGAGCTTACACACTCCTTAATCTAACTTAAAAACTAACTTACACTAGGACTACACACACACACACACCCATGCCCGAGGGAGGACTCGAACCTCCGACGGAGGAAGCCACGCGGACCGTGACAAGACGCCCCAGACCGCTCGGCCACGATGGAAGATACCAGGTTATAGACGTAATGCCAATTTTAGACTTTTCATTTTGGCTTCCACGCGATTGTGTGTTACTTAATTTGCCAGCTAAGAGCTCCCCTTAACTTCTCTTTACACCATTTATGCGGATTTTAAGAATTAATCCAATTCCACTTATTGTATGTAAGTTAATGTTTTTTTGTCAGACGCTCATGGTGTTATGTGAAGTAATTTTAACTAATAACTACGCACACCACCTGTTAACAATTAAATTTACGACACAACTTAGTCATGTTTATTAGCTATAGTGCCCTTTTATGGTCTCAGTTATTTGTGTAAATACGAGACACTGTAGGGAAGCAGCCTACTCACGCCATATAGAATGAAACGTCCCCTATTTGAACAATCATACAGGACTGTGCTTAACCTGACACACAATATTTTTAGCGCAACGCAATCTGACTTTCAAAACTCCCTACTAAAGAATGGCCCTGACAAACATTAAACTATACCTTTCACAAATCACTTACCTCACAAAAATCTTCGCTGCTCAAGCTACTGCAATACAGCGAGCGCCACTACTGCCAGCTAAATCAAAGATTCAAACTACTGAAGGCACTAACTACTGATAGGGATAGTTAGCAAATGAAAGATATTAATAGAGAGCAAACAATGTATTTACCTTGATATCATCATATATAAATATATCAGTTCATGACAAATTTCAAAACTCCGCCATCTCTCTCCCCACATCCACCACTGCTGGCGGCTCACCTCCAACTGCGCAACGCTACGCCCTGTTCACAGCCAGCTGCCTAACACTACAATGGCGAGTATTACAACAATGCAAAGCAGACACAGACTGCCCACAGCACAGCCAGTGATTTTCATACAGAGGTGGCGTTACCAATAAAAAAACCTAAACGGCCTACTTACATAGAGAAAACATAAACAGCCTACTTACATAGCCCCCATGCTCCCCACAAAAATTTTGACAAATGGTGTTGGGCACTGGCCAATACAGATTTGACAAAAATTTTTCACAATTACAGTAACAAAGATATAAAATGCACACACTTATTAATATTATGTTGGTCAAAAGATCAAAATTTCTCACAGTCCATAAAGACAGTCCACATTGTTCATCACAGTAAAAATGCAGAGTTTTTCTCAAAGTCCAAGCAGTAAAAGAAAATGCACACGGAAGTAGTGGATTTCCATGCAGTCTTGAAGAAGTAGTGTTGTCCTTCCAATGGAAAGACAGTGCTGACTCTCGACATGCTGACAGGTAATGGGCCACAACAGAGCAAACCCACAGCAGAGTCATTCGAAGTTTGGAAGAATATTGGTAGGTAGGTCATCACAGAACAGACCCACCGTAGTCCTGGTAGAGATTACGATATTGGTGGGCCACCAGAGGTGCAGACCCACTGCAGTCCTTGTAGAAATGGCCAGCAGCCATCTGTGGCGACTGTGCAGGTGCACAATCACCATTGAAGGGTCTTGCGGATGATATACCAAGTCCATAAACCACCACTTGTGCACTCACAAAGTTTTTGAAATTGTCCTTAGAACAAGCAATGCTGTTATCCAGTCCCTTGCTGAATTAGTAACACACGTGCAAACATTAACAGTCCCAACTTCTCACATATTGTCCATATACTATGACCAACAGAAACGTGTGCAGTGAAATGTAACTAACAAGTTAATAATATCATGAACTGGTGACAATTACAATTTTATAACATAAGAATACAATTACAAAGGTACAAAATACATAATTAAAAACATAATAATACAGATAACATTTGTAGTAAAACAGGCGTTACAAAAGAATCGAAATAACATATACATCAATGTTACAGGAAGTATGACATGAGTACATACATAAAAGATCACAATAACTTTCGAAACATCAACTTCACACATGAGCATTAAACAGAATAAATAATGTGTAAGCATATTTATAAGGTAAATAACATATTATGAATGCCAATTATATTTGAGGATAACAGTATTCCTCATCATAGTGAATGTAGCTTAATATTAAAAGAAGAAAAAATTCTATGAAACTACACAGAGACAGGAAGAAAACAAATACACAAGGGTACACACACACATAGTGGGATAACACCAATAGGAAAGGACAGGGTTCGTTTTCAGTGTAACATTTGGTACTGCAGTCCAACCCAAAACTTCATATATCTTTCCTCTTATTTCATCCTTTGTTTCCACCAAAAAAAATTCTAACTAAGCATGCTTTCTGTGTTTGTATGTTCACACATTTCTTACCTCAACATTTATTTCCAAGAAAATCCTACCTATACCTGCTTTCTGTACGTTTTTCGTATAGATTCTCAATGCATTTCTTCCAATTCATCGCAACTCATTCTCTTCTATAGACTACCCCCTCTTAAGCTAACTTAAATCTACTGAGCTCAGATAGTAAACTAAGGGACGAGGCAATGCAGCATCACATAACAATTAACACAAACAGCAATGAGAAAAAAAATGGAAATTTGCAAAGCAAGCTACAGTAAATCTAAATTAACAAGCAATGCAACATTACAACTAATATGAGCCAATGCGCAGTAAACAAAAAATTAAATCTGGCTTAGCAGAGTAACACAAATTAAAATTCAGTAACACTATGCCTGGCAAACAGCAGTAACTTATACCTAAACATGACATAGCTCAAGCAGAGAAAATAGTACACTAAAGATAACAATGCAGATAAGGGAAATGTATAATCACATCTTAATGTCTAAGTAATTAAAGTGGTGCACCACAAGAAGTTATTCTACCAAAAAGTTACCAATTACTTGAAAAGAAAATTATGAATGCAGTTACTAGTTCCTTCTTATTGTTCTTTCCTTTCCAAGTGCTCCTTTTTTAAAGAATGTGGATCATAAAATAATTATTTAATAGATCTGTTGACAGAAAGTGTTCACATTAGCAAATGCATTTTATTTTATAAAAGCAATGCTGCAACACAGCTGGAAAACAGGTGTCAAATGAAATAAGCAACTATGAAAAGCAAAGCATAAAAATATCATTCAGTAGTCATGTGACATTTCATAAGTTAGTAGCTCTGAACTCTCGTAGAAAGACGCTTGTCGTAATCAGGTGTGCAGATGTACGAATATTTCCCATCAATTCATAAGCATTTCAGTAATTAGCACAAAGTGCGAGTAATCATATGTTTTCAAGTAACGAGGGTGTCGCATTAGCGATGAAAGGCACACCCTAATGGCTTGTTCTCCAGGTGTTTGACACGTCCCACGTCCCCTTTTTTTTTCTACCTGTGCCGCTGAAAAGGGCTCGCAATAATGGCTTTTTCTCCAGGCGTCTGACACAGCTGGGTGCCCGCGACGCATTACGTGCAGGTGGTCACTTAACTTTCGTACGGAAATATTTACGACAGCAGTTTCTGCTACCGTTGCAGTCACATTTAAAAATATTTCACAGGTCAAGAATTAGCGTTGCAAATCTGTAGAAACAAAATCCTATAAATATAAGTGTCCAAAAAAAAATATTCGTCAGCATTGTGATACAGTCACACATTTCATAACTCTTAAAGTACGTTTCTTGGTTTCCAACATCCTTTTCATAAATCAGAGTCCCTAAACACTACTCATTATTCCTTACCTCATTATACATATACATATTCGTCGACACTTCTTCAATATTTCATCGTGAGAAATACGTAGCATAATAAACATTCCTCAACAACATAATACACATCGTCGTCGTAATAATAACATCATAACACTTCAGTCAAATTTCAAAATCGTCATAACTTCCTCCAATAATTTCTAAGCCTAAAATAATTTTCTGCTCATGTAAAAGTGTCAGCTGCCTCAAACGTACTTTAAAAATCATGATCTCATACCAAATACATCATTCAAAGCTCTCATAGTATCACAATGATTCCGAAAAAATATGAACAGTTTACAAAGTACAGACAAAATACAGTTTCATAAGTGTGAAGTTATCCAACGGTGTAATTGCGTAAACATGTGTCACTGACATAGTAAAAAGAATGTTTGTTTCTCTGTCAAATAATCAGATAGCTGTGTAATTCTGTGTTAGAGAAATATGGTACCGATGTGTAAAGTTGTATAAGCAAATACCATATTAGCTAGGGTTCCTTGTGGTCGCCACACACATGGTACACAAAGTAAGTGTGTACCCCCCTGAGGATTTATGTAATTATACCCTCAGGTGTTACAGATTACAGCAATGAAATGAAATATATCACGGAAAACTTTCTTTGTAATTAAAAAATCTTTAAAAATAAATGTTTTAAGTACAAAATCTTTCAAATGCGTGTCCTGTAGCGCTAAATGTGCGTCTTGCTGTAAGATAATTCTGTGGAAGTGTCGTAATTATCGTCCTCCGAAAGCTAAGTTCTGCAGAAGTCAATGTACTTACCCCATCAGAAACAAAAGTAAAATGCTTTGCGTATAGATATCTTAGTTATTACGCTTATTGTTGTGATGATGAAAGTACTGTGCTGTAACGTATTGTTGTGCTATGGAAAAGGCTGTCTCCTTGTAGCTATACCACAAAAGTTACTAATAAAACATGTTTTGATTTCCAGAAGAATTCAGAAAACTGTGCAGATATAAAACAGATACACTGCAAAAGCAACATTGTAAATTGTCACTCATTAGTAGCGTCGTGATAAAATCGTGTAGCTGTCACATAAACTAACTATTGTCTCATCTGGTATCTCACAGAAAGTACTTTAAATCCGGAATGTATTTTCAAGTAAACCAAAATGTTGCATTAAAATCTCATTAGCAGTACTGGTAAATGTTCTAATCGTGCAACTAACAAGCAAGAATGTACACACACAATTACACTGTGTCGTCTGTTCGCAATAACAATGCATTCGTAATTTCTGTTAAAATAATTTCTCTTGGTTCTTGGCTGGATATTTAACTTCAAACATTGTTGCATGGTAACAGTTTCTAAAGCATACTAGTAACGTGAAGTGAAACGTTTTATGGCAAAGACAAAGTTAAAAGGCAGATTATCTGTCAATAAATGGTTTTACATGAGAAATGTGGTGTAAACCTTTACTCTTCCTAGTACGCAGAGTTTCAACTTCAAAGCAATTGTCATGTTTTACACGTCGGTAAGGAATGCTAAATCTTTTCTCAAGGTTCGCGTCTTTGTTATTTTTCTCTGAGCCAGCCGGCGCACGCGGCTGCCTGCGGTGCGAGTCATTGTCTGTCTCTTTGTTGGCGCGCGTCGTTATTGGGATTTGGAGACCTAACTTCTACAAATTCACCGTGACGAGAGGGCCCTGCTCTGTTTGAATCCCGCCAGTTCTGATGCAATTCAGGTCTGTCGTTACGATCATATCGTCTGTCGTCATGTCGGTAGATTCCATAGTTTCTTTCTTGTCGGTCACATGGTGGAGAATTTCTCCCTGAATCGTAACTGTGCGCCGAACTGTTGCGTCTGAAGTTATTCTGCCTCCCTTGATAATAATTGTTTAGGTTCCCATATTGTCTGTTTCTCTGATTGTCTCTGTAATAGTCATTACTACGGAGAGGTGATCTTTCCCTGTAGTTATTACTACTCTGCCAACGGTTGTCATACGGGTGGTGTCTATTTTGGTCACGATTTGTGTTGTGAGAATAGCCTTGTCGTGTCCAGTTATTACTTCTGTCATCACGGAATTGTGACGTATGTGATCTGTAATTGTTGTGCTCCTGCGTTCCGCGATTGTCAGTGTCACTTTCCAGTTCTTGTAACAGTCCCTGAAAAGCTTCAATGTCGTCTTTGCAACGTCCTGCCAAAATAATATGTCGTAAATGTTCAGGTAATTTGATTAAGCAAATGCGGATGAGTTCTGAGGGGCTGTATGGGTTTGACAGGTACTGATTCTTGTGCAACATGTCTCCAAATATTTCACAAGACTGGAGAATTCAGATTGTTCGAAATGTTTCATCATTATGATACCATGTTTTACTCGATCTTGTGTGGCTTGAGACCAATATGCTGAGAGGAAGGCATGGTAAAATTCTCCTTCACTGTGGCAATCGTGAATGACCGATCGCATTCTTACAGCTGGTTCATTCTCTAAGTAGCCACACATAAATTCTAATCTGTGCTCCAATGACCAGTTGGGAGGAAAACAATGAGAGAATTGATGGAGCCATGCTTGTGGATGAATGTCGTTGCCAGAATTTTTAAATGTTTTGAATTTACGTGTAGTAATGAACAGCTTATAGTCAAAATCATCATGTCGGCGAGTCGCATGTCGGTCATTGTTACTTCGTTTCGGCGGTTCCATCTCAAAATCCAATGCGCCTTGCCAATTTCTTTCATAATTTCCGAAGTGTCCTGTGTTATTATTTTGTGGCTGTTCCGTATTTCTATGTCCCTCTTCCCGTATTGGAGCGCGAGTGTCCTCTGAAATACGTAATTCTTGTATTACCTGTGTCAGCTGATCTTGTACTTCCCGGATTTCTCTTTTGTACTGTGTATTGATTTGATTTTGATTCTGTTTGAATTTTCTTATTTGTTCATACTCTTCTGTGTCAGTGAAGGCTACGGGTCTTGTGTCATTCAGATCATCATCTACCTTTGTAGATAAGTTAGTGACCTGATCCGAAAGTTCGGCTACTTTCTCCGATAGTGTACTTATTTCTTCAGTGTGTTTTTCTGAACCAAGTTTCAGAGTATCTACTGTGTTCTTTAAGTTTTCCTGAGTTCTTGCAAGTTGCCTAACCGAATCGGTAGATGCAACTGAGTCAATTTTAGCTTGCAAGGTCTCATGATTTTCATGAACAATAGTTTGCAGTTCTTTTATGGCTGCTTCGTGCTTCTGTAATGCATTTTCATGCCGCGAAAAAATAGGTTGAAAATGCTCACAAATTTGAGTTTTTACGTCATTACAGACTTTTTGACATTTCGATTCAATGTGATGTAACTCAGTAGTTAAATCCTCACGTGTTCGTTCAAGAGTTTGCTCCAATGAGTCTAACTTTTTAAGATTTTGTTCCATTGTGTCTAACTTTTGAAGCTTTTGCTGTGTTTGTCTCTGATTTTGTTCCATTGTGTCTAACTTTTGAAGCTTTTGCTGTGTTTGTCTCTGATTTTGTTCCATTGTGTCTAACTTTTCAAGCTTTTGCTGTGTTTGTCTCTGATTTTGTTCCATTTGTTGCATTAATTGCAATAATAATGTATTAGTGTCTGGAATCTGTTTCTCTACGCTTTTCGGCAGTGCATTTGCACCGACAACATTCACATTTTGACAAGCAGAAAATGTGTCTTGACTTATTTGAGAAAACGGTGATGACCCAAAACCTGAATCTACAGTATTTGCGAAATTGTGTCCTGTCATTTCGGATTCCTGAGGCGAGCTGTTGCCGACCGATCGATCGATAATGCTTCCCTCTTCACTAATTGTTTCACTGTCCGTGCCATTGTTTGCCGCCCGCTCCATTTCCCTATGCACGATTACCAAATTACTACTTTGAACATCAGTTAATTCATTACTCTGCGGCGCTAACACACTGCCTTCGTCTTCACTGTCATTTCTCAGTTTACTTTGGAGCCTAGTATTACGTTTTTCACACGCCATTATTGTCACAGTATTTCACACGACAACACAGAAAAACACAATTTGAAGAGCAAAATAAAATAACGTAGCAATGGAAATAATGTCTAGTTAATTGCAGCTGCGAAATACTTGGTGCAAATCTACATGCATGCCACAACTGTTTTACTCTACAACAATGAAAACTACAACTACAAAGGAGATTCTCTCTACAATTACGCGCTAGCAATAAACAAAAGCTACACTAAATACACAAACTACAAGAAAAATCAGAAGATTCCAGTGAGGTATCCTCGGCTAAGGGTCGACATATGAAACGTCCCCTATTTGAACAATCATACAGGACTGTGCTTAACCTGACACACAATATTTTTAGCGCAACGCAATCTGACTTTCAAAACTCCCTACTAAAGAATGGCCCTGACAAACATTAAACTATACCTTTCACAAATCACTTACCTCACAAAAATCTTCGCTGCTCAAGCTACTGCAATACAGCGAGCGCCACTACTGCCAGCTAAATCAAAGATTCAAACTACTGAAGGCACTAACTACTGATAGGGATAGTTAGCAAATGAAAGATATTAATAGAGAGCAAACAATGTATTTACCTTGATATCATCATATATAAATATATCAGTTCATGACAAATTTCAAAACTCCGCCATCTCTCTCCCCACATCCACCACTGCTGGCGGCTCACCTCCAACTGCGCAACGCTACGCGCTGTTCACAGCCAGCTGCCTAACACTACAATGGCGAGTATTACAACAATGCAAAGCAGACACAGACTGCCCACAGCACAGCCAGTGATTTTCATACAGAGGTGGCGTTACCAATAAAAAAACCTAAACGGCCTACTTACATAGAGAAAACATAAACAGCCTACTTACAAGAATATATATGCTTTCCATTGTGTGCCAGCCATGTCCAGCCTAGCTAGCTACGACATCACGAATCTTGCACAATACCTTAAAAGTAAAGTAAATAATCTGAAAAGTTAATAGCGTGTCAGGAGTGATGCTAAATTTATAATGTGTTAAGTTTCAGTTTAGTAACTTTAACGGTTTTCGGAATTTGGACGTTTTAGGTAAAAATCTTTGCCGCAACAGGAGAGAGCTAGAAACTTCAAAACTTATATTCGGATTCCTTTTTCATTGTAATTTAATAGAAACAGCATGCTGGATCTCACAAAGTAATATTTTAGTTGAAATTCATGATTTTCTGTTTCTGTGTCCTAAGAGTATGGAAGGAAGATAGATTAATTTAGTGATTAGATAAAGCTGGAATGTTTAGATTTAGGTAGAGTGGAGATAGACCCCATAATAACAAAGATGTGAGAAGTTTCCAAAAGGTAGCTATAAAACTATAGCTGTAGCGTCTCTGCAAATGGAAACTTCAGAGCTCATCTATTGCGTGCAGTGCATCAAAAATAATTCTCTCTCCAAAAGTACTTAGCCTAGCCGCATCAGAATTTTACTGGAGATACATACCTGTGTGCTGATAGCACAATTAAATTGAGAGCTTCATCGGTTTTCCGCGAATGAAGCAATTAATTATTTAGTAACTTGATGTTTTGCTAGCCCAGTGGCTAGCCAGGAAGGCAAATGTTGTCGGCTGCACCTTCGGCGGTCCGCGCAGCGGCAATATACGAGAGTTGTTCAGAAAGTAACCTCCGATTGGTCACAGTGCGGGTTGTGGGGGGAGTAGCGACGCCATCTGTGCGTTCACGCACTCAACAGGTCAGTCGGCATCAAGCCGTGGTCGAGTGAACGTCGTACCTGCGCTAGTTTAGTTTTTGTGGCAGTTTGAAATGTGTGCTGCAATAGAAAACCCCGCCAAATGTGAAGTGCATGCTGTCATAAGGTTTTTTACAGTCAAAGAATATTCTGCAGCAGCTATTCATCGTGACCTTTGTGCCGTGTACGGACCAAGAGTTATGAGTGAAGGAGTTGTCCGTGAATGGGTATGTTTATTTAAAAGTGGACGAGAAAATGTTCATGATAAAGAGAGGAGTGGTAGACCATCATTGGTGACTGACGAACTCGTTCAGACAGTTGATGCAAAAGTTCGTGAAAATCGACGTTTCTCAATGTCGGAGTTGTCTACTGGTTTTCCACAGATTTCTAAGACTCTCTTGTACGAGATAGTGACAGCAAGATTGGGTTACCGTAAGTTCTGTGCACGATGGGTGCCCAAAATTCTTACCGACCACCACAAAACTCAAAGAATGGCCGCTGCATTAGACTTTCTGTCACGTTATGAGGACGAAGGAGAACCATTTTTAAACAGAATCGTGACCGTCGACGAAACCTGGATTAAGTACGTAAACCTGAGACAAAAGAACAATCAAAGATGTGGGCACATTCAATTTCGCCTACCAAACCAAGAAAAGCCTCGCAAGATTTTTCTGCCAGAAAACTGATAGCAACGGTGTTTTGGGATGCCAAAGGGGTGTTGTTGGTTGAATTCATGGAACGTGGTATGACCATTAATCAAGACGTGTACTGTGAAACAATAAAGAAGTTACGATGAGCTATACAGAACAAACGCCGTGGTATGCTGACTTCCGGTATCGTTTTTTTGCACGATAACGCCCGTCCTCACTCTACTCGCAGAACAATGGCCCTTCTTGAGTCCTTCAAGTGGGACGTTATCAACCATCCACCTTACAGCCGAGACCTGGCACCAAGTGATTATCACCTCTTCATGCATTTGAAGAAATGGCTCGGGTCACAGCTGTTTGATGACGACGAAGAGCTCAAAGATGCGGTCACAGGCTGACTCCAGGCACAAGCGGGTGATTTTTATGCAGAAGGAATTTCAAGGCTTGTGAAGAGATACGATAAGTGCCTCAATCGCTATGGAGACTATGTAGAGAAATAGTGCAAAGATGTAGTTGTAAGATGTATATATTAAAATATTTTTATTTAACTTGGTGTATATTTCTAAATCAACTGGAGGTTACTTTCTGAACGGCCCTCGTAAATAAGAGCGCTGCGAGCTAGAGCCAGGCCCTAGTTCTCTTCTAGATTCGTATCAGCACGCACTCCGTGTCAGAACCCACGCCGTGTTTGTGCAGTTGCGAGAAACAGCCTTGGATGCCATATTACGTAAATCGGTATGCACGTAACAATGAGTTCGCATTGGGGTAAAGTGTTAATTGCGGAATGACTCCAGTGATTTATTCTCAGTTTGAGTATGTCGTATTTTCACGTGTCGCAGTTGGACAGACCTTCTATTATTACTAGCGTGGCAATTGATGGGTATTAATATCAAATTTTGGCGAGCATTAACTCTGAATATTTACATCGATAACGATTATTGAACAGTTTCGTCATCTAGGGATAATAGGATTCGCGCAATACACTCTGAATAGCTCCGATAGTACAGTAGCTGATGGTAGCATTGGATGGTTAAATATTTATTTGAAACTTTACGCCATATCGTTTTCAGAATATAGTGAAAATTGTTATAGAAAACTGCATTTTATATGAATCCCAGACTTCAGCATAAATCCTCAGAGTAGTGAACTTCAATGATCAATAACTTTATTTCTCCATCAGAGAGGACACAGTGAATTTTAATTTCAGGCATCACATTTTTGCTAATCACTGTCTGGTTGCCAACATTGTAGTTAGAGAGCCTGTGTGGAGAACGGCAACAATACAAAAGAAATATAAATTTCCACCCGCCGCCCCACCACACATCCTGGCCATCAGAAGCACTTAGTATGCATCCGTACGTATAGTTGCTAATGTTGATACATTCATTAGGATATTTTATGGTATGTATGGCTGTTAATCATACAAACATTTTATTTTTCCCATGTATCACCACTCTTGTTATAGATTTTGCTTCAGCTAGTCGAACTTAGTTGGTTACACCACGGTCTTTTCTTTGTAACAGATCCGAACATGGCAGTAGCCGAAACCGGTAGTAGCGGATTGTAAAAGTGGTTGGCTGCCTCCAGACACCTACGTAGTTTTGTACAAGAACATTTTTAAAATTCTTAATAAAAGTTTATGGTTGCCACCTATGGTGTAGCAGAACCATTATTTGCCTCAAATCACCTTCAAATTTCATAGAACGCCTTTAACAGTACCTAAAGTGCGCGTCATATATCTTGGCGGCCGAGTTTAGGTTCGTTCTGTGCATCTGACGTCACAAAACAGAGTCAGCCAATGAACAGAGAACGACGTTGCCACATCTCGACTGCAGTGCAGAGCACGGACGAGTGTCTTCAGTTTTAGAAACGTTCAGTCATAAATAAAGTAATAGAACAAAAGCAATGTCTTGATAGCAGACTTTCTTTTATAGAAAGTTCGGAAAAAGCATTCTTTATACCAATTGCTTCATATTCTATTAATTAAACCAAACAAGCAATAAGACTCCCAATTCAGAAGTTAGCAAGGAAAGGTGTTTGTTTCAATCTCACGAACTGCTTTTTCGCAATAAACAACAGCGGTAATTGTTTATTTCCTATCGTACTTCGACGAAGCGTGAGTAATTCATAGTCATACCAACAGTGTTTATAAGTAGTTGCGTGAGGTGTGAGAGTCCTTCTGGAGTTACACCGCCTGATGAGGTGAGATAGCGGAACGGTTAAGGTGTTGGGCAGCCAAGTGGAAGGTAATGAGTTCAATCCTTGTGCGGTGCTTAATATTTTCTTTATTTAAAAACAATATTGGAGTGGCTTACATCACGAATTTTATTCGTTTGAACGAAATTTCTAGTGCTTTGCCTCTTCATTAACTTTTTCGCTGCTGCAGACACGTGCTCCCCGCATTCCGCGCTGTGCGCGATTTTGTCATCACTGCACTTCTAGCCTGTGCAGACACATGGTGTTCCCACTGCTTTGACACATCATTCGATTTCCAAAAACTATTTGGCCAAAAAATTTGATTTTTACACGTCTTCTTGACTGATACCTTCCTCCCATAAATGACTTAATTTTGTTTTGATGTGCAGCATTAAATGTAGTAAACCATTGCACGAAATTTTGAAGAGTTTGCAGAGGTAAAAGTCCATAGCGTATACTTTCCGCATGGTCGATTTTAGTTGCCACAATGTTGAGAATGAAATGTGGACAAGATACCTAAATTTCATATAATATTTACTGTATAACAATATCTCATTTAATTTAAGTATCACATAGGTGTCGTATGTAATATTGAGAAATATTCCGTCTTTCGCGACTGTAATAAAAGTTTTATTTACACACGGCGCGTTTGGCTTTATTTTAAAGCACTTCCATCGGTGAAAGGTATGGCACATACACAATGGTATTCATGTTATATTTCTTGTTTTTGTTCCACAGTCGCAGTTTTACCAATGGTATTGAAATATATCCCTCTTCTGCAACTGTAATAAGCGACTTATTTAGACCACACGCGTTTCTCTCTTTTGAAACATCATGTATTTTGTGTCCTCCATTGCCAAGTCACCTTTCGTAGTTCTGTGCTGCGGTAGCACAATATTCAACGTTTGTGTTGGCTCATCAGTGTTTTAGCAAATAAATGCTGTTTGTATGTGCCACACAAAAAATTATATTTGACATAGCTCTGAGCACTTCACTGACAGACGGTATAGTCAAGTCCTAATGTTTTTGTAAGTCCACAGTTTTGTTTAATGTATTTTGTCTACTTCCTTTTGATTGATTGAAGTGCTTTAAAATAAAGCCAAACGTGCCCAGTGTAAGTAAAACTTTTGTTACAGTCGCGAAAGTTGGAATATTTCTCAATATTACATACGACACTTATGTGATACTTAAATTAAATGAAATATATAGGTATCTTGTCCACATTTCATTCTCAACATCGTGGCAACTAAAATCGACCATCCGGAAAGTATACTCTATGGACTTTTACCTCTGCAAACTTTTCAAAATTTCCTGCAATGGTTTACTATATTTAATGCTGCTTAATAACTGCGTTGAACATCGAAACAAAATTATGTCATTTATGGGGGGAAGGTATCAGTCAAGAAGATAGGTAAAAATCTAATTTTTGAGCCAAATAGTTTTTGTGGAATCGAATGATAAAAGAGTGTCAAAGCAGTCGGAACACAATGTGTCTGCACAGGCGAGCAGTGCAGTGACAAAATCGCTCACAGCGCGGAATGCAGGGAGCACGTCTTTCTGGCAGCGAAAGGGTTAATGCGGCCGTGGTGGCTTTACTTCACGAACTGCGCGCACCCCCCTAAACGTAAGCTTGCGAACTATGCTATACTATGGCGCTGCTTCTATTGGCGCATGCGTCGTGTGCAACTGGCAACGCAGCAATCTCCCGCGTCTAGGCGGGCATGCGCGAGCCGCCAAGATAAAAGAATTGAACTGTAGTGTTTCCAGACTGTACACGACAGCACAAACAACGGTCTCGGTGCGATCATGTTCAGTCGACGTTCAGGCCTGAAATGTCTTCAGAGAAGGATCGGAAAGTATGGGTGCTTCAGCAGTGTCAAAGGTTGCCAGAAACTAAGACGCTAGCTGCCGGCTGTGACGTCACTGGTGCCCGTGACATTGCCATATATGGGCCTGTTTTGAGTCGGCGTTCGATGTGCCCTCTTCACCCGCGCGATCGCTGGATCCCACGCAGCGCTGAGCTGCAAGCCACCGTCTCTATTCAGGGTGTTTGCGGTAATTTTTATTTCAATATCTTCCTTTATTAAACTGTCCCAGAAGCCGTTAGTGCGAGCCACGACAGAGGTATCGTCAAATTTTATGTGTTGACCGTTTTCTAACGCATGCTCAGCTAACGCAGATTTCTCTGGATAGCGTAGGCGATAATACCTCTCATGTTCTTTCCTGCGTTGTTCCACAGTGCGCACTGTTTGTCCGATGTACTTCTGGCCACACTCACAAGGTATTTCGTAGACTCCAAGTGTTCTGAGACCTACTGCGTCTTTAACTGCTCTCAGTAATTGAAGGATTTTCGTTGGAGGCCTGAAGATGGATTTGATCTTATGTATTTTCAACAGGCGGCTTATCTTACCGGACACAGAGCCACAGAATGGCAGGAAAGCAAGTTCCTTTTCCTGTTCTTCGTCGGTGGTATTATTCTGATATTTCCCAGAGATCACTTCTTTCACTTGATGGTCGTTGTATCCGTTACTCCTGAAAACCTTGCGTAGGTGGCTCAGTTCGTGGGGCAGGTTGTCGTCGTCTGATATTACTCTTGCACGATGCACCAATGTTTCTAATACCGCGCGCTTCTGTGGTGGATGATGATGGCTGGTGGCGTGCAGGTAAAGGCCTGTGTGGGTGGATTTTCTGTAGACGCTGTGGCCAAGGCACCCATTTCGTTTACGGTGGACAAGGACGTCGAGGAAGTGCAATGCATTATCTTTTTCCACCTTCACGGTGAACTGGATATTACTGTTGATGCCATTGAGGTGTTCCAAAAACTCGTCTAATTTCTCGCGTCCATGTGGCCAAATGACGAACGTGTTGTCAACGTATGGAAAGAAACACTTCGTCTTCAGTGGCGCAGTATGTTTGTCAATATCCTCAATATTCTCCATGAAGAGCTTTGCAACAGCTAGAGCCAACGGGCTACCCATTGCTAAGCCGTCTGTCTGGTCGTAATACCGGCCGTTGTACACGAAATAGGAGGAGGTAAGAGTGTGCCTAAATAGCTTGACCACGTCACTTACAAAGTACTGGGAAATTAGGTCCAAAGCGTCTTTGATAGGCACATTCGTAAACAGCGCCACTACATCAAAACTGACCATAATATCGTCCTCACTACGGCGTAGACGGTTGATTCTACTGATAATTTCTGCTGAGTTTCTTATATGATGTTCGCAGTGTCCCACATATGGAGCGAGGAGCTTGGCCAAGTTCTTCGCCAGCTTGTATGTTGGAGAACCTACTGTGGAGACAATAAGGCGAAATGCCGTCCCGTCCTTGTGTATCTTCGGTAAACCATAAGCAGTACGTGGACTACGCGCCTGTGGAAGAAGATTCTTAAACACTGTGTCTTCCACTGAAGATTGCTTAAGAAGTTCTGATGTTTTTCTTACTATTCTTGATGTCGGGTCGCGTGGGAGCTTCCGATAAGTATCTTCGTTCAGTAGCGCACAGATCTTCGTATCATAGTCCTCGAAATCCATAATTACGGCGTCATTGCCCTTGTCAGCAGGAGGTACTACAATGCTTTCATTATTACGTAGTGCTCGGAGGCCGTTGCGCTCAGCCCTGGTCATGTTGGATGCTGGTAACTTCGCTTTTGTCAGTATACCGCTGGTTTCTCACCGTATTTACATGTGGGAGCTTGTGGACTGTCTGTTCAACACAGCTTATTATTTCACAGACAGACCTGTGCGAAATTAAGTCCTTTCTTAAGTGCCGACATTGCACCCGCGTCTGTATCTCTCGCCGTCAAGTTGATGACGGTACGTTCTGAAGATCTGTGGTCCGCACCATGTCGTTGTTGCGAAAGGCGGCCGAACTTTCCATTCTGCTTCTCTGTTGTTCGTTTCTGCGTAGACGTCCGCTGAGAAACCGTAGCAGCGCCGACCCATTCCCAGTCCAAAGCTGTGAGTGTTATTGATAACTGCATGTTCCAGGCCATAAGAGCACGTCTCAGAACATCTGGAGTCTACGAAATACCTTGTGAGTGTGGCCAGAAGTACATCGGACAAACAGTGCGCACTGTGGAACAACGCAGGAAAGATCATTAGAGGTATTATCGCCTACGCTATCCAGAGAAATCTGTGTTAGCTGAGCATGCGTTAGAAAACAGTCACCATATCAAATTTGACGATACCTCTGTCGTGGCTCTCACTAACAACTTCTGGGACAGTTTAATAAAGGAAGCTATTGAAATAAAAATTACCGCAAACACCCTTGCTTGCAGCTCCGCGTTGCGTGGGATCCAGCGATCGCGCGGTTGAAGAGGGCACATCGAACGCCGACTCAAAACATGCCCATATATGGCAATGTCACGGGCATCAGTGACGTCATGGTCGGCTGCTAGCGTATATAAGGGTGCACCAACAGCCCACTGGCAGTCATAACAATTGACAATGGCCAAGGAGTGCTTGAGCGAACGCTCGTGTAGTTTTAAGCTATTGACACGGTTGGAAACCCGAGAACATTTTATTCGATGTTATCGCCGCGAGATTCTGCATTCATACGCTAAACGACATAGTGTAATCAGCCTCCGTCCGTATCACGCTAATTTAAACGCGACTGAGAATACGCTCAGTGAAGTTACAATGCTGAAAGAAGAAGCCATTGGAAATGTTACACTACGGGACAAATGGTTCAAATGGCTCTGAGCACTATGGGACTTAACTTCTGACATCATCAGTCGCCTAGGATTTAGAACTACTTAAAGCTAACTAACCTAAGGACGTCAGATACATCCAAGCCCGAGGCAGGATTCGAACCTGCGACCGTGGCAGTCGCGCGGTTCCAGACTGAAGCGCCTAAAGCCGCTGGGTCACAGCGGCCGTCTTACTACGGAAGAGATCTGGAGTTGTCAGTCATACCAAGAAGGTAGTTTGGGATAGATGGATTCACCAAGGGCTATGACGAGCAATACGTAACTTCTGTTGTTACTAAGTTAAAATCTGTTTCTTTTGTCAGAACACAACATAGTTTATAAATATCCGTCTCACTAACATTCTGATGCTATTGAAATTGCGACAAAACCATGAAATAGTGTGTTATTAAACTAGCAACTGACGGCAACCAGCTCAAGAGTTTATGAAACAGCCCATTCTAAGAATAAAATAAAAATGTAACTTCTTCATTTTTACTGTCACAAATCCTACAATAATTCTCGTTTCACCAGCTATCGATGGTCCTTAAGAATTGAGGTCCTTAAGAAATCTGTAGTTGCTTCATTATCACGGCGGGTATGAATGTGTCGCATATTAATCATATGGAAAAATACTCTGCACTTTGTCTGCTATCATTAGCCAAAATCTCGTTTCGAAAGGTCGAACGGTTTATGAGATACGTGGGATTTATGACTATTTCTTTCTGGTGTTTTCGCTGTTGCGCTTTCGTGACGGAGTGGTTTACATACATTCCATTTTATCGAGACTGCAGACAGATCCCTTCAAGTTTGTAGAATAATTCACTATGTTTTCTACATTTTATACGAAACAATATATACGAAGTAACATGTACGAAACGCAAATGCATAGCGGCCCTTGTTTTCTACTGCAAACTTGAAGAATTTCTGGCAGTAGTTTACCTAATATCAGAATAACTACGAGAATTAACGAAATGCCTCGCAGTTAATCACGAAGCTGACAAATTAACGTATAAGCTGTGAGAGAATCAGACGTTTTTAGCTGATAGTTTCCGTAAAATAGTTTGAGAAAGAATGAAATTTTCCGTCTACAGCGGAGTGTGCGCTGATATGACACTTCCTGGCAGATTAAAATCGTGTCCCGGGCCGAGACTCGAACTCGGGATCTTTGCCTTTCGCAGTCAAGTGCTCTACCAACTGCAAGGTTCGCAAGAGAACTTCTGTGGAATGTAGGAGACGAGGTACTGGCGCAATTAAAGCTGTGAGGACGGGGCGTGACTCGTGCTTGGGTAGTTCAGTTGGTAGAGCACTTGCCCGCGGAAGGCAAAGGTCCCGAGCGAGTCTCGGTCCACCACACAGTTTTAATCTGCCAGGAAGTTTCATAGTTTGAGAAAGATTGCAGATCGGCCAGCTTGCACGGCCTGCTGTTCATGCAGTCACCAGCTGACGAGTCCAGCGCTCGTTGGCAACTACGCTTGCCTCCACCCGTTCATCACTGAACTGTCAAAAGTAGCAACCAATTTCAAACACTATAAATCGCTCCATGCTAATTACGAGACTGTAAAATGTGATCTTTGACGCCAGGTGTGTCACAATTAAGAAAATGTTCCGAGCTATTGTGCCGTGGTCGAAATGATTTTCTCCTCAAAACCCAACGTTTCGTCCTCATCTGCAAAGGACATTTTCAGGTGGAATCGGCATTACTTTGATTGTCCAATTAACGTCCTGACTCGCTGCTGGCTACATCAAATTTCCGCTTCCTCGTAGATGGTGGTGGTGGTTAGTGTTTAACGTCCCGTCGACAACGAGGTCATTAGAGACGGAGCGCAAGCTTGGGTTAGGGAAGGATTGGGAAGGAAATCGGCCGTGCCCTTTCAAATGAACCATCCCGGCATTTGCCTGAAACGATTTAGGGAAATCACGGAAAACCAAAATCAGGATAGCCGGAGACAGGATTGAACCGTCGTCCTACCGAATGCGAGTCCAGTGTCTTCCTCGTAGAGGCGTGACGTCATATGTTTCGAATGTGCGTGCGAAATACGGCGTTGTCGAATGCCTTCGTCCACTTTTGCTATCACACCTTGGTGGAAGACTGGTACATATAATTTTCAGCACCGGAGTTCAGATGTCATTCAATTTCACGCCGTCCTATGAAAGTTCTACATTTATACTCCGCAAGCCAACCAACGGTGTGTGGCGGAGGGCACTCTACGTGCCACTGTCATTACCTCCCTTTCCTGTTCCAGTCGCGTATAGTTCGCGGGAAGAACGACTGCCGGAAAGCCACAGTGCGCGCTCGAATCTCTCCAATTTTACATTTGTGATCTCCTTGGGAGGTATAAGTAGGGGAAGCAATATATTCGATACCTCATCCAGAAACGCACCCTCTCTAAACCTGGACAGCAAGCTACACCGCGATGCAGAGCGCCTCTCTTGCAGAGTCTACCACTTGAGTTTGCTAAACATCTCCGTAACGCTATCATGATTACCATAACCCTGTGACGAAACGCGGCGCTCTTCTTTGGATCTTCTCTATCTCCTCTGTCAACCCGACCTGGTACGGATCCCACACTAATGAGCAATACTCAAGTATAGGTCGAACAAGTGTTTTGTAAGCCACCTCCTTTGTTGATGGACTACATTTTCTAAGGACTCTCCCAATGGATCTCAACCTGGCACCCGCCTTACCAACAATTAATTTTATATGATCATTCTACTTCAAATCGTTCCGTACGCATACTCCCAGATATTTTACAGAAGTAACTGCTATCAGTGTTTGTTCCGCTATCATATAATCATACAATAAAGGATCCTTCTTTCTATGTATTCGCAATACATTACATTTGTCTATGTTAACGGTCTGTTGCCACTCCCTGCACCAAGTGCCTATCCGCTGCAGATCTTCCTGCATTTCACTACAATTTTCTAATGCTGCAACTTCTCTGTATACTACAGCATCATCCGCGAAAAGCCGCATGGAATTTCCGACACTATCTACTAGGTCAATTATATATATTGTGAAAAGCAATGGTCCCATAACATTCCCCTGTAGCACGCCAGAGGTTACTTTAACGTCTGTAGACGTCTCTCCATTGAGAACAACATGCTGTGTTCCGTTTGCTAAAAATTCTTCAATCCAGCCACGCAGCTGGTCTGATATTCCGTAGGCTCTTACTTTGTTTATCAGGCGACAGTGCGGAACTGTATCGAACGCCTTCCGGAAGTCAAGGAAAGTAGCATCTACCTGGGAGCCTGTATCTAATATTTTCTGGGTCTCACACGATCTCTGTTTCCGGAATCCATGTTGATTCCTACAGAGTAGATTCTGGGTTTGCAGAAACGACGAGCAAAAAACATGTTCTAAAATTCTACAAGAGACGGACGTCAGAGATACAGGTCTATAGTTTTGCGCATCTGCTCGACGACCCTTCGTGAAGACTGGGACCACCTGTGCTCTTTTCCAATCATTTGGAACCTTCCGTTCCTCTAGAGACTTGCGGTACACGGCTGTTAGAAAGGGGGCGAGTTCTTTCGCGTACTCTGTGTAAAATCGAATTGGTATCCCGTCAGGTCCAGTGGACTTTCCTCTGTTGAGTGATTCCAGTTGCTTTTCTATTCCTTGGGCACTTATTTCGATGTCAGCCATTTTTTCGTTTGTGCGAGGATTTAGAGAAGGAACTGCAGTGCGGTGTTCCTCCGTGAAACATCTTTGGAAAAAGGTGTTTAGTATTTCAGCTTTACGCGTGTCATCCTCTGTTTCCATGTCATCATCATCCCGGAGTGTCTGAATGTGCTCTTTCGAGCCACTTACTGATTTAACATAAGACCAGAACTTCCTAGGAGTTTCTGTCAAGTCGGTACATAAATTTTACTTTCGAATTCACTGAACGCTTCACGCATAGCCTTCCTTACGCTAGATTTGACATCGTTTAGCTTCTATTTGTCTGAGAAGTTCTGGCTGCGTTTAAACTTGCAGTGAGGGCACCCTGCGGTGTTATACAATCTCTATGACCTCTGTACAACCCTTCAAGGTATCCGCTTGTGACTGCCAGTACTTGAATCCTATCAAAATGAATGTGGTGGTCTCCTGACTGAAAACCATCTTCCACAACATCTGATCTGTCACTCTCCCCTCTTTTGCCGTTGCCTTTGTGCTCTTCTAATCGTTTTTTCAGCGTTCATTTTGTTGTATCCACGTACATCTCCCCACAACTACATGGAATCGTATAAATCCCTGCTTTTTCCACTACAATGAATCGTACTGATCCCTGCTTTCTCTAGCGGTTGGTGAGCTTCCTTGGCCCAATTTAGGCGATCTTGTATCTTCCGGGTGGGTTTGTATACTACCGCGATTTTCTCCTTCTTCAAGAATTTTTTCTGTGCAGTCAGTAACGTCTTTCATGCAGGGCAGGAAAACTTACGATTTCACTGGCGCTTGAGCATCACTGTGATTTCTACGTGTTGGCATTAACACTCTGTTCACCTCATACGAAGAAATAACCATTCTTGAACAAGGCATTGGTGAGATATTTGAAATAGAATAGTTTTTAAAGGGCACTGCTGATTTCCACTTCCTTCTCCTACCCCAATTTTCGTGCGAGGGCAGTAAATGGCCTCATAGTCGATGACATGTTAAACCCTAAATCTTCGTGTTATGTCCCTTACATGGAACGTGCATCTGGTATGCCATTAAATAGTTTTCTTTGTAGCACAAGACATAACTTCACAGATTTAGCATTAACACAGTAACTAACTTCGGAGGAAAAAAGGAAATATAATGAGCGAATGCTGAAAAAAATTGAGTTACAAAAATAAGTCACAGATTCAATCACTTAGGGCCTGTGTAAATAAAGTTTGTTGTAAAGGCATTAAGTGCGACACATTCCTAGTGTGTGGGATGCAGCAAACCAGAATACCAATTGCTCTCTACTCGGCGGCGTCCCGTTTGGCAAGGTCCCACTTCAGGTTGACGGCTAGGGGTATAAGAGTCCAGGCGAGATCTTCCCTATGCAACTCGCTGCGCAGGAACCGCCGGGTGCCACTGGGACTCGGGCTTATATAGTAATCTCGCCGAATGACTTACCTGATTGGCCCAAACTTAGTTTCAGCAGAGGTAAAAATTGTTCGGCCTGCACGTGCTGTGGCGTTACTGCTGGCGAGACCTCTGGTAGCGCGCTGTGTCGATCTTTCATTACTGTAGCGAGCCAGGCGGTATGAATTTCCGCAACTGTGGTGTATATTGTGCGGGTAGCTGTTGGCGCCTGTTCCACTTGTTGCCACCGCACTTTCCCCCTTCCTCCCGAGAACGGCAAGACTCACCGGAGGAGAAACACCCCTCTGAAGATGTCCAGCGAAGCACTGGACGAAACGTTAGGAGCTGAAGAGTTTCATGGACCACGACCTTACATCCCGCAAGGTTTACCAGAAGATATGTCATCCGGTCGTGAAAGCCTTCATACTATGAACATGGAATGGCTTCTGAGATATAGGGCTTGAAGAGATTTTAAACCTGAACGTCCCAGGTGCGGTATCATAACACCGTTAGCGTTTATTGTTACTCTGTTGCTGACGTGTAGGAGTGGGGTAGGAGACTACGGAGTTGTGTAATTGTTCTGTCTTAACGCTACCGTGCTTTCCCTTGTCAAGTTACTTCAGCGTGATGTGGATCGATACTATTACTGCTTCTTTCGTGCTAGCGGTCTCTGAGAACCCACCTGGGACTTTGTGTTATGGATTCAGTAGCCAAGTATTCGTCTAGAGTTCGTTTCACAGTCCCTGGATACTGTTTTAAAGTGAAATTACAATAAAATGAATACTCTCAGGTGCATACAGGCGTTGATAAAAGTCAACGGGGACAGTTGAAAATGTGTGCTCCGGACATGTCCCAAAGAACAGATACCATCTTCATATATATGTTTTAATGTGGTTTGAAGGCAGTTTATGAAATGCTGTTCTGTCACATGGTAATAACGAAGCTGAAAGTAAACATAATTCAGAATCGGAACAGTGTGAAAGTGAAGACGAATTTGTTTTGCCACCTGTGGATTCCTTTAGTGAAAAAGTGGTCAGTATGATGAAGACAGAAGTGCAATGACTGAATCTTTAACTAGAGGTTCTGTTAGAAATGTATATGGGCGAAACAAATATCTTTGGTTGTCGAAGCCTCCTTTCACTCAGTTTCATGTTCGGGAGGATAAAATCATTCATTTGTCAATAGTCCGACCACCCGCTGAAGTAGCTAACAGTTCAGATCATCTTACTATTTGGAATCTGTTTATGACCAACGATGTTTGAATACCATAATGATTTAGCCTAATGTTAAAATACACAAAGAATTGCCTGAGAATCATCCAGATGGTCAATGTGAAGCTGATTTATGAAACATTTGTCATGCATTCATTCACCGTGTTTAAAGTGCAGCGAAACCAAGAGCAAACGTCGTCGCAGATCGACTGGAGAAAGGCAAAACATGCTCCATCTCTGACAAAAAAATAAGAGGAAGACGCACTATGGTTATCATTCCTGCAAGAAGCAAGTGTGCCTTCAGTACTCGACAAAAATTAGCAGTGAGTGCCTAAATTTCTATGAAAGAAACTAAATATCAAAATAGTACTATTGTAATTTTTTGAATGTTTCAAGGGAGTTTATTATGTTTCTACAATTACATGTGTTTCTGAGTTTTTATAGGATTAGCGTTACCTTGTAGTGTTACATTCATTTTGCGCAGTTTTCTGTTTGAACTGGTTTTGTTCATAAAAATTAACTCGAAATTTATTTTAATATATTTTTGTGTGGTATGCATGTAACCTTTTACATAAGAAACTGAACTGTTTCACTGATACTGCTGAATGTAATTTTTATGGCTCTTTAAATACAGCGGTATTTGAGACCGTACCCAGGACAAAGCATGACAAAAAAGTGACCTAGGAAGCTAAGGGTTAAGTAACAGAACGCAGTACGTAGTTGTGGAGTACAACTGTTCACCTCATCAGAGACAACGATATCGTGCACTAAGGATGTGTGTTGTTTCAGCGGTTGTTCTGTACGCAGAGCGGGGTTACAACCAAGCAGTCGCTACCTGAAACAAAACTCATAAAAAGTCGAGTAGTAGTAGGACACTGAAACTCTGTGGAACCTTCTGTAAGGACCTTTAAAACAGAAATGTACGAGGGCTATCCAGAAAATAAGTTCCGATCGTCTGCGAAATGGGCACTACTCTAAAAATCAAAAATGTTTTATTTGCAACAGATAGCCACAACTCCCATCCAATTATCTAAATAATCGCCGCTCCGACTGAGACATTTGTCGTGGCGTTGTACCAATTTTCAATACCCTTGTCATAGAAGCCGGCCGCCAGTGCTTTCCGCTAATTCTGTACGCACGTCTACAGCTCGTTGTCTGTGCCAAAGTGTTGTCTTCATTGTGAACGGTTCGTGCGAGCAGAGATGAAACTCAGAGGGTCAATTGCGGTCTGTATTGTGGGTGATCAAACACTTCCCACTGAAAACGCTATAGGAGGATCTTCATTGCCCCTGCAGAGTGCAGCTGAGAATTGTCATGAAGAAGGAACGACTTGACAGTTGTGTTACATGGGCTGCATAGTTTCAGGCGAAATTTCTCGCCAGGCTCTCGTGCTTGGCGGGAGACACCATTTTCTAGGTACATTTACGTGCTCACAGTGCGCTCAGAACTGAAAAGAGTTATGTGACGCGATCGAGGGGTATTCTACAGACACTGCCCAACACTTCTGTGGAAATCTTCATCGGATTTTTACAGTGGTTTCCATTTCGCGACCTATCGGAACTTACTTTCTGGATAGCCCTCGTATAAACAATTCAGAGAACCACATTTCAGTTCCCACATGAGAGGGTAACATTTGTTAATTCCATATCATGTTTATATTCCAGGTTATTAACACTGACTACTACCTGTATTCCTGACAGCCTGAAACCGAGCTAGAAATTGCTCTACTGTTTCCAGAAACAACAGTGGACCATAAAGTGTTCAGGTGTTGTGACAATGTTCGTGCACTGCTTGAAACTCGGACATTCCGTCCGGCATTCTCAGTCATGGCAACAGTAACCCCTTCAACTGTCTGTAGCGCAATTGGCCGTCGCGATCCCCAAATCACGCACTAGTACAACTACCGAAGCATGTTCGTTAGCCCCGGTGCGGAAAGAAAACCTTTACGTGTTCCTTTAATGCGTTGAAAGCCGTGAAGAGCAGCAACACCGATGCTGTTGTTTTGATAAAACCAACCTCACGAGTAAGGCCCTGCTCACCTTTTACAAAGCCATACTGACTGTCTGTAATCGAAATGCACACGGATGCTTGTGTTTCAGTCCTACGTCACCGTACCAGTACGGGCACCTAACGGCTAGTGATGCCTAGTAACGACGCAAATACAGCAGCGCAGAGTCTGAACGTCTTTCCTACAAAGTTGGCTATACATGCGGTAAATAGTTTTCATCTAATCTGGCTCTAGGAGTGAAAGTTTAGTTAACAGTCTGATGGATAGGATGATTAGCAATATGCCACCATTTCATTATGACACTGTAATGTACGGGGAAGTGTCCTCGTTTGTGGAGGACGATTCAGGGTGATTTGTACAGAGTTTCTATTTGGTTTGGTGAGTGATACCTTGCTCTAAATGTAAAACAAATAAGTTACTGCAGATGCATATGAATAACCAATGAGTCATTTACTGCAGACGAGGAGGAATAACTTTCAACAAATGTTCAAATACACACATAAAAAAAAAAAAATTTGCATCACCTCGGTTCCGAGAGTTCCAGAACCTGAATAGAAAATTATAATTGAGATTAACCTAAACAACATTTCCGCCCTTTTTATTGCTCATGCAAACCAAACGTTGCATGTTGTACCACCATACAGTGACACCTTCAGAGGTGGTGGTCCAGACAGCTGTACACACCGGTACCTGTAACATCCAGTAGCACATCCTCTTACATTGTTGCATGCATGTATTTGTCATGGCATTTTATCCACAACTTCATCAAGAGACTCGTGGTATAGATTGTCCCACTCCTCAACGGCGGTTCGGCGTAGATCCCTCAGAGTGGTTGGTCGGTCACGTCGTCCATAAACAGCCCTTTTCAATCTACCCCAGGCATGTTCGATAGGGTTAATATCTGGAGAAAATGCTGGCCACTCTAGTCGAGCGATGTCATTATCCTGAAGGAAGTCATTCACAAGATGAGCACGATGGGGGCGCGAATTGTCGTCCATGGGGACGGATGCTTCGCCAATACGCTACGGATATGGTTGCACTATCGGTCAGAGGATGGCATTCACGTATCGTACAGCCGTTGCGGCGCCTTCCATGACCACCAGCGGCGGACGTCGGCCCCACATAATGCCACCCCAAAACAGCAGGGAACCTCCACCTTGCTGAACTAGCTCTGCGGAGTGTCTGAGGAGTTCAGCCTGACCGGTTTGCCTCCAAACAAGTCTCCGACGATTTTCTAGTTAAACGCACATGCGACACTCATCGGTGAAGAGAACGTGATGTCAATCCTGAGCGGTCCATTCGGCATTTTGTTAGACCCATCTGAACCGTGGTTAGAAAGATGGACCTCGCCATGGACGTGGGGAGTGAAGTTGCGCATCAAGCAGCCTATTGCTCACAGTTTCAGTAGTGACACGACGATCTGTGGTTGCACCAAAAGCATTATTGAACACGGAGGCATCTCTGTTAGGGTTCCGGTAGCGGTGATCCACTGCAGTAGTAGCCCTGGGCGGCCTGAGCGAGGCGTGTCATCGACAGTTCCTGTCTCTCTGTATCTCCTCCATGTGCGAACAACATCGCTTTGTTTCACCCCCTGCGGACCGGAGTGCCCATGCGGTTCTAGGCACTATAGTCTGGAATCGAGCGACCGCTACGGTCGCAGGTCCGAATCCTGTCTCGGGCATGGATGTGTGTGATAGGCTAGTTAGGTTTAATTAGTTCTAAGTTATAGGCGACTAATGAGCTCAAACGTTAAGTCGCGTAGTGCTCAGAGCCGTTTGAACCATTTTGGTTCACTCCGAAACGCTTAGACACTTTCCTCGTTGAGAGCCCTTCCTGGCACAAAGTAACAATGCGGACGCGATGAAAACTCGGTATTGACCATCTATGCATGGTTGAACTACAGACAGCACGAGCCGTGTACCTCCTTCCTGGTGGAATGACTGGAAGTGCTCAGCTTTTGGACACCCTCGTAAAATAGGCGCTGCTCGTGCATAGTTGTTTACATCTTTGGGTGGGTTTAGTGACATCTCTGAACAGACAAAGGGACTGTGTCTATGATAAAATATCCACAGTCGATGTGTATTCTTCAGGAATTCTGGGAAAGGAAGTGATGCAAAACTTTTTGATGTGTGTACATCACATTTTTGGTGCGGTGCTTAACACAATCACGCAGTTAAATACACTCGCATAAAAAAAAGATCCCAACACCAAGAAAGGGGTGTGCGAGATAAACGAGGGTTGGTGGGGATATTTCACAATCTGAAAAAGATGGGTTTCCGAATTTCGCACCAGTCGCATGAGACAGGCACTAGTATTGCCATATGTGGATGCAAATCAGGTTTCCTTTAAATTCACTCTGTA
This sequence comes from Schistocerca serialis cubense, assembly GCF_023864345.2. Lineage (NCBI taxonomy): Eukaryota > Metazoa > Arthropoda > Insecta > Orthoptera > Acrididae > Schistocerca > Schistocerca serialis. The sequence continues at coordinate 215,913,645 of NC_064647.1, read as the reverse complement.
ACGTTTTTGAGCGTTGGTTACCTCTGAGATTGAACGCAGTGACCTGCTGTTTGTCAGGAATGCCTTTCAGGAGAAAAAGACGCCATTATCAGTAGCTCATTGAGTTTGAATCAAGTTTTGTAACAGGGCTACGAGAAGCTGGATGTTCCTTCCGCGATACTGCGGAATGACTTGCCAGCAATGTAGCCACTGCACATGATTGCTGGCAGCGACAGCCACGGGATGGTACGGTTGTAACAACAAGACTGGGCTCCGGACGGCCACGTGGCACTACTCGGGGGAACAAAAAAGGCTGTGAAGGCATATGGCTGTAGCACATCGTACTGCTTCTTGCAGTAGCAATCTGAGCAGCAGTTTGTAGTACAGTGACACAACGAACTGTTACAAATGGGTTACTGCAACAACAGCTCCGTGTCAGTGCCCTGAAGCCTGCATTCGACTGACCCAAAAACTCCAGCGTTTGCGACTTCAGTCGTGTCCAGGTAGAGCTCATTATGAGATGGGGTCTGTTGTTTTTTGTGATGGAATCCGGTACTGCCTCGGTGCAAGTGATGGCGTATGTTGTTTAGGAGGAGGGCAGGTGAGGGCCAGCAGCAGACCTACCTGCGTGCTGGGCACACTGGACATGCACGAGGAGTTATAGTGTGGAGTGCGATTTTGTATGACAGCAGGAACACTCTCTTGACTACGCCACACATCGTGACTGTAAATTTGAACGATAGTCTGCCATTCATTCATGTCCAGCATTACTGGGGGCTTTCCAACAAGATGACGCCCGCCCACATACCGCTGTTCAAACGCAACATGCACTACAGTGTGTCGACGTGTTGCCTTGAGCTGCTCTCCAATCGAGCACATATGGTACATCGTCGGATGTTAACTCCAGCATCTTCTACAACCGTATTAAGCGTCACTGTATTGACCGACGAAATCCGACAAGTGCGAAACTGTATCCGATACACTCACATCCAGCACCTGTACAACACAATGCATGTATGAGACCTGAGTTTCTCCTGAAGTATACAATTTTCAAACAACTTAAGGGAATTCTGCCAGGTAATATTAATAGCGACAGCCGATACTCGTATTTCGGCGGGAGCACACCCCCCCGTCTCCAAAGCAAACTGTGTGGTGTCACCGCCAGACACCACACTTGCTAGGTGGTAGCTTTAAATCGGCCGCGGTCCATTAGTACATGTCGGACCCGCGTGTCGCCACTGTCAGTGATCGCAGACCTAGCGCAACCACACGGCAGGTCTCGAGAGACGGACTAGCACTCGCCCCAGTTGTACGGACGACGTAGCTAGCGACTACACTGACGAAGCCTCGCTCCTTTGCCGAGCAGATAGTTAGAATAGCCTTCAGCTAAGTCCATGGCTACGACCTAGCAAGGCGCCATTAGCCTTACATAGCAATTGATACTTATCGTGTAAAGCATGTCTCATCAAGAACGATGTATACAACAAGGATGGATTAAAGTATTTCAAAAGCTACGACCTTTTCTTTATAGCATTCATTACGTATCCTGTTTCAGACCTCACGCCATCCTTCGTGTGTTAATAGCGTGCATTGCGGTCCCCTCAAATCACACTGTGTCGGCACTTCTGTCGACACATGAAACTGCAACGGAGAGGCGACGTACAGGCAAGTTTAAAACCTCGGTTCTTCGACTATTGCCGGAAAGATAACACACACAGTGAACACTAGTACCACCAAATATGACCAAAGTCAGATAGTGAGACTACTGACTAGCAGATGAGGTAACATTGACTCTGCCCCTCTGTTTTTTGACAAGAGAGAGAGAGAGAGAGAGAGAGAGAGAGAGAGAGAGAGAGAGAGAGAGAGAGAGAGATCAGGATTCCAAACAGAGTTTAAACAAAACACCTCCATTCCTGTTTACAAGGTTGCTCGTTAATTTAATCTCAACTGCCTCCTTAATAGCACTGTCGCAATAGCTGAACGTGCATGCCTATATCTCGGTGTTTTTATATAACATGGGGTGACTAGTATCCAAGCAATGTTCGGTAATAGCAGATCTACTTGGCTGCTGTAATCGTGTGTGCCGTTTATGCTCAGTACATCGGTCCTCCACGGTCCTGATTGTTTGACCAATGTATGCCAAGCCGCAGCTACATGGAATGTGATATACACCCACCTTACACAAACTAGGAACAGAACCCAAAAGCACTCTAATTTTAGGTGGAGGTCGGAAAATACATTTCACATCGGATTCCTTAAAATACGACCGATCTTGTTGGAAGCGCTTCCTACGTAAGGCAAAAAAGTAGTAGACTTAAGAGTCGACTCAGGATTATTATCATTCACCCGATGCACAGTTGGTCGATAGCGCAACGCACATTCAATCTGTCTTTCACTATAACCATTTTTACTAAACGTAGCTTCAAGTTGGGAATCTCAACTGGCAAAGTCTCAGTGTCGGCAATGACACGTTTACCAAGATATGAAGTATCCCTCCACGCTGAGCCGGATGGTGACAACTATAAGTCGGTGTGAGTACGTTTCCTGCAGACTACATGTCCCAGTGATCCATCATCCTTCTTCCTCACCAAAACGTCGAGAAAGGGAAGGTAACCATACTCTTCCACCTCCATCGTAAAACGAATGTTCGGGTGGATCGAGTTCAGATGTTGTAGAAAATCTTTCAAATTCTCCCTACCATGAGAACAAACAACGTATCATCAACATATTTGAAGAAAGAGGTGGATTTCAAAGGCACCGACTCCAATGCACGTTACTCGAAGTCTTCGCTAAACAAATTTACGATCACAGGAGACAACGAACTACCCATCTGTCAGCTCGTAATACTGGTCATTCAATAAAAAGTAAGTGGATGCAAATACATGCACTGGTAAGGGTGATCTTGGTTTGGGTAAGGCGGGTGTATATCACATTCCTTGTAGCTGCGGCATAGCATATATTGGTCAAACTAACAGTACCGGGGAGGACAGATGTACTGAGCATAAACGGCACACACGATTACAGCAGCCAAGTAGATGTGCTATTGCCGAACATTGCTTGGATACTGGTCACCCCATGTTATATACGAGGGCAGTTCAATAAGTAATGCAACACTTTTTTTTTCTCGTCCAATTTTGGTTGAAAAAACCGGCAATTTCTTGTGGAATATTTTCAAACATTCCCGCTTCGTCGCGCATAGTTTCATTGACTTCCGACAGGTGGCAGCGCTGTATGGAGCTGTTAAAATGGCGTCTGTAACGGATGTGCGTTGCAAACAACGGGCAGTGATCGAGTTTCTTTTGGCGGAAAACCAGGGCATCTCAGATATTCATAGGCGCTTGCAGAATGTCTACGGTGACCTGGCAGTGGACAAAAGCACGGTGAGTCGTTGGGCAAAGCGTGTGTCATCATCGCCGCAAGGTCAAGCAAGACTGTCTGATCTCCCGCGTGCGGGCCGGCCGTGCACAGCTGTGACTCCTACAATGGCGGAGCGTGCGAACACACTCGTTCGAGATGATCGACGGATCACCATCAAACAACTCAGTGCTTAACTTGACATCTCTGTTGGTAGTGCTGTCACAATTGTTCACCAGTTGAGATAATCAAAGGTTTGTTCCCGCTGGGTCCCTCGTTGTCTAACCGAACACCATAAAGAGCAAAGGAGAACCATCTGTGCGGAATTGCTTGCTCGTCATGTGGCTGAGGGTGACAATTTCTTGTCAAAGATTGTTACAGGCGATGAAACATGGGTTCATCACTTCGAACCTGAAACAAAACGGCAATCAATGGAGTGGCGCCACACCCACTCCCCTACCAAGAAAAAGTTTAAAGCCATACCCTCAGCCGGTAAAGTCATGGTTACAGTCTTCTGGGACGCTGAAGGGGTTATTCTGTTCGATGTCCTTCTCGATGGTCAAACGATCAACTCTGAAGTGTATTGTGCTACTCTTCAGAAATTGAAGAAACGACTTCAGCGTGTTCGTAGGCACAAAAATCAGAACGAACTACTCCTTCTTCATGACAACGCAAGACCTCACACAAGTCTTCGCACCCGAGAGAAGCTCACAAAACTTCAGTGGACTGTTCTTCCTCATGCACCCTACAGCCCCGATCTCGCACCGTCGGATTTCCATATGTTTGGCCCAATGAAGGACGCAATCCGTGGGAGGCACTACACGGATGATGAAGAAGTTATTGATGCAGTACGACGTTGGCTCCGATATCGACCAGTGGAATGTTACCGTGCAGGCATACAGGCCCTCATTTCAAGGTGGCGTAAGGCCGTAGCATTGAATGGAGATTACGTTAAAAAATAGTGTTGTGTAGCTAAAAGATTGGGGAATAACCTGGTGTATTTCAATGCTGAATGAAACAACCCCTGTTCCTGAAAAAAAATGTGTTGCATTACTTATTGAACTGCCCTCGTAATAACACCGAGATATTGGCATGCACGGCCAGCTATTGCGACAGTGCTATTAAGGAAGCAGTTGAGATTAAATTAACGAGCAACCTTGTAAACAGAGGTGGAGGTTTTTTGAACTCTGTCTGGAATCCTGCTCTCTCCCATGTCAAAACACGACGGGACAGAGTCAATGTTACCTCACCTGCAATTTCGTAGTCTCAGTATAGATATCTCTTACTTTGGTCATCTTTGGTGGCTCTAGCGTTCAGTGTGTGTGTTATCTTTCCGGCAATAGTCCAAGAACCGCGGTTTGAAACTTGCCTGTACATCGCCTGTCCATTGCAGTTTGCCTTGAAAATGGCGGGTATACTCCCGCCGAAATATCGGGGTAGCTCTTAATATTATCTGGCTGAATTCGCTTAGGTTGTCTGACAATGCATGCATGTTTTCAAGTTTAACATTCTGGCTGTTAAATCGATTATTAACGAATCAGAGTCTTGCATTTGCAATGGCTTTTCTCGCGCCTACCACGTGAGCCTGCAGCGACTAATCACTTCACTATGTTACCTAGACAAATGTTTCCCCGAAGTTTCATGACTATTCATTAATTATTTCCTGGTATTGCAACTTTTTTCCGTTGGTGTTTCTAGGTGTAGCGTTGCAGAGCGACGTGTAATAGAATGGGTGGGCGAGGTCATTTGTACGGAAGGCGAGAGGTCGGCTTCGGTGTACTGGGAGAATTCTAGGAAAGTGTAGATCATCTCTAAAGGGCACCGCGTAGAGAGCACCGAGACCCCATGTAATTCACAAATATTGTTGGGGCGATGTAATGGAGTTTCCATGTGAGAAGCCCAGATCACTGTAGTTCATGAAAAATTTCGACAATAACTAGCTGTTACCTTCAGAGTCGCAGATCTATCACAAATATAACAGCACATCAGTCTCGTTGACCTACTGACAACATGCTCCAGTTACAAAAATACAGCTCCACACTGGTTTGTCAAGTATATTATTAAATAAAATACCCATAGCGTCAATAAGGAGCACAAGAGCAATGACAGGTTTCTGAGTTGTCGTCGACAGGTTATCACTTGATGTATCCGTTTTTGCTCCTATATTCATACTTTGTTTAGTAGTTTTATGTATTTGATAAACCTGTGTGGAGCAATATTATTGTAACTGGAGCATGTTCTCAGTATGTCGACGAGAATGATGTTTAGTTATTTCTATGGCACGTCTGAGAATCAAGATGACAGTTAGTTACCGTCGACATTAATCACGAAATAAACAATCTTACACCAAGTGATCTCGGCTTCTCATTTTACAACTTACTTGTGAAACGCATTTTTGAGTACTGCTCGAGTGTTTTGGGTCCCTATGTGCTTGAATTAAAGGAAGTAGTTCTGATATGTGATGCCGCTAGGTTCAATCAACACATTGGTTGTTACGGAAATGCTTAGTGTTCTGAGATGGCAATACCTGGATGTTAGAATGTGCTCTTCTTCGTTAAACTGTACTGAGGAAGTTTACAGAAGCAGAATTTGTGACACAGTGCTGAACGGTTCTACGGCCTCCAATATGTCTCTCCCAGAAGAACCGCAAAGACGAGAGAAATCAGGGCTCGTACGGGAGCATATTACGTGTGGAAGTAAAACAACGGGACTGTTTTTGTAAAAAAAAAATATTCAGATCCTTACATATTTACTTGTTGTCAGTCTCAGAATACTCCCCAACTCTACAACGCTCCATGCGAATTTTCAATTAAGAAACGAATTAGGAGACAATCTGAGCCGCACTCTTAGACGGCTTGCAGATGGTGCCGTGGTTTACACTTCCTCTTGAGAGCCCTTGATGACGCGTACGACATTTCCATTCACTCCTTCAGTTGAATTAAATCTTGCTTCCTTTAATGCAGATTTGATTCTGGGGAATAGACAAAAGTCACATGGTGCTAGGTCAGGCGAATAAGGTGGGTGGTCTAGCACTGGGATATTGTGCTTCACTAGAAACGTCATAACAGCGAATGCGGTGCGTTGTCTTGATGCAGACCCGTAACTAGTTCTGCCACAACTAGAGTCTTTCTCTTAAATTTCTCACTGTATACAGCAAGAACCTGAACGTACTAATGCTGATTAATAGTTGGACTTCCTCAATGAAGCCACACAATTCCATGAATATCGAGAAAAACAACGATCATTGCTTTCAATCTTGATTTGCTCATTGGAGCTTTTGGTGAAGTTGGACCCTCCCCATGCGATGGACAGGCAGTTTCTCCGACATAAAAGGAAAAATCAAGATGCGTCACATGTTATCACTCGTTCCAAGAAATTAATATCGTATTCGATGGTATTCAAAATGTCAGTATGAACATTTTCGAGACCTTTTTTCAGTTCGGTTCTGAGAATATTCAGCACCGGCTTGCACACACTTCTCTCATGGGTGTAAATTTTGCCTCACGCACCCTTTGTCAATTTCTACAGTTTCAGCAGTCGATCGAAAACTCATCCGGCAGACAGATCGTACCATATTAACTACTTTCTCGATATTTTCATTCGTTTTTGATGTGAAAGGCCTCCCAGATGTTGGTCATCTTCATGTCTTCTCGGCCGTCTCACAAACGCATGAACCTAACTGGCGTACGTGATAAAGCGTCTTCGCAGTAAACTTCTTATAGTTAGTAAGCAGTTCTTTCAAGTTTCAAGACGATTCGTTACTCTGTTATTCCGGCAAAACAAAATAATGGCCCCAAACCAGCCTCAGCGTCGGCTACACTGATTTGTGTAGAGACCCCAGAGGCGACGCATTTGACTGAAGAGGCTTCACGCTTCGCAGCTGTTGGTCGTTCGTCTTTGGCGCATGCGGACTTATTCTGTGACAGCATCACTACCGTTATTTTATAGCCACCACATTTCGTATATGTAGATGAATTTATCTCGCGTCATTAGAGGATGGAGCAGACAGGGGTATAACTAGTACTCGTAGAAGGTATCCTGCGCCATGCACCATACTATGGGTTGCGGAGTATGTATGTAAATGCAGATACCTGTAAGTCCATAGCAGACGGCACGTGTCTCGGCTAGCTGCCCGTTATTGCCTTGGTGTAGTCTGCCTCGTGCGCAAAACACACACACACACACACACACACACACACACACACACACACACACACCGCATCGACCGCTTCAGACTCGGGAACGCCGTAGCGCCGCACACAGTTGCAGGCACCCTCCTCCACTCTCTGCAAGTGGAGCCGGCGCGTGCCACCACGTGGAGCCTCTGCCTACCACGGCGGGGGAGCGAGGCTTCCGCATGTGTCACGCGTTACTCGACGCTCGCATTCCTCGCGAATCGCTCGTCCAGGGGCCGTCGGGAATGCCAGCCCCACATTCCCCACCCGATTCAGACGGCGCCGCGGTATCTGAGATGGAGACCGCTTGTAGGAATCTCGCGTGGCGTCTGAAAGCGGGAAGAAACCTATCCCGCAGTGGCCCTCACACACTCAGTACTACTGACACTGTAATATTGTGTCACTGTACAGGCTGAAGAAAAACTTGATCACTCGGGCTTCCCAGCACAATTCCTCACATAGTGACAATACCGTAATATATCTCACCACATATTTCTGGCAGTAAATGGTCACCACGGTCATTATATGTACGGTAACTACATCTGTCACCACATCGAACTAGTGCTGTGCGTTTGGTGCAATGAGTAGTGTTACCTCAGGCACAGACGGCCCCTGCCAGGCAGACTACACTCCAGATACCCCTGTGTACCATATAACATACGCAAGCACTTGCAGGCGCAACCAAGAGGAAAACAATTCTTCAAAACAAACAGAACTTGCTAGAGACCAATGAGAACCTTTTTCTGCAGAGGTCTCCTCACAGATAGAAAAGTACTCCACCGGCCTCTGCCGGCTTTATGAGGCCAGCGCAGCAGCAGTACAGCCAGTTCCTCGCCGGGCTAGGACCAGCTCTGAAGGACCTCACCGATGCTCCAGATGAATGGTCGTCTACAACTTATTTGTCGTGTGTGTGTGTAGTGATTGTTCGAGAAGAGTAGTTCAATTTCAATAAACGACATTATACTGAGTGTTCTTCAATACTGAGTATTCTTCAGGTAGCATTTCGGGTTGGCAGGCAGGAGGTCAAGGGTTCGAGGGGCATATTACTAAATGTCGTCTGTGTCGTACGATATCTGGCGTCTCAATCGTCATACGGCGATTTCAGTGTTGAGCCGTGCGTGGCTCATGTTCGTGCCAGCTCTTATTTAACGCCCTGTTTTATACCTTACTGCCGCCTCCTTACGTTAATTTTCTATTACTGATGTCACTGAGTTGCTGCCTTGCCTGCCCGTGAGAGGCAGCAGCTGCGCTTATCGATATAGGCCCTGCCGTATAACCTTTCCTGGACTCCTATTACTTCCTGGTCGTCGTGTGTCGTCGAAAGCGGGTTGGAATGCGCCAGCAGCGCAGTTCGGACCTCGCAGTCGGACAATAGGCCAAAACTCTAATCCTAGCTTTCAAAAACGCGTTTAAGATAGAGGACTGCAGCACCATTCCACCTTACAGTCATCCAACAAATGGAAGGGTGGCTGACATAGTGTTTAGTGTGTATGGGATTGTAAAACAGTTAAGATCCTTAGACGCCAGAAAGGCATCTGGCCCAGACAGTATCGCCGTAAGATTTTATGTTGACTATGTTAGAAATATAGCACCATTCTACTCCGTCATCTATCAGAGATCATTGGAACGGCGGAAAGTTCCACGGGACCGGAAGAAGGTCCAGGTCACAACAATCTATAAAAAGGGGAGAAAATCGGATGCACATAATTACCGGCCAATTTCACTGATATCGATTTGTTGTAGAATCATGGAACATATTTTGTGTTCAGATATATTGACCTTTCAAGACTCTGAGAAGCCCATCTGCAGAAACCGGCACGGTTTTAGGAAACAGCGGCCATGCGAGACACAGCTGGCCCTCTTTGTCAATGCTCTAGATACCGGCTCTCAGGTTGATGCCAAATTTCTCGACTTTCGACTCAGTTCCGCACTGTCGCTTGGTACAAAAAGTGCGCGCTTACGGTCTGTCCAATGGCATATGCGGTTGCATTGAAACTTTTCTAACAGACAGGGAGCAGTATGTCGTCCTGGACGGAGTAACTTCAACAGAAACAAGAGCAACTTCAGGTGTGCCCAGGGCAGTTTAATAGGTCCTCTGCTTTTTACGCGTTACATAAACATTCTGGTTGATGGTTCAAAACTGGCTTTGAGCACTATGGGACTTAACTGCTGAGGTCATCAGTCCCCTAGAACTTAGAACTACTTAAACCTAACTAACCTAAAGATATCACACACATCCATGCCGGAGGCAGGATTCGAACCTGCGACCGTAGCGGTCGTGCGGTTCCAGACTGTAGCGGTTAGAACCGCTTGGCCACTCTGGCCGGCCTGGTTGATGGCATTGACAGCGGCCTTAGACTTTTTGCTGTAGTCTACAGGACTGGCAGTTATCTCTCAATATTAGTAAGTGTAACCTACTGCGTATAACAAGGCGAAAATCCCCATTAATGTGTGAGTACAAAATAAATGATCAGTCTTTGGAAGCGGAAACATCAATCAAGTATCTGGGTGTGACCATTCGAAATGATCTCAAATGGAATGATAAGAACAAACAAGTAACGGGTAAGGCGAACTCTAGATTGTGGTTTATTGGTAGAATTCTGAAGCGGTGCAGTCCTTCAACGAAGGAAATAGCTTACAATACGTTAGTTCGTCCATTCTTCATCTGTATGGGACCCTTACCAGTTGGGTCTGATTCAAGAGATTGAGAAGGTCCAAAGAAAAGCGGCAAGATTCGTCACTGGTACAATTAGTTATCGCGAGAGCGTTACAAATCTAATGGAAAGTTTGAAGTGGGACACACTTGCAGACAGACGATGCGCTAAACGGAAGGGGCTGCTCATTAAATTCCGAAATCCAATCTTCATGGAGGATGTAGAGCATATATTATTACCACCAACTTTCAAATCGCGTAATGATCATCATTCAAAGATAAGGGAAATAAGAAATCGTACTGAGGCATTGAGACTGTCGTTTTTCTCACGCACGATCCGCGAGTGGAACTGTGGGCGGGGGGGGGGGGGGGGGGGGGGGGGGAAAGGGAATATGACTTTGGTGTGAATTGTGCCCTCCGCCACACTCCGCTTCGTGGCTAGCGGAGTATATATGTAGAAGTAGATGTAGAAGTTCGGTCAGGTTGAAGCAGCAGTGAGGTTCAGATAGCCATGACTCGCCCGACCGTTGAAGGCACACATGGCTTCAGTGGGGATTGCCTCCGTTGATCGTCGGTTGGTCGTCTTACCGGACGACGTGTATTTCCTCGCCGATGGCTTAGGGGTCAACGGTGTGTGTCTCAACTAGTGTTTCGTCCTTATGACCGCACAGTCACTGCATTTGTCGCATTCTTGGTCCAAGTGTTTGTGAAATTGTGTGTAGCCTTTGATGTCGACTGCCCAGTTATTTTAGTGCTGTCGCCGTGATGATGTGTAGCAGTCGGTCGGTTGGCGCAGTCGCGTCGTGGCACCAGTGGGGCATGCCGCGCCAGAGAGGCTCGGATAGCCATCACCCTCTGATGATTGCCGACACCCATGATTTGAGTGGGGGACGACTTTGGTTGATCGACGGCCCTTACCACACCTTGGACGCGAACTGATTTGCATCATTTCATCTACTGGATTCCAAACCTGATATCTATGTATCCTTCCCCAGTGGTCCGATCGACTATTGCCAGATATTTCTCTTGTTTTTCTTGCCATGTTCAGATCCATTACATTTCTTCAGGGTCTTATGTCCCGAGTAGGGTGAGTAACGTGCTTTCCGAAGAATTTCTAAACTCAGTTACTATTTGCTTATATTATCACCATGTGCCACTAATTACATCTCTCAACACTGAGTGTGATTAACGCATGCTGTTTAGTATATCCAAGCATTATTATTATTATTATTGTTATTATTATTATTATTATTATTATTATTGTTATTGTTATTTCCTTCACTTTCTCAGACGTTAAGTCCGGTTAAAAATGGAGTGACGCGGACCTTGATCAAGCGTCACTTCCTTTTAACTGTTCGGTATGTGTTATATTGCATTTAGGAACTTTCGGGTAATTGAACATGTATCAATAATTACGGATTTCTGTAGTTGTATATATTTGTTTGGATGTAGCTGTATTGCATTGATGTACTGGTGGATATTGTGTGGTATGACTCCTGTAGTTGATAGTATAATTGGTATAATGTCAACTTTATCCTGATGCCACGTCTTTGACTTCCTCAGCCAGTTGGATGTATTTTTCAATTTTTTCTCCTGTTTTCTTTTGTATATTTGTTGTATTGGGTATGGATATTTCGATTAGTTGTGTTAATTTCTTCTTTTTATTGGTGAGTATGATGTCAGGTTTGTTATGTGGCGTTGTTTTATCTGTTATAATGGTTCTGTTCCAGTATAATTTGTATTCATCATTCTCCAGTACATTTTGTGGTGTATACTTGTATGTAGGAACGTGTTGTTTTAAAAGTTTATGTTGTAAGGCAAGGTGTTGATGTATTATTTTTGCGACATTGTCATGTCTTCTGGGGTATTCTGTATTTGCTAGTATTGTACATCCGCTTGTGATGTGATCTACTGTTTCTATTTGTTGTTTACTAAGTCTGCATTTATCCGTTGTGGTATTGCGATCTTTAATAATATGCTTGCTGTAATAACTGGTTTATATTGTTTGATCCTGTATTGCAATCATGAATCCTTCTGTCTCACTGTATATATTGCCTTTTCTTAGCCATGTGTTGGATGCGTCTTGATCGATGTGTGGCTGTGTTAGATGATAGGGGTGCTTGCCATGAAGTGTTTTCTTTTTCCAATTTACTTTCTTCGTATCTGTTGATGTTATGTGATCTAAAGGGTTGTAGAAGTGGTTATGAAATTGCAGTGGTGTAGCCGATGTATTTATATGAGTGATTGCCTTGTGTATTTTGTTAGTATCTGCTCGTTCTAGAAAGAATTTTCTTAAATTGCTTACCTGTCCATAATGTAGGTTTTTTATGTCGATAAATCCCCTTCCTCCTTCCTTTCTGCTTAACATGAATCTTTCTGTTGCTGAATGTATGTGATGTATTCTATATTTATGGCATTTTGATCGTGTAAGTGTATTGAGGGCTTCTAGGTCTGTGTTACTCCATTTCACTACTCCAAATGAGTAGGTCAATATTGGTATGGCATAAGTATTTATAGCTTTTGTCTTGTTTCTTGCTGTCAATTCTGTTTTCAGTATTTTTGTTAGTCTTTGTCTATATTTTTCTTTTAGTTCTTCTTTAATATTTGTATTATCTATTAGTATTTTTTGTCTGTATCCTAGATATTTATAGGCATCCGTTTTTTCCATCGCTTCTATGCAGTCGCTGTGGTTATCCAATATGTAATCTTCTTGTTTAGCGTGTTTTCCCTTGACTATGCTATTTTTCTTACATTTGTCTGTTCCAAAAGCCATACTTATATCATTGCTGAATCCTTCTGTTATCTTTAGTAATTGATTGAGTTGTTGATTTGTTGCTGCCAGTAGTTTTAGATCATCCATGTATAGCAAATGTGTGATTTTGTGTGGGTATGTTCCAGTAATATTGTATCCATAATTTGTATTATTTAGCATGTTGGATAGTGGGTTCATAGCAAGGCAGAACCAGAAAGGACTTAATGAGTCTCCTTGGTATATTCCACGCTTAATCTGTATTGGCTGTGATGTGATATTATTTGAATTTGTTTGGATATTAAGTGTGGTTTTCCAATTTTTCATTACTATGTTTAGGAACTGTATCAATTTAGGATCTACTTTGTATATTTCCAATATTTGTAGTAACCATGAGTGAGGTACACTATCAAAAGCTTTTTGGTAATCAATGTATGCGTAGTGTAGCGACCTTTGTTTAGTTTTAGCTTGATATGTCACCTCTGCATCTATTATCAGTTGCTCTTTACATCCTCGTGCTCCTTTGCAACAGCCTTTTTGTTCTTCATTTATAATTTTGTTCTGTGTTGTATGTGTCATTAATTTCTGTTTCATGACTGAAGTTAATATTTTGTATATTGTTGGTGGGCATGTTATGGGGCGATATTTAGCTGGGTTCGCTGTGTCTGCTTGATCTTTAGGTTTCAGATATGTTATTCCGTGTGTAAGTGTATCAGGGAATGTGTATGGGTCTGCAATGTAACTGTTAAATAATTTAGTTAGATGTGAATGTGTTGAGGTGAACTTCTTTAACCAGAAATTTGCTATTTTATCATTTCCAGGGGCTTTCCAATTGTGAGTAGAATTAATTTCTTGGGTGACTTCATGTTGCAAAATTATCACTTCAGGAATTTGTGGTATCATCTTGTATGTGTCTGTTTCTGCTTGTATCCATCGTGCATACCTGTTATGTTGTACCGGGTTTGACCATATGTTGCTCCAGAAGTGTTCCATGTCTGTTATGTTTGGTGGATTGTCTATTTTAATGTGTGTGTTATCTATTGTCTGGTAAAATTTCTTTTGGTTTGTGTTGAATGTTTGGTTTCGTTTCTTTCTAGTTTCACTTTTTTTGCATCTTCTGAGTCGTTTGGCTAATGCTTGTAATTTCTGCTTCTTTTCGTCTAATTGCTCTGTCGCTTCTTGTTGTGAGATTTTACCTAACCTTTTTCGTTTTTTTTCCGAGATTTCATTTCTTATAAATTGTGTTAACTGTCCGATGTCTTTTCTCAGTTTTTCTATTTTGATCTGTAGCCTGTGTTGCCATGCTGGTTTTTTGGGTTTCTTCTGTGTGTTGGTTGGTTCTGATCTCTGCCTAGTGTGTATATTTAATGTAGTGAGTGCTCCTATATAAACCAGTAGTTGTAACTCTTCCGTAGTTGTATTTTCATTTATTTTGTTGTGTATGATTGTGTTGATAGTTTTTATTGTTGTTTCGACTTGTGGGTTATTTGGTGGTCTATGCAAGAATGGTCTAATGTCTGTATTTGTGTCTTTGTATTCTATATATGTTAGCTGAAATTTTTCTTCTATATCTAACATCTGTGTCACTTCGTGTTCTATTTGTGCTTGTTCTGGTGGCTGTCTTAAGATTTCGTTTTCCTCTGATTGTTTAATTGGTGCGTGTTGTTCTTTGTTTGTTTGCTGTGGGATGTTTGAGTCCATTACTGTATTTTCTTCTTCATCTGATTGCACATTATTTTGTTCCAGTATTTGTTGTACTCGTTGTTTGATGTTTCCTAATTCTGACTGGGGTATCCTGTTATTTTTTATTATTACACGGATCTGATCAGCTAGTCGTTGTTCTGTTAAAAATTTTAATTGTGGGTATCTGGTAATAAATGTTGTGTATACTTGTGATCTGTATCCAGTTGTGTTGGTTCCTAGGTTTGTTGCTTGGTAATAACAGAACATGAGGTGTCGATTAACTTCATCTGACCATCTCATCCTCCGTCTTTGTTTTCCTTCTAGGGTGGTTGCAGGAAGCATATCCTGCAAAACACCTCTATTTGGATTTAAATCATTTTCCAGTTGGCTAGCAGTGTCGTTACCATTGTGGGCGGGCATAGGGTTCAAGCGTCGTCCCCGACCATGACTGCGCTTGTCCGAGGCTTCTTTAGTTCTGTCCTGAACCAACTAATCACACTAAAAGGGGGGTTAGCCCTATTGTTATTATTATTATTATTATTATTATTCTCGATGGAAATATGGAAACACCGCGCCCATTATCATTATGGAAAGAGTGTAATTTGCGAAGTCGGTATGAATCATGTGATACAAAAGCTGTAAGAGAGGTATTGCACATCTGGTGGAAGAGCGCGCTGCGGGTAATGACGCGTTTATACTGTGCACTCTGCTCGCCAGACAGGGACTAGTTGCTCGAGGAGTACCGCACCTGTGACAGACTCCACATACATTTGCACACATATCGTATTTTCTTCTTGTGTTATTCTGAAACAGTATGGCAAAAGTATGGCATGCACAAACTATGAACATGTGGAAATGGTTCTGATCCTTGGTGCATATGATGACCGGGCTGGTCTTGCGCTCATGAATATGCTAGTAGATACACTGGTCGACATCATCAGGTAAAAATGGATTTTATCGTCTTGTGAGGTAACGGGCGAATTGTGGCGTCCTGAAAATATTCTAACAAGGGAACCTCCCCATCGCACCCCCTTCAGATTTAGCTATAAGTTGGCACAGTGGATAGGCCTTGAAAAACTGAACACAGATCAGTCGATAAAACAGGAAGAAGTTATGTGAAACTATGAAAAAAATAAGCAAAATATCCAAACTGAGTAGTCCATGCGCAAGATAGGCAACATCAAGGATATCTTGCGATCAGGAGCGCCGTGGTCCCGTGGTAAGCGTGAGCAGCTGCGGATCGAGAGGTCCTTGGTTCAAGTCTTCCTCTAGTGAAAAGTTTACTT
This sequence comes from Schistocerca serialis cubense, assembly GCF_023864345.2. Lineage (NCBI taxonomy): Eukaryota > Metazoa > Arthropoda > Insecta > Orthoptera > Acrididae > Schistocerca > Schistocerca serialis. Next base: position 215,897,766 of record NC_064647.1, on the reverse strand, counting down.
TCTTTATTTTCGCAAAGTTATGATCTGTCTGTTCGTTCATTGACGTCTCTGTTCACTGTAATAAGTTTAGTGTGTGTTTTTGGGATCGCACCGCAAAACCGAGCGATTAGTAGACGAAAGGACGTGCCTCTCCCATGGGAACCGAAAACATTTGATCGCAAGGTCATAGGTCTACCGATTCCTCCACAGGAAACACCTCTGATATATTCTATCCGACACTGGTGAGGGCATGTGCGTCACATGACAGGAATATGTTGTCGACACACCTAACTTGTACAGTTGGTGAATGGGTAAAGAGATTCTTCTGCCTTGCCCGATTTAGGTTTTCTTGTGGATGTGATAATCACTCCCAAAAAAGTGATGAAAACATTAAAGTTTTTCACATAAACTGCAACAAATGAATGCAACAGTTTCACAGTCGCACAGTTTTCCTGTGCTCTGTCAAAACATGTTTTTAACGTTTTCAAATTTTTCCGTGTGTAGACCCTCAAATCCTGCATATGTCCAAGCAAATCTAAACATGTTCTGGAATTTTGGAGAGCGAAGTTGATCGTGTGTGAGTGCCTGAACTTTGATAATTGTCTGAAAATAAAAAACTAAACTTTTCACTCCAGGGAAGACTTGAACCAAGGACCTCTCGTTCCGCGGCTGCTCACGCTAACCACGGGACCACGGCGCTCCTTAGTACACACTACCCATGATGTTGCCCATGTTGCGCATGGACTACACGGTTTGTATATTTTGCTTATATTTTTCGTAGTTCCACACAACTTCTTCCTGTTTTCTCGATTGATCTGTGTTCAGTTCTTCAAGTCCTGTCCACTGTGCCAACTTATAACTAAATCTGAGGGGGGTGCGATGGGGAGGTTCCCTTGTAAGTTCGGAGTTGGCGTGGCCGCACGGGCCGCTCGGCCAGCCGGGGCCCGGCAGCAAACAGGTGGCGCCGAACGCTAGCCGGACGAGAGTGGTAGCCCCAGCTCATGGTACAGCCGCGTGGCTGGGAATTCCATTGTGACGCTGTGTGGATGAAGGAGACACGCTGGGAGTGCCAAAAATGGTAGACTTTGTGGAACCTTAATGGCAGACATTTCACAGTTCATATAGAAATTAGATGAATCACGAAATTATACAAGTATCACCCAGCAACGAATTTCCAAAATCTAAACTTTTCAACCGATTTCTTCGATCTACGTGTCTTTAGAAAGCTATTAGTGTAAACCTAAATTGGTATGAATTACAGGCATGTAACGTAAATAGTACATGACCTATTGGGGGTCAATGTGGCCGATTTCTATCGATCGCGACAGGCCGTAAGTACTCCACAGTTACACGAAAAAACGGTAACAGCATGCTTATAAATATATTCATTCATCTATGTCTTTGCTTATGTCCGATATTTACTATTCATGAAGAAATTGGTTAAATATTTACTGTGTTTTACAGAGCATGGAGACATTAGGCTACTGGCCTAACATTTCTTGCTATTACTTTCATATATGTTTATTTATATATGTATTTAACAATGGGTGTTAGGGCGTGTTATGTTCCAGCCATAGGAATATTTATTTAATTTCAAGAGAAAATAAAAGATATACCTATTACAGACACTATGACGTTTCTTTCGCTGGACATTGTCAATTTATATACGAATATCCCGATTGATGAAACAATACAAATTATTGACGCTATTTTCAGAAACCACAGTAATATGTCCAGCGTGGAAATAAACGAGTTGATAGAATTATTATCATTCTGCTTAAAATATAACTACTTCACATTTAACGACAAAATGTATGTCCAAAAAGACGGACTCAGCATGGGAAACTCTGTATCAGGGATTATGGCAGACATCTTTATTAACTATCTTGAATTGAAATTATTAAAAGATTTTCCAACAGTAGCTAAAAAGATCGTATACTACTATAGATATGTAGACGACACGCTATTGCTTATTAATGGTAGTCAATCTGATATTGACGAAGTCGTCAGTACATTTAATAGCTTACACAACAAAATTGCTTTCATAGTTGAAAAAGAACAGAATGGAGTCATTAATTTTTTAGACCTAACCATTGGAAGGGAAAATGGAAAACATACATTTGACATTTACAGAAAATCAACATTCACAGATATCATCTTAGATTATCGTTCACAACACCCAGACCAACACAAAAAAGCGTTTGTCCACTTTGCATTTCATCGTATGTTCCGATTACCATTATCTAATGAAAACCATGAGAAAGAGTTAAACATAGTTCAACAAATTGCAAGAAATAACAATTACCCGTTGAAATATGTCATGAACATTTATGAGATGACATCCAAAAAATATAGTAAAGACAATTTAAGGCGGAATGAGACAAGCGAAACTAAAAATCAAAAATTTATCACATTGCCTTTCTATGGTCCCATTAGCAATAAAATTGCCAGTGTATTCAAGAAGAGAAATATTAATGTAGGTTTCTCGACGGCGAACAGACTGGGCGTGCTTTTAAAGAATAACATTCATGAACGCAAAGTCTTACATGAATCAGGTGTTTACAAACTTATGTGTGCCACGTGTAATGCAGGTTGCATAGGGCAAACAGGACGAAAATTAGAAACAAGTTTCCGTGAGCATGTTGCACTTGAGAGAAAAGATATTGCTGAAAAATCGAATTTCGCAGCCCATCTGGTAGCAACTGGTCATACAACTCCAGATTTGAAATCGCAATTGAAGTTGTTGCACAAGGGTAAAAAAGGTCGCCTTCTCGACCTTATGGAAGAGATGGAGATCTTTTGTCATAATAAAGCTCCTGATATCGTGCTACTTAACGAACAAACGATATGGAGAAGCACACGTTTTTGGGAATGCTTCTACGATTTACTATGAAATAAAGTCAACTTGTGGTCATTTATCACAATTTGCAATTCATAGTCAGCTGCTTGTTATCCCTTATATACAACGCCTCAGTCATAGTCGCTACGAGAACACGTATAATGGCCGCTATTTCAACTATCTCAACACATTGACACACATGTTTTCAGTTTGTTTTAATAACATTTCTAATTTCGGTTCTTTAAAAGATGCTTCTTTCTTTTTTGTTCTGTAATTTACAGAACTTATGGACGCCTACTGAACATAATTTTACGACAGTCGGCATCTCGTAGGCGTTGACACAAAATAATACAAACCGGTTATCATTTTACGTAAGTATTTTTAATGTATGTTAACAATTCATTTGCTATTTCAATAAGTGCTGGATATCGTGCATAGAGTATGTTTAATTTCTCTAAAGTACGATGTACATTTTGGTATAAGTGACACTATTACTTGTTCTTCCTCATGATGGTTTCTCGATGATTGATGTGTACTACTTGTTCACCCCTTATATTTGCACGGTATTTTAATTATTAAGTAACGGCAGTTTCGTACTGTGATTTTTTTATATATTTGACTCCTTGGTATTAACGTTATTTTTTATATATTTGACTCCTTGGTATTAACGTTTGTTACATAATTTACGAACGTTGTACTTTTGACTTCCCACGCTAGATGGTGGGTGTTATGTTTTTTAAGAAAGACCTGTGTTGCACCTCTTTTTATGTTGTTCATTTATTATTCTTTGGCATTATCTTTTGCTTTTTATATGTTCTGCACTCTAACAACTTATCATCGATCTATTTTATGTTTTATAGTTAAAAAACAATACGCCAATGTTTTTTAGATATTCTCCTGCGTCTGCTATGTGTTGTACATACATTTTAAATTTGAATTACTACACCATTCATAAAAGTACAAGAGTTATTTAGTGTTAATAATTCATAATACTATGTCTTCACGTGACACATGTCACATAGAGGGCGTGTCAAGCCCCGTCACACCGAGGTCTGCTGAACAAGTGCAGGTAAACAGCGACCTCAGTCTGTGTGATTGCCGTAAGCTTAGTGACAACAGTGCATCCCAATTTAATTTATGCAATATAGGTTTGATTCTAACAAGTGTTATGTTCATATGCAGATGTAATTGTGATTTTCTATGTTGTACTCTCTGATCGTAATGTGAAAAAAAATTTTAACTTCTAGCACTGAAGATGGTCACTCAGTGACAGAAAATAGATTTTGCAATAGTAAAAAATATACGACCAATGCTGTCTCTTTTTTCAAGTATACCTGTTATCTGGTCGTAGTGCACAAGACAACATGGAGTCGCCAACCAATACAAGTTATTTAAATTTAAATCCAGTATTTCGTGTATGTTTCAATACGTTTGTGAGTGCACGTATGCTTGGAGACATGGAGGGGGCGCTCTAGCCAATCCCAGCGTTCGTTACTATGAGAGACGTATGGAGATTGGGGAGGAGCATCGTTTCCGGAGAGTACACGAGGGAGTTCTGGGCAGTGCAGCAGTTCTTGACTGTACGGCACAGGACACGGAGGGTCCGGGACGGTACGGCGCGACGGATGCACAGTCGGCGGAAAGACTTGGACACTGGAGCAGTTAGCGCGTGGTCGCGGAGGATAGAAATATTTCGGAGTGACGACCTGTGCTCTTGTGTGATTTCCGTGGCTTCTGCAGTGAAGACGTAGTATGCATTCTGACGTGAATATCTCGTGAGCTATCTTGTTACGTGAAGTGGGAAATATTATCTCTCTGTTTTTCAACTTTTATTTTATTTAATTGCTGGACCATCGACACCAATAACTATTTCGCAGAAATATACCGCATTCTCAAAAGTATTTCTACTATCGTACTGATCATTTAAAGTGGTTAAGATACTACCCGCAGATTTTATTTAATTGCAATCTTTCGTTTATAAATTTATATGTTACATTCATAATTCGCAATTGCCGAGTGATAGAAGCCTTCGACCATTTGATTCATGTGTTTATTCTTATCGTACACTGTAGACTCAGCAGTATTTGACCTTAAATGCGGCAACTAGCTATCCCTGTCCCTAGCGAACGAAACCAACCAAAACTTTTAATATTGCAACTCTGAGTTGGAGGGTACGTAGGACCACCACACCACCACATCCTGGAGGTCGTCCACCAAGAACTCAAGCGAAGTACACGTAGCGTAGCAAAGCAGCTGCTTATCTCGCAGAAAACGGCCGTTGAAGTGCTGAACGTGCGAGGACTGCACCCCTATTACTATTATTTAACGCAACATTTGCATCTTTCAGCACGCCAACTGTGGGTACAATTCTGTGAATGTTTCCAACAGCAACAGGGAAGCCAATGACTACTTCATAAATACTGTAACACTCTCGGATGAAGCAGCGTTCACTCGTGACTGTGTCTTCAACATGCACAGTGCCCGTCATTGGTGCAACGTTAACCTCCGACCTTGGATATAAACTTCGCTTTGGCACCAAGGTCTAGAGTGGGATATTGGGAGACAGGAGTTTGGGTCGCCACTTGTTGCCTCGCCGACTGACTTCACGTAGGTATCCTGCTTTCCTCTCAAACTGTTTGCCTGATGCACTGAAAGGGGTTCCACTTTATGTTCGATTGAGTTTATGGTTGCAATATGATGGTGCTCGTCAACACTGTGCAACTGATGTACGGACGGTATACAGGCAGAATGTTTCCAGGGGGATGGCTCGGACGGCGAGTTCGAGTTGTAATGGCTACGCATTTACCTGACCCTCCTCCGTGGAATTTTTCCCGTCGGTACACTTGAAGCAGCGGTTCTATTCTACACCGTCGACAGATGTGAAAAAACTGATAGCTCGTGTTGATGCTCCTCTTGTATCTACGGATGCAACCTCGTTGCGAAGAATCCAGAGCTGTATGATCCAGTGGGTCACGCAGTATTCTGGCGGGTAGTGGAGTCGCTTTGAGTAACTGTTCCGTGGACAATGTATTTTCTGTAAATGCCTTGCGGCCATTAATACGGAAATTAGTCACTGGTTGCTAATGTACTATAACTGCTTCGAAGTACTGCACGCAACAAAAATGGCTAATAGAAACCGAATTGTTGAACTGTGCTAAAGGTGACGGTTTTTGTACGTATTTCGTCCTATGACAGAACATTTGTTTGAGCTGTCTATTTCTGACTTTTCTGACCCAACTTTTGCAAATGGGCTCCGTAAATGTTGGATACGTGTGGATAAAGAGGCGGTGTATACTACAGTATTATATGGCAGAATGAAAGTGGCAAATAAGACCAAATAGATCTCGAGCCGGAATCGAACAGTCGACCTCTTACATGCTGACGAAAACGCTATCCTCTACACCAACAGCACATCAGTGCTCCGATATGCTGACAAGGATAGTTACCGTACATGGGACTACAGTGTTGCCAGATTACCAGTTTACTGACTGAAATATGGGCAACATGAAATTCTGTGACAGACGTTCCTGTGTTGTTGTTACTTGAGCACTTGAGCTGCGAAGTCCGAGCGCGCGAATTTTTCTTCACCCTCTATACCGAAAGGTGCTAGGGCAAGAAAGGCACAATATTATTGCTAATATTTATGTCCGGAGCGCATCCCTCACAACTGTACCTTGACAGCAAACATGTCGGCGCTCGGCGTTGTGTATGTGCAGTGCGACTGAGTTGCTTCCTTCGCAAATCATAGGATAAAAGTATGCAGAACGGTTCGAACAAGTCCGAGAAGATGTGACACTTTCAATGCACCAGGGACTCTTCCATGGCAGTAAAGATTCGTAAATCAGAACCAGAATTAATTACAAATTGGAAAATTTGCTGTGTAATTTTTTTCGTGTACGTGTATTGTTTTCTCTACATTTCTCTACTGTAACAATTGTTGCAAAGGCAGAAAAAATTATGCCGACTCAGAGCTTACTTGTACTTATGGCTGTGCTATGGGAACTCCTGCAGAACAAAATAGATATACACTGGACAGCTGAACTTATGTTATTTGTTAAGTCCAGTAACTGCTACAAGTAAAATGAACATCTGTATGATTGTGGAAACGAGGTTCTGCCTTGAGCAAACCAGAATTCTTCCTTTTCAAAGCTGAAGCATGTTTGGTTGAAGTTTCACCATCCACAGTGGGTTTACTTACAAGGGGCAGTCAAATGAAAAGGAGGAGAGATATGGAAGAAAGTAGGTAAAGTGTTTATTCTATCAAAAGTAATCTCGACAGTGGCTAATAGGTGTACCTCACTGTGGCACAATACTGCCAGAGCCAAATGTATGCAGATGTCTACGGAAATCTGATTAAGCCCTGGCCCGCACCTCCGAGACAACTGGAGACTGTTTGGTTTCAGAGATTTCCCAGACCTCAGCCGAGATTAAAAGAGGACAATTGTTGTTTGGAGATATTTTTGTGAAGTGGCTCACATGTTCACAGGAAGTTTTTCCTCCGTGATTTCGAGACAGGAAACCCCCACCACCACTCTTGCAGTTTTTCAGAGTTGTTAGCATTCCCCGCTACTACAATTTTGTATTACCAACATAAGCAACAGAAGTCAAACTTGTTATTAAAAAATAAAATGTCCAGTTGTGATGGATATCTTTTACAAACGCTGTTACCCCTCAAAGCCATGCGGCCCCGATTAACGCTGAAAAAAATGCATCGAAAATTTAGCTGCTTAAAAACGCAGTAATTGAGAGTAGCTTTATAAGGCGCAGTCATAAAATGGTCACTGCAAGGAAATGAGTTGTTGCCACTGTAGATGAAGTCGACGAATGAAAGGTCCTCTGACTGCTTGCCGTGTCTGCACGGATGACGATTATTCAGGGTAATGATGCCTGTTCTCGTAAAGGCTTCCTCATAGGTAAACAGGACTGATGACAAATACCATAATTGTGGTAGTCTGGTGGAAAAACCATTGACAGAGTCCTTCCTGTATATGAAAATCCGCAGATAATCCTTGCACGCGTTGCAGGCTACAGGGATAGCAGCGGTTGTGATGGACGCTACACATATTCGTACTGTACCTTACACCATGTTGGCGGGTCCTTGCCTGGATCTTGTACCAGGACTCGTCGCAAAATCCTGTAGAATCTGTTCCGCCAGATGTGGTGTGTGAACAGTCCACCGCCTCCCTGCACGTTCTTCTGTCTGGAAGGACCCATGGTCACACAGACGCCCAAAAAGGGCTTGAAATGCTGTGTGGCGTGGTTGGTGTCTGTGAAGTTACTAGTTTAGGTATAGCCGTGCTGCCCCTAGACCGTTTCCACCGTCTTGGCCGTAGGTAGAATTCAGCTCTGCTTGTTCCCGACATGAATACCGTATCCTGCTACTGCTTGCAGTACGCTGCATCAAGCACACGGCCTGCAACACAGCAGGAATACACGATACGTTTCCGGACACATCCTCATAGGACCTTTTTTCCTCCATTTCCAGTTAGGAATCGGTCTCTGCTGTGTGTAAGTTTGTAGGTTATATTAATTTACACACACACACACACACACACACACACACACACACACACACACATATATATATATATACGAGGGTCAGTCAAAAAGTAATGCCTCCTATTTTTTTTTCTACGTTTAATTGTCAGGAAATTTAAATGCAATTACATAGGTTGAAAACCACAACATTGAGGATCATTTTGTCATTTTTCAATGTAATCTCCGCCCATCTCTACAGTTTTGGTCCATCTTTGAACAAGGGCATGTATCCCAGCACAGTAAAAATCACAGCTCTGCTTCCTAAGCCATTGACGCACGGATGTTTTGACGGCCTCCTCATCTTCAAAATGAATCCCACGATGAGCTTCTTTTAGTGGCCCGAACAGATGGAAGTCTGATGGTGCCAGGTCAGGGCTGTATGGGGGATGAGGCAAAACTTCCCATCCAATTTTGACAATCTCGTCAGAGGTGTGACGACTGGTGTGTGGTCTTGCATTGTCATGCAAAAGAAGAACATCTGCCATTGATTTTGTTGGGCGAACTCGCTGAAGACGTGCTTTAAGTTTGTTGAGGGTTGTGACGTATTGAACAGAATTTATTGTGCATCCCTGCTCCAAAAAATCAACCAGAATCACACCCTCTGTATCCCAGAAAACTGTTGCCATAACTTTCCCCGCCGATCGCACAGTTTTGAATTTTTTCTTCCTCGGCGAGCTTGTGTGACGCCACTCCATTGACTGCCTCTTTGATTCGGGTTCAAAAAAATGCACCCATGTTTCGTCCCCGGTCACAATTTTTTTCAGAAACTCATCTCCCTCCAAACGGAAGCGCTGCAAGTGTTGGGAGGCTATTGTTTTCCTTGCCTCTTTATTCTGATCGGTTAACATTCTTGGAACCCACCGTGCACAAACTTTTGAGTACCCCAATTGTTTAATAATCGTGATCACACTGCCTTTACTAAGAGAAATAATGCGACACACTTCATCTGCAGTCACCCGACGGTCACCACGAATGATGTCATCAACTTGCTGAATGTTGTGTGGAGTCACTGCACTCACCGGCCTGTCGCTCCGCTTTTCGTCAGTCAACGGTGTTTGCCCTTCAGCTTCCTTACAACGACGAACCCATCGTCTAACAGTGCTGACATCCACTGTCACAACACCATACACCTTCTTCAGTCTTTCATGAATGCGTATGGGCGTTTCACCTTCTGCATTCAAGAATTCAATCACACAACGCTGTCTCAAACGAACATCGATGTCGGCCATCTTACAAACTTCTGCTGTGCTGCCACCTGTTGACACAGAAAGTTACTACTGCAGTGGATTGCAGAAGAAGGTTTGAGGAATGGCGCCAAAGTCAAATTTTTCACTTAACTTAATTTCTTTAAGTAGAAAAAAAATGGGAGGCATTACTTTTTGACCGACCCTCGTATATATATATATATATATATTACACACACACAGGGTGGTCCATTGATAGTGACCGGGCCAAATATCTCACGAAATAAGCATCAAACGAAAAAACAACAAAGAACTAAATATATATATATATATATTTCTTTGTTGTTTTTTCGTTTATATATATATATATATATATATATATATATATATATATATATATATATATATATATATAAACTAAATATATATATATATATTTCTTTGTTGTTTTTTCGTTTATATATATATATATATATATATATATGTATATATAGTTCTTTGTTGTTTTTTCGTTTGATGCTTATTTCGTGAGATATTTGGTGCGTCACTATCAATGGACCACCCTGTGTGTGTGTGTATGTATGTGTGTGTGTGTATATATATATATATATATATATATATATATATATATTTGTGTGTGTGTGTGTGTAAATTGCAGTACTAGCATAAGCAACAGAAGTGAAACTGTCATTGCTTAAGTTAGTTAAGAATGACGCAAAACGTATCGGCGATCCTCTGGAATTGTGCCAAACCTAAACTTTTTTAGGCCATCAGATTAGTTAAATTGTTGATAACTACTATATGAGGTCAGCTAATCATGTATTCTCACAATGTGTTAAGAATTTTACGGAGGCCTAGGAGCATTTGTTAGAAAGCTTATACAATATATTAAAGAACTCGAGGCGGCTGGAGGCTCGATAATATTTCATTGCATTCGTCAATAACATATTTTTTTTTGTCGGGTTAAGGGCCCAATACAGAGCTGTGGGCCCTAACGTTTCTTCGAAACTCTGAAAATTAAACAGCAGCCTTATCTTACCACTGATTGCGTTTGATCAGAACTTTATACTATATCAATCATCATTTTGATTCACCTTTAAATAACTTGGTGTGCATACCCATTCTACTTTATTGTTCTGTCGGTATATGTATCTACCACCAGATATCTAATAGGCTATTTGCAATTTTATCGGTCCTGTGCTTTTATTTCTCGACTGCCGGTTGTTTAGTTCGTACAAAAATGTACAGGGTAGCTTCCTAAATTTCGTTCTTCTCAATCATCGTCTTTTCCTTCCTTTTCTTCTGCTTATTCCCTCCTTCATAGCAATCCATTCTCCCTTGAATCTTCGCCGCATGACAGTGTCATCAAATAGTTTGTGCTAGCCAAGAAGTTTAGTTTATTCTTATACCTTTCCATTAATTCCATTTCATCCCAAATCCTCAGAAGTATATCTTCAATCTTCTTTCTGACAGTCCAACGCATTTTGAGCATATTGAAGAACCGGTTAAAGACAATAAAACTACTTCAAACATTTCGTAGCTGGAGTTGACGTACTGTATGTTCACGCCTTACCACTGACATGGGGCGCTTTTGGACGTGTGATGCGTCCGCTCTGCCTTGCTACGTCAGTGAGCACCCTCCAGTGACCTTGCGGTATCGGACATCCCTAGCACAGCAGTCCTCTCGGCACTGATTCACGCATTTGGTTCAGCTGGTCCATTTGCTTATCCCCTGCAAGCAAACTATCATGTCCATGAGGCAGACGGAGAGAGTTCCGATGAAGGGCTTCCAGCGCCGACTAATCTCTGACCCCCTCCTAACAAAGACAACCTGGTGCCGTCTTCCAACTACCTAACAGTCAATCTTTAAATTAAGTTTCAGTTACACAAATTTCAGATTACAACAGTAAACTCAGTTTTTATTTCACCTTTCGTTAAATGTAATTAATTCCGTATATGATAATACAACGAAAAAAATATTTTTTTTATTTGTTCCATTGCGTCTGTATCTGTAACATCTGTATAAGTCACACCTTATTTTATCTGTGGACTTCACATTTAGTTGTCACCTGTCGGTGGCCAAAGAGGCCGTGGCCCGATTTGTGATCAAATAAATCATATGTAGCACAACACCAGGAAAGGCTCTCTGTTTGTTCCTGTTTCATGTTCTGTCGAGTACCAGCTGACTGTTCACTTAATGTTAAACACTATGAAAATGCTGTACTTCTGTCTACAAGTCAGTTGAAAATAGAAACGGCATTAAGATCTTAATCAGTGAAGACAGATTTATATTGCAGTCGATTACCTCTGTACCATTACATCTGTTTTCCCACAAAAATATTTAAAGGAAGTCAGGAGAAGTTGGTTTTGCCGTCAACTAGTTTCAGTAAATTCATTTTCGGAGACGGTTCGATTTTCTTTAAAAGTAACTAGAAAACAGTCTCTCGTTTTAGTGCGTATAGTTTTATAAATTTTTATGTTAATACGATGACAGTTGCTTTATCAAGGTGCAAAATTATGATTTATCATATAGGTAAGAAAACTTACGTCTTTGGCAAATGAATGTTTTTATTTTTATCTACCAAACCTATTCCGCGTACTCATCCTAGGCATCTCTTCAGTGCTCTGTAATATAAAGAAATCAAAATGTATCATCTTTCTTACATGTTTCAGTAAGATGACTTTGACAACAGAACAAAACCACAATACTGATGAAAGACGGCTACATATTTATTCTTGGTAAATATAAGACAGAATATTGATTAAATATTGCTAAGGGTTTCTTACTGAACAATATAATAATGTCATGACAATTGAGTTAAATTTTAATATCTGTAGATAAGTGCTTGTTTGATCTGCAGAAGAAGTCACCAATTTCCGTTCTTTTTTCTCAGCTGTCTTCATCGCAGCTTCAAGAATGATACTTCCAATAAGCCAAGACGCTGATTTCGTATTTTTCGTTTTAAACCCTGGTCTAAACAGTGTTTACTGAGATCAATATGCAATTCCTTGAATAATCTCATCAATAGAACCGATGTTGTTTGATAAGGAAACAGACTAAGTGCAACAAGAACACGTAATACAACAAAGGAAACCTTCCAAAGCAAGTACATTGCAATGTTCTGTACTCGACAAGAAGATTGTATATTGTGAGAGAAGGTATGGTGAAGATAACTCAGACTCAGAAGCAGGGAAAATTATGACTATTTTCTTTTGATCAAAAGCACTAATATAGAGGTATTAATTTTCCTGCTTCTTTATTTCGTTCCACTGATGTTATACTAAGTTTTACTGGAGTTCCTATGGTCTATAGCGTGGGCACAGGAATTTTCGGTTTCGTCACGGTTCGCCACTGAAAAGTAACTTTCATTAAACACAGGGTGAACGTATGATTTCATCTCGCATTCTTTGAACGCGTTAACTGCATTAGCAATTGTGACTGCTTTGATACAAGCAGAACTTAACAGACCACGAGGCTGCCACCTTTCCCCACTAAACCAAATCTGGTCTTCCATACCAAAAATGTTTTATTTTGGGAGTAGAATTAACAAGAATATTTCATGAACACATACCGACTATGAAACGCATTTGTCTGTTTAGTAATCTATAACAAAGAATAAGCACCAGTTATTCCACAAAAGCTTACACATTAGTACCATATTGATGTATTGGTTCAAAATATGAAAACGTATTTTTAGACACTGCTACGAGTCAGAGGGTTTGATTTACTTGCTTCAACTCTTTAATAAAGCAACATTTTTCGTGGTAGAAACCTCAATTTAAGAGTACAATTTCAATACAAAAAAAAAACATCAAAAAGTGCAGTGATATATTAGAACTGATGTTTAATCTTGAAATGTGCTGTGGTCATCCTGCAGGAAAAAACAAGGAAAGCTTAATATGGATGAATATTCACCTCTCCTGTACGTATATTGTTCATATAAAAATTTTAAATCATCACTCACATTCTTCATGGCTACCTTCTTGTGTCGTGTTCCGTTGCCTCAGTTGCCTTGGTTCCTGGGATCTTGTAAACTAAACCTCAAACTTGGAAACGACATTTAAAACACGTCATCAGAATAAACTCCACTGTGTATTAGAAACAACATGGTGGTCAAAATAAACCTTGTTTCAATTACACTATCGGTGTTTCGATCCTGGTGTATCAGCCACCTGAGAGGTCAGATGTAGGTCGACGAAATGTCTCACAATAGGAAAGCCTGTGGCAGTCTGATGTTGTAATAAACATTTTAACGAACTGCAAAGATACAGCTATTGGAACACAGGATATTTGCAATATTTTCTGTTTCAACTGTTTGAAATGTGAGTTCTGGAAATGTATAGTTTCGTGTTTTGTATTGTCATTGGGCCCATAGATGACTTGACCTCGAAACAATTTACTTCATTAATCGATTTAAGTGAGAGAATAAAATTTTTCTACTGTTATCAGTACATAAGATTTTTACATCCCGTCATGTAATGTCGTTGAAATGGTGGAATGTATGGAACTAGGAGTATTAAGGCACTGGATCGAACATACCAAATAGAAGCACGGTCTTTTACTCAGTATTTATTTGCGTGAGTGAGAATTAAACAATATTAACAAAAACGAACAATCGAATACAGGCGTTATAAGAGCCATCACAAAATTAATCACACAAGTAGAACGAAACTTGAAGTTATTCTTTTAATTATGTAAATACAAATTTGAAATTTGGCCCATAACATAGAGAAATTGAATATTAATAGAATTTCAAGCATTACAACATTAACACTATTAAAACAGAATTCGGGCAGCTGGAAACAAGTGCGCTGGCGCAAAACAATCGCAGCACGAAAACGAATTCTGCGACATAAAGTCGGTAGGCGTGTTCCTACATCTGAAAGATGATGTCTGTCTCAGTTACGTGCCAACGCGTAAGAGTGGCACAAGGAGAATGCACATCACGTTTGACTTAAATACAAGCTGTTGACTTAAATACAAACTGTAGCGGTCGTGCGCGGTAATCGCCTTTCAGCTTCGACGTAGTTAGTTGATGTTATAGTTCAATTCTTTTATCTTGGCGGCTCGCGCATGCCAGCCCAGACGCGGGAGATTGCTGCATTGCCAGTTGTAGGTGCTAAGAGAAACAGCGCCATAGTATAGTATAGAATAGTTCGAAAACTTACGTTTACGGGGGAGCGCGCAGTTTATGAAGTAAAGCCACCACGGCCGCATTAACCCTTTCGCTGCTACAGAGACGTGCTCCCCGCATTCCGCGCTGTGCGTGATTTTGTCATCACTGCACTGCTCGCCTGTGCAGACAGATGGTGTTCCAACTGCTTTGACACACTCATCATTCGATTTCACAAAAACTATTTGGCCCAAAATTTGATTTTTACACATCTTCTTGACTGAAACCTTCCCCCCATAAATGACTTAATTTTGTTTCGATGTTCAACGCAGTTATTGTGCAGCATTAAATATAGTACGCCAATGTACGAAATTTTGAAGAGTTTTCAGAGGTAAAAGTCACAGCGTATACTTTCCGTATGGTCGATTTTAGTTGCCACTACGAAATTTCACAAAATTACATTCAAACGAAAAAAATTTAGGAAGTAAGACACTTCGATATGGTTTTTAAATAAAGAAAATGTTAGACATCAGACAACGTTTGAACTTGGAACCTTTTGCATAGCAGCCAAATACCTTAACCATTTTTTTTTTTACGCTACCGCAGCTCAGCAATTAACAACATTCCTGGAGGTGTTTAAACAAGCATGCAAAATACCGACAAACACTGTTGGTATGGCCATGAATTACTCACGTTTCGTCGAAGTACAATAGGAAATAAACAATTACCGCTGTTCTTTATTGCGAAAAAGTGGTTAGTGAGAATGAATTTCCCTGCTATCGCCTGAATTAGGAGGCTAATTGCTTGTTTGGTTTAATTACTTAATAGAATATGAAGCAACTGGTATAAAGAATGTTTTTTCCGAACTTTCTTTTATAGAAAGTCTGCTATCAAGACATTGCTTTTGTTCAGTTACTTTATTTATGACTGAACGTTTCGAAAACTGAAGACACTCGTCCGTGCTCTGCACTGCAGTCGAGTTCTGGCAACATCGTTCTCTGTTCATTGGCTGACTGTGTTTTGTGACGTCAGATGCGCAGAACGAACCTAAACTCGGCCGCCGTAGTAAATGACGCCCACTTTAGTCAATAATGCCTTAACAACGAGAAAGACTCCATCATCAACAGCTCAGTGAGTTTCAACGACGTATAATAGAGCTACGAGAAGCTGGATGTTTATCTGGGGTACTGTGGTACTGCAGCGGTTATCACGAGAATGTACGATCGCAAGGTGACTGGAGTCCGAACGGACATGTGGCACTGCCGAGACCGAAGATCATCGTGTTCGACGTATGGCCCTGGCGCATCATCATCCTGATTCTGTAGCAGCAATTCTAGCAGCTCTTGATACCACGGTGGCGCAACGAACTGTTACAAATCTGTTACTTCAAGGACGGGTCTACATCTACATCTACATCTACATCCATATTCCGCAAGCCACCTGACGGTGTGTGGCGGAGCAATATACTGCTTGACTCCTCGGTCAACGTATGTTCTCGAAACTTCAACAAAAGCCCGTACCGAGCTAGTGAGCGTCTCTCCTGCAGAGTCTTCCACTGGAGTTTATCTACCATCTCCGTAACGCTTTCGCGATTGCTAAATGATCCTGTAACGAAGCGCGCTGCTCTCCGTTGGATCTTCTCTATCTCTTCTATCAACCCTATCTGGTACAGATCCCACACCGGTGAACAGTATTCAAGCAGTGGGCGAACAAGCGTACTGTAACCTACTTCCTTTGTTTTTGGACTGCATTTCCTTAGGATTCTTCCAATGAATCTCAGTCTGGCATCTGCTTTACCGGCGGTTAATTTTATATGGTCATTCCATTTTAAATCACTCCTAATGCGTACTCCCAGATAATTTATGGAATTAACTGCTTCCAGTTGCTGACCTGCTATATTGTAGCTAAATGATAAGGGATCTTTCTTTCTATGTATTCGCAGCACATTACTTTTGTTTACATTGAGGTTCAATTGCCATTCCTTGCACTATGCGTCAATTCACTGCAGGTCCTCCTGCATTTCAGTGCAATTTTCCATTGTTACAACATCTCGATATGCCAAAGCATCATCCGCAGAACGCCTCAGTGAACTTCCGATGTCATCCACAAGGTCATTTATCTTTATTGTTGACAGCAACGGTGCTACGACACTCCCTTGATGCACACGTGAAATCACTCTTACTTCGGAAGACTTCTCTCCATTGAGAATGACATGAAGCGTTCTCTTATCTAGGAACTTTTCAATCCAATCACACGATTGGTCTGATAGTCCATACGCTCTTACTTTGTTCATTAAACGACTGTAGGGGACTGTATCGAACGCCTTGAGGAAGTCAAGAAACACGGCATCTACCTGGGAACCTGTGACTATGGCCCTCTGAGTCTCGTGGACGAATATCGCGAGCTGGGTTTCACACGATCGTCTTTTTCGAAACCCATGCTGATTCCTACAGATTTCTAGTCTCCACAAAAGTCATTATACTCGAACATAATACGTGTTCCAAAATTCTACAAGTGATCGACGTTAGAGATATAGTTCTGCACATCTGTTCAACGTCCCTTCTTGAAAACGGGGATGACCTGTGCCTTTTTCCAATACTTTGTCTGAGGCAGACACCATGTAGCGTGGATTCCACTGACTCAAAACAACCGTCACTTCCGATTCAATTTGTGTCAAGCGATGGTTCAATGGAGAATAGGGTCGAGGTATGCTGTATTTTCTGGTGAAATCTGGTTCTGACTCGGTGCCAAACACAATGCATGCATGTTGGCATACTTGTGCGGCGGCGCGGTTCTTTACGTCCCTTTTCGACGGACCTGCACCTACCTGTGAACATTGTCTCAGCAGATCGTAAGTAGGGAAGCCGAGCGAAACCTACTGTGCTTCGACGTGAACCAGGCTGCAATTAGAGTCACTAATCTACATATCCGGAGAAAGTTTTCACACGAAATGAAAGGTTCGAAATTTTGTCCTTAATTAATATATTATGAAACTTAGGTGAACAAGTGTCGGTGCCAAGCCCGTGCTAGTCTTAACACAGTCACTCACAATCCCTTTCACTCACGTTAGCACGTTTATGGTGTTGTATTTCCCGAAAACGTAATTGCTGCAAAAAAAACGGATTGTTTTTGATTCAGAATGCTCGCCAAATATTAAGTCGGCCGGTACCTAATGCAGTCACAGTTTTTTGCCACCGACCTGCTCAATACCCCACGAGGAATATATGTCTTTTCTCGTCACAAAAGTCACATAAAAATGCCGAAATTTCTACACACCCATCGGAATAATGATGCCGTCACTTTACCACACTTTTGATATATGAAACACTGCTAGATCCGAACTGTTTCATGGCTAGTCTCCGACTCCTCTCTCTGTCCTCTCTACCAGCAGAGAAAGGCGCGCGAAGAATATTGCTTTACGATTGGTCAGTTTACTCAACAGCCAATAGCAAAACAATATTCTCCTGCGTAAATCCGCGCTTTTCATCAATAACCTATCGCAAAATAGTAAACCTAACCACTGCACTTTTTACCGCCGTAATTATCTAATATGATGAAATTTTTCTTATGCATAAAGTTATTTACTAATTTTATTTACACCTGAATGAACTTTCCCATTAGCATAAACTTACTTTACAAATCTATTCTACAAAAATCCCCTTTGTCCGTATCCATACTTCTTCGAAATGTTCCCACACTAAATCCTACTACATAACTCACACAATTATCTTCATTTTAACCTTAAACCACACTCACGCATCATTCATACTGCTAAAACACATTTATAACATTTTACATATACAAAAAGACATAATAACACTTTATGAAAATACTAGAACAGTTTATGAAAAACATTGTATTACTTTAGTGCACTCTAGTGGGCACATTCGAAGCTAAAATCACAGTCCCCCTATCCAATATTGTCCTCTATCGGATGATACAAAAAACTACGTGCGCGTCCAGTGTCGCGTCACCATCTGCCACTATCCAGCTCTGAGACCCATCTCCCACTTAACCGCCTCCAAGGCGGGATCGGTATATGGCGCTACGGCTCACTTGCATTCAATATTTTGGCAGTTACTCTGGCTGTTAATGTACCAGCATTTCACATTTGCAATGAGTTATCTCGAGATTAAAGTAACTTGTGAACTTACATCGTTAATCAAATATGTTGACAAATGTATTCCAGAAACATCATTGCTGTACATTAATAGTTTTTTGGTGCTGCGATTACATTTATTTAATAATCAGGGATGATAATAAAGTGACGAGGTTGAATTTAGATCAAACATTGATCGCCCTTAATAGAATTTAAACTGGGTATTCTAAAACAGACGAAAAGTATTCTTTAAAACCACATGGTTAGAAGTTGACAACAATAAAAATAGTGTAGAAATCGGACGATGAAAAATCTCATGAGGCCCTTTTAGCATAGAGCCATAAATAAATACAAGTTTTAATATTTCTAGACTCAGTAGTGATGAAAATAAATGTGGTAATTTAACTCATAGATGCTTTAAGAGAAAAATTACCTTAAAAGTTTAATCTACCGTAACCGTTATATCACTTGGCCTTGAAGACTATCCAAAAAATAAAAAAAAGGACCAAGTTTTAAGATCCAGCCGTTATTGTACCAATTACGAAAGAACTTCGGCTGGGCAAGGTATTGCGTTTTACAAGTAGGCCAAAAAGGTCTCTGGGTCGCCTTGGTAATTAGGAATGCGAATCCCCATTGAGGGCTCTGACCATTACAACTATTCGAAGCTAGGCAGCGTTACACGCGAGAAACCCAATTACATTTAGACAAAATGGTGCAAATGGCTGTAAGGACTATGGGACTTAACATCTGTGGTCATCAGTCCCCTAGACGTAGAACTACTTAAACCCAAGGACATCATACACATCCATGCCCGAGACAGGATTCAAAGTTGCGACCGTAGCGGACGCGCGGTTCCGGACTGAAGCGCCTAGTACCGCTAAGCCAAAGCGGCGGGCGTTTAGATAAGAAAGCCTTCCTCAATAAGAGTCACACATTAAAAAAGTGCTCACTATTTTCCTTCTACTCTAATCCTGGGTTGTATGGTAAATATTGACAGCTCAGCGTTCACAAAGGAAAACAGCAGAAATAAGAAATGTGCATACTATGTAGCCGGGGACCTGCGACCATGAAAATAGACGGAAGAAGTAATTCATCTAACGTAATAGGCACAATATTCACAGTAATGAACTACCAGCCATAACACTGCAAACAGGACTTCAAATCTCAGTGAGCAGGACTAGTTACTATGCGGAAGAGCAAGTAAACAGTGGGACCGGAGATAACACACGCACTGTTAAAACCGCTCGGCGCACGGCTGCACTGCCCCTTGTGGGACGCCGGAGAACCCCACACTATAACGCGAAACGCAGATAAGTTTAATGAGCGGCAGGTAGTGATTCTCACGCACGCACGCAGTTGTCTTACGCACTCTGGACTGGAGGCAACGGTTTCACTGCGCGGTTTTGTATTGTTTCATTGTGCGAAGTGTTTGTAGATTATGTATGGTTACGTCACCTAGAAGTACGAGGTGAGATCCAAAATTACAGTGATTGGATATTTTTGAGCTGCAACTACAACCGTGTGAAGTAATTTGCCCGACAGCCTGATCCGGTGAAACAGGCGGCGTCGGGATGAAACACGTTGAGATTTATAAGTCAGCGTGCAGTAATGTTAGAGTGAGGGCATGTGAACCCTGTCGGTCGCGCATTCATGGATTTAGAACAAGGCGTGAACATTAAGTTTTGCTTAAATATGCGAAAAAATGCCAAAGACGCTCATGAAATGTGGAAATTTGTGTATGCTGATAACGCTGTGGTCCGAGCACGGGGCTCAGAAACCCCAACCACACGCCACTGTTAAGCACTAATGAAGGAGTGGGTCCTTAATTCGATTGCACATAATTCATTAAGGTCAATCCCACACATTCAATTCAAATAACGTAAATGAAGTTACATTTGAATCTGTCTGACATTAAACAGGATTAAAAAAAAAACAATTCCAATATCAGCTGATTTAGTGCGTGAAATGCAAGTTAAGCCAATAACCGGATGAACTAAACAATTCACCATAATTC
Organism: Schistocerca serialis cubense; assembly: GCF_023864345.2. Classification (NCBI taxonomy): domain Eukaryota; kingdom Metazoa; phylum Arthropoda; class Insecta; order Orthoptera; family Acrididae; genus Schistocerca; species Schistocerca serialis. Next base: position 215,876,999 of record NC_064647.1, on the reverse strand, counting down.
AAAAGAAAGAGAAAAACAAAATTGAATCAATACACCCCACTAACAAATATCCAAAAAAACCTGACAATACTACTCAAGAGAATACACTGAAGTGGGGAGCAGTCATTCAACCGACAGAACACTTCAAAATGAGTTCAATAACACAGCTGTGTGTCCCAGAAAACAGCAAGGCATTAAATACACTTCATTTAACAAATAACAAATACTCATTAACATTAAACCACTCCTGTTTGAACTGCAGTGTCCGAAAGAAACAGGCGCTTATTCTGAAAGAAAAATTTTTTTATATGTTTAAATTACAGCATCAAGGAATTCCAAAAGATGTCCAATCGAACGCCGCCCCCCCCCCCCCCTCCTTTTCAGTTGAGGCACAAATCTTTCTCCCTTCTAGGCGGAGGCTGAGCCATAAACACAGAATACTTCAAAAACACAGTTTTGCTGTGAAATCTTACAGGAGACCCGGAAGCAGTAACAGACAAGGTGGCTGCACCCACAAATAACACAGGCTGAGAGTCAGGCTGGGAGCACATCCTACGAGAACTTGTTCACACTACGCTCACCACAAACTGTAGACATTCCGGCCTAACATCCGCTTGCGGTGGCTGCCAGAAGGACGAAGCAACCAACAGGCCCACGCCGTGCTTCTCACACAGGCACCTCAATTTGTACAAAAATCTAGGCCAACACCAACTCCGGACTCCCCTCTCACTGCCAGGCTTGGCAAAGTTTATATCAAATGCCTTCCAGGCAACCTGTAACCGCCGTAGGGGTTTCACGATTAGCAAACAGCCCCAGCGCAACAGACATCACACATGTGTTCACGCCCGAGCCACAACTCCGCCAGTCTCACAAGCCGCCCCAAACCGACTGCCTCTCGCCGTCCCGCGCGCCACAGCCGAAAACGCAAAGATGCTCATGCCCGGGGACGCGCCAAAGATAACACGCCGATCGCTGATGATCGACCAGCGATCTGGCTCACAGTTTACAAGTGGTATGAGCTATTCAAAAATGGAAATATGTCGGTAGAAGACGAGCAATGTTTGGGGTATCCATTAACCTCGAAAACGAAAGAAATGGTCCAAAAACTGGATAAAATTGTTTATTCTAACAGAAGAACAACTACGCTACAGCTCATCGAAGAAGTAAGCATCTGGTACTGGTCTGCGCAAAGCATTTCAACAGATACTTTGCATATGAGACGAGTGAGTCCAAAATTGTTCATAGACCTTTTAGTGATGAACAAACGGAGAGTGACGTGTCCGTTTGCACGGAGTTCAAGATTAGTCTTCATTCAGATCTGGACTTCGTGTCCAGAATTGTAACTGAAGGTGATACTTGGGTCTACGGGTATGACCCTAAGACAAAAATTGACAGATCCCAAAAAACAAAGGATTTGGACGGAAATAGTGCTCCATGTAGTTCATATCTCCCTTCTCACCAGATTTAGCACCATGGGACTTCTGGCTCCTTACAGAAATAAAAACCGTTCTTAAAAGAAAATGCGCTGACGCCATTTCTAACATTGATGAGACCACGAAAAAGCAGCTGAGCACCCTTCAGCCTTCCAGTCATGAATTCGACGTTGGGAGTAATCCATTGCTAACCAAGGGCAGCAGGAGGTTAAATGAAATTCCAGGTAAGATTGTTAGGGGAACTTGGGGTATAATCGGGAATGGAGTTAAACATATCCTCCACATTCCTCTTTACGTGTTGGTAACATTGATTTTTGGCAGTTACTCAAGCAGACAGTCGGCAAATTCAGTAACACTATGAGGATTGGTAATGTCTAACATTTCATACAGAAAGGTGTGACAAATGGTCACGTAGGAGGCTATCGAGGATTATGTTGAACATGTGTAGATCCGTAGTTAAACTGACTAGGTTGCATAAAAAGGAGTACAGCATGTGAAGGATGACTTTATTGATCAAAAAGCAAGCATAATGCGATTCGGAATTATTTACATCTTCAGAAATGCTAGTGCACAGGTAGTACAAGGACAACAGCATCACCAGTCGTGTACTTAACATGAAATGACAGAAACCTCGTCGTTGAGCTCATCAGTTCACTAGACTTTAGTGGTTATATATCTTGTACGTATGTAGGTATTCAACCGAGGACCTAGAAACGACGGAGAGGCTTCGTCCCGCCGTAGCCCTCAGTGGTTGACAACCCCACAACGGACCGCCGCCGCACACTGAACTTAGGGTTATTGTGCAGTTCGGCCCGCAGTGGCCCCCACAAGAACATCTCATACCAGACGAGTGTAACCCCAAATGCTTGCGTGGTAGAGTAGTTATGGTGTGTGTGTGTGTGTGTGTGTGTGTGTGTGTGTGTGTGTGTGTGTGTGTGTGTGTGTGCATTGTGTATTGTGTACTAAAGAGGCTTCATCCTGTAACCCTCAGTGGTTCAAAATCTCACAACAGGCCACAGCAGTCCTCCCACCCTACTGCCGCCCAACACTGAACCCAAGGTTACTGTGTGGTTCTGTCCCAAGTGGACCGTCCCAGGAACGTCTCATATTAGACGCGTGTAACGCCAAATGTTGGCGTGGTTGACTAATTATGGTGTACGCGTACGCGGAGACAGTGTTTGTGCAGCTATCGCCACCACAGTGCAACTGAGGCAGAATAAGGGTAAACAGCCCGCATTCGCCGAGGGGGGTGGAAAACCGCCTTAAAAACCATCCACATGATGGGCGGCAAACTAGACCTTGACATCCGCTGGGTGGATTCGTGCTGGGGACCGGGATGCCTACCCGCTCGGGAAGCAGCGCATTAGACCGCGTGGCTAGCCCGGCAGGCTTTGTGTATCTTACTTTGTGACATTTCGTGTTCAGTGACGAACTTACCCCCGTATTACAAGCTGAAACTAGTAATACAATGAACAACGTTTTTAATGGGCTTTTTGAACATGCACCATGTTCAACGATTCTTCCACCTTCTTCCTGATGCAGATAAATTTCACAAATGAGTTGCAGTTGGGGCAAAACCAGGAAGAACCAATAAGATAAAACCGGAACTACGTAATATTACCTCATGACATCATTACGTGTAACTTATAAGTGTGACGTAAGCTGTACACACTATTAAATTTACGCTACTTCTGTGTAGACGTTTTAATAACTACAATTAAATAAATACATTTATAATTTACATTTATTTTGCTATAGTTTGTAGATTGTTTTGTGACTAATAATTTTATTAACTATTTCTTGCTGAAGTAGTATATTTTTATTTGAGATGGGACCTTTAAGCGATTTATAAGGTCAGGAAATTTGGACGTGGCTTAACAGCTGTCCGGGAAGAGCGCCACATAGCTCAGTTCTTCGAACCTGAATGTACTAGAACACCTACAGTGTCAGATGACATGGGTACTTTCCTGCTTAATGCAAACTTATTTTGTGGAGAGGAATCAGATACAACAGAAAGCACAATGCCAGATTACCAGTACACAACAGAGTAAGTTATTGCTTCTTCTACATATCATGGTCCGTCGACTGATGCGGAAACACAGTCTTCATTCACTGTATCATTGAAAGGTGTAGAGCCAAAAATGTTCAAATGTGTGTGAAATCTTATGGGAATTATCTGCTAAGGTCATCTGTCCCTAAGCTTACACACTACTTAACCTAAATTATCCTAAGGACAAACACACACACCCACGCACGAGGGAGGACTCGAACCTCCGCCGGGACCAGCCGACCAGTCCATGACTGCAGCGCCCAGACCGCTCGGCTAATCCCGCGCGGCAGTGTAGAGCCAGTTCCTCTTTATGAACGACCATCATCAACGAGGTGAAGATGAAAATCCGCAATGATCACGGAGTATCTCTACAAAAATGACATCAACGTGACAAAAGCATTCTCCCGGCGGGTTAAAAAAATTTTGAAAGAGAACTGCTTTACGTCACAAAAAAGAGAACATACTGTAGACGTGTGAGACACTTCGTTTGAAGATGAATATGAAACGCCTGGTCTTCTTTGGAAAGAGACCTACTCGTCAACAAGAGAATCTGATGACTTAGTAAAGTATTTAAGGGGGGTAGGACGTCAAAAGGGCTGACTTGGAGCAGGAGAGGCACCGCAGGACATTTTAATTTCCACTGTCTATACTTTTACAATTAAATCCATAAAACTTTGTCAGCATGAGCAGGAAGGATTCAGGATTCACGCTCATAGCAGTGGAAGTTCAAAAATATAACAAAATAATTTTTTTTGCATGCTAAATTTCATCATTTTTTCACTTACTATTGGTTGCATTTGTTGCTATAGGTGCACTTATCTTCATAAGTAAGAGAGACTATTCGATGAATTTTGCACAGCATACAAACCATACTTACAGTTGTGTGAAACTCTAGAATCTACTTAATTTATGAAAAAATGAATGAGCTGTTACGTTTTAAACTTCATGTTTTGAAAAAGAATCAAATTTTGTAGTTAATTATCTCAATTTTTACCACAGTTCTTAATAGATTTGGAAGATTCTAGAGTTTCATACACCTATAAGTATGGTTTGTATGCAGTGCAAAATTCATCAAAGAATCTCTGTTACTTGTGGAGAAAAATGTATCTATACCAACAAATGCAGACAATAGTAAGCGAAAAAATGATGAAAATTCAGATATATAAAAATTTATTTTGTTATGTTTTAGAATTTCCGCTGCTATGAGTGTGAATCCCTAATCCTTCCTGGTCATGCTGATAAAATTTTATGAATTTATGTGTGAAAGTATAGACAGTAGAGAATAAAATGTCCTGTGGTGCCTCTCCTGCTCCAAGTCGGCCCGTTTGACGTCCTACCCCCCTTAAAGTATATAAAATTGACCTGTAAGGAAGGTGGACTGAAGATGACTTGAATGATTATCAATGTATCGCATACTTCAGACGGAAAATGTAACATTGCCCGTTTGTGCCCCACTTGCTTTCACTCCAAGGTACGGAGTATAACCACATGCAGCATAGTGCTTACCTATATTAAAAATAATTTCAACCACGAAAACTAATTCATTAGTGATTCGTCTGTTTGTTTTATATGTGTCTGTATTGTCATACGACAAATAAATAAATAAAATTCATCATAGTCAATATATATAGTTCATGCCTTGTTTACCTTTGAAGTCCCTACCCTGGAAACTGCCACTGTTGTGTAGCTTTCTCCTTAGCTAACCCGTTATACTCCAGTTTCCCCTACACTGCCTCTAAGGAAGAAATTCACTGTGTTTTTTGGTCACACCCCTTACATACTTAAACTAAGAGATTCAGTCATCTTAATCGCTCGTCAGCTCGCCCTGCTCTCCCTCACAAACTGTGGTACTCCATTTAAAACAGAAGCTAGAGTACACGTTAAAGCAGTGCAGCCAAATAAATGCAGGCTGTGTCGCCGAGTGATGAATGCTGTCGGCAGCACCGCCATCTGGTAAGTGCAGGTGCGGTCTGGACAAGGGAGAACCTGCAGCAGTTCCCACTGGAGACAGGCCTGCCTGCTCCATCATTGGCCACTCCTCTGTCGCCGTAATCCACTTTGTTGTCCTCATCCACTCCCACTCCCACTCCTCACTCCTTGTTTTTATTTCGTTCCTTTCTCAGTCCACTCATATCTCCCTCTCTGCACGTAACGAAACTCGGCACACACTGCTCTTCTTTTATCGAAACACACACACACGCTCTCTCTCTCTCTCTCTCTCTCTCTCTCTCTCTCTCTCACACACACACACACACACACACACACACACACACACACACACACACACACACACACACACACACACCAACCAGACGAACGGAGACGGAAACCAAAGACATGCACAGTGCATTAGCAGGATGAGGATAGAGGTGGATGCAGAGACAGGCTGGAATGACGTTCCGAGCCCCTCTGGCTGCCGTATATTTCTCTCGCATCTGTCAGCTGATGCCACGACGGTGATATACAGTCACATCCAGGCCTTTCTGGAGGTATCCGCCCAGAGCCCCTGCAATCCCTAGCGACGCTCTGTCTATACCCTGCAAATGAAATTATGTTCCTATGGAAGCGTCTATTGCTCCCGGCATTCGACTTTCCTCCACTTCCTCACATATCACTCCCTCAGTCACAGTAGGCCCTACTGCACGCTAGCGACATACTAGGGTAGTTATGTTCTCCCAGACTACTTGTCTACGCTAATTTTCTAACCAGCGTTTAGGATCTCATCTGCCAACTGTGCAACGACGCGTGTTACGGCACCTTTCCCATCCCAAAACTACATTTGTTACTATTTTTTGTTCCGAAATCTAGAAGGCAAACAGAATAGTACAAACAATTGTTGTGCTCTTTTGTCCCATGACTGGTTTGCTGCAGCTCTCCCAGATACCCTATCTGTGCTAGTATCTTCACTCCGCTACTTACTGCAACCTATTACTCATCTGAACCTTCGTACTGTATTCAAACCTTGGTTTACCTCAGTTTTTACACTCAACGCTTTCCCTTAGCACCAAGTTGACGATTCCTCTTTGCATCAGGACACATGTGTTGAATTTAGAATTCATTTATGTAGATTTTTTCTACAAATAGTATTGATACTTTATGATTTATTTTTGTTTATTTTGAATTTTCTTTTATTAGTTATTTGTGTTTTAATTAGTGTTGCTTGTTTAGCTTTATTAGAGCGTACTATCAACCGACCCCTCCTCTATGTCATATAGTGCCACAAATTTTGTTTCCTTCAATACGACTCACTATCTCCTCATCAGTTATTCGATCAACCCATACAATATTTAGTTTTGTCTGTAGCACTACATTTCAGAAGCCACACCTCTCATCTTGTCTAAAGTGTTTATTGCCCACTTTTCACTTCTGTACAAGGCTATCCTCGAGAAACATACCTATAGAAAAGACTTCCAAACAAATATGTAATGCATGTAAAAAAATATCTCTTTTTCATACATTTTTAAACTTTTTGTCATAATCAGTCTGCATTTTCCATTCACTCCAATTCGATCATCATCATTTAGTTGCTGCCCAAACAGAAAAAAATATTATGTACTTTAGTTTCTGTTTTGCTACCTAATTCCTTTAGCAATGCTTGATTTTTACTCGTCTACATTCCAAGACACTTGTTTTACTGTTGTCTATGTTTAACATGTGGGCAACGGCCTTGCCGCAGTGGCTACACCGGTTCCCGTGAGATCACCGAAGTTAAGCACTGTCGGGCGTGGTCGGCACTTGGATGGGTGACCATCCAGGCCGCCATGCTCTGTTGCCAGATACCAATTGAGTAACTACTCTACCGAATAGTAGCGGTTGCGTTCAAGAATACCATCATATGGACCGGGAGAGCGGTGTGCTGATCCCCCCCCCCCCCTGCCTCTCCTATCCACATCCTCCGCTGAGGATGACACGGCGGTCGGATGGTCCCGGTAGGCCACTCGTGGCCTGAAGACGGAGGGAGTGCCACGTTTAACCTGTAACCTTTTAAGAAATCGCTGTCTATTATGTTCTAGTGCTCCTCGAAGTCCCGTGCTGTCTCTAACAGAATGACAATGTGATCGGCAAAGCGCAATGGTTTAATTATTTTCCGTGGACTTTAATTCCGTTTCCAAATTTCCCCATGATTTCTTTTATTTGTTGCTCAACGCACAGGTTATGTAACATCAAGTTTGGACTAAACTCACTTTCTTCTCAACCACCGCTTTCATTTCATGCCATTCGACTCTTACTACTGCGGTCTGATTTTTGTACAAGTTTTACATAACCTACAGTTTGTAACACTTCCGTTTATTTTAGCCGACCTTATCTGATCTGGTCGAATAGCAGCCCAATAATTATTACTAATGTGACCGTGTACCTAATGGGGCTGGCAATCTGGATTGACTGCTACGGAAGTTGTTACTTTCCAGTTCGTCTTTCTCAAATGCTGTAATAATGAAATGTCTGGTAACAAGAAAAACACCAACACAGTTTCACTAATTATGTACCTATATTCGTCTCAAAAACACAAAGAGGAGGACACAGCCACTGCCTTCGTCATACATATCTAATTACGGCTTCTTCATTTTTCATTATCGTCACACGTTAATCCATCACTGCACTCCAACACTGCAATCCAACACTGCAATCCAAAGTGATGCCGGCGCGGTAGACGCGAAACCAAAATATCGGCACTATAATGTCACTAATCACTTTCGTAATAATACTTCTTCACCTTCCCGATATTTTTCTAGTGCAAAGGGGTTAAACCACGGCGATGGCAACTCCCTTTGTCGTTAAAGCCTGGCATTACCACAACTGGCCTCCACACACCTCTACCCGCAACGTGGCACTCTCTGAACTCCACACTCGCTCTCGCAACACGACATAATCGATTGTTTGCCCTATCGACCTGTGCCGAGTGCAAATTTATAGTAAGGGCATACGGACCCCTTACAAGTTCACTAGGTTTTATCTCTGCTTCCTTCAGAATTATAGTCTGTAGTCCAGTCAAATTTACCAATAGCTAAATCTAAACGTACAAATTATATAAAGGGATATTTGCCGTTCTTCAGTCCATCTTCTAAGGTAAGATGTAAAGTCAGGACTGCTTTCTAGGTTTCTTCAGATCTCCAGAATCCAATTTAATCCCCAACGAGGGTGGTCTCTATGAGCCATTCTATTCTTCTGTAAATAATTATTGTTTGTATCGTGAATGCAATACATTTAAACCTACAAGTAAGTAACACTGACAATTGTATCAACTGCCTCCTTTGTTACACTGAAGCGCCAAACAAACTGGTACTGACGTGCAGATTCAAATATAGGGATATGTTAACAGGCACAATACGGCTGCGGTCGGCAACGATTATATAAGACAACAAGTATCTGGTGCAGTTGTTGCATCGGTTACCGCTGCTACAATGGCAGTTTATCTGGATTTAAGTGAGTTTCAACTTGGTGTTATAGTCTGCGCACGAGCCATGGGACACAGCATCTCCGAGGTAGCATTGAAGTGGGGATTTTCCCGTACGACCATGTCACGAGTGTACCACGATTATGAGGTAACTGGTAAAAACGCTGCGGCAGGAAAAAGATTCTACGAGAACGAGACCAACGACGACTGAAAAGAATATTTCAACGTGACAGAAGTGCAAGCCTTCCGCAAATTGCTGCAGATTTCAGTGCTGGGCCATCAACAAGTGTCAGCGTGTGAACCATTCAACGAAACATCATGAGTATGTGCCTTCGGAACTTTAGGCTTCGCCTGGACCCGTCAACACCGACATTGGACTGTTGATGACTGAAAACTTGTTGCCTGGTCGGACGAGACAGGATTCAAATTATATAGAGCGGATGTACGTGTACGAGTATGGTGACATCATAATGAATCAGTGGGCTCTGCATTTCAGCAGGGGACTGTTCAAGCCGCCGGAGGCTCTGTAATGATGTAGGGGTGTGTGCAATTGGAGTGATATGGGGCCCCTGATAAGCCTAGATACGACTCTGATAGTTGACACGTGCGTAAGCATCCTGTTGGATCACTGCATCGATTCGTGTCCATTGTGCATTCCGACGGACATGGGCAATCCCAGCACGACAATGGAACACCCTACACGTCCAGAATTTCTATATAGTGGCTCCAGGAAGACATGTTTAAACACCTGCGCTGGGCACCAAACTCCTCAGACGTGATCGTTATAGAGCGTGTCTGAGATCTCTTGCAAAGTGGTGTTCTGAAGAGATTTCCCATCCCTCTTACCGTTACGGATTTATGGACAGTCCTGCAGGATTCATGGTGTCAGTTCCCTCCAACACTGCATCAGAAATTAATCAGGTCCATGCCAGGTCGTGTTGTGGCACTTCTGCGTGCTCGCGGGGGCCCTAAACGATATTAGACAGGTGTAAGAGTTTCTTTGGCTCGTCATTGTAGTTTTCTTTGATAGCTTTGCCTTCTTGTAGTTGGCGATGATTTCGCATATGTGATACCTGTTACACAGCAGGTGGAATTGAGGCCCTGAGAACCATGAGGGTCGAAAACAGAACCGTCGATTTTGCGATTCTAATATGCACGAATGCTGCAGCCATCTATGGGTCTTACAGTGAACAAACTTTTTGCATACTCTTTGCCGACATTTACGTAAATCTGTCTCACCGATTTCTGTGACATACATTCCCTATATAACCAAAGCACGAAGTATAACATTGTTACTGTGAACTGCAATTTGGCTATCTAGAGTTGCCAACATAATTTGGTTTGTGTAACACGCACGTAAACAGATGGCTGTAGTAGCGCGTACACAAGGTGTAAAAGGGCAGTGCATTGGCGGAGCTTTCATCTGTATTTAGTAGATTCATTTGAAGAGGTTTCGGACGTGATTATAGCCGCACGACTAGAATTACCAGTTTTGAACTCGGAACGGAAGTTGGAGCTGGGAGCAAACGACATTCCTTTTCGTAAATCGTTAGGGAACTCATTATTCCGAGATACACAGTGTTTAGAGTGTGCCGAGAAAACTAAATTTGAGGCGTCAGATCTTATAAAGGAGCCCAGTGTGGATCAGACCACTATCTAGTTAAAATGAAGTCTTTCTGGCCATGGAAGAATGCAAGGAGTGATACAAGTAACATAAATAAAACAAACCAGACTGAGAAAGATGAAAATTTACCTTTTAATATTGACAGCCTACAAGACGAAAGTATCAGAACACTCTTTGCGGCCAGGATGGAAAGGAAACTGGTTGAATCATTTGAAGGAAGTACAGAGGAAATATATGACTATATAAAAGCTAATGTGAAAATCATAGCAACGGAGGTGTTGGGTAAAAAAGATAGCAACCACAACCGTGCAGCAGAGTGGTGGTCAGAGGAACCAGAGGTCCTCGTTAGAGAAAAACGAAATGCGTTCCTTCAGTGGTTGAATGATAAATCAGAAGAAACAAGATCAATATACAAGGAAAAGAAGAATGAAGTGATGGAAAAAATAAGGATGTCAAAAAATGAAGCATGGGAAAGAACATGTGCCAAGGTGAATAGCAAATTAGGATTTGGGAGAGGAAAAGAAGCATGGTCAGTATTGAAAGGGCTTCGACAGGATACAAAAAGCAAAACTAATCTCCAACTGATAACACAAAAGGAATGGGAAGAGTATTTCCAAAAATTATTAAATGAGGACAGAGAAGAATGTCTAGAAGAAGGAACAGGGGAAGATAAAGGACATGAAGATGATGAGATCCAGATTTTGGAAAGTGAAGTACTTCAGGCGTTGAGAACAGGAAAGAATGGTAAATCACCGGGACCAGGCAATATCAGTCTGGAGTGTCTGAAATATGGTGGTGACAAAATTGTGAAACTGATAACACAGCTCTTCAACAAAATGATACATGGAGATTCAATACCCAACGAGATGAAGCTAGGTTACATTAATACAATATTTAAGAAAGGGGATCGCAAAATTTGTTCAAACTATCGAGGAATTTGTGTTACAAACACATTAATTAGAATTTTGCGAAAGTAATTAAAAACAAACTGGTAAAAAATTTTAGAACCCAAGAAGAACAATGTGGATTCACGGTTGGGAGATCATGTGTAGACCATATTTTCACATTACCACAGATTTTGGAGAAACATAGGGAAAAATCCAAAAATATAGGATTAATTTTCATAGATCTAGAAAAAGCATATGATACTGTTCCAAGAAAATTACTTTGGAGAGCACTACATATGGCAAACATAAACCCTCCCTTGATTAAAATAATACAACAGATGTATAAAGATAACATTTACCAAGTGAAAGTTGGTAATAAACTTTCACAGAAATTTAGAACAAGCAAAGGCCTTTTACAAGGCTGTCCCATGTCACCATCATTATTTAAAATCTATATAGATATTAGCCTTAGAACATGGTCTCGTAAATGTAATAGTATGGGATTAGAAATAAGAGATGGAGTTTACCTACATCATTTATTATTTGCTGATGATCAAGTAGTCGTAGCACAAGATGGGGAGGATGCTAACTATATGTGCAATCAACTAGCAGTAGCATACAAGACTTGAGGTTTGAAGATTAATTACCAAAAAACAGAATACTTGACTAATGATTCCGATGAGCTATACATTGAAGGAAAGAAAATCAAAAAGATAAACACTTTCTTTTATTTAGGATCCATTTTAGAAATCGATGGAAAATCAGTCAGAAATCAATAAAAGAATTAGTAGCGGACGGAGGGTCATTGGGATGCTTAACTCAGTCTTATGGAGCAGGAATGTAATGAGCAGAACTAAAAAACTAATATACAAATCCATATTAGAGTGTGTGGTTCTGTATGGAACGGAGACCTGGACAATTAACATGAAGCACATTAAAAAATTACAAGCTCTAGAGATGAACCTTTGGAGAAGATCGGCAAGAATCTCCAGGAAAGAAAAGATAAGGAACACCGAAGTAATAAGGAGAATGGAAATAAAATAAAGAATATATGACGTAATGGATAGGAAGAGATTACAGTGGTACGGGCATGTACGACGAATGGAGGAAACCAGAATTAATACTGGAGTGGGAACCGGAGGGGAGAAGAAGGACGGCCTATGACAACCTGGCTCCAAAATGTACAGCACATAATGAGGAGAATGGGCGCAGAGGAAGAGGACACACAAGATCGAAACACCTGGAGATATATTTTGAGATTATAGTTTCAGAACGTTTATTGTTTATATTGTAATTTCCAAGTAAATTATTATGTTGGAGATAAGCCTCTGTAATGAGGAAAAGCTCAAAATAATAATATATTCCTCTCAACACGGACAACGGAGTGGACAACGGTCTCACTTAACGACCGAGAGCAGCGGCATTTACGTAAAGTTGTCAGTGCTAAAAGAAGAAGTAGCAATGCGTGAGATAATCGTAGGAATCAACGTGGGACGTACGACAAACATACCGTTTAGGACAGTGCGGCGTAATTTAGCGTTAATGGGCTATGGCGGCAGACCACTGACGCGAGAATCTTTGATAACAGCACGAAATCACCTTAGACGACTGGAGAAACACAGTCCGTTCAGATGAGTCCCAATTTCAGTTGGTAAGAGCTGATAGTCGGGTTAAAGTGTGGCGCAGGCTTCACCAATCCATTGACCAAGATGTCGACAAAGTACTGTGCAACGGGATAGTGGCTCCATATCGGGGTGTGTCTGTGTTGTTTTTACATGGAACACCCGAACCGAACAATGACTGGAAATGGTTATGTTCGGCTTACAAGTTTAATGTTTACAAAAATGTATATTTCGCTAACGTTTGCCTCTGTACTTTGGCGCTCACGGTTCTCAGTGCTTCAATTGTTTCCTCTTCGCTGACGCTTCGTAAGCTCTCAGTAATTACAGGAGAAACAACTGTACTGCCATAATTCCCAGGAATCAGTCCATAGCAGTAAACGGCTATCTCGCACTTAATCCTCTCGTAGTTGCAGGCTGTCCATCTAACGACTTCCTCGGGCAACAATAACACATTTTTTTATGCTTCGTGAAATTATTTACCGAATTTAAAAGTTTAAAATGCTGTCATAACCTCATAATCGGAAGGCGTTATCCTACTTTAAATAATAAGAGAATGTACCATGTGTTGAAGTTAGAAACTGTATAAATGCCTTGAGTCAGCGCAACTCACAGCGGGAAAGTTATCAAGACTATATTCATTCAGTACTTGACAGCTATTAGAGATTTCCATCAAATATTACAAATAACTTCGAACCCTAAAGAAACTGTTTTTCGCTGACTTCCAACAGAAAATAAAGAAAGGGAAGAAGATTATCTTTCACTACGTTTTCACTTTTCTTCCAGTATAGCTTGAATACGAGGCATGGCTCTTTAATTTATGATTTCTGTACTAGCAGCGCAATGTGAAACACGATTTTCACACGGTAGCCACATACGCCACTGAATGTACCGGTGTGCGACAAAAAGTTCAATAGCTATGATGTCATGAATATCAAGAAGTTTAAATACTAAATTTCGCATAAAATGAAGCCCTAATTACACTTACTCTGTTTCAAGCGGATTTGAGAATAGAAGCACTTAGCGACTTGGAACGAACTTTACCAGTAATCCCCGTCCCCCTAGTCTAGTGAGTTGAATTCCCATGCATAAATCAGCTTCTAACGTCTGATTACTTTACAAGTAAGTTAGTGTGTTAAACAGTTCACGTTAAGTATGTAAGAGCGGATTACTGTAGAAAAGGTTTGAAATTCTGTTTAAAGTTTGTTGGAAGTCGTGAAGTGCTCTCATCCTCAAATAACGGAAGAATATAATCCAGTTATTTGCGCACCATTACTTACGCTGCCCCGGACAAACACTTAGTTTCCAACTGTAGTACTCACTTTACTCTGCTAAGCGCTAAGCATCTATACAACGTAATGAGTAGATTTATTCACCTCTAGGATGTGCAACTCTTGTCCTTTAGCCGGCCTCGGTGGCCGTGCGGTTCAAGGCGCTGCAGTCCGGAACCGCGGCACTGCTACGGTGGCAGGTTCGAATCCTGCCTCGGGCATGGATGTGTGTGATGTCCTTAGGTTAGTTAGGTTTAAGTAGTTCTAAGTCCAAGGGGACTGATGACCTAAGATGTTGAGTCCCATAGTGCTCAGAGCCATTTGAACCAATCTTGTCCTTTCTTTCCGCGTTTGCGATTTACTCATAATTCTAGGACATGGGTTCCGCCTTTTTACAAACACATTGTTTTTGTTTTTACCCAGGACTGTGTTCTGAGGTTTTTAGGAGTTGGAGACACCTACAGATAAATACAACAGATCAGAAATAGATGAATTTTCATGCAATACTTGTCAATCAGTATACGTAGGACAAACCATGCAGGAACTTCAAAACAAGATACTCAGAACACCTCAGAGCCCTAAAAACTAACGGAATACATAGCACATTCGCTGACCACCTTATAGCCCATAACCACAACGCAACTAAAATAGCAACAGACTAAAAAATACAGAAATCCAGCCAAAGCCTATACCTCAAACTGGCAACGGAAGAGAAGTCCACCTACAGAACGCAGTAGCAGAAAGCAAATAAATTTTAAATACAAACACTACACTCTGTAAATGCACATTATTTAACACATAAAAGCAACTTTATAGAAAAGGCAACACGAACAGCTAAAGGAGGTCACACACACACACACACACACACACATACACACACACACACACACACACACACACACACACACACACACAGAGCGAGAGAGAGAGAGAGAGAGAGAAAGTAAACAGAATTAAATATCGGCACGAAACTCTCTCGGGAACAAATGAACGCCGACGGGGTGGGGAAATACAATAACATAGTGCTCCCCGCGTTTTACGAAATGAAAAGGCGTTTAGAAAGAACGAAATTACGCGAATTACATTAATGTGTGTGAACAGTATCCCAGAACACAAAGGGAGAAGCATCAGTCACAACAAAACCTCAGTAATAACAAGTGTCTGCACAAAACATTTTGGCACACCAAAACCACGTTTTTTTTAAAAAAATCAAGGGGCTGATGATATTCACATTTACATCCTTTGGTTTGCAGATAAGCTATCAGTGCAGAACCCCATACAGTTGGTCCTGCGAAACCATATAATGTCAAATAACGTAAGAAACAAAACGAACAAAAACCATCTTTAGGCCTTACTTTGTTAGATCAGTCACATACTAAAAGTTTTCACTTTTTACACACACTGATGATGGCACAGAGACGCTGAGACATGTTTGGCTAAAAAGAATAAGGGTGTGTTTGCATAAAGGCGGAACCTATATTCTATACTTCATGAGTAGATAATGAGTGCATTTTAAATTTTTAAATTCGGTTGATAATTACATAAAATATTGAGAATCATGTTATTGGCCCTACCTGAATCCGTTGCGTTGGAAACTTGCCAATCTTACATTGTTACAGGACAACAGTTTAGTAATGTAGATTCCTAGCTAAAGTTACAGATTCTAGCAGGATCTTCCTACTTCTAGTTACGTCTGTTTCTAATACTGACAGCTGGACTACACTGGGATTCAACAGGCTATATTTCAAGAGCACTGGAGAATTATGTGATGACAGCCATGGAACGACAGGTTTTTCAAGATTCATCCACTCTTACAAGAGTATATCTTTCTGTTTTTTAAGTAAGATTCATCCACTCTCACAAGAGTATATTTTCCTCGCAAATTAAGACAGGAACTATGGGTAGATTTTATTTTATTCATCGAAACTAACAGATTTGATCACGGACCTGAATATGTTAAAAAAACTGGTTTATCCACAACTGTGAAAACAGGCGGAAAATTCATTTTTGGGCGTGACGGAACAGCATCGCTCTGGTGCCTCCATGTTACCCTAAGAATGAACTGCTTCTTCGATGTACAATTTCTAAGAATTATTCAGATTTAACTGTAAACCATCGGCCTCTAATGTCACCTGATTTTACGGTATTTACAAGACGGTACTTTAACGCAGGTAAAAGATATAGGATAAGGTTTCCTAAATGTGACACAAAATCAGCGAAGTAGTCTGCATTTTTGAAAGATAAAGATTAACTCTTTCGAAAAAGTTGCTAGCTTGGTGGCCAAGCAAGGATTTCGCAAGCACGTGTGGGAGCGTGTGGGTGGTAAAAATGTAAATGAGCGTACGGCATTGTGGGCCGGGAGTCCCCTATTCGGGGGAGTGCGGCCGCCGATGGCATATACTTATTGCATTCGACGCCACGTTGGGCGACTTGCGCGTCGGAGATGGGGATGAAATGATGATGACAACACAACACCCAGTCCCTGAGGGGAGGAAAATGTCCTGCCCCAGCTGAGAATCGAACTGGGCCCCCTAGGGGTGGCATTCCGCCGCACTGACCACTCAGCAAACGGGGACGGACACTTGTGGGTGGGAATTATCTCGTTGAAACATAAGCCCTTGGTGGCTTGCTATGAAGGCAACAAAACGGGGCGAAGAATATTGAGGACAGAATGAAATTTTCACTCTGCAGCGGAGTGTGTGCTGATATGAAACTTCCTTGCAGATTAATACTGTGTGTCGAACCGATACTCGAACTCGGGACCTTTGCCTTTCGCGGGCAAGTGCTCTACCATCTGAGCTACCCAAGTAAGACTCACACCCCGTCCTCACAGCTTTATTTCTGCCAGTACCTCGTCTCCTACCTTCTAAGCTTCAAAGAAGCTCTCCTGCGATGCTCCAGAACTAGCACTCCTGGAAGAAAATATATCGTGGAGACAGGGATTTGCACAGCCAGGGCAATGTTTCCAGAATAAAATTCGTTCTGTCCGCGAAAGGCAAAGGCCCCGAGTTCGAGTATCTGTCCGGCACACACTTTTCATTTGCGAGGAAGTTTAATACTGAGGACGTTTGGAGCATTATGGGCAAGTCCTCCATCCAGCTCGGGACACTGACGATCTCACTCGCCATATGGACATAACTTTTCACGACAATCCTCAGGACAATATAAACCCGTCTGTCAGTACTGATTGCTGACATGAGGACTAGAGGCGAATCAACGCGTTATTGACTTGCTCAGCTTCTGAAGCCGTATCTTTTGAGTAAATCATTCAATTATTTATGAAACTATGTTCATCTCTTTGTCTGTACAGGTACTTCATTTCTACCGATTTCCATCCCATTCCGATAATTCCTTCGTGATGGGTAGTTTTTGGTTTTAATGTGCACTTCGTGTCTATTGACCTTCGTCAGACGCCGTCTGATCCTGAAAAATTGGAAATTTGTGGTCAAGTCTTGTGGGACCAAACTGCTGAGGCCACCGGTCCCCTAAGCTTACACAATATTTAATCTAACTAAATTATGCTAAGGATGACACACACACACCCATGCCCGAGGGAAGACTCGACCCCCCGACGGGGGAAGCCTCGCGGACTGTGACAAGGCGCCAGAGACCGCTCAGTTACCACGCGCGACCATCCGATTCTGATAATACACGGTATTTAGCAACAACTTTTTTCACAAATTTATTGTAACGTACAAAAACCACTATCTAGATACATATGTGGGTGCTACGTTGTAAACAATAGCTACTTTGTTGCATTATACAGTGGTTACTACGAAACTTGCTATTTACAATGAACAAACGTATTACAGTTCTCGGCCTCTTAGCCGCTCCGGATTTCCGAGAGCGTTGCCCGTCCCTAACCGCGAGGAGGTGAGCCATCTACTGTCTTAGAAAACCACTGTCGTTTTACATTGGTTTTTCTTCCCTCCTCCATCCTTATTTAACACAAAGACTACTTTACAAAAGAATCTACTGCTACACAATGTAAAACAAAACTTGCGCTTCTGCGATATATACAAAGCTGTTTTACATCAAATCTAGTACTACTACAAAAGAAAAACTGAACTTCCGCTTCTGCGCTAACATAACCAAAACAAAGATTTTTACAAACAAACAGAAGATAGAGAAAATCAGTTTATAGGGGAACTCAGGGCGAAACGGGATATTTAATGTTTAACAATATCTATAAAACAAGGAAACACAAGGAAACACTTCTTAAAGTGATAAAAAACACCTTGTAGTGTATCCTAATGTACCTTATTTTAAAATCACTTAAAACAATACATTTTGCATTATTTACAATTTTTCAAAGAAAGTCTTGCATATTTCCCGTTCCGCCCCACCCACGGGGCAGATTGGGATAAGGATATTTTTTGTTAAATTATTGGATAAACGTTGAATTAGAATTACGAATATCGTATTAAACTATTACAAAATGTTCTATAACAGGCAATTCAGACTAAGGAATGTGTAATTCAAACAATTAAAAAGTCATTCTTCAAAATAAGAAAATATTTTAATATTCTGAAAAATGTACAATGCTTACTAACCACCAAACCACTAACTACTAGCCCTTTCGACAATAGTCACAAATCAGTTTTTCCTCTTCATCTTCACTGTCTATGCCAGCACATGGATTGTGTGCCCACTTGAAACACCTCTGGCATGCGACCCAGCCCTCACTAGAAACGGAGTAGAAGTCCCCACAGTAGAGACACTCATCATCCTCTCTCTCTCTGATTCTCTCTTCTGCATCATCTTCTTCCTTTTATTTTTCTTAAGGTCTTTGATGTCCTCTGTTTTGGTTTTTTTTGAGTGTACAGTTTGATATTTTTGCCTTAAGTTGCGTTGCACCTGACGTCTCTGTCCTGACATTTGTTCTTATTAGTGCTCCCTCCTCCTTTCTGTAGGCCTTCTTTACGTGCGACAGAATTCTACAGTTCCTTCTTACAGGGAGAATCTGTTAATACGGCGGTTTTTCCTTTTCGTCTTGTACTCCACCGAGTATTTTGGCAGATTAGTGGGATTGGAATGACAGCCTCGGGCGATATCTGGAAAGCAGAAGAAAAAAAAAAATTCGGTTCAAATGGCTCTGAGCACTATGGGACTTAACATCTGAGGTCATCAGTCCCGTAGAAGTTAGAAGTACTTAAACCTAAGTAACCTAAGGACATCACACACATCCATGCCCGAGGGAGAATTCGAACCTGCGACCGTAGCGGCCGCGCGGTTCCAGACTGAAGCGCCTAGAACCGCTCGTGGAAAGCTGAGTTGTTCGGTGAACATAGTTGGTTGGGAGAGTCTGGCATCCATGAACATCCAGGCTGGGTTTGTTTTCTATTTGGAGCAAAATACGACGAGGCAGAACGGGACACTATCCCATTCTGCCCCGGCCCGTTCCGCCCCAAGAGCACTTTTGAGGTTAACAACTTTTATGGAGTGTAATAACTGACGCATTTAAACGAATTAAATAAAAAAAGTATAACAAATGCCATGCACTTTAAGGGAATGTGTCATTTTAGGGTATACAATTAACAATAAACAGCTTACCTGGCGTTGAAATTCACCAAACGTTAGAACAATGCAAGCGGTAACGTGACGGACAACAATTCACTTAGATCTCACGCTTCAAACTAAACCAGAATGGCTGCCCTCATTTCCCTTCCTTTCGGAGTAATAGTTATATGCCCATACAACAGGTTGCAACACTGTCCAGTCTATGAAAGAGCAATTTCTCATTATTCCTCGCTATCCCGTTCTGCCCCGAGTTCCCCTACCAAGTGTTAACAATGTGTACAATTTCAATTTACAACTGATTGTCTGGTTGATTTTATGTGTCTTGATCGAGATTTCCATTAGAAAACTCCCTTGGGGCATCACTCATGTCTATGTTTCCATAGACTGGGGATCCCCTTCATCATCTTCCATCTTGCCGTCTTTGCGTTCCCCAGACCATGTATGACCCCCACTGAAGACAGGCGGCAGACACCCTCGCCAACGGCCAGAAGACGAGAACCCACCATTCCGCACTCCATGGGGCTGTGACTGTTGGTTTTTGCAACTGATGATGCACAATACTCCTGAGTAAGTCCTGAGGAGTACGGCTTTTCTCAAGTAATTCAGTAATTTTATTCAAGTATTAATTTTGCAAACTATGAAACTTGGCCAACTAGATTTCGTAATATGTTGTTCAAAAATAGATCAAATGGCTCTCAGCACTATGGGAAATGGGTGCCACATGAATTGAATGAAAGACAGATGGAAAACCGAAAAACCATTTGTCAAATTTTGCTTCAAAGACATGAAAGAAAATCAATTTTGCATCGAATTGTTACTGGAAATGAAAAATGGATTTATTTTAAGAATCATAAACGGGAAAAATCATGGGTTATTCCGGGACAACCATCAACATGGACTGCAAAACCAGATAGATTCGGCAAGAAGACAATGCTCTGTGTTTGGTGGGATCAGAAAGGTGTGGTCTATCATGAGCTAAAACCCGGTGAAACTGTGAATAGTAATCGCTACAGACAAGTCATCAATTTGAAGTATGCATTGATCGGAAAAAGACTAGAATGGGCCAGAAGACACGGCAAAATAATTTTTTTACACAACAATGCACCTGCACACAAAGCAAAACTGGTTCAGGATACAATCAAAATACTAGGCTGCGAAGTGCTACCCAACCCGCCGCATTCACCAGACTTGGCCCCTTCCGACTACCATTTGTTTTCATCAATGGGACACGCATTGGCTGAGGAACACTTCGATTCCTGATTGGTTTGCTTCAAATGACGAACATTTCTATTGGCGTGGTGTCCACAAATTTCCAGAAAGGTGGTCAAAATGTATAGAAAGCAATGGTCAGTACTTTGAATAAAATGTTTTTACTTTTCAGTTCAAAATTAGTGTTTCATTTTCACAAAAAAATGCTCATTTTATACCGGTACACCTGGTATATAGGGTAGGCACCGTGTCCCGTTAAAAAGTGAACAATACCTGGTGTTGGTGTAAAATGTTTCATTCTTAACATTCCTGAACATAAGGAAGGATGGCATAGACCCTCTTTCCTCTGTCGGATAGCTGTAACTGCTGCTGGCATAGGTGTAATGTTCTTTGTTTAATGTCTTTAACACTGTTAAGGTGTTCACCCATAATGGTTGTTACACGTTGGGGTTCTCTCTTATTTAACCGGTAAATAGCTGCATGCTATCTTATTGCAAGCTTGCACAGGATAGAGTAGCATGGAGAGCTGCATCAAACCAGTCTCAGGACTGAAGACCACAACAACAACAACATCTTATTGCAAGGTCCAGGGGACAAAGCCCCGTTAAACACATAAAGAGCGTCCGTGGGGGTGGCACCAAAGGCACCAACACATCTTAGAATTACATTTCGCTCTATACGTCTAAACATTAAGGGGGTAGGACGTCAAACGGGCCGACTTGGAGCAGGAGAGGCACCACAGGACACTTTAATTTCTACTGTCTATACTTTTACAAATAAATTCATAAAACTTTGCAAGCATGATCTGGAAGGATTCAGGACTCATACTCATAGCGGTGGATGCTCAAAAACATAACAAGATACATTTTTTTGTGTGTGAAATTTCATCATTCTTTCACTTACTACTGGCTGCATTTGTTGCTATAGGTACACTTTTCTTCCTAAGTAAGAGAGATTCTTCGATGAATTTTACACAGCATACAAACTATAGTTACATGTGTCTGGAACTCTAGAGTTTTTTTAATTTATGATGAAATGAATGAACTGTTACATTTTAAACTTCATGTTTAGAAAAAACTGAAATTTTATAGTTAATTATCTCAATTTATACCACAGTTTTTAATAGATTTGCAAAATTCTAGAGTTTCATACACCTGTAAGTACTGCTAGTAGTAAGTGAAAAAATGTTGAAATTTCACATGTAAAAAAAGGTACTTTGCTATGTTTTTGAACTTACACTGCTATGAGTGTGAGTCCTCAATCCTTCTTGGTCATGCTGACAACGTTACATGACTTTATTTCAAAAAGTATAGACATTCAAAATTAAAATGTCCTGTGGTGCCTCTCCTGCTCCAAGCCGGCTCGTTTGACGTCCTACCCCCCTTAAAGAAGGTTCAAAAAAAAAAAAAAAAAAGGTTCAAATGGCTCTGAGCACTGTGGGACTTAACATCTCAGGTCATCAGTCCCCTGGAACTTAGAACTACTTAAGCCTAAATAAACTAAGGACATCACAAACATCAATGCCCGAGGCAGGATTCGAACCTGTGACCATAGCGGTCGTGCGGTTCCAGACTGAAGCGCCTAGAACCGCTCGGCCAACAACGGTCGGCCTTAAAGCAGGCTTGACCTGAATGAGTCTTTGCGCCGAGGCGCTGGAACCATACCCCACAATCGGCACCAGTATGCAATTGTTATACATTTTTGTTGATACTGGAGGAACATGAAAACGCTGTTGGGCAATACTGATTAACTTGTTCAACACTGCCAACGCCCTGCCAGCCACAAGGCCAATGTGCGGACCATAACTCCATGCCTCGCCGATAAGGACGCCTAAGTATCTGGCTGTGCACGATCTTAGTAACAAGTAGCCTTACAGCCAGACAAGCTTTAATAAGAGTCAACGATTCGCCGAATAGTGAACGACTGCACGGCCGCAATTCTCAGACTCGCCGTGCTGGCGCAAGAACGCCACGAAGGAAGGAAAGCCGTTATAGCACAGACGCAAAAGCGCCGCCTTTATGTGTAATGTAGGCAGACCGCAACATTAGCATCGCATTCGCTCCCTTTCTGATCTGTGTAGGCTGCGTAAGGCCTGTTGACGGTGGGTGGCGCCGCATAATCTCGCCTCCCTTTATCCGGAGAACCCACAACGGCCGGTTCGGACGGCTGGCAGGTCCAATCGGATTAGGCGCTCGCGCCCTCTCCACTGTCACGCGGCCACTTCACGGCGCGACCTTGGGACCGCACTCTGCGTTGGCCTCTGCGTCCGGCTCCTTGAGATGCAGCCCGCCTACCGCGGGATTACGCCGCCATCCACTTAGCCGGCTGTCTGCAAAAGGGAGCCGGCGGAAGAAGGATGTGTAGGTGGCAGGGGGGGGGGGGGGAATAAGGCTCTGCAGCGGACGTTTCTTTATTCAGCGGCTTTCTGTCGCATCGAGACACAGCGTGGTAGCAACAGGAAAATCCAGCTTTTTAATATACAGCGATCGAGAGGAGTATATCCAACAACTCTGTCAATGTCGACTGCTTACATAAGGCCAATAGGTGGACTAACTTGCAATTGACTTGCTCAGTTTATCTAGCTCTTCCTTTTGGTTGAATCATCCAATTTCTTCTGAAATTGTAGTCATTTGTTAGTACGTATAATCAGAATCGACAGCAGACCAACACCGACAACGATAGTTCAGGTATACATGCCGCCGTCGCAAGCTGAAGATGAACAGATAGAGAAAATGTATGAGGATATTGAAAGGGTAATGCAGTATGTAAAGGGGGACGAAAATCTAATAGTCGTGGGCGACTGGAATGCAGTTGTAGGGGAAGGAGTAGATGAAAAGGTTACAGGAGAATATGGGCTTGGGACAAGAAATGAAAGAGGAGAAAGGCTAATTGAGTTCTGTAACAAGTTTCAGCCAGTAATAGCGAATACCCTGTTCAAGAATCACAAGAGGAGGAGGTATATTTGGAAAAGGCCGGGAGATACGGGAAGATTTCAGTAAGACAGAGATTCCGAAATCAGATACTGGATTGTAAGGCGTACCCAGGAGCAGATATAGACTCAGATCACAATATAGTAGTGATGAAGAGTAGGCTGAAGTTCAAGACATTAGTCAGGAAGAATCAATCCGCAAAGAAGTGGGATACGGAAGTACTAAGGAATGACGAGATACGTTTGAAGTTCTCTAACGCTATAGATACAGCAATAAGGAATAGCATAGTAGGCAGTACAGTTGAAGAGGAATGGACATCTCTAAAAAGGGCCATCACAGAAGTTGGGAAGGAAAACATAGGTACAAAGAAGGTAGCTGCGAAGAAACCATGGGTAACAAATACTTCACTTGATTGATGAAAGGAGGAAGTACAAACATGTTCCGGGAAAATCATGAATACAGAAATACAAGTCGCTGAGGAATGAAATAAATAGGAAGTGCAGGGAAGCTAAGACGAAATGGCTGCAGGAAAAATGTGAAGACATCGGAAAAGATATGATTGTCGGAAGGACAGACTCAGCATACAGGAAAGTCAAAACAACCTTTGGAGACATTAAAAGCAACGGTGGTAACATCAAGAGTGCAACGGGAATTATACTGTTAAATGCAGAGGAGAGAGCAGATAGGTGGAAAGAATACATTGAAAGCCTCTATGAGGGTGAAGATTTCTCTGATGTGATAGAAGAAGAAACAGGAGTCGATTTAGAAGAGATAGGGGATCCAGTATTAGAATCGGAATTTAAATGAGCTTTGGAGGACTTACGGTCAATTAAGGCAGAAGGGATAGATAACATTCCATCAGAATTTCTAAAACCATTGTGGGAAGTGGCAACAAAACGACTATTCACGTTGGTGTGTAGAATATATGAGTCTGGCGATATACCATCTGACTTTCGGAAAAGCATCATCCACACAATTCCGAAGACAGCAAGAGCTGCCAAGTACGAGAATTATCGCACAATCAGCTTAACAGCTCATGCATCGAAGCTACTTACAAGAATAGTATACAGAAGAATGGAAAAGAGAATGCGCTAGGTGACGATCAGTTTGGCTTTGGGAAAAGTAAAGGGACGAGAGAGGCAATTCTGACGTTACGGCTAATAATGGAAGCAAGGCTAAAGAAAAATCAAGATACTTTCATGGGATTTGTCGATCTGGAAAAAGCGTTCGACAATATAAAATGGTGCAAGCTGTTCGAGATTCTGAAAAAAGTAGGGGTAAGCTATAGGGAGAGACGGGTCATATACAATATGTACAACAACCAAGAGGGAACAATACGAGTGGACGATAAAGAACGAAGTGCTCGTATTAAGAAGGGTGTAAGACAAGGCTGTAGCCTTTCGCCCCTACTCTTTAATCAGTACATCGAGGAAGCAATGATGGAAATAAAAGAAAGGTTCAGGAGTGGAATTAAAATACAAGGTGAAAGGATATCAACGATACGATTCGCTGATGACATTGCTATCCTGAGTGAAAGTGAAGAAGAATTAAATGATCTGCTGAACGGAATGAACTGTGTAATGAGTACACAGTATGATTTGAAAGTAAATCGGAGAAAGACGAAGGTAATGAGAAGTAGTAGAAATGAGAACAGCGAGAAACATAACATCAGGATTGATGCTCACGAAATCAATGAAGTTAAGGAATTCTGCTACCTAGGCAGTAAAATAGCCAATGATGGACGGAGCAAGGAGGACATCAAAAGCAGACTCGCTGTGGCAAAAAAGGCATTTCCGGCCAAGAGAAGTCTACTAATATCAAATACCGGCCTTAATTTGAGGAAGAAATTTCTGAGGATGTACGTCTGGAGTACTGCATTGTATGGTAGTGAAACATGGACTGTGGGATAACCGTAACAGTTGAGAATCGAAGCATTTGAGATGTGGTGCTATAGACGAATGTTGACAATTAGGTGGACTGATAAGGTAAGGAATGCGGAGGTTCTACGCAGAATCGGAGAGGAAAGGAATATGTGGAAAACACTGATAAGGAGAAGGGACAGGATGATAGGGCATCTGCTAAGACATGAGGGAATGACTTCCATGGTACTAGAGGGAGCTGTAGAGGGCAAACACTGTAGAGGAAGACAGAGATTGGAATACGTCAAGCAAATAATTGATGACGTAGGTTGCAAGTGCTACTCTGAGATGAAGAGGTTAGCACAGGAAAGGAATTCGTGGTGGGCCGCATTAAACCAGTATTCCGAACAGGCCATGAAGGCCCAAAGGTACAGAAGGCACCGACCGGCCGCCGTGTCATCCTCAGCACACAGGCGTCACTGGACGCGGATATGGAGGGGCATGTGGTCGGCACACCGCTCTCTTGGCCGAATTTCAGTTTCCGAGACCGGAGCCGCTACCTCACAATCAAATAGCTCCTCAGTTTGCCTCACAAGGGCTCAGTGTACCCCGCTTGCCAACAGTGCTCGGCAAATCGGATGATCACTCGTCCAACTGCTAACCCTGTCGAACAGCGCTTAAATTGGGTGATCTGACGGGAACGGGTGATACCACTGCGGCAAGGCCGTTGGCAGTTTACATTATAGTGAACTCAATATTAAATAAGAGTGTTTATATATATTATGTATTCTGCATTGTGTATTAAACTGGAGACCTAGAAACGATGTTTCGTCCCGCTATAGCTCTCAATGGTTCACAACCCCACAACAGGCCACAGCAGTCCACCCACCCCACCACCGCCCCACACCGAACCAAGGGTTATTTTGCGGTTCGGTCGCCAACGGAAGTGGATCCTCCTTCCCCCACCCCTCCCCCGCACCGGGAAAGTCTCATACTAGACGAGTGTAGCCTGCAAATGTTTGCATGGTAGAGGAATTATGGTTTACACATACATGGATACAGTGTTCGCACAGCAATCACCGACATAGTGTAATTGAGGAGGAATGAGGGGAACCAGCTCGAATTCACCGAGACAGATGGAAAACCACCTTAAAACCATCCTCAGGCTGGCCGGCACACCGGACCTCGACACTAATCCGCCGGAAACCAGCACGCCTTGCCGTTCGGGAAGCAGCGCGTTACACCACGCGGCTAAAAACATGTGTGTGATTTCCTAACTGCTATCATCGGTTCCTTGAGTTACACACTACTTACACTAATTTAAACAAACTTACGCTGGGGACAACCCACACACCCATGCCCGAGGGAGGACTCGAACCTCCAGCGAAAGTGGCCGCGCAATCCGTGACATGGCCGCTTGGCTAGCCGGGCGGGCGTGTGTATATACAGTCTCGACGTCTTCCCAGCATGACTACGGGACCATTCTGCTGCTTACAGTACGGTGCGTCAAACACACAGCCTGTCGCACACAAGAACACATAGCACGTGATCAGAGGAACCTGCACTTCTCAGCACCATCTACCGCGGCAACGCCAAATTCCCTACACATGTTCGGAGGTACTTTTTTCCTCCATATCTGTCTCTACAGTTTGTCGGTTTTATTATTGCTATACTTATAGGCCTACGAAGGATGTCCCATTCATCTTCCTCATCAAAATTATCGTTTTTTTCTGATACGTTAAGTGAATAATCGTTCGAACCGATGATTTTTATCATCATTGTGTAGTTCGTGTTGACATTATACGTTTTATGTATCCCAACAGACGTAGGAGATCCGGTCTAGACATTGAATTCTTAAATGGAACAACGTACTCTTTATTCATGAATACACGCACCCTGGCAAAGTGCTGTTCAAAAATTTTGATATTAATCTGCACTCGTCTGACCAGATATCCTACTCATCTTCCTATTTTACGTCACTATATCTAAGCTGAGATTTAATATTTCCCTTTCCTGAATTTTTAGTTTCCCTATCACATTCTAAGCCCCGACTCGTAGAACGTCATCCCGTCATTCGTTATGCCATCTATTCCGCTTGGTCCCCTCCCCCTTGGTAAACCCCTCCCGGAGATCCGAATGGAGGACTAATTCGAAGTATTTTGCCAAAGCAGAGATCATCATGACACTTTTCCCGTTAAAAGCCACATTAAGTGTCTGTAATGCAGTGATTTCTATTGCCTTCTGCATCGTCATGCCGTTGACCATTGCCGATTCATCCGTCTTTTAAGGGCAGCTACACACTCCAGGCAAGTGTGTACCCTGAACCTCGGTAATCTCCTCCACTTCCTTTCATACAGACTTTTTCAAAGCGGGGTGACCTCCTACGCAGAACGTCTTGGGCCGACATTGCTAATGATTTTTATTCAGAGCCTTATTAGTGGGTGGGTTCGGGGACTTCCTGATCAATAGTCAAGGACGCTCACCCTAGACTATGGTTGCTTAGGCACCCGTGTAAATCTATATTGTTTGGGGAACATTTTATCGAATAAAAATGTCCGCTTTAAGAATCATTTTTTTAGTAACTGTGGGATTCACCAGTTTTACAGAACGCAATCCACAGCAGAATTATCTGAGAGACAGGTCCACTCTTAAAATTGAGTATAGGTTAAATGTGCACAATGGATTCAACTAACACTTTAGAAGATTCTGGCCTTGTCAGTGAAACTTAAATTGGAACATTCACAAGTTATCACGCAAAACCACTGATCATGACAAAGGATTTACTAACTATGAAACAACAGTATCATTTGAGTGTACTCAGAATTTATTGCAAAAGGTTAAATTGACATACATGAAAAAGTATTACATGAAATTTTGGTGCCACCGCCAGACACCACACTTGCTAGGTGGTACCCTTTAAATCGGCCGCGGTCCGGTAGTATACGTCGGACCCGCGTGTCGCCACTATCAGTGATTGCAGACCGAGCGCCGCCACACGGCAGGTCTAGAGAGACTTCTTAGCACTCGCCCCAGTTGTACAACCGACTTTGCTAGCGATGGTTCACTGACAAAATACGCTGTCATTTGCCGAGACGATAGTTAGCATAGCCTTCAGCTACATCATTTGCTACGACCTAGCAAGACGCCATATTCAGTTACTATTGACATTGTGAATCATGTACCGTCAAGAGCGACGTTCGTCATTAATGGATTAAAGTTAAGTATTCCACCAGCTGCGTCCGTTTTTCTATAGTCTAATTTCCTTGTCCTGTTCCAGACCGCACGCCAGCCTGCGTGAGCTAAAACGCCTGCCTTTCGGCCTCCTCTAGTAACACGGTGTTGGCTCTCCTGCCAACCACAACAGAAATAGTTGATGTACAGTAAGACATGCGTTGAGATGTGATGGACATAAATCAAAGAACTCTTGTCAAAGTCAGCTAGTTTCAAACTGGAATATGCTAAAATTAATTTCTCTTCTCTAAAGAGTTTATTACTACCTGCCTACACGTTAATAACAGTGATTGTGTGGCGTGAAAGAGAAACTGAAGTTATCCATGCAACTGTCAGTGAATTGTCGACCTTGGGAAGGCTAATCAGATAATAGTACTGAGTCCCTAACTTCATCTTAACGTGCCGGTGTTGTGGGCTACTCTCATCATACACGCTGACGCAACGTGAGCAGATATCTGACGGCATGGCTAGCTGCCATCAAATGCGCACCTGGAAGTGCTCTGCTATGAACTCGAACAATGGACTCTGACGGTATCCGCGACAGTGCAGAGCTGCTTCAGAAGTCTGCAGTCCCAATTGAGAGCCACGCAAAAATTGGTACATTCTTGTACCTCTCAGACGCCCGACTTATCCCTTCCTGGAAGCTGGAAGAATAACTGCGCTTCACGCACACCAAATCTCCTCCATCCATCTCTAGAAAAGTTCGTTTTATCCACCAATGGCGTAGTTATTTTTTGTTGTTAAGAATTTCACAGCAGAAGCCAGCAAAAATGTCGAATGCAATAATTTCGCTTCCCGCCCTCTATTCTCCAACCAGCTCAAACACTGTCTCGTACTTACGTCAACACTTCCTACTCTGTGGTCTTTTTAGAAGGTGCTTTTCTGTAGTCGTGGGAAAAAGTTAAGGGAAAACTTTGTTTCTCGGCGAAAGCCTGCTGGTCATCTGCCAAGATACATTTCATTGGAAGTATTTCCGTGCATTATTGTACTACTGAATTTTTTTTTACGTAAGCCTGACTGCAGCCCACTGCTTTGCAGTATTCCTCACTGCAGGAGTGAAGCTTTCATGGCACCTCTCTCTAAGAGAATACAAACCGTGGAAAACATCTTCCAGCTGAATCCTATCTTTTTTAATGCATCTGCCGCCTTCTTTGATATTGTTCTAGAGTCATTGGCACTGCCAAGCTGGCGCCGTTGAACCTTCGTGTGGTCTTATTCTTTCACACAGGGAATGCAATCGACCCGAATCGCCTCTGTTTCTGTCAGCCACCTGCCAGCTATCCAAATGGGTTGTTGCTTGCTTCAGGAGTTCTTTTTCAGTTGCGTCTGTTCCATGAACTGCAGCACGCCACAGCCAGAAAAGTTTGCCCAAAAGAAACACTGAGGGCAAAAAATCGCAACACCAAGAAAGAGATGTGCGACATAAACTGAAGTTGGTAGTCGCTTTTCTACATATTAAAGATGATGGCTATTTAAATTTCCCACCATTCGCATTAGAATGACAGTAGTAGGACCACCATGAGGATCACGTTTGCTTTAAATACAAGCAGCAAGGGTCGTGAGTGGTACTTACCTTTGAGATTTGACGTGCTGATGTTGAGGATATTCTACACAGTTCTATTGAAATTTACCACCATTCGCATGAGAATGACAGCAGTAGGACCACCATGAGGATCACGTTTGCTTTAAATACAAGCAGCAAGGGTCGTGAGTGGTAGTTACCTTTCGGATTCGACATGCTGATATTGAGGATATTCTACACAGTTCTAAGCAGTGTGATTATTGTCACAACATGTTTAGTGACAACATTATCTCATGCTCATGTGCTAAAAATAAGGAAACCAGAAAAAAACAATCATCCTTATACTGACAGACATGTAATGATTAAGACGTCCTCAGTTATAACATAACTTAAATAATTTTTATGTCGTTAGGACTCGCCACAACTTGAACACAAGCTGTACACATGCATTGCTAACTGAAACCCTAAAACATGAAACATCACAGGCTGATCCATCCACTCTGTATATCTTTTCTACAAGGATTCTTAACAGCACAGTACCATATCTCGTTCATTTTACTCTTGTTAATTCCAACTGTTCCCCCACAACCTTCTATCCAACTTGCCACACAAGACATAATTAGCGGTATTTGTTTAGATTGACTTCAGCTACACGTGCAAAAATGAAACCAAAATATATCTACCGAAACATATGTTAAAATGCACCTGACGATTTTTATGAAGGACACTATATATAGAGGGTGGGAAAAAAAGTGCCACGAAATTTTAACCCTGAATAGCTGACGCCAGTAAGAACCAAAATTACTAACGTTGTGTAGACCGGCCGGAGTGGCCGTGCGTTTCTAGGCGCTACAGTCTGGAGCCGAGCGACCGCTCCGGTCGCAGGTTCGAATCCTGCCTCGGGCATGGATGTGTGTGATGTCCTTAGGTTAGTTAGGTTTAATTAGTTCTAAGTTCTAGGGGACTGATGACCACAGATGTTAAATCCCATAGTGCTCACAGACATTTGAACCATTTAACGTTGTGTAGGTCGACAACGCACCATTTCTAAACTACGGAAACTTAGCGCCACGCGCTCCGTTTGGCCGTGGGGCTGTCCTGTTTCCGTTCGTCGGTTGACGGACAGCGCTGTGGTTGTCGGTTCACACATATAAATGTCCATTGCCCCGTCACTGCCCCAACGTGATAAGCACACGTGTCGAATAGGTCTTACTGTCAGTCTCCACCACACGTCGGAGCACACACACGTCACGTGTGATTTAGTCATGCATTAAGCATGGCGGCACAGTGTTTGTTTCGAGAACAACGAGATATGATTCTTGTTTATGGACTACCTGACGGTAGTGAGCAAGAAGCTCGACTGTTGTATGAGGAACGGTACCAAGAAAGACACCACCCGCACCCGCAAACGTTTACAGCAATTCACTGGAGACTTAGTGAAACAGACTCGTTAACGGGATGTAATGGTGATGCTGGAAGACCTCGAACACGACGGGATGCTGCATTTGAAGAGATTGTTCTTGAGCGCTTCGAGGAAGCACGCACGACAAGTACTTCAGCGGTTGGACACGACATGGCGGCCAGAGGTTTTGAGAGATGGCGGCCAGCATTCATTTAGCTTAAACTCTGTTAAAGACCTAAATCCTGTGGCGGAATATCAACACAGGGTAGGGTTTTGCCGATGGTTTCTTCGACGTGTCGCACGAGATTCCGACTTGCCCGTCATTGTGTTGTTTATCAACGAGCGCACTGGGATGGTCTTTCCAACACTTGAAACGTTCGTTACTGGGCAAGGGGAAGTCCTCACGTCACGTACGCTCAACATTTGGGCAGGCATTGTTGGTGACGATCTGATTGGGTCGGTCCGCCTATCTCGACTTACCAAGGAAAATTACCTTCACTTTTTGAAAGAACCTCTACCCGGCCTGCTGCGAGATGTTCCGCTAGACATACGGCTACGCATATGGTTGCAGCAAGATGCGGCGCCGCACGTAACAGTCATGCTTTGCGCGGATATTTAAATTAACTCTTCGACGGCCGGGTAATTTTCAGAGGTGCTCGTAGGACATGACCCCCGCGATCACCAGACCTTTCGCCACCGGACTTCTTCCTGCAGGAATTCTTCAAAGTCTTAGGTCACCCACCCGCATGGGAACCACCGAGAAATGAAGAGGAATTAACGAATCGCAATCAACACGCCGCAGATGACGGCAGGGCAATGTTAGGAATCTTTGAAAGAGGTCGGCAAAACGCCGTTCGACGCTACGAAGCTTGTGTCGAGTCGGAGGGTCGTGAGTCCGAGCACCATGCTACAAAAAAAAAAATTCCTTTTCAGGGCCGACAGAATTTGTAAAAGACTTTCTATACACGAAAACAGCTGTTGACGGGTTTGTTCCCTGTACGTCTTATAATGAAACTACATTGGATGTGCCGGGACTCCAGCGGATTCGCCCCCAGGCCACCAGAGTGAAAGGCTGGCGCGTTACCACATAGCGTGGGGGCCGCCTTTGATACATCGCGATCTCCGGCAGCTAATACATTCGAGGTCATGCGCTGTCCAGAGCATACGGGCAACTCCGCAGCCAATCGGAGGACGTGGCGCCAAGTTTCCGTAGTTTAAAAATGATGTGTTGTCGACCTACACAACTTTGGAAATTTTGGTTCCTACTGGCATCAGCTAACAGGGTTAAAATTTCGTGACACAATTTTTCCCCAACCTGTACAAACGCAGTCTGCCGAATTGTGGCAATGCCAAGATGTGCCTCGTGACAAGCAGATGAAGCTGGCGATGTCATATCGTTTTACGAAAATTATGCACATGAGGAGCTTTGGAAATGGACGATGACATTACTGTGAGATACTGTATGCGGTACATAGCCGGTACAGCGTCACAGCTCTTAATTTAGAACCTGAACTAGCTCCGTCGTATTTTTTTTTTTTTGAGGGGTGGGAGGTGGGGGAGGGTTTGGAGCCTTTAGCGGGGTTCCTGAAGCCTTCTGACGGACGGGTATCTCCTTCGCGCCATGTCTCTGCTTGGTGGTCACTCGAGTTAACCGCTCTATTCTGAGGCTCAACAGCGTTAGGCAAGTAGAGGCTGATAATTCCACCTGCTTCCAGTCGGTCGGCAGCTGCAGCTAACGCTCTGCAATCTCCGCCTAGCATACGGGCCAGGCGTTCACTGGTTATTCAATACGAGGTAGGCACTTTCACTCCAAACTCCCAACGTTGACATTTCTCAGCAGGTTCAACATGTTTCCAGCCTCATGTCCCAATACGAAATATTTCAAAAAATATTTACATTTTTTTTGGCTCATCAGTCGTCTCAGTGGTTTGATGCGTCCAGGACGAATTCCTCTTTTCATGTCATAGTAGCACTTGCAATCTACGTCCTCAATTACTTGCTGTATGTATTCTAGTCTCTATCTTCATCTACAGTTTTAATCCTCTACAGATCCCTGTAGTATCATGGAAGTCACTCTGATGTCTTAACAAATATCCCATCGTCCTGTCCCTTCTCCTTGATTCTGTTTTCCATACATTCTTTTTCTCACCGGTTTTGCGTAGGATCTCATCATTCCTTACCTTATTAGTCCACCTCGTTTTCTACACCCTTCTGTAGGAGCACGTCTCAAATGCTTCGATTCTCTTCTGTTCACGATTTCCCACAGTTCATGTGGCACTAGAATACAGTACTGTGGTCCGAAGTACCTTCTCAGATATGTCCACCTTGCTGCGTCCATCAAGCGTTGTTTTGCTGCCTAAGTAGCAGAATTCCTTAACTTCATGTACTTTGCGATCACCAACCTGCTGCCAAACTTATTGTTGATCTTATTTTTGCTACTCCATTTCACATTATCACGCATATCAGCGTTATGACTTCTCAGGCTGTCTCCGCGTGACTGATTAATGGTGTGCTTTCGGGTTTTCAGGCGAGATTTTTCTTACCTTATATACACAATATTTAGTCGATCACCCAGATGGCTCAAATGGCTCTGAGCACTATGGGACTCAACTGCTGTGGTCATAAGTCCCCTAGAACTTAGAACTACTTAAACCTAACTAACCTAATGACATCACACACATCCATGCCCGAGGCAGGATTCGAACCAGCGACCGTAGCGGTCGTGCGGTTCCAGACTGTAGCGCCTTTAACCGCTCGGCCACTCCGGCCGGCTCACCCAGATGCAGGGAGCTAAGTTGCAATGAGTAGTCGCTGCTGAACTCAAACCGGACTGTGGACTATCATTGGTCTAGCGCAGCAGTTTCCAGCTGCGTTCGATTCCTGACGCCCACTAAGCGTCTTGATGCCTTTTCCCAGAGCACTTTCTGATATTCGTGAAACACCATTCTCACACCGTTTCCTAACTCTGCCGGATGCATTGGTTGGTGAGAATATAATAAATTGAGTGCCAGACCCGAAGCCTAGATTAAACTAAATACATCCGTCCTCGTTTGTTTAGGTTTTCCGACACCTTTATTTCCACACACAAATCAGTTCTGCTGTCGTAGAAATTAGGCATTTGTACCATGATCTTGGTCATAATTCACGGTTGTACACGAGACAAGGCTTGGTGACAGCCGATATTCTTCGTTGTTTCCGTCGGGTGTGTTGTTGATTTTTCTTGCTCGTCCAGTCGACTGTTTTCTTAATCTACCTTACGTGGGAAATAGCCGACTTTCGGGACCATCTTTAGCACTACAAACGTGACTTTTATTCTAGTTGGAGGGTGTGAAATACACTCTGCATGGCATGTTTCCGTAAGAGTCTACAAATCTTTCCGGTTACTGGGCCAGGTTAAGGTAGAGTAGCGATTTCCTTAAAGTCTGTACCGCCATTAGACGTTTATTTACAGTGATACATTTACTCTTACACAATCATAATTTCGGCTTCAAAGCGCCGTTATCAAGTGTTTTAAATGTTATAAACGGCCTAAGATGGCATACTGAACGTATTAAACACACTATTAGACACATTGTCTAATAGTGTACTTTAACGCGAAGTATGCCATCTTAGGCAGTTTATAACATTTAAAAGACACATCGTCTAATAGTGTATTTTAATACGACAGTATGCCATCTTAGACAATTTGTAATACTTGAAACACTTGATAATGGCACTTTGAAGCCGAAGTCATGATTGTCTAAGTGTAAATGTAACACTGTAAATAAACAACAGCCTAATGCAGTACTAACTTTAAAGAAATACCTTATGACTGTGGGCCCACATTATGGAAAAGTTATTACGAGGCACGATTCTTGGCTTCTCTTTCTCTCTCCGCCTCAACCTCTTTTTCTAGACGTTGTTGATTTTTCAGTTCTTCGTTCGTTCAGCTTGATTGTCTGAGTACACACACTTTCGGAACGTCCTGATAGGTGTTGTAATACCTCGGCGAGGTTCTGCTTGTGTGAAAATACCCGAACTGTTCAACACAGAATGTCTTTGGTAGCGATGGCTCGGGGCTCCTAGATAGAGGTTAGTATTTGTGGATATGCTACCAGTCCGTGCTGTGTGACGCAACAATGTCAGTGAGTTAGAAACAGCGTCGTGTAATCGAGTTTAGAAATGGAAGACTTCGTCCACACACGGAGCAGCCTCTCTTTCAGCATACTACAGAAGGGTTTAGCAACACCTGCAACAATCCGAATTTCTTATGTGAAAACTGTTAAACATTTATAGATAACAGGAACGTTATTAGCATTCTACGTCATTGCACTCCATATCTACATATTTAACTCTTAACATTCTCACCCTGGCTACGAAAACGTTTCCCCCAAAACGAGACCAATTTATTGATTTGGTCACTGCAAAACGTGTGACTTTAATGGTGGAGCCACAACCTCTTCTGATTGCACCTCTGCAGCACTATCAAAGTAAAGTCCTCGACGGCGTTCTTTCAGTTTTGGAAACAGATGAAAATTGGATGGGGTGTTGCGAATGGGTCGCGGATGTGAGCAGAAAAGCAAAAGATTGCATGAGATGAACAAGTAGAAAAGAAATCTAACGTCAGCGGGGGCGCTGGGAAGCAGGAGAGTTTGCGTTATTTGTGGCAAGGGACGCCGGAGCTACATGACCAGCTACGACAGAATGTTCCGGAAGGACAAAGATGCTGGAGATGAGCTAATCTGCCCTCGGGACGGGACTTAGTTTCTCGTGGAACATAGCTGCACGGGATACACGCAGGATTGCCCAACTTACATTGAATATGTTGGTGCCTCTTAGGGTTCGACAGTGGTCCTATCCTACCTCGTATTTCATCTCAGTTATTTCATCAGAAGTATACGTCCATTACCCCACCGAGTTCCCTTGTCTGCAAAGAATTTCCAGCTTGTTTTCCAGCACCAGGACTTCGAGTTGGACGACCCATCTCATTACTGGAT
Organism: Schistocerca serialis cubense; assembly: GCF_023864345.2. NCBI lineage: Eukaryota > Metazoa > Arthropoda > Insecta > Orthoptera > Acrididae > Schistocerca > Schistocerca serialis. Next base: position 215,840,092 of record NC_064647.1, on the reverse strand, counting down.
TTAGCGTCTAGCTCCCTCCCTGTTCCACTCGCAGGAAACTACAGAAGCGACAGGGGGCAAGTCCACCACGGCGTACTTTCATTTTAGGAAACAGATGAAAATGGGAGGGGGCCAAGTCGGACAGTATGGAGGGTGGCCCATGAGGGTGAACCCAAGGCGTCGGACTGTTGCAGACGTTGTAGATCCCGTGTGTGGTCGGGCATTGTCATGCTGAAGGTTGACACACACAGCTACATTACACACCGCCATTTTAGATGCTGCGATTCGGAGCCCTCTAGCGGCAGAGGGGTGCAAATATACAGACATGAAAATTGAAGAAGTAGTAGGTTAATAAAGTAGTTCAAAAACGTTTGTTTTATTTTAAAAGTTTTAAGAATTTCTACGTAAAAAAATTTTCAGCGTTACATTTCAACATGCTTTCGTGTAGGCGCTGTGTCCCAGTGATCCGTCGTTTTTTTCTCAACTAATACAGCAGCCATACAACCTGCTAAAAGAACCAAGCAAATCAGCCGCCCTCGAGCAACGCCTCGAATAATATCAAGAAATGAAATACTCTGAGACCAGTATCGTGCTTTCTGGGACCGCATAATTAAAGAGTCTATAGAAATGAAGATGTCAGGAAACCTCATAAACGACGACTGATGTTTCAGTTTAAACATTTCTTTTGTCTGGAACTCAGTTCATTAAGATCTAGCAAGCCATCACACACACCATAGCTGGAAACGCTAAGAGAAGGTGCGTTTCTCGGAGTGTCGGTACGGACTGTGAAAAATAAAAGAACTAGTCGCGTTGGGAATCAAACTTTGCCACAGCCTGGTTTAAGTCCAGGCAGCGAGTTCACGTGTCAGCCCAACTGGTGCCAACTGAAGAATATGGTTGGGTTTAAGGTCGAAATATTGTGCATAAAGTGGAAACAGCAACTCGGCTAAACTCCTCGAAGCGTATCACTAATACACTAGCGAATCTTAACCTTCTGCAAGCCAACATAAAATATAACACGGTATACCTAGAGAATGGGGGGGTTACCAGAGTACTCCAAAACAAAAGCGTTGTTAGATCTGGTACGCATACAGGAACAAACATTCTCACATATATAACACACTAATGGAAAAAGAATAGTATTTTACCCTAACAAGGTAGTGAAAAAATATCTTACGTAGAGTCTGTAGATAACAGATTACGTGAACTATTAATTTTCTTCTTAAATGTATTGTGTGTCTGTTATCACATACGTTCCATTTCCAATCAATGTAATTCTTGCGTACTTCTTACGTTTTCATAATTACATGTCCACTACACATAAAAGAGTAGTACATTTCACCTTTTTATTTTTATTTTTTTTTACACTTCCGGTCTTTTATTATAGGTTTACAACGTCCTACACTTTGAGTACCACGGAGAGGTTCAGTTCAACATGACAGCTGTACCACTGGGCTCGCATCTTCACCAAAAAGCAGTTCCTCCCTTACTATTCTTCCTGTCTGCTGGCATTACGTGTAGTTTCTGCGTTCTCTGCTTCACGTGAGGCTTTGTAAATTTATGGTCTGGACATAATGAAAATTATCTTCCTCTGTCGTGTCCAAGAAACTTCCAGTGAGGATTTTTCTCTTCCGGATAACATAGGCATTTATTGCATCTCTACGAATCATGTTCAAGAGTAGCACAGTTGGCCATCACTTCGTAGTCCTACTTCACGAATACTCATTTACCATTTTGTCTTTTGTCTCGAAAAACCATCGACTTTATTGTAGATTACAGCAACATCGATTTGAACTCCTCCCTTTCTGCGTTGCCTTTATCGTCATGATGTTCACAACTCAAAAGGTTCACTGCCTTGTTCTTTTTACGCACTTGTAGTACTAAATCTAGATTTTCATTCAGTGAAAAGATAGATTAAAATTGTAGTTTCAACGGCATCGGTTTAGTTTCGGACTTGCTATTTCTAAAAGTACCAGTCAAAGTTACCACCTTGTTTCAAGAGCTCCGGTGCAGTGGGAGCACTCGTAGAAAATTTGTCAGTTGTAATGCCACATTTAGCTCCTAGAGGAGGTGTAAGGTCCATTGCAACTCGGGAACCTCCATTCTTTTCCGTAGAACCTTCTTTCCCTCTATACACATGCAAGTTGAAAGCAGACGAAGATCAAGCGTCAGAAATTGGAAATTTGTGGTAAAGTCTTGTGGGACCAAACTGCTGAGGTCATCGGTTCCTAAGCTTACGCACTACTTAATCTAACTTAAACTCACTTACGCTAAGGACAACACACACACACACTCCCATGCCCGAGGGAGGACTCGAACCTCCGACGGGGGGACCCGCGCGGACCGTACAAGACGGTTAAGACGGCGCTTGCTACACCGCAACCCAACGTCGCAGTGTGTCCACATTTTGAGCAGTATCTCGTTGGTTTGTACTTCATGTAACAGTAAATGGTCATTTCCCAAGAAATGCTACCAGCCTGAACTTCCACTCTCAAATTACGACTTCAATGATAGTATACACAGCATTCTTCTGCAAAACTATTTTTCTAAATGCAGGAAATTGGTCCATTTGTCCCCGTTCCCCACTAGCTTTCTTGTAGTCCGTTCTGGTGTAAGAAAGAAGTTAAGAAAGCCTATTTCTCGAAAATTAAGCTGGGAATATTTTCTTTTGCTACACAAATAGTTGCGTTTTGTCTTTTAACGCTCCCATAGTTACAAGACACAATATCAAACGAACAGTTCTGTTGTTGTTGTTGTTGTTGTTACCCACTTGTTAGGACTAGTTGCAGTCCACAAATTATAAGCCGTTTTGCTTACTGGTTTGTGAAGACACACTTCTGGAAGATTTAGACAATATATGCCTTAAATACACTGAGCATCGTGCACGACTCACGCCCAAACCTCCGCATGTCATCGTTCATGCGTCACAACCAGCATTTGTACACATCATGTAATTCCCTAACAGAACGAGGACCCTTTAATTGAAAGTTGATGCCCGGTATTGGCGGATAAGTACGATATGGCAGTGCCCCTATTGTTAAGAAGCACAACTCAATGCTCCTACGGATGTGAAAACATGTCGATGCTACTAGCGTTTGACATGTTGACGATTTCGGGCGGACGGGAAGCGTGTCTTTATGGATAAAACTCTTTAAGTTACCGGTCTAGTTAAGCGGGGATCCGAGTTCCAGTCTGGCACAAATTACAGCTTTCATCATCGAACTATTTCGCTGTCCGATTCTGGCTGAACCGGCCGCGGTGGCCGTGCGTTTCTAGGCGCTTCAGTCCAGAACCGCGTGACTGCTACGGTCGCAGGTTCGAATCCTGCCTCGGGCATGGATGAGTGTGATGTCCTTAGATTAGTTAGGTTCAAGTAGTTCTAAGTTCTGGGGGACTGATCACCTCAGCTGTTAAGTCCCATAGTGCTCAAAGCCATTTGAACGATTTTTTTGATTCTGGTTATACTCCGTCTCTGCTTCGAAATTCTAGGATTTATCGAATTCTACACTCTTAAAAGTAATTACTTCGAGTACTAGAAAAAATTGATTCGATAACAAGTCTGTTATGTTTGTTATCTTCGGCGCAAAGTTCTGAAATAGTTATTCGTTACTGCACTAGACGTGATTAATTTTGCACTTACGTTTAGGAAAAAGTCAGAAATATAATCTTCGCTTTCAGCACATACACAGTCAAGGAATACCAAGTAATCCATATCCGCTTCATTTGTGTGCATCCAGAACTCGTTTCTTTCTCGAATTTGACCAAGAAACAAAGTATCTTCTCCTGAAGTACTTCTTTCACTCTCATCTCGTTGCATCAGGAAGTAATTTCTTTCATCATATTCATCAAACTCTACGTGAGACTAATCTGCATCGGTTCTGTTCATTAACTCAGAGAGCTATTCATCAGTCAAACCTCGGCATCGAGTGAAAAAAAATCGCTTCAGTGATTTAGACAAAGCCGCAAAAGAGTCCCGAGGTATCATATTTGATGCTCGCAGGTTTGAAGCTTATAAATCCGGTATAGCACTTATTTATGGTTTGCTATTAAGAATGTTTTTACTGTTCTAATACGATGTTAAAGTATGCAAAGTATTTGTAACGAGAAAACCATTGGTCTTTAATTTAATTTGGACGAGTGAAACTGTGCAGCTAAAGAATCCAAAGTTACCAGTCATTGCTGCAATCTCGTAGCTGTCAACAGAAGGACGAAAAAGAGAGCAGTGACAAGTGCGTTATCTTATATACCACAGGCCAGAATAGGTTCAACTTCATACGCGTCAGGGGAAAAAGTAAAACTTGGTGGTATCATATATGATATCTGTAGACTGAATAGGATGTTGCCTTACACGCCATCTTGGACTTCCCAGCGTAACAACAGAATCAGCTCCATCCATAGCCACATTTTGAGCAATAACTAGTGATCTACTGTTTGTTTCCTTCAGAAATTACATAGCGTGACTGTACATCTTCAAACATCACTACGTATTTTTGAAAAGCTGTTCTGTAAATCTTGAAAAACAACTTTTCTGCTCTGTAACTTACTCAATGTCTTGAGAGGAACTGGACGTACTACCGAGCATCACAGAAACATTTTGTAGTAGTTAAAACGAATTGGACATACTATGGAACAGATGGAAACCCAGTTCTAAGCAAAGAAGGGAAAGCAGAAAGGTGGAAGCAGTATATAGAGGGTCTATACAAGGGTGATGTACTTGAGGACAATATTATGGAAATGGAAGAGGATGTAGATGAAGATGAAATGGGAGATATGATACTGCGGGAAGAGTTTGACAGAGAACTGAAAGACCTGAGTCGAAACAAGGCCCCCGGAGTAGACAATATTCCATTGGAACTACTAACGGCCGTGGGAGAGCCAGTCCTGACAAAACTCTACCATCTGGTGAGCAAGATGTATGATACAGGCGAAATACCCTCAGACTTCAAGAAGAATATAATAATTCCAATCCCAAAGAAAGCAGGTGTTGACAGATGTGAAAATTACCGAACTATCAGCTTAATAAGTCACAGCTGCAAAATACTAACACGAATTCTTTACAGACGAATGGAAAAACTAGTAGAAGCCAACCTCGGGGAAGATCAGTTTGGATTCCGTAGAAACACTGGAACACGTGAGGCAATACTGACCTTACGACTTATCTTAGAAGAAAGATTAAGGAAAGGCAAAGCTTCGTTTCTAGCATTTGTAGACTTAGAGAAAGCTTTTGACAATGTTGACTGGAATACTCTCTTTCAAATTCTAAAGGTGGCAGGGGTAAAATACAGGGAGCGAAAGGCTATTTACAATTTGTACAGAAACCAGATGGCAGTTATAAGAGTCGAGGGACATGAAAGGGAAGCAGTGGTTGGGAAGGGAGTAAGACAGGGTTGTAGCCTCTCCCCGATGTTGTTCAATCTGTATATTGAGCAAGCAGTAAAGGAAACAAAAGAAAAATTCGGAGTAGGTATTAAAATTCATGGAGAAGAAATAAAAACTTTGAGGTTCGCCGATGACATTGTAATTCTGTCAGAGACAGCAAAGGACTTGGAAGAGCAGTTGAATGGAATGGACAGTGTCTTGAAAGGAGGATATAAGATGAACATCAACAAAAGCAAAACAAGGATAATGGAATGTAGTCGAATTAAGTCGGGTGATGCTGAGGGAATTAGATTAGGAAATGAGGCACTTAAAGTAGTAAAGGAGTTTTGCTATTTGGGGAGCAAAATAACTGATGATGGTCGAAGTAGAGAGGATATAAAATGTAGGCTGGCAATGGCAAGGAAAGCGTTTCTGAAGAAGAGAAATTTGTTAACATCCAGTATAGATTTAAGTGTCAGGAAGTCATTTCTGAAAGTATTCGTATGGAGTGTAGCCATGTATGGAAGTGAAACATGGACGATAAATAGTTTGGACAAGAAGAGAATAGAAGCTTTCGAAATGTGGTGCTACAGAAGAATGCTGAAGATTAGATGGGTAGATCACATAACTAATGAGGAGGTATTGAACAGGATTGGGGAGAAGAGAAATTTGTGGCACAACTTGACCAGAAGAAGGGATCGGTTGGTAGGACATGTTTTGAGGCATCAAGGGATCACCAATTTACTATTGGAGGGCAGCGTGGAGGGTAAAAATCGTAGAGGGAGACCAAGAGATGAATACACTAAGCAGATTCAGAAGGATGTAGGTTGCAGTAGGTACTGGGAGATGAAAAAGCTTGCACAGGATAGAGTAGCATGGAGAGCTGCATCAAACCAGTCTCAGGACTGAAGACCACAACAACATGGAACATCATAGAAACATTTTGTACTAGCTCATGCCTCTGCCGCTTGGGAGCAATTGTCGACGGATGAGAAGTAATGATACTACATATCGCTCGACGTCCTTCATCTATCACTGCGGACGAAAGTTTTAACTAAAATCTGGACGCTAGTTGTAGCTTCTCCTACTCTAAACGTCTAAAATCAATTAAAATCTGAACCACAATAAAGTAAATGATGCCTCAACTCCGTCATTTATTTCATCAGTTACAGCTACGAATAATTTTGTCTACCTACGATTTCAGAAAATTGATCAGTGTGTACATTTGTGCTATGTTCCAAGTATTAAAAAATCAGTAGAAATATTAGTTCATAGACCGGTATGGAGTACATTGGCAAACATCATTTTCAGAAACTGGAAGTAAATGAGCTGAAATGGATACAGATGTGTTAGCAACAGTACTTCAGTGATCTATTCCATCTACAAATCGTTCCACCATCTTAACGAAATGAAATAAATGCAATTTTTACGAAATTTAAAATGAGTGTAAAATGTGTTGTGATGTGTTTCACCTTAAACCACGTGCTGATTTCGAAACTGCCCTTGGATTTCAGGTGACAGACGTATTTTCAAAGGTGTGGATAGCAAAATATTGAGATTAATAAGCCTACATAATGTGTTGATATTAATTCATCTGGTGTGTTTGCGATATAGCTGTACGTGTAAGCCGTTGCATATTGTCCTCTAACATTGATTTAATAGATCTATGTCGTTGAAAACATCACTTATTGGAAGTTGATATTGCACAGATGACCCCTTTGTCCACACATGATACAGTTTAGTAATTCATGAAAATTGTAGGTCCCCTATGAAACTTTTTATCTTATCACGATCTTTAGTTGTTATAGCTCCTTGATTTATTGTAGCAAGATCTAGGGGAATTGCTTTTTCTGTTTGCAACAATCATAAACAGATTTCTTAGAGAGAGCTGGAAAAACAATTTCAGAAGGTTTATTTGGTATCTATGAGTTAAACAAGCTGTCAGCGATGTCGTGTTGGTGTTACTAACATGTCTCTGGTATTACAAATACGGAATTAAAATATCAGGTTAGGACAAAGTCAAAGAGTGTGCTGCGAGATGTTGCGATCGACTTTTGCGTCTATTTCTGCAGTTACTGGAGTCACAACTCTTGCTGTGCTACGTTGCAGTGTACCCAAAGATGTTGCAAGGGGAGGCACATGGACGGAAACATCCCAACAAAATTATCGTATTTTGTGAGATCAGACGACCTTAAAAGCGAGAGGTGTAATATAAGCTCTGTACCTCATTCACGCTGTAGGAGGTGTAGTGCCATAAGCCTTACAAAAATCACGCCACACGTTCGTAACTGAATCACATCTATTGAAATGGGAAGCGCAAAACGACTGTTGTTGCTGTGGTACAGCTATATCTCACTGAATCAGAGAGCGAGCTAAAGACCTTCCAGCAACCACTTGAAATGGAAACTTACAGCTAGCTCCAAGGTAAACCTACAGTTCTGGTGCGTAAGTTAAAATTCACCGTAAGTAATTATCTTCATTCATAGGGAAGACTAGCTTTTTCCCAGCGGCTTTTCCCGCAAATGTGTTCGACACCTACGCTGAATACACCTTCTCCTCCTTGTGTCTGTGTCCCCTCTTCCTCTCCCTGCTTGCTCCCATTCTTCAAACTCTGCCCGTCTCTCTCTTCCTCCCCGCTCTCTCCAATCTCCTCCTCCCCTCCCCCAGTCCATTTCCTACTTCCACTCCTCTATCTAAAATCCTCAACCAAGCTCATCGGCATTGTAGCCCTGCTATTCAATAAAGCAGACCAATACTACTCCCACAACAGGCCTGTCATGGATGCAGGATACACATCAGGGGCTTGAAAGTCGTATGTTTCTCCCTGACGTACAGGCCACCGTGTCCTATAACTACTACGACACAACACGCCTGTCATGCAAGGCATCGTGTGTCAGGGCACATAAAATTTTACTTACCCCCGCCTTATTGACTGCCTTGTGAAGCGGGTTTATTTGGCAGGTCGATACTATTCCCACACAGCATACATGTCGTGCATGGCAGCTTGCTTGCTAGGGACTGGAAAAGCACACTTTTGTGCCCGCATATCTGCTCCTATTAGAACTAGGAGGTTATAAACCACATATCTGATTTTTTGAGGTCTGTTCTTTCTGTGCCGAATGTGGTATCCAGGGGGCTTGGAAGGTGATCGTAAATATTCACAGAAACACACTGCTTTATATACTGATTGGCTCAGTTGACTCCACCACTGTCAGTTTATGCAACCTACAATGCTATAGATGGCCTTCATAAACACATACAAGAATTTCATTTTCTCTCGTTCGCCATGCACAAACTGTTATCACTACAGAAATAATGAGTAGGCATTTTTCGTAAAAAATGTAATTTAGATATATTTTATACTACGACACGTTTAAGATGTTCGTCATGATTTCCGACTCATTCAAGTAAAACGTACAAATGTGACCTTCAAATCCATTTCGACCCCACTCTCATCTCTCAATATCTCTTGTATTTTGCTCCAGCACTCCCTCCTACCACAGTACAGAAATTTCCAACTGCACCAACTATTCCCGATATTCGACATTTCTTGGTCTCTACAGACTGGATTGACACATCACCAGAGTAATCAGCTACTTCTCAGAGCATTACTAATTAAAATGTACCCGTGAGGCTAACGAACGTAAAATTATCTTCTTAAAAGTTATTCTATAACAAATTATGTCGACAATTCTCTCGAAACTTAACCCTTAGAGGTACAGTAGTTTTCCAGTCAGAATGCCGAATACAACGATATAGTTGTTTATTTTATGCTGTTAATATTCAGAAAATTATTAGGTAAAACTTACATAAGCGTCAATTTTACTGTTTAAGTGCTCAACTAAGCCAGCGGCCTAATGAGACCAATCAATGAAAACAAAAACAGGTCGAATGTGGGAAGTAATTCGTGCGGATGCTAATATTTCTCCTGTGTTAGCTCGGGGTGCCGTGAAGTCCGACCGATGGGGGATGAATATGGGAGAGGGGATGTGTTTGAAGACCACATTTGTACTTGTAAAACTACGGATTCTGGCGGAAACGTATGCCTGCAGAAATTTAACTATATTATATTTCATACAAAAAGATCTTGCTAATTGTAACTGCAGGAATGACAGTTTGCACGTAATGAGCGAGAGAATATAACAAACTTGGGCTTAATATACACTCCTGGAAATTGAAATAAGAACACCGTGAATTCATTGTCCCAGGAAGGGGAAACTTTATTGACACATTCCTGGGGTCAGATACATCACATGATCACACTGACAGAACCACAGGTACATAGACACAGGCAACAGAGCATGCACAATGTCGGCACTAGTACAGTGTATATCCACCTTTCGCAGCAATGCAGGCTGCTATTCTCCCATGCAGACGATCGTAGAGATGCTGGATGTAGTCCTGTGGAACGGCTTGCCATGCCATTACCACCTGGCGCCTCAGTTGGACCAGCGTTCATGCTCGACGTGCAGACCGTGTGAGACGACGCTTCATCCAGTCCCAAACATGCTCAATGGGGGACAGATCCGGAGATCTTGCTGGCCAGGGTAGTTGACTTACACCTTCTAGAGCACGTTGGGTGGCACGGGATACATGCGGACGTGCACTGTCCTGTTGGAACTGCAAGTTCCCTTGCCGGTCTAGGAATGGTAGAACGATGGGTTCGATGACGGTTTGGATGTACCGTGCACTATTCAGTGTCCCCTCGACGATCACCAGTGGTGTACGGCCAGTGTAGGAGATCGCTCCCCACACCATGATGCCGGGTGTTGGCCCTGTGAGCCTCGGTCGTATGCAGTCTTGATTGTGGCGCTCATCTGCACGGCGCCAAACACGCATACGACCATCATTGGCACCAAGGCAGAAGCGACGCTCATCGCTGAAGACGACACGTCTCCATTCGTCCCTCTATTCACGCCTGTCGCGACACCACTTGATGCGGGCTGCACGACGTTGGGGCGTGAGCGGAAGACGGCCTAACGGTGTGCGGGCCCGTAGCCCAGCTTCATGGAGACGGTTGCGAATGGTCCTCGCCGATAGCCCAGGAGCAACAGTGTCCCTAATTTGCTGGGAAGTGGCGGTGCGGTCCCCTACGGCACTGCGTAGGATCCTACGGTCTTGGCGTGCATCCGTGCGTCGCTGCGGTCCGGTCCCAGGGCGACGGGCACGTGCACCTTCCGCCGACCACTGGCGACAACATCGATGTACTGCGGAGACCTCACGCCCCACGTGTTGAGCAATTCGGCGGTACGTCCACCCGGCCTCCCGCATGCCCACTATACGCCCTCGCTCAAAGTCCGTCAACTGCACATACGATTCACGTCCACGCTGTCGCAGCATGCTACCAGTGTTAAAGACTGCGATGGAGCTCCGTATGCCACGGCAAACTGGCTGACACTGACGGCGGCGGTGCACAAATGCTGCGCAGCTAGCGCCATTCGACGGCCAACATCGCGGTTCCTGGTGTGTCCGCTGTGCCGTGCGTGTGATCATTGCTTGTACAGCCCTCTCGCAGTGTCCGGAGCAAGTATGGTGGGTCTGACACACCGGTGTCAATGTGTTCTTTTTTCCATTTCCAGGAGTGTATGAAGACCAGCAATAACGTTGTGGATAAAATAAAACGACAGTGGTGGGGGCAGCACAATCACCGTGCACGCAGCAAATACAGTTTTGTGACGTCAACAAAATTTTTTGTGAACTCCTTGTTAAGTCTGCTAATAGTATAATGTCAGAAATTCCTAGTAAAAAGAATAATTTTCTTCGTGATCGATACAGTAGTCCAGGATACGTTGGATGTTATCTTGTTAATTCTGTAGAGACACAGTCAAAAATTTAGTGAATTATTTTTGTAGCTAAAAGAGCAAACATCCACTTTATAACAACCCGATACGGCTATTAAGTTGTCAGCTTAGAATTTGTGAGAAGAGTGTGTATCTGATGGCAATGAAAGGTACATATCTGGTTTTTAAAAGATCAGAAGTAATTGGCATCCTGTCTGTAACATTTCTATTCAACAGCGACACTGTAGCCTCAGTGTCATTCTGAAACCTATATACACTGACTCACAACAAACGTGAAGCAGCCAAAAGGGGTAACACGAAGCAAAATGAAGCTTCACAGTTTCGCAGGATATGTGATTTTATTTCAATGATAACACAATCGAATCAAATTTACAATGATATTGGTAGTATGAGACCACTTGTCACTATGCCATTGCGCATCTGGATTCATACACTGATTAACGCAGATATATCATAAAAACATGTGTCATGTGTGTCCGAATATTGTTGAGTTGAAAATCGCCACAGTTATAGTATCGCATGAGAAGGAAAACATGTGGATGGATGACGTCCCCGACATACCGTTATACCGTCAGAGTCTCTGCAATCTGTCCTACCTCTGTACACCAGGAGGCCAGAAGTAAGAAAGTTGAGCACCTGGAAAATATTGTAAAGATTGAACTTCTCGTAAGGTCAGCCACCATACGTTCTGAAGACGTTCATCCAGAGTAGTACAGAACGGTGTTTCATTAAGAAAAAAAAAAAAAAAAAAAAAAAGGTTGAAATGGCTCGGAGCACTATCGGACTTAACATCTGAGGTCATCAGTCCCCTAGACGTAGAACTACTTAAGCCTAACGAAGCTAAGTACATCACACACATCCATGCACGAGGCAGTATTCGAACCTGCGACCGTAGCAGCAGCACGGTTCCGAACTGAAGTGCCTAGAACCACTCTCCCACAAAGGCTTGCGCTTAATCAAGACATTTCAACGTCACTAACAAGAAGTCCATGCTTCGCAGTCACGCCGCCTCACCAAACGAAGCCGTTTTCAAAGCGTTGGTGACAGCGGTCTGTACAAGGCACGGAAGATCCTGGTCAGGCTGCTGCTGCTACTGCTGGCCAACCATTGATGCTAGATTGCATAGAAAATTGCATGGAGTCCAGCATACGTTCTCGGATGGTAGGTACAGATGTAGAGGCGTTACTGTGTGCTTGGTGCACAGTACGACGATCGTCCCTTACAGTCGTCAGACGTGATCAACTGGAATCTTGACAAAGACAATGCCTGCCTTCACGACCCCATGCTGTCTAAGGTCACACCCAGATGGCCTGTAATCATGGATATTGAAGGATGTGCCCAGCAGGCCAGACTGAGATCCATAATGTGGCCTACTTCTAAGTGTCAGATGCTGATAATGCTGTGTCACGCGAATACGCACGTGGCATCTTCTGATCTCCACGATCATGACCCAACTTCTGATGCTGTTCACGCCCCTTATACATTCTAATAGACTTGATAACGACACTAAACAGGAACGACACTAATGCACTCGGTAACCGTTCTACCTTTCACTGATAATTTTAACTGATCATTTACATACCAGCCAGTGGTGTGTTTATGTACGAAGTTACATTGAGCACACATCATGTCTCCTGGATTCTTCAGTTATTTTGTCCGGTAGTGTAGGGATATTACCATTTCAGAACACTAGAACTTTTGGTGAACTATTACTTATTGACAGAAGAAAATTACTGAAGGCGACGTGGCACCATCGAGAGGGAAGGCCAATGTCTTCAGCTTATGACTTTGGCACATCATACTGCATCTGCAGCAGCAATCTGAGCAGCAGTTGGCACCACAGTAACGCAACCAGCTATTACGAATCGGTTATTTCAAGGGCAGCTTTAACTCGAAGCTGCCCTTGAAATAACCGATTCGTAATAGCCCTGTAGCATGAATTCCACTGACCTCTTACTACCACCATTTGCAACTTTACTTGTGTGAAACGAGGTCGTGTTTTCTGATGAAAGCTGGTTGTGCCACGCTATTAGTGATAGCTATGTGTTAGTTAGCTGGAGGCCAGCTGGAGGCTTCAACCAACCCATCTGCTTGTTAGACACTCTCGACCTACACCTACAACTGTGATCTGCAGTGCGATTTCGTACGACAGCTGAAGCGCTCTCGTCGTTCTCCCATGCAATCTGACTGCAAATTTATATGTCTGGTGATTCGAACTGTGACTCATTGGGCATAGGGTGTTTTCCAACAGGATAACGCTCGTCCACATACTGCTGTTGTAACCCAACATGCTCTACGGTGTGTCAACATGTTGGCATGCTCTATCATCAGATCTGTCTCCAATGGAGGACATGTGGGACGTCATGGACGGCAACTCCAGCGTCACACACTATCACCAATAACCGTCCCTGTATCGACTGAACCAACTGCAACATACATGATGTCATACAACATTCTTGCGGTTACTACAGTACAAGCATTTCACGTTTCAATGTCTTCCTTCGCGCTTACATTGACTTGTGATCTTGCAACGTTAATCACTGTGACTCTTTCCCAAAAGATTTGTATGTGCTTTCCGCTGAGCCTTTTACAGTCCACAACGTTTTGGTTGTCACGTAACGTGTTTTCTGCCGTCTAGACGCATTTTCGTGCTGCGGCATCAATGTCTGTAGCAGCAAGCACACTGTGTCTTAAGTGGTACTGGGGGTAGTAGTTGAAATATACTGAGTTACCATCTTGGCGTAGAGTCGTGGGAAGTAGAAGCATTAAAATTAAGGAACTAAGTATTTGCACTGTTATATCGAGGATTGTTTTATTTGATACACAAACTTTTATTAGAAGATGTTAATTTTTCACATTGCGCAGTAGTAAATGTACGGAACCGTGCCTCAGTTCGGGTGATTCGTTTTAAACTCCATTGATACGGCACCGTCAGAGGGGGGAACAATTTACAGAGGGCATCGCTACATTAGTAATCAAAATTTTCCTCAACCAGCATGAAGCAACCGCTGCTTCTTTTTGGTCATCAGTCTACTGACTGGTTTGATGGGGCCCGCCACGAATTCCTCTACTGTGCTAACCTCTTCATCTCAGAGTAGCACTTGCAACCTATGTCCTCAATTATTTGCTAGACACATTCCAATCTCTGTCTTCCTCTACAGTTTTTGCACTCTACAGCTCCCTCTAGTACCATGGAAGTCATTCCCTCATGTCTTTGCAGAAGTCCTATTGAAACGTCCCCTTTGAACAATTATACACGACTGTCCTTAACCTGACACACAACATTTTGTTAGCGCAACGCAATCTGACTTTCAAAATTCCCTACAAAAGAATGGCCCTGACTAACATTAAACTATACCTTTCACAAATCACTTACCTCACAAAAATCTTCGCTGCTCAAGCTACTGCAATACAGCGAGCGCCACTACTGCCAGCTAAATAAAAGATTCAAACTACTGAAGGCACTAACTACTGATAGGGATAGTTAGCAAATGAAAGATATTAATAGAGAACAAACAATGTATTTACCTTAATATCATCACAAGTCATAATATATATATCAGTTCATGACAAATTGCAAACCTCCGCCATCTCTCTCCCCACATCCACCACTGCTGGCGGCTCACCTCCAACTGCCCAACGCTACGCGCTGTTCACAGCCAGCTGCCTAACACTACAATGGCGAGTATTACAACAATGCAAAGCAGCCACAGACTGCACACAGCACAGCCAGTGATTTTCATACAGAGGTGGCGTTACCAATGAAAAACCTATACAGCCTACTTACATAGCCCCCATGCTCCCCACAAAAATTTTTTACAAATGGTGTTGGGCACTGGCCAATACAGATTTGACAAAAATTTTTCACAATTACAATAACAAAGACTTATTGATACAATGTTGGTCAAAAGCTCAAATTTTCTCACAGAATGCACTCACTTATTGATACAATGTTGGTCAAAAGCTCAAATTTTCTCACAGTCCATAAAGACAGTCCGGATCGTTCATTACGGTAAAATAGTAGTGTTTTTCTCAAAGTCTGAGCAGTAGAAGAAAATGCACACGGAAGTAGTGGATTTCCATGCAGTCTTGAAGAAGTAGTGTTGTCCTTCCAACGGATAGACAGTGCTGACTCTCGACATGCAGACAAGTATTGGGTCACAACAGAGCAAACCCACTGCAGAGTCAGTAGAAGTTTTGATGAATATTGGTAGGTTGGTCATCACAGAGCAGACCCACCGTAGTCCTGGTAGAGATTACGATATTGGTGGGCCACCAGAGGTGCAGACCCACTGCAGTCCTTGTAGAAATAATGGTATTGATGGATCATCAAAGATGTAGACCCACTGTAGTCCTTGTAGAGATAATGGTATTGGTGGGCCACCAGAGGTGCAGACCCACTGTAGTCCTCGTAGAGATAATGGTATTGGTGGATCATCAAAGATGTAGACCCACTGTAGTCCTTGAATAGATGGCCAGCAGCCATCTGTTGTGACTGTGCTGGTGCACAATCACCACTGAAGAGTCTTGCGGACAATATAGCAAGTCCATAAACCACCACTTGTGCACTCACAAAGTTTTTGAAATTGTTCTTAGAACCAGCAATGCTGTTATCCAGTCCCTTGCTGAATTATTAACACACGTGCAAACACGAACAGTCCCTACTTCTCACATATTGTCCATATACTATGACCAACAGAAACGTGTGCAGTGAAATGTAACTTAATTTGAAGAACTGGTAACAATTACAATTTGGTAACATAAAAATACAATAACAAAGGTACAAAATACATCATTAAAAACATAATAATACAGATAACATCTGTGGTACAGGCTTTACAAAAGAATCGAAATAAACATATACATCAGTGTTACAAAAATAGTGACATAAGTACATACATAAAATAATGAGAATAGTTTTCGAAACATTAATTTCACACATGAACATTGAAACAGAACAGAATTGTAAACAACTTTACAAAGAAAATAACATATTATTAATGCAACTTATATTTGAGGATAACAGTATTCCTCCTCATAGTGAATATAGCTTAGTATTAGAAGAGAAAAAAATTCTATGAAACAGTACACAGAGACAGGAATAAAACAAATACACAAGGGTACACAAACATATAGTGGGATAACACAAAAGGGAAAGGACAGGGTTCGTTTTCAGTGTAAC
Organism: Schistocerca serialis cubense; assembly: GCF_023864345.2. NCBI lineage: Eukaryota > Metazoa > Arthropoda > Insecta > Orthoptera > Acrididae > Schistocerca > Schistocerca serialis. The sequence goes on along the minus strand of NC_064647.1, from coordinate 215,823,772 downwards.
ATGTGGTACTGCAGTCCAACCCAAAACTTCATATATCTTTCCTCTTATTTCATCCTTTGTTTCCACCCAAAAAAATTCTATCTAAGCATGCTTTCTGTATTTATATGTTCATACATTTCTTACCTCAACATTTATTTCCAAGAAAATCCTACCTAAACCTGTTTTCTCAATGCATTTCTTTACCTATTCTCCATAGTCAGTTTCTTATATAGTCTACCCCCTCTTAAGCTAACTTAAATCTACTGAGCTCAGATGCTAAACTAAGGGACGAGGCAATGCAGCAGCACATAAAACAATTAATATAAGCAGCAATGACAAGAAATACAGATTGGCAAAGCTAGCAGCAGCAAATCTAAATTAACAGATAAAATGCAAAATTACAACTAATATGAGCCAATGTGCAGCAATATGAAAAATCAATGAGTAGTAAAATTGGCTTAGCAGAGTAACACAAATTAAAGTTCAGTAGCACTATGCCTGGCAAACAGCAGCTTATATCTAAACATGACATAGCTCAAGCAGAAAAAATATTACAGTAAAAACAACAATGCAGATAAGGGAAATGTATAATCACATCTTAATGTCTAAGTAATTAAAGTGGTGCACCACAACAACTGATTGTAAAAAGAAATATTACCATGTACTTGAAAAGAAAATTATGTGTTACTGCTACTAGATCCTTCTTATTGTTCTTTCCTTTCCAAGTGCTCCTTTTTTAAAGAATGTGGATCATAAAATAATTATTTAATAGATCTGTTGACAGAAAGTGTTCACATTAGCAAATGCATTTCATTTTATAAAAGCAATGCTGCAACACAGCTGGAAAACAGATGTCAAATGAAATAAGCAACTATGAAAAGCAAAGCATAAAAATATCATTCAGTAGTCATGTGACATTTCATAAGTTAGTAGCTCTCAACTCTCGTAGAAAGACGCTTGTCGTAATCAGGTGTGCAGATGTACGAATATTTCCCATCAATTCATAAGCTTTCAGTAATTAGCACAAAGTGCGAGTAATCATATGTTTTCAAGTAACGAGGGTGTCGCATTAGCGATGAAAGGCACACCCTAATGGCTTGTTCTCCAGGTGTTTGACACGTCCCACGTCCCCTTTTTTTTTCTACCTGTGCCGCTGAAAAGGGCTCGCAATAATGGCTTTTTCTCCAGGCGTCTGACACAGCTGGGTGCCCGCGACGCATTACGTGCAGGTGGTCACTTAACTTTCGTACGGAAATATTTACGACAGGAGATTCTGCTACCGTTGCAGTCTCATTTAAAAATATTTCACAGGTCAAGAATTAGCGTTGCAAATCTGTAGAAACAAAATCCTATAAATATAAGTGTCCAAAAAAAATATTCGTCAGCATTGTGATACAGTCACACATTTCATAACTCTTAAAGTACGTTTCTTGGTTTCCAACATCCTTTTCATAAATCAGAGTCCCTAAACACTACTCATTATTCCTTACCTCATTATACATATACATATTCGTCGACACTTCTTCAATATTTCATCGTGAGAAATACGTAGCATAATAAACATTCCTCAAAAACATAATACACATCGTCGTCGTAATAATAACATCATAACACTTCAGTCAAATCTCAAAATCGTCGTAACTTCCTCCAATAATTTCTAAGCCTAAAAAAATTCTCTGCTCATGTCAAAAGTGTCAGCTGCCTCAAATGTACTTTAAAAATCATGATCTCATACCAAATACATCATTCAAAGCTCTCATAGTATCACAATGATTCCGAAAAAATATGAACAGTTTACAAAGTACAGACATAATACAGTTTCATAAGTGTGAAGTTATCCAACTGTGTAATTGCGTAAACATGTGTCACTGATGCAGTAAAAAAAAATGTTTATCTCTCAGTTAAATGATCAGATAGCTGTGTAATTTGTGTGTTAGAGAAATATGGTACCGATGTGTAAAGTTGTATAAGCAAATACCATATTAGCTAGGGTTCCTTGTGGTTGCCAAACACATGGTACACAAAGTAAGCGTGTACCCCCCTGAGGATTAATGTAATTATACCCTCAGGTGTTACAGATTACAGCAATGGAATGAAATGTATCATGGAAAACTTTCTTTGTAATTCAAAAATCTTTGAAAATAAGTGTTTTAAGTATAAGATTAATCACTCAAATGCGTGTCCTGTAGCGCTAAATGTGCGTCTTGCTGTAAGATAATTCTGTGGAAGTGTCGTAATTATCGTCCTCCGAAAGCTAAGTTCTGCAGAAGTTAATGTACTTACCCCATCAGAAACGAAAGTGAAATGCTTTGTGTATAGATATCTTAGTTATTACGCTTATTGCCATGATGAAGAAAGTACTGTGCTGTAACGTATTGTTGTGTTACAGAAAAGGCTGTCTCCTTGTAGCTATACCATAAAAGTTACTACTAAAACCTGTTTTACTTTCCAGAAGAATTCAGAAAAACTGTGCAGATATAAAACAGATACACCGCAAAATCAACATTGTAAATTGTCACTCATTAGTAGCGTCGTGATAAAAATCGTGTAGCTGTCACATAAACTAACCACTGTGCCGTCTGGTATCTCACAGAAAGTACTTTAAATTCAGAATGTATTTTCAAATAAACCAAATGTTGCATTAAAATCTCATTAGCAGTACTGGTAAATGTTCTTTTTCTCGGAGCCAGCCGGCGCACGTGTATGCCTGCGGTGCGAGTCATTGTCTGTCTCTTTGATGCCGCGCGTCGTTACTGGGATTAGGAGGCCTAACTTCCACATATTCGCCTTGCCGAGAGGGCCCAGCTCTGTTTAAAGCTCGCCAGTTCTGATGAAATTCAGGTCTGTCGTTACGAATATATCGTCTGTCGTCATGTCGGTAGATTCCGTAGTTTCTTCCTTGTCCGTCACGTGGTGGGGAATTTCTCCCTGAATCGTGACTGTGCGCCGAACTGTTGCGTCTGAAGTTATTCTGCCTCCCTTGATAATAATTGTTTTGGTTCCCATATTGTCTGTTTCTCTGATTGTCTCTGTAATAGTCATTACTACGGAAATGCGATCTTTCTCTGTAACTATTATTACTCTGCCAGCGGTTGTCATATGGGTGGTGTCTGTTTTGGTCACGATTTGTGTTGTGAGAATAGCCTTGTCGTGTCAAGTTATTACTTCTTTCATCGCGGAATTGCGACGGATGTGACCTGTAATTGTTGTGTTCCTGGTTTCGCGTTCCGCGATTGTCAGTGTCAATTTCTAATTCTTGTAAGAGTCCCTGAAATGCTTCAATGTCGTCTTTGCAACGTCCTGCCAAAATAATATGTCGTAAATGTTCAGGCAGTTTGATTAAGCAAATGCGGATGAGTTCTGAGGGGCTGTATGGGTTTGAAAGATACTGATTCTTATGCAACATGTCTTCAAAATATTTCATAAGACTGGAAAATTCAGATTGTTCGAAACGTTTCATCATTATGATGCTATGTTTTACACGGTCTTGTGTGGCTTGAGACCAATATGCTGAGAGGAAGGCATGGTAAAACTCTCCTTCACTGTGGCAATCGTGAATTACCGATCGCATTCTTACAGCTGGTTCATTCTCCAAGTAGCCACACATAAATTCTAATCTGTGTTCCAACGACCAGTTGGGAGGAAAACAATGAGAGAATTGATGGAGCCATGCTTGTGGATGAATGTCGTTGGCAGAATTCTTAAACGTTTTGAATTTACGTGTAGTAATGAACAGCTTATAGTCAAAATCATCGTGTCGGCGAGTAGCATCTCGGTCATAGTTAGGTCGTGTCGGCCGTTCCATCTCAAAATTCGGTGCACATTGCCAATTTCTTTCATAACTTCCGAAATGCCCTGTGTTATTATTTTGCGGCTTTTCCGTATTTCTAAGTCCCTCTTCCCGTGTTGGAGCGCGAGTGTCCTCTGAAATACGTAATTCTTGTATTACCTGTGTCAGCTGATCTTGTACTTCCCGGATTTCTCTTTGGTGTTGCGTATTAATTTGATTCTGATTTTGTTTGTATTTCCTAATTTGTTCATACTCTTCTGTGTCAGTGAAGGCTACAGGTGTTGTGTCATTCAGATCATCATCTACCTTTGTAGATAAGTTAGTGAACTGATCTGAAAGTTCGGCTACTTTATCCGATAGTGTACTTATTTCCTCAGTGTGTTTTTCTGAACCAAGTTTCAGAGTATCTACTGTGTCCTTTAAGTTTTCCTGAGTTTTTGCAAGTTGCGTAACCGAATCGGTAGATGCAACTGAGTCAAATTTAGCTTGCAAGGTCTCATGATTTTCATGAACAATAGTTTGCAGTTCTTTTATGGCTGCTTCGTGATTCCGTAATGCATTTTCATGCCGCGAAAAAATAGGTTGAAAATGCTCACAAATTTGTGTTTTTACGTCATTACAGACTTTTTGACATTTCGATTCAATGTTATGTAACTCAGTAGTTAAGTCTTCACGTGTTTGTTCAAGAGTTTGTTCCAATGAGTCTAACTTTTTAAGATTTTGTTCCACTGTGTCTAACTTTTTGAGATTTTGTTCCACTGTGTCTAACTTTTTGAGATTTTGTTCCACTGTGTCTAACTGTTGCTGTGTTTGTCTCTGGTGTTGTTCCATTGTGTCTAACTTTTGAAGCTTTTGCTGTGTTTGTCTCTGATTTTGTTCCATTTGTTGCATTAATTGCAATAATAATGTATTAGTGTCTGGAATCTGTTTCTCTACACTTTTCGGCAGTGCATTTGCACCGGCAACATTCACATTTTAACAAGCAGAAAATGCATCTTGACTTATTTGAGAAAACTGTGATAACCCGAAACCTGAATCTACAGTATTTGCGAAATTGTGTCCTGTCATTTCGGATTCCTGAGGCGAGCTGTTGCCAACCGATCGATCGATAATGCTTCCCTCTTCACTAATTGTTTCACTGTCCGTGCCATTGTTTGCCGCCCGCTCCATTTCCCTATGCACGATTACCAAATTACTACTTTGAACATCAGTTAATTCATTACTCTGCGGCGCTAACACACTGCCTTCGTCTTCACTGTCATTTCTCAGTTTACTTTGGAGCCTAGTATTACGTTTTTCACACGCCATTATTGTCACAGTATTTCACACGACAACACAGAAAAACACAATTTGAAGAGCAAAAATAAGAGAACACATTAACATAACACTGAAAATAATATCTAGTTAATTACAGCTGCGAAATACTTGGTGCAAATCTATATGCATGCCACAACTGTTTTACTGTACAACAATGAAAGGCTACAACTACAAAGGAGATTCTCTCTACAATTACGCGCTAGCAATAAACAAAAGCTACACTAAATACACAAACTACAAGAAAAATCAGAAGATTCCAGTGAGGTATCCTAGGCTAAGGGTCGACATATGAAACGTCCCCTTTGAACAATTATACACGACTGTCCTTAACCTGACACACAACATTTTGTTAGCGCAACGCAATCTGACTTTCAAAATTCCCTACAAAAGAATGGCCCTGACTAACATTAAACTATACCTTTCACAAATCACTTACCTCACAAAAATCTTCGCTGCTCAAGCTACTGCAATACAGCGAGCGCCACTACTGCCAGCTAAATAAAAGATTCAAACTACTGAAGGCACTAACTACTGATAGGGATAGTTAGCAAATGAAAGATATTAATAGAGAACAAACAATGTATTTACCTTAATATCATCACAAGTCATAATATATATATCAGTTCACGACAAATTGCAAACCTCCGCCATCTCTCTCCCCACATCCACCACTGCTGGCGGCTCACCTCCAACTGCCCAACGCTACGCGCTGTTCACAGCCAGCTGCCTAACACTACAATGGCGAGTATTACAACAATGCAAAGCAGCCACAGACTGCACACAGCACAGCCAGTGATTTTCATACAGAGGTGGCGTTACCAATGAAAAACCTATACAGCCTACTTACACTATCATCCTGTCCCTTCTCGTTATCAGTGTTTTCCACATATTCCTTTCCTCTCCGATTCTGCGTAGAACCTCCGCATTCCTTACCTTATCAGCCCACCTAATTTTCAACATTCGTCTGTAGCACCACATCTGAAATGCTTCGATTCTCTTCAGTTCCGGTTTTCCCACAGTCCATGTTTCACTACCATACAATGCTGTACTCCAGACGTACATCCTCAGAAATTTCTTCCTCAAATTAAGGCCGGTATTTGATATTAGTAGACTTCTCTTGGCCAGAAATGCCTTTTTTGCCATAGCGAGTCTGCTTTTGATGTCCTCCTTGCTCCGTCCATCATTGGTTATTTTACTGCCTAGGTAGCAGAATTCCTTAACTTCATTGACTTCGTGACCATCAATCCTGATGTTAAGTTTCTCGCTGTTCTCATTTCTACTACTTCTCATTACCTTCGTATTTCTCCGATTTACTCTCAAACCATACTGTGTACTCATTAGACAGTTCATTCCGTTCAGCAGATCATTTAATTCTTCTTCACTTTCACTCAGGATAGCAATGTCATTAGCGAATCGTATCGTTGATATCCTTTCACCTTGTATTTTAATTCCACTCCTGAACCTTTCATTTATTTCCATCATTGCTTCCTCGATGTACTGATTGAAGAGTAGGGGCGAAAGGCTACAGCCGTGTCTTACACCCTTCTTAATACGAGCACTTCGTTCTTTATCGTCCACTCGTATTGTTCCTTCTTGGTTGTTGTATATGACCCGTCTCTCTCTATAGCTTACCCCTACTTTTTTCAGAATCTCGAACAGCTTGCACCATTTTATATTGTCGAACGCTTTTTCCAGATCGACAAATCCTATGAAAGTGTCTTGATTTTTCTTTAGCCTTGCTTCCATTATTAGCCGTAACGTCAGAAATACCCTTCTCGTCCCTTTACTTTTCCTAAAGCCAAACTGATCGTCACCTAGCGCATTCTCAATTTTCTTTTCCATTCTTCAGTATATTATTCTTGTAGGCAGGTGCATGAGCTGTTAAGCTGATTGTGCGATAAATCTCGCACTTGTCAGCTCTTGCCGTCTTCGGAATTGTGTGGATGATGCTTTTCCGAAAGTCAGATGGTATATCTCCAGACTCATATATTCTACACACCAACGTGAATAGTCGTTTTGTTGCCACTTCCCCCAATGATTTTAGAAATTCTGATGGAATGTTATCTTACATCGGGTAAACGGAATATCATTGTGAATGATGGATTAGCTAGGAGTTTTACGTCGTACAAAGATTAATAAACTAAGTGTCCTTTTCACAAAGCAATGTTGTTATCAATGTTTATTAATTTCGTGTGGACTACTTGCGTACTACCCCCATTTAAAAGTCTGATTACCTTCAAATTGAGAGAAATGTAGTATTAGGAAAAAGCACGGCGAGCTTATTAGTCCACTTGCTTCAATTTCTTGTGTCAAATTTGTTTGTACGTAAGAATCTTCCACTTGTAAGAGAACTAACGTGGGGTGAAGGGGAGAATCTGTTTGACGACCAACATCCCTGCCCCTTCCCCTGCGCTCTCTATTCCACGTTCATTTCTTTATTCGTATCTGAAATGTTTGCTAAATACTCAGTTTGCTGTGGAGGTAGTCGTTGGGTGCTACAATACCGAATGATGTAATCCGAATCTGATAAAACTTCAGTAGATTGATAGCCATGCTCTGTGTACATGCTGGATATTACACGTTCCTTGAGAACACTTACACAGTCAGTCACTCTAGTCCACCGAACTTGTTTTGCGTAGGCACAGTAATCAACCCTTTGGTGCCTTGCAGGTGGCACGTTAAACGTATACGGAGGTGACCTCTTGTTCCTCGCGATTTGTTTTAACTGTGTGCATTTCTCGAAGCACCATTAATATTAACAGATGTATACCTACGAGGCCACATCAGTAAAAGCCATTTAATATAATTTCCACATCCGTTATAATAATTTCGACGACACGATTTGTCTCGTAGTTCCGACTAACGAGCTAGCCCTGAAGCACTCTTACCTCTATGAATATGAAGATGGTATTTGTTCCCGAAAGAACAGGTACCATTGATGACCGTGTTGCTTCTCTAGAATGAAATAACTGAATCGAAACCTTTAGCTGCCGACAGGTGTTGTTGATATACATCAATGGGGAAGCTGAAAATGTGTGCCCCGACACGGACTCCAACGAGGGATCTCCTACTTACATGGCTGACGCTCCATCCATCTGAGCCACAGAGGGCACATTTGATAATGCGACTGCAGGGACTTATCCCTTTCACGCTTCCTGTGAGACCCACATTCCCAATTGTCGGGACACATATTTTCAGTTGTACCCCTTGATGTATATCAACAACACCTGTCGGCAGCTAAGGGTTTCGAATTACTTATCATTCCACTCTTAACTCTCCTCGTTAAACCGCTTTTCTGTAGTCTAGGTGCCTATCACTGTAGAGATCCTACAGCAGCTACCGATTTTTGCACCAAACAAAAGACATTACAAAGTACAATGGCGCGACTGTCGGCCACAGAGATTACATGCATCCTGCACTTGGTTTAATGTTGCTGAACTAATTAATGTTTTACAGTTGTAACACTAATTCTTTACCGAGCGAGGTGGCGCAGTGGTTGGACACTGGACTCGCATTCGGGAGGACGACGGTTCAATCCCGCGTCCGGCCATCCTGATTTAGGTTTCCCGTGATTTCCCTAAATCACTCCAGCCAAATGCCGGGATGGTTCCTCTGAAAGGGCACGGCCGACTTCCTTCCCCATCCTTCCCTAATCCGAGGAGACCGATGACCACGCTGTCTGGTCTCCTTCCCCGAAACCAACAAACCAACCAACCAACTAATTCTATAAATAATAATCAGAGTCCCGATGAACTAAATATCATTGATCAGTTTTGACCAAGAGCAAGATTCCGATCCCGTTATACACTGACGGATCTAAATCACTGAAACGAACATGATTTGTACATTAGTGCCCTAATATGGAAACCGGACCTATGTATAAGCTTCACGCTGAAACGAGCAGCCTTATGGCTGATGTTCTTGCAATAAGGAATAGCTTGAGAGGGAACAGTTTCTATCCTAAAATCACCCCAGTTTTACAAAGAACTGCTCGTGAGAAAATCAGCTTACCCTTTTCTGGCGTAATACGCCGCGAACTGTTGATTGAGTGCAACAGGCAAATTCCATATTCTTAGGTTTCCGAAAAGCACCACTCTGGACTTTTAACGTAAGTTCCCAGTAACTTGAGTCGCTCGAATTCGCCTGCCGATGTGGCCGAACGGTTCTAGGCACTTCAGTCTGGAACCGCGTGACCGCTACGGTCACAGGTTCGAATCCTGCCTCGGGCATGGATGTGTGTGACGTCCTTAGGTTAGTTAGGTTCAAGTAGTTCTAAGTTTAGGGAACTGATGACCTTAGACGTTAATTCCCATAGTGCTTAGTGCCATTTGAACCATTTGAACCTGCTGGTAGATGACACTGTACCGAGGAAAAACAAAGTGTGTGTTAGGGTGGACTTGGCCCCCTGGATAGATGCATAGCTGTGTTGACACATTGTGCGTTAGAGAATAATGAGATCACCTAGGAAACGCCACAAAAACCATAAAGATCTCTCCTGCGGCCTGTACCCTTCCCACGGTTGTTGTAGAGTACTTTCAGACGTTTCAAGCTCTACATGTCTGACTCATAGAGCATGAATTGTCATTCATCTGAAAAGACCACCTGGCGCGGCTCAGTGAACTTCCTGTTGTAGTACTTGAGTACATATTCCATCTTTTGTCGCCGATGAGCAGCAGTCAACAGACGTGCATGAACCAAGTACATACTGCGGAGGCCCATATGCAGCAATGTTCTCTGAAAGGTCCTTGAAGACACACTGTTGGTATCCTTTGGTTTATCTGGGCCATGTATTTGGCAGCATACATCTCAGCCGTCGTTGATCCCAGTCATCCATGATCCGTGTTCACCTCAGCTGCCTCCGTGCCAGTTTTGGATAGTGCCATTTCGCCAAGCACTGTATACTTTAACCACAGCCGCACGCAAACAGTTCACAAACTAAGCCGTGTCGGAAATGCTTCCAACCTTGAAGTGAAAGTCAGTGATCACCCCCTTTCGAACGCAGATAAATCGCCCACTTTCACATTAGAACAGCGACTGCACTGCTTACCGTATCCGCCTGATTGTGCTGCCACCTGTCATCTGTGAGTGGGTCGTGGACGCTGGAGGCGAACATCGGCGGTGGTCAAATTACTTTGACCGTGTAATATCACATACCCTCTTAAACGGCAAAATTTCATTTTCTATCCTCGTCCCATTTCGGAGGCTTCGATTTCTTGTCAGACAGAGCAGAGGAGGATGACTTCCTCCAGTAACTGAAGTAAATTGGACGATAATACGATTTGTTAATGATTTACGATGTACTATTGTTTAAAATACTTTGCGGACAAACCAAATCCATAGCAGTGGTTTCCATATGCAAGCAGGAAAGGACGAAGATGAAATAATGTTCGGAGCAGTTCAGAAGCATCCTCCGAGCAGAATCGAGACATCATTAGGCGCGCGTAGGGTCTGAGCTATTTGGGCGCTGACCTCTGACCTCTGCGGCGCAGTCTGTTCTGCTCTGCCAAGCGGTGTTCTGCACTGGCGCCGGGATTTATGGTGGCTGCACTGTGCAGTAGGGTCGAGGAGGAGCGGTGGCTTGGGGAGGGGAGGGGGGGGGTCTCAGGCCATTAGGGGAACCCCCGCCCCCCCTGCACAGCGTTTTCCACCTCAGCAGCCGGCAGCCGCGTGGCGGAATCACCACTGTGCGCTGTGGAGAACCACAAGCCGAAAAGCGGCTCCTTCCTCCGCAGCCTCCCACGGGTCGCAGAAATTGCCACAGGCTGAAGTAGCTCAACGCCTTGTAACGAAATATTTGTCTTTAGACTTTCTGTCGTTCTACACTTTGTACTTTAATCATGCTGAATCCTTCACTAAGATTGTACTAAGCTATGTGAACAGTTTGTTTCTTTCATTCAGTGCCTTCCGATCAGTTTGATTCGCCTTGCCTCGAATTCATCTTCGTCTCAGGATATCAATTACTCCCTACTTTCGATTCCAGTCCCTCTATTCCTCTACCATTTCATATTGTACAGCATTTTTCTAGACTCTTCCTAGTTTCATAATATATGCTTACCCTTACCACCCTGTCCCTTCTTCTTGTACACTTCCCCACTCCCTCTCCTCGCTGTTTCTATGGGAAACTTCTTTCTTACATCACCAGTTCACCTAATTGCTCCAAAACCCTTTTATAGTGCCACGTCTCACACCCATCCATTCCCTTATTTTCCTGTTTCTCGACAGTTCACGATTAATTTCCAAACAATACTGAGCTCCAAACGTAGATTTTGAAATTTTTTTTCATTCAATGTACAGGGTGGTGCATTGATCGTGACTGGGCCAAATATCTCATTAAATAAGCGCCAAACGAAAAAACTACAAAGAACGAAGCTCGTCTAACTTGAAGGGGGAAAGCAGATGGCGCTTTGGTTGGTCCGCTAGATGGCGCTGCCATAGGCCAAACGGATATCAACTGCGTTTTTTTAAATAGGAACCCCTATTTTTTATTACATATTCGTGTAGTACGTATAGAAATATGAATGTATTAGTAGGACCACTTTTTGCGCTTTGTGATAGGTGGCGCTGTAATATTCACAAACATATGGCTCACAATTTTAGACGAACAGTTAGTAACAGGTAGTTTTTTAAAATTGAAGTCCGTCAACATCAATGCATTTGGCAATACGTGTAACGACATTCCTCTCAACAGCGAGTAGTCCGCCTTCCGTAATGTTCGCACATGCATTGACAATCCGCTGACTCATGTTGTCAGACGTTGTCGGAGGATCACAATAGCAAATATCCTTTAACTTTGCCCACAGAAAGAAATCCAGGGACGTCAGATCCGGTGTACGTGCTGGCCACGGTATCTTGCTTCGACAACCAATCCACCTGTCATGAAATATGCTATTCAATACCGCTTCAACTGCACGCGAGCTATGTGCCGGACATCCATCATGTTGGAAGTACATCGCCATTCTGTCATGCAGTGAAACATCTTGTAGTAACATCGGTAGAACATTACGTAGGAAATCAGCATACATTGCACCATTTAGATACCCATCGAGAAAATGGGGGCCAATTATCCTTCCTCCCATAATGCCGCACCATACATTAACCCGCCAAGGTCGCTCATGTTCCACTTGTCACAGCCATCGTGGATTTTCCGTTTCCCAATAGTGCGTAGTATGCTGGTTTACGTTACCGCTGTTGGTGAATGACGCTTCGTCGCTAAATAGAACGCGTGCAAAAAATCTGTTATCATCCAGTAATTTCTCTTGTGCCCAGTGGCAGAACTGTACACGACGTTCAAAGTCGTCGCCATGCAATTCCTGGTGCATAGAAATATGGTAGGGCTGCAATCAATGTTGATATAGCATTCTCAACACCGACGTTTTTGAGGTTCCCGATTCTCGAGCAATTTGTCTGTTACTGATATGTCGATTAGCCGCGACAGCAGCTAAAACACCTACTTGGGCATCATCATTTGTTACAGGTCGTGGTTGAGGTTTCACATGTGGCTCAGACCTTCCTGTTTCCTTAAATAACGTAACTATCCGGCGAACGTTCCGGAAACTTGGATGATGTCGTCCAGGATACCGAGCAGCATACGTAGCACACGCCCGTTTGGCATTTTGGTCACAATAGCCGTACAACACGATATCGACCTTTTCCGCAATTGGTAAACGGTCCATTTTAACACGGGTAATGTATCACGAAGCGAATACCGTCCGCAATGGCGGAATGTTACCTCGTACCACGTAGTTACACGTTTGTGACTATTACAACGCCATTTATCACAAAGCGAAAAAGTGGTCCAACTAAAACATTCATATTTCTTTTCGTACCACACAAATATCTAATAAAAATGAGGGTTCCTATTTAAAAAAACGCAGTTGATATCCGTTTGACTTATGGCAGCGCCATCTAGCGGGCCAACCATAGCGCCATCTGGTTTTCCCCTTCAAGTTATACAAGTTTCGCTCTTTGTAGTTTTTTCGTTTGATGCTTATTTCATGAGCTGTTTGGCCCGGACACTATCAATGGACCACCCTGTAGTTATATGTTTGTTTCCAGCAGCCTTTTGTTGCAAGGAATGCCCTCTTTGCCTGTAATAATCTGCTTTTTATTTCGTCTCTGCTCCATCCATCGGTCATAACTTTGTTTAATTGAAGCATAATTCCTTCAATTCATCTATTTCATAGTCCCCAGTTTTGATATCAAAATTACTGCTACTCAGTTTCTTTTACTGCTCATAAGATTTGTCACTTTACTCCCAATCCATAGTGCCTGTTTAGTGCAGTGTTCAGTCCGTTAGGTTTCTCCGGCAATTCTTCCTCATTTTCACTGGTAAATCTAATCATTGATATCCCACTTCTGAATCTATATTTTACCTCCTTCTCTTATGATGAAACAGCCAGGACCAAACCGCAGCATCCGATTTGCTTAAGACATCTGTCTTCTTACTGGTTTCATTTGGCCCACCACGCTAACCTCTTCATTTCTGAGAAACTGCTATTGCACCAAATGTCCTGAGTTATTTGTTGGATCTATTCCAAAGTCTGTCTTACCCTACAGCATTTTCCTTCTCATAAATGACAAGTAAAAGAGCGGCATATCGAAATAATGAATACTACGATTCTTTGGTTATCGTCATGAAAGAAAATCTACTGGTGTTGAATCGGATGACTGTGTGGTCCTTCCCTGATGACCAAGCAGTACTGAGCATCTTTCAGGAAATCTGTTGTTCAGTTCCTGCTCAATACCATGCACAGAAATGTCTAGATGATCATCATGCTGTATTCTTATACGTCCTCTGATGTCTAGAATGACACTTTGAAGGAGAGCACCTCAATTGTCGACGATAAGTGTTCGATAGATCTCAAGAATCAGAGCACCTATGAAATAATATGGATCGATGGACTCACGTGCAAGTAGTCCACACCACCTCTTAATGGAACATCTCCTTTGATGATCGACTTCGTTGATCTAGCTACGAATTCCAGTTGCCAGTTAATGCATGCTATGATGGTTCACGGCACCATAAGTTATGGATGTCGTTTCATCAGAGAACGCAACACTCTGTAAGGCGTCCAGAGTGAAATTAGTCGCGGCCCATTCGTACAAAGTAACACTCTGAGTCACACATATAGCTGCGTCAGTGACATGTGGTACAGGTGAAACTAGTGACTGTGCTCTATTCGCAACACAGGTATAAAGCAGCAGCTTCTTGTAAGCTGACTTGAGAATTATGGTGTAAGAAAGCTAAAAAATCGCTTCGATAAGCTTGCTGCTTGAAACTTCCTGGCATATTAAAACTGTGTGCTGGACCGAGATTCTATATCTACATTTACATTTATACTCCGCAAGCCACCCGACGGTGTGTGGCGGAGGGCACTTTACGTGCCACTGTCATTACCTCCCTTTCCTGTTCCAGTCGCGTATGGTTCGCGGGAAGAACGACTGTCTGAAGGCCTCCGTGCGCGCTCTAATCTCTCTAATTTTACATTCGTGATCTCCACGGGATGTATAAGTAGGGGGAAGCAAAATATTCGATACCTCATCCAGAAACGCACCCTCTTGAAACCTGGCGAGCAAGCTACACCGCGATGCAGAGCGCCTCTCTTGCAGAGTCTGCCACATGAGTTTATTAAACATCTCCGTAACGCTATCACGGTTACCAAATAACCCTGTGACGAAATCGCGCCGCTCTTCTTTGGATCTTCTCTACCTCCTCCGTCAACCCGATCTGGTACGGATCCCACACTGATGAGCAATACTCAAGTATAGGTCGAACGAGTGTTTTGTAAGCCACCTCCTTTGTTGATGGACTACATTTTCTAAGCACTCTCCCAATCAAACTCAACCTGGTACCCGCCTTACCAACAACACCGAGCGAGGTGGCGCAGTGGTTAGCACACTGGACTCGCATTCGGGAGGACGACGGTTCAATCCCGTCTCCGGCCATCCTGATTTAGGTTTTCCGTGATTTCCCTAAATCGTTTCAGCCAAATGCCGGGATGATTCCTTTGAATGGGCACGGCCGATTTCCTTCCCACTCCTTCCCTAACCCGAGCTTGCCCTCCGTCTCTAATGACCTCGTTGTCGACGGGACGTTAAACACTAACCACCACCACCACCGCCTTACCAACAATTAATTTTATATGATCATTCCACTTCAAATCGTTCCGCACGCATACTCCCAGATATTTTACAGAAGTAACTGCTACCAGTGTTTTTTCCGCTATCATATAATCATACAATAAACTCGGGACCTTTGCCTTTCGCGGGCAAGTGCTCTGCCAACTGAGCTACCCAAGCACGACTCACGCCCCGTCCCCACAGCTTCACTTCTGCCAGTACCTCGTCTCCTACCTTCCAAACTTTACAGAAGCGCTCCTGCGAGACGAGGTACTGGCAGAAGTAAAGCTGTGGGGACGGGGCGTGAGTCGTGCTTGGGTAGCTCAGTTGGCAGAACACTTGCCCGCGAAAGGCAAAGGTCCCGAGTTCGATCTCGGTCCAGCACACAGTTTTAATCTGCCAGGAAGTTTCATATCAGCGCACATTCCGCTGCAGAGTGAAAAATCTCATTCTGGAAGCTTACTGCTTGCTTATCTTCGTCTATTACCGCTGCGCGTTCTCAGACTACTTGTTTTTCGACGTCGTATTGGATGTCCGGCCCGTCTACCAGCACATATCACCACAAAAGCTATGGCTTCTTCGGTGGCATTGTGTCGACGTTCGCCGAGCATCACCGACACGTCAACAAATGATTACAATTTCAGAAAAATTGGATTTTTTCTCCAAGTGAAAGATTTTCACAAATTGGACAAGTCAATAATGAGTCGTCCCGCCTCTATGCAAGCAGTAATTCGGCTTGGCACTGATATTTGTTGGGTGCTGAGAGTTGGTGGAAGTCCTTCTGAAGGATTTCATGGCAAATTCTGTGCAGTCGATGCAATAGATCATCAAAATCCGAAGCTTGATGGAGGGCCATGTCCACAATGTTCCATATATTCTCCATTGGCGAGAAATGAGGTGACCTTGCTGGACAGGGGCAGGTTGCAGCAAGCACCAAGACCAACATTAGAAATTCTCGCAGTGTGCGGGTGGGACTATCTTACTGAACGTAAGCCCAGGATGCCTTGCCATGGAGAGCTGCAAAGTAAGGATGCGTGGATGACAACCAAAGGGGTCCTGCTATGAAATTAAATGGAACCAATGACCTTCACTTCTAGTTGTCGGGACCTATGGCGGGCGCTGTCTGGGGCGGCTCCAGACATGTCTTTGCTGGTCATCGTGGTTATTTCGAAGTGGGTCTCGCTACTGAAAACAGTTCTCCTCCAATCACTGAGATTCCACACGGAATGTGTCCGACACCGTCTCAAATGGGCTTGTTGCTATAGAGACGTGAATGGCAGTCGACCCAAGGAGCACCGTGGGGTGATCCCCTTTTCCGTGAGCCGTCTATTAAAGTTTCTTGTGCTCACCAAAGCACCAGTAGCACAATGAACTGATGATAATGATGAATACGGGACTCGAATGCCTCCCTGCCGATTCCTCTATGCTCTCGTCCTGTCATCACGTTAGGTCGACTGCATCCTTCTTGATACCGTGTTCGGCCATACCTCACTCATTGCTGCCAACTTCGTCGAATGGTGGGATCGCTCTTATTGAAATGTCTAGCGATTCGTCGATTACGCCCACCGGTTTTTTTAGCCCATCTACACGTCCTCTCTCAAATTCTGATATCTGTGTATATTGTTCACACCCCTGTCGGCGAGGGACAGTTACTGTCCAGCTGAGTAAACAGAATGAAATTCGCAAAGACCTCACACCTTGGTATCGTCATTTCCCCTCTTTACTATCCTTGCCAGCTGTGCTGTGAAATTGTGCTGCAGAGTCACAGTTTCATCTATCGACCGCGAAAGTTAAGATTTTGACTTTCTGTCGATATCTATATGAATATCAATTTGTGACCAATTTTCATAACTCCTTCGTCATGTGTCCTTTCTTTTCTTGTCCTAGTATTTATATATACTTACTGAAGGAAGTCATTTCGTGGTGTCGGCTGTTTTCATTTATGACATAAACACTCGATTTCATGCTTTTGCGCTGTCGGTTGATTTCGCCCCCTTGGGCATTATCGAAGTACCCTCGCCGAAGGACAAACTCTAGTCATATATCCTCCACACATCAGTGAGGAGGAAATAACATTTAAATATGTCACTAATAAGAGTTACCTGTGAAAGGGGTTGTAATGGGCACAACTTTTGCAGATGTGAATTTCCTACGTATAAATGATATACTCCGGAATACGGAAACCAGTGCCCTTTTCCACCATGTTTACAAGTAACATTTATTAGCGATACAACTGGATGTTATTTCTTCAACACTAATTTGTGTAGGATAAAATATATAATTAAAGTTTTTGGCTGTGGCGAACGTAACTTGAAAATATCCAAAGGCGTAAAATTAGCAAATAGCTCGGAAGCAGGAAATAATTTGTTCAGTTCATAAATAAAGACAGCCTGCGCAGGACAGCGACTTCGCTCATAAATGGTTGTAAGTGTCCGTTTATGTTCCACATCTCCTGATAAACGACTGGAGAGATTTCAACCCAATTTGACAAGTATACCACATATCACTGGAAAGATGTACTGTAGAGGCAAGCACCACCTTGGCAATAGATGTGGCAGTGGAAGGGGGAGAGGACGGGATGAACACAGGTGAAGGGAAAAGTGTATGAGCAGAAATGGATGAGGAAGTCATGAACAAAGAGGAAAGAAGTACTGTGGAGGCAAGAACTGCCTTGTCAGATAGGTGCAGCGGTCAAAGCGGGGAGAAGGTTGGAGGAGGTGGAGGAGGAGGAGGTGGAGAGAGGTGAAGGGAAAAGCGTATGGGCACAAAGGGATGAGGACGACATGAACAAAGAGGGTGAGGAGCAAATAGACAGAGATGATGTTGGAAAGGGGTGGAGGAGATGGACAGAGAAGTGAGAGTAAGGGGCGAACACCAAAGGGGGGAGGGGGGGGGCCGAAGCAGATGAACAGAGGGAGGAAGCAGGAGTATATCGACGGAAAGAATCGGAAAGATGGATAGAGATAGGGAGGAGGAGATACACAAATAGGAGTGTGGAGAAAAAGGACAGAGGATAAGGAGATAAAGGTAGTGGTGGAGGGTGTGGTGTAGAGGCAGGAGAAGAGGGATAACTGTCACTTGCGAAGGGATTAGAGTGTGACGAGGTAGGTGAAAGACGGACATGTTGTGGAGAAGAAGGGGTAAGAGGGATAGCGTCTCACAATGCTGGTGGAAAAGAGGAGGGAAATGCAAGGTAATTTAAACTTTGCCACATTATTGTGATGAAATAGCAGACTTCTGACATCATTTATGTGGAATATATGTGGCACACACATACGAGGGTGAAACTATGGGTAAAACGCTATACCTGCAAAGCCTTCCCTGTTCCACGTCCATATTGATCGAGGGGAAAACGACTGAGCATATTGCTCCTTATGAGCCGTGATTTCTCTTGGCTTCGCGATCCTTCTGCAAGATGTTGGTGGCAGTAACATCGTTCTACAGCCTGTAGCAAATGTCGGTTCTCTAAAGATTTTCAACAATGGTAACTTAAAATTGTCAGGATGAGGGCGATCCCTGAACTAGAAAAATATAATTTTCTTACTAGAGAGACTTTATTTGCTCGTATCGTGTCCTCTTCAACGATTTGCACCCAAACATATTTGAGACTAGATGACGGTGTAGCACATTGAGTGGCACGATGCTTGATTGATGTATGTACGTGGTCTGAAGATTTCACTTTAAACTCCCGAAATTATTCGTCTTTTTTTTAATTCAATGTGATCGGGGCAAAAAAAATTTCTCCGCTAAGAAGATTACGTTTTTATTATTCTCGCTGAAAGATTCCCTCAAGGCATCCCAGATCGCTTTCACGGAGTATTTCCGTCACACTCGCGTGTTGATCGATCCTACCAGTAATACGCCTCGATGTCTTCCTTTATTCTGACCTGGTGCGATTCCGGAACACTCCAGCGGTACTGAAGAATGGCTCGTGCAAGTGTTGTGTATGGTGTCTCATTTGTAGTCCAGTTACGCTTTCGTAAAATTCAGCCTGTAGTAATAAATCGATTATGTGCCACCCCTACAATCGACCTTATGAGCTGGAGCCATTTTATGTCGCTCAGCAATGTTGCACTTTGGTTATTGAATTCGAAAATAACATGATAGTTTTTCCTGTTCATCCGTATCAACTTAACATTTTACCACATTTGAAACAAACTGCCGTACATCGCACCAAATGTAGATTCTTTCGAAGTGATGCTGTTGCCTCAACAACGATAGTTTCCTGAACACTACAGCGTCATCAGAGAACGCTTGCAAACTGCTGCTCACTTAATCCGTCAATTCGTTTATGCAAATAGAGATGAAGAATAGTACTATCACACTACCCTGAGGCTCACAATACGATACATACGTCTCCGATTAACGCTCGCTTTCCGGGACAACTTACAGGGTTCTATGAGAAACTTAAAAGGCCTTCGAGCCACTAACATATCTGAGAACCTATTCCGCATGCTCAGAGGTTCGTTTACATTTTGTTGTGTAGCACCGTTCCATACCCTTTCCGAAAATCTGCCTGTTGTCTTTCATCGATGGTTTTCTGGATATCCGAGCGAGAGAAGCGCAAACCGATTTTTGCACGAGCGGTGCATCCTAAATCCGTGCCGATTTGTGGACAGACACGTTTCCGGCTTACGGAATTTTATTAAATTCGAACTGAGATATGCTCCGGAAATCTTCAGCAAACAGTCGTTGAGAATATTGCTTTAATATTCTGTGAGCCAGTTCTCGGCCCTTGTTTTATAGATTCTTCTGCTGTTTAGGCCTTTGCACAGGACGAGAGATTCCCGATAAATGGAAGATAAGTAAGTACCCAGTGCCGTGGTGTATTCTCCTTAATACCGTTTGGGTGCGTCTCACACAGATAGAGGATATAGTGCTCCTTGTTGATGCAAGTGAAAAGCAGTAATAGATGGAACAATACTTTAAGTTTTAAGAAAACAGCTGAATTAGTACTCAGTGAACGTCTCATCATTTAACTGAGGAAACACAGTCATTAAATCCGTTTTAGGGTAAGCTCCACCACAGTCAGTAATAACAGATTGCAGAGCTAAAAGAAATACTTATAACTTAATATTTGCACAACCTGGGACCCCTATTTATCAGAACTTTAAATGAAAATAACATATTACAAATCCTTTCAGTAGTTGACTCCAGCACTTGGAACGTTTGACCATGTTGATTCATAGTTTTTGTATGGAGTGGTTTCCCGGGTACTACGACTTACTGGCACAGAGTATTAACCGCATATATGTATACTGTAAGAATAATTTCCTGCGTTCATCATCCAACCTCTTCCAGGCAACTGTTTCAATAGCGGAACACATTAATAACAACATCAATCGGCTTACCTCTTGAAAAAGTTTGTTGTTAACGCTCCAGCTAAATTTTAAAACGGTGTTAGCATTCATCAATGTAATACTGTAACCAAAACAGACTACACTGTCCACAACTTACGCTAACTCGAACCCAGAAGTCACTGCAAAGTCCCAGAAATATTTGAGCATACGCTGACCTGGGAATATTTGAGCACCACCCACGAGAAACGAAGATTCTGATGACAATAAAAGCAGTTTCATACCTCCTTGACAACTTTCTCCTTGTTGCCTCACATATGAGTTTCTGAATCAATAATATTTGCCTTTTTTGGGGTCATGTTTAGCAAATTTGGTTGTAGACAATCTGAGATTCCATATATGTAAATGACCAGCATCCGGTGTGTTTTCACAGAAATAACGTATTTTTAAAGACTTATTGAGAAGTTGCATATAATAGCGGATTGTCAACAATGTGACGCACAATACATGTAAATAATAACGGCATACATACTTCTCGCCTCAGAGGCGCCATTTACCACCAGAGATTGTCTACTGGCTTTAACTTCACATAATCAACCATAGTTATCTAAGCCTTGGATGCCATCAATTTAGTAATGACTGATTTATGTCCCTTATCTGTGTTCCAGGTGAGTGGACCAGCAAAATGGTTCCTACGAGCTGAGAATGGGTGATGGTAGTAGACGTATGGTGATCCTGTGCTGCTGTAAGTGTTACTTACTGTTACTATGAAACCGGTAGTAGGAAATGCATAGCCGTTTACATCCCATTACAGTGAACCACATTTACTTGCCTGGAATTGAAGTACAGCCATCGGCAAATTATGTTTGAAGAGCAGCCAAGATTCGACTATCAGTGAATGTCTGACAGCAGGCAATCACAAAAATTGCAGGAAAGGAACTTATCTAATATTTTATGAATTATTACAGGTAACAGAAAAAATACTTCAGTTGCTCGGTGAAAGAAGAAAATAAAAAACGTCCCGGGAAGTTTAGGGAAACAGAAATACAAGTCACTGAGGAATGAAATACATAAGTCGTGCTGGGAAGCAAAGACAAAATGGCTGCATTAAAATGGCCCTTATGCAAACTGTTATTCGGCTTGGCATTGGTAAAGTTGTTGGATGACCTACAGGACATCGTTCCAAATTCTGTCCAACTGGCGCGATAGATCGTCAAATGAAGAAGATACAATTGTCGGAAAGACTGTCTCAGCATATAGGATACCATGTAGCTCTCTATTGTCTCGTCTACAGGCATGTCCAAATATATGTTTTTAATGTCCAGAGAAGCAATAAGAGCATTTCCTGGAACAACGAGATCCCTAGTGGTCACTGTCATTTCACAGCTGTTCTCTAAGATGTACGTTTGTTCCTTAAGATTTTCGTTACAGAAGCTATTAATCTCGACAAGTGGGCTTGACGACCATTAACAATCGGTCTGACAAGGAGGATAATTTTATGTAACTTCCTCTGGAAATAGAGCGAAGAAACGTCTGGGTTCATGAGAAGCAGGCGTTTCTTGCTATATGACCATTGAAGGAAGGACATTGGGTGCATTGACAAAGTTTTTAATTCTGATTGAAATTGTCGAAGAGGATTCTTCTTCGCCACAATGACTTTACTTTCTTCAAAAAAAAAATAATACAAAGTTTAAGAATTGCACTGACGGAAAAAAATCTCAACGCCAAAAATAGTTAATGTAGAGTAATGAAGCTTTTAGAATACTGTGGAGCCTCGCATAGCGAGCATAATTTGTTTCAAAATCTTACTCGTAGTGTGAAACACACGTTAAGCGAAACAATTTATCCCATATAAATTAATGTTTAACACGATTATGCTTTCCATGCGGAGAAAGTACTAAAAGTTTTACTTTATTCATACCATTTGTGCAAAGAAAATTATACGTACAGTATTATGTACTTTATTAGTAATGATACACCCCTAATCCTTTTTTACTTTGAAGCTGTCTATAGTCCTTTGTTTCTGCCAACGCTTCAACATTTGGCGACAATGCGACACAACTTTATCGTCAAATAAATTTGTAGCGCTCATAGCCACTCCTTTATTGGGATTATGATTTTCAATGTACGATGCAACCGATTCCCATGTTTTTAGTATTTCTCTTATTGCGCCAGAAGACTGCTGCTTTGCTGTTACTGCCTGCTCCTTCTTCTCTGAAGAACTCCTCTCCACAACTTCCTGATGTGAAACACATCGCAACTGCATAAATACTTCGATTGTCATTTCTCGGCTGTGATCTTCCACAAGCTCGTCGATATCATGTTGACCACCTCCTAGTCCCACGATGTGGGCCAAAGACACTGTCTCGTTGACTACAGGATCCACAGGTATTGACTCAAACGCCTCAGAGTCACATTCGACAGCGTAATCCGGTCAAAGCTTCTTCCAAGTGGGGGTAAGTGTTCTCTTCTTAACCCCTTTCCACGCCTTTTCGATCATCCAGATACAGGCAACGACGTTAGTGATATTTCTAAAACGCTCTGAGTGTGAGATTAGAAGCTCCAGTGTTATCAAAGCAATGCTCGAAAAGTGCTTTAGTATTTTTTTTTTTTTTTTTTTTTTTTTTTTTGTCATCAGTCTACTGACTGGTTTGATGCGGTCCGCCACGAATTCCTTTCCTGTGTTAACCTCTTCATCTCAGAGTAGCAATTGCAACCTACGTCCTGAATTATTTTCTTGACGTATTCCAATCTCTGTCTTCCTCTACAGTTTATGCCCTCTATAGCTCCCTCTAGTACTATGGAAGTCATTCCCTCATGTCTTAGCAGGTGTCCTATCATCCTGTCCCTGTACTCATTAGACAGTTCATTCCGTTCAGCAGATCATTTAATTCTTCTTCACTTTCACTCAGGATAGTAATGTCGTCAGCGAATCGTATCGTTGATATCCTGTCACCTTGTATTTTAATTCCACTCCTGAACCTTTCTTTTATTTCCATCATTGCTTCCTCGATGTACAGATTGAAGAGTAGGGGCGAAAGGCTACAGCCTTGTCTTACACCCTTCTTAATATGAGCACTTCGTTCTTGATCGTCCACTCTTATTATTCCCTCTTGGTTGTTGTACATATTGTATATGACCCGTCTCTCCCTATAGCTTACCCCTACTTTTTTCAGAATCTCGAACAGCTTGCACCATTTTATATTGTCGAACGCTTTTTCCAGGTCGACAAATCCTATGAAAGTGTCTTGATTTTTCCTTAGCCTTGCATCCATTACTAGCCGTAACGTCAGAATCGCCTCTCTCGTCCCTTTACTGTTCCTAAAGCCAAACTGATCGTCACCTAGCGCATTCTCAATTTCCTTTTCCATTCTTCTGTATATTATTCTTGTAAGCAGCTTCGATGCATGAGCTGTTAAGCTGATTGTGCGGTAATTCTCGCACTTGTCAGCTCTTGCCGCCTTCGGAATTGTGTGGATGATGCTTTTCCGAAAGTCAGATGGTATATCGCCAGACTCATATATTCTACACACCAACGTGAATAGTCGTTTTGTTGCCACTTCCCCCAATGATTTTAGAAATTCTGATGGAATGTTATCTATCCCTTCTGCCTTATTTGACCGTAAGTCCTCCAAAGCTCTTTTAAATTCCGATTCTAATACTGGATCCCCTATCTCTTCTAAATCGACTCCTGTTTCTTCTTCTATCACATCAGACAAATCTTCACCCTTATAGAGGCTTTCAATGTATTCTTTCCACCTATCTGCTCCCTCCTCTGCATTTAACAGTGGAATTCCCGTTGCACTCTTAAAGTTACCTCTGTTGCTTTTAATGTCACCAAAGGTTGTTTTGACTTCCTGTATGCTGAGTCTGTCCTTCCGACAATCATATCTTTTTCGATGTCTTCACATTTTTCCTGCAGCAATTTCGTCTTAGCTACCCTGCACTTTCTATTTATTTCATTCCTCAGCGACTTGTATTTCTGTATT
Source organism: Schistocerca serialis cubense (assembly GCF_023864345.2). Taxonomy (NCBI): domain Eukaryota; kingdom Metazoa; phylum Arthropoda; class Insecta; order Orthoptera; family Acrididae; genus Schistocerca; species Schistocerca serialis. The sequence goes on along the minus strand of NC_064647.1, from coordinate 215,799,281 downwards.
CCTGATTTTCCCGGAACATGTTTGTACTTCCTCCTTTCATCAATCAACTGAAATATTTCTTCTGTTACCCATGGTTTCTTCGCAGCTACCTTCTTGGTACCTATGTTTTCCTTCCCAACTTCTGTGATGGCCCTTTCTAGAGATGTCCATTCCTCTTCAACTGTAGTGCCTACTGCGCTATTCCTTATTGCTGTATCTATAGCGTTAGAGAACTTCAAACGTATCTCGTCATTCTTTTACTATGAGCTTCTTAAAGATAGAAATAGTCTGCTGGTCCATGGGCAGGAGTAATGTAGTGGTGTTGGGAGGCAGAAATTGGAACCTGATGAACTGAAATTCCTTTAGGATTGGAGATGGGCAGGAGCGTTGACCGTAGCACGCAAGAGTGTCAGATTCATGTGAAGCAAATATTTGGTCTCCAAATGATCAAACACTTCATTGATCCAATCACAAAAAACATCAGTGTCCCCCAAGTCTTGCTGTTGGACGTCCACATCACAGTTAACCAGTTCTCCTGGACTTTGCTCTTCTTGATGGCTCGTGGAGTTTCTGAATAGTAAAGAAGCAGCGGTTTAATTTTCAAACGACCGCTTGCATTGACACAGAATAGGAGTGTGAGATGGTCATTCATTGGCTTGAGACCCGGCAATGCATTACGCACTGTTGTCATAAAGGTACGCTTCGGCTTTTTTCTCCAGAAGAAACCCGTCTCGTCAAAATTAAAAACCTGTTGCAGTAGATAACCTTCAGAATCTACGAGCATCTTGAACTTGTTGATGAAGCTCTCTACTGCAATTTGTGTCGGAGCTGGCTGCTTCATCGTGTCTCACAACGCTGTGGAGGCAGCTTCCTCTCTTCTCGAACCATCTACGGTTTCCCCTGATCACTTCTTCACTCACTGGTGATCCAGGCGCCTTCTTAACGAGGTCGGCGAAAATCATTCTCGCCTTCTCCCAAATGATGTTCTCGTTAATAATGTCGCTTTGCAATAGCTTTTCATTTAGCCATATAAGGAGCAACCTTTCCACATCGTCCATAATGCAAAACCGAGGGGTTAGATACTCTCCTTACTCCAGCATCCATATCCCTAAAATCTTGTCCTTGTTCTTGAGGTCAGTAAAAATAGTTGATGTAGACCGATTGTACGTGTGCGATAAATCAGCACCACACTCGCGTTTCTCAATGATTTTGCGTTTCATCTTTCTCTTATGATCGTCTCCTTGCCGATTTATTTTCGAGGACATTTCTACGAAGGTTATTAAAATTTGCACACAAAAAGCACTGTGTGAACACAAGTTTACAAAAATGTCTGATCACAAGCTGCACATTGTTCATATATCGTTGCCGACAGTGAAAGGTGTTCATATTGTTGAATGTTCCCGCAGCGATAGAACGGCTGGTGACGTCGGAGTAAACCGTCGTCACTCGTTAAGTGAAACATCGCTCGTTGAGCAAGTCATTATTTTACAATTTGTTTTTCCGTTATGCGAATTGCGCTTATGAGAGGTTCTTATTTATTACCGAATTATAGACCTGTTACCTGATTTTTTAAGACAGGTCCTACATCTTACAATTTTCGTTTGTCTTCTTCTTGCAGTTTTCTTTTGTTTTATGTAAAACACTTACAAAGAATAATACTTTTTAAAATAACAATAATTTTAGTTTGAAATATGAGTAATATTTTGTTGTTTTTTAAGAATAATATAAGAAGATGATAGGATAGAGGAAATATTTGTTAGTACCGTCACCGGATATGACTGACGGAATGATTTCTTCGAGCCGTTGGTCGCCAGTCGCGCGCGCGCGTACACACACACACACACACACACACACACACACACACACACAAATGGTTGTTAGTAGTGAAATAATATTGCTTATCGTGTTTATTACTAATCCTAAGTACTGTTTGTCAATACGTTTAATTGTGCACATTGTTCTTCGTCTCTTATTGCTGTGCGTATATCTATGCCAGCATCTGTGTAGTCTAAGTGCATTGTATGTCTATTGTTCACGTATTGCCCACAGAAAAAGACAGTGTGTTCTGGGGAACCTTCTTCCCCGTACGTGCATGTAGGTGTCTGCCTCAGACTCAAGCGGTTTAAGTGCGTGGGGTAAGTTTCGTGTCCGGTTGAGAAATGTAACTTCCCCCCTTTATGTCAGGGGGGAAGTCCTGCAGTCAACGTCCCTTATCACTTACATCCCACTCTCATTGCCATGTATCCAAACGCCAACTTTTAAGGCGACGTATCGTCTCTATCGACACACCAGTTATTGTGTGTAACTTATCTAGTCTCCCCATCTTCAACCAGTACCTTGCAGCTCTGTATTTGATCGTATATGAGAGGTGCTTAGTAGGAGAGGTTCCACTGTATATATGTCTACGTAACACATTTAAGTGATGAACATTACATCATCACAGGTTAATGTAAGAGCGAGATAAGGTATTGCAAATGTGAAACCATCGCACCTGTGGAATCGTCAAAATTTGAATGCAAGCAGACAAACAAGCATGCATTGTTACATACTTGCCGGATGTCAGTTTGTGGAATGGTGTTGCATGCCTCTTGCTACTGGTTGGTCAATACAGGAACAGTTAACTGTATTTGTCGATGATGTTATAGTTGACATCTGATATATTCCGTACGTGCTCGATTCGAGACAGATCTGGTAATCGAGCAGGTCAAGGCAACATGTTGACAATCTGCAGAGCATATTGGGTTACAACAGCGGTATGTGGGCGAGCGTTGTCCAGTTGGAAAACACCCTGTGGAATGTTGCTCATGAATGAAAGGACAACATGTCGAATCACCAGATTCTCAGTCAGGTTGTTTGGAATAGCCACGAGAGTGCCCCTGTGGTCATCACATCCCATACCATAATTCCATGTGTAAGCCCGTAGGGTCTAGTATGCAGACTGGTTGGTTGCAGGGCCTCAATTGGAATCCTTCCAAGCCACTCATTGCCATTACTGGCACCGTGGCAGAACCGGCTCTCATCTTCCTGTCCCCCAATGAGCTCACACTTGACTCCAGCCAAGTCGCCAATGGATGTGGGTTTTGGTGTCAGTGGACTCCGCGTTACACGGCGTCTGGCTCGGAGCTGTCTATGACGTAACCGACTTGCAGCAGTTCCTTGTGTCACTGTGGTGGCTAATGCTGCCCAGATTACTGCTGTAGATGCAGTGCGATGCGTCAGGGCCATACACCGAACACGATGCCGTGTGCCACGTGGCCGTCCGAGGGATGGTCCTCTTGCGACTGCACATTCCCGTGTCCATCGCTTACAAAATGGTTCAAATGGCTTTGAGCACTATGGGACTTAACATCTATGGTCATCAGTCCCCTAGAACTTAGAACTACTTAAACGTAACTAACCTAAGGACTTCACACAACACCCAGTCATCACGAGGCAGAGAAAATCCCTGACTCCGCCGGGAATCGAACCCGGGAACCTGGACGTGGGAAGCGAGAACGCTACCGCACGACCACGAGCTGCGGACCCACCGCTTACAGCATTCACGTACAGTGGCTACGTTCAAACCACATATCTCTGCAATATCGCGCAATAAATATCAAGCTTCTCTTAGGCGTATTATATGACCACGTCCAAACCAGTGAGCTGTTGGTAATGGCGTCTTTGTCGTTAAAAGTAATACTTCACTAACGTCAACTCAACAGGTAATAAACGCTCGTGTCTATTACAGCGTGTATTTAAAGCAAACTTGATTTGCACCCTCATAGTTGCGGTACTCGCGACAGTCTTATGCGATTGGTGCGAATTTTGAATAGACATCATTCGTCAGATGTAGAAAGACGCCTACCAGCCTCCTCCTTGCTGGTGCATTTTTTTTTTTTTTTTGCTTTCTTTACGTCAGTGAATAATCGTGATCAGAAATAATGATGACTGAATTACGTTTATCTGGTCTTCCGAGAAGAGTATTATTATCATACAATTTAGTTTGAAGATATATAACGATCTTCTCATAAGTGTGATTGAAATTTGATCTTTCCTTAACTTTTTCAAAAACTTTAAAAGATTTTATAGCAATTTCCTCGCCATTTCTTCAGAATTTTTTGGTTTTCAATGACATTGTGATTAATTCTACCAAACAAATTAAAACCTACACCTTTAGTAAGTTATTTCTTTCCCTCGTTGGGCAAAGAAACATTTGTGAGGTTAACCACTATATTGGCTTCTACACATTGCTTGACTTTGGGATTTGTTAATTGTTTTTGACAATTGATTTTCAATATTTGTTTATATTATAGTGTTTATTTCTCTCTTAAAAGATTTTATAAAATATTTGGCTATTTCATCACAAATTTTACGGTACAGTGTCACTAATACTGTTATTTGTGGACATACACAGTGTACTGTTGTTCTTGAAATTGATAAGTGTTTAGTTCTCATTTCAGCGTATAGCGCGCTGTCTCATTTAGTTTTCCATACATTTGTACAACGAAATGGGGAACTTTCTTATACGTACTTCTTTCCACAACACATTGAACGATAAATGTAGGCCGGTCGGTGTGGCCGAACCGTTCTAGGCGCTTCAGTCTGGAACCGCGCAACCGCTACGGTCGCAGCTTCGAATCCTGGATCGGGTATGGATGTGTGTGGTGTCCATAGGTTAGTTAGGTTTAAGTAGTTCTAAGTTCTGGGGGACTGATGACCTCAGAAGTTAAGTCCCATATTGCTCAGAGCCATTTTTTTTTTACAAATGTATTGTTTGGGCCCTTACTCTTTCACACTGTACTTACGCTACAATAGAAAATTAAAATAAAAGTTGTATTTGTTCGTAAGCCTGCTACCTATTTACACGCACCTATGCCATGAAATCACTGTCGTTTCCATGATATTTGATGACGTCAGATTTTTTAGTCTAGGTATTATCGCATGCCTTTGTTGTTGTGGTCTTCAGTCCTGAGACTGGTTTGATGCAGGTCTCCATGCTACTCTATCCTGTGCAAGGTTCTTCATCTCCCAGTACCTACTGCAACCTACATCCTTCTGAATCTGCTTAGTGTATTCATCTGTTGGCCTCCCTCTACGATTTTTACCCTCCACGCTGCCCTCCAATATGTCAAATAATGTTTTTAAATGTGTTTTATAGTTTTTATACATAATCTCTGTAATTAATTAAACTTATCCCTCTCCACTGATGTTTCGTCCCCCTATCTTTTTGCTACTCCTCCATTCCCAGTTTGTTACAAAAATTGTATTGTTTTACGAATATTATATAAGCCATGTCCTTTTTCGTACATTTCTTAAATCCCATTTATGTTGCTGTACCAACATCCTTGTACGTCTACTTTGTATTCTACACTACATTGTTCTCATACGTTCAACTCTAAGACACATGTAGATGAATTATGGGCAAAGTTTAAACAGACTGTAAATCATGGTCTGGAAAATGACGTGCCTAGTAAGTGGATAAAGGACGGAACACACCCACAATGGTTAATAAATGGATAAAGAATGGAGAGGCCCACCATGGTTTAATAACGAAATTAGGTGGATGCTGAGGAATCAGATGCTCTTACACTCTCGGTTCAAAAGGGAACGCTTAAATGACGACAAGCGAAAGTTAGCAGAGATTTGTGCATGTTTGAAAAGATCTATGCTCGAAGCATATAACTACCACCACCGTCTCACGATAGCAACAGATCTGGCAGAGAACCAAGAAAATTCTTATCGTATATAAAATCGCTAAGCGGGTCTAAGGCTTCCATTCAGTCCCTTGTTGACTTGTTTGACGTGACAGATGAAGATAGCAAAACGAAAGCCGAAGTTTTAAATTTTACTCTCAATTTGTCCATCAGTCTGACCATCGGACATACTCCGGTACGGACGACGTAGTGATAAGCATACCTGGCCCAGAGAAACAACTGGAAGATTTGAAAGCAAGTTAGTCATCACGTCCGGATGGATTCCGAGTTTGATTTTATAAAGAATATTTTACGGCATTGGCCCCTTATATAGCTTGCATTTATCTTGAATCTCTCGCCCAGCGCAAATTCCCAAACAACAGGGAAAAGGCACTGGTGACTCCAGTACATAAGAAAGGTAAAAGAACGAACCCGCGAAGCTACACTCCAATATCCCAAACTTCCGTTTGCTGCAGAATCTTTAACATATTTTCGGTTCGAATACAATCATCTTTCTTGAGTCTGACATGTTTATGTGCACGAATCAGCTTCGTTTAAGAAAGCGTGCGAAACTCAGCTTGCCTTTCTCTCACATGATTTACTGAGAACGATGGATGGAGGGCAACAGGCTCATTCCACATTTCTAAATATCCGGAAGAGTTGCCGGCTTTTAACGAAGGTGTGGGCATAAGGAATAAGTCCACAGGTATGAGAACCCAGTATAATAGAACCCAGGTATAACAGAACACAGTATGTTGTCCTGGATGGCGAGTGTTCATCAGATAGAAAGGTTTCGTCAGCAGTGCCCCAGCAAAGTGAGATAGGACCGCTATATACATAAATGAATTGGGCAGCAATCTGCGGTCGTCTGCTGATGATGATGCTGTGGTTACGGTGAGGTGTCGGAGCTGAGTGACTGTAGGAAGATACAGGGTGTTTCAAAAATGACCGGTATATTTGAAACGGCAATAAAAACTAAACGAGCAGCGATAGAAATACACCGTTTGTTGCAATATGCTTGGGACAACAGTACATTTTCAGGCGGACAAACTTTCGAAATTACAGTAGTTACAATTTTCAACAACAGATGGCGCTGCAAGTGATGTGAAAGATATAGAAGACAATGCAGTCTGTGGGTGCGCCATTCTGTACGTCGTCTTTCTGCTGTAAGCGTGTGCTGTTCACAACGTGCAAGTGTGCTGTGGACAACATGGTTTATTCCTTAGAACAGAGGATTTTTCTGGTGTTGGAATTCCACCGCCTAGAACACAGTGTTGTTGCGACAAGACGAAGTTTTCAACGGAGGTTTAATGTAACCAAAGGACCGAAAAGCGATACAATAAAGGATCTGTTTGAAAAATTTTAACGGGGAACGTGACGGATGAACGTGCTGGAAAGGTAGGGCGACCGCGTACGGCAACCACAGAGGGCAACGCGCAGCTAGTGCAGCAAGTGATCCAACAGCGGCCTCGGGTTTCCGTTCGCCGTGTTGCAGCTGCAGTCCAAATGACGCCAACGTCCACGTATCGTCTCATGCGCCAGAGTTTACACCTCTATCCATACAAAATTCAAACGCGGCAACCCCTCAGCGCCACTACCATTGCTGCACGAGAGACATTCGCTAACGATATAGTGCACAGGATTAATAACGGCGATATGCATGTGGGCAGCATTTGGTTTACTGACGAAGCTTATTTTTACCTGGACGGCTTCGTCAATAAACAGAACTGGCGCATATGGGGAACCGAAAAGCCCCATGTTGCAGTCCCATCATCCCTGCATCCTCAAAAAGTACTGGTCTGGGCCGCCATTTCTTCCAAAGGAATCATTGGCCCATTTTTCAGATCCGAAACGATTACTGCATCACGCTATCTGGACATTCTTCGTGAATTTGTGGCGGTACAAACTGCCTTAGACGACACTGCGAACACCTCGTGGTTTATGCAAGATGGTGCCCGGCCACATCGCACGGCCGACGTCTTTAATTTCCTGAATGAATATTTCGATGATCGTGTGATTGCTTTGGGCTATCCGAAACATACAGGAGGCGGCGTGGATTGGCCTCCCTATTCGCCAGACATGAACCCCTGTGACTTCTTTCTGTGGGGACACTTGAAAGACCAGGTGTACCGCCAGAATCCAGAAACAATTGAACAGCTGAAGCAGTACATCTCTTCTGCATATGAAACCATTCCGCCAGACACGTTGTCAAAGGTTTCGGGTAATTTCATTCAGAAACTACGCCATATTATTGCTACGCATGATGGATATGTGGAAAATATCGTACTATAGAGTTTCCCAGACCGCAGCGCCATCTGTTGTTGAAAATTGTAACTACTGTAATTTCGAAAGTTTGTCTGCCTGAAAATGTACTGTTGTCCCAAGCATATTGCAACAAACGGTGTATTTCTATCGCTGCTCGTTTAGTTTTTGTTGCCGTTTCAAATATACCGGTCATTTTTGAAACACCCTGTACAAGACGACTTAGACAAAATTTACAGTTGGTGTAATGAATGGCACCTTCACTGTGGACACATGTAAGTTGGTGCGGATGAATAGGAAAATCAAACCTTTAATGTTCGGATACGGTATTACTAATGTCCTGCTTGACGCAGTCGTTTAAATATCTGGGCGTAGCATTGCAAGGCGATATGAAATGGAACGAGCGTGTGGGAACTGTGGTAGGGAAGGCCAGTGGCAACCGGTTTATTGGGATAATTTTAGGGAAGAGTTGTTGACCTGTAAAGGAGACGTATATAGGACTTCGGTACGACCTATTATTGAGTACTGCTCGAGTGCATCGGATCTGTAACAGATCGGACTGAAGCAAGCAATTGAAGCATTTCAGAGGCGGACCGTTAGATTTATTGCCGGTAGATTCGAACAACATGTCAGTGTTACGAAGATGCTTCGGGAACACAAATGAGAGTTCCTGGAGGGAAGGTGACGTTCTTGTCGAGAAACACTTTCGAGAAAATCTAGAGATCCGGCATCTGAATCCGACTGCCGAAAGATTCTACTGCCCCCAACATACACTGCGAGTAAGGACCATGAAGATAAGATACGAGGAATTAGGGCTCATACGGAGCGACGCAGATAGTCGTTTTTCGCTCTACCTATTTGCGTCTGGAACAGCAAAGGAAATGACAAGTACTGATACAAGGTACCCACCACCACGCACCATACGACGACTTCAGGAGTATCTGTGTAATGTACGATACGACTCGTGCCACTTGTTGGCCATTGCTATCTCAGACGGTATGTTATGGCTTGTGCACTCAGTTACGGTTTAGAATGTGTCATATCCACAAGACCTATGTTTCTCTTGTAGCCATCATCGCTGAGCGACTCTTGATTTTGTATACTATTCCTCATATTGTGAAGGTGAGTGTATTCGAAACGAACCAGTATAGCAGCTGTCTTTCATCTGGTGTCTATGAAATATTTATCCAGCCTTCTCATGAGCACTGTTCAACTTTTAAGACTTCATAAAATGGTAGCATTCCTATTGCGTGACTACCTGCCACACCTTGAGGTATGTTTCGAGTTCCGTCTGGGCTGCACAATCGTGCCACAGCCCGCATCAAAAGTTCAAATGGCTCTGAGCACTGTGGGACTCAACTGCTGAGGTCATTAGTCCCCTAGAACTTACAACTAGTTAAACCTAACTAACCTAAGGACATCACAAACATCCATGTCCGAGGCAGGATTCGAACCTGCGACCGTAGCGAGCCCGCATCAGTGCTAGTGTTGAGTCGCGTGGCTGAGATGCACTTCGTGTTGGACCGAGTTAGCAAAAGATGATGCTATGTAGTCAGGTGGAGCGTTTGCCTGTTTGCAGCCTTGTAGTGTGATGAGGTGAATTTTGACTGTGCGCATTAGGAGCACATTTATAGTGAGGGTTTGCTATTCGTTAACAGAACGGCGTGTAGTTCATGTCTGTCTATTTTCTTGCCTCACATTGCAGAAACCCAAAAAAGACAAAATCACTGAAACGCTCATGGATTGGAATCGTGTCTCCCTTATGGAGCTCAATTATTTAAAGCTTTTTAGGAGAGTAGGGTTTACGATACTTAGTGCACAATGTGTGTGTTCCCAATTCATTAGAGAGGAAGTACATTCAGCTTCGTCACACTCCGTATCAATGAACATTTCCCAACGTTTAGCGGTCAGGTTCTTTGAATTTCTCACATGTCAGAACTCGGTATGCCAAATGTTTTCTGTGATTTAATTTTGTATAAACTATCGTGAATTAATTATAATTCGAGACAGTTTTATGGATTTATGTTTAAACTTAATTTAAAATCAATTTTTTCCTGACAATCACTTATGTATTTAGGTTTACACCAGCTAGCACACAGCAGTCATGCATAAAATCATTCGATGGGAAACGTACTACTTGCCTTTGGTGATGAATGGAGTTTTCGTGGATTTACCAATTCCTGATTTAATGGCTTTATGCACAGGTGTCTTGAATCGTACTTAACAAACAGTATTCAAAATATTACACTGAATAATTCAAACAATGTTGGAAAGGTGGGTAATTTTATTGACTCAGAAGAAACCAGAAACGCAATTCTACAGGCTTCAAATTTAGGTCCACTACTACTACCTGTTTATGAATGACCTATCACTTAACATTCGACAAGCAGAATTGGGAATTTCTGTAGCTGATAGTATCATAATGAATCCTATTAGAAAGAAAGCCGCAGAAGAGAGGATCAATGATATTTTTCAAAGAATTATGAAGATTCTCAGAAAATTGACTTGCACTAAATTTTGAACAAATAATGTATTCACTTGTGTACAATAAAGAGTGTATACCAGCATTTTATATGGCAGATTAGGATGATTAAGTAAGCAAGGCCGTATGCTCGAAATTTCTGCGTGTACGTCCTGATGAAAACTTGAACTGGAAGAAGAGCTGCTGAACTTCTCAAACCATTATCTTCAACTGCTTTTCCTGTTTGTAACAGAGATAATCTTGTAAACAAATTAATCAGTTTACTAAGATAATGTCTTATGGATTAATTTTCTGGAGTTAGCCGTATCTTAGAAAGAAAGTATTGATCGTAGAAAAGCGAACAGAAAGAACAACATGTGGTGTTCACCCACGAACGTTGTGTAAGTACCTCTAAAAGGAGCTATACATTCCAAATCCAAATATTCGCTAGTGAAATACTTCATAAAATATCCGTCACGATTTTAGAACTACATTGATGAACATATCTACGACACAAGAGGAGAAGTTACCTTTATTACCCATCATTAAAGCTCTAAATGTCTCAGAAAGGAGTCCAATACGCAGCAAAAAAATTTTTCATCGTCTGCCACATAACATAAAATGTCTAGCAAGTTTTAAATCTGACTTGAAACCATTTCTCCTAGACAACTCTCTCTCTACTCCATTGACGAATTTCTACGTAAAAACTGGTACTAAGAAGGATAAGACTTTGTTTTTACGGTTACTTTCAGTAGCAGGACAAAAATTATAATATAGTGATGTTTCTTTAATGCTAACACTAATCCTGTGTACACATCCAGTAAACTAACTCGTTTCACATCATTTCGATAGAATAAATCGTTCAAATGATCTATCGGAAAGTAACTACAGTCATTCAACGTGGATATGTACATTCTCATTTCATGTGTTATCTTTCAGAATAAGTGGTAGACGGTGGGGATAACGTCGCTAATAGTGTGACACTCTATATAGACTGTGAATATTTGATGTCTTGTAGGTGTGAGAGATCATAATAGATCATTTCTACATGCCCACCACATGGCACATGACTAAATGCCATGCTGGTTTACACGGTTCCCATGTTTGGGTTTGATATTTGCTACAATGACTCAGGTTCAAGTAAAATCAGTTTCCTTTTGCTGCAGTCATTATAACTCGTGGCAAAAAATGTGTTTCATGTGTAGATATCATTCTACAGTCATTTAGCAGTCAGAGTAAATACTTGGATTCATTCGTATAAAAATGGTATATGAGAAAGCATTTTATTTAATTCAGCGCATAGGTGTACTTTTACAGGTAATCCATATTCGAAACCTTATAGACGACTTACAAGATTACAGTGACCATGTAAGACTATGATCACAGGTTTTTAATTTGTTCTATTGTCTGTGTTAACCATCCAACAAAACAGAAAGTTAATACATGCACAAATGTGTGTGTGTGTGTGTGTGTGTGTGTGTGTGTGTGTGTGTGTGTGTGTGTGTGTGTGTATGTGTTTGTGTTTGTGTTTGTTTCCTGTACCCTATTCTTGTTATATTACACACTGTACAGTCTAGGCACTGTCAACTGACAGCCTACTCGTAAATTCTTTCGTGTAGCATCCTGGCGTGGTCGCCACTTCCCATCTCTGTTTATTTCAGGCTCCATCAGCTGTCAACACAGCTGTCTGTCTCCCGGCATCCCATAAGATATGCACAGGGCCGACCGACCTCACGGCTGGTGCTTCGTTTCGCAAACAGAACGCGTCCTCAGCAGCCGTGGGATCAGAAAGGGGTGTGTTCACCCCCGCCCTTCCTCTCTCTTTCGACCTCCCACCCACACACAGCGTCCCGCTCGGTCTCTCAACAGGGCGGGCGCGGATATATTACATTATGCAAGCACTGCCGCTGCTGTCGCTTCAGCCCCAGCGTATCTCTCGCGGATATTTGGCTGCCTACATTTTTCCTCCTCCCACCCTGCTTTGCAGCCACAGGGCTTCTGGGTTACCACTGTCTCGTTTATTCCGACCTCGAGCCCGCCGTGGCGAAGGAAATATGAAATTTTTCCGGTCCAGAAGTCTTTGCGTAAGATCTCATTCCGGATGGAAAATGCAGGTCCTCTCTTTGGCATAGCATGTCTCGCAAACGGGGAGAAGTAGCATGAAACTTCGCTGAACATATCGCGCGATAAGGAATGAAATTTTGATTACAGTTTGATTACGCAAGGTGATATTTAGACCTTATATGAAAAATATGGCTTGACAGGTTGCGGACAATTTTTATAGTCTGAACAATGATTTAGGATCATTTTACAGAGTACATATAGGCAAAATACTAACAGCTAAAGAAACGTCAAATGATTTCGACTGTAGACAAAACAAACACTTACGCCAATTATTCAAGAAAAGTTGCTATAGAACTGCCAGGTTTTGCAAGCCACCTTATGGAAGAAACGTAAGCAGTTCCCTCGAGGAATAAACGAAGAATTCTGGTTTTTGACTGTTCCGTGGCTCAGTAGCAACAAAGATTATCGTGCTTTTAACGAGGTATAAAATCTATATATCTCCAGAGCTTCAGCAAAAATTCGACTACTAATGTGGTCTGAGAAAGTCGATGCTGGCTTCAGAATGGCAGGAGTGTATTTTATACCTTGAGGGTGTCGATAATTTTACGTCGGAGAGGCTGTGGACGTACAGCTTCTCAGAAAGTATCATAAAAGGAACGTTCGGGACATGTGTGTTAGAGACAGTGGCTTGCAGCTAAGCACACCTAGGAACCCGGGCATCGAAAGATTGAAGTAGGAGCAAGAATCACGTGACGAAAAAATTACCGTATGTAATTTACACTGCCGGAGATACTCTAACCAGCAACAGGTTTGCTTGAAATGACTTTTATAGCATTACTAGTCTCGCGTCTGAGCCCATAGTCAGATGGTAGCACTGACGTCTTTAGAAGTTTTATGTTTGTGTCCTAAACAGTATATTGTAGCGAGGTTCTCGGCAAGTAACAGTCCCCCAGTGAGCATCTTATTCACTTTCGTATGAACAGAGATACTCAAACAGGAGCCTTTTTTTTTTTTGAGTGGAACGGAATACTTTTGTAACCTCTTAGTTAGAAGTTGGAGCACATGTCTCGAATATTATTGTGAAAATTAAAAACGCCGAAATTAACAAGCGTTACATAGCTACTAGATAAAAGTGAAAAAGTATATAGTTCGATTATAGAGGAACGTAATTCCCTCGGTACTTACGTTGATGAAAGAGTTAAAAGGATGAAATGCGTAACAAAAGTACCTGTTCGTCTGCTTGTTTTAATCTGCTGCAAGCCTTGTTACGATATTTTGAACTGTTCACTTAATAATAGGGGCATTACGGCTTGCGCACTCACCCCATAAATTCGATTTCGTTCTCGAAGACAGCGAGGGCGGGTAAGTACGAGAACTATTACAGTGTCAGCTTAAAAGCTCATGCATCAAAATTGATGACAATGATAATATGCAGAGGAATATCAAATGAAGCTGAGGTTCTCTTAGCAGACGATTATTGTTGTTTTAGGAAAGATGGGATTACCAGGTCGGACACCGTTTGTGGAAGCAAGATTTATGAAAAATAAAGACACGTTCGTAGGATCGGTCTAAACACAATATGTTTCGACACTGAAAAATGGTGCAAGATTTTCGAAAAGAAATGTGTAATGTAAAGGGAAACACAGGCAATATATGATATGATAAAGAACCAGGAGCGAAAAATGAGGATAGGAGACCAAGAACGAAGTGCTGGCATCAGGAAGGTTATAAGACAAGGAAGTGATCTTCCGCTGCAATGTTGGAATACATACATCGGAGAAGCAACGATGGAAATGGACATTTTCAAGATTGAAATCAAAATTCAGGATGAAAGAAGATCACCGATGAAGTTCTGGATTGGTATCATCACAGAAACTCACAACAATTTCCAGGACCTGTTCTAAGTAATGAACAGTCGAATGAGCACACAGTATGGATTGAGAGTGAATCAGAGAAACACAAAAGTAAAGAAGACTAGCAGGGGTGAGATTACAGGCAACATCAAAGTGCCTACTACGAAGTAAGTGAAGCCAAGGTACTCTGTCGCCTTGCAAGAAAAAATTACGCATGACTAACGGAGCAAGGACACACAAAGAGCAGTCTAGCCCAGATACCGAGGGGATTCCTGCCCAAGAAAATCTACTTGCGTCAGACATTCACCTTAATATGAGCCACAAGTGTCACAGAATGTACACGTCAAAATGAATCACTGACTGTGTAAAAGAGGGAAAACAACATAGTCTGTTTGTAATGTGGTAGTAAAGAAGGGTGTTGAAACAAGAAATGAACTTACAAGAAATGAACTTACAAGAAATGAGTAAGAGTCTGCAAGAAAAGAAATATGTGAAACAAAAACATTAAAATTAAGAAGGGAGAGGGTGATAGGTTATATGATGGGACGTCGAGATTTAACTGCAACCGTGCTGTATGATGCTATGAGGGGTAGAAACTGTAGAGAATGACAGAGATTGGAATGTTCCCAAAACATTATTGTGGACGTAGGGTGCAGCTGGTACACTGAGCGGAAGGCCACTTCAAATCGGCTAGAAAACTGAAAACTTATGACAAAATAAAAAGAATAGTGATGGTTCTCGGGATTGTTAGGACTGCGGAAACGTTATATTCATCACTTAGCGTGCAGCTGCTTATTTATGTGATTTCATGGACCACGTTTAATGGTCCCATAGGCTGCGCTTCTGTTGTCTGTTTCATTTCCTTCTCATTCTGCTCCCAGTTTCGTTCAAGAACGGTAGGCCATTGATTTGTGCTTAGCAACCCTGGTATTCGGAAGCATTTGTAATGTAGAAGTGTTACAAAATAATGGTAGCACATTCTATATCTCTTGTTCGCAGCTATAAAGAACCCATACTACTGCAACGGTACTGTGTAATCTGAACTTTGTCATTTAACGTATATGAATCGCAATGCGGAATGGCACGTCAGACAAATTTTCTCCCTTAGTGGTGACTGACTGAAGACTGAAAGGATTCGTAACAACGAAATGTGTTTGGCAGTTGGATATGTGAGGGCGTGCGGAAACGTGGTGCCTCAATATTTTTTATGTGAAATGTGTTAATGTTTTCTAAATGAAACGAAATTTATTAACATTGTATGTTTCATTCTCGTTTTTACTTAGTTGCAGTCTTCTGCCGCTAGAGGGCTCCGAATCTAGCGTGCAATGTGGCATAAGAAACAGCATGCTGTAACATCTACATCTACATGACTACTCTGCAATTCACATTTAAGTGCTTAGCAGAGGGTTCATCGAACCACAATCATACTATCTCTCTACCATTCCACTCCCGAACAGCGCTCTGGAAAAACGAACACCTAAACCTTTCTGTTGGAGCTCTGATTTCTCTTATTTTACTTTGATGATGATTCCTATCTATGTAGGTTGGGCTCAACAAAATATTTTCGCATTCGGAAGAGAAAGCTGGTGACTGAAATTTCGTAAATAGATCTCGCCGCGGCGAAAAACGTCTATGCTTTAATGACTTCCATGCCAACTCGCGTATCTTATCTGACACACTCTCTCCCCTATTACGTGATAATACAAAACGAGCTGCCCTTTTTTGCACCCTTTCGATGTCCTCCACCTGGTAAGGGTCGCACACCGCGCAGCAATATTCTAACAGAGGACGAACGAGTGTAGTGTAAGCTGTCTCTTTAGTGGACATGTTGCATCTTCTGATGTCCTGCCAATGAAACGCAACCTTTGGCTTGCCTTCCCCACAATATTATCTTTGTGGTCTTTCCAACAGAAGTAGTTCGTAATTTTAACACCCAGGTACTTAATTGAATTGACAGCCTTGAGAATTTTACTATTTATCGAGTAATCGAATTGCAACGGATTTCTTTTGGAACTCATGTGGATCACCTCACACTTTTCGTTATTTAGCGTCAACTGCCACCTGCCACACCATACAGCAATCTTTTCTAAATCGCTTTGCAACTGATACTGGTCTTCGGATGACCTTACTAGACGGTAAATTACAGCATCATCTGCAAACAACCTACGAGAACTTCTCAGATTGTCACCCAGGTCATTTATATAGATCAGGAACAGCAGAGGTCCCAGGAGGCTTCCCTGGGGAACACCTGATATCACTTCAGTTTGAGACTTTAGAGTTCGAAGAATTCGTCCTCACATGTAGCGTCCTCTCCTTCAGCACGACTACGCCGAATAAAAACGAATCCTGCGACGTCTGCAACAACTCCAGGGCTTGTTTTCACTGTCATTCCTCATCTTCCACACAACCTTGATTCGGCCTCATACGTTCTTCATTTGCTTCCGAACGTTCTGCAGTGATGTTATCGACAAAATGGTCTATCGTCGGTAGAAATGTGTTCGTCACCAGGGCGACTAAGTTGAGAAATAAAAGTGTAGACACGAGAATGAAGATGTAGAACGATAATAGCGTTTGTTTTGTTTAAACATTATTGAGTTTTGATGTAAGAAACTCAGAAGCATTGCTTTTCAGCGCGCCCTTGTACGTCAAAATGTAGGGTACCCTGGGAATTATTGCAGGATTCAAATGTTGCCTCCTCATTACCACTTTTTCGATTCTGAAGGTATGGAAGAGTTTAGTGTAGTTTTTAATATACGGGTTTTCTGTTAAAACTGACTACGAGAATGCTGTGCTTTGCTGGGAAAATGTAACTTTGCGTTCTCCTCCTCGCAGTCTACTTTAACAGAAAAAGTGTTCAACTTTTTTTGTATGTGTAGAGTATGACCCACCGAATGTTTGAGTATCGTGCAAAAATTTTAAATAAATCGGTCAAGAAGTATTCGAGAGTTTTGCTCCAATCTGTGCTGGCGCCAAAGGACTCGCCACCAAACATACACCGGAGTACGGCAGGTTGCCGCTAATCCAGGCGTATTACACCTGCAGTTGCCGATGGGGTACCTGGTGGCGCTACACTCGCCCGTTACGGCGTTGCTGTCAACGACAATAGCCCGACACGTCGAGTGAAATGCTTGCATCAGGGTTTACGGGTAATCCTCCGGCTGTCGGAACATACCGTGCCGCGTAACATCCAAACCGCCGAGTATTCGGGCCTGCATCAACAAGGACTTCGTATCAGATCAAGACTATCATTTATGTGTATCAATTCTGAATATGTTTTCCGTTGTACTTGCTTAAAGTGTTGTGTTAACAATGGTCGAAAGTGGCTACCGGGCACATATGTTCATCAGTAGCTTGCATCAACCACAAAGGTGAATTAACAGCTTGTACTAACAATGTTTCTCTACGTATATTAATATCGGTAATTGTACGAACCATACTTTCATTAAATCCAAACATGGGTTCCGACAACAGATCTTGCGAAATGCTGTTTGCTTTGATCCTCCATAATAGCCAGTTCACAGTAGACAATGGTGCCCAGACCATTGTGTTCCTTGACTTCCGGAAGGCATTCGGTGCAGTTTCACACCGTAGTTTAGTGAAACAAGTACAAAGTTACTGGATACTACAGGGCTATTACAAATGATTGAAGCGATTTCATAAATTCACTGTAGCTCCATTCATTGACATATGGTCACGACACACTACAGATACGTAGAAAAACTCATAAAGTTTTGTTCGGCTGAAGCCGCACTTCAGGTTTCTGCCGCCAGAGCGCTCGAGAGCGCAGTGAGACAAAATGGCGACAGGAGCTGAGAAAGCGTATGTCGTGCTTGAAATGCCCTCACATCAGTCAGTCATAACAGTGCAACGACACTTGAGGACGAAGTTCAACAAAGATCCACCAACTGCTAACTCCATTCGGCTATGGTATGCGCAGTTTAAAGCTTCTGGATGCCTCTGTAAGGGGAAATCAACGGGTCGGCCTGCAGTGAGCGAAGAAACGGTTGAACAAGTGCGGGCAAGTTTCACGCATAGTGATGTGAAAGATTCAGTGTTTAAACCTCCTCTACCAAGAAACGTGCCAGAACTGCGAGCTCGCATCAACAATGCTTTCGAACTCATTGATGGGGACATCCTGCGCCGAGTGTGGGAGGAGCTTGATTATCGACTTGATGTCTGCCGAATCAATAAAGTGGCACATATCGAACATTTGTGAATGCCTAAAAAAACTTTTTGAGTTTTTGTATGTGTGTGCAAAGCATTGTGAAAATATCTCAAATAATAAAGTTTTGTAGAGCTGTGAAATCGCTTCAATCATTTGTAATAGCCCTGTAGATCATGTGTGTTGACTGAATTTACAATTTCCATACAGACATAACTGATACCTATAAGAACAAAATCGACAAATCTAAAGGTAGTTTCGGGAGAACCCCAAGGGAGTGTTATAGGGTCAATGCTACTTAAAAATTATATCACGTTTTTACATTATGTATTATTACTTATAAATTATATTACAGTTGTTGTTAACATTTCAGTCTCCGTGAGACTGCTCGCAGAGAACGTTGTTGCGAGAAAGGTCGGTACGTGAGAAAACCGTAGAGAAACCTAAGACTGGTGAAGGGATTGGCAGTTGTGACTGAACGTAAACAAATGTAACATATTGTGCTGAAAAAGGCGACATAGGCCATTACTGTTTGATTCAACTAGTGGCGAAACATGTCAGGAAACTACACACAGCAAAAACAGTTCTGCATCACCTCCGCTCCGAGAGGTCCGCAACCTGTACAGAAAATTGGAATAGAGATCAACATAAACATCATTTCCGCCCTTTTTATTGCACATGAAAACCACACATATCATGTTGTGCTACAATGTAGAGAGACCTTCAGAGGTGCTGGTTCAGAGTGCTGTACACACAGGTACCTCTAATACCCAGTAGCACGTCCTCTTGCATTGATGCATGCCTGTATTGGTCGTGGCACACTATCAACAAGTTCATCAAGGTAATATTCGTCCAGATCGTTCCATTCCTCAACTACGATTCGGCGAAGATCCCTCAGATTGCTTGGTGGGCAACGAACCATAAATAGCCCTTTTCAATCTATCCCAGGCATCGTCGATAGGGTTCATGTCTGGAGAACATGCAGCCCACTCTAGTCGACCTATGCCTTATCCCGAAGGAAGTCAATCACAAGATGTGCACGATAGGGACGCGAATTGTCGTCCATGAAGACGAATGCATAGCCAATATGCTGTCGATATCGTTGCACTATCAATGGGAGAATGGCATTCATGAATCGTACAGCCGTTACGGCACCTTCCATATCACCAGCGGTGTACGTCAGCCCCACATAATGCCACCCCAAAACAGCATGGAACCTCCACCTTCCTGCACTCGCTGGACGGTGTCTCTAAGGCATTCAGACTGACTGGGTTGCTTGGGTAGCTCAGTTGGTAGAGCACTTGCCAGCGAGAGGTGAAGGTCCCGAGTTCGAGTCTCGGTTCGGCACACAGTTTTAATCTGCCAGGAAGTTTCATATCAGCGCACACTCCGCTGCAGAGTGAAAATATCATTCTGGAAACATCCCCCAGGCAGTGGCTAAGCTACGCAATATCCTTTCTTTCAGGAGTGCTAGTTCTGCAAGGTTCGCAGGAGAGCTTCTGTAAAGTTTGGAAGGTAGGAGACGAGGTATTGGCAGAAGTAAAGCTGTGAGGGCGGTTCGTGAGTCGTGCTTGGGTAGCTCAGTTGGTAGAGCACTTCCCCGCGAAAGGCAAAGGTCCCGAGTTCGACTATCGGTCCGGCGCACAGTTTTAATCTGCCAGGAAGTTTCACTTCTTCGACGATTGTCTGGTTGAAGGCATGTGCGACACTCATAGGTGAAGAGAATGTGATGTCAATCATGAGAGGTACATTCGGCATATTGTTGGGCTCATCTGTACTGCGCTACAAGATGTCGTGGTTGCAAAGATGTACCTTGCCGTGGACGTCGGGAGTAAAGTTGCGCATCATGCAGCCTGTTGCCAACGGTTTGAGTCGTAACACGACGTCCTGTGGCTGCACGAAAAACATTTTCAACTGGTGGCCTTGCTGTCAGGGGTCCTCAGAGCTATAATCCGCAGTGAGTGGTCATCCACTGCAGTAGTAGCCCTTGAGGGGCCTCCGCGAGGCATGTCATCGACGTTCCTCTCTCGGTATTTCCTCCATGTCAGAACAACAATGCTGGAACGCCTGGACACTTCGGTTGTTGAGAGTCCTTCCTGGCACAAAGTAACAACGCGGACGCGATCGAACAGCGGTACTGACCGTCGAGAAATGGTTGAACTACAGACAACACGAGCCGTATATCTCCTTTCAGGTGGTATGACTGGAATTGATCGGCTGTCGGACCCCCTCCGCCCAACAGGTGCCGCTCATGCATCGTTGTTTACGTGTTTGGGCGGGTTTAGTGACATCTCTGAGCACTCAAAGGGATTGTGTCCGCGATGTAAATTGGAATTATCACATGGAACAAACATTAGGAAAATGAGAAGCCAAAGACTCATTGGAAGATATACTGAAACGTAATTCGTCCTCGATAGGAGTATCATATGGAGCTTTACCTACACAGTCACGGACGTGAGTCAGTCCAGTATTACTATAGATATTTACGTGTTCCATGCATTATTTGAACAACTCTTTCATCCAACTGATGTGGAACGATTCATTACACACGATACATGATTTGTGTTAAGTTGACGTTAATTAGGACATAATTTTTTAGTGCTACTCATGACACTACACATAAGAACTAGGCTACTTACTTGTTTTACAAGCTAACAGTTATTTTAAATAGAAATTCGTCCATTATTAGAAAGGGTAGTCTGGGCCAGATTATGATTTTAGTTTACGTTTAAAGCTTCCTTTGCTACACGTCAGACACTTTACGGGATTGGGCAAGTGGTCACTAACTACTTTTCTGCGCACTGAACTCCTCTCTGAGTAACTGACAGCTTTAGTAATTGGTAATAAAGGTCATTTCCCGATAGTATTGTAGATATGTCTATCACTATTCTCCTCAAATTTTGGTGGATGGTTTACGAAGAATTTCATTTGCTAGTACACGTGTTGTGATGGTGTATTTAAAATGCCCAAAGCCTCAAAGCGGGGCCTACGTGATGGCCGCTTGTGTTCACTGCATACCAATTTTATTGCTCGCCCATGTGCAATCAGTACTTCTTTCTAGTGATGAGTTATCCCGGAAAATTATCCTGTAAAAGATTGTTCAATGGAAATTTGGAAGATCTGTCAGTAGACCGATTCATTCGTTTCCAAAACTAGCAATTAAATGAAAAACAAAAGCAGCGGAAATTAATTATATGAGAAGCTCAGTAGTACGCTTCTTGCAGCTCATCAATATATATGCTTAAAATTTGGAGTGCTCTAGCCTATTTATTAACTCCAGTTCAGATGTCAGTATGACTATACACTAAACAGAATTGAACATAGTGTGTCTTCTAAAAATTTAGGAACATGCATTTTTCAGGGAACAACTTAATAATTCTTCGTAAATCATCGTTAACAATCTCTTCTGGAGCTTTCTCTCTCATGGGATTCGTTATAACACTACTACCATCTGCAGAAGTAGCATTTCAGCTTGTCGAATATTAAATGAAAAGTCACTCAAATACATAAAGGAACAGGAATGGGCCGAAAACCGATACCTCCGGGACTCCTTTGTGATTTCTCTCCAGTCACTATTGTTCGGGATTATTATCCGCACTCACGATAAATAACAGTAGTCTGGTACATTGGCCAGTCCATGTTTCATTCGTAGACGCTTTCTCGTGCTCGTGTGGGAAAATACAGAACTGTTCTCCAAACAACGCCTCAGAGAGAAAGACACTCAAACAGTTTAAATGCGGTTAGGCATGGAGCAAATATTAAAGAATTCACATGCAAGTGACACACACTACATTCCTCCCTTAGGTTTCCTTGACGACTGTGGATTCAGACAGTGATTCGGACACAAAATATTAAAATAATAATTTGACGGTTCTTGAAAGACGGCACATCTAATTGGACGGGATAAAAGCAAAGGAAATAACGAAATTCATCCCACTTCGTCCGTTATCAGGTTCTTCGTTGCTGATGCCATATATTTTACCTTAGAAAGTGTTATTGACGTTCGACGTAAACGTTAAGACGAAGTTATACAATGTTTGATATATATATATATATATATATCCTTGTGGTATCTCTTTATTCATTCAATGTCTTTAATTTTACCTTCTTCTGAGTTAGGAATTTTGGGGGTAGGGTTTTGAGCAAATTTGTTTTTGTGCAGAAGGGTTTTAAATTTCTTTTTATATTGAGTGATTTCATAATGGATACCTGTTTCATCTAGATCTTCATCGATCTTCATTAACATCTGCTGGTCAGTTGCTGTGGTTTTTGATCGAAAAGACTAAAATGGCTTGTGAGTCTGTTGTTTTACATACGTGTTAAAGAAGTAGTAATCGTTGTCATTTTTTTCTTGAACTTAATAGATCTCCTGTGATATCTTTCCATTAAAATTTCTTTATTCATTTTTGGATTCATTATTTTTTCACAAAATTTTCTTCTCTAGTTTTCCACTTACTTTCTTATAAGATCTTCCGCTAATTATTGGGTTTTCAGGTACGTAAAGATATTATTTATTGGTAACTGTGTTATAGTTACGTAATTTTCCGTTTTTTAAATAGATGTATTGATGTAACAGTTACAGGTCTAGTTGTATACTCTTTTCAGTTTGACAATCCTTTCTTTGTCGGCGTAGTTTCTGATTCTGCCCCGCCATTCCAATAATTTCTGCGAGTGAATATTTCTACGTTACAGATATCACAGGATTTGGTGATTAAAAGTCGACACGTGAATCATGATCTGTTCCTTTCCGTAAACTGCCTCTTCGGGTATGAAATAATGAGTTCGGTCATTTCCACTTTTTCATGGAGTTTCTGTACAGGCTTGTCATTAAAGAGGGTAGCAATGTCATCAGCAAATTCTGCATAATTTACCCAACTTTTATTTAGCAAACATATTTTAATATTTATACCTTTACAGCTGCGACATAGTCACGTATACGAACAGTGATCCAATACTATCAAGTGCTTTTTATTCCAGTCTTTGATCACAATATCAATTCGATTGACGATGTGTTGTAAGACACACTGAGCACTAGGTGTATATATTGTAGGTCTCAGGATGGTCATTACGGACTGAAACCGGTCATCGTCAAAAGAAGTTGTATTGTGATCAAAGACTGGAATAAAAAACATTTGATTTATATCTTTAGTTACATTTATATATTTCGAGATCATTATTTTCCGAAAGTAAACTGAACACTAGTGGTGATAGTAATTCTGTTTTGCTTGTAGAACGCTTCAGAAGGTTCTGCAAAAATGTAACTTTTGATGTCACGTGATTAGTTCCCTCTTGCTTTTGCCAGCTTGGATATCTCTAGCATGTTAATCACTATTACTATTATTATTATTATTATTATTGTTATTATTATTATTATGCAGTTGTATTTTAGGAGATGGTACTATAAATTAATTCAGATGAAACATTCCCTATAATTTAGCATAACTCAAATAAAGGGGCAAACAGTTATGTCTATTTTAATCAAATTTGCTGCTATGAAAGTGATTAAATTCAGTACGTAGAAAGTATGAATAATAAATCCTTCAGCAACCATTTTATTCATGTTTAGGTGATTACGAGATGCTTTTTGGACGCTACTAGTCTACAGTCACGTTTTCAAATCAATCTTAAGAGAATATTTCGTTCCAATCTTGAGTTAGGTGAAATCAAATGTATATTCCTGTTGTGAGAATATTAAATGTTAGGTTCGGATTCGCGAATCAAATGACGGAATATATGATAAGAAACAGTGGAAAATACAGTGAAAGACTTACCAGTATCCGAAATACATTTTGTAATTCAATTAAACACGACAAATTGCGACTGAGGACGTTGTTATTCATACCTCCTGCAAATGATTAAGTTCGAAATTAATATCATACATTCCACATCCGATTTCAATGCACTTTAGAATTTTGTTGGCAACACCGAATACCCTTATAACTCTTCTACCGACCATGGTGCCATTGGTAGGGAAGGCCTATTAATAATCTGGAAGATCTATTCGTCCCTTAGGCTTAACTTTCCTTTGTAGACTTCACCTTTCAACGATCCCCATAGGCAAAATATCTAAAGAATAATCCAGGCGACCTAAGCGACCATTTTTATTGACCTGTGGAATGTTAGATATAGGTTGTGTGTCACCTGACGGCTAGAATGGCCAGGTATCCTGTCTTTCAGAAAGAAAACTCCCACATTCCCCTCCAAAAGTCCTTTTTTGAAAAATGCTGGAAATTTATTTTCATGAAATTGTTGATGCCGGATCCTGCAATACGATGCAATAACGCCATTCAACACCACACCACACATTTACAGAAGAGTATTCTTAAAAGTGTGCCACCAAAATGGCATATGTGTATTGTATTTTATTTTATTGTAGAAACGACGGTGAGGCTTCGTCCTCGGTAGCCCTCAGTGGTTCACAACCTCACAACAGGCCGCAACAGTCCACCCAACACACCGCCGCCCCACACCAAACCCAGGGTTATTGTACAGTTCGGAACCCCCCATACCACTCCTCCAGCCCAGGGACGTCTAATTCCAGACGCGTGTATCCCCAAATGTTTGCGTGGTAGAGTAATTATGGAATATGCGTACGTGGAAACGGTGTTTGCCCAGCAATCGCCGACACAGTGTAACTGAGGCGAAATAAGGCGAAGGAAAACCACCCTAGAAACCGTCTACAGGCTGGCCGGCACACCGGACCTCGACACAAAATCGCCGGGCGGATTCTTGCCGGTGACTGGCACGCCTTCCCGCTCGGGAATCAGGGCGTTAGACGGCGCGGCTAGCTGGGCGGGCACATGTGAGTAAGGTGTCGGATCACCGATGTCTGTTTCGGCGTTTGCACCAAGCGAACGACAAAGTTCCAATCGTCTACTTTTTTTTTTCCATGAGGTACTGCTGAATCCACTGTAAATGATAAGAATGTATGTAAACTTCCATCATACAGTTATACGTGAAAACTGATACTTGTGGAAATGCTGGCACTTTCTACCAAGTGAGTAATATCTCCCACTTCATTCACACTGTGCTCATTTGCACGTTCAGGCCAGATACGACGGCTGGACACTGCATCAGTCACGAAATGTGGTGGAAACACGAATAAACACTCCTGGATCTGTACTCTGTGGTTAGTAAATCGTCTACCGCTTTCTCTACCTGCAGAAGATGCGATTCCATTACAAAACCTGCCCTCTAATACGACAACATCTTATTCACATTCCCAGTTGAAAAATTCAATTATGTTTAACTCAAGCACAACTACTCAACTTGAAACTCAAAACTAAAATGACAGTTCATGAATAGACTCATACCAAATGGAGTACCAAAATGTAAAACGAAACTTTATCTCTGTAACCAGCTGCAAGTTTGTAGCTAATGAAAATTTGTCTCATTTTACACGGAATATTTTATTAGAATAAGTCTATATTAACATCGCCTACATCAGTTATTACTTTTCCTGGAACAGCCTGTATAAGGCCCAGGTACTGCAGATGAAACAGAGAACCCAAATATCCTAAACTTCGCAGGTAAAATAGGTGCATAAATGTATGTATTACTAAACTTGTGAAACTGGGACACATGACTGTTACCGATTGCTGTCTGAAAACTTGTCGACCTGGAAAAAGCGTTTCACTATGAAAAATAGTGCAAAATGTTCGAAATTCTGAGACACAGGGGTAATCTTTAGAAAGAGAGACGAGTTATATACAATACCTACAAGAGAAGAGGGAAAGAGGGGACGTACAAGACCGAAATCGTCAGATTGAAAAGGGTGTAGTGTCTCTCACTTGCTGTTCAAACTGTATATCGAAGACGAAATGGTGTAAATAAAAGAGAGGTTTAGGAGTGGGACTAAAATTCAAGGTGAAACTATATAAATGTCACGATTTGCTGATGACATTGTTATCCTGAATGACAGTGAAGAAGAATTCATGATTTGCTGAATAGAATGAACAGTATGAGTACAGAATATGGATGGAGAGTAAATCAAAGAAAGACGAAAGTCTGAGAACGGCGAGAAACTTAACATCCGGACCGATGGTCACGATGTAGATGAAGGTAAGAAATTCTGTTACCTGGGCAGCAGCATAACTAACGACGGACGGAGCAAGGACGACATCAAAAGCAAATTCGCACTGATAAAATGGGCATCCCTGGCCAAGATAAATCTTCTAGTATCAAACATAGAACTTAATTGAGGAAGAAATTTCTGAGAATATACGTTTGGAGCACGGCATTGTATGATTGTGAAACATGGACTGTGGGAAAATCGGAACAGAAGAGAATCGAAGCTTTTAAGATGTGGTGCTACAGACGAATGTAGAAAATTAGGTCGGTTGATAAGGAAAGGAATGAGGAGGTTCTGCACAGAACTGGCGAGGAAAGAAATATGTGGAAAACACTGACCAGGAGAATGGACGGGATGATAAGACATCTGTTAACACACTAGGGGATGACTTCCACGGTACCAGAGGAAGCAGTAAAGGGCAAAAACTGTAGAGAAAGACAGGGATTGAATACATCCAGCAAGTAATTGAGAACGCTGGCTGCAAGTGCTACTCTGAGATGAAGAGGTCGGCACGGGGGAAGATTTAGTGGCCGGCCACATCAACTCAGTCAGAAATGAAAGGAAACTCAAGTATCTGAGAATTTTTAGCGATTTCCAACCAAATTTACACATCCTCTCAAATCGTTTCGGGAATTTTCTCGCTGATACTCTCCCCAAGATTGTGATAGGAAGGAGATTTGCCACTGACAACAATTTCACTCTTCATGATGCACAAGCATGACGTTTTATTTTCTCTCTTCTCTACTACTCACGACCTTTTCGAGACTTTTCTCGCTGATGCTCCCCCCAAGATCGTGTAAGGAAAAAGATACGTCACTGAGTACAATTTCACTGTTCATGACGCACAGGGCTCGGGCGTGATGTTTTAATTCATCCCTTCTTTACTACTAATTCTGTTTTCCAAGCTGTAATCACATATACCACTTCATGAACCCACAAAATTATGTCACTGTCTGGCACATTGTCAGGAGATATGATGTCGTAAATAGTGAGATCCTAGAAAACTAGCATTGCTGAAAACGGAGCGCAAGTTACACAGACCTCACACAACACCTGTTTGATAATGAGAGCACTTAGTGACTTCCAACAAATAATGTGAAGTCATATTTGCTATTAATCGACTGTGTTTAAAAAATATGAAAAGATTTTCATATACGGCTACCAGTCACAAAATTTTTTGATAACTAAATTACTTATTTAGTGACATGTTTGGAGGATTATGCCTCATCCCCAGGCTATATTGGCATTACAAAAACATTTAACATGTCTGTACAGAAATTAAAGCTTCTTTACATGGCTGTTGTGATCATCCTGTGGAGAGAGAGAGAGAGAGAGAGAGAGAGAGAGAGAGAGAGAGAGAGAGAGAGAGAGAAGGGCAACCTAGTAAGAGTTGATGTCAGTCTGTATTCGTCTTCCGTTCACATGAAAATTTTGAAAAACGATCACTCACTTCGTTCTTGAGGACTTGAAGTTTTCTTTTTGTGTGTTGAGGCATCGTCATTAGCATGGTTCTTTTGGCCTTCTTCACCACACACAAATTTCACATCAGTGCAATGTCTTCTGCATGCCTTGCTGTCGTGTCACTGATGTTGGTTGGCGTAATGCATTACAAATCACTGAATGTGGCAGTTTTTAATACAAGTAATAGTATTGTTACAGTGCTTTTCAGAATTTAAAAAAATATTCTGGGGTCTATAATCATGCATAACACTGGTGTCATATACTTGCTCTTCTAAGAGCACTGAATTGAAATCCGTAAGGAAGTGTGAATTTTTGAACTCTGTCCTTTCATGTAGGAGGCCATGGATGAATATTTCCGTTTCCCCCGGCTCGTTCACTCTCCAAAGAATGTAATACTTTGAGGTCGTTCACTATTGCAATATGGTGCCCTCTTTCATTTATATTTTTTGCTATAGCTGACTTATTAGCTTTATCCATTCTGAAATAGTCAATGTTTTCTTTAAAATGAGTTTTAAAATTTCATCCTGTTTGACTAATACAGTATTTTTTCCAGTGACTACATGTAATTTGATGAGTTCCTGGTTTGTTCAGTGTGTCTGTAGGTTCAACAACGATGTCATGGATCAGTTTCTTGTTGTTGGTGTTAAAAGTGATCCTGGTGTCCGTGTTTTTGAACAACTTAGCTACTTTCTCTGAGATGACTGTGTGTGTGTGTGTGTGTGTGTGTGTGTGTGTGTGTGTGTGTGTGTGTGTGTATGGTGTGGGGAGTAACCATGTTAGTGATTTTGCTTTTTTTTCAGTTATGTGTTGTGAAAGTGCATCTATTTCATGTTCATGGTAGCCATTGCTGTGTGCACTGTATTTCGTAGTGTTTATTTTTGTTTCATAGTGTTTCATTCAACTGCTTCTTTAGGTTACTGATGAACCTCTGTGTGGAGTCATACGATATTTCTTGTATAGGATTATTACAAAAAGGAAGTACATGACATGAATGTCATACGTATTATAGATCCCAGAACTATCTTTGCAGTTCTGAAATAAACATCATGTATACTTGTATTATAAAACTGTCACATTCGTTCACTCTCTAAATATATTACGCCAGCCAACATCAGTGATACGACAGCAAGACATGTCGAAGACATGACTACTTATAACACCAGATCGTCATATCGATAGTCAAATTAAAGCGAGGCTTGTTTTGGCCGCCATCTTGTGTTTCTGCACTGCTGCTTTCTTTCGTGATAGTTCTTTAAGAACACCGTTGTGAAATTTGTGTGTGGTGAAGAAGTCCAAAAGAACCAAGGAAATAACGATGCTTCAACACATCACCAGGAAACTGCCACCCCACCAACAACAAACTGAGTGATCAATTTATAAAATTTTCATGTGATTAGAAGGCCAATACACGAAGTGACATAGCCTCGTACTAGGTTATCATTCTCTCTCTACAGGATTATCGCAGCAGTCATATAAAGAAGCTTTTAATACCAGTACAAACATGGTTTTGTACTGCAAATATAGCTTGATGATGAGGCATAATTCCCGAAACATGTCACTAAATGAATAATTTAGTTACAAGAAATTTTGTGAGTGGTAGCGTCATTTGAAAACTTTTCAGGGTGTCACCAAACTTTACTCACATTTTCAAACCATTACTAAACTTTCTTTCGTTTACAGCTTCACATTTTAGTTTATTATTTGTTCACTATTTACTCTATTCGCTAGCCACTTTGGAGACAGTGTCCACATATAGCAAAGAAGATAACTATAAAATGTCCGAACTTAGGAGAAAAAAGTACGATATGAACATTGATTAATGCAGTTTGTTGTAAACTTGGCCTAACTGGTTACACTGTGAAGTTTTGGTTTAGACTTTTCCCTAAATCTATGGATCAATAACAGTAAACTTTAAAACCAATCAATTAGGATTTTCGTCTTCAAACATAAAGGTTTCACGTGCTTCACGTAAGGTATTTAGGATATCAGCCTTCTAAAATAATGAGACGTGTATGAAGCTTGGGTGCCCTATGTAGAAAGGTAGTAGGAGTAATCCACTAAATTACAGGTGCATATGGTTAACATCGATATGCAAAGGGATTTTAGAACATTGTTGTTTCAACGTAATGAATTACCTCGAAGAAAACGGTCTATTGACACACAGTCAACATGGGTTTAGAAAATATCGTTCTTGTGAAACACAACTAGCTCTTTATTTACATGAAGTGCTGAGTGCTGTTGACAAGGGATTTCAGATCGATTCCGTATTTCTGGATTTCCGGAAGGCTTTTGACACTGTACCATATAAGAGGCTCGTAGTGAAATTGCGTGCTTATGGAATATTGTCTCAGTTATGTGACTGGATCTGTGATTTCCTGTCAGAGAACTCACAGTTCGATGTAATTGACGGAAAGTCATCGAGTGATTTCTGGCGTTCCCCAAGGTAGTGTTATAGGCCCTTTGCTATTCCTTATCTATATAAACGATTTGAGGGACAATCCGAGCAGCCGTCATCGGTTGTTTTCAGATGAAGCTGTCGTTTATCGACTAATAAAGTCATCAGAAGATCAAAACAAACTGCAAAACGATTTAGAAGAAATATCGAAATGGTGCGAAAAGTGGTAGTTGACCTTAAATAACGAAAAGTGTGAGGTCATCCACATGTGTTGTAAAAAAAACTCGTTAAACTTCGGTTACACGGTAAATCAGTCTAATCTAAAAGCCGTAAATACCTAGGTATAACAATTACGAACAATTTAACGGAGAAGACACATAGAAAATGTTGTGGGGAAGGCTAACCAAAGACTGCGTTTCATTGGCAGGACACTTAGAAAATGTAACAGACCTACTACGGAGACTGCCTACACTACGCTTGTCCGTCCTCTTTGAGAATACAGCTGCGCGGTGTGGGATCCTTACCAGGTAGGACTGAAGGAGTACACCGTAAAACTTCAAAGAAAGGCAGCACGTTATGTATTACCGCGAAATATGGGACAGAGTGTGACAGAAATGATACAGGATTTGGGATGGACATCATTAAACGAGAGGCGTTTTTCGTTGCTACGGAATCTTCTCACGAAATTCCAATCACCAACTTTCTCCTCCGAATGCGAAAATATTTTGTTGACACAGACTTACATAGGGAGGAACGATCACATAGATAAAGTAAGGGAAATCAGAGCTCGTACGGAAAGATATAGGTGTTCCTTCTTCCCGCGCGCTATAGGAGAGTGGAATAATATAGAATTGTGAAGGTGGTTCAATGAACCATCTGCCAGGCACTTAAATGTGATTTTCAGAGTATCCATATAGCCGGCCGCGGTGGCCGTGCGGTTCTAGGCGCTGCAGCCCGGAACCGCTGGACTGCTACGGTCGCAGGTTTGAATCCTGCCTCGGGCTTGGATGTGTGTGATGTCCTTAGGTTAGTTAGGATTAAGTAGTTCTAAGTTCTAAGGGACTGATGACGTAAGATGTTTAGTGCTCAGAGCCATTTGAACCATTTGAACCCGTATCCATGTAGATGTAGATGTATTTGTTACGGAAGCGGATGCTTGTCTGCAAGGCGGAAGTGGGAGCGAGTGGGGCACGTGATACTGACATTGTTATCATACCACCTTTATAGCGAACAAAAAACGTAAGTTGGTGCAGAGAAAACGAGCATGTTCGTGTAGGAAAAAGCCAGGTGCCTGCTGGAAGCAGTTTGTGTGTGCACGTAGACGCCGCATGACGAGCGATGCTCCCGAGGATGTGATCTGTTTACAGAAACGAGCATCGCCGTCGGCAGACGCGAGGACAGCGCATCTGATATTTTTCGTAGCCGTCGGCGGGAGAGAGAGAGAGAGAGAGAGAGAGAGAGAGAGAGAGAGAGAGACATTCCCCTCGCGCCGTCGGTGTGGGGTTACTGCACTGCAGGCGCCACGGCTGGAGTTCCAGCCAGGCCGAAGAGCTGATGGCGGATGGACCGCAAAATGCAGCGGTGGCCTGGCCTGGAGGCGGGCGAAACGTGGACAGAAAGAGGCGCTGGAGACGTGCAGGCCGCGGGGGAGGCGGCTGGAGTGAATCTGGAATTCCGCGGCCGCGGCGCCGGTAGTTGCGCGCCAGCGGAGCGTCAAGGCGGGCTTCCACTCGCTGATTTCCCTGGAGCGCTGGAGCACGCTTGCACTGATGCCCTCCTAATTGGCTCTCCGTGGCAGGCCCGTCAGATGAAACTGATCGTGTGCGGAGCTGGGGACTGCGAGTCGTGTGTTTGTTCGGGAAGAGTACGTACGCCCCTGCTGCAAAGCAATCTACATTCGGAGAATGACACACAGGATGACAGTACATCTCAATCAGCACTTCTGTGGCCTCCTCACAAAGCACTGAATCGCACCGATAATAATTGGGCCACCATTTTACAAAGGGAGAGGCCAAAAATAAACTTGTATGAATTGGAAGATAGGGAAAGAAACGGAAAGATTGACTGGGAATTCGTGATTTTCAGCGGTACAGGCCATTATAGTAATGCAGTGACGTAAGCTGAAAATTTCTTCGTGACGGGGGCTGGAACCCAGATGCTCCGATTCTGTGGAACGGTTCCCTTAACTGCCTCAGCCGTCTGAACACCCTTTCCAGCCAACCAAATTCTCACCGTCTCGTACGCCGTAATGCAGCGTTCCTAGACCCTCGCCAGAAAAGTTCGACAGAGCGGAAACCACTCAGAGAAAAGTAATACACTAGTGGCCATTAAAATTGCTACACCAAGAAGAAATGCAGATGATAAATGGGTATTCATTGGACAAATAAATTACACTAAAACTGACATGTGATTACATTTTCGCGCAATTTGGGTGATAGATCCTGAGAAATTAGTACCCAGAACAAACATCTCTGGCTGTAATAACGGCCTTGCCCATGCAGCATCAACACGATACCATACTTCAGGAGTAGTGACTGGCGTATTGTGATGAGCCAGTTGTTCGGCCACCATTGACCAGACGTTTTCAATTGGTGAGAGATCTGGAGAATGTGCTGGCCAGGGCAGCAGTCCAACATTTTCTGTATCCAGAAAGGCCCGTACAGTACCTGCAACATGCGGTCGTGCATTTTCCTGCTGAACTGTAGGGTTTCGCAGGGATCGAATGAAGGGTAGAGCCACGGGTCGTAACACATCTGTAACGTCCACTGTTCAAAGTGCCGTCAATGCGAACAAGAGGTGACCGAGACGTGTAACCATACAATCATGCCGGGTGATACGCCAGTATGGAGATGACGAACACACGTTTCCAATGTGCGTTCACCGCGATGTCGCCAAAAACGTATGCGACATCATGATGTTGTAAACAGAACCTGGATTCATCCGAAAAAATGACGTTTTTCCATTCGTGCACCCAGGTTCGTCGTTGAGTACACCATCGCAGGTGCTTCGGTCTATGATGCAGCGTCAAGGGTAACCGCAGCCATGGTCTCCTAGCTGATCGTCCATGCTCCTGCAAACGTCGTCCAGCTGTTCGTGCAGATGGTTGTTGTCTTGCAAACGTCCCATCTGTTGACTCAGGGATCGAGAAGTGGCTGCACGATCCTTTACAGCCATGCGGATGCCTGTCACCTCGACTGTTAGTGATACGAGGCCGTTGGGATCCAGCACGGCGTTCCGTATTACCCTCCTGAACCCACCGATTCCATATTCTGCTAACAGTCATTGGATCTCGACCAACGCGAGCAGCAATGTGGCGATACGATAATCCGCAATCGCGATCGGCAACAATTCGACATTTATCAAAGTCGGACACGTGATGGTACGCATTGCTCCTACTTACACGAGGCATCACAACAACGTTTCACCAGGCAATGCCGTCTATGTGCTGTTTGTGTATGAGAAATCGGTTGGAAACTTTCCTCATGTCAGCACGTTGGAGGTCTCGCCACCGGCGCTAACCTTGTATGAATGCTCTGAAAACGTAATCATTTGCAGATCACAGCATCTCCTTCCTGTCAGTTAAATATCGCGTCTGTAGCGCACCATCTTCGTGGTGTAGCAATTTTAATGGCCAGTGGTGTATATTATGAACAGCAACGGTCCTATCACATTTCCCTGTGGTACTCCGAATATTCCCTTTACTACTGTCGATTTAGTTCCTTTAAGAGCGACGTGTTGAGTTCTGTCTACAAGAAAGTCTTGAATCCAATCGCAGATCTGCTCCGATATTCCGTAAGCTCGTTTTTTTCATAAACGGCAATGAGGGACCATGTCAAATGTTTTACTGAATTCAAAGAACACTGCATCAGCCTGAGCGCCGTTGTGCACTGCACTGTAACAAGTGTTTTAAACTTCACTTTTTTATTTATCTCGTCAACCTCTTTAAATAAATCAAACGTTACCAATATAATACATCTTTATTCTGCATGTTTACGTATTTTTCAACACAGTTGTGACGACGAACAAGTTTCTCCGATTGAGTGATCAGTTTGTTGATACCGTCACTGTGGAATGTTTCACTTTGTTGACGGAGCCACAACCTCACCTTTGCTTGCACCGCTGTCCCTATGAAAGTAGCGTCCTCGAAGGTATTCTTTAAGTTTCGGGTAGAAGCCCGATGAAGCCAAGTCCGAATTGTTTGGAAGATGATCGATGACAGTGGACGTAAAGCGTCGGATTGTTGCAGATATCGCTGCTCTTGTGTGTGGTCCGGCATTGTATCGCAGCAGAAGAGGATGCTCCATGTATAGGTGAAGTCTTCGAATTCGGAACTCGATTATAGTAGTCTACAAATATGAAGACTAAAGGTGTAGAATTTAATAACTTTGTTTCATTTAAAAAGCTTTAAGTGTGTTCACATAACGAATTCGGAGGCATTACTTTTCGGCACGCCCTCGTATTAACTTTAGTAATTGTAGTCGCTATGATGACATTATGATGACTAATCTGTGTTTCTACACTCATAGTGTGCACTTTCAACAGAAGACGTCCACCGTGTGTAACAACCTCTCTATTTCCCTCTCTACTCCACCTTCTTTCTAACCTACCGACTTACTAATACTTTTCTACATAGTCGACCCTATATTACCTATTCAAATTTGCGAAAATCAGCGTATTTTTCCTTAGACATTTTTCTCTGAATTATATAAATTTTTTGATAGGAATTCCTTTTAAGCCACTGAGTGACGTGGCGTGGTGGTTAACACATCTGACTCGCATTCGGGAGCACGACGTTCGAAACCCGCGCCCGACCTTCCTGATTTAGTTTTCCCGTGATTTCCCTAAATCGCTTCAGGCAAATGCCGCAGTGATTCCCAAGGACACGGCCGACATCCCTCTCTAATCCGATGGGGCTGATGACCTATCTGTTTGATCGCCTTCCCCAAATGAAACAACCTAGCTTATAAACCTAACCTTGCTATTAACTGAAGTGATAAGGAGTGAAGATAATGTTTTAGGTGTTTTTATTGATGTGGTATACCAGAAAAAATACAGGCATGTGCAATGCCACTAGACATTTGTCACTCTCATACCGTGCATTACTTGTCTTCCACATTGCTCTATGCACTACAGAATTTCTGGGCTGTGATTCCTTGGAGGGACTGGGGTTGGGAACTAAACCTAACAAACCGTAAAAATGATTGGTCATAACTCGCGAAATCGATTGTGCTGTACACCACTAAATAGATCGATTGTTCAGCTTTCCAATGGTATATAAAATGCAATGCCGTCTATTAACAGAGTGGAAGAAACAAAAAGAACTGTAGCTGCTCGGCCTGTCCCATAGCCAGCATTGTAATAACGGACTTGAACATGCGGCCGACTGTGAGCCGGCTGTATAAGCCAGAGGATTATATTATTTCATCCACCCTGATTTCGACGGTGCACAACCTCTGAAGACTGGTTGCACCATTTCGCAGGAATTGTCTTGGACTTTCGTTCGACACAGAATTTGAAGATGTATTGCTATTCGTGCGTTGATCCTGTGGCGAATTGTAACACGTTAGGTGTCTTAAGGACAACGCAGTGGTCCTGATACTCGCAGAGCGGAGAGGTTTCGTAAAACAGTGGCTTTGAGACCTGCGTTCTGCAGTCGTACTTTGCGTTTACCGCGTGATCATATCAAGCAGCCACATTAGGCAAATGTTGGTATAGTTCCTGCAGCAAGAGGGCCGATTTTCCTTTGGATCTCAGGTCCAAAGAGGTCTTGAACCGTTTCCAAAGTTGTGGAGATTGACTGTGCCAAACGGAATACCCAGCACATAGATATACAGACTGTGCAACGAAACTCTGCAATTACGAGCGCATTATAACAGCAAAATGATGTAATAAATCTTGAAACTCCACTACGGGCTATGCACATTCTCGATTGAATGTACACGATAGTGAGACTTGGTGAACCGAATGCTGAATCATTAGAGATCGACTAAATCCACTGGTCTGTGATTCACCAAAAAATACACTAGAGAACGAATCGACGTTGCGTCCGCTCAACGGACATTGGTTCAAACTTCCGAGCCACAACAGATCGCTCGGTTCCCCGTCTCGGCTTCCGCCGTCTGCAGTGCTCCACCGTACATAACGGAAACACCCGCTGCCACGGTCTCGCATCTGTGGTCACTCGGCGCCCCAGCTGTTTACACTCACAGCAGACCTCCTAGCCAACTGCTGCCAGCCCTGCCAAACTTAAACTCTCAGTTTCTCCGCCAACTGTCCTGATCTCTCGCGGCCGGCCATCCGCCACAGATGCTCCAGCTTGCCGCTATATCGATACTAACCTCCATAGATATCGATGTAGGGGGCGCATGGCACAATTTGGTCCACAGGCACTGCCAATTTCTTGAGGGAAGTCATTCTCCTGCATAGGCTATTTCTATTTTTTTAAGTTAATATTTGATTTTGTTAGTTTGCGCTATTAGATAATTTCGCACCACCCGCCCCCGGCCATGTTCAAGCTTCCTCAGTCTAGCGGAAGACTACAGTCACATATCATATTTTCCACACATTGGCGTGGAGGAAGCTCCATTTTGTGGTATCTCTAATAAAGGTTACTTATGAACGTGGTGGTAAAGGGAACAACACACAGTGTACGTCAATGCTGTGTGTAAGATAATTAAATGTAGCCTTGTGAGTGTCTTTGTCACTGTGCCAGGGTCAGCCACACTAAATCTGTTTGTTCAGTGCACAAAATGATTTTTAGACATTGACCATGTGACGTGCTGCTTTATTTTAATGTGAACCAACACATACAGGATGTAAATTTTAAATTGACAAACCAGAATAACTCGAAAAATAAGCTTCACAAGAAAAATTGTGTAGAATCCAAAGTTGGTTCAAATGGTTCAAATGGCTCTGAGCACTATGGGACAACTTCTGAGGTCATTAGTCCCCTAGAACTTAGAACTAGTTAAACCTACCTAAGGACGTCACACACATCCATGCTCGAGGCAGGATTCGAACCTGCGACCGTAGCGGTCTCGCGGTTCCAGACTGCAGCGCCAGAACCGCACGGCCACTTCGGCCGGCTATCCAAAGTTGATTATTTTCGAGGGGGACATCTGATGGTGCTAAAATTAGTCCGTCACCCCAGCCCCCTGGGGGTGGGGCGGGAGGCAATTTTAAACTCCCATTTTTAATTGTAGAATCAGATTCTACGTAAAAAAAACTACTTACATTTTGTCAGAAACATTTGATTCTGTAACCATTATCCACGCAAAAATGAGAACATGGATTTTCTTGAACTCCTGCGCCAACTACCACGAATCAAAACAAATATTTCAGACAAAATGTACGTAGTTTTTTTTATGTAGACTCTAATTCTCCAATAAAAATGGGGGTTTAAAATTGCCTCCCACCCACCATCAGAGGCTGGGGTGGCGGGCTAATTTTAGCACAAGCAGATGTCCTCCTCGAAAATAATCAACTTTCATTCTACACATTTTTTCGAGTGAAGTTTATTTTTCGTTTTTCTGGTTTGTCAACTTAAAATTTATACCCTGTATACTATGGCTGACGTTGGCACTACAAAGACCCCCATAAGGTTGAATTTCATCGTTTTGCATGCCGAATTCGAATCTAGGTTCTGCTTGTTGCCACTAGTTCACAAGCAACTTTTATTAGAGCTACCATTAGATGGACCATTGTCCACATTAATGTGTAGAAATTAATATATTTGATTACAGTTTTTCACTGGGATGGGGGTAGCTTGCAAATGCCCAAGACTTCGAAATTAGGTAATAGCGTAAAATCATGATACACAAGGTTTATTTCAAAAATAAAAACAGCGTATTTGCAGGACAACGTCTTCGTTGAAACAATTATTCATCCGCTGACGAAGGAGGGAAAAGAGACTGCAAAACACAGTTCCAAAAGTGTGAAGTCACTAGCAGAATTAAAACAAGGATGAAACTAGTACACAAGGTATTATTACTACACTCACGGCGGGGGAGCGCAAAGGAAATACCAAATACTACGCCTTTTTTTTATCAATGATAACAACTACAGCTGTCTTGTGGAGAAGGGAGGCTGTGTTTATCGACAGTCAATAGGCCAAAGCTTCTACAATCGTCTATGGAGCCACACGTCTCGAAGGAGAGACTCTGCCACTGCACGCTGCCGTTCGAACACCTCGAGCATCACCGATGGGGCGCAGAGACCGTCATCAACCTGGTATTCTACTAGAGGCTCGACTAGCTGGACCAAGGAGCTGTTCGCCAGCCGCTGTCGTGAGGGGGAGCCACTGTTGCTGCTAGCCAGATTCCAGCTGCCGATACTGATGAT
This sequence comes from Schistocerca serialis cubense, assembly GCF_023864345.2. NCBI lineage: Eukaryota > Metazoa > Arthropoda > Insecta > Orthoptera > Acrididae > Schistocerca > Schistocerca serialis. The sequence goes on along the minus strand of NC_064647.1, from coordinate 215,760,561 downwards.
GCCGAGCCTCCAACTGGAAGCCACGAGTCAAGCTCCGCGTGGCAACGAGTACCTCAGGCTAGATTGCTCTTGGGGGTACGTGTATGAGATCCCCTTGGAGATCACCTCGCAGTGGTCCTATCCACCACCGAACAATGAAGATCTCTCCATTGACGAACAATTTCGGATTAGTCCGCCATTTAGATCGTCAGGACGGTTTTGCCAAGGGGGTGCTACCCAAGGATAACAAATGAGAAACTAATACACTATGGCACTGTCAGAAGTTCGAGCATATTAAGAACTAAACTAAGCTCCTCCAGAACAGGCCATAAAGGCCCAACGGTACCGACCGGGCGCCGTGTCATCCTCAGAAAACGGTCCCCGTTGATGGCCCAAGGGATATCAATATTTCATTAAAAAGTTGCCCAATAAAGACCTTAATTTTGTCGGTCGTGTGCTGACTAGAGCGTCCAAGCACTTGCACACGCAGTTAGGAGTTACGAAATTCGTCAGGAAAAGTAGCTCGTCCCCCACCGGGGGCGCCTGCTGGCACTCGCAAGACCTGTAGTGTCACGTGCTGTGACGTACGCGGCTCGGAGGCACCAGCTACGACGTCTGGGGCACCGACCGGCTGTGACGTAACGGCTGTCACACGAGCTTTCCTCTAAGCAGCATTACGATCAGGCGCGCTGAAGCCTGCTACTGCTGCCTGGTTCCGCACTCCACCCGATCCACCTGCCGGTCCCATTGCAAGATAGATCTGTATTTCTGAACAATAAATTATCAGATCCTCATCACTGCACTATGCTCGACACAATTCAACGACTCGAGCGCTGATCATAGAATGAAGGCTTTTACGGCAAGTGTTGTCATGACTTAACGCTTCCGGACTGAGATTCCGTGGTCCATACATAAGACTCTCCCCTGACGTTTCGCCTTCGACTGCGGAAGGCATCCTCCTTGGACAACGGGCTAACTCCGGGGGGAGTCTTATGTGCGGACCACGGCATCTCAGCCCAGAAGTGTTGAAAATGGTTCAAATGGCTCCGAGCACTATGCGACTTAACTTCTGAGGTCATCAGTCGCCGAGAACATAGAACTAATTAAACCTAACTAACCTAAGGACAGACAGGATTCGAACCTGCGACCGCAGCGGTTACTTGGTTCCAGACTGTAGCACCTAGAACCGCAGGGCCACTCCGGCCGGCTGTTACGTGATGACTCTAGGGCTCTTGCACTGGACCACTCGGATACATTTCTTTTCATCCCATAACATTGTTCATCGATGTATGATATCACTAAGGTTCATAGTTATATCACTGTGCACGTGAACTACAATAACATATTACGGGTAACATGAATATCTAACGGTTATTTCAATCAGATTTCATGGATCATGGGCATGTCATGGAAGTTTTAATAAAGCAGCTTTCAATTTTACTTTTTGGATTCCATACCTCCATTAATAAAAACGGAACCCTTATAGGATCATTTTGTTGTCCGTCTGTCTGTCGGTCTGTCCGACTAACAAGTAACGTTTTCTCAGGAACAGGACATATCAGACAGAAATTTATGTCACTTATTAAGACCTAGGCTATAATAAACGTTAGCTTACATCTACATCTACATCTATACTCCGCGAGCCACCTTACGGTGTGTGGCGGAGAGTACTTATTGTACCACTATCTGATCCCCCCTTCCCTGTTCCATTCACGAATTGTGCGTGGGAAGAACGACTGCTTGTAAGTCTCCGTATTTGCTCTAATTTCTCGGATCTTTTCGTTGTGATCATTACGCGAGATATATGTGGGCGGTAGTAATATGTTGCCCATGTCTTCCCGGAATGTGCTCTCTCGTAATTTCGATAATAAACCTCTCCGTATTGCGTAACGCCTTTCTTGAAGTGTCCGCCACTGGAGCTTGTTCAGCATCTCCGTAACGCTCTCGCGCTGACTAAATGTCCCCATGACGAATCGCGCTGCTTTTCGCTGGATCATGTCTATCTCTTCTATTAATCCAACCTGGTAAGGGTCCCATACTGATGAGCAATACTCAAGAATCGGACGAACAAGCGTTTTGTAAGCTACTTCTTTCGTCGATGAGTCACATTTTCTTAGAATTCTTCCTATGAATCTCAACCTGGCGCCTGCTTTTCCCACTATTTGTTTTATGTGATCATTCCACTTCAGATCGCTCCGGATAGTAACTCCTAAGTATTTTACGGTCGTTACCGCTTCCAATGATTTACCACCTATGGCATAATCGTACTGGAATGGATTTCTGCCCCTATGTATGCGCATTATATTACATTTATCTACGTTTAGGGAAAGCTGCCAGCTGTCGCACCATGCATTAATCCTCTGCAGGTCCTCCTGGAGTACGTACGAGTCTTCTGATGTTGCTACTTTCTTGTAGACAACCGTGTCATCTGCAAATAGCCTCACGGAGCTACCGATGTTGTCAACTAAGTCATTTATGTATATTGTAAACAATAAAGGTCCTATCACGCTTCCTTGCGGTACTCCCGAAATTACCTCTACATCTGCAGATTTTGAACCGTTAAGAATGACATGTTGTGTTCTTTCTTCTAGGAAATCCTGAATCCAATCACAAACATGGTCCGATATTCCGTAAGCTCGTATTTTTTTCACTAAACGTAAGTGCGGAACCGTATCAAATGCCTTCCTGAAGTCCAGGAATACGGCATCAATCTGCTCGCCAGTGTCTACGGCACTGTGAATTTCTTGGGCAAATAGGGCGAGCTGAGTTTCACATGATCTCTGTTTGCGGAATCCATGTTGGTTATGATAAAGGAGATTTGTATTATCTAAGAACGTCATAATACGAGAACACAAAACATGTTCCATTATTCTACAACAGATTGACGTAAGCGAAATAGGCCTATAATTATTCGCATCTGATTTATGACCCTTCTTGAAAATGGGAACGACCTGCGCTTTCTTCCAGTCGCTAGGTACTTTACGTTCTTCCAGCGATCTACGATAAATTGCTGATAGAAAGGGGGCAAGTTCTTTAGCATAATCACTGTAGAATCTTAAGGGTATCTCGTCTGGTCCGGATGCTTTTCCGCTACTAAGTGATAGCAGTTGTTTTACAATTCCGATATCGTTTATTTCAATATTTTCCATTTTGGCGTCCGTGCGACGGCTGAAGTCAGGGACCGTGTTACGATTTTCCGCAGTGAAACAGTTTCGGAACACTGAATTCAGTATTTCTGCCTTTCTTCGGTCGTCCTCTGTTTCGGTGCCATCGTGGTCAACGAGTGACTGAATAGGGGATTTAGATCCGCTTACCGATTTTACATATGACCAAAACTTTTTAGGGTTCTTGTTTAGATTGTTTGCCAATGTTTTATGTTCGAATTCGTTGAATGCTTCTCTCATTGCTCTCTTTACGCTCTTTTTCGCTTCGTTCAGCTTTTCCTTATCAGCTATGATTCGACTACTCTTAAACCTATGATGAAGCTTTCTTTGTTTCCGTAGTACCTTTCGTACATGATTGTTATACCACGGTGGATCTTTCCCCTCGCTTTGGACCTTAGTCGGTACGAACTTATCTAAGGCGTACTGGACGATGTTTCTGAATTTTTTCCATTTTTGTTCCACATCCTCTTCCTCAGAAATGAACGTTTGATGGTGGTCACTCAGATATTCTGCGATTTGTGCCCTATCACTCTTGTTAAGCAAATATATTTTCCTTCCTTTCTTGGCATTTCTTATTACACTTGTAGTCATTGATGCAACCACTGACTTATGATCACTGATACCCTCTTCTACATTCACGGAGTCGAAAAGTTCCGGTCTATTTGTTGCTATGAGGTCTAAAACGTTAGCTTCACGAGTTGGTTCTCTAACTATCTGCTCGAAGTAATTCTCGGACAAGGCAGTCAGGATAATGTCACAAGAGTCTCTGTCCCTGGCTCCAGTTCTGATTGTGTGACTATCCCATTCTATACCTGGTATATTGAAGTCTCCCCCTATTACAATAGTATGATCACGAAACTTCTTCACGACGTTCTGCAGGTTCTCTCTGAGGCGCTCAACTACTACGGTTGCTGATGCAGGTGGTCTATAGAAGCATCCGACTATCATATCTGACCCACCTTTGATACTTAACCCAGATTATTTCACATTCGCATTCGCTAATAACTTCACTGGATATTATTGAATTCTTTACTGCTATAAATACTCCTCCACCATTGGCGTTTATCCTATCCTTGCGGTATATATTCCATTCTGTGTCTAGGATTTCGTTACTGTTCACTTCCGGTTTTAACCAACTTTCCGTTCCTAATACTATATGCGCACTATTTCCTTCAATAAGAGATACTAATTCAGGAACCTTGCCCTGGATACTCCTGCAGTTTACCAATATTACGTTAACTTTTCCTGTTTTTGGTCTCTGAGGACGGACGTTCTTTATCAACGATGATAATGTCCTCTCTGGTAAGCCGTCAGGTATTTTATCGTTTCGCCCAAAGGGGGGTCCCTCTAACCTAAAAAACCCCCGTGTGCACGCCACACGTACTCTGCTACCCTAGTAGCTGCTTCCGGTGTGTAGTGCACGACTGACCTGTCTAGGGGGGCTCTACAGTTCTCCACCCAATAACGGAGGTCGATGAATTTGCAACCATTATAGTCGCAGAGTCGTCTGAGCCTCCGGTTTAGACCCTCCACACGGCTCCAAACCAGAGGACCGCGATCGACTCTGGGCACTATGCTGCAGATATTAAGCTCAGCTTGCACTCCGCGTGCGATGCTGGTTGTCTTCACCAAATCAGCCAGCCGCCGGAAGGAACCAAGGATGGCCTCAGAACCCAAGCGGCAGGCGTCATTCGTTCCGACATGTGCTACTATCTGCAGCAGGTCACACCCAGTGCGTTCAATAGCTGCCGGAAGGGCCTCCTCCACATTACGGACGAGAACCCCCGGCAAGCACACCGAGTGCACACTGGCATTCTTCCCCGACCTACCCGCTATTTTCCTGAGGGGCTCCATAACCCGCCTAACGTTGGAGCTCCCTATAACTAATAGGCCCGCCCTTTGTGACTGTCGGGACCTTGCCGGAGAATCGGCCACTGGCCCAACAGGCGAGGCATCCTGTGGTGGCTCGGAAACGATGTCATCACCACTAGGAAGCACCCCGTACCTGTTGGAAAGGGGTAAGGCAGCTGCCACGCGGCCAGATCCCACCTTCGCCTTTCGGCCAGGCACGCGCGAGCCCACCACTGTCCGCCATTCACCCTGGAGTGATGGCTGACCGGTAAGATGCTCACTGCCGGAAGACGCAGCGACATCAGGGGTTCCATGTGATTCCAAGGCCACCGAAGTAGGCATAGGTCTCACCACAGTTGCCCCAACGCCACTACGAGCCGACGCCTGCGCCTCGAGCTCGATGAGCCTAACAGACAAAGCCTCCACCTGCCCCCGAAGAGTGGCCAATTCTCCTTGCGTCCGCTCACAACAACCACAGTCCCTACACATGACTATGTTTACCCTACTCTATACGGTGACAAATTCCCAAGATAATCTTCTGATGAGCTACTCTGATAATCAAGAAACACTCACTGAAATACGAGACGCGAAAACTACGCTAGGTTTTCCCAGAAAAACTATTTAAAAGCTAAGCGCAGCAAATAAGTACAAAAACGCTTTATACAAACAGTACTCGCTGCTGCTGGTGCTCTCGCTCTGGCTGTCACAAGACAACTGCTGATTCAAGTGACTAGTGGCTAACGGCCGCGAAACAAACAAAAGACGGTTTTAGGGCGCTTTCTGTTCTAAACGATCAAGAAAACACTAAGAAATCTAACACGAAAACTACGTAAAGTTTTATCAAGAACTGTTAGTTACTATGCAGAGCAGACAAACACAAATAGAATCCCTTCCTTAGTGGAAGGTCGTAAACAAAATGCAAAATAAACGCTTTATACAAACAGTACTCGCTGCTGCTGGTGCTCTCGCTCTGGCTGTCACAAGACAACTGCTGATTCAAGTGACTAGTGGCTAACGGCCGCGAAACAAACAAAAGACGGTTTTAGGGCGCTTTCTGTTCTAAACGATCAAGAAAACACTAAGAAATCTAACACGAAAACTACGTAAAGTTTTATCAAGAACTGTTAGTTACTATGCAGAGCAGACAAACACAAATAGAATCCCTTCCTTAGTGGAAGGTCGTAAACAAAATGCAAAATAAACGCTTTATACAAACAGTACTCGCTGCTGCTGGTGCTCTCGCTCTGGCTGTCACAAGCTTATAAGTCAATACAATCAAAGTACAGAACATTAGTGCTATATAGTTTGATCCTCAAAACCTCACACATAAGAACCTTTAAGGTATTTCCTGGTAGTCTAGGATCACGAAAATTGGGAAAGAAGAAAGCTTTCAGAGTGCAAGTAGGGGAGACAACGTAAATGTTAATTTGTAATAATATCACATCATTTTTGGCATTTGGTATCTGACGGTTCGTTCCTTCATTTCTTAAGACTCCTTTCTCTCAGAGAGGTGTTGACATACGAACTTGCTATTTGTGACATATAGAAGTCTATGGACCTTCGGTGGTTTAAAAAAGGTAAGCTTCTGTGCTCATGCAGTTGAAAGATACGGCTATTTATCTCCAATATTTTGATGCTCACCGAATCGCTCATTATAACCTATGGAGTACTTCCCGTTGAAGTAGAATAATGGAATAGGGCACGAAGCAAGGATGCACAGTGCAAGTAAACGAGAAAATTTAGGAAATTGTTAATTTTAATTACCTCACTTTAAAATATACTAATTTTGTCATTCATCCAACTTCAGACTAGAAAGTAAAACAGTCTCGAAAGTCTTGGAAGCACTGTGAACGATATCTTGCCAGTATCGATGTAGATAACTGGCCAAAATGGTCGAGATTCTCGATTCTTGGAATGGATAAACAGTCTGTATAAATAATTAACTAATTGTCGATTCTCGATTTCTTGAATGGATACACAACCTAAATACATAATTTACTAATAGTCGAAATTTTCAATTCCTGGACTGGGTAGGCAGTCTACATAAATAATTAACTAATTGTCAAGATTCTAGATTCCTGGAATCGCTGCATTGAGGTGCTGTGTAAAATTTTACATAGCTTAAAACTGTTTCTGCTTTCTTGCCAATAACACACTCTCACTGCCACCATTGTTGGGTAACAAATGTTGCCAAAAAGTGGCTGCTATTCGTGTGGCCGCAATGTAGCAAGCAACAGTGTCGGCAATATGCAGTTTTCATTGGCTGTGTAAACGTTCTTAAAGGCCTCTCTCTCTCTCTCTCTCTCTCTCTCCCTCCCTCCCTCCCTCCCTCCCTCCCTCCCTCCCTCCCTCCCTCCCCCCTCCCACCCTCCCTCCATCTGTCTATCTATATCTATCTCTCTCCCTCTCTCCTTCTCCCCCCCCCCCCCCCCCCACTCAAACCATTCTCGTGTTGTGTGGTCGTTCTCTGAAATTCCTCGGAGCACAGCAAACACACGTCGTTTCCCGGTACGCCCTTAACGCCAACACAGCGGGGCTTATCAGAAGTACGTGAGCCGCTTCCTTATGGCACGAGCGCTATAGGGGAGAGGAAAATGGCCGAGATCCTATAAGCGATACTACCAAGATTACGGGTTCCTTGCAGCCGTACTATAAACATTACCGAATCAGGTATCGGTACATACGTTCTCTTTTATCAGCTATGGATAACATTCACAAAGCGTTGTTCTAGATAATGAGGGTCTACAATGTTCAACCCAATAAAGTGTACGAAGTGGCAGTTATGGAGGACAAAATTTGTGGTTCAAAATGTTGACTGAACTGCGACGAAATCCTTAGCGTAGCATGAAACACGGCTGAGAACGGAAGATGGTTATTGTAGTTTAGAGGTAGCTCTTGCAATAAATAAAGAACAATAAACAAGTCGGCCAGTGTGGTCGAGCGGTTCTAAGCGTTTGTCTGGAACCGCGCGACCGCAACGGTCGCAGGTTCGCATCCTGCCTCGGGAATGGATGTGTGTGATGTCCTTAGGTTAGTTAGGTTTAAGTAGTTCTAAGTTCTAGGGGACTGATGACCGCAGATGTTAAGTCCCATAGTGCTCCGAGCCATTTGAACCATTTGAACAATAAACAAATAAAGAAAAAGAGGGCGTGATCCACTGATCGGCCAGAACATTATGACCACCTAGCTAACAGCCGGTATCTTTGGCATAGGTGACAATGACGACGCGTCTTGCCATGGAAGCAGTGAGGCCTTGGTAGGTCGCTGGAGTGAGATGGCAACGCATCTGCACACACATCCTACCTGGTTCCCGCAAATTCTGGGAAGGGTGCCTTGATCTCTGACGCCACGTTCGATCACATCCCACATGTGTTCGATCTGGCAAGTTAGAGGGCCAGCACATCGACTGGAACTTACTACTACGTTCCTCTTAATACTACATCACACAACAGGCTTTGTGGCACGGCGCTTTACCTTGTTGAAAAATGCCGCTGCCTTCGGAAAACATGATCAAAATGGCTCTAAGCACTATAGGACTTCTGAGGTCATTAGTCCCCTGGACTTAGAACTACTTAAGCCTAACTAAGGACATCACACACATCCATGCTCCAGGCAGGATTGGAACCTGCGACGGTAGCAGCAGCGCGGTTCCAGACTGAAGCGTCTAGAACCGCTCGGCCACAGCGACCGGCGAAACACGATCGTCATGAAGGGGGATGTACGAGATCTGCAACCAGTGTACGATAATCCTTGGCCGTCAAGGTCCCTGACACGAGCTCCACTAGACCCACGGATGTTCACGTTAATGGTGCTCAGAGGATAATGGAGCCGCCGCCAGTATGTCTCCATCCCATAATACAGGTGTCAAGCAGCTGTTCCTGTGAAAGGCTGTGGATTTGCGACCTCCCATAGGCGTGATGAAGAAGATATCGGGATTCATCGGAGCATACAACGCTCTGGTCCTGTGCCAACATCCTGTGCCAATTGTCACCCTGATATTTACCTCATGGTTGCCATTGTCGTGGTGTTAACATTGGTAACTGCGTGGGTCGTCCGCTGCGGAGGCCCATGGTTTGAAGTGTACGGTGTACTGTGTGTTCAGACACACTTCTGCTCTGCCCAACATTAAAGTCGGGTTTTGGTCCCACCTCAGTTCACCGTCAGTCTGATGTACCAGTCTCCCAGTCTACGAACGTCCGGAGACTGTAATAAGAAGTGGCTGCCCAACCCCATGATTTCTGGTCATGCTTTCACCTTGCTTACCCCACGTGTTGAAGACACTCGCCACAGCACTCCTCGAAAACCCGAAAAGAGCAGTTTCCGAAATGTTCGTGCGAACGTCTGGTACATCACAATCTGCCCTCGGTCAAACTCAGACACATTGTACGCCTTCCTCTTTCTACACACGGACAGCAACCTCGCAATGTACATGTGTCTGACTAGCAGTCGCTCCTTGCCATGTAACGCTATTATAGCCTGGACGGCTCTATATCAATAGTAGGTGAGCGCCACAATCAGGACTGCATACGACCGAGGCACACAGGGCCAACACCCGGCATCATGGTGTGGGGAGCGATCTCCTACACTGGCCGTACAACACTCGTAACGTCGTGACAGATCGGTATTGTATATTATCTCTTGTCTTACGTCTTGAGTATTGTGACATGATCTTCAAAAAAGGTACTTCGTTTTCAGTAATATATATGAGGCGAATTTGAAAAGTTCGTGCAAAGTCCGAGAGACGTTACCACCGGCTGGTATTTAGGCCGTGTTTATTTAGTAGCATCTTTGGAAAGAACGCACACCAAGTTTCAGCCACATTGGTATGTTTCTTTGTGTTTGGCGTTCTTGTGAATCAAGGAAGTCGAGCGATTGTCAAAAAATGGACGAAAAAGAATTTCGTGCGGTGATTAAAGATTATGAAAGCCAAATCGCCTCAGGATAATAAAGAAAAGCTTGATCAACATGACGGTGATTCTGCACCTTCGATTAGAACAGTTTATAAGTGGCTTCAAAATTTTCGGAGTGATTATATGGAACAAGTGATGCTGAACGTTCTGGACGCCCTGTGGAGGTACAAATGGCTCTGAGCACTATGGGACTTAACATCTGTGGTCACCAGTCCCCTGGAACTTAGAACTACTTAAACCTAACTAACCTAAGGACATCACACACATCCATGCCCGAGGCAGGATTCGAACCTGCGACCGTAGCAGTCGCGCGGTTCCGGACTGAGCGCCTAGAACCGCTAGACCACCGCGGCCGGCGCCCTGTGGAGGTTACAACTCCATAAATCATTGATAAAATCCGTGATATGGTGATATATGACGAGGTTTAAGGTGCGTGAGATTGCTAGTGCTGTGGGCATCTCGAATGAACGGGTACATAATATTTTGCATAAGCATTTGGACATGAGAAAGCTGTGTGCAAGATGGGTTCCGCGATTGCTCACACTTGACCAAAACCGGGATGGTCTGAAGTGTTGCAAGGATGGTTTGCAGCTGTTCAGGAAGAATCCGCAGGACTATAAGCGTCGTTACGTCATTGGATGAAACATGGATACATTATTATACTCCTGAGACCAAACAACAATCTAAACAATCGGTTACCAAAGGAGAATCTGCACCAAAACAGGCGAAGACTAATTGTTCGACTGGAAAGGTATGGCGACTGTCTTTTGGGATTCAAAAGGGATAACCCTCATCGACTGCCTGGAAAATGGTAAAACTATTACAAGTGCATATTACTCATCGTTATTGGAGCGTTTGAAAACCGAGCTGCAAGAAAAACGCTTGCGATTGGACCGCAAAAATGTCCTTTTCCGTCACGACAATGCACCAGCACATACCTCAGCAGTTGTGGTCGCCAAATTAATGAAAATAGGATTCCCACTCGTATCACATCCCCACTATTCTCCAGACTTGGCTCCCTCGGACTACTATTTGATCCCCAATTTGATGCAATGGCTGGCGTACAAAGATTTTATTCCTATGAAGAGGTGATCGCAGCAACTAACAGCTATTTTGCAGACTTGGTCAATTCCTATTATTCGGAAGTCATCAACAAATTAGAAGAGCGTTGGCCGAAGTGTATAAGTATAAAAGGAGACTGTGTCGAAAAATAAAAACGGTTTACTCCAAACACGTAAATAGATTTTTACGCGGACTTTTCTAACGCCCCTCGTAACTCTACCGATATTAGTGATTATTTACGGTATTGAAAGTGGTCATGAACACCGTGATAGATGAGAAATGTGGTAGTTATGAGTAGCTGGTTTTATGTTTGCTTCATTGTTTAATTGTTGTTTTTAGTTTTTTCTCGCAGTAAGAAATTTGGAACCAAATAATAAAATGTCATTAATTCTTGGTTTTTCGAGTTTGGATAAACCAAATAATTCATTCAAAATAATATAACTTCCACAAAAAGAAAATTTCCGTCTGCTCAAACGAGCTAAAAAATTGCAACTACTCGCTTTCTCTGTCAGACTTGTTTGTTTGTCTCACTGTATCTCCCTGCCAAGCGGGATCACAACAGTACTGAAAGAATCTACTCATTTGCATTGCTGGCAACAACAGTACTTACATAGACTTTACTCATATTTTTCAGTAAATACGACAAAAATGTGGTAGAATCACTGCTGGAAATACCTTTACAAAATTACATTGCCATATTTCTTCGTAATTAACTTCAAAATCATTATATTCTCAATGAATGTAAGGTTTACGTAGAAACTGGTTTATAGAGTTACAATTTTTTACAAATGAAGTGATCGATATTTATCAGTAACGAAAGGTTGCTAAAATGCTTTAGGCTTGACTTCATCGCAGTATACAAAGCGTGACGCCTTTTACTATCAGAATACATGTCACTAACTCTCTTCCTTGTAATGGAATACATGGCTATTGCAATTCACTCATTTGTTTCCAGAGCCTTATAGTATCCAGGGCATTACATGTAAAAGTACGGTTGATGCGTAAATAAGACTGTAAACACGTCATGTTTCCATTTTGCGCTCTGCAAAAGTTGTATAAGAGCCCCCTTACGACACACGACGTGCTCCCACACAGTGTACGGGTGCAGTAGCAACTTCCGGTTGACGATCATCACAGTATCATTTACGCGTTCTCTCAGCTGTTCCACAGTTCTTGTCAGTGGCGGTGTAAGTAGGCTGTTTAGGTTTTTATGTTGGTAACGCCACGTAGCGCTCTGTATGAAAATCACTGACTGTGCTGTGTAAAGTCTGTGGCTGGTTGCCATTGTTGCAATATTCGCTATTGTAGTGTTGGGCTGTTGGATGTGAACAGTGCGTAGCGCTGTGCAGTGGGAGGTGAGCCGCCAGCAGTGGTGGGTGTGAGGAGAGAGATGGCAGAGTTTTGAGAGCGGATGATCTGAACGTGTGTCCGTCAGAAAAAGGAAGTTTGTAAGACTGGATGTCATGGACTGATTATATATATATATATATATATATATATATATATATATATATATATATAATGACTTTTAAACATTATTAAGGTAAATACATTGTTTGTTCTCCATCAAAATCTTTCATTTGCTAACTATACCTATCAGTAGTTAGTTCCCTCAGTAGTTAGAATCTTTTACTTAGCTGGCAGTATTGGCGCTCGCTGTATTGCAGTAGTTCGAGTAACGAAGATTTTTATGAGGTAAGTGACTCATGAAAGGTATAGGTCATTGTTAGTCAGGGCCATTCTTTTGTAGGGATTATTGAAAGTCAGATTGTGCAGCGCCAAAAATTTGTGTGTCAGTTGATCAGAATAAGTAGAGAGAGTAATGTCTGAGTACGTTGAGTTTTGCTAAGCTGTTTGAAAATCAATTAACGTAGAGGTTTTCCTGCACTGTCATTCTTTACATTTCAAAGGGTATGTTTCAGCGGTACATAAACACAGTCCTTGACGTTCACCCGAGAGAAAGAGTGACAAGGAAGGACTGCGTCGTAACTGAAATGCAGCTTGGAGGCGACATGATCATTCTCAAGTGCTTCCTTCATTGTGTTGCAAAACTGAGGGTTCCGGCTATAATCTTCAAGTTTTAATTGCTGCATGAGGTGCATACGGTACGGCTGGGTATATAACCACCGTCCCATTTTCTTTTTATCTGTCTGCGTCCGAAACTTTCCTCAGGCTCTCCAAGGTTCTATCTAGAACACTTGGTCCACCAGTAATTTTGTCTTTACACAGAAAGCAACTGTCCCTAAATTGCCGATACCAAAGTACAATAATCTGATTACAAGGCGGTTCTTATCCGTAATTTCTTTTAGAATGCACGCTGCACCTTTGTTACAAACAAACAAAATCTCTTTTCCTGCTGTGTTAGAATTTTGTCAAGGCAATCAAATCGTAACGCCAACTGGTCACCACAGTGCTAATTCAATGAGTTTACAGTTTTATTCATGCACGATTCATATCTGTATGCCGCGCGGGGTAGCCGTGCGGTATGAGGCGTCCTGTCACGGTTCGCGCGGCTCCCTCCGTAGGAGGTTTGAGTGCTCCTTCGGGCATAAGTGTGTGTGTTTTCACTAACGTGAGTTCGTTTAATTAGTGTTTCAGCCTAGGGACCTATGACTTCGGAAGTTTGGTCCCGTAGTCTTTACCACAAATTTCCAATTTTCCATACCTGTACTTGCTATCTGCATTTGTAGTAGGCTTATATTTTTTGAAGTTCCTCTCTTTCGTACAATATTTCTTAGCAGGTAGGATAGAGGGCGTTATATTAGATGAGACATTAAAACTTGTATAAGTAACTTCAGTCGTTCCTGATGTACATGATATGAGAACAGTGCTGTTAATCCTGTGTGTTTATACACTGGCAGCCAATAAACAATTACTAATGTCAGACCGTTCCGTAGATGATGCAGTTAACTAAAACGAAAACAACCAAAAAGAAAGTTCACATACATTCTGTCAGATCTTGCTAAGATTTCTAAGAGGTGCATGGACTGGGAAACGGCATCAAATTTTTGGAAATGTAAGCGCAGGAATGCAGTGTTCCATAACAAGAATATCAGTTCAAATGGTTCAAATGGCTCTGAGCACTATGGGACTTAACTTCTGAGGTCATCAGTCCCCTAGAACTTAGAACTACTTAAACCTAACTAACCTAATGACAAATCACACACATCCATGCCCAAGGCAGGATTCGAACCTGCGACCGTAGATGTGTCGCGGTTCCAGACTGTAGCGCCTAGAACCGCTCGGCCACCCCGGTCGGCAAAAATACCAGTTACTCACATGTAGAATATCTCACTTCATCCAAATGCCTGCATGTGACAACTGGTGTACATATTAAATGTGTTACTCCTTCCCTGCTGTGTCTTTAAATTCGGGCAGCCGGAGGATGAAACAGATAACCACAGAATTTTCTTTATAGGTCGTAACAATTGCCTGTGCCTTTTGAGTGGACATTTGCAAACAGCCAGGAATTTCAATGGAGATGTAACTCAGTGCAAAGTAATCAGCACCGTTCCTACTTTCAGGGGATCCCAATGAATTAGAGGACTCAGGAAAGTGCATGTAGTTTACAACTCTGATTAAAATGGACTGATTCTAAACAACAGAGTATATTCTCCTAGGGTTTACTAACATATAGCCGAGAGGATGCTTCACTTTCCAGATATACTGCTGACTTCCACAGATAATACTCACTGAATCAACACTCGCAGTCATCTGAAGAGCACACTCTAGAGTGTGAGAGTCACTGGGCCATTCTTTCCGACGAGCAAACCAAATTGGTGCGCACAGAACTAATGCTAGCATTAATATGCAGTGACTGAGTAAGCACACAAGTGTCTTTGGCCTGACTGTCGCTTAGGTTCGTTTGTAAACTGCACCTTTGGCCCAAATATCAAGCAAGCGTTGCTGTGGCTTAGCATAACCGTGAAATGGGTTTCAGCACATGTTTCAACAAGTACATTTAAAATCAGTGTCATAAATAAAATGAAACGAGGTATTTGATCCCAAATGATAATGATGTAGCCAAATGCACTGGTTTAAATTCAACTTGTAAATTTATTACAAGAACATGAAGAAGAATATTGAGATTTGGAGACAGTGGTGAGTGTGGTGGATTCGACAATTCATTCTCGTGTTCACGATACCAGTCGTGGACTATCTGAGCTGTGTGAATATGTGCACTTTCGTCTTGGATCACAGCATGACCACTGGAACAAATATTGTACCATGATATGGGTACTGTACTGTCAGCCAAATCGTCACCTAATTCTGGGCTCTAATGTGACCTCACACATTAAACGAGAACTCAAGGAATAACATCGCAAACGCACTCACGCGACGTTTCACATCTGGGACGTAAACTCGGCCACAACATTGGACTTTCTTCAATTGCTCTCTAAAAGAGGTTTCTATATTTCTTCTGGCAGTGTATTCTCGGTGCACAAAAACGAAGGGGGATAAGAAATGAAACGATAATCGGTTACTGTGTAACAAGTTGCTTTTACCAGTACGCTCAGAAAGAAGCCGTGCAGGGTCTCCGACATTTTGTCAGTGGACTGATATGGTTTACCTCGTCGAATGGCATGACCGTCTCATCGGGTCCAGATGGCTTGCCGTTCTCTGAGCGCTGCAGACGGGACTGCAGCGAAGTGCAGCCAGACGACGAGGATGCAGAAAGAATGGAGAGGAAGCAGCTCAGCTCGCCCGGCTGAGGAAAACGGCAGCGGCGCGGAACGTATTTCTCCGGTACACACGCGAGTGCCGTGGCCCGGGACGTCTGCAGGCGGGTGGGACTGCTTTTGTACCGCCACCTAGCTCCAGCGAGAATCCCCTGGGGCTCTCTACTGAGGCGCAAAGGAGGCAAAGGTGGAAGAAGCGGAAGAGGGGTGTGGGGTTGGGGGGGGGGGGGGAGAGAATAACCCCCTCTGAAGAGGCGAACGCGAGCGGATCGGCACCTGTGTTTGAGAGCGCGGTGGAGGCAGCGGGCGGTGAAACAGACGGCCACCTGCCTCTCAGCTACGCGGATCTGCTCCGTCGAGTCTGTCCATCCCCGGCCCCCGACTGGCTGCACCAGTAAGTCACTTTTGTGCTGGCCACTGAGGCAATCAGATAATCATCTCTGCAGATATTAATAAAACAGCGCGTCGTCCTGTTTCGTGCAGTTACCATCTGAACATTACTATTAAATGCGGGAGGAGAGCAGATAGGTGGAAAGAATACGTTGAAAGCCTCTTTGAGGGGTAAAATTTGTCTGGTGTGATATAAGAAGGAACAGGGGTCGATTTAGAAGAGATACGGGATCCAATATTAGAATCAGAAAGATGACTTAAGATCAAAAAGGGCAAAAGGGATAGATACCATTCCATCAGAATTATTGAGGGAAGTGGTATCAAAACGACTATTCACTTTCCTGTGTAGAAAGTATGAGTCCGGCGACGTATAATCTGACATTGGGAGAAATATCATCCAGACAATTCCGAAGACGGCAACAGCTGGTATGAGCGAAAATTATCGCACAAACAGCTTAAAATCTTATGGACCCAAGTTGCTGAAACGAATAACATACAGAAGGATGGAGAAGAAAATATAGGAAGTGTTAGATGAAGACCAGTTTCGTGTTAGGAAAGTTAATGGCATGAGAGAATCAATTCTGATGTGGCGGTTGATAATGGTAGCGAGACTAAACAAAAATCAAGATACGTTCATAGGATTTGTCGATCTTGAGAAAGCGTTCGACAGTGTAAAATGGTTCAAGGTGTTCGAAGCGCTGAGAAAAATAGGGGTAAGCTACAGAGAGAGAGACAGGTAATATTTAATGTGTACAAGAGCCAAGAGGAAATAATAAGAGTGGACGATGAAGAATGAAGGGTAAGGATTAAATATGATGTAAAATACGGATGTAGTCTTTCGCCTCTACTGTTGAATCTGTAAATGGAAGAAGAAGTGACGGGAATAAACGGTTCAGATGTGGAATTAAAATACAAGGTGAAAGAATCTCCATGATACGATCCACAGATATTGCTATCCTGAGTGAAAGTGAAGAATAATTACATGATTTGCTGAATGGAATGACCATTCTAATGAGCATAGAATATGGACTGAGAGTAAATCCAAGAAAGACTAAAGAAATGAGATGTAGCAGAAATGAGAACAGCGAGAAACTTAACATTACAGTTGATGGTCACGAGGCAGATGAAGTTAAGGAATTCTGCTACCTAGGCAGTAAAATAACCAGTGACGGACGGAGCAAGGTGGACATCAAAAGGAGACTAGTAGTTTCAAAAAGGACATTCCGGCCAAGAGAAGTCTACTAGAATCAAACACTGGTCTTAAGCAGAGGAAGAAATTTCTGAGAATGTACGTCTGGAAAATAGCAGCATTGTGTGGTAGTGAAACATTGACTGTGAGAAAACCGGAATAGAAGAGAATCGAAGCATTTGAGATATGGTGCTACAGACGAATGATGAAAATTAGGTGGACTGATCAGGTAAGGTATGAGGAGGTTCTGCGCAGAATCGGAGAGGAAAGGAATACATAGAAAACACGGAGAAGGAGAAGGGACAGGACCATAGGACATCGTTTAAGACATGAGGGAATGACTCCCAGAGGCAACTGGAGAGGGCGAAAACTGTAGAGAAAGACAGAAATTGGAATACATCCGGAAAATATTTGAGGACATAGACTGCAAGTGCTGCTCTGAGATGAAGTGGTTGACACAGGAGACAAATTCGTGGAGGGCCTCATCAGACCAGTCAGAAGACTGATGACGAAAACGAAAAGTTCGCCATGTGCACTGGCCACTATTCCTCAGACCCTTCCACAGTACTCAGTCTGGACTTTTGTTTATGTTTATCGTAACACCATGACGTTGTAGCATAGTATGGGACTGTGGTTTATATATGTGTCAGCATTATATTAATGACGTAGAATTCGTCTAGCAACGTTCAATATGTAACCTAGAATATTTGCTTCTGAAAGCAGGTTAGGTCTATACAGGATTCCAATACACCATAATATTCCCTACTCGTTTGGCTACAAAACTTTATTTTTCAACGCAAACTCCGTTGACTGCAAGACCTTACGGAAACTTACTGGCAGGACCTGTATGCCAATATGTTACCACTGTACTAGTCGACGTCGGAGACAAAGACTTTTTGCGTCAATCAAGTCCCCATCATCCACTTACTGCTTCCCATGGAGTGCAGCCATCATTGAGCCAAACAGAAGTAAGTCGGGAGTTGCGAGATCGGAGCTCTACCGTGGATGAGGGAGAACCCTCTTATGAAGTTCTGCGAGCTCTTCTAGAGCCACAGACTTATGTGAGGCCTTGCGATGTCGTGGTGAAGGAGAAGTTGCACCAAACAACTTCTTCAGATTCCAGACCATGACTTCACCGGATAAGGGAACAGCTTTGATCTTATTCTCCGGAGGGGAGGTGGTGTTGTTCCACTCCATGGATTGCCGTATTGTTTCCGGTTCGAAGTAATGAACCCCTGATCCATCGCCTGTGACGAAAGTCCTACAAAAATCTGCCACGAATAGCCCATACCATATTCGTGTATTCAGTATACAGAATTATCAAAGTGTGAATGAGAATTAGCATGTGTGTTTCGTTTATATAGTTGGTTGAAAATCAAGTGAATACAGTGTACAAGATATTTGGTAACCAAAATACACGTGCAACATAATTCGGATGTAGTAGCAATCACATAATTCAATTATGTCAGCGACTTCCAGAAAACTACAGAACGAACTAAACTGAAGAGGATAGTTACATTGTTGACTGCATAATATTTCTGTCTAAAGGCCAAGAATATGAATCCGTAACCGGATTCAATCCTCCTAATTCACAAAGAGAAGAAACTTTTGCAACTCCACGCGGAGTAATATGAGTCAAATTCCGCATATCATAGAAAGTTCAGCGCTAGAAATTAGTGAAAGATTGAGCTGTGGAACACAAGGCCTATACGAATGATTTAATAGAAAACCTTACAGATGAGCAAGCACAACCAAAACCTTAATTGATGGACGTAAATGGGTTGACAGGAATATGGAAACACCACGAACTGAACACATTACCGGGTAGGAAGAACGTTTGGATTCAAAATACCTTACAGTCGTCTGCAAATGAATACATACAGGTCTTGAACAGTTTTGAAGGGAATCTTATGCCATTCGGTATAAGGAGTTTAGGTAACGACTTTGTAGATGGATGGTGAGAAGACCACAAAGCAGTTCTAGCCGCGCGACCGCTACGGCCGCAGGCTCAAATCCTGTCTCGGGCCTGTATGTGTATGCTGTCCTTAGGTTATTTAGGTTTAAGTAGTTCTAAGTTATAGGGGCTGGTGACCTCAGGTGTTCAGTCCCATAGTGCGCAGAACTATTTGAACCACTTTTTAGACCACAAGGGCTCTATAATATACAGATCTGCTAAATGTGATGGCCAGGAGAGATGTGACAGTTCATTGTCGTGCTGACAAAATCAGTTATGAATTATCCAGACTTTTTGAACAGTGGTCTCTTCGTCTTAAAACATAGTTTCACCATTGAGGAAAACACAGCCCTGAAAGTAATGCGACTTTTCAAAGTAGCCATGGGGCCCACGCACTACAACGGTATGGTTGTCTAAATCATCACCGAATCCCGATGAGGTTGCCACCATGTTTCACGGGGTCACAACAAGCCTAATGCAGCCACATGTGCTTGTTCCATTGCTCCACAGTTCAGTTTTTACGCGTTCGGCACCTTTTCTTCTGTTACGGGCCATTGCATCACAGATCAGTAAATTTGGAATTTCAGCCCGCCACGCGGTTTCCTACTTACATCTTTCTTCGTGTTGTTTGCTGTTGACAGGTTTCACAACTTCGACATTTTGTCCTCCAGTGACTTTTGCAACTGTCGTACTTCCACTGCCTGCCTCAATAGTCTCGAAAAACCGTCTGTTAAAATCAATTAACACACACACATTCGTCAGCGTCGCGACTTAGAGTGTGATGTTTTATCGCTTTCCCTGCATGCGGTATAAACCTTCGATACGGTGTCTCTTGAAACTTCTAACACCTTGCTTACGGAAGCACGCACCGAACGAACCCAACAATTTGTCAGCGTTCGAACGCACTTAGCTCCCATGTAATGCACCCAATACTACATAGAACACCGTTGTAGCTTTATCTCACGTATCGAGAGGCCTGAGAAACAGTATGTTCCAAATCAATAAGAGAGAGAATCCTCACAACGCAACAGGATATTTACTACAGAAAAAACTTCTTCTTACTAAACCTAATACTAACACTCACAGACTTCGATCAGGCATCGCCAGGTAAACAATGAAAACTGAGATGAAGTAAAGAGTAATCCAATGAAGTTTCCCACTGGAAGGAAGTAGAGTGTACTCCACAGCAGCTGGTCGAGGATACTTCTCGGGGGCGATCCTGTAGAGATTCGAAGTCCCGCTGCGGTGACTCCAACCATGCTTTGACTGAAGCACACGAACTGCCACATAGCGTCGTCGGAGAACTGCCTTTATAAGTAAATGGTTCGCGGTGTAATACTTCTGTAGCCGCTCGGGATTAGCCGAGCGGTCAGGGGCGCTCAGACATGGACTGGGCGCCTGGTCCCGGCGGAGGTTCTAGTCCTCTCTCGGGCATGGGTGTGTGTTTTTGTCCTTAGGATAATTTAGGTTAAGTAGTGTGTAAGCTTTGGGACTGATGACCTTAGCAGTTAAGTCCCATAAGACTTCACACACACAATACTTCTGAATTTATTTCCGCTCATGGCAGAGGGAAGTAGATCCCAAGAGAGGATAATCCCTTTTTGCCCATCCTCTTCTGTCGGTTACGATGTGACACTCGCCGTCGGACGAAGACCTGAAAGGTGACGGCTTGGAGGTATGCACTTCCGTGATGTTATTCCATCTGCAGGTTTTCCCGTCCGATGGCGTTGGAAATCTGCTACCTAGGCAGCAAAACAACCTATGACGAGTGGAGCAAGGAGGACATCAAATTCAGACAAGCACTGACAAAAGGGGGATTCCTGATCAAGAGAAGCCTATTAGTATCAAATATAGGACTTAATTTGGCTAATAAATTTCTGGGAATGTACGTTAGGAACATGGCAATGTGCGGTAGTGAAACATGCGCTGTGGGAAAAGGGGAACAGAAGACAATCTGAACAACTGAGGTGTTACAAAAGAATATTGAAAATTAGATGGACCGATAACGTAATGAATCTGCAGAATCGGCGAGGAAAGGAATACGTGGATAAGGAAGTAGGAAATCTGTTACACCACAGAGTAACCTCCACGGTACTAGAAGGAGCTGTAGAGGGAAAAACTATAAAGGAACATTGGTCTACATCCAGCAAATAATGGAGGACGTAAGTTGCAAGGGCTGCTCTCAGATGGAGAGGTTGGAACAGAACAGAGATTTGTGATGGTCAGCATGAAACTAGTCACAAAAACTCGGCGCACGGGGTAGCCGCGCGTTATGAGGCTCCTTCCCCCATCGGATGTTCGTGTCCTCCGTCGGGAAATTGTGTGTGTGTTGTCCTTAGTGTAAGTTAGTTTAAAGTTAGATTAAGTAGTGTGTAAGCCTAGAGTCCAATGACCTCAGCAGTTTGGACCCATAGGTTCTTACCACCACCACCACCACCACCACCATGTAACACCATAGCTCTAATGCTGTACTGATTTATTTTGCTTTTGTTTCATTTAATGTTACATTGCTGTGCTTCTGTAAATGTGTTTGATTGAATAGATAACACAAAATTGTATACTCCTTTCTTTGTACAAACTTTGACGTCATGTTTTGGTTCAATGCAAAGTAGTGTATCTGCAATTTATAGTCTTTGTCCAATTTGGAGGGAACAAAACTTACAGTATATGATTGTAATTTTGTGTGAATAATTTTTGGTAGAAACGTCAATATGTGCAAATGTTCTGTTTTGTTTAAAATGATTGTTTACTGTTATGTAAACTGCTGATCCTCACTTAGGGTTCCTAGTTAGTTTGTATGTAAGAGGTGTAATGGTTCCCCTCGGGAACGGAACTGTGTAGCGCGCGCAAATTGTGGGTGGCCTAGGTGGAAAAGGTGGAACTGATAGTCAGTCGGGGACGAGCCAGCATTCGGAGACGAGCTACGAGTGCATATTGTGCTGATTTTGAGAGAGGCTTTTCCTGCTTCTTTCCAAGGCCTCGGATGGATGGATAAGTAGCTGGAACTATTCTGGAGTTTGTATCTATCATCGCCAACAAGAAATGACAGAGTCCAGCAATTCTGCCTAAAATTCCACCTACCAACATGCAGTTGCCACCACATTGCGCAATCATTGCAACGTAATACTATAATGATGTACAGTGAAGGATCAGCTTAATGGATGTGCTAATGTGCTCAAATATAAGGTAATTTGAATCTGAATTTATGTACCAACCTTGATTTTTCTCCTCATCATAACACCTCTCAGGTTCCTTTCCGTTTGAACTAAAGTAATCACCGAGTGTCCCTACTGAAAGAACTTTTATGACCAATATTATGCTAATTAATGCCTCTTGAACTTGGTAAAAAGAAAGTTAAAGTTAATGTGGCAAGAGAGCGAGTTAAAGTAAACGTTGTTTGCTGAAAATAATTTTCCCATTAAAACCGTCTATTAAAGTGCTGTTGCCAACTGCAAAATTAAAAGTTCTTAAGACTGAGGTTTCTAAAGTTTTGTTTAGCTAATGATCTCTTTGATATCTGTAGTAAATTCTAAAAGGTGAGCCAGTTTCTTGCAATTTTGTTAGCATTGTGTTTCGATGTGGTAAAAGTGAGAAAGCTGCAGTGGTGAAACGTTATACACTCTTGTTTGCTAAGTGTTCGTCTCTCTTGTGTATTAGAAGGGCATATTAGTAATAAAGTTATGAAGACCATTCACTTGGTGTAAGCCCTGAAAGTAATAGTGTGTTTCGGTAGCTGTTATAATTTTGCAAATAGTTTGTGCTGCTCCAACTGTCAGTTTCATTCTTACCGTAATCATATGAGTGTGCCAGAGTTCATTGCACTCGCGTGTGGCCAAGTATAGGTTGTGTTTATCCGTTAAAATTACTAATAACTATTTTCTTCAACGAGAATGTTAATCATTCCTTTGCCTAGTTAGGCTGGCGACCGTTTTCCATTATCAGTTAAACAGTGCAGATAGGCAAAATTTTGCATGTTACTGTTCAAACATTTACGTAATTCTGACTTTCATTTCCGATAAGCCATCTCTGTTAGGTACAACATAACAAAATTCCTCTCAGAGGGTAACACTACTCTGTCACTTTATACCATAGTTGCTTTAACAAGATAGTGTTATTTCACGACCTGCTTCCAACTTTGTTATGGTATAACAGTAGCAGACAGAAGTGTTATAACCACAAAAACAAAGGGCCTTTTAACAGGTAACTTTCAACTTGTACAGTGACAGCCGACCTCGATGTTTCACTGGTATGGGACTTTCTTTTTTTTTTCTTTTTTTTTTTCACACTTGCCGCCCTGATTTTACGACCCACCACCTAAGTGCTTAAGGTGGGCCTATTTTGACCACTTGGCCGCTACGTCCGGTGTACGGGTGCTGATGTAGTTGATGAAACTCCACACCAGCTCCCGCATCTGGCCGCACCATTGCCCGTGTCCCGCCACGTGGAGGCGGCTCTGTACTTTTTTTTTTTTTTTTCTTTACTTTGGCAGCTTTCCCAAAACCGATTTAACAAAAATTTACAAAATTAAATTTTGGATTAGAAGAAGGAAATACAAAGAATAGACTGAATAGGAGAAAAGACGATAGGAAAGGAAGAGATGATACTCCCACCACCGTAGGGGACTGAGGGTGAGCGCCTTGGGATTTATCTTCAAGCATCTGATCCTCAGTCTCCTAACCTTAGCCTAGGAAGTTCTATTCTATTCTATTTATAGCAATTGATATCTCTATTTATATTCTATCTGGTTATTTATATACAGGTTTAGAGTGCCGTGGTAGCTGATGGCAATTCCGACGGTGCGCCGACACTGTTTATGCCTAATTTCATACATTAATCTATTGTCCGTTGCAGGACTACTTATGTAAGTCTATTGCACGTCAGTTGTTTTATATTGAGTCTTAGTTTACCTTTTTCCACACTGTGGTGTCTGTCTGGGTGCTGCATATGGGTTTATTGTCTGTGTGGTCTCCCGTTCCTGTACTCTTTGTGGCATTCATCAGAAATTTTGTCTGTTAGTGCGTTCAATATGTCCCAAAGTTCAGGTGTTCTGATTGCATCGTATATGTGTTCCTCTGTCTGTAGGTGTTGTATCTCTGGTGTGATCCTGTGCTGTCTGTATTTCCCGCGGAATAGGATCGTGTGTTCGGGGGTTCCCATACCTCCACATGTACACGTTGACGTGTCTCTTAAGACTCACGCGATTTAAGTGCGTGGGATAAGGTTCGTGGCCAGTCAAGAAATGCACCATGCCGCGGCTAGGATCGGCATGTTTCATTCTTAACCTTTCCGTTATGTTCGGAAAAAATGTATAGACTCTCCGTCCCTTATCGCTTGTACCCCATTCCTGTTGCCATGTGTCGATTTTCCATTTTTTGAGGTCCCGCTTATTGTTCAGCGGGGAACCAGTCATTATGTTGACCTGGTCTAGCCTACCCATCTTTAACCAGTACAGAGCGGCCCGCTATTTGATTGTAATATGTATCTGAAAGATTCCTAGCACGACACACAGTGCTTCGACTGATGTAGGAATCAGCATGGGTTTCGAAATAGACGGTCATGTGAAACCCAGCTCGCGCTATTCGTCCACGAGACTCAGAGGGCCATAGACACGGGTTCACAGGTAGATGCCGTGTTTCTTGACTTCCGCAAGGCGTTCGATACAGTTCCCCACAGTCGTTTAATGAACAAAGTAAGAGCATATGGACTATCAGACCAATTGTGTGATTGGATTGAGGAGTTCCTAGATAACAGGACGCAGCATGTCATTCTCAATGGAGAGGTGTCTTCCGAAGTAAGAGTGATTTCAGGTGTGCCGCAGGGGAGTGTCATAGGACCGTTGCTATTCTCAATATACATAAATGACCTTGTGGATGACATCGGAAGTTCACTGAGGTTTTTTGCAGATGATGCTGTGGTGTATCGAGAGGTTGTAACAATGGAAAATTGTACTGAAATGCAGGAGGATCTGCAATGTAGACAAGTGTAATGTGCTGCGAATACACAGAAAGAAAGATCCCTTATCATTTAGCTACAATATAGCAGGTCAGCAACTGGAAGCAGTTAATACCATAAATTATCTGGGAGTACGCATTAGGAGTGATTTAAAATGGAATGATCATATAATGTTGATCGTCGGCAAAGCAGATGCCAGACTGAGACTCATTGGAAGAATCCTAAGGAAATGCAATCCGAAAACAAAGGAAGTAGGTTACAGTACACTTGTTCGCCCACTGCTTGAATACTGCTCAGCAGTGTGGGATCCGTACCAGATAGGGTTGATAGAAGATATAGAGAAGATCCAACGGAGAGCAGCGCGCTTCGTTACAGGATCATTTAGTAATCGCGAAAGCGTTACGGAGATGATAGATAATCTCCAGTGGAAGACTCTGCAGGAGAGACGCTGAGTAGCTCGGTACGGGCTTTTGTCAAAGTTTCGAGAACATACCTTCACCGAAGAGTCAAGCAGTATATTGCTCCCTCCTACTTATATCTCGTGAAGAGACCATGAGGATAAAATCAGAGAGATTAGAGTCCACACAGAGGCATACCGACAATCCTTCTTTCCACGAACAATACGAGACTGGAATAGAAGGGAGAACCGATAGAGGTACTCAAGGTACGCTCCGCCACACACCGTCAGGTGGCTTGCGGAGTATAGATGTAGATGTAGATGTAGCTGTAGTGCCAAAGGCTCCCGAGAGTCGCAGAAGGACGCTTCTCTGCCCTCGCCTAACCGCTGTTCTGTTTGTGGCGAGGTTGAGTCTGTGCGCCCACGTACTGGCCGCGAAGCTTAGCACTGATTCGAAGAGTGCGCAGTGGTAAGTTCGTATGACTGACAGAGGAAGTCTGTATTGTCCTGAATTAATCCTTGCCAGTTTATGTAGTAATTTTTCTGCCTTGTCTGTTGTTACTCTGATGTGTTCATGGAAGTTCAGTTTCTCATCTATGTATACGCCCAAGTAGCGGGTTACCGCCATTCTCTTTATGTTGTTGTTCTGTATTTTAATTGATGGATTGCGTCTGAGTTGTCCTTTCAGCAGTGTGTATGTTGTTTTGTTGCCCGCTATCTTGAGCTTGTTTGTGTTGCACCATTGTGTTATTGTTTGCAGTGTGCCACTCGCCTTCTCCTCTAGCTGGGCTCTGGTATTTGCTGGGATAAACACCAGTAGGCGACAGCACCGTCTGTCCTCATATTCTCATCCAGCAGTTGCAGGAGAGGTTCAAAAATTATGTCCCAGAAGATGGGTCCACAGATCGATCCCTGCGGACATCCTTTGGTAATTTTCCTTATTACCTTCCGGTTGCCCACACGCCATTCCACTATTCTGTCTCTGCAGTAGTCTAATAGACTGTTGTATAGGGCTGTGGGTACTTCCATCTGGCGTAACCTCAGAAACAGTGCTGGCCACCACAGGTTGTCAAATGCTCCTGCGATGTCTATCATGATTGCCAAAGAGTATGTTTTATCTGTGTTTTGTGTAGTTTCTAAACCTCTTTTTATTGCATCATCGATGCTTTTTCCTTTCCAAACTGGTGAGGATTCATTCCAAGTACGGTTCTGTGAGCCTGCAGGCGGTCACACAGTAGCCTCTCTTGGATTTTTGCCATGGTGTTTACGAGGCATATAGGTCTGTAGGATTTCGGAACTGATTGGTCTCTGTCTGCTGATTTTCGTATGATGACTGCATTTGAGGTCTTCCAGACTGTCGGTACACGGCCTAGCCTTAAGGCGTCATTTAATAATTCTTTTAAGTATGGGGTGATCTGTGGTGCTAGCCTCTTAAGCACTTCTGCATGGATCCTGTCGGGTCCAGGTGCTTTCTTACTTTTTAGCTCGCTTATCGCTACCGCAACTTCCTCATGCGCAAAGGGACAGGTGACGGCGTCGGTGTCATACTGTTCATGCAGTTCTTGTCTGACTGTGATCTGTTCCTGTGTGTCTGTGTCTGTGGCATCTTCCGGGAGGAGTCTGTTCAGCAGATATTGCGCTGTGTTTCTCCATCCCACTGTCATTGTGCCGTCATCCTGCCGTAACGTGCTTAATGCCAATGGGGTTTTTATTTTTTCTGTCAGAATCTTGTATTGTTCCCCCCAGATATTCTGTTGTGTGTGTGTGTGGTCAAGTAACTCTCACAGTGTTGTTTTCTGGTCTGAAGTAATGTCTTTTTGAAGAGTTCTTTGGCTTCCCTATATGCAGCTAGTCTTAGTAGTTTGTCTCTTTGTATCCATGTCCTCTGGTATAGTTTGCGTTTCCTTGTCATGTCACGTTTGAGTCTGGTTAATTCGTCTGACCATGGTGTTTCCCGTTGTTTGTTGTGTGTGCGTGTAGGTATTGCTGTTTCTTGTGCTTTTTGGATGATTTGTGTCAGTTTGTGTGCTCTGTAGTCCACGCTTCCCTGTATGTTGTATATGTTTTCATTTTGAACAATTTGTTGTAGTCTGTCTCAATTTGCTCTTTTAAAGTTGAAGTGTGTTGTGTTGTGTATGGTGTGATAATTGTTTGTTGTGAGTCTTATTTCAATTATGTTGTGTTCGTGAAATCTTCTCGGGTGATCAGCCGAGTAAAGGCGTCGTCTTCTCGCAACGTTTCGAAGGGTTTCGTACCCATCATCTTCAAGCGAAGTGTCGAGATGCTGTGTTGCGCGGTCCTATAAACGCTCCTGGACCAGTGACTGATTCCGGGCGCCGACCAATCAGGTACCTGCGGAATCGGCCGCCGCGCCAGTGGTGGAGGGTTCGCGGCGCGGACCGGGCGTCGAGTCCCTGCCGGTTCCTAATACGTCTGTGGCCGCTACCGTCTTCGTGCCGGAGCGTTCTCTTCTAATTTTAGTTATTGCGGGATTCCAAGCTGTACTAAGTTGGAAACCAGTGTCTCGATTGATCAGGTTGCTGTTCAACCGAATTTCTACAGCCTCTTTGAAAACTGAATCCCAAAATCCTTTAGCGTCACACAGCTTCTTCGTACCCTCAAAGAGGAAGGTGTGTCCTTCGTTAAGGCTATGTTCCGCTACCGCCGATTTTTCTGTCTGACCAAGGCGTACATTTCTAATGTGTTCCGAGCGCCTCTGCGTGATGCAGCGCTGCGTTTGTCCGATGTATTTCGTACCACATTCACATTCAATACTGTATACGCCCGGAGTCTGCAGTCCTAGGTGGTCTTTGACTGAGCCAAGTATGTCCTTAATTTTACTTGGGGCATGAAAAATTGTCTTGATGTTATGTTTCTCCAGAATGCGGGCAATCTTGGCTGTTGGCGGTCCCGCGTATGGTAGAAATGCCAGGCATCTGGTCTCATCTTCTTCTTCTGGTGTGTCTACCTTCCTGCTCTTGTGTAGGGCGCGCGAGATTTGCGTCTCATTATAACCGTTGCTGCGGAAGGTGATGATGACAGCCTACCTGCAGAGTTACAACACCTAAAGAAGACCTTCCGCAGCAACGGTTATAATGAGACGCAAATCTCGCGCGCCCTACACAAGAGCAGGAAGGTAGACACACCAGAAGAAGAAGATGAGACCAGATGCCTGGCATTTCTACCATACGCGGGACCGCCAACAGCCAAGATTGCCCGCATTCTGGAGAAACATAACATCAAGACAATTTTTCATGCCCCAAGTAAAATTAAGGACATACTTGGCTCAGTCAAAGACCACCTAGGACTGCAGACTCCGGGCGTATACAGTATTGAATGTGAATGTGGTACGAAATACATCGGACAAACGCAGCGCTGCATCACGCAGAGGCGCTCGGAACACATTAGAAATGTACGCCTTGGTCAGACAGAAAAATCGGCGGTAGCGGAACATAGCCTTAACGAAGGACACACCTTCCTCTTTGAGGGTACGAAGAAGCTGTGTGACGCTAAAGGATTTTGGGATTCAGTTTTCAAAGAGGCTGTAGAAATTCGGTTGAACAGCAACCTGATCAATCGAGACACTGGTTTCCAACTTAGTACAGCTTGGAATCCCGCAATAACTAAAATTAGAAGAGAACGCTCCGGCACGAAGACGGTAGCGGCCACAGACGTATTAGGAACCGGCAGGGACTCGACGCCCGGTCCGCGCCGCGAACCCTCCACCACTGGTGCGGCGGCCGATTCCGCAGGTACCCGATTGGTCGGCGCCCGGAATCAGTCACTGGTCCAGGAGCGTTTATAGGACCGCGCAACACAGCATCTCGACACTTCGCTTGAAGATGATGGGTACGAAACCCTTCGAAACGTTGCGAGAAGACGACGCCTTTACTCAGCTGATCACCCGAGAAGATTTCACGAATGGAATACGCCGAGAAAGTCTCAAATCACATTTAATTATGTTGTGGTCACTTGTGGTCAGAGAGTCGTGTATGGTCCATCTTTGCAGTCGTCCTAATGTTCTGTCATTCGCCAGAGTAATATCGATTTTGGTGGCAGAACCGTCTGCACCTCTGTATGTAGGTATAGGTCCGTCTTCGTTTATAATATGTAGTTGCGTCTCCTGTATGGCGTCGTTGACTTTCCGTCCTCTGTCGTACGTTCTGTCCGAGTGCCATAGTGTGGATTTAGCGTTAATATCTGCACATATAATTAGGTTCTTATTTCTAGAATACTCAGCAATGTGTTGTATCATATGTAGGTATGGCTCTACGTTATCATTGTACTGTGCGTGTAGTGATGAGACCACCCATGTGTCTCGACCCTTGGTTATTTCTGCCGTGGCCAGATGGCTGAGGCATAGCTGCGTAATCTTTGTGATGTTTAATGTTTTGTTGAGGACAACTATGGCAGCCTTGTAATTTCGACTGTCTGAGATTGTGACAGCGTCCCAGGGTAGGTTGGTTACGTTTCCCTGGGATGTTACATAGGGTTCCTGCAGGCAGAGAATATCCGCCTGCAAGTCCAATGCTACCCGCGGCAGTTCTGCACCAACGAGTGTACTTCTACTAGCATTAAGTTGTATTATTCTCATGGGTGTTTCACATGAAGGTAAAATTTGTGTCCTGTTTCCGAGTAGTCAAAGTCTGTTCTGCCATGTGCCCTCACTTGGTCCTTGTATACCTGGTGTGGGTTATATGTTTCCCCCCTCCGACTATAGTATGACTAATTTTTCTAGCTCTGCTGGGTCTGTGGGTATGTTTGCGGTCTTTAAAGTCATTCTGTCAGATTGTTCGGTGGTCGGGAAGCATACATAGCTGCCTAGTGGGTGAAGGAGTCTTGTTAGTAGTCTCTGTGCTGTGATAAATGTGTCCTTATGTTCTAGCCTACTTAGTCTTAAGTTTCGTTCTACATTGTTGTAGTCGGCATGCCATGGTATTTGACAGACTTTTCCCTTCCGTTCTTTTCCTACATATGGGATGATCCCGTTATATTTATCTCGAAGTGCAGATGTCACCGGTGTGGTGTCTGGTTCTGTCTTCCGTGATGCTAAGGCTGATGAGCTGCTACCTGCGGCTCTTCTCCTTTCACCACTACCTTTTCTTTTGCTAACACTACCTGTGTCACTTTCTTTTTGTTATCACTATCTGTACACTCATCATCACTATCGTGATCACCTACAAGTAGGTTTGTGTCAAGAACTACTACCTTTTTCCTATTAGTTTCGTTACATCCGGTCATCTGTTGTGTTTCATTATGTTGTTGAGGTGTTATGCATTGTTGTGTCTGATCTGCAGGGTTAATTATCCCTCCGGACACAAAGTTCACTGGTTTTATATAACCTGTACATCTTTTTGTGTTATACTTTTTTGGTGTGTTGTCGTTTGTTCTTTCTTCGCTGCTAGCTTTGGCATAGTCGGGTGTTGTGTGAGATTTCTGTGTATTGTCAATTTGTTCATTTTCCGTGTGTTTGTTTAGGTTTACAGACTTGTCTGTTTGTGTTTTTGTTTGTGTGCTATTGTTTTCTATTTGATCGGTGTTGCTGTGTGCATTATATAGCACTTCAAACTCCAGCTCGTCAATTCTCGCCTGCAGTGATTGTTGGTAATTGACCCAGTAGTGCATCTGTTTTTTCAGTCGTTTGGCTATGTTGTAATGTATTGCTCTATTAAATACCATGTCATCGATGAAGTCCATGGTATTTATGTAACTGTCATGTAATGCGTGCATGCCTTGAAGAGATGGGATATCGTCTGTGTGTGGGGGGTATTTGGGGAGCAGTCCCATCTGCCTGCGCCAGCTTATAGCTCTTTGGTGGTTTCGATTGATGGTCGATGGTGACTTACAGTTCGTTCTTTGCATTCTTGATTGGGGTAGTGTTGGACTGATTTCATTCTCCATAGTCAAAGCTCTGTAGCAGTCGATCTTGGAGGAATTTATGTGTTTGACACTCAAGACCTCTTCGTCAGGAACACAATTTGCCTCGGATGCAGATGTCTTGTTCTGCTAGTTTGCACTTACTTTTTATGTGGCCTTTCCCTTTGGAATTTGAGCACGTGATTTCTGTGTCTTTACACTGCTTTCTGGTGTGTCCTATATCACAGCACTTGTAGCAGGTGGGGACTTGAGCGAAATTTTTGACAGTTAGAGACTGAAAATCTACACTCCTGGAAATGGAAAAAAGAACACATTGACACAGGTGTGTCAGACCCACCATACTTGCTCCGGACACTGCGAGAGGGCTGTACAAGCAATGATCACACGCACGGCACAGCGGACACACCAGGAACCGCGGTGTTGGCCGTCGAATGGCGCTAGTTGCGCAGCATTTGTGCACAGCCGCCGTCAGAGTCAGCCAGTTTGCCGTGGCATATGGAGCTCCATCGCAGTCTTTAACACTGGTAGCATGCCGCGACAGCGTGGACGTGAACCGTATGTGCAGTTGACGGACTTTGAGCGAGGGCGTATAGTGGGCATGCGGGAGGCCGGGTGGACGTACCGCCGAATTGCTCAACACGTGGGGCGTGAGGTCTCCACAGTACATCGATGTTGTCGCCAGTGGTCGGCGGAAGGTGCACGTGCCCGTCGACCTGGGACCGGACCGCAGCGACGCACGGATGCACGCAGTGCCGTAGGGGACCGCACCGTCACTTCCCAGCAAATTAGGGACACTGTTGCTCTTGGGGTATCGGCGAGGACCATTCGCAACCGTCTCCATGAAGCTGGGCTACGGTCCCGCACACCGTTAGGCCGTCTTCCGCTCACGCCCCAACATCGTGCAGCCCGCCTCCAGTGGTGTCGCGACAGGCGTGAATGGAGGGACGAATGGAGACGTGTCGTGTTCAGCGATGAGAGTCGCTTCTGCCTTGGTGCCAATGATGGTCGTATGCGTGTTTGGCGCCGTGCAGGTGAGCGCCACAATCAGGACTGCATACGACCGAGGCACACAGGGCCAACACCCAGCATCATGGTGTGGGGAGCGATCTCCTACACTGGCCGTACACCACTGGTGATTGTCGAGGGGACACAATAGTGCACGGTACATCCAAACCGTCATCGAACCCATCGTTCTACCATTCCTAGACCGGCAAGGGAACTTGCTGTTCCAAAAGGACAATGCACGTCCGCATGTATCCCGTGCCACCCGACGTGCTCTAGAAGGTGTAAGTCAACTACCCTGGCCAGCAAGATCTCCGGATCTGTCCCCCATTTAGCATGTTTGGGACTGGATGAAGCGTCGTCTCACGCGGTCTGCACGTCCAGCACGAACGCTGGTCCAACTGAGGCGCTAGGTGGAAATGGCATGGCAAGCCGTTCCACAGGACTACATCCAGCATCTCTACGATCGTCTCCATGGGAGAATAGCAGCCTGCATTGCTGCGAAAGGTGGATATACACTGTACTAGTGCCGACATTGTGCATGCTCTGTTGCCTGTGTCTATGTGCCTGTGGTTCTGTCAGTGTGATCATGTGATGTATCTGACCCCAGGAATGTGTCAATAAAGTTTCCCCTTCCTGGGACAATGAATTCACGGTGCTCTTATTTCAATTTCCAGGAGTGTATATAGACTGTATCCCGTTTTGTCAGTATTTTGTGCAGATTCGGCGTGACCTCAATAACTTGATGGTTGTAACTCCGCCCTCTTGGTCCTGTTCGGAATTTAATTTTTGTCTCTTTCAGGAAGGCCTCTTTCTCAACTTCCTCGCTGAGATTCAGTTCATAGAGGCTTTCAAGAAAGTCTTCGTCACTGATTGTGTCTGGCACGTGGTGTATGATCACTAGCGGTCGTCTCTTCCGTGGTGACTCGCTCCTGATTGTGTTAATGTTCTTCGCTGACTCAAGCAGCTTCTTACAATCGTCCTGTGTTGCGGTCTCCACTATGACAGCTGTTGTTGTGGTTTTGACCGCCTTGATTTTTATCTTGTCCTTTTTTGGGTCAAGTTTCTGTGTGAGGGTTTGTCGCACAATTTTTGGGTCCTTATTTTCTGTCGAAGTGATGAACAGTGTTGTCGCTTGTTTAGCTTTGGCGTGTTCTATTTTTAGTGTTTCTTTGGATTTCGGTTGGGATTTGGCGATACCGGCGAAAGTTGGTAGTGCTGGGAGTATTGTCTCTGGTTTAGTTGTTTTTGCCTCATCCAGTTCTTTCTGTAGTTCTTGGTTGTCTCTTTTTAGATTGAAATTTTCTAGCCTGAACTCCTCCACTTGGACGGACAGCATGTTATTCTCGTCTTTGAGAATATCAATCTGGCCCTCCAGTCTCGCATGTATGAGCGAGTCAGTAGCTTCAAGGTCATGTCTGGCTGCTGCAATTGTTTGTATTTCTACTTGTTGCCTTAGCCTAGCGTTTTCTTTTTCTAGGGACTGAATTTGTCCCTCTAACCTAGCTTGTGTCACTGCGTGCCGATTAGCTTATTTCTAAATGCAGACAGTAGGGTCAGTGACACTTTTTTTGCTTTCAGTTCTGTTTGTATCTCAGCAATGAAAGTGTCGATGGCATCGACCTTTTCCTCGTCAATTTTATTGGGCTGATCCTCCATGTTTGCACTGGTATGGGAGTGCGAAAAGGGTCACTAATCCCAAAGATCAGTATAAGGGATGCAGAACAGTGCAAATCGTAATCAGAATAAGTAGTTGTAGCCTGTGCCACATCGGCTGAGGGTCTACGTCCAGATCAAGAAACGGTATTTTCTTCCTTCAGGCGTCAGCCCTGCTCCGAGGCGGTGTCAGATCCACCTCTGGTGGCAACATCTGTGAGACATTGCTAGAACTTGAGGTCGCAACTTCGCTCAGCTTGTGGAGTAGGCTGTTCCGCCTAACCTCCGTCGGTAGAGTTAAGTCTGGATTGCAGGCGATGTATCTCTTGGCCACAAGACATCACACCCACTGTGAGAGAACACAGGGGGATAAGCAACTATGTTAATGTGCGGTCTAGCAGATGGTGGAACAGGGTCGAGTTGCTAGCTAAATGAGCCACTGAGCCCCAGTTTGATTTATCTGCGCGAATATCCTCTTTGCCTCATTCATCAATAGTGGTAAGCTCTTTGGTTGCGACTGGAGGTTACAATGAAGGGGAGTGGCTGCTCGATAGGTCTCGCTTGGTGAGTGGCTGCCATATGAAGGAGGTGGGATTACGTTGGGATCTCATGACCTCCGCTGCGCTTCTAGTGGTAGCTGTGCACTGCCGACGGACTTAAGTGCCGAACAGATGGAGCATGCATGTATCGCCTCGGTGTTCTGTACTCCGTTGCGGTGGGAGGGTTCGCTGGCCTGCGGCGTAGGGGACGAAAACTTCTACTGCACGGCTTGGGAGGAGCCAAGGCTGTTGTGACAAGGTAGTGGGACGGCAACTGCTCACCTAAATCGTGAGCGTCCTGTGGGTACGGCTTTATTTTTCAGCCTCTTACGGAGACTTCCTTTACTTAATTTGAATTCTGACAAATTTCCTTACGAGATTGTTATCCTAATAGGGAAACCTGTGAACCTATTCACACTCCCGTTTTCTGCCACCGTGGAAGTATTGTTTTCTGTTTTTATATAATAATGAAAAGACAGGAAATTTGTCCTGATACTAGTAAAGTCGTTCATGTGCGCCGAACACGGCAAGTTTGGTGATAGATTGAATAATAAGTACCTAATTGGTCAGAGATTCGGTAACTCAATCAGCACGATAGTTGCTGAAGTGCAAGTAGTCAAATTTTGTTCACTCTTAGAAATCTTAACTGGTTCCTTTTAAACTGTGTGTGTTCATTCGTCCTGAGCCTGTGCTTATATTTCTTCCAAGTGTTCCAGGTAGCTTAATCTTTGTGCTTGCAAATACTAGCGCTTGTGCTGATAGCTTACGAGGCGTTACATAAGTCATGCCTCAGAGGTCTCTTGTTACCTAAAAAACTAACCCTCACAGGCCATGAAGGCCTAACGGTACCGCTACGTGTAATTACTCCGTCACCTAATGCCACTATCTACGCCGCATGGTTCTGGGCGTGATGCCTGAGCCTCGGTTTATTGTAACTGAGACAACGTGCAGGCTTACTGATGTGTACAATGTGTAACATTTAATTCCTGAAGTAGCTCAGAAAGGAATTGATTTAATAGAACCGTTTGCTTTTATAGGGTCTTGCAATTTTAATTTGGTCAAGGATAAATTTTCTCACTGTGAGAAGTCTTTGGCATGTAGAGGCAGCAATTTTCTGCAGTTTAAATTGGTTCGAGGCCTAAACGAGAAATGGCGATTGACTTTTCTTCTGTAATGTTTGCCTGTTTAATTTCGGTATGGGCATTATAAATTATAGGTGTAATTAAGATCCAGTTTATTCTTTGGAAAATTTTATCTGTCATAAATGTGCTTTGAGGTATTATGTGTTTATTAGCCAACCCAGAACCTCAGCACTGCAGCAGACCCGTCACGTCTGCTGACTGCTGGTGAACCCTCATACTGAGTTGAGTAGGCGCAGATTCAGAATGCTTCCTCGCATGGGATGCTCAATTTGCGCTCACAAATGACAGTAGCTGCCTTTGTGATCTTACCGAATCGTTCCTCGTGTGTTTCTCTTTGTTTGTGTCCCTTTTTTTCTTTTTTGTTTGTCTTCCAACGAATATGATCTATATAGCAGTTAAGCTCATAGATTTTGGGCCGTTCTGTTCTATCATCTTACCAATGGCCAGATAATCGGATGAGACCAGGAAATGGCAGTAAACCCAGCGCACAGACTCAACGTTTTTCGCCTACAACTCTTGACGTTAATTCTGAAGATCAGTTATCGTGACCACGTTTCAAGTGAAGAGGTGCTGAGAAGAAGTGGTCCATGACGGCTGCACAAAATCTTTCTGAAAGAAACGCCTCGTAAGCTATCAGTGACATGTTACACACATGACAGCTGGAGTAATCATCAAATAAGCACTCTTGTGGAAACAAACGGATGGATACAGAAGTTGAGGAAGACATCGCACCACTTTCAAACAAAATTTAGCAAATCAGTTTCAATGTCTGGGCACGAACTCAGAGAAAACTGAAAACCTGGCAGCTGATCGAGTTCTCTGGCGTGAAGTTGTGGCCCAGTATGCTACATAGCTTTGGAAGGACTAAGTGTGTAACTGATGATCCTTCTGACTGGATTTGACGCAGCTGCCGTCCCGCTATGAAAGCCTTTGCTGAACCAACAACCCCACCTCATAACTGCACTATCTCCCAACATCGTCTAATATTAGTTGAATATATTCCAGTCTCCGTCCCCTATAGTTTTAACCCTCCATAGCTAACTCTAATATCATAGGGACTATCCCCTGACGGCTTAAAAAATATCGTGTTATCCTGTCCCTTCTTGTAGTAACTGTTCTCCATGTATTCGTTTGCTCGCCGAGTCGACAGAGAATTTTCTAGTTTGTAAACTTATTAATCCACCTATAATCAACATATTGTGCAATGTTACACTATCGAACTGAGTCTGGCTACAGCAGAATCTCGCCGTATCTCCCTATCGAAGTAGCCTCATACTCATCGCTGCAGGTTGTCGTTATTAGAATGAACATTGCGTCAGTTTATTTGCTGATGCTCCGCCACCGTTAGCAGTCTGTAAGCTCTTCAATAAATGTAGCCACCAGAAAATGCTTTTGCTGAATGTACAAGATGCTCCTGTAGCAGCAAAAACTTCGAAAGATGGTTGCATTTTGTTGGGTAGCTGGACACTTACAAGGAAACCTCCCCATCGCACCCCCCGCCTCAGATTTAGTTATAAGTTGGCACAGTGGATAGGCCTTGAAAAACTGAACACATATCAATTGCGAAAACAGGAATAAGTTGTGTGGAACTGTGGAAAAATAAGCAAAATATACAAACTGAGTAGTTCAGTGGAAGATATGCAACATTAAGGACGGTGGGAACGCAGGAATGCCGTGGTCTCGTGGTAACGTGAGCAGTTGTGGAACGGAAAGTCCTTGGTTCAAATCTTGCTTCAAGTGAAAATTTTAATTTGTTATTTTCAGTTTATGTGACAAACTCTTGTGTTTTAATCACTTTTTTGGGAGTGATTATCACATCCACAAGAAAACCTAAATCGGGCAAGGTAGAAGAATCTTTTTTACCCATTCGCCAAGTGTACAAGTTAGGAGGGTCGACAACATATTCCTGTCATGTGACGCACATGCCGTCACCAGTGTCGTATAGAATATATCAGATGTGTTTTCCTGTGGAGGAATCGGTTGACCTATGACCTTGCGATCAAATGTTTTCTGTTCCCATTGGAGAGGCACGTCTTTCGTCTACTAATTGCACGGTTTTGCGATGCGGTCGCAAAACACAGACACTAAACTTATTACAGTGAACAGAGACGTCAATGAACGAACGGACAGATAATAACTATACAAAAATAAAGAAAGTAAAATTTTCACTCGAGGGAAGACTTGTACCAAGGACCCCTCGTTCTGCAGCTGCTCACGCTACCACGGGACAACGGCGCTCCTAAGCTCACATTGTCCATTATGATGCTTATGTCGCCCATGGACTACTCAGTTTGTATATTTTGCTTATTTTTTCACAGTTCCACACAACTTCTTCCTGTTTTCTCAATTGATCCGTGTTCAGTTTATTAAGGCCTATCCACTGTGCCAACTTATAACTAAATCTGAGGGGGGTGCGATGGGGAGGTTCCCTTGTTAGGAATAAAGAGAAACGCGCAAACTTTGTCAACATGGCGGCTAAAGGATACGCCTATATAGACCGATTGTACCAAACACTGAATGCGCCTTGACGTCAGATGATTTCTGATTCCGGTGAAGCAGAGCTCTTGCTAAGGAGGCTCTAGCCCACACGGATACTGTGGTTGAGAGTACTTTCTACTCCAACGTCACTTGCCCCATTTGCTCCTCCAGCCGCGACTGCTTAGTGGGAAGAGCGGATGATGATAAGTCTGAGTGTGAACTTGAGCTCCTCTAATTTTAACTTCATGGTCTGTTCGCGAGATATACGAAGCGATGTGTAGGGTGTCTCAAAATGAATATACTCAAATGAATCTCATTGTAGACATGTGTAATGTCCTGCGAATACATAAAGATCCCTTATCATTTAGCTACAATATAGGTGGTCAGCAGCTGCAAGCTAATTTCATAAATTATCTGGGAGTAGGCATTAGTAGTGATTCAAAATGGAATGACCATATAAAATTCATCGTCGGTAAAGCAGATGGCAGACTGAGATTCATTGGAAGAATGCTAAGGAAATGCAGTAAGAAAACAAAGGAAGTAGTTACAGTACACTTGTTCGCCCATTGCTTGAATACTGCTCACCAGTGTGGGATCCGCACCAGATAGGGTTGATGGAAGAGATACAGAAGATCCAACTGAGAGCAGCGCGCTTCGTTACAGGACCATCTAGTAAAAGCGAAAGCGTTAAGGAGATGATAGATAAACTCCAGTGGACTACTCTGCTCAGTAACTCGGTACCTTCACCGAGGAGTGAAGCATTATATTGCTCCCTCCTACGTATATCTCGCGAAGAGACCAAGAGGATAAAATCAGAGAGATTAGAGCCCACACAGAGTCATACCGACAATCTTTCTTTCCACGAACAATACGAGACTGGAATAGAAGGGAGAACCGATAGAGGTACTCAAGGTACCCTCCGCCACACACCGTCAGGTGGCTTGCGGTGTATGGATGTAGATGCAGATGTAGATACTGTTTTTTATGCTTTGTACCATTTCTTACATTTTAATGACAAGTAGTATACTCACGGTCAGAAAGAAATTTGATCGGCTAGAGAAGGGATATTTATATTGACAGGAAATGTATACCGGAATGTTCTGCAGAAATGATTAACATTTGAATCACGTCGCCCAAGCTGTTCAAAGTCAACATCGATACAGTGGTGGAACACCACCTACCATGTGTCTGCGGCTCTCGTTGTCACTAAAAACAGAAGGTAATGGATCAGTGCGAATTGAGCAGACGTGCAGAATGCCTCGCAGACGTATGCAAGAACCGTGCCGTCAAATCGGAGAGTTTCAAAGATGGTGCATTATTGGAATGAGAGAATGTGAAGCATACGTCCGAGAAACTGCTCCTCGTGTGGGGCGAAGTGTTGCGGTGATGCAAAAGGGGTGTGTACAGAGCGCTTCACGAAAGACCGTAGATCACGTCTCGATGATTCAGGTCGCACCACACAGACCACCCATCGAGAAGATCGACGTCGCATCCGAATGGGATTGCAGGACAACTGTGCGTCCTTCTGGACTCTGGCGCAACAGTTGAACAATGTAACGCATCGTACATTATTAGAGGTGATAGTCCGTCGCAGTTTATTACGGCATGGTTTACGAGCGCATCGTCCACTTCTCCGCCTACCTTTGACGAAAGCGAAGTCGCCTGTCGGCTCGATGTGTGACGAATGGTGCTCAGAATGATCTCTTGCAAGAAAAACTGTATGAGTTGACCTTTTTTTGGATGTTTTCCCCATAAGCTTCATGTAATAAAAGTAACAAAGCCTTAAATCACGTAGATTTGTTTTGGAACCCCTTGTATTGCTTTACTCCTCTGAGAATGTACGCTGTAGGAACTTCTGCAGTGAAGCAGACCGAGAGGCAGCGCCAGGTGCTTGAGTTGGTTCATAATTTCTGCGACGCTCTCGCGCTTATTTTGCGAACATGCAACATAACGCGATGTCCTTCTTTAGTTTTTCTCGATTTCCTTCATCAGTTCTATCTGGTACGGATCTCAGACTGTCCAGAAATATTCAATTATTGGTCTAATGAGAGTTTTGTAAATTACCTCCTTTGTGGATGGACTACATTTCCGGACGATTCTTCCAATGAGTCACTGTCTGGCACTTGCCTTACCAGCGATCAGTTTTATGTGGTTGTCCAGCTTTAATTCGCTCCTTGCGCATAATCATGGTTGTTGTATGGATGTGATTGCTTCCAATGATTGCTCCGTAACCATGCAAGTTTCAGCAATAGATCTTTCTGTCAATGATGAGCGTCAACTGGCGGTCCCTGAAACAACTGTCGATGCTCTACACGTCTTCATTCATTCTGTAGAGTTGAGGCTTCTCTGTATACCACGAAAAGCTCTGTGGAACTTCCGACACAAGCATCTAGGTCATCTACAGTAATGCTCAAAAGTATTGGTGCTGTACCACTCCTTTCGGGTACCCCTTGACAGTAATATCAGCAATTGAGTCTGCCTTGATGCAAAAGACCTTGTTATTCGTTTATTTCTTTACTATCCCAAACTAGTTTCGGCGACAAATATCACCAACATCAGCGGTTTTTTTTTTAAATCTAAAACATGCAGAAAATGGTATGGTTGTACAAACACAGTAAAACATTATTACATTTTTACAAATCGCCTTTTGAAATAGAGTTTTATATTGATACTTTCATACTAATTTATTGATGCTACAGCATGTTTTAAGCAATTATTGACGCTGTTTGTGACATATTTTCTGAACTCTTTTTTTCTGTTGTCGTCTTTTTGCTTAGCGATCATCATGTCATCTGCAACCATGTGAGCGGCTGTTAGTAAACAAATACTCAAAGGTGAACTTCGTATGTCAGCAGTATATGCTTGGGGTTGTGGTAGTGTTGTGGAAACCAGTTATTTTGGTGCATATTTAGGTGTTGCTTAGCTATTCGTGTACTCACGTCCGTTGGATGGTGTCTGGCTGCTTTTTACACAAGAAAACAAAACTTTCGCACTTTGTTTCTGATCCAGAATATTACGCCATCTTGCTGTTCGCGTGAGTCGCGAGAGGCCTATCGCATGTGGCGAGAAAGGCTATGAAAAGCTGTCACGCGAATTACGACGACTTCTGTTCATTATTTATGTCTCTGTGTGTGATGGGGAAGTGGTTCTTTCGCGTGTGTGTGCTTTCGGTTCCGTATCCTTCGTCAGTTCTCTTAGAGCGGTAAGGAGTGTGTTGTTGCAGTGTGTTGTGTTTCCATTTGTTACACTTTTCCCTTCGACTATAGCCTTTTGTATGTGGTAGTTTTCTTCTATTGTAGGTTGTTGCTGTTTCTCAGAATGCGTAGATCGTTTTCGATATTAATGGGGCTATGGTTTTTATTTCTATCCAAACACGGACCAAATGGAAGAGTTCCAAGATAATATTATTGGTATCGCCGAAGGTAATTTTTCGTCTGAAGTTATCTCTCTGTTGAAAATTATATGCTGTATTCTTTGTGCTGGAAATTCCTCAGTCCAGTCACACAGTATGTCTGAAACTCTGTGTCCTCGTATTTTGTTCACTAGGTGGCAGTTCAAAACCATGCTATTGAAGACCTTGTGTTACAAAGAAAACGGCAACCTGCACTGGGGGTATAACGTATCGTAGCTGACCTAACTGCAGTGGTTAACACATTCTTGTGGCCGGCTGGGGTGACCGAGCGGTTCTAGGCGCTACAGTCTGGAACCGCGCGACCGCTACGGTCACAGGTTCGAATCCAGCGTCGGGGATGGGTGTGTGTCATGTCCTTAGGTTTAACTAGTTCTAAGTTCTAGGGGACTGATGATCAGAAGTTAAGTCCCATAGTGCTCAGAGCCATTTGAACATTCTTGCGCATGTGGCTTCGTTTCATTGGATTGCCTGATACTGGCCGTTTCTGTGGCGCCGGCCTTGTGTATTCATGAGCGAGGGGTCGATCACAATTGACACGAAAGGCCCTTACAACAGTTTGCACCATCTTAGCGAAAACATCTGACGTCTAAATTCATTGCCATTTTGAGCATCAGAAGTTATGGACTGGTGCATGGTTACTGTCTATTTCAATGGTTCCCAACCTTTCTGGGACCGTTACCTCTGACTGCAATTAGACGTTAGCTAGTGTCCCCGCCCTCCCTACCACACTATCATCAACTTTAGCTCCTAATTAAACTGCAGAATGAAAGAATTTTCTGGAACACTTCTATTTTTAAAATGTTGAACACTGAGTGATATTTAGTTTGTGGGGGCTCGTGCGCACGCGTGTCTCTCTCTCTCTCTCTCTCTCTCTCTCTCTCTCTCTCTCTCTCTCTGTGTGTGTGTGTGTGTGTGTGTGTGTGTGTGTGTGTGTGTGTGGAATGAATGACGGAGGAATACGTGGTGCATACACTTGCTACAAAACACGCTTCTCCTGCCTTACTCCTCTGCACTTCCACTCTTGCTTGACCTGCATAGTCCAGTCCCAATTAAAATAAACCAATTTGAAATGTGTGCACTATACTGACTTTCGGTACATCACTTGCCTGCTGCACTCCTTACTCCTGAACTGACTGGAATTGAAAGACTTTAGGCTGTTAGTGCTTAGTGTATTACCGCAGCCATTGTTGTTAGTAGTAATAGTAAAAATAATAGTGTGTACAGCCAAATAATAGCACTTATGTAGTTACTGCTGTGTCATGCTGTCCATTAATTCCTTTATCTGTATCGAAGCCAGCAATGAAGCTATTTCGGGACTACTGCAGCTACTATCTATAATTCGGAGAAAATATTTTCTTGAGATATTAGGATCTGTCACGTATATTCTCACTTTTATCATCAGCGACGTACGGGACAAAGCACAACATACGGTTGAAGTGGTTGGTTTACGTGGCCAACCTCTTACCTCCATCGTATTAATGCTACTAATTGAGAAAGAGTATTTATTGGTAACTTATATAATCAATGGTAGAGTT
The DNA here is from genome assembly GCF_023864345.2 of Schistocerca serialis cubense. Classification (NCBI taxonomy): domain Eukaryota; kingdom Metazoa; phylum Arthropoda; class Insecta; order Orthoptera; family Acrididae; genus Schistocerca; species Schistocerca serialis. Next base: position 215,717,393 of record NC_064647.1, on the reverse strand, counting down.
TTACAAAATTGTGTTAATTGTAATGGTCTTCAGTTCCGTGAGCGAAACGGAATCTTTTTACTTCCGAAGGGATCCACAGCCTTGTGTTTAACAGATTTTCCCGTTGTAAGCTGTATTGTTCTGTTTTAGCACCATGCCGTTAGCTACATTCGGCCGCGAGCCATTATCAAGTACATTTGCTATGCTATGTATTACATATCGTGCTAATTGTGTGATGGGCATGACATAAATACAAGACATAGCAAATGTGCTTGATAATGGCTCACTGCCTAAATTAGCTAGCAGCGCGAACTTAATGAGGCACAGTACAACCTACAACTGACAAGGTATCCTTTTATGATACAATCAAATCGTTTAGATTTTACCCCTCAGAAAATTTCATTTTATCGCTAAAGGGGTAATTACTCCAGGTTGGGAAGCACAGGTCTATTTGGCATCTCTTGTACGCTTTCGCTAACACATATGCACCAATCACGCCATAGTAAAAGATAATTAACATCATTGCTAGCCGTAGAGGGTTGTTAATGTGTGAATGTAGTTCCGGTGTGAATACAACAGTTTACCTCATCTAGAGAGTGTGCCAACATGGAGGAGGAGGGATACATAAGTGGCTGGTCGGGTTTGAGCCGTCGTACTCTCGGATGCAAGTGTAGTGTGCTAAACATTGCGCTATTTCCCTCGGTGTGTGTGGTAACACAATGTGTGTGTGTGTTTTTCTTTGGGGTGGGGGTATTTGTTTTGTGTGTGTGTGTGTGTGTGTGTGTGTGTGTGTGTGTGTGTGTGTGTGTGTGTGTGTGTGTGTGTGTGTCCTCGAGCATGCGTGCGCGTGCTATTGAGTCTTAATGAATTGGAAAAGTCGCATTCCTGCTGAAACGTTTGTGCACTTTTTTAACCATACTAGTCTCGAAGATCTGAAATACTACTAGGTACTGCATTCAGTGGCGTACTAGACGTGTTGCGAAGCAAAGGGAGTGTTAAAATGTAATTTCGCTGCCGTTTCTGAAAAGTGTCTGGCGTTAGCTACAACGGATATTTAGTCTATTGTCAACTGTCAATGCGTTACACCTGTTTTGATGGTATCGACGATTATTTATTTTGTAATAAAATGGTTGTGAAAAATTTATACTATTTATTGCTATAAGACCGGAACAAAGTCCAGCAGACGTTCAGAAATTTTGGTGAGTATGATACACTACTGGCTATTTAAATTGCTACACCAAGAATAAATGCAGATGATAAACGGGTATTCATTGGTCAAATATATTATACAAGAACCAACATGTGATTACATTTGCACGCAATTTGGGTGCATAGATCCTGAGAAATCAGTACCCAGAACCACCACCTCTGGCCGTAATAGCGGCCTTGATACGCCTGGGCATTGAGTCAAACACAGCTTGGATGCCGTGTACAGGTACAGCTGCCCATGCAGCTTCAACACGGTACCACAGTTCATCAAGAGTAGTGACTGGCGTATTGTGACGAGCCAGTTGCTCGGCCACCATTGACCAGACGATTTCAATTGGTGAGAGATCTGGAGAATGTGCTGGCCAGGGCAGCAGTCGATCAATTTCTGTATCCAGAAAGTCCCCTACAGGACCTGCAACATGCGGTCGTGCATTATCCTGCTGAAATGTAGGGTTTCGCAGGGTTAGAATGAGGGGTAGAGCCACAGGTCGCAAGACATCTGGAATATAAAGTCGACTGTTCAAAGTCCCGTCAATGCGAACAAGAGGTGACTGAGACATGTAACCAATGACACCCCATACCATCACCTCGGGTGATACGCCAGTATGGCGATAGCAAATGCACGCTTCCAATGTGCAGTCACCGCAAAGTCGCCAAACACGGATGCGACCATCATGATACGGTAAACAGAACCTGGATTCATCCGAAAAAATTATGTTATGCCATTCGTGCACCGAGATTCGTCGTTGAGTACACCATCGCAGGCGCTCCTGTCTGTGATACAGCGTCAAGGGTAACCGCAGCAATGGTCTCCAAGCTAATAGTCCATGCTGCTGCAAACGTCGTCGAACTGTTCGTGCAGATGGTTGTTGTCTTGCAAACCTTCCCATCTGTTGACTCAGGGATCGAGACGTGGCTGCACGATCCGTTACAGCCATGCGGATAAGATGCCTGTCATCTCGACTCCTAGTGATACGAGGCCTTTGGGACCCAGCACGGCGTTCCGTATTACCCTCCTGAACCCACCGATTCCATATTCTGCTAACAGTCATTGGATCTCGACCAACGCGAGCAGCAATGTCGCGATGCGATAAACCGTGATCGCGATAGGCTACAATCCGACCTTTATCAAAGTCGGAAACGTGATGGCACGCATTTCTCCTCCTTACACGAGGCATCACAACAACGTTTTACCAGGCAAAGCCGGTCAACTGCTGTTTATGCATGAGAAATCGGTTGGAAACTTTCCTCATGTCAGCACTTTGTAGGTGTCGCCACCGGCGCCAACCTTGTGTGAATGCTCTGAAAAGCTAATCATTTGCATATCACAGCATCTTCTTCCTGTCGGTTAAATTTCGCGGCTGTAGCACGTCATGTTCGTGGTGTAGCAATTTTAATGGCCAGTAGTGTATAATTAATACAAGGGTTTGCGAGTTGTATTCTCGTGTAGAGGAGGCCGTAAGGGCAATGAAAGTGCACGCCGCAGCACACCGTCAACCGATGAGATCGTGGAAAAAGTGAAAAGAAATAGGTATGTACGATCACAGAACCACAATCTGAAGAAGTAGCGATAGTGGGGGCTCATGCCGTGAAATGTTTTAGAATGATTCTGGTGTGAACTGTGGGGCAACAGAAATTGTAGAATTTCGAACATAAAGAACAGTGAAGGTTAAGTTTCTCAGGAGTTGCTACCGGAACTCAGCAACTACGGGAACGTTTCTTAACAGGTGGTCGTATATAGCTTTATGAATGTGACGTCGAAATTAATGTGCCATCTTCTTAGTGGTAGCATTCTGCATCGCCAAAAAATAGGAGCTCAATAAGTGCCGTTGTTAGATAATATCGGCACAGGACCCCATGAGTTCTTGCCATAAAATCCAAGGTGAATAAGGACTCCTATTTACAAGTGTAACGCGGCCTGCGTACAGCAGTCCGAAACAAAAACCCATGGAACGGTGGAGAAATAATTCACGGCTTTTCTTCCACGACAAAGCAAGTCCTTAAAATTCGTTGCTTTTCTGTTAATTTTTGACTTGATGTACACTTCCCAGTCACATTATGTGGTCAACTGACGGAACCCTGATTAACCACATTTTGCCTGCAGAGCGCTGCGAGTTTTCCGGGAAGGAAGTCAAAGAGATTCAGGAATGCACCGCCTGGGATGTGAACCCATGCCATCTCGAGTGCTGTGGCCAGCTGCGCTAGGTTTCTCGACTGAGGACGAATACCGCGAACAGCCCAATGGAGCCGATCCCACACATTCTCGATTGGGTTTAAATCCTGGGGGGCGGGAAGGCCAGGGGAGTACGGTAAAATCATGCTGGTGCTCTTAGAACCAGGCACGCACATCGCGAACTGTGTGACACATTGCGTTGTCCCGCTGGTAGATACGATCGTGCCGAGGGAAATCTAAATCCATGTAGGTATGAACATGGTCATCAAGGATAGATGGAGGTATCCGTTCATCCACTGCGCCTTCCAGAATGTCACGGAAACTTTCTCCGAGAAAATAACCATTCTCCGCCCTGGGAGCCGGCCGGTGTGGTCGAGCGGTTCTAGGCGCTTCATTTCGGAACCACGCGGCTGCTGCGGTCGCAGGTTCGAATCCTGCCTCGAGCATGGATGTGTGTTGTGTCCTTAGGTTAGTTAGGTTTACATAGTTCTAAGTCTAGGGAACTGATGACCACAGCAGTTAAGTTCGATAGTGTTCAGAGCCATTTGAACCATTTTTTGAACATCAGATTGTGTCTCCCGTAGTGCTTAGAGCCATTTGAACCATTTTGATTGACCCTGGGTTCGATTCCCGGCGGGGTCACGGATTATTTTCTGCCTCGACAGGGTGTAGTTGTGTCGTTTTCATTATCATCATTCATCCCCATTACGGTCGGAGGAAGGCAATGGCAAACCACCTCCACCAGGACCTTGCCTACTACGGCGGTGCGGGTCTCCCCCATCGTCCCCTACGCTCCTCGGAGTATGGGACCTCATCAACATCATCATCACACACTAACGGCAATGTATCCTATGGAGCATAAATCGTCATTCTTCTGAGAAGGCCACATGTCGCTTTTCAGTAGAAGTCCTGCGGTACTTGGGTACTAACAGCAGTCTCCTTCGCCGATAAAGGACAGTAAGTTTCGCTGAATGGTCGTTGCCGAGACGGGGTGGACCTTTTGTTCATCTGGGTGGTCTGGTGCTCAACAGTTGGATCTATATTCGCCAGTACACCGCTCCCCAGCCGTCGTTCATCACTGTAATTTATGACCCGTAGTCGACCACAGTTGTCTCGGTACTGGTTCTGGATAGAGCCATTCTGCCACGCATGGTATACTTTAACCATGGGTGTGCCTGGGAAGTCTATAAAGTTGGCCGTTTCGGAAATGCTTCCACCCCTGGGTCGGGAGCCCGTGATAATGTGGTTCTGGCAGTACGCATTACGATAGGGACTACATTATTTTCCATGTCCCCCCAGACAAGCTTTATGTACCCACCACAGCTAGTGCGGACGTTTGCCGTCTGTGAGTGGTTATTACCCGTTGACTTCTTACATAGGAGGTGGTCGTATTAATGTGACTAGACCATCTAACTCTCTGATGATGCTCCAGCCTCCGTATTCGCCACATATGGGCCCGTGTGACTTTCAGGTTGAATAATTCAGGAGGCAATGGAAGACACAATTATCGCACTTGAGCGGGTTGGTAGTCATATTGTGTCAAAAATCAACTGCCCGGAAAGAACGAAACGGAAACATATCCTCAATAGCTGTGAGCGATTATACTTCTATTAGGCTTGAGGAGTTCAAATATCTCCAACTACTAACATCCTTGATGAAATTAAGGAGAGATTATTAGCAGTAACCAGAACGTATTGTTTATTTTCATCAAGGCTCTTATCAGATTCACAGTTTATGTAGCACTTACGGCCGCGCGGGATTAGCCGAACGGTCTGGGGAGCTACAGTCCTGGACTGTATAGCTGGTCCCGGCGGAGGTTCGAGTCTTCCCTCGGGCATGGGTGTGTGTGTTTGTCCTTAGGATACTTTAGGTTAAGTAGTGTGTAAGCTTAGGGACTGATGACCTTAGCAATTAAGTCCCATAAGATTTCATACACATTTGAACAATTTTGAAGCACTTACGTGGCCAGTGCATACAAACGCCTCGGGAACATTACTCGTTAACATCAAAAGGTACTGGCAGTATATTTCTCATTATATGTGATGGTCACCGTTTTCAAAGGAATAACTTTCGCCTAGAACAGAGTTTCCCCACATGGAGATACGAGGGTTGTTCAGACAGTAAGTTCCGATCGGTCGCGAAAAGGAAATCACAGTGAAAACCAGAAACGTTTTATTTGCTAGAGTAAGGTAGATCTGCCACCTACTTCTCTACATAGTCGCCGCTCCAAATTCGAGTTTTGTCGTAGTGTTGTATCAACTTTCCAATATCCTCGTCGTAGAAAGCAGCCGCCTGTGCTTTCGGCCAGTTATCTGTATGGGCTGCAGCCCGTTGTCTGTTGAAAAATTTTGTCTTCATAGTCAGCAGTTCTTGTGAGCGGAGATGAGACTCAGGGGGAGCCAATTACTGACTGTATTGTGGGTGATCAAACACTTCTCATCGGAAACGCTGCAGGAGCGTCTCCATTGTCCCTACAGCGTTCGGCTGAAAATTGGCATGAAGAGGGAACTGCGCGACAGTTGTGTTATGTGGGCTGCATGAGACAGGTGAAATCTCTAACCAGGCCCTACTCCCTACGCATCTTTACGTGCTCACTGTTAACTCAAAACTGAAAAGAGCGACGCGACACGATCGACGGGCATACAAGAGACACTGTCCAATCCATCTGTGCAAAGCTTTACCGGATTTTCCCTGTGGTTTCCATTTCAAGACAAATCGGAACTTACTTTCTGGACAACCCTGTAATTAGTCACTGAATGCTAAAAACAAAAATGTTCCATTGTTTTTCAGTCCTCATACTAAATCATTTTCCAAAGATCATTACTGTTATTATCATTTCGTAAGACCTTAATGTTGATTACATAATGACCCACCCAATTGTGTGTGTGTGTGTGTGTGTGTGTGTGTGTGTGTGTGTGTGTGTGTGTGTGTGTGTGTGCGCGCGTGCGTGTGCGTGCGTTAAGAATGTTACAAGTTGTGAAACGAATGTATGAAAATCTTCCTCACATAATGCACCCAGGACAAACATGATTTATACCGTAAATTTCTTACAATAAATTTGAGACAAGCACATCATATATTCAAAAGTAAGTGATGAAAATGTCGTCTGCGAATTGTTGACAGTTTCCGCAACAGACCAGAAATAACCTCAGTATTCATTTCGCCGCATTAAATGAACAAATTGAGACCTCAACAGCAATTTAATAGCCTCTACACTCCTGTAAGGCTTACACGGTGTCATTATTATTATTATTAGTAGTAGTAGTAGTAGTAAGAGGGAGACTGAATAAGTCACAAACGTCAGAATGCGTCACATCGGTTCACATTTCGCACCTGCACGTATTTAGGAGATGGGAGCACATGTCGCGTTAAAGGTAGGCCACATACAGAATTCCGCGACCGACGTCACGCCAAGATGACAAGTGTGCTGTGGATGTATATCCGATTAGAACAAAGTGATTTCTGTGAGCCGAGGGGCTGTCTGCAGAGCACGATTATAGCTGAATGCGTCCCGCGTATTTCGTGGAAATTTTTGTTCTGTTGGATACAGGAATTCAGCAAAGGAAAAGAAAAACTAATAAACATGGAGCGTCTTGGCCGCCCTGGTTGTCCAGTGATGGCACAGTTTCCCCGTGCAGGGGTACTTCGCTATCCACAGGACAAACCGGTTTTGCGGGTTGCAGCAAGTTAAGGAGCCAGATAAACTTGGTGTATGCAGGGACATCACTCGTTACATGCGAACGCTGTCACAAGAATTGTATGCGGCGACAGGATAAGTGTTTAACCTTACAATGGGAGTATACTGAAGAAGATGATAAATTTTGGGCTGATACACGCGGCTCTGATGTCTCTACCCAGTTGGTAACTTAAATTGACTCCTCTCTTATTATTATTATTATTATTATTATTATTATTATTAACATTGGCAATGGTCAGACGAAGCATTGGTAGCCTGAAGTCTTCAATTTTTGGCCAGTTCAGAAGTATGGTGTCACCTCATAAAATGATGTACACACAGTAGAATTAAGTATAACGTGCACATTTTAATTAGGATGGTTATAAATGGCCGGCCGCGGTGGTCTCGCGGTTCTAGGCGCGCAGTCCGGAACCGCGCGACTGCTACGGTCGCAGGTTCGAATCCTGCCTCGGGCATGGATGTGTGTGATGTCCTTAGGTTAGTTAGGTTTAAGTAGTTCTAAGTACTAGGAGACTGATGACCACAGCTGTTAAGTCCCATAGTGCTCAGAGCCATTTGAACCATTTGATTATAAATGAGGGTGCGTGCTATACGTGAAGCAAGTGCCGCTAGGAAGAAGAGTCATGTAGAGGAAGCAACAAGTGTCGAGCCTCACTGTCGACAGTAAGCCTTGTATTCTTAGAACTTGAAATAAGCTTTCGCGTCGCACTTAATCATCATTCTATAAACGTCAAAAAAGTTTTGCATCACCCTGGTTCACAGAACTCAAGATGGACGTTGACTGTGGACATTGTACCACACACAGACAGTCCCTTTGACTGTTCAGAGATGTCGTGAAAACCGCCCAAAGATGTAAACAACCATGCATGAACAGCGCCTATTAGACGGAGGGGGTCCGACAGCCGATCAGTTCCAGCCATTCCACCAGGAAGCAGGTACACGGCTCGTGTTGTCTGTCGTTCAACTATGCCTAGACTGTCAATACTGCGGTTCGATAGCATCCGCATTGTTACTTTCTGCGGGGAAGAGCTCTGAACAAGTAAAGTGTCCAGTTGCCTCGGACATGAAGGAGATACAGAAAGACAGGAAACGTCGATAGCATGCATCGCTGAGGACGCCCGAGGACTTCTACTGCAGTGGAAGTCCGCTGCCTACGGATTATGGCTCGGAGGAACCCTGGTAGCAACGCCACCATGTTGAATAACGCTTTTCGTGCAGTCACAGGACGTCGTGGTAAGACTCAAACTGTGCGCAGTAGGCTGCATGATGCATAACTTCACTCCCGACGTCCATGGCGATATTAATTTGCAACCACGGTACCATGCAGAGCGATACAGATGGGCCCAACAACATGCCGAATGGACCGCTCAGGATTAGCGTCACGTTCTCTTCACCAATGAATGTCGCGTATGCCTTGAAACAGACAATCGTCGGAGACGTGTTTGGAGGCAACGCAGTCAGGCTGAGCGCCTTAGACATGCTGTCCACATAGTGCAGCAAGATGGAGGTTCCTTGCTGTTTTAGGGTGGCATTATGTGAGGCCGACGTACGCCGCTAGTGGTCATGGAAGACGCCGCAACGGCTGTACGATACTTGAATGCCACCCTCCGACCAATAGTGCAACCATATCGGCACCATATAGGCGAGGCATTCGTCTTAAATTGACAATTAGCGCCCCCATTACGACACCTTGTGAATGAATTCCTTCAGGATATCGACATCGATCGACTAGAGTGGCCGGCATGTTCTCCAGAAACGAACGCAATCGAACATGCTTGAGATAGATTAAAAAGGGGTGTTTATGGACGACGTGACCCAACAACTACTCAAATGTTCGTGGCTTAATAAAGCAACCACTTACACTAATTATCATCTACCTTCCATCATTTTAAAATGATGATTACTTGACAGCGTGGTGTCTGATCTTCCAGAGATGTACGAAAGAACGACACCACGTGAAATCTGCAGCTGTGATACACGTTATGTAAATTGAAAGTGAAGGTGGGAGAAAGGCGTGGAAAGGGAAGGAACTGATGATGTTAACCACACCTGGACATTATGAAGAATCAGTGGCGACGAGTGAAAATGTTAGCCATATCGGGACTCGAACCCTGGGTCTCCTGCTTGGTACAAATTTGCATTAACCACAGCGTAACCCGGACAAAGTGTTTGTCACAAATGCGAGAACTATCTCGGTGCGCTCCCTGAACAGCTCCCAGCCCCACCCAGGGCCGTGTATCTGCAGAACCCGTCCGTGCTGTTACATTCCAGCTGGAGGTCGAACACATATATGCATCCCTAGCACTAAAAGTTGTGGATTCATTATCCGTCGTCGCGAATTGATTATATGAATGTGTACGAGGGTTGAAACTTTATTAGGGGCAACTATTTATTTACAGCTCGTGCAAAATAGATAGGTGTTTCAAAGTTTTACTGACCTTCAGAGCAGTCACCAGCATTGTTGTATAACCCGTTGCCAGCAATGTGGAAATCGTAGGATACTCTTAACAGTGCCAGTTTTATAGACACTCCGAGCGGTGCGGTATATTGCGCGACGAGTTTGTAGCAGTTCTGAAGCGAATACCGTGAAGTGTTTCCATCAGTTCAAAAACTGAGTTGAACTCACGAGGGCTTAAGACAGGGGAGTGCAGTAGGTGGTATAACACTTAGCAGCCCCGTCATCAAACAAATCAGTAACACCTTGCACTGTACGTGCTTGAGCATTGTTCTGCAAAATGATTATCAGGTCCTGCAGAAAGTGTCATTACTTCTGTCTCTATTCTGTTCGTTTTTGGAACACAACCTACGACCAGCTTAGAAACAGAGGTGATGACACATTCCGCACTACCTGACCATCATTTTACAGGACAGTGATCAAGCACTTACAAATGGTTCAAATGGCTCTGAGCACTATGGGACTTAACATCTGAGGTCATCAGTCCCCTAGAACTTGGAATTACTTAAACCTAACTAACCTAAGGACATCACACACATCCATGCCCGAGGCAGGATTCGAACCTGCGACCGTAGCAGTCGCGCGGTTCCGGACTGACGCGCCTAGAACCGCTCGGCCACCAAGCACGTACAGTGCGAGCTATTACTGATTTTTTTTGATGATGTGGATGCTAAGTGCATTCCCCTGATTTAAGCCCTCGTAAGTTCTACTCGGTTTCTAAACTGAAGGAAACACTTCACGGCATTCTGTTCATAACTGCTACGAATTCGTCGGGCAATAGACCGCGCCGCTCGAACTGTCAACACAACTGCCACTTCTAAGAGTATCCTACGACTTCCACATCGCTGGCAACGGGTTATACACAATGCTGGTGACTGCTTTGAAGATCAGTAAAACATTGAAACACGTATCTATTTTGTACGAGCTATAAATAAGTATTTTCCACTATTAAAGTTTCAGCCCTCATAGTATCTTTCGGACATGTCTGAAAGAACAGACACCATGCGAAATCCGCTACTGCGATAGATATTACGTAAAATGAAGGCACGGAGGGGAGAAAGGAAACAAACGGCACCAATCATATCAACTGCGTCGCGAATCACGCGGAATCAGCGGCGACGAGTGAGAATGTGTAACGACGGGGATTCGAAAGCTGGATCTCCTGCTTACAAGGCAGTTGCCTTAACCACTGAACCACCTACACACAGCGTTTATCGCAAATGAACGGACTATCTCGACTGGCTCCCTTGAAGGCTCACATTCCCACCCAGGCCCACCTATCCGTAGTCCGTGTCCTCCATGCTCGATAATTTAGGACTGAGGCATTCATTTAATGCATTCAACTCTATGGGTAATGAATCCACGATGTTCAGTACGGATGCACATTTACGTTCCACCGCCAGCGGGAATCTAAAAATTAGCGAGCATGAAGGACGTGGATGACGACTTTCGGCGGGTGACACTAAGTGGGAGTAAAGCGGAGAAGGCGCAAAGATAGCCCGCGCACTTGTGGTAAAGTGGCCAACGTAACTGCCTAGTAAATGTGAGATCCAGGATTCGAACCCCGGTTCGGCTCGTATTTACACTCACCGATGTTGTTCCTTAGCTTCTATGCTTCCCCTCCACCTTCAGTCTACACACGAGGGTCACTCCAAAAGAAACGCACACTATTTTTTTAAATACATCTTTTATTCTAGATGTTTGAAAGGTTTACAGTGTGTAGACACATCCTTTAGGAGCAATATATTCATTTCTCCACATAATTTCCCCACCTCTCAACTGCCTTACGCCATCTTGGAACCAGCGCCTGTATACCTGCATGGTAAAATTCTGCACCAACCTGTTGGAGCCACTGTTTGGCAGCGTGCACAAGGGAGTCATCATCTTCAACCCTTTTTCCACGAAGAGAGTCTTTCAGTTTCCCAAAGAGATGATAGTCACATGGAGTGAGGTCAGGACTGAATGGCGGGTGTTTCAGCGTTGCTCATCCGAGTTTTGTGATCGTTTCCATGGATTTTCGACTGACATGTGGCCGTGCATTGTCGTGCAACAGCAAAACATTCTGCTCTTGCCGATGTGGTGGAACACGACTTAGTTGAGCTTCAAGATTCTTCAGTATCGTCACATTTGCATCAGAATTTATGATGGTTCAACTTGGCATTATGGCCACAAGCAAGAGTCTTTCGGAATCGAAAAACACCGTAGCCATAACTTTTCCAGTAGAAGGTGTGGTTTTGAATTGTTTTTCTTGGGTGAATTTGCATGATGCCACTCCATTGATTGCCTCTTCGTCTCTGGTGAAAAATGCTGGAACCATGTTTCATCACCTGTCACAATTCTTCCAAGAAATTCATCTCCACCATTGTCGTACTGTTCCAAAAGTTCGCTGCATACCGTTTTTCTCGTTTCTTTGTGAACCACTGTTAACATCCTGGGAACCCACCTGGCACAAACCTTTTTTAACGCCAACACTTTCCGTATTCTGCAAACACTTCCTTCCCCTATCCCAACGTAGCGTAACAAGTCGTTCACTGTGATGCGTCCTTCAGCAGTCACCAATTCCTTAACTATCTGCACATTGTCTGGAGTGCGTGCAGCGTGAGGCCTGCCGCTGCGAGGACAATCCTCAATATTGCCGTGCCCGCTTTCATCACGTAAACTGCTTGCCCACCGACTAACTGTACTGCGATCGACAGCAGCATCTCCATACACCTTTTTCGACCTCTTGTGGATGTTTCCCACTGTGCCGTTTTCACAGCACAGGAATCCTATGACAGCGCGTTGCTTCTGACGAACGTCAAGTGTAGCAGCCATCTTGAAGGCATGCTGTGACGGCGCCAATCACGGGATCGTGTTGAACTAAGTTTGAAAACAAGCGGGAAGGAAGTATCTACACACTGTAAAACTTTCTCATATTTTTACAGAAATAGTGTGCATTTCTTTGGGACTGACCCTCGTAACTAATGTTGATGGTAGGAAGAAGGGTGTACGAGCAACATTTCATTGCACTCAGCGGTAAAGGTCTCGAAAAAGTTACGAGCCACTGAAGATGACGAGCAAATAACATTCACTCCAAAAGAGAAAAATTACCATTATTTATTAACGCACTTTGTAAGTGATCGTCATCGAGTGACAGGTGGCTAGAACAGTTAACATGCGATGCCAGATTACAAACTTGCGCTGCACACAGAGTTGGGCCGGTGTGGAGGGTGGAGGTGTACGAGCGCGCTGGCTTGCAGGTGTCGGGCACAAAGAGGCGGCGAGGGTCCGCAGTGGGCGGCCGTAATCCCGACAGCGAGTGGCTGGCCGGCGCGACGAAGCGGTGTTTAGCCCGGGACGTGACGCGCAGAGCCGCCGGGCCGGGGGGCTGCGGCGGTGTCTCGCAGCCGCTGCGGTCAGCGCGGCTGTTGTGTCAACTTCGGAGTTTGTCCCGCCCTGGGCGGCGGAGCAAGTTGGCGGAAAACTCCGCCGGGCCTTGGGAGCGGGGACGGGGGGCAGGAGGAGAATCTAAAAAAAAAAAACGAAAGTGTTACTCTGAAGCAAGGAGCGAAAGGCAGGCGCTGTGACGGAACATCCTCCTCTAGCTACCTCTGTTCCTCAACAGTTGTTGTCGATACCAGTTGTTGTCGATACCAGTAGTTGTCGATACCAGTAGTTGACGATACGAGTAGTTGACGATACGAGTAGTTGACGATACGAGTAGTTGACGATAACAGTAGTTGTCGATAACAGTAGTTGTCGATATCTGTCGTCGATACCAGTCATGGTCGATACGTCAATGTTGACACCACTCGTTGTCGATACAACTCGTTGTCGATACCTTTCGTTGTCGATACCAGTCGTTGTCGATACCGGTAATGGTCTATACCGGTAGTTGTCTATACCGGTAGTGTTCGTTACCGGTAGTGTTCGTTACCGGTAGTGTTCGAAGGCGGTAGTGTTCGAAGGCGGTAGTGTTCGAAAGTGGTAGTGTTCGAAAGTGGCAGCGTTCGAAAGCGGTAGTGTTCGAAAGCGGTAGTGTGCGAAAGCGGTAGTGTTCGAAAGCGGTAGTGTTCGAAAGCGGTAGTGTTCGAAAGCGGTAGTGTTCGAAAGCGGTAGTGTTCGAAGGCGGTAGTGTTCGAAGGCGGTAGTGTTCGAAGGCGGTAGTGTTCGAAGGCGGTAGTGTTCGAAAGCGTTAGTGTTCGAAAGCGTTAGTGTTCGAAAGCGGTAGTGTTCGAAAGCGGTAGTGTTCGAAAGCGGTAGTGTTCGAATGCGGTAGTGGTCGATACCGGTAGTTGTCAAGCTTTGGAGAGGTCAATATTATCTCAGTTATACACAGTGTGTTATATTTCAGTCTACTATTTTTAAAGGAATTACTTTGTCAAAAAATTAATTTCGATATTACAACCGGTAAGTATTAGTTCTGAATGTACAGTCAGTTTTCTTCTTTAGGAACATCCGAAATTACGAATTATGGTTACACTTAAAACTTCAATTGCTAATTACACAATTCTGTACTGTATCTTGCGTTTATTTCTGGATACATCTATGAAATAATAATCCAAATTAATAACGTAACGAAAACGAGTAGGAATTCATTTGTGTGATCTCTGGTTTTCCTGGCGTACAGAAATCTTAAAAATTTCTCGGGTATTCAGCCGGGTAGCGTCGTACTAATGGCAAGACATTTCGGCAGGCCGAAATATCGCAAGATGGCAAGAAGTTGGCTAGCCGAATTATCGTGCCTTTTGAACGACGCTACCCGACTGAATACCCGACAAATATTCAAGGAATTCATTTGTTATGAAAAATTTAAATCCCTTGGAATAATTTTATTTCCGCAGACTGAGAGTGTTGTAAGCTTCCCTATAATCTCATCGGACGTAATAGGTGCGAACAATGTAATTTCGGACTTGCCGATGTGAAAAAATTAAAATACTCTATGTTATTGCAGATGATATGGGCCTGTTTGCTCAAACAATGGAAGAAGCACGGGAGCAAATCCTTGAACTAAAGAAACAAGCAGCTAAAATACGTCTTCACATTTCCTTTGAAAAAACCGAGATATTGACAAACATCAAGCACTCATGTAAATACCTCAAAGAAGATTGCAATAGTAAAAGAAATCAAATATCTCCGAGAATGGATTAGTTGGAATGCTGGGGAAATCAAAGCAATGGAATCCAGAAAAAATAAACTTGAATTGGCCTTCCAACTAATAAAAAATACATTGTTGTTGTTATTGTGGTCTTCAGTCCTGAGACTGGTTTGATGCAGCTCTCCATGCTACTCTATCCTGTGCAAGCTTTTTCATCTCCCAGTACCTACTGCAACCTACATCCTTCTGAATCTGCTTAGTGTATTCATCTCTTGGTCTCCCTCTACGATTTTTACCCTCCACGCTGCCCTCCAATACTAAATTGGTGATCCCTTGATGCCTCAGAACATGTCCTACCAACCGATCCCTTCTTCTGGTCAAGTTGTGCCACAAACTTCTCTTCTCCCCAATCCTATTCAATACTTCCTCATTAGTTCTGTGATCTACCCATCTAATCTTCAGTATTCTTCTGTAGCACCACATTTCGAAAGCTTCTATTCTCTTCTTGTCCAAACTATCTATCGTCCATGTTTCACTTCCATACATGGCTACACTCCATACAAATACTTTCAGAAATGACTTCCTGACACTTAAATCAATACTCGATGTTAACAAATTTCTCTTCTTCAGAAACGATTTCCTTACCATTGCCAGTCTACATTTTATATTCTTTCTACTTCGACCATCATCAGTTATTTTTCTCCCCAAATAGCAAAACTCCTTTACTACTTTAAGTGTCTCATTTCCTAATCTAATTCCCTCAGCATCACCCGACTTAATTAGACTACATTCCATTATTCTTGTTTTGCTTTTGTTGATGTTCATCTTATATCTTCCTTTCAAGACACTGTCCATTCCATTCAACTGCTCTTCCAAGTCCTTTGCTGTCCCTGACAGAATTACAATGTCATCGACGAACCTCAAAGTTTTTATTTCTTGTCCATGGATTTTAATACCTACTCCGAATTTTTCTTTTGTTTCCTTTACTGCTTGCTCAATATACAGATTGAGCAACATCGGGGAGAGGCTACAACCCTGTCTTACTCCCTTCCCAACCACTGCTTCCCTTTCATGTCCCTCGACTCTTATAACTGCCATCTGGTTTCTGTACAAATTGTAAATTGCCTTTCGCTCCCTGTATTTTACCCCTGCCACCTTTAGAATTTGAAAGAGAGTATTCCAGTCAACATTGTCAAAAGCTTTCTCTAAGTCTACAAATGCTATAAACGTAGGTTTGCCTTTCCTTAATCTTTCTTCAAAGATAAGTAGTAAGATCAGTATTGCCTGACGTGTTCCAGTGTTTCTACGGAATCCAAACTGATCTTCCCCGAGGTGGGCTTCTACTAGTTTTTCCATTCCTCTGTAAAGAATTCGTGTTAGTATTTTGCAGCTGTGACTTATTAAACTGAT
Source organism: Schistocerca serialis cubense (assembly GCF_023864345.2). Taxonomy (NCBI): domain Eukaryota; kingdom Metazoa; phylum Arthropoda; class Insecta; order Orthoptera; family Acrididae; genus Schistocerca; species Schistocerca serialis. Next base: position 215,701,393 of record NC_064647.1, on the reverse strand, counting down.
AGTTCGGTAATTTTCACATCTGTCAACACCTGCTTTCTTTGGGATTGGAATTATTATATTCTTCTTGAAGTCTGAGGGTATTTCGCCCGTTTCATACATCTTGCTCACCAGATGGTAGAGTTTTGTCAGGACTGGCTCTCCCAAGGCCGACAGTAGTTCCAATGAAATGTTGTCTACTCCGGGGGCCTTGTTTCGACTCAGGTCTTTCAGTGCTCTGTCAAACTCTTCACGCAGTATCATATCTCCCATTTCATCTTCATCTACATCCTCTTCCATTTCCATAATATTGTCCCCAAGTACATCGCCCTTGTATAGACCCTCTATATACTCCTTCCACCTTTCTGCTTTCCCTTCTTTGCTTAGAACTGGGTTTCCATCTGAGCTCTTGATATTCATACAAGTCGTTCTCTTATCTCCAAAGGTCTCTTTAATTTTCCTGTAAGCAGTATCTATCTTACTCCTAGTGAGATAGGCCTCTACATCTTTACATTTGTCCTCTAGCCATAACTGCTTAGCCATTTTGCACTTCCTGTCGATTTCATTTTTGAGACGTTTGTATAACTTTTTGCCTGCTTCATTTACTGCATTTTTATATTTTCTCCTTTCACCAATTAAATTCAATATTTCTTCTGTTACCCAAGGATTTCTACTAGCCCTCGTCTTTTTACCTACTTGATCCTCTGCTGCCTTCGCTACTTCATCCCTCAAAGCTACCCATTCTTCTTCTACTGTATTTCTTTCCACCATTCCTGTCAATTGTTCCCTTATGCTCTCCCTGAAACTCTCTACAACCTCTGGTTCTTTTAGTTTATCCAGGTCCCATCTCCTTAAATTCCCACCTTTTTGCAGTTTCTTCAGTTTTAATCTACAGGTCATAACCAATAGATTGTGGTCAGAGTCCACATCTGCCCCTGGAAATGTCGTACAATTTAAAACTTGGTTCCTAAATCTCTGTCTTACAATTATATAATCTATCTGATACCTTTTAGTATCTCCAGGGTTCTTCCATGTATACAACCTTCTTTCATGATTCTTAAACCAAGTGTTAGCTATGATTATGTTGTGCTCTGTGCAAAATTCTACCAGACGGCTTCCTCTTTCATTTCTTTCCCCCAATCCATATTCATCTACTATGTTGCCTTCTCTCCCTTTTCCTACACTCGAATTCCAGTCACCCATGACTATTAAATTTTCGTCTCCCTTCACAATCTGAATAATTTCTTTTATTTCATCATACATTTCTTCAATTTCTTCGTCATCTGCAGAGCTAGTTGGCATATAAACTTGTACTACTGTAGTAGGTGTGGTCTTCGTATCTATCTTGGCCACAATAATGCGTTCACTATGCTGTTTGTAGTAGCTTACCCGCATTCCTATTTTCCTATTCATTATTAAACCTACTCCTGCATTACCCCTATTTGATTTTGTGTTTATAACCCTGTAGTCACCTGACCAGAAGTCTTGTTCCTCCTGCCACCGAACTTCACTAATTCCCACTATATGTAACTTCAACCTATCCATTTCCCTTTTTAAATTTTCTAACCTACCTACCCGATTAAGGGATCAGACATACCACACTCCGATCCGTAGAACGCCAGTTTTCTTTCTCCTGATAACGACATCCTCTTGAGTAGTCCCCGCCCGGAGATTCGATTTGGGGACTATTTTACCTCCGGAATATTTTACCCAAGAGGACGCCATCATCATTTAATCATATAGTAAAGCTGCATGCCCTCGGGAAAAATTACGGCTGTAGTTTCCCCTTGCTTTCAGCCGTTCGCAGTACCAGCACAGCAAGGCCGTTTTGGTTATTGTTACAAGGCCAGATCAGTCAATCATCCAGACTGTTGCCCTTGCAACTACTGAAAAGGCTGCTGCCCCTCTTCAGGAACCACACGTTTGTCTGGCCTCTCAACAGATATCTCTCCGTTGTGGTTGCACCTACGGTACAGCTATCTGTATCGCTGAGGCACACAAGCCTCCCCACCAACGGCAAGGTCCATGGTTCATGGGGGAGAAAAAAAAAATACATACAACAAAAAAAACATTTGATGGGGGTCGAAAATTACACATTACAAGACAGCGATTAAGCCAGAAGCGCTGCATGCAACAGAAACTCTAAACTTGCATTTCATAGGACGAATGGAGCAACTTCAGCTAAAGGAAAGAAAAATTTTAAGAAAACTCTTACGTCCAAAAATTCAAGACAATAAGATTCTATAATCAAATATGAAGTCTCTGCAAGAAAATTGAAAAACTTTCAGATACTATGCGAAACAGAAGTATAAATTTTTATGGTCATCTTCTCAGAATGAATTCCAGCAGATTAACTAAACAAATCTTTGATTTTTTTCGCAAACACGAAACGAGACCCAGCTGGTTTAAAGAAATCGAGAAAACCTAGTAGAATTAAATATTTCAGTAAATTCACTTATTGATCTAACAGCTAAATTAATTACTGAAGATGAAAACATAAGGTTCCAAGACAAATCTACACAAAAGTCAAAACCCTTCATCTCGGAAGAAGAGAGGAAAAGAAGATCAGAAAGAATGAAGGAATACTGGGGCCTAAGAAAAGAACAACACACAAGGAGGGTGAAACGAAAGAAGAAGAAATCTGAAATGTGAGAAAACCAGTACAAAATACATTGACGTAAAAAATTCTGCAACAACAATCTTCCAGTTTATTTAGTTGGACCAGCGATCAGGTATAACCACCGGGAGGCCCCCACCGCACATTTCATTTGATCTTGAAAGTTTATCGTAACCTTCGCTCCTCTCCAATGTTAGGTAAGAGCTTTGCTTATTAATTACTTCGACTGGTCGTTGCTTAATGTAGACAATGGATGGAAGAAGGAAGGAGGGGGAGGATTACAGCGCCAAGTGCCAGGGGCGAACAGATGCTTCCAGCATTTAAAATTACGAGGAACGTCAAAAAGTAAAGGGACTTTTGCGAAGAGGAATATTTATTGTAATGATAGAAAAATTAAGTATACATCTTCCTACGTAACCACCTAGCAGTACAACACAAAATGTCCATCGTTTCACAAGTTTCTTGATTCTGTCGGAATCTGTTTTTGTGTTGCACCTGTAACGAATTTTTCACCGCAATAATGAGTTATGCGTTGCTTTGAAATCATCCTCTGCTGAGCGCTTCCTTCAATGGTCCAACACATGGAAGTCGATTGCAGACAGGTGTGGCTGTTCCAGAAGTTCTAATGACAACTCCTTTATTGTTTCGGCCGTCTGTTTCGTAGAATGTTGGCAAAGTGCAGGATGACACCTTTCCTCAGTTTTCCGCCATGTGTGGGTCTGACTACAGGTATAGGTTTAGTTCGCAAGGCATCACAAAAGTTCTCACTGTTCACAGTTTCGCCTCTTGCCGTGGAATGAATGGCTACCACACCTTCCATGTCCCTCAATAGTGTTGGCGTCTTGTCAGCTGATGGTTGACGTTCCAGTTTCTTAACTTCTGGTGATGACGGGTGTTCCCAAACATTGATAACGGCTTTACTTTCCGGCTCGTGATGATGCACCCACCTTTCGTCAATAGTAACGATTTGCTGTGAGAATCCATCCACCGCTCGATGGTAACGGGCCGAATGTTTACGAGAGATGTCCATCCTCTGCACTTCGTGCTGCACTGACAATTCATTCGGTAACCAGCTATCACACACTTTCCGAAAACGTAGCCTGTCGTGTAATATGGTATACGCTGAACCACAACTGATATGTAAAGTACTGGCAATTTCGTCCACTGTGACTGTTTTTCATCACCATGCTCTCAACGACTTCCAAATTGTTCTCAGCTATCGCCCCCGTTTAAAGCGCTCTATCCATTCGCAGACCTTGCTTCGCGATAAACAGTTGCATCATACTGCGCTTGCATTCTAAGTATGATTTCCGCAGATTTCAGTTTTCGTAAACAAATAGCGAATCACTGTTCTCATTTTGTTCTTCGTGCAGGTCGACAAAGGAGGAGTCATGTTCCACAGTCTGCGACAACGAATACCGTAGCAATAAGAGGGATGATGGTGAGCCGGCCGCGGTGGTCTAGCGGTTCTAGGCGCTCAGTCCGGTACAGCGCGACTGCTACGGTCGCAGGTTCGAATCTTGTCTCGGGCATGGATGTGTGTGATGTCCTTAGGTGAGTTAGGTTTAAGTAGTTCTAAGTTCTAGGGGACTGATGACCACAGATGTTAAGTCCCATAGTGCTCAGAGCCATTTGAACCATTTTGATGATGGTGAAGACGACGTTTGGTTTGAGGGGTTATCAGCGCACGCACATATTTCCAACCTTTGCTCAGTTCAATCTCGCGGCTTTTATGAATGATGAAATAATGAATGCAACACAAACACCCAGTCATCGCGAGGCAGGTGAAAATCCCTGACCCAGCCGGGAATCGAATCCGCGAACCCCTGCTCAGGAAGCGAGACGCGACCGCGAGAACACAAGCTGCGGACGAAAAAGAGTGACACGTTGTGTAGAATTGTTGCCGACAACAGTACCTCAGCCCTGGATACTAGCAGCGTTAGGAAGCCCTATGGAGAGAAATTGAGAAAGTCCCTTTCCTTTTTGACTCCCCCTCGTATAATAAAAAATAGGCCAGGTGTGAATGGAACTCACTCTGTGAGGGTTCCGTAAAAACTGAATTGTGTATACAGACAGTGTATTCATCTCAGGAAGCGATGATCTTGACGATTTATTCCTATTAAAGACATTGATATCGGCAGGACATCAGTCATGGGGATTGCAAGATTTTCGAGAATGTTTTAATTTTATGTATGCAATCGTAAAACAAATGACAAAATAAATACTTTTTCTGTGATAAAAGTACAAATTAACAAGTTCGGTTTTTTCCTTCACACGTACTAATGAATAATGTGTCTTGCCAGATTTCGTGTTTCTAGGCCGACGGGAAGTATATTAGAGGTTTTAGTATCAAACTATGTGACATAAATCACCGTATCATTTGGTTTGCATAGACTAGAAGCTTTAGTTGCTTCTACCACCACGCGATCTGGGCCTTACCGTGTGACGTCGACTCGTTCCTGAGAAGAAAGGGATCGTAAAAGAGTGACGGAAGTACAAACTACCAACAAATGACAAAAAAATTTGGTTTTGTGTGATATAACTACAAAACGGAATTTTTCTTTCTTTTACTGTTTAAGTTTGCTTCTAACCACATTTCGTGATCCTAGGCAACTGGAAGTGCCATAGAGGTTTTGATGAGTGATTTTTCGAATACCAAGATAAGTTGGAGGTATCAATTAAACAACGCCTTCAGTAACTACACGATGAATTTGGGACGCTGTGGGTCCATCGTCAGGTATAATTTGTCTTAGTACATGTTTTATTTCTTCTCCTCGATGAGGTGAAATGCATATATCCCTGTCACGAAAATGTTTAATGTTAGGTTATGAATTTCGTAAGTCGAAAGCGGAAAATATTTGCAAAGTAGTGGAAATAAACAGTGTAAACTTACTACATAATTCAAGGAAAGCATTTTCAACCTTTTAGTACCGGCAAACATTCTTTTCTCCGTCGTTTTAGTACATGTCACTTCACTCACTAGCCGGTTTGAATGGCCGAGCGGTTCTAGGCGCTACAGTCTGGAACCGCGCGACCGCTACGATCACAGGTTCTAATTCAGCCTCGGGCATGGATGTGTGTGATGTCCTTAGGTTACTTAGGTTCAAGTAGTTCTAGGTTCTAGGGGACTGATGACCTCAGATGTTAAGTTCCATAGTGCTCAGAGCCATTTGACACTTTTTTTTTCGTGGGATGGCAGGAAGAGCAACTGCTCTCGCATAAACAGCGAGACCTTCGCCCACTATAGCCGGCATTACGTCAGTGACAGCCAATGGCGTTTAAATACGAATAATGTCAGTCTAAATGCAATTGTAGAATGAGATATTTTGGTCACGACGACAGTCACGTAAATATGAAAATAGGCTTTAAGAAAAATATTGTATATAAAGGGAACAGTAAAGTAGCAAACCATTAATTAGACAGATGGCGGTCTCTATAAGGACTTGTGTGTAACACATGTTGAGTAAAGATGGCTTAAAATAATGCCACCAGTAAAAATACTAACAATCTGAAGATCAGTATGTTGGAATTTCAAGTGAAAGATAGATAATTATGGCTTAAAATTTTTGACCCAGAACATAATGTACCTCTGTCCTAGTTCCATGTCAGTAGGCTATTGATATAAGGTTCTTTTATAGTTTTATTTTTTGGCGTCGGTGGTAGCGCTTCCATTCTACTGGGGGCGTTCAGTAAGTAATGCAACACATTCTTGGTTTTATTCAGGATTCGAGTTCATTGTAATGATCCCCGAACTTCTGGCTGGAAAACTCTATTTTTCAACATAATCTCCGATCAGTTCGACGGCCTTAAGCCGCCTTGCGAAGAGTGCCTGTATGGCCTCACAGTACCATGGTACTGATCGACGTCGGAGCCAACACCTACCTGCGTCAATACTGTCCCTATCGTCCACGTACTGAATCGTGCGGAGAACATATTTCATTGGGCCAAACATATGGATGTCGGGAGGTGCGAGATCTGGGCTGTATGATGGATTAGGAGGAACAGTTCAATAAAGCTTTGTCAGCTCCCCTCGGGTGTACACACTTGTGTGAGGCCTTGCGTTATCACGAAGAAGTTTGAAACTTCCTGGCAGATTAAAACTGTGTGCCGGACCGAGACTCGAACTCGGGACCTTTGCCTTTCGCGGGCAAGTGCTCTACCAAGTGTCTAATTCTAACGATAGTTGTGTATTTCTTTATTGTGCATCTTCTACGTGCTCTTATATTGTTAAGGCCAATTTTTATATTTACGTGCCTGTGGTCGTGATCTAAATATTTAATTATACAATACTCGTATTTATACTGTTTCCCCAAGCAAATCGTGCTACGCGGGAAAATACTTGACTGGTGCAACGTTTTATTCCCTAAGGGGACACGGAAGGCAATATTTATCCCTATTGTTCCAATGCTACTATACCCTTTGAATAGGTACACTTTTCAAAAGAACTGTAAGCGACAAAACAACGAAATTTTTACTGCACGTATAACATATAGTCCTCTATTTACAAGAAAATTAGCATAAAGCCTCCTATGGTTTTGAGGAAAAAAATTTATTCATTCAATAGTAAAATTCAACTTTTTTGTACATTAATTATTATAAAACAGTTTATGATTGCTTGTTGGTTCTCAGTTTACTTCTAAAACGTATTACCATGAGTACTACAAACTGACCAAACTTCATGTTTCTAACCCTATTACTTTATTAAATAATAGTACCTGAAACTATAAAATCCATTTAAAGTTTAATATTGCAATTCTAGTATAGTCATTGATGAGAATTCCTTACCACTAATATTTTCCTGCACCATGCTGAACATCATCTGAATAATACTGATCTTCTCTTCCTCTCTTGGTCCCTCTTCTTTTCTGTCTGGCTTCTTTTGTGCATTTTAAATTAGCAATATCTGCTTTGCGGATTTTCTCTTTTTCTATTTGCACCAAGAGTTTTGCAGTATTTCGACTAGATTTTATGCCCAATAATTCCAAAACGTCCAGTTTTCTTATTACGCCATCATTGAAGCATAAAATAGCATCATAAACACCAAATTTGAGGGTTGTAAGCTGAACAAATACAGTTTTAGGTAACCGCTTCGAAATGACAGAATTCACATATATATTTAAATTTTTGGTTTTCCCACGAACACATGAAATAATACACAACGAGTAAAAGAATGCTGTGCATTATCTCCGCATGGCGCAAAAAGTAAGGCGTGGCATTTAAATGCCAGACTGCACAGAGGGGCAGGAAAACCATCATGTCTCACGAAAATATGTCGTATTTATGTAAAACAAAAACTGTTTCACGCAGGAGAGACCAGGCATTTCAAATATGCTAAAATCTAAAAATCGAATTTTTGAAGCCCACTTGCCTTCCGTCTCCCATTAAAGGACAAATGTCGGCAACACCCAGCTACGACGAGAGTTTCTAGGCTGATGGAGCAATACAGCAAAAGAAGATGGTAGAAAAAGGATTATTTTAGTGTGAATGCAGTGCGAATAAGGATAACGTTAGCAGCGGTTTCTATTAGTATTTCATTATTTAATGCGTTGCATACTTCTTCAATATTCTGTCGTCTTCGTAACATCATGCATACCAATATACACTAAAATATTTCACAGAATTATGAACGAAAATGAATCCCTTTGTGTATTGATACCAATACCTTTACCGTGACAGAAAGTAATGAAAGGCCACTCCGCCAGGCTATAATCTCGCAGCCTACTGTGCTTGCGCTCTGAGAATTTCTTTTTATTTTGAGTAATGTATCATTTGAGTGCCGCTGAGTACGAGCTTTAATCCCAGTACATTATGACGTCTGGGTTTTAATTCAGAGAGTAGCATTCGTTATGTTAAGGGTGGGTCATCGACACTCGTAGCACCCCTACATTTTTATTATTTTTGTTCTGGATATGTCAGATATCACCAAAGCTCATCTTCATGATGGATGTTTTCGAGAGTAAAGTAGGGCGATTCAAAGCGACTACAGCAACGGCTCAATTTCAGAAATGCACGTAAAAACTGATAGATTAACTGTCACAACTTAGAATGGCAACAATGAAGCTATGGAAAGTCGCCATTCTTTATCGCTTCCGTTACTATTCAAAGTGGTGGCATACGCGATAGAAAGGCGCATTGAGTTATACAATAAGTAAAAACGTTATTACTAATCAATGCTAAAAGACATATTCAGACAAAGTTCGCTAAAGTGGCACCACAACGCCGTAACATAGGTATAGGGACAAAGCATTTCGAGGAGAGGGGAAGACGTATACAAGAGGAAAAAGCGTGACTGCCATTCGTTGAGAATCATATGATGGAAATATTCGTACGATCTACTGAAGAAACCCAGAAAATCCTCGCATAGTACCAGCAGAGAAGTGAGTCTGTCAACGGCGTGTCGTGTGTTGCACAAGCTTTGCATTTAAAGGCTTACAGATATAGTGTTATGGACTGATTATCAAACACGTATGGAGGTGTATGGTCTCGCAAAAAAACTTGTGTTCTCTAACGAAGCCAGATTTAAATTAACTAGCCAAAGTGAATAAGCATAGTCCGAGAATGTGTACACAAAACCCGCAGGCATCCTAGAATGAGGAACGCGATTCTCCGGAAAGTAACGTTTTCTGCGCCATAATCAACCATAGAATCTTCGGTCCTCTCGTCTTCGCCGCATCTACTGTTACACGCATAATTTCATTCGTTGTGGCTTCTCTCTGGCTGATGCTTCAATCGGCAGAAGAGGTACCTACCTCTATTCTGCAGCAAGATGGAGGGTCATCAAATAGGCGTTACATCGTATTACTCACGTCAAAGAACGTCTTCCACTGCCCTTAACTGGTCTTGCTGGGTCAAATGATGTGCTCTCAATGTTGTGCCCGTCCCCCCTCACTCCGTCCATCCTGATACGGGTCACCTCACCTTACATCAATAGATTGTTCTTTCCTTTTGGAGAGGCGTGAAGGACATGGCCTACGTGCTCACATTTCCACAGGATTCAACAGCAACTAAGGTACTGCATATTCGGCACTGTTAACTCCGCTGATCGAGCTGTGCTGGAAAGGGTCTAAGAGGATGTGCAGTACCGGAGAGACATCTGTCTGTGTCCCAAATAGAGTCCACATCGAACAGCTGTGGGTGTCAGTAGGAACTACGAGAGATAACCTTTCAGTCTACACGTGTATTTTTGAAATAGTCATTGCTGTAGACACAGGGAAACTGCCATTTCGTCCCATTCCTTTTCAGTCATCCTGTAAGTATAGTAATTTTTGATTGTCTCCTATTTGTTAATCTCTCAGGCGGGCATCGGTAATAATATTGCGGGTTCTTTAAGTTATGTCAGTGAAAAATGAATGTCTGAAAAGAAAAACTTTGAATGACGTATAAGTATACGGGAATAAGAGTAGAATCCAATAATAGTGATACTGAAATCGTACTGGACCCAAAATCAGAAGATTATTTACTAAATTATTTCAAATAACATTACAATATGGAGGGAATATGCCTTTTTATACACATATCGATAAGTGTTAGTACCTGAGTACATACTACATAATGCTAAGTCGATTAATGGTGAATAACACCCTTTATAACGTATGCAAAGTTGCGATAAAGCAGAACAGCGATTTGAAACGTGCGCGTTTTGGACATTACCGATATCAGCGAATCCTACTACAAAGGCTCTCAATTTAATATTTACGTGAAACTATTACAGCAAAATGCAATCGTCACAAAACCGGTTTCATAAAAATTTTTATTTCTTATTGACGAATAGGCATCACATAACTGCTGTAGCTCCAATATTTTATTTGGTGTTGGTAGCACATTTTACTATCAGTTGTTGGGTTTCTTTCTTCATCCACGCTATTCCTATTTTCTTTCTCCGCCTTGGTAGTCATGTACCAGCTCTTATCTATTTTTTAAGTTATCTCTCTCTCTCTCTCTCTCTCTCTCTCTCTCTCTCTCTCTCTCTCTCTCTCTCTCTTTCTCTTTTATTTGTTAGGCTGTCCTGTACCAATAGTTGGGCACAAATCGAGTAATATTCACTGCACCAATAACTGATGTAAATTTTAACGTGTGCCTCAGTTGATTATCGGTTTACAAACCTCTTATGTTTGTTTGCATTATTTTTAAAAGTAATCAGTCTTTTTTAGTTCAATGTAACCACTATTTTCGTAATAATCATTCATTTAAATGTTAGTCAATATAACACGTAGTTCAGTTTTAAGTACTCAACTGTACACAACCAATATGGCGTTACCACTGTACTACAGTGGTTTAGATTTGTATATCTAGAGATGTATTTCTTGCTACAAATGATTTAGTTAAGCCATACGTTTTTTTTTTATTTGACTTTCTAGGCTCTTCTTGAGACGCTCTGAATTTCGATTTTTTAAGGTATTTATCTTCATTGACTTTACTGACTTCACATTTTGTGTGACTATTTCTGTATACATTTCTTTTATGTAGTTTCTTTTTAATTTTTTATCCTCATTCAGTTCACACGAATCACAGTTACTCGGCCTTGGAAGATGATGGATGAGTATCTGCATACATCGTAGAAAGCGAATCAGAATCGAAAATACATGAAATTAAAACAAAAACAAAATAGAGTGTCTACAATGGTATATTACACAAAATAGGGACACGGCGAAAGACATAAGCTAGTGAGAGTAATGAGATACAAAATAAAGTTGCTTAAGGCACTACATGTGACTGTTACATGCCCTGTAGCTGTGGACCATAACAGAAATAGGTCAATGGTAGAGTGAGGGAAGGAAGTGGGACAGAGTGTAGAGGCGGGAGTGAGATAAAGGACAGAAGACAGAGGGAAGAGCGGGTGGTATGACATGAGCGTAACTTCCGTACATACAGAAAAAGAAAATACAGAAAAACTTTCCGTAAAGGAGATAAGCTTACGATAGAACTATAAAATACGGAAATTTTGAAAACCGAAATTAACGTTAAAACATTGGAAATGTAAAACAATGGCTGTATAAACTTACAAAAAGTGTAAGATTATAATATTGTAAAAGCGTAATTATGTAAGGGTACTAAAATTACAGTAAACATAATAAGGCATTAATAGTTAATTGTAAACTGACAGGAAAAGCCGCAACACAAAGAAGGGATTGTGCCACATGAACAAAAGTTGGTAGGCGTCTTTCTGCATCTGAAAGACTTTACCTATTCAGATTTCGCGCCAGTCGCACTAGAACTGCGATAGCAGTGCCACTGCGAAGGTACAAATCAGGTTTGCTTTAAATACTCGATGTAACGGTTACAAACGTTAGTTACCTTGAGAGGTGGCATGAGCTCCCTCTCATAATTATATCTTACTCTGAGTTATTCGATTTGGAGAAGTATGGCCGAGTTTTGTCATTACAAGGCTAGTACCGAGAACTCAGAAGATATGAATATTTTCCTCTCTAATTGCATGTGGTGGAAGGTTGCTATTGCTTCACACACGGACTTCCCACACAGCGTCTCTCGTCACCTGGGTGGTTCGGTGACAGGCGGTTTCTGCTGATCTTGAAAGGGTTATGCCGACGGGTGTGTGGGAGTCGAGTGGATGCTTTCCAGACGTCGACATTGTCATAAGAGAGGGGGCGACACGCCCACAGGGGCTGGAAGGAGCGTCTGGGGCTAGAGATTCCGTTACTTTTCTGAAACTTAGTGAAAACACTTTCTGACAGGCTACCATCAAGGCGTGGAAATGACTTGTGTTCCCAGGCAGTCTCGGCAGGCAAATTCCCGCGTTTTCTGCAAAACCATTACTGTGACTGGCTTGCTCAGAGGATAACTCCGTGATGTAGCAAAATCGGCGCAGAAATTGGTGACAAGCATCTCCGTCGGTCGAATTGTAGTGCATCAGCAATAAAGTGGAATTTTCTGCCGGTTTTCGAGTTGCTGATTGGCACGTTTTAACCATGGCCACTGTCGTGGCGGCGGGAATGTTCTGTATTTGGCTTGTATGGGTACTCTTGAGAGGGTCGGCTCTCGCCTTTTCGGTCGCAGTAGGTTACAAAGACTGAGCTCTCGCTGCTCTGGACAGCCTGCCTTCCGTTGGCTGTCTAATATACTTTCATTGTAACTGTTTGACGAAGTTGCTCAAGTTTTGAATTCAACGTAACTTTCCGAGTACAGTTGGCAATTGAGCGTCCTGCGTACAAGCGGCCTATGTTGTCCATCTTGAGTAGTTTTGGCTAAAGTTGACTGTATCAGAGTTACTATGTGACTTCGTTTGTTAAAATCAATCACTGTACTGTCAGTGATGTGTAGCGAGCCTTCATCGTCTCCCTCACTGTCGCATTTGTGTTGCTAGGAAGTCTTTAGTCTGGAACAACCAGACCAGGATAATTTGTTTCAGGCTACACGCGACATTATCATCACCACGACGGGATGTCGAAGCAACCAGCCATCGCCTCCAGTACGCCAGATTGTGTCCTTGCAGTTAAGAAGACAGCTTGGTACTTTATGTCTGCAGCACCTGCAGATCAGGGAATTTCGCTATGTGACAATCAGAGCTCAGTAGGGCATGCCTGTTCCCGTGTTTTCTAACGAGGTTCTGTCTTGGGTGTTCATTGCCTGAGTTCTCACTACTGTAGCAGCAATTAATGTTGGGTTGACTGGGTATTTCTCTTAAGATTTGAGTTGCAAGGAACTGGCTCCACGTACCACTTGGTCGTAAATGTCACAATCTAGTTTATGGACAACTTCACCTACGCAGCAGTTGGGTATCCAACGTATTGTAAATGTATCATGTGTTTTGTTTATTATTTTGGATTTAGTCATAATAAATCAAATTGTTATTTTGGACAGAACTTTCATTGTGTTGATCAGTAAAGCAACCCCTTCATTTCTCACTACGTTAATGAAACTTCCCTTTATCAAATTAATTTCTATCAAATTAGATTATTCCAGGTGCTTAACCCTTTTCAACTCCACTTGCAGGGTCGATCACAATCAGTTCGCGTTTCTTGTTAATCCGTGTGCAACAGCAAAAGTCGGAGTTAGAAAAGGGGTGGCTTAGAACATCATTTCCATATGAAGATTCTAGAAGAATTTAGTGTGAAATACACTCCTAGCCACGGCACCTCGCAACCTTTGAGACTGAACGTCGTGAGTTGATATTAGTCAAGAATACCTTTAAGGTGCCAAAGAAGCATTTATCAACACCTCACTGTGTTGGAAAGAGGTCATTTGATATGGCTACGAGAAGCTGTATGTTCCTTATGCGATGGTGCAGAAGGACTTGACAGGAATGTAGCCACTGTACGTGACTACTGGCAGCGGTGGGTCACGAAATGCTCGGTCCCAAGGAGGCAGGGCTTCGGACGGCCTCGTTGCACTGTCAAGAAGGAAGACCATCGTGTTCGGAGTATGGCTCCGGCGTATCGCGCTGCATCTACAACAGCAATCTGAGCAGGTGTTGGCTCCACAGTGACACAATGAACTGTTACAAATCGGTTACTTCGGCTTCGTGCCAGACCCCCTGTACTGTGCCTTCCACTGACCCCAAACCGCGGCCATTTTCAGCTTGAGTGGTGTCGTGAGAGCTCACTGGGGGTCAAGGTGGAGGTCTGCTGTGTTTTCTGATGAAAGTTGGTTCGGCGTCGGAGTCAGTGACGGTCGTGTGTTGGTTAGAAGAAGGCCTGTTGGGGGCCTGTAACGACCCTTTGTGCTAGACCCACTCCTAGAGTTATGGTCTTTGATGTGATTTCGTGTCACGGCAGCTGCACTCTCATGGTTATCCCACGCACCCTGACAACAAATTTGTACGTCTCTCTGGTGACACTACCTGTTGTCTGTCCATTCATGGACAGCATTCCTAAGGATGTTTTCTAACGGGATTACGCTTGTACCCCAACATGCTGTACAGAAAGTGGATATGTTGCCTTGGACTTCTCGATCACCAGATCTGTTTCCTGTCGAGCACTTAATTGTGTGACGTCATCGGATGAAGTTTCCAGCGTCATCCACAATGTGCAATAACGATCCCTGTAGTGACCGACCAATTCGAACAGACATGGATTCCCATCCTACATCCTGAAATCCAGCACCTGTATAACACAATGCATGCACGTTAGCATGCTTGCATTCAACGTTCTGGTTGTTACACCGGTTAACAGCATTTCTTATTTGCAACGGCTAACTTCGCGCTGCGATTTTGCAATGTTAATCACTTAAGTACACTACTGGCCATTAAAATTGCTACACCAAGAAGAAATGCAGATAAACGGGTATCCATTGGACAAATATATTATATTAGAATTAACATGTGATTACATATTCAAGCAATTTGGGTGCATAGATTCTGAGAAATCAGTACCCAGAACAACCACATCTGGCCGGAATAACGGCCTTGATACGCCTGGGCATTGAGTCAAACAGAGCTTGGATGGCGTGTACAGGTACAGCTGCCCATGCAGCTTCAACACGATACCACAGTTCATCAAAGGAAGTGACTAGTGTACTGTGACGAGCTCGGCCACCATTGACCAGACGTTTCCAATTGGTGAGAGATCTGGAAAATGTGCTGGCCAGGGCAGCAGTGGAACATTTTTTGTACCCAGAAAGGCCCGTACAGGACCTGCTACATGCAGTCGTGCGTTATCCTACTGAAATGTAGGGTTTCGCAGGGATCGACTGAACGGTACAGCTACGGTCGTAACACATCTTAAATGTAACATCCACTGTTCAAAGTGCGGTCAATGCGAACAACAGGTGACCGAGACGTGTAACCACTGCCACCCCAAACCATCACGCTGGGTGATAAGCTAGTATGGCGATGACGAATACACGCTCCCAATGTGCGTTCACCGCGATGTCGACAAACACGTATGTTACCATCATGATGCTGTAAACAGGACCTGGATTCATCCGCAAAAATTACGTTTTTCCATTCGTGCACCCAGGTTCGTCGTTGAGTACACCATCGCAGGCGCTCCTGTCTGTGATGCAACGTCAAGGGTAGCCGCAGCCATGGTCTCCGAGCTGATTGTCCATGCTGCTGCAATCGTCGTCGAACTGTTCGTGCAGATGGTTCTTGTCTTGCAAACGTCCCCATCAGTTGGCTCAGGGATCGAGACGTGGCTGCACGATCCGTTACAGCCATGCGGATAAGATGCCTGTCATCTCGACTGCTAGTGATACGAGGCCGTTTGGATCCAGCATGGCGTTCCGTATTATCCTCCTGAACCCACCGATTCCATATTCTGCTAACAGTCATTGGATCTCGGCCAACGCGAGCAGCAATGTCGCGATACGATAAACCACAATTCCGATACGCTACAATCCGACCTTTATCACAGTCGGAAACCTGATGGTACGCATTTCTCTTCCTTACACGAGGCATCACAACAACGTTTCACCAGGCACCGCCGGCCGAAGTGGCCGTGAGGTTAAAGCCGCTGCAGTCTGGAACCACAAGACCACTACGGTCGCAGGTTCGAATCCTGCCTCGGGCATGGATGTTTGTGATGTCCTTAGGTTAGTTAGGTTTAACTAGTTCTAAGTTCTAGGGGACTAATGACCTCAGCAGTTGAGTCCCATAGTGCTCAGAGCCATTTTCACCAGGCACCGCCGGTCAACTGCTGTTTGTGTATGAGAAATCGGTTTGAAACTTTCCTCATGTCAGCGAGTGGTAAGTGTCGCCACCAGCGCCAACCTTGTGTGAATGCTCTGAAAAGCTAATCATTTGGATATCACAGCAGTTTCGTCCTGCCGGTTAAATTTCGCTTGTGTGGAACGTCATCTTCGTGGTGTAGCAATTTTAATGGCCAGTAGTGTATATTATTAGACAAATGTACTCCCTACATTTCCTTATTCTCCATTAATTAGCTTTTGATGTTGAGATTTTTTTTCTTTCAGTGTATTTGATTCCGCCTGCCTTTCAGTACAACACTTGAAAATATGTTATCCGATAGCAAATGCTACGAGTGGATGAAAGTGACATTCCTTTATATCACCTCCTAGTTTTGTCAGAAGCGTTGGTGGAGCACTCCATGCTCGTGAAAATATCACTGACATCTAACGCCCATGCCTATAATTAATTAACAGACAGTGAAATGTGACGTAACCTTCCTAGGCTATATTGTTACTCACACATGTGACGTGGAAGTAGAAGAGGAGATAGAGGGAGCGAGGAGAAGATAAAAGTTGGAGCAGGAGATAGAGACGTGCGGAGAAGGGGTTCGAAAGTTGTGGGTAGAGAGATGGTGTAGAAAATAACCCTATTGTTGAATGTGTGACAGTTATAGATAGAAGAAATCTTGATTTTTGAGTTTTAATTTTTATTGATCATTAGTTTCCTGTGTAGTATATAATAAGGGATAACAATCTAGGTCGTATATTACCATAGGAAAGGATAATAGTAGTTAATACAGCTATATATCCGGACAATGCGAGATAGTCGGCTAGTAACAAATATTTTAACAAGTGCCAGCATAGACTAATTCGAGTAAAACTTTCAGTATACCACGTGTCCCATTTTTATTGGTTACACAGATACGGGTAGTCATTTCGCTTGTTGTTTCTCCAGTTGTAATGCGTTTATTTATAGATTGTCGTATTTTTTCTGAAGCTGAAGTTGTGTTTGCTTTACATAATAGAAGTTTTCAACTGTGATTTTGAACTTTTGGCCAATTCTACTGTGTTGTTTAAGCATCGGCTTACTGGCTCCCACTATACTGACTTTCTTGAAAGGCAGCTTACAAAGTTTATATGAATTTTATGTTTTCCTCCAGCATGATGGGGTCCCTGCGCTTACTAATCTTTAGGTGACACATTGTCTTAACATTCCCCAGAAGAAGGTTCGGCAGAATCGGGCACGTTTATTGGTCACCAGTTTTGATAGACCTTCCCCCCTAGAGATTTTTGCATGTGTAGATGATTGAAAGGCAAAGTTAAGCATCGTAAAGAGACAGATTGATCGATTTTTTTATGAACGCTTTTGTATGTCTATCCTTTCAGCAGGGGGTTTCTGGGTCGACGGCTGTTTAGTATCGTGACAAATAATAAAAACGCCTACAGCCGTCTTTACGATTTTATTTTATTTTGAAACTGGTGTTTTATTTATTTATGAACGGTCTTCTTCTTCTTCTTCTTCTTCTTCTTCTCCTTCTTCTTCGTCACTTGAAAGTTTAAGCTATGTGCCTGTTCCGACTCCACATTCTTAAGACAACCTTTTTCTCACTCTTCCGACATCTCTTCCTCCCGAGAGATTGTTTACAATTGCTGGAATTCTGTCTTCCTCCATACGTTTAAAATGTTACCTCCATTTATCCCCATAGTTCTCCTCTTGGCCTTGAGAGTTAAATACACTAAAACTTCTCTTATATTCATTATTTCATTCATGGCTATAATTTTCAGCACTTCTAGTGTATATTTCATAATAAAATTCAGTTTTCAGTTGTAAATATGTTTTTATATCACTTTGCGGGTTTGTATCAATTAGTTTGTCGTCTTCAAAAACATACAAATTTAGCACTATTGTAAATCTTTACAACTTGGCTAGACATTTGAGTAAAGTATAAGAAGTATGTTATAGAATGTTACATAGTAACGGCTTAGCAGGTGTGAATATCTTCTTCAGAGAAGCATAATGGTATGGTATGTTAAAGTAATGTAGGTATCGTATATCATTTCTGTAAACACAAATAGACAATTTACAGTTACTGTATCACATCTATGCACATGTCAGAATGTTGTGCTAGCAGCAGGGAACATATATAAAAGCACAATTCGTATTTTATTGGTTGTGCATACTGTTGACAAAGGCTACAGAATGAGGCTTTTAGAAGAATTCGAAATACACGAACATTTCCAGATAGATTTTAAAAGATTGTTGAAGGATAAACCTGCTTAAAAATGCACAATATTTGCCTGCTTCAGTCTTCGGTTGTAAATACGTTTTTATATCTCTTTGCTGTTTCTATAAATTAGTCTGTCGTCTGCAAAAACCTACAAATTTAGCGCTATTGTAAATCTTTAAAACTTGGCTAGACATTTGAGTAATAAATATAAAAACTACAGCAGTCCTTTTTTGTGTTCGTAACGCGTGCCATGTTTTCTCAAATGT
This sequence comes from Schistocerca serialis cubense, assembly GCF_023864345.2. NCBI lineage: Eukaryota > Metazoa > Arthropoda > Insecta > Orthoptera > Acrididae > Schistocerca > Schistocerca serialis. Next base: position 215,682,722 of record NC_064647.1, on the reverse strand, counting down.
GTTATAAGTAACTTATTAATATACATTACTTATATTTTTATATGCTCTTATATATGTTCTTTGCTGCTAGCACAATACCTCCACATGTACGCACATCTGATCCGCTTTCTGTAAATTGTCGATATGTGGTTACAATAATCACAGTACGGTACAGTAAGTACATTTTTTGATATACCATTGCATTATGCTTCTAGGAAGAAGATATTCATGTCTTCCAACCTAATACTAAGTAAGTTTGTGTAATATAATTATTAAAGTGTTCACAAATGTGTAGTAAAGTGTTGTAATATCCCTAATTTGTAGGCTTCTGAAAACGACAAATTCGTTTATCGAAACTGGCGAAGCGGAATAAAAATATACAGACTACTGACAACCAAATTTAATTCTGAAACTTATCTTATATTCTCATTTTCCGTAAGATTTCGGGCAGAGGAACCTTGACAGATGCTGGAAAATCTCGTTTCAGCTTTCTTTGTGTTTATTCTTCTCGATTCAAGACTGACTGTCATCGAGAAAGACAGCGAAGCCCTTGTACATCAAAATATTAATTTTGTCTCTTTCCTCGTCTTATTCTTGCTTATTTTATTTGTAGTTCGACATATGTGCTGAAATATATGGAATTTAGTATGTACATTTTTTATACACGGTCCAGTCGCTTTAATGAGGCTACCGCCTACGTTTATCGTCAAGGTGCAATAACCACTCACAAACAGCAGGGGGCTGTACTAGCAGTGGAGTGTGTATAAAGCGTGTCAAAGGGCACAGGCTACAATGCAATCGTTATCGTAATACGGTAAGGGAGCGATTTATCTGACCTCAAGAAAAGCACGATCATTGACTTGCAGGCCATGGTGGAAGCATTTCGGAAACGACTGAGTTTGTGAGCTCTTCGGCTGCCGCCATCGTTAAAGTATACCGTGCATGTCAAAATGGCGCTATCCAAAATCGGCACCAGACAAGTATGGTGCACCACATCTCATATATGACAGGGGTGAACAGCGGATGTAGCGATGTATACGGGCGAATAGACGTGCAACAGCTGAGTACCAGACCGCCCATATGAGCCACTCGAGTATCTATTCTTTTCTCCCATGGATATGGGAGAAGCTGAGAGTGTAAAATTCTTGGGAGCAACATGCTAACGAACTGCTTAAGCGCCTAAATGAGTCTGTTTTTGTAATGCGAATGATGTCAGACATGAGAGCTATAAATAAAAAAAACTGGCATATTTTTCTTATTTTCACTCCATTATGTCTTATGGTATCATATTTTGGGGTAACTCCACAAACAGAGAAAAAATTTTTAGAGTACAGAAGCGTATAATAAGAGTAATGAGTAGTGTAAATCCAAGAACGTCATGTCGAAACCTATTCACAAAATTGGGCATATTAACCACAGCTTCTCAGTATATTTATTCCTTAATGAAGTTTGTTGTAAATAATACATCTCTTTTTCCATCTAACTGCTTAGTACACAGTATCAATACTAGAAATAAGGACAATATACATAAAGATTTAAAATCACTTACTCTTGCCCAGAAAGGAGTCCAGTATTCAGCAACGCATATTTTCAATGTTACCAGCAACCATTAAGAGTTTAGTTTCAGACAAGGCACAATTTAAACATAATTTAAAAGAATTTTTGGTCGCCAACTCCTTCTATTATATCCATGAGTTTCTCAACAAGTGATGTAGACCATTTTAATGAAATTTTATTATACTTCAATTTTTGACAATTCTTGGTTGTAACAGCCAAGTAACTTACCTACTGTGTGAATGATGGATGTATGGAAAACAGATGCAAGTCTTAAGTCTGTAAATGGCGGAAGTTTAATTTTAAATTTTGTACATAATCTGACTGTTCTTAACTGAGGATGACTGAAATGACTAATTTACTTTAATTTTTGACAATACTTGATTGTAATAGTCAAGAAACTAGCAAATGTCTGAATGATGGATTTAATGAGAGCTGATGTAAGTATTAAACCTGTAAATATTAGAAGTTTAATTTTAATTCATGTGCGTAATTTTACTGTTTATTGACTGAGGGTCAATGAAACTTAAGTTTTTTCTAATTACATTTTTGTAATGTGTTTATCTGACATGTCCCACACCCAGGAGGATTCCCCCTTTTATGGGTCTGTGGAATGAATAATTAATCTAATCTAATCTAATCAACGACCTTTCAGCGAATGTTGCTCCGTATGGGCCTCTACAACATGCGCCCGTTTCATGCACCCATGCTGACCGTTGTTCATCGGCGACGATGGCGGTAATTTGGACATCCATAGCGCAACTGGACGTCCACCTAGAGATCGCAGGTGGCATTCTCAGATGAATGGCGTTTTATGCTCCATCGGACAGGTGGCCGCTGGCGTGTACGGCGTCAAACGTCTGGAGAAAAAAAAAAAAAAAAAAAGTGCTGCAACGATCGTCGGTGGGAGCTTCAGTCTGGAAGGAACAATGGATCGTAGCAAGTATGCAACTATTCTCAGATACCATTTTCACCCCTATAAGCAGTTTGTTTCTTCTCGGCGCGGTGGCATCACCTAGCATCACAATGCAACCTATCGCACAGGGTGTACGCGCGTTGTTCGAAGGCACCAGAAGGCGTATATCGCACTGCACTATCCACCAAACCACCCCGGATTTAAACCCACTCTAGAACCTGCGGGAACACCTTGATCGGGCTGTTCGCCGTTGTGTATCCTCAGCCGAGAAACCTAGCGCAACAATAAGCAACAGTTTGATTAAATTCGAAAGCATAGTGCCGCACTGCCCGCTGAGCGCCTAGCAACAGGAAATTCTGGTTGTGGCTGGTATACCCTAGCCATTGTCCGTTGTGAAAACGCCTCACTTCCTGGACTGGAATTCTTCACCGATCGAGATGTCATCGCCTACAAAACCTAGCAGTGTTATATCGACCCGAAGACCCAAAGTAGACTCCATAGCTCCACATCCCTATTGGCACCTTAAAGAACCACACTGACTTTCTTCCTGCCCGTCTCGCAGCGAACAGCGTTGCAAAAGGAGATTATTCATGCTTTTGACACGTAGCCACTTCAACGTACTAGAGAGTGTAGATGATAAGAGTCGGTGACATGGTACACTCGAGGCTGACGCTCTGTGTATTGTGTCTTCTTTGCATTGACTTTAATTATGTTTTTGTTTGTGAATAGTACTGTCCTTACAAAAGATCGAGAAGACAATCTCAGAAGGTTCAAATGGCTCTGAGCACTATGGGACTTAACTCCTGAGGTCATCAGTCCCCTAGAATCTAGAACTACTTAAACCTAACTAAGCTAAGGACATCACACACATCCGTGCTCGAGGCAGGACTCGAACATGCGACCGTAGCGATCGCGCGGTTCCAGACTGTAGCGCCTAGAACCGCTCGGCCACCCCGGCCGGCGATCTCAGAAGGAGTACAGGTGTTGTTGAGGGAAGGATTCGTAAGTCCGGTGAAGTTGGAGATGGAATTTATGAAAACAAGTTTAGAACTAAACCATTGCTTTTCCTGGACAGCTTCTGCGAGTACTTGCTTTTGCATTCTAACTGTTTAATATATGGAATGTGGTATCTGAATTAGTTTACACCAGCACCTCTTAAAATATTCGCTCTTGCTGTTGTATTTCGTGTGTGGAGGGAGTATGTAACGTGCGCGCGGGACACACAATACTCTTTAAAGCCTGTATTATGGTAAGTGAGTGGGGTTTACCTTACGAGACAGGATTTTTGTATAGATATTGACCGCGTGTACCTGAATGGTGGCAAATCAGACTTACACCCACTCTGTAATAACAATGATACGTCAAATAAGTCCGAAATGCAACTACACGTCAGGACGGACCAAAAAAAAAAAAAACACAGAAGATGCTACCAATTTGTTAATAATACGGTCACCAGCCTAATTAGGCATTAACTGAGTTTCTTCCCTGTACAAGTTGGTGTATATTCATGCAAAACAACACGTAGTAACACTGCATAATGTAGTAAATTTTAGAACCAGAAAATCTATTGAACTGATAGTTTCATTTTCTGCACTGATATGGAAAAACCATAAATACATAACAAAACACTATAATGTTTACTACAAAACTTCGTACGGTCTATTGATCTGATTAAAATCGGGCATAGGTTATCCTAGAAATAGCACTTTCGAAACACACACACAATGTCAATTTTGATAAAGGTAAAACACAGAGAATTTTTGGCTTTTATATTGACTTTAACTTTGCTAGTCAAATCAGTTTAGAACACTTCAGAATTCAAATGAATAAAAAGGGGGGGGGCAGAAACTGTTATGATCACTGTATTAAAAAAATTGATTACTGAAAGCATTATGCGCTCAAGATTTCCAATATATGAGTTACTACTCTTTTTATCTTATTTCCTGCTCATTTAAATACCATTATATCTGTCTCGAAATAATTAAACTTCATTTCTAAATCAATATTAAAGTTATCTTCCAACTTTATCAGACCTTCGTTATTCATTGACTGGTTCATTAACAAAACAGTTCTTTAAACACCATTCTTACATAGTTAGGTCTACAAGTAATTATTATGAACACAAAATTTAATTTTTCATCTCGGGACACTCGGATTGCACAACATTTGGAAAGGACCCTATCTAGGTTAGTTGTGAGGATAATTAAATGATGGGAAAGTTCTGGTAAAATTTAGGTTATTATTGAATAGTTCACTCTCTGGTCCATACAATTACAGTACTAAAAGTTTAAACCTGCTTGTATCGATGCGCCGGTTGGCGGGCGGCGAGATGGCGAGGCACAGAGCACACATACAATCACAGCTATGGCTCTTGACGTATCGGCACTTTAATTCTTCTTAGCTTTGCAATACTTTTCCATTTAGTGCCTATGGAATTTTTCCATGCTGTGTGGGCGTTGGAACAGCATACCCGAGGCTCAATGAAACTACGTCTTCCAGGAGAGCCTCCTCGCTCCAGAAGGTGTTGCTCAGACCAATGCCAAACTCCAAGTACAACTGCTGAGCCCGTTGTGCCGTGCAGCGCCCGCGCGCATTTTCCCGCGCTCGCCTGCCATCCACCTTTTACCGCACCCTTACAGACAGGGTATTCACCCGAGGTTTTGCATTCTACATATCCTAACACATTGCCTACGTATGGACCAGACGCACAGTTACAATTTTAAACATCTTACAACAGTTTCAACGTTTCTTACATTTCAGTTCTGTTACAATATTGTTTGACATTTGACATAAACATTAATAATCACATTGAAAATTGTTTACAGTTTTCTTAACACAATGACATGAAACTAGAAAACAAATGAAATCAGAACATCAATTACTCATTTTTAACGAAAAATCATATGTAAAAAAATATTATTTATATGTACAATAGTACAACGTCGTTGTTGTTACAAGTAGAACAGGATGCATTGGCGCACCGTTGGTGCCGAGGTGGCAGCGGGTAGCAGTGGCTGTGACCTGCTGCTGCAATGACGGCGAAGCCCGAAACAGGGCCGCAGGCGTGAGACAAAGGTCCGTGGTCGACGCTCAGTGGCTGCGGCGGCGCAATCCGTCACCCCGGACAACCGTGGCGCGCGACGGCGCGGTTACACCTGTGGCTGCGAATTTCTGGCGCAGTGGAGGTGCCGGCACAGGCGGCCGCCCGAATGGGAGCGAGGATCCGTGTGAGAACCGAAAATTAGGTGCACAGTATCGGTTGCCACGCTATTAACAAGGCTCAACAAAAATATAGAACCACCCAAAAATGTGACACATTACCATGCCTAATTAGGGATGGGAAACCATGACCGGCTAAAACTGAGACCGGTATTTTATTTTTGGATAACTGATATTTTTCGGTATTCGTTTTGTGTCGTCCATAGCAGGACTTTTTTCTTTTCTTACTATAAGTATTTAAATAACTGGTTTATAAATTGCCACGTCAGCAGTGCTAAAATTTTCGGTTCTTAAATAAAACTTCTTTTTCACAAAACGAGTAAGCTTTAGTCGTAGAATTTCCATTGCTTTGAAACACTGACCGCTGTAGAACTGAGGAAAGCAGTCAACACTGTTTTCAAAATAACTCCTACAGACAAACTAGCAACAAGCGCATGACATAAGAATCTGCACAGTATACAGAGACAATGATGTGCCTGTTACGTTGCGACATGGCGTTTTAGATGTTACACGTTCCGTATATTTGTCCCATCTGGTCTGTAGGGTAGTCACAGTGGTGCCACCGGCTCCCGTCAGGTGGAAATGAAATGAGCGGTTGGCATCATTAGCCGGGAGGCCCCTCACGGGGCAGGGCCGGCCACCTTGGTGCAGGTTCGAAATGGTATGAAACGTCCCATTTTGAAAAAAATTGTACATGACTGTGCTTAAACTGACACACAATATTTTAAGCGCAACGCAATCTGACTTTCAAAAAATCCCTACGAAAGAATGGCCCTGACTAACATTAACCTATACCTTTCACAAATCACTTACCTCACAAAAATCTTCATTACTCAAGCTACTGCAGTACAGCGAGCACCACTACTGCCAGCTAAATGAAAGATTCAAACTACGGAAGGCACTAACTACTGATAGGCATAGTTAGCAAATGAAAGATTTTAATAGAGAACAAACAATGTATTTACCTTAATAGTCATAATATATATAGCAGTTCATGACAAATTACAAAACTCCGCAATCTCTCTCCCCACATCCACCACTGCTGGCGGCTCATCTCCAACTGCGCAACGCTATGCGCTGTTCACACCCAGCTGCCGCTGCCCAACACTACAATGGCAGACAACTATGCAAACTACCCACAGACTGCACACAGCACAGCCAGTGATTTTTCATATAGAGCGCTACGCGGCGTTACCAATAAGAAAACATAAACAGCCTACTTACATAGCCCCCATGCTCCCCACAAAAAATTTTAGAGAGTATGGTATTGGTGGGCCACCAGAGGTGCAGACCCACTGTAGTCCTTGTAGAAATAATGGTATTGGTGGGCCATCAAAGATGCAGACCCACTGTAGTCCTTGTAGAGATGGCCAGCAGCCATCTGTTGTGACTGTGCAGGTACACAATCACCATTGAAGAGTCTTGCAGATAATATAGCAAGTCCATAACCACCACTTGTGCACTCACAAAGTTTTTGGAATTGTCCTTAGAACCAGCGATGCTGTTATCCAGTCCCTTGCTGAATTATTAACACACGTGCAAACAATAACAGTCCCTACTTCTCACATATTGTCCATATACTATGACCAACAGAAACGTGTGCAGTGAAATGTAACTTAATTTGAAGAACTGGTGTCTATACGATTATAAATTTACAACATAAGAATACAATTACAAAGGTACAAAATACATCATTATAAACATAATAATACAGATAACATTTGTAGTAATAGGGGCTTTACAAAACAATAGAAATTAACATATACATCAGTGTTACAGGAATTATGACATAAGTAAATACATAAAAGATCAGAATAACTTTTGAAACATCGACTTCACACATGAGCATTAAAACAGAACAGGATAAATAATGTCTAAGCATCTTTACAAGATAAATAACATAGTATTTGAAAAATTCTACAACATAAATCTTATTAGCTAAACACTTAAAGACTGGAAAAACACAAATAGACAATGGTACACAAACATATAGAGGGATGACACAAAAGGAAAGGACTGGGTTTGTTTTACTGCAGTATTTTGCATGGAGATCTCCCTTTGATCATCATTATTCCCAAAAGTACTATCTAAGCCTGCTTTCTGTATTCTGTTCACATCCTTTTTCAAAAATAGTTTTTCCCCACTGTACACTACCCCCCCTTTTTTTTGGCCAAACCATTTTCTTATATCTTCTCAATGCATTTCTTCCAATTCATCATAGTTATTTTAATATATAGTCTACCCCCTCTTAAGCTAACTTAAATCTACTGAGCTCAGATGCTAAACTAAGGGATGAGGCAATGCAGCAGCACAAAACAATTAACACAAACAGCAATGATAAAAAAATACAAAAGGCAAAGCAAGCAGCATAAATTACAACTAATATAAGTCAATGAGCAGCAAACAAGAAAAATAAATGCGTAGTAAAACTGGCTTAGCAGAGTAACACAAATTAAAATTCAGTAGCACTATGCCTGGCAAACAGCAGCAGCAAATGCTATAATGTATACCTAAGCATGACAAAGCTCAAGCAAAAAAAATAGTACACTAAAGATAACAATGCAGACAAAGATAATGTATAATCACATCTTAATGTCTACATAATTAAAGTGGTGCACCACAATTATTTCTACAAAAGATATTACCAAGTACTTGAAAAGAAAATGATATATTCAGTTACTGTTATTAGTCCCTTCTTATTGTCCTTTCCATTCCAAGAGCTCCTTTTTTTGAAGAATGTGGGTCATAAAATAATTATTTAATAGATCTGTTGACAGAAAGTGTTCACTTTAACAAATGCATTTAATTTTATTTTATGAAACCAATGCTGCAAGACAGCTGGAAACCAGATATCAAATGAAATAAGCAACTATGTACAAAGTAAGGCATAAGAACATCATTCAGTGGTCATGAGGCATTTCATAAGTTAGTAGAAAAATCTCTCAACTAGAGAGACAGTAGTCATAATCAGGTGTATAGACATAAAAATATTTCTCATCGTTTCATTAGGCATTTCAGTAAATATCATAAATTAAGAGCTCCACAGTGTAATCATATGTTTTGAAGTCCGACCATGTCGTTTTTGCGATGCTTTCTACAAAGGAACATCAATAGCAAGGTTAATAGCCTCCTTTTTTTTTTTTTTTTTTTTTTTGCACCTAATGTCTTTCTTTTGTCAGACGTCTACCTCTCAGCTGGGCGCCCAAAACGCATTACGCCAAGGTCACTTACCTTTCTTGCTGAAATATTTACGACGGCGGTTTCCACCACAGTGACAGTCTCATATAAAAATATTTCACAGGTCAAGAATTTGCATTACAAATCTGTAGAAACAAAATGCTATTGATATAACAGTGTCCAAAAAATTTTCGTCTGCATTGTAATACATTCACGCATATACACACACACATTTCATAACTCTTAAAGTACGTTTCTTGAATTCCAACATCCTTTTCATAAATCAGAGTCCCTAACCACTAATCATTATTCCTTACCTTATTCGTCGACACTTCTTCAATATTTCATCATTACAGATACGTAGCATAATCAAATAACTCATATAGCATCAGCTTACTGATCATAAACATACCGCAACAGCATAATACACATAGTCATCGTAATAATAACATCATAACACCTCAGTCAACTCTCAGAACCGTCGTAGCTTCCTTCAATAATTTCAAAACCTAAAAAAATTCTCTGCTCATGTCAAAAGTGTCATCTGCCTGAAACGCACTTTAAAAATCATGATCCCATACAAAATACATCATTCAAAGCTCTCATAGTATCACAATGGTTCCGAAAAAATATGAACAGTTTACAAAGTACAGACAAAATACAGTTTCATAAGTGTGAAGTTATCCAACTGTGTAATTGCGTAAACATGTGCCACTGATGTAGTAAAAAAAAAAGTTTATCACTCCGTCAAATGATCAGATAGCTGTGTAATTCTGTGTTAGAGAAATATGGTACCGATGTGTAAAGTCATATAAGCAAATACCATATTAGCTAGGGCTCCTTGTGCTTGCCAAACACATGGTACACAAAGTAGGCATGTACCCCCCTGAGGATTAATGTAATTATACCCTCAGGTGTTACAGATTACAACAATGGAATGAAATGTATTACGGAAAACCTTTGTATTATTGTACTTCAAATATCTTCAAATATAAATGATTTGAGTACAAAATTAATCGCTCAAATACGTGTCCAGTAGCGCTAAATGTGCGTCTTGCTGTAAGATAATCTCTGTGGAAGTGTCATAGTTATTGTCATCCGAAAGCTAGGTTCTGCAAAAGCCAATGTACTTACCTCATGATAAACAAAAGTGAAATGCTTTGCGTATAGATATCTTAGTTATTACGCTTATTGCTGTGATGAAGAAAGTACTGTGCGGTAACGTATTGTTGTGCTACGAAAAGGCTGTCTCATTGTAGCTATACCACAAAAGTTACTACTAAAACATGTTTTACTTTCCAGAATAATTCAGAAAAACTGTGCAGATATAAAACAGATACACCGCAAAAGCAACAATGTAAATTGTGTCACACATTAGTAGCGTCGTGATATAATTGTGTAGCTGTCAAAGAAACCAAGTCCTAAGTCATCTTTAATCCCACAGAAAGTACTTCAAATAAAGAATGTCTTTTCAAGTAAACCAAAATGTTGCATGAAAATCTCATTAGCAGTGCCAGTATGTGTTCTAAGTATGTGAGCCTTATAGTCGTTACGTGATCATGCAACTAACAAGCAAGAATGTACAAATACAACACTGTGTCGTCTGTTCACTATAACAATGCATTCGTAATTTCTGTTTAAAAATGTTCCCTAGGTTCTAGACTGGATATTTAACTTCAAACATTGTTGCATGTTAACAGTTTCTTAAGTCTGACAAAGCATACTAGAAATGTGAAGTGAAAAGTTTTATGTCAAAGACAAAGTTAAAAAGCAGATTATCTTTCAATAAACGGTTTTTTAATGTGAAATGTGGTGTAAACCTTTACTCTTCCTAGTGCGCAGAGGTTCAACTTGAACGGAATTATCATGCGGTATACGTCGGTGAGGAATGCTAAACTTTTTCTCAAGATTAGCGTCAATGTTATTTTTCTCGGAGCCAGCGGGCGCACGCGGCTGCCTGCTGTGTGAGTCATTGTCTGTCTCTTTGTTGGCGCGCGCCGTTATTGGGATTAGGAGACCTAACTTCTACAAATTCAGTCTGACGAGAAGGCCCAACCCTGTTTGAATCCCGCCAGTTCTGATGCAATTCAGGTCTGTCGTTACGAATATATCGTCTGTCGTCATGTCGGTAGATGCCATACTTTCTTTCTTGTCGGTCACGTGGTGGAGAATTTCTCCCTGAATCGTACCTGCGTGCTGGACCGTTGCGTCTAAAGTTATTCTGTCTCCCTTGATAACAATTATTTTGGTTCCCAAATTGTCTGTTTCTCTGATTGTCTCTGTGACAGTCACTACCGCGGAGAGGTGATCTTTCCCTGTCATTATTACTATTCTGCCAACGGATGTCATACGGGTGGTGTCTGTTTTGGTCACGATATGTGTTGTGAGAATAGCCTTGTCGTGTCCAGTTATTATTTCTTTCATCGCGGAATTGTGACAGATGTGACCTGTAATTGTTGTGTTCCTGTTTCCGTGTTCCCCTATTGTCAGTGTCAGTTTCCAGTTCTTGTAACAGTCCCTGAAAAGCCTCATTGTTTTCTTTGCAACGTCCTGCTAAAATAATATGTCGTAAATGTTCAGGTAATTTGATTAAGCAAATGCGGATGAGTTCTGAGGGGCTGTATGGGTTTGACAGGTACTGATTCTTGTGCAACATGTCTTCAAAATATTTCACAAGACTGGAAAATTCAGATTGTTCGAAATGTTTCATCATTATGATGCTAATGTTTTACTCGGTCTTGTGTAGCTTGAGACCAATAAGCTGAGAGGAAGGCATGATAAAATTCTCCTTCACTGTGACAATCGTGAATGACCGATCGCATTCTTACAGCTGGTTCATTCTCTAAGTAGCCACACATAAATTCCAATCTGTGTTCTAACGACCAGTTGGGAGGAAAACAATGAGAGAATTGATGGAGCCATGCTTGTGGATGAATGTCGTTGCCAGAATTCTTAAATGTTTTGAATTTACGTGTAGTAATGAACAGCTTATAGTCAAAATCATCATGTCGGCGAGTCGCATATCGGTCATTGTTAGGGCGTGTCGGCCGTTCCATTTCAAAATTCGGTGCACATTGCCAATTTCTTTCATAACTTCCGAAATGCCCTGTGTTATTATCTTGCGGCTTTTCCGTATTTCTAAGTCCCTCTTCCCGTGTTGGAGCGCGAGTGTCCTGTGAAATACGTAATTCTTGTATTACCTGTGTCAGCTGATCTTGTACTTCCCGGATTTCTCTTTGGTGTTGCGTATTAATTTGATTCAGATTTTGTTTCAGTTTCCTAATTTGTTCGCACTCTTCTGTCTCATTAAAGACTACCGGTTTTGTGTCATTCAGATTATCACCTACCTTCTTAGATAAATTATTTAGCTGATCCGAAAGTTCAACTACTTTCTCTGATAATGTACTAATTTCCTCCATGTGTCTTTCTACTGTGTCCTTTAAGTTTTCCTGGGTTTTTGCAAGTTGCGTAATCGAATCGGTAGATGCAACTGAGTCAATTTTAGCTTGCAAGGTCTCATGATTTTCATGAACAATAATGTGCAGTTCTTTTATGGCTGCTTCGTGATTCTGTAATGCATTTTCGTGCCGCGAAAAAATAGGTTGAAAATGCTCACAAATTTGAGTTTGTACGTCATTACAGAGTTTTTGACATTTCGATTCAATGTTATGTAACTCAGTAGTTAAATCTTCACGTGTTTGTTCAAGAGTTTGTTCTAATGAGTCCAACTTTTTAAGATTTTGTTCCACTGTGTCTAACTGTTGCTGTGTTTGTCTCTGATTTTGTTTCATTTGTTGCATTAATTGCAATAATAGTGTATTAGTGTCTGGAATCTGTTCCTCTATGCTTTTCGGCAGTGCATTTGCACCGGCAACATTCACATTTTGACAAGCAGAAAATGTGTCTTGACTTATTTGAGAAAACGGTGATGACCCAAAACCTGAATCTACAGTATTTGCGAGATTGTTTCCTGTCATTTCGGATTCCTGAGGCGAGCTGTTGCCGACCGATCGATCGATAATGCTTCCCTGTTCAGTAATTGTTTCACTGTGTACACCATTATTTGAAACCCGCTCCATTTCCCTATGCACCATTACCAAATTACCACTTTGAATGTCTGTTAATTCATTACACAGTGGTGCTGATAAGCTACGCTCGTCGCCACTATTATTTCTCAGTTTACTTTGTAGCCTAGTGTTACGTTTTTCACACGCCATTATTGTCACAATATTTCACACGACAACACAGAAAAACACAATTTGAAGAGCAAAAATAAGAGAACACATTAACATAGCACTGAAAATAATATCTAGTTAATTGCAGCTGCGAAATACTAGGTGCAAATCTACATGCATGCCACAACTGTGTACAACAATGAAAAACTACAACTACAATGGAAATTCCGCGCTGGCAATAAACAAAAGCTACACTAATTACACAAACTACAAGAAAAAAATCAGAAGATTCCATTGAGGTATCCTCGGCTAAGGGTCTACATATGAAACGTCCCCTTTTGAAAAAATAGTACATGACTGTGCTTAAACTGACACACAATATTTTTAGCGCAACGCAATCTGACTTTCAAAAAATCCCTACGAAAGAATGGCCCTGACTAACGTTAACCTATACCTTTCACAAATCACTTACCTCACAAAAATCTTCGTTACTCAAGCTACTGCAATACAGCGAGCGCCACTACTGCCAGCTAAATGAAAGATTCAAACTACAGAAGGCCCTAACTACTGATAGGCATAGTTAGCAAATGAAAGATTTTAATAGAGAACAAACAATGTATTTACCTTAATAGTCGTAATATATATAGCAGTTCATGACAAATTACAAAGCTCCGCCATCTCTCTCCCCACATCCACCACTGCTGGTGGCTCACCTCCAACTGCGCAACGCTATGCGCTGTTCACATCCAGCTGCCGCTGCCCAACACTACAATGGCAGACAACAATGCAAACTACCCACAGACTGCACACAGCACAGCCAGTGATTTTTCATATAGAGCGCTACGTGGCGTTACCAATAAGAAAACATAAACAGCCTACTTACAATGGTTCGAATGGCTCTGAGCACTATGGGACAACTGCTGTGGTCATCAATCCCCTAGAACTTAGAACTACTTAAACCAACTAACCTAAGGACTTCGCACACATCCATGATCGAGGCAGGATTCGAACCTGCGACCGTAGCGGTCGCGCGGTTCCAGACTGTAGCGCCTAGAAGTGCTCGGTTACCCCGGATGGCCCTTGGTGCAGGTCTTATTACATTCGACGGCACATTGGGCAACCTGCGGACCGGATGGGGATGATGAATACAGCAAAACACCCAGTCCCTCAGCGGAGAAAATCCCCGACCCAGCCGGGAATCGAATCCGCCCCCCCTTTTTTTTTAATTGTTCTCATTTTGTTCAATTTTGTTCGTTGCATTTGTTCGGTGCGGATGTCCCAGGATACCCGTTCAAGTTCAGTGTTGAGCCGTTTACTCAGTTTTTTATTACAGAGGGCAGCTTACCCTCTGACCGAACACGCTGAGCTACCGTGCCGGCATTTAGGACGGCAGTCCGTCACGCTGACCATTCAGCTACTGGGGCGGACGTTCCCGTCAGATCACCGACAACAAATGTTGTGGGGATTCGGTAGCCCTAGGATGGGTCACCATTTGGGTCTACCGAGTGTTCTTTACCAGAGGGGTGCAATCAGCCTTTTTGAGGCCAACTGAGGAGCTGTTTAACCGAGAAGTTGCGGCTCCTATCACGAAAACTGACAGCAGCTGGAAGAGTGGTGTACCGACCACGTGGCCCTCCGTACCCACATCGGGTGTCGCCCAAAGGCTGAGGATGACGCGGCGGCCGGTCGGTGCCGTTGGTTCTCCAAGGACTGCTCGGACCGTTTCCTTGTTTTATGCATATAGGATAGATTTTCGCTATCTTTCTCGCTCGTCGGTTGTATTGTAGGATGTAACCACCCGTAGATTGGAAGTACATTACAAAGTGCGTTAGTACTGAAATCCTCAATTTGTTTTAAAATACAGAAAACGGGCGGGGTCACAGCAAACTTACGATATCAGATGAAGAAGAAACTTTGACAATGGTCCTTGACAGAAAATATAAATTTGGTTGATACACCTGTCAGGTTGTGGACTCGGGACAACAACAGTATCTTTGATTTTCTGTTACTCCAGGTGAAACATTCATACCATCCGAAAGTAAAGAAGCGGGGAAATTATCAACTTGTGACTTTGCGGTCTTGCTAACAATGCACCGTCTCTTTCGCCTTCGCAGTGTTTCTTGGAGACAATATGACCAATTTCTGCCTCAGCCTGAACCCCATATCGGTCGTGCTCTACCTCTTCACCTCTACTAGTTTCATTTTTTTGTTGTAATTGCACGTTTCCTACAGGAAGCAATAGCAACAAAAAGCTGAAAACCGGTTATTTCAGAAACTGGTTATTTTGAACTCTTTTAATAGGTGAAACTGGAGACAAAACGAGCCAGTGTAACCGAAAACCGGTTCTTTCACCAGTAATAGCTGTCCTTATGCCTAATACGGCGTAGAAGTGCCGTTTGTAATATTTCCGAAACCCTCTCACGGCTGACTACTTCCATTATGAATCTAACAATTGTGTCGATCATACAATGTAGGGTTCTACAATCGGTATTTGCGATATTGGTAGTAATTGATTTCTGGGCATGAAACAGTGATCCCAGTCATAATGCTCTGCATAAGGGGCTCCGGAAAGGCTCAAAATCATGAAAAGTTCAATTTTTACTTTTTTGCGTTTTCTGAATCTGCAGACTATTACCTTTTAATAGATACATAATTTATTCAATTCCGAAGACTACAACTATTTTTAATTTTTTTTGAAAAGTGTTCTACATGGGAGTGACCCTCTGTGGCGCTGTTAAACTCCTGTCAAATGGTGTTATTATTAACGTCCGTGTTCATCAGGTACATTTTAGTGATGGGAGATAAAGTATGTGTTTGGCTATCCTGTGATGGTTCAATATATATCGCTGTTGTGATTGTCGATTGTTTCATGTTTATTTACTCTGTCGTTATCTCGCAAATATTCGTATATAATTCTGTTTCTTGAGTCTCTGTTTTGTTGAAGTATAATAATGAGTAAAAGTAAAGTTATTAGAAATCCTCTGAAGGCTTTTAAGAAAAGGAGAAATGTTGGAAAGCCAAAGATATGTGTTATTACTGTAAAAAATAAAGACGATAACCAAGTGAGTGAACCTGACCTCTCAAGTACACCTGCCCATAGCAGTCAAAGTGGGAAAGAAAATACTTCACAGAAGAAGCTTGGTTCAATGAGTGAAAACTATGAATGTTTTATGGGCGAATCGGATGTGAATGAAATATTTGATATGTCGGTTCTCAAAGGAATTTTTTCAAACTTTGTAAGATGTATTCATTGTAGTGAAGTTGGTCTGGAACTCTCCATAATAAAGCACGTAGGACTTGCTAGTGAAATACAACTGAAATGTGATAAGTATTCATACATGACCACCTTTTGGAACAGTGTTGCAGTAACTGCAACTGAAGAAAATGGTAGCAAAATCTACGAGCACAACAACGAGCGATGCTTGCTTTAGACAAGGAACGCCTTCGGGCTGCAGACAGGGCTGTAAAGAGTCTAGAAATACAAGCAAGAGTAAACAGGAGGAGGAACAAGAGGAAGCTGGAGGAGGAGTTTGCAGAGAATGAAGATAATCCATCCTATGGACCTGGAATGCACTAAAAAGTTAATCCAATCTTTGTCGCTCGATTCCCAAAACTTTTATTTTCTCATACTAATTACATGTTTTCTAAGGATCTTCCAAACATATTTGTTTCAAACTTTCAGTAAATGTTACACAGTACCTTCTGCATAATTTAACACAGCCTTTTTCCAAAAAACTGTATATTTTTGAATATATAAATAAAAAATTGGAAAAAAATGGTTGTGAATTTTCATTACAATTGAAAAAAAATCATCTTTAATAACTGAACTAAAATTTTGTAAAATCCCTGTGTTAAGTTGTAGCCCATATTCCAATAAATAATCTGTAAAAAGTTCAACTTCCTACCTCAAATACTTTGTGAGGAAAGATGTAATTTATAAGGGTTATTTTAACATTGCACGTATAGGGCGTTCCGGAGCCCCTTAACGTTTCGTCTTCCACTGATGGTGCTTTCAGCAAAAGCTTTAATGACTCAGAAAGCTCCTACAGACTGAAAACAAGTACAGGAAACCGAACTGTTCGTAGACATCCATCCAACGGTCGGTTCATGACGTCGTCAGGCCGCTGCCTAAGATCGCAGAGTCGCGCCGGTGTATGCTGTGGAGCTTGTAGAAGGGAAGAGTTGGCGCTCTATCTTTTAGTAAGCGCCAGGGTTCACTCCGTGCCTAGCTCCAGTCCATTTTCTTGTCAGTTGAAGTTGTATTTGTGCTTATGAATTTCAATGGCTTCTGTCTACATGCTAGCGCTTTTAGTAAAAGATACTCTAGAAAGCACAGTGTCAGATAAAGGTATTTGATGGTTTCCCAGTCCTAGAGTGTCATCTGCTATTGCTGGCTAACCCGTCTTGCTCTTTCTCTTGTGTTCCTGGTGGTAGGTATTATTCTACTTCTTGTACTTCCAATGAAAAATGGCCACAAGCGCATGGGATCTTACATACTCCTACTGTGGAAATGGTGAGTATAGGGTCTTTCCGGTGTACAAATGTTTTATGCACTTTTCCTGTTCATTTAAAACAGTATCAGTACCGTATTTTATGAGCGTTTTGCTTACGCGATCTGTGACAATTTTCACAAATTGAAAGAAAACTTCCCGTTCAGCTGGATCTTTCTCACTGGAAACCCTCGACCCTTTAGAATGTTCCGCCCTATTTATCTCTTTGTCACAGTAGTCGCTACTTCTGTAGATGATCGAGCTTGTCCTCCGAGTGCTATAGTTCACAGATTCCTTTAGCCCTGTCTGCTAACGTTTTGATCACTCATCATTTCTGGTTGGGATGCAGACTGGAATTTTAGTGAAAGTATCTGGGCTTTCTGTACACTCTGTGCCGTAAAGCTCCGTCAGGTATTCTAATTAAATGTACATTCAAAAACGAAAATTGACTCGCTTTCTCTTTTTTTCATAGTGTACCTTATATTGGGCAGAAAATTTAGAAATTCAGCGTTCTTTTTCTCGATGAGGCAGTATATTGAAGGTATCATCCACATACTAAAGCCTTCTGAGTGGTTAAAGCCTCTTAATGAAGTCTCCATCAGTGAAAGACGAAACGTTAGGCAGAGAATTCGCTTTGCAACGTTGTATAATGCCCAGTAATCAAATATCAGAAATTGCGTTGTTGCCCAACACAATGCAAATACACCGGCTGACTCTGAGAGGATGTGGAACGACAAACCTTAGTTGTAAGTTCGTCGTAACGAGCTGTTGCCAAAAAGCAATTTGACAGGGGTGCCTGGCATCATATAGACACTGACCGGTCTGCCAGTACTTTTCCAACCTGTGAAACTCATCTCACACTACCTCCAGTGCAGCTGTTGGTACGTTGCACTACAGGAGGTGAATTCTGTCGAGTTAAGTTGTATCACACTCAAACTGAGAGAATTTTAATGTAAGTGTGGATGCAGAGAAAGTAAATTTGGAGGAAGTGATGTACGAGGGCAGTTCAATAAGGAATGCAACACTTTTTTTTTCTAGGCCAATTTTGGTTGAAAAAACCGGAAATTTCTTGTCGAATATTTTCAAACATTCCCGCTTCGTCCCGTATAGTTTCATTGACTTCCAACACGTGGCAGCGCTGTACGGAGCTGTTAAAATGGCGTCTGCAACGGATGTGCGTTGCAAACAACGGGCAGTGATCGAGTTTCTTTTGGCGGAAAACCAGGGCATCTCAGATATTCATAGGCGCTTGCAGAATGTCTACGGTGATCTGGCAGTGGACAAAAGCACGGTGAGTCGTTGGGCAAAGCGTGTGTCATCATCGCCGCAAGGTCAAGCGAGACAGTCTGATCTCCCGCGTGCGGGCCGGCCGTGCACAGCTGTGACTCCTGCAATGGCGGAGCGTGCGAACACACTCGTTCGAGATGATCGATGGATCACCATCAAACAACTCAGTGCTCAACTTGACATCTCTGTTGGTAGTGCTGTCACAATTGTTCACCAGTTGGGATATTCAAAGGTTTGTTCCCGCTGGGTCCCTCGTTGTCTAACCGAACACCATAAAGAGCAAAGGAGAACCATCTGTGCGGAATTGCTTGCTCGTCATGTGGCTGAGGGTTACAATTTCTTGTCAAAGATTGTTACAGGCGATGAAATATGGGTTCATCACTTCGAACCTGAAACAAAACGGCAATCAATGGAGTGGCGCCACACCCACTCCCCTACCAAGAAAAAGTTTAAAGCCATACCCTCAGCCGGTAAAGTCATGGTTACAGTCTTCTGGGACGCTGAAGGGGTTATTCTGTTCGATGTCCTTCCCATGGTCAAACGATCAACTCTGAAGTGCATTGTGCTACTCTTCAGAAATTGAAGAAACGACTTCAGTGTGTTCGTAGGTACAAAAATCTGAACGAACTTCTCCCTCTTCATGACAACGCAAGACCTCACACAAGTCTTCGCACCCGAGAGGAGCTCACAAAACTTCAGTGGACTGTTCTTCCTCGTGCACCCTACAGCCCCGATCTCGCACCGTCGGATTTCCATATGTTTGGCCCAATGAAGGACGCAATCCGTGGGAGGCACTACGCGGATGATGTAGAAGTTATCGATGCAGTACGACGTTGGCTCCGACATAGACCAGTGGAATGGTACCGTGCAGGCATACAGGCCCTCATTTCAAGGTGGCTTAAGGCCGTAGCATTGAATGGAGATTACGTTGAAAAATAGTGTTGTGTAGCTAAAAGATTGGGGAATAACCTGGTGTATTTCAATGCTGAATAAAACAACCCCTGTTTCAGAAAAAAATGTGTTGCATTACTTATTGAACTGCCCTCGTATGTTGTGGAGGCCCTCTGTCCCAAGACTAAGTGGCTGTGCAGTCTCAATTACCTCAAAACACTATGAAAGACAGGGCACATTAAAATGCGCCGAGCCTGCTTAAACGCGAGTATGGCGTAATCGGACCACTCTTGAAACTCTACCCAAGTACGAGTTTTTGATTTACAATTGCCACAGCGCAGCCAATCTATGAAGTGTCAATGCCATTAGCGCTCTTAGTCATGTAGGATTTCTCATTACCTTGTCAGGATTGTCAGGAAACCCGTGAAGAAGTAATTTGATTTCCTCCAAGTTAATAATTATAACAAATAGTAAATTGCCACCAAATGGTCTTTGGGGAAGGCAATATGGCAACAATTGAGTAGTTAACAATTTGCCAGTACGATACGCAAACCTATCTTCACACTCGTGCCACACACGCCATGAGTTGTGTTCTTTAACTATTCTTTTTTTTGACTCGGCAGTTTGCCTCCAGCAGAAATATACTGATAACACGGTTTTAAAGCTCACTGCCGGCACAAATTTAATTACACTACGTTACTGGCACAGCATGTGCCAAAACAAAGCTTACTGCGCAGTCTTTAGACAGCGACACTTTTCGAGCGTCCGTCACTTTCGATCCCGAGCTCCGTCTTTTCTGACAATGGAATATCACTGCAGTCCTCATTACAACAATGACGTCAGACGCTATAGTCTACCAAATATTCTCTGCTTTTAATTATGTCACTGTCTACTGTTTCCTGAACTTCAGGCAATCTGCAAGCAATACTTCAGTAAATCCTGCGAATTTGGTTTTGTCCACCACAATAAGGTGTAAGGTGGACTACTTTTCCTGTGAGCAGAGTTCGTCCACAGGGGCCAAAATGAAGGGGTGTCCGCCCCTCTGTACTAAAAGTACGTCTTACCTTTTACTTTGGGATCCTTCTCAGTACCCCCGTGACTGACCTTCTCTTTCCAGGCCCTGTGGCATTCGCGCGCAATGATCACTGGCGATATTTGTTGTCGCCAACTGCTTGTACACCGAACGCGCCATCGGGTCCCCTGACGCTTACCTTCAGTTATTCTGATACGATCAATAAATGAAAACGCCGATATCAGCACTAAATAAACTCAGATCGTAATGCTCTTTTCACCATTTTTAGTGTAATAAAATACTCAAACTTTCCTTAACCATTTAGCTTACAGTTTGTTTCCTTTATTTCCGAATTTCAGTACGTAGAGTGTTATGACAGCACATCTCACGTTGAAATTCAAAACAGCTGCCAGTCGTCTCGGAATGGATAAATAGGGGTCCTACATAGCTTTTAATGGAATCTTATAACGTGATTCATACAAATTGGTGGTAAGATCAGGTAACGATGATCGAGGTTGATAGCGAACAAGCATGCATCTCTCTAACGTAGTCCACAAAGGCTTTGTACGAGGTCCGGTGACTGTGCTGACCAGGGGAGACAGAAAAGTTCATCCTCCTGCTCACAAACGCACTTGTGGACGATACCAGCTGTGTGAAGAGGGCCCCTGTCGTCTTAGTACACAGCATCATCATTGAGGAGCAGCCAAAATGATCACGTATCGTAACTGAGGAAAACATTGCAAGCCAAGACCGCTGCAAAATCATTTATTGTATTTTCATCATCGAATTTTATGCTCTAAAATGATCTTCATGGTATTGCGACGTGCGTATGCAGTGTGAAGCGACTTGTCACTCTGATGGACAATTTGGGGCAAAAACTTTAAGGCATAAGATCCAATTACAACAGCATAGCTCCGTCGAAGCAGGTCATCCAATAAAATGATTTTATAGCGATTTTTGCTTGTGTTAAATTCGCTAGAGATACAGGCGAAATATGTTACATATACGTGTAAAATATGTTAAATATACCTGAAATGTGTTTGACACCTACAGGGTGTTTCAAAAATGACCGGTATATTTGAAACGGCAATAAAAACTAAACGAGCAGCGATAGAAATACACCGTTTGTTGCAATATGCTTGGGACAACAGTACATTTTCAGGCAGACAAACTTTCGAAATTACAGTAGTTACAATTTTCAACAACAGATGGCGCTGCGGTCTGGGAAACTCTATAATACGATATTTTCCACATATCCACCATGCGTAGCAATAATATGGCGTAGTCTCTGAATGAAATTACCCGAAACCTTTGACAACGTGTCTGGCGGAATGGCTTCACATGCAGATGAGATGTACTGCTTCAGCTGTTCAATTGTTTCTGGATTCTGGCGGTGCACCTGGTCTTTCAAGTGTCCCCACAGAAAGAAGTCACAGAGGTTCATGTCTGGCGAATAGGGAGGCCAATCCACGCCGCCTCCTGTATGTTTGGGATAGCCCAAAGCAATCACACGATCATCGAAATATTCATTCAGGAAATTAAAAACGTCGGCCGTGCGATGTGGCCGGGCACCATCTTGCATAAACCACGAGGTGTTCGCAGTGTCGTCTAAGGCAGTTTGTACCGCCACAAATTGACGAAGAATGTCCAGATAGCGTGATGCAGCAATCGTTTCAGATCTGAAAAATGGGCCAATGATTCCTTTGGAAGAAATGGCGGCCCAGACCAGTACTTTTTGAAGATTCAGGGACGATGGGACTGCAACATGGGGCTTTTCGGTTCCCCATATGCGCCAGTTCTGTTTATTGACGTAGCCGTTCAGGTAAAAATAAGCTTCGTCAGTAAACCAAATGCTGCCCACATGCATATCGCCGTCATCAATCCTGTGCACTATATCGTTAGCGAATGTCTCTCGTGCAGCAATGGTAGCGGCGCTGAGGGGTTGCCGCATTTGAATTTTGTATGGATAGAGGTGTAAACTCTGGCGCATGAGACGATATGTGGACGTTGGCGTCATTTGGACCGCAGCTGCAACACGGCGAACGGAAACCCGAGGCCGCTGTTGGATCACCTGCTGCACTAGCTGCGCGTTGCCCTCTGTGGTTGCCGTACGGGGTCGCCCTACCTTTCCAGCACGTTCATCCGTCACGTTCCCAGTCCGTTGAAATTCTTCAAACAGATCCTTTATTGTATCGCTTTCCGGTCCTTTGGTTACATTAAACCTCCGTTGAAAACTTGGTCTTGTTGCAACAACACTGTGTTCTAGGCGGTGGAATTCCAACACCAGAAAAATCCTCTGTTCTAAGGAATAAACCATGTTGTCTACAGCACACTTGCACGTTGTGAACAGCACACGCTTACAGCAGAAAGACGACGTACAGAATGGCGCACCCACAGACTGCGTTGTCTTCTATATCTTTCACATCACTTGCAGCGCCATCTGTTGTTGAAATTTGTAACTACTGTAATTTTGAAAGTTTGTCCGTCTGAAAATGTACTGTTGTCCCAAGCATATTGCAACAAACGGTGTATTTTTATCGCTGATCATTTAGTTTTTATTGCCGTTTCAAATATACCGGTCATTTTTGAAACACCCTGTATGTACGAGAGCGAATCCACGAGTAAAATGCTCATGCTAAACCTCTAAAACTATTTCAGTCAAATTTGGTACATTCATTAGTTACCATTTTTGGGAAGAATCACTAGCTTTCTATAGCGAAGGAGTGATGACATGGAGAGGGATGGAAGGAGTAGATGGACAGAGATGTGCGGGAGGGGAAGGAGGATATGATAACAGGTATGACACAGAGAGGGGTGAGGTGGAGAGGGGCGAGGAAGAGATGCCAAAGAGGAGGAGGGAGGACGAGATGGCATTAGAGGGAGGGGAGGAAATGGAATGAGAGGGTGGAGGAGATGAAGAGAGTGGTAGAAGAAGACGGACAGAGTGAGTGGAATTTGGAGATGAAGAGAGAGTGGGGCTGGTGGAGGTGGACAGAGACTGGAGGGAGAAGGAGAGAGAGAGAGAGAGAGAGAGAGAGAGAGAGAGAGAGAGAGAGAGAGAGAGAGAGGGTGGGGGGGAGAGACGGAGAGATGGAAGAAAGAGAAGGTGCACAAGAGAAGGTGCACTGACAGAAGATTGATATAAATACATGGGCAACTCCGAGTACTGAATATCCTGGACAAAATTTGAAAATTATTGTTGTCCTTTATCTATCTGTGAAACTTAAAAGAAATAACTAGTATGAGATTGGAATGTATTTTTATCTACCTGGGATGGGCGGTATGTCCCCTCAGGAGAGCCTCACAGGTCAGACTTGGCCATCTATTCTTTTCCTTGTGTGTCCGTGACATCTCATCGATTGTGTCCTACCGTAAATATAATTTCCGTACCGACAATCTACAGCTTTACCTAATGACAAGCCTAGAGACATCAATACTGGAAGAATCCAGACAAAATAACTAGTATTCAGTAGTAGGATGGCCGCAGAACCTTGGACTTCATTGGACTGCAGGTAGGTCACAAATAATTTCTATATTCCCTCAGAAATTAGTAACTTGTGATTGCCCGCCCGGTTAGCCGTTTGGTCTAACGCGCTGCTTTCTGGGCGGGAAGGCGTGCCGGTCCCCGAGACGAATCCGCCCCGGGGATTAGTGTCGAGTTCCGGTCTACCGGCCTGTCTGTAGATGGTTTTATGGTGGTTTTTCATCTGCCTCGACGAAAGCTGACTGGTTCCCCTTATTCCGACTCAATTACACTATGTCGGCGATTGCTGCGCAAACACTGTCTCCACGTACGGGTACACCATAATTACACTCCTGGAAATTGAAATAAGAACACCGTGAATTCATTGTCCCAGGAAGGGGAAACTTTATTGACACATTCCTGGGGTCATATACATCAAATGATCACACTGACAGAACCGCAGGCACATAGACACAGGCAACAGAGCATGCACAATGTCGGCACTAGTACAGTGTATATCCACCTTTCGCAGCAATGCAGGCTGCTATTCTCCCATGAAGACGATCGTAGAGATGCTGGATGTAGTCCTGTGGAACGGCTTGCCATGCCATTTCCACCTGGCGCCTCAGGTGGACCAGCGTTCGTGCTGGACGTGCAGACCGCGTGAGACGACGCTTCATCCAGTCCCAAACATGCTCAATGGGGGACAGATCCGGAGATCTTGCTGACCAGGGTAGTTGACGCACACCTCCTAGAGCACGTTGGGTGGCACGGGATACATGCAGACGTGCATTGTCCTGTTGGAACAGCAAGTTCCCTTGCCGGTCTATAAATGGTAGAACGATGGGTTCGATGACGGTTTAGATGTACCGTGCACTATTCAGTGTCCCCTCGACGATCACCAGTGGTGTACGGCCAGTGTAGGAGATCGCTCCCCACACCATGATGCTGGGTGTTGGCCCTGTGTGCCTCGGTCGTATGCAGTCCTGATTGTGGCGCTCACCTGCACGGCGCCAAACACCCATACGACCATCATTGGCACCAAGGCAGAAGCGACTCTCATCGCTGAAGACGACACGTCTCCATTCGTCCCTCCATTCACGCCTGTCGCGACACCACTGGAGGCGGGCTGCACGATGTTGGGGCGTGAGCGGAAGACGGCCTAACGGTGTGCGGGACCGTAGCCCAGCTTCATGGAGACGGTTGCGAATGGTCCTCGCCGATACCCCAGGAGCAACAGTGTCCCTAATTTGCTGGGAAGTGGCGGTGCGGTCCCCTACGGCACTGCGTAGGATCCTACGGTCTTGGCGTGCATCCGTGCGTCGCTGCGGTCCGGTCCCAGGTCGACGGGCCCGTGCACCTTCCGCCGACCACTGGCGACAACATCGATGTACTGTGGAGACCACACGCTCCACGTGTTGAGCAATTCGGCGGTACGTCCACCCGGCCTCCCGCATGCCCACTATACGCCCTCGCTCAAAGTCCGTCAACTGCACATACGGTTCACGTCCACGCTGTCGCGGCATGCTACCAGTGTTAAAGACTGCGATGGAGCTCCGTATGCCACGGCAAACTGGCTGACACTGACGGTGGCGGTGCACAAATGCTGCGCAGCCAGCGCCATTCGACGGCCAACACCGCGGTTCCTGGTGTGTCCGCTGTGCCGTGCGTGTGATCATTGCTTGTACAGCCCTCTCGCAGTGTCCGGAGCAAGTATGGTGGGTCTGACACACCGGTGTCAATGTGTTCTTTTTTCCATTTCCAGGAGTGTATTTTCTCTGCCACGCAAACATTTGGAGTTACACTCTTGTGGTGTGAGACGTTCCCAGGGTGGGAGGGGGTGGGAAGGCGGAGGACGGGGAGGTCCACTGGAAGCCGAACCGCGGTGTGGGGCGGTGGTGGGGCGAGTGGACTACTGTAGCCTGTCGTGGGGTTGTGAAACGCTGAGTTCTACGGCGGGGACGAAGTCTCTGCCTCGTTTCTTTGTCCACAGTTCAATACAATGCAATAAAACTTGTGATTTCGGTGAACAGCAGTCGCTTGTATTATGCAAAAGATCACCGTACCTAATCAGAAAATGACGTAGAGCTTGGGTGTTATTTTGGGTAGGAATCTCGTCTTGGTAGAAAATAGTGTCGCGACGTGCTGAAAGACTTTCGCTTGTTACTGGTGAGTTACATTTAAACAGCCCTCACGTATTGAGACACAGTCGTGTTTCGATTGCCCGACTGCTGCCTACAAAGCGGTACGAAGAACGATCTATAATCACGGTACATGTGGTCAGAAAGTCGCCAGTTCCTCCAGAAGTTATTGCCTGTAGACGACGCCTGATGAAACTGTTGTTTCTTTATTCAAGCAGCTTCTGATTTGGTCTCGTAAGGCTGACTGGACACTTTTCCAGATCGCCGTGCTACTGGTCCAATGATTACGTTTGTCCTGATCGCCAAATATCGGGTTTGTGTTACAACATTTGACAAAATAGAGAAAAGATGAGAATGGCGGAGTGAGGGTGAATAGCATACACTGATACGTCGAAATATTATGACCACTACCCACCGCAACGTTGATTGCCACCTGGTGGCGTGATGGCTTAGCGGACACGTGTCGCGGTAGCAGAAGTATGTAAGCGGAGCAGAGATCACCCTAGCGAAGATATGGGCTGCAAATGGGCAGCCAATTTTTAAGAAAGATCAGATTATTATTATGTAAAGCCTGTGAACGGGTATCTCGGAAACGGCTGAGCTGGTCGAATGTTCACGTGCTTTTGTCATAAGCATCAACGGAAAAATGTAGAAAGATAGTGAAATTACCACAAGACGCTACATTGTTGGGCGTCCACGACTCTTGACATAACGTGGAGGTCGCAGGTTGGTATGCCTTGTTAAGTATGATAGATGATGATCTGTGGTATCTCTGCCAAAAGAGCACAACGCAGGTCCACACAGACGTCTTTCGGAGAACAACCGTTAATTATACGAGGGCAGTTCAATAAGTAATGCAACACATTTTTTTTCTGGGCCAATTTAGGTTGAAAAAACCGGATATTTCTTGTGGAATATTTTCAAACATTCCCGCTTGGTCTCGTATAGTATCATTGACTTCCGACAGGTGGCAGCGCTGTACGGAGCTGTTAAAATGGCGTCTGTAACGGATGTGCGTTGCAAACAACGGGCAGTGATCGAGTTTCTTTTGGCGGAAAACCAGGGCATCTCAGATATTCATAGGCACTTGCAGAATGTCTACGGTGATCTGGCAGTGGACAAAAGCACGGTGAGTCGTTGGGAAAAGCGTGTGTCATCATCGCCGCAAGGTCAAGCAAGACTGTCTGATCTCCCGCGTGCGGGCCGGCCGTGCACAGCTGTGACTCCTGCAATGGCAGAGCGTGCGAACACACTCGTTCGAGATGATCGACGGATCACCATCAAACAACTCAGTGCTGAACTTGACATTTCTGTTGGTCGTGCTGTCACAATTGTTCACCAGGTGGGATATTCAAAGGTTTGTTCCCGCTGGGTCCCTCCTTGTGTAACCGAACACCATAAAGAGCAAAGGAGAACCATCTGTGCGGAATTGCTTGCTCGTCATGTGGCTGAGGGAGACAATTTCTTGTCAAAGGTTG
Organism: Schistocerca serialis cubense; assembly: GCF_023864345.2. Taxonomy (NCBI): domain Eukaryota; kingdom Metazoa; phylum Arthropoda; class Insecta; order Orthoptera; family Acrididae; genus Schistocerca; species Schistocerca serialis. The sequence goes on along the minus strand of NC_064647.1, from coordinate 215,654,940 downwards.
TTACAGGCGATGAAACATGGGTTCATCACTTCGAACCTGAGACAAAACGGCAATCAATGGAGTGGCGCCACACCCACTCCACTACCAAGAAAAAGCTTAAAGCCATACCCTCAGCCGGTAAAGTCATGGTTACAGTCTTCTGGGACGCTGAAGGGGTTATTCTGTCCGATGTCCTTCCCCATGGTCAAACGATCAACTCTGAAGTGTGTTGTGCTACTCTTCAGAAATTGAAGAAACGAATTCAGCGTGTTCGTAGGCACAAAAATCTGAACGAACTTCTCCTTCTTCATGACAACGCAAGACCTCACACAAGTCTTCGCACCCGAGAGGAGCTCACAAAACTTCAGTGGACTGTTCTTCCTCATGCACCCTACAGCCCCGATCTCGCACCGTCGGATTTCCATATGTTTGGCCCAATGAAGGACGGAATCCGTGGGAGGCACTACGCGGATGATGAAGAAGTTATTGATGCGGTACGACGTTGGCTCCGACATCGACCAGTGGAATGGTACCGTGCAGGCAAACAGGCCCTCATTTCAAGGTGGCGTAAGGCCGTAGCATTGAATGGAGATTACGTTGAAAAATAGTGTTGTGTAGCTAAAAGATTGGGGAATAACCTGGTGTATTTCAATGCTGAATAAAACAACCGCCGTTTCAGAAAAAAAATGTGTTGCATTACTTATTGAACTGCCCTCGTACATTATTGAACGTGGGGATTCGCAGCAGACCATCTAAACGTGATCACATTTTCACCCAACGACATCATTAATTACGTTTGCAGCGGTCACGGGACCATCGGTATTTGACCGTCGATCAATGGAAACATGTCGGCTCTTCAGGTAAATTATGGTTTTGCTACAATAGGTCGAAGGTCGTCATCGAGATGAACGGCGGCTCGAAACGTGCAACGTTGGCAGCTGTGAACCACTTGCAACCCTTCATGCATCCTGACAGCGATAACATCTTTCAGCAGTATAACTGACCGTGTCTCGAGCCAGAACCATTCTACAGGTGTTTGAGGAGACTTAGAGTGAACTCACGTTGACGTCGTGGCGACCTATTCCTCCTGATTTAAATCCTATAGAACCCATCTCAGTCGCTATCGGACGCTATAACCGCGCACGCACATCAGAGGCCCGTTATTTACACGAATTACCTGCCCTGCGTGTAGACATGTAATGTCACATAACTCCATTGGTGTAGCAAAAAGCTGTCAGATTCCTGGCACGCAGAATCAGTCTTGTACGTCGTTCCAAATATGAATAAAAAATGCTTTTAACAATGTGGTCACAATGTTTTGGTTCATCAGTGTATCTTGTCATTTTGTAAACATCCCTTTGCAACGTCAGTGCGAAAACTATCTCTTATTATACATGATATGTCACGGTAAACATCTTTTCTGCTAGGCAGCGTTACTGACATTATCAATGCCAAACGACACAACAACATTAATTCAGCTATACGTAATTAAAAAAAGAAAATCTAAACAATGTACGTCAGCTTACGAGGCATGTCCACAAAGTAAGCTCAGTTTGGTTACATAAAACAAACGCGTACAGATACAGAAAAAATATTTATTGTACAAAAATCTACAGCTGTTAAACTACTTTTCTACATAGCTTCCAAAATTTTGTAGGCACTTGTCATAACATGGCACAATTTTATGTATGTCTTCTTCATAGAAGGTTGCCGCCTGAGCATTCAACCATGCGGTAAACATGTTCTTTAAGCTCGTCATCATCGTTCAAGAGTTGACCACTAAGGACAGATTTTAGGTGTAAGAGGAGATGAAAGTAGCTAGGAGCGAGGTCAGGGCTGTACGGAGGATGATCAAACACGTTCTAGTGAATTTCCTGTAAGAGTGGTTTGGTCACATTCGGCCTGTGAGGTCGGGCATGATCGTGGAAAAAAAGTTTTCTAAATTTCAGTTTTTCAGTAACAATTTCATGAATTAGTGGTCGTGAGAGTTGTGGAATTTCCATAGCAAGGGCACTAAATGTAAACTTAAACGGTTGTGCTTAATCTTCTCTTCAATTGCGTGAGCCTGTTCATCAGTAACCACAGACGGGCGTCCACTTCGTTCTTCATTGTGCACTTGACCACGTCCTTCATTGAACAGTCTGACCCATCTTCTAACCACTGAATCACTCATAGCATTTTTTTCGTAAACCTAGCATATTTGCAGATGAATTTCCTTTGGTTTAACTTTCTTTCCATTTAGAAAACGAATCACAGATCTGATTCCACACGCGGCGGCATTTTCATTTACGGCTGACATTATAAAGAAGCACTACAAAGCACGTTTCGGCAGCAGCGATCTGAAAATGGTTTACATGTCTTCTACTTGAGTCAGAGTAACTCCCGCGCAAGCTTGGAACTGCGATTTTATACTATGGACGACCCACGTATTAGTGTAACATATTGCGACCAAAAAAAGGTTCTAGTGTTTGAAGTATCATTTAATTTGAATTACAATTTACCAACTGTAGCTCTTCTTTAACTGAGAAATTACGTATAATTATTCAGAAAGTTCCGCCTACAAGTCCGTGTAATTTTTTTAAAATAACTGCATCATCATTACTGTAATAAGACGTGAGTCCTATAGTTGGTTACGTTTTCGTACCCAAGTCGAACTCCATCATAAATCAGCTGTATATCACGGAGTTATCGTAATAAAAATGGTTTTCTCCCCTTTCCCCATATTTTGCTTTGCTATCTTTTGTCATTTACTGCCACTCAAGATGTAGATCGATGACTTACTAAAACATTGTTTGGATGATGTTAAAAATACAGTTTCTTTTTGTTTACACAATATAATCTTGATATAAGATTGGTTATAAGGTACTGCAGTTGGTAAAATTGTTTTTGATTCAGCAAATAAAGAACAATTACAACATGCATTAAAATAAAACTACCCTCTGCCTGGTTCACGTTCAAAACGAAAGATCAAAGTTTCTTGGGTTATGCAAGAACATAGAAACCATACTAGCACTGGTAAAAATTATATTTCTGACCAAAAGAAGTATACTAATATCAAACATAGGCCTGAATTTGAGGAAGAAGTATCTGAAAAAGTACGTTTGGAGCACGGCATTCCATGGGACTCAGACATGGACTGTGAGAAAACCAGAATAGAAGTGTTAGATACTGGGTGCTACGGATGAATGCTGAGAAGTAGGTGGACTGATAAGGTAAGGAATGAGGATGTTCCTCGCAGAATCAGTGATGAAAGGAGTATATGTAAAACATTGACACGAAGAACGAACAGGATGGTAGTACATATGTTAAGGCATAAAGGAATGACTGCAGATGATAAGAACTCTAGAGGAAGGCAACTATTGGGATACATCCAGTATATAATTGAGGACGTAGGTAGCAAGTGCTACTCTGAGACGAAAAGTTTGGCACAGGAAAGGAAGTAATGGTAGGCCGCAACAAATCAGCGAAAATACTAAAAAGAAAATAAAAAGAAGAAAGCACGTTTTATCTTACTGAAGGGAGTGATTCGCAATGTATCAAAATTAATCTTTTTAACATATCTCACGGGATTTTGGGAGGATTCATATTGAGGAACAAAGGAACTGTATTATGTTATATTGTACATGTCTCAAAAGAAAATAACTGCTTCCATTGGTGGCTTCTAATTTTTATAGCTGGCTGTTTTAATTAGAGTTATACGATAAAATAAAATCTTGTATAAGATTATACATCTTTCGTTCTTGGTGTGTGTGCCTGGCTCTTTCCACAACCGAACTGAATGTTCTACGTTGCGGTAATTTTGATACAGCTCTGTTATAGTGTCTTGGTAAATAAAAAGAAACTGGTGACCAAGACAAATGTATTACCATTCGTAGAATTACAACTACCCAGGTGCAGACGTGAGAACTGCGGTGGTGACCAAAGTCCCCTTTGGCATTAGCAGTGGCTTTGCTGGTGTTAGGCGAGAGCTTATGAGGGGTTTCCGCACCGGGGACCGTTCATTAGCGACCGTAAAAGCGAGCGGTGTGGTATAGGTCAGCTGGCCCGCTGCCTCGGTGACCCCGTGCCCTATGCAGCAGCGAAACGAGCCCCAATTTCGCCGGTATCGTATGGCGCCGCTTACTGGTGCGGCATGGGTAGGTGACAGTACCAGGAACGGCTCTCTTTGACGCCCTGCAGTCGCCGGTGGCTAGGAATGCGTTAACACCACACGTTATTATATCGCGCGACATGAAACTGTTCCTTGGTGACTCTAACTCCACAGTAAGCTACAGATGGGTGAACTCATTAATCTTGCGGAACTATTTCACTGGTGACACAGCTGTTTTGGGAATTGTGCATTTTTAGTCGTTCACCATTCCTTTTTTTAATTTTCTTCTTTTTTTTTACGTGGATGTGTAGCTGTATACGTGTTCGAAAAAGATCATAATGGAAACTAGAAGTACTGTACCCAATAAGAAGAGCCTTCCGAAATGCCTTCACAAAAGAAGACGAAGTAAATATTCCAGAATTCGAATCGAGAACAGCTGCCAACATGAGTAACGTAGAAGTAAATATTCTCGGAGTGGTGAAGCAACTAGAATCACTTAATAAAAGCAAGTTTTCTGGCCCAGACTGTATTCCAATTAGGTTCCTTGCGGAATATGCTGATGCATAAGCTCCATACTTAAATCATATACAACCGATCGCTCTACGAAAGATCCGTACCAATAGGCTAGAAAGTTGCACAGGTCACACCCATATCCAAGAAAGGTAGTAGAATTAATTCACTAAATGACAGGCCCATATCGTAAACATCGATATCCAACAGGATTTTAGAACATATAATGTGTTCCAACATTATGAATCACCTCGAAGGAAGCGGTCTACTGACACACAGTCAACATGGGTTTAGAAAATATCTTCCTGTGAAACACAACTAGCTCTTTATTTGCATGAAGTATTGAGTGCTGGGTTTAGAAAATATCTTCCTGTGAAACACAACTAGATCTTTATTCGCATTAAGTGTTGAGTGCTATTGACAAGGGGTTTCAGATAGATTCCGTGTTTCTGGCTTTCCGGAAGGCTTTAGACACTGTAACGGCTCGTAGTGAAATTCCGTACTTACGGAGTATCGTCTATTATATGTGACTGGATTTGTGATTTCCTGTCAGAGAGGTCACAGTTCGTAGTAATTGACGGAAAGTCATCGAGTAAAACAGAAGTGATTTCTGGCCTTCCCCCAGGTAGTGTTATAGGCCCTTTGCTGTTCATTATGTATATTAACGATTTGGGAGACAATCTGAGCAGCCGTCTTCTGTTGTTTGCAGATGACGCTGTCGTTTATCAACTAATAAAGTCATCAGAAGATCAAAACAAAACAAAATGATTTTTAAGAAACATCGGAATGGTCCTAAAAGTGGCAGTTGACGCTAAATAACGAAAAGTGTGAGGTCATCCACATGAGTGCTAAAAGGAGCTCCTTAAACTTCGGTTACACGATAAATCAGTGTAATCTAAAAGCCGTAAATTCAACTAAATACCTAGGTATTACAATTAGGAACAACTTGTAAAGAACGCATAGAAAATGTTGTTTGGAATGCTAACGAAAGGTTCATTTTATTGGCGGGACAGTTAGAAAATGTAACAGACCTACTAAGGAGTCTGCCTACACTACTATTGACTGTCCTCCTTTAGAATACTGCTGCGCGGTGTGGGATCCTTACCAGGTAGGACTGACGGAGTACATCGAAAAAGTTCAAATAAAGGCAGCACGTTTTGTCTTATCGCGAAATATGGGAGAGAGTGTCACAGAAATGATACAGTATTTGGGCTGGACGTAATTAAAAGAAAGGTGTTTCTCGTTACAATGGAATCTTCTCACGAAATTCCAATCACAAACGTTCTTCTCCGAATGCGAAAATATTTTGTTGACACCGACCTACATAGGGAGGAACGATCACCACGATAAAATAAGGGAAATCAGAGTTCGTACGGAAAGATATAGGTGTTCATTCTTTCCGCGCGCTATACGAGATTGGAATAATAGAGATTTGTAAAGGTGGTTCGATGAACCCTCTGCCAGGCACATATATGTGATTTGCAGAGTATCCATGTAGATGTAGATGCAGAAGAGATTAACTACGATCTTTAGTATGGAAGTCGGGGGAGGAATGCGGAGCTGTGGTGAGGACGAGGAGTGCGAAATAGATTTGAGATAACGCAACAAGTATCCCGGCTGAAGTTCCTATTAATAGTGTCAGTCACATATTCCGGCATACTTCAGAATGATACCAAACTGATACATTTGTCAGAAAGGTGGGGAATTATGCTAGTCGGTTTGTGAATATCAGTTTTCTTCTAGGGGATGCGTGTGGGGGTGGGGCAGCACGATTGTGACGTGATAATACAGACAAATATTAAGTTGGAGCATCACACTGCCGTCGGGGAAGACTAACAGGATAAAAGGTTGCAAGTGGTTGACCATAATGTTCATGCGATTCACAGGTGTCGTGGTGTCTTTCATTACACTCAAATGGTTCAAATGGCTCTGAGCACTACACCTTAGGTCATCAGTCCCCTAGAACTTAGAACTACTTACACCTAACTAACCTAAGGACATCACACACATCCATGCCCGAGGCAGGATTCGAACCTGCGACCATAGCAGTCCTGCGGTTCCGGACTGCAGCGCCTAGAACCGCACGGCCACCTCGGCCGGCTTTCATTAGATCTGATGGCTTTATTCTCACCCCCATCCCCCAACCTGTAAAAGACCGAGTATTGTGGAAGTGGGAATTTATTTTCTACGACAACTCCCAGTCAGCTCGTTGTTTGGTGACTAGATAGCTGAAGATGCAGCCAAGGTCGAAAATGGGGGAAATTCAGTGTTTAATCGCTGCGAAAAATATGTTGCAGAAATCATGGTGCAGCTCTTTGGTTTACTTGGATTTCGTCCGTTATTTCCGTAACTTCTTTGGTGATTGCTGTTTTATTATACACACCCTAGAAAACCAAAAATCCTTAACATGAATGCACGAATGAATTATCCAAAAGGGACTCAAATAGGTAGATGTGACTGAGCCGTGCGTGGCTCGTGTTCTCGCCATCATGTATTTTACACCCTGTTTTTAAGGTACTTCCGCCTCACTACGTTAATTTAAATTACTGCTGTCACTGCGTTGCTGCTTTGCCTGACCGTGAGTGGCGTTAGCAGCGCGTATCGATATACACTCCTGGAAATGGAAAAAAGAACACATTGACACCGGTGTGTCAGACCCACCATACTTGCTCCGGACACTGCGAGAGGGCTGTACAAGCAATGATCACACGCACGGCACAGCGGACACACCAGGAACCGCGGTGTTGGCCGTCGAATGGCGCTAGCTGCGCAGCATTTGTGCACCGCCGCCGTCAGTGTCAGCCAGTTTGCCGTGGCATACGGAGCTCCATCGCAGTCTTTAACACTGGTAGCATGCCGCGACAGCGTGGACGTGAACCGTATGTGCAGTTGACGGACTTTGAGCGAGGGCGTATAGTGGGCATGCGGGAGGCCGGGTGGACGTACCGCCGAATTGCTCAACACGTGGGGCGTGAGGTCTCCACAGTACATCGATGTTGTCGGCAGTGGTCGGCGGAAGGTGCACGTGCCCGTCGACCTGGGACCGGACCGCAGCGACGCACGGATCCACGCCAAGACCGTAGGATCCTACGCAGTGCCGTAGGGGACCGCACCGCCACTTCCCAGCAAATTAGGGACACTGTTGCTCCTGGGGTATCGGCGAGGACCATTCGCAACCGTCTCCATGAAGCTGGGCTACGGTCCCGCACACCGTTAGGCCGTCTTCCGCTCACGCCCCAACATCGTGCAGCCCGCCTCCAGTGGTGTCGCGACAGGCGTGAATGGAGGGACGAATGGAGACGTGTCGTCTTCAGCGATGGGAGTCGCTTCTGCCTTGGTGCCAATGATGGTCGTATGCGTGTTTGGCGCCGTGCAGGTGAGCGCCACAATCAGGACTGCATACGACCGAGGCACACAGGGCCAACACCCGGCATCATGGTGTGGGGAGCGATCTCCTACACTGGCCGTACACCACTGGTGATCGTCGAGGGGACACTGAATAGTGCACGGTACATCCAAACCGTCATCGAACCCATCGTTCTACCATTCCTAGACCGGCAAGGGAACTTGCTGTTCCAACAGGACAATGCATGTCCGCATGTATCCCGTGCCACCCAACGTGCTCTAGAAGGTGTAAGTCAACTACCCTGGCCAGCAAGATCTCCGGATCTGTCCCCCATTGAGCATGTTTGGGACTGGATGAAGCGTCGTCTCACGCGGTCTGCACGTGCAGCACGAACGCTGGTCCAACTGAGGCGCCAGGTGGAAATGGCATGGCAAGCCGTTCCACAGGACTACATCCAGCATCTCTACGATCGTCTCCATGGGAGAATAGCAGCCTGCATTGCTGCGAAAGGTGGATATACACTGTACTAGTGCCGACATTGTGCTTGCTCTGTTGCCTGTGTCTATGTGCCTGTGGTTCTGTCAGTGTGATCATGTGATGTATCTGACCCCAGGAATGTGTCAATAAAGTTTCCCCTTCCTGGGACAATGAATTCACAGTGTTCTTATTTCAATTTCCAGGATTCTATTACATACATCATTGTGAATTATCACGTTCGTACTCTTTTGTGTTTGAGTTGTCATGTACTCCGTCGTGGCAAGAAAGCGGTTGGTCGGTCGGTCATTGGCTGTCACTTGGTTGAGTCCGCACGAATTAAGTGCAGCTGGACTCACCACCTGTCTTTCCGGAGTGGACGAGGGCAGACCGGTCCCCTGAGGACTCCCGAGTGCTGTTCGCTTAATTATTCCTTGGCAGTGTTAATGTTGTTGTAATTTATTTTAAAAGGTTTCTTGGGGCCTTACTGTATTTTATATTTTCAATTGGGCAAAGTTAATTGAGGGCCTTCAGCACTGGAAACATGCTCGCTGAGTTTCTTTCAAGTCCAAACATTATTGCTTTCTGCTCCTGAAAGGTTATTGAAATTTCCTGTGAAAGATTTTACAAGTTATTTTGTGCCTTCCGCCGATGGTGTTGCAAAAGGGATTTGTAAACTTAATATATTGTTATACCAATTCTTGCAATATATAATTTTTAGAATTTAACCTTGCGGCCTTCAGCCATCTTATTGCGTTTCTCTCTTTCTGTGCACCATGCGGGCCATCACCCCTTTTAGCATCTTAAAACATTGTGGCCTTCTGCCTTAAGTAATCATCATAGTATATTTGGAATTTTGAAGATTTAATCAGGCGGTCTTCAGCCACTCCGCATGCTGATCTTTTATCTTATTCGTAAATTTAACTGTGTGTCATGTCTTTTCAAAATTTAACTTATTCTAAAGCATTTGATTGGAGGCCTTCAGCCGCGAAGCAAATTTAATTCTTTCAAAAGTGTAATTGTGAACTAAATGATAAGAAATTACAATTGTGAAATGAATCCGATCGCAACTCCCTTGGCCCTTTCCACAATCCTAATTAGCTGTTCAGCGGGCGTTTCGGTGACATACATGTAGAAAGAAACAGATTATTAGAATTACAGAAAAAACGGGTGATTTATTCAAGAGAAAGAGTTTCACGAGCAAGTCAGTAACACGTCGGTCCATCTCCGGCCCTCATGCGAACTGTTATCCGGCATGGTATTGAGTGACAGAGTTGTTGGGTGTTCTGCTGACGGACATCATGCGAAATTCTGTCCAGGTGGCGTATTAGATCGTCAAAAGTCCCGAGCTGGTTGTGGGGCACTGCCCATAAAGCTCCAGACGTTCTCAACTGAGGAGAAATCCTGTAACCTTACTGTCAAAGTAGGATTTAGGTTACAGGAAGAGAATCACTAGAAAATTTCGCTGTTTTTGGGCTGGCGTTATCTTGCTGAAATCTAGAAACACGGTGGCTTGCCATGAAGGGGAACAAAACGGGGAGTACAATATTGTTGACGTGTCACTGTGCCGCAAGCCTGTCGCGGATGACAACCAAGCGGTTCATGCTATGAAATGGACTGGTACCCCAGACTATCACACCTGGATGTCGGTCTCTACGGCGGCTGACTATCAGGTTAGTATCCCACCAATATCTGGGGCGTGTCCAGAGAGATCTAACTGCGAAGACGTGTCTGGAGACGGCCCAGACATCCGGGAGTGATGGTCTGGGGTACCAATTCTTTTCGTAGCAGGACCCCTTTCATTGTCATCCGCGGCAGGCTTGCAGCACAGCGATACCTCAACAATATTCTACGCCCTGTTTTGTTGAACCTTGATTGCAAACCATCCTCGGCTTTCATTTCAGCAAGATAATACCTGCCGTCTCTTGGTGAGTGTTTCTACTGTTTGTCTTCATGCATACTAAATCTTATTTTGCCCAGAAAGTTCGCCGGTTGTATCCAGAATTCGGAACGTTTGGACGATTATGGGCAGGACCCCCAACACTGAGCCGGCCGCGGTGGCCGAGCGGTTCTAGGCGCTACAGTCTGGAACCACGCGACCGCTACGATCGCAGGTTCTAATCCTGCCTCGGGCATGGATGTGTGTGATGTCCTTAGGTTAGTTAGGTTTAAGTAGTTCTAAGTTCTAGAGGACTGATGACCTCAGAAGTTAAGTCTCATATTGGGCAGAGCCATTAGAACCATTTTTGAACCCAACACTGAATTTCACACCGCATCCATCAGGAGGACATCCAAAAAATCTATTAATCAGTACCAAGCCGAATAATAGCCTGCATAAAAGGCAGATATGAACCAACGCGTAACTGATTTCCTGATTTCTGAAGCTTGTGCTCTTGAATAAATCACTCAGTTTTTCTGAATTTTTAAGCATCGTCAGTACGTCACATTTACCGATTTCCATCCTATTCGGATAATTCTTTGGCGGTCTACCGTTTTTCTTTTCCTTTGTTTTATTGTGTATACAGGTTGCTCATCCTATGGTATATGCCGATTTCAATTACGCTTCGGAAAAGTTTACTTACGCCATCAAATGCTTGGTTATAGTCTACAAATGCTGTGCGGTTTTCTTTATTGTATTGTGTTTTCTTTTTCTCTGTCAGTTGCTTTATAATGGACACACTGTCGGTACAACATCTGTTCTTCCTAAAATCATCCTGCTCTCCTGGAAAAGGAACACTATTTACCTTGTGTGAAACTTTATAATGTCAAAACAGGACCATTTATTTCGGGATGATCCACATCTGATGACCAGCAGCGATTATTGTCTTCTCTTTTCCTGCGTTGCAGGTGAGTTAAGCAGCAAAACCGCAATCGCGTTTCGATGATGGCATGGCATGTGTCTCAGTTTCGTGATTGCAGCTATCGGTAAGTGGCCCAGCAACAGCTCTAACACTGCAGCTGTGCGGAAGAAAAGATACGAGAATGCAGTTAACGAGAGAAGAATTCAAAGCGAACGGAGACTGGCGATTGAGGTAATTGCAGATCGTAAGAAAAGTGAAGTTATAGACCTCCTCAGTAGAAAAGTGGAACACAGTAGGAGAAATTTAATTTATGTATCTTGGAAAGCAAGTCACTGAGATCAGCCGAGAAATTAATAACTTACTTCTGACTATGAGCTTTTTTCTGTCAAAGAAAGAGTAAGAGGCGAATGATTATCGTCCCTGCCTTGGCGTGGAATCGGTTCCCGATACCTCTTTGCATTTCTCTCTTATGTAAGAACGTCTATTCACCCTCTTGAGGCCAAGTGAGGGGCTACTTGAATAAAAAGCGTTACAACCATCAGGATTCATCTGCTGGGCCTGGAGGCACAGGGTACATAATGATCACGTGTTCAACGATCGTGCACGGTCCAGTCACATTAATTTGACCACCACTCGTATGTCGGAGGTCAACGTGAAATAAAAATCCACAGACGGTAGGTGGCAGCACTAGCAGTGGAGGGAACATAATGTGCGTTGGGGGATGCGGGAAACTGTGAAGTCTGCATCAACTTCGATGTATACACTCCGCAAGTCACAGTACGGTACGTGATGGAGGGTACCCTGTACTAGTCATTTCCATTCCTGCTCCACTCGCAAACAGACCGAGGAAAAATCGGCTATGTGTTGGCTGCAAATTGCCCTAATTTCTCGAATCATGTCTTCTTGTTCCTTATGCGCAGTGAATGTTGGGGCAGTAGACTTATACGGCAATCAGTTTCAAATGCCGGTTCTCTAGATTTTCTGAATGGTGCTTCTCAAAAAAGACGTCACGTTCCTTGAAAGGATTCTCATTTGAATTCTAGAAGCATCTCCGTAACACTTGAAGCTTTCTCGCGAGACGTTGTCATGTTGATTAATCGGGTTTCTGCCGGTTATTCGCGTCTTCCCTGCTCGGTATTTCAACTGCGTGACTCGCAGTCCTATTCAGGTGCTGTCCGATACTGGAATCCAGTGTGGAACGAGTCCGGTATTTATGCCTACGTTGTGCTAGGCGTTCCCTCAGCGGTCCGCGCCGCGTCTGGCGCTCTGTCCGTGGTGCGCGCCGACCACTTCGTCCGATCACCTACCTGTGATCTCGCCACTGACGGAGTCGCAACACCGGAGGGCCGGAAGCAGTATCGTAACATCAACTGGGACCACTTCCGGGACCACCTAGAGGAGCCAGTCGTCGCCATGCCGGACCCAGAGGACGAGGGCGCCGATGCGGCCCTTGCCGCATTCATGCGTCTGAAGGCCGGTTCCCACCAGAGCGCGGCAGCGCGTCGCGCGGCAACGGCAGCGGCAAGCGTTTTCCGCTTTGACGCAGCGGCTCGCGGAATTGGCGTTCCCATCTGGAATCGGCAGACGCTAGTGGTAGCCAATGACGGACAGCCACTGAGGTACGGGGCGGGACCCACCGAAACGACCGGTGTGTTTGAATAACTATAACTTACACCTACGTGAAGGGAAGACGAAGTTGGGTGAAGACATTCCAATTTTTCATTTTCTGTACAATGTACTCTTTCACATATTTCATTATTCATGTCTTCCCATTTCAACATAAACAGATTTCGTGACTACCGTTCATGATTGATCACTATCTCCTAACTCATTGAAACAATGTACGACAAAAGAGATTATTCAGATAGTTAAGCGATACAAAAATTTAAAATATGATAACGGTAGCAGGTACAGGAAAACAGTAAGAACACAAAGGCTTGGGGGAAGGGATGAAAGTGGAAGCCACCTGATAGAATTTCGCACAGAACATAATGTAATCATCGCCAGCACCTTGCTTAAGAATCATGAAAGAATAATACATAATTGGAACAAAGTTTTCGAAACCAGATTTTAAGTTATAAGACATTTCCCGGTGCAGACGCAAACCTACAATACTTTATTGGTTACGAGCTGCAGTTTAGAACTAAAGAGACAGTATACGGTAGCAAATTAAGGAAATGGAACCTCAATAAGTCAAGACCCACAGTTTTTAGATAGTCTTAAAGTTACCGTAATGCAACGACTGACTGAAACAGAGGAAGGAATCAGCTAGAATACGAATGGATATCTTTGAGAGTAGAAGTGGTGAATGCAGCAGAGTATGTGTACGGGAAGAAGGTACAGTAGAATCGCGACGCACGAAGCGGCAGGAGCAGCCACGCCTCGTGAACGAAGGCGCCCACGGGATCAATCCAAGCAGCTCCCACCAGACATGCTCCAGGCCATCCGGGAGAAGAACCGCCTGTTCCGACAGTGGCAGATTACGCTGCAGCCGGCAACGAAGGCCACCATCAACCGCATGCGTCGCAAAATTAAGTACGCAATTGCAAACCACCGCAACCGCGACTGGACTGAAACAATTGCCACTCTCAGGAAACAGGACGGATCCGCCTGGAGGGTGACCAAAGCTTCCTGCAACAACGCCAGCGAGTGCCGCCGCTCCAGGTCGGCGGTGACGTCATCACCGAGCCCGACGCATTGGCCGCCAATTTCACGCCGGTGGAGGACGTCGTGGACGAAGAACACGTCCGTTTGGTGGAACAGCGCCTTCCTGTGTACCTGGCGCACAGAGACGTGGACGACGTCATCGCGGAAGTGCCGGACAATGAGGTCGCGCAACAGCTGGCTGGCCTGCAGACGAGGAAGGCAGGAGTGTGCGACAACATCAGCAACGAGTTGCTGAAGATGCTGCCGCCGAGCGCCGCGCGGCCACTTACGAAGATCTTCAACTCTGTGCTCGGGACATGCAGCTTCCCATCTCCGTGGAAGCATGCGGAAGTTGTGTCCTCAAGGCCGGAAAAGACCTGCAGCTGCCGCAAAACCACAGGCCCATCAGCCTGTTGCCGGCAGTTTCGGTCTTCGAGAGGCTGTACGTCAGGAGGCTGTGGCGACACGTCGGTGAGGAAGGCCTGCTCCGTGACGAACAGTTCGGCTTCAGCAGGGGCCAGCAACTGCATCGACTGGTAGAGCAGGCGATGGGGGCGCTGGAGCGTCGCGAGTATCTTGGGGCGGTACTCCTGGACGTTTCCAGAGCCTTCGACAGCGTGTGGAACGACGGCCTTGTGTATAAACTACGAGGGCAGTTCAATAAGTAATGCAACACATTTTTTTTCTCGGCCAATTTTGGTTGAAAACACCGGAAATTTCTTGTGGAATATTTTCAAACATTCCGCTTCGTCTCGTATAGTTTCATTGACTTCCGACAGGTGGCAGCGCTGTACGCAGCTGTTAAAATGGCGTCTGTAACGGATGTGCGTTGCAAACAATGGACAGTGATCGAGTTTCTTTTGGCGGAAAACCAGGGCATCTCAGATATTCATAGGCGCTTGCAGAATGTCTACGGTAATCTGGCAGTGGACAAAAGCACGGTGAGTCGTTGGGCAAAGCGTGTGTCATCATCGCCGCGAGGTCAAGCAAGACTGTCTGATCTCCTGCGTGCAGGCCGGCCGTGCACAGCTGTGACTCCTGCAAAGGCGGAGCGTGCGAACACACTCGTTCGAGATGATCGACGGATCACCATCAAACAACTCAGTGCTCAACTTGACATCTCTGTTGGTAGTGCTGTCACAATTGTTCACCAGTTGGGTTATTCAAATGTTTGTTCCCGCTGGGTCCCTCGTTGTCTAACCGAACACCATAAAGAGCAAAGGAGAACCATCTGTGCGGAATTGCTTGCTCGTCATGTGGCTGAGGGTGACAATTTCTTGTCAAAGATTGTTACAGGCGATGAAACATGGGTTCATCACTTCGAACCTGAACCAAAACAGCAATCAATGGAGTGGCGCCACACCCACGCCCCTACCAAGAAAAAGTTTAAAGCCATACCCTCAGCCGGTAAAGTCATGGTTACAGTCGTCTGGGACTCTGAAGGGGTTATTCTGTTCGATGTCCTTCCCCATGGTCAAACGATCAACTCTGAAGTGTATTGTGCTACTCTTCAGAAATTGAAGAAACGACTTCAGCGTGTTCGTAGGCACAAAAATCTGAACGAACTTCTCCTTCTTCATGACAACGCAAGACCTCACACAAGTCTTCGCACCCGAGAGGAGCTCACAAAACTTCAGTGGACTGTTCTTCCTCATGCACCCTACAGCCCCGATCTCGCATCGTCGGATTTCCATATGTTTGGCCCAATGAAGGACGCAATCCGTGGGAGGCACTACGCGGATGATGAAGAAGTTATTGATGCAGTACGACGTTGGCTCCGACATCGACCAGTGGAATGGTACCGTGCAGGCATACAGGCCCTCATTTCAAGGTGGCATAAGGCCGTAGCATTGAATGGAGATTACGTTGAAAAATAGTGTTGTGTAGCTAAAAGATTGGGGAATAACCTGGTGTATTTCAATGCTGAATAAAACAACCCCTGTTTCAGAAAAAAAATGTGTTGCATTACTTATTGAACTGCCCTCGTACTTACACAAGGCCTACCGGTGTCGCACGCCCGCCTGCTCAAATCCAACCTGACTGGGCGACGTCGACAGCACACCCATAGCAGCTGGAGTACCGCAAGGGTCCGTCATCGGCCCCTTGCTCTTCTCACTCTACACCGCCGACGTCCCGAGGAGGCAGAGCGTGCACGTTGCGCTCTACGCGGACGATACGGCGCTCTACGGCAGAAGCATCAACGCCAGGCTGATCTTTCGTGACGTTTGCCTATATCACCGCCAAACAAGACACCACGGGATTTACGCCCTTTTTCCTGGTACATGTTTCTGTCATATCCTGATGACGTGGACGACGACTACATCGGCCAGGTGTTAACGAGAGCTGAGGAAGCTCGGCAGTTAGCTCACTCCGCACGCTGCAGTCTCAAGAAAACGATCGCCGAAGGTATGACGCGAGCCACTGCTCTGTTGTTTACCAGCCTGGTGACCTCGTCTGAATCTTCGCTCGGAAGGTTGGTCTCTCTGAGAAGCTCCTCAGGCGCTGCTTAGGACCTTATAAGTTTGTAAGACAGTTGTCTGCTGGTACTTATGAAGTTGAAGATTTCGAACCCAACACAAGACGACGAAAGATCAGAGATACGGTCCACGTCCTTCGAATGAAGCCTTACAAGGATCCTGCAACGCAGGGCAGACTCGAAGCTCCAGCCACAGGCAAAAAAGAAGAGAGATGACGCAGAGCGTAGCGGAAAAAAAAGTTTTAAGATCACTGCCAGGGCGAGCATCAGTCATCGGAAGTCGGAGTATGCAGGACCGATGACTCGTTCCCGGACTAGGAGAACGTTACAACGAGACGCTGTTCTCTTAAGGAGAGAGCAAAGTAGCCTAATAAGATGAATAGCAACGTGGTGTTGCACCGTGGTCGTGCACTCAAACTTCACCTGGACTGTACAATTTTGATTTCTATATTCGGTTTGAGTACATTCTAGAAGTATCCACAAATGTGAATCGTCATTGTTCCTGAATGTTCCGTAGCTGTACATATACTGTATGTGTTCTGGCTGGAGGCAGTTTTCTCCGCGCTTTTGTATGTGCAAGTGCTGAATAAACCTTCGTTAAGTGAATATAGTGTTCGTCATTCACCTAATTACACCTCCTTCTACTTGATAATAGTATCATCGTGAAGTATTTGGGTATGTCCGTAGAAACGTGCAGGCTTGTTGGACTGGACGTGGTGGAACAATATCCTGGCCACAGCGATCACCTCATTTTATCCCAGTGGACTTACTGGTGTGGGGTTACGTAAAAAAAAAAAATTAAAAAAACACATTTTCTAGGATACATTGACGAGCTCCGTCAACGGAAAACACAAGTCGTTGCCGCTATACATTAAGAATTGTTTGATAGGATTTGGCAGAAAATGATGGGAGACAGAATATTTGTCGCATTACAGTAGATAGCCACATTCAACACTTGTATATAAAACTTGAAGACACATTGTATTCAGTGCTGTGTCAAACATTTCTGTACGTGTTCCGCAACTAAACGTTACTTTTGTACAATGAAGTTGCAGAAGTCATAGGATACCCCCTAATATCGTTTCGGATCTCCTTTTACGTGGAATGGTGCAGCAACGCGACATGGCGTGCACTCAACAAGTCGTTCTAAGGCCTCTGCAGTAATATGTAGGCACGCTGTCTCTATAGCCGTCCAGAATGTTCGAAGTGTTGCCGGTTCAAGATTTGTGCACAAACTGATCCCTCGATGATGTCTCATAAATGTTCGATGAGATTCATATGTGGTACGCGTGGTCAAACCATTCGCTCAAACTGTCACCAACAACTGTGGTAAAGTGACATGTCGCTTTGTCATCCCTAAAACTTCCATCGTTGTTTGGAAACATCACGTCCATGAATCGCTGCATGTGGTCTCGAGGTAGTTCAGTTGCAGGAGAGGACCCAATACCTTCCATGTAAACACGGTTATGGAACCACCATCAGCTTACACAGCGTTTTGTTGACAACTTGAGTCCCTGGCTTTGCAGGATCTGCCTCTTATTCGAAACCTACCTTCTGCTCTTACCAACTGAAATCCGGACTCATCTGACGAGGTTACTGTTCTCTAGTCGTCTAGGCTCCAAATGATATGGACAAGAACGTGGGAGAGGCGCTGCAGGTGATGTCGTGCTGTTACAAAAGGCAGTTGCGTCCATCGTCTGCTGCCATAGAACTCAACGATAAATTTCGCCTCACTGTCCTCATCTTATACCTTAATGGCCATTAATATTGCTACACCACGAATATGACGTGCTACAGACGTGAAATTTAACCGACAGGAAGAAAATGCTGTGATATGCAAATGATTAGCTTTTCAGAGCATTCAAACATGGTTGGCGCCGGTGGCGACACCTACAACGTGCTGACATCAGGAAAGTTTCCAACCGATTTCTCATACACAAACAGCAGTTGACCGGCGTTGCCTGGTGAAACATTGTTGTTATGGCTCGTGTAAGGAGGAGAAATGAGTACCATCACGTTTCCGACTTTGATAAAGGTTGGATTGTAGCCATTCACGAGTGCTGTTTATCGTATAGCGACATTGCTGCTCGCGTTGGTCGAGATCCAATGACTGTTAGCAAAACGTGGAATCTGTGGCTTCAGGAGGGTAATACGGAACGCCGTGCTGGATCCCAACAGCCTCGTATCACTAGCAGTCGAGATGACAGGCATCTTATCCGCATGGCTGTAACGGATCGTGCAGCCACGTCTCGATCCCTGAGTCGACAGATGGGTACGTTTGCAAGACAACAACCGTCTGCGCGAACAGTTCTACGACGTTTGCAGAAGCATGGATTATCAGCTCGGAGACCGTGGCTGCGGTTACGCTTGACGCTGCATCACAGACAGGAGCAGTGGACGTTACATTTCAGATGTGTTACGACCCGTGGCTCTACCCTTAATTCGATCCCTGCCGTACCCTACATTTCAGCAGGATAATGCACGACCGCATGTTGCAGCTCCTGTACGGGCTTTTCTGGATACAGAAAAATGTTCGACTGCTGCCCGGGCCAGCACGTTCTCCAGATCTCTCACCAATTGAAAATGTCTGGTCAATGGTGGCCGAGCAACTGGCTCGTCACAATACGCCATTCACTACTCTTGATGAACTGTGGTATCGTGTTGAAGCTGCCTGGGCAGGTGTACCTGTACACGCCAGCCAAGCTCTGTTTGACTCAATGCCCAGGCGTATCAAGGCCGTTATTACGGCCAGAGGTGGTTGTTCTGGGTACTGATTTCTCATGATCTATGCACCCAAATGACGTGAAAATGTAATCACATGTCAGTTCTAGTATAATATACTGGTCCAATGAATACACGTTTATCATCTGCATTTCTTCTTGGTGGAGCAATTTCAATGGCCAGTAGTGTATATTCCTCGTACGTCCAACATTTGTTTCTAAGGTAATTTCATGCAGTGTTGCTTGTCTTTTAGCACTGGCGACTCGACGCAAACGCCGCTGCTCTCCAGGATTAAGTTAAGGCCACGGGCCACTGGGTTGTCCGTGTTGCCAGGAAAAGCCTGAAACTTGTTATTCCCGACACACTCTCGACACTGTGGATATCAGAATCCTGAATTCCTTAACGCCTCCCGAAATGGTATGTCCCATGCGTCCAGCTTCAACTAACACTCCGTCGTTCGGCCATAATCACTCCAAAACTTTTCCACATGTATCACTTGAATACAAATGACAGCTCCTGCAATACCCTGCACTTTTATGTCCTGTGCACGCGATAGTACCGCTATGTCTATATGTTTAGATCACTATGCCATGAAGTTTATCACTTGAGCCTAAGTGATTTGGATTGATGAATCACGCCATACACTGTCTCAATCTGATGGAAAGCTTGGGTTAGGCGAATGCTTGGGGAACAATAACTCCCAATAGTGAAATACGGAAGAGAATCTGTTGTGGTATGAGGTTTGTTTTTCCTTGTCAGAGGGTGGTTCCCTTATTCCCTTAAGGAAACCCCAAGTGCTGAAGAATGTCAACAATCTTTACAGCATTGTGTATTGCATACAGCAAAGGAACAAGTCGAAGACGATGACCGTTTGTATTAGCATGACAGTACACCCTGTTATGTAGCAGCGTCTATAAGGGAATCGTTTCTGAACTGTGACGTTCCTGGGATGGAGCGACCCGCCCAGGTTCGCGACCAGAACACAGCGAATGAGTTAGAACGTCGATTTCGCAACAGACCCTACTGAATTCTCGGTTTTCGGATCCGTAGACATTTTCGTACATGAGTAGAATTTCTGGGGTCATAAAGGCGAGGTGTGAACACAACTCACAAGAAAGCATTTTTCATCCCTATTCTGCCAATGCTATTTTACCCTTTGAATAGGTACAGTTTTCAAAATAACTGTAAGTGATAAAACAATGAAATTTTTACTGCATATATATATAACATATATGGCTAAATTTACAAGTAAAATGAACATAATACTTCTTATGGTTTTGAAGGAAAAAATTATTCTTTCACTATGAAAATTTAATTTTTTTTTGTACATTAATTATTATAAAACAGTTTTCTGATGGTTTGGTGGTTCTCAATTTACTTGTAAAAACTTGTCAGCATCTTCTGTACAAATTGATCAAATTGTATGTTTCTAACGCAATTAATTTATCAAATAATGGTACCTGAAAGTAAAAAAATGTAGTTTTGAGAAAAATCCATTCAAATTTTAGTATTGCAATTCTAGTATAGTCATTGATGAGAATTACTTACCACTAATATTTTCCTGCACCATACTGAGCATCATCTGAATCATGCTGATCTTCTTTTCTTCCCTTGGTCCCTCTTCTTTTCTGTCTGGCTTCTTTCGTGCATTTTAAATTAGCAATATCAGCTTGGTGGATTTCCTCTTTTTATATTTGCATCAATGATTTTGTAGTTTTTCCACTACATTTTATGCCCAATAATTCCAAAACATCCTGTTTTGTAATTACGCCATCATTGAAGCATAAAATAGCATCATAAACACGAAATTTTAAGGTTGTAAGCTGAACAAATACAGTTTTCGGTAACTGGTTCCAAATGAGAGAATTCACACATTCAATTTAAATTTTGGATTTTCCCATGAAGACATTTCTTTAACAACGTATCTTTACAAAGATCTCAAAATATGGGTTTAATTTCATTTAATTTAATTAAAATTTAATTAAAAGCACCACTGCATGGTGCAAAAAGGAAGGCGTGGCATTTAAATGCCAGACTGCACATAGCGTCAGGAAAACCATCATGTCTCACGAAAAAATTGTCATATTTATATAAATAACAAAAACTGTTTCACGTAGGAAACACCTGGCATTTGAGATATGCTAAAATCTAAAAATTGAATCTTTGAAGCCCACTTGCTTTCAGTCTCCCTTTTGTTCAGTGATACATGTCCGGATACATTTTATCAGCTGGTGTGATTGCCAAATATATGTAACATACATATATGCGGGCAAAGCTGCGAGCAAAAACCAGCTAGAAATAAACTCGTTTTGTCAGTACAACTGCCGGCCGTTGTGGCCGAGCGGTTCTAGGCACTTCAGTCTGGAACCGCGAGACCGCTACGATCGCAGGTTCGAATCCTGCCTCTGGCATGGATGTGTGTGATGGCTGTAGGTTAGTTAGGTTTAAGTAGTTCTACGTTCTAGGGGACTGATGAACTCAGATGTTGAGTCTCATAGTGCTCAGAGCCATTTGTATCATTTGTCAGTACAACTAAAAACCAGCCAGAGTAGCAAGTTACACTTTTTTTTTTATTTTCTCGATAACTAGTTTAGGGTCGGGAGCCATTTTCAAGTCTTCGTAGCAGATAGTCAAAATGGTATTTCCGAAAAGGCAAAAGACCGTGTCAAAAATATATACGTCTTATGAAGTGCAGATGAACAGTTACAGGCATACAGCTGTAATTGTTCTTTTGTGCTTCATAATAAGTATGTATTTTTGACAAGGGTTTTGCATTTTCGGAAACACTATTACGACTATCTGTTACGATGATTTGAAAATGGGTCCCCTCCCGGAATTAGTCACCGAGTGAATATACTTACTGACTCATATTATGTGTATATTTTGATGTATACTCTTCTGAATATTCTCTTTGTTACATTTGGGAAAACAAATTCTTATGACAGTCTACGTACGTGTTTTGTTGAAAGAAATATTTTATCATTAACTTAATTTTTACTACACATATTTCTATAATCAAATTTTCTCCTTACGTCAAGTCCAAATGACTCAACGACGTAGGAAAATTTTAAGGAACCCCAGTGGAGGGTTACGTAAGGCATGTATATTTCTATTGTCTATTGTCAAACCACAATTTATGAAAGGTTTATATTTTATTAATAGGATTAAATAGAAATAATTAATATTTGTCATGTTGGAAATAATTGTGGTAGCAGGGAATGTCTGCACCAAATTATTGTTGGCAAGAGAGACCGCAAATTGATACAATTTTAAAAAGGGCGGGAGAGACGGCGTATGGATACATTTTAAGAAAAGAGCCGGAAAGACCTCGCATTGATACATTGTGTAGTGGTAGCAGGGATTGTCTGCACCAGAAAGCATTGTTGGCAGGAGAGACCGCCCTTTAGCTTTCGTAGGAAGTCAGTGGTAAGCGAGATGTGAAGCGAGTTGGTAGCAGGTCTGAAGCGAGAGGTTGAGAGGAGCGGTGTGCCTGCCAGCCACCAGCTATGATTTACAAGAGATTATAAACGGATGTACAGAGGCATCAACTAACTATTACCATTAGAGGAACTAATATTATTGCATTATTTTCTTTGCGAAACTCAAGACCACTGAAGGTATGCTTGCGAAATGCTAGTTGTAAGATTACTGTAAAAAGTAAGTCCCATTTGAACGTTTGTAAAATCATTTATTACCAACAGTAAATATTTGAAGCGTTTTCAGAATACACTTAATTCTTTCCAGCAATATTGCATTACTGATTATAGTCCATGCCAAAAACCATCAACGTAAAACTTTCCAAAATTTTATTGTTGTTAAGAAAAAGTTTAACTATGAATTACGTAACTTGACTGAAATTAATTAAAGGATAACGTCAGCCTCGCTGTTAAAGAATAACGTCAGCTTTGGTAATAAATACAGTCACTTATTATGACAGCCCATCAGCAGCTAATAGAGTAAAACAGAGTAACTATATTCATGTCGCAGTTCGATGTAGCAGTCAGATGGCGATCCAGTAGCAGTAAAAAGGGTAAGGAACAGCTTTGGGTTATTGCATATAACGACTGAGGGCCATGGCGACGACACATTCTATGTTTCATCGAAATAATCAGAAAATCACTTTTAATAACAAGCAATTAAATTTGTATGCAAAGGTTGAGAAAGAGAACGAATTTCAAAGGGAAGATTTCATTTGTTATTATTAAGCAAGAGATAGAAATCCTAAGGAAAGATTTCATAGGTTATTGTAGAAGGGGAGGTTATGTAACAAGAGAGGTATAGAGGAGACGGGAAAGTTTCATACTGATTAGCAGAAGTTTGTGGCCTACAGTTATTCTAGCATGCTGGAAGTTCGCAAACTCCTTTTGTAACTATGAGCTGTTTTTATATACACGTTAATTTGAATTACCGCTGCTACTGTCTGTTCCACAGAAATGGGTAAGATTATGCCTCAGCGTCACACATACTGGAGAGCCGAGCAGTCCCTATTGTAAAATGCTCAAAGTGCAGCGCCAAGTGGCTGCGCGACCCTGTGAGCAAGTCGCAGGGCTCCGGGTGGAAGAGGCCCCCTCTGCTCGCTACTCCTCCCTACGCCTACTCCTACTCCTACTCCACCGCCTCGGCAGGACGGGACGGGACGGTACAGGACAGAGGCTGCACAAGATAAAGGCGAGGGCGCCGCTGCCGACTGCGGTGGCAGAATAGCGGAGCGGCAGCAGAGGGAAAAATTCCTCCTCCCAGACTCCTGGGGGCGGGCGGGGATCCGCCGGGGTGAGGCGTGCCGCCGCCGGCCACCCTTCAAAGAGGGGTGCATTAGCGAAATGGTGCGGAAATAGGCCGGGTCCCCGCCGCGGGGGGTGTTCTCTGGAGGTCGCATATAGCGCCGCCTGCAAAGGGCCGCACAACGGATTCTCTTAAAGAAATGTCCCGCGGTCGGCGGGGGGCGCACTCAGTGCCCACCTCGCAGGCGAGTCCGAGTCACTCCCTCAAGAAGGAGCCCTCAAATCCTTATTGCTCTGCTCACTTTTGGATTGCTTGGGATTCAGCGATCATCCTTATACACATACACTGACCGGCCAGAACATTATGAGCATCCAACTAATAGCTGCAATTCAGATAGCAGTAACGACACGTATGGAAGCAACCGATTTCATTTTCCTAAGTTTTATAGATGGTAACGTGTTCTAGATAAATATCCCATCTGTGCAACAACAAAATCCTTAGTAAGTCACTGGATTTCAAAAATATTGCTCTACTGAGAATGCCATTTATATATACACTCACCAAATTTTACAAACATTAAATAACAAGATAGCTCCAGTTGGTATTTCCTGTGACCTATCCAATGCACTCCTCAATACCAGTATTGTCCGAGATAAACTGAGATTTTGTGGAAACGATGGTCTATCCAACGAATGGATGATGATGATGATGATGATGATGATGATGATGATGATTGGTTTGTTGGGCGCTCAACTGCACGGTCATCAGCGCCCGTAAAAATTCCCAATCTGTACACAGTCCAATCTAGTTACTTTCACGATTGATGATGGAATGAGGAGGACAACTTAAGCATCCACTCCCCGAGCAGAGAAAGTCTCCAACGCGGCCGGGAATGTAGCTCGGAACCCCGTGATCCTGAGGTAGCAAAGCTGGTCACTAGAGCACGAGCTGCGGAAACGAAGACTGGGTGACATCTTTTCTAACCAAAGGAATGCAGAAAGTTTTGGCTAGTAATTCGACCAATTTAATGGGGTGAGAATCTTCTGACTTGAGCGGAATCACGTGTGGCACAACCAAAAGTTGAACGTCGGTCCAGATTTTCAAATGTGTGTGAACTCCTAAGGAACCAAACTGCTGAAGTCATCGGTCCCTAGACTTCCACACTAATTAAACTAACGTAAACTATCTTATGCTAAGAACACACACACACACACACACACACACACACACACACACACACACACCCTAGGGGGGGGGGGGGAGACTTGAACCTCCGACGGAGAGGCCGCGCAATCCGTGACATGGCGCCTCATACCGCGCGGCCACTTCCGCAGTTGTTTCTAACATAATATATCCTCCATGTAATATGCAGCGTGCAGTATTAGTTGTGTTTGGGGATGGCACTGGTATTGTAATCAGTCCAAGCACACCTATAGCAGCATAGCAAATGGTAAACAATGACCTACCAAATGTCAGCGACTGGTTTTCTGCTAATGGTCTCACTCTTAACTTTAATACGCCACAACGGTTCATTTCAGCACCACTGGTAAGCATAAGACATGGTGAGTAAATAAAAGAATGGTATCTTCAAAATGTGTGTCCCTGTTGATCAGAACCATTTGGAACTCTGCAAACAAATTACTTTCACCATATTAGCCTTTATAATCATTGAAACTCTTGGGAAGAGAGAAAATAAATCGATATACGAGGGCAGTTCAATAAGTACTGCAACACAATTTTTTTCTCGGCCAATTTTGGTTGAAAAAACGGGAAATTTCTTGTGGAATATTTTCAAACATTCCCGCTTCGTCTCGTATAGTTTCATTGACTTCCAACAGGTGGCAGCGCTGTACGGAGCTGTTAAAATGGCGTCTGTAACGGATGTGCATTGCAAACAATGGGCAGTGATCGAGTTTCTTTTGGCGGAAAACCAGGGCATCTCAGATATTCATAGGCGCTTGCAGAATGTCTACGGTGATCTGGCAGTGGACAAAAGCACGGTGAGTCGTTGGGCAAAGCGTGTGTCATCATCGCCGCTAGGTCAAACAAGACTGTCTGATCTCCCGCGTGCGGGCCGGCCGTGCACAGCTGTGACTTCTGCAATGGCGGAGCGTGCGAACACACTCGTTCGAGATGATCGACGGATCACCATCAAACAACTTGACATCTCTGTTGGTAGTGCTGTCACAATTGTTCACCAGTTCAAAGGTTTGTTCCCGCTGGGTCCCTCGTTGTCTAACCGAACACCATAAAGAGCAAAGGAGGACCATATGTGTGGAACTGCTTGCTCGTCATGTGGCTGAGGGCGACAATTTCTTGTCAAAGATTGTTACAGGCGATGAAACATGGGTTCATCACTTCGAACCCGAAACAAAACGGCAATCAATGGAGTGGCGCCACACCCACACCCACTCCCCTACCAAGAAAAAGCTTAAAGCCATACCCTCAGCCGGTAAAGTCATGGTTACAGTCTTCTGGGACGCTGAAGGGGTTATTCTGTTCGATGTCCTTCCCCATGGTCAAACGATCAACTCTTAAGTGTATTGTGCTACTCTTCAGAAACTGAAGAAACGACTTCACCGTGTTCGTAGGCACAAAAATCTGAACGAACTTCTCCTTCTTCATGACAACGCAAGACCTCACACAAGTCTTCGCACCCGAGAGGAGCTCACAAAACTTCAGTGGACTGTTCTTCCTCATGCACCCTACAGCCCCGATCTCGCACCGTCGGATTTCCATATGTTTGGCCCAATGAAGGACGCAATCCGTGGGAGGCACTACGCGGATGATGAAGAAGTTATTGATGCAGTACGACGTTGGCTCCGACATAGACCAGTGGAATGGTACCGTGCAGGCATACAGGCCCTCATTTCAAGGTGGCGTAAGGCTGTAGCATTGAATGGAGATTACGTTGAAAAATAGTGTTGTGTAGCTAAAAGATTGGGGAATAACCTGGTGTATTTCAATGCTGAATAAAACAATCCCTGTTTCAGAAAAAAAATGTGTTGCATTACTTATTAAACTGCCCTCGTATTTTGCTTATTTTTATTCAATATTATCACAATTTAACAAATAAAATGTTTATTTCTCAAAAAGTGTGGAAAAATGTGTGGTCCTCAACCACGTTCATCTTGTAGACATCTGTTTAGAGAGTTTGTCATTTTGTCGCTGCCCCAACATTTATTCCCTCATGAAGTTTGTTGGAAGTGATCTGCTGCAGCTCAAAAGGAAAGATGATGTACGTAACTATAATACCAAAAGAAAACATGACATTCATGGCTCAACATTACGATTGACTTAAGCACAAAATTGGGTGGACGATGTTGCAAATAAAATTTTTGTTCACTTACCAAGTGATATAAAATATCTGGCAGAAAGTAAACTAAATTTAGAAGATGCTCTTACTTTCCATTCGGTTCTGCCCTTATTATTTGCAGAATTGTCTTCACGTTCCATATCTCTTCGATAAAATATCGTCCACTTTGGAATGGTGTCTGATGCTCTCCTACTAATGAATCCGCATGTTCTTCCAGTCTAGTTGACTGAGATTTTGAAAGAATTTTGTACGCAAGGGGAGCTGTGAAATCCCCCTGTAAATACTCATATCGCTTTAACTGCTTTTTGTGAAAATTTATGACTTGATTCTTGAAATCAAGAAGTGCATGTAGCAGCCGCAACAAGGTGAACAGACGCTGACCACTGACCTCTGGCCTAAAGAACTGAAGACAGTGTATTCAGGCACGTTTAGCTTTCATCTGACCTCTGAAAGACGGGCTGTCTCTTCCTCCAGGACAGCTGAACCTATGATCTCCATCTTAACCTTCACTGCTGCTGAAGACTCCACCGCAACCTTGTTAACAGACCCTCACAAGGTCCTAACAGCCGAAGGAAGCTGGACGAAGGTTCTTTAAAGAGATGTTACTCCTCTTGCATCTCCTTTCTGAAACAGGCTTAGAACTAAGGTAAGGGCACCAGTTGAAAGAGCTGATGGAGGATTCGCAATACAAACACTTTTAAATTCGAGCTCATGATCTTGGAAGTAATCGTAAGACAATGGAGATTTTGAATGAAGAAACAAGGACAATTAATGCACAAGCATTCTATGTTCTGCAAAGGTAATGTACTGATTAAGAGTACCACAACACATGTTCAAATATCCAGCATTTCCGACGTCACTGACTAGAATCTTACGTTCGCCTTTCACCTATCACTTGACGTTCTATGCTCACTGGAGGTTTGTTTACAGGACATTCAACTGAGAGTGCGATCCACTCAGGGATGTTCGTACCTACTGGTCTGCTTCTGGTGTTTACTGATACTGAAATACTGTCCCTGTCAAGACAAGTTTGTATCTGCTATCGTGCTTCTGATCTTTCTTCATGCTGAACTACTGTACGGAAGTAATCATTCACTACAGCACAGAATTCATACTGTAGATGTATTTCATTTTTAGTATGTTGCTTTTGACCATGGTGAATTACACGTCTGCTGAATGTGTTGACATGGAAATCAAAATGCCGTGCGGCTAGGGCCTCCCGTCGGGTAGACCGTTCGCCTGATGCAAGTCTTTCGAGTTGACGCCACCCCGGCGACTTGCGTGTCAATGGAGATGAAACGATGATGATAAGGACAACACAACACCCAGTCCTTGAGCAGAGAAAATCTCCGTCCCAGTCGGGACCCGAACCCAGACCGTTAGGTATGACATTCCGTCGTGCTGATCACTCAGCTACCAGGGGTGGACTATGCTGACGTGATACTATGGTACGGCGAAGCTCGGTGCAATGGTGTGATACTATGAGAGCTGTGAATGATGTATTTGGCAAGGGAGCATGATTTTAAAGTACGTTGGAGGTAGATGACACTATTGAAATGAGCAGAAAATTTCTTTTAGGTTTTGACATTATTGCAGAAAGCTACGACGTTTTTGAGATTTGACTGAGGTGTTATGATGCTATTTTTACGATGACGATGTGTATTATGCTGTTGAGGTATGTTTATGATCAATAAGATGATGCAACCATATATGAGGAATTTCATTATGCTACGTATTTATTATGATGAAATATTGAAGATGTGTCGACAAATACGTATATGAATAATGAGTAGTGGTTAGGGACTCTGATTTGTGGAAAAGGATGTTGGAAACCAAGAATCGTACTTTAAGAGTTATGAAATGTATGTAAATGCGTGAATGTATTACAATGCCGACGAAAATTTTTTGAACACTGTTATACTTATAGGATTTTGTTTCTACAGATTTGGAACGCAAATATTTCGACCTGTGAAATCTATCAAACTGTCACTGTAGCAGAAACTGATGTCGTATATATTTCGGTAAGGAAGGTAGGTCACTGTAAGCACCCAGCTGTGTGACAGTCGCCTGGAAAAAAGCCATTAGTGTGTGCCTTTCAGAGGCACGGGTGGAGAAAAAAGGAGGCCATTAACCTCGCTATTGACATTCCTTTGTAGAAAGCACCGCAAATACGACATGCTCATTACTTGGAAACATTCTTACATCTGCACACCTGAGTAGGACAAGTGTCTTTCTACGAGAATTGAGAGAACTTCTACTAACTTATGACTACTGAATGATTATTTTATGCTTTTCTTTGTACATAGTTGCTTATTTTATTTGATATCTGTTTTCCAGGTGTGTTGCATCATTGCTTTTATCAAATAAAATTAAATGCATTTGCTAATGTGAACACTTTCTGTCAACAGATCTGTTAGATAATAATTTTATGATCCACATTCTTCAAAAAAAAAACACAAAAAAAAGGAGCACTTGGAAAAGAAAGAACAGTAAGAAGGGACTAATAACAGTAACTGCATAGACTGCATAGATAATTTACTTTTCAAGTACTTGGTAATTTTTATGGTAGAGTAAGTTGTGGTGCACCACTTTAATTACATAGACATTAAGATGTGAGTAGACATTTCCCTTATCTGCATTGTTGTCTTTAGTGTACTATTTTTTCTGCTTGAGGTTTGTCATGTTTAGGTATAAGTTATTTCATTTGCTGCTGCTGGTTGCCAGGCATAGTGTTACTGAATCTGACTTCTTGAAAGGCGTGACAATGCATGTGCATCAAAATATGTGGTGCCAACACAATGGCAGACCACCTCATTTTTCAAGCGCGGTCTGATATCTAGACCAGCAGTTTGGCCAACAGTGGACAGTTCGTCGAGAATCGACTTCTTGGGCTGCACGTTCTCCCGAACTGAACCCATTAGGCTGCTGCCTGTGGGGCCGCATGATATCCTTGATTATGAGACCGCTGTGGAATTTTAGAATGACCTACAGACTTGGCTTGTCGTTGCGATAGGTACTGGAGAACCAGGGGATTGGTGGTCGTGTGTACCGCAACAGGGTATGAAGGTATCGTATATGTGTTGTCATCGGTGATCGTCATATCGAGTCATACTTACAAGTGGGCCCAGACGACAAGCAGCACGAGTCAGAGATGACTGTGTGTAGATGTATTTTGCGAGAAGCGGGAAAACTGTAGATTCGGGGACACAAACCGTCTTGGTTCCCGCTACAAGTCGTCTATATCTACATGTACATCTACATCCATACTCCGCAAGCAACCTGACGGTGTGTGGCGGAGGGTACCTTGAGTACCTCTGTCTGTTCTCCCTTCTATTCCAGTCTCGTATTGTTCGTGGAAAGAAGGATTGTCGGTATGCCTCTGTGTGGGCTCTAATCTCTCTGATTTTATCCTCATGGTCTCTTCGCGAGATATACGTAGGAGGGAGCAATATACTGCTTGACTCTTCGGTGAAGGTATGTTCTCGAAACTTTGACAAAAGCCCGTACCGAGCTACTGAGCGTCTCTCCTGCAGAGTCTTCCACTGGAGTTTATCTATCATCTCCGTAACGATTTCGCGATTACTAAATGATCCTGTAACAAAGCGCGCTGCTCTCCGTTGGATCTTCTCTATCTCTTCTATCAACCCTATCTGGTACGGATCCCACACTGCTGAGCAGTATTCAAGCAATGGGCGAACAAGCGTACTGTAACCTACTTCCTTTGTTTTCGGATTGCATTTCCTTAGGATTCTTCCAATGAATCTCAGTCTGGCATCTGCTCTACCGACGATCAACATTATATGATCATTGCATTTTAAATCACTCCTAATGCGTACTCCCAGATAATTTATGGTATTAACTGCTTCCAGTCGCTGACCTGCTATATTGTAGCTAAATGATAAGGGATCTTTCTGTGTATTCGCAGCACATTACACTTGTCTACATTGAGATTCAATTGCCATTCCCTGTACCATGCGTCAATTCGCTGCAGATCCTCCTGCATTTCAGTACAATTTCCCAATGTTACAACCTCTCGATACACCACAGCATCATCTGCAAAAAGCCTCAGTGAACTTCCGATGTCATCCACAAGGTCATTTATGTATATTGTGAATAGCAACGGTCCTATGACACTCATCTGCGGCACACCTGAAATCACTCTTACTTCGGAAGACTTCTCTCCATTGAGAATGACATGCTGCGTCCTGTTATCTAGGAACTCCTCAATCCAATCACACAATTGGTCTGATAGTCCATATGGTCTTACTTTGTTCATTAAACGACTGTGGGGAACTGTATCGAACGCCTTGCGGAAGTCAAGAAACACGGCATCTACCTGTGAACCCGTGTCTATGGCCCTCTGAGTCTCGTGGACGAATAGCGCGAGCTGGGTTTCACATGACCGTCTTTTTCGAAACCCATGCTGATTCCTACAGAG
Organism: Schistocerca serialis cubense; assembly: GCF_023864345.2. Taxonomy (NCBI): domain Eukaryota; kingdom Metazoa; phylum Arthropoda; class Insecta; order Orthoptera; family Acrididae; genus Schistocerca; species Schistocerca serialis. Next base: position 215,623,421 of record NC_064647.1, on the reverse strand, counting down.
TAGATTTCTTGTCTCCAGAAAAGTCATTATACTCGAACACAATACGTGTTCCAAAATTCTACAACTGATCGACGTTAGATCAGTATGTAAAGATAATACAGTTACATGCTGTATAATCTCGGCAGCTGAGCAGTTACCCAACATGCCATCTTCGACTTCAAAACACAACAATGGAAACAACTGTACGTATAGGCAAATCTCGAGCAATATATAACGAAATACCATTATTTTACTTCATAGATTGCATAGTTTCAATCCTCAATGTACATTCCCTGTAATGAGTATTGTATTTTATTCTAAGGTTACCTCCAAAAGTGTTCTCAAACTACAAAAATTTTTCTGTGACATAGCTCACACGGTATCTGGAGACGACCTAGATTCGATATGGAAATTAACAGGATCAGTTTGACCATCACTCTCGTGCTCAGAAATGAAAATACCCATAAACAGCTCACCACAATTTCAAAAGAAAAACGATACCTATACCCATAACACAAGAAAAATGATCTCCTATTTATTCAAATGGTTCAAATGGCTCTGAGCACTATGGGACTCAACATCTATGGTCATCAGTCCCCTAGAACTTAGAACTACTTAAACCTAACTAACCTAAGGACGTCACACAACACCCAGTCATCACGAGGCAGAGAAAATCCCTGACCCCGCCGGGAATCGAACCCGGGAACCCGGGCGCGGGAAATAAGAACGCTACCGCACGACCACGAGCTGCGGACTCCCAATTTATTATTAATGATGTCTCTGTCCGAGAAATGGTCGAACAAAATTTTTTTAACTTTTGCCTAATAGCATAAATATCTTACAGTTTTAAATGTAATTCAAGCAACATTCTTCCGGACTACTACTTCCGATTTACAGACAGTTACTGTTTCAGAAGTAATGACCTGTAAAGAAAATTTTTAAAAATTCTAATTTCAAGTGTAGTTTCCTGAGATGGTTCGGTTATGTTAAATTTGGGTCATCCACCGAAACTACTCATGTATACATATGCTGTAAAATGACTCGTGGTACTTCATTCTGACAAAAAAAAATTTCATAATATCTGTGGAACATGTAACTAATTAGCTAACAGAACAATTTAGGGATACGTAGCCAGCGGAGCGTTATTACTATTTTGACCAATAAAACTGAGTCGGCAGGAAGGATAGTAAATAACAAAATGTGTGGTCCGAAGAATACACACTTAATTTAATTCCGTCCTTAATTCCTCGAAGTGTAGCTTAAACCCTAGAGGTGGAAGACAGCATCCCTTTCTAATCCCTGCTTATTGTTCCCTCTTGGTCCTGGCAAATGCTGTATATCACTAGTGTTTTGCTACAGCTTACGGCTATTTCTCTGAGACTTTGCAACATATTGCGCATTTCACACTGTCCAACGTTGTTTCTAGATAAACAGATTCTATATACGTGTCTTCATGTTTCTTCAGCCCAGCTTTCATTATCAAGCGCAACGTCAGGAATACCTCCATGAAGCTTTCTCTCTCACTCTCTCTCTCTCTCTCTCTCTCTCTGTCTCTCTCTCTCTCTCTCTGTCTCTCTATCTCCCATCTTTCTCAGTGGATTATTTATCGCCTGTCATACCAAAACCGTCGGTTCCCACCCTGTTTAACCCCCTTCAGTTTTCATGGACCCAAGCCGCCAATTCCCACAAAGCTCTACTGGCGCAAATGCTGGCTCCCGCTGAACGTATAGACACAACCGATACGTTGAACAGCGGGATTACTGCGCACCCAAGAGCTCCCGCCGCGGTTATAATTTTGTCCCTTCTGTTTTGCCTGCCGCAGACCGAACGCTACCTGTCCAGCGATATAGAGCTACGTTGCAAGTTACACAAAATGTGATAAGCAGAATACTGCACCCTGCGGAATTAAAAGATCAGAGCGAAGAAATAAAAACTTTGATACCGTCATTCTGTCAGAGACAGAAAATCACCTGGACGAGTAACTGAATGAAACAGACAGTATGTTGACAGCAGGATAAAACAAGATTAATGGAAAAGAGTCTAATTAAATTATGTGATGCTGATAGAATTAGATTAGAACATGTACGCGGTCTTTTTTATTTATGTAGCAAAATAATTGATGATAAACGACAGCTATAAATGGAAAGAGCAAGAAAATCGTTACTAAAAATAGATGAATTTGTTAAAATCCAATATAAACTGTTAGAAAGTGTTTTATGGAGATGGGAAGGGTGATCAATACTCACTGAGACTGTTTCTTTCCTGAGGCTTAACTGATAATATAAATTCTATAATACGAATATCTGAAAAACAAGTGATTTTTATGTACAGAGTCCATAGGCAACAGCACTCTAAAAACTGGTTCAAATGGCTCTGAGCACTATGGGACTTAACATCTGAGGTCATCAGTCTGCTAGAACTGAGAACTACTTAAACCTAACTAACGTTAGGACATCAATCACATCCATGCACGAGGCCGGATTCGAACCTGCGACCGTAGCGATCGCGCGGTTGCAGACTGAAGCGCCTAGAACCTCTCGGCCACTCCATCCGGTACCAGCACTCTAGTATCGCTAGGTTGGTACTAATTCTCTGTTTTATGGACGCTCTTAGCATTTCGCATACAAAACAATGGAGAAGGCGCACGGCGCAATGAAATTCTGAGTTCATTTAGACCATACAGCTACTGAAACATACGAGAAGGTGTAGCGAGCGTACGTTGAAGATGCACCACCACTTGCTACAGTGTTTAGGTGTTTCAAGGACGAGAAAGCTGGGCGACTTGTCTGTCTTAAGTAATGTGAGCACGCTGTTTCGACTTCTAATGTGACTGAAGTCAACATCAATAGAGTAGCTGTGACTGGCCGTGAGGATCAGCTGTTAACATTACGCAACCTCCGTAATGCTTGCGTGTTGTCCGAACCAATTGATATCAAATCTATCAGCCCGCGTCTGAGTTGCTTTGAAGTTTTCCTGTCATCCAATCTGGAGCGGATCCCAAACGCTGTAACAGGCTCAAGAATAAATCTCATTGGCCCCCAAAATGTGGCCACCTTTACAGATCCACATCTACATGGATACTCTGCAAATCACATTTAAGTGCCTGGCAGAGGGTTCATCGAACCACCTTCACAGTTCTCTATTATTCCAATCTCGTATAGCGCGCGGAAGATATGAACACCTATGTCTTTCCGTACCAGCTCTGATTTCCCTTATTTTATCGTGTTCATAGTTCCTCCCTATGTGGGTTGGTATCAACAAAATACTTTTACAATCGGAGGAGAAAGTTGGTGATTGGAATTTTGTGAGAAGATTGCGTCGTAGCGAAAAATGCCTTTCTTTTAGTGATGTCCATACTGTATCATTTCTGTCACACTCTCTCCCACATTTCGCGATAATACAAAACGTACTGCCTTTCTTTCAACCCTCTCGATATACTCCGTCAGGCCTGTCAGGTAAGGATCCCACACCACGCAGCAGTATTCTAAAGGAAGACGGACAAGCGTAGTTTAGGCAGTCTCCTTGGTAGGACTGTTACATTTTCTAAGTGTTTTTCCAATAAAACGCAGTGTTTGGTTAGCCTTCCCACAAAATATTCTATGTGTTCCTTCCAATTTAAGTTGTTCGTAATTATAATACGTAGGTATTTAGTTGAATTTAAGGCTTTTAGATTCGACTGATTTTTCGTGTACCGAAGTTTTAGCGAGTTCCTTTTAGCACTCATGTGGATGACCTCACACTTTTCGTTATTCAGGGTCAGCTGCCACTTCCCGCACCATTCAGATATTTCTTCTAAATCGTTTTGCAGTTTGTTTTTATCATCTGATGACTTTACTAGTCGATAAACGACATCGTCATCTGCAAGCAACCGAAGATGGCTGCTCAGATTGTCTCCCAAATCGTTTACATAGACAAGGAACAGCAAAGGTCCTATAACACTACCTTGGGGAACGCCAGAAATCACTTCTGGTTCATTCGATGACTTTCCGTCAATTACTACGAACTGTGACCTATCTGACAGGAAATCACAAATTCAGTCACATAACTGAGACGCTATTCCATAAGCACGCAATTTTACTACGAGCGGCTTGTGCGTGTCAAAAGCCTTCCGGAAATCCAGAAATACTGAATCGATCTGAAATCCCTTGTCAATAACACTCAACACTTCATGAACCGCAATTTCCCAAAATTCGTAGTAAGTCGAAGTCGACCTTGTGCTTTCCTGCCACAGTACTCACATGCTCGTCCCATTTCGTATCGCTTTACAAAGTTACGCCCTTATATTTAAGTGATGTGACTGTGTCAAGAAGGATACTACTAATGGTGTATCGCAGCGTTACAGGATGTTTTCCTACTTGGTCGCATCAATTTGCTTTTGTCTACGTTTGGAGCTAGCTATCACCCAACAAGAAATTTGGTCTAACTCATCTTGTACCCTCCTAATGTGACTCATCTTCGACATCTCACCGTACACCGCAGTATCATCTGCAAACAGTCGCTGATTGTTACCTACCCTGTCGTCGAGGTAACTAATGTTTGTAGAAAATAATATCGCTGCTATTAAACTTCGGTGCACCTTATTATTAAAAACAGTGCACTTGGATAATTTATGACAAAAAGATAAATAAATAACTAACGTAACAGGCAAGTAGATATCCACGTAGACAGCCACTCTGTCTCGGATATGACATACCATACTCACTGGAAAAACTAGATTATGGCAGCAATCACGAGATTGAACGAATAAACATCTGCGGTGTTGGGATGAGAGTCTGGACTGGTGACCACTGCACAAATAATGCCAAGTGAATTGAATCCTCTATGCGTTAATGAGGTTGATGATTGGCGAAAGCTTAAATGAAATGCAACTGCAAGTGGAAAGTAAATAGATAACTGCACTGAGCAAAACCAGTGAATATTGAATCAAGCACCAGTTTACTTTTGTTCTACAATATTACTTTTATTATTAATCGGTTTTCGGATTACGACGCCATCTTCAGACGTTTACTGAATATTATCACCAAAGAAGTTACAATGTTTGCAAACAACATTGGAAGAGAAGTAACACGTCTAGACTGAAGTAGAAACATACAATAAGTGACATCTTTGCCAGTGTGGTGGTAATGTAATGAAAAAGTAAAATTTGAACAGTTCGTAAATAACGATGGAGTAGACGGGAAAACCCGTAACACAAAATAGGAATAGCATGCCCACATAAGTTTCTATTAATAAACAAAACTAATAAAACAAAATAAAATTAGTATTAGACAAGGCTACATCAGGATGTCTGAAACATGGAGAGTGATCACCAAACCAATTAAAAGAAGAGACAATTTTCAATTTAACTACAGAATACATAAGGGACTTAAGCAATATCAATAACAGAAATAAATAATTTCAGGAAAATGGGGGCGTTTGATATTACCTTGGTATGACAGATTTGGTCAGTATCAGGAGTAGTGGCCAAAAGGGAAGATCGAGACGTTAGCTTCAGGGATAGCCGTCTGTAAAAAGCGGAAATTGAGGAATTACGCTGTGCTGTGTAGTAGAAAGAAATTACTATAAGACATTTCACATATACTAATGCAAAATCCAAGCCACAGGAACAACACTGTAGGACATTTATTGCAGCAGCCATGTACCTACTACAGACGATGATGCTTACAGGTAACACACTGCAGTTTGAAACAAGTTATATAAAATTATCCATAAAATTATACACCTGCCCATACATATCAAATTTTAGTAACTTAATACCTCTTCTTCACAATATTTCTATGTACGCGAAATGAAGGGTAAACAAATGTGAATCGGGAACCGGCCAGGAACCTCATACAATCCGACGTTTCTTTCTGGTCAGCTGAGCCGATTCCTACGATGCTTCCGGCTGCACCACAGAGGGGACCGCAGTCTGTTTGCCCCTGTGAAAATTACAGTGGCTTTAGCCCTGACCAGAACAGAATGCCAGGGTTATACGTTCAGAAGGAATCCAATATTAAATCAAAGTAATATTATACAAGTCAAGATGTTAGTACTACAGCAAACACACGTATTAATAAATTTTAAAAGACACGTACAACAAGAAATATTCGAGAAGGTTTTGATTATATCCTGAATTAAGTCAAAACGCTAAATAAAAGATCAAACGGCGGCCAGGGACTCTCCTGCCCCGTACCACTCACTATTCTGATATCAACTACTCGTCATTACTCTTGCCGGCCGGAGTGGCCGTGTGGTTCTAGGCGCTACAGTCTGGAGCCGAGCGACCGCTACGGTCGCAGATTCGAATCCTGCCTCGGGCATGGATGTGTGTGATGTCCTTAGGTTAATTAGGTTTAGGTACTTCTAAGTTCTACGGGACTGATGACCTCAGAAGTTAAGTCACATAGTGCTCAGAGCCATTTGAACCATTACTCTTGTCTTTCTTATTTTTACTCCCAACCCATATTCTGTACTCTCTAAACTGTTCATTCCATTCAACACGTCCTGTGATTCGTCTTCACGAAGGGTAGCATTTATCAGAGATCATTTTTATCGTTTCATCCTCAATTTTAATCTGACTGTTAATCTTTCTGTAATTTGTCACAGCATCTCTACGTGTAGCTCGAACGATACATGCGAAAGATTGCTTCAGTGTCTTACTCTTACTAATCCGAGGACTTCGTTCTTAGTCTTCCAATCTTGGTTCTCCTATGTATCGTATATTACCCACCTCTCCCTGTAGCTCACTCTTATCTTTCACTCATTGTCGAATGCTTTGCCTTTTCTTAAACCACACTGATCATCATCTAAGAGATCCTAGATTTTTGTTCAATTTTCCGGTATATTATACTTATCAACAAATGCCATGTACGAGCTTTTAAGCTGATTGTGCATATTTATCGCATTTATGAGCACTTGCCATCTTCAGATGAACGACATTTTTTCCGGAAGTCTGGTCGTATTCACCTGTCTCCATCCTGAATAGCCAATCGGTTGCCGTTTCCCCCAACGATTTTGGAAATGCAGATCGAATGTTATCTGTCGAAATCTGGTAAACATTTTTGGAATACAGTGATAACTAAAGTTCAGTCTTGATCACAACACTTATTGACACGTAAGTGCTGTGATCAAGACTGAACTTTAGTTAAAATATGTTATCTATCCCTTCGACCTTATATGATCTCAAATCTTCCAAAGTTCTTTTAAATTTTTTTATTCTAATACGGTATCCGCTCTCTCTTCCATATCTATTTCAATTTATTCTTGCACCAAATCATCGGACACAGATCTTTGATGTACTCTTCCCACCTATTCGCTCTCTCAGTAGATTCCTAGAGCACTGTTAATGTTTCTGACCTTTCTTTTAATTTCAGCAAAGTTGGCCTTGACTTCCAACGATTACACTTTTTTCGATTTCTTCACACGTTTGTTGCTTCTCCACCAACAAGAAAATACTCCACTTCACCTCTAATGCTGGTGGAACCACCTGTCGTAACAATCTGGTGCCCAGTTCTAAGTGGTGTCCACATTCTTTTGATAGTGTATAAATTACCTACACCTTCAAACAAAATCGCTTTACGTTTACACGATAGAGTTGATTTTGTGTCCTCCTACTGGAAGGTTTGTCAAAAATTAGAAGTGCTTACTGCGTGTTAATTAGCTAGTTATTAATGTAGTGCCTTGGCTGCGCCATCGTAATTTCAGTATCTGAAATTGAACTACTACTGAACCAGTGCACAGTCACGTTTTTGGAGAAGTATCAGGGAAAGCGGTAGTCCGAGACACGCAGAATGTTATACTAGAGGGTGAGTACTAAGCTCGGTAGCTTGGTGCCGAGAGAGTGGCTGAGTGGACAGGTTCACATAACATTTGTGGGATGTCAGAAAGTCGATAGAGTGTTGGTTTATACATCGAGGTTTCAAAGTACAGGGGACAGCGATATGTACACATACAGATGACGACACAATCGCGTACACAAGCTGTAACAGGGCAATACATTGGCGGAATTGTCATTTGTACTCAGGAGAACTGTGTGAAAAGATTTCTGCCGTGATTACGGCTGCTCGATCGGAATTAACAGACTTTGAACGAGGTACAGTAGTTCGAGCTAGAGACATGGGACACTCCATTGCGAAAATCGTTAAGGATTTCAATATTCCGTCTTCGAAAATGTTACGAGTGTGAGGAGACTGCCAGATTTCAGGCTTCACTTCTCACCATGGAAAACCCCGTGGCTGACGGTCTTCACTTAACGACCGAGAGCAGCAGCATTTTCATTCAGTGCATTGTGAAATGACTGCCGAAATCAGTGTGAGACGCACGACGAACTTATTCGAGAGGACAGTGCGGTGAAATTTGGCGTTACTGGGCTATGGTAGCGGACAATCGATGCGAGTTCCTTTGCTGACAGTACTACAACACCTGATGGCCTCTCCTTTGATCGTGGCCATATCGGATGTGCCTAGACTGCTGGAGAAATGTGACCTCGTCACGCGAGTCCAGATTTCAGTTGGTAACAGCTGATGGTAGGGTTCCGTGTCGAGCAGACTGCACGAACCAAGGGCCTAAGACGCTGTGCAAGATGGTGGTGACTCCGAAATGGTGTGGGTTGCGTTTTCAGGGACTGTTGACCGCCGGTGGTTATGTTCGGCTATTGGGAGACCATTTACAGCTATTCATGGTCTTCTTGTTCCCAAACAACGATGGAATTTTTTTGGAGAACAGGGTGCCATTTCAGGTGGTCACAATTGTTCGCGACTGGTTTGAAAAAGTCTGCACAGTTCGAGAGAATGATTTTGTCATCCAGGTTGCCCGACATAAATCCCATCGAACATCAATAGGACGTAATCAAGAGGTTCCTTCGTGCACAAAATCCTGAAACAGGAACACGTCTGCAGCTGGATGCTATAGAGGCAGCATCGGTCAGTATTTCTGCTGAGAACTCCCAACTACTTGTTGAGTCGATACCACATCGAGCTGCCGCACTATGCCTGGCAAAAGGTGATCCGACACTGTACTACACTAATGGTCATTAAAATTCCTACAACACGAAGATGACGTGCCACACACGCGAAATTTAACCGACAAGAAGATGATGCTGTGATATGCAAGAGAGTAACTTTTCAGAGCATTCACACAAGGTTGGCGCCGGTGGTGACACCACAACGTGCTCACATGTGGAAAGTTTCCAACCGATTTCTCATACTCAAACAGCAGTTGATCGGCGTTGCCTGGTGAAACGTTGTTGTGATGCCTCGTGTAAGGAGGAGAAATGCGTACCATCACGACGTTTCTCGGATTGTAGCTTATGGCGATTGTGGTTTATCGTATCGCGACATTTCTGCTCGCGTTGGTCGAGATCCAATGACTGTTAGCAGAATATGGAATCAATGGGTTCAGGAGGGTAATACGGAACGCCGTGCTGGATCCCAACGGCCTCGTATCACTAGCAGTCGAGATGACAGGCATCTTATCCGCATGGCTGGAACGGATCGTGCAGACACGTCTCGATCCCTGAGTCAACACATGGGGACGTTTGCAAGACAACAACCACCTGCACGAACAGTTCGACGACGTTTGCCGCAGTATGGAATATCAGCTCGGAGGCCACGGCTGCGGTTACCCTTGACGCTGCATCACAGACAGGAGCGCCTGCGATGGTGTACCCAACGACGAACCTGGGTGCACGAATGACAATACGTCATTTTTTCGGATGAATCCAGGTTCTGTTTACAGCATCACGATGGTCACATCCGTGTTGGGCGACATCGCGGTGTATGCACATTGGAAGCGCGTATTCGTCATCGCCATACTGGCGTATCACCCGGCGTGATGGTATGTGGTGCCATTGATTACACGTCTCGGTCATCTCTTTTCCGCATTGACGGCACTTTGGACAGTGGACGTTACATTTCAGATGTGTTACGACGCGTGACTCTACCCTTCATTTGATCCCTGCGAAACCCAACATTTCAGCAGGATAATGCACGACCGCATGTAGCAGGTCCTGTACGGGCCTTTCTGGAATCAGAAAATGTTCCACTGCTGCCCTGGCCAGCACATTTTCCAGATCTCTCACCAATTGGAAACGTCTGGTCAATGGTGGCCGAGCAACTGGCTCGTCACAATACACCAGTCACTCCTTTGATGAACTGTGGTATCGTGTTGAAGCTGCATGGGCAGCTGTACCTGTACACGCCGTCCAAGCTCTGTTTGACTCAATGCCCAGGCGTATCAAGGCCGTTATTACGGCCAGATATCTCAGGATCTATGCACACAAATAGCGTGAAAATGTCGGTTCTAGTATAATATTTCTGTCCAATGAATACCCGTTTATCAAGTGAATTTCTCTTTTGTGTAGCAATTTTAATGGCCAGTAGTGTAGCATGATTGCGACGACCTCAATGCAGGCTAGCATGCACATAAGTCGTGGGTGGTTGAGTGGACAGAGAGAGACGGAGTACATTAAAGATAGGAAGGATACTTGGGGCACACAGGGAAAGTGTGAGTTGGGGTGTGGGTGAAGGTGGAGAGTTAGAGAAATCTCTACAGGCTGGCTTTCTCAGGGCCAAACAGACCTCCACGCGAGTCCAGCTCAGCTGCAGCAGCAACACGGGACCGGTACGTGGCAAGGTGGCAGGAGGTGAACGTACGCCGCACAGCGGACTGGACTCTCATTACGCGACGACGTGGCCTTTGTGTAGCGACTGTTTCCGCGTCTGGCCGCCGACACCGCCGCCGACGCCGCCACAACATTTGCACCCAGCGCGCCGCCACGCCCAGCTGCCGGCAGCCTCCCGCGACGTGGCGCTGCGATCGATGCCCGCCTCCACCGCCCCCATGGACGGTTCCCTTTAATAAATTGCCGGACTAGCGGAAAACTGTTCGTCCCTGTGTCTGCCGGCTCTTTTCTATCTGCTCCCCCCCCCCTTCCCCCTCCCCCCCACCCTATACAGCCGTTCTAAGCGGTTATAACTGTACCGGATACCTTCCACATTTAGTCTTGTTTACTGCTTTCCCCCGTCTACTTTAAGCGCACCTTGTTGTTGTTGTTGTTGTAGTCTTCAGTCCAGAGACTGGTTTGATGCAGCTCTCCATACTACTCTATCCTGTGCAAGCTTCTCCATTTCCCAGTACTTACTGCAACCTACATCCTTCTGAATCTTACTGTATTCATCTCTTGGTCTCCCTCTACGATTTTTACCCTCCACGCTGCCCTCCAATGCTAAATTTGTGATCCCTTGATGGGTCAGAACATGTCCTACCAACCGGTCCCCTCTTCTTGTCAAGTTGTGCCACAAACTCCTCCCCAATTCTATTCAGTACTTCCTAATTAGTTATGTGATCTACCCATCTAATCTTCAGCATTCTTCTGTAGCACCACATTTCGAAAGCTTCTATTCTCTCCTTGTCCAATCTGTTTATCGTCCACGTTTCACTTCCATACATGGCTACGCTCCATACAAATACTTTCAGAAACGACTTCCTGACTCTTAAATCTAGATGTTAACAAATTTCTCTTCTTCAGAAACGCTTTCCTTGCGATTGCCAGTCTACATTTTATATCCTCTCTACTTCGACCATTATCAGTTAATTTGCTCCCCAAATAGCAAAACTCCTTTACTACTTTAAGTGTCTCATTTCGTAATCTAATTCCAGCAGCATCACCCTTCTTAATTCGACTACGTTGCATTATCCTCGTTTTGCTTTTGTTGATGTTCATCTTATATCCTCCTTTCAAGACACTGTCCATTCCATTCAACTGCTCTTCCTGGTCCTTTGCTGTCTCTGACAGAATTACAATGTCATCGGCGAACCTCAATGTTTTTAATTTTTCTCCATGGATTTTAATACCTACTCCTAGTTTTTTCATTTATTTCCTTTACTGCTTGCTCAATATACAGATTGAGTAACATCGAGGAGAGGCTACAACTCTCACTCCCTTCCCAATCACTGCTTCCCTTTCATGCCCCTCGACTCTTATAACTGCCATCTGGTCTCTGTACAAATTGTAAATAGCCTTTTGCTCCCTATATTTTACCCCTGACACCTTTAGAATTTGAAAGAGAGTATCCCAGTCAACATTGTCAAAAGCTTTCTCTGAGTCTACAAATGCTAGAAATGTAGGTTTGCCTTTCCTTAATGTTTCTTCTAAGATAAATCGTAAGGTTAGTACTGTCTGCCGTGTTCCAATATTTCTACGGAATCCAAACTGATCTTCCCCAAGGTCGGCTTCTACTAGCTTTTCTATTCGTCTGTAAATAATTAGCGTTAGTGTTTTGCAGCTGTAGCTTATTAAACTGATTGTTCGGTAATTTTCACATCTGTCAACACCTGCTTTCTATGGGATTGGAATTATTGTATTCTTCTTTAAGTCTGAGGGTATTTCGCCTGTCTCATACATCTTGCTCACCAGATGGTAGAGTTTTGTCAGGAATGGCTCTCCCAAGGCCGTCAGTAGTTCTAATGGAATATTATCTACTCCCTGGGCCATGTTTCGACTCAGGTCTTTCAGTGCTCTATCAAACTCTTCACGCAGTATTGTATCTCCCATTTCGTCTTCCTTTACATTCTCTTCCATTTCCAGAACACTGTCCTGAAGTACGTCGCACTTGTATAGACCACCTATATACTCCTTCCACCATTCTGGTTTCCCTTCTTTGCTTAGAACTGGGTTTCCATCTGAGCTCTTGATATTCATAGAAGTCGTTCTCTTTTCTACAAAGGTCTCTTTAATTTTCCTGTAGGCAGTATCTATGTTCCCCTAGTGTGGTAAGCCTCTACATCCACACATTTGTTATCTAGCCATCCCTGCTTAGCCATTTTGCACTTCCTGTCGATCTCATTTTTGAGACGTTTGTATTTTTTTTGCCTACTTCACTCACTGCATTTTTAAATTTTTTCCTTTCATCAATTCAGTATCTCTTCTGTTACCCAAGGATTTCTACTAGCCCTCGTCTTTATACCTACTTGATCCTCTGCTGCCTTCACTACTTCATCCCTCGGAGCTACCCATTCTTCTTCTACAGTGTTTCTTTCCCCCATTTGTGACAATTATTCCCTGATGCTCTCCCTGAAACTCTGTATAACCTCTGATTTAATCAGTTTGTCCTGGTCCCATCTCCTTAAATTCCCACCTTTTTGCAGTTTCTTCAGTTTTACTCCACAGTTCATAACCAATAGATTGTGGTCAGAGTCCACATCTGCCCATGGATATGTCTTACAATTTAATACCTGGTTCCTAAATCTCTGTCTTACCATTATATAATCTATTTGATACCTTATAGAATTTCTAGGATTCTTCCATGCGTACAACCTTCTTTCATGATTCTTGAACCAAGTGTTAGGTATGATTAAGTTATGCTCTGTGCAAAATTCTACCAGACGGCTTCCTCTTTCATTTCGCAGCCCCAATCCATATTCACCTACTATGTTTCCTTCTCTCCCTTTTCCTACTGCCGAATTCCAATCACCCATGACTATTAAATTTTCGTCTCCCTTCACTACCTGAATAATTTCTTTTATCTCATAATACATTTGATCAATTTCTTCATCATCTGCAGATCTAGTTGGCATATAATCTTGTACTAATGTATTTGGCATCGGCTTCGTATCTATCTTGGCCACAATAATGCGTTTCCTATGCTGTTTGTAGTAGCTTACCCGCACTCCTTTTTTTTATTCATTATTAAACATACTCCTGCATTACCCCCATTTGATTTTGTATTTATACCCCTGTATTTACCTGATCAAGTTCCTCCTGCCACCGATACTTCACTAATGCCCACTATATCTAACTTTAACCTATCCATTTCCCGTTTTAAGTTTTCTAACCTACCTGCTCGATTAAGGGATCTGACATTTCACGCTCCGATCCTCAGAACTCCAGTTTTCTTTCTCCTGATAACGACATCCTGCTCGATTAAGGGATCTGACATTCCACGCTCCGATCCGCAGAACTCCAGTTTTCTTTCTCCTGGTAACGACATCCTCTTGAGTAGTCCCCGCCTGGAGATCCGAATGGGGGACTATTTTACCTCCGGAATATTTTAACCAAGAGGACGCCATCATCATTTAACCATACAGTAAAGCTGCATGCCCTCGGGAAAAATTACGGCTGTAGTTTCCCCTTGCTTTCAGCCGTTTGCAGTACCAGCACAGCAAGGCCGTTTTGGTTAGTGTTACAAGGCCAGATCAGCCAATCATCCAGACTGTTGCCCTTGCAACTAATGAAAAGGCAGCTGCCCCTCTTCAGGAATCACACGTTTGTCTGGCCTCTCAACAGATACCCGTCAGTTGTGGTTGCACCTACAGTACACCTATCTGAATCGCTCAGGCACACTCCTTAGTCGATCAGTAATATTGCATAATAATATTGTTTACTGCAAACCATGGGAGCTCAGTAGGTGCAGCGGAAGACCCCAGATGAGTTGGTTTTTAAATAAAAATTTTTAAAGTTAGAAAACCCTTCACACCTAGTCCGCAATTATCCTACTGCAATTAGAGTGTAGTAACTAGTTTCGGTTGCTTTCTGCAGCCATCTTCAGATCGTTCAAAATCTAAAACTTGGGTTAATAAGCATTGAAAAGCATCATTGGCTGTAGTCATATAGTGACATGTCTTGGTAAATGCCAAAAAAGGATTATATTTTGTTCAAAAACACCACAGTGAGCAATTCAGGTTGACGGTACTAACGAAGGAAAATGGCCTCTTACATTAGTCAAAGTGGCATTAAAGCTCATTATTTCCAATTGTTTACTAATACCTGTTATCAGAAGGAGATGTTCACTCGCAGCGGAGTGTGCGCTGAAATGAAACTTCCCGGCAGATTGAAACTGTGTGCCGGACTGAGACTCGAACTCGGGACCTTTGCCTTTCGCGGGCGAGTGCTGTACCATCTGAGCTGCCCAAGCACGACTCACGCCCCGTCCTCACAGTTTTACTTCCTCCAGTACCTCGTCTCCTACTTTCCAAAAATTTTTAATACCTGTTATACCTGCTGCACTATTGGAAATAGTGTGTTCATTTGATGTAACTTTAACTCATGCAGTTAGCCATTTTCCTTCGTTATTACTGTCATCCTGCGAGATTACGGTCTACATCCTGGCTTCCTCACGTTGATGTTTTTAAACTACACACTGTCATTGTCTAGGTATTTACGAATGCATGTCATCACTTGACAACAGCTAACGATGCTATCCAATTCATCTTCATAGTTTTTTTTAGGTTTTGAACGGTATGAATATGATACAACGTAAGCTTTCACGGCCGGTGTTGTCTTAAGTTAAAACTTCCGCGCTGAGAGGCCGTTGTCGATGTATAAAATTTCCACCTAACGTTTCGTCTCCATCTGCGGGAGACATCTTCCGAGATAGTCCGGCTACTGCCACTGAGGCTGCATAGAGAGCACCACCATTCGTCACGTGATGCCGACGGTATGCCTATCTTTGGAAGGCGTCATCATTCTCGATTAAGAGTAATCGATTGCCTTTCTGCTGGCGCAACGTCGACATCCATTTTTTGTCTAACTTTAAAGCTTCCTCCTTTCTATTAAAATTGTTATTGTGTTTGTGAATCTCTATTGCTTCTCTATGCATGCGCGCATTATAATGGGACGTTCGTGCTAGAACGCTTGTCTCATTGAATTTAATTTCGTGGTTCCCATTTCGAAACACATGCTCAGCTACGGCCGATTTTTCAATGTGTCCTAAACGACAGTTTCTTTTATGTTCGTCTAAGCGGGTGTTTACACTCCTTTTCGTTGTTCCAATGTATACTTGCCCACAAGTGCATAGAATTTTGTACACCCCAGGTGTTGCGAGGGGGTGTCGGGCGTCTTTTGCAATTCTTAAATATTCCTTAATTTTCTTGGTGGGTCTGAAGATTGTTTCTATCCCATATTTGGCCGGAACTTTCCCGACACCATCCGTGACTTTATTAGTGAACGGTAGGAAAACATTTCAAGTAGGTGACCTTGTTGCTCTGGACATCTGGCTTTTCTTCCTTGATCAATTTCCTTACTGGTACACGGGTTTATCATGAAGGTTGACCGTGAATGATTTAGTTCGTCTTGTAAGTAAGCCGGCTCGCAGATTTTGATGGTTCTGTCCTCCAGTTTTCATGACACCTCTTTTTTGCCTAGGATGATGGTTAGATTCCTTATGGAAATATCGATCCGTGTGAGTGTTCTTTCTATATACCTTGTGAGCCATCGTCCCACCTACCCGTTTAGTTACCGACACATCCAGGAAATTGAGTTGATTGTTGCTCTCTTTCTCCATCCTGAACTGTATCCTCGGGATACGAATATGGTTGTAGAAAGCAATCGAAACTAGTTATTGTAAAGGAAAATTTCAGGCTTCAAAACCTCGTAGTTCGAAGGTTTTTATTTGATAAACTACATTAACCCTCGCCATACAATCAGGGGGTGGGAGGGTAGGCATTCATTGTGGCCATCTTTTGAAAATGTTGTGATCTAGTCAGTTACTTTAGGTTTTAAAATTTTGAAGAGAGATGATAATTTTTTTTAACAAAATCTTCTGCCACATGTCTCATATGTTCCAAATTTTGCAGTTAAATTTAAAACAGAATTTTAAATCCTCTGAAACGTTTTGCCTACACTTCAGTAACTACCACAGAAAGTTTCCCGGTACAGCGAATCTCCTTTCAGGTTTTTCGACCTCATTCTACGTCACTGGTTCAACAGTCAGGTAGCGCTGTGGTTAGAACACTGGATTTGCATTCGGGATGACGATGGTTCAAACCAGCGTCGTGCCATTCTGATTTAGGCAAATTCGGAAGGGCACTCCCAATTTCCTCTCCTATCCTTCCGTAGTCCGAGCTTGTGCTCCGTCTCTAATGACCTCATTACCGACGGGACGTTAAAGTCAAGTCTCCTCCTCCTTCCTCTGATATACTGTCTGTATGTACTCACTTCTCTTCTTACTCAATAGCTTTTTGTGATGTCCCTCTCACATCTGTAAGCTGGTTATTGGGACATTAGCTTTTTCCACTTTTCCATGCTATAAGGTTTTCATTCATTTCAGGTATTTCTTGCTATGGTATCTACCATATATCTATTGATCGCTTTACATTTTTTATTCTTAAAATTTCTTTTCTAAACTCTCAGTTTCATCTTGCATAGCGCGTTCTATCTGTGCTATCCTGTCTATTTAACCACATCTAGTACAGTTGTTTCTTCTGTTTAACCACTTCCTCAATACCCACAGTACATCATTCCTGATTCGTTTCCTTAAGACCTCCAATTATTTCTAAGGCCTCTCGTGCTGCATTATGAGTTCACCCTTTCACCTCACTGTAGAATTCTGATGCTTTTGATTCATTAACATTATCTAATTTGTTGGACAATTTCATCTTGTATAGGAATTCCACAGAATCTTATTGTAAAGTTTCCAAATTATATCTGGCTGCTTGAGATATTTGAATCTCTTCGTTCTTACGAGTGTATTTATTACTTAACTAAACAGTTCCTAAATAGAATATCTCTTTTTCAAACTTGCAGCCCACTTCAAGGAATCGACTCTAAAAAGATGACTCACCGTAGTGAAGATGTAAAGTCACTTATTGTGGTCCACAAAGGTGCCCGATATTCAGGAACGAACATTTACAATAACTTCGGCTACCATGTAAAGCTTAACTACTAAACGAAGAATACTCAAAAGAATTTGATGGTAGCTACATCATCCTTGGCTACTGACGAATTTCTTAGTAATATAATCTGAAATATTGTGTCACATCATTACATAAACATCATAGTCACCAAGTCAAATACATGTCGTAAACTAGTTTACGTCCCTGATAATCAATAGCTGCAGTAGTCTAAGAATTATCGTTCGTATAATAATGTATTGTACGCTACTGCGTTCTGTTGCATCATCGTTATTTCTTCTTAAATAAAAATGTGCTATGATTCCTCTTATTTAATCCATATGCCCGACGATCATTTCACTTAGGATTTCTGAAAATGCCATTAGCATATGTCTTTTGTTTTCTAAACATGTGTTATTTATTTTTGAACAATGGCACAAAAAGTACATGTAATTTATTTTAATCAAAAGAGAGTCCTGAACGCTAGAAGTCAAAATCATGTAGATGGTAACCTATCCTAAAGTAAGTATTTTGAACAATAAACCAATGTTTGGAAATAACTATTTCCGTTTTCGTTCTTAAACAGTTTTCTTAGCAGTCAGCCGCGTGCCTCATTGACGTTGATGGCGCTAATGTAAAAAAAAAAGGTATACGTAATAGTCTGTGATGATAATACAGTGGAGTTTATCAAAAATTTCAAGTTCAGACTGGCGATTCCAAGAATAGCGTTCCTCTAAAAGAGAGATTTCCTAGCGTCGAATATGAATTAATGTGTTAGAACCGCTTTTCTGATGGTATATGTGGAGTGTACTGAATGATGTGCTGAATGAAATGATGTGCTACATAAGAATATTGAAAATTAGGTGGGAACATAGATTTATTAATGAAGAGGTACTGGGAATATAGAAATCTGTTGCAGAACTTGACTAAAAGAAGGGATACTGACACGTCAAGCAAGAATCAAATGGTTCAAATGGCTCTGAGCACTATGGGACTTAACTTCTTAGGTCATCAGTCCCCTAGAACTTACAACTGCTTAAACCTAACTAACCTAAGGACATCACACACTCCCATGTCCGAGACAGAATTTGAACCTGCGACCGTAGCGGTGGCTCGGTTCCAGACTGTAGCGCCTAGGGCCGCTCGGCCAGCCTGGTCCGCAGCAGGAATAAGTTTGGTAACGGAGGGAGGTGTCGCTATGAAAAATTGTACGGAGAGACGGAATAAGCACGTTCAAATGTGTGCACTAGTTACGCAGAGAAGAAGAGTCTGCCACGCGCGATTAGCCGAGCGGTCTGAGGCGCTGCAGTCATGGACTGAGCGGCTGATCCCGGCGGAGGTTCGAGTCCTCCCTCGGGCATGGGTGTGTGTGTGTTTGTCCTCAGGATAATTTAGGTTAAGTAGTGTGTAAGCTTAGGGACTGATGACCTTACTAGTTAAGTCCCATAAGATTTCACACACATTTTTTTGAATATCTGCTGTTCTATGCTTTTCCGCCAGGAGAAACTCAGTTGCAGCTCTCCGCTTGTAACGCTGCATTGTAACGACGCCACCTAACGGAACTTTATACTATAGGGTCTGAAGCTGGAATATTCCATCATGTCCCACAACAAATGACATTTCTTTTTTGGGGGGAAGTCTTGCAGGGCAGAAATAGTGAGCCGCATCAAGCCAGTCACCCATCAGCCAACCACAGCGACAATACAACCAATAACTGGCATTAGCCGTGACAGTATCAACAGGATCATGCGGACCTACTTTTTATGAACAACAATTTTGGAATTGAGAGTCTGCTTTATGCAAAGCACTTTTTGTTACTTATTTACTTATTTGTGGTTACGAAGGCTTTCCCGGCGTAATAATTGATAATATTCCTCAAAGTAGTTTCAGCGACAAATACCACCATCATCAGTTGATTCTTTCGTTTTTATTAAGTTTGTTGAAGAGCTTTACTGGAAATTCCTAGCATGGGATAGAACCAACTTAAAAAAGCGAAGGAACCCACTGATGATGGCGATATTCTGTCATTGAAACTAATTTGGGGAATAAATAAGTAAATAGATAACAAAAAGTATTTAGCACCGAAACGGACTCACCAATTCCATACTGTTGTTTTTCTATGAAAACACGTAATTAACGGAAAACATCCAAGACAAAGTTACTGTTTCTACGCCGTGCCAGGCATTCTCAGTAAAGCTCTTAAACAAACTTAAAAAAATGAAAGAACTCCCTATTGATGGCGATATTTGTCGCTGAAACTGGTTTGGAGGATGAATAAGTAAGTAAATAACGGAAAAGACTTTGCATCGAGGTGGACTCACAGTTCCCATATTGTTGTTTTTTTATTCAAACATAGACCAAATGAAAGTGTTCCAAGATAAGGTTATTGTTACTTTTTATGTTTGGCGCAATTGCATGTGGGTCTTGAAAGAATTTTTTGGCTCATAAAAAACGGGAGCCACAGGTTAGAAAGTCTGAAAATACTTATATCTATACACAAACCCTTCACTTGCTGAGCAGAAGAAATAGGAAGGTATGGAATATTGCAAATAAAATTTGCCTCACAGGTTGAAACCCAAAAATTGGAGGAGAAATGCCACAAGGTGTAGTTAAAGACATTCTTTTGACATTAAAACAAATTACGAAAACTCCAAAAATATTTCGAAAAGTTGCCTGCGCTTTAATTCAAACCAGTGATCCGTACTGTAAGACCAATAGATAGAAGATAACAGACGATAGTGTAATACGCTTTTTAGACAAATAATTAGGGAAAGTGCTTAACCCAGTACAGTCGAGGTTCAAATGCACACTGTGACGTAGAACAAGTGAGTCAGTTCGCAGTTTTCTCGCTTCTGCCACTTTATAATCTCCCACGAGGAATGGGGGATATGGACGGGAACAGGGTGGGAGGATATGACATAATTAGCTGTCTGACGTCACTAATTATCTCATTACTGAAAGTAGGGCACGAACGCTTTCCATTGCTAGTTTTACCGTCGAACTAGTATTGCACAAATTTCCCGTAAATTACTGCTTAGCACTGCCACTCGTCTACCCCAAAATCCTCCCTACTGGTCCAAGTGTTTCGCTATCTTTCTTTGCTACAAAATTCATTATTCCTTTTTAATTTGTATATCCTTTCGTAGAATTAGATGTCATGGGTTCTACGGGTTATTACCAATTCTTTAATGGGGTACCAAAGCTCCCTTTTCATTCTTTCTGTATTTAACCACATTTAGAGAAAAACTCTTGTGACGTACACCGAGTTTAAATTTTGTGCTGTTCGTTCGAAAGTCCCTTAATATCAGCTGGCGACGACGCTTCCCGATAGACAGAGGAATCTGTTTGTACAACGAATCTCTCAAATAAAATGTAGACTTACGTTGAGATTATCATTGGTCCCAAAGCTTGACTGTGACACACCCGCGTCTCTTAAGCACGTGTAAGACAAAAAAATCTAATGCCTGTGGAATGTTTGTAAAGACTCATTCTGTGTACATTACATGTATTTGTTGTGATTAACTGTGACGTTGGAAGCGTCTTAATCATTTTCGCAGCACATACGTACGAAAACGCCTTATGATGGTGTTTGATAAAACTGTCCACCGTTCTTTCAAACAACGATAACTCGATTTAAACATTTCGGGCGAAGATTAACCTAAGATTTTAAGAATTCCAGTGCTTCGAAGTTTCTCAAAATTTCAATAGAATAGAATATAGGATAGGTAAGACACTTTTACTTCCACGAGCTATTTAACGTTATATGGTGAACGCTGCATCCAAGATGATGTCACTAAGCGTGTGTTTGGTTACGCCATTGTTGAAATTTCCAATGATGGTCAATATGTGAATAATTAGCTCCACAATTTGTTACAGATCTGAAGGTGCAAAAAAAGCTGTTAAAATTTTTAATTCTTGCGATAACAGGCCACCATACCAAACAGCGCACGATTTCTTTTTATTCGACGTTATCCCATTCTTTATACCTAAATCATGTTATTAAGCTCTTCAGTGCAGGGACTGGCTTGATGTAGCTCTCTCCACGCTAGCTTCTTGTGTGCTAACGCTTTCACATCTGCAATACACTTGAAAGAGTTGTGCTTTACCTCTACAATTTTTACCGGCCACATTTCTCTTCAACCCAGATTAACTATTCCTTAATGCCTCTGGACTTCTCCTATCAAAAATTCTGTTACTTTAGTTACGTTTTGCCACCACATACTCGTATGTCCCCAGTAGCATGAAACACCTCTTCATGAGACACTAGTTCGTTCTTTCGTAGCACTACATAAAGAAACACTCCTCTCCATTTTTATATTGTTCGATATTTTTCATTTCTGTGCTTTCTATCGTCGTCGTTTCTTTCGCTTAAAATTCTATTCTCTACGCAAATACATTCAAAAAAGAATTTCAAATCTTAGATTTATATACCATGTTGATGTACTCCTCTTTTGCGATTGCCAGACTTCATACGCTACATTCTATGTCCCTCCCCTAATGTAAGCGGGTTCAGATTTACTTGACGTAATTCAACTTCATCTAGTCACTATTGCTCTACTTTAATTTACTTTCGTCTATAACGTTCATTGATGGCGATTTCCATACGTCCAACTAATCCTTGAAGTCTTTTGCTATTTGTGACAGAATTATCACGATACTGGCAAAACTTCAGACTTTTACTTCACCTCTTGGAACATTTCTCAGACCAACCGAAAAAGAAAGGAACAGACATAATAACATCACAGATTAATAGTATCTAAAGGAATCTGTAGAAATAAGGAACACCAGTACTGTTCTTTATCTGACAGTGAGGGAAGGGCAGCAGGGGGAAGTGTAAGTTTCGTTATAGAATTGAGATGAATTCTCACTGAATCATCGATACAATTTCTAGGTCTCCAGTCTACAACTCGCAATTATTACACAATATAGTCCGCAATTTCTGGATAGCGTTTAACATAGAGCCACACTGCGAGCTTTTAACGAATGTCAAATACATGTGACTGACTAAAACACCTTCTGTATAATGGAACAGAGCATGCTGTACTGGATAGCAAGTTCTGATCACAGACAAAGGTCGAGAGTCCACCAGGGAAGTGTGACATGGTCACTCATGATCTCTATAGACGATTGGATGGAAACGGTGAGCGGTAGTCTGTTACTATTTGCTGATGATGCTGCAGCGTGTTGGAACACGTCGTCGCTGACGGACTAGGAGGATACAGGATACATTGGACAGAATTATTTGGTGTGAAGAAAGACAATTTGCTCTAAATGTGGAAAAAGTATGTCAATGTAGATGAGTAGGAGAGATAATCCTGTGAACTTTGAGTACAGCATTAATGGTGTGCCGTTTGACAATCACATCGGTTACTTTGATGATAGGCTGCATTTCTTCAGTTACGGATTAATGGGCTTTCTGCCAGTTGTTCGTTTGTGGTACTGATCATGTCACTAAGTGTAGTTAAGGTGTACATGTCTTGGACATTCAAGGAGATGTGTTTTGCAGTTGGTGGGCTGAGTGAATCTCTGGTTTCTCTTAATTAATACTAAGCCGTTATATACATGTCCATGGCTCTCTAGTATGTACGTTTTAGATAAGTATTCATACGTGAACTTTGTAATGTGGTTATGTGGCACCATTCTTGAAACTGATAACTTGTCCCATGGGCTATTAACTTCCTGCAATTTTGGGCAGCTTCTAAATGCTGATGCTTCTTATTCTTTTTGTACTGTGTTTTGTTTCTGTGCTCTTGTGGGACGTTTCTCATAATTTCAGTGTCTTTCTCGGTTGCATTTGGAATCTAATAGCAGGATCAGGCTTTAGTTTCTCAACATAAATTTTGTAATAGGTCTATATTTTATTGATATATTAGCAGAGCACCCAGCCATGCTATGGTACGTATTTATACTAGTTGTATTAGTGCATCTTATTCCCCTCTCTCTCCCCCCACCTCTCTCTCTCTCTCTCTCTCTCTCTCTCTCTCTCTCTCTCTCTCTCTCTCTCTTTCTCTCTCCACCTTGTGCACACCCAACCAATCTGTCCATCTCGTCCTACCACTTTCTTTTCCATTTTCAACTTTCCACTTTCTCAGTCCATCTTTTCCTCATCACACTCTCTGTCCATACATCTACTCCTTCCCGCTCTATCCAACCACTCTTGCCACCACTACCTCCTCCTCCCTAATTTCTTTGTTCATTTCCTCCCCTTTCTGTGTTCATTGCTCCCCTCTTCTCTCTTTTCCATTTCCTTCTTCCTATGTGAGTCAATGTCCTCCACTTTCCTGTTTATCTGCCAATGTTGTCCTTCCTTCTTCTCTTCACCCAGTAAGAGGCTGCTTGTTCTTGCATCAACAGTATTTCTTGCAGGATAGTAAGTAATAATTGTAATGTTTGAAATCGATCCAGGGTTGAGGAGGAGCTTTTTACCCATTGCTTTCAATGCATCGAGCCGCGGTGTCCGATTCGATATATAGATGGCAGTAGTCGTTAAAGCCTTTGCTATGGTAAGTGAGCGGAATTCACCTTACGAGAAAGGATTTTCGCATAGATATCGACCGCGTGTGCCTGAATGGTGGCAAATCAGACTTACATCCACTCTGTAATAACAATGATACGTCAAGTAAGTTCGAAATGCAATCACACGTCAGGACGGATCAAAAGCAAACCAGAAGATGCTACCAATGTGACAGTAATACGGTCGCCAGCCTAATTAGGCAATAACTGAGTTTCTTCTCTGTATAAGTTGGTATATATTCATGCGAAACAACAAGTTGTAACACTGCATATTATAGTAGAATCTTAGAACCAGAAAATCTATTGAACTGATAGTATCGCGGTCTGTACTGATATGGAAAACCATGAATACATAACACTACACTATAATGTTTACTAAAAAACTTTATACTGTCTATTAATCTGATTAAAATCAGGCATAGGTTACCCCAGAAATTGTTCTTTCATGCCACACACAAAATGTCAATTTTGATAAAGATAAACACTGATAAATTTTTACTTTTATATTGACTTTAACTTTTGCTGGTCAAACCAATTTGGAACACTTCAGAATTCAAATAAATGAGGGGGGGGGGGGAGGACACTGAAACTGTTTTTATCGCTGTATTTAAAAAAATTGATTATTGAATTTATTATTCATTCAAGATTTCCAGTGTATAAGTTGCTACTCTTTTCATCTTATTTACTGCTCATTTAAATGCCTTTAAATCTGTCTCGAAATAATAAACTTCATTACTATATCAATACTAAAGTTATCTTTCGACTTCGTTAGACTTTCTCTATTGATTTACTGGTTCATTAACAAAACATTTCTTTAAACACCATTCTAATATAGCTAGTCTTGCAAATAATTATTATTAACAAAATTTTTAATTTTCACTTCGGGACACTCGGATTGCACAACGTTTGGAAAATACCCTGTCTAGGTTAGTTGTGAGGATAATTAAACGATGGAGAAGTTCTGGTAAAATTTTGGTTATTATTGAACCGTTCACTCTGGTCCATACGTATACAGTACTAAAAGTTTCAACCTACTTGTATCGATGCGGCGGTTGGCGGGCGGCGAGATGGCGAGGCACAAAGCACACATACAACCACAGCTATGGCTCTTGATGTATCGGCACTTTAATTCTTCTCAGCGTTGCAATAGTTTTCCATTTAGTACCTATGGAATTTTGCCATGCTGTGAGGGCGTTGGAACGGCATACCCGAGGCTCAGTGAAGCTATTTCTTCCAGGATAGCCTCCTCGATCCAGAAGGTGTTGCTCAAACCAATGCTAAACTCCAACTACTACTACTGTGCACGTTGTGCCGTGCAATGCCTGCGTGCATTTTCCCGCGCTCGCCTGCCATCCACCTTTTACCGCTCCCTGACAGACCGGGTATTCACACGAGATTTTGCAGTCTACGTATCCTAACACATTGCCTACGTATGGACCAGACGCACAGTTACAATTTTAAACATCTTACAACAGTTCCAACAGTTGTTACATTTCAATTCTATTATAATATTGCTTAACATTAGACATAAACATTAACATTCACATTGAAACTTATTTACAGTTTTCTTAACATAATGGCATGAAACAAAAAGAAATGAAATCAGAACATCAATGACCCAGGTTTATCGTAAAATCAAATGAACAGAATAACTTATATGTACAATAGTACAGAGTCATTGTTGTTACAACTGGTTCACAAGCTAGTTCTAGACAGATAACGAGAGGTTGAAGTGGTATTTAAGCCAGTTAGGTCACGGTAGATACAGGGAGCTCCTTGCTGTGAATGGAGACCTGTTACAGACTGCCAGCCCATGCGGTGGGCTGCGTGCGCCGAGGTGAGGAAAGACGCCGATCTGTAGCCAGTCGTTTGCAGCCTTCATGTTGACGTGTGTGTTGTTAGGACGCCAGTGTTACCGCTGGAGGATATAGCCTTCTGGTAATGCCTTTCCATCCAGGACTTCTTAGAAACATCAGTGACCAATTCCAGTTTCTAAATCTCGCGAAGCTAAGATGAAATAGCTGCAGGAAAAATGTGAAGACATCGAAAAAGATATGATTGTCGGAAGGACAGACTCAACATACAGGAAAGTCAAAACAACCTTTGGTGACATTAAAAGCAACGGTGGTAACATTAAGAGTGCAACGGGAATTCCACTGTTAAATGCAGAGGAGAGTGCAGATAGGTGGAAAGAATACATTGAAAGCCTCTATGAGGGTGAAGATTTGTCTGATGTGATAGAAGAAGAAACAGGAGTCGATTTAGAAGAGATAGTTGATCCAGTATTAGAATCGGAATTTAAAAGAGCTTTGGAGGACGTACGGTCAAATAAGGCAGAAGGGATAGATAACATTCCATCAGAATTTCTAAAAGCATTGGGGGAAGTGGCAACAAAACGACTATTCACGTTGGTGTGTAGAATATATGAGTCTGGCGACATACCATCTGACTTTCGGAAAAGCATCATTCACACAATTCCGAAGACGGCAAGAGCTGACAAGTGCCAGAATTATCGCACAATCAGCTCAACAGCTTGTGCTTCGAAGCTGCTTACAAGAATAATATACAGAAGAATGGAAAAGACAATTGAGAATGCACTAGGTGACGATCAGTTTGGCTTTAGGAAAAGTAAAGAGGCGAGAGAGGCACTTCTGACGTTACGGCTATAGTGGAAGCAAGGCTTAAGAAAAATCAAGACACTTTCATAGGATTTGTTGACCTGGAAAAAGCGTTCGAGAATATAAAATGGTACAAGCTGTTCGAGATTCTGAAAAAAGTAGGGGTAAGCTATAGAGTGAGACGGGTCATATACAATACGTACAGCAACCAAGAGGGAATAATAATAGTGGACGATCAAGAACGAAGTGCTCGTATTAAGAAGGGTGTAAGACAAGGCTGTAGCCTTTCGCCCCTACTCTTCAATCTGTACATCGAGAAAGCAATGATGGAAATAAAAGAAGGGTTCAGGAGTGGAATTAAAATACAAGGTGAAAGGATATCAATGATACGATTCGCTGATGATATTGCTATCCTGAGTGATAGTGAAGGAGAATTAAATGATCTGCTGAACGGAATGAACAGTCTAATGAGTACACAGTATGGTTTGAGAGTAAATCGGAGAAAGACGAAGGTAATGAGAAATAGTAGAAATGAGAACAGCGAGAAACTTAACATCAGGATTGATGGTCACGAAGTCAATGAAGTTAAGGAATTCTGCTACCTAGGCAGTGACAGACGGAGCAAGGAGGACATCAAAAGCAGACTCGCTATGGCAAAAGAGGCATTTCTGGGCAAGAGAAGTCCACTAATATCAAATACCGGACTTAATTTGAGGAAGAAATTTCTGAGGATGTACGTCTGGAGTACAGCATTGCATGGTAGTGAAACATGGACTGTGGGAAAATCGGAACAGAAGAGAATCGAAGTATTTGAGATGTGGTGCTATAGACGAATTAGGTGGACTGATAAGGTAAGGAATGAGGAGGTTCTACGCAGAAACGGAGAAGAAAGGAATATGTGGAAAACACTGATAAGGAGAAGGGACAGGATGATAGGACATCTGCTAAGGCATGAGGGAATGACTTCCATGGTACTAGAGGGAGCTGAAGAGGGCAAAAACTGTAGAGAAAGACAGAGATTGGAATACGTCAAGCAAATAATTGAGGACGTAGGTTGCAAGTGCTAGTCTGAGATGAAGAGGTTAGCACAGGAAAGGAATTCGTAGCGGGTCGAATCAAACCAGTCAGTAGACTGATGACAAAATAAAAAATCTCGCGAGGAATTTGTCTGATGAGAGCATGTTCATATATGTAAAAGGGATCGTCGTGCACTCTTCGAAATTCGAGTGGAGCTCCTGGTCAACGATGTCAGGTATTTAGTAGCGGTGTACTGTCTCCAGACAGACAATATATATATTCTCGAATCGGAAAGATACAAATTTACAGTAGCCATACACATCAATAAATATGTACATATATATATATATATATATATATATATATATATATATGACATGTGCCCAGTACTTTGCAACCTCCAAGGCGCTTGGAGTAGCTTGCAGGAGATCAATCATCGTGCAGGCTGTAGGACACACAAGGCACTGGAGCATGTGGCTTGTGGTTTGTTCTTGTCCACAATCACAGGCCGTATCGTCTGTTACGAAGCCCCATCTCTTCAGGTTGTCTCTGGATCGTCCAACTCCTAATCGTAATCTTTTTAAAGATTTCCCTACCAGCCAGCTCTCATTGTGTCCAGGTGGTAGTTTTTCAGCTTCTGGCGTCTGCAGGTGAGGCGTCGACTTATTCCATAACTCCAGCCTCGCCTTCTCTGGTGAAGTGGAGAGCTTCTCGGATGTTCTCAGGAAGCTCTTTCGCGATCTCAGCCGTCAGACAGGCAATGTTCCGAGACAATATTACATTTGAAGTTGAAACGTTAGATGATGGTGTCCATTCGGCGAATTGCAGCGCCCGGGTAAGCTTGTTAATCCACTGCTAAATTTTCTGACTTTCATGAATGTTTGGAATCGAATTTATTGCCTGGTTTGTGGTTGAAATTTTTCCATCTCTCATAGTTTTAATTTTAAATATCGCCAATTTGTAAAGGGGTTAGTTGTAGAAAGTAAAATAGGAGCATAATTGTAACTTCTTTTAGGCTGCATTGATCTTTATTCACCTCTTGAAATTGTTCAACCTTCTAACGAACAAACTGTTAATTATGATTCTTAGGCGGTTGTAACTGAGTCAAATATATCGGCCTTTGTTACTCCCCCTCCCCCCCCCCCCACTCTGCAACCCACCCCCTCCCCCCTTAACGGGCAATTTATTGACACACAGTCAGCACGTATTCAGAAAACATCATTCTTTATACTCGACAGGCGATGTCAATTTGATTCCATGTATCTAGATTTCCAGAAGGCTTTCAACACCCTTCCTCACAAGCGTCATCTAACCAAACTGCGTGCCTATGGAATATCGCTTCAGTTGTGCGACTGCATTCATGATTTCCTGTCAGGTCACAGGTCACAGTTCGTAATAGTAGACAGAAAGTCAGCGAGTAAAACAGAAATAATATCTGGCGTTCTGCAAGTAAGTACTATAGAGCCTCCGTTATTCCTGATCTACACAGACGACATAGGAGACAATCTGAAAAGCCCTATTAGATTGTTTGGAGATGATGCTGTCATTTACCGTCTTCTAAAGTCCACAGACGATCCAAACGAGTTGCGAAATGATTTAGATAAGACATCTGTATGGTGCGAAAAGTGGCAGTCGACCGTGAATAAAGAGAATCTGAAGTCATTCACATTAGTACTAAAAGAAATCAGCTAAATTTCTACTATGCTATAAGTCACACAAATCTGGCTGTAGATTCAACTAAATACTTAGGGATTACAGTTACAAATAACCTAAATTGGAATGACCACATAGATAATATTGTGGGTAGAGCAAACTAAAGACTGCGATTAATTGGCGGAGTCCACCTCCGTAGCGTAGCGGTAGCGTTTCCGCATACCACGCAGGGGGTCTACGTTCAATTCCCGGCAGGCGACTGGGTGTTGTGTCTCCTTCATCGTCATTGACCCGCAAACTCCCCCACATGGGGCCTCCCGGCCAACAATGCCATACGATCATTTTCATTGGCAGAATTCTTAAAAGGTGCCACAGTGTACCAAAGAGACAGCTTACACCATGCTTTACCGCCCTATTTTGGAGTATTACTGTGCGGTGTGGGTTCCGCATCAGGTGGGATTGACGGATGACATCGAAAAACTAAAAAGAAGGGCAACTCGTTCTGTACTACCGCTAAATTGGGGAGATAGTGCGACGGACATGATACGTGATATGGAGTGTCAATCATTAAAACAAAGGCGTTTTTCGTTGCGATGGGGGAAATTCCAGTCACCAGTTTTCTCCTCCGATTGCGAAAACATTCTGTTGGCACCCACCTACATAGGAAGAAATGATCATCAGGATAAAATAAGAGAAATCAGGGCTCGCAAAGAAAAATTTAAGTGCTCGTTATTCCCGCTTTCCGTTCAAGAGTGGAACGGTAGAGACACAGCTTGACGGTGTTTCCTTGAACCCTCTGCCAACACTATGTTGTGAGTAGCTGAGTAATCACGTAGATGTAGATGTAGAAGCACTTCCAGCAGTTTTCCGCTGTCCTGGTTGACTAAGAGTCTAGCGGCAGTGCGTAGGAGGCCGAGGTGCCCGCGTTTAAATGGCCAGGCGATCTCATGCCGGTTTGCTAACTGATCAAGGCTGCACCTGTAAAACTGCACCTTGTAAATGTACTGAAAATTGTTTCCTATTTCTTAAGTTTGCTTGACTTTATTTGTGCGTCTCTTAGCATTGAAATTGGTGACTGATCTACTACTGGCCAAGTTATGCTTAATTGATAATCTAATGAGACCTGTGGTATGTTTTCCTCATATACGAGGGCAGTTCAATAAGTAATGCAACACATTTTTTTTTCTCGGCCAATTTTGGTTGAAAAAACCGGAAATTTCTTGTGGAATATTTTCAAACATTCCCGCTTCGTCTCGTATAGTTTCATTGTCTTCCGACAGGTGGCAGCGCTGTACGAAGCTGTTAAAATGGCGTCTGTAACGGATGTGCGTTGCAAACAACGGGCAGTGATCGAGTTTCTTTTGGCGGAAAACCAGGGCATCTCAGATATTCATAGGCGCTTGCAGAATGTCTACGGTGATCTGGCAGTGGACAAAAGCACGGTGAGTCGTTGGGCAAAGCGTGTGTCATCATCGCCGCAAGGTCAAGCAAGACTGTTTGATCTCCCGCGTGCGGGCCGGCCGTGCACAGCTGTGACTCCTGCAATGACGGAGCGTGCGAACACACTCGTTCGAGATGATCGACGGATCACCGTCATACAACTCAGTGCTCAACTTGACATCTCTGTTGGTAGTGCTGTCACAATTGTTCACCAGTCGGGATATTCAAAGGTTTGTTCCCGCTGCGTCCCTCGTTGTCTAACCGAACACCATAAAGAGCAAAGGAGAACCATCTGTGCGGAATTGCTTGCTCGTCATGTGGCTGAGGGTGACAATTTCTTGTCAAAGATTGTTACAGGCGATGAAACATGGGTTCATCACTTCGAACCTGAAACAAAACGGCAATCAATGGAGTGGCGCCACACCCACTCCCCTACCAAGAAAAAGTTTAAAGCCATACCCTCAGCCGGTAAAGTCATTGTTAAAGTCTTCTGGGACTCTGAAGGGGTTATTCTGTTCGATGTCCGTCCCCATGGTCAAACGATCAACTGTGAAGTGTATTGTGCTACTCCTCAGACATTGAAGAAACGACTTCAGCGTGTTTGTAGGCACAAAAATCTGAACGAACTTCTCCTTCTTCATGACAACGCAAGACCTCACACAAGTCTTCGCACCCGAGAGGAGCTCACAAAACTTCAATGGACTGTTCTTCCTCATGCACCCTACAGCCCCGATCTCGCACCGTCGGATTTCCATATGTTTGGCCCAATGAAGGACGCAATCCGTGGGAGGCACTACGCGGATGATGAAGAAGTTATTGATGCAGTACGACGTTGGCTCCGACATCGACCAGTGGAATGGTACCGTGCAGGCATACAGGCCCTCATCTCAAGGTGGCGTAAGGCCGTAGCATTGAATGGAGATTACGTTGAAAAATAGAGTTGTGTAGCTAAAAGATTGAGGAATAACCTGGTGTATTTCAATGCTGAATAAAACAACCCCTGTTTCAGAAAAAAAAGTGTTGCATTACTTATTGAACTGCCCTCGTACAATTCCTTTTAAACTGTTATGAACAAATTATTCTAGTGAGCACTTTAGTGCCTTTTTCTTAAATGTAATATTCGTCTAAATTATAACGAATGAATTACTTTAGTCAGTGCAATGGCAAATGTTCCGTAAATGCTATTATCATTTAAACTGTTACGAACAAAGTATCATAGTCAGTGCCGTGACGCATTTTTCTTAAATAGAATCATTCAAGTTGTTATGAATAGATTTCCATACTGAACAAATTACGAAAAGTGGTTAAAGATCTAATGAGCATGTACTACTTTTATTTAAGGTGTTATCGACAAATCTTCATGTCGTGCACGTTACCATCAGCAGTTAAAATTTTTGATAAGACGCAGAGAGCTCCGCAACGTTAGCGACACAACACTTGTCTGATGTTATTGGTGGGAGATTTGAAGGAACGGAAGCGGCAAAAGTGCACCGGCAAACGCAAGAGCTACTGCTATCACTGACAACCTCCGTTTGGGTAGCAGCATCGGTCTTCAAAACTGGTTGTTTAAGAGCGGACGCAAAGGAGGTAGCAAATGCTGGGAGCGGCATGGCGTTATAGATCCTTTTGGCCTCTCCGTATGAAATACGTCAAGTTCTTTTGATTTCCTGTACCTAATTTTCTGCAAGGAAGACACTACAGTCCTACTCCAGACAGCGTGATCACTAGAGCAGTTGACGCACTTTAGAGGAGATGAACAACCAACACTTTCATGGGCGGCCTTACTATATTTGCCGCAAGTGGCAGCCGCCTTACAATCTGAAGTAGCGTGCCCAAAGCGTTGGCAGGTAAAACAAGGCATTCGGTTATGGAAACAACGCCGCACACTGGAGCGGAGGAAATCAGCCGTAACGTGCTCAAGAAGTTCTGAGCTGCCAAAGGTCAGTATCAGTAAACCTGACTTCACGAGATACCATCCACTCATTATATTCTGCACATCAACGATGCCCTCCTGCGACCACTCCGCTTTCAGTTCTTCCCGAGGAATTGTCAATCAGATCTTTGGAAGTCACAATACCTTTGCTATAGTTTAAGTTGTTGTACGGTTCACTTTCTATTGCATACCCCTCGGAGGCACTGAGCTTCCTGGATGTTCTAGACCTGCTGGTAATTGAACGTTTCTACCAACTGAGAGCCATTTTGCAAGGACTTCACAAAATTTTAATGTTTCAGCGATTCCCTCGAACCGTTTTTGTATGTAAAAAGGTGAAACTCTCTGAAAACTCTCCTCTTTCCGTTAATTATAAGGAACATATTCTGGACACCAGCATCCGATCTTGGGAGTTGAGCACAGTAAGGGCTGAAGTCAAAAGCAACCACATTCATTCTCATTGGTGGACTGTAGGAGCGATCACAAGGCAAAGTTCTGTGATCAAATAGAAAAGCAGCCAGGAATAACGTTTCGCTCTTACAAAGATAGTACGAGAGAGCGTTACATTTTTAAATTGGCGCCGACCGCTGTGGCCGAGCGGTTCTAGGCGTTTCAGTCCGCAAGCGCGTGACTGCTACGGTCGTAGGTTCAAATCCTGCCTCGGGCATGGATGTGTGTGATGTCCTTAGGTCAGTTAGGTTTAAGTAGTTCTAAGTTTATGGGACTGATGACCAGAGCTCCCATAGTGCTCAGAGCCATTTGAACCATTTAAATTGGCGCAGATTCTAGTCAACTGTAGTACTGTCTCAGTTAACACAATCTTGGAATCGCATAATTTTATTTTAACACGATCTGATTAAGCTCTATTTACTGTGATCAACAATGGTTTACTCGCGTGAGTGAAAGGCACAACTCGAGGTACCAATAGTGGAGTCTACCGACATACTACGTTCAGAGTAGACGATTTGTTCATTGGATCAGGCATGATTAAGGTGAAGGTTGTTTCTTAAAGCAACGTATGTGATCCGCTTAGTGAATATTGTTTCGTACTATGCTCAGTAGAAGTTTTGTATGAGAAAGACGCAAATGGCTCTGAGCACTATGGGACTTAACATCTGAGGTCATCAGTCCCCTAGACTTAGAACTAATTAAACCTAAGTAACCTAAGGACATCACACACATTCATGCCCGAGGTGGGATTCGAACCTGCGACCGTAGCGGTCACGCAGTTCCAGTCTGAAGCGCCAAGAACCGCACGGCCACACCGGCCGGATGAGAGACACACGCATGTCCACCATAAAACAATATTTATAGCATGCTGGTGTACAATGATCATGGTTGCGTTAATGGTCCTGTAATAGGTAAAACAGAAAGTGGTAGGTATTTCGTGTAAGTCTTTAACAAGGCAGGTGGCCGAAATAGGTACACGGATTGGTAGATATATCTACCGAACGTCCGAGCATGGTGTTGCTTACACGATTGGCTGTTCATTTGCCTAATCAAAAGTGCCACAGTGCAGACACTTAATGCACCCTATCAGTGGACTGTACGCCAGTGTTTGAGGCGGCAGGTGTGTACTGCGCGCTTCCCGGGTGCGCTGTCCTCTCGGATGGAGAGAGCTAAGCCTTGGAGCCCCCTTTGCGGTCGCATTTGGCTTTCATTAGCGGAACCACGGGCAGGCCAGAGAGGGGCCTTTGTACCTCGGAACCTGTGAGCACGTCTAGTCTGAAACACTCGACCTCCAGCGACAGTGTTTATACATTCCGAAAACAGAATACAAAGCGCTGGGACATTTTTCTCTTTTCACTGTGTACTTAATCATCAGCTTCTCATATCTCATTTGCACTCTTTCTCTTCCCCCCCCCCCTTCCCCCCTCTTACGGCCCCTCTCTCTCTCTCTCTCTCTCTCTCTCTCTCACTCACTCTCTCTCTCTCTCTCTCTCTCTCTCTCCCTCCCTTCCTCTTCACACTCACACACACACACACACACACACACACATATATATATATATATATATATATATATATATATATATATATATATATGATTTACTTCGTGCCATTTATTTTACTCTCATTTTTTCCCGGTGCCAACACATCAGATTATCCACGACTAATCAAATGGAGCTATATGGTTACAGAGACTTTTTAAACTTTCAAACAACTATATTTGAAGACTGACACACACAGAATGAAAATTTGTGCCAAGAAGGATATTCGAACCCAGGTATGTTCGAAATTAGGATAAAATCAAGTGAGCTGAGGCATGAAAGGGAATTCCCATGGACGAGGGCGGGCCAGTGGGATAGTCGCTGCTATTAGGTAAAGCCGCTGCCCAAGAGCGGCTTAGTGATTACTGCAACGGTCAAGTGAGCAAGAGACCTAGGTTCGAATTCCGGCCTTCGAACGAATTTCCTTTGGCACCGCCCTTTGTCATCCTCCTCTTATAGTGCTATGGAACTGCTTTTAAATCTTCATCTAGCAATACCTCGTACCTTATCAGCTAAAGCTCCAAAAGAACTATATATGTAAACAGGCAGAATACGGCGCTGCATTCTCCAATGCCAATATAAGAAAACGAGTGTATGGAATAGTTGTCAGATGAGTTAATGCTGCTACAGTAGCAGGTTGTCAACATTTAACAGAGTCTGAACGTAGTGTTAAACTCTACGCCGATCGATGGGACACAGCATCTCCGATGTAGCTATGTAGGGATTTTTCCGTACGACAATTTGACGTTTTTAAATTTTGCTCAGTAATGAGCACTAGCGGCCGAAGACTTCCGGCATAAGAAATCACCCCTCATTTACCCAACGGCCTTGTCAAAGAGTGCGGAGGAGCGGACAGATGTTCAGGGCACTCTCTTGTCCTATGCGTGGGAAACTTCCCCTAAAAGGTGGAAGTAACTTGCCGTTGGTCGGGAGGCTTGCGTGCCTCAGCGATACAGATGGCCGTACCGTAGGTGCAAACACAACAGAGGGGTATCTGTTGAGAGGCCAAACAAACGTGTGGTTCCTGAAGAGGGGTAGCAGCCTTTTCAGTAGTTGTAGAAGCCGCCTGGTAGAATTTTGCACAGAGCATAACTTAATCATAGCTAACTCTTGGTTCAAGAATCATAAAAGAAGGATGTATAGATGGAAGAGGCCTGGAGATACTCGAAGGTTGCAGATAGGTTATATAATGGTAAGACAGAGAATTGGGAACCACATTTTAAACTGTAAGGCATTTCCAGGGCACATGTGGAATCTGACCACAATATGTTGGTTATGAACTGTAGATTAAGACTGAAGAAACTGCAAAAAGTGGGAATTTAAGGAGATGGTATCTGGATAAACTGACAGAGTCAGATGTGGTAGATAGTTTCAGCGAGAGCAGTAAGGAACGATTGACAGGAATGGGGGAAAGAAATACAGTAGAAGAAGAATGAGTAGCTTTGAGGGATGAAATAGTGAAGGCAGCACAGGATCAAGTAGGTAAAAAGACGAGGGCTAGTAGAAATCCTTGGGTAACAGAAGATATATTGAATTTAATTGATGAAAGGAGAAAATATAAAAGCACAGTAAATGAAGCAGGCAAAAAGGAATACCAACGTCTCAAAAATGAGATCGACAGGAAGTGCAAAATGGCTAAGTAGGAATGGCTAGAGGACAAATGTAAGGATGTAGAGGCATATCTCACTAGGGGCAAGATAGAAACTGCCAACAGGAAAATTAAAGACTTTTGGAGAAAAGAGAACCACTTGTATGAATATCAAGAGCTCAGATGGAAAACCAGTTCTAACCAAAGAAGGGACAGCGGAATGATGGAAGGAGTATATAGAGGATCTGTACAAGGGAGATGTACTTCAGGACAATGTTATGGAAATGGAAGAGGAGGTAGATGAAGATGAAATGGGAGATATGATACTGCGTGAAGAGTTTGACAGAGCACTGAGAGACCTAAGCCGAAACAAGGCCCCAGGAGTAGACATAAATCCATTAGAACTACTGATAGCCTTGGGAGAGCCAGCCCAGACAGAACTCTACCATCTGGCGAGCAAGATGTATGAGACAGGCGAAATACCCTCAGACGTCAAGAAGAATATAGTAATTCCAATCAAAGAGAAATCTGGTGTTGACAGACGTGAAAATTACCGAACTATCAGTTTAATCAGCCACGGCTGCAAAATACTAACATGAATTCTTTATAGACGAATGGAAAAACTCGTAGAAGCCGACCTCGGGGGAAGATCAGTTTGGATTTCCTAGAAATGTTGGAGCATGTGAGGCAATACTGACCCTACGACTTGTCTTTGAAAATAGATTAAGGAAAGGCAAACCTACGTCTCTAGCATTTGTAGACTCAAAGAAAGCTTTAGACAATTTTGACTGGAATACGCTCTTTCAAATTCTGAAGGTGGCATGGGTAAAATACATTGAGCTAAAAGCTATTTACAATTTGTACAGAGACCAGATGGCAGTTATAAGAGTCGAGGGACATGAAAGGGAAGCAATGGTTGGGAAAGGAGCGAGACAGGATTGTAGCCTTTCCCCCATGTTATTCACTCTGTATTTGGAGGAAGCAGTAAAGGAAACAAATGAAAAATTAAGAAATGGGAATTAAATGCATGGAGAAAAAATAAAAACTTTAAGGTTCGCCGATGACATTGTAATTCTGTCAGAGACAGCAAAGGCCTTGGAAGAGCAGTTAAACGGAATGGACAGCGTCTTGAAAGGAGGATATAAGATCATCATCAACAAAAGCAAAACGAGGATAATGGAATGTAGTCGAATTAAGTCGGGTAATGCTGAGGGAAATAGATTATGAATTGAGACACTTAAAGTAGTAAATTCGTTTTGCTATTTAGGGAGCAAAATAACTGATGATGGTCGAAGTAGAGTGGATGTAAAATGAAGACTGGCAATGGCAAGGAAAGCGTTTCTGAAGAAGAGAAATTTGTTAACATGGAGTATAGATTTAAGTGTCAGGAAGTCGTTCCTGAAAGTATTTGTATGCAGTGTGGCCATGTATGGAAGTTAAACGTCGACGTTAAATAGTTTGGACTAGAAGAGAATAGAAGCTTTCGAAGTGTGGTGTTACAGAAGAATGCTGTATATTAGATGGGTAGATCAAATAACTAAGGAGGAGGTATTGAATAGAATCAGGGAGAAGAGAAATTTGTGGCACAACTTTAAGAGAAGTTGAAAGGGCACATTCCGAGGCATCAAGGGATCACCAATTTAGTATTGGAGTCGAGCGTGGAGGGCAAAAGTCGTAGAGGGAGACCAATAGATAAATACACTAAACAGATTCAGAGGCATGTGGGTTGCAATAGGTACTGGGAGATGAAGAAGCTTGCACAGGATAGAGTAGCATGGAGAGCTGCATCAAACCAGTCTCTGGACTGAAGACCACAACAACAACAACATTACAATCGACAGCATATCAACACCGACAACGGTAGTTCAGAAATACACGCCGCCGTCGCTGGCTGAAGATGAAGAGATAGAGGAAGCATATGAGGATATTCAAAGGGTAGTTCAGAACGTAAAGAGAGATGGAAATCTAATAGTCATGGGGTACTGGAATGTAGTTATAGGGGAAGGATTAGAATAATGGGTTACAGGAGAATATGGGCTTGGGACAAGGAATGAGAGAGGAGAAAGACTAATTGATTTTCGTAACAAGTTTCAGCTAGTAATAGCAAATACTTTGTTCAAAAATCACAAGAGGAAGAGGTATACTAGGAAAAGGCCAGGTGATACGTGAAGATCTAAGTTAGATTGCATCATGGTCAGACTGAGGTTCCGAAATCAGATACTGGATTATAAGGTATACCCAGGACCAGACATAGACCCAGATCACAATATAGTAGTGATTGAAGTAAATAGGAAGTGCAGGGGAGCTAATACGAAATCGCTGCAGGAAAAATGTGAAGACATCGAAAAAGAAATTATTGTCGGAAGGACAGACTCAGCATACATGAAAGTCAAAACAGCCTTCGGTGACATTAGAAGCAACGGTGGTAACATTAAGTGTTCAAAGGGAATTCCACTGTTAAATGCAGAGGAGAGAGCAGATAGGTGGAAGGAATACATTGAAAGCCTCTATGAAAGGGAACATTTGTCTGATGTAATAGAAGAAGAAACAGGAGTCGAATTAGAAGAGATACGGGATTAGAATCAGAATTTAAAAGAGCTCTGGAGGATCTAAGACCAAATAAGGCAGCAGCCATAACAACAATCCATCACATTTTCTAAAATCATTGGGAGGAGTGACAACAAAACGACTATTCACGTTGGAGTGTAGAATGTGTGTGTATGGCGATATACCATCTAACTTTGATAAAACATCTTCCACGCAAATCCGAAGACGGCAAGAGCCGACAAGCGCGAGGTTTATTGCACAATCAGCTTAACTGATCGTGCATCCAAGTTGCTTACAAGAATAATATACAGAAGAATGGGAAAGAAAGTTGAGGATGCGCTGGATGACGATCAGTTTGGCCTTAGGAAAGTTGAAGACACGAGAGAGGCAACTCTGGCAGTGCGTTTAATAATCGAAGCAAGACTAAAGAAAGTCAACACACGTTAATAGGATTTGTCGACCTGGAGAAAGCATTCGACAATGTAAAGTTGTGC
Organism: Schistocerca serialis cubense; assembly: GCF_023864345.2. NCBI lineage: Eukaryota > Metazoa > Arthropoda > Insecta > Orthoptera > Acrididae > Schistocerca > Schistocerca serialis. The sequence goes on along the minus strand of NC_064647.1, from coordinate 215,584,062 downwards.
AAGATGTCCGAAATCCTGAAAAAAGTAAGGGTAAACTATAGGGAGAGACGGGTCATATACAATATGTACAACAGCCAAAAGGGACCAACAAGAGTGGGCGGCCAAGAACGAAGTACTCGTATTAAAAGGTGGTAGCAATGACGGAAATAAAAGAAAGGTTCAGGATTGGAATTAAAATTCAAGGTGAAAGGGTATCAATGATACGATTTGTTGATGACGTAGTTATCCTGGGTGAATGTGAAGAACAATTACATGATCTGCTGAATGGAATGGACCGTCTAACTAGTACATAATATGGATTGAAAATAAATCGAAGAAAGCGGAAAATAATGAGAAGCAATAGAAATGATAACACCAAGAAACTTACCATCATGATTGATGATCACGAAGTAGATGATGTTAAGGAATTCTGCTACCTAGGCAGTAAATAACCAATGACGGACGGAGCAAGGAGGACATCTAAAGCAGACTAACAATGGCAATAAAGTCATTCCTGACCAAGAGAAGTCTACTAATATCAAATATTGTCCTTAATTTGACTAGAAACTGTAGAGAATGTACGTCTGCAGTCCAGCATTGTATGGTAGTGAAACATGGACTGTAGGAAAAACCGGAACACAAGAGAATCGAAGCATTTGAGATATGGTGCTATAGACGAATGTTGAAAATTAGGTGGACCGATGAGGTAAGGAATGAGGAGGTTCTACGCAGAATTGGAGAGGAAAGGAATATGTGGAAAACAATGATAAGGAGAAGGGACAGGATGATAGGACATCTTTTAAGATATGAGGGAATGACTTCCATGGTACTAGGGGGAGCTGTAGAGATCAAAAGCTGTAGAGGAAGACAGAAAATGGGATACATCCAGCAAATTATTGAGCAAGTAGGTTGCAAGTGCTACTCTGAGATGAAGAGGTTAGCACACGAGAGGAATTCGTGGCGGGCCGCATGAAACCAATCAGAAGACTGATGACTCAGAGAAAACAAAAAACCGGGAATACCAGGAATCAGAATAAAACATCAAATTTCGGATATCTCTGCGGCCGGAAAGAGATCCTGCCAGAACAGGACCACGATGACTGAAGAACATTGTTCAACAATACAGAAGTCCAGGCCTTTGGCAACTTGCTGCAGATTTCAATGCTGGGCCATCAATAGGTGTCAGCGAGCGAACCATTCAGCTAAACATCATCAGAATGGGCTTTCGGATCCGAAGACTCACTCGTGTAGGCCTACCCTTGATGACTGGACGATGCGAAGCTTTAGGCTCGTCTGGGCCCGTCATCACCGACATTGGACTGTTGACGATTGGGATCATGTTGCCTCATCGGACGAATCCCGTTTCAAATAGTATCGAGCTGATAGACGTGCATATACACTCCTGGAAATGGAAAAAAGAACACATTGACACCGGTGTGTCAGACCCACCATACTTGCTCCCGACACTGCGAGAGGGCTGTACAAGCAATGATCACACGCACGGCACAGCGGACACACCAGGAACCGTTGTGTTGGCCGTCGAATGGCGCTAGCTGCGCAGCATTTGTGCACCGCCGCCGTCAGTGTCAGCCAGTTTGCCGTGGCATACGGAGCTCCATCGCAGTCTTTAACACTGGTAGCATGCCGCGACAGCGTGGACGTGAACCGTATGTGCAGTTGACGGACTTTGAGCGAGGGCGTATAGTGGGCATGCGGGAGGCCGGGTGGACGTACCGCCGAATTGCTCAACACGTGGGGCGTGAGGTCTCCACAGTACATCGATGTTGTCGCCAGTGGTCGGCGGAAGGTGCACGTGCCCGTCGACCTGGGACCGGACCGCAGCGACGCACGGATGCACGCCAAGACCGTAGGATCCTACGCAGTGCCGTAGGGGACCGCACCGCCACTTCCCAGCAAATTAGGGACACTGTTGCTCCTGGGGTATCGGCGAGGACCATTCGCAACCCTCTCCATGAAGCTGGGCTACGGTCCCGCACACCGTTAGGCCGTCTTCCGCTCACGCCCCAACATCGTGCAGCCCGCCTCCAGTGGTGTCGCGACAGGCGTGAATGGAGGGACGAATGGAGACGTGTCGTCTTCAGCGATGAGAGTCGCTTCTGCCTTGCTGCCAATGATGGTCGTATGCGTGTTTGGCGCCGTGCAGGTGAGCGCCACAATCAGGACTGCATACGACCGAGGCACACAGGGCCAACACCCGGCACCATGGTGTGGGGAGCGATCTCCTACACTGGCCGTACACCACTGGTGATCGTCGAGGGGACACTGAATAGTGCACGGTACATCCAAACCGTCATCGAACTCATCGTTCTACCATTCCTAGACCGGCAAGGGAACTTGCTGTTCCAACAGGACAATGCACGTCCGCATGTATCCCGTGCCACCCAACGTGCTCTAGAAGGTGTAAGTCAACTACCCTGGCCAGCAAGATCTCCGGATCTGTCCCCCATGGAGCATGTTTGGGACTGGATGAAGCGTCGTCTCACGCGGTCTGCACGTCCAGCACGAACGCTGGTCCAACTGAGGCGCCAGGTGGAAATGGCATGGCAAGCCGTTCCACAGGACTACATCCAGCATCTCTACGATCGTCTCCATGGGAGAATAGCAGCCTGCATTGCTGCGAAAGGTGGATATACACTGTACTAGTGCCGACATTGTGCATGCTCTGTTGCCTGTGTCTATGTGCCTGTGGTTCTGTCAGTGTGATCATGTGATGTATCTGACCCAAGGAATGTGTCAATAAAGTTTCCCCTTCCTGGGACAATGAATTCACGGTGTTCTTATTTCCATTTCCAGGAGTGTATATCTGTAGACAACCTCACGAATCGAGGGAGCTAGCACGTCAGTAGGGGACTGTTCAAGCTGTTGGAGGCTTTGTAATGGAGTGGGACGTGTGTATTTAGAGCGATGCGGGTCCCCTGATACGTCTGGATGCTACTCTGACAGGTGACACGTACGTAAGCATCCTGTCTGATTACCTGCATCCATTCACGTCCATTGTGCATTCCGACGGACTTGGGCAATTCGAGCAGAACAATGCGACACCCCTCAAGTCCAGAATTGCTACAGAGTGGCTCCAGGAACACTCTTCTGAATTTAAACACTTCCGCTGGCCACCAAACTCTCCAGATATGAACATTATTGAGCATATCTGGGAAGCCTTGCAACGTGCTGTTCAAAAGAGATCCACACCCCATCGTACTATTACGCATTTATGTATAGCCCTGCTGGGTTTATAGTCCCAGTTTCTTCCAGTGCTACTTAAGACAAGAGTCGAGTTGTAGCCTTGTTATGTGACTGCACTTCTGCGTGCTCGCCGGACCTTAATCCAGATTAGGCAGATGTGTCTGTTTCTTTGGCTCTTCCGTGTAAGTCCCTGATATGATTCCCCGAGGGCGTGGTCGCACAGGTTTTTCTAATTATGTTTTCATTTGGTGATATTTAATGGGGAGGTATTGAATATAATTGGGGAGAAGAGGAGTTTGTGGCACAACTTGACTAGAAGAAGGGATCGGTTGGTAGGGCATGTTCTGAGGCATCAAGTGATCACCAATTTAGTATTGGAAGGCAGCGTGGAGCGTAAAAATCGTAGAGGGAGACCTAGGGATGAATACCTTAAGCAGATCCAGAAGGATGTAGGCTGCAGTACGTACTGGAAGATGAAGAAGCTTACACAGGATAGAGTAACATGGAGAACTGCATCAAATCATTCTCAGGACTGAAGACCACAACAACATTGCTGATATTGTTCTATTATCTGTGGAAGGTGCATACGTCCACTAATGTGAAACTGGAGAGTGCATATGCAGCTCTTTGAATTACTTTCACTATTAACAGTGGCCTCAATTGGACGTCTGTTTTTTTTTTTTTGTGATGAGTAACGACGAGTAAGGAAGATGATGCTCGTGAGACAACGTAAGATGCCCTTACGTTTCAGTAATCGTAGCATAGCTATGCAGTGGGTGTCGAGTGGAGTGGCTGTCTAAATTATGTAACAACTTTATTAATATTTTAACTTGGTTTATGTGGACTGACGTTAAAAAGGATGTTCCACTCTTTAGTTCACCCACTTGTCTGTGTAACTTTTTTTTTTCAAGTAACTTATGTTTTTGCTCAGGGTTCAAGTTATCCACATACATATTACATCGAAACTATCTTTGATCTTAGCATTGAAAATTTAACACCAGCGCTGTATAATCAGTGTATTCCAGCTTTTAACCGAGTCTGCACACACAAGCAATAAAATAAAATGAAATGTGCTTATTGTATCTCGGTCGGAAGTTAGCATTCGAGACGTTCGACCACTTCAAGCAAGTCTTTTTATTTGACACCTCCATAGCAAATTGCGCGTCGATGTTGAAATTCTCAGGAGGGAAGCACTCAGTCCCAATCCCGAGCCGAGACCATCCAGCCACGCTGGGAACAGAACTTGGAACCCTGTTATCGAGATTAAGCAAGAATAACCATTCTTATTTATTTTTAAGGCTCACATCATCTCCTTTAACGTGACTCTTTACTATCGTCTCTTCAACTTTTTCGATATGTCATTCTGGAAATGAAATGTCTTCATGTCGAAAATGGAAAATGTAAATAAGAACGTCACTTCTGCGAGATTCCGATACTCGTTCAGGTCAAGTGATGACCATTACCATTCCAAGGACCCCATCGGTAATTATGGAGTGCATTTGCTCGTGAAGAGAGAGAGAATCGAAAACTATGGGCAGTGCTCAACAGATTTTCACACACACCTTTGTCGCATGATCCAGTGTTGTTGTTGCAGGTAAGAGTGGTAATCCGATGTGTCCGGAGTAGCTGTGCTAATCGAGTAGTCAGTGAAATGAGCCATGTACCAAGACTGGCATTGGTGTTTGTCCCAGGGAACATGGGCCAGTACGGTAAGAAAATGACCGTTGGTTGATTTGGGGAAGGGGACAAAAAAGCGAGGTCATCGGTCCCATCGGAATACGGAAGGAGAGGGGAGGAAGTTGGCCGTGTCCTTTAAAAGGAATCATCCAGGAATTTGCCTGAAGTGATTTAGGGAAACCACGGAAAACTTAAATTAGGATGGCTGGACGTGGCTTTGAACCGTCTTCCTCCCGAAAGCGAGTCCACTGTGCTAACCACTGCGGACCAGCACCCTTGAAACTGACGTTTAATTCCATGGTGTTAGGGCTCATTCAGGTAATCAAAGAAAGTTTCTACCTTGCTTACGAACAAATTGAATTTTATTCTGGACAAATGAATCTACACTCCTGGAAATGGAAAAAAGAACACATTGACACCGGTGTGTCAGACCCACCATACTTGCTCTGCACACTGCGGGAGGGCTGTACAAGCAATGATCACACGCACGGCACAGCGGACACACCAGGAACCGCGGTGTTGGCCATCGAATGGCGCTAGCTGCGCAGCATTTGTGCACCGCCGCCGTCAGTGTCAGCCAGTTTGCCGTGGCATACGGAGCTCCATCGCAGTCTTTAACACTGGTAGCATGCCGCGACAGCGTGGACGTGAACCGTATGTGCAGTTGACGGACTTTGAGCGAGGGCGTATAGTGGGCATGCGGGAGGCCGGGTGGACGTACCGCCGAATTGCTCAACATGTGGGGCGTGAGGTCTCCACAGTACATCGATGTTGTCGCCAGTGGTCGGCGGAAGGTGCACGTGCCCGTCGACCTGGGACCGGACCGCAGCGACGCACGGATGCACGCCAAGACCGTAGGATCCTACGCAGTGCCGTAGGGGACCGCACCGCCACTTCCCAGCAAATTAGGGACACTGTTGCTCCTGGGGTATCGGCGAGGACCATTCGCAACCCTCTCCATGAAGCTGGGCTATGGTCCCGCACACCGTTAGGCCATCTTCTGCTCACGCCTCAACATCGTGCAGCCCGCCTCCAGTGGTGTCGCGACAGGCGTGAATGGAGGGACGAATGGAGACGTGTCGTCTTCAGCGATGAGAGTCGCTTCTGCCTTGCTGCCAATGATGGTCGTATGCGTGTTTGGCGCCGTGCAGGTGAGCGCCACAATCAGGACTGCATATGACCGAGGCACACAGGGCCAACACCCGGCATCATGGTGTGGAGAGCGATGTCCTACACTGGCCGTACACCACTGGTGATCGTCGAGGGGCACTGAATAGTGCACGGTACATCCAAACCGTCATAGAACCCATCGTTCTACCATTCCTAGACCGGCAAGGGAACTTGCTGTTCCAACAGGACAATGCACGTCCGCATGTATCCCGTGCCACCCAACGTGCTCTAGAAGGTGTAAGTCAACTACCCTGGCCAGCAAGATCTCCGGATCTGTCCCCCATGGAGCATGTTTGGGACTGGATGAAGCGTCGTCTCACGCGGTCTGCACGTCCAGCACGAACGCTGGTCCAACTGAGGCGCCAGGTGGAAATGGCATGGCAAGCCGTTCCACAGGACTACATCCAGCATCTCTACGATCGTCTCCATGGGAGAATAGCAGCCTGCATTGCTGCGAAAGGTGGATATACACTGTACTAGTGCCGACATTGTGCATGCTCTGTTGCCTGTGTCTATGTGCCTGTGGTTCTGTCAGTGTGATCGTGTGATGTATCTGACCCCAGGAATGTGTCAATAAAATTTCCCCTTCCTGGGACAATGAATTCACGGTGTTCTTATTTCAGTTTCCAGAAGTGTATATTCGAAGGTATCCAGTGAGTGATGCCTCTTGCAGAGACGGTTTGGTGTTAGACCGATGGCGTGTCCCTTCACTCTGGTTCGACATTCCCATAGATTATATCTTACCTTGTGACTCTGACATCGGACAGTTCGCCAGACTCTACTCCAGTTCGTCGATGTGTAACTCCTGCAAAGTGACTGCAATGGTGGATGCTGGAACGCTTGCTAGCTCGAATAAAGCGTGCACTCGTTCAGGGATTTCTCCCCTATATAACTGGGAATAATGTAATACGAATGCGCGAAATGCGGCACGTTTTCTGTGTCAGGCACGAATATTGGCGGTGCAATATCGTCTGAACCAATAGCTACTGGCATATATCAGTAGCTTTGTTATGATGAGTGATCCTGACGACTCAAAATAAAATTCTGAGTTTTTAAAATTATTAAACAGCGTTAAAATCACGAAGAATGGATATAAATAATTTCTAGTTCGGTGCTGAGCAGATTTTATAATATTTGTAGCTGCAAATAACGTCAGCTGCCCTTATGTGTGTACTTGTTCCCCATGGCTGCACTCGCAGCCTCAGTAACAGTCGCCCACATTCAACATTTAAAAGCACGGTGTTTCTCTCTTTAGTACAGCATTTAAATGACGTCATCGTAGTGTCTTCACGCGGCTCAGAAGCTATAACAGATGAATAACACTACTAAATGCGATGGGCTTCTGACTGATGTTATTTCGAAAGTACAGATGTAACACATCAAGGATTGTATAAGTATAGTATTCTTTACATTGAATCGTAACATATAGAGCATCTTCACAAAGTTCAAAGGCAAAAGAGTAAGTAGTTTCTTCAGAGAGTAATTATGTTTCCATATGTCGCATCACATTCATCAAATCAATCTCGTGTTACACATTGTCTAAAGTAGTTAATATAATTCCTCGGCGCTTATGCTACATATGTACCAAATTCCATGAAACTCAGTTAAGTGGTTTAGTTGTGAAGGAGTGACAGGCAGAGTTACTTTTATATTTGTAATATTAATATGGATATGGACTTCGCTTACCTATTTAGCCCATACCAACTTTTCACGTTCAACGTCAGTTGCGTAATCGCCCAAAAATATGACTAACATAACTTAGCAACAGTTTATGTTTGACTTGCCCTGATCAATTGATGCAAAGTCTGTGAAAATTTCTGTGTTGTACTAGTCCGTCATCTCAAGTGATTTCACTGCAGATTAGACGTTGCATATCACCCAAAATCCTACTACTTCAGCTACTACCAAATGTCGTCTACTACTGCTTTTGCTACTTCTTTCCCTACAGTTACATCATCTTGTTCTTGTTCTTATTCTTATTCTTCTTCTAGTGCTAATGTTACTATTACCATTACCACTTCATCTAGTACCAACAAATGTGCACTCTTACTACTACCACCAATACCACTTTTACCACTACTTACTATACTATCACGGTCTTCTTCTTCCTCTTTTTATTATTATTCTCTTTCTTCTTCTACTACTTCTTATTCTTCTTGATCCTCATTCCTGTACAACTGCTACTGCTACTACTCGTGCTAATGCAACCATTCTGCCAAAAATTTTCTGCTTCTACTCCTTCCCCGTCCTCTAATATTAGTTCATCTTCTTGTTCTTCTTGCTTTTGCTTTGTTTCCTCCTACAATTTTTTTGTATTCATCTTCTCCTGCTACTACTTATACTATTACTACTGCTACGACTACTACAACTATTACTACTACTACTATTTACTACCTTAATTCGCCTCTATTATACTTGGAAATGGTGTACACATGGACATTAACTATATACAATCAATACTTTATTTTTAATTATTCGTGATTTTTTCATCCCCTTCAAATCAGAAAGTGTCAGCAGTAGAGAAAAAATGAATACGTCCGTTTTAGTAGGAAATGCAATGCATCACAATTATGTAGTGACAAATATTTTCGGTAGAAGCCACTTGTACTATTCAAGACAAACATATAAAATCCGTCCCCCACGCTCACACTCCAGCTATCAGGATATTTAGTATGTTGCTCATTACACTAGCTCCTACCATTGTACACACGACTTTTTCCCTAATTTTCCTTCGTTAATTAATGTAAGAAGTTGAGTACTTAAAACTTCACTACAAGCCATTTTCAAACGGATCTGAAATTATTGTTGTTGATGCATCATATAATGGATATATAAATATTTTACGTAGTAGGAGATGATAACCCAAGCTTTCACATGTACAATATAAGAACGAAAGAACGTATAATTTATACGGTTCTGTTGAGAAGCTACTTCACATGATAAAAAAAGTAGAAGTCTGATTCAATTTGAAAGTTATGTGCAAAGTGATATCGTGAAAATAATTGGTGCCTCATGATAGCTCTACAACCCGACCTAAAAAAGCATTGACGTGGTTTATCTGATATTTAAATGACATGCCTTACCAATAAAAAGCTAAAAGTAATCTTTAGATTTAATAAAAATATAAAATTGTTGCAGATGTCGGTTCGTCCAGGTCGAGTGTAAAGTTCCATCCTGCAGCGTGAGCGTGCAAAGTCAGAACAGAGGGAACTCTCAAGAGGGCGCTAGCGTGTGTTGTACGCATTGTGGATTGTTTACAAGTGCTTGTTTACTAACGTCTAGATGCAGCTGCGAACTTGAGGAGTACCTTCACGGAAAACTGTCAATAATGGCGCGTTGTGTGTACCTTGTTGTGTAGTCGGTACAGAAAATTGATTTCAGGTGTGCGTAAACATCGTTGCCCCCACATATATCCATAAAAATTGCTTCTTTGTTTGAAGGACAAAGACGTTGTTTACGATACTGTACACCTGTGGCTCTCTTGTATGATGTGAGCAGCGAAGGTGGACTTACGTCCTATGTTTTCCCTTTTGAATTCTCTCTGTTCCCTCTATCGCGTTTTAAGGTTCTTCCCTTTTCTCCGGTGTACTAAGCCTTAAAATGAGAGCAGAAAATTTTGTATATTCCACAGTCATCTGAACACCCTCGGAACAAGGAGAAACGAATAATTATCGCTATTATTTATAGACTATTGCTTTAGTAATTTTTCCACGCTGCAGTCGGTAAAAAATGATTCCGTATAGTATCACTTTGTTTGTCTGTCTGTCTGTCTGTTCGATTTTTAAGATTGGTTTTTTTTCAGGAACGGAGTTGAAAGTTTTTGTTGGGTATGTGCCGTGAGGAGAACCCTATCATAAGCCATTTTGTATTTCCCCGACTTATTGCCCCTCTGCAGGAGACAGTGGTAGTACAGATTTTGTTTGCCACGGAGTAACTTGTCGGGTGAACTTCGTCTGCTAAGCGGTGAGTGTGGCCAGTAAAGAGGTTTCTGCGCTAGTAGCGTCACGGGGAAGGTTGTGAGACAGGCCGGCACTGGGAATACATCCGTGTTTGTGTCAAAAAACGTCTTCCCTGGACATGGAGTGACAGCACGGCCTCGTTGCGGTTAAGGGCCGTTTGTGTGAAATTAATCTCCTCTTCTTACTCAAGTGATCGCTGGTCGCACTGTACTGGGGTTCGTAGTCGTGTTGACGGTGGACGGTGTCCACGTTTCAGGATCCTGTCTTTGCTGTCCGGAAGAGACTTCGGTGAAAGCACAGCTGGACGATCTGTACAGGACCCACCGCACTGTCACCACACCGTAGTTGCATTTACGGACGAGTGCTTGTTCACATCATGCGAATCTGAGTAATTCTACTATTCAATAAGTGGTGATCTATAAAACTACTTCTGCTAGACAAAAACCAACTTTTAGGTCACGGTTGCAGTGGCCTTCTTCTGGATCTACTGGTGCGTTCTATTTATGCAGTTTGCCTTACATTTTAATGTTAGGTGTTCACTGCGCATGCCAATACAACATAATGTTAAAAGATAGTTCGTTTCACTGGTCACTTAAGGGGATACGCAATCGCCTATCCCTGCAATATTAAAATATGCCTACTGTAGGGAACATTTTCTCACAAACTACTAGAGACAGAGAGATAAAATTTTTACTACACTACTGGCCATTAAAATTGCTACACCACGAAGATGACGTGCTACAGACGCGAAATTTAACCGACAGAAAGAAGATGCTGTGATACGCAAATGATTAGCTTTTCAGAGCATTCACACAAGGTTGGCACCGGTGGCAACACCTACAACTTGCTGACATGAGGAAAGTTTCCAACCGATTTCTCATACACAAACAGCAATTGACCGGCGTTGCCTGGTGAAACGTTGTTGTGATGCCTAATGTAAGGAGGAGAAATGCGTACCATCACGTTTCAGACTTTGATAAAGGTCGGATTGTAGCCAATTGCGATTGCGGTTTATTGTATCGCGACATTGCTGCTCGCGCTGATCGAGATCCAATGATTGTTAGCAGAATATGGAATCGGTGGCTTCAGGAGAGTAATACGGAACGCCGTGCTGGAACCCAACGGCCTCGTATCACTAGCGGTCGAGATGACAGGTATCTTACCCGCATGGCTGTAACAGATCGTGCAGCCACATCTCGATCCCTGAGTCAACACATGGGGACGTTTGCACGACGACAACCATCTGCACGAACAGTTCGACGTCGTTTGCAGCAGCATGGAGACCATGGCTGCGGCTACTCTTGACGCTGCATCACAGACAGGAGCGCCTGCGATAGTGCAGTCGACAAGGAACCTGGGTGCACGAATGGCAAAACGTCATGGTTCAAATGGTTCAAATGACTCTGAGCACTATGCGACTTAACATCTGTGGTCATTAGTCCCCTAGAACTTAGAACTACTTAAACCTAATTCACCTAAGGACATCACACACATCCATCCCTGAGGCACGATTCGAACCAGTGACCGTAGCGTTCACGCAGTTCCAGACTGAAGCGCCTAGAACCGCACGGCCACGCCGGCCGGCGGCAAAACGTCATTTTTTCGGATGAATGCAGTTTCTGTTTACAGCATCATGATCGTCGCATCCGTGTTTGGCGACATCGCGGCGAACGTACATTGGAAGCGTATATACGTCATCGCCATACCGGCGTATCACCCGGCGTGATGGTATGCCGTGCCATTGGTTACACGTCTCGGTCACCTCTTGTTTGCATTGACGGCACTTTGAACAGTGGGCGTTACATTTCAGATGTTTTACGACCCGTGGCTCTACCCTTCATTCGATCCCTGCGAAACCCTACATTTCAGCAGGATAATGCACGACCGATTGTTGCAGGTCCAGTACGGGCCTTTCTGGATACAGAAAATGTTCGACTGCTGCCCTGTCCAGCACATTCTCCAGATCTCTCACCAATAGAAAACGTTTGGCCAATGGTGGTCGAACAACTGGCTCGTCTCAATACGCCAGTCACTACTCTTGATGAACTGTGGTATCTTGTTGAAGCTGCATGGGCAGCTGTACCTGTACACGCTATCCAAGCTCTGACTCAATGCGCAGATGTATCAAGGCCGTTATTACGGCGAGAGGTAGTTTTTATGGGTACTGAGCCGGCCGAAGTGGCCGTGCGGTTAAAGGCGCTGCAGTCTGGAACCGCAAGACCGCTACGGTCGCAGGTTCGAATCCTGCCTCGGGCATGGATGTTTGTGATGTCCTTAGGTTAGTTAGATTTAACTAGTTCTAAGTTCTAGGGGACTAATGACCTCAGCAGTTGAGTCCCATAGTGCTCAGAGCCATTTGAACCATTTTTCTGGGTACTGATTTCTCCGGATCTATGCACCCAAATTGCTTGAAAATGAATCACATGTCAGTTCTAGTATAATATATTTGTCCAATGAATACCCGTTTATCATCTGCATTTCTTCTTGGAGTAGCAATTTTAATAACCCCTAGTGTATATGTGCGTTGATATGTTATAACAATAGTGAAGCAACATTTTATTGTCGAAGTATTTTCTTAGAGAGATATTTCACATATATTTTATGTAATTTTTTCCATCACTTTTTACTAGATTATCACCCCTAATTCTTTTGTAAATCAAGTAATTATAAATTCATTGTTTCAGTGTGTACAAGAAACCAATATGACTGAGTAATAAAATTTCTGACTTCTAGGTCCACCAATATCTGAGATAATGTTCCTAGAAGAAGTAAAAAAGCAAACGGAGAAAGAAAAGTAAAACATTCCTGATCCATAGTTAATATCCCCTTCACAGTCTTCTTTTGGCTCCCCTCTGCACCTGTCTTGTTTTTTTCACTAATGTCTTGATTATATTGTCAGCATGCCTTTGTCTGTGCTGATCTAAAGTCAACGTAGCACGTACTGTGCGGGAGCCAACACGCAAACCCAACTTTTGAAGGACCTGGCATTTAGTTTTATTCACAATATTGAAGGTTGCCACAGCATCATACACACCAAAATGTAGAGTATTAATTCCGACAAACACTGTTTTTGGGAGACGATGTCACATCACACTATTCAAGAACTCTTTGTCGTTCTGCGTTTTTCCATTGAGACATTTCATCAGAAGTCTTCTGTCAGCCAGGTCTCTGAAAATGGGCTTTATTTCTTCTATGATGGCTAATGATAGACTGTGGCGAAGATTGTATTTCTCTTCGCTTGTTAGTCTCCTATTGTATTTACTCCAGCTCTTTTCACTTTGGAACAAAAACCGTGTTCTGGATGCTCATCTGTGGATGCAGTGTGTAAATACAAAGCCCATATAGCTTTCCTCATTTCTTCAAGATTGCCTGTATTTTGCCTGATTGCCATAGCAATTCTGAATGTGGTCTATTATGGTATCAGTCAATCTTCCTTTGCTATGCAAGGCTTTCCCATCATCCAGTTTTTTCCATTTCATAACTGATTTTAACCTTCTCAGTCTGGCACCCATTCTCTTCTGCACATGTCCTATACATTCAAGTTTGCTTATATTTACACTGTTCCCATATGGTTTGCTTTCGCAAATTTCTTTGAATGCTTTAGAGTCACCATCTCCCAGATTCCTGACATAGCAGACAATATACCATTCTCAAGCGCGATGAAAAATTTTTTTTCAGCCCAGCAACCTCCATGCCACCACTACTACCATCACAGTCACTATGTTCATTTTAGGGCCTGCCTATGCATCTACGGTATTTATGCATTATTGCAACATCAATACCCTTGCCAGTGTCAACACTAGTTGCTGTTACAACACCAATGTTGGAGGTGTTACCCCTTTTTTGCCACCTGCCATCAAAAGCTACTGTGAGGTCAGAATGTCGTCATTTTCTTTCACTGCTTCTTCCACAGCTACCTGCATTGACGTCTGTGCTACATCTTCAACTGCAGATCCTAGTATGTACTTGTAAGCATCAAACTTTCAAGGTACTCTTGGAAGATTTAGAACACCACACAGCATATCACCAGCAGCTTTGCCCTTACCAATTGCTCGCAATAAATAAACTAACCTAATATTTACGCTATAAAGTTCAGTTATCTTGTATCCATTAATTACAGTTACTGAAACAGAACTAGGAAACTTACAGCTGTACTTACAAACGCTGCTTATTAAATTAAACTGGGCAGCAAGGCCAGCATGTGATTCTACTTTGCCGGCCAGTGTGGCCGAGCGGTTCTAGGAGCTTCAGTCAGGACCCGCGTGACCTGCGTGACCGCTACGGTTGCAGGTTCGAATCCTGCCTCGGGCATGACTGTGTGTGATGTCTTTAGGTTAGTTAGCTTTACGTAGTTCTAAGTTCTAGGGGACTGATGACCTCAGGTGCTAAGTCCTAAAGTGGTCAGAGCCATTCTTTTGATTTTACATTCAGAGAAGGGCTTCCTTGACATTTTTTGCAGCACACACTGTTTTCAAGAGCTTCGCAAAATATACTCGTTTCAATGAGTTCAAAAGCTTCTCTCCCTTTATCAAGTAAATTATATTTCTCTTCAAAATATCTTAGCTCTTATGAGAAGCATTGTTTTCATTTGGAGTAAGTGCGTTCGGCAAATCAGTAATAAGTTTACTCACATTTTCCAGTAGTGATGATGAAGAACTGCTTTGCTTTGCAAATGAATCATCTTTTTTTCTTTTTTTTGCCAGTTCACAACCTTTTTATACCCTTGTGCTCTAGCTCTAGGCATTTTCACTGCGAAAAATGAAGCACTAATACGAAATAACTCAACAATCCCATCACAAATTCAAAGAGTAACTTGAGGAAACCAGAGGGAAACTTTTTCGGACAAATAGTGTATAAAGAGTCGCTGGAAAGTGGGATATTTGAATTCATGTTGAGAGGTCTCTGTGGGATTCTTTTCATGTTAATTTCTTAAAACTGTTGTCATTTACGACATACATTCTACTTATAAATTTACTGTGGTGTTTCTGACTATCTGGGAGGAGACTGAGCAATTGAACGTGTTACGTTTACACATAAACAAGAAAGATCTGTCGCACTACTACACTTTAAAACACAGCTTATATGTCATTCATGTCACACAGTCTCATACGGAACCTTCATCCGCTTTCTTTTATATACTGTATATGATAAGATACTGCCATCCCCCTTCCCTTCTGCGTGAAAGGATAAATGAGCAAATGTGTTTCTAGTTGCATGCTTCATGGTAGCAGACAAGCCTGTCTGCTAGAGAACAGTAGGACCAACGTTGGAACAGGTAGCTACGCTTTCTAAAAGCAAAGAGGTTTCTATTCTTGGTATGGTCCTGTCCGTCCCTTGTCATGTTGGTATAGGAAGCTGCCTCTCTGGTTACTTCCGTTTGTATCTGTGAAACACCCTCAGTAGGGCCCATGGCAGTCGGTCCGCGGCGAGCGTCTGAAGTGGTAAGATCTCTGGCAAAGCGTGTCTCTGCTAAGTCCGTAGGACAATGGATTTCTTAAGTTCAGCAGAACTGAAAATTTAATCACCTTTATTTCAGGTTTAGATCTAAAATATTTAATGTTATCTTAAATTGCAACGCAGTGTAATTCGAGTGTGAAGTTCAGAATATCTTCCAGTAGTTGCTTTGTCACTACTTTGTGGGTGAAGTGGAACCACGTGTGGATGATCCATAACTCTAAGATCATCAATCTTAAATGCGAATGTGCATGAGATTATAACGTCTCGTCTTGACAATATTTTTAAATAAAGCAACTTTTCTTTATGTTCAACCCATGGGGGATGTACTTTGTGAGACTAGTACCACGTGCTTATGCAGTTGTTTTACCCATCAGGTTAATAGTAAGACGCTAGTAACCAGTTCGAGGTTTTTCTTTTGTAATTTGTGTTTCGATGTAATTTATTTTAATTATCAAAATTATTGTGGAGCTACACTCTTCGTGTAAACCAAGTTGACCACGTGAAGCATGTAGTGTAATCATCAAAGTAGCCCCAAGCTATATTTTTGGGAAGATATCACAGAGATTTAGTATGAATTTAGTATACCAGTATACCAGTATACCAGTAATTTCATGACGGACAGGATTGCGCCACGAACGTAACTTCTGTGGGTGAAAATTAAAGCGGTTGGTTGTGGTTAACTTCCTCTTGCATATGTTTCAACGTTCTTCGTGTGTTATTTTATGAATGCAGTGTTGTATGCAGTCTCCAAATTTTGGCTCCATATTTGATGTGTTCCGTAAGATTACAAACTTACATTTTCACAATTCTAAATAAGGCACCAGTTTAGTTATGAATCAAGTTTAATATGCTGATATTTTAACGGAACAATATCAATATGTCCATATATAAACTGATTTATTTCTTTTTATTTAAATTGTATTTATATATATATACACATCACCGATTATCGTAAGATGACTACTAAAAGATTATAATTAATGTTAGTCTGGTTGGGAATTTGGTAAGCTAGACTGGATACCTGGTGAAACAGTTGCTCAGTAATGCAAGGTTAACTTCCCCAGATAGCTCACTGCTTTTAACCCGCTTTTGTTGTCTTGAATATCAGCACCCCTCCCAGAACAAATTAATGCATCAACATTACAATGTCACATAAATGTACAGCCAAAATGTTTATGGTCAACCATGATAGACGTGTATAACTAAAGCGCAATACCCGATCTCACAAATCTATAAAAATAAAATAGTTATAATTCTAGTAGATCTATGGATGATACGTCATTTTAAATAGGAAACTTGGCGGAATCTAATACGTCAAAAAACGAAAATCGACTTTTCAACCTAAAATACGATACCGTATTGCCTTAAGGAAGAAGGAGAGGGAACTAACACCACCCAGAGCCGAAGAACTCGGTCATTCGACCTTGGCAATCCGTGCGCAGTGCCTAAGTGATGCTTAAAACGTAACACCTGAGGTTAAAAGACAACGCACAACGTTTCTAGCCAGTGGCTACAGAAATAAGTCGATCCACACAGCCTTGTCGACGAAACCAAGTAACAAAGATAAGAAATAGACAAAATGCAGCTAACAGTGCGCTTACCCTATGTTAAGAAAGTTACTGATCGAATAGGCAAACACCTTCGCCGTGTTGGAGTGCAGCCTGTCTTCTATAGTGGTCGTAGGATCCAGGACGTGCTAGGCTCCACCAAGGACAGGGTGGCTGCATTACACACTGCAGGCGTTTACAAGGTGGAATGCGAATGTGGAGAGGCATACATCGGCGGGACTGGCAGGTCAATAGCAACGCGTGTTCGGGAACACGAGCGCTTTATTTGTCTAGTGCAACATAAGAAATCTGCGGCGGCGGAACATCAGCAAGACTGCGGAAAAGAAATAAAATTCACCGAAACCTGAGTGTTGGCCAAGCAGCCGGTTACGACTAAACGCAAAATCAGAGGGCCGTCGAAATACACTACTGGCCATTAAAATTGCTACACCACGAATATGACGTGCTACAGACGCGAAATTTAACCGAGTGGAAGAAGATGCTCTGATATGAAAATGATTACCTTTTCAGAGTATTCACACAATGTTGGCGCCGGTGGCGACACCTACAACGTGCTGACATGAGGAAAGTTTCCGAACGATTTCTCATACACAATCAGCAGTTGAGCGGCGTTGCCTGGTGAAACGATGTTGTGATGCCTCGTGTAAAAATACGCACCATCACGTTTCCGACTTTGATAAAAGTCGGACTGTAGCCTATCGCGATAGCTGTTTATTGTATCGTGACACTGTTGCTGGAGTTGGTCGAGATCCAATGACTGTTTTCAGAACATGGAATCCGTGGGTTCAGGAGGGTAATACGGAACGACGTGCTGGATCCCAACGGCCTCGTATCACTAGCAGTGGAGATGATAGGCATCTTATCCGCATGGCTGTAAAGGATCGTGCAGCCACGTCTCGATCTCTGAGTCAACAGATGGGGACATGTGCAACACAACAACCATCTGCACGAACAGTTTGACGACGTTTGCAGCAGCAGGGGCTATCAGCTCGGAGACCATGGCTGCAGTTACCATTGACGCTGCATCGTAGACAGGAGCGCCTGCGGTGGTGTACTCAACGACAAACCTGGGTGCACAAATGGCAAAACGTCATTTTTTCAGATGAGTCCCGGTTCTGTTTATAGCTTGATGACAGTCGCATCCATGTTTGGTGACATCGCGGTGAACGCACATTGGAAGCGTGTATTCGTCATCGCCATACTGGCGTATCACCCGGCATGAAGATATGGTGTGGCGTTGGTTACACGTCTCGGTCACCTCTTGTTCGCATTGACAACACTTTGAATAGTGGACGTTACATCATTTCATATCTGTTTAGAGCCGTGGCTCTACCCTACATTCGATCCTTGCGAAACCCTACATTTCAGCAGAATAATGCACGACCGCATGTTGCAGGTCCTGTACGGGCCTTTCTGGATACAAAAAAATGTTCGACTGCTTCCCTGACCAGCACATTCTATCACCAATTGTAAACGTCTGGTCAATGATGGACGAGCAACTGGCTCGTCACAATATGACAGTCACTACACTTGATGAACTGTGGTATCTTATTCAAGCTGCATGGGCAGCTGTACTTGTACACCCCATCCAAGCTCTGTTTGACTCAATGCCCAGGCGTATTCAGGACGTTATTACGGCCAGAGGTGGTTTTTCTGGGTACTAATTTCTCAGGATCTATGCAACTAGATTGCGTGAAAATATAATCACATGTCAGTTCTAGTATAATATATGTGTCCAATGAATACCCGTTTATGATCTGCATTTCTTCTTGGTGTAGCAATTTTAATGGTCACTAGTGTAGACAAATACTGACGTTTGTATGGAACCTTCAGATCGCGAGTCATCCCCGCTCTTCTCCTGACTGCCACACTTAATTCATTTCCTTATTCGAATTTAGATCTGAAGATGATCTGGTAGTCATATCGAAACTAATTATCATTTACAAAAGAAATGTGTTTCTCTTTATAACAGCAAAGGAAATGTAAGTTGTCTGGGACATGATGTCAGTTATGAAATATTCTGTGATGAATGGGCTTATACACTAAAGATGTGGTTTTCAGCACGAATGACGGGAGAAATACAGGAAACACTCAAAGTAATACATGGAGATCCAACTGCGTCATTCGCGTGAAGAAAATGGAAAATTTCACTTATCTGCTGAGTCCGGCAGGGCATTGTCCACAGAGATCTCCCTGGTGAAATCCCCACGGACTGGAAAAGGAGGCTTCCCAGACGGGGGGAGAAAGAGAGAGGGCTTAGGCAGACAGAAATGGGGAGGTCGCGGCTCGAAAAGAAGGCGCAGTGTCCAGCCACGCGCGAAGATTGCGTTTTCGTGTGGCCCGGCAAGGGGAGAGGAAAGCAAAGAAATGCGTCGTAGGAGGAGGAGGAGGAGGGGAGGGATAGGGGAGGGGTACGGGAGCGAATCAAGACGTCGCCACTGTGCTGCTGGGCCACTGCTGGAGGGCTCCAGCCAACGCGATAGCCTTCCAGTGCCAGCCGCGTGTTGTCTGTCCAGTCTGATCCCCCCGCCCCTTCCCCTCCACCACAGGCTACCCTGGAGAGGGTCAACGTCGCCTCAACTGGTCCTGCGCCACTCTGACGATATCCGCATCAATAATTCACGAAGGTCCTCTGTGCGTCCCGGCCGCAGAGATCAGCCAGAGGCCTGCAGTCTCCCCCGCCCCCCCACCCCTCCGTCTTGACAACCTCACCCCAAACCGCTCCTCTCCCACCGTCTCCCCACCCCCCGCCCCCCGACCAGTTCTCGTCCACAGTAGGCCATCAGGGGCCCACTCCCATTGGGACCTTAGCCGTCTGCGGTATCAGCGCGGCCGAGATGAAACCACTCCACGATGCGGGGTATTGTTGCTGTTCTGTGTCGCGATATGAAAACACGGTGCGCTTTCCTCGGTTCAGAATAAGCGGAGACATTGTGTGGACTCATCAGTAAACCCAATAGGCATTTCCTTGAAGGCGATGCACCCCATTATGAAACACTGATCACAGGTTCAGACCGGGAGGCATTCGTTGCTTCAGATCTGGTTTCACAGTCTTTTGAAATTTCTTGAAAGGCCTTTATATCCGTCGAAGGTGCCTATCCTTTGGAACATTTGTAATAAAGTGTGTCCGAAAAGTCTTCCCCTGATTACATAAATTGATAACTCAGGCTAGAAGTAAGATACAAATATGAAACTGATGTCTAATTGTTTACAAACTATCAAACTTTTTTTCACACATCAGTAAACTTCCCCATGAGCACCCTTGGTAGCACGTCCAAAGGTGAATGTTTGGTGCGTCCTGTTGCACGTTCGAATTATCGGGCCATTCTTCTTCGCTGAGGCTACCGTCACATCTGCAGTGTATCTGGACACGTTGCAACTGTATGCTGTTCCGCAGCTGCTTCAGTATCACCCCGATGTCTTGTTTCAGCAAGACGGTGCACCGCCTCATTGGGGTTTGGACGTCGGTGCCTATCTCGATATGATATTTCCTGGGCGATGGATTGGTCGTGATGGGCCAACGGTTTGGCCTCCACGCTCTCCTGACATAACCCCATTAGACTTCTTTTTATGGGGTTATGTAAAGGACGAGATCTACCGAACACGTGTACCAGATCTTGAAATCCTTTGGCAACGAAATAACCACAGTCGTTGAATCGATCCTTCCAGTAAAGTTTGCTAATGTGTGGACGGAAATTGAATATCGCCTAGATGTGCTACGTTCTGCCAATGGTGCTCATATGGAAGTTTACTGATGTGTGGAAAAAGCACTGATAGTTTGTAAACAATTAGACACCAGTTTCATATTCGTATCTCACTTCTGGCCTGAGTTACCAGTTTATGTAATCACGGAAAGACTTTTCGGACACCCTGTATTTCTGGCTTAGTAAGCCATCATATTAGGCTCAAAGAAGCTGTTCCCAGAGCAGTGGAGATGCAAGAAGTATATAGATGACGAAATGTCGTGTGAGGTACCTGTGACAGATGTTAGATTCGGTACCATTCCCGTGAGAAAGACCGCCTGCACAATGCTACTGCTCTGTGATTGGCTGCTGTGTTCGGAGCAAGGGCGCCAAAACGTTAAAGTATAGTCATTATTATTAGTTAAACTACTCATTGGAATGACTTTTTAATATAAATATCTCTCAACAGCTGACTATCAATCAGTCATTTTAGAATTATTAAAAACAATTTAAATCAAAAACAAAAGACTGACGAAACTACAGACGAAACATTTCGGAAGCGTTCGGGTCACACTTTTTGTGGCATGGCGCGCGAAGTGTTTCGGGGTGTTCGTCACTCTGGATTTGGCAGTCGAGAAGAACAGACATGTTGTCTGTCGTAGGATGTTTCCAATTTTTATATAAGTTCCTGTTTGTCACTTTGGGTTAGGCAGTCGTAATGTACTGTCATGTTGTCTTTGACAGGATGTGTTTCCCAGTATTCACTCCGGTAGTCATGAGGCACAGACACGTGCCACAAATAGTGTAAAGATACATTTTCGTAAACATGGTGTTAGATCATGTACTTTGCTCTATCAGGTGTTGCATTAAGATCATGTAGTCTTCTCGTGTGGCTATATTAAAATACGCGAGTGTCATCCCAACGAGGTTCAGAAGAGAACCTCGCTAAAAGTCAGTTTCAGCCTCAAGATACAGAACCTGCGTGCTGTTTTCCGCTCTGGGGACATCAACTTGAAGACAGCAGGTTAGTGAACTATAACAGAACCTTCGTATTCCACACAGTGCAGTGGAAACAACTAGACGCCTCACGTGTACTGCAGGCACAGAACAAATGTACTCTGTGACACGTCATCTGCAGTAATGCAGAGCACGTAAAGGAGGATGATCGTTATTAACACCAACAATCTATTCATTCTTCCTTTCATGCGGTACTTTGCCATGGATACATCAGCAGCTATTATAATACGCAGTCGTCTCATAACTGAGATAACAAAGTAGTGCGAAATAGTTAAGTGGTAATGCAAGATGAGAAGTGCAAGGATGTAGTAGCATCCATAACTAGGGGATAGATACAGAGGGACTTCAGAATGTAAGTTACACATCTCGCCCAACGCTACATACATTGGCCTATAGGACTGGTGTGTCGTCAGAAGGGAACATACGTTCCGAATTTAGTGCAGACACACTTCTGCTGTGTTACGCACAACTGATGCATCAGAGTATGCGATTGGAAAAATACCACAATACGGTTCTTGGGAGCAAAACGGCTAAACTGCAGGCGGATCCACCGTAAAACTGTTTCGGTGTATGGACCAAACGCTATGTCGAACCTCAGTGAAATGTCTCCTACAATTTGACTGTGACCGCATAGTCTTCGGTGATGCTGATGTGGAATTAAGGCCGTCGACATCGCATACAGGCGAAAATATCCACGGAATTAAGGAACTGATTCCCATTTATAGCAGATTTTCCACTAAACGACTCTCAAATGGTCCGTGACTTAGGAGGAGAGTCCTTTCGTCGAGCAACTGACTGATCGATAGAAAATTCCGACTTTTGTTTAGAGAGACTGTGCGATAAATCTATTTCATGATGATACTTCAGGTTTGTGGCTAGAGATACATGTACATTATGTATAAGCGTTTATTCAAATAAAGTTTTAATTCTTATGTAAGATATAATTCAGGATAGCCATTGAAGATAGTCCTTGACATATTATGTTGGTTTGCATAATAAAGGACTGATCAATTGATTTAGGTCAGAGTGTTTTATTAAACTGAGCCAGTGGTGTAATTAAGGTTAATGAAAAGGATCTGAAGCGTCACGTGGTTCTCCTAGCTCGACAATGAATCGTTTAAATTTAACATGTACAGGATAAGTCTCTATCATAAAGACCATTCAAATAGTAGTTCTTTGAGCATATGATAGGCTCAGAGCAGACAACTCACAGTTTATATCCATCACGAATCAATCAATCAATCAGTTTCTAAGTGGAGTACGTCATAAAATGGAACTTTATTTAGTAAGAAGTTAAATCAAATTCACTGTAAACATTGCAAAAGGAAAAACACTGTAGGATGTATCATAGGAAACTGAAGGTGGGCTGCATGGTATTAATCAGTTACAACAATAGTGAAATTGATTTCGAAGTGGACTCAACATTTGGCATATATAGGCAATGAGAAAAACGTGTACATTTACACAAAACATAATGGTTCGTGATACCTGCTTCGGGTATTGAAGAGACCGCAAATATTAACCAAATACCTTGTTTGATGGGCTAGTAAATCATTGGGTACATGCAAAACAGGAATAATTTAATGCTAAGGGAAACACAAACGCCCTTCACATCAACGCTAACGCCATGGAGAAGAAGAGAAAGGAACCACAAGAATCAAAACATGCATCACGAACACAAATAGTCGGCAAAGGTTCCAACCATGGGTAATTACCCCATTAGGAGTAAAATGAAATAATTTTAGTGATAAATACTGTACCATTCGTCTCAGTTTGTCACGAAACTAAATTTTGTAAGGCTCTAATATTGATTCTATTTGTTAATAATAATTACTTTTTACCAGTTAGTAGCATTAGCATGATGGATGTTACAGATTCCTCACACAGTCCACCCACTGCATATATGTACGTTGTGCTATGCCCCGCACATGACTGACGATAAATTTGAGACATATACGTAACAAATGGTAAATATGTCAAGAAAACGTCTTCTCCAAACTGTAGATAGAACCTGCAGTGTTCCACAAATTGCTTCATCAGCCGCTTCGAAACAGACAAATGAATTAATTGACAGCAAGACACGTAAGGACTATTATAGTGCACCACAGATTATTATCATTATTATTATTATTACTGTTAGTGGCTGTGGTCAGACACAAAGCATCAACAGCCTGAAATCTTACAATTTCTGCCATTTCAGAGGTAAGGAGTGCAGCTGTCAAGTGATATACGAACAGTAAGTATAGTGCACTTGTTTTAACTTGGCTAGTTTCAAGTGAGATTGCAGTGTGCCGGTCATGAAAGTGCCGCAATGGAGAGGATAATACAGGGGAAGCATGTTGTGTGACAAGTGTCTGCCCTCACTGTGGATAGTTCGCTTTCTTATCTGAGAAGGGGTTGTGAGCAGCACTTCCGATGCACCACGAATTCCTTCGCCATTCATAATCTCTCTATCTCTCTCTTTCTCCCCCCTCCCCCCCGCCTCTCTCTCTCTCTCTCTCTCACTCTCTCTCTCTCTCTCTCTCTCTCTCTCTCTCTCTCTCTCTCTCTCTCTCTCACACACACACACACACACACACACACACACACACACACACACACACACAAATATCATTAAACTTTTATCATTTTAAAAAATGTGTTCCAGGAAAAGTCCTTCATTCTGCAGTTTAGTTAGGTGCTACGGTAGGTGATAATGTGGGGCCGTGGGGAGTTGGCAGTAGACGGTGTGGAGGTACTATGTCACGTCTAATGGCACTCACGGATGCAGGTCTAAGAAAGAGCGGGAACTACTGATCTATAATTTCTGATACTTGAGTTTGCGAGAATGCGAATATGTGTCACACATGGTCGTATCTTTTGACTGCATTGGTTTAGATGTTTACATTATGGCTGAATCTGTTGATTGCACTGAATTAAAACATTTCTTTAAAAAGAAAATAAAAATACAAAAAAAAAACATGGAATCATATGCCAGTGTGTTCTCAAAATATAGCTCTACGCATCTAGTGACACAACGAAGATATTTTGTGTTAATAACTGCAACCTAGACGCGTGTCCTTTGCTACTAGCATCTGTTACGACTTAGGCGCTTTGCAGTCGCAGCATATGAGAAGCGACCTAGGAAACTGAAACCAGTATCACTAATGTACGAGCACACCCGTCTACAGTCTGCTTGATTCACAAAGGAACACATTCAGGAGTATAGCTGGAAATCAATTCCTCTTTTACGTCTTATTCTGATCTACAGCCCTCAGATGCTTATTCTTTCTGCTCCTTACCGAACAACTACCAACAAAATTTCTTTATGGACAATAGTACGCTTTACTATAGGATTGACGACATATTTGCCTCCAAACTAATAGCTTGCCACAATGGTAACACTTCTTCCCAACAGATCACCGAAGTTAAGCGCTGTCGGCCTGGCGTAGCATTTGGATGGGTGACCATCCGGTCTGTCGAGCACTTTTGGTAAGCGGGGTGCGCTCAGTCCTTGTGAGGCCAACTGAGGAGCTACTTAACTGAGTTGTAGCGGCTCCGGTCTCGTAAACTGACATACGACCGAGAGACCGGTGTGCTGACCACATGCCCCTCCATATCCGCATCCAGTGACGCCTGTGGGCTGAGGATGACAGGGCGTCCGGTCGGTGCCGTTGGGCCTTCATGACCTGTTAGGGAGCAGTTTAGTTTTTAGTAGCTGCCTACAAGTGTGGAATCAAAAAACCGTCTAACCATCGTCATACTGTTTTGCGTTTTTCTGTTGTATTCAGTAAATCAATAGGGTCATTCCATGCAAAGGGGTCTAGAGGCTCCCACATGACCCTAATGGATTTTGATGAAATTTTGTATGAACATTCACACATGTTCTCAATGAACACTGGTAAAGTTTCAGTTTCAGAAATTCAGTACTTTCGGAGGTACAGTCACTTGTTTAAGACCATAGCACAGCTTTCTATAGTGCGTCCTTGAATTTTCAGCAACTTTGAGATGAGATATCTCTGTAAGTATTTGCATGAAAGAAACAAAACTTGGCCATCTTATACAACTTTTAGAGCTCTTTAAAGGAAAACATTAAGAAAAGGATTTTCATATAGATAATTTGAAGCAACGTTGGGCGAAAAAATAGCTGTTTAAAAAAAATGCGAAACTTAGTTTTTTATATCTCCAAAAGTAATTGCACACCATAACTCACCAACACAAGGTCTTAGAATATAAAATTTCATTCTCCTATTACTTTCCATTATTTCACAAATCTAGGGTAAAGTTGACGATTTTTCAAAAAGTGCTAAAAATGGGTACTTTTAGTCAAATTTTACAAAAAATGTTTTCTCCAAACTCTTCTAATCTATGGTCATTAGAAAGAGCATATTCTTAACCATCTAGAAAAGTGAATTTGGTTTTGCAATGCAAGCATATAAGGCCCTAAAAAGTAGCATCATCAAAGAGGCGCACTGGAAGTTTGAACACATTTTTCTGGCACTCAAATTATACCTGAAACCTTTTATTATGCCTAATAAATGTTTATTGGTGCCTTGAATAATCTGGTAAATAGGCAATGAGACTGTCAGAAAAACTTGAAAACTATGAGAAGTAGCCCTTATGCTTTTATCGTAAGTGTTCGTCTGCATAAAACTCTAAAACTCTTCTCATGTGTAAAAAAGAAAAGAGAGAGAAAAAGAGAGAGAGAGAGATCATAAGGAATTCAATGAATAATAGCTCTAAAAGTTGTATAAGATGGCCAAGTTGTGTTTCTTTCATGCAAATACTTACAGAGATATCACATCTCAAAGTTGCTGAAAATTCAAGGATGCACTATTGGAAGCTGTGCTATGGTTTCAAACAAGTGACTATATCTCTGCAAGTATTGAATTTCTGAAACTGAAGCTTTACCAGTGTTCACTGAGAACATGTGTGAATGTTCATACAAAATTTCATCAAAATCCATGATGGTCATGTGGGAACATTTCTCGACATTAGACCACTTGGCACGGAATGGCCCAATGAGAAATAGTATAAAATATGCTATGTTCTAATACAAATGAATTACAATTCACCAGAACACCCTTACGAACAAAGTTCAATGTAATAAAGCAAAACTACTTTAACATAAGCCAGCCCAAATCATCATGCATTAGCAATATGTTACGCACTTTTGCGCCTGCTGCAGTCTGTGTCTAGTGAAGTCCTGTGTATTACCTACGAAGCAATTCGGGATTACCGCGAAAATGTATAAACCTAGCTGTGAGATTAGACCTGAAAGGAAACAAACTTCACGAATTATTGAGGTCACATGTAACTTACAGAACTGTGTACTCAAAAAATAAGATGGGTGTCAGAATAAGCAAAACATATATGTGCTAACAAGGACGGAAGGTAACCATGTCTTTAATTTTTCACCTTTAGTTCTATGGGTACCAAGTCGAAATCTTGATAAGATTGAAGACCGTGAAAATAAGATTTTCTTAATGCTTTACGATCTGGATGCCTATAGCTCGATAAGAGAAACGTAAAGCCGGCCGGAGTGGCCGAGCGGTTCTGGGCGCTTCACTCTGGAACCCGCCGCGACCGCTACGGTCGCAGGTTCGAATCCTGCCTCGGGCATGGATGTATGTGATGTCCTTAGGTTAGTTAGGTTTAAGTAGTTCTACGTTCTTGGGGACTGATGACCTCAGATGTTAAGTCCCATAGTGCTCAAAGCCATTTGAACAAATTTTTGTTTTGAGAAACATAAAACGCAGACTAATTATCTAGCCCTTTTGTGAGATGAGAACATAGGGCCAAAGCAGCGCTGCTGTTCACGTTACCACTTAGCAAGGGAACCAGTTCCCGTACCAGCCTACTCTCACTGTGATATTATTGATTAACAGAGATAATTCGTAACGTTAAACACAGGACTGGTAACACATTCTGTGGTGAATGGCCTTCCGGAATAAAGTAATAAATGACAGGCCAATGTTACACATCAAGTGTGATTACTTATCGGAAATGACAAGTAAATATCAGTTGAATTTAGCAGGACAGTTCTGAACCACACCATAAAGTAAACCAATGGTCACGTAGTAGCCATACATATTTTACAATGTTGCCATTTTTCCATAAGATTGGCGAAGGCAGTTCAGAAACTTTCCCTTAGATGATGCTACGATGCCTGCTGCTACCGTATTGACTGGTAGCCGAAATTATCTGAAGCATGGATCAATGAGTTTTATTTGAACTTCTGTAACTACGATATTGATACGAAGCACAGCTACAAATGATGTCCAGACTCATCGACTGTAACTGTGACATCGGAAATGAAGATCAGGGGAAATTACACTCCTGGAAATGGAAAAAAGAACACATTGACACCGGTGTGTCAGACCCACCATACTTGCTCCGGACACTGCGAGAGGGCTGTACAAGCAATGATCACACGCACGGCACAGCGGACACACCAGGAACCGCGGTGTTGGCCGTCGAATGGCGCTAGCTGCGCAGCATTTGTGCACCGCCGCCGTCAGTGTCAGCCAGTTTGCCGTGGCATACGGAGCTCCATCGCAGTCTTTAACACTGGTAGCATCCCGCGACAGCGTGGACGTGAACCGTATGTGCAGTTGACGGACTTTGAGCGAGGGCGTATAGTTGGCATGCGGGAGGCCGGGTGGACGTACCGCCGAATTGCTCAACACGTGGGGCGTGAGGTCTCCACAGTACATCGATGTTGTCGCCAGTAGTCGGCGGAAGGTGCACGTGCCCGTCGACCTGGGACCGGACCGCAGCGACGCACGGATGCACGCCAAGACCGTAGGATCCTACGCAGTGCCGTAGGGGACCGCACCGCCACTTCCCAGCAAATTAGGGACACTGTTGCTCCTGGGGTATCGGCGAGGACCATTCGCAACCGTCTCCATGAAGCTGGGCTACGGTCCCGCACACCGTTAGGCCGTCTTCCGCTCACGCCCCAACATCGTGCAGCCCGCCTCCAGTGGTGTCGCGACAGGCGTGAATGGAGGGACGAATGGAGACGTGTCGTCTTCAGCGATGAGAGTCGCTTCTGCCTTGGTGCCAATGATGGTCGTATGCGTGTTTGGCGCCGTGCAGGTGAGCGCCACAATCAGGACTGCATACGACCAAGGCACACAGGGCCAACACCCGGCATCATGGTGTGGGGAGCGATCACCTACACTGGCCGTACACCACTGGTGATCGTCGAGGGGACACTGAATAGTGCACGGTACATCCAAACCGTCATCGAACCCATCGTTCTACCATTCCTAGACCGGCAAGGGAACTTGCTGTTCCAACAGGACAATGCACGTCCGCATGTATCCCGTGCCACCCAACGTGCTCTAGAAGGTGTAAGTCAACTACCCTGGCCAGCAAGATCTCCGGATCTGTCCCCCATTGAGCATGTTTGGGACTGGATGAAGCGTCGTCTCACGCGGTCTGCACGTCCAGCACGAACGCTGGTCCAACTGAGGCGCCAGGTGGAAATGGCATGGCAAGCCGTTCCACAGGACTACATCCAGCATCTCTACGATCGTCTCCATGGGAGAATAGCAGCCTGCATTGCTGCGAAAGGTGGATATACACTGTACTACTGCCGACATTGTGCATGCTCTGTTGCCTGTGTCTATGTGCCTGTGGTTCTGTCAGTGTGATCATGTGATGTATCTGACCCCAGGAATGTGTCAATTAAGTTTCCCCTTCCTGGGACAATGAATTCACGGTGTTCTTATTTCAATTTCCAGGAGTGTATTTGGATCTTCCTAGTCTTCAGTAACTGTCGTAACTATTTTTGTTTTTATGTCTTATGTGTACTTGAAACTTCACCATACGAGTTTCGCATTTTTATCATCACGTGATACAGTTAAGAGTAAAAATTATTATTTTTAGTTTTATACACTTAAAGCAGCTTTTCTTGCGATTGTTTCACACCACCACTAACATAAAATAACACAAATGGAAAGTCAACATGCCACTTATTACAATACACTAAGATCGATAAGGTTTTTGTAAGCTACATACAGTGCACAGTTTCAAATCAGAAAAGCAAACAGTAAAAAGGGAATAATTCTTAAGTACAGTACAAGTTCGATGATGTTAGATGCTGTAGACGACTACGTTACTGATGATTAACTAGTTCCATATCTGCTGTGACCTAACGGAAAAACGCTATAGAGTGTTCACTGTACTAACACAAATGAATTGCCACTTACCATGGCAAATCTACAACAGAGGTATTCTATAATAAAACAAAGTACCCATAACCCAATCGTCTCCAGCGAGATACTACGCACTTATGTCATAAAAACCATCTGTGACTATGTGCAGTCCATGATCATCCTTCTATGGCGTTTCGGGACTACCCTGAACGTACTGAAACATAGGACTGCACGCAGGCACATAACAAAACCCAGTTAACTGTATACTCATTGTCTCAATTAAGTAACTACTATTGTTTCTTCAAGAAAAAAATATCTCAGCAGGAGCAGAAAAAACAGGAACAACAAATGTATAATTGTGTAAGTTTTTCATTTTTAGATCTACTGGACGCTCAATCAAGTTAATAAGAAAGTGAGTGAGGGAGAAGTTTTCTAAAGATTTCTCTACTGATTGTTAACCTTCCTGACAGTAACTTTGTGACAGAAGAAGTAAAATGCTTGCCTCCCGCGAAGTTACAACCCACAGTTACCACATTCTTTTTGAATGTTGGGCACTTTACCGCTTAGATAGCGGACAGCTGTCGCACAGTTCTCTCTCTTTACCCTAGTCACGGACAAGACGGATTGTTTGCAATGTAAAAAACGAGAATGGCTGTAGTTTCAACTTGGAACGAGATTCTTGGATCCAAAAACACACATTTTTTAACTTTGTCATCTCTTAAGTGAAATATTCAGAATATTTAATCAACATAACAATAAAATATGAGATAAATATACACGGATAATTTTCTTCCCCTCAGGAAGTAAGTTGTAGGTCACAGTCTTGGCAGATTTATTCTGGAAAATATTTCTAGGTAGCGGCAGCTAAACTGTATCTTGTGCGTCTCCTACTTGGTTTTGAAATAGATGGAGCAAGCAGCTGTATAGTTAACCAAATGAATAGGCCAAGGAATTTTATTTGCACTCCTAGAACTAGTGATGGGTTAAATTGTAATTATGAATAGTTTTCAAATTCACCGACTGCTATCGACACACCATAAAGTAAGATTACGTGGAATTATTTGGGTGGCCCAATTCTTCAGTAGCTGTTGTGATTTTATACTTTTTTTTGATGTCTTATATGTACTGCAAACTGTAAAGCACATTTGCTGGACACAATCCAACAGCAGTTGTTTGAGCAACATAATACCTTATACATTTTCTGTGACAGGGTAAAAGCTGCTGAACTATATGTTAATTGCATCAAAACGCAATGACCATGCACATTACACAGGCAATAAATAAATTATTACACTATTATTTTTACACTATTTATAAATTATTTACACTGTCCATTATCCATTTATCTGACTGAAAATTCCTATTTGAAAAAAATGCTTTTGGTTAAGATTTATTGCTGCAAGGCCTATTACTGATAGGAGCTTTAGAGATAGGTAAATATAGTTCTTGGATAACATATAAGATACTGAACTGTTGGAGAACAGAATCACGTGTCGAAACACGTCTGACAACACTGACTCAAAATTATTGAGATCCTTTGGAGAAAATACCATGACAAAACAATTCCTTCGGATATGCAAGGTATACGCTATAGGAAAAATACACTCAGACGTCGAGAAGAAGGTAATAATGCCAACGCCAAAGATGGCAGTCTCTGACAGACGAGACTATCTCGGAAATATCGGGCTAGTAAGTCATGGTTCCAAATTACGCAAATAGTTGACAGATATAGCAAAGAAAATATAACTGGAGATGTCTGGGCTTACGGAAGATCAATTTGGATTCCGGAGAAATGTAGAAACACTTGAGGCAATACTGTGCCCATCTTAGAAAGTAGGTTGAAGAAACTTAAAGTAACGTTTCTATGATTTTTCGTCCGCTCCCGGTAGCAGAGTGGTCAGCGCGACAGAATGTCAATCCTAAGGGCCCCGGTTCGATTCCCTGCGGGGTCGGAGATTTTCTCCGCTCAGGGACTGGGTGTTGTGTTGTCCTATCATCATCATCATCATTTCATCCACATCGACGCGCAAGTTACCGAAGTGGCGTCAAATCGAAAGACTTGCACCCGGCGTCTACCCGCCGGGAGGCCCTAGTCACACGACGTATGAGTTTTCGATTATAAGAAAACATTTGACAATACTAACTGGAGGCCACACTTATACTTTTAAGGCGGCAGGTATAAAATACAGGTAGTCTAAGATTACTTACAACGTGTATAAAAACTAGACTGTGGTCGCGGGACATAAAGGTTGTCAGTTGTTGAGAAGGCAGTTGTAGAGTGTTGTAGTCTAGTCCCGATGTTATTCTGTCTGTGCATTGAGCAACCAGTCAAGGATGCAAAGAGGAAATTAGTAAAGGAAATTAAAGTTCAGAGAAAATATAATAATTTTGAGTTTTGATTTTGTCACTAACAGAAAATCAATTAGATGAACAGCTGAATGATGGAATAGCGTCGTAAAAACTGGGGATTTGATAAATATCAAGATAAGCAGAACAAAGATAATGAAATATAGCAGAATTAAATCAGGTCATATCGAGGGAATTAGATTAGAAAATAGGGTACTAGAAAATAGACTACTGTATTTAGGCAGCAAATTCAGCGAAGATGCTGAAATAGAAAGGACAGAAAAACCAGTGTGCCATAGCAATAAAAATATTCCTGAAAATGAAAAACTAGTTTACATTCGATATAAATTTAGATGCTGGAAAATCTTTTCGAAACTGTTTGTCTGTAGTGTAGCCTTGAACGGAACTGAAACGTGGTCCAGACAATAATAAAACAGCTTTTGAAATGTAGTGGTTCGGAACAATATTGAAGATCAGGTCAGATCAGACAAAGACAAGGTACTGAATAGATTTGGTAAGGAAAGATTTTTATTTCCTAACTTGACTAAAGGTAGGCATCATTTGACAGGACACTTCCTGAGGCATCACGAAATAGTGCCTCGGGAACGGATGGAGGTGTTGAGAGGGGTGGGGAGGGTGATGAACAGTTGAGAAAGACAACGGTTTGAATATGGTAGGTCGGTCCAAGTGGCAGCAGGTTGGAGCAGTACTGTAGATATAATTTACTTATTGGATTAGCGTTGAGAATTGCATCAAACCAGTCCTCGGATTTAAGACCACAACTGCAGTAAAAGCAAGAACATAGACATAATTCTCTAATGAAGCATTTTGTTCCGTCCAGTTTTCTGACTGATTCGCTGCAGCTCGTCACGAATTCCTCTCCTATGCCAACCTCTCCATTTGCACTAAACGTTTTCAGTTGTACGATGCGTGTATTTCAATATCTGTCTTCCCCTACAGCTTTTGCTCTCTGCATCTCTCTCCAGTGCCATTGATGTATTCACCTACTGTCTTAACACTTTTTCTGTCACCCGTCTTCAGTTAATATTACGTGTGATTACCTTTGTAGGTAAGCTCCTTATTTCTTACGTTATCAGACAACTCTCATCATTCTTGTGTAAAGCTACACCTCAAACGAAACTCTATTCTTTCGGTTTTCAAATGAAAACATGATTGTGTCATAAAAATTGTCAAAGGTGAAAATTCCTGGGTAAAAGTGTTGGAATGAACCGTTCCAATAGTTATAATGCATTAGGCATTTCTAGTACGACAAAAAAAAAAAAGACACTGAGGAGCAGCAAGTATCTCGGTTTTCGGCATTTGTTTTGAGCTTTTGTAAATAGGCTTTGATTTTGGAAATCGAGGTACTTCATTGAAAGTGAGGTGTAGGCAGAAATGTATCTACAAAAATATATACACTCTTGGCAACGTTCCTGTAAGACGTGCCAACTTTCGGTAAAATTCTGAACATTGAAAGAAATGTGGCATTCAACCGTTTATTTATGAAATTGTAGTACACAGAACATGCGCACGTACCATCATTTCGCTTGTGTGTCAGACGATAAGGTCTGATATGCAAATTACCTACGGAATTAACAAGGCCGGGTTCAGGCCCAAGCGACACAAACCGCGGCTTGGGGTGCCAAACTGTGGGGGGCGCCAGAGGCGTCACAACAGTGGGATTCGTACAGAGAGGACTGTCACAACCATCAGCGGCTCCACTGGCTGTCAAACGCAGGGTTTGTAAATCGTGCATATCGCAGTTGGTAGCGAAAATTAACACGGATGGGAATGCACAACGGAATGGATGAGAGCATGGCTACTATTACTACACTCCTGGAAATTGAAATAGAAACACCGTGAATTCATTGTCCCAGGAAGGGGAAACTTTATTGACACATTCCTTGGGTCAGATACATCACATGATCACACTGACAGAACCACAGGCACATAGACACAGGTAACAGAGCATGCACAATGTCGGCACTAGTACAGTGTATATCCACCTTTCGCAGCAATGCAGGCTGCTATTCTCCCATGGAGACGATCGTAGAGATGCTGGATGTAGTCCTGTGGAACGGCTGGCCATGCCATTTCCACCTGGCGCCTCAGTTGGACCAGCGTTCGTGCTGGACGTGCAGACCGCGTGAGACGACGCTTCATCCAGTCCCAAACATGCTCAATGGGGGACAGATCCGGAGATCTTGCTGGCCAGGGTAGTTGACTTACACCTTCTACAGCACGTTGGGTGGCACGGGATACATGCGGACGTGCATTGTCCTGTTGGAACAGCAAGTTCCCTTGCCGGTCTAGGAATGGTAGAACGATGGGTTCGATGACGGTTTGGATGTACCGTGCACTATTCAGTGTCCCCTCGACGATCACCAGTGGTGTACGGCCAGTGTAGGAGATCGCTCCCCACACCATGATGCCGGGTGTTGGCCCTGTGTGCCTCGGTCGTATGCAGTCCTGATTGTGGCGCTCACCTGCACGGCGCCAAACACGCATACGACCATCATTGGCACCAAGGCAGAAGCGACTCCCATCGCTGAAGACGACACGTCTCCATTCGTCCCTCCATTCACGCCTGTCGCGACACCACTGGAGGCGGGCTGCACGATGTTGGGGCGTGAGCGGAAGACGGCCTAACGGTGTGCGGGACCGTAGCCCAGCTTCATGGAGACGGTTGCGAATGGTCCTCGCCGATACCCCAGGAGCAACAGTGTCCCTAATTTGCTGGGAAGTGGCGGTGCGGTCCCCTACGGCACTGCGTAGGATCCTACGGTCTTGGCGTGCATCCGTGCGTTGCTGCGGTCCGGTCCCAGGTCGACGGGCACGTGCACCTTCCGCCGACCACTGGCGACAACATCGATGTACTGTGGAGACCTCACGCCCCACGTGTTGAGCAATTCGGCGGTACGTCCACCCGGCCTCCCGCATGCCCACTATACGCCCTCGCTCAAAGTCCGTCAACTGCACATACGGTTCACGTCCACGCTGTTGCGGCATGCTACCAGTGTTAAAGACTGCGATGGAGCTCCGTATGCCACGGCAAACTGGCTGACACTGACGGCGGCGGTGCACAAATGCTGCGCAGCTAGCGCCATTCGACGGCCAACACCGCGGTTCCTGGTGTGTCCGCTGTGCCGTGCGTGTGATCATTGCTTGTACAGCCCTCTCGCAGTGTCCGGAGCAAGTATGGTGGCTCTGACACATCGGTGTCAATGTGTTCTTTTTTCCATTTCCAGGAGTGTATTTTACTACATTACTATAACTCGCTTGCGTGCAAAAGTTTTCTCGAATCGGCCCTGGGAATTAACACAATAACTGTAGCAAGCAGCGAATTACAGCAGTAAGCAATAAAATGCTAAGAAGAGAAGGCCGTTTACAACAATGAAGAGTTTGGCGCATGACTGCAAGCAGCTCTGACTGTCAGTCAATAAAAGACGGCCTTTGAGCTTTCACAAGGCAGACAACGCTACTTTCGGAGGAGTTATGATACATTCTGCACATCATGAGAAGATGAAATAAAATTAGGGTCACCGACTGAGTCATATTCAGCCACATGTAGAGTAGTATCTAACGTAGCACTCTGTTTTAAGAATTACAGTATATTGATACACGTATGAAGTTTATGATACCCTACAGAATTCGGTGGTATGAAAAATCAGGAACTAATGGTAAAGCAAGCATTGCCAATAGTGAAGCACTGCGTAGAAACATCCCCCAAAACTCACATGATGGACCTCTTACTGATACTTTGATTTCCAAACGTCTTAAATGCATTGCATGTTGACGCGGCCGTTCATCAGACGTATTTCGATTCTTACAGACTAAGCAGTATCAGCGATCAGACTGTAACTAACAAAAGTACATGACACTATTCGTTGATTTGGTTATTCCGGAGATAATGACAGCATCGCTTGATGAAGACGTATTTCAAGCAATAGAGTTAATACTGCCATTTTACAAAAGAAAAAAAAATGGTTCAAATGGCTCTGAGCACTATGGACCTAAACATATATGGTCATCAGCCCCTAGAACTTAGAACTACTTAAACCTAACTAACCTAAGGACATCACACACACCCGTGCCCCAGGCAGGATTCGAACCTGCGATAGCAGCGGTCACGCGGTTCCAGGCTGAAGAGCCTAGAACCGCACGGCCACACCGGCCGGCCCCCAGCTCTTTATTTATGGTGGCTGAGTTACAGTCGGCGAGTCTGGATATTATTTGTTGTTTTAGATTGGCAGGAGAGCCAACCCGTATTAATAGAGGAAGCCGAAAGGCACGCGTTTTAGCTCACGCAGGCTGGCGTGAGGTCTGGAACAGGACAGGGAAATTAGACTTAAGAAAAAACGGACGTAGCTGGTTGAATACTTAACTTTAATTCATTAATGGTGAACGTCGGTCTGACGGTACATGAATTACAAGATCAATAGCAAATGATAATGGCGCCTTGCTAGGTCGTAGCAATTGACGTAGCTGAAGGCTATGCTAACTATCATCTCGGCAAATGAGAGCGTATTTTGTCAGTGAACCATCGCTAGCAAAGTCGGTTGTACAACTGGGGCGAGTGCTAGGAAGTGTCTCTAGACCTGTCGTGTGGCGGCGCTCGGTCTGCAATCCCTGATAGTGGCGACACGCGGGTCCGACATATACTAACGGACCGCGGCCGATTTAAAGGCTACCACGTAGCAAGTGTGGTGTCTGGCGGTGACACCACATTTGTAACTAAGCTTTAGATCAAAATCAATGGGTTTTGCTTTAGAATATCGGCTGCCAGTGAACACGGTAGCAGCTAGCGTCGAAACGTCTACGAAAGGTGAGCTTCACAATTGCTAGTTAGCTTAGCACGTCGTCTGAGCAAGCGTATTCTTCCTGTCGTTAGGCTAATGGGGAAATTATATGAATAGCTATAATTGATTTGCCTAGATTGGCAATGGATCCACGTTCTTCAATGCGGCTCCACAAGTAGAGCCGACGTCTACATCTACATCTACATACATACTCCGCAATCCACAACGTGCGTGGCGGAGGGTACCTCGTACCACAACTAGCATCTTCTCTCCCTGCTCCAATCTCAAACAGAACGAGGGAATACTGACTGCTTATATGCCTCTGTACGAGCCCTAATCTCTCTTATCTTATCGTTATGGTCTTTCCACGGAATGTAAGTAGCCGGCAGTAAAATTGTACTACAGTCAGCCTCAATTGCTGATTCTCTGAATTTACTCAGTAGCGATTCGCGAAAAGAACGTCTCCTTTCCTCTAGAGACTCCCACCCGAGTTCCTGAAGCATTTCCGTAACACTCGCGTGATGATCAACCCTACTAGTAACAAATCTAGAAGCCCGCCTCTGAACTGCTTCTATGTCCTCCCTCAATCCGATCTCATAGGGATCCCAAACTCTCGAGCAATACTCAAGAATTGGTCGTATTAGTGTTTTATAAACGGTCTCCTTTACAGATGAACCACATCTTCCCAAAATTCTACCAATGAACCGAAGATGACTATCCGCCTTCCCCTCAACTGCCATTACATGCTTGTCCCACTTCATATCGCTCTGCAATGGTAGGCCCAAATATTTAATCGACGTTACTGTGTCAAGCGCTACACTACTAATGGAGTATTCAAACATTACAGGACTCTTTTCCTATTAATCTGCAATAATTTACATTTATCTATATTTAGAGTTAGCTGCCATTCTTTACAGCAATCACAAATCCTGTCCAAGTCATCTTGTATCCTCCTAGTCACTCAACGACGACACCTTCCCGTACACCACAGCATCATAAGCAAAAACAACCGCACATTGCTATCAACCCAATCCAAAAGATCATTTACGTAGATAGAAAACAACAGTGGACCTACCACACTTCCCTGGGGCACTCCAGATAGTACCCTCACCTCCGATGAACACTCGTCCATTACTGCGGGAATCTCAGGATGGTGAGCATGGATGAAATGACCAGGGATAGGTGGCGCTCGGTGGGAATGTGGGTCGACCATGAGTTGCGCCGAGATCGAGCGTGTGTGATAAACACTGTGTCCAGGTGGCGCTGTGGTTGACGCTCCTGCCTAGCGAGCGGGACATCGCGCGTTCGAACACATCTCTGAGGTAGTGATGGAGTGGAGATTTTCCCGTACGATCATTTCACGAGTGTACCGTGAATGTCACGAATCCGATAAAAAATTCAAATCTCCGACATAGCTGCTTTCGGAAAAAGATCCTTCAAGAACGGGACCAACGACGACTGCAGAGAATCGTTCAACGCCACATAAGAGTAACCCTTCGACGAACTGCTGCAAATTTCATTGCTAGGTCATCAAGTGTCAGTGTGCAAACTATTGAACGAAACATCATCGATATTTGCATTTGGAGCCAACGGCCCACTCGTGTAACCTTGATGATTGCACGACACAAAGTTTTACTCCTCGCCTAGGCTCGTGAACACCGACATTGGACTGTTGATGACCGCAAACATGATGCCTAGTCGTACTAGTCTCGTTTCACAGTGTTTCGAGCGGATGGACGTATACTGATATGGAGACAAGCTCATGAATCCATGGACTCTGAATGTCGGCAGGGGACTGTTCAAGCTGGTGGAGGTCCTGTAATGGTGTGGGACGTGTGCAGTTGGAGTGATGTGGGACCCCTGATACGTCTGGATACGACTCTGACAGGTGACACGCACGTAAGCCTCCCTCAACTGCATCCATTCACGTCCATTGTGCATTCTAATTGACTTGGGCAGTTTAAAACAGGACACTGCGACATCCAACACGTCCAGAATTGCTACAGAGTGGCACCAGGGACACTTCCTCTGACCACCAAATTCCACAGAAATTACCGAACATATCTAGGATGTCTTGCAACGAGCTGTTCACAAGAGATCTCGACCCCTCGTACTTATACGAATTTATGGACATCCCTGAAGGATTCTTTGAGTCAGTTTCCTCCAACATTAGTCGAGTGCATGCCGCGTCGTGCGTACCAGCGAGACCTACACGATATTACGTAGGTGTACCAGTTTCTTTTGCTCTCCAGTGCGATTCGCTCTATTACATGAATGATAAAAAGGATAACATAACGTTGATATAGTCCTATTTCTCAGGAGTGCTCGATAATTTTGAAATTACTAAACCGAAACTTTGTGCAATAATTAACAAACTATTCCCTTGAAATACAACTGTCAGCATATACAAAATTACGGTTCCGGCTGAGAGTTGAATAAATCTTTAGCCATACACGATGATGCTGACTGATTTACTTAAAGTCACCAACTGGGTAGGGTGCTTTCATGTTTAGCTCTATATTGACCTCCGTGCTCAGACGCTACTGTGCTGAGGGGGAGAGAACGTGTCTTCCTCAGACTCTCCCATTCGTCATTGCGGACTGGAGTGACATATCGCTAATGTATGTGGTATCAATTTGCGTTACCGACCATGGTGTGTTGCCATGGTCTTTGGATGATACCACACAACACACACGAAATAATTCAGAGTGTCACAACTGAAGATGAGAAAATTTCTCTAACAGCGATAATATTCACAGCTGGAACACACCTACGGCCAGCACGGATGTTGTCTCAATCACGTCGTGCAGAATACCGTCCAATACAAGATGGCCACCACTCTTTTCTTGTTTCTGTTAACCCCTCCACGCAAAATTCGATATATACGTCACTTAAGGAGTTCATAATTTCTCCTCCATAATTTACAACTTTTAATACATAGATCGTATTTAAGACCTGATCGCCCTATTAGCTGCGCTTTGAAATATTGGTGAAAAGCGATGCCATATACTTAATTTAATGTGCAGAAGTTGGCCCAAAATTTAAAGACAGACTATTGCACACTTCGTTGGTGTGCTTAAAACCAGTCCATCCTCTCCGTATCATGAATATTACGATAAATGTTGATGCGGCAGCTCTTTCTCATCGGAGTTTAATTCCTCTTTCCATTGCACCCTTCACAATTAAGATACCTGTAATAGTTTCCGTGTCGTCGGCAAAACTTGTAATATTTATAGACAGTTAGCAAAGATACATAGTAAAAAGGTAAACGTTGGATATGGTGTGTAACAATGTTCGCCAATGTGTATTGCCTTTCTGGATGTGTATTTGTCTTGTATTAGATTTTATTTCAAATTTGAATTAAAATCCTATTAAAATCCATTTGATAGCTTAATGGATTATGTTACAAAACACGTATCTTAATCTAAGCGCACCATTAAGAGATACAGTTTGGATATACGGTCTCCTTTGTAATTTAATGGCATAAAGGACATTGAAGTTTCATGAATTACAGTTACAGAAATTTGCTCGACGTTGTATGAAGGGCTTATTTCAATAGTGGTACAAGTCCACTTTTGTTCATTTTGAGATAGAGAGTCCTAAAGTTAAATGAGCGCTGAAAAATCTGCAGTTGAGATACCAGATATATTCAAGCATATGGCTTCCTGCTAGAGATGAACCTTCCTTTCTGTTTGTTTGGACCATTAATGTCAGAAACATTAAAGACAGAAAAGTGGAGGTAGTGGACTTGTACCACTATTGAAATAAGCTCGTCGTATAGTGTCACGAATGGTATATTGATTACTATTTATACCTGCATTTTTGCATAGTGGTGGCACTCCCCTCTTTATTTCGACATGACGCACTTCACAACATCCACTACGTTTGTGCCGCAGGTGGACAGAGGCGAACAATATATGAGAAGCCATTGCCTGCTTTGCCGGCGGAATTGATGTCATGTCCGCTCGTTTGAACTTTGACAGTTGCCTGCGGCCTGACCGCCCGGGCACAGCTAGAAATCTGCGCAGAGAGCAGCCTCTAGCAAGTAACCATCAAGCTTACCCTGTCCCAGTCTGGACGTGAAGTCGTGAGCGCCTGGAGTCCATGTCAAACAGTGCTCGCAGCTCAAATGCCACTCATGTCCAAAATCAGACATCGATGCTTCAATATAGTCTGTTGTGCCACAAGACAGAGTTCTTCGGGAATGTGTTACTAGAACAATCAACCAACATTTTGTTTCCTAGTATATATATATATATCTGGCAAAAGGACCATGAAAATGATAATAAGAGAGATTCGAACACAAGATTCGAGCACACGTGTAGACTTACTAACAACTGATCTTTCTTGTGGTGCGATCTGTATCGTTGGAAATCAAGAACACGCTTCGCATGCCGCGATAGCAGTATATAAACCTCTATTGTTCTAAAATGACTTGTTTCTTCTGATCTTATGGAAATTGTTATAAAAGTACCATGTTACTATACATGAAGTCAAAACCAAATACGTATACAGGGTTGTCCATTGATATTGACTGGACATCTCACGAAATAAGCATCAGACGAAAAAACTACAAAGAACAAAACTCGTCTAGCTTGATGGGGGAAACCAGATGTCGCTATGGTTGACCCGCTAGATGGCGCTGCCATAGGTCAAACAGATATCAGCTGCGTTTTTTTAAAAAAATAGGAATCCCCATTTTTTATTACATATTCGTGTAGTACGTAAAGAAATATGAATGTTTTAGTTGGACCACTTTTTTCGCTTTGTGACAGATGCCGCTGTAATAGTCACAAACGTATACGTAGTTGGTATCACGTAACATTCTACCAGTGCGGACGGTATTTGTTTCGTGATACGTTACCCGTGTTAAAATAGACCGTTCATCAATTGCAAAAAAGGCCGATATGGTGTTGATGTATGGCTACTGTGATCAAAATGCCTAACTGGCGTGTGCTATGTATGCTGCTCGGTATGCTGGACGACCTCATCCAAGTGTCCGGACCGTACGCCGGATAGTTACGTTATTTACGGAAACAGGAAGTGTTCAGCCACATGTGAAACGTCAACCACGGCCTGCAACAAATAGTGATGCCCAAGAAGGTGTTTTAGCTGCAGTCGCGGCTAATCCGCACATCAGTAGCAGACAAATTGTGGAAGAATCGGGAATCTCAAAAACGTCGATTGCACCCGTACCATATTTCTATGCACCAGAAATTGCATGGCGACGACTTTCAACGCCGTGTACAGTTCTGCCACTGGGCACAAGAGAAATTACGTGACTATGACATATTTTGTGCACGCGTTCTATTTAGCGACGAAGCGTCATTCACCAACAGCGGTAACGTAAACCGGTATAATAAGCACTGTAGGGCAACGGAAAATGCACGATGGCTGCGACAACTGAAACATCAGCGAACTTGGCGGGTTAATGTATGGCGCAGCATTATGGGAGGAAGGATAATTGGCCCCCATTTCATCGATGGCAATCTTAATGGATGTCTGGCGCGCGTGCGGTTGAAGCGGTATTGAGTAGCATATATCATGACAGGTGGATTAGTCGTCGAAGCACCATGCCGTGGCCCGCACGTTCACCGGATCTGACGTCGCCGGATTTCTTTCTGTGGGGGAAATTTGAAGGAGATTTGCTATTGTGATCGACCGACAACGCCTGACAACATGTGTCATCGCATTGTCAATGCATGTGCGAACATTACGGAAGGCGAACTACTAGCTGTTGAGAGGAATGTCGTTACACGTATTGAGGTTGACGGACATCATTTTGAGCATTTATTGCATTAATGAGGTATTTACAGGTAATCACGCTGTAACAGCATGCGTTCTCAGAAATGATAAGTTCACAAAGGTACATGAATCACATGGGGACAACCGAAATAAAATGTTCAAACGTATCTGCGTTCTGTATTTTAATTTAAAAAACCTTCGTGTTACCAATTGTTCGTCTAAAATTGTTAGCCATTTGTTTGTGACTATTACAGTGCCATCTATCACAAAGCGAAGAAAGTGGTCCAACTAAAACATTCAAATTCTTTACGTACTACACGAATATGTAATAAAAATGGGGATTTCTACTTAAAAAAACGCAGTTGATATCCGTTTGACCTATGGCAGCACCATATAGAGGGCGAACCATAGCGCCATCTGCTTTCCTGCTTCAAGCTACACAATTTTC
Organism: Schistocerca serialis cubense; assembly: GCF_023864345.2. NCBI lineage: Eukaryota > Metazoa > Arthropoda > Insecta > Orthoptera > Acrididae > Schistocerca > Schistocerca serialis. Next base: position 215,540,866 of record NC_064647.1, on the reverse strand, counting down.
GTTCTTTGTAGTTTTTTCGTTTGACGCCTATTTCGTGAGATATTTGGCCTGGTCAAGATCAATGGACCACTGTGTATGTTCGGAGTGACTACTGCGTTTTGACTACACGTAATGTAATGTAATTCTTTCACAATAGTTTCCTTAAGATAAGACGATGGCACGATAAGACTATTGAAACTGGTCAACGTGAATCAATTTAAGGGTCTATACTGCTACTGCGACGTGCGAAGCGTGTTTTGCATTTCCAGTTGCTCTTACCGCGGACCTTTCGCGACTGAAAGAGAAAAGAGTGGAAGTGGTTGTGGTACACAAAGAATCCGACGCAATACATCACAAGAAGGCTTAAGGAGATATCCACAAACAAGCAGTTGTGTTCAAGTGGCTTTCTTCCAGTCATATATTAACGGCACAGTTTCCGTCGTTCATTAAGTGGGGAACACTATCAGTCCAATTGCAGGGTTTGGAGGACTTTTGACTGATCGTTTGGATACAGAAAATGACCTGCATGCTCGCCAAACTTAATATTTCTGGACTTTTATCTCAAAGGGAAAATTAAAACAACAGGTCAGTAACGAAGAGCCGATTGACTCACGAAGACGTGAAATGTGGGATTGTGCTGCACCAACTCCAGCTGATATTCGGTGTATAGTGTCGTCCCTGCAGAATCAAATTAAAACATGATTCATGGCTCTGGGTCAACATTTCAAACATTATGCGTCTCTATGATCAGCTTTCGGTTGCTGCCTAGCGATATGTTATTCCAATGGTAGGATTCCTCGCCCAGAAGGCAATACGAGGAGTTCAGTGACATTTCTAGCGTAGCGAGGGATGTATCCAGTACACAGCGTGCACGGGAAGATAACGGTAATTGGGATTTTATAGTGTTGCAAGTGTCAGCAAGTGTCATGGACGTCTCACATTATTTCCCACTGCACTGACCCCTGAATGTAGGCCACCATGCGTTACGGGCGGTCTCTCTAGTAACACTTTTAGAGGCCTTCCAGGATTACAGTATAACGCAAATGTTGACGCTCGCCCAAAGACATGTGGTGCAAGTGCAGTCTTGGCTGACCGTCTTGTTTTCTCTGCAAGGTAACATTGCTTCCAGGATTTCCATTTAGGTTGATCTGTTCCGTCCCATGATACGCTCTTCGTTCTGCAGTGGTGATGTATTCCCCCAAGAATACTGGGTCCCTCTTCACCAGGCTCTCACCATCCAGGACTGGTTTTGAGAGCACGAGGATGAATTATCACCATTACCCTGGCCACCGCAGTCGCCAAATGGCAGTATTATCGAGCTTTGTAGGCTACTTTACAGAGAAGGATTCGTAACCGCTATCCAACTCCATCATGGGTACTTAAATCTGCCAGTAATTTTGTGGAAGAATGGAATAAGAGTCCCTTGAAAAAGATGCAGGACCTGCATTTTTCCAGTGGATGGAAGATATTGTGAAAGCTAAAGGTTCTCTTACGCCCTATTAGGCATTATAATCTGTTTTGTTTGTGGTGCGTCCGTAATTTGCTCACCCCCTCTATTCTTTTGCTTGAATGTGTTACTTTAGGGCATACGCTTGCGGGACATCTTATATTGTGGCAGTCGTTTGCTACTCCGTTACCTGGTAACTATTTGATTACATTCAACTCATATTATGTGCATGAAGACCTATACGAAGGCACTTTCTAATGTTACAGAGAAAAGTATACATTGCCATAAAACATATTCGGAGTCGTGATTCGACAACTATAAAGAGTGAAACTGACTCGCGTACGTCAGGATATTCGTCAGACTGATAAATTAGCAAAAGCACCGCTTCCATATTTTTGTCATTTTGTATATATTTTGGGTTGCGTGTCTTTCTATTTCTGTTTCTATTGAACTTCAGATGTCCTGCATAACGTAATGGTTTCTGACAGTCAAATGAAAATATCGCCCGCACCTCTGATTCTTTTAAAGAATGTCTGATGATGAGTTAACGTGTTGAATATTTCAAGTTAAGCTTGTTAAACTAATACAGTAAGGTGAAGTTCAGAAAATGTTTAAAATTATATTTAGAATTTGTTTAAGTTGCTAAGTGCTCCCATTACCAAACGCTGGATTGCTATATCTCAGGAAATTCCTGTTTCAAGAAGAAGCAATTTTTTGAAGGGTCTTCAATTTTATGATGTCATACCTCCCGGATAATGTGTCCTGCAGTGATATCATTTTGCATTTGTATTCAAGTAGTGTGATTGGGTACACTCCGCAAAATATGTTGCTAATATAGCTAGCAGTAAAGAAACGATAAATTAAAACATCGTGATAGGTGGTGAAGTTTTACTGTGTGAGCAGCGAAAATATAATAAGCAATGAACCTTTTTCGTCTCATTACTTTGGTGAGTTTCTCATTGACAAAAGGATTCGGAAAGGTTTTAAAGTATGTATAAAGTTTGCTAGAGGTCGCTAGGTGACCTCATTCTCAAGTGCCTTATCAATACAGTCTGCATACTTTGTGCACCGTGAATAGGTAAACATACAGTTTTTTGACTTTAATAACTGACTTATTGCCTACAACAATGAATGAGTTATCCTACGTTATAAAGCGGCAGGGCAGGAAGTTCACGTGATGGAGAACGCATAGTTATAACATACCATTCAGCCTTCCCCGCTAGACGTTATTTAAAACCCGTTAGATAATCGACAGAGATACGTTCCGTTAGTTTCCTCTATCATTGTAATAAAGTTGTTCTTTCTTTTTTTTTTTTTTTAAAAAAGATAAATCACTGTTTCAGTATGTATCACCGTATTTATGTTCTGTGCTATCTAGATTTCGGTTTTGATGCCATTCTCGAGCAAAACGATAGTCCATTAACACTAATAACTTTTAGTATTGCACTCGATAATGGCATACAAGCTGAAATCGAGATAGTACATAAGGTAAATACAGTAACACATAGTCAAATGGCGGTTTATTCATTCTATAAATATTGCATTACTGTGGCTCATCACCTTTGAAAACTTTTTATAATAAAGATGTAACAGCAAACTATCAAAGGCATCACGACGTTAACTTTCAACAAGATAAGGCAAGACCAGTTGTTTCCGTGGTGGCCTGACTGACAACGATGCAGACTGTAGCCCCGGCCTGCGTGTTCTTTAGATCCATAACTCGCCTTCCAATACGATTGGAGAAGTGTGGCATAAATTTGAAGGAAAATGTGTCTGTGTGTCTCGGTCCTACTCGAAGCCCTGTCTAATTAGAGCCATTGTTGGGAACAGTTTTGGTACCTCTGTGTGCTAAATTCTGGACCTTGGGTACCCCACTTCATCTCAGAAGTTAATAACGAGTTCTTTCTACAGTATTATATTCGCACAATAATTGAAACTGCGTTGTTTGTTATGCTTCCAGGTGTTTCAGTATAACTTTTGCAGGGTGTCGTTGTCATGCCCCTTTAAATCTGCCACACAGTTGTATAACGCAGCTACAGCCAGTATGTTGCAACTCTGCATCGGACTGTGATGTCTGTCGGGTGTACAGTATCCCACGAACAAGCCGTCCTGCTTTGATGCCGTCCCGAAAGCGACAGAAAACATTGTATGGCGGCAATATCTGGTACAGTGGTATGTTGCCTGAAGCCAGCTCACAGTCTGTACCTCCCACTCCACACTGCTGCCAGTTTAAATGTGACCACTGTGAGAATAATGTTAATTAGACCTGTTGGCCGAGATGTTTACGCAACTCGGCTGCGTGGTCTAGCTTTGCGGTCTGGCCACAAACTACGCGGATTCACGCTCTGGTGGCGGATAACCGCACACCAGTACTTGTCCTCTATTTCTGGTCCGCGTCTGTCACATTAAGGCTGAAAGATTAGTTGACATTTCCTTTTGGCCTTTTAACAGTTATTTGTAACAATAATATCCCCCTTAACCTCTCTCGGGTCCTTAAAGAACAAACCTCCCACTTATAAAACGGTTTCAAATAAATGATTACCGAGCGAGGTGGTGCATTGGTTCGACACTGGACTCGCATTCGGGAGGACGACGGTTCAATCCCGCGTCCGGCCATCCTGATTTAGGTTTTCCGTGATTTCCCTAAGTCGCTCCAGGCAAATGCCGGGATGGTTCCTTTCAAAGGGCACGGCCGGATTCCCTACCTGTCCTTCCCTAATCCGATGAGACCGCTGACCTCGCTGTCTGGTCTTCCCCAAAACAACCAACCAACCAATATATGATTACCATACTAGTGATTGCATTACTTAAATATTTGACGTTAAATATGTAAGTCCTTATGGTTCGAGACACTATTTTTTTGTTATTGGCTTCAGGTTATTTACAGATAGAACAACGAAAAAAATCTCCATCAAATGTACAGTATATCGTGCAAAGTAGTGACTCGTCATTCCAGGTACATGAAGAAAGTGATACATCGGCATGTCAGTTATAAAACAAGATTTTCATTAAGTACCATGTGTATTTGGATAAACTCACGTTCACACAACAGATGAAAGGAAACTGAGGATCACATGTCAAAGAAAAGGTGTTACGAACTACCTGCAGATGGGCCTGCAAGTAGTAAACATACAGAAATATAATCCTAAATTATAAAGCATAAGGAAGGAGTTATATGCAAGCAGTCAATGAAACAATGCAATATGTACATTTTGGCATGTAGGTATACAAGTAACACAGACTGTAGTACATGGGAATAAGAAACACCATTTTTAATTTTTTTAATTTTTAAAATTAAATTCCTTATAAAATTGCAAAAGAAGAATTAGTGACCTAGTGTTAATCGTTCTATTAATAGTTCACATCTAGAGCTACCATGATCTTCCATGGCTGTTGTAATATTTGCATATAATTTAGATACAATTACTTTAATATGTTTCTAGAATGAAATTTTCACTCTACAGCGGAGTGTGCGCTGATATGAAACTTCCTGGCAGATTAAAACTGTGTGCCGGACCGAGACTCGAACTCGGGACCTGTGCCTTTCGCGGGCAAGTGCTCTACCACTGAGCTACCCTGCTTGTGTAGCTCAGTTGATAGAGCACTTGCCCGCGAAAGGCAAAGGTCCCGAGTTCGAGTCTCGGTCCGGCACACCGTTTAAATCAGCCAGGAAGTTTCACTTTGATATGTACTTACATACTGTCTTGAAGATACACTAAAAAACTGTCGTGCGACTTGGGCCACCCGTCGGGTAGACCATTCGCCGGGTGAAAGTCTTTCGATTTGACGCCACTTCGGCGACTTGCACGTCGATGGAGATGAAATGATGATGATTAGGACATCACAACACCCAGCCCCTGAGCGGAGAAAAACTCCGACCGAGCCGGGAATCGAACACGGGCCCTTAGGATTGACATTCTGTCGCGCTGACCACTCAGCTACCGGGGGCAGACGAAGATACACTTATTCAGCACTTAATTATGGTGCTGTCTGCCCCGACAACTGATTGGTCAGCGTGACGGACTGCCTAAGGGGTCCAGTTCGATTCCCGGTTGGATAGGAGATTCTCTACGCTTAGGGACTGGGTGTTGTGTTTTCTTCATCATCATTTCATCCCCATCCGGCGCGCAGGTTGCCCAACGTGGCGTCGAATGTAATACGACCTGCACCTAGGCGGCCGGACCTGCCCCGTAAGGGGCCTCCCGGCCAATAAAGCCAAACGCTCATTTCCATTTCCATTATGGAGTTATACAGGATGCTTATTTCGTGAAGACTTCGAGTACCACATTACGTTGCCACCCAGACGTTGTGTTTTACTGGTGCTGATCTATAACAAATGATTTGTGTTTAGTAACTTACGAATACAATACCTGAGTCGCCCCTTTTGTTTTCCACATACATTACAACACGTACACTCCTGGAAATGGAAAAAAGAACACATTGACACCGGTGTGTCAGACCCACCATACTTGCTCCGGACACTCCGAGAGGGCTGTACAAGCAATGATCACACGCACGGCACAGCGGACACACCAGAAACCGCGGTGTTGGCCGTCAAATGGCGCTAGCTGCGCAGCATTTGTGCACCGCCGCCGTCAGTGTCAGCCAGTTTGCCGTGGCATACGGGGCTCCATCGCAGTCTTTAACACTGGTAGCATGCCGCGACAGCGTGGACGTGACCCGTATGTGCAGTTGACGGACTTTGAGCGAGGGCGTATAGTGGGCATGCGGGAGGCCGGGTGGACGTACCGCCGAATTGCTCAACACGTGGGGCGTGAGGTCTCCACAGTACATCGATGTTGTCGCCAGTGGTCGGCGGAAGGTGCACGTGCTCGTCGACCTGGGACCGGACCGCAGCGACGCACGGATGCACGCCAAGACCGTAGGATCCTACGCAGTGCCGTAGGGGACCGCACCGCCACTTCCCATCAAATTAGGGACACTGTTGCTCCTGGGGTATCGGCGAGGACCATTCGCAACCGTCTCCATGAAGCTGGGCTACGGTCCCGCGCACCGTTAGGCCATCTTCCGCTCACGCCCCAACATCGTGCAGCCCGCCTCCAGTGGTGTCGCGACAGGCGTGAATGGAGGGACGAATGGAGACGTGTCGTCTTCAGCGATGAGAGTCGCTTCTACCTTGGTGCCAATGATGGTCGTATGCGTGTTTGGCGCCGTGCAGGTGAGCGCCACAATCAGGACTGCATACGACCGAGGCACACAGGGCCAACACCCGGCATCATGGTGTGGGGAGCGATCTCCTACACTGGCCGTACACCACTGGTGATCGTCGAGGGGACACTGAATAGTGCATGGTACATCCAAACCGCCATCGAACCCATCGTTCTACCATTCCTAGACCGGCAAGGGAACGTGCTGTTCCAACAGGACAATGCACGTCCGCATGCATCCCGTGCCACCCAACGTGCTCTAGAAGGTATAAGTCATCTACCCTGGCCAGCAAGATCTCCGGATCTGTCCCCCATTGAGCATGTTTGGGACTGGATGAAGCGTCGTCTCACGCGGTCTGCACGTCCAGCACGAACGCTGGTCCAACTGAGGCGCCAGGTGGAAATGGCACGGCAAGCCGTTCCACAGGACTACATCCAGTATCTCTACGATCGTCTCCATGGGAGAATAGCAGCCTGCATTGCTGCGAAAGGTGGATATACACTGTACTAATGCCGACATTGTGCATGCTCTGTTGCCTGTGTCTATGTGCCTGTGGTTCTGTCAGTGTGATCATGTGATGTATCTGAGCCCAGGAATGTGTCAATAAAGTTTCCCCTTCCTGGGACAATGAATTCACGGTGTTCTTATTTCAATTTCCAGGAGTGTATTTAGTGCACTGTGTCTGTGCTCCTATCACCTAAACTACATGTGAGCTTCTGTAAGCTTATTCAATGGCGATATATTAAATACATTGTACGTACCTTATAACTAGTTGAATATATAGCCAATAGGTTGTACAACAGATATAACGGGCGTCCTTTTTGTAAGATATTTAAATCTAGAAATAAAAAAAATTTAAGCCGGGATTTTGTTATTCAAATATACTCCGATGAGGATTACTTCTCTTGCACAGTTGCCTACTAACATCTTTCGTTTGTCGACTCATTGGACGTGTATCTTCTTCCGTACGCGTCATAATTCATAGTTGTATTTCGGTACGCTTACTATTACAGTGCCACTAGCTGCGGGTCTCTTTGACTAGTGTTCCATAGTCTTCTTTCATCCGCTACGTGAACATGAGCTTGTGCAGTCGTGCAATATGCATATTTTATGTAAATCTCATTTAATTATTGCCATGCCGATGCATCATCTTTTGCATGTTCGTGGAATGCCGTGTCACATCTTGGCAGGATGTATTATATGCACGTTGCAGATGTACTGGTGATGATGATGATGATGATGATGATGATGATGTTGATGATGATTGGTTTGTGGGTCACTCAACTGCGCGGTTATCAGCGCCCGTACAAATTCCCAACCTTTGCTCAGCCTAATCTCGCCACTTTCATGAATGATGATGAAATGATGAGGACAACACAGACATCTAGTCATCTCGAGGCAGGCGAAAATCCCTGACCCAGCCGGGAATCGAACCCGGGACCCTTTGCTCGGGAAGCGAGGACACGTACTGAGATGCATTGTGTATATTCATTTTGTGAAAATGAGTACTCCCATCTTATTATATCTGACGTGATTATGCTCATAAATTTAGATCTATGCGCTTTACAGAACCGATGATGGCAAATTAGATTTCTCGAAACCGGTTATCAAAAATAAAGTTATAATAGGATACTGGCTATCTGATGGGTTTATTTTCACACTTCACAGCGCTGTAGGTCGACCCACACTTAAAATGGTTACACGCATATGCAGTATGATGATACAATGCCGATGCCGGCCCCCATGACATATAAGACTTCCTTCAGGAACTGTGCGGCCATAACTATCTTCAGGGGTGATATTTGGGACCACAAATCACACCTCGGGCATGGATGTGTGTGATGTCCTTAGATTAGTTAGATGTAAGTAGTCCTATGGGCCTGATGACCTGAGAAGTTAAGTCCCATAGTGCTCACAGCCATTTGAACCATTTGAGGCACTAACCACACCTACATTCGTGCAGAACGAGTTTTTAAGATATACAACATTGTGAAGATGGTAACGCCAGAGTAACAGGAAAATGGCTCGTCTGTCACATAAAGGAAGGTGATCCTCCTGCTGCCTGGTTGGGCAGGCCTAAGGTCTCCTTTCGATATCGGAAAGCTGCGTGACCGCTACGGAAACAGGGGTTTCCACGGGGAAGGGCGGCCCTTCAACAAGTGGCACATCGACTGCCTCAGGAACTGGAAGCAGCGGGAGCCGAAGGAGCAGGCGCGAGAAACGCTTGCTACCTGCTGCTCGGACGCCGTCGTCATCCGGTCCGTTTTGTACCGTTGTGATCGTTACGTAGTCCTAGTGTTGCGTCGTCTGCAGTCCTTTAACAAAATAGACTCTTACACCAGGGGTCAAAAGTTTTCGATCATTTATCAAGCTATGGGCTTGTGTTTTAAACAGAGTTTTCTTTCTGAATATTCTATCGTAACACGCATTCTGAGAATAAAAGGGGTATAATCATGTAAATGCTACGTTATGCAGATGATATTGCTATAGTCACGGACACAAAAGAAGATCTAGTGGAAGTCCCCATAAAAATGGAAAAAAATTTATGCAATCATTATGGAATGAGAATAAACAAGAAAAGGACTAAAGTGATGGTATGCAGTGCAGGAGCAGAATATGAACCTCTGAGAATGAGAATTGGAAGAGAGGAGTTGGAAGTGATAGAGGAATTTACTTACCTTGGAAGCAAAATCACAAGAGATGGTAGAAGCCGGAAAGAAATTGCGGTCAGAATACAAAAGGCTAAAATTGCATTTAATCGGAGAAGGAACTTACTCACCAGCAACAACATCAGTCTCAAAATATGGAAATGTATCATGAAAGGTTTCGTTTGAAGACTGGCCCTGTACGGATGTGACACTTGGAGAATTGGAAGAGAAGAGAGAAGACGGCTAGACGTACTGGAGATGTGATGCTATAGAAGGATGATGAAGATCAGCTGGAGAGACAAAAGTAACAAATGAAGAGGTGCTTAGAAGAGCACAGGAAACAAGATCTCTGTGGAGGCACATCCAAACAAGAAGAGACAAACTTGTAGAGCACATCCTACGACAAAACAACATCACTGGAACAATAGCAGAAGGAGCTATTGAGGGAAGGAATCAGCGGGGACGACCAAGGATGCCATACACGCAAGGGATCATGAATGACGTTGGATGGGACAAAAAATGGTTCAAATGGCTCTGAGCACTATGGGACCTAACGTCTGAGGTCATCAGTCCCCTAGAACTTAGAACTAATTAAACCTAACCAAGCTAGCACACATCCATGCCCGAGGCCGGATTTGAACCTGCGACCATAGCGGGCGCGCGATTCCAGACTGTAGCGCCTAGAACCGCTCGGACACTCTGGCCGTCTGGATGTAACACGTAGCTGGAAATAAAGAGGAAGGCAGACAGAACCGAGGGATAGCACTCTGCTGCAAACCAACCTCAGGGTTGAACACTAAAAGAAGAAAAGGAAAATCATGTAAAACTAAGCTCCTCTGTTACGTATTTGACTAGGTGTTTGCATAGAAGGCGGTGATGATAAGCATCCACACAACCTAATATGGTTCTATTCAAGCAGTCCTTATACCTTCAGCAGTCTGTGTAGTAACCTGTTCGGAATATCTTACAGTAAACTGTGTGGATCTAACAGCGTTTGTGTACCTGATTAGGTTCGCCTCATATTGCCTCATAATGCAACTGATGGAGGAGGTTGTAATTGAAAAAAGGGCTGTAGTTATAGCTCTGGATCAGGAAGACTACTCTGGGAAAACAATGAACAATAGCAAAAAAAGTTCTACATCTACAACGATACTCTGCAAATCACATTTAAGTGCCTGGCAGAGGGTTCATCGAACCATCTTCACAATTCTCTATTATTCCAATCTCGTATAGTGCGCGGAATGAACGAATACCTATATCTTCCCGTACGAGCTCTGATTTCCCGTATTTTACTGTGGTGATCGTTCCTCCCTCTGTAGGTCGGTGTCAACAAGATATTTTCGCATTCGTAGGAGAAAGTTGTTGATTGGAATTTCGTAAGAAGATTCCGTCACAACGAAAAACGCCTTTCTTTTAATGATATCCAGCCCAAATCATGTGTCATTTCTGTGACACTCTGTCCCGTATTTTGCGATAGTACAAAACATGCTGCTTTTCTTGAACTTTTTCGATGTACTCCGTCAGTCCTGTCTACTAAGGATCCCACACCGTGCAGCAGTATTCTAGAAGAGGATGGACAAGCGCAGTGTAGGCAGTCTCCTTAGTAGGTCTGTTACATTTTCTAAGTGTCCTGCCAATAAAACGCAGTCTTTGGTTATCCTTCCCCACAACATTTTCCACGTGTTCCTTCCAATTTAAGTTATTCGTAATTTTAATACCTAGGAATTCAGTTGAATTTACGGCTTTTAGATTAGACTGATTTATCATGCAACCGAAGTTTAACGAGTTCCTTTTAGCACTCATGTGGATGACCCCACACATTTCGTTGTTTAGGGTCAACTGCCACTTTTCGCAACATTCAGATATCTTTTCTAAATCGTGTTGCAGGTTATTTTTTATCTTCTGCTGACATTATTAGTCGATAAACGACAGCGTCATCCGAAAACAAACGAAGACGGCTACTCAGATTGTCTCCAAAATCGTTTATATAGATAAGGAACAGCAAAGGGCCTATAACACTACCTTGGAGAACGCCAGAAATCACTCGATGACTTTCCCTCAATTACTAGGAACTGTGATCTCTCTGACAGGAAATTACAAATCCAGTCACATTAATGAGACGATATTCCATAAGCACGCAATTTCACTACGATCCGCTTGTGTGGTACAATGTCAAAAGCCTTCCGGAAATCCATAAATACGGAATGGATCTGAAATCCCATGCCAATAGCACTCAACACTTCATGCGAATAAAGAGATAGTTGTGTTTCACAGGAACGGTGTTCTCTAAACCCATGTTGACTGTGTGTCAATAGGCCGTTTTTTTCGAGGTAATTCATAATGTTCGAACACAATATATGTTCTAAAATCCTGCTGCACATCGACGTTAACGATATGGGCCTGTAATTTAGTGTATTACTCCTACTACCTTTCTTGAATATTGGTGTGATCTGTGCAACTTTCCAGTCTTTGGGTACGGATCATTCGTCGAGCAAACGGTTGTATTTGATTGTTAAGTTTGGAGCTAATGCGTCAGCATACTCCGAAAGGAACCTAATTGGTATACAGTCTGGACCATAAGACTTGCTTTTATTAAGTGATTTAAGTTGCTTCACTACTCCGAGAATATTTACTTCTACGTTACTAATGTTAGCAGCTATTCTCGATTCGATTCTGGAATATTTACTTCGTCTTCTTTTGTGAAGGCATTTCGGAAGGCTGTAAATCTGCTTTTTCAGCACTATCTTCGATAGTATCTCCATTGCTATCGCGCAGAGAAGGCAATGATTGTTTCTTGCCGCTAACATACTTCACATACAACCAGTATCTCTTTGGATTTTCTGCCAGGTTTCAAGACAAAGTTTGGTTCTGGAATCTGTTATCTGGGTGTCAGGTAGTGATAAATGCTCACGGAGTACATACAAGTTGCTGAAGCTCTCAAAGTGCGAAGAGAAACACCCAAGCTGACGGAACTGTTTTGAATTTGTTTTCTACACCTGTCGAACATTTCAGTTCTTTTTGTGTAAACGATCGAGAATGTAATGATGTTTTCTTGAGCATTTAATTTACGAAGACCACACTATACTAACAACAGGACTCGCAGTATCCAGTAAGATTTGGTGCCACCTAAAGACGACACGAAGTATCTATGCCAGACGAACTATAGGGCTACGTTAAATAGATGGGGCATCGCCTTCTGTTTCGAATGTAATTAATGTAACCGCAGAACAGCAGATAATCCCGTAGATCACATCTCCCACACTTTTCCGCGCGAAATTTCGAGCTTCTGCCAAAGATCACCAATCTTGGGGATTTTGCGTCTCTTCAAATTTGGCATGTTTGCTTCGTTGTTTCTGCAACAGTTTTCTAACCCGTTTTGTGTGCCAAGGAGGATCAGCTCCATCGTTTGTTAATATATTTGGTACAAATCTCTCAATTTCTGCCGATACTATTTCTTTGAATTTAAGCCACATGTGGTCTGCACTTACATTATTAATTTGGAATGAGTGGAGATTGTCTCTTAGGGAGGCGTCAAGTGAATTTTTATCTGCTTTTTTGAATAGGTATATTTTTCATTATTTTCCGAGGATTTAGGGTTACAATATTCAATCTCGCAACGACAACTCTGTGTTCACTAATCCCTGAATCGGTTTTGATGGTCGTTATAGACCAATCTACAGCTGTTGTAGCTCATATACATATTAAACGTCAGAGTTCATGTACTGCACCTGAAATTCGGAAGGAAGAAAATAGTGTGGGAGCTTCTCCAATCTCTGTCTCAACAGTGCAGCGCCATCTCCGTGAACGAGATTTAAATTTTACAGCAGCCGAAACAACCTTTACTACGCAAACAAAATAAGGCATAAAAATAGCACTGCGCGCCACAAAATACAAACTGGAGAATGCAGCAATGGACGAAGGTGTTATCCCAGGACGGATCCAAGTTTGAAATATTTGGAAGACATCGTCGAATGTTTATGCGTCGAATTCGTGGACACGTATGAGGTGTCAGTATGTGACGCTAACTATGAAGAATGGAGAGTCAGTCATGGTGTGGGGATGTTTTTCGGGTGATAAAGTTGGTTAGCTAGTGAGAATTAATGGGACATTAAAGAAAGATGCCACAGGACATTGATCGACAGTTCAGTACCATTTGTCAAGAGATTTATTGCCATGGGTTTGTTCTGCATCAGGACGATCATTCTAAACATGCTCCTAAATTAGGCCAGGTGTGAGTGATGTCTTTATAAAATCTTTTTGCATGATTTTTTAGAACTCATTCTGCTTGGTTGGTTTGTTGTAAGTTTGCTGTTGTTTAGCTTTGGGTCACTTTGTGCATTTCCAACTGCGAGAGAAGCCAAATAAGAGACTGCAATGAGAATTTGGTTCAGTTTTATAATCACTTTGATGAAATGTGCGAACTGGTTAAATCCTGAACGTTACTATGAATCTCTTTAATTAAACAAAGTGGTCCCTGTGCGTTAATGATCTGCCTAATGATGCTCTTCATGAAATGGTCCCTGTACGTTGATAATTTTCAGTGCAAACTGCCTGAAATGAAAATATCTTATCTCGCAACGTAATTGCTTGTAAACGCAGCGCTTGCTGATCTCTGTGCGCCAGCTGCCATTTGCTAACTTCAGTTGCTGAGAGCCTAGTGCAGTGCTCATGCTAACAGGTGAACTATTTTATGCACATCATTGAGTGAGACAGTTCTTTAACGAACAGTGCTTGGATCTAGGATGTGGATAATGCTCTTAGGTGAAATATTCATTTAACAAACTGTTTTTTAACGTTTCTGATAAATTATTACTTGTATGCAATGCATATTACATCACTCTTAACACTGACAAATTATTATTCTCAAAATGTTAGACAGTTGATTCACAAATATGAAAAATACCTTACATTTATTTATTCATTGTATGGCAACGACAGCAAACATTGACAAGTACATAAAGTTTAATTTTACATTTATATTTAGTTATGTATTTACATATACTTTAGTTATACTTTTGGCACAAGTTATATACACATTTTTAAGTTGTGGAAATTACTAACTTAATATTACTGACTACTTTGACTGATATAATTGCAAGTTAAAAAAGGAAGATACATTTAATCATAGTTCAATATCTAACGACTGAAGCCAACCAACAGCAGAGGGAGTAGCCTAAATAAAGTCACTATATGGTCCAAGATACTTCCTCTGAGGACAGTCTCTAACAATATTTTGAACAGTTTGTTCTTGGGCCCCACAATCACATTCTGGAGAATCTCTGAGTCCCCACGTGTGCAACATAGCGTTGCACCTGGCATGGCCAGTTCTTATTCTATTCAGCCTTGTCCACTCCCTTCTCTGCAAATGAAATCCTGGTAGGCTGGCAGTTGGCTCTTGGATACCTCGATGTGCTATTGTTGCAGCATTCCACCTCTTGTCCCACTCTTCTTTAATGTAGAGCTTTTTATCGTTCCTACCCCTACGCCACAGTGGATTGCGAGATTTTAAGCAGTATGGGGGAGGGTTGTTTAAGACTGTATGAATTGGGAGGTCTTTTGGGTAGTCGGGGTGGTGTAGTTTCCCCCTTTCTGGATCGATTGCTTCTTGGTGTCGTAATGCAGGTGGTGGGATCGGGGTGTATTTTAATGTGCCCGTAATAATCTTCACTGACTCGTTCAGGTTTACGTCCAGCTTCCTCGTGTGGGCACTATATTGGCACACTGGAGCACAGTATTCGGCAACTGGGTACACCAGCGTAAGTACTGTAGCACGTAGAGTCGAATGGTCGGCACCCAATGTTGTATCAGCTAGTTTCTTTACGATGTTGTTTCGGGTGTTTAGTTTTTGGCTTGTTTTTCCAAGTGTTTTTGTACGTCGGAGATCGATCCAGTGTGACACCAAGGTATTTAGAGTGGAAATTATGTCTAACCTTTTGTTGGTAGAAGCTGACATTCTACTGCTGGTTTGCAGTTCTGTTGTTTAGATGAAATGCGCAGACTTCTGTCTTTTCTGCGTTTGGATGGAGTCTTCATGCTTTGTAGTATGTGTTGAGAATTTCTAAGTCTCTAGATAATATAGCTTCTCCTTCCTCAAGTGTTCTGGTTTGTACAGCTATGGCAAGGTCATCAGCATAGCAAAACTTTGCGCTAGCAGTGTTTGCAGTGTTTGGCGTGTTTGGCATGTCACTGGTGTACAGATTGAAAAGTAGGGGTGCTAGAACAGACCCTTGGGGGAGCCCATTACTCAAGGTAAATGACTTGCTCTGTTTTTGTTCAATGCTAACCTTGAAGTAGCGGTTGGTTAACACATTTCCCTCAAGTATCGTCAGTTTCTTAACTGCTAAGGTCATTAACCCCTAAGCTTAGACACTACTTAAACTAATTTATCCTAAGGACAAACACACACACCCATGCCCGAGGGACGACTCGAACCTCCGCCGGGACCAGCCGCACAGCGGGACATCAGCAAGGCCTTGCAGACAGACGTGGTCAGTATTGCCAGATGGTGTAATCAGTGGCAACTCTACTGAAATGTGGCTATGTTCCTAGCGAACGTTTGGAGTACTTCTCAGTGTTTAAATACTTAAATGTAATACAATGAAAATATATGAGACGCCACGATCGCGTAAAATTATCAGTAGGGAAGGCGACAGTAAGACTTTGATTTCTTGAAAGCGATATGGGAAAGATAAGTTCATCTGTAAATTTAATCGCTTACTAGGTGCTAGTGCAACCAGGTCTGGGATGCTGCCATTTTTTTTCGTGTTTTATCGCTTGTGCCCTCATTATATTGAGTGTTTACCAGAGCGGATATGAATTACTTACCTGATGTGTCCACCTGGATCATTAATAAAGCTGAAATAACTCCTTGTTTTGATGTTTTTTTCCTTATTGTTAAATAAAGTGACTTAACCTCCATCAATTTTTCTGGGCCAACACCTTACCACTTACCAACCTAGCTCCCCATCGTTTCGTAGGTGTCAATAATGTTTCGTCGTATGAGCGTATACAGTATATAGACGAATGAAACAAGTCAAACTGTCGTAAGTATTCTTAGTTACGTGGCAGATTTTTTTTTACCGAGAATTAATCAGTAGTACGTAATAACAGTACATCTATAATTCTTTCTGTTGTTGCACCTTTTTTGAGCTCTGTTATGACTTTTGTGTCATCCAAAAGAGAGATATTTCTGTTTGACAAGTGTAAGATAAGTAATTTATAAACAATAAACATAGGTACCATCTCAAAATTTAAACCTATGGAGAAACAGAGAAATATATCCACACTCTGAAACTGGACGGCCTATCTAACATGACGCTTCAAACTGTCTTCTCCAGTTAATGGTCTACGTAATGATTTGTGCGGGAAGTATAATTACATGTTCGTTCTGTCATAAATCATAAAGTTCTTGTTGTGGTCTTCAGTCCTGAGACTGGTTTTATGCAGCTCTCCATGCTAATCCATCCTGCGCAAGCTGCTTCATCTCCCAGTACGTACTGCAGCCTACATCCTTCTGAATCTGCTTAGTGTATTCATCTCTTGGTCTCCCTCTACAATTTTTACCCTCCACGCTGCCTAAGTCAAAATTCCCTGACTTGAAACGGGCCCACTGCTTGTAGTGTCAGTAACTTCAGTCGATAACACTGAAAACAGTAGTCGTGTGGTTCAGTGTTGCAGGCGAACTTCGAGAAATATCCCACTGAACTGTGTGGGAATGCGTACTTCCTCGCCAAATTTCGTTGACGAAATCTTCACTGTTTATGTGGAGTGTCGCGTCGTCGTCTTCTCACGACTTTTCGACGACTTTTCCGCTCGTTTTCATAGGTAGGAAAGTTGCGACAACACGATGTCACTACTTGGTGGCTGATTATCCGAGAACATTTCATCAACAAAAATTCAGCAGTGTTGTTTAGAAGACGAAAATTAGCTACATGCTACTTTATTACCTCCTAGTGCAATTTCAAGAGGCAACTAGGTGGTAGGAAGTCACGAACGTTAAACCCCTATTTAACTTTTCCCATTACGCGTACGTGATATTCCACCTATGCAAACTGGTGACAAATTACTGGCCAGAAATACTCTCGTAACTTCATTTCAAGAGGTTATCACCGCGGCACGAGCACTGTAAAATTGCTTTCGTAGAGGGCATGATGTCAGATAACTGCCATGAAGTTTGTTAAAACTGTTGGAAACCACTCTACACACGAAAGTTACCTTTATGTAAACGATGAAATAGCGAGATCGCACACAGAAAATCCGCTATCATATACTCTCCAAGGCCAGAGAGTTGTGAAGCGAATGTAAGCTTTGTTACCGGGATCATGCGTGACTTTGCATACATTTATGGAATTACGAAAACGGCTGTATGCTCCTGAGTTTTTATTTATTTAAAATGTTAATCAGTTACCCTTTGCAAAAAAAGCGCTAAGTTTGAGAAATACAGTAGTGCAACAGGAAATTATCGTCACCTACTTCTGAATCTCTGTTTTCACAGTACACATTTAATATAAAACTGGCCGGGCGCTGTGGCCGAGCGGTTCTAGACGCTTCAGTCCGGAGCCGCCTTGCTACAACGGTCGCAAGTTCGAATCCTGTCTCGGGCATGGATTTGTGTGATGTCCTTAGATTAGTTAGGTTTAAGTAGTTCTAAGTCTAGGGGATTGTTGACCTCAGATGTTAAGTCCCATAGTGCTTAGAGCCATTTGAACCATTTTTTTGTAATAAAAAACTGTTGTTTGAAGCCAGAATTTCAACATGGCGCCGTGATCGATTCCAATGTACAGAAACACACTTTTTTATATTATTGGATAACCGGTTAAGTTCTAAGAAATAACTGGGCTTGGTGGTCTACCGGTGTCACTGATGAAATTCAGGTTGCCATATTTCAACATAAACGACTCTCGCTTACCATTTTGCTCAAACTACGAATACCGAATACCTGTATTTTGCAACAGGCGTATTATACCGTGCAAATCTTTCTCCTTCCCGAAATGGTAGCGAAGAAACTGAGGCAACTGCCTTGCCGGTTTATATTGAAAGGTCGTAAAATTAAACTACGTTACGAGATTCAGACGAACCCACGAACGGAAGGATGTTTGTCTCTCTAAGATGCCACACGCATGGCGTCTCCATTGTATGTCCGACGCATGATACTGATAGTTACACGTGAATCACATACTGTCACATCGCGACTCTTCGTACAGCTACTGAGTCTTGCTTCTCTATAGGCTGCATTGATTTAAAATTTTGTCACGTTCGAGAATTTTATACTGCAGTGGGATATTTGGGTCGTGGGTGGAGGGGGGGGGGGGGGGGGGAAGGGACGTCTTCAGGCAGCAAGTGTTCACTACACAATTGCTGCTGGCTTGTGGGGTCAGGATGGTCTTCCCCCATAATGCTGAACTGTTACCGCAGCGTCTTCGTTGGGAGATTGTATGGACCAACATCAGTTTTCCGATCCACACGATGGAAGTAGCTTCGTCTTGGTAGAGAGTCATAGATATCTTATTACCTGCTAATGTACTTATACAGCGAACTGGACTTAGTGACGCGGTTACATGTTGACTATGGTGTTCTTTGGACACGCTTCCGCATAGATTTATCTGCAGTGGTCACCTGGCGATGTGTCTATGGCTACGAAATAAACCTGCTTTCCTCCTCAGGAATTCTGTGACCACTGACGTTATCCTGCGGCCGGATTCCCTCTTCTTTCCGAAGTCGAAGACCAGTTCAGTGATGTCATTGCTGGTGCGCGAGGGGATGACTTTTTGATGTTTCAACGCTACGTGCTTACAGCAATTGGGACGTCTCGCAAGTGCCCTCATCTCATAATGTCCAGGCGCCCTATTAGAGTATATGGACCTCATCATTTCTCTTTTATGTCTCTGGCAAACTGATTGGCCGATTATTTTTTCTGTTGCGTATAAGCGAAAAACTCACGATCAGGCTCTTGCTTTGTCCCTTAGGTGTTTGTCGCGGCGGTTACATTTTAACAAAAAAAAAAAAAAAAAAAAAAAAAGAGCCTGATATGACCGAGAGCTCACAGAAACGAATTCTTGTAAAGCATCAGAGTGGAGAAATACTTGTAACGTTACGTGTTTTACAGGTAAAATTAATGGGATAGTTTAGGAATACGTAAGTCACCAAAATGGTTTCCAACAGAAATAACTTGCAAAGTGGCGCCTGAACATCCCTCTCAACCAATCATGCTATTTATTATTATTACTAATTAAAATACTATTACTCAGTTAATTAACTTCTTAAATAATTGATACTAATCAATAAAGTTAAAAAATTTAATGCTAATTAATATTTTGTTATCAAAACCGAAAGAAAATGTACTCAGAAAGTGACATATTTGGGCTTGCAAATGCAGCATGCGTAACAAAAATCAAAGAAAATGAAGCAAAACACACGGATTTACTGTGAAGCGACAGTGAGGTATTCCAGTGCGTTACTTTAAACGGAGGGAAACAGAAGCCAAACTTCCACATTTAGAAGGAAAAAATCCGCACTGGCTGTAGAAACTCTTTATTGAAAGTGATGCTAGGTTTCGCGTCATTAAAAGACGCTTCCTAAGAAGAAAAAGGTTCTTTTTAACAGGTCATCGCCGAAATGTAACTGCCATAGAACCGCTCCCTGTCATTCACGTCATGTTGGAAACAAATAGCACGCTAATACTCTTAGTATTCATTTAAAACGAAGGAGACAGCTGCCACTCGCCCACCTTCCTGCATGTGGCGCGGTTCTGAAACCTGTCAGCACCAAAACATTAAACAGGGAATTGCACGGCGAGATCGAATTACAAAACCACACATCAGGAATGCAATTTCTCGTAACACGAAAACGTGGTACTGTAGCCATGAAGCCAGGACCATAGAGCATTGGAAGAGAGGAATTTGGTCAGATGCGTCTTGATTCACACTGTTTAAAACTTATAGCGGAGTTTACGTCCCAGTTATATACCATGGCAAGTGTTCCGAGATGCGTTGGGCAGCCATGTCGCAGTGTTCCATGGGCTGCATGGCTACTCTGCAGTGTCGCATTACTGCAAAGGATCGTGTGACAATTTTAGGCTGATCACGTCCATCCCTGTATTCCAACACGGCAAGGCTCCTGGGCACACACCTTTCACCGTCCAGGGGTTGTTTCGTGAGCATGAGGATGAACTGTCGCATCCGTCCTTGCCACCATAGTCACCAGATCTCCTTATAGTTGAGCATCTGCGGTCTACTTTGGTTAGGATGGTGCTTGATTGCTGTCCACTTCCACTAACATCACCTGCATTCTTGCTTTAAGAATGGTATGAGCTTCCCATTAAAACCATACAAAACCTGTACGTATTCATTCCGAGACGAATTGTTGTGTACATAGTTCTGCGTAGTCAGTGCGTACACATCTTTCACACTAGAGCGCGCCCCGCTAAGCACAACAGCGCAGGCGCTGCTCTCGTCCGTCTCCGCACTACGAGATGGCGCTGCCATAGAGACGGACCAAATTCTGCTTCCGCCGATCCGCGTATTAATATGTGACGCAGCCAATGAGATTGCTGCTAACGTAGAACCTTTTCTCCTCGTGTATCACACTCGCGCAGTAATACACGAACGCGCGAGGCATTATAACGAGTGTACAGACCTCCGATTAGTCAGCTGCATTAGTCTGTACCAGTCTGCATTAGTGTGTACCAGTCTCTATGAGCTCTACATTTGTCTGTACCAGTGTATAGTCAAGTTTCAGTCTGCGTCTAATAAGATTACCATATTATTGTACATAGCTATGAAGATAAATGTATAGACACTTTTGTCAAGTATCAGAGATATATGTGAGAATAAGATTAACCTACCAGTATCAAAAGAACTTCAGATTGTCAATTGTAAATAGCATCCAGAACCAAGTTATGTAATGTTTATGCTTGTTATTACTTTAATGAATGTGTGTGAAAATTAATCAAGCTCTGTTTAAAGTTGGTCACCGTCAATCTGCTACTCTAAGCGTGCAAGTGGCATTTCTATCGTCTGACCTAACGGCAGAAGATAAACACGCCGCGATAATTCCACCAGACATGTTTTTGACACTCGCCTACTTCGTTAGAGCGACAGGTCAAATAATCTGATGGTGTGCGTACTGAAGGCCTTACAGTACGCACACCACACAAATGGGAGTCGTTCTGAACGCCAAAGGGCTTCTTACACTGTATTAGGCATGTTAATGTGTTATTCAGGGTGTCTCATTTATCTTGACCAACCAAAATAACAGTTTGCCCAGATTCAAATTAAAAATTGTTTCAAGAAAATCATCAGGGTGACATCAATCAGCGTGATTTGCTATCGTTGTAGCTTTGTTTTGAAAACCGGTATGACCTTTCTTAAATAGAACCCTGTATTTTTTCTCAGTAATTCATTTTTTCTCCTAAAGATCTATTCAAAAATATATCAGTGTACCATTCACTAAAACACAACGCTATTAGTGACATAACGCAACACTGACGCTGACGCTCCCAGCGCTTAGTGCAGGTACGCGGGGTAATGGAACACATCCACGTGCTGACGCTGACAGAGGACAAACGTAAACATAAGTAGAAGGCACATACGTCACTCCATCAACCATCGTCAGTAAAATTAAGGCCGATATACCAGAAACCTCTCTTGGCCAGCAACTCCCCCTTGGGCTGCATTTGTTTTCTATGTCTTTTCTATTTCACATTGCTTCGTCTGTTGTGTGTTATTTCACTTCCAGGGTAGCAAAGTTTCTTCACTCCGTTTATTTCGTGGTCCAAATTTTGATTTTGAATTTATCACCAATTTCGTTTCTGAAAGTCTTAATCTCTTTCGTCATTCTTCGGTTTACTTTCACTTGTTCATTCCAGTGAACAGGTCCAGATATTTCTCGCCATTTCACTAACAAAAGCGATGTCATCAGGGAATCTTATAGTTAATATACGATAAAACCTGAATTTTAATCCAGTTAACTTTTCTTTTATTTCCGCCACTGCTTCCTTATGCATAGATTGACAATAAGGCTGAAAGACCATATTCGTATCTTATCCGAAAATCAAGTCGCTCCCTAGAGATGGTGTCTCCAAAAATGTTCTTAGTTTGGTTTCCTAAAACCAAACAACATAGTGGTACAGAAATTTGAATTGGTAGTAAGGATCTAACACGAAGCAAAGGCTGAGCTGTCTCGTGCGCTATAATCTGAACCACTGACACTAATTGTTTCAGGCGGGCCTAATGAATCTTCGTATGCAGTGGCCTAATTAGCTAACTTCAGTGCTAAATAACTCGAAAACGATGCAACGCAAAGAAATCTTTTCTTGATTATTTCTTAGCACAGTCTACCCTACAACATTCTTACAAGGTTTGCATGCTGTTCCTGACCGCCATGTAACTGTAATACAGAAAACGAAAACGTTACCAAAATTTCTAAAAGTTCTTGATCGAATTCCTTTAGATTTTTTCGCGATACGTGTTTATTCAACGTTCAAATGGACATGGGCCACACAGTTCCAATGTGTGTGTTATGTAAACAAAAATATGTGTAAAAGGAAATATAGTTACGAAGAATCTATAAGTTCTTAACAGATTTACTTCAAACTCTTACGTTACCCCCTAATAAACATTTTGTCAGATATAGCCTATACATCTTTATAATTTATATAATATTTCAATATTTATATAACGTATAAATGGGAATTAACGTCAGTTAAAACCGCGGACATTTCTTCACAGATACATTTCATATTTTTACACATAATTTCAAGCATTGGAAAATCGCGGATGGGATAATGACAGTATCATGAAACGGATAGAATGCTACCCACCGCATTGTAGAGATGTTGACAGGCACAACAAAAAGATTGCTAAACATATAAGCTTACGGCCAAAATGCCCCCCTTCTCAATTAGATAAGATACACACACACACACACACACACACACACACACACGCACACACGCACACACACACACACACACACACACACACACACACACACACACACACACGCACGCACACACGACCACTGTCTCTGAACTAAGGATGGCGGTTATCGCTGAAACAATCGGTTTTCTATTATGTCGTTTGTTATTTTCCGCACGATTTAACCCGACTATTAAAACAGCTGAAAATAACTGGTTTCTGAAGTAACCAATTTTCGTTTTTTATTCCTATTATTTCCTGTAATAAATGTAGAAATCGAACAAAGGTTGAAAAATGTTGGCTTAGTCTTAAGAGACATTGAATCAAAATACTAATTTAAATAGAGGGAAAAACAAAACTTAGGCTGTCCACCGCTCGCTGCTTTTCTCGAAAAGTGGTAAGTGTTTGCACACTACAAAAAATCTCCAGTATCCAGTTTTTTTGAACTCGTCTTAAAAATCATGTACTCAGGCATTATACCACTATGTTGGCATTATGAGCCAAAAAGTGAATTTGACTGAATTTTCTCGTTTTGAGTAGACAGGGGCAGTGATCTGTTTTACTTGGTAAAAACAGTCTACAGCCAAGATCGTATAAAAATTTCTGTATTTAAATCAACAGCTTTCGACAAAGTCCCAATAGTTCATGGGTAAACGGCCAGGAGTCGGGGTCCAATGGGCAAAATATTTCGGCAAACGACCACCTTGCCATCATCAGGTGCGCTGACAAGCTTTGCTGTCATCTTCAGGTGTTTAAAAAATATTTTTGTTATTAATCGTGTTCATTTTAAGTTGGACTTCACACCAAACTGTTACGTGCTGTTTTCATGCACATGATTGTTTTCAAGAAGGGACGTCGAACAGATGTGCATAACTATAGCCCTATATCCCTAACGTCGATCAGATGTAGAATTTTGGAACACGTGTTATGTTCGAGTATGACTTTTCTGGAGACTAGAAATCTACTCTGTAGGAATCAGCATGGGTTTCGAAAAAGACTATCGTGTGAAACGCAGCTCGCGCTATTCGTCTACGAGACTCAGAGGGCCATAGACACGGGTTCTCAAGTAGATGCCGTGTTTCTTGACTTCCTCAAAGCGTTTGATACAGTTCCCCACAGTCGTTTAATGAACAAAGTAAGAGCATATGGACTATCAGACCAATTGTGTGATTGGATTGAAGAGTTTCTAGATAACAGAACGCAGCGTGTCATTCTCAATGGAAAGAAGTCTTCCGAAGTAAGAGTGATTTCAGATGTGCCGCAGGGGAGTGTCATAGGACCGTTTCTATTCACAATATATATAACTGACCTTGTGGATAACATCGGAAATTCACTGAGGCTTCTTGCGGATGATGCTGTAGTATATCGAGAGGTTGTAACAACGGAAAATTTTAGTGAAATGCAGGAGGATCTGCAACGAATTGACGCATGGCGCAGGGAATGGCAACTGAATCTCAATGTAGACAAGTGTAATGTCCTGCGAATACATAGAAAGAAAGATCCTCTATCATTTAGCTACAAAATAGCTGGTCAGCAACTGGAAACAGTTAATTCCATAAATTATCTAGGAGTAGGTATTAAGAGTGACTTAAAATAGATTGATCATGTAAGGTTGATCGTCGGTAAAGCAGATGACAGACTGAGGTTCATTGGAAGAATTCTAAGGAAATTCTATCGGAAAAGAAAGGAGGTAGGTTACTTATTCGCCCACTGCTTGAATACTGCTCACCAGTGTGGGATCCGTACCAGACAGGGTTGGTAGAAGAGATAGAGAAGATCCAACGGAGAGCAGCGCGCTTCGTTACAGGATCATTTAGTAATTGCGAAAGCGTTACGGAGATGATAGATAAACTCCAGTGGATAACTCTGCAAGAGAGACGCTCAGTAGCTCGGTACGGGCTTTTCTTGAAGTTTCGAGAATATACCTTCAAAATGGCTCTGAGCACTATGCGACTTAAGTTCTGAGGTCATGAGTCGCCTAGAACTTAGAACTACTTAAACCTAACCAACCTAAGGACATTACACACATCCATGACCGAGGCAGGATTCGAACTTGCGACCATAGCGGTCGCTCAGTTCCAGAAAGTAGCGCCTAGAACCGCACGGCCACTGCGGCCGGCGAACATACCATCACCGAGGAGTCAAGCGGTATATTTCTCTCTCCTACGTATATCTCACGAAGAGACGATGAGGATAAAATCAGAGAGAGTGGATCCCACACAGAGGCATACCGACAATCCTTCTTTCTACGAACAATACGAGACTGCGATAGAAGGGAAAACCCATAGAGATACTCAAGGCACCATTCGCCACACACCGTCATGTGGCTTGCGGAGTGTGGATGTAGATGTAGATAACGTAGCATCAGGTCCTTTTTAAAATGAACACGCATAAGAAAATGATATTTTAACACCTGAAGATGGCGGCAAAGGTCTGTCGAAAACGGTTGTTTTAAATATAGAAATATTTATGCTACCTTGGATGTTTTTAGATTGTGTCAAATTTTCCTCTTTTCCAGAGCTTCAGGCAGATAGACATATTACGTAGACACAGGAAGCAAAATGGCCACTTTCTGTTTTTATTGTATACTATGAATGAGTTAAGTTTCAGGAGGGCTACTCGGAAAGTAAGGTCCGATCGGGCACGAAATAGAAACCACATAAAATATCCGACAAACTTTTGCGCGTATGTGTTGGGCGGTGCCTCTAGTGCGCCAGCTGACAGCGTCATGTAAGTCTGAGCGCCCAGTGAGCAGGTAAAGATGCCTAGAAAATAGTGTATCGCACTAAGCATGGAGGCTTGGTCACAGTTTCCGCCTAGTGGTATGCAACCCACATAACACAGGTCATGCGTTTCCTTATGTCAATTCTCGGCGGCTTTCTGCAGCGGCAATGAGAATCTCCTGCAGCTTTTTTGATGAGAATGGTTTCATTACCCACCATACAGTCCATTATTGGCTCCTCCTGCGTTTCATAATCGCTCACAGGAACTACTGGCTATAAAAACAGCATTAAGACAACAAGCTGTGGACCAGTGTAGAGAATTAGCGGGAAGAACAGGCGGCTGCCTCCTATAACGAGGACAACGGAAAGTTGGTACAACGCTACGACAGTTGCCTAAGCCGGAGAGAAAAGTAGCAGGAAGGTGTAGCTACCTGTTGCAAACAAAAAAAACATTTTGGGTTCCCACCGATCGGACTTTATTTTCCGAATAGCCCGCGTATTTTATTACTGCGACCATAATTTCCTTTTTCTTCTATTATTTTGTAGGAATGGCAGACAAATCTTCAATCTTTTAAAGCAAATGAACCATAGTACTTCATTTCCACGTCACTTTCTAAACATATCCCTAGACTACGGTTGGTGCTATACTGCAATACAGCGGGTGTTCTGCGTCGACAGCGCGAAAGTTCAGTATAGACCGGGTGGGGGCAAGTCTTGTACACTGCACATAAACGCGTACCTTAAGCCACGACGCATGGCAAGAAAGACTTTAATGTCTCTGCAATGATGTACCAATTCTTACATCATATGATGTGTTGATGCTTTCAATCGGATTGTCATTGAAATAGTGCTGATAGCTTTTCGTATTTCCTATGATAACGCAATATTTTAAACCAATTCAGAATTTACGAACAAATGTTAGTCCGTTTTAAAGAAGGTTTGAATAAAAGAAAAATTTTGCACTGCTGCCATGACAAATTAATCTTTAGTTTTCTTGCGGTTATTAGCAAAAAATAAAAAGCACCTTTTCTAACTGAGGCCAAATAAAAACCGAAAATAGTGGATATTCAGAACTAAAGTACCGGTATCACTTTTACAGGCTCCTTTTTCCCATCCATAAATTGTGCTCGGTAGCCAGAGACAGTGGTCATTCGTGTGTGAGTTGTGTTTGCGTGATTGTGTGTGTTCATGGTGTGCACCTCAGGGGAAATGATTTCGGGCAGTAGCAGCCTGTCTTTTCGATAGTATTAGCATTTTAACACGTACTTTTATAAAGACACATTGTGACCAGTAGCAATGTTCCCTTTCGGTAGCATTAATGTTATAGCACGTACCTCTATGAAGGGATATTTTATGGATAGTATTAATATTTTGGCACGTACTTTTATTATCCCTCGAGCGGGCGCTCCTGTTTATAAAGTGCGCCAACCAAAAATAAAATGATTTTGTGCGGTTCCATTTTTATTTCACAACTGCAAACCTAAACCTATTCCTTCTGTATTGTTTCAGGTAACATTGTGAAAAATTGTGTTGTCGTACGTCCAAGTGAGGAGCAGTAATATAAAATACAAAGTGAGATAGGCGAGAAAAAAATTACGATTAGTTCAAAAAAATTACCCCGTTTACGGACTGGCCACATAATCCCACACTGAGACTGTTGTTTACGAGACAATTAGTGATCGAATAAGAAGCTGACCGAAATCTGATGCAACTGCACTGCTTAATGGTTCGAATGCGTCATTACTGTCTCTTTAACCCCTGTCCTTGGCAAAAGAGAGTTATAGTAAAAAAAATTTTTAATTACTGTGTAATAAAACAGTAGTTTAGCTTATATTATGTAAGATAATTATTTGGATAAGTCATGTAAGGATAATGAACTAAGATTATAGTGTGATTTTGATCACACTTGACTTACCTTGGTAACATAAGGAAAGCTATTCTTTTCATGTGTGCGAAGTGCGCCGTGTGTCCGCTCGTGTTATGAAAACCAGCACGCCCGCTCGAGGGTTATGAAACATTATATGGAGGAACGTTCCAGTAAGCGCCAGCCATTTATGATTTCAAAATGTTACGTACAGGTTTTCTATTAAAACCGATTGCGAGAAAGACAGTGCTGCGTTGTGCTATGACAATTTGCGGTTTAGTTTTCCACAGTCAGTTGTAACTATGATAGCAGGGCATATAATTACACAAATTGTTTCTCGCATTTAGTATATACAGGGCGTTTCAAAAATGACCGGTATATTTGAAACGGCAATAAAAACTAAACGAGCAGCGATAGAAAAACACCGTTTGTTGCAATATGCTTGGGACAACAGTACATTTTCAGGCAGACAAACTTTCGAAATTACAGTAGTTACAATTTTCAACAACAGATGGCGCTGCGGTCTGGGAAACTCTATAGTACGATATTTTCCACATATCCACCATGCGTAGCAATAATATGGCGTAGTCTCTGAATGAAATTACCTGAAACCTTTGACAACGTGTCTGGCGGAATGGCTTCACATGCAGATGAGATGTACTGCTTCAGCTGTTCAATTGTTTCTGGATTCTGGCGGTACACCTGGTCTTTCAAGTGTCCCCACAGAAAGAAGTCACAGGGGTTCATGTCTGGCGAATAGGGAGGCCAATCCACGCCGTCTCCTGTATGTTTCGGATAGCCCAAAGCAATCATACGATCATCGAAATATTCATTCAGGAAATTAAAGACGCCGGCCGTGCGATGTGGCCGGGCACCATCTTGCATAAACCACGAGGTGTTCGCAGTGTCGTCTAAGGCAGTTTGTACCGCCACAAATTCACGAAGAATGTCCAGATAGCGTGATGCAGTAATCGTTTCGGATCTGAAAAATGGGCCAATGATTCCTCTGGAAGAAATGGCGGCCCAGACCAGTACTTTTTGAGGATGCAGGGACGATGGGACTGCAACATGGGGCTTTTCGGTTCCCCATATGCGCGTTCTGTTTATTGACGAAGCCGTCCAGGTAAAAATAAGCTTCGTCAGTAAAGCAAATGCTGCCCACATGCATATCGCCGTCATCAATCCTGTGCACTATATCGTTAGCGAATGTCTCTCGTGCAGCAATGGTAGCGGCGCTGAGGGGTTGCCGCGTTTGAATTTTGTATGGATACAGGTGTAAACTCTGGCGCATGAGACGATACGTGGACGTTGGCGTCATTTGGACCGCAGCTGCAACACGGCGAACGGAAACCCAAGGCCGCTGTTGGATCACCTGCTGCACTAGCTGCGCGTTGCCCTCTGTGGTTGCCGTACATGGTCGCCCTACCTTTCCAGCACGTTCATCCGTCACGTTCCCAATCCGTTGAAATTTTTCAAACAGATCCTTTATTGTATCGCTTTTCGGTCCTTTGGTTACATTAAACCTCCGTTGAAAACTTCGTCTTGTTGCAACAACACTGTGTTCTAGGCGGTGGAATTCCAACACCAGAAAAATCCTCTGTTGTCTACAGCACACTTGCACGTTGTGAACAGCACACGCTTACAGCAGAAAGACGACGTACAGAATGGCGCACCCACAGACTGTGTTGTCTTCTATATCTTTCACATCACTTGCAGCGCCATCTGTTGTTGAAAATTGTAACTACTGTAATTTCGAAAGTTTGTCCGCCTGAAAATGTACTGTTGTCCCAAGCATATTGCAACAAACGGTGTATTTCTATCGCAGCTCGTTTAGTTTTTATTGCCGTTTCAAATATACCGGTCATTTTTGAAACACCCTGTACATACTCTGTACGTATAATTTTGGACAAAAATTTTATACAGAATATGTGCTGTTTTGTTATCTTCCTTGCAGTACGTTTTAACAGAAAGTGGGAAAGTAGTATGTGTTACTGGTGTTCAACTTTGGAATCCTACCCGTTTGCTGACCAAAACATTGAAGCTACTATCCTCACGAACGTAGCAGCTGCACAATCTTTCTCATTCCAACTACTTTACCAATTTACCCACTCATTTTAAGAGACTTCAATTTAAAATCAAGGTTTCTTTAGCAATAACAAGAAACTAGGCTCGAGGTCAGAGAGACTGGAAGCAGGACGTGGACAGTGTGGAAGGAGTGAGTAGACAGTGGGCGAGAGGGCAGAAGAGGAGCAGGAGTGTGGGTAGAGCTGATAGAGTGAGGAGGCGTGGGAGGAGATGAATAAGTGGGCGGCAAGTAAAGGTGGACAGAGACTGGGAGGGAGAAGGTGATTTAGGGGCACATCCAATTCCTATAGACCAGCAGAATATCTGTGAGATTTGGAATCTAGGTGACGAGATAATGGCCGAGTAAAGCTTCGGCGCCGTGTCGTGAGTAGTGCTTGCCTGGTTCAGTTGGTAGAGCACTAACCCGCGGAAGGCGAAGGTCCCGACTTAGAATCTCGGCCTGCCACAAAGTTTTAAACTCCAGGAAGTTTCAATTCCCATATGTGTTGAGCAACCACGAAGCATTGCCGGAATCTGTGGCATTGTACAGGGTGTCCGAAAAGTCTTTCACTGATTACATAAATTGATAACTCATGCTAGAAATAAGATACAAATATCAAACTCGTGTCTAATTGTTAATAAACTATCAAAGTTTTTTTCACACATCAGTAAACTTCCACATGAGCATCCCTGATAGCACGTAGCACATCTAGGCGATATTCAATTTCCGTCCACACATTAGCCAACATCACTGAAGGGATCGATTCAACGACTGTGGTTATCCGTTGCCGCAGTGTTTCAAGATCTGGTACACGTGTTCGGTAGACCTCGTCCTTGACATAACCCCATAAAAAGAAGTCTAATGGGGTTATGTCAGGAGAGCGTGGAGGCCAAACCGTTGGCCCATCACGACCAATCCATCGCCCACATCGAGATAGGCGCGGACGTCCACACCCCAATGAGGTGGTACACCGTCTTGCTGAAACAAGACATCGGGGTGATACTGAAGCAGCTGAGGAGCAGCATTCAGTTTCTTCATGTCCAGATACACTGCGGATCTGATGGTAGCCCCAGCGAAGAAGAATGGCCTGATAATTCAATCGTGCAATTGCGCGCACCAAACATTCACCTTTGGACTGCCTCTGGTGCACTCCATGACCTCGCCAGGAGGTTGTTAACTCCAAATGCGCACATAATGGCGATTCACTACTCCACTGACAAAAAAAGGTCGTTTCGTCGGAAAAGGCAATTCGTCTGAGATAACCATCATCGTCCTCAATACGTGATAGCATTTCGACCGCAAAGTCATATCGACGTGTACTGTCATCGAACAACAAGGCCTGAACGATTTGCACTTTTTATGCACGAAACAATAAATGTTTGTGTAAAATTTCATGGAGAGAGCTTTTTGGCGTTTGTAATTCACGTAAGGCCCTGCACACCGATTTCTTCGGACTTCGCAGAAAAGACTGCCTTACAGCTTCCACCCTGTCTGCTGAGGTTCTTGGTCGACCAGACCTCGGAAGGTCAGCAACCGATCCTGTGTTCTTGAACCTCTCATACGAGGCTTTAATGTTCTTGACATCTGGTGGATTCCTTCCAAATGTTATCTGGAAGTGTCTCTGCACTGTGGTTGGTGATCGTGTCTCATGGTACCACAGGACACACTTTACCTTATCCTGATTGGTTGACATGGCTTCTTGGGCACTGCACTTCATACACTACTTACGTACTGCGAATCTAAAACGGAAAAAAATTTGATAGATGTAAACAATTACACACAAGTTTCATATTTGTATCTTACTTCTAGCCTGAGTTATCAATTTACGTAATCAGGGAAAGACTTTTCGGATTCCCTGTATTTTACGCTCCATTTGTCTTTAGCTTACACTTATTTTCCTCAAAGTTTCGAACATGTTGATCCAGCTCACACTGTCAAACAATTTTTCTAGATCGATAAATGCTGTGCAGATTATTTTTATCGAGTCTTGCTTCCATTACCCAGGCCAAAGTGAGTACCTTAGCTCCAGACAAACTGATCATCAACTAACATAGCTCCACCATCTTTATTGCTGTATATTACCCTTGTTGACAGCATGGATGCATTAGCTGTTAAGATGATTGCATGGTTGTTTTCCAACTTACGCGTCCTTGTCGTTATTCCTAAAACAGTGGTAAATCATTTTGTGGACGAAGACAGCGTCGTATTAGGACACGGTAAATTATGACGGTAGTTAGACAAGTTTGTCGGCTGCGGAGCCCCCAGCAGCTAGGCGTGGCGGGTCCCCGGTCCACGGCCTGCAGGCCCAGAGGCCCATCCTGCGGCGAGCACTATTAAGCGCGCGTTAATGGGCCCCTGACTTGCACCCCCCTGCCCCCCCAACCGCTGTTGCCTCACCCTAGTCACCCTCCACTGTTTTCTCCGCATTTCGCTGCCGGCCTAGCCTTCCAGCCCCTCCCCCCGCACCCCCCAGAGGTCTTAATGAGGTCGTCAGAGCCGGCGACAAACTGACGTACATCTGGGAGAAGCAGCGCAGCGCAGCCCACAGCAATCATTATTGCGCCGCAACCGAGTTTGGGCCGCACTTTGTATCCGTCCGAGAAAAGGACGGTCTGTCGCTTCTGGGGCCTCTAACTAGCGTGGGTGGCGTGGGAGGAGAGCGGGGCAGGCGGACGTCGCTGTTCATTAGAGGGACCGGATCTGCTGGTGGCCGCTTAGAACAGGGTCAGAGGTGGTGGTACAGGCAAAAGGCAGTCACACACTCGCCGCTAGCCCTCGCTGTCAATTACTGTTCCTTAGACGGCTGTGTCTTAGGATATTTGTTGATTTGATGTTTAGTGCCATAAATTTGTATGTTGCCAATCTTCTACGTATTAGCCTCAACTGCACAATTAACACGATATGTGTTTACAGACTGCGTATGGACTCTGTAGGTTCACGCAATGTTTTTTATATTCGCTGTTCTGGTATTTCATAGGGCTCTCTTTGTCCCTCTGTGTCCGACTATTTTTTTGGGAGAGCTGTACAATTGTACTGTTAACCTCTACATTTTTGATTGAACGGTTCACCCCTACAACTGCTTCGGTTGCTACTAGCTGTGCTTGCTACACCAAGAAGAAATACAGATGATAAACGGGTATTCATTGGACAAGTATATTATACTAGAACAGACATGTGATTACATTTTCACGCAATTTGGGTGCATAGATCTTCAGAAATCAGTACCCAGAACAACCACCTCTGGCCGTAATAACGGCCTTGATACGCCTGGGCAATGAGTCAAACAGAGCTTGCATCGCGTGTACAGGTACAGCTGACCATGCAGCTTCAACACGGTACCACAGTTCATCAAGAGTACTGACTGGCGTATTGTGACGAGCCAGTTGCTCGGTCACCATTGATCAGACGTGGGGGATCTGGAGAATGTGCTAGCCAGGGCAGCAGTCGAACATTTTCTGTATCCAGAAAGGCCTGTACAGGACCTGCAACATGCGGTCGTGCATTATCCTGCTGAAATGTAATGTCCAAAGTGCCGTCAATGCGAACAAGAGGTGACCGAGACGTGTAACCAGTGGCACCCCATACCATCACACCGGGTGATACGCCAGTATGGCGATGACGAATACACGCTTCCAATGTGCGTTCTTCGCGATGTCACCAAACACAGATTCGACCATCATGACGCTGTAAACAGAAGCTGGATTCATCCGAAAAAATGACGTTTTGCCATTCGTGCACCCAGGTTCGTCTTTGAGTACACCTTCGCAGCGTCAAGGGTAACCGCAGCCATGGTATACGAGCTGATAGTCCATGCTGCTGCAAACGTCGTCGAACTGTTGGTGCACGTGGTTGTTGTCTTGCAAACGTCCCGATCCGTTACAGCCATGAGGATTAGATGCCTGTCATCTCGACTGCTAGTGATACAAGGCCGTTGGGATCCAGCACGGCGTTCCGTATTACCCTCCTGAACCCACCGATTCCATATCCTGCTAACAGTCATTGGATCTCGACCAACGCGAGCAGCAGTGTCGCTATACGATAAACCGCATTCGCGATATGCTACAATCCGACCTTTATCAAAGTCGGAGACGTGGTGGTACGCATTTTTCCTCCTTAACGAGGCATCACAGCAACGTTTCACCAGGCAACGCCGGTCAGCTGCTGTTTGTGTATGACATATCAGTTAGAAATTTTCCTCATGTCAGCACGTTGTAGATGTCGCCACCGGCGCCAACCTTGTGTGAATGCTCTGAAAAGCTAATTATTTGCATATCACAGCATCTTCTTCATGTCGGTTAAATTTCGGGTCTGTAGCACGTCATCTTCGTGGTGTAGTATTTTCAATGGCCAGCAGTGTATACGAATGGGTGTACTGCAGTTGCTCGGAGAAAAAATGGTTTTGGTGTCTAGACGTTGACTTACGGATTTCATTGAGAAGGTAATGTCCTCGAATTTCTGAGAGATTTCCTTTAAATCACCGCAAAGGTGCTTTCATTATAGCGGAGGCTTCGCATCAATTTCAGCAACAGGTCAGCAGAAAGTAGCAGCCTTGAACCGCAAGGGTAAGTGAGCTCCCTAATTTGCATTCGCCGGTCCTTGGACACCGAAATTTTTCTGAACTAGCAAGGTCCTCTAATCAGATGTCCTGCATCTGATGCTACCTACTCCATTAGATCTATTGAGTAATTTAAGGGGCTCCGGAACACCCTATACTTGCAATGTTAAAATAACGCTTATAAATTACATCTTTCCTCACAAAGTATTTGAGGTAGGAAGTTGAACTTTTTTCAGATTATTTATTGGAATATGGGCTACAACTTAATACAGGGATTTTACAAACTTTTAGTTCAGTTATTAAAGATGATTTTTTTTTCAATTGTAATGAAAATTCACAACATTATTTTCCAATTTTTTATTTATATATTCAAAAATATACCGTTTTTTGGAAAAAGGCTGTGTTAAATTATGCAGAAGGTACTGTGTAACATTTACTGAAAGTTTGAAACAAATATGTTTGGAAGATCCTTAGAAAACATGTAATTAGTATGAGAAAATAAAAGTTTTGGGAATCGAGCGACAAAGATTGGATTAACTTTTTAGTGCATTCCAGGTCCATAGGATGGATTATCTTCATCCTCTGCAAACTCCTCCTCCAGCTTCCTCTTGTTCCTCCTCCTGTTTACTCTTGCTTGTATTTCTAGACTCTTTACAGCCCTGTCTGCAGCCCGAAGGCGTTCCTTGTCTAAAGCAAGCATCGCTCGTACCATGTTAGAACCTATCTTCATTCCCATATTTCTAAATACCTTGCATCTTACAATGTTGCCATCATGGAAAGTCGCAACAGCATCATACACACCAAAGTGAAGTGTTTCTATTCCAACAAATACAGTCTTGGGGATTCTCGACCATATAACACTATTTACACTTTCATTGGGGTTTTGAGTTTTTCCGTGAATACACTTTTTCAACAGTTCAGGTGCTGCTAAGTCTCTGAAAATAGGTTTTATCACCTCCATTATTGCATGAGGCAGACTATGCTTATGAGTGTACACTTCACCAGGTAGCAATCCTTTGTTATATTTACACCAACTGTCTTCTTCTTTGGGTCACAAGCTATGTTGGGGATTTTCATCGGTTGAAGAAGTATGAAAAAAAAGAGCCCAAACAACCTTCTTCATTTCGTGGACACTTTGTGTATTTTGCCTAATAGCCATTCCGTAATAGTTCTCTGTGTTTTGTCAATTACACTGTCAGTTAACCTTCCCTTCCCATCCAACCCTTTACCATTACAGAGTTTTTGTTTTTTGTACGAAGCTTTCAGTCGCCGAAGTCTTGTTCCCATTCGCTTCTGTACGTGTCCAATACATTCAAATTTCTGCACTACAACATCATCACCATAGGGCTTCAGTCCTTGAACATGTTTGAAACTTTTAGAATCACCGTCACCAAGGTAATTAACATATCGCACTTTATCACACGCCTCAGAACGCTGGAATATACTGGCAACACCAGCCACTTCCATTCCTCCACTACTGCCACTATAGTTAGCTTTGCAATTATTTTCATGTGTACCTTTATATTTTTGTGGACATCTACAATACTTTGATATTACTGCTACATCTAAAACTTTCCCTGTATACATACTGGTGGCAGATACTACACCATGAAGAGATGTGTGTCCCCGTTTATGCCAGGTACCATCGAACGCTGTAGTCAAATCTCTGTTACCATTATTTTCCATTACTGCCTCTTCCACAGCGTTCTTCATAGATTCTATGCAGACATCTTCTACTTTAGACCCTATTAATTTATTATAGGTCGTGAACTTGGTTGGGGGATTTAGAAGATTCATGATGCCACAGAAAGTTGCACCTGCAGTAGCACCCTTACCAACTGAACGCAAGGAATAAACAAATCTAATGTTGTGTTCGTAGATTTTGCTACCATTTTCTTCAGTTGCAGTTACTGCAACACTGTTCCAAAAGGTGGTCATGTATGAACACTTATCACATTTCAGTTGTATTTCACTAGCAAGTCCTACGTGCTTTATTATGGAGAGTTCCAGACCAACTTCACTACAATGAATACATCTTACACAGTTTGAAAAAATTCCTTTGAGAACCGACATATCAAATATTTCATTCACATCCGATTCGCCCATGAAACATTCATAGTTTTCACTCATTGAACCAAGCTTCTTCTGTGAAGTATTTTCTTTCCCACTTTGACTGCTATGGGCAGGTGTACTTGAGAGGTTAGGTTCACTCACTTGGTTATCGTCTTTATTGTTTACAGTAATAACACATACCTTTGGCTTTCCAACATTTCTCCTTTTCTTAAAAGCCTTCAAAGGATTTCTAATAACTTTACTTTCACTCATTACTATACTTCAACAAAACAGAGACTCAAGAAACAGAATTAATTACGAATATTTTCGAGATAACGAGAGAGTAAATAAACATGAAACAATCGACAAACACACCAGCGATATATATGGAACCATCACAGGTTAGCCACAACACATACTTTATCTCACATCACTAAAATGTACCTGACGAACACGGACGTTAATAATAACACCATTTGACAGCAGTTTAACAGCGCCACAGTGGGTAACGCCCATGTAGAACACATTTCAAAAAAATTTTAAAAATAGTTGTAGTCTTCGGAATTGAATAAATTATATATCTATTAAAAGGTAATAGTCTGCAGATTCAGAAAACGCAAAAAAGTAAAAATTGAACTTTTCATGATTTTGAGCCTTTCCCCTTAAACAAGAAAACCTTAAAAATGTGTTTTTCTAAGTGGAGAAGTATATTTTTGAGCGAATCATGGACTTTAACTTTGGCAGGAGTATAGGCAACACGCACGTCATATGCACGCTGTGACGTTGCAGGGCTTCTCGCTTTGGAACCATTTCATAGGAATGTCGTAGACGCCTTTGAGCCAAATTTCAAACTTTTGGGTACGATGGGAAACAATTATTGTATTGCGCAATGTAATACCCTGATCCATTCGATCGATTCATCCGATGAGGGGTAAAAGCTCATTGCCGTTCCTCTGTAGGCTCGAAGAGGACAGTCAGCAACGATATGACGTGAGGTCTGAGTTTCTCTCGGCGTATACAGTGTTCAAATAACATACGGGGATGCAGGCAGGCAACACGTTCAACCATGGTCATTTCAACAGGTGCACTTCCCCGGTATTTTCGAGGTATACTGTAGGTATGTCTTGAAAATGGCAGGGCGTGGTTCTGTCGACATACCGGCTGTTGTCGACCATGTCACCTGCCTGCATTCCCGAAAGTTGTTTGAAGGATATCGTGGTTTTACGGCAAGAAGGTACCGCACTCACAAACTACAGAACTAGCCCATCTTCAATTTTTGCGTTAATAAGGAGTAACTGTAACTGCCTTGACCGGTTCTAATCCGGTACATAACGTTACGTTCACATCCGAGGTGATCTGCATGGAAGTGTTCTTGTCTAGATGATTGTTGAGTACTGAAGACTGTTTCCATCGGGTTTTCTGTCAACAACTGGCACTGGAAGAGGATGCGAGAAGGTTGTTTTCTGTGCGCTCCGACGGTGTTCTTGATTTGAAGCTGGTTGTGCGATATCACGATGAATGAGAAGCCGGGGAGTCTTCTGTTTATTGTTCCACGCCCTCGGGTGAGCTTCTGGTTTTCTTAGAAGTGGATGCGGGATGCTGCTGAGAACACAGAGGCATTGGGTGTTACTACTCTGAACACAGTCCGTAATTACTCGCACTGTCTGTTAGATTTGCATTCCATCTTCTTAGTTTGAGTACTGTTCACCAAGGTCGAACAAAAAAAAAATGACTCAAAGGGCTCTGGGCACTATGGGACTCAACTTCTGAGGTCATTAGTCCCATAGAACTTAGAACTAGTTAAACCTAACTAACCTAAGGACATCACACACACCCATGCCCGAGGCAGCATTCGAACCTGCGACCGTAGCGGTCTCGCGGTTCCAGACTGCAGCGCCTAGAACCGCACGGCCACTTCGGCCGGCAACAGATGATAGGCCTAAGGCTTTGGGTTTCAAGACACAGCGGTGCAGGAAAGATTTTAAAGAATTTTATGACCTCTGTTGGTTTTATCAGATGCGGTTGAAAGACTCAGACTGTAATCAAGAGTTGGTCATAGCTATTTTGGTGTATTCCTTTACGTCCGTAGTTATAACCTTTAAATAACCTACACACGGGCCCGAGGTGGTGTTAAGATACCAACAGTGATAACGTGGCGAACGAATACCGGTAAAAACAAAGCGGCCGTAGGTCACACACGACGTCAGAAAGTCCTTCTCAGGACTCACAAATTCGCAGATTTGGTCAATGTTCGAGTACTCGCTTCTCAGCTCTCTACGCAGAGGACACAAATATCTGGGATATCTACGTTTCTAGCCTTTGTAGACTTAGAGAATGCTTTTGACAATGTTGACTGGAATACTCTATTTCAAATTCTGAAGGTGGCAGGTGTAAAATATGGAGCGAAAGGCTATTAACAATTTTTACAGAAACCATACGGCAGTTATAAGAGAGGCATGAAAGGGAAGCAGCGGTTGGGAAGGAAGTGAGACAGGGTTGTAGCCTCTCCCCGATGTTATTCAATTTGTATAATGAGCAAGCAGTAAAGAAAACAAAAGAAAAATTCGAAGTAGGAATTAAAATCCATGGAGTAGAAATAAAAGCTCTGAGGTTCGCCGATGACATTGTAATTCTATCAGAGACAGAAAAGCACCTGGATGAACAGTTGAACGGAATGGACAGTGGTTCAAATGGCTCTGAGCACTGTGGGACTTAACATCGGAGGTCATCAGTCCCCTAGAATTTAGAACTACTTAAACCTAACTAACTTAAGGACATCACACACATCCATACCCGAGGCAGGATTCGAACCTGCGACCGTAGCAGTCACGCGGTTCCGGACTGCAGCGCCTAGAACCACTCGACCACAACGGCCGGCGGAATGGACAGTGTCCTGAAAGGAGGATGAAAGATGAACACCAACAAAAGCAAAATGAGGATAATGGAATGCAGTCGAATTAAGTCGGGAGATGCTAAGGGAAAAGTAGTAGATGAGTATTGCTATTTGGGGAGCAAAATAACTGATGATGGTCGAAGTAGACAGGATGCAAAATGTAGACTGGCAATGGCAAGGAAATCTGTTAACGTCGACTATAGATTTAAGTGTCAGGAAGTAGTTTCTGAAAGTAATTGTATGGAATGTAGCAATGTATGGAAGTGAAATATAGACGATAAATAGTTAAGACAAGAACAGAATAGAAGCTTTCGAAATGTGGTGCTACAGAAGAATGCTGAAGATTAGATGGGTAGATAAAATAACTAATGAGGAGGTATTGTATAGGAGAGAATGAAATTTGTGGGACGACTATAAGAAGGGATCGGTTGGTAGGACATTTTCCGAGGATCGCCAGCTTATTAGTGGAGGGCAGCGTGGAGGGTAAAAATCATAGAAGGAGACCAAGAGATGAATACACTAAGCAGATTCAGAAGGATGTAGGTTGCAGTAGGAAATGGAAGAAGCTTGCACAGGATAGTGTAGCATGGAGAGCGGCATCAAACCAGTCTCTGGAGTGAAGACCACAACAACAACAATCTGCTAATATTGTGTCGGACCTCCTTTCGTCCGGCGTAGTGCAACAGCTAGACGTGACACGGACCGAACAAGTTGGATGTCACCTGCAGGTATAATGACCCATGCTGCTCCATAGCCGTCCATAGCTGAGTAAGTGTTCCCAGTGCAGGATTTTGTGCACAAACTGACCCTTTTCCTTATGTACTATGAACGTTCTATGGCATTCATGTCGGGCAAACTAGGAGTCCCAACCTATCGCTCGAATTGCCGAGATTATTCTTCAAATCAATCGCGATCAATTTTGGCCTAGCGACATGACATCGTTGTTTGGGAACATGAAAAACATGAATGGCTGCAAGTGGCCGATCATAAGCATTTCCAGTCAACCATGGGTTCAAAAAAAGGTTCAAGTGGCCCTAAGCACTATGGGACTTAGGATCTGAGGTCATCAGTCCCCTAGACTTAGAACTACTTAAACATAACTAACCTAAGGACATCACACACATCCATGCGCGAGGCAGGATAGGAACCTGCGACAGTAGCGGTAGCGCGGTTCCAGACTGTAGCGTCTAGAACCGCTCGGCCACCTAGACGTAGAGCTACTTAAACGTAAAGACATCACACACATCCATCCCAGAGGCAGGATTCGAACCTGTGACCGTAGCAGCAGCGCGGTTCCGGAGTGAAGCGCGTAGAACCGCTCGGCCACAGCGGCAGGACAACCATCGGTTCATTTGGACCAGTGGACCATCAGCTCTTACCAACTGACATTGGGACTCACCTGACCAGTCCACGATTTTCCAATCATCTAGGGTCCAATCGATATGATCGTGAGCCGCAGATCAGGCGCATCAGGCGATGCCTTACTGTTAGCAAAGGCAGGATCAGCAGGCGACGTCATACTGTTAGTAAAGGCACTCGCGTCGGTCGTCTGTTGCCGTAGCCAATTAACGCAAAATATCTTCGCACTGTCCTAACGGATGCGCTCGTCGTACTCCCCACATTGCCTTCCGCGATTATTCAGACAGTGTTGCTTGTCTGTTTGCACTGAAAACTCTACGCAGGTTCGAGTCCTCCATCGGGCATGCGTGTGTGTGTTTGTCTTTAGGATAATTTGGGTTAAATAGTGTGTAAGCTTAGGGACTGATGACCTTAGCTGTTAAGTCCCATAAGATTTCACACACATCTGAACATCATCTACGCAGGTGCCACTGCTCTCAGTCTTCAAGTGGAGGCCGTCAGACACTGCTTTCTCCATGGTGACAGGTAATGCCTGGATTTTCATATTTTCGGCACACATTTGACACTGTGGATCTCCGAATATTCAACTCCCTAATGTGGCGTCGGCGTCTCCTTAGAGTTGGCACGACTCAGTGGTGATGGTTGTTCCAGTCGGGATGACGTGGAACGGCGTCCGTCGCTCACGACAACGCCACCCAGCAACTACGAGGAAAACACAAATTACTCGTGTGGTTTGGTCATACACTCCTGGAAATTGAAATAACAACACCGTGAATTCATTGTCCCAGGAAGGGGAAACTTTATTGACACTTTCCTGGGGTCAGATACATCACATGATCACACTGACAGAACCACAGGCACATAGACACAGGCAACAGAGCATGCACAATGTCGGCACTAGTACAGTGTATATCCACATTTCGCAGCAATGCAGGCTGCTATTCTCCCATGGAGACGATCGTAGAGATGCTGGATGTAGTCCTGTGGAACGGCTTGCCATGCCATTTCCATCTGGCGCCTCAGTTGGACCAGCGTTCGTGCTGGACGTGCAGACCGCGTGAGACGACGCTTCATCCAGTCCCAAACATGCTCAATGGGGGACAGATCCGGAGATCTTGCTGGCCAGGGTAGTTGACTTACACCTTCTAGAGCACGTTGGGTGGCACGGGATACATGCGCACGTGCATTGTCCTGTTGGAACAGCAAGTTCCCTTGCCGGTCTAGGAATGGTAGAACGATGGGTTCGATGACGGTTTGGATGTACCGTGCACTATTCAGTGCCCCTCGACGATCACCAGTGGTGTACGGCCAGTGTAGGAGATCGCTCCCCACACCATGATGCCGGGTGTTGGCCCTGTGTGCCTCGGTCGTATGCAGTCCTGATTGTGGCGCTCACCTGCACGGCGCCAAACACGCATACGACCATCATTGGCACCAAGGCAGACGCGACTCTCATCGCTGAAGACGACACGTCTCCATTCGTCCCTCCATTCACGCCTGTCGCGACACCACTGGAGGCGGGCTGCACGATGTTGGTGCGTGAGCGGAAGACGGCCTAACGGTGTGCGGGACCGTAGCCCAGCTTCATGGAGACGGTTGCGAATGGTCCTCGCCGATACCCCAGGAGCAACAGTGTCCCTAATTTGCTGGGAAGTGGCGGTGCGGTCCCCTATGGCACTGCGTAGGATCCTATGATCTTGGCGTGCATCCGTGCGTCGCTGCGGTCCGGTCCCAGGTCGACGGGCACGTGCACCTTCCGCCGACCACTGGCGACAACATCGATGTACTGTGGAGACCTCACGCCCCACGTGTTGAGCAATTCGGCGGTACGTCCACCCGGCCTCCCGCATGCCCACTATACGCCCTCGCTCAAAGTCCGTCAACTGCACATACGGTTCACGTCCACGCTGTCGCGGCATGCTACCAGTGTTAAAGACTGCGATGGAGATCCGTATGCCACGGCAAACTGGCTGACACTGACGGCGGCGGTGCACAAATGCTGCGCAGCTAGCGCCATTCGACGGCCAACACCGCGGTTCCTGGTGTGCCCGCTGTGCCGTGCGTGTGATCATTGCTTGTACAGCCCTCTCGCAGTGTCCGGAGCAAGTATGGTGGGTCTGACACACCGGTGTCAATGTGTTCTTTTTTCCATTTCCAGGAGTGTATTTCAAATACCGTCTTTCGTGATTAATGTCGTTATTTCGATAGAGCAGCGCGTTAGGAGAATTGCACCACTCGATGACACGATGACTCCCTTGACCACTCCCTTGACCTTAAATGATGACCACCAGTTTCCTTTTGTTGTGAGTCTGCGACAGGCTTTCCGCTTGCGCGAACTGGCTAACTGTAGTTCTTCTTTTCATTATGCCCGGTTAGATAAAGGACGTTGAATACTGCTAATATAAAGTCTTGATTGTTCATCACTCAAGTCGTGGCCCCATTATGGAATTGCGAGGATGTTATGTTAATCGATTGTTATTCCGTCGTCAAGACGTCGCTACAACGTGTGTTCAATAACTACACGGCGTAATTCCAGAGACGACATATACTTCAGCAATGTTCAGAATGCGTCGTAATCTTGGGACAAATCGATGACAGTTCACTGTTAAATAACCATTAATTCACTTCATAATATTATAATAGTCAATTAATTGTCACTAATACACACGATAATGTCTATTCAATTATGTAGGTGATACGAAAAATTAAAGTTTGAATCCAGTTTAATTATTCCTTGTAATTAATTGTCCCTATGCCGAACACGCACACCGATTTCTCACTCAGGGAATTGCTTCCGTTCGTGTACGTAACCCTGCCGTTGACAACAACTTTTGACAAGTCTGTGCAATTGTACGTCCCTCGTGTTTGCGTTTGTCTGTTACCTACTCGAGACTCATAAGTGTTTTTCTGTCGGCGATGTTTCTTTTTCAATGTCCTTGAATGTTCGTGCTTATTCAGTATCACGAAGACCAAGTCCCGTCCCAAATCTCACACGATTCAATTTCGTCGCGAATCTCCGTATCCCGTTATCTTGCTAACGGTAAAGATGACCTTGCTTTAGTATGACTCCCGATTAGCATAAAGCAATCTAGTAGCAGTAAATACTTGTTTTGTAAATAAAACTGATTTTCCTGGCCGGCCAGTGGGGCCGAGCGGTTCTAGGCGCTTCAGTCAGGAACCGTACGACCGCTACGGTCGCAGGTTCGAATCCTGCCCACGACATGGATGTGTGTAATGTCCTTAGGTTAGTTAGGTTTAAGTAGTTCTAAGTTCTAGGCGACTGATGACCTCAGCAGTTAAGTCCCATAGGGCTCAGAGCCATTTGAACCATTTTTTGCTTTTCCTCCTGTAGTTACTTTATTTATCCTATATGTGTTTCACCTTCTCTTGTTCTAAGGCATCATCACTGGGATCCATCACGATACAGTTTTGTTAGTTATAGATTATCAAACAGACCACTTCTCGATTTAGAACAAGAGAAGGAGAAACGCGTGTGGGATAAATAAAGTACCTAGCAGCAGGAAAAGGCAATTTTATATACAAAACATGTATTTATAGGCTTGCTGCAGAGGATGGCCACACAAACAAACTTGTCAGTGTAGTAGTGCTTACTTGCATGCTACTATCGCAATAGTAGTAGAGAGCGACTAGATAACAACTAAAGCTAACATTTTTATTTCCGTGTTACAGCGTAGTCACATCGAACTTCCTTTTCGATGTTATCTTTGACCAATTTACCATATGCGCTTTAACCTTCGACACTGGACTCGCAATCGGGAGGACGACGGTTCAATCCCGCGTCCGGCCATCCTGATTTAGGTTTTCCGTGATTTCGCTAAATCACTCCAGGCAAATTCCGGGATGGTTCCTCTGAAAGGGCACGACCGACCTCCTTCCCCATCCTTCTCGAATCCGATGAGACCAATGACCACGCTGTCTGGTCTCCTTCCCCAAAACAACCAACCAACCAACTTTAACCCTCGTTATTAATTATTTTGCAATTCCTTCTTTGATTTTTTGTTGCTTATCCTGTCACATTGTTTCATTCAGTCTCTATTTCATGGTAGATATTATTATTCACATGACATTCCTGTTTATCAAATTATCACAAGTGTACATTTTGTTTTCAGTAGCTGCCGTCTCTGTCAGGATGACTAATT
Organism: Schistocerca serialis cubense; assembly: GCF_023864345.2. Classification (NCBI taxonomy): domain Eukaryota; kingdom Metazoa; phylum Arthropoda; class Insecta; order Orthoptera; family Acrididae; genus Schistocerca; species Schistocerca serialis. The sequence goes on along the minus strand of NC_064647.1, from coordinate 215,496,036 downwards.
TTACTACTTCTTCTACAACATAGGGTTGTTTATCAGGGTTTCTGTAATTAGGGTGTTATACTAAGGAATTCCTCCCACCAACAGCCTTCGAGGTCCGTTAATTGCCACTGAGCAATCATAGTCAAATGGGACACCTTTTAACATGAATCACCTGAGTACAAGTGACAAAGGCGCCAATGCACTACAATATTACTCCTTGCGTGCGCAGTGCTGCCGTCATCTGTACATGTGAATATTGCTAACGCATGACCGGTGTCCAGTGTGTTACGATGTTTGAGCAGCCTGGTGGCCAGTAGGAGAAACATCTCTCTTGGGAAGCCGGCAGTCCAGCACGTGCGAGGCGGGAACAGATGTAGGCGCAATCCCTCACCGCCAGAGCCGTGGTGGGGGGAGCCTCCCGCCTTTACAGGCAGACAGACGGAGATGCGTGTAGCCGGCAGACACAGTGAGCCCCGCGCCTTTTGTGTACCTGTCCAGCGTAGCGGCGCTAACTCTCAAAGAGGAACGTCTTCTCTCCTCAGACGCAGTTTTATAAACGGCCTGAGAGAGTCTCAGATCTGGAACCGGCCTCTTCCTCTTTTGTTTACACTGTCTGCTTCCATGCACACAGTTTACGGTCCTTTAAGGGGTTCACGCACACCTTATCAGTCCCATGCGCAAGATGTATCTTTTACAGACTGGGTAAACTCTGAAAGCTAATCGTTTTCTTCAAATCGTACCAAATGTGACTGAAGCAACTTGCAAATGATCTATAGCCGCTTTTCAGGCACGTCCTTGAGGCAACGCATCTGACCCTTGGGTACTTGCTGACAGGAAATACGTCTACCCCATCTACTTAATTTAAATCATATACTCCGAAAGCCAACTAGGGTGCATGGCGGCTGGTACTATCCACCACAACTTGTCATTTCCTTTCCTGTGCCAGTCGCAAACAGAGAGAGGAAAAGGGACTGGCTGTATGCTTCATACGGGAACTAACTTCTTTTGTCTAATCTCAGAGGTCCTCACAGTAAATGTAGGTTGATGTCAGTATTATCGGTCTACAGTCAGTTTCAAACTCCAGCCCGAATTATTTTCTAAATAATGTTTCACGAAAATAGCTTCGTCGTCACTTCTGGGATTCGCATTTGAGTTCCTTAAGGATCTTCCTAACACTCGCATGTTGATCGACACTTCGGTAAAAAGCTACCTGCCTTCCCATGGCGGACCGGAGTGGCCGTGCGGTTCTAGGCGCTACAGTCTGGAGCGGAGCGACATCTACGGTCGCAGGTTCGAATCCTGCCTCGGTTATGGATGTGTGTGATGTCCTTAGGTTAATTAGGTTTAATTAGTTCTAAGTTCTAGCCGACTGATGACCTCAGAAGTTAAGTCGCATAGTGCTCCGAGCCATTTGACCCATTTTGAACCTTCCTATGAATTACCTCGCTGTCTTCGTCTAATCCGACCTAGTGCGGATCCCTAGGGCCCAAGCACTGTCGGTTATTGTAGCCGAGCGGTTCTAGGCGTTACAATCTGGAACCGCGCGACCGCCACGTTCGCAGGTTCGAATCCTGCCTCGGGCATGGATGTGTGTGATGTCCCTAGGTTAGTTAGGTTTAATTAGTTCTAAGTGGTCTAGGGGCAGCGTCTTTGATTTATAATCAAAACGTCTTCGCTCCCGGGTTCGATCCCCGCCACTGCCTAAATTTTGATAAATAATCAACATTGGCGGCCGAAGACTTCCGGCATAAGAAGTCAGCCTCATTCTGCCAACGGCCTTGTCAAAGAGGGCTGAGGAGCGGATAGAGGTTCAGGGCATTCTCTTGTCCTAGGGGTGGGAAATTACCCCTAAAGGCGGAAGAATCAGCAATGATCAACGACATGAGGATGCAGAAGGCAATTGAAACCACTGCATTAAAGACACGTAACGTGTATCCACAGGACATGTGGCCTCTAATTGAAGACGTGTCATGATGATCTCTCCATTGGCAAAAGACTCCGGAATAGTTCCCCATTCGGATCTCTGGGAGGGGACTGCCAAGGGAGAGGTTACCATGAGAAAAAGATTGAATAATCAACGAAATGATAACGTTCTACGAGTCGGGGCGTGGAATGTCAGAAGCTTGAACGTGGTAGGGAAACTAGAAAATTTGAAAAGGGAAATGCAAAGGCTCAATCTAGATATGGTAGGGGGTCAATGAAGTGAAGTGGAAGGAAGACAAGGATGTCTGGTCAGATGAGTATCGGGTAATATCAATAGCAGCAGAAAATGGTATAACAGGTGTAGGATTCGTTATGAATAGGAAGGTAGGGCAGAGGGTGTGTTACTGTGAACAGTTCAGTGACCATGTTGTTCTCATCAGAATCGACAGCAGACCAACACCGACAACGATAGTTCAGGTATACATACCGACGTCGCAAGCTGGAGATGAACAGATAGAGAAAGTGTATGAGGATATTGAAAAGGTAATGCGGTATGTAAAGTGGGACAAAAATCTAATAGTCATGGGCGACTGGAATGCAGTTGAAGGAATAGAAGAAAATGTTACAGGAGAATATGGGCTTGGGACAAGGAATGAAAGAGGAGAAAGACTAATTGAGTTCTGTAACAAGTTTCAGCTAGTAATAGCGAATACCCTGTTCAAGAATCACAAGAGGAGGAGGTATACTTGGAAAAGGCTGGGAGATACGGGAAAATTTCAATTAGATTACATCATGGTCAGACAGAGATTCCGAAATCAGGTACTGGATTGTAAGGCGTACCCTGGAGCAAATATAGACTCATATCACAATATAGTAGTGATGAAGAATCGGCTGAAGTTCAAGACATTAGTCAGGAAGAATCAATACGCAAAGAAGTGGGATACGGAAGTACTAAGGAATGACGACATACGTTTGAAGTTCTCTAACGCTATAGATACAGCAATAAGGAATAGCGCAGTAGGCAGTACAGTTGAAGAGGAATGGACATCTCTAAAAAGGGCCATCACAGAAGTTGGGAAGGAAAACATATGTACGAAGAAGGTAGCTGCGAAGAAACCATGGGTAACAGAAGAAATACTTCACTTGATTGATGAAAGGAGGAAGTACAAACATGTTCTGGGAAAATCATGAATACAGAAATACAAGTCGCTGAAGAATGAGATAAATAGGAAGTGCAGGGAAGCTAAGACGAAATGGCTGCAGGAAAAATGTGAAGACATCGAAAAAGATATGATTGTCGGAAGGACAGACTCAGCATACAGGAAAGTCAAAACAACCTTTGGTGACATTAAAAGCAAGGGTGGTAACATTAAGAGTGCAACGGGAATTCCACTGTTAAATGCAGAGGAGAGAGCAGATTGGTGGAAAGAATACACTGAAAGGCTCTATGAGAGTGAAGATTTGTCTGATGTGATAGAAGAAGAAACAGGAGTCGATTTAGAAGAGATAGGGGATCCAGTATTAGAATCGGAATTTAAAAGAGCTTTCGAGGACTTATGGTCAAATAAGGCAGGAGGGATAGATAACATTCCATCAGAATTTCTAAAATCATAGGGGGAAGTGGCAACAAAACGACTATTCACGTTGGTGTGTAGAATATATGAGTCTCGCGATATACCATCTGACTTTCGGAAAAGCATCATGCACACAATTCCGAAGACTGCAAGGGCTGACAAATGCGAGAATTATCGCAGAATCAGCTTAACAGCTCATGCATCGAAGCTGCTTACAAGAATAATACACAGAAGAATGGAAAAGAAAATTTAGAATGCGCTAGGTGACCTTAGGTTGGCTTTAGGAAAAGTAAGGGGACGAGAGAGGCAGTTCTGACGTTACGGCTAATAATGGAAGCAAGGCTAAAGAAAAATCAAGACACTTTCATAGGATTTGTCGATCTGGAAAAAGCGTTCGACGATATAAAATGGTGCAAGCTGTTCGAGATTCCGAAAAATGAAGGGTAAGCTATAGGGAGAGACGGGTCATATACAATATGTACAACAACCAAGAGGGAATAATAAGAGTGGACGATCAAGATACGTCGGCCGAGAGCATCCCAGACGTGCTCGATGGGATTTAGGTCTGGAGAACAGGCAGGCCACCCCATTCGCCTGATATCTTTTGTTTCAAGGTACTCCTCCACGATGGCCGCTCGGTGGGGCCGTGCGTTATCATCCATCAGGAGGAAGATGGGACCCACTGCACACCTGAAAAGGCGGACATACTGGTGGAAAATGACGTCCTGATACACCTGACCTGTTACAGTTCCTCTGTCAAAGACATGCAGGGGCGTACGTGCACCAGTCATAATCCAACCCCCGCACCATCACTTTCAAGTCCATTAAGGGGTTGGTTACCTCTCTGGTTCCTGTTTCATGCCAGTTGAAAACTCGGCGAGAATCACTGTTCTGACTATACCTGGACATGTTCGTGATCATAACCTGCCACCACTTTTCCAATGACCAGGTACTGTGTTCTTGACATCAGGCTTTACGGGCTCACCTGTGACCAGGGGTCGGTGGAATGCACCCTGCAGGTCTCCGGGCGAATAAACCATGTCTGTTCAGTCGTCTGTAGACTGTGTGTCCGGAGACAACTGTTCCAGTGACTGCGGTAAGGTCCCAAGCAAGGCTACCTGCATTACTCCGTGGCCGTCTTCGAGCACTGATGGTGATATGTCGGCTTCTTCTGGTGTTGTACACTGTGGAAGTCCCGTACTGTAGCGTCTGGACACGTTTCCTGCCTACTGGAATCGTTGCCATAATCTTGAGACCACACTTTGTGGCATACAGAGGGCCCGTGCAAGGACCAGCCTGCAATCGCTCTAGTATTCTACCCCTCGTAACGCCATCAGAATGTGTTCTTTGAGCCATTTTCAACACACAGTCACTATTAGCACGTCTGAAAACGTCTGCACACTTACTCGCTGCACCATACTCCGAGATGCACCAACACACGTCTGCGTTTGCGGACTGCTATGTGACGACCGCAGGTCAAATGCAGCGCATGGCCATACCCCGAAGTGATTTAAACCCGCAAACAGCCCACCAGAGCGTTGTTTCACCATGTATCAGCATTATCCTTTATTTATTAACATGAGTGTACATCACATTCTCCGAAAGCCAATGTATGGTGCGCGGCGGCTGGTACTTTGCACCGCTACTAGTCATTTCCTTTCGTGTCCCACTCGCAAACAGAGAGAGGGAGAAGGACTGTGTGCATGCTCCATGGTCCTTACGATAAATGTACGTTGATGGCAGTATAATCGGTCCACAGTCAGTTTCAAACTCCAGTCCGCAAAATTTTCTAAATACTGTTTCACGAAAATAACTTCGTCTTCACTTTTGGGATTCCCATTTGAGTTCCTTAAGTATCTTCCTAATACTCGCATGTTGATCGACCCTTCTGAAAAAAATCTACCTGCCTTCCTGTGAATTGGCTCGCTGTCTTCCTCTAATCCGACCTATTGCAGATCCCTAGGGCCCAACCACTGCCGGTCGTTGTGACCGAACGGTTCTAGGCGCTTCAATCTGGAACCACGCGACCGCCACGTTCGCAGGTTCGAATCCTGCCTCGGGCGTGGACGTGTATGATATCCTCAGGTTAGTTAGGTTTAAGTAGTTCTAGGGGACTCATGACCTCAGATATTAGGTCCCATATGCTCAGAGCCATTTCAACCATTTGGCCCAAGCACTACTCAAGGATGTACTAGTGTCCTATAAGCGGTCTCCTTTACAGTTGACCCTCACTTCACCATATTACAGTCCTCACGTTCTCATTCCATTTTATATCACTTTACAATGTTACGCGCATATATTTAATAGATGTGACTGTACCAAGGAGTGTACTGCGTCAATTTAAATGTGTTTTTTTTTCCTCAACATATAGAGCTACCCTTCTACAATCACACCAACTAGAAGGCTGGTCTGCGTCATCTTGCAGCTTTGTAGAGTCACTGACCCCGACGACACCTTCCCATATACCGGAGCGTCATCAGTAAACATCCGCAGATTGCTGCTCACCCTGTCCTGATCAATGTAAGTATCCGCCTCTGGTGGTATCTGAGTGGTCAGCGTGACGGAATGTCAATCCTAAGGTCCCGAGTTCGATTGCCGGTTGGATCGGAGATTTTCTCCGCTCAGGGACTGGGTGTTGTGTTGTCCTAATCCTCATCATTTCATCCCCATTGACGCGCAAGTCGCCGAAGCGGCGTCAACTCGAAAGACTTGCACCCGGCGACCGGTCCACCCGACTGGAGGCCCAAGTTGAGTGTCAGTACAACGTGCATGAAAGAGTGGTAATAGGGAAGGAGTGTTACATTGTTTCAAGATGCAGTTTATTTCAGGAGCATTTGCTTTTTATCTCTTCACAAATTTAGTTGTCTGTTCTTTACGACGACTCAGGATTGCTGGGCGTTGGGCTTCAACAAAGACAATTTGCTGTGTTCGTCATGTGACCAGCTGAAGTCTTCCGATCTGGATCTTATCAAAGGACACTGCACACACTGCTGCCAGAAGGATGAGAGCACATACGAAGTAAAACGTTATGTCCAAGCACGGTTAGAAGTCTGCACTTGTAAGTTTGGTTCACATCTTCAGATTGCAGCTTTTGTCAAAAGTGAGACACATTCAAAATTTCCGAATTTGCAGATCAAGTATGTTCGAGGCTTAGATCCCATAATAAAACTAATGGATAAAGATGGAAACGTGAAAGAGTTACTGGCAATTGATAAGTGGAATACCGATTCAGTGGAAGAATTTTTGATGACGCATTTGGAATCTGTACAAGATGAAAAGAGAAACTACTTGAAAAGTAATATGGTTTGAAGCGTCTTGCTGTCCTGTTTTTTACATGCAAAAGTTTCATGTTACTGTACAATTGCGAAAGTAAGAGCTTTTAAGATAGAACACAGGTAGTAAGTAGATAATTCTGTGTATAATCAGTATAATCAGCTTTTGGAAGTCTGGCTGTGGCCTGTGATTTGCAATCTGAAATGGACCTGCAAAATTCGTGAGCAACACAAGACACACAGAGATGTATTTGCATGTTAAATAAAACGATAAGTAATCTTTGTTTTATGGAGGCTGTGATTTACATAGCAAATGTCATATTTGTGTTCAGTTGTTATAAAGTGTAATAAATAGTCATCACAATTAACAGAAAATTAAAGTGTGAGTGAATGTGTAGTGATGATTTTGATTACACTCATAACTCTCAATGTTGTTGTATTAGAAAGCAAAATGCCAAAATGAAAAATAAGTCAAATGACATTTATTTACTTAAATAGAGAATAATTGCGGCCCTAAAAAACTTATGTCGGGAATTCCTGACGACACCCCTGCCTCTGGCGAGCTACTCGGACACTTCTAGAAGCTCACCGCAACATGCATTTATGTTTCTCAGAAGTAAATGATTACCTATTATTTGCAGAAGAGATCTACAAAGCTTTAGTACCTCTGGTGTAACGAGATTCCTCTTGCAGACCAACACTCGGGCAATGCATATGTTTTTGCATTCTGTGGAAACTAGACAAACACTGAATATAACTTACGTACCAACTCGCTAATCTGTGAACAGTGAAGAGCGTTTAACTGAAACCTTGAGTGAGAACTGGTCTGAAGTTGAAGCTCACGGCGGAACTGCCCTCTCCGCCCTATTCCGGTGCAAGTACGTACTTACCGAAAGTGTTGGATATGTGGTAAACAATGACTATGCATGTGGTACTAGGAAATATGTGCGCCGTTTGTTTGAGCGGGTCCATTAATCACCATTTACTGATCACCAACGACTGAACGTTTATTTGAGTTTAGACGCGGGTAAACTAAAAGCTCCCACAATCTCAGCAGCTCATGAATACATATGACGAGGGAATGCTGAAAAGTAACGCTTCCGTGTTCTCTATACAGAAATTTTTAAATTTCTTTTAAAGCAAATAAGTATTATTAACATTCTACATCTTTACTCTTAACGTGTAGATATATACTTCCCAACATAATCACCCAGGCAACAATCACATTTGTCAAAAAGAGAGACAGGTTTCTGGATACCATCACTGCAGAGAGTTTGGCTTTGTGGCGGAGCGAGAACCTCACTTTTGCTTGCACCACTTCATCAGCACCAAAGTGACAGGAGAACTTTAAGTTTTGGAAACAGATGAAAATCGGATGGGGCCGAGTCAGTACTGTACGGAGGATGATCGATGACAATGAACCCAAGGTTTCGGATTGTTGCTGATGTCGCAGCTCTCCCGTATGTTCTGACATTGTTACGCTGAAGGAGGGGCTGCTGCATGTGTGGACGAATTCTTCGAAATAGTTTTCTATTGTTAGAAACTCAATTACAACACGTTGTTTCTCACTAACCGACATAGTTACTTTAACACAGCTACGTTGTACGAAACAATTCGGAGCCCTTTAGCGGCAAGGGCGTAAGCGAAGCTATAAAGCTGACTTAGTAATACGCATGACCTGTGATACTTCAACCGATACTGAGAACAGCATAAAAAATTCGGAGGCACTTCCTTTCAGCACCCGCTCCTACAAAGTGGGAGCGGGGGATCTCACAGTGATCTTACGCCATGTTTCACTAGGAATTCGTCACGTATGATTGAGACAGTTTGAATCCAAATACATGGAACGTGCGCGAAATATCCTGCTTTGCAAATAATTGTGTTAGTAACAGTTATATGAAGAATGTGATGAGCAGAATTTGTTTGGGCTGAATTGAAGTTCACAGTAAAAAATAGAAATGCAGATATCTGCCGCAGGTTGAGAGAAATGCCCCTTACGACTCTTACATAAGATGCTCGGTATATGTATGTTTTGGTATCTATACAGGAAATTGGAATAGAGGTCAACATAAACATCGTTTCCGCCCTTGGTATTGCTCATGAAAACCACACACTGCATGTTGTACCAGCATACAGCGAGACCTTCAGAGGTGGTGATGCAGATGACTGTACACACCGGTACCTTTAATACCCAGTAGCACGTCCTCTTGCATTGATGCATGCCTGTATTCGTCATGCCATTCTATCCACAAGTTCATCAAGGCACTGTTGGTCCAGATTGTCCCACTCCTCAACAGCGATCCAGCTTAGATCCCTCAGAGTAATTGATTGGTCACGTCGTCCATAAACAGCCCTTTTCAATACATCCCAGACATGGTCGATAGGGTTCATGAATGGAGAACATCGTGGCCACTCTAGTCAGGCGATGTTGTTATTCTGAAGGAAGTCTTTCACGAAATGTGCAGGATGAGAGAGCGATTTGTCGACCATGAAGACGAATGCCTCGCCAAGATGCTGCCGATATTGTTGCACAATATTTTGGAAGATGGCATTCACGTATCGTATAGTTGTTACGGCGTCTTCCACGCCCACCAGCGGCGTACGTCGGCCCACATAATGCCACCCCAAAACAGCAGAGAACCTCCACGTTGCTGCACTCGCTGAACGGTGTGTCCAAGGCGTTCAGCCTGACCAGGTTGCCTCCAAACACGTCTCCGACGATTGTCTGGTTGAAGGCATATGCGACCCTCATAAAAGAACGTGATGCCAATCCTGAGCGGTCCATTCGGCATGTTGTCGGGCCCATCTGTTCCGCGATCCATGGTGTCGTGGTTGGTAAGATTGACCTCGCCGTGGACGTCGAGAGTGAAGTTGTGCATTATGCGGCCCATTGCGTACAGTTTGAGTCGTAACATGACATCCTGGACCTGCACGAAAAGGGTTATTCAACGTGGAGGCGTTGCTGTCAGGGTTCCTCCGAGCCATAATCCTTAGGTAGCGGTCGTCCACTGAAGCAGTAGCCCTTGGGCGGCCTGAGCGAGGCATGTCATCGACAGTTCCTATCTCTCTGTACCTCCCTCATGTCCGAGACGTCTCGACGCTTTCCTTATTGAGAGCCCTTCGTGGCTCGAAGTAACAACGCGTACGCAATCGAACGGCGGTATTGAAAGTCTAGGCATTGTTGAATTACAGACAACACGAGCCGTGTACCTACTTCCTGGTTGAGTGACTGGAACTGATCGACTGTCGGAAACCCTCCGTCTAAAAGGCGCTGCCCATGCGTGGTTGTTTACATCTTTGGGAGGGTTTAGAGACATCTCGGGTTGAAAGGACTGTGTCTGTGATACAGTACCCACAGTCAACATCGACCCTCAAAAGTGGTGGGGTGATGGAAAACAGTTTTGGAGTCAAATGTGGTCTCTTATACAAATATGGCCACCCTATTAAAGTCTCCAGCAAGCTGTGCGCTCATTCAGTATATATGTATATATATTTATATACTGCTGATATCCAGTGAGTAGTCCATTCGAAGATACTGCCGTCTCTCTATCCACGCATTCTGTGTTTACTGATTGTTACCGACAACACCATACTTGCTGCCTCCTTTTATTCTGTCGGGACATTTGTTTCTCAGTTCCACATTACCGAAGAATCTCCGAATACCTTTGAACTCATTGTGTATTGAATATCTGATGCAGGCTCATCAGAGAAATGACTTGACAGCAAAAGAGACAAATACAGTCCTGCGACCATATGAAAGTAGCTCAAGGGACAAGAGTGAAATGCAACGGTGAAGAATAATCACTGCGTGATCAGAAGTGAGTTTTTGAGGCCGGGACATGCCAATGAGCGTTTGCCCTACTTGTGGCCGGAGTGACGCTGCTTGTAGAACACTCTGGCGGTCAGCCCTCGAACTAAGTTGAAGAGCGTCGTGACGGGCAAGATGGATCACTTCCTTCTACGATAATAAGCCACAAGTGCGGAATTACGGCACCACCAAACTTTTTCCTGGAAAAAAGAAGAAAAAAGAAAAATCACTCACACATACACACAGACACACACACACACACACACACACACACACACACACACACACACACTTGTCGTTCAACTACACACATTCCAAAAAAGAAAAATCACACACACACACACACACACACACACACACACACACACACACACACACACCTGTCGTTCAACGCACACACCTTCCAACTGCTGACTAGCAATTTTCGAATATTTCACAAAGAATTGGGTGGAATTTGCTGAACTGAAATTGCGCTACAGACACCTTATCGTGACTGACATTATACCGCCATTTCTCGTGTAAGTTGCCTAATCACTGTCCTCAAGAATCAGGCCTTGTGTCATGATCCGCCTCGTAATTTTTCTCATCATCTCTATAAGGACGTCAAATGCTTCTCTTAGCTGTGGCGCTATGTAAGACTGCAGCTTTATTATACATTTGTTAAACATACAGTTCTAAGAACATTACGCCCCAGTTGTCGAAATTGCGTGAGATATATGGATCACAACATGTCTCGGAGATATATTATCCTAGCTCTATCACCTCTGTGTCCGCTCCAGTCAGGAGCCGTGCGACCGCAACGGGCGCACGTTCGAATCCTGCCTCGGACATGGATATGTGTGATGTCCTTAGGTTAGTTAGGTTTCAGTAGTTCTAAGTCTAGGGGACTGATGACCTCAGATGTTAAGTCCCATAGTGCTCAAGGCCATTTGAACCATCTACAGAATACTGGAGAGGCTCATTCTTCAGAGAATGATTAGAAAGGTGGAGCCTCCTCTAATACCACAGCAAGCAGGTTTCAGAGAAGGGAAAAGTTGCGCGTCTCAAATATTAAACTTAACACAACATACCGAAGACGGATATAACCGTTCATGTATCGATCTATATGCGGCTTACGATACGATAAACCATCGGCTCCTTCTGAATAATGTTTCTGTTATAACTAAAGTCTTTACACTGATGTGCAATATTAGAAACCTTCTCCTGAACTGCAGATTTTTTGTGGAATTTCAGGGTAAGAAAAGTAGATGGAGAACTCGGAAAAATGGACTACCACAAGATAGTGTACTTGTGCCGCTATTATCCAACATCGATACCAACGATCAACCTATCCCTGAAGGAACTGGAAGCTTTATTCACGCTAATGACTGCGCTATCACTACTCTGGCTGACTGTTTTGAGATTTTAGAACATACGCTATCAAACTCTTTGGAAGATTTCACTCTTTACTATCATGGGAATTACTTGAAGCCTAATCCCGCCAAGATTCAGACCTGCGCTTTCCTCCTGAAGAATAAACAGGCAAATGGATCTTTAAATATATTCTGTGGAGGCATCGCACTCGAACATAATCCTACTTCCAAATATCTTGCAGTAACTTTGGATCGCGCGGTATCATATAAAAAGCATTTCCTAAACACCAAACAGAAAGTGTCAGCCAGACATAACATAGTGTGAAAATTGACAGGTACATCATGCGGTGCTAATCCATGCACTGTGGGCTCAAGCGCGCTTGCTCTATGCTATTCCACTACGGAATATGCATGTCCGGTTTGGTACAAGTCGAGTCATGTCAGGAGCGTAGATGTGGCTCTAAATGAGTCTTGCCGGATTGTCACGGGTTGCTCAAGACCCACTCCTGTGGACAACATCGCCTCGCTGGCATACCTCCTCCTGAAATCAGACGTGAGGTAGCTGCGAGATATGAGAAAAGTAAGCCCATCCACTATACGGTCGTCAGCCCGCACATCCCAGGCTGAAATCAAGAAAGAGCTTCTTGGCAACTAGGCAACGGAAAACCACAAAAAGGGTGTACAAATTTTTCCGGCAGGGTATATTCATATTAATTTATGCATGTGTAGAGATGAAACACATGTATGCTTTTCTCACTACCAGTGTGGGAATAGAGTTTCTTTGGTACTTGAGTTGAGGAATACTGCGCACTTCCCTCTGCAAGCAAAGATTGTGACCTCAGCTTCTGCTGACTGTTTTGCAGTTAAAGTTTGTGTGTGTGTGTGTGTGTGTGTGTGTGTGTGTGTGTGTGTGTGTGTGTGTGTGTCTGTGTCTGTGTCTGTGTGTGTGTGGTTCGAAAATGGTTCTGAGCACTATGGGAATTAACTTCTACATCTACATTTATACTCCGCAAGCCACCCAACGGTGTGTGGCGGAGGGCACTTTATGTGCCAATGTCATTACCTCCCTTTCCGATTCCAGTCCGTATGGTTCGCGGGAAGAACGACTGTCTGAAAGCCTCCGTGCGCGCTCGAATCTCTCTAATTTTACTTTCGTGATCTCCTCGGGAGGTATAAGTAGGGGGAAGCAATATATTCGATACCTCATCCAGAAACGCACCCTCTCGAAACCTGGCGAGCAAGCTACACCGCGATGCAGAGCGCCTCTCTTGCAGAGTCTGCCACTTGAATTTGCTAAACATCTCCGTAACGCTATCACGGTTACCAAATAACCCTGTGGCGAAACGCGCCGCTTTTCTTTGGATCTTCTCTACCTCCTCCGTCAACCCGATCTGGTACGGATCCCACACTGATGAGCAATACTCAAGTATAGGTCGAACGAGTGTTTTGTAAGCCACCTCCTTTGTTGATGGACTACATTTTCTAAGGACTCTCCCAATGAATCTCAACCTGGTACCCGCCTTACCAACAATTAATTTTGTATGATCATTCCACTTCAAATCGCTCCGCACGCATTCTCCCAGATATTTTACAGAGGTAACTGCTACCAGCGTTTGTTCCGCTATCGTATAATCATACAATAAAGGATACTTCTTTCTATGTATTCGCATTACATTACATTTGTCTATGTTAAGGGTCAGTTGCCACTCCCTGCACCAAGTGCCTATCCGCTGCAGATCTTCCTGCATTTCGCTACAATTTCCTAATGCTGCAACTTCTCTGTATACTACAGCATCATCCGCGAAAAGCTTCCGACACTATCTACTAGGTCATTTATATATATTGTGAAAAGCAATGGTCCCATATTACTCCCCCGTGGCACGCCAGAGGTTACTTTAACGTCTGTACACGTCTCTCCATTGATAACAACATGCTGTGTTCTGTTTGCTAAAAACTCTTCAATCCAGCCACACAGCTGGTCTGATATTCCGTAGGCTCTTACTTTGTTTATCAGGCGACAGTGCTGAACTGTATCGAACGCCTTCCGGAAGTCAAGAAAAATAGCATCTACCTGGGAGCCTGTATCTAATATTTTCTGGGTCTCATGAACAAATAAAGCGAGTTGGGTCTCAAACGATCGCTGTTTCCGGAATCCATGTTGATTCCTACAGAGTAGATTCTGGGTTTCCAAAAACGACATGATACGCGAGCAAAAAACATGTTCTAAAATTCTACAACAGATCGGCGTCAGGGATATAGGTCTATAGTTTTGCGCATCTGCTCGACGACCCTTCTTGAATGGGACTACCTGTGCTCTTTCCCAATCATTTCGAACCTTCCGTTTCTCTAGAGACTTGTGGTACACGCCCGGTACCGGACTGAAGCGCCTAGAAACGCTCGGTCACAACGGCCGCCGTGTGTGTGTGAATGAACATTCTTCTGGCAATCGTTGTAGACTGATGAGATGATCCGAGATCATGGGATCATCCACACTGCGAACAGGATAGCTGGTAGGAAAATTTTCATTATTTTTATGCATGTTGCGTACGGCCTTCAGCATACCTCTCATTTAATAGGAGGTTGGCAATGAAGCGTTTTCCTGCGATATAAACTTTCAGGCACACATCATCTGTTACATAGTTGTTCACAGTTACCTTAGGACGTACCACTTCGGCAGCGACCCATGCAAGTCGCCTGGAACTGCGCAGAGCACCCACGTAGTTTTGAGACCCCTTCAGCGGATAGAAGTGATCTCAAGAGGATTTGCATTCGCCGAACATTCGCCGGTATTTCTTACCATTCTCTAGTATCTGAGAAAAAGCGATTGCACTAGAGGGAACGTAAGAGAACACGAGGTAACGAACACTGCGTGTGTTCGCCTCGTTGTTGCTTTTTGTCTCTAATAAGCGGCCCGGAGAATAGAACACTACTTAGTTGGAGCTACGATGCAAAACTTTGATATTCAGAGAGGATTATTTTGCTTGGCGAGGGCAATATTTTCGACGGTAAAGGGAGAATGGCGTAATAACGGAAGTATTTAGGCGACTCAGTTTGTACGTAAACGCGAAATCCATGGAAGTGGCACAGTTAATACTGAACTGCAGTTCTATCTCTACTTAGCATTAGTCCAAAGCCTTGCTTTAGCTATCGAATGAGGGTTCTCGCTGGTTGCTCATAACAACTGGGGAAGATATTTAAAAGCGGATTACTAATTACAAACCACAAGCATTTCGCGAAGAAAGTCGGCAGCATTCTATAATCTTACTTCTTTTTAATCCAATGAAAGGCTAACATTTACAGCCTGCTTATCAGCCACCCGAGGCATTTACGTTAGTGACTGTTCGGGATTTCAGTGGCTGCTATATCTCAGATAATTTACGATGTTTGCAGTGACCTGTGTGAAGCACTTCAACTATTTTACTACACCACGCACAAGAAAAATAGTGTCAAATAACACGATGAATGAAATGTGAGTTACCAACACAACCTGTCACATACGCTACTTCATCAGACCTGCTTTGCTGAGAGGACAGGCAGCATTATCCGCATAAGCTATTTTTATTCTTCAAATCTCTAACACCATACATCACCTCTATAGGGTGAACATTAATGAAATGGGGGATAAAAATTCCTACGAACATGCGCCCGGAAATACATCGTTGCCGCGGTAGATGCCGCTGATGAATGAAAGTTCGTCTGACCATGCACCGAGGCTGTAGCCAGTTGGTAAGGTTACGCAAACCGACCACGCCTGTTCTGGTAAAGGCTGCTCTGTCAGTAAAGAGGACTGATGACAGAAATCCCACAATTGTGACGTTATGGTGAAAAAACCATCGACAGAATCGTTCCCACATAGGGAAATCGGCAGCTAATAATCCTTGGTCTCGTTGCAGATGACAAAGACAGTAGCGGTTGTCATACAGGATACACATAATCGTCCTTCGGCTTGCACCACATTGGCTGGCCGCTTGCCTGAACCTTGTACTAGGGTTCGTCTCAATGTCCCGAAGAACTCGGTGTTACAAATTTGATGCAAATACAGGGTGATTCAAAAAGAATACCACAACTTTAGGAATTTAAAACTCTGCAACGACAAAAGGCAGACCTAAGCACTATCTGTCGGCGAATTAAGGGAGCTATAAAGTTTCATTTAGTTGTTCGCTTGAGGCGCTGTTGACTAGGCGTCAGCGTCAGTTGATGCTAAGATGGCGACCGCTCAACAGAAAGCTTTTTGTGTTATTGAGTACGGCAGAAGTGAATCGACGACAGTTGTTCAGCGTGCATTTCGAACGAAGTATGGTGTTAAACCTCCTGATAGGTGGTGTATTAAACGTTGGTATAAACAGTTTACAGAGAATGGGTGTTTGTGCAAAGGGAAAAGTTCTGGACGGCCGAGAACGAGTGATGAAAATGTAGCACGCATCCAGCAAGCATTTGTTCGCAGCCCAGGAAAATCGACTAGCAGAGCTAGCAGAGAGCTGCAAATTCCACAATCAACTGTATGGAGAGTCCTACGAAAAAGGTTAGTTATGAAACCTTATCGTCTGAAATTGGTTTAAGCACTGTCTGCAGCTGATAAGATTAAAAGAATCGATTTCTGTGATTTTATCCTTGCTCAAATGGAAACAGATGAATCTTTCGTTTCAAAGATTGTGTTTAGTGATGAAGCAACTTTCCACACTAACGGGAAAGTCAACCGTCACAATGTCTGTATATGGGGCACTGAGAATCCGCGGGAAACAACTCAGTATGAACGTGACTCGCCTGAGGTGAACGTTTTCTGTGCCATTTCAGCCAATAAAGTTTTTGGTCCCTTTTTCTTCGAAGGTGCTACTGTAACTGGACTACAGTATCTGGAGATGTTAGAGAATTGGCTGTTCCCTCAGCTCGAACAAGAAGCACAACAATTCATATTTCAGCAGGATGGAGCGCCACCACATTGGCACTTATCTGTCCGTAACTACCTGAACGTCAACTACCCGAGGCGATGGATGGGCCGCCAGGCAGCCCGTGACAGAGCACTTCATCACTGGCCTCCAAGAAGCCCTGATCTTACCCCCTGCGATTTTTTCTTATGGGGTTATGTTAAGGATATGGTGTTTCGGCCACCTCTCCCAGCCACCATTGATGATTTGAAACGAGAAATAACAGCAGCTATCCAAAGTGTTACGCCTGATATGCTACAGAGGGTGTGGAACGAGTTGGAGTATCGGGTTGATATTGCTCGTGTGTCTGGAGGGGGCCATATTGAACATCTCTGAACTTGTTTTTGAGTGAAAAAAAACCTTTTTAAATACTCTTTGTAATGATGTATAACAGAAGGTTATATTATGTTTCTTTCATTAAATACACATTTTTAAAGTTGTGGTATTCTTTTTGAATCACCCTGTATAGTCCGCCACCTCCCCGCACGCCCACCGTTCTGAAAGGACCCATGGTCACACAGACGCCAAGAAAGGCCTTGAAATGTTACGTGATGGGGCGGGTGTCTGTGATGGTTCTTGTTTTGATATAGTCGGGCTGTCTCTCGACTGTTTCCATCTGCTTGGCCGCTCACAATATTAATACCGCAGCATTCTGCTGCTTGCAATCAATAACACAGCCGGCAACACACAAGGAACGTATCGGCACATGGTCAGAGATGAGTCATTCGTCAGCGCCACCTGCCGCGGCAACGATGCACTTCCGGACACACCTTCACAGCATGTCTTCTCCACCATTTCCTGTCGCGAAACCGTCCCTGCATTTTGTCGGTTTCATTAATGCTCACCTTGTCTGTTGCTTCCCCGACGTATAGATCGCCAGACAAGATACCTTCTCACAGGTAGTTTACATATCCTCACTCCACTGACTCACTACCGATCCATATGGTACATGCGTTACCGATGTCTGCGTATAAAACAGATTCTCATCGGTGCGGTTGTATTCTGCAGTGTTGCTGAAGGCTGATAGCTGCAGCTTGTGAATAAAATGTAAAATTTAGAAAATAAAATGCTGTCAGTAACAGGAGGAACCTCACAGCGACGGAGCGTACACGCAACACGTCGTGAGAGGAGCTTTCATTCATTAGCGCCATCTACCGTGGCAACGACGTATTTCCACATGTATGTTCATGGGATGTAATTGACGTCATAGCGGTAATACTGTTTCTTGCTGACTGTTACCACTTTCATGGAGCCGGAAGCTCCATACTGAATATTAATCCACTGAACGTACGTTATGCGCTTACCACTTGAAAATGATGTAACTTTAACGTGAAGTTAATGATTAGGAAGTATGCCTAGAAATCGTCGAGACTTTCATAACTGTCCTGTAATTGTCTCCACCGGAAATTCTCTCAGCATTTGTTCCGCGTCTCGTGGACTGGTACAGCGACGAATGCAACTCACACTTTGAAAGTACATACCACTGCAGTGTATGTGACTTAGGAAGTTGATATGGCCGGTGTGGCCGAGCGGTTCTAGCCGCTTCAGTCTGGAACCGCAAGACCGCTACGGTCACAGGTTCGAATCCTGCCTCCGGCATGGATGTGTGTGATGTCCTTAGGTTAGTTAGGTTTAAGTAGTTCTAAGTTCTAGGGGACTGATGACCACAGCAGTTAAGTCCCATAGTGCTCAGAGCCATTTGAACCATTTTTTAAGATATCCACAAATAGTACACACATCAAAAAAAGTTTTCCATCACCTCAGTTCCGAGAATTCCAGAACCTGTACAGTAAATGGGAATAGAGATCAACATAAATATCATTTCTGTCCTTTTTATTGCTCATGGAAACCACATTTTGCATGTTGTACCACCATACAGCGAGACCTTCAGAGGTGGTGATCCAGATTGCTGTACGCACCGTTACCTCTTGTACCCCGTAGCACGTCCTCTTCTGTTGATGCATGTATGTATTCGTCGTGGCATACTATCCACAAGTTCATCAATGCATTATTTGTCCAGATTCTCCCACTCCTCAACGGCGATTGGGCCGAGCCTTGGTTGGAGAAATGGCGTGTTAGAGTAAACGTCGACAAGTGCGAAGCCGTTCTGTTCACTAGAAGACCGAAGCAACTGCGCAAACACCGCTACTGCAGACCAATAACTCTACATGCACGTCCAATACGTTTCCGCGAGAAAGTCAAACACCTCGGTGTCTGGCTGGACCGGAAATTACTCTGGGAGGACCACATACAACACATGACCAACCGAGCTAGCGCGAGGCTCAAACAGCACTGTCCTATGCTCAATAGGCGTAGCACGCTGAACAGAAGGGTGTCGAGGTCCATGTACATGAAACTTATTCTATGGCCTAGCATACGCAAACATAACGGCACAGGCGAGCCCCTGTACATCAGACGCCATTACTGGATATCCAGCTGAAATACACTGCCGAATAACTGGCACCACACAGGGAAGCCGTACCGTACACTGCATACAGACAAGCTCCACACATCCCCCACACAGTGAGATGATCTATGGCCGATCTCCCACTACTATATAACGATCTTGATTGTTCCAGGAATGTAGCAGCTGCAGCAACTGGGACACATCGCCATCGCTTGTCACGGTAATGATGCATGATACCTATACTAACAAATCTAACCTTGCATGAGCTATCGCAGCTAGTAAGCCACTACTGCTCTTACTACCCATCCCACTGTCGCAGAGGTTTTTTTCCCACGGCACGAGCCTTGGCACTTTTTTCCCTCTGCTCTTCAAATTGCTACCCTCACTCGCGTTTCGTCCACTTTCTATCACCTGATGGACCGTGTTAATGCGTAGCCTTACCCAGACGCACGGACAACATCACAGCCCAGCATCCTGTGATCCACTTACTAGACAACTAACATGTTTACGGAGGTGACAGTAGAACTTTTGGTTTGGTCACCACGTTGGTGCGGGCGTGGAGGGGCCCCATCCTTATAACGGCGATTGGGCATAGATCCCTCAGACTGATTGGTGGGCCACGTCGTCCATAAACTGCCCTTTTCAATCTATCCCAGGCATGTTCGACAGCGTTCATGTCTGGAGAACATGCCGGCCACTCTAGTCGAGGGATGTCGCTATCCTGAAGGAAGCCATTCACAAGATGTGCACGATGGGGGCGCTAATAGTCGTCCATTAAGACGAATGACTCGCTAATATGCTGCCAATGTGGTTGAACTATCGGTCAGAGGATGGCATATACGTATCGTACAGCCGTTACCGATCCTTCTATGACCAACAGAGGTGTAAGTCGGCCCCACATAATGCCACCCCAAAGCAGCAGGGAACCTCCACCTTGCTCCACTAGCTGGACAGTGTGTCTAAGGCCTTCAGCCTGACCGGGTTGCCTTCAAACACGTCTCGGACGAATGTCTGGCTGAAGCCATACGCGACACTGATCGGTGAAGAGAACATGATGCCAATCCTGAGCGGTCCATTCGGCATGGTGTTGGGCCCATCCGTACCTCGCTACATGGTGTCGTGGTTGCAAAGATGGACGTCGGGATCGAAGTTGCGTATGATTCGGCCTATTGCGCACAGTTGGATTCGCAACACGACGTCCTGTGGCTGCACGAAAAGTATTATTCAACATGGTGGCGTTGCTGTCAGGGTTCCTCCGAGCCATAATCCGTAGGTAGCTATCATCCACTGCAGTAGTGGACTTTAGTTCACTCCGAGACGCCTGGACAGTTCCCTTGTTGAGAGCCCTTCCTGTTATAAAGTAACAATTCCGACGCAAGCGAACCGCGGTATTGACCGTCTAGGCATGGCTGAACTGCAGACACCACGAGCCGTCTACCTCCTTCCTGATGGAATGACTGGAACTGATGGGCTGTCCGCCCCCCTCTCTCCCTCCTCCCCCCCCCCCCCACGGCCGTCTAATAGATGCTAGTCACGCATGGTTGTCTACATCTTTTGGCAGGTTTAGTGACATCTTTGAACAGTCAAAGGTACTGTGTCTGTGATACAATATCCACAGTCAACGTCTATCTTCAGGAGTTCTGGAAACGGGGCTGATGCAAAAAACTTCCTTTGATGTGTGTACTAAACAGCTATCCCTGTTCATGGCCCATGTGTCATGGTTCATGGAACGAGTTTTAGATTAGGTGGATTATGCCTTCCAGCGGAAACAAAAGCCTGGTTTCCAGTAGTTTGCATAATTATTGATGGAATCAAAATTTTTTAATGGTGTCATAATATAATAATTAACCGGTGTCACCTTTTGTTAAAGGTTTAATGTAATAAGACAAGTATTAAGGTTAGAAACACTGCATATGTCTTGAAGCATCATAACTCATTGTGCGCAAACACCGAGATTGAATTGAAGCGCTATTTGTGAATCAGAGCACTTAGTTACTTGCAACAAACTTTGCCTTATAAAGTATGTTTCGCCATTGGAAGCAGCAAAATTAACTGGAGATTTCAAAATGGAAGGCGTGAAATGAATAACGTTCCGATATATAACTTCTGAATCATTTAAGAAAGAGTAAATACTTACAAACAAAATAAACTTATAGCGACATCCAAAACCTGTATTACAGAACCGTTAATTACGCAGGAAAAGACTAGAGTTATTTGTATAAGTATGGCAGAAGTAAGGTACACTACTAGCCATTAAAATTGCTACACCAAGAAGAAATGCAGATGATAAACGGGTATTCATTGGACAAATATATTATACGAGAACTGACATGTGATTACATTTTCACGCAGTTTCGATGCATAGATATTGAGAAATCAGTACACAAAACAACCACCTCTAGCCGTAATAACGGCCTTGATACGCTTGGGCATTGAGTCAAATTGAGCTTGGATGGCGTGTACAGGTATAGCTGCCCACGCAGCTTCAGCACGATACCACAGTTGATCAAGAGTAGTGACTGGCGTATTGTGACGAGACAGTTGCTCGGCCACCATTGACCAGACGTTTTCAGTTGGTGAGAGATCTGGAGAATGTGCTGGCCAGGGCAGCAGTCCAACATCTTATGTATCCAGAAAGGCCCGTGCAGGACCTGCAACATGCGGTCGAGCTTATCCTGCTGAAATGTAGGGTTTCGCAGGGATCGAATAAAGGGTAGAGCCACCGGTCGTAACACATCTGAAATGTAACGTCCACTGTTCAAAGTGCCGTCAGTGTGAACAAGAGCTGACCGAGACGTGTAACCAATGGCACCCCATACCATCACGCCGGGTGATACGCTAGTATGGCGATGACTAATACACGCTACCAATGTGCGTTCACCGCGATGTCGCCAAACATGGGTGCGACCATTACGATGCTGTAAACAGAACGTAGATTCATCGGAAAAAATGACTTTTGCCATTCATAGACCCAGGTTCGTCGTTGAGTACACCATCGCAGGCGCTCCTGTCTGTGATGCCGCGTCAAGGGTAATCGCAGCCACGGTCTCCGAGCTGATAGTCCATGCTGCTGCTAACTTCGTCGAACTGTTCTTGCATATGGTAATTGTCTTGAAAACGTCCCCATTTGTTGACTCAGGGATCGAGACGTGGCTGCACTATCCGTTACAGCCATGCAGATAAGATAACAGTCATGTCGACTGCTAGTGATATGAGGCCGTTGGGATCCAGCACGGCGTTCCGTATTACTGTCCTGAAGCCACAGATTCCACATTCTGCTAACAGCCATTGGATCTCGACCAACGAAAGCAGCAGTGTCGCGGTACGATAAACCGCAATCTCGCTGGGCTACAATCCGACATTTATCAAAGTCGGAAACGTGATGGTACGCATTTATTCTCCTTACACGAGGCATCACAACAACGTTTCACCAGGCAACGCTGGTCAGCTGCTGTTTGTGTATGAGAAATCGGTTGGAAACTTTCCCCATGTCAGCACGTTGTAGGTGTCGCCACCGGCGCCTACCTTGTATGAATGCTCAGAAAAGCTAATCATTTGCATATCATAGCATCTTCTTCCACTCGGTTAAATTTCGCGTCTGTAGCACGTCATCTTCGTGGTGTAGCAATTTTAATGGCCAGTGGTGTATATCTTTTCCTATAAATACCGTGTAACACATGTCCAGTGCTCACTTGTATTTTCTATAGCATGATTCTTTTTGATAACGGCCGCCAAAAGCCCTGAGCTGGAACTTGCAACGCTTACGTGGCTATCGCCTGTCTGGAATCATTCCTAATACAGACCTACTGGTGGCTGCACAAGACAAATCCACACGGGCAGCTTAATCGCCCTGTGTATCAGAGCTGGCATCGACTTACCAAAATTGGCGAAGGCCGCGTATGCGAGCCATGGGCGTGCCAAGACTCCCTCTGCATCGCCTTTGCTCGCTCCGTCCCAGAAGTACTGCGGTGCGGCAGGTTTCGACTTGCAAAACTTTCTGGGGTCGGCAGACTCGTGGTGTTAGCGCTGTTCATCCTTCGCTATTTGTTCAGGGTATGAAGGACGTCACAATCCGGTTTCCGTCTGCACAAAAAAGAGGCAGTCTAGCTTTCTATCGACACTAGCTTTTAACAATGTATGGGAATGACAGTACAGAGGGATGACAATGCTCATATTATGGAGCCGCTTAAGTGACGGGTACTACCAATTTGAAAGAAACAGTATTAAAGTACCAGAAAAAATTTAAACATTTAGCTGACAAGGAAAGTAGAAAGAATTGCAACGATTGAAAGATGGGATTTACTGATCAGTACACCAAGAAGCACTTCATACTAATATTCCAGGCATGCGGCATGTTAAGGTATTAGTGGTATGAATAGTAAAATTTCAGATTAAGTACGCACTATTCCTCTGTCAGTTGCTATTGTTTTCCGTGGAACTGAGCGAAGCCTGTGTAGACTTTATGTATTACTGCAAAGAGCATTGGCTAAGTCAAAGGGCAAGCCTGGAACGATTTTTTGGTTTAGAAATCGCTATTTTTGAAGTTATGAAGGTAAAATTACTGCAGAAACGAAAATTAGAACATACAGAATGGATTGCAGATCTCGCGGTTCAAGTGACCTCACTGCACGCTGCTTACAATAAGACACTAGAAGAGTGAGAAACAATATCTGTCTCATTCTATGGGGATGTAATCAAGGAGAAAAATGCATTATGGAAGGTACACATTTTCCATTCCGTAAGTTCATTGCCACTAAAGAAAATTTTAGTTATGAAGAAATCGTTGTGGCCTTAAAAGAATAGAAAAGGCAATTCCTCAAATGCTTTTTGGATAGTGTCATTCTTAATCCCATTTTCGAGACGGTTTCCTGTTTAAATTGAAAGCAAGCATGTACACACGCCGATGTAACTGATATGCGAGGTAATTCCAGTTTTAATGACAAACCTTCTTAAGTTTAAACTGTTCATTATTAATCATACAATGTAGGCTTTCACGGCCGACGTTGTCTTCAGTTGAAACTTCCGGTCTGAGAGGCCGTGGTCGATGTATAAAATTTCCACCTGACGTTTCGTCTCCCGCAGATGGAGATGAAACGTCAGGTGGAAATTTTATACATCGGCCACGGCCTCTCAGACCGGAAGTTTCAACTGAAGACTGTTCAGTATGTCTACATTGCTTTCCTTGTTTCCATGTCTCCATAAATAAGTTGCAAAAGTCTCGTGTGAAAGACCTTTTTTCACATTATGAATGTAAATGAGTCGTAATGACGTGACAACTTGAGTGCGGAACTCTGTGAAATTGTCCGCATCTGTCCATTTGCCGATACTCTGTACCAGAGAAAAATTATCTCTTAAGCGAGCCAAAATTAATTAAATCGAATAACACTGAAAATTGGTTTTGTTTTTGATCAAAGATGTTGAGAAATTTGGGATATACAACCAAGTCGTACACAGTGCGACACTACTACCATTTAAATGTGGTGCCTTCAGAGCTTCCACAACCACCCCCTCCTACCGTCTAGAGAACGTGGCGTAGCAGTGGGGGAAGTGTGCAGCCTGACAGAGCTGTGGTACCCGATCTCGGGCACGGCACTTGAGCTAAAACCTTAGCCGGCCCTACTGTAGTATTGCAATAAACGCAACCTATTTGTTGAAGCTTGTACAGAGCCTTTACAACTACTTTGGTGTTGACATCTCCAAATGGATTAGTGATGCCCACGAGTGAGCCAAGAACGTATTCAAACAATGCCATAGGAACTGTAGCCATGGCAACCGCATACAGTTGCCAGACCTTCACCCCCGTCAGTGCAAGCGCTTCTAGCTTGGACTGTGCTACAGTGTAGGGCAGCTTGCGCTCCGGTTCAGCACACAATGAGATTTTTTTTGTTTGCATTTCATACAATTGTGGAGGTAAAATTTCATCTGTTATTCCTGTATTATGTTGTGTGCCGTTTTGAAATCCTAAGGATAGCAGGGGTAAAATACAGGGAGCGTAAGACTATATACAACTTGTGCAGAAACAATATGGCACAATAAGAGTTGAAGGATATGAAAGGGAGGCACTGGTTGAGCAGGGAGTAGCTTATCCCTGATATTATTCAGTCGGTACATTGAACAAGACTACAGGAAGCCAACGAAAAGTTAGGAGTAGGAGCTAAAGTTCAAGGAGGAGAAATAAAAATATTGAGGTTCCCTGATGACATTGTAATTCTGTCGGAGACAGCAAAGGATCTGGATGAGCAGTCGACTGGAATGGACAGTATCTTGAAAGGAATATATAAGATAAAAGCAAAACGAGGATAGTGGAGTGTAGTCCAGTTAAATAACGTGACGCCGAGGGAAAGGGATTAGAAAACAAGGCACTTAAGGTGGCCGGAAATTTTTGCTATTTCGGCAGGCGAAGTAACTGATGATGGTCGAAGTAGAGAGCTTGTAAAACGTAGAGTGACAATGGTAAGAAAGGCATTTCTGAAGAGAAATTTGTTAACATCGAGTATAGAGTTAAGTGACTGGAAGCCTAGTATGGAGAAGAGCCATGTGTGGAAGTAAAACTTAGGCGATAACCAGTTTAGACAAGATAGGAACAGAAGGTTTCGAAACTTGCTGCTAGAGAAAAATGGTGAAGATCAGATGGTTAGAACAAGTAACCAATCAGGAGATGCTGAAAATATGTGGGGAGAAATTGTGGCACAGCCTGACTATAAGAAGCATTTGGTTTGTAGGACACATTCTGAGACACCGAGAGATAACCACTTTAGTATTGGAGTGAAGTTTTTTTGGGGGGAGGAGTTGTAAAATCTTAGGGGGAGACCAAGATATGAATGCAGCAAGCAAATTCAGAAGGATGTAGGTTGCAGCAGCTATTCGGAGATGAAGAGGCTTGCACAGTATACAGTAGCATGGAGAACTGAAGACCACAACAACAACAGCAATGCAATACTCAATAATGTTTGTAGAAAGTCCGTGGAAAGTTAATCTAGATCGATGAAGCTGCTGTCTTGTCTTACGAGGTCGATTGACTGGCTTTGTCGATCCGTTACGTACCCACACTGTCAACAGTTCCTCTTAATAATGTTTCTCACCATTCTATTGTTGACAAGTCACTTACCATGGAGAAAAGACAGGCGCAGATGTGGAGAAGATTTACTGTAAAGGGCAGCAAGGATGAATATGATGCATATATTGGAAGCTGAAAGAATATAATTTTTGAATAATGTTATTTTTTGGAAGAGAAGAAGTTTGAGATAAAGCTGTAGCACCGCGCACATAATTTGTAGAAATGATTATTGGCAGCTAGTTAATTTTATATGTGAGTGCAGGCTTTCTCGGCGAATTTCATATAGCAACGTTTCGATGGAATGCGTCTCCATCATCTTCAGGCGAAGTGTCGGGATATCGTCGGTCGTAGGCTTATATCTGTGCTGGACCGCTCTCCGCTTCCCGCGGCCGGCCAATCACGCGCCCGCGGAATCGCCCGATGCACCTGGATCGGCCGGTGGTGGAGGGGACTCGTGCGCGGGGTTCGAGTCCCGGCGTCCGTTTCTGTCTGCTCCGTCCGCGGCCCGGCCCTTGGTGGAACGGAACGTTCTTCTCTGATTTTCCTGATTGCAGGCTCCCAGGCTGTGCTGAGATGGTAGCCACTGTCGCGTTTGGTTAGGTTGTCGTGTAACCGTATTTCTATGGACTCTTTGATTACCGAGTCCCAAAATCTGTTTGTACTGCATATTTTCTCTGTGTCCTCGAAATCGAATGCGTGCTTCTCATCAATACTATGTTCCGCCACAGCGGATTTGTTGGACTCACCCAAGCGAACATGCCTGATGTGTTCACTGCGGCGCTGTGAGATGCAGCCCAGCGTCTCTTCTATATATTGCACCCCACATTCGCATCCGATCTTGTACACACCTGGTGCCGTCAGACCTAGTGGGTCCTTGGTTGAATCGAGAAGGTCTTTAATTTTTCCTGCTGCGCGGAAAACGGTCTTCACTTCATGTTTCTTGAGAATTCTCGCGATAATAGTTAATTTTGTTCACTTGCTCAGAGCTGTGATAATGACCATCCCGCTTGCCTGAAGCATGCATTAAGATATCAACCGATTAAGCTATTTGATTTCTGTAGAAATTTATTGTTTTACTTCAGTTGCGAATTGGCTGCAAAGAGAAGTTCTATAGAGACCAGTTACAGTTCACTACAAATTAGGTTCTATTCAGTCAAGGATTAGCACACAGTGTAAGTTGGATAAAAGTTTCCAAGTATACAGTTTGGTAATACGTAGGCTTTTGTAGAGTCGAAGGTATAACTGAGCTACATTTCATACAAAAACAAATACAGGATGGGTGGCAGGGGGTGGTTACAGCTCTGGAAAACTAAAACCAGTTGTAATCTCCGATGAACTTTCAATTCAGCCCACACTGCAGAGTGAAAATTCATTCAACGTAATTTGTCTTTCTGTTGTGAGGTAGTGAAACATGATATTACAAATTCTTTATTGCTTGGCATCCAGTGGACGTTGTATAACTCACGAATAGACTACCAATGCCCTATGAATAGTCTTCAGTATCCAACACCATAATACGGCAGAGATAGCGAACAAGTGTACTACAATAATATAAGCTAATTTATCTTGTTATTTATCATCTGACTGGTTTGAAGTGGCCCGCCACGAATTCCTCTCCTGTGCTAACCTCATCTCAGAGTAGCACTTGCAACCTATGTCCTCAGTTGTTTGCTGGATGTTTTCCAACCTCTGCCTTTCTCTACAACTTTGCCCTCTACAGCTCCCTCTAGTAACATGGAAGTCATTCCCTCATGTCTAAACAGATGTCCTATCATCATGTCAGTGTTCTCCACATGTTCCTTTCCTCTCCAGTTCTGCGCAGAACCTGCTCTTCCCTTACCTAATTTTCAACATTCGTCTGTAACACCACATCTCAAATGCTTCGATTCTCTTCTTTTCCGGTTTCCCCACAGTCCATGTTTCACTATCATACAATGCTGTACTCCAGACGTACATTCTCAGAAATTCCTTCCTCAATTTAAGGCCGATATTTAATATTAGAAGGTTTCTCTTGGCCAAGAATGCCTTTTTTGCAATTGCTACTCTGATTTTGATGTTCTTCTTGTTCCGTTCGTCATTGGTTATTTTACTGTACAGGTAGCAGAATTCCTCTGCTTCGTGACCATCAGTCCTGATGTTAACTCTCGCGCTGTTCTCATTTCTACTTCTTCTCATTACCTTCATCTTTCTTCAGTTTACTCTCAAACCATACTTTGTACTCATTAGACAGTTCATTCCGTTCAGCAGATCATTTAATTCTTCTTCACTTTCACTCAGGATAGCAATGTCATCAGCGAATCTTATCATTGATATCCTTTCACCCTAAATTTTAATTCCACTCCTGAATCTTTCTTTTATATCCATCATTACTTCCTCGATGTACAGATTGAACAGTATAAGCGAAAGGCTACATCCTTGTCTTACAGCCTTTTAATACGAGCACTTCGTTCTTGGTCGTCCACTCTTATTATTCCCTCTTGGCTATGTGACCGTCTCTCGCTATAGCTTACACCTACGTGTTTCAGAATTTCGAACACCTTGCAACATTTTACATCGTCGAACCCTGTTTCCAGGTCAACTGATCTTATGAACGAGTATTGATTTTTCTTTAGTCTTTCTTCCATTATTGGCCGCAACGTCAGAATTGCCTCACTCGCACCTTTACCTTTCCTAAAGCAAACTTATCGTCACCTAGCGCATTCTCAGCTTTCTTTTCCATTCTTCTTGTGAGCAACTTGGATGCACGAGCTGTTAAGCTGATTGTGCGATAATTCTCTCACTTGTCAGCTCTTGCCGTCTTCGGAATTGTGTGCATGATGCTTGTCGAAACTCAGATGGTATGTCACTAGACTCATACATTCTACACGCCAACGTGAATAGTCGTTTTGTTGCCAATACCCCTATTGATTTTAGAAATTGTGATGGAATATTATCTATTCCCTCTGCCTTATTTGATCTCAAGTCCTCCAAAGCTCTTTTCAATTCTGATTCTAATACTGGATCCCTTACCTCTTCTAAATCGACTACAGTTTCTCCTTCTATCACATCAGACAAATCGTCAACCTCATGGAGGCTTTAAGTGTATTCCTTTCACCTTCCCGCTCTCTGCTCTGCATTTAACAGTGGTATTACCTTTGTACTCTTAATGATATCACCCTTACTTTTTTTAATGTCATGAAATTTACCGGCCTTAAATAGTAAAACAATGTCAATGGATATTTTCTGTGATATTTCGAAAGCATTCGATTGTGTAGTACAGGATCGTCAATCTTTTTTACCCGCTGCCCACTTCTGTTCCTCTGATAGTTGTAGAAGTTTTCTAACCTCTCACCAATTCGAGGACAACGGTGATTTATAACGTTTTACGGTATAAAATTTATAAACAGGAGTCGCAGCAAGTTAAGGGGCTCCGGAAAGGCTCAAAATCATGAAAAGTTCAATTTTTACTTTTTTGCGTTTTCTGAATCTGCAGACTATTACCTTTTAATAGATATATAATTTATTCAATTCCGAAGACTACAACTACTTTTAAATTTTTTTTTTGAAATGTGTTCTACATGGGCGTGACCCACTGTGGCGCTGTTAAACTGCTGTCAAATTGTGTTATTATTAACGTCCGTGTTCATCAGGTACATTTTAGTGATGTGAGATAAAGTATGAAGGTGGTAAAACCTATTTTCAGAGAATTAGCAGCACCTGAACTGTTGAAAAAGTGTATTCACGGAAAAACTCAAAACCCCAATGAAAGTGTAAATAGTGTTATATGGTCGAGAATCCCCAAGACTGTATTTGTTGGAATAGAAACACTTCACTTTGGTGTGTATGATGCTGTTGCGACTTTCCATGATGACAACATTGTAAGGTGCAAGGTATTTAGAAATTGGGAATGAAGATAGGTTCTAACATGGTACGAGCGATGCTTGCTTTAGACAAGGAACGCCTTCGGGCTGCAGACAGGGCTGTAAAGAGTCTAGAAATACAAGCAAGAGTAAACAGGAGGAGGAACAAGAGGAAGCTGGAGGAGGAGTTTGCAGAAGATGAAGATAATCCATCCTATGGACCTGGAATGCACTAAAAAGTTAATCCAATCTTTGTCGCTCGATTCCCAAAACTTTTATTTTCTCATACTAATTACATGTTTTCTAAGGATCTTCCAAACATATTTGTTTCAAACTTTCAGTAAATGTTACACAGTATCTTCTGCATAATTTAACACAGCCCTTTTTCAAAAAACTGTATATTTTTGAATATATAAATAAAAAATTGCAAAAAAATGTTGTGAATTTTCATTACAATTGAAAAAAATCATCTTTAATAACTGAACTAAAATTTTGTAAAATCCCTGAGTTAAGTTGTAGCCCATATTGCAATAAATAATCTGTAAAAAGTTCAACTTCCTACCTCAAATACTTTGTGAGGAAAGATGTAATTTATAAGCGTTATTTTAACATTGCAAGTATAGGGCGTTCCGGAGCCCCTTAATACACTCCTGGAAATGGAAAAAAGAACACATTGACACCGGTGTGTCAGACCCACCATACTTGCTCCGGACACTGCGAGAGGGCTGTACAAGCAATGATCACACGCACGGCACAGCGGACACACCAGGAACCGCGGTGGTGGCCGTCGAATGGCGCTAGCTGCGCAGCATTTGTGCACCCCCGCCGTCAGTGTCAGCCAGTTTGCCGTGGCATACGGAACTCCATCGCAGTCTTTAACACTGGTAGCATGCCGCGACAGCGTGGACGTGAACCGTATGTGCAGTTGACGGACTTTGAGCGAGGGCGTATAGTGGGCATGCGGGAGGCCGGGTGGACGTACCGCCGAATTGCTCAACATGTAGGGCGTGAGGTCTCCACAGTACATCGATGTTGTCGCCAGTGGTCGGCGGAAGGTGCACGTGCCCGTCGACCTGGGACCGGACCGCAGCGACGCACGGATGCACGCCAAGACCGTAGGATCCTACGCAGTGCCGTAGGGGACCGCACCGCCACTTCCCAGCAAATTAGGGACACTGTTGCTCCTGGGGTATCGGCGAGGACCATTCGCAACCGTCTCCATGAAGCTGGGCTACGGTCCCGCACACCGTTAGGCCGTCTTCCGCTCACGCCCCAACATCGTGCAGCCCGCCTCCAGTGATGTCGCGACTGGCGTGACTGGAGGGACGAATGGAGACGTGTCGTCTTCAGCGATGAGAGTCGCTTCTGCCTTGGTGCCAATGATGGTCGTATGCGTGTTTGGCGCCGTGCAGGTGAGCGCCACAATCAGGACTGCATACGACCGAGGCACACAGGGCCAACACCCGGCTTCATGGTGTGGGGAGCGATCTCCTACACTGGCCGTACAGCACTGGTGATCGTCAAGGGGATACAGAATAGTGCACGGTACATCCAAACCGTCATCGAACCCATCGTTCTACCATTCCTAGACCGGCAAGGGAACTTGCTGTTCCAACAGGACAATGCACGTCCGCATGTATCCCGTGCCACCCAACGTGCTCTAGAAGGTGTAAGTCAACTACCCTGGTCTGCAAGCGTCGTCTCACGCGGTCTGCACGTCCAGCACGAACGCTGGTCCAACTGAGGCGCCAGGTGGAAATGGCATGGCAAGCCGTTCCACAGGACTACATCCAGCATCCCTACGATCGTCTCCATGGGAGAATAGCAGCCTGCATTGCTGCGAAAGGTGGATATACACTGTACTAGTGCCGACATTGTGCATGCTCTGTTGCCTGTGTCTATGTGCCTGTGGGTCTGTCAGTGTGATCATGTGATGTATCTGACCCCAGGAATGTGTCAATAAAGTTTCCCCTTCCTGGGACAATGAATTCACGGTGTTCTTATTTCAATTTCCAGTAGTGTATATATAATGTCTTATACTCACTAAAAACTTTCTATCGAAATTTTATGAAAAACAATCGAAAATATCTGCCTAATGCCCACCGTGAAAGCTGTAACACCCGCTAGTGGATTGTAGGAACGAGCTTAACTACCGCTGATGTAAATCACGTTATATTCTTGAAAAAGAATCAAGTTTAATGACATTAATGTCTTTAGAAAAAACTTATTAAAATCACACTTAACATAACAGAACGCAAAAAGCTGATCTGATCTATTCAAATACTGTTGGAAGAGTAAAAAGTTTCAGTAACAGGGGAGAGATTGCAAATGCTGTCCCAGTGCATTCAATTTCCGGTCCACTCCTATTTCTTATATATGTGAATGACCTTAGATTTAACATTCAGGAAGCAGAACTGCAACGTAAAGCAGACAATATTACTGTCAGAAGAGACTTCATTAGAGAGAACAGATTTGTAAATGATATTTTTCTGCGAATTATAAATTGATTCTTTAAAAATATACTTTTACAAAATTTTGAAGACCACAGTATATCCAATTATGTGGAACAAATAGAATCAGCCCAAGAACAGATGCAGCCCACGTGGAGGAATCAGTAATTAGGAGAGAATGCTCCGGAATTTTGGGTGGACATATTGATTAAAAGTTGAACCTGCAGAAGTGTACTACTGAACTCCCCAAACTGTTAAGTCAACCTACTTTGGCTCTTCCTATAATTGCTAGTCTTGCAAACAAACTCATCAACATCCTGACATATACAGTATATTGCATATGGAATAACTGTCTGCAGTAACTCATTGTAGAAAACGAAAGTATTGATTGCACAAAATCCAACAGCAAGAAAATATCCTACGTGACTAGTCAAGGATTTAAGAGTTTTAACTGTACCGTTCGAAAAGCTCTGAGTACTATGGGACTTAACATCTGCGATCATCAGTCCCCTATAACTGAGAACTATTTAAACCTAACTAACCTAAGGACATCATACACATCCATGCACGGGGCAGGATTCGAACCTGCGACCGTAGCGGTCGCGCGGTCCCAAACTGAAGCGCCTAGAGCCGCTCGGCCACACCGGCCGGCAATTGCACCCTCACCACAAGTGTATTTCCTAATTAAATTCGTCGTACATAAACACAGGAGAGTAATGATGCTCATACATACAGCAATACAGGGAAAATGATATTTATTACCAATTATTAAAGCTGTCAGCGAATCAAAAAGGCATTCAATAGGCGCCAGTACAAATGCTTGACCATTTGCACGATAAGATAAAATGTGTCACAGAAAGCAAAACAAGTTTCAAATCTAACAATTTTAAACGTGACTGACAGCAGTAACCGCAAATAACTTTCAATTAATGATCTATACTGCCAACTGGTTACATAAAGTTTATTGTAATAATCCTTGACCAAGTTTCAGTAGCGCTGGGGTTTTCTTCTTCAGAAGGAATGAAGTTACATAAGTTACATTAAGTTAAATTAAGTTAAAACTACAAGAATACAGTGTGGATTAACTCTCTCAAGTGAAACAGTAGGAATCATAGTTTAGTTCCTCCATAGAGAACATAAACATATGCTCCACAGATACAGCTTATCATGTGAACAGAAACTGAACTTAAATCTAACCTAAAATCATTTCTCCTGGACACTCTTTTGACTCCATGGACAAGCTTCCATTTACAGTTTGGTAACAGACAAAAAAATTGTTTTCAAGTCTGAGTTCATCAGTGAGGCTAGCACTACTCATGTACACTCATCGTGTAAACTGGCTAGATCCAAACAATTTCAATGAAGGGATCGTTCAAATGATGCATGGAGCATGTAACCAGCTAACGAACTACAAAATCGTAGGAGCAATCAGTCTATCAGTAGTGTATTGAATGGTAATTACACTCTGTCGCACGTTTTATAACAAAAAATCACATGGAGCCTGTTTCGAGACCAATGTAAACACGTACTGCGTGCTCCACCTCTTGGATGAATATTCATGACCCGGACTTCCCACTGGCTTGGGCGTATTTTCTGTCAGATCCATTACGATATCCATGTCTCAGTTATCAACAAGCTCGTTATCCTCGAACATTTTAAATTTCTGTGGTCACTTTGTATGAAGTACACGTGACGTTGAATGCGCGCTCTGCGTTATGTGAGCGTAATTAGAACTGCATTTTGTGCGTCAGCTCAGTTAGACGTTATCAGAATAAGATACAACACGCATCCCACTGGAGTTACGGGCGGCTCTGTGAGATTACACGGGGCCGCAATTACTGTAATTCATACCGCATGCGACGTGTGTGTTAAACTGCACTCACGTTTGTACGGGTGTGATGGGGGGAGGGGTGGAAGGGGGGGGGGGAATTACGTAGTAGTAACACTAGTAGTAGTAATAGTAGTAGTAATAGCAGCAGCTGTCCGTATATGTGGATTCTATTCGTTGTGTAGGTAGTGGCCAAAAGTTTTTTAAAAACACTGATTTCTGAAGAGGTAATAAAGTCAGGACGTCTTATAGCTTGAAACACACTCTAAGACATAAGTAAGTACATTCACCACGAAGGAACGGAAATCGGTTGTTGTTAACAACTGATTACATCTACAGAACAACTCCTTTATATATTCCACAGGAAGAGCTTAACAAAACTGGTCCTTGTGCAAGCACTTATTCGGTTTTTATTGAAAGACAGAGGTGTTGCATGTCCTCCTGAGATGTATCGCGCCAAATTCTGTCCAACTGGGGCCTTAGATCGTCAAAAGTCCAAGCTGGTTCGAGACCCTGCTCATAATGATCCAAATGGCCTCGGTTGGGGACAGATTCGGCGAAGTAGGTTTTGGCAAGCACGAGGACAAGTTGTACAAACTCTCATTGTGTGCGAGTGGGCTTTATGTTGCTGAAATGTAAGCCCAGGATGGCTTGCCATATAGGGAAACAAAGTGAAGAGTAGAATATTGTTGACGCACCGTTGTGCTGTAATGATGCCGCTGATGAAAGCCATGAAAGGGAATGTCACCTCAGACCACGACTCCTGGTTCTCCAGCAGTACGGCGGAAGACAAACGGATTGGTACCACACCACTGTTCGGGGCACGTCAAGACAAGTTTGCTGGTCATCTGGGTTGAGTTCGAAGCGGAACTCATAGGTGAAGACAATTCTGCTCCAGTCAACGACATTCCAGGCCGAAGAAATGTCAGACAAGTATGAGGGACGGTCTGGAGTGTCATTTCCTTTTTACAGAAGGATTCCTTTGGTTATCATCTGCGGCACCCTTGAAGCACAGCGGTACGTCGGTGATATTCTACGCCCGGTTTTTCAGCCCTCCATCGCATCCACCCTGAGCTTAAATTTGAACACAGTCATGCCCGCTCGCACACGGCGAGAGATTTTACTGTTTGCTCGTGGTTGTTAAACCCTACCTTGGCCAACAAAGTAACCTCATCTCTCCCCAGCTGATCCGGTCTCTCCTACCATCTCGGGCTTTTGACCATCTAAGGCGCTAATGGGACAAAATTTGGCAAGATGTCCCCCAGGATGAGTTCGAAGAACTCTGTCAGTCAATGCTAAGTCGAATAACAGCTTGCATAAGGACCAGAGATGGAACAATGTGTTACAGACTTGCACAATTTTCTGTTGAATAGAATCATTTGAACACCATAAATTGTCTGATGCTGTAGGCAGCTGACACGAGGGATAGTGGTGTGCGCGTGGCAGTAATCAATGTGCTGGCGTGGTGCATGTGGTTGTCACATGACAAATGTACTAAGAGCTAAGTTGCATACAGTATATCTGTTTGGTGATCAGAAGTGTACACTGTTTTATCATTCACTGCCTGTTCCTCTGTTCAACAGATATCCAGGATCTTTGCGAGAGTGCAACGTAACTGCATGTGCCGTTGCGGTACATTCTTTCAGACTGGTGGTGGCTGCTTTGAACAATGACTATGGGCTACGTTGTTGTTACGCGGTGTAGGCTATGTATTTCCACAACAAACTGAACACAAATCTCCGATCACTGATTCCCTATAAGAATATAACCGGTTGTGGTCCCACAATCAAATGTTTTAAAAATGGCTCTGTGCACTATGGGACTCAACTTCTGAGATCAGTCCCCTAGAACTTAGAACTACTTAAACCTAACTAACCTAAGGACGTCACACACATCCATGCCCAAGGCAGGATTCGAACCTGCGACCGTAGCGGCCTTGCGGTTACAGACTGAAGCGCCGAGAACCGCTCGGCCACTCAAATGTTTTAACTTGCGCCAAAAAAT
Organism: Schistocerca serialis cubense; assembly: GCF_023864345.2. Classification (NCBI taxonomy): domain Eukaryota; kingdom Metazoa; phylum Arthropoda; class Insecta; order Orthoptera; family Acrididae; genus Schistocerca; species Schistocerca serialis. The sequence continues at coordinate 215,459,618 of NC_064647.1, read as the reverse complement.
CCGAAGCACCTTGTAGGTAGGCATGTCGAAAACTACATTCCAGTGACAGAGCTAAGATTCGTGGCAAACAGGACAGTACCTGCCTTCGTCGGTGTAGCGCTGTGCTTTTGTAACGGAAACTGTGGATAGGCAGCTCCTGTGCACAGTGGCTCTAGCGATGGCCAGTAGTGGCCGTCGTTGGCTGCGGCTGCGCGGCCGTGGAGGGCCGATTAGTGCTGCGCTGCTGCGGAAGTTTGCTGCGAGAGGGGGCCGGCGGCTGGCAAAACTTGCGAGCGGAAAGTAAACGCCGGCCTGGATGAGCGATGGCGCGAGCCGGTGGGCGGTGGGCCCAACTCGGCGCCGAGTTGTGGACCGCATTAGGAGCGCGCGGCTCTCCGCGGCGGGGGCGGAAGCCACGTGCGAGCAAAAACCGCCCTGAGGGACGCCCGTCAGGCCGACTGTTTGTAAATTTTATACCGTAAAACGTTATAAATCACCATTGTCCTCGAATTGGTGAGAGGTTAGAAAACTTCTACAACAGAAGTGGGCAGCGGGTAAAAAAGATTGACTATCCTGTACTACACAATCGAATGCTTTCGAAATATCACAGAAAATATCCATTGACATTGTTTTATTATTTAAGGCTGGTAAATTTCATGAAATTAAAAAAAGTAAAGGTGATATCATTAAGAGTACAAAGGTAATACCACTATTAAATGCAGAGGAGAGAGCGGAAAGGTGAAAGAAATATATTTAAAGCCTCTATGAGGTTGACGATTTGTCTGATGTGATAGAGGGAGAAACAGTAGTCGATTTAGAAGAGATAAGGGATCCAGTATTAGAATCAGAATTGAAAAGAGCTTTGGAGGACTTAAGATCAAATAAGGCAGAGGGAATAGATAATATTCCATCACAATTTCTAAAATCAATAGGGGTATTGGCAACAAAACGACTATTCACGTTGGTGTGTAGAATGTATGAGTCTAGTGACATACCATCTGAGTTCCGACAAGCATCATGCACACAATTCCGAAGACGGAAGGAGCTGACAAGTGAGAGAATTATCGCACAATCAGCTTAACAGCTCGTCCATCCAAGTTGCTTACAAGAAGAATGGAAAAGAAAGCTGAGAATGCGCTAGGTGACGATAAGTTTGCTTTAGGAAAGGTAAAGGCGCGAGTGAGGCAATTCTCACGTTGCGGCCAGTAATGGAAGAAAGACTAAAGAAAAATCAATACACGTTCATAAGATCAGTTGACCTGGAAAAAGGGTTCGACGATGTAAAATGTTGCAAGGTGTTCGAAATTCTGAAACACGTAGGTGTAAGCTATAGCGAGAGACGGTCACATAGCCAAGAGGGAATAATAAGAGTGGACGACCAAGAACTAAGTGCTCGTATTAAAAGGCTGTAAGACAAGGATGTAGCCTTTCGCTTATACTGTTCAATCTGTACATCGAGGAAGTAATGATGGATATAAAAGAAAGATTCAGGAGTGGAATTAAAATTCAGGGTGAAAGGATATCAATGATAAGATTCGCTGATGACATTGCTATCCTGAGTGAAAGTGAAGAAGAATTAAATGATCTGCTGCCACGTGGTCGTCTGCGCACAGTAACAGCAGCTGTACAGCGCTGAATAAAACATACACTACTAGCCATTAAAATTGCTACAACAAGAACAAATGCTGATGATAAACGGGTATTAATTGGACAAACATATTATACTAGAACTGACATGTGATTACATCATCATGCAGTTTGGGTGCATAGATCCTGAGAAATCAGTACCCGGAACAACCATCTCTAGCCGTAATAACGGCCTTGATACGCCTGGGCATTGAATCAAACAGAGCTTGGGAGAGCTTGGGTGGCGTGTACAGGTACAGATGTCCATGCAGCTTCAACACGATACCACAGTTCATCAAGAGTAGTGACTGAAACCTCCTGGCAGATTAAAACTGTGTGCCCGACCGAGACTCGAACTCGGGACCTTTGCCTTTCGCGGGCAAGTTCGAGTCTCGGTCGGGCACACAGTTTTAATCTGCCAGGAAGTTTCATATCAGCGCACACTCCGCTGCAGAGTGAAAATCTCATTCAAGAGTAGTGACTGGCGTATTGTGACGACCCAGTTGCTCGGCCACCATTGACCAGACCGGGTTTACATTTCAGCAAGAAGGTTTCCACCGCTTTTGCCAAACTCTACTTTGGCCGAATCTCTCTCCAATTCAGAACATTACGAATATTATGAGCAGCACCCTCCAATCATCTCCGAATTTTGACCATCTAACGTACCATTTGGACAGAATTTGGCACAATATCCCTCAGTAGAATATACGAGGGTTGGAACTTAAATAGTGGCAACTATTTATTCACAACCGATACAAAAGAGATACATGTTTGCACCTGTTACTGTCCTTCAGAGTAGTCACCAGCGTTGTTTAGAACCCGTTGCCAGCGATGTGGAAGGCGTAGTATACCGTTAGCAGAGCCTGTTCTGTTGGTTGTGCGAATGGAGGGGTCTAAAGTTATGGTGACTCTCGTGTACGACTGTGATGGTGTTATCACAACGCATTACGTTCCCCCACGGCAGACCGTCAGTTCACAGCATTACTGCCCATTTTTGGAGCATCACCTGCGACGAGCTTTGCGAAACAAGCGACGACTCTTTCTGCGCAAACCACCCATCATTTTGCACGACAATGCGCGGGCGCATACAGCGCAAGCTGTGGCTGCTCTGTTCGGTCGATGCGACTGGGAAGTACTGTACCATCCACCATACTCCCCGGACTTAAGTACTTGTGACTTTGATTTGATTCCAGAGATGAAGGAACCACTTCATGGCATTCGCTTCAGAACTGTTCCACAGATTCGACAGGCAGCAGACCGTTCCATTCGCACCATCAACAGAACAGGCTCTGCTAACGGTATACTACGGCTTCCAAATCGCTAGCAACGGGTTCTACACAAAACTGGTGATTACTCTGAAGGACAGTCATAGGTGAAAACACGTAACTGTTCTGTACCGGTTGTGAATAAATGGTGGCCACTATACAAGTTCCAAGCCTCGTACAACTACAGTCTGTGCCAAGCTGAATGCTTACATAAGGGCCACAGATGGTCAACACCTTACTGACTTGCTCAATATGTCAAGCTTCCTCTTAAATAAATCATCCAAATTTTCGGAAATTGTAATCATTGGTGCTTGTACATGTACATTGCACCTAGCTATTCACGTCCCATTCGGATGATTCCGTCATGGTGTTCTTTTTTTATAAAGAAAGAAAGTGTATTTACATTGCATGCCTATAGCACACGTGTCCTGATTACGATTTTGTTTAGTGCGTCCCAGATAATGCACTGCGAATTTTTCAGAGAAAATTACACCATCGATAAAATGATTTTAGTAATTGCCGGCCGGTGTGGCCGTGCGGTTAAAGGCGCTTCAGTCTGGAAACGCGTGACCGCTACGGTCGCAGGTTCGAATCCTGCCTCGGGCATGGATGTGTGTGATGTCCTTAGGTTAGTAAGGTTTAATTAGTTCTAAGTTCTAGGCGACTGATGACCTCAGCAGTTGAGTCGCACAGTGCTCAGAGCCATTTTAGTAATCGCTTCTTCCCTAACTACAGTGCACAGAGACTCAAGCAATTATGACAGCAGCAATGAATATATCTCATATTGTATAGGATGCACTTCAGTAACTGGAACTGAAAATTTATTGTACAGCACAATGGCCTCTTTAATAGGCGATGCTTTGTGACTGACAATAAATTTCCTAAATTCGCCTAATTTTCGTTATAACGCAAAACGCGTGCGCACGGTCAGCTGTAAAGCATTCACTGTGTGGCTATGTTTGGAAAGCATCTGTAGAAACCATGTTGCATGGCGTTTTTCACGAGTCGCCAACCACAGTATGAAATGGGTTCACAGTGTCAGTAATTTTCCGCAATGTGGATACCACACGCTGTTCTGGGTGGGAGTAGTCCGTACTGAATTTAATATTCAGCGTCACAGTGGCAGACAGGGTCGTTTACCAGCTGTGCTAAGAGAAACATGATTTTTAAACTTTTTTTTTCTTTCCCTTAGCTATTCTGTCTTCGGTTTACTTAGAAATGCGTGCGAATTCTAACGTCATATCAAGTGAGCTGTACAATGGAAATATTCAATCATGACCCATTCCCTAACTGCATTAGGTTGCATTGTTGATTACTGCAGGTCTAACGAACAGGGGGTAAGCGAAAGGTTGTGCTGAAATTGTAGATCAAGTAAAGTAATAGTACAATCTAATGAATAAGATTGCTCCGGATATCTTCTTCAAAGAGAGCACTAATGGCAAAGTTGAGCAGCTTAATACAGTTTTTAACGGAAAAAAATCTCTTATATCAAACTGTATTCAGTTAATTTCACAAAATTACATCGTGAGTTTTGATATGAAATGGACCAGAGTGAAATCGTATTGCTGGCACTGAGGCAACAGCACAAGCAAACACCGAAGCAGTGATACCCAGAATTGCAGTGATGATAGCAGAATGGAAGTGATGGTAGCTGAATCAAAGCTCTGAAGCAAAGAAATCCATATTCAAGTGACGGAAACCACTTCGGGCAAGTGGCACCTGCATCTAAGCGATAGTGCGTGTTTCGAAGCGATGTTAATATACAGGGTGAGTCACTAACTATTACTACCTAGAATAACTCCGAAAATATGATAGTAGCTGAAAAGTTTGTGTGACAAATGTTGCATGGGACAACGGGGGTCATAGCATGATGTTGGTCTCTTGTTGCTAGGTGCACTCGCTTCAGAGATATCAAGGTCAACTTTTTATTTTATTTGGGATGCTATACTTTGGTAGCTATCGAGAAGGTGTTGGAAGTGATAACCTTGGGTATCAATGCAGTGCTACGATCTTCTTACCATGGATTGAGTGGTATTCCTTATCACTTCAGCACTTCCCGAAGCACATGCTCTGACAATTCTCCCTCGTGTATCGTGTCAATAGTAAATATTCTCCGAATACGGCGTATCCACCTAACGTGTCATTGACATTTAAACACCATTCGACGGTTTTGCATTATAACACTCATAGGAACGGTAAGACTAGTTTCGTCGAATCAAGAGAATGTGAATGATATATTCCTTCGAAGAACAAGTCGATATGCTTCTCGTTTATGGAGAATGCCAAAGAAATTCAGCGAGAGCTAGAGACTTATAGGCTGAAAAATATCCTCGACGTACTCACCGTACACGTCGTACATTTAAATATGTGTATGATAAACTGCAAACAACTGGATCCTTAACGCATCAGAACATATTCGGCGAAGGAAAGTTACTAACGAGGAAGCGGAAATTCGTACTCAGGCCACTGTAGTTCGCGTCAAATAGAAAGGAATCTGGCATGAGCCAGAGTAGCGTTGTTCGTGTTCTGCGTCTCCATAAATATCATTATTATTACATCAGTCTCCACCAAGAATTAACTGGTACGGATCGCATGCGCCACATTGAAATTTGCCGATGGGCTCAACTTCATATTCAGAAGGATCACACATTTATTAATTTGATTTTATTTACTGACGAGGCTACATTCAAGAACCATGGAAATGTTAATTAGCATAACATGCATCATTGGGCAACTGAAAATCCATGTTGGCTGCGGCAAGTTGCACACCAAAAACCGTGGTCGGTGAATGTATGGTATGGTATTCTGGAGGGCAGAATTATAGGCCCCTATTTCATAGAAGGAAATTTTAATGGGAGGAAGTACACCACATTCCTGCAAGAAACATTAGGTCTGTTATTGAAAGAAATACCTTCAGGAACAAGGAATAGAATGTAGAATCAACACGATGGATGTCCGGCACATTTTTTTCTGATGGCTAGAAATGATTTGCAGAGACAATTTCCAGACCGTTGGCTTGGACCAGGAGAAATGTGTCATCGCCGGCTTGTTAGCCAGACTTGACGTCTCTGGACTTTTTTTTGTGGGGATTCGTAAAAGACGTTGTTTATAAAGATGTTCCAAATACACCTGAAGATATGCAAGAGAGAATAGTCACAGCATGTACTTGCCAATGTGACCAGTGGTCATCACTTCTGTAAATGGACGTCCGTACCATCTTTGTGACCAACGTTGACCTTCAAAGACCTTACTGTTACGCATCATTGGATTCGTCTCGATAGCCGCTATCAGAAAATAAGTACCAAACTATAGCATCCCATTTAAAGAAACAAAGTTGACCTCCATATCTATCAATCGACCGCGCCTAGCAACAAAAAGCCAACGTCATATTATGGCCCATGCAACTTTTGTCCCATAAATTTTTGAGCTCCTATTATACTTCCGCAGTTATTCTTGGTGGCAACAGTTAGTGACTCACCCTTCATGTGAAGCGGTGGCGGTTCCTGCATTGAAGGCAGAGCCACCTGCATCAAAGCGAAAGATCGCACACTGAAGTATTGGAAACTTTTGCTCCTATATGGTACCTGCAACAGAGCAATGACACACCTACATCGAAGCTGTGGTACCTACGTCGGTTTGATGCTACTTGGACCCAGGAAATGGTACCTGCGTCAAAGTGATCACACACACACACACACACACACACACACACACACACACACACACACTCACTGTAGCAGTGGGAAACAATTCTAAGAGGTGACACCTGCTTCAAAGTGGTGGAAACTACATCGAAGCTATGATACTGCATGAAAGCGGTGGTACTTACATCAAACTCATGATACTTTTCTGAGAACAGTGGTATAGAAGTCGTAGTACTGGCACCGAAATGATGGTAAATGCACGAAATTATACCTGAAAGCAAGTTATGGCAACTTGCTTCCAAGTATTCGCTCCGGTTAGAAAGTGAAGGCACCTGCAACCAGATGACGACAGCTGTCACCAAGTCCCTGACCTACACGGAAGCGTTGGCAGCTGCGTCGACGCTGTGATACCTACATCGAAGTCATGTCAGCAGCAGCAAGACAAAGGTTTTTTGTTTCGGGCAATGGTATACCTACTCGTACCTGAGTAATGGTACAGACGTTGATACGTCGGTTCTGCCAGCTATACTGTAGTGCCGACATGAATCTGTAGATGCTAACGCTACTGGTGTGTTGTTCTAGCATTAAGGGCCTCACCTCCTCGTCAATAATAGCGATATGCGTCGACAGTATCTGGAAAACTGCAAATGGGATTAAAAAAGGGCCCTAATAAAAGTTGCTCCGCTCGACAGGGGACATCCAGTGACACCAAACTCGATACACCTGTCCAACCCGCAGGGGGGAGAGGGGGCGGAGACTGTAAAATCTTAAATAGGAACGCGCATTCTTTACTGCAGATACAGATCCCAAGGAAAACATATGTAACTCTCGTATGCCACATTGTTTTCGTTACGTGATAGACGCATCTGGAATAGACAAGTACTAAAATAGTTTAAAAACCATTGAAAAATCATAAGAAAATGTTTGAAATGGTGAGAGGCAAGGGAACTCACCTGAAAAAAGCTACATGATGATGAAAGGAAAGGGAACTCACGCCACAATGCTGAGAGACAAGTGGACTCACATTAAATAGAAATTGACCAGGTTGGTCCCTCAGGGTATCATAATAAATTAACTAGGTATGCAGACAATTAATCCATTTGGGAAATCGTCAATCTCGACGAATTTTGACTGTTTGTACGCAGACAGCAGCGATCAATGAAACCTTTTATCGCGGCTGAGATTCCAACTCAGCTCTCCTGCTCACTAAGATGATGTGCTTACCACTACACAATGATGCCACGGCCTACTCTCTGTGACGCCTCCTTTTGTTACCTACTGGCACATCCATGATCAGCGAAGATGTAATGTCGATTTTCTATGCCTAACTCTTTCACTTCGCCGATATGCGTGAAAGCGAGGCGACGCAACACGTCTAGGAGGCCGATTCGTTTCCAAAATGAATTTATTGACGTTGCGTACCACACGCACACCGAATTAATTCCTTCAGATGTCATGCGGTTCATTTAACGGAGTTAATTTGATATGATTTAATATCAAGTTGATTCATACTAGACACGATAACAAATGTCTATAATCGAAAGTCAAAGGAATTTACCTGTTATTAACTATACTGAACAGCCGAAGAAACTGGTACACCAGCCTAATATCGTGTTGGGCCCACGCAAGCATGCAGAAGTTTCGGTACACGATGGGGAATGGACTCGGCTAATGTCTGAAGTAGTGCTGCAGGGAACTGAAACCGTGAATCCTGCACCGCTGTCCACAAATCCGTTGCAAGGTATCCCAGATACGCTCAATAATGCTCATGTCTGTGCAGTTTGGTGGCCAGCGGAGGTATTTAAATTCAGAAGAGTGTTCCTGGAGCCACTCTGTAGCGGTTCTGGACGTCTGGGGTGTCTTATTGTCCTGCTGGATTTGTCCAAGTGTTTTAGAATGTACAATACACATGGATGGGTGCAGGTAATCAGACAGGATTCTCACATACGTTTCACTTCTCAGGGGTACTATATCATTCCAACTGCTGATTTGCAGGTTCCATGGATTCATACGGTTGTCTCCATACCCATACACGTCCATCAGCTAGATACAATTTGAAACCAGGCAACATGCTTCCAGTCTTCAATAGTCCAATGTCGATGTTGACGGGCCCAGGAGAGGCGTAAAGCTTTGTGTCGTGCAGTCATCAATGGTACACGTGTGGCCCTTCAGCTCCGAAAGCCCATATCGATTATTTTTCGTTGAATGGTTCCCACGCTACCACTTGCTGATGGCCTAGCATTGAAATCTGCAGCAGTTTTCGCATGGGTTGTACCTCTGTTACGTTGAACGATTCTCTTCAATCGTCGTTGCTTCCGTTCTTACGGGATCTTTTTCCGGCCGCAGCGATGTCGAAGATATGATGTTTTACCGGATTCCTGATATTCACGGTACACTTGTGAAATGGTCGTACGAGAAAATCCCCACTTCGGAGATGCTGCGTCCTATCTCTAGTGCGCCGACAATAACGTCATGTTCGAACTCATTGAAATCTTGAAACTTTCGGGCAGATTAAAACTTTGTGCCGGGCCGAGACTCGAACTCGAGACTTTTGCCTTTCGCGGGCAAGTGCGCCACCAACTGAGCCACTCAAGCACAACTCACGCCACATCCTCACAGCTTTACTTCTGCCAGTACCTCGTCTCCTACTTTCCAAACTTTACAGAAGCGCTCCTGCGAACCTTACAGAACTAGCACTCCTGAAAGAAAGCCATGTCTCCGCAATATCCTTTCTTTCAGGAGTGCTAGTTCTGCAAGGTTCGCAGGAGAGCTTCTGTAAGGTTTGGAAGGTAGAAGACGAGGTACTGGCAGAAGTAAAGCTGTGAGGATGTGGCGTGAGTCGTGCTTGGGTGGCTCAGTTGGTGGGGCACTTGCCCACGAAAGGCAAAGTTCCCGAGTTCGTGTCTCGGCCCGGCACACAGTTTTAACCTGCCAGAAAGTTTCATATCAGAGCATACCCCGCTGTAGAGCGAAAATCTCATTCTGGAATCATTTAAATCTTGATCACCTGCCTTTGTAGCAACAGTAACCGATATAACAACTGCGCCAGACACTTGTTGTCTTATATAGAGGTTGCCGACCGCAGCGCCGTATTGTCCCTGTTTACATATCTCGGTATTTGAATACGCATTCCTATACCTGTTTCTTTGGCGATTCAGTGTATTTCATGTAGTGGCGCATGAACTTGACAGTCTCGAATAATCACAACTACAACGCTAAAATCTCGAACACATGGACTACCAGACGCTAAAGACTTACAGACGCTAGAGAATAACAGACGTGAAAGACATTAACAGTACGTGAGTTGGGTTTATTTAATAGTTATGAAACAAAAGGGACATTATTTAGAAATTGTTTGAATAAAGCGCCTTGATACTTTGTATATAATACTCAATTTCATTGGCTCTTATTATTCTTTTATTTTATTTTTCTAATTTAAAAAGAGAATTCGTGACTGTATATGTAAAGTGAGAACTTTTCATGGACAAGTCGAATAAGTCTTAGTTCCAAAAAAGTCCAGATACGTAACGAGTGGTTACACCTAGCACGGCTGCTTCAGCAATCCTAATTCCTATTCACGCCTCAGATCACTTGATATTCCCCCTGAATTCGAACAGCAACTAATTATTGAGGAGCAGACATGAGTTCCAATCGCAGCCTTTGACTTTATATATATATATATATATATATATATATATATATATATATATATATATATATATATATATATATATACAGGGTGAGTCACCTAACATTACCGCTGGATATATTTCGTAAACCACATCAAATACTGACGAATCGATTCCATAGACCGAACGCGAGGAGAGGGGGTAGTGTAATTGGTTAATACAAACAATACAAAAATGCACGGAAGTATGTTTTTTAACACAAACCTACGTTTTTTTAAATGGAACCCCGTTAGTTTTGTTAGCACATCTGAACATATAAACAAATACGTTATCAGTGCCGTTTGTTGCATTGTAAAATGTTAATTACATCCGGAGATATTGTAACCTAAAGTTGACGCTTGAAACCTCCGACGTTCAGTTGCGTGTTGTAACAAACACGGGCCACGGTCGGCGAGCAGCATCTGCAGGGACATGTTTACGATGACGACCGTGTTTACGAGTGTGGCTGTAGTGCACTATTGTGGTTTGGTCTAGCTGTCGCAGTGTCCGCGTGTAGCGCTTGCTGCTGTTGTTATTCTGCATTCGTCTCCGCACGCAGACCAACTGTAGTACACCGTGTTACCAGACGTCTGTGATAGTGTAGTGTTGTAGGAACTGTGACCATGGTGTACTCGAACTGTGAAAAGGCGGAGATGATGCAGTATGCGCATGACACTTCTTTGACTCAGTCCACCGGCTCTCGCAATGTCCCGTGTACTCATGTGTGGGTTCATGGCAACAGCAGCTAACACACCAGCTGCACCTGCTTCTCCTGTTACGGCCCCGTTTGCGTGCTACGACCATACCTGTTGCATACAGTTGGCGGTAGATGTTTTGCAATGTGCGGCACGTTGGATGCTCTCTGTCCGGGTACCGTTCTGCATACACCCTGCAGGCTTCAACTTCATTTCGTCGACACTCGCCATAGATGAGTATCATCTCCGCCTTTTCAGAGTTCGAATACACTATGGTCACAGTTCCTACAACACTACACTATCACAGACGTCTGGTAACACGATGTACTACAGTTGGTCTGCGTGCGGAGACGAATGCAGAATAACAATAGCAGCAAGCGCTACATGTGGACACTGCGACAGCTAGACCAAACCACAACAGTGCACTACAGCCACACTCGTAAACACGGTCGTCATCGTAAACATGTCCCTGCAGATGCTGCTCGCCGACCGTGGCCCGTGTTTGTTACAACACGCAGCTGAACGTCGGAGGTTTCAAGCGTCAACTTTAGGTTACAATATCTCCGGATGTAATTAACATTTTACAATGCAACAAACGGCACTGATTACGTATTTGTTTATATGTTCAGATGTGCTAACAAAACTAACGTGGTTCCATTTAAAAAAACGTAGGTTTGTGTTAAAAAAATTCTTCCGTGCATTTTTGTATGTTTTGTATTAACCAATTACACTAGCCCCTCTCCTCACGTTCGGTCTGTGGAATCGGTTCGTCAGTATTTGATGTGGTTTACGAAATATATCCAGCGGTAACGTTAGGTGACTCACCCTGTATATATAATCAAAGGCTGCGATTGGAACACTGAGCAGTGAGCACACTTCTGTGGAATGTCACTTGCAGTGAATTAGTAACAGCCATTGGTGGTCTTAACACTGGAAAGTTTTTCTCGGAATTACAGTGTTGCTTGATAGCACTCGTCCTTTGATCCACATATAACGTGCGAGTGAGCTATAGCGCCGATTTACATTCGCTCTCAGGTCTCAGCGGTAGGAAGTGAAGAGAAGTCAAACATCCTGACAAACAGACAGACACACGCCGCTGTTAGCACGCCACATACTCTCTCCCTGCCCGTATCTCAGACCTACTGCGTGAAGCCACGCTTAGCGCGTAGCGTATGACTTCATTAGCCCACGTGGCGTGGCTTGACCGTAACAGTTAAAACGAAGCACTGCGCAATTTTCTCCACGTAGGGCATTCTCTCTCTCTATCTCTGTCTCTCCTTCTCTCTCTCCCTCTCCTCTTCTCCCTCCCTCTTGCTTTCTCCCTCTGTGTTCTTTCCTCCCGCCGGAGCCATTACACTGGAAACATTAACACGCAGTCCGCTTTCAGTTACGTGGAAGGCCAGACACCTAACTGAATAACGCCGGCAATATTGCTCGCGCGTTATGACGTGTTGCAGCCGCAGCAGGAAAGGTCAAAACTTCACTGCTACTCCTCTGGCACAGCAACTAAGTGCGTTAACCGCGTTCTAAAGCGCCCTCAAGATGTCGCACATTTTTTTATGAGATTGTATGTTTCTACATTTGAAGAAAAAGCCACGCCTGTAGAATAATGTTTCGTTTTCCTTCTTAATTGCTCTTTTGCGTCGTTGGGAGTGTGAATAACTCACTAACAGTCATGAAATTGCAGAAAAGGTGTGAGATCACATACTGGATATCTGTTTCGACTCCATCGATGCCATAGGAGCTTAGTTCAGTTTAGGTTCTCCGTGGTTTCTTTGAATCAACTTCACACCGAGTTCTTCCTAGCAAGTTTCTTTATAGCTTTTGTTGTGGCGTAACAAGACAGCTACGCCACATTGAAGTAGCCGAAAGACACGCGTAATCTTAAGTAGGCTAGATAGAGGTCTGAAACAGGATACTTATTAATGTTATAAAGAAAAGTATGTAGCTACTAGAACACTTAACTTTTATATCTTCATTGGTTTACAACGTTCTTGGTGATACAAGTGAGACTCTATCTTGAGGTACATGCAATGTTACAAATGGCGCCTTGCTAGGTCGTAGCCATGGACTTAGCTGAAGGCTATTCTAACTGTCTGCTCGGCTAATGAGCAATGCATGCTAACTATCTGCTCGGCTAATGAGCGATGCTTCGTCCGTATAGTCGCTAGCAATGTAGTCCGTACAACTGGGGCGAGTGCTCGTCCGTATCTCGAGACCTGCCTTGTGGTGGCGCTCGGTCTGCGATCACACAGTGGCGACACGCGGGTCCGACATGTACTAATTGGACCGCGGCCGATTTAAGCTACCACCTAGCAAGTGTGGTGTCTGGCGGTGACACCACAGCTTTCCATTTTCTTTGTCTATGTTATGTGAAATATACTGAAGCGCTAAAGAAACTGGTACAGGCTTGCGTATTCAGAGATACGTAAACAGGTAGAATACGACGTTGCGATCGGCAACGCCTACATAAGACAACAAGCGCCTGGCGCAGTTGTTAGATCCGTTACTGCTACCACAATGGCAGGTTAGCAAGACTTAGTTGACTTTAAAAATGGTGTTATGCCGGCCGTTGTGGCCGAGCGGTTCTAGGCGCTTCATTCTGGAACCGCGCGACCGATACGGTCGCAGGTTCGAATCCTGCCTCGGGTATGGCTGCGTGTGATGTCCTTGGTTTACGTAGTTCTGAGTTCTAGGGGATTGATAACCTCAGATGATAAGTCCCACAGTGCTCAGAGCCATTTGAACCAAATGGTGTTATAGTCGGCGCACGAACGATGAGGCACAGCATCGCCGGAGTAGCGAAGTAATGCGGATTTTTTCCGTACGACCATTTTGCGAGTTTACCGTGAACATCAGGAATCCGGTGAAACATCAAGTCTCTGACATTGCTGCGGCCGGAAACAGATCCGGCAAGAACGGGACCAACGGCGACCGATGAGAATAGTTCAACGTGATAAAAGTACAACACATCAGCAAATTGCTGAGATTTCAATGCTGAACCATCAACAAGTGCCACTGTGCGAACCATTCATCGAATCATCGATATGGGTTTTTGGAGCCGAAGGCCCACTCGGGTACCCTTGACGACTGCAAGACTCAAAGCTTTACGCCTCGCCTGGGCCCGTCAACACCGACATTGAACTGTTGATGACTGGAAACATGTTTCCTGGTAGGACGAGTCTCGATTCAAATTGTATCGAGAGGATGGACGTGCATGTCAGCAGGGAACTGTTAAATCTCGCGGAAGCTCTGTAATGGTTTGGGGCGTGTGCAGTTGGAGTGATATGGAACCCGTGTTAAGTATAGATACGACTCTGACAGGTGACACGTACGTAAGCATCCTGTATGATTACCTGCATGCATTCATGTCCACTGTGAATTTCGAGGGACTTCGGCAATTCCGGGAGAACAATGCGACACCCCACATTTCCAAAATTGCCACTGAGTTGCTGCAGAAGTACTCTTCCGAGTTTTAACACCTCCACTGCCCACCAACTCCTCAGAAATGAACATTATTGACAATAGCTGGGATGACTTGCAACGTGCTATTCAGAAGAGATCTCCACTCTTTCGTACTCTTACAGATTTATGGACAGCCCTGCAGGACTCATCGTGTCAGTTCCTTCCAGCACTACTTCCGACATTAGTCGAGTTCATACCATATCGTGTCGCGGAACTTCTGCGTGTTCGCGGGGGTCCCACACAATATTATGCCTGTGTACCAATTTATCTGGCTCTTCATTTTACATAAATGTGTATGTGTGTAATTGTGGTACATGTATATTTTCTGCATTATGGTCTCTAGTCTCAGATTAATACCTGCATAAAATCAGAGGAGTGGATTGTTCAAGAGAAATGGAAGGAGAGATAGAAAAAGGAGGCTGTCCTAAGGGTTTTTGGACATCCAATGTATAGATATAATTATCTGAGACATTCAAAGGGCTAAAAGTTAGTAAAAAAGTTGCTGCAAAAATGTATGGAAACAAGGATAATGGAATGCGATATAATTAAATGTGGCGATGCTAAGGAAACTGCGAGTGGCGCTTAATCAGAAGTGAAAGACCTTTTTTTTTTTCTTGCATGTTGGTTTTATTCAGGATTCCACTACATCGTATTATTCTTCACTCTTTTAACTACAAAACCCTATGTTTCAGCATAATCTTCATTTAAAATGGCGGCCAAACGCGCTCTTACTGCGAGGACCTGAATTCCCACGTGGTACCAGCGTCTCGCTGAGTCAATAAGCTCCCATAATCCAATTATTGCCTTCCGCGGAGTACATACTTCATTCGGCCATATAGATGGAGGTCAGAAGTGGTGACATCATGGCTGTAGGGTGGATGATAAAGAGCAGCCTAAACCAGTTTTGTGAGTTCCTCTCGGGTGCACAGACTTGTATGGTGTCTTGGGTTGTGAAGCACAGCCGGCCGTGGTGGCCGAGCGGTTCAAGGCACTTCAGTCTGGAACCGCGCGACCGCTACGGTCGCCGGTTCGAATCCTGCCTCGGGCATGGATGTGTGTGATGTCCTTAGGTTAGTAAGGTTTAAGTAGTTCTAAGTTCTAGGGGACTGATGACCTGAGCAGTTAAGTCCCATAGCGCTCAAAGCCATTTTTGTCAAACACAGGGAGAAATTCGTTTGCATTTTTGTGGCGACGCACATGCTAGGGTGGTTGCACCATGAGGGACGACATAAAGCAGAATAACCCCTTCAGGATCTCAGAAGACCGACGCCATGAGTTTAGAGGCTCTGAACATTTTGTTCGGACTAGAAGCGGAGTGGCGCCACTCCATGTATTGCCGTTTCGTTTCCTCTTCGAAGTGATGAACTCATGTTTCATAGCCTGTGGCGATGTTCGATAAAATGTTGTCACGATCATTCTCGTTCTGCGTATGCAGTTTCGCAGGTCCTTTCCTTGACTTTTATGGTCTTCTGTTAGGCGCTGAGAAACCCAGGAGGCACACAAATTTGAGTGCCCCAAATGGTGCTCGAATATGTCAACCCTACCAACAGAGTCGTCCTGTTGTGCGGCGAGGTGTTTCCTTGTGATCACTCGATCATGTCAAATGATTTTTTTTTCCTTTATTGAGTTTCGATTCCCCCTAAAGGGGGCGGACTGGCAGCAGCTTATTACGCCGCTCTTCAGCCTACAGAATTTGTTTTAAAAAGATGAAGATAATAAAAAATAATAACAGTTGGCGACAAAATCGGTGATTTAAAGGTAAACTGGCAGAAAATTTTGGAGCGTAAAACATAAAACACAGGGTGGATGATGCTAATAAAAGACACAGGAAGCATAAAAATAATAGACAGACAATTAAAAAACACAGTGACAGTCTGGGTTCTGTTCGCAAGAGATATGAAAAGCACACCCAGCGACAGCATGATTTCTGTTCGCAACACTGTGGAAGGACGCACAACACTGAACACTCACTTAAACACTGCACTAAAAGTTGGCACAAATATGACATACCACACCCAAGAGCAGGTGGGGGGAAACTGGTCAGATGACGGGAAAAAGGGGAGGGGGAAGGTGAGGAAAAGTGAAGGGGGGGAAAGGAGCCAATGGAAGAGGAGGATCCATAAGAGGGGTGGGGGGTGCTTAGCAGACGTGCTAGGGAGTGGGAAAGGCAGAAGAGGGGAGTACAAAAGGACTTGGGTGGGGGCGGGGAGAAAGGAGATAGGGAGAGGATAGGCGGCGAGAAAACACAGGATGGAAGGGGGGGAGGAAGAGGGAACCAAGGGAAAGGACGGAGGAAAGGAGGGGGCTGAGGATCAGAGTTGATAGGGAGAGAGGGCGTCATCCCGGAGGGGGAGTTGATGGAAGCCACTTTGGGAAAGGAGATGTTGGGTGTAGAGATGGAGGGTAGTGGGGACACAACGGTGAAGACGTGGCAGGGGGCGGGGATGGGAGAGGAGTGGAGCAACCAGGGGGTGAGGGGGTTCAAGACGGCAGGAGGTGTGGAGGATGTGGATATGTTCAAGGAATAGGAGCAGATGGGGGAAAGGAATGAGATCATAGAGGATCCGCGTGGGGGACGGGAGGTGTATATGGAAGGCGAGGTGGAGTGCATGACGCTCAAGGATCTGGAGGGACTTATAGAATTTGGGGGGGGGGGGTGGCAGATATCCAGGCAGGACTGGCATAACAGAGGCTGGGTCGAATTAAGGATTTGTAGGTGTGGAGGATGGTAGACGGGTGCAATCCCCATGTCCGGCCAGAGAGGAGTCTGGGAAGTCGGAGGCGGTTGTGGGCTTTGGATTGTATGGAGGGGAGATGAGGGATCCAGGTGAGGTGACGGTCAATGGTGTGTCAAATGAGAGTGGGTTCACGTTTTAACATTGCAGGTATCACAGATTCGTGCGACCGGCCGGCACTTAAGGGATCGGACATGTTTGCGTGACCTGGTTGTGAGCATGACGGACTCCTCCCCCACGAATCTCTGTGCTTTTGTTCACTGGCAGCGCCTATGAATATTTGGGATGCTCTGGTTTTCCGCCGAAAGAAACTCAGTGACAACTCTCCCCTTGGAATGCACCTGCGTTTAGACGCCATTTCGAAATAAGCGCCGCCACCTATCGGAACTTCATGAAACTAAGGGGGCTGAAGCAGGAATATTTTACGATGTGCCACAACAAATTCCACATTTGTCAACCAAAGCTGTCCTAAAAAATACGTTTCATTCCTTATTCAATGCCCCTCGTCGTTTAAGAAGTGAGACAGTAAACATAGCTGATTAGCTTTACTATTTTTGCAGCAAAATAGCTAATGGTGGACGAATATAGAGGATATGAAACGCAGATCGGCCATAGGAAGAAAAGGATTTTGGAAAATGAGAAAATTTCTCGTCATCGAATACAAATATTAGTTTTCGGTACAATTTATACAAAGAACTCGCAAGGAATGTTCTGTCGTTCAGCAATGAAACGTGGGTGAGAAGATAGTTTTAGAGTTTGACGTTACAGAAGAATAATGAATTTTAGCAGTGGGACGGTGATAACTGATAGGCAGCAAATTAATCGAATTGGCCAGGAAAGGACTCTGTTGCACAGCTCGACTACAAGTAGGGGTCGATTGACAGGAAACCTCCTGAGGCATCAAGGAATCGTCAAATTAGTAACGGAGCTAAGTGTTGGGTGTTGAATTGTAGAGGGAGACGAAGACTTGATTGCAGTAACCAGGTTCACTTAGATGTAGCTTGTATTGGTTATACAGACATAAAGAGGTTTTCACAGGACAGACTAGAGGAGAGAGCTGGTTCCGACTGAAGACCACACTAAGATTTTGACACATTAAACTGCACTCATTCACATTTAAGAGAAGCAGAAATAGCTGTCGATAAACCATCTAAAGAAAATGTAAAATGAAATCTGAGGATATTGTAATAAATATTTTACTGTCAGTGTAACTTGGACATTGTCTGTTGACTTTAACACCAACAGACAAGGAAGTAATAAATATTTCAAAAATTAAAACACACTTCATCGGCCTAACCAAGGGAACTGGTTTCCTTCATTGTGTCAGACAGTTTCCGCGAATGGGGTACAGTGTAACAGCTGTAAGTACATCCAAATAAGAGCCAATACATTTCATTTTTTTTATTTCAGGAATTTTTTGTATATATGTGGAACAGAGTAACATGTATTCGAAACCAAGGGGAATGAAAGTAGGAATGTCGGCTTCGAAGGAAAAAGAAAGTCATCATTTGACTTATTATCGAAACACAAACTATTAGGAAGCATTCAATGTAAACCATTAGTTATATTTTGTTCCTAGTGGTCTACTTAAGCCTAAGATTGTACAAAATTGAGGTGGCTCATTCAAGGCACTACGAAATGAATCGCTTAGTAACAGCTAATTTCATCTTCGGATTGCATTTCCGCAAAATAGCCCAGCTTTAATGCAGAACTTCCTGTTTTCACAATCGCAGAACTGAACAAATCTGTACCGCAAAATATTACAGGACATTACCGCAAATATGAAGTGCAGATCAGCTAGTGTTTAAAACTGGCAGCACATTACTTGGCCCGATGAAACACGTGAGCTAGAGCGGTATAGACTGGAACCGATGTGCAATTCCTTTTACGCACTCCTGTAACAATAATCCACCACGTTGAAACTGTCTCACACTTTAGTAGTAACACGATGGTTTCTAAGTTAAATTTATTTCATTAATGCATTGTGTTAAAGTACAGTTAAGTTGCTCTTTTCAATTGCCTCAAAACTCAATTAAAATTGAGACTCGAAGCGAGAGGCTTGCGAAATACTGTAAATGTCGATGAAATGACTCTGCAACATTTATACGTAGTTCTTGTTCCATCTGTTGGTATACTGGCCCATAAATTAGGACGAAATTTTGCATCTTCAGTTACATACTTGTAGGTAGTCTAGCAAACTTTTAATTACATGTGATCGGGAGCAATACTGTACAATTCTCCGAACGCAGCCCCGACGTTGCTTGGAGACAGAAACCTTAAAACCAACATAATTATATTTCAGAAACCTTAAGACTTCTGATAGAAGATCCAAGTTCAACTGTATTTCGATACCATTCCTGACCTAAGCGAAAACTGTAGCTTTAATGTCAATGCTTGGAAACACTTTCCTTGTCGCCTCATGAATCTAAGATTAATATATCAGAGCACAATTTGCGAATACTGTTCCACAAGCCATCGTAAGTTGACATAGTTTTTAATAACATGAAACAAAAAACTACTTCCACATACCGCAAAGTCGCATATGTATGTAACGTGCAAATCTGATTAAAGTGTTTTGCTGGAACGTAAAATGCCTCTCCCGCTTATACAGTACGCATGTTATTACAAAGTAATTACAGATTTTGTTCATAAGTGGAAACTACCACATTGTTTTCAGAGCTAGCTGACCTAGGTAATTTTACTTATATTATTTAACTAGGTTGTGAAGTAAGTTTTTTAAACATTTTAATTTACAATTGTTCCGATAACACGTCATTCAGTAACCTAGTGATATTGTATTTGTGATCATGGATGTGTCTCCAATATACTATACCACTCACTTTCGCATTAGCCCGTAAAGCTATGACAGGATTCGTATCCGTGCACCACCTCCACGAAATTGGCCCGTTTTCGTTTTACTGTGCTTTGTTGTTGTTGTTGTGTTGTTGTGGTCTTCAGTCCTGAGACTGGTTTGATGCAGCTCTCCATGCTACTCTATTCTGTGCAAGCTTCTTCATCTCCCAGTACCTACTGCAACCTACATCCTTCTGAATCTGCTTAGTGTATTCATCTCTTGGCCTCCCTCTACGATTTGTACCCTCCATGCTGCCCTCCAATGCTACATTTGGTATCCCTTGATGCCTCAATATATGCCCTACCAACCGATCCCTTCTTCTAGTCAAGTTGTGCCACAAATTTCTCTTCTCCCCAATCCAATTCAGTACCTCCTCATTAGTTACGTGATCTACCCACCTTATCTTCAGCATTCTTCTGTAGCACCACATTTCGAAAGCTTCTATTCTCTTCTTGTCCAAACTAGTTATCGTCCATGTTTCACTTCCATACATGGCTACACTCCATACAAATACTTTCAGGAACGACTTCCTGACACTTAAATCTATACTCGATGTTAACAAATTTCTCTTCTCCAGAAACGATTTCTTTGCCATTGCCAATCTACATTTTATATCCTCTCTACTTCGACCATCATCAGTTATTTTACTCCCTAAATAGCAAAACTCCTTTACTACTTTAAGTGTCTCATTTCCTAATCTAATACCCTCAGCATCACCCGATTTAATTTCATTACATTCCATTATCCTCGTTTTGCTTTTGTTGATGGTCATCTTATATCCTCCTTTCAAGACACTGTCCATTCCGTTCAACTGCTCTTCCAAGTCCTTTGCTGTCTCTGACACAATTACAATGTCATCGGCGAACCTCAAAGTTTTTACTTCTTCTCCATGAATTTTAATACCCACTCCGAATTTTTCTTTTGTTTCCTTTACTTGCTTGCTCAATATACAGATTGAATAACATTGGGGAGAGGCTACAACCCTGTCTCACTCCTTTCAAAACCACTGCTTCCCTTTCATGCCCCTCGACTCTTATAATTGCCATCTGATTTCTGTACAAATTGTAAATAGCCTTTCGCTCCCTGTATTTTATACCTGCCACCTTCAGAATTTGAAAGAGAGTATTCCAGTTAACATTGTCAGAAGCTTTCTCTAAGTCTACAAATGCTAGAAACGTAGGTTTGCCTTTTCTTAATCTTTCTTCTAAGGTAAGTCGTAAGGTTAGTATTGCCTCACGTGTTCCAACATTTCTACGGAATCCAAACTGATCTTCCCCGAGGTCCGCTTCTACCAGTTTTTCCATTCGTCTGTAAAGAATTCGCGTTAGTATTTTGCAGCTGTGACTTATTAAACTGATAGTTCGGTAATTTTCACATCTGTCAACATCTGCTTTCTTTGGGATTGGAATTATTATATTCTTCTTGAAGTCTGAGGGTATTTCGCCTGTCTCATACATCTTGCTCACCAGATGGTAGAGTTTTGTCATGACTGGCTCTCCCAAGGCCATCAGTAGTTCTAATGGAATGTTGTCTACTCCCGGGGCCTTGTTTCGACTCGGGTCTCTCAGTGCTCTGTCAAACTCTTCACGCAGTATCTTATCTCCCATTTCATCTCCATCTACATCCTCTTCCATTTCCATAATATTGTCCTCAAGTACATCGCCCTTGTATAAACACTCTATATACTCCTTCCACCTTTCTGCCTTCCTTTCTTTGCTTAGAACTGGGTTGCCATCTGAGCTCTTGATATTCATACAAGTGGTTCTCTTCTCTCCAAAGGTCTCTTTAATTTTCCTGTAGGCAGTATGTATCTTACCCTAGTGATACAAGCCTCTACATCCTTACATTTGTCCTCCAGCCATCCCTGCTTAGGCATTTTGCACTTCCTGTCGATCTCATTTTTGAGACGTTTGTATTCCTTTTTGCCTGCTTCATTTACTGCATTTTTATATTTTCTCCTTTCATCAATTAAATTCACTATTTCTCCTGTTACCCAAGGATTTCTACTAGCCCTCGTCGTTTTACCTATTTGATCCTCTGCTGCCTTTACTACTTCATCCCTCAAAGCTACCCATTCTTTTTCTTCTGTATTTCTTTCCCCCATTCCTGTCAATTGTTCCCTTATGCTCTCCCTGAAACTCTCTACAACCTCTGGTTCTTTCAGTTTGTGCAGGTCCCATCTCCTTAGATTCCCACTTTTTTGCAGTTTCTTCAGTTTCTTCAGTTTCAATCTGCAGTTCATAACCAATAGATTGTGGTCAGAATCCAAATCTGCCTGGAAACGTCTTACAGTTTAAAACCTGATTCCTAAATCTCTGTCTTACCATTACATAATCTATCTGATACCTTGTAATATCGCCAGGATTCTTCCAGGTATACAACCTTCTTTTATGATTCTTGAACCAAGTGTTAGCTATGAATAAGTTATGCTCTCTGCAAAATTCTACAAGGCGGCTTCCTCTTTCATTTCTTCCCCCCAGTCCATATTCACCTACTATGTTTCCTTCTCTCCCTTTTCCTACTGACGAATTCCAGTCACCCATGACTATTAAATTTTCATCTCCCTTCACTACTTGAATAATTTCTTTTATCTCGTCATACATTTCATCTATTTCTTCACCATCTGCAGAGCTAGTTGTCATATAAACTTGTACTACTGTAGTAGGCATGGGCTTTGTGTCTATCTTGGCCACAATAATGCGTTCACTATGCTGTTTGTAGTACCTAACCCGCACTCCTATTTTTTTATTCATTATTAAACCTACTCCTGCATTACCCCTATTTGATTTTGTATTTATAACCCTGTAATCAACTGACCAAAATTCTTGTTCCTCCTGCCACCGAACTTCACTAATTCCCACTACATCTAACTTTAACTTATCCATTTGCCTTTTTAAATTTTCTAACCTACCTGCCCGATTAAGGGATCTGACATTCCACGCCCCTATCCGTAGAACGCCAGTTTGCTTTCTCCTGATAACGACGTCCTCTTGAGTAGTCCCCGCCCGGAGATCCGAATGGGGGACTATTTTACCTCCGGAATATTTTACCCCAGAGGACGCCATCATCATTTAATCATACAGTAAAGCTGCATGTCGTCGGGAAAAATTACGGCTGTAGTTTCCCCTTGCTTTCAGCCGTTCGCAGTACCAGCACTGCAAGGCCGTTTTGGTTAATGTTACAAGGCCAGATCAGTCAATCATCCAGACTGTTGCCCCTGCAACTACTGAAAAGGCTGCTGCCCCTCTTCAGGAACCACATGTTTGTCTGGCCTCTCAACAGATACCCCTCCGTTGTGGTTGCACCTACGGTACGGCCATCTGTATCGTGAGGCACGCAAGCCTCCCCACCAACGGCAAGGTCCATGGTTCATGGGGGGAGGCTTTATGTATTTAAAATTGTCTCTGTATGTATTGTACCGTATGTTAACCGCGGTCCTATAAACGACGGAGAAGCTCCGTCCCCGCCTCAGCCACAGTGGTCCACAAGGGGCCGGCGTATACAGGATGAGACACAATAAACACGGAGTACGTAATTAGTAGTTTAATATAGGTACATTAACAATATGTTCCTTGCAGTAGTGAAAAAGTATGTTTTGCAACATGCAAAATTATTTTTTTCCGAATTTCTTGGACCTTTTTCAGCATTACCAATATAGCCAACTTTTCACTGTGTGAATTGTGCGTACTTTCCAACGACGGCATCAGAAATTTAAACACTTTTGCTATATCACAATGACATTTAAGTCATTAATGCCAGTCATTTACAATAACATAGCGCAAATCTTACCCTTCTTCACCGTTGCATTGCGTTTTCGTGCAACAGCTGACCAGCAAGTTGACGAATCTTTGGCAGCACGGGGAACACTTGCGAGCGCTAGATTGCGCTTATTGTCCACATCCAAACAGAAATCGAGCCTTACCATCTATCGCAATATTCCACTAACTCTATGAAGTAATAATACTATAAATAAATGTGCTAAATGTATATATCAACGATCATTTTTGTTTTCAGGCCACTTGATGGGGCCGAGGTTAACTGTGTGATTTAAACATACACCACAGTGTTTTATTTAGCTGCTTAGTGATGACGGCACGCTAAACGCACACTTACAAATATTGCAAAATAAATCAAATATACTCAGTACGGAATCAGTCCGGTCTAAGCACCATTTCTTAAAATGGGTTAAATGGGGGTTGCTGGTTCTGTCGCTCAAAGTAGGTATTTGGTATCGCAGATAATGGATGGTTATTTTCCGAGTAGTACGATGCACGGTTGTACAACGTTCCTTGTGGAGCGGACAATAGCATGAGGAGCAAATGGAAGTCGGCAGAATGTAAATAAACGAGTGGAATTTAGAGCGGAACAAAGGGAAGAAGAATATGTCTCTACGTGCCGCCGAGACGCTACATGGCATCAAGTTTTTCTGAATTTAAATTGAATACCGGATGGGAGTTAGTGATAGCATGAATCACAGCTCGTTCGCCATAATAGCGTAGTAAAGGAAACCATCCATTCCACCAGGAAGCGCCAAGCATAATAAGGTTGCTCTACGGCTCCCCAGGGTGTCGTTATGAAACGCTGCCGTGCCGTAGCGAGCTATAATGACCAATGAGTGTCAGGATCGGCAAAAAGTTGTTAAAACTTGCTTCCCGCAGTGTTCTGTTAATCTGTTACAGCTTATTGTGTCTCAAGTTTGTGCCGGAGATTGCTAACGATTATGTGTGGAATGGAGAGATGATTTTCGAAATTGCAATTTGTGACACACAATTACCAAATAAGGAGACCGTGTTGGATTCCGTTGACGCAGAACAGGCTAACACTTTATTATTATTATTATTATTATTATTATTATTTAGTATTCTATCAAGTGGCAGGTCCATGTCTTCGTACGGAGAAAAAAAAAATGGTTCAAATGGCTCTGAGCACTATGGGACTCAACTGCTGTGGTCATAAGTCCCCTAGAACTTAGAACTACTTAAACCTAACTAACCTAAGGACAGCACACAACATCCAGCCATCACGAGGCACAGAAAATCCCTGACCCCGCCGGGATTCGAACCCGGGAACCCGAGCGTGGGAAGCTAGAACGCTGCCGCACGACCACGAGATGCGGGCCTTCGTACGGAGAATTTCTGATTCCACTGTTCCCTTTCTTCAGCTTCTTCCTTCAGTCTGTTTTATCTCCTTCCATCTTTCATGTCGTCCAGATGTTGCATTCTTCTTCTTCCTCGTCCTGCGATTCCTCTGAGTTTCCTTTAGATGACATCATGTATGAGTCCCTCGTGTATAAGTACATGTCCAATCCAGTTGACTTTTCTCTGAAGAATTGTACGCAGAATACTTATCTCCTACTCTTTGCAGTACATCGTCATTTTTTATGCGATCTGTCCACTTGATCTTTTCCATTCTCCTCTAGCACCACATTTCAAAGCTCTCTAAGTATTTTTTTCTCCTTCTTCCTGATGGTCCATTGTCTCTGCCCCACATAGTGCAATGCTCCATATGTAGCACTTTACCAGGTTTTTCCTTAATGCCAAACTCAATTTGCTAGTCAGCAGAGTCCTTGTTATACTTGGCTCTTAAAAAAATCAGTCCCTACGGTAGCCTAAATATACAATCGCTCGACTGTCGCACCGATTCCCGCATGGAAGACGTAGAAATGAGCGTGCCCAGCATTGGCATCCTTGCTATGCATGGATGAAGAGCAACAGGCAGTGAGCATATTCCTAGATTTCCGGAAAGCGTTTGATACAGTGTCAAACTGCAGACTATTAACGAGGGTCCGAGTACATAGAGTACGTTCTCAGGTACGTGAGTGTCCTGGATACTTCTTGTGTAATACAAGCCAGTAGGTTGTGATGGACGCCGAGTGTTCATCAAAGATAAGGGTACCGTGAGGTGTGCCCCAGGGAAGTGTAATAGGGGCGCTCGTGTTCTCGCTGCACAGGGAGCACATTAATAACTTACAAACTGCAGTGAGTGATTTCTGAGTTGGAACTGGAGGAAAAAAGGCCTGTGAATTGTTGGCACGGTAGATGGAGCTGACGAATGACAGTTCTTGCGGCCACGTGTCTTGTGCTTTAGCAGAGCCTGCTATTTCTGTTTCGATTAGTGTGGCTGTCTCTAAGGTAATACAGCCATTACTTTCTGACTGTTGCGTAATGCAATACCTTATCTTGGTACTAGTGATGGCTAAATTACCGGGTGATCAAAAAGTCAGTATAAATTTGAAAACTGAATAAATCACGGAGTAATGTAGATAGAGAGGTACAAATTGATACACATGCTTGGAATGACATAGGGTTTTATTAGAACCAAAAAAATACAAAAGTTCAAAAAATGTCCGACAGATGGCGCTTCATCTGATCAGAGTAGCAATAATTAGCATAACAAAGTAAGACAAAGCAAAAATTATGTTCCTTACAGGAAATGCTCAATATATCCACCATCATTCCTCAACAATAGCTGTAGTCGAGGAATAATTTTGTGAACAGCACTGTAAAGCATGTCCGGAGTTATGATGAGACAGTGGCGTCGGATGTTGTCTTTCAGCATCCCTAGAGATGTCGGTCGATCACGATACACTTCCGACTTCAGGTAACTCCAAAGCCAATAATCGCACGGACTGAGGTCTGGGGACCTGTGAGGCCAAGCATGACGAAAGTGGCTGCTGTGCACACGATCATCACCAAACGACGCGCGCAAGAGATCTTTCACGCGTCTAATAATACTTTGTTTCTTTTTTTTTTTGGTTCTAATAAAATCCCATGTCATTCCAAGCATGTGTGTCAATTTTTACCTCTCTATCTACAATATTCCGTGGTTTATTAAGTTTCCAAATTTATACTGACTTTTTGATCACCCGGTATTTTATTGCATTTTGTAGTACAGTACAAGAAACATTGCTGTCCGCAATTAAGGACACTCGGCAGTTCCGTGGTAAATGCTATGATTGTCGGTGTTTTCAGATTTCTTTGTCATGGCTCACCAAATTTCTTAAACGGTTGAAGAACGTGTATAATTCCTACGCCCTGAAGAAGTAGCTCTACCTGCAGATGTAGATGACCAGACAGACGAGGAAAATATTGAAGATGACTCGTTAGGATATACCTATGTAAGCGATATTGCAGGTACTACTCAAGTTTTACATAAAGGAGAAAATGAATACATTCCACGTGTTTCTTCTAATAGAGCCTGTAATGATGAAGGTAAATGGTGTGATCAGGTTCCGAAATTTTCATTTCCTATCTTAAGCAGGTAAGCTTTATCTCTGTCAGATAAACTGAAAGGCCGGCCGCGGTGGTCTAGCGGTTCTGGCGCTGCAGTCCGGAACCACGGGACTGCTACGGTCGCAGGTTCGAATCCTGCCTCGGGTATGGGTGTGTGATGTCCTTAGGTTAGTTAGGTTTAAGTAGTTCTAAGTTCTAGGGGACTTATGACCTAAGATGTTGAGTCCCATAGTCCTCAGAGCCATTTGAACCATTTTTAAACTGAAAGAAAAGTTGCACGGTCACAGTCTCATACAGGATACGAAGAAATTGTTTCAGAAGAATTTGCAAGCGCGATGGTAAAGAAAACTGAAAGATGTGTTATTGAGTGTACTAACAAAATATATCTTTCAGTTCACCTGATGAAAATGTTCAAATGTGTGTGAATTCCTAAGGGACCAAGCTGCTGACGTCATCGGTCCCTAGACTTACACTTTACTTAAGCTAACTTATGGTAAGAAAAACACACACATCCATCCCCAAGGGAGGGCTCGAACCTCCGGTGGGAGGGGCCGCGCACTCCGTGACATGGCGCCTCAAACCGCGCGGCCACTCCGCGTGGCTCACCTGTTGAAATTTGTAGATTTCAGTGGGTTCTTGGACTTCACTGGCTATCATAAATTGTCCTGTGAAAGAGATTTTTGGCCTAAGGTTGATGATATTGGTGTTCAAAAAGGGAAAAATCAATAAGTTGCAAAAGAAATTTTGAATTGAAATCTGTATTACATTTTAGGTGATAATAAAAAGGCCAATGAAAACAAAAGTGACAAATGTTTCAAAGCAAGACCATTAGTAGAGGCTCACGTACAAAATTATCGAATATGAGGAGTCTTTCAGTAAAATCTGAGGGTCGATGAAATTATTGTGACATACTATGGGCATGAAAATTTAAAGCAGTTTATCAGACCCTAGCCCACGTGCTTTGGATACTGACTATTGGCCTTATGTGGTAATGGAGAAAGATGGTACAGCTTCTTACTGTATTGTGAGAAGGATCAGAAGGAGGACAATGTGGATCTACCACTTGGTTCCAAAGTAGTTTTGAATATTCTGTGTATTATTGATGAGCCGAACCGTTACAAAGTGTTTGTGACAATTATTTTACTGGTCACGACCTCTTGTCCTACTGCCAGGACTAGGATTCCGTGCAAATGGAACCATAAGACAAGTCAGAACAATGAGTTGCCCCTGTCACCAGATAATGTAATGAAACAGATACTACTGATGTTTACTGTCGTGCCTGCGTGATAAGTACTTCAAACATTCAACCCACACTCCACAATTGGTGGCACTAGCTTTTATCTATATGTCTAGCGCTGTCCAGAACCCACCTAGTTAAGGTACAGGGTGAGCATTGAGTCTTTTCCTGACCCAAAAACTTATTTCTAAGAACTATGCTAGATACAGCTATACGGTCTGTTGCAAATGATAGCTAAATTCATGACATTGTTTGTGGATACATATAAGCATGTGCTCCGTTTGCTGCCAGCAGAGAGTGTATAAGATTTTAATTTTCGCTACATGTCTTTACCGACTTCTCTTCTGTCATCGCATCTAAGGCACTTCGTATTCTGGCAATAAGCGTTGCGGATCACGAATCAGAAAACTGAACACTTCACTCTTCACGTAGACCCACCGAAAAGTCAAGATGCGTCATGCCTGGTGAGCGCTAGTGGTCACGATGTGGGACTGTCTCTACCGATCAACATCATATAACCCCAACTGTGACGGTAGGAACACTGCTAATAGTTCCCTTAGCTGAAGTTCCGGTTATTATGTCAAGCCAAACTGTTTCATGGTCGGCTGAGTGAAAAGAACGGTGCAGCAACTGCGTTATTCAGTGTCCAGTAACTGCTGTGCCAGAGTACGTGTGTTCTCCGAACTCCATATCCGGACATTGTGGCTGGAAAGGTGAAAAATCCCTTCACGGGATAAACAAACTTCATTGCGTGCGTCTATTTGCTCCAGCGTCTCCCTGGGAAAGTCAGCACTTCTGTGCGTATTATCTGGCAGCAAAACTTTCAGAAATTTGCACTTTATATGCCTGGAAATGCAGCCGTTTCCGTGAAGTCTTCATAGCAGTTTTCCGAAGTAAGCATGTGTCTCTGGAACCACAATGTGACGATTTCTGCAGACTGCGTTGATTTGCTGTAGGCACGGTGTCCGCTGAGTCGTCTGCCGTTCCAGGTCTACCGCTTCTCGGCCTGTTACCAACACTGTCTCTTTAAGCTTCTCATACAATTCTCTGATGATCTTCAAATCCGGCGTATCTCGGCCATAAGCGTTTTGGAGCTGTCGCTGAACTCTAAGAGGGGACCGTGTTTCGTAAAACCACAAAACATTCTGCACCTTCTCCTGTGTCGACACCATTATGGCAGAAGTACTCCCAAATTACGCTACCTGTAGCGAGAGAGAGGTAAAACATGTGAGATTCCGTCATGTATCCTTGAAAGCAACTAACTGCAACTAACTACGTAGGTGGTACAGTGTAGACATTAGCCGCTGGCATTAACTTCACTTAAAATGTCCAGGCCACCTAACGTTTCGCGTCCGGCTGCGTCAGACATCCTCAGGGGCAATGCAGTTATAAACTCTGGTCCTTTATTCGAACTAGGCACCTGATGTGCGTCTGGTGATCTTCTGCCTGTCGCAGTTCTCTCTCTGACACGAAGTTACATTCGCCTGGTGATCTGCGACACTTGGATCGTAAAGGCGTCGGACCACCTCTGTGCAGGTGTTTCGCCGCCTGATGGATAGCTTCTGACAAAGGGACCGAACATGATCCGCAATAAATGTGATTAAAATAGTTATACATGCCCCGTTAAAACACACGAATGTGTGGTAGCCCTGTCACAAGTTTTATAACATGCACCCACAAATCTGAACGAGCCGTCCGCGGTGGCCGTGCGATTCTAAGCATTTCAGACTGGAACCGCGGGACTGCTACGGTCGCAGAATCACATCCTGCCTCGGGCACGGATGTGTGTGATGTCCTTAGGTTAGTTAGGTTAAAGTAGTTCTAAGTTCTAGGGGACTGATGACCTAAGATGTTAGATCCCATAGTGTTCAGAGCCGTTTGAACCATTTTTTTACACGAAGCTGCTGTAGGACAAGGAAGAAAAACTAGAAAATACATCAAAACACACCGAAGTTCAACGAGATTATTTACAGTACCTAGAGAGCGAGGATTGGTTGAACAAGAGTGATAAGATGACTAGATATGAGATCTGTACAACGAACAACCGCAGCAGGGGCCGAACCACAGAGCTTACCTCATTACGATTTGTGAGATCAGGATACCTGGTGTTCGCTGCACAAGCGGTGTTCCCGCTTGGTAGCAACATAGCTTATGAACGAGAATCATGGCGATTTCCTTGGACGTCTCTAATCCTTCAAACGTTACAGAAATTCGCTATTTTGAGCATATTTTATATTAACCAAGCGGAGAATGTGGAAATTATTCGGCTCCTTCCAGTTTGATGGTGCTCCATGTAAGCAATCATTCGGTCACTCGATGACCGGGGAAAATCACCCTAATTGCATAAAATGACCAGTTTAGACTTATGATTAGTCAACTAAAGATCCGTCCGGACTCAGACTGCTATCAATGAGTTTGAAATTCTGTTGGGATCTGTCGTTGGAATTATTAAGATAATTTTACTAGGCTCTCTTTCTTTGTGTTGTTAACGGGTCAACAGAGTCACGATGGCCGCGCCCTGAACGTTGTATGTCCTATAGAAGTCTCGGCGTTACACAGCCAACTGAAAACGTATGGAAAACATAGCACTACCAAGCAGGCGTCTATCGAGAGGCTATTGAGATTCACTCTGAAGCGCCAAAGAAACTGGTATGGGCATGCGTATTCAAATACAGAGATATGTAAACAGGCAGAATACGGCGCTGCGGTCGGTAACACCTGTATAACACAGCAAGTGTCTGTCGCAGCCCTTAGATCGCTTACTGCTGCTACAATGGCAGGTTACCAACATTTAAGTGAGTTTGAACGTGGTGTTATAGTCGGCGCACGAGCGATGAGACAGAGCACCGAGGTAGCGATGGAGTGGAGACTTTCCCGTACGACCAATTCACGAGCGTACAGTGAATATCAGGAATCTGGTAAAACATCAAATCTCCGACATCACTGTGACCGGGAAAAGATCCTGCCAAGAACAGGATCAACGTCGACTGAAGAGAATCGTTCGACTTGACAAAAGTGCAACCCTTCAGAAAATTGCTGCAGATTTCAGTGCAGAACTGTCAGCAAGTGCCAGCGTGCGAACCATTCAACGAAACATCATCGGTATGGGCTTTCGGAGTTGAAGGCCCACTCCTGTATCCTTGATGACTGCACAACACAAAGCTTCACGCCTCGCCTGGGCCCATCAGCACTGACATTGGGCTGTTGATGGCTGCAGACATGTTGCCTGGTCCGGTAAATTTCTATCGAGCGGATGGACGCGCACGGGCATGGAAGCCCGCCCGGTTGGCCATGCGGTCTAACGAACGGCTTTCCGGGCGGGAATGAGCGCCTGGTCCCCGGCACGAATCCGCCCGGCAGAGTTGTGTCGAGGTCCGGTGAACCGGCCAGCCTTTGGATGGTTTTTAGGCGGTTTTCCATCTGCCTCAGCGAATCCGGGCTGGTTCCCCTTATTCCGCCTCAGTTACACTATGTCGGCGATTGCTGCGTGTGGTGTCACCGCCACACTCCACACTTTCTAGATGGTAGCCTTTAAATCGGCCGCGGTCCGTTAGTATACGTCGGACCCGCGTGTCGCCACTATCAGTGATTGCAGACCGAGCGCCGCCACACGGCAGGTCTAGAGAGATTTCCTAGCACTCGCCCCAGTTGTACAGCCGACTTTGCTAGTGATGGTTCACTGACAAAATACTCTCTCATTTGCCGAGACGATAGTTAGCATAGCCTTCAGCTACGTCATTTGCTACGACCTAGCAAGGCGCCATTACCAGTTACTATTGATGCTGTAAAACATGTACCGTCAAGAGTGCTGTTCACCAATTATGGATTAAAGTTAAGTATTCCCGCAGCTACGTACGTTTTTTGTTTGTTTCATTTCCTTGACTTGTTCCAGACCTCACGCCAGCCTGCGTGAGCTAAAACGCGTGTCTATCTGCTTCCTCTCATAGTGGGTTGGCTGTCTTGCCAATACACAACACTGCACAAACGTGTTCTCCACGTACGCGTGCACCACCATACTCCGCCACGCAAACATAGGATTTACACTCGTCTGGTGTGAGACGTTCTCTGGGGGGTCCACCGGGGGTCGAACCGCACAACAACCCTGGGCTCGGTGTGGGGTGGCGGAGGGGTGAAGTGGACTGCGGTAGTCGTCGTGGTGCTGTGGACCACTGCAGCTGCGGTGGGGCGGCGCCTCTCCGTCGTTTCTAGGTCCCCGGTTATCACACCATACCATACCATACAGGTATGGAATTAACGTCATAAATCGATTAACCCTGCATGCCAGCAGGGGACTATTCACACTATTCGAGGGTCTGTAATTGTGTGGGGTGCGTGCAGCTGGAATGGTACGGAACCCCTGATATGTCTAGACACGACTCTGACACGTACGTAAGCATCCTGTCTGATCACCTGCATTCATTCATGTCCATTTTCATTCCGACGGACTTGGGCAATTCTAGCAGGACAATGCAACACCCCACCCGCCTGCAGTTGCTACATAGTGGCTCCAGGGGCACCCGTGTGAGTTTAAATACTTCAGCTGCTCGCCAAACTCCTCATACATGAACAATTTTGAGCATAGCTGGGATGCCTTGCAACGTGCTGTTCTGAAGAGATCTCTACCCTCTCCTATTCTTACGGATTTATGGACAGCCCTACAGGATGCAAGGTGTCAATTCACTCCAGCACTACTTCAGACATTAGTCGAGATCAGGTCACGTCGTGTTGCGGCACTTCTGCTTGCCAGCGGGGACCCTAAACGACACTAAGCGGTTGTACCTTATCATCTTATTCTTTAGTATATAAAAACAGTAGTAACTTTAACAGATAACATGAAGTTTTCAGGTTAGATAAAATGTGGATGTCAGCTTTGCAGTCTTTCGAATGTTCAAATGTATGTGAGATCTTATGGGACTTAACTGCTAAGGTCATCAATCCTCAAGCTTACACACTACTTAACCTAAATTATCCTAAGGAGAAACACACACACCCATGCCCAGGGACCAGATTAGTTTCAGCCGGGAGTGTCGGCACTACCACAGATAATTTTGTAGCCTGTGCCACATTGTGCCCTCTATACTGCGTATATATTCGTTGCTCCCACGAGTTCTTATTGCAGTTCGCCGCTTCCTCTCTGAGGATGTCTCACACTAACGAAACCAAAATTAGGAGTAAGTTTAGCACATCGCTCACGGCCTGTTAGCTCTGAAGTTTTAAGCGAAATACGTAGGTAAAGCCAGCATAGTAGTCAAACAGAAATATTGCGGTGAGGGCAGGAATTTAGCAGTCAACAAAATTACTTGCTCATCCCTTCATTTACAGTTGCCATTATTTCGCAATTCGCGAGAGTTGCGGACCACAGCCTGTGGGCTCTGCTGTTACAATCTGGCCGCCACAGTGTCTTCTGGCCCACTACCTGCTGGCGGCTAATCTCGCTCGGTATCTGCCGGAGAGGACCTCGGCGAGCCGGAAAAACCGCGAGCTACGCTGGCAGGAAATTAAAGAGCCCTAATCTGGTCTCGCGGCGGGCTTATTTGGACCGGTAAGCAGAAGTTAAGGTGCACCCAGGTAAACACACAGACGAGGCGGAGGCGAGCTGCGCGCGGCTGGAATGCGAAGCAGTGAGGAGGGTTCCTCCCTGCCGAGCCAGCAGCGCCGTACACTGGCTGTGTTAGGGGACTGCTGAGTGCCGGGGCGGTGTAGGATAGCCGAGGTGGGCAGGGGGTAGCAGGGGATCGGAGGATACTTAACGGGGCCGCCAGGGCACGCTCCGCCGCAGTACACCGAGCTCCGCCTCTGCCCTCAAGTAATTGAGATTTCTCTCACGGCCTGTGGAAGCCACAACTCTGACCTGTGCAGGGATAAAGACTGCAGGAGCGGACCCCAGGGAGCAGCCAGTGGGCTCCGTCACTGCGTTTCTTCCGTCAAGTGCTGGCAGAGGGTCTTTCTCCACTGTAGTCTATTAGACCCAGTCCCGTTAGAGCAATACAGTACACTGAGTACAGTACTGCTGTTTTAGCAGTACAGTTTATTTTCTATGTACATTAATGGAATGTGCCTACAAACTTCGTCTGTAATTGTGCAAGAGCGTTGCGTCCTGAGACGTCATAGTCGGACTCGACAATGCTGCAAATAGTAAGGTGTTGCCGTATGTGAAGAAACGGCCAGAGCACAGTTCATGTGCCGTGTAATGTGCAGTAATGATGTCACATTTGCTCACAATTACACCAAAATCCTGACCAGCGCAAAAGTGGAATGGTGCCACAGCCTCCCCCTTCTTTAGACACTTCTCCAATAGCGTTCAGAACCACAACGCCCAGCGTTAAAATCATTCGGTTTTCTTGTGGGTGACCACAGAAAACATTTCAGACATACCACTGCTCAGGATCGAAACTTAAAGGCCTCAAAAAATAGGATAAATGCGTCAATGAAACCACCACTTTTTTTGGGACGTTGGTTATCAAACATTTCTCTGTCGAAAACGACTGTTAGCAGCGAGATAAGCCAAGGGAAGACTTTCTTGACCAACTTTGATACTGCTGACACCCTCGGAAGCTTCAACCGTCCTTCATGGACATAGTGGTCTGCAGCCCCATTGGTGGTGGTGCCACCGCTTTTCATCAGCATGATCCCAGTTTTTCCTCTTGTGTGCAGCTTCGAACCAATACGGACTGTTGAAAACCGTTTTGAAGTGATCCGCAACAGCAAAGGGTGTTTATACCCTTTCAGTATTCCTCCTGTCCGCCCCTATAGCTGAATGGTCGGCGTGACGGACTGCCGTCCTAAGGGGCCCGGGTTCGTTTCCCGACTGGGACGGGGATTTTCTCCGCTCAGGGACTACGTGTTGTGTTGTTTTCATCATCATTTCATCCCCATCCGGCGCGCAGGTCGCCCAATGTGGCGTCGAATGTAATAAGACCTGCACCAAGGCGGCCGGGCCTGCCAGCCAATGACGCCAAACACTCACTACCATTTCCAATGTTCCTGTTATTTCAGGTCCTCCTATGGCGTGATCACGAGGGGTGCGACACTGTCACAGTCGAGAATGAAACTAAAAAAGGTCCCTCGAAGACCCTCTGTGGCACCTGCCCACATTTATTGAGAATTTTAAGAATACCTTTACAGAGAATACCTGTGAAGTAGCCCAAGGCACCTGCAAGTAGGCAACCCGTGGCTCATCTCTGACGCCTTTTACATCCTTGTAATGACCTTGGAGTATTTCGCAGGTTTCCTGTATAAAGATACTTTTGTAAAACACTCAATAAATGTGGTCAAGTGCCATCGAGTGTTCTGCTGAATTGGGGAGGCTTACAGCGAACTTTCGCCGTTATATCCATGCATATGTCAATGTAGCACCAGTCTGTCACCACTCCATAGGAGGGCATGAAAAGAAGGAGTACTGAAAATGCAAAGGTTACATAAGTATCCATAGCTGCTTCGAATCACGTTCAGATTTCGTCGAATGGTTTTGAATGATTCCTAGTGGTTCCACCCACTATGTCAGATCAAAAATTACGCACTGCACTCCAAAAGGTGAGATCATGCTAAATGAAGTTGAAGCTCCGTGATGTCCTTGGAGTGTGAGATAATTCGAGGTTTAGAAAATATGATCCTTTAGTTCTGTTGCGCAGTGTTTTAGTTTAAATTTTCACTAATTTATTACATCCAAAGGTTGAACAGTTGAATTTTACAAGGTTACATAGGGTTAATACGTTTATGAGGAAACGATACAATTATTTACCCAGCAACCATATAGAATTACTGACGAAGTGTATTATCAATCTAACATTTGGAGTCCGTGAGGAACAACAAGGAGGAAAAATAATTTAGAGGCTTGTAAATTCTGGCTGTCCCAACAAACAATTGCTTCGACCATCATCATATTAATGTTAGAAAATTTGTTGAATTGTGCAAAAAGTCTACGGACACTGGACTGTTGGTATTTCGTGAGAAGTTCTTTCAAATTAATCGAAGCTGCAGTCCATTAATAAATTCGTGGTGAAGAATTTAGTGAATTATCTGAATTTAAAGTGACTAAACCACGCGTCTTGCGATTGTTGTTTGACACTGCATAGTACCCAACTAAGCCTATCATTTCACGTCGGCAAGCCGCGCTTATCCGCACAAAAATCGATGCTACATCTCAAATATGCGTCTGCCTCATTCCGAATTGAATACTAGGATACATTACGTCCGCTGCCATCCGCGACCAACAGGAGAACTAGGACGACAGTAAGTCTTAATACTTCCTCCCTGACTTTATGCCTCAGACTGTCCGTAAAAATATATGTGTGTTTTCTTCGTGGTCAATGATGTACCAAGAACAAGTGTTACACCAGTTGAATGGGAAACTGTTTTCAGTTCACCTCCCTTCTACGTTAATTTTCGGAGGAGACGCAATGGAAATGAGTAAAGATGAGTATTTGACCTGTGGTCCTATCAAACTCACGTACTAGAAAGAGAAGAAATTAAGGTGCAAGCGGGGCTGTACATGCTTATGTGATCAACTCTGCTGTGCCTGGGTGTCTGAGAATTTTATGCCCTTGTATAAAATACTAGCTGACAAAACTGGCATTGCTTCGGCACACATTTTTTCCAGTTTTGTATTACAAACGAAAACAAAAAGTGAGATGTTTTCAGTGTAATGTCGAAAACAAATGTTTGCAAGTATTCGTGAGACTGAAATTATGAAACAGTCGAACAAAGAAATTTTCGAAACGTACTGCTGCATAATACAGGCACGGTATCGCAGACCGTTTTGTTACGCTGAATGCAGCTACTTCGCTTGTCTATAACGATATTTTGTAAATGTTCCTAGGGCAACGCCTCTTCATAGCTTTATAGACTGGTATTGTTTTAGTCCACAACCCGTTGCGCTTCGCAGTTGAAAGCTGTCATTTAGTGCTTACAAGTGTCAGCGATTTACCTGAGCTGACTTTGCCGTAGGAGTGTCTTAGTAGTAAGGAATAAAACATGTATTAAAACTTCATCCATAATTCGGTATTTTTTCGTGCATCTCACCTGTTCTATGTTTCATACAATAATATACTTTTGTAGGACCATTCACCAACATATGTGGATACTGCCTTTAAACCATGCTGACAAGAGAGTTCGTAGAAAAGAAGTAATAAATCTAAATATTACGCAAAACGCGGCAGTTTTTAACTCATCTCAGTGATTATTACGTCATATCTGCTGAACAATGTCTAGTGCTATGATATAATTTTGTAGGTGCATTTAGCGGCATCTGTGGATAGTTTCAGCGAAATTTATTGCTAGTAGAGGTAGTAGCACAGAAGTAGTAAATTTCAATGTATGCATGACGCTGCGGTTTTTCACGCCATTGTTTATGACGTCATATCTTCTGAACTATGATTCTTACACTGGCAGCGATTGTTACCTGTCATTCAGTGATATGTGAACCAAGATGTAATTGAAATCGGTCTAGGGTTTTAGGAGGAGATTTGGAATACACACACATATGTACACATACATACACACATTTTTGTAATATACACTCCTGGAAATTGAAATAAGAACACCTTGAATTCATTGTCCCAGGAAGGGGAAACTTTATTGACACATTCCTGGGGTCAGATACATCACATGATCACACTGACAGAACCACAGGCACATAGACACAGGCAACAGAGCATGCACAATGTCGGCACTAGTACAGTGTATATCCACCTTTCGCAGCAATGCAGGCTGCTATTCTCCCATGGAGACGATCGTAGAGATGCTGGATGTAGTCCTGTGGAACGGCTTGCCATGCTATTTCCACCTGGCGCCTCAGTTGGACCAGCGTTCGTGCTGGACGTGCAGACCGCGTGAGACGACGCTTCATCCAGTCCCAAACATGCTCAATCGGGGACAGATCCGGAGATCTTGCTGGCCAGGGTAGTTGACTTACACCTTCTAGAGCACGTTGGGTGGCACGGGATACATGCGGACGTGCATTGTCCTGTTGGAACAGCAAGTTCACTTGCCGGTCTAGGAATGGTAGAACGATGGGTTCGATGACGGTTTGGATGTACCGTGCACTATTCAGTGTCTCCTCGACGATCACCAGTGGTGTACGGCCAGTGTAGGAGATCGCTCCTCACACCATGATGCCGGGTGTTGGCCCTGTGTGCCTCGGTCGTATGCAGTCCTGATTGTGGCGCTCACCTGCACGGCGCCAAACACGCATACGACCATCATTGGCACCAAGGCAGAAGCGACTCTCATCGCTGAAGACGACACGTCTCCATTCGTCCCTCCATTCACGCCTGTCGCGACACCACTGGAGGCGGGCTGCACGATGTTGGGGCGTGAGCGGAAGACGGCCTAACGGTGTGCGGGATCGTAGCCCAGCTTCATGGAGACGGTTGCGAATGGTCCTCGCCGATACCCCAGGACCAACAGTGTCCCTAATTTGCTGGCAAGTGGCGGTGCGGTCCCCTACGGCACTGCGTAGGATCCTACGGTCTTGGCGTGCATCCGTGCGTCGCTGCGGTCCGGTCCCAGGTCGACGGGCACGTGCACCTTCCGCCGACCACTGGCGACAACATCGATGTACTGTGGAGACCTCACGCCCCACGTGTTGAGCAATTCGGCGGTACGTCCACCCGGCCTCCCGCATGCCCACTATACGCCCTCGCTCAAAGTCCGTCAACCTCACATACGGTTCACGTCCACGCTGTCGCGGCATGCTACCAGTGTTAAAGACTGCGATGGAGCTCCGTATGCCACGGCAAACTGGCTGACACTGACGGCGGCGGTGCACAAATGCTGCGCAGCTAGCGCCATTCGACGGCCAACACCGCGGTTCCTGGTGTGTCCGCTGTGCCGTGCGTGTGATCATTGCTTGTACAGCCCTCTTGCAGTGTCCGGAGCAAGTATGGTGGGTCTGACACACCGGTGTCAATGTGTTCTTTTTTCCATTTCCAGGAGTGTACATACATACACACATTTTTGTAATATACTATCCATCTACTGGCAAAGATAGGTAGTACGACACTTGCCGAAACGTCGCGAGATATCAACGCTTCCACCCCGCTGGAAACCCGAGAAACCTTCATCAATGGTTTACGCCGGGAAAGCCTACAGTCACAAATATGTATGGATTCTGTCGTTAGGACCGCGTCTGAAGCTTCAAAGAAACTGTGCTCATTCCACTCTTTAATTCCACCAGTGTCCTAACGTTTACTAAGCGGACGTATTTGTTCGACTCTCTCCTCCTTATAATCGGTCGATCACTACCATTGACGATACCTTTATTAGACAGTCAACCGAGGCGTCAGTGCCCGCTGAGGTCTCTGCACGGCAACATGAGAAGCCATATACAGAAGTGGAGTCAGGAGACCTACGCAGAACACGTATTGTTACTCCCACTGTCTTCAGACTATCTGTAGAGGTGTAGTGCGCTTCCAGCCATAGCGCTTTCTCTGACTTTAGAAACAACACTCGAGAAAGCAGAAAAACCCGCCACATTAGCCGAGAGTGCTAATGCGCTGCTTCCTGGACTCGGGTAGGCGCGCCGGCTCCGGTTCGAATCCGCCCGGCGGATTAACGACGAGGGCCTGTGCCGGCCAGCCTGTAAGTGGTTTTTAGGCGGTTTTCCACATGCCTCTAGGTGATTACCGGGCTGGTCCCCACGTCCCGCCTCAGATACACGGCTCGCAGACATCTGAACACTTTCGCACTATTCCATGGATTACACTAGTTGCAGACAGTTGGGATACACTAATTCCTTCCCAGGGGTTGCGGGGTGGCGGCAGGAAGGGCATCCAACCACCCTTCAACTCACATTGCCACATCCGATGAACCATGCCTACCCTGCGTATCCGTGGGAGAAACGGCACAAGCAAAAGAAATCGAAAAGACTCGAGGAAGCAGAGAGCAGTCTTAGTTGACATATGCACCGCGTCTTTACTGGGACATGCCACAGTCCTGATAGGAAGCTTAAAGACTAAATTAACCTGCGTGACTTTTGTTCCCATACTGTGTGATCAAAGCTACCCATAGTTTTCCTGTATCGTAAAACGCATCTAAAATGGAAGATGGGACATGTCAGGTATTATTTATGGACCTTCTCCAATTTCTTTTGATAACATTTCTCACGATACTCATTCGCTTCCCAGTATAATGGGACCGAAGCTAATTATTAACTAGAGGGTGTGGGACATTGATTGTTTACGAAATGTCCCTGTCAGCAACTGGCTGGACCATTTCAGTCCCAGAATAGGCGTTTAAAATTTGCTTAGCTGTGATTGTCCAGATGAAACCATTCTCTGCCGATAGTATAAGCAGTAACTGTTGTATTTAGCGTAATAGGTCTTATGTGGGGCAAATTAATTTAATAGACCATTCTCCTTGGCCTTCAATTGAGTGTCTTTTACGGCCGCAGTTCCGAAATGCCACACTTCCCACTCGTGCTTTTCTACCATCTTTGGAATTATTCTGTTTTCATTCCAACTTCGTACAAAGATAACTTTGTCTTAATTTATCCAAGTTATATGGAACTCGATGACAACTGATACTGACTTAAAAATTTTGTGAAAAACTTACATTCCTGCTCAGTCATTCCTCGTTCGCCTACTGCAGTGTTGTGTTTGACTACATCCACCCCTTGTTCGATATCACTTTACTGATTTTTAATTTCTTATTGATTTTTTTACATGTTCATTGAAAGTCATTTGCTACAACTTGTTATGACTAGGAAAGTATCAGTAGGTTTACAAATATCATTCCTGTGGTGTAAAAAGGCTATTTGCTGGTAGCGATTTACACAATAGGGTCCCTTTTGATCTCAGTGTGCAATAAAATTTGAAAAATGCAACTCATTTTCAAACAGATATTACCTATTAAGAGATTCATCTACGGAGTGAAATGCGTTACCAAGTATGAAGGATTTCAGTTTATTATAACAACCTTCTGTATGTGCTTGCACCTACAGTTTACAAGTTAAATGGTGAAATATTTTTATGGCTACTTATATTGCTCACAGAGCGAGGCGGCGCAGTGGTCAAGCACACTGGACTAGCTTTCGGGAGGATGTCGGTTCAAACCCTTGACAGGCCACTCTGATTTAAGTTTTCCATGATATCCCTAAATCACTCCAGCTGAATGCCGAGATAATTCCTTTGACAGGGCACGACTGGCTTCCTTCCCTGTCCTTCCCTAACCCGACATTCTTCTCCCTCGCTAATGACGTCGTTGTCGATGGTACGTTAAACACTCCTTCATCTTACATTGCTCCTTTCTCTGCAAGTGTGAGGTTGATTTGCTGACAGTGGAGGCTTATTTGGTTCCTGATGTTATATTTATGGATACTATTGCAGTGAGGCCTACTATTTCGAAATTGTGCTCATTTTCCTCACGACAAACTTGATGAGAGAGCACATGTATTGTCGTATCCATACCATACAGAACTCCTGCTTTTACCGTTGCCTCCAAAATACCAACATGAATTCTTTACAGACAAATGGAAAAACTGGGAGAAGCCGACCTCGGGGAAGTTCAGTTTGGATTCCGTAGAAATGTTGGAACACCTGAGCAATACTAACCCTACGACTTACTTTAGAAGATAGGTTAAGGAAAGGCAAACCTAGGTTTCTAGCATTTACAGACTTAGAGAAAGCTTTTGACAATATTGTTTGTAGCACTCTCAAATTCTGAAGGTAGCAGGGGTAAAATACAGGGCTATTTACAGTTTGGACAGAAACCAGATGGCAATTATGAGAGTTGAGGGGCATAAGAGGGAAACTGTGGTTGGGAAGGGAGTGAGACAGGGTTGTAGTCTATCCCCGATGTTATACAATCTGTATATTGAGCAAGAAGTAAAGGAAATAAAAGAAAATTTAGACTAGGAAATAAAGTCCATGGAGAATAATTAAAAGCTCTGAGGTTTGCCGATAACATTGTGATTCAGTCAGAGACAGCAAAGTACCTGGAAGAGTAGTTGAATGGAATGAATAGTGCCCTGCAAGGAGGATATAAGATGAACATAAGTAAAAGCAAAACGAGGATAATGGAATGAAGTCGAATAAAATCGGTTGATGCTGAGGGAATTAGTTTAGGAAATGAGACACTTAAAAGTAGTAGATGAGTTTTGCTATTTGAGGAGCAAGATAACTGATCATGGTCGAAGTAGAGAGGATATAAAATGTAGACTGGCAATGGCAAGGAAAGCATTTCTGAAGAAGAGAAATCCGTTAACATCGGGTATACATTTAAGTGTCAGGAAGTCGTTTCTAAAAGTATTTCTATGGATTGTAGCCATGTATGGAAGTGAAACATGGACGATAAATAGTTTAAACAAGAAGTGAATAGAAGCTTTCAAAATGTGATGGTACAGAAGAATACTGAAGGTTAGATGGGTAGATAAAATAATTAAGGGGGAAGTGCTGCATTGTAAAGAAGAGAAATTTGTGGCACAACTTGACTAGAAGAAGGGATAGTTTGGTAGGACATATTATGAGGCATCAAGGGATCACCAATTTTGTGTTGGAGTTCAGCTTGGATGGTAAAAAATCGTATAGCGACACCTAGAGACAAATACACTAAGCAGATGCAGAAGAATGTAGGTTGCAGTAGGTACTGGGAGATGAAGAAGCTTACACAGGATAGAATAGCATGGAGAGCTGCATCAAACCAGTCTCTGGACTGACGACCACAACAACAACAATCGTAAACAGGTACTGTAAATGATTTCGCTGATTACTGTCAATCAGACCTCGCAAATGACTTCGACTTTTTTGCGTCGCTTCAGTAATATTAAGTGCAGAACATCACCTTTATAACAGTCATGGACTGTGCGGCTGGTCCCGGCGGAGATTCGAGTCCTCCCTCGATGGGTATGTGTGTTTGGCCTTAGAATAATTTAGGTTAAGTAGTGTGTAAGCTTAAGGACTGGTGACATTAGCAGTTAAGTCCTACAAGATTTCACATACATTTGAACATTTTTGAACCCCCTTTACACCTTAATGACAAAGTACTGGCTAAAACGGTGTTACGTCTAGTACGTACGTTGCGCGTAGTTACGAGAAATGTTTGTAATTTTTATTCCTAAAAACGTTTTACATCGTACATATTATAGAGGTTTTAACATGAGCATTTTATTCAGCTGAAGCTGTTTATAGAGGCTGTAGGAGTTGTTTACGTTTGCAGATAAAATTCTTTTAACGTAGTGAACAGCGGAAAATACGTTAAATGAAAAGTGTTTGGGACTGCTGATCACCAAAACTCATGCCGCAGTATTACGACGGAACGGTCGTCAAATATGACAGGATAATAGAATTGAATCTAGCGGAGATAAATGGTGGTTACGTTTCGAGAATCTCTGAGCTTAACAAAACAATTCGACGTTGAAACCATGAGATATTCACCGTAAATTAATCACGACAACACATTTTAGCAGCGAAATAAGCCCGTAGCAAACTGTATTTGGACCCATTCGGGACAATTCCTGATGGAGCTTACACTCGCTCTCCGTACCAATATAGTCATTGTGGTTGTTATTAATACACGGGAGACAACAGGTACTGCATAAAACACACTTCCAGGTTCTGTATGCTCTCGTTTTCCATGACCTGGTGAGAAAGTTCATTAGGAAGAAACGGGTTCTGCTCCTTGTCTGGCTCTCGTGGTTAAGGCGTTACTTCGGCATGTTAAGCTGATTCAGGCAATAGCCATTATCCTCCACTCGGGAAGGCCGTAGCAGAATTCCCAATCAAAAGTAGTGCCACGTCTTGAATGATATCGCAGACGTCACGTTAACAGACAAATCAACTTTCGAGTATCACAGAATGATAAATGTCACCTATATAGTTCTTCGAATCAGTAAAACTTGCTAGCATGCGAACAAGTTTCTGTTTCGACAGGGAAAAAAGTGTCTGCTCATGCTATAGTGAGGATCACTTTTCACTATGGTTGATAGAATCAGGTTAGGTGTGTGAGCCAAAGGCGTTCCGTTCTGCAGAAGTCACTTAGTTATATATGTGTCATTTATATTCTTTCTCGTTGTATATAACTTCAAACGAAAATTGTATACACAGCTATGTACTGCTTTACTTTGTTCCTCGCAGTCTGTTTCAACAGAGAAAGGTGAATTTATTGCTTACCGCCTCATGATTAGAATATTACTACCGAATCTGAAACATCCGAAGCTTTGTAATGCTAACCGTTCGCAGATTAAAATTATGCGAATTACTTAGGCTATTATTCTCACAGGCCTGCCGGGGTGGCCGAGCGATTCTATGCGCTTCAGGCTGGAACTGCGCGACTGCTACCCTCGCAGGTTCGACTCCTGCCTCGGGCATGGATGTGTGTGATGTCCTTAGGTTAGTTAGGTTTAAGTAG
Source organism: Schistocerca serialis cubense (assembly GCF_023864345.2). Lineage (NCBI taxonomy): Eukaryota > Metazoa > Arthropoda > Insecta > Orthoptera > Acrididae > Schistocerca > Schistocerca serialis. The sequence continues at coordinate 215,414,874 of NC_064647.1, read as the reverse complement.
TTCTAAGTTCTAAGGACTGATGACCTCAGAAGTTCAGTTTCATAGTCCTTAGAGACATTTGAACCATTCTCACAGATCCAGCAACAAGAGAAGACTGTCATACCCCCTACAGCAATAATTCCCAACCAGCTAACCCATTCATTACAGGTGACTTCAATTTCCTATCAACATTTCGTTGGCTATAACAGTGGACAAGGCTTAGAGTTAGAGAGAGAGAGGAAGAGGAGGTGGACACAGGGAGAGGGGGAAAGTGGTCGTAGAAAGGGGAAGGAAAAATGGTTCAAATGGTTCAAAGCACTAGGGGACTTAACATCTCAGGTCATCAGTCTCCTAGACCTAGAACTACTTAAACCCAACTAACCTAAGGACATCACACACATCCATTGAAATGTCCCCTTAGAAAAAGTTATGAATGATAGTGATGGAAAACCTTTTACGTTTTTTGATTTTCAAACAGCTGAGCAAAACTGAACGTACTCAGACAGTTCTCTCTTTGATTACTCTGATCATCACTGAACTGACACACAATATTTTTAGCGCAACGCAATCTGACTTCCAATAATCATTACAAAAGAATGGCCCTGACTAATTATAACCTATACCTTTCATGAATCACTTACAAAAATCTTCGTTACTGGAACTACTGCAATACAACGAGCGCCAATACTGCCAGCTAAATAACAGATTCTAACTGCTGAAGGCACTAACTACTGATAGGTATAGTTAGCAAATGAAAGATTTTGATAGAGAACAAACAACGTATTTTCCTTAGTAATGTTCAAAAGTCACCATATATATCAATTCATGACATCCATCTTTAGAAATTTTCTTTTTCTGGCGGACATTCGCCCATATCGTCCTCTTATAGCAACCTCTCAAAACCCTGGCATCTCTCTCTCCACATCCACACTGCTGGCGGCTCACCTCCAACTGTGCATCGCTACGCGCTGTTCCCATCCAACTGTCCAGCACTACAATAGCGAATATTCCAACAATGCCAACTAGCCACAGACTGCACACAGCACAGTCAGTGATTTTCGTGCAGAGTGCTAGGTGTCGTTACCAACACAAAAACCTAAACAGCCCACTTACACCATGCCCGAGGGAGGATTCGAAACTGCGACCGTAGCAGCAGCGCGGTTCCGGGCTGAAGCACCTAGAACCCTCGGCCACAGAGGCCGGCGAAATGGGAAGGAAGAGATGGACAAAATAAGGGGGATTGACGTGGAGAGAGATGGGAGGAGGAAGACCCGGACAGACATGGACAGTCATGGTGGGAAGAGGAGATGGATGGAGAAAGGGGCATAAGGACATTAGGACGTACACTGAACAGCCAGGACATTATGGCCACCAACACACTATCGGTAAAACCCGGCCATACGAAAGAGCATCAGAGCATAGTCAGACACACCCACGGTACGTGTTGTATCAGTGAGCATGCTGTCCGTGGGTAGAATGGGAACATGAGCGATATTTATGAGTCTGATCGAGGGGAGATGGTGATGAACAGGACACTCGGCACGAGCGTTTTGAAAACTGCACGACGTGTCGGTTGTTTGAAGAGGATTTTGGTGAGTGTCTTCAAAACCTGGCGAAACCAAGGCGAAACCGCGTCCAGACGTCGTGGGACTGGGCGGCAAATTCTCATTATACATGTCCGACGTCTCAGGTTGGACAGACTCACAAACAAGGACAGGCGGCGAACTGTGACCGAACTATCATCAGACATTAACGCTGGCCAGAGTATGTGTGTGAACACACATTGCACTGACAACTCCTAACGATGGGTCTCCAGAGTCGGCGACATATGAATGTGCCAATGTTATCCCAACGACTTTGGCATCTACGACTGAAATGGCACTGAATCATCGGCACTGGACGTTAACACAGTGGCAGAGCGTTGCATGGTCGGACGAACCCCGATACCTTCATCACTGTGATGGGACGGTGCGAATCTGCCGTCGTCCAGGAAACTGCTCTTTGACACCTGCACCGCGCTAAGAACATTTACGTGGGCATCCATGTTTGTAGTGGAGCTCGTGCAAGTCAGCATGACGGCCAAATAGTATCGGACACTGCTTGCAGATCACGTACATCCATTACGTTCATGTTTCCTGTTGGCAGTGGCACTTTTCAACAGGATAATGCACCATATCGCAAGACCTGTAGCGTTATGGAGTGGTTCGAGGAACACAGTGGCCCCGAGCCAGTTGATGTTCTGGCTCCCCAACTAGCCAGAATGAACCCTAAGGAACACATCCGGAATGTGACTGGACGCGTTGTCAGAACTCATCGCCCCCACCTCGGAATTGAAGGGGATTAGGTGACGAGGGTGTACAGATTGGTGCCAACTCCCTCCGGCGGCTTATCAAGGCCTCACTGCTTCCATTCCGTGCCATAGGTGGAGGTACTGGCTATTAGATAGGTAGTCATAATGTTCTGGCTGATCAGCGTATATCTGACTCCCACACAAAAATAGCAATTGCGAAGCATAGCCGGGTTCATTATTTTCGCATGAAATGATTTCTTCTCTGTATCATGCAGCCATAGTGGCAGTAGTTTTTAAAACAGTACTATGAGAAGATACTTTTTCATTTTAGACACGTATTATCGACATCACGCTTGTAAACAATTTCTTGCGGTCTTGACTGTCAGCCGATTTCGAGCAAGTGGTGACTCCAATGGATCCGCCGCAACTTTTCCTTACTGTAAGTCTTTTGACAACACAGCAGGAACAGTGTGGTAGACGTTTTCGTCTGTGACATACCGTAGCTCGTCTACACGTTCGGTAATTTAATCACTACTGGGTTTCTGTTTTATAATTTAGTAGTAGTCAAAACTAAGAGTGCGTTTAATGTTTCGTGCAACAGGAAAACAAATTGTTTTAAATTGTGTAATGACAAAAATGCCAAAATTAAAAACACCTTCAGCCATCTATATTTTCAACATAATTTCTCCCTGACCAGGTTGCAGGAGGAATACAACCTCATTTGCAGTCGAAACAGGAGCCAGTATTAAGTAACTGGTATCGATAGATTTCTAATTTAAACAACGTAGTCCCTTCGCAACTAAAGACACATACACTGTTACTTATAATACGTCTTCATTGCAAAAATGTTTATTCAGATGACCGTTTTTGGTTCCTCTAGAACCATCTTCATATCTGAAATGACTATGATACTAATTTACTATTTCACAAATGCAAACCTATTTCGTCCTAATTTTCACAAACACAGATTTTAATCTCGACAACTACACATCTTAACTAATTATTTTTAGAGATAAAGGCAAATTAGAAAAATCTACTTAATGCAGTATGTGCATATGTAATGTAACAAAGGTACCAGACGCCACCTATCGGTAGGAGTTTTATAATTAACGTAAATGACGTGCATTCTGCCAACCAAGATAATGTGACGCAGCGTGTGAAAGTTGCTGAGTGTGGACGGGTTACTCCTGTAACCGAAGTTGCAGGTACGTTCTGGTGCATTTGATGTTGATCGGGTAGGACGAAGTAGGCTTGCATTTGTGAAATAGTAAATTGGTATCAGTGTCATTTCAGATCTGAAGATGGTTCTAGAGGAACCGAGACCGGTCATTTGAATAAACATTTTTTGAATCAAGACGGATTATAAGTAACAGTGCATAAAAAGTGATTGCGGTATCTCTGCACACATTATGTCAGTTTTTGTAAAGACACATAGAATATCTCCAGGTGATGAGTGAAGGGATCATTTAGTTGAAACTAGAAATCTGTGTATACCAGTTACTGGATGCTGGCGCCTATTTAGACTGCACATAAGGTTGTATTTCTCCTACACTGTGGTCAGGGAGCCAGAAGACAGCGTAGCGAAACGCCGAAACCAGTTACATGGATAAATTATAGTGATGAGCGACAACATTACAACCACTGCCCAATGCGAGGCTGTATGCTGCTTGGCGGCGCTGAGGGCAACTGATGCTGTAAGAGAAATCTGTGAGCAGAACAGAGACAAATGGGGTATCATTCTAGCGACAATAAGTGGTGCAAACGGGAGAGTCCGCCAACTTAAGAGACTTTGACAAAAGCTAGACTTTTGTGGCCCAGTGCCTGGGAGCGAGCATCTCGGAAACGACGAAGCTAGTGGTCGCGTGCTACTGTCGTGAGCAGGTATGGAAAGTGGTTGAAAAATGCTGAAACCACGAGTAGGCGACGAGAAGTTGGACGTCCATACTTCATCACAGAATACAGGGATCGGAGGTTTGACCGCTCTAAAATGCAGGATGGCCGCCATTTATTTATTTATTTTTTATTTGTTTATTTATTTATTTATGGTTCCGCGGGAACAAATTAAGAAGTCTCCATGGTCATGGAACGAGTCAATACATGAAATTATAACAAGATAGTAGAAACAGATAAAATGAAATACAACATACGTGTTCAGGCGACAATTCGTAACTTAAAATAAGGAATATCAACAATGTTGCACTGGAATTTGCTTAATTTTTCAGCTCTTCCAGGAGCTCCTCGACAGAATAGAAGGAGTGAGCGATGAGGAAACTCTTCAGTTTAGACTTAAAAGCGTTTGGGCTACTGCTAAGATTTTTGAGTTCTTGTGGTAGCTTATTGAAACTGGATGCAGCAGAATAGTGCACTCCTTTCTGCACAAGAGTCAAGGAAGTGCATTCCACATACAGATTTAATTTCTCCCTAGTATTAACTGAGTGAAAGCTGCTAACTCTAGGAATAAGCTAATATTGCTAACAACAAACGACATTAAAGAAAATATGTACTATGAGGACAATGTCAGAATTCCCAGACTATTGAATAGGGGTCGACAAGAGGTTCTCGAACGTACACCACATATAGCTCGAACAGCCTGTTTTTGAGCCAAAAATACCCTTTTTGAATCAGAAGAATTACCCAAAAAAATTATACCATATGAAATAAGCGTATGAAAATATGCGAAGTACACTACTTTTCGTGTTGAACTGTCACGTATTTGAGATACTGTTCTAATGGTAAATAAAGCAGCATTTAGTTTCTGAAGAAGATCTTGAACATGGGCTTTCCACAACAGCTTACTATCTATACGAACGCCTAGGAACTTGAACTGTTCCTTCTCGCTTATAATATGCCCATTCTGTCTGATAAAAATATCAGTTATTGTTGAATTGTGAGTTAGGAACTGTACAAACTGAGTCTTATTGTGATTTAGCATCAAATTATTTTCCACAAGCCACGAACTTATTTCATGAATTACATTATTTGATATTGTTTCAATATTATCTGACGATTACAGTGCTGGCGCAGGCAGGAGAGCCTTGGAGGGTTGGGTTGTTTGGAGGAAGAGCCCAAACATTGAGGTCATCGGTCCCATCGGATTAGGGAAGGGCGGGGAAGGAAGTCGGCCGTGCCCTTTCAGAGGAACCATCCCGGCATTTGCCAGGAGCGATTTAGGGAAATCACGGAAAACCTAAATCAGGATGGCCGGACGCGGGATTGAACCGTCGTCCTCCCGAATAGAGCCTTGGAGTTCACCGTTCAGAGCACAGTGTTCAGCATGGAGTCCCGCAGCAGAATACACCTACGTGTTCCCATGTTGACGTCAAAAAATCGTCCATTATGATTGCAATGGACGCAGGGTCTTCGATATCGGACCGCTGATCAATGGAATCTTGTCGCCTGGTCGGGTCAATCCCATCTGTTGTCAGTTCTGGTCGATGGTTGTGTCCAGATACGCAGTCATTCACGCGATCGGCCGTTCGAAACATGCAGCGCTACGGACGCAGGTCAGCGGGAGGAGCATGATACTGGGGACGACATTTACCTGGGTATCCGTGGGACCTCCTGTAGTAATCGAATACTTGACAACTGTGGACTACATGAACATTATTAGGGGCCACCTGTAACTCCTTATGCTTTAGTGTTTCTTTCAACAACGACTGCATCTTCCAGCAGGATAACTGTATGTGTCACAAGGCCAGAAACGTGCTGCAATGTGTGGGGCGGCGGGTAAAAGTTGATCATTTGTTTGTTCGCCGTCTTTCTCACGAGAGCCTGACAACTAATTTTGTGGTCAGTGAGAAAGAGAAGGGAAACATACTGACCTTAGTTTCCAGTCTGCACGGCCACATTCTGGTCCAGCCCACTGAAAGAAGAGTTTCTGTCCTCCTATTTCTTTGCGGGATCAGGACTATAATGTTCCAATCAAAACTATATTGCTGAAAGTTTCTCCCATCCAAAACTTGGAAATTCAGTATTTTCAATTGAAAAGAAGTCTTTTTATTCTAACAGCAAATTTAGCAGTTCAGAGGCGACCTCGACGTTACGTTCCCTACCAGACTGTCTTTCGCCCTGACGAAAATTACTCAAAAAAAGTTTGCAATAAATGATCAAAATTAATGCTCGCCATAAAAGTGGAAATAAAGTCACCACTGGCCACGGAGAACTGTAATTCTCACAGACGGCACACTACAGTTACTTTGGAGAATTTTAAGCGGTCCAGGACGGTGTACAGTCCTCGTGAGTTCACTATCCGTTTTTACCGCAAAATATGCGCTTTGTTACAGTTCGGCTCTGATGTCATCCGAGGCAGAGCGCAATCCGACGTTTGACAGACGCGGATTTCACCGCAGCTGAGTGCGAGGTGAATCTCACTACTGCCTCTCGGGCTGTATTTACATAGGTGCCGGAGCGGACGGCCAAGGGAACATGTGTTGTCTAAGGCTATATGCATAATGCAACAGCCACCGAACGACCACTTTCTCTGGCACATTAATAATATAATTACAAATTACTTCAGAAACCTCTTAATTTTTATTTGTATTCAGTTACGTTGTTTGAAATCACCGAAAAAGTTTCAGCTCGCTATAATGAAGACTTTACCTTCTAGAATTTTTATAGTGGAACTAACGGTAGATCGTTACCCCTAAACCATATCTTTGCTAAAACTTACGTCAGCCGTTATTAATACAACAACTCTCAAATTTAGTATAACCCTATTACTTGATATGATTTATCATCCACTTTAACCAAAATTCTCTAATATTAAAATTACAGATACCTAATCAACAAGAATTGGGTACATTTTAGTTACAATATTGGCTTTTACTTAATTACTAAAAAACAATAAGAGGTAGCTCAACGTGATCTCTCAGTTATTATTTGTGGGGTGAATTGAAGCATAAAACAAATTTGCATATTTGTAAGTCCATTATTTAGCGCTTTTGATTTTTTCTAAAAACGTGGACTCCGGTGTTAATTTTTTTATATGGTTTTGGAAACATTCACCACTTATTTATAAGCTTTGACTGCACATTCTGACCAAATTCTGGATTTCTTGCTTCATTATTTAGCACCACTTATTTTTCTCTTAAAACGGCATTTTTACGTAAACTGTTAAGTAGAGAACATAAAGACTTGGTATTTGAAACGTTATAACACTAAACTATATTTTAACAAAGTTTTAAACGTAAATTTCGATTTTTAGTTTCATACTTAATTGTGGTGCAATACTTGCACTCTATGCCCAGACGCGTTAACGTGACGTGGTGCTACAAGCAGTGAATTGGGGTTAAGTCCCGGGAGACTCACTCGCCTCTGTATCTCACACACAATAGAGCGCGCTTGCGTTGCTTCAAATGGTTTGAGGAGCATTAATGTGAACTTACGTTTATATCTTGACTATCAAATTCAGCTTATCTCAATCCGATGAAATCCAATTTGGACTTTATTGAACGCTAGCTCCGCGCCCCCAAACCAGCTGCCCGTGCAATACGGGAAGTGTGTGACCTGTGCGAAGGCATCCCGTGACACAGACGTCTGGAAACCTATCAAGTATTTGTCGAACCCACGGCACGCGGAATCACTGCTGAATAATGTTCCAGAAGTGGACCAAAACGCATTTAATAAGTTGTCATAATGGTTTGACTCATCATTGTACATTCAAAATATATACCGCCGAACGTGTCTCTCAGTTTATATTTTATAATCAACAGCCATAGACCCTCAGCCATCCTGCTCAAAGATGGATTTACAGGGAAGAAAAATGGCTCAAATGGCTCTGAGCACTATGGGACTTAACATCTGAGGTCATCAGTCCCCTAGAACTTAGAACTATATAAACCTAAGGACATCACACACATCCATGCCCGAGGCCCGATTCGAACCTGCGACCGCAGCGGTCGCGCGGTTCCAGACTGAAACGCCTAGAACCGCTCTGCCACACCGGACGGCATTTACAGAGACGTACTGAAGAATTTTTCTGTTGCACTTAAAGGAAAGGTTGATGTTAAGGACCATGCTATTTAACGCTATTGCTTCACCAAATAAAACAGACATTTAGGGAATTTAGACATGGAGTATGCCGATAGAGAGGCTACATTTTCATACTACACTGCCCGACGCGAATATCAAACTACGTATCCAACCTGGTTAAAAAGTTACATGACCCAAAGTTTCATCTTCTGGGATCAAAAACGAGGGAACCATTGTTAATGTTGAAACTTCTTGGCAGATTAAAACTGTGTGCCGGACCGAGATTCGAACACGAGACCTTTGCCTTTCGCGGGCAAGTGCTCTACCGACTGAGCTACCCAAGCATGACTCACGCCCCGTCCTCCGTGCTTGGGTAGCTCAGTCGGTAGAGCAGTTGCCCGCGAAAGGCAAAGATCTCGAGTTCGAGTCTCGGTCCGGCACACAGTTTTAATCTGCCAGTAAGTTTCATATTAGCGCACACTTCGCTGTAGAGTGAAAATTTCATTCTAGAAACATCCCCCAGGCTGTGGCTACGCCATGTCCCCGCAATATCCTTTCTTCCAGGAGTGCTAGTTCTGCATGTTTCGCAGGAGAGCTTCTGTGAAGTTTGGAAGGTAGGAGACGAGGTACTGTAGGAGACGAGATATTGGCGGAAATACATCCGCGAAGACGGGACGTGAGTCGTGCTTGGGTAGCTCAGTCGGTAGAGCACTTGCCCGCGAAAGGTAAAGGTCCCGAGTTCGAGTCTCGGTGCCGCACACAGTTTCAATCTTCCAGGAAGTTTCATATCAGTGCACGCTCCGCTGTAGAGTGAAAATTTCATTGTTAATGTCATTTATCGATTTGAATTTCACAATATGTTGATATTTTTCATTAAGTAACAGTAACAATGGATAAGTGAAACCTAAGTGAAGTAAATCTCGTTCCGGTTGTTGAAACAGAAAGTTCAAAATAACTTTTAATTTCGACGGAGTGTCTGGTGGAAATGTTAAGTTTTTTACAAGCCATCAAATTTGAAGAAATCTTAGGATTTTATATTTCTGTTAACCCCGTCGATAATTTTGCGTATGTGAAGAGAAAGGGGAATGAAAATGTAGTCATAAAATACGAAAAAGATTTAGACAGACCTATTTTAGGAACTGATTCTTCAGCATACATGTACAAACACCATTTCTGAAGATCACGTCCAGTGAAAAATACAACTGAATTCATAAAATTTAATGTTTCAGTAAATTGCTAAAATTGTAAGTAATTCCCAAAATATGTACTGAGTTGGACTTAAAAATATGTTAATATGTTCTGGGATGGCCTCAACAAAATTATAAGCCTACCTATTAACAGTAACTTAAAATGTCACACTTCAACCAAAGAATGGCATCATAAAATGCTGTTGGCATCATAAAATGCTGTTTCTTCTTTCGATTAAACATTGCAAAGGGATTTTTAATTAAATATGTTCTATCGTCAGTCAGTAATTTCATTACATAATTGCTGTCAGTGGGCTACGGGAGCCCCAATTTCAAGGACTGTATGGATGTTGTCAAACTCAGGTGAAAAGCCGGAGCGGACTGTGTCTGAACAGTCTTCTGCAATGGGGCTGCCAAATGCGTTGGACAGAAATTAGATAGTTAGAGAGTTATTAATTAATAATCTCTAACCTACTAGTCATTGATATCCCAGGGTTTAAAGTGTAATAATAACGAAAAATAACGAACATTATTTTACAGTCTGTGGTGCCCGCTAAGGAAGTTTTCTATTGACATCTTACTTTGTCGTTATTGTTGTTCAATTGTACCTTCGTGTCTTAACATACTTTGTCTCTTTCCCTTTTTTTCAGGTAAGTGCCTGCATGTCTTCCATCCTTTGCTAAATTCAGTGATGGATTCGGATTCTTCGCTAATGCCTGGTAAGTAACAACACATTCCTGGTTCTTACCTGAAGTATTACGAAATTGCTGTTAACTTTTAAGTCTGTCCACATTATGCTTCAGTAATTCTGGTGGTGATTTCACTTACAATGATATAACCACTATACCGCTTAAGGTGTTGTCACACTCGATGCAGGAGGGGTCGGCTAACAACTCTACCTCAAATACAGTGTAGTTTCACAGTTCCTATTACGAGCATCTAGAAGTTACAGGAGGTACGTAGTTGGGAAATACCAACTCACGGTCATAACAGTCGACGACCTAGAAAAAGGGTTCGACAGCGTAAAATGGTGCAAGATGTTCGAAATTCTGAGAAAAATAGGAGTAATGTGTAAGGAAAGGAGAATAACATAAAATATTAACCCAAACCGAGAGGGAACAATTCTGGAAGTCCGAAAACGAAGTGCCCGTATTAGAAAGAGTGTAAGACATGGATGCAGTCTTTGATTCCTGCTGTTCAGTCTACACATCGAAGAAAAGATTCAATAGAGAGTTTAAAATTCATGGCGAAATAATATCAATTCGCTGATGATGCTGCCCTACTTACTGACAAATGGAGGAAAATTCCAGCATCTGTTGGATGAAATGAACAATCTAACGAGTACACAATATGGATTGAGGGTAAGTCGGAAATTGACAAAGGTAATGAGTTGTAACAGAACAAAGACCAGTGAGAGACTTCACTTCAGCATTGGAGATCATGAAGCAGACTAAGATATGGAATTCTGCTACCTTGGGGTTAACATTACCCATCAGGGACGAAGCAAGGAGGACACTGAAAAAAATGGTTCAAATGGCTCTGAGCACTATGGGACTTAACATCTATGGTCATCAGTCCCCTAGAACTTAGAACTACATAAACCTAACTAACCTAAGGACATCACACAACACCCAGTCATCACGAGGCAGGGAAAATCCCTGACCCCGCCGGGAATCGAATTCGGGAAGCCGGGCGCGGGAAGCGAGAACGCTACCGCACGACCACGAGCTGCGGACAAGAGGACACGGAAAACAGATAGCATAGACAAAGAGGGCATTACTGTCAAAGACAAATCTACCGCTGTTAAACATCGGCATCAGTGTGAGGAAGAAGCTGCTGAGAATGTACGTTTGGAGTACAGAATTGTATGGTGGTGAAACACGGACGGTGGAAAACCGGGACAGAAGATACTCAAATCGTTTGAGATGTGCTGCTGCAGAATAATGTTGAAAATTAGGTGGCCTGATAAGGGAACGAATGAGGAGGTTCCTTACAGAATCAGCGAGGGACGCACCGATAAGCCATGACATACACCACTGGCTATTAAAACTGGTACACCAAGAAGAAATGCAGATGATAAACGGCTATTCATTGGACAAATATATTATACTAGAACTGACATGTGATTACATTTTCACGCAATTTGGGTGCATAGATCCTGAGAAATCAGTACCCAGAACAACCACCTCTGGCCGTAATAACGGCCTTGATACGCCTGGGCATTGAGTCAAACAGAGCATGGATCGCATTTACAGGCACAGCTGCCCATGCAGCTTCAACACGATACCACACTTCATCAAGAGTAGTGACTGGCGTATTGTGACGAGCCACTTGCTCGGCCACCATTAACCAGACGTATGCAATTGGTGAGAGATCTGAGGAATGTGCTAGACAGGGAAGCAGACAACAGCATGGGGTAGAGCCACGCGTCGTAAGACATCTGAAATGTAACGTCTACTGTTCATACTGCCGTGAATGCGAACAAGAGGTGACAGAGACGTGTAGCCAATGGCACCCCCTACCATCACGCCGGGTAATACGCCAGTATGGCGATGACGAATAAACGCTTCCAAGGTGCGTTCACCGCGATGTCGCCAAACACGGATGCGACCATCATGATGCTGTAAACAAAACCTGGATTCATCCTAAAAAAAATTACGTTTTGCCATTCGTGCACCCAGTTTCGTCGTTGAATACACCATCGCAGGCGCTCCTGTCTGTGATGCAGCGTCAAGGGTAACCGCAGCCATGGTATCCGTGCTGATAGTCCATGCTGCTACAAACGTCTTCGAATTGTTCGTGCAGATGGTTGTCGTCTTGCCGACGTCCCCATCTGTTGATTGAGGGATCGAGACGTAGCTGCATTAGAGCCATGCGGTTATGATGCCTGTCACATCGACTGTTAGTTATACGAGGCCGTTGGGATCCAGCACGGCGTCCCGTATTACCCTCCTGAACCCACCGATTCCATATTCTGCTAACAGTCACTGGATGTCGACCAACACGAGCAGCAATGTCGCGACACGATAAACCGCAATCGCGATAGGCTACAATCCGACCTTTATCAAAGTCGAAAACGTGATGGTACGCATTTCTCCTCCTTACACGAAGCATCACAACAACGTTTCACCAGGAAACGCCGGTCAACTGCTGTTTGTGTATGAGAAATAAGTTGGGAACTTTCCTCATCTCAGCACGTTGTCGGTGCCGCCACCGGCGCCAAACTTGTGCGAATGCTCTGAAAAGCTAATCATTTGCATATCACAGCATCTTCTTCCTGTCGGTTACGTCTCGCGTCTGTAGCACGTCATCTTCGTGGTGTAGCACTCTTAGTGGCCAGTAGTGTAATTACCACCGATCTACTATCAATGTAAACCCGTCCAAGCGGTAGCTGCATTTAGTATCCGTGAGTGTGATGTCGGTGTAGAATGGGGAGGGTGCACGATCTATCTGAGTCAGATTCCGACTGCCCGCAGGCTCGCAACAAGTAGTTCGGAAACTGCACTCCTTGTCGGGTGTTCGAGGAGCGCTGTACCGAGTGCCTTGAATACGTGGCTAAACCAAGGTGAAACCAAGGTGAAACCACGTTCAGACGACGTGGGGTTGGGTGGCCAATCCTCATCACAGATGCCGGACGTGAGATGGTGGGAAGACTGGTATAACACGAGAGGCGTTGAACTGTGACGAAACTAGCAGCAGACTCTAACGCTGGGCACAGTGCACCGATCATAACAGTTGGCCTCCGCTGCTGACGATTCACGCCTGTGTTGACACCACGACATCGGCAACTACGACTGAAGTGGTCACGTGACCATTGGCACTGGACTTTAGCGCAGTGGCAGATCGATGCATGGTCTCATAATTCCGGATGCCTTCTCCATTATGCCGATGGACGGGTGCGAATCCGTCCTCTTCCAAGGGAAATGCTCGTGTACTGAAGGACGGGGAGAATCTGGCGGCGGCACCATTACAGGGTTATTACAAATGATTGAAGCGATTTCACAGCTCTACAATAACTTTATTATTTGAGATATTTTCACAATGCTTTGCACACACATACAAAAACTCAAAAAGTTCTTTTAGGCATTCACAAATGTTCGATATGTGCCCCTTTAGTGATTCGGCAGACATCAAGACGATAATCAAGTTCCTCCCACACTCGGCGCAGCATGTCCCCATCAATGAGTTCGAAAGCACCGTTGATGTGCGCTCGCAGTTCTGGCACGTTCCTTGGTAGAGGAGGTTTAAACACTGAATCTTTCACGTAACCCCACAGAAAGAGATCGCATGGGGTTAAGTAGGGGGAGCGTGGAGGCCATGACATGAATTGCTGATCATGAACTCCACCACGACCGATCCATCGGTTTTCCAATCTCCTGTTTAAGAAATGCCGAACATCATGATGGAAGTGCGGTGGAGCACCGTCCTGTTGAAAGATGAAGTCGGCGCTGTTGGTCTCCAGTTGTGGCATGAGCCTATTTTCCAGCATGTCCAGATACACGTGTCCTGTAAGGGTTTTTTCACAGAAGAAAAAGGGGCCGTAAACATTAAACCGTGAGACTGCACAAAACACGTTAACTTGGTGAATTGCGAATTTGCTGCACAAATGCGTGAGGACTCTCTTTCGCTCAGATTCGCACATTTTGTCTGTTCACTTCACCATTAAGAAAAAATGTTGCTTCATCACTGAAAACAATTTTCGCACTGAACGCATCCTCTTCCATGAGCTGTTGCAACCGCGCCGAAAATTCAAAGCGTTTGACTTTGTCATCGGGTGTCAGGGCTTGTAGCAATTGTAAACGGTAAGGCTTCTGCTTTAGCCTTTTCCGTAAGATTTTCCAAACCGTCGGCTGTGGTACGTTTAGCTCCCTGCTTGCTTTATTCGTCGACTTCCGCGAGCTACGCGTGAAACTTGCCCGCACGCGCTCAACCGTTTCTTCGCTCACTGCAGGCCGACCCGTTGATTTCCCCTTACAGAGGCATCCACAAGCTTTAAACTGCGCATACCATCGCCGAATGGAGTTAGCAGTTGGTGGATCTTTGTTGAACGTCGTCCTGAAGTGTCGTTGCACTGTTATGACTGACTGATGTGAGTGCATTTCAAGCACGACATACGCTCTCTCGGCTCCTGTCGCCATTTTGCCTGACTGCGCTCTCGAGCGCTCTGGCGGAAGAAACCGGAAGTGCGGCTTCAGCCGAACAAAACTTTATGAGTTTTTCTGCGTATCTGTAGTGTGTCGTGACCATATGTCAATGAATGGAGCTACAGTGAATTTATGAAATCGCTTCAATCATTTCTAATAGCCCTGTATAGCGAGGATGAAATTTTTTTCTGTCTACTATTCCGTTGCTAGGCCGCTGCTACGTCAAGTTATTTACAACGGTCCGACGTAACTCCAAAGATAACTTATGTTGGAGTAAATGTTTATTTAATACGCCGTAATACTGGTTTAAACTAATCACTTTTCGAAGTCCATTATTCATGTACTCACTTAGTCACTTAAAAAAAGAGCCAATCAACTTGCATTAATGCGCACTGTATTGTCAGTTTAATGAGCTAGGCGACACGTAATATTTATGTTTTGACTCAGATTTTATTGTTCTTTCTGTAATTAATTATTTGTCCCTACAACACACGCACACCGATATGTTATTCAAGATTAAATTCAGTTCAGTAATCGTGATTAAATTCAGTTCAGTAATCGTGACGCTGACGACAACTTTTGACTAATCAGCGTACTTGTCTTTCTTCGTGCCTTCGTCCTACTGTGCCCTACTCAAGACTACAGATTGTTTTTCTGTCGTTGATCCATTGCTCTTAAGGTTTACGAAGGCTGAGTCCGATAAACCAAAATCATTCAAATGAAGTCGAACACTCCTCTTACTATACCGTCGCGTTGAAAACGGTAAAGATTAACTTTCATCAGTCGAATGACTGAGCAATACTTCAGTCTCTACCTCACGAATTATCAAACTTCCAAAACTGAAACAATGTACGAGTAATAGCGTTTGTGTCCAGACAACTATTGCAAAAGTACTCTAGAGCGACTCAAGAGCAACTAACTAACTGAACATTTCCATATTCGAATTGCATTATAGTCGCACTGAATTTCCTTTTCCATGCGGCTACAACTCTCTTGATGGTAAATGTTATCTTTGACTGAATTACTGTCTTGGATTTTGCGTTCGTTCGTATGATTTTGCATTTGTACTATAGATGTTTCATAAAGAATCTGTGATAATCCTTTCCTTTTATCTCCAATTTTTGTATGCTATTCTCAGTATTTGAATGATGCAGATGTTAATCAAAATATTACCAGTGTGAATTTTATCGTGAATAGTTCCCGTCACTGTCGAGATTACACACTCCCCTACTTTGTTTCCACACAGTTTGTTATCGGGTTTTCTGTCTTTGTGGCGTTACAGTGGGTACAGTGAAGATCGTTCAAAGCACCATTATGGCCAAGGAGTATCGTACTCTGTTTTGCAGGCCACGTGCATCCCTTCATGACGATCATGTGTCTCGGCAGCAGTGGCAGCTTTCAACAAGATAATGCGCCACGTCACAAGGCCGGGAGCGTGATGGCGTATCTCGAGGAACACAATGGCAAGCTCCAGTTGATATCATGGCTCCCAAACTCGCCAAATCTGTACCTTCTAGATGCAAAACATGCTAAGGGGTGTAGGACGTCAAACGGACCGACTTGGAGCAGGAGAGGCACCACGAGACATTTTAATTTCCACTGTCTATACTTTTACAAATAAATTCATAAAACTTTCGTCAGAATGACCAGGAAGGATGGAGGATTCACTCTCATAGCAGTGGAAGTTCAAAAACGCAAACCATACTTACATGTGTATGAAACTCTATAATGTTCCAGATCTATTAAAAACTGTGGTAAAAATTGAGATAATTGATTATAAAATTTGAGTTTTTTCTTAACGTGGAGTTTAACATGTAACACCTCATTCATTTTTTCATAAATTAAATATATTCTAGAGTTTCAGACACCTGTAAGAATGGTTTGTATGCTGTGCAAAATTCATCGAAGAATCTCTCTTACTTACGAAGAAGAGTGTACCTACAGCAACAAATGCAGCCAATAGTAAGGGAAAAAATTATGAAATTTCACACATAAAAAAAAATTATTTTGTTGTGTTTCTGAACTTCCACTGCTATAAGAGTCAATCCTGAATCCTTACTGGTCATACTGACAACGTTTTATGAATTTATTTATAAACGTGTTGACAGTGGAAATAAAAACGTCCTGTGGTGCCTCTCCTGCTCCAAGTCGGCCCGTTTGGCGTCCTACCCCTCTTAACACAGCTATTTTACCCTATGTTAATGGTATAGGTTCACAGATGAAGAGTTATTGTTAGGTTTTACTAATTTTCTGTTTGGTTTTCTATATCAACAGTAGTTTTACGGTATTCTTAAAGTAATATATTTTCATAGGTCGACTTCAGTGATAGTAGAGCACTCTTCTGTTTCTTATTGCATATAATGGACCAATACATTTGGGTCCAGTTAGAATTACGGAATTTCCTCTGTTGGAGTAATACTGACTTGAGGTAGAATAGGTTTTTGCATACATTAATATGTCA
Source organism: Schistocerca serialis cubense (assembly GCF_023864345.2). NCBI lineage: Eukaryota > Metazoa > Arthropoda > Insecta > Orthoptera > Acrididae > Schistocerca > Schistocerca serialis. The sequence continues at coordinate 215,397,843 of NC_064647.1, read as the reverse complement.
ACATATGACGTTCTTTTAGTACAGACGAGTTTGTCCTTCACATGATTGTCTTTGTCAGTAGTGCTCCGATCAGTAATACAGCGGGACTGTTTTACAGAAGTGCTTGTCATATAAGAGAACGATTTGACCTATAGTAGGGAACGGTAGGGTCATGATTTAGGTTGTTAATACCTAGAAAACTGTTACTGTTTACGCTTCTGTCAGTTCTCTGACATACATGTTTGCCGATACTAGGCTTTCGAGGAGTTGCACTGTGATATGGTCGGGTCTGTGAGACATGTAGTTTGTTAGCGACTCACTGTATTCCAATGGGACGATCCTTCTCATAACTACAGTACCTTGTTAGCTATAATAACCCATAATGATTTCGGTATGTCAAGGTATAGTCATAAGTGATTTCTGGGACTTACTTCAATAAAAGCCATAGTGTTATCTTTGCGGGCTTTTCTCTGGATGATAGGTGTTACCTTTGCTCAGCAACATCTATGTACCTCTATATTATTTAAGCCGTGATATGTTACACCGTTACGTTAACGACAATATACAGTTCTTTTCTTATATTTTGCTGTCTAAGAATCTTAATATGAATGTAACTTTTCACCCATACTATAACGCACTGATTGTTTAGCTGAGGCATGCAATATGTCACCCTCATATGAGCTCGTAAATCTTGTTTCCTACAATTCTTTGTATCCGCCTTATAGCAATCTACTCCCTTGGTAGGCAGCATATGTTTATTAGTGACCATTTTTCTGGTTTATTCGTATCGTGTACACTACTTTCACACTTAGGACAATGAAACACTTTACTGCTTCCTTATAAGAGGAGTTGGTGTTACCTATTGTCAGCTACCACCTTTTAGCCATTTACGTATGGGATTCGGTAAGTCTTGACTTCACCTTATGAGTATGATTAGGACTCGGTTAGTTCATCAACTTGTCGGTATTGTCCTTACTTCCCCATCAGCTTACAGCGAACGTTATGAGGTTTTATTAGAGACGAGGTTTGGCGTTCATAGAAATACAGGATGTTACTCGCTTTATGGGCTTCAACTTCGACAATATGTTGGTCTTCGCACACTCATTTACCTTTGATTTTTTCCATACCCACGTTTCCTGTCGGGCCACAACTTGCTATGTCTTATTATTTACATTGTTTGTCATTTATAGATAGATCGTTTTAGGTAGTGCCTTATACTCCCAGTGAAATTGTATGATGGTTTCGGCTGTGAACTTAGAGAATTCGCCTTGCTTTAGTAGGATTTCACATTCTTGTTGGTTTGTTTCAATATGGTAATGCCGACCTGTTAAGTGACATAAAGGGAAGCAGATCATATATTTTTATTCCGGTTTGCTTTATACCGTAGGTCATAAGATAGTTGTGAATATTCTTAGTGTTCGCTATGCATACAATTTTCTCTTAATATGTAGACTACTGTTGGGTTTTGCGTCAAGGTATTTTTGTTACTGAGACAACTACTTGCCTTACCACCCGTGATATTGACAAGGCTGTAAATATGCGTACTATTGTATTTCATAGCTTACTATGTGACATTTTACTGTAAATGTAGATTCGTACTCATATATACTAAGCACTTACTCATCTAAAAGATTTTTAGTATTTTATATAGACATATAAAGAAAAAAGAATAATAAGAAAATAAATAAAAAATGACGAGCTTTGTTTCACTGGAGCTCTTGAATGTACAATGTATTTACACGTTACCTTGCAAATCTGTGGTATTAAATAGTTACATTACTAACAAATATTTAGATATGTTTCAGACTATTGTGCTGGATGTACACAGAGATTTGGTTTAACGCCACTAACAAATATTTGCATGTGTTTTAGTCAATTGTTCTGGATGTACACAAAGATTTGATTTAATGCCACTACTTTCGTTTTTATGCTTATGCGGTGTTATGATTACCTGACACTTTCTGTAATCTTGCTTTGTACACCCTTATGTACGACATGCTATGCAAGGGCCTGAAGATGGCAAAATGAATTGCCGAAACTCATTGCTTTCAGAATAAAGTAAAATATCTTGAAATATACGACTGTTGGTGAAGTTTATTGACCCTGAAATGAATTAATATTGAAAATCTGAATCCGGCCGAACACATCTGGGATGTGATTGAAGGCGGTCCCATAGCTCATCGTCCCCTCCCCGGAATTTCGGGGTTTAGGTGACTTGTCTGTGCATAGGGGGTGGTGCCGACTCACTCCGGCGACCTACAATGACCTCATTGCTTCTACGGCCCTACGTGTCGCCGCTATCATCCACGCCAAAGGTAGATGTCCTGGCTATTAGGTAGACGGTCATATTATTCTGGCTGATCAGTGCGTATGGAAAAAACTGACAAGAAGAGGGAGCAGGGTGATACAGCATTTTTTACGCATCAGGAAGAAACCTCTGTGGTACTAGAGATAACTGCTGAGGAAACGCAGAGAATGAAAACTGTGGTGGAAAACAGAGAATGGAACACAGGAGTTCTTGGCAGCCCGCATCAAACTAGTCAGAAGAATGATGACTGAAAAAAATTAAAAATAAATAAAGTAAAAATGAAAGAAAAAAGGGAATTCGTTATCAGAAATGTACCAGTAGATATAAAATAAGTGTAAATGTCGGATCACTTTCATATATATCATTTCATGGAACGCATTCAAACTGAGAAGAGCACGCCGTCACCATTCCTTGTTGTAATTGGCTCAAATGGCTTTAAGCACTATGGGACTTAGCATCTGAGGTCATTAGTCCCCTAGACGTAGAGCTACTTAAACCTAACCAACCTAAGGACATCAGATACGTCCATTCCCGAGGCAGGATTCGAACCTGCGACCGTAGCAGCAGCGCGCTTCCGGACTGAAGCGCCTAAAACCGCACGGCCACAGCTGCCGCCTTTGTTGTAATTAAGACGTTACATGTCAGTTTCGTCAGATAATGACACCTTGCGAGAAACTGGCTAATTCGCAGCTTAGGGGTTGACAGTGGCGGTCCACGGACACGTGCCAGTGTTTGTGGACTGGATGCATGAAAGCATGCGTCGGAGGTACATCTTGTGCAGCGAACAGCGTGGTCTTCAGGAGGACAGCTCCTGTGCAGCGTGGAGCACTCCGGCAGAACACATTTCCTCCGCTGTGTGCGGGAGATTTGAAAGTGATCCGAGCTTAAGACTTGCTTTACATCCAAGCGACACATATCCGGAAATCAGTTTCTTACCAAACTTTATCTGCCAAGCACCTACTAGAGCTCGTAGGCGAGTGATATGAATTGTGGAACATATTGTACACTCTTGGAAATTGAAATAAGAACACCGTGAATTCATTGTCCCAGGAAGGGGAAACTTTATTGACACATTCCTGGGGTCAGATACATCACATGATCACACTGACAGAACCACAGGCACATAGACACAGGCAACAGAGCATGCACAATGTCGGCACTAGTACAGTGTATATCCACCTTTCGCAGCAATGCAGGCTGCTATTCTCCCATGGAGACGATCGTAGAGATGCTGGATGTAGTCCTGTGGAACGGCTTGCCATGCCATTTCCACCTGGCGCCTCAGTTGGACCAGCGTTCGTGCTGGACGTGCAGACCGCGTGAGACGACGCTTCATCCAGTCCCAAACATGCTCAATGGGGGACAGATCCGGAGATCTTGCTGGCCAGGGTAGTTGACTTACACCTTCTAGAGCACGTTGGGTGGCACGGGATATATGCGGACGTGCATTGTCCTGTTGGAACAGCAAGTTCCCTTGCCGGTCTAGGAATGGTAGAACGATGGGTTCGATGACGGTTTGGATGTACCGTGCACTATTCAGTGTCCCCTCGACGATCACCAGTGGTTTACGGCCAGTGTAGGAGATCGCTCCCCACACCATGATGCCGGGTGTTGGCCCTGTGTGCCTCGGTCGTATGCAGTCCTGATTGTGGCGCTCACCTGCACGGCGCCAAACACGCATACGACCATCATTGGCACCAAGGCAGAAGCGACTCTCATCGCTGAAGACGACACGTCTCCATTCGTCCCTCCATTCACGCCTGTCGCGACACCACTGGAGGCGGGCTGCACGATGTTGGGGCGTGAGCGGAAGACGGCCTAACGGTGTGCGGGACCGTAGCCCAGCTTCATGGAGACGGTGGCGAATGGTCCTCGCCGATACCCCAGGAGCAACAGTGTCCCTAATTTGCTGGGAAGTGGCGGTGTGGTCCCCTACGGCACTGCATAGGATCCTACGGTCTTGGCGTGCATCCGTGCGTCGCTGCGGTCCGGTCCCAGGTCGACGGGCACGTGCACCTTCCGCCGACCACTGGCGACAACATCGATGTACTGTGGAGACCTCACGCCCCACGTGTTGAGCAATTCGGCGGTACGTCCACCCGGCCTCCCGCATGCCCACTATACGCCCTCGCTCAAAGTCCGTCAACTGCACATACGGTTCACGTCCACGCTGTCGCGGCATGCTACCAGTGTTAAAGACTGCGATGGAGCTCCGTATGCCACGGCAAACTGGCTGACACTAACGGCGGCGGTGCACAAATGCTGCGCAGCTAGCGCCATTCGACGGCCAACACCGCGGTTCCTGGTGTGTCCGCTGTGCCGTGCGTGTGATCATTGCTTGTACAGCCCTCTCGCAGTGTCCGGAGCAAGTATGGTGGGTCTGACACACCGGTGTCAATGTGTTCTTTTTTCCATTTCCAGGAGTGTATATCTTTTCAGAATGGATCACAGTCAACGGGCTAGAAAGAGATGCTTTGACGGCAATAACCGGAACAACGGACGTAGCTTTCCAAACCACACGAAAAGCTGCCTTCCCACAACCATAAAACTTCATATTAAGAACGTTGTTATAAATGTATCTGTCCGGATAATCTTACCCACTCTGAAAGATGTTTGCTACCATAATTATAAAGAGGAAAGAAAGGTATTGCACAATGTGGTCGGTCCAAGTTGTGTAGGCTACATAGCTATATTTACGTAAGTAATATAGAAGAATTATGTATTCCAAATCAGAAAAAAAGATCGAAGTGATATGTAGATGCACAGTTCGGTTTTTGTGCCCACGTAAGAAGAACGTAGAACTCTTAATGATGAAACGATTGATCAATATCCTTGACGGGAAATCTAAAACAAGCATACCGTAGTACACGAACGTCAGAAGGACGTCCAGGAGTATGTGTACTGTAAGACAGCATTTCTATAGATATTTTTTTTTTTGTGTGTGTGTGTGTGTGTGTGTGTGTAGAATTTTGTGCACGCTTGTGCAAAAGAAAACTGTGGTTGATGTATTGTCATATGGCAATATTTACAGTATCCGTACAAATGAACGAGGGCGCGGCCTTCAGTTTTTCTTCGAGGGTAGCTACGAGATGCCTGGCTGTTCGCTTTTGTCCTTTACCATCCTTATCTTGCCATCTAACCATCGTTCTTTATAGCTCTGCATAATTTCTAATATTGTGAACAAATTTTCGTTAAAAATGTCATCGAATACTTTATAAAATACCAGTCAACGTGTTTATGTTAATAGTCATTGTGCTATTAGTTCGATTTGTTGGCTACTTTGTGGGAAAGGCGCAATACCTCGATGTGCACTGAACCGTTATTAGCATAAATTGGATACTAATTTTCAATATCTATTCCTCTTGTGGTACAACCTGAACCAGCAGTCAGTGAAAGAAGCAGTCCGACAATTTTTACTGCTCATACAGCGTACAGCGGCTATCAATCGCCACATGCAATTCACATTTTCAAAAATTCCACTCGTCACCATCTTTAGGAGCGGTACTCCCATCACCATTCAGGGAAAATTACAACCTGGATTCTTACACTGCTTCTGAGTTAATTCTGTGAGTGAAGATGGAAGCTAACTCACAGGACAAACAAGAAAAAATATGAAACTTCCTGGCAGATTAAAACTGTGTGCCCGACCGAGACTCGAACTCGGGACCTTCGCCTTTCGCGGGCAAGTGCTCTACCATCTGAGCTACCGAAGCACGACTCACGCCCGGTTCTGGAAACATCCCCCAGGCTGTGGCTAAGCCATGTCTTCGCAATATCCTTACTTTCAGGATTGCTAGTTCTGCCAGGTTCGCAGGAGAGCTTCTGTAAAGTTTGGAAGTTAGCAGACGAGATACTGGCAGAAGTAAAGCTGTGAGGACCGGACGTGAGTCGTGCTTCGGTAGCTCAGATGGTAGAGCACTTGCCTGCGAAAGGCAAAGATCCCGAATTCGAGTCTCGGTCCGGCACACAGTTTTAATCTGCCAGGAAGTTTCATATCAGCGCACACTCCGCTGCAGAGTGAAAATCTCATTCAAGAAAAAATATCTTTGGGACAGCCTAGGATATAATACCATTCAATAGGCCACGCCTTTGATGAAACGAAATCGGATGCGAATAACTGATCTCAATCACTTGCTTTATAAGAAAATACGTTGTTCATCGTAATAAAAGATGGTTATGCTGTAAAATGACAGGCTTTGGACCACTACACAAAATTGCTTGAAATAATCGGTGCTTTTAGATATTAATCCTTTTCCTTTCATTTATCTTCATCAGTTTTCTTCGTGTGACTAAAGTTTCCGTAACTGGTCTTTCTTCGTTTTTTTTTAGAAATTATCCCCAGTTTTGTTGACATGTATTGGGAATGATAACCATCTCTTACTCGCAGACATATTATAGGTGTTGGGGTCGTTGATTTCAATTAACTACTCCATCAAAGCCTCAGACCAGAAAAGTCTTCGTCTTTATTTTGATACATTTTAGGAAAGTCTTTTGGAAGTAATTGAGTATTTCAGTCGTAGCAGGGGGGAAAACTATCACGCTTCTGACAACTACGAGAGGGGTTCAATAGCAATGCAAAAAATTTTTTCTGAAAGTGCTTTGGTTCCATTTAGGATTTCAATACACCATACTATTTCCGACTCTTTTTGATATAAAACCATATTTTTCAACGTAAACTCCGTCCACTGTGATGGTATTACGACACCTTACCGGTCAACCTATATATCCGCATGGTACCACTCTAATGGACGATGTCACTGCTGCACGAATAGCCTCCCCAATTCCCACGTACAGCTTCCCACGGGGTTCATCCTTCATTGGATCAAACTGATGTAAGACGGAAGGTGGGCTCTAGGTCTGCTGAGGGAGAACAGTCCAATGAAGTGTTCTGAGCTCCTCTCGAGTATGCAGAGTCCTTGCGCTGTCTTAGAGAAGTTTTTTGCATTTTGTGGGGACGACCACTCTGAAGTCGTTCCTTCAATTTCCTGAAAGTAGCGCAATACACTTCACAGTTGGCCATCAAACAGAATAACCTCTTCAGAGTCTCAGAAGATAGTCGCCATGAATTTTCGAGTTGAGTGTGTGGTTTTGAACTTTCCCTTCGGAGGAGAGAGGGTTTGGCACCACTCGATGGATTGCCGTTTTGTTTCCAGTTCGAAGAGATTAACCCTTGTTTCATCGCCTGCAGCTGTGTTCGACACAAAATTGTCATGATCAATTTCGTAACCCACAAGTAGTTCCCCTCACATCGGTTTTCATTGCTCTTTATTGTCTTCCGTTAGGCGGTAAGGAACGCAGAGGTCACGCAACATTGAGTACCCCAAATGGTGGACGTGTGGTTCAGCATCTCCAATAGAGACGTCTAGTTGAGCAGTGAAGACAGACTAGTAGAATACAAATCACATCTTTCAGCCATTAAATTTATATGTTAAAAAATGACGAAATTCCTCCAGCTGTATTAAAGTGTTGGTTTCATTGGCAACTAGTTTCGATGTTGTTACAACATCTTCTTTAGGCCCATACTTGTTGACAGCAACCGTATGCGTCTAACACTAGTAGTCAGTGGGGAGATAGGTGTGTTCCATGCGGAATCCAGGTAGTAACTCACCACTGACTCACTATCTCACCACTGACTCACTATCTCACCACTGACTACTAGAGTTAGACACATACGGTTTCTGTCAACTAGTATGGGCCTGAAGATGGTGTTGTAACAACATCGAAACTAGCTGCCAATAAAAGCAATACCTTAATACAGCTGGAGGAGTTTCGCCATTTTCTAACATATATTATACTAGTTGATGACCCAAGTCGTCCGTTCCAATTATGGATATACTGCCAAGCAACTGACTACTCTTTATTCAAGTAATGACGAGTACGACAGTGATTGTGTAGGTCAGGCCATGTCAACGTAGAAACGAAGGCGTAAAAATCACAGTATTCGCTGGCGCCAAGAGGACGTTTTGCTCTGTTGTGGACGATGTTTTTTTTTTTTTTTGTCATCAGTCTACTGACTTGTTTGATGCGGCCCGCCACGAATTCCTTTCCTGTGCTAACCTCTTCATCTCAGAGTAACACTTGCAACCTACGCCCTCAATTACTTGCTTGACATATTCCAATCTCTGTCTTCCTCTACAGTTTTTGCCCTCTACAGCTCCCTCTAGTACCATGGAAGTCATTCTCTCATGTCTTAGCAGATGTGCTATCATCCTGTCCCTTCTCCTTATCAGTGTTTTCCTCATATTCCTTTCCTCTCCGATTCTGCGTAGACCCTCCTCATTCCTTACCTTATCAGTCCACCTAATTTTCAACATTCGTCTATAGCACCACATCTCAAATGCTTCGATTCTCTTCTGTTCCGATTTTCCCACAGTCCATGTTTCACTACCATACAATGCTGTATTCCAGACGTACATCCTCAGAAATTTCTTCCTCAAATTAAGGCCGGTATTTGATGTTAGTAGACTTCTCTTGGCCAGAAATGCCTTGTTTGCCATAGCGAGTCTGCTTTTGATGTCCTCCTTGCTCCGTCCGTCATTGGTTATTTTACTGCCTACGTAGCAGAATTCCTTAACTTCATTGACTTCGTGACCATTAATCCAGATGTTAAGTTTCTCGCTGTTCTCATTTCTAGTACTTCCCATTACCTTCGTCTTTCTCCGATTTACTCTCAAACCATACTGTGTACTCATTAGACTGTTCATTCTGTTCAGCAGATCATTTAATTCTTCTTCACTTTCACCCAGGATAGCAATGTCATCAGCGAATGGTATCATTGATATCCTTTCACCTTGTATTTTAATTCCACTCCTGAACCTTTCTTTTATTTCCATCATTGCTTCCTCGATGTACAGGTTGAAGAGTAGGGGCGAAAGGCTACAGTCTTGTCTTACACCCTTTTTATACGAGCACTTCGTTCTTGATCGTCCACTCTTATTATTCCCTCTTGGTTGTTGTACATATTGTATATGACCCGTCTCTCCCTATAGCTTACCCCTACTTTTTTCAGAATCTCGAACAGCTTGCACCATTTTATATTGTCGAGCGCTTTTTCCTGGTCGACAAATCCTATGAAAGTGTCTTGATTTTTTTTAGCCTTGCTTCCATTATTAGCCGTAACGTCAGAATTGCCTCTCTCGTCCCTTTACTTTTCCTAAAGCCAAACTGATCGTCACCTAGCACATTCTCAATTTTCTTTTCCATTCTTCTGTATATTATTCTTGTAAGCAGCTTCGATGCATGAGCTGTTAAGCTGATTGTGCGATAATTCTCGCACTTGTCAGCTCTTGCCGTCTTCGGAATTGTGTGGACGATGCTTTTCCGAAAGTCAGATGGTATGTCGCCAGACTCATATATTCTACACACCAACATGAATAGTCATTTTGTTGCCACTTCCCCCAGTGATTTTAGAAATTCTGATGGAATGTTATCTATCCCTTCTGCCTTATTTGACCGTTACTTGAAGCGAACTCGTAGCAGTACAAGCACCGGAGACGATCTTCTATTTTCTCTTGCGTAGGTGGGAGACGTCTTTCTGGAAGCAGACCGCATTTGGACGACGGAGTTTACTTGCGGACTGCGGTGACACTTGGACGTGAGAGACACTCTCCACTTCGATGTGTCACTTTTGGTAAGGAGGCGGGTTTGGTGGACACTGTCGTGTGACATCTATCTGAAACACATGCATAGTGGTGAGAACAGCTGGTGGCATCAGCTTATTAGGGCAGAACAGTGTTAAATGTTTCTTAATGTTTCAATAAATTAACGCAGTCTTTTCACGCCTCAGCGGAGGTTGCTTGTAATCTCGGTTGGTCTTTCCGGTACGACCATGTTATCACTGGTTTCGTGTTGTGGCTACGTTATGTGGTGTTAATACGTGTCTCCCTGTTCTGCGCTCATAGGTAACACACTGCGTCTAGTACACGTCCACCGCGGCGCTCGGGGGCCACAGCACCAACCTACGAAACCTGAAGATGGGCTTTTTAGAGCCCGAAACCGGTCGTGTTATAATGAAACAACTTTGCAATTGAAGCGGTATTTTCAAACTCTGGTATAATTCCCAGTTGCGGATGTTCTTCCTACAGGATCGTTTGTACTTCAAGAATTGGTTTGCACCAATCCCGTCTCGCTGTTGAATTATCTTTTGCACCTGTGCCACTGCCAGTGTAACTTAGTTTCATGTCCCATTTTGACGTTTCTGTGCTCCTTAAAAAAAATTTCGTGTCCTTTTTTTTACTTTGTACACTCAAAAAATTTATAACAATTTTTGCTATTTACCTGGACCAAGCTTATCGTTTCCAAATTATTGAATCATTTACATTAAGCAAGTTATCAGTAAATTACTGGAATATCAGTGTCTGGAATTCAACGATAAGGTTATGTTAGGTTATGTTATGTTATGTTAACCGTCCCCGGCGCAGCCGCAGTGGTCCGCAACCCCACGACGACTACCGCAGTCCACTTCACCCCTCCGCCGCCCCATACCCAACCCAGGGTTATTGTGCGGTTCGGCCAGCGGTGGACCCCTCCAGGGTTACGTCTCACACGAGGCGAGTGTAACTCCTATGTCTGCGTGATAATGGTGGTGTACGCGTACGTGGAGAACTTGTTTGCGCAGCAGTCGGCGACATAGTGTAGCTGAGGAGGATGGAAAACCGCCTGAAAACCATCCACAGACTGGCCGGCTCACCGGACCTCGACACAAATCCGCCGGGCGGATTCGTGCCGGGGACCAGGCGCTCCCTCCCGGCCGGGAAGGCCAAGCGTTAGACCGCACCGCCAACCGGGCGGGTAACGATAAGGTCCCTTTCTTATAAACTGCGTTAATTTGACCCAGATTTCTGGCTTGACGAACGATCTGCCGTACTAAGGCAATCGACTTGGGGCTCACACCGATATTTCACATGTTTAAGAAATAAAGAGAGGTTAGGAAAGATCCGCTGTCGTGGGACGTATGTCTCGATTTCAAAGTAATAATTTCGCACCGGACCTCGACAGCAATCTGCCGGGCGAATTCGTACAGGGGATGGGCACGCCTGACAGCTCAGGAAGCAGTGTGTTAGACAGCGCGGCTAGCCAGGTGGGGTATGATGGAATATAGTCGAATTAAATCAGGTGATGTTGGGGGAGTTAGATTAGGAAACGAGACACTTAAAGTACTACCGAGTTTTGTTATTTGGGCATCAGAGGAAGTGATGATCGCTGAAATAGAGAGTATATAAAAAGAAGAGTGGCAATGGCAAGGAAAGCGCTGCTGAAGCAATTTGTTAACATTGAATATAGATGTAAGTGGTCTGAAGTCTATTCTGAAGGTACATGTATAGAGTGTAGCCATGTATGGAAGTAAATGTCGTGTGACTAGGGCCTCCCGTTGGGTAGACCGTTCTCCGGATGCAGGGCTTTCGACTTGACACCCCTTCGGTGACTTGTGCGTCGATGGGAATGAAATGATGATGATCAGAACAACACAACACCCAGTCCCTGAGCGGAGAAAATCTCCGACCCAGCCAGAAATCGAACCCGGGACCTCAGGATTGAAATTTTGTCGCTCTGAGCACTCAGCTACCGGGGGCGGAGATGTATGGAAGTGAAACATGGATGATAAACAGTTTAGACAAGTCGGGAATAGAAGCTTTTGAAATGTGGTGCAGCAGAGGAATGCTGAAGATTAGAAGGGTAAATCACGCAACTAATGAGGAGATACTGTATAGAATTAGAGAGAAGAGAAATTTGTGGCGCTACCTGACTAAAAGGAGACATCAACGAATGATCAATTTAGAATTGGAGGGAAGGGGGGAGGTTAAAAATCGTAGGGGAAGAAGAGATGAATACAGTAAGCAAAGGTTTACACCGATTAGAGTAGCATGGAGAGCTGCATTGAACCACTCTTTGGACTGGAGACGATGACAACGATCTTAGTGTTTCTTTTCTTTCTGCAATGGAGTAGAGCAGAGAAATACTCGCAGGAGACGTTTATTCTGGTCGACAGCCGCTCAGGATTAGGGATCAGGAAGGAAACTTTATTTAATTTATATTTTAATGAGTCAGATCTCCAACAAGTTTAATGTATACTGCCGATGCCATATAACATGACCTTGCCATTGTTCTGTCATAAAATTCACTTATTTGAAAAGTGCTAAAGGCAATAATATCTCTTTCATTAAAGCTCTCCAGTCCTCCAACTGAAGTAACTTTGTCTCCAGGGTAATGTACTACAGCAACTGTCACCCATCCATTACCATGTTCATTATCGCCTGCCTTATCAACTGTGAAGTTGAAAACAGTACACATAAACACTGAAGGGCCCTGTAAAAACACTTGACCATTAACAGGTTGGACCACTAAGTCAACGTCATCAACTGCCTTATAAACAGTAGGACGCGAACGTCTTCTTATCTACCTGCAATGAAGTAAAGCAGAGAAATACACGCAGGAGACGTTTATTCTGGTCGACAGCCGCCCAGTACGGAGCAGTATTCCACAGTAACAGTAAAAATCGCTCTCTGAACGTGCCCTGAAATCTGGCGGTGCTGAAAGCGAAGGCAGCGACCGCAACGATACGCTCGCACCGGCTGTACATCGGCGACTTCATCACGGCAGGCTAGCAGCAGCGGCTGGTTGTAACAATAAAAGGGAACGCTAACAGCAGCCATTTACGTCCGCCGTTAGCAGGCCGGATGGCCCGCGGTGCGGTCCCGCATGGGGCAAAGAGCGACGGCAGTCTCAGGGCGGTAGGGGGTGAGTCCACCCCCCCCCCCCACCCCCCCGGCTTCCACCATTCTTCCAACGCAGAATGGTTGCGCTAGCTCTGCAAGGGAAAGGGCGGCGTGAAACTCCGGCACGAAATTAAAGTTTTAATCTAGATCTGTATACCGGGATTATTCGGGCACAGGTGCGTGTGAGCTGAGAGAGAAGCTACGTGCTGGTGCGTGGGTTAGCGTAGGAGGAATTGGGGAAGGTGTGAGGGAGCGCGTCCTCCTGGGTGGAGGGTGGCTGTGAAGCAGAGGGGTGGCTTTTTCAGGGAGCAGCCTGGGGCCGCTACCTCGGCGTCTTAATTGAGGCATCTCCTCTCCCTCCCGCATGGAAGGAGTTGGGCGTCTTCCTGCGTAGCGAATCTCGTTTGAGACTTTACCTCGGCCCAGTGGATAACGTTTTGTTTCGCGTTAGCTGCTGTGGTTCTAACAGGGTGTTACGAGCGGTGTGACGCCTGCCCCCACCCCTACTCTTCATACCCGCAACTGTCATTTGAAGAGTAACTTTGCAAAAGGCGTAATGTCACACAAAGTAAAATTTTCTTGGGACCTTATACCACAGAAGCATTTTATTAATTTTTTTCGAATTTTACACCAAATATTCAGCCGGGGCTGCTTATAAAACTGCCTTATTAGCTGATTTTGTTTTTTTAAAAAATAGAACAGTCTTGGTGCATCGTATCACGTGCAAATGTGAAACGCTTCATTAAAGCAATATTTTCGCAACCAAGATTGTATCAGTGAAAACTAATTTTTACCACGCGACCAGATGGAGAGCGAGATGTTTTATAGGTCAATCTCTTGTTCCCCTTTCGATGTATGAGGAGCTATGTGATGTACTAAAAGGAGCGTGTTGTACACAATTACTGTACCACATGACCAGATGGAGAGCGAGATGTTATATAGGTCAATCTTTTGTTCCACTTTCGATGTATGAGGATCTATGTGATGTACTAAAAGGAGCCGGTTGGACAATATACTTTGATCCAATTTACTTTGGGCATGGCTGAAATGACTCTAAGCACTATGGGACTTAACATCTGACGTCATCAGTCCCCGAGACTTAGAACTACTTCAACATAACTAACTTAACTAACATAAATAACCATCACACACATCCATGCCCAAGGCAGGATTCGAACCTGCGACCGTAGCAGGCGCGTGGTTCCCGACTTAAGCACCAAGAACTGCTCGGCCACAGCGGCCGGCTTGGGCATAGTCCAATTTGATTAGTTATCATTCATATAGCACTGGTAAACCCATTTTGTTTTTCGAAAATTCTCTTTTTAATGCTCAGTAAGGTACTTTAGAAATACAAAAACGGAAACGTGCTCAATTTCCAACAACAGTGTTCTTTTTATTTTTCCGAGATCGAGTTCCCCTTCTAAACAATCACAAGCAGTAACTTGGTCAAGAAGTTCTTTACATGGAACGCTGACAGTCTCGGCCAAAAACGTAAGTACTGTACTTCAATTACTCTAAATGTCTTCCAAATCTGAAACTTTGTAGTTTGTCCTCATCTTCTTTCTTTCCTTGTTTAACCCTATTCACGGATGACGCTTTGGATTTATTTGCTGCTTTGCGAAACGTGTATCCCTGCTTGGTTAATGATAATGAGCACTTTGAAGGATCATCAGAGAAATACCTGAGGTGAGTTTTGATTTTCTCATCAATTACCCTTATATGGTTCTTAAAATGAATCGTTTTGAGAGCACTTATCCCACTGACTGGCTTCAAATTTTTACTTAGTTCCTTATAATCAAACATTTCACAAAGTTTGTCAAAAATCCTTGTTTCATCCACTTCTGCATAAATTTCTGGGTGTGTTTGGACTCAATATTTTTGAAATTTTACGACGTTTCTCTTTTACTCAATCAAAGCTTGGTAATCAGATAAAATGGAGTTCCCTTAAATTGTAAAACAGTGAAGTACATTAATCACATGATCTGAAGATTTTCTAATAAACAAAAAAGACTACAATCAGTGAGCAACAAATATCCACTCACTGTTAAAGTCATCATCTTAGTAGAAGAAAGGTTTGAAATCCGAGTAAGTATTTCTGACGGAAAGAAAACACAACAAAAATATAATGTTGAATACGATTACTAGTAGGTCATTGCTGCTCAGTTAGAAGGTTTCACTTCAGTCCACGGGCCTTCCATTATATTCTGCATTTCTTAACAAACCGAAATAAAAAAAGGAAGAAAGATGATGCAGATTGATTCGTTCATACTAGATAACAGAATGCTACTGTTTGCATTTGCTGCTTTTCTAAATTCTTTTTGAGGCTCTTAGACATACTCGTCATGGAAACAATAGAGGTCGAAAATCACAACTAAAAATTTTTAATTAAAAACAGCCACGACCTAGTGAAGTTATATATTTTTATTCTACAGAATGACCGGTTTCGAGCTCTATGACATCATCTTCAGACTAGCCACTCCAGATGACTGACTGTTGGAGACGGCGGCAAGGAATGAAAAGAAAGCAGTTGATCTTCATTCTGCCCAGAGCGGTACCTTTTGAATCATTAGTCTAACCATATCTTGCGGGTCAAAGCAAGGCTGGCGACCCTTACCTACACTGAATGGTAACATAGCAGGGCAGATATTTCACCCATGTCCACCAATAAACATTCTCTACGAAATAAGGGCAGCAGTTGCTTTAAGTTTCCTATACTGTACCAAAATATGTATTTTTATAATGTTGCCGAAATCTGTTATACATTAACGAAATCTAATACTGATAATGTGTAGCTCATTCCCTGATACATGTGCCAAAAGATTCCAAAAAAATATATTCCTACCACTTAAAACTTATAACACAGTAGGAGAATAGGTGCAAAGTGGTACAGTTTATATGAAGGTCTCCAACTTGTACCACTGGCACTACAAACTGTACAAATAAAAGCTACCTCAACTGTAATAATAAATACAGAAACTTGGCAAGTATGGCTAATATTTGTTTTAATTTTTGCAAACAGATACAGATCCTTTGTGCATGCACGCAAATTTTCTGTCAGGGAGCCGACGATTGGTCGATCGACTGCACCGTCTTGATTTTGGTCTGGGCATTTGCCGAGTTTAGGAGCTCGTGAGCTGCCGGAAACGCGGAGATAGAAGCTCGCGCAGCGTGAACAGAGGAATACTCAACCTGAGTAGACGGAACTCCACAGTCGGATTTTTCCTAGGTATCGAAAAGGCATACGTTCTGGCGTGGCGCGACAAACTTATCCTAAAACTAGTCGATCGAACCCGTCTGCCTGGATGTTACGTGAAGCTGATTGATAGCTTTCTGCAGGACAAATGGTTGAGAAGAAGTCATTACAAAAGACTGTCCCAGCTGGCATTCCACAGGGAGAGATGGTATCGCCATGACTGTTTAATTTATATTTTGGCGACATTCCCACCATTCAGCACATTCCTACCAGTATGTTCGCAAATGACACGGCCTTCCTAACCTCTGGGAGCAACATCGAACAAGTTGTCGACAGCATGCAGCGACAACTTGACGTCACCGAACAGTGGACGAAGAGCAACTAAATCACCCTAAACCCTATGAAAACTGCAGCAGTACTGTTTGAGAAGAAACGGCCGTAACTGAGAATGTGATTTGCCATCAATGGACAGCCAATACCCTGGAATACAAAAACGAAATACCGGGAAGTGATATTGGATAAAGGGATGAATTTTACTCCACACTTAAGGAATCTAAACCCATCAACGAAATGAGCAATGGTAGAACCCTCCATGCTCTACGGCTTGACATCTTGGGGCCTTATGTTGACATCGCAGCGTCTGGCAATTAAACAGATTTTCATATATCTGTCATTCAGGCACTTATACTGAGTTGTGTTCGTTTGGCTGTGAGTTAGGCTGAGTGCGTTTAGGCCATTGGCCAGATGTTAAATTATCACAAGCCTAATTAACGTTTGTTCAGTGTGATAGGAATCAATGTGATGACAGGTGACGTATGTTCTAATCCTGCCCGATTAATTTATATTTTGTAATTATTGTGCTACATGAACTTTATGTTAACTGGAGAGAGTACTTAACTCTTAAAATTACCTTCTTACCCTGTAGCGATGTTACATTGAAACCATGTGGGCACATTTGTTAGTGCAAGGTTCCACACAATTATTTTCATCTTGAGCATGCGGATTTGTATAACGTAGTAATGAAATTTAGTTTTCTGTGCATTTATGTGGTAGGCAGACTGTATCCTGATTATGGTGTTCATATTATGCTGCGTAACGGTGTTCTGTTCGCGACGTTGAATCTGACTATCTGAATTTTGTATGTTGTTAAAAGGTTTTGGTACGGATCATAATCAAACTAGGTAGCAGGTTAAAGGTTTTTAAGGTTCCTGTACTTGAAACAAGGCTATAGGTGTTAGATAGTTTGATGTTAAACTATTCCTTTTGATTTAACAAAGGTATAAGGTTGTATATTGAATATTTCAGTAATTCCTGTGCTGTGCGTTTCAGTTATGGCCAAGTTGTTTTCACAACGGTACACCATTGCCTTGGCTCTGATATTTGATTACTTAAGTGGCGCGAATCCAACAGGCAGTAAAAGTTGCTACCACGGCGTGCTAACCTGTGTGACAAAAGGTATATTTGTTCGTCTGCTATTTCAATCTCTGCGTCAGAAAACTGCGTTGTGTTCTGGGCGCAAGATTAAAATTGGTGCGATTTAGCGTGTGAATTTGGTATGTTTCGGCTGAGGCTAAGCACGTGACTACGTTAAACATCAAACTGAGCCGTTAACTCGCCATTTAGAATAGAGTGACTGGTCACGATTTTAGGAACTGAATTGTAACTTGAAATTGTCTTATGGATCGAATGCTGTATAGTATATGTGACTTCAGATTCTTTGAACATTTCTCTTGGCTAAGACGCCTGAGAAACCTAGAGAGAATAAGCTCTTGTTGCGTGTTGTTATGCCTGAAGCAGCCGTTGCTACCAAAATTTACTTGTAAAGAGGGTCTGCATATTGTTCATTAAGACATTTTGATTTTGTTGTAAATACTTTTGCTGTTTGTTACTATGTTATGAATTTCTTTGACTACAAGCCTGATGCCAATTCTGGAGAAGCCCTCAAGTATTTATTTCTCAATCCTTTTAAATTTTCTAATTTGGATTAATAAAGCTTTTATTGATAAATTATTTAATCCTATTCGAATTTAGTTGCTTGTTTGTCTTGGTGTAAAGTTTAAAAAAAAATGGTTCAAATGGCTCTGAGTACTATGGGACTTAACAGCTGAGGTCATCAGTCCCCGAGAACTTAGAACTACTTAAACCTAACTAATCTAAGGACATCACACACATCCATGCTCGAGGCAGGATTCGAACCTGCGACCGTAGCAGTCGCGCGGTTGCGTACTGAAGCGCCTAGAACCGCTCTCCCACCGCGGCCGGCCGTAAAGTTTAAAGCAGCCGCTACTGCTGATCTCTGAAGTTCGAGTAATCTTTGCTTCATGGCCTTAAAGTAATAAGTACAGTTATATTCTGTTAAGGTGTGATTGGCTGCTAGTCGCGTGTCATGCAAAATTGTTTAATCACCGACCTCTGTAATTTGTCAAGATACCGAGTCTGTTAGATAAATCCTTTTTGTATACTAGCCTCTTCATAATTTTTCAAATTGTTTTTGTTTTCTTTTCCTTAGTTTATGTGAGCCGTGGAGAGCTGGCGCCAGTGTTATTTTGTTCATGTATCGTTGAGATCGATTGTGGTTGAGCTAAGCTATCTTTGCTTTTCGAGTGTCTTATCTTCCAGGTTGGCGGGTGAAATGAGTTGGTTGTTAGCCCTCGACGGATAACCGTCAAGATCTCGTGTCATTCGCTGGCAGACGAGTGTCAATGGCTGCCGAAAGAGCGTGATGACCTGTACACGTTGTGGTGTGAAATTGATTGGGCGTTTTGGCGACATGGGCAGCTTCGAGATACAAGTTCTGTAACTTCGCTGAGAATAAAATTTGAATTGAAGCGGTAAAGCTGTGGAACTCGCCCCCTCGTATTGTGTACGAGATATGAAGTAAGTGGTCGTAATTGTGTTTTGTTGACCGACGCATTCAGAGCCATTTAAATTTTATTATTGTGGTGAGCCTTTTCATAGTCGAAATTTAAGATGGTGTGGAAGAGTTCAGTTGGCCTAGTTAAATGGTGGCCCTTATTTGAAAGTTTTCTCAGAAGTTTTATTAGTGCTTTGTGACTCTTGTAATCAAATGATTTTATGTTGGTGCTTTCAAAGCCTGCACTTCAGTTGTCTATGTGAAAAATAGTTAAGTTCAAAGTTGAGATTTTGTCAGGAGTGTAACGTGTTCCTTTACACGCTTGCCCATGTATCGAGTCAAAGGTTCAGCCCAGTGTTTGTATGTTTCAGAGTTATTGGAATGTCTTTGTGATTCGGGCAGAAACTTTTGATTGTGCCAGCGCCTTGGCAGGGAGTGAAGTGTCGTCCAAGGTCTAGGACTGGCAGTGTTTAAGAAACTGGCCACTATCGGGAGTTGTTAACATATCGCCTTCTAAAGTTTAGTATTTATCTTCCTTCCGCCAATGCGGGTTAAGTTGGTAGATACATAAATATATATTGTATGTAACCTGTTCGTACACTCCTGGAAATTGAAATAAGAACACCGTGAATTCATTGTCCCAGGAAGGGGAAACTTTATTGACACATTCCTGTGGTCAGATACATCACATGATCACACTGACAGAACCACAGGCACATAGACACAGGCAACAGAGCATGCACAATGTCGGCACTAGTACAGTGTATATCCACCTTTCGAAGCAATGCAGGCTGCTATTCTCCCATGGAGACGATCGTAGAGATGCTGGATGTAGTCCTGTGGAACGGCTTGCCATGCCATTTCCACCTGGCGCCTCAGTTGGACCAGCGTTCGTGCTGGACGTGCAGACCGCGTGAGACGACGCTTCATCCAGTCCAAAACATGCTCAATGGGGGACAGATCCGGAGATCTTGCTGGTCAGGGTAGTTGACTTACACCTTCTAGAGCACGTTGGGTGGCACGGGATACATGCGGACGTGCATTGTCCTGTTGGAACAGCAAGTTCCCTTGCCGGTCTAGGAATGGTAGAACGATGGGTTCGATGACGGTTTGGATGTACCGTGCACTATTCAGTGTCCCCTCGACGATCACCAGTGGTGTACGGCCAGTGTAGGAGATCGCTCCCCACACCATGATGCCGGGTGTTGGCCCTGTGTGCCTCGGTCGTATGCAGTCCTGATTGTGGCGCTCACCTGCACGGCGCCAAACACGCATACGACCATCATTGGCACCAACGCAGAAGCGACTCTCATCGCTGAAGACGACACGTCTCCATTCGTCCCTCCATTCACGCCTGTCGCGACATCACTGGAGGCGGGCTGCACGATGTTGGGGCGTGAGCGGAAGACGGCCTAACGGTGTGCGGGACCGTAGCCCAGCTTCATGGAGACGGTTGCGAATGGTCCTCGCCGATACCCCAGGAGCAACAGTGTCCCTAATTTGCTGGGAAGTGGCGGTGCGGTCCCCTACGGCACTGCGTAGGATCCTACGGTCTTGGCGTGCATCCGTGCGTCGCTGCAGTCCGGTCCCAGGTCGACGGGCACGTGCACCTTCCGCCGACCACTGGCGACAACATCGATGTACTGTGGAGACCTCACGCCCCACGTGTTGAGCAATTCGGCGGTACGTCCACCCGGCCTCCCGCATGCCCACTATACGCCCTCGCTCAAAGTCCGTCAACTGCACATACGGTTCACGTCCACTCTGTCGCGGCATGCTACCAGTGTTAAAGACTGCGATGGAGCTCCGTATGCCACGGCAAACTGGCTGACACTGACGGCGGCGGGGCACAAATGCTGCGCAGCTAGCGCCATTCGACGGCCAACACCGCGGTTCCTGGTGTGTCCGCTGTGCCGTGCGTGTGATCATTGCTTGTACAGCCCTCTCGCAGTGTCCGGAGCAAGTATGGTGGGTCTGACACACCGGTGTCAATGTGTTCTTTTTTCCATTTCCAGGAGTGTATATGAACCTGTTTCCTTAAACATTACATTACAATTGACAACTGGCTAAACCTTAAGCTGTATAGCATCCGCTAAGTTTCATGCGCAGCTCTTTCTAGTAATTTTTTTATTAACACGTCTGAGCACGTGAACATTTATTTTTAAAGATCAGTTCAAAAATAGTTCAAATGGCTCTGAGCACTATGGAACTCAACTGCTGATGTCATTAGTCCCCTAGAACTTAGAACTAGTTAAACCTAACTAACCTAAGGACATCACAAACATCCATGCCCGAGGCAGGATTCGAACCTGTGACCGTAGCGGTCTTGCGGTTCCAGACTGCAGCGCCTTTAACCGCACGGCCACTTCGGCCGGCTTTAAAGATCAGTGTTCCTGCTGTAGTTTAAGTGGTTCTCTCATGTTATGTAATTGATCTTAGCTTAGCACTAGTGTTCATGTGTCATTTAGTCACCCTTTACTGGTAATTCTTTTTATTATACGTATTTTGAGCGAAATCCTATATGGGAGTTTGAATTTCCGAAGTTTGTCAGTAATTCTGTTTTCTTAATAAGGGACTGTTTCAGTGTCGAGTAGGTTGGGTTTCCAGCTGTACTTGCAGAGCTTTATCTAGTGGCTCGACCACAATTTGCAATTCTCAAATTTCTTAAAAGGTGTAATGTCAATAAATTGTGTTAATTACAAATCGTGAGTAACAACCATGATTCCATCTCGTTTCCTCTTTTATGGTATTTAAGATATGGTGTGTAAGTGTGCTACGAGTAAGGAAATCATTTACCAACGTTCATTTTATTGCAGTACCAACACATTATTTTACTCTTGTTTTCTTGCTCAAGAAAAAAAGTTAGAAATATAAGACAATGGATTGCAACATGCAAAATTGTAAAATGTACGAAATGCTTTTTAAAATAGGCAGCAGGCCTTTGAGTATGCTGTAAATGAAATGAAAATGAACTGCATCAAGCCTATCAGTAAACACGAAATACCGAAATGTTCACTCAGACAGTCTAAGACAGAATACGTTTCAGGTGCGTTCCTCAGGGTTACTTTCCATCCTGACTGGGTGCAGAAGACTTGCCAGTGTACTGTTTCTCCCGGGTGGACTTGGGTTTAAAAAAATGTGAACTAAATATTACGATAAATTTTATAAATAATCGACAAGTACGCCAGAGAAGAAGAGTTAGAACTACAATGGACATGTTATCACATGGACTCTTGCGCTTCTATGCATGAACTATCTTTCCTTTGTCATTCGCTTATCTTATCTGCTTGGATTCGGACCTAAGAGGACGTTCTTGTGTAAAGCTCATCTTGCTGTACCAGCTGATAATGTAAGTTGTACTTAAAACCCGAAACATATAATGGTTATTTTGTCAAAAGAAATTGTGTAAGTGGTCAATCTGTTGTGAGTCTGATACTTAGACTGCCTTAAGTATATATGTGTGGTGTCACCGCCAGATACCACACTTGCTAGGTGGTAGCCTTTAAATCGGCCGCGGTCCATTAGTATACGTCGGACCCGCGTGTCGCCACTATCAGTAATTGCAGACCGAGCGCCGCCACACGGCAGGTCTAGAGAGACTTACTAGCACTAGCCCCAGTTGTACAGCCGACTTTGCCAGAGATGGATTACTGACAATTACGCTCTCATTTGCCGAGACGATAGTTAGCATAGCCTCTAGCTACGTAAATTGCTACGACCTAGCAAGGCGCCGTATTCAATTGATATTTATTATGTGAAGCATGTATCATCAAGAGCGATGTTCTACAATTATGGATTAAAGTTAAATATTACAAGAATTTCGTACTTTATTGCAATTCTCAAGACATTGTCCTGTTCCAGACCTTACGTCGGTCTGCGTGTATTTAAAGGCGTGCTTTTCGGCCTCCTGTAGCAACACGGTGTTGGCTCTTGAGTCAACACTACAATATGTGCCTTAACAAAGAATTTTCATCGTTAGGTGCCATCTTAGGAAAATCATTAATATTTTTCTTTTATGTCATCTACGAGACGTGCCGTCGGTTAAGACAATTAACTTTATTTCAGATCCCACGAGACCGGAGGCAGCTACTAATAATTATACAATTTTATTTACAGATTTTCTTTATATAACGAGATAACATCCCAGGCAGAAAAGGTCTGGTCACAGGGTTCCAGTTCCATTATAGGATTTCGTTTGTAGATGCTACTCTTGTTATCTTATATTGGGGAATCGAGACGAAACCACGATAAGTTACGTACACCGAACAGACTTGGCAAATATTCTCTGGTGCAATAAGCACACGACTTCTCACGAGCCTGGAATAATATCTGTAGTGTTGGGAAATAAGAAAAAGACAATTAATTATCGACGAATACGTAACTATCCTGAGAACTTAGCTAGTTTACTGAGAGCTTATACACGTGGGGCTAAATTAAATAACATATTACACTGTTAATATTATTCCTACATTAGTTATTTCTCTTTTATGCTGAGCAATTGCATTAATGTGTGTTTGTTTTTTATAGAAGCCACGGCTCATATTTTATTTTATACATTACACTAATAGTCACAAAATAATAAAAAATTTTATCTATTAACATTACACCAGCCAGGCAGAGGCGCCCGTTCCGAACCTGACGGCACCCGCTACCGGCAACAAAACCGACACAGGTGGAACAAGAAGCAAGCTGACGACTAAGACAGAACGGGGAAAAAAAGTGAATAAGTCAGGTGTAGGTTGAAACGACACAAAGGGGCAGCTTTGCCCACCCCCTTCCCTCATTTATTTGCTCGAATGGCCGTAGGCTCCAGACGTGTGATCACAAAGTCAGAGCAAAGGGAAACAATGAGGATTGTGTGTGCACTCGTTATTGGCAACAATATATACGTCCCAATCTGGGGTGTCCCTGGAATTTGTTGATTACGCAAATTTCGGCCCTGCTTTGCGACTTCGCCCACTGTTAAAGTACGGAACACGAGACTTTAACAGACCATACATAAGGTGAAAGAAAAGGATCTCAAAAAGTTCTCGACCTATTTACTGCAAATTTTTCCACGATACTCTACTAAACATTTGGACAGACACTGGCTACATATTTTTTTTAATAATAATGTAGTGTTAAAACTGACTGCACGAAAGTGAATGTTGTGCTGTGCTGTGAAAATGTGCAGTTTCGTGTACTTTGGTTCAAATAGCTCTGAGCGCTATAGGACTTAACATATAAGGTCATCAGTCCAACCTAAGGACATCATACACATTCATCCCCGAGGTAGGATTCGAACCTGCCACCGTAGCTGTAGCGCGGTTTCAGACTGAAGCGCCTAGAACCGCTCGGCCACAACGGTCGGCTCGTGTTTTTTTCTGGCAGTCATTTTTAACAGTGACAGCATTTAATTTACACAATCAGACAAATTTTCCAATATATAAAATTTTACAGTGCTCCAAAATTTGTATATTAAGAATGTCCTGTTCATGGGATATCGACTTACATTTCGATTACTACTAGCAAGGTCGCCCATACCTAGGGAAAAGAACAGCAGTTCCTTGCCCCCTGCCCCCCAGCTCCCGGCCAAAATAATTGGTGTAATCATGTGCTTTTCTTTCAAGAAATTGACTTGATGATCGGTATTAGGTACGTTTTAACAGGTTCATAACTGGAATTTTGTACGAGTACTTTCAAGTCGCCATTCGTCTTCCAACTCTAGCATGCCCTACCCCCACTATATAAAGTATCGCATTGGCGCCCTTGCCTGCTACACAATCTGAATCCCCCGAAACTTTCGCAGACTGACACTATCTGAAATAATGACATTGACCCTACTTTGCTCACAGATGCACTGGAACTTTATTAATCTTTTGAACAAAGACACAAGCCTTTCCTTTGAAAAGAAATGCCATCTCCATTTCTGCGACAACAGTCACTGACGTAGCCTGGTCTGACCAAATATGGTATCACTGACGATTGGTCTAGTTTACCTTGGTAGTGTGGTCACTCACAAGCTGGGAAATGTTTTTACATAGACATACTCTGTGGTTGGTGCACTCTTGACGACTCAGAAGTTTGCACTCAGTCCCAAAGTACCAGTTTCCGAATGGTAGGCTACGGGTGTGGCAAGTATAAAGACCGGAAAGTAATGCTCGCTCGGCGAAATGAACTCTGATTGAGAGACCATGTAGTATCCAGTATTAAGCCGAGACAGAGGCGATTCTAGAATTCGGTCGGGTGGGGGCTAATGGTGGGGGAAGGGGGTTTGGGTGAATGGAATATTGCTTAACAACTGGAGAGTCCTCCACCGACGAATTGGTAAAATGTGGTGTTGCTTAAAGTAGTGTTTGGTAACTGTTTTGGAGTTAGGATAAAGAAAACTTATTTTAACATGAGAGATATTGTAAATTAATTAAACCATAGAAAAGGTCAACTTACAATAAATAAGTTTTCATTAATTTTCTGGATAAAGATGATGACATCAATGTAAAAACTTGAACTTGACATGAATATAAAAAAAAATTCTATAACAAAATTCACTGGTTATTTCGGTCTTCTGCCCAATTTGTCATGCTCATTAGTCTCTGTTTCTTGCACTGATTATGTTAATGATATTTTCAATGTCCACATCTTTTTCTTTATCGATATTAGCAAGAACCAATCCATTTAGTCTCACCCACCCCGTTGTGTTATGCAAGAATAGTCCCAAATATTTGAACTAAAACATATACATTTGGGAAAAACTACTTGTCACAGTTCTTTCAATCTTCAGTTCGTGTTTCAGTTCTTTTACTTTCATCTACCCACCTTTTCTTCCATAGTTTCAGCTCTCCTTCTGAATTTGTTCAAGTAATATATTCGCTGATATCCGCTTTTACCCAGTGTAATATGAAACTCCATTGGGAGGGACGGGGGATATAGCCCCCAAAGCCCACTCCATGCCACCGCCCTTGAGCCCAGAGAACCCTGAACTGTAGACTCCCAATATTTACTGGCAGAAGAGCTGGCAGGCAGCACCCTATAACGCCATCTGACAGAAGAATATCGGGGTATCGTGGCTTGCGGAAGGGAAATAGTGCTGACAATAGTATCGCTATATATGACCACCTGGTCCTGTGGCAGCTGCTGGAGGTTAATGACATACTGACAAGCTGGGAACCCTTGGTACATCGCAGTGTGGTTCGTGGCTGAAATCAAAGCACAGCATGATAACGTACGATTTGTTACATCGATACTATAATGCCAAAATGTTAGTATGCTTATTTTTGGAAATGCTTCACTAAGCTGAAACCAGACTTCTGTAAATTCTAATGATACATTCCACTAGTGCAACTTTAAAACAAATAGAGCACTGTATATCTACATCTACATCTATATTTAAACTCGGCAAGCCACCCAACGGTGTGTGGCGGATGGCACTTTACGTGCCACTGTCATTACCTCCCTTTTCTGTTCCAGTCGCGTATGGTTCGCGGGAAGAACGACTGTCTGAAAGCCTCCGTGCGCGATCGAATCTCTCTAATTTTACATTCGTGATCTCCTCGGGAGGTATAAGTAGGGGGAAGCAATATATTCGATACCTCATCCAGAAACGCACCCTCTCGAAACCTGGCGAGCAAGCTACACCGCGATGCAGAGCGCCTCTCTTGCTGAGTCTGCACTTGAGTTTGCTAAACATCTCCGTAACGCTATCACGGTTCCCAAATAACCCTGTGACGAAACGCGCCGCTCTTCTTTGGATCATCTCTATCTCCTCCGTCAACCCGATGTACGGATCCCACACTGATGAGCAATACTCAAGTATAGGTCGAACGAGTGTTTTGTAACCCACCTCCTTTGTTGATGGACTATATTTCCTAAGGACTCTCCCAATGAATCTCAACCTGGTACCCGTCTTACCAACAATTAATTTTATATGATCATTCTACTTCAAATCGTTCCGCACGCATACTCCCAGATATTTTACAGAAGTAACTGTTACCGGTGTTTGTTCCGCTATCATATAATCATACAATAAAGGATCCTTCTTTCTATGTATTCGCAATACATTACATTTGTCTATGTTAAGGGTCAGTTGCCACTCCCTGCACCAAGTGCCTATCCGCTGCAGATCTTCCTGCATTTCGCTACAATTTTCTAATGCTGCAAGTTCTCTGTATACTACAGCATCATCCGCGAAAAGCCGCATGGAACTTCCGACACTATCTACTAGGTCATTTATATATATTGTGAAAAGCAATGGTCACATAACACTCCCCTGTCGCACGCCAGAAGTTACTTTAACGTCTGTATACGTCTCTGCATTGATAACAACATGCTGTGTTCTGTTTACTAAAAACTCTTCAGTCCAGCCACACAGCTGGTCTGATATTCCGTAGGCTCTTACTTTGTTTATCAGGCGACAGTGCGGAACTGTATCGAACGCCTTCCGGAAGTCAAGGAAAATAGCATCTACCTGGGAGCCTGTATCTAATATTTTCTGGGTCTCATGATCAAATAAAGCGAGTTGGGTCTCACACGATCGCTGTTTCCGGAATCCATGTTGATTCCTACAGAGTAGATTCTGGGTTTCCAAAACGACACGATACTCGAGCAAAAAACATGTTCTAAAATTCTACAAGAGATCGACGTCAGAGATGTAGGTCTATAGTTTTGCGCATCTGCTCGACGACCCTTCTTGAAGACTGTGACTACCTGTGCTCTTTTCCAATCATTTGGAACCTTCCGTTCCTCTAGAGACTTGCGGTACACGGCTGTCAGAAGGGGGGCAAGTATCAAAACTATCTATACTGTAGATTACCACGAAGCCAAGATATTTAGGCAGTCGTCCTCCTTCTGGAACTCTGTGATTAGAAGAACCCTTTGTACATAAAATCCATGATGTTAGGAGGTAACGGGCGAATTGTGGCACCCTGAAAATATTTTAAGTTCGATGAAAGAGACTTGTATGGCAAGAGTGCCAGATGGCAGACTCTTCAAAACCATCATGGCACACTTTTCACAGTTCGTGTAGAAATTAAGAGTAGCCAGATGAATCATGATACCTCAAAAGAAACGTGTACATTACTATTATCTGCACGACGATTCTGATGGTATAATCAGATGTTCAATATCTTTATTAGTTTAAAGGTTAGTATCTGACGGTAAATTATACAAGTAGCACCCAGCAACGAATTTCCAGAATCTAAACGCTTCATCCGATTTCGTCTATCTCTGCTTGCGACATTCAGTTCTAACCAAGTGATAGCCCAGTGAGCTGAAAGCTAGTTTTTGACCAAGTAAAAATAATTTTGCAGAGCAATACAAAGGTGGCGTATTCATTAAACGAGCTTAATGTCAGGAATAGACAATCTCACCCCCGACAGCAGTTGCTGTTATCAGATGAGGAGGTTTCATATCAGCGCACACTCTGCTGCAGAGTGAAAAATTCACGTTGGTACGCCACCCAAGTTGTGGCTAAGCCATGTCTCCACTATATCGTTTCTTTCAGGAGTAATAAAACTCCAGTTGTCTCAGGAGAAATTACATGAAGTTTGGAAGGTAAGAGATCCGGCAGTAGCGAAAGTAAAGCTGTGAGGATAATTGACTCAGAAGAGCAGGTACCCGTGAAATGCAAATAACTCGACTTCCAGTCTCGGTCTGGCAAACAGTTTTATACTGCCAGGACGTTTCACATCAGCTTACTCTCCACTGCTGAGTGGTACATTAATTCTGGAACAATTTGTTAACTGAAACATTATAGGGGGGAGAGTTCCCTGTACAAGATACAGTAGCTACTGACGCATGATATTTTGTGGTCGATGCTGCAGTCTAGTTACTGATTTCAGAGTTTCATTTAGGAATCTCCACTACAGACCTCTATAGTCAGTTTTGGCAATTTTTCCGTTTGTCTTGTTGTTAGACGTGAGGTAGTATTTTGGATAGTTTAGGTAACTGTATTGCGTTCCACAGATTTAAGTGTTGAATAATATAGCAGAGCTACTTGGTATATATTCTTAGTTCTTCAGGTATCGATTTATATGGCGAGTAAAACGCCGTATGCTTTAGCAATCAATATCTACGAAACACGTGGACAGTTAAGCCATAGTTCGTCGGTCGTGTACCATCTTGTACCGCGAAGCACAAGACAGTCAGACCCCACAGATAAAAAGCGGTAAGCCATAGATTACTCATTTCTCACGAGAATTAATTTAATCTCTCGAGATTACAAAAAAAATATGTAAATCACTCCTACAGATTGTGAAAAGTAGGATTACGATGCCAAAACTAGTGACTGTGGAGAATGTACACTAGCAGAAACAACAATTGGAATACATATATATATATATATATATATATATATATATATATATATATATATATATATATATATATGTGTGTGTGTGTGTGTGTGTGTGTGTGTGTGTGTGTGTGTGTGTGTCCATGTATTTCAGTTTGCAGAGGGTATGGAAGTGAGTGGTTGGGGGTACCAAAAATTGTAATGCAAACGTAAATAAAACTCAACGCTGCCAACACAAATTGCATAGTGGATTCTCTGCCTAGCGCATCTCAATATTATTTATAATAATTTAAGGAAAAAATAACAAAAACTGCTCGCGAAAACTGTGACCAGTTCCAAATCAACATTTAAAGGAGGAGTGATTAACATCTCTGTGTGATAACAAAGAACGGGAAAACCTACAAGAAACTTCTCACGACCCTGTATAGTGACGAAAAGACAAAATATGGCGCGGAACAATAAAAGGGATGGAGAAAGAGAAGAAGGTCTACCAGTGTTACAACAAGATTCTCAGTGAAGAAGAAATAATCTAATAGAAGACAAAGGTGAAAATATTAGGGAGACAGATCGAAGAAGGATATTACTCACATAATTTTGCTTTCCATCCTTCATTCCCCACGTCTTCAGTGTAAGCATATAAATTGCCTCACTGTTGGCCTTTGATGAATTTGAAACTGCAAAATGATAAATCTTTGCAAAGTAATGAAGGCCTTTTGGCCAACAAGAATTTCACCAATGGTGTCATTTCATTTGATACCTGCCATGTATCAGAAACAGAAATCTCTGGCATTGGAATCGTCATGTCTAGGACTTCTAAGAGCAATTATTGTCATAGATATGAAGCTAGTTAAATAGGAAGACTGATCATTTCAGTTATCTAGCAAATTAAAATTATAGATAAGTTGATCTCTTTCGCCGGGTATGATTTATCTGAAATACTCAAACAGTGAGCATTTACAGTCACTGACTACCTCATGAGACTTTGCCCTAAGGTCATTACGAAGATCGATTAACAGATGGTTTGTAATCCTCATCTTCAGATCGATACACACATTTTAAAGATTCGAAGAGAATCACACTACTATCAGACTTCAAACAAAACACTATTGCTATAAGGAAACAACGCCGAGTAAGAAACTGAACCGATCTGACAGGTGTAACGCAAACATTGGAAGAAAACGTTCGACTTGGCGTATTCTTCCCGTGAGAACATTCTTACCGTTACCGCTAAAAGTAAAAAAGTAAAACGCTTGGTATATCAGTAACTTGCCACGTTAATTTGAAAGTCCTTTCAACTGACTTCTGGAACCAACGTTTTCTTTCCGTGGATTCTTCAGTTTTTCCTATATTGATAACGAAAATCTGCAAAGAATAATATTCTACGGAATAGACAATTAAATATAGTATTTACGATATTTTCTCGATTGCAACATTTTTAGATATCAATCGAATATTTGTTTCCAGGTACGTGACGATGTTGTACCTTGGAATGTGTATTAACATTTACGAAAATGTTAATTTTTAGCATTAATTTTTCTAATTTTCTAAGAGGGCAACACATGAAAATTGTACGCCACCGTATAGAAACCGGATGCGTTCCTGTAGACTTGTATTCCGAGGGTTCCGTACAAACTTAATTACGTATGTAATGTCGTCTGTAGGTTTTGATGAGGATATATTTCAACTCATACCTTCACCTCTCCCTAGAAAACAGTCGGACAAACAGGCGCGCAACAAACTACAAGAAGTATTTTCGTGTGCTATATTTACAAATCAACAATTTCAGCGTTTTTTACCTTATTTTCACTGTAAAACCTTAGATCTTGCCAAATTTCTGGATTCTAGGTCTAGATGAACGGGATGTATATTACAGGTTTTGATGAGCAACTTTTGAAGTCATAATGACCGTTTCTTTTAATTACTTTGACTCAGCAGTTCAGATTTTGCACACCGCCAAGGGATCGTAGACCTTAGTATACGATACTAATTTCAATTTGATACTTCTGGCCGTTCCTCAGAAATAGAGGTCATAACAAACAGATGTCTAAGGGTAGCGGCTTTGATTAGTAACTAAAACTTAATCGGTCCTGCGTTCAAACCGTGCAACTGATGATCTCTCCATTGGGAAAATATTCCCGGCTAGACCCCCATTCGGATCACCGGGAAGGGACAGCAAAGAGGGAGGTGATCATGAGAAAAAGACTGAATAACCAACGAAAGGATAACGTTCTACCAGGCGAGGTTTGGAATGTCAGAAATTTGAACGTGGTAGGGAAGTTAGATAAGGAAATGTTAAGGCCCAATCTAGATATAGTGGGGTCAGTGAAGTTAAATGGAAAGTACAAGGTAATGACAATAGCAACCGAAATTGGAATAACGAGAGCAGTATTTATATGAACACGATGGTAGGACAGAGAGTGAGTTTCTGTGACCAGTTGAGTGATATTTTAGTTCTCTTCAGAATCGACAGGAAACCGATGGAGAAAGTACATAAGGATATTGAACGGGTAATGCAGTACGTAAAGGAAAATGAAAATGAAAATCTAATAGTCAAGGATGATTGGAATGTGGTTGTAGGGGAAAATACTAGGTAAAGAGGTTGCGAGAATGTGGGATTGGTAGGAGGAATGAGAGAGGAGATATATGTAAGATGTATCCAGGAGCAGGTACAGATTCAGGTCACAATTTAGTAATGATGACCAGTACGCTGCAGTTTAAAAGACTAGTCACGAGATAACAAAATACAAAGAAGTGGGATAAGGAAAGAAAGAGGAATGAAGCGATACGCTTGAAGTTTTCTGAGGCTACAGATACAGCGAGGTGAATACCTAAGCAGGCATTTGCTTGAAAAGTGTAAATCAATAGAAGAAGAAATGACTGTCGGAATGACTGACTCAGCATACAGGGAAGTCAAAACAACCTTCGGCAAAAGTGAAAGCAAGGGCGGTAATATTAAGAACATAATAGGAATTTCAAAAATGGTTCAGATGGCTCTAAGCACTGTGGGACTTAACATCTGAGTTCATCACTCCCTTAGACTTAGAACTCCTTAAACCTAACTAACCTAAGGACATCACACACATCCATGCCCAAGGCAAGATTCGAACCTGCGACCGTAGCAGCAGCGCGGTTCCGTACTGAAGCGCCTAAAACCGCTCGGCCACAGCGGCCGACTGGGAATTCCACTGATAACGGCAGAGGGGACAACGAAAAGGTGGAACGAGTACACTGAACGCCTCTACGAGGGAGAGGACTTTTCTAGTGACGTGATAGAAGAAGTCGACTGTGAAGAGATGTCCCTCATTTTGGAGTCAGAATTTGAAAGATCTTTGGAGGACTTATAATCAAATATGGCAACAATCCATTGAAATTTCTAAGAAGTGAAAATAAAAAGACTATTGACGAATATTGCAGGAACCAAGAAGTGCGAGAATCATCGCACAGTCAGCTTAAAGGTTCATGCATTCAAAATGCAGACAAGAATAATATACAGACGAATAGAAAAGACATTTAATGACCAGAGTGGTAGTTATGAAGTTATGATTGATAATGCAAGCAAGGCTGAAGGAAAATCATGATTTGCCGGTCGGGAAAAACATTCGACAGTATCAAATGGCCCAAAATGTTCGAAGTCTGTGGAACGTAGGAGTAAATTTTAGGGAAAAAATGTAATTTACAGTATGTAAAAGACCCAAAATGAAACAATATCAGAAATAGACCTAGAAAGAAGTGCTCAGATTAAAAAAGATGTAAGACAGGGATGTAATGTTTCGCCCTACCGTTCGATATCTTCAAGGAAGCAATAGCGTAAATAAAAGATAGGTTCAAGAGTGAAACTGAAATCAAGGTCGAACGATATCGAGAACAAGATTCTCTGATGATATTGCTATCGTCAGTAGAAATTAAGAGGAACTACAGGATGTGCTGAATGTAGTGAACGGTCTAATGAGTACAAAATATAGATGGAGAGTAAATCAAAGAAAGGCGGAACAAATCAGAAGTAGCAGAAATGAGAATATTGAGGAACTTAACATCGGAATTGATGGTCACAAAGTAGATGAAATTAAGGGATTCTGCAACCTAGGCAGCAAAATGGCCTACTGACGGGCGGAGCAAGGAGGACATGAAAAGCAGACTAGGAATGATAAAAGGTGTATTCCTGACCAAGAGAAGTCTACTAGTATCAAACGTAGGCCTTAATTCGAGGAAGAAACTTCTGAGAATGTACGTTTAGAGCACAAGATTGTATGGTGGTGAAACATGGATTGTGGGAAAAACTTAACGCGTCGAGGCATATGAAATGTGGTGCTATAGAAAATGCTGAAAATTAGGTGAAGAGATAAGATATAATAAGGTTCTCCACAGAATCGCTGGGGAATGAAATGTATGGAAAAGTAGGAGAGACAGGATGTGAGGATGTTACGACATCGGGGAACTACCTCCATGGTACTAGAGGGAGCTGTAGAGTGTGAAAGCGACATGTGGAAGACAGAGACTGGAATACATCTAGTAAATAATCGAGGACGTAGATTGCAAGAGCAGCTCTGAGATGAAATTGTTGGCCCTGTAGAGGAATTCGCGGCAGACGGCGTCCAACCAGTCAGAATACTGATGATTCAAAGATTTTCTTTTAACAAAGTAAAAAGAATCGGAGGGAACTCTTCTCTTCAATTTAACTTTGGCGTGAAGATAGTGCACGGCAGTAGTTCCAAGTTGAAGTGCATTGCCCTGGCTACGTCTTGTGAAGTCTTGACTTAGTGAACGATAACTACCATCAGTTGTACAATGTTTGCCAACCGAAGTGGCCGAGCGGTTCTAGACGCTACAGTCTGGAACCGCGCGACCGCTGCGGTCGCAGGTTCGAATCCTGTCTCGGGAATGGATGTGTGTGATGTCCTTAGGTTAGTTACGTTTAAGTAGTTTTACTTTCTAGGGGACTGATGACCTCAGAAGTTAAGTCCCATAGTGCTCAGAGTCATTATAGAATGTTTATTTTGGATCTTCTAGGCAGTGAATTTACGAGATGTTGTCTTGAAGTATTTATGGTTACTGAGGAGATACTGGACGGATACAGGACGAATACTGAGTGGAGCCGTTCTTTCACTTGGGAGCTATCTGACACTAATGCGGAATCGTCACGTAGTCGGTCTTATAGCGCCCTCTATAATGTGTGACTGTAACCAAGTTGCGCCTCTCTGGAGGCTGGGCTTGCTGTGTGCTGCCTTTTCAGTTGATGGCTGTATCTCGCATCTTTTGGCGTACACAGAAGAAGTTATTTCCCACAAGTTGTTGCCCACTAGAGGTGTGAAGTGATAACAGAATTTCGTGCGCCCTTCATAATACGCCTTTGAAAGTAGTGATTGATGTTTCTACCCTACATTGATATCAACAGTGTAGAATGGCGCTACAGGTTTGAACACCTGCGTGCTGTGAAGTAAGAATCAATACTAGACGGCAGGTGAGAGTAATACTGCCATCAGACGGCAGTGAGAGGGTGCTGGCCACCTGGTCACCAGGTCCATCCATCAGTGCTCAACAAGTTGTCGATAGCGGCGACTAATGGATCACGCCCCAGAGACGAGCAGCCGATCCCACTGCTCCCGTGGGAGGTGTGTCCCTAGGAGCTGAGCCGGTGGTTGGTGGGGGGAACGGCGGTGGGGGTGATTGGGGGAGGAGGTAGAGGGGCTAGATCCCACGTGGAGCGGTGGGGGGCGGCCGCTCAGCGCCAGGTCGTATGTCTTCATCGGTCTTGGTTCCACCTGAAGTTTATCTCGAGTGGATCGCTAAGTGTTTGCGTCTTCTCGCATTTCCAGTCACGCCTTCGATACTTCCTCCTACAGAAGGCTATACAAAATGTTCATTCTCGGCAGATGCAAGTCAAACTTCAAACGGAGCGAGGTGGTGCAGTGGCTAGCACACTGGGCTTGCATTTGGGAGGACGACGGTTCCATCCCTCGACTGGCCATCCTGATTTAGGTTTTTTGTAATTTCCCTAAGTCGCTACAGGCAAATTCCGCGATAGTTCCTTTGGAAGGGCACGGCCGACTTCCTTCCCCATCCTTCCGTAATCCAATGAGACCGATGACCTCGCTGTCCGGTCTCCTTCCCCAAACAACCAGGCCAAACTATCAAACTTCAAGTAAAATTTAATCCCGGTGTTTACAATGGATGAGGAATCCTGCAGGAGTTGCATATAAATATGAGAAAACTGCCATAAATGAGTGCTGGACCGCGAATGCAGATGGTAGTGAAGGCAAGAGATTGATGTAATGTATCTGACCAAAGTCCAACGTCTTCAGTTCGTCAGTTGTGTGTAGAACAGTGTTCTGTGTAGTTGTGGATGCTTATGTCGGAGTTCGAACGTGGGCGAATTGTTGGTGATCGTATGGTGCGCTTCCATAACCAACGGAGAAGAAGTGTTTGCTGTTTCGAGAGGCACTTTATCGAAGATTTCTGCTGCATTTGGGGAAAGTGGAGAAACAAGTCCGAACGCGAACGAAAGAAAGTCTTGTGTTGGGTGGTTATGACGGACGGTCATTGAAGAGGATTATGACGAAAAATAAGAGCATGGTAGATGCTACAATCATTAAAGAATTGAATGAATGTAGCACTGGAAAATAGCGTGTCAGCACCAAAAAAACACGACGGGAGCAGAATAAGCAGGAGATTGCAGGGCGAGATGCGGATCTCAAACCACTCGTCAGTGAGGCAAATGCCAGTAACGGGAAAACGTGTTGCAGAAGCCATAAATTCCTGAACAATGGAGCAGTGGAATAATACCATTTGGCCAGATAAGTCTCGCCTCTCTCTGTTTCCGACTTCTAGCCAAGTTTACGTTTCATGAGTGGAAACGTGGTTGAGGATTCGGTGATAATTTGTGTAGCCAATCGTGGTATGGACCACATGGTAATACTCTGTCCGAAGGGGCAGAGTCTTTGTTCACACAGCTCACGTCGTCACGTCTGATTTTATGATAATGGGGAGATATCTTGGGATCTGCGCTGGTCACCAAAGTCAACAGATCACCATATTATTGACCTTTTATGGATATGGGATATAACTAGGCCTAATCGTTATCCACCTTCATCTTCCTTACTTGGACTTGCCACTTTTTGCTGCAAGAATGGTATAAAATACACACGTAAACCGTGCAGGACTCATATTTATCCATTTCGAGAAGATTGACAAATATTCTGAATTCGAACGAGCTTCCTGCACCTGCATGGAAACGTTCTCTGTTTTCGATGTTTCCGTATTTTTTTCCATTTTTGTGTGTCACTCATGATTATAGAGAGAGTAATAAAGCAGTCATCAATCTTCTGACCGGTTTCATGCAGTCCGCCATGAATTCCTCTCAAGTGAGAACCTATTCATCTTAGAGTAACGGGGCCGGCCGGTGTGGCCGTGCGGTTCTGGGCGCTTCAGTCTGGAACCGCTTGACCGCTACGGTCGCAGGTTCGAATCATGCCTCGGGAATGGATGTGTGTGATGTCCTTAGGTTAGTTAGGTTTAAGTAGTTATAAGTTCTAGGGGACTGATGACCACAGATGTTAAGTCCCATAGTGCTCAGAGCCATTAGAGTACCGGTACCACTCGCAACCTACGTCTTCAATTACTATCTGGATGTATTCAACCCTGTTTTCTTCTAGTTTCTGCCCTCTATAGCTCCCTATAGTACCATGGAGGTCATTGTCTTGGTGTCTTAACAGATTTCCTACCATGTTGTCCCATCTCTTTGTCAGTGCAACAGACTGACACACTGGGTGTGGCAAAAATTGCCTTTAAAAGTCTAGTGATAGTGTGATGAACTATTTTTTGCTACTGTCTGTATGTTAACTTACGAATTTGTCACACAGTTGTGTTTGTTGCACCATACAGTTGACACCATAACAGTTGTCAGTCTGAAAATGTAGCCTGTGTACAAATGCAAGTTGGGTGATTTGAAAAAAATGTAACCTGGATACGTCAGAATTTGGTCTCATAGAAATTTTAAAATGATAAATATGCGTTAACAAGGCCAAGGGAATGTATTAAATTACCTGATGAAAAGGACTCATGGTTGTCACCGTAAAACATAAGGTGGTCAGCAAGTTTTCTTTGGTAGAGAAGTAGAGCGTGTGTTTCTTCCAATTTATAGAGCATACTTGTGGTCACATTTTGTCCTTAACTTTCCTTTGTACGCGGGTCATTCGGAAAGTAAAGAAAGTTGTTTTCACACGTGACAGCGTCCCCCTATCACCGCCGCCGAGCGACCACAATGCTTCGTATTCATCCGCGTCAGGCTGGCGACTGATACGATATATTACGGTTGTGTACCGCTTAGCTGTGCAATTTTAAAATCTGTAGCGAAGTTGACGCTCCTGCCACGTGTAAGGTGCGTAGTGATATACCCTCAATCTGCACGAATCATAGACATACTCATCAAACGGTAAGACAAATGCCTAAATTTGAAAAGTCCCTACGTAAAAAAGTAGCAATTGTACGCAAAATACAATTTCGTACAATTACATCAAATAGAAATTTCTATAGAAAATAAGTTCTTTACCTTCCGTATGACCCTTGTCTGTTATCCTGAAATTAGTATCGATATTAAATTACTATGATACATTTTTCAGTTAATGAGTATGTTTCAGAACAGAATGGCCACCCTCGACTCATAAACAATCTACAATTACCAGATAACAAATAATCGCTCGGCCTTACCTGCAAGTGGGGTGACGTTGATCGACTTGATTTTCTTTTTTTTTAATTTTACAATAAGTTACTGCTACAAAACTAAAAATTTTACACTGAAGCGCCAAAGAGACTGATATAGGAACGGGTATTCAAATACAGAGATATGTAAACAGGCACAGTAGATCGCTGCTATCAGCAACGCCTATATAAAACATCAAATGTCTGGCGAAATTCTTAAATCGGTTACTTCTGTTACAATGGCGGGTCATCAATATTTACGTGAGTTTGAACTTGGTGTTCTAGTCGGTGCACGAGCGGTGGGACACAGCATCTCCTAGGTAGCGACAAAGTGGATATTTTACCGTACTAGCATTTAACGAGTGTTCTGTATCAGGAATCCGGTAAAACATCGCTGTGACCGGAAAAAGATCCTGCAAGAACGTGACATAAATGCAAATTTTCTGAAAATTGCTCCCGATTACCATGCTAGGCCATCAATAAGTGTCAGCTACCGAACCATTCAACGAAACATCATCGTTATGGGTTTTTGGAGCCAAAGGCCCACTCCTATACCCTTGGTGACAGCACGACAAAAAGCTTTACGCCTCGTCTGGACCCGTCAATACCGACATTGGACTGTTGATGACTGGTAACATGGTGCCTTGTCGGAAGAGTCTCGTTCAAATTGTATCGAGCGGACGGACGTGTACGGTTATGGAGACAACCTGATGAATCCATAGTCTCTGCATGTCAGTAGGGGACTGTTAAAGCTGGTGGAGGTGTGGGGCTATTGATATGGGACCCCTGACACGTCTCGATACGATTCTGACAGGTGGCACGTACGTAAGCATCCTGTGTGATCTCCTGAATTTATTCATGTCCATTGTGCGTTCTGACGGACTTGGTCGGTTCCAGCAGGACAATGCGAAACCCTACACATCCAGAAGTGCTGCAGAGTGGCTCCAGGAACAGTGTTTTGAGTTTAAATACTTCCGCTGGCCACCAAACTCGCCAGGCACGAACATTATTATCATATCTGTGCTTTCTTGATATGTCCTGCTCGGAAGAGACCTCCACCCTCACGCCCTCTTACGGATTTATGGTCAGCCCTGCAGAATTGATGGTGTCAATTCCTTCCAGCACTACTTCAGACATTAGTCGACTCCCTGCTACGTCTTGCTGACGCACTTCTGCGTGCTCGCATGACCCCTGTACGATACTAGGCAGGTGTACCCTTTTTTTGGGTCTTAGAGTTGTTACTACAGCTCAGTATCCGCATTCTGAAAGAAAAGTCATATATTAATTTTATTCATTTCAGAAACATTTAAGTTTGAAGTCCAAAGCCGGTCAACGACAGCGCCGCTGACGGTATGCAGAACAAAACTGAAATTCCGGATTCGCTTCTAAAATATCTTCTCCAATTAGAGTCATTCATTATTGAAGCGTCTTTGATTAAAATCACGCAATAAATTTACTTATGTAGGTAAGACGCTGCACACATTGTTAGTAAACCACGATAGTTCACTGAAATTCATCGCTCCCGGGCGGGTAAATAATAAAGAACGCCAAGCGCCATTGGGTATAATCAGCCAAGTTTCTGTCTCTGACAGAAGTAGCTTCTCATGACCTTGCGTATCACTCTCAGACGTTAGAAGCGAAGACAGCCTGTACACATAATTGCTTCTTATGCACGTCGCAGGCGTACGCCTCGAACCAATAGCACATTTGGCGACTATGGTCCGATCGATTCATCTTCTTGGTTATTTCCAAACACCACTAACGATGCTTGCGGAGATGTGCTACATTTACATTGCCATTGAACTAACAAATTCATAATATAATTCATTCTTCAAGTGGGGTACACTTTGCATAAATATTACTTGTTCTTCTGATACTGGCGGTGATATAAAATTTGTTTTCACTACACTCAGCTGGCGGCGACACGGGTAGCGGAGGCTGTGTGGCGTGGACTGGGCGGTTTTTTAGGTTAGAAGGCATCGGGAAAGTACGGGGTGGGCTGCAATCTCAAAGGCTGCATGGCAAATACAGGACGTGCTTGGATCAAGGAACAGTCGGAATTCTAGTTGTAAATTGTTGTAGTTGTGCTGAGAAAGTTCCTGAGCTTCAAGCGCTAATAGAAAGCACAGAAGCTGAAATCGTTATAGGTACAGAAAGCTGGCTAAAGCCTGAAATAAGTTCTGCAGAAATTTTTACGAAGTCTCAGACGGTGTTCAGGAAAGATAGATTAGGCAGAATTGGTGGTGGAGTGTTTGTGTTTGTCAGTAGTGGTTTATCTTGTAGTGAAGTCGAAGTAGATACTCCGTGCGAATTGGTATGGATGGAGGTTATACTTAACAGCCGAACTAAGTTAATAATTGGCTCCTTCTACCGACCCCCAGACTCCGATGATATAGTTGCTGAACAGTTCAGAGAAAATTTGAGTCTCGTCACAAATAAATAACCCACTTATACGGTTATAGTTGGTGGGGACTTCAACCTTCCCTCGATATGTTGGCAAAAATTCTTGTTCAAAACCGGTGGTAGGCAGAAAACATCTTCCGAGATTGTCCTAAATGCTTTCTCCGCAAATTATTTCGAGCAGTTAGTCCACGAACCCACGCGAATTGTAAATAGTTGCGAAAACACACTTGACCTCTTAGCCACAAACAATCCAGAGCAAATAGAGAGCATCATGATACAGGGATTAGTGATCACAAGGTCGTTGTAGCTAGGCTCAATACTGTTTCGTACAAATCCACCAGAAACCAACGCAAAATAATTTTATTTAAGAAAGCGGATAAAGTATCACTAGAAGCCTTCTTAAGAGACAATCTCCATTCCTTTCGAACTGCCTATGCAAATGTAGACGAGATGTGGCTCAAATTCAAAGATATAGTAGCAACAGCAATTGAGAGATTCATATCTCATAAATTGGTAAGAGATGGAACTGATCCCACATGGTACACAAAACAAGTCCGAAAACTGTTGCAGAGGCAACGGAAAAAGCATGCGAAGTTTAGAACAACGCGAAATCCCGAAGATTAGCTAAAATTTACAGACACGCGAAATCTGGCACGGACTTCAATGCGAGATGCCTCTAATAGGTTCCACAACGAAACATTGTCTCGAAATTTGGTAGAAAATCCGAAGAAATTTTGGTCGTATGTAAACGGCCTTGCTGTGCTGGTACTGCGAACGGCTGAAAGCAAGGGGAAACTACAGCCGTAATTTTTCCCCGAGGACATGCAGCTTTACTGTATGATCAAATGATGATGGCGTCCTCTTGCGTAAAATATTCCGGAGGTAAAATAGTCCCCCATTCGGATCTCCGGGCGGGGACTACTCAAGAGGACGTCGTTATCAGGAAAAAGAAAACTGGCGTTCTACGGATCGGAGCGTGGAATGTCAGATCCCTTAATCGGGCAGGTAGGTTAGAAAATTTAAAAAGGGAAATGGATAGGTTAAAGTTAGATATAGTGGGAATTATTGAAGTTCGGTGGCAGGAGGAACAAGACTTTTGGTCAGGTGATTACAGGGTTATAAATACAAAATCAAATAGGGGTAATGCAGGAGTAGGTTTAATAATGAATAAAAAAATAGGAGTGCGGGTTAGCTACTACAAACAGCATAGTGAACGCATTATTGTGGCCAAGATAGACACAAAGCCCATGCCTACTACAGTAGTA
Source organism: Schistocerca serialis cubense (assembly GCF_023864345.2). NCBI lineage: Eukaryota > Metazoa > Arthropoda > Insecta > Orthoptera > Acrididae > Schistocerca > Schistocerca serialis. The sequence continues at coordinate 215,356,165 of NC_064647.1, read as the reverse complement.
CAAGTTTATATGCCAACTAGCTCTGCAGATGATGAAGAAATTGATGAAATGTATGACGAGATAAAAGAAATTATTCAGGTAGTGAAGGGAGACGAAAATTTAATAGTCATGGGTGACTGGAATTCGTCAATAGGAAAAGGGAGAGAAGGAAACATAGTAGGTGAATATGGATTGGGGGGAAGAAATGAAAGAGGAAGCCGCATTGTAGAATTTTGCACAGAGCATAACTTAATCATAGCTAACACTTGGTTCAAGAATCATAAAAGAAGGTTGTATACCTGGAAAAATCCTGGAAATACTAAAAGGTATCAGGTAGATTATATAATGGTAAGACAGAGATTTAGGAACTAGGATTTAAATTGTAAGACATTTCCAGGGGCAGATGTAGATTCTGACCACAATATATTGGTTATGAACTGCAGATTGAAACTGAAGAAACTGTAAAAAGGTGGGAATTTAAGGAGATGGGACCTGGATAAACTGAAAGAACCAGACGTTGTAGAGAGTTTCAGGAAGAGCATAAGGGAACAATTGACAGGAATGGGGGAAAGAAATACAGTAGAAGAAGAATGGGTAGCGCTGAGGGATGAAGTAGTGAAGGCAGCAGAGGATCAAGTAGGTAAAAAGACGAGGGCTAATAGAAATCCTTGGGTAACAGAAGAAATATTGAATTTAATTGATGAAAGGAGAAAATATAAAAATGCAGTAAATGAAGCAGGCGAAAAGGAATACAAACGTCTCAAAAATGAGATCGACAGGAAGTGCAAAATGGCTAAGCAAGGATTGCTAGAGAACAAATGTAAGGATGTAGAGGCCTGCCTCACTAGGGGTAAGATAGATACTGCCTACAGGAAAATTAAAGAGACCTTTGGAGAGAAGAGAACCACTTGTATGAATATCAAGAGCTCAGATGGCAACCCAGTTCTAAGCAAAGAAGGGAAGGCAGAAAGGTGGAAGGAGTATGTAGAGGGTTTATACAAGGGCGATGTACTTGAGGACAATATTATGAAAATGGAAGAGGATGTAGATGAAGCTGAAATGGGAGATAAGATACTGTGTGAAGAGTTTGACACAGCAGTGAAAGACCTGAGTCGAAACGAGGCCCTGGGAGTAGACAACATTCCTTTAGAACTACTGATGGCCTTGGGAGAGCCAGTCATGACAAAACTCTACCATCTGGTGAGCAAGATGTATGAGACAGGCGAAATACCCACAGACATCAAAAGGAATATAATAATTCCAATCCCAAAGAAAGCAGGTGTTGACAGATGTGAAAATTACCGAACTATCAGTTTAATAAGTCACAGCGGCAAAATACTAACGAGAATTCTTTACAGACGAATGGAAAAACTGGTAGAAGCGGACCTCGGGGAAGATCAGTTTGGCTTCCGTAGAAATGTTGGAACACGTGAGGCAATACTAACCTTACGACTTATCTTAGAAGAAAGATTAAGAAAAGGCAAACTTACGTTTCTAGCATTTGTAGACTTAGAGAAAGCTTTTGACAACGTTAACTGGAATACTCTCTTCCAAATTCTGAAGGTGGCAGGGGTAAAATACAGGGAGCGAAAGGCTATTTACAATTTGTACAGAAACCAGACGGCAGTTATAAGAGTCAAGGGGCATGAAAGGGGAGCAGTGGTTGGGAAAGGAGTGAGACAGGGTTGTAGCCTCTCCCCGATGTTATTCAATCTGTATATTGAGCAAGCAGTAAAGGAAACAAAAGAAAAATTCGGAGTAGGTATTAAAATTCATGGAGAAGAAGTAAAAACTTTGAGGTTCACCGATGACATTGTAATTCTGTCAGAGACACCAAAGGACTTGGAAGAGCAGTTGAACGGAATGGACAGTGTCTTGATAGGAGGATATAAGATGAACATCAACAAAAGCAAAACGAGGATAGTGGAATGTAGTCAAATTAAATCGGGTGATACTGAGGGGATTAGATTAGGAAATGAGACATTTAAAGTATTAAAGGAGTTTTGCTATTTAGGGAGTAAAATAACTGATGATGGTCGAAGTAGAGAGAATATAAAATGTAGACTGGCAATGGCAAGGAAATCGTTTCTGAAGAAGAGAAATTTGTTAACATCGAGTATAGATTTAAGTATCAAGAAGTCGTTCGAAATGTGGTGCTACAGAAGAATGCTGAAGATAAGGTGGGTAGATCACGTAACTAATGAGGAGGTATTGAATAGGATTGGGGAGAAGAGAAGTTTGTGGCACAACCTGACTAGAAGAAGGGATCGGTTGGTAGGACATGTTTTGAGGCATCAAGGGATCACAAATTTAGCATTGGAGGGCAGCGTAGAGGGTAAAAATGGTAGAGGGAGACCAAGAGATCAATACACTAAGCAGATTCAGAAGGATGTAGGTTGCAGTAGGTACTGGGAGATGAAGAAGCTTGCACAGGATAGAGTAGCATGGAGAGCTGCATCAAACCAGTCTCAGGACTGAAGACCACAACAACAACAACAATGTAAAGTACACAAGCGGCAAGACGCAGTCAATACCTTCGCTGCGCAGTGCCGATGGTACTGTTACAGACGACTGTGCCGCTAAAGCGGAGTTATTGAACGCAGTTTTCCGAAATTCCTTCACCAGGGAAGACGAATGGAATATTCCAAAATTTGAAACACGAACAGCTGCTAGCATGAGTTTCTTAGAATTAGATACTTTAGGGGTTGCGAAGCAACTCAAATCGCTTGATACGGGCAAGTCTTCAGGTCCAGATTGTATACCGATTATGTTCTTTCAGTTTACGCTGATACAATAGCTCCCTACTTAGCAATCATATGCAACCGCTCGCTCACCGATAGATCTGTACCTACAGATTGGAAAATTGCGCAGGTCGAACTAGTGTTTAAGAAGAGTAGTAGGAGTAATCCATCGAACTACAGACCTATATCGTTGACGTCGGTTTGCAGTAGGGTTTTGGAGCACATACTGTATTCAAAAATTATGAATCACCTCGAAGGGAACGATCTATTGATACGTAATCAGCATGGTTTCAGAAAACATCGTTCTTGTGCAACGCAACTAGCTCTTTATTCGCGCGAAGTAATGGCCGCTATCGACAGTGGATCTCAAGTTGATTCCGTATTTCTAGATTTCCGGAAAGCTTTTGACACCGTTGCTCACAAGCGACTTCTAATCAAGCTGCGGGCCTATGGGGTATCGTCTCAGTTGTGCGACTGGATTCGTGATTTCCTGTCAGGAAGGTCGCAGTTCGTAGTAATAGATGGCAAATCATCGAGTATAACTGAAGTGATATTAGGTGTTCCCCAGGGAAGCGTCCTGGGACCTCTGCTGTTCCTGATCTATATAAATGACCTTGGTGACAATCTGAGCATTTCTCTTAGGTTGTTCGCCGATGATACTGTAATTTACCGTCTAGTAAGGTCAATCGAAGACCAGTATCAGTTGCAAAGCGATTTAGAAAAGATTGCTGTATGGTGTGGCAGGTGGCAGTTGACGCTAAATAACGAAAAGTGTGAGGTGATCGACATGAGTTCCAAAAGAAATCAGTTGGAATTCTATTACTCGATAAAGAGTACAATTCTCAAGGCTGTTAATTCAACTAAGTACCTGGGTGTTAAAATTACGAACAACGTCAGTTGGAAAGACCACATAGATAATATTGTGGGGAAGGCGAGCCAAAGGTTGCGTTTCATTGGCAGGACACTTAGAAGATGCAACAAGTACCCTAAAGAGACAACTTACACTACACTCGTTCGTGCTCTGTTAGAATATTGCTGGGCTGTGTGGGATCCTTACCAGGTGGGATTGACGGAGGACATCGAATGGGTGCAAAAAAGGGCAGCTCGTTTTGTATTATCACGTAATAGGGGACAGAGTGTGGCAGATATGATACGCGAGTTGGGATGGAAGTCATTAAAGCAAAGACGTTTTTCGTCGCGGCGAGATCCATTTACGAAATTTCAGTCAACAACTTTCTCTTCCGAATACGAAAATATTTTGTTGAGCCCAACACACATAGGTAGGAATGATCATCAAAATAAAATAAAGAGTAATCAGAGGTCGAACAGAAAGGTTTAGGTGTTCGTTTTTCCCGCGCGCTGTTCGGGAGTGGAATGGTAGAGAGATAGTATGATTGTGTTCGATGAACCCTCTGCCAAGCACTTAAATGCGAATTGCAGAGTAATCATGTAGATGTAGATGTAGATGTAGGTCGTAACACGATATTCTAGGGGCTATTCAATTATCCAGTATAATCTATGGCTTATTTTTGTTACTGAGTGATATCACATCGTATGAACCTGAAGAGTATCTTCAAGCAGTTACATTTACAGAATTTTCGCCAAGAAGAGCAAATTCACTGACGAAAGCTATCTATGCACCACACAATAAGCAGAGATATTCCTGAAATACTCACTTTAGAAGACTCCTAATACTTTAGTACAAAGTTCTTATAGTCTAATTTTGTTGCCTAGTAACGACATTAAGATTATTTAATAAAGCTCTCATTTATTTATTTGGACAGAAAATACTCACAATATTCAGCAAGAACGCCCGAGTTAATTTCAATCGTAAACTGACAGACAGCAGCCAAATCTGAGCTGGCTTGTTGTTATTCACATACTGATTCATTTAAAACAGAGGGCGGTGCTAAAAGTTACACACGTGCCGAAGTACACAGTTGTGTTGAATGTGTCTGGCACTGATTGGGCTATAGTAGTTCACTGCTTCAATACAGAATTAAATACAATTTTTTTAGCTGTGGATTCTCAAACCCACGTCGAGTATAATCCCGATAACCGTAACTCTGCTGCTACCTTTCCAGCATACTGGTTGCAGTACTGTTGTAAATGATAATGCTGTAATCACTAATATTAATTCTACTACTCTTAATATACTATTTGGTGAGTAATGCTAGGTACTGGAACTACACTATCGTTTACATTTAATTGTTTCAAATTAAGGAAAGTTGCTGTGAAGGACTTCTGTGCAAGACACAATACGGCCCGTAAAAGACGCTTTGTTTGAATATATTTAAGGTTCTTGAAGTTTCGGTGCATGCAATGTATGTAACTAACAACGTTTCATCAAATTATGCATACAGAACATTTATTGCACTTCCAAAGAGGGCAGGAGTGGGTGGATATGGAAGTCAGCACACAATCAGCCTTGTATCTCATGCCTCAAAGATATTCACAAGTGTACGTTGTCGAAGATTGGAATGGAAAATAAAAAAATATCTTAAGAAAGGATGAGTGTGGTCTTAGAAGAAGAAAGGCCACTGCACACGCAATTATTAACGCTGACGTTAGTAACCGGAGACAAGTGGAGAAAAAAGAGGGACTGTAAATTTGCAGGTGATATAGACAGCTACCAGTTGCAATAACTGGTGGTTTTCAAATAACCTTTACCATTGTTTCGACGGCACGTAGCAATTAACATGGTCTTTTATGTTAAGAGACTGGTTTTATTGATGTCTTAAGCCCCTGATTCTACCGACCCTAACTTTTACATATGGACATACAGACCGTTGCCAACCCATGTCATGTAGAAATAGCTTTTCTGACTGACTGCTAATGTGCAGTCTGTTGTCATTCTGAGGGAGATGGGTTTAAATCCATCGAAACCATGGTATAGGTTGAAGTTAAAATCTTCTCGGTTATTAGGCCGAGTCATGTTTCTTCTAAAATGTTCGACGTTTCGACCCCTCTGCTGGGATCTTCCTCAGGATCTTTTGGTGTCCACAACTGCTAGAACACTGTCAGAGACGAGTGTCGCGTCCACTTACAAGGGAGGAATTTTCTGGCTTTCGTGCTGGAGAAGTTATAGTATTGGTTAAAATACATGTGGCTACCATTGGTGGTCCGTAGTCATAGGCTAATACAGAAGAACTCATCTCCTGTGGATACCATTGGCGGTCATCGTCATTGGATAGAAAGGCACTATTCCACACTATGCTGGAGAAGGGTTATTGGTTGAAACGCCTGCTACCGCTGTTGGTTGGTCGTCATCAGTGACTAGACTCGAAACGTACAGAGCAAGAGAGGGGAAATGTTTAACCAAAATATTACTGTGCGCCGAGGTGACTTCCAGCGCGCTTTTTATGCCGCTCACACACCGTGGCCGCGTATTTACTTCCTTGGTGGCCGGGAGCCACGATGCCGGAAGCCTATAGCCGTCTTCTCTATTGAGATTAGATGAATTTTTAGAAATTTGAACTGCTTCTTGGACCTTTCTTCTATAGATGTTTGTTTCTTTAGCCAGTACACGAACGTTATTAAAATCGATGTCAGAGCCACAGTTCTCGTGATGTTCCGCTACTGCCGATTTTGCACTTTGATTTAACCGCATGTGCCGTTCATGTTCCTTAATGCGTTCCTTAACAGTTCTTCCCGTTTCGCCTATATGCACTTTGCCGCAGCCACATGACACTTGATAGACGCCTGCATTTTACTTTGTTTACTTTGTTTTGACTAAAGAAAGATGTCTGAATACCATTTTTCTTTAAAATTCTGCTTATGCGGTCAGTGACCCCAGAAACGAACGGTAACCTGACGGAGTGAGAAGGCGGTTCCTCGTCATTCTTATTAGCCGTATAAATATTCCGCCTAAAAGCCCTCTCGATTGAATAACTATCATACCCATTTGCCTTCAATGTCCTCTTTAAAAAATTCAACTCCGATTCTAAGTTGTCGCCATCGCTGATATGGAAAGCACGTGAAGACAGAGTGTTGAGTGCTGCTGGCTTCTGGGCTGGGTGGTTGTGCGAAGTGGCATCTAAATACCTGTTTGTGTTAGTCGGCTTTCTGTACACTCTGTGACCTAGAGTGTTACCAGATCTTCTGTATATCAACAGATGTAGGAACGGGAGACCGACCTCACTCTCAACCTCCAAGGTGAATTTTATTTTGGGGGTGAATTCCAATTAAGAAATTGTGGAACGCATGAAGTTCTTCTGTGCCGTGTGGCCATATAACAAATGCATCGTCCACGTAGCGGAGCCAGCAGGAAGGCCTCAAAGGAGCATTACTTAACGCCTGTTGATCAAAATGTTCCATAAAAACGTCAGCTGCAACTGGCGAAATGGGAGAACCCATAGCAACGCCGTCAGCCTGTTCATAGAATTCACCATTGTACTTAAAATAGCTCGAGCGAAGACGCAATTCAATTAAGTCACAAACATCTGGAGCAACATTCTTTCTTATGATCTCCATTGTATGTGATACTGGGACGTCAGTAAATAACGATGTCACATCGAAGCTAACAAGAATGTCTCCCGCAGATATCCTCAGTGTGCGTACAACTTCTAAAACATGGTTCGAATCTTTTATAAAAGTGTTTGTTTTACCAACGAGATGGTTCAAATGGCTCTGAGCACTATGGGACTTAACATCTATGGTCATCAGTCCCCTAGAACTTAGAACTACTTAAACCTAACTAACCTAAGGACATCACACAACACCCAGCCATCACGAGGCAGAGAAAATCCCTGACCCCGCCGGGAATCGAACCCGGGAACCCGGGCGTGGGAAGCGAGAACGCTACCGCACGACCACGAGATGCGGTCTACCAACGAGATGTCTCAGTTTGCCAGATAAATGACGTGAGCAGCAGAAGGGTCGAAACGACGAACATTTTAGAAGAAACATGACGCGGCCTTAACCCAGAATATTTTAACATCAGTGACAACGGCCACGAAAGCCTGTAGACTTACATGGTATAGGTTATTTGAAAACCCAATTTATTGTAACTGGTTGTTTATCTATTACACCTGATGTTCCGCAACCGTTGCTTTAGAGCAGCCATGTTCAAAATATTGGAGGGGGCCTCTGGTAGTGTGGAACGGAATCGAGTGCTTTCCATCCTTAGGTAGAGTGACTATAACTACTTGAGATACACTGCTCTGCAAAACGTAAGGACGAGATAAAGTGACGTTACACATTAACAACAGTGTGGAAAGGAATGGAAATTCGGCAGCGTGGTGCCAGAAAACTGGATATCAGCGTGACCATAGGGCAAAATGGAGCTGGCAGTTGTAGGCAGTTGGAGGAATTGGAAAAGACTGTGTCAGTCAGTTAATACAGTAGTTATGGTGCACTGTGGTGGCGTTCTTCATTACATAGTCCAGACACAACGTCGGGATGGCTCGCACGCGAAGGACCCATCCGATACCTGGAATAAGTGAAAAATGTGACCACAGTTGCCCAGGAGTTTCGTATTGCTCACAGCTTTGTTCGACGTGCATACAGAATGTTCCAAACCACAGACTGTACCAGCCGAAGGAGAAGAGCTGGCAGACAGTGAAACGTCCCCTTTGAAAAATGAATGAATTACTGTGCTGATAAACCCCTTACGTTATTTGATTTTCAAACAGCTGAGCAAAACTGAACATACTCAAACATTTCTCTCTTTACTTATTCTGATCATCACTAAACTGTCACACAATAATTTTAGCGCAAATAATCCCTACAAAAGAATGGCCCTCACTAACAATAACCTATACCTTTCATGAATCACTTACCTCACAAAAATCTTCGTTACTCGAACTACTGCAATACAGCGAGCGCCAATACTGCCAGCTAAATAAAAGATTCTAACTACTGATAGGCATACTTAGCAAATGAAAGATTTTGATAGAGAACAAACAATGTATTTACCCTAATAGTGTTCAAAAGTCATAATATATACACCAGGTGATCAAAAAGTCAGTATGAATTTGAAAACTTCATAAACCACAGAATAATGTAGATAGAGAGGTAAAAATTGACACACATGCTTGGAATGAAATGGGGTTTTATTAGAACCGAAAAAAACAAAGTATTGCTGGACGCGTGAAAGATGTCTCGCGCGCGTCGTTTGGTGATGATCGTTTGCTCAACCGCCACTTTCGTCATGCTTTGCCTTCCAGGTCTCCAGACCTCAGTCCGTGCGATTATTGGCTTTGGGGTTACCTAAAGTCGCAAGTGTATCGTCATCGACCACCATCCCTAGGGATGCTGAAAGACAACATCTGACGAAAATGCCTCACCATAGCTCAGGACATGCTTTACAGTGCTGTTCACAACATTATTCCTCGACTACAGCTATTGTTGAGGAATGATGGTGGATATATTGAGCATTTCCTATAAAGAACATCATCTTTGCTTTGTCTTACTTTGTTATGCTAATTATTGCTATTCTGATCAGATGAAGCGCCATCTCTAAGACATTTTTTGAACGTTTGTACCTTTTTTGTTCTAATAAAACCCCATGTCATTCCAAGCATGTGTGTCAATTTGTACTTCTCTATCTACATTATTCCGTGATTTATTCAGTTTTTAAAATTTTACTGATTTTTTGATCACCTGGTGTATATATATATATATATATATATATATATATATATATATATATATATATGTCAGTTGATGACGTCCAGTCTTACAAATTTCCTGTCTCTGATCTACACACGTCGAAATCATCCGCTCTCAAAACTCCGCCATCTCTCTCTCCACATCCGCCACTGCTGGCGGCTCACCTCTTACTGCGCAACGCTAAGCGCTGTTCACATCCAACTGCCCAGCACTACATTAGCGAATATTGCAACAATGCCAACCAGCCACAGACTGCACACAGCACAGTCAGTGATTTTCATACAGAGCACTACGTGGCGTTACCAACATAAAAACCTAAGCAGCCTACTTAGAACAGTTCCAGCCGACAGCTACATTTGGCCACAGGGAAGCGGGGACATTTAACAAGTCACCAAGGCATGTCATCTCACGCTCTACAGTAGCAAGCCGACTGTATGGGCGTGGTGTCTTTGCCCAACGACCAGTACGTTGTGTTCCGTTAACGCTCGCATATCGGTGGCACCCTTTGCGACTATGCTAAGAGCATAGGAAGCTGACCAACGAGGAGTGAGACAGCGTGCTGACCTTTGATAATAGCAGATTCAGTCAGCGTAATCATTCTGGACGAACTCGCATATGGCGAGACATGGAAACACAGAATGCACCCAGAAACATTTTTGGTCATGATTGTGTTGTTAGCCCACGTGTTATTGTGTGGGGAGCCCTTAATCTTGTATAGGCATATACACTGAAGCGCAAAAGAAACTGGTATAGGCATGTGTATTCGAATACAGAGAAATATAACCAAGCATAATATGACGTTGCGATCGGCAACCCCTTTATACGACAAGAAGCATCTGGCGTAGTTGCTGGTTAGTGCAGCTATAATTGCAGGTTGCCAAAATTTAAGCAAGTCTGAACGTGGTGTTATTCGGCGAACGAGCGATGGGACACAGTACCTCCGAGGTTGCGATGAAGTGGGAATTTGCACCCCTACGACAATTTCACCAGTGTACCGTCAGTATCAGGATTCTGGTAAAACATAATATCTCCAACGTTACTGGGGCCGGAAAAAGATCCTGCAAGAACGGGGCAAAAGGCGACAGAGGAGAATCGTTCAGCTTGACAGAACTTGCCGCTCGGCTATCCTGAAGTGTCAGCGTGCGAACCATTCAACGAAACATCACCGATAAGGGCTTTAGGAGCCGAAGGACTGCTCCTTAACCTTTGATGACTGCACGACACAAAGCTTTACGCCTCACCAGGGCCTCAACACCTACATTGGTCTGCTGATGAGGGGAAACATGTTGCCTGATCGGACGAGCCTCGTTTCAAATCGTATCGAGCTGATGGACGTGTACGGATATGGAGACAACCTCATTAATCCATAGACCTTGCACGTCAACAGGGGACTATTCAAGCTGGTTGAAGCTACCCTGTATGTAATGGTGTGGGCCGTGTGCAGTTCAAGTGATGTTGGAACCCTGATATATCTAGATACGACTCTGAAAGGTGATAGCTATAAGCTTCCTTTCTGATCGACTGATGGACTGCATCCACTCATGTCCATTGTGCATTCCGACGGACTTGGGCAATTCCAGCAGGACAATGCGTCAACCCACACGTCCAGAGTTGCTACGTAGTGGCTCCAAGTATAATTTTCTGAATTTAAACACTTCCACTGGCCAAAAAACTCCCCAGACATGAACATTATTGAGCATATCTGGGATGCCTTGCAACGTGCTGTTCACAAGAGATCTTCAACCCCCGTATTCTTACGGATTCATGGACAGCCCTGCAGGATTAATCATTTCAGTTCCCTCCAGCACTACTTCAGACATTAGTCGAGTCCGTGACACGTCGTGTTGCGGCACTTTTGCGTGCTCGTGCGGGCCCCACAGGGTATTTGGCAAGTGACTCTTCAGTGTGTATGTCCAAACATTTGAAAACTGTACTCTCACTGACGGTTTACTCTTTCTCCACGTGTGCCCTTTCTGTGTAGCACTCGGTCCTGACTTCGTTTTTGCTAATGACAATGCACGACCGCTCAGGTAGAAGAGCTCCAGAGCCAGGAGGATAATCAGCGAGTGGAGTGCCCTATACGTTCCTCCGACTTAAGTCCCGTCGAGCACATGTGATATGGGATTGTGAGACTACTAAAACGCGTCCGCATGGACCAACAATCAACCAGCAGCTTTAGTGCATGAATGGAACCCTTTCTTACGAGGACTGCTTAGCAGCGAGTGTGTTGCCTTCCGCGATGATCAGAAACTCTATTTAGAACCATGTCCCTCGTTTCGTAATTTATCATCATAAGCTGTGTCGTCAGAGTTATTGTTGTCTTTGTATGTTAGTGTCTTTCAGTTACTATTTAAAAACAGTCGTAGGGTGCAGAATGTTCCGTAATAACTTAAGAACGACGCGTTTCGCCCTGATACGGCATCATCAGGTTATGTTGGCAGACAATATCTGATGTTACATAACCTCATGATGCCGTATCCGGCTAAAACGCATCGGTCTTAGGTTAATAAAGACATTCTGCAACTGCGCTTGTTTTTTAAATAGTAGCAATAGAAGGTTGCTGCAGCACCATGCCGAGATGGAATGGAATAATCTCTCAGTTACCTCCTATACCATATGCGTACTACACCAGTTCTGTCTGTGTATGGTCCAAGTTTGTCGAGCTACGTCACTTGGCAGCGTTACACCTGATACATCCCCTTAGAAATTTTTTTTTATAAATGACAGTGCTGGAAAACCTCTACGTTATTTCATTTTCAAACAGCTGAGCAAAACTGAACGTACTCAGACATTTCTCTCTTTACTTATTCTGATCAACACTAAACTGACACACAACCTTTTTACCACAATGCAATCTGACTTTCAATAATTTCTAAAAAGAATGGCCCGGACTAACAATAACCTATACCTTTCATGAATCACTTCGTTACTCGAATACAGTGGGCGCCAATACTGCCAGCTAAATAAAAGGTTCTAACAACTGAAGGCACTAACTACTGATAGGCATATAGTTAGCAAAATGAAAGATTTTGATAGAGATCAAACAATGTATTTACCTTAATAGTATTCAAAAGTCATAATATATATGTCTATCAGTTCATGACGTCCATCTTTACAAATTTCCTTTTTCTGGCGGACACACGTCCAGATCCTCCGTTCTCAAAACACTGGCATCTCTCTATCCACATCCACCACTGCCGGCGGCTGACCTCCAACTGCGCAACACTACGCGCTGTTCACATCCAAATGCCCAACACTACAATAGCGAATATTCCAACAATGCCAACCAGCCACAGACTGCGCACAGTACAGTCAGTGATTTTCATACAGAGCGCCACGTGGCTTTACCAACATAAAAACCTAAACACCCTACTTACACACCATGCGAAACATCCTTTCGTCCTTCATTTTTGAACAGTAATGCATATTGCATATACATTCATCGAAACTTCAAGAACCTTAAATATATATTTTAAAAAAGTGTGTTTATTACTTGCCATGTTGTGTCTTTCACAGGCATCCTCCACGTCCTTCACTGTAACTTCCCTTAGTTTGGAAAAATTAACCGTGAATGAAATTGTAACAGCAGTATGTACCATTATTCCTCTGTGAAAATTCATACCAAATTGCAAATTAAGAATGGAACAGTTAATAATAGTGATTATAGCATTAATTATGTTATAAATAAAACGTTTACAACAATACATTAATTAGTGTGCTGGATCCATGGCAGAATAATAACAGTTTTCTGGATTATCCCGCTTTGAGCATCCACAGCTAAGCAAATTGTATTTAATCTTGTATTCAAGCCGCAAACTACAACAAAAGAAAATGAGTTGCGTTTGTATAATTTAATTATATATGCTGACCAACAATATTTTATTAATTTCGTGACTATATTCGGTCACTGGCCGTCTTATTCGACGTTCTAATGTTGGTCATCAGTAACCGTTCAAATGTGTGTGAAATCTTGTGGGACTTAACTGCCCTGGTCATCAGTCCCTAAGCCATCAGTCCATAAGCTCACACACTACTTAACCTAAATTATCCTAAGGACAAACACACACACCCATGCCCGAGGGAGCACTCGAACCTCCGCCGGGACCAGCAGCACAGCAGCAACCGTCTCTGGCAGCATGGTAGCATGACCTCGATCAGTCACAGACCGATTTTTAAGGCAGTCACTGCATTTGGGATATTCAGATGATCCTGCCGAGTCTGATGGAGATAGCCTTTAAGAGCTTGAGTTTGAAGCGCATTTCGTAATTTCTTTTGCCTGCTCTCCTTCCCTGTGTCTTACTCAGTCTACATCACTAATTTCTCTCTCTCTCTCTCTCTCTCTCTCTCTCTCTCTCTCTCTCTCTCTCCCTCCCCCTCCCCATCACCCTCTCTCTGTCACTCTCATTTTCGTCCACTTCTTTGTGCCTTAGTCTGTTTCGCAGTCATCCTCAATTATACCTGGATTAGAACATTGACAGTTGGGTCGGGAAATGGGGAGGGGAGGGGGGAGATTATTGTGGGTCTCATCGTCATAATTGCCGTATAGCTCCAGTAGAAACTACAGTGCAATATTGTGTTCACTACGGCGAAGTATTTAGTTTGCTTTGTAGTATCACAATGGACTTACCACTTTGCTGACTCGTTTCACTGTTAGCATCACGCATTCCGAGAAAATGGCACCGTTGTCTCCTGATGATTGATAACCGGAATGCCGGCCAGGGTGACCGAGCGGTTCTAGGCGCTTCAGTCTCGAACCGCGTGACCGCTACGGTCGCAGGTTAGAATCCTGCCTCGGGCATGGATGTGTGTGATGTCCTTAGGTTAGTTAGGTTTAAGTAGTTCTAAGTTCTAGGGGACTCATGACCTCCGCAGTTAAGTCCCATAGTGCTCAGAGGCATTTAAACCATTTTTGATAACCGGATCGGTAGCTGAGTTAGTGGAGCACAACAGTACACAGGACAGAAGATAGAACCAACCTCATGCTATGGTTGGCTATAGAGATGGCAACTGTGGCTACAACAACTGGTTTTCGTTTGTATCATCTTTTCTCCACGCCATTTTAACGTGAACGTCGAAACCGCGGAAAATAATCGGCTTCTTAAATAACTTATTTCCGCTTTTTTCATTCATGTTATTTCCTGTATTAAACGTAGAAATCTAACAAAGCATGAAAAAAGTTACACATACAATCAAAATATTAAATCTGTTAGGCAAATAAAAGGAAGCTTAGCCCGTTCACTGTTCACTGCATTTCTCGAAAAGTAATAATTGGTTAAATAGTACGAAACATCACCAGTATTCCGTATTGATTCTAATTTTTTGAAACTCCACTTAAAAGTCATGTTGTAATCGAGGATCATACCACAGTTTGGTACTGCCAATAGTCAGTGCCTAAAGGTGAAACCTAAGTTTCCAGAACCCTGTTTTTCGTCTTAATTTGTCCGTTTTCAAGGGCTAGAAGCAGATAAAGACATATTATGTACACACAGGCAGCTGATCAGCTCCTTTATATTTTGTTGTATACCATGAATTAATTGCTGTTGAGTTGTTAATTTATTACTTCTGTTCTTCTGTTATTATTTCATAGAAATGGCAGACAAATCTTTAATCTAGTACAGTAAAGCATTGTACTTCATTGCTTCGTCACTTGGTAAAAATATTTTCGAACTGGGGTTGGCGCCGTTCTGCAATACGGATGTGTGACGACGACAGCGAGAAACTGCCACATTGACCAGGCAGGAACGTGCGTGCCTTAAGCCACGATACGCGGCAACAGATCAGCAATGTTGTACCAATTCCTACGCCCAGCGTTTCTGTCAGCACTGTTGTTAATATAGCACTGATCGCTTTTCCCATTTTCTATAGTATCAGAAATTTTCATATCAATGCAAGTTCTACGAATCGATATTACTACTATTTTTAAGGTCGGTAGGACGTCAAACGGGCCGACTTGGAGCAGGAGAGGCACCACAGGACATTTCAATTTCCACTGTCTATACTTTTACAAGTAAATTCATAAAACTTTGTCAGCATGACCAGGAAGGATTCGGTATTCACACTCGTAGCAGCGGAAGTTCAAAAACATAACAAAATAATTATTTACATGTGAAATTTCATCATTTTTTCACTTACTGTTGGCTGCAATTGTTGCTATAGGTACACTTTTTTTCATAAGTAAGAGAGACTGTTAGATAAATTTTGCACAGCATACAAACCATACTTACAAGTGTCTGAAACTCTAGAATTTATTTAATTTATGAAAAAATGAATGAGCTGTTACGTTTTAAACTTTATGTTTAGAAAAACATCAAATTTTATATTTAATTACGTCAATTTTTACCACAGTTTTTAATAGATTTGGAAAATTCTAGAGTTTCATGCACCTGTAAGTATGGTTTGTATGCTGTGCAAAATTCATCACAGATACTCTGTTACTTGTGAAGAAAAATGTACCTATAGCAACAATTGCAGCCAATAGTAAGCGAAAAAATGATGAAATTTCAATTGTAAAAAAAATTTATTTTGTTATGTTTTTGAACTTGCACTGCTATGAGTGTGAATCCAGAATCCTTCATGGTCATGCTGACAAAGTTTTATGAATTTATTTGTAAAAGTATAGACAGTAGAAAATAAAATGTCCTGTGGTGCCTCTCCTGCTCCAAGTCGGCTCGTTTGACGTCCTACCCCCCCTAAGAAACGTTTATTTAAGGACGACAAATTTAAGCACTACTGTTGAAACGTCCCCTTTAAACAATTATACATGACTGTGCTTAAACTGACACACAATATTTTGTTAGCGCAACGCAATCTGACTTTCAATAATCCCTACAAAAGAATGGCCCTGACTAACATTAAACTATACCTTTCACAAATCACTTACCTCACAAAAATCTTCGCTACTCAAGCTACTGCAATACAGCGAGCGCCACTACTGCCAGCTAAATAAAAGATTCAAACTACTGAAGGCACTAACTACTGATAGGGATAGTTAGTAAATGAAAGATATTAATAGAGAACAAACAATGTATTTACCTTGATATCATCATATATAAATATAGCAGTTCATGACAAATTTCAAAACTCCGCCATATCTCTCCCCACATCCACCACTGCTGGCGGCTCACCTCCAACTGCGCAACGCTACGCGCTGTTCACAGCCAGCTGCCTAACACTACAATGGCAAGTATTACAACAATGCAAAGCAGCCACAGACTGCACACAGCACAGCCAGTGATTTTCATACAGAGGTGGCGTTACCAATAAAAAACCTAAACAGCCTACTTACACTGTTATCGCTAATTGATATTTCGGTTTCTTTGCTCTGTTACTAGTGAAAAACCAAAAGAGAAAGCACCTGTTATAACCGAGAACAGACAAATGCCAAAAAATACAGGTTATTCAGAATTATAATACCGGTATTGGTTTTAACCGGTCGGCTGTGCTTATGCCAAGTTTGGTTGTCTTGTAAACAAATAGCTGTCAGTCACTTAGTTATACTGAACGAAATAATGTAGTGAAATTGTGTGTGTGTGTGTGTGTGTGTGTGTGTGTGTGTGTGTGTGTGTGTGTGTGTAGTATGAGGGAGGGGGTGGGGGATTTTCTACCCAATCAAAACATCTTGGTTTTTGAAAGCGTAGTGAATTCTAGCGCAATGGGTAATGAAACAGGTAGGTGTGTGTACGCTTCAGATATCGTAGACTTCTTTTCATTGGACACTTCTGTAGATAAACGAGTATAGCTCACAGAAAGGCGACGCGGAATATGAAAACTCTCTGGAGTTCGAATCACCAGCTGTTAAGGTGGCCTGCTATCGAGACCCATCTGCGCTGCAAAAACGAGCATAGTGTCTACAGAGCTCGTCGCGAAATCGAACTGCTGAACGTTCGCTCCATCTACACATTTGGAAGGAAAGCTCCACAGTGACACAGACTCCCGTAGGCACGAGACGGGCCATCGCACTGGCAAGTCGCCAAGGGAGCCCGTGTGATGGCCACGCGGCGAGGTAATGGCTCCCAGGTGTGTCCAAGAGACCACCACCGGCCACATCTCGCTTCCCGGCTGAGAGTCCGCAAGCGTTTGCAGCACTCTGAGCCTCACGTGTGCTCTCAGTGCGTGGCGGTGGATACCTGTAACACCACTTGACATTTCCCGATCTGTTCCACTCGCAAACAGAACGAGGGAAAAATAACTGACCGTATGCCTCCTTACCAGCCGCAATTTCTCGAGTCTTATCTCCGTGGGCCTTCCGTGCAACGTACGAGTGTGAGTCAAATGGAAACCTTAAATTTGTAATAACAAATCGAAATTTAGCACCGTTATCCTGTAAGTTGGAAAGCGTGCTACAAACAGCGTGCAGAATGGCCTGTAGGTGGCAGAATAGTGCAGATGCACACATACCGTCGCAGTATCAGTATAAAGATGGCCGCCCCACTAGCGACTTGTACCAGGGAAGAACAGCTTTCAGTGATTCGGTTTTTGCGTAGTGAAGGTGTGAAACCTATTGAAATTCATCGACGAATGAAGGTTCAGTATGGTGATGCATGTTTGTCACAGCAGCAAGCCTACGAATGGAGTAGGAAGTTCGCAAATGGTGTGACTCCAGTGGAAGATGCTCCTCGTCCAGGGCAGGCACAACGAGTTGTGACTCCACAGAGCATTGCAGCAGTTGAAGCCATAGTGAAGGAAAACCGGCAAGTGACACTGAATGACATTGCAGCATGTTTAGAGATTAGTCATGGGTCAGCACATCACATTGTGTATGATGTGCTGCAGTTTCACAAAGTGTCTGCAATATGGGTGCCACGGCAGCTGACTCCTGAAATGAGAGAACGGCGTGTTGATGCTTGTGAAGAACTTCTTCGGCGCTTTGAACGAGAAGGTGATGGCTTCCTTGCAATAATCGTTACTGTCGACGAAACCTGGGTTCACTACCACCAAGCGGAAACGAAGAGAGCGAGCAAGGAATGGCGCCATTCCTTAACACCAAAACCAAAGAAGTTTCGAACAGGATCATCGGCAGGGAATGTATGCTGACTTTTTTTTGGGAAGAGAAAGGCGTCGTTTTGGAGCATTACATGCCTAGGGGAACCACTATCACTAGTGCATCATACAAACAAAATAATCATCTGCGGCCTGCAATCAGATCAAAGCGACGTGGATTGCTGTCAGCAGGTGTCCTTTTGCAACCTGGCAATGCAAGGCCCCACACTGCCCGTACAACAGTTGCAACTATCACAGACCTGCATTTTGAGTGTCTTCGTCATACACCATACTCACCAGACCTTGCCCCTGGTTATTTCCATATGTTTGGACCACTCAAAGACGCAATGCGAATAAAGAAGTTCCGTTCTGATGAAGAAGTACGCCACACAGTGCATTGGTGGGTGTGCGGAGTACCAAATGAATTTTTTTCTAAATGAATTTAAGAACTTTGGATTCGCTGGAGGTTTTGCATTGAGCGTGAAGGAGAGTAGGCGCCTTGTGTTGACAGTACGGTATCTACTGCCCATTGCATAAGGTAACAAGCTTTTTGCCTGCATATCCGACCATGTAATCATATGTCACGTATGTTTCACATACATACGGGGCGAACCAAAGCCCTACGAAATTCCCTAGCTCCCGTTACAAACTTCTAGGACGTATAGAGGCGAGTGAGAAGGCATTTTTCTGAATAGCAACCCATGTCTGGAGACTTACCGTTTCCGTTCTGCGGACTGTTTCAATTCAGATGCGTAACTCATCCATTTCTGCTTGAGGATTTGAATCAGGTGCGAGTCAGTAAAATGATTAGGTAACAGTTCGAAAGAAGCAATGAAAGTTGTACATCTGTGAATCTGATATGTGCATACACAGACTCTGACTCTGAGATATTATAATCGCGAGTAGTAGAGTGCGAGCAGTTGTCGATGGAAGACGTTAGAGAGTCCATTTTAAACTTGCAGTCAGATAATTGAGAATCGATTTCTATATAGTTCGTAGCAGACGTTTAATTCCTGTTTGGTTTTGTATTTTGTTATAATTCCAATTTTATCATAGATGAAACACAGCACACCTGATTTTGAATGTCTTTTAAGCTACGTACTCAGCACGGCTTCATAAGGTAAACCTCTACGCACGTGTTTCTGTACGTCTTACCAAATATACATACGTCTTACAAATTACACTCCTGGAAATTGAAATAAGAACACCGTGAATTCATTGTCCCAGGAAGGGGAAACTTTATTGACACATTCCTGGGGTCAGATACATCACATGATCACACTGACAGAACCACAGGCACATAGACACAGGCAACAGAGCATGCACAATGTCGGCACTATTACAGTGTATATCCACCTTTCGCAGCAATGCAGGCTGCTATTCTCCCATGGAGACGATCGTAGAGATGCTGGATGTAGTCCTGTGGAACGGCTTGCCATGCCATTTCCACCTGGCGCCTCAGTTGGACCAGCGTTCGTGCTGGACGTGCAGACCGCGTGAGACGACGCTTCATCCAGTCCCAAACATGCTCAATGGGGGACAGATCCGGAGATCTTGCTGGCCAGGGTAGTTGACTTACACCTTCTAGAGCACGTTGGGTGGCACGGGATACATGCGGACGTGCATTGTCCTGTTTGAACAGCAAGTTCCCTTGCCGGTCTAGGAATGGTAGAAAGATGGGTTCGATGACGGTTTGGATGTACCGTGCACTATTCAGTGTCCCCTCGACGATCACCAGTGGTGTACGGCCAGTGTAGGAGATCTCTCCCCACACCATGATGCCGGGTGTTGGCCCTGTGTGCTTCGGTCGTATGCAGTCCTGATTGTGGCGCTCACCTGCACGGCGCCAAACACGCATACGACCATCATTGGCACCAAGGCAGAAGCGACTCTCATCGCTGAAGACGACACGTCTCCATTCGTCCCTCCATTCACGCCTGTCGCGACACCACTGGAGGCGGGCTGCACGATGTTGGGGCGTGAGCGGAAGACGGCCTAACGGTGTGCGGGACCGTAGCCCAGCTTCATGGAGACGGTTGCGAATGGTCCTCGCCGATACCCCAGCAGCAACAGTGTCCCTAATTTGCTGGGAAGTGGCGGTGCGGTCCCCTACGGCACTGCGTAGGATCCTACGGTCTTGGCGTGCATCCGTGCGTCGCTGCGGTCCGGTCCCAGGTCGACGGGCACGTGCACCTTCCGCCGACCACTGGCGACAACATCGATGTACTGTGGAGACCTCACGCCCCACGTGTTGAGCAATTCGGCGGTACGTCCACCCGGGCTCCCGCATGCCCACTATACGCCGTCGCTCAAAGTCCGTCAACTGCACATACGGTTCACGTCCACGCTGTCGCGGCATGCTACCAGTGTTAAAGACTGCGATGGAGCTCCGTATGCCACGGCAAACTGGCTGACACTGACGGCGGCGGTGCACAAATGCTGCGCAGCTAGCGCCATTCGACGGCCAACACCGCGGTTCCTGGTGTGTCCGCTGTGCCGTGCGTGTGATCATTGCTTGTACAGCCCTCTCGCAGTGTCCGGAGCAAGTATGGTGGGTCTGACACACAGGTGTCAATGTGTTCTTTTTTCCATTTTCAGGAGTGTATATACCCAACAGAGTTTCATAATGTGAAACTCAACTGTGTAATTATTTTGTAAAAGGTACAGGAACATGTGCGTCTCCGAGAGTATTGGAATTCTGATTGAAAACAAAAAGAAACAGAAATAGGAAAGAAAATTAATATAAAGATATCTGACAGTGAGTTTTAAAAAATTTCTTGAGCGTTTCAATTTTCTGCAGTGCTCTTGTGCGCAATAAATTACCTCGTCTTTTCGCTGCAAGTGCGTGATCAGCAACAAGCTAAAATATTTCAAAAGCAATACATCGACCCATGCAGAGTGCAATGCATGGACTAAATTGCGACAATTGCTGCTATGTTTTCATACATAGAAAGTGAATAATCTGGAGGGGATTTGTCAACTACCCTTAAACGGTGTAAAACAGGATGAGAGTAACCAATAAAGTCTCTATTATATTTGCATTATATTATTCAAACACTGACAAACTTTTAATTATTCCACAATGTCTATACTGAATAAACACCTCTCTGCCCACAACAGAGATAAGAATATTCCTCTCAATGTCTGCGTACGAAAATCTGACAAAATCCCTCCAGTGCGCAAGCAACCAGCAACTACGTGCAGCAAGAAGGCAAATCACCAACAAATCCTCAATTAACACTTCTCCGTGGCTACTACCACCACCATCATGGCAGGCTGCGACCTCTCATGTCGCGAGGCTTCTCTCCAACCCACCCTGCGTCCGACCACTTGTGACTCCCCTCGAACACTTCACGCTCGCTACAACCCGCGATAGAATCACACTACTAGCCATTAAAATTGCTACACCACGAAGATGATGTGCTACAGACAAGAAATTCAACCGACAGGAAGAAGATGCTGTGATATGCAAATCAGTAGCTTTTCAGAGCATTCACACAAGGCTGGCGACGGTGGCGACACCTACAACATGCTGACATGAGAAAAGTTTCCAACTGATTTCTCATACACCAATAACAGTTGACCGGCGTTGCCTGGTGGAACGTTGTTGTGATGCCTCGTGTAAGGAGCAGAAATGCGTACCATCACGTTTCTGACTTTGATAATTGTAGCCCATTGCGATGGCGGTTTATCTTATCGCGACATTTCTGCTCCAGTTGGTCGAGATCCAATGACTGTTAGCAGAATATGGAATCGGTGGGTTCAGGAGGGTAATACGGATCGCCGTGCTGGATCCCAACGGCCTCGTATCACTAGCAGTCGAGATGGCAGGCATCTTATCCCCATGGCTGTAACGGATCGTGCAGCCACGTCTCGATCCCTGAGTCAACAGATGGGGACGTTTGCAAGAAAACAACCATCTGCACGAACAGTTCGACGACGTGTGCAGCAGCATGGACTAGCAGCTCGGAGACCATGGCTGCGGTTACCCTTGACGCTGCATCACAGACCGGAGCGCCTGCGATGGTGTACTCAACGACGAACCTGGGTGCACAAATGGCAAAACGTCATCTTTTCGGTTGAATCCAGGTTCTGTTTTCTGCATCGTGATGGTCGCATCCGTGTTTGGCGACATCGCGGTGAACGCACACTGGAAGCGTGTATTAGTCATCGCAGGCGTATCACCCGCCGTGATGGTATGGGGTACCATTGGTTACGTGTCTCTGTCAACTCTTGTTCGCATTGACAGCACTTTGGACGTTACATTTCAGACGTGTTACGACATGTGGCTCCACCCTTCATTCGATCCCTGCGAAACCCTACAGTTTAGCAGGATACTGCACGACCGCATGTTGCAGGTCCTGTAAGGGCCTTTCTGGATACAGAAAACGTTCGACTGCTGCCCTGGCCAGCACATTCTCTAGATCTCTCACCAATTGAAAACGTCTGGGCAATGGTGGGCGTGGAACTGGCTCGTCACAATATCCCAGTCACTACTCTTGATGAAGTGTAGTATCGTGTCGAAGCTGCATGGGCTGGTGTACCTGTACACGCCATCCAAGCTCTGTTTGACTCAATGCACAGGTATATCAAGGCCGTTATTACGGCCAGAGGAGGTTGTTCTGGGTACTGATTTCTCAGGATCTCTGTACCCAAATTACGTGAAAATGTAATCACAAGTCAGTTCTAGTATAATATATTTGTCCAATGAATACCCATTTATCATCTGCATTTCTTCTAGGTGTAGCAATTTTAATGGCCAGTTACGTATCTCGGACTCAGAGTCTGTGTATACACATAGCATAATCATAGACATCCAGCTTTCAACATGACGAAACATCTATTCGTCACTTAAACATATTTGTTTGTATTAACAAAAAAAAGTCGTTCAAATGGCTCTGAGCACTATGGGACTTAACTTCTGAGGTCATCAGTCCCCTAGAACTTAGAACTACTTACACCTAACCAAACTAAGGACATCACAAACATCCATGCCCGAGACGGGATTCGAACCTGCGACCGTAGCGGTGGCGCGGTTCCAGACTGAAGCGCCTAGAACCGCTCGGACACTCCAGCGGACTTCTATTAACACTTAAATACAGGGTTATTAGAAATGATTGAAGCGATTTCACAACTCTACAATAACTTTATTATTTGAGATATTTTCACAATGGTTTGCACACACATACAAAAACTCGAAAAGTTTTTTTAGGCATTGACAAATGTTCGATATGTGCCCCTTTAGTGATTCGGCAGACATCAAGCCGATAGTCAAGTTCCTCCCACACTCGGCGCAGCATGTCCCCATCAATGAGTTCGAAAGCATCGTTGATGCGAGCTCGCAGTTCTGGCACGTTTCTTGGTAGAGGAGGTTTAAACACTGAATCTATCACATAACCCCACAGAAAGAAATCGCATGGGGTTAAGTCGGGAGAGCGTGGAGGCCATGACATGAATTGCTGATCGTGATCTCCACCACGACCGATCCATCGGTTTTCCAATCTCCTGTTTAAGAAATGCCGAACATCATGATGGAAGTGCGCTGGAGCACCATCCTGTTGAAAGATGAAGTCGGCGCTGTCGGTCTCCAGTTGTGGCATGAGCCAATTTTCCAGCATGTCCAGATACACGTGTCCTGTAACGTTTTCTTCGAAGCAGAAAAAGGGGTCGTAAACTTTAAACCGTGAGATTGCACAAAACACGTTAACTTTTGGTGAATTGCGAATTTGCTGCACGAATGCGTGAGGACTCGCTACCGCCCAGATACGCACATTGTGTCTGTTCACTTCACCATTAAGAAAAAATGTTGCTTCATCACTGAAAACAAGTTTCGCACTGAACGCATCCTCTTCCATGAGCTGTTGCAACCGCGCCGAAAATTCAAAGCGTTTGACTTTGTCATCGGGTGTCAGGGCTTGTAGCAATTGTAAACGGTAAGGCTTCTGCTTTAGCCTTTTCCGCTAGATTTTCCAAAGGGTTGGCTGTGGTACGTTTAGCTCCCTGCTTGCTTTATTCGTCGACTTCCGCGGGCTACGCGTGAAACTTGCCCGCACGCGTTCAACCGTTTCTTCGCTCACTGCAGGCCGACCCATTGATTTCCCCTTACAGAGGCATCCAGAAACTTTAAACTGCGCATACCATCGCCGAATGGAATTAGCAGTTGGTGGATCTTTGTTGAACTTCGTCCTGAAGTGTCGTTGCACTGTTATGACTGACTGATGTGAGTGCATTTCAAGCATGACATACGCTTTCTCGGCTCCTGTCGCCATTTTGTCTCACTGCGCTCTCGAGCGCTCTGGCGGCAGAAACCTCAAGTGCGGCTTCAGCCGAACAAAACTTTATGAGTTTTTCTACGTATCTGTAGTGTGTCGTGACCACATGTCAATGAATGGAGCTACAGTGAATTTATGAAATCGCTTCAATCATTTGTAATAGCCCTGTATTAGGTGTTTAAATCATTCCAAAGCAAATACAACCCAGCATACTGTACGTACCGAACTCGATTGGTGTATTACAACAGTGACCTGATGTGGAGATCACCAACGTTGTGACGCACTTCGTACCTGCGATTATATTCTGGAACTATCTATCCCACCTGATGTCTCCTCAGTTTCTAGTGTAGCGGCCAGAACTCGTGCCAGCATTACAGGAATCTTGTAAATTAAACGTTGCATACGACCCCACAGGAAATAATGCATAGGACTTAAATTCGGCGACCGCTTTGGCAACACAATTGTACCGCCTCGGCCCATCCAGCTTTCGCCGTATCATCTGTTGAGATGTCTCCGAACTGGAAGTGAGCTTAAACAATATTTCCTGATCGACATTTAGTGGCGCAGCTTCCAAGAACGGGTCCAATACGTTTCATTGAGTATACAGTTGCAGTTATTTGAGTGGAAGGCAGTATCGTCCAATTACATGGCCGCCCAGAAAACCTGCCCACACGTTAATACCAAACCGCTGCTGATATCCACGAACATGGTTAGCACCAGGATTTCGTATGCTCAGAGATGGCTGTTTCCCGAATTCGGAACACAGTCTCAGGTGATCGTACATTCATTTGTGAACAGAACTCGACGTAGAAACAGGGATGTGTCGATCCAGTGGTGGAGGAGTCACGTGCAGCAGGCAAAATATTGTAGAAAACCGGCTGGACCCATAGGGTGTACCCTGTCATTGTTGCTCATGCAGAGCGTCCCAGACACTACTGTGACTAACTCTCATCGCAAGCGCAATTCATCTAGTACTTGTCGACGGGTTCTCTTCAACGCGATGCAGTACATCTTCTTCAAATTCGGACGTGCAGCGTTGCGCCGTATTTCTCGGAGCCGCTGCATAATGCGGGCGATGATGATGATGATTGTGATGATGATGTTTGGTTTGTGGGGCGCTCAACTGCGCGGTTATCAGCGCTAGTACAAATTCCCAACCTTTGCTCAGTCCAGTTTCTCCCCTTTTATAATGATGATGAAATATGAGGACAACGCAAACACCCGGTCATCTCGAGGCACGTGAAAATCCCTGACCCCGCCGGGAATCGAACCTGGGACCCCGTGCTCGGGAAGCGAGAACACCACCGCGAGACCACGAACTGCGGACAATTTTGGGCGAAAAGTTTGTGCGATTAAGTGTTAACGTTGCTGAAAACGATCATGATACAGCCTGCTAGCAGGACTTCCGTTACCTCGACGTTCGCCATTCGTAAGGAGCAATTCTGCGTATTCCGGAAATGTGTACCGATCCATGTTTAATGTATAGAAAACACACAGGCACTGAAGAAGTCTCGAAGCAAGGTAGATGTTTAGTGACATCAGGCAACTGTTCACCAGATTGCATACAAGTATCTCCGAAGCTTTTCTCTTTACACATCTGAACTGAAATCATCATAAAAGGGAACAGACATAACGGATGCTATTCTGGGCATGGGTTCTATTCATATTACGAGGGGTATTGGGAAAATGAGGAACGATCAGTCTCAAAATGGAAACCACTGTGAAAATCCGACGAGTCTTTTCACAAACGTTTTGGGTCATATCTCTAGTATGCCCGTCAATCGCATCAAGACGCTCTCTTTAGTTGTGAGCTCACTGTGAGTGAGTAAAGGTGCCTAGAACAACAACGTCTCCTGCAAAGTAGGAGGGCCTGCAGAGAGGCTTCGCCTTAATGAATGCAGCCCACCTAACACAACTGCCACGCACTTTCTCCTTCATGCAATGCTCAGCCGCACTCTGCAGGGGCAGTGAAGACGCTCCTGCAGCGTTTTCGATGGGAAGTGTCCGATCACCCACAACACAGCCCTATCTGGCTCGTCCTGTGTGTCATCTCTGTTCAAAGGAAACGCTGGGTACGAAGACAACACTTCGGCGCAGGCTACGCTCTATACACCAGCGTAAAGAATATTTGGAAAGCACAGGTGGCTGACTTCTATGACGATGGCACTCAAGATTTGGTATAACAATCCGAAAAATGTGTAAGGCGGAGCGGCGACTGTGTAAAGAAGTACCTGGAAGGTGTAGCTAAATGTGCAAAGAAAACAGTTTTGATTTTCACCGTGGTTTCCATTTCGCGATCGATCGTTCCTTACTTTCCGAACAACACTCGTATTATGTGCTCTCTCCCTTCTACAAGTCCTAAAAGTAGACACAGAACGACCTCCGGTTCAAATGGCTCTAAGCACTATTTTATTTTTATTTATTTATTTATTGCCAAATTATAGACCTGTTACCTGATGTTTAAAACAGGTCGTACATCTTACAATTTTCGTTTTTCATCTTTTTACAGTTTTCTTTCCTTTTGTTTTATCTACAAAATTTACAAAGAATTATTCAAAATAAGAATAATTTGAGGTTGAAATATAAATAAAATTTTGTTGTTTTTAAGAAGAATATAAAAAGAAGATAGGATAGATGAGAGATTTGTTAGTACCATCACCGAGTGTGACTGACGGTGAATACCTCGGAATGGTTTCATCGAGCCGTTGACCGCCAGTCACACACACAGACACACACACACACACACACACACACACACACACACACACACAAATGGTTATTAGTAGAGAAATGTTTCTTATCCTATTTGTTACTAATCCTGTGTATTAACTACATTAGGTGCGCATCCATGTACAGCATTTGGTGTTTTCTTGGCTAGATTGCCAGCAATTTGCTTATTTATTGTCACATCTCAGCTTCCTCCTCCTGTTCCTCCTCATTGTCACTATTTTCGCTGTCACTGTGGGTATCGCTGTCCATTCTCTGGAGATTTCTGTTACGCTGCACATAGGCATGTCTGTGACGTCGTGTCCGCATATACTCTTCATGTGTTGTTTTTGAAATACTGTTTGTCAGTGCGTTTAATTGTGCCCATTGTTCTTCGTCTCTTATTGCTGCGTATATATCTATGTCTGTATCTGTGTAATCTAAGTGTAGTGTATGTCTATTGTTCGCGTATTGCCCGCAGAAAAAGACAGTGTGTTCTGGGGAACCTTCTTCCCCGCATGTGCATGCAGGTGTCTGCCTCAGACTCACGCGGTTTAAGTGCGTGGGATAAGGTCCGTGCCCGGTTAAGAAATGTACCATACCGCGGCTGGGATCGATATGTCTCATTCTCAACCGCTCCCTTATGTCAGGGAGGAAGTTGTGCAGTCTACGTCCCTTATCACTTACATCCCACTCACCTTGCCATGTATCCAAACGCCAATTTTTAAGGTGACGTATCGTCTCTATGGGCACACCGGTTATTGTGTGTACCTTATCTAGTCTCCCCACCTTTAACCAATACCTTGCAGCTCTGTATTTGATCGTGATATCTATGGGGCATATTCCGAGCACCACACACAGTGCATCTGCTGAGGTGGTGGCGAAGGCTCCAGATAGCCTAAGTAGGACACTTCTCTGCCCTCGTCTGACGGATGCTTTGTTGGTGACCACGTTCAGTCTATGTGCCCACGTGCTAGCTGCAAAGCTGAGTACTGATTCGAAGAGCGCACAGTGGTATGTACGTATGACTGGTAGAGGTAGTCTGTACTGTTTTGAATTTAGCCTCACCAGTTTGTGGAGTACTTTTTCTGCTTTGTCTGTTGTTAGCCTTATGTGTTCGTGGAAATTCAATTTTTCATCTACGTGTACCCCAAGATAGCGCGTAATGCGTGCTCGTTTGATGTTTGTGTCCCCAATTTTAACTGAAGGATTCCTTTGGAGTGATCCTTTCAGTAAAGTGTATGTTGTTTTGTTTTCGGCTATCCTGAGATTGTTGTTGTGACACCACTGAGTAATTGTTTGTAGTAATCCACTGGCTTTCTCTTCTAACTGGGCTCTGTTGTTTGCAGTGACTACAACTAATAGGTCATCTGCGTAGGCGACAATTCCGTCTGACCTGTCATCCCCATCCAGAAGTTGTAGGAGGGGTCCGATTGTTATGTCCCAGAAGATGGGGCCGCAGATCGACCCTTGAGGACAGCCTTTGGTAATTCTTTTAATTACTTTCCGGCTGTCCATCTGCCATTCGACTACTCGGTCTTTACAGTAGTCCAGAAAACTGTTGTACAGTGATTGCGGTACCTCCAGATGTCTTAGCCTCTGAAACAGTGCTGGCCACCAAAGATTATCAAATGCTCCGGCAATGTCAATCATTATTGCCATGGCGTATTTCTGTTTTGTGGTGTTAACTATGTGCAGGGCCTGGTTGATGGCTTCATCTGTTGATCTGCCCGCTCTGAAGCCGAACTGGTGTTGGCTCATACCCCTGAGAGCTCTGTGTGTTTGCAGGCGCTTACACAGTAGCTTCTTCTGAATCTTTGCTAGGGTGTTTATTAGGTATATTGGCCTGTAAGTCTTTGGATCTGAAGGATCCCTGTCCGCTGATTTCTTAATAATGACTGCTTTGGAGGATTTCCCATACTGTAGGTACCCTGCCCAGCCGTAAGGCATCGTTCAGTAACGTTGTTAGGAACGGGGTGATCTGCGGTGCTAGTTTTTTCAGTGTTTCCGAGTGGATACCATCTGGTCCAGGTGCTTTTTTGTTTTTGAGCACTATGGGACTTAACATCTGAGGACACCAGTCCCCTAGACTTAGAACTACTTAAACCTAACTAGCCTATGGACGTCACACACATCCATGGCCAAGGCAGGATTCGAACCTGCGACCGTAGTAGCAGCGCGGTTCCGAACTGAAGCGCCTAGAACTGCTCGGTCACAGCGGCCGGCGAACGCCCTCTGAACCGGCAATTTGACGACACTATACTCGCATGTACGGCCAGTATTACGCTCCAAAACCCCGTAGCTGTTCTGCACAATCAGTGTAAAGGGCGGAGTTTGTTGACCTAGCGTACTCGAGTTTGAGATTTCCATTCCGCGTCTAAGTATACTTCTACCATTTCGTAATTTCAGACTGTGGTATTTGATTTTATTGATTCGCTGGGGCTCAGTGATTACAGGCAAATGTTTTTGTTTACAATGTAAGCACAGGCAAACACACACACACACACACACACACACACACACACACACACTCACTCACTCAGGAACAGAGGGGTGACTGTGGACATGGCACGTAACTCGATTTCGAAGCCGGCCGCTGGTGGCCGAGCGGTTCTGGCGCTACAGTCTGGAACCGCGCGACCGCTACGGTCGCAGGTTCGAATCCTGCCTCGGGCATGGATGTGTGTGATGTCCTTAGGTTAGTTAGGTTTAAGTAGTTCTAAGTTCTAGGGGACTGATGACCTCACTTAGTGCTCAGAGCCATTCGATTTAGAAGCAGCTTTGTCGTCGCCGTGGTAACGATAGCGAGCAGAAACTGGGGGTGCCTCGTTACAACCTCGATCCCAGCCGCCTGAAACAACAATAGGGAATCTGATGAAATTTTCCGAGCCCTTTCTGCTCGCTCGCCCCGTCCCTTTGGCTATCTTTCGACCTTCCCTTTTCTCCATTTTCGCTATGTGTGTTTTCCCTTGCCGGGTTTCCAACATATGGGCTGCTGCATTTAACAGATGTAACTGACGATGAATTCTCAGTGAGTTGCTTCTGTATCGATAACTACTACCCTGTCAATACACTTTCTATATAAACGTACATTCCTGCCAATCTCTTTTTCATTTGGCACATTTTACGTAAAGAGATGGAAGACTTTACAATGCGACACACACACGTCTCTATCAGTAGCCGACGACTGGTATTGCCTTATATGACTGTATTGTTTGCCGAGCATCCCACACTTATATCTGCGAAATTAAAATGAGATGCTTGGCTTTGAGCCGGCCGCGGTGGTCTAGCGGTTCTAGGCGCTCAGTCCGGAACCGCGCGACTGCTACGGTCGCAGGTTCGAATCCTGCCTCGGGCATGGATGTGTGTGATGTCCTTAGGTTAGTTAGGTTTAAGTAGTTCTAAGTTCTAGGGGACTGATGACCACAGATGTCCCATAGTGCTCAGAGCCATTTGAAGCCATTTTCTTGGCTTTGAAGACTGTTCTAAGCGCGCTATTTCTAAATCAATAACTATTTCAATGTAAGCATGCTTTCCACACTTTCCAGTCAATCTGGTTGGCTACTGAAACTTCCCATTTATGAGAGAGGGACGACACAGATATGCAAAACACATTGCAATGCGAACCCCGCATGGTTCTGTCAATTGCCCACAACTATTCTTGTTTACTGTTAATGGTCGACCAGTTTACAGTCGCAAGGCTGAATTGGATGTGATGATCAAGTATTGCTGTCATACTGAACAACGTCACATCATTAGACAATATTAAATGACGTTTTATGGAATTTACTCACTAGTTTTACACGAATGGGCTAGCTATGAACAGTAGAGCAGAACCTACAATATGAAAAATATGCTATACAACATATAAAATTTTTATTAAATTGAAAATGATTATTATAAAAACTATTAGATCGATGAGTTCTAAATATTTAATCAGCGGTCTCATCAGTTATTCAGACATACATAATGCGGAACGTACTCTTGGCTGCTACACTACTGTTATAAAGAATGTCACTATGAAAATTATAGTTAAAGTAAGACGATTCTGCAACATCCATCAAAGATGCAATTGTGATGTAGCCGACTCGGTATAATCGATATATACCACAACTCCAAGGACTTTTACATCTTTGATTTAACTGACACTGTAATAGTATTAAGGTTACCCATAGAGGGCTCAGTTATTACACATCGTAGTTTACCGTTTTTATCTAAAATATAAATAAGTTTTACACATACTAAATATCTGTTAATCAGACATTTTACATGAATCAATTTTATGTTATTAGTGTATTTCGTACTTTTATACTTTGACGATAGCGTCATATTATGAACGCTGATTGGCAGTTGTGAAGTAGTGTGAGAGGAAGTAGGCGGAGCCTCTGCATATTTAAGTTCGTGCGCAGCACTCATAACCATCAGTTGACTTCGTAGCAGCTGAGGAGAGCTCCGCCTACCCTCCTCCAAGGAAGCCATGAGTATAATAAGTTTTATTTTATCTTGTTAAAATTTTGTCGTCATTAGACACTTTTCATTTTAATTTAAGATTGGTCTCTAGTATTTTCTAAAATTAATTCACAGGTCTGAAGATGGTTATATAAACATAATCGAAACCGGTCACCTATGTTACTGAGACATAAGTGTTGTGATTAGTTAAAATATAATACTCTATTGATCACTGTTTCCAAAAATGTTTACCAAAAAGTTTTTAATCAGGTTTTTAGTTGATAAAATAATCTTAACTGACTAGATAGATAAATTACAGAAAGCTATTCGGTCATTGCCCAAAGTAGGAACTAGTTATGACACGACAATATCCAAACTCAGGTTCAAAATGGTTCAAATGGCTCTGAGCACTATGGGACTTAACATCTGTGGTCATCAGTCCCCTAGAACTTAGAACTACTTAAACCTAACTAACCTAAGGACATCACACACATCCATGCCCGAGGCAGGATTCGAACCTGCGACCGGAGCGGTCACGCGGTTCTAGACTGAAGCGCCTTTAACCGCACGGCCACACCGACCGGCTCCAAACTCAGGAAATGGCATTCCACGGCGAGGAGCATATACGGGAAAAAGTAATAATTGACGGAAAACCGATAGAACAAATTAATAATTTTAAATACTGTATCTGTTATGTAAGGTATATTACATATAACAATCAAGAACACAAAGTGCCAAAATTTCAACACTACTATAAATAGCACATTCGTCCAAAAAAGACAGTTATTACATATTTATATCTGTATTACATATATTTAAAAACAGATGCATAAAAACGAGCGCATGTTCTAATGCAACGTTATATCGAAATAACGAAGCAACCACTGATGATCTTTCAGAGATTTGGAACGAACGAACATTTGTGTTTTATATAGATTTTTCCTATAATTCTTACATACACATTGAAGAGCCAAAGAAACTGGTACTCCTGCCTGTTATCGTGTAGCGAACCCACCAACCACGCAGAAGTGACGCAACACGACACACTCAAACCATATTAACTTGTCAATCATAATTCACAAAGTTATATTCAAGATTTGGCACTGTATCAGCACTGACGTACCCAGTCGTACTGAAATATTCCTGAAAAGTGTTCCTCACTTTCCTAGCTTCTTTAACTGTCTTGTGTTAGCCTCATCTTCCTATGCCCCTCAGATTACTGTGCTGCCATCCTTCTGGAATAACGACACACTGATTTGTGTCTTCTTTCTTTCCCGATTGTCCAACATAACTATTCCAACAAGTGTCCAAGAAAAACCCACGTAGCACACAAGTAGACAGTGCGATTTTCTCAACATTTTCTGCAGGTAGCTCCATTTTCTAAAGGAGAATCCTGAACCTCTTACTCAGTATTTGAAAAACATTTTTAGAATTTGTTCTTGCACTACTCTAACAGTAATCAAATATTTTCTGCTACTGTGTGAGATATCTGTTATATGGATTCATTATATGCTGATATAGGGGAGAAAACATCAGCTACGACTATATACGGCACTACAATTTGAGTTCCTGATAGCGTTTCTGGTGGAGGAACGTTCATTACATTTTCTGCATCAGTAAGAATTTCAAAGAGTGGACTGTTCTGGAACATTCCTCCATCAGCAACCCTCCCATTACAACCTACATCCACACATGTATATTTATACTGTGCATCAACAAGTGCCAGTAAAAAAATGCTGTTACCTAAAGCACAAGACAATCTGGAAAGTTACACATGTCTTGAAACTGTTTTGATGCATATTTCCATTCAATTTCTAGTGATGTCATTTGAAGGACGGAAAATCTGACGTACGTATGCCAATGGGACTTCCATACTGCTTCAACTGAAAACTAATTATGACCTTAACCTCTGGACTCACCGTATATTAGACATAATTTCCACCAACAACTCAAAGTGATAATTTATGACGTGCACTGATTCTGTCAGAAAATTTGTCAGGTAGGGCAGAAACAGGTTGGGCCTATAAATTGTAAAGTTTTATTCTTAACATAAACTTTTACAATGTAGAGCTACGTTTTGAATAAAATTGCCAAACTATAACACTACGTGATAGTGCCCGCGCTAAGGCAAAGCTGAAGGATGGATCATACATCCGTCCCCCGAAACATTTTCTTTTTTTTGAAATCGTTAAGAAAGTCACTTTAAAGAATCGTTGCTATTTCTATCAGCGTTAGCGGAGTGAATGGATTTTGACAGTTAATGAAACGTAACACATAAAACTGCATAAAAAACTTGTTCCATAGGCACTCAGAATGCACCCACTCCCCGAAATACGTTTCTTGCTGAAAGCAAC
The DNA here is from genome assembly GCF_023864345.2 of Schistocerca serialis cubense. Taxonomy (NCBI): domain Eukaryota; kingdom Metazoa; phylum Arthropoda; class Insecta; order Orthoptera; family Acrididae; genus Schistocerca; species Schistocerca serialis. The sequence continues at coordinate 215,322,073 of NC_064647.1, read as the reverse complement.
ATATCTGGACAAGAATGGTTTCCTTTTTGTCCTTTTCAGCTTATTTAAATGTATTAGTACATAAACGTATTTTGGCCATGTTCTGAAGAAATTAAAAAAAAATCAACATATCTTCATGTATGGATCCTTCAAGTACTGGTAAACTGGGTCACAAGTTTTAGGAATAACTGACGATACTGTGCTTCCATATAGTCTGAATGAAAACATTGGGCTCCTGCAGCTTTCTCCACTAGCTAGAAACCTCGGTGTTAGAAGCAACCTAAAGAAAATTATGAAATTAGTTACAAGAGTACAAGTACGCGCTGAACGTGCAGCAGCTTAGTAACACTAGGCTTATGTGAAGGTACTGACTCACTTCTCTGAAGCTGGGATACATTCTCGAATAGCTGTGTTTTGCTTCGGGCCTACTAAGAGAAACAATGTCAATAATTCTGTCCCGCCCATTCTCCGAGAATTTTTGTATGATTCCCTGTCCTCAGACCTCAGTTCATTGTGTAACATACTGTACAAATCCCGACAGCCGTCGTCACGTCTTAAAATCCCAGGTTTAGTCCACCATCTTCTGTTACGCTAACGTAACTTTCTTAATCCACGTAGCCGAGATATTACTGCAGTAACGACTGCATTAACAGCAGCTGCCACACTCAGTTCGCCTTCAGTAATTTTCTAAAATAGTGTTGCGCCATCTGCACATTGGGCTCCGGTGATGACGAAGGTATTTGCTCTCGGGTTAATCAGTACTGAAGAATTTGAAGACCATTTCAAGTTCACGAAACTTTCACCAGTGGACAGAGTTCAGGAACCACACAAGATGTCCATTGAAAATTTTTCCGATCTCGTTTCGTTCTGCGGACATTGGTAACCTTGGAAGGTTACAATAAAGTTCCCCTGGCGAAAAACCACAGGTTTTTCCAAAAAAAAAAAAAAAAAAAAATTCCCTGCTAACAATGCGTTTTTTTACGTAAAATACGAATACGGAATAAAACATAGGTGTTACCTTTTGCAAAAATTACCTTGGTCTGATATTGAAAACAGGGTTCAAGGTCATTTCGAGGTAATTATTCCATTAACTCCTTCAAACCTTACAACATTTACTACATATTTTTTTGTAGAATTTGGCCGCTCCAAAGGTATCGGTCAGTATAGAATAAAATGGTGTGAGTGTTCGTGTGTACATTGTTGAAGACTACTGTAGTTTTATTTCCATATTTAATCTACATTCAGATACTGTCTAAAATTATGTTGATATACATACGGGCTCGACATATTATTGAATCTGTGATTACACTACAACGGATGAAGTGTATTCTCTAAATGATAATTAATTGTGGAAATAAATTTGCAGCAGTCTTCGATAAAGTTGCAGAAAATGATGACAAGCTGCACAACTCGCTGTTAGCTGAAACACGGTAGTTGCCATGACCAAAAGAATGCGTAAATAACACGCTTTGTTATTACAGAGACAGAACAACGACTTTGAGCTCAGTTTCAGTTTGATGGTGCACGTATGTTTTCTCACAGTGGAGCTGAAATAAACAAGGACACAACCATTTTGTTTGCTTTTAAGTGCGGACTATGGTATCGAACTTTCCTTAGATATCCCTGCCCCTCTCCTTACCTCCCCAGCATCCTCATATGAAGCGTATTAGCTATTGTTTATACTACATGACGTAATTTTCGTGTTACACCATGCACAGTCTCACAGATCCTCGATTAGTTAGAGGCCGTCTCATCCTGAGAGTCGACCATTTGCACCCCGCCAGTGCCCCTTTACAAATGCAAGATAGGCACTCCACTTCTTTAGAATGTGACAGCTTTACTCTCCTGCACACTCTAGTATGGTGGATCGGCGAATGGGAAGCGACCGCGGAGCCACTGCTGTCATTTACGTCACACTTGTGGCAGTACAGTGCGAAGGAAGGAAGCCGGTAAAGCACTGACGTAAGAGCAACGCCTTGATTTCCACTGTATGCAACCCTCAATATTATACTAAAATTTCACCATTTCTGATTATTAATTCCTGCACCTTCAATGCGTCATAAAACAAACGTCAATTTGTCATTAAATGTACTATATATTAGGATTTGCAAATGAGTGCGTATTTAGTACAGCCGCCTTACTATTCAGGATTAACGACGCCTACATGCTAAGTAGGCTATAACCAAAGTATACGCAGTGGGTTTCTCACACAAAGATCATGTTAGAAGATAGTATTACGCCTGCTGAAAGGGGAAACGCCTACCACCATTGGTAGAACCGAAAATGGCAGGATTAGGAGCTATCAGGCATGCAGTTTATCGTTCTGTGTTATTGCGGCTTGCATTAGTCGACATTCCCTAAGTTCCGTATGAGTATGGACTCGATACGTTGCGTAGGACCATACTCAATTCAGTCCAAGATATCAATCGTCCAGTGCAACTAGCATCCAAGACGGCAGACATGTTGTTCGATTGCATGTGCACAAATAGTGCTGTCTCGGCACAAGTAGTAAAGGGTACAACAACCTGTCGTAAATAATGTATACTGCAAACCCAGATTAGGTCAGTGTGCTACCACCCTCAGTGGAGTAAATGCAAGTTAAAAAATTAAAACCATTATTCACTTAAAAGTTTGACGAAGTAACTGCTTTCTACTGTCGCAAAGCGCGATGGAAGACAAAATTATTCTGCCGCTTTGATTGGCCGAAGCTGGGTGAAATCCTTGGCTCGCGTTATACATAAAATTAATCTGGCGGACACCGTGGCCTGGAATCTATGGATGTTTGCTGATGATGCTATGGTGAGCGGTAATGTATCGACGTCGAGTGACTGTAGGAAGATGTAAGATGAAGGAGACAAAATTCTAGTAGGCGTGATGAACGGCAGCTGTCCCTTGATGTGGGAAAGTGTAAGTTAAAGCGGATGAGGACAAACAAACCTATAATGCTCGGATACGGCATTTGTGAGGTCATGCTTGAGACAGCCACGTCGTTTAAATACCTGAGCGTAACGTTGCAAAGGGATATCAAATGGGAAGATCGTTTGAGGATTGTGACAGGCAAGGTGAATGGTTGACTTTGGTTTGTTAGGAGAATTTTAGGAAAGTGTGGTTCATCTGTAAAGGAGACTACGTATGGGAGGCTGGTGTGACCTATTCTTGAATACTGCTCGAGTGTTAGGGATCCATAACAGGGCGAATTGAAGGTGGACATCGAAGCAGTTCAGAGCAGGGCTGCTTGATTTGCCGGGGGGTGGGTTCGAACAACACGTAAGTGCAACGGAGATGCTTCGGGAACTCAAAATGGAATCCCTGGACGGAAGACGACTTTGTTTTCGAAGAACACTATCGAAAAAGTTTACAGAAGAGGTATTTGAAGCTGAGTGGCGAATGATTCTACTGCCAACAATGTGCATTACGCCTAAGGACCACGAAGATAAGAAACGAGAAATTGGGGCCATACGGAGTCATATAGACAGTCGTGTTACCTCAATTTGCAAGCGGAACAGTAAAGGAGATGACTAATAGCTGTTGAGGATTGTGGCAGGCAAGGCGAATGGTCGACTTTGGTTTGTTAGGAGAATTTTAGGAAAGTACAGTGGCTTGCGGAGTATCTATGTAGCTGTAGACGTAAGGGAGTCCTGCACCTCCACGTTTCGGCAACAATACCTCGTTCTATCAGATAGAGGCGACACGTGAGTGAATATCCGTGATCAAACAAGTCACTTTCGCCGAGTATGGTGTAGTTCTCCGAAAGATTATAGGATCTCTTTAGTTTTACTCGCGGCTTATTTGTAAGTGACGTCAGTTTAACGTGTCTCTCAGTGCGACCGCCGGCCGCTGTGATCGACCAGTTCTTGGTGCTTCAGTTCGGAACCGCGCGGCTGCTACGGTCGCAGGTTCGAATCGTGCCTCGGGCGTGGGTGTGTGTGATGTCCTTAGGTTAGTTAGGTTTAAGTAGTTCTAATTGTAGGGGACTGATGATCTCAGATGTTAATTCCCATAGTGCTTAGAGCCATTTCTTGTTTTTCAGTGCGACCATGAAACCCGATAGCAGTCGACCCTCTAAGCCGTGAAAAACACCAGGTTCTCTGGTATGTGAATCGATCCACTGAAATCGTGACATATTAAAAAAAAAAAACTAAATATTCGTGACCAGGAAGACTACAAATGTTATTTCTGCCAGGGAAACGAACTAATTTGATCTTTCGTGCAAGTCGCAGAATGGAACACACTTCTGAGAGAGACTGTTATGTACCTAAATAACATCGAATACTGCAGAACACCTGTATTCAACATGGTCAATGATCTCGTGGCGACTTGTTGACAAATTGCCTCTTGGTATCCGTCTCAGGTTTTACGGACGACACTTGTTTGACGAAAACGTCAGACAAATTTCGCCAGAGGAGTCGGTGACAGAAGCCAACAGGCAACTTGTGACAATTTTATTACGTTAATAAGAGAGTCCCAGAGTATGTTACTAACAAAAAAATGGTTCAAATGGCTCTGAGCACTATGGGACTTAACTTCTGAGGTCATCAGTCCCCTAGAACTTAGAACTACTTAAACCTAACTAACCTAAGGACATCACACACATCCATGCCCGAGCAGGATTCGAACCTGCAACCGTAGCGGTCACGCGGTTCCAGACTGAAGTGCCTAGAACCGCACGGCCACTCCTGCTGTTACTAACACAAAGATGGAATACTATTAGCTATACCTGGGTGTGAACATTCTTTCTTCTGCTCTCTTACTCCACGGCCTTAACCGCTGCACCATTATGAACAAACACACAACATTCCAGAACAACGTCGTTGATGTTAACCCATCTTGAAGAGCATTACGCCCATGTGTCGTTAACCGACATTTAATGACAGAGTATCGCACCAAGAGTGACGTGTTTGAGATAAATGTTCAATGTCTTGTTGCCAAGAAATGGCATACTGTCGTGACGCGCAAATTAGAGTACGGAAACAATGAAATACAACGAAATACAATATGCCATCTTCAAAGTTTTTCATTTGTCGACTGCTATCAGGTTTCGTGGCCGTATGAAGTAACATGACAATTTTACAATATTTCCCGGTAAGCACTGATTTCTCCCTACATAAGGGGCTTACTTTTCTAAATTAGCCGTACTTCAGGTTTAATATGGACTTCAGTCCTTAGTGCTACTTAACTTTTTCATATTAACTATCATTGTCAGGTATGGAGGTAGTGACAAGACACAGATAAAAATCCTGGTTCTATCCAAGCCTTTGGACCAAGTCTGCTCTTCACCACTGAGCCACCGTCTGAGTAACTGCTGTTGCGAATAACTTAAATGAGGACTTATTTCTTCTAATGGTGGGGCATCGCCTGCGACCGGTGAGACACACAGACAGGTCGACCTGCCCTGGAGGACATTCAGGCCCCCACTTCCTCCTTCTTTATAATGGCGGCATCTATTATACCTGCCGTAACTGGGACACAGGCCGGCTCCCGCAGGTCGGCAGTAAACGTCGGCCAAATGAAAACAGATTCGGCGCTTTAGCTCGGTGCGAGCGCTTCAGGGCTCCATTCCAGAGATGGATATGCAGTAAATTATGGTAATAGCGTGGATTTTATCCACTACTTTGCTCCATAGACACACAACACGCGACGTATAAAGATGGCTCAGTGGTCTATGTAACGAAGTGGCGACCCGAGTGTTTAACTTATTCAGCTGTAGCACGACAGTTCCACATCAACAGTCAAAAGATATTTGCAAATTAATTCCTGCGTCATTTCTAACATAAGATTTCGTGTTCTGCCAACTTCTCTGCCCGTTTTTTGTCAAACCAGGACTATGGTAGAGTCCGTCGTCCAGGGGGACCGCTACTCTAAACATGCACCACGCCACCAACACAGGCCAGAGGGTGCAGTATTAGGTTATGGGGGACCTTGTCTAGTGCTTTCCTGAAGACTGTCGTAGTAATGGGAGGCACCATGACAGCTCTGGGATACGCGAACATTATTGCTGACTGCCGCCATCCCTTCCTTGTTAGGGTCATCCTCCACAGCAATGGCGCCATCCAGCAGGACAACTGTCCGTGGACAGATTTGAGCTACAGTGGGTCGAGTCCGATACTGACGCCCTGGCCACTAAATTCGCCTAATTTGAAGCCGACTGAAAACGTATGGGACAAAATCGGGCTCCATCTCCCTTCCACAAACCACATACCCGTAATTTGCCGGAACTGCAAGACCTGTGTGTACATATATGACCTTTTCTTTTTGCTGTGACATAGTGGCAAACCTGCAAATACAATCAGAATTCTGTAATGGAAGTTTAATTGGAATGTTCTCTGTTGTTCTCTCATACTGCATAAATCTGATGCAACAGAACACGAAAAGATGACTGGAACACTTCACATTTACAAATAAGTGTTGTAAAATGGAAACTGACCTTCGTAAACCCCTTAAGGTTGCTAAAACATACTCTGTGTAGAGATGACACTGCCCTTGTCAAACCATTGACTGAAAGCTCCAATCCAAACTTTGTCTAAGGAAGGACTCAGAAATTTTCAGCTTTCACCAGAAGAAAACATTCACTGGAGACTGTAACTATATGATAATTTGTCAAATATGGAGCATGACTGTTTGCCACAAGATGATGTGGTGCGCAGCTGCTAAGCAAGATGCGTGTACATTTCGACCAGTGACTATGCTTACTCCAACTCTGTGGTTTTGAGCACTGTACCCCAAAGATGGCATCTCTGTGAGAAGCTGATGCTGTGCTGTTCCATTTATACTTGCACTTTGCGTTCCTACCTCGGTAGCAGGATCGAATCCTGCCTCGGGCATGGATGTGTGTGATGTCCTTAGGTTAGTTAGGTTTAAGTAGTTCTAAGTTCTAGGGAACTGATGACCTCAGAAGTTAAGTCCCGTAGTGCTCAGAGCCATTTGAACCATTCCTACCTCAACTTGTGAAACATCATCTAACAAGTTGCCTGCTCCATCTTCTGCCCTCACAACACTATTTTCACCAAATAATTTGATGTCAATTTTGCTGATGCTGGTTTGGAACACTCAGAGTCTGATGAGGTGCTACAGCTGCCAAGAATGGATGTGCATTGGGGTGACAGGTGAATGATCTGCTGTCACCTTCGAACCATAAATTAGTATGTTAATGCTCTGGTCCATGTGTTTGTCCATGAATGGTGTGAAGTAAAGGAGGGCGGTGCTGGTGACCGGAACTGGCCTGAACTCTGATAGGTGTTTCTTGCCAAAGACAGTGATTGTCGCCTGACAGTAATGGATATATGTAGCAAGTGTTGTTGAGAAGGGTCTAGTGGGTTAGGAGGAGACGTATAACACAATCGCGCGCGCACACACACACACACACACACACACACACACACACACACACACACACACACACAAGCACATGCACACACACATTTACACACACAGGTTGAGTCATGTAAGACGTTTATTTTGTGAACGTTTCCGTATATTTTCTAATATATCTGTATACTTTTAATAGCTGCATTCAACACCTCTTGGAAAGACAGTTACTGTGATAGGCCACTTCCCAGTATCGACATTGAAAACTTTAACAAAAGAGTCCGAGAAATGGACTAAAATTCGAAAACAATGCGATCAGAATCGGCTATTACATGCAGAGCTCTGGTGCGAAATTCCATCGCTATAAGCAGCGAGATATGTGTACACTACTAAGAAAAAACCCCATTTCTCACATGATATATCTATAACATCAACTATAACTTTTTGTATATGGAACTACAGCGTACGCTAGATTCTGGCATCAGATGGGTCTCAGGAAAGGTATTTCAAATGTGCATAGGGAATCGAGGTTTTTGTGGATACAACTAAAGTTTCATCAGGCTATTTTCCATTCCCAATTTGACAGGATTTGTTTAACATTCGTCATATAAACGTAGCATGTCTAACATGTCCTCACTAGTGTACATATCTGTATGCAAGAAATGTTGAAGCAGAAATTATCTTCCGATGGACAACATAGTTGGTTGGTTAATTTTGGGGAAGGGACCAAACAGCGAGGTCATTGGTCCGACCAGATTAGGAAAGGATGTGGAAGGAAGTCTGCTGTGTCCTTTCAAAGGAGCCATCCCGGCACTTGCCTAAAGTGATTTAAGGAAATTACGGAAAACCTAAGTCAGGAGGGAAGGATGAGGGTTTGGTAATAGCGTCCTGTATTTATAGGGCCCACAGAACCGACACGCAAGATGGGTTGCTTACCTGCTTGCAGGAGCGCGAAGAGAAACGTCGCCAGCGGATATAAACAATAACAGGCTTTCCAAATAAACATTGAACTACTTCGCCAGACAACATGTGACAGTTTTCCACCAGTCGTAACTCATATACTTCATGAAGCATTCCACCAATCCGGCTTCATAAGCATGCCCGGTAGGTCAGAATGGCAGTGTTTACCTAATGCTAGGAACGGCTCCGGCCAGTACTTACAACAGCCCTAACATTGTTTACGCTCACCATAGCATTGTAGTAGCACTTTGTATTTTGTAATTGGTAGAGTAGATTATGGTCAGTATTTTCTTCCATTGTCTTCTTTCTGTATCTGATTTACCACCACAAGAGTTGTGGCGTTTTCTTGTTGTTCTTGCATTTAAACCTTAGTATATGCCAAGAAGGCGTTTTCCTTTAATTACAATGAAGTGTGTTCAAATTGACTATTAGTTCTTTCCTGCCGAGTGCACGACACTACAGGTCTGAACTGCAATGCCAGTCCTCTGCGCCACCTAGCTCGCTGACAACGTAGTTTCTGCGACTCCTGTCGTGGAGACAAGTATATACTCGAAAGTTTTGATATAACGACGTAGTCTGGCATGAACGTGTTTACTACGCAATAACCGGTTTCTGCTGACTTAAGTTTTCAATTTTAGAGTATTTCTCGGATACTTCTACAAAGAGTTTCAACCTCAGAGTGAACCAGCATTACCCATTATATTTAAAGAGCCATCGTTGCTTCAGTATCTCGATCGAAGCAAGGGTCAAGATTCTATATCAAATTAGCTTCCCCTTAGCGCTCTGTCATTTACTCTCTCTCTCTCTCTCTATCTCTCTCTCTCTCTCTCTCTCTATATATATATATATATATATATATATATATATATATATATATATACTCCTGGAAATTGGAATAAGAACACCGTGAATTCATTGTCCCAGGAAGGGGAAACTTTATTGACACATTCCTGGGGTCAGATACATCACATGAACACACTGACAGAACCACAGGCACATAGACACAGGCAACAGAGCATGCACAATGTCGGCACTAGTACAGTGTATATCCACCTTTCGCAGCAATGCAGGCTGCTATTCTCCCATGGAGACGATCGTAGAGATGCTGGATGTAGTCCTGTGGAACGGCTTGCCATGCGATTTCCACCTGGCGCCTCAGTTGGACCGGCGTTCGTGCTGGACGTGCAGACCGCGTGAGACGACGCTTCATCCAGTCCCAAACATGCTCAATGGGGGACAGATCCGGGGATCTTGCTGGCCAAGGTAGTTGACTTACACCTTCTAGAGCACGTTGGGTGGCACGGGATACATGCGGACGTGCATTGTCCTGTTGGAGCAGCAAGTTCCCTTGCCGGTCTAGGAATGGTAGAACAATGGGTTCGATGACGGTTTGGATGTACCGTGCACTATTCAGTGTCCCCTCGACGATCACCAGTGGTGTACGGCCAGTGTAGGAGATCGCTCCCCACACCATGATGCCCGGTGTTCGCCCTGTGTGCCTCGGTCGTATGCAGTCCTGATTGTGGCGCTCACCTGCACGGCGCCAAACACGCATACGACCATCATTGGCACCAAGGCAGAAGCGACTCTCATCGCTGAAGACGACACGTCTCCATTCGTCCCTCCATTCACGCCTGTCGCGACACCACTGCAGGCGGGCTGCACGATGTTGGGGCGTGAGCGGAAGACGGCCTAACGGTGTGCGGGATCGTAGCCCAGCTTCATGGAGACGGTTGCTAATGGTCCTCGCCGATACCCCAGGAGCAACAGTGTCCCTAATTTGCTGGGAAGTGGCGGTGCAGTCCCCTACGGCACTGCGTAGGATCCTACGGTCTTGGCGTGCATCCGTGCGTCGCTGCGGTCCGGTCCCAGGTCGACGGGCACGTGCACCTTCCGCCGACCACTGGCGACAACATCGATGTACTGTGGAGACCTCACGCCCCACGTGTTGAGCAATTCGGTGGTACGTCCACCCGGCCTCCCGCATGCCCACTATACGCCCTCGCTCAAAGTCCGTCAACTGCACATACGGTTCACGTCCACGCTGTCGCGGCATGCTACCAGTGTTAAAGACTGCGATGGAGCTCCGTATGCCACGGCAAACTGGCTGACACTGACGGCTGCGGTGCACAAATGCTGCGCAGCTAGCGCCATTCGACGGCCAACACCGCGGTTCCTGGTGTGTCCGCTGTGCCGTGCGTGTGATCATTGGTTGTACAGCCCTCTCGCAGTGTCCGGAGCAAGTATGGTGGGTCTGACACACCGGTGTCAATGTGTTCTTTTTTCCATTTCCAGGAGAGTATATATATATATATATATATATATATATATATATATATATATATATATATATATGCCATCCATTGACGTTAGTTAATCCAGGATACCGCAGACACCGAAGGGTTTGCCTTAACAGGACAATAAAGGGGCTCCAACCCAAAGGAGAGGAGGCTATGCTACATGTAAGAACAGCACTTGAAAACAAAACATTTTACAGCTGTAACTGGTACTACAGATCGTCGCTAAAAACACTTGTTTGCTGTTGGAAGGGTGCTGGGTGCAATTCGTGAGCTCGGGAAATGTATCTTGTAGAAGAATGATTATCCTTGATCAAATCAATACGCAGAAGAGCCAAAGCATATTAATTGTTTCAAGGCATATCAACATGTGACAGCTAATTTATTAACGACAAATAATGAACCAGTTCGTGCTTCACAACTGGCAGTATTACATAAATGCCATCACGTGTTTGAATGCAATAAAGAATACTGAATATAATGAATTTCATTAATGATATTCCCTTACACATATGTTGTAGACGGACAAATCTTTTAATTGCCTTATTCATAATACAAATTTTCCAATACATATCTGCCTAGTTCGATGCGTTGATATAAGCGCGTCTTGGTATTACCATGGGCACTACTTAACATTACTGCACCTACGGAAGCGCAAGCATAACGTATTCGTTCCTTTAACTCATCTGGATTTTCCGGCTTCGTTCCGTAAACTCTGGCGTCAATATAACTCCATCAGAAAAAAATTCTAAGGCGTTCAAGCAGGCGACCACGTTGGCCGTCGAATGTAATCAGCACGGCCTAATCACCATTCGGGGTACAAATTGATGAGATATTCCCCAACTCTTCTACAATAATGGGGTGGTGCACCATCGTGGTGAGACCAGTGCCTCATAGCTAACTGAAGAGCGTTGTCTTCCAGGAGATGCTGAAGACTCAGTTCATTCTGTGGGAACTGCAATTACTGCCGACCTCTTATGCTGGAAGCCAAATAAAGTGGCCCAATGATGAGGTATCCTAGAGTGCCGCGCCATGCGCTAACACCTCAGTGCAGTTGCATGTGACGTGGAAGTAAACAGTGAGATTTTGCAGGGGCCCAGTAGTGTACGAGGGTTGCCCAGAAAGTAATGCATCGCAGTTTTTCCCCAACAATTCATTATTGAACCTAAGTGAGCTGTGCGCGGCTCCTGTTCATCCCATTTACTCTTTGTCATCTTCTCTTATGGTATTGCCGCCTCGTTTTCATATTCCATTTACTGTCGTCACTAACTTTCTGCCTTACTTGCCCGTGACAGGCAGCAGTAGCGTTTATCGATAAGTGCACTGTCGTACCATCTCTGGAGCGACCGACAATATTTCCGGGTCTTCGTTTGTCTGAGAGTTCAGTTGGAGACGGACCAGCAGTGCAGTCGGGCATGGAGAAACAGTTGGGACGGACCAGCGGTTGGGTCGGGATGCAGCGTCAGTGAGTTGAGGACAGCCAGGACTTGCCGACCGCTGGCGACACACATCTACTGTCCGACTGAAGAAGACTGGAGTAGGAACGACTGTTGGTTGGTCGTTCGGTCGGTCGTCTCATCCGCCGAAGTGTATTTGGTCTTTTGACCGTTTCCGGGGGTAAGAAGTCGGTCGGTCGGTTGGGGCAGAGCAGTGAGGGAGTCTCCGTGGCGTCTAGTCAGGCCAGAACCGCTGGTGGCGTGCGCGCTTGGTTGGAGTTGGGAGTTGCTTCTTGAGAGGGTTACCAAGTTCGTCGCCCACCGATCCTGGACACTAACGTTGAGTGCTCACTTAACCTACTATCTAGCCTCAACTGCTATCACATCTCTTAGCTTGATCCTGGCTGTCAGTTTCTGGGAGATTCCCGCGAGCAACAACGCGTGTGCATTAAAGTCGGCTAGAATTGCAACCGTCGTCCTGTCTGGTTTTTAACTTAATTTAATTCATTCCTTCATTAATGAAGTGTCCAAGTGGTATCTTCTGCCTTGTAGCCGTTGACGTTCTGGTTTCCTGCCCTGGTCGTTGACGTAGTTTTCGGCAGTGTATTTTCCTCGTCGTGTTTATGCTGTCCAGCATAGCGTGTAGTTCGACAGCTGAGGTGTTGTTGGTAGTTTTGGGCGTTTATTCTCACTTGGCTGGATTGGGCACCAGTATCTAGAACATTGTGCTATTGACATCTTGTTGTCATTTTGCTGGTCGTTGGAGCAGAAATGATCTTGTGGGTTGGTTCGTTGGCTGGCATTCGATTGGGTTGCCTTCCGATTAAAAGAGGTTGTCGGTCTGACTGCCTGTCTCACCTAAACGTGCGTTAGTGTTACCTTCCCAGGCTGCTCCTTGTAACCTTCTGCGCGCCGCTCCTTGTGTTTTACATAGTGATTTCCTTTTTAGTCTTACCTACTCTGTGTGGCCTCCAGCCGAGTTTTAGCTCATTAAAATTGCAAGGCTTTTCTTCTTAGCCCTTAAACCATAAGAAAAAAATTGTTTCTCGTTGGGTATGTGGCTTTCAGCTGAGTTTCAGCCTTTCAGAATTAAAATAGAATGTTCCTTGTGCCTAGGCCTTAAGCCGTAAGTTGGTTTCAAGATAGTATGTGGCCTTCAGCCGAGTTTTCAGCCTTTTCAAATCAAAAGTTGAAAAATTTGGTCTAAGCCTTAAGCCGTAACAAATGTTTTTTAGTTTTTATGTGCCCTTCAGCCGAGTTTTCCAGCTTCCATGAAAAATTCGAAATTTCTTTGTCTGGCCTTTAAGCCGAGAGTTACCTGCAGTACTTTAGGGTAAAGTCTTCAGCCTATTTTAGTTCAAATTAACAAGCTCTTCCCTTTAGGCCTTAAGCTGTAAAATGGTTTCCTGCATGGTGAGGTTTTAATCTCTCTTAAATTAAAAATTCAAAGTCCTTGTCTTGCCCTTTAGTCATAAGATTGTTATTCTTTAGTATGAGGTCTTCAGCCGAGTTTTACACGAAATATTTTAAGATAAGGCCTTTAGCCTTTTCAAATTGAAAACTCTTCTTCCTAGGCCTTAAGCCGTTAAATTGTTTTGATATGCTGCCTTCAGCCGAGTTTTCAGCCTATTTATATTGAAGATAATTTTTTGTAAGGAAGTGAAACCTCCAGAAGAGCTTCTGTACCTCAATTCCTTGCTTAGGCCTGGTGCCTTGGATTTGCGATGTGACCTTCAGCCGATCAAAATTCAATCAAAGGAGGGCTTTCATTAGAACCTTGAGAGTTTTTGATTCTTGCTTGTGTGATTGTGTGTTTTAAGAAATAAAGCTTATAAGTTGAGTGCAATTGACAGTAACTTATTTTGGCCCCTTTCCACACATATAACCTCATTCGCTCTGTCCTGCTAGCCCAGGGATTTCACTAATGAGAGTTACACACATTAAATGACGGTGCCTTATATGCACACCCTATTTTTCCACGTAATGTGTATCCCGTTCTATGGCCTTCCTCCAGCGCGAAACAAGGGCGTGTGTGACCTGTCAGTACCAAATCTTGCCCTGGTGGCGGAGCCAGTGCTTCACTGTGTGAATCATCTTCTCAGCTTCCTCAAAATGCGGAGTCGTAATGCGCCTATCCTCGCAAATCACAACATCAGCACGCTGGTACAAGTTCGATGTGGCAGCCATAGATGGTCTCCCCGACCACTGCAAATCGTGGAGCTCCGCCAAACCGCCTTCTGATGACCTCACACTCCGCTCCCAGCGACTTACTACTTCTGTCGACAGGAGATGCTCCACAGACTTTGCTTGAAACGTACATTACTGAAACTGTCCTGCAGCTTCGCTATCTGTCGGAAGTGACGGAAACTTGGCCAGCTCAATCAGCAAGCTGCAAATAATAGATACGTAACTTTTCGCACTCGTAGCAATGTTTTCGGCTGTCAGCAGACTAATGACAGTGGCGTCATTGGCGAAACAGTATTCATTGCCCAATAGAATCTACCGGTTGAAATCCGAATTTACAGCTACTACACCAGTACGTTGTCCTCGATGGTGAGTGTTCATCAGAGGTCAGGGTATCATCTGGAGTGCCCCAGGGAAGCGTGGTAGGTCCACTGTTGTTTTCTATCTACATAAATGATCTTTTGGATAGGGTGGATAGCAATGTGCGGCTGTTTGCTGATGATGCTGTGGTGTACAGGAAGGTGTCGTCGTTGAGTGACTGTAGGAGGATACAAGATGACTTGGACAGGATTTGTGATTGGTGTAAAGAATGGTAGCTAACTCTAAATATAGATAAATGTAAATTAATGCAGATGAATAGGAAAAAGAATCCTGTAATGTTTGATTACTCCATTAGTAGTGTAGCGCTTGACACAGTCACGTCGATTAAATATTTGGGCGTAACATTGCAGAGCGATATGAAGTGGGACAAGCATGTAATGGCAGTTGTGGGGAAGGCGGATAGTCGTCTTCGGTTCATTGGTAGAATTTTGGGAAGATGTGGTTCATCTGCAAAGGAGACCGCTAATAAAACACTAATCCGAACTGCTCGAGCGTTTGGGATCCCTATCCGGTCGGATTTAGGGAGGGCATAGAATCAATTCAGATTCGGGCTGCTAGATTTGTTACTGGTAGGTTTTATCTTCACGCGAGTGTTACGGAAATGATTCAGGAACTCGGGTGGGAGTCTCTAGAGGAAAGGAGGCGCTCTTTTCGTGAATCGCTACTGAGGAAATTTAGAGAACCAGCATTTGAGGCTGACTGCAGTACAATTTTACTGCCACCAGCTTACATTTCGCGGAAAGACCACAAAGGTAAGATAAGAGAGATTAGGGCTCGTACAGAGGCATATAGGCAGTCATTTTTCCCTCGTTCTGTCTGGGAGTGGAACAGGGAGAGAAGATGCTAGTTGTGGCACGAAGTACCCTCCGCCACGCACCGTATGGTGGATTGCGGAGTATGTATGTAGATGTGGATGTCTGCAGAACGATACCCCACTTTGGAAATAGCTGTTGTTGTAGGTGCATCTTAGAGGGACGCCATTTTCGTTCCTCCATAAGCATTTGTTCTGGAGAAAACGATATCCCCAGGCTCATTGCGGCTCTTCTGTTTCCTAATTACGACGAGAAGTAGGTATTACCGGGGGAGATCTATTGAACTTCATAATAATAACAATAATAATGACCGTAATCGTATTATTATTATATGTACAAATAGTACTGCAACCTAAATGCAGTAGCATGATAAGACTTTCGTTTATACTGGATTGTACGTACGCGATGTTTGTGTTTAAGCTATGCTTACCGTGAATGGAATGTGCTCCAAAATACACAATAACGTCCGGGCAACATCGAATGCGTCACAGATTGGTATTTACACGACACGTTGTACCTGGGAAGCTCCCTCGCTTCTTGAACGCATATCTGTACGTGTAAAATAGCGCGCAGAAAGTAGACGCCGCATTGAAAAAAGTCATGAATGCAGCCTTTGGTCCCCAGGTGCAACGCGGTGCGTCTCCCCATAAGTCAGTATCATATCGGTGTAGTCTTCGCTGGAGCACAATGTAATTGTTACCTGTTTCATCATACGACCTGACTCGAACTACAGACGACAACGCAACTGTACTGGGGCGGAATCAGGAGGAAAACGCACGCAGATGGCGGCAAAAAGAAAAAAAAAATGGCTCTGAGCACTATGGGACTTAACATCTGTGGGCATCAGTCCCCTAGAACTTAGAACTACTTAAACCTAACTAACCTAAGGACATCACACAACACCCAGCCAGCACGAGGCAGAGAAAATCCCTGACCCCTCCGGGAATCGAACCCGGGAACGCGGGCGTGGGAAGCGAGAACGCTACCGCACGACCACGAGATGCGGGCATGGCGGCAAAGCTCGGTACGTGCGCTTCCCCTTTGGACACCAGTGACGAGGTAATCTTTCTTGCACTAACGTACACGGGGATCATAAATCTACAGAGGACTGCTTATGTAGGCCACGTGGTATGTACACTAAAGCGCCAAAGAAACTGAACTAGGTATGCCTTTTGAAATGTACAGATATGTAAACTAGGCGCTGCGGTTTGCAACGCCTGTATAAGACAACAAGTGTCTGGCGCTGTTGTTAGATCGGTTACTGCTGCTACAGTGACGGGTTTTCAAGATCTGAGTTTGAGCGTGGCGTTAGGTCTGAGCACGAGCCATAGGACACGGTATCTCCGAGGTAGCGATGACGTGGGGGTTTTCCCATACGACCATTTCACGCGGGTACCGTGAATATCAGGAATCCGGTAAAACATAAAATCTCTGTCATCACTGCGGCTGGAAAAAGATCCTACAGGAATGCAACGAATGACGACTAAAGAGAATCGTTCAAAGTGTCCGCAGCTCGTGGTCGTGCGGTAGCGTTCTCGCTTCCCACGCCCGGGTTCCCGGGTTCGATTCCTGGCGGGGTCAGGGATTTTCTCTGCCTCGTGATGACTGGGTGTTGTGTGCTGTCCTTAGGTTAGTTAGGTTTAAGTAGTTCTAGGGGACTGATGACCATAGATGTTAAGTCCCATAGTGCTCAGAGCCATCGTTCAAAGTGACAGAAGTGCACCCCTTGCGCAAACTGCTGTAGATTTCTTGAAAGTCTTTTCAGGTTTGCTGCCGGATCCTAAAATCAACTTGACTCGATATTTCGGCGATCCAACTGTTCGCCATCTTCAGGAAATGCTGCTTCTGCTGATGAGTCCCGCTGAGAACTGACGCAAGATTGCAATTCGACGTCCTATATAGGCCACCGTTCAGTACACGGCGCATGCGCCGCCCATCACGGTTTCTGACTTCCAAAATGAAATTTGAGGAAACTGATGTAATTGCCAACATTTCCGGTTTTTGGAATAGTGTGTATAAAGAGGCGATCGAAATTAGGTTGGCTGATAATTTAATCAACAGGGACAATGGGTTTCCTCTTAGCAAAACGTGGAATCCCGTATTGTCTCGCATCAAAACTGAACGCTCTTCGGTGCGGCCTTGATGGCGATATATCGTTGCCAGCAGTGTTTCACTAAGGGCGGCGCCACCTCCCTGTTTTGGAAGTCAGAAACCGTGATGGGCGGCGCATGCGCCGTGTACTGAACGGTGGCCTATATAGGACGTCGAATTGCAATCTTGCGTCAGTTCTCAGCGGGACTCATCAGCAGAAGCAGCATTTCCTGAAGATGGCGAACAGTTGGATCGCCGAAATATCGAGTCAAGTTGATTTTAGGATCCGGCAGCAAACCCGAAGAGACTTTCAAGACTTATTACGCCGGGAAAGCCTACGTAGTCACATGCTGTAGATTTCATTGCTGGGCCATCAACAAGTGTCGCCGAGCGAGACATTCAACGAAATATCATGTGTCTGGGCTTTCGTACCGAAAGCCCTCTCGTGTGCCCTCGATAACTGCACCACATAAAGCTTTATGCCTCGCCTAGACCCGTCAACACCGACATTGCTCTGTTGATGACTGGAAACATGTTGCCTGTTCTGCCAAGTCTCGTTTCAAATTGTATCTCGTTTCATATTGTATGGACTTGGGCGTGGAGACAACCTCGTGAAACCATGGACCCTGCGTGTCAGCAGCGGACTTTTCAAGCTGGTCAATGCTTTGTAATGGTGTGCGGAGTGTGCAGTTAGTGTGATATGGGACATCTGATACGTCTAGATACGACTTTGTCAGGTGATACGTACGCAATTGTCCTGTCTGACCACCTGAGTCCATTCGTGTCCATTGTGCTTCCTGTCGGACAATGCGACACCCCACACGTCCATGGTGTCTCCACGAACCAGTTTAAATGCTTCCGCTAGCCACCAAACCCATCAGACGTGAACATTATTGAGCATATGTGGGATGACTTGCAACGTGTGGTTCAGAAGAGATCTCCACCCCTTCGTACACTTACGGATTTGTGGACAGCCCTGCAGTGTTAGTGGTATCAGTTTCCTCCAGCACTACTTCAGACAACAGTCTAGTCCATGCCACATCGTGTTGTGGCACTTCAGCGTGCTCGTGGAAGGCATACACGATATTCGGCAGGTGTACCAGTTTCTTTGGCTCTTCAGTAATATAATTACCTAAAAGTTCGTGGCGCCCTCCATCGGTAATTCTGGAATTTAACACGGTGTTGGCCTACCCTTAGCCTTGATGACGGCTTCTCCTCTCGCAGGCATGTTTAATCAGGTGCTGGGAGGTTTCCTTTTGGAATGGAAGCCCATTCTTGAAGGAGTGCTGCACTGAGGAGAGGTATCGATATCTGTCCGAGAGGCCTGGCACGAAGTCAGCTTTGCAAAACATCCCAAAGGTGTCGGATTTAGGTCAGGAATCTGTGCATTCCAGTCTACTACAGGGGTGATATTGCAGCGTACCCTTGCGGCCACATTCTGTGCATTACGAATATGTGCTCGATCGTGTCGAAAGATGATATCGCCATCCCCGAATTGCTCTTCAACAGTGGGAAGCAAGAAGGTGCTTAAAACATCAATGTAGGCCTGTGCTGCGGTAGTGCTACGCAAACCAACAAGGGGCGCAAGCCACCTTCATGTAAAACACGACCACACCATAACACAACCGCCTCCGAATTTTACTGTTGGCACGACAAATGCTGGCAGACGACGTCCAACGGGGATTCTCCATACCCCACACCCTCCCATCGTATCGCCACATTGTATATCATGATTCGTCACTCCACACAACGTTTTTCCGCTGTTCAATCGTCCAAAGTTTATGCTCCTTACATCAAGCGAGGCGTCGTTTGGCACTTGGCGGCGTGATGTGCGTCTTATGAGCAGCCGCTCGGCCATGAAATCCTATTTTTGTCATAGTCCTAGCAGTGGATCCTGATGCAGTTAGGAATTCCTGTGTGCTGATCTGGATAGATGTCTGCCTATTACACATTAGGACCCCCGTCAAAGTCGGCGGCCTCTCTCAGTCAACAGATGTGGTCGGCCTGTACGCTTATGTGCCGTAAGCGTCTCTTTACGTTTCCACTTGAGTATCACATCGGAAACAGTAGACCTAGGGATGTTTAGGAGTGTGGAAATCTCGAGTACAGACGTATGACACAAGTGACACCGAATGACCTGACCACGTTCGAAGTCCATGAGTTCCGCGGAACCTTCCATTCTGCTCTCTCACGACGTCTAATGACTACTGACGTCACTGATGTGGAGTAACTGGCAGAAGGTGTCCGGATACTTTTTATCTGTTGTGTGTGTGGTATCCAGTGATCATATCTTTTAGGTTTATTTTTTGACTAATTTTGTGGCTATCGGATCCAAATATTGCAGCTTTACATAGAGGGCAGACTTCGTTATTTAATAATACTGATCGTGTACCTAATATGGATACATGTCTCTTATACTTCTCAAGTATTAAAGATATTCAGTTAAAATACGGAAAAGGAGACTAACAGTATCAGTGAGATTATCTCGTTTTATTGTACATTTAGCACGTAACACAATGCTTGCGCTCATCCTGTCTTGTATTAACAGTCAGGTTACTTCCCCACTCACATGTAAGTACCACTGACTACTTTGCATTTTCACACTAATTAAAAAGGTAATCACTGATCACAGAAGCCTTTTCATTTTCTAGTATCACTATGTTTCTCGATGACATTTGCTGACTCACAAACACGACATTGTTCGAATCGTTCACCTCAAATTAATACCGCACACCTTTCCGGGAAATAACTGTATTACTGCTATACTTTTCTCCCACAGATAAACCTAACACTTTCTGCTCTTAATTATACTTTCTATCTATTTCCTCTTACTGCCTACCCGCTGTGTGTGGGAGCTTAACTCCAGTATCGCCGACTCTCCAAAGAGAAATAACCTAAACGTGTCTGCAAAAAAGCCTGAAAGAAGTTGAAATAAAACAAAGTGTAATACTGTGTAGTTTTATTTTTATACACTCCTGGCCGTTAAAATTGCTACACCAAGAAGAAATGCAGGTGATATACGGGTATTCATTGGACAAATATATTATGCTAGAACTATAATGAGATTACATTTTCACGCAGTTTGGGTGCATAGATCTTGAAAAATCAGTACCCAGAACAACCACCTCTGGCCGTAATAACGGCCTTGATACGCCTGGGCATTGAGTCAATGGGTACAGGTACAGTTGCCCATGCAGCTTCAACACGATACCACAGTTCATCTAGAGTAGTGACTGGCGTATTGTGACGAGCCAGTTGCTCGGCCACCTTTGACCAGACGTTTTCAGTTGGTGAGAGATTTGGAGAATATGCTGACCAAGGCAGCAGTCGAACATTTTCTGTATCTTGAAAGGCCCGTACAGGACCTGCATCATGGAGTCGTGCATTATCCTGCTGAAATGTAGGGTTTCGCAGGGATCGAATTAAGGGTAGAGCCACGGGTCGTCACACATCTGAAATGTAATGTTCACTGTTCAAAGTGCCGTCAATGCGAACAAGAGGTGACCGAGACGTGTAACCAGTGGCACCCCCTACCATCACGCCGGGTGATGCGCCAGTATGGCGATGACGAATACACGCTTCCAATGTGCGTTCACCGCGATGTCGCCAACCCAGATGCGACCATCATGATGATGTAATCAGAATCTGCATTCATCCCAAAAAATGGCGTTTTGCCATTCGTGCACCCAGGTTCGTCGTTGAGTACACCATCGCAATCGCAAACGTCCCCATCTGTTGACTCAGGGATCGAGACGTGGCTGCATGATCCGTTACAGCCATGCGGATACGATGCCTGTCATCTCGATTGCTAGTGATACGTTGGGATCCATCACGGCGTTCCGTATTACCCTCCTGAACTCACCAATTCCTATTATCTGTTAACAGTCATTGGATCTCGACCAACGCTAGCAGCAAAGTCGCTATACGATAAACCGCAATCGCGATAGGCTACAATCCAGCCTTTGTCAAAGTCGGAAACGTGATGGTACGTATTTCTCCTCCTTACACGCGGCATCACAACAACGTTTCACCAGGCAACGCCGGTCAATTGCTGTTTGTGTATGGGAAATCGGTTGGAAACTTTTCTCATGTCAGCACGTTGTAGGTGTCGCCACCGGCGGCAACCTTGTGCTAATCATTTGCATATCACAGCATCTTCTTCCTGTCGGTTAAATTTCGCGTATGTAGCAGGCCATCTTCGTGGTGTAGCAATTGCAATGGCCAGTAGTGCAGTCCAGGGGACTGATGACCTCAGATGGAAAGTCCCATAGTGCTTAGGGCCATTTGAACCATTTTTGAACATTCGTGAGATAACGGAAAATCTAATTTAATCGTCGCGTGGCGGTAAGAAAATGCCATAATGATGAATGAAGTCGGACTCGGAAGCAAGCAGCTACACGGATGTTAAAAACACGCACTCTCTAGCCATCAGCACAACAGGCGAGACGCAAACAAGTGTAAGTACCTCACCTGAACCGAAGGCTGACTGTTGCCCAGACAATGGGTGCATGTATATACCTACTAAAGAAGCCAAATGATCGTGCAAGAAGCCATACTTCCGTACAACAGCTAAATCACTCATTTGCCAGCTAAATGACATTAAGTCTGCTCCGATAGCTGAGTGGTCAGCGTGACGGGTTGCCACCCTATGGGCCCGGGGTCGATTCCCGGCGGGGCCAGGGAGTTTCTCCTCTCAGTGACTGGGTGATGTGTTGCCTTCATCATCATTTCTTCCCCATCCTATGCGCACGTCGCCCAATGTGGCGTCGAGTGTAATAAGACCTGCACCAAGGCGGCGGCCCTGCCCCGTGAGGGGTCTCCCGGCCATTTACGCCAAACGCTCGTTTCCATATCAATAACATTAAAAAGGAGACAGAGTTAGCTCTAAAAATGCTGATTTGGCAATACTGACAGACTCTCCTGCTAATACCAACACCATGCGTGACCTTTAGCGCTCGGGCATTGTTGTCATCATACAGCAATAAAAAGCTCCGTCAGAGAAAATGCGCACTTGGTTTTGAATGTTCCGGAAGCGAACGATAAGCAAGGAATAAAATATCGACACGTTACAGCATCAATGATAGCAGAACTCCTTAAAATCGAACAGATGCACCTGTCGTGAAACAGTTGGATCATTTGGATTTTAGTGTGGTAATATGATGTCGTATGACAGGTATTTCTCCCTGTGTGAGGGACAGAGACTTTGGCCGCGCGGAGTGGCAGAGCGGTTTGAGACGCCATGTCCCGGATTGCGCGGCCCCTCCCGCAATAAGTTGAGTCCCCCCTCGGGCATGGATGTGTGTGTTCTTAGCATAAGTTAGTTTAAGTAGTGTGTAAGTTTGGTCACTTATCAATGCACGCATATTTGAATAGACAATGAGGTCTCTCTTATTTGGTTCTCCAGGATAGTACAGTCCATGCAGATGGTCCCACTGAATGATCTTGATTCAGCAACCTTAGTGATATAGTTCCAGCAAGAAAAACTGTCTAAGCCACCGTGACTGTTTTCGTCTTTTTGACGCATCTTCCGAATTTAAGAAATTGACGCGTTTCGTCTTTTGGAAGCATCTTCAGAATTAAAATTTTGAACATAGCTGCTAAGGTTCAGTGACCGTGTCAGAATTATATTAGAACAAATAAGCCCTCGGTCACAAATATTAAGTCAAAATTGACAAGGTTTCGACGCTACTATGAGCATCGACTTCAGAATTAGACTAACTGTTCTAAAACATTTTAAGTATATAATACATTAATAAAATTAAAGTTTGTACTGACTGGAAAAGATGCAGTACTTACAAGTCAGTACAAACTTTAATTTTATTAATGTATTATATACTTAAAATGTTTCAAAACAGTTAGTCTAATTCTGAAGACGACGCTCATAGCCGGCCGCGGTGGCCGTGCGGTTCTTGGCGCTCCAGTCCGGAGCCGCGCTGCTGCTACGGTAGCAGGTTCGAATCCTGCCTCGGGCGTGGGTGTGTGTGATGTCCTTAGGTTAGTTAGGTTTAAGTAGTTCTAAGTTCTAGGGGACTGATGACCACAGCAGTTGAGTCCCATAGTGCTCAGAGCCATTTTTGAGCCACGACGCTCATAGTAGCGTCGAAACCTGGTCAATTTTGACTTAATATTTGTTACCGAGGCCTTATTTGTTATAATATCTTCAGAATTTCTTAAATTTAAGAAATTCTGAAGATGCCTAAAGAAAAACGAAACGATTCAATAAAGTTTCTGCTCATTGCAATATAGACAGTCTTTCTGACTGACAATAAAATCGAGCACCAACAACACCGATTCGGAATAAATTCTTCTTAACTTTAGCGTACTCTTAGGGGCGACGAAGTGGATACAACTGTCCGACGTGGTTTGCCTGTCACACACCTCGATTCCGTACTTTTTTTCGGGATGGCAGTGTTAGCTGTTTAGCTGTTAGCTTGTTTACACACTTGATGTGTACCTGTAGAAAAAACTGGCTTTCCATTGTTCTGAGCTTTCTCTTCATGGGTGATGTAAAACTGTGGCCATACTCTGCAGACATGCACCTAGGTCCATCACGAGACCGATTTGATGCGCGATTCGATCAAACTTTAATTCATGCAGAGGATGAATAACTGAAAACCCTAACAATTTCTGCCCTGCAGCAGTGTGTAGAAGCAATGCCGCTAGCTCTACTGCCGTCTGATTCCTATATCGTTTGTATCCTTGAGAGATAAAGAATATGAGAAAAAATAGGTCACAGAGATAATACATTCTTCAGTTTCAGACACCTCTATTAGGCAGACAGTAATCCACGGTCATCTGATGGACGATTCAATGAGGATAGAATGTCATCAGTTTATCTTATCATTGATATCCCTGAATTATTTTCCCACTCCTAGATCTTGCTCTTCTTTCTGTCATTGTTTCTTCGATACACAGATTGAACTCTGAGTGTGAAAAGCTGCATTCCTGTTATACACAATCCACTCCCGACGAAAAAGCTGAGACCTTAAACAGAACAAGAATCTTTGTAAGCTGTTCAACGAACGTATCATTTTTGGGACAGTTTGTCTTTTGAATGATTGGATGCTGTCCATTGGATGTATTCCAATCTCTCTCTACTCCGCCCCTCCCTCCACAGTTTTAATACTCCACATTCCCTATGGTAACATGAAAGTTATTCCCCGATTTCTTACCATGTGACATGCCATACTTGTTGTCAGTGTTTCCTGTACGTTCCTTTCCTTGCTGACTATGAGGAGACAATGTCTTTATTTCTTATTTTAATACTCGATCTAATTTTTATCATCCTTCTACATCGCACTACCTGAAACACTCTACTGACTTCTGCCCCGATTTTTCCGCGGTCCACGACTGGCTTGTATACAATCCTATGCTCCAAACATATTTACTTAGAATATTCTTCCTTAAACTACAGCCGATGTTTCAGGATACTAACAGTGCCCCTTTATTTACGCTAGTCAGCTTTTAGGACCTTCTTGCTTCATTCATCGTGGGTTACTTATCTTCGAAGGTGCACAATTCCTTCACTTTGTATACTTCCGAATGTTGATGGTAAGCTTATAGTTGATTTCATTTCTAATACCTCCCATTACTTTCCTCATAGGTTACCCTCAATCAGTCAGACGGTTCATTCCACTCGACAGGTCCTGTAAATTTTATTCACGTTCACTGAGGATACAATGTAATTAGTGTATCTTATCATTGATATCCCAGAATTTTAATCCAACTCGTAGATCTTTCTCTTATTTCTATCATTGTTTCTTCGATACACAGACTGAACACTGAGGGTGAAGGGCTGCATTCCTGTTACACACAATTTTTAATTCGAGCATTTCGTCCTCGGTCTTCCATTCGTACTGTCACCCACTGGATAGTGTACGAATTATACATTACCGCTTGTCCGTAAAGTTTACACATACTGTCCTGAGAATTTCTAACATGTTACGCCATACCGAGTCGTTTTACATTGTGTAACCCATTTTTCCAAGTCATCAAATTCTATGAACGTGATTTTTCTTATGATATCCCTACATCATAACTGCCTTTCTTGTGACCTTCCCTTTGAGAAAGTAGAACCGATCATCACTTAAAACTCTCCGATTTTCTTTGTCATTGTTCTGCATATTATTCTTGTCTGCTTATCAGGCGGGCCACCAAAGCGATAATGTTCAACAGCGCTGTGAATAAAAGTGGCACTATCTTCGTTTCATTGCGTATGCCTCTGTTGCCTTTTGTACTACAATTTATAAGTTTTTGATGTGTGGCCCAAGTTTCATCGAACTATTGCTACTTGGGAGTAACACATCATTTGAAAGCTACATTCATTATTAAGTTTTGCACACCAACGCTCTATTAATTTCTGTGTCTCATGAGTTATCGTCATAATGAAATCCATAACATCCAAACAGTAGTATATGCTTTTTAAACAGGTTGTTGGTCCACAGCATGTAAACACATGAAGGACCTCAAGATTGTCTGGCAAGAGCTCATGATAAAAATTTCTTTGTAATAAAAACCAGTTTCGATCCACAGATGATCATCTGACATCAGAAATATTTACAAAAGCTTACAAGGTGGTACAAAATAAATGGCTTCAAATAATATAAGACGGTGACAAATCATGAGTTTTATATTTTCTGACACCATGATTTAATATCGCTTTTGAGCTATTCTCAATATTTTGTAAAGCACAATGATGATACGTAGACCGGAGCTGGTTGAATCACAAAGAAATTTTTGTTAGCAGCTCTTGGCTGTGAGTTACATCATTTTTATCAAATACTACTACATTTTTCGTAACGGAAGGTTAGGGGAGTCAGTCAGTAGCAACGTCAGAATGCTTTGCTTTCTTTGTATAGGCACTCCTGGTGTAATGAATAGTTTCTCTTTACTGTATATAGTCCATCCACAGAACCTTTCGACGTATTACATGGTTACCTGCGTCTCAAGAACTTTTAAAGACGCACTGCTTAGTGATCTTTCTGACACTTCGTCCTCCAGTGTTGGTGGTGGACAGGAGAGTGGACCGTCGTGCTTTCCAAACGTCAGAGAAATAATCAGACGTCGATCGAAGATCCCGAAGCGAAACCTAAGAGGCAGTACAAAAGTGATAGCGAGGGCCACTCAATTTTCTATGGTCCCTTTGAGAATCGGATTCTCGTTACGTACCGACACGAGCTCATTTAACAGGTCAGGACACTCATTACCCCCAAAGCAGCTCAAATCTCGTAGGGGAGTTTGTAGTCGGTTCTGTCCCTTTGAGAGCTGACACCTTGCTCTAATAATGCCGTAGTAAGCTCCAGATGCCATTATGTTCGCTAAGGCAGCCAATGCGCTTCTGTAAGTTCGCGGAAATTTCTTTGTACTTGCGAGAGTATCTGCTCTACCAGCAGCAAACGATTGTTCTAGTAATGACGCTGTAAGCTTTAGACGTGATTATGCTAAGCTAGCCTATTGGTCTCTATTAGTTCGCGGAAATCTCTTTGTGTCAACGAAGGTATCCGCGCTAACAACAGCAGACGAGGTAAAGAAGACGTCCTCCGCCCCCGCTGCGTCTGTCTCACTTCACGCTTAGTTCACATTTTCGCTCGCTCTCCCGTCTAATAAACTTTTATTCCAAGATCATTTTTTCGCTCTTGCTCACTGTGTTTGTTCTGAGAAGATATCTGAATTTCTGTTACTATTTATGCAGGCTTACCGGTGTTCATGGAATTAATGCTGGATTAACCAACTGTAGAGGAATCACTTTAAAATTTAGTTTCCACATTTTTGTTAAATCAGTGTTCCAACAGCCGTTCCATATCTGAAGAGCGAACAATAGCTAAAGTTATTTCTATACTGAAAGAAAGGCAATAGGAAGAACACAGTAATATTAGAGGAAAACGTTTACTAGATGTGCAATATAAAATTTACACGAAAATGCTTATTCAAAGAGTGAAAACTGTCAGTAACGTAATAATGTCTGAAGAACGTTCTGGCTTAAAAAAGGGTAGTTCGTGTAATGATAATATAACAACACAGATTACTGAAAAGATCGGGAATTGGGCTTCGTATCTGTAGAGGAAGGGAAAGATTGGAGTACATCTAGCAATAATTGAGGACTTACGTTATTACTGCTATTCTCAGATGAAAAGGTGGGCTCAGAGGAATAATTCGTGGCGGGCAGCGTCGAACAAGACTAATAACTAAAATGTATATTCATTTAAATTTTTTGCTGCACAACGAAATACGCTTCCAAGACATGTCTTTAGGGTGAAGAAAACTACTGGTTGTTCGCAACGGGTTACAGCATTGTGAAATGCTCATGAGGTAGTGTGGTTATAAATCACTAAAAAAAATCAACCAATTACTTAATATTCAAGGTCAGTATGCTACAATTCTCCAGATATTACTTTCTCCCCCACGCATCTCGATGATAACTACGTTAGAGATGTAATTGGAGTTCGAGCTCTTATAGAAGCATCATAGGCGATTAGAAAAGGAAAAGTATAAATCACAGTATTAGCAGGAATATCCTCCACCAAACACTGGATTTATCTTGCAGAGTAAATCATTTGAAGTGGATGTCGAAGTGCCCACTTGTAAAGAAAGTGTACAATACAAAAAAATGAGCTTCCACGAAATTATGCATTAAATGGTTAAACAGTTGTGAAAGTGGACAAACATCCGCTGTAAGCTGTAATAACGACAATGACAACTTGTACCGGACCGGGACTCGAACCCGTAATTTTCCGCTCATCGCGAGTGGTCATCTTACCATGTGCCTATCCGTGCCCGACTCACCGCCAGACCCTTACTTCTATATGTCGTTAACCATGCGTCTACAACCTGTACTCCTACATCCGTTATGTATACAGGAGAGACATTTTACTTGAAAGTCGCTTGCCCGGTGTCGGCAGGTAAATACGGTGATGTAATGCCTGTGTTAATCTGAATTACGACCCAAAGTTCCTTTGGACATGCATGTATGTAATTCAGAACAACACAGGCACTACAATATTGTATTGTATCTTACCCATGAACTACAGTTTGTAAGTCGATAAAAGTCAAGATACCTTCTGCAAATAGAGGAATCGCTAAATCCAACTTCCTCTTTTAGTCCATGACCTCCAGAGCGCCCTTAACAACTGCACCCAGATTGATGTCGTATTCATCGACTACCGAAGAGTACTCAGTACATTTCCACATGGCCCTTTAGTGAACAAAATGCGATCTTATCGAGTAGCTTGTGGGGCGGCAGCTGGAAATTTTTCTCTCTATTGTTTTGTTGCCGTTCTCAACACAGGCTCTCTAACTACAATGTTGGCAACCAGAAAGTGATTAGCAAAAACATGATGCCTGTAATTAAAGTTCACTGTGCCCCCTCTGACGGAGAAATAAAGTTATTGATCATTGAAGTTCGTTACTCTGAGGATTTCGGACGTCTGGGATTCGTAGAAAATGCAGTTTACTATAACAATTTTCACTATGTTCTGGAAACAATAAAGCGTAAAGTTTCAAATAAATGTTTAACCACGCCAAAATTTGATGTTAATACTCACCAAGCGCCACTGCGGCGACACGTGACAATGCGACATTCGCAAACTGAGAATAAATCACTGGAGTCGTTCTGCAGTTAACACCTGATCCCAATGCGAACTCATTGTTATGAGTATACCTAGTTACGTAATACCGCATCCAAGGCTGTTCCTTGCAACTGCCAAAACGCGATATGTCTTCTGACACGGAGTGCGCACTGATACGAATTTAGAAGAGAACTGGGGCTGACTCTAGATCGCAGCACTCTTATTTATACACTCCTGGAAATGGAAAAAAGAACACATTGACACCGGTGTGTCAGACCCACCATACTTGCTCCGGACACTGCGAGAGGGCTGTACAAGCAATGATCACACGCATGGCACAGCGGACATACCAGGAACCGCGGTGTTGGCCATCGAATGGCGCTAGCTGCGCAGCATTTGTGCACCACCGCCGTCAGTGTCAACCAGTTTGCCGTGGCATACGGAGCTCCATCGCAGTCTTTAACACTGGTAGCATGCCGCGACAGCGTGGACGTGAACCGTATGTGCAGTTGACGGACTTTGAGCGAGGGCATATAGTGGGCATGCGGGAGGCCGGGTGTACGTACCGCCGAATTGCTCAACACGTGGGGCGTGAGGTCTCCATAGTACATCGATGTTGTCGCCAGTGGTCGGCGGAAGGTGCACGTGCCCGTCGACCAGGGACCGGACCGCAGCGACGCACGGATGCACGCCAAGACCGTAGGATCCTACGCAGTGCCGTAGGGGACCGCACCGCCACTTCCCAGCAAATTAGGGACACTGTTGCTCCTGGGGTATCGGCGAGGACCATTCGCAACCGTCTCCATGAAGCTGGGCTACGGTCCCGCACACCGTTAGGCCGTCTTCCGCTCACGCCCCAACATCGTGCAGCCCGCCTCCAGTGGTGTCGCGACAGGCGTGAATGGAGGAACGAATGGAGGCGTGTCGTCTTCAGCGTTGAGAGTCGCTTCTGCCTTGGTGCCAATGATGGTCGTATGCGTGTTTGGCGCCGTGCAGGTGAGCGCCACAATCAGGACTGCATACGACCGAGGCACACAGGGCCAACACCCGGCATCATGGTGTGGGGAGCGATCTCCTACACTGGCCGTACACCACTGGTGATCGTCGAGGGGACACTGAATAGTGCACGGTACATCCAAACCGTCATCGAACCCATCGTTCTACCATTCCTAGACCGGCAAGGGAACTTGCTGTTCCAACAGGACAATGCACGTCCGCATGTATCCCGTGCCACCCAACGTGCTCTAGAAGGTGTAAGTCAACTACACTGGCCAGCAAGATCTCCGGATCTGTCCCCCATTGAGCATGTTTGGGACTGGATGAAGCGTCGTCTCACGCGGTCTGCACGTCCAGCACGAACGCTGGTCCAACTGAGGCGCCAGGTGGAAATGGCATGGCAAGCCGTTCCACAGGACTACATCCAGCATCTCTACGATCGTCTCCATGGGAGAATAGCAGCCTGCATTGCTGCGAAAGGTGGATATACACTGTGCTAGTGCCGACATTGTGCATGCTCTGTTGCCTGTGTCTATGTGCCTGTGGTTCTGTCAGTGTGATCATGTGATGTATCTGACCCCAGGAATGTGTCAATAAAGTTTTCCCTTCCTGGGACAATGAATTCACGGTGTCCTTATTTCAATTTCCAGGAGTGTATATCCACGGTGCGGGCCGATGGAGGCGCAACCGACAACATTTGCCTTCCTGACTAGCCGCTTGAGCTAGTAGAACACCACTTACAAAATAATTAATTGATTCATTCGCTAAAGACCAATGAAGCTCTCAATTTAATTATGCTATCAGCACACAATTAAGTATCTGTAATAAAATTATGATGTGGCTAGGCTAAATGCTTTTGGCGAGGGAATTATTTTGGTTGCAGTGCACGCAATAGATGAGCTCTGAACATGCCCTTTGGAGAGACGGTACAACTATAATTTTATAGCTATCTTTTGGAAACTTCTCACATCTTTGTTATTATAGCGTATCTCCATTCTACCTAAATCTAAACATCCTAGCTTTATCTAATCACTTACTTAATCTATCTTGCTTCCATACTCTTAGGACACAAAAACAGAAAACCATGAATTTCAACCAAAATATTACTTTGTGAGATACAGCATGCTGTTTCCATTAAATTAAAATGAAAACGGAATCTGAATATAAATTGTGATGTTTCTAGCTCCTTCCTACTGCGCCGATGATTTTTACGTAAAACGTCCAAATTTAAAAACTGTTGAAGTTACTAAACTGGAATGTAACAAATCCTTTTAGCATCATTCCTGACATGCTGTTAACTTTTCAGATTATTTACTTTACTTTTAAGGTATAGCGTAACATTCGTGACGTCATAGCTAGTTACAGTGGACTAGGCTGGCATACAATGGAAAGCATATGAATTCTATATAGCATGAGTAGACTGCATCAGTACAACCTGATCAAATTTCTCGATTCAGAGCTTTCTTCAAGAATGACTTCGTTACTTCGCTCTTAATGGGACAGAATAAACAAATGTCATCATAATTTTGAGGGTTCCTAAAAGAGTGTTATGGAGCCTCCTGGTCTATTCCAATCCCCAGTGGTATTCTTTGGTTAAAAAAACACTTGAGATCGCAGTAACATTTGTTTATTATGACCGGTTTCGGCTTATGTCGAAGCCATCCCAGACTTTTTGGGTCCTGCAACGGCAGGATAAGCAGTTACAAACAGTACCACTACCTGTGCCATTAAAAGAAAACAGAGATATCCTGTAGAATTTACCCCTATGGCTGGTGTTGGCTGCTCCTTAACTTTACATGTTCTTATTAATGTTCTGTCGACAAAGAAGTAAACTAGAGAGAAGTAATTATATGCACATACGAAAATTACATAAAAACATGACAGGAGGCAAAATTACATTAAAAGATACAACCATTAAAATATATACTCGACGTTGTGTATTTACTAGGCAGTGCTGTCTGGTAGGAATTCTGAATGAGGCCGTTGTCCAGGCAAGTGAAGGCTGAGATGGCCCCCAATGAAATCATAGAATGGTGTAGAGCCACGCAGTGTGGCTGCGCAGTTAGCGGCACCGTGTCTCTAACTGCGCGGGCCCTCCCGCCGGGGGTTCCAGTCCTCCCTTGGACATTTGTGTGTGTGTGTGTGTGTGTGTGTTTTGTTCTTAGCATAGGTTAATTTTTTTAGTCTACAGGCTGGTCTGATGCGGCCCATCACGAATTCCTCGCCTGTGCTAACCCCTTCATCTCAGAGTAGCACTTGCAACCTACGTCCTCAATTATTTGCTTGACGTATTCCAATCTCTGTCTTCCTCTACAGTTTTTGCCCTCTACAGCTCCCTCTAGTACCATGAAAGTCATTCCCTCACATTCCCTCATGTCTTAGCAGATGTCCTATCATCCTGTCCCTTCTCCTTATCAGTGTTTTCCATATATTCCTTTCCTCTCCGATTCTGCGTAGAACCTCCTCATTCCTTTCCTTATCAGTCCACCTAGTTTTCAACATTCGTCTATAGCACCACATATCAAATGCGGCGATTCTCTTCTGTTCCGGATTTCCCACAGTCCATGTTTCATTACCATACAATGCTGTACTCCAGACGTACATCCTCAGAAATTTCATCCTCAAATTAAGGCCGGTATTTGATATTAGTAGACTTCTCGTGCCCAGAAATGCGTTTTTGCCATAGCGAGTCTGCTTTTGATGTCCTCCTTGCTCCGTCCGTCATTGGTTATTTTACTGCCGAGGTAGCAGAATTCTTTAACTTCATTGACTTCGTGACCATCAATCCTGATGTTAAGTTTCTCGCTGTTCTCATTTCTACTACTTCTCATTACCTTCGCCTTCCTCCGCTTTACTCTCAAACCATACCGTGTACTCATTAGACTGTTCATTCCGTTCAGCAGATCATTTAATTCTTCTTCACTTTCACTCAGGATAGCAATGTCATCAGCGAATCGTATCATTGATATTCTTTCACCTTGTATTTTAATTCCACTCCTGAACCTTTCTTTTATTTCCATCATTGCTTCCTCGATGTACAGATTGAAGAGTAGGGGCGAAAGGCTACAGCCTTGTCTTACACCCTTCTTAATACGAGCACTTCGTTCTTGATCGTCCACTCTTATTATTCCCTCTTGGTTGTTGTACATATTGTATATGACCTGTCTCTCCCTATAGCTTACCCCTACTTTTTTCAGAATCTCGAAAAGCTTGCACCATTTTATATTGTCGAACGCTTTTTCCAGGTCGACAAATCCTATGAAAGTGTCTTGATTTTCCTTTAGCCTTGCTTCCATTATTAGCCGTAATGTCATAATTGCCTCTCTCGTCCCTTTACTTTTCCTAAAGCCAAACTGATCGTCACCTAGCGCATTTTCAATTTTCTTTTCCATTCTTCTGTATATTGTTCTTGTAAGCAGCTTCGATGCATGAGCTGCTAAGCTGATTGTGCGATAATTCTCGCACTTGTCTGCTCTTGCCGTCTTCGGAATTGTGTGGATGATGCTTTTCCGAAAGTCAGATGGTACGTCGCCAGACTCATATATTCTACACACCAACGTGAATATTCGTTTTGTTGCCACTTCCCCCAATGATTTTAGAAATTCTGATGGAATGTTATCTATCCCTTCTGCCTTATTTGACCGTAAGTCCTTCAAAGCTCTTTTAAATTCCGATTCTGGATCCCCTATCTCTTCTAAATCGACTCCTGTTTCTTCTTCTATCACATCAGACAAATCTTCACCCTCATAGAGGCTTTCGATGTATTCTTTCCACCTATCTGCTCTCTCCTTCCGTTGCACTCTTAATGTTACCACCGTTGCTTTTAATGTCTCCAAAGGTTATTTTGACTTTCCTATATGCTGAGTCTGTCCTTCCAACAATGATATCTTTTTCGATGTCTTCACATTTTTCCTGCAGCCATTTCGTCTTAGCTTTCCTGCACTTCCTATTTATTTCATTCCTCAGCGAGTTTTATTTCTGTATTCCTGATTTTCCCGGAACATGTTTGTACTTCCTCCTTTCATCAATCGACTGAAGTATTTCTTCTGTTACCCATGGTTTCTTCGCAGCTACCTTCTTTGTACCTATGTTTTCCTTCCCAACTTCTGTGATGGCCATTTTTAGAGATGTCAATTCCTCTTCATCTGTACTGCCTACTGCGCTATTCCTTATTGCTGTATCTATAGCGTTAGAGAACTTCAAACGTATCTCGTCATTCCTTAGTACTTCCGTATCCCATTTCTTTGCGTATTGATTCTTCCTGGCTAATGTCTCGAACTTCAGCCTACTCTTCATCACTACTACATTGTGATCTGAGTCTATATCTCCTCCTGGGTACGCCTTACAATCCAGTATCTGATTTCGGAGTCTCTGTCTGAACATGATGTAATCTAATTGAAATCTTCCCGTATCTCCCGGCCTTTTCCAAGTATACCCCCTCCTCTTGAGATTCTTGAACAGGGTATTCGCTATTACTAGCTGAAACTCGTTACATAACTCAATTAGTCTTTCTCCTCTTTCATTCCTTGTCTCAAGCCCATATTCTCCTGTAACCTTTTCTTCTACTCCTTCCCCTACAACTGCATTCCAGTCGCCCATGACTATTAGATTTTCGTTCCCCTTTACATACTGCATTACCCTTTCAATATCCTCATACACTTTCTCTATCTGTTCATCTTCAGCTTGCGACGTCGGCATGTATACCTGAACTATCGCTGTCGGTGTTGGTCTGCTGTCGATTCTGATTAGAACAACCCGGTCACTGAACTGTTCACAGTAACACACCCTCTGCCCTACCTTCCTATTCATAACGAATCGTACACCTGTTATACCATTTTCTGCTGCTCTTGGTATTACCCGATAGTCATCTGACCAGAAATCCTTGTCTTCCTTCCACTTCACTTCACTGACCTTTACATTTCCCTTTTCAGATTTTCTAGTTTCCCTACCACGTTCAAGCTTCTGACTTTCCACGCCCCGACTCGTAGAACGTTATCCTTTCGATGATTATTCAATGTTTCTCTCATGGTAACCTCCCCCTTGGCAGTCCCCTCCCGGAGATCCGAATGGGGGCCTATTCCGGAATGTTTTGCGAATGGAGAGATCATCTTGACACTTCAGCAAGTACAGGCCACATGTCCTGTGTATACACGTTACGTGTCTTTAATGCAGTGGTTTCCATTGCCTTCTGCATCCTCATGTCGTTGATCATTGCTGATTCTTCCGCCTTTAGGGGCAATTTCCCACCCCTAGGACAAGAGAGTGCCCTGAACCTCTATCCGCTCCTCCGCCCTCTTTGACAAGGCCGTTGGCAGAATGAGGCTGACTTCTTATGCCGGAATTCTTCGGCCGCCAATGCTGATTATTTATCAAAATTTAGGCAGTGGCGGGGATCGAACCCGGGACCGAAGACTTTTGATTATGAATTAAAGACGCTACCCCTAGACCACGGGTTAGTTTAAGTTAGTTTAAGTCGTGTGTAGGGACCGATGACCTCAGCAGTATGGTCCCTTAAGAACTCACACACATTTGAACACATTTGAATTGTGAACCGAAAGGGAACCCATTATTGGTGTTTGTCATCCACATCAGTGTTACTAGATGACACTGCTTCTTCTCTCCCTCCGTAAGTTTATTTATTTTATTTTAACAAACATGACCACTTTCCTGCTTGTTGTTCCAACCTTGGAAGGGTCTAAAACATCTGAGGAAGGTTCTAACACAAGGCGAAACGGTCACAATAAATAACTGTTATTGCGATCGCTACTGTTGTTTTAACCAAAGTATATGAGGTGTGACAATAACGTAATGAGACTGATGTGGAAAAAGAATGTTGCTTAGTGTTTTAGTCTATTTTAGTGTTGTCTCTTTCAAAGTAGTTCCCTTCAGATTGCACACCCTTTTCCCAGCGCTTTACCCATTGGTGGTAACATTTCTGGAATCATCTTCTGTAATATCCTCCAAGACCCTCGTCACAGCTTATTGAACTTCTTGTGTTGTTTGAAAGTGGTTTCCCTTGACCGCTGATTTGACTCTCGGATATAGAAAAAAGTCGCACGGTGCGATATCTGGTGAATAAAGTGGCTGTGGAGGTACCGAAATGTGTTTTGAGGTTAAAAATTATTGTACTGACAGAGCAGTATGGGATGGCGCATTATCGATATGCATAATCCAATCTTTCTCATACCAAGATCTTTCAGTTATTATTAGACCCGTTTCTCTGTTGATGCTCAGTTCTTCTGCAATCATTTCCACGCATTATCTTCGATCAGATCGTACGAGTTCACGCAGCCTGGCAAAGTTGGCATCCATCCGTGAGGTTGATGGTCGTCCACTCCGGTCTTCATCTTCAACATTCGTTCTACCTTCACTAAGCATTTTAGGCCAACGAGAAACTTGACCTCTTGACATAACCTACAGTCTGGCTCGTGTGTACAGTCTGGAACCGCGAGAGCACTACGGTCGCAGGTTCGAATCCTGCCTCGGGCATGAATGTGTGTGATGTCCTTAGGTTAGTTAGGTTTAAGTAGTTCTAAGTTCTTGGGGACTGATGGCCTCAGAAGTTAAGTCCCATAGTGCTCAGAGCCATTTGAACCTTACCGTAAGTTGTCGTCGCGTTTTCGCCCAATTTAACGCAAAAAAAGAAATGGCATACCTATACGCAATATTATGCGGTTCCATTTGCGTGGCGAGAGACACAAACATGTGTTAACTTATTACAGCACAACTCATGACTGACTAGTTGCATCGATGTGCCGCTTGGACTAGAAGCAGCTTTAAACAGAGGTCAAAGATATTGTGCCTAGGCAAGCCTGCAGGGTTGCCACATCCTGCTAAGAAAATCAATTACATTATTGTCGTACCTCGTATAGCATATGATCACTGCAATTTGCGGAAATGTTTTCTAAATTTTTGCCTCTTCAGTTGCCTTTTACCATGTAACGTTCCTCATATAGAAGTTTCAATGTCCATGGGGCACTCTTGCCGTTGTAAATGTGCATTGCGGAAGGTAGCGGACGGAAACTTTCGCCCATTTTCAGCGGTGTGTATGTGTGTGTGTGTGTGTGTGTGTGTGTGTTTGTGTGTGTGTGTGGGGGGGGGGCGCGGGTGTGTATGTGTGTGTGTGTGTGTGTGTGTGTGCGTGTGTGTGTGTGTGTGTGTGCGCGTGCGCGCGTGTGCGTGTGGCCAACGAAAAACTTGACATCTTGACATAACCTCTTCTCCAAAAGCCTTCTGAACCTTACTGTAAGTTGTCGTCGCGTTTTCGACCAATTAATGAAAAAAGAAATGGAATACCTTTGCGCAATATTATGTGGTTCCATTTCCGTGACGAGAGAGACAAACATGTGTTAACTTATTACAGCACAACTCACAACTGAACGGTTGCATCGATGTGCCGCTTGGACTGGAAGCAGCTTTAAACCATGGTCAAAGATATTGTGCCTAGGCAAGCCTGCAGGGCTTCCACATCTTGCAAAGAAAATCAGTCTCATTACTTTATTGTCGCACCTCGTATAGCATATGATCACTGCCCTTCACGAACAATGTTTCCTAAATTTATGCCTCGTGGTATTCAATTTATGTATTTCCTATTCAGTTGGCTTTTGCCATGGAACGTTCCTCTTATAGAAGTTTCCATGTCCATGTGGCATTCTTGCCGTTGTAATTGTGGAAGGAAGCCGACGGAAAGTTTCGCCCATTTTCAGCGGTGTGTGTGTGTGTGTGTGTGTGTGTGTGTGTGTGTGTGTGTAGAGTGGGGGTGGGTTGGGGGAGTGTGGAGTGGGGGTGGTAGCCAGTACAGACCTAAGCTGAAACCTTTCCCGATCAGCAGCGGTGTGCCGTCTCAATATTACAGAAGGTCACAGATACAACACCGTAGATTCCCTGAGGTCACAGCTGTTGCCTCGGGGAGCGTGAGAGGAAAACAGAATCGGAGAGCAGTATTGGTCGGATATGGAAGAACGTTTCAGTGGCGATGTTCGCCGTTGTGTGTCGTGTTTCTCACACGTAGCAGGGAGATGGCAGGCTGGTGCGAGTTGTTCGGTAGTTTCTCTTTACGACGTTGTTAAGGCGCAGTGGAAGAATATCGTGTAGCACTCCGAAATATTTCTTGTGTCTTCATATGAAGTTTCACAGCCACTAGTATGCAGCTCTGTGCCGAAGCGACATAGTCAAGAAAGCTGCATTCGGAATAGTATTTTGCAAGTTTGTTAAGGGTTCACCATCTCGCTGAAGTAAATGTAATTTCAATGTATTGCTCACGCGCTGCCTGCAACAGAAAATATCTTTGCTGCATACAGAGTCGTAGGTCGGAGCAGTCTCCGCAGTTGTTGCAATCGCTCGCTGCTGCAGTGCATTTTTAGTCTGTTGCTGGTACAGCGCAGTTCACAGCCATGTATTGTAAGGTAAATTTAACTATTTTTATTGGAATGCGAGTAGTTAAGTCACTTGTCTTAGATGTTACTATGAATTATTTCAATCTTTTTTTGACTCGTCAGCACCCGTTGACCCACATTCGTAATATCCAATTTTTCATGTAATGGATTGCAGATCTTTATCAGTAATGTAAAAGATTTCCAGAATATAATTTTTACCAGTCACCAAAGAAAGGAATGAATAATTTTGCCTTAAGTCATTGCCAGTCCCGATCCTGTCATTTATTTGAATTCAAATATTTCAGAAATTTTCTCAGATCATAGTCATGGGTTCTTTAGTAATCAGACGACCAGCTGTGCACCTGTGTCAGTAAGCGAAGTCGTTTTTTCTAATAATTCAGATCTGAGACGAATGTTGTCCAGTATTAGTATTTAGGCCAGCATTGCACTAATATGTGCTATTTACGAGCAGATATAGAGGGTGAAAAGTATTTTAACCGACAAACTCAGGGAGATTGTAGGGAACATCAAAACAAATATTTTTCCCTAATGTCATTTTCTTCCTGTGAGGAGTATTTAAACAGGTAGAGGAAGATTTCTCTGGCGGCAAAATAACTTAACCGACAAACACCTTTCCATTTTCTTTATGACCAAGAGACAACACATTATCACAACGCAATTTCAATTACAGCAGATTTTCAAAAACGCTTGTATTGATACGTAAACAATGGTTACATCGTCGATTCATGTTCTGTCTCACACGGGCAAAAAACCCACGAGTATCCTGAATTGTTCCTGCTGCTGCTACTATCCGGGCACCCAGATGCTCTTCTGATGCAACAGGGGTTGCGTAAACAAGGTTGTGCATCTCTCCCCACACAAAAAAGTCCAGAGGGGACGTATCTGGGGATAGATCAGGCCATGGTACAGGACCACCTTGGTCAATCCACGTTTCTGGGAACCATCGGTCCAGGAATCGACGCAAACGACAACTGAAATGTGCTAGCGACCCGTCATGTTGGAACCACATGCGTTGCCTTGTAGGGAGCGGCACGTCTTCCAGCAATTCTGGCAATGCTCTGGCGAGAAGATTGTAATAGTGTATGCCATTTAATGGCCTAGTTAGCAGATATGGCCCAATTAAACAGTCCCCAACAACACCGACCCACACATTAACGAAGAACAGCACTTCATGAGCGCTAGTAACTGTGGCATGTGGGTTATCATCACTCCAAACATGCGAACTGTGCATGTTGAAGACTCCATTACGCCCGAACGTTACTTCATCGGTAAACAACACAGAGGATGGAAATGCAGGATCCATTTCACACTGTTCTAGGTACTACTGCGAAAACTGTGCTCTGGGTGGACAATCAACTGGTTCCAGGTTGTGGACACGCTGTAAGTGAAATGGACGTAACAATTGCTCTCGATGGACTGTTTTTACATTCGTCTGATTCATCCCCATGTTACGTGCAATGGCACGAGTGCTGATTGAAGGATCCTGCTCCGCATGCAGCAAGACATCTTCCTCAAATTGCAGCGTACTTTCCGTGCGACGGCGTCCCTGTCCAGTCTCACGCAGACGTTGGTACACAGCAGCAAAGGTCGTATGATGCAGGATACGACGATTAGGATATTGCTGTTGATAAACCCGCGGTGCATCACGTCTGTTGTGGAGCGCTACAACCACATCAATGTACTCACTCCAGGCGTATCGCCACACTAGTAAACAGAGACAATGAACTACTACACTGGTGGACAACAGTTGCCTACAACTGAAGATCGTAATACGGCCTCTAACAACTACGGCCTCCACCGGTTTAAATAATCCTCACAGGAAAAAATGGCTTTAGGGAAAAATATTTGTTTTGATGTTCCCTACAACCTACCAGAGTTTGTCTGTTTAAATACTTTTCACCCTGTTTAGACAGCGTTATCCGGCGACACCATAATGAGGTAACAATTTTTCAGTTTATATCTCACGGACATTTTTTTTTTTTTATATTTTAACTCATGAAAACTGATGAAGTTTGACGAAAGGAGCGCTACGCCATGGCCCTGTGAAATCAATATGAATCTGTCCGTGACTACTTCTAACATTTTGATATAATTCCCGCTTTGTTCTACATTATAACCTTATCCCACTGGTCAGCCACCTGGGCTGCCCATTGCTGCTAGTACCCCGTTTAAAACGTTCTGATGGAAAGCAACTCTCAAAGATCATGAGAAATGTGTTAAGGAAAGCATCTATGTTATCGGCACTATAAACATCCTGCCACTCTTGTTCCTTGACAAGGTTTAAAAAACTCTCTATTGCCGTTGGATTAACTTTCCTACACAGATTGTAATTAAATATGACATTTGTTTGAGTAAAAAAGGTTTTTAGTGTAGAAATTTGTGCATTATGATCTGAAAGTTTTCTCAGATCACGCTTCTGGCGTGCCACAGGGGAGTAGGAACTTTTCACAGTATATATAAATGACCTAGTAGATAGTGTCGGAAGTTCCATGCGGATTTTCGCGGATGATGCTGCAGTATACAGAGAAGTGGCAGCATGAGAAAATTACAGCGAAATGCAGGAAGATCTGCATCGGATAGGCACTTGGTGCAGCGAGTGGCAACTGACCCTGCGAATACATAGAATGAAGGATAATTTATTGTATGATTATATGATAACGGAACAAACACTGGCAGCAGTTACTTCTGTAAAATATCTGGGAGTATGCGTAAGGAACGATTTGAAACGGGTGCCAGGTTGAGATTCATTGGGAGAGTCCTTAAAATACGTAGTCCATCAACAAAGGAAGTGGCTTACAAAACACTCGTTCGACCTATACTTGAGTATTACTCATCAGTGTGGGATCCACACCAGATCGGGTTGACAGAGGAGGTAGAGAAGATCAAAATAAGAGCGGCGCGTTTCGTCACATGGTTATTTGGTAAGCGTGATAGCGTTACGGAAATGTTTAGCAATCTCAAGTGACAGACTCTGCAAGAGAGGCGCTCTGCATCGCGGTGTAGCTTGCTGTCCAGGTTTCGAGAGGGTGCGTTTCTGGATGAGGTATCGAATATATTGCTTCCCCCTACTTATACCTCCCGAGGAGATCACGAATGTATAATTAGAGAGATTCGAGCGCACACGGAGGCTTTCCGGCAGTCGATCTTCCCGCGAACCATACGCGAATGGAACAGGAAAGGGAGGTAATGACCGTGGCACGTAAAGTGCCCTCCGCCACACACCGTTGGGTGGCTTGCGGAGTATAAATGTAGACGTAGAAAGGCTTTTACTAACAGAATGTTCATCTATTCTTCCTTCTTTTCTCCTTTCCTTCTTTACAATTGTTTTTTATACTTTCTCTATGTTTCTCTCTTCTCCTTTCTGTCCACATTGTGTCTGTCCTTTTCTTTGTTTCTCCTGCAAACCCCTGAAAATCTTTACTTTCAACTTTTCTCTTTCTTTTGTTTCTTTCTCCGTTATTTCCATTTCTCTCAGATCTGCCTTATCTTTCAACCATGTCATTGCTGGCTTCGGGTTACTGCCAAAAATGTTAAAAATTCATTTGGTCTCGATTCATGTGGCCTCATTAGGTGTCCACAAAATATAACTCTTCTCTTCCTCATTGTGTCTGCTATTGCTCCTATTTTTTTCTAAATTTCTTTACTACCTCTTAATTTTCATGTTCCATTCTCGTATTTTAGCCCCAAGACTCCCTGATTATTTTTCTTTCAGTCATTTCTAATTCATCTAATTGTTTGGCTGTACCTTAGGAAAGGAATTCTGCAGCATAAAGCCATTCTGGTTTAATGAAACTCTAGTACGGCCAGAGTTAAGCATTTGTGGGGAATTGTTATTATACCGGTCTTTTGTAATTGAAAAGCCACACTATGCGTTCAAAAGCATCCGATCACATCCAAAACATACGTTCTTCGTGTTAGGTGCATGGTGCTGCCACCTACTGCCAGGTACCCCATATCAGCGACCTGAGTAGGCACTAGACACCGTGAGAGACAGGAGGTAATTCGGCTTTGAGCTCCGTCCAACTGTCGTCGTCCCGTTATACAGCGGATGGTTGTCCATATTTGCAACTGCGAACACATATCTGGTAGTCAGGTTGGTATCTGGAGCGTCTCCAGACTGGCCTTAGCTGGTCAGCGGGGCTCAGTTCCAAGCGGGTATCATCACTGAAGACAATCCTACTCCAGTCAATGAGATTCCAGTATGCAAATCCCGACTGGCCCGTCACACGGCAGGACGACCAGGGGTACCATCTCTTTCCATAGGAGGACTCGTTGGGTTGTCATCCGCAGTTTTCTGACAGTAGAGCCGCACCTCGACGATATTCTACACCCCCATTGCTGCCCCTCACGGCAAGCTACCCTGAGGTTACATTTCAGCAAGATAATGGCCTTTTGCGCACAGCGCGAGTTTCTACTGCTCTTCTTCGTACTTACCGAACTGGGTCTCAGCGAGCTAAGTCTCCAGATCTCTCCTCAGTTGAGAAACTCCGGAGAATTTGCGCAAGACCCTCCAACCAGTTCCAGGTTTTGGTGATCTACCGCGCCATCAGGACAGAATGCGACTCGATACCCGGAGGAAAACCTCCAACGACACTGTAAATTAATGCCAAGTAGAATAACTGCTCGCATAAGGGCCAGGAGTGGACCAACGCGTTAATGAACTGCTCAATTTGTGAATCTTTTCCTCTTGAATAACACACGTAATTTTACTGAAACAGTCATCTTGTAGCTGTCTGTAGGTGCACATCACACCTGTTGATTTCGGTCCCATTCGGATGATTCCATCGCTATTCTTCGTTCTTTTTCTTTCCTTTCTTTAATCGTAGAGTGTATTTAATACACTACTGGCCATTGAAATTGCTACACCACGAAGATGACGTGCTACAGACGCGAAATTTAACCAACAGGAATAAGATGTTGTGATATGCAAGCGATTACCTTTTCAGAGCATTCACACAAGGTTCGCGCCGGTGGCGACACCTACAACGTGCTGACATGCACCGATTTCTCATACACAAACAGTAGTTGACCGGCGTTGCCCGGTGAAACGTTGTTGTGATGCCTCGTATAAGGAGGCGAAATGCGTAACATCACCTTTCCGTCTTTGATAAAGGTCGGATTGTAGCCTATCGCGATTGCGGTTTATTGTATCGCGACATTGCTGCTCGCGTTGATCGAGATCTAATGACTGTTAGCAGAATATGGAGTCGGTGGGTTCAGCAGGGTATTACGGAACGAAGTGCTGGATCCCAACGGCCTCGTATCACTAGCAGTCGAGATGGTAGGCATCTTATCCGCATGGCTGTAAGGTATAGTGCAGCCACGTCCCGATCCCTGAGTCAACAGACGGGGACGTTTGCAAGACAACAACCATCTGCACGAACAGTTCGACGACGTTTGCAGCAGCATGGACTATCAGCTGCGGTTACCCTTGACGCTGCATCACCGACAGGAGCGCCTGCGATGGTGTACTCAACGACGAAACTGGGTGCACGAATGGCAAAACGTCATTTTTTCGTATGAATCCAGGTTCTGTTTACAGCATCATGATGGTCGCATCCGTGTTTCGCGACATCGCGGTGAACGCACATTGGAAGCGTGTATTCGTCATCGCCATACTGGCGTATCACCCGGCGCGATGGTATGGGGTGCCATTGGTTACACGTCTCGGTCACCTCTTGTTCGCATTTGCGGCACTTTGAACAGTGGACGTTGCATTCCAGATGTGTAACGACCCGTGGCTCTACCCTTCATTCGATCCCTGCGAAACCCTACATTTCAGCAGGATAATGCACGACTCCATGATGCAGGTCCTGTACGGGCC
Organism: Schistocerca serialis cubense; assembly: GCF_023864345.2. Classification (NCBI taxonomy): domain Eukaryota; kingdom Metazoa; phylum Arthropoda; class Insecta; order Orthoptera; family Acrididae; genus Schistocerca; species Schistocerca serialis. Next base: position 215,277,848 of record NC_064647.1, on the reverse strand, counting down.
TATCTGGATACGGAAAATGTTCGACTGCTGCCCTGGCCAGCACGTTCTCCAAATCTCACACCAACTGAAAACGTCTGGTCAGTGGTGGCCGAGCAACTGGCTTGTCACCATACACCAGTCATTACTCTTGATGAACTGTGGTACTGTGTTGAAGCTGCATGGGCAGCTGTACCTGTACTCGCCATCCAAGCTCTGTGTGACTCAATGCCCACGCGTATCAAGGCCGTTATTACGGCCAGATGTGGTTGTTCTGGGTACTGATTTCTGAGAATCTATGCATCGAAATTGCGTGAAAATGTAATCACATGCCAGTTCTAGTATAATATATTTCTCCAATGAATACCCGTTTATCATCTGCATTTCTTCTAGATGTAGCAATTCTAATGGCCAGTAGTGTACATTACCTCGCTTGGAAAAGAAGCTATTTTATACGTGAGATTGCCTTCCTTAAAGAATAGGGGTGTGGCATCCACTAATTCTGGATATTTTTCGCTTGGCTTGTGTTCGTGACTTCATACTGTTGTCGTTTTCCTTCGTTGTATGCGTGAATAATACACAAAGACTAGAATACATAGCAGACTACATTTAAGCGAATGTGGGGATATGAGCGAATAGAGGCTGTAAGCGAATAACAAACAGAACAGTGGTCTACGGCGAGGCATTCTTTCTGGAGCTTTCAGTCAGGCAGTGACTGCAGCTCTGCGCAGTACGTAACGACAGAATAACGCCTCCGGTCGTTGCGTTGAGTTTTGTGTGCTTCTGGCGTTCGCTGCTGACAGAACCGTCCGCCAGCCACGTGCAGGAACTGTGTCAAGAGCACAGGAAACATGGCTGTTGCTACCAACAAACGCGACACGCCCGCATACTTAGAGGACCGTGTTTTCATATGGGACTGACAAGCTGTGACAAGTTGGCAACGTTCGGAAAATCCTCGCTATAAATACGCGGACGGAACTAACAGACTATTCGTACAACATGAAACACGCAAATGTACTTCCCTCGTAGTGTTGAAAGAAATCCTAGCCTTTGTTAATTCAAGGAGGCTGAAGTGCAGAATTTATTTTATGGGACATGCGTTGCGTCATTCCCATGTTTCCGTTTATTGTTAGTGTTGCAATTTTTGTCGCTGTAGATACCCATTACTAGGGTCGGTTGATGTTATACTGCTGTTCCTATTTGGGGAATTTTGAGGCTTGTAATAAACTCGGAAATTACTGACCGTAAATGGTGAGTCGCAGAATATTTATTCATTTATCAGTTACTACATACAACAAGCGTAGATTTGATTTTTATGAAAGGAATGTCTGACTTATCTTTCTTTTTCCACCAGTATTATCCTATTAACAAAACTTTCAGTAAAATTATTGCAATTCGGAGGCGTCAGGAAATTGATTACAGCCGATCAGTAGACCACCTATCGTTTTCTCTGTATATTTCTTTGACGTAGTTTTCTCTTTTATTGGCTGCATCGTAGATAATCTCATAAGTTCCGTCTTCCGTCACGGCATATCTCTTTTTGTAATCCAATTTTGACTAAACGAAGCCGGTTGTTCCCACAAACTACCTCAAGTTTCCTGTGGAAGCTCCGTGAAAATTAGTCAAATTGTTTTGGAGATCAGCGTGTTCAGACAATCTGCCCTATATCTTTGTTTCCTGTTGGTTTATGATGCATTAGTTTTTTAAGTAATCTCTCTTCCTCCATTCTGTTGATATTTTGTGTCTATTTTATACACCTTTGCTTTTTCATTTACACAGCACATGTACGTTGTTTTTCTATAGTATTGTTTCACATTTGACCTCTGAGGGTACATCCATCAAGTTTAATTTCAGCCGACTCATTTTTCTATTTTTCATTTAAAATCCGAGATTCACTTCGATGTATTGTAGAACAAGAAGACATTACTTTAACTATTTTTCTTGTTAGCATTTCATGTACTGTATCTACTACACGGTGGTACATACCCAAACTGTTACGTAACTTGATATGCAGATCCCAATAGTCTGTAAAGTGAGTTCCTTAAAGCTGCATGACATCTGAAAACAGTATTCACTATTGCCAAAGATGTCACGGGTAATTATTCTTATATTTCTTTTCCTCTAACTACAGGGAGGCAGACCTGTTATTTCTACAGCTTTCTGCAGCCTTGGTTTGCTTTACTGCTGTCTTGTAATAGGGACGTTAACTTAGGAGAAAAGGAGTGTCGTAAAGTTGTTTGGTGGGCAAGTAAACATCAGGGGATATCAGTTTGCCCTGTCCGCGTACCAGGAACATTAAAGAGGTCAGGCTCCATACCACAAAGATTGCACTATGTGAGAAGAAAAGGAACATATTTATCTAGAAGAGATCTAGGGGTAGCGTCTTTGATTCATAATCAAAATGTCTTCTGTCCTGGGTTCGAATCCCACCGCTGCTTAATTTTTGATTAATAATCAGTATTGGTGACCGAATATTTCTGGCGTAATAAATCGACCTCATTCTGAAAACGACTTGTCAAAGAGGATGCAGTAGCTGACAGAGGTTCAGGGCACTCTCTCGTCCTTATGATGGAAAACTTGACTTCGACTAAAGGCAGAGGAACCAGCTATCATCAACGCTATGAGGATGCAGAAGGCAATAGAAACCACAGCATTAAAGACTGTAAAGTGTATCCATAGGACATGTTGCCTGTAACTGAAGGTCTGTCATGATGATCTCTCCATTGACAAAAGAGTCCGTAATTGTCGCCCACGCCGATCTCCAGGAGGGAGCTGCCTAGCGGAAGTTTACCACGTGAAAAATATTGAATAATCAGCGAAATGTTAACGTTCTGCGAGTCAGGGAATGGAATATCAGAAACTTGAACGTGGTAGGGAAACTATAAAATCTGAAAAGGGAATTGCAAAGTCTCAATCTAGATATAGTAGGGGTCAGTGAAGTGAAGTGGAAAGAAGGCAAGGGTTTCTGGTCAGATGAGAATAAGGTAATATCAACAGCAGAAAATGGTATAACAGGAGCAGGATTCGTTATGAATAGGATGGTAGGGCAGAAAGTGTTACTGTGAACAGTTCAGTGACAGGGTTGTTCTTAGCAGAATCAACAGCAAACCAACACCGACAACGATAGTTCTGGTATACATGCCGAATTAGCAAGCTGAAGATGAAGAGGTAGAGGAAGTGAATGAGGATGTTGAAAGGGTAATACAGTATGTAAAGGGGAATGAAAATCTAATAGTTATGGCGGAAAGGAATGCAGTTGTTGGGGAAGGAGTGGAAGAAAAGGTTACAGGAGTATATAAGCTTGCGACAAGGAGTGAGAGAGGAGAAAGACTAATTGAGTTCTGTAACAAGTTTCAGCTAGTAATAGCGAATACCACATTCAATAATCACAGAAGGAAGAGTTATATTAGGAAAAGGCCGCGTGATAGGGGAAGATTTTAGTTAGATTACATCATGGTGAGACAGAGATTCCGGAATCGGATACTGGATTGTAAGGCATACCCAGGAGCTGATATAGAGTCAAATTACAATATAGTAATGATGAAGTAAACTGAAGTTCATGACATTAGTCAGGAAAAATCAATGATGATGATGATGAGCGTTTGGCGTCATTGGCCGGGAGGCCCCTCGCGGGGCAGGTCCGGCCGCCATATCGCAGGTCTTATTACATTCGGCGCCACATTGGGCGACCTGCACGCCGGATGGGGATGAAATGATGATGAACACAACACAACACCCAGTCCCTGAGCGGAGAAAATCTCCGACCCAGCCGGGAATCGAACCCGGGCCCAGAGGACGGCAATCCGTCACGCTGACCACTCAGCTACTGGGGCGGACAGGAAAAATCAATACACAAGGAAGTGGGATACGGAAGTACTAAGGAATGACGAGATACGGTTGAACTAAGGCAATATTATAAGGCAGCAATAAGGAATATCTCAGTAGGCAGTTCAGTTGAAGAGGAATGGACCTCTGTAAAAAGGACCATCACAGATGTGGGGAAGGAAAATATAGGTACAAAGAAGGTAACTGCGGAGAAACCATGCATAACAAGAAATACTTCAATTGATTGGAGAAAGGAGGAAGTACAAAAATGTTCCGAGAAACTCAGAAATACGGAAATGCAAATCTCTCTCCTCTCTCTCTCTCTCTCTCTCTCTCTCTCTCTCTCTCTATCTCTCTCTCTCTATCTCTCTCCATATCCTTCTCTGTCTCCTCAATTTTCCTTTTCAGGCACATCCCACCGCTTCGCGGCGATGACCGTGGCGCCATAGTGCAGCGACATGTTCTTTTATTGCGTTCATCAGGCACCGATAGGTGCCGGAGAGGTTCAGTGTTTGTTCAGAATGAATAAATTTTACAGCGGGTGCAGTGGACTGCGCATGAAGGTCAAGAGTAAAGCTACATGCAGTAGTGAGGGTGGGCAATATTTAGAACACAGGTAACTGTAGAGGTTGATAGACTGTCATGGGCGCAGCTTGGACTGGTTGCAAGACAACGATATGGCGAATAACGTCACAGGACAACTACGAAACTGCGAAGTGCCTACAGAAGAAACCGTCAATAACTGGACGGAATGTACCAGGCCTGCTCGTTAAGTAAGGTCTGATCGCTGACGGTACAGCAACCAATATAAAAGTAAACAAGGGCTTATTTGCAAGAATTAGTTACACCTTCCTACCACTTCTCTACATATTCGCCGCTTCCACTTAAACATTTGTCGTAGCGTTGTACCAACTTTCCACTCCATTATCATAGAGAGCTGCTGCCTGTGCTTTCCGATAATCCTCTACACTTGCCTAAGGAGCATTGTCTGTGCCCAAGTTTTGTCTTCATATCCAGCGTTTCATGTGAACAGAGATGATCATCAACACGAGCGAAATAGGGCTGTGTTGTGAATGATCGAATACTTCCCATCAGAAGGGTTGCAGGAGCGCCTTCACTGCCCCTGCGGAGTGCGGCTGAGAATGGTCGTGAAGAAGAAAGTACGTGGCAGTTGTGTTATGTGGGCTGCATGCATTGAGGCGTAACCTGTCAGTGGGCCTTCATACTTGCCGGGAGATGCTGTTATTCTAAGCACCTTTACTCGTTCACAGTGTTCTCGGAAATGAAAAGAGCGTCTTGGTGTGATCGACAGGTGTACTAGAGACACTGTGCAAAACATTTGTGCAAAATTTTGTGGCATTTTCACAGTGGTATCCATTTCGCGCCCAATCAGACCTTACTTTCCATAGAGCCCTCGTAGGAAGGTGTGCTGAAAAGCAGTTCCACTAAATTCTTATGAGAAAACTTTATAATCTTTTTAAATAAACAAACGTTATTAACATCCTACGTATTTGTTCTTCCCGCCTAAGCATTTGCAGGCCTCTGCCACTAGAGGTCTCCGAATTGTGGCCTGTAACATGGCACAGTGTAGGGTCATTATGCCGGTGCGTGCGAAACAGAGTGCTGTAACCGAGTCTCGAAAAGTTCGTTCACTCGTGGCAACCTCTCCTTTCAGCGTAACAACACTACACCACAACACGAGCTCAGCGATATCTCCAACAATCCGACTCCTACCTTCAACTATGTTCCGTCCTGGTTTGGTCGGATCCAATTTCCACCAGACGTTAAACCCTAAAGAACACCTTCGAGGACTTTCCTTCGGTATTAATTAAACTCTGCAAGCTGGAGTGAGGTTATTGTTCCGCCAACAATCACCCTATAACGACGATATCAACCAGTTCGCCTCTTTGTGGGACAAATGTGCTCGTTGACACGATGACTATGATGAGAAGTAAGCATGTAGGTAACAGTAATAAAGATGTGTCATGTTCATACAGTGTGTTTTATTTAATGAGCCCGATTTAGCTGCCTACAACGATGCGTTTTATGCTACCTTCTGCGCCGTCAGATACTAAACGTGAGATTTTCATATTATGTCGCTCAGTTATCGCAGACCATTAGCCATACAAAAATTATGAACATCTAATGTACTTAAATTTTGTAGTGTTATACGTTTTAGCGTCACTCAAGGAAAAAGTACAGTGTGTGTGTGTGTGTGTGTGTTTGAGGTTTACGGGCGCTAAACAGCGTGGTCATCAGCGCCCAGGAAAAAGTACAAAAGCAATCTTCAAACACTCCCGACCCCCAACACTCAGCCCCCATCAGTCAAGTCGCTCCTACCACTATACAAAAATCCTCGACTGCGTCGTTTCCCTCATTCAATTTTTTTTTTTTTTTTTGTCTTCGTTGGCTACGCTTATCAGGCTATTGACTCAGTCGAGCGCTTAAAATTGTAAAATGGTGTAAGTTTTACTTAAGAGTCTTGCGAATTTTAACAGCGCAAAACACACAAATACGTTGTGGTATTCGTCAGGGCCTCTAACTACGAAACTACTGTGCTTACAAGGATTAAGTGTGGATAGAATTGTCAATGTGGTTAGCTTTAATGTAACGTTTGCAAAAATCGTTTCCATTTCTTTACCTCAGGGGCACGTTTAAATTAATAATGCTAATGCAATAACAGACTATGCTGGTGGCGTAATATCCCAGCTACTAGAGACCAACAAAGGTCGAATATCGGGAATAGTTCGTGTAGCCGGAAATATTTGTACAGTGGTAGGTCGGAATGCATCGAACAACATATGAGAAATCATGATAGGTGAAGAATGAGTGTGGGGGGTTTTAAGCTCGTCTTTAAGCAAACCGTGGCCTCCAGCGAAAAAAAAAAACTACATTAAACAAAAAGATCCTGTTCAATTTTTCTGCAGGTCTAATAGTTCGCGAGTAGCGAGCGAGAGAATATGAAAATCTCACGTGTGGTTTTCGAATTAGTTTTGGGTTGCATAAAACCGATTTGTAGCTGAATCAAACGATGTAGGAAATTGGCATCTCTTAGTGTATTCGGCTCGCTGAGCTTCTTTTCCCTGGACTTTTTTTTTCTGGTGGGCATACATTTCTATATATTCCACACACTTCCTGACAAAAGTAAAGTTAATTATTCAGATGACGTGGTAAGTTATCGCTGTAATTGCTTACTTACACTCACCACCAGCGGGTATGTAATTGATCGAAGTTGCTATTCTCTCTGAGAGATACAATGGCGATGAGAGTGCTAGGGTATCCTGTAAGTGGCGCGAATAGTCTGATGTTGAGTTACCACAGTTGAGAACATAGAGATACCTCCTGCTCATGGGAGACAGCATTATCAGCACCTTAAAAAGGTTTCAAAGTGGCCTCACTGCGTCTTCATTTCCCTGGCTGGACGAATCGTGCAATGTGATGTATTGTGGGCCATTCTGATGTGACATAGGCCTGATGTTGGACTGCAACTCAAGGGCAGGCAGAATTCAACACCAAGTCACTGCTCGCTCACGTCCGAGAACAACAGGGAAAACTGCTGTATTGCGCAGCAAGCACATGGTAACAATTGAAGGTTACAAGAAGGTTTGCTTCCACCTGATGATGATGTCCTCCCATGCGTTGGGGAACGATGCGGGAGACCCGCACCGCTTTACTAGGCAAGGTCCTAATGGAGGTGGTTTGCCGTTGCCTTCCTTCAGCCGTAATGAGGATGAATGATGATTATTAAGACGACACACCAGCACCCAGTCATCTCGGTGCAAGTGAAAATCCCTGCTCCACCGGGAATCGAACCCGGGATCCCATGCTTGGGAAGCGAGACCACGAGCTGCGGATGGCTTCCACCTACTTACATTAAATTTATCAGTACCTTGTCACGACATACGATGGTTAGGGATATTAGTTGCATCTATTGGAAGTCTCATTATGTTGGTTGATTACTGGGAAATGTATTTTATAAAATTTTAGTGGTTATTGGTAAAGCGTCTAATAGTTCATCGGTGAATACGTGAGAAATACACAGTTCGCACACTACTCTGAATGCGGCAGGTGTTTCGTGAGCACTCAGAGCTTTGTGCTGTGATTCGCCCATCGCCAGCCGACATGAATCAGGAATTTCTAGGACTAATTAGCGACGAAGATGTGCTCTGATTGGCTCTTGACTGACGACATTCTGGGGTCGGGATTTGTTAATAGTGGCATTTATCCGCTATTGGCGGAGTTACATATTTCATGATTGGCGTTTTCGAACAGACTGGTGCAGACTGCCCCGTTGAGAGCTGGTGGAAGGAAAGGAGGCACTCTTGGTTTGATGGTGGATGGAGAAATGTCGCTGGTTCGAGATGTCGTGGCGCTTGAAGATGTTCGAGATTCTGATTCTCCACTACGATTACGGTCCCATGACTGACCGCCACAGCCAGCTGGTGAGAGCATACAGCAGTAGGGCTCACTAGATACGGTTTAATGTTGAATAGGAAGTGTACCGTTTCCAGACCTCTGTTGTATTCATGCCATAGTATCGTTTGTTATGGTATTCAGTCGCCCACAGAAGACTGTAAATTATTCGTTGGGTATTATTGGATGAGTGATTTAATGTGCATCTAGGATATTGTCGCCTATATTGTTAGTAACCGCCACCAATGGCAGGGTGTGTGGGTATGACGAATGCCCGGTGAACGACATCTGCTAGCGCGTGTAGTGCCAACAGTAAAATTCGGAGGCGGTGGTGTTATGGTGTGGTCGTGTTTTTCATGGAGGAGGCTTGCATCCCTTGTTGTTTCGCGTGGTACTATCACAGCACAGGCCTACATTGATATTTTAAGTACCTTCTTGCTTCCCACTGTTGAAGAGGAATTTGGGAATGGCGATTGCAACTTTCAACACGATCGAGCACCTCTTCATAATGCACGGCCTGTGGTGGAGCGGTTACAAGACAATAACATGCCTGTAACGGACTGGCCTTCACAGAATCCTGATCGGAATTCTATAGAAAACCTTTGGGATGTTTTGGAATGCTGACTACGTGCCAGGCCTCGCCGACCGACATCGATACCTCTCCTCAGTGCAGCACTCCGTGAAGAATAGACTGCCGTTACCCAAGAAACCTTCCAGCATCTGCTTGAATGTGTCCCAGCGAGAGTGGAAGCTGTCATCAAGGCTAAGTGTGGGCCAACACCACAGTGAACTCTAGCATTACCGACGAAGGGCGCCACGAACTTGTAACTCATTTTCAGCCAGGTGTTAAGACACCTTTGATCACATACTGTATTTTGATGCTCGCAAACTGACTCATCAAAACCCACAGGCTACTTTCCGTTGACCTACGATCATGAAATATTCCAACAAGCAAGGTTTGACACTGCGATCAAAGAAAAAAATCCGAAAATTGTTAATTGGTAATTATAAAATGTTTTTGTCATTTGTTATTCGACTTCAAACTTGAAATTAAAACATCCTAAATGTCTAGAAATCCCTGCCAGTATCAACGTCAATAACACAATTTAAAAAAAAATCATCGAGATCTTAGATTGACGCAATGCATGCATTGTCTGCGTACTGTGACGGTACGTCACATAAATGGACATTTGGAGAAAGGGACAGGAAGTTTTTGTTATGAGAGGTGTGAATTGCAAGTTATTTCAAGACTGTGTACGTGTGCGCGATGTATAACAAATAGTAAAGAACGTGAGTTTTTTTATCAAAACACAAATATCGATGTAATTAACAAAACACCGTTTTTTGTATAATCTCTGTGTAGCATAGGCCATGAAGATCAGAGATAATGCTTTGATTCAACTAGCTCTCCTGTTTGTTTCGTCTAGCTGTAGGCCGCCATTGTAGTGCTGTCTGATAATTAACGTAAGCTTTATCTGTATTTTGAAAAATATAACAGAAATTGTCATTAGAAAGTGTGTATTATTGACTTAGTTGTCACCTCTCATGATTGCAACCATTAATTATAATTAACAAAATTTTTACAGAACTTCGTAGTGCAGGGAGCTCATCTCCCCTAGCAGGATTTAGTCGGTCATTACGCTGACTGTATTATTTAATTAAAATATCATGTCATAATATAAAACGTAAATGCGAGAGACTTGTCAATTTTGATCATTCATAAATTCCAAAATGTCAAAATAGATTTGGTTTATTAATATTTAGAATACTGAGTGAGTTCAGTATGTTTCATTTTGGCCGCCTAACGGCAGACGAGATTCTCTCCAGTTTTGCCTTGCAAATATTGAACAAGAAATATTGAACAGTATTACATTCCGCAATATCTCAGTTAATCTTTATGTAATTTGGTACATAAATAACCAGTAGCCCCTGAGACCCATATAAATAATTACAGTTTGCGTAAGAATACGCATATTTTCTTTTCTAAATAGCAGCGCTCGCGCAAACTGTTTATTAGAAGGCGGTGAGTCGCGCTCTGTGTTTAAAAAATATTATATCGTACCTACTTCTGGGAAGCCGATGTCCGTACGAGTGTTATCGCGGTATAAGTTAAAAGTCTCATGCTAGCCCACAATATTTAAAGCCACCCCAACCAAAATCATAAAATATAGAAATATAAAAATAAAAAATAACTAATACACTTATACCGTGGTAGTACATAATTAAGTTTGTAGAAAAACCTCAATGCGCGAGTCCTAATTGCAATGAAATACAGAAATTGCACCGGAATTAAATACAAAAGGCACAATGCCGACTTAATTACGATAGGACTGACTCTTCTTACATTCTATGATTTGAATCTTTCCTGTGAGACCAGTTTGAGATTCCGATGCTTCACTATGTGTTTACTGTATCCCTTGGACCTTGTTAGTGACGATGAAACACAGAAATTTCATCCGAATTAAATACCAAAGGCACAATGCCGACTTAAGCACAAGGAGACTGACTCCTCTTACTGTCTATGTTTTTAGCCTTTACTGTGAGACCAGTTTTAGATTCCGATGCTTCACTTCAGGTTTACTTTATCCCTTGGACCTTCTTATTGACGATGAAACACAGAAATTGCATCGGAATTAAATACAAAAGGCACAATGCCGACTTAATTACGATAGGACTGACTTTTCTTACAGTCTATGATTAGAGCCTTTCCTGGGAGACCAGTTTTAGATATCGATGCTTCAATTCAGGTTTACTGTATCCCTTGGACCTTCTTATTGACGATGAAACACAAAAATTGCATCGGAATTAAATACAAATGGCACAATGCCAACTTAAGTACAAGAAGGCTTACTCTTCTTACTGTCTATGCCTTTGAACCATTCCTGTGATACCAGTTTTAGACTCCGATGCTTCACTTGAGGTTTACTCCATCCCTTGGACCTTCTTATTGACGCTGAAACACCGGAATTGCATCGGAATAATGTACAAAAGGCATAATGCCAACTTAAGTACAAGAAGACTGACCCTTCTTACTGTCTATGATTTGAACTATTCCTGTGAGACCAGTTTTAGATTCCGATGCTTCACTTTAGGTTTACTGTATCCCTTGGACCTTGTTAGTGACGTTGAAACACAGATATTGCATCGGAATTAAATACCAAAGGCACAATGCCGACTTTAGTACAAGAGGACTGACTCTTCTTACATTCTATGATTTGAACCTTTCCTGTGAGACCAGTTTTAGATTCCGATGCTTCACTTCAGGTTTACTGTATCCCTTGGACTTTCTTATTGACGATGAAATACAGAAATTGCATCGGAATTAAAATTTGATTGTTCTCATTACGCTGGCTCTCTTTGGAAGTTTCGTTGCAACAGTATTAGCAACTGAGGTATCCGAGAAGGCTGCACGATGTGGCCCAGAGTCCCAATCTGGCGTGAGCTCCTTTCTCGTCACTTGGCGGGAAACCGGGATGCCTCGATGGCTGAGCAGCCGACACGTTGCCAGACATCTGTGTTTGGCCTCGCAACAGGCGGTCTACACAGCGCCGCCACCTGCCCGCCTATATCGATATCCAATACACCGCGGCGTCGATAATTTTTTTCCGGCCCGCTCGCACGTGGCTTGTTTGGACTTTGAATGCGGCGGCTCGTGCTGCGGAGTGCAGTTTCGCAGCCATTGTGAATGGGAAGCCAGCCGGGCGGCCCGTGTATTGTCTGCTATCTCGCGCCGGATGGCCGCTTTGTCTCCGCTCGTGGCGATGAATGAAGGCGTGAGAATCGATTGCCGTCTGCGCGCAGGCTCCGGAAGTGGTGGTGCTTCCACTACACCCACCGCCTGCTTGGGACGGCGTCACACAATACGAGTAGAAACGCGCTTTCCTGCCTAAGCTGTCTGTCTTCCTGGTCTGTGTCATTTCGGTATGTCTGAGGCCGTTCAAAGGAATGATAGACTCATATATTAACTGAGTACCCGCCCTCTCCTGGGTATGTATTTGTACCAATCTTCTAATACTCCATCGCCTCCTTCCATCTCTCTCTGCCAATCTCCTCCTTAACTACCTCTCTGCCCATCTCCTCCACCTTGTAACACAATTATCGACTGGACTCGCATTCGGAAGGACGACGGTTCAATTCCGCGTCCGGCCATCCTGATTTAGGTTTTCCGTGATTTCCCCAAATCACTCCAGGCAAATGTCGGGATGGTTCATCTGAAAGGGCACGGCCGACTTCCTTCCCCATCCTTCCCTATTCCGATGAGACCGATGACCACGCTGTCTGGTCTCCTTCCCCAAACCAACCAACCAACCACAATTATCGATATTACCTATAATGGTCCTATCTAAATTATTTTTCTGTTTTTACCTAATGTGACTTCTATATAGGTATGTTGTTTGATGCAGTATCGATGTAAATGTATTCTCTATTTATGATAATTTAGGTAACTGTCATTAGTCTATTAATATAATTTATAAGTGTCGTGTTGTGAAAGAATGTAAATGTTAGTACTGTAATTGTAATACATGCTGGGCATGTAGTTCGGATGAGCGTGGACAGAATGACGAAGAGAGAGTGGGAAACAACAGGGAGAACAAGGGGAAAGACAGGAACCAAGTGGGTTGTTGAACTTCAGAAGCACTGGTTGGAATTGGGGATCAATGTCAAAGAAAGGAAAATTGGAGGAACAAATATACACCTACAAATATGCCGGAGATCAATGACAGAGAAGCATACAGGAAAAGATTAGAATGTCACCAGTGGAGCCGCCAGGAGAAACGGAAACTGAAGATCTCGGAAGAATAGCGGGAGAGGAGAAGAGAAAGAATGAAGTGGTTCTGGGAGACGAAGAGGAAAATGCAGTCCACGAAGGGGCTACCCGTGGTCCTACAAAGGCCGTAACGCCAGAAGGAAGAAGTAATACTGGTTCGTGCATAGGAAAAGTAGGTTTGTAAACATGTAAAACTTGGAGTGAGGTCCCTCCGCAACGGACCTGGTTAGGCGGGCGTAGAAAAATTGGATCTGGCGGTCGAACTGGGGGCTGTGTGGCATGAGTCAGTCGATATAATAAGAACACCGTGAATTCATTGTCCCAGGAAGGGGAAACTTTATTCACACATTCCTGGGGTCAGATACATCACATGATCACACTGACAGAACCACAGGCACATAGACACAGGCAACAGAGCATGCACAGTGTCGGCACTAGTACAGTGTATTTCCACCTTTCGCAGCAATGCAGGCTGCTATTCTCCCGTGGAGACGATCTTAGAGATGCTGGATGTAGTCCTGTGGAACGGCTTGCCATGCCATTTCCACCTGTCGCCTCAGTTGGACCAGCGTTCGTGCTGGACGTGCAGACCGCGTGAGACGACGCTTCATCCAGTCCCAAACATGCTCAATGGGGGACAGATCCGGAGATCTTGCTGGCCAGGGTAGTTGACTTACACCTTCTAGAGCACGTTGGGTGGCACGGGATACATGCAGACGTGCATTGTCCTGTTGGAACAGCAAGTTCCCTTGCCGGTCTAGGAATGGTAGAACGATGGGTTCGATGACGGTTTGGATGTACCGTGCACTATTCAGTGTCCCCTCGACGATCACCAGTGGTGTACGGCCAGTGTAGGAGATCGCTCCCCACACCATGATGCCGGGTGTTGGCCCTGTGTGCCTCGGTCGTATGCAGTCCTGATTGTGGCGCTCACCTGCACGGCGCCAAACACGCATACGACCATCATTGGCACCAAGGCAGAAGCGACTCTCATCGCTGAAGACGACACGTCTCCATTCGTCCCTCCATTCACGCCTGTCGCGACACCACTGGAGGCGGGCTGCACGATGTTGGGGCGTGAGCGGAAGATGGCCTAACGGTGTGCGGGACCGTAGCCCAGCTTCATGGAGACGGTTGCGAATGGTCCTCGCCGATACCCCAGGAGCAACAGTGTCCCTAATTTGCCGGGAAGTGGCCGTGCGGTCCCCTACGGCACTGCGTAGGATCCTACGGTCTTGGCGTGCATCCGTGCGTCGCTGCGGTCCGGTCCCAGGTCGACGAGCACGTGCACCTTCCGCCGACCACTGGCGACAACATCGATGTACTGTGGAGACCTCACGCCCCACGTGTTGAGCAATTCGGCGGTACGTCCACCCGGCCTCCCGCATGCCCACTATACGCCCTCGCTCAAAGTCCGTCAACTGCACATACGGTTCACGTCCACGCTGTCGCGGCATGCTACCAGTGTTAAAGACTGCGATGGAGCTCCGTATGCCACGGCAAACAGGCTGACACTGACGGCGGCGGTGCACAAATGCTGCGCAGCTAGCGCCATTCGACGGCCAACACCGCGGTTCCTGGTGTGTCCGCTGTGCCGTGCTTGTGATCATTGCTTGTACAGCCCTCTCGCAGTGTCCGGAGCAAGTATGGTGGGTCTGACACACCGGTGTCAATGTGTTCTTTTTTCCATTTCCAGGAGTGTATAATGCAGCCACGGATGCGGAAGTAATGCGGCTTATTATTCATACCATACTCCAGTTAGCTGTGTACAACGAAAATCCGACGCTAAGAAGAGAATTTTCACGACACGAAGCTTTACGCCTCGCTTCGGCTCGTCAACACCGACATTGGACTGTTGATGACTCAAAACATGTGTCCTGGTCCGACGAGTCTCGTTTAAAATTGTATCGTGCGGAAGGACACGTACGGGAATGGAGACAACGTCATGGGTCCATGGACCCTGCACGCCAGAAGGGGCCTGTTAAAGCTGGTGGAGGCTCTGTAATGGTGTGAGGCGTGCGCAGATGGAATGATATGGTATTCCTGATACGTCTAGATACGACTATGACACGTGGCACGTACGTAAGCATCCTGTCTGATCACATGCATCCATTCGTGTCCATTGTGCATTTCCACGGACTTGGGAAATTCCAGCAGGACAATGCTATACCCCACATGTCCAGAATTGCTACAGAGTGGCTCCAGGAACACTCGTCTGAGTTTAAACTCTTCCGATGGCCACCAAACTGCCCAGAGATGAACTGTATTGAGCATATCAGTGATGCCTTCTAACGTGTTGCTCACACCCTTACAGACTTGTGGACAGCCCGGCAGGACGCTCGATGTAAATTCCCTCCAGCACTGTTCCAGACATTAGTCGAGTCCATGATACGTCCTACTGCGGCACTTCTGTGTGCTCGTGGGGGCTTTCCACAATAGCAGGCAGGTGTATCGGTTTCTTTGGCTCTCAGTGTGTATCGTTGCAGCAGAGGGCGCTTGTGGTACTGATCTGTTACATTCATGGCACAGCGGGTTTGCTCCACTGGGTCCCGATTGCTTGCTATCGGCGTCTCACATAAACTTGCCATTTAGTTGCTATGAGACCCGTCGGGTGACATCGATATATATTATGTTATTTAGTATTATGTGTGGCAACAGAAAGCCCAAATTGGGGATAATGGATTAAATGAATGTGTATACATGTACAATGGGCCTAAACAAAGGGTGGTATAATTTATGCACCCACAGATACATATTAGGAATCAGATTCCTAATTTTTGGATGTAAATTAAGTGTAGTGTTTTTATTTTTCTTAGATTCCCCAGTCTTGAAATCACATAACAAGAACATCTTGTGCTTAACTATGGAATTGTTTAAATAATTTGATAACTTCTTTCTAGGGCTATAATAAATAAAACCTAAAAAATGGTACTAATTAGGCAGATCTCCCCTATATATTTCTTAAAGTAAAAGAAATGGTAATTATCTACTTCACGAAACTGAGGAGCAAGTGTTAGCTACAAGAAGAGAAATAGGAACGTGATATTGTTGTTTTACTTTTTTATAGACCAAACCCTTTATCATGGAAAAGATAGTTATAGGGGACTACTATACAGACTTGAAAATAAAGACGTAATACAAGAATGGAGTAATCGATCATTGTGATAAAATGAAGTGATATAATTAACGACTTATTCAAATACAGGCCGACTTATACTCACTCACCCATAGGGTCAGGAGAGTCTGCCTGTTGTGCAAGTGTCATGGTAGTCATTCAGCAGCGACTCTGTAACACTCCTTTTCTCGGCACAGCTCCGGGTTTATGAATCTCACGCAAATCTTGATTCCAACTGATATTGTCCCTAAAATTTGTTACGATTTTCGAGCGGTCTAAGGCGCTGCAGTCATGGACTGTGCGGCTGGTCCCGGCGGAGGTTCGAGTCCTCCCTCGGGCATGGGTGTGTGTCTTTGTCCTTGGGATAGTTTAGGTTAAATAGTGTGTAAGCTTATGGACTGATGACCTTAGCAGTTACGTCCCATAAGATTTCACACACATTTCAACATTTGTTCCCATTTTAGCGGCCACTTCTTGATGTAGTTGTCACTGGCTCCCGTGACCCTTAGCCGAAGTTTATTTATTAGTGTTTCTGACGTTTTGCCATTAGAAATTATCAAATACTCAACGTCCATGTCTGGTGGTCTAGGGTGAAACTTTTGACAAATCTAACTACTGTTTCGGCTGATGAATCCGAGAGGAGGGTCAACACCAACCACATCAATGCACTGGGTAGTCTTAGTGATTTAGTCATCAGCTTGAAGTAAACAAAAGTTACTAACGCTGAAAAAGGTGAAGACACATCAATCGTGGAGAAACATGATTCCCTTTTTTCGGACTAATGCCATACGGTGCTCATAGATTTATTTCATAATGGTAAAACGTGACAGGGGCGTACTACCGCAATATGCTTATTCAGTACCGCCCGTCAGTGAAGAGGGACCGGCGTAAAAAGCTGCAAATGAGGGTGCTATTGTTCTACGACACCTCCCCCGCTAACTTTGCACAAGACAAAGTCACACCTACCGTTAATTTGCTACCTAATTTCCCTCAATCGCCGTGTCCTACTGACATTTCATCCGATGACTTCTTCCTCTTGTGTCGAATGAAGAAGTAAGAGCAATTTATTAAAGTGAAGGAACCATTATGCGACAGGCACATACAGAATAACGAGGAGGCAATTTTCGGGTCGAACGTTTCCGGGAAACTGCAAACTTTTGCAATCAAGAACTTCCCCAAGTGACTTATTTGTGAAAAAAAAAAATTTCGCATCCAGCCCGCTGACAAGATTAACATACGGAAGAAAATTGCTATTCTGATAGCTAGGAGTTTGGGTTTAGGAAAAATGGAGGCACCAGACAGGCAGATCTAACATGGCGCCTGATAATGGAACTAAGATTAAGGATAAATCAAGGCACGCTAATAGCGTTTGTCGACGCATCAGAAGCTTTCGACAGTGTTAAATGGTGCAAGATTTAGAAATTCTGAGAAAAATGAGAGTAAGATGTGGGGTAATACGGGTGATACACAAGGCGTACGAGATCCATGAGGGAACAGTGTTCGGATTAAATAGTCTGCAGGGCAGAGATGCAGCCTTCAGAACCTACTGTTCAACCTACACATCGAAAAATCAATGAGGGGAAACAAAAGAGAGTTTCTAGAATGGGATTAAAATTCAGGGTGAAAAGATACCAATGATAAGAGTCGCTGATCATGTTGTTATGCTCGGTAAAAGTGAAGAAGAATTGCAGAGTTTGCCGAACGGAATGAACAGTGTGATGAGTATAGTTGTGAATAAACCGAAAAAAAGGCGACAATAATGAGAACTAGCAACGTGACAAAAGCGAGAAATTAACATCAAAATTAGTCATCAGAAAATAGACGATGTTAAGGAACTGTGCCGCCTTGGAAGCAAGACGACGATGTCGGACGAAACAACGAGGACATAAAAAACAGGCTAGCACTGGCAAAATGTGCATTTTTACTATAAAATTCTTTAACAACCCAGATCACAATATTTTAACAGTGATCACTAGATAAATGCTTGTGCAGGTATGTGTTATACCGATGATACTCTGTCTTCATGCACTCATGTTATTAATTAAGCTTAACATGGCTGATTGCTTATCTGAAACTAGCAAAAAATGACTGTTAAAATACTACGTAAAAAATCGCTTCCTCCAGCAAAACCATTTCAGGAAATAACACAAAAGTGGTCATACCTGGCAGAGAAGTCTACAAATATCTATCATTGGCTTTAAGCTGAGGAAGAAGTTTCTGAGAATGTACATTTTGAGCACAGTGTTGTGTACTAGTATTTCATGAACAGTGGGGAAACCAGAATATAATATAATTGTAACTCGTCCCCAGCTCGTGGTCGTGCGGTAGCGTTCTCGCTTCCCAAGCCCGGGTTCCCGGGTTCGATTCCCGGCGGGGTCAGAGATTTTCTCTGCCTCGTGATGACTGGGTGCTGTGTGACGTCCTTAGGTTAGTTAGGTTTAAGTAGTTCTGAGTTCTAGGGGACTGATGACCATAGCTGTTAAGTCCCATAGTGCTCAGAGCCATTTTATAATTGTAACATTTAAAAAGCGGTGCTACAGCAGAATGTTGAACATTGTTGAAGAGGTTCTCCTCAGAATTGGTGAAGAAAGGTACACATAAAAAACATTGACAAGATGAAGTTACTGGATATGTGACATCATGGAATAACTTCCTTGGTACTAGAGGGAGTTGTAGAGGGTAAATGTGGTAGGGAAGACGGAGTTTGGAATCCATGCAGCAAATAACTGAGAATGTAGGTTGCAAGCGATACTCTGAAATGAAGAGGCGGACATATGAGAGGAATTCGTATTTTGTACCATTAAACGAGTGTGAGAAGACTGATGACTAAAAGAAGCTTTATTTAACCTATGGAGGGGTCTAGTTAGGCCAACGGCCTTGCCGCAGTGGTAACACCGGTT
Source organism: Schistocerca serialis cubense (assembly GCF_023864345.2). NCBI lineage: Eukaryota > Metazoa > Arthropoda > Insecta > Orthoptera > Acrididae > Schistocerca > Schistocerca serialis. Next base: position 215,258,851 of record NC_064647.1, on the reverse strand, counting down.
CCCGTCAGATCACGGAAGTTAAGCGCTGTCGGCCTGGGCTAGAAGTTGGCTGGGTGACCATCCGGTCAGTCGAGCGGTGTTTGCAGGCTTGGTGCACTCAGCCCTTGTGAGGCAAACTGAGGAGCTACTTGACTGAGAAGTAGCGGCTCCCGTCTCGTAAACTGACGTACGGCAGGAAGAGCAGTGTTCTGAACACATGTCCCTCCGCTGGCGCACCCATTGACGCCTGTGGGCTGAGGATGACACGGCAGCCGGTCGGTGTCGTTGGGCCTTCCAAGATCTGTTCGGACGAAGTTGGTGTGGTTTAGCTTAGGTGTTACAGCCTGATTGTCTTCTATGTGACATCAGGAATTTTATGACAATTGAAGTTACCTAAAGGTATGCAGTGATTCTGCTCCACTGATATGTCGCATGAGAAATTGTTCGAATATCGCTTACATGTTCGTATCGGGGTGAGAGAGGTGCTCCGTACTCTTTCGGCCATCCGGGAACCATTTGGACACAACGCTATGTCTGAAGCACGTTGCCCGATAAACGTCTTGGGTCCCACAGTTAAATTCACTTGCTGTCGTACATATTTCCAACGTCTACGAAAGTACTCATTTAATCTACTCTGAAATGTGCCCCTACTTCACCCTTCTCCAGTAAATGGTTAAGTTAATGAGCAGGGCCGTCGGGGTGGCCGAGCGGTTCTAGGCGCTACAGTATGGAGCCACGCGACCGATACGATCGAAGGTTCGAATCCTGCCTCGGGCATGGATGTGTGTGATGCCCTTAGGTTCGTTAGGTTTAAGTAGTTCTAAGTTGTAGGGGACTGATGACCTCAGATGTTAAGTCCCATAGTGCTCAGAGCCATTTGAACCATTTTGAATTTGAGCAGGGACTAAGGGCGGACACTGTTAACTGTACGCCAGGCATTCAGCACTCGTTCTCACGTAACATTTGGTGATAATTGGTGAAGTGGAAAGACGTCATATTTCATGTTTTGATAGCGTAATTCATTAATGGTGTTCAAATGGCTCAAATGGTTCTGAGCAATATGCGACTTAATTTCTGAGGTCATCAGTCGCCTAGCACTTAGAACTAATTAAACCTAACTAACCTAACACACATCCATGCCCGAGGACGGATTTGAACCTGTGACCGTAGCGGTCGCTCGGCTCTAGACTGTAGCGCCTAGAACCGCATGGCCACTCCGGCCGGCTCATTAATAGCGTATTTCCGGATGTGTCAGCACAGTTATTGTATTTTCTTCAATACGAGTACATTTCGATGACCGACCCAACTGTCAGCTTTAGGTGCTGCAAATTATGTTTACTAGCTGCGTGAACTCTACTGTTCGTCTCCCACCACTATTTATAGACAAGTCCGAGTCTTTGACACACTATTTTTCCCTTCATTTTAAAGATATCGTCTACCATTTCATCCACCAGAGCTGGGTATGCTGAGAGAACTATTTTTTTTTTTCTACAGAATACCAGTGCGGGCTCCAAAAGACAAAAGATCATCAAAGAGCCGTGAGCATTCGTGTCGCTATTGCTTGACATCTGTCTCGTTCCTTACTCGGTTCACTGGCGTCACTGAATTGCTGGCTTGCCTGCCCGTGAGTGGCAACAGCAGCGCTATCGATAAGAGCACAGTCGTATTATCTTTGAAGCGACCGCTAGTATCACCGGTTTGTGGTGTGGCGTGAGATCAGTCGGGACGCAGCGCTAATCAGGTCCGAACAGCCAGTACTCACTGACCGCTTGCGACACTCATGCACTGTCCGACGGATGGACTCTGGAGCGGGAACGACCGTTGGTTGGTCGTTTGGTCGATCGTGTCATCGGGCGACGTGTATTTGCTCTTTTGACCGTTTCTCGGCCTCGTCAGTAGGTCATCTTGCCGGACGTAGGTCGGTTCCTTTCCTGTGCAGAGATATCGGGTGGCCAATGGGCAAGTGTTCCCTTTGCATGGTTGAGTCTGAGCCAGTGTGTCCGGGTCGTTGTGTCTCCGAGTTCCGAACGGACATCAAGGAGTCGCGATGGAGCTGCAGTGAAGTCCGGACATCCAAAACTCACCCGACCGTTGCCGACACACATGACTTGAGTGGGTACGACCTTCGCTGGTCGTTCGGTCGGTCCAGTCATCGGACGACGTGTATTTGGTCACCGACAGCTTATGGGTTCTCTATGTGTCCCCCCCCATGAACCATGGACCTTGCCGTTGGTGGGGAGGCTTGCGTGCCTCAGGGATACAGATAGCCGTACCGTAGGTGCAACCACAACGGAGGGGTATCTGTTGAGAGGCCAGACAAACGTGTGGTTCCTGAAGAGGGGCAGCAGCCTTTTCAGTAGTTGCAAGGGCAACAGTCTGGATGATTGACTGATCTGGCCTTGTAACAATAACCAAAACGGCCTTGCTGTGCTGGTACTGCGAACGGCTGAAAGCAAGGGGAAACTACAGCCGTAATTTTTCCCGAGGGCATGCAGCTTTACTGTATGATTACATGATGATGGCGTCCTCTTGGGTAAAATATTCCGGAGGTAAAATAGTCCCCCATTCGGATCTCCGGGCGGGGACTACTCAAGAGGATGTCGTTATCAGGAGAAAGAAAACTGGCGTTCTACAGATCGGAGCGTGGAATGTCAGATCCCTTAATCGGGCAGGTAGGTTAGAAAATTTAAAAAGGGAAATGGATAGGTTGAAGTTAGATATAGTGGGAATTAGTGAAGTTCGGTGGCAGGAGGAACAAGACTTCTGGTCAGGTGACTACAGGGTTATAAACACAAAATCAAATAGGGGTAATGCAGGAGTAGGTTTAATAATGAATAGGAAAATAGGAATGCGGGTAAGCTACTACAAACAGCATAGTGAACGCATTATTGTGGCCAAGATAGATACGAAGCCCTCACCTACTACAGTAGTACAAGTTTATATGCCAACTAGCTCTGCAGATGACGAAGAAATTGAAGAAATGTATGATGAAATAAAAGAAATTATTCAGATTGTGAAGGGAGACGAAAATTTAATAGTCATGGGTGACTGGAATTCGAGTGTAGGAAAAGGGAGAGAAGGAAACATAGTAGGTGAATATGGATTGGGGGACAGAAATGAAAGAGGAAGCCGCCTGGTAGAATTTTGCACAGAGCACAACATAATCATAGCTAACACTTGGTTTAAGAATCATGAAAGAAGGTTGTATACATGGAAGAACCCTGGAGATACTAAAAGGTATCAGATAGATTATATAATGGTAAGACAGAGATTTAGGAACCAGGTTTTAAATTGTAAGACATTTCCAGGGGCAGATGTGGACTCTGACCACAATCTATTGGTTATGACCTGTAGATTAAAACTGAAGAAACTGCAAAAAGGTGGGAATTTAAGGAGATGGGACCTGGATAAACTAAAAGAACCAGAGGTTGTACAGAGATTCAGGGAGAGCATAAGGGAGCAATTGACAGGAATGGGGGAATTAAATACAGTAGAAGAAGAATGGGTAGCTTTGAGGGATGAAGTAGTGAAGGCAGCAGAGGATCAAGTAGGTAAAAAGACGAGGGCTAGTAGAAATCCTTGGGTAACAGAAGAAATATTGAATTTAATTGATGAAAGGAGAAAATATAAAAATGCAGTAAGTGAAACAGGCAAAAAGGAATACAAACGTCTCAAAAATGAGATCGACAGGAAGTGCAAAATGGCTAAGCAGGGATGGCTAGAGGACAAATGTAAGGATGTAGAGGCCTATCTCACTAGGGGTAAGATAGATACCGCCTACAGGAAAATTAAAGAGACCTTTGGAGATAAGAGAACGACTTGTATGAATATCAAGAGCTCAGATGGAAACCCAGTTCTAAGCAAAGAAGGGAAAGCAGAAAGGTGGAAGGAGTATATAGAGGGTCTATACAAGGGCGATGTACTTGAGGACAATATTATGGAAATGGAAGAGGATGTAGATGAAGATGAAATGGGAGATAAGATACTGCGTGAAGAGTTTGACAGAGCACTGAAAGACCTGAGTCGAAACAAGGCCCCCGGAGTAGACAATATTCCATTGGAACTACTGACGGCCGTGGGAGAGCCAGTCCTGACAAAACTCTACCATCTGGTGAGCAAGATGTATGAAACAGGCGAAATACCCTCAGACTTCAAGAAGAATATAATAATTCCAATCCCAAAGAAAGCAGGTGTTGACAGATGTGAAAATTACCGAACTATCAGCTTAATAAGTCACAGCTGCAAAATACTAACACGAATTCTTTACAGACGAATGGAAAAACTAGTAGAAGCCAACCTCGGGGAAGATCAGTTTGGATTCCGTAGAAACACTGGAACACGTGAGGCAATACTGACCTTACGACTTATCTTAGAAGAAAGATTAAGGAAAGGCAAACCTACATTTCTAGCATTTGTAGACTTAGAGAAAGCTTTTGACAATGTTGACTGGAATACTCTCTTTCAAATTCTAAAGGTGGCAGGGGTAAAATACAGGGAGCGAAAGGCTATTTACAATTTGTACAGAAACCAGATGGCAGTTATAAGAGTCGAGGGGCATGAAAGGGAAGCAGTGGTTGGGAAGGGAGTAAGACAGGGTTGTAGCCTCTCCCCGATGTTGTTCAATCTGTATATTGAGCAAGCAGTAAAGGAAACAAAAGAAAAATTCGGAGTAGGTATTAAAATTCATGGAGAAGAAATAAAAACTTTGAGGTTCGCTGATGACATTGTAATTCTGTCAGAGACAGCAAAGGACTTGGAAGAGCAGTTGAATGGAATGGACAGTGTCTTGAAAGGAGGATATAAGATGAACATCAACAAAAGCAAAACAAGGATAATCGAATGTAGTCTAATTAAGTCGGGTGATGCTGAGGGAATTAGATTAGGAAATGAGGCACTTAAAGTAGTAAAGGAGTTTTGCTATTTGGGGAGCAAAATAACTGATGATGGTCGAAGTAGAGAGGATATAAAATGTAGGCTGGCAATGGCAAGGAAAGCGTTTCTGAAGAAGAGAAATTTGTTAACATCCAGTATTGATTTAAGTGTCAGGAAGTCATTTCTGAAAGTATTCGTATGGAGTGTAGCCATGTATGGAAGTGAAACATGGACGATAAATAGTTTGGACAAGAAGAGAATAGAAGCTTTCGAAATGTGGTGCTACAGAAGAATGCTAAAGATTAGATGGGTAGATCACATAACTAATGAGGAAGTATTGAATAGGATTGGGGAGAAGAGAAGTTTGTGGCACAACTTGACCAGAAGAAGGGATCGGTTGGTAGGACATGTTCTGAGGCATCAAGGGATCACCAATTTAGTATTGGAGGGCAGCGTGGAGGGTAAAAATCGTAGAGGGAGACCAAGAGATGAATACACTAAGCAGATTCAGAAGGATGTAGGTTGCAGTAGGTACTGGGAGATGAAAAAGCTTGCACAGGATAGAGTAGCATGGAGAGCTGCATCAAACCAGTCTCAGGACTGAAGACCACAACAACAACATGTGTCTCGACGTGTGATTCGTCCTTGTTATTCCACAGTGATTGCTTTTAGGATTGTTCGAGTTCTTGTGGAAGTGCTTTGGTGCAACTGTGTCTAGCTTGTGTGATTTCGACTGAGCAGTTATGTTAATGCTGCCTGCGCAATGGAGTTGTCAGTCGGTCGGTTGGGACAGAGTCCGGGACGGCGTGTAGTTCGCCGGCCTTGGTGTTGTTCATTCTTTTTTTTGGTGGTTATTGTGTCTTTACTGTATTTAGACGCCAACTGTCAAGACGTAGTGCTGCTGGTATCTTCGCCCTCGCTGATACTTTCGGTTGTCGTGGCATTGGTCGGGTGGAAGGGAAATGGTTAGGTTGCTGGTTGGTTCTTCAGCCGTCCCTAGGACGTAATGCCATCCGATTATTTAGTATTACGCTGTCTCACCTAAACTTATGTCAGGCCGACCCTTGAAACACTACCGAGCACCACTGTTCTGTTCTGTTCTTTTTAGATTGTGATTTTGTTGTAGTCTGAAGTACTGTGCCAGGCCTTCAGCCGTGTATTAATATAGTTGTTTTAATGTTCAGTGTGTGGCCTCCTGCCGAACGTCTACATGAAATGTTTTAAGATAAGGCCGTCTTAAATTAAAATTTGAAAAATCATTTGAAAATATGAAAATTTTCCTTTCTATCTTAATTTTGCTATCCAGGCCTTAAGCCTTGAGTTATTGTATGTTCAGTATCTGGCCTTCAGCTGAACCTTATGTGAAATATTTTAAGACAAGGCATTAAGCCGTCTTAAATTAAAATTTGAAAAATCATTTGATAATTTGAAAATTTTCCTCTCTGTCTTAATTTTGTTATCCAGACCTTAAGCCTTGAGTTGTTCTATGTTCAGTATCTGGCCTTCAACCCAGCTTTATGTGAAATATTTTAAGAAAAGGCCTTCAGCCGTCTTAAATTAAAATTTGAAACGTCATCTGTTTAAAACCTTTTAAAATTTTCTTACTGAAATTCTTGTTCTGCAGGCCTTAAGCCCTCACTTCTTCTATTGTGTAACTAAGGCCTTCAGCCGTGTGTATTCCTTAAGGCAATTTTTATAACTTGTGTTGTGGCCTTCAGCCGTATTGTTTCTGAATTCTTTTAACGGCTTGTGTGATTAAGTGTTTTAGCAAAATAAAGTTTGTATGTTTGTGCAACTAACAGCAACTGATTTGGTCCCCTTTCCACAACCTGATCCGCTCTGTCCTGCGAAAGCAGATTTCAAGCGGAGTGCTCGCCGGAATTTGAACTCGGATAAAAAGTAGTGGAATGGCACCAGCAGCATATTTCAACGTACTACAACACATAAGGAACAGAGCGAATGGAGGTAGCAAGGATAATCTCATTTATACCCACAAAGCTATCTTAAGACTGGTCCTGAAATACACTGCCCCTGTGTGGATCTTGAGCAAATCCACCACAAAGTATTCTCACTCGAAAGAAAAGTACTTTCCATAGGTGAAGTATCGAAAGAAGAACGAACGAATAAGCTATTCTACCACCGTACTGAATAATCCCTTGTAAGAGAACGATGGATTCAGGTAGCAACGGAAACAGGATGAAAGAGGACTGACAGATATTATCTCGGCGCAGTAATTAACACTCCAACGCTATTCAACTACCCGCAATAAAAATGAGCAAAGCCGACCAAGGTCATAATGGAATGCATTATTAATCATGGAACAAAATAATACCAACAACAATCAATCACCTTGAGAGGGACGTATTTTGGCCCTGCTTTTTGGTATGTTGGTGACAGTGTTTCACTAAGCCAATATCTCGTAGGGAGCTATATAAAATGTATATATTTTCTTGGTTTTCTTTCATTCCTATGCTAACATGTGATGAGAAAGTGTTACGTGCGTAAATTGTAATATTACCGCAATGTACCAATGTATATCTTCCATGTATTTCTGGAACCTGGCGCCCTTAGGAAAAATAATGTAGAAGGTTTACGAACGCAAGAGAGGCGCAATTTATGAAGGAAGTTGGTCCAAGGGTGCGAGTCGGAAATGTAATTCGGGTAATCGCGAGTGCGAAGCAATTTCGAGAACATTTTACCAGTTTGCGAAAATAAGAGTGTTTTAGTACTGCAGGAATAAGGAAGATTTCGGAGAGTACTATTTCTTCGTGGTGAAACTAGAAGCGAACTAGCTATACCGTGATATTTATCAAGAGCTACAGACTACGGTCTCCGTTCTTTCCCCTTAGTGACGAGTGGAAATTTGAACTGACTCTGTACACCTAACTGACATTTACTTCGTATAAATCTGCCAAAGAAAACTGTGTTTAGAGGTGGGAGACCTAAGATCCACCATTTCGTTTTGAATGGAATAATAAGCCATCTGCTAGATATCTGAATGCGCAATTAAGCTGCCGTCATTATTAAGATGCAATACCCGTGTAGCAGTTGCTATTCCTCGATAACGATAATTGCTATTCCGATACATCCGTTCCAATATTCAGCGTGAAAACAGTTTAAGCGTATTTCTTGTCTGCATTCTGTCGATAATCGACACTGCGCGGTAGCCATAGATTTTTTTTTCAGGCTTGGTTATTGTATAATGATTATCAAGATTATTACCGCCACTTTGCAGGCAAACTGAGACGAACTGCATAGATAGTGCTGGTGATTGTTTTAAGAAATAATTAGCTGTGTTAATCCGAATATAGAAATCCGGATCAGTAGCATGCATTAGTAGCATGTTATTTTGCCTCGTCGTGAGAACTTCATACACTGACGATACAATCGGAACTGTGTTGAGTAATGTCTTTTTCCTTCTGTCAAATCTTTACGTTACGAGAATTATTTAGTTAAACACTTCTCCAGAGAGCTACAGATGAGATTGAACACTATAGTAATTTACTTAGGTAAACAAAATTAAAGCTAGCTCTTGTTGTGGAAAGTCATAGAAGCCCTTTGTTTGGTTGACTATTACATTACATTCGGACTACATACAGAAGTGTCACTAACTTTCATTTCATTCTGTTACTAAGCAGCATTACGATTAATCTAACTCCAATAAGGATTCAAATCGTCATTAGATACTAGCCTAAACAATAAATGACTCTTCATTATTAAGACTTGTCTGAAATTTTGCTACATTCATGCGACACACACCAAGAAACTTATTCTGTTCACCTAACGTCCTGGAAAACGTGCTTGAGAAAATCACTTTGGCATCTTACTGTTAACTGACAGCAGTTATCGCTACAGCAGCAACTATAATATTTTTTGTATTTTATCTGTTATATGTTTTATTGTATTCTTTAATTTTTAAGTGTGGGGGTGAGTTTATCAGTGTGCGGCGTTGATCCTATCAGTCAAGAGTAACGAGGTTCATTAGTTGTCAGATATGTGGATAAACACAATCGCTCATACAGGCTTCTGTATTAAGCGGAATTTGACACAAGCTACGGGGCATCTCGAGTTATATCCAGTCATCAAAGTGCTGTAATGGCCAAGTCCTACACAGAGTCGTTAAATATCTGTGGCAACAAAGTCTGTTCCTGCTATTAGAGTTTAAATATGCAGCATTGACGAAGATATTAACTTAGTTCGTGGTTATAATTTCTTTCGGAGCTACCGTAGAGCACGTTAAGAGGTTACAGGTAACACGAAAATTCAAGGATCTGTCGAAACTAGTCTCGATTAAGACGTGGTGACTACTCAGTCCTAGAAACAGAGAGAGCGCACACCATTAGGTATGTTTTAATCCAACTGAAGAATAGAAAAGCACAAATCCAAAACGGCAGACCAACGGCAAAAGCACAAACCATCAGAAACGAATTTCAGCAGCTCTTCTTAAGGTTTTAAGAAGATATCACTCAATAAAGAGCAACTGACAGAGTTATCAGTCGTATTCTCCCAAGGTTGGTTGGTTGGTTTTTTTGGGGGAAGAGACCAAACAGCGAGGTCATCGGTCGCATCGGATTAGGGAAGGACAGGGAAGGAAGTCGGCCGTGCCCTTTCAGAGGAACCATCCCAGCATTTGCCTGGAGCGATTTAGGGAAATCACGGAAAACCTAAATCAGGATGGCCGGACGCGGGATTGAACCGTCGTCCTCCCGAATGCGAGTCCAGTGTGCTAACCACTGAGCCCCCTCGCTCGGTCCTCTCCCAAGGATAAAACAAAGGAATACACAGGAACAATAAGTCACAAAGTCTCAAAACTTCAAGCACGTGGAATAACCGCGGCGTAACATAATTGAAGGCACCGAACAGCATTATGTTCTCCATGAAAGGTGAAATATAAGGATGTGGTAGGAATCCAGGCAGCGAGTACGCATAACAACACAGACTGTACAAAAGTCGTACAGATACTGAAATAGCAACCGGGCTGAGCGCCCGAAAGAGCGCTATTTATGAGGTAGATCATGGTGATGGTCGATTTTGGAACTGATATTCATGACCCTTTTTTCTAAAAACTGACGCACAAATTACAAAATTAACTTCAGACCTTCGCTATACGCGGTTCATGTTGTATTATGTATGTTTTAAAGGAAAAAATTCGCACCCCTGACGGCACTACACGTCATCCTGGAAAGGCCTCAACGGAGTGCTAGGACGATTGGTGGTTGCTCTGAATGCCACAATTGTCAACCTAGAAACGTAGTAGATAGGGATATTGAAAAAAGTGATTTTCAGGAAATGGCAGCATACTAATATAAGTCTTTTCTTCGACAGAAAAATCTTTATAAAAACGCGTACCAAAAATCTAAAAATCTGTCGCAAAAATCCAGCGTATTGCAGTAGAAAACACGCCGACTCACAGGTTGCAAAACTGGTGTAATGTATTTCTACGTATTTTTCACGAATTATAGCTGCTGTCAACTAGAAAAATGTTTTGAAAAAATACGCGCTTAAGTGATTTTTAATATTTAAAAGAATCTTTAATGCCAACAACGACTAGTTGACCTTTCTTTCGCCGATTTCGAAACATTCTCATTTTGACGAAAGTATATCGATTAACTGTATTCCAATTAACAATCGAAGCGTTTTTTGCGAGATTAGGATTAATTTTGGAGCCTTTTCCATTCGTGTAAATAAGTTTGTCATTTCCCAGCATTAACGTTTTACTTTGTATAAAACACAAGCAAAACGACAAGTTCAGCAGACGTGAGCCAAGACGTGCTTCCAGACTGTTAACATATACGAACCATCTTTCTAAGAAAAATCTTGTTGAGAATAATATTTTATTATTACTAATGCCCTCTGTGACAACATACGGAACTAACGGAACCCCCATTCCGTGGGTAACTATTATGGTATTACATCGGCTTTTCTAACATTGCCTTTTTTTAATAGAAATAACCGAAACCGTTTATACTAACGAGTCTTGCATAGGTGAACATTATCTCAGCTGTTTAACTAAAAGAATTTAATATGATTTTGTATACGATGTATTATATTTCAGACACAACTGTATAAGAAGAAAATAATCTGTTACACTTTGTATGTGCGGTTAAAATTATTCTTCTTTTGGAAATATTTGAAATTATGTAATATCTTATATACTTAAAATTCATAGTATTATTTACGCAGTATAACGATATTTATTAAATTCATTTCTGGACTCATTTATAAGATAATTATATAATTTGGTAAAGATTTGCCTTTTGTCAAGAAAATTTGTAAATTTTTTTGCTTTGTTAACTCTTTGGAATAGTGTGTGTACCGTAGAATGTAAGGGGTAGAGGGCATGCCTCTGATGGAGACAGACGTATTTATATGATCAACACTAACAATGGAATTTGGACTACTAAGTGGAAATTGTAAAAAAAGTGTGATATTGAGAAGTGTGACAAAGAATAAAATCAAGAATAGTACAAGCAAATCTTCATCGGTTATTTAGTCATCAGGAACCCACAACGTCAAATCAAAATTTCAGCCGCAAGACTATACCCCTAGACGCAAAAACTGGAGCCAACAACAAGAAGAGGAAATGAAGATAAGTAAGAAGTATTTCATTTGTATATTTTACACCACTTGAACTGTCGGCCGGAGTGGCCGAGCGGTTCTAGACGCTACAGTCCGGAACCGCGCGACCGCTACGGTCGCAGGTTCGAATCCTGCCTCGGGCATGGATGTGTGTGATGTCCTTAGTTAGGTTTAAGTAGTTCTAGGTTCTAGGGGACTCATCACCTCAGAAGTTAAGTCCCATAGTGCTCACAGCCATTTGAACCATTTGAACCTCTTGAAGCTTTCGAAACTTTGAGAAACAGAGAAATTTAATGGTGATGTGTGTTGAGTACGATTACAGGTCGCATCGGAGCTTTCGAATGTGCCAAACCCACATGCTGTCACTCACGCTTATAACTTAATGAATACTAATAAGAGACTATCTAAGGCACATTTTGAGCCAACAAAGAAATGAGCCTCAAAAAATAATTTCTACCATTGTCTGTCTACCCCCTTAATGGCGAAAGTTATCGGTCAAGAACAGAGGGCAGGTAAGTGGTCGGAGCGCCATACACAGGGCGCCTGCTCCTCCACACCCTGCTCCAGTGCTCCAGGCCTCCAGGGCGGTGTTTGCGGCTGACAGCGGCGCCCTCCAGAGGCTGCGACTGGGGGCGTGTCGGCCAGCTGACGCCTCTAGACGCCGCCCCACCTCCCCCGCCGCCCCGCCGCCTCCCCCCCTGTGACGTCAGCGGCATCAAGCACCGCCGACTCTCCCTTTTCCGCAGTGGCACTTCGCCTCGCGCGCACTCCGACTGCGACTGTTTCGGCTTCCTTTGCAGCTGTCATCTACAGGCGCAGACCGCAAACGACACGAAACCTTGCTGCAGCCGCAGCGATACCGCCGGTCCGGGTTGGAGTGCTGAGGGTGCCCCAGCGACCCGTCAAGCATTGTTACAACTATCGTTCGCCACCTTGAAGGCCGCGCGTCGTTTGTGGAACACCGTGGCATAATGTGTCGTATGTAAACGTAGCATGCCGCGGTCGTTGCCATATTCAATAAAAAATTTTCTGAGTTTGTGACCGCATTGTCAGTATGCAAAACTACCGACGTTTCGGTAACTGTTGCAAGTGACGTTCTTCAGGGTTAAACTTCCTGGCAGATTAAAACTGTGTGCCGGGCCGAGACTTGAACTCGGGACCTTCGCCTTTCGCGGCAACCGAGCTACCTAAGCACGACTCACGCCCCGCCCTCACAGCTTCAATTCCGCCAGTGCCTCGTCTCCTACCTTCCAATCTTCGCAGAAGCTCTCCTGCAACCTTGCAGAACTAGCACTCCTGGAAGAAAGGATATTGCGGAGACATGGCTTAGCCACAGCCTAGGGGATGTTTCCAGAATGAAATTTTTACTCTGCAGCGGAGTGAGCGCTGATATGAAACTTCCTGGCAGATTAAAACTGTGTGCCGGCCCGAGATCCGAACTCGGTTCTCGGCCTGGCACACAGTTTTAATCTGCCAGGAAGTTTCATATTAGCGCTCACTCCACTGCAGTGTGAAAATTTCATTCTCCAGGGTTGTTTGTAAGCGAAAGCTCCCTGAAGAAGCTCACTTGCAAGACTGACCGAAACGTCGGTAGCTTTACATATTGACAATGCCGTCAGAAGCCCAGAAAAGTTTTATTGAAATTGTGTCGTAGTTTCTGAGATGTAACTACGCAAATTTCTGGAGAATTACACTCCTTGGCACGACGATCGATAACTTGACTCAGGACGCAGAACTACGTGGAAATAACTGAGCAACAACAAGGAATCACGAAAAACAGAAACTCAATACATGCTATTCTCGACTTACGAAGATTGCGGAGAATTCTATAGAGTATAATAACCTAGCCTACCTATGATTAGTTGACTTTTTAAAACATTTTAACAGATTAGAGGAAAGGATATAATTCAGACGTTATTCGACAAGAGAATACCAATCGGTTCAGTGGCAATCACAGAAGATATACACCGCTCAGCTACAACGTTATGACCACGTCCAGGCGATAGCGGCGCCACCTGGCGAGGAATGACTGCTAGCCAGACACACGCACGGTAAATGTACAGGGTGTTTCAAAAATGACCGGTATATTTGAAACGGCAATAAAAACTAAACGAGCAGCGATAGAAATACACCGTTTGTTGCAATATGCTTGGGACAACAGTACATTTTCAGGCAGACAAACTTTCGAAATTACAGTAGTTACAATTTTCAACAACAGATGGCGCTGCGGTGTGGGAAACTCTATAGTAAGATATTTTCCACATATCCACCATGCGTAGCAATAATATGGCTTAGTCTCTGAATGAAATTACCCGAAACCTTTGACAACGTGTCTGGCGGAATGGCTTCACATGCAGATGAGATGTACTGCTTCAGCTGTTCAATTGTTTCTGTATTCTGGAGGTACACCTGGTCTTTCAAGTGTCCCCACAGAAAGAAGTCACAGGGGTTCATGTCTGGCGAATAGGGAGGCCAATCCACGCCGCCTCCTGTATGTTTCGGATAGCCCAAAGCAATCACACGATCATCGAAATATTCATTCAGGAAATTAAAGACGTCGGGCGTGCGATGTGGCCAGGCACCATCTTGCATAAACCACGAGGTGTTCGCAGTGTCGTCTAAGGCAGTTTGTACCGCCATAAATTCACGAAGAATGTCCAGATAGCGTGATGCAGTAATCGTTTCGGATCTGAAAAATGGGCCAATGGTTCCTTTGGAAGAAATGGCGGCCCAGACCAGTACTTTTTGAGGATGCAGGGACGATGGGACTGCAACATGGGGCTTTTCGGTTCCCCATATGCGCCAGTTCTGTTTATTGACGAAGCCGTCCAGGTAAAAATAAGCTTCGTCAGTAAACCAAATGCTGCCCACATGCATATCGCCGTCATCAATCCTGTGCACTATATCGTTAGCGAATGTCTCTCGTGCAGCAATGGTAGCGGTGCTGAGGGGTTGCCGCGTTTGAATTTTGTATGGATAGAGGTGTACACTCTGGCGCATGAGACGATACGTGTATGTTGGCGTCATTTGGACCGCAGCTGCAACACGGCGAACGGAAACTCGAGGCCGCTGTTGGATCACCTGCTGCACTAGCTGCGCGTTGCCCTCTGTGGTTGCCGTACGCGGTCGCCCTACCTTTCCAGCACGTTCATCCGTCACGTTCCCAGTCCGTTGAAATGTTTCAAACAGATCCTTCATTGTATCGCTTTTCGGTCCTTTGGTTACATTGAACCTCTGTTGAAAACTTCGTCTTGTTGCAACAACACTGTGTTCTAGCTGCTGGAATTCCAACACCAGAAAAATCCTCTGTTCTAAGGAATAAACCATGTTGTCTACAGCACACTTGCACGTTGTGAACAGCACACGCTTACAGCAGAAAGATGACGTACAGAATGGCGCACCCACAGAATGCGTTGTCTTCTATATCTTTCACATCACTTGCAGCGCCATCTGTTGTTGAAAATTGTAACTACTGTAATTTCGAAAGTTTGTCCGCCTGAAAATGTACTGTTGTCCCAAGCATATTGCAACAAACGGTGTTTAGTTGTTATTGCCGTTTCAAATATACCGGTCATTTTTGAAACACCCTGTAGCATCAGTGAGCTTGCTGTGCGTGTGTAAAAGGGGACCTACACAGCCGACAGCCCAGACACGAGCCGTTGTTGACACCACGACATCGCCAACTATGACCGAAATGGGCACGTGACCATCGGCACTGGATGTTGGCGCAATGGCAGAGTATTAGATGAGTCCCGAGACCTTCTTCATCGTGTCTATGTGAGGGCGCGAAAATATCGACTTCCAGGAAAACACCTCTTAGATACCTGTACTGCGGGCGGGCTACAACCTGGCAGCGGCTCCATTATGCTCTGGGGGAACTTAAACGTGAGTATCCGTGGGCCCATTGGAGCTCGTGCAAGGCCAAGGAGTATCGCACTGGGTGCATACCACGTATACCCTTCATGGCGTCATGTTTCCCGACGTCAGTGGCTTTTTGCAACGAGATAATGCTACATATCACAAGGCAACGAGTGTGTCGAAGTAGTTAGGGCAACTCAGTGGCGACATCAAATTTATGTGCTGCCCCCAGATCGTCAGATCTGAACCTCATCGAAAAGGTCTGGGAAGTGATTGAACGTGGCGTTAGAGCTCACCTTCCCCCTACCCGGATGTAGTGGCATCTCCCTCGAACGACATGACAAGACACGTAGCCGCTGTTACCCGTGCCAAAAGCGGACATACTAGCTATCAGGTAAATGAACATAATGTTTTGGCTAGTCAGCGCATATACAGGTAATAAAAGACGAATTAAAATACACAAACGACTCACAGATGAAATTATACTATATCAAGGATCAAGAAAGAGGGACTCATTAAGGCCATTGGTGTTCAACTTAACAATGGACCACATTATTGAAGAGAGAAAGAAACCGGGCTATAAAATGCGAAATAACTGGTAAATATATATGTTATGCTGATGATGGTGGACTGATAGCAAATAATGAAGATAATTTAGAAAGGTTACTCCACCAATTTAATAAAACAGCTAAGTGGTATACCATGGAAATCCCTTCTAAAGAAATGAAGAATATGATAATATCAAAAGCACCAGCACGTTGTAAATTAATTAAGTAAGTGATGAGCTATATTTATGTAGGGGCTGTTATCACCAGTTATGAAGACTGAAGGGGTGGAGAGGATGAGGGCACTTTACGCCCAACGTAATAAAAATGAAAAAAATAAGTTCGTCAGTTGTTGTTGACTTCTGGTAACAACATACTTTTTAAAGAGGTACTGATGTGTAAGTAGAGTCCAGAAGCTGAAAATATCTCGCAGCGCACTCTTAGCAGTATCAGCACACTTTCACAAATGTGTACTGCGAAAGGTTGGAGAGGGACAGGGGTGGGGGTTGGGATGGGACTACGTAACGAATGAAAATCCAAATTTCTTTCATTGTTATAGGCTTTTATTCGCAATGTACTTCTTAAAGGACTATTAATTTGTAGAGAAGACTCTGAACGTGTAAATAATGAATACGATTTTTACTAGCGAAAGTAACGTCTGCTAATGAGACTGAAACTTTTCTGGAAGACGAAATCATTAAAATTAAAAATTTTTTCAAAATTTTAAAAAATAATGTAGCTGAATAGATTACACTTTTTTAAGCAGGCAGGCATAACCCCTCCAAACACTCGCCCATCCCCTTTGGTTTTGCGAGGGTTGATCGTTCAGTGATATCCGTCTTCACCGTCGTCAGTAGTAAAGATCTACTTTTGCTTTATACACTGTAGTTTATACTACAGCCTTTGGCCCAAACACTCGTTTGATTGAGCTCTCGACAAAAGTGTATGCTGCACAAGCCTTTACTCTTTTACTGACTAGCGCAATCTACAACCATTCGAAGCTGCTTACTGTATTTAACTCTTGATCTCCCTTAAAATTTTTACTCCCGGGACTTCCTCCCAGTGGCTAACGGACAATTTCTTGCGGCCCTGGTATGTATCCTATCAACAGATCCCTTTTTTAAACAACTTAACAATGGACCACATTACTGAAGAGAGAAAGAAACCGGGCTGTAAAATGCGAAATAACTGGTAAATATGTAAGTTATGCTGATGATGGTGGACTGATAGTATTTGATCTACCTATGTAATCTTCGGAATTCTTTCCTAGCACTACATTTTCAGACGCTTCCTGCTTGTCTTGTCTGTAGTGCTTATCGTAGCGTCCAGGCAAAATCCTTGTTGCCATCCATGTTCACTTAGGTACGAGCAGCCCTTAGTGCCTCGCCATCTTATCTTATTTTCAACTTTTCATGACGTCGCCTTTCTGGCTTGGATTTTTTTAGAATGTGACTTGTAAGTACTGCATCTCTTTCTAGTCAGTGCAAACTTTAGTTTATTAATGTCTTATATACCTGTTATGTTTTAGAACAGTTTGTTTAATTCTGAAGACGACGCTCATAGTAGCGTCGAAATCTGGTCAATTTTGACTTAATATTTGTGACCGAGAGCTTATTTGCTCTAATATAATTATGACACGGTCACTGAACCTTAGGAGCTATGTTCAAAGTTTTCCTTCAGAAAAGGCTTCCTAACACCTAAATCTTATTCGATGTTAACAAATTTCTCTTTTTCAGACTTATTTCTTGGTTTGGTCACTCTGCATTTTATATTTTCTCTACCTCAAGGGTCATCAGATATGTTTCTTCAAAAGAGTTAAACTCTTCTTCTGCTTCACGTTTTCGATTTTCTAATCTAATTCCCTCAATATGAACTGATGTAATTCGACTACATTCCGTTAGTCTTTTACTTTTAATCATATTGACCTTATGATTTATTTTCACGAAAATATCCATTCCTTTCCACCGCTCTTCCTAGTCCCTAGCCGTCTATCACAGAATGACGTCATCGGTAAAACACGAAGTTTGTGTTTCTTCTTTCGGAATTTCAATTTATTTTCTAGTTTTCTGCTTGGTTACCTTCACAACTATTCAATTTACCGACTATCTCACTTCCTTCTCAACCACAGTTTGGCTTTCATGCCATCCAACTTACAGTAGCAGCTGGTTTCTGTACAAGTTGTACATTACCTGTATTTCATCCCTACTACTTCCAAAATTTAAAATAGTAACCCAGTCAACTTAGTAAACAGGTTTCTCTAAATCTAAAAATGGTATTTCGTCTGCCTCGTAAAATTTCCTCACTTTAATGTGACCACCGCCTGAGTAGCCACTTTCGTAGCGCGAACCTCTTCGAGATGTATAGGGAAAGAATCAGTGATGATGTGGAAGGTATCTACGCAGAAGACGATTCCCTAGTCGTACTGCTGCTAGTCGCCAATCAACGGTGCTGGATGGCACAGACTGTTCTAGGGTTCAACCATAGGAGTAAATGTGGGTACGACAGGTTGAGTGCACGTTACGATAACCCTACGCTGTGGTGATCAGATGTGGTCGACCGGCACCTTAATGACGAATACGACTGTCCGCAAGGTCTCATGCAGTCCAATTTGGGGCCACTGCCACATTCGAATACCCCACAAATCCGGATATTGCACTATTCGACCAGCCGCCGAAATGGAGTCCCAGAACGAGGTCCATACAAACTGCCTCAGGTGCTGATAAGACAGTCTCACCAGTAGTAAATGTGGATACGACAGGTTGAGTGCACGTTTCGACAACCCTATGCTGTGGTGATCAGATGTGGTCGACCGGCACCTTAATGACGAATATGACTGTCCGCAAGGTCTCATGCAGTCCAATTTGGGGCCACTGCCACATTCGAATACCCCACAAATCCGGATATTGCACGGTTCGACCAGCCGCCGAAATGGAGTCCCAGAACGAGGTCCATACAAACTGCCTCAGGTGCTGATAAGACAGTCTCACCAGTAGTAAATGTGGATACGACAGGTTGAGTGCACGTTTCGACAACCCTACGCTGTGGTGATCAGATGTGGTCGACCGGCACCTTAATGACGAATATGACTGTCCGCAAGGTCTCATGCAGTCCAATTTGGGGCCACTGCCACATTCGAATACCCCACAAATCCGGATATTGCAGGATTCGACCAGCTGCCGAAATGGAGTCCCAGAGCGAGGTCCATACAAACTGCCTCAGGTGCTGATAAGACAGTCTCACCAGTAACAGGTATCTCCTTGCCCTCCCAGTGATCATGCCTGGTGATGTTCGTACACTTATACAGTTCTCAAAGAACATTGTGACCACCGACGTACTACCGACGTAAACACGTCTAGGTGATCGCAACGTCACCTGGTGAGGAATGACTGTTAGTCAGGCTCAAGTACCATGCACGTAGTGTGTTTGTAATCTGAGTTTGACCGAGGGCACATTGTGATGCCCCGAGGCTCGACGCGAGCATTTAGAAAACTGCACTACTTGTCGGGCGTTCGTGGTGAAGCCAAGGTGAAACCACGTCTACGTGTCAAGGGATTGGGCGGCCACACCTCATCACAAATGTCGGGCGTACTAGGCTGGACACACCGAGCGAGGTGGCGCAGTGGTTAGACACTGGACTCGCATTCGGAAGGACGACGGTTCAATCCCGCGTCCGCCCATCCTGATTTAGGTTTTCCGTGATTTCCCTAAATCACTCCAGGCAAATGCCGGGATGGTTCCTCTGCAAGGGCACGGCCGACTTCCTTCCCCATCCTTCCCTAATCCGATGAGACCGATGACCACGCTGTCTGGTCTCCTTCCCCAAACCAACCAACCAACCAACTAGGCTGGACAAAAAGAGGACAGTGTGCGAACTATGCCGGAACTAACATCAGCCTTTAATGCTGGCTGGCGTACAAGTGTGATCACGCAGTGCACCGATCACTCCCAATGGTGGGCGTCCCATGTATGTGCCAATGTCACAACAACGACATCGGCGACCGCGACAGATACGGCACGTGATCGTCGGCACTACGCGTTGGCACAGTGGCAGAGGGTTGCATGGTCTGATGAATCGAGATACCTTCTTCAACATGTCGAGGGGAGGGCGCGAATTCGTCTTCTTCCTTGTACTGGGAGACAAGTTGGCGACGACTCGATTATGATCTAGAAAATATTCACGTCGGCATCCATGGCTGCAGAGGAGCTCCTGCAAAGCACTATGACAGCCATGGGGTATCGTACACTGGTCGCAGACCATGTGAACCCCTTTATGAGGATCATATTTCCCGGTGGCAATGTCATTTTTCAATAAGATAATGCCGGCCGGTGTGGCCGAGCGGTTCTAGGCCTGCAGTCTGGAACCGCGCGACCGCTACGGCCGCAGCTTCGAATCCTGCCTCGGGCAAGGATGTGTGTGATGTCCTTAGATTAGTTAGGTTTAAGTAGTTCTAAGTTCTAGGGGACTCATGACCTCAGAAGTTAAGTCCCATATTGCTCAGAGCCATTTGAACCATTTTGAACCAGTTAAAACGCTATATCATAACGCCAGGAGTGTGATGGGTGGTTTCAGGAGGACCGTAACGAATTCTGGTTCGCGTGCTGGCTACTCAACTCACCAGACCTGAACGCGATCGAACAAATCTGGGATGTCACTGAACGCGGTGTCAGAACTCTTCGGCTCCCTCCCCGGAATTACGGAAATCAAGCCGGCCGCGGTGGTCTAGCGGTTCTAGGCGCGCAGTCCGGAACCGCGCGACTGCTACGGTCGCAGGTTCGAACTCTGCCTCGGGCATGGCTGTGTGTGATATCCTTAGGTTAGTTAGGTTTAAGTAGTTCTAAGTTCTAGGGGACTGATGACCACAGATGTTAAGTCCCATAGTGCTCATAGTCATTTGAACCATTGTTTTTTGAACGGAAATCAAGTGATTTCAGGAAAATACGAGACATGAGTGTGCTTATGTGCTGCCAACTCCCACACCGACCTATCAAGGCCCCATTGTCTTTTGTATCCCTCCTGGAAGGCGGCGCGTGGGTCTGCTCCTGAGATCTGCAAAATAGGCTGAATGAAGGAAGCGAGTAGGAGCAGGTGAGGTAAAGCACTTCGGTATTGCATGAAAAGTTAAAGCACCTTTATTGCTGTATAAACATACACAACACATTACTTAACTTTTGCTACAGATGAGCATGTAGTTGCGAAGCCGTTCATGTATCAAAGCTAACAGTTACTAGAGGGTATGTTCAAATGTATGTGAAATCTTATTGGACTTAACTGCTAAGGTCATCAGTCCCTAAGTTTACACATTACTCAACCTAAATTATCCTAAGGTCAAACACACACACCCATGCCCGAGGGAGGTCTCGAACCTCCGCCTGGACCAGCTGCACAGTCCATGACTGCATACTAGATGGTACAAAGCCAAAAGTCTGTAATGGCTAGACCCCCCTACAAGTAGAAGCTAAGTTGCTAGGTCGTCTGCTCTTGATCAACTGGGCAGAAAGTAGAGTGGCGCTCGTTGAGCTCCACAGCGTCGGCTAGAGGGCGGCGTGGTCGGCGCAGTTCGTCCGCTCTCGTAGTGCCAACCTACGAGCGTGCATCTACGCCGAGGCATCGAAACTATCGATACCACACATTGCTTCAATGTCCCGACGCGTCACCGCTGTTATCCGTGCCAAAGGTGGACATACCGGCTATTAGCTAGGTGGATACAATGTTCTGGCTGATCAGTGTATTAGCTGTCCGCGGATCGTGGTCTTGCGGTAGAGTTCTCGCTTCCCGCGCACGGGGTCCCGGGTTCGATTCCCGGGATTTTATCTGACTCGAGATTACTGGGTGTTGTGTGTCTTCCGTCCTCATTTCATCCGCAATCCCTCGCAAGTCGCCGAACCGCCCCGCGAGGGGTCTCCTGGCCACCAATGCCATACGCTCATTATTAGTGTTTTAGCTAGCAGAGCTGATAGCAGCACTGAACACAAAGAACGCTATTGTCCTCTACTGGCCATGATAGTTGTCACATATGGGACAGGAGAGTGACATCGCAATAAAGAAAAGAAAAAAAAAGATCACATCAGTTAAGACGAAGCTAGCCAAAACAAGATTTTTCTGGATGCAGCACTGCTTCGACAGCAAGTAGCTTTCTCCGCCAAAGCACCTTGGTAAATTGCTCGAGGGCCTGTTTGTCTTCTGCCAGACTCACTTAGCAGAGCTGATAGCAGCACTGAACACAAAGAACGCTATTGTCCTCTACTGGCCATGATAGTTGTCACATATGGGACAGGAGAGTGACATCGCAATAAAGAAAAGAAAAAAAAAAGATCACATCAGTTAAGACGAAGCTAGCCAGAACAAGATTTTTCTGGATGCAGCACTGCTTCGACAGCAAGTAGCTTTCTCCGCCAAAGCACCTTGGTAAATTGCTCGAGGGCCTGTTTGTCTTCTGCCAGACTCACTTAGCAGAGCTGATAGCAGCACTGAACACAAAGAACGCTATTGTCATCTACTGGCCATGATAGTTGTCACATATGGAGCAGGAGTGACATCGCAATAAAGAAAAGAAAAAAAAGATCACATCAGTTAAGACGAAGCTAGCCAAAACAAGATTTTTCTGGATGCAGCACTGCTTCGACAGCAAGTAGCTTTCTCCGCCAAAGCACCTTGGTAAATTGCTCGAGGGCCTGTTTGTCTTCTGCCAGACTCACTTAGCAGAGCTGATAGCAGCACTGAACACAAAGAACGCTATTGTCCTCTACTGGCCATGATAGTTGTCACATATGGGACAGGAGAGTGACATCGCAATAAAGAAAAGAAAAAAAAAAGATCACATCAGTTAAGACGAAGCTAGCCAGAACAAGATTTTTCTGGATGCAGCACTGCTTCGACAGCAAGTAGCTTTCTCCGCCAAAGCACCTTGGTAAATTGCTCGAGGGCCTGTTTGTCTTCTGCCAGACTCACTTAGCAGAGCTGATAGCAGCACTGAACACAAAGAACGCTATTGTCATCTACTGGCCATGATAGTTGTCACATATGGGACAGGAGAGTGACATCGCAATAAAGAAAAGAAAAAAAAAGATCACATCAGTTAAGACGAAGCTAGCCAGAACAAGATTTTTCTGGATGCAGCACTGCTTCGACAGCAAGTAGCTTTCTCCGCCAAAGCACCTTGGTAAATTGCTCGAGGGCCTGTTTGTCTTCTGCCAGACTCACTTAGCAGAGCTGATAGCAGCACTGAACACAAAGAACGCTATTGTCCTCTACTGGCCATGATAGTTGTCACATATGGGACAGGAGAGTGACATCGCAATAAAGAAAAGAAAAAAAAAAGATCACATCAGTTAAGACGAAGCTAGCCAGAACAAGATTTTTCTGGATGCAGCACTGCTTCGACAGCAAGTAGCTTTCTCCGCCAAAGCACCTTGGTAAATTGCTCGAGGGCCTGTTTGTCTTCTGCCAGACTCACTTAGCAGAGCTGATAGCAGCACTGAACACAAAGAACGCTATTGTCATCTACTGGCCATGATAGTTGTCACATATGGAGCAGGAGTGACATCGCAATAAAGAAAAGAAAAAAAAGATCACATCAGTTAAGACGAAGCTAGCCAAAACAAGATTTTTCTGGATGCAGCACTGCTTCGACAGCAAGTAGCTTTCTCCGCCAAAGCACCTTGGTAAATTGCTCGAGGGCCTGTTTGTCTTCTGCCAGACTCACTTAGCAGAGCTGATAGCAGCACTGAACACAAAGAACGCTATTGTCCTCTACTGGCCATGATAGTTGTCACATATGGGACAGGAGAGTGACATCGCAATAAAGAAAAGAAAAAAAAAAGATCACATCAGTTAAGACGAAGCTAGCCAGAACAAGATTTTTCTGGATGCAGCACTGCTTCGACAGCAAGTAGCTTTCTCCGCCAAAGCACCTTGGTAAATTGCTCGAGGGCCTGTTTGTCTTCTGCCAGACTCACTTAGCAGAGCTGATAGCAGCACTGAACACAAAGAACGCTATTGTCATCTACTGGCCATGATAGTTGTCACATATGGGACAGGAGAGTGACATCGCAATAAAGAAAAGAAAAAAAAAGATCACATCAGTTAAGACGAAGCTAGCCAAAACAAGATTTTTCTGGATGCAGCACTGCTTCGACAGCAAGTAGCTTTCTCCGCCAAAGCACCTTGGTAAATTGCTCGAGGGCCTGTTTGTCTTCTGCCAGACTCACTTAGCAGAGCTGATAGCAGCACTGAACACACAGAACGCTATTGTCCTCTACTGGCCATGATAGTTGTCACATATGGGGCAGGAGAGTGACATCGCAATAAAGAAAAGAAAAAAAAAGATCACATCAGTTAAGACGAAGCTAGCCAAAACAAGATTTTTCTGGATGCAGCACTGCTTTGACAGCAGGTAGCTTTCTCCCTCAAAGCACCTTGGTAAATTGCTCGAGGGCCTGTTTGTCTTCTGCCAGATTCACTTGGAAAGTCTGCAGAAACTGTGAATTCGTGCAAATCGTAACTTACGTGTTTGCCTGTTCCAACGCGCTCCGCTCAAGGAGAGCGAGGACTTGAACATCTGGTACTCAAACTAGTGGAGAAAGAACTCTTGACTATAAACGCTTTCATTGTGTTATTTCGTCAACCAAGACTTGTATTCCAAGTACTTGAGTTCCGTTTTTGACTTTTCTATTCGGAACTATTTACACTTGTTTGTGATGGTCAGCGAAGATTATTTGTGTTGAATTCTTAAAAATACAGGCTGTACTTTTTGTGACGGCTCCCAAACCCAAGGTCCTCGGCGGTACCTTTGGGGCAGCCACCACAAATTGTATAAAGCGTGGGTAGTGACCAGGATGTAGCTATGTCTGTTGGCCGAAAAATAATTAATGACAAGAATTGCGCCAGCTAGAATGAAGAGATAATTTATCTTTATTTCTGACGAAACGTGCACCTGGAATACAAGTCCAAGTAATATCCGAGAGTAATCCGTGTACTGAGCCTAGTCGAATACAATAGCAAATATCACACTGCAATGGCTCCGCTATAAACTCCACGAAAGGCCACCAATAGACAATGGACAATAGACTGTCCGTCTCGGGGCCAGCGCTCCTCCTTATATGCAAAAGGCAGAGGGCGCTGCGGATCCGAGCTTAGCCATGGCGGGACCTCTTCCGTCGGCGGTAACGCCCTGAGACGCCGACGGCCGCGACAGGAACTGTGACCAGCGATTTCACGGTCAGGGCGCGCGTGTGCGAGTTGGTTGGTTGGTCGGCTGGGTCCGTGGATACAACAGTACTAATACTCGTGTGTTTCTTGCGGAAGTCCAGGGTACTTTAAAAGCGGCTGACATTATTTTACAACAGCATCTTGAGCGTGTAACATGCCAACATAGTTTCTTCTAGGAAGAGTTTTATGTTTGGCAATGTTGCTGGGTCTTTTGGCAGTGCCTAAGGTCAAGGAAGCTTTAAGTTACGTGGGTTGGATAAAAATTAGTAGCAACACTGCCATAACATGAAGGATGTGCCTCACATGGTATGCCCCCTATCTGTAGCTGACAGCAGAATGTCAGCTGAAGTAGTGCCGAGTGGTTCTAGGCGCTACAGTCTGGAGCCGCGCGACCGCTGCGGTCGCAGGTTCGAATCCTGCCTCGGGCATGGATGTGTGTGATGTCTTTATGTTAGTTAGGTTTAAGTAGTTCTAAGTTCTAGGGGACTGATGACCTTAGAAGTTAAGTCCCATAGTGCTCTGAGCCATTTGAAGTAGTGCAGTGAGCGGTGACAGCTGGTTTTGTGTCAGTGCTTGCGTGTGCTGTCTGGCCAGTTGAAGCACCCTAACAGTATGTTTAGGAAATCCGAACAGACTGCGTCGTCGGAGTTCACAAGGATGTTTCTCTCTGCCACTGCAACCCTTTATCCTTCTTGACAACACCCACAGTAGTCACTCGGAAGGAGTCCACATCTACATCTACATATGTACTCCGCTAGCTGCGAATCTGTGCGTGGCGGAGGGCACAATTCGCGCCAAAGTCGTATTCCCCCACTTGCCCCTCTGTTCCACTCGCGGATCGCGCGAGGGAAAAACCACTGACCGAACACCTCATACGTGCTGTAATTTGCCTTATCTTTGAATGATGATCATTACGCGATTTGAAAGTTGGTGATCCCACACTGATCCGCACCAACTGACCGACTGCCCGCTACTCCGCCCGTGAGTGCTGCATCGTCGCGACTACACTGCTGGTGCGTCTCCCACTCACTTCCAGGCACACGACGGCGGAAATACTGGCTCGGACCCAACCGTGCAGAGGAAACACGCCCACTGGCATAACGACATCCCTGCACCAGTAAAGGACCGAGCCAAGCTCCACAAGATGGTAACTGAAGGGGCCCAGAAGCGCTCGGAAAACAAGTTACACCACGGTGTCGCAGCCCGCACCGGCCAAACTGATGTCGTGGATTGATTCCTCCTGTTGCTCTCGTGTCGACAGCGAAGTCACTACCCCTCGCTATACGGCGTGGCCCACTGGACTCACGTGGCGACCTCACGTGCGCCGACGCTGAAGACGGACGAGTCATCTTGTGTCGCAGTGCGCGACCGACCAACCGATCGATCCAACCGCCAATCACCACTGGCGGCCTAACGCGCAGTCTCAGATGCAGGAACTAAGCTCGGCCGGGCGACCACTCGCTGAGTTCTCTTACTGGCATAGTGGAAGGACTCTCATTTTGCCGGCTTTAAAGGTTGATCCGAACGACAGACATACTAGCACTCCGGACGACAGACAGACACTAACTGCCTCACAAATTCGGACGAGAGACAGACTAGCAAGCTGGGGATGAGAGACCCAGACTCACTCCGACTGGCGAGCTCATAGCGCCCCTTAAATGCGCGTGAACAGGCAACCTTTCCCCATTCCCACCAGAGGGAGACACCAAAGCTGCGATTGCCACAGCGGCGCCACCGCCGGAAACGGAGGGCGACTACTTCATGCTACGCACTGCAGCGCGCTCTTCAAAACAGCAATTTTTACCACGGCTCAATGTGATCTACATCCTTGGCGAAGATCGGATTTCGGAATTTAGTGAGCAGCCCCTTCCGTTTAGCGCGTCGTGTATCTGCAAGTGTGTCCCACTTCAAACTTTCTATGAGATTTGTAACGCAGTCGCGATGGCTAAATGTACCAGTCACGCCGACCGCGGTGGTCTCACGGTTCTAGGCGCGCAGTCCGGAACCGTGCGACTGCTACGGTCGCAGGTTCGAATCCTGCATCGGGCATGGATGTGTGTGATGTCCTTCGGTTAGTTACGTTTAAGTAGTTCTAAGTTCTAGGGGACTAATGACCACAGCAGTTGAGTCCCATAGTGCTCAGAACCATTTGAACCATTTTGTACCAGTCACGAATTTTGCCGCTCTTCTTTGGACCCTCTCAATCTCTTGACCCAGCCGGTAAGCGTCCCATACAGAAGAACAACAGCCTAAGACTGGACGTTCTAACGTATTGTAAGCAATTTCCTTTGTTGAAGAACTGCATCGCTTCAGGATTCTACCAATAAACCGCAATCTAGAGTTCGCTTTGCCGTTACTTGTGTAATCTGATCATTCCATTTGAGATCATTTAGAATAGTCACATCCAGATAGTTGACGGATGTTACCGCTTCCAAAGACTGGACATTTATATTGTACTCGTACTTTAATGGGGATTTTCGCTTTGTTGTACGTACTGCAGGCTGGTGGAGACACTGATTATTGGAACTTGTGATAGCGCACATTATCGACGACACAGTGGCTCCCTTCAGGCCACGACAGAGCCGCCATTTACTTGGCGAGAAACCCGAGTTCGAGCCATATTCAACAGATGGCAATTTATCGGAGACAGAAGAAGAGTACGTGCCACCACATGAGACATCTTTCCTGGTTCTCTGGTGACGATGGTCAAGATCCAAACAAGTGGCTGAAGGTATGTGAGCGTATAACCCAATTTAACAAATGCGATGACACCGTGAGTTTGGCTAGCGTATTTTTCTACTTGGAGGGCACTGCCAACCAATGGTATGAGAGCAACGAAGAGAAATTCACAATCTGGGAAGTATTCCAAGCGGAACAGCGCAAGTATTTCGGCGTCACACAACGACAGAAGTGCAAGGATGACGATAAATTAAAGTGGAGGGCACAGCGTCCAGGAGAAACTACAGCATCCTACATTCAATAGGTGTTTCAACTGTGTAAAATAGTGGATCCTATAATGAAGGAGGTTTCGACAGCAGACCTCTTCGTAAAATGGTGCCAGTATATCGAGACAATGCATCAAAAAAGAATTACACGCAAGAAATTTGAATATCTTCTAAACGTCGTATCGATGTCTGTGATGGAGGAAAGAGCCGATTTCACAAGTATTCTTCGTCAGATAGTGCGAGAGGGGGTTCAGAAGGCACTTGGATTGCACAGAGAGCAAAAATCCGAGACGCTTCAAGAGGTCCTAAGAGAGGAATTGGAACAAACGTTGAACACCGTCTCTCGTCCTTCTTCTACGTGACATTACGTGCGATTACGACTTTTTCGACAAAATGAAGGAACCTCTTCATGGCATGCTCTACAACACAATAGGCGTACCAAAGGGCGGTCCTTGAGAGGCGTCGACAGAGATAGATGCATTGACGGTATACGACGCCTTCCATTTCTGTGGAGGAGGGTGTCCGAGATGCACGGGGATTATAGTGAGGGCAAGTAATACAGTGAACGTCTGTCAATAAATTATGGTATAAATTATAATGGCGTCGTCGCTACCTTTTAACCAGCCAGAAACGTTTTTCTACAGCACGATATAAAATTTTTTACATGGAAATCATTGGGTGTGCTACTGCGATTCAGTGGTTGGTTTTCTTGTTGTGTAGCATTTGACGATTGGATTACGTAATCCGGAAACATGTTGGGCTAAACGTGTCACACATTTTACAACTGGTGGCGTAACGTTCTCAGTACTAATACACGTAGATGTTGTATGACGGCATCGCAACAAACAAAGCCCTTAAGGAAATATCAACATGTAAAATTTTCCGACGTTTGAGCCACTGTGGAAAATGACCCTCTTAATGGTGTTTTATTAGCAAAACATCCGGAGAAGGGCTATTTGCAGCAGTGACCGAAACGTCAGAGAGTTTTACATATTGACAGGGCGGTCACATTCTCTGAAGTGTTTCATCGGTAGTGACAAAGGCAGCTAAAGCGTATGCATGCAAATGAAAAGAACATGAATTGTGAAGGTAATTAGGTGGACTGCTGAAAGTTTCGTGTAGACAGCGTATAGAAACAGAACTACTACCGTTTCCAGGTATTCATAGTCCATTTGTTTTGCTTCTGAAGGTGCCTCGCTAGTAGGAAAAAAGTAATTGGTTCTGTCTACATGTAACTGTCGATTATTACTGTTGTATCATGATTCCGACGTTCTTCAACGTGTGTTCGGCTAATCACCAACGCAATGAAACTGAAACTTCTCAGAAGGAAAATGGCGCCTTATCATGTTCAGTTCCCCTACTAACAGCGTGTCAGATCTTCTCAACTCTTAATGTTCCTCTATCCCATATCGATTTTTGCTTGGCTATGATTATGTCTTTAAAAAATCAAAATACACGTCAATAGAGATACAGCGACAGTCAAAAATAAGCACGTGTCACCGAGACAGACTTGTGTGGATCTGTTCATTTCTATCACCTGGAAAGTCAATAAACTTTTTATTCAAAACTTAAAAAGAAGTGAAGGTTGTCTCCAATTAGTGTGATCTGTAACTGTACAATCTGTTACTTTTACGACTGATGTAAGTGCTGTAGCTAAGATCTGATGTAAAGGCACGATCCGCAGTCGGTGCAGTTTGTTTGTAGGCATTCCACATTTGTTGTAAAGGTATATAAAAAAACACTGATTTCTGCGCATCATAATATAAACAATTATAGTGATAGCTACTTCACCTTGAAGTTACGTAATATCGTAACAGAAGCATCAACATATTGTCCGTCTTTGGCTGAGAAATGTTTATTTCAAGAGAATTAATGAGGTACGTTTGGTTACATTACGACAAAGTTGGACAGAGCGAAAGGGCAGGTAAACGGAGTGACCCTTGCGTGGGCAACAGAGTACTACGCACATCACACGTCCAGCACTGCCATTCTCCCCACAACTAAATTTAGAACCATTTGTTTAGCACCGGTTTTAACTTTGTGAGGTTTATTTAATATCGGCTACCGGTGTGCGAGCGAGCTGAAAAATTGAGCCCGCATCGCTGGCTGTTATATTTTAGCATCGGTTGCCGAACAGGCTTTCTGAAATAGTGTGAAAAACATTTTGCTTTTATCCCGCGAAGCGCAGGGAATTGCCACATCGTCACGAGCAGACTTTATAAAAAGCGAGCGTTTTTTTATTCCTTTGCCATAACTTGTACTGTAAATAGAAGCTGTGTTTTCAAATGAAATTCTTGTGTAGGTGATGTCCAATAAAGAAGCGGTACGTTCTCTCTTTGATGTTAATACAACGAAAAAATATGTGTTTTGAACCTGCAGCCATTATGAACTTTATGAATAATACCATCCAGACATTACTTTTCGATTTTATGTTCGTTACATTGCGACCTTTTTCGGCCATTGCCATCATTGTACGGGAAGTTAGAATATCTGAAATAAAATTTAGTATGAAAACAATTAGAAAAGAGGGCAAGCTCTCAAATTCTATTACACACAATGACATTCATTGCAGCACATATGTACAGGATGTGCCAGAAATGTTGGGACAAATTTCGAGGAGTTGTAGTCTTGAGGGACGTATCGAGGGCAGGAACCAGGGTCCGGAAACGTCATACAAAGAGGCTACAGAATGTTGACGTCATAGGCGCCGGCACCTGCCACTAGGCAACCCTTCCGGCAGCAAAAGTGAGTTTGTAGGCTGCTCCGTAAACAGACATTGTCTCCTGTGAATACAATGCTCGGTGAAAGACGGTTTCGGATCCATCATAGCACTGCTCCAACAGAATGTGTTGTTGACTGGAAACTGTTATCTTTGGATATTTGGAGACCATTGGCATTCATAGACTTTATGTTCCCAAAAAAACAATGGGATTTTTATGGATGACGACGCGACATGTCACCGGGCCGCAATTTGCGTTTTGTTTGAAGAGTATTCTGGACAATTCTAAGGAGTAGACCGACGAGATCGGCCGACATGAATCCCGTCGAATATTTGTGGGACATAGTCGACAGGTCAGTTGTTGTTGTTGTTGTTGTTGTGGCCTTCAGTCCTGAGACTGGTTTGATGCAGCTCTCCATGCTACTCTATCCTGTGCAAGCTTCTTCATCTCCCAGTACCTACTGCAATCTACATCCTTCTGAATCTGCTTAGTGTATTCATCTCTTGGTCTCCCTCTACGATTTTTACCCTCCACGCTGCCCTCCAATGCTAAATTTGTGATCCCTTGATGCCTCAAAATATGTCCTACCAACCGATCCCTTCTTCTGTCAAGTTGTGCCACAAACTTCTCTTCTCCCCAATCCTATTCAATACTTTCTCATTAGTTACGTGATCTACCCACCTTATCTTCAGCATTCTTCTGTAGCACCACATTTCGAAAGCTTCTATTCTCTTCTTGTCCACACTACTTATCGTCCATGTTTCACTTCCATACATGGCTACACTCCATACAAATACTTTCAGAAACGACTTCCTGACACTTAAATCTATACTCGATGTTAACAAATTTCTCTTCTTCAGAAACGCTTTCCTTGCCATTGCCAGTCTACATTTTATATCCTCTCTACTTCGACCATCATCAGTTATTTTACTCCCTAAGTAGCAAAACTCCTTTACTACTTTAAGTGTCTCATTTCCTAATCTAATTCCGTCTGTATCACCCGATTTAATTAGACTACATTCCATTATCCTCGTTTTGCTTTTGTTGATGTTCATCTTATATCCTCCTTTCAAGACACAGTCCATTCCGTTCAACTGCTCTTCCAAGTCTTTTGCTGTCTCTGACAGAATTACAATGTCATCGGCGAACATCAAAGTTTTTACTTCATCTCCATGAATTTTAATACCTACTCCAAACTTGTCTTTTGTTTCCTTTACTGCTTGCTCAATATACAGATTGCATAACATCGGGGAGAGGCTACAACCCTGTCTCACTCCTTTCCCAACCACTGCTTCCATTTCATGCCCCCCAACTCTTACAACTGCCATCTGGTTCCTGTACAAATTGTAAATAGCCTTTCGCTCCCTGTATTTTACCCCTGCCACCTTCAGAATTTGAAAGAGAGTATTCCAGTCAACATTGTCAAAAGCTTTCTCTAAGTCTACAAATGCTAGAAACGTAGGTATGCCTTTTCTTAATGTTTCTTCTAAGGCAAGTCGTAGGTTCAGTATTGCCTCACGTGTTCCAACATTTCTACGGAATCCAAACTGATCTTCCCCGAGGTCGGCTTCTACCAGTATTTCCATTCGTCTGTAAAGAATTCGCGTTAGTATTTTGCAGTTGTGACTTGTTAAACTGATAGTTCGGTAATTTTCACATCTGTCAACACCTGCTTTCTTTGGGATTGGAATTATTATATTCTTCTTGATGTCTGAAGGTATTTCGCCTGTCTCGTACAGTTAGTGCACATAATCCTGCAGCGGCAACACTTTCGCAATTATTGACGGCTATAGAGGCAGTATGGCTCAGAATTTCTGTAGGGCCTTTCAACGACTTGTTGGGTCCATGCCACGTCGAGTTGCTGGAATACGCACAGAATAACGAGGTAAGGCACGATATTAGCAGTTATCCCATGACTTTGGCCACGTCATTATACAGAAAAAGGTAAATCAGAGGATCTCTCTTTTACATGTCGCATTTGAGTATTTATTTTTGGTGTAAAAGCCGTCCTACGCCTAGTATGTATCGCGTCGGAATTCCACAGCAGCGGGGTCGGGGCCCATCGATAGCGCATCATATCGTTTCGCGATATTTTCCTTTGTGTTGGTCGAAACCCCGCTATTACTATGCGAATATCGAATCGGTGAGTTGGGAAACGACACACTGAGCGTCACTAGGGGCTGTTAGGACAGACATATTGTCCGCTTGGTAGCGCTGGATCGCAAACCCATGTCACGTACACTGAGTCGGCAAACGCGCTTTCAGCCTCGAGACAAGTATCCACACTGATTTTGCGATGACATATGTAACACCACAGACTGTAATATGCTAACCATTCATGTGACTTCCACTGATGCGTGGCACCCCACGACAACACTCATCACTGGTATGTTTCAAATGGTTCTGAGCACTATGCGACTTAATTTCTGAGGTCATCAGTCGCCTAGAACTTAGAGCTAACTAAACCTAACTAACCTAAGGACATCACACACATCGATGCCCGAGGCAGGAGTCAAACCTGCGACCTAGTGGTTGCTCGGCTCCAGACTGTAGCGCCTAGAACCGTACGGCTACGCCGGCCGGCTCACTGGTGTGCATCGTGTCGTGTCCTACTTCTGCGTGCAAGATCACCGTGGACGAATGCGTTTATGGAAGGTCCAACGAGAGCGATCATTATCAAACTACTTGTATATTCTGCATCATACGGGCCGAACACCATTTTGAGGTGGGACTCGGTAGACGAAACAATCACTTCCGTTTGTGATAACTATTAATTTGGAAAAAGGCTTTACATTTCCGACGTCTTATGGCTTGTCGCTCTTCCCTATCTGCAGGTCTCCATGGCACTGTGTTTCAACAAAATAATGCAAGACCGCATGATGACAATACTATCCCGACCTCAATGTAGATGCTGCTAAACTGTTACCTAGCGGCACATTTACGAGATCTTGCTCGCGTTCTAGACGTCTTCTCATGGGTTACTGAGGGGCTGATATGCCATCATCCATCAGCGACCTCGATTGATTGAACTCTTCCACAGAGTTGATGGAGAATGCAGTGGTGTAACTAAACATATCTGTCATCCAGGCTAAGATCTGCACCCCCCGTTTATTACATTTAGCATCCTGTAAGCTGCCAAAACACCTACAAATTTATTCTTGTATACTTTCTACGATGCTGTATAATAAAATGTGTGAAATTTCGCTAATTATGGTTCTTCCTGGTGTTACAATTTTAATGTCAAATTATAACTACGTATGTATTTTTAAGCATAGTAATGACAACTGTCTCTCTCTGCAGACAGTCTATAGACAATTATCCAAGTTTTTTTTCCATCTTGAACTAATTATATCAAAACACCTTCTTCCACACACACACACACACACACACACACACACACACTACTTCTTTTTTGATACGACGATTTGTCTGCTTTCTATTAGGAGTGCGTCCGTACTCAGTACGTATTTTCTTTTATCCTCCTACCACCTATTTACTTGGGTCTTTCTACGTTTTTCTGTCCATAGCACATTTTGTCGTGTAGGCTTCCGAACCAACTTGTTGTTGTGAATTAGGGTTCAAAATTACGATCTCTCGCCATACCTTTTTCCATGAATGCCAAAGTGCTTTAGCTCCTCACTGTATTAGCCGGCTGTGAATGTTCATCCTTGAGGTTTTACTCTATTTTAAGATATTGGTCCTAACACAGCGATTCATTAACCACTGTGCGTGCCGTCCTAGGGGTGTGTGGTAACACTAAATACGGGGCAATAGTTAACTGAAAAGAAAATAACATTAATTAAAAAACTGATTAATTTACTAAAACTAAACCTGAACCAAACACATTCTGATATAACAAAAATGAAAACTCGTATTTACTCTGCTGCAATGCCTTTATAAATGAGACTATCGCTAGTGCACAATGCACTTAATAATTAACATTTCAGTACTAAATTAAAAACAAGTTTAGTAATTATTAATGACGCCTTTAGGCTTGCCCTGCAGAGCGTAGTTTTCGAAGGATGGTTAAATATTAGAAAGATACACTCTTAGTTCTGTTTCTATGTCTAGATGATGTATATAATTTTTCTTCAAAGGAACCATGCGGAAGTTCCGTTTTCGCAAAGGTATGATTTTGAAAATGGTAATCGCATACGAAATGCCCATGTTTTCAGTGCAGAAAATTCGTCGTCCAACCTGATCAAAATTCAAAGGGCGGTTCAGTGCTGAACACACTTTTGATTTCGCCACTTGTCGTCGATTATGCATTCATGTTGTTAACGTGTGAGGAAGCGGGTGGCGAGGGGGCGCGAAGTAAATTATGATTGAAAATGGATTGCGAACACTGAAGAGTTGA
This sequence comes from Schistocerca serialis cubense, assembly GCF_023864345.2. NCBI lineage: Eukaryota > Metazoa > Arthropoda > Insecta > Orthoptera > Acrididae > Schistocerca > Schistocerca serialis. The sequence continues at coordinate 215,223,788 of NC_064647.1, read as the reverse complement.
GGAACGTTGTCCTAATATATGCTGAAAACGTTCTTCTTTTTTTTTTAATAAATTTTATATTTATCTTATTACTGTTCCAGATGCGTTAAGTGCTTTTCTTTTAACAACTGTGTTTTAATCTTGTAATTTTTCCTTCTTCAAGAAAAGTTTTTTTTTTATATATATATCCGTTGCAGGTGAGTTGACAGTTGACGGAAACACACCGCACGGTTCGAGGTTATCCTGTTTCCACTGATTCCTTCGCTGCCTGCAAAGGGTGAAGTTATATTATGCGTATAATATCCTCCTTGAGGTAACCCAAATATATTTTATTATTATGACTACCAGTAATATTATTAACTTTATCTGCGTATGAGCGCTGATCACTCATGCCGTGTTTGTAGATTTTTTTTCCGGTGTTCCATATTCCCTATCGTTTTCACTTTCCATGCGGTAGTTTTCTTTCTTCACTTGGATTCTAGGCTTTTTCTCCTTTTGATGAGCAGACTCGTCTATTACTTCCACTCCTTCAGCCAGGGCTTTCTCGAGGTCGTTCTTGTTTTATCCACTGTGTACTCTTCTTCGATGTACCTTGTAACCTTTTCTATAAGCCTCATTGTTGGAGCCTTTGGACATGTCATTAAATTTTAATTTCCGATTCATATTGTCTGGTACCATTTCTCTGCTGCTTTATAAGGTTTCCTTCTGTATCTCCCCTTTTTTCCTTCATTTCCTTTTTGGGTCGACAACTGATGTCTTCAAGATCGCCTTTCCTAATGAGAAAGTTTCATTCACGTACAGTGTTTCATGTTTGATCACCGTTTTGTACTGTCTAACCCTTTTTATGTGAGGACATGCACTTTTGACGTAGATGCCATGATTTCTCCCGTTCTGCCTCTCTCCGTGCTTCCGTTTGTAATCCCGTTGGTTCTCTGGTGTCACTAAGGTTTCTGACGTGTCTGACCCATTTTATTTGTCGGTCCTTCGTGTTTAATTTCTAAGTGTTGAGTTCAGTGCAGATGAAGTCAATTTTTCTTCGCAAGACGTATGGAGGTCAGTTTTTTCAACATGTTCTTTCAGGACTTTTATCTGTTTGACTCTCGTGATTTCACTGTTCGTTGTCTCGCCCAATAAAATGCGACTGGCGAAAGAAATCTCGTCTTTCAGAATAACTCGGTTTCTGAGTCCGTCTAACGTCATAATGATAAAATGATTGAATGGTTTACTAATGAATGCAGTCAAAATATTTGAAAATCGCTATTTATTTCAATAATCTATACTACTATATAAAGACAAGTCGGGTCTCGCGGTTCTAGGCGCTCAGTCCGGAACCGCGGGACTGCTACGGTCGCAGGTTCGAATCCTGTCTCGGGCATGGATGTGTGTGATGTCCTTAGGTTAGTTAGGTTTAAGTAGTTCTAAGTTCTACTGGACTGATGACCACAGATGTTAAGTCCCATAGTGCTCAGAGCCATTTTTGAAAGACAAGTCGTTGTTTAATATTCTTACAAAATATTTCGAATAGTTCATGACCGAATTACTTAAGGTACGCACGATGCTCTATCAACATCCGGCCATATGCTATACATTTCATAATATACATAAAATATAAAAAACATGGTAAATATAGATATAATATTCAAAAAGCAAACGTTGGTACAGAAGTCTCGAAAAATTATTTGTCTGAGGTTCGTACGTTATAAAAATTTTGTCCGACATGGGCTATATATTTTTCATATGAATACACACGCACACACACACACACACACACACACACACATATATATATATATATATATATATATATATATATATATATATATATATAATGTATAAGTGGAAAATGTTGTTACCAGATGGCTAGAAGAGCTCTTGACCGATTTCCTTCAAATTTTTACACTATGCTCTAGTGTATATATGGACAGATATATAATACATATTTTTATATATATATATACTTGGAAGGGGAGACAGCATTGGTCGTATATTTTTGTTTATTATCGCAAAATCGATTTTCGGTCACTTAGTGACCATCTTCAGTGCTGTAATATATAACTTAAATTAGTAAGCACTGGTGTCAATAAGCTTACGGCGATCACATAGACTCATGTGATCGCCGTAAGCTTATTGACACCAGTGCTTACTACTTTAAGTTATATATTGCAGCACTGAAGATGGTCACTAAGTGACCGAAAATCGATTTTGCGATAGTAAACAAAAATATACGACCAATGCTGTCTCTCCTTCCAAGTATACCCATTATCTGGTCGTAGTGCACAGGACACTATGGAGTCGCCAATCAACATATTTTCAATATATACAGTATAATGTATAAACATACATCAAATACTGAATAAAAAAGGTTGTTGCCAAAAATCTGGAGAAGACTACTGATTTACTTCTAATTTTCACACGATAGTCGAATGGACAATCTGACCAATGCAGGCTGTATATTGTTTAATATACAAATATACACAGAAGCGCCAAAGAAACCGGTATAGGCATGCATATTCAAGTACAGAGATCTGCAAACAGGGAGAATGCAGCGCTGTGGTAAGGAACGTCTCAGACAAGTGTGTAGCACAGTTTTTAGACCGGTTACTGCTGCTACAATGGCGAGTTATCAAGATTTAAATAAGTCTGAACGCGATGTGATAGTTGGCGCAACATTGATGAGACACAGCATCTGCGAGATAGCGACGAAGTGAGGACTTTCTCGTACGACCATTTCACGATTGTTCCATGAATATCAGGAATCCAAAAAAAAAAAAAAAAAAAAAAAAAACATCAAATCTCCTAGGCTGCTGCCGGAAAAAGATCCTGTATGAAAAGGAACAACGACAACTTATGGAAATCGTTCAACTTAATGGAAGTTTAACGCTTCCGCAAATTGGTGCGGATGCCAATGCTGGGCCATCAACAAATGTCAGCGTGCGAACTATTCAACGAATCATTATCGATATGGGAACCGAAGGCCCACTCGTGTACCCTTGATGGCTGCACAACACTAAGCTTAACGCCTTCCATCGGCCCGTCAACACCGACATTGGGTTGTTGATGACTGGAAACGTGTTGCCTGCTCGGACGAGTCTCGTTTCTAATTGTATTGTGCCGATGGACGTGTTCGGATGTGGAGACAACTTCATGAATCCATGAACCCTGCATGTCAGTAGCGGAATTTGCAAGCTGGTGGAGGTGTGTGCAGTTGGAGTGATATGGGACCTCTGATAGTCTAGATGCGACTCTGGCAGGTGAAACGTACGTAAGCATCCTGTGTGGTCACCTACACCCATTCACGTCCATTACGCATTCCGACGGACTTGGGCAATTGTAGTAGAACAATGCGACACCCAAGACGTCCAGAACCACTACAGAGTGGCTCCTGGAACATTCTTCTGAGTTGAAACACTTACGCTGATCACAAAACTCACCAGACATGAACATTATTGAACTTATCTTGGATACCTTTATCCAGACATGTGCAGCACATTTCATAATTGGCCTAATGAAAGTCTTGCAGGTAAGATTGCAAGCGCCGTTAATGTGTCCTTAAGTCAGAGATTAATGGTCGAGTCGTCGTCTTGCCTCTGCTAACGTGGTGCATGCATGAGGATTCTACAGCAATGTAGCATCCACAATAGACACGAGATATTTTCTTTCAGTTTCTTGTGTTATTTCTTGTGACCATAACTTTACTACACCTGGGAAAATTAATAAAAGTATTTTAATGTCATCCTTTATTCACCCAAGTTTAACTGAATACCGGTGATTCAGGTTTTCTTACATATTTTTCTCATTCGCTAATGACTGCATCTAATATGAGGTTGAAGGGATTGATAATGAGCACTATTATTGTTATTACTGTTTCAATAGTAAACAAAGGAAATAAGTTCGTTATGCAAGATTTAGTGTATTATCACTTATCCGACACATCCCATCCGTTTGATGTATCGTAGAATAGTTCGCGCAGATCACAGGGTAGTGTCACGGTACTTGAATGACAAAGTTTCACGAGGGCCCACAAAAATCTTTAGGCAGTACTCTGACTGTGCTGAAAACCCATGGGGACACTCTCACTGCTATACACCAGAGTCGCTGCAGCTCGATTTACTAGTGCTCGTTTGTGTCACGTTTTCTCCTCTTATTTTTCGGCATTCTTGTTATCGCCTGGTGCGGCAATGTCAGTTGTCCGCACTATCTTTTTCTCCACAAGTTTTTGGCCTGGCGTGTAGCATTCCAGTATTCGATATGTGAAACCTTCCCATCTCCTCTATATCTCTTTTGTTTTAAGCAACCTTCCCTTCTACAATAACATTTGAAACCTCCCTTAGGATTTCTACCTCTTGGTTAATAATAACAAATGAAATCTTCCCTTTGAAATTAATTCTCTTTCTCAATCTTCCCATACATATTTCAATGCTGCTTATTAAAAGTTATTTTCTGAGTTTTTCGACGAAACATAGAATGTCACGTCGTCGTGGCCCTCAGTCGTTACCTGCAATAATCCAAAACGTTCACCTTTTTTACTGTTACTGGATCGCCATCTGACTGCTACATCGAACTGCGACATGAATATACACTCCTGGAAATTGAAATAAGAACACCGTGAATTCATTGTCCCAGGAAGGGGAAACTTTATTGACACATTCCTGGGGTCAGATACATCACATGATCACACTGACAGAACCACAGGCACATAGACACAGGCAACAGAGCATGCACAATGTCGGCACTAGTACAGTGTATATCCACCTTTCGCAGCAATGCAGGCTGCTATTCTCCCATGGAGACGATCGTAGAGGTGCTGGATGTAGTCCTGTGGAACGGCTTGCCATGCCAATTCCACCTGGCGCCTCAGTTGGACCAGCGTTCGTGCTGGACGTGCAGACCGCGTGAGACGACGCTTCATCCAGTCCCAAACATGCTCAATGGGGGACAGATCCGGAGATCTTGCTGGCCAGGGTAGTTGACTTACACCTTCTAGAGCACGTTGGGTGGCACGGGATACATGCGGACGTGCATTGTCCTGTTGGAACAGCAAGTTCCCTTGCCGGTCTAGGAATGGTAGAATGATGGGTTCGATGACGGTTTGAATGTACCGTGCACTATTCAGTGTCCCCTCGACGATCACCAGTGGTGTACGGCCAGTGTAGGAGATCGCTCCCCACACCATGATGCCGGGTGTTGGCCCTGTGTGCCTCGGTCGTATGCAGTCCTGATTGTGGCGCTCACCTGCACTGCGCCAGACACGCATACGACCATCATTGGCACCAAGGCAGAAGCGACTCTCATCGCTGAAGACGACACGTCTCCATTCGTCCCTCCATTCACGCCTGTCGCGACACCACTGGAGGCGGGCTGCACGATGTTGGGGCGTGAGCGGAAGACGGCCTAACGGTGTGCGGGACCGTAGCCCAGCTTCATGGAGACGGTTGCGAATGGTCCTCGCCGATACCCCAGGAGCAACAGTGTCCCTAATTTGCTGGGAAGTGGCGGTGCGGTCCCCTACGGCACTGCGTAGGATCCTACGGTCTTGGCGTGCATCCGTGCGTCGCTGCGGTCCGGTCCCACGTCGACGGGCACGTGCACCTTCCGCCGACCACTGGCGACAACATCGATGTACTGTGGAGACCTCACGCCCCACGTGTTGAGCAATTCGGCGGTACGTCCAACCGGCCTCCCGCATGCCCACTATACGCCCTCGCTCAAAGTCCGTCAACTGCACATACGGTTCACGTCCACGCTGTCGCGGCATGCTACCAGTGTTAAAGACTGCGATGGAGCTCCGTATGCCACGGCAAACTGGCTGACACTGACGGCGGCGGTGCACAAATGCTGCGCAGCTAGCGCCATTCGACGGCCAACACCGCGGTTCCTGGTGTGTCCGCTGTGCTGTGCGTGTGATCATTGCTTGTACAGCCCTCTCGCAGTGTCCGGAGCAAGTATGGTGGGTCTGACACACCGGTGTCAATGTGTTCTGTTTTCCATTTCCAGGAGTGTACTTACTCTGTTTTACTATATTAGCTGCTGGTGGGCTGTCATAATAAGTGGCTGTGTTTGTTACCAAAGCTGACGTTATTCTTTAATAGCATAGCTGACGTTATTCTTTAATTAATGTGACTGAAGTTACGTAATTCATAGTTAAACTTTTTCTTGACAACAACAAAATTTTGCGAAGTTTTACGTTGATGGTTTTTGAGATGGATTATAATCAGTAATGCAATATTGCTGGCAAAAATTAATTATTTTCTGAATGAAATGATTTTACAAACGTTCAAATGGGACTTACATTTTACAATAATCGTACAACTAGCATATTAGTTCCTCTTATGATAATAGTTAGCTGATGTCTCTGTATATCCGTTTATAATCTCTTCTAAATCATAGCTGGTGGCTGGCAGGCACACCGCTCCTCTCAACCTCTCGCTTCAGACCTGCTACCGACTCGCTTCACTTCTCGCTTACTACTGACTTCCTACGAACGCTAAAGTGCGGTCTCTCCCGCCAACAATGCTTTCTGGTGCAGACAATCCCTGCTACCATTACAAAATGTATCAATGCGCGGTCCTTCCCGCTCTTTTCTTAAAATGTATCCATACGCTGTCTCTGCCGCCCCTTTTAAAATTATATGAATGTGCGGTCTTTCTTGCCAACAATATTTTGGTGCAGACGTTCGCTGCTATCACAATTATTTCCAACATGACAAATATTAACTATTCCAACTTAATGCTATTAATAAAATATAAACATCTATGATAAATTGTTGCTTGACAATAGACAATGGAAATATACGCGTCTTACATCTGTCTTGAATTCGGTAGTGCCACAGCGAATATCATTTTCATTTTTCGAAACATTTTTCCTGTTTGTTGTTGCAACTGCATTGTGATTCTGCTTCTAATCACTGAGCGACCTTTTCTGATGCAGATCAGGATGTCTTCAGTTGTTTCCTCTGTTACTTCACGGAGTCTGCACTTAAGCTTTCCGTTGGTTTCTGTATTGTGACTTTAATGGGGCTAGTTCTGATACCTAGATCCCCTGCAGCAAAAATCAGTCGTTTACTTTCCTTCTTTAAGGTTCCGTCAGCCAAGATGTGATCTTTCCTTCATCTGCAAGTTAATCCCCACCCCCATCTCTATCCCAAATCCTTCAAGAATCCCCCTCAGTTTTATAAAACAGTTCAAACGTCTGATTATTTTACAAATTTTATGCATTAAATATGTGACTGAAAGCTTGCAAAACTATTATGGTCGAAGACGCAATATCCAAATTATTTTGGTCGTATCAGTTTCTGATGATTCACACGTACACTAGAGAAAAAACAACAAAGCAACTGGGAAACAGAAGAAGTCATAAGCCGTTTATATGTGCGTGTAAGGCTGTTGTATCAGAACGACTTTCGCTTAAAATGTCGACCCAGTTGTTTCCGGAGCATGGTCTCTTACATCAGATTATACATTCACACTTTCGCATCATTCCTTCATCACGGAAGAATCACCCCGTATATGAAATTCGAGTAACCCAACTGTTGTTCAACAGCACTAACAACGGACGCATCGAGTCAGGCGGCAGGATGTTTCATTGTAATCCGTCAGTCACCTCGTAGAGATTGTCCACACGTTCGAACATTGCTGCAGTCACACCTGTGTGTGCCCGGCACGAGCTTGCTGCGATGATGAGAGGTGCTTCGCCCAACGACTCACTGTGCTTTTGCTCACTGCCATGCCTCCGTACTCATTCTCCAACCGCCTATGAATATCTGCGATGCTCTGTTTTTTCGCCATGAGAAACTCAATGACAGCTCTCAGGTTGCAAGGCATCTCCATTACGTACACCATTTTGAAGGCTACATATAGAACCGTTACGTACCGGAACTTCATGATAGGGGCTGAAGAGGAAATATTTCACCATGTCCCACATTTGAATCAACATTTTGTTCAACCGAAACTGGCCGAGAACAAACGTGTTCCGCTACTTACGGAACGCCTCACGTAATAGTCCACTTATTGTGCTGCAGAGTGTGTAATGTAATAAAATAATAATCTTTTATTTGTTTTGTGACTCTTAGTGAATGTAATAAAAAATAATATGAGCCGTGACTTATGCTGTAACACCCACCCGTCACTTATGTGGTTTTGGCGTGTGTTCACTCCAGCTAATTGACTAACAGATGAACAGAGTGTGCAAACCTGCCGCAATATCGGATAACGCAAAGAAAGTAATAAGGCCCTGTGACTCCTGATTAAACTGCGGTGGCAGTGTTGACAATAATTGATTCAGAATTGATCACTTTTAATTAAAAAGGGGTGCACATTGATGTTATATGCAGCAATTGAACACCAGATGCAAATGTTGAACATAAAATTAATTAAGAAAATGACTTGGGATTTCAAGTACTTTATTGAAAACAGATGCAATCGATTATCACAAATTTATTTTAACTCACGACCTTCAATCATCACATTACATGACTCTCCTACCAGACAGTGGTAATAAATTGCGTTTGCGTGGAGTAAAACTCGATAACTCAAAAGTAATTCCTATCGACTGACCCAGGCGTAATGCGAAGGGCGAGAAGAATTCTACAGTACACGGCCCATGAAACCCTCATGGAAACTTTGCCGATGTGATCCAACAAATTAATCTGTGGATGGAGCGGGCGCAATATCACTGAATACAGTGTGGTGGAGCAGCGTCATTGTGTGGACATTGGCCGACCTCGTGGTGCTGCAAGGCTGCACTCGTCTACTCACTCCTAGGTATCTTGCTCAGTACATAGCTAAACCAAAACTTTCTATCTCCAAGCTCAATCGTTCCATTTGCTAATTCCTAAACTGCAGACATGCACTCTTTCTCAGGCAAGCTGAGTCAACAACGCCACGTCCGCACTCTAGGCAAGCTGGGAACGGAAGACCTCTATGGAGACTTCTCACAGTCTGCTCGTCGCCTCGGTTTCCCCTCCAGCAAAATCACTTACGCCAATTGCAGCGCAAGTCGCATTAATTATGCGTAGCTTCCCAGTGCTGACCAATGCCTGCTCTGGGAAGTGAACAAATTCCCACAAAATTTCCCTTCCATTCAACTTCTTCTATTTAGCTCCCCCCTCTCCCAGGCCACCCATTAAGGTTAGCATCTGCACAAACACCAAGTTTTCCAGAATTCTGACTCCCAGGAGAGTACTTCAAATTCCTTGGTCCTACGATCCCATTGGAGGCTGGCGTATTCCATACTGTCGCTCTTCACCTGATTTACTTCAGGCTCTGCAGACCATGAATTCAGTGTGAAGTTGCTATAGTCACGAACACGCATATTTTGACCTCTGTTGACCGTAGCTTTGCGTGGCTTTGTTGCATGTTTCACAGAAAACGGGACGATGGACATTTATCAACAGGCATACAAGTTCCCCATCTGTTTCCCGGTACACCAGCATGGAGTTGGGGTCAACCACCCACTCACTGTCACTCATCTTAATGCGGCTGGAGGCCGCGCCGTGCTACTGCCTCTCAGAGCTTGAGCCACCCTAAGCTGCCTATTGTCACTTCCCTTCGCCGTTCCCCAGCCGGCCACGGTCAACTCTAAATGCTTCCCTGGGGTAAACTAGCGTACAGTAAATCAACTCGTTTCCACAAAGTTTTCATGTCGTGTGAATTACTTTAAAACCATCACCCGACGTTAATTATTCCAATATGTGCATACTATACCCTCTACAAGTTGCATTGTGCTTTGTCAGTCATTTTTTGTTCAGCCCTACTGTTCGCTCAGCGTGAGATAGGCGATCTTTAATGACTTCATGTAAGGGGCATAGTTCTTGCCATCTTACAATACAAAAAAGAAACACACGTTAATGCAATGGCTCGGCATAAAAGAGAAATAACTAATGTTGGAGTATTATTAACAGTGTAATACGTTGTTTAATTTAGCCCAACGTTTATAAGCACTCAGTAAACTAACTCAGTTATCAGGGTAGTTACGTAATCGTCGATAATTAATTGTCCTTTTTCAACACTACGGATGTGCTTACTGCACCAGAGAAAATTTACCAAGTCTTTTCGATGAACATTACTGTAATACGTAACTTATCGTGATTTCGTCTCAATTCCCAATATAAGATAACAAGAGTAGCATCTACAAATGAAATCCTATAATGGAACTGGAATCCTGCGACCAGACCTTTTCTGCCTGGGATGTTATCTCGTTATATAAAGTAAATCTGTAAATAAAATTGTTAAATTATTAGTAGCTGCTTCTGGTCTTGTGGGATTTGAAATAAAGTTAGTTGTCCTAACTGACGACACGTCTCGTAGCTAAGCTAAAAAAAAATGTTAAAGATTTTTCTAAGATGGCGGCTAACAATGAAAATTTTTTGTTATGGCCCATATCCACTTAAGGCAATAGAGGTATCAGACTCACAACAGATTGAACACATACACAAAATTCTTTTGACAAAATAACCATTACATTTTTCGGGTTTTATGTACAACTTACATTATCAGCTGGTACAGCAAGATGAGCTGTACACAAGAACGCCCTCTTAGGTCCCAATCCAAGCAGATAAGATAAGTGAATGACAAAGGAAAGATTGCTCATGCATAGAAGCAATGTCCATTGTAGTTCTCTCTCTTCTTCTTTGGCGTACTTGTCGATTATTTATAAAATTTATTGTAATATTTAGTTTACATTTCTTAAACCCAAGTCCACCCTGGAGAAACAGTACAACTAGTTGATGAGTATGTTATGATAGCATTTTAAATTCGGTCAGTAATTGTATGATACACTGAAAGCCAGATTTTTTGCCTCTAGAAGTCGGTAGGTGGGCAGTCGGCAATGGAGAATATGTGACCAGTTTAGCAGCTAGGAAATAGACAGTTTGCTCTCGATATCGATTTTCATTACTATGTAAAGTGATGGTTCCAGATTCTGTGTAAGGCGAGAACACACAACTTGTGAGCGATGGGTCCAGGATTTCTTCCGTACCAAGACGTCCCGCTTGAAAACCAGACGCGACGTCAGATTACGCAAGTGCCACCTTGCTTTCTTCTTCGTCTTCTTGTCGCCCCACACGTCGCCCAGAGTCAGCCGCGTCCCGCGCTGTTGATCTGATATTCGGCTGCGTCCCCACCCCCGTACCACCCCCGGTTGGCTGCAGATGCGAGGCGACGACCTGTCAGAAAAAATATAGGTACTCCTCTTCGGCGGCAGAGATCAGATGGCCATCACAGCCGGATACGAGATGACGCGGCGTCCAATCGCCCGCGTGCGGAAGCGGAAGTGTGGGCTATCGTGCGGCGAGGCCAATTTCGCCGACGTCTTCCCACGGCGACTGAGACTCTTCCTGACGGGCGACCGGGTTCGCAGATGTGTTATTTCACACCCCTCCCTCCCCCCCCCCCCCTCCACCCCCGCCCTCACTCCAAACCCTGCCGGACCACCGCTCGGCATCTCTCACCTTAATACCCCAGAGAGGACGACGCTGCTGAGGTGCTAGTGGCACAACCAAAGGAAAGCGTCAGGCATACTGATTTATTCTCAAGCTCCAAAGAAACTGGAATAGGCATGCGTAACCAAATACAGAGATATGTAACCAGGCAGAATACGACGCTGCTGTCGCCAACGACTAGATAAAACAAATGTCTGGTGCAGTTACTAGATCGGTGATTGTTGTTAAAGTGGCAGGTTATCAAGGTTTAAATGAGTTTAAACGTGGTGTTTATTCGGCGCACGATCTATGGGACACAGCATCTCCGAGATAGTGCCGAAGATTTTCCTATACGACAATTTCATGAGTGTACCGTGAATATCAGGAATCTGGTGAACTATCGGAGTTCCGACACTGCTGCGGCCGGAATAAGATCCTACAAGAACGGGACGAAAGCCTACTGAAGAGAATCGTTCAAGGTGACAGAAGTGCAACCCTTCAGCAAATCGCTGCAGATTTCAATGCTGGGCCATCAGCAAGTGTCGTCGTGGAAACCATTCAACGAAACGTCATCGATATGGGCTTTCGGAACCGAAGGCCAATTCGTGTGCCTTTCATGACAGCACGACACAGAGCGTTACGCCTCGCCTGGGCCCGTCAACACCGATTATGGACTGTTGGTGACTGGAAACGTGTTGCCTGGTTGGACGAGTCTCGTTCCAAATTGTATCGAGAGGATGGACGTGTACAGATGAGGAAACAACCTCAAGAATCCATCGATGCTGCATGTTAGCAGGAGACTGTTAAAGCTGGTGGAGGTTCAGTAATGGTGTGGGGCGTGTGGTGTGGGACTGATATGGGATCCATTATACGTCTAGCTAGATGCAACTCTGACAGGTGATAGGTGCGTAAGCAGGCTGTCTGATCACTTGCATCCAATCAAATCCATTGTGCATTCCGACAGATAATGAGACTCCACACACGTCCTGAATTGCTACAGAGGGGCTCTAGTGACATTCTTCTTAGTTTAAACACTTCCTCTGGCCACCAAACTCCCTATACATGAACATTATTGAGAATATCTGGAGTTCCTTGCAACGCGATGTTCAGAAGAGATTTCACCCCCTGTTACTCCTATGGCTCTATGGACAGCCCTGGAGGAATCATGGTCTCAATTCCCTCCAGCACTACTTCACACATTAGTCGAGTCCATGCCACGACGTCTTGGGGCTCCTCTGCGTGCTCGCGGGGACCCTGTTCGATATTAGGCCGGTGTACCAGTTTCTTTTGCTCTTCAGTGTATTTTTCACCTTACGTGAAAAACCCGTCGCTCGTTACCTGCATAAATTTCACGGCAAATTGTAAAGTCTACCTCTGCCTTTACATAACATAAGCCAAGTGCGTATTTTCTAAACCTGTAATGCTGGGATGTACTACTTCAATCATATAACCGTCTTTAACCAGCGTCACGAAACCAAAAGTTTAGATTTTTGAACCTTGTGATCAAACTTAACAATGAGGTGGCACATTCGTTGGCACACTGATCTCCATTCGGGACGACGACGGTTCAAATGCACGTCTGCACATCCACACTTAGGTTTTCTGAGATTTCCCTAAGTTGCTCCAGGCAAATGCTGGGATGGTTCCCTTGAAAGGGCAAGGCCGATTTCCTTCACTGCTGTTAAAGCAATCGGAGCTTGTAGTCTGACTAATGACGGGACGTTAAACCCATTCTTCCTTCCTTACAAAATAATGTTATGAAATTCAGCTTTTTAGGACTTCTTGTAAAATGTACTACTATATAAAGACAAGTCCATGTTTATCACTGTTATCATCAATCTCGTAAAGTTCTTGGCCGATTTAATACAGATTTTTAAACGGTATTCGGATGAGCTTTCGCACGGACATACGCTATATTAATTTTAATGTGTAATATATATAAATATATGGTAATACAATTGTTATAACGCTATAAAGGGTTCTGAGACGTTATGCGCTATAGGAGCACTTTACTTGTGAACGAAAACTCTGGGATTTGTTCCGTATCTAGACGTCCTCTTCGGCAGTGAGACACGATGACGGGATACGCAAGTGAAACAAACTGTTTCGTCCATACACATTCTTTCTCAATATACTGTGTGGTCATAAAATGTCCAAAACGCTTGGAGGGATGTTGCAGGGCACATTACAACGAGACATAAATAATAAGAAAAAAAATTCTATGTGGTGCGCCTTTTCCCGAGTTATTTAGCGTTGAAGTTAACCAATCATGTCGAGCACGCAAGTTTAAATTTCGCCTAACCAAACAAAAAACTCCTTGGGCAAAACCGCACTGCCCCAATTGGCTGATTTCCGTGTTAAGTAACGCGGAAATGCAGCAACCTATCAGGTTTATTTGTTAACATTTATGTCGCAGTACAACCTGCCCTGCAACAGACTACAAGCACTTCAGACTGTTCTGCCCACCGTATATATACAGGGTGTCGGAAAATAATGTATATAGTCTTTGAAACTGAACATCTTTTTAACGAAAGTGGTTAGAAATAGAGTTTTAGTGGTGTTAGGTGCCTCATGGTCCGACCTAAGGTGGTAAATGTTCAACTGGTGTCCGTACATCGCAATACAGCGTCGACAACGACTTACGACTGAGCGACATGCCAACTTTATTGTTTCCCACGGAATAGCCCCACAGGCTTGCTCAATTTTCTCTCTAAGATCATTCAATGTGTTTGGTCTCGCAGCGTAAATTGCGTTCTTTAGAGTTCCCCATGAAAAGAAGTTCAGAGGAATTAAAACTGGAGATCGAGCGGGATACTCCACACCCCCTCTTCGTTCTATCCACCTGGCAGGGAATGTACGGCTGATAAATGCCCTCACATCCAGGTGAAGGTGAGGTGGCTTCCCATCCTGTTGAAAGTAATAATCTTCATTTCCAAACACTATACTGAGAGCAGCAGTTGTCATCTCCAACATTTCCAATTACGAGTCACCCGTGGCAGTGTTGTCAAAGACGTACGGCCCGATTAACCCTCTAGAGGACAGACCACACCCGACTGTTACTCCTGGTAGATTAAGGGGGGGTAGGACGTCAAACGGGCCGACTTGGAGCAGGAGAGGCACCACAGGACATTTTCATTTCTACTTTAGAAATAAATTCATAAAACTTTGTCAGCATGACCAGAAAGGATTCAGGATTCACACTCATAGCAGTGGAATTGCAAAAACATAACAAAATAAATTGGTGTAGATATGAAATTTCATCAGTTTTTCACTTACATTGGCTGCATTTCTTGCTACAGGTACATTTTTCTTTACAAGAAAGAGAGATTCTTTGATGAATTTTGCACAGCATACAAACCATACTTACAGGTGTATGAAACTCTAGAATTTTACAAATCTATTAAAAACTGTGGAAAAAATTGAAATAATTAACTACAAAATTTGATTTTTTCTAAACATAAAGTTTAAAACGTAACAGCTCATTCATTTTTTCATAAATTAAATAAGTTCTAGAGTTTCAGACACCTGTAAGTATGGTTTGTATGCTGTGCAAAATTCATCGAACAGTCTCTCTTACTTATGAAGAAAAGTGTACCTATAACCACAAATGCCGCCAACAGTAAGTGAAAAAATGATGAAATTGCGCATGTAAAAAACTTATTTTGTTATATTTTTGAAGTTCCGCTGCTACGAGTGTGAATCCTGAATCCTTCCTGATCATGCTGACAAAGTTTTATGAATTTCCTTGTAAAAGTATATACAGAGGAAATTAAAATTTCCTGTGGTGTCTCTCCTGCTCCAAGTCGGCCCATTCGACGTCCTACCCCCTTAACATGCCTTTTCTTGGTTACGTATGGATTCTCTCTGGTCCAGTACACGCAATTATGGCGGTTAATTGTTCGATAAAGTTTAAAGGCCGCTTCATCTGATCAAAGAATTCGATCTTGGAAACGTTGTTCTTCTTCATATTTGTTAATGAACCACTCACAAAATTCGCTTCGCCTATCAGGATCATCCTCGTTAAGAGCATCGAGAAGTCTTGGAACTTAAGGCTTAAAGTTCTGAGACCGCAAAATGAACATTGCTTGTGCAGATCCCAATCTAATGAGAGCATTGCCTCACAGATTACTTCGAGGATCGTGTGTATGCCTGGATTACTGCATTGACGCTCTCATTGACTGTTGAACTTCTCTTTCGTCCGCTATGTCCCTTCTTCATATCGTGCACCGTTCCTTCGACTTGAAACTTAGCTCTGATTCTTGTAACTGTTACCGTTGTCGGTGGTGGTGTTCCAAATTCAGCTCTCCAACGTCGGCGTACCGCACTCAAATTCTCTGTTTCCCAGTAACACTTTAGCACCCATTTCCGTTGTTCAAACGATAACGCCATGTTTGCTGACAATCCTCAAACAAAAGAAAGCATTGTTATGTTTTACACCACCTTATAATTATTACCGATAAAAATTGTATTCCTGTCTCCTTAAATTAAAGAGATACTCTGTTTCAAAGAGTATCAGCTTGTGATTAGAATATACACTACAGAGTCTTCATTTATTATAACAATAAAGAAGGTTCAGTGTCAGAGAATCAGAGGAACTGGAGATGGACAAAGGAGAGGGAAGAAATGGACAGACGGAGGGTGAACGTGGTTGTGGACAGCGCGGGGAGAAGGATGTGAACGAAGAGAGGAGGAGATGGACAAAGAAAATATTAGCGACTCATGGACAAAGCCAGAGAGAGTAGGAGATGGACAGAGCAACGGGGGAGGAGTAAATCGGACGTAGATCCAACTCTCATACGTATTAAGGAATTGCAACCCATTGCCGGGTTCGCTAGTGAAAACAATAAAACCACAAGTTTCAACGTAGATAACAGGTGCCTCAATATCTCCCCGTAGCTGTGTCACTTTTCTTCTTAATTCTGCTCGAAAGGTATCGACACAAGTCTTCGCGACTATTACCTCATGCTGTCGATTGCCGCCAGCCGTTCAGACAGTTGCATTGTAGTTACTCGGTGAACGTGTGTCAGTATTACAGAAATTAGGCATTTAATGATGAATGACGATCATCGTGTCCGTGACGCATGATGGCGACATACAGTTCAAATTTCAAACACACACACACACACACACACACACACACACACACAGAATACCTCGCCCCACTCCCCTGTCCATTGCATCACCTTGGTCGCCCACAATCACATTCAGTGGTGATGGAGCAACGACAAATCATCCAACGTGGGGCGAATAAAAGTGGTCCGGAGAACAGAATTACAATGTATAAAGATACACAGCAGAGGAAAGACAATGTGTAGTGTTGGCGCGACACACCTGGTTTAGAGCGTGGCGGCAGCTGCGCGGACGTGTGCGAGGGCAGTTTACTGGGCCGTGCAGCGCGCCCGGCGGGCCGGTTAATGTTACACACGGCTGGCGAAGTTGCAAATGATTCCTGAGCAAAGTCAAGCATGTCTTGTCTATCCAATATGTCTATCACTTGTTGAAGGGAGGGATTGACGAGTTTCAAAATCTGTTCCCGTATACGAACATCAGAAACATTCTGTGCAATTGCATCACGTACCATTGTATCTGAATAAGGGAGTCCACATTCACACTCAAAAGCACAATCCCTTGTAAGGCCGTGCAAAGTTGCAACCCACTCCCTATTAGTCTGACCGGCCGTACGTTTTGTACGAAAGAACGTATACCTTCTTGCAACGACATTGACTGTTTCTTTGAAATAGGCGTCCAATGCCGACAAAATTTCTTCGTAGGACAGAGTTGCTACGTCACGTCGGGGAAACAATTTCACTATCACACGGTAGGTGGACACACCGACACAGGACAATAAGTGAGGCTGCCGCTCATTACCTTGAATTCTGTAGGCGGCGAGATGAAATCCAAACTGGCGTTACCACTCGGTCCATGTTTCCTGCGCCGCGTCAAAGTTGCGAAACGGCGGTGCAACTGCATGTTGTGGCTGCGGTAGCGGTGGAGCGGCGGCTGCCGCATCGTTTTGCAGTGCACGTTGACCCCGGACGAGCTGTCCAAGGGCATCCAATAACGCCTGCGTCTGCTGATTCTGCAAGTGATAAAATTCGGACAGTACATCGGGAGATTGTGGCGAAGCCATGACACAAGTAAATCAATCAAAGAGAAAGAAGGCGGTTTGTAACGTCGGCGCCATAAATTAGAGCAATACGAACGCGAAATCCTCTTTTAATCTTCGTCGCCTTCTGCAGTGTTGACAGATTGCCAACACTACGCACATTATTTAAGGGAGGCGGCCATTAAGCAAGCAGGCGGACTTGATGGTCTGAAACAGGATACTTATGAATGCTATAAAGAAAAGTAAGTAGCTGCTGGAATACTTAACTTTAATCCACCATTTGTATACAGCGTTCTTGATGAGACATTTCATACGATAACTATCAAACTATCAATTGCTATGGCGCCTTGCTAGGTCGTAGACTTTGACTTAGCTGAAGGCTATTCTAACTATCTGCTCGGCTAATGAGCGATCCTTCGTCCGTGTAGTCGCTAGCAAAGTCGTCCGTACAACTGGGCGAGTGCTAGCCCGTATCTCGAGACCTGCCTTGTGGTGGCGCTCGGTCTGCGATCACACAGTGGCGACACGCGGATCCGACATGTACTAATGGACCGCGGCCGATTTAAAGCTACCACGCAGCAAGTGTGGTGTCTGGCGGTGACACCACACAAGGCATTACTAATAAGACTATAGCAGATGGTGAAAGCGGCCACCATTCATATCTTGGCATTTCTAGCCCTGGTCAGCAAGTTGCTGACAGCAAGAGCAGTTCTGGGATGGCGATTGCATCTTTCAGCACGATCGAGCACCTGTCCATTATGCACGGCCTGTGGCAGAGTGGTTACACGACAATAATATCCCTGTAATGGACTAGCCTGCACAGAGTCCTCACCTGAATCCTATAGAACACCTTTGGGACTTCGTGCCAGGCCACACCGACCGACATCGATACCTCTCGTCAGTGCAACACCCCGTGAAGAATGTGCTGCCATTCACCAAGAAACGTTCCAGCACCTGACTGTACGTATGTCTGCGAGAGTGGAAGCTGTCATCAAGTCTCTGAGTGGGCCAACACCATATTGAATTCCAGCATTACCGATGGAGGGCGCCACGAACTTGTAAGTCATTTTCAAACACGTTCTCCAAAGAGCAAATAAAGACAGAAACCTGATCTGATCCTCCATGATGAAATGCACTTCCATATTCTACGTTCGTTACGGAAGCAGTAGCGGGTTAATATTGGTCTCACCATATGACAAATATTGCAAATACACTGACAAAAAATCATCAAGAAAGAGATGTACGACATTAATCAAAGTTGGTATACCTGTTTCTACATCTGAAAGATGATGTCTATTCTAATCTCGTATTAGTCGCGTAAGTGTGACGACAGCAGGCCACTATGAGGATGTAAATCGGGTTTGTTCCAAGATACGCTGCAGTCTTGGACTGTGCGGCTGATCCCGGCGGAGGTTCGAGTCCTCCCTCGGGCATTGGTGTGTGTGTGTGTGTGTGTGTGTGTGTGTGTGTGTGTGTTTGTCCTTAAGATAACTTAGGTTGAGTATTGCGTAATCTTAGGGACTGATGACCTTAGCAGTTAAGTCCCATAAGATTTCACACACATTTGAACATTTTTTGAAAGATACGCTCCAACGGTCGTTTACGTTACTTACCTTTGAGATCGGATGTGGTGAGTTGATGCTAGTCAGGAATGTCTGGGGCAAAAACGCGATTGTCAACACCTGAGTTTGAACGACGTTATGTAATATGACTACGAAAAGCTGCATGTTCCTTCCGCGATAATGCAGAAAGACGTGCAGCAATGTAGCCACTGTACGTGATTGGTGACAGCGGTGGTCAGAAGAAGGTAGGGTCGCAACAAGAACGGCGACGTGGCGCTACCGACAGGGAACACCATCGTGTTCAGCGTATGGCCGTGTCGCATCGTAATGCATTTGCAGCAGCAACTAGAGCAGCAGTTGGCACCACAGTGGCACAACGAACTGGAACAAATCGGTTACTTCAAGGACAGTTATGAGCCAGACGCCCTGTAGCGTGCATTCCACTGACCCCAAACCACCACCATTTCCCACTTCAGTGGCGTCAAGCGAGAGCTCACTGGAGGGCAAGGTGGATATCTGTTGCGTTTTCTGATGAAAGCTGATTCTGCCTCGGTACCAGTGGTGGCCGTGAGTTGATTAGGATGAGGCCTGATAAGGCTTGCAACCAATATGTCTCAATGCTAGACACTCTGTTATGGTCTTGGGTGCAAATTTCGTATGACAGCAGGAGCAATCTAGTGGTAATCCCACGCACCCTGATTGCAAATCTGGGCGTCAGTCTGCTGATTCGACCCGTTGTGCAGTCATTCGTGAATGGCATTCCAGGGGGTATTTTACAACACCATAACGTTCGTTCATACCTGCTGCTGTCACCCAGCATACCCGACGGAGTGTCGGTGCGTTGCCTTGGCCCAGCCGATCGCCAGATCTGTTTCCAGTCGATCACATATGGGACATCATCGGACGAATGCTCCAGCGTCATCCACGAACAGCATTAACGCTCCATGTATTGGCCGACGAAGTTCAACAGGCATGGAACACCAACCCACAAACTGACATCCGCCTTTTGCACAACTGAATGCTTGCATGTTCGCATGCTTGCACTCAACAATTTGGAGATTGCGCCGGTTATTAATGAAGCAGCATTTTACATATGCAGTGGTTTATGTAATGCTTACATTAAACTGTGAACTCTCATTGGTAAGTTAAGTTACCTAGACAAATGTGCTATTGAAATTTAGTTTCTCTACATTAATTGCTGTTTGAATGTGCTATTGAAATTTAGTTTCTCTACATTAATTGCTGTTTGATGTTGCCATTTTTTTCGGTAATGTAGTGGTCAATTCACTCCTTCTTCCCCTCTGGCCGCGTCAATTTTTTTGCCTGTTCACCTCTTTCACCAGTTATTTTGTCCATATAAGGTACTAATCAGTGGCAGTAATGACTTGTGTTCCATTTTGATCTGAGTATAGTACAGGGTTTATTTGATTACAGCTTCTTTTTGCTTCACTTCAAAATGTTGAACATGAAAATGAGTTACTGTAGATGGTTGCTGTAGTCGAAATATAATTTTATATGCAGATGACCTAACTCTGTTCAAAGAGAATGAAGATGACCCTCGATGAGTGTGTAAAAGTTGCAGCAGACAGTCTCACATTACAACATAACAATTCGTGTAGATAAAACGAAAGTGATGGCGGAGAACCAGTACGATCTAAAATAGTCTTTTAAAATGAAATGTTTGAGGAAGTTAAATATTTGGACTATCTAAGATGCGGCATCATTAGGAATATAACCGTGATTTGGATTAAAAGTAAAATAAATATTCTGTCATACCTAGAACAATCATAAAAATTATGCTAAATAACTCCAGGAAAGTCTTACAAAACAATAACAGTACCAGCCCTTCTTTTTGGAAGTTCAGCATTGGCGAGAAGACACCAAGGAAGCAGAATACGAACTGCACAAATGAGATTTCTAAGAATAGTAGCAGATCGTAAAAAAATTGTTATGTAAGCAAAGGTTTAGATTTACATAGCCAAGTCGAAAATAAAGGAAAATAAGAGAAATGTAAAGAACATGTGGACTGAATGGGTGGAGAAAGATTCTCAGTGAAGGCTCCATTTACAAGTGTAGTGGCACGAGAAGTGTAGGAAGACCATACAAGAGATGGAGCATATTATCAGCGAACTTGCCTGATTTATGAGGCGAAGAAGAAGAAGGAAAATAGTAATGAGGAGTAACAGAAGTGAGACCACGTATAAATTTATTGTGGTCTACATAAACGGTTTAGTTGACAATCTGAGTAGTACTCTTAGATTGTTTGCAGAGGATGCTGTCATTTGCCGTCTTATAAAGTCACTTGATGATCAAAACAAGTTGCAAAGAGATTTAGACCAGATATCCGTATGATGTAAGATGTGGCAACTGACTCTGAACGTGAGTATCAAAATGAATTCGCTGAATTTCGGTTACACGATAAATTACACATATCTAAAGGTTGTAATTTCAACTAAACACTTAATGATTACAATTACGAACAACTTAAATTGAAACGATCACATAGGTAATGTTGTGCCTAAAGCAAACACAGACTACGATTTACTGGCAGAATAGTGAGACAATGGAACAAGTCTACCAAAGAGACTCTTGTACGTCGTCTTCTAGAGTATTACTGTGTGGTGTGGGGTTTGCATAAGATCGACAGAGAACATCGAAGAAGTTCAAACAGGGGCAGCTCGTTTTGTACTGTCGCGAAGCAGGGGAGAGAGCGCCTATGATATCATACGTGTGTGGCAGTCATTTAAACAAAGGTGTTGTTCGTTGAGGCAGGATCTTCTAAAGAAATTTTAGTCCCAAACTATCCCCTCCGAGTTTGAAAATATTTTGTTGGCGCTCACCTACATAGGGAGGAATTATCATCATAACAAAACAAGAGAGCTGGCATAAAATGCCGAGCGCAGTTTGAGAATGGAACGATAGCGAAATAGTTTGAAGGTATTTCGAGGAATCTTCTGCCTGACACTTAAATGAAAATTGCAGAGTAATCATGAAGATGTAGAAATTGGTATAAAACGTGCGTCTTGTTTTCGAGGCAGTGCAGTAACGTGTGAGAAAGTGCTCTTAATGAAACGGTCGCTTTTGGAAGTCTAGTATATGTTCTAAAAACGCTGATCGTGTAACTCCTCGATGAAAAAAATTCAGAAGTCTTCCTAATATTGTAAAATCTGTAATACAGTACTTAAAACTTATATTTTGATATTTCTTTTCGTGTTGCCCTGATTCAGAGCCTTCAACTGGGAGCCGTTTCCACTCTGATGATATTCTCTCGACTTCAGCACGTCTTAAAGAACTGCAAACAGACTCGCAGGAACGGCGCGTCTCCGGCGCCTTGAATACGCAACTTAATTACTCTCTAATCGCACTTAATTTCTGGAGGCGGCACGAAGAAAGTAAGAAAGGAAGAACTGTTCATTGGGAGCCCCCCAAGGTGCCCGGACAATGGCACCCTCTCCCCCCCCCCCTCCCCCTCCCCCTGTCCTTTCCCGTTCTACAGGTAACGCTGCGCTCGCGCCACGTAATTAGATTTTCCTTAATTAACCGGTTTCCGCCTTTGATCTTCTCTCCACCCGCTGCCTACGTCATCTACGCCTCGCTAATTCCGTGCGTTTTCTTTTTTAAAAACTGTACCTCGACTTGTTCTCAGCCACAAAGCTGCTCTCGTATCACCAGTTGCCTCATTCACTGCTGATTGTCCAGTCAGGAGGGTGTAATAAGCCTGCACGAGTCTCACTCAGGACTACGGTATGCTTTTGATGTAAAGTCTAAAATGATAAGAAGGGCAAAGGAAAGTAACTTGTAAAGATAAAATGTAAAACACTTTCTACGATGAGTGTTGCATATACGTGTTAAGAAGAGGAGGCCACGACTCTGGGATCATGGATTTACTTCAAACTTTGCACACTTTTCGGAGGTCATTAAAACAAGTGTAAGGTGCATTACTCTAGCAATTCTCGGAAAACTGCAGAGAAGTTTTAAGCGTCTATTATGTAACTGACATATCTGTGTGTAGGTACCGGACGTGATGTTCGACTGGTTAGCGTTACAGCTACGTAAGACGAACAGGTATGAAACGACGGTTCGACTCCCGCTGATACCTTCAGTTTTGTAGTACAAGTGTAAATTCTGTAATATACAAAAAATTGCACCTATGCTATTCGTTCTTGCTTCTTCAGCCACATGTCACCGTTACGCTGCCAAATAGGGCCTGACAGCCCGAAGCGTGAAGGGGCAAAGTAGTTGCGGCTACCGTACAAGATTGCATGTATAAGGGTCTTCGCAAATCAACACAGGCAAATATTTTTAGGAAAATTACTAGTTTCTTCTTTTACCTGTCGACTGTTATAAATATATTTGTTCTAATAACTAGGTAAGTATAGGATTGGTAAGCGGGGCACATGGGCTGCTGGAGTGGAATGCTGACCCCATCTGAGGATACAAAAATTTATTTTCACCACGTTAATTGAAACAGAGCACTGGTAACAACACGGTGATTAATTAGCATTTGCAAATTGTGGTGATCTAGACAGATTATTCAGTTGTATAAAAGCAATGAGGATAATTTCAAAAAAATTAAAAAACCATCCTCATGGCCCCAAAGTTTAAATTAATAAAAAATTTCTCTACAAAAATATTACTTTAACATAACTACAGATCTGAGTTGACTAGTTGTGAAATTAAGTCAATTATCAGGCCCTGTGAATATGAAAAATTTCAAATTGCAAAAGCTGTTAGGTTTCAAAAATACTCAAGTAGCGTGATCTCATAAATACCTGAGTTACGGAAAACATTCGGGAATATGATGTTATGATACAAATACCTACACAGCATATTCTCGGTGTTTGGCGTTCACATCGGCCTCGGACACTCAATTCCGAGCTCTTAAACTCAACTGACAACATTTCAATATTAAAACCTGAAACTAACTCAGATTAACCTTCGGCAAAGTCAAAAGGAGTACGGTTAGTTTCAGCTAAACAAGAAGCAAAACAAGCTAGAGCCTGCGCACACCAATAACGGCTTCTAGAAAACAGAAACCCGGTATTAATACACAGTTCACTGAAATACTAAAACCAACAGCTAAGCACGGGGTAGCGCCGAATGCAGGAACTGATGGTAGACGATATAGTGCGACAACCGTAGTTACTGTTAAAGCAATAGTTCATTGAACAATCTTCAATGACGTGAAATTTCACTTGATAAATTTATAAACCACAACTAGCTCAAGGTGATAATGACCAGACAGTCCCCAACCAACCTTAAATACACTACTGGCCATTAGAATTGCTACACCAAGAAGAAATTCAGACGATAAACGGGTATTCATTGGACAAATATATTATACAAGAACTGGCATGTGAGTACATTTTCACGCAATTTGGATGCATAGATCCTGAGAAATCAGTACCCAGAACAACCACCTCTGGGCGTAATAACGGCCTTGATACAACTGGGCATTGACTCAAACAGAGCTTGGATGGCGTGTACAGGTACAGCTGCCCATGCAGCTTCAACACGATACCACAGTTCATCAAGAGAAGTGACTGGCGAATTGTGACGAGCCAGTTGCTCGGCCACCATTGACCAGACATTTTGAATTGGTGACAGATCTCAAGAATTTCGTGGCCAGGGCAGCAGTCGAAAGTTATCTGTATCCAGAAAGGCCCGTACAGGATCTGCAACATGCGCTCGTGCATTATCCTGCTGAAATGTAGGGTTTCGCCGGGATCGAATGAAGGGTAGAGTCACGGGTCGTAACACACCTGAAATGTAACGTGCACTGTTCAAAGTACCGTCAATGCGAACAATTGGTGACTGAGACGTGTAACCAATGGCACCCCATACCATCACGCCGGGTGACAAGCCAGTATGGCGATGACGAATACACGCTTCCAATGTGCGTTCACGGCGATGTCGCCAAACAATTCACATTCAAGTGCTAGGCAGAGGGTTCATCGAACCACAATCATACTATCTCTCTACCATTCCACTTCCGAACAGCGCGCGGGAAAAACGAACACCTAAACCTTTCTGTTCGAGCTCTGATTTATTTTATTTTGATGATCATTCCTACCTACGTAGGATGGGCTCAACAAAATATTTTCGCATTCGGCAGAGAAACTTGGTGACTGAAATTTCGTAAATAGATAACGCTGCGACGAAAAACGTCTTTGCTCTAATGACTTCCATTCCAACTCGCTTATGATATCTGCCACACTCTCTCCCCTATTACGTCATAATACAAAACGAGCTGCCCTTTTTTGCACCCTTTCGATGTCCTCCGTCAATCCCACCTGGTAAGGATCCCACACAGCGCAGCAATATTCTAGCATAGGACGAACGAGTGTAGTGTAAGCTGTCTCTTTAGTGGACTTGTTGCATCTTCTAAGTGTCCTGCCAATGAAACGCAACCTTTGGCTCCCCTTCCCCACAATATTAGCTATGTGGTCTTTCCAACTGAAGTTGTTCGTAATTGTAACACCCAGGTACCTAGTTGAGTTGACAGCCTTGAGAATTGTACTATTTATCGAGTAATCGAATTCCAACGGATTTCTTTTGGAACTCATGTGAGTCACCTCACACTTTTCGTTATTTAGCGTCAACTGCCACCTACATCACCATACAGCAATCTTTTCTAAATCGCTTTGCAACTGATACTGGTCTTCGGATGACCTTACTAGACGGTAAATTACAGCATCATCTGCGAACAGCCTAAGAGAACTGCTCAGATTGTCACCCAGGTCATTTATATAGATCAGGTACAGCAGAGGTCCCAGGACGCTTCCCTGGGGAACACCCGATATCACTTCAGTTTTACTCGGTGATTTGCCGTCTATTACTACGAACTGCTACCTTCCTGACAGGAAATCACGAATCCAGTCGCACAACTGAGACGATACCCCACAGGCCCGCAGCTTGATTAGAAGTCGCTTATGAGGAACGGTGTCAAAAGCTTTCCGGAAATCTAGAAATACGGAATCAACTTGAGATCCCCTGTCGATAGCGACCATTACTTCGTGCGAATAAAGAGCTAGCTGCGTTGCACAAGAAGGATGTTTTCTGAAACCATGCTGATTACGTATCAATAGATCGTTCCCTTCGAGGTGATTCATAATGTTTGAATACAGTATATGCTCCAAAACCCTACTGCAAACAGACGTCAATGATATAGGTCTGTAGTTAGATGGATTACTCCTACTACCCTTCTTAAACACTGGTGCGACCTGCGCAATTTTCCAATCTGTAGGTACAGACCTATCGGTGAGCGAGCGGTTGTATACGTTTGCTAAGTAGGGAGCTATTGTATCAGCGTAATCTGAAAGGAACCTAATCAGTATAGAATCTGGACCTGAAGACTTGCCCGTATCAAGCGATTTGAGTTGCTTCGCAACCCCTAAGATATCTACTAAGAAACTCATGCTAGCAGCTGTTCGTGTTTCAAATTCTGGAATATTCCATTCGTCTTCCCTGGTGAAGGAATTTCGGAAAACTGCGTTCAATAACTCCGCTTTAGCGGCACAGTCGTCGGTAACAGTACCATCGGCCTTGCTTTTAATGTCACCGAAGGTTGTTTTGACTTTCGTGTATGCTGAGTCTGTCCTTCCGAGTATAATTTCTTTTGCAGTTACCTATGTTTTTCTTCCCAGCTTCTGTGATGGCCTTTTTTAGAGATGTCCATTCCTCTTCAACTGTGATGTCTACCGAGCTATTCCTTATTGCTGTATCTATAGCCTTAGACAACTTTAACCATATCTCGCCATTCCTTAGTGCTTCCGTATTCCTCATCTTTGCGTATTGATTCTTCCTGACTAATTTCTTAAAGTTCAGCCTACTCTTCATCCCTACTTTGTTGTAATGTGAGTCTGTATCTGCTGCTGGGTACACATTACAATCCAGTATCGTATTTCGGAATCACTGTCTGTCATGTCCGTATTGAGAGATAATGCCTGAAAATAGGTATTTTCGTCACATTCTTGACATTGTGAATCGCAGGATACTGAATTCCAAAATGATTTTCGAAATGTAATGTCCCATGCGTCTAGCTCCAGTTACCATTCCAAGGGCAAAGCATATTAATTCTCATCGTACATTCATAATCACCTAGGAAACCTTTCCACATGAATTACATGAGTACAAATGACAGCTCAGCAAATGCCCCGCCCCCTTACGTGTTACGTAAGCGCCACTACCGCCATCGGTATACGTGCATATCAAATGGTTCAAATGGCTCTGAGCACTAAGGGACTTAACATCTGAGGTTATCAGTCCCCTAGAACTTAGTACTACTTAAACCTAACTAACCTAAGGACATCACACACATCCACGCCCGAGGCAGGACTCGAACTTGCGATCGTAGCGGTCGCGCGATTCCGGACTGTAGCTCCTAGAACCGCTCGGCCACCCCGGCCAGCGTATGTGCATATCGCTGTGTACCTTGGGCACTTCAGTGTATTTCAGTTCAGAGTTGCGAAAGAATTATGATAATATAAGGAAATAATAATTACGTTTTTTAAAATACCCAGTGTTGCACAGGTGAATCGTTTTGATGCTTTCATGACTCCTCTATAGCCAGTTTGGTCAGCCACTCTGTATCACACTTCTCATTTCCTGTTCCCATTCCCAGTGTGCAAACGAAGTACAGGGTGTTTCAAAAATGACCGGTATATTTGAAACGGCAATAAAAACTAAACTAGCAGCGATAGAAATACACCGTTTGTTGCAATATGCTTGGGACAACAGTACATTTTCAGGCAGACAAACTTTCGAAATTACAGTAGTTACAATTTTCAACAACAGATGGCGCTGCGGTCTGGGAAACTCTATAGTACGATATTTTCCACATATCCACCATGCGTAGCAATAATATGGCGTAGTCTCTGAATGAAATTACCCGAAACCTTTGACAACGTGTCTGGCGGAATGGCCTCACATGCAGATGAGATGTACTGCTTCAGCTGTTCAATTGTTTCTGGATTCTGGCGGTACACCTGGTCTTTCAAGTGTCCCCACAGAAAGAAGTCACAGGGGTTCATGTCTGGCGAATAGGGAGGCCAATCCACGCCGCCTCCTGTATGTTTCGGATAGCCCAAAGCAATCACACGATCATCGAAATATTCATTCAGGAAATTAAAGACGTCGGCCGTGCGATGTGGCCGGGCACCATCTTGCATAAACCACGAGGTGTTCGCAGTGTCGTCTAAGGCAGTTTGTACCGCCACAAATTCACGAAGAATGTCCAGATAGCGTGATGCAGTAATCGTTTCGGATCTGAAAAATGGGCCAATGATTCCTTTGGAAGAAATGGCGGCCCAGACCAGTACATTTTGAGGATGCAGGGACGATGGGACTGCAACATGGGGCTTTCCGGTTCCCCATATGCGCCAGTTCTGTTTATTGACGAAGCCGTCCAGGTAAAAATAAGCTTCGTCAGTAAACCAAATGCTGCCCGCATGCATATCGCCGTCATCAATCCTGTGCACTATATCGTTAGCGAATGTCTCTCGTGCAGCAATGGTAGCGGCGCTGAGGGGTTGCCGCATTTGAATTTTGTATGGATAGAGGTGTAAACTCTGGCGCATGAGACGATACGTGGACGTTCGCGTCATTTGGACCGCAGCTGCAACACGGCGAACGGAAACCCGAGGCCGCTGTTGGATCACCTGCTGCACTAGCTGCGCGTTGCCCTCTGTGGTTGCCGTACGCGGTCGCCCTACCTTTCCAGCACGTTCATCCATCACGTTCCCAGTCCGTTGAAATTTTTCAAACAGATCCTTTATTGTATCGCTTTTCGGTCCCTTGGTTACATTAAACCTCCGTTGAAAACTTCGTCTTGTTGCAACAACACTGTGTTCTAGGCGGTGGAATTCCAACACCAGAAAAATCCTCTGTTCTAAGGAATAAACCATGTTGTCTACAGCACACTTGCACGTTGTGAACAGCACACGCTTACAGCAGAAAGATGACGTACAGAATGGCGCACCCACAGAATGCGTTGTCTTCTATATCTTTCACATCACTTGCAGCGCCATCTGTTGTTGAAAATTGTAACTACTGTAATTTCGAAAGTTTGGCAGCCTGAAAATGTACTGTTGTCCCAAGCATATTGCAACAAACGGTGTAATTCTATCGCTGCTCGTTTAGTTTTTATTGCCGTTTCAAATATACCGGTCATTTTTGAAACACCCTGTAGAAACACCGCCCACAAGTTGCTACAAAAGTTGTCCGCTGAGGGTCGATACTGGGGGCAAAGTTCTGCAATTCGGCATTTCGTGTGCGTGGAACAACAAAGCGCACGCCGGTTACGATCTACTCCTCGCTTTGGGGTCCTCTGTAGAGCTCACATCAAAGCAGCCGCTATCGCTTTTCGTAACAAAGAATGAAATTTCATCGCGTTCAAATTATCTTCTGAGTTATCGGTAAAGGCTTCTAATCTCTTAATGGCTCCAGACTTGCGCATCTGCTTTCAACAACACACTAAGCGAGTTTACTACTTTTGCTATTTTTAGTTATTATTTACGGCTTTGCTGACACCGTATACATTTTACTCCAATTAGTGCAACAGAGAACTTAATAAGGCTGTAAAATAATGACGGCAAATGCAAGAATGGAATGGTTTTTATCTAAAGCAAGTCCGTGCCGACAGTTCAGACGGAGGATATGGGAAATTTGTCATCAGATAGTATCATGTTGCGTAGCTCAAAGAAGGAAGGCAGGCAGCTGCCGTTCACAGATATCATGATATTCTCTTCATAGTTCCTGACGTCAAAGATAGCTTTCAACTCCACGAAGTTTTCTCTAGCCGTATAGTTTTTTTAAAAAAAAAAATATTATTCTGTGGCATGCGAAAAGAACGAAATAACAAATTTTGAAGAGTCAATCCTTTGAAAAGTACTGCAGTAAAATACTTTTTCTGAGAATCAAGGTACTGAATACATTATAGCTATAAGAAAGTTAACAAAATGGAATATTTTGTACAAAAAGTATTCATCCATTCATTTTTCGTAAGATCTGGAATGGGTAAGCAGGGCACATGGGCTGCTGGAGTGAGATGCTGACCCCATTTGAGAGTAAAAAATTTATTTTCGCCATGTTAATTGAAAACGATAATTGGTAATAACACAATGATTAATTAATATTTGCAAATCGCGGTGATCTAAATGGATTATTCACCTGTATAAAAGCAAAGAGAATAATTCAAACAATTTTTACAGAAACAGCCTTGTGCCCCCCATTTTAAATTAATAAAGAAATTACTTTACACAAATATAACGTAACTACAGATCTGAGCTCACTAGTCGATTATCAAGCCTTGTGAATATGGAAAATAACAGTTTGGAAAAGGTATTCGGTTTCAGAAAATACTGAAGTAGCAAGCTCTCATAAATACGTGAATTGACTATTATGGTAAACATTCGGCAATATGATGTTATGAAGGATCTACACGGGAATCAGCACATTCTCGACGTTTGGCGTTCACATCGGCCGCTCGTCTAAAATCCGTGCCCGTGAGCTCAAGTGACAACAACAGGCTGGAGGGCCTGCGCACATCAATAACGGCTTCTAGAACATACACTAAAACCGACAGCCAAGTACTGGGTAGCACCAAAAGCAGGAAGAGATGTTGAACGTTACTATGTGTCAACCGCATTTACTACTGTAGCAATAGTTCATGACACAATCTCAAATGACGTGAAATTTCACTAGATACATTTATAAAACACAACTAATTCACGGCGACAATGACCAGACAATCAGCACACAAACTTCAATACAAAAGCACCGCTTGACGGCGCAAAATTGTTTCTTTTATAGCGGCCAACCAAAAGGAAGTTGGCTATACCTCAGCATTCGAGACAGACATGAATCTTAAACGGAGCCTGTGTTGACCGTAGACTACTTCCGCACTCCATTTCCGCTCGCCGCCAGATTCAGGCGAAATATTTTCTTTTGTTGCATTTACAGCCTGAAAACATGGTTAAAATTATAAAAATTAAGATTTAGTAAGTTTCGGCTTTGCAGTTATTACTCGTCTGAGCGTAGAGCTGACTACGTTCCTCCCATTATTCATGAAGAGCTTGTTTTAAGTATTACTTGTTACAGATTTGTCTTTTCCTGATGTTCTCCTCCAGCAGCTTCCATAGACATTCAGTATTATTAATATCTGGGCTGTGGCGGGGGATTCTGAGGTGTTTCCCTGTATTGTACAAGAGCCACTTCCTCATATTCCAGCCGTCGCTGTCGTACTGAAAGATGTATTTTCCTTGAAGCCCTAATTTCTCTGCAATACCATTTAGATTTCCTTTGAAACGTTAATATACATTTTTTATTCGATCGCACCCTATGTAAAATATAGTTTTCCAATTCACGCAGTAGTCACAACCTTCCCTCCCTCTCTCTCTCTCTCTCTCTCTCTCTCTCTCTCTCTCTCTCTCTCTTACTCACACACACACACACACACACACACACACACACACACACCATCAGGAAATCCTCACCGTGTTTCACCCTGGGTACGAGGTTCTGCGATAACATCTCGATGTTTATCTTAAGTCGCACCGTTCGCCTGCCATCAGAAAGGAATAAATTACGTCTAGCTTCCAGACATATCAAAACTGTGTGTCGATCTGACACCCGAAGTTGAGACTGTTCCCTCGCACGGGCAATTGCTGTATCAACGTAGCTACTCCCAGCTCGCCTCACGACACGTCCTCACGGATTTAGTTGGGCCAGTGCCTCGTCTCTTATCTTCCGAACTGCTGTTGTTGTTGTAGCCTTCATTCCAGAGAGCGGTTTGAGGCAGCTCTCCATGTTACTCTATCCTGTGCAAGCTTCTTCATATCCGAGACTGCAACCTACATCCTTCTCCATGTGTTTAGTGTGATGATGCGTTGGTCTCTCTCTACGATTTTTTACCCTCCGCGCTTTCCTCCAATACTAAATTAACGATCCCTTGTTGCCTCAAAACGTCTCCTACCAACCGATCACTTTTTCTAGTCAACCTCTGCCACAAATTCCTCTTCTCCCCAATACTATTCAGTACCTCCTCATTAGTTACGTGATATACCCATCTAATGTTCAGCATTCTTCTCTAGCACCACACTTCGAAAGATTCTATTCTCTTCTTGTCTAAACTATTTGTGCCCATGTTTCACTTCCATACAGGGCTACACTCCATACAAATACTTTCAGAATCGACTTCCAGCCACTTAAATCTACTTCCTGACACTCAAACCTATATTCAATGTTAACAAATATCTCTTCTTCAGAAACGCTTTCCTTGCCATTGCCAGTCTACATTTTATATCCTCTCTACTTCGACCATCATCAGTTATTTTGCTCTCCAAATAACAAAAGTCATTTACTACTTTAGGTGTCTCATTTCCTCATCTAATTCCCTCTGCATCACCTGATTTAATTCGACTACATTTCATTATCCTCGATTTGCTTTTGTCGATGTTCATCTCATATCCTTCAAATGGTTCAAATGGCTCTGAGCACTATGCGACTAAACTTCTGAGGTCATCAGTCGCCTAGAACTTAGAATTAATTAAACCTAACTAACCTAAGGACATCACACACATCTATGCCCGAGGCAGGATTCGAACCTGCGACCGTAGCGGTCGCCCGGTTCCAGACTGTAGCGCCTAGAACCGCACGGCCACTCTTGCCGGCCATATCCTCCTTTCAAGAAATTCCGTTCAACTGTTCTTCCAGGTCCTTTGCTGTCTCCGACAGAATAACAATGTCATCGGCAAACCTCAAAGTCTTTATATCTTATCCATGGATTTTAATTACTACTACAGTTTTTTTCTTTTGTTTCCTTTACTGCTTGCTCAACATACAGATTGAATAACATCGGAGGCTACAACCTCATCTCACTCCTTTCTCAACCACAGCTTCCCTTTCGTGCCCCTCGACTCTTACAACTGCCACCTGATTTCAATACAAATTGTAAACAGCCTTTCGCGCCCTATATTTGACCCCTGCCAGCTTCAGAATTTGGAAGAGAGTCAACATCGTCAAAAGCTAAGTCTACAAATGATAGCAAAGTAGATTTGCCTTTCCTTAATCTAAGATACGTCGTAGGGTCAGTTTTGACTCACGTGTTCCAACATTTCTACGGAATCCAAACTGATCTTCCCCGAAGTCGGCTTCTACCAGTTTTTCCATTCATCAGTAAGAAATTCGTGTTAGTATTTTGCAGCTGTGACTAATTAAACTGATAGTTCAGTGATTTTCACACCTGTCAACACTTGCTTTCTTTCCTAACTACTACTATCTAAAACTACAGCATCTCCACAATGTCCTGTCTTACGGGAGTACTTGTCCCACATTTTTCGCTGGAGAAGTTCTGTGAAGTATGCGAGGCAGTAGTTGAGGTACTGGCAGAAGTAAAACGTATGAGGACGGTCGTGAATCTTGGTTGAGTGGCTAAGTTGGTACAGCATTTGCCTGCGAAAGGCAAAGGTCCCGAATTCGAGCCTCGATCCGGCAAACCTTATTAGTCTGCCAGGAAATTTCATATCACCGCACACTCAGCTGCACAGTGAAAAATTCAAACTATGTAATACATACTTTCATCAGAAAATATTGCCCTATTCCAGAAGTCTTCCTCCTTCGATCTACGTTCCTGTGCACCATCAAGACGTGTGTTCTGATTCTGTACTTGGACCCAAAGTTTATTGCGATCTACCTGGTCTTTATATCCGCAATTCTTGCAGGTATTTCTGTGTTGGCACGTAAAGTCCAATATAGGAGCGCTGATTTTAGGATTTTTCTTCATTTGCATCCAATTTCACGTCCGCATCGATCAGACATAGTGGGCGTCCAGTCTGTAGCTAGTTTCTCAATGTTTTGGTTCTGGAAAAGCGAGTTATTGTCGACTGAACTGTCGATCTAGCTGTGCCGACTACCTTAGCTACCTCGTAATGGCATTTGCACTGACGATGCAGGCGCAAAGTAAGTTTTTTTTACAGCACGTCCCGGTGTCGATCAAAACAACAACAGGTGGTAGAAGCAGTGGTTGTGGACTATTGGCATTCGAATTTGCCGAAGGTCAGCTTTAAAGTTTCAACCTTGTGCGTAAATTTTAGACATACTCTGATGGCAGACAAGTAATTTATCAAGCAGCTTTTGTATGAAATTTTCTTTTTGTTAACCTTGATATCATTATGAAATTATTATGTTTCCGAGGCAATGGCTGTTTAGATTTTGCATTCGCTGCTTTTCACGTTACACAAATTTCATAAATAATGCACAGCTACATGAACATACACTGGATTCAGAGGTAAAACAATAGCAAAGTACATGCCGACAGATCGGAGAGAGAATATAGATGTTTGGGAGCAGATGCTATTATGTGGCGTACCTGAAATAAGAACGATAGACAATCGCGGTTCCCGGTACATTTAAACGATCTTCATAGAGTGTGTGACGCTAAACATAGCTCTATACACAGGAAAAGGCCGTTCGCGGAAGCATCATATATTGCCACCTTGCCACCTTGCACACACTGTAGTTCCAGCGCCTAGCTGAGTGCAGGCTTCCTTTACCTATGACAATGTGTTTTCTTAAGGGCATGCAAAAATTTAACAGGGCATAGAGTATGCCCAACTGAATAATTTGAGGTAGGGAACCTGGTGTCGGAGAACAGGGCTTAAGGAGACATGGTAATCTTGTCTGCTGCTTTGTCTAGCATCACTGTTTTCCATCTTATTTACAACTTACATGCATGCAGATTTACACTTACTCTGCTGTTTATTTACATGTACATTCTTTTTCCTGCAAGGGAACGGAGAGGACGGGCCTGATTACTAGGAAGTATTACTTGGTCGCTGGATTGGAAGGACTGGTCGTATTCCATGGCATGCGAGGTCGCCTGACCTGGATCCCCTTGGTTATTTCCTATGGTATATATAAAGTCGGCAACGGCCTTGCCGCAGTGGTTGCACCGGTTCCCGTGACATCACCGAAGTTAAGCGCTGTCGGGTGTGGTCGGCACTTGGATGGGTGACCATCCAGGCCGCCATGAGCTGTTACCATTTTTCGGGGTTCACTGAGCCTCGTGATGCCAATTAAGGAGCTACTCGACCGAATAGTAGAGGCTTCGGTCAAGCGGTGTGCTGACCCCACGCCCCTCCGATCCACATCCTCCACTGAGGACGACACGGCGGTCGGATGGTCCCGGTAGGCCACTCGTGGCTGAAGACTGAGTTCTAATTTCTAAAGTCACTTGCGTATGAGACGTCAGTGAACTCGGAGATGGAATTAGTTGCCAGAACTGTAGCTGCCAGTGTGTGATTCGAAACACACCAAGGATGTTTGTCAGGGTGCGTCAGGATCTTTTTCGCCGATGTCATGCTTCCATTACGGTTAATGGCCGTCAGTTTCAGCACATCTTGTAAGATACAAATGCTTCAAATGGTTCTGAGCACTATGGGACTTAACATCTTAGGTCATCAGTCCCCTAGAACTACTTAAACCTAAATAACCTAAGGACATCACACACATCCATGCCCGAGGCAGGATTCGAACCTGCGACCGTAGCGGTCACGCGGTTCCGGACTGCAGCGCCTAGAACCGCACGGCCGCCCCGGCCGGCTTTTAAGATACAGAACAGATGCTACGCTCCTTGTGTCAGTGAGAGTATTTGCAGTTAACTGTAACTAATTTAAATAAAAAAGTACACAACAATGTGATTTAATTCCTATTACATGCTTAAGCTGACATCTCCGATCCTATTGATAATTGTCTGATCTACACTCCTGGAAATGGAAAAAAGAACACATTGACACCGGTGTGTCAGAGCCTCCATACTTGCTCCGGACACTGCGAGAGGGCTGTACAAGCAATGATCACACGCACGGCACAGCGGACACACCAGGAACCGCGGTGTTGGCCGTCGAATGGCGCTAGCTGCGCAGCATTTGTGCACCGCCGCCGTCAGTGTCAGCCAGTTTGCCGTGACATACGGAGCTCCATCGCAGTCTTTAACACTGGTAGCATGCCGCGACAGCGTGGACGTGAACCGTATGTGCAGTTGACAGACTTTGAGCGAGGGCGTATAGTGGGCATGTGAGAGGCCGGGTGGACGTACCGCAGAATTGCTCAACACGTGGGGCGTGAGGTCTCCTCAGTACATCGATGTTGTCGCCAGTGGTCGGCGGAAGGTGCACGTGCCCGTCGACCTGGGACCGGACCGCAGCGACGCACGGATGCACGCCAAGACCGTAGGATCCT
Organism: Schistocerca serialis cubense; assembly: GCF_023864345.2. NCBI lineage: Eukaryota > Metazoa > Arthropoda > Insecta > Orthoptera > Acrididae > Schistocerca > Schistocerca serialis. Next base: position 215,187,487 of record NC_064647.1, on the reverse strand, counting down.
ACGCAGTGCCGTAGGGGACCGCACCGCCACTTCCCAGCAAATTAGGGACACTGTTGCTCCTGGGGTATCGGCGATGACCATTCGCAACCGTCTCCATGAAGCTGGGCTACGGTCCCGCACACCGTTAGGCCGTCTTCCGCTCACGCCCCAACATCGTGCAGCCCGCCTCCAGTGGTGTCGCGACAGGCGTGAATGGAGGGACGAATGGAGACGTGTCGTCTTCAGCGATGAGAGTCGCTTCTGCCTTGGTGCCAATGATGGTCGTATGCGTGTTTGGCGCCGTGCAGGTGAGCGCCACAATCAGGACTGCATACGACCGAGGCACACAGGGCCAACACCCGGCATCATGGTGTGGGGAGCGATCTCCTACACTGGCCGTACACCACTGGTGATCGTCGAGGGGACACTGAATAGTGCACGGTACATCCAAACCTTCATCGAACCCATCGTTCTACCATTCCTAGACCGGCAAGGGAACTTGCTGTTCCAACAGGACAATGCACGTCCGCATGTATCCCGTGCCACCCAACGTGCTCTAGAAGGTGTAAGTCAACTACCCTGGCCAGCAAGATCTCCAGATCTGTCCCCCATTGAGCATGTTTGGGACTGGATGAAGCGTCGTCTCACGCGGTCTGCACGTCCAGCACGAACGCTGGTCCAACTGAGGCGCCAGGTGGAAATGGCATGGCAAGCCGTTCCACAGGACTACATCCAGCATCTCTACGATCGTCTCCATGGGAGAATAGCAGCCTGCATTGCTGCGAAAGGTGGATATACACTGTACTAGTGCCGACATTGTGCATGCTCTGTTGCCTGTGTCTATGTGCCTGTGGTTCTGTCAGTGTGATCATGTGATGTATCTGACCCCAGGAATGTGTCAATAAAGTTTCCCCTTCCTGGGACAATGAATTCACGGTGTTCTTATTTCAATTTCCAGGGGTGTATATATGTGCCGCCGTATTCGCAAATGACACCATTCACACCCACACGTCTTTAACAGGGCTCAGTATATGACGTATCATGTCTCTGCAGCACGCGTCCTAATTTGCTGCTGATTTCCCCACAGTATGGCAAGAGAGCAGCTAGCTTGACTTCTTCAGCCGATTCACAAGGCGTGTTTTTTCATTGACATCTGAAAGCGTTTGCAATGTCTCTCTTGCTAGAGACCATTGTTCCGGTCCACCCATCTATACAGGTTAGAAAATTCGCACAGTCACAGAGCATCGTACCGAGCTCAAGCTTGACAAGTCGATTGAGGCTAAACACTGCCAGGGAAACGGACACAAGGTATAGTTTGAAAACACGGGAGTCTTGGCTCATGTATCAATATACTCGAATTCTCTTTTGGGCCGGTGTGGCCGTGCGGTTCTAGGCGCTTCAGTCTGGAACCGCGGGACCGCTAAGGTCGCAGGTTCGAATCCTGCCTCGGTTGTTTAGGTTTAAGTAGTTCTAAGTTCTAGAGGACTGATGACGTTAGATGTTAAGTCCCATAGTGCTCAGAGCCATTTTAACCATTTTCTCTTTTGGGGACGCAGGAGCGGCAGTTTCAAACATGCCGCCGCCACTTCGCGCCTCCTGACGTCAGCCGGTCCCGCTGCGTAGGCTGCTGTGAGCTGCCCAACTCACCCTCCCACGCACCCGTCCCTTCGGCTCTCTCTGTTCGGTGACAGCGGCCGCAATCCCGCGTGTATACGCAAAATAACGAGCCATCCCCGGCGGTTAGTGGGTTTACTAGTGACCCTGATGGCCTGGATGATCACCGAAAGCTCGAGAATATTATTCAAATAGACGCAGCTTGAAATCCGATGAGATCTTATTCAGACAGGGTCGCCGTGAAAGATTCCGAGGATACTGAAAATTGTGAAAATTAAAATGTGACAACGGCATGTATTTACAAGTCCGATAGAGGGAAACACTGGAGTAGCGTCTTTGATCATAATCAAGACGGCTTCAAACCCGGGTTTGAATCCCGCCGCTGCTTAAATTTTGATTAATAATCAGCCTTGGCGGCCGGCATAAGAAGTCACCCTCACTCTGCCAATGGTCTTGTCAATGAGGGTGGAGGAGCGGACAGACTTTAAGGGCACACTCTTGTCCTCGGGGTGACAAACTGGCGTGAGAAACTGCCGCCTAAAGGCGAAATAACCAGTAATTATCAACGGCATCAGGATGCAGAACGCGACGGAAACCACTTCCCTAAAGAAAAAAATGGTTCAACTGGCTCTGAGCACTATGGGACTTAACATCGATGGTCATCAGTCCCCTAGAACTTAGAACTACTTAAACCTAACTAACCTAAAGACATCACACACATCCATGTCCGAGGCAGGATTCGAACCTGCGACCGTAGCAGTCACGCTTCCCTAAAGACACGTAACGTGCATCCACAAAACATGTTGCCTGTAATCGAAGAAGAGTCACGATGATCTCTCCATTGGCAAAAGATTTCGGAATAGTCCGCCATTCGGACCTCCAGGAGGGGACTGCCAAGGAGGAGCTTAACATGAGAAAAAAATTGGATAATCAACGAAAGGATAACGTTCTACGAGTCGGGGCGTGGAATGTCACAAGTTTGAATGTGATAGGGAAACTAGAAACCGCAAAGGGAAATGCAAAGGCTCAGGCTAGATATAGTACGGGTCAGTGAAGTGAAGTGGAAAGAATTCAAGGATTTCTATTCATATGAATGTATGGTAATATCAACTTCAGCAGAAAATAGTATAAGGGGAGTAGGATTCATTATGAATAGGAAGGTAGGACAGAGAATGTGTTATTGTAAACAATCCAGTGATAACGTTGTTCTTATCAGACTCGGCAGCAAACCAGCACCGACAACGATGGTTCAGGTATATATACCGAAGTCGCAAGCTGAATACGAAGAGGTAGAGAAAGTGTATGAGTATGTTTAAAGGGTAATACAATACATAATGGCAGATGAAAATTTAACTGTCATGGAAGACTACAATGCAGTTGTAGGGGAAGGAGTAGAAGAAAAGGTTACCGGAGAATATGGGCTTGCGACAAGGAATGGAAGAGGAGGAAGACTAATTGAGTTCTGTAACAAGTTTAAGCTGGTAATAGCGAATACCCTTTTCAAAAATCACAAGAGGAAGAGGAATACTTGGAAAAGACCGGGTGATACGGGAAGATTTCTGTTAGGTTACATCATGGTCAGACAGAGATTCCGAAATCAGATACTGGATTTTAAGGCGTATCCAGAAGCAGACATAGACTCAGATCACAATATAGTAGTGATGAAGAGTAGGCTGAAGTTCAAGACATTAGTCAGGTAGAATCAATACGCAAAGATGAGGCACACAGAAGTACTAAGGAATGACGATATACGCTTGAAGTTCTCTAAGGCTATACATACAGTAATAGGGAATAGCTCAGTAGGCAGTACAGTTGAAGAGGAATCTACATTTCTAAACAGGGCCATCACAGAAGCTGGGAAGGAAAACATAGGTACAAAAAAGGTAATTGCGAAGAAACCATGAGTATAGAAGAAATACTTCAATTGATCGATGAAAGGAGGAAGTACAAAAATGTTCCGGGAAACTCAAGAATAGAGTAATACAAGTCACTGAGGAATGAAATAACTGGAAGTGCAGAGAAGCTAGGACGAAGTGGCTGCAGGAAAAATGTGAAGACATTGAAAAAGGAATGACTGTCGGAAGGACAGACTCAGCATACAGGAAAGTCAAAACAACCTTCGGTGACATTAAAACCAAGGATGATAACATTAAGAGTGCAACGGCAATTCCACTGGTAAATACAAAGGAGAGACCGGATAGTTGGAAGGAATATATTGAAAGCCTCTACGAGGGGTAAGACTTGTCTGATGTGACAGGGGAAGAAACAGGAGTCAATTTAGAAGAGATAGGTAGTCAGTAATTAGAAATTAAAAGAGCTTTGGAATACGTAAGATCAAATAAGGCAGAAGGTGTGGATAACAGTGTATCAGAATTTGTAAAATCATTATGGGGTGTGGCAACATAACGACTATTCACGTTTGTGTGTAGCATTTAGTATTCTCGAGACATAGCATTTGACTTTCGGAAAAGCATCATCCACACAATTCCGAAGGCGGCAAGAGCTGAGATGTGAGAGAATTACCGCACAATCAGCTTAACAGCTCATGCATTCAAGTTGCTTACAAGAGTAATATACAGAAGAATGGAAAAGAAAATTGAGGATGTGCTGTATGACGATCAGTTTGGCTTTAAGAACGGTAAATGCGTTAGAGAGGCAATTCTGACGTTGCGGTTAATAATAGAAGCAAGACTAAAGTAAAATCAAGACACGTTCATAGCATTTGTCGACCTGGAAAAACCGTTCGACAGTGTAAAATGGTGCAAGGTGTTCGAAATTCTAAGCAAAGAAGGGGTAAGTTGTAGGGAGAGACGGGGCGCATCCAATATGTACAACAACCCAGAGGGAATAATAACAGTGGATGAAAATGAACGAAGTGCTCATTTTAAAAAGCGTGTAACAGAAGGATGTAGTTTTCGCCCCTATTGTTCCAACTCTATATCGAGGAAGCAATGGCGGAAATAAAAGAAAGTTACAGAAGTGGAATTGAAATTCAAGATGAAAGAATATCAATGAATCGATTCGCAGATGACATTGATATCCTGAGTGAAAGTGAAGAAGAATTACATGATTCGCTGATTGGAATGAACAGTCTAATGACTACGGACTATGGATTGAGAAGTAGTAGAAATAATAACAGCGAGAAACTTAACATCAGGACTGATGTTCACGAAGTAGTTGAAGTTAAGTAATTCTGCTACTAGGCAGTAAAATAATCAATGACAGACGGAGCGAAGTGGAGATCAAAAGCAGACTAGCAATGGCAATATGGGATTCCTGAACAAGAGAAGCCTACTAATATCAAATGTCGGCCTTAATTTGAGGAAGGAATATCTGAGAATGTACGACTGGAATGCAGCATTGTAGAGAAACATGGACTGTGGGAAACCGGAACAGAAGAGAATCGAAGCATTTGAGATGTGATGCTACAGACGAAAGTTGAAAATTATATGAACTGATAAAATAAGGAATGAGGGGATTCTGCGCAATGTCGGAGAGGAAAGGAATGTGTGGGAAACACTGAAAAGGAAATGGGACAGGATGATAGGAGATCTTTTAAGACATGAGATAATGACTTCCGTGGTACTAGAGGGAGCTGGAGAGGGCAAAAACTGTAGAGGAAGACAGAGATTGGAATACATTCAGCAAATAACTGAAGACGTAGGTTGCAAGTGCTATTCCGAGATGAAGAGATTAGCACAGGAGAGGAATTCGTGGCGGGTCGCATCAAACAAGTGAAAAGACTGATGACCAAAAAAAAAAAAGAGGGAAATGCTTGGTTGTGGAGTTCAAGGTTCAAGTACCTCTCCCAATCACGACTTAAATAGTGTCGTGACATCGTCTTGCCCTAACGTTCGAACACATTCGTACTCGTTATCACCAGACGAAGTGTTGGTTTGATGCCCTGGATAACCGATGAGTAGAGACAGAATGCAAGGTGCAGGTGGTAAGTCAGCAGAGTCTGTACAGTTTTATGCAGTTGTAGCCCAGTGATACGGATAAGTTCCAGCGCTGTGGCCGAACTGGAGCTTTTTGTTAGTCACGTTGATGGGGTGTGAGTAACAGCGCTTCATCTCCTTACCTTGTCATGACTGTAACGAAGTCAGTTTGTTGAGCAGACTCGTCTGCTTCACAAGTATCTTTTGCAGGGGCAATAAATGAGCAAAAAGGATGGACTCGGCACTTCGCCTGAAGAACATAAGTAGGAAATTCGTCGAAACGTTGCGACAGCACGAACCCCGAACTCACGTGATAACTGGAAAAGAGTTCCTCAATGAGGCTCGCCAAGAAAGTCTGTGTGGAGTGGCGGGTAAATTATCTGAATTGTCGTTGCTTTGGTTACGTCGTTATCAAAAGACCGTTAAACATCCTATGTGTGCTTTAGACAAGTGTTTCTTTACCGTTTACAAGAGCCTGGAAACTATTTTTGAGGTCAGCCAGAAAGCTACGCAGGTCTTACTGACCATAATTTCTAGCCTACAAGTCCACATCACTCTTTGTACACACTGATAGAAAATGTGCCTACTTACTATTGACTCAGCGGCACGAAGAACTGTGATTATAAATAAAAGTTTTGAGTTTTAATTGCTTGATATGGTCAGTAAAAGTTCGCACGCACAAAATACAAGTCTTAGTATTCTATCGGGAATAGCGCTATTAACAGTTCAGAGGCGACCTCTATGAGAAGTTGTACGTAAAATGGACTATCACCCTAACTTCTGATCACCAAAAGTTAATCGCTCGTCTTAGAAGTGGAAAATAACTCGCCACTCACCACGAAGTTTCATCAACATTACGGGCGCGGATGGAGGGTCTTCACACTGCCTCTCTGGTCGCATTTATAACTGGACACAGCTGCTACCAACCCTCCTAGGCACAGGTAGTAATATCGAAATGGACCCATTCTCGAACACGTATTAATTAATAGCTGTATCGTTTAACAATTTACAATCGTCTTAAATTTTTTCATATATAGAAATATATATAGAATATAGACAGAATATATAATATATAGAATATATATATAGAATATAGAATATATATATATATATATATATATATATATATATATATATCGCCTAAGTGCGCATCAGTTACTAAAAAGTTTGAAGTCTACTACACTTGAACGCTGCCGGCTAGACATTTTAGAATGGAATCGACAGTAGAACGTTACCTCTGAACTGCCTCTTTACGATTGCACGTAATCATTGTTATTTACAATGTAGTCTTGAAAATTGGTACAGCTGTATTATTGCATGAATGTAATCGAACGCTATAACCGGAAGTTTCTCTTACAATAACAAATGATATTTAATCTATCACGAATAAGGACGCTTCCATTCCAAAATTAGTTTTTAGTATATAACTTGAATACTATTAGAGGTAGGTTATTGGCATCACGTAATTAATGCTTTCATGTCAATCTGAGGCTACATACGAATTATCATCTCTCTGAATATAATAATTAGCGCCAAAATATTTCACTGATCAAGTTGAAACTTGTAACTTTTGTCACATACACTTGCATTTCTGAACAATTTGTAGCTTATTTATCCATTTGATCATTCTGTGACTTTACATTATTGACACGGTCTGATGAAGTTTGGAAGAGTTATTTTAATTTTTAATTTCAGTCTTACATGATGGTGCAATACCTTATACGTTAAGCACAGGCGCTGTTAGTAGAGAACTGGGGTAAGCCCAGTACACATTCTCGTCCCCGTATCTCTTACAATGACATAGCGCTTGTTTCGCCTCACCTGTATTCATAACTCCGACAATTTTTCTACTTTCTTGTGAAACGTTCGTTCCATAGAACTGATTGCACACTGGATGAACCACAACGCCTAAGCATAGGTCAAATGAATTCTGAGTCAATACGTTCACTGAGCGTGTTTTCCTGCAGTCGTCTGATACTGATTCTTACAGCGTACACCACTGCCTGAACTGATACTCTGTTCTCTCTCCAAGCACTCAGCGGTGTATCCGGTGCGAAACAGCCCGATTCTTTTTATCAGCTTGGAGTAAAAGGCGTTGTGTGGCAGTGTGGAGGGGGATTCTGTGGGATAGGGGCGAGAGTCGTGAAGGGGAACTCTTCGAAAAACGTCCCAGGCGAGATGCACCTGTCTGCCCCTATCTAAATTCGGTGCTGATTTCCATTATTGATAGCAATGGATGCGTCAGGAAACGAGGAAGTTCAGTTAATGGACTACACCCGAAGGAGGGGGGGGGGGGAGGATAGGGGGAGGGGAGAGAGGTAGGAATGGGTTCTGGATTATGGTGCCAGCAAAGCAGTTTATCTGAAGAAACGTTCCACACCTCTTTTATCAAAGAGGGCGTTAAAAATTGCATATTTTCCGTAATGTAGCCCTGTAACACTGCCAGCAACAACAATTGCAGCCACATGTTTGGTAACATTGCCGACGTCTGATGGCCGACAGCACATTTTTTAGCCAGAAGTGTCCACGTGGGTCACACTTCGGCTACGAAATGGACGAAAGCGTGGTCGTGTGAATACCGCTCTCCTGCATTTGCATCTCACAAGAATAAAAGTTGCCACTAAAAAGGAAAACTGTTCTTCGTTGATGCGTTCGTCCTTAAATGAGTGCGCTGCTTCCGAAACTTTAACTGGGTACATACCATTTGAAAAACAGTTAAAGAGGATTTACAATGTTCATTTGAAAACAATTTGCCAGATAAACTGAGACCAATACGAATATTCCAGTTACAACGAAACTTCAATTGTAGCTGCAGATGATTCATACAGAAGTTTGACGTGCCCCTACAATTTGTTGCTTTATTTCTCATTGCTATGCTTCTTGGTAATAAGACTTCGCAACGTTTTGGTTAGTGACTCAAGACACTGATTCCGGAAGTTTACAATTAAAATCTTATCTTTATGTTAATATGTTATTGTAGTTACCGTTACTGTAACAGAAGTGTGTATTTTATTAATTCGTTACACGCATGACCAGAGTTATGGGACGTCAGAAGCAATGTATACAAAGACTGCAATAGTAAGAAGACAGTTGGTATTTTTAGGCAACCTAGCGATCCATCGTTACAACCGTTGAAAAATTAATGGTTCAAATGGCTCTGAGCACTATGGGACTTAACAGCTGTGGTCATCAGTCCCCTAGAACTTAGAACTACTTAAACCTAAATAACCTAAGGACTTCACACACATCCATGCCCGAGGCAGGATTAGAACCTGCGACCGTAGCAGTCGCGCGGTTCCGGACTGCGCGCCTAGAACCGCTAAAAATTAATGGGTATCACGCAAGAGAAGGATGACAATTCTCAAAGCGAACCCAATTTTATTTGATATGGAGCGGCATAATAACAGCACGCAGAAAGAAATTAAAAATTTAGTTGACAACGTAAGAGAAAATAATTGCAATGATCAACAAACGGTTTGTATGGGACTCACTGTTTTGTACATCAGGAGAACTCTGTGCTCAGATTGCGAGTATGGACCACGTGATAAAATTAGTGGTACAAAGAGTTCAAAGGCCACACACATCATCATTTGGCAACAGGTTTTGATGGATTTCAATGAAGAGTAAGGGGACGTTACACATTGTTGCGAAGTATGTTGGTTAAGTCAAGCGGCATGCCCGGAAGGATTTTTCAAATTAACATATTCTATTGCTGAAGTTTTGAATTAGGGAGGAAAGCAGGAACGAAAGGTGGAACTTCTGGAATGGGTTGCAGACCACGAATGTCCAGTGGACTTTACTGAACACTACCCTCACTAAATATTGCAAGGTGAGTGACAACTTACCTCTGATTCCATAACGGTGAATTTAAAAAGGAAATCGCATTATGGAAGCGGCAACTTCTGATAAAGAATACTGTCCACTTTCCTAAGTGCACTGGAGTTGAAGAAAACGCTTATTTTGAATAATTATCTGTGCCGTTGAAATAATTACAGTAGTTTTATAAACGTTTAGAGAACTCTTTCAATCTTACAGCTTCGTTAATTGTTTTCTACACCGTTTGCTGTGTCTATTGAGAGTGCTCCTGTGCATGTACAAATGTAGCTGATCTATCTGCAATGTAATTCCCGCTGAAAAGACAACGTTAAAAACGTCAAGAAGGTCTAAGTTGTTTTCGGCGTCTCCATACTGAAGCTTAAACGCGATCTGTTGTCTCGAACAATACATATGAGCGAAAGGCTTTTTTCGATCTTGTGAGAGACGAAAATATAAATTTCCTGATATTGTCTGTTTACTGAAAGTTTGCACCAGATATAAATTTTTATCGTGTTTTTAACGCGCCATAAATACATACACATTGTAAAAAACCAGCGGCAAAATGCTGCTGTCGCAGCACAGAGAATGATTTATTTACTTCAGAGAATGATTCATTTACTTCCTTAAAAGACTCTGACCACAAATTGGGGAACCTGTTGTCTCAATCCGCAACCCCCGTTCTTCACGAAAAATTATGGCATGCGGACATATTCACCTCTCTTTACTCAAATCACTGCAGATCCTTTCACCCAGTCTCTCTTTTTGTTAAGCCTTCGTCCTCAGCATCTCCCCCCCCCCCCCCACCCACCCTACTGCCACTGTCTGCAGGTGTCTCTTCCCCACTGTCCCCGTTTTCTCCCATTGATTTACAGTTTCTCCCACGGCCACTGTTCCTCTCGCACATACACTGTCTCCTTTCGTTGTTCCTTCCAACTGCTATTACCTTCATCTCCCACCATCACTGTCTCTTGCCTCTTTGTCTCCCACTAGCACTGTCTCTTCTCTCCCATACTATCACCGCCTCTCAGCTACTCTCTTTCACCCGCAAATATGTTAGTATGCCAAAATTTTTGGTGAGGAAGGTGGTGGAATGAGGCAGCTGGTTCTCCATTTTCCTGTTAGTCTTTTGAAAAGGAACATTTTCACCTGTTTTGTGCTCCAACAGGAATACTTTTCCGATCTTTCCTTCTGGGCAATACACGACCTTTTTTTTAGCCTATTTTGGTCATTCCACTGCAATTGTGAATATTATTATGTGCGTGAAGTGTCTATTATACAGAGACAACGCGTCATAATGTTTTATTGATGAAAAAATACTAACTGAAGCATAGTTTGGTAACCTAAAAGTCCTTGCGATATGTTCACTAAATCAGTTAGGACTAGATTTACGTGTTATAGGGGGTATCAAGCGCGTGTTTTACGTACGCTAATTTCGAAACTTTTGGTCTCGGGAATGGATATTGATATCGAAAAGAGTTTCAGAGTTCCCTGAGAACATCATCTTACGAGCATATCGTAAAATTTCCATTAATTGCCTGAACAGATACTATAGAAGGGACCATCCCCATAATGGGTACATTTCATACCCGAACATTATGGTTTCTTGAGTGTGTCTTGATACAGGTTTTGGAAAACGGGAAAGCAGCATTCATACCTTAATGTGTAAAGAATATACAGTTAAAATTTGAGCCATTTGCTGTGTTTAGTTGTCTACATGATTATGGTCCCAGGTTAAAAGAGGTTTAAACCTCGTTTTTGCGGTTTTATGCTTAAGCAATTTAACTCTGAAACCCTGCGTATCGGTAACAGACAACGGTATCGAAAAATGTTTCGAAGCTCCCCGAGAAAATAATCTTAAGAAAACACGATAATAATTTCGACGATACTCGTAATTGGTCCTTTTCGTACCCATAATAATAGCTCTTCTGAGTTATCTCAGAACAAATGTTACTTTTACAAGCCACCTAAACACCGTAGACAACACTTAATTCAAAGGAATCAACTGATTTGCTCAATTGGCCTGTGTTGGAGGAAGTGTGTAGTGTTTAATTTTGGTACCTTTACTGCAGGATAGCTACAGTACGCCCGTTCTTCCGATAGGTATAAAAATGTTCACTATGGCAACGGATTCATAAAATACATGACCCAATATCTCTACGACCAATAGAACCAGAGATGTGAGCCCGTAAAAAATATCCTAAACCACAGGACCGATTTTAACCACATTTGGTACACACATCACTTACAGTTTGGAAAAATCGAGGATCGAGGGGGGTGTGGGGGGATAAGAACCAGTCAGCAAGGCAGAGGTGGGGATGGCGGTGAAAGACAACTGTAGCCCACGACCCTTGAACGCCCGGATTTTATTGAGACGGTATTGGAGAATGAGAACACTTAGTGACTTGCAACAAACCTAAACTATAGCTTCAAACCTTTACGAAATTTTTGTAGCTGATTAATAACACAAAATGATGAGAGGAAAAACGATCCGCACTTAGAACATTTCCGCTACTCATGCAGTAAAACTACCGCTTCGAGCATGGTGTTTTAACTAATTACTGCTTTGCTATTAACTGTGTTTGTGAAACATTTTGCTGACAATATTCACATCTACCATTGACTGTAGCTGCAAAATTATATCATTGTACGAGGCATAGTTCGGCATATACATCACAAATGCTGAGATTGGTGATAAACTGCCGCATCTGTGTATGACGTTTAAATTCATTACTTCTTTACTACTAAATCACTTCGCAATACATTTCGCAGACAGTATAGAAATATATCACTGAATGTACCTGCAGAATTATATCATTGCTCGAAACATTTGTCAGGATATAGGTTGTCGTAAAAATTGAGGTGCGTGAAAACAGAACTGCAGCGCGAAATTCGCTGCAGATTCAGATGAAATATGTGTACAAATACGTGTAAATGTGTTAAATGTATCGGAAATACATGTGACACGTACTTACTCTGGCAAAGGTGCGGGTAAAATGTTCCTCACACACCCCTCCATAGATTTCAACCAAACTCTTTAGACATTTAACTTACTATCTGGAAAGAAATGTTCTGGGCTGCAGCTGGGGTGGTAATCGGAGGGAGAAGGTGAAGAGGAGGAGATGAGATGTAGAATTTGAACACCGACAGTGGAATGAGAAAGTGGGCAGAGAGAGGAGTAGAAAGATGTAATAGGCAGAGAAAAGGAGAGATGGGTGAAGGACGGGATAAACAGAGAGAGAGAGAGAGAGAGAGGGGGGGGGGCGGGGGAGGGAAGGGTGATGGATAGATAGAGATGGAGGAGGAGATTGGTTTAGAGGAACTGAGGAGATGGAGTAAGAGGAGGTATCAGGTAGGAGGATGAGCAGATGGATATAGAGGGGGTAGGAGCAACAATACAGAGAGAAGGGGAGGAGGAGATGGACAGGTGAGGAACGCGACAAACAAAGGGAGAAGGAGAAGACAGACTAACAGAGGCCGGGTACTCAGCCATTAATTAAATACTAGTGAGCGGTTCTGGTTGCGGTTTGCGCTGGTGACAAATCAAGCTACATGCAAGCCATCTAAGTTCCATGCTAGACTACATTACCAGGCGGAGCGTTACAGTTTGACCCTCTTTTCTCCTCTTTTCGCTTCTCCCTCTCAGAAATCATTGGTTGGTAGGCGGGGCTGCAGCTATCCACATGTGTGCACGAGCAGACTCGTGCAGAATTCTTGGCCGTCGCTGATTTACACCGAACAGCGGAGATAAATACTGCCCTACAATACGTTCTCCACACTGTATGGTCTACAACATCAACATCTCAGTAGTTCGTCGGCAAATACACGCAACAGCAAGACCCATCAACAATACTGTCTCGACATTCCGCAGTATTGTCGTGTAGTGCAGTCACGTGGCAACGGCGTTGACGCCAACACTATTGCGACCACACATTAGCATAATATATTGCCTGTCTAAATACAGGTTTAGACATATCCTCAGTGTAGGAAAGAGGAAGAAGCTATTGCTGATCAGTTTGTCTCAAGTCCACAAAACTGAGTAGGCTACAGAAAGAGTTGTTGTTTCACGTGCCATATCCACCATGGCCATTGCACCAAGCAGTGGTTAGGACACGGGACGATGACGGTTCAAGTCCTCGTCCGGCCATCCTAATTTAGGTTTTCCGCGATTTCTCTAAATCGCTTCAGGAAGATTCCCGGATGATTCCTTTGAAAGAGCACGGCCGACTTCGTTCCCCATCATTCCCTAATCCGACAGGACCACCTCGCTGTTTGGTCCCCTCCCCCTAATTAACCACCCAACCAACCGACCATGGCCACCATTTAATAGGAAATTGTCCTTTAATATGCATTTTTCTGTTCTTTTCCGGTAATTTTATATCAGTGACACATCAAACGAGTGACAAGAATAGACAGGAATTGGAAAATCATAACCTGTATATAGGATTACGTATTAGAAACATGTATAAAAACATAAAGGTGAGTTTGTGAATGTTCTAGTCGCACATGCAAAAAGTGAATCCAGACACAGTGAAAATAAAAGCTATACGACATTCTGAACATTATAAGGCAGACCAAAGTGACCAATTAAAGTTCATGGAGATCAAGAAGAAAATGGCATAAATAAACGAGAAACGAAGACATATAAAAGTACAGGAACGAAATTGAGAACAGTTACATAAAGTCATGGAACGGAAGAGCTGCAGAAGGAAGAAATAATAAGGTGAACTGATGGAATATTGGAGGGAGCTTCAAACTAATTTAGCGGCTTACGTCTGGAGAAATAACGAAAGAAAACACAGATTTGCACTCTTGAGCAACAATGCACACATCTATGTCCTCATAACGGAATTGCCGATTAATTACAATATTCTTGGATTAAATACACCATTGAAATTGTAGATTGGATAAAAGTTGCACCTGCGCCTTAATAGTGGCACAACTGATGTCCCCCGAGGCAAATCCGTGCTTGTAAACTGGTAGTGTGATGTTTGTAAACAGTAACGGAATTGGTCAGTGCGCTATTCACTCATAGCATGAGAGCTGAAATATTGATGGTAGGCTTTTATTAAGTTTCTTACAGATGTAAAACAGTAGGAAGAGCAATAAACCACTGTTGGACAAATATAATGTACATACACTGTCCGAATGCGTTCAAAAGTACCCAGACATCCATTATCTGACATTTCACCTTCACTTTGTTGACAGATACGAACTCGTCACTGGTAGCCCAGTCTCTCTCAAAGCCAAACCAACATAACTTTGTGGCGTCAGAGACCGGGTGCTAGAGCAAACTCAACTTCCTAAGTCATCCCAAAGCAGCTGCATTAGGGTTACATCAGTACTGTGGGCAGTCCGTCCATTTGGGGAATTGCTGTCGACCACAGACATTGTCTCATGAAGGTGATTTATGATGGGCTGAAATGTTATGCTGATACAACCATCCTCTGCCAACTGCACCACTACTGAACAATGCCGTAAATGTGTTCATATTCTTCCGTGTCTAGAGTTTTCTTAAGAGCAGTATGATGACCACATCCTAACGACGACAATGGAAAAGAGCACTTGCTTCACTGTCAGTGTCAATAAGGTAGTGCACAATTATGCCCGAAATATTTAACTCTAGAACCGAGTAGGTTACTACGCTTCGCACGGAGGTCTCATGAAATTCATGAAGGTAATCTTTCTTAATCTTCCCCTAGCTAAACGGTCACTCTCAGTTGCAGTTACATTTACACTCAGATTCACAGGCTTATCAATATTCACATTTTCTGCTGTCTTTTCTACCCTGTCCACCAATTTTAAGTCAAAGCATTTGAGAACTTATTTTTCCTTACTGCACATTAGTTAAACTTGTATTTACATTTTCACCTTCGAGCAACAGCGTTCTTTGGCATCATTGCTATAAATATCGTCATCTGCTTCTACTTTTTTGACAGGTAGCACAGCTCATAGATTCCTAAACTTGCTACATCCCTCATTTACTATCTGCACCTCCTCCTAAATTTTTCAATGCTGAATCTACTTTCTTTTAGCCTTCAGATTCCCATTACTGTCCTAAATATAAGCGCTTTCTTTATCTTCGTTACCATTTGTTACAAATAAGCTATTTGGCTCTTCCGTATATTCTGTAATGTTTTCTTTATCGAGCTTATCCCACCCTTTTTGTACGTCCAGTACATTGTCACTTAGAAAGTGAGTACGATTGAAGAATTTATCACTAATGGTTGATGCTACTGAAAAATCAATCCTGCCTTCGGTTGGTGTGTGTTAATTCACTGCTCTGGCCTGTCTGTCTATCACTGTATGTATTATTGATTCTGTTTCCTCAACAATCGAATTACTATCGCTTATTCAGCCTGTGACTCATAGATTCAGACTGGATAGCATTGTGGTGCCCATTCGTCTTAACTGTACATTCTATACATGTTTTCGTATGTCAAAAATTCGAAAACGTGGTGGCTGTCAACCCTATCTTCGGTTGCCCCTGCCACGATTGTTATACTTAGTATTTCTATTTGTTGTTTTAATTTTTATCAGAGTGCTTACTATTCCTACGAATTTTTTCCTCGTTCGCAGCCAGTCTCTCTACTACACTCCTGGAAATGGAAAAAAGAACACATTGACACCGGTGTGTCAGACCCACCATACTTGCTCCGGACACTGTGAGAGGGCTGTACAAGCAATGATCACACGCACGGCACAGCGGACACACCAGGAACCGCGGTGTTGGCCGTCGAATGGCGCTAGCTGCGCAGCATTTGTGCACCGCCGCCGTCAGTGTCAGCCAGTTTGCCGTGGCATACGGAGCTCCATCGCAGTCTTTAACACTGGTAGCATGCCGCGACAGCGTGGACGTGAACCGTATGTGCAGTTGACGGACTTTGAGCGAGGGCGTATAGTGGGCATGCGGGAGGCCGGGTGGACGTACCGCCGAATTGCTCAACACGTGGGGCGTGAGGTCTCCACAGTACATCGATGTTGTCGCCAGTGGTCGGCGGAAGGTGCACGTGCCCGTCGACCTGGGACCGGACCGCAGCGACGCACGGATGCACGCCAAGACCGTAGGATCCTACGCAGTGCCGTAGGGGACCGCACCGCCACTTCCCAGCAAATTAGGGACACTGTTGCTCCTGGGGTATCGGCGAGGACCATTCGCAACCGTCTCCATGAAGCTGGGCTACGGTCCCGCACACCGTTAGGCCGTCTTCCGCTCACGCCCCAACATCATGCAGCCCGCCTCCAGTGGTGTCGCGACAGGCGTGAATGGAGAGACGAATGGAGACGTGTCGTCTTCAGCGATGAGAGTCGCTTCTGCCTTGGTGCCAATGATGGTCGTATGCGTGTTTGGCGCCGTGCAGGTGAGCGCCACAATCAGGACTGCATACGACCGAGGCACACAGGGCCAACACCCGGCATCATGGTGTGGGGAGCGATCTCCTACACTGGCCGTACACCACTGGTGATCGTCGAGAGGACACTGAATAGTGCACGGTACATCCAAACCGTCATCGAACCCATCGTTCTACCATTCCTAGACCGGCAAGGGAACTTGCTGTTCCAACAGGACAATGCACGTCTGCATGTATCCCGTGCCACCGAACGTGCTCTAGAAGGTGTAAGTCAACTACCCTGGCCAGCAAGATCTCCGGATCTGTCCCCCATTGAGCATGTTTGGGACTGGATGAAGCGTCGTCTCACGCGGTCTGCACGTCCAGCACGAACGCTGGTCCAACTGAGGCGCCAGGTGGAAATGGCATGGCAAGCCGTTCCACAGGACTACATCCATCATCTCTACGATCGTCTCCATGGGAGAATAGCAGCCTGCATTGCTGCGAAAGGTGGATATACACTGTACTAGTGCCGACATTGTGCATGCTCTGTTACCTGTGTCTATGTGCCTGTGGTTCTGTCAGTGTGATCATGTGATGTATCTGACCCCAGGAACGTGTCAATAAAGTTTCCCCTTCCTGGGACAATGAATTCACGGTGTTCTTATTTCAATTTCCAGGAGTGTAGTTAAAGATATGCACTTAAACAGTCCACTTCAGCCCTAGGTGAGGAAATGATATTTTCTGCCTATACCAAAGCAATTTAACTTCTAACCTGGTATTATAATTTTCGGTTTTATCTTTTCTGTCAAATGCGTCAGAGCGAAACCGAATTCCTTAACAGAAACCGAATTCTTTTACAGAATCAGAACCAGTAGTGTGCGTTTAACCTTTCCAAAATTCACTTGATGCATACTTCTGTTTATTATGGGACCAGTACTCAATCAGTAAAGCTGATATCAGCTCTGAAAAGTGTTTGACAACGGAGGCTATTAGCTGACAAATGCAAATCATCCCCTGACAAATGACATTCACTGCAAGAAAGTTTCTCCCGCTTAGACAATCCATTCGGCAACACATCATCAAACTCATTACAGAATTCTAATATGTGTGTTTGCTTGTCTTGATCAGAACGAAAAAACGGCCGACATCCAACAAAAGCCGGCCGGATTGGCCGAGCGGTTCTAGGCGCTACAGTCTGGAACCGCGCGACCGCTACGGTCGCAGTTTCGAATCCTGCCTCGGGCATGTGTGATGTCTTTAGGTTAGTTAGGTTTAAGTAGTTCTAAGTTCTAGGGGACTGATGACCACAGCAGTTAAGTCCCATAGCGCTCAGAGCCATCTGAACCATCCAACAAAAGCGACGTCAACAGAAGGAACATGCTGAATAGTAGTATTACACAAACCACCAAGGGCTACCCTGCTTTGTGCGTTAGCAATATTAGTGTTGAAATCCAGAACTTGGATTTCTACTTTTTCAACAATCTTTTTGTCGAATTGTTAACATATCTTGACATAGTCAGTTTCTACCTTTTTACTTCTGTTTGACGGAATTTCCTATTCGGCAACGCGTTTAGAACAGAGATCGGATTCCCTACTAACCTTTCCGTTAACATCTCTTCTAACCATTCCGTATCTTATTAGCACTGCTCACCAATTTCGGTTTCGAAAATGTTCTCAGTGTGGGTAAACGCTGCCCTACTTTGATTATCCGATCATGACGACTGGAAACAATTTCATAATTTTATCCTTCCAGGTCTAAATTCATATCCTCCTTCATTTCTTTTCCAGTTGACACAAATTCATGTTCTGAACTATTCTTTAATTCCCTATTACTGGACTCCGTTTTATTTTGCAATTCATTAATACTGAATTACATTCTGCAGTTCATTATTACTTGATTTTAGCTCAGCTTCGATAATTGGTTAGAAGCAATTAAGAGCTACTTTCTGCACTCTTCACTCATTTGCTGGATATGGGTGAGCGATGCTGGCGGTAGCTGGAATGGGAAAAACCGACCGGTTAAAACCGATACCGGTATTTTAGTTCATGAATAACGGGTGTTCGTTTGGTCTGAGTTATAACAGATTTTTCCCACTTTTTACTAATGACTGGGCCAAAAGTTTGCCTTAGCAGAAGAGGTAAAGTTTTTACTTTCTGAATAAAACCTCTTTTGGAAACAATATTTTTGCGTCAAATGTCCGATACTTTGAACTATTGGGGTATTATAGACATTGAGAAGGCACTCCGTCGTCAGGCCACAAGTGGCCCATACGGACCATCCGACCGCCGTGTCATCCTCAGCTGAGGTTGCGTGTAGGAAAGGCGTGTGGTCAGCACACCGCTCTCCCGGGTATTATGATGGCTTTCTTTGACCGGAACCGCTACTATTCAATCGAGTAGCCCCTCAATTGGCACCACGAGGCTGAGTGCACCCCGCAGGATGGCAACAGCGCATGGCGGCCCGGATGGTCACTCATCCAAGTTTTGTCAACGCCCGAAAGCGCTTAACTTCAGTAATCTAACGGGAATGGTGTATCCACTGCGGTAAGACCGTTACTTGGCACTGGGAAAGTCAACACTATTTTTATAACGATACTTCAGATAGAAACCAGCAACAAACACGTGACTTAAGAATCGGTAGAGCACTGCAGAGACAATGATCGGCTTTTTCTGCAAGTCTGCAGGCTTTCGTGGCCGTTGTCACTGAAGTTAAGATCTTCTGGATTATTAAACCGCGTCATGTTTCTTCTAAAATGATCGACGTTTCAACCCCTCTGCTGGGATCTTTCTCTGAATTTTCTGCTGTCCACTACTGCTAGAACACTGTCAGGGACGAGTGTCGCGTCCTCTTGTAAATGGGGAGTTTTCTTGCGTTCTTGCTGGAGAAGTGGTAGTATTGGTTAAAATTCATATGGCTATCATTAGTGGGCCATAGTCAGAGGCTAATATTCCCGCTCTGATGCAGAAGAAGGGGCGTTGTCGGCTAATCTCCCGTGGATACCATTGGCGGCCCATCGTCGTCGGATAGAAAGGCACTTTTCCGCATTTACGTCTCTCACAGTAATCTAGCATTATTGGACACCAGAAGATCCTGAGGAAGATCCCAGAAGAGGGGTCGAAATGTCGATCATTTTAGAAGAAACATGACGAGGTCTAATAACCCAGAAGATTTTAACTTCAATGATCTGCTTGGTTTTCCTTGTCGCAGTGTCTTTCGGACGGTACGCATTTACGTGTAGTGTGCATCTCTTGCCCCCAACTGGCCTGTGCGGTAGCTTTTCGTTGTCACCTCAGACATCGGCCGTGTTGCGGAGTGGTACCATTGCCAGTTTAGAAATATTTCACAAAGCGCGGTAGCAATGAAGTACAGTGCTCCATTAGTTTCAAGGCTAAAAAACAGGAGGAGACGCTACAAACTTGCGACGTCAAATAATGAGAAAACGTCCGCAATGTCACTTCGAAGAGAAGGTACATTTAATTGAGGTATCTACGATTTTGTTGCCGTGCTATGAACTTGATGTAATAACTGAACCCTTTGCTCTGTGGTTGTTCTGGGGTGAAACATTAATACCATCCACAAGTGACGATGCAAGGCATCAACTCACGACCTTTCACTCTTGCTGTAGTCCTCAGCTTCGCCACCTTTGCTGGAGACAGTGAAACCGATTTCTGCCGCAGCCTCAACCCCATATCGGTAGACGCCTCCTTTTTCAACTTAATCAGAGGTTTTCAATATTTATTCGAAATCTATGTTTATTACTGGAAGTAATGGCAATAAAAGAACCGATCTGCTGTAAAAGTCACGTTAAACTGGAGACGAGAGTTACTGGCGGTAACTACCATTACTAGTTCGTAGTACCACACAGCACCGCGCAATGGTGCATCGGCTCCCAAAACAATTAGCACTGGGGGAGACCACGACGCGAATCGCCTTCTTCTGTCTCGTCGCGTTCATCATCGCCGAGGTAGCATTCACTGCAAGGGCTTTAAGCATGAGAACAAATCATTACAATGTTCTCACTGTTTCTTTCATTGCACCATGCCTCTGTTCGTTTCAGTGTTCTACTTGTTCTTTTACTGTTCAATTTTCTGAATCCACCTGCACCATATGTACAGTGGTGGGATAAACTTTTGTCAGTGATTCGTGAGGTATTGTTTGTCTTTGGTGCATTTTTTATGCGTCTGTGCGATTTTAAATGCCACTGTCATTCACGAGAAGGAAATAAAAAAACATGGTTGAAACGGCTCTGAACACTATGAGACTTAACATCTGACGTCATCAGTCCCCTAGAACTTAGAACTACTTAAACCTAACTAACCTAAGGACATATCGCACATCCATGCCCGAGGCAGGATTCGAACCTGCAATCGTAGAAGCAGCTCGCTTCCGGACTGAAGCGCCTAGAACCGCTCGGTCACACCGGACGGCCGCCCGTTCACAAGAGCCTGAAAATTATTTGCGCAGACAGCCAGACAGCAATCGAGAAACTTTCTGCGCATTATCTCGAGCCACAAATCAGCAGTCCCTCTAGTCAAAATGCAATAAAATGTTCTCTCTATTTATGACAAACAGGATGCGGGAACTACGGCAATAAATGAAAATTTACTGTTTTAGCAAGTCACAATGTTCAGGGAAAGTTCCTACTCACATATCTATACATTTGCAATTGCGTAATATTTTCCTGACGTAATCAGCACACGATTCAGTTAAGAGAGGACATGTACCAGAAGTTCCAAGTATTACAATTATGATACTACCAGTTAATTAAGTAAATGATAATTTCTCGCCTTAAAATTGGTGATAGAGCTGCGCCACTTGCCACGCGGTTTTCTGCAGCACTATGGGCGACACATGAAATAAAAACGTTGAAACTAAAAAGCAGGATTTTCTGTAAACTTTCAGTCCACATAAGTTCACCACTACATATTTGTACAGAAATGCGTCAAAACTAATTCGATACATTAAAAATCAGGTCAATCGTCTACGAGGCTTACCGTATTGGATCACAGATAGAAGTATGGCCTTACACGATATTAGACAGATGTACCAGTTTCTTTGGCTCTTCTGTGTATTTATAGAACTCATGTTTGTCTTTTTATCCACATCTACAAAGCTGTAGAGAACGATGGAAGTGAATGCATATTATCTTTGGCGCTGAAGTGAAATGTGGTTTCGCTTTTGAGATTATGTTGCTTGGCACTGCGATGGTGTGAGGAAGAGAAGGCCGAGAGTGATAGGGAAGCATTTACAGACCAGGTCAAATTTACATATCGACCAGGGGTACAAAAGATCCTCCGCCCTTGTAGTACAACACCCCTATCAGTTCGGTAATACGTTGGTAGTGTAAGACGTCGTGATCTCCTGACCTTCATTGCTTACATATTCCGCTCTCACAATCATATTCCGCACATCAAGACGCTTCATTCGAACCCAACCTCGATAAGATAAAGTCAATGTTATATGAATTCATGTAAATGATATGCAAATAACTAATAAATCGCTGATGCGCACCGAGATTGAAATACTCGAGGCTGGCGTAGACACACACACACACACACACACACACACACACACACACACACACACACACACAGACACATTCAAGACACAACGGTCGCAGGGGCTTTCAGTTTGGGAGAGCAACCGCACGCCAGGAGGCCGGTGACCGCCCATAAAGCAGACAGCGTTTGCCTGTGTGAAAGGACGACCCCGATTTTCGGCTTAAAAGCAAATTCCACTACATTGTGTGGGAGCGCCCAGCCTACGCATTCTTTACAAATATAGCACACAAAGATTTTCACAGGGAGACAGCAAACGCCAAACGCCTATGCTACAGATTTCTGGATTGGTCGCCTTAAACGAAACGTCATTCTCCCTTTTTAGAAGAGCAATGCTGAGTGGCAGACGATATTCCTGACGCCTTGACCTGAAGGAATAACGGAAGAGACTGAAAGATAAACCCCTTCATGTCTGACGTGGAGAGGGGCCGTTCCGTTGTCGATTTTGGAGCGAGGAACAAGTCTCTCCTCAGTACTTCACTAGGAGAGTATGTAACCTCCCCCTCACTTATCGACCTTAATGACAGTGAAAAATAAACCGCGTGTACCTAATGGAAATTTGGGAAAAGCAATCGTCACCGAAGTCAATTTGTCGGTAAAGAGGGAGGAAAGGGTTACATCTAAATGAAAGGAAAAATGCAAATGAAACTGGTGGAAATTAATTTTGAAAAGGGGTAAAGTTAATAAAGAAAGAAAATGTGCGGCCATTACGTTAACAATTAAGTAGCAGTAATTAAATATTTGAGATTTGGGGGAAATTACGGTCGCCAGTCCAAAGGACAATTACTATAGTAACTGAAAAAAGAAAGGTTATTACACATATAATTAGCACTAGAAGCGTGGCAACTGAAGGTTGACACATGTAGTGTGAAAACTGAAAGTTTGTCAGAAGTAATAAATTTCGCTACACTCTGACTTAATTTAGCAAAAGAATTAATAAAACCGGAAAATCGAAAGTTAATTTAGTGATTGAAGTTAATAGTGAGCTTTCTTTCTGAAACACATCGAAATTCAGTAAAATACGGTTAGTCTTGGACTACCTCAACAATCATTTCAAAAGCTACTTGAATCTATGCAATTTAGAAATAAGAGATTTAACTTTGAACTTGAATTAAATGATTCTGAACAATTAACAACAGTAAAATTTAGTACGTACCAAGCTGAGCTGCAGTCGCAGGTAACTAAAATACGGTAACAAAACTCGCACTCTTAATTTGTGCTTGTGCAATCTAAATATTGTAGCCAGCTATGAATACCTTAACTGAACTTTGAAGTTAAAGCAGCGAAATCGAATGATGCTGGCGTTTGAATTTCAATGACACTCGGGCTCATTTCGGAAAAGGAAGGGACCCTGCTTGGCAATGCAATTGGGACAATGAGCAACAAAGGTTCATGCTAAGTTGCTGTAATTTTGTGATGCAACAATTTTAAAAGTTTCAAAAGCTGAGGTCTGCCATACAGTTCTAAAACTTTACGTGCTTCCAGTCTTCCTTGTTGGCTGATTGAAGGTTTGAATCCGTCGATCGAGGAGTTGGCGACTGTCACTCATTGTCGGCCGTCGCTGTTGCAGAAGCTGCATGTTGGCGCGCCTTCTTCTCGACACAGTCACCAGACGAAACGGGCTCTTGATGTGCGCCAGCTAATGCTTCCCGTCCGCGACACCGTGTCAGAAACTATCATAGCAAGTCGAGCGCAATTACATGCTGCCAAACCCCGAAAGCGCGGCAACTCGCGGGAGCGTCACACAACACACCTGCTCCACTCGCTACTCCAGGCAGACTCCTTCTGCTCAGCCCGCGCTCCACGCGGCAGAGTTAACACTTCCAAAGATCCTAAGCACTTTCGTTCTCCACACGACCTGTCGATGTATTCGTTCGATAGTATAGTTTTCCCTAGGCCAGACCCAGCGTATAAATACAAATGATATTCACAAAACAAACCAATTATACATCGACATAAATGCATATGCATATATATATATATATATATATATATATATATATATATATATATATAAAAATAGTAAAACAATTACAATATATAAAGACACAGAAATGTCATATCTTGAGGTAACAAAACAAGAAAAAAAATTATAGTACAATAGATGGAAATAGGAGGATATGCATTTCCGGCGTTACACGTGCCCCACATTGTCTGAGGATGTTCGTGCAACCTAAACAGACTCAGAAAATGTCCCAAAAAAGAAACAGTGGAAATGCATATGCTCAAACATCAACAAAATTTAGCATTCGTCTAATTAAGCATAAATCAATTTTTAGACCATAATAATTGAGTGGTGACACTCCTAATCTTATTCCAATCTGTCATCTTGCACAAAATAAAAAAGGTTGACAACATATTATAATTCATAGAAAACAAATAAAATGGTTTAGCTATTCTAAAATCGTCAAAATTCCTAACAGTATCAAGAAATGGAATTCTATTTACAAAATTAACCAGAGTACATGGTCAAAAAAACAGGTAGATCAAAATACGCAAATTAATTATTAATTACATATTATACACATTTTTATGTAACCTTTTCATAATTAATATTCTCGTCATCAGAGTCCAATTAACGCTAAACAAGAAAATAATATTCAGCAGATCGAAAAAACCATAAATATTGACAGCAGAATTCTTTCAGCTGTCCGGGAAGAAAAACAATTCCGCCTTCCGTACTCGCAAGTGCAAAGAATGCCGACAGCGGCACATGAGCCGACAGCGGCTCCGCCTCGCCAGTATTGTTGCGCCCGCCTGTGCGGCACGCTTGATCTCACTCGCCTGTGTAACGGCATTTTCAGAACGTCCGTTTCACTGAATTCGTTCGGAAAAACTCACTCCCGAGTAATCTCAAGGAGTCCATTAACACTATCACAGCGGATAACTCAACACTGTCCATCATCACACGTGTACAAGCCTGACACTTAAAACATCGTCTAAATACGTCCGTAATGACTAGTAAAACACATATTCATGAAATCTTACAGCTTGTTACAAAATCATATTTCCATTCCTTAATCTACTGTGACTCAGCTGAAAACTTAAAACTAGCAGCTTGGATTTTTCAGTAGATTAATAATCAGTTTCTCTTAAATCATTTGGTAAAATTTAATTACTTATTAATTACAACTTCTTTAATGTCCTCTTGGTCAGGCAAAAGCATGGCAATCTAGCAAATCGTTTAAATCTTACACTCTATATTTACATACTGTACAAATTACCCATTCTGTGGTATTAATCAATCGTAGGTTGGTACAATTTCAAGTCTACAGAGTTCCGTATACCTAATAGTTTTCCAGACCTTGGATACTCTAAGCAATTAGCATTTGTGTGAGGTATACCAATGACTTTATACGGTCCATTATAAACAAATTTAGAGATTTCATTGTCTATCTCACTCGATTTCTCATGAGCTTTTACAAGTATTAAGTCTCCGATTGCAAACTTAGCAAAACGTGCTTTAGCGTCATGACGACATATGCGAGCATCGGCTTTTAGCTTCAGTACTTCTCGCAAACGATCTTTTTTCGCACCAATACCAATGACAATCCGTGTAGGGAATTTGATTATCTCTTCCAATTCACTTTCTACACTTTTGTCAATGCCGAGATTCCTCACGTTACGGCAGTTCAAATTCATTCCTACATCAATGTCATCCAGCCAGTTAATAATTTGTATAGGCTGGTATTGCCTATGCACACCGTCTCCTGCTACGTCAAAACTAACTACTATTGCTTTATCTTGTGACGTAAATGTCAAAGTTTTGCTTTCGCAATCAATCACTGCACGGTACTTTAATAGCCAATCTAACCTGATAATTACTTCCGTAGTAATGTCTGGCATGACGACGAACTCTTGTTCAAATCGTGCCCCACACATCTCGAAGTTGACAAAAATCTGTTTTGTGACCGGTTTACTGGCCTTCCCAGTAGCACCGATAATTTTTCACTCCTGTTACTGGCATAACTACGATGTCAGGTCTGTCTTTCAGTAACTCAAATATTTTCCCAGATACAGCACTCAATTCTGCACCGGTGTCAATCAACACGTTTAGTTGTAGGTCATGCATATTAACAGACACTACTATCTGTCTACACTTGTCCTCGACTGTTTCTTTATTTTCCCACAGTAAATCCTCGTCGATATCCAGGTCATTCCAGAAAAAACCATCCGGCTTTGATCCTAAATTCGGCTTATCTGGCGGCTTTTTCAGCCTCTGTTCACATACAGTTTTAATTTCAACACGTTTGTCCTGAGACTTAGTCTGTAGCTGCGCCTCCAATACCGAAACCTCTTCCTGTAACTCGTCAACTATTGAGTGTTGCTTTGCTATCAATTTACTAATTGTCACCTTCGTTGATTCATCTTTGGCCAGATTGATCTCATCTGCCAATCTACCTGGAGGAATGTGCCCAGTAGTATCTGCAATTACTTCCTCTGGATATGCGCAACCCACACTGCTATCGTCCGACCGTATAACGTCAGCTCTAACCTCATACACGCTGTAATCTACGTGCTTTTCTACCAATCGTGTCCGGCTACCACTAAAATTCTCGTAATCTTTCTCCTTAATACTTTCGCAATGTTTAAACTGGAGTTTTGCGTCGGATGGGTCGGCCACTTCTCCCACTATAACTTTCGGTGAAGTCTGCCGGTCAGGGCCAGAACTTTTCGTTACTACTTCAACATCCAACTCCTGCGGGACGAAACACGGCGAATCTGGCTCGTGCTCCCCATTGACATCAACTATTTCTGGTAAAGTCTGCCGGTTAGGGCCAGAACTTTCTATCACTTCACAAACACTACCTTCCTGCGGGACGAGACGCGGCAAATCCTGCCCGCGCTCCACATAAACACTTCTCCCATACAGGACCCTATAATCTCTTAGTTCGTCGTATAAGCGACCGAACTGCCTTAACCAGACCTCATCCCTCTCTGCATCCCCTCGCTCGATGACGGACGTATTATCCGACATCTGATCTTCTCTCAACAATTGCGAATCATTCTTAAACTCAATCTCCATTTCCACTGTGGGTGTTACAGCTGCCACTTTATAATCGATTTCCGGAACACTACTCAAATTGTTCTCACTGATAGTGAATGTATTTTCTACTGTCGTGTCTACAGCTGATCTACTACTTGTGGGCGCACTCCTTTCTGTTAACACTGGCACACTCTCCCGCCGTTGATTATTCCACACGGAATTTTCATAACGACGACACCTGGGTTTTCTCCTGTTATTGGGCCGCCAAAATTTCTCCACGCCCGGTCGGCCCCTCACCGGCGCGGCTAATGGTTTCCCTGTCTCGTCCCAGCTGACCTGCTCCCCGAATGCTGCTGAGGCGGCTTATCGCACACTCTGGCGTTATTACTATCCTGTGAAGCCCGTATCACGTTAGTATGATACTGGTTTCCGTCATTCCTGTTATTATATGCATTGTACCGTTTGTTATTACGGTCCGAAACACTATTGTTATTGCTGCCAAAGTTGCGGTATGCATTATTCCCATGGTTATCGTTGTTGTGGTTGCTGTGGTACCCGTTGTTGTTACCACGGCCTCTACCACTGTCGCGATTATTGCGCCAATTGTCCTCGTCCTCAACTCTTTCCAGGATATCATTGATTGTCTTGTAATTGCTTCCTACGTATCGTTTTGTATCAAATCAAATGGTTCAAATGGCTCTGAGCACTATGGGACTCAACTGCTGAGGTCATAAGTCCCCTAGAACTTAGAACTACTTAAACCTAACTAACCTAAGGACAACAAACACATCCATGCCCGAGGCAG
This sequence comes from Schistocerca serialis cubense, assembly GCF_023864345.2. NCBI lineage: Eukaryota > Metazoa > Arthropoda > Insecta > Orthoptera > Acrididae > Schistocerca > Schistocerca serialis. The sequence goes on along the minus strand of NC_064647.1, from coordinate 215,159,458 downwards.
GATTCGAACCTGCGACCGTAGCGGTCGCGCGGTTCCAGACTGTAGCGCCAGAACCGCTCGGCCACCAGCGGCCGGCCGTTTTGTATCATCTGGAAGCTTCTTGTAGAGTTCCCAGACTATTTCGGATTCCGTGCGGCGATCACGCAAATATTCCAACTTGCGGATCCAGCTCTCACAAAACTCCTTCATCGAGCCTCGCGGATTCGCATCGAAAGGCCTCGATACGACAAATTCGCGCCAGACACTTTGCTGTTTTTGCTCTGACCAGTATTCAGCCAGAAACAAATTTTTAAACTCGTCAAAAGTCAGGTTCGTAATGTTGAGGTTTAAGCCCCAACGCTTGGCATCACCAGCCAACACATCAATAACCGCATTAATTTTTCTCTCATTAGTCCATGATCTGGGTTAACTCTTTCACAATTTTTAATGAAATCCGTCGGGTGTATACCGCCTTTTTTCAAGGGGTCGAACCGCTCCTCTTTCGTCAACAATTCCGAACTATGTGCACAGATTCGCACATAGCTCTGTTTTTCGTCAAGTTTCTTTTCTAATTCCGAAACTCTCGTAATTACTTGGCAAGTGGTTGTCGCAAGCGTTTCTACTTCCGTTTTTTTCTCTTCGCTGGTATTAGCCTGCTTCGTCACTTTAGCATCAACCTAGGACACTAAAGCCTTTAAAGTTTGCACCTTCTGTTGATCCTCTTTTTTCACTAATTGAATTTGTTCTGTCACCTTATTCTCGATGATCGGAGCAACTGCTTCTCCTACACTTTTCTCGATTCTGTTAATTTCGGGATTAAAACGAGTATTTATGCTCGCAATTTCCGCCTGAACGCTTATCATTTCCTGTTTAAGATTACCGATTTCGGTATTAATTACAACAATATCTTCTTTCATTTTATCAACTTTTGTGTTAACAACTCCAACATTGTTGTTAACAACATTAATAGCCTTGTTCTGATTGTCTAGCTTCCGTTCAATTTTTTCAGCCTGAGCTTCTTGCTTGGCAGCCTGAGCTTTAATTTCTGCCGACTGACTCTTGATTTCATTAATCAAAACATTCAATAAATCAGTTAAATTCCCGGAAACTACCGGTTTTACTTCCGTAGCGGCTTCCTCTTTAATTGTCCCCCCGTATTCGTCATCAAGGGGTTCAGATTTGATTTTCGCTTCCGATTCCGAAACATTTTCTAAAGTTTGGAATTCCATTTCTGCTCTTTGTTGCGTTTCGGCGGTCGCGTCTTTCATGCTAGCCGCCTGCCCCTGAACAATGGGTACCGCGGTGCGCGTTCCCCACTGTTCGACCGATTGTTCCGTATCCAAGTCTACCAAATTTTGGCAATTGTTGCCTTCACTCATTTTAATAATTTTCAATATAAATGCCAAATATCAAATCTAATTAGGATTCCTGACACTAATATTCTCGCTGGTATCGACCATTTCGTAACCAGTACTTTTTTACGAGATTTGCACAATGCAAAATTCGTGTCCAGAACAACCTAAAATTCGAAGATTGTCCTGTCACCAGGTCGCCACGTGTAACCTCCCCCTCACTTATCGACCTTAATGACAGTGAAAAATAAACCGCGTGTACCTAATGGAAATTTGGGAAAAGCAATCGTCACCGAAGTTAATCTATCGGTAAAGAGGGAGGAAAGGGTTACATCTAAATGAAAGGAAAAATGCAAATGAAACTGGTGGAAATTAATTTTGAAAAGGGGTAAAGTTAATAAAGAAAGTAAATGTGTGGCCGTTACGTTAACAATTAACTAGCGGTAATTAGATATTTGAGATTTGGGGGAAATTATGGTCGCCAGTCCTAACGACAATTACTATAGTAACTGAAAAAAGAAAGGTTATTACACATATAATTAGCACTAGAAGCGTGGCAACTGAAGGTTGACACATGTAGTGTGAAAACTGAAAGTTTGTCAGAAGTAATAAATTTCGCTACACTCTGACTTAATTTAGCAAAAGAATTAATCAAACCGGAAAATCGAAAGTTAATTTAGTGACTGAAGTTAATAGTGAGCTTTCTTTCTGAAACACATCGAAATTCAGTAAAATACGGTTAGTCTTGGACTACCTCAACAATCATTTCAAAAGCTACTTGAATCTATGCAATTTAGAAATAAGAGATTTAACTTTGAACTTGAATTAAATGATTCTGAACAATTAACAACAGTAAAATTTAGTACATACCAAGCTGAGCTGCAGTCGCAGGTAACTAAAATACGGTAACAAAACTCGCACTCTTAATTTGTGCTTGTGCAATCTAAATATTGTAGCCAGCTATGAATACCTTAACTGAACTTTGAAGTTAAAGCAGTGAAATCGAATGATGCTGGCGTTTGAATTTCAACGACACTCGGGCTCATTTCGGAAAAGAAAGGGACCCTGCTTGGCAATGCAATTGGGACAATGAGCAACAAAGGTTCATGCTAAGTTGCTGTAATTTTGTGATGCGACAATTTTAAAAGTTTGAAAAGCTGAGGTCTGCCATACAGTTCTAAAACTTTACGTGCTTCCAGTCTTCCTTGTTGGCTGATTGAAGGTTTGAATCCGTCGATCGTGGAGGTGGCGACAGTCACTCATTGTCGGCCGTCGCTGTTGCAGAAGCTGCATGTTGGCGCGCCTTCTTCTCGACACGGTCACCAGACGAAACGGGCTCTTGATGTGCGCCAGCTAATGCTTCCCGTCCGCGACACCGTGTCAGAAACTATCATAGCAAGTCGGGAGCAATTACATGCTGCCAAACCCCGAAAGCGCGGCAACTCGCGGGAGCGTCACACAACACACCTGCTCCACTCGCTACTCCAGGCAGACTCCTTCTGCTCAGCCCGCGCTCCACGCGGCAGAGTTAACACTACCAAAGATCCTAAGCACTTTCGTTCTCCACACGACCTATCGATGTATTCGTTCGATAGTATAGTTTTCCCTAGGCCAGACCCAACGTATAAATACAAATAATATTCACAAAACAAACCAATTATACATCGACATAAATGCATATATATATATATATATATATATATATATATATATATATAGTAAAACAATTACAATATATAAAGACACAGAAATGTCATATCTTGAGGTAACAAAACAAGGAAAAAAAATTATAGTACAATAGATGGAAATAGGAGGATATGCATTTCCGGCGTTACAAGCACCTCTGTCGAGAGCGAATCGGAGTGTGACACTACACTGAGTCCTTGCGATTAAGTGTTGTTCACTGTGTTGGTCGCCACACTTACTGTGCGGCGTGAACCGACAGAGTTAAACGCCTGTGAGCGAATTCTTGAGTGGCATCGTGGTGGACTGGTTATCTGACCGGTGTACCACGCCAATAGTTAGACTAGGACGAATAGGAGTCCTTGACTTCATCAAGGCTTAGGGAGAGTTTGATTGACGAAGGTCAATCCAGATAGAACGAGAGTTATATTATTTGTCAGCAGCGAGCGGCGCAGACAGTAGTTCAAATGGCTCTGAGCACTATGGGACTTAACATCTATGGTCATCAGTTCCCTAGAACTTAGAACTACTTCAACCTACCCAACCTAAAGACATCACGCACATCCATGCCCGAGGCAGGATTCGAACCTGCGACCGTAGCGGAAGCGCGGTTCCAGACTGAAGCGCCTAGAACCGCTCGGCCACACCGGCCGGCGCAGACAGCAGTCATCGCAGCTTACGGTATTGTGAGCTACAGCTCTTGCGAGCCCCATATTTCCTCCACAACAGTACACTCCACTGCATTTCACACGTGACAGCCTCGACCATACCTATCAACATTCTAATGGATAATTATTCAAGTTGAGTAGGCGCGGCTCTCAGCCATTCTGCCAAGTCAATAACAATCTTAAACTTTGTATAGAAATTTCATTAGGAAATCCTATCCTTGAGAGGTAACTTCCCATTCCGAAAAGAACCCGGAAATAACTTATTCAGTTCATAACTAAAAGTGTCATTGTGATTTCTCAGAATTTTTGCTAAATATATAATAATTTTCGTTAGTTTCATGTTCTTCTTACACTAACTGGCACTACTCCAGTACCCAAGTATCCCACTAGTTACGTAAGAAATGTTGTGAATTTTTGTGTCATTTCCTTACAGCGGACGACTCCAGAAGATATTTATTGCTGAAAGTTTTTCAAGCATTTCTCTTTACAACATTAGGAGCGTCTGTCTGACTTCTGCAGTAGTGTGGGGGTGGAAATTGCATCTTGCAGGAGCCACAGGGTGAAGGGTACATCTCAGATCAATCCGTTGTGCAGAATGGCAGAATAGCACTCCCACACTCACAGTAGTTACGCCAGCGGCCTGTTCCATCAACGACATCGTTCAGCTATACCGCAGTATTGCCAAGTGTTTCGGCTACAATTATCAGAATGTTGACGAAAAAATATCCAAATGTTTGTGAAATCTTATGGAACTTAACTGCTAAGGTCATCAGTTCCTAAGCTTACACACTACTTAACCTAAGTTATCCTAAGGACAAACACACCGATGCCCTAGGGAGGACTCGAACCTCCGCCGGGACCAGCCGCACAGTCCGTGACTTCAGCGCCCTAGACCGAGGGCTAATCCCGCCCGGCCCATATACACAACAGACAAACATTAACAGAGACTTACGTCACCAATAGTATATTCTTCACTATTTGCAAAAGTCTGACAACGCAGCAGCAATTTTTCGATTCTGCGACTATGCAAATCACTGGTTTTTAGACGAAGAACTCGTTGACGATTGTACTATTGTGAGCACATGTTGGGTGTTGTGTGATGTCCTTAGGTTAGTTAGGTTCAAGTAGTTCTAAGTTCTAGGGGACTGATGACCATAGCTGTTAAGTCCCATAGTGCTCAGAGCCATTTGAACCATTTTGAGCACGTTGCCGTAAAACGTCACCCGTGTAAACGCTCCGTTATTCCTCTGGGGCCAGTTGGCGGAAATAAGCTGCGTCTGGTCAAGGCCACCACGCGACCATGGCGTACGTCCTACCAGTCTTGCAGGCGGGATGAGGTTCTCCTCACTCGCCTCCGCATCGGGCACAGTCCATTCACACATGGTTTTTTACTCCGGCGGGAGGATCCCCCAATCTGCAGTGCTTGTGGCGTCCAGATTACTGTCCGCCACATTTTACTTGACTGTCTTTTATTCTCTGACCAGAGGGCGGTGGTTTCTTTGCCACCGGATTTGCCGTCTATTTTGAAAGACGACGCATCGTCTGTGGTTAAGGTTTTACGGTTTTGTGTCCTGTCCAATTTGTTGCCACGGATTTTAGGGAGAGGGTTTTAATGTGGATGACTGGCTCACCCAGATTTTAGGTAAGAGGTCCGCCAGTCACGAATACCTCCTTGTTTCCCTTCGGTTTCTGTCCTCCCTTCCTTGTGTTTCCTTTCCTTTTTTAGTGCACTCCTTCTCCTCTTGTTTTGCCTCTGTATGTGAGGATTTGGAACTGCGTCAGGTCTGTGTCTTTTAGCTGTTCCCCTTGTTCGCTGTTCGTCTTAGTCCCTTCACTGCATGTGTTCCTGTTTTTATGCGTTTGGGCGCTGATGACCCCGCTGTTTAGCACCCGTAAACCTCAAACACACACACACACACACACAGTTGGCGGATGTCCCGTAAGCTGACTGGAGTTAGGCAACCGCTCAGCGCATGCAGACTTCCGCCGTTCTCATCGGAGACTGCACTCCAGACGGCAGCAAGTGCCTCCTGGATGCCCGCATGCACAGACTGCGGCGGCCATTTGGACGGGGAATCACCGCCTCGCAAACTTTACGCGCCACTAGACTGCACCGGGCAGGAGGGGACAGCTGCGCGTGGCCTCAGAGGGGCAGTGAACACGAGCCGGCCGCCTGGTCAGCTGCCGACACCTACCGCTGCCTCCTGAATATCACCTGCTGCTGGGAAAGCACCTCTCGTATAACGGTAGAGGTGGAAGTTTGCACCTATACGTGGCTCGCCATTGTCTCCCTGCCACTTTCAAACTGTCGTACCTAGAGTACCTTGACCGGATTTTCGAGATAAAAACATGGACCCATATTAAAAGTTGAAATGAATAACATTTCGTGTACACTTTTGTTAATACCATGCCATGGATCGTGACCGGGCCAAATGTCTCACGAAATAAGCATCAAATGAAAGAACTACAAAGGACGAAACTTGTCTAGCTTGAAGGGGGAAACCAGATGGCGCTATGGTTGGCCCCCTACATGGTGCTGCCATAGGTCAAACGGATATCAGCTGCGTTTCTGTAAATGGGATTTTATTATATATTCGTGTAGTACGTACAGAAATACACTCCTGGAAATGGAAAAAAGAACACATTGACACCGGTGTGTCACACCCACCATACTTGCTCCGGACACTGCGAGAGGGCTGTACAAGCAATGATCACACGCACGGCACAGCGGACACACCAGGAACCGCGGTGTTGGCCGTCGGATGGCGCTAGCTGCGCAGCATTTGTGCACCGCCGCCGTCAGTGTCAGCCAGTTTGCCGTGGCATACGGAGCTCCATCGCAGTCTTTAACACTGGTAGCATGCCGCGACAGCGTGGACGTGAACCGTATGTGCAGTTGACGGACTTTGAGCGAGGGCGTATAGTGGGCATGTGGGAGGCCGGGTGGACGTACCGCCGAATTGCTCAACACGTGGGGCGTGAGGTCTCCACAGTACATCGATGTTGTCGCCAGTGGTCGGCGGAAGGTGCACGTGCCCGTCGACCTGGGACCGGACCGCAGCGACGCACGGATGCACGCCAAGACCGTAGGATCCTACGCAGTGCCGTAGGGGACCGCACCGCCACTTCCCAGCAAATTAGGGACACTGTTGCTCCTGGGGTATCGGCGAGGACCATTCGCATCCGTCTCCATGAAGCTGGGCTACGGTCCCGCACACCGCCAGACCGTCTTCCGCTCACGCCCCAACATCGTGCAGCCCGCCTCCAGTGGTGTCGCGACAGGCGTGAATGGAGGGACGAATGGAGACGTGTCGTCTTCAGCGATGAGAGTCGCTTCTGCCTTGGTGCCAATGATGGTCGTATGCGTGTTTGGCGCCGTGCAGGCGAGCGCCACAATCAGGACTGCATACGACCGAGGCACACAGGGCCAACACCCGGAATCATGGTGTGGGGAGCGATCTCCTACACTGGCCGTACACCACTGGTGATCGTCGAGGGGACACTGAATAGTGCACGGTACATCCAAACCGTCATCGAACCCATCGTTCTACCATTCCTAGACCAGCAAGGGAACTTGCTGTTCCAACAGGACAATGCACGTCCGCATGTATCCCGTGCCACCCAACGAGCTCTAGAAGGTGTAAGTCAACTACCCTGGCCAGCAAGATCTCCGGATCTGTCCCCCATTGAGCATGTTTGGGACTGGATGAAGCGTCGTCTCACGCGGTCTGCACGTCCAGCACGAACGCTGGTCCAACTGAGTCGCCAGGTGGAAATGGCATAGCAAGCCGTTCGACAGGACTACATCCAGCATCTCTACGATCGTCTCCATGGGAGAATAGCAGCCTGCATTGCTGCGAAAGGTGGATATACACTGTACTAGTGCCGACATTGTGCATGCTCTGTTGCCTGTGTCTATGTGCGTGTGGTTCTGTCAGTGTGATCATGTGATGTATCTGACCCCAGGAATGTGTCAATAAAGTTTCCTCTTCCTGGGACAATGAATTCACGGTGTTCTTATTTCAATTTCCAGGAGTGTATGAATGTTTTAGTTGGACCACTTTCACCGCTTTGTGATAGATGGCGCTGTAATAGTCACAAATATGTGGCACACAATTTTAGACGAACAAGTGGTAACAGTTAGGTTCTTTACATTAAAATACAGAACGTAGGTACGTTTGAACATTTTATTTCGGTTTTTCCAATGTGATACACGTACCTTTGTGAACTTATCATTTCTGAGAATGGCTGCTGTTACTGCGTGATTACCTGTAAATACCACATTAATGCAATAAATGCTCAAAATGATGTCCGTCAACCACAAAGGATTTGGCAATACATGTAACGACATTCCTTTCAACAGCGAGTAGTACGCCTTCCGCAATTTTCGCACATGCATTGACAATGCACTGACGCAAGTTGTCAGGCGTTGTCGGTGGATCACTATAGCAAATATCCTTCAACTTTCCCCGGGGACGTCAGATCCGGTGAACGTGCTGGCCATGGTATGGTGCTTCGACGACCAATCCACCTGTCATGAAATGTGCTATTCAATACCGCTTCAATCGCACGCGAGCTATGTGCCGGACATCCATCACGTTGGAACTACATCGCCATTCTGTCATGCAGTGAAACATCTTGTAGTAACATCGGTAGAACATTACGTAGGAAATACATTGCACCATTTAGATTGCCATCGATAAAATGGGGGCCAATTATCCTTCCTCCCATAATGCTGCATCGTACATTAACCAGCCAAGGTCGCTGATGTTCCATTTTTCGCAGCCGTCGTGGATTTTCCATTGACCGATAGTGCACATTATGCCGGTTTACGTTACCGCTGTTGGTGAATGACGCTTCGTCGCTAAATAGCCCAGTGGCCGAACTGTACACGACGTTCAAAGTCGTCGGAATGCAATTCCTGGTGCTTAGAAATATGGTACGGGTGCAATCAAAGTTGATGTAGCATTCTCACCACCGACGTTTTTGAGATTTTTGATTCTCGCGCAATTTGTCTGCTACTGATGTGCGGATTAGCCGCGACAGTCGTTAAAACACCTACTTAGGCATCATCATTTGTTGCAGGTCGTGGTTGACGTTTCACGTATGGCTCAACACTTCCTGTTTCCTTAAATAACGTAACTATCCGGCGAACGGTCCGGACACTTGGATGATGTGGTCCAGGATACCGAGCAGCATACATAGCACACGCCCGTTGGGCATGTTTATCACAATAACCATACATAAATACGACATCGACATTCCTCGCAATTGGTGTAGGATCCATTTTAATACGGGTAATGTATCACGAAGTAAATACCGTCCGCACTGACGGAATGTTGCGCGATACGACGTACTCACCCGTTTGTGACTATTACAGAGCCATCTATGACAAAGCGAAAGAAGTGGTCCAACTAAAAACATTCATATTTTTTTACCTACTACACGAATATGAAATTAAAACTGGGGGTTCCTTTTTGTAAAAAAAACGCAGTTGATATCGGTTTGACCTATGGCAGCGCCACCTAGCTGGCCAACCATAGCGCCATCTGGTTTCGCCCTTCAAGCTAGACGAGTTTCGTTCTTTGTAGTTTTTTCGTTTGACGCTTATTTCGTGAGATATTTGGCCCGGTCACTATCAATGGACGACCCGGTATATTAGGTCTGGTTTATGCCACAACTACGTAGTTCATCGTATCATTTTGTTAAAAATCGCACTAAAGAATACATCAAATAACATTGCATTAATAATCGGGTAAATACACTCCTGGAAATTGAAATAAGAATACCGTGAATTCATTGTCCCAGGAAGGGGAAACTTTATTGACACATTCCTGGGGTCAGATACATCACATGATCACACTGACAGAACCACAGACACATAGACACAGGCAACAGAGCATGCACAATGTCGGCACTAGTACAGTGTATATCCACCTTTCGCAGCAATGCTGGCTGCTAGTCTCCCATGGAGACGATCGTAGAGATGCTGGATGTAGTCCTGTGGAACGGCTTGCCATGCCATTTCCACCTGGCGCCTCAGTTGGACCAGCGTTCGTGCTGGACGTGCAGACCGCGTGAGACGACGCTTCATCCAGTCCCAAACATGCTCAATGGGGGACAGATCCGGAGATCTTGCTGGCCAGGGTAGTTGACTTACACCTTCTAGAGCACGTTGGGTGGCACGGGATACATGCGGACGTGCATTGTCCTGTTGGAACAGCAAGTTCCCTTGCCGGTCTAGGAATGGTAGAACGATGGGTTCGATGACGGTTTGGATGTACCGTGCACTATTCAGTGTCCCCTCGACGATCACCAGTGGTGTACGGCCAGTGTAGGAGATCGCTCCCCACACCATGATGCCGGGTGTTGGCCCTGTGTGCCTCGGTCGTATGCAGTCCTGATTGTGGCACTCACCTGCATGGCGCCAAACACGCATACGACCATCATTGGCACCAAGGCAGAAGCGACTCTCATCGCTGAAGACGACACGTCTCCATTCGTCCCTCCATTCACGCCTGTCGCGACACCACTGGAGGCGGGCTGCACGATGTTGGGGCGTGAGCGGAAGACGGCCTAACGGTGTGCGGGACCGTAGCCCAGCTTCATGGAGACGGTTGCGAATGGTCCTCGCTGATACCCCAGGAGCAACAGTGTCCCTAATTTGCTGGGAAGTGGTGGTGCGGTCCCCTACGGCACTGTGTAGGATCCTACGGTCTTGGCGTGCATCCGTTCGTCGCTGCGGTCCGGTCCCAGGTCGACGGGCACGTGCACCTTCCGCCGACCACTTGCGACAACATCGATGTACTGTGGAGACCTCACGCCCCACGTGTTGAGCAATTCGGCGGTATGTCCACCCGGCCTCCCGCATGCTCACTATACGCCCTCGCTCAAAGTCCGTCAACTGCACATACGGTTCACGTCCACGCTGTCGCGGCATGCTACCAGTGTTAAGGACTGCGATGGAGCTCCGTATGCCACGGCAAACTGGCTGACACTGACGGCGGCGGTGCACAAATGCTGCGCAGCTAGCGCCATTCGACGGCCAACACCGCGGTTCCTGGTGTGTCCGCTGTGCCGTGCGTGTGATCATTGCTTGTACAGCCCTCTCGCAGTGTCCGGAGCAAGTATGGTGGGTGTGACACACCGGTGTCAATGTGTTCTTTTTTCCATTTCCAGGAGTGTATTTTGTTACCTTTCGAAAGAACAGACACCACGCAGATGCTGCAGCTTTGAAACACTATTTATAAACTGAAGGGGGATCACCGCTATGAGCTGCAGCGGGAGATTAAGCGCAATCAGCGGCGATGAGTGAAAATTTGTACGAGACCGAAAGTCGAATCCGGGATCTTCTGCTTACAAGGCAGGTGCGGTAATCACTGCGCCATCCGTGACACAGCGTTATCGCAACTGCGGTGACTGTCTGGGTGCGCCTGCTGCTGGAATCTCTAAGTAGCGAACAGCAGTATAATAGACAGGAAGTGCGGTTGGATGGCGCTCTATGGGAGTGTGGATCGGCAGTGAGGTGCACCGGGATAGTCCGTGCAGTTGCGATAACGCTGTGTTCCGGGTGACACGGTGGTTACCCCGCACCTGTCCATTAACCAGGAGGTCACGGTTTCGAATCCCAGCCCGGTACACTTTTTCATTCATCGCCGCTCAGTCCGCTTACTGTTCCTCTGCAGCTGATAGCAGTGATCCCCCGTCGTATATTTTATTGTTGTGACATGCAAACACAATAGATCACTTCAACATAATGAGGTCATTAACGAGGGCAGAAAATGATTACTACTTACACATGGTACTTATGTTTCACTCTCAACTGGACTGAAAATTTTGCCGTTTTTAGTTCTCTATAAAATAATTTTTCCTTACATTTTGCTGAAGAATGTAGGTCATTCAGCAGTTTGATATTTCCAAATGGAATTTTTTAAACATCAACACATGAAGTATCGTAGGTATGAACCTTGTATTGTATTGTATGTTTTATCTGCGTATCTGTGTGTGTATCTTTTCGAAAGCAAACATTGTAACAAGATGTGACTGAAGTACGATTATAACGTTTTGTGAAATTAATGTCACGTTTTGCCATGCAATATATACTCATTTTTGCCACGTTGCCGTGGTTAATTTTATTTAGAGGGTAGAGGGCGCATTTTCTAGGAGGACAAGTTAGCAGTTTTCTTACTGTTAGGGTGCTCTTCCAGCGTTTTACTGGGACCTCCTGTCTGAAGGAAGCGTTCAGTGACGAGATGGCGAAGGACCCGTGGCAGCTCGACAGTTTTCACATAAATGAGGCTGCCGTCTGCTTCGGGCTTTTATTGGCAGAGCCGGCGCCTCGCCTAGCCATGACTGGGACTGCACCACCACAGCTAGCCCCAGAGATTAGATGTACATCATATTTTTGCCTCTTCTGTTTGGTCATCGTAGTATGAGCCACCGTCCAACCAAAATCTGGTGTATCCAATTGAATTGAGTCCTCACCAGGATGAAGAACCCGGCCGATCGATGGGAGACTGATCCAATTACCAACCAATTGTTACTTAAACAGCCTCCTGCGGACCAGGAATGGAAAATTTCCTCAGCTTTAACGTGTTTTTCATGAAATAAGCGATATTCTAGTACGTCAGATTGGCGACAACAGCGAGATGTACCCTCCAATACAGCTTTCTTGGTAGTACAGAGTTGTGGAATTTTATCTATGCTTGATGGTCGGACGACACTTGGCGACTCCTCAAGCGCAGTCTCCGACAGGAATGGCTGAAATCGAATGCGCTGAGCCACTGCGTACCTCTAGGCTCCTTAGAAGACATCCGCGACCTGTCGCAGAGGACTTACAGTGCGTTTACAAGAGCGATATTTTACGGCAACCTGTGGCCGCGATAGTGTACCCGTCAACATTGATGCAATATGGCTGCTATATATTCCAATATTGCGATATTACTGATCAGTATTCTTGACGGAGTGGGCTATTTCATGTAGTTGCCAACGTGTTGCCGAAGTATTGCCTGTTTTGTACAACATGGGCGGAGAATATTTCGTATATGACCTGACCACATCTACATCTGTCTATGTCTCTAAATGCTTCTCTCTCTACCTTGTTTCTTTCTTCAAATTACGACGCCGCTGCCGTGACAAGTAACATTATCTCAGAAACGAAAAACAATTTCACTTCATATCGAAACATACTGCGCACTCGATTTTTTGGTTGTCAACAGATATGTAGAAACGTGCGAACAAGACAGCATTGAAGTCCATAAATAAAATACGTGCTTAACCGTGCAGAAGGCAGAGATTGGACCTTCATATTTGAAATGTGTAATGTTAGTGACACACCAAAATCACAATAGTAATCCGTTGTGGTTGCTACATGTTTTATTACAGTCAGAAGCATTATAAAATCACAATGACAATAATACTGGAGACTGCCTTATGAGGCTAGATCACTTGAACAAGTAGCAAATAAATTTCTTAACTGGAACAAGTCCTATAAAACTTGAAATTTGAATATGACTAGGTAAATACACTCAGGTAAAGCTTTACTTAAATAATACAAAAGTCCGTACAATTCCCATCAGAACTCTCATTACTTCCAATCAGCTGAGGAACAGATTAAGGGTAACAACACAGATCTTTTAAGGTGTGGCTAGCCAATTTTCCTAAACAAAACTATATACAAATGTCTAAAACAATTTAGGAGGTGCTTTAATTTTGGCCAAACCAATGACCATATGACTATAGCCCTAAAATGAGGTTGCTTCAATACTGCGTGTGAATTAGCGATAGACGCGAGCAGACCAAGGATTCAAATCAAAAGGAGATATCCGAGAGACAGGAAATGGCACAGAAGTGTACTCAACTTTGCACTGCAATTCTACATCTACATCTACATCTATACTCCGCGAGCCACCTTACGGTGTGTGGCGGAGGGTACTTATTGTACCACTATCTGATCCCCCCTTCCCTGTTCCATTCACGAATTGTGCGTGGAAAGAACGACTGCTTGTAAGTCTCCGTATTTGCTCTAATTTCTCGGATCTTTTCGTTGTGATCATTACGCGAGATATATGTGGGCGGTAGTAATACACTCCTGGAAATGGAAAAAAGAACACATTGACACCGGTGTGTCAGACCCACCATACTTGCTCCGGACACTGCGAGAGGGCTGTACAAGCAATGATCACACGCACGGCACAGCGGACACACCAGGAACCGCGGTGTTGGCCGTCGAATGGCGCTAGCTGCGCAGCATTTGTGCACCGCCGCCGTCAGTGTCAGCCAGTTTGCCGTGGCATACGGAGCTCCATCGCAGTCTTTAACACTGGTAGCATGCCGCGACAGCGTGGACGTGAACCGTATGTGCAGTTGACGGACTTTGAGCGAGGGCGTATAGTGGGCATGCGGGAGGCCGGGTGGACGTACCGCCGAATTGCTCAACACGTGGGGCGTGAGGTCTCCACAGTACATCGATGTTGTCGCCAGTGGTCGGCGGAAGGTGCACGTGCCCGTCGACCTGGGACCGGACCGCAGCGACGCACGGATGCACGCCAAGACCGTAGGATCCTACGCAGTGCCGTAGGGGACCGCACCGCCACTTCCCAGCAAATTAGGGACACTGTTGCTCCTGGGGTATCGGCGAGGACCATTCGCAACCGTCTCCATGAAGCTGGGCTACGGTCCCGCACACCGTTAGGCCGTCTTCCGCTCACGCCCCAACATCGTGCAGCCCGCCTCCAGTGGTGTCGCGACAGGCGTGAATGGAGGGACGAATGGAGACGTGTCGTCTTCAGCGATGAGAGTCGCTTCTGTCTTGGTGCCAATGATGGTCGTATGCGTGTTTGGCGCCGTGCAGGTGAGCGCCACAATCAGGACTGCATACGACCGAGGCACACAGGGCCAACACCCGGCATCATGGTGTGGGGAGCGATCTCCTACACTGGCCGTACACCACTGGTGATCGTCGAGGGGACACTGAATAGTGCACGGTACATCCAAACCGTCATCGAACCCATCGTTCTACCATTCCTAGACCGGCAAGGGAACTTGCTGTTCCAACAGGACAATGCACGTCCGCATGTATCCCGTGCCACCCAACGTGCTCTAGAAGGTGTAAGTCAACTACCTTGGCCAGCAAGATCTCCGGATCTGTCCCCCATTGAGCATGTTTGGGACTGGATGAAGCGTCGTCTCACGCGGTCTGCACGTCCAGCACGAACGCTGGTCAAACTGAGGCGCCAGGTGGAAATGGCATGGCAAGCCGTTCCACAGGACTACATCCAGCATCTCTACGATCGTCTCCATGGGAGAATAGCAGCCTGCATTGCTGCGAAAGGTGGATATACAGTGTACTAGGGCCGACATTGTGCATGCTCTGTTGCCTGTGTCTATGTGCCTGTGGTTCTGTCAGTGTGATCATGTGATGTATCTGACCCCAGGAATGTGTCAATAAAGTTTCCCCTTCCTGGGACAATGAATTCACGGTGTTCTTATTTCAATTTCCAGGAGTGTATGTTGCCCATCTCTTCCCGGAATGTGCTCTCTCGTAATTTCGATAATAAACCTCTCCGTATTGCGTAACGCCTTTCTTGAAGTGTCCGCCACTGGAGCTTGTTCAGCATCTCCGTAACGCTCTCGCGCTGACTAAATGTCCCCATGACGAATCGCGCTGCTTTTCGCTGGATCATGTCTATCTCTTCTATTAATCCAACCTGGTAAGGGTCCCATACTGATGAGCAATACTCAAGAATCGGACGAACAAGCGTTTTGTAAGCTACTTCTTTCGTCGATGAGTCACATTTTCTTAGAATTCTTCCTATGAATCTCAACCTGGCGCCTGCTTTTCCCACTATTTGTTTTATGTGATCATTCCACTTCAGATCGCTCCGGATAGTAACTCCTAAGTATTTTACGGTCGTTACCGCTTCCAATGATTTACCACCTATGGCATAATCGTACTGGAATGGATTTCTGCCCCTATGTATGCGCATTATATTACATTTATCTACGTTTAGGGAAAGCTGCCAGCTGTCGCACCATGCATTAATCCTCTGCAGGTCCTCCTGGAGTACGTACGAGTCTTCTGATGTTGCTACTTTCTTGTAGACAACCGTGTCATCTGCAAATAGCCTCACGGAGCTACCGATGTTGTCAACTAAGTCATTTATGTATATTGTAAACAATAAAGGTCCTATCACGCTTCCCTGCGGTACTCCCGAAATTACCTCTACATCTGCAGATTTTGAACCGTTAAGAATGACATGTTGTGTTCTTTCTTCTAGGAAATCCTGAATCCAATCACAAACCTGGTCCGATATTCCGTAAGCTCGTATTTTTTTCACTAAACGTAAGTGCGGAACCGTATCAAATGCCTTCCTGAAGTCCAGGAATACGGCATCAATCTGCTCGCCAGTGTCTACGGCACTGTGAATTTCTTGGGCAAATAGGGCGAGCTGAGTTTCACATGATCTCTGTTTGCGGAATCCATGTTGGTTATGATGAAGGAGATTTGTATTATCTAAGAACGTCATAATACGAGAACACAAAACATGTTCGATTATTCTACAACAGATTGACGTAAGCGAAATAGGCCTATAATTATTCGCATCTGATTTATGACCCTTCTTGAAAATGGGAACGACCTGCGCTTTCTTCCAGTCGCTAGGTACTTTACGTTCTTCCAGCGATCTACGATAAATTGCTGATAGAAAGGGGGCAAGTTCTTTAGCATAATCACTGTAGAATCTTAAGGGTATCTCGTCTGGTCCGGATGCTTTTCCGCTACTAAGTGATAGCAGTTGTTTTTCAATTCCGATATCGTTTATTTCAATATTTTCCATTTTGGCGTCCGTGCGACGGCTGAAGTCAGGGACCGTGTTACGATTTTCCGCAGTGAAACAGTTTCGGAACACTGAATTCAGTATTTCTGCCTTTCTTCGGTCGTCCTCTGTTTCGGTTCCATCGTGGTCAACGAGTGACTGAATAGGGGATTTAGATCCGCTTACCGATTTTACATATGACCAAAACTTTTTAGGGTTCTTGTTTAGATTGTTTGCCAATGTTTTATGTTCGAATTCGTTGAATGCTTCTCTCATTGCTCTCTTTACGCTCTTTTTCGCTTCGTTCAGCTTTTCCTTATCAGCTATGATTCGACTACTCTTAAACCTATGATGAAGCTTTCTTTGTTTCCGTAGTACCTTTCGTACATGATTGTTATACCACGGTGGATCTTTCCCCTCGCTTTGGACCTTAGTCGGTACGAACTTATCTAAGGCGTACTGGACGATGTTTCTGAATTTTTTCCATTTTTGTTCCACATCCTCTTCCTCAGAAATGAACGTTTGATGGTGGTCACTCAGATATTCTGCGATTTGTGCCCTATCACTCTTGTTAAGCAAATATATTTTCCTTCCTTTCTTGGCATTTCTTATTACACTTGTAGTCATTGATGCAACCACTGACTTATGATCACTGATACCCTCTTCTACATTCACGGAGTCGAAAAGTTCCGGTCTATTTGTTGCTATGAGGTCTAAAACGTTAGCTTCACGAGTTGGTTCTCTAACTATCTGCTCGAAGTAATTCTCGGACAAGGCAGTCAGGATAATGTCACAAGAGTCTCTGTCCCTGGCTCCAGTTCTGATTGTGTGACTATCCCATTCTATACCTGCTAGATTGAAGTCTCCCCCTATTACAATAGTATGATCACGAAACTTCTTCACGACGTTCTGCAGGTTCTCTCTGAGGCGCTCAACTACTACGGTTGCTGATGCAGGTGGTCTATAGAAGCATCCGACTATCATATCTGACCCACCTTTGATACTTAACTTAACCCAGATTATTTCACATTCGCATTCGCTAATAACTTCACTGGATATTATTGAATTCTTTACTGCTATAAATACTCCTCCACCATTGGCGTTTATCCTATCCTTGCGGTATATATTCCATTCTGTGTCTAGGATTTCGTTACTGTTCACTTCCGGTTTTAACCAACTTTCCGTTCCTAATACTATATGCGCACTATTTCCTTCAATAAGAGATACTAATTCAGGAACCTTGCCCTGGATACTCCTGCAGTTTACCAATATTACGTTAACTTTTCCTGTTTTTGGTCTCTGAGGACGGACATTCTTTATCAACGATGATAATGTCCTCTCTGGTAAGCCGTCAGGTATTTTATCGTTTCGCCCAAGGGGGGGTCCCTCTAACCTAAAAAACCCCCGTGTGCACGCCACACGTACTCTGCTACCCTAGTAGCTGCTTCCGGTGTGTAGTGCACGCCTGACCTGTCTAGGGGGGCCCTACAGTTTTCCACCCAATAATGGAGGTCGATGAATTTGCAACCATTATAGTCGCAGAGTCGTCTGAGCCTCTGGTTTAGACCCTCCACACGGCTCCAAACCAGAGGACCGCGATCGACTCTGGGCACTATGCTGCAGATATTAAGCTCAGCTTGCACTCCGCGTGCGATGCTGGTTGTCTTCACCAAATCAGCCAGCCGCCGGAAGGAACCAAGGATGGCCTCAGAACCCAAGCGGCAGGCGTCATTCGTTCCGACATGTGCTACTATCTGCAGCCGGTCACACCCAGTGCGTTCAATAGCTGCCGGAAGGGCCTCCTCCACATTACGGACGAGACCCCCCGGCAAGCACACCGAGTGCACACTGGCATTCTTCCCCGACCTACCCGCTATTTTCCTGAGGGGCTCCATAACCCGCCTAACGTTGGAGCTCCCTATAACTAATAGGCCCGCCCTCTGTGACTGTCGGGACCTTGCCGGAGAATCGGCCACTGGCCCAACAGGCGAGGCACCCTGTGGTGGCTCGGAAACGATGTCATCACCACTAGGAAGCACCCCGTACCTGTTGGAAAGGGGTAAGGCAGCTGCCACGCGGCCAGATCCCACCTTCGCCTTTCGGCCAGGCACGCGCGAGCCCACCACTGTCCGCCATTCACCCTGGAGTGATGGCTGACCGGTAAGATGCTCACTGCCGGAAGACGCAGCGACATCAGGGGTTCCATGTGATTCCAAGGCCACCGAAGTAGGCATAGGTCTCACCACAGTTTCCCCAACGCCACTACGAGCCGACGCCTGCGCCTCGAGCTCGATGAGCCTAACAGACAAAGCCTCCACCTGCCCCCGAAGAGTGGCCAATTCTCCTTGCGTCCGCTCACAACAACCACAGCCCCTACACATGACTATGTTTACCCTACTCTATACGGTGACAAATTCCCAAGATAATCTTCTGATGAGCTACTCTGATCATCAAGAAACACTCACTGAAATACGAGACGCGAAAACTACGCTAGGTTTTCCCAGAAAAACTATTTAAAAGCTAAGCGCAGCAAATAAGTACAAAAACGCTTTATACAAACAGTACTCGCTGCTGCTGGTGCTGTCGCTCTGGCTGTCACAAGACAACTGCTGATTCAAGTGACTAGTGGCTAACGGCCGCGAAACAAACAAAAGACGGTTTTAGGGCGCTTTCTGTTCTAAACGATCAAGAAAACACTAAGAAGTCTAACACGAAAACTACGTAAAGTTTTATCAAGAACTGTTAGTTTCTATGCAGAGCAGATAAACACAAATAGAACCCCTTCCTTAGTGGAAGGTCGTAAACAAAATGCAAAATAAACGCTTTATACAAACACTACTCGCTGCTGCTGTCGCTCTGGCTGTCACAAGACAACTGCTGATTCAGGTGACTAGTGGCTAACGGCCGCGAAACAAACAAAAGACGGTTTTAGGGCGCTTTCTGTTCTAAACGATCAAGAAAACACTAAGAAATCTAACACGAAAACTACGTAAAGTTTTATCAAGAACTTCAGATACTGTAATTCTCCATCAGAAAGATGGAACCACGCAACAGTGACCACATAACCCAAGATGTAAAGGAGACTAAAGGGCCTTTCATATCTCTCTGCCCCCGTGGTGCCCTGCTCGCAGTATGCTCGGGTCGACCGCTGCCAATTATCTCTAACACAAAATGGTTCAAATGGCTCTGAGCACTATGGGAATTAACTTCTGACGTCACCAGTCCCCTGGAACTACTTAAACCTAACTAACCTAATGACATCACACACATCCATGCTAGAGGCAGGATTCGAACCTCTGACGTAGCCGTTGCGTGGTTCCGGACTGTAGTGCCTAGAACCGCTCGACCACACCGGCCGGCTATCTGTAACACAACACACGTTAACGGCAGACAATATTCTGCGACATAAACTACACAATCTCATCTAGAGAACAAGTGATCAATACAACTGAATAGAAACAAATTAGCCTCCGTGAGTTAGTTGGCAGTGCCAGCACTTAAACTTTGGTTAATAAGTTCGCTAAAAATCATGCCCTAAAGGTAAGATGACAAGAATTATCTCGGCGCACATTTACACGCCAAACTACCAAATGAACTACTAGGTGGAATAGAGGACGTATCTCAGCTTGTCGTGAAACGCCAGAGCCGGACTTACTCTGTACTCGTAGCACTTCTAGCTACGTCTTTAACCACACTTCATGCCGGTTGGTTGCGCGTAGCCACACTTCCTCAACTGCCGTCAAGATAGGTAGTCACGACACCGAGGTAGGTGATAAACAACTAAAACAATTCCAATGGATTTTTACTACACTGGCATAATGAATTAAGCCGAACGCAACCCACCGAAGCAACTTGGCGACTCGGCCGTCGTAGCTTATAAAAGTCTCGAAGGAGCTTTTCCTTCCGACCTCTAGGAAAACCAAACCACCAGGGGCGGTGGATCTGCCTCAGGACTCAACGTTGTAGCCGGTGGCCCCGCTCCTCTGTTGTTCGAATCGTCCTCTTGCCGTCCTGCCTACGTACACAGCCCCACGTGACTCTTGCTCACCGCCGATCCCGACACACCTCATCAACAGACGCACGCGCTGCGGTTAAATCCGCGGCGCCAAAGATGTGCAGAACACAAATAAGTATCGAAGTCGACTCAAAGATCAAAATGACGATCGATGGGAAGTGGCGCCAGAAACGCACCAGCTCAATATTAACAGGACATATAGAGTATTATGTTCTGCATAAATTATTAGCACAGGAATCATGTCGGCTCGTGTGTTCAAGGTCGACATCGACATCGGGGATCAAGACCTACCGGTAAAATATGCCTGCGGCTCTCGTTGTCGCTATAAACCGAAGATAACGGATCGGTGTGATTTCAGCTGATGTCCAGGATGCCTATCAACCGTATGCGCGAACCGTACCGTGAAAACGGTGAGTTTGGAAAAGGGCGCATTATTGGGATCAGAGAATGTGATGCATGAATCTCTGAAACTACGAGTGGGACGAAGTTACCCGGCCAGGAACGGGTGCTTACAGAATGGTTCACGAAAGGCCGTACAAGTACGACACGATGGGTCAGGTCGCATCACCCATCTGAATGATATAGCGAGACACATCTGTGCCGCTCTTCAGTTCTGGCGCAACAGTGGAAAAGTGTAACACGTCGTACTCTATCAGGTGTGACAGTCCGTCTCAGTTTATTATGGCATGGGTTACGTGAACCTCGTCCACTTCTCCACCTACCTTTGACGAATGTAGTGAAATGTAGTTACAGATTCTGATTTAGAGATAACGTCTTTGATTCATAATCAAAACATCGTCGGTCAGCGAGGTGGCCCAGTGGTTAGCAAAATGGATTCGAATTCGGGAGGACGACGGTTCAATCCCGTCTCCAGCCATCCTGATTTAGGTTTACCGTGATTTCCCTAAATCGTTTCAGGCAAATGCCCGGATGGTTCCTTTGAAAGGGCACGGCCGATTTCCTTCCCAATCCTTCCCTAACCCGAGCTTGCGCTCCGTCTCTAATGACCTCGTTGTCGACGGGACGTTAAACACTAACCACCATCACCACCATCGTCGGTCCCGGGTTCGAATCCTGCCGCTGCGTAAATGCTGATTAATAATCAGCAGTAGCGGCCAAAAACGTCCGGCATAAGAAGTCACCACTCATTCTGCCAAAGGCCTTGTCAAACAGGGCAGAGCAGGGGACAGATGTTCAGGGCACTCGCTTGTCCCACGGGTGGGAAACTGCCTCTAAAGGCGGAAGAATCAGCAATGATCAACGACATGACGATGCAGATGGTAATGGAAACCACTACATTAAAGACACGTAGCGTGTATCCACAGGACACGTGGCCTGTAATTGAAGAAGTGTCGTGATGATCTCTCCACTGGCAAAAGATTCCGGAATAGTCCCCCATTCGGATCCCTGTGAGGGGACTACCAAGGGAGAGATTACTATGAGAAAAAGATTGAATAATCAACAAGGGTAACGTTCTACAAGTCGGGGCGTAGATTGTCTGAAGCTTGAACGTGGTAGGGAAACTAGTAAATCCGAAAAGTGAAATGCAAAAGCTCAATCTAGATACTGTCGTGGTTTATGAAGTGGAACGAAGACAAGGATGTGTGGTCAGATGCGTACAGGGTAATATCAATAGCAGCAGAAATTGGTATAACGGGAGTAGGATTCGTTAGGAATAGGAAGGAAGGGCAGAGAGGGTATCACTGTGAACAGTTCAGCGATAATGTTTTTCTTATCAGAATCGACAGCTAATTAACACCGACAACGATAGTTCAGGGATACACCCCGACGTCGCAGGCTGAAGATGAAGAGATAGAGGAAGTATATGAGGATATTCAAATGGTAATTCAGAATGCAAATGGAGATGAAAATCTAATAGTCATGGGGGACAGGAATGCAGTTTTAGGGGGAAGGAGTAGAAGAAAAGGTTACAGGAGAATATGGGCTTGGGACCAGGATTGAGAGAGGAGAAAGACTACCTGAGCTCCGTAACACGTTTCAGCTAGTAATAGTGAATACTCTGTTCAGAATCACAGGAGGAGGAGGTATACTTGGAAAAGGCAGGGTCATACGGAAAGATTTCAGTTAGATTAGATCATGGTCAGACAGAAATTCCGAAATCAGATACCGGATTGTAAAGCGTACCCTGGAGCAGACATAGATCACAATATAGTAGTGATGAAGAGTAGGCTCAAGTTTAAGACGTTATCCATGAAGAATCAATACCCAAAGAAGTGGGATACGGAAGTACTAAGGCTATAGATACAGCAATAAGGAATACCCCAGTAGGCAGTACAATTGAAGAGGAATGAACTTCTCTAAATAGGGGCATCACAGAAGTTGAGAAGTAAAACGTAGGTACAAAGAAGGTAACTGCTAAAAGACCATGGGTAACAGAAGAATTACTTCTACTGATCGATGAGAGGTGGAAGTGCAAAAATGTTCCGGGAAACTCAGGAACAGAGAAATACAAGTCACTGAGGAATGAAATAGATAGGAAGTTCAGGGAAGCTAAGATCAAATGGCTGCACGAAAAATGTGAAGACATCTAAAGAGAAATGACTGTTGGAAGGACAGACTCAGCATACAAGAAGTCAAAACAACCTTCGTAGACATTGAAAGTAAGGCTGACAACATTAGGAGTGTAGCAGGAATTCCACTGATAAATGGAGAGGAGAGAGCGGATAGATGGAAAGAATACATTGAAAGCCTCTGTGAGTGGGATGATTTCTCTGATGTGATAGAAGAAAAAACAGGAGTCGAGTTGGAAGAGATAGGAGATCCACCATTAGAATCAGAATTTAACAGAGGTTCGGAGGACTTAACAACAAATAAGGCAGAAGCGATTAATAACATTCCATCAGAATTTCTAAAATCATTGAGTGAAGTTTCAACAAAACGACTATTCACGTTGTTATGTAGAATGCATGAGTCTGGCGACATACCATCTGACTCTCCGAAAAGCATCATCCCCACAATTCCGAAGACGACAAGAGCTGAAAAGTGCGAAAATAACCGCACATTCGGTTTAACAGCTCATGCATCGTAGCTGCTTATAAGAATAATAACAGAAAAATTGAAAAGTAAATTGAGGAAGTGCTGGATGACGATCAGTTTGGCCTTAGGAAAGGTAAAGGCACGAGAGAGGCAATTCTGACGTTGCGGTTAATAATAGAAGCAACACTAAAGAAAATTCAAGACACGTTCATAGGATTTGTCGACCAGGAAAAAGTGAACTACAATGTATAATGGTACAAAGTGTTCGAAATTCTGAGAAAAGTAGAAGTAAGCAACAGGGAGAGTTGGGTCACAAACAATATGTACAACAGCCAAGAGGGAATATTAAGAATGGACGACCAAGAACAAAGTGCTGGTATTAAAGAGGGTGTAAGACAAAGATGCAGCCTTTCGCCCCTACTGTTCAATCTGTACATCGAGGAAGCAGTGACGGAAATAAAAGAAAGGTTCTGGAGTGGAATTAAAATTCAAGGTGAAAGGATATCAATCATACGATTCGCTGATGACATTGCTATGCTGTTAGAAAGTGAAGAAGTATTACATGATCTGCAGAACTTAATGAACAGTTTAATGCGTACAGAGTATGGATTCAGAGTAAATCGAAGAAAGACGAAGGTAATGAGAAGTAGTAGAACAGCGGGAAACTTAAGATCAGGACTGATGATCACGAAGTAGATAAAGTTAAGGAATTCTACTACGTACGCCGTAAAATAATCAATGACGATTGGAGCAAGGAGGTCATCAAAAACAAGCTAGCAATGGCAAAAAGGACATTGCTCGCCAAGAGAATTCTACTAATATCAAATGTGTATGAAATCTTATGGGACTTAACTGCTAAGGTCATCAGTCCCTAAGCTTACACATTGCTTACCCTAAAGTATCCTAAGGGCAAACACACACACCCATGCCCGAGGGAGGACTCGAACCTCCGCCGGGGCCAGCCACGCAGTCCATGGCTGCAGCGCCCTAGACCTCTCGGCTAACCCCGCGCGGCTACTAATATCAAATATCAGCCTTAATTTGAAGAAGAAATTTCTGACAATGTACGCCTGGAACATTGTATGGTAGTGAAACTGGAACAGAAGAGAATCGAAACATTAGAAATGTCGTGCTAAGGATGAATATTGGAAATCAGGTGAACTGATAAGGTAAGGAACGAGGTGTTTCTGCGTAGAACCGGAGAGGTAAGCTATATGTCACCCATGACTATTAAATTTTCATCTCCCTTCACTATCTGAATAATTTCTTTTATTTCATCATACATTTCTTCAGTTTATTCGTCATCTGCAGAGATAGTCGGCATATAAGCTTGTACTACTGTGGTGGGCGTGGGCTTCGTATCTATCTTGGCCACAATAATGCGTTCACTATGCTGTTTGTAGTAGCTTACCCGCATTCCTATTTTCCTATTCATTATTAAACCTACTCCTGCATTACCCCTATTTGATTTTGTGTTTATAACCCTGTAGTCACCTGACCAGAAGTCTTATTCCTCCTGATACCGAACTTCACTAATTCCCACTATATCTAACTTTAACCTATCCATTTCCTTTTTTAAATTTTCTAACCTACCTGCCCGATTAAGGGATCTGACATTACACGCTCCGATCGGTAGAACGCCAGTTTTCTTTCTCCTGATAATGGCATCCTCTTGACTAGTCCCCGCCAGGAGATCCGAATAGGGGTCTATTTTACCTCCGGATTATTTTACCCAAGATGACGCCATCATCATTTAACCATACAGTAAAGCTGCATGCCCTCGGGAAAAATTACGGCTGTAGTTTCCCCTTGCTTTCAGCCGTTCGCAGTACCAGCACAGCAAGGCCGTTTTGGTTAGTGTTACCAGGCCAGATCAGTCAGTCATCCAGACTGTTGCCCCTGCAACTACTGAAAAGGCTGCGGCGCTTCTTCAGGAACCACACGTTTGTCTGGCCTCTCAACAGATACCCCTCCGTTGTGGTTGCACTTACGGTACGTCTATCTGTATCGCTGAGGCAGGCAAGCCTCCCCACCAACGGCAAGGTCCATGGTTCATTTGGGGGGGGGGGGGGGTGTCTGTGAACATAGATGAAACAATTAACCTCATGAATACCAGGCAGTGGGCTTTTCAGTTCAGGTTCTGATTTATCTTCAGTCCAAACACTGTCTAATTCTTGCTGTAAATTTTCTGAGAAACTTATTTTAATAGCTTATAGAGGTCTGTGTGGAATACCGATATGTATGTACTGATACTTTACAAAATTCGATGACACTGCGCTTGTTCTGAAACGTCTGTTGACGTTTTGGAATATTTGCTTAACTGCTTTTTCTGTAAGTGGATCGATTACACTTTTTATTCTAGTACATCTACCATCGTCAAGTATTACAAACTCCACATCTTCTGAAACTGAAAGTGGAAGATCATTTATGTCCATCACAGACAGCAGAGGATGCAAAATCGAATTTTGTGGTACACCACGTCTGATTTGTTAGAATTCTGAGAGCCTGTTGTTATGTGACTGACATTATTAAGTTTGTGTTATTGTGTATATGTCTTTGTGTGTCGCACCTTCCATAGTTAGTCCCGTTACCTCTGAGTGTTTTCTAACGTCTTCCACCCATATCGTAGTGGTGTCACAGTTCACAGTCTGTTCCCAGATCCTCCTGGTCATTCTATTTTCGGTCACCCTACAGAAACATCTGATAAGCTTCAGTCCACATGCAATCGCCTCTATTCCAATAACTATAATGCTATCGGATTTTGCAAAGTCAGGAAATAAAAAGCGAAAAGAAATTAGAGCATTTAAAATGTGTACATGAGTTAGGGTACTTGATATTGAGTCTGCTAGTTTGGCGTTGAAGAGCAGCTACTGTTTCAGACATTAGTGCTTACTGTGGCCTGTTTTCTGTAAGCACGAAGCAGGGGGCAACTATCATACCGAATACTCTGGAAGAGCAAATGAAATGGCAAATAAATACAGAAGTGCAAAACAAACATAGTAAAAAAAGCCGCTGCGTAGCAACGGCTGGAGAATTTAAAACAGTTATGAATTTTTTATTTTATTTTAGCTGTATATTTTTCGTTTTGTTTTGCCTCGAACTATGGAGAGGGCGATAGTAGGGGAGAAACGGGAGGGGAAATGCGAACCATTCTCGAATCGGAAGTCGGCCATTGTGTTCACACATGACCTGTTGCGGGGCCAGCCTGCGTTAAAAAATGCAAATCTGTTAATAATGGCGCGAAATGCTACGAAATGCAACGAAATCGAATGCGGTAGATTACTCCTGATAAATTTGGACCGGTACGGGTGGGGGTGGGGGGGGGGGGGGGGGGGATAAATCAGTCAGCTGTGACTACTTACGAGACCGCAACTAATTGCTGAGTTTATGAAACTCAAAATGCGTGATGCGTTTCGACCATTCGGCCATCTTCTAATGTGGAAGCATTTTGTGGAAGCACTCGAATATGTATCGGTATGCTAATATTTTACATCTACATCTACATGATTACTCTGCAATTCACATTTAAGTGCTTCGCAGAGGGTTCATCTCTTTACCATTCCACTCCCGAACAGCGCGCGGGAAAAACGAACACCTAAACCTTTCTGTTCGAGCTCTGATTTCTCTTATTTTATTTTGATGATCATTCCTATCTATGTAGGTTGGGCTCAACAAAATATTTTCGCATTCGGAAGAGAAAGTTGGTGACTGAAATTTCATAAATAGATCTCGCCGCGACGAAAAACGTCTTTGCTTTAATGACTTCCATCCCAACTCGCGTATCATATCTGCCACACTCTCTCTCCTGTTACGTGATAATACAAAACGACCTGCCCTTTCTTGCAGCAATCCCACCTGGTAAGGATCCCACACCGCCCAGCAATATTCTAACAGAAGACGAACGAGTGTAGTGTAAGCTGTCTCTTTAGTGGACTTGATGCATTTTGTAAGTGTCCTGCCAATGAAACGCAACCTTTGGCTCGCCTTCCCCACAATATTATCTGTGTGGTCTTTCCAACTGAAGTAGTTCGTAATTTTAACACCCAGGTACTTAGTTGAATTGACAGCCTTGAGAATTGTACTATTTGTCGAGTAATCGAATTCCAACGGATTTCTTTTGGAACTCATGTGGATCACCTCATACTTTTCATTATTTAGCGTCAACTGCCACCTGCCACACCATACAGCAATCTTTTCTAAATCGCTTTGCAACTGATACTGGTATTTGGATGACCTTACTAGAAGGTAAACTACAGCATCATCTGCGAACAACCTAAGAGAACTGCTCAGATTGTCACCCAGATCAGGAACAGCAGAGGTCCCAGGACGCTTCCCTGGGGAACACCTGATATCACTTCAGTTTTATTCGATGATTTGCCGTCTATTATTACGAACTGCGACCTTCCTGACAGGAAATCACGAATCCAGTCGCACAACTAGGACGATACCCCATAGGCCCGCAGCTTGATTAGAAGTCGCTTGTGAGGAACGGTATCAAAAGCTTTCCGGAAATCTAGAAATACGGAATCAACTTGAGATCCCCTGTCGATAGTGGCCATTACTTCGTGCGAATAAAGGGCTAGCTTCGTTTGGCGTGTTGTTTGCAAATTATTGAGTTTGTGTTCGATATCAACTTGACTGACATGTTTACGCTGTGAATGCCGGCGCATATTGTTTTAGTCGTGTTTGAAGATATGCGAAAAGTTGAGTACTTACGTGCTTGGGCGAGGTGGTGTATTTCCTATCGCCGGTGGTAATCTTTGAGTTGTCGCACGTCTTGGACGATTCTCGACATTGTCGCAATGGAACAATAATGCGTCTTAGGCTATTACTACAGTGGTAGATCATCAGGCGTCATCGAAAGGAAACGAAATTGTAGGGTGTCCCTCATTAACCACTGATCGGAATGATGTCAAATTTGAATAGCATATTACTGACGCAGGGAGAAGCGCCATGGAACAAAACAAACAAAAATTTGATCAACAGATGGCTTTCTGGAGGTCAGAATGTGCTCACTGGCAGACGCGCAGTACGCAGATGTTACTCAGTTTTCGTTCGAGACGAAGAACACGACTGTCTTCATGAAGGATAGCATTGCCGCTGGTACAGCTCTTTTACAAGAATGGTGACTATACGCCAGTATGCCTGCAGAAGTGTCTGACATTCAAGAGTATGAAAAAAATTGTTGGTCCGATGTCTGCTAAGGGTAAAGAGAAGATGATTATAAAATTCTAAAAGACAGGTTCCTTTGAAGTGCAGTGTGGCAGGAGAGGGCGACTTTCCAATATGCGCCTACAGCACTGCAGGAGACGTCGAACGGTGATGTGCAAACAAACAGAACACGGAGAATTGCCCGCTCGTTGAACATTCCTGCAACAACTGTCCGTAAAATGGTACGAAACATTCTGAATTATTGCTATCCGTAAAAAAAAAATCACCTATGTTCAGAAGTTTCTTATTGCTGACCCGCCAGCAAGATAAACTTCCGCTCCGGAATTTCATGCTTGCGTGGAAGTGGGCAATGAATAGCCACAGAACATTCTGTGGACAGACCAAGCCCGTTTCCAAGGACACGTCAACGCTTAGAATTGCGGAATAAAGGCAACCCGCACGCACTACAACTTCGTTCTAAAAGTATGAATTTGTGTTGCGGGTTGGTGGTATCGTTTATCGTAGGGCCGTTTTTTCTCGAAAAGATGACCCCCGTGGGTCAAGTTACCTGTAGACCCTATGACAGTCTGCTCACCAACATAATGCCGACGCTTCAAGAAGGTAGTTGATTGGGTGAGATCACTTTTACGTAAAATGGCACTCCTCCTCACATTGCACAGTCAGATAAGCGGCTGCTCGAGAGGCATTTTGCAAATGCGACTTACACTACCGGTCATTAAAATTGCTACACGAAGACGAAATACAGATGATAAATGGGTATTCATTCGACAAATATATTATACTAGAACTGACATGTGATTACATTTTCACGCAATTTGGGTGCATAGATCCTGATAAATCAGTACCCAGAACAACCACCTCTGGCCGTAACAACGGCCTTGATACGCCTGGGCGTTGACTCAAACAGAACTTGGATGGCGTGTACAGGTACAGCTGCTCATGCAGCTTCAACACGATACCACAGTTCAGCGAGAGTAGTGACTGGCGTATTGTGACGAGCCAGTTGCTCAGCCACCATAGACCAGACATTTTCAATTGGTGAGAGATCTGGAGAATGTGCTGGCCAGGGCAGCAGTCGAACATTATCCGTATCCAGAAAGGCCCGTACAGAACTTTCAACTTGCAGCGTGCATTATCCTGCTGAAATGTAGAGTTTCGCAGGGATCGAATGAAGGGTAGCGGGACGGGTCGTGACACATTTGAGGTCGTAACACGTCTGAAATGTAACGTCCACTGTTCAAAGTGCCGTCAATGCGAGCAAGAGGTGACCGAGACGTGTAACCGATGGCGCCCCATACCATCACGCCGGGTGATACGTCAGTATGGCGATGACGAATACACGCTTCCAATGTGCGGTCACCGCTATATCGCCAAACACGGATGCGACCATCATGATGCTGTAAACAGAACCTGGATTCATCCGAAAAATTGACGTTTTACTATTCGTGCACCCGGGTTCGTCGTTGAGTATACCATCGCAGGCGCTCTTGTCTGTGATGCAGCGTCAAGGGTAACCGCAGCCATGATCTCCGACCTGATAGTCCATGCTGCTGCAAACGTCATCGAACTGTTCGTGCAGATGGTTGTTGCCTTGCAAACGTCATCTGTTGACTCAGGGATCGAGACGTGGCTGCACGATCCGTTACAGCCATGTGGATAAGATGCTCGTCATCTCGACTGCTAGTGATACGAGGCCGTTAGGATGCAGCACGGCGTTCCGTGTTATCGTCCTGAACTCACCGATTCCATATTCTGCTAACAATCATTGGATCTCGACCAACGCAATAAGCAATGTCGCGATACGATAAACCGCAATCGCGATAGGGTTCAATTCGACCTTTATTAAAAGCGGAAACGTGATGGTACGCATTTCTCCTCCTTACACGAGGCATCACAACAACTTTTCACCAGGCAACGCCGATCAACTGCTGTTTGTGTATGAGAAACCGGTTGGAAACTTTCCTCATGTCAGCACGTTGTAGGTGTTGCCACCGATGCCAACCTTGTGTGAATGCTCTGAAAAGCTAATCGTTTGCTTATCACAGCATATTCTTGCTGTCGGTTACTTTTCGGGTCTGAAGAACGTCATCTTCGTGGTGTAGCATTTTTAATGGCCAGTAGTGTAGAATTATCAGCCGCCATTTTCTTAGCCACGCGGAGTGGCCGCGCGGTTAGAGACGCCATGTCACGGACTGTGCGGCCCCTCCCGCCGGAGATTCGGGTCCTCCCTCGGGCATGGGTGTGTGTGTTGTACTTAGCATTAATTAGTTTAAGTAGTGTGTGAGTCTAGAGGCCGATGACGTCAGCAGTTTGGTCCCTTAGCAGTTTGCACAAATTTGAGCCATTTCCCTATATCCTGGCCTTCCACATCACCTGATCGCAATCAGTGTGGCTTGTGGCTGTAGGCTTACATGAAACATGTTATGTGCAGAGCTCCTAGTAGGGATGTAGTTTAACTGGATGCACGACTTGCGCAACCCATTTTGAAAGTGACCCCCGAGAAACCCCGACCTACTGTGGAACGTTATGTTCCTCGATTTTAACTTGTGATAGAGAACGATGGACAGTATACTGAACACGTCTTGCGTCAGTATCATTAAAATCGTAAACGGCTGTCATTTTCCTTTTTATACGGTTTCTGGTCCCAGGAGGATTAAAACCCGATTGTCTCCATCATACGCAGTGCAACCTTCCCTTGGTAGATTGGCTTACTTAACTACCGGTGCCAGAACTGTTGACTGTCGAATTTGTGCAGTCATGCGTGTTGAACAGTACAGATAGTATAATGTGACACTCAGACCATAATTCTTTCACTGCGATTCATCTGTAATTCGTAGTCGACACCATTAACGATAAGACGCCTAAAGCGCCTCATAATATTTCCCCTAAAGCCAATAATATGCTGTTCAAATTTGACGTCATTCTGAGCAGTAAATCTCTTCCTGCAGACCGAGCGAAGTTCAAATGGCTCTGAGCACTATGGGGCTCAACTGCTGAGGTCATTAGTCCCCTAGAACTTAGAACTAGTTAAACCTAACTAACCTAGGGACATCACAAACATCCATGCCCGAGACAGGATTCGAACCTGCGACCGTAGCGGTCTTGCTGTTCCAGACTGCAGCGCCTTTAACCGCACGGCCACTTCGGCCGGCCCGAGCGAAGTGGCGCGGTGGTTAGCACACTGGACTCGCATTCGGGAGGACGACGGCTCAATCCCGCGTTCGGCCATCCTGATTTAGCTTTTCCGTGATTTCCCTAAATCACTCCAGGCAAATGCAGGGATGGTTCCTTTGAAAGGGCAGGCCCGACTTCCTTTCCCGCCCTTCCCTAATCCGATGAGATCGATGACCTCGCTGTCTGGTCTCCTTCCCCAAAAGCAACCCAACAACTCTTCATGCAGCATTTTCAAACCGGAACTTTAATTGTGTACACCTTACAATGACGTGGCGATCCGACAACAAATGACGACGCCGGTAACGGACCGACGAGTTGACGCACTTGACACGTTTGTTTGCACTTACACACTGGAGCAAAACGACACGTAATGACGGCGAAATTTGGGTATCTGTGGCTGATACATAGTTTCTCAATAACATTTATTTATTAATAATACCGATAATGGCATGATAATGTTATTAAGCTAACTGTCTTCAAATACCGTATTATGATACAAAGCCTTTCTTGTGGACTGATGCATGCCCTGAGGTTAGACTGCCCATAAATTAAGGATCATTGCAGAATGTGGTACCACACAACGTGGCACTACACAAAACTGGCGCTAATAGCATAGGCACATAGGGAACACACACGACAAAGATCTGTAAGTCCACGGTATTGGAGATAAGTTGAGAAAACCTTCCCGGAACACATGTGCTACGAAACGCCACTGTTTCCTGTGCATGTACCCCGACATCAATATGAGATATGATCTCCATGCACGTACACAGGCCGCTCAACGGGTTGGCACACTCTGGATCAGGTGGTCGAGCAGCTGCTGGGGTATAGCCTCCCATTCTTGCACCAGTGCCTGTCGGAGCTCCCAGACGTGCTCGATGGGGTTTAGGTCTGGAGAACAGGCAGGCCACTCCATTCGCCTAATATCTTCTGTTTCAAGGTACTCCTCCATGATGGCAGCTGAGTGGGGCGGTGCGTTATCATCCATCAGGAGGAAGGTGGGACCCACTGCAATCTTGAAAAGGCGGACATACTGGTGCAAAATGGCGTCCCGACACACGTGACCGATTACAGTTCCTCTGTCAAAGACGTGCAGGGGTTTATGTGCACCAATCATAATCTCGCCCCACACCATCAGACCACGACCTCCATACAGGTCCCTTTCAAGGACATTAAGGGGTTGGTATCTGGTTCCTGGTGCACGCCAGATGAAAACCAGGCGAGAATCACTGTTCAGACTATACCTGGACCCGTCCGTGAACATAACCTCGGACCACTGTTCCAATGACCATGTACTGTGTTCTTGACACCAGGCCTTACGAGCTCTCCTGTGACCAGGGGGTCAATGGAATGCACCTATCAGGTCTCCGGGCGAATAAACCATGTATGTACAGTCGCATGTAGACTGTGTGTCTGGAGACAACTGTTCCAGTGGCTGAGGTAACATACCGAGCAAGGCTACCTGCAGTACTCCGTTGCCGTCTGCGTGCACTGATGGTGAGATATCGGTCTTCTTGCGGCGTTGTACACTGTGGATGTCCCGTACTGTAGCGCCTGGACACGTTTACTGTCTGCTGGAATCGTTGCCATAATCTTGAGATCACACTTTGTGGCACACGGAGGGCCTGTGTTACGACCTGCTGTGTTTGACCAGCCTCCAGTCGCCCTAGTATTCTAGCCCTCATAACATCATAACGTGTTCTTTGAGCCATTTTCAACACACAGTCACCATTAGCACGTCTTAAAACGTCTGCACACTTATTCGCTGCACCGTACTCTCACATACAGCAACACACCTGTGAGTATGTAAATTGCTGCCAGCGCCACCGTGCGATGACCGCAGGTCAAATGCATCGCATGGTCATACCCCGAGGTGATTGAAACCCGCCAACTACCCACCAGAGCATTGTTCACCATGTATCAGTATTATCCTTAGTTTATGAGCATGAGTGTTTATACCATATGGGTACCCAACTATGCCCGCATCTTGTGGTCGTGCGGTAGCATTCTCGCTTCCTACGCCCGGGTTCCCGGGTTCGATTCCCGGCGGGGTCAGGGATTTTCTCTGCCTTGTGATGGCTGGGTGTTGTGTGCTGTCCTTAGGTTAGTTAGGTTTAAGTAGTTCTGTTCTAGGGGACTGATGACCATAGATGTTAAGTCCCATAGTGCTCAGAGCCATTTGAACCATTTTTTACCCAACTATGTAGGTACTTAACGCTATTTTGTCGAAAGTCGACATGTTGAGAAACGTGGCTAGTAGCTGTTTTTTATATAAATTATAAACCTTATGTAGGTACTTGTAAGTAATATATTTCAGCTATCAGTCGTCCTTTTGAAATTTTATTGGCAGATCTAGATTTCAGCTAGATACTAGCCATTCTCAACACACTATCATTTTTGATCAGTGCATGAAATGCCTGAAACTTCCTGGCAGATTAAAAGTGTGTGCCGGACCGAGCCTCGTAGTCGGGACCTTTGCTTTTTGCGGGCAAGTGCTCTACCAAGTGAGCTAGCCAAGAACGACTCACGCCCCGTCCTCACAGCTGAACTTCTGCCAGTACCTTGTCTCCTACCTTCCAGACTGTACAGAAGCTCTCCTAGGTTAGGTTAGCAGGAGAGCTTCTGTAAAGTTGGGATTCCCACTAACGCCCAGAGCAATAGATTTTCCAGCTGCGTTCTCTATTTCGTATCACAGTCTGTGTAACACATAGTCTTTGTACGCACTTGTTACGTATGCAATAGCGTATAGGTTAAGTAACCAGTTAATACCTGTACTGTCAGCATTTCAAAAAGAGAGATATTGTACGGAAGGGAAACAGGATATCAACCGCTAACCCACAAACTTCGTTTTTTTTTTTAAAAAAAAAAGATTAGATCTTCCATGTATAGCTTCAGACGTTTGATTACCTTAGAGATAAGATAATGAGTTAATAACTTGGCCTTATGCTAGTGAAACCTTTATGGTTGAAGGCGAATAACCCCAAATATGTGGATTTTCTTCAGATTTCCTCCCAAAGACCAATGAAAGCATTTTAGAAAGGTTTAAAATACTGTTTTAAGTTTATTGGAAGTTTTTAAGTGCTTTCATTATCAAATATTGAAAGGGTATTATGTGGGTATATTGCGCTAAGGTTTCAGCAAAACTATTTTTTCTCGCACCTCAATGTTTTTGACGTTGTATCTCCTGGAGTATGTGTCCAACAATGGTATAATTTTGCAGCTACATTCATAGGTAAAAGTAGATATCTATAAAAAGTATTACGAATAGAGATAGTGGTAGAGAACTAATAAAAACTCACGTCTCATTACTGAGTGAATAGCAAACGTGTTCTAAGCGATGAAGTTTTTGCTTTTCTATTTTGTTCCAAGAAAATTTGTGGGGTTTCACCCAGAAAGGTTTAGAAAATTTTTTCAATTATTTTTTTATAGTACTGGATTAACGTACACCGAAGTGACAGACCTTATGGGATACCCCCTAATAACATTAAGTTGGGTATGTGGGGCTCACGGGGTGCGTGTAAGGGATACGTCCTGCAGTCGTCCTATCCTCTGTGCCCTCAGTGGCTCAGATGGATAGAGCATCTGCCGTGTAAGCAGGGGACCCCGGGTTCGATTTCCGGTCGGGGCACGCATTTTCAACTGTCCCCGTTGATGTATATCAACGCCTGTCGGCAGCGTAGGGGCTTGATTTAATTATCATTCCACCTCCTAATATCGTGTTGTACCTTCTTTTGCATGGTGTACTACATCAACTCGACTTGGCATGGATTATAGAAGTAGTTGGAACTCCCCTGCAGAAATGTCGAGTCATGCTGACTGTACAGTCGTGCACAATTGCGAAAATGTTGGCGGTGATTGATTTCGTGCACGAACTGACCTCTCGAGTATGTCCCTTTAATGTACGATGGGATTCATGTCGGACGATCTGCGTGGCCAAAACCGTCAGCTCGAACTGTCCAGAACTTCTTCAAACCAATCGCGAACAACTCTAGCCCTGTGACATGTCGCGCTGACAGCCATAAGAATTTCATCATTGTTTGGTAACCTGATTCCTGGAATGGCTGAAAACTGTGTATAAGTAGCCGAACATAACCGAGGACTCATTCCGTTCCATGTAAACACATTCCACACGGTCCTGGAGCCACCACCAGCTTGCACACTGCCTTCTTGACAACTTGGGTCCATGAATTTGTGGGCCATAATCGAACCCTACACTCAACACTTACCAAGTGAAATCTGGACTCACCTGTCTAAACTAATACGATCATCATACTAGGAGAGGCGCTGCAGTCGATGTCTTGCTGTTAGCAAAGGCACACGTGTCGGTCGGTTGCTGCCATAACCAATTAAATCCAAATCTCACGGCACCGACCTAACGGATACGTTCG
The DNA here is from genome assembly GCF_023864345.2 of Schistocerca serialis cubense. Taxonomy (NCBI): domain Eukaryota; kingdom Metazoa; phylum Arthropoda; class Insecta; order Orthoptera; family Acrididae; genus Schistocerca; species Schistocerca serialis. The sequence continues at coordinate 215,123,215 of NC_064647.1, read as the reverse complement.
TCGTATGTCCCACGTTGATTTCTGTGGGTTATTTTACGCAGGCCGATTTATCACAATTCTGGAAAATTGTATTTTAAACTCTGTCTGGGTGCTGTTTCTGTTGCTCAATTAGCCGGCCAGTGTGGCCGAGCGGTTCTAGGCACTACAGTCTGGAAACGTGCGACCGCTAGGGACGCAGGTTGGAAACCTGCCTCGGGCATGTATGTGTGTGCTGTCCTTAGGTTGGTTAGGTTTAAGTAGTTCTATGTTCTAGGGGACTGAAGACCTCAGAAGTTATGTCCCATAGTGCTCAGAGCCATGTGAACCAATTGGTTGCCCAGTTATCCCAAGGGAAGGGAAGCGGTCATTCTGTGTCTGAAAAGTGTGAAATACTGGCTCTCCGAAAAAAAGTATACTATTTGAAAAAGTTAACGCAGAACAGGGAATCAGCGATCATAAAGCGGTTACGGCATCGATGATATCAGCCGTAAATAGGAATATTAAAAAGGGTAGGAAGATTTTTCTGTTTAGAAAAAGTGACAAAAAGCAGATTTCAGAGTACCTGTTGGCTCAACACAAAAGTTTTGTCTCAAGTACAGATAGTGTTGAGGATCAGTGGACAACGTTCAAAACCGTCGTACATAATGCATTAGATGAGTATGTGCCAAGCAAGATCGTAAGAGATGGAAAAGAGCCATCGTGGTACAACAACCGAGTTAGAAAACTGCTGCGGAAGCAAAGGGAACTTCACAGCAAACATAAACATAGCCAAAGCCTTGCAGACAAACAAAAATTACGCGAAGCGAAATGTAGTGTGAGGAGGGCTATGCGAGAGGCGTTCAATGAATTCGAAAGTAGTTCTATGTACTGACTTGGCAGAAAATCCTAAGAAATTTTGGTCTTATGTCAAAGCGGTAGGTGGATCAAAACAAAATGTCCAGACACTCTGTTACCAAAATGGTACTGAAACAGAGGATGACAGACTAAAGGCCGAAATACTAAATGTCTTTTTCCAAAGTTGTTTCACAGAGGAAGATTGCACTGTAGTTCCTTCTCTAGATTGTCGCACAGATTCATTGGGAGAGTGCTTAGAAAATGTAGTCCATCAACAAAGGAGGTGGCTTACAAAACACTCGTTCGACCTATACTTGAGTATTGCTCATCAGTGTGGGATCCGTACCAGATCGGTCTGACGGAGGAGATAGAGAAGATCCAAAGAAGAGCGGCGCGTTTCGTCACAGGGTTATTTGGTAACCGTGATAGCGTTACGGAGATGTTTAATAAACTCAAGTGGCAGACTCTGCAAGAGAGGCGCTCTGCATCGCGGTGTAGCTTGCTCGCCAGGTTTCGAGAGGGTGCGTTTCTGGATGAGGTATCGAATATATTGCTTCCCCCTACTTATACCTCCCGAGGAGATCACGAATGTAAAATTAGAGAGATTAGAGCGCGCACGGAGGCTTTCAGACAGTCGTTCTTCCCGCGAACCATACGCGACTGGAACAGGAAAGGGAGGTAATGACAGTGGCACGGAAAGTGCCCTCCGCCACACAACGTTGGTGGCTTGCGGAGTATAAATGTAGATGTAGATGTAGATAACAATATGGTAGATATCGAAATAGACGACAGAGGGATAGAGAAACAATTAAAATCGCTCAAAAGAGCAAAGGCCTCTGGACCTGATGGGATACCAGTTCAATTTTACACAGAGTACGCGAAGGAACTTGCCCCCCTTCTTGCAGCGGTGTACCGCAGGTCTCTAGAAGAGCGTAGAGTTCCAAAGGATTGGAAAAGGGCACAGGTCATCCCCGTTTTCAAGAAGGGACGTCGAGCAGATGTGCAGAACTATAGACCTATATCTCTAACGTCGATCAGTTGTAGAATTTTGGAACACGTATTCTGTTCGAGTATAATGACTCTTCTGGAGACTAGAAATCTACTCTGTAGGAATCAGCATGGGTTTCGAAAAAGACGGTCATGTGAAACCCAGCTCGCGCTATTCGTCCATGAGACTCAGAGGGCCATAGACACGGGTTCACAGGTAGATGCCGTGTTTCTTGACTTCCGCAAGGCGTTCGATACAGTTCCCCACAGTCGTTTAATGAACAAAGTAAGAGCATATGGACTATCAGACCAATTGTGTGATTGGATTGAGGAGTTCCTAGATAACAGGACGCAGCATGTCATTCTTAATGGAGAGAAGTCTTCCGAAGTAAGAGTGATTTCAGGTGTGCCGCAGGGGAGTGTCATAGGACCGTTGCTATTCGCAATATACATAAATGAACTTGTGGATGACATCGGAAGTTCACTGAGGCTTTTGCAGATGATGCTGTGGTGTATCGAGAGGTTGTAACAATGGAAAATTGTACTGAAATGCAGGAGGATCTGCAGCGAATTGACGCATGGTGCAGGGAATGGCAACTGAATCTCAGTGTAGACAAGTGTAATGTGCTGCGAATACACAGAAAGATAGATCCTTTATCATTTAGCTACAAAATAGCAGGTCAGCAACTGATAGCAGTTAATACCATAAATTATCTGGGAGTACGCGTTAGGAGTGATTTAAAATGGAATGAACATATAATGTTGACCGTCGGTAAAGCAGATGCCAGACTGAGATTCGTTGGAAGAATCCTAAGGAAATGCAATCCGAAAACAAAGGAAGTAGGTTACAGTACGCTTGTTCGCCCACTGCTTGAATACTGCTCAGCAGTGTGGGATCCGTACCAGATAGGGTTGATAGAAGAGATAGAGAAGATCCAACGGAGAGCAGCGCGCTTCGTTTCAGGATCATTTAGTAATCGCGAAAGCGTTACGGAGATGATAGATAAACTCCAGTGGAAGACTCTGCAGGAGAGACGCTCAGTAGCTCGGTACGGGCTTTTGTCAAAGTTTCGAGAACATACCTTCACCGAAGAGTCAAGCAGTATATTGCTCCCTCCTACGTATATCTCGCGAAGAGACCATGAGGATAAAATCAGAGAGATTAGAGCCCACACAGAGGCATACCGACAATCCTTCTTTCCACGAACAATAAGAGACTGGAATAGAAGGAGAACCGATAGAGGTACTCAAGGTACCCTCCGCCACACACCGTCAGGTGGCTTGCGGAGTATGGATGTAGATGTAGATGTAGATTGTAACATTTATTAAATTCCGGAATAATCTCAAAATTCAAAATAATATGATAAAAAATAGAAACAAACTATTTGTCGAAACTGTTCAAATTGTTAACCACTGGGGTCCAGAGGCAGCTTATAACCCTGACCGATGGAACCCAACTGGTTAATAATCATTACAGTTGGCTTTTGGTACGTTCGTTTTCGGTCTTGTCACGGTCCGCGTGGCTCCCTCCGTCGGAGGTTCGAGTCCTCCCTCAGGTGTGTGTGTGTGTGTGTGTGTGTGTGTGTGTGTGTGTGTGTGTGTGTGTGTGTGTGTATGTATGTGTCGTCCTTACCGTAAGTTAGTTTAGGTTAGGTTACTTAGGGTGTAAGCTTAGGGACCGATGACCTCAGCAGTTTGGGCCCATAAGCCCTTACCATAAATTTCCAAATTGTTTCTACGTTAGTTTTCAATGGCACCTTTCATATATTATAGCTGGTATTGTGCTATAAACATTTTGCGTCCCATGCACCTATAGAAAAAAATTCATGGGGGTAAAACCTGGTACCGTAGAGGTAGCACGGTACTGCCTCTTCGTGCTATCCATACGTATCCTGAGTGCTCGTCAAGGTACGCCCTTACGTCGTGATGCTATTGGGGAGGTGTTCCATCCTGCTGGAAATTCAATTCTTCATCCCGAAATATCTCTTAGATGCGTGGTATGGCGTACTTCTGTAGTACGTTCAGGTAATTTTCACAAGCCAATGTGTGCTCGAAAAAGGAATACCCATTCAAAACAAATATTGATGAACCACACGACACACTACACTTTAACTCTTGGTACGTTCAGACACTGTTCCACTGTCGTGTGAGGATTCTCAGCTGCCCATTAGGTACGAATGTGGAAATTAATTGAACCATTTAACTTAAAAGTGCCTTCATTACTACAGAGAGCCTTTTATGATAATTATTTGACCTCTGCGCATCTTGCTGGATACCAGGCACAAAATTCAATTGTCCAGTCATGATCATACTGCTTCACACGACGAAGCAATATAGCGATAAAAATTTTCCGTCTGACGGGCTTGAAAATGTGATGGTCACTCGTTTTTGGAAATCTTGTCTCATGAGACCGTTGTTGCACAGACTTTCTAGGACATAGCTGAAACCTTTCCATGACATCTCTTTCACTTGTGGCGCCAGTGGATGATCGTGGTCTTCCGGAACGATTCTTGTGGGCATTCGGGATATTTTCTTCTTCCTCACACTTTTCTCGCAGACGACTCATGGTGAGCTGTATTGCTGTGTCTTGTTGAAATTTCATTCTGTAATGTCACTTACGTTCTCAACCTTTTCGTAGAACTCCAGGAAGGACTTTCGTTGCTCAAGATTCAGCCTGCCTCCAGTCATTTTTCAAGCTGTCACACTTGAAGAAAGGAAAAAAAGGATTGCTGATTGGTTGGTTTGGGAGTAGGGAACCAAACAGAGAGGTCTTCGGTCCGATGGAGGGGCAACTAAACCGGCCGTGTCCTTTTAAAGGAACCATCGCAGTATTTGTCTGAAGCGATTTAGGGATATCACGGAAGACCTAATAAGGATGACCGGATGCGGGTTTGTATCGTCGCCCTCCTGAATGAGAGTCCACTGTGACATTTCGCTCGGTAGAGAAAAAAAAGTATTGTAATTATGAGCTGTAAAAGAGTGTTACATTTTTTATGACACCCTGGATGTTTTGGGTGTTACTGCATTTTAAATGTTTCCCATACGTACAGCGAGACAACGAGCTTGGAAAACCAGTTAAAAATCACTCTCCAAATGGCCGGTGTACTAGAAAAAAGACCGATAGTCCGTTGTGCTGATCCGAATCAGCTTCGGTCCACCTCCGTTTGTCGCAACCTAGCGCGTTTTGCGTTAAATATATTAATCCCTTACTGCTTCAAAATTTTACAACTCTTCCTGTCGCTGTATGAGTGTATTACACTACAGTCATGTGCCAAAACATATTATGACCAAAAGCCGATCGCGAGATCGAAGGCCATCTGGGACCACTGTGAGCATGTAAAGGGGTGCGCAACAGTTCGAGGTTGTTATACACTACTGGCCATTAAAATTGCTACACCAAGAGGAAATGCAGATGATAAACGGGTATTCATTGGACAAATATATTATACTAGAACTGACATGTGATTACATTTTCACGAGATTTGGGTGCATAGATGCTGAGAAATCAGTACCCATAACAACCACCTCTGGCCGTAATAACGGCCATGATACGCCTGGGCATTGAGTCAAACAGAGCTTGGATGGCATGTACAGGTACAGCTGCACATGCAGCTTCAACACGATACCACAGTTCATCAAGAGTAGTGACTGGCGTATTGTGACGAGCCAGTTGCTCGGCCGCCATTGACCAGATGTTTTCAGTTGGTGAGAGATCTGGAGAATGTGCTTGCCACTGCAGCAGTCGAACATTTTCTGTATCCAGCAAGGCCTGTACAGGACCTGCAACATGTGGTCGTGCATTATCCTGTTGAAATGTACGGATTCGCAGGGATCGAATGAAGGCTAGAGGCACGGGTCGTAACACATCTGAAATGCAACGAGCACTGTTCAAAGTGCCGTCAATGCGAACAAAAGGTGACCGAGACATGTAACCAATGGCACCCTATACCGTCACGCCGGGTCATATGCCAGAATGGCGATGACGAATACACACTTACAATGTACGTTCTCTGCGATGTCGCCAAACACGGATGCGACCATCATGATGCTGTAAACAGAACCTGGATTCATTCGAAAAAATGACGTTTTGCCATTCGTGCACCCAGGTTCGTCGTTGAGTACACCATCGCAGGTGCTCCTGTCTGTAATGCAGCGTCAAGGGTAACCGCAGCCATGATATACGACCTGATAGTCCATGCTGCTGCAAACGTCGTCGAACTGTTCGTGCAGATGGTTGTTGTCTTGCAAACGTCCCCATCTGTTGACTCAGGAATGAAGACGTGACTGCACGATCCGTTACGGCCATGCGGATAAGATGTCCATCATCTCGACTGCTAGTGATACGAGGCCGTTGGGATCCAGCACGGCGTTGCGTATTACCCTCCTGAACCAACTGATTTCATATTCTGCTAACAGTCATTGGATCTCGACCAACGCGAGCAGCAATGTATCTATACGATAAATCGCAATCGCGATAGGCTACAATCCGACCTTTATCAAAGTCGGAAACTTGATGGTACGCATTTCTTCTCCTTACACGAAGCATCACAACAAAGTATCATCAGGCAACGCCGGTCAACTGCTGTTTGTGTATGAGAAATCGGTTGGAAACTTTCCTCATGTCAGCACGTTGTAGGAGTCGCCACCGGCGCCAACCCTGTGTCAATGCTCTGAATAGCTATTCATTTGCATATCACAGCATCTTCTTCCTGTCGGTTACATTTCGCGTCTGTAGCACGTCGTCTTCGTGGTGTAGCAATTTTAATGGCCAGTAGTGTACATGATTCAAGCGATTTCGTTACTGTAGCTACTTTAACTGACATATTGTCGCAAAATTCAACACTCATTCAGAAAAACTAAAAAAGTTTCTAATTGATAAGCCAAAGTTGATGTTTCGAGCGCGGCAGTGTCCATTTAGGCAAGATGTAGACAGTCACCTAGACGGTGTATTTAGAGCTTGAAACGCAATCACATTATCGTGCCGTAACAGTGCAACGACACTTCAGAACGAATTTCCAGAAAGACTCAACAACTGGTAACTCCATTGGATGGCTGTACTGGCATTTTAAAGCTTCAGGCAGCCTCTGCAATACGAAATAAGCGGGCCGGCCTGCAGTGAGTGAGGAAACAGGTTGTCCGCCTTTGGGCAATATTCACAGTAGTCCACAAAAGTCGAGGGAGGCGTCTGTCTGAAAGCTGAACATCCCAGAACCGATCGTTTGTAAGATCTTAAGGACTATTGTGTCTTTGATAGTCATGCGATCCACTTTCTTGTTAAATTCATGTTTCAAAGCCTTATTAAGCGCCGGCCGTGGTGGCAGAGCGGTTCTAGGCACTTCAGACCAGAACCACGCAGCTGCTACGGTCGCTGGTTCGAGTCTTGCCTCGGGCATGGATGTGTGTGAGTCCTTAGGTTAGTTAGGTTGAAGTAGTACTAAGTTTAGGGGACTGATGATCTCAGATGTTAAGTCCCATAGTGCATAGAGCCATTTGAACCTTATTAATCATTTCCGTTTCCATATGATCAAAAACGATGTTAGTCGAATTCATTACTCTGGGGAAGAAACCAGTCTTCGATACACAATCATCATTAATCACTGTTGCCTTATTTTCCAACCTCACACCTTTAGCTTATCCGTCTCAAGGACATTTATTATATTGGAACTCAGAACGTGTTCTACAATTCTGCAGCAAACTGGTATTGAGGATATTGTTCTGCAATTATGGAAGCCTCTTCTTCTTGCTTTCTTATATGTAGGAGTTATCTGCGCTTTTTTCCAGTCACATGAGACTATGGGACTGTACGCTTGAGAGAGATTAACGATAATTGCAAGTAGGTAATGGGCCAATGCCGTAGGGTACTCTTCGCAAAACAAAATTAGGTTTTCTTCCGAACCTAGAAAGTTACTTGTTTTCAACCATTTCAGTTGGGTTTCTGTCTCAAGGATACCTATTAATATGTCATCTGTACGAGAGTCTGAGTGTTTGTCAAACCTGAAGAGGACACTTGACACACTGTCGAAACTTTGTAGACACCTGCCGTGCGAGTTATAACTGTGTAGAGACCAGCAGGAGTGTAAATTTAACCTTTAGGCACCTGTTTTCCGTTGAGTTGTCGGTGTGGCTGTATGAACCTTCGTGCGCCTCTGAAGGAAACTCCCCCAAAGCACACATCACACCAACACGCGATCTGCATACAAGCAACAGGTGGCACATTGCTCTTCAGCTAGTAGCGGCTGGCTCTACGGCGCGTCTACCCATTCACTTAGCTAGCAGCAGCAGCAGAAGTCTGTGGTGGCTGCCTTAAGCTGTCGACACACGCAAAGCGAAAGCGTTCGTGCACGTAGAGCTAGTCGATTTTTGTGACGTCACAACGTGGAATAAGACGTTCCAGAACATCCCGAAGTGTGAAAGATTCAACGAGGCTAGTCGGATTTCCGCTACTCGGGGAAGGAGGAATTAAGAGACGTCATACTGGATTACGTCCTTTGCACTTAAAGCAGTTAATTTGATGGGCTTTATGTTATGATTTACTTCGCCCCATGAAGAAATGCTTTTTAATAGCACCAGCACACTCAAAAACCCTTGAAACAGCGTCGCGTTTGGTACGATTTGATATGATAAAATGATGAAAATGATGGGAATATTAGTGGTTAAAGAATTTTCGTAATCGGTTGGTCGGTAGATATGCACCTGCTTCCCCCCTCCCTTCACCCCCTTCCCCCCTCCCCCTGCACAACGTCTAGCTACTTGTGATAGATGGGTTACGTAATCTGAGATGGTGGTACTAAAATGATTTATGGAAGTCGGAGAGACATTTGTGAGTCCTACATTTTTATCATTCAAAGTAACTACAGTAACTTCTCCATTTTTGTTTTTTGATTTGTGGCAAACGTTATGGAGGCAGCTAACTACAGAGAGAAGATACGCAATTAACGATATCTGTTGTCAGTTCCTTTATAGGAGGTACATGTAATGACACGTCTAATTCGCAATGACGTCCAAATCCGATGGCACAGTAGTCAATGAAGCACAACAATGAGTTTCGAAAACTCGTTTTTTACTGACTACAAAACGTTGCCACTTTGGAACTGAATTGCAGCTATTTATAAAAAACATCGGGCATTCCAGAATTCTGTCCATTAGTGTGAGCACCAGTGAAAAGCCTGAGAAAACACTTTTCGCAGCGTGAACTGCTGCGAGACTTACAGGAAAAGAGTAACGAGTTCTGGAAGGCACCGAGAACCATGTGGAGCCGTGTTGGGTCCAGTTCTGCTAAACTAGGTTTCTCGGTTGAACATGCATGGTGCGAATAGCCTGATCGAGGTGATCCCAGATTCTCGATTGCATTTAAATCCGGGGAGTCTGGTGACCAGGGAAGTACGGTAAACTCATCGAGATGCTCTTGTAACCATCCTAGTAAACTGTATCGTTCCCCCGGTAGACGTTCGCGTGTCGAAGAAAGCATACTGCATGCAGGGGTGGAGATGGTCCCCAATGTTAGATGCTTGCTTGTGTTGATCCATCGGCCCTTCCAGAACGACGAGGTCACCCGGAGAGTCGTACGAAAACATTCTCTCGACAGCAACCCTCGCTTCTCTGGTCTGGACCCTTTGGATGATTGTTGCCGGTTGTTGGCTCTCAGACTACACGCCACACACGCCGAGGGCCACCTGCCATCTGAAAAGGCTACTTCTCGCCACTCACTGGATGATCCGTTGCGGCATCGGCGTGAAAATTCCAAGCGTTAATCGGCAATCAGCTGGGGTGCGTGAACCAGGCTCCAGCTGTGGATGCACATACACACCAATGTTCGTTGAACGGTCGTCGAGGTCACACTGTTGGTAGCCCTCTTTGTTCACCAAGGCGGTCAGTGGTTCAACAGTCCTATTCTCCAGTACACATCTCTGCTACCATTTTCCACCACTTTTGTCTATGTCCCGTGGTGCAACACAGTTCCCTCGGCGCCGGTTTTGGATAGCGCTATATTGGCATACACAGTATGCTTTAACCCAAGTGGCACACGAACTGTTCCCAAATTCAGCTGTTTCCCCACTTGGCCCATAAACCGATGATCATGCCCTTTTGTACGTCTTAGAAATCACTATGTTTTAGCATTACGACAACAGCTTTACTGGTTCCCACGTCCCACTGACACACTTCATATACCCTCCACTGCTCGTGGAGCCACCTGCCGTTTGTGAGTGGTTAATGCACGTTGACGTCGAACACAGGCGGTGTGTACATTAATGTGACCAGACCAAGTACAAACATCGAATATCCCAGAATACAGAAACTTTACAAAAACAAGATATTTTAGGACCCTTCCGAAAGTGCATAACACCCAATAATTGTTGGGTTTGAACTTGCGAGCTACAGCACGCCAGCCATAGTGTGCATTGTTGCTCATAGCATTGCTCACTCTCAGGGGGAAACAGAAACCCGCTGTTTCAGAACTTCTCTTGGAGTCAACTGTAGCTCCCTGAATCTTTACCTGGTCAGTGGTCATTTTTGTGGCGGTATTGTCTGATCCTCACTATGATGATTGTCACTCCTGTTGAAGCTTCGAACTGGTCAAGTGCTCTTGCGTTTCCCAGAACATCCCACCTGCGCATCTAGATTGTGGTATGGCCTCATTCGGGGGGCTCTTTTGTCTTCTTGATGAAGGATCACAATCCTCGACTTCACATACATCCGATAAATGACGAAGGATACGTCATGATCCAAAGTAACGCTACAGTAATTTTTCTATTGGTCGTGCTTTGAGCACAGGCTTAAAAAATCAGATCACCTCTCCGGACATGTACCTCACTGGCCGGTGTTTGACAATGCAGTACTCTCTGTCATTCTGTTGGATATTTGTGTGCTTCCCTGTGGTCTTGTATCCCCAGTCCTGGCTATCAGGTGTTCAAGTGGCTCTGAGCACTATGGGACTTAACTTCTAAGGTCATCAGTCCCCTAGAACTTAGAACTAATTAAACCCAACTAGCCTAAGGACATCACACTTCCATGCCCGAGGCAGGATTCGAACCTGCGACCGTAGCGGTCGCGGCTGTCAGGTGTCATCCAACTGAAACGGAATAGTGTATCCATGGTCGTTTGGGCATGGCAGTAGTCCAAAAAGAACAGCATGAAACTTGTAGTGTCTTCCCTCGTTCCGTTGTACACATATGTCACGACTGTAAGTATTGTATCCCAGTAACCCTGTTCGACGTCACTGGACATTCAGAGTGTATCTGCGACTGTCTTATTAAAGCGTTCTGTGAGGTCATTTGTCTGTGGATGTTGGCAGCTAACATCCTGTTGGTGATGTCACAAAGTGAAATTATCTTCATATTAGAGTCGGCTGGAAAACATTTCGACTATCAGGTGTGTTCGCACAAGGCACTCATTGATTCAAAACATTGATTTCTACACAGAGAAGAGGGAAAGACTGCAGAGGAAGACCGAGATGGGGTTACATCTGGCAAGTAATTGAAGATTGTGGTGTGCGTACTGTAAGACCTTCAATACACGCAACATCAGATTATTTGACTTTTCGCTCTAACGAAGTAGGCGAGTGTCAGCAATATGTCTAGTGGTCTTATCGTGGCGTGTTTATCTTCTGCCGTTAGGTCAGACGATAGAAATGCCACTTGAAGGCTTAGAGTAGCAGATTGACGGTGACCAACTTTAAACAGAACGTGATTAATTTTCATACACATTTATTAAAATAATAACAAGCATAAAAATTACTTAACTTGGTTCTGGATGCTATTTACAACTGACAATCTGAAGTTCCTTGGGTATTGGTACGTTAATCTTATTCTCACATATATCTCTGATACTTGACAAAAGTGTCTATAAATTTATCTTCATGGCTATGTACAGGAATACGGTAATCGTATTAGGCGCAGACTGAAACTTGACTATAGACTGGTACAGACAAATGTAGAACTCGTACAGACTGGTGCAGACAAATGGAGACTGACTAATCGGAGGTCAGTACACTCGTTATAATACCTCGCGCGTTCATGTATCACTGTGCGAGTGTGATCCGCAAGGAGAAAAGGTTCTATGTAAGCAGCAATCTCAGGGTTGCGTTACATATCAATACGTGGATCGGCGGAAGCAGAATTTGGTCCGTCTCTACGGCAGCGCCATCTCGTAGTGCGGAGACGGACGAGCGCTGCGCCTGCGCTGTTGTGCTTAGCGGGGCGCGCTCTAGTGGGAAAGTTGTGTACGCGCTGACTACGCGGAATTATGTACACAACAAAGATGTAGGTAGCAAATGCTTCTGTAAGATGAAAAGGTCGGTATAGGAGAGGAATTCGTGGCAGGCCTCTTCATACCAGCCACAGGACTGATTTAAAACAGTGATAAATTAAGACAAGGATATGAGCAGTTTCTGGAGCTTCGGCAGTCGGTGCAGCTTTAGTGGCAGCATAGCCATTGATGTAGTTGCGCAGCATATTTATACGCCTTTCCCCATTTGTTGACTTTTGGAACATTCCCAGGAGGTCGATTCCAATACATTGGCTTTGATGCATTCCGGATTGTCACTGGATGTGCTGCAGGTAGTTCCCTCAGTACTTCCATCCCTGACATTCCTTACAGAGGCTAATACAGTGTCTAGCAGATCGGAGGAGTCCTGAGCAGTGATACCCTCATCTTATTATGTCTAGAATCTACAAACCGCAAATGATCGGATGTTGAAGCATTGTGGAGAAACTCAGGGGTAACTGGCAGTAGATGAACTGCCCCGTTCGATCATAGTTCCTCTTATACAATGCTCCATTAATTAACTTTATTCTGTTCTCCATCAATGCTTCTATGGTTTCCAACAGTGCTGTATTTTATCACTGTTAAGCAGAAATATCATTAATGCAGCCATAAGTGAGAATTCATCCATACTATTGTGTTTCACCAAAAGATTCATTGAGAGACAGTTTGCATCCGTGGATGATCATCTGCTTCTGTAAATCACAGTGACTTTGTACTTCTGAAGCATCAGTTCCCTCCTTACAATACAACCCAGTGGATCTTTCATGTTAGTCAGACAGCCTGGAGAATATCTGTTGATCCATCATGGACAGAGGACATCAGCTGGTCAAGCAATTACCAATGCATAAGTAATATGTCAACGAGGAATCAGTGTTGTATCATAAATTTTGTAATTGTATGGTAAGTCACGTTACAGAACGACGAGGCTTTGCTTGGCGAGCCCTTATGTTATTCCCTTTATATGGTGCGGCATTGTCAGTTCATGTCTGAGTAAACGTATTTATGACTTCTACTTCTTAGTCCCATATAATTTAGGAACTGGCCCTTACTGTTCTATTGGTTAAACCACTCCATAATATCTACACAATAATGATAGATTGCACCGATGCACAATATATTTACCAACGTCTGTGTAAATATGCTTGGGTGTAGTCAGATGCACATCTATTCGATTACTAGAAGACAACGCTTGACTGTTAACAAACGCCGTACTCATTTTAGGTTAACACAGTATCCAATCAGGGGGTGCGGCAACGGAAAAAAGTACAGACTAGTTAACCGAGGACCGTGGGGTCGAATTACGCTGGGGAAACATTATATTTATTTCTCTATTTTCAGTTTATACATTACTTACAGTTCTAATAAGCCACCGTAATGCTTAGTATATTATTTTTACTAATATTCTAATTAATGGCAAGAAAAACGAATGTCAACGAAAATTTGGTATTGAAAATAAATTTTCAGTAATGAGTAGAAAGTAATTCAAGAGAACATCATATTTAAAATTACCTACATTTTAAAGTTGATGATTTAGGTGTAATGAGGTGATATTAACCGTTAAAACAGCAGAAGCATTAATTTTCGGGTAATCTTGCACTCGTTATACACGCTAAAATTTTACAATTACATGGTGGTTATAAAGTTTATGTAGAAGAACAGACTTTGTTAACGTTAGTAAAATGTACTCTTTCTTGGCACATTGTCGCAACAAACCATACAAAGCTCATATTTTCACCAAATATTGGCAATGGAATGTACACACATCAAAAATAAGTTTTGCATCACCTCGGTTGCGAGGGTTCCCGAAGCTGTAGAGAAAATTGGAATAGAGATCAACATTATTTCCGCCAATCCTGAGCGGTCCGCTCGGGATGTTGTTGGACCCATCTGTATCACGCTGCAATGGTGTCGTGGTTGCAGAGATGGCCCTCACCACGGACGTTGGGCGTCAAGTTGCGCGTCATGCAACCTATTGCCCACAGTTTGAGTCGTAACACGACGTCCTCTGGCTGCACGAAAAGCATCATTCAACATGGTGACGTAGCTTTCAGGGTTCCTCCGAGCCACGATCCGTAGGTATCAGTTATACACTGCAGCAGTATTCCTTGAGAGGCCTGAGCGAGGCATATAATCGACAATTCCTGTCTCTCCATATCGCTTTGGTTCACTCCGAGACGACTGAACACTTCCCTTGTTGCGAGCCCTTCCTGCCACAAAGTAACAATGAGGACTCGATCGAACCGCGGTATTGACTGTCTAGGCATGGTTGAACTACAGACAACACGAGCCGTGTACCTCCTTCCCGGTGTAATGTCTGGAACTGACTGGCCGTCGGACTCCCTCCGTCTAATAGGCGGTGCTCATGCATTGTTGTTTAAATCTTTGCCAGGGTTTAGTGACATCTCTGAACAGTGAAAGGGACTGTGTCTGTGATGCAATAGTCAACGTCTATCTGCATGAGTTCTGGGAGCCGGGGTGATGCAAAACTCTTTTTTGATTTGTGTACAATTATTTTGATGCAGACCTCTTGCTGCGGCTGGGGTTGGAATATCCTTTTCCCTATCGGTGTGATAAGAACAGTTCTGGAGCTTTTCGATCAAGTTATTTACCTGGAGGTAAAATTAGACATCGCAGAGTTGCACTGGCGCGTGCATTTATAAGCGACAGGAGGGGGAGGGGAGGGGAGGGAAGGGATCTAATAGTACATATGCGAACACTTCTTCAAGTTGAACAATAATCGTAGATTTGTTTGCTCTGTACACGACTCAATTAAAAAAAAACACATTTGTTCTGCTGCACGCAAGGCTTCATCACATCAAAAAGAATTTTATAATTACTGTAAGTTTCCCAGATTTTTATGAATTGATGACATTTATATATTTTTCCACGTATTAATGCACCAAATTTTTCTTTGACGTTCCTTTTCATACACTTCATGAAAGTATTAATAAATACAATATATTGAGCATTACACGGTTTATTTGCATTAGAATTAAGGTAAAAATTAAAAATAAATAAAATAAAAATGTTTTCGCATAAACACTCGACCCTACGGTTATCAGATTAACGTTCCGTACTCTTTCGGCTGTGCAACCACTTCTGGATTCCAAGTTAGCAAAAAAAAAAAAAAAAAAAAAAAAAAAAAATGTTCAAATGTGTGTGAAATCTTACGGGACTTAACTGCTAAGGTCATCAGCCCCTAAACTTACACACTACTTAACCTAAATTATCCTAAGAACAAACATACACACACCCACGGCCGAGGGAGGACTCGAACCTCCGCCGGGACCAGCCACACAGTCCATGACAGCAGCGCCCTAGACCGCTCGGCTAATCCCGCTCGGCCTCCAAGTTAGCACAACCCAGCCCGAGCGAAAAATGATATTTATTGTAAATGTTCGGCCAACTGGAACCCCAAATTCTGTCAGTTCCATTTATCACCAGGCCCCACACGTTCCATGGACTGTGATAAACCGATGATGACGAGTAGGCACGTTCCCCTTGTTTACCACAGGGCTGCACGCAGTACAGATATGTCATTTGTGTTGACTGAGCAGCAGACGTTGAGCGGCGAGGCGACTGACGGCCGGAGCCGTATAGACGGCGACATCCTTGCGTCGCCTTTCACGTTGGAGAAAATAGCGCTCCAATAAGTACAATTTCGTCCGCCTGCTATTTGTATGATTTGCACAGCTCAGTAGATTAGACTTTACTCAATTGCGTGTCTACTAGTGAAGCAGAGCTCCATCCTCGTGGTTACCAATTCATCGTTAGCGGTTTGACTTGGAATAAATTTATAAAAGTGTCTAAAAACAGGATTAGGATACTGCGAGTTATACCTGACCCATATTATGTAATAAGAAGTCAAATGAAAACGAAGCAAATGGACAGAAAGTAAGTAAACTGCTTATCACTTCAAAAGTAAACGCCATAACAGTTAATATACACTGAAGCACCAAAGAGAGTGGTATAGGCATGGATATTCAAATACAAAGATATGTAAACAGGCAGAATATGGATGTGCGGTCGGCAACTCCTATATAAGACAAGTGTCAGGTGCAGTTGTTTGCTCGGTTACTGCCGCTACAGTCGCGGGTTATCAAGAAATAAGTGAGTCTGAACGTGATGTTACAGTCGCCGCACGAGCGATGGAGTACAGGATCTCCGAGGTAGCGATGAAGTGGGGATTTTCACTTACGACCATTTCACGAAAGTACCGTGAATATTAGGAACCCGGTAAAACATCAAATCTCCGAGATCGCTGCGCCCGCGAAAAGGATCCTGCAATAACGGGACTAACGACGAATCGTTCAACGTGACAGAAGTGAAATCTTTCCGCCAACTGCTGCAGGTTTCAGTGCTGTGGCATCAACACGTGTCAGCGTGGTAACCATTCAAAGAAACATCATCGATGTGTTCACATCATCGACGTGTTGTGCCCTTGATGACTGAACGACACAAAGCTTTACACATCGCCTTGGACGTCAAAACTGACATTGGACTGTTGGTGACTGGAAACATCTTGCCCGGTTGGACGAGTCTCGTTACAAATTGTATCGAGTGGATGGACGTGAATCCATGGACCCTGCATGTCAGCAGGGGAGTGTTCAAGCTGGTGGACGTTCCGTAATGGTGCGGAGCGCGTGCAGTAGGAGTGATAAGTGTAGATACGATTCTGACCTGAGACACGTGCAAGGTGCATTCAAGTTCTAAGGCCTCCGATTTCTTTTCTAATTAACTACCCACCCGAAATCGATGAAACTGGCGTTACTTCTCGACGGAATCGCCCTGCAGACGTACACATTTTTCACAACGCTGACGCCATGATTCCATGGCAGCGGCGAAGGCTTCTTTAGGAGTCTGTTTTGACCACTGGAAAATCGCTGAGGCAGTAGCAGCACGGTTGGTGAATGTGCGGCCACGGAGAGTGTCTTTCATTGTTGGAGAAGCCAAAAGTCACTAGGGGCCAGGTCAGGTGAGTAGGGAGCATGAGGAATCACTTCAAAGTTGTTATCACGAAGAAACTGTTGCGTAACGTCAGCTCGATGTGCGGGTGCGTTGTCTTGGTGAAACAGCACACGCGCAGCCCTTCCCGGACATTTTTGTTGCAGTTCAGGAAGTAATTTGGTCTTCAAAACATTTTCGTAGGATGCACCTGTTACCGTAGTGCCCTTTGGAACGCAATGGGTAAGGATTACGCCGTCGCTGTCCCAGAACATGGACACCATCATTTTTTCAGCACTGGCGGTTACCCGAAATTTTTTGGTGGCGGTGAATATGTGTGCTTCCATTGAACTGACTGGCGCTTAGTTTCTGGATGGAAAAATGGCATCCACGTCTCATCCATTGTCACAACCGACGAAAAGAACGTCCCATTCATGCTGTCGTTGCGCGTCAACATTGCTTGGCAACATGCCACACGGGCAGCTATGTGGTCGTCCGTCAGCATTCGTGGCACCCACCTGGATGACACTTTTCGCATTTTCATATCGTCATGCAGGATTGTGTGCACAGAAATGCCAACTCTGGAGGCGATCTGTTCATCAGTCATTCGGCGATCCCCCAAAACAATTCTCTCCACTTTCTCGATCATGTCGTCAGACCGGCTTGTGAGAGCCCGGGGTTATTTCGGTTTGTTGTCACACGATTTTCTGCCTTCATTAAACTGTCGCACCCACGAACGCACTTTCGACACATCCATAACTCCATCACCACATGTCTCCTTCAACTGTCGATGAATTTCAATTGGTTTCACACCACGCAAATTCAGAAAACGAATGATTGCACGCTGTTCAGGTAAGGAAAACGTCGCCATTTTAAGTATTTAAAACAGTTCTCATTCTCGCCGCAGGCGGTAAAATTCCATCTGCCGTACGGTGCTGCCATCTCTGGGACGTATTGACAATGAACGCGGCCTCATTTTAAAACAATGCGCATGTTTCTATCTCTTTCCAGTCCGCAGAAAAAAAATCGGAGGCCTTAGAACTTGAATGCACCTCGTACGTAAGCATGACTGTCTGATCACCTGCATCCATTCATACCCATTGTGCATCCGAAGGACATTGGCGATTCCTGCAGGACAATGTGACACCCAACACGTTCTCAATTCTACAGAGTGGTTTCAGGAAAACTCTTCTGAGTTTAAACACTTCGGCTGGCCACCAAACTCGCTAGACGTGAGTATATGTGGGATGCCCTTCAACGTGCTGTTCAGAAGAGGTCTCCACCACCTCGTACTCTCAAGGATTTATGGACAGCTCTGCTGAATTCATGGTGTCAATTCCCTCCAACACTACTTCAGACATTAGTTAAGTCCATGCCACGTCGTGTTGCAGCACTTCTGTGTGCTCGCGGGGGCCCTACTCGATATTAGGCAGGTGTACCAGTTTCTTTGGCTCTGGTGTGTGCTAATCCCACTAGGAGGAAATACTGTTAGTACGTTAAAGGTTGCCTACATACCGTTATTATACCCAGGTGTGCAACTCTTCGACCGAAGCACTCTACGCATGAATGCCTTTCGTCTGGCTTCCTAAACTTTGGAAATTATAAGGGGACAATTCTAGACTGTATGGGGAATGTGTAATGGCTACGCAGCAAAACTTCTGCAGTGTAGCCGAAACAACCTCCGCAAATTGTGGGTAGTAATTATCCTGCAACATAATTATGCTGGCCATTAGCGTTAGCGTACCTGGACTTGAAAGTTTTAATGATAGAGATGTAATTGCCTATCGTACCTACCATATGTTTGAACTTACTAATAAAGACTTTGGTAAATCTGCTTATGATTCTGCTTCTCCACTTCTATTGTATACACGTAACAAAAGAAACCCCAATCCTAATGAATCTGTATTTATTTGGATTAAAGGTAAAGGTGTATGTGAATATGTAAAATTTGTTAGCGGAAACTGAAGTGCACCACGAAGACCAAGCGCCTAGGAATAATGCTGAATCGCATCACTGTGTTGCAGGATAATTCACGCTCCCAAACTGCGAAGGTAGTTTCGATTATGCTGTAAAAGTTCTATGTACTTTCGATCTCTTCTTGCTATCTCTGTATTTTTGTAGCCCTACAGAGAGACTTTCGTGGCCCCTCACACCTGAAGTCGATTCTCTTCCAGATGTGAGTTGAGTATTGTATATAATAGAGTCCGTGATAAATTGCTTGAAACTTGAATAGTTCATCATTAGTTGCGTTAGTCGTAGCCAATTTGCTAAAACTGATTCAGTGAACTTCTGTAGTGCTGGAATATCTGTGAGTAACTCTGTTAATTAGTACAACGAAAAACCAGTGCAACGTTGCAAATTTCATATTTTTCTTCACTCTATGACTCACTAGTCTTTAAGCGAATAAAGAAAGTGAAATTTTCCATTTTGGGCTCGTTTCTCGTTGTGCTGATATAAACACCTTTATGCCTGTTACGAGTTTCGAAAGTAAACGCTACGATACTGCACAAGAAAGTAATTACTTGCTCGAATGGAAGTGAAAAATTCAATTGTAGCTCGCTGCCCTGCGCCTTTCCGTACTGAACGCTCGGCATCGTCACCAACGCGCACTTTGGAGGAGAGGCAGGAGGCAGTATACGAGGCAACAAAAAGGCGTCCGAAAGTGTCAGCGTGTGAGGCATTAGCGGGGCCTCTGCCGGCCGACTTTGGCGGATTAGCGCGGCGTAAAAGTGCTCCCGACCCACAGGACCTCCCTGCTTATCCGCTTGCTAAGTTCCCTCCAGCCGCAACGACCTGTGCGCGTCCAGTGACGTTTTAACTGACTACACGATTCAAGTGGAGAACTGAAAATATTACTATCAACTCCGATCCGCGGTTTTTTGCACATTTGCTTGTCATATTGATGCCATGGGACACATTGGAAGGCTGTGAGGAAAATATGGGACTGAGCTTGAATTCTGATGACACACAATACACACTGTTCGATTTCAGGAAGATGTACTTTGTTCCAAGGTTATGAAGTAGCTCAGTGGACACTACCTTTAATTGCTGTCTTTAGTCTGAAGTTGGTTTTAAGCAACTCTCCACGCTCCTGTGCAGCTCTCATAATTTCTGCATTACTAACCTACACCAACTTGTTCTACCTTACTGTATTCAAGACTTTGTCTCACTCCATAATTTTTACTCCTCCCCCTCCTTCACACACACACACACACACACACACACATACACACACACTTCCTTCATTTACCAAAGTAACATTTTCTTAATCAATCAGGATATGTGCTTCCAATTAGTCTCTTCTTATAGTCACGTTGTGCCATAAATTTTCTATCCCCAATTTCGATTTAGAACCAGCACATTAATTATCCTATGTACTTACCTAATCTGTAATATTCTTCCATAGCGTACATTTCAAAATCTCCTACTGCCTTAATTTATTGTCCACAATTCACTTGCGCACAAGGCAATACTCCACAGATATACCTTCAGAAAAGCCCTCGTACCACTTAAATTTATTTTCGATGTTAACTGATTTCTCCTTTTTTAGAAATGCTTTTGCTCTTACAGCCAGTCTGCGCTGTACATTCTATCTACTTTCTGTATCTCCATTTAAATCCAAATGGTTACCCGGCAAATCATATTTAAGTGCCTGGCAGAGGGTTCTTCGAACCACCTTCATAAAATTTCCCTGTTATTCCACTCTCGAACAGCGGGTGGAAAAAACAAAGACATATCTTTCCGCGCGAGCTCTGATTATGCTTATTTCATGGTGATGAGCGTTTCTGCCTATGTAGGTCGACGTCAACAAAATATTTTCGGATTCGCAGGAGAAAGTTGGTGATTGAAACTTCTTGAGAAGATCCCGCCGCAACGAAAAGCTCCTTTGTCATAAGAATCTCCACCCTAAATCCTGTACCATGTACCCGACACTTTCTTCTAAGTGGTCTGACAATAAAACGCAGTCCTTGATTTACCTTCCCAACAACTTTTCTAAGTGTTCTTTCCAATATGAGTTATTCGTAACTGAAGTTGTACTTTGGCTAACATTATCTATTTCGCTGCCCAGATGGCAAAACGTCTACCACTTCTAGTGTCTCATTTGCTACTGCAAGACCGTTTGGATAATCTGATTTAATTCGACTGCGTTCCATTAGTCTTCTTTGCTCTTCGTTGATATTCATCTTAAAACCTCATTTCAAGACTCTGTCTATTCCAGTCAGGACTCCTATTAGTCCTTTGGCGTCTCTCATAGAATTACAACGACATCAGAGAATCTCAAAGCTTTTATTATCTTTTCCCTGAACTCTAACTCCCCTCAACTGCTCCCTCCGTTCCAGGTCATTCGACACCTATAGCTGCAATCCAGTTTCTGTACGATATGTACATGTCACAGACATTATAGGTCAATTGGCGTGGCAGTCATTAAAACAAAGGCGTTTTTCGTTGCGACGAGATCTTCTCATGAAATTTCAGTCACCAGTTTTCTCCTCCGATTGCGAAAACATTCTGTTGGCACCTACCTACATAAGGAGAAATGATAATCACGATTAAATAAGAGAAATCAGGATTCGCACGGAAAAATTTAAGAGCTCGTTTTTCCCGCGTGCCGTTCGAGAGTGTAACGGTAGAGAGACCGTATGAAGGTGGTTCATTTAACCATCTGCCAGGCATTCATTGTGAGTAGCAGAGTAACCACGTAAATGTAGATGTATATAAAATTTCGCTCCCTGTATTTTACACCTGCTACATTCGCAATTTCAAAGAGGTAGGTGGTGTCGCCCATGACAAAATCATTTTCTAAACCTGCAAGCGCAATAAATATCCGTGTTCCTTTCTTTAATATAAGATATGAATTCACTCTCGTGTCTGTACTATTTTCCAGTATCCTTTATGACCAGAGGTCGGTCTCCAGCAGTTTTTCCTCTTTTGTCTTCGTTTTTCAACCGTGCAATTTTGACTAATTAAACTATCCAACCTGTTTCACAAGACATCGTTCTTATGAAACACAACTGACTCATCATTCACACGAAATAATCGATATGTTGGTTTTCTTTGTACCAGAAGTATATGTTTCTCGCTTTTGCACAGCGATGTGTTGCACACTCGTCCGAGAAATACCCTCTCCCCTTGAAGTAAGATCCGTAAAGATATCGAGACTTCGCGTATACTCCTATGACGTTGTTGCATGTCATTATCTCCCAACCCGTTTACAAACGAATGTTCAAATGTATGAAACTTCCGATTCCTGTGATCGCTTACGAATGGACTACTCTGGCGAATGTTCGACAGACGCCGCAGTTCTTTACACACGATTTTCAGTTGTATTGGATGTCGTCTTGATCGAGGATTATCTTCTATTCGACCAGCTGCAAAGAACTTGTTCTTCCACCGAAAAGTTGTTGGCTTTGGTGTGGAAAGTTTCTGAAACCGGACTTCCATGTACCCCCCGGTTGCCTAAAGGGATCGACAACCACTTAAACACGAAAGCATCACTGGCATATGTACAGTGTGTTAACTGTAAGACGGCAGAGTTAGGAGGGGAGTGCGGGAAGAGGAGGAAGCAAGCATTGGCTGCGGGGGGGGGGGGGAAGGCACACCTACCAGTTGCAGTGCTGGCACTACAAATTGCTCGTCATGCTTACACGAAAGCAGACGAAAGGCTTGGAAGTAAAATTCGCTTAAATGTTGTTCGTAAACGAAACTGAAATTGTCATATATATAAATATACACTCCTGGAAATTGAAATAAGAACACCGTGAATTCATTGTCCCAGGAAGGGGAAACTTTATTGACACATTCCTGGGGTCAGATACATCACATGATCACACTGACAGAACCACAGGCACATAGACACAGGCAACAGAGCATGCACAATGTCGGCACTAGTACAGTGTATATCCACCTTTCGCAGCAATGCAGGCTGCTATTCTCCCATGGAGACGATCGTAGAGATGCTGGATGTAGTCCTGTGGAACGGCTTGCCATGCCATTTCCACCTGGCGCCTCAGTTGGACCAGCGTTCGTGCTGGACGTGCAGACCGCGTGAGACGACGCTTCATTCAATCCCAAACATGCTCAATGGGGGACAGATCCGGAGATCTTGCTGGCCAGGGTAGTTGACTTACACCTTCTAGAGCACGTTGGGTGGCACGGGATACATGCGGACGTGCATTGTCCTGTTGGAACAGCAAGTTCCCTTGCCGGTCTAAGAATGGTAGAACGATGGGTTCGATGACGGTTTGGATGTACCGTGCACTATTCAGTGTCCCCTCGACGATCACCAGTGGTGTACGGCCAGTGTAGGAGATCGCTCCCCACACCATGATGCCGGGTGTTGGCCCTGTGTGCCTCGGTCGTATGCAGTCCTGATTGTGGCGCTCACCTGCACGGCGCCAAACACGCATACGACCATCATTGGCACCAAGGCAGAAGCGACTCTCATCGCTGAAGACGACACGTCTCCATTCGTCCCTCCATTCACGCCTGTCGCGACACCACTGGAGGAGGGCTGCACGATGTTGGGGCGTGAGCAGAAGACGGCCTAACGGTGTGCGGGACCGTAGCCCAGCTTCATGGAGACGGTTGCGAATGGTCCTCGCCAATACCCCAGGAGCAACAGTGTCCCTAATTTGCTGGGAAGTGGCGGTGCGGTCCCCTACGGCACTGCGTAGGATCCTACGGTCTTGGCGTGCATCCGTGCGTCGCTGCGGTCCGGTCCCAGGTCGACGGGCACGTGCACCTTCCGCCGACCACTGGCGACAACATCGATGTACTGTGGAGACCTCACGCCCCACGTGTTGAGCAATTCGGCGGTACGTCCACCCGGCCTCCCGCATGCCCACTGTACGCCCTCGCTCAAAGTCCGTCAACTGCACATACGGTTCACGTCCACGCTGTCGCGGCATGCCCGCAGCGACGCACGGATGCACGCCAAGACCGTAGGATCCTACGCAGTGCCGTAGGGGACCGCACCGCCACTTCCCAGCAAATTAGGGACACTGTTGCTCCTGGGGTATCGGCGAGGACCATTCGCAACCGTCTCCATGAAGCTGGGCTACGGTCCCGCACACCGTTAGGCCGTCTTCCGCTCACGCCCCAACATCGTGCAGCCCGCCTCCTACACTAGCCGTACATCACTGGTGGTCGTCGAGGGGACAGTGAATAGTGCACGGTACATCCAAACCGTCATCGAACCCATCGTTCCTAGACCGGCAAGGGAACTTGCTGTTCCAACAGGACAATGCACGTCCGCATGTATCCCGTGCCACCCAACGTGCCCTAGAAGGTGTAAGTCAACTACCCTGGCCAGCAAGATCTCCGGATCTGTCCCCCATTGAGCATGTTTGGGACTGGATGAAGCGTCGTCTCACGTGGTCTGCACGTGCAGCACGAACGCTGGTCCAACTGAGGCGCCAGGTGGAAATGGCATGGCAAGCCGTTCCACAGGACTACATCCAGCATCTCTACGATCGTCTCCATGGGAGAATAGCAGCCTGCATTGCTGCGAAAGGTGGATATACACTGTACTAGTGCCGACATTGTGCATGCTCTGTTGCCTGTGTCTATGAGCCTGTGGTTCTGTCAGTGTGATCATGTGATGTATCTGACCCCAGGAAGTTTTCCCTTCCTGGGACAATGAATTCACGGTGTTCTTATTTCAGTTTTTAGGAGTGTATATATATGAATGTGTGTATGTTTGTCTACTATGCGCTCACAAACCATTCATCCGATTGCATTGAAACTTTGGTGAGTTGTTCACCGAACGCCCGAAAAGAGCAATGCACAATGTTTCAACAGTTGGGTCACTGTAAAATGCGTAGCGCAATTGACAACGTAAAGGCTTGTTATGCAGCGGACCCGGGTCCGATTCACACTGCTCGCAACTTTTTTTTCGTTTTATTTCATTCCCCGCAATGTTAAACTATTGATTATAAAATTTAAATATACTTAAACAGGTCATATGGTATAACGTAACTGTCAATCTGTATATATAAAAATGAATGTATGTATGTCTGCCCTCTGCGCGTTCCCAAACCATGCATCCGAATGCGATGAAATTTTGGTGATTTGTTCTCCGTACGCCTACGAAGGTTCTTGTCCGAAAAACTGGAAGCAGTGTTCGCAGGCTCGTCACAATGTTCCGCACCAAATAAAATTCCGCTATCGTGTGGCGAATGACACGCTGATTGAAATCATCGATCATTACTTCGATTTCTCCACTTCTTTTCCTAAGTTCAAACAGAGAGAGAAAGATTTAGAAGAAAATGCCTTCTGCACTGCATGTATTTTTTTTAATTTGGAAATGTACTGTAATATGAACGTGTTTCGTAATAATACAGTAACCAGTGGTGTTTCCATAAAAAGCAATACGGTAGCAAGGAAAAATGAAATATAAGGTAATTCGGAAGAAATAGGGGGCTCCTTAAAAGTGATCGCGAACAAAATATCTGAAATGGAAACTCACCTTTTCTTGCCAGGCGTTTGTGTGATGCGCCAGGATGATTCTTGGAAAACTGAATCTTCCAATGCTACGCATGCTTTGT
Organism: Schistocerca serialis cubense; assembly: GCF_023864345.2. Taxonomy (NCBI): domain Eukaryota; kingdom Metazoa; phylum Arthropoda; class Insecta; order Orthoptera; family Acrididae; genus Schistocerca; species Schistocerca serialis. The sequence goes on along the minus strand of NC_064647.1, from coordinate 215,097,662 downwards.
CCTGTGTATGTAGCAGCTCTCACTGAAGATTTGTAAATGGGGTGTAGCAATTTTTTCTGCTCGCTTTCCCCTTCGCAGCATTCAATCACACGCAATATAATTTTGCGAGCATCGCTACGTAATACTGGTTTCCTTCTAACCGTAGGCCTACCGGTAGGGGTTGTTGGCGACTCCCGAGATGGGCCAGCAACTGCCTCTCCACTCATTTTGATAATATTTAGCACAACTGCACAATAAAAACACGCAGAACAGTACAGCGCAAAACAATAACGAAGCAGACGACAATGGCTACCTTGTACAACACAGTCAGCTAAGTAATGTTGGCAGCAGTCGAAACTGCGTGCCTACCGAAGTCTCCCTACGTTTACCGACTTCTGCCAATTCAGGACTAGGGAGAGGTCTGCCATCTAAAAGTTTACACTCTGGCGATGCCTCCCCGGACAGCATCACCCGCCGTGCGGGATTATCCGAGCGGTCTCGGGCGCTACAGTCATAGACTGTGCGGCTAGTCCTAGCGGAGGTTCGAGTCCTCCCTGGGGCATGGGTGTGTGTGTTTGTCCTTAGGATAATTTACGTTACGTGGTGTGTAAGCTTAGGGACTGATGAACTTAGCAGTTACGGCCCATAAGATTTCACACACATATGACCATTTTTGACAGGATCAATCACAACGAGAGCGATAGACAGCAGGACAAGCGCCACCAGAGGTCCTCCGTGTCAGGGACCTATTTCCTCCACCGTGTCACGTATGTGGAAATGGATCGCCACGAACGCCTCTGCGCCCCGATTATACAGCGCGGCACAAGCCAACACGTCGTCAGTTCGCTCCACCGGAGCTCTGGGTCAGTTCATGCGCCGACTCAGTCAGTCAGAGCCCGGTCGGAGGCCGCCGCAAATAGCACCTACGACTTTCCAGAGATACCCTGAGACCGGCCTGTTGGCCAATTATGCCGAATTCTCAGCCTCTGTTGTTAGCTATAAGCAGTGGCATGGTCTTCGCGTCCCACTACGTTAGTTGACCGTGTGTGCCAGACATATACATGTCAGTGACTGGGAGGTTGCATTATTTTTTATCGAGAAGGGTTTTTCCTTTGTTATTAAAACTTTCTACTTTGGTCGTAATAAGTCCTTGTCCTTGTTTACCTTTGACTTACTATTTCTGGTCAAGCACCTCCCCGTGGGAGGTATAGCTCTTACAGTAAAATTATGCTGAGTATATCTCATTAATTTCCTGTGTGAGTTCCTTATCGAGCGCCGCTGCGAGTGGCAGCGTGGTGTATGACGTCATGTCGCGGATTGCGCGGCCCCTTCGTCCGAAGTTCGAGACCTCCTTCTGGCATGGGTGTGTGTGTTTTTCTTAGCATAAGTTAGTTTAAGTAGTGTGTAATTCTAGAGATCGATGCCCTCAGCAGTTTCGTCACTTAGGTATTCACACACATTATCCCTTATTGAGCCCCATTACGGTTCGTGAGCTCATTACGATCCGTTCGTCATGGTGTAACTAGACTCATCACCAGAAACAATGCGAAACAACAGTTAATTCACATCTTTGTAACGCTTAAGGAGTAATGGGACTTCGTGATCACAGTGTACATCGGTTTTTTTTAAAAAATAGATAGCGACATGCAAAAGGACGTGATGTTTCACTTTCAAAGAGAAATTAACACTTTGTACTTATTTTGAGTACATAGGGCTCACATAGCACTTTGAACATACAACTTAAATGAAGTAACTGTCTGCTCACAGGAAATTATAGACCTTTGTCATCAATATTTTCTAATGAGAAAGCATAAGTCGTTCAAGAATGTGACAAAAAGGAACAAAAACAATCACTGGAGTATGTCTACTGTAAATGTCGAAAACTGAATCGATTATTACATATCACATTACGTAGTAAAAAGTATCCAGACACCCTGCTGGAAATGATTACAAGTTTGTGGCACCCTCCACCGGTAACGCTGGAATTCAGTATGGTGTTGGCCAACTCTTAGCCTTGATGACAGCTTCCAGGTTTCTTGGGGAATGACAGCCCCATTCTTCACAGAGTGCTGCACTGAGGAAAGGTATCGATGTCGGTCGGGGAGGCCTGGCACGAAGTCGGCGTTTCAAAACATTCCTAAGGTGTTCTGTAGGGTTCAGGTCAGGACTCTGTGCAGAACAGTCCATGACAGGGATGTTATTGTCGTGTAACGATTCCGCCACAGGCCTTGCATTAAGAACAGGTGCTCCATCGTGTTGAAAGACGCAATCGCCATTCCAGAATTACTCCTCAACAGTGGGAAGCAAGAAGGTGCTTAAGACTTCAATGTAGGCCTATGCTGTGATAGTGCCACACAAAACTTGGAGGTGATTAGGAATGTGGAAATCTCGCATACAGACACACGAATGACACAAGTGGCACCCATTCACCTGACCACTTTCGAAGTCCGTGAGTTCCGTGGAGCGCTCCACTCAGCTCTCTCACGATATCTAATGGCGACTGAGGTCGCTGATATGGAGTACCTGGCAGTAGGTGGCAGCAAACAGCATCTGTTATGAGAAACGTATGTTTTTAGGAGTGTCCGGATACTTTTGATCACAAAGTGTGTTTTAACTAAGATGGGAAACATAGTTTAATAAAATTATTTAAATTACAAATGTAAATACGTTGTTATTATCTCCATTTCAAAGGTAAATACAAAGTGATTTTAAAGTTGTTGTTGTTGTGGTCTTCACTGTAGTAACTGGTTTGATGCAGCTTTCCATGCTACTCTACCCTGTGCAACCTCCTGCATAGTGTATTCATCTCTTGGTCTTCCTCTACAATTTTTACGCTCACCGCTGCCCTCCAGTACTAAACTGGTGATCCCTTGATGCCTCAGAACATGTCCTACTAACCGATCCCTCCTTCTAGTCAAGTTCTGCCGCAAAGTCCTCATTATTTATGTTATCTACCCATCTAATCTTCAGCATTATTCTGTACCACCTCATTTCGAAAGCTTCTATTCTCTTGTTGTCTAAACTATTTATCGTCCATGTTTCACTTCCATACATGGCTACACTCCGTACAAATACTTTCAGAAACTACTTCCTGACAGTTAAATCTATGTTCGAGGTTAACAAATTTCTCTTCTTCAGAAACGCTTTTCCTGCCATTGCCAGTATACATTCTATATCCTCTCTATTCCGACCATCATCAGTCATTTTTCTCCCCAAATAGCAAAACTCATCTACTACCTTAAGTGTCTAATTTCCTAATCTAATTCCCACAGCATCACCTGATTTAATTCGACTACATTCCATTATCCTCGTTTTCCTCTTATTGAGGTTCGTCTTATATCCTCCCGTCAAGACACTATCCATTCCGTTCAACTGCTCTTCTAAGTTCTTTGCTGTCTCTGACAGAATTACAGTGTCATCGACAAACCTCAAAGCTTTTATTTCTTCTACTTCTTCTCCATGGATTTTAATTCCTACTCCCAATTTTTCTTTTGTTTCCTTTACTGCTTGCTCAGTACAGAGATTGAATAACTTCGTGGATAGGCTACAACCTAGTCTCAGTCTCTTCACAACCACTGCTTGTCTTTCATGCTCCTCGACTCTTATAACTGCCATCAGGTGTCTGTACAAATTGTAAATAGCCTTTCGCTCCCTATATTTGACCGCTGTCACCCTCAGAATTTGTAAGAGAATATTCCAACCAATATTGCGATAAGTTTTCCCTAAGGCTTAAAGTATTAGAAACGTAGGTTTGACTTTCCCTAATCTATGTTCTAAGGTAAGTCGTAGGGTCAGTATTGCCTCAAGTGTTCCAACATTTCTACGGAATCCAAATGATCTTACCCGAGGTCGGGTTCTACCAATTTTTCTATTCGTTTGTAAAGAATTCGTGTTAATATTTCAGCCGTGACATATTAAACTGATAGTTCGGTAATTTTCACACCTGTCCACACTTTATTTATTTGGGATTGGATTTATATATTCTTCTTGAAGTCCGAGGGTATTTCGCCTGTCACATATATCTTGCTCAGCAGATGGTACAGCCGAGCGGTTCTAGGCGCTTCGGTCTGGAACCGCGCGACCGCTATGGCCGCAGGTTCGAATCCTGCCTCGGGCATGGATGTGTGTGTTGGCCTCATGTTAGTTAGGTTTAAGTAGTTCTAAGTTCTAGGGCACTGATGACCTCAGCTGTTAAGTCCCATAGTGCTCAGAGCCAAACCAGATGGTACAGTTTTGCCATAGCTGGCTTTCCCAAGGGTATAAGCTGTTCAAATGGAATGTTGTCTACTCCCGGGGCCTTATTTGGATTTAGATCTTTCAAAGCTCTGTCAATCTCTTCTCGCCGTATCGTATCTCCCATATCATCTTCATCTATGTCCTCTTGCATTTCCTTAATATTGCCCTCAAGTACATCGGCCTTGCATAGACCCTCCATATACTTCGTCGACCTTTCTGCCTTCCTTTGTTTACTCAGAACTTGTTCTCCATGTGAGCTCTTGATATTCGTACAGTTTGTTCTCTTGATCCAAACGTCTCTTTAAGTTTCTTGTAGGCCGTAACTATCTTACCCCTAGGAACATACGTCTCTACATCCTTATATTTGTCCTCTAGCCATCTCTGCTGAGCCATTTTGTAGTTCCTGTCGATCTCATTTATGAGACGTATGTATTCCTTTTTGCCTGCTTCATTTCTGTTATCCAAGGATTTATACCACCCCTTGTCTTTTTACGGACTTTATCCTCTGCTGTCTTCACTATTATATCTATCAAAGCTACCTATTCTTCTTCTACTGTATTTCTTTCCCCCGTTCTTGTGAGTCGTTCCCTAATGCTCTACAACGTCTGGTTCTGTCAGTTTATCCAGCACAACGGGCGCTGATAACCTCTTTGTTGTGCGCCCTAAAACACTAATCGTCATCATCATCGTATCCAGCACAAAAGAATTTAAATACGAAATGCGAAATACGTATTTCCAAAACGCCTCATTCAAATAAAACATGTCTAGTTACTGATCTTTGTACATTCAATTTATTTCATTGATTTTTACACAAGTAAGTGTTGAAGTACTTTATCTTTCATGTTGTTCCTGTGTGCCCTCTTTATTATTCCACGAAAGGGAAACAGTCATTCAACAGGAGCAGAACTTGTAAACAACTATTATATTCAAAGAAATTTTTTTTATTTTTGGCTATCTGTTCCAGGAATCTAAACTATTTTCATTGTCTTTTAAATACCAGTATTGTAAGATCTCGACATACGTTGTACCGTTGGCACTATCACTGACTACAGAAGAATCAGAGTGCTCAACAAACGTGTAATATGATCCATCGTATTCTGTGGCTAGCTTTTGGTATGCGTTTCAATTCGGAAAAAAATTAAGATATGGATTCTAATATACCAGCCTTTGCTTAGTTCCTATTTGTAGAATCCCTCATAATGCGCATTAACACTTTCCTTAATAATTTCTATCAAAACGTCACAGTATGTACGCATATATATTTGCGATGCTGCTTAGTATTCTTTGCATTTTCATAAGCTCTGGCAGAATACATCCACAGGAGATACCTCTGTCCACCTGTGATACAGTCAGCAGTAGGTTTTGAAATATGTACTCATGAAGGAATTATATTCCAAATTTTTGAAGCCTCAAATCTGAATTTTCTTTAAGTTTTATTTAGAGTATCCTTGACCGTGAGTACATCTTCAATAGAATTGTAGTATGAATTCCACGTAATGGACATAGTTAATTAAATATTTTCCAACTGATTCTAAACAGGTTTCACAAGCCTTAGGAGATCTGGAACACAGATTCCAAAGTGCTTGACATTTGAACATAGGTGCATAAGAAAGTTTTTTATCAGTTTCTTTGAGATCGGGCCTTATGCATATGTCTTGAAGTTACATTTAAACTCTGTGACCTCGCTGCCGCCTTCATTTAATTAAATCTCTTTGATTTAACCAGATCATTTCGGTACGTTTTACATTAAACAAACACTGATGATAAACATATAATGTATCAGCAAGTCTTCATGCCGTTTCTAATAATTGGGATCATGGTCATATTCACTTGACAAATATAACTTTCGCGCTTATTGCACCATCTCTATCTGTCGTGGAGATACATTTGTTTAAACATATGGCTCTTAAAATAAATGAAAACTATGAAGTACCAAAAAATTTCAAGAGAAGTATTTTGCATTTTACATATACGAAAAGTCTATATTTTAAGTATTTTAAATAAAATATAAATTTCTATTTGACAAAAATTTATTTCAAATCCAAAATAAAAATAGGTATTTATCATTTTATATTTGCATTTTAAATACGTGTATTTCATATAATTCACATCAGAGTATATTAACCGACGTTCCCTGTAGCTCGCTCCTATTCTTCTCAGATCACGGGGTCAGTACCTTGCTACAAAATAAGGTAATCAAATAGCCGCCTAGCGTTCGACAGGGTCACTTAAAATCAGGTCCCGTTACGTCGTACAATGTTATGCTTAGTAACCACATAAAGGCCAAAATCGCAACAGCACCAGGAAATCCGTTTGAGCCACAAGAGGAAGATGATGTAATTGAAAGAATTATAAAGTCTGCAGACCCACATTTCATGAAGTTAATGGACATAAAAATTGGTGATAAAAATTGATTTATGTGTGTGTGTGTGTGTGTGTGTGTGTGTGTGTCTGTGTGTGTGTGTGTGTGTGTGTGTGTGTGTGTGTGTGTGTGTGCTGGTTGCCATAAACAATGAGATGCATGAGAAACTGCTTCATCTTACTTGACGTTTGAATTTCTTCATTCTGTATTGCTAATTCTGTTCGCAATAAATATCGCAGACAGAATCCACAAATGCTGCCGAATCCAGCTACAAAATTATATCATGGTACCACACATGGTTCAGGAGACATGTCATAAACACGGCGAGATGGGTGACTAACTGCTACGTTCTGCATGACGTTTTAATTTGTCATTTCTTTGCTACTAACGCTATTCCTAACGCATTTTGCAGATAGTATCCACATATGGCGCAGAGTCTACTTACAAAATTATAACACTGTATGACACGTAGATAAGGAGATATGACGCCATAAACACTGAGCTGCTTGAAAACTGCCGGATACCATAGTTAGACTGTTGTAGGTCGTGCACACTTATTTGTACAATTGGTTGATAGTTTCAGAGCTGTTTTCCCGAATACATGGAAATGAATCATTTTCGGTATTACACTAAAAACGCAGTTCATATTTTGTTTTCGTTTCTGATGGAAAATTGGCAAAATGAATAACCCTACAATGCCGAGATTGCAAACTAGCAGCGAATAAAAATCCATTTTTGAAATTGGGTCTCTACACAGTGCCAGATTCCATTGACAATGGCTTTCATCCGTAAAATATAATGATCGTAACACAAACGGATGTCATACCACTGCAAAAGAAATTAATTTACGTATGTTGGCCTGAAACTGTCGGAAGAGGTATGCGACCATTATCATTAATACAATAGATTGGATTTTAGAAAATCTGGGTAGTCGTCAAGAAACAGGTAGCAGTTCTGTTTTGTGTATTTATCCCAAATGACATGTTTCGGGCTCTACTCACCATGAGATTTCTTGATGTAAACAAAATAACACACACACACACACACACACACACACACACACACACACATATATATATATATATATATATATATATATATATATATATATATATATATATATATAGTGTATGTGTGTGTTTTAACCACCAAATGATATGTTAGCAAGATAGTGCAAAATCGAACTATGTGTCAGACTCAATACATACCATTTCGTAGCGAAACTAACTCTGACAGCATGTTAGTTACTTATACGTTCTCGAGCCAAAAGGCGTGACATCCAATTTAAATATGGAAAACAGGAATGTTAGTCGTGAGGAAGACTACATGAAACTGGTACTTCAGTGCACTAGCACTTGTTAAATAAACCACACGGTGCAAGATGGCACAATCTTAAGGCTTTTTGGTTATGTAAATGCCGCTTTCTTTAGTAAAAAATAAAACATTAACCAATAATAACTAAAAGTACATGTTGTGTGTCTGCATATAGGCACATTACAACACACGTCGCGGCAGTACAAGGACCAAGAAAGTACATTACAAAATTGTAGAAAAAAATGTTTTGAAATTGACAGACATGACTTGTTTAACATTATAAAAGGATTTCTTTAGATTAGCAGTTACACTTCTTGACTATTCGTCAAACATAAAATCTTAAGGCATTTGTCCCATCCTGTGGTTTATTATTGCGGCTACCCGTTAAAATAGTGTAAAACAACAACAAAAATAGATGTAAAGCACAATAAAAGAAACACTTCTATAGTACATGGGCACCAGATTGTACCTTTCGACATATTAAAATATTTATTTTTACTGAAACATAATTTATCACACTTACAGAAAAATTTTGTCTGGTCTTGATTCACTGATCAGAATAGTACATAGGGAAGGGAGTGTACATTTCAACGTTCAGTTTTTTATAGTTGGATTTTGCGCTTTGTTGTTAGCATATGATTTTTGATGTGTAGCTAGTTATTTGTATATTGTTTATCCCAGGAAATATGATGATGGGTCGTGCCTGAAACATGTCATTTGGAATAAATTCATCAGAAAACAAGTAGTACCTGTTTGTTTGCGATTACTCAGTTATAGAAATTAATATGACCTGTAAACCAGCAGTACCTATCGATTACGCCATGCCGATGGCACGTGGCGTCCATCGAGTGTCGCCTAACCTAGCCTAGTCTAGCCTAAAATAGCTATTAGCGGCGCCCACTATTTATCGCGGCTCCAGTGGGGGGTTCTTTGCCCCCTGGCGGGCCGCTCTCGTGTTCACAGGCTGAAACTCTGCCTGCGAGGCGCATCTCCCGTTACCTTCTCTCGCAGTCTCGCCATCAAAGCGGCCGAACTGAATCCTTTATACACAGCGCCGGCGCCGGCTGCACAGAGCTAAAGGGAGGCTGAAATTGGAACCATAAATGCTGGAGGTAAAACAACCACGAGTAAGTATACCGCCTCTCCCCAACCCCTATCCGCTTTGCGTTTAATGATGCGTCCCTGAGAGATATTGATGATTTGCATAGAAGCAGCACCACAAAACGTTATACTGTAACTAAATACTGTTGTTCCACTCAAGAAGCAGACAGTCTTTCGAAGTTTAATTGAAATGTACCAAACTGCGCAAAAAAAGTAGGGAAATATACGTTGCTTTGTATTTACACGATGGACGAGAAATCACTGCACATCGTCACAGCCATTAAGTATCTGATGATATGTTACCCACTCCATCCCTTCTAACAGTCCTGAAAACGTTAGAGATGTCCCTGGGCTGAACAGATTCAATACAGTGATCACCGGTTAATAAGAGCTAGATTTGAACTGAATGGAAAGTGTGTAAGACTAATGAAAAGAAAAAGAAGAATCTAAAATTTGAAGAATCTCGAAGAACGGAGAGAAGAATTTCAAGAAAGAATTAGGAAAAAATTAAAATACTGTGAAGCAGAGGAAGTAAGCAAGGTGCTAATCAGAGCAGCTGAAGAAACAGGTTTGTGCAAACCTTAGGACCAGTGAAGGAATCTGACAAATAAAGCGGTAAGTTTGATTCAAATGAGAAGACACAATATAAACAGACAAAGATAAGATAGAACATACAGAACTGTGGAAGGCTCAGAGAAAGACCATGAAAGAAGACATCAAGAAGTATGAAGAAACGGTTCAAATGGCTCTGAGCACTATGGGACTTAACATCTGTGGTCATCAGTCCCCTAGAACTTAGAACTACTTATACCTAACTAACCTAAGGACACCACATACATACATGCCCGAGGCAGGATTCGAGCCTGCGACCGTAGTGGTCACGCGGTTCCAGACTGAAGCGCCTAGAACCGCACGGCAAGTATGAAGAAGCTACGCTAAAAGATATTCTTGAAAAAAAAAAAAAACTAGTTTAAGAATGGCCAAGCGAAAACTTATACCTGGGAAGAGTCAGCTAATATCTGCTATACACAGATCTAGGCCGAGGCAATAATGAGAAAGGAATAATGGATAGATTGATAGTTTTTATAGTAATCTGTAATGTCAAGACACTGATATCTTATGCCTAGGTGAATCGGATGCTTGTGTTTCCCAGATCTCAGAAATGCGTCATGTCGCTCAAAGAAAATATGGAAGATGGTCAAAACAAGTACGTCTGTCATATTGGAGGCTATCAGAAAAGAACAGTAGGAAGACCATCGAACAGATGCGACAGAGATTTAAGAAACACACCTAGAATGAATTGCCGACGAGAAGCTGAAGATGGGCAGAAATGGAAGACGATTCAGGAATCTCATGTTTCACGCCAACACAAAGAGGTCGCATGACCAATCTGATGATGATGTTGTTATCCACTTTAAAAAACTTTTATGAAACTGATGGTCTTACGAACAATTGATGTGAACTATACTTCACGAACAAAATACTAAAACTAGTGCTGACTATTTACAACAAGCCGGCTGGTGTGGCAGAGCGGTTCTAGGCGCTACAGTCTGGAACCGTACCACCGCTACGGTCGCAGATTCAAATCCTCCCTCAGGCATGGATGTGTGTGATGTCCTTAGGTTAGTTAGGTTTAAGTAGTTCTAAGTTCTAGGGGACTGATGACCTCAGATGCTAAGTCCCATAGTGCTCAGAGCCATTTGAATCATTTATGAATTCTAACTACATTGTAATGAGAGAAAATTTTAACGATTGTCTCACACATAATGATTTGATAGACAGGCAGTAATATGCGTTACCTACTAGACACAATACGAAGGAAATACTATGACCTCCCTTGCGAAATCTCGGTACAGTTCGCGTGTGGCATCATTTAAGACGTGAGTCCCGCACTAAAAATTCATTTATGCCGAGGAAAAATAGGGGGCATAATAGACTGGGAAGTTATGTTCTCAATAGCAGTTCTGCAGAGATTTTACGTGAAGAATTTAGAGAAATGTCTCCAAGTGAATTAAGACGATTCTGATGCACTTACGTGTCATACAGATTAAAGTTGAAACATGGGCGCAATTCTCTGACACACATGAATTTACAGAACACGTCTACCACTTAACACACTTGACAGGAAAATATCAACTCAGTTTTTCTGTGCCAGACGTGACTTTCGTTTCCAAAGTCAGGACTTTTTTACATATGTATTTATGAGACACATCGATGATTGTTCAGACGTGAATTAAATATGAAACAGATGTCCGTAAATTTACGGTACTATCTCCACTTCTGAATAATGATTACACTTTATATAAAGAAATCGTATCATCTCTATTCCCAACAAACCAAATGATTCGATTAGGATGGTTGTCGTTGACACCTTTAAAAACAACAATACAGATTAATGTTGTTTATTTTTGAATACGACTTTTCACATTTTAAATGTGGTTTTAGTGCTACAAAGTTCCAAACATGATGTTAGTACTAGCATTTCCGTGAAGTGGACGTGTTTCTATATTTCATTATGAGACCCAATTTACGTAATACGTACATTTATTTCAGCTCAACCGTTTTAACAATTTTCAAAATGCATTGCTTTTACTCTGTCGTCTGAGTTTTTCGCTGAAATGTAAATTCCGTAAAAACGATATTTAAAAAAAAACCTTAGTATTAAAGCACATTAAGCAAATTATGTATTTCATGTAAATTTTTTAATTTTTTTCACACGTCGCCACCATTGTCGTAATAAACAAAATATTATAAGAGGTGAAATTTGTTTCTCAAGATATTATCTTTAGACGTGTAAGTGGTCGCAAACAGATTTAATTACTAAGAGGCACAAACGTTAATTTCGCTTAACAACATGCGAGAATATTAAGGGAATATTATGTAATTTTATGAGCATTAATATCAACACCAGTAACGTGATGTGTACTTTCTCACACACGGTTTTTACATACCGACCACTGAACGTACAAACTAGAACGGAAATATCCGATTCACGAGCTGCTTCATTACAGTACACGACAACGGACGACAACTTGCAGTCGATATTGTCGATACAATGCCTATGGTAAAGTTGCACCGACCGCTTTGATTTTTCCTGCATCTGTTATGTTGAGCAGACATTCCCGACCGTACTGAACTCTCCACAAACAAGTCACGACGACTCCTATTCAGAGCGATGTAAAATGGTAATGGAGCACACATTACTTGTAACGATGCCGTCATGGGTGGCGGACTGATTCTAGCCGCTACAGTCTGGAACGGCGCGACCGCTACGGTCGCAGGTTCGAATCGTGCCTCGAGCATGAATGTGTGTGACGTCCTTAGATTAGATAGGTTTAAGTAGTTCTAAGTTCTAGGGTACTGATGACGTCAGATGTTAAGTCCCATAGTGTTCAGAGCAGTTTTTTGAACTTGTAAGGAAGCATGAGCCCATAACATACTGTTTGAATTAAAAGCAGCGAAAATTATTTTGCAGTCTTCAGAGACCGCTAAAGAGGTGTTCTAGTAACGTGTTTTTTCTTGTTGTTGTTGTCTCTTCGTGTTTGACACATATTGTCACTTTGCTTTATTTCAGGTAAGTGCCAACATACCATCTGTCGTCTCTGAACTTTCGTTGCGGATTCGTAAACTCCTCTGATGCCTGGTAAGTAACAATTAATTAACGTTTCTTGCACCAAGTATTATGTAGTTATCTATTAAGAGGACATTGTATGCCCTATTCCCCCAATGTTAAACTATCGAATTTTGTGACCCATTATGTTGGAAACTTTTCAAGACACCAACTTACAATTTTCCATAATTATTTAATGCACATTTCTAGATAAACAGAACTAGAATTATTACTAGCATTGTATTGTGGGGCATGCTATATTTTCTTTTTCCCAACACTCTAATTTTTGGCAGGATTTTGTAAATAAATGAACATAAAAACAAAATACCTCAGGATATTTTAATTATTCTAGTTCCATATGTGTTGAATCACACACTTGGCATGCTATGAAAATTTCATGTCTCTACCTTTTTTTTAAAAAAATCGGGTCATTTATTGAAGAAAATGTAGTTCAGAGATATGGAGGTCTAAATTTTTTTTATTACAAATTCTTATACAGACTTACATTTCTGCGTCTTTTATGCACTAGAATTGCCCTGGCCCATAGTCTGTGTCTTCTTCAGTGTCACTACAGTCCACTGCTTGCCTCCTCCTTTTCTTTGGCTTCTCATTTGTTGACCAGCTAACTCTGTTTCACGTACACGAAGCTCATCCAGTTCGAGTCCTTTAGCTGCCTTCTGTCCAAATCTTACCCCTAACTTCTCCAGAACCTTAAGTCTTTCATAGTTCCCACCATTAAAAGTTATTACAGCATCAGAAACTGCTAACTGTAGAGTCATAAGGCCAACAAATACATTTTAGGCACACGGCACCACACAACATTGTTGAAAGACTCATTCACATTCTGGGTCTTCCCATGTAAACTCTTCTTTACTACCTCAGGATTTGCCAAACCTCTGTAAATAGGTTTGATTGCCTCCATTACTGCCAAAGGAAGAGAATGTTTATGTAAATTCTTGCAGGGTGCCATAAAATTCAGCTTGCCTATATTTACACTAAGTGTTTGATGGAGGTGGACACAAAGCATGACATGGCTTTTCATCGGTTGATATTCGATGAAAGAAGAAAATGCAGGTCTCACATATCTGTTATCCGCAAATTAGCCAATAATTACACTACTTTCAACGAAAACTAATATCAGAAACAAAGGACTGTTTGGTTTATTCGTAATGCCAACTTCTGAGACGTAGCAATAGGCACAAAACAAAGCAATTCACAGCCTTCTAGACTGTGTAGCTCCCAAGATATGACTGCTCAACTGTGGCAGTATATGCGTAGCCTCGAAATAATGCACTATGTACCAAAATGTTCAGGGAAGTCCGAAGTACATTATGGAGTAGAAAACAGAAAATGTCAAATATCAGTGAATTTCACGTACAATATCCCATTAATTATAAAAATCTTCCCCCATTTATCTTTGTGTGGCTCTACTGTGAAAGGTGTTATCAGATCCTATACAGGCTCGGCCAGATAATACGCATATACATAGAACGAGCGATAGGTTGTGCCTGTAAATATTACTCCTAAGCATCGATCGATAGCAGAATTAAGTGCCATGAAAATAAAGATCGATAGAAGATAATTTTATTGTGAAGACACAAGAATTTTGTTCATAAGTTTCAAAGTAGCCGCTACAAAAGATCCTAACGGATAGCGCTGTAATAGCAATAGCTTCTTCTTCTTCTTTTTCTTCTGCCTCTGTCCCGGATGGGCACAAAATCGACTTGCCTATTAACGGATGGCATGGGTAGTTGAACAGGTGTCCGGATGCCCTCTGTTTCTGTGTTTCGGTTTGGATCTTTTCTTGTGCATTGAATCAGCTTGTAATTCATTAATGATTTGTTCTGAAGCGATCTTCTGAGGTGCACCCTTTATCATGGAGGACATATCTCATTTCCCGAATAGCGCCCCATTTACCCTATTCGCAAACATTTAGAAAACTATCGCACGCATTCACGTGAAAAACACTCTTCCCAGGCAGTTGCGGTACACATTTCCCGTCTGGTGGGTAAGAGGGTGGTGAAAGCTATCTAACAGCGACACAGATTTTTTTCTTTAAGACAAGTACGTATATAAAGGTTATCCAAGAGTGAAAAATGAAACGCACTTTTATTTGTTTCAGACTTTGCGTTAAATTTTGTGATCTTCAAACAAATTTCATTGTCGAAGTTTCATCCTGCCTCATAACCGAGATGCCGAAAGTGGGTCAACAGTTCCAGCATTACATTATTTATTAAGACTCTAAATCTTAAACATGATTTTTCCTCGAAACTCATATTCATTATTTTCTTAGTGGAGATGTACATGCCACATTTACAAGCCGACAAACTAAGGTGGTAAACGGCTCTTCGAAGATTAGCTTCAACTATTAGTTTTTTTTCCATGTGATTATTACGTAACTGTTTCTGCAATTAGTAAAAAATGGCTCCAGTTGTCTGTTGACCTTCATTTAGTCCACTATTGGTTTCAGCCTTTATCTTAGCTTATTTTCAAGTGATTCTGAGAACTGTCATAAATATGAGGGGTATTATAGGCGTGGAGCTTTGCGTTTTCATGATCAACATCAATTTTGACGTGGTGAAGATTTTGTATTTGACGTGCACCTTGTCTGATATGGAGATGCATAACACGCAAGGAACCTTACGTTTCTTATGTTATGTATACAAATATTATTATGTTATATGTATGCATGCATTTTTTTGTTTGTCCTCTGTATCGCATGTCACGATGCTGGGTTCTTTGCCTAAATACCGGTCTTGCAATTGAATGCCTTTAAATGCTCATTACTGCAGGATGTCTTTTAACAACATTTACCAAAAGCTGAGGTACAGAAAGTATAGAAGATTTTCACTAAATGAAAATAAGTTTAAAATGCCATTCTCAACTAGTAATAACATAGCAGCAGTTGTCATTTGCTTTTACCTGTGCCCAGTGGACAGGAATTGCAGGAAGTATCGCAAAAGTCCACGCTCTATAAAAAATATTATCATCTTTTTTGATCGTTGACAGTTCAATCGATACATTCTTTTGGAACAGAGAGACTCCATTATTGTCTCCTACGCTGCAGACAACGTTCATTGTTCGTCATGACAAACTTCGGTAGCAAAAAAAAATTGATATTTAAAGAAGAGATTAGTTTTAACGTCACAGTCCGTTATTAGCCATGGTAGGTTGTTGCTTTTGATGTACTTTTACATAAGTTTAAAAGCATCTATGTCACTACATATGGGACAGACATTCTCTACTAAATAGTAATTTGATCCGTATTACAGAAAGCCGTTTACCATGTACACATTGTTTTCTAGAGTGAAAAGTTACAATAATTCCAAACAAAAGTATGTAAATCATGTAATCCAATGACAGAAAGTAGCATAAACCAATCAAGAAAACATACCGTTATCGAATATTTAGTGTTTTAAAGACAATGACTGCCCCTGGCTAGAATTAACCGATATCTAAAACTTCGCTGATTGATAGAGTGTGCCTAGCATTAGTAATATCAAATGCTATGATTCATTTATCATCTGATATGGATGTCTTATAGAATCCTACTAAGTTTATTCATTTGCTCATTGTGACAACTAGTCGCAAATTAGAAAATGATACTGATATGATGTGATATTAGTACCATGTACGTTTTGTTCGATAAAATTTTCATCAAATTCAAGCCATTATCGAAAATAATTGTATTTTAGGCTGCCGTAACTCCCTTGGATCTTCATTCTCTCCCTCTCTCTCTCTCTCTCTCTCTCTCTCTCTCTCTCTCTCTCTTGTCGTTCCATCACTTTCGCAGGCACATACAGGGTGAATGCTAAATAAGTGTTACATGTGTTCATATGAACTTTGTTTGTTCCTTTTACTGTTAACAAATACCTCCAGAAGTTTGTTTCCATACTTGATATTAACTGATTACTTATAGAGTATGGGCATCCGGTGATTTCACTCTTTTGCTGTTCCTAATTACCTCGTCGTCGATTTTCCTAAATAATTATGGTCAAATGGTATGATGGTTACTACTAATCGATCTTAAATTTCCTTGAGCAATTTTCAGATACCTCTAAGTAAGTTCGTTTGCTGTACCTGTATTGTGTGCCACGACAAAATTGCCACAAGTAAAACGTGAAGAAATAAAAAAAAAGAGTGGCCGTCGGAAGCACTGGTTTAGTGTACGGGAAAATCAAACAATATTCGCGGTAATTGAAAGATTAGGCGTTATTATCAAGTCTGCAAGAGGAATTCCATTGTTAAAGGCAGAGAGGGGGGACAGGTGGAAAGTATATCTTGGAGGCTTCATTATGAGGAACAAACCACCTGGTTACGCGCGAAAAGAATAAGTGGGAATCGCTTTGGAAGACACAGGGAATCATTTTTCCCGAGGGCATCCAGCTTTGGTGTATGATTAAATGATGACGGCGACCTCTTGGGTAAAACATTCCGGAGGTAAAATAGTCCCCCATTCGGATCTCCGGGCAAGGACTACTCAAGAGGATGTCGTTATCAGGAGAAAGAAAACAGGCATTTTACGGATCGGAGTGTGGAATGTCAGATCCCTTAATCGGGCAGGTACGTTAGAAAATTTAAAAAGGGAAATGGATAGGTTAAAGTTGGAAATAGTGGGAATTAGTTGAGTTCGGTAGCAGGAGGAAAAAGACTTTTGGTCAGGTGAACACAGGATTATAAATACAAAATCAAATAGGGTTAATGCAGGAGTAGGTTTAATAATGAATAAAAAATAGGAGTATGGGTAAGTTACTACAAACAGGATAGTGAACTCATTACTGTGGCCAAGATAGACACGAAGCCCACGACTATTACAGTAGTACAGGTTTATATGCCAACTAGCTCTGCAGATGAAGAAATTGATGAAATGTATGATGAGATAAAAGAGATTATTCAGGTAGTGAAGGGAGACGAAAATTTAGTAGTCATGGGTGACTGGAATTGGACAGTAGGAAGAGGAAGAGAAGGAAACGTAGTAGGTGAATATGGGTTGGGGCTAAGGAATAAAAGAGGAAGCCTCCTGGTAGAATGTTGCACAGAGCATAACTTAATCATAGCTAACACTTGGTTCAAGAATCATGAAAGAAGGTTGTATACATGGAAGAACCCTGGAGATACTAGAAGGTTTCAGATAGATTATATAATGGTAAGACAGAGATTTAGGAACCAAGTGTTAAATTGTAAGACATTTCCAGGGGCAGATGTGGACTCTGACCACAATCTATTGGTTATGAACTGTAGATTAAAACTGAAGAAACTGCAAAAAGGTGTGATTTTAAGGAGATGTGGCTTGGATAAACTGAAAGAACCAGAGGTTGTACATAGTTTAAGGGAGAGCATAAGGGAACAATTGACAGAAATGGGGCACAGAAATACAGTAGAAGAACAATGGGCAGCTTTGAGGGATGAAATAGTGAAGGCTGCAGAGGATCAAATAGGTAAAAAGAGAGATACTGAATTTAATTGACGAAAGGAGAAAATACAAGAATGCAGAAAATGAAGCAGGCAAAAAGGAATACAAACGTCTCAAAAATGAGATCGACAGGAAATGCAAAATGACTAAGCAGGGGTGGCTAGAGGACAAATGTAAGGATGTAGAGGCTTATCTCACTAGTGGTAAGATAGATACTGCCTACAGGAAAAGAGAGCCACTTGTATGAATATCAGGAGCTCGGATGGAAACCCAGTTCTAAGCAAAGAAGAGAAATCAGAGAAGTGGAAGGAGTACATGGAGGGTCTACACAAGGGCGATGTCCTTGAGGACAATATTATGGAAATGGAAGAAGATGTAGATGAAGATGAAATGGGAGATATGGTACTGCGTGAAGAGTTTGACAGATCACTGAAAGACCTAAGTCGAAACAAGGCCCCAAGAGTAGACAACATTCCATTAGAAGTACTGACAGCCTTGGGAGAGCCAGTCCTGACAAAACTCTACCATCTGGTGAGCAAGATATATGAGACAGGCGACATTCCCTCAGACTTCAAGAAGAATATAATAATTCCTATTCCAAAGAAATCAGGTGTTGACAAATGTGAAAATTTCCGAACTATCAGTTTAATAAGTCACAGCTGCAAAATACTAAAGTGAATTCTTTACAGACGAATGGAAAAACTGGTAGAAACAGACCTCGGGGAAGATCAGTTTGGATTCAGCAGAAGTGTTGGAACACTGAACCTACGACTTATCTTAGAAGAAAGATTAAGGAAACGCAAACCTACGTTTCTAGCATTTGTAGACTTACAGAAACCTTTTGACAATGTTGACTGGAATACTCTCTTTCAAATTCTGAAGGTGGCACGGGTCATATACAGGGAGTGAAAGGCTATTTACAATTTGTACAGAAATCAGATGGCAGTTATAAGAGTCGAGGGGCATGAAAGGGAAGCAGTGGTTGGGAGGGGAGTGAGACAGCGTTGTAGCCTCTCCCCGATGCTATTCAATCTGTATATTGAGGAAGCAGTAAAGGAAACAAAAGAAATGCTCGGAATAGGAATTAAAATTCATGGAGAAGAAAAAAAATCTTTGAGGTTCGCCGATGACATTGTAATTCTGTCAGAGACAGCAAAAGACTTGGAAGAGCAGTTCAACGGAATGGACAGTGTCTTGAAAGGAGGGTACAAGATGAACAACAAAAGCAAAACAAGGATAATTGAATGTAGTCTAATTAAGTCAGGTGATGCTGAGGGAATTAGATTAGGAAATGAGACACTTAAAGTAGTGAAGGAGTTTTGCTATTTGGGAAGCAAAATAACTGGTGATGGTCGAAGTGGAGAGGATATAAAATATACACTGGCAATGGCAAGGAAAGCGCTTCTGAAGAAGAAAAATTTGTTAACATCGAGTATTGATTTCAGTGTCAGGAAGTCGTTTCTTAAAGTATTTGTATGGAGTGTAGCCATGTGAAACGTGGGCGATAAATAGTTTGGATAAGAAGAGAATAGAAGCTTTCGAAATGTGGTGCTACAGAAGAACGCTGAAGATTAGATGCGTAGATCACATAACTGATGAGGAGGTATTGAATAGACTTGGGGAGAAGTGGAGTTTGTGGCACAACTTGACTAGAAGAAGGGATCGGTTGGTAGGACATGTTCTATGCATCAAGGAATCACCAATTTAGAACTGGAGGGCAGCGTGGAGGGTAAAAGTCGTAGAGGGAGACCATGAGATGAATACACTAAGCAGAATCAGAAGGATGTAGGCTGCAGCAGGTACTGGGAGATGAAGAAGCTTGCACAGGAGAGAGTAGCATGGAGAGCTGCATCAAACCAGTCTCAGGACTAAAGACCATAACAACAACAACAGGGAATCATGTATTACTGTCAAAAATTAAAAATGTTAAGGAAGCTTGCCATCAAATAACGCAGAAGGCAGAGACAACAAGTGCCTGGAACACCTAAATCATTGGGGACCGTGAAAACGAAACGATTATTCATTTTAGTTTGTAGAATCTACGGCTCAGGTGACGTACTACCTGATACTCATAAGGAATCCCGAAGATATGTAAGTAAGGGCAAGAAATATGTCACGTATCCAACTAGCTGAAAAGAATACTTTACAAGAATGGAAAGAAAACTGAGGACCTGTTAGATAACGATCAGCCGGCTTTAGGTAATGTACAAGCACCAGAGAAGCAGGTCTGACTTTACCCTTATAATGACATCGCTAGTTAACGAAAATTAAGACCCTTTTACATCATTTAACGATCAAGATAAGAGTTTTGACAATTTGAAATGATACAGGATGTTCTAAATTCTGATTAAAGTAGGAGTAAGCTGTAAGGAAGGACGGGTTATATACAATAAGTACAAGAAACAATACGGAACAACAAGATTTGAAAACCCATAATGAAGTGATCGGTTTAAAAAGGATTTAAGACAGGCATGTAGTCTTTCCCCCTACTATTCCATACCCACGTCGAGAAAGCAAAGACGAAAATAAAAGAGAGATTCAAGATTTTCATTAAAATTCAGGGCAAAAGGATATCAATGGCAAGCTTTGCTGATGACAGTGCTATTACCAGTGAAAGAGAAGAAAAATTGTTTTAGAAGACGACCGATATTTGGCTCTTATATGCCCATCATCAGGTATTATGACTTCGTGCTGCGATGCCGCGGTGGACGATTACAGGAAGCGGTATATTAACAGCGAGCGCAGAGCACAGAGTCGCGGTACTCAGTGTCACTGTACGAAGTTGTAATACCTGATGATGGCTTATAAGAGGCCGAAACTGGTCGTGTTCTAAATAAAATAATCATACGACTGTAGCGGTGTTTTCAACCTCTGATTGAGAGTAAACTGAAGAAAGACGAAACTAATGAGGAGTAGCAGAAATGAGAATACCGAGAAGCGTAAGTTGAAAGTTGATTATCACGAAGTGGACAGAGCTAAGGAATTCCTGGAAGCAAAGTAACACGTGACTGATCGATGAAGGGGGACATAAGAAGCAGACAATCACAGGTAAAGAAGGCCTGCCTGGCCAAGAGAAGTCTACTGGCAATAGACATCGGTCTTAATTCGAGGAAGTAATTTCTGAAAATGAACATCTGGGGCACAGTGCTGTATGGTAGTGAATAATTGGATTTGGGAAAATCGGAAAAGTATTTGAGATGTTGTGTTACAGAAAAATGTTGAAAATTATGTGAACCGATAAGAGAAGGAATGAGGAGTTGGTCCGCAGAGTGGACGGGAAGGGAAATGTATGGAAAACACTGGCAAGACGAAGGGACAGTATGTGATAGGACACGTGTTAAGAAATGAGGGAGTGCAGGGAGTAATCTCTACAGTTCTATTTGGAACTGTAGTGCGGAGGGTAAAAACTGTAGAGGAAGGTTGGAACTGGAGGAATGCTACTATGATACGAGGTTAGCACAAGAGACTAAGTTGTAAGCTGGCCGTTGTGGCCGCTACGGTCGCAGGTTCGACTCCTGCCTCGGGCATGGCTACGTGTGACGTCCTTAAGTCAGTTAGGTTTAAGTAGTTCTAGGAGAGTGATGACCTCAGCTGTTAAGTCCCATAGTGCTCAGAGCCATTTGAACTAAATCGTGGCGGGCTGCGTAAAACCAACCAGTAGAGTGATGCTCACACAAACTGTCTTGTTATTTTTTCTGTTTTCACCCATCGGAATATTCGTCGTGAAATTTAGTAATCTACGTTATTTCATGTTTCCTATCTTGAGTGTAAGCTTGCACATAGTTTACGCTTTTTGCTATTGGTATCCCGAACCTTCTAAATAATTGTACGGAAAATAATTTAAGTAAAACGCATAATAACTTCTAAGCTTTTAGCGTTCTTTCTTTTCCTATACTGCATAAAATCCTTAGTAATATAATTAATGAGAAGGTAATTCTGTCTGTTGCGATTTTACGACTAAACAGCTCGACTCGCACTCAGGAGGACGACGGTTCGAACCCGCCTCCCCGCATACTTATTTATGTTTTCCATGATTTTCCTAAATTGCTTCAGGCAAACGCCAGGATGGTTCCTTTGAAAGGACTTCCTTCCCCATACTTACCTAATCTAATGGGACGATGACTTCGCAGTTTGATCCTATCCCCCAAATCAACCAACGAACCAACCGCCGAACTCATTTCGATGAAATCGGGTGTGGGGGTAGTTTGAACCTGAGGAAGAACATGAGCTATTTTAGAAACGTAAGAAAAAATCGACCTCTAAGATGGTGAAGTAGTGAGTGGAATGTGTTTTTCTACATCGGTGCACGTAAACTATGTAGGCAGTGTCTTTAGTAGATATGTTACATTTTCTAAGTGGCCTGCCAATAAAACGCACTCTTTGATTAGAATTCCCAACATAATTTTCTGTGTGTTCCCTCTGATTTAAGTTGTACATAATTATAATTACTGGATATTCAGTTGAATTTACGGCCTTTAGATTTGACTGATTTGTGGTGTAACCGAAGTGTAACGGATTCCTTTTAACACTCCTGTGGATGATCTCCTTATTTAGGTTGAATTGCCAGTTTTTGCACCATACATATACCTTTTGTAAATAGTTTAGCAATTTGTTTTGATCTTCTGACGAATTCACTAGTCGATAAAGGACAGCATCATTTGTAACAAATCTAAGACTGCTGCTCAGTTTGTCTCCTAAATCGTTTATATAGACAAGGAACAGCAAAGGGTCTATGACACTACCATGGGGAGCACAGAAATCACATGTGTTTTACCAGATTACTGTCCGTCAGTTACTACGAACTGTGACCTAACTGGTAGGAAATCACGAATACAGTCATATACCCGAGACGATATCCCATAAGCAAGCAATTTCTCTACAAACCCCTTGTGTGGTTCAGTGCCAAAATCCTTCTGGAAATCCAGAAATACGGAATCAATTGTAAATTCCTAGTCAATAGCACTCAACATTTGACGTGAATAAAGAACTAATTGTGTTTCAGAAGAACGATGTTTTAAATCCGTTCTGACTGTGTGTCAACAGTCGGTTCGCTTTGAGGTAATTCATGATGTTCGAACACGATATGCTGGGTGTATCATAATTAATAGCGTAAACACATGCAGCTGAAAGTATACGAAACTAGAAGCAGAAAGGTCTCAGTAAACATGGGGTTGAAAATGCATATCTTAAGTGCTACGAGCAATTTTTCATCTTCGATACTGTGAAGCAAATCTCTTCTATTGAAAGCTCATTGCTTTCCATATTTTGGAAAATGGTAATGTGGACCAAAACAAGAATAAAAGCCCAGTAAACATGTGCTCTAAGATGCAAACCTTAAGAGCTATGAGCACGTGCTCATCTGCGCTACTTTGCAACACAAATCTTCTAATGAACAATTGCTCATAATTTTTAAGGAATGCACTATAGAGCAAATATTTACGAGACATTTTTTCTTGTTGTAGTTGACACTAATGCTTTCCAAAATGTGGAAAACAAAGAGCTTGCAATAGAAGAAATTTGCTTCGCAGTATCGAAGATGAAAAATTGCTCGTAGATCTTAAGGTATGTATTTTCGACTCTATTTTTATTGAGACTTCTTTGCTTCTAGTATAGTGTACTTTCAACTGTATGCGTTTACGCTATTCATTATGATACACCCTGTATATGTCCAAAATCCTGCTGCAATCGACGTTAATGATATAGGCCCGTAATTTAGAGGATTACTCCTACTACCTTTCTTGAATACTGGTGTGACCTGTGCAACTTTCCAGACTTTAGGTACGGATCTTTCGTCATGCGAACAGTTATATATGATTGTTAAGTATCGAGCTATTGTATCACATACTCCGAAAAGAAACTTATTGATATACGGTGTGGACCAGAAGACTTGTTTCTGTTAAGCGATTTAAATTGCTTCACTACTCCGAGGATATCTACTTCGTCGTTATATCGGCAGCTGTTCTTGGTTCGAACTCTGGAATATTTACGTAGTCTTCTTTGGACACATTTAGTGGATTGGAGGAGATGGGCAGAGAGGAGCGGAGGTGGGACAGAGAGAGGGGTGAGGAGGAGATGGACAATGAACAGAGAAAAGAAAGAGAAGGAGATGAACATGGAGAGGGAGAGATGTAGAAAGAGCGGAAGGAGGAGACGGAGAAAGGAACAAATGGGCATGGGAGGAGGAGCAAATGAACGTAGAGAGGCGTAAGGGGGGAATAGACAGAGAAAGTGGAGGAGATGAATAGAGGGAGGGAGACGAGGAGATGGACAAATAGAGGGGAAGATGAGGGAGAATTAGAGGGGTGAGGAGGAGACTGACAGAGTGGGAGAAGGAGTAGATGGACAGAGGGGAGGAAGGAGGAATAAAAACATATCTAGGCCACAATGGATTCTCAGCTAGTTAAATCTTGAAGATAGAATCCCAAAGGCAGTCCTTAACTGCCTCTCAGCGTCCGTATTCACCTACAATCGCACTTGCCGTCCGCAGGGCTGATGTTCGGTTCTAGCCTTCACAGCAGCTATCATCTACGACTTTCTGCTTTAGACATTCAAATGATAATTTCATGAGGTCTGACTGCTCCGAGGATATTTTTCCGCCGCAAATAGCAGTCAAAATTATAGCCTGCGGAAATTAAACGATTAAAATTCATTGCTATTAACTTTTAAATAGAGCCAATTTCAACGGAGCTTTGTCCTCGCTTTAATAATGCGCCAGTGGTGTATATATATATGCTAGGTCTTTGTGGCGACTACAATTCCTTCTCGAAAGTCACCACCACCACCGACTGACATACAGCCCATCGCCGTTTTCGTGTTCTTGGAATCAGGTTGCGTCTATCGTGCTCAGTAGAGACCCTTATAGCATTGTGAACCGTAAAATTACTACTGGTTCAACCCAAAGGTTATTAATCTCAATCAGTACACAAAATGTAAAGTGGAAGTAGGTGCCAAGGAATAACTGGTGAAATTACACACAATTTTAAACAACACTCTTTATTCAAAATTGGTGCAAGACTATACGATATTTGAAAAGGAAAACAACAATCATTTAACAAATAAGTCACATTTTACTATAGGAAAGGACTTTTAAATTATTAAAAAAAAATTCACGGCTGTGACAGGAAAGTACAGGCAAGCAGTTTAACGTATACAATGCAACGCTGTATAATATTTCAAGCTCAGCTAAATTACAGGTGAATTTCACTCCATTCATTAAATGGCGCAGAATCTAACTTTCCTGCAACCTATAAAGACAATCCCGTTTACAAAAGTTCTCAAAATAGAAAAAGTAAAACGCGCGAGTCATGCACCCGGGGGGACATTCACAATAACAGTAACTTTTCCAAAATATATGAAAAACAAATTTTTCAAATTTCGGCGAGTTAACTTACGGCAAACACACACGCTCGCCAGGTAGCCCTTGCGAACTTTTAGAACATTCTCCTTTCAACGCAACAATTTCTACAATGCAATGGCAAACTTCTGCATGGCAAGAAAACACACTAATAACCAACTACCTGTATAAAACACATAAGCACGTTGAGTAAAAGCCTTAAAATGCACTGAATTGGAATAACACACAACAGTTTTTGCTGACTAGAAACAATATAAAAAATCCACTACGGCTGAATGAAACGTACCCTTTGAACAATTTTACACGACTGTGCTTAACCTGACACACAATATTTTTAGCGCAACGCAATCTGACTTTCAAAACTCCCTACTAAAGAATGGCCCTGACAAACATTAAACTATACCTTTCACAAATCACTTACCTCACAAAAATCTTCGCTGCTCAAGCTACTGCAATACAGCGAGCGCCACTACTGCCAGCTAAATAAAAGATTCAAACTACTGAAGGCACTAACTACTGATAGGGGTAGTTAGCAAATGAAAGATATTAATAGAGAGCAAACAATGTATTTACCTTAATATCATCACAAATCATAATATATATATATCAGTTCATGACAAACTGCAAACCTCCGCCATCTTTCTCCCCACATCCACCACTGCTGGCGGCTCACCTCCAACTGCGCAACGCTACGCGCTGTTCACATCCAGCTGCCGCTGCCCAACACTACAATGGCAGTATTACAACAATGCAAAGCAGCCACAGACTGCATACAGCACAGCCAGTGATTTTCATAGAGAGGTGGCGTTACCAAAAAAAACCTAAACAGCCTACTTACATAAAGAAAACATAAACAGCCTACTTACATAGCCCCCATGCTCCCCACGAAAAATTTTACAAATTTTTTTGGGCAGTGCCCAATACAGATTTGAAAAAATTTTTTCATAATTACAATAACAAAGATATCAAATGTACACACTTATTGATACAACGTTGGTCAAAAGCTAAAATTTTCTCACAGTCCATAAAGATAGTCCTGATTCATCACAGTAAAATAGCAGCAGTGTTTTTCTCAAAGTCTGAGCAGTAAAAGACAATGCACACAGAAGTAGTTGATTTCCATGCAGTCTTGAAGAAGTAGTGTTGTCCTTCCAATGGAAAGACAGTGCTGACTCTCGACATGCTGACAGGTAATGGACCACAACAGAGCAAACCCACAGCAGAGTCAGTCGTAGTTTGGAAGAATATTGGTAGGTAGGTCACCACAGAGCAGACCCACTGTAGTCCTGGTAGAGATTACGGTATTGGTGGGCCACCAGAGGTGCAGACCCACTGTAGTCCTTGTAGAAATAATGGCGTTGGTGGGTCATCAAAGATGCAGACCCACTGTAGTCCTTGTAAAGATGGCCAGCAGCCATCTGTTGTGACTGTGCAGGTGCACAATCACCATTGAAGAGTCTTGCGGACAATATAGCAAGTCCATAAACCACCACTTGTGCACTCACAACGTTTTTGGAATTGTCCTTAGAACCAGCAATGCTGTTATCCAGTCCCTTGCAGAATTATTAACACACGTGCAAACACTAACAGTCCCTACTTCTCACATATTGTCCACATACTATGACCAACAGAAACGTGTGCAGTGAAATGTAACTAACAAGTTAATAATGTCATGAACTGGTGACAATTACAATTTTATAACATAAGAATACAATTACAAAGGTACAAAATACATCATTAAAAACATAATAATACAGATAACATTTGTAGTAATAGGGGCTTTACAAAAGAATAGAAATAACCATATACATCAGTGTTACAAAAATAGTGACATAAGTACATACATAAAATAATGAGAATAGTTTTCGAAACATTAATTTCACACATGAACATTGAAACAGAACAGAATTGTAAACAACTTTACAAAGAAAATAACATATTATTAATGCAACTTATATTTGAGGATAACAGTATTCCTCCTCATAGTGAATATAGCTTAGTATTAGAAGAGAAAAAAATTCTATGAAACAGTACACAGAGACAGGAAGAAAACAAATACTCAAGGGTACACAAACACATAGTGGGATAACACAAACAGAAAGGACAGGGTTTGTTGTACTGCAGTATTTTGCATTATTTCTCGGAGATCTCCCTTCATTCGTCATTATTCCCAAAAAGTCCTATCTATACCTGCTTTCTGTATTCTATTCATATTTCTTTCAATATAATTATTTCTGATTGTACAATACTCATTTGGGCCCAAATCGTTTTCATATAACTTTCAAAGCATTCTTTCCCTATTCTCCATAGTTCGTTTCTTATATAGTCTACCCCCTCTTAAGCTAACTTAAATCTACTGAGCTCAGATGCTAAACTAAGGGACGAGGCAATGCAGCATCACATAACAAATTATCACAAACAGCAATGACAAAAAATGCAAATTGGCAAAGCTAGCAGCATAAATGAGCAAAAGTCAAATTCAATAACACTATGCCTGGCAAACAGCAGCAACTTATACCTAAACATGACATAGCGCAAGCAGAAAAAATATTACACTAAAATGGCCATGGCTAATACCTATGTCACATCTTAACATTAGAGTGATGCATCACAATTTATTCTACAAAAGAAATTACCAAGTACTTGAAAAGAAAATTATAGATGCAGTTACTGGTATTAGTCCCTTCTTATTGTTCTCTCCATTCCAAGTGCTCCTTTTTTAAAGAATGTGGATCATAAAATAATTATTTAATAGATCTGTTAACAGAAAGTGTTCACATTAGCAAATGCATTTCATTTTATAAAAGCAATGCTGCAACACAGCTGGAAAACAGGTATCAAATGAAATAAGCAACTATGAAAAGCAAAGCATAAAAATATCATTCAATAGTCATGTGACATTTCGTAAGTTGGTAGAAATTCTCTCAACTCTCATAGAAAGACGCTTGTCATAATCAGGTGTGCAGATGTAAAAATATTTCTTGTCATTTTATTAGGCATTTCAGTAAATATCGTAAATTAAGAGCTAGTGTAATCATATGTTTTCAAGTTCGACCGTGTCGTTTTTGCGATGCTTTCTCTAAAGGATTGACAATGGCCAGGATAATGGCCTTCCCTTTCCTTTTTTTTTTTTTCCTGTGCTCTGAAAGGCACGCGCTAATGACTTTTTCTCCAGGCGTCTGACACAGCTGGGTTCCCGCATCACGTGCAGGTGGTCACTTAACTTTCGTACGGAAATATTTACGACAGCAATTTTCGCTAACGTGACAGTCTCACATCAAAATACTTCACAGGTCAAGAATTAGCGTTGCAAATCTGTAGAAACAAAATCCTAAAATGTTCAGTGGCATTGTGATACATTCACACATGATTCACACATGTCATAACTCTTAAAGTACGATTCTTGGTTTCCAACATCCTTTTTCGCAAGTCAAGAGTTCCTACCCACTATTCATTACTCCTTACCTCATTATACATATACATATTCGTCGACACTTCTTCAATATTTCATCGTGAGAAATACGTAGCATAATAAACATTCCTCAACAACATAATACACATCATCGTCGTAATAATATCATAAAACTTCAGTCAAATCTCAAAATCGTCGTAACTTCCTCCAATAATTTCTAAGCCTAAAAAAATTCTCTGCTCATTTCAATAGTGTCATCTACCTCAAACGTACTTTAAAATCATGCTCCCTTACGAAATAAGCCATTCAAAGCTCTCATAGTATCACAATGATTCCGAAAAATATGAGCGTTTCTCAAAGTACAGACAAAATACAGTTTCATAAGTGTGAAGTTACCCAACTGTGTGATTGCGTAAACATGTGTCACTGATGTAGTAAAATAAATGTTTGTCTCTCTCAGTTAAATGATCAGATAGCTGTGTAATTCTGTGTTAGAGAAATAAGGTACCGATGTGTAAAGTTGTATAAGCAAATACCATATTAGCTAGGGCTCCTTGTGCTTGCCAAACACATGGTACACAAAGTAAGCGTGTACCCCCCTGAGGATTAATGTAATTATACCCTCAGGTATTACAGATTACAGCAATGGAATGAAATGTATCACGGAAAACTTTCTTTGTAATTCAAAAATCTTTAAAAATAAATGTGTTAAGTATAAAATTGATCACTCAAATACGTGTACTGTAGCGCTAAACTGTGCGTCTTGTAACATAATCTCTGTGGAAGTGTCGTAGTTATCGTCCTCCGAAAGCTAAGTTCTGCAGAAGTCAATGTACTTACCTCATGATAAACAAAAGTGAAATGCTTTGCGTAGAGATATCTTAGTTATTACGCTTATTGTTGTGATGATGAAAGTACTGTGCTATAACGTATTGTTGTGCTATGGAAAAGGCTGTCTCCTTGTAGCTATACCACAAAAGTTACTAATAAAACATGTTTTGATTTCCAGAAGAATTCAGAAAACTGTGCAGATATAAAACAGATACACCGCAAAAGCAACATTGTAAATTGTCACTCATTAGTAGCGTCGTGATAAAAATCGTGTAGCTATCACATAAACTAACCTCAGTGTCATCTGGTATCTCTCAGAAAGCACTTTAAATTCAGAATGTATTTTCAAATAAACCAAAATGTTGCATTAAAATCTCATTAGCAGTACTGGTAAATGTTCTAAGTATGTGAGCCTTATAGTCGTTACGTAATCGTGCAACAAACAAGCAAGAATGTACACACACAATAACACTGTGACGTCTGTTTACTATAACAATGCATTCGTCATTTCTGTTTAAATAAGTTCTCTTGGTTCTTGATTGGATATTTAACTTCAAACATTGTTGCATGGTAACAGTTTCTAAAGCATACTAGTAACGTGAAGTGAAACGTTTTATGGCAAAGACAAAGTTAAAAGGCAGATTATCTGTCAATAAATGGTTTTACATGAGAAATGTGGTGTAAACCTTTACTCTTCCTAGTACGCAGAGTTTCAACTTCAAAGCAATTATCACGTTGTATACATCGGTAAAGAATGCTAAAATTTTTCTCAAGGCTAGCGTCTTACGTTATTTTTCTCGGAGCCAGCGGGCGCACGCGGCTGCCTGCGGTGCGAGTCATTGTCTGTCTCTTTGTTGGCGCGCGTTGTTATTGGGATTAGGAGACCTAACTTCCACAAATTCGCCTTGCCGAGAGGGCCCAGCTCTGTTTAAAGCTCGCCAGTTCTGATGGAATTCAGGTCTGTCGTTATGTCGGTAGTTTACATAGTTTCTTGTTTGTCGGTCATGTGGTGGAGAATTTCTCCCTGAATCGTAACTCTGCGCCGAACTGTTGCGTCTGAAGTTATTCTGCCTCCCTTGATAATAATTGTTTTGGTTACCATATTGTCTCTTTCTATGGTCATCTCTGTCATATTCATTTCTACGGAAATGCGATCTTTCTCTGTAACTATTACTACCCTGCCAACGGTTGTCATACGGGTGGTGTCTATTTTGGTCACGATTTGTGTGGTGAGAATAGCCTTGTCGCGTCCAGTTATCGTTTCTGTCGTCATGGAATTGTGACGGATGTGACCTGTAGTGATTGTTTTCCTGTTTTCGCATCCTGCGACGGTCTGTGTCAATTTCTAATTCTTGTAGGAGTCCCTGAAAAGCTTCAATGTCGTCTTTGCAACGTCCTGCTAAAATAATATGCCGTAAATGTTCAGGTAATTTGATTAAGCAAATGCGGATGAGTTCTGAGGGGCTGTATGGGTTTGACAAGTACTGATTCTTGTGCAACATGTCTTCAAAATATTTCACAAGACTGGAGAATTCAGATTGTTCGAAATGTTTCATCATTATGATGCCATGTTTTACGCGGTCTTGTGTGGCTTGAGACCAATATGCTGAGAGGAAGGCATGGTAAAATTCTCCTTCACTGTGGCAATCGTGAATTACCGATCGCATTCTTACAGCTGGTTCATTCTCTAAGTAGCCACACATAAATTCTAATCTGTGCTCCAATGACCAGTTGGGAGGAAAACAATGAGAGAATTGATGGAGCCACGCTTGTGGATGAATGTCGTTGGCAGAATTCTTAAATGTTTTGAATTTACGTGTAGTAATGAACAGCTTATAGTCAAAATCATCATGTCGGCGAGTCGCATATCGGTCATTGTTACGTCGTGTCGGCGGTTCCATCTCAAAATTCGGTGTACCTTGCCAATTTCTTTCATAATTACCGAAATGCCCTGTGTTATTATTTTGTGGCTTTTGCGTATTTCTAAGTTCCTCTTCCCGTGTTGGAGCGCGAGTGTCTTCTGAAATACGTAATTCTTGTATTACCTGTGTCAGCCGATCTTGTACTTCCCGGATTTCTCTTTGGTGTTGCGTATCAATTTGATTCAGATTTTGTTTCAGTTTCCTCATTTGTGCGTTCTGTTCTGTGTCATTAAAGACTACCGGTTTTGCGTCATTCAGATTATCATCTACCTTCGCAGATAAATTATTTAGCTGATCCGAAAGTTCAACTACTTTCTCTGATAATGAACACATTTCCTCAGTGTGTTTTTCTGAACCAAGTTTCAGAGTGTCCATTTGTGTTGAAATCGAATCTACTGTGTCCTTTAAGTTATCCTGAGTTTTTGCAAGTTGCGTAACCGAATCGGTAGATGCAACTGAGTCAATTTTAGCTTGCAAGGTGTTGTGATTTTCATGAACAATAGTTTGCAGTTCTTTTATGGCTGCTTCGTGATTCTGTAATGCATTTTCATGACGCGAAAAAATAGGTTGAAAATGCTCACAAATTTGAGTTTTTACGTCATTACAGACTTTTTGACATTTCGATTCAATGTTATGTAACTCAGCAGTTAAATCCTCACGTGTTTGTTCGAGAGTTTGTTCCAATGAGTCTAACTTTTTGAGATTTTGTTCCACTGTGTCTAACTGCTGCTGTGTTTGTCTCTGGTGTTGTTCCATTGTGTCTAACTTTTCAAGCTTTTGCTGTGTTTGTCTCTGATTTTGTTCCATTTGTTGCATTAATTGCAATAATAATGTATTAGTGTCTGGAATCTGTTTCTCTACGCTTTTCGGCAGTGCATTTGCACCGGCAACATTCACATTTTGACAAGCAGAAAATGCGTCTTGACTTATTTGAGAAAACGGTGATAACCCAAAACACTACAATGGCGAGTATTACAACAATGCAAAGCAGACACAGACTGCCCACAGCACAGCCAGTGATTTTCATACAGAGGTGGCGTTACCAATGAAAAAACCTAAACAGCATACTTACATAGCCCACAGACTGCACACAGCACAGCCAGTGATTTTCATATTGAGCGCTACGTAACGTTGCCAATAAGAAAACATAAACAGCCTACTTACATAGAGAAAACATAAACAGCCTACTTACATAGAGAAAACATAAACAGCCTACTTACATAGAGAAAACATAAACAGCCTACTTACATAGAGAAAACATAAACAGCCTACTTACATAGAGAAAACATAAACAGCCTACTTACACGGCGTACATTAACCTTGCTTGATTATAGTCAAATATACACAAGCACAAATTTACGTAAGTTACAGCTTCCAGATGAGCAGGAACTCGTTATGCAATTCACTAGTTCTTACCACGAGGCAAAAGAAATTTTTCTTCTGCCTTTTACACGTGAGTCTAGTAATACTAGTTATGGCAGGCGAGAGGATGTGTCAGGTCTTAGTGCCTTGCATTTTAAACGGTACAGTCATTGGTGCCTTAGACTTTCACAGACATGGCAGAGACTAACAGTCGAATAAACCCGTAGGTAAGCTGGGAGGGGAAAGAAGCAATCCGAACAACAGATTTACTCTGACTCCCCCCCTTTCGTCCTCAATAGGGGACAAGCGGACCACTCTTTCTAATATTACCACCTTCCCTTGGGTGGGCAGACGAGAATAAAAGGAGGGAACACCCCCCCCCCCCCCAAAAAAAACACTGGTATAATTAACAAGAATAAGTGTATTGAATTCAATTAAACTTCATAAAATCTGTTAACAATTAATAGTCAAGTTCTCGTGCGTTTCGACTTCCAGGATTGAGCCAACGCAGCACCACCAAATGCTCTGCCGAGCCGCCCCCTGGCAGCCGTTTCAACGGACGCAGGAAGGCGCGCCGATTTTCAGAACCTCCTCGCCGGTCGACACCATACGGCCGAACTGCAGGTTAGGCCCCTTGCGGACCCACGCTCAGGAAGATTGCTTTCGCGACGAGCGGTTAACGCCCCATACCACGGAGCCGCTGCTCGCGTCGCTTACGCTGATGCCGCGGTCTGCGTGCTGTCACTCTAGCACCGGCAGAGAAGTCGCTTCTCGAAGCCCCGACTGCCAACTCCCAACGAGAGCCCATACGGCCACTTCTTAAACCCACGAGAACCGCCGAATTTTCCCCTTTCCCGCTAGAGGGAGACAACGAAGCCTTCAATTGTGACAACGGCGCCACCGCCAGAAAACGGAGGGCGACTGCTTCACGCTACGCGCTGTGGCGCACTTTTCAAAGCTAATTTACTACGGCTCACATTGAATAAGATACTTACCAGACGTGATACTGCAGTGCTTATGTCGTAAGGAAGAACGACGCAAATTTCCTTCGGACATGCATACATCGTTCTCCTTAACAACAGAGGTACTGCAGTATCATATTTATCTGCCAATACCAAAATGTGACTTTTTTAGTAAACGTCCTCCCCTGTACGGGAATTACAAAATCTGCGTACGAGTAGAGGTTGCCATGTAGGAATGACCACATATGGAAGTCTGCGTCTCGCCGTGAGTGGTATAGGGATAAATAAAGCGGTTAGGGCGCCCGCTCGCTTAAAGTGGGAAATCCGGTTTCGAGTTGCACGACCAGCACATATTTTCACTGTAATCATTCCTTTATGGAGCTGATCGCTGTTCGTATTTGCAACTGTGAATGCTTTTCATTTACTTACCAAATGAGTTCCGGTGAGTGTCTGTCAGTTCTGGGCCTGCTGGTGTGGCCGAGCGGTTCTAGGCGATACAGTGGGACCGCGCGACCGCTACGGTCGCAGGTTCGAATCCTGCCTGGGGCATGGATGTGTTTGACGTCCGTAGGTTAGTTAGGTTTAAGTAGTTCTAAGTTCTAGGGGACTGATAACCTCAGATATTAAGTCCCATACTGCTCAGAACCATGTGAACCATTTTTTGTCAGTTCTGGTGTGGTCAAACTTGGGCCATAAATCTGAAAGAACTGCAAAGGGAAATTGTTTAAATTACTGTTGGCTCCTGTGGTGTCTCAGGGTGCAATATTTTTCTGGTACTAACGGATCAACAGCTATTGCTAAACCATCGACTTCGCTTCTTTTCAGGTGACAGGTGGAACTGGCTCTGCTTCTGCTGCTTCCGGTTTTTTATTGCCTTCGATTTTGTCACCCAGAACAGCCTAAATTTCAATGTCACTGCAGAAGACGACAGTGTAAGCATAATGTACGAAATCATCAAATCACACAGGAAGATGTCCCTATTATAGTCAAACATTTGTGTTTCTTCACAGACATTTTTTCTGCTGATTCACACACTGAAGTACGTTGTGTTTTGTTGGGAAAACAAAGTGGTATTGAGAGAGTTGAACGACGAAATAATTACCAAAATAATTGACGAAACACTGAAATGCAGAGTCGTGGATGAGGGTCGAAACAGAAAGGTACAGAATGCCAACAGCCTACATCAAAGAAGCAATTCATGAGACTGGTGTATATTTGTGCTGTCGGCCTTCTTAGCAGTCTTTTGTTGTGCCTGTCTGCGAAGCAACATTTCCTCTTCATGGTGAGTAGCAGTGTATCCTTTTCATAATGCTGTCGTCATTCCATCCTGCATTTTCCATTGTTAATATTCAGTCAAGTGTTAGGAAGTTCTTTCTGGTGGCATATGTTTTTAGTTCTGCCATGTACAGAAGTGGACAGAAAGCAGTTCAGACAAGATTAGAATAGCATCTTTGGAAATATGAGGCTACACAAGAATGCTGAAGATTAGATGAGTAAATGTAATCAGTGAGGGTGTACTGAATCGAATTGGGAGAAAATAAATTAATGACTGAACTTGGCTAAAACTACGGATCGGGTAATAGGATATATTTTTTAATTTTTTATTTTATTTTATTTCATTTAATTTTTTTTCATCAGTCTTCTGACTGGTTTCATGCGGCCCGCCACGAATTCCTCTCCTGTGGTAACCTCCTCATTTCAGAGTATCACTTACAACCTGCGTCCTCAATTATTTGCTCTCTTCCTCTACAGTTTTTGGCCTCTACAGCCCCCTCTAGTACCATGGAAGTCATTCCCTCATGTCTGAACAGATGTCCTATCATCCTGTCCCTTCTCCTTATCAGTGTTTTCCACATATTTTTTTCCTCGCCGATGCTGCGCAGAACTTCCTCATTCCATACCTTATCAGTCCACCTAATTTTCAACATTCGTCTGTAGCACCACGTCTCAAATGCTTCGATTCTCCTCTGTTCTGGTTTCCCATAGTCCATGTTTCACTACCATACAATGCTGTACTCCAGACGTACTTTCTCAGAAATTTCGTCCCAAAATTAAGGCCGATATTTGATGTTAGTAGACTTCTCTTAGCCAGGAATGCCTTTTTTGCCATAGCTAGTCCTCCTTGCTCCGCCCGTCATTAGTTAATTTACTGCCTAGGTAGCAGAATTCCTTAACTTCATCTACTTCGTGATCATCAATCCTGATGTTAAGTTTCTCGCTCTTCTCATTTCTACTACTTCTGCATCTCCTTCTACTACCTTCGTCTTTCTTCGATTTACTTTCAATCCATACTGTGTACTCATTAGACTGATCATTCCGTTCAGCAGATCATTTAATTCTTCTTCACTTTCACTCAGGATAGTAATGTCATCAGCGAATCGTATCATTGATATCAATTCCACTCCTGAAATTTTATTTCCGTCATTGCATCCTTGATGTACAGATTAATCAGTAGGGGAGAAAGGCTACATCATAGTCTTACACCGTTTTTAATCGAACTCATCGTTCTTGGTCGTCCACTCTTATTGTTCCGTCTTGGCTGTTGTACCCTATCTTCCTATAGCTTACCCCTACTTATTTCAGAATTTCGAACATCTTGCACCATTTTACATTGTCGAACGGTTATTCCAGGACGACAAATCGTATTTGTTACACGGGAGAAATGAACAGAATCTTTTTGTATTAAATTTAATGAGGTTAAATCTTATGCTGGGATGTATTTTCGCTAGAGACCGTAGATTTCGAATTATTCAAGAAAAATGACATTCAAAAGCGTTTTCCTCGAATAACTGGAAAAATGTAGCCACCATCGAAAACGTATCCCAGTAAGAAGTTTAACTAAATTAAAATTTCTACCAAAGATAGGACATACCATTTGCACACAGCAACAAAAATGGTTCAAATGGCTCTGAGCACGATGGGACTTAACATCTGTGGTCATCAGTCCCCTAGAACATAGAACTACTTAAACTTAACCAACCTAAGGACGTCACACACATCCATGCCCGAGGCAGGAGTCGAACCTGCGACCGTAGCAGTTGCGCGGTTCCGGACTGAGCGCCTAGAACCGCTAGACCACAGCGGCCGGCCTGCACACAGCAAACGAGAGAATATGAAAACCTTACACCTGGTATTTGAAGGCGTTGTGGGCTCTATAAAACCCAGTGGTAGGGCCATCTGAACCGCCGGTTATATGAGTTGTCAGTTTCCAGAAGTGGCATGCTATTCGAACTAAATTTTGTAGGTGAAAGACATCGCTGAAAACTGATGGTTTTTCACTCACTTCTAGAAGCGTGTGGAAATTCTGAATTAACAAAAACATTTTACCTTCGATATCGAGGGGTTGGGCTGTGGCAAGTGTCACCTCATGAGTGAAATTTCAGTATTTTTCGTTCGATGACGTGTCCAGGGAAATATTTTTTTTTTTTTAAAGTAAGTTATTCCTAGGACAGTTTTATTACGCAGTCCATTAACCGTGAGATGCCAAGTATGCCAGAAAGGAAAAAAAACACTTGCGACAGATACACTGTGGGAATATAGCTGGCTGAATCTCAAATAGTGCTGGGAAGGGTGTGGTGTAGAAGGACGACAAAACGGTCAGACTGTCATAACGTACAATGGGACCGCGTGTTTGTTCTGAGGGCGGCGATCCCGGACAAATATTTCTGTTGGTTGCGCGCAAACAGAGTCCGACCGTTGCACCGAGAACAAATACTGATCGTCAGGCGAACTGCATTGTTTGGCGATCACAAATCGAAAGTTTGGGATCGGCGAATCGGGTGGTGTAGTCTACATTTAGCGCTGCGCCTGTTGTTTGGTGACTGGGTACATAGCAGATCTATTCCCCGTCATACAGAATAGCATGCACATTGGATCTTCAGAGCCAAATGCTAAACGATGCCCCTATCCACTGCAGTCACTTCCTTCGACCTCCCGCTGGGCACATAACACTTCATATGGGACTGCCCTGTTGAACCTGTAATGAAATTCCTGCAGGCGTAAATTAATTTTATGAGAACAAGATTCTCACGTTCTGACGTTCTCTGACTTCTTGTAGCGTCAGTTCTAGGTAAAACCTCAAGCTTTCGACGAATACCACCATCGTATTCGTCTAGAGCAACTGATTATATGGCCGATGGCCATGGTTAATTCGTAATGAAAGAGTGGTAGAACCTATTATAGAGGTTAACTGGCTATCAAAATGTAGGTAAATGGCATTTAATTACTGAACTTTTACTTAGCTCTTACTACACACAGGGGAAAGGGAACCATAACGAACGTTTCCATACGAAACTGACAAAATGGATATGGAACAATTATACTGTCTCAGTTATACATGATACACACTATTGTCCTCGGAGGTACTGGAAAGTCCATACACATTATAAAAATGTTTGTATGTATGTTCCTCATCTACCCATAAACTACTGGATCGATGTGAACCAATCTCGATACACGTACCACTCACTGTCTGGAAAGAAGCACTATGTGAATAAGGAGCACCAACATATCAAAGGGATAGTGGTTTTTAGCCCAAACCCACAAATACTCAGTTAATTCATCCACTATTGTAGAATGAGAAAATTAGTTGCGAACTTTAACAGAAAAATTTCTCACAGGGAAAAGAAAATCTTTTACTACATTTTCGTTGTTCATCCAATGAAACTGCCTTTTCAGGCATAATATTTTCATTTATTACATCTTTACTATTAACTTCATTGGCGATATATCTCTAAAAGTACGTGCAAAATTGTATAATTGCACGAGGGTTGAATAAAAAGTAATGCCTCTATCTTCGTTAATAGGGTTTGGATGGGAATATTTTAATAAATCCAACGCAGAAATAATGCTTAGAATGTGATCTTCAGTTACCAATATTCACATATCCACATAATCACCAGCCAATTGGATACATTTCTGCTAACGATGAACAAGTTTTCTGAAGCCGTCACGAAAGAAGTGGACACTGTGTTTCCGCAACCATAGTCTCAAAGTTCTCTAAACGTCTTCATCAAAAGCATGTGCCCGCAGATTATCTTTCATTTTCTGCAACAGATGGAAGTTAGACGGTGCTAAATCTGGACTGTATGGAGAATGCTGTACGGTGGTAAGATTCAGTCTCTGAACTTCTGCTATGGTGCCACGTGAAGTGTTTGCTCTGGCATCGTCATGCCACAGGAAAACTTTTCCCTTTTCCTTTCGGGCCCTTGCTAGCCGTCGTTCCAGAGTTCGTAGCTTTGTGAGGTAACGCTCTGAATTTATTGTTATTCAACGATCAAGGAAATCAATATGGATAACACCATCTCCGTCCCAGAACACTGTGGCTATTATTTTTCCAGCTGAGGGCTGGGTTTGAATTTCTTTTTCTGGAGCGAGTCTTTGTGTCGATATTCCATAGAGACGGTGTACCCACTTTTCGGCTCCTGTCACAAGTGAAAGGAGAAAGGCGTCACCTTCATTCTCGTAACGGGAGAGGAGTTCCTGGCAGATTTCAAGTCTGTGCACTTTCACTTCAGGAGTCAGCATCCGGGGTACCCATCGTGCACAAATCTTCCGATAGCCAAAATCGTCCTGAGTCAATCTGTTAACATTTTGCTTGTGAAACTCGATGGTTGCTGTCACAGGACGTCCAACTCTTTGTTTGTCACGCAGGTCAGATGTTCCCGCCTCAGCATCTTTAAACTTACTCGCCCAACGACGCAAAGTACTCACATCAACACAATCACCACTAACTACTTCCATTCTCTCATGAATCTCCTTTGGGGTGGCACCTTCTGCTGCCAAGAATTCAATGACTGCACGTTGCTTAAATCGCATTGACCGACCGTCTGCACAGGGTTCCATACGTTACACTGTAATAACACAACATTTCAATGCTAAGGCTTCCCGCCAGCTGGAGCTTTAGAGAAGAGTCTATGGAACACTCCAGTACCTGCCGCATACCAATGCTGCCAACTGTTGAAGAGCTACGAAAGTGGAGGCATTACTTTCCAGCCAACCCTCGTAGTACACATAATTCAGGAGATACGAGCTGCGTGAAGACGAAACTCCACGGTGAAATTGCTAGAGATACTGGTGATATTTGTGCACAAATATGTACGAAATATGTTCAATACATACAAAATATATTTGACATGCGCATGCATGGGTGACGACCCAGTAAAGAGCTGCCCCTAGACGCCTGGATCATTTCAGCCAAACTTTGTACACATGTCACTATCTGTGGGATAAGAACCACCAACATCCAACGGCGATAGGTAGAGAGAGAGAGAGAGAGAGAGAGAGAGAGAGAGAGAGAGAGAGGTAAGACGATGAGCATAGATAACAGGGTAGGAGGTCTTGAACAGGTGACTCACAAAGAGAGGGGTGGTGGAGACGTAGAGAGGTGGGGGAGCGAGAAGAGAAATGACAGAGAAAAGGAAGAGGAGGAGGAGATGACCAGAGACAGACGATTGATTGGTTATGGACTGTAGATTTAAATGAATAAATTGCAAAAATATAGGAAATTAAGAACATGAGACCTTGGATAAGTAGAAAGAACGAAAATTTCTTGAGAGTTTCAAGGGGAGCATTAGCCACCTACTGACCGAAACGGACGAAAGGAATACAGTAGAAGACGAATACAAAGCTTTGAAATACGAAATAGTGAAGGCAGTAATGGATTAAATACGGGAAAGACAAGTTCTAGTACATATCCTTGGGTACCAGATGAGGTATTGAATGTAACTGACAAAAAGAGATAAATATAAAAAAGCAGCTAAATCAGCAGGCCATAGGCAATACAGACATCTAAAAATTGAGACTGAGATAAACTTGAAAATGGCTAAGTAGGAATGGCTAGAGGACAAATGAGAGACTGTAGAGGCGTGTGTAATTAGGGGAAAAAAGAGACATCGCCCAATCCAAAACCAAAGAGGCTGTGGAGAAAAGAGAAGCAGGTGTAGGAATATCAAGGTCTCAGGTGAAAAACCAGTTCTTGGCAAGGAAGGGAAAGGTGAAATGTGGAAGGAACATATATGGGGGCTTTACAAATGAACTAGAAACAATTTTATAGGAAGGGAAGAGAAAGTAGATGAAGATGAGAAAGGAGACATGATACTGCGAGAAGAATTTGACAGAACACTGAAAGACCCCTGGGGTAGACGATATGTCCTCAGAACTACTGGTATCCTTGGGACATCCAAGATGTATGAGACATCAGGAATACTCTCAAAGAAGAATGAAGCAATTCCAATTCCAAAGAAAGCAGGTGCTGACTGGCTTGAATATTACCAAAGTATCAGTTTAATGAAACGTAGTTGCAAAATATTGACACCAATTATTTACAAAATAATGGAAAACTTGGTAGAATCTGGGAGAGGTGGAGGGAAGATGGTGGAGGAGGAGCAGTAGATGGACAGAGTGAGGAAAGAGGAGGAGATGGCCATAGAGAGGTGGAAGAGGAGATAGAGAAGGAAAGAGCAAATGTACTAAGTATTATGCCAAGTGCTCAGATGTATGGTATAAAAGATTAGTTACCTTCAGAGACCGTGGAGGTGGGCATGGAGGATGGGGTTCAGATTAACAGACGGCACTGGAGGAGGTCGACAGATGTTAGCAGATTATGACACAGAGAGGGGGAGAAGATGGGCAGTGAAGGGGCGTGAGAATACAAAGAGTAGTGGCTAGAGGAGGTTGAAATAGGAGAGAAGGACTTAGTGGTATGGGACAAGGAGAGACGGAAGAGGAAATGAATGGTTGAGGGAAAGACGAGACAGGTAGGGAAAGGGTGGATGTGGAGGAAGAGATGGACAGAGAAATGGATGAGGAGGAGTTTGGGAAAAAGGATGGGAGGAGGAGAGGGACAGAAAGATGAGTCAGGAGAAGATGGAGTGGGAAGAGGAGGAGGAAATGGGTAGAGGGAGGGGAGAGGTGATGGACAGAGGGAAGGGGTGGAGGAATGGACAGAGAAATCGTGGGTGGAATGAATGGGTAGAGGGAGATTGAGAGGAGTCAGAGGGAGGTCGACAGATAAGAGATGGGCAGAGGAAGGGGCAGGATGAGCTGGACAGAGAGAGGGGCTTGTGGAGGAGGTGAAATGGGGAAGGAAGGGTTTGTTAGCAAGCGATGGACAGAGGTAG
This sequence comes from Schistocerca serialis cubense, assembly GCF_023864345.2. Lineage (NCBI taxonomy): Eukaryota > Metazoa > Arthropoda > Insecta > Orthoptera > Acrididae > Schistocerca > Schistocerca serialis. The sequence continues at coordinate 215,055,684 of NC_064647.1, read as the reverse complement.
AACTAGGAGGAAGTGAACAAAGAAGGGAACAGGACATGGGAAGAGAGGGGTAGGAGTAGAGATCGGGAAGGAACAGGACAGGAAGAGAGGGAGGAGGAAGTGGGCAGAGAGAGGGGAAGGACCAGCTGTACAAATAGAAGATTGAGATAAAGACATACTTGGCAACACCAGGCACTCAGCTACATCTACATCTACATCTACATCCATACTCCGCAAGCCACCTGACGGTGTGTGGCGGAGGGTACTCTGAGTACCTTTATCGGTTCTCCCTTCTTTTCCAGTCTCATATTGTTCGTGGAAAGAAGAATTGTTGGTATGCTTCTGTGTGGGCTCTAATCTCTCTGATTTTATCATGGTCTCTTCGCGAGATATACGTAGGAGGGAGCAATATACTGCTTCACTCTTCGGTGAAGGTATGTTAACAAAAGCCCGTACCGAGCTACTGAGCGTCTCTCCTGCAGAGTCTTCCATTGGAGTTTCTCTATCATCTCCGTAGCGCTTTCGCGATTACTAAATGATACTGTAACGAAGCGCGCTGCTCTGCGTTGGATCTTCTCTATCTCTTCTTCAACCCTATCTGGTGTGGATCCCACGCTGCTGAGCAGTATTCAAGCAGTGGGCGAACAAGCGTACTGTAACCTACTTCCTTTGTTTTCGGATTGCATTTCTTTAGGATTCTTCCAGTGAATCTCAGTCTGGCATCTGCTTTAGTATGACATAAAAGAGGCGTTACCTCCAGCGATCATGATTGCGCGAACTTTAAATGATATTGCAGAAGTAATTGTTTTATTAGTGCCACAGAGAAAGGTATGTTAGTGTTCTATGAGCTATTTGTTGTTGCCACCTAACACCAAGGGAAAATCAGTATTACCAAGCGACTGAAAACTGTTCACCTCATATCTGGCTTCTGACCTGTCTCCTGATTAGATTTCATACGTAATGTCTGCTATAGGAGTATTTGAATTGGTATTTGTCACTAGGGATCACTACGAAGTAACTGTAAGTCCAGATACTATAAAACATGTCTTCAGTTACTGATAGATGCAGAGCAAAAGTAATTTCTTGTGCATGTGTGTCTTTGTGGACACTGTCCATTGCGCATTCAGGTTGACTTGGGTAATTCCAGCAGGACAATGCCGCACCCCACGCGTCCAGAATTGCTACAGAGTTTCTTCAGGAATACTCTTCTGAGTTAAGACACTTCCGCTGGCCACCCAGCTCCCCAGACGTGAACATTATTGAGCATATCTAAAGGTGCTGTTCAGAAAGGCTCTCCACCCCCTCGTAATCTTATGGGTTTATGGACAGCCCTGCAGGAGTCATGGTGTCAATTTCTTCTAACACTCAGACATTACTCAAGTCCAAGCCACGTCGTGTTGTGGCACTTCTGTGTGCTCTCGGGGGACCTACGCGATATCAGGCGGGTGTACCAGTTTCTTAAGTGTATAACAGCGACCCAGGGCAACTGTGAAGAGGAAATAAGGTGGGTAGCACTGCAGAAGGTGTAAAGACGTATATTAAGACGAAACTACTACCGATATTATCCAAAACAGTTGGCTACAAAGTGCCCTTTGCGTGGCTCTTCTTTTATAAGTGGCTCTCCAACTAGGTTAATAGTATGGATGATGAGCTGAAATATATTTACGTGCTCAGATTTGCGCGTTTTTAGTGGACTGCCATGTATCTACCGTGCCGCAGCATCACAAGTTAGACAATTGTTGTGCAAAAATCACAATATTCTGCAAAAAATACCCGTTGCCGACACTAGACCACAAAGTTTTTAGCAGGGACGTGTTATAATAGTTGCTACTCCTTTGGCGATTGGTCTGTTATATGAACATGAGCAGGAACCTCGGAATAAGGATATAAGCCGTCACCGACGTTTAATACACAAATATTTCCGTGATGAAACGATTCATAACGCGCTGTAACGACTTCTGGCATCTTGGATTCCATTCATCTCAGGTTTCCAGAAAGTGCCTATTGAAGAAGATAAACGAACGCCACTTGACTATGTTGTTGTTGTGGTCTTCAGTCCTGAGACTGGTTTGATGCAGCTCTCCATGCTACCCTATCCTGTGCAAGCTTCTTCATCTCCCAGTACTTACTGCAACCTACATCCTTCTGAATCTGCTTAGTGTATTCATCTCTTGGTCTCCCTCGACGATTTCTACCCTCCACGCTGCCCTCCAATGCTAAATTTGTTATCTCTTGATGCCTCAGAACATGTCCTACCAACCGGTCCCTTCTTCTTGTCATGCCACAAACTCCTCTTCTCCCCAATTCTGTTCAGTACCTCCTCATTAGTTATGTGATCTACCCATCTAATCTTCAGCATTCTTCTGTAGCACCACATTTCGAAAGCTTCTATTCTCTTTTTGACATTAGCGGTCTGCTTTTCGAACCATCCTCCAGTAGACGACTCGACAGTAATTCCTCTACTATCGATAATGACGTAAGCGACGAATGTGACAACGATTTCGATTGGTAAACGTAAAATACGGAATAAAACATTTCAATACAACAATTTAGATTCTAATTCCTTATCAGCGACCTCAAAACATTTTATACCGAAACTCTAACTTGAATCCGCTAAATTTATTATTGCGGTCTCTCAAATTGTCTCTTCTATTGTGAATCTTGTAATTCTGACTTCGTATTTGTCATCAGCGACCCCCAAAATATGAAAAGAACACAGTTTCTTTAGAGTTTACACGCATTTTTCTGTTATGTCCAGCTTTTGAAACGAGTTAGCCCACTGTACGCCGTTGAAAAAATTCTTTTTATGTCGCTTCCTGCTGTCGCGCTGGAGTGTCGTCCTAGCATGACAGGCTGGACATATATTTTCACTGTTGTCGCCCGCGTTGCGACATCCGCAGTGAGTGGTCAGTCTGTCAGCGACACTTGCAACCAACTAAAACGAAACATAAAAAGTGTAAATTTTGTCTGTTTCAGTGGAAGTGAAATTATACGTGTGGAGGGTGCATTGGTATAACGGCACAAAGCTGTGAGCCACTGAACTTTGAGAATGACGTCGATCATTTAAGAACTGCCTTCAGAAGAAACGGCAACTCTGCAGAAAATATGAATAGGTCACTGTACACTAAAAGTTCTGCGCCTTCTAATGAGAAACACCTTACAGAAGGGAACCTATAGAAGAAGGTTTCATCAGCATAATACTCAAGAGGACAGTGTTTCGTCGTGGTATTGAGATCAAAAAGAAAAGTGCCACGATATTTGATCACTTCTAAGAACTTACATCTGCCGCTTGTCTCCGCCGATAATATAATATTCCTCGCACTTGCGGACAAGTGTAAGAGGAACGATAAAAAGAAACAATATCCGCGTTAAGGAACACAAGAGCGATTGTCGTCTGGGCTAGACTGATAAATCGTCAGTAGCAGGACATCCACTGGGACCAGGGAACCACCGTATTTGTTGCTCGATACCATGGTTTTATCATGATCGAATCATTACTACGGTGAGATGCTGACAGAGACCATAGAAATTCAAAAAGAGTGAAAAGAAGCTTGACGGAACTGGATAACGATTGACATCAGACAAACGGTGCCAAGTACTCTCCACTTCAAGCTCCGAAGCATACGTTGGTGCGACTTGGCGGTCTTACACAGCGGTATGATGAGGCCATGAGTCGGCCGTAGCTTTGATACATGGCTTCTGAGTCGCTAAAACCCCTCCTCTGCACCACTGGCAGACGAAAACGTTATACAAAGAATTATGCTTACGACCATGGGCTAATGCCCACGAAACGATTGTTGGCAATAACTTGTACCTGTATGATGTCGTGACATCCGCACAGACTCCCTCCTGTCTTGCTTTACAGAGCTGGTAAGCCTCCGCTCTCTAAGTTACATTATGAGGTGTGGAAGTCCAACACCTTGGTTCAAATGGTTCAAATGGCTCTGAGCACTATGGGACTTAACATCTCTGGTCATCAGGCACCTAGAACTTAGAACTACTTAAACCTAACTAACCGAAGGACATCACACACATCCATGCCCGAGGCACGATTCGAACCTGCGACCGTAGCAGTCCCAACACCTTGGTGCACACTCCTAGGCGCCCCGTCGTTAGGTTTTGCCCTTTGTCTAAGTCGCTTACGTGCGTGAATTTCCTCATATGCAGTTCGTACCGCCACTCGAAAGGATCTCCGTTTGCCTCTAAACCACTTACGTACTTTCCTTTCAGCGGCTCGCATCTGCAACACCACTCGCCCGCGGCAAGGAGCGTAATGTTTCATATTCTGGCTGCCAGTGCTACTTTCGTCCTCGCATTGGCTAATTCTATCTGCAATAGAGGCAAACAGCACAATGTTACCAGCCAAGGGATGCTGGTTTAGGTATGTCTAATGAACACGAATTCCTTCTTCGGTTAACTAGTGAAAGGTCGTGAAAACCTTCAGTGAGAGTAGTTTTGGTGACACAGAATCTCCTTCTGTGATTCCTCGTTTAATCTGATTAGACGTAAAGCAGATGCCAGACCGAGATTGATTGGAAGGATCCTGGTGAAGTGCAATCGGAAAACAAAGGACGTAGGTTACAGTACACTTGTTGGCCCACTACTTGAATACTGCTCAGCAGTGTGGGATCCGTACCAGGTAGGGTTGGTAGAAGAGGTAGAGAAGATCCAACGCAGAGCAGCGCGCTTCGTTACAGGATCATTTAGTAATCGCGAAAGCGTTACGGTTATGGCAGATAAACTCCAGTTGAAGACTCTGCAAGAGAGACGCTCAATAGCTCGGTACGGGATTTTGTCAAAGTTTCGAGAACATACCTTCACCGAGGAGTCAAGCAGCATATTGCTCCCTCCTACGTATATCTCGCGAAGAGACCATGAGGATAAAATCAGAGAGATTAGAGCCCACTCAGAGGCATACCGACAATCTTTCTTTACACGAACAATACGAGACTGGAATACGAGGGAGAACCGATAGAGGTACTCAAGGTACCCTCCGTCACACACCGTCAGGTGGCTTGCGGATTATGGATGTAGATGTAGATTTGTAAAATTTGGTTTATATTGCTCTTGCGAAAAATCACTTGTAGCGGACTTTGTCGATCGTTTCTAAATCTGTAAAATGTAAACAGTTAAAGCACCCATGAAGTGATTACTATAATACACACAATTGTTTACAGAGGAGGTAATGCAGCAGTCAATATCCGCCACAGCTCCCTATAGAAATCAGTGGAATCGTGTTGAAATTACTTGGCCAGAATACTGAGATTTTTCCTTCTTTTCGGGACACTGAACTTCTACTTTCTTTCATGCGGCCCGTTACGAATTGTTCTCCAGTGCCACCCTCTTCATCTCATACTAGCCCTTGCACCCAACATCCACTATTATTTGTTGGGCATATTCCAATAGTTGCCGATCTCTGTAGTATTTGCAATCCGTAGCTTCGTCTAGTACGACAGAACGTTTCTCTGACGTCTTAAGGCATGTCCTACCATCCCGCCTCTTTCACCTGGCAGTGTTCATCGTACATTCCTTTCCACGCCATTCTGCGGAAAATCTCATTCCTAATAAGTTCAATTTCTTTACAATAGACTTCTACAAAACAACATCTGAACCGCTTCAGTTCTCTCGTGTTCGGCTCCTCTCACAATTCAAGATTAAGTGACATGTAATGCTATTCGCCAAACGTGCTTTTCCAGAAATGTCTTCCTCAAATACAGGCTTATATTTGATACCAGTAACCTTTTAGCGAATAAAAACTTTGCGTATGTTACTCTGCTTTTTGTGTTCCCCTTGCTTCATCCGCCGTCCGTCATGTGTTATTTTGCTATTACGATTGCATAATCCCTATACTTGAATAGCTTCTTGATCCCAAACATTGATAAGTATATCACTAATCTCATCTCTCCTCCTCTTAATTAATCTCATCTTTCTCTCGTTTACCCGCTGTCCATTCTTATCATCAGCAGACATTCATTTCCTGCAATTTTTCCTCACTTTCAGTGACATTACTAACGTTACTGGCGAACCTTATAATTGATATAATCTTATCCTGAATTTTAATCACACTCCTTAATTTCTCTTTTATTTCACTCATTTCTTCTTTAATATATAGATTGAATGGCATGCGTGAAAGAGTGCATCCTTACATCCTTTGTAATCCGAACACTTTGTTCTTGCTCTTCCATTCTTACTTTTCATCTTCGTTTTTGTTTATATATAATGTAGGTTACCCGTTCTTCTCTGCAGCTTAACTTACTTTCCAGAGAATTTCGAACATCCTGCAATACATTCAAAATGACTCTAAGCACTATGGGACTTAACATCTGAGGTCATCAGTCCCCTGGACTTAGAACTACTTAAACCTAACTAACCTAAGGAGATCACACACATACATGCACGAGGCAGGATTCGAACCTGCGACCGTAGCAGCAGATTGGTTCCAGACTGAAGCGCCTAGAACCTCTGGGCCACAGCGGCCGGCGCAATATCTTCATACTCGAAGCATTTTCTACGTTAGGTGCCATAAAGGTGCCTTCGTTTTTCTTAAGTCTTGCTTCCATTATCAAGTACAATCAGAACATCTTCTCTTATGCCTTTACCTTTGCTAAACTCAAACTGATCGTCATCTAACAAGTCGTCAATACAATTTTTCATTTTTGTGTTCGTTATTTTGGTTAGCAATATGGGTGCATGATACGTCGAATTATTGTGCGATACGTTTCCCATTTACCTGATTCTGCTTTGGTGTTGATTGTGTGGATGACATTTCTCCGTAACTGTAAAAAAGTGTTTCAAATCTCAAATATTATTCACAATAATTTGAACAACTCAGCTTTTGCCATTTCAGAAACGATTTCGGAAATCCCGAAAGAAAGTAATTTGCTCCTAGAGGCTTTGACTGATTGCAAGTCTTTCAACACTCTCCCAACTTGGATTACCTATGTCTTCCTAATCGAATACTATTTCTTTTTCCGTAATGACTTCAGACACATACAGCAGCCGTCAGGATACCCTTTCAACCTATCCGATATCCTGTTCTGGTCTTAGTTACGGATTTTTTTTCTTTTTGCGTTGTTCATGTGAACCTCTTTGTCTTTAAATTTTCCAAAATTAATGTTCCGAACGGCTATCTCATACACAAAATTTACACATTTCTCTTGTAGACGTTTCACTTCAGATTTACTGCTCTTCATATTGGTTGTGTTCCTTAGTCAGTTATATTTCCATATGCCACTTAGTTTCCTGAAAGTGTTTATATTTATTTATTTCGTCGAACAGATGCTGTATTTCTTTTGTTACCCAAGGTTTCTTCTCAGGTACCTTCCTTGTACCTAACTTCTTTTTCCAACTTACGTGATTTCTCTCTTCAGTGATACCCACGCCATTACGTTACTTGCTGTAGTTTTCATTGTTGCACCATGCACAATCTTCAAGAATTTCCAACGCTCTTCACCGTCCTCAATATTTTAGTATCCAGCATCTTAAGTCACGCGCTCTTCCTGACGATTTTCTTAATCTTGAAACTATTCATCGTTATTACTTAATAATCTGTGTCCTTATGTGGTACTCGGTAGTCCTTACAACCCGATATCTAATTTGTCACCACAATGCAATTCATCTGGTATCTTCCGGTACCTCCAGGACTGTAGAATCAGCGTGGGATTAGCAGAGCGGTCTAGGCGCTGCAGTCACCGACTGTGCGGCTGGTCCCGGCGGAGGTTCGAGGCCTCCCTCGGGCATGGGTGTGTGTGTTTGTCCTTAGGATAAGTTGGGTTAAGCAGTGTTTAAGCTTAGGGACTGATGACCTTAGCAGTTGAGTCCGATAAGATTTCACACACATTTGAACATTTTGAACCGGATTGTCAAAACGCCGGCTATCAGAGCAGCACCTCATCAGCAGCGGAAGGGAAATGTGCGCTCGACTTGCAGTATGACCAGCGCAGCGAAGTCTCGGATGTGGCTGTGGCATCACGGGGCAGTCGCCAACCAGTAGACTTCTTCAGTCTCCAGTTCCATTTATCGATCGCCAAAGTGAGCTCGTTGACGTCGAAGTTTGGAGCCAGGTCCCATGTCCATCTGAAGTATTCGGTGGCTTGCAGGGATCGGCTCTCAACCCTCTTCTAGCAGAAAGGTGTCGGCTGCATCAGCGTCTGCTACAGAAACGGATGAGCAGCATCAGTGGACCTCCTTCTCTAAGGCAGATGATATACAGCGTCCAGGGCTTGCAGGTCAAGCCTCCAGCACACCCGCAGGACGATGATGGCCTCCGGTCCCTATTACACTACTGGACGTTAAAATTGCTACACCAGGAAGAAATCTAGATGATAAATGGGTACTCATTGGACAAATATATTATACTAGAACATGTGATTACAATTGCACGCAATTCTGGTGCATAGATCCTGAGAACTCAGGACCCAGAACAACCACCTCTGGCCGGAAGAACGGCCTTCATACGCCTGGGCATTGAGTAATACAGAGCTTGGGTGGCGTGTACAGGTATAGCTTCCCATGCAGCTTCGACACGATACCACAGTTCATCAAGAGTAGTGACTAGAGTGTTGTGACGAGCCAGTCGCTCGGCCACCATTGACCAGACGTTTTCAGTTGGTGAGAGATCTGGAGAATGCGCTGGCCAGGGCAGCAGTCAACATTTTCTGTATCCAGATAGGCCCGTACAGGACATGCATTATCCTGCTGAAATGTAGGGTTTCACAGGGATAGCATGAAGGGTAGAGCTATGGGTTGTAACACATCTGAAATGAAACGCCCACTGTTCAATGTGCCATCAATGGGAACAAGAGGTGACCGAGACGTGTAACTAATGGCACCCCATACCATCACGCCGAGTGATACGCCAGTATGGCGATGACGAAAACACGCTTAAAATGTGCGTCCACCGCGATGTCTCCAAACATGGATGCGACCATCATGATGCTGTTAACAGAACCTGGATTCATTCGAAAAAATGACGTTTTGCCTTTCGTGCACCCAGGTTCGTCGTTGAGTACACCATCGCAGGCGCTCCTGTCTGTGATGCAGCGTCAAGGGTAACCGCAGTCACGGTCTCCGAGCTGACAGTCCATGCTGCTGCAAACGTCGTCGAACTGTTCGTGCAGATGGTTGTTGTCTTACAAAGGTCCCCATCTGTTAACTCAGGGATCGAGACGTGGCTGCACGATCCGTTACAGCCATGTGGATAAGATGCCTGTCATCTCGACTGCTAGTGATACGAGGCCGTTGGGATCCAGCACGGGGTTCCTTATTACCCTCCTGAACCCACAGACTCCACATTCTGCTAACAGTCATTGTCTTTCGATCAAGGCGAGCAGCAATGTCGCGATACGCGCAATCGCGGTAGGCTACAATCTGACCTTTATCAAAGTCGGAAACGTGATGGTACGCATTTTTCCTCCTTACACGAGGCATCACAACAACGTTTCACCAGACAACGCCGGTCAACTGCTGTTTGTATATCAGAAATCGGTTGGAAACTTTCCTCATGTCAGCACGTTGTAGGTGTCGCCACCGGCGCCAACTTTGTGTGAATGCTCTGAAAAGCTAATAATTGGCACACCACAGCATCGTCTTCCTGTAGGTTAAATATCGCGTCTGTAGCACGTGACCTTCGTGGTGTAGCAATTTTAATGGCCAGTAGTGTAGCATTGCCTCGGAAGGTGGCACGGCAGCTGGCAGCACCAGCTGCTGCCTTCTAGCTGGAATCGTGGTTCCATAGCCGATCAAAGGCAGCCGACGGTCGGCCTCCATTGCTTTCTCCCTCATTCGATAACTGCAGCTGACACAACGCACTCGGCAGTCGGCAACCAGCACTGAGCCATCAGCCGTTTGTTAAAAAGGGTAGATTATTTCTGCTGGTGCTTCCCGCGCACTCTACATCGATGGGGATGTCTATGACATCATGTATCGTGGTTTTCCCTATCTGTCAGCTCTCCCAGTGAATTCAGACTTTCACAACTTCACCTTCAGATGTTCTTCTCAGCTGTTTCGGCTCCTGAATAATTATTACTCCGTTGTACCCAGCATGCCTAGAGAACGGATAACATGGATTGGCATGTTGCATATGCATTTGCGTATTCGGCTCATTTTTGCCGGTTATTGCATATTTCAACTAAAAACTAGTGACGATGCATATTTTCGCTGTACAGTATTTTAAAAATTTTGACGGCCGGGCTCTGGCTTGATTTAGTTTCGATGTCTCACAGATTGACTGCAACCTAGAACTGCGTGCAATCACTAACCGAGAGCCGGGCGGTGTGGCCGAGCGGTTCTAGGCGCTTCAGCCTGGAACCGTGCTGCTGCTACGGTCGCAGGTTCGAATCCTGCCTCGGGCATGGATGTGTGTGATCTCCTTAGGTTAGTTAGGTTTAAGTAGTTCTAAGTTCTAGGGGATTGATGACCTCAAATGTCAAGTCCCATAGTGCTCACATCCATTTTTGAACTAACCGAGAGGACATCATTGCAGGAGAGAAACAGAAACAGGCAGCCAGAGTCAGTTCTCCTGCGCGCGCGCCCCTGGTTAATCGCAAGCTTTTACTCGCACGTCCATTGTTTCAGATTATCTTTCTGTTTACTTGACGCAGTTGAACGTGTTTACGACGAGCAGTGTGTAACGCGTTGTGCGCCATGACGCCAGAAAAAAGAAACGTCATTTCGTTGGTAGTTGACCACCCTGGAACATTTACATATGACGGAATTGTTTTATATTGTCGAGTGTGCGAGAAGAACGTTTCGTTCCAAACAAAAAGGGATTCAAACAGACCAGCTTGACACGTCAAGTCTTCAGATCGCAGGAATACAGGAGAAAGGGCCACGACAACAACTTCTGGCAAACAGCAAGTTGCAGTACCAGGGACTTGTCCAAAGGTAACCAAATGAGCCTGTTTAACATGGATCTATGTGGTGCATTCATTGCAAGCAATATTCCTCTTCACAAACTTACAAACCGTTTCCTCAAAGGCTTCCTGCGCTAATATTGCTTAAATCAAAATGTACCATATTAATCAACATGGCGTAAAAATTACACACCGACAATTTACGTAAATGTTCTGGAAGAAATTCTCAATGAACTCAAGGAGAGCAATATCTGGATTCCAGTTGACGAAACTACAGAGATTTGTGACCGTTACTTCCATATTTAATTGATGATGCTTTAAAAGAAGAGACTTCTTCCTCCTGTTTAGCGGCGTGCAAAGAACTAGAAAAAGTAAATCATTCTACGATTGCCAGATTTGTGAGTGAGGGTATTAGAAAAATATTTCCTGAATCTTCTGCCGATAAAACGGTATTTGCCTTTATTTCAGATGATGATGCTACCTATAGATCAAAGCAGGAAAATGTGTTTTATCCCAATTTGAATCACGTGACGTGCTTCGGTCATGGAGGACATTATCTTGCTGAAGAACTACGTTCCATGTTTGTGAATGTAAATAAATTGATTTCATCCACAAAGGAAGTGTTTCTAAGGACTCCTGCTCGCATCAAGACCTACAACGAAAACTACCAAATGTGCCTTTACCTCCCGAACCAGTGGTAACTCGTTGGGCTACGTGGGTCGAATCTGTGTTGTTTTACAGTGAACATTTCGAGGCCATTAGAGGGGTAGTAAAAGACTTCGATAGTGCAGAGGGCTTGGCAGTTTGCGAGTGCAAGGAAGCTCTTAATGATACTGGTATTGAAAAAGACATTGCTGTGGTTAGCACTCATTTTCAACATATACCTGCAAGTATTAAAAATCTTCAAACTCAAGGCATTGAATGAATGTATTCAGTTAATAAATAAAATTATTCTGGTTAACTCTTCATTGCCGGAGGTTTTCCCAAGAAGACTTTAAGAAATGTTTGGAAACACTTTATACAATAACCCAGGCCTTGTGCCAAATTGATAGTTTTATTAATGAGACGGGTGAACTTTTACCAGAAACAGGAATTGCCAACATAGCACTCAAATTCAAATACTGCCCAATACTGCCCAGTTACCTCAGTTGATTTGGAATGCTCCTTTTCTGCTTACAAAAATATTTTGAGTTATAGAAGACACAATCTTACTACCGAACATTTGGAACAGTACTTGGTCGTTTATATTTTCAATACTAGAAAAATGTAAAATAAATTATAAATGATGCTTGAGTCCAATAATATTAATTTTTTATCATCACTGGACTGTTTTATGTTTCTAACATCACTCTTAAAGTTCTCGCACACACATGTGTTAGATCATTTCACACAGCTCCTTCACTGGCCCAAGAAATGTTTACGTTTTCTGTTGCGTATGTTGATTGCCATATCACCATTTCCAGTACTTTGTTTTGATTTTACGGGATGCACTCGTTTTCAGCTAAGTTTTGCCGGCATTGGAAGATCTAGCTTTTGCGCTCTCTCTCTCTCTGTGTGTGTGTGTGTGTGTGTGTGTGTGTGTGTGTGTGTGTGCGTGTGTGTGTGTGTGTGTGAGAGAGAGAGAGAGAGAGAGAGAGAGAGAGAGAGAGATGTACCCGTGAGAGGAAATGCGTGTATGACGATATGCGTGTGTAGTTTCTAATTTTCATGCACTTTGATCGTAGAACGATAGTTCTAGCTACACAAATTGTACATTCGTTTTTAGAAATCCTTAGGGAATTCAATATTACGAGATCTACAGTAAATAGCAAGCCGAGAATAACACATTTCAGGCTTTACCACTCACCACGAACAACGCATACACTGAATGACCTAGAGCAGCATTGTTTGCCTAGAATTGTGACTCCTAACAAACTAAACTGCTTGAAATTACCGCAGAAATCAATGTGAGACGTATGACGAATGTATCCGTTGGAACAGTTCGGCGAAATAGGACGTTAAAGGGCTATGGCAGCAGACGACCGACGCGAGTGCATTTGCTTCCGACAAGACATCGCCAGCAGCGCCTCCTCTGTTCTCGTGACCAAATTGGTTGGACCCTAGACGAATACAAAACCGAGACCTGGTCAAATGAGTCACTATTTCAGTTGGTGGGGTTCGAGTGTTCGAGTGTGGCGCAGAAACCATGACGTCATGAACTCGATTTGTCCACAAGGCACTGTGCAAGCTGAAGATGGCTCCATAACGGTGTGGGTCCACTGGTCCACCTGAACCGATGATTGACTGAAAATGGTTGTGTTCGGTTCCTTGGTGAGCAAAAAAGGACGGAACTGTTTTGGATAAAAAGGCGCCGTGTCACCGGGAATCAGTTGCTTCCGACTGGTTTGGATAACATTCAGGACAGCTCGAGCGAATGATTTGGCCACCTGGATCGCCCGACATGAATCTCATCGATTACTTACGAGAATTAATTGGAGAGGTCAGTTCGTGCCCTACATCCTGCACCAGCAACACTTTCGCAATTACCGACGGCTAAAGAGGCCGTATGGCTCAATATTTCAGCATTCTGCAAGGAATTTACAACAACTTGTTCAGTCCGTGTCACGTCGAATTGCTGCGCTATGCCGTCCATAAGGATGTCCGACACGATATTAGGAGATATTCCATGACTTTTATCACCTCAGTATTTATAATATCCTCTTTTGAGACTCTAATAAGTATTATAAAAGACAAGCACCATTACGACATTATTTTAAATCAACTTCAGTGATCTCTGCAAAAGTAAGTGGTTTTAAAGTTAAAATCTTCTGGGTTATTAGGCCATGTTGTATTTCTTCTGAAATGATCGACGTTTTGGACCCTCTGATGGGGGTCTTCCTCAGGATCTTCTGGTGTCCACTACTGTCAGAGACGGGTGTCACGTCCTCTTATAAAAGGAGGTTTTCTCGCGTTCGTTCTGGAGAAGCGATGGTATAGGTTAAAATTCATTTTGCTATCACTGGTGGGCCATAGTCACAGGCTAATATTCCCGTTCTGATGCAGAAGAAGGGGCTAATCTCCTGTGGATACCATTGGCCAACAACGCCCCTTCTTTTGTATCAGAGCGGGAATATTAGCCTATGATTATGGCCCACCAGTGGTGACATTTAACCATTACTATCACTTCCCCAGCACGAATGCGAGAAAAACCCCTTTTATAAGAGGACGCGACAGTCGTCTCTGACAGTGTTCTAGCAGTACTGGACACCAGAAGATCATGAGGACGATCCCAGCAGAGGGGTTGAAACGTCGATCATTTTAGAAGAAATATGACGCGGCCTAATAACCAAGAAGATTTTAACTTCAGTGACAACGGCCATGAAAGACTGCAGGCTTACATAATATGGGTTTTATTGTACGATTTTGCTTGCTGGGGTCATAACAGTCCTCCTCCCTTAACTTATTATTATAAATGGTATTAAATTATTATCATTACTGACGGTGCCTTGTTTCTGACGTCATCCGTCACGTTCTCCCACACATACGTGTGAGATTTTTGTACACTACTCTGCCACAAACATGAAATATATTTACGTTTTAATGTCGTGTAGCTCCACTACCGTTCCACCAATTCCTCTACGTCGTTTCGATATTTCAGGATGCCCTCGTCTGTTGCTTTGTTTTGTTGCTAGTTGAAGTGTGTGTATATTTGTATTTTTCGACTGGGGGTTTTCTCTCTCCATCTCTCATCTCTCTCTCTCTCTTTCTCTCTCTCTCTGTGTGTGTGTGTGTGTGTGTGTGTGTGTGTGTGTGTGTGTGTGTGCATTCGTACGTGCTTGCTTGTGTGTACGTGCGTGTGTACTTTTTTATTTTTATAAAAATTAGTATAAACAAAAGATGATGTTACCTGCATGTCTTGTATAAATGCGACTGCTGAAAAAGAGGCCGAAAACAAAAATAGATACAGATGGGACATGCAACTGATGTGTGTACATGAGAACGGAAACAACGCAGCACCAATATGGATTACAATAGCTGGCTACCTTGTGTTCAGAATATTAGAGCAGACCCCTTTATTTAAAAGAAGATGTACAGCGGAGGTGTGGAAACATGATCGGCAATTGAAACGTCTACTCTTAGTGGGAATTAACATTGTCGCAGTTTTGTGTTGCTTTGTTCGGGGTTGGGAGAGCAGCGCAGGGTGTCGAGGTGTTAGGGGGGAGGGGGGCTGTATTGAGAAGGGAAAACGAATCTGGTGGCACATTAACTCGCAACGTAAATCCGTCTCCCGGGAAAATTTTGAGGGAGACGTTTCGGAATTCCGGAGTTCAGCGCCGTCAGGAGCGAAAATGAGCGGCATTTAAGAGCGGCCCGAGGGAAGCCCGTCCGCAATTAACTCAGCGGCGGCGGCTTGGCGCGCCTTTCTGGCTCGGAATTAACGAGCGCGGATGAATTCAATTTAGCGTCGGCGTCGGTCCCAGCCCACGCCGCGGATTGAAACGAACTCGGCAATCAATAGCGGCCAGCGAGGTCCGAGGCAGGGAGGGAGGGAGGGATTCCATCCACGTGGCTACAGTAGCCGTCTACACTCTACTGCCTGCCGAGCCCGTCTGTCTGCTACCTAAAGCTGACCCAACTTCGTCGCTTCCCCCGCCTTCTCTCCTTCTCGTCCCACGGCCCGTCGGCAATTTCGCAACACCCGCCAGAGTTCCTGACTAGAACAGCGCTCCACATTCGGAACTATTTTCCAAACTTTACCTCCACTGTGCCACTCATGTGTCCGATTAAAGTTGTAATTAAAAGTTTCAAATTGATTTCCTTTCGTTTTGCTCTGTTCGAGAAAAAAAAAGAAAGGAAAGACACGTATGTATGTTCTAGGTCCGTTGTATGATCGCTCAAACTCAGTTGGAACGTAAGTGTTAGTGTGTGGAAAGGAATTAATCAGACGGAACAGTGTTCTAACCAAACAAGCAGTGCTACACAGTCATGAAGTAGGCAAGTCTGTGTGGTGAGGATTGCATATCATTAGTTGCATTGGGAGAAACAGCTAAATTTGGGAATGAGCAGATTTGTGTGCAAGTTCTTATTTTACAAGCGGTGATCAAACACTTATTTTAATTTCTGAAAGCAGGCTGGTTTTATTCATAACACCAATACACGTCATAGAAAAGCAACTGAAATCACTCAGCAGAGGAAAGTCCACTGGACCTGACGGGATACCAGTTCGATTCTACACAGAGTACGCGAAAGAACTTGCCCCCTTTACCGCAAGTCTCTAGAGGAACGGAAGGTTTCAAATGATTGGAAAAGATCGCAGATAGTCCCAGTTTTCAAGAAGGGTAGTCGAGCAGATGCGCAAAACTAAAGGCCTATATCTCTGACATCGATCTGCTAGAGAATTTTAGAACAAGTTTTCCTGATCGCGTGTTATGTCATTTCTGGAAACCCAGAATCTACTCTGTAGGAATCAACATGGATTCCGGAAACAGCGATCGTGTGAGACCCAACTCGCTTTGTTTGTTCACGAGACCCAGAAAATATCAGATACAGGCTCCCAGGTAAATGCTATTTTCCTTGACTTCCGGAAGGCGTTCGATACAGTTCCTCACTGTCGCCTGATAAACAAGGTAAGAGCCTACGGAATATCAGGCCAGCTGTGTGGCTGGATTGAAGGGTTTTTAGGAAACAGAACACAGCATGTTGTTCTCGATGGAGACAAGACTACAGACGTTAAAGTAACCTCTGGTGCGCCACAGGGGACTGTTATGGGACCATTGCTTATCACAATATATAGAAATGACGTAGTAGATAGTGTCGGAAGTTCCCTGCGGCTTTTCGCGGATGATGCTGTAGTATACAGAGAAGTTGCAGCATTAGAAAATTGCAGCGAAATGCAGGAAGATCTGCAGCACATAGGCACTTGGTGCAGGGAGTGGAAACTGACCCTTAACATAGGGAAATATAATGTATTGAAAGGATCCTTTATTGTATGATTATATGATAGCGGAACAAACACTGGCAGCAGTCACTTCTGTAGAATATCTGGGAGTATGCTTGCGGAACAATTTGAAGTGGAATGATCATATAAATTTAATTGTTGGTAAGGCGGGTACCAGGTTGAGATTCATTGGGAGAGTCCTTAGAAAATGCAGTCCGTCAGCAAAGGAAGTGGCTTACAAAACACTCGTTCGGCCTATACTTGAGTATTGCTCATCAGTGTGGGATCCGTACCTGGTCGGGTTGACAGAGGAGATAAAGAAGATCGAAAGAAGAGCGGCGCGTTTCGTCACAGGGTTATTTGGTAAGCGTGATAGCGTTACGGGGATGTATAGCAAACTCAAGTGGCAGACTCTTCAAGAGAGGCGCTCTGCATAGCGATGTAGCTTAATGCCCAGGTTTCGAGAGGGTGCGTTTCTGGATGAGGTATCGAATATATTGCTGCCCCCTACTTATACCTCCCGAGGAGATCACGAATAAAATTAGAGAGATACGAGCGCGCACGGAGGCTTTCCGACAGTCGTTCTTTCCACGAACCATACGCGAATGGAACAGGAAAGGGAAGTAATGACAGTGGCACGTAAAGTGCCCTCCGCCACATACCATTTGGTGGCAAGCGGAATACAAATGTAGATGTAGCTGTACATGTAGATGTATTGTCCGCTCCGATAGCTGAATGGTCAGCGTGACGGACTGCCGTCCTCATGGGCCCGGGTTCGATTCCCGGCTAGGTCGGGGATTTTCTCCGCTCAGTGTTGTGTCGTCTTCAACATCATTTCATCCTCATCTGGCGGGCAGGTCGCCTTATGTGGCGTCGAATGTAATGAGACCTGCATCAAGCCAGATTGACCTTCCGTGTAAGGTGCATACCGGCCAATGACGCCAAACGCTCGTATCTATTTTTAGATCATTTTCACTCTCTGTTGGTTTCCAACCACTATTTTTGCCACATAATCTGCGTTCAGTGCGGCGGCGTTACTGGGAGGACCTGTACGCCCGCATGCTGCCACCGTCTTGGTCGATGTTGGAGCCAATGTTTTGTCTGCTCAGTATCCTCTCCTTCTTCCCGTGGAGTGGATTCTTCATTGGGCCGAACTCATTGAAGCTTTTGTAGTCTTTTTTTAGGTGCTGACGAACCCAGTGAACCTCTGAGCACCCTAACTGGTGGACGTGCGTGTTAGCTATAGCAACAGAGACATCCAGTTGAGCAGGGAAGTGTTTCATTGTTATGTGCAGATCACCTCGAATGAGAGTGTCCGCACGTTCCGACATTCCAACAGTCACAGCTGTGTGCGACCGGCCCGCTCTTGAAAAATCGGGCAGGTTTGTGAGACCTCGTTGCGATTATGACAGACACCTTGCACAACCACTTACCGTGCTTGTGGTCACTGCCAGGTTTCTGTAGACATCTTGCAACACCCTACGAATATCTGCGATGCTTTGGTTTTCCGGCAAGGAATCTCTGTGACAGCTGTCTGCTTGAAACGCGCTTTTTGAAGGTTACCCATAACGCCGCCACGAACCGGAACTTTATGAAACTACAGGGGCTGAAGCAGGAGTATTCCACAACAAATCCTTCATTTTTTGAACCAACATTGGCGGAGAAAAAAAAGTGTTGCATTACTTACTGGATGCCCCTCGTATCATTTCTCACAAAGTAAGGCGCGCAACACAATTAAAGGGTATAAATTCTTCCAATCCTTATGTGGCATACCGCAAACCAGTGCTTAACAGTATTGGTTAAAAAGTCTTCGTTGCAATTTTAGTTTTTTTGTTTTTCAACGACGCGTTTCGCCTTATTTAGGCATCTTCATGTTATCTTTTCTAGATGGACGCAAGAGGCACCAACATCTGCATAACGCGTTCCCGTTCACAGGAGCGTTATGCAGATCTTGGTGCCTCTCGCATCCATCGATAGAAGTTATCCTGACGATACCGAAATGAGGCGAAACGCGTCGTCGAAAAATAAAAAAAAATAAAATTGCAACCAAGACTGTTTTTAACCAATACAGTTAAAGGGTCACTTTTTGGAAACCAAGTACGTGTCTCCCAAAGCGACGCAGAAGTTTGAAACTCGGCTCAAATGCGTTTTCAGGTTTCACTGAAGAGCGTGACGAGTATGGTGACTACAATCGCCCCAGTGGCGTTGCAGGCCCGCGACGTCCTTCGACAAAAGTTGAATAGTCCAGAGGGTGTCAGCAATGTCAAAGGTTGTCAGGAACGTTGTACTGTTGCTGATCGAAGTGCGAGCTGACGTTTTCCAGCGCGGAATGTGTGGGAGTAAGCCGCAAGGAAATGAGTAGTTCCATGGACGCCATCCGTTGCCTCCCCCCCCCCCCCCCCGTCCCTCTCCCCATCCTCCCCCTCCTCCCCCGACACATTTTCGTGTCGATACTCAGTAGAGATGCGTCTGAAATGTTTTCCTCGGTCATCCATCAGAAAGCATCGCGATTTTAAGCATGGAAATCGCGGTTCTGACCTCCATCTCTGAGGCGTTAAAAATTGGTGTAAAATATGGCGAAGGGTGGTATGGAGGTGAAACGAATTCCCGATCGAATGACTCGTGTACAATGGCGTTCGCCAGAATTGGATTTTGGTGCCAATGTGACCCACCGAACTTCCCACATGAACTTCTGATCTTTAGTCTCTTTTTCATATGTGCGGACACTTCGCTGGTATAAGCTTCGCCGAGGACGTCTGACGTCTTTGGCGCCACACTTTTGCACCTTTACAAAGCTAAGTTGTAGGTACCTTTTCAATACATTCTAAACTGCTTTAAAATGGGAGATAATTACGAGTATCCGATGATGTAACCGTTTAATTGTGTGGTGCAGTGTACTTGATGATGATGATAAAGTCCCATACTCTGTGACAGAGCGTAGGGGAACGATGCGGGAGACCCGCAGTGCCGCACTAGGCAAGGTCCTAGTGGAGGTGGTTTGCCATTGCCTTCCTCCGACCGTAATGGGGATGAATGATAATGATGATGATGACACAGCACCCAGTCATCTCGAGGTAGGTGAAAATCCATGTCCTCGTCGTCGGCCGATGTGGCCGAGCGGTTCTAGATGCTACAGTCTGGAACCGCGCGACCGCTACGGTCGCAGGTTCGAATCCTGCCTCGGGCATGGATGTATGTGATGTCCTTAGGTTGGTTATGTTTAAGTAGTTCTAAGTTCTAGGGGACTGATGACCAAAGTGCTCAGAGCCATTTGAACCATTTTGAACCTGACCCCGTCGGGAATCGAACACGGGACCCCGTGCTCGGAAAGCGCGAACGCTACCGCTAGACCACGAGCTGCCGGCAATGTACTTACAAGTCAACAAATATTGTCATATTCGCATGAGAAATTTGGTGCATTTTGTGAAAAAGATCTCTCTGCAACCAGGAAACGCCCCGACTTACATATCATTATCTCCATCTACATTTACATATATCTTCCGCAAGACACCGTATATTCGATAGTGGAAGGTACCTTGTACCACTACCAGTCAATTACTTTCCCTTTACAATCGCAAACAGCAAAAGCGAAAAACGATTGCCTGCGTATTAGCTCTAATCTATCTTAGCTTTGTCGTCCTTACGCGAAATGTAAGTTGGCGTCAGTAGAAGCTGCTTGTTCTCAAAGTTTTCTCAGTAGGGCAGCACACACATCCATATCCGAAGTAGGATTCGAACCTGCGATCGTAGCAGCAGCGCGGTTCCGAACTGAAGCGCCTAGAACCGCTCGGCCACAGAGGCCGGCTTTCTCAACAGTGTTCCTCGGAAACAACATCCGTGACACTCACGCCCCGGGCACAGAACATTCCAGCGCACTTTACACTTCTTAAATCTTCCCTACCAGTCGTATCTGGTAAGAATCCTATAACGAGCAGCAGTACTCTAGCCGAGGATGGACACGTGTAGATTACACAGCATCTTTCGAAGATTTGTTGCATCAACTAAGTGTTCTGTCGCTAGAGCGAAGACTTCGGTTGGTCGTTCCCACAAGATATTCTGTGTCATGTTCCCAGTGGAAGTTGGTCGTAGTTGTAAGCAACAGACGTTTGTTTAACTTACCATTGTTGTGGCATCTGTCTAAGGCAAGGGGTATGCAGTCCAGTCGCTTACATAATTGCGCAGTTTGGCCGCTATACCGTCAGCAGTGGGCTACATTGCTACGTGCTGGAGCACAATGCAGCGTTTCCACAGCGCCGCCATGATGAGTGGTGATTTCCTGCCGTACGAGTAACACCACCGACAGGAGCGAGTATACATGTTGCGGTCAAACCAGGTTTATAATTGGGACGCGTTTGCTCTAGTTAAAATTAATTTATACTGAATGAGTTTGTTACAGTCACAATTGTGTAGCTATAACTATAATATACTGCTATATATGTCTCAGTTTCAGACAGAACTAATTTTAGCTGGAGAAAATTGTTTTGGGGAAATAATTCCATCATAAGCTATTAAGTGCTATTAGAGATGTAAAAAATACACTGAAGAGCCGAAGAAACTGGTACACCTGCGTAACATCGTATAGCGCCCCATGAGCACTCAGATGTGCCGCAATACGACGTGGCATGGGCTCGACTAATGCTTGAAGTGTCCGCAGCTCGTGGTCGTGCGGTAGCGTTCCCGCTTCCTGCGCCCGGGTTCTCGGGTTCGATTCCCGGCGGGGTCAGGGATTTTCTCTGCCTCGTGATGACTGGGTGTTGTGTGATGTCCTTAGGTTAGTTAGGTTTAAGTAGTTCTAAGTTCTAGGGAACTGATGACCATAGATGTTAAGTCCCATAGTGCTCAGCGCCATTTTTGAATGCTTGAAGTAGAACTGGAGCGAATAGACACCATGAATCCTGCAGGGCTGTTGATAAATCCGTGACGAGGGAGTGGAGATCTCTTCTGAGCAGCACGTTGCAAGGCATTCCAGATATACTCCATAATGTACCTGTATGGGGAGTTTGGTAGCCAGCGGAAGGGTTTAAACTCAGAAGAATGTTCCTGGAGCAACTCTACAGCAATTCTGGACTTGTGGGTTGTCGCATTGTCGTGCTGGATTTGCCGAAGTCAGTCGGAATGCACAATGGACATAAATGGATACAGGCGGCCAGACAGAATACTTACGTAGTATCACCTGTCATTGTCGTATTTAAACATATCGGGGGTCCCATATCACTCCAACTGTCCATCCTCCTCACTTTTACAGAGCCTCCACCAGCTTGAACAGTCCCCTGCTGACACGCAGGGTCTATGTATTCATGAGATTGTCTCCATACAATCCGCTCGATGCAATGTGAAACCAGACTCGCCCTACGGCGCAACATGTTTCCGGTCAGAAACAGTCCAATGTCGGTGTTGAAGGGCCCTTAAAGCTTAGAGTAGTGCAGTCATCAAGGGTACACGAGTGGAGCTTCGGTTCCGAAAGCCCATATGAATATCGGTTCGTTGCATGTTTCCAACGCTGACACTTGTTGACGGCCAAGCATTGAAATCTGCAAAGTTTGTGGAAGGGCTGCACTTGTGGCACGTTGAACGTGTCTTTTCAGTCGTCGTTGGACCGTCCTTGCAGGATCTTTTTCGGGCCGAAGCTATATCGGAGATTTGATGTTTTCAAATGGTTTAAATGCTTCTGAGCACTATGGGAGGTCAGCAGTCCCCTAGAACTTAGAACTACTTAAACCTAACTAACCCAAGAACATCACAAACATCCCTGCCCGAGGCGGGATTCGAACCTGCGACGTAGCGGACGCGCGGTTCCAGACTGAAGTGCCTAGAACCGCTCGGCCACACCGGCCGGCTTTCATGTTTCACCGGATTCCTGATATTCACGGTACACCCCTGAAATTGTGGTACGGGAAAATGCCCACTTCATCGCTACCTCGGAGATGATTTGCCCCATAGCTCGTAATCTGACTGTAGCATCACGTTCAAACTCACTTAAGTCTTGACAACGTGCCATTTTAGCAGCAGTAACCGATCTAAGAACTGCGCCAGGCATTTGTTGTTTTATATAGGCGTTGCTGACCGCAGGGCCGTATTCTGCCAGTTTACATATCTCTGAATACGCATGCCTATACTAGTTTATTTGGTGCTTCATTGTATAACAGAATTTATTTAGTTGTCATGAGAGGAACTAAACATTTTATTTCCCAGGGTTAACACCGTATTTCTCATCTTGAAGATATTTTCTCTACATTGTTTCACAAATCCTTTGATGACATTTCTAGGCGATAAACCACAGCATTAACTGCAAACAATCTAAGAGGCCTGCTCGAATTTTGTTCAAGGTCGTTTATGTTCCCTGCAGATCACTATTACAAGGTCACGTTTTCGAAAGACGGAATTATCTCCCATTGCGATGTGTAAGTTTGTAATCCGGCACAAGTGTGGCACTCTGGAACTTCGCTCTCGGGCTTGGTGACACTTCCTGCAGGAAGCGCCGGCATGGCTACCGTCGACGTGTCGGACGATGGGAACACCGACTTACCCACACTTCGACGCCTCTGCAATGGAAGGCAGGACCACAACGACAGCTCTGAAATGACGTCGTTTTCTTATATGTGGCCGAGTAAAGCATGTCAGACACACCGCTGCTCAAAATCGACACCAAAAGACCACAGTGGGTTGCATAAGGGCGTCAGTAAAACCAACTGTTCCCTTTGTGCCCTTATTCCCAGATATTTCGAAGTGTGACGAGAAACCAGACGACTTTCTCGACATTGTTTGACACGGCTGACGCCACCGCAAGTGTCAACCCTTCTATTCTACATCTACATTGATATTCACAATAAAGTGCCTGGCAGTGGGTTCAATGAACCACCTTCAAGCTGTCTCTCTACCCTTCCACTCTCAAACGGCGCCCGGGAAAAACGAGCACTTAAATTTTTCTGTGCGAGCCCTGATTTCTGTTATTTTATCGTGATGATCATTTCTCCCTATTCAGATGGGTGCCAACAGAATGTTTTCGCAATCGGAGGAGAAAACTGGTGATTGAAATTTCATGAGAAGAGCCCGTCGCAACGAAAAAGGCCTTTGTTTTAATGATGGCCACTCCAATTCACGTGTCATGTCTGTGACACTATCTCCCGTATTTCGCGATAATACAAAACGAGCTGCCCTTCTTTGCCCTTCTTCGATGTCAACCGTCAGTCCCACCTGATGCCGATCCCACACCGCACAGCGATACTGCAGAATACGGCGGATAAGCGTCCTTAGTAGACCTCTTGCACCTTCTAAGTATTCTGCCAATGAATCGCAGGCTTTGGTTTGCTCTACCCACAATATTATCTATGTGATCTGTTGTGTCACCGCCAGACACCACACTTGCTAAGTGGTAGCTTTAAATCGGCTGCGGTCCATTAGTACATGTCGGACCCGCGTGTCGCCACTGTCAGTGATCGCAGACCGAGCGCCACCACAACGCAGGTCTCGAGAGACGGACTAGCACTCGCCCCAGTTGTACGGACGACGTAGCTAGCGATTACACTGACGAAGCCTCGCTCCTTTGCCGAGCAGATAGTTAGAATAGCCTTCAGCTAAGTCCATGGCTACGACCTAGCAAGGCGCCATTAGCCTTACATAGCTTGTATCTAAAGAGTCTCACTTGTATCGTCAAGAGCGATGTATACAACAAGGATGGATTAAAGTTAAGTATTCCAGAAGCTACGTACTTTTCTTTATAGCATTCATTACGTATCCTGTTACAGACCTATCTCTTGCCTGCGTGAACTAAACGCGTGCCTTTCGGCTACTTCCGTGGCGTGGCTGTCTTGCTACGCCACAACATAATCATTCCAATTTAGGTTACTTGTAATAGCAATCCCCAAGTATTTAGTTGAATTTATCGCTTTCAGATTTGTGTGACTTGTCGCTTAATCGAAATTTAGTTGATTTCATGTAGTACTCATGTGAATAACTTCACACTTTTCCTTATTCAGGGTCAATTGCCACTTTTCCCATCGTACAGATATCTAAATCATTTTGCAAGTAGTTCTGATCATCTGATGACTTTACAAGACGGTAAATTACAGCATCATCTGCAAACTGTCTAAGACGGCTACCGAGATTGTCTCCTACGTCTTTAATATAGATCAGGAACAATAGAGCGCTATAACACTTCCTTGGGGAACGCCGGATATTACTTCTGTTTTACTCGATGACTTTCCGTCTGTTACTACGAACTGTGACCTTTTTGACAGGAAATCACGAATCCAGTGGCTTAACTGATATACTTAAGGATATTGAAGGCCAATAAGTATACCGAACGTCATCGACCCCAATTCCAGTGCCGCAATTTTTGCCCTGGTGTACATTGTGATCTACAAGGAATCATGGATCAAAACAGTTCGACGAAATGTAAACGCTGTCTGAAGTAGCAAAGGGGCCTATGCTGTTTCTGCCCTCCTGTTTCGCTCCCGCTCTGCCTGGGCGAGGCGGAGGGAGGGAGGTGGGGTTAAGGTTGCGACATCAAAACACAATATGTAAGGCTGCTTACGACACAGTATAATTAAGAAGGTGGTTCTGCATGGAGCCGGCCGCGGTGGTCTAGCGGTTCAGGCGCTCAGTCCGGAACCGCGCGACTGCTACGGTCGCAGGTTCGAATCCTGCCTCGGGCATGGATGTGTGTGATGTCTTTAGGTTAGTTAGGTTTCAGTAGTTCTAAGTTCTAGGGGACTGATGACCACAGATGTTAAGTCCCATAGTGCTCAGAACCATTTGAACCATTTTTTACTGCATGGAAATTAGGAAAAGGAAATTTATGGTACAGTGTGACTATAAGAATAGATTAATTGGTAGCATCCATCCTGATTCGTCAAGAGAATGATAGCTTGGAAGTGTGTGTGAAGGAGACGGGGCTTAAAAATTATAGAGGAAGGTCAAGGCTCGAGTACAATAATGTTGCATACTGCGAGTTACTCTTGTTATAGTAAGAAGTCATCTAATACAATGTGTCCCACTTAAAACCAGTATCTCTAGTCAAATTGTTTGTGAAGTGGCAACAATCTTGAGAGTTGGTTGCACTGCACTTTATCAGAAAGTTGACTGCACCTGTGTGGCCGTGAACCAGTTGTTGTGAGAAGCTCGTATTGTTGAGTTGTTACAGAAACGAGCAGTTTTTCATTAGAGCAGCAAAATGGTTCAAATGGCTCTGAGCACTATGGGACTTAACTTCTGAGGTCATCAGTCCCCTAGAACTTAGAACTACTTAAACCTAACTAACCTAAGGACATCACGCACACCCATGCCCGAGGCAGGATTTGAACCTGCGACCGTAGCGGTCGCGCGGTTCCAGACTGTAGCGCCTAGAAAAGCTCGGCCACCACGACCGGCGGGATAGCAAACTTATATTGTGGATTGTTACATAAAGATATGGCCTACCACCAAATGTAAGGAACTGTTTCTAGCGAAGTATATTGGTAGAAAACATCTATTCTAAAGAGCTGTAGGTTACTTTCAGAATATGCAGAGGAACAGGCAACTGACAGTGGGATCAAATGGACTTAGGTTGCTGTAGTTACGCAATTAAGAGAGCTGCGTTGGAGCGTGGAGGGCTGAGTCAAACCGGTCTTCCGACTGAAGACAACAACGCAAGGTCGTTTCCACTGAGTTCAAAAAAATGGTTCAAGCACTATGGGAGCACTATGGGACTAAGCATCTGAGGTCATCAGTCCTCTAAAACTTAGAACTACTTAAACGTAACTAACCTTAGGACATCACACACATCCATACCCGAAGCAGGATTCGAACCTGCGACTGCAGCAGCAGCGGCGCGGATCCGGACTGGAGTGCCGAGAACTACCCGGCCACAGCGGTCGGCTCCACTGAGCTATTTCATAATGTTGGAGCCCGGTTCATCCTCCTAAAATCGACCAGCGTGTACTCTCTCTGTTTATCTGAATCCTAAGGAAATGCAGTTCGATAACGAAGTAGTTTACAGTACACTTGTTCGCCCACTGCTTGAATACTGCTCACCGGTGTGGGATCCGTACCAGATAGGGTTGATAGAAGAAATAGAGAAGATCCAACGGAGAGCAGCGCGCTTCGTTACAGGATCATTTAGTAATCGCGAAAGCGTTACAGAGATGATAGATAAACTCCAGTGGAAGACTCTGCAAGAGAGACGCTCAGTAGCTCGGTACGGGCTTTTGTTGGAGTTTCGAGAACATACCTACACCGACGAGTCAAGTAGTATATGGCTTCGTCCTACGTATATGTCGCGAAGAGACCATGAGTATAATAGCCGTGGCGCCCGTTACTGGCGCGCCAGTCCCTTGGATGTCCATTATCGATCCTTCGATGTTTCGTATCTTTGCTTGCCTTGTTTATTTTCCGCATTCGCAGGGCGAGTGGCAGTTGACGTTTGCTCGGGCTTGCTGAGACGACGCGAGGTACGAGGTGGGAAGCGACCACGTATATGTGGAGTTGGTTGTACGCGGTCTGCCGGTTCAGCATGGAGGATATGTGTTGGCTGCCTGCCTGTCTGCTCTCCGGATTTTGCTCGCCGTGCCTTGCGACCGCCTAGCTTGGGTTGCTGCCTGGTGTATCCTACACGAGCCATACCGGACGTCCAGCAGAAGCCAGCAGAAGTTAAGCAGCCTTGTGTTTCTTTAACGAAAAGGAGCAAATGTGTAAGACCTTTTGTGACCAGTTTTGGTGGCCTCTTAAGTGTGGCCTTCGCGTTTACACTGCCTTTGAGGAGAGCTAATTGTTTTAAATTTAAATAGTTGGGGTTCCCTGTCCTTTATAATCTTTTGGGGATTTTATTTGAATTTTCTCTTCGGGATTCCTTCCTTGTGCTTGGTTAAATGTTTACTTGTATAGCGGGAAGTGACTCCTGGTTAAAACTCGGGGAAGGTGTTTGATGTTACTGCCGCTTCCGGCATTTGTCTTTTCAATTAAGTGTTGCCATCCCGTCGAGCGACCTGATGTCACTCCTCGTTAATTAATGCTGATTTATGTGTACTCAATTTTGAATTGTCCATTTGAATTAATATTTTGGAGCGCAGTATAGCACTAAGGCAACATCATTGTATACCACCTTGTGCCCTGGTCTAGTACCTTAATTTTCAGTGGCACGAGTTAGCTCCACTACCGGTTTTACTGATGTGCTCCCTTCAAAATCTTGTCATGCATAAGTTTGCCTCATGTGTGTCTGGAAACACAGAGACTTCAGTGCTAATCAGTTAATGGAAACTTCATTTTGGCTTCGCTTCCACTGAAGAGTTTGATTGGAGCGTAGTGTGTTTAATTTTTATTCATTTAATTACTGTAAATTTGTTTATTTAACGGGGAGCAAGACATTTACAGACTGTGACTTCAGTGCTAGTCAGTTAATGGAATCTTCATTTTGGCTTGGCTTCCACTGAAGAATTTGAGTGGAGCGTAGTGTGTTTGATTTGTTATTCATTTAATTACTGTATATTTTTTTATTTAATGTGGAGCAAGACATTTAAAGACTGTTGGTATTAACTCCCCTAGTTGCGGGGTGTTGCTAATTCGTTCCAAATGGTTCAAATGGCTCTGAGCACTATGGGACTTAACTACAACGTAGAACTACTTAAACCTAACTAACCTAAGGACATCACACACATCCATGCCCGAGGCAGGATTCGAACCTGCGACCGTAGCAGCCGCGCGGTTCCGGACTGAGCGCCTAGAACCGCTAGATCACCGCGGCCGTCTCGTTCCAAATGGCCTACTACTTATTCAATGGCAAGACTGTTGATTAGTTGGTTACTGTGAGTATAAATTCACGCTATTTATTTGTTACCGAAATTGTTGAAGTGTCTGTGTCGTGATTCAGTCACTAGCTACGAGCTTGAGCTAAATTGATATAAACCTTACATTGCCTCCTTAAAATTTATTGCCAGCAGAAACCCTTAAGAGAACTAGGTTTTGTCACTGCTTATATTAACCTTTACCGGGAGCAATATTTCACGTAGTTAAATTTTGTCTTAAAATGTGTATTTCTCTGATGTAATAAGCGAGTGATAAAAGAAAAAGCAAAGGGGAAAAAAGCAAAGGGGCTTCGTCCTTCCGATTGTGTCCGGTTTGTGACACGTATCAGATAAAATCAGAGAGATTAGAGCCCACGCAGAGGCATACTGACAATCTTTCTTTCCACGAACAATACGAGACTAGAATAGAAGGGAGAACCGATAGAAGTATTCAACGTACCCTCCGCCACACATCGTCAGGTGGCTTGAGGAATATGGATGTAGATGCAGTTGAATTGAGGCTCTGCCGTATACCACCCTCTCTGCCTCCCAGTGCGTCCTTCTGACATCAGTATGACGAGCAAATGAGCGGAAAAGCGCGCACTCGGAGCTGGTCGTAATACTCGAAGCTCTCCACGTGAGTCGTTCGAGTGGCTGCGCACAGCGGTTGGTCGTCGCGGCTGTGGGAATCCGGCGAGCGGATAAGCTGGCGGGGCTTCTGAGTTGGGCGCACTTCTACGCCTCGCTAATCTGCCTAAGTGGGCCGGCGGAGTCCCCGCTAATGCCACACATGCTGACACGTGCGTGCGCTTTCCTCGTTGCCTCGTGGGTTGCCTTTTAGCGCTCCTCCAGAGTTCGCATTGGCGACGACCCCGAGCGTTCTGCAGTGGAAAACGCACAGCGAGCTGTGTTTGATTCCTTTTTTTTTATTATTTTCATTCCATGCAAATAATTTCTGTATTCCGCTCTGTTGTAGGGTACGTTTTAGCAACGATGTTTTTCTACGCATCAGCGAACCACAACACTTCATAGGCGTAAAAGTCATTATGCCAGTTCTACCAACCAACCTACGACTAAGAGAACTAATGAGTATCCTTTCAAAGTTGACATTAGTTACTGCGCAATCGACTGTATACAGTACTGATATCTCGTCTGGAAGAGGTTCGACGTCAGGCATAAGGGGCAGTCAAATCAATGCGAGACAGTTATAAAAAATGACCAGTCGCGAGAAAGACTCGCGCACAGAAGGCTCCGTACAAACTTACGTACGTAGACAGTTTGTCCATTCCGGGAACCGAGGATCCTGACTATTTTTGGCTGTTGCCTGGATTCATACTGACAAAACATGTTTCAGGAATTCCATGACTTTGGAGAATATGTTTTAATTTCAAGATTCAAGTCGGATAACAAACGAGAAAAGGAATAATTTTAGCCTATGATGCAATCATGAATTAACAATGTTCGTTTTTTTTTTCTTCTCTTCGACTGTGAAACCTCCCTTCTTGCCGAATTCCTTAATTCTAGTTCAACGAAAGGTACATTATAAGTTTTAATGAGCGATATATGAAGATAGTAACTGTTCTCGAAAGAAAAGATACCATTGATGACCGAGGAGCTTCTCTAGATTGAATGATAATTAATTGAAATCCTCAGCTGCCGACAGGTGTTGTTGATATACCTCGATGGGGACAGCTGAAAATGTGTGCCCCGACAGGGACTGGACTCGAACCCGAGATCTCCTGCTTACATGGCAGACGCTCTATCCATCCGAGCCACCGAGGACACAGATGAATGGCACGACTACAGGGACTTAGCCCTTGCACGCTTCCCGTGAGACCCACATTCCCAACGGTCCACAATCTACATACGTAGTGTAGGTCTACCTAATAGATATTTGCGCACAGGTTGGCGGAACTCTTACAGGAATCGTCACTTTAGTGGGCGCGAGTAATTAGTGGATGGGCTAATATCTATTAGGCACATAGATTGTGGACATTTGGGAATGTGGGACTCAGGGGAAGCGTGCAAGGGATAAGTCCCTGCAGTCGTGCTATTCATCTGTGTCCTTGGTGGCTCAGATGGATCGCCGGCACGGTAGCTCAGCGTGTTCGGTCAGAGGGTTAGCTACGCTCTGTAATTAAAGAACTGAGTGAACGGATCAACGACCAACCTGAGCGAGTGTCATCGGACGTCTGCCACGAACAAATTCAACGAACGATATGGAACAAAATACGATCAACAAAAAAAATAAAAATAGATAGAGCGTCTGTCATGTAAGCAGGAGATCCAAGGTTCGATTCCCGCCCGGCGCACACGTTTTCAGCTGTCCCCATCGAGATATATCAACACCACCTATCGGCAGCTGAGGGCTTCAATTAATTATCATTTAATGAGGGAGTTTGCAAGTGTCGAAATATGTGACATAAATGGCCGTATGTTTTGCTTGCACTGACTTCGAAGCTAACGTTTGCTATGCCGCCAACGTTCGCACGTCTATCTGTTCTTGACGAAACGGGACCTTAACAGACTCACGGACAGACAGTCTGTTAACAAATAACAAAAACTCATTTTTATAACTGCATACTAACATTTTCCGGATTTTTACTATTAGTTCTACTTGCTTCTCCGCAAATTTCATGGTTCTAGGTCAACGACAGGTAACCTGTATGTTTTCATGAGTTTGAAAGTGTCAAAGTCTATGACATAAATGGCCGTATCCTTAGATTTCATTAAGTTAGCACACTGGACTCGCATTCGGGAGGACGACGGTTCAATCCCGTCTCCGGCCATCCTGATTTAGGTTTTCCGTGATTTTCCTAAATCGTTTCAGGCAAATGCCGGGATGGTTCCTTTGAAAGGGCACGGCCGATTTCCTTCCCAATCCTTCCCTACCCCGAGCTTGCGCTCCGTCTCTAATGACCTCGTTGTCGACGGGACGTTAAACACTAACCACCACCACCACCACCATTAAGTAAGATGAATCCTATTTTACATAGCCATGGAACGGTAGATCTCAGTATGTGACATAAATTTCAACTTGATATGTCTACCCATTCCTGAGAAAAAGGACTTTTAACAGTGGGACAGAGACAAGACAGACAGACAGACGGACAAAGAAGTCATCCTATAAGGCTTCCGTTTTTACCGTTTGAGCTACAGCATTATAAAAAGAAAGCAGACTGTTTTATAATCAACGTAGTTGTTATATACACTCCTGGAAATTGAAATAAGAACATCGTGAATTCATTGTCCCAGGAAGGGGAAACTTTATTGACACATTCCTGGGGTCAGATACATCACATGATCACACTGACAGAACCACAGGCACATAGACACAGGCAACAGAGCATGCACAATGTCGGCATTAGTACAGTGTATATCCACCTTTCGCAGCAATGCAGGCTGCTATTCTCCCATGGAGACGATCGTAAAGATGCTGAATGTAGTCCTTTGGAACGGCTTGCCATGCCATTTCCACCTGGCGCCTCAGTTGGACCAGCGTTCGTGCTGGACGTGCAGACCGCGTGAGACGACGCTTCATCCAGTCCCAAACATGCTCAATGGGGGACAGATCCGGAGATCTTGCTGGCCAGGGTAGTTGACTTACACCTTCTAGAGCACGTTGGGTGGCACGGGATACATGCGGACGTGCATTGTCCTGTTGGAACAGCAAGTTCCCTTGCCGGTCTAGGAATGGTAGAACGATGGGTTCGATGACGGTTTGGATGTACCGTGCACTATTCAGTGTCCCCTCGACGATCACCAGTGGTGTACGGCCAGTGTAGGAGATCGCTCCCCACACCATGATACCGGGGTTGGCCCTGTGTGCCTCGGTCGTATGCAGTCCCGATTGTGGCGCTCACCTGCACGGCGCCAAACACGCATACGACCATCATTGGCACCAAGGCAGAAGCGACTCTCATCGCTGAAGACGATACGTCTCCATTCGTCCCTCCATTCACGCCTGTCGCGACACCACAGCAGGCGGGCTGCACGATGTTGGGGCGTGAGCGGAAGACGGCCTAACGGTGTGCGGGACCGCAGCCCAGCTTCATGGAGACGGTTGCGAATGGTCCTCGCCGATACCCCAGGAGCAACAGTGTCCCTAATTTGCTGGGAAGTGGCGGTGCGGTCCCCTACGGCACTGCGTAGGATCCTACGGTCTTGGCGTGCATCCGTGCGTCGCTGCGGTCCGGTCCCAGGTCGACGGGCACGTGCACCTTCCGCCGACCACTGGCGACAACATCGATGTACTGTGGAGACCTCACGCCCCAAATGTTGAGCAATTCGGCGGTACGTCCACCCGGCCTCCCGCATGCCCACTATACGCCCTCGCTCAAAGTCCGTCAACTGCACATACGGTTCACGTCCACGCTGTCGCGGCATGCTACCAGTGTTAAAGACTGCGATGGAGCTCCGTATGCCACGGCAAACTGGCTGACACTGACGGCGGCGGTGCACAAATGCTGCGCAGCTAGCGCCATTCGACGGCCAACACCGCGGTTCCTGGTGTGTCCGCTGTGCCGTGCGTGTGATCATTGCTTGTACAGCCCTCTCGCAGTGTCCGTAGCAAGTATGGTGGGTCTGACACACCGGTGTCAATGTGTTCTTTTTTCCATTTCCAGGAGTGTATTTACGTAACACCATAGCTGTATTTTCAAAGTATTTTTTAGTCAGCGACTAGCTTCAACGCCACATTTCCGGTATCTTCAGGTTCTACTATTAACCAAGTAAGTACTTACCGTCATTGGCCTGTGTGTCATACGAGCCATACACTAACCAGGTGTGTGGACCACTGTTTATCAGGGTCACTGTAACAATTTTGGAATGCAGACTCCTGACGAATAATGCTCCACGACACCTACTTATTGTATTCGTCCCATGAAACGTGCGCCAATGACTGGAAGTACTTACTTGATTAACAGCAGGAAATGAAGATGACGCAAATGCAGCGCTTAAGCAAAGTCATCTGAATAATAAATTGAAAATACTGCTGTTGTGCTCCATTTCCATTACTTACACTGGCAGCCGTTGTCCCACGGCCACTACAATGAAGGAATTTCAGAAGTTAATAAGCTTATCGCACTGTGCGTTGCGGCGGTGCGGTTCCTTCCGTCCCTTTACGACGAACCTGTACCTACCTGTGAACATTGCCTCAGCAAATCATCAGTAGGGAAGCCGTGCGAAACCTACTGTACTTCGACGTGAATCTGGCTGCAAGTCACTAATCTACGTTTCGGGAGAAAGTTTTCACACGAAATGAAAGGTTGGAAATTTTGTCCTTAATTAATATATTCTGAAACTTAGGTGAACAAGTACCACTGCCAAGCCCGTGCTAGTCTTAACACAGTCACTCACAATCCCTTTCACTCACGTTAGCAAGTTTTTGGTGTTGCATTTCCCGGAAACGTAATAGCTACAAAAATACGGATTGTGTTTGATTGAGAATGCTCGCCAAATATTAAGTCTGTCGGTACCTAATGCAGTCACAGTTTTTAGCCACCGACTTGCTCAATACGCCACAAGGAATTTAAGTCTTTTCTCGTCACAAAATTCACTTAAAAATTCCGAAATTTCTACACACTCATCGGAATAATTACGCCGTCACTTTACAACACTTTTGATGTATGAAACACTGCTAGATCCGCAACTTATCATTTCTATCGGAACTATTACTACACACGTCCGAACTGTTTCATGGCTAGGCTTCGACTCCTTCTTTAGAATACTCTCAGTCTTCTCTACCAGCAGAGAAAGGCGCGCGAAAAATATTGCTTTACCATTGGTCAGTTTACTCAACAGCCAATAGCAAAACAACACTCTCCCGCGTCAGTCCGCGCTTTTCATCAGTAACCAATGGCAAAATATTAAACGTAACGATTGCACTTTTTACCGACGTAATTATCTAATACGCTGAAGTTTTGTTTATGTATAAAGTTATTTGCTATTGTTATTTATACCTGAATTGGCTTTCCCTTTACCATAAACTTACTCTACAAATCTATTCTACAAAAATCCCCTTTGTCCACATCCATAGTTCTTCGAAATGTTCCCACATTGAATCCCACTACATAACTCGTTAAACAATTATCTTCATATTAACCTTGAACCACACTCACGCATCATTCATACTGCTAAAACACATTTATAACAGTTTACATATACAAAAAGACATAATAACAATTTATGAAAATAAAAAGTTTACGAAAAACATTCTATTACTTTAGTGCACTCTAGTGAGCACAATCGAAACTAAATCACAATCCCCTATCCAATACTGTCCTGTCGGCTGATACCTAAACTACGTGCGTGTCCAGTGTCGCGTCACCATCTGCCACTATCCAGCTCTGAGACACATCTCCCACTTAACCGCCTCCAAGGCAGGATCGGTATACGGCGCTACGCCTCAGTGTGAAGACTGTCAATGCCGTCACGGAGAAATATTGTCGTTTGCCTACAGAGCTGTGATTGCACCACGACGGGCACGCCATCGTCCGAAGAAAATTGACGGCCACGAATTTAAATCGCATAGGGAGAGATCGGAACTGTATGGAGGATGTGTAAGGGCTTCAAAGCGGAACTTCTGCAGCGTAGCGTAAACGTCCAGGAATGTTGGCGGAAGGCATCATTCTGCTGCAGGATAATGCCCGCCGACATGTTGCAACGGTTCTTTCCATTACGACACAGAAGTTTCGCTGGGAAGATCTTACACATCCTCCATACAGTATCAATCTCTCCCGATGGTATTTTCGAGGGTTTGGAGCCCTGAAGAAATTCGTGGCTGTCAGTTTGATTCGTATAATGAGGTGCACGCCTGGATACGATCATTGTTCTGTAGGCAGACTGAAACAGTTTTACAGGAAGATATTGCCTCAAGAGCTAGAATAAATGTACACTACTGGCCATTAAAATTGCTACACCACGAAGATGACATGCTACAGACGCAAAATTTAACCGACAGGAAGAGGATGCTGTCATATGCAAATGATTAGCTTTTCAGAGCAGCCGGCCGCGGTGGTCGTGCGGTTCTAGGCGCTGACGTCCGGAACCGCGGGACTGCTACGGTCGCAGGTTCGAATCCTGCCTCGGGCATGGATGTCTGTGATGATGTCCTTAGCTTAGTTAGGTTTAAGTAGTTCTAAGTTCTAGGGGACTTATGACCTAAGATGTTAAGTCCCATAGTGCTCAGAGCCATTTGAACCATTTGAACTTTTCAGAGCATTCACACTACGTTGGCGCCGGTGGCGACACCTACAATTTGCTGACATGAGGAACATTTCCAACCGATTTCTCATACACAGACAGCAGTTGACCGGCGTTGCCTGGTGAAACATTGTTGCGGTGACTGGTCTAAGGAGGAGAAATGCGTACCATCACGTTTCCGACCTTGATTAAGGTCGGATAGTAGCCTATCGCGATTGCGGTTTATCGTATCGCGACATTGCTGCTCGCGTTGGTCGAGATCCAATGGCTGTTAGCAGAATATGGAATCGCTGGGTTCAGGAAGGTAATACGGAACGCCGTGCTGAATCCCAACGGCCCCGTATCACTAGCAGTCGAGATGACAGGCATCTTACCCGCATGGATGTAACGGATCGTGCAGCCACGTCTCGATCTCTGAGTCAACAGATGGGGACGTTTGCAAGACACCAACCATCTGCACTAACAGTTCGACAACGTTTGCAACAGCATGGACTATAAGCTCGGAGACCATGGCTGCGGTTACCCTTGACGCTGCATCACAGACAAGAGCGCCTTTCATGGTGTACTCAACGACGAACCTGGGTGCACGAATGGCAAAACGTCATCATTCGATCCCTGCGAAACCCTACATTTCAGCAGGATAATGCACGACCGCTCGTTGCAGGTCCTGTACGGGCCTTTCTGGGGACAGAAAATGTTCAACTGCTGCCCTGGGCAGCACATTCTCCTGATCTCTCATCAACTGAAAACGTCTGGTCAATGGTGGTCGAGCAACTGGCTCGTAACAATACGCCAGTCACTACTCTTGATGAACTGTGGTATCGTGTTGAAGCTGCATGGGCAGCTGTACCTGTATACGACATCCAAACTCTGTTTGACTCATTGCCCAGGCGTATCAAGGCCGTTATTACGGCATTTCTTCTTGGTGTTGCAATTTTAATGGCCTGTACTGTATAAACAGATGTGCCGATTCCTTTTGAAACAATAAGATGTACATTTACTTTTTTCCATCTTTTCTCTTGACTGGACCTTATACAATACGTGACAAGTATCACTCAGGGTGAATATCCAAATTCTTATGCTAAGCACTTCCATGAAATTCTTCTAACAGGGTTACCGCACTTAGTCGTCGCCACCGATCTCGCCCAAATTACAAGTATATGAAGAGCACACTCCGTCTTCAGGCCACAGGTGGCCCATCGGGACCATCCGACCGCCGTGTCATCCTCGGTGGAGGATGCGGATAGGAGGGGCATGTGGTCAGCACACCGCTCTCCCGGTCGTTATGATGGTATTCTGTGACCGGAGCCGCTACTATTCGGTCGAGTAGCTCCTCAGTGGGCATCACGAGGCTGAGTGCACCCAGTTAAATGGCAACAGCGCATGGCAGCTGGATGGTCACCCATCCAACTGCCGGCCACGCCCGACAGCGCTTAACTTCTGTGATCTCACGGGAACCGGTGTATCCACTGCGGCAAGGCCGTTGCCACCAAGTATATGAAGAACTTGGCCGGAAATGTAATTGACGGAAGTGGGATCTCCAGGTGGCCAAGAGCTTAGAAAAAAAAAAAAAAACATTTTCGTCGTGGTGGGGCGAGATAAGAGCTATTTGTGTTACCGCCGTTTCTATGCAGCGGTTGGCACCACAGGGAGAGTGTACAACAGCAATACGACAGTAGCGTGGTCAAATCTCAATGCGGAAACACTTCAATATATCATATTTTTACGGTACTTGCACTGCAAAGAAACCGAAAGAATATTCTCTATATTGTATTCATTAACGTTTTCATAAAAGGCATGTAAACGACCAGCAACGGAAAACATGGGATTGTAAATAAATTTCCAGGAAGGGATTCTAGCGCAAACACGACAACTTCGTTTCTAATATTAGATACTTTTATTATTTCACAGTTGAAATTCTTCCAATCCATATGTGGCATAGAGCAAACCAGTGCTTAACAGTATTGGTTAAAAGCAGTATTGGTAGCAAATTTTATTTTTTTATTTTTCAAAGACGCGTTTCGCCTTATTTAGGAATCTACAGGTAACTCGCTCCTGTCAACGGGAACGCGTTATGCAGATCTTGGTGTCAGTCGCGATCATCTAGAGAAGTTTTTACTGAGTTTAACGAAAGCGATGTTGGCCTGATATATTCGACGATGCCCTTTGGCTACACTGACTAAAGGAATCTTCTAAGAAATACCAAATTAAAATAACCTGAAGATACCTAAATAAGGCGAAACGCAACGTTGAAAAATAAAACACTAAAATTTGCAACCAAGACTGTATTTAACCAATACTATTTCACAGTTGATGATTTATACATGCTGGGTGAATATCATAGAAACAGGGTATACACTGAGTTTCTCGTCGTCTTGAATATGCCATAAATGCCACACTTTTACAATTACGTGCTTGTTTTAAAGTCTTTATAGAAAAATATACTTGGTTTACATTCACTGAGGATCTCCCTCTCATTGTACAGTTTGGCAGTAAACCTTACTAACGCCTCATTTCACCAATTATTATCGAGGATAGCACGCGATATACAGTGAAATGTTTGTTTATTCAGTCTACTCAGCATGTGATTTCGTTCTCTCCCTCGATGAGTTCTGAGCGGTTTTAAAGCTTGTTGATCAAATTATTTATGTAAATAAAAACAGACATTGCAGCATCACATTGGGGACGTGCATCTGGCGGGAATTATTTTAACACTCCAAAACACTGTAAAAAACCTCGAAGTATAAATGAGGATTTGTTTGTCCTCCCCATGAGTCAGTTAACAGAAGACATTTGTCGTTCTGCATGTAGAATTCCACATCGGTCATCCTTTACATGACTTTTTCTAGAAAATATTAATAAATTCAGTCGTATCATTTTGCATTACATGTGATGTACGTGATGTAAAAATGGGAAATAAAATGTTTCCACATAGGCACTTGACACGACGACCCTCGTATTAGCGTTCTGCACTCTCTCCAGTGTGCTAACCACTGCGTGCAAATTAGACTACCATAGATGGTTCATACCTCACACGAATCTCTTCAAAAGTGCTGTTTTTCCTAAATTCTTGGTCATCTTGAACTCTCGCTTCTGTCATTTTCATTTGTTGCCAAGCCCAGCGTATGTACCACAAATTTGGGCGAAGTCGGCGACGAGCAGTAGGTTCGATCCTCTCCAAAGTTAATTCACAAAGTGATGAACTGGTGGACGATCGACAGCAGTCAAAAAGCGGAGCCCTCGTAACTAGAAGGCTGGAATTGGAACTCAGCTGCATAGGTAGATCCTCCGATTTCCCCTACAGTCAACTCTCTCTCTCTCTCTCTCTCTCTCTCTCTCTCTCTCTCTCTCTCTCTCTTTCTCTCTCTTTTTTTTAGGCCGTGCGATCCACTGAGATACCAGGCCGACGTCATCACAGCTTAGACCGTATGTCACCTGGCTGCTTAGCGCCTACCGCGTAGGCAACCAAGATGACATTGCTGTATTGAGTGAACTCTCTCTGTCCCATGCACACATCTAACAAAGGGACCGTGCCTATACGTCATCACCGGTATCATCCAAATCGATGGTGCGTGCAGGGCTTCACCAGAAATCGAAGTAACAGAAGTGGGAGCTCCAGATGGCGAAGCATCGACAAAAATCACCATTTTTGCCACAGGCCGGTGGCTAGGCATGGGCCTTTTGTGCTCACGTGGTTTCCACACAGCTGTTAGCGCAGCGGAAAGAGTACGGAATTCATCGAGGACTTACGCGAATACTATTTTATTAATTTTTTTCAATTTATACGTCACTTTTTTACATTATGCCCCTGCCTTACGTGCAGGGGCACTCCTGGGAAGGACAAATAAACTCAAATTAGTTTTTCAAGATGAAGAATGATTGTCGTCATGTAGAATTAGATACCCCTGCCAGTTTTCTAAAACACGCGATCGACAGAGAATCACTTCCATCAAAATACATTCCGTTGCCAATATTTGTTGAAATGATGCGTTACACTTGGTTTGTTGCGACACTGTGAGATGACAGAGTACCTTTTATGAATGTAAACCAAGTTTGTCTTCGTGAAATCTTCTCGGGTGATCAGCCGAGTAAAGGCGTCGTCTTCTCGCAACGTTTCGAAGGGTTTCGTACCCATCATCTTCAAGCGAAGATGATGGGTACGAAACCCTTCGAAACGTTGCGAGAAGACGACACCTTTACTCGGCTGATCACCCGAGAAGATTTCACGAATGGAATACGCCGAGAAAGTCTCAAATCACATTCAAGTTTGTCTTTCTACAGAAACTCTAAATGCATGATACAACCGAAAAAATGCAGCGTCTATAACATGTGGAAGATGCCATTAAAATTACAGCTTCTGCCGTTTTACGGGGAATGTCATTGCAGCACGTGTAAATCATCACCTTTAAAATAATAAAAATACGTAATGTTATGTACGAAGTGCTTGTGTATACCTCATTGCCCCTCGCTGGAAATTTACTTGCAATAGAAATTTTCGGTGACATTCTCTCTTCTTGCCTTTTCTTAGCAAGGAGAACATAATGAGCATTCCTTTCGATTATTAGCTATAAGTCAAAATTTTAAACATGGCTGAGCAGCAACTGTTGAAGATATTCACCGTAAATGATAACAGAAAAACAGTTGCAGAATAAAGATTTACTGAAATCCGTGACCACGGTTTCGGTATATCTAAATATACCTTCATCAGAAGCACAATTACTAAAGCTACAGCCTGCAGTGTTTTATGCATTTCCACTGCAGGATGTGGTTTTAATATTTGTGCTTCGGATAAAGGAATATTTAGATATACCGAAACCGTGGTCAAGGATTTCAGTAAATATTTATTCTGAAAGTGTTTGGCTGTTATCATCTACCGTGAATAAGCTATAAATTGAAATTAAGAATCGAAAGGATGTGTTTCCGCATAGAGACGCGACTCCACGATCCTCAGCTTACCAGTCTGTATTCTTTAGTACGCGCTAATTGCTGCATGGATACGGTGTTACCGTAAATGGTGCACGGAGTCTGTTAATAAGCAAGTGTTCTCGTCTACTAATTATATCGATGTGCAGCTGACTTTACTCAAGCCCGCTTAAGCAGACACCGGTACATACATTGTGCAACACTACACTCTATCTTTACTTTGAAGATATTCTGGAGTAGCTAAGCCAATAAACTCGGTTTTTTCCTACGGCCATTTCCAAATATATGGGATAAAGAAACTACATCATAGATACGTTCACTCAGACAGGGACTGAAAGTGCCACGCCACCTGAAAAGGATGACGTAAGAGCTTAACAGGTGCCGAGTGTCATTCTGCAGCGTAACTTACAAAACATCTACAAAATTTTTGCTGTTATACAATAGCGTCTCTTCACAGACATCTTAATTCTGCAGAAATTGCAGAAATAAGAAAAAAATTTGCGGTGGCGTTAATAACTAAATGTTTACCTGTTATTACTTCAGAAAAGCATGTCTGAATTTTCACATACTGAGAACATAAAAACACCGATGAATCTTTTACTTAGGAATAAACTATCAATAGCCACAATCGTATAAATTAGTCTTTATTGTTGACGGTTTCGCCAGTTGTAATTGTCATCTCCTGCGCCTCAAAAAAATTTCATTGTAAAGTGTGATCCATACTGAATTCGTACCTCATACCACGTTGTTATTTCGGTGGATGAAATAAAGCATATTATACATATTAATGTACTGTATTTTATCCTCCGTAATGACAACATGGCATGAGGTACGAACTCACAATGGGACACGATTTGTATACCAAAATTTATTTGTAACACCAGAAGATGACAGTTATAACTGTCGAAACGCGTTTCCAACAATAAAGACTAATCTATGAGATCCTGGCTATTGAAAGCTTTTTCCAAAGAAAGCATGAGATGAGAACGTTAGTCTGAGATAAGTAATGAATATGGAAATTTCAAAGAAACTTCTAATTTATTAGAACAATTACTAAGGTATACCTTCATATAAACTGATACAAAGCGAGCAAACTGTTGCAATTAATATAGTCAAGTTCTGCTCGATTGCTGAGTCGGCAACACTAAAAAGAAAAGAAACGCATAAATTTTACCTATCTGTTTGGTGATTAAAACAACAACTTACTAACTCCCGATCGCGGGATTGGTCATGGAACGGCAATATCATCAAAATGTTGTTTACTGATCTAACTGCAATCGTCGTCACTCTGCTACACGGTTCACAGGAAAGACTCATTTAGTCAGACTGCCTCCACGTAATACTTACCTCGTATCGCTGAGCAGGATAAGAATAGAGGAACGACTTGTGCTTGTCGTAATCAGTTCGAAAAATATAACTCGCTCTTTCGAAATGAAATACTCTAGCCACACTTTCTGTCTCCCGCGCATGGATGTGCTCCCGTGAACTGCTTCTGCAAAATTGGCCGAGAGTGAAGGACGCGAGTAGGAGCAGGAAAAGGTGAAGTACTTCGGTACTGCGTATAAATTTAAAGCAACTTTACTATAGAAGAATATGAATACATATATTGTTAGTTAACATTAACTGAGATGAGGACGTAGGTGCGAAGCCGGATGTATCAAAGCTAACTTAAGTTACACAGGCAAAATCTCTAGAGGCTCGCCCACTATGAAAATGAATCAAAAGTTGGTTGGTCGTCTG
The DNA here is from genome assembly GCF_023864345.2 of Schistocerca serialis cubense. Taxonomy (NCBI): domain Eukaryota; kingdom Metazoa; phylum Arthropoda; class Insecta; order Orthoptera; family Acrididae; genus Schistocerca; species Schistocerca serialis. The sequence continues at coordinate 215,013,313 of NC_064647.1, read as the reverse complement.
CTCGTTATCAAATGGGGAGAATCTGGAGCGGCGCTCGTAGAGCAACGCAGCGCCGGCTAGAGGGCGCTGTCGGCGGTGTGTCGTAGTGCCAACCTAAGAACTTGTACCTACGCCGTGGCATCGTAGCTATCGATACAACTCTCAATACCAATTCGAGTATTATGCAGCCCTTCTTTTCTACTGAGTGGCAGCAGAATTGTCAGACCACGGTTTGTCTGCTACAAACTACTCGCAAACTGGGTATTCCAGTTCATCGCCGCCTGCCCGTACAAACTCACGGTAACAGGCACTTCACATGCAAAATGCTCAGCACTAGCTAACCCGAAACAACACGCTCTGCATTAAATGACAGGACAACTGAGAAGTGCTTGCGTCTGACCGAAACTTAATGACTCGTTCCGTACACATGGCTCTCCGCCTTCCTTTCATATTCTATCTGCTCACGTGTCACGATCACTACCTAGCAGTTTATTGGCTGATCTACCGAGACTACAACTAAAACTTACGTACTATCAATGGAGCAGAAAAAAATAACGAAATCGATCAACGTGTGATCGGTGAATAAAAAGAAAGCGCTCTGCCATAATCGATGTGAAAAACACGTGATCGTAATGAAGGGCGGCTGAATCAACGTATGCCGTTCCGAGGTCTATGCCTCGCCTGACCAGCGCGAAAGACTTTTTTTTCTAAAGATTGGCCATGAGGACGAGTAAGCGCAGTCGTAACCACGAAGAAACAACACTATCCGAACAGGCCTTGAAGGCCCAACGCGACCGACCGACCGCCGTGTCATCCTTAGTCCTTGGACACCACGGAATGCAGATAAGGAGGGGCATATGTACACCACACCTTTGTTCCAGCCGTTGTCGGTGTTCGTGACCGGAGCCGCTACTTCTCAATAAAGTAGCTCCTCAATTGGTCTCAGGAGGGCTGAGTGCACCCCGGTTGCCAACAGCACTCGTCACACTCAGTCACCCACGCAAGTCAAAGCCAAGCACGACAGCACATAGCTTCGGTGATCTGACGGAAACCGGTGCAACAGTGCGGCAAGGCCGTCAGCCCCTGTAAGCACACTGGCTAAAAAATTTCTCACGTTCGTGAGACATCACACTTGTACCGGGTAGCGAAGCCTCGAGCCTGATAGAGACCTTAAGCCATTGAGGAGGACCCTGGAACATTTCGTGTCCGGCAACCCGCACAGAAATGCGCCATCAGTTGCTTACTACTTTCTTTATTTTACTAGTTTCGATCATCAGACACGACCATGCTCAGATATTCATTTCCCTACTTGCAACACTTTAGATGGTTGAAGTATTGTCTGGATACCGTGATAATCAAAATGTGATGTAGGCTGGATGTTAGATCTGTGCAAGGTCACCACTTTGTGTCAAGCGCAGTGCCCGCATAGTGCTTCAACAATCTAGTAACACAGGACTGGTGAAAAATCTGTGCTCCCTGAAAGTGCTTGCACTCTGCAGCCGAGTATGCTTAGAGTTCTCATTTCCCTGAGCTCTGCGCTACCCTGAGACAGCTGTATAGCGAAGGCTACAAATGTGAGAGACTTAGGAAGGTGTGTAGGAAACACAGTGCAACTACTTGTAAGATGCGGATTTTGCAGCATACTTTTAGAGGCAAGATTTTATCACATGTGTTTATTTTGAATTTTTTTCTACCAAAGGGGGTAACTTGTATTATTTCCTAAATGGTGAGCAGAAGTAGTAAAAAAAAAAAGCTTTCCTTATAGATATTTAACGTAAAGTTATGATCTTTATAAATTTATACACATTTCGATGGTACAATAGGTAATACATCTGGAACTAAGGTTCATTGCACCAACACATAGAGTTATACAGACTGAAACCTGTTAAATCTGAAAGTTTTCAGAATTTTCTCAGTTCTATAACAGAAAATGAACGCTTGAAATAATTTTAGCGGCCTGTCCGTGCAGACAGTGCTACTGCACTTGGGTCAAAATTTTGTTAAAGGCTTCTACATTCCGCGTTCTCACAAACAAGTTGTTGAAATGTGTGCTGCTTTGTACATCTGCTGGCTGAAGTTGGAAGCAGTGAGGCTCATCAGCAGCAGTAAGTGATGATATGACAAATAAAACGAAATTGTAATGAAAGACCTATTATATTCCTGGAGGTAATTGACACCATGAATCCTGCAGGGCTGTCCATAAATACTTAACCATACGCGGGGATGGAGATCTCCTTTGAACATCACGTTGCAAGGTAACCCACATTTGCTCAATATTGGTCGTCTGGGGAGTTTAGTGGCCGGCGGAAATGTTTAATTTCAGGAGAGTGTTCCTGGAGCCACTCTGTAGGAATACTGGACGTGTGACGTGTCGCATTGTCCTGCTCGAATTTCCCAAATCCTTCAAATGCACAATTGACATGAAAGGATGTAGGTGATCAGACAGGATGCATACGTAGGTGTCACCTGTCAGAGCCGTATCTGCACTTATCAGGGGTCCCATATCACTCCTACTGCACACTCTGCACACCAATACAGAGCCTCCACCAGCTTGAAGAGTCCTCTGCTGACATGCGGGGTCCATGTTGTCTCCGTACCCGTACACGTCCATCCGCTCGATACACTTTGAAACGAGACCCGTCCGCCCAGGCAACATGTTTCCGGTCACCAAGAGTCCATTGTCGGTGTTGACGGGCGCAGGCGAGGGTACACGAGTCAGCCTTCGGCTCCTAAACTCCATAGAAATAATGTTTCGTTGAATTGTTCGTACGCTGACACTTATTGATGGGCCATAATTGAAGTGGGTCCGCCCCCGCTAGCTGAGTGGTCAGCGCGACGGACTGTCAATCCTAAGGGCCCGGGTTCGATTTCCGGCTGGTTGGTTGGTTTTGGGGAAGGAGACCAGACAGCGTGGTCATCGGTCTCATCGGATTAGGGAAGGATGGGGAAGGAAGTCGGCCGTACCCTTCCAGAGGAACCATCCCGGCATTTGCCTGGAGTGGTTTAGGGAAATCACGGAAAACCTAAATCAGGATGGCCGGGATTTCCGGCTGGGTCGGAGATTTTCTCCGCTCAGGGACTGGGTGTTGTGTTGTCCTAATCATCATCATTTCATCCCCATCGACGCGCAAGTCGCCGCAGTCACGTCAAATCGAAAGACTTGCACCAGGAGAGAAAAACTTAAGTATGCAGCAAATTGCGGAAGGATTTTACTTCCCGTTCTTGCAGGATCTTTTCCCGGGCGCAGCATGTAGGTGATTTGATGTTTTACCGAATTCCTGATATTCACTGTACACTCGAGAAATGGTCGGACGGAGAAAATCCCCATTCCATCGCTACGTCGAAGACGCTGTATCCGTTTAGACTCACTTAAATCTTAAATAACCTGCCATTGTAGCATCGGTAACCGATCTAACAACTGCGCCAGACTCTTGATCTGTTATATAGACGCTGCCGAACGCAGCACCATATACTGTATGTGTTTGAATATGCATGCCTGTACCAGTTTCTTTAGCGCTTCAGTGTAAATGAGATGATGTTGAAAGTAGATTTTGGATGTACTGCATCACCCTGGGTGGCAGGGAAATAAATAAGGCCGCCACCCCTTCTAGAATAACTTCACAGAATGACGCACTGGGAGAGATGCCTGTCAAAGTCTTGCAGGCCACCCGACAGCCCTCTGTAATGCCGCACTGTAATGCCCGGAGTATCGCCATCAAACACAGGATCTCCTGAGGTGGAAGCCCCCCCTCCACCCCCATGCCCCCTCCCCCCCACACACGCCGGATACCGCAGTAACCGGTGTACAGCACTGAAGTGGACGCAGAAGCAACGCTTTTTAGCAGGTGGCACTATCGTGCACAGAAGGAGAAAGCTGAGTTGCCGCGCGGGATTAGCCGAGTGGTGTAGGGCGCTGGAGTCATGGACTGTGTGGCTGTTCCCGGCGGAGGTTCGAGTCCTCCCTCGGGCATGGGTGCGTGAGTTTGTCCTTAGCATACTTTAGGTTAAGTTGTGTGTAAGCTTAGGGACTGATGACCTTAGCAGTTAAGTCCCATAAGATTTCACACACATTTGAACATTTTGAAAGCTGAGTTTTTCACTGGAGGGAAATGGTCGCCGGAGATAAATAGCTCAAAAATGATGAGAACAAATACATTTGGGGTCCGTGAAAACGTGAGATGCTGCTGGACGACTTCAAGAAAAGCGAATGTTTACGCATCATAAGAATTGCAGGGATTGGCCAGTATAAATCAAATACAGTTTACAAACAGAAACTCCACTATGCCGAAGAGGTCCCTTTTCATTGGTGTCAGAGAGAAATGGAGATAGTCTTCTGTCTTAAATGGTGGAAGACCTATTACTGGCACTTGGGAGATACAAGCTCGAGCCAGTCGGAATACAGTAAGGGGTACAGAATGCGGCGAAGGAAGGTTTCTATTTTGTAAACATCCGATCAGAAATAACCTGATAATGAGGCTTCTTCAAGAGACACAATCTTCGGGAACATTCACCGATAGATGTAGTCTCCACTTGCTAGTCTCCACTTGCTATCCACACTACCACAGCTGATGTATCGAGGGGTTTAGAGAGATTTCGGAATGATTTGCATTTTGCCATTGGTGAATGTCGTTCACGCTGCCAATAACTGATTCTGCAGCCAATTCATCCTTCACTTACAATTTACTATGTTGAGAATGGGCCGTAACAGTGAGATGATGTATACGCACATTAAAGTCGTTTTATAGTATTCTTATTACTTCAGCCTTCACTTTGAAGAACTGCACTTACATTAAATGAGTAGTCTGCTTTCTTCAACTCCGACCATAGGTACAACATATTCCCTTCTGTAGTACTGTCTGTCCTTTCAAATAACATTCGGGCAATCATGGCGAAACTTAGCGACTGCAATCATTTCACTTTGCACGATTACTAGTATCCTTACCCCCTGACTTCTTCAAATACGATTCTAAGGCCCGTAATGATGTAACTGAATCAAACCTATACGAGAATGTGGAAATAAAGAAACGAGAATGCAATGGACACATACAAAACAGGATGGGAACACGCCTTAGAAAATTTAAACAAACTCTTTGCACCGCCACACTGTCATATGGTAAGCCACTCTGGGGTCGAATGACTGATAAAACAGTAGATAAGCTTCAGCAGTTTTGTGGAATATCCACCAGGAATAATGGAAATGATTTACAGAGAATGAAGAAAGCAGTCTTGGCCTCGTAATTTGGCAAACTCTCAACTGATAGGAAAACGATACATTCACTTTGCACACCTTGAGCTGAATCATGCGGTTTGAGTGACTGACGTCGACGACTGTTCTACGCAATTTGAGCTGATTGTGCTGTCTGAAGATGGCCTAATTTAAGGCCGAAACCGGTCTTTTCAATAAAATAACCATCGCGATGTAGACTGTTTTCCATTGATTTTATATAGTTTCCCAAAATGTTACCAAAAATTTTGCTACCGTGCTGTAAAGAGTTTGAAATTATAAGCGATTCGAGACATACTGAGGCAGAGCATGAAGCCGAGCTCACCACCAACGAAGCAAGGTCAGTCAGAAGGAAGAATCTTTTAGAGAAGGAGGGTGGCAAAGATTATGTGTGCTTTTAAGACTTCATTTGAAAATATACGTTTTTATGATTTTAAACTTTAGATTCCTTAAAATGCTTTTTATAGTTTATGCACCTTTACATCAAAAACTAGTTGTGGTAGCTATAGGAAACTCTCTTACCTGTCTTATTGCAACATAATGTATCTACTGAAGCACAAAAATGGTAGTTATTTGAATAGATCTAAGGGCTTACATGTTCAAGTATTCACAATAAAAATTGCATAATCAAAAAGATGATATCTCTCGTTGTTTTGTATCTTATGTCTCAATTCTTCCTCAATAGAATAATTAATATCGATAATTTACCTCTAAAAGTTTCAGATTGTTATTTTCTTTCGTTCCGGAGTTACAGATCCATAAAGCTGGCTTATTTAGCGTTGGCCACAGAGGCCCTGCAAATTTCGCTTAAGCACTTTGCATGACCTTCAAACAATACGAAAGAAAAGCAATTCCCAATAGACATCGAACTATTTCTCTTCTCCGATTTTCTCTTTTCTGGAGAAATGTGTAAGTTAACACAAATAGTACCGTCATAAAACTGCTTGGAATCTATAGAGGCCACTGCCTTTCTGTAGTAGCGTTCGGTTACAGCCTACTTTTTTCCTTTCCCTCCTCAACCATCTGCTGTTCTGGCCGCTGTGCTCCAGACGCTGGCCACGATTTAATGAACTGGTCATTCACAATTTTTTTTAATTTGGTTGTCATCGATCTTCTGACTTGCTTGATGCGACCTGCAATGAAATTTGCTGTTGCGCCAACCTCTTCTTCTCACAGTAGCACTCTCAACCTAAATCCTCAGTTATAGGCTGGAGGTATTCCAGTCTATGTCTGCCCCTACAGTAATTACCCTCCACGGCTCCCTCTAGTACCATGGTAAGTTATTCTCTGATACCTTAAGTGATGTCCTATCATTCTGTCCTTTTTTCAGTGTTTTCCGCATATTTCTTTCCTCTCCGATTCTGTGCAGAACTTTTTCATTCATTGCCTTATCACTCCACCCAATTCTGTTTTGTTCCGATTTTCCCAGAGTCCATATTTTACTATCATACAATACTGTGGTCCAAATGTGCATATTCATAATTTTTTTCCTCAAATTAAGGCCTCTGTTTAATACTAGTAGACGTCTCTTTGCAAGAACTGCCCTTTTCGCCAGAGCTAGTTTGCTTTTGATGTCCTCCTTGCATATTCTGTAATTCATCTTCGCTTTCTCTACGGTTAGCAATGTCATCAGTGAACTGAATTATTGACATCCCTCCACCTTCAATTTTAATTCCATTTTTGAAGCTTTCTTTTATTTCCATAATTGCTTCTTCGATGTATTTGACTGTTTCCTGGAAATCGTTTGAAATGATTAATTATGCCATATTATGCAGATCACATGGTATTTTCTCATGAATTCAGTATTAAAAAACCGCTCGATTTAGGTCACGTGACCCTGTGACATCAATGATTAGCACGCTGCACCTGCGGCCGTAATGCTCATTCACTGTGATGTCTTATTTTGGAATTTACGTTTCGGGGAACGTGTTGCAAATGATGTGTAGCACCACACTATAGAAATTTTACTCGTGTAAAATTGTTTTTAAGTGTTCAAAAGAAAGATAGGAAGCCTACAATGTGGTTTCAAGCCGCTCGTAGGCATCCAAATGAGATCGTCGTCCCTATATGTGTCTATTTATGTGTGGATCATTTTGATCTAAGTAAATAGTGCATATTAACATGTCAATTGTAGCGTGAGAGCTGCCGCGCTAGAGTTATAATGCAATGTATAGAATATTGACCATCATTTGAAGCAAATCATCCTTTTCCGTCCTGTTCGCTTGGCCTAAAGTGATTTAGGGAAATCACGGGAAACCTAAACTAGAATGGCCGGGATCGGGTTTGAACCGTCGCCCTCCCGAATGCGAGTCCACTGTGCAAACCACAGCGCCACCTCGCTCGGTGTTAGGTGTGCTTTGCGAGGTGTTACGGAAGACACTAAATTCCCTTTGTTCCAGTGGGAAGCGGAGGTGTCAGCCGTCACATTATGACCACGCACCTACTAACCGGTATGTCCACATTTGGCACGAATAACAGTGACGAAGATGTACCCGTGGTCTAGGGGTAGCGTCTTTGAGTCATAATAAAAACGTCTTCGGTCCCGGGTTCGATCCCCGCCACTGCCTAAATTTTGATAAATAATCAGCATTGGCGGCCGAAGACTTCCGGCATAAGAAGTCAGCCACATTCTGCCAACGGCCTTGTCAAAGAGGGCGGAGGAGCGGTTAGAGATTCAGGGCACTCTCTTGCCCTAGGGGTGGGAAATTGCCCCTAAAGATGGAAGACTCAGCAATGATCAACGACATGAGGATGCAGAAGGCAATGGAAACCACTGAATTAAAGACACGTAACGTGTATCCACAGGACATGTGGCCTGTAATTGAAGAAGTGTCATGATGATCTCTCCTTTGGCAAAAGATTCCGGAATAGTCCCCCATTCGGATCTCCGGGAGGGGACTGCCAAGGGGGAGGTTACCATGAGAAAAAGATTGAATAATCTACGAAAGGATAACGTTCTACGAGTCGGGGCGTGGAATGTCAGAAGCTTGAACGTGGTAGGGAAACGAGAAAATCTGAAAAGGAAAATGCAAAGGCTCAATCTAGATATAGTAGGGGTCAGTGAAGTGAAGTGGAAGGAAGACAAGGATTTCTGGTCAGATGAGTATCTGGTAATATCAAAAGCAGCAGAAAATTGTATAACAGGTGTAGGATTCGTTATGAATAGGAAGGTAGGGCAGAGGGTGTGTTACTGTCAACAGTTCAGTGACTGGGCTGTTCGAATCAGAATCGACAGCAGACCAACACCGACAACGATAGTTCAGGTATACATGCCGACGTCGCAAGCTGAAGATGAACAGATCGAGAAAGTTGTAGGGGAAGGAGTAGAAGAAAAGGTTATAGGAGAATATGGGCCTGGGACAAGGAATGAAAGAGGAGAAAGAATAATTGAGTTCTGTAACAAGTTTCAGCTGGTAATAGTGAATACCCTGTTCAGGAATCACAAGAGGAGGAGGTATACTCGGAAAAGGCCGGGAGATACGGGAAGATTTCAATTAGATTACATCATGGTCAGACAGAAATTCCGAAATCAGATACTGGATTGTAAGGCGTACCCAGGAGCAGATATAGACTCAGATCACAATATAGTAGTGATGAAGAGTAGGCTGAAGTTCAAGACATTAGTCAGGAAGAATCAATACGCAAAGAAGTGGGATACGGAAGTACCAAATAATCACGAGATACGTTTGAAGTTCTCTAACGCTATAGATACAGCAATAAGGAATAGCGCAGTAGGCAGTACAGTTGAAGAGGAATGGACATCTCTAAAAAGGGCCATCACAGAAGTTGGGAAGGAAAACATAGGTACAAAGAAGGTAGCTGCGAAGAAACCATGGGTAACAGAAGAAATACTTCAGTTGATTGATGAAAGGACAAAGTACAAACATGTTCTGGGAAAATAATGAATACAGAAATACAAGTCGCTGAGAAATGAAATAAATAGGAAATGCAGGGAAGCTAAGACGAAATGGCTGCAGGAAAAATGTGAAGACATCGAAAAAGATATGATTGTCGGAAGGACAGACTCAGCATACAGGAAAGTCAAAACAACCTTTGGTGACATTAAAAGCAACGGTGGTAACATTAAGAGTGCAACGGGAATTCCACTGTTAAATGCAGAGGAGAGGGCAGATAGGTGGAAAGAATACATTGAAAGCCTCTATGAGGGTGAAGATTTGTCTGATGTGATAGAAGAAGAAACAGGAGTCGATTTAGAAGAGATAGGGGATCCAGTATTAGAATCGGAATTTAAAAGAGCTTTGGAGGACTTACGGTCAAATAAGGCAGAAGGGATAGATAACATTCCATCAGAATTTCTAAAATCATTGGGGGAAGTGGCAACAAAACGGCTATTCACATTGGTATGTAGAATGTAGAAGTCTGGCGATATACCATCTGACTTAAGGAAGTGCGTCATCCACAAAATTCCGAAGACGGCAAGAGCAGACAAGTGCGAGAATTATCGCACAATCAGCTTAACAGCTCATGCATCGAAGCTGCTTACAAGAATAATATACAGAAGAATGAGAATGCGCTAGGGGACGATCAGTTTGGCTTTAGGAAAAGTAAAGGGACGAGAGAGGCAATTCTGACGTTACGGCTAATAATGGAAGCAAGGCTAAAGAAAAATCGAGACAATTTTATAGGATTTGTCGACCTGGAAAAAGCGTTCGACAATATAAAATGGTTCAAGCTGTTCGAGATTCTGAAAAAAGTAGGGGTAAGCTATAGGGAGAGACGGGTCATATACAATATGTACAACAACCAAGAGGGAATAATAAGAGTGGACGATCAAGAACGAAGTGCTCGTATTAAGAAGGGTGTAAGACAAGGCTGTAGCCTTTCGCCCCTACTCTTCAATTTGTACATCGAGGAAGCAATGATGGAAATAAAAGAAAGGTTCAGGAGTCAAATTAAAATACAAGGTGAAAGGATATCAGTGATACGATTCGCTGATGATATTGCTATCCTGAGTGAAAGTGAAGAAGAATTAAATGATCTGCTGAACGGAATGAACAGTCTAATGAGTACACAGTATGGTTTGAGAGTAAATCGGAGAAAGACGAAGGTAATGAGAAGTAGTAGAAATGAGAACAGCGAGAAACTTAACATCAGGATTGATGGTCACGAAGTCAATGAAGTTAAGGAATTCTGCTTCCTAGGCAGTAAATGTGTCATGGCGGCTGCAGTGTAACACGTGTTAAGTTCGGCTCGCGAAATTTAGTTGAATTCGAAGGTGTTCTCGCAAGTGGTGTTGTCTAGTACAAGTGGAAATCGTGAAAACAACAGTGTTCTTTGCAGTAGTGCTATTTTTTTTCTGTGCTCCGCCAATATCTTCGAGAAAATGGTAAACAGAAGAGTGAACAGCAGCGCGTCCAGCAGCGGGGAAGCAGCAGGTGCGGCGGGCCCGCTCTTGGCGGAAGGTGCGGCCGCGGCTCCCGGTATAGCGGAGCTGGTCCGCTCTGAGGTAAACGCTGCGCTCCGCGATAAAAACAATCTCGATCTGATAGCAGGCACTATATCAGATACTGTAACGGCAGCAGTATTGGCCAAAATGCGTGAAACTGTTGAGGCCAATACTGCCGAAATTACAGCACTAAAAAAGTCTGTGTCTGAATACGAGAAAAAGGCACGAGAGTTGGAAGTCAAACTATCTGCCGCAACTGACGAACTAGAACAGTACCAAAGGCGAAATAGTCTACGACTGTTTGGAGTAGTAGAAAATAAGGAAGAAGACACGGACAACCTGCTTATACAGGTTGCGCGTGAAAAATTAGGCGTTGAAGTGACCAAGGCAGACATTGACAGGAGCCATCGGGTGGGACGAAAATTACCAGGTGCCACCAAACCTCGTCCAATAATAATTAAATTTGTCTCGTACCGAAAAAGGGCAGAGATCTTTACCCAGAAGAAGAAGTTAGCAAGGACAGGGCTTACAATAAGGGAAGATCTGACACACGAACGGCTAAAGATTTTAAACAGTGCCATATCCCATTTCGGTCTTCAGAATGTGTGGATTCAGGATGGCAGAGTAATCATTAAGACAGCAGCTGGAAAGAAGACAGTCACAAACATGACAGAACTGAATAGTATTAAGTGAAGTTACTCGAGCCAAAAGTGCAAACTTAACACCATTTGCAATTGTAACAGCCCCAATACTCAGATATAGTCTTGTAATTTTATTAATTTTTTAATTATACCCATATTTGTACCTTCAACTAATTGTTTTTGTAACTGTATTAACTTTTCACTATTTTTTTGTGTCTGTAGCTCTAACCATTACTTAATTTTAGTTACTGCTAATTCTTTTTTTCATTTTCTCAGTTTATTCTCTTCCGTTCTGAAATAGTTCTATTGCAATTATTAGTCTCTCCTTTAGTTCATTAATCACCCATCTCTTCGGTTTAAATTGTTCATAACAAAAATCACTATCAGTATCACTTTAGCAAATTTCAATCAAATTGTAGCTTCCTACGATAATCACTACCAGTATCACTTCAGTAAATTTCAATTTAATTCTAGCTTCCTACGATAATCTATTAATTACTAAGCTTACTTCTCTCTGCTGGCAGCATCGGCCTCTTAAATCATTCCCTTCTCCCTTATTTCCACTCTAAGCTGTTTCAAATACGCTAATTACATTTCTCCTCTTACGACAGAGGATACACGGTGACACACAGCCGTCACTATTTTGGTCATATTCTCCTTGCACAGAATACCACTAATCCATTTTCTATACTCCCGCAACCTCATAAAATCTTTAGCAGGCGCCTTTCTTTCGGCACTCGCGGTGTCACAAACAGGGCGTGCAAAATCTCGGACACCCCTGTGTTATGTCACTTGGCGGAAGCACCGGCCAGTGCCCCTCGCGGCAGGTAGTGCCTAACAAAGGGACAAACCAGTCTGCCACCCTACTCCAGGCAGCTCGGCGGAACGCGTCAGAGCTTTTAGCAGCTCACTGCAACATCCAGTCTTTACCTGCGCATTACGAAGAACTTAGCCTCCTCTTCAACCAACTAAACTACCACGTAATCCTCTTATCCGAAACGTGGTTGAAACCACACATATCCTCTGCATCTTTTCATCTCCCAGGGTACACATTTCTTAGGGCAGACAGATCAAAAAAGCGAGGTGGCGGGGTCGGCGCGTATATACGAACAGATCTCAAAGCGAAAGTCTTATGTACGTCAAATCCTGCTGAAGAAAAAGAGGCTGAATTCATGTTCATTGAAATAAATATACAAAGTCGGAAATTCTTGACTGGCGTCGTGTACAAGCCGCCAAAAATAAACTCAATGAGTTCCTTCCAGTCGGAATTACATTCACTTCAGTGCCAATACGAACATGTCATCGTAATGGGTGACTTGAACATAGACCTGCTAAGGGACACTCCCTCCGCAATAAACCTAAGAAGACTGTTTAGTTGCAATAGCATGAACATTCTTCCATTACAACCTACACACCATACGGCGCACAGTCATACTCTTATAGACGTAATCGCAACGAAACAGACTGACAAAGTAAGAGATGTTGGTCAAACATCGGCCCCTGGCCTCTCAGCACATGATGTAATATTCCTGGCCTACTCTGTGCAGCCCCCAAGGATCAAATCGCGTTACATAACTTGTAGGAACATGAAACGTATTGACCTTGACGCTCTAACAGCCGATTGCTTAGAAATCTCATGGCATCAAATAATCAGAAAACCCACAATCGACGGCAAAATTAATGAACTTGGTGATGAACTCACTGCCCTCTATGACAAACATGCACCTGTGCGCACAATCCGTGTAAGATAATCTCCTGCTCCCTGGCTGACAGCTGAATTACGTCAAATGATGACTAATAGGGATGCTGCCCACAGGCGTTTCAAGGCAGATCCGAAACCCGAGCGTTTCGAAGAATATAGAAAGCTACGGAACAGAGTGAAACAATGCATTCGCAATGCTAAAATCAGGCACGCTCGCTCCCTTGTATGCAGCGATCTGACGCCCACGACTCTATGGAAGAATCTCCGTAGCTTGGGGGTCGGAAAGGCAAAATCGGAAACTACTTTTCATGTGTCAGCTAACGAATTAAATGAGTTCTTCTCTGCACCTCTGAATACCAGCACAGCTGATAATTACCGTCCACAAGAATCCCCAAACAGGATAACTGACAACGATACCTTCCATCTAAAACATGTAACAACAAATACGGCAAGAAAAGCAATAATGAGAATCTCTTCTGATGCAATAGGCAACGACAGTATCGGTATAACCATGATTAAGAATGTTGCCGATATCTTAGTACCTGTCTTAACTGACATATTTAATTTTTCCCTCGTGAACGGAATATATCCCACTGCATTGAAAAGAAGCCTAATTCGACCCATCCCTAAGATCGAAAACCCGCAACTGCCTAGTGATTACCGACCAATTAGCATACTGCCTGCTGTTTCCAAAGCACTTGAATATATTGTTCATGACCAAATCACTGAACACTTGCATGAATTCAGCCTATATGACAAATTTCAATCCGGTTTCCGTAAACATCACAGCACAAACACTGCTCTAATTAAAGTAACTGATGACCTGAAATATGCCATCGACAATCGAAAGGCAACAATATTGACGCTACTGGACTTCAGCAAAGCTTTTGACACTGTTAACTTTGACATATTGCTCAGAAAAATGCAACAGCTTAATTTCTCTGACAGTGCAATGAGATGGTTTGAAAGCTACTTAAAAGACAGACAGCAATGTGTTGTCTGCGTAAATGAAAAATCTTCCTGGAAACATGTTTCGTCGGGAGTGCCACAAGGATCAGTCTTAGGACCACTTTTGTTTTCTTTATATGTCAACGATATTTCGTCGGTTCTGTCCTCCTGTAAATATCATTTCTATGCCGACGACCTCCAGCTCTACCTAAGCGTCAGACCTGAAGATGTAAACACTGCAATCGCTCAGATGAATGATGATCTGTCTTCAGTAGTGAGATGGGCGAAAAACCTGGGGCTTAAACTAAATGCAAAAAAGACGCAAGTAATCTTAATAGCCCATCAGAAATTAATAAGTTCAGATTTCCGCGAACGGCTACCTCCTATTCTGCTCGACGGTACTCCAATACCATATCAGAAAACAGTGAAGAACTTGGGTGTAACTTTGGATGAGCATCTCAACTGGGCGGAGAATACAGTCGCAGTGTGCCGAAAGACGTCTGCTTGTCTCTATGCTCTCAAAAAGTTTCGGAACATATTTCCACAGGACTTGAAACGCCAGCTCGTGCAAGCACTCGTTCTACCGAACCTCCACTATTGTGATGTGATTCAACAAGGCATGAGTAGTGAAAACAAAAGACGGCTAGAGCTAACCATGAATGCCTGTGTGCGTTACACCTGCAACATTCGCCGATATGATCATGTTAGTGCTTCATACTCCGAGCTAGGGTGGCTGCGGCCGGACAAATTGCGTGACTACCACACTCTATGTCTACTCCACCGACTCCTCATCGCGCAAGCACCCCAGTACCTTGCTTCAGAGATTAAAAACCTGTCATGTCATCATAATCGAAACACGAGGTCACTCTTATTTGGTATCCTAACTGTGCCCACTCACAAAACAAAAACTTTTGCAAACTCCTTCTCAGTTGCCGCTGTCCGCCTCTGGAACAAACTGCCCCTTACCTTGCGCAAAATTCGATCCCCTGCTGCTTTTAAGAAGAAGTTGAAGTATTTCCTACTATCATCCTCACAAAGTTCTCCACAAAATTAATGTACAAGGACAATCCCCTCATCTGTCAAATAGCAAAGCTAGCGTCTCCTATCTTGCTCCTGAGATGCCTTCCTCTTCATCTTTCTCTATTAGCCACGCAATCTTCTTTTCCTTTATATTTCCTTAATTATGTTTCATCATGTCTCTATTCTTCTCCTCCCTTCACCATGAGTCTCCCTCATACTCCCTGCTGCCGGCACTCCTATCTAAAATCTGTCTCTTCAATAATGTCTAATTATAACAGTACTTGTGACCTAAGAATATAAACTCTATATGTATGTATTTTTCCAGGTGTACCTTTCAAATTGTTTATTTCACTTTTTGTACTAGATGTAGTTTAACATGCCTACTAAAACATATGAATGTAAAATAAGTAGAATGCCTGGTTAGATGTAAGAGAGGGCCTGATGGCCCTAATCTTGCCAGGTTAAATAAATCAATAAAATAAAAATAAAAAAAAATAAAATAAAATAACCAATGACGGACGGAACAAGGAGGACATCAAAAGCAGACTCGCTATGGCAAAAAAGGCATTTCTGGCCAAGAGAAGTCTACTAATATCAAATACCGACCTTAATTTGAGGAAGACATTTCTGAAGATGTACGTCTGGAGTACAGCATTGTATGGTAGTGAAACATGGACTGTGGGAAAACCGGAACAGAAGGGAATCGAAGCATTTGAGATGCGGTGCTATAGACGAATGTTGAAAATTAGGTGGACTGATAAGGTAAGGAATGAGGAGGTTCTACGCAGAATCGGAGAGGAAAGGAATATGTGGAAAACACTGATAAGGAGAAAGGACAGGACGATAGGACATCTGCTAAGACATGAGGGAATGACTTCCATGGTACTAGAGGGAGCTGTAGAGGGCAAAAACTGTAGAGGAAGACAGAGATTGGAATACGTCAAGCAAATAATTGAGGACGTAGGTTGCAAGTGCTACTCTGAGATGAAGACGTTAGCACAGGAAAGGAATTCGTGGCGGGCCGCATCAAATCAGTCAGTAGACTGGTAGGCTGCTGGAGGGGGATGGCATTTCTGCAGACACAAGTCACCTAATTCCCGTAAATTCCGGTGAGAGTATGATATGCTCTGACACCTTGTTCAATCACACCCATGATTTGTTCGGTCACGTTCAGATCTGGCAATTTGCGAGGCCAGCACATCAGCTGGAAATCGTCACTGTGCTCCACAAATCACTCCATCACACTCCCGGCCTTGTGGCATTATCTTGTTGAAAAATGCCCCTGCCGTAGCCCAACATGACCGTCATGAAGGGGTGTGCGCGGTGTGCAACCAGTGTACGATACTTCCTGGGCCTCATACTGCCTTTCAAGAGCTCCATTGGACACATGGGTGCCCACGTGAATGTTCACCAGAACATAATGGAGCCGCCTCCAGCTGTCTCCATTCTACATTACAGTTGTCAAGGATTCGACCCCTCCCCCTGGCGTGATGAAGGAGGAATCGGTGTTCATCAGACCGTGCAACGCTATACCACAGCGTCGACGTCAAGTGGCGATGGTCACCCGCCAGTTTCAGCCGTAGTTGTCGACGTCGTGGTGTTAACATTTGTACATGCATGGGTCGTCGGCTGCACAGGTCCATCGTTGGGGGTGTTCGGTGGATTGTATGTTCAGACACACTGGTACCATCCCCAGCATGAAAGTTTGATGTAAGTCCCACCACAGTTCACCGCCTGTCTTGTGTTACCAGTCTGCCCGGCCTACGACGTCCGACATCTGTAATGAATGGTAGCCACCCAATGCCAGGCCGTCTGGACGTGGTTTTACCTTGGTTTAGACAGGTGTCGAAGACATACACACACCAAAACACTTCTCGAACACTCGACAAGTCGTGCAGTTTTCGAAATCCTCTCACCGAGCCTCCGGGCCATCACAATCTCCCCTCGGCCAAACTCAAATAGAACACACGACTTCCTCCTTCAAGACACGGACTGCACGCTCACTGATGGCCCTACAACATTCACCCTGTGTGTGTCTGACCAGCAGTCGTTCCTCGCCAGGTGGTGCTGCTTTTGCCTGGTCTGGTTTATATCGATAGTAGGTCGGTGGTCACAATGTTCTGGCTGATCATTCTACTTTTTAAATTTAGGCTGTTATTTTGTTTCGTTTACAGAGGAGATGCAGAAGGCGCAGTGGCTGTTGGCTGTGTTTGTTTCCAAATCTAGCGATCAGATGTGACGTTCTTCAGAATGTCATTAGCTTACTACTTGGCGTAGAGAGTTTTCTTTACAAATAATAGCTTCTATATACAACTCAGCAAGCACTGTTCGTGGAAAATTCAGCTTTTCCTTTTCCTAGCACGATATATTTGCGAAACTTTGGTGAGAGGAAAGAGTACTCGCGTTCATAGATTTGAAAAACAGCATTTGACACACTGCCGTACTCAAGACAGTTAACAAACGTGCGAGCACATGGAATAGGTTTACAGGTAATGTAACTAGCTGAGTATGTAGCGTTGATCTGGTATGTTATTACTCCAATCTTCTACTCTCCTTCTCTTTGTCCGTCTCTCCCTACCTCCTCTCTGTCAATCTTCTCCCCGTCCCCCCTATCGCTGTTCATCTCTCCCTCCCTCCCTCCCTTCTCTGTGAACCTCGTCTTCTTTCCTGTCTTTGTCCACCTTCTCCTCTCCTTAGTATCCGTCCATTTGCCCATTTGACTCTTCTTTCTGTGCATCTCCCCCGCAGCCTCCCAGCAGTCTCCATGTCCTCCTTCCTTCTCGCTGTCTGTCCATCTCAACCTGCCCCCTTCTCGTTTCACGTTATCACTCACCCCTCAATACGAGGCTGGTGGTTGCTGCACCCACAGTATTTATATCCAGATCGTAACTAATTTGTGTATAAAATTTTGTTTCAATTGTTCCCGTGGCTTAGGACGAGCTTCTTACGCATGGCCTTGCCACGTACAGAAGAATGGTTCAAATGGCTCCAAGCATGATGATGGGACGTAATATCTGAGGTCATCAGTCCCCTAGACTTAGAACTCTTTAAATCTAACTAACCTAAGGACATCACACACATCCATGCCTTACGTTAGTTAGGTTTACTTAGTTCTAAGTTCTAGGTGACTGATGACCTCAGAAGTTAAGTCGCATAGTGCTCAGAGCCATTTGAAAATTTTTTTTGTTGTGAATAGACTTAGTAGTAAAGAATTAATAAATTAATAAGGCCTGCTTGATGTAGCAATTTTTCACGCATTTGACGTCATATCTTCTGAACTACATGTCATACTGTGATATATTTTTATAGGCATAAGGTATGCGATATGTGATGTGAATAGAATTAGTAACAAAAAAGTAATAAATTTAAAGATCATGCATGACAAGGCAGTTTTTCACGCGTGTCAGTGTTCATGACGTGATATTTCCTGCACTATGATATAATTTGGCTGGGACATTCAGTGTCATATGTGAAAACTTTCTGTAAAATGCGTCGCGACTACAGTTAGTAGAAAAGAAGTAAGCATCATGGGGCAGTCTTACTGCTTGAAGGGTGAAAACGTAGTAAGTGATAAATTTTCTTTCTTTTCATGACTTCGTAGGGGTCGTTAGCGAGAAAAAGTTTCCTGAAGCTTCTAAATTAGGTTTGCAGTTCACTAAGTGCCCTCATTCTCAAATACTGGATGAATAAATTAGCTATATTCTCGCGTTATGGGCGACGATGATTTTTTATACCCTTCCCAAACCCTTCGATAAATAGGTGGTTCTTCTACCACAGGGGTTCTCTCCAGACAGTAATATTTATACCAAGTTTTGGAAGTCAGTCTATTTGCTTAGGAAACGATACGGAACATAGCTACACACATACATATATACGTACATCTATTTTTATAGTATGTATGGATGGAACACAGTAGCTTCTCTTCTGTGGCGAGTGTTCATCGGACAGAAAGCCGTCGTCAGGAGCGGTAAGTGTGATAGACCGCTCTCATTGTCTATATGCAGTACGTAAGTGGTTTGATGTCCAGCGTCAGCAGCATTCGGTGGTTCTTCCCTGAAGACGGCATTGTGTACGTGAATGTCTCATCGTTTGGTGACTGTAGGACGATTAAGGATGAAATGGATAGAATATATATTTGCTGTGGTGAATGGCACTTATGGTCCCTCGGTGTGTGAGAAATTGTAAGTTAATGTAGATGAATAGGAGAAAGTGCGCTCTAATGTTGGAAGACTTATTACTTGTACGCTACCCAACACAGTCACGACGATTAACTATCTAGGCCTAACGCTGCAAGGCCTTAGGTAATGGAAAGAGCGCATATAACCGGCTGTAGGGAATTCAATGATCGACTCTGGTTTACTGGGAGAATTCTAGACAACTGTAGCTCGTCTAAAAAGGAGACATTGAACTCTTTTGCGACCCATTCTCGAGCACTGCTCGAATGTTTGGGATACCCTTCCAGTCGCATAACAGGAAGGCATCGGAACAAGCTGGATTTGTTGTCGCTACGTTCGGTCATTGTGCGAGTATTACGGAAATACTCGACGTACTCAAAAGGGATCCCTGCTGGTAAGAAGACGTGGTTTTCGCGAAATGCTGTTAAGAAAGTTTAGACAACCCACATTTGCGACACACTGCAGAACGATCGAACTGGCACCGATATGCGTCTCGCGTAAGAGCCATGATGGCGAGAGAAGAGAATTCAGGAATTCAGGCTTTGTACATATGCGATTGGAGCAAGATTCATAGCCGCGCGGGATTAGCTGAACGGTCTAGGGCGCTGCAGTCATGGACTGTGCGGCTGGTCCCGGCGGAGGTTCGAGTCCTCCCTCGGGCATGGGTGTGTGTGTTTCTCCTTAGGATAATTTAGGTTAAGTAGTGTGTAAGCTTAGGGACTGATGACCTTAGCAGTAAGTTCCATAAGATTTCACACACATTTTTGAACAAGATTCATCACAAACTCCAAAAATTTTCTCGATTTTATGACGAAGCTCGTATGGCTGATTAATGTGACTGTACCATGTACACACATGGTGACTGGAATCATGTAATGTAATGGATTCTCTCACGTCTGAAAATAGTCATAGCTGTCGAGAAATTAATTACCTGATTAATAATATTTGTGTGAAGCATGACTAGATTTATAACAGAACAAAGGTAATGTAGGTTTGTATTGTATTGTATTGAACTGGGGACCTAGAAACGACGGAGAGACTTCGTCTCGCCGTACACAACCCCACAAGACGTTCAAATGGCTCTGAGCATTATGGGACTTAACAACTGAGGTTTTCAGTCCCCTAGAATTTAGAACTACTTAAACCTAACTAAGGACATCACACACATCCATGCCCGAGGCAGGATTCGAACCTCCGCGCGCGGTTCCAGAGTGAGGCCTAGAACCACTCGGCCACCCTGGCCTGCCCCGTATCATGCTACAGCAGTCCCCTCACCCCACCGCCGCCCGTTACTGAACCCAGGGTTATTGTGTAGTTCGGCCCCCAGTGACCCCCCCCCCCCTCCGTTGCCCCTCCTCCCTCCCCCCTCCCCCATCCGGGAACGTCTCACACCAGACGCGTGTAATCCCAAATGTTTGCGTGTTAGAGTAATTATGTGTACGCGTACGTGAAAAACAATATTTGCGCAGCAATCGCCGACATAGTGTAACTGAGGCGGAATAAGAGGAACCAGTCCGCATTCGCCGAGGTAGATGGAAAACCGCCTAAAAACCATCCACAGACTGGCCAGCACACTGGATCTCGTTCCTAATCCGCCGGGAGATTTCTTGCCGGGGTCCAGCAGGTCTTCCCGCCCGGATAATGTACTGTGACACGTTCTCGCTGGAAGCCGTGGTTTTCGAGTTATTCGAGTAAACCTAACAAATTGGACGTTATATGTCTGCAAGTCACGCACCTAAAGATGGCTAAATGACTGCCAGTCACCGGCCGCGGTTGTCTAGCGGTTCTAGGCGCGCAGTCCGGATCCGCGCGACTGCTACCATCGCAGGTTCGAATCCTGCCTCGGGCATCGATGTGTGTGATGTCCTTAGGTTAGTTAGGTTTAAGTAGTTCTAAGTTCTAGGGGACTGATGACCACAGTAGTTAAGTCCCATAGTGCTCAGAGCCATTTGAACCATTTTTTGACTGCCAGTCGAAATATCGTGGCAAGAAGTCGATGTAATTCGACTGCAATCTCAAACCTCCAGGAATATCGTTAAGAAAATTTTTTAAGATTTTAAAATTTGTCTGACTGAGTTTTAGTAGACTGAATGGAAGGAAAACTTAAACAAATTCAAATATAGCGTCTTTATTTTACCTGAAGACATTGATATATGTCAAAAACTAAACATAGGATCAAAAAAACAGTTATAGTTCCAACTTGTTTGTCTCGGAGGGAGATATCCAGTGATACCACACTCGACCCGCCACCCCACCCCGTGAATTGCTGGCGGGGGCAACTTTCAAATATTCCATGGGAACCCCTCTTTTTTTCGCCACAGATGGCTCTGTAATCGGAGGATTAGAAATGGGTGCTCAATTGTAATTTACGACACTATGGCCCTTAAATGTCCATTGGCAAGTGCGACTCCACCTCCATGTTGCGAGGGTGGGACACGCCAGTATATCATAACTTGTAATTGGAAACCCCCATTGGCCACATTGTATTCCTCTGGCATTTCGAAAAGGGAACTATTCGATTTGCCACTGTCGCCGTGGCTGAGGCAAACGCTGCCCTACTTTTTCTATTAAAGAGTTCAAACACAGTACAGCCAACTTCAGTACACTTGGCGAAGAGTTCTCGGGCTTCCAGCCGAGTGGCAGTGTCTTCAAACTGCGACGTTTCGACGAGTGACATACTCATCATCTTCTGGCGAAGTGCCGAGACTTTTTATTTTTTTATTTTTTTTATTTTTTATTTTTTTTATTTTTTTATTTTTTTTTATCATTTTCACTCCTGTTCCTGAGGGGAACAGGCGGGCCTTCTGAGAGCGGCTGCTCTATGGGGCCTTAGTTTCACAGTTTTAAAATTTTTCCTTTGAACCTTTATTAGACCATCTTACAACTATTCTTACAGCTAAACTTAAGTCTATGACACTTTTTTTTTTTTGTGTGTCTTTCAGTAGGGGATCAAAATGCCGAACAAATTCATGAAATAGCATTAAATATAACATCACAGGATTCTTTGATGCTGGTTTACATAAAACATAACATAAATTAACAGATAAAAATAAAATTGTGAGGTAGGAGTTGTTTAACATAAATGATACATAAGGGGATAGAAAATTAAATAGATATTAACACAATATAATATGGTGAAATGAAAACAAGCCTCTATATGGATAGTTTTGTGTTGTTTTAGCTTGTTGTGTCAAGCAGGGAAGGGTCTAAGCATTAAGTAATTTAAATTTGTAAATTTATAAATTATGTGAGAGGACGAAAGAGTGGCTTTAATCAGAGTAGGGTGGGAGCATCCTGTGTCTGCTACGGTACTTATATTTATATTGGGTCAGGGTCCAATGCCAGTAAGTGGGGAGGGGTGGGTACATCGTTCGCTAGTATGCTAATTTGGCCTGCTTGTTCATGGTTCTCAATGGTTTGTGGATGTGTTAGTAATGTGTTGTATGTGATGGTGCGTGGTGGGTAGGTGTATTTGTATTTAGGCTTATTCCTGTGGCGTGGTATGGCTGTGAATATGTGTGTCATGTCGTGCCGTCTGGTTAGAGTGCGTCTCCCATACCGCGCTCTAAGGTGTGCGAGTCTGGTTTGCAGTGGTGTGACCCTAGCTTCCTCGTAGACCTCAGTTCGGGGGGTGGTGGGCGGGACTCTTAGTATAATACGTAGTATGCGTCTTTCAGTCTGGTATAGTCGTTCTGTCTGTGTCCGATTCATTCCTGCTAGCGGCGCGGCTGCGTATTCGAAGAGGGGTCTAACGAACGTTTTATACGTGTTAATAGCTGTTCTGTCAGAGCAGCCGTTGAATTTTCCTTGTACCAGTCTAATGAGGTTTTGTCTTTTTCGGGCTTTGTTGAGGGTTTGCTTAACGTGTTCTTTTAGGTTCAGATATTTATCTAGGGTCACCCCCAGATATTTGGCTTTTTCGGTTATGTCCAGTCTGGTTCCCCACAGCGTGAGTGTGATGTCGTCAGGGTTTTGGTTCGTCTTACTGTGTATATGTCTGTGTTTAAATAGTATGAGTTGCGTCTTGTCAGGGTTTGGTTTGATACGCCATTTGCACATCCAGTCCTGCAGTCGTGTTAGGTAGGTCAAAGTTTGTTGGTTTATGGTAGTCATGTTCGGTCCGGAAGTCCAGTATGCCGTGTCGTCAGCATAAAGTTGTACTTGTTCATTGGTCCTTGTGGTAGTCGGTATGTCTGTGGTGTAGAAGGCGTATAGTAATGGAGAGATGATTCCGCCTTGGGCCACCCCCGCTTGGGGACTGAATGGTTCGGAGGTTTCGTCATTGACGTGTACTTGGCATAGTCTGTCTTTCAGTAGGGCGTCTATCATGTTTACCGTCTTTGGGGGGATTCCTGTCTTTAATAGTTTGTATATTAGTCCGTCGTGCCACATTTTGTCGAAAGCCCGCTCGATGTCTAAGAAGACAGCGAGCGTGCAGTGACCTACGTTAATGTGCTTCGTAATGTCGGTCGTTAGTTTAAGTAGTGGGTCGTTGGTCGAATGGTTTTTGCGGAAGCCGGACTGTATGTGGGGGATTAGTTGTAATTCGTCTGCGTGTTTGGTTAGTCTGTCTGTCAGTATTCTTTCGAAAGTCTTTCTTAGTACGTCTATGAGAGATATTGGGCGGTATGATTTTGGGTCGGCTTTAGGTTTACCGGGTTTCGGTATCATAATTGTCTTCGTCTTTTTCCACGCTGTGGGGATGGTGGTGTTCGTCAGGCAGTAGTTAAAGAGTAGTGTAAGAAGGGGGGTGATGGTCTGAAGAGGGCATTTTCGAAGGTGTATACGTCGTATTCCGTTTTCCCCGGGTGCCGTGTTTTTACCTGACATGACTTTGCGGATGCCGGTCCCTTTATACCTGCGGTGTGCCCCCCACCACCTGCACGCGGGAGGCTGGGTCCAGTGGAGCCGGCGGGCGGGGTGGAGGGGGAAGCGGGTGCGCCGTTCGTGTCTCCGTCAGAGCATTCTGATCGCGTCTCGTGAGCTGGACGGTTCTTGTTGCGTTCCTGGCGTATTGCGGCTAATGCTGGATTCCAGGCCGCGCTCAGTTGATAGCCTTCGTCCCTGTTCACAAGATTCTATTGATTCTTTAATGACGCTATCTCAATAGCTCCAGGCTCGGCACAGCACCCTGGTGTGTTGACCGGCATCCGCAAAGTCTCGGCACTTCGCCAGAAGATGATGAGTATGTCACTCGTCGAAACGTCGCAGTTTGAAGACACCGCCACCCGGCTGGAAGCCCGAGAACTCTTCGCCAGCTTTATACGCCGGGAATGCATACATTCACATTCAGTACACTTATTGATCCGCTTTTCAAATGGCCGTACGCAGGACAGAAATATGTCTGCTTTAATGTCAGCACAGGCGTTTCTGATGTGGTCGACCGTGTCTTCACGGCCTTTAGGCAGCTGCTGGTTCATCTTTACTTTTAAACGTCCACACCGAAGGAAATCTGGCGACGACAAATCCGGCGGTCGAGCGGGCCAGTTAATGGGGCCACCTATGTCGATCCACCAATTAGTATAAAAAAGGTCTAATACACTCCGTCCAATTGCGTAATGCGCAGGGAACCGTTATGCTGAAACTACATATGTTCCCAGAATGAGATTTTCACTCTGCAGCGGAGTGTGCGCTGATATGAAACTTCCTGGCAGATTAAAACTGTGTGCCCGACCGAGACTCGAACTCGGGACCTTTGCCTTTCGGGGGCAAGTGCTCTACCAACTGAGCTACCGAAGCACGACTCACGCCCGGTTCTCACAGCTTACTGGCAGAAGTAAAGCTGTGAGTACCGGGCGTGAGTCGTGCTTGGGTAGCTCAGTTGGTAGAGCACTTGCCCGCGAAAGGCAAAGGTGCAGAGTTCGAGTCTCGGTCGGGCACACAGTTTTAATCTGCCAGGAAGTTACTACATATGTTGTCGAACGTCGGGGTCAACATCCTGCAGATGTTGTGGTAGTCCTTGTTCCAAAAACGTTCGACGCTTAGGTCCATTCAACGTGCCGTCGATGAAATACGGACTAACGAGTTTGTTCCCCATTATGCCACACCATACGTTAACCGACCAAGGACGATGATGGTCAGCCCACCGTCACCAGTTGGTAAATGTCTGCACTCCAATAATGCAGGTTATGCCGGTTAGCTCTACATGGTTTTTCAGTGTAGCCTCATCGGAAAAGAGTACCTCGCTAAAGAACGAGATTGTCGTTTGCATTTGTCGATGTGCTCGTTCACAGAAAACTACACGGTCATGGATATCGGTGCAATGAAGCTCTTGATGCACTGATATGTGGTATGGATGATATTTATGACAATGGACTGTTGCGACAATACTACCTACGGACAAAACGGAATCGCCCCGTATTTGCCTGGCGCTTATCCGTGGGTTTCCGCTAGTACAGCTATTTCATTAGTTTCTCCTGTAACACGTTCGCTTCGTTTCCTTTTGCTGGTCTGTAAGCTGGCATCAGACATAAAGGGGGTTCACAAACTTGTAAGTGAACGAACGAGGGCGAGCTTTCGCCAGCCGCTGTGGCCGAGCTGTTCTAAGCGCTTAAGTCCACATGGCTGCTACGATCGCAGGTTCGACTCCTGCCTCGGGCATGGATGTTTGTGCTGTCCTTAAGTTAGTTAGGTTTACGTAGTTCTAAGTCTAGGGGACTGATGATCTCAGATATTAAGCCTCATAGTGCTTAGAGCCATTTGAACCATTTTTGAGCGAGCTTTCTAGGTAAAAGTTCGGCATACAAGGCAACAGGAGCCTCATCATTTCACCGACATTGTCCGGAAATCAGGATCATTTGTGTACTGCCTGTTTTGATACGTCGTAGTTCACTACACGGCCAGTATAGAGAGTCGAGATGTCCCCTACTCGATACGTCGGAGGAATACAACGGTCGCCAATAAGCCTGCCCTATCCTCGCCACATGGTGGTGGGGTCCCATGCGCCATTGTATTTTCTAGGGCCATTCAGTAGCATGTAAATTACGACTGTGTGTCCATTTCTGAACTTCCGATTACAGTGCAATCTGTGGCGAAACGATGAAAATGCTTCCGCTAAAACCTACGTAGATTTTGCCGTAGGATCGTAATTGTAACTTCTTTTTAATCCGATGTGGAGTTTTCCAGATATTTCGATGCCTTCTGCTAAAATTAACACCCTATATATTGAGACATTTAAGGGGAGGTTTACTACCTTTTGGTTCAAAAAATCGATTTTTTTCAACTGCATTTTTGTATCCATAAAAGTGTTTAGAATCCACCACTGAAACGGTTTTTCCGAATACGGAACGGAAATGTTTCTTATTCGCGGTTGAACAAAAAAATGTACCTGCCTGAAATCGACCTTTTTCACGGACCAGTTTTTTCTTTCGGAGGACGAGTTATTATATCGGTGCTTGGCAGGAAACACACAAAATTCAAATGAAAATTTCAACGCGTGTGTTTGGAAGTTAGCCCCCAAGCATTTGCATTCTGGTGCGAAGACTTGAGATTGCGACCTTCCTGGCAGTGAGCAGTTTCAACGAAGGGTATTCAGCAATTCTGAAGACCATGATAACGATGGACGTCACCCTAGGACTCTATTCGACACAGTTCGCCAAGCATTCGGACGACCACAGGATTCAAGGGCGAAATTCGCTTGACACAGGCCGTACGAGCGGCTCTGGAGCAGCGCAGGATGGCCCAGATCGAGCAGAACGCCCTCTATGAGGAAGAGGAAGGACTAGTTTATGGACCCGGAATAGCAGATTGAACGTGAGTTGCATATTATTGCATTTACATGTAGTCAAAACTTCTAACTCGTTTTTCTCAAAATGACTTTTTTTATCGCGTGGTATGGTAACTTCAAATCTACTTAACCTATTGGCATGATTCTTTGTTTCGGACGAAGCTAACTGAATTGTCTAGGAGTTGTACCACTTTTATTTCGAGCCATCCACTATTAATATTTTTACTTGGCCTATTTTTTTCAGATGGCCGCCATTTTGTTTCCTATAGTCCAAATAAGCGATGTACTACAACTAAAGAATCTTTTATACTTCGCTAACGTCGACTCAATTTTTATTTCAGACGAGCCGGCTGACCTGTGACATACCGCGCGTAGAGGTCTACATCAAAATTTTGTTTCGTTCCGACGGCACTTTCGCCTTTGCTCTTTGACATTTTCGGTCGAAAAAATTCCAGGTTTTAGAGGAAATATCAATAAACATTTTGACCAAATTTGACATTGATATCTACAACACATCCCGAGAAAAAAAATTCTCAAAAAGCATGATTTTTTTTGGGCAAAAGATAGTAAACCTCTCCTTAAATGCTAGCGAAAGTGGTTGATAATCCAGATGTTTCATTGTAGTCGCTCAGACACTGCAAGAAACGGTTTCGTACTATGCAGGTACATCCTCAGGTATATGTAATATGTGCTGCCCCATATTATCTTAATGGTTTAATTTTTAGTAGTACCGTCCCCAGTGTGAAACAATTTCTCGTTACATGTCTATTTGTTTGAGTGCAAATAAACTTACTCATTTGTTTAGGCTTAACTGGAACCGAAATCATTTCGTATGAATAACTTTACTGGATCAGATGTTGACTGTATCGAGTTGTATACTAAAGAACGAGTATCACAAACTAAATGTTTATTGCAGTCTTTAATCACAATATCAATTCTTTAGACGATGACCGGTTTCAGTCCGTAATGAACGTCCTCAGATCTGTGCTGATTATATTTATGTTTCTGTGCTGATTATATTTATGTTTTGACGATGCCATTATGGCCTTATCACTTTACGACATGGTGTAAAAAAAGATCTGAGGATGTTCTTTATTGACTGAAACCGGTCATCGTTTAAAGAATTGTTATTGTGATCAAAGAGTGGAATAAAAAACATTTGACAGTATTGGATCACTATTTGTATACGTGACTATGTCGCAGTTGGTATCACAAACCACTTATAGTCTGTATTAGGTACCCTCCGACATGCACCGTCGCCCCTAGCGGTGTCAGAAGCAAAGGGCGGTTACCACGTTATTACTGGTCGGCAGTAAGAGCCTATTTAAAGCACTAACGCCGCGTTCGGAATGGGAGCTGTAGTGTGTACCGAGCGTGAGGCGCGGGTTTTAGCTGAGCGCGGCGCTTTTGGCCCTCGCACAGTGTTTAACCGATCAGGGAAACAATTTCGCTGTGCCCACATCGAGGCCCGCCGGACCTTTGTTGGTTTCTCCCGCGGGGGTGGGCAGGCTGCTCGCGCCGACTGCCGGTGCGTGACCGCGTCAAACACCGCCGGCACACAAATCAAACAGGCGGCAGTCGGACACGGCACGCTCTGGGATTTGTCCGCGCGACAGCACGGCTATCGTCGGCGGCCCATCCATGTTTTGCAACAGCAGTGAGGTTCAT
This sequence comes from Schistocerca serialis cubense, assembly GCF_023864345.2. Classification (NCBI taxonomy): domain Eukaryota; kingdom Metazoa; phylum Arthropoda; class Insecta; order Orthoptera; family Acrididae; genus Schistocerca; species Schistocerca serialis. Next base: position 214,984,823 of record NC_064647.1, on the reverse strand, counting down.
TCTGCGGTTTGCTAATTTTCAGCTCTGAGGGAATGTTCTATCGTACAGTGCTGACCATTAAAATTTCAGTACCGTACAAGAAGGCACGCAGCAAACGTCAAATTGTGGCGAAGGGCGGTAGAGGGTGACAAAAATGAAACTGGCCCGCAAAAAAATTTGAAAGTGTCTGTCAGAGAAAATACTGGGGACCGCCAGGTGGCACTGCTATCAAGTAGACATGTTTATGTCGATAGTAGGTCGGTGGTAATGACGTCCTTGCTAATCAGTTTATGATTCTTCTCGATAATTGTAAATTTATTAATCATATATCTACACCAGAGACTCGTTTAGGTCACATCTTTATGCTCTCCAAAACACAATCGTAGTAATACTTCTTTACAAATTTAAAAAGACACAACCTTTTTTTATTTTGAGCTTTTCCTCATTACAGAGGTTTATCTCCAACATAATTATTAACTCGGAAAATATAATACTGGAACGTCCCTTTAGAAAAATTAATGAATTCCTGTGCTGATAAACCTCTTACTATATTTGATTTTCAAACAGCTGAGCAGAACTGAACGTACTCAGACATTTCGCTCTTTACCTATTCTGATCAACACTAAACTGACAGCCAATATATTTAGCTCAACGCAATCTGACTTTCAAAAATCCCTACAAAAGAATGGTCCTGACTAGCAATAACCTATACCTTTCATGAATCACTTACCTCACAAAAATCTTCATTACACGAACTACTGAAACACAGCGAGCGCCAATACTGCCAGCCAAATAAAAGAATCTAACTACTGAAGTCACTAACTACTGATAGGCATAGTTAGCAAATGAAAGATTTTGATAGAGAACAAACAATGTATTTGCCTTAATAGTGTTCAAAAGTCATTATATATAATGACTTTTGAACACTATTAAGGCAAATACATTGTTTGTTCTCTATCAATATATATATATATATATATATATATATATATATATATATATATATATATATATATCAGTTCATGACATCCAGTTTTACAAATTTACTGTCTCTGATGGACACACGTCCAGATCATCCGCTCTCAAAACTCCGCCATTTCTCTCCCAACATCCACCACCGCTGGAGGCTCACCTCCAACTGCGCAACACTACGCGCTGTTAACATCCAGCTGCCCAACACTACGATAGAAAACAACAATGCAAACCGGCCACAGACTGCAAACATCAAAGTCAGTGATTTTCATATAGAGCACTACATGTCGTTACCAACATAAAAACCTAAACAGACTACTTACAATACAAAGAATACACCTTCTTAAACTATATGATTAAAATATTCTTCCAGGTGTTTCGATCTTATGTGTCCTCTTCCTCTGCGCCCATTCTCCTTGTTGTGTACTGTACATTTTGGAGCCAGTTGGTCATAGGTCGTCCTCTTCTTCTTATCCCCTCCGGTTCCCACTCCGGTATCAATTTTGGTATTCTGTCTTTCTCCATTCGTCGTACATGCCCGTACCACTGGAATTTCATCCTATCCATTAGCGCTACAGTCTGGAACCGCGCGACCGCTACGGTCGCAGGTTCAAATACTGCCTTGGGCATGGATGCCCTTAGGTTCGTTAGGTTTAAGTAGTTCTAAGTTCTGATGACCTCAGAAGTTAAGTCCCATAGTGCTCAGAGCCATTTTGAACCAATCCATTCTTTCTTTTATTTCCATTCTCCTTATTATGTCGGTGTTCCGTATCTTTTCTTTCCTGGAGATTCCTCCTCATCTTGTGCTACGACTACATGATCATCACCAAACAATAAATGATGTACAGAAACTCCATCTCTTATTTCTAATCCCCTAGTATTACACTCACGAGACCTAAGGCTAATATCTATATAGGTTTTAAATAATGATCTTGTCATTGGACAGCCCTGTAAAAGGCCTTTGATTGTTATAAATTTCTGTGAAATTTTATTACCAACTTTCACTTGGCAAATGTTATTTTTATACATCTGTTGGATTATTTTAATCAAGGAAGCGTTTGTCTTTGCCATACTTTTCTTGGAACAGTATCATACGCTTTTTCTAGATCTATGAAAATTAATCCTATATTTTTTGATTTTACCCTAAGTTTCTCCAAAATCTGTCGTAATGTGAAAATATGGTCTACACATGATCTCCCAGCCGTGATTCCACATTGTTCTTCTTGGGTTCTAAAATTTTTTTCCAGTTTGTTTTTAATTGCCGGCCGCGGTGGTCTAGCAGTTCTGGCGCTGCAGTCCGGAACCGCGGGACTGCTACAATCGCTGGTTCGAATCCTGCCTCGGGCATGGGTGTGTGTGATGTCCTTAGGTTAGTTAGGTTTAAGTAGTTCTAAGTTCTAGGGGACTGATGACCTGAGATGTTAAGTCCTATAGTACTCAGAGCCATTTGAACCATTTTTCGTCCTGTAGAGTCTTTCGACCACACACAAATGTGTTTGAAGCTACATTTCATCACAGGCGAATTTGCTTTTCACATTCAGCGCCATTATCATACACATTAAGAATGCTATACTATATGTAAACAAGCAGAATACGGCGCTGCGGTCGACAATGTCTATATAAAACAAGTCTCTCGCGTGATTGTTGATTGGTAACTGCTGCTACAATGGCAGGCTATCAAGACTGAAGTAAGTTGAACGTGGTGTTATAGTCGGCGCATGAGCGTTGCAACACAGCATCTCCGTGGTAGCGATGAAGTGGAGAGTTTTCCGTACTACCATTTCACGAGTGTACCATGAATATCAATAATCCGGTAAAATTTCAAATCCACATAGAAGCGGTCGGAAGAAGATCCTGGAAGAACGACATCTCAATGGAATCGCTCAACATGGCGGAATCCAACCCAACCGTAAATCACTCCAGACTTCAATCCTAGGCCATCAACAAGTGTCAGCGTACGAACCATTCAACGAAACATCATCGATATGGGCTTCCGGAACCGAAGGCCCCCTCGTGTACCCTTGATGACTGTACAACACAAAGCTTTACGCCTCACCTACGCCCGTCAACATCGACACTGCACCGTTCATGACAGGAAATACACTCCTGGAAATTGAAATAAGAACACCGTGAATTCATTGTCCCAGGAAGGGGAAACTTTATTGACACATTCCTGGGGTCAGATACATCACATGATCACACTGACAGAACCACAGGCACATACACAAAGGCAACAGAGCATGCACAATGTCGGCACTAGTACAGTGTATTTCCACCTTTCGCAGCAATGCAGGCTGCTATTCTCCCATGGAGACGATCGTAGAGATGCTGGATGTAGTCCTGTGGAACGGCTTGCCATGCCATTTCCACCTGGCGCCTCAGTTGGACCAGCGTTCGTGCTGGACGTGCAGACCGCGTGAGACGACGCTTCATCCAGTCCCAAACATGCTCAATGGGGGACAGATCCGGAGATCTTGCTGGCCAGGGTAGTTGACTTACACCTTCTAGAGCACGTTGGGTGGCACGGGATACATGCGGACGTGCATTGTCCTGTTGGAACAGCAAGTTCCCTTGCCGGTCTAGGAATGGTAGAACGATGGGTTCGATGACGGTTTGGATGTACCGTGCACTATTCAGTGTCCCCTCGACGATCACCAGTGGTGTACGGCCAGTGTAGGAGATCGCTCCCCACACCATGATGCCGGGTGTTGGCCCTGTGTGCCTCGGTCGTAAGCAGTCCTGATTGTGGCGCTCACCTGCACGGCGCCAAACACGCATACGACCATCATTGGCACCAAGGCAGAAGCGACTCTCATCGCTGAAGACGACACGTCTCCATTCGTCCCTCCATTCACGCCTGTCGCGACACCACTGGAGGCGGGCTGCACGATGTTGGGGCGTGAGCGGAAGACGGCCTAACGGTGTGCGGGACCGTAGCCCAGCTTCATGGAGACGGTTGCGAATGGTCCTCGCCGATACCCCAGGAGCAACAGTGTCCCTAATTTGCTGGGAAGTGGCGGTGCGGTCCCCTACGGCACTGCGTAGGATCCTACGGTCTTGGCGTGCATCCGTGCGTCGCTGCGGTCCGGTCCCAGGTCGACGGGCACGTGCACCTTCCGCCGACCACTGGCGACATCATCGATGTACTGTGGAGACCTCACGCCCCACGTGTTGAGCAATTCGGCGGTACGTCCACCCGGCCTCCCGCATGCCCACTATACGCCTTCGCTCAAAGTCCGTCAACTGCACATACGGTTCACGTCCACGCTGTCGCGGCATGCTACCAGTGTTAAAGACTGCGATGGATCTCCGTATGCCACGGCAAACTGGCTGACACTGACGGCGGCGGTGCACAAATGCTGCGCAGCTAGCGCCATTCGACGGCCAACACCGCGGTTCCTGGTGTGTCCGCTGTGCCGTGCGTGTGATCATTGCTTGTACAGCCCTCTCGCAGTGTCCGGAGCAAGTATGGTGGGTCTGACACACCGGTGTCAATGTGTTCTTTTTTCCATTTCCAGGAGTGTATGTTGTTTGGTAGGAAGAGTCTCGTTTCAGATTGTTTCGAGCGGATGCAGTGTACAGGTATGGAGACCACTTGATGAATTCATGAACCCTGCATGTCAGCAGGGGACTGTTCAAACTGGTGACGGCTCTATAGTGGTGGAAACTGTGCAGTTGAAGTGCTGTGGGACCCTGATACTTCTAGATAAGATCCTGACTGGTGACACGTACGTAAGCATCCTGTCTGCTCACCTTCATCCATTCATGTCCATCGTGCATTACAACGGACGTGGACAATTCCAGCAGGATAATGCGACACCAAACGCGACTAGAATTACTACGGAGTGGCTCCAGAAACACTCTTCTGAGTTTAAACACCTCCGCTGGCCATCAAACTCCTCAGACATGAACAGTACTGAGCGTGTTTGGGACGCCTTGCAAAGTGCTGTTCAGAAGAGATCTCCACCCCCTCGGACTCTTACCGGTTTATGGACTGCTCTTTAGGATTCATGGTGTCAGTTCCCTCCAGCACTACTTCAGATGTTAGTCGAGTCTATGTTGTGGCACTTCTGCGTGCTCGCGGGGGCATTACACGATATTAGGCAGGTGTGCCACTTTGCGTACTACAGCACCTAACACTTGATTGTGTCATTACGTCTGACTGAGTGAGAGGTGCAGATGTCTTTAGCGATCAACTGAATGCGATGCAAAATGGTGTTCACGATAACACAGTGGGTGCCCATTGTCGAGTCTTATGCGAAGAACAATTCGTGGAGAATTCCGATAAGGTTGGAGGAAGAATTCAGGACTGGTAGACTTTTGGTTTATCTCCCAGCGAAGTCCTCATTACAGAGCTTACTGACAAAATAGCTCTGTACGGAATAAAAACCGTAACTACCTGAAAAGAGTTAAAACACTTAAAAAGAGTTGCTTGAATAAGGGAAAGCTTGGGTCTAAATCCGATATAATCTCGTTTATCTGTGAAGGGATATTCCCTTTCACTGCTACAGATTTGCTCTCCATCAAATCGTGCTCCTTATGTTGGGAGACAGTATTACAGTTACTATGGAATCCGACTTTAAGAAAAATATTCGTTCAACAAATTTGATTTTTACATATCCTACAGCCTGACATTTTCGCTCAAAACGGATTGAATTTCTTTTGTTGCATGAAATTCAGAGAATTACTGCTCAAAATATTTAATGTTTGCAGAGAGGAAAATACACGGTGTAAACTTTGCTTATCGTTGATTTTAGCTCACACATTACTGTGTATCAAGTGTAGATAAGATATCGAAATTGTATTTAGAACTGAGAGCAGGACGCTATCTCATGTCAAAACAATGGTGCAGAGCCGGGTGGAGGGTCTGAATCAGAGGCTCAGACGGTTTTGCGACCGTGTTGGCTGCAGATTCATTGACTTGCGCCATAGGGTGGTGGGGTTTCGGGTTCCGCTGAATAGGTCAGGAGTTCACTACACTCAGCTGGCGGCTACACGGGTAGCGGAGGCTGTGTGGCGTGGACTGGGCGGTTTTTTAGGTTAGAAGGCCTCGGGAAAGTACGCGGTGGGCTGCAATCTCAAAGGGTGCGTGGCAAATACAGGACGTGCTTGGGTCAAGGAACAGTCGGAATTGTAGTTGTAAATTGTTTTAGTTGTGCTGGGAAAGTCCCTGAGCTTCAAGCGCTAATAGTAAGCACAGAAACTGAAATCGTTATAGGTACAGAAAGCTGGTTAAAGCCTGAAATAAGTTCTGCAGAAATTTTTACGAAGTCTCAGACGGTGTTCAGGAAAGATAGAGTAGGCAGAATTGGTGGTGGAGCGTTTGTGTCTGTCAGTAGTGGTTTTTCTTGTAGTGAAGTCGAAGTAGATACTCCGTGCGAATTGGTATGGGTGGAGGTTATACTTAACAGCCGAACTAAGTTAATAATCGGCTCCTTCTACCGACCCCCAGACTCCGATGATATAGTTGCTGAACAGTTCAGAGAAAATTTGAGTCTCGTAACAAATAAATACCCCACTCATACGGTTATAGTTGGTGGGGACTTCAACCTTCCCTCGATATGTTGGCAAAAATACCTGTTCAAAACCGGTGGTAGGCAGAAAACATCTTCCGAGATTGTCCTAAATGCTTTCTCCGAAAATTGTTTCGAGCAGTTAGTCCATGAACCCACGCGAATTGTAAATGGTTGCGAAAACACACTTGACCTCTTAGCCACAAACAATCCAGAGCTGATAGAGAACATCATGACTGATACAGGGATTAGTGATCACAAGGTCGTTATAGCTAGTCTCAATACCGTTTCCTCCAAATCCACCAGAAACAAACGCAAAATAAAAGTGTCACTAGAAGCCTTCCTAAGAGACAATCTCCATTCCTTCCGAACTGACTATGCAAATGTAGACGAGATGTGGCTCAAATTCAAAGATATAGTAGCAACAGCAATTGAGAGATTCATACCTCATAAATTGGTAAGAGATGGAACTGATCCCCCGTGGTACACAAAACAGGTCCGAACTCTGTTGCAGAGGCAACGAAAAAAGCATGCGAAGTTCAGAAGAACGTGAAATCCCGAAGATTGGCTAAAATTTACAGACGCGCGAAATTTGGCACGGACTTCAATGCGAGATGCCTTTAATAGGTTCCACAACGAAACATTGTCTCGAAATTTGGTAGAATATCCGAAGAAATTCTGGTCGTATGTAAAGTACACAAGCGGCAAGACGCAGCCAATACCTTCGCTGCGCAGTGCCGATGGTACTGTTACCGACGACTGTGCCGCTAAAGCGGAGTTATTGAACGCAGTTTTTCGAATTTCCTTCACCAGGGAAGATGAATGGAATATTCCAGATTTTGAAACACGAACAGCTGCTAGCATGAGTTTCTTAGAAGTAGATACTTTAGGGGTTGCGAAGCAACTCAAATCGCTTAATACGGGCAAGTCTTCAGGTCCAGATTGTATACCGATTAGGTTCCTGTCAGATTACACTGATACAATAGCTCCCTTCTTAGCAATCATATACAACCGCTCGCTCACCGATAGATCTGTACCTACAGATTGAAAAATTGCGCAGGTCGCACTAGTGTTTAAGAAGGGTAGTAGGAGTAATCCATATAACTACAGACCTATATCATTGACGTCGGTTTGCAGTAGGGTTTTAGAGCATATACTGTATTCAAACATTATGAATCACCTCGAAGGGAACGATCTATTGATACGTAATCAGCATGGTTTCAGAAAACATCCTTCATGTGCAACGCAGCTAGCTCTTCATTCGCACGAAGTAATGGCCGCTATCGACAGGGGATCTCAAGTTGATTCCGTATTTCTAGATTTCCGGAAAACTTTTGATACCGTTCCTCACAAGCGACTTCTAATCAAGCTGCGGGCCTATTGGGGTATCGTCTCAGTTGTGCGACTGGATTCGTGATTTCCTGTCAGGAAGGTCGCAGTTCGTAGTAATAGACGGCAAATCATCGAGTAAAACTAAAGTGATATCAGGTGTTCCCCCCAGGGAAGCGTCCTGGGACCTCTGCTGTTCCTGATCTATATAAATGACCTGGGTGACAATCTGAGCAGTTCTCTTAGGTTGTTCGCAGATGATGCTGTAATTTACCGTCTAGTAAGGTCATCCGAAGACCAGTATCAGTTGCAAAGCGATTTAGAAAAGATTGCTGTACGGTGTGGCAGGTGGCAGTTGACGCTAAATAACGAAAAGTGTGAGGTGATCCACATGAGTTCCAAAAGAAATCCGTTGGAATTCGATTACTCGATAAATAGTACAATTCTCAAGGCTGTCAATTCAACTAAGTACCTGGGTGTTAAAATTACGAACAACTTCAGTTGGAAACACCACATAGATAATATTATGGGGAAGGCGAGCCAAAGAATGCGTTTCATTGGCAGGACACTTAGAAGATGCAACAAGTCCACTAAAGAGACAGCTTACACTACACTCGTTCGTCCTCTGTTAGAATATTGCTGCGCTGTGTGGGATCCTTACCAGATGGGACTGACGGAGGACTTAGAAAGGGTGCAAAAAAGGGCAGCTCGTTTTGTATTATCACGTAGTAGCGGAGAGAGTGTGGCAGATAAGATACGCGACTTGGGATGGAAGTCATTACAGCAAAGACGTTTTTCGTCGTGGCGAGACCTATTTACGAAATTTCAGTCACCAACTTTCTCTTCCGAATGCGAAAATATTTTGTTGAGCCCAACCTACATAGGTAGGAATGATCATCAAAATAAAATAAGAGAAATCAGAGTTCGAACAGAAAGGTTTAGGTGTTCGTTTTTCCCGCGCGCTGTTCGGGAGTGGAATGGTAGAGAGAGAGTATGATTGTGGTTCGACGAATCCTCTGCCAAGCACTTAAATGTGAATTGCAGAGTAGTCATTTAGATTTAGATGTGTGTGAAATTTTATGGGACTTAACTGATATGGTCATCAGTCCCTAAGCTTACACACTACTTAACCTAAATTATCCTAAGGACAAACACACACACCCATGCCCGAGAGAGAATTCGAACCTCCGCCGGGATTAGTCGCACAGTCCATGACTGCAGCGCCCAAGACCGCTCGGCTAATCCCGCGCGGCTATCTCACGTCATTCTTGTGTTATTAATTTTTGTAGCTTGCAGATGGTCCCGAGCGGTGAGTCCATTTCCATACTTTCACACTAGAAAGGACATGGTCATGACAAGTGTCGTAATTTATAGACCGATTAAGGTATCAAATGAGATTTTCTTGCAAATAATAGCACAAAAAAGGCATGTATGTTGTATGATAAATACATGAAATCTTTTTATTTGTTGAGATATGGAAGCGACTCGTCCACAATACACGTCATTAGCTCTTAAAGGAAAATCGTAGGGCCGCGTTCCAACCTGTTTTAACTCCTGGGGAGGAGAGGAGTATGATGCGTTAACTCGTCCACAGCAGTCAAAGGGTTAAGAGCTCATGGTGTACGAACATAATCAAAACGGGGCAGCACCTGGACTCTTACAAAATTTGCTATTTTGCGTGAGTTAACGCATCCAGACAAACTTTCGCATATGAAATTCTGCAGATGGTTTCTCAGTGATCAGGACTTTGGAATCGTCAGCTTTTTACTTCATCAGATGAGGCATCGGTACGGTTGTCATGGCTCGTCAACTTACAGCACGTGTACCACTATGCATCAGAAAATCCCCATGAATAATTTGAAGGTGTTTGGATAACCTTAACTCAGATGTGTGTTGCGCAATGTGTGGTGTACGTATCGGAGCACGAGGCTATCAGCGAACTGTTAATGCTGATCGGCATGTCCAACAAGTGTTTCATCCATGAGTGCATTAATACACAGAAGGGAAACGATTATGTAGATCTCTGCAGCAAAATGTAGCGACTGCACGCACCACGTTGACAACATTAATGAGCCCTTCATGGCTCGTGTTCATGCCATTTATTGTTTGTCATCTTCTATTACGGTACTGCCACCTCGTTTCCTTATTCCATTTTCTGGCCTCAATAACTTCATGCCTTACTTGCCCGTGAGCAGCAGAAGCAGTGTGTATCGATAAGTGCACTTCGTACTATCTCTGGAGCGACCGATAGTATTTCTGGGTCGTCGTGTGTCTGGCAGTCAGTTCGGGAAGGACCAGCAGTGCAGTCTGGACGCAGCAGCAGTGAAGTCGGGGACGGAGCGCTGGTGAGGCGCCGACAGCCAGTGCTCGCCGACCGCTGGCGACACACGCGAACTGTCTGACGGAGGGAGATTGGAGCGGGACGACCGTTGGTTGGTCGTTCGGTTGGTCTTCTCGTCGGCCGACGTATATCTGGTCCTTTCACCGTTTCTGGGCCTGGGCAGTCGGTCGGTTGGCATGGAGCAGCGAGGAAGTCCCCGTCGTGCGGAGTCGGGCTGGGGTTGCTGGCGGCGTGCACACACGGTTGGAGTGTGAGGTGGTGCTTGCGAGTGCTACGAAGTTCGTCGCCCACATATCTTACCAGGAAAGTACTTGGCCTCGAACAAACACAAATACACCAAAATCGTGTGAGAAACAATGTAAAGGTCTCTTATTGCACTGGTGACACTCCCGCATCTGCAAAACTCCGCAGTCGTCCGTTAGAGGCCTCTGCGTATGCCATGCCGCATTGCACACTTACCTGCCGGTACGTCAGTCGGGACCAGTAGGGACGGTGCAGTGTGCCTCTGAAGTTGCGTTTTGTGACATTATTTGTGTATTGAAGCGTCAGATGGCTCGGCGATTGGTAATCAATCCTGCTAATGTACTGCTATTGGTTGAGATGAAGTTACGAAGAACCCTTCTTCGTGAAGATGGTGTTGGTGTAGAAGACGAATCATTCTCATGTTTTCTGGTATCTATTATAGTGCAGAAATATGAGCATAAGTTAGAAACAGATACGGTTGTAACACTAACACACAATGATGATGATAGGGATGACAATGACGAACAACTCATTGTAGACGGTAGTGCTACGGCAAGTGCGGGAAGAGGCGATGGAAGCAGTGACTGTGAATACCAACCGTCTCCCAAGAAGAAGGTTTAAGTTGCAAGCATCATCACGTCATTTGATGACAACACACTGGAGAACATGTGCGATGATTATTACGTGAGAGGTTTCGACACATACGAGAAGCTTCTGAAAGAATACCCTAAACTGAAGTCTAAAAGCAATATTAAAAACATACTGGATTACGTGGCAAAGAAAAGAGAAGGAAATACAGTTTTCAAAGGAAATCGTACACTGCTGTTCAAGACCATCAAGGAGCGTGTAATGGCGAAATTCGATGAAGCACGAGAATGCGATTCCGCCGTTAATTATTGGCATTTACAACATTGGGCATTGGACGTAGCCAGATATCTCGGGTGTACAAACTTTACAGTTTCACTAATTTGAAAAAAGAGTTTAGGATAACATCACGCCGTATCACTATGCTCCAAGCACGAAAAGATAAGGATGACGAAGAAGAGCTGGTTGAAAGAGCTCAAACGTTTGTTGCTGACGTCAATGAGCATATCACGAGAGAAAACATCGGTATTAGTTCTGTATGGAACTGTGATCAGAGTCAGTTCAACTATGAACTTTCTTGTGACAGAACACTATCCATGAAAGGGGAAAGAAACATTGTCGCGATGTTGCAATCAGTTAACTGTGCAACACATAGTTACACGATCGATGTTACTATATCAATGGACGGACGATTGGCAGACAAACTCTATATTTGCTTCCAAGAATGCAGTGGAAAGTTTGGACCCCGCGTGTCAAGGGAAATAGAAATGCGGTGCCCTCCAAATGTCGTCGTTGATGCCAGTGTGAATGGGAAGATGACGAAACAACATCTGAAGGCGTTTTTTCTGTCAGTTTTGAATCCACATTTGTCAAGAAAGTCATTAGTACTTTGTGATTCCTAGTCTGGACATAAGGATGAACGAGTACTACTGGAAGCATCTGGCGGAAAACATGTAGATTTAAAAATCATTCCGCCTAAAACTACAAAATAAGCACAACCTCTGGATGTGCATTTCTTCAGCCAGTATAAAATATATGCCAAGAGACTAACAGACTTCATTAAACAACGTTCCAATAATATGCAGCCGAAATTACACGACAGATTCTTCATCATGAATATGCATTCTGTCATTTAAAATCAGTTGTCTGCGGGAGTATACAGACCAATGCTTCGTTACGAGCGGTAGAACGCTGGCTGCGATTTTGGTGAAACAGTGAACAACTTCAAAAGTGTCATTGACGTGGCGTTCAACACTGATATTATAGAATGTGCAAATACGCCATGCGATCAACTTGCATTTCTTCACTGTGCGTTTTGAAGTCATTCGTATTGCTCGGAGCATTTATTGACATTCCGCATTTACATTTATAGTTAAGATTTCTGCATTGCGTATGGCGTCTTCAATTACATCTACAGTGATATCTAGAGCACGACTGCAGACTTTTGCAGAAAAACGACACCCAGCAGCACATTCAGAGGTACATGATGGTTCTGTAACCAAACGTTCATACAGATCTGTTTGTTCGAGCCCAAGTACTTTCCTGGTTAGACATGAAAGTTGAGTCCTTACTTAAATTACTATCGAGCCTCAACTGTTTACATTTCTTCGTTTGATCCTGGTTGTCGCTTTTAGGACATTCCCGCGAGCAACAACGTGTGTGTATTTAAGTCGGCTAAGATTCCAGCCGCCTTCCTGTGCAATTTAATTTATTCCCTGTCATGGAAGTTCACCAGTGGGATCTTCTGCATTGTGGCTGTTGACGTTCCCATTACCTGCCCTGGTCATTGACGTGATGTTAGGCAGTGTATTTTCCTTGTCGTGTTGTTGCTGTCCAGTGCGGCGTGTAGTTCGACAGCTGAGGTGTTCAAAAATGTTCAAATGTGTGTGAAATCGAATGGGACATCAGTACCTAAGCTTACACACTACTTAACCTAAACTATCTTAAGGACAAACACACACACCCATGCCCGAAGGAGGACTCGAACCTCCGCCAGGACCAGCCGCACAGTCCATGACTGCAGCGCCTAAGACCACTCGGCTAATCCGGCGCGGCAGCTGAGGTTTTGTTGGTCTTTGTGGCGCCAATATCCTGTGTGTCATTTATTGACATCTTGTGGTCGTTTTGCTGGTTGCGTGGAGCCGTACTGATTTGGTCCATTCTGTCCTGCTAGAGGCATTTCGATTAATATTAGCACATGAGGTTTTCGTTAAGGAGAGCAGCAGAGGCACTTACTTCTACATCTTCATCTACACGAATACCAAACAAATCACTCGCAAGTGCCTGGCAGAGGGCTCCTCGGACCACCTTTACAATAATTCTGTATTATTCCAATGTCGTACAGCGGGCGAAAAATCGGACACGTATATCTTTCCGTGCGAGCTCTGATTTCCCTTATTTTTATGTGAGGATCGATTTTCCCTATGTAGGTTGGTGTCAACAAAATATTTTCACATTCAGGGAGAAATTTTCTTGAGAAGGTATCCCCTCAACAAAAACGCATTTGTTTCAATGTTGTACTCCCTAAAGCGTGTATCATTTCAGTAACACTCTCTCCCCGATTTCGTCGTAATAGAAAACGTGCTGCCCTTTTTTGAACTTTTTCGATCTACACGGTTAGTCCTATTTGGTTTTATTTATTTATTCGTATGGCTGCGTGAAGAGTTTGACAGAGCACTGAAAACCCTGAGTCTAAACAATGCCCCGAGATTAGACAACATTCCATTATTCTTGAGTTTCTCCCGGCGTATTTGATAATAAAAATATCCACGGACTGCAAAATACTAACGCGAATTCTTTACAGACGAATGGAAAAACTGGTAGAAGCCGACATCGAGGAAGATCAGTTTGGATTCCGTAGAAATATTGGAACACGCGAGGCAATACTGGCCCTACGACTTATCTTAGAAGAAAGATTAAGGAAAGGCAAACCTACGTTTCTAGCACTTCTAGACTTAGAGAAAGCGTTTGACAATGTGGACTGGAATACTCTCTTTCAAATTCTGAAGGTAGCAGGTCTAAAATACAGGGAGCGAAGGTCTACTTACAATTTATATAGAAAGCAGATGGCAATTGTAAGAGTCGAGGGACGTGAAAGGGAAGCAGTCGTTGGGAAGGGAGTGAGACAGGGTTGTAGCCTCTCCCCGATGTTATTCAATCTGTATATTGAGCAAGCAGTAAAGGAAACAAAAGAAAAGTTCGGAGAAGGTATTAAAATCCATGGAGAAGAAATAAAAACTTGGTGGCTCGCCGATGACATTGTAATTCTGTCAGAGACAGCACAGGACTTGAAAGAGCAGTTGAACGGAATGGACAATGTCTTGAAAGAAGGGTATAAGGTGAACATCAACAAAAGCAAAACGAGGATAATGGATTGTAGTCGAATTAAGTCAAGTGATGCTGAGGGAATTACATTAGGAAATGAGACACTTAAATTAATAAAGGAGTTTTGCTATGTGGGGAGCAAAATAACTGATGATGGTCGAAGTAGAAAGGATATAAAGTGTAGACTGGCAATGGCAAGGAAAGCGTTTCTGAAGAAGAAAAATTTGTTAACATCGGGGATAGATTTAAATGTCAGGAAGCCGTTTCTGAAAGTATTTGTATGGAGTGTTGCCATGTATGGAAGTGAAACATGGACGATAAATAGTTTGGACAAGAAGAGAATAGAAGCTTTCGAAATGTGGTGCTACAGAAGAATGCTGAAGATTGGATGGGTAGATCACATAACTAATGAGGAGGTATTGAATAGAGTTGGGGAGAAGAGGAGTTTGTGGCACGACTAGAAGAAGGGACATGTTCTGAGGCATCAAGGGGTCACCAATTTAGTATTGGAGGGCAGCGTGGAAGGTAAAAATCGTAGAGGGAGACCAAGAAATGAATACACTGAGCAGATTCACATGGATGTAGGTTGCAGTAGGTACTGGGAGATGAAGAAGCTTGCACAGGATGGATTAGCATGGAGAGCTGCATCAAACCAGTCTCAGGACTGAAGACCACAAGAACAACAAATGGCTAGGGCTCCCAGTCGGGCAGATCGTTCGCCAGGTGCCGGTCTTTCAGTTTCACGCCGCTTCGGCGAACTGCAGACAATGAGCATAATAAGATGATGATGAGAACATCACAGCACCGATTCCATGGGAGGAGAAAATTCCCCGACCCAGCCGGGAATCGAACCCGGGCCCAGAGGATTGACCATTCAGCTACCGGAGGCGGACAACCCTATATAGTACGGATCGCGCAGTGCGGAGCAGTACTTTAAAAGAGGACGGAAGTGTAGTGTATGCAGTCTGTTTACCAGATGTATTACAGTTTCTAAGCGTCCTGCCAATAAAGTGCCGTTTTTGGTTATCCTTCCCCACAACAATTTATATGGGTTCCTTCCAGTTTTAGTGGTCTGTAATTGTAATTCCTGGGTATTTCGTTGAATTTACGGCTTTTAGATTTGACTGATTTATTGCGTAACCGAAGTTTAACGGATTCCTTTTAGCACTCATGTGGACGATCTCACACTGTTCGTTATTTAGCCTCAACTACCAGTTTTTGTACCACACAGACATCTTTTCTAAGCCGTTTTAAAATTTGTTTTGGTCATCTAATGACTTTACTGGTCGTTAAACGACGGCATCATCTGCAGACAAACTAAGGTTCAAAAATGGTTCAAATGGCTCTGAGCACTATGGGACTTAACATCTGAGGTCATCAGTCCCCTAGAACTTAGAACTACTTCTACCTAACTAACCTAAGGACATGCGCGGGGCAGGATTCGAACCTGCGAATGGAGCGGTCACGCGGTTCCAGACTGTAGCGCGTAGAACCGCTCGGCCACTCCGGCCTGCCCTTAGTAGTTCTCAAAGAGCCTTCATGTACACTCCTGGAAATTGAAATAAGAACACCGTGAATTCATTGTCCCAGGAAGGGGAAACTTTATTGACACATTCCTGGGGTCAGATACATCACATGATCACACTGACAGAACCACAGGCACATAGACACAGGCAACAGAGCATGCACAATGTCGGCACTAGTACAGTGTATATCCACCTTTCGCATCAATGCAGGCTGCTATTCTCCCATGGAGACGATCGTAGAGATGCTGGATGTAGTCCTGTGGAACGGCTTGCCATGCCATTTCCACCTGGCGCCTCAGTTGGACCAGCGTTCGTGCTGGACGTGCAGACCGCGTGAGACGACGCTTCATCCAGTCCCAAACATGCTCAATGGGGGACAGATCTTGCTGGCCAGGGTAGTTGACTTACACCTTCTAGAGCACGTTCGGTGGCACGGGATACATGCGGACGTGCATTGTCCTGTTGGAACAGCAAGTTCCCTTGCCGGTCTAGGAATGGTAGAACGATGGGTTCGATGACGGTTTGGATGTACCGTGCACTATTCAGTGTCCCCTCGACGATCACCAGTGGTGTACGGCCAGTGTAGGAGATCGCTCCCCACACCATGATGCCGGGTGTTGGCCCTGTGTGCCTCGGTCGTATGCAGTCCTGATTGTGGCGCTCACCTGCACGGCGCCAAACACGCATACGACCATCATTGGCACCAAGGCAGAAGCGACTCTCATCGCTGAAGACGACACGTCTCCATTCGTCCCTCCATTCACGCCTGTCGCGACACCACTGGAGGCGGGCTGCACGATGTTGGGGCGTGAGCGGAAGACGGCCTAACGGTGTGCAGGACCGTAGCCCAGCTTCATGGAGACGGTTGCGAATGGTCCTCGCCGATACACCAGGAGCAACAGTGTCCCTAATTTGCTGGGAAGTGGCGGTGCGGTCCCCTACGGCACTGCGTAGGATCCTACGGTCTTGGCGTGCATCCGTGCGTCGCTGCGGTCCGGTCCCAGGTCGACGGGCACGTGCACCTTCCGCCGACCACTGGCGACAACATCGATGTACTGTGGAGACCTCACGCCCCGCGTGTTGAGCAATTCGGCGGTACGTCCACCCGGCCTCCCGCATGCCCACTATACGCCCTCGCTCAGGTCCGTCAACTGCACATACGGTTCACGTCCACGCTGTCGCGGCATGCTACCAGTGTTAAAGACTGCGATGGAGCTCCGTATGCCACGGCAAACTGGCTGACACTGACGGCGGCGGTGCACAAATGCTGCGCAGCTAGCGCCATTCGACGGCCAACACCGCGGTTCCTGGCGTGCCCGCTGTGCCGTGCGTGTGATCATTGCTTGTACAGCCCTCTCGCAGTGTCCGGAGCAAGTATGGTGGGTCTGACACACCGGTGTCAATGTGTTCTTTTTTCCATTTCCAGGAGTGTATCTGGATGCAAACAGAGTGATACAGCAGACAGCCAAGTTTGAGAGTATATATATATATATATATATATATATATATATATATATATATATATATATATATATATATATATATGTGTGTGTGTGTGTGTGTTCGTGAGATAATGGAAGATTCTTTCTTGGTGTCACCTCACGGTTTGCAGTCAGAAGTGTGACGTCTTGCCGGAACGAATAAGAGCATAAGATGTCAACATTTTTCGTGAACAATACGCACGCGGTTTGGACCAACGCAAGAAGACAGCGAAGGCATTTTGCTATTAGGGGCAACAAACACGCAGACCAACTGGCAAAATTGGTGCAGCTTCCACATACCCCCAACATACAGTGCACTTGCCAACCGACGAAATGGGCATTGTTTGGTCATGGACCGTAACACTAAAGGTAAGTGGTAATGGGGGATTCAGCAGCGGACTGCCACGTTCGTCTTGATTTCTCGATTCGGTGCTCACGAAAGAAAAGTTGTTACAAATAGCAGTCGAACAGCAGAAAACATGAATACTAGTGAAATCATTAGTTCTTCTTCACCTAGAATTCCTATCAACAGATGCTTTTTGTAATTTACTGCGTGGCTATAATTAAACTGCTGCTAGCCACGGTGGGCAAGTGTGGGCTGTAACGATCGTTTGGCAGGGAGATATATTAATACATTTAGGCAGAACCAGTTTACACTGTAAGAAAATTAGTTCCACTTCTAGCCTCCACGTGACAACCTGGTGCTGTACACTGTTCGTATGACGGTATGACATCCTCAGTGTCATTTGACAAACCATAACGTTTAATAATAAACTCAGCATCATCTGCAGACAAACTAAGGTTCAAAAATGGTTCAAGTGGCTCTGAGCACTATGGGACTTAACATCTGAAGTCATCAGTCCCCTAGAACTTAGAACTTGTTAAACATAACTAACCTAAGGACATCACACACATCCATGCCCGAGGCAGGATTCGAACCTGCGACCGGAGCGGTCCTGCGGTTGCAAACTGAAGCGTCTAGAACCGCTCGGTCACATCGGCTGGCACAAACTAAGGGCCTATAGCACTACTCTGGGGATCGACAGAAGTCAGCTCTGTTTTACTTGATGAGTTTCCGTCAGTCACTTCTAACTGAGACCTCTCTGACAGGAAATAACGAATCCAGTCACATAACGGAAACAATATTCCATAAGCACGCAATTTCACTACAAGTCGCTTGTGTGGTACAGTGTCAAAAGCCTTCTGGAAATCTATAAACACGGAATTAATTTGAAATCCCTTGTCAATAGCTCTCAGCACTTCATGTGAGTAAAGAGCTAGTTGAGTTTCAGAAGAACGATGTTTTCTAAACCCTTTTCTGGCTGTGTGCCAATAGATCATGTTCTTCGAGTGAAATCATAATGTTGGAACACAGCATATGTTCCAAAATGATGCCGCATATCGACGTGAATGATATGGGCCTGTAATTATTCCGCCTACATTTCTCGAATATTGGTGTCACCTGTGCAAGATTCCACTCTTTCAGATCGGATATTTCATCGAGCTAACCGTTGTTTATGATTGTTAAGTATGGAGCTATTGCATGAGCATACTCTGAAAGGAACCTAACTGCTACACAATCTGGATCGGAATATTTACTTTCGTTAGGTGATTTAAGCTGCTTCACTGCTCCGAGGATATCTACTTGTACGTTACTCATGTTGGCAGCTGTTCTTGATTTGGATTCTGGAACATTTACTGCGTTTGTTTTGTGAAGGCATTTCGGAAGGCTGTGGTGAGTACGCTTTGGCAGCACTGTCGTCGGTAGTATGTCCACTGCTATCGTTCAGAAAAGGCATTGATTGTTTCTTGCCGCATACTTCACGTACGACCAGAATCTCTTTGGATTTTCTGCCAGGTTTCGGGACAAAGTTTCGTAGTGGAACGTATTATAAACATCTCGCATTGAAGTCCGCGGTAAATTTCGAACTTGTGTAAAAGCTCGCTAACCTTGGAGATTCTGAGTCAGCTTAAATTTGGCTTGTCTTTTTCGTGTACCGAGGAGGATCAACTCCATCGTTTATTTGTTTGGTATAAATCTCTCAACTGCTGCCGATATCATTTATCGGAATTCAAGCCACATCTGGTCTGCACTTACATTGTTAATTTGGAAGGATTGGAGATTGTCTTGCAGAAAGGCGTCAAGTGAATGTTTATCTGCGCTTTTGTTTAGATACATTTTTGGTGTATTTTTGGAGGTTTTGGTGATTACAATGTTCAATCTCGCTACGACAACACTGTGTTCAGTAATCCATGTATCCGTTTTGATGATTGTTATTAGCTCAGGAGTATTTGTTGGTAAGGCGTCAAGTGTGTTTTCACAGTCGTTTACCATTCGCGTAGGCTCATGAACTAACTGCCCGGAACAATTTTCAGAGAAAGCATTTAGCACAATTTCGGAGTCGGCCGATGTAGCCGAGTGGTTCTACGCGCTTCAGTCTGGAACCGTGCGACCACTACGGTCGAAGGTTCGAATCCTGCCTCGGGCATAGATGTGTGCGATGTCCTTAGGTTAGTTAGGTTTAGGTAGTTCTAAGTTCTAGGGGACTGATGACCACAGCAGTTAAGTCCCATAGTGCTCAGAGTCATCTGAACCCACAATTTCGGATGATATTTTATGCGTACCTCCCGATTTAAACGTGTCTTTCCGCAAACATATCCAGAGTAAATTACAGTCACCACCAACTTTAATTGTATGAGTCGGGTACGAAGGCAGCGCAGTCTCCAGGCCACTTCGATAGAAGTAAACCAAACCAGTGTAACACATAAGAACATTGGGAAGAAAACCAGAGAAGATAGACTGAATCTAGTGCAGAGGTTTATTCGTTAAAGGTTACAAGCGTCAATATGAAACGTATCACAAGGAAAAGGAGGTGATGAAACATCGAAGGAAAGATACCAGTTGTGAGAGGCAGTAAACAGTCTATGATGGGAACACAGACGAAGGAGAAGCAGCACTGTACCATATGAAAGCGAAGAGCTCGAACAAAATAAAAAGCACGCGGAAAATACACTCCTGGAAATGGAAAAATGAACACAATGACACCGGTGTGTCAGACCCACCATACTTGCTCCGGACACTGCGAGAGGGCTGTACAAGCAATGATCACACGCACGGCACAGCGGACACACCAGGAACCGCGGTGGCCGTCGAATGGCGCTAGCTGCGCAGCATTTGTGCACCGCCGCCGTCAGTGTCAGCCAGTTTGCCATGGCATACGGAGCTCCATCGCAGTCTTTAACACTGGTAGCATGCCGCGACAGCGTGGACGTGAACCGTATGTGCAGTTGACGGACTTTGAGCGAGGGCGTATAGTGGGCATGCGGGAGGCCGGGTGGACGTACCGCCGAATTGCTCAACACGTGGGGCGTGAGGTCTCCACAGTACATTGATGTTGTCGCCAGTGGTCGGCGGAAGGTGCACGTGCCCGTCGACCTGGGACCGGACCGCAGCGACGCACGGATGCACGCCAAGACCGTAGGATCCTACGCAGTGCCGTAGGGGACCGCACCGCCACTTCTCAGCAAATTAGGGACACTGTTGCTCCTGGGGTATCGGCGAGGACTATTCGCAACCGTCTCCATGAAGCTGGGCTACGGTCCCGCACACCGTTAGGCCGTCTTCCGCTCACGCCCCAACATCGTGCAGCCCGCCTCCAGTGGTGTCGCGACAGGCGTGAATGGAGGGACGAATGGAGACGTGTCGTCCTCAGCGATGAGAGTCGCTTCTGCCTTGGTGGCAATGATGGTCGTATGCGTGTTTGGCGCCGTGCAGGTGAGCGCCACAATCAGGACTGCATACGACCGAGGCACACAGGGCCAACACCCGGCATCATGGTGTGGGGAGCGATGTCCTACACTGGCCGTACACCACTGGTGATCGTCGAGGGGACACTGAATAGTGCACGGTACATCCAAACCGTCATCGAACCCATCGTTCTACCATTCCTAGACCGGCAAGGGAACTTGCTGTTCCAACAGGACAATGCACGTCCGCATGTATCCCGTGCAACCCAACGTGCTCTAGAAGGTGTAAGTCAACTACCATGGCCAGCAAGATCTCCGGATCTGTCCCCCATTGAGCATGTTTGGGACTGGATGAAGCGTCGTCTCACGCGGTCTGCACGTCCAGCACGAACGCTGGTCCAACTGAGGCGCCAGGTGGAAATGGCATGGCAAGCCGTTCCACAGGACTACATCCAGCATCTCTACGATCGTCTCCATGGGAGAATAGCAGCCTGCATTGCTGCGAAAGGTGGATATACACTGTACTAGTGCCGACATTGTGCATGCTCTGTTGCCTGTGTCTATGTGCCTGTGGTTCTGTCAGTGTGATCATGTGATGTATCTGACCCCAGGAATGTGTCAATAAAGTTTCCCCTTCCTGGGACAATGAATTCACGGTGTTCTTATTTCAATTTCCAGGAGTGTATTATACGGTAGTTAAGATAAGCAACGACGGGAGCCGATGGTGTACGTTGAGTTGCCCATCTTACGGGACATGATATTTTCTGCACCACTTTTATTTTGCCAAGCATGCATAAAGAGAATATCTCACAAGACTCTACTACGGGCAGTGTGCTAAAATTAATTGTACAGGAGACAGGTAGGCACCATGGAGTGGGTGCCGCCCCAGATAGTGGCGGACCCCACCTTGCTGGAAGTGAAGACCATCTCGGAGTGGGTGGGGCCCGCGATCTAGCGGAGCACCTCTTGACCTTTGCTGGATGCTGGAGGACCCCTGCAGATAGATAACGGCCGCCCGGGGTGTCGGCTGCAGGCTGCCGGGCGCCGGACGAGGGCCACCTTATCACGGTGGGCGCCCGCGCAGTGAAGAATCACCAGCGCCCCCGCTCATGACGCACCACGCAGCAGCGCCCATCGCCGCCGACGCCGCTACTAGGGCTGGCGAGCGGGCCCTACACAACGCCGATAGGGCTCACTGGACGGTCGGCTCTGTAGCATGTGTGTGGGTCTGCATGCACTCCAAGCATTAAAATTGCTACACCACGAAGATGACGTGCGACAGACGCGAAATTTAACCGACAGGAAGAAGATGCTGTGATACGCAAATGATTAGCTTCTCAGAGCATTCACACAATGTTGGCGACACCTACAACGTGCTGCCGTGAGGAATGATTCCAACTGATTTCTCACACACAAACAGCAGTTGACAGGCGTTGCCTGGTGAAACGTTGTTGTGATACCTCGTGTAAGGAGGAGAAGTGCGGACCATCACGTTTCTGACTTTGATAAAGGTCGGATTTTAGCCTATCGCGATTGCGGTTTATCGTATCGTGACTTTGCTGCTCGCTTTGGTCGAGATCCATTGACTGTTAGCAGAATATGGAATCGGTGGGTTCAGGAGGGTAATACGGAACGCCGTGCTGGATCCCAACGGCCTCGTATCACTAGCAGTCGAGATGACAGGCATCTTATCCGCATGGCTGTAACGGATTGTGCAGCCACGTCGCGATCCCTGAGTCAACAGATGTGGACGTTTGCAAGACGAGAACCATCTGCAGGAACAGTTCGACGACGTTTCCAGCAGCTTGGACTATCAGCTCGGGGACCGTGGCTGCGGTTACCCTTGACGCTGCATCACAGACAGGAGCGCCTGCGATGGTGTACTCAGCGACGAACCTGGGTGCATGAATGGCAAATGTCATATTTTCGGAAGAATCCAGGTTCTGTTTACAGCATCATGATGGTCACATCCGTGTTTGGCGACATCGCGGTGAACGCACATCGAAAGCGTGCATTCATCATCGCCATACTGGCGTATCACCCGGCGTGATGGTGTGGGGTGCCACTGGTTACACGTCTTGGTCACCTCTTGTTCGCATTGACCGCACTTTGAACAGTGGACGTTACATTTCAAATGTGTTACGACCCGTGGCTCTACCCTTCATTCGATCGCTGCGAAACCCTACATTTCAGCAGGATAATGCACGACAGCATGTTGCAGGTCCTGTGCGGGTCTTTCCAGATACAGAAAATGTTCGACTGGTGGCCATCAGATTCTCCAGATCTCTCACCAATTTAACACGTCTGGTGAATGGTGGCCGAGCAACTGGCTCGTCACAATACGCCAGTCACTACTCTTGATGAACTGTGGTATTGTGTTGAAGCTGCATGGGCAGCTGTACCTGTACACGCCATCCAAGCTCTGTATGACTCAATGTGCAGGCGTATCAAGACCGTTATTACGGCCAGAGGTGGTTGTTCTGGGTACTGATTTCTCCAGATCTATGAACCCAAATTGCGTTAAAATGTCAGTTCTAGTATAATATATTTGTCCAATGAATACCCGTTTATCATCTGTATTTCTTCTTGGTGTAGCAATTTTAATGGCCAGTAGTGTATTTACAGCTCGTAGAAAATAGATACTTGTGTCAAAGTTTTACTGACGTTCAGAGTAGTCACCAGCATTGTGTATAACCCGCTGCCAGCGATGTGGAAGTCGTAGGATACTCTTAGCAGTGCCAGTTGTGTTGACAGTTCGAGCGACGCGGTCTATTGCCCTACGAATTTTTAGCAGTTCTGAAGCGAATGCCTTGAAGTGTTTCCTTAAGTTTATAAATCGAGTTAAACTCATGAGGGCCTAAGTCATGGGAGTGCAGTAGGTGGTATAGCACTTAGCAGCCCTATCAGTCAAACAAATCAGTAACAGCTTGCACTGTACGTGCTTGAGCATTTTCCTGCAAAATGATGGTCAGGTCCTGCAGAAAGTGTCATCAGTTCTGTCTCTAAGCTGGTCGTAGGTTGTGTTCCAAAAATGAACAGCATAGAGACAGAAGTGATGACACTTTCCGCAGGACCTGACCATCATTTTGCAGGACAATGCTCAAGCGTAATCTAATTCTGATTAGAAATATGTTTTTAAAAACTTATTTTAAACGTCTGCGCCTGCCACACCACCTCTTTCTAAGCTGTGATCCATACCATCTCTACGCTAGAAATTTTTTTGAGCTTTAATTTTTCATTCACACAATCGAAATGAATTGTAGGTGAGTCTAGAAGGCTGTGAGAAGGATTATCTTTGCTTGTTCTTTTGTTTACAAAGTGTTTTTTGAATAGTATATACCACAAACTTATTTCAATTCTTAGTTTTGCATATATCAACTTTTTTTGCTTGAAATGGGTCTTAATAGTGGATGCATATTCAAAAAAGTGAGGAAATTCGACTGCTGGTTTTAGATTGTGTTCCAAAAATGAACGGCATAGAGACAGAAGTGATGACACTTTTTGACCACCTGCTTAATAGATTGTTTGTCCGTCTCTGGAACGAGATGCATCACTGATTCTGTGCATCACGTATCCGACAGTTTGTTGGTAGGTTTGTGGAGGTATGTGGGGTTAGATGCCTACGCACAGGTCACGTGATTCGCGTAAATACCGGACCACTGATATGAGTACGCGGTGCTGGCGCCGCATAGCGAACGTCATGGTTTCCATAGGGTTTACATCAGGAGAATTTGGTCGCTGAGACATCTTCGTGAGTTCACTATAATGCTCCTCAAAGCGCTGTAGCACGAGTTTGTCTCCGAGATACGGCCAATTATACGTGGAGAAGAGCATGAAGCGATGCAGGTGGTTTGCAGCTTTCAGCGTGTCTTCGATTGCTACAACGGGTACCACACAAACCCATACCTTAATACTACTCCCATCGCGCTGCACGCGTCGATCCGCCGTTCACCTAGATGCCGGCATTTGTGGAAACGCCCAGACGACCTAGTGTAGCAGAATCGTGATTAATCGAAAAACTAACACGTTTTCATTGATCGACAGTCGAATCCCTATGCTCCACGCCCAGACGACCTAGTGTAGCAGAATCGTGATTAATCGAAAAACTAACACGTTTCCATTGATCGACAGTCGAATCCCTATGCTCCAGTGTCCATTGAAGTCGTAACTGACGTTGTCGTTGGGTCAACATAAACACGTAAGGGCCGTCTGTTACGAAGCCGCATGTTCAACAATGTACGATGGTGTGCTCCCAAACACTTGTGCGCTCACCAGCATTGTGCTCTTTCAGCAGAGCTATCTTGTATCAAAACCCATCCTACTTTACAGAGTAGATAAGCTTCCGAAACCCACGTTTTGTGAAGAGTAGTGGACGTCCAGCCATTTAGCGCCTAGTGGTCGTTTCACGGTCCCTCTACCTCTTTCCGTAGATGCTCACGACAGTAGCATGCGGACATTCGACCAGCTTCGCCGTTTTCGACCTACTCGTCCGCAGCCTCTGCCAAATAATAGTCTTTCCTTTGTCAAAGTCACCTCTCTCAGTGCATTCCCCGTTTGCAGCTCATATCTTCGCTAGGGTGATCCCCATCCGTGTCTGCGACGCTAATACACTCCTGGAAATTGAAATAAGAACACCGTGAATTCATTGTCCCAGGAAGGGGAAACTTTATTGACACATTCCTGGGGTCAGATACATCACATGATCACACTGACAGAACCACAGGCACATAGACACAGGCAACAGAGCATGCACAATGTCGGCACTAGTACAGTGTATATCCACCTTTCGCAGCAATGCAGGCTGCTATTCTCCCATGGAGACGATCGTAGAGATGCTGGATGTAGTCCTGTGGAACGGCTTGCCATGCCATTTCCACCTGGCGCCTCAGTTGGACCAGCGTTCGTGCTGGACGTGCAGACCGCGTGAGACGACGCTTCATCCAGTCCCAAACATGCTCAATGGGGGACAGATCCGGAGATCTTGCTGGCCAGGGTAGTTGACTTACACCTTCTAGAGCACGTTGGGTGGCACGGGATACATGCGGACGTGCATTGTCCTGTTGGAACAGCAAGTTCCCTTGCCGGTCTAGGAATGGTAGAACGATGGGTTCGATGACGGTTTGGATGTACCGTGCACTATTCAGTGTCCCCTCGAAGATCACCAGTGATGTACGGCCAGTGTAGGAGATCGCTCCCCACACCATGATGCCGGGTGTTGGCCCTGTGTGCCTCGGTCGTATGCAGTCCTGATTGTGGCGCTCACCTGCACGGCGCCAAACACGCATACGACCATCATTGGCACCAAGGCAGAAGCGACTCTCATCGCTGAAGACGACACGTCTCCATTCGTCCCTCCATTCACGCCTGTCGCGACACCACTGGAGGCGGGCTGCACGATGTTGGGGCGTGAGCGGAAGACGGCCTAACGGTGTGCGGGACCGTAGCCCAGCTTCATGGAGACGGTTGCGAATGGTCCTCGCCGATACACCAGGAGCAACAGTGTCCCTAATTTGCTGAGAAGTGGCGGTGTGGTCCCCTACGGCACTGCGTAGGATCCTACAGTCTTGGCGTGCATCCGTGCGTTGCTGCGGTCCGGTCCCAGGTCGACGGGCACGTGCACCTTCCGCCGACCACTGGCGACAACATCGATGTACTGTGGAGACCTCACGCCCCACGTGTTGAGCAATTCGGCGGTACGTCCACCCGGCCTCCCGCGTGCCCACTATACACCCTCGCTCAAAGTCCGTCAACTGCACATACGGTTCACGTCCACGCTGTCGCGGCATGCTACCAGTGTTAAAGACTGCGATGGAGCTCCGTATGCCATGGCAAACTGGCTGACACTGACGGCGGCGGTGCACAAATGCTGCGCAGCTAGCGCCATTCGACGGCCAACACCGCGGTTCCTGGTGTGTCCGCTGTGCCGTGGGTGTTATCATTGCTTGTAGAGCCCTCTCGCAGTGTCCGGAGCAAGTATGGTGGGTCTGATACACCGGTGCCAATGTGTTCTTTTTTCCATTTCCAGGAGTGTAGAATTCTGTTGTACAAACATTTACGGTTGTAACCTAACTTTAACACGTGAAGGGGATTTAATGGGTGAAAGTGATTTGACTACAGTCATGTTTGTCTCTTACCATGTTTAAATGTGTTGATGTCTATGGTCCATGCACACATGTTTATAGCTGTTCTGGCATAACCACAAGCGCCGGAACAAAGAAGAAGAACGCAGGAGAAGAGGCGGTGAAACGACGTTAGCAAATGGTGCGCTGATTAGGACAGCATCACGACAGGAGCGCCCCCTAGCCGAAGAGAATATAAGCGCGGCTCCCCAAGCCTCGGCCGGGCATTCACAGATTATTAGCACGGCATAGCAGAGTGTGCCACGAGAACAACTATTAGCGATTCATAATCCATTGTTTCAAGGACTTTGTCTATAGCGAAGAACATTACTGTTCGCATGTCGCCCATCGCTTGCGCCACTTCTTTTGACTACTAAGTTACGTATTATCCATCTGCTTTATTGAAATAAAACTATTTGCTTGAATTGCTGTATAGCGTTGCGAGAACGCAGTATTAATTAGGCACCCTATATGAGACGGGTGTGGTGTGCGTACTGTAAGACCTTCAGTACACACACCATCAGATTATTTGACTTGTCGCTCTAACGAAGTAGGTGAGTGGCAGCAATATGTCTTGTGGTCTTATCGTGGCGTGTTTATCTTCTGCCGTTAGGTCAGATGATAGAAATGCCACTTGCACGCCTAGAGTAGCAGATTGACGAGACTGGTACAGACAAATGTAGAACTTGTACAGACTGTTGCAGACAAATGCAGACTCACTAATTGGAGGTCTGTACACTCGTTATAATACCTCATGCGTTCATGTATCACAGTGCAAGTGTGATCCACGAGGAAAAAAGCAGCAATCTCAATGGCTGCGTTACATATTAATATGCGAATCGGCGGAAGCAGAATTTGGTCCGTCTCTATGGCAGCGCCATCTCGTAGTGCCGAGACGGACGAGCGCTGCGCCTGCGCTGTTGTGCTTAGTGGGGCGCGCTCTAGTGGGAAAGTTGTGTAAGCGCTGACTACGCGGAACTATGTACACAACATGGGGTAAGACCGCACAATAATTGCTATGGTTTTCCAGTTCTGAACGTGGCTGTTACTCAGCAACCATATATTAGTTTCAATACAGAATTAAAAAGCCAACTGAGTGAACATTAATGGTTGACCTATGTTTTGACGCCAACTAGAGGCATCTTCATAAGAATGAAAAGTTGCTAAATCGTAAAATTACATTGCTGAAAAGCAATACTCGGAATTTTGAGCAACTACCCTCATGTAAAAAATAAAATTAAACATTCTAACCAGCTGGGCACACGTGGCAAAGGCTAGAATGTTTTCACTTTTGGCTTGATCATAGCTGCTTCAAATTCTGACTATTGCTTTGTAGTAATGTAATTTTATGATTTAGCAACATTTCATTCTGAGAAGACGCCCCTAGCAGGTGTCGAAACCTAGGTAAAAGTGCCTGACCCGTGCTGGCCCCAGCTTATGCGTTGGTTTAAACCTTGATTGTTACTCTGCGTTTGGTTTCCAGCTGTTACTGCGGTTATGCCGTGGTTCTTCCTCTTTCTACGTGTGGCAGCAGCGGTGTGTATCGATATTCGCACCTTGTACTATCTTACAGTTTCCGGCTAGCTGGTGTGTGGCAGTCGGTCAGTTGATGTGGATCAGCCAGGAAATCTCCGCGCGGCGCAGTGGATCGGGCCCACTCACGGTCTCTACGCAGTGTCAGAGTGTGTGGGAGCTGTTTCGATTGCTACGGGGTTAGTGGCTCACCGACCCAGGACATCAAAGTTGAGTGGTGATTCAATTACCAAACTCAGTTTGTTCATATTGTGCCGTTGGTTTTCATGGTTAGCTGTTGGGGGTATTCCCGTGAGCAGCAGCGAGTGTTTGGCCACCATCCAGTGGAGTTTGACTGTATTTTGGTTATTTGAAGTCCAAGTGCAGCAGCGGAATTTTCTGCCTTGTTGTCGCTAGCTTTCCGGCTACCTGCCCTGGCCGCTGACGTAAAATTCAGGCAGTGTCCTTTCCTCACCATGTTATCGCTGCCCAACACGTGTGTTTAGTTTTTACAGGTTATGTATGCATACTTGGTTGCGGACGGCTACGCCTTTTACGGTTTGGCTTTGGAGTTCCTTGTGTACTGGTCGGGTTGAAAGCAAGTCGTCTTGTCGGTGGGTCCGTTGACTGTCTCTTGGGTGGATTGCCGGTGGATCGGATATAGTAGGGCCGACTACCTGTCTCCCCTAAGAGAACGTTAATATTTCAGGTGCAGACCGACCCCCGGAAACGTGTGAGCGGCGCTGGGTGCACTGCCTTTTCTTAGTTGTGTTGGATTGTGTATTTTAGTGGCTCATAGCCGATGGTTTGAATTCGTATACTTTTAGTGGGTGAAAAGTGGCAGTTGACCTTAAATAACGCAAAATGTGAGGTCATCCACATGAGTGCTAAAAGGAACTCGTTAAATTTCGGTTACACGATAAATCAGTCTAATCTAAAAGCCGTAAATTCAACTAAATACCCAGCTATTACAATTACGAACAGCTTAAATTGGAAAGAACACATAGAAAATGTTATGGTGAAGGCTAACCAAAAGCTGCGTTTTATTGGCGGGACACTTACAAAATATAACAGACCTACTAAGGAGACTGCCTATACTACGCTTGTCCGTTCTCTTTTAGAATACTGCTGCGCGGTGTGGGATCCTTACCAGATAGGACTGACGGAGTACATCGAAAAAGTTCAAAGAAAGGCAGCACGTTTTGTATTATCGTGAAGTATGAGAGACAGTGTCACAGAAATGATACAGGATTTGGGCTGGAAATCATTAAAAGAAAGACGTTTTTCGTTGCTACGGAATCTTCTCACGGAAATCAATCGCTAACTTTCTCCTCCGAATATTTTCTTGACACCGACCTACATAGAGAGGAACAATCAACACGATGAAATAATTGAAATCATAGCTCGTACGGAAAGATATAGGTGTTCATTTTTTCCGCGCGCTATACGAGATTGGAATAATAGAGAATTGTGAAGGTGGTTCGATGAACCATCTGCCAGGCACTTAAATGTGATTTGCAGAGTATCCAAGTAGATGTAGATATAGATAGAATGGGCGTTCAGCCGCTTTAAAATTGAAAGTTCCTTCCTTGTCAAGTCTTGCATTGTTTGAGACTTCAGCCTCATTTAAAATACTTTGGAAAAGCTTTGGGCCTTTTGAAAATTTGTTGTAGTTGTCTTTTTCAATCATGGGCCTTCAGCAGTCTTGAAAGTAAAATTCCTTATTGTTAAGTCTTAGATTTTTTGGGCCTTCAGCCTTTTTTTAAAAAAATGTTTAAGGATAAAGCTTTGGGTCTTCTGCCCTTCAAAAGTTATTGTAGTTTTGTTCTTAAATCATGGGCTTTCAGCCGTTTTAAAATTAAAATCGTGTGAGACCCAACTCGCTTTATTTGTTCATGAGACCCAGAAAATATTAGATATAGGCTCCCAGGTAGATGCCATTTTCCTTCACTTCCCGAAGGCGTTCGATACAGTTCCGCACTGTCACCTGATAAACAAAGTAAGAGCCTACGGAATTTCACACCAGCTGTGTGGCTGGATTGAGGAGTTTTTAGCAAACAGAACACAACATGTTGTTATCAATGGTTCAAATGGCTCTGAGCACTATGAGACTTAACAGCTATGGTCATCAGTCCCCTAGAACTTAGAACTACTTAAACCTAACAACCTAAGGACAGCACACAACACCCAGCCATCACGAGGCAGAGAAAATCCCTGACCCCGCCGGGAATCGAACCCGGGAACCCGGGCGTGGGAAGCGAGAACGCTACCGCACGACCACGAGATGCGGGCGTTGTTATCAATGGAGAGACGTCTACAGACGTTAAAGTAACCTCTTGCGTACCACAGGGGAGTGTTATGGGACCATTGCTTTTCACAATATATATAATTGACCTAGTAGATAGTGTCGGAAGTTCCATGCGGCTTTTCGCGGATGATGCTGTAGTATACAGAGAAGTTGCAGCATCAGAAAATTGTAGTGAAATGCAGGAAGATATGCAGCGAATAGGCACTTGGTGCAGGAAGTGGTAACTGACCCATAACATAGACAAATGCAATGTATTGCGAATACATAGAAAGAAGGGTCCTTTATTATATGATTATATGATAGCGGAACTAACACTGGTAGTAGTTACTTCTGTATAATATCTGAAAGTATGCGTGCGGAACGATCTGAAGTGGAATGATCATATAAAATTAATTGTTGGTAAGGCGGGTACCAGGTTGAGATTCATTGGGAGAGTCCTTAGAAAATGTAGTCCGTCAACAAAGGAAGTGGCTTAGAAAACACTCGTTCGACCTATACTTGAGTATTGCTCATCAGTGTGGGATCCGTACCAGGTCGGGTTGACGTAGGAGATAGAGAAGATCCAAAGAAGAGCGGCGCGTTTCGTCACAGGGTTATTTAGTAAGCGTGATAGCGTTACGGAGATGTTTAGCAAACTCAAGTGGCAGACTCTGCAAGAGAGGCGCTCTACATCGCGGTATAGCTTGCTGTCCAGGTTTCGAGAGGGTGCGTTTCTGGATGAGGCATCGATTATATTGCTTCCCCCTACTTATACCTCCCGAGGAGACCACGAATGTAAAATTAAAGAGATTCGAACGCGCACGGAGGCTTTCCGGCAGTCGTTCTTCCCGCAAATCATACGCGACTGGAACAGGAAAGAGAGGTAATGAGAGTGGCACATAAAGTGCCCTCCGCCACACACCGTTGTAGGGCTTGCGGAGTATAAATGTAGATGCAGATGTAGATGTAGATGTAGATGTAGATGTACTTGTCAAGTCTTAGATTGCTTAGGCCTTCAGCCTCATTTGAAATATTATTTAAGCGTAAAACCTTGTGCCTTCTGCCTTCTGAAAATTTATTGTAGCTGTGTTTTAAATCTTGGGCCTTCAGCCGTTTTCTAAGTTACATAAGTTGTGCTCTTAAGCCATAAGATTGTGTGACATATTCAGTGGATAGTTAAGCTCGGAAATTTGCACTATAATGTTTGGGAAACTAAATAAAGTTGTATGCGTTCGAGTGTAACTGACAGCCGCTTATTTTTGGCCCCTTTCCACAATTCCAACGACCTGTTCTGCCCTGCGGATTTAACCAGGCGTTTCAGTACCTGCCATTTATAAGCAACCGGTTAGCTGTTTAATCCTATGCTGATGTTAACGTTCTTGTCACGTATATACTAAGATGGCATCTGTTCTTTCGGATATGTCCATCTTAGTATATATATAGTTAAGATTCACTGGGCACTTGACCAACTTCTTTTTCTGTATGAATGCACAAACAGTGCCCGAACTCTTACGGGAATCGGTAACGCGCCGCGAGTAATGAATGTAATGGGCAGGGGCACTACGAATGTATTGCGGGACAATACGTTGAGAACGTGGGTTTCGTGGAAGGCGTGCCAGAGATAAATCTCTGCAGTGGCGCTATCCTCTGTGTCTTCGGTGGCTCAGACGGATGTGTACTGGTTCCTAGGAAATTTTGTTAACTACGTCCTTAACAAATTAGGATCCGATAGCATCATAGAGTTCAAGGTACACATGCTGTGTGAGTTCCACAAAATTAGAAGCTATTCGAATCACAAGAAAAAGTTCGGTAATATGCTAAAAATTGTATTTGAAAGAATGGACATTGGTTAATATAAAAAAGAAGACTGTGTTGACAGTGATGTATTGTAGTTACCTTAATTATACTATTTAAGATTTTACAGTATATTTATGATGAGTGCTTTCTCTACTTCAGAGAGTAGTTATTTGAAATTTATAAGCTAATGTACAGAACTTATGTGACATTGAGATTGTGTGTCTAATAGTGCCAAACACAAAACATTAAAGGTGCATTATTGGCTTATACTAGAAATAAACGGTTTTTATAGAAATATCCTTATCGATTGGTTAAAACCATAAGATTCTATCTGACAAATGTAATATTCAATGGCTGGCACATTACCCTGTTCATTTTTGCAGTGAAAGACTGATTATATAGATCTGATCACTTCAGATACTTAGATTCAATTAATGTCCAGAAAGTGTAGTTCGAAGGCTAGTCAACTTTATTATATACCCCTTTCCACCATTCTCAAGTATTTCAGAAATTGTCTAATATGATTATTAAACTGCTTTATATTTAAAATTATCCCACCAACTTGCTGATATCCATCATAAAGAACTAATTATGCTTCTGTAAAGATTGCAGCTCATAATTCAAAGTGCAGATTTTACTTCTTCAGGTTGAAGTTTGAATGTCTTTAAAATTTTTTTCTTGATTTTTAATTTAAATCTTTCTGGTAATTTAGTCAGTAACACAATCTTCTGTTGTCTTTCCTTAACGTCAGCGTAATTGAAATGATCAACCGATTTGTTTAAATAACTCCATGTTTGTATAACTTAGTATGTATTTGGAATGTGTAACATTTTTTTTAAATAAAGGTTTTTATAAAAAAAAGATGGATAGAGCGCCTGCCATGTGAGCAGGAGATCCCGGGTTCGAGTCCCGGTCGGGGCACACATTTTCGTCTGTCCCCGTTGACGTATGTCAACGCCTGTAAGCAGCGAAGGGTGTTAATTTCATTGTAATTTTGTCACCTCTTTAGTAATTGATGTCTTTGACACGAATAAGAAGGTTGGTTCTTCTTGAGAATGTAAACTGATCTGCGCTTTCCTTCAAGTCCACCGGGTACCGCCCCGTCGATTTCGTGAATCATTTTATGTATTCCGTAAGCTGCGCCCAATCTCATTTCGGAGTATCTGGAGTGTATCGCCGACGCCAGTGGATAGCTCGGGGTGCAGCGTAAGAGTCCGTAAGAAACACAGCATCGATGTCAGCGCAATTTATGCTCGTAGACGCCGATCGCGGCCCCCCCTTGCGGCGGCAGTGGCGTTACTCTTTCCTTCCAGGGACAGAGCAATTTTCCGGGTGTCGCGCCCGGGACCCCGCGCTGCGGCCGCGTCGCTATCTGGCCGGCTGTGGCTCTAGGCTAGCCGGCGCGGTCCGTCTGGAGTGCGGAGGCGGTGGAGTGTGGAGGCGGCCGAAGCGCAGACACGTCCGGCCGATGCGTCACAGGCCGGGCGCCGCGCATACACAAAGAGTTGCCGCCAACCGGCGCTCTTCTTCCAGACGCTCTCCCGGCGGCGATAAATATCCCTGAGTTATTGCGCCAGAACGTCCCCGTGCCGGCGCGTGACGGTCTGGGCCCAGAGGAGCTTTCCCGGCAGTCCGCGGCAGGTAGCAAATCCCAGAGATATAGCTGTTGCTCTAAGTGGCCGCTCAAGTCAATGTGCAAAGAGACGGAGTGATCAGTCGTACGATTTGCAAGCTCTTCAGTACGACAGTATACAGGGTGTTACAAAAAGTTACGGCCAAACTTTCAGGAAACATTCCTCACACCCAAAGAAAGAAAATATGTTATGTGGACATGTGTCCGGAAACGCTTACTTTCCATGTTAAAGCTCATTTAATTACTTCTCTTCAAATCACATTAATCATGGAATGGAAACACACAGCAACGGAACGTACCAGCGTGACTTCAAACACTTTGTTACAGGAAATGTTGAAAATATCCTCCGTTAGCGAGGATAAATGCATCCACCCTCCGTCACATGGAATCCCTGATGCGCTGATGCAGCCCTGGAGAATGGCGTATTGTATCACAGCCGTCCACAATACGAGCACGAAGAGTCTCTATATTTGGTACCGGGGTTGCGTAGACAAGAGCTTTCAAATGCCCCCATAAATGAAAGTCAAGAGGGTTGAGGTCAGGAGAGCGTGGAGGCCATGGAATTGGTCCGCCTCTACCAATCCATCGGTCACCGGATCTGTTGTTGAGAAGCGTACGAACACTTCGACTGAAATGAGCAGGAGCTCCGTCGTGCATGAACCACATGTTGCGTCGTAGTTGTAAAGGCACATGTTCTAGCAGCACAGGTAGAGTATCCCGTATCAAATCATGATAACGTGCTCCATTGATCGTAGGTGGAAGAATATACTAACGAAACTAAAATGAGCTCTAAGATGGAAATTAAGCGTTTCCGGACAAATATCCACACAACATCTTTTCGTTATTTGTGTGTGAGGAAAGTTTCCTGAAAGTTTGTCTGTACCTTTTTGTAGCACCCTGTGTACTGTACAATATAATTAACGAGTCACTTTTCCGAAACCCCGTAACTTTCTCCCATTGCAACACAGAAGTTTGGTTCTAATGTGCCAACAACCTTCGTCATGGTGCAATATCGTGGCGAACTTCAACGTCACACTCTGACTCTGTGGCACTTCAAAAAACAAGCTGTCTACTGAAGTTAAAATCTTCTGGGTTATTAGTCGCGTCATGTTTATTCTAAAATGTTCGGCGTTTCGACCCCTCTGCTGGGATCTTCTTCAGGATCTTTTGGTGTCCACAACTGCTAGAATACTCAGCAGAGGGGTCGAAACGTCGAACATTTTAGAAGAAACACGATGCGCACAAACACACACACGAAAAAGACGCCAGAGCTCAGATGTTCATGCGAAGTGTAAGGTGAGTTAGTGATGTCACATTGACACCAAATTTCACAACAATACACTATGTGATCAAAAGTAAACAGGCACCCCCAAAAACATATGGCTTTCATATTACGTGCATTGTGCTGTCACCTATTACCAGGTACCCCGTATCAGCGACCTTAGTAGTCGTTTGACATCGTAAGAGACCAGAATGGGGCGCTCCGTGGAACTCACGGACTTCGAACATGGTCAGGTGACCGGGTGTCACTTGCGTCATACGTGTGTACGACATATTTCCACATTCCTAAACATCTAGGTCCACTGTTTCCGATGTGATAGTGAAGTGGAAACGTGAAGGGACACGTACCGTTCTCGGCCCAGAGGAGCTTTCTCGGCAGTCTGCGGCAGGTAGCAAATCCCAGAGATGTAGCTGTTGCCCTACGTGGCTGCTCAAGTCAGTGTGCAAAGAGACGGAATGATCACTCGCACGATTTGCAAGCTCTTCAGTACGGCAATGTATATTGTGTAACCCAATTAACGAGTCGCTTTTCTGAAAACCCGTAACTGTCTCCCATCGCAAAGCATAAGTTTGGTTCTCATGTGCCTACAATCTTCCTCTTTCACGGTGCAA
Source organism: Schistocerca serialis cubense (assembly GCF_023864345.2). NCBI lineage: Eukaryota > Metazoa > Arthropoda > Insecta > Orthoptera > Acrididae > Schistocerca > Schistocerca serialis. The sequence goes on along the minus strand of NC_064647.1, from coordinate 214,948,542 downwards.
TATCGTGGAGAACTGCTACTTCACACTCTGTCTACATAAATGATCTTTTGGATAGTGTGGATAGCAATGTGTGGCTGTTTGCTGATGATGCTGTTGTGTACGGGAAGGTGTCGTCGTTGAGTGACTGTAGGATGATACAAGATGACTTGTACAGGATTTGTGATTGGTGTAAAGAATGGAAGCTAACTCTAAATATAGATAAATGTAAATTAATGCAGATGAATAGGAAAAAGAATCCTGTAATGGTTGAATACTCCATTAGTAGTGTAGCGCTTGACACAGTCACGTCGACAAAATATTTGGGCGTAACGTTGCAGAGCGATATGAAGTGGGACAAGCATGTAATGGCAGTTGTGGGGAAGGCGGATAGTCGTCTTCGGTTCATTGGTAGAATTTTGGGAAGATGTGGTTCATCTGTAAAGGAGACCGCTTATAAAACACTAATACGACCTATTATTGAGTACTGCTCCAGCTTTTGGGATCCCTATCAGGTCGGAAGCAATTCAGAGGCGGGCTGCTAGATTTGTTACTGGTAGATTTGATCATCACGCGAGTGTTACGGAAATGCTTCAGGAACTCGGGTGGGAGTCTCTAGAGGAAAGGAGGCGGTCTTTTCGTGAACCACTACTGAGGAAATTTAGAGAACAAGCATTTGAGGCTGACTGCAGTACAATTTTACTGCCGCCAACTTACATCTCACGGAAAGACCACGAAGATAAGAGAGATTAGGGCTCGTACAGAGGCATATAGGCAGTCATTTTCCCCTCGTTCTGTTTGGGAGTGTAACAGGGAGAGACGATGCAAGTTGTGGTACGAGGTACCCTCCGCCACGCACCGTATGATGGATTGCGGAGTATGTATGTAGATGTAGATGGCACTTCAGACAGCAAGTTGTCGATACACACACACACACACACACACACACACATACACACACACACACACACGTATATATACACGACAAAGACCCCAGAAGTTCATGTCAGGTGTAATGTGAGTTAGTGATATTACACTGGTTGCAAATTTCACAACATACGCTATGTGATCAAAAGTAACCGGACACCTAAAAAAACATAAGTTTTCATTTTAGGAGCATTGTGCTGCCACCTACTGCCAGGTACCCCATATCAGCGACCTCAGTAGTCATTAGACATCGTGAGAGAGCAGAATGGGGCGCTCCGCGGAACTCACGGATTTCGGACGTGGTCAGGTGATCGGGTGTCACTTGTGTCATACGTCTGTACGAGAGATTTCCACATTCCCAAACATCTAAGTCCACTGTTTCCGATGTGATAGTGGAGTGGAAACTTGAAAGTATACATACAGCTGAAAGGTATGTGCAAAGGTCTGATCAGGGTAGATCCAGAAAATAAAGTCGGTAGTTGCCAACCGCAAAGTGGAACCAGTATAACATCTTTGAGTAGGAGGTTCTTTGAAGGTCAAGAGAGCCGGGCGCGTGCATTAAAAAACCGAAGAGTCGCAGCTAGGTTCCCGGAGGAAGCAGACGTGTGGTGACCGCTGTAAGGTAGGTCGCGCTCGCTGCTCCAGACCAAACCTTATCACGTAAATGAGAGAAGATATATAATCATTTCAAATTGGTTTTGTTAAATAATGTTCAGAGTGAGGATTTGTATGTCCAAGTTTTGACACAGTATGCGTTTGGTAAATTTTTTTTGTAAGATTGCTTCATGCTACAAAAATGTCGGAAATGTAGGTTTTGTGTATAGTTTAAAATTTTAACTATATATATGTGTGTATATATATACACGAGGGCAGTTCAATAAGTAATGCAACACATTTTTTTTCTGAAACAGGGGTTGTTTTCTTCAGCATTGAAATACACCAGGTTATTCCCCAATCTTGTAGCTACACAACACTATTTTTCAACGTAATCTCCATTCAATGCTACGGCCTTACGCCACCTTGAAATGAGGGCCTGTATGCCTGCACGGTACCATTCCACTGGTCGATGTCGGAGCCAACGTCGTACTGCATCAATAACTTCTTCATCATCCGCGTAGTGCCTCCCACGGATTGCGTCCTTCATTGGGCCAAACATATGGAAATCCGACGGTGCGAGATCGGGGCTGTAGGGTGCATGAGGAAGAACAGTCCACTGAAGTTTTGTGAGCTTCTCTCGGGTGCGAAGACTTGTGTGAGGTCTTGCGTAGTCATGAAGAAGGAGAAGTTCGTTCAGATTTTTGTGCCTACGAGCACGCTGAAGTCGTATCTTCAATTTCTGAAGAGTAGCACAATACACTTCAGAGTTGATCGTTTGACCATGGGGAAGGACATCGAACAGAATAACAGAATAACCCCTTCAGCGACCCAGAAGACTGTAACCATGACTTTACCGGCTGAGGGTATGGCTTTAAACTTTTTCTTGGTAGGGGAGTGGGTGTGCCGCCACTCCATTGATTGCCGTTTTGTTTCAGGTTCGAAGTGATGAACCCATGTTTCATCGCCTGTAACAATCTTTGACAAGAAATTGTCACCCTCAGCCACATGACGAGCAAGCAATTCCGCACAGATGGTTCTCCTTTGCTCTTTATGGTATTCGGTTAGACAACGAGGGACCCAGCGGGAGCAAACCTTTGAATATCCCAACTGGTGAACAATTGTGACAGCACTACCAACAGAGATGTCAAGTTGAGCACTGAGTTGTTTGACGGTGATCCGTCGATCATCTCCAACGAGTGTGTTCGCACGCTCCGCCATTGCAGGAGTCACAGCTGTGCACGGCCGGCCCGCACGCGGGAGATCAAACAGTCTTGCTTGACCATGCGGCGATGATGACACACGCTTTGCCCAACGACTCACCGTGCTTTTGTCCACTGCCAGATCACCGTAGACATTCTGCAAGCGCCTATGAATATCTGAGATGCCCTGGTTTTCCGCCAAAAGAAACTCGATCACTGCCCGTTGTTTGCAACGCACATCCGTTACAGACGCCATTTTAACAGCTCCGTACAGCGCTGCCACCTGTCGGAAGTCAATGAAACTATACGAGACGAAGCGGGAATGTTTGAAAATATTCCACAAGAAATTTCCGGTTTTTTCAACCAAAATTGGCCGAGAAAAAAAATGTGTTGCATTACTTATTGAACTGCCCTCGTATATATTGCACAAACGGCATTATTCTCTTAAATTTTATAGCTGAGTCAAACACGTGTTGCATTTCTAACAAAATGGAGGAGTGCAAGAAACAAGTTCACAGACGCAGTCAGATGCAGGTTTGCTGAATAATAATTTAGAACAATCTCATCAATGATACTTTCTCAGCACAAAATTGTACATGCCGACCTCGTCTGTTGACTGGCAGAGACCGCCGACAGTTGAAGAGGGTCGTAATGTGTAATATGCAGACATATATCCAGACCATCACACAGGAATTCCGAACTGCATCAGGATCATCTGCAAGTGTTATGAAAGGCGGGAGATGAGGAAACTTAGATCTAATGGTCATAAACGCTCATAAATGCCAAACGACGCCTCGCATAAATATTGGACGATTGAACGGTGAAAAACTGTTGTGTGAAGTGACGAATCACGGTACACAATCTGGCGATCCGATGGCAGGGTGTGGGTAAGGTGAATGCCCGGTGAACGTCATCTGGCAGCGTGTATAGCGCCAACAGTAAAATTCGGAGGCGGTGGTGTTATGGTGTGGTCGTGTTTTTCATGGAGGGGTTTGCGTGACACTGTCACATCGTAGGCCTATATTGAGTTTTAAGGACCTTCTTGCTTCCCACTATTGAAGAGCAATTCGGGGATGGCCATTGCATCTTTCGGCACTATCCAGCACCCTGAGGTGTAGCGTCATATAACGATCCTGCCTTGGAGGCGGTTAAGTGGGAGATGTGTGTCAGAGCTGGATAGTGACAGATGGTGTCGCGAAACTGGACGCGCACGTAGTTTATGTATCAGCCGATAGAGGACAATATTGGATACGGGGACTGTGATTTTAGTTTCGATTGTGCCCACTAGAGTGCACTAAAGTAATTGCATGGTTTTCATAAACTGTTCTAGTATTTTCATAAAGTGTTATATGTCTTTTTATGTATGTAAAATGTTGTAAATGTGTTTTACCAGTATGAATGATGCGTGAGTGTGGTTTAAGGTTAATATGGAGATAATTGTTTAAGGAGTTATGTAGTAGGACATAGTGTGGGAACATTTCGAAGAAGTATGGATATGGACAAAGGGGATTTTTGTAGAATAGATTTGTAAAGTAAGTTTATGATAAAGGCAAAGTTAATTATAGTATAAATAACAAGAGTAAATAACTTTATGCATAAGCAAAACTTCAGCATATTAGATAAGTACGTCGGTAAAAAGTGCAGTCATAAGACTTACTATTTTGCGATTGGTTATGGATTAAAAGCGCGGACTAACGCGGGAGAGTGTTGTTTTGCTATTGACTGTTGATTAAACTGAGCAATTGTAAAGCAATATTCTTCGCGCGCCTTTCTCTGCTGGTAGAGGAAGAGTCGAAGCCTAGCCATGAAACAGTTCGGAGGTGTGTAGTAGTTGCTCCGATGGAAACGATAAGTTGCCGGATCTAGCAGTGTTTTATACATCAAAAGTGTTGTAAAGTGACGGCAAAATTATTCCGATGGGCGTGTAGAAATTGAGGAAATTTTAAGTGAATTTTGTTATGAAAAAAGACATGTATTCCGCGTGGCGTATTGAGCAGGTCGGTGGCTAAGAACTGTGACTGCATTTGGTGCCGACAGACTTAATATTTGGCGAGCATTCTCAATCAAAAACAATCAGTATTTTTTGTAGCTATTACGTTTTCGGGAAAAGCAACACCATAAACTTGCTAACGTGAGTGAAAGGGATTGTGAGTGTGTTAACACTAGCACGGGCTTGGCAGTTATACTTGTTCACCCTAGTTTCAGAATATATTAATTGAGGACAAAATTTCCAACCTTTCATTCGTGTTTCTCCCGAAACGTAGATTAGTGACTTTAATTGCAGCCTGGTTCACGTCGAAGTACAGTAGGTTTCAGTCGGCTTTCCTACTGATGATCTGTTGAGACAATGTTCACATGTAGGTTCAGGTCCGTTGTAAAGGGACGGAAAGAACCGCGCACGGCCTGTGGTGGTGTGGTTACACGACAATAGCATCCCCGTAATGGGGTGCCCTGCACAGAACCCTGACCTCAATCCTACACAAAACATTTGGGATGTTTTGGAACGATGACTTCGTCCCAGGCCTCACCGACCGACATCGATACCTCTCCTCACTGCAGCACTCCGTGAAGAATGGGCTGCCATTCCCCAAGAAACCTTCCAGCACCTGATTGAACGTATGCCTGTGAGAGTGGAAGCTGTGATCAAGGCTAAGAGTGGGCCAACACCATACATCATTCCAGCATATGATAGACGATTCTTGCAGGATGTTTGTTTTCGCATGTTTCAGAGTATAAAAGGTGATTAATCTGAAAAGGACACCTGTCGCCACTTAACTGTCGTACACTTGCGGTACTGACGTGGAAATTCCAGGCCTCATTGCCGATGAACAGTAGTCAGCATGGGTTCATGAACCAGGCGCCTATTAGGCAAATTCAAACACAGCAACGTTTGCTGAATCGTCGTATAGGGGACACTGGTGGTAGCTCTTTGGTTCATCTGGAAGGGTAGTTGTCAACAGCTGCACGTCTATTCGCTCGTACACATCTTCGATGCCGTTGTTCGACCACGTCATCTATGGCCAGTGGCCCACCACAGTTGCCCATTTAGGACAGTGCCATTTTACCATGCATGGTATACTTCAACCACCCGCAGCACGCTTAGGGTTCACAGACTTAGCCGTTTCCGAAACGCTGTCACCCTTGGCCAGAAAGCCACCCACCATGCACTTTGGGACGTAAGCTATGTCGCTCCATTTCCGAATTACGACGACTGCAATTTTTTCCACGTCTCCCCGACAAGCTTCATGTACCATCCACCGCTGGTGATGACACCTACCTTCTGTGAGTGGTAATTGAAGACTGACGTCGAATATAGGCGACGGTGACATTAATGTGACTGGACAGTGTATTTCTTAACCTTCTTCTGGATTTGAAGGTTTTTCCATTCATTTCAATTGGTACCGATTGGGCGTGGCAGAAGCGGTATTTTTCACGTAAAGACGTTACTATTTTTTATGCTGAAACAGTTTATTGTAAGCTAAACCTGAACTGTTATCATTTTGTGGAATATATACCAGATGTAAATAACCTTAATTCTCAAACTTCGCCGTCACTGAAAATAGCCGGTTGGGATGGCCGAGCGGTTCTAGGCACTACAGTCTGGAACTGCGCGACCGCTACGGTCGCAGGTTCGAATCCTGCCTCGGGCATGGATATGTGTGATGTCCTTAGGTTAGTTAGGTTTAAGTAGATCTAAGTTCTAGGGGACTGATGACCTCAGTGCTCAGAGCCATTTGAACCATTTTTGAACTGAAAATAACATATATGAATTAAAAGTTAAGGTATCCGGTTTTACCGCCCCCCCCCCCCCCATTTCCCTTTCAATAAAAGTTGTATCTTAGTTTATAAGCAATAGCAATGTATATTAGCCGAAGTAAGATGATGTTAATGACGTGCATGAGAAATGAGGTTAGCGAAAGAGTTAATATCTATACTGGCGAGCACGAAGAGCACGAAGTGAAACAATTTTGCTGCATTTGTAGGAAAATATCAGATGACGGACGAAGCAAAGATGACATACGAAGGCGACTAGCGCGAGCACAGAGGACAGTCTCGGAAAAAAAGAAGTCTACTTGTTCAAGCATTGCTTCTAATCTGAGGAAGCTGTTTCTGAGAATATACATTTCGAGCACAGCATTGTATAGCAGTGAATCATAGAATGTGGGAACTCAGTAAAGAACAGAATATTAGTGAGACGTGGTAAAAATTGCTGGTTTGAAGAGCGCGCTGCAGCGCGAAGTGTGAAGCAGTCGCCCTCTGTTTCTGGCGCTGGCGCCGCTGTGGCAATCGCAGCTTCGGTGTCTCCCTCTGGTGGGAAAGGGGAAAGGTTGCTGTTAAAGTGCATTTAAGGGGTGCTATGAGCTCGCCAGTCAGTCAGTCTGGGTCAGTCTCTCGCACCCAGCGTGCTAGTCTGTCTCTCGCCCGCATTTGTTAGGCAGTTAGTGTCTGTCTGTCGTTCGGATCAACCTTTAAAGCAAGCAAAATGAGAGTCTTTTCACTACTCCAGTAAGAGAGCGAGTGGTCGCCCGGTCGGGGCTTAGTTCCCGCATCTGAGTCGGCTCGTTACGCCGCCAGTCTGCTCGAGTTTGCTCAGGCAATGGTCATTGGCGGTTGGATCGATTGGTTAGTCGGTCGCGCACTGAGACACAAGATGACTTGTCTGCCTTGAGCGTCGGCGCATGTGAGGTCGCCACGTGAATCCAGAGGGCCGCGCCGTACAGCGAGGGGTAGTGACTTCGCGGTCGACACGACAGCAACAGGAGTCAACCCACGACATCGGGCTGGCCGGTGCGAGCTGCGACGCCGTGAGACGGGAGATCGGCGCGCCTTCCTGCGTCCGTTGAAGCGGCTGGGAGCGGACGGTTCGGGAAAGCGATTTGGGGGTGCTGCGCCAGGTGTTTTCGAGAAATCTCAGTTTATTAGAAGTTAAGTGATTGGTGATAACTTGTTTGCTTTACTCTTGTTAAATTCTACTTGTTTTCTTGGTGAGGTCACCAGCTGTTTTGCTTTGGGGTCTTCCTACCATTCGTCTCCGTTTGCCCATCTGCGGGAAGGTGGTTGTTTATAAATTGAATGCACCGTCTTCCCCTTGTGGAGTAGGGGTGGGTTAGAGCAACCTGAGGTTCGGGTTGTTCGGTAAACTCCCTATTAATCTACCATACGTTAGTAGCTGCCTCTGTCATGTTTGTCGGATTTTGCGTGTTAACGAATTTATTGCTTGGAGTGTAACGGCCTAATACCTGAAATATGTTTTGATCTTTGGAAACTTTTATATTTTTGCCTATGATCTTGAGAGGCGGTATCTGTGTACTATAGTGCATCTTAACTATTGTTTGGACAACCTTGTAGAATTTTATATAAGATTGCATTTCATGGGCTTTTATTTAAATAATCATTTTAGTATATAAAGTTGCCACCCTTGCACCGTGAGACTTTTCTTAGAAGTTAAAATCAAGTTGCACCTTCTGTGGCAAGGCTAATATTTTCATTGATAGTGATTTTTACCATTTCCATCCCTCCTACAGGGGGTGCACAATTTGTGTGCTTGTGTAAATTGTTAAAACTCTTAGTTTAAGGTAATCTGGTGTACTGAAGATTTTCACCAGTGTAGTCTTTCTGAGGCTATTGTGAGCGGCCGTAACTACGGCCGTGTCGAAAGGGAGCGGCAAGGTTCTGTGCCCGAAAGCTCATACAGTCAAAACTTGTGTTTCTTTCTGCCTCTGAATAAATTGTAACTTTGATATCTAGAAGGTGCTTTCTGATTATAATTTTAAATCTGTTTCTCTTAAAAAATAGTTTTACGCACTATTAAAGTGAATAAAATTCCCATTTGTTAAAAGGAATTTGGTTATGATTTCATCAGTTACTTCCTGGCAACTACTTCCATGCTTACATAGTGTGATGAAATGTGTTAATGTTCTTGATGAATCGCTAGTAAATAAAATAAATTTTTAAGAATATTCTTTGAAAATTAATCACGTTTCTATTGGGTGCTGCAAAACGATGTTGCAGGTTGGGTGGAATAATTATAATAGCAATACCTGAATACGAAAACTGAGTTACCGATTTTCAATCTTAAGTACACAATGAGGCCAATGAAATCATCTAATTCGAAAAGGGCTTTACCATAGATGAGCAAAATACCAAGTCATAAATGTATTTAGCTGTTAAAAGTAATGAAGGGAAGTAGATTCTTCTGTTTTCATACCTCTGATGATACTTTTTCTGCCACGTATTAATATCTCCAACACGTGGACCGCTACAGTTGAAATACTGGCAATATCTGCCTTGTGTACCACTCAGGTGCTACTGTAGAAATAACATACGGAGGTGACAACATTTCGTGGAACTGCATGCTATGGACGTTCATGTTTATTTGGTTCATTTGCACTAATACAGACATACCTGGCAGCTAAATTGCGACAACTGATAGATCGACGATATCGTCAGCAGTGAAATCAAAAAAACAAAAAAATCGTAGTAACAAAGTCTGTAAATAGCGTTGTATATTGGCGTCGTTATTCCGCTTATATTTTTGTGAGAGTAAATTTCTGATCATTTGCGGCTGTTACCAGAAAATTTTAAAAAAGTTCGTAATTTGTAATCTCATGACTTTGAATAAATATTTCTTCCAACTTTGCTTATTATACGTTAACTACATTTGTTTTAGGCTATGCTTCAAAGACGAACACTGAAAGATGAAAAGCTAGGGAGACAATTTTTGCGTAGACAAAGCAACAGGAATTATATGGACGTTGATAACGTTAATCCTATTGTTGGTTTGAACGTAACATTTAGAAGCCGGCCGTTGTGGCCAAGCGGTTCTAGGCGCTTCAGCCTGGAACAACGCCACCGCCACGGTCGCAGGTTCGAATCCTGCCTCGAGCATGGATGTGTGTAATGTCTTTAGGTTAGTTAGGTTTAAGTAGTTCTAAGTTCCAGGGGACTGATAACCTCAGCTGTTAAGTCCCATAGTGCTCAGAACCATTTTTTGCAGAGCGCTTTGTGGCGGTTGCGTTAAATTGGACAAAAGACCAATAGAAATAACAAGTATTTTCATAATGTGGGACCACAGTCATAATATGTTTCTTTACAGTACCGCCATTAGACTGTTTTTTTATTTGCAGTGTTACATTTACACGATCATGATTTCAGCTTTAAAGTACCATTATCAAGTGTTTTACTGTAATACAGTGTCTAAGATGGCATACTGTCTAATAGTGTATTTTAAGTGCGACATTATGCCATCTTAGGCACTGTATAACATTAAAACACTTGATAATGGCACTTTAAAGCCGAAACTATGATCGTGTAAATCTAACACTGCAAATAAAAAACAGTCTAATGGCGGTACTGACTTTAGAGAAATAGTAAAAGTATAGGGAAAGTAGAGAAAGTAAAACTGTCGCGGACGAAACACTGAAAAACAATGGATAAAATTAAGAAATAGTAAGGGTCAGAGGGCTGAGGCAGGCCACCCAAAATATATTCAGAACGAGTCACAGTTAGCGCAAAGCTACAGTAAGCAGCGTGGCAAGTTCGCTGACATGAGACAGTATGTATCTCTGGCGTTTAGGATGACACCCAAATGTCGTCGAATGGTTTTGAACGGTCCCCATTGGTTAAACCTGTACACGAGAGGAAAAATAGCGGTCGCGCTGCACTGCAAATGGGTGCTACCGTTTTCAATGAGGATGCAGCCTCACAGTGTCTTTAGAGAAAAGCTGAAATGTCCGAGGATGTCGCTGTGTCAAAGGTTGTCAAGAACTTCTTCGTGCGAACTGTCGTTTTCGACAGCGAAATATAAGGGAATAAACGCGGCAGGGAAGCGGATGGTTTCATTGACGGCTTTTTATGCCACCTCCTGAGGCCCTATCCTGTCGATTCTGGGTGGTGATGTGTCCGAAATTCTTCCCTTGGCCAACTGTAGTAAAACAGTGTGATTTCAACTTTGGATGACGCGGTTATGATGTCCATTGCAGAGACGTGTGGTAATGGGGGCTGCGACGACCTCCCACGGTGGTGTTGGGGAGAATTGTGATGAAATTTGGTGCCAATGCGGCGGCATTAACACACTTTACAGCTCAAATGAACTTTTGAACTGTGGCCTTTTTCCCGCAAATATCGACACGTTACTGTGTGAAGCGCTGCCGAGCCCACGGTTGACGTCACAGGGCACCACGGTATGCACCCGTACAGAAGAAGTTTGTAGGCGCCTTTGAGCCAAATTCTAAACTTATGTGTCGCAATGGGAGGCATTTTGGGGGCTTCGAAAAAGTGATTCTCTTACTTTGCTGGGTACTGTAGATACACTCCAGTAGATACAGCATCTCCACGTTTTTAACTCGAATTACAGGTCCTCGCCGGCCGCGGTGGCCGAGCGGTTCTACGCGCTTCAGTTCGGAACATCGCGACTGCTACGGTCGCAGGTTCGAATCCTGCCTCGGGCATGGATGTGTGTGATGTCCTTAGGTTAGTTAGGTTTAAGTAGTTCTAAGTTCTAGGGGACTGATGAACTCAGCAGTTGTCCCATAGTGCTCAGAGCCGTTTGAACCTTTTGGACAGGTCCTCCACTCTCTGTCACGCTGCAACCGTCAGTGCGTGCGTGGAAGTCGCTGAAGTAACTCAAAAGAATCGTCCGGAAAGGCGCGACAGCAGTCTGCTGTTCAAACCTGTTCACCTAATAGCCTACCTTCAGGCGTCAACTAATTTGATGCCACAACATGGAACGGACGATCTGTCTACATGTTCTGGCACACCTGCCCCTATCGCAGCTACGCCATGCCTGTTATTACGAATCGAAAATAGGAAAGATGTTCTACCTACTGATAAGTGTCGATTCTTGCTGTGTGCGGAAAAACAAGACGGTAAAAAGTGTTAGACAGAAAGAAAACCGCAAACAAATGAATGTGAGTACAGGAACCACAGTTCGCAGTCGCATATTTACGTCGCTACATGCATCAACATCAACTCCGACTGTGTGACAGACTGACAATCTGAAACTTGTTTATATTTTCGCTACGTGGGACTGACGTGCAACGCAGAACGTTGTTTTTAAGTTGACTTCCACCGTATCCAGTACGTGAAGTGAAGTGGTCTGACTAGTGTAGGTATCAACGAGGGAGAGAATGTTTTGAGAAGCTGGTGGCAAGTAAACTGGTTGCAAGTCTACGTAGAAAAGAGCATACTCATTTTTTGTTTATCTTTGTCCTTTTAGGACGTGTTGTACCATGAAACATGGCCATATGATATTTCCACATATATATTTTATTAGTTTATATTTATTAGTTTGTGGTTTCAGAAGATCGAAAAATTACAATACACAAACACACACACAACACACACACACACACACACACACACACACACACACACACACACACACACACACATATATATATATATATATATATATATATATATATATATGTGTGTGTGTCTGTGTGTGTGTGTGTGTGTGTGTGTGTGTGAGTGTGTGGTGTGTATTGTAGTTAGTAAATTTGTTTGTAGCTACGTGACAAGAACTGTACCGATGAAAAGAGAAAAAGAAAAAAAGAACAAATAACAGGTGTTGCACAGTAAATGTTAAAGATAAAACTGACGCTATGTTTTAATTTCTAACATAAGTGATTTAGGAATATATCAGCAGTTTTTTTTGGATGCGTTATCTCCTGATGCATCTGCAGCAAATGAAACTTCAACAATAATGGAGGTTAAATGCTCAGTTTTTCTTAAAAACAGCCCATCATTAAGTTTGTTGCGCCACTCATACCGAACTGCTTGGGGTCGACATAAAGTGTAGCAAAGTGAACCAAAGCTGATTTGGTGCTGTATCGTCTGCCATATGCATAATGGTCATGATTAAACTTTTGCTGCTTGTGATGTTCACAAAACGAATGATCGAAGGACGATGAAGTTTTGTGCAACTATTTGAAAGGCATACGGAAGAAAGATAGGGAATAAACGATTGAAATGATACGTTAATTTCTACATGAGAGAGGAACATATGCTAACGCCTATCATGTTTACGCTTCAGATTAAAAAAATGGTTCAAATGTCTCTGAGCACTATGGGACTTAACTACAACTTAGAACTACTTAAACCTAACTAACCTAAAGACGTCACACACATCCATGCCCGGGGCATGATTCGAACCTGCGACCGTAGCAGTCAAGTGGTTCCAGACTTTAGCGCCTAGAACCGCTCGGTCACTCCGGCCGGCGCTTCAGGTTACAACAGTTTCTCTCCGCCACTACCATCTGCATCCACGATAGACTTCAACCGCGCTGGAGATACCATTCCACAGTTATTCAACTGAATGTTCATCTATCTCGACACAGCTCATGCATTGCTTGAAGATCGCACATAGCACCTAGGATTCTCAATCATGCACCCGTAACTTCTTCAACAGTTTGTGGCGCAATTGGCCTACGACCTCTCTCAGTAGCTATTCCCAAATCGCCAGTTAATTCGACCTTCTGAATCATGTTCTTCTACTCCGGTGCATAAAGGGGCTCACTCCGAATTCCTTTAATGCGTCGATACACGCGAAGAACAGCGACACTGTTTCTGCTGTTTTGATAAAATAGTTTTACTGGTAAAGCCCTGCTCACTTTTTCCAGACCCTTGTTTACAGTTCGCAATTGTAAGGCACAGTGATGCTTATGTTTAACCCTTTACGCCTTTCCGGTACCGGCGCATAATGGCAACACTATTAACAATGTAAATCATACAGTGCACAGCCTGAACATAGTTCCTACAGAGACTGGTAGTCATGCGGTAAATAGTTTTCCGTCTACGATGGCCCAAGTAGCCAAAGTTTAATAATAACCACCCTGTAGAGTAACGCCTCATTTCGGTTTCTTTCAGATATAAGATGTTTCGCTCCTATCCGGCGGAGACGAAAAAGCCGTCTGTAACTTCGTAGAACCTTAACTACCTGCTTGTATTATGAATCAGCGGGAGAATTTTAATGACCTCCCCTTTGTCGCTTTAATTTTAAAGTTTTAATACTATCGCCGTCTTTGGTCCTAATATTTCGTATTAAGAGCACGAAATAATTCGTTATATTCCTAGTTATTACTCTGAAACTTTGCATCTCCAATATTGCAGGAAAAGTACCACCCCTTTGCTCTTCCCTTCTCCCACAAAATGCCAATACTTGCATATTTACGCCCGTAACGCACCTTCCCTAAACTGTTTGTCACATGGGAGCCATCTGGTGCCCGCAAACATGACCTGACACGGATAAAGGTTTCCTCTTACTGTATACCTAAACTGCGAGTTCATAAGAGAATATTGTGACATCAATTTTTAATGTCCTGAAACATCACCCCTTTATATAAAATATGACTCATAGGTGAGAACAGGTTATTTGACTTTGTTTTTTATGCTTTGTAGTAAGATTAACATTCCGACAGTCCAACAGAATAATCAAAAGTTAATCCTAGCCAAAAGCTGAAACCGTAATCCATGCAATAGATCTGATGCAGTTAATCATTATCCATGTGATAAACTACTAGTGAACGCTGCAATTCGTATGATGCAAATTATATTTCACTCTGTGCCTACAACACCCAATAAACAGCAATGGTACGGAAGTACTAAGGAATGACGAGATACGTTTGAAGTTCTCTAACGCTATATATATACAGCAATAAGGAATAGCGCAGTAGGCAGTACAGTTGAAGAGGAATGGACATCTCTACAAAGGGCCATCACAGAAGTTGGGAAGGAAAACATAGGTACAAAGAAGGTAGCTGCGAAGAAACCATGGGTAACAGAAGAAATACTTCAGTTGATTGATGAAAGGAGGAAGTACAAACATGTTCCGGGAAAATCAGGAATACAGAAATACAAGTCGCTGAGGAATGAAATAAATAGGAAGTGCAGGGAAGCTAAGACGAAATGGCTGCAGGAAAAATGTGAAGACATCGAAAAAGATATGATTGTCGGAAAGACAGACTCAGCATACAGGGAAGTCAAAACAACCTTTGGTGACATCAAAAGCAACGGTGGTAACATTAAGAGTGCAACGGGAATTCTACTGTTAAATGCAGAGGAGGGAGCAGACAGGTGGAAAGAATACATTGAAAGCCTCTATGAGGGTGAAGATTTGTCTCATGTGATAGAAGAAGAAACAGCAGTCGATTTAGAAGAGATAGGGGATCCAGTATTAGAATCGGAATTTAAAAGAGCTTTGGAGGACTTACGGTCAAATAAGGCAGAAGGGATAGATAACATTCCATCAGAATTTCTAAAATCATTGGGCGAGGTGGCAACAAAACGACTATTCACGTTGGTGTGTAGAATATATGAGTCTGGTGGTACACCATCTGACTTTCGGAAAAGCATCATGCACACAATTCCGAAGACGGCAAGGGCTGACAAATGCGAGAATTACCGCACAATCAGCTTAACAGCTCATGCATCGAAGCTGCTTACAAGAATAATATACAGAAGGATGGAAAAGAAAATTGAGAATGCGCTAGGTGACGATCAGTTTGGCTTTAGGAAAAGTAAAGGGACGAGAGAGGCAATTCTGACGTTACGGATAATAATGGAAGCAAGGATAAAGAAAAATGAAGACACTTTCATAGGATTTGTCGACCTAGAAAAAGCGTTCGACAATATAAAATGGTGCAAGCTGTTCGAGATTCTGAAAAATGTAGGGGTAAGCTATAGGGAGAGACGGGTCATATACAATATGTACAACAACCAACAGGGAATAATAAGAGTGGACGATCAAGAACGAAGTGCTCGTATTAAGTAGGGTGTAAGACAAGGCTGTAGCCTTTCGCCCCGACTCTTCAATCTGTACATCGAGGAAGCATTGATGGAAATAAAAGAAAGGTTCAGGAGTGGAATTAAAATACAAGGTGAAAGTATATCAATGATACGATTCGCTGATGACATTGCTATCCTCAGTGAAAGTGAAGAAGAATTAAATGATCTGCTGAACGGAATGGACAGTCTAATGAGTACACAGTATGGTTTGAGAGTAAATCGGAGAAAGACGAAGGTAATGAGAAGTAGTAGAAATGAGAACAGCGAGAAACTTAACATCAGGATTGATGGTCACGAAGTCAATGAAGTTAAGGAATTCTGCTACCTAGGCAGTAAAATAACCAATGACGGACGGAGCAAGGAGGACTTCAAAAGCAGACTCGCTACGGCAAAAAAGGCATTTCTGGCCAAGAGAAGTCTACTAATATCAAATACCGGCCTTAATTTGAGGAAGAAATTTCTGAGGATGTACGTCTGGAGTACAGCATTGTATGGTAGTGAAACATGGACTGTGGGAAAACCGGAACAGAAGAGAATCAAGGCATTTGAGATGTGGTGCTATAGACGAATGTTGAAAATTAGGTGGACTGAAAGAGAAAGAGAAAAGGAATATGTGGAAAACACTGATAAGGAGAAGACATGAGGGAATGACTTTGATGGTACTAGATGGAGCTGTAGAGTGCAAAAACTGTAGAGGAAGAGAGATTGGAATACGTCAAGAAAATAATTGAGAACGTAGGTTGCAAGTGCTACTCTGAGATGAAGAGGTTAGCACAGGAAAGAAATTTGTGGCGGGCCGCATCAAACCAGTCAGTAGACTGATGACAAAAAAAAAAAAAATTTGGTAAGGTGACGGCAGAATATGATCTCCAAACCTCCGTCTCCGCAAGCACATGTTTCGAAGTTCAACAGCATCGCGAACTTACTGGGACAGCCAAAAATTTTATTTAAAATCGGAGTCTCGTCCCAGCTATTCGGTAGGACGACCGTTCAATCCCGCGTCCGGCCATCCTGATTTAGGTTTCCTGTGATTTCCCTAAATCGCTCCAGACAAAAGCCAGGATGTTTCCTTTGGAAAGGCACGGCCGACTTCCATCCCCGTCCTTCCCTAATCCGATGAGACCGATGACCTTACTTTCTGGTCTCCTCCCCCAAAACATCCCAAACCAGCCTCCATGCTGAAGGTAGTTGATTCCCCCGTCGCGTTAAATGTCGGTTAATCGAATGTAACACATTCGGGAATGTAATTCTCGAGTGAACACAGGTGGAGATATATGAGAAACTGAGAGAAAATTACGTTCCTAAGAATGCGCAAGTATATTCATTCCTAAAACACTGCCAAAAATAAAATGAAACACGCCCAAGTAGTTCGTTCATGTCACGCGGTGGTAACGCGTACATACTGGGTTGTAGTGTTAGTGATTAATTTGTTACAGTCATTGGCGATCAGAAGGCGCCCTGGACACTTGACTGTGTGCCCTCAACTTTGACTCTGCAGGCATTGGCTGAGTTTAGAGGCGAACAGTATGTGCGGTATTGACTCTAGAGTACCGCCATGACCTGATGACATGTACGTGCTCCTGTTAAATAATTTCAGCCATTTGAAGAGGGGCGCAATGTAGGCCTGCGAGTCCCCGGATGGACGTATCGACATTTTGCTACACATTTTGGGCACAGTGAATATGTCGATTGTCACTGCTGTTATCAGTGGGCTGCGGGGAACTCCACTACCCATAGACCTGGTTCGGAACGTCAGTGTAGTACAGACGTATGTCCTAAACAGTGCCTAATTTGAGCATAATGTGTCCAGGGTAGAAATCTGAGCCAATGTTGAACCTAAACTGTCATAAAGGACCATTGGGTACGTTCTACTTGATGCAGATTTACGACTGCGTGTGCCTCAGGCCAGGCTAACACTGACAGAACGACACCACCAAGCTCGGCTGTTCTGGTGTCGTGAAAGACTCCAATGGAAAGTGGTTGGATGGTTTGTTCATTGGTTGGTTGATTTGGGGGAAGCGACCAGTCAGCGAGGTCACTGGTCCCATCGGATTAGTGAAGGATTGGGAAGGAAGTTAGGCGTACCCTTTCAGAGGAACTATCCCGGGATTTGCATGAAGCTATTTAGGGAAATCACGCAAAACCTTAATCGGATTTGAACCGTTTTCCTCCCGAATGCGAGTCCAGTGTGGTATTCACAATAAAGTGCCTGGCAGAGTGTTCAATGAACCACCTTAAAGCGATCTCTCTCTACCGTTACACACTCGAACGACACGTGGGAAAAACGAGCACTTAAATTTTTCTATGCGAGCCCTGATTTCTCTTATTTTATCGTGATGATAATTTCTCCCTATGTAGGTGGGTGCCAACAGAATGTTTTCGCAATCGGAGGAGAAAAGTGGTGGTTGAAATTTCATGAGAAGATCCCGTCGCAACGAAACACACCTTTGTTTTAATGATTGCCACTCCAATTCACGTGTCATGTCTATGACATTATCTCCGCTATTTCGCGATAAAACGAGCTGCCCTTCTTTGTACTTTTTCAATGTCATCCGTCAGTCCCACCTGATGCGGATCCCACACCGCACAGCAGTACTTCTGTTTGTATTCGATTGATGGACGTACACGTGTGTGACGTAGGCCTTGTGAGCGGCCTGTTCTAGACTGCATTTTCCCACGACTCACAGGTGCCATCTAGGCTTCATGGTGTGAGGACCACAAGTTATAGGTCGTGGCCACATTTGGTGTTCCTGCAGAGTGAATCTGGAGAATGAATCTGTTTTTATCCCAATGCTACTTCCATTTCTTCCACAGGAAGGTGATGTGTTTTCTCAGCAGTACAGTGCATATCTAAATACGGCTGCTGTGGTCCAACATATCCTGCATGGTGTACAATAACTGCCTTACCCAGGAAGATCACCAGATCTTCAGCCAACGGAACACGTATGGGACAAGATGAAATGGGAATTTACTCGTTCTCCAGAGCCAGCAAGAACCACCGCCGGAACTGCAACAAAAGGTGCAAGAGATTTGAGACAGTATATCACAGGATCCACTGCGCACCGTCACGATCATTTGCATGCGAGTATACGTCCATGCGTTGCCTTCTGATGCGACACTCTGGGCAACCGTAACTGTGACACTGATGTAATTCCTGTGACAATGATAGGTAATATTTATTTGTGTGTGTGGAGAAAAGGAAGCAACTTCAAAGGCGGTTAAAGGGCTAGGACACGCCTCATGTCATTTACAATTAAAGTTACACTACTGGCCACTAATATTGCTATACGAAGAAGATGTTAAATTGGTATTCATTGGACAAATATTGTATACTAGAACTGACATGTGATTACATTTTCACGCAATGTGGGTGCATATATCCTGTGCAATCAGTACCCAGAACAACCACCTCTGGCGGTAATAAAGGCCTTGATACGCCTGGGAATTGAGTCAAACAGATCTTGGATGGCGTGTACATGTACAGCTGCCCATGCAGTTTCAACACAATACCACAGTTCATCAAGAGTAATGACTGGCGTATTGTGACGAGCCAGTTGTTCGGCCACCATTGACCATATGTTTTCAGTTGGTGAGAGATCTGTAGAATGTGCTGGCCAGGGCAGCAGTCGAACATTTTCTGTACCCAGAAAAGCACATACAAGACCTGCAACATGCGGTCGTGCATTATCCTGCAGAAATATAGGGTTTCACCGGGATCGAATGAAGGGTAGAGCCACGGGTCTTAACACATCTCAAATGTAACGTCCACTGTTCAAAGTGCGGTCAATGCGAACAAGAGGTCACCGAGACGTGTAACCAATGGCACCCCGTACCATCACGCCGGGTGATACTCCAGTATGGCGATGACCAATTGACGCCGCCAATGTGCGTCACTGAGATGTCACCAAACACGGATGCGACCATCATGATGCTGTAAACAGAACTTGGATTCATCCGAAAATATGACGTTTTGCCATTCGCGCACCTAGGTTTGTCGTTGAGTACACCATCGCAGGTGCTCCTGTCTGTGATGCAGCGTCAAGGGTAACCGCAGCCATGGTCTTCGAGCTGATAGTGCATGCTGCTGCAAACGTCGTCGAACTGTTCGTGCAGTTGGTTGTTGTCTTGCAAACGTCCCCATCTGTTAACTCAGGGATGGAGACGTGGCTGCACGATCCGTTAAAGCCAGGCGGATAAGATGCCTGTCATCTCGACTGCTAGTGATACTAAGCCGTTGGGATCCAACACGGCGTTCCGTATTACCCTTCTGAACCCACCGATTCCATATTCTGCTAACAGTCATTGGTTCTCGACCAACGCGAGTAGCATTGTCGTGGTACGATAAACCGCAATCGCGATAGGCTACAATCTGACCTTTATCGAAGTCGGAAACGTGATGGTACGGATTTCTCCTCCTTACACGAGGCATCATAACATCGTTTTACCAGGCAACGCCGGTCAACTGCTGTTTTTGTATGAGAAATCGGTTGAAAACTTTCTTCGTGGCAGCTCGTTTTAGGTGTCGCCAGCGGCGCCAACCTTGTGTGAATGCTCTCAAAAGCTAATCATTTGCGTATCACAGAATCTTCTTCCTGCCCGTTTAATTTCGCGTCTGTAGCATGATATCTTCGTGGTGTAGCAATTTCAGTGGCCAGTAGTGTATTATAAATTCCGGTTACATAAAGTTTGAATAAAATCGTACTCATTAAATTGCTCTACCTAAAAAGGAACTCAGAGTCAGGCTAAAACAGTTATTGCTGATTAACGCGGCTTTGCGACACTTAACAGTATACGTAGTTACTATTCATATGGAGGAAATCACTCTGTAATAAGTTACTCGTACTTCGTATACACATGCAGGTTCGGCTTCTAAAAGATGAAGTAACTAACGATAGAGCCGTTATGGGGCTTGATCGTTGTGTCACCAAGCGAGTCACTTCAGCCTTACATTACATGCCTGACAATCATTTGCTTCATAAAATTAGTACAAGACAAGTGAAAGACTGACCATTTCAAAAAATAAAATACATTTTTTAAACAAAATGGCCCAAGTATTATCGGCCAAAGTTTTACAACGAACCTACCTACACTTGTATCGTGGCGATGCCAAAAGTGGAAGATTGATAGAAATCATTTCGAAGAAATGATAAGTAATTCATGGAGAAAAGATTAGTACTGGCTTGTTATAATTAAACTGATCATGTTGCGAGTGCGACCATGTGGGCTGTATACATTTCAAGACGCTGAAACATCGAAGGTATGTTCATTAAACGGTGTGCTCTTGGACTGTGCTGATAAAAATAGTTGCGCTTTGAGCCACCAGGTGGAAATATTGAGCTGCAAGCAGCCAGAATGTGGTGTGGGTACAGGTAAATCGGAAGAACGATCAAACACACGAAAACGGTGTCTATGGCACGTTTGTCGGGATATGGTCACAAATCTAGAGATGATGCAATCGAAATGCCTTGACAAAAGAAGACGAAGTAAATATTCGAGTATTTGAATCGAGAATAGCTGCCAACATGAGTAACGTAGAAGTAAATATCCTCGGAGTAGTGAAGCAACTTAAATCACTTAATAAAAGCAAGTCTTCTGGTCCAGACTGTATACCAGTTAGGTTCCTTTCGGAGTATGACGATGCATTGGCTCCATACTTAACAATCATATACAACCGTTCCTCGACGAAAGATCCGTACCCAAAGACTGGAAAGCTGCACAGGTCACACCAACATTCAAGAAAGGTAGTAGGAGTAATGCACTAAATTAGAGGCCCATGTCGTTAACGTCGATATGCAGCAGGATTTTAGAACGTATATTGTGTTCGAACATTATGAATTACCTCGAAGAAAACGGTTTATTGACACACAGTCAATATGGGTACAGAAAACATCGTTCCTGTGAAAAACAACTATCTCTTTATTCACATGAAGTGCTGAGTGTTATTGACAAGGGATTTCTGATTGATTCCGTATTTCTGGATTTCCGGAAGGCTTTCGACACTGTACCACGCAAACGGTTCGTAGTGAAATTGCGTGCTTTTGGAATATCGTCTCAGTTATGTGACTGGATTTGTGATTTCCTGTCAGAGGTCACAGTTCGTAGCAATTGAGTAAAACAGAAGTTATTTCTGGCGTTCTCCAAGGTAGTGTTATAGGCCCTTTGCTGTTCCTTATCTATATAAACAATTTTGGAGACAATCTGAGCAGCCGTCCTCGGTTTTTGCAGATGACGCTGTCGTTTATCGACTAATAAAGTCATCAGAAGATTAAAACAAACTGCGAAACGATTTATAAAAGGTATCTGAATGGTGCGCAAAGTGGCAGTTGACCCTAAATAAGGAAAAGTGTGAGGTCATCCACATGAGTACTAAAAGGAATTCGTCAAACTTCGGTTACACCATAAATCAGTCTAACATAAAAGCCATAAATTCAACTAAATACCTAGGTATTACAGTTACGAAGAACTTAATTTGGAAGGAATACATAGAAAATGTTGTGGGGAAGGCTAACCAAGGACTGCGTTTCATTGACAGGACACTTTGAAAATGTAACAGACCAAGTACACTACGCTTGTCCGTCTGCTGTGAGAATACTGCTGCGCTGTGTGGGATCCTTACCAGATAAGACTGACGAAGTGCATCGAAAAAGTTTAAAGAAGGGCAGCACGTTTTGTATTATCGCGAAATATGGGAGAGAGTGTCACAGAAATGATACAGGATTTGGGCTGGACATAATTCAAAGAAAGGCGTTTTTCGTTGCGACGGAATCTTCTCACGAAATTCCAATCACCATATATCTCCTCCGAATGCGAAAGTATATTGTTGACACCGACCTACATATGGAGGAATGATCACCAAGATAAAATAATTGACATCAGAGTTCGTACGGAGAGATATAGGTGTTCATTCTTTCCGTGCGCTATACAAGATTGGTATAATGAATTGTGAAGGTGGTTCGATGAACCCTCTGCGAGGCACTTAAATGTGATTTGCAGAGTATCATTGTAGATGTAGATGTACATGAAGCAAATCTTTGACCTGGAAAACGACATGTGGTGCAGCTTAATCTTACAAGAAAAAAGAGGCGTGGACGCGGTTGCGTTCTTGAAATTCTGGAATCGCTTGTTGCACAAGGAGGTCCCTACTGCGTGCAGATGTCACTTTACAACTGACAGCTTCGCGAGATATCATCCCATCCGAGAAAAACGGACCGATAATGAAGGCTCTTGCGAAACCATACAGAATGGTCACATAATCTGAATCCAGAAAATGTTCCTGTACAGCTTTTGATGGAGTAGAATCCCACATGCGACAGTTCTGTGCTCTCATGGCAGCGTGTCCCGTCCACCCAATGAATGTTCCGCGCAGACATGTCATTCACTTCCCCGCGAGCTTAAAAACGAAGGGAACTAAAGCCTATCTTGGTGCTTCACTTGTCGCACATTCTGCTCCTTGTAGGGAAACTAGTGTAAAAAGCACCGCAACATGTTTTGAACCGTTGACCGGGAAAGAAACAATTCCTGTGACAGCTCGAGCACTGGCTGCAAAATTTGAGGCGGTCAGATACAGCTACAGCAACTTCATCAACAACTGCCGTGGGAATGGTCCTCTTCTCTCTACCTGTTGCACCATGTAATTTACATTTCTCTTCAGAGTTCTTTATCATATTCTTCTGTCCGTTTGTTGACACAGAGCCACTTGGCAGCTGTTCTGTGGGCTGTGCACGATATTCCCGAAATAAAGCGTTACTACTGGTACCGTTCTGGTAAAACAACTTTACCAGCAGTGACGTCGTTTCTACTCAAAAGCTACTGTGTTTCGTACAGAAAACATTGATCTTCTTAATCCGTTATACCATCAGTCGCTTCACAAAAGAAAACAACACATGTTGACAGACTACAAATAGCATAGTGACGTCAGAGCAGGAATTGTTTTACTTTCTGACAGCTTACAGCGCCATGTTTTCACTTAGTGGCAGAACGTGGAACTACTATTTTTTTAGGCTATTCCGCGAGCACACTGATTAATAAACACGAGTCTGGCATTTCGACGTCCTGCATTACATACACCCTGCACTACAGCATTCAGAACATGGTGAGAATAATTACAGCACCAAGTATGACATAAGAGATTTACAGTGGATAGTTTTTAAAAACTTCTTTGTCTTCCATAAAATCATATTTCTACTGTTAAAATTTGCTACTTGGGGAGCAAAATAACTGATGATGGTCGAAGTAGAGAGGATATAAAATGTAGGCTGGCAATGGCAAGGAAAGCGTTTCTGAAGAAGAGAAATTTGTTAACATCGAATATAGATATAAGTGTCAGGAAGTCATTTCTGAAAGTATCTGTATGGAGTGTGGCCATGTATGGAAGTGAAACATGGACGATAAATAGACAAGAGGAGAATAGAAACTTTCGAAATGTGGTGCTACAGAAGAATGCTGAAGATTAGATGGGTAGATCACATAACTAATGAGGAAGTATTGAATAGGATTGGGGAGAAGAGAACTTTGTGGCACAGCTTGACCAGAAGAAGGGATCGGTTGGTAGGACATGTTCTGAGGCATCAAGGGATCACCAATTTAGTATTGGAGGGCAGCGTGGAGGGTAAAAATCGTAGAGGGAGACCAAGAGATGAATACACTAAGCAGATTCAAAAGGATGTAGGTTGCAGTAAGTACTGGGAGATGAAGAAGCTTGCACAGGATAGGGTAGCATAGAGACCTGCATCAGACGAGTCTCAGGACTGAAGGCCACAACAACAACAACTGTTAAAATAGCGTAACTGTCAAAATTCCGCAAGCATCTTCATTGAAATGATATCAGGAGTTACCGTGCGTAAGTCTGCAAGTGGGCTGTTAATGTGTTGGCAGCGCTGTGTAGCGCTTTGCATTGGATCTCTGACTGCGCTTTCTTTGTACGGGACTCTGTAGCTGGTCGGACTCGTTGCTGAAATTTAATCGCCAGTACTGTTTCGCAGTTGGAAGTTAGTCGCCAGCAGTGATGGAAGTACTTTTGGGCAGTTGGAGGTGAACAGTCAGCAGTGATGGATGTTAGATGTGGAAAGTTAGCACTGATAGAGGGGAGACGCCTCACCAGTTAGCGTAGGCTAATGATCTGGGAGTATCCGACTTGGACTCTTAAAATTATTCATGATTATATATTTTTGTACTGGTTTTCAGTGACGATTTAAATTCGTGTTTGAACTGGATGTCACATTATTAAGGTAAAATACACATTATATGGCTTGCAACAAAATCTTTCTCCTGCTAACAACATGCCTATTAGTAGTTAGTGACTTTAGTAATTAGACTCTTATATTTAGTATTTACGCTCGCTCTATTGCAGTAGTTCGCGAAGATTTATGTGAAGTAAGTGTTTAATGAAATGTACAGGTTATTGTTAAGATTTCTTTTTAGTCAGGGCCATTTTGAATTAATTATTTGAAGTCAGGTAGCAATTTTTTTTGAGCAGTCGTATTGCATTGCGGTAGAATATTGTGGGTCAGTGTTGACACGATAAGAAAAAGTAAAGAGGAAGTAGGCTCAGTACGTTCAGTTTTACTCAGCTGTTTCAGATTCAAATAACGTAAAAATATCTTTTTCTCAGTCATTCAGCAATTTAAGTACAGACAGACACATTTAAATAACTATGTATGACGATAGTATCTGTTCCCGAAAGAACCGTTACCGCTGAAGACCTTGCAGATTTGCTAGAAATGAAATGATAAGTGAATGGACACCCTAGCTGCAACAGGCGTTGATATACTTCACTGGGGACATGTTGAAAATGTGTGCCGCGACCGGGACTCGAACCCGGGATCTCCTGCTTACATGGCAGACGCTCTATCCATCTGAGCCACCGAGGGCACAGAGCTTAGTGCACCTGCAGGGACTTATCCCTTGCACGCTCCCCGTGAGACCCACATTCACAACATGTCCACACCACTACATTCGTAGTGTGCCTAATAGATGTTAGCCCATCATACTCATTACGCGTGGCAGATTAGTCTACCAAGTCCCGTACGACTCCGGGCATAGCGTGTGTGTATACTATCGTCATATATAGTTAAAATATGGCTTCCCGGCCATTGATCTTCTTGTGCGAACGCACACGCTATGCCCGAACTCGTACGGGACTTGGTAGATTAATCTGCCACGAGTAATGAGTATGATGGGCAAACATCTATTAATCGCACTACGAATGTAGTGGTGTGGACATGTTGTGAATGTGGGTCTCACGGGGAGCGTGCAAAGGATAAGTCCCTGCAGGTGCACTAACCTCTATGCCCTCGGTGGCTCAGATGGATAGAGCGTCTGCCATGTAAACAGGAGATCTCAGGTTCGAGTCCCAGTCGGGGCACACATTTTCAACCTGTCCCCAGTGAAGTATATCAACGCCTGTTGCAGCTAGGGTGTCCATTTACTTATCGTTACATTTAAATAAAGACGTTTTAACTCCATAAGCAGAAAAATCACTTTGCGGTTCATGAAAAGATGCGTTACAACCTGAGCGTTTCATTTGGTCTGAATTTTCTATAGTATACTACCGCGATGAACTACCGTCAACTCAGTTGTCAATAAACAGCCTTTGTCCTTGAACGTATTGCATTCTTTCCCAAGCAGTATATCTTGTAAAGTAATACAAAATCTCACGTTTCATACATAAATCCCATTTAACAGAATACGTCTCTTTACACTTCCATCCATGTATAACACTGAAAATAAAACAATCACATATTTACATTAATGAGCGAAATAGTATTTGGTTGGTGGAATCTCATTGGGCATAAGGAACTTGGAAGTTGCGATGACAGAATAAGAATTGCATATTGATTCCTACGTGTTCAAGCGAATTTGTTAATTTTCAACATCTAACGTTGCCCACTGTAAATACGAATTTCTAGTCTCTTTTGTAAGGAAATCCAGCGTAACATACACTGAAGAGCCAAAGAAACTGGTACACTTGCCTAATATCGTGTAGGGCCCCCGCTGCACGACACGACATGGACTCGACTAATGTCAGAAGTAGTTCAAAAATGGTTCAAATGGCTCTGAGCACTATGGGACTCAACTGCTGTGGTCATCAGTCCCCTAGAACTTAGAACTACTTAAACCTAACTAACCTAAGGACATCACACACATCCATGCCCGAGGCAGGATTCGAACCTGCGACCGTAGCAGTCGCACGGTTCCTGACTGCGCGCCTAGTTCCGCGAGACCACCGCGGCCGGCGTCAGAAGTAGTGCTGGAGCAAATTGAACCATGAAGCCTGCAGGGCTATCCATAAATCCGTGAGACTACAAACGGGTGGAGATGTCTTCTGAACAACACGTTGCAAAGCATCACAGATACCGTCAATAATGCTCATGTCTGGAGTGTTTGATGGCCAGCGGAAGTGTTTAAACTCAGAAGCGCGTTCCTGAAGCCACTCTGGACGCGTGGGGTGTGGAATTGTCCTGCTGGAATTGCCAAAGTCCATCGGAATGCACAATGGACATGACTGGATGCAGATGATCAGACAGGATGCTTACGTACGTGCCGCCTGTCAGAGTAGTATCTATAAATATCACGGTAGTCCAACTAGAGACGATCCACACCATTAGAGAGCCTCCAAAGGCGTGAACACTCCATTGCCAACATGCTGGGTCCATGGATTCATGACTCTGTCTCCATACCCGTACACGTACATCCGCTCGATACAATTTGAAACGAGACTCGTACGCCCAGACGACATGTTTCCAGTCATCTACAGTCCAATGTCGGTGTTGATAGGTCCAGACGAGGTGTAGAGCTCTCTGTCGTACAGGCATCGAGGGTACACGAGTGGGCTTTCGGCTCCGAAAGTCCATGCCAATGATGTTTCACTGAATGGTCGGAAGCTGACACTTGCTCATGGCCCACCATTGAAATCTTCAGCAATTTGCGGAAGGGTTGCAGTTCTGTCACGTTGAACAATTCTATTCAGTCGTCGTCGGTCCTGTTCTCGAAGGATCCTTTACAAGCCGCAGTGATGTCGGGTATCTGATTTTACCGGATTCCTGATATCCACAGCACACTCTTGGTATGATGATACGGGAATTTGCCGACTTTATCGCTACCTCGGAGACGCTGTGTCCCATCGCTTGTGCGCCGTCTGTATCACCACGTTCTAAATCATATCTTTATAACCTCCCACTACAGCAGCAGTAGGCGAGCTAATGACGCATCAGACAGTTGCAGTCATATATAGGCGTATTCTGTCCGTTTACGTATTTCTGTAGTTGAATACGCATGCGTATATTAGTTTCCCTGGCGCTTCAGTGTAGTTTTTCTGTCCTCTTCCATTGCCTTGTTGCGTGACGAGAATGTATGTCTTATTACACGCCCTAATCTCTTTTACTCTCAGCGGAGAACGAACGTGCAATGTTGGTAAATCAACGAAGCTGATTTCTTTTTCCTCAACGACGTTAAGACATGGACGGCGGGCAGTAATCGAACACAAAGCATCGATATCTGAAATCTTGGTGTTGAATGAAGTGATAATCCGTGGATAGAAGAGGACGTTATTTTCGGAGAACTCTTTTGACAAAATTTGGAAAACCGGCATTTGAAGCCGACATAAGATCGTCTCTACTACCTCCAACATAAATTTCACGTACAAACCACCACGACAAGTAAGGCAGGGGCCGGGCTGGTGACTATGGATAGTTGTTCTTCCCTCCATTTGCGAGGGGAAGAGGAACGGAAATCACTAGTGGTGGTACGTGGCACACTCCACCACGCAACATACGCTAACGTGCGGAATACGTATGTATGTATATATAGAATAGTGTAAGTAGCAGCGTGCTAATAATCTAAAGTAACATTTACTAAGCAATAAATGCAACAATAATTACTATTATATGTCCCACAACTTTTGTGTGCTCACCTTCAAAATAACGTACGTAATGTAATTTTGTCTCTTTTAGTATGTTGTCTTGTTGACAGATAACATATCCTGTTTTTCAGAACAGACTTCCAAGAAAACGTCGATGTCCAGGGCACAAAACCTTGTGGCAAGGAGTGAAGGGCGAACCGCGCTCCCCCCCCCCCTCCCTCCCCCTAGCTTCCAACGAAAGGAAAAGATAGAGTGCAATCAGGGGTTATTCTTCAAAGAACGTAATTTAAAATTCGGTATTACACATGCTTTTAACAGGAGCGCAACTAAAACTTCTTTATGGCTACGTACAAGTCACCATTCATCTTCCAAAATATTAATGATATTCCATATCTCCAGATCATGCCTTCCCCCCCTCCCCCCAGTCCCCCTATAAAGTATCGAATGGGCGCCCTTCGTCAGTTTAGCTATACAGCTCAAATACGTTAATTCAGTTTTTTGTAACTTTGGATAAATAACTATACTAGAGTCTGAAATTTATTTTTTGTGTTTTTAATATGCCGTCACGGAATCTCGCTACAAAATCTTACCACTAGACGCAGAAGGCGCGCTCTGTGAACGCAATATTAAAACCGAGTGTAGAAAATATGTGCGCCGTTAACCAACAGAGGGCAGCGCAGTAACGACAGACAATAAGGGAGATCTCCTTCAAAAGAATCACAAGGAAGAATGAACAGCGTTAAGACTATATAAACAAAAAGAGAAAAGAACATGTTTGGGTACAACCTATCTCTTGAAAGCAAGAGACTTTGGTGAGTAATAAAAAATATTACCTTTCTGAAAGACACAGAAACTTAAGTAATGAACTGTGAACAGTATTGCATTTGTAGAGACAACGCTTTCTACTGTCTTAATTAGCGAAAGATTATGACAGGGAAAAAATGAAATGTATTTTAGGTGAAATATTGTTTTTCAGTTGTATTGTGTCCATTAATGAGACTAAGTAAGATAAGTATTTATTTCTAGTGGCAATAATTTTTAAGAAAAATGAAGCTTTTCTTAATGTTTTGGGTCCATACCTCAGTTAGTAAATTCACTTTGTTGTCCGTCTTTCTGTCGGCTCGCCTGCAACAATTCATTTTTCTCAGGAACGGATAGAAGTACCGTTTTGAAATTTATGTCAAATACTGCGGCATACAGATACTTGGTGATGTAAATAACTTGAGCTTCTAAGTCAGTGCAACAAAAGATACATATTTCGATACTCGCAAAGTCACTCATGTATAGAGGGATTGCTGAATGATACCGGTCGTCTTTTACTACTGCAAGGTACGCGAAATGTATCTTTTCCAATTTCCTAAACTCCAAGAATGACTCTGCAAGTAGAGGCTGCGTTTGCTTTCCTGCAACAAGTACCAAACACAAAATTTCCGATCAGTTTGCCAAATTTATTTAAATACTAATTAATTAAACTAATAAAAAGACGCCACCTTACTGATCATTTGATGATTTAATAAAATACCAGTCCATATATTCGACATACAATAATCAAGATAAATTTCAAGGAAACATTGCTAAGAGGAGGTGCAAACTGACTGAAAGAATCCTGACTAGGGAGGGGAATTGCGCTATGACAAGTAATCACATTCGATTTAACAATAATTCGCATTTATTTGCTCATTAACAGCAACACACACACACACAAACACACACAGAGACACACACACACACACACACACACACACACACACACACACACACACACACACACACACACAGAAGTTAAAATACTTGAAATGCTAGCGCATGAATATGGTCACCCGGTACATTATACAGCGTAGCATCAGGACCAACACATGTGGTACAAGACTGCTAAATTATTGGATATGATTTATCGACATCACACACACCATGTTCACATTGATCACCCACACAACGAAAGTTATAATTTAGCAAAAGCTTCCCTATTCCACATGTAAGCTCAGTGGGGGATAGCGATGTTGCCTTTAACGGTCACTAGGCGTTTCAGTCCGGAACCGCGCTGCTGCTACGGTCGCAGGTTCGAATCCTGCCTCGGGCATGGATGTGTGTGATGCCCTTAGGTCAGTTAGGTTTAAGTAGTTCTAAGTCTAGGGGACTGATGACCTCAGATGTTAAGTCCCATAGTGCTCAGAGCGTTTAATGGTCAATTTCAGAGAACATAGTCCACTTCTAAAATTCCGTACAACTTAGTAATTTTGTGAAGAAGTTTACCACACAAGAACACATCTATCCCGGCATGACACAAAGGCTTCAATACGAACACGATAGGTATTTACGTCGAACTGGAGCCTCATGGTTTACAAACAAACACGTGGTGTACCAGAGTACGGTCTTCGGAATGAAACACAAATTCGATGGTAAATTACATAAAATTGAACCAAAGAAGTTCACAAAGCACACTATACATTCATACATAATACGCTAAACCAACTGAAGCTGTACATCACGTGATGGCATGGCTCATCCACGCCAAGTTACAGTTGCTCAAAAGACCTCATCGAATAAACTGAATACTACTGAAATTAACACCTTTCCCTGATTGAAATATTTGATGCAGCATGATTAACAAAGCCGATCTTTGTGGCCGAGCGTTTCTAGGCGCTTCAGTCTGGAACCGCGCTGCTACTACGGTCGCAGGTTCGAATCCTGCCTCGGGCATGGATGTGTGTGCTGTCCTTACGTTAGTTTAAGTAGTTCTAAGTGTAGAGGACTGATGACCTCAGATGTTAAGTCCGATAGTGCTCAGAGCCATTTGAACCATTTTTTTACACTGCTCTTAACATTCACAAAACAATGTAGTGGCTGATATGGAGCCGTTGCACTGTCTATATGTATAATTAATTCTGTACAGATTCGAAGCATTTGAGATGTGGTGCTCTAGTCCGATGTTGAAAATCAGGTGGACTGCTAAGGAATGAGGAGGTTATTCAGAGCATAGGTGAGGAAAGAAATGTAGGGAAAACGCTGGCAAAAGGATGGACAGCGTGATAGAAAATCTCTGGAGACATTAAGGAATAACTTACATGGGGCTAGAGGGAAGTGTAGAGTGCAAATAGCTGAGGGCCTAGGTTTCAAGTGGTACTCTGGCTAAATAAGGATTCGTGGAGGATCGCTTCAAACCAGTCAGAAAACAGTCAGAGAGCAATTTTCTGGTCTTCTTTATTTACATATTGTTGCTCATGCAGTAAGTTGAGTAACGGAAATATTGGTCTTGAGACACGGAAGATTCGTACAGGTACGCTGCAGACGAATGACAACGTAAAACGTACTGCAGCTTTACCGACTCGTAACAAAAAAAAAAAAAAAAATTCAGATGGCTCTGATCACCATGGGACTTAACATCTGAGGTCATCAGTCCCCTAGACTTAGAACCACTTAAACCTAAGGACATCACACACATCCATGCCCGAGGAAGGATTCGAACCTGCGACCGTAGCAGCATAGCGATTGCGGACTGAAGCGCCTGCAACCGCTCGGTCACATCGGCCGGCCGACTCGTAACAGTCCAGTGCCGTGTTGGTTGTCTGTAGGATACGTAGCTATGGGAGCCAGATTGCGTTAATAGGAGCACCAGTTTCTATGAGCACAGATAACCTTGTCAAAGGGGATAGCCTCCCTAATTAACAAATGAATGAGGAATAAAAAGAAAATGGCGTCCGAACAGGCCTTGAAGTCCCAAGGATACCGACTGGCCGCCGTGTCATCCTTAGCCCGTAGGTGTCACTGCATGTGCACACATAGGGGTACGAGGTCAGAACACCGCTCTTCGGGCCGTTGTCACTTTACGTGACAGGAGCCGCTACTTCTCAATAAAGTAGCTCCTGAGTTTGTCACACAATAGCTGAGTGCACCTCGCTTGCCAACAGCGCTCGCCAGACCCGGACGGTGATCTATCCAAGTGATAATCCCGAATGCGTTTTTAACTTCGGTGATCTATATTTTAAAAGTGTGATATGTCCGGTACTTTGCCACGAATCTTGTAGTGGGGTAGGAGCAGGTTTACTCTGTGTTATAGGCAGTATTTGAGATTGTAAAATTGAGATGTGGAAAACACGGCGGTAAATCATTAAAAATGTGTGGTAAAAACGCGCGATCGCAACTACAAGTGGATCATACGGTGGTCGTCTCGACACATCGTATCAGGGGTCCAACTGCATGGCCTAGGTGAAAGGTGGGATCGTGAAGTCAATATACAGTCTGGATTATTTGGGGGAAGGGTGGGTTCTTTGGGGGAAGAGTCCAAACAGCGAGGTCATCGGTCTCGTCGGATTAGGTAAAGGAAGGAAATCGGCCTTGCCCTTTCAAAGGAACCAGCCCAGAATTTGTCTGTAACGACTAAGGGAAATCACAGAAAACCTAAATCAGGATGGCCAGTCACGGGATCGAACCCTCGTCCTCCCGAAAGCGAGTCCAGTGGGCTAACCACTGCGCGACGTCACTCGGTTGCAGTCTGGGCCCAAAGTCGTTGTACAATTATCAGTATTTATTTTACAGCAACTATACAACTTAAAAATTTGTGGTTTCCCCACAAATGAAAGAATAAATCACCAAATTTTTGTTACGATGTCAATAAACTTCAGCATGTGTGCCGTTTGTAGCACGAAGAATATCTACCCGATACTTCATTACAAGTCATATGCCTAGCAACATTTATTATGTAGCACCAGCTACAGCATGGCGTATACGGGTCAGATACTTGTGTCGCGTAAACCCTGTCCTCTATGTAGCCCCAAAAATAAAGAAATGTAAAGGTGTTGTGTCTGCTGATCTTGCAGGCCAGAATGTCAGATCGTCAACACCATGCACCTTTCGGGAAGTGTTTCACTAAGAAAACTTCGAACATGCAGTTCCCATTGCGGTGGTGCATCATCTCCTTGGAAAATCCAATCAGACTGCAAGTTCTCAACTGTAGTTCCGCAAACTATTCTAGCACATCCCGATAGATGCTAAATGTATCTGATCTTTTGACAAAAAGGAAGCGCTAATGACTGTATTGTGTATTAAACCGCACCAAACATTCATTTTATGAGAATCCCTAACATGGTCTGAGAGAACGTTTGGATTTTCCGAACCCCATATCCCCACATTGTGTTTAGTAACTTTAACTGATCTGAAAAACTACTTCATTGAAGATACTCCTTGCTTGTGTCTGGCGCAGTTACATTACTGCTGTTACAATGGCATGTCGTCAAGATTTCAGTGAGATTGAACGTGTTGTTATAGTTGGAGCACAAGCGATGGGACACAGCAGCTCCGAGGTACCGATGAAGTGGGGATTTTCCCTTGCGACCACTTCACGAGTGTACCGTGAATATCAGAAAGCCGGTAAAACACCCAATTTCAGATATCGCTGCGGTCGGAAAAAGATCCTGCTGGAACGGTACCAACGACGACTGAAGAGAATCGTTCAACGTGACAGAAGTGCAGCTCTTCCTCAAATTGCTGCAGATTTCAGTGCTCTGCCACCAACAAGTGTCAGCATGCGAACCATTCAACGAATCGTTTTCAATATGGGCTTTCATAGCCGAAGGGCTATTCGTGTGCCCTTGATAACTGTAAGACACAAAGCTACGCCCCGCCGGGGCCCGTCAACACCTACATTGGACTGTCGATGAATGGAAACATGTTGCCTGGTCGGACGAGTGTCGTTTCAAATTGAACAGAGCGGATGGACGTGTACGACTATGGACACAAACTCATGAATCCATAGACCTTGCATGTTAGCAGGGGACTGTTCAAGTCAAGCTGGTGGAAGCTGGTGCGGGTCGCATGCAGTTGGAGTGGTATGGGACCCATGATACGTCCAGATACGAGTCTCACAGAAGACACGTACGTACGCAGGAGGACAACGCGACACCCCATATGTCCTTAACTGCTACAGAGTTGCTCCAGGACACTCTTCTGAGTTTAAACACTCCCACTGGCAACCAAACGCCCCAGAGGTGAAAGTTTTTGAGCATGTCTGGGATGGCTAGCTACGTGTTGTTCAGAAGAGATCTCCATCCCCTCGTACTGTTACGGATTTATGGACAACCCTGCAGGATACATGGTGTAAGCTCCCTCCAGCATGACTTCAGAAATAAGTCGACCCCATGCCATGTTGTGTTGCGGCAGTTCTGCCTGCTCGCGGGGGCCCTACATGATATTAGGCAGGTGTACCAGTTTCTTTGGCTGTTCAGTGTACATGCATGCCGATCGCGGTGGCCGAGCAGTTCTAGGCGCTTCAGTCCGAAACCGCGCGACTGCTACGGTCGCAGGTTCGAATCCTCCCTCGGGCATGGATGTGTGTGATGTCCTTAGGTTAGTTCGGTTTAAGTAGTTCTAAGTTCTAGGGCACTGATGACCTCAGCAATTAAGTCCCATAGTGCCCAGAGCCATTTGAACCATTTTTTTGTACATGCATGCAGGTTAAATCTGTTGTGCAGAATTCTTCGCGTTGTGGTCCTAGCAATCCCTTATTCACGAGATGTACATCAAGTAAATTTGGAAGGGCTTCCTAAGAACGACTGTGGCACAGCTCCGACACTTTGTTCACTGACCAAAGGCCACTGTGTTTGGAGCTGCGACACATTGCCGCTACTTCATGCTCCACGCATCAATACGCCTTGTGTCAGGTGCCTCTCTTCCCTGTCGCACTCCAAAAGTTTGCTGCGCAGAAGTTGGAGATATTGTCTCGTGATACCAGAGAACACACTAAGCCCTTTCCTCGCTAGTTTACAACAACAGCGATTGTAGTGCAGCAATGATATGGAAACAAACTTTGTGATTTACGCTCCCGTTTGTCACGAAGAATAAATTTTCAAATTCTATAGTTTTCCTAAAATAAATATTGATAATTGTGCAATGAGTTTATCCCCAGTGATGCGGGCTGGGTAAATGAGCAATGGACAGGACATTTATAACTGGGCACATGCCCAGGAATTTGCCCATTGTAGTTTTAAATGCCCAAACTTTGGGCATTAATAAAAAAAGTACTGTTTAAAATCTTACTCGTCGAATGTATAATTTACGAATTAAAATAATGGATGGGACGATACTCCCGCAATTAAAAATTAGTGAAAGTTTAGACGTACACATACGTCATTCAATGTCTTTATTACTAAGAATGATATGAAAAATGGACAATTTTTTTACGAGCGTTCGAACTTCCTGTACTAATAAAGGATGCGTGTAGCTGGCTGCTGCTTATTATTTACAATGTCCTTTTTCTTTTCACCAGTTGTATAATTTTCTCTCCCTCTTTCTCTCTCTCTCTCTCTCTCTCTCTCTCTCTCTCTCTCTCTCTCTCTCTCTCTTCCTCTCTCTTCCTCTCTCACTCACTCTCCCCACCCCCATCTCTCCTACTCTCGCACTCACATTCTCTCTCTCTCTCTCTCTCTCACACACACACACACACACACACACACACACACACACACACACACACACACACATGAAAGCTAAGAAACAGGAAACCAGTCCAGTTCAGTTTTTAGTTCACAATATTAAAAGAAAAATTTACAACAGTCACCGTGTAAACCATCTTCCTGTGTTGGAGTAGCCAGCAAGCATGAGGAAAACTGATCATACTCGCAACAATCACTGTCTATCTTTTCCAAATCGTCCGAGTCGTTCAAACAGCCTTCACCACCAATGCGCCTCTCGGCAGACCAGAGAAGTCGCACTCCTCACTTGGGAAAGTTTGGTAAGCGTAATGACCGTCTGTCTGTATGCCCACTCGAACATGACAGTAACGTAAATGGATGGAAGTATTTCTGTACTCGTACAAGTGAAAGGAGGTCAGAAACCTCCAACTGCTGTAGAAACTTTGCTTCACGTTTCCTCATTAAATCAGAGGACTGATAATTTTACGGTGTATTGTTAATTTCTAATTGTTGACCGTCTAACTACAACTGAATTAAACACAATTTTCGTGCTACACGCGTTTCACCTTTCTTCTGTGCAAGGCATCTTAAGTGGCCTGACCCGCATCTCGTGGTCGTGCGGTAGCGTTCTCGCTTCCCACGCCCGGGTTCCCGGGTTCGATTCCCGGCGGGTCAGGGATTTTCTCTGCCTCGTGATGGCTGGGTGTTGTGTGCTGTCCTTAGGTTAGTTAGGTTTAAGTAGTTCTAAGTTCTAGGGGACTTATGACCACAGCAGTTGAGTCCCATAGTGCTCAGAGCCATTTGAACCATTTTTTCAGTGGCCTGGAACATGTACATATTTTTACTATTTGGTTTACATTTTGGGACAATGTACATATAGGTTATAAACAGTTCTGGTTTTTCTACGTTATAGTAACATTTTAAATTCTACTCACAGGTTCCGCAGATAATTATCTACATGTGGCACAACATGTAGATAAGAATCATACATGGAACTAGTAAGCAGAATTTAAAATATTACTACACCATAGAAGAACCATAACTGTTTATAACCACTATACAGGGTGATTGATTGATAGTGACTCTGCCAAATATCCCACGCAATAAGCATCAAACGAAAAAACTACAATAAATCATGGTTAACAAATAAAAATTAACAATACTCCATAATATTACACGCAATTGAGGAAGACAGGACTACTAAATTTGAAGATGTCAGAGGACTGGTATTTTGAAAAATAAAAATCTTTCGTACATTTCGTCGAGTCAGGCAACAGTTTCCAGCTAAAGTGGTCTGGACGGGTTCCCTTCTTCAGCCTCTCGTTCGTTTCTGCGTGGGAGTCGGAGACCTGATTCCTTTCGCCACTGGCTCCGGCTACGCCAGCCGTTCGCTGAGGGCCCATAGCCACTCCGCACCTGCGCCTACACCCTCCCTTTCCGCTCCCACTCCCTGCCAAGTAGAGGAAACGTGAGACGGCCCTGCCACCCACGCACCCACCCACCGCCGCACGTGCTGTTCGGCCGGCCCGGCGCCAGTCGGATCCATTCGCAGAGTCAGCAGGCTGTGAAAGACGAGCTCTCGGGACCCTGTAGGCGCCCTGCAGACACGTGGGGTGAGCCCAGCCCAGTCCAGTGCTGCGCCGTGATGGGCTGCTTCCGTCAGTAACTGACGTCACACTACCTGTAGCGGCCTCACACCGAGGTGGCAACAGTCCTAGAATTACTGGACTCTGAACTTACTTTTAAAGCCATCAGACTTCTGGCCCACCACAATACCTCTCCAGCTCCAGCCTCTTCATTCCAGAATATCACTTGTACCTTAGATCTTCAGTTACACTTGCGGTCTTTCAAATAAGATGGTGAGTGGTGTAGTGGCCCTCAACTATGTACCCTCTGACTCCGATTTTAAATATTATTGGTTTTGGCTGGTTTCGTAGTCTAGGGGCTGTGATACATACACTACTGGCCATTAAAATTGCTACACCACGAAGATGACGTGCTACAGACGCGAAATTTAACCGACAGGAAGAAGATGCTGTGATATGCAAATGATTAGCTTTTCAGAGGATTCACACAAGGCTGTCGACGGTGGTGACACCTGCAACGTGCTGACATGAGGAAAGCTTCCAACCGATGTCTCGTACAGTAACAGCAGCTGACCGGCGTTGCCTGGTGAAACGTTGATGTGATGCCTCGTGTAAGGAGGAGAAATGTGTGCCATCACGTTTCCAACTTTGCTAAAGGTGAGATTGACGCCTATCGCGATTGCGGTTTATCGTATCGCGACATTGCTGCTCGCGTTGGTCGAGATCCAATGACTGTTAGCAGAATATGGAATCGGTGGGTTCAGGAAGGTAATAGGAACGGCGTGCTGGATCCCAACGCCCTCGTACCACTAGCAGTCGAGATGATAGGCATCTTATCCGCATGGCTGTAACGTATCGTGAAGCCACGTCTGAGTCAACAGATGGGGACGTTTGCAAGAGAACAACGTTCTGCACGAACAGTTCGACGACGTTTGCTGCAGCGTGGACTATCAGCTCGGAGACCATGGCTGCGGTCACCCTTGACGCTGCATCACAGACAGGAGCGCCTGCGATGGTGTACTCGACGAGGAATCTGGGTGCACGAATAGCGAAACGTCATTTTTTCGGATGAATCCAGGTTCTGTTTACAGCATCACTGTGGTGTCTGGCGACATCGCGGTCAACGCTCATTGGAAGCGTGTATTCGTCATCGCCATACTGACGTATCACCCGGCGTGATCGTATGGGGTGCAATTGGTTACACGTCTCGGTCACCTCTTGTACGCATTGACGGCACTTTGAACAGTGGACGTTACATTTCAGATGTGTTACGACCCGTGGCTGTACCCTTCATTCGATCCCTGCAAAACCCTACATTTCAGCAGGACACGACCGCATATTTCAGCTCCTGTACGGGCGTTTCTGGATACAGAAAATGTTCGACTGCTGCCCTGGCCAGCACATTCTCTAGATGTCTCAACAAGTGACAACGTCTGTTCAATGGTGGCCGAGCAACTGGCTCGTCACAATACGTCAGTCACAACTCTTGATGAACTGTGGTATCGTGTTGAAGTTGCATGGGCAGCTGTACCTGTACACGCCATCCAAGCTCTGTTTGACTCAATGCCCAGGCGTATCAAGGCCCTTATTACGGCCAGAGGTGGTTGTTCTGGGTACTGATTTCTCAGGGTCTATGCACTCAAATTGCGTAAGAATGTAATCACATGTCAGTTCCAGTATTATACAGGGTGATTCAAAAAGAATACCACAACTTTAAAAATGTGTATTTAATGAAAGAAACATAATATAACCTTCTGTTATACATCATTACAAAAAGGTTTTTTTTTCACTCAAAAACAAGTTCAGAGATGTTCAATATGGCCCCCTCCAGACACTCGAGCAATATCAACCCGATACTCCAACTCGTTCCACACTCTCTGTAGCATATCAGGCGTAACAGTTTGGATAGCTGCTGTTATTTCTCGTTTCAAATCATCAACGGTGGCTGGGAGAGGTGGCCGAAACACCATATCCTTAACATACCCCCATAAGAAAAAATCGCAGGGGCTAAGATCAGGGCTTCTTGGAGGCCAGTGATGAAGTGCTCTGTCACGGGCTGCCTGGCGGCCGATCCATCGCCTCGGGTAGTTGACGTTCAGGTAGTTTCATAAGTAACATTTTTCGTAGGACTCTCCATTCAGTTGATTGTGGAATTTGCAGCTCTCTGCTAGATCTGCGAGTCGATTTTCCTGGGCTGCGAACAAATGCTTGCTGGATGCGTGCTACATTTTCATCACTCGTTCTCGGCCGTCCAGAACTTTTCCCTTTCCACAAACACCCATTCTCTGTAAACTGTTTATACCAACGTTTAATACACCACCTATCAGGAGGTTTAACACCATACTTCGTTCGAAATGCACGCTGAACAACTGTCGTCGATTCACTTCTGCCGTACTCAATAACACAAAAAGCTTTCTGTTGAGCGGTCGCCATCTTAGCATCAACTGACGTTGACGCCTAGTCAACAGCGCCTCAAGCGAACAAATGTACAACTAAATGAAACTCTATACCTCCCTTAATTCGCCGACAGATAGTGCTTAGCTCTGCCTTTTGTCGTTGCAGAGTTTTAAATTCCTAAAGTTGTGGTATTCTTTTTGAATCACCCTGTATATTTTTCCAATGAATACCCGTTTATCATCTGCATTTCTTCTTGGTGTAGCAACTTTTATGGGCAGTAGCATAGTTGCCGCATTACAAGCCAAATACTGCTGAGCCTAAAGTATACAATATGAATATACACATGAAACGAATGGTGGAAAGTTCCTATCACTCGGCAATTGCGAATTATGAACGTAACATATAAATTTACAAATGGAAGACTGCAATTTAATAAATTATGCAGGTACTGTTTTAACGACTTTAAATGATGAGTACGATACCAGAAGTACCTTTAAGAATGCTCTTTATTACTGCAAAAGCCGGCCGGTGTGGCCGAGTGGTTCTAGACGCTTCAGTCCGGAAACGCGCGACCCCTACGGTCGCAGGTTCGAATCCTGCCTCGAGCATGGATGTGTGTGATGTCCTTAGGTTAGTTAAGTTTATGTAGTTCTAAGTTCAAGGTGACTGATGACCTCAGATGTTAAGTCCCATAGTCCTCAGAGACATTTGAACCATTTGATATTACTGCAAAATACTTACTGGTGTTGATAGTCCAGCAATTAAATAGAATATACGTTGAATAACAGGGAAACAATAGATTCCTACTTCACGTTTTTAGTTATGAACTACAACATAGCTCAGGAGATATTCACTTCCAAACGCAAACTATGTCTTCATTGCAGAAGCCACGGATATCTCACAAGTTCAGAAGTCGGCACTAAGAAATATTTCTATTTCCTGCGTCGACACGCAAACTGATCCACTCTGCAAGTCTTTCCCGCGACCGTGCGTCCGTCACACCGTACTGTCCAGGACTCTCCTTGTCCTATGCCGGACTGTCCAGGACTGTCCCGTGTCCTCTGCGATTGCCTTAGCGCCTCACTGTTCAAAACCGCTCCTGTCCCTCTAGCCGCACTGTTCAGAACTGCCTCCCGCACATCCATAAAGTCTCTCCACGTGTCCTTTTTCGAACGATTGCTGTGATTGGCTAGAGCGCTCCCGCCCTGTCTCCAAGCCAACGCACGCTGACAAACATAATGAAACCCACTCGAAGTACTGGATGATGATCCGGTGCTCAGCCGCCATTTTCGTCCTGCTTGGCCTCCCAGGTCCCCAGACCTCAGTCCGTGCGACTATTGGCTTTGGGGTTACCTGAAGTCGACGCCGACGCCAATGCCTCACCATAAGCCCGGACATGCTTTACAGTGCTGTTCACAACATTATTCCTCGACTACAGATATTGTTGAGGAATGATGGTGGACATTTTGAGCATTTCCTGTAAATAACATCATCTTTGCTTTGTGTTACTTTGTTATGCTAATTATTGGAATTATGATCAGATGAAGCGTCATCTGCCGGACATTTTTCGAACTTTTTTTTTGGTTCTAATAAAACCCCATGTCATTCCAAGCATGTGTGTCAATTTGTACCTCTCTATCTACATCATTCCGTAATTTATTCAGTTTTCAAATTTATACTGACTTTTTGATCACCCGGTACATCAAAGGAATAGAACAGAAGTCAGCCAGTAGCCTAATGTCTCTGTGATTTCTAAAACACAATAAATAAATGACCAATTTCTTCATAAATGGTATGTATCGGATATAAACAAAGACATAGATGAAAAAATATGAGATTTTCACCCTGCAGCGGAGTGTGCACTGATGTGAAACTTTCTTTCACGAGTTCTAGTTCTGCAAGGTTCGCAGGAGAGCTTCTGTAAAGTTTGGAAGGTAGGAGACGAGGTACTGGCAGAAGTAAAGCTGTGAGGACGGGGCGTGAGTCGTGGTTTTAGGTAGCTCAGTTGGTAGAGCACTTGCACTCAAAAGGCAAAGGTCCCGAGTTCGAGTCTCGGTCCGGCACACAGTTTTAATCTGCCAGGAAGTTTCATGAAAACATATATGTTTATAAGCATGCTGCTACCGTTTATTCGTGTAACTGTGGAGTAGTTATGGCCTGACGCGATCGTTAGGAATTGGCCACTTTGACCTCAAATAACTCAGGTACTATTCGAGTTAGACGCCTGTAATTTATACCAATTTAGGTTTACAGTAATAGCTTTCTAAAGACATGTCAACCGACAAAATCGGTTGAACCGTTTAGATTTTGGAAATTCGTTGCTGGGTGTTACTTGTATAATTTACAATCAGGTACTAAACTTTAAACTCATAAAGATAGTGAAAATATGATTAAACCATCAGAATCGTTCTGCAAATAACGGTAACGTACATGTTTCTTTTTTAAGGTTTTATGATTTAACTGGCTCGTATCATTTTCTATACGAACTGTGAAATGTTTGCCATTAAGGTTTCACAAAGTCCGCCATCTTTGGCACTCCCTGCGTGTCTCCTTCATCGACACAGCGTCACCGTGGAATCCCCAGCCACGCGCCCGATGGACCATGAGGTCCAGCCGTTGTGCAGCTTCACGCGGTTGCTAACGACCTGCGGCAGTCACTCTGACTTTAGAATATTTTCAGGGAGGCACAACTCGCCCGTTACCTCACACATTCTATGAGACAAAATGTCGCACCACTAATAAATTACCCTAACGGGACGAAAATATACGTGTAAGTGTGAAGACAAACAAATACTTACAATTTCAGAAAAAAATGAATGATTTATTCAAGAGATAGTGCTTCACTAGTTGAAAAAGTCAGTAATGCGTTGGTCTACCTGTGGCAATTATTCGGCCTGGCATTGACTGATAGTTGTTATATGTCCTCCTGAGAGAGAGAGCGCCAACGTCTTGGCAACGCGAAAACAAGCAGTAGATACTCTCGCCGTGTGAAGGAGGGCATTGTTTTCAGAAACTTTAGCTAAGTATGGATTGCCATGAAGGGCAACCAAACTGGGAGTACAATATCGTCGATTTCCTGCTGTGCTGCAAGGATGGCGCGAATGCCGGACAAAGGAATCTCGCTATGAATGGAAACGGCACCCCAGACCACCACTGTCGTGTCTCACTGACGAGTCCTGAAAGAGAGTGGAAGGACTGCAAGAATGCGCTTCAAAGAACTTACTTGCCAGGTGTTCTAGTGGTGGTGGGCTGCCTTCTGTGCACTTGCTCTACTGAAAAGAGGTCTGTAGGGTGAGTTAGAATACGGAATTCGGCTGGGATCTCAGTGTACACTGGATGCAATCATAAATCATTGGTAGATACAACTAAGAGAATATCAGGGTGGTTTTCGAAAGGGAAGAAACTGTGCAGAACAAATTTTTACCTTAAAGTCAATAATTCGCCATAGAATCTTAACCAGAAAACCATCTCTAGTGTTATTTATAGCTTTCAAGAAAGCATTTGATTGTATGGACAGAGAAACGATAGATAAGGTCATTAGAGAATTTGGTGTCAAATCAAAACTAGCAAACATAATTCGTGAAACACTAACAGGTACAGTATCTAAAGTCAAATTTATGGG
Organism: Schistocerca serialis cubense; assembly: GCF_023864345.2. NCBI lineage: Eukaryota > Metazoa > Arthropoda > Insecta > Orthoptera > Acrididae > Schistocerca > Schistocerca serialis. Next base: position 214,905,187 of record NC_064647.1, on the reverse strand, counting down.
AGAAGTATCTCAGCCTTTTGAAATAAAAACTGGTGTTAGACAAGCTGATGGTTTATCACCTTTACTGTTTAACTGTGTTCTAGAAAAATTGTAAGGATCTGGAATTCGGAGCTAAAAAATCACAAAAGTAACCAAGAAGTTTGGGAAGAAAAATAAATGGAATTAAGGTAAACTGGTTGGCCTTTGTGGATGATTTCGCAATACTTTCAGAAAACCTGACACAAGCAGTAACTCAAATAAACATTCTGGAAAAATTAGCAAACAGAACTGGTCTCAAAATTTCAGCTGAAAAAACAAAAAAATTCATGACAAATATAAAAAATGCACCAAAATACATAGAAACACAAATAGGTAAAATAGAGCGAGTAAATAAATTTAAATATCTTGGAGAAATTATACAACAGAATGGACTAGAAAAATCTGGAATAGACGTAAGAATTAACGAAATGGAAAGAGCATATGGTTTGATCAAAAATATTTACAACAAGAAATGTATATCTAGAAAAACAAAACTAAAACACTACACCACAGTGGTACAACCAGAATGTTTATATGAATCTGAATGCCTAACGATGAACTATAAGATGGACAAACTAGAGGTACTGGAAAGAAAGACTATTAGAAAAATAATGGGTGCAATCAAAACTGCAGATGGTCGGAAAATAAGTAATGAGGACATCTACAAAAATATAGAGAAAATGACTCAAATAATGGCCAAACGAAGATTAACCTTTTTTGGACATCTCTACCGAATGGATAGAAATAGACTAACAAAACAAATACTCCTATATTTCTGGAAGAAGAAATCGACAATAGCATGGATTACAGAAGTAAGAAAAGATCTTGAAAGAAACAACGTCAAAGAATCAGGAATAGCAGAAAGAAACCGTTTTAAAAACAAAATACTAAATTTGGAAGGCTTCCAAAGCAGAAGAAATAAAAAATCGGGAACAACATGGACAGAAGAAAGAAAGAGACTTCATGGGGGAAAAATGAGGGAATACTGGAAAAATAGGAAGCAACAACAAAGGAAGAAAAGTAACCTGAAGTTGTTGATGTGATCCTAGTTGGTCAAAACGATTGTAAAAAAAAATAAAAAAATAATTGCATGAGGATAACTACACTGTAAGAACCGCTGGAACATCCGTTTTATGAACAGTTCTATATACAAAGCCTACTAACTCCCTTCCTAGTAGTGTAACTTCTCATAGCTCCCTGAGTCTAAGTCCCAATGTAACAGAATCGGGTGCACGACTAAGTGTTGATTACAAGGAAATGAGTCTACGTCCCCTCGTGGTTATGCAGGACTGCACTACTATCTGACAGCATCATTAAAAAAAATGTTCAAATGTCTGTGAAATCTTATGGGACTTAGCTGCTAAGGTCATTAGTCCCTAAGCGTGCAGACTACTTAACCTAAATTATTCTAAGGACAAACACACACACCCATACCCGAGGGAGGACTCGAACCTCCGCCGGGACCAGCCGCACAGTCCATGACTGCAGCGCCCGAGACCGCTCGGCTAATCCCGCGCGGTGACAGCATCATAACTCCAGCCAAACCATGTCTGACCGACTGACCAGCTGGCCCATCGCTCCCCAACGCTACGGCGGCTAGCCTTTTTATAAGCGGTAGTGCACCCGGCACCACTTGTTCTAGAAGTTTCCAGTACTCTCGAGCACTGCGTGTGTGTCATGCGGCAGAACGTGATCCCTACGTGACGAACAGGCCCTACTGTGATATGTTCGCTGTGTCCCAGGATTGCGGCTTGTAACGGCTCCCGAGCCTCGTCATGTGGCATAGTCCGCTCTTGTCAGCAAAGTAGACATTACACATAAGCTACGTCCGGCCACGTCCGCCTCGCTGGTAGCAAGAATTTCCAAGTCTACATCTTACTTGATTCTTAACCCTGTTTTCTATCATTCGCGACACCACTCCTGGTTGTCGGCCCACATGGCAGACGACATTCAGGTTGGTATACCACCTCTGTTTGGGGCGTCTCCAGACTCGAGTGTCATTGACTGGAGTAGAGTTGCCTTCAGTGATGGGTCCCACTTCGAACTGACCGACGATGACCAGCAAAGATGTGTCTGGAGACGTCCCGAGCTCCGTCCCATTCTTATTATTCCTTCATGACGAGTCGTTTCCCTTTTTATTTTTTCTAAGAGCATATTTGCTTATGCTTTCCAATCTCTGTCTTCCTCTACAGTTTTGCCGGCGGCTGTGGCCGAGCGGTTCTAGGCGCTTCAGTCCGGAACCGCCCAGCTGCTACGGTCGTAGGTTCGAAACCTGCCTCAAGCATGGAAGTGTGTGATGTCCTTAGGCTAGTTCGGTTTCAGTAGCTCTAGGTGTAGGGGACTGATGACCTCAGATGTTAACTCCCATAGTGCTTAGAGCCATCTGAACCATCTTGAATCTACAGATTTTACCCCGTACAGTTCTCTCTAGTACCGTGGAAGTTATTGCCTTATGCCTTAACTTGTACTCCTATTTTATGATCCTGTCTTTTTTATTGTCATTGTTTTCATTATGTACCTTTCTCCGCCGAATGGGCAGAGAACCCTCTCACTCCTTATCAGTCCAACAGATTTTCAATACTCTTCTGTATCACCAAATCTCAAGTGCTTCGATTCTCTTGCTTCCTCAGACTATTACGTGGAATCCACTGTAGTCGGTAGACCAGATGACTGGACTGTTTGGAATGTCCAATATTCCACGGGAATCATTATGGAACAACTGTAAGTAGGCTGTTTAGGTTTTATGTTGGTAACGCCACGTAACGCTCTGTATGAAAATCACTGACTGTGCTGTGTGCAGTCTGTGGCTGGTTGGACTCACTCTTGGAATATTCGCCATTGTAGTGTTGGGCGGTTGGATGTGAACAGCGTGTAGCGTTGGGCAGTTGGAGGTGAGCCACCAGCTGTGGTGAATGTGGGGAGAGAGATGTCAGAGTTTTGAAAGCTAACTATAAGAGCACGATCTGACTGTCAGAAAAAGGAAATTTGTTTAATTGGATGTCACAACATTATATATATATATATATATATATATATATATATATATATATATATATATATAATGACTTTTGAACGCTATTAAGGTAAATACATTGTTTGTTCTCTATCAAAACCTTTCATTTGCTAACTATGCCTATCAGTAGTTAGTGCCTCCAGTAGTTAGAATCCTTTATTTAGCTGGCAGTATTGGCGCTCGCTGTATTGCAGTAGTTCGAGTAACGAAGATTTTTGTGAGTTAAGTGACTGATGAAAGGTATAGGTTATTGTTAGTCAGGGCTATTCTTTTGTAGGGATTATTGAAAGTCAGATTGCGCTGCGCTAAAAATATTGTGTGTCAGTTTTTTCTTCTTAGCAGAATAAGTCAAGAGAGTAATGTCTGATTACGTTCAGTTTTGCTCAGCTGTTTGAAAATCAAATAACGTAAGAGTTTTTCCAGCACTGTCATTCTTAATTATCAAGGGGACGTTTCACAACCTTAAATATCAGTCAGTACCTATTTCATTTCCGATATCAGTACTCATCATTCTCAGACTGCTTAGTTATCATTGAGAAGAAATGATTACAAAGTATGGTTTATCTTTCTCTCTCCTTTCCTGCTTGTTGCCTCAGGTCAGGTTTATTATGTGAAAATTTAAACACATTTCTTCCACATTTTCGTCATTTATTAACATCGAAACAGCTGCTCACGGCACTACGTCTACAATAGACAGTTAGGCGAATAACAAACATCTTCCGACTGGTGGCATAACATCTTCGGTACTAAGTTAAACACAAACTGACTGAGATACAGCACAGTGACCGATCGAAAGTGTCTGCACACTTATTAGTGGACGTTAATGTGCACTACGTCCCCCCTTCCTCCTTATGACGGGGTGAACTCATCTGCAGCCAGTTTGAGTGAGGTGCTTGAACGTCTGAGGAATGGCAGTCCTTTCGTCTTGCAGAGTGGAAACCAGAGTTATTCAGACGCTGGGACTGCAGCGAATCTGACATTTGTAACTCACCCCGAAGGTGATCCACTCGGCTCACGTCAGGATATTGGACAGGTCAGTCCATATCACGAATGTTATAGTCCAGAACTCATTGCCTAAAAGCTGCTGCCTTATGACAGGGTGCATTGTCATGCTGAAGCAATCATCCCCTCCGATCTGTTCCTCTACTGTACACAGTACAGAATGCTTTAAAGCACCTTCACATCCCAATACATTCAATGTTTCCTTATTCCCAAAAAGGAGGCCACATTATCATCACGAAAAGCACCGTTATACCGTAACCCTACCTGCCTTGTACTTCACTGTTGGCAGTATTCGAGGTAGCAGGCAAGATTCCCCCAGCAGTCGCCACATGCAAACTCTTCTGTCAGATTCCCAAAGGGTTCAGAATGATTCGTCAGCCCAAGTCACTTGTTACCAATCACTCAGGATCCAGTATCGCCGCTTTTCCCACCGTCTCAAGCGCCCCCTGACTGCAGACAAGCGTGACTTATCAAGAGCTGCTCGACCATTGTACCGTATACTTTTCAACTCCATACGCACAGTCACTGTGCAACACGGACGGCTGGTAGCACATTGGAACTCAGATCCCTTCCGCTGATTACATAAAATTTTGTACAAACACTGTCAGAATTGCTGGATGGTTCTTGAATATCTGTACAGCAGGGCTGTCTGGTCGTTTGATACAGGGTGTTTCAAAAATGACCGGTATATTTGAAACGGCAATAAAAACTAAACGAGCAGCGATAGAAATACACCGTTTGTTGCAATATGCTTGGGACAACAGTACATTTTCAGGCAGACAAACTTTTGAAATTACAGAAGTTACAATTTTCAACAACAGATGGCGCTGCGGTCTGGGAAACTCTGTAGTACGATATTTTCCACATATCCACCATGCGTAGCAATAATGTGGCGTAGTCTCTGAATGAAATTACCCCAACACCTTTGACAACGTGTCTGGCGGAATGGCTTCACATGCAGATGAGATGTACTGCTTCAGCTGTTCAATTGTTTCTGGATTCTGGCGGTACACCTGGTCTTTCAAGTGTCCCCACAGAAAGAAGTCACAGGGGTTCATGTCTGGCGAATAGGGAGGCCAATCCACGCCGCCTCCTGTATGTTTCGGATAGCCCAAAGCAATCACACGATCATCGAAATATTCATTCAGGAAATTAAAGACGTCGGCCGTGCGATGTGGCCGGGCACCATCTTGCATAAACCACGAGGTGTTCGCAGTGTCGTCTAAGGCAGTTTGTACCGCCACAAATTCACGAAGAATGTCCAGATAGCGTGATTCAGTAATGGTTTCGGATCTGAAAAATGGGCCAATGATTCCTTTGGAAGAAATGGCGGCCCAGACCAGTACTTTTTGAGGATGCAGGGACGATGGGACTGCAACATGGGGCTTTTCGGTTCCCCATATGCGCCAGTTCTGTTTATTGACGAAGCCGTCCAGGTAAAAATAAGCTTAGTCAGTAGACCAAATGCTGCCCACATGCATATCGCCGTCATCAATCCTGTGCACTATATCGTTAGCGAATGTCTCTCGTGCAGCAATGGTAGCGGCGCTGAGGGGTTGCCGCGTTTGAATTTTGTATGGATAGAGGTGTAAACTCTGCCGCATGAGACGATACGTGGACGTTGGCGTCATTTGGACCGCAGCTGCAACACGGCGAACGGAAACCCGAGGCCGCTGTTGGATCACCTGCTGCACTAGCTGCGCGTTGCCCTCTGTGGTTGTCGTACGCGGCCGCCCTCCCTTTCCAGCACGTTCATCCGTCACGTTCCCAGTACGTTGAAATTTTTCAAACAGGTCCTTCATTGTATCGCTTTTCGGTCCTTTGGTTACATTAAGCCTCCGTTGAAAACTTCGTCTTGTTGCAACAACACTGTGTTCTAGGCGGTGGAATTCCAACACCAGAAAAATCCTCTGTTCTAAGGAATAAACCATGTTGTCTACAGCACACTTGCACGTTGCGAACAGCGCACGCTTACAGCAGAAAGACGACGTACAGAATGGCGCACCCACAGACGGCATTGTCTTCTATATCTTTCGCATCACTTGCAGCGCCATCTGTTGTTGAAAATTGTAACTACTGTAATTTCGAAAGTTTGTCCGCCTGAAAATGTGCTGTTGTCCCAAGCATATTGCAACAAACGGTGTATTTCTATCGCTGCTCGTTTAGTTGTTATTGCCGTTTCAAATATACCGGTCATTTTTGAAACACCCTGTAGCTGTGGTCGTTCCTTCGCGTTTCCTGTTTCTAGTCACATCACCAAATACCGCCTTGAGCACGTTTAAAAGGGTTGATATGTCGCTGATGAATTTGTTGCCTACGTAAAGTACAATTATTAGTCACGGTTCGAAGTCACTGAGCTCTAATGAGCGACCTGCTCTGCTGTTACTGCTGATGTGCAGACAGTAAAACACTAAGAGCATCCCTTTATTCTGGCGGGTCTGCCTCTTGTGACATCAAGTGATCAATACAGTGATACATAGGAGTGTTCGTATACTTTCGGTCAGACATATGTAAATACAGGGTTACTTCTTAAAAGTGTCATTGTTACTCTCACTTTGAAGCGATCTCGGAGTATTACGTTAAAGAAACTTGCTGGTGAATTAGAGTGCTTAACAATAAGACCCATAATGACGGCTACATACACTATGCTATCAGAAGTATCAGGTCACCCCCAAAAAACATAAGTTTTTCATATTGTTTGCATTTTACTGCCACCTACTGCAAGGTACTCCATATCAGCGACCTCAGTAGTCATTACACATCGTGAGAGAGCAGAATGGGGTGTTCCGCGGAGCTCAAAGACTTCGAACGTGATCAGGTGATTGGGTGTCACTTGCGTCATACGTCTACACGCGAGATTTACACACTCCTAAACATCCTTAGGTCCGAAACTTCCTGACAGATTAAAACTGTGTGCCCGACCGAGACACGCACTCGGGACCTTTGCCTTTCGCGGGCAAGTGCTCTACCAACTGAGCTACCGAAGCACGACTCACGCCCGGTACTCACAGCTTTACTTCTGCCAGTACCTCGTCTCCTACCTTCCAAACTTTACAGAAGCTCTCCTGCGAACCTTGCAGAACTAGCACTCCTGAAAGAAAGGATATAGCGGAGACATAGCTTAGCCACAGCCTGGGGGATGTTTCCAGAATGAGATTTTCACTCTGCAGCGGAGTGTGCGCTGATATGAATCTTCCTGGCAGATTAAAACTGTGTGCCCGACCGAGACTCGAACTCGGGACCTTTGCCTTTCGCGGGGAAGTGCTCTACCAACTGAGCTACCGAACCACGACTCACGCCCGGTACTCACAGCTTTACTTCTGCCAGTACCTCGTCTCCTACCTTAAAAACTTTACAGAAGCTCTCCTGCGAACCTTGCAGAACTAGCACTCCTGAAAGAAAGGATATAGCGGAGACATGGCTTAGGCACAGCCTGGGGGCCAGGAAGTTTCATATCAGCGCACACTCCGCTGCAGAGTGAAAATCTCATTCTGGAAACATCCCCCAGGCTGTGGCTAAGCCATGTCTCCGCTATATCCTTTCTTTCAGGAGTGCTAGTTCTGCAAGGGTCGCAGGAGAGCTTCTGTAAAGTTTGGAAGGTAGGAGACGAGGTACTGGCAGAAGTAAAGCTGTGAATACCGGGCGTGAGTGGTGCTTCGGTAGCTCAGTTGGTAGGCACTTGCCCGCGAAAGGCAAAGGTCCCGAGTTCAAGTCTCGGTCGGGCACACAGTTTTAATCTGCCAGGAAGTTTCATATCAGCGCACGCTCCGCTGCGGAGTGAAAATCTCATCCTTAGGTCCACTGTTTTCGATGTGATAGTGAAGTGGAAACGTGAAGGACCACGTACAGCACTAAAGCGTACAGGCCGACCTCGTCTGTTGACTGACAGAGACAGTTGAAGAGGGCCGTAATGTGTAATAGAGAGTCATCTATCCAGATCAGAACACAGGAATGCCAAACTGCATCAGGATCCACTACAAGTACTATGACAGTCAGGGGGGAGGTGAGAAAACTTTGATTTCATGGTCGAGCGGCTGATCATAAGCCACACATCACTCCGGTAAATACCAAACGGCGCCTCGCTTGGTGTAAGGAGAGTAAACTTTGGACAATTGAACATTGGAAAAATTCAGCACCTTCTTGCTTTCCACTGTTGAAGAGCAATTTGAGGATGGCGACTGCATCTTTCAACACGATCGTGCATAATGCACGGCCTGTGACGGAGTGCTTACACGACAATAACAACCCTATAATGCACAGGCCTGCACAGAGTCCTGACCTGAATCCTATAGAACACCTTCGGGATATTTTTCAACGCCGACTTCGTGCCAGGCCTCACCGACCAACATCAGTACTTTTCCTCAGCGCAGGACTCCGTGAAGAATGGGCTGCCATTCCCCAAGAAACCTTCCAGCACCTCATTGAACGAATGCCTGCGAGAGTGGAAGCTGTCACGAAGGCTAAGGGTGGGTCAAAACAATATTGAATTCCAGCATTACCGATAGAGGTGAGCCACGAACTTGTAAGTGATTTTCAGGCTAGTGTCCGGATACATTTGATAACTTAGTGTAATAACCGAGGACTGAATTACAAGTAGAAATGAAAGTACTTTTCCGACGATCACTTTTTCTTCTTAGGGAAAATAAGTACTATATCATTAGCGTAGGAGAAAGACTGGGGACGGAAACCGTTTGGAGGACTGTCGAGTATGCTAACGATCCATCGATGCGTACTTCGCTGACGGTGGGTGGCACATTTCGAAAAAATTCTTCTGGCTGCTAATGACCTAGCGTACTTCATTCAATTCAAACAGCCGTACAAATACAGATGGAAAACCGCTGTTCTTAATTGGGTTAATTTGTTGTCATTAAGACCGGAATGGCAACGCCTTCCAGCAAAAAGTACTTCCATTGCAGAACTGTACTTCTATACGGGCCGCAATTAGAACTCGATTCGTGCCGGATCTTGCGTCATTCACAGAAATGAGGCGACATTTGCAGTCGGCATTAATCGCTTCCTAGTTTTGATCGAAGTTTCTTCGTCCATAGTGGAAACGATCTGGTAATAACAGAATGGTTAGCATTGAGAATTATTTACACAATAACTGTACTAAATTGGAAATTTCCAGAATTTCTCAGGTGCAGAACACACAGCAGTGGAAAGAGAAGTTACGCAAGAATAGCTGTGGAGATGAATCAAGCGTTATTCACACACTCTACAGTATGCATTGCTTATGCGTGGAATCACAAGAATAGCATATCTGGCGGCCGCTGTGGCCGAGCTGTTCTAGGCACTTCAGTTCGGAACCGCGCGACAGCTCCGGTCGCAGGTTCGAATCCTGCCTCGGACATGAATGTGTGTGATGTCCTTAGGTTAGTTAGATTTAAATAGTTCTAAGTTGTACGGGACTGATGACCCCCAGTTATTAAGTCCCATAGTGCTCAGAGCCATTTGAACCATTTTTGAACCATTTTAATAGCATATCTCGATACAACTTACTTTAGCCACAAATTAAGTTTAGTATAATAGCGGATGATTCTCATATAGCACTAAAGTTCATGAGCGAACGATTGAGTAACACAGTTCCTCCCATTCTGTTTGACGTAACCTGTTACCCTATGAAAAACTGTAAAATATCTCGGCATAATACTGAATTAGCGTCTGACCCGGGAAGAACAAAGATTTTAATGGATCCATTCAGTGACATCTGGCCAGTACCTGTTATTTTGTTTCATTGGTCAAATACGTGAGAATAGTGGAAACAAGACTTCCTATAACCTGCACAATGGATTTTTTTCCCAACTTTCATCGCCAAGCAAAGAGTCTCCCCAATTTTTAACGACAAGCAAAGAGTCTCAAATGGACAAATGAGGTTTCAACACGGGCCAAAATGAGGTCTAGTTCTGCAATAATTAATCAGTATAATTAAGAAAAAATTACTGGTGATTTGAGGGAAACCTTTTGTCCGCATTTTCATTGCCAGATGTAGAGTAGAAAATGGACAACTTGAGTTTCAAATTCACCAGCGAAAAGTTCAAAAAATGGTTCAAATGGCTCTGAGCACTATGCGACTTCTGAGGACATCAGTCGCCTAGAACTTAGAACTAATTAAACCTAACTAACCTAAGGACAACACACACATTCATGCCCGAGGCAGGATTTGAACCTGCGACCGTAGTGGCGCTCGGCTCTAGACTGTAGCGCCTAGAACGGCTCAGCCACTCCGGCTGGCCCTGCGAAAAGTACCGTTTCCAAAAAACAGGTGTAATTGTTTGAAATTAATTAACAAGTAAGAAATATTTAGTAATTTATGTGAGGGAAAATTTAAAAATTTCATCAATACATGGTGCTGGCTATCTGAGTGATGTGTGTAAAAGCTCATCTTTTTGAGGCCTAGCTATTTTGTGCGTAAAAAGTAACACTGGTGTAAAAATCGTAAAAATCGTAGAAATTGTTCTTTTGTGTGGAGAAAATAATATAAATGTGAAATTTCAGCATAAACTGAAAAGTCTGTCTAGGCTAGAGAAACATATAATGCGCCTTTCAATGTTTCTCGACAACGTTTACAGCAAATGAGGTGCCGATTAAGAATTTAAAGTTGAATCTTTAACATAGAATCTCGGAATTTTATTGCATACAACACGAGCTTTGCGGCATGATTTAGATTATCGTTTATAGGTGTCAAAAATTTCTCTTTTTTATGTCTTACTTTCAAAAATATCAATTCACAAACGATTTGACCGTCTTTATCAAAAACTTTTGTTTTTTTGCATCTCCGTTTTTAGTCCAGCTTGCATGTCAGCTGTTCTGTAAACTAGTGGATGGTGTCCATTAACCCTGAAGCATTTACAAGAAAAAAAATGGGATATTTATTCGTAACTTCTTCCCATTGCGTTATCAGAAAGCATATGTGCGCAGTATTGGTCCGGACCCCTAGATTTTCGTGAAAAGTCGGGATAAAATCATTACAGGTGTTTCGTGCTTATGTGTAATTTCGTTCTTTCGTTATCAACGTCATCTCTACTATGGTTACACAGTGTATTATAATAGTTACATTATAAACCACATGTCGCTGACCGCTGAATGTCCCCGATGGGCCAGCAAAGTAAACGTTTTGCCACGTTTTCTTCATTTCATAATTTTCTTTTTAGCATTTGCTCGGTACTGGACGTTTTAAGCTTTTTGAATTCCTTTCCGCGCGAGCTATTCTCTGACTCGTGTTGTCTGTGGTTTCGAGCGTATTAACCAGTCATACGAGACGACATTCTGGAAGTGCTCCGCAAGCTGTCACTGTCAAAATCAAATCAATGTCCTAGCTGGACGCGTTTTCAACCTACTGCGGATTATAACTTTACACAAAGCTACTTCGTAACGATCACGCGCATGTGCCTAGCTGGTACGATGACATCACAGGCAAATTTTGCAGCATGACAAACACGTACAGGCATGATTTATCCATTATGGGCTCAACAATGGCACAGTCTGACATATACTGTCGCAATAGTCACTGCACCGAGAGAGGTCGCGCAGTGGTTAGCACACTGGACTCGCATTCTGAAGGACAACGGTTCAAACCCACGTCCGGCCATCCTGATTTAGGTTTTCCGTGATTTCCCTAAATCGCTGCAGGCAAATGGCAGGATGGCTCGTTTCAAAGGGCACGGCCCACATCCCTCCCCATCATTTCCCAATCCGATGGAATCGGTGATCTCTCTATTTAGTCCCCTCCTCCGAAACAACCAACCATCAAACACGCACTGCTGTGAAAATCGTTACCGTCTGACAGACCGACAGTAGCGCCCCTATCGGCGAAAAAGCCAGCCGTAAGAAGAATGTATGTTTTTAATCAATTTTCTGATTAATTAACGAAATACTTACTATAATTTTTCAGTCTAAGGGTAAGTAAGTTATCGTGAAATAAATGAATAAGTAACCGTATCTTAATGTTTCAGGGTCGCAATGTACAATGTATTAGTAAAGAAATATTTTCGTACATGTGTATCATTGCTGCCTATTCCTCTGAAATCAAGAGAATATAAACACATATTTCATGCATATATGTCTCCATAGTTGTCTGTTCTTGCTATGACAGGCATTTTCCTTGACAGCTAACAGCTTTGTATACAGTCTCAATATGCGCACATTCTTACACGCCACTCGACTGTCCAAACAGCAAGTATTTCTGCAAATGTGGCTCACATGTAACGATAATAGCGGAATTGATTTCTTTTATGTTGGGCAATAGTTTTATTAATTTCACGTTTGTTGTCACGCTTGTGATATTTTTCTTCTAGCTATAGCTGTAGTGGCTTATTTGGTAACTTAAATAACGCAGGTATTGTATTCCTAACGAGTTTCCCCAAGTCCGACATTTTCTGATTTCAGTGATTAAACCCTGTAATTATAGATACCTGTTTAGATTACTACGATCCAATTTTAACTCTTACCACCTTAATGCTACTTGCCTCTATTAGCAAGTGACAGGTACAGGGTGACAATTATTAAACTGTATGAAGATAAACGTAAATAAGTTACAAACTATGGCGTGCACACACTTTATTCAACGTACAAATATCGATACAGATATTCGGGTTCAGGTTATGAAGCGTTCGATATGCTTGCCATCATTGGCGATAATGTGGCGCAGAGGAATAGCAAAATTCTGCATGAACCTCTGAAGTGTTGGAACATCAACGCTGTCGATGACCTCGTGAATGGCTTTTTTCAACTTAGCAACGTTTTTGGGGTTATTGCTGTACACCTTGTCTTTGATATAGCCCCACATAATAGAGTCCCATGTGCTCAGATACGGAGAATATGCCGGCGAATCGAGGCCCATGCCGGTGGCCTCTGGGTACCCCAGAGCCAGAATGCTGTCCCCAGAGTGCTCCTCCACGACATCAAACACTCTCCTGCTTCGGTGGGGTTGAGCTCCGTCTTGCATGGACCACATCTTGTTGAATTCTGGGTCAGTTTGGACGTATCGTTCGGTAGACACTGAGCCATCAAAGAATATCGCACCCATTATTCCGTGACTGGACATTTCACTCCACACTGACACCCGTTGAGGGTGATCAGATGTCTCGGGGATTATCAGTGCCCAAACGCGCCAATATTGCTTATTGACGAACCCATCCAAATGAAATTGGGCATCGTCGCTAAACCAAACCATGCATGTCCATTCTAATTCCCATTACATCCCGCGGCCAACCGTGAATTTTGAACCTCCTAACTCAAACCGTTCACAAGTTATGACGAATTTATTTCATACAGTTCCATATTTTTACCCGGTATGATCCAACAGGGCAAATCGAACATTCTGCCAGGTGTTCGTTTCTTCCTCTCTTGAATGATTTTTATTTCCTTACAGCACACCAGTTAAGAGTTTTATTTTCGGCATTTTATATTTAAGTTTGTAAGTTAGTTTGATGCAGAAAGACCACGACTGTCTCAAAGCTTAAATGTCAACCTCCAGCCAGATCAAAAGTTACTCCAAATAACATAATGCGGAAGACAGGACAGACAACTTCCTAAAAATATCGCCAAAGACACAAGAATAAACTTACCAAATTGAAGACAGAATTTCTTTTGAAAAGTGCTGTAGCTGCATTTATATGTGGTTAGTTGCGTCAACGACTGATTTCCTTTGCTCGAAACTCGCATTTTTTTTCAGACCCCAGAAAAGAGGACTTTTGTTAATTTTTTATGAAATCCACCTAGTCACAGCTTCTTGCCTCAGGAATGGGACATATCCCGGAAAAAAGAAGATGTATCGTAACCTTACTGATTTGGCTGGAAGTATAGTGAACTAAACTTCACAGGATACCTGCTTGAGTAAATATATGACGTTTTCCAACAAGATGATAGTTCTGCCGTTTAGCAGCCACATTTATGCTTTTAAAAGAAAGCAAGATTCTTCAATAAATATCTGTAGGTCACAGGAGGTTAGTAAATAAACCTGTACTGTACTGAACCGTTCCATAATTCCCAGGGCCCTTAGGAAACTAAATAATGGCATATGTGGCATAATTTTTCAGTTATTGCCGATTTTTATGCTACTACAGACGCTCTGCATTGTAAAATCTGGTTTATAAATCAATGTAAATAATGGTATTGGCACCCACTCCAAATCGTGTTCAGTAGTGCAGCTTGCTGGCTGCTTTGAGCGCTACTGTCACAAAGTATAACCAAAATGATCAGGGGTGGAGTGACTATAAGAATTAGACTGTGACAGTAATTTACGCTTATTAGTGTCGTAGTTATTAGCGATTAACATCTGACACTATTTGATCACGTAAGAAAGCTCAACAGATGAGCGAATTTACGTTTTCAGGTCAAAATGGGGTTGGGTCCAGTTACGCCAGGACAAAAAGTATCGTAACAGTGTTTACCACAAATGCAAATAAGCCCACATACCTGTAAAGGAACAAAATATTTAGTTTCCGGCCACTTTTTCATACTGCGACAGGAGACTAAATAAATAATAAACTATAATTGCTAGTCCTTGATGTGAATGTAATGTTGGAAATACACAAAAAATTTGGAAAATTTATTAGTTCGAGGTAGCTTAAAAAAGAAAAAAAGAAAACATGGTGACGGTCGCAAGCAACCGCAAGGAGAAACGGGATCAAAGATAGGTTTTAAGACAGTTGGGAATAGCTTTCCCACTGTCAAATTAGTGCCAGGGATGAAAGAAACGATAATTGATTGAAAATGGTCTCACCAAACTGAGATTGACAATCGGACCTAAGGATGTACATAAGTCCATAGAGATCCTGTCGCACACACACTGGTCCTCATCGGCATTAAATGCAATTTGAAATACAGTTTTCAAGGGAAGGACCCATTATCATACACCTGTACAAGCAACGCAACACCACTCCCGCGCCTGTGCTAAAGCAGAGCAGATAATTCACCGAGGATGGAATTTTGGTTCGGCACGCCGTTTAAACCCGATGTCCACTGTTTGCTAAGCTCAGTAATTAGGCACGCGCGGTAACCCGGCCGACGCGAGGGTCATTGCGTTAATTAAACCGCGCAAACCATCGGTGCCTTTGATCCCAGCAGTAGAAGTAGGATGCCGCGGGTCGTTGCTACATGTGAGCGCGGAACAGCTGCCACGCAGAGGTCGCAGGCACCTGCATGCGAGTGCATCGAGACCGTTCCCCATATTTGACAACTAGTATAACAGCAGGCAGGAGTCACACGATCAAACCAATGCACGAGTCAGGCCAGTTGTTAGAAAAACCACAAATTACACGCGCCTACATGAATCTTAGTAGAAGTGATCCACAAAACTACCGTCCAAGATTCTTGACACCAAGCTATTGTAAAATCTTAGTACATTTTTTGAGGTCAAACACAGTGAGGTACGAGAAGACTTCTAAAAGTAAGCTCCGTACACTACTGGCCATTAAAATTGCTACACCAAGAAGAAATGCAAATGATAAACGGGTATTCATTGGACAAATATATTATACTAGAATGAGATTTTCACTCTGCAGTGGAGTGTGCGCTGATATGAAACTTCCTGGCAGATTAAAACTGTGTGCCCGACCGAGACACGAACTCGGGACCTTTACCTTTCGCGGGCGAGTGCTCTACCAACTGAGCTACCGAAGCACGACTCACGCCCGGTACTCACAGCTCTACTTCTGCCAGTACCTCGTCTCCTACCTTCCAAACTTTACAGAAGCTCTCCTGCGAACGTAGTGGTTACACTCGTCTGGTGTGAGACGGTGCCTGGGGGGTCCACCGGGGGCCGAACCGCACAATAACACTGGGTTCGGTGTGAGGCGGCTGAAGGGTGAAGTGGACTGCGTTGGTGGTCGTGGGGTTGTGGACCACAGCGGCTGAGGCGGGGACGGAGCCTCTCCGTTGTTTCTTGGTCGCCGGTTAACACACAATACAATACAATACAGACCCTACGACTTACCTTAGAAAATAGATTAAGCAAAGGCAAACATACGTTTCTAGCATTTGTACACTGAGAGAAAGCTTTTGACAATGTTGACTGGAATACTCTCTCTCAAATTCTAAAGGTGGCAGAGGTAAAATGCAGCGAGTGAAAGGCTGTTTACAATTTGTACAGAAACCAGATGTCAGTTATAAGAGTCGAGGGACATGAGAGGGAAGCAGCGGTTGGGAAGGGAGTGAGACAGGGTTGTAGCCTATTCCCGATGTTATTCAATCTGTATATTGAACAAGCAGTAAAGGAAACAAAAGAAAAATTCGGAGTTGGTATTAAAATCAATGGAAAAGAAATAAAAACTTTTAGATTCGCCGATGACATTGTAATTCTGTCAGAGACAGCAAAGGACTTGGAAGAGCAGTTGAACGGAATGGACAGTGTCTTGAAAGTAGGATATAAGATTAACATCAACAAAAGCAAAATGGAATGTATTAGAACTAAATCTGGTGATGGTGAGGGAATTAGTTTAGGAAATGGGACGCATAAAGTAGTAAGGGAATTTTGCTATTTGGGGAGCAAAATAACTGATCATGGCCGAAGCAGAGAGGATATACAATGTATACTGGCAACGGCAAGGAATACGTTTCTGAAGAAGAGAAATTTGTTAACAGCGAGTATAGATTTAAGTGTCAGGAAGTCGTTTCCGAAAGTATTAGTGTGGAGTGTAACCATGTCATGGACGATAAATAGTTTAGCCATGGAGAGAATAGAAGGTTTCGAAATGTGGTGCTACAGAAGAATGATGAAGACTAGATGGGGAGAAGAGAAATTTGTGGCACAACTTGACTAGGAGGAAGGGTCGCTTGGTAGGACATATTCTGCGGCATCGAGGGCTCACTAGTTTAGTGTTGGAGGGTAAAAATCATAGAGGGAGACCAAGAGATGAATAAACAGATTCAGAAGGATGTAGGTTGCAGTAGGTACTGGGAGATGAAGAAGCTTGCACAGGGTAGAGTAGCATGGAGAGCTGCATCAAACCAGTCTCTGGACTGAAGACCACAACAACAACAACATCTTGGAATGCATTGTGTTGCCACCAAGTTCGTCTCAGGACTCAAGAGCCAAGATCAGAAATACCTTCAACTCGCAGTCTGTGAAGAGCTTGTGCATCGTGAAAATGAGGAGGATCTGTTCCTTAAGGGAATCATACCTTGTGATGAGGCGTGGACCCACGGTTATGATGTTGAGACCAAGGTTCAATCTTCACAGTCGTACGGAGAAAGTAATCCAAAACCAAAGACAGCTCGTCAGTTCAGGTCAAATGTCAAAGCCATGCTGAAACGTACTTTTGAAGGTTTAGTCCATCATTTATTTTTACTACAGGAACAGTCAATCCGTAGTACTACAGATACATTTTTCGATGCCCGTGAGAAAAAGTGAGAAGGATACGGTCTGACATGTGGCGAGACAATCAATGGCTCTTGCATCACGATAAGGCACCTCACATTCATCCTTGCATTCATCCATGTTGGAGCGTGGCTACTGCACGAACAAAGGAAATCACTGTGCTGTCCCATCATCCGTACTCTCCAGACCTGCTCCCTGATGACTTTTTTACATTTAAAAACTTGGAAAGCACATTGAAAGTACGAAGATTTGCAACGATAAACGAGACAAAACAAAATTCGCAGACGGTGCGTCGTACCAAGCCTGCTTGCTCAAGTGGAAACGGAGTTGGAAGCGGTGTATCAGTTGTGAAGCAGAACATTTCGAAGGCGACCATGCACTTTAAGTTAAAGAAGAGCGTAGAAAAACTTTGTGGAAAAAGTTGTGTAATTTTATGAACAGACCTCGTATACTTTGCTCTTCTGACACGGTAACAAATAAACTTGCGTGGAAAAAGAATCTGCTTCAAAAGTCAGTTATAATGGACACATATTCCCTGTTCCAACATCAGAAACTTCACAGAACTAGGCATTATAAAGCGCAAGAACTCTTCCACTTCTGGGTACTTTAAAAGCTATATCTCGTTTCCATCTCTTAGCTGTTGGAGGAAACTCTTCTCCCACAAACGGCACAATCACGGGAACCAGAAATTATTTCCGGAACAATCGAGTTGATGACCCGAGTCCAGTAACTAAAAGAGGTAGTATATGCGTATGCAAAAGGGACGCCAACAAGTTCTAACGCCTGGCGAGACTCAGGCTTGGAAATAATTTCCATTTGAATTAATTCCTGACAAGGAAGCTATTCGGCGGCTCTCGCCATCCTTCAATTTCTGCGTCGTCTAGGGCAGCTCCTGCGTTATGCGAGATTCTCTTTAGAATATTCAGCGAGGTCCCCCTTGCAAACAGATTTGCGCAGGGCTGGCGGAATATGGCAAAGTTTCTTCAGCAACTTCTTTCAAAATGAAGTTACGATTTTTTTTTTTTCTCTCGCAAGACTGTTCGTAAACGACTTGAAGGGAAGAGCGTGTCGTCTTTCCCTTTTCCAGCAATTAAAATTTGTATCTAGTTACGAGTGCTAATGCGACTGAGGTATGCAGATTTCTCATACTCCTTTTATTCGGGTGGGACGGGCACAAGAAGTGGAATAATCAGACAAGAATTGTGAAGATACTAAAATAATCCGATATTCCTTCTTATTATTTTCTCGTGCTAATTTTATTTTCAAGTCAAAGAGAATTGTAATGTGGTGGGATTTGTGTTTCTTCCTGTATACGCGCTATAAATCCATCAAAGGAATTATTATTTATCGCTCCGCTGTTGTGCCTTCAGGGTGTAGATACAGTTATCACTCAGTACAGTTAGAATATTTTCGAGTTTCTTTTACTCAAATAATATAAAATTACTACACTTTACTGCACGAGTAATTATTCACACAGTCAACAAGAAGACAAGCACTTGGATAAATAACAGCTTCGCAAATGTCTTGGTAAACAGTTTCAATTTAACCTTGCAACAACGATGATTTTCATGGTTTCGTTGATAACGCAACATGCAATGGATATTCCCATTGGGTTTTGTATCTATAATACATATAAATCACTCCTTGTGGTAGTTTGTAATAAATTGAATCACTCAACGACATTTGTACCATATTTACGTCCATTAAAAACTCACAACTTAGAGAATTTTCAGTCTTCAGCTTAAATTATAGAGTAAGTCGTAGACCGACATAAGTAATCAAGTGAAAAGTGTAATATGATGCCTGCATATGACAAAAAGTTGCAATGGAAACCTTTTGAAACTACGGCGAAGCGCAAAATAAAAAAAAAATAATAAAAAAAACGATAGAGACATGCGTATTCGAATACAAAGACATGTAAACATGCAGACTATGGCGTTGCGGTCGGCAACGCCTATATAAGACAACAAGTGTCTGGCGCAGGTGTCACTTCGGTTACTGCTGCTGCAATGGCAGGTTATCAAGATTTAAGGGAGTGGTGCTATAGACAGTGCACGAGCAATGGGACACACTGTCTCCGAGGTAGTGATGAAGTGCGTAGTCTACCGTACGACCATTTCACGAATGTACGCCAGCCGGAGTGGCCGAGCGGTTCTAGGCGCAACAGTCTGGAACCGCGGGACCGCTACGGTCGCAGGTTCGAATCCTGCCTCAGGCATGGATGTGTGTCATGTTCTAAGGTTAGTTAGGTAAGTAGTTCTGAGTTCTAGGGGACTGATGACCTCAGAAGTTAAGGCCCATTGTGCTCAGGGCCATTATGAACAACGAATGTACAGTCAATATCAGGAATCCGGTAAAAATTAAATCTCCGACACCGCTGCGGCCGGAAAAAGATCCCTCAAGAACGCGACCAACGACGACTGAAGAGAATCGATCAAACTGACAGAAGTGTAACCCTTCCGCAAACTGCTGCACATTTCAACAAGTGTCAGCGTGCGAATCATTCAACGAAACATCATCGATGTTGGCTTCCGGGGCCCAAGGCCTACTCGTATACCCTCGATGAGTGCACGACATAAAGCTTCACGCCTCGCCTGGGCCGGTCAACACCTAGATTGGACGATGACTGGAAACATGTTGCCTTGTCGGAAGAGTCTCGTTTCCAGTTGTATCGAGCGAATGGACGTGTAGGGGTATACAGATAACCTCATGAATCCATGTACTTGTCAGCAGGGGACTTTTCAGGCTCGCGGAGGCTTTGTAATGGTGTGGGACGTGTGCAGTTGGAGTGATATGGGACATCTGATACGTGTAGAATCGACTTTGACAGGTGACACTTTCCTAAGCATCGTGACTGCTCACCTACATCCATTCATGTCCATTGTTCATTCCGACAGATTTGGAAAATTCCAGTAGGACAATGCGACACCTCACGCGTCCAGAATTTCTACACTTGGCTCCAGGAGCACTACCGCTGGCCACCAAACTCCCCAGACATGAACGTTATTGACGATATCTGGGATGTCTTGCAAGGCGCTTTTCAGAAGACATCTCCACCCGTCGTACTGTTACGGATTTATGGACAGCCCAGCAAGCTTCATGGTGTCAGTTCACTCCGGCACTACTTCAGACATCAGTCAAATCCCTACAACGTCGTGTGACACCACTTCTGCGAGCTCGCGGGAGCTCTACACGATATTAGGCAGGCGTACCAGTTTCTTTGGTTCTTCACTGGATGCCATCCCTTACGGCATTAAGAGTAATCACAGCATCACTCCAAAGAAGCCAGTCTTCTGGCATATATTAGAAATTACAGTAATTTTATGCTTCGGAAGAAGGCTAGATTAATTTAGCCGAGACCTCGTAAACACCGGAAAATTTGCGCAACAGACTGATCCTTCAACATATCGGTCTTTCACAGTTAATGACGGGGCTGAAATATGCTAAAAATTCTTATATCATCTGCTCATTATACACATGTAAACTCTGCAAAATGATTCATCCAAAAAAAGAAGAAATTCACCGTAGTTTCCATCCAGCAACTAAATTTTCATTCACAACGAAAGCTTACCACCTTATGCTCCTGAAGTTTTGGAAATATTATGAAGAAACATGCAAGCCTTTGTCATGCGCAAAAAACTGTCGGAATAACAAATGACTAAGTGTATATGCCATAGGAAACTTCGATGAAACAAGCTTTATTACAAAAATACAGAAATCCAAGAAGGTACACAAAACAAAGCGTAGTTACAGGCCTTAAGTTTTTTTTTTTTTTTTTTTTTTTTTGGGACTCAACTGCTGAGGTCATTAGGCCTTAAGTAAAAATCTATCTTCAATAACTTTTTCGAGGTATGTACGTGCATTTTATCCTGAGCATATGGCAGGCGCGAATTCGAAAGGAATACATCAACTATGGAACTTACAAAACCGTAAACGGATGGTCTTGCTTTTGAACCAAAAGCATACTGACTTCCAAAAACATGGCTGGGAACAGTACGCCTTGCCAGTGCAAGAAGCGCTGAGTATCGTGTCACAGACTCAGTGTATTCTTTACATCTTTGGTAGTATCCTTGAGGTACTCAACAACCAACTGATTGCAGGCAGTTACCTCCTCGTATTCACGTCTGGCGGATGAATGTACACTTGGGAACTATTGTTGTTGTTGTGGTCTTCAGTCCAAAGACTGGTTTGATGCAGCTCTCCATGCTACTATATCCTATGCAAGCTTCTTCAACTCCCAGTACCTACTGCAACCTTCTGTATCTGTTTTGTGTATTCATCTCTTGGTCTCCCTCTACGATTTTTACCCTCCACGCTGACCTCCAATGCTAAATTTGTGATCCCTTGATTCCTCAGAACATGTCCTACCAACCGGTCCCTTCTTCTTGTCAAGTTGTGCCACAAACTCCTCTTCTCCCCAATTGTATTCAATACTTCCTCATTAGTTATGTGATATACCCATCTAATCTTCAGCATTCTTCTGTAGCACCACATTTCAAAATCTTCTATTCTCTTCTTGTCTAAACTATTTATCGTCTATGTTTCACTTCCATACATGGCTACACTCCATACAAACACTTCCAGAAACGACTTCCTTACACTTAAATCTATACTCGATGTTAACAAATTTCTATTCTTGAGAAACGCTTCCCTTGCCACTGCCAGTCTACATTTTATATCTGCTCTAATTAGACCATCATCAGTTATTTTCACTCCCCAAATAGCAAAACTCCTTTACTACTTAAAGTGTCTCATTTCCTAATCTAATTCCCTCAGCATCACCCGACTTAATTCGACTACATTCCATAATCATCGTTTTGCTTTTGTTGATGTTCATCTTATATCCTCCTCTCAAGACACTGTCCATTCTGTTCAACTGCTGTTCCAAGTCCTTTGCTGTCTCTGACAGAATTACAATGTCATCAGCGAAACTCAAAGTTTTTATTCCTTCTCCATGGGTTTTAATACCTACTCCGAATTTTTCTTTTGTGTCCTTTACTGCTTGCTCAATATACTGATTGAATAACATCGGGGAGAGGCTACAACCCTGTCTCACTCCCTTCTCAACTACTGCTTCCCTTTTATGCCCCTCAACTCTTATAAACTGCCATCTGGTTTCTGTACAAATTGTAAGTAGCCTTTCGCTCCCTGTGTTTTATCCCTGCCACGTTTAGAATTTGAAAGAGAGTATTCCAGTCAACATTGTCAAAAGCTTTCTCTACAAATGTTCCCCATCTGTAGGTTTGCCTTTCTTTATCTTTCTTCTAAGATAAGTCGTGACGTCAGTATTGCCTCACGTGTTCCAATATTTCTACGGAATCCAAACTGATCTTCCCCTAGGTCGGCTTCTACCAGTTTTTCCATTCGTCTGTTAAGAATTCGTGTTAGTATTTTGCAGCTCTGACTTATTAAACTGATAGTTTGGTAACTTTCACATCCGTCAGCACCTGCTTTCTTTGGGATTGGAATTATTACATTCTTCTTGATGTCTGAGGGTATTTTGCCTGTCTCATACACCTTGCTCACCAGACCGTATAGTTTTGGTGGGACTGGCTCTCCCAAGGCCGTCAGTAGCTCTAATGGAATGTTGTCTACTCCCGGTGGCTTGTTTTGACTCAGGTCTTTCAGTGCTCTGTCAAACTCTTCACGCAGTATCGTATCTCTCATTTCATCTTCATCTACATCCTCTTCCATTTCCATAATATTGTGCTCAAGTACATCGCCCTTGTATAGACCCTCTATATACTCCTTTGGCAATAATTATGTTGGTGCATTAGTTTTTCCATAACTATATACGCAAAAATGATCAAATGTGTGTGAAATCTTATGCGAATTAAGTGATAAGGTCATCAGTCCCTAAGCTTACACGCTACTTAAGCTAAATTATCCTAAGGGCAAACACACACACCCATGCCCGAGGGAGTACTCGAACTTCTGCAGCAACCAGCCGCACAGTCCATGACTGCAGCGCCTAAGACTGCTCGGCTAATCCCGCGCGGCCCATATACGCAACAGACAAACATTAACAGAGACTTAAGTCATCAATAGTATATTCTCCACTATTTGCAAAAGTCTGACAACGCAGCAGTAATTTTTCGATTCTGCGACTATACAAATCACTTGCTTTTAGTCACCAGTCACCAACTTTCTCTTCCGAATGCGAAAATATTTTGTTGAGCCCAACGTACATAGGTAGGAATGATCATCAAAATAAAATAAGAGAAATCAGAGCTCGAACAGAAAAGTTTAGGTGTTCGTTTTTCTCGCGCGCTGTTCGGGAGTGGAATGGTAGGGAGATAGTATGATTGTGGTTCGATGAACCCTCTGCCAAGCACTTAAATGTGAATTGCAGAGTAATCATATAGATGTAGATGTAGATGTAGACGAAGAACTCGTCGCGCCACGTTCCGAGCACATTTTCGTCCGGAAAGGAAGTTCCTTGAAGATTGTTCGGCAGAGAGCGGAAGAGGTGAAAATCTGAGGACTCAAGATCAGATGAAGGAGGTGGGTGCGAAATGACTTCCATTTATAGGGTTTTTTGCCAGTCTAGCAGAGTGCGGGCGGTCTTCATCGTAGAGTGGCATCACTTCACCTGGTCTTTCTGGTCGTTGTTCCGGGAGTGCGTCTGCAAGGCGTTTCACTGGTTGGCAATAAACGTCAACAGTAGTGATTACAACTCGGGGAAGCAATTCGTAGTATACTACACCGCCGCTGTTCAGCCAGTTGCATAGCATTATCTTCTGCGGATCCGCTCAGGCCTTTGTATGAGGAGTTGATGCTTTGTTTGGGCTGAACCACTCCATTCGTTTTATTATGTTAGCACAAAGGCACTATTTGTCGTCGCCAGTAACGATACAGGGTAGGAAAGGTCGACGTGGTTCACGAAACAATTGATAACTAGCAAGCAGAGCTACACGGCCACCCGTTGATTTTAGTGATTTTGGCTTAGAGCATGCCGTGCCCATAAACCCGCTTTTGAACCTTCTTTACTGCATGCAAATCTCGGGCTCTCCTGGAATATTCATCACGTTTGCCAGTTCTGACAGTGACATGGACCATTGTGGATTACTGCGTTTAAATGATCTCCGTGGAAGCACAAATTTCTTCCTGTATGTGGAGAGTCATTAGCGTCAAAACGATACTTCTTAAAGAGAGTAAACCATTTTCTTGCTGTTCTCTGTACAGTGGTATAATCCCCACACAAAGCGCAAATGTTTCTGATTTCCTCTGCTGCAGTCACCCCTCTATATAACTCAGACAGAAGAATACGTCCAAATGTTACAATTTCTCCATTTGGCAATCCATTTTCTAGGTCCACAGCTTCAGTCAGTATCTCCAAATGACAAAATAACAATACTGAAACTCGAATAGCAATAGTAAACTAGAAATAAAAAATGTCAATCGATAAATAAACAAATAGCAAAGGGAAAGACAACATGCAAAACAAAAAAGCTACGATCTTACGCACCAGCCTAATACGAGGGTTATTCGCAAAGTAAGGAGCGTTTGGTCACGAAATTGAAAATACAGTGAAAATCTGATGAAGCTTTGCTCAGATGCGTTGGGCACTGTGTCTAGTACGTCCATAGATCGCATCATGTCGCTCTTTTCAGTTCTCAGCTCACAGTAAGACAGCTAGAAACTAGCGCCCCCCGCCCAGTATGACGGCCTGGTGAAAGATTTCGCCTGAAGCTATGCAATCCACATAACATTACTGTCATGCGGTTCGTTCTACAGGACAATTTTCGGCCGCGCTCTGCAGGGGCAATGAAGATGTTCCGGAAGCCTTTTCGATGGAGAGTGTTTGATCACCCACAATATAGCCTGTAATTGGCTACCCCTGACGTTCATCTCTGCTCAAGTGAACCGCTCGCTATGAAGACAATTTTTTGACGCAGACAACGAGCTGCAGTCCAGAGTACAGCCGCGCGGGATTAGCCGAGCGGTCTTAGGCGCTGCAGTCATGGACTGAGCACCTGGTCCGGGCAGAGGTTCGGTTCCTCCATCGGGCATGGGTGTGTGTGTTTGTCCTTAGGATAATTTAGTTGAAGTAGTGTGTAAGCTGAGGGTCTGATGACCTTAGCAGTTAAGTCCCATAAGATTTCACACACATTTGTTTTTGTTATAGCTAACCGTTGAAAATAAAGAAGTTTTTATTATCACTGTGATTTCCATTTCGCGACCTATCGTTCCTTACTTTCCGAATAGCCCTCATATTTTTTCATTGTAGACCTAGAAGTCGAACCTGAACTGTATTGCTCCTGACATACAGACAGCTGGTACTATTGTACATCTATAGTGTGGTTCTAATTAAACCTTCGCTACTAGAGAGCGCCCCAACGAATGTGAGTGATCTTAGGCTAAAGAAACTTTGTCGAAACATTTCTAAGGACATGAGGAAGAGAAATATATTGACGGAAACACATTTTAATTTTCAAATGACAGGGTAACGCTTATTAATAGCGCACCATTTTTACGCCCCAGTTTGTAAACGTTTGTCGATAAGACGACCATCTGTATCCACGAGAGCCTGGGACAGCTCTTGAGATAGCTTTTCCCAATTGTTCGCAGATATTTTCCAACGAAGAGCCATGGAATGTTCGACTGTAGTGACACAGCTCATCCACTGCTGGAAGATCGAACATTGCGTCCGGCATTCTCATCCATGTAAATCATAACTTCATCAACAGCAGTGGTGCCATTGCTGCCCCCAGGGGAAAGACATCTCAATGAAGCCAAGGGTATTTTAATAAGTTTCTCCGGAGGGCAGACGCAGCTCAGAGACCTTATCAGGAACAGTAACGACACTGAAAATTCAATTACCATTCAAATCATCATAAAAATTATAGCAATCAAACAGTCAAGAACAATGAGGTGTTTCCCAAAGCCGCATAGCTGCTTGAAGGTACTTTATTCGCAACTACTGGTTTGACGTCAGTATAGGTGCATCTTCAGCTTTTTAAGCGTTATATTTCCATATCCGTAGACGGATAATTATGGAGTCCCAGCTTTCGGGAAGTTATTCAAGCTAAGAGTCAAACCACAATGGTCGGTCGCCATAATAAAATTGCGTAAAACGAAAATTTTATTGTGACGGCGCACCTTTGTGGTTTGGGTTTTAAGGTGGATAATTACCCGAAAGCTGAGACCCCGTAATTTTTCATCTACATTATGGAAATATAACAATTAAAAACCTCGACATGCGTCTATACTGACGTGAAGCCGGTAGTTGCGAGTAAAGCACCTTCATACACCGATGCGGCTTTTGGAAACACCTCATCGTTCTTGACTTTTTAATTGATATAATTTTTATGATGACGTGAATGGTTATTGATTGTAGAGTGTTGTTATTGTTATTAAAGCTGATAACATTGATGTGAAGGAATGCGTGTTATTCTTTCTTAACGTCAAATATTTCGGTCACTTCTTGAACACAGCTCGTATGTGTTGGTGTAGATGATCGTGCAGTCAGATTCGACTTCGCCCAGCCACCACCGCTATCGGAGTTTTGAAAGTGAAACAAAGGCAGTGAGATGGTTGGCGTGTCCACTGCCTTGGGTCACTTCAGCCCGCCAGTACCGGAGGGCGTCGGAAAAATAGGGCCAGCGAAGTGTTTTTCTCGAGGAAGGGAAGCTCTTATCTGTGCCGACAGAGACCTCTTGCGGCAGACGGGGGGAAACGGCCCCTTTTCCACCCACCGCATCGCTTTCGTCTGCAGATATCAACCCTAGGGGACGCTGTCGACTCTCTACAATGGAGGAAGCTAAAAAAGAAGGAAGAATAAAGAAAGAAAGAGAAAAAGAAAAATTGGCTGCAGAGACCTGTGATGAGCAAAGACAGATTCTAAACTCCTGGTTCCCCGTGATTACGTTTTTCTCCCCCTTTTCATCGCGAATAGCAGGACGTGACGAGTAAATCGTTGTGCTGAGATCTTCTGAGATCGCAAGAAAAATCTAAAAAGAAAAAAAGGGGGGAGGGGGGGGGGGGTGAGGAAAGTCAGAGTCTAAGGTGATGTCAATAGCGAATTCTTAAGAGACAACTTGAAATATACCTACCTTTCGTTTTAGGCACTATGATATAAGCTGCTAGTCTCGAATTGTATTGTATTCTTTATTATATTGTGTAGACCAGTAAAACTGTTGTCTGCGTTTCTTTTGCTCGATAGGTGTTGCAGAGCAAAATTACTTTCTTGGCGCACTTGGAAAGAGTCAGTTGCTGTTGAAATTCCTTGAGGAGTGAAAGTGATCTTGTTTTCGATGCTATCTTCTTTGTGTGTGACTAAAAATAGGTATGGAAAGCTAAATAATTTACTATTACTTTTCTTCATTATATAGCAGTGGTTTCTCACGTATGTTTTTTAATAGGTATGCACTCTTCACGGTGTAATCGATATAAGTGCAGAAATTGTTATTGGTGACTGAGAACAGTGTTCTGAACATTAATATTTACTTACTTTGAAGACTAACAATTATATATACTAGGAGTAGTATGGATTTGGATTGGTTAATATCTCCGAGTACATGTGGGAAGAGCAAGCCATTAATGTCTACTTTACCCAAGGAACTAGGTATCGGAGTGTGGACACATGGACGCAGAATTCTTAGCCTATACTGACAGGTGTAGTCCACTTAGTGATGCAGTTACAAGTATTCAGCAAACATCATGTGGTCAATTGTGTAACGTGTTCTACTTCTACATACTCCACAATCCACCGTGCGGTGCGTGGCTGATAGTACCCTGTAACACAACTAGTAATTTCGTTTCCTGTTCCACTCGCAACCATAGCGAGGGAAAAACAACTGCCTGTAGGCCTCCGAGCGAGCCCTAATTTCTCATATCTTATCTTCGCAGTTTTTACACGGAGTGCATGTTGGCGGTAGCAGACTCGTTTGACAGTCGACTCGGTTTCAAATGCCAGTTTTATAAATTTTCCCGAAAAGAAAGAGGTCTTCCCTCCAGGATTCCCATTTATGAGTTACTGAAGCACAATTGTAGCACCCCGCCTCTGAACTGCTTCAGTTCCTCCCTTCAGTCCCACCTAGTACGGATCCCGAGTCTACAGGTGAATCAATCTTTCCTAAAATTTTCCCAAACAACCGAAGTCGATTATTCGCCTTCCCTACCACAGTTCCACATGCTCGTTCCATTTCATATCGCTTTGGAACGGTATACCCAGACATTTAAAAGACGTGATTGTATCAAGGAGGACACTGTTAAAGTTGTATTCCAACATGGCGGGTATGATCCACGTACTCATTCTTATTAACTTAGATTTTTCTGTATTTAGAGCCAACTGCCATTTATCACACCAATACTGTTCGATGCAGAGAAAAAACAAGCAACACACTGATGTCTGTACACATTCCACATGTAAAAATATCTATACTTAAGACATCCTGTATAACGCTATATACAAATATAATTTTGATACGTAACCAGGGTTCAAAATTCTGATCTACGGGATCAGCTTGTTAAAATACTTTACAGAAATGAAAGTAGATCTTTTCCATGCAGACTGCAGGTCATACTGCCGGCCGAAATAGCCGAGCGGTTCTGGGCGCTACAATCTGGAACCGCGCGACCACTACGGTCGCAGGTTCGAATCCTGCATCGGGCATGGATGTGTGTGAGGTCCTTAGGTTGGTTAGGTTTAAGTAGTTCTAAGTTCTAGGGGACTGATGACCTGAGAAGTTAAGTCCCATAGTGCTGAGAGCCATGTTTTGCAGGTTATACAATAGTAAATAACGAACAAAAAGGAAATAGGTGGGAGGTGATATCGCTCTTATGCCCCAGATACAATGAATTTATTTTTGAAGGAAGTAGATAGTATTTGGAAAAAAAAGCTGAGACAGAGGGAAGCGTCAACGAAATGCAAGGTTCCTTGTAGCAGCCTAGTTCTTAAACAGAAGGCACCGCGGGATAATGATCTTAAACGATCAGGTCGACCATGCATATTTAACCAAGATGTGTCCAGTACTGTAAGGCTGTGTGACTTTGTTTCCCATTACCTCTCACATTGTGAGAACTTGTTTAGATAGCCTGGGCAAGATACAAGAAAATTTCAAAAATTAATTTTCGATTAAATGGTGGACTGGATCTCCCATTCATTGCCAATCGAAATAACTGTCTGAGAGATTTTCCACACTACCTAGAACACACGGTTCGGAACCCTATTCATTGTGGTAGCATATTAGACTTAACTGGAACAAATAGATCCGACCTCTTTGAGGACGACCACATCGGAAAAAGACATCAGTGACCATGATGCAGCTGTGGCAACAATGATTATCACAGGACAAAGAAGAACGAAAACTATTTTAAAGGCTTATGTATTCAGAAAACTAGATAAAAAGCAGTATAAGGGCGTCTCAATGAGGACCCTGTAACTATCAGCACAGGATAGGAGAATGCAGAGGAACTATCGCCCAAGTTTAAAGAATAATTCACCGACCATTCGACAAATATGTACCCAGTAGAACAGTTCATAGTGGGAGGGATCCTCCGTGGTACACAGTCACTGTAAGAAACGTCTAATGAAAAGATTGGGGCTCTGGACTGAGAGATGCTGAATGAAACGCGTTTGGCTGTTAATAGAGCTATACGTGAGGCCTTCAGTTACTGCTTGGCAGAATACTGTCAACTGATCGTTCGCAGAACCCAAAGAAATTCATGTCATATGCAAACGCTGTTAGTGGCACCAAAGGTAGTGTCCAGTCAGTCACGAGTGAGAGAGGAACTGAAATTGAGGGTAGAAAAGCAAAAGCTAAAATTCTTAACTCTATTTTCATATGTTTCTTTGCAAAGGAAAAGCTCGGAGAACTTCCCCAGTGTAATCCTCTTAGTACTCAAAAGATGAGTGAAATAACTGTTAGCGTTAGTGGTGCTGTGAAACAGCTCACACTGTTAAAACTGAACGAGACTTCAGGACCAGATGGAATCCTTGTCAGATTCTGTACGGAACTTGCGATGAGTTACCCTCCTTCTAACTATAATCTATGATGAATGCCTCGAAAGAAAATGATGTCCAGTAGCTGGAACAAAGCACAGTCACGCCTGTTTACAAGAAGGGCAGTAGAAGACGAAACTGCCGTCCATTATCCTCGACGTAGATTTATTGTAGAGTCTTACAACAAATTCTGAGCTCAAACAAAACAAGGTACCTCGAATTGAATGGTCTCTTCAACGACGAGCATCGATTCCAAAAACAACTATCATGCAAAACCCAACTCACACTTGATATACGGATATTTTTGGATCAAGGCACAGGTTCAGATGCAGTATTTCTTGGTTACCGAAAAGTATTTGACTTAGGACACGCATATGCCTTCTGTCAAAAGTACTATCATGTGGAATATCAAGCGTAATATGTGACTGTAATGAGGACTTTTTGGTAGTGAGGACACAGCGTGTTATCTTCAACAGAGAGTCGTCGTCAAATGTGGAAGCAAGTATCCATAAATATATTGACATCCGTACCGTTCAAGTTGTATTTAATGAGATTGCAGACAATATTAATACTAACTTCAGATTTTTTGAGATGATGAATTTATTTACACTTAAGTACCGCCTGAAAGAATTTTGATAAATGTTCAGTCAACGGTTTCAAAGTTGTGCAAATTATGAGAACATCTTTAAATATTTAGGATTCCTTTAGATGTTTAGAAATTTGTGCACTTAACAAAGCGAGAAAATTAGCATCTTATTTCTGTAACGTCAATGACTTACAACTGGAATCGGCCAACGCATACAAACACCTTTGTGGGTTTATGAAATGACCACAAAGGCTAAGTTGCGGGTAAAGTGGGTGGTAGCCATCAGTTTATTGGTAGAATACTGGGAAAATGAAATCAGTCTACAAATGAGATTGTTTACAAAGCACTCGTGCGACCCACTCTACAATGTTTCTCAGGTGTGTGGGACCATACCAAATGGGAACAATAGGGAATGATGAGCTTGTACAGAGAAGGGCAGGCTGAATTGTCACTGGTTTGCTTCACATGTGGGAGAGTGTCCCAGAGATTCTGCAGATACCGAATTGTCAGACTCCTGAAGACAGACGTAAAGTGTCCCGATAAAGCCTGCTTACAGAGTTTCAAGAGCCAACTTTAAATGACAGCTCTAGAAATATACTTCAGCTCCCTACATATCGCTCACGTGGGGATTTTGAGGACAAGATCAGTTTAATTAGAGCACACACATAGGCATTCAAACAATCATTATTTCAGCACTCCGAACTTTTATAGAACGGGAATAATCTCTAATGACTGTTACAGTGGGCCGTTATTTTCTGCTAAGTACCTCGCAGTTGTTTGCAGAGTATATACACTCCTGGAAATGGAAAAAAGAACACATTGACACCGGTGTGTCAGACCCACCATACTTGCTCCGGACACTGCGAGAGGGCTGTACAAGCAATGATCACACGCACGGCACAGCGGACACACCTGGAAC
The DNA here is from genome assembly GCF_023864345.2 of Schistocerca serialis cubense. Taxonomy (NCBI): domain Eukaryota; kingdom Metazoa; phylum Arthropoda; class Insecta; order Orthoptera; family Acrididae; genus Schistocerca; species Schistocerca serialis. The sequence continues at coordinate 214,873,385 of NC_064647.1, read as the reverse complement.
CGTGGTGTTGGCCGTCGAATGGCGCTAGCTGCGCAGCATTTGTGCACCGCCGCCGTCAGTGTCAGCCAGTTTGCCGTGGCATACGGAGCTCCATCGCAGTCTTTAACACTGGTAGCATGCCGCGACAGCATGGACGTGAACCGTATGTGCAGTTGACCGACTTTGAGCGAGGGCGTATAGTGGGCATGCGGGAGGCCGGGTGGACGTACCGCCGAATTGCTCAACACGTGGGGCGTGAGGTCTCCACAGTACATCGATGTTGTCGCCAGTGGTCGACGGAAGGTACACGTGCCCGTCGACCTGGGACCGGACCGCAGCGACGCACGGATGCACGCCAAGACCGTAGGATCCTACACAGTGCCGTAGTGGACCGCACCGTCACTTCCCAGCAAATTAGGGACACTGTTGCTCCTGGGGTATCGGCGAGGACCATTCGCAACCGTCTCCATGAAGCTGGGCTACGGTCCCGCACACCGTTAGGCCGTCTTCCGCTCACGCCCCAACATCGTGCAGCCCGCCTCCAGTGGTGTCGCGACAGGCGTGAATGGAGGGACGAATGGAGACGTGTCGTCTTCAGCGATGAGAGTCGCTTCTGCCTTGGTGCCAATGATGGTCGTATGCGTGTTTGGCGCCGTGCAGGTGAGCGCCACAATCAGGACTGCATACGACCGAGGCACACAGGGCCAACACCCGGCATCATGGTGTGGGGAGCGATCTCCTACACTGGCCGTACACCACTGGTGATCGTCGAGGGGACACTGAATAGTGCACGGTACATCCAAACCGTCATCGAACCCATCGTTCTACCATTCCTAGACCGGCAAGGGAACTTGCTGTTCCAACAGGACAATGCACGTCCGCATGTATCCCGTGCCACCCAACGTGCCCTAGAAGGTATAAGTCAACTACCCTGGCCAACAAGATCTCCGGATCTGTCCCCCATTGAGCATGTTTGGGACTGGATGAAGCGTCGTCTTACGCGGTCTGCACGTCCAGCACGAACGCTGGTCCAACTGAGGCACCAGGTGGAAATGGCATGGCAAGCCGTTCCACAGGACTACATCCAGTATCTCTACGATCGTCTCCATGGGAGAATAGCAGCCTGCATTGCTGCGAAAGGTGGATATACACTGTACTAGTGCCGACATTGTGCATGCTCTGTTGCCTGTGTCTATGTGCCTGTGGTTCTGTCAGTGTGATCATGTGATGTATCTGACCCCAGGAATGTGTCAATAAAGTTTCCCCTTCCTGGGACAATGAATTCACGGTGTTCTTATTTCAATTTCCAGGAGTGTATGTAGATACAGAAATATGAAACAAAATAGAGCAGCATTAAATGAACTTATATTAGAAACGTATTTTGAAAACTCCCCAAAATACATTTAATTTGTGTGAGACAAACTTTGTTGACGATCCTGTGCAAAGAAGCTAATGTAATTTGTAAAATTCTACCACCGACTAATGTCTAACAAAAGAGAAATATTAAACATTTTCACTGTCTGACATCCTGCAACCGTACGTCATTTAATTACATGTATTTATAGCCACATCGGTAGGGAAATTTTTTTGTCAAATTGACCAAGGTTTCGATTGCTCTAGGGCAATGTTCATCAGAACAAAAAAAGTACATTGATTACATGTAATCACACCATGGGTGAAAAACGTCTGAGCAAAACTTCTTTGGTCAAATAGAAAATGACACAAGAATAAAAACTAAAATGTAAAAATATAACACGTTTGTCAGCTGGATAAAATATTCCCGGGAAATACCAGTCCAGTTGACAAACATGTTATATTTTTACATTTTAGTTTTTATTCTTGTGTCATTTTCTATCTGACGAGAGCACTTTTGCTTGGACATTTTCCACCCATTGCGTCTTTACATGTAATCCACGTAATTCTTTTATTCTGATGTAGATTGCCCTAGTGCAGTAGAAACCATGGTCAATTCGACAAAAATTTTTCCTAAACGATGTTGCTACATATACATCCTGTAAATAAAAGAGAAATATATTCTGTAAAAGACCTGAAGGGCCTATGAGGCATATGAACAACTGTGTATTTTATTTTCTTCTGCATCGGTACTTAGATTCATAAACTGCAAAATAGGTATGTTAAATAATATTTCTCTCTGATTTGCTAATGAGACGTAACGACATTAGAACCACAGCTGTATTCCATCATAATACATCTGAGGTGGACTACAGTTAGGAATATAGGCACCTAGTGTCCAGCTTTTATTAACTAATATCTCTTTTTATCTGATACTTGAAAAATAAAAGTAATATTGTTATATATACAACCTCTAATGACAAAAATAAAGAAAAGGCTGCTAAAGTTGGACCATAGTTACGGGAAATTACGGCACATAAATCGAATAGTTTCTCAAATACGTTACTCCTACGGATATACTTATATTGTGGTGTATGTTCTGACTGTGGCTGGTGGTCTAAGGCATCATTTGCCGTCTGAGATGATTTTCAGGAGTGAAAAATAAGCACCTTGCATAAGGATTCTTTGCTATTGTGCTCCAGCACGAAATATAAACACATATTTGTTCCACTTCACTATGGTCGCCGACTGTTTGGCCACCAACCTACTTGTCAGCATCGAAATTATGCAGTGCTGTCTCTATGTTACCAGCTGAGCAAATCAATTCCAAAATCAGCTGTAAACAAAGACTCATCGCTTCTAATAAGGCTGCACCAAGGAAAACACTATCCTGCTTAAACTAACGTTTGCTTTCAGGGACTGCTTCACTTTTTAATTTCGAGCCATACGTAACCAAAATTATTTTAAAATTTTTCACAAATTTACCCTTTGTTATCACAGTAAGCAACGAATACAAGAACGAATGGCAGAAGGTAAACAACTAATGTTTTAAGCAGGTTGTTTCTGTAGCACACAAAGCTTTCAGTCACCCATCATTTCATGTGATATATTTGAAAGAATATTTGTATTTGTCCTAGACTCAGTCCCACATCTCGAAACTCCCAAGAACTCATAAGGCCTAAAACAAATTATGGTCCTAAATAACATCCACGGATGGGCACAAAATTTAATAAATATTGTGTCAAAACCACATACTGCCTCACTGTTTTCCCTTGGTAATCACTAACAAAAACATTTCTTTGGTAACCAATAATAAAAACAGTAGTACAGGCTAAAATTTACTGTAAATAATTGCAGTTTACTGTCAGTGAACTCCTGAACATGAAACTTCCTGGCAGATTAAAACTGTGTGCCGGACCGAGGCTTGAACCCGGGACCTTTGCCTTTCGCGGGCAATTGTTCTTAACTAAATTGGTGTTATTTTCGTAGTTATTTTCATTTTAGCATTTCGTGTTTCAATAATTTCATGGACGGTAGCTGGGCCAATAAGTCTGAAGACGACTAATCAGTAACTTTTGCCGTCGGTAGCCATTATCTCATTAGTATTTCAATAAAACTATCAATGATTGTAACTGACTTGACCATGGGTCCCATTGAAGTACATTTTTAGCCTATTTGTTTCACAGAATTTTATTTTACATTAAGGTACTAACGTTTCATGAGTGAGTGGTTTCCAGATCTTCTGGTCTGCTACAAAGAATCTACGACTATGAACGACATCAGGCAATAACCAGTTACCCCACGCCCGACCCTTTAAAGAATCGAATTCCCATGTTTATGACAGTAAGTTCCTTAGCATATGACGACACTACCTGCAAAATATGGTGTGGTTACAATTAAACTTTTGTTACTTGAGATAATGTAAACTGAAAACTATTTACTGTATGCGTATCCAACTTTACACGAATGATGTTCAGACTGCGCGCTCCAGGATTTGTGATGTTAGTAGTGCTAGTGTCATGACTTGCCGTTAGGCGCCGCTACTGGTACGGCGACATAGGGTTGAAACAGCAGCGTCAGTGGGCTTTGCAGCTGCAGCCAATAAACCCGAGTCTGGATAAGGTGCACGGGGCTTTACTTGCAAAAGTGTTTTATCAAAACAACAGAACTAGTTTTCTTAAATATTTGCATATTGCCAAATGGAAGTGTGCGACTTTTGTAATGTTTCTATAATAATGTAATACGTCAACAATCGCTTGGGTATATAAAGAAAGTATTCACATTACCGGTTTCGGCGACCATTTGTCATCTTCAGAGAGGCTTAATCCACAAAAAGCTGCGTACAGGAAAGCAAATAATTAGTTACTCTGAATATCACGAAGTTATTTGACATTTCAATGAATGTACATATCGTCACATGATGAAAGACTGAAATAACAATATGTATTGCGTAGTTATGTATGGATATGGAAGAGATGGGTAGGGGGGACAACATATTCGAAATGGGCGGACAATATCGTACTTTTTAATCTCTTACTTTTCCTGCGGTCAGTCAAGGAAATTGGTATTTTTTAACAATTGCCGAAAAAGCAAATTAAATTGGAAGAATTTTTTTTATATTTAAAGGTAATATTCAAAATTAAAAGCAAATAAAAACACCAATGACTGTCACATCTTATTGTTGTACAAATGTATACATTTTCCACTCCTAAATTAGCATCACAGCCAGGATCCCGTTTATCCTTTCGTTACACACATGTCAGTTTCAGAAACTTAGTTTTGAATCATAAATGATATGAGCGAAATCTATACATCAATATGTATGTTTTCTACATCTACATCTACATCCATACTCCGCAAGCCACCTGACGGTGTGTGGCGGAGGGTACTTTGAGTACCTCTATCAGTTCTATTCCAGTCTCGTATTGTTCGTGGAAAGAAGGATCGTTGGTATTCCTTTGTGTGGGCTCTAATCTCTCTGATTTTATCCTCATGGTCTCTTCGCGAGGTATACGTAGGAGGGAGCAATATACTGCTTGACTCCTCGGTGAAGGTATGTTATCGAAACTTCAACAAAAGCCCGTACCGAGCTACTGAGCGTCTCTCTTGCAGAGTCTTCCACTGGAGTTTATCATCTCCATAACGCTTTAGCGATTACTAAATGATCCAATAACGAAGCACGCTGCTCTAGAAGGTGTAAGTCAACTACCCTGGCCAGCAAGATCTCCGGATCTGTCCCCCATTGAGCATGTTTGGGACTGGATGAAGCGTCGTCTCACGCGGTCTGCACGTCCAGCACGAACGCTGGTCCAACTGAGGCGCCAGGTGGAAATGGCATGGCAAGCCGTTCCACAGGACTACATCCAGCATCTCTACGATCGTCTCCATGGGAGAATAGCAGCCTGCATTGCTGCGAAAGGTGGATATACACTGTACTAGTGCATGCTCTGTTGCCTGTGTCTATGTGCCTGTGGTTCTGTCAGTGTGATCATGTGATGTATCTGACCCTAGGAATGTGTTAATAAAGTTTCCCCTTCCTGGGACAATGAATTCACGGTGTTCTTATTTCAATTTCCAGGAGTGTATTATTATTATTATTATTATTATTATTATTATCATGTTTAAACAGAACCCCCTATATCGTCGCTTCTTGAAAAAAGTAATGTTAATCAACTTATCGGTATGTAGCTGCCGATGTATGTAGCTGCCGACTGGAGTGGCCGAGCGGTTCTAGGCGCTACAGTCTGGACCAGCGTGACCGCTACGATCGCAGGTTCGAATCCTGCCTAGGACATGGATGTGTGTGATGTCCTTAGGTTAGTTAGGTTTAAGTAGTTCTAAGTTCTAGGGGACTGATGACCTCAGCAGTAAAGTCCCATAGTGCTCAAGGCCATTTGATATGTAACTACAATGGAACCGCTATACGTGCTCGTAGAATTCTAATTACGATTATCTCTGTATTGTAGTATACAAAAAAAGATTTCTTTGTTTGACGCTCTTGTCTTCTTCTTTGTCTTCTGGGTTTGGTTGGTTCTGATGTCCTATCTGACGGTCGCATACAGATCACGGTCTGTAAATAATTATATCACTTACATGCAGTGTCATGATAATTTTTGTTAGATATATTTTCAAATAGCTTGGTAGTATGTGTTTTTTGTTAGTAGCAAAAATTATCATTTACGTAATAATTATATGATGCCTTGGTCATTTTGTATAAGTCTATTGTCGCAGCGACGCGATTGGTGTTAAAAACGATGAAACTATTTTAATAATCATTTAATTGCAGAAAGTATTACAGACAATAATCTAAATAAACGCAGAACGGCGTCTTGTAATATTTTTCATTTCTTTTTGCAGGCCAGAGGTACAGTTTTATTAAAAACAGTTATTTCAGTTGTATACTCTGCCATTGCACATAGGCAGCTATACTGGAGTATCAAGCCTTACAGAGAAAAATGAATAATTAAATGAGTATTATACTTTATTTGCTTATTGCATAATATTAAAGAAAGATAATACAGGATGTCCGAGAAGTGTTTCCCTGATTACATAAATTGGTAACTCAGGCTAGAAGTAAGATACAAATATGAAACTGGTGTCTAATTGTTTACAAACTATCAAAGTTTTTTTCACACATCAGTAAACTTCCACATGAGCACCCTTGGTAGCATGAAGAACATCTAGGCGATATTCAGTTTCCGTCCACACATTAGCCAACATCACTGGAGGGATCGATTCAACGACTGTGGTTATCCGTTGCCCCAAGGTTTCAAGATCTGGTACACGTGTTCGGTAGACTTCGTCCTGGACGTAGCCCCATAAAAAGAAGTCTAATGGGGTTATGTCAGGAGAGCGTGGAGGCGAAACCGTTGGCTCATCGCGACCAATCCAACGCCCAGGAAAGGTCATATCGAGATAGGCACGGACGTCCAAACCCCAGTGGGGCGGTGCACCCCCGATAATTGGATCGTGCAAAAGCGCGCACCAAACATTCACCTTTGGACTGCCTCTGGTGCACTCCATGACCTCGCCAGGGGGTTGCGAACCCCAAATGCGCACATTATGGCGATTCACTACTCCACTGACAAAAAAGGTCGCTCAGTCGGAAAAGGCAATTCGTCTCAGATAACTATCATCGTCCTCAATATGTGATAACATTTCGACCGCAAAGTCATATCGACGTGTACTGTCATTGGGCATCAAGGCCTGAACGATTTGCACTTTGTATGCACGAAACAATAAACGTTCGTGTAAAATGTCATGGAGACAGGTTTTGGCATCTGTAATTCACGTGAGGCCTTGCGCATAGATTTCTTCGGACTTCGCAGAAAAGACTGCCTTACAGCTTCCACCCTGTCTGCTGAGGTTCTTGGTCGACCAGACTTCGGAAGGTCAGCAACCGATCCTGTGTTCTTGAACTTCTCATACCAGGCCTTAATGCTCCTGATATCAGGTGGATTCCTTCCAAATGTTGTCTGGAAGTGTCTCTGCACTGTGATTGGTGATCGTGTCTCATGGTACCACAGCACACACTGTGCTTTCTCCTGATTGGTTAACGTGGCTTCTTGGGCACTACACCTCATCCACTACTTACGTACTGCAAACCTAAAACAGAAAAAAAAGCTTTGATAGTTGTAAACAATGCGACACATGTTTCATATTTGTATCTTACTTCTTGCCTGAGTTATCAATTTATGTAATCATGGAATCTTGGCGCTTCAGTCTGGAACCGCGTGACCGCTACGGTCGCAGGTTCGAATCCTGCCTATGGGCATGGATGTGTGTGATGTCCTTAGGTTAGTTATGTTTAAGTAGTTCTAAGTTCTACGGGACTGATGACCACAGCAGTTAAGTCCCATAGTGTTCAGAGCCATTCTATACAGTTGTAAGATTGCATTCTCAGAGAAGAAAGCGGAGAAGAGGGTTCGCAGGCCTACATAAACGGGGTGAAACCTCTTCGCAGCGCCGAGACGAGAACGCAGCCAGAGTGGGTGTGCGTGAGGGACGGCTCCCGCCTCATCTCTCGAGAATGTACCCCGCCTACCGGCCGTTGTCTGGCGCTGACGGAGCCCATCGCGAATGCAAACGACGCGAATCTGTCTGCAGGAGAGCTCCATCACCCGAAGCAAATCAGGCTCGGGCAGATGGAGTGCTGCGCTGGCTCCTGCGAGAAGACGAATGGCCCGGCCCAAGACAACAGCGCCCGTTTTGCCGCATATCCTGCGTCGCTGGCCGCTCTCGAGCTGTGTACACACTCAGACAGGACAGGGGAGACCCTGCTGATTTCACATCTCTACGAGGGTGGTTTGATAACACTGGCAAGTTTCCATGAAAGAGCGGGACATCTCTGTTGAGCTCTCGTAGTTGGTGAGCTCGATCATTCCATGGCTCATAAAGAGACTGGGTGGTTTTCGAAATCTGCCTTATGCAAACACAGTTACTTTATTTTTATATTTACCCAGACATGCTACCATACCAATGTGTCATCTTCTGTGGGTCATATTTTTACTTCTTGAAATTACATCACTAACTGATCTGTATAACTATACATCGGTTTTAGTGCTCGTTTTCGTCTATTTGTTGGAAGCATGTCATCTGCAAAATTTTCCGTCCTGTTTCGTGTCCCTGGTTGGTGTCTCAATCACCAGCTGCTTAGCGCATTGCTTTCACTCAGTTTATCACAAATTTCCGCTCACTACTTCACCTCACATACCGTTACACAAAATGTGGCGAAATCTGATCTGCACAGACGCTTCTGACAACACACTGAATGAGAGGTGTCATGTTATTATATAATGGCACCTCTAATTCAGTGTGTTGTCAGAAGCGTCTGTGTAGATCACATTTCGCCATATTTTGTGTAAGTGCATGTGAGGTGAAGTAGTGAGCGGAAATTTGTGATAAACTGAGTGAAAGCAGTGCACTAAACAACAGCTGATTGAGACACCAACCAGGGACACGAAACACGACGGAAAATTTTGCAGATGACATGCTGTCAAAAAATCGACGAAAACGAGCACTAAAATCGATGTAGAATAATACAGTTCATTTAGCGATGTATTTTTAAGAAATAAAAATTTGACCCACAGAAGATGACACATTGGTTGGAAACATGTCTGGGTAAATAAAAATATAAACTAATTGTATTTACATAATGCCGATTTCCAAAACCACTCAGTTTTTAAATCGCAAACACGGAAAAAAGAAAAGATGAGCTTCAAACCTTAGTAAAATGAGTACCATATAGAGAATTTAAACAACATACAGCATAAAGTTCGTTGTTGACAGCCATGTGAGTTCGTCAGTGTGCTGATTCCGACTGAATGTAGAGAAGATCGAGTTTCGTGCTATTATAAACATTTTCATTTGAAGCCGTGGACTGCTGCACAACCGAAACAAGATTGGATGAATTGAACTCTGACGCTCTGCTATAGCTGAAGGTCATATACACTGAATCGCCAAAGAAACTGGTATAGGCATGCATTGGGGTTCTTTGGGGAAGGAGACCAGACAGCGAGGTCATCGGTCTCATCGGATTAGAGAAGGACGGGGAAAGAAGACGGCCGTGCCCTTTCAAAGGAACCATCCCGGCATTTGCCTGGAGCGATTTAGGGAAATCACGGAAAACCTAAATCAGGATGGCCGGACGCGGGATTGAACCGTCGTCCTCCCGAATGCGAGTCCAGTGTATAGGCATGTGTATTCAGATACAGAGTTATGTGAGCAGGCAGAATACAGCGCTGCGATCGGCAACGCCTGTATAAGACAACAAGCGCCTGCGCATTTGTTAGATCGGTTACTGCTGCTGCAATGGCAGGTTATCAAGTTTTAAGTTCGTTTGGACGTGGTGTTATATTCGGCGCACGAGCGATGGGACACAGTATCTGCGAGGTAGCGATGGAGTGGCGATTTTACCTTACGATCATTTCACGAGTGTACCGTGAATATCAGGATTCCGCTTAAATATCAGATCTTCGACACCGCTGCGGCCGGAAAAAAAAAATCCTGTAAGAACGAGACCGATGACAACTAAAGAGAATCGTTTAACGTGGCAGAAGTGCAACGCTTCCTCAGATTGCTGCAGATTTCAATGCTAGGCGGTTAGCAAGAGTCAGCGTGAGAACCATTCAACGAAACATCATCAATGTGGGCTTTCGAAGCTGGTGGCCTTGATAACTGCGCGACACTAAGCTCTACGCCTCGTCTCAACCTATCAACACCGGCATTCGACTGTTGATGACTGAAAATATGTTGCCTGGTCGGACGACTCTCGTTTCAAATTGTATCGAGCGGATGGACGAGTACGCGTGTGGAGACAACCTCATGAGTCCATGGACCCTGCATCTTAGCAGGGGAGTATTCAAGCTGGTGGAGGCTCTGTAATGGCGTGCAGTGTGTGCAGTTGGAGTGATATGGGACCCCAGATGCAACTAGATACGACTCTGACAGATGACACATGGGTAAGCATCCTGTCTGTTCCATTGTGCATTGCAACGAACTTGGGCAATTCCAGCAGGATAATGCGACGCCCCACACGTTCAGAATTGCTACAGAGTGGCTCCAGGAACACTCTTCTGAGTTTAAACACTTCCGCTGTCCCCCAGACTTTCCAGACACGAATATTATTGAGCATATTTGTGATACCCTCCACCGTGCTATTCAGAAGATATCTCCACACCCTCCTACTCTTAGGGATTTATGGACAGCCCTGCAGGATTCATGGTGTCAGTTCCCTCCACCACTACTTCAGACATTAGTCGAGTTCACGCCAAGTTGTGCTGCGGCACTTTTGTGTGCCCCCGGAGGCAGGTGTACCAGTTTCTTTGGCTCTTCAGTCAACTTTTGTACACTCCTGGAAATGGAAAAAAGAACACATTGACACCGGTGTGTCAGACCCACCATACTTGCTCCGGACACTGCGAGAGGGCTGTACAAGCAATGATCACACGCACGGCACAGCGGACACACCAGGAACCGCGGTGTTGGCCGTCGAATGGCGCTAGCTGCGCAGCATTTGTGCACCGCCGCCATCAGTGTCAGTCAGTTTGCCGTGGCATACGGATCTCCATCGCAGTCTTTAACACTGGTAGCATGCCGCCACAACGTGGACGTGAACCGTATGTGCAGTTGACCGACTTTGAGCGAGGGCGTATAGTGGGCATGCGGGAGGCCGGGTGGACGTACCGCCGAATTGCTCAACACGTGGGGCGTGAGGTCTCCACAGTACATCGATGTTGTCGCCAGTGGTCGGTGGAAGGTGCACGTGCCCGTCGACCTGGGACCGGACCGCAGCGACCCACGGATGCACGCCAAGACCGTAGGATCCTACGCAGTGCCGTAGGGGACCGCACCGCCACTTCCCAGCAAATTAGGGACACTGTTGCTACTGGGGTATCGGCGAGGACCATTCGCAACCGTCTCCATGAAGCTGGGCTACGGTCCCGCACACCGTTAGGCCGTCTTCCGCTCACGCCCCAACATCGTGCAGCCCGCCTCCAGTGGTGTCGCGACAGGCGTGAATGCAGGGACGAATGGAGACGTGTCGTCTTCAGCGATGAGTCGCTTCTGCCTTGGTGCCAATGATGGTCGTATGCGTGTTTGGCGCCGTGCAGGTGAGCGCCACAATCAGGACTGCATACGACCGAGGCACACAGGGCCAACACCCGGCATCATGGTGTGGGGAGCGATGTCCTACACTGGCCGTACACCACTGGTGATCGTCGAGGGGACACTGAATAGTGCACGGTACATCCAAACCGTCATCGAACCCATCGTTCCACCATTCCTAGACCGGCAAGGGAACTTGCTGTTCCAACAGGACAATGCACGTCCGTATGTATCCCGTGCCACCCAACGTGCTCTAGAAGGTGTAAGTCAACTACCCTGGCCAGCAAGATCTCCGGATCTGTCCCCCATTGAACATGTTTGGGACTGGATGAAGCGTCGTCTCACGCGGTCTGCACATCCAGCACGAACGCTGGTCCAACTGAGGCGCCAGGTGGAAATGGCATGGCAAGCCGTTCCACAGGACTACATCCAACATCTCTACGATCGTCTCCATGGGAGAATAGCAGCGTGCATTGCTGCGAAAGGTGGATATACACTGTACTAGTGCCGACATTGTGCATGCTCTGTTGCCTGTGTCTATGTGCCTGTGGTTCTGTCAGTGTGATCATGTGATGTATCTGACCCCAGGAATGTGTCAATAAAGTTTCCCCTTCCTGGGACAATGAATTCTCGGAGTTCTTATTTCAATTTCCAGGAGTGTATTATTGAATTTAAACGAGGTTGGACAGTCACTGAAGCCGAAGCTTCGTCCGTTAAATTGAGGTGACCAAAAAGGAGTCATTTGACAAAATCCATGAGATGGTAATGAAAGACCGCTGAATAAATGTTGGTGAGATTCCTGAGACTGTAGGCATCTCAACTGAACTAGTGTATAATATCCTGCACGGTGAATTAATACCTAGGTTAGCATGCGAAAAATATCCTCTTTCACCACGATTATGTACCATCTGACAGATCAGCAATAACAGTAGCAACGGTTGAATAATTAATTCCTCATCCATCCTACACACTGGGCTTAACCACAAATGGTGTCGTCCTATTCCCTAACCTGAAACTTTTGGTTGCTGGTAAGAAATGTTCATCTTATTTAGAAAGTCATTGTTTTACAGATTTTGACAGGACCAATTTTTTCTATGGGATGAATAAGCTGGAGGATGGCTGAGCCAAATGAGACAATGTGCAGAAGTAATGCGAGTTGCTTGCGAAACACCCATTTTTTTTTTCTTTTTAAACGGACTTACCAAACCACCTTCGTATTACTAAACGGCCACTCAGTCATTCAGGGCCATTGGCTGGGTACCTTCCTAATGGCTTACAGGAGCAACCAAAATTACTTTTTCAGTATTTAGTATCATTGCTGACTGAATTGAAAAAGCTAAGCTGCTGTCCTAATCTACTCATTAAAAGTTATAAGAGGTATAATTTTGTATGAAAGGTTTCATGCAGTAAGGCCAAGTATGAAAGTTAGAAACGATATTTGAGGGCCTGGTAAGGAGTCATGTCTCCGAAATTATAATGTGAAAGTTTTTAAAGCTTTTTACATAAAACGCCGGCCGGTGTGGCCTTGCGGTTCTAGGCGCTTCAGTCTGGAACCGCGTGACCGCTACGGTCGCAGGTTCGAATCCTGCCTCGGGCATGGATGTGTGTGGTGTCCTTAGGTTAGTTAGGTTTAATTAGTTCTAAGTTCTAGGCGACTGATGACCTCAGAAGTTAAGTCGCATAGTGCTCAGTGCCATTTGAACCATTTACATAAAACAAGCGCGATTTGCATTCAACTTCTTTATTCTTCAAGTCCACATATTTGCAGCTTCTGCCCCTAAAAGGCTCCGCATTTTGCCAGCGTCAACAAAGTTAGTCATTCTATAGTGACGGTATCTAAAAACTGATCTCTCGTTGGGAGAAACGTGTTCGTCGCCAAGTTGAATGTGTTGAGAAATATGTATGTGGACATGGAGAATACAGGTGCAGAACGTTAATAATGATCTTTTAAAGAAAAGCTTTAACAGTTTTCACGGAAAAAATTTGTACGCACTTCCTTTCAACACGCCATTCTTCGGCACGAAGCAACATAGCTCATAGCGCGAATTACTCTGACTATATTCATCCACCATTTGAAAATGTGATCACTTTGCGACTTCATACCAAGTTTACATATAATTTCAAACCTTTTCGAAGCTTTTTAACACTGACATTCCCGACAAAAGAAAAATCACAGACTACATTTTCCCTTTCCATTTAGTAGAACTGCCCTCACAGGGAAGACGTTTTAATTTATTACATTTGGCAAACGGTATACACATATAACGCTGAAATAACCTGGAAAGTCATATCACAGTACGACACATGGCTCGGGTTGCATGACATGATACTTCGAGATGCGCAAAAAATTACGTTTCCTTAAAATAGCTTACTATCTTCACAATATCCGAGCCCACATTCCCTCATTTGCATTGTAATCAGACGCTTGATGGTGTTTTCGAAAAGGAAGTTACTTTCTTCAAAGAATCGTGTGAACGGGGTTAGAAGTCTCTCTCTCTCTCTCTCTCTCTCCATGAGGCCTGGATTTAAAACATGAGATGGAGAGACTGCAGACGATATAGAATATCTACTCTACCCATTGTATCAAAGATAACTATCGGTACCTCTCGGTATCGATTCGTTTCTTTCGATACTTTAGATTCTTTTGTGAGTACGACACTTTTTCCGTTGGCTACCGCGTCCCCACAAACAACGATTTTTAAAAATATACGAATGTAGTTGTAGAAGACAGATTACTACAGTCACCAATAGGTGTGATTTGGTCCCTACAAGTTGGGGACACCTAATAGAACACATGATGTTTAGAAGCCTTTCAGGAACGTCAGCTGCTCCATTTTGGGCAACGATGCTTCTGAAAGCTTAATTTAAAAGGACTGTAGGAAACTCATCGACACAATTTCCCCATCAACTCGCTCGTAGCCCCGCGAACTCGGCTGAAGGTTCGGCCCTCAGGGAACCGCACTGTGTCTCAGTCTGTCCTCCGCCATCTCCTCTCGCTGCTGACGGCCTGGTCTAAATGAAGTTATCTTCAGAAGTTAATTAACTTGTACGAGTATGTACCTGTGACGTCTGCAGAACAAGGGCGCCTCCCACCGCTCCAAATTAATGGATTTTCTGTGACCTCGGCAGTTTCTTGCCCTTTCTTCTGCCTACCGACCCCCTCCGCACCACTTTTTCTTTTATTTCCCGCCCTTTCTGTGGCCATTCTTCGACTCTGAAGTGGTCGCGATATTAGCTGCTGTATCGCAGTCGTAGGGGAGGTTTATTACCGGCCAACACAAAAGGCACAATCCTGCTATATGAATCTATAGAGTGTAGGGCGAGGGGGGGAGGGGAGGTAGGGGGATGGGGAAAGAAGATCTTTGGGGAAGACGTTTAAAATGAAACCCGTAGGAAGGAATTGTGAAACCGTATCACGCTGTAGCGAGTTCTGCCATATGGTCAGACCCCACCATACAGAGACGCGTTCTTCACATTCGCAGTCTACGTTCTAATACGTAAAGTTGGGTTGCGTCAAAAGTGCCAAGAAATTTAAAGTTTTTAGCCGGTGTATTGGTCTTCAGCGAGAAAATTATACACGAGGTTGAGAATCAAAAAGTGCTTGCTCTGAGGTAAACAACTAAAGTACAGAAATGCATATTTAGTTTCTTATTAACAAGAAAACCTACTCCTGACATCAAAAATTTAAGCTGAGAGTTAGTGTAAGGGAAACTGAAGGATTTGTTGGATAACGATCAGTCTAGTTTTAGGGAGTGTGCATCGGAGTGGTAGTTCTGATGTGGAGGTGGAACGGAAAGCAAAACCTCAGAGAAATCATGTCACATTAATAGGATTTGTTAACCTAAAAAAAGGACTTAAAGAGTGTAAAATGATGCAAGATGTCTTACATTCTCAGGAAAATAGGCGTAAGCTGCGGGAAAAGACGGGCATAAATGTAGATATTGAGGACGTTGTACACAACAACATTACAACAGCATTTACGGTATTTATAGACATTATTTAGAAATACCTTCTCTGACGTCTCCTCGGTCTTCGAAAAACACAAAAAAATGTGCACAGAATAATCTGAATTTTCGCAAACTGCGAGCTGGTTGCGAATCGAACAGTTACCTTGGAAGTGAACAATAAATTTACGAGGGCTGTTCGGAAAGTAAGGAACGATCGGTCGCAAAATGGAAACCACAGTGAAAGTCCGATGAAGTTTTGCACAGGTATGTTGGGCAGGTATGCCCGCCGATCGCATTACGTCTTTCTTTTTAGTTCTGAGCACACAGGGAGCAAATAAAGAGGCCTAGAACAACAGTGTCTCCCGTGAAGTACAAGAGCCTGGTGAGAAATTTCGCCTGAAGCTATTCAGCCAATATTACATAACTGTCATGCGTTTCCTTCTTCAAGACAATTCTCAGCCGCATTCAGCAGGGGCAATGAAGATGCTTCTGCATCGTTTCCAGTTGGAAGCGTTTGATTACCCCCAATACATCCCGTAATTGTCTACCTCTGAGTTTCATCTCTGCTCACACGAACCGCTGGCTATTAGGACAACATTTTGACACAGACAACGAGCTGTAGGCCAGGGTAGAGAATTGGCGGAAAGCACTGTCGGCTGCCTTCTATAACGAGGGTATTGGAAACTTGGTGCAACGCTACGACAAACGTCCAAGTCGGGTCAGCGACTATGGAGATAAGTAGCTGGAAGTTGTTACTAATAGTTGCAAATAAAACAGTTTTGATTTTCATTGCGGTTTCCATTTCGCGACCTATCTTCCTTAATTTCCGAATAGACCTCGTGTTTATTTCTGTCTGTGGTCAAAACTGTTAGGTCCCTATACTACCAGTTTCTATCAACAATGACCGTTTCTAGATCTGCAATAATACATGAGTAAACCACAAATATAACTATTTGAACTTTTTGCAGCTTAAAACATTAAAGTAATATCGTCCACGTAAATGAAATATCGTACATATATTATTGCATTTTGTTATTGAAAAGACTTACACTACTGGTAAGCCTAGTACAGAATTTACCGACTATATTCTTCTTCTTATTCCATATCGCACAATTACTCGTATATGACTGAAGAATATGTATACACTTACACTAGCGACATCTGGCTGGGAAGCTTGCGACACAAACATTTTGTTTTTCTTGATGCAATAATTTACCAACAGCCTTATGTATTGTGGAAATTAATTTTATGAACTTCTATGTGCTACCAGTTTCGGCATTACATTGATGTCATCTTCAGGCTCCACTCGTCATAGTCGTAAAATCGCTATACGCGGAAGGAGCCATATAACTGGATCCGTGAATCAATCGTTCTGCAACAGCTTTTGGTGGCCTGAAGAGGGCATCAATGTAATGCCGAAACTGGTAGCACATAGAAGTTCATAAAATAAAATAAATTTCTACAATACATACGGCTGTTGGTAAATTATTGCATGCCAGCCGTTGTCCCACGATCCATAATGGATCAACGAAGGTCAAACATTTTGTGGCTACTGCGTGCCAGTATGTATTGACCACCAGCTCTGTTAACAAAGTGACTCAAGTGTATAAGATGTTTCATTTATGTGTGACGATGCTCATTTGATTTTGTGTTTATTCTTTGACTATTCCACTATGGTTCCATTATCTTAGGACATGTCATATTTAAAGCACGTAATTTTTACATGTATGTAAGTAATAATTTTCATTAAGGCCGATTTTATTGTTGTAAGTTGTAGACAATCCACTAGTTTTATTTGAGTGTTTGTCATAATTTGCTGCAGATCTGAAGATGGTCATTGGTGACCGAAACTGGTAGTCTGAGAACCTAACTAACAAGTTTGCGATCACAGCTGTGAAATAGATAAATTTACTCTAAAGTGAAATATAGCTGTACTTTATCGTAGGGGTAAAATCTTTAACATTTACACATAGATGTGTTTTATTGCTGTGCTGTAGGCAAGAAAAACAGAGATACTTCACACTATCGGTGAATGTGATCGATCCGGCAATGTACATATCGACACTGTACAGAGATTCAGTTAGAAAGAAATTCTAGTTAGCGTTTATCAAATCAATTGGCTACTATTGACGACTCGAAGCTGAGGACACTAAAATTTATAGGACTCCCATTGTGCAGTACGTCAGAGAAAAAGCCTGCGCGAATAAAGCGGTCGTATTGTGTGAAAGGTACTCAGCTCTCTTTGAACAATAAAAAGAAAGAAAGAGAGAGAGAGAGAGAGTGAGTGCGAGGGAGACAGAGAGAGAGAGAGAAAGTGGTGAAAGTAACGTGGCAGAGGTTTTTATGCTCAAGTTATGTTAAATGGAGCGTCATCCGCTCCTTTTGTTCCCCACATAACGCGCACAAACCTCGCGTAGAGAATAATGTGCTGGATTAGGGCGAGAAATCAACAAGTGAGACGTAAAAAGCTGCGTGCGGTAATGGGGGGAACATGCGTGACTCTGAATGCACTGCGTTCAGAGTGTTAGTGTCTGTGTGTGTGTGTGTGTGTGTGTGTGTGTGTGTGTGTGTGTGTGTGTTTGTGAGCGTAAGGGGGGGGGGGGGGTGGAATACTCGCGGTACTCCCCTCGTGCACCGATTTTACAGGAGGCACTAAATTCCGCCACGCTAAGGTCTCCATTTAATCAGCTTTGAATTACTGCGCGGTTCTGTGCGGATGCACTCCGTATTAAAACGCGTACCGTACGGTTCACTTCGGTTTCGCATTTAATGTACTTTTTATCTCTAATTTCCATGCGGATTTTGCAATGCCCTAGGTGGCAGTCTTAAATAAGTCGGATTTAAGTACCTAAATTTTAGGAAATAATGAAGGTAACGCGCTAAATATTATATAGATACGACATTCAAGCACAATTATGAAATTATTAAGTTGATGCACAAGCTGGTAGAGTTCCTGTTTGGCATTCCAATTATTATGGGTTTCCTTATCCATTGCCATAATTTAGTAATAATTCACTGTTGTTATCTGTTTACATATTGCCATTTTGTCATTTGGAAATAGTGAATGGAGCTGTGGATGCTAGAAAGTGGAATGCCATGTGGAGAAATAGAAACATTTCCGTCATATTTTCCTTTTTGAGTTCAGTAGGGTGTGACGGTAGCGGACGCAGCCAGTAACATTTGCTAATAATTGGCAACCAATGCTGTACAATCGCAATAAAGTCAAGTGATTTTCAATTGAATCTTTTATAAGAACATGTTAAGCGTTTCGGGATTACACCCATTTTCAGACGTCACAAAATTCAACTCTCTGTTTCATGACTGCTCATGTCGCAGTTATAGTCAAATGTTATTTGACACTTACTTCGAGTTGTCAAGGCTGTATGCCTGGCTGGTCAGGAAGGAGTTGAAGTTAGTGACGTCTGAAGATGAGTGTTATCCCGAAACGCGTAACAAGTTCTAATAAAAGATTCAACTGAACATCTCATGACTTTATTGCTATTGTACAACACTGGTTGCCAATTATTAACATAAAAATATTCGCAGGACTCAGAAGGGATTTTATGCCATGTATATCAGTAACATTTGCGCCGTATAAGGGGATGATGACATTGGACACAGCAAGACAAGAGATCATTGTGACATTAGTGGCTCTCCACGTTCAGGAATTCCTTCGGGATTTAATGAAGATCGTTTAAACGCAATAATTCACAACGATCAACGTCAGTGTATTCGGTTACTGCAAATATGATGAACAGTGGACATTCCGGCACGTAGGCCTCAACAGCACGGGCCTGGTTCGTGCACCAATGTTGACATGTTCATTGGCGACGAAGGCTGGAATCTGCACGAGACTACCACCAGTGTATGACCACTGAGTGGCGACAGGTGGCCTGTTCACGTGAATCATTGTTAATGTTCGATCGGACAGGTGATCGTTGATGTGTACGGCGTTATAAGTCTGCAAGCAAACACCCCGTAACAATCGAGAGAGCATTATGGTCTGGGCAGTGTTCTCTGGGTATTCCCTGCGTGATCGCGTCACTCTAGAAGGCACAATGGCTCAACACAAGAGTGCATCTATCCATGTGGACAATGTCCACTCCCACATGCACTTTGTTTTTCCTGAGCGTGATGGCATCTTCCAGCAGGACAACGCAATGTGTCACGCAGTTCGCTGTGTACGTGCGTGGTTCGAAGAGCACCAGACTGCGATTACTGTATTCCGCTTGTCACAAAACTAACCGGATTTAAACCGAATCGAGAATCTGTGGGACCATTTCGAGCGGGCTGTTCGAACCATGCATCCCCAACCGAGAAACGTAGCACAGCTGGTCACAGCATATATCCATAACAGTGTAAATGCCTTCACAAACTTCATTGACTCTCTTCTTGCACATGTCGCAAGAAGACCGTGCTGTGCCTTTTGTCAGATGGTCACCTTAATGTGATTGAGCAATTTATAAGTGGGACCTCACAGAGAACTAAGAATACAAAGGTGAGGAAAGGTACCAGAATAAAGTTCTACAAAAGAATGGTCATACTATGCACGCTTTAAAGTAGTCAGAGTTGGACAACAACAGGTGTAAATAAAGAAGACAAGTTATGGAAATGATGTTATGAAGTAGAATGGTGGTTCTGAGCACTATGGCACTTAACATCTGTGGTCATCAGTCCCCTAGAACTTAGAACTACTTAACCCGAACTAACCTAAGGACATCACACACATCCATGCCCGAGGCAGGATTCGAACCTGCGACCGTAGCAGTCACGCGGTTCCGGACTCAGCGCCTAGAAGCGCTAGACCACCGCGGCCGGCTATTAAGTAGACCAGCTTGCTATAACTGATATGATAAATACTATGAAAATCGGATAATAGCTACGACTTGTATAAGTATAAACGAAGAAAAACGAGGAGTATAGGAAGAAAGGGAGAAATAAAATGGCAAGAATGAATAAAAATAGGATGCCCAATATAGTGATGAGTTGGAAACAATACAGGAAAAATAGAAATGTAAATGTAGAAAGAGTTGGAGAGATCCAATAGAGACTAGCCACAAACAAGAGAGGCAATGAACTTGAGAACGTAACAGAAGAATTCTCAACACCTGAAAGGAAATGAAGAAAAAGAAGGCTAAGAAGAAGTGTAAAAATTCTTTGCTGAAATAGACACAAATATTTGGTGTAGAAAAAAAAACTGTACGCTTTCTGTTAGCGCACTTTCCAATGATTAATCTATGTGAGTAATTTTTCGGCTTTTGTATATTAAAATCGCAGCATCAGGAAGCATAGAAAATACCGACATTTTACGTATTGCACGTGCGCACTATAGTAGAAATTATGTATGATAAAAGTTGAGAGTGATTTGGGTGTGAAGTTAACTATGCTGCGCTTCCAACTCTGGCAGTAACAACGGCTCCTGCTCAGTTGGGCGTAAAATGAAAACTGACCTTAAGTGGCAGATAAGAGTACCTCATTCTGTGCGGACTCATCTCTGTCCCGGAGATCAACAAGCGTAGTGGCTGGCCAGAGGGGCGTGCCAGTCACTCGTTCTCACTGGTTTAGTGGTGAGGACACCAAGGCAAAAAAAAAAAGATTTTTGCATTACCTTTCTTAATATAGCAAACGCCCTTAACAAGTCGGCAACGTAACGACTGATGCCCAATTAGAGATCAGAAATGAGATCTGTATACTCAATCTAATACCTCCAGCCAGTCCTATGACGTACTGCCCGAACTCGCTGTCTCATTCCTTCTATATAAGCAACCAGTGTGAAAAAAATTTCCGTCATTAGATTGGAAACTGTAATTCTTTTTTTTCGCGTAATCATGATTTCGGCTTCATGCCATTCTCAAGTGTAAGTTGAAATGTCACATAATGTGACCGCTGCCTACAAATTATGGCTCGGAGGAACCCTGACAGCAACGCCAACATGTTGAATAAAGCTTTTTGTGCAGCCAGAGGACGTCGTCTTACGACTCAAACTGTGCGCAATAGGCTGTATAATGCGCAACTTCACTCCCGGCGTCCATGGCGACCTTTGCAACCACGATACCACGCAGCGCGGCACAGATGGGCCCAACAACATGCCGAATGGACCGCTCAGGATTGGCATCACGTTCTCTTCACCGATGAGTGTCGCATATGCCTTCAACCAGACAACCGTCGGAGACTTGTTTGATGGCAACCCGGTCAGGCTGAACGTCTTAGACGCACTGTCCAGCGAGTGCAGCAAGGTGGAGGTTCCCTGCAGTTTTGGGGTGGCACTGTGTGGGGCCGACGCACGCCGCTGATGGTCATCGAAGGTGCCGTAACGGCTGTACGATACGTGAATGCCATTCTCCGACCGATAGTGCAACCATATAGGCAGTATACTGGGGAGGCATTCATGGACGACAATTCGCGCCCCCATCGTGCACATTTTGTGAATGACTTCCTTTAGGATAACGACATCACTCGACTAGAGTGGCCAGCATGTTCTCCGGGCATGAAACCTATCGAACATGGGTGGGATAGAATGGAAATTGATATTTATGGACGACGTGACCCACCAAGCACTCTGATGTACGTACGCCGAATCGCCGTTGAGCAGTGGAACAATCTGGACATACACTGCTGGCCACCGTAAATGCAACACCAAGAAAGGCAAGAGGTAGCACAACAAAATTTATTTTGTAGATAACATGTTGACCAAGTATCAAATGATTACGTTTACAGACGTCTGTGACATGTGGTTCCTGCCAGAATCAGTAGCCAGAGTAACCGCCATTGTTGGAGATCACCGCTGCCACACGTCTCGGCATTGAGTCAAAGAGACGTTGGATGTGTTCCTGGGGTACAGCAGCCCAAGCAGCTTCCACACGTTGCCAAAGATCATCTGGTGTGGCAGCTGGGGATGTAATCTGGGTCACTCGTTGAGCAACCATGGACCACATGTTTTCTATCGGCGAAAGATCCGGAGAGCGAGCCGGCCAGGGAAGCAATTCAATCTGGTTATTGACGAAGAACCTTTGGACAATGCGTGCCACGTGTGGTCGCGCATTATCCTGTTGAAATATGGCTGTGGCCGAGCCCTAAAGGTAAGGAAGGACAACTGGCTCCAGCACCTCGGGTATGTAGCGCCGGCTATTTAAAGTACCGGCAATGAGTACTAGAGGCGTGCGAGAGTAATATCCAATACCGCCCCATACCATAATACCCGGTGCAAGACCAGTGTGGCGGTGCATAATGCAGCTGTCCAGCATCCTCTCTCCACGATGTCTCCACACTCGAATCCGACCATAGTGGTGCTGCAGCCAAAAGCGTGCCTCGTCAGTAAAGTCAACGTCATCCCATTCTGCTGTCCACATCCGTCTGTCATCACACCATTGGCGACGGAGACGTCTGTGGTTCTGCGTCAATGGTAGACGAAGCAATGGGCGTCTTGCGGACAGACCACTCTGCTGTAAACGGCGTCGAATGTTACGCGCAGACACTGGATGATGCGTTACAGACGCAATGTGCTGTGCTATGGTTCGGGATGTCACCGAGCGATCCGTCACTGCCATGCGCACAATTTGCCTATCAGCACGTGCAGTGGCGCACCGAGGTGAATGCGATCGACCACGTCGGTCCGTCGCATCCTCTTGCATCCAACGGTCACATATCCGCATTACAGTTGTTTGGTTTCGTCCAACACGACTAGCGATTTCTCTGTATGATAATCCACAATCTCGGTAAGCCACTATCCTTCCTCTGTCGGATACTTCATCAAACGATGTTCGCTGCTGTCTACGAGGCATAACTGATCGTCTTGTGAAACAACCACAAGGTAAACACACGTGCCGAACGTACACTCGTCGAAATCGCCGAGCCTTAAATGGCGCTATGAGGTGGCGCCACAGGCGCACGTGATGTGCGTCTGCGCTGAAATTCTAATCAGTTGCATATCTCATCGCTGCAAACCCATGGTGTAAATTTCACTTGATTCGGATGCTTCCTTCAGGGTGTTGCATTTACGGTGGCCAGCAGTGTACAATGCCTTGTGGATAGTATGCCACAATGAATACAGGCATGCATCAATGGAAGAGGATGTGCTACTGGGTATTAGAGGTATCAGTGTGTACAGCAATCTGGACCACCATCTGTGAAGGTCTCTCTGTATGCATGCAATGTGTGGTTTTCATGAGCAATAAAAAGGGCGGGAATGGTATTATGTTGATCTATGTTCCAATTTTCTGTACAGGTTCCGCAACTCTCGGAGCCGAGGTGATGCAAACCAGCTCCAGAAATATGACATAAGGATGAAATGCAACTTTAAATGGTGATTGATTGTTAAAATAAAGTTATAACACTCTTCGAAAAATTTATAGAATCGAGTGATACGCTAGACCACACAACTCGCTAGTAGCCCAAAAACGCAAGTAACTGCTACCAAAATAATACAGAAGCAGTCCCCCTGTAACGTGCGCGTGTGCGGCACACAATACTCGTTAAAGCCTGTACTATGGTAAGTTAGCGGGATTCATCTTGTGAGAAAGGATTTTTGTATACATATCAACCGCGTGTACCTGAATGGTGGCAAATCAGACTTACACCCACTCTGTAATAACAATGATCCGTCAAGTAAGTCCAAAATGCAATTACACGTCAAGATGGACCGAAAGCAACACTGAAGATGCTACCAATTTGATAATAATACGGTCGCCAGCCTAATTAGGCAGTAACTGAGTTTCTTCCCTGTACGAGTTGGTGTATATTCATGAACAACAAAGCGTAGTAACTCTGCATAATACAGTAAAATTTTAGAACCAGAAAATCTATTGAACTGATAGTTTCACGTTCTGTACTGATATGAAAAAACCATGAATACATAACACTACACTATAATGGATACTACAAAACTTCGTACTGTCTATTGATCTGATTAAAATCGGGCATAGGTTACCCTAGAAATAGCACTTTCGAGCCACTCACAAAATGTCAATTTTGATAAAGATAAAACACTGATAAATTTTGACTTTTATATTGACTTTAACTTTTGCTGATCAGACCAATTTAGATCACTTCAGAATTCAAATGAAAAAAAGGGGGGGGGGGGTCCTGAAACTGTTATGATCACTGTATTAAAAAATTTGATCACTGAAATTATTTTGCGTTCAAGATTTCCAGTATATGAGTTACTACTCTTTTCATCTTATCTACTGCTCATTTAAATACCTTTATATATGTCTCGAAATAATTAAACTCCATTACTATATCAATATTAAAGTTATCTTTCAACTCCGTTAGAACTTCGTTATTCATTTACTGGTTCATTAACAAAACACGATTCTAACATAGCTAGGTCTGCAAGTAATTATTATTAACACAAAATTTAATTTTTCATATCGGGACACTCAGATTGCACAACATTTGGAAAGGACCCTGTCTAGGTTAGTTGTGAGGATAATTAAATGATGGGAAAGTTCTGGTAAAATTTAGGTTATTATTGAACTGTTCACTCTCTGCTCCATACGAATACAGTACTAAAAGTTTCAATCTACTTGTATCGATGCGGCGGTTGGCGGGCACAGGGCACAGAGCACACATACAACCACAGCTATGGTTGGTTGGTTGGTTGGTTTGGGGAAGGAGACCAGACAGCGTGGTCATCGGTCTCATCGGATTAGGGAAGGATGGGGAAGGAAGTCGGCCGTGCCCTTTCAGAGGAACCATCCCGGCATTTGCCTGGAGTGATTTAGGGAAATCACAGAAAACCTAAATCAGGATGGCCGGACGCGGGATTGAACCGTCGTCCTCCCGAATGTGAGTCGAGTGCCTAACCACTGCGCCACCTCGCTCGGTGCCACAGCTATGGCTCTTGACGTATCAGCACTTTATTTCTTCTTAGCGTCGTAATACTTTTCCATTTAGTGCCTATGGAATTTAGCCATGCTGTGTGGGCGTTGGAACAGCGTACCCGAGGCTCAGTGAAACTACGTCTTCCAGGAGAGTCTCCTCGCTCCAGAATATGTTGCTCAGACCAGTGCCAAACTCCAACTACTACTGCTGAGCCCGTTGTGCCGTGCAGCGCCCGCGCGCATTTTCCCGCGCTCGCCTGCCATCCACCTTTTACCGCTCCCTTACAGACAGGGTATTCACCCGAGGTTTTGCATTCTACATGTCCTAACACATTGCCTACGTATGGACCAGACGCAAAGTTACAATTTTAAACATCTTACAACAGTCTCAACATTTGTTACATTTCAATTCTATTACAATATTACTTGACATTTGACATAAACATTAATATTCACAGTGAAACTTGTTTACAGTTTTCTTAAGTTAATGACATGAAACAAAAAAGAAATGAAATCAGAACATCAATTACACAAGTTTATCGAAAATTCAGATGGGAATAATTACTTATATGTCGTATATTACAGAGTCGTTGTTGTTACACCCCTTTAATCACACGGATAAAGCAGAGAGAATGCGCTACACCCAGTTTTTGTTTGATGCAGCACATATTTATTCTCAGGATGGAGGCGGAGAAAACAAGAATACACTCTGTGGTTGGCACTGGACGAAATTTCGTCTAGTCAGTTAGTTCACAGACACAAGATCGTGAACTAATCCTGCATACTAACAATAAGTCACGATTTAGCCTTAAATTCCTGCATGGTCCAGTAAGAGAAAACGAGTTGACTTGCGGGAAGTGACGGCAGCGCCACAGTTGCCAGTCTGTACGGTACTCGCAGACCTACAGCGTGAACCAAGGGAGTCCGATAACGCTGATGTAGCAGTGGCCCCTTGATTTGTGACGTATGCAACCCTTAACATTTGAATCATACTCCATTTATGATCTCTGCTGTCCATGTTACCGGTTGCGAAAACTGGAGATGACTTAGCTGTGCCCATATGACCTGTACATCTACATACATACTCCACAGCGCACCGTGGTGTGTGGCGGAAGCTACCCTGTACCATTATTAGAATATTTCCTTACCAGTTTCATTTTAAAGAAGAACGAGAGAAAAACGACTATCTATATACCTCCGTATGAGCCCTAATTTTTCTTATCTTCGCTGGACGTTCGATACAAATAAAAGACAACCGCTATAAAGGCAGCATGAATCTACATTTTACAGATACTAAAATGATTGACTGCCCCTCCTCAATAGGAAAACAGAGAAGGAATTTAATGAGACTGACGAACGCAGTCTGGCAACGTTCGTTCTCCTCCGATCATCGAGAAACGGATACGTCCGTGACTATGCTGTACAGAAGTCTTTTTATATAGGATTACCTGCGTACGACGACTGTTGTACTAATTTGAAACTTGAAATAGGTTTAACGCTGCGTTTTTTCTTTTTCCGGTGCGTCAAACATTCCATCATTTATTGGGAGAGCACCCGGTATATTAGTCCGCAGCTCGTGGTCGTGCGGTAGCGTTCTCGCTTCCCGCGCCCGGGTCCCCGGGTTCGATTCCCAGCTGGGTCAGGGATTTTCTCTGCCTCGTGATGACTGGGTGTTGTGTGCTGTCCTTAGGTTAGTTAGGTTTAAGTAGTTCTAAGTTCTAGGGGACTGATGACCATAAATGTTAAGTCCGGTATATTACACTCCTGGAAATTAAAATAAGAACACCGTGAATTCATTGTCCCAGGAAGGGGAAACTTTATTGACACATTCCTGGGGTCAGATACATCACATGATCACACTGACAGAACCACAGGCACATAGACACAGGCAACAGAGCATGCACAATGTCGGCACTAGTACAGTGTATATCCACCTTTCGCAGCAATGCAGGCTGCTATTCTCCCATGGAGACGATCGTAGAGATGCTGGATGTAGTCATGTGGAACGGCTTGCCATGCCATTTCCACCTGGCGCCTCAGTTGGACCAGCGTTCGTGCTGGACGTGCAGACCGCGTGAGACGACGCTTCATCCAGTCCCAAACATGCTCAATGGGGGACAGATCCGGAGATCTTGCTGGCCAGGGTAGTTGACTTACACCTTCTAGAGCACGTTGGGTGGCACGGGATACATGCGGACGTGCATTGTCCTGTTGGAACAGCAAGTTCCCTTGCCGGTCTAGGAATGGTAGAACGATGGGTTCGATGACGGTTTGGATGTACCGTGCACTATTCAGTGTCCCCTCGACGATCACCAGTGGTGTACGGCCAGTGTAGGAGATCGCTCCCCACACCATGATGCCGGGTGTTGGCCCTGTGTGCCTCGGTCGTATGCAGTCCTGATTGTGGCGCTCACCTGCACGGCGCCAAACACGCATACGACCATCATTGGCACCAAGGCAGAAGCGACTCTCATCGCTGAAGACGACACGTCTCCATTCGTCCCTCCATTCACGCCTGTCGCGACACCACTGGAGGCAGGCTGCACGATGTTGGGGCGTGAGCGGAAGACGGCCTAACGTTGTGCGGGACCGTAGCCCAGCTTCATGGAGATGGTTGCGAATGGTCCTCGCCGATACCCCAGGAGCAACAGTGTCCCTAATTTACTGGGAAGTGGCGGTGCGGTCCCCTACGGCACTGCGTAGGTTCCTACGGTCTTGGCGTGCATCCGTGCGTCGCTGCGGTCCGGTCCCAGGTCGACGGGCACGTGCACCTTCCGCCGACCACTGGCGACAACATCGATGTACTGTGGAGACCTCACGCCCCACGTGTTGAGCAATTCGGCGGTACGTCCACCCGGCCTCCCGCATGCCCACTATACGCCCTCGCTCAAAGTCCGTCAACTGCACATACGGTTCACGTCCACGCTGTCGCGGCATGCTACCAGTGTTAAAGACTGCGATGGAGCTCCGTATGCCACGGCAAACTGGCTGACACTGACGGCGGCGGTGCACAAATGCTGCGCAGCTAGCGCCATTCGACGGCCAACACCGCGGTTCCGGGTGTATCCGCTGTGCCGTGCGTGTGAGCATTGCTTGTACAGCCCTCTCGCAGTGTCCGGAGCAAGTATGGTGCGTCTGACACACCGGTGTCAATGTGTTCTTTTTTCCATTTCCAGGAGTGTATATAACTTGTGTACCAATATTTCGGTTGACAGTCGATCAGCCCTTCTCAACCTGAGGCCCTTATAAGACTTTTAACG
Organism: Schistocerca serialis cubense; assembly: GCF_023864345.2. NCBI lineage: Eukaryota > Metazoa > Arthropoda > Insecta > Orthoptera > Acrididae > Schistocerca > Schistocerca serialis. Next base: position 214,844,918 of record NC_064647.1, on the reverse strand, counting down.
CTCTTTACAGTGTGGACTAAACGCACATGGGTCAAAGATAACACTTTTGGTAACAAAAGTGTCAGTCAGAAAAATGGGAGGTGTACAAGTATGGTGTAATGCCAGGCAGTAGAGATTCAGGACAACGTTTTTTTAGAGAGCACAGACGTGTAATGAAAGATTATCATGATATCGAGCTGGAAACCCTTATCTTGGTTGCGCAGCTTGCCAGCTAATTGTATTTCTACGCTTTCCTTGAACACGGAATCCCAGTAGGACGAGTCTGTGGACATCATTTTAATTGCCTCGTAACCCCTGGAATGGTCAGTGTATAACACTACCACTGCTCTTTATTTACGTTCTGAAACTGTATTTGTGACCAGTTATGATATATAGCAACAGTGCAGTGTTACACCCGGTAAGGAAGTGAAAGTCACAATTACGTAAGTATTTAAACAGTAACAAACAATATTTTACCTACCCACACTGTTCAAAGAATGAAGAAAAAACGGTCGCCAGCCTAATTAGGCATAGAAATGTGTAACATCTCTTTTCAAAGATTAAGATATAAGCAACTTTAACGAAGAACACAGCCTATACTTTTTCACACGAGAGTGCAATGAACTCTGTCACTAGCAGATGTTGACTTTAGAGAAAGTGCTAATAGTTATAGAAGAACAAAGCTATTTGCATGAATACAGCAGATTATGACACACACTGTTGTCTTCAGGTCTTAGTCAAAGTGAATGGTTGCAATAACATTCCTATTAATATCTACTATAAAATTATAAATTGGACATAGATTTAATATCAGTTTCCAAACACTTTTCTACCTGACATGAAATGTGAATAAAGCTCACTGCAAAACTATAAATTGGGCATTGGTTTAGTCTCTCTTTTACCAATTACTTTTCTATCTGACATGGGAATAACAAAAGAGTTCACTAGCAAATTATTTCTCACTGTCCTATGAATAAAAGAAGTTACTGTTATCACAGATAGTGGTCTTTTTGTTAATTGTTATCTAGCACGAGCACAATAGACAAACTGTGGATCCTATTACATTATTAATATGCACTTTCAATACACAAGAGGAGCAAGCACTTAGCAAGAATTAGTATAAAACTTCCCAAAGTTACAGTTCTCAACCTTTACTGCAGTGAGACACAGATTTGACATATTTATAAGATACTGACTCACTTTTTGGAATTTACAACAGGCAGAACTATGATCATTTACTATGCAAAACTTTATAAGCCTCAATTTTAAGAACTTTCAATTTTGAAGTTGACAGCAACTGTCTTAATACCTGTTTGTACTACTTTATTATTTTAAATTTTTCACTTAATTTTTTTTAGCAAGGCCACAAACTTTAAATGAACAGTTTAAATTGCAAAATTACTTTCAGGAAACATTATTTACTTCAACACACTCTTTCGCCACATTAACTTTAACTTTCTTTTTACTGTGTTCAAGAGGCATTAATTAGTAAAACACTGGGATTTAATGTTCGTTCAGTAAAGACACTCGGTAATCACTTTAGGATGGAAAGGATCCTTAGTGGAAATGAGACAGAGGATAAATCAAGGTAAATTTTCATAATTAGTATTTTTGTTTACTTTATAATTGAAAACTAATAAATCATCCACATGAGCTGATCCTTCACTGTACATTTCTACAATTCCTTCGTTTCGTTATAGTGATTGCGCCGCATGGTGGCGAGTGCATGTTGGTTGGTGGATTTGCGGGTGGAAATGCTGGACTCTCGTCATATCTTGGCGGTGATTCCAGAGTAGTTCCAGCTCTTTATCCGTCATCCGAGGCTTTGGCAAATTGGAAAACGGCACGAAAAGCCTCTATCGGCACCAGCGCAATACACAACTTTTACATGAGCAGTTGACAGTTTGGTAGCTCGTCCCCGACTAACTCTTGGTTGCACCTTTTTATCCATGCCAGCCACATTTTGCGCGCGCTGCATGACTCCGTTCCCTTGGGGAACCACAACAGCTTTTATACATATAAATAACTAATAACCCTAAGTGAGTATCAACTTACACACAGTTTAGCAAGATATTTTGAGCAAAACGTATAGTTTGCACATATTTACAATTTTACAAAAAATTATTTAAACAAAATTATTCAATCTTAAAGATAACCAAAGAGAGGATATAAGAAAGACAAAATATGTCATAGTATATTACAGCGTACATATTACACAGATTACACTTCATATAAAAACATAATTAATCAGTAGAGAAATATTAGTCATCTTACTGTAGTGTTAGAAGTGGAAATACAGTGTTCAGTTCTGTAAATACCAACATGTGCCAGCCATTATAACCAGCCAAATACTTCATAAGCCCTGTATTCGCTGACTCTACACTTGCTTTAGAAGTGTAAAGTTTTATGCACGACTGACGTTCTTGTGGAAAACAGTATTACCTTTGGCGCATGTGCGTTTACTCCATCGTGAAATGCCTTAAAAAACTTGCTACTCACATTGAGAACGGATGAAATATTGTCAGGCGAAATATTGAGAAATGACGACGTAGTAATATCCCAGCTACACTCTTCATAAATGATTGAATAAAATTTCAAAATTTTTCCTCTTCCATACCTTCAGGCGTTATTCACGACCGAGCTGTGATATAATTCCATTCTTATGTAAAATACTCTAAAATAGATTTTATTCATATATTTCACGTTTACAAATGCGCGTACTATTTGGTTTATGGAATAAATTACACGTGTAATCTAAATGAAAATGGGTTTTATTCTCCGTAGATTGTTTACTACCTATTTTGCTTTACTTTTTTCGGATCTTATAACACAATAATGAAAATTTAATAACATACTCATCATACATAAAGTAATGCGAAAAGAAGGATGTAGATATAACTCCACCTTGGAATTAACATCTGACTTGGCACCGCTATGTTTGTTGAAAACTGTGTTCCGACAGCCAAACGAATTCATATTTCACTGGCAGCCACATCCTCACAATAACTTCTTTCATAGGTCTCACACTACAAAAATATATTCACCTTCAGTTAAATGTTAGTAGGTGATATCCAGTTTTAAGTTTAGTGGTTATTTTTCCGCTAATTGACCATCACATACTAAATTATTTTTTTCTTTGTTTTTCAGGTACGTTATTTTCTCTGTCGCCTACTGAGAAACCACTCTGTATATTGTAAGTAACCATACTATCCACAAGAAGGATAATGATCTGTCTAGTGCTATTAGCAACGTAAGTAATATGAAAGTGAATATTTCTGGAAATGCACCGTGTAGAGATATGTGCATTTATTTACTCAGTATTTCTAATTACATATCTTTATCTTAATGAAAAAATTGTCTTGCATGATTTAAAAAGACAGGACAGGGCAACAAAGACAAGGGAGCCATGGTTTGCAATTTTTCAACACCCTAGACACCAGCTCTGTAAAAAGGGTCAAAATTTTTGTGTGTAAAGAGAATGAATGCCGTCAGTCGTTTCATAATCGGTGTTTGTGTTTCTTGAAATTAATGATGAATGGCACATGTGACACATATCTTAACGAAGTTCGGTTTTGTGAATAATCAGAACATAAACTACACACGACGAGGAATAGCTGCCTAATTATTTTAGGGAGTGAAACGTTACGAAGTTGAATATTACTATGATGTCATGACAGTGTGAAACATACCTTGACCTATACAATATATCAAATAATCTTCATAACAAATACATCTACTCCGGAAAGACGTGAAACGTGAAATAAAGTTCCAAGTCACCAATTTATTATTATTACTGTTATTGTAATTACTACTGTCATTCGAATTTGTTCAAAGCACAATCAAGGTGAACACATGATCAATAACATATTATTCTTTTGCGTTTTAGATTCCCAATACTTCTTCATTCACACTCTCTTTTTCTTCCCTCTGTCAATGTCCTTTTTCTATTATTTTGTGTTTTGATCTGAAATCCCCTGACTTTTTATATCTGTTCCCTGAACTGGAGCCTCTTTTCTATGCCTTTGTCTGTCATACCCAAAGCCTGTAAAACTTTCTCAACTTCCACAAATGACGACGTTTTAGTTTTGCAGTTTCTGTCAGATTTTGATTAATTTTTTATCTGCCTTTTGTTATACACTCTACTAAAGTTGCCATAAAACGTAAACAATGCACCTACTCCGAATTTGAGCCAAAAATTTTTGAAACTATTCTGCTATCAGCTTTCTCCAAATTATTTAATAGCGTACCTGTGATTATAGTAAGGCGTAAAGATACCCGGTTTTAATCACCAATGTATAATCTCTCTACTTTGTATTAATATATAAGGATGTTTTATTGCGTATGTTATTCGTTAAGTGGAATGTTACATCCATTTTTCGTCGTTTATTTCTGTTAGTTTTCTCTTCCACAGAGTTTGGCTGGACTACTTCTCACACGTATTTGAAGTCTGGAACGTTCTATATTTTGCGCCGCTCGTGGTTTCGACCGCTTGGACCTCGTGGCCACGTCTTGTCGCGACGCTACCGCCGATTCCCAAACGTCATGCCTCCCTCTCGGGCCAGCGAATCCCCCATATATATCGGCAAGCAAAGACCTCCTAAGGACATAACCCACATATACCAACTCTTCCTTACAGATACTGGCAATGGGGCCGCAAGAGGGATAGTCAATACTACACCTGAGCCAGTGGCGCCCACCAATGGCTGCCATTTCCCACCTTGTGTATGTGATACTACCCCATCCGTATATGTGCAGATTGCTGTGCCATGAATTTCTCCCCTCAGTGTACAACAGCTATTGTATTAAACTGCTCAAAAAACACTGGCTGGTGGTAGTCTTCTCCAACGTGTCTTTGTGTCGAATCTGAGTAGCAGTATGTCTGACACGTGCAACTTAGCCGCACATAAGAAAGCTTCGTGGTCTCAATGTTGTACATCGAAGCTCTGAATCTACCCCACATAGGCGATAGAAAGAAACAGCTGGTGAGTGGATCTTCCAATCGTGGGGCGTTGGATAGTACTATGGTGCAAGTTGCTGCCAATGTGACGCCATTAACCCACCATACATCTCCTAGGATCCTCTGAGATATGGCCTTCTTTATTGCATGTGTTGACGTCTTGCTGTTTCAAGTGTCATTGAGTCCGAAGGTGAAGTCGAAGAGCGCCACGTTTTGCACTATTACAGAGGAAGGTTGAAAGCACTTTTAAGCTAAATTTACAAACCTACATATCGCAATGGGGAATTTCGAAAAAGTGATCTTTCATTTGTGTTGCACTGTGTACATGCGTCCTTACAAGCTCCGATTTCTCATACCTTGCTACGCTGTCCGTAAACAAAATGAACGTTGCCGGCAATGGGATTGTCCTGCTGTCAGCTACAAATACCGGTACTCTAAATTTTCTCAATTGTATTTTGTGCAAAGAACTTTATCTTTCCTCCAAAGTTTATCATTTGAGTTCATGGATCATTTCAGTAATACTCGTTTGATGATAGAAGATACCGGTAAGAAATGCAGCTCCACTCCTGTGAATTACCTCGACGTCCCTCTTTAATCCCTTCTGCTGGGGATCCCAGACACTCCAGCAGTACCCGAGAATCGGTCGCACTAGTATTGTGTATGCGGTCTTCTTTATATCTGAATCCATTGTGTGAAGCTACACACAAGTTTTCAAATATTGAAGGGCTCTTTTTGCTACCCATCTGCTGTAGTTTACATCTTTGCACATTCAGGGCTCTATGTCATTCATCACAACAAATAAAAATTCCATCTAAATTATCGTGTATCCTCCTATAGTCACCCTATGACGACATTTTCCTGTACACGGCACTGTCATCTGCAAACAACTGCTGCTCACTCTATCCGTCTGACTGTATCCACTGAGAACATGAGTGGTCGTGTCACACTTCTCTCGGGCACTCCAGATGATATCCTCATCTCTGATGAAATGCAGACTGTAGATGGCGTTTCTCCAAATAAACTGCCGTAGTTGCACTGGAATGCTAATCATGTGGATATCCAACTATGTATTATGTTTCATGGAAATTTAGTGATTGTTGCTGAAATCCCCGCTGGGCAGAACAGGTAATAGGATTGTGGAAAAGGCCAAAGGTTGAGGTCAGTTTATCCTTCTAATTCTCATTTATTGTAATTTAATAACCTTTACAAACAAAGCGGCACATACCCGGAGTTTTACCGAATGCAACCCTTTCACAGCTGAAGGCCTCCAAACAAGAAATCTTAATAAATCAACAAGATAAAATATTAAAATAGCTATAAAATAATTTATAAGAAAACCAGGAAACATCTGCAAAATGCAATACAAATGCCTGAGGGCCAAAATTATATTTCAAGATTTTATAATATATTACCATAGACTTTTAAAGGTCGAAGGCCAGAATGTTTAACAACAAGAAATCTTAAAAATCAACAAGATTAAAAGGCAATTAAAGAGGCAAATGAAATTAATAAAGAAAACCTATCACGGCTACGTGGAAAGCCTTAAGGCTAAGCAGATAGAACATACGTATGCAAGGTGCAATACCAATGTCTGAAGGCCACAATTAAATTTTAAAATTTTAAAATATATTATCATAATCTTTTAAAGGATGAAAGCCGCCATGCTTAAGCTTGAAAAATAAATTTAAAAATTAATTTTACAATATTTTAAGGAAATTAAAAAAATAACCATAAGCCTTGAATTTAAAGTAGCTGACGACTGGTAATTAAACACCGGTGGCACTCAGAAACCTCCAGGGAGATCGGTCTTCCCTCGCTCACTTACGCGAGACAGGTGGTGAGCCCAACTACACTTGATCCGTGTCCCATCAATCAGTACGGGAGAACTCAAACAGGAAAGGTTACAAACGTGATAATCCACAATGGAGTATGTATTAGCTGTCAACATTACACACCATGTTGGACAGCGGCAAACGCTGAGGAAAGGACGCTGCTGCTGGCCGGAGTGGCCGAGCGGTTCTAGGCGCTACAGTTTGGAACCGCGCGACCGCTACGGTCGCAGGTTCGAATCCTGCTTCGGACATGGATGTGTGTGATATCTTTAAGTTAGTTAGGTTTAAGTAGTTCTAAGTTCTAGGGGACTGATGACCTTTAAAGTTAAGTCCCATAGTGCTCAGAGCCATCAAAGGACGCTGCCTGAAAGTACGTTAGTGGCCAGGGCAGGTAACCGGAGCACTTACGGCCACTAGGCATAAAATTCCGCTGGTACACTAGAATTGGAAACATGGTAATATACGAGGGTAATCACAAAAGTAAGGTCTCCTATTTTTTTGTAAGTGCATTGACCTGTCTATTTCTACAATGGTTTACACCAGTTTACAGCTTGAACATTTAGCTAATTTTCGACGTAATCCCCATTTCCTTCGATGCATTTTTGTAGACGCTGTGGCAGTTTTTCTATGCCAATGTCATACCAGGTCGCCGCCATTCTGTTCAGAATGTTATGAACCTATACTTTCGCCTCGTTTTCGGAGCTGAATCGGTGGGACAAAAACTAATTCTGACAGGTACTGTGAGACTCTGAAAAAACTCAAACGGGCAATTCAGAACCGGGAAAGAGGAATATTGAGTAAGGTCGTAACTCATTCTCCTTGACAACGCTCGCCCACACATCGCTCGGCAAACCGCTGTACTCCTGCAACAGTTTCAGTGGAACATAATCAACTACCCCCCTCCCCCTATAGTCCTGACTTGGCGCCCAGTGACTATCACCTGTTCTCTAGGTTAAAAGAACATTTGGCCGGAAAGTGATTCAGCTCCGACGACGAGCTGAAAGAAGAGGTTCGTAACTTTCTGAACATTACGGCGGCGAGCTGTATGACATGGGGATACAAAAACTGCCACAGCGTCTACAAAGATGCATCGGCAGAAATAGTGATTACATCGAATAACAGCTAAATTTTCAAGCTGTAAACTGACGTGAACCACTGCAGAAATAGTCTATGCACTTATAAAAAAATAGGAGACCTTACTTTTGGGATTACCCTCGTAGTTAATTTCATTTAAAAGAACACTGCCTGAATTTACGTCAGTGCCCGGGGCAGGTAACCAGAACACTAACGGCCACAAGACAGAAAATTCCAATGGTGCACTCAAATTGTAGTCGACCAAAATAGTTACTTGCACCGCATGGCGCCTAAATTTCAGCATTAGAAACACTCGGTGTTGCTCACAGGAAAACCTCCCCAACAGTAAACCACTGAAACGAACCACCACAATATGAATGGACGTGGCTTGGGTAGTTGAAACCACTACTCAACTTTGACGTCCTGGGTCGGTGAACCACGAAGCTCGTAGCGATCGGACAGCTTCACACGCGCTCCGACACTGCGCAGGGACTGCCAGCGGCCCCAGCCAACTTCTCCGCCCGGAAATAACTGCTCTCGTCCGCAACAACCGACCGACTCTTCTCAGAATGCCGACAACATCCAAAATAGCCGTAGGTGAAAATAACACCAACTACACACACAACCTGACAAACACTTGCACGAAGACCTGAACGATACGCCACAGTAACTAAGTATACACGAAGACAAATCGGGAGCCGATGCACACACACACACACACACACACACAACCGACTCATGAACGATCGGCGAGCCATAGGCCGATAGGACGACCGACCGACGATCCACCAAGACCGCGGCTCGGCTCAACTGATGCGTGGCGGCAATGGTCGGGCGAGCCATGTCGACGCAGGCTTCACTGCTGCTGCAACCCGACTGCACTGGTGCCGCATTGTAACTCCCCGACTGGCAGGTCCGGACTGCGCTCCAGACGCGTTCCAACTGACTGGCTGACCCGCAATCACCACCCGAACTCTCTTACCGAACTGACTTACGACATACAACGTCCGGGAAGTAATAGCAGTCGAGCAAAGATACAACGAGAGGGGATATATCGATAGGCGCTGCTAACGCCGATCACGGTCAGGCAAAGCAGCAACTCAGTGACAGTAGTGATTTAAATTAACGTAGCGAGGCGGAAGTACGTTAAAAACAGGGTGTAAAATACACTCCTGGAAATGGAAAAAAGAACACATTGACACCGGTGTGTCAGACCCACCATACTTGCTCCGGACACTGCGAGAGGGCTGTACAAGCAATGATCACACGCACGGCACAGCGGACGCACCAGGAACCGCGGTGTTGGCCGTCGAATGGCGCTAGCTGCGCAGCATTTGTGCACCGCCGCCGTCAGTGTCAGCCAGTTTGCCGTGGCATACGGAGCTCCATCGCAGTCTTTAACACTGGTAGCATGCCGCGACAGCGTGGACGTGAACCGTATGTGCAGTTGACGGACTTTGAGCGAGGGCGTATAGTGGGCATGCGGGAGGCCGGGTGGACGTACCGCCGAATTGCTCAACACGTGGGGCGTGAGGTCTCCACAGTACATCGATATTGTCGCCAGTGGTCGACGGAAGGTGCACGTGCCCGTCGACCTGGGACCGGACCGCAGCGACGCACGGATGCACGCCAAGACCGTAGGATCCTACGCAGTGCCGTAGGGGACCGCACCGCCACTTCCCAGCAAATTAGGGACACTGTTGCTCCTGGGGTATCGGCGAGGACCATTCGCAACCGTCTCCATGAAGCTGGGCTACGGTCCCGCACACCGTTAGGCCGTCTTCCGCTCACGCCCCAACATCGTGCAGCCCGCCTCCAGTGGTGTCGCGACAGGCGTGAATGGAGGGACGAATGGAGACGTGTCGTCTTCAGCGATGAGAGTCGCTTCTGCCTTGGTGCCAATGATGGTCGTATGCGTGTTTGGCGCCGTGCAGGTGAGCGCCACAAAGAGGACGGCATACGACCGAGGCACACAGGGCCAACACCCGGCATCAAGGTGTGGGGAGCGATCTCCTACACTGGCCGTACACCACTGGTGATCGTCGAGGGGACACTGAATAGTGCACGGTACATCCAAACCGTCCTCGAACCCATCGTTCTACCATTCCTAGACCGGCAAGGGAACTTGCTGTTCCAACAGGACAATGCACGTCCGCATGTATCCCGTGCCACCGAACGTGCTCTAGAAGGTGTAAGTCAACTACCCTGGCCAGCAAGATCTCCGGATCTGTCCGCCATTGAGCATGTTTGGGACTGGATGAAGCGTCGTCTCACGCGGTCTGCACGTCCAGCACGAACGCTGGTCCAACTGAGGCGCCAGGTGGAAATGGCATGGCAAGACGTTCCACAGGACTACATCCAGCATCTCTACGATCGTCTCCATGGGAGAATAGCAGCGTGCATTGCTGCGAAAGGTGGATATACACTGTACTAGTGCCGACATTGTGCATGCTCTGTTGCCTGTGTCTATGTGCCTGTGGTTCTGTCAGTGTGATCATGTGATGTATCTGACCCCAGGAATGTGTCAATAAAGTTTCCCCTTCCTGGGACAATGAATTCACGGTGTTCTTATTTCAATTTCCAGGAGTGTACATGATGGCGGGCAGATGAGCCACGCACGGCGCAGTTGCATGGTGTCTTCGTAATATTTCAATACGCTCCTACAATGACTTCTTTACGTAATATACGGTGCATACAAGGTTTTATGGATCGTAATTTTTCCAGTGAGACACACTTGTCATTCGATTACACTACCAGGTTGCATCTACCATCAATCCAGTCCAAACTAATAATAAAATCGAAATAAAACATAAATGCCTAGAGCCACTAAGCACCATGGCGATATACTTTTCCAATTGGAAACCCGACGCGTTGATCACGCTCTGGTGTAAAAGAGATTGAGGAGAAGGAGGAGGAGGAGACAGAATATAGCTGAAACGGATGCTTGGTTATTTAACACAGTCCATAAATTCCGCCCTGGCTTCTTAACGGGGTGGCTATATTCGCCGCAATTAATGCGCGTAAATATGATTTCGCTGAGTGCCGAACGCTGTTTTAACGGACTGTCCTCACATTTCGATGGCGGCTACGCGGTTATACAATACCTCGCATCAGAGAGAGATTCGTTTCGCGCCGTAAATTCAGGGCTACCTCCGCTGCTGCAATTGTCCTGCCGTTTAACAGTCGAGTACCAAATATAACTAAAGTGATGCTATTTCACAGCAGCGCGTGTGTGTTGGGGGGGGGGGGGGGGGCGAGGGAGGGAGGAGAATGGCCAAGACGCATTCTGGATACATTGACTAATTTTGATTTTATCCACAATGAAAAATAATTCGTGGTTGTTAGCACCGGCTCATCCACGTTCATCATCAGAATTAGTGTACAAGAATCTCTAAAAACAATCGAGAAAAAAATACATTTAAAAATACTCAAATTTTACTCTGGCACCCTTGCAAACGTGTCTTCTTAAAATGTGCTTCCATATAATCAGACCAACAGACAACGTAAACGGTACACGCCATTTCACTGTAGTTCACTTTATCAGTTCGACGGATGACGTGGAACCTCATTTTAAGAAGATATTTGCGATGAAAACTACCACAGAATTCCGGTATTTATATTGTGCTATTATGATATGATAATAGTGTGCTGCTGTTAATACTTTTATCATCTAACGATATTGATTTTATATTTTGGGTAATATGAGCTATAAATATTTCTCTGGGCCTGATGTCCTCAGAGGATTGAAACTGGTCGTGCAGATAAAGTATTATATTTTTCACATTTTTCTTCAATATTTTCATTTTGGTCGCTTTTAGAGATTGTCGTGCAATTATATTCATGATGGACACTTTACCTTCGAAATTCATCAATTTTAGGGTTTTTACGATGCGAAAAGGTGGGTGAGACGACTTATAAACAGTGGCACATTGAGTAACGGAGAGCGTTGTACCTATAGATTAGTGTAAGTGAGAGCAATTTAATTACTGATTTTAGAACCACTTAAAGGAATGTGTACGAGAGACCGCCATAAGCAGTTGGCGCAGTTCTCCTAGGTCTCTATTGTTGTGAGACATGTCGTTCCGTTTGATGCAACATCCGTAAATAATGCGTGATCTACACATGAAAGTACTGCATGATACATTACCTCTATTGGGAGGATATTGTTAATTATTTGGTTACACATCGTTACGGCAATAAATTTTTAAAACTAGTCATATAACGTATGAACGGTTAAGACATACTCCGTTGCTCTTGCATCATCTTGTACTTTGAAGTATTTTACCATGACCATGTGATATTTGGAAATTATGTAGGTTCCGCTAATGTCTATACAATTTTACCTACGTTGAAAATGGAAATTTGCGTTAGATTCCAATAGCTTCAGTTTAAATAACTGGCTTCTGATAAAACCTATTATTTACTTGATTTCACTTACTGATTAATTACTAGTATGCATTGTAACAGATGGACAATTGTGTCCACATGAAGTAGACTTTCTATAGTGAAACACTTTTATCTTTCAATAGAATATTAGCTTATAGTTACATATCCATGTAACTAGAAGCCAGTATTCGTGTGTTCATGAGTTCAAGTTTAGCAAAAATTTAATTTTCTGAAGTAATTTTTGCAATATCAGAAAAAGGCTGCAGCACGTAAGAAGTGAATGCAATCATTTGAAAATGGTATAAGAAAATACAATTAAATTATGTTACACGGCTGGGTAGTGAAAAGATCCCCAAAGTGTTCCACAGCGCAAAACTCCCCATCCCTTCTTTTTTTTCCTTTTCTTCTTTTTTTTTGGGGGGGGGGGAGGGGGAGTGAGTTTTCTGACTCGTTTGATACGGTCCTCAACAAAATCGTCTCCTGCGCTAACCTGGTCATCTCACAGTAGTTCTTGTACTGTAAGTCCTCAATTATTTGTTTCGTGTGGTCCAATCTATGTCTTCCTCTACAACTTTTACGCTCTGTAGGTCACTCTAGTATCATGGAAGTTATTCCTTGGCGTCTTAACTGACGTCTTAACAGATGTCCTCTCATTCTGTTCCTTCTTCATCTCAATGTTTTGCATATGTTACTCCCTTTGCCGATTCAGTCCACCTGATATTGAACATTCATTGTAGTATCACATCTCGAACGCAATGATTATCTTGTTTTCCGGTTTTCATACAGTCCATGTTTCACTACCGTACAAAAATGTGCTCTAAACGTACATCCTCAGAAATTTCTTCCTTAAATTATGGCCTCTCATACCAATCAACTTCTCTTGGCCAGAATGCCCTCTTCGCCTGTGTTAGTCCGCTTCTTGTGTCTTTCTTACTTTTTCCGTCATGAGCTATTTTGCTTCCAAAGTATCGAAATTCCGTAACTACGTCACTTCATAATCACTAATTTTAATGCGAAGTTTCTTATTAGCCTCAGTTCCGCTTCCTCTCATTACTTTCGTCTTTTTCGGGTTTACTCTCAATTCATATTCATCACTCATTAGACACTTCATTCCATTCATCAGTTACTGTTAATCTTCTTCAGTTTTACTAAGTGTAGAGTGTCATCAGAGAATCTTCTGAGGAAAATAGGAGTAATTTAGAGGAAAAAAAGAAGTGATACACGGAACAAAAACGCACCAGAACCAAAAGGGAACAATAAGACTGGAAAACTCAGATCAAAACGGTGTAATTCGGGGATACACCCTTTTGCCCCTACTGTTCAGTCATTGAAGAAGCAATAACAGAAATCAACTAGTAAATCCAAACATCGACCTCTAGTGAGCCTAAAAATTGCCAAAGGTGTAGTCTTTCCTGAAGAAATAAAAACAAAAATTATCACGCACTTGGTGAAGATGTAAGACATATGTCTGTAAAACTGATTCTCAATAGAAGACATTATCTATACAGTGCAACAAAAAGTAAGTTTTTACAAAACGACAATATTTTAAAAACTCCGATTTCTGCTAGCATTAGGTAATGATTGTTAATTTCTATACTATACTTTAAAATTACTTTGGTTCTTTCATCAATTAACGTGGTTCTTAATTAACTTGGGAGATGAAGCCAAGAGAAAAATTATTACTAAAATTGAAAATTTATTGCTTTAAACTTGACTTTGCATTGTGAACTGAAAAAATAGCCATTAAAACAAACACATTTTGTACTAGTTTGTAGCTTTCTTAAGGCTCACATTTTGATTAAAGCAGTTGTGAACAAGTTGAAATAAATTGCAATAAAACAACTACCATAAAAAAATTCAATCCACGTAGTGGTAGATTGTATCAATTTTTGGGGTCACTATAGACCTAAAAATAATATTGTGACAGTAAAAAATGTCGATAGTAACAACGGGATAGAATAAGGATAAAGTGTGAAGCAGGTGGAATACAAAAATATAAAACAAATGATTGGTAGGAAATGAAACCTACGTTCACCCCTGAAGCTGTGGCTACGTTCATCCCTAGAAATGTGGCTCTTATGCCTCACAACTTTTATGTTTATAAGCAAATATTTATCACACATCTGAAACGGTCTTTTTCGTCATGATACAAGAGGGCATTACAGCAAAAGAGGATAAAGTACGATCAGAAAGAACAAAACAAATGCTTTGATCAACTGTAAACAAGGAAGTGAGTAAAAATGCACATTTGAAGTAAATTTCACAACCAGAAAACACAATAGGGTATTCCTTTTAACGTCCCCGACGAAGGAGTTTCATGCCCACGTGCATATGAACTTTTTTTAATGTTTTTATGTCAAAAGGAAGCTTATGACTCGGTACTTCACAGCGGAATTTTATAATTTCATTTTTGATGATAAACATTAAATTTTCAGTTCAGTGCACAACGAAAATGATAAAATATCTGAATTCTGCAGGTACCGAAAGGGCGGAATTAATTTCCTGCTGGAATGCTACAGCCATGTTTTACGTCAAGCGAATTATATACATTCTCCTGCCACTCGTAATTCGTATAATTTCTGTGCTTTGAGCGGAACGTATGACACGGCAAATCAGATATTTTGCGACTATCCGTTCTACGTGGACACGTGAATGGGGGCGATAATGCAATGAAACGACGGGCCAGTGGTTAGTGCGGAGACCGGACTGCCAACAGAACGGTGCGGTGACGCCCTGCGAGCTGATTTCGGAGCCCGCATAATCTCATCCATTTCTGTCGGGAATATGTAAATGCGAGCTCATTTGCATGCCGTCCCCAAAGCGGAACGTCGTTCATAACAACACGACGCCGAGTGCTGACGGATACTTCGGGGGCGCGTGGGAGAGCGTTTCTAGCGTCCCGCGCGGTGGCAACTTCATTAGTCTGGCGGCGAAATCAGGGACATACAGACGAGCGTAATTCTCTCCCGGCTCCGGCTCGCAGATGTAAGAAACGGTGTAGCAGCAACTGAGTCGCATGAAGTGGGACTTCGCGTGCTTATCGAGTAAGTTCATTACGGTAACCGTTTGTCAGTAACCAGCCGTCCGTGAGGCATAAAACTACCGAATATAAAACAGCGTCATGCTTTAAAGCCGAAGGCGGGAAATTCACACTAGACTCATCTAGTTGGTGTAATTTCGTTCGGTTTAAGAAAAATCTCAATTTTTTTGACATATCTGAGCGTATGACGTCATATCTTCTGAACTACGTGTTACACAGCGACATAATTTTGCTATTAGCAGTACTCGTGTATCCGGCTACTGCCTGCAAACTACGCTGGTGTTCATAAAAAAAACACTTTTAATCACTTTTGAATACATCGTGGGAGCAGACAGTGATCAATGTTATTACTAATAGTTACTATTAAAATCAGTCACCTTTTTTGGTCCTGTCTTCATTTGCGTGTAATATTACGGTATATTGATAATTTTTACTTATTCAGTTGCTGTCAGACGGTCCATAAGTAAAAATTATCAATATACCGTAATACTATTAAAATCAGTCTTTATCACAAATTTAATTTTTCTGGTAACCAGTTTCGACCACGTGTGTGGTCATCTTCAGTCCCGCAAGTCAGATACAAAATCTGATCAGAGGGCTACATACATTATGGAACATTATATAAAACTACAAAGTTATAAAACGATAAATTACCAAAATGCTGTATGAGCAGGAGCCTCTTTCTGGTGGTAAATCGCTGCTAGATAGAGCAGCGCACGTCTTACTTATATACTGGAAGCTCCGCTCACTTTTGGCAGAATGATGTCATCGCTAACCAATGCGTTAAAAGTCAAATAATAACGTAAACTTTCGTAAACAAAAGAACAATGACAAGAATGAAAAATAAAAAAAGTGGAACAGCTGGTTCAACAACTATTATCAGATAAAATATGTAAAAATATTAAACATATGAGACAAATAAAAATCATTTCGACAGTACATGGGTTGCTCTCTCTGGGCCAGTTGGAGAACCATTTAGAAACTACTGGTTGCCATGGTAAGTATGGACGCCATTCCAAAGATGTGGCAGCAGGCTACTCTCCAACAAGGTTGTTGTAATATCGATAGGCAAATGTACCATGAACAGCAGCATATTTTTTATGAAAACGATAGAGTCTCTACCAGG
Source organism: Schistocerca serialis cubense (assembly GCF_023864345.2). Classification (NCBI taxonomy): domain Eukaryota; kingdom Metazoa; phylum Arthropoda; class Insecta; order Orthoptera; family Acrididae; genus Schistocerca; species Schistocerca serialis. The sequence continues at coordinate 214,828,524 of NC_064647.1, read as the reverse complement.
GCGCTTTCTATTAACGAGGCTGCAAAAAATCGTCAACTGACATGTAATTGTAAATGCTGTACAGATACAATTTCAACATCTAACAAGAAACATACATTTCTAGAGATTATTCGATGGATAATAATTTGTTCTTGCAGATGAAAACTGAGAAAGAAAGTCATCCAGAGCGCACTTGTGCATATTCTTAAAATACTACCTATGACGCTCCTATATATATTTAAAATTGTACATGTCACCATATTAAACGGTATTGTTTTATCTTACATTACAGTCATGTAAAAAAATAATGTAGTTAAAGTATAAAAATAGTACTAGAAGACTAAGAATAAAACAATGAGAGTATAAGGTACGGAATTAACAGGTACCTGTGACAAACACTGAAGCAAGTGACATGCATTATTGGTCAATAAAAATATGCACAAAATTATATATACAGTAACAGTTTATATTAACTTTTGTTTCTTTGTAAAATGTAAAGGAAAACGAAAAATTGAAGAGTGACTAAAACTTATGAGACAGACTATGTTAATATAGAGGAAGATCACTTGCACATAAGTATATAAAAACGTTTATGACCCAAATATAGAAACATAAATTGTGTATATTGCATTAGTCAGAAAGTGGAGGGAATTTAAAATACAATGCTACAAGCAGTAGGATCAGAATATTGAAAGGATCTGAATTTACATTATGCAGTCTTAAAGCAAGACAGAAGTAAACATTCTAAAAATAGATTGTCAGTCATAAAATAATATTTGCCAAATTAATAAAGGTTACAAAGTATAAAATGTTTTATAGAGGTTTGAATTATTTATTAACAAATGAGAGATAGAAGAGTGAGCATTCTAAAGCAAGTCGTCAAAAAGCTCAAAGAAGACTGATTTTAATAGCAACTATTAGAACACTTTTAACTACTAGAGATACGACGTTCATATTCACAAGATATGCACATTAGATTGTTCTGTAGCAATGATTAGCATTTCAGTCACCTCAGTTTAGCATGTGCCCCGTTGCCTGGTAGGCGCAGGATCCGCCATGGGCGCTGATGACTTGTTCCATGTGTGATGGCACCGACGCGCATAAGGCGCGAATGGCGTCCTGTGGTATAGCCATCCATGCTGTATTTATCTGGTTCCAAAGTTTATCTGTGGTGGTTGGCATTGGGTCACAGCGCTGCAGCCGTCGTTTCATCATATCCCAAACATTTTTGACTTCCAACAGGTCTGGTGAAGTGGTGGAACGGCGCCAAAGGCAGACTTACTGTGACACCAACAAGGAACCTGTTCGTGCAGCAACATGGGGTTGTGCATTGTCGACCGGCCAGTGTGGCCACGCGGTTCAAGGCGCTTCAGTCTGGAACCGCGCGACCACTACGGTCGCAGGTTCGAATCCTGCCTCGGGCATGGATGTGTGTGATGTCCTTAGGTTAGTTAGGTTTAAGTAGCTCTAAGTTCTAGGGGACTGATGACCTCAGATGCTAAGTCCCATAGTGCTCAGAGCCATTTGAACCATTTTTCGTGATTTGTCTTGCTGAAAAGTGGCGTCTAGGGTGTTGTGTACAAAGGATTGTGGAGAAACGGTGCGCCTACGGCACGCAGGATGACATTCACTCCCATAACACTGGTCACAGTGCGCTGGACACCCAAAAACTGTAATTTGTAGTTATGCTCCATAGCACCCAACACCATACGACTTTGAGTCGGCGCTGTATGTTTTGTGCGAATGCACTCACTGTGATGCGGCGCCACCTGCCTGCGGCCGCCAAACAAACAGAAACAGGACTCGTCCGAAAACATTATCTCACACCATTCATGTCCCCAGTGACATCATTCCATACACCATCTGCATATTCGTCAAAGGTAGGTGGAGAAGTGGAAGACGCGAAGACGCGTGCGTAACCCATGCCGTAATAACCGGCGATGGATTGTCATCCCTTATACTGCACGACGTCTTACACTCTTCCGCTGTTGCGCCATAGCGGGGGGTGGGGGGGGGGGGTGCAGTCATTTACACTCCTGTAAATGGAAAAAAGATCACATTGACACCGGTGTGTCAGACCCACCATACTTGCTCCGGACACTGCGAGAGGGCTGTACAAGCAATGATCACACGCACGGCACAGCGGACACACCAGGAACCGCGGTGTTGGCCGTCGAATGGCGCTAGCTGCGCAGCATTTGTGCACCGCCGCCGTCAGTGTCAGCCAGTTTGCCGTGGCATACGGATCTCCATCGCAGTCTTTAACACTGGTAGCATGCCGCGACAGCGTGGACGTGAACCGTATGTGCAGTTGATGGACTTTGAGCGAGGGCGTATAGTGGGCATGTGGGAGGCCGGGTGGACGTACCGCCGAATTGCTCAACACGTGGGGCGCGAGGTCTCCACAGTACATCGATGTTGTCGCCAGTGGTCGGCGGAAGGTGCACGTGCCCGTCGACCTGGGACCGGACCGCAGCGATGCACGAATGCACGCCAAGACCGTAGGATCCTACACAGTGCCGTAGGGGACCGCACCGCCACTTCCCAGCAAATTAGGGACACTGTTGCTCCTGGGGTATCGGCGAGGACCATTCGCAACCGTCTCCATGCAGCTGGGCTACGGTCCCGCACACCGTTAGGCCGTCTTCCGCTCACGCCCCAACATCGTGCAGCCCGCCTCCGGTGGTGTCGCGACAGGCGTGAATGGAGGGACGAATGGAGACGTTTCGTCTTCAGTGATGAGAGTCGCTTCTGCCTTGGTGCCAATGATGGTCGTATGCGTGTTTGGCGCCGTGCAGGTGAGCGCCACAATCAGGACTGCATACGACCGAGGCACACAGGGCCAACACCCGGCATCATGGTGTGGGGAGCGATCTCCTACACTGGCCGTACACCACTGGTGATCGTCGAGGGGACACTGAATAGTGCACGGTACATCCAAACCGTCATCGAACCCATCGTTCTACCATTCCTAGACCGGCAAGGGAACTTGCTGTTCCAACAGGACAATGCACGTCCGCATGTATCCCGTGCCACCCAACGTGCTCTAGAAGGTGTAAGTCAACTACCCTGGCCAGCAAGATCTCCGGATCTGTCCCCCATTGAGCATGTTTGGGACTGGATGAAACGTCGTCTCACGCGGTCTGCACGTCCAGCACGAACGCTGGTCCAACTGAGGCGCCAGGTGGAAATGGCATGGCAAGCCATTCCACAGGACTACATCCAGCATCTCTACGATCGTCTGCATGGGAGAACAGCAGCCTGCATTGCTGCGAAAGGTGGATATACACTGTACTAGTGCCGACATTGTGCATGCTCTGTTGCCTGTGTCTATGTGCCTGTGGTTCTGTCAGTGTGATCATGTGATGTATCTGACCCCAGGAATGTGTCAATAAAGTTTCCCCTTCCTGGGACAATGAATTCACGGTGTTCTTATTTCAATTTCCAGGAGTGTAGATGTAGTTAATCCCGATGTCTGGGTTCGATTGGGACGTGACATTTCGCTTGTGAGTTCGCGAAGCAACCGGAATGGAAAGCAAAAAACCTACCTGTAGTGTTGTCTCCGTCGGTGCCTCGTATCGCTCCACAAGTGTCACATACTCGTTTGGCTTGGATGTGTAGTGTTCCGGGACATCGTCTTGTTCATCCAAAATTAGAGCCACTTGCAAATGGCTACGCCGCAAGTTTTTGGGTTTTACTAGCTCGCTCAATTGGTTTCGGGTTGGTGGTAGTGAGCACACGTTTCGTGTCTTGGAACGAAGCCATTACCGTCTGCTTCGGAGCAAAAGTTCTTCACGTCGAAGTTTCAGTTCTCAAGTGCGATTCGATGATATCTCCAATGCAGACACTTCTCTAAACCTGAGGACGTCCCAAATATTGCGACGTGCTGACATTTGACTACTGTTCAGATCTCGTGTAGTTTGTCGTAACTGATGTTGGTCAGGGACATTATACTTGGTAATTAACCGTCTCACATAAACTGAAATAAATTAATGCCACACACTATTCTTGCAGATATTGAAATAAAACCACTTTCTCTCCAACAAGTATACAGTTTATATGAACATTCATAACAACTTTGTACTCCGTTTAATTCACAGTTCTTTTCATACTTCCTTATTTTATTGAGTGAGTATAGCTACGACTACGCCATGTACGTCAAACATACAAAACTGTACGATTGCAAGGTATCGTGGCTGAAGGCAAACAGTGACTAACTTAAATCATATTAGAAAATATTATTTTTTCCATATCCACATATTTAATAAAATACTTAGTGCAGGAAACAAGAACAGTGATGTTGGTTTATTCTTCCAGGGCGAGGTTCTCGTGCCACACTGATGTCTGGGTTTCCGCATACAGCTGGTTTTTGTATCTGATCTGCTCGCACATGAAACAATTAAATACGAATAGAACACACAATAGCACTTATCATTACATATGAACCTTTATATGGTGAACACTGCAAACCATATATCGTAAAGGCGTCTCTGATATAGGACTGGCTGTAATACCAGTATACGTATTCCACCACAATGCCAATTTGCAGAACAGTGGCACGGGAAACAGCAATTTTATTACGTTTCTCAGGTTTTCATTTCACTGCCCCTGTTATAAAAAAACACAATTTTTGTTAATATTACTCACTTATCTTTTCAATGAAAATAGTGGACCATTAGATATACAGGGTGGTCCATCTGAAGTTTCGGACGCAAATATCTCGAAAAGTATACATCGGGTAAAACCAGTGGGTAAGACAAGTTCGTAAGCTCAAATTGGGACATCAAATGATACTACACGTGACCTCCAGCCCCCGCCCCCTTGGTTGGGGTGGGGGCAACTTGTAATTCTTAAATGGAAACACCCATTTTTATTGCAAATTCGGATTCTCCACAAAAAAAGTAATCAAGTTTTATCTGAAACATTTTCTTAAACTATTGACAGATGGCACTGAAATCGAGAAAAAAAGTTAAATTGGGGAAGAACACTGATTCATTTAGAGTTTTCCGAGAAAGACGCATCAAATAGATAAAAAATTTGCACCATTTATTTCCTTACCCCAAATGAAGCTATTTTTGTACAAAATGTACTGTATCCTACTTTTAGCGCTACCCAAGAATAACGACATGGACGTAGTAGAATGATGTTCCCATGGGGTGCCTCATTAGTGTGAGTCCCCCTGCCTCTTACAATTTGGGGTACTTAATTAATGAAATTAGCCACAAAGAAATTGTTCAAAATTATCCCCATTTGCCTCAATGCATAAAGTCAATCGTCTGCGAAAGTGGTCCACAGTTTTAAGCAGCACATCCTGTAGTATGGCTGCACACGCTCTTGGAATGCGTTGCTCCATATCGTTTCTGGTTCTTGGCTGTCTCTCATAAACAATATCTCTTAAATAGCTTCACAAGAAAAAATCAGGAGATGTTAGGTCTGCGAACGTGGAGGCCACTGGATTGGTCCGCCGCGTCCTATCCACCGACCAGGGTACCGTAAATTTAAAACGTTTCGCACATTTTTAGCATAATGGGGAGCTGCTCCGTCCTCTTGGAACCACATTCGCTGCCTAGTTTCTAAATCAACATCTTCATTTAACTCCAACAAATCATCGCGGAGAAGTTGTAAATAAGATTTCCCAGTAACATTTCGGTCAAAAAAACACGGTCCTATCGGGTAATCGTTTAAATTTCCACACCAGACCATTAACAACCTTTTCTGTTGATTGTCGACGAGTCTGTGCCATTGTGGATTGACAGGGGACCAATAATGACAATCATGACGATTTAATTCGCCATTGTTTTTGAATGTGGCTTCATCGGTGAACATGTCTAAAAAAAATCATTGTCACCTCTTGACAATTTCAAGTCCCATTGGCAGAAACGCACAAGTATCGCCATATCTTTCGGCGTTAATGCCTGTGTCAGTGTGATACGAAACGTAAGATATTTATGTGCCTTAAAATCCTCAAAACAGTTGATTCCGGTATTCCAGTTTGTCTCCGAATCGCACGACTACTCATTTCGGGATCCAGTTGAACACAGACGAGAACGGTAAGGGTACGAGCGTCATTTTCATTGTATCCGCGATGACGAGGTGGACGGTGCATGTATCCATTTGGAGATCGTTGAGTGCAATTTCGAATAATGTTTTAGCTTGGAAGTCGTCTGTTTGGGAAACGATCCGCATACAACTGCGCAGCTGCAGCATAATTGTTATGGCATTTACCTAAAATTAACATCATATCAACAATCTCTGTAGGAGGATAGTTCGCCATGTTTCGCTAAAGAATAATTTACATTCGTCAGTTGATGTTTATGGTTCACAATCTGAAAGTTAAGTGACGTCTGTTCGCATTGCACCGACCCTTATACTGAGCCATAGTTCTTAGGTTGGCCGCGGTAGCGCCACAGTTGGGTGAGTAAGGCAATTGTGAAGAGTTCCCTAACGAGATTTTAATACCATTCCGCCTCCTTCCTTTAAAAACTGTGGCGGGTAGGATACATTATGTAAAAAAAAAAAAAGCTTAATTTGGCGTGATGAAAGAATTGGAGCACATTTTGTATCGATTTGATGCGTCCTTCTCGGATCATTCTAAATAAATCGGAGTTCTCCTCCAATTTTAATTTTTCTCGATTTCAGCGCCACCTTTCAATGGTTTAAAAAAATGTTTCAGACAAAACTTGGTTACTTTTTTTATGGAGAATCCCGAATCTGCAATAAAAATGGGCGTTTCCATTTAAGATTTTAATGTTGCCCCCCCCCCCCCCCCCCCCCCCCCCCGCCGCCAACAAGGGGGCAGTGGCTGGGGGTCACGTGTAGTTTCATTTCATGTATCCCTTTGAGCTTGCGAACTTGTCTTACCTACTATTTTTACCCGATCTATAGTTTTCGAGATAATGTCATCCGACACTTCAGATGGACCACCCTGTAGAATTACCTAGAACTTTATCTTCACGGTAATCTTTCTTTTCTCTCCTTTTTTTTCTATTATGAACGTTCAACTATGTTTGCAGTGTATCTCATTTATCTTTTTCATATGTTTATTGCTTTCTGCTTCTATCGAGATAACATTTAGAGGAAGATCTATACGGTACGCTTCTTGCAGCTTTCCTTTGGCATCATTTCCCACTCGCAGTCGGATGTTGCTTTACTGTGACAGGAAAACAGCAATAGGTTTCAGTCTTTCAAATTATCTTCACTAATTTTACACCTATCTTCATACCTGATGGTAGTAGTACCGTTACAGCAACATATACTACTACTACTACTACTACTACTACTACAATTACAATATCAAAAAATATAACTGTTACAGTATAATAAGTACCCGTTACTACTCTCACCACTACAAATTTTTCTTCAACTATTACTACCACTGAAAATCATGTTAGTGCTAGCTGCTCCCTGTGGTGTTACCCGCGGTTGAAGAGTTACAAGGGCAGTTCAATAAGTAATGCAACACATTTTTTTTCTGAAACAGGGGTTGTTTTATTCAGCATTGAAATACACCAGGTTATTCCCCAATCTTTTAGCTACACAACACTATTTTTCAACGTAATCTCCATTCGATGCTACGGCCTTACGCCACCTTGAAATGAGGGCCTGTATGCCTGCACGGTACCATTCCACTGGTCGATGTCGGAGCCAACGTCGTACTGCATCAATAACTTCTTCATCATCCGCGTAGTGCCTCCCACGGATTGCGTCCTTCATTGGGCCAAACATATGGAAATCCGACGGTGCGAGATCGGGGCTGTAGGGTGCATGAGGAAGAACAGTCCACTGAAGTTTTGTGAGCTCCTCTCGGGTGCGAAGACTTGTGTGAGGTCTTGCGTTGTCATGAAGAAGGAGAAGTTCGTTCAGATTTTTGTGCCTACGAACACGCTGAAGTCGTTTCTTCAATTTCTGAAGAGTAGCACAATACACTTCAGAGTTGATCGTTTGACCACGGGGATGGACATCGAACAGAATAACCCCTTCAGCATCCCAGAAGATTGTAACCATGACTTTACTGGCTGAGGGTATGGCTTTAAACTTTTTCTTGGTAGGAGAGTGGGTGTGGCGCCACTCCATTTATTGCCGTTTTGTTTCAGGTTCGAAGTGATGAACCCATGTTTCATCGCCTGTAACAATCTTTGACAAGAAATTGTCACCCTCAGCCACATGACGAGCAAGCAATTCCGCACAGATGGTTCTCCTTTGCTCTTTATGGTGTTCGGTTAGACAACGAGGGACCCAGCGGGAACAAACCTTTGAATATCCCAACTGGTGAACAATTGTGACAGCATTACCAACAGAGATGTCAAGTTGAGCACTGAGTTGTTTGATGGTGATCCGTCGATCATCTCTAACGAGTGTGTTCGCACGCTCCGCCATTGCAGGAGTCACAGCTGTGCACGGCCGGCCCGCACGCGGCAGATCAGACAGTCTTGCTTGACCATGCGGCGATGATGACACACGCTTTGCCCAACGACTCATCGTGCTTTTGTCCACTGCCAGATCATCGTAGACATTCTGCAAGCGCCTATGAATATCTGAGATGCCCTAGTTTTCCGCCAAAAGAAACTCGATCACTGCCCATTGTTTGCAACGCACATCCGTTACAGACGCCATTTTAACAGCTCCGTACAGCGCTGCCACCTGTCGGAAGTCAATGAAACTATACGAGACGAAGCGGGAATGTTTGAAAATATTCCACAAGAAATTTCCGGTTTTTTCAACCAAAATTGGCCGAGAAAAAAAATGTGTTGCATTACTTATTGAACTGCCCTCGTATTTACAAAGAAATCTGAATGCCGAAACACACTACCACATGCGTTCACCATCGCAGAATTTCTGTCTCGTCTTTTGCAGGTACTAAGGCACGAGGCACTTGATCGTTATTGTGCAATTTACTTCGCGCAGTAACGATCTTCAGAAATAAAAACAAAATAATACGGAAACTAGCTAGTGAAATACTGGCCCAAAATGATGAATTAATTTCGACTGTACATGAATGGTCGCCAGCTCACTTAGAGTGAGAGAAATCAGTTGCAACTGCTGAGTTTGGAATTAAATTACGTTACGATTGTAGCATGTTGGCAGGCGTGGATAGTCGCAAAGGCACTGACTCGTGCTCGTTATCAAAACGCAAAGATCATCGACAATGTTTTCATGGACAAATGCAGACTTGCAACTACTTCATGAAACTAATTACCAGGCCTTCACAGTACCAGTTACCTACCAACTACACTGAGTTTCTCACTGTACTGCTGTTATTAAACTACTTTCGAAAAGGTAAACTCTTCGAAAAGAATAATTTTAGTATTTAATAGGACTGTTCTACTACAATAAATCGCTTTTAAAAAGATTACGGAGTTCGTTACTTTGACTTATTGTAACGTAAATTTATTCTCACACAAAATTGTGTGACCATGAAGTATTGCCGGACGAAGTGGCCGTGCGGTTAAAGGCGCTGCAGTCTGGAACGGCAAGACCGCTACGGTCGCAGGTTCGAATCCTGCCTCGGGCATGGATGTTTGTGATGTCCTTAGGTTGGTTAGGTTTAACTAGTTCTAAGTTCTAGGGGACTAATGACCTCAGCAGTTGAGTCCCATAGTGCTCAAAGCCATTTTGAACCATGACGTATTGTTTACACTGCTCTGTCAAATCAGTTGTCAGTAATCAGCACTTAATTAGCGAGTCCAAGAAAGTGACATTTCTGTTCGCTTTCATTTAAACTATTAATCAATTCGATAAACTTCTCTCTTATATCATTTCCTTTCAGTTCATTAATGACACACTCGGTTGGTTATGGATAGGGAGAGGATCTTGTCAGGTAGCTGTTACTGATGAGTACACGCCTTAACACACATAAGTTGCTAAAGTATTTGTTAAGGTTCTCCGGAAAGGCTCAAAATCATGAAAAGTTAAATTTTTACTTTTTTGCGTTTTCTGAATCTGCAGACTATTACCTTTTAATAGATATATAATTTATTCAATTCCGAAGACTACAACTATTCTCAAATTTTTTTTGAGATGTGTTCTACATGGGCGTGACCCACTGTGGCGCTGTTAAACTGCTGTCAAATGGTGTTATTATTAACGTCCGTGTTCATCAGGTACATTTTAGTGATGTGAGGTAAAGTATGTGTTGTGGCTAACCTGTGATGGTTCAATATATATCGCTGGTGTGATTGTCGATTGTTTCATGTTCATTTACTCTGTCGTTATCTCGAAAATATTCGTAATTAATTCTGTTTCTTGAGTCTCTGTTTTGTTGAAGTGTAATAATGAGTAAAAGTAAAGTTATTAGAAGGAGAAATGTTGGAAGGCCAAAGGTATGTGTTATTACTGTAAACAATAAAGACGATAACCAAGTGAGTGAACCTAACCTCTCAAGTACACCTGCCCATAGCAGTCAAAGTGGGAAAGAAAATACTTCACAGAAGAAGCTTGGTTGAATGAGTGAAAACTATGAATGTTTTATGGGCGAATCGGATGTGAATTAAATATTTGATATGTCGGTTCTCAAAGGAATTTTTTCAAACTGTGTAAGATGTATTCATTGTAGTGAAGTTGGTCTGGAACTCTCCATAATAAAGCACGTAGGACTTGCTAGTGAAATACAACTGAAATGTGATAAGTGTTCATACATGACCACCTTTTGGAACAGTGTTGCAGTAACTGCAAGTGAAGAAAATGGTAGCAAAATGTACGAACACAACAACGAGTGATGCTTGCTTTAGACAAGGAACGCCTTCGGGCTGCAGACAGGGCTGTAAAGAGTCTGGAAATACAAGCAAGAGTAAACAGGAGGAGGAACAAGAGGAAGTTGGAGGAGGAGTTTGCAGAGGATGAAGATAATCCATCCTATGGACCTGGAATGCACTAAAAATCCAATCATTGTCGCTCGATTCCCAAAACTTTTATTTTCTCATACTAATTACATGTTTTCTAAGGATCTTCCAAACATATTTGTTTCAAACTTTCAGTAAATGTTACACAGTACCTTCTGCATAATTTAACACAGCCTTTTTCCAAAAAACTGTATATTTTTGAATATATAAATAAAAAATTGCAAAAAAATGTTGTGAATTTTCATTACAATTGAAAAAAAATCATCTTTAATAACTGAACTAAAATTTTGTAAGATCCCTGTGTTAAGTTGTAGCCCATATTCCAATAAATAATCTGTAAAAAGTTCAACTTCCTACCTCAAATACTTTGTGAGGAAAGATGTAATTTATAAGCGTTATTTTAACATTGCAAGTATAGGGCGTTGCGGAGCCCCTTAATATAGGATTCGCATCTAACACTGCAAGCCTTACAATTCAAAATAATAAACTAGTCCGGTCTTGCTTCATAGCTGTGAGGTCGGTGCGGCTACGTCTATTATACTACTACAATGTGCGGCCACTACAATTCACTTTGGAATGCCAGCTCTCTCCTTAAACATTGGTTATCCTTGATCCTTTGGGCTGTGCCCTATTACTTCCTCCACATTACGCCTGGCCGTACCGTACGTGGGATCTGGCAGTGAAACGAGTCTTGCGTACTTTCGCAGCAGAATTCCTCCTTTCCATCCGACCCGCTCGCTCGCTACTAACTGACTCTCTTTACCACCTGACAAACACTGCCCGATTGCGCCGACCTTTTGCTCCCAGCGACAGTAAGACAATAACAATCACCTCTTTGATTTACATAACGATAATCCCTGAATTGGCCAGGGCGTCTACTACAATTCTATACATTCTCTTTCATTGGTTATTTTGCACACAGAAAAGTTTTAAAACGTATATACATGACAATAACGTACACAACATACTTATACACTTCATTTAAATGTACATAGTTACTAAAGTGGGGAAACAATTATATGTGGGGACTCTGTGGTTGCAATTAAAAGTTAATTATCGTGGACGACTTATTAGTAACTTTAAGCCCCTCTTTAAGCGATCGACTTTCTTGTCACAACTGACCACTCCAGACAGTTTATTCCTGTACTCGGTCTTGTTTGCTTTCAGTTGTCATTATCGTTTACATATCAACTCTAAAATTGTCGATGTTGTGACAGCCGTCTGCTGTGCAGTTTGACATCTGAATGGTGAAAGTGAGGTTGTGAGGGACTACTTTTTGACGGAAAAATCGAAACAGAATAACAAAATTTAGGAACAAGCAATGGCAATAGATGGGATGAGAATTCCGCCTTATGCAAGACACCTTTTTTTTTTTTTTTGCTCCGTTTTGTTTCACCCATGGCAACGGCCTTGCCGCAGTGGATACACCGGTTCCCGTGAGATCACCGAAGTTAAGCGCTGTCGGGCGTGGCTGGCACTTGGATGGGTGACCATCCAGCCGCCATGTGCTGTTGCCATTTTTCGGGGTGCACTCAGCCTCGTGATGCCAATTGAAGAGCTACTCGACCGAATAGTAGCGGCTCCGGTCAAAGAAAACCATCATAACGACCGGGAGAGCGGTGTGCTGACCCCATGCTCCTCCTATCCGCATCCTTATCTGAGGATGACATGGCGCTCGGATGGTACCATCATCAGTGGGCTTAATTTTTATTTTAAACTGTAAAATTGTTGTTACATATTAACATTTGTGTTGTTTGTACCGTTATGTCAAAGTTTCATTTATAGCTTATTGGTCGAAAAGTGGATGTACGCATTCGTTAACATACATGATGCTATTGTACACTTATTTTGGTAGCTATTCTGCTTCACAATATACAACTTGTCATCTGCAATCAGCAAAACGTAATTAGTTTTTCTGTTTGTTATGCATTTATGAACCTAAATGAGTGTGTATCACTTTTTTGTGTCACTTGCAGTTTGGAGTTGTGGTGCGTTCTCCTGTGTTGTTGGCGAAGGAAATAAGGTTACTTCGTGACCTTTGGTCGCTGGGCATTGCACTTTTTCGATTTCTGAAAACATAGGTGAAGTTTTCGCTGCCATTACTTGTTGTTGTGGCTGTGTGATGTTCATTTGTTTCGTAGCGCGTTATGCTGAGTGAGGCGCGCGAGTTTGAATTGTATTTGGCGATAGTGGTGTACAGTTGCAGAGTTTGCGTGTGTGTGTTGAGTTCTGGGGCAGTGTGTGTGTGTGTGTGTGTGTGTGTGTGTATATGTGTGTGTGTGTGTGTGTGTGTGTGTGTGTGTGTGTGTTTTCAGGAGAGAGAGAGAGAGGGAGAGAGAAAGAGAGAGAGGGAGGGAGGGACAGAGGGAGATAGATCGATGGAGAGGTAGAATGTTTTCTTTTCCCTATGAGTAGTTTTGGTGTGGGTGTTATTTGTATTGTTCTTCTATTGCGACGGAGAGGGTTTTGTTGCACGGTGATGTGTATTCATTCAGTACTTTCTTTCCTTGGGCTATTGATTTTTGGATGTAGTAGTTTTCGTCCATATTTCATTTTTGGTATAAGCTGCTACTAGTTTTAAGGTTGTGTAAGTCAGTTTCAGTGTTTGTTGGGTGGTGACTGGTGCTATCAGGTGGTCTGCAAATGTTGCTTTTCAGAGCTCTGAGATGCTCTGTATACCTGGTTCTGAAATTCCTACATGTATGGCCCACATATACAAATTGACAGCAGTTGCAATTAAGTTGGTATACACTGGACTAGCTGTATTTGTCGGTGTTGGTGGTATTTCTTCCAAGTCTGCTTTGTATTGTGTTGTTGGTTCCGTATGCCATGTTGACTCCTTGTTTCTGAAGTATATTATCCATCTTGTGAGTGACTTTCCTGTTGTAAGTCATTATGTGCCATTTATTGCTTAGTGTCTGCTGATTTGTTGTGTGTAGTGTTGTGTTTCTTTGTGTTTGTGTTTCATGGTTATGTGCGTTTGTTTTTGTGTTTTGTGGTTTATTTTGTCTACTCTCTTTGCATCATATCCATTCTCCTGTGCAATTTGTTTTTATTGTGTTCAGTTCTTGTGTGTAATCATGTTTATTCATGGGTATTTTGTTCAGCCTGTGAAGTAGATATTTGAAGCTGGCTTCCTTGTGAGTTATGGGGTGATTGGACTGGTTATGAATAGTGGTACTGGTGATTGTGAGCTTTCTGTAGATTACGAATTCGTATTTGTTGTTTCTCTTGTGTGTGATGAGATCCAAGAAACGAAATTTTTCATCTGTTTGTGTTTCAATGGTGAATTGTATTTGTGGGTGGATGGAGTTACGTTGTCATGAAGTTCTTTTATGCGAGGCGAAATATGTCATCTACATATCTTTACCAATATATTATTTTGTACTGTTTTGGTATTACTATTTTGTCAAAGATACGTTTTTCTATTTTGTTGAGGAAAATGTCAGCTAGGAGGTCACTGATTGCGGAACCCATGGTAGTCCATCTTGTTGAGAGTAAAATCTCTGTTGAATGTGAAGTAATTTTGCTCTGTGATGAGCCGGAGTATGGCAGATATTTCTTGTATGTTGGTTGTGGGTATGTTTCCTTGTAGTTGGAGTTTTATTTCTATGATGTTGATGGTTTCTTCTTTCGGGTTGTGTGTGTACATGGAAATTATGTCAAATGAAACCAGTTATGCTGTGTTTGGTATGATTTCATTTCTTATTTGTATATTAAGTCACTTGAGTTCTTTAGACTTCTGTTTTCAGTGTATTTGTACGCTACTGGCCATTAGAATTGCTACACCACGAAGATTGCGTGCTACGGACGCGAAATTTAACCGACAAGAAGAAGCTGCTGTGTTATGCAAATGATTAGCTTATCAGAGCATTCACACAAGTTTGGCGCCGGTGGCGACACCTACAACGTGCTGACATGAGGAAAGTTTCCAACCGATTTCTCATACACAAACAGCAGTTGACCGACTCAGCCTGGTGAAACGCTGTTGTGGTGCCTCGTGTACCTCATGGTACATCACCTTTCCGACTTTGATAAAGGTCGGATTGTAGACTATCGCGGTAGCGGTTTATCGTATCGCGACATTACTGCTCCCGTTGATCGAGATCCAATGACTGTTAGCAGAATATGGAATCTGTGGGTTCAGGAGGGTAATACGGAACGCCGTGCTGGATCCCAACGACCTACTATCACTAGCAGTCGAGATGACAGGCATCTTATCCAGATGGCTGTAACGAATCGTGCAGCCACGTCTAAATCCATGAGTCAACAGATGGAGACGTTTGCAAGACAACAACCATCTGCACGAACAGTTCGACGACCTTTGCAGCAGCACAGCATCACAGACAGGAGCGCCAGCGATGGTGTAGTCAACTACGAACCTGGGTGCACGAATGCCAAAACGTCATTTTTTCGGATGAATCAAGGTTTTGTTTACGGCATCATGATGGTTGCAAACGTGTTTGGCGACATCGCGGTGAACGCACATTGGAAGCGTGTATTCCTCATCGCTATACTGGCGTATCACCCGGCGTGATGGTATGGGGTGCAAATTGGTTACACGTCTCGGTCACCTCTTGTTCGCATTGACGACACTTTGGACGTTACATGTCAGATGTGTTACGACCCGTGGCTCTACCCTTTATTCGATCCATGCGAAACCCTACATTTCAGCAGGATAATGCAAAACCGCATGTTGCGGGTCCTGTATGGTCCTTTATGGATACAGAAAATGTTCGACTCCTGCCCTGGCCAGCACTTTCTCCAGATCTCTCACCAATTGAAAACGTCTGGTCAATGGTGGCCGAGCAACTGACTCGTCAGAAACGCCAGTCACTACTCTTGATGAACTGTGGTATCGTGTTGAAGCTGCGTGCGCAGCTGTACCGGTACACGCCATCCAAGCTCTGTTTGACTCAAACCACAGGCGTATCAAGGCCGTAATAACGGCCAAAGGTGGTTGTTCTGGGTACTGATTTCTCAGGATCCATGCACCCAAATTGCGAGAAAATGTAATCACATGTCAGTCCTAGCATAATTTATTAGTCCAATGAATACCCGTTAACAACCGCATTTCTTCTTGGTGTAGCAATTTTAATAGCCAGTAGTGTATATTATCAGTAGAAAAGTGTGTGAGTGTTTGGGTATTTGGTATGTTGGTGCTTTGGTGAAGTTTATCAATGGACATATAGGTATTCTGGGTTTGTGAACTTTTGGCAATGATTTTAGGGTGCGGGCCTAGGGGATTTTCTGTATTATTCTTTTAATCTGTGTTTCTGTGTAAAAATGTTTCTATGTTTTTCAGTGTTTTCTGTAACTTACTTTGGTATCGGTTTGTTGGTTCACTTATTAATTCTGAGATGTTGTTCCTTTGGATGAATTCGAATGTTTTGTGAATGTATTCCTGTTGATTAACAACTACTTTTGAATTATCTTTGTCGGATTTTGTGATGATCAGATTTTCTTGTGATAATTTTTTCTGTAGTTATCTGTAGGTTTTTTCTTCAGCTTTTTCTGTAGTTATCTGTAGGTTTTTTCTTCAGCAGTCTTAGTGTTTTGTTTTATGGTGGTTTTGTTCTCAATGATTATGTTTCTTATTTCCCCAGTCACTAGTTTTCCTGTTAGGTTTGCATTTCTGGTTGTATTTGTATGTATTGTAGCCATGTATGGAAGTGAAACATGGACGATAAATAGTTTGGACAAGAAGAGAATAGAAGCTTTCAAAATGTGGTGCTACAGAAGAATGCTGAAGATTAGATGGGTAGA
This sequence comes from Schistocerca serialis cubense, assembly GCF_023864345.2. Lineage (NCBI taxonomy): Eukaryota > Metazoa > Arthropoda > Insecta > Orthoptera > Acrididae > Schistocerca > Schistocerca serialis. The sequence continues at coordinate 214,811,941 of NC_064647.1, read as the reverse complement.
TCACATAACTAATGAAGAGGTATTGAATGGAATTGGGGAGGAGTTCGTGGCACAACTTGACTAGAAGAAGGTATCGGTTGGTAGGACATGTTCTGAGGCGTCAAGGGATCACCAATTTAGTACTGGAGGGCAGCGTGGAGGGTAAAAATCGTAGAGGGAGACCAAGAGATGAATACACTAAGCAGATTCAGAAGGATGTAGGCTGCAGTAGGTACTGGGAGATGAAGAGGCTTGCACAGGATAGAGTAGCATGGAGAGCTGCATCAAACCAGTCTCAGGACTGAAGACCACAACAACAACAACAACAACAGATTAATCACTCTTTTGCGAAGGTGTGTTTGTTATATTGGTGGTGATATTGGTGTGTGTTTTTGTGTGGTTTATCATTTTGGTGCGTTTCTTTTGTGGGATTGTTCGTCTTCTGCCTATTATGGTATATATGTATGTTCTAAGCCTGTACAATAATTCATCAAAAAATGGTAGATATGTTGTGCGATTACTAGTTCTATATACAATCAGTATAGTTCAATACCGTGAGTCTGTTTTTTGGAATACAAAGACCGGATTTCTTGTTTTATCCAAATGATTTCCGCTTTATGTTTTGTCTGCTGGGAAAAAAATCTTTCTACCTCACCCTCCCTTTCTCCCTCCCTCCCTCTCCCTCACTCTCTCTCTCTCTCTCTCTCTCTCTCTCTCTCTCTCTCTCTCTCTCTGCCCCAGGACTCAACACACACGCGCCAACCCACGCAAATCATACACCACTGACGCCAAACTCAATTCAAACTCGCGCGCCTCACCCAGAAAAACGCGTTACGAAACAAGTAAACACCACACAGCCACAACAACAAGTAATGGCAGCGAAAACTCCACCTATGTTTTCAGAAATCGAAAACATGCAGTGCCCAGCGACCATAGGTCACGGAGTAACCTTATTTCCTTTGCCAATAACACAGAAGAATGCACCACAACTCCAAACTGTAAGTGACACAAAGAAAAGTCATACCGACTCATTTCCGTTCCTAAATGCATAATAAACACAAGAATAATTTACGTTTTGCTGACTGCAGGTGACAAGTCGTATATTGTGAAGCAGAATAGCTACCAAAATAAGTGGACAAGAAAAGTCATACCGACTCATTTCCGTTCCTAAATGCATAATAAACACAAAAATAATTTACGTTTTGCTGACTGCAGGTGACAAGTTGTATATTGTGAAGCAGAATAGCTACCAAAATAAGTGGACAATTGCATCATGTCCGTTAACGAATGCATACATCCACTTTTCGCCAAATAAGCTATAAATGAAACTTCGACGTAATGTTATAAACAACACAATCGTTAATATGTAACAACTATTTTACAGTTAACAATAAAAATTAAATCCACTGATGACAGCACAAATGTGCTGAAACATGTATGGGTGAAACAAAGCAGAAAATGGTGTCTTGCATGACGCGGAACTTCTCATCCCATTGTCGTAGCAAGACGGACATAACAATAAGAACTGGACCACATGATGAATAACGGTAATAGAGTTGGTAATGATAACAGCAGAGTTGATAGTGGACATTCTTGTCAAATGTCGTGCGATAAATTGTTCGCATTCCTGAGAACTGAAAGAATACGAGCAGTGGCATCCAGACGTTTCAGAATATATATGTTTATTTGCTCTAGAAAATATATGTTTGCTATCACATCAGATAATATGTAGAACGCCTTTTTGCATTGTCCTTAGTATCTTGCTTCCTTGCCTAGTGCCAAACAACAACGAAAATTGTGTTTCTCATCCAATAATTTTCAGTTTTCCGTTACTGAAATAATTTTCATTACAACACGGTAATCTGTTCAATTTCGTGTTTTTGTATAGTGAATATTTTGCTCTGTAAAACATAAATTCTGATTGCTTTCAGGTGTTTTGTCTCTCTTGTAACAGAACACTAGAAGGAAAAAAATACCAGTACTCTGTGTAGCTTTTCAGTGCCACGAAAACAAAACAATGTAATATAGATTAAGGAGACATGTAGGCGCAAACCAGTTTTTATAATAGGAGTGAGCTCGACCATAATAGGTTAATATTTCCGACGTTAGCAGGTGTCGCTATAGCCCCTGTCTCTGCGCTTGCGCAGTGTGCAGCATACTTGGAAATTTAGAACTCCACACTCGGCTCAGTCTGTATATTATTGACGTGATAGACACACTCGAGACGTGGTTTGTTGCCGATATACACGCAGGCTCGAAAGGCGCACGCACTTCGAGAAGTCTTGTAAAATGGGTCTTATCCATCCTACGGGAACATTAGTCACCTAGGCCACCCCGTAGGAGCAGTCGCCTTTTTTTCGGAATAAAAGGGAGTCTATGTGTTAATTCTGGATATAAAATACTTCAATGCCAAAGTTGATCCAAATCTGTCCGTCCGATTCAGCGTGAAGCTGTAAGAAACTTACTGACTCCACGAAGAAAGAATATAAGCATTGTCTAGTTCCAATAAAAGGTTATTTATCTGTCACACGACCGGTTTCGGGCTTGCGCCCATCCTCAGGTGTTTATACATTCATGTACATGTTTATACTGCTGGAAATCACTGAACAGATGTAAAAAAAAAAAAATTATTTGCCGGTGATTAAAAGATACAAGTGGGACAATTGTAAGTGTCAAGGCAGCATTTGACGAAATACTGCCTTGCCACATAGAACTGTCCCACTTGTTCCTGTTTAGTCACTAGCAAATACATCTCTTTGTATTTATACAGTGATCTCCATCAGTATAAACATGTACATGAATGAATAAACACTTGAGGATGGGCGCTAGCCCTCAACCGGTCGTGTGACAAATAAATAACCTTCTATTGTGACTGGTATCGGATATTTTTCTACACCCTACAAAGGAAAAGTCACGGAGTTCTACAGCATTCACTATGGATAAAATTCATTGTCTAGTCTGATGCAGCGCCAATTTTATAATATTCGTACGTGCAACATCGTCATCGGCTCTCAGGTGAAGGTGTGAATTCGATAACGAGAGACCAACCGCTTCGCGTGTGGCAGGAAATGAGCCACCGTTCTGATTTTTGTCTTGTACCACATGGTGTTCACATAGAGTGCAGGAAAAAGTGAACTTCTCTCCTTCCAGGAACATTGGAATTTATAGTTTGCAAGCAATAAAGGTTTGAAGTCTGTTCCTTCTTTTTCAATAGCCCTGTACGTTTGCGATGTGTGTACAACGTTTAGCGAACAGTAAATTTCGAGAAAACGTATCATAATGCAGCAGTATACTTCACGTGACGATTATATACATTCTGCAAACAAGTTTCTCTGCAACACTTCGTTGTGGAGCGCCAGTAGCATCTTTCGTTTCCATCTGGCAAGCTGAGGATGACGGCCAGTTCAGAGGTTTTCTTTTCACCTATGGAACATTCATTCGATTAATAAATATTGTGTGGCAGTCTCGACGAAAGTATTTTCGTACTGTTTTATACAGTTATTTCGGAAACAAAGCAGAAAAAACTGGGGAGTTTTCTCTGCCTTGCTGCTCTCGACCGATGTCCTACATACGTACTGATTTATTGACAGAAACACTTTCGTTTGAAGCGAAGTTATTGTGTATCAAGTCAAAACTTGTTCCAGGATTCTGAATACATGGACCCTGTTTCCCTATACTGGAAGACGACTGCGAAATCTCGGTCACGTTCTTCTCCGTCCTCGTGGCAATTTCTCCTCTACTCCCTGTAATATAACACGCGGCACTGCGGAGTAAAATACAGTAAATAACCTCGCCGTGAAACTACCAGAAAACATGTGCGATAAACACCACAGTACGGAGAACGTGCAATATGTGGGCACTATTTCTCTGCAAAGCAGCATACACATACATCCCGTTTATTCTTCGTTCAGTATCCCTTTTACAATTTATTTTATTACTTATATGGTATGTCAAGAGAAAGGAAAGAGATAAGAAAGAAAGAAGACCAGGATAGGATGAATTGTGGCGTCCACGACGAGCAGATTGAAAAAAAGGTGTGAAAAGTTATCGACCGTGGTGTTTTCAAAGGAAGACTCAATACAGTAGCGCTATGCTATTAACGAAAATTGAGGAAAAGGCCAAATTATGGACACAGTGCAAGGATTTTAACGAAGGATCGGAGGCAATACAAGAATCACTGAAGTTTATAAAGGACAGAAAGCAGCCGGACCCAATAATATTACTACAGGACTTATCAAAAGTGGAGTACTACTATTAGAACTGATAATGCTGCATTTATTAAATGAATACTGGAAATTATAATGATACAAGTCTCTTAGCGAGCAACATAAATAAAGCCACACTGTAAAAACGAAATGAAAAATATTGGTGAAAATTTCAAAGCAATAAGTCTGATAAATTATGTCTATAAAATATATACATCAATAATTAATAACAGCCGAAGAAAGTAGCTGACGCGCTCTTACTGGAGGTACAAAACGGTTTTAGAAAATGGCGATCTCGAAGCGGAATATTGCAGCAGAGGGACAGACAATTGAAAACATCATCTGGGGACTCATATTGCATTTCTAGATAATGAAACGACGTTCAGCAGGGTGAACAGCTATATGATGTGTAGTGGTGGAAAGGCGAATTTATCCTAAACATTTAATGTAAGAGAAAAGGAGTTCGTATATGACTAACGAAATTTTAACTAACGCAGGGAAAGAGAGAACAGGGCCAGTAGCAATCAACGCACGAGTACCATTAGGGAGAAATCTCACTTTCTTTATACATGTATATACTGGGTATTTTCCTTTTAACACACACACACATATATATCACTAACTGTGACCACCAAGAATAAATCCGAAAGTATGACAGGAGCTGAAAAGTTTGTGGGACAAAGGTAGTATGGGACAACGGGGGCCATAATATGATGCTGGTTTTTTTTGTTGCTAGGTGGGGTCGCTCCAGAGATATGAATGTTAACTTTGTTTTTTTTTTAATCGGATACTGTAGTTTGGTACTTATTTTCTGATAGCGGCTATCGAGACGAATCCTTATGTGTAAGGGTAAGGTCTTTGAAGGTTAATGAAAGTCACAAATATAGCATGAACTTCCAGTTACAGAAGGTATTCGAAGTGATGACCATTGGTATCACTGGAGTGCTGCAATCTCCATATATTGGATTGGGTGGTATTCCTTATCACATCGGCACTTATCGAAGTACATGCTCTGACGATTCTCTCCCGCTTATCTTCAAGTGTAGTTGGAACGTTTTTATGAACAATGTCTTTTAGGAATCTTCGCAAGAACAAATATAGACGCATCAAGTCCGGCGAACGAGCCGGCCACGACACATCTCCTACGCGTCCAATCCAACGATTTGGGAATTTCTGCTGCAACTCATTTCTAGCCATCAGCGAAAAAAAGTGCCGGACGACCATCGTGTTGATACCACACCTTGTTTATTTTTCCTAAAGGTATTTCTTCCAGTAACTGCTGACGCTATACTTCGTCCCTTGCTTCGGTGTGGATACGCACTTAGTTTTCCAACCTTTGTTACCTGTGTTTTACGTTTCATCTTAACGTTCTGGGTATTTTCTTGACACCAATCTTAATTTGTTTTTAAGTGGGTGCTGAAGACCATTCTATCGTGCGCCTATACAAACCTCTCCATCATCTTGCAGGAATGTGGTGTACTTCCTATCATTAAGATTTCCTTCGATGAAATAGGGGCCTGTAATTCTGTCATCCAGAATCCAACACCATACATTCACCGACCAAGGTTTTTGGTGTGCAACTTGCGCAGCCAACACGGATTTTCAGTTGCTCCATAATGCATGTTATGCAAATCAACATTTCCATGGTTCGTGAGTGTAGCCTCGTCAGTAAATACAATAAAACTAATAAATGTGTCATCCCTCTGTACCTAAAGTTGAGTTCATCGGCAGAATTCAATGCAACGCATACAATCCGCACCATTTAATTCTTGGTGGAGACTGATATGCAAATGATGATATTTATGGCGATGCAGAACACGAACAACACTACTCTGGCTCATGCCAGATTCGCTTGTGATTTCATGCGAACTAACACAAGGATCTCGAACCACAGTGGCAAGGGTACCAATTTCCGCTTCCTCCTTAGTAACTTTCCTTTGCCGGATTTGCTGGATATGTTTCCGATGCCTTAAAGACCCAGTTGTTCTCAATTGATCATACACATATTTAAATGTACGACGTGTAGGATGAGTATGTTGAGGATATCTTTCAGCGTATAAGTCTCTAGCTCTCACTGAATTTCGTTGGCATTCTCCATAAAGAAGAAGTATGTCTACTTGTTCTTCGAAGGAATACATCATTCACATTCGCTTGATTAGACAATACTAGTCTTACCGGTTTTATTAGTGTTGCATAGCGTAACCGTCGAGTGGAGTTTACATGTCAATGTCATGTTAGGTGGATACGCCGTATTCGGCGAATACTTACTGTGGTGTCACCGCCAGACACCACACTTGGTAGGTGGTAGTTTTAAATCGGCCGCGGTCCATTAGTACATGTCGGACCCGCGTGTCGCCACGGTGTGATCGCAGACCGAGCGCCACCACAAGGCAGGTCTCGAGATACGGACTAGCACTCGCCCCAGTTGTACGGACGACTTTGCTAGCGACTACATGGACGAAGCATTGCTCATTAGCCGAGCCAATAGTTAGAATAGCCTTCAGCTAAGTCAATGGCTACGACCTAGCAAGGCGCCATTAGTAACATTGCATGCATCTATGGAGTCTCACTTATTTCGTCAATAGCGATGTACCAAGGATGGATTAAAGTTAAGTATTCCAGAAGCTACGTACTTTTCTTTATAGCATTCATTACGTATCCTGTTACAGACCTATCTCTTGCCTGCGTGAACTAAACGCGTGCCTTTCGGCTACTTCCGTGGCGTGGCTGTCTTGCTACGCCACAGCACTTACTATTTGCACGATATACGTGAGGGAATTGTCAGGGCATGTGCTTCGGTAAGTACAGATGTGATAAGGAACACCACTCAATCCATGTAAGAAGATTGCAGCACTGCATTCATACCAATAGTCATCACTTAGAACACCTTCTGTAAATGGACGTTCATGCCACCTTTAGGCCTTCGTTGACCTTCAAAGACCTTACTGTTACACATCATTGGATTCGTCTCGATAGCCGCTATTAGGAAATAAGAAACTATAGCATCCCAATTAAAAAAAAAAAGACCTTCGTATCTCTGACGCGATCCCACCTACAACAAAAAACGAGCGTCATATAATGGCCCCCGTTGTCCCATGCAGCTTCTGTCCCACATACGTTCTAAAATAACGTTAAATGAAAAATCAGATAAACAGACACCTCCTTTTCTGATTTTAGCAAAAGATATTGTAAGAGGTCCATGATCAAAGAATTTGTTACTAGCGCGCTCGAGCAGATGTAATTTCGATGGATTGCTCTCGCGCTGCCTGCGATATGTAAGCTATAAGAGAATCTCAGACAAGAGAGCAGAGTTGACTGCAGTAGGAACTGTGGAGCAGCAGGAGTAAGTTGTTGCTAGCGATCTGTCTGGTGTATCGTGTTGACTAGGCCGGTCGTGGTGGAGCAATGGCGGAGTCTGAGCGTTGTAGTATAAGGTAGAAGCAGCCTCGCACATATGTAGCATTGTTATATCAAGTCCCATGTAAATGTTTAAAAAAAATCTCTTAAAAGTAGCTTTTAACAATCATTCATTTAAATTTAAAGAATTTACTAGTATCTCCAATCCTTGGTCATCCAGATTGTTGAAAGGAAAAATCAGTTGTTTCTTCTTATACATGACAAATCTGTCGGCCAGCACTGCACTGAGCTGCGCCAGAAAATATTCTTATAGGAGCAGATATATACGCGTTATCCGGCGACCTAATTGAGGTAAGATTTTTCAATTTATTCAGAATGAATTTTCAGGGCCATGACGCAGCACTGCTGACGTCCAAATTTACCAGTTTAAATTAATAGTCAATTATTGAAAGGTTTTAAGTGAGTCGTAATTTAATTGAGAGGTTAGTCACATTGTATTATTGGTAGGTTACGAAATTTTACTGTTGGGAGGTTATGCTAAATGTGAATGCTATATCATTATTTTTTTATTGTGAGGTTACACTAAATCTGAATGATATATAATATTATTTTACTGTTAGGATGTTACACTTGGCGACAACCGGCCAGGATCGTATTTTTTGTGAATTTCTGAGAAGTAGTCAGTTATATATCTGCTCTTATTTACCTAATATTAAACGTAGTTTGCATCTGGCGCAACGCATTTACTAATTTGTCACTCTTTCTTTCACAGATCATCGACAATTTATTGCTCTTTGTTGTAATTGCATTTGTTCGATTTTTGCTTTGTCTTTGATTTTGTGCTTAACTTTGACTTGTGAAAATGCCACGAAAAACTGCCAACAGTACATCGCGATCCGTAATGAGTGAAAAAGCCGACTTGAATAATTTGTCTGATAATACTAGCGACACTCAGTGTCATAATGATAATCCTCCAGTTACAGACAATCAGTGCGTGCCGACCACTAGTAATGATTTTAATCCTAATGATGGACAAACTAATTCAATTACGTTCACACTAAATTTAACGACAATTGATGACGCGGCACGTTCCGTTACAATGAACGCTGCCCAGCTTGACACGCCTGATTTGCAAAATTTACGTAGCGAACAGATAATTGTTTCTAACGAAGGTGAACAATATACACAAAATACGTCAGATTTATTTGATTCCGGTGTAGTGACCAACAGTGCACGTACGATTGGCAAACCTTTTCGCGAGTCAGACAATGACCAAATGGTTACACAAAACATGACACATGCAGATACAGCATCACACAGCACAGAGAATACAGCAGCTAATTTTGGCGTGAATCAAGTTATAGCAGTATTGCTACAACTTAATGAAAATTTCAAACAGTTAAATGAAAAACAGGACAACCTTAATGAATCGATGAAACAACTTAATGAAAATCTCAAACAGTCGAATGATAAGCAAGACAACAATTTCAAACAACTTAATGAACAGAACAAACAACTTAGTGAACAGATTACAGCCGTAGCGGAGCAATGTAATGAAACTAAAAAACAAGTACGTGAGGAAATTAAGGCCTGTGCCAGGAATAATAGTGAAGAGATACGTAATACACATGCTGCCACAACTAAATTACTTAGAGATGAAATTAGTGCAGTCGCTAAACAGTGATCTGAAAACGCAACACAGTTACGCTACGAGTTTAAATTAATGTCAGCAGAACTTTCACACACGCTGGATGCGAAAGTCGACAAGAAATTTGAACAACAAAACAGCCTAATTGACGAACGTTTTAACCACCACCTACAAAACAGTGAAACGCGTTACCGTAAATTCATACAGGAACAGAACAAAGTAAAGAAACAAGTCATGGAAAGAATTACTGCACAGAGACAGGAAGATAAGCGTAAAATGTTTACGAAGGCAAAAACATACGTAGACAACAATATTCAGTATGAGACAAAATCAAACAGTAGAACACCGATTTGCATGATGAAATCTCCGATCTTAAAACAAAAACAGACGCAAACACATTAGCCTTTCAGACAGTGACCAACAGACTTGAACAATTAGAATTAATACAGGATCCTGATGCCATCAAAGCAGACGTTAAGTAATTCAATGAAACCACACGTAAAATACAAAAACGAATTAATGTTTGTGACACTAAAAACAACGATCACGTAAAAGCTCCGACTGAAAAATTTGATGAATTGGCCAGTCGTATTGACGTTATCGAAAATAACAATGACATCAAATCAGACGATACTTCACCAGTTTCGTTTAATCAAACACCCGAATTCCAAAATTTGCAGCAGACAATCAGTGAGATATGTTCGTCCAACAATACATTGCGTAGAAAATTGTCATCTTTACAGCAAGGAGTGACAGAAATGAAAAATTTTTCAGCCTCTAACACGTCACCGCATATGCCACATTCTGAACATTTGTCACACTTACACAGCCAGTATAGCTTAGGTAATTTACACAGAGTATGTGACTTAGATTCTGAACAGTCACAGACAAACAGATTATCATACAATCCTGAACCTGTTCAGACTTTCAGAGACGATAGTTTTGATTACAAGCACTTTCTATCTGTTAGGAAATTTAAGGTATTTAAAAATGACAGAACACAGATTCACCCTTTGGATTGGATACAACAATTTAGCTTTGCTTTTCCACCAACTTGGCCCGTAACACACAAACTTGAATTTATTTGCAGGTTTTTGTAAGGCGAACCGGCCACTCATATGAGACCGATCGCGAGACAATGCTACTCGGTAGAAGAATTTCAGAATGCTTTTCTGCCAGCGTATTGGTCGAAGACGACACAGCGCGGAATCAAGGATCAATTAATTAGCTTACCGAATTATGAAAAACTCAAATTTTCCCACTGTCACGCAAATTTTTGAACACATGGTACAACAAAACCAATACCATACAGTGAATCTGCACTTATCCAATTATGTATTTCTAAATTGCCACGATCGTTAATAGTATCGCTTTTAACAGGACAGCAGAAAGAAAATATTTCGGCATTTAGAGATCTGTTACAGCTTTTGGAAGTTCAGCAATCAGATTATTCCTTCATAAAGAATAATTCTTCACATCATAACCAAGGCCAACCAACATACAGTAATTACGATGAGCCACGCTATTTCAATAGCAAAGGTAATAGACGCTCCAGGAACGACAACCACCAGAACTTTAATTACAGACAAAATTTTAATTGTCAGTATCGTCAAAATTATCAGCAACAGGAAACACATTTTGGTAACAATAGAGGTTTTTCCCCACAACAGCAACAAAACCAGCCGGTTAGCATACCTAACCAACAATGTAATGTGCAAGATCAACCAAGCTTTAATGTTTCGCCGCCTACACGTATAGCGTCGGCTATACCAAATAGTAACGCACCGCAACAAGGAAATCAGTACGTACAGAAAACACATCGTTTCAACTCCTATCGCAACACGCCGTATGGCAATGACTATCATGACAGACGTAAAAGTAATGGACACAGATTTCAGCGTACATTTAATAACAGTAGGTCTTACCAGCAGCAGAATCATCTGCAACAACAGATTATCATGAATGAACCAGTCAGTCGGTATCATCCCGAACCTAATACGTCAGGAAGAAATAACAGAACAGTACAAATAGTCGAAATGCCACAGCATCCTCCCGCAAATAACTGCACGTCAGATAGAATTTGACTACATACGGTACAGATTGAATCTTCCAGCAACGTAAGCAATGCTTTTGATACTCAGACTCTTGTTCACGAAAATGTTATTACTTTTGACGACATCCGAGACACACTTTTGCATGAAAAACCAGTTATTCAAAAAACCATTTCCCACCCTGTCATTGAAGTGAAGATTGGTTTATCCACATTTTCAGCAGTAATCGATTCTGGATCACCTATGTCAGTTATAAATGAAGAAACTTTCAACGAATGTAACAAAGAGAATATTTATCCTATGTTACCATTAGGCAAAACTAAAGTAAAAGGAGCAGTATCTAGTAGAGGAGAAGATGTAAAACTACAGACACAGTTATCATTTTGCATTGCAGGTCATACGTTCCACTCAAATTTTAGGATTGTTCCCTTATGGACAACAGACGTTATTTTAGGTACGAATTTTCTGGTACTACATGACGCAATTATTGACTTTCAAAATACCTATTTAATGTTAAAGGATGAGAATGTGCAACTAGCATTAGAATTTCAGCACGCTTTATCTGCAGATGAACAGGCAATTAATCGAACAGAGGTCATTTCTACATCGCGTATCACGGACTGTCATTCCACATTGTTCACAGATACGTACGTACACAATTATAATACACCAGACGAAGCTGATTATGACGTTATGCAAATGATTTCTGATAAAGTTACACAAAGCAGTGCAAATACAGACGACGAACGTACAGAGCTACGCAAAATTCTTTTACAGCAAGCTCCGGTTTTTGACAATATCCCTGGTACTATGTCCGGTTTCATGTATGAATTTCAAGTTAAACAGCATGACACGTTTAAAGCCAAACATTATCCTATTCCGTATATTCACAGAGAATAAGTTAAGAAAGAATTACAAGCTATGCTTGACCAAGGTATTATTGAACCGGCAGTTACTCCGTACATAAACCCGCTCCATATTGTTAAGAAAAAGGATGGCTCACTTCGCCTCGTACTTGATTCGCGTCATGTCAACGACATTATTACTAACGAAACAGATCGGTCACAGACACTAGAAGAACTTCTTCAGAAATTTCATGGTACTGCTGTTTATTCCACATTAGATTTGAAATCGGGATTTTGGCAAATTCAGCTCCATCCGAACTGCAGAAAGTACACAGCCTTTCTCTGTTTTGGTGATTGTTATCAATTTTGCAAATTACCGTTCGGATTAACAATTTCTTCAGCAGCATTTATTCGCGGTTTAAATACTATACTCCCGACAGAACTCAAAGACAGAATCACAACGTATGTAGACGACATCCTTATCGCAGAAGCTGATTGGTCTGAACACAATCTGATTCTTGAACAACTGTTGCAAACTTTTCGTGCACAAGGACTCACAGTTAATCTTAGCAAATCACACTTTGGCAAAACTTCCATAACATTTCTTGGACATGTAATTTCAGCAGAAGGCATTGCGCCTGACCCGGAAAAACTTCAAGCTTTACGTGACATTACTGTTCCCACGACGAAGACACAACTACGCAGCTTTTTGGGTTTAATTAACTTTTTCCGTAAATTTATTCATTACTCTGCTTTAGACATCCCTAGATTATGTCAGTTGACGGGTAAAAACGCAATTTGGTCGTGGGATAGCCAAGCACAGTCTGAATTTGTCAATCTAAAACAAGCTTTGTTGAACGCACCACTTTTATCACACCCTGATCCTACCAGATATCTTTCCATTGCCACCGACAGTTCTAACACAGCTCTAGGCGTACACATTTTTCAGGAAATTGAAGAAGACGGTAATACAGTAATTAAAAACATCGCCATTGCAAGTCGCATCCTGTCACATGCTGAACGCAATTATTCTGTTACAGAACTTGAAACATTATGTGATGTATGGGCATTTACCAGATTTAGGCATTTTCTTTATGGAATACATAGTACCGTTTACACAGACCATAGAGCTATACAGTTTTTACTTTCCGCTAAATTTGCACCTGACAGATTAAGCAGATGGAAACTTTATTTACAGGAATTTAATTTTAAAATTGTTCACATTCCCGGTACACAAAATGTTGTAGCAGATGCACTATACCGTTCCCTCAGCAACAATCAGCAAGACATCGGATCCAACTTCTGCCAAGCAAATTTTAGCGTCATGTATATTCAACAAGTTGCGTTCGAAAATTTCATTTCGTCATAATTACGAGACATAGCACAAGAGCAGAGCAAAGACAACGTATGGAAAGAAATTAAACACCTTTGGCAAGATAGGAATAACGTTACCATTAGAAACCATTATACTGCACGCAAGAACATTCTGTTTCGCCGCTCTCACCCTGACAGCAACAACTGGTTATTATGTGTTCCTGACGAACTTGTTAATAAATTAATTTGGTATACTCATTTAAGTTACACACATTACGGTGCCAGAAAATGACAGAACTGTTATTTTGCGAACATGGAGACACGTATTCGACGAATTTTAGCGTCATGTAAAATCTTCCAGAAAGCTAAATCAGACACGACTTCACATATTCCTCCGTTACATCCCATTCTACCCGTTAAATTGAGACACATGGCCGCTGTAGACATTTTTGGACAGATTCCCAGAACTAATAGAGGGTTTTGCTATATCTTTGTCACCGTTGATTTCCCTTTGAAATTTGTTACCTTCACTCCGTTGCGCAAAGCTACTGCTAAATCTATTTCGAATGCATTTGTAAAACATTTTTTACTTCATGTAGGGCATGTATTGAAAGTAATTTCCGACAATGGACCACAATTTCGATCTGCGTTATGGACACGCATGTTACGAGCTAGAAACATTTCTCCGATCTATATATCCAGGTATCATGCTTCTTCGAACCCTTCTGAACGACTGATGAAAGAAATTGGTAAACTATGTAGAATATACTGCCATAAAAAACATATTGATTGGGACGTACACATACTCTCATTCCAGGATGTAATTATCTCTATACCAAATGAATCTACTATGATATCTCTGACTGTTATATTGAAAAATGTTGAACCACCTAACAAAATTAAAGAATTAGTATCTTTTCCTACATCTCGTCGACTACGCCACCATGAAATAATTGACATTGCACTCAACAACATCAAACGTGCCGCAGAGCGCCAGAGAAGACAGCAAAAACAGGTTTGTTCACGCCGTGACTTTCACATAAGACAGAAGTTATTAGTACACACACACTATTTATCCAACAGAGGAAAGAGTAGATGCAGTAAGTTTGAGCTTCTATACGCAGTTCCATATAGAATACGCAGCATTCCTCACCCCAATGTAGTACATGTCGAAACTTTGAGAACCAGAAAAAGCAAGGGCAATCACCATATCTCCAATATTAAACCCTTTATTGAGTGAACATACTTTATGATTTATCACACTGTAATGCCATTTCCAGATATTTATATGATCACTTACTGATGATGATCATATTTTTTTCTTGGCAAAATTCCCGGCAAGGTAAGGTTAGCAAGTCGCTTTTCTTGTCGTTATATATCAGACAGTGCACATTTTCCATTTTTATGTATATATGATGATTTTCTTATCGAAAGTAGAATTTTTCTCTGTATTCACCATGAAAACTTTAAGATGCAACAAACATCAGTTGACTTTGACATTTTTCCTTATGATATCTCTATATATTGACTATTCTACATTTTTTGCTACTACATTATGATACTCTGTGTACATTTTTGCACTTGAAAACTGTCAATGTTTTTGACCTAATATGTTTTCTGTCATGCTATGCTGTGTGCTTAGCTATATCAATAGAAACAAGTGTTCATTTAATGGGTATATGATTTAAATGCAAGATATCAATCCATATTCATCATTTTCAGAAAGCAATGACATGTAAAAGAAATAAATTAAAGAAACCACAGTGGTTTACTATGAAAAGGGGATTTCACCTTAGGATTGAACGAAAGAAAATGCAATAACTTGTCATGAAGAGTAAATGGATCAGCATTAACAAGAATATACTATACACTTCATATGATAGCAGTCTTGGCTAATTATTTTTCTTTCAGAATACGAGGCGATTGATGTAGGCTGTCAGACAGAACTACACATGTTAATATTAGTGATGAAATTTGCCAGAAGTAAGAAACTCTATACTCTATGAAGTAATGAATGATAATGAATAGTTGTATGAAGTAAGTGGTAATATGAATATGAATAATGGAGAGCCTATTTTTTGCAGATGATAATAAATGATGATGAATAGTAATATGAAGTACATGGTAATATGAAAATAGTGTTTTTCTTTGCAGATGGTGATAATTATGAAGTTATGGTAATATGAATAATGAAGTTTTTCTTTGCAGATGATGATAATGATGGAGTTTATATATTTTATGTTAGTTGAGAAATTCTATGTAGTTATTTAAGTATTTGTTGCAGTTCCTTTTGACAGTATGTCTTATGTTGCATAGTATAATGACTGAATGTTTTGGAAAAGACAGCTACAGTACATACATATTGAGTACACGTTTCATTACATGATAATTCGAAGTTTACTACTAATCAGTATAATATACATTTCTTCTTTCAGGTCAACAATCCATTTTCAATTTTTTACAGGAGAAGCTTTTCATGATATTAATATGCTATAAGCAGTTAGTTATTAAACCTGTTCTAATACTTGCATTTAGTACCCAGTTGTGTCTACCATTTATGAATGTGATCACATACACTCCACTTGTTTCATACCTTGCTACAGCTGACTCATGATGAATGACATTGTTAATCCTTATCTCCAGCAATAAGTCAAAAGCAAATATTTTCATGCCCCAGCAATTAATTATCGATCCGAACACAATGCGTTGCTAGCACAAAAAAAAAAAAAATATTACCAGTCCCAACTATTACCAGTATACAACTAAATAATGCTACCAGTTTAAGATATATTTCTAGTCCTAAATATAATGCAAATTTCTCTGATATATTGAATCCATTATATCTATGTATTATTGGACTATAGATCTTGAGTAACAGTTACAATGTCTTACATTTTAAATATGTCTTATGTCACTTGCATGATATCATATATATAGTCACCAGCAGCTTGATGCTACACGCAATAACTCTTGTTTTGAATGATGACTTCTGAATAATACTGATGATTACTGTAATGAGATGACTTATGCATAACTGAATGCCAATGATTACTGTAATGAGATGGCATGATGATAGTAATTACTGTAATGAGATGACTTATGAATAATGTTCTGTAATAATTACTGTAATGAGATGACTTATGGATAAACGCTATGCCAATAATTACTGTAATGAGATGACTTATTAATAATGTTCTGTTACATTCCATAAATGCTGTGCCAATAATTTTTGTAAATAATATATTGTTATACTCTATAAATGCTATGCCAATGATTACTGTAACGAGATGACTTATGCATAAATGCTATGCCAGTAATTACTGTAATGAGATGACTTATGATGCCAATGATTACTGTAATATGATGACTTACGCATAAATGCTACACCAATAGTTAACTCTTGTTTTGAATGATGACTTCTGAATAACGCATTAAAAATGCTTTGTAACTGGCCAATGAGTGCCAATAATTACTGTAGTGAGATGACTTATGATTCCAATGATTACTGTAATAAGATGACTTATGCAGAAATGCTATGCCAATAATTACTGTTATTAGATGACTTATGCATAAATGCTATGCCAATGATGACTGTAATGAGATGACTTATGAATAATGTTCTGTAATACTCCATACATATAGTACTTAAATGCTGTGTAAATAGCCAATGAACGCCAATAATTATTCAGATCGGTTGATACACTAGTGTAATTGTGAATGATGACTAGCATAAGACTTAATGTATCCTTCACCTTCTGACCTAATTACCAGCAGTTACTGGAATATCTGTATGTCCTGTCCATCCTCATGATCATGGAGCACTATATTTGGTTTTTGCACTAATTCTACGTTGATGTAAGAGTATGGATTCTACAAGAATGTG
This sequence comes from Schistocerca serialis cubense, assembly GCF_023864345.2. Classification (NCBI taxonomy): domain Eukaryota; kingdom Metazoa; phylum Arthropoda; class Insecta; order Orthoptera; family Acrididae; genus Schistocerca; species Schistocerca serialis. The sequence continues at coordinate 214,794,659 of NC_064647.1, read as the reverse complement.
GTGTTGACATATCAAGCAGTCCACCACCTTCAACGATGGAGATGTTATTATGGTCCTACTGTTTGGTGTACCTAATGTACTACTAAAACGATAACATACAATATTAATGCAACATTTCAGTGTCTTTGCTACACTGCTAAATACTTCAGGGAAGTGAACTTCAGATTGTCTCACTAGGTGTTGTGCTTCTGTAGAAAGATATGGACTTTCAGTGCAGCTACGTGCTACCTACTGTGCTACAACCATGATGCTATCCTTCCCATTCTTTCCTAGATCTTGTAAAAATCACAAATACTTTTACAGTGTGTGTGTGCACTTCCTTTCATTTCTCAATATGTTTAAATTGTTGTAAAATGGTAAAGACTTATGCAGTGTGTGCACTTCTTTTCATTTCTCAATATGTTTAAATTCTTGTAAATTGTGTAAGACTTAAACAGTGCGTGTGCACTTTATTTCATTTGTCAGTATGTTTCAATTCTTGTAAATATGCTAAAGACTTTTACAGTGCATGTGCACTTTATTTCTTTTCTTAATGTATCCAGTTCTTGTAAAATGCTAAAGACTTTTACAGTGCATGTGCACTTTGTTTCATTTGTTAATGTATTCAGTCCTTGTAAAATGATAAAGACTTTTACAGTACGTGTGCACTTTATCTCATTTCTTAATGTGATCAGTTCATGTAAACAAGTTAAAGACTTATTCAGTGCGTGTCCACTTTTTTTCATTTCTCAATATGTTTAAGTTCTTGTAAAAAATGCTAAAGACTCTTACTGTGCAGGTGCACTTTATGACATTTGTTATATATTTTGTACTCATTGCGTATACACTTTGTCATTTCTTAATATGTTCTGTACTCAGTGCGTGTGAACTCTATTTCATTTCTTAATATGTTCTGTACTTATATTATTCCTCAATAACATTACGTATATGTATATAATCTGTGACTGTAGACTTAGTAACTAAATAGGTTATAGAAAAATTTGTTGCTCATGGCAAGTCCAATTGACTCACCATCGCTGCCAAATTTTTGCCCCCCCCCCCCCCCCCCCGTTGGAGGGTTATGTAAGAGGTCCATGTGAAACGTCCCCTTTGAACAATTATACATGACTGTGCTTAAACTGACACACAATATTTTGTTAGCGCAACGCAATCTGACTTTCAAAATTCCCTACAAAAGAATGGCCCTGACTAACATTAAACTATACCTTTCAGAAATCACTTACCTCACAAAAATCTTCGCTGCTCAAGCTACTGCAATACAGCGAGTGCCACTATTGCCAGCTAAATAAAAGATTCAAACTATGGAAGGCACTAACTACTGATAGGGATAGTTAGCAAATGAAAGATATTAATAGAGAACAAACAATGTATTTACCTTGATATCATCATATATAAATATAGAAGTTCATGACAAATTTCAAAACTCCGCCATCTCTCTCCCCACATCCACCGCTGCTGGCGGCTCACCTCCAACTGCCTAACGCTACACGCTGTTCACAGCCAGCTGCCTAACACTACAATGGCGAGTATTACAACAATGCAAAGCAGCCACAGCAGCACAGCCAGTGATTTTCATACAGAGGTGGCTTTACCAATAAAAAAAACCTAAATAGCCTACTTACATAGCCCCCATGCTCCCCACAAAAACATTTTACAAATTGGATTGGGCAGTGGCCAATACAGATTTGAAAAAATATTTCATAATTACAATAACAAAGAAATCAAATGCACACACTTATTGATACAATGTTGGTCAAAAGCTAAAATTTTCTCACAGTCCATAAAGACAGTCCTGATCGTTCATTACAGTAAAATAGTAGTGTTTTTCTCAAAGTCTGAGCAGTAGAAGAAAATGCACACGGAAGTAGTGGATTTCCATGCAGTCTTGAGGAAGTAGTGTTGTCCTTCCAACGGAAAGACAGTGCTGACTCTTGACATGCTGACAGATAATGCGCCACAACAGAGCAAACCCACAGCAGAGTCAGTCGAAGTTTTGAAGAATATTGGTGGGTAGGTCATCACAGAGCAGACCCACTGTAGTCCTGGTAGAGATTGTGGTATTGGTGGGCCACCAGAGGTGCAGACCCACTGCAGTCCTTGTAGAAATAATGGGGTTGATGGATCATCAAAGATGTAGACCGACTGTAGTCCTTGTAGAGATAATGGTATTGGTGGGCCACCAGAGGTGCAGACCCACTGTAGTCCTTGTAGAGATGGCCAGCAGCCATCTGTTGCGATTGTGCAGGTGCACATTCACCATCGAAGAGTCTTGCGGAGAATATAGCAAGTCCATAAACCACCACTTGTGCACTCACAAAGTTTTTGGAATTGTCCTTAGAACCAGCAATGCTGTTATCCAGTCCCTTGCTGAATTAGTAACACACGTGCAAACACTAACAGTCCCAACTTCTCACATACTGTCCATATACTATGACCAACAGAAACATGTGCAGTGAAATGTAACTAAGAAGTTAATAATATCATGAACTGGTGACAATTACAATTTTATAACATAAGAATACAATAACAAAGGTACAAAATACATCATTAAAAACATAACAATACAGATAACATTTGTAGTACAGGTTTTACAAAAGAATCGAAGTAACATATACATCAGTGGAATTATGACATGAGTACATACATAAATAAAAGATCACAATAACTTTTGAAACATCAACTTCACACATGAGCATTAACACAAAACAGAATAAATCTTGTCTAACATCTTTACAAAGTAAATAACATATTATTAATGCCAATTATATTCGAGGATAAAAGTATTCCTCATCATAGTGAATGTAGCTTAATATTAAAAGAAGAAAAAATTCTATGAAACTACACAGAGACAGGAAGAAAACAAATACACAAGGGTACACAAACACATAGTGGGATAACACCAATAGGAAAGGACAGGGTTCGTTTTCAGTGTAACATGTGGTACTGCAGTCCAACCCAAAACTTCATATATCTTTCCTCTTATTTCATCCTTTGTTTCCACCAAAAAAATTCTATCTAAGCATGCTTTCTGTATTCTGTTCATATTTCTTTCAAAATAATTATTTCTGTTTGTACAATACTCATTTTGGCCCAAATCTTTTTCATATAACTTCGCAATGCATTCTTTACCTATTCTCCATAGTCAGTTTCGTATATAGTCTACCCCCTCTTAAGCTAACTTAAATCTACTGAGCTCAGATGCTAAACTAAGGGACGAGGCAATGCAGCAGCATATAAAACAATTAATATAAACAGCAATAAAAAAATGGAAAATCGCAAAGCAAGCTACAGTAAATCTAAATTACCAAGAAATTCAACATTACAACTAATATGAGGCAATGCGCAGCAAACAAAAAAATAAATCTGGCTTAGCAGAGTAACACAAATTAAAGTTCAGTAGCACTATGCCTGGCAAACAGCAGCTTATATCTAAACATGACATAGCTCAAGCAGAAAAAATAGTACACTAAAGATAACATTGCAGATAAGGGAAATGTACACTTCTGGAAATTGAAATAAGAATACCGTGAATTCATCGTCCCAGGAAGGGGAAACTTTATTGACACATTCCTGGGGTCAGATACATCACATGATCACACTGACAGAACCACAGGCACATAGACACAGGCAACAGAGCATGCACAATGTCGGCACTAGTACAGTGTATATCCACCTTTCGCAGCAGTGCAGGCTGCTATTCTCCCATGGAGACGATCGTAGAGATGCTGGATGTAGTCCTGTGGAACGGCTTGCCATGCCATTTCCACCTGGCGCCTCAGTTGGACCAGCGTTCGTGCTGGACGTGCAGACCGCGTGAGACGACGCTTCATCCAGTCCCAAACATGCTCAATGGGGGACAGATCCGGAGATCTTGCTGGCCAGGGTAGTTGACTTACACCTTCTAGAGCACGTTGGGTGGCACGGGATACATGCGGACGTGCATTGTCCTGTTGGAACAGCAAGTTCCCTTGCCGGTCTAGGAATGGTAGAACGATGGGTTCGATGACGGTTTGAATGTACCGTGCACTATTCAGTGTCCCCTCGACGATCACCAGTGGTGTACGGCCAGTGTAGAAGATCGCTCCCCACACCATGATGCCGGGTGTTGGCCCTGTGTGCCTCGGTCGTATGCAGTCCTGATTGTGGCGCTCACCTGCACGGCGCCAAACACGCATACGACCATCATTGGCACCAAGGCAGAAGCGACTCTCATCGCTGAAGACGACACGTCTCCATTCGTCCCTCCATTCACGCCTGTCGGGACACCACCGGAGGCGGGCTGCACGATGTTGGGGCGTGAGCGGAAGACGGCCTAACGGTGTGCGGGACCATAGCCCAGCTTCATGGAGACGGTTGCGAATGGTCCTCGCCGATACCCCAGTAGCAACAGTGTCCCTAATTTGCTGGGAAGTGGCGGTGCGGTCTCCTACGGCACTGTGTAGGATCCTACGGTCTTGGCGTGCATCCGTGCGTCGCTGCGGTCCGGTCCCAGGTCGACGGGCACGTGCACCTTCCGCCGACCACTGGCGACAACATCGATGTACTGTGGAGACCTCATGCCCCACGTCTTGAGCAATTCGGCGGTACGTCCACCCGGCCTCCCGCATGCCCACTATACGCCCTCGCTCAAAGTCCGTCAACTGCACATACGGTTCACGTCCACGCTGTCGCGGCATGCTACCAGTGTTAAAGACTGCGATGGAGCTCCGTATGCCACGGCAAACTGGCTGACACTGACGGCGGCGGTGCACAAATGCTGCGCAGATAGCGCCATTCGACGGCCAACATCGCGGTTCCTGGTGTGTCCGCTGTGCCGTGCGTGTGATCATTGCTTGTACAGCCCTCTCGCAGTGTCCGGAGCAAGTATGGTGGGTCTGACACACCGGTGTCAATGTGTTCTTTTTTCCATTTCCAGGAGTGTATAATCACATCTTAATGTCTAAGTAATTAAAGTGGTGCACCACAACAACTTATTGTAAAAGAAATATTACCATGTACTTGAAACGAATATTATGTATGCAGTTACTGTTACTAGTCCCTTCTTATTGTTCTTTCCTTTCCAAGTGCTCCTTTTTTGAAGAATGTGGATCACAAAATTATTATTTAATAGATCTATTGACAGAAAGTGTTCACATTAGCAAATGCATTTAATTTTATTTTATGAAACCAATGCTGCAACACAGCTGGAAAACAGATGTCAAATGAAATAAGCAATTACGCAAACCAAAGCATAAAAATATCATTCAATAGTCATGTGACATTTCATAAGTTAGTAGAAATTCTCTCAACTCTCGTAGAAAGACACTTGTCATTATCAGGTTTGCAGATGTAAGAATATTTCCCATCAGTTTATAAGCATTTCAGTAAGTAGCAGAAAGTAGGCGCTCCACAATATAATCATATGTTTCCAAGTAATGAGCGTGTCTTATTTGCGATGCTTTCCACAAAGGAATGTCAATAGCGAGGTTAATGGTCTCTCTTTTTTTTCTCCACCTGCGCCTCTGAAAGGCACTAATGGCTTTCTTCCAGGTGTCTGTCGCGCAGGTGGGTGCCCACGACGCATTACGTGCAGGTGGTCACTTAACTTTCTTACGGAAATATTTACAACAGCAGTTTCCGCTACAGTGACAGTCTCACATAAAAATATTTCACAGGTCAAGAATTAGCGATGCAAATTTGTAGAAAGAAAATCCTATAAATATAAGTGTCCAAATAAAATATTCGTCAGCATTGTGATACAGTCACGCATTTACGCACATTTCATAACTCTTAAAGTACGATTCTTGGTTTCCAACATACTTCTTATTCCTCATATACGGTAGCATCATCTTATTGATCATAAACATATCTCAACAGCATAGTACACATCGTCGTCATAATAATAACATCTTAACACCTCAGTCAAATCTCAAAAACGTCGTAGCTTTCTGCAATAATTTCAAAACCTAAAAAAATTCTCTGCTCATTTCAATAGTGTCATCTACCTCAAACGTACTTTAAAATCATGCTCCCTTACCAAATACATCATTCAAAGCTCTCATAGTATCACAATGATTCCGAAAAAATATGAACAGTTTACAAAGTACAGACAAAATACAGTTTCATAAGTGTGAAGTTACCCAACTGTGTATTGCGTAAACATGTGTCACTGATGTAGTAAAAAAATGTTTATCTCTCAGTTAAATGATCAGATAGATGTGTAATTTGTGTGTTAGAGAAATATGGTACCGATGTGTAAAGTTGTATAAGCAAATACCATATTAGCTAGGGTTCCTTGTGGTTGCCACACACATGGTACACAAAGTATGCGTGTACCCCCCTGAGGATTAATGTAATTATACCCTCAGGTGTTACAGATTACAGCAATGAAATGAAATGTATCACTGAAAACCTTTGTATCATTGTACTTCAAATATCTTTAAAAATAAATGTTTTAAGTAGAAAATTAATCACTCAAATGCGTGTCCTGTAGCGCTAAATGTGCGTCTTGCTGTAAGATAATTCTGTGGAAGTGTCGTACTTATTGTCCTCCGAAAGCTAAGTTCTGCAGAAGTCAATGTACTTACCTCATGATAAACAAAAGTGAAATGCTTTATGTATAGATATCTTAGTTATTACGCTTATTGCCATGATGAAGAAAGTACTGTGCTGTAACATATTGTTGTGCTATGGAAAAGGCAATCTCATTGTAGCTATACCACAAAAGTTATTACTAAAACATGTTTTACTTTGCAGAATAAAACAGAAAAACTGTGCAGAAATAAAACAGAAACACTACAAAAGCAACATTGTAAATTGTCACTCATTAGTAGCGTCGTGATAAAATCGTGTAACTGTCACAGAAACTAACACTGTGTCATCTGGTATCTCACAGAAAGTACTTTAAATCCAGAATATATTTTCAGGTCAACCAAAATGTTGCATTAAAATCTCATTAGCAGTACTGGGAAATGTTCTAAGTATGTAAGCCTTATAGTCGTTCCATAATCGTGCAACTAACAAGCAAGAATGTACACACACAACAACACTGCGGCGTCTGTTCACTATAACAATGCATTCGTCATTTCTGTTTAAATAAGTTCTCTTGGTTTTTGATTGGATATTTAACTTCAAACATTGTTGTATGTTAACAGATTCTAAGTCTGACAAAGCATACTAGAAATGTGAAGTGAAAAGTTTTATACCAGAGACTAAGCTAAAAAGCAGATTATCTCTCAATAAATGGTTTTACATGTGAAATGCGGTGTAAACCTTTACTCTTCCTAGTACGCAGAGTTTCAACTTCAACGCAATTATCGTGTGGTATACGTCGTTAAACAATACTGGAACTTTTCTTAAGGTTAGCGTCTATGTCATTTTTCTCTGAGCCAGCTGGCGCAAGCGGCTGCCTGCGGTGCGAGTCATTGTCTGTCCCTTTGTTGGCGCGCGTCGTTATTGGGATTAGGAGACCTAACTTCTACAAATTCACCTTGCCGAGAGGGCCCAGCTCTGTTAGAATCCCGACAGTTCTGATGAAATTCACGTCTGTCGTTTTGTCGGTACTTTACATAGTTTCTTGTTTGTCGGTCATGTGGTGGAGAATTTCTCCCTGAATCGTAACTCTGCGCCGGACTGTTGCGTCTGAAGTTATTCTGCCTCCCTTGATAATAATTGTTCTGGTTCCCATATTGTCTGTTTCTCTGATTGTCTCTGTGATCGTCATTACTACGGAAATGCGATCTTTCTCTGTAACTATTATTACTCTGCCAGTGGTTGTCATATGGGTGGTGTCTGTTTTGGTCACGATTTGCGTTGTAAGAATAGGCTTGTCGTGTCCAGTTATTGCTTCTGTCGTCACGGAATTGTGACGGATGTGACCTGTAGTGATTGTTTTCCTGTTTTCGCATCCCGCGACTGTCTGTGTCAATTTCTAATTCCTGTAAGAGTCCTTGAAATGCTTCAATGTCGTCTTTGCAACGTCCTGCCAAAATAATATGTCGTAAATGTTCAGGTAATTTGATTAAGCAAATGCGGATGAGATCTGAGGGGCTGTATGGGTTTGACAGGTACTGATTCTTGTGCAACATGTCTTCAAAATATTTCACAAGACTGGAGAATTCAGATTGTTCGAAATGTTTCATCATTATGATACCATGTTTTACTCGGTCTTGTGTGGCTTGAGACCAATATGCTGAGAGGAAGGCATGGTAAAATTCTCCTTCACTGTGGCAATCGTGAATGACCGATCGCATTCTTACAGCTGGTTCATTCTCTAAGTAGCCACACATAAATTCTAATCTATGTTCCAACGACCAGTTGGGAGGAAAACAATGAGAGAATTGATGGAGCCATGCTTGTGGATGAATGTCGTTGCCAGAATTCTTAAATGTTTTGAATTTACGTGTAGTAATAAACAGCTTATAGTCAAAATCATCATGTCGGCGAGTCGCATATCGGTCATTGTTAGGTCGTGTCGGCCGTTCCATCTCAAAATTCGGTGCACATTGCCAATTTCTTTCATAACTTCCGAAATGCTCTGTGTTATTATTTTGCGGCTTTTCCGTGTTTCTAAGTCCCTCTTTCCGTGTTGGAGCGCGAGTGTCCTCTGAAATACGTAATTCTTGTATTACCTGTGTCAGCTGATCTTGTACTTCCCGGATTTCTCTTTGGTGTTGTGTATTAATTTGATTCTGATTTTGTTTGAATTTTCTTATTTGTTCATACTCTTCTGTGTCAGTGAAGGCTACGGGTCTTGTGTCATTCAGATCATCATCTACCTTTGTAGATAAGTTAGTGACCTGATCCGAAAGTTCGGCTACTTTCTCCGATAGTGTACTTATTTCTTCAGTGTGTTTTTCTGAACCAAGTTTCAGAGTATCTACTGTGTCCTTAAAGTTTTCCTGAGTTTTTGCAAGTTGCGTAACCGAATCGGTAGATGCAACTGAGTCAAATTTAGCTTGCAAGGTCTCATGATTTTCATGAACAATAATTTGCAGTTCTTTTATGGTTGCTTCGTGATTCTGTAATGCATTTTCATGCCGCGAAAAAATAGGTTGAAAATGCTCACAAATTTGAGTTTTTACGTCATTACAGACTTTTTGACATTTCGATTCAATGTTATGTAACTCAGTAGTTAAATCATCACGCGTTTGTTCAAGAGTTCGTTCCAATGAGTCTAACTTTTAAAGCTGTTGTTGTGTTTGTCTCTGATTTTGTTCCATTGTGTCTAACTTTTTGAGATTTTGTTCCACTGTGTCTAACTGTTGCTGTGTTTGTCTCTGGTGTTGTTCCATTGTGTCTAACTTTTCAAGCTTTTGTCCCATTTGTTGCATTAATTGTAATAACAATGCACTGGTGTCTGAAACATGTTCCTCAGTGCTTTTCGGCAGTGAAGTTGCACCGGCAACATTCACATTTTGACAAGTGGAAAATGTGTCTTGACTCATTTGAGAAAATGGTGGGAACCCAAAACCTGAGTCTGCAGTATTTGCAATATTGTGTTCTGTCATTCCCGATTCCTGAGGCGAGCTGTTGCCGACCAATCGATCGATAACGCTTCCCTGTTCACTACCTGTTTCACTGTCTACACCATTGTTTGCCGCCCGCTCCATTTCCCTATGCGCAATTACCAAATTACTACTTTGAACATTAGTTAATTCATTACTCTGCGGCGCTAACACACTGCTTTCGTCTTCACTGTCATTTCTCAGTTTACTTTGGAGCCTAGTATTACGTTTTTCACACGCCATTATTGTCACAGTATTTCACACGATAACACAGAAAAGCGCAATTTGAAGATCAAAAACATACACAAACATACACAAACATTAACTATTAAGAACAAGCAAGACAGAATTTCAAATTCTACAAAGTAATGTTGGTGGTCGCAAGCTCCTATGGGACCAAACTGCTGAGTTCATAGGTCCCTAGGCTTACACACCACTTAATGTAACTGAAAGTAACTTACGTTAAGGACACCACAGACACCTATGCCGAAGGGAGGACTGGAGCCACCGACGGGGGCAGCCGCGCGGACCGTGGCAATGCGCCCAAGACCGCGTATCTATACGGCGTGGCTACAAAGCATTGGCCACGCCTACATTCGCACACAGAAGTGAGTCTTGAGTACTAAGAATGGATAAAAAAGTGTGTGGTCGTCTAAAATGAAGGAAAACCGAAGAATTAAACGTAATAGATCAGATAATGAATTCTGTAAAAAAACGAAAAATTGGAATGTATTTGGCACAATCAAAAGTACAGGATAAGAAAATGGAAGATGCATTGTGGAAGCACTCGTGTCTATAGAATTGTGAGACATGTAATGGACTGAAGAGTTAAAGGGACATCCAGCAAACGGCGACTTTTGTGAAGAAAAAAGCTGTAGCGGCACTCCTTAAAGTGAAGAAGAAGTTGCAATGTTTAAGTGATTTTGTAAATAAATTACAGAAAATAATTCAGTACGAACGGGAACATTTTATCGGCGGTTATTTAAAATTTTCCGTCTCAATAAACTGTCAGGATTAATCCACCATATCAGAAACTATCAGGAAAGAATGAACAAATGGGGAACAGTTTTATACTGAGCTAAAATTAATGTGTACACCGCCTGACATAAAAGTGAAGCACCCAGAAGCTGAAGAGAAAGCGAATCGAAACTTCTTGGGTTGGTAGAGTATGTGTTATTATTTCAATGATTGAAACATGTAGTCGGATTTACAAAGACCTTGGTAGTGTGGGCACAGTTATAAGTACGTTTCACTACTCCCTCCGTCCCCCCTCCCCCCCCCCCCCCCTCCGCCCATCTGACAGGTTGCATTCACTGATTGCCTTCGGAAGTGTGTCATACAGCTGCTGTACCATCTCCTGTAAAAAGCAGGCAGAGAACTGTCCTTGATATTCTGGTCACTCACTGGGACACAGTTGACGTCAGAGCTGGTCAAACGCACGTACACTCACGTTCATAAAAACAGGACACCCTGAGTGACTAGAAATGTCCGCAGCTCGTGGTCGTGCGGTAGCGTTCTCGCTTCCCACGCCCGGGTTCCCGGGTTCGATTCCCGACAGAGTCAGGGATTTTCTCTGCCTCGTGATGACTGGGTGTTGTGTGATATCCTTAGGTTAGTTAGGTTTAAGTAGTTCTAAGTTCTAGGGGGCTGATGACCATAGCTGTTATGTCCCACAGTGCTCAGGGCCATTTGAACGATTTGACTAGAAATAGGATCTTCATATTGACAGGTCATGTACATTAGTATTTTCTGAAGATAGTATTAGCATTTCAGACACCTCAGTTCAGCATGTGCCCTGTTACCGAGAAGGCACAGAGTCCGCCATGGGCCCTGATAACTTGTTCCAAGTGTGATGACATCGACGCGTATAAGGCTAATGGCTTCCTGTGCTATAGCCATTCATGCTGCATTCACCTACACTACTGGCCATTCAAATTGCTACACCAAGACGATAGACATATGAAAACGGGTATTCATTTGACAAATACATTATACTAGAACTGACATGTTATTTCATTTTCGCGCAATTTGGGTGCATAGATCCTGAGAAATCAGTAACCACAACAACCACCTCTGGCCGTAATAACGGCCTTGATACGCCTGGGCATTGAGTCGAACAGAGCTTGGATGGCGTGTACAGGTACAGCTGCTCATGCAGCTTCAACACGATACCACAGTTCATCAAGAGTAGTGACTGGCGTATTGTAACGAGCCAGTTGCTCGGCCACCATTGATTGACCAGACGTTTTCAATTGGTGAGAGACTTGGAGAATGTGCTGCCAAGAGCAGCAGTCGAACATTTTCTGTATCCAGAAAGACCCGTACAGGACCTGCAACATGCGGTAGTGCGTTATCCTGCTGAAATGTAGGGTTTCGTGGAGATCGAAAGAAGTGTAGAGCCACGGGTCGTAACAAATCTGAAATGTAACGTCCACTATTCAAAGTGCCATCAATGCAAATAAGAGGCGACCGAGACGCGTAACAAATGGCACCCCATACCATCGCGCTGGGAGATACGCCAGTATGACGATGACGAATACACGCTTCCAATGTGCGTTCCCCGCCATGTCGTCAAACACGGATGCGACCATCATGATGCTGTAAACAGAACCTGGATTCATCCGAAAAAATGACGTTTTGCCATTCGTCCACCCAGGTTCGTCGTTCAGTACACCATCGCAGGCGCTCCTGTCTGTGATGCAGCGTCAAGGGTAACCGCAGCCATAGTCTCCGAGCTGGTAGTCCATGCTGTCGTAAACGTCGTCGAACTGTTCGTGCAGATGGTTGTTGTCTTGCAATCGTCCCCATCTGTTGACTCAGGGATCGAGACGTGGTTGCACGATTAGTTATAGCCATGCGGATAAGATGCCTGTCATCTCGACTGCTAGTGATACGAGGCCGTTGGGCTGCAGCAAGGCGTTCCATATTACCGTCCTGAATCCACCGATTCCATATGCTATTAACAGTCATTGGATCTTGACCAACGCGAGCAGCAATGTCACGATACGATGAACTGCAATCGCGATAGGCTACAATCCGACCTTTATCAAAGTCGGAAACGTGATGGTACGCATTTCTCCTCCTTACACGAGGCATCAGAAGAACGTTTCACCATGCAACGCCGGTCAACTGCTGTTTGAGAAATCAGTTGGAAAGTTTCGTCGTGTTGTCCGCAGCTCGTGGTCGTGCGGTAGCGTTCTCGCTTCCCGCGCCCAGGTTCCCGGGTTCGATTTCCGGCGGGGTCAGGGATTTTCTCTGCCTCGTGATGACTGGGTGTTGTGTGATGTCCTTAGGTTAGTTAGGTTTAAGTAGTTCTAAGTTCCAGGGGACTGATGACCATAGATGTTACGTCCCATAGTACTCAGAGCCATTTGAACCATTTTCTTTCGTCATGTCAGCACGTTGTAGGTGTCGGCACCGGCGCCAATCTTGTGTGAATGCTCTGAAAAGCTAATCATCTGCATATCACAGTATCTTCTGCCTGTCGGTTTAATTTCTCTTCTGCAGCACGTCATCTTCGTGGTGTACCAATTTTACTGGCCAGTAGTGTAGTTCCAGTGGTTGACATTGGGTCACAGCACTCCACTCGTCATTTCCCCATATCCACCACAGTTTAAACTGGCCAAAAATCTCGTGATCTGGTGAGCCAGGGCAAAAGACTGACACTCTGTGGCACCAGGAACGCACGTGTTCGTGCAGCAACATGCGGTCGTACATTGTCTTGCTGATAAATGGCGTTTGGGACGTTGTGCAGGAAGGGTATGGCCACGGGTCGCAGGACGTCATTCACGCAGGTCACAGCGGATATTCGTAAGCTGTGATTAGTGGCTGTACCCTGTAGTACTCCACACCATAAGGCCTTAACTTGGCGATGTCACTGCGATCACGCCCCCCTGTCTGCGGCCATCATTCTGCAACACACAGAATCTTGATTCGTATCAAAACATGGTCTGATGGCATTAATGTCCCCAGTGGCGTCGGTCCATACACTACTGCCGTCTAGTATACTACGAGTATAGGTCAAAGGTAGACAGGGAACTGGACCACGCGCAAGAAACCCAAGCCTTTAATACCGACGACGGACTATCACCCAAAAAAATGTACGATGTGTTCCACTGTTTCACTGTTGCTACAGTCCGCCCCGATAGTTGAATGGTCAGTGTGATGGACTGCCGTCCGAAGGTGCCCGGGTTCGATTCCCGGGAGATTTTCTCCGCTCAGGGTGTTGTGTTGCCTTCATCATCATCATTTCGTCCCCATCCAGCGTACAGGTCGCCCAATGTGGCGTCCAATGTAATAAGACCTGCACCAAGGCGGCCGGACCTGCCCCGTAAGGGGCCTCCGGGCCAATGGTGCCAAACGCTCATTTCATTTCCACTGTTGTTTCAGAGACGAGGAGGACGCAAATCTGTCCTGCAATGCCATTCGCATGAGGTGTCGATCTTTTCGGGGGATGGTTGGGTCGAGCGACCTGACCCATCTCGGCGTATTCTTCGGCTTTCCGTAAACCACTCTGCATACACCCGAAACACATCGTTCTACACGAATAGCAGTTTCCGGGAATGATACATCACATTCTCCGATGCCAATAATGCGTCCTCTTTCAAAGTCACTCATCTGACGGTACGGTTCGCTCATACACCTGCGAGGCATCATGCACGTCTGTTCAACTGCCACCGATCCATTACTTTCGGTTTATAGCGACGACAGCCGCAGGATCGGCCGCGGTGGCCGTGCGGTTCTGGCGCTGCAGTCCGGAACCGCAGGACTGCTACGGTCGCAGGTTCGAATCCTGCCTCGGGCATGGGTGTGTGTGATGTCCTTAGGTTAGTTAGATTTAAGTAGTTCTAAGTTCTAGGGGACTTATGACCTAAGATGTTGAGTCCCATAGTGCTCAGAGCCATTTGAACCATTTGAACAGCCGCAGGCACATTTGCCTGTATGTGGTGCTGCGCCGCGATATCGCTGTTTACCTTGAACCCGCGGACCGACTTGCTTCAAGTGCTAATCGCTTCTGCATAACATAATAATGTCCATTTCCTGTAAATATAAACGTTCTGTCTTCGGTGTTTAATATTAAACCATTTCCCTTGCAGACAACCACTATATTATATGTCCTCCTTTCAGCTGGGACTCGTTTTACATCCGAGCTGTTGATATTCAAAGATCTCTTTAATTTTCCTGTAGCCGGTATCTGTTTTTCCTCTAGTGAAATAGGCTTCTAAAGCCGGCCGGCTAGCCGAGCGGTTCTAGGCGCTACAGTCTGGAACCGCGCGACCGCTACGGTCGCAGTTTCGAATCTTGCCACGGGCATGAATGTGTGTAATGTCCTTAGGTTAGTTGGATTTAAGTAGTTCTAAGTTCTAGGAGACTGATGACCACAGAAGTTAAGTCCCATAGTGCTGAGAGCCATTTGAACCATTTGTCTCTAGTGTTCGAGGTGTTCTGTTTCTACAGAACATAGTGTATGAGTGCCAGAGCTCAATAAATAACGAACACAGGATAGCGAAGAGTAAACATAAAGTTGTATGAGAATTGCTTTGTTCACCGCATTTTTATCCAAAAAAGTTCTGAAATACGATTACCTGAAAATAAAAAACAGTTTTCCACTTTTTCCTTTAATACAGGGGCCATAGATGAGACGAGTAACATGAAGTAGATATCCGCGGAGTAATGAAGCAGCTTAAATCACTTAATAAAGATAAGGCCTCCGGTCCAGATTGTATACCAGTCACGTTCCTCTCAGAGAAATAGCTCCACATTTTGCAATTATATACAACCACTCGCTCACAGAAAAATCCGTACCTTAAGACTGGAAAACTGCACACACCAATACCCAAAAAGGGATGTAGGAGTAATCCGCTGAATTACAGGCCGCTATCACTAACGTCGATCTGCAGTAGGGTTTTGGAACATACGCTGTATTCGAACATTATGAAGTACCTCGAAGAAAACGATTTAACGACACATAGTCAGCACGGTTTCAGAAAATATCGTCCTTGTGAAACACAACTAGCTCTTTAGACTCATGAAGTAACAAGATATCGACAGAGGATGTCAAATTGATTCCATATTTTTAGATTTCCAGAAGGCTTTCGACACCGTTCCACACAAGCGTCTTCTAACCAAACTGCGTGCCTACGAAATATCGCCTCACTTGTGCGACTGAACTCATGATTTCCTATCAGAAACGTCACAGTTCGTAGTAATAGACGGAAAGTCATCGAGTAAAAAGAAGTAATATCCGGCGTTCCCCAAGGAAGTGTTATAGGCCCTTTATTGTTGCTGATCTATATTAACGACATAGGAGACAATGTGAGTAGGCGTCTTGGATTGTTTGCAGATGATGCTGTCATTTACCGTCTTGTAAAGTCATCAGATCAAACGACTTGCAAAATGATTTAGATAAGATATATGTATGGTGCGAAAAATGGCAATTGACCCTGAATAAGGAAAAGTGTGAAGTTATTCACATGAGTACTAAAAGAAATCAGCTAAATTTCGATTACGCGATAAGTCACACAAATCTGAAAGCGGTAAATTCAACTAAATACTTGGGGATTACTATTACAAGTAACCTAAATTGGAACGATCACATAGAGAATATTGTGGGTAGAGCAAACCAAAGCCAGCGATTCATTGGCAGAATACTTAGAAGGTGCAACAGGTCTACTAAAGAGACTGCTCCACCATGCTTGTCCGCCCTATTCTGGAGTACTGCTCTGCGGTGTGGGATCCGCATCAGGTGGGACTGACGGATGACATTGAATAAGTACAAGGGCAGCTCGTTTTGTATTATCGCGCAATAGGGGAGATAGTGTCACAGACATACGTGAATTGGAGTGGTAATCATTAAAACAAAGGCGTTTTTCGTTGCGACGGGATTTTCATGAAATTTCAATCACCAGTTTTCTCCTCTCATTGCGAAAACATTCTGTTGGCACCCAGAAACATAGGAAGAAATGATAATCACGATAAAATAAGAGAAATCAGGGCTCGCACAGAAAAATTTAAGTGCTCGTTTTGCCCGAGTGCTTTTCAGGAGGGGAACGGTAGAGAGACAGCTTGAATGTGGTTCATTGAACCCTCTGCCAGGCACTTGATTGTGAAAAGCAGAGTAGACACGTAGATGTAGATGTAGATTAGCCACGTGCTGCCTTCTATTCAAAGCACTTCCAGTACTAAGGAGTTAGCACAAACCACGTAATTTTCAATCAGAAGAAATTGTTAATCATCATGGGAGATTAAAATGTCTGTTATTTTGGAAATTTTAAAGCCCAAGTTTCCTTCTATGTTTATACCTACATATGTAGTCCGCAAGCTACAATATGGTGCATGATGGAGACTACATTCTACCACTACTGGTCATTTCCTATCCTGGAGTGAGGGAAAAGCTGTTGTGCATACCCCTGCGCTCGAACCATGATTTCTCTTATCTTTTCTTTGGGATCCTTACGCTCGATGCATGTTGGCGGCAGCAGAACCGTACTGCAGTCTGACGCAAAGTGCTAGTCATGTAAACTTTCTCAACGACGTTCTGCGACAGGAATATTCCTCCCTCCACGGATTTGCGTTTTTATTCACGTAGCATTTGTGTAATAATCGCATGTTCGTCGAATTACTACCCTACCTTCCTTTACGTTATGTTGTGTTAACCGGGGACCTAGAAACGACGGAGATTCTCCATCCCCGCCGCAGCCGCAGTGCTCCGCAACCCCACGACGACTACCGCAGTCCACTTCACCCCTCCGCTGCCCCACACCGAACCCAGGGTTATTGTGCGGTTCGGCCCCCGGTGCACCCCCTCAGGGAACGTCTCTCACCAGACGAGTGTAACCCCTATGTTTGCGTGGTAGAGTAATGGTGGTGTACGCGTACGTGGAGAACTTGTTTACCTTCCTTTAGTGCAAACTGCTGGGGATACCAAACACTCGAGCACTGGTGCGTAATGACAAATCCGAGATACCTCAATTGTAACAAATCGGTGCCAAAGGTCTTGAAAATTTCGCTAAAACATCTGGAGACCATCGCTGTACTTGGAATTGGTAGTTTTGTTAAATTCTATATTTACAATGATTAATCAAAAAAATAAATACTGAATACTGCAGTATTATTTACTCCGTTAAATATTATGGGCTAGCATGAGACTCTGAAGTGGCCCAATACCACGATAACATACATACGGACATCACCTATTCCGAAGTACGCACGACATAATATTTTATACACAGCGTGCGACTCGCCGCCTTGTAACAGATAGTTGGCGTGAGTGCTCCTATTATGGAGAGAAAATATGCGTGCCTTTACGCAAACTGTAGTGATTAACTTGGTTCTCAGGGGCTACTGGTCATTTATGTACCAACTTTGCAAAGAAACTTAGATATTTTTCATGCTTATTAAACGGAATATTTTTCTGTATTTACTATCCGTTATCTCTAAGACAAAAACTGAGGAGAATCTCATCTGCCGTTATGCAGCCAATCTTAAACATACTGAACTCATTCAGTATGAAAACCTTAATAAATGGAATTTGTCTTTACTTTACTAGCTTTGAAACTATTAAAAGATCGAAATAAAGAAGTCTCCCGCATTTACATTTAATAATACAGACGGAATTTCTAACTAAAAATACCGTCAGTGTAGTGGCCGACCAAATGCTGCTAGGGAAAGAGAGCTCCCCGCAACACGAAGTTCTGAACTTACAGATAGACTTACATTAAATATCAGACTGTGCTATGAAACAAGCTAGGAAAGAAAACATCTAGACCCAAAAATATTAACTCTGTTCTTCTTCATCTACGTTGCACAGAAACTTATACAAAAATGCTTTTTGTCAAAAGCATCGCTGTTTGCAAGCTTTACAGGTAGTAAACTAGACTTTTTAACATTTGATATTAATAGCGCATATGGGGGTAGTCTTTCATATTTTTTAACACACAAAAAACCCTTTTAATTTGTCTCGAAATGTCAATTTATGTGACGTTCCGTCACATGGGCCCCGTAGTGAGGGCGTACTTAACAATGTTCACTTTTTTACGTACAGTCTCACTACCCTGTCAAAGTATTAGTTAAGTGTTCCTGTTCACGTAAGTATGGTAGGTACATTTGGATTCAATTCACAATTATAAGTGTCATATACAGTTCATGTGTTATTAACATGTTTCGATTTCTCCTCATTATTACAGGTTGGAACGTTTACTAGGTCTAACCCTACTTTTTAGCAAGAATGTGAACAATCCGGAATCATAGAAGCGATACAAATTTGCTTACGCTCCCCCATTTGGGTTACAGGCGTAAGGAAAAACGGGTCAAAAAACCTCGCCCAGAGTCTTCGGATTGTTGACATCCAAGCTTTTTAAATTCTTAGTTACTTGAATTATTCATTAAGAAACATATACATATACATAACAACAAGAAATAGATAGTAATTGATATTACGTAAACAGTTCGTTTGTCTTAGAACAACAAGGTTCGTCTTTACGAAAAAATATTGGTCTGTGCCTGCATTAGTTGTAACTGTCGTGGCACAAATTGTGTGTAACATGCGCATATACATCACAACAAGAAATAGATAGTAACTGATATTACGTATACAGTATGTTTGATTTGAAATACATTACTGGCCATTAGAACTGCGACACCAAGAAGAAATGCAGATGATAAAAGGGTATTTATTGGACAAATATATTATACTAGAACTGACATGTGATTACATCTTCACGCAATTTGGGTGCATAGATCCTGAGAAATCAGTAGCCAGAACAAACAACTCTGGCCGTAATAACGGCCTTGATACGCCTGGGCATTGAGTCAAATACAGCTTGGATGGCGTGTACAGGTACAGCTGCCCATGTAGCTCCAACACGATGCCACAGTTCATCAAGAGTAGTGACTCGCGTATTGTGACGAGCCAGTTGCTCGACCACCATTGACCAGACGTTTTCAGTTGGTGAGAGCTCTGGAGAATGTACTGGGCAGGGCAGCAGTCGAAGATTTCCTGTATCCAGAAAGGCCCGTGCAAGACCTTCAACATGCGGTCGTGCATTATCCTGCTGAAATGTAGGGTTTCGCAGGGATCGAATGAAGGATAGAGCCACGGGTCGTAACACATCTCAAATGTAACGTCCAATTTTCAAAGTGCCGTCAATGCAAACAAGAGGTGCCCGAGACGTGTAACCAATGGCACCCCATACCATCACGCTGGGTGATACGCGAGTATGGCGATGACGAATACACGCTTCCAATGTGCATTCACCACGATGTCGCCAAACCCGGATGCGACCATCATGATGCTGTAAACAGAACCTGGATTCATCCGAAAAAATGACGTTTTGCCATTCGTGCACCCAAGTTCGTCGTTGAGTACACCATCTCAGGCGCTCCTGTCTGTGATGCAGCGTCAAGGGTAACCGCAGCCACGGTCTCCGAGCTGATAGTGCATGCTGCTGCAAACGTCGTCGAACTGTTCGTGCAGATGGTTGTTGTCTTGCAAACGTCCCCATCTGTTGACTCAGTGATCGAGACGTGGCTGCATGATCCGTTACAGCCACGCGTATAAGATGCTTGTCTTCTCGACTGCTAGTGATACGAAGCCATTGGGATCCAGCACGGTGTTCCGTATTACCTTCCTGAACCCATCGATTCCATATTCTGCTAACAGTCATTGGATCTCGACTAACGCGAGCAGAAATGTCGCGATACGATAAACCGCAATCGCGATAGGCTACAATCTGACCTTTATCAAATTTGGAAACGTGATGGTACGCATTTCTCTTCCTTACGCGAGGCATCACAATAACGTTCCACCAGGCAACGCTGGTCAGCTGCTGTTTGTGTATGAGACATCGGTTGTAGGTGTCGCCACCGGCGCCAAACATGTGTGAATGCTCTGTAAAGCTAATAATTTGCATATCACATCATCGTCTTCCTGTCGGTTACATTTGGCGTCTGTAACATGTCATCTTCGTGGTGTAGCAATTTTAATGGCCAGTAGTGTATTACAGTTCATCTTCATGAAGAAATATTTGTCGGCGCGAGCAATATACGAGTACATAACTCTCTTGGCACACAATTCACATAGTTTACAAAAATATGTGTGATATTTGTTTGGTTTTACATGTGAAGTCAGTTTTTTTCAGTTTCCATGTCCCTCAAACACTCTGTTTGTTAAAAGTATTTATTATTTCGCCGTAAACAATAGATACATTCCGAAGCTTCACCGAAGTAAGTGTTGTCGATGATGGTGTAGTGGATGAGACGTCGGCGAATAGTTGCTGCGCGACGGCAGAAGCGTGTACGGCCGCCTGCCCCAAGTAGCGACAGTTCGTTGACCTGTTCGTTGACAGTTCGTTGACCTGCGCCGTGACGTCCGCTCAGACAGCTGACGATCATTCGCCAGGCGCTGCACATCAGCTGGGCAGTCAGGAATGTCGGCCGGCCGGCGGACGAGATGAAAATACTCGAACGAGCATCGGTTCATCAGCAAAGAAGGACAAATACGCATATCAAAGGTGCTGAAAGAAATGGTATTATTTTTTCAAGCACTCCTCAGTCTTTCGTGTATACTGTTTTTGTCTACACTGATGTACGAACGTACGAGATCCAGTTTCTTAAATAACTTCATTGCTCGATCTCACACATTCCACTATTTCAACTTAATAATTGCTTTTTGTTAAATGTTCACTGCTCTGCACTACACACTGTCACTGTGGCAAGCGTCCATGTGAGTACACTGCTGTGACACCTTTTTACTTCGCTATGCTGCCACTACGGTTGGTTGGTAGAATTTTGGGATGATGTGGTTCATCTGTGAAGGAGACAGTTTATAAAACACTAATACGACCTACTATTGAGTACTGCTCGAGCGTTTGGGTTTCCTATCAGGTCGGATTGAGGGAGGACATAGAAGCAATTCAGAGGCGGGCTGCTAAATTTGTTACTGGTAGGTTTGATTATCACGCGAGTGTTACGGAAATGCTTCAGGAACTTGGGTGGGAGTCCCTAGAGGAAAGGAGGCGTTCTTTTCGTGAATCGCTACTGAGGAAATTTAGAGAACCAGCATTTGAGGCTGACTGCAGTACAATTTTACTGCCGCCAACTGACATTACATTGCCGCGTTCGTTTGTCGGTCCCGGAATCCGCAGTTCGCTGTGTGCTACCCATAGCATCCTTTCACAGTCCACTTGGGATATTCCGTTCATAGGAAGTTTATCTTGTCCACATAAACATTTCTTCACACTATCATTGTCAGTACTACTTGCATATTAAGTTATATACCCTGCAGAAGGCACCACCATGTATGCTGATAATTTTATTTACATTAACTCACTGTACTTGAACAACACTTATACACTGCGAAATACAGTCAACACTCACTGCGTTAGCACACAGGCTAGTGCTCGCTTTTCAAATCTCAATCCTATTATTGATTCACCTTATCCGTATTACACTATCTAAGTGTCCGGATAGTTTCATTTACAAATTGGGACAGAAAGTACAAAATGGCTAAGCAGGGATGGCTAGAGGACAAATGTGAGGATGTAGAGGCCTATCTCAGTAGGGGTAAGATAGATACCGCCTACACGAAAATTAAAGAGACCTTTGGAGATAAGAGAACTACTTGTATGAATATCAAGAGCTCAGATGGAAACCCAGTTCTAAGCAAAGAAGGGAAGGCAGAAAGGTGGAAGGAGTATATAGAGGGTCTATACAAGGGCGATGTACTTGAGGACAATATTATGGAAATGGAAGAGGATGTAGATGAAGATGAAATGGGAGATATGATACTGCGTGAAGAGTTTGACAGAGCACTGAAAGACCTGAGTCGAAACAAAGCCCCTGGAGTAGACAATATTCCATTGGAACTACTGACCGCCGTGGGAGAGCCGTCCTGACAAAACTCTACCATCTGGTGAGGAAGATGTATGAGACAGGCGAAATACCCTCAGACTTCAAGAAGAATATAATAATTCCAATCCCAAAGAAAGCAGGTGTTGACAGATGTGAAAATTACCGAACTATCAGCTTAATAAGTCACAGCTGCAAAATACTAACACGAATTCTTTACAGACGAATGGAAAAACTAGTAGAAGCCAACCTCGGGGAAGATCAGTTAGGATTCCGTAGAAACACTGGAACACGTGAGGCAATACTGACCTTACGACTTATTTTAGAAGAAAGATTAAGGAAAGGCAAACCTACGTTTTTAGAATTTGTAGACTTAGAGAAAGCTTTTGACAATGTTGACTGGAATACTCTCTTTCAAATTCTAAAGGTGGCAGGGCTAAAATACAGGGAGCGAAAGGCTATTTACAATTTGTACAGAAACCAGATGGCAGTTATAAGAGTCGAGGGGCATGAAAGGGAAGCAGTGGTTGGGAAAGGAGTGAGACAGGGTTGTAGCCTCTCCCCGATGTTATTCAATCTGTATATTGAGCAAGCAGCAAAGGAAACAAAAGAAAAATTCGGAGTAGGTATTAAATTTCATGGAGAAGAAGTAAAAACTTTGAGGTTCGCCGATGACATTGTAATTCTGTCAGAGACAGCAAAGGACTTGGAAGAGCAGTTGAACGGATTGGACAGTGTCTTGAAAGGAGGATATAAGATGAACATCAACAAAAGCAAAACGAGGATAATGGAATGTAGTCAAATTAAATCGGGTGATGCTGAGGGTATTAGATTAGGAAATGAGACACTTAAAGTAGTAAAGGAGTTTTGCTATTTAGGGAGTAAAATAACTGATGATGGTCGAAGTAGAGAGGATATAAAATGTAGACTGGCAATGGCAAGGAAAGCGTTTCTGAAGAAGAGAAACTTGTTAACATCGAGTATAGATTTAAGTGTCAGGAAGTCGTTTCTGAAAGTATTTGTATGGAGTATAGCCATGTATGGAAGTGAAACATGGACGATAACCAGTTTGGACAAGAAGAGAACAGAAGCTTTCGAAATGTGGTGCTACAGAAGAATGCTGAAGATAAGGTGGGTAGATCACGTAACTAATGAGGAGGTATTGAATAGGATTGGGGAGAAGAGAAGTTTGTGGCACAACTTGACTAGAAGAAGGGATCGGTTGGTAGGACATGTTTTGAGGCATCAAGGGATCACAAATTTAGCATTGGAGGGCAGCGTGGAGGGTAAAAATCGTAGAGGGAGACCAAGAGATGAATACACTAAGCAGATTCAGAAGGATGTAGCTTGCAGTAGGTACTGGGAGATGAAGAAGCTTGCACAGGATAGAGTAGCATGGAGAGCTGCATCAAACCAGTCTCAGGACTGAAGACCACAACAACAACAACAGCACATATTACTTAGGCTATAAAAGAAATATGGGTTTCAAATTACATAGTGAAATTTCATACATTAGGTAAATCAGAGTTACTTCTAGATACGGCTTTTCACTCTGTATCAAGTAGTTGATCTAGCGAGCACCTCTTATATAAAGTTTCGAACAATTGGTCTTCGTGGACCCATGAGTTCAGTAGGTTTTTACATATGTCATTTATAACCATTCAGCATTGATTCAATTATTTTATCATTGTTGCACTTACAGTTGCCTTCCTTTTCCGGGTGTGACTGCGAGCACTTACAAGCTGGAATCCATGCAGACATTAATCATCTGCCATACCTTCCATTATTACAGTCTGTAAAGGATAAATCGTTAGATTTCACACATTCTGTTAATGATACGCGGCTAGTATGTTTTTCCAGCAACCATGCACAATGCCCCCTTTTTGTGCAATGCGCCACTAAGCGGATTCATTTACTAGTACTTTGTTTGCATGCACACATTTAAATGTATGACTCTCATTCACAAGAAACTTGCACACATATTTAAAGACTACCACATATATATAACAAGCATACACCCAAAATTCAACATACATGAAATAAATTTTAACTAGCTCTGTATTTACGCCTTATACCTAATCTCTGTACATTACCCAGATGAGTTTTCTCTTCATTCAAGCATCTGCTTGCTCATCCATGGGCATGAATGGCTTTAGATCTTTATGAGGATATAATCCTTTTACTTTTCCGGTCTCTGCGTGTGCTAGAAGGTAGCACCCGTCATGAGGTGTATCCATGACTCTTTGTGGCCCTGAGTATAATCCTTTTAATACTCGAAGACTTGGGATGGTTCTTTAGCATCACCATGTCTCCTCTGTTGTAAGTGTAGAGTCTGTTCAAACTCCTAACATATTTTGCCTTTATAATTACTGCATGATGCTGCAGTGCTTGCAGGGCTTGTTGTAACTTTTGTTCTCTATTTATGACACTTTAGATACGTGGCAGAGGCTTGAGCCACTCATCGTCAGGTACATTCGGCATCATGATTTTACAGGCGTGCACCCTGTACATTCATGAGGCACATTGTTATGAATTATCTCAAAAGGTGGCACCAAGTCAACCCACTTAGTTTGTTGGTTTACTGCATACGTCCGGACAAATCGATTTTAATCGTGAAAACAGCGTTCCACGGGATTCGCGCTAGGATTAAAAAATTATATTAAAACTTGTTTAATGGTGTATTCCCGTAGACACATGTTCCAGTCATAGCTTTTGAAATAGCTGGCATGGTCTGCCAGCAAGGTCATCGGTTTCCCGACGCCTGGTATATAGTCTGATACAATTTTCCGGACTATACAGAGTGTTACGGAAAGGTACTGCCAAACTTTCAGGAAACATTACTCACACACAAATAAAGAAAATATGTTATGTGGACATGTGTCCGGAAACGCTTAATTTCCATGTTAGGGCTCATTTTAGTTTCGTCCACCTACGCTCAATGGAGCACGTTATCATGATTTCATACGAGATACTGTACCTGTGCTGCTAGAACATGTGCCTTTACAATTACGACAGATGTGGTTCATGCACGATGGAGCTCCTGCACATTTCAGTCGAAGTGTTCGTTCGCATCTCAACAACAGATTCGGTGACCGATGGATTGGTAGAGGCGGACCAATTCCATGGCCTCCACGCTCTCCTGACCTCAACCCTCTTGACTTTCGTTTATGGGGGCATTTGAAAGCTCTTGTCTACGTAACCCAGGTACCAAATGTAGAGACTCTACGTGCTCGTATTGTGGACGGCTGTGATACAATACGCCATTCTCCAGGGCTGCATCAGCGCATCAGGGATTCCATGCGACGGAGGGTGGATGCATGTATCCTCGCTAACGGAGGACATTTTGAACATTTCCTGTAACAAAGTGTTTGAAGTCACGCTGGTACTTTCTGTTGCTGTGTGTTTCCATTCCATGATTAATGTGATTTGAAGAGAAGTAATAAAATGAGCTCTGACATGGAAAGTAAGCGTTTCCGGACACATGTCCACATAACATATTTTCTTTCTTTGTGTGTGAGGAATGTTTCCTGAAAGTTTGGCCATACCTTTTTGTAAAACCCTATAGTTTTTGTGGTGGAGGTTCTTGTGGGGTACAATTTCAGATAATTGGAGAAAATATCAAACACGGCTACCACATATTACACCCTGCCTCTTGCTATCGGCAAGGTTCCGGTCACATTGACAGCGACAGTCTGTGATGGTGTTGTCGGAACAATGGGGTGTAGTCCATTCCTGGTACTATGAGTACATGGTTTAGTTTTTTGGGGTGAGTTGATGGGTTGTTGTGAGGGGAGGAGACCAGACTTCGAGCTCATCGGTCTTATCGGATTAGGGAAGGACGGGGAAGGAAGTCGGCCATGCCACCGCAAAGGAACCATCCCGGCATTTGCCTGGAGCGATTTTGGGAAATCACGGTAAACCTCAATGAGGATGGCCGGACGCGGGACTGAACCGTCCTCCTGCCGAATACGAGACCAGTGTGCTAGCCACTGTGTCACCTCACTCCGTTTGTTTTTTGGCAAATGAGTAAAGACCTCATGAGTGTTTTGATCTTCCGGAATGTTCGGAAAATAACAGTATCTAACTAACAGAACGGCACATTTCTTGCCACCGAAATGACCCCAGCACCCAACAATCGTGAGTGTACCATATCAGATTCTTAACTGACTGCGTCGGTATGCAAACACACCAGTTTTCGGAAGTTTCCTTCATCCCGTGATACAAAATATCATTTTCGATGTTATATAATTTGCTAAATTCTCCATTTGGATTGGTATCTAGTGAGTCAATTATCCCGTACCATAACGGATCGGCACGCTGCACATTTGTGATCTCGCTACACGTATGTATATACAATCCTGGAAATTGAAATAAGAACACCGTGAATTCATTGTCCCAGGAAGGGGAAACTTTATTGACACATTCCTGGGGTCAGATACATCACATGATCACACTGACAGAACCACAGGCACATAGACACAGGCAACAGAGCATGCACAATGTCGGCACTAGTACAGTGTATATCCACCTTTCGCAGCAATGCAGGCTGCTATTCTCCCATGGAGACGATCGTAGAGATGCTGGATGTAGTCCTGTGGAACGGCATGCCATGCCATTTCCACCTGGCGCCTCAGTTGGACCAGCGTTCGTGCTGGACGTGCAGACCGCGTGAGACGACACTTCATCCAGTCCCAAACATGCTCAATGGGGGACAGATCCGGAGATCTTGCTGGCCAGGGTAGTTGACTTACACCTTCTAGAGCACGTTGGGTGGCACGCGATACATGCGGACGTGCATTGTCCTGTTGGAACAGCAAGTTCCCTTGCCGGTCTAGGAATGGTAGAACGATGGGTTCGATGACGGTTTGGATGTACCCTCGACGATCACCAGTGGTGTACGGCCAGTATAGGAGATCGCTCCCCACACCATGATGCCGGGTGTTGGCCCTGTGTGCCTCGGTCGTATGTAATCCTGATTGTGGCGCTCACCTGCACGGCGCCAAACACGCATACGACCATCATTGGCACCAAGGCAGAAGCAACTCTCATCGCTGAAGACGACACGTCTCCATTCGTCCCTCCATTCACGCCTGTCGCGACACCACTGGAGGCGGGCTGTACGATGTTGGGGCGTGAGCGGAAGACGGCCTAACGGTGTGCGGGACCGTAGCCCAGCTTCATGGTTGCGAATGGTCCTCGCCGATACCCCAGGAGCAACAGTGTCCCTAATTTGCTGGGAAGTGGCGGTGCGGTCCCCTACGGCACTGCGTAGGATCCTACGGTCTTGGCGTGCATCCGCGCGTCGCTGCGGTCCGGTCCCAGGTCGACGGGCACGTGCACCTTCCGCCGACCACTGGCGACAACATCGATGTACTGTGGAGACCTCACGCCCCACGTGTTGAGCAATTCGGCGGTACGTCCACCCGGCCTCCCGCATGCCAACTATACGCCCTCGCTCAAAGTCCGTCAACTGCACATACGGTTCACGTCCACGCTGTCGCGGCATGCTACCAGTGTTAAAGACTGCGATGGAGCTCCGTATGCCATGGCAAACTGGCTGACACTGACGGCGGCGGTGCACAAATGCTGCGCAGCTAGCGCCATTCGACGGCCAACACCGCGGTTCCTGATGTGTCCGCTGTGCCGTGCGTGTGATCATTGCTTGTACAGCCCTCTCGCAGTGTCCGGAGCAAGTATGGTGGGTCTGACACACCGGTGTCAATGTGTTCTTTTTTCCATTTCCAGGAGTGTATTCCGGCGCCAACCTCATGCTCACGCATATTGGAGTCAATCAACGTAATTTAAAAGTAAATATTTTTAATTATGAATATTTCCTAATCGAGTTTACTACAGATAATCTTACGATATTAACTGAATGACGATGTAAATTATTGAAGTTTCTGTTTTTTTATTTGTTGTTTTAACTGTATATTTTCTGATTGTGTCTGTGTAGCACAATGGATGTGATAAACTGTTAACGTCATTTGATGGGATTTTTGGGAACTTTTACTCGGTTGCGAAATTTAGAACGTAGAGCTGCCAACTCTGGCAGCGTTAATAGTTCAAACGAACTGAGCTTGTAAGACACATGGGGGTACATTATACCATGCGCCTTCAACTCCGTGGCGCTAACTCAGAAAACCATCAGCAGATGAAACTTCCTGGCAGATTAAAACTGTGTGTCGTCAACCACATTGTCCATTCCCTTTACGTGTCTGATTTGGAAGTTGTCATCTTGCAAAGCCAAAATCCACCTTGTCAGACGTTTGTGCAGTAAACAGCACTTAAGCAGATAACTAAGCAGTGAGTGGTCGCAAAATATTATTATTACCTTTTTTCTGTACACGTAATAATGAAATTTCTTCAGTGCCTAGATCACTTCAAGTGCTTCAAGTTCTGTTGCGGAATATAACCGCTCACAGGAATTTAGCACACACCTTGTAAATCCTATTAATTTAATTTCAGTTTGTTTCCCTTTGTTATCCACTTGAAACAGACAATATCCCAACCCACAAAAAGATGCGTCTGTCGAAAGATAAAAATCTTGTGACATGTCGGGAAGGTGCAACATCTCCGCATTGAATAGTGCTTCTTTGATTGGATCAAATGACCTCTTGCATTCATCAGTAAAAATCCAAGGTCGATTTTTCCTGAGTAGACTTAATAAGTTCTCACTATTTAATAACTGAGCTGGTAGAAATCGCTTAAAAGAGGAGGCCATTCCTATAAATGCCTTTAGTTGCTTTTTGGTATTAGGGCATGACATCTCCTCTATTGCCTTTAATTTCTTGGGATTGGGTAAGATTCCGCACAGGAGAAGTGATGTGTCCTAAAATTTTTATTTCCTCACAACCATATTTAGATTTTGCAAGGTTGGCAGTAACTCCTACTACTGCAACTCTTGTTAACACACAGTACAAAATTTCCATGTATTCAGACCAGGTTTCCGATGCTATTAGGATATCATCCACATATACCATTGTTGTTGTTGTGGTCTTCAGTCCTGAGACTGGTTTGATGCAGCTCTCCATGCTACTCTATCCTGAGCAAGCTTTTTCATCTCCCAGTACCTACTGCAACCTACATCCTTCTGGATCTGCTTAGTGTATTCATCTCTTGGACTCCCTCTACGATTTTTACCCTCCACGCTGCCCTCCAATACTAAAATGGTGATCCCTTGATGCCTCAGAACATGTCCTACCAACCGATCCCTTCTTCTGGTCAAGTTGCGCCACAAACTTCTTTCCTCCCCAATCCCATTCAATACTTCCTCATTAGTTATGTGATCTACCCATCTAATCTTCAGCATTCTTCTGTAGCACCACATTTCGAAAGCTTCTATTCTCTTCTTGTCCAAACTACTTATCGTCCATGTTTCACTTTCATACATGGCTACACTCCATACAAATACTTTCAGAAATGACTTCCTGACACTTAAATCAATACTGGATGTTAACAAATTTCTCTTCTTCAGAAACGCTTTCCTTGCCATTGCCAGCCTACATTTTATATCCTCTCTACTTCGACCATCATCAGTTATTTTGCTCCCCAAATAGCAAAACTCCTTTACTACTTTAACTGCCTCATTTCCTAATCTAATTCCCTCAGCATCACCCGACTTAATTAGACTACATTCCATTATCCTTGTTTTGCTTTTGTTGATGTTCATCTTATATCCTCCTTTCAAGACACTGTCCATTCCATTCAACTGCTCTTCCAAGTCCTTTGCTGTCTCTGACAGAATTACAATGTCATCGGCGAACCTCAAAGTTTTTATTTCTTCTCCATGAATTTTAATACCTACTCCGAATTTTTCTTTTGTTTCCTTTACTGCTTGCTCAATATACAGATTGAACAACATCGGGGAGAGGCTACAACCCTGTCTTACTCCCTTCCCAACCACTGCTTCCCTTTCATGTCCCTCGACTCTTATAACTGCCATCTGGTTTCTGTACAAATTGTAAATAGCCTTTCGCTCCCTGTATTTTAGCCCTGCCACCTTTAGAATTTGAAAGAGAGTATTCCAGTCAACATTGTCAAAAGCTTTCTCTAAGTCTACAAATGCTAAAAACGTAGGTTTGCCTTTCCTTAATCTTTCTTCTAAAATAAGTCGTAAGGTCAGTATTGCCTCACGTGTTCCAGTGTTTCTACGGAATCCTAACTGATCTTCCCCGAGGTTGGCTTCTACTAGTTTTTCCATTCGTCTGTAAAGAATTCGTGTTAGTATTTTGCAGCTGTGACTTATTAAGCTGATAGTTCGGAAATTTTCACATCTGTCAACACCTGCTTTCTTTGGGATTGGAATTATTATATTCTTCTTGAAGTCTGAGGGTATTTCGCCTGTCTCATACATCTTCCTCACCAGATGGTAGAGTTTTGTCAGGACGGCTCTCCCACGGCGGTCAGTAGTTCCAATGGAATATTGTCTACTCCAGGGGCTTTGTTTCGACTCAGGTCTTTCAGTGCTCTGTCAAACTCTTCACGCAGTATCATATCTCCCATTTCATCTTCATCTACATCCTCTTCCATTTCCATAATATTGTCCTCAAGTACATCGCCCTTGTATAGACCCTCTATATACTCCTTCCACCTTTCTGCCTTCCCTTCTTTGCTTAGAACTGGGTTTCCATCTGAGCTCTTGATATTCATACAAGTAGTTCTCTTATCTCCAAAGGTCTCTTTAATTTTCGTGTAGGCGGTATCTATCTTACCCCTACTGAGATAGGCCTCTACATCCTTACATTTGTCCTCTAGCCATCCCTGCTTAGCCATTTTGCACTTCCTTTCCACATACCATTACCTTTTCTAAAAGGTGGGGCCCGAATACTGTATCCAGTGCCGCAATGAACATGCCCCCACTGACATTCAACCCAAACGGTAAAACTCGGAATTGGTAACTTCTACTGGCGAATATAAACCCTTGAAGATTGCGTCAAGGGAAGCTGCCAGTAAGAATATTTTAGACCTAGGCTTGTCAAATACCTGACGCCTTGGAGTTTCTGTATTTACAATTCAATGAATGCTCCTAGTTGCATACAGGCGCTGATATAAGCCAAGAGGGATTGTTGAAAATGTGTGTCCCGACCGGGACAAGAACCCGGGATCTCCTGCTTACTTGGAAGACGCTTTATCCATCTGAGCCACTGAGGAAACAGAGGATAGTGCGACTGCAGGGATTTTTCTCTGGCACGCCTCCCGTGACATCCACATTCCCAACTTAGTGTCCCGCACTATATTCATAGTGCCCCTGACAATTATACTCACTACTCGTGGATTTTGCCGATTCCCCTAAGAGTTCTGGCACTCTTTGTGGATCCACACTGAAGAAGATGGTCAAATGGCCGGTGAGCCTTACATATATATATATATATATATATATATATATATCTGTATTTGTTCTCCCATATGTTCGGGCCTGGTAAGAAAGGGCATTATTATGTTATTAATGTCCCGTATGTCCAACACTAATCGAACACTGCTGTCTGTTTTCATAACTGCTAACAGCTGGCTACTGTACGGTGACATTGAAGGTTCGATTATCTGCCAACGCAGCGTCCTTTGTATCTCTTTTCCTACGGTTGGCCTTTTAGCCCACAGTATAGAGTATGTAGCACGACAGAATGTTTGATCGGGTCTCACCTGCATGTCGAATTCATATCCGTCAATAATTCCTAGTTTTTCTGAAAATGCTTTCACAAATTGATGTAACAATTGTCTTAAGTCAGCTTGTTGTGTCTGGCTTAAGTAAGAGGATTCGGCTCCTTTTTCTTCGATTCTTTGTTTAGTAGTGATAGCTTCAATTCCCAATCCGGTTCTGCTCATTATTGCTTTGATTAATGGTAAAGTCATTGGTACACAATGTATAAGGACCGTTGACAGTTACTCGGACATTCCGACGGTAATTTATATATGTGTCCGGAGTCATAATCAGTGCCATGTCAATTTGCCGGTTACGATAGTATAAAGTGCATGTGGCTCGGGAAAGGTCAATTCTCGCCTTCATTTCCTGAAGCGCATCCAGTCCCAAGATGCAAGGCACTTCAAGATTCCTTACCACAAGGAATGAACGTAATATTGCTTCTTTTTCCGTGGCGATCTCAGCCTGTACCTGATTCCTTATAACTAGCACTCTGCCCCGTAGAGCACCTATGAACTTGCAATTTTCCACTGGCAAGATGTGCAGTTTCTTTACACGATCAATACATTTGGATAATTTCTCATCTATGACAGAGGCGCTTGCCCCAGTCTCAAGGATTACTGTCACTTCTATTCCATTTATTTTTACGATAAATGCAGCCTGCACATGGCCTACATCCTTTTGTTCCGCTGATCGTGCATCAACTGTTAACTCTTCTTTCATACTGCATCCGTCATTATAACGGAGTAAATTCACACGCAAATTCTGCCTGCCCCCCTCTTTAACCTTGCCGACCGTCTTGGAAGGGCTTACAGAAGTCGGCCAGAGTTTGACGGGCTGTCGCACTCTGCCGATACTCGGTCTGTCGCGTCTGTGATTCTCACCCCGTCAGTCACAGTTTGCGATGTACCCTGAGCGACATAAACATGTGGCTGACTATTCTGCGGCTGAGTTGGGGGCGGTGGCATAGGAACCACATTTATGTGGTTGACAGGCACATGACCTGCAGGCATGGCTTATTGTGCTTGCCAGTCCGCTGGCCCTGTCCGTTCCCACTGCTCACAGTTTGTTCGCATATTTTTATTTACAAAGTTGGAGTTTCCTCCCCCTTCGCTCCTTTTTCTCGCTTATAATTGTCTCCCTCCCCTCCCCCCCTTTTTTTGGTGGGGACTGGTTCATGTTGGCATACTGGTTTGCATTATAACCACTGCTACTCCAGTTATCTCCAGTTATTATTCGCATTCTTATGGGAGTTCTCTCCATGCGAATATTCATTATTTTCGCCAAAACCACTTTTACTGGGGCTATCATTCCCTTCTTGTTTTGTTGTTCCCTTCGCCGTTACCTGAGTTCCCTTGCTCATTCTGCCGGGCATCCTCATGTATCAAATCCAGAGAATCTATTGTTGCCATGAAAAATTCTAGGTCTGTATCTGGGACGTGCACTAATTTTTCCCGAATCGCTATTGGTAATTTCCATTTTAAGATTCGTAAAACATCTCTCGCGGAGCCGCGCGGGATTAGCCGAGCGGTCTTAGGCGGCTGATCCCGGCGGAGGTTCCAGTCCTCCCTCGGGCATCGGTGTGTGTGTGTTTGTGCTTAGGATAATTTAGGTTAAGTAGTGTGTAAGCTTAGGGACTGATGACCTTAGCAGTTAAGTCCCATAAGAGTTCACAAACATTTTTTTTTCTCTCGCGGGCGTGGGTTCATCCCAGTACTTCGTCTTATTCAAATATCGTTCAATGTATTTCCTCAGACTGGCAAAGCGGTAGTTAAGAGGTTCGGGGTTTACACCTGTTTACGCAGTCTTTCCTGTACAGACCTAGACTAGTACCGAGCGACGTGGCGCAGTGGTTAGACACTGGACTCGCATTCGGAAGGACGACGATTCAATCCCGCGTCCGGCTATCCTGATTTAGGTTTTCCGTGATTTCCCTAAATCGCTCCAGGCAAATGCCGGGACGGTTCCTTTCAAAGGGCACGGCCGACTTACTTCCCCGTCCTTCCCTAATCCGGTGAGACCGATGACCTCGCTGTCTGGTCTCCTTCCCCAAAACAACCAACCAACCTAGACTAGTACCTGGCTAGGAATTTGTTCTCAAATTCCGAGAACGTCCGACACTGTTCCGCAATCTCCATCGCACACAATGCCGCTACTCCCGTGTAAATGAAATCACGAGCGAATTTTCTGGTGTTCAGTCCATGACACAGGTAACACGTATCGAAACTTTTGACAAAAATCACGGGATTTACGTTTTTCCTTTCGTCACGAAACGTTTGAAATTGCCGGTGTTTAGTTAAAGATTCTTAATGTTTTACCTGTGCTTCTGTTGGTAGCATTCCGGCCTCTGTTGCAGAGACAATACCTGGATAATTCACCAAAGAGAGCGGCTGCATTCGCTCGCAGTCCGATTTTTCTGCTTCGTACGTATCAAGTGGTACATTTCCGTCCGCACTTGCACCTCCACCCACGCCATATCCTAGATGACGCAATCTGCTCTTCAGCTCTAAAGTATTCGACATGTTAACAATAGTTCCATTGATGTTTTATACCTGATTTTCCAAAATGCTAAGAACGTTGTACAACTGCTCCACACGCTCATCCAAGTGTGACACCTGTTGCGGAATGTTTTTGTTTTGTTCAACTAATTCCGCGACTTGTTTTACAACATCGATCCCCTTGTCACGTTGGTCTAAAATTTCGTTCAATTTTGGCAGAAACTGAGCATCACTCTCCTGTTCCCTGCGTTCGCGAGCTAGGCATTCCTGTCTTTCTTTTTCTTCGCGAGCAACACATTCTATTTTCTCTTTCTCCTCACGCTCCGCTCGGTCTACACCTATAATATCTTTTACTTGTGAAGTTAGAGTTTGCTCGCGAATCAAGCGCTCTTGCCTTTCTTTCTCTTCGCATTGCTTCTCTATGAGATCTAATTGGGCAATAAATCCAGTCAAAAAATCAACTGTTGGTGCTGGTGCTTGTACAATATCAGCAGTTGATGCTGTTGAATCACCTGAACCTATCCTAGCAACTGAGTGAACCTCTTTGCTCGTCTGTGCCCTCTCATCAGCATTGCCAGATACATTATCGGTCACATGCTGCTCACTGAATTTGAGAGCATGACATTTCGGATCGATTAGTTACTGAAACTCCTGTACATTGTCATCTGTATCATATCCAGACATATTATTGCTCTCAGCTAGCTTTTCTTTGCGTGTCTTAACCATATTTGCAGATATCTACTATCACTATCTGCTCACAAATATACAAAGAAATCTGGTTCCCCCAAAATGTCATACACACAAGAAATACACAGAATATACAAAACACGCAAAAAATATTGAAATAACTTACAGAAATCCTATCAATCACTTCAAATGAAGCTATAACCTACCTTTTTTCATTTATTGTATGAACCTTTCACAATACTTTTATAGTGTACTGCCTAAAAATCTACCTACGCAGAAATATTACTTTGACGACAGTACACAAACAAGCGAACCTCTCATTATTTGCACTTGAATTTATTTGAACTGCACACAGCTGATGGTGTGACCTATGTCTCAAACACTATTCACTGTTTAGCAAATTCTAAAACTGATTTACTCACAAGTATCAAGTTATAGCAAATGAATCTGACTAAAATTCACTGTGGCAAAAGACTGTAATTTTACTTTAAATAAAAGACTGTGACAAATTTGTGCCAACACAGCACTGTGCATGGCCCCCGTATTCCTACCTCTTCTTGGTTCCAGCCCAGAGGCACATGAAATCACACCCTTACCTTTAGTAACTGGTATTGTGTGCTGCCGCGTATATCTCGGTTGAGACAATTGTGTATATTGAGTCAGCTGCAGGTTCAAAATCTTCACTGCATCTGCCTCGTACAGTTCTCGTTCAGGTGCAAGTGTTTCTGCTGGGGTGCATGGAAGAATGTCACATGTACAGGATTAGTTCTTGCACCAGACACATTATCACATACACAGAAATATGTTTTACGAACATTTATGAAAATTTTTCTCATAAACACAACCATACCTCAGTTATTCTTTATGTACCGAATATTTATGTACATAACTTTCGTACATAAAAATTCGAGCACCATGTTCGAGGGCGTCACTTATCTCGGTACACGGGATTGGTAGTTTTGTGAAATTCTATATTTACAGTGATTAATCAAAAAAATAAATACTGAATACTGCAATATTATGTACTCTGTTAAATGTTGCGGGCTAGCATGAGACTCTGAAATAACCCAACACCACGATAACATACGTACGAACATCGGCTATTCCGAAGTACGCACTAAATAATATTTTATACACAGCGTGCGACTCACGGACTTCTAACACATAATTCGCGTGAGCGATGCTATTATGGAGAGAAAATATGCGTGCTTTTACGCAAACTGTAGTGATTAATTTGATTCTCAGAGGCTACTGGTCATTTATGTACCAATTTTCACAAAGAAACAGAGATATTTTTTACGCTTATTAGACGGAATATTTTTCTGTATTTACTTTTCGTTATCTGCAAGGCAAAAACTGAGGAGCATCTCATCTGCAGTTAACCGGCCAATCCTAAACGTACTGAACTCATTCATAACGAAAACGTTAATGAATGGAATTTATCTTTACTTTACTAGCTTTGTAGCTATTAAAAGATCAAAATAGAGAAGTCTCCCGCATTTTCATTTAATATTACAGACGGAATTTTTAGCTAAAAACTATCGTCAGCGTAATGGCCGACCATATGCTGCTAGGAAAAGAGAGCTCCCCGCAACACCAAGTTCTGAAATAGAGTTATTAATTACAATTAATGGTGGCTATTACGGTAGGTCCTCACTACTTCAATAACCAACATTTTCTAATAACAGTTGGACATATATTCTGATAACTTACAGACAGACTTACATTAAATATTGGACTGTGCTACAATGGCGGCCTTCCTCTAGACGAAACAAGCTAGGAAAGAAACAATCTACCCCTAAAAAAATTATCTCCTCTTTCATCTACGTTGCACAGATTCTTTATACAAAAAGGCTATTTGTTAAAATCAATCACTGTTTGCGAGCTGTACAGATAATAAACTACACTTTTTGATATTTGATATTCATTCGCCGGTCGCAGTGACCGAGCTGTTCTAGGCGCTTCAGTCTGGAACCGCGCGACCACTACGATCGCATGTTCGAATCCTGCCTCGGGCATGGATATGTGTGATATCCTTAACTTAGTTAGGTTTAAGTAGTTCTAAGTTCTAGGGGACTGATGACCTCAGATGTTAAATCCCATAGTGCTCAGAGCCATCTGAACCATTTTATATTCGTAACGCACACGGACGTAGTCTTTCATATTATTTAACACACCAAAAATTTTATTTCTTTTTCTCGAAATGCCAAGTTATGACCCCTTCCGTCACAAGTCATCGTGTTGAAATGTTGTACTGGGTGCGTTTTTGGCCGACTTGAACTTTAGCGGCAACCAAGTTGCACACACTTTCTTCATAGCCAACACTCCGTGCAGAATATTATGTGCTCGCTCAGCTGAGGCGCCTACATTCTCAAGAATTTTTATTGCTTCACCATATCAAGGATTTGACAATGGTTTCCTGAGTGGCGACCTCAATTCTATGGGCGGAGCGTACTTCGTCTTCGGTGATTGTCAGACCACGTATGAATTTATTAATCCAAAGGTAAATGATCTCTTGGGATGTCTGCGACAGTCCAGCATTTCGAATGAATTTGGTTAACAACTGCACGAAATTTGATTTTCTCCACTTGCAGTCGCAGTTAACATACTGTCCAATTCAGAGGCTGTTAACAATGAACTGTACGTTGCACACCGTTGAAATTTTTTGTATGACCCTAGGGATAATCAAGCTTATCAACAATGGAGTTGCAACAAGAATGTTCCATTTTTGCCGTGGATATTTACCAGACGTATCAGAGATAGCATTATTACACCGAGGGAAAAAATCGCTACACCAAGAAGGGGTAGTGCGACATAAACGAAAGTTGGTAGTCATGTCTCCACATCTGAAAAATGATGTCTATTTACATTTCTCGTCAGTCGCATAAGAGTGGCGTCAGTATGAGAATGAAAATCAGGTTTGCTTTAAATAAACTCTGTAACGGCCGCGAGCGTTAGTTATTTTGGCACGTGGAACGTTGACATTAGTCAAGGATGCCCTTAAGGCGACAAAAATGCTGTTATCAACACCTAATTGACTTTGAACGGGGTCGTGTACTGGGACTATCATGAGCTAGATGTTCCTTCTGCGATATTGCAGGAAGACCTGCGAGGAATTCAGCTACTGCACATGGCGGGATAAAGCGGTGACCAGAGGAATGTATGGTCGCAAGAAGACCGAAAGGCCGTCGGATTCCGCTTATGGGCTGTGGCGCATCGTCCTACATCTGCAGTAGAAATTTGAGCAAGAGTTGGCACCACAGTGACACAACGAACTGTTACAAATCGTTCCCTTTATTTTACGTCTACGGTCACAAACTGTTGTGTTTAACAGATTACCGGTTGCGGTCTTTAATGACCATCATCAGATCTGTCTCATAAAAACAAAGTCCTAATGAACTGCAGCGATAGTAGCATAGTGAACTATGGCTGCAGTGAATTTGGACTTTGTTTTTATGAGACAGATCTGATGATGGTCATTAAAGACTGAAACTGGTAATCTGTTAAACAGAAAAGATTGTGACCATAGACGTAAATTAAAGGAAACTTATTACATATACGGGTCACTGTGTTTTTTCGCGACGATGTCGCAGCTTGTGTTACAAATCGGTCACTTAAAGAACAGCTACGAGCCAGTCGCACTGCAGTGTGAATTCAACTAACCACAAACCATCGCCATTTGCAACCGTAGTGGTGTCAACTGAGAGCTCATTTGAGAGCAGACTAGAGGGCTGTTGTGGTTTCTGATAAAAGCTGGTTCTACCTTGGTGCCAGTGATCGCCGTGTGTTGATTAGAAGATAGGCCAGTTGAGGGCCGGTAGCCAAACTGCCAGCGTGCTGGATACTTACGACCTAAACATGGAGTTACGGTCTGGGATGCGATTTCGTATTCCAACAGTACCACTCTCAGTAATTATCCCATGCACCCTGTGTGCAAAACTGTACGCATTCTGGTGATTCGACCTATTTTGCTGCCATTCATGAACAGCGATGAGGGGATGTTTTCCAACAGGATAACGCTCGTCTAGATACTGCTGTTGTAACCCATGTCGACATGTCGCCTTGGCCTCCTCTGTCATCAGATGTGTTCCAATGGAGCATATATCGAACATAGTTGCACGACAACTCCAGCGTTATTCGCGAACAGCATTAACAGTCCCTATATTGACCGACAAAGGGTAACAGGCACGAATGTCTAGCCAACAAACTGACACCCGACAATTATACAGCAGAAGGCATGCACATTATACGCTTGAATTCAACATTCGTCTTGCTACACAGGTTGTAATGAGCCACTGTATCACATTTTCAATTACTAATCTCGTTCTTACATTAACCTGCTAACTTGCAATGTTAACCACTTAAATACAGTACTGGCCATTAAAATTGCTACACCAAGAAGAAATGCAGATGATAAATGGGTATTCATTGGACAAATATATTATACAAGAACTGACGTGTGATTACATTTTCAAGCAATTTGGGTGCATAGATCCTGAGAAATCTGTACTCAGAACAACCACCTCTGGACGTAATAACGGCCTTGATACGCCTGGGCATTGAGTCAAACAGAGGTAGGACGGTGTATACGCAACTTCAACACGATACCACAGTTCATCAAGAGTAGTGACTGGCGTATTGTGACGAGCCAGTTGCTCGGCCACCATTGACCAAACGTTTTCAGTTGGTGAGAGATGTGGAGAAGGTGCTGGACAGGGCAGCAGTCGAACATTTTCTGTATCCAGAAAGGCCCATACAGGAACTGCAACATGCGGTCGTGCATTATCCTGCTGAAATGTAGGGTTTCGCAGATATCGAATGAAGGGTAGAGCCACGGGTCGTAATACATATGAAATGTAACGTCCACTGTTCAAAGTGCCGTCATTGCCAACAAGAGGGTATGGAGTGCCATTGGTTACACAACTCGGTCATCTCATGACCGAGTTGTGTAACCAATGGCACCCCATACCATCACGCCAGGTGATACGGCAGTATGACGATGACGAATACACGCTTCCAATGTGTGTTCACCGCGATGTCGCCAAACTCGGATGCGACCTTCATGATGCTGTAAACAGAACCTGGATTCATCCGAAAAATATTACGTTTTGCCATTCGTGCACCCAGGTTCGCCGTTGGGTACACCATTACAGGCGCTCCTGTCTGTGATGCAGCGTCAAGGGTAACCACAGCCATGGTCTCCGAGCTGATAGTCCATACTGCTGCAAACGTCGTCGAACTGTTCGTGCAGATGGTTGTTGTTTTGCAAACGTCCCTATCTGTTGACTCAGGGATCGAGAAGTGGCTGCACGATCCGTTACAGCCATGCGGATAAGATGCCTGTCATCTCGACTGCTAGTGATACGAGGCCGTTGGGATCCAGCACGGCGTTCCGTATTACCCTCCTGAACCCACCGATTCCATATTCTGTTACAGTCATTGGATCTCGGCCAACGCGAGCAGCAATATCGGGATACGATAAACCGCAATCGCGATAGGCTATAATCCGACCTTTATCAAAGTCGGAAAGGTGATGGTACGAATTTCTCCTTACACGAGGCATCACAACAACGTTTCACCAGGCAACGCCGGTCAACTGCTATTTGTGTATGAGAAATCGGATGGAAACTTTCCTCATGTCAGCACGTTGTAGGTGTCGCCACCGGCGCCAACCTTGTGTGAATGCTCCGAAGAGCTATTCATTTGCATATCACATCATTTTCTTCCTGTCGGTTAAATTTCGCGTTTGTAGCACGTCATCTTCGTGGTGTAGCAATTGTAATGGCCAGTAGTGTTCATTATCTCGACAAATCTATTCGTGAAATTTCATTACTCTTCATTACTCTACATTAATTATTTTTTTGGTGTTTTTTTCCCCTCTAGTGTACTTGAGACAAGAGTCACCCGTGCGTTTTCTAGTCACTTAGCACTTCTGGTGAATATACAAAAGTATCGTAGGTAAGAGGTTGTGGCCACTACATCTCCATTCCAGTGTTGTCGCTGTTGTTGGAATCAGACTTCCGTAGCCACGTCACAGTAGGTGGCGCGGTTCCCTCGGTTCCGCTGGCGCAACGTTTCGGCATCTTGCCTGTATAAACCAGCAGCGCGGCGCAGTCCGCACGTAAAGGCTGCCGGATCTGCCGGCAGAGGGCGCAGCGGCTGCGTCACTCGTTCATAATTCAGAATTTAATTTGCTGCCCACGCGCTCGCTGCACGCCGACTAAGCGCGCTGCAAGTACAGGGCATTAGTCGCGTGCACCGGCCAGAAACTCGACACCGAGTCACGCGCGCCTCTTCGTCCATTTCCCGATAGTCACCTATGCTATCGCCTCGTTACCGTTTCATGCCGTTTTGGCACACTCAGTGACACTGTAACTTGACCCGAACTGTTCTGTCACTGGTCACTGTACGCCTTGCCTAACCTTTCCGCTGCTGCCCGCGTCTATACGAGACCTGCTACGCCGTTTGCCAAGTGTTGTAGAAAAGTAGGCTCTTGGGTTTACCTACAGTGCTATGACGTCTGAACCAGTCCTGAGCGGCCGACTTATAACTGCTGCAGACGTGTTAATTCCATATCTTGCTGAATAACAAAG
Source organism: Schistocerca serialis cubense (assembly GCF_023864345.2). Classification (NCBI taxonomy): domain Eukaryota; kingdom Metazoa; phylum Arthropoda; class Insecta; order Orthoptera; family Acrididae; genus Schistocerca; species Schistocerca serialis. Next base: position 214,752,913 of record NC_064647.1, on the reverse strand, counting down.
ATTCCTGTATTCATCATACAACGTATGTGTCTCACGGCGTGCAAAAAACCTGGTTTCGATGAAACGTTTATGAAATATGACGATTGTCAAGACCACGTAATTCCCGATTCGCAAGGACGTGCATGGGCCCGTCAGCGGCCACTGTTCTTTGGATACAAAACCCAGTAACTCGAGAGGGATATGAGTCACTGTCTCAATATCATACCTACGGTACTTTACGGAATATGAGGCGCTACGTGACGGATCTTAATTTTCAAGCAATTAAAAAAAAAAAAGATTTCTACCATTTTGATTATTAAATTGCAGTGCCAGACTATTAAAAATTGTTTGTTCATGGAACCGGACCGACCTCTGAAAACCTGGAAATAAAATGCCCGAAAATCGTCATCTTCTAGTTTTGAGCGTTTTGCGTTCAGTCCTCTATTTGCACATTTAGTCTTCCTCATTTTTTTCTATTCTTCTTCACTAGCCCACCAAACGCGAATGGCTTTTTCTGTTGGTGGACGACCGAAACACCCCTCAGCTGCTCTGTTTTCATATCCTTCTGCATATGCTATTACTTTCAATTTGTAGCCCGCATCATATGAATACTTTTTATTTTTTGTCACTACGAGACAAGCTACTATCAAAAATATTGCGCTATTACCGATAACACAAATCACTTTTAATTCATGTATTATGGGTTATTTGTCTTGAGCTGACTGCAATTTGACCAAAGAGACCTACACCAGAATCGTTTCGCTTTTATTTATAAACCATCTTCCACCGGAATTCGGCAAATTGGGTACATACGTTTGTATTTTCTCAATTGTTTTAGGTTAAAAACATGTATAAAGAAACACCGTAAGTAACTCGTAACCAACTTTATGAACAAAACGCTCTTTTTAACCTTTTTTAGGTTAAAACCATATACAAAGAAACACCATAAGTAACGTGCAAACCAACGTTATAAACAAAAAGGTGTTTGTAATCTAAAACAGTCAAAAACACATTCTTAACATTTGTAAAGAAACACCGTAAGTAGCTTGCAAACCAACTTCATAAAAAAATCGCTGTTTTTAACATAAAACAATCAAAATTGTGCCACCATAATTACCCAATTTGCAGAATAACTACGGAAGATGCTTCATAAATAAAAGCGAAACGTGTGTCGTATAACCCTTTTTAATTTAATAGTAGTCAACTGAAGACGGATAACCTATGACCACAAATTTTAACATTTGCTGCCAAAGATAGCCACGCATACGTACGTATTACTTTTAGTTCAAGTTCACTGCCACCGTAGATTGCAATGACGCATCATCGTCTAGACAGTGTCCTGGGTTTATGATGGCTGGGCGGTAGAGAGGCAGTGTTAGCAAGCTTGTGAATCCCCGCAACTCATATTCGTAGTTTCGGCGCACTGATGCTGTCAGCTGAATTCAATGTAGCCAGATAGAGAGAGGTTTCCTGCAGCAACGAGTATATGGCCATTCTTAAGACGGGCGGGAATTTTAAATCAAACAATGGACATTTTTATATTAATTTCGACGGCTCTCCACCCGTCTGAGGTTCGAGTCCTCCGCCGGGCATGGGTGTGTGTGTTGTCCTTAGCGTAAGTTAGTTTAAGTTAGATTAAGTAGTGTGTAAGCTTAGGGATCGATGACATCAGCAGTTCGGTCCCGTAAGGTCTTAACACACATTTCCAAATTAATTTCAAATATAAGACGCACCTGGATTTTGGAGGCGATTTTTCGAAGAAGAAAGTGCATTAATAGTCCTTAAAATATGGTATATTTCATTCACTTCAGTGTGAGAGCTAAAATAAACCATACGGTAGGTCTACGAAATTGATTTTTACATCTGCGAACTTTTTAAAATTTCGTGAAATGTTTTACGTAATTCGATGCAAGCGCAGTATGATGGATAAGGAAAAGAAATTCAGTTCTCCATCGAGTGAAAATATTGGATTATAAGATATCAGTTTCTTTCACCTAACAGTTTTTGGAAACTCGGATGATAAGTATTTCAAAACGGCCGGGAAGTCGTCTCTCGGAACAGACAGGCACCAGTATTTGCCGAGCTGTACAGCGACAACAAAAGCGCTTCAGCACGGATTGCAAAGAGCACGTCTGTAGCAGCAAAAGGGCTAAAGTTCTTTGTACCTAGCAAGATAACAATGTACAATCTCGTACCTAATCAAAAGAATGCTGAAAGGTCAGCTGGAGAGCCAGGTAAAGATATTCCTATTTTTAAGCTGACTAGCAATGCACAGCATTTCTTAGAAATGTATCATTATGATCCGCAACTCTGAAGTATGATATCGAATAGTTTCATTACCTAAGGATTGCCGGCCGCGGTGGTCTAGCGGTTCTAGGCGCGCAGTCCGGAACCGCGCGACTGCTACGGTCGCAGGTTCGAATCCTGCCTCGGGCATGGATGTGTGTGATGTCCTTAGGTTAGTTAGGTTTTAGTAGTTCTAAGTTCTAGGGGACTGATGACCACAGTAGTTAAGTCCCATAGTGCTCAGAGCCATTTGAACCATTTGAACCTAAGGATTAAATTAAGTACCTTAAACAACTGACTTTTCACACAGCAGCAACATGGCCACTTAACACACGTCAGCGAGAGAAGTGCCCACTTATCTTTAAACCAAAAATAAGGGAAAAAATCCTGTTTTAACAAAGACCCGAATATATTCTATTATGAAACCTCATTCGAAGTAGACATGTCACAACTAACAGTGGGCCTCAAATTCTCTACAGTGTTCGTGAGCGCAGAGAGAGGGGAGATCCTACTTAATGCACTGCTCGTCTAGCCTTGAATTTGAAAAATTTTATTCGCAAATACAAGAAGACTTGTTCTAAGATTGGTTTTGCCGCACTTACCAATTTTCTCGTTATTTACTCTCTTTGGCTGCTTTCCGTTTTTCCTCATTTTTTACTTTCTTTTCCTTCTCTTTCGTTAATTGCCGCTTGTACTGTAGAACGAATGAGTGTGGCGACATACCATGTGACTTTTGGAAAAATGCCATCCACGCAATTTCCAAGACTGTAAGAGCTGACAAGTTCGAGAATTATAGCACAATCAGCTTAACAGCTCATGCATCCTTTTTCTGACAAGAGTAAATTACATAAGAGTGGAAAAGAAAATTGAGGATGTGTTGGGCGACGATCAGTTTGGCTTTATGATAGATAAAGGGACCAGAGAGGCAATTCTGAGGTTGCAGTTGATAGTGGAAGCAAAACTAAACAAAAATCCAGACACGATCACAGGATTTGTCGACCTGGAAAAAGCGTTCGACAATGTAAAATCATGCAAGATGTTCAAAATTCTGAGAAAATACGGCTGTAGGGAGAGACGGACAGTACACAATATTTGCAAGAGCCAAGAGGGAATAATAAGACAAGGAAAATGTGCTCGGATTGAAAAGTGTGTAAGACAGGGACGTAGATAGTCCATGCTGCTCCAAACGTCGTCGAACTGTTCGTGCAGATGGCTGTTGTCCTACAAACGTCCCCATCTGTTGACTCAGTGATCGAGACGTGGCTGCAGATCCGTTACAGCCATACAGATAGGATGCCTGTAGTCTCGACCGCTAGAGATAAGAGGCCGTTGGGATCCAGCACGGCGTTGCGTATTACCCTCCTGAACCCACCGATTCCATATTCTGCTAACAGTCATTGGATCTCTACCAACGCAATCGCGATAGGCTAGTATCCGACCTTTATAAAAATCGTAAAAGTGATGGTAAGCATTTCTCCTCCTTACACGAGGCATCACAACAACCTTTCACCAGGCAACATTGGTCAACTGCTGTTTGCGCATGAGAAAACGGTTTGAAACTTTCCTCATGTCAGCACGTTGTAGGTGTCGCCACCGGCGCCAACCTTGTGTGAATGCTCTTAAAAGGTAATCATTTGCGTATCACAGCGTCTTCTTCCTGTCGGTTAAATTTCGTGTCTGTACCGCGTCATCTTCGTGGTGCAGCAATTTTACCCTTGACGCTGCATCACAGACAGGAGCAGCTGCGATGGTGTAGTCAACGACGAACCTGGATGCAGGAATGGCAAAACGTCATTTTTCGGAGGAATCCAGGTTCTGTTTACTGCATCATGATGGTCGCATTCGTGTTTGGTGACATCGCTGTGAACGCACGTTGGAAGCGTGTATTCGTCATCTACTGGCGTATCACCCGGCGTGATGGTATGGGGTGTCATTGGTTACACCTCTCGGTCACCTCTTGTTCGCATTGACGGCACATTGAACAGTGGACGTTACATTTCAGATGTGTTACGACCCGTAGCTCTGCCCTTCATACTATCCCTGCGAAACCATACGTTTCAGCAGGATAATGCTCGACCGCATGTTGCAGGTTGTGTGCGGGCCTTTCTGGATACAGAAAATGTTCGACTGCTGCCCTGGCCAGCACATTCTCCCGATCTCTCACCAACTGAAAGCGTCTGGTCAATGGTGGCAGAGCAACTAGCTCGTCACAATACGCCAGTCACTACTCTTGATGAACTGTGGTATCCTGTTGAAGTTGCATGGGCAGCTGTACCTGCACACGCCATCCAAGCTCTGACTCAATGCCCAGGCGTATCAAGGCCGTTATTACGGCCAGAGGTGGTTGTTTTGGGTACTGATTTCTCGGGATCTATGTACCAACAATGCGTGACAATATAATCACATGACAGTTCTAGTATAATACATTTGTCCAATGAATACCCGTTTATCATCTGCATTTCTTCTCGGTGTAGCAATTTCAGTGGCCGGTAGTGTATATTCGATATTAATTTCTCTTCTTCAAGAATGCTTCTCTGGCCGTTGCCAGTCGGATTTTATATTGTCTCAAGTTCGACAGTCATCAGTCATTTTGCTGTCGAAATAGCAAACCTCATCTACTACTTTAAGTGACACGTGTCTTAACCCATTTGCAATATACTACAAAAGCGCAGCAACAGCTCCACATGGTCATGTGCTGATCAGCTTCTGCCGAGTCAGTATGGGCAGAGTAGATCCACACCATGTTACAATGAAATGAATTATGTAAGTACTTGACCTTGTGTACTGCCATTACCTTTCTTTCGCACTTGGGGGCTGCGGTTCATAAACACGACAAACAGATCCCTCATACTTCAATAAAATTCTTCAGGGTATCAGACCGCATCGTCATAATTTTAAAATGTGCCAACGTTTCGGCCAGCGTTGCAGCTAGCCTTCATCAGGGCCTTACGTTAACTGCTAAATGAACACACTTGGATTCCTTAAATAGCTGCACGAGAAAACCGTGTCGTTACTTGATTGGCTGTACTAGGAGGAGGAGGAGGGGTGAAAAGTATGCTCTATTGGTGTTTCCTTTATTATCTGTCATTGGCTGAAATAGCTGTTTTCTATTGGTCTTTATATTAATCCACCCCATTGGAGGAGACGGACGAATAGCGAATAGGTGATGGCTGTGACGTCACACTGTTTCCATGCTGTCCAGAAGCCGGCTGCGGCGTGCCATTGCTTTGTGTGCTCGCGACCACTACTGTGGCTCTCCGCGTGTCCGCATGGGCCGCCACGGCTCTGCCGCCGCTCCGTAGCCCTGCTATTGCAGGCAGCCAAGACCTCGGAAGCTTGTACCCGTCCTCTCTATTCATGTTGGCGGGTCTTTTGGCTATTTCTATCGCCTCTCTAATCTTTCTTTTGAAAGTGAGAGGCTGTTTCGCCAGGACGCGGGCTTCTTGAAAAAATATTGGTTTCCCGCACTCGTCTCGGTGTTCCGCCACTGCTGACTTAGTGTGTTGTTTCAGGCGGATATATCTTTCATGTTCCGAGAGCCTAGTGCTGATCGGACGTCCCGTCTCACCTATGTAAACTAATCCACACGCACAACCAATTTCATACACGCCAGCTGTGTGTAGTTTGTCAACTGCATCCTTGGTAGAACCGAGCATGTCTGATATTTTGTGTCTGCTTCGGAAAATTGGTTTGATGTCGGCTTTTCGTAGGATTTTGCCAATACGTTCGGTGACCCCTTGTACATATGGTAACACAGCAATGCTCTGTGCCTCCTTCTCCTCTTCCCTATTAGTCTTCTCCCTTGTCGACATGGTGCTGTCTATCATCTGCTTCCCATAGCCATTAGTTCCGAAGATGGACCTGAGGTGTTCAAGTTCTGTCTTCAGATGTTCTTCGTCGCTTATCCTGTACGCTCTCTTCGTTAGCGTGTGCAGGGCGGACTTCTTCTGCGTGGGGTGATGGTGGGAGGAGGCGTGAAGGTACCTGTCCGTATTGGTTGGTTTCCTGTACACTTTGTGGCCAAGTTTACCATCAGGTTTTCGATAAACTTCCACGTCGAGAAAAGGCAGCACCCCATTCTTCTCTGTTTCCATTGTAAACTGGATTTTCCTATGCTGTTGGTTAAGGTGCTTGTGGAAGATCTGTAACTCCTCTTCTCCGTGGGGCCAGATGACGAAAGTATCATCGACATAGCGAAGCCAACAATTTGGACGTAATGGTGCGGACTGGAGGGCTGTTTCCTCAAATGCCTCCATGAAAATTTCTGTTGCGATAGGCGATAGGGGTGAGCCCATAGCTACACCGTCAGTTTGTTCATAAAATTGACCTCTCCACCTGAAATAGCCAAAAGACCCGCCAACATGAATAGAGAGGACGGGTACAAGCTTCCGAGGTCTTGGCTGCCTGCAATAGCAGGGCTACGGAGCGGCGGCAGAGCCGTGGCGGCCCATGCGGACACGCGGAGAGCCACAGTAGTGGTCGCGAGCACACAAAGCAATGGCACGCCGCAGCCGGCTTCTGGACAGCATGGAAACAGTGTGACGTCACAGCCATCACCTGTTCGCTATTCGTCCGTCTCCTCCAATGGGGTGGATTAATATAAAGACCAATAGAAAACAGCTATTTCAGCCAATGACAGATAATAAAGGAAACACCAATAGAGCATACTTTTCACCCCTCCTCCTCCTCCTAGTACAGCCAATCAAGTAACGACACGGTTTTCTCGTGCAGCTATTTAAGGAATCCAAGTGTGTTCATTTAGCAGTTAACGTAAGGCCCTGATGAAGGCTAGCTGCAACGCTGGCCGAAACGTTGGCACATTTTAAAATTATGACGATGCGGTCTGATACCCTGAAGAATTTTATTGAAGAAGACAACGGCCGCGGAAGCCTACGCTTACAGATCCCTCATAGTTCCAGTCCACTGTGTCTCCTACGTTCACCTGAGGCGGAAAGGGTTCCATCGACACGGGGGCCTGGACCGGACTGACAGCCGTGGGATCGTGAATATTTGAGGAGCCACGCAGCGCGGTCGACCCCGGCGTCGTGTGTGGGTCGCCGTACCGCTGGTCCTACACAGAAATCACTGCCCGGCGCGGTGTGAATATTTCAGCCGCGCAGGCACGAATTTTCGGGAACCTGGTCTGTCCATAATGCGGTTTCCGCGCCGCCGCAGCTTCCATCGTTGTTGTTTTGCGGTCGCCCGACCACTGCTGCCACAGCCGCGGCACGTACAGCTCCACCCCGCCACCCTTTATTAAGTGTTCGAACATAATTTGCCATCGTTAATTTAGTATAGTCCTTGTTCTGGCTCCGATCCATCGTTCCACACCAATATTTCGCATCGAACACTGGGTAGTTACTGATATAATTTAATTGCTTTCCTTTTCATTAAACAAAATTTATTAATAAATTACCAAATTGTGTTACACAGTGGTGATTATTAAAGTGCCACTTCGAAAACGTTGTTACAGAAAGATCGCTGTTCAGAATAGCATCAAATTTGAACGGAATGTTACAAAAAATGGGAGAAACTTTATGAAAAAAAGAAATTAACGGAGATTTTACCACTAGATGGCTCTTTAAGCGCCAAAATGGAAATGGTTCGGCTAAAAATGACAAATCACTATACTATGCCTACACAGTACCAACTTATTTTCCATAACGTGGGGAGAAAAAAAAAATGGTTCAAATGGCTCAGAGCACTAGGGGACTTAACTTCTGACGTCATCAGTCCCCTACTTAAACCTAACTAACTTAAGGACATCACAAACATCCATGCCCGAGGCAGGATTCGAACCTGCGACCGTAGCGGTCGCGCGCTTCGAGACTGAAGCGCCTAGAACCGCTCGGCCACCCCGGCCGGCCTTAACGTGGGGAGAGTGGGGGTACTTGGTGCCGACAAAATAAAACCAAAAAAATCCTAAATTTCGTTAGCTGTTGCAACTTTTATTAACAAAAGCACTTTTTAAATAAGTACTGATGTATGAGGCACGTACTGGGTATGCACAATCCACCTGATACGAAATACGTATGTTTTTGTGGGTCTCCGCATACTTCTGATCACATAGTGTAGATGTGTGAGAAGGATGCTGAACTTGAAAATATGATTATGACATTTGACGCGAAAAGTCATATTCACTGCTAAAACTAAACAAAAAGTTCTTCTTCTGGATCTACATCTACATCTATAAGGATACTCTGCAAATCACATTTAAGTGCTTGCAGGGGGTTCATCGAACCACCTTCACAATTCTCTATTATTCCAATCTCGTATAGCGCGCGGAAAGAATGAAAACCTATATCTTTCCGTACGAGCTACGATTTCTCTTATTTTATCTTTGTTATCGTTCCTCCCTATGTAACTCGGTGTCAACAAAATATTTTCTCATTCGGAGGAGAAAGTTGGTGATTGGAATTTCGTGAGAAGATTCCGTCGAAACGAAAAACGCCTTTCTTTTAATGATGTCCATCCCAAATCCTGTATCATTTCTGTGACACTCACTCCCATATTGCGCGATAATACAAAACGTGCTACCTTTCTTTGAACTTTTTAGATGTACTCAGTCAGTCTTATCTGGTAAGGATCCCACACCGCGCAGAAGTATTCTAAAAGAGGACGGACAAGCGTAGTGTAGGCAGTCTCCTTAGTAGGGCTGTTACATTTTCTAAGTGTCCTGCCAATCAAACGCAGTCTTTGGTTAGCCTTCCCCACAACATTTTCTATGTGTTCTTTCCAATTCAAGTTGTTCGTAATTGTAATACCTCAATATTTAGTTGAATTTACGGCTTTTAGATTAGACTGATTTATCGTGTAACCGAAGTTTAACGCGTTCCTTTTAGCACTGATGTGGATGACCTCACACTTTTCCTTATTTAAGGTCAACTGCCACTTTTCGCACCATTCCGATACTTCTTCTAAATCGTTTTTCAGTTTGTTTTGATCTTCTGATGACTGTATTAGTCGATAAACGACAGCGCCATCTGCAAACCCCGGCCGGAGTGGCTGTGTGGTTCTAGGCGCTGCAGTCCGGAACCGCGAGACCGCTACGGTCGCAGGTTCGAATCCTGCTTCGGGCATGGATGTGTGTGATGTCTTTAGGTTAGTTAGGTTTAAGTAGTTCTAAGTTCTAAAGGACTGATGACCTCTGAAGTTGAGTCCCATAGTGCTCAGAGACATTTAAACCACTTGAACCACCTGCAAACAACGAAGACGGCTGCTAAAATTGTCTCCCAAATCGTTTATATAGATAAGGAACAGCAAAGGGCCTATAACACTACCTTGGGGAACGCCAGAAATCACTTATGTTTTACTCAATGACTTTCCGTCAATTACAACGAACTGTGACCTCTCTGACAGGAAATCACAGATCCAGTCATATAACTGAGATGATACTCCGTAAGCACGCAATTTCACTACGAGACGCTTGTGTGGTACAGTGTCAAAAGCCTTCTGGAAATTCAGAAATACGGAATCGATCTGAAATCCGTTGTCAGGAGCACTCAGCACTTCATGTGAATAAAGAACTAGTTGTGTTTCACAGGAACGATGTTTTCTAAACCCATGTTGACTGTGTGTCAACAGATAGTTTTCTTCGAGGTAATTCATTACGCTCGAACACAATATATGTTCTAAAATCCTGCTGCATATCGTCGTTAACGATATGGGCCAGTAATTTAGTGAATTACTCCTACTGCCTTTCTTGAATATTGGTGTGATCTGTGTAACTTTCCAGTCTTTGGGTACGGATCTTTCGTCGAGCGAACGGTTATATATTATTGTTAAGTATGGAACTAATGTATCAGCATACTCCGAAAGGAACCTAACTGGTATACAGTCTGGACTAGAAGACTTGCTTTTATTAAGTGATTTAAGTTGCTTCACTACTCCGAGGATATTTACTTCTATGTTACTCAGGTTGGCAGCTGTTCTCGATTCGAATTCTAGAATTCTGCAACTGTACAAGTCCATTTTGAAAAGTGAAGGAACCGCAGGACAGTTGCTTAATCCACAATCTTTTACTGGATACACGACCGTTTTCGGAACACTTAAGGTTCCATTATCTGGTATGTTCCCCGACGAGCATAAAGGGGGAATTGTTTTTATGGATGCTGGAACTTTACGACGATGGAACTTTAAGTGCTGAGAAACCGGTCGTATACCCATTAAAGGATCTTGGATTAAGCAACTGTCCTGCGGTTTCTTCATTTTTCAAAATGAAGTAAGAATTACGTTTTTGGGTTACGTTTTACCGAATAATTGAAACCAGTGACGGAATATACTATTACAAATGATTAAAAACAATAAATATTTTTTTTTAAAGTTCAGTAATATGAAGTAAATCACTAAATTACAATATTTTCAAAATATGGGAATAAAAGTAATACTTACCTCCGCCCTCCCCCCACCCTAAGTACTGCGAGTGTTAAACCAATCGTCTGTGCAATGTGCATGAGCACACAAATTTGGCATTCAACAGTTGTGGAATTATTAATTAGGTAAACCCATCCACAGCGGAAAGGTCATACGACATAGGACTAGAAAAATCGGTTTTTAAATCTCCTGAGACCAAATACCGCATACAAAGCAACAATGACAACGGCTTGTAACTGTCCCGAGGCCAAAATCCGCATTTAAAGCAACAACTAAATCGGATTTTAAATGTCATGAGACTCGGAAGACACGTTCAATATGTTGTCGAGAGATTTCTGCCACAAGTACACAAGCTGAAATCGAGAAACGGCTTGTTGCCCAACAGATCGAAGTACCTCAGTATTCAGAATATGTTGAGCATACCTGTATTCAATTGAGCTACGTTTGTAAACGGAGCACCGAACATAGCATCTTTCAGATAACCCTGCAGCCAGATCTCACACGGAATATAATTAGGTGATATGGACGACCAGGGAAATGGCGGCTGATAACTCTAGCATTTCCAAAATGCCTCTGCAGCAGTTACTTCACTGGATTTGTGAGCCGTGCTTGGATCGTGTTTCCGCCATCATGTATTTTACACCCTGTTTTTAACGTACTTCCACCTGACTACGTTAATTTAAATTACTACTGTCACTGAGTTGCTGCTTTCTCTGACCCTGAGCGGCGCTAGCAGCGCCTATCGATATATCGCCTCGCGTAGTATCTTTGCTCGACTATTACTTCCCGGTCGTTGTCTGTCGTAAGGCAGTTCGGGTCAGGAAGTTCGTGTCGCGAGTTCTGGGTCTGCTGGCGGTCCGTGCGCAGTGTCGGAGCGTGTGTGGAGCTGTCCGATGGCTACGAGCTTCGTGGCTCACCGACCCAGGACGTCAAAGTCGAGTGGGGGTTTCAACTATCCAAGCCGCATCCATTCATGTTGTGGTGGTTCGTTTCGGTGGTTCGCTGTTGGAGAGGTTTTCCTGTGAGTAACACCGAGTGTTTCTATTGCTGAAATTTAGCCACCATGCGGTGCAGTTAACAATATTGGTTGTCTACAATTGGGGTGCACCAGCGGAATGTTCTGCCTTGTGGCCGTTAGTGTTCTGGTTACCTGCCCTGCCCACTGACGTAAATTCAGGCAGTGTTCCTTTTGAGTGAAGTTAACTATATTACCGTATTTCAAAAAAGAAAAAAAATCCTGAACATTGGCAGACGTCGGACCAACACTGCTTTTCATTGCATTCGATGTCCGGAACTTCTGCATGACTACTGGCTCACAGTCGCCATTCATGTGGAAGAGCTTCACCAACAATATGAACAATGCACGATCCTTCATGGAGGCAGTCATGGCGAGCCGCTCTAGACACTCCCTGCGTCTGTTGTTTTGGATATTTTATAATTTTCAGCGCCATCTAGTGATAAGGGCTTTTTTTTTCTCTTTGAGCAGTGGTTCGTTTTTCAAAGCGTTTTGAAACTGGAACTTCAGTTACAGAACTGTCTACCAGCAAACAAGTAACATGTAGAAGTGTAACAGAAATATGGCCTCGTCTTGTATCTGAGGTTTCTTCCGTCACATGTACCATAGCTCGATACTTTTCAGTCTTAACTGACTTCTGTTACACACTCGTTTTTTCTGTTGCAAAGCATTCGTTGTTAGTAAGTCTTAGGTAAGGTATGTGATAAGTATGATGTGACGCATAAGTTGATATGTAAAATTGCTACTATTGGTTGATTGATATGTGGAATGTAATACATCTCAGAGTAGTGAATGCAATTCTTATTCAGTCTTCAATGCAACTATTCGTTGCGTAAAGTAAATACTGTATAATGTACAGCTATTTCAGCAGCATGACACATACGAAGGTAATCCCAAAAGTAAGGGCTTTTATTTTTCCATAAGTACATAGACCTGTTTATTTCTACAATGGTTTACATCACTTTACAGCTTGAACATTTAGCTATTTTTCGACATAATCACCATTTCTGTCAATGCATTTTTGTAGCAGCTGTGAAAGTTTTTGTATGCCCGTGTCATACCAGCTCGCCGCCATGATGTTCAGAAAGTTATGAACCTCTTCATTCACTTCGTCGTCGGCTCTGAATCCCAGTAAACACGGGTCCGCAAACGAGCCGCTTACGAGATAATTACGACTCTATGGTTCCACGGCGCCACTGACGCCGTCGTTCGTAACATCGTGCGGTTTCCCCCTTGCGTTCTATGGTCGCTGTTTACACAACGGAACATTGCCGGGAGGTGGAGCTGGAATGACACCATGCACGCAGTACGTACAAGACGGATGCAGTAAACACTCTCAAAGGGTATCAGTCGCGACTGAGGAGTGCCACGTGTGCTGTGTTGTAGTTACAATGGAACCTTACAGTAACGAAGAGTATGCGGATATGCTTCTCATGTACGGTAGGGCTAATGCACCGGAGGCTGCACACTTGTGCCAAGAAACATATCCTGATCGAAGACACCCCGAAAGTAGTACATTTACAAGGGTCCATGAGCGCCTGTGAGAATACGGGGGTTTGGCACATGGCAGAGCAGGGGGTAGACCTGCTTGCAATGCGCCTAAGGTTGAGGATATCGTGTTGGTATCAGTACAGCGCTCTCCAGGAACCTCGACGAGATGAGTTGCCACACCAGTGACTGTAATAAGCCATAGTAGTGTATGGAGAATTTTATATATCAATTTACTGCACCCTTACCACCTCCAACGAGTTCAGTGTCTCAATGACGCGGACTTTATTCCTAGAGCGATGTTTTGTCAGTGGCTGCAACAGTACGCTGTAGTCGTCCCTTGTTTCGCATGTAACGTTTTATTTACAGACGGAGCAGGATTCACACGCGATGATGTGTTCAGCTATCATAATACACATTTGTGGTGAGAAATAAATCCACATGCTGTTCATGAGTCACCACATCATCAACGTTTCTCACTGGATGTATGGTTAGGGGTACTAGGCGATCAGCTCATTGGGCTACACATTCCTCCACCACAACCTAATGGACGGAGGTACCTTAGCTTTCTGCGGCTTCATCTTCCAGGATAGCTTGAGGATGTTCCCTTCAACAACGTCAGAGTATGTGGTACATGCATGATGGACCTGCGGCACAGTTTTCTGCTGGTGGGAGACGGCAACTAACGCGCAGTTACGGCCAAAGATGGACAGGTCAAGGCGGACCCGTACCTTGGCCTTCAAGACCACCTGATCTATATCCTTTGGATTTTTGCATCTGGGATCACCTCAAAAGCAAAGTGTATAGTACCCTCGTTGACGCGGTTCAAGAATTGGAGCGCAGAGTTATACACGCTTGTCAAGAATTCCGGAATGATCCAGGGGTTTTCTAAAGGATTCGAAATTGCAGAGACGAGCACAGTATTGCATCCAGATGGTTCAAATGGCTCTGAGCACTATGGGACTCAACTGCTGAGGTCATTAGTCCCCTAGAACTTAGAACTAGTTAAACCTAACTAACCTAAGGACAGCACAAACATCCATGCCCGAGGCAGGATTCGAACCTGCGACCGGAGCGGTCTTGCGGTTCCAGACTGCAGCGCCTTTAACCGCACGGCCACTTCGGCCGGCATCCAGATGCAAGGAAATACTTTGAACACCTCCTTTAACAGGTTCCCCGTACGTGAAATGTGAACTAATTGCGATATACAACCCAATAGTAAAGTCTAAATTTATAATTAAAGTGTACTAACAAGGACGATGTTTACAATGCCGTCAAAAAAAAAAAATCAAATGGCTCTGAGCACTATGGGACTTAACATCTGAGGTAATCAGTATCCTAGAACTCAGAACTACTTAAATCTAACTAACCTAAGGACAACACAAACATCCATGCCCGAGGCAGGATTCGAACCTGCGACAGTAGCGCTAGCGTGGTTCCAGACTGAAGCGCCTAGAACTGCTCGGCCACCACTGCCGGCCACAATGGCGTCAGTGGCGCGTGGAACGATACAGTCGTGATTATCTCGCTAGTGGCTCGTTTGCGGACCCGTGTTTACTGCGACATTTGTGCTTCCATTGTCGTGTACTTCAGCCGTGTAGGTTTGCTCCATCCTTTTTGATACACCCTGTATGTTTGAATCCAATGTTTTATTTTGTATAACAAGACAGACACTGGGAAAATTTTCGTAGTACCGAGTAGCAGGAACAAGTCGATATAGAGCTCTAAATGCGCGATGGACTTTTCCTTGCACTTGTTAACTAATATTGCTTCCATTTTCTCTTGCTGACTATTGGATAGGACCAATTTAACGTTAATTATGAAAACAGGGGTTCAAACATGATACCGAAACAAGATCTGCGAAATCTGCTTTAGCTATTAATAAAGGACAGAAGCGAAAAAGCTGCGTTTCATGCTCGCCACGCCGGCCGGAGAGGGCCGTGCGGTTCTAGGCGCTACAGTCTGGAGCCGAGCGACCGCTACGGTCGCAGGTTCGAATCCTGCCTCGGGCATGGATGTGTGTGATGTCCTTAGGTTAGTTAGGTTTAATTAGTTCTAAGTTCTAGGCGACTGATGACCTCAGAAGTTAAGTCGCATAGTGCTCAGAGCCATTTGAACCATTTTTTGCTCGCCACAACAAATGCTTTTCGACTCATATAGCTTAAATTTGTCGACATTTTTGTTGCTAAACATCTGACATCCGTCTGAAGCCACTGATCAGTTTTAGCAGTGCATTAGACGTCTGAGTGCACTTCTGTAATGTACACGACTAAATATACTGCAGACGTCAATGTATCACCAGGGGCGCAGTGGGCACAAAATAACTACCACTGACAGGTTGGCCGTACTTTCCGTATACAGAGCTTTACGTGATAGCGCACAGGCGCCACCGAGCGACGGTTCGCAGAACAGCTACACTACTGGCCATTAAAATTCCTGCACCAAGAAGAAATACAGATGATAAACGGTTATTCATTGGATAGATATACTATAACTGACATGTGACTACATTTTCACTCAATTTGGGTGCATAGATCCTGAAAAATCAGTACCCAGAACAACCACCTCTGGCCGTAATAACGGCCTTGATACGCCTGGGCGTTGACTCAAACAGAACTTGGATGGCGTGTACAGGTACAGCTGCAGCCCATGCAGCTTCAACACGGTACCACAGTTCATCAAGAGTAGTGACTGGCGTATTGTGACGAGCCAGTTGCTCTGCCATCATTGACCAGACGTTTTCAATTGGTGACAGGTCTGGAGAATGTGCTGGCCAGGGCAGCAGTCGAACACTTCCTGTATCCAGAAAGGCCCGTACAGGACCTGCAAAATGCAGTCGTGCATTATCCTGCTGAAATGTGGGGTTTCGCAGAGATCGAGTGAAGGGTAGAGCCACGGGTCGTGACACATCTGAAATGAAACGGCCACTGTTCAAAGAGGTGCACCCAGGTTCGTCGTTGACTACACCATCGCAAGCGCTCCTGTCTACGATGCAGCGTCAAAAGTAACCGCAGCCACGGTCTCCCAGCTGATAGTCCACGCTGCTGCAAACGTTGTCGAACTGTTCGTGCAGATGGTTGTCGTCTTGCAAACGTCCCCATCTGTTGACTCAGGGATCGAGACGTGGCTGCACGATCCGTTACAGCCATGCGGATAAGATGCCTGTCATCTCGACTGCTAGTGATACGAGGCCGTTGGGATCCTGCAGGTCGTTGCATATTACCCTCCTGAACCCACCGATTCCATATTCTGCTAACAGTCATTGGATCACGACCAACGCGAGCAGCAGTGTCGCAATACGATAAACCGCATTCGCGGTTAGCTACAATCCGATCAAAGTCGGAGACGTGATGGTACGCATTTCTCCTCCTTACACGAGGCATCACTACGTTTCTCCAGGCAACGCCGATCAACTGCTGTGTATGTATGAGAAATCGGTTGGAAACTTTCCTCATGTCAGCACGTTGTAGGTGTCGCCACCGACGCAAGACTTGTGTCAATGCTCTGAAAAGCTAATCGTTTGGATGTCGCAGCATCTTCTTCCTGTCGGTTAAATTTCGCGTCTGTAGCACGTCATCTTCGTTGTGTAGCACTTGTAATGGCCAGTAGTGTAACAATGCGAGGATTCTGGTTGTGGACTGTGAGCGAGTATGTATCAGGGTCAGAGCTCAGTGGTGAAAGCGACCGTTGCATTTAAACGCACGCCGGGCTGCCGTGGTGGACGGCAACAACAGGAAAGAGGCAAGAGAAAGGGTGTTGGCCGGATACCTGTGGTACGGCGAGATCGAGAACAGTTTGCTTCATAGCTATCTGGTTTTCAGATGCGGAAGCAGAACCTTTAGACAGCCGAATTGCCAGTGTGAGGGTGTTACTATGCAAGACTGTTCTCTTGTGTTGCAGCTCTCCAGATGTTATTAAACCGGCGTGAGTGACGTTGGGTATGTCATACTTGAGGTGTTTGGAACACTGATTATTGAATAGCATTGTTGCCACACAAACCTTGCTGTCACAGTAGATGGAGGTAAGGGAAAGGGGGCAACATGCAGTGTTGAGTTTATTGTTGCGCCAGCATCAGAGGGAGACACACGCGTGCAAATGTGGTACGGGCATGCGTATTCAAATACAGAGGTATGTAAATAAGTAGAATACGGAGCTGAAGTCGGCAACGCCTATACAAGTGTCTGGAGCAGTTGTTATAGCGGTTCCTGCTGCTACAGTGGCAAGTTATCAAGATTTAAGTGATTTTGCACGTGTTATTACAGTCGGCGCACGGGCGATGTGACACAGCATCTCCGAGGTAGTTACGAAGTGGGCATTTTCTCGAGTGTACCGTGAATATCAGGAATCCGACATCGCTTCGGCAGGAAAATGATCCTGCAGGAACGGGACCAATGACGACTGAAGAGAATCGTCCAACGTGAATGAAGTACCACCCTTCCTCGAATTGCTGCAGATTTCGATGCTGGGCCATCAGCAAGTGTCAACGAGCGAACCATTCAACGAAACATCATCGATATGGGCTTTCAGAGCTGAAGGCCCACTCGTGTACCTTGATGACTACACAAGGCTTCAGAACTCTTGTGCGCCCGTCAACACCGACATTGGACTGTTGATGACTAGGAACATGTTGCCTGGTCGGACGAGTCTATTTTCAAATTGCATCCAGCGGATGGACGTATACGGGTATGGAGACAACCTGATTATTCCATGGCAGCAGGGAACTGTTCAAGCTGGTAGAAGCTCTGTAATGGTGTGGAGCGTGTGCAGTTGGAGTGATATGGGACTCTTGGTACGTCTAGATACGACTGACAGTTGGCATGTACGTAAATATTCTGTTTGATCACCTGCATCCATCCGTGTGCATACCGACGGACTTGAGCAATTGTAGCAGGACAATGAGACACCCCACACTTACAGAATTGCTAAAGAGTGGCTCCAGGAACAGTCTTCTGAGTGCAAACACTACTGCTGGCCACCAAATTCCACAGACATGAACATTATTGAGCACACCTGGGATGCCTTGTAGCGTGCTGTTCAGAGGAGTTCTCCACCCCCTCGTACTCTTACGGATTTATGGACAACAGGTCTGGATTCATGGTGTCATTTCCCTCCAGTATCACTTCAGACATTAGTCACGTCGTGTTGTGGCACTTCTGCGTGCTCGCAGGGGACCTACACGATATGAGGCAGGTGAACCAGTTTTCTGGACTCTTTAGTGAATTTGCCCATACTATAACAGTTTTGCTTTGGAAAAAGTAATTGTCTTTAAAATTTCTAAATTGTGCTATTTTTATGATGAAATAAATATTCATAAATTATTTAAGTAAAACAAAAATGATTTTAGCAAAGAGCAAGAACCAGTCACAGCGCAGCTCGGTCCTACTACTCCCTCTAGCAGCGTGGAAGAGAGAAACGAAAACATTTAATAATTAACCGAAGAAAATTACGTTACAGTCTGTTAACTATATCGATCCTCTTTCTGTAGCTGCGAGTAGGCCCTCTGTAAATTGCCGCAGTGAAGCAAAGGGTATCGAGGAAGTGCTCGACGGTAAGTGATGGCAGAGAGCCCACGATTCCAGACGGAGTGGATGGAGAGTAGGCCGAGGAAGCAGGAGGAAGTATTGGGAGGGATAAATATATAAAAGCAAGCAGCCGAAACAGGACGGCGGTGGTAGGCTGCGAAGTCTGTGGTGTTGTGGAGGGAAACACAAGGCGGCTGAATTATTTAGGTCGAGGGGGCGGCGTTTTAAAGGGTTGCAACCGGGAGGGGGCCACATTTTAAAGGGGAGCCGCCACGGTCGTGCGTTTCACACTACGCCCCCCGGCTTGCAATCGCTCTATATAAGGATTCCGTTGCATTTGAGCCGGATGGAGACTCTGGGTGAGCAGAAAATTAACGTCATGCCAACGGGAATTTTATTAGCCTCACGGAATATTTCAGCAAAGCGTTGGTAAAGCCTTGTCAAACCGTAATTTGTCTGGAAGCTAGGATTATAAGCGTGTCTCATATTTAAGATTTTCTAGTAAAATACTGAAGTTTGAATGTCTGCGTAGTTAAATTTGTAACGTGATTACGCAAAATTGTAGGGCTGAAAGAATCTAGAGATATAGCGGACGGTAAGTACGCCGTTTTGATATCACGAAACAGTATTCTTGAAACTTTTTGCATAATAGCTGAATTAAATCCATTGCAATAAAATTCAATAGAAATAGAAAGCCAGAATATGAAATCGTTGGATGTGCTGTGGTAGGGCCTATGTTGTTGTTGTGGCCTTCAGTCCTGAGACTGGTTTGATGCAGCTCTCCATGCTACTCTATCCTGTGCAAGCTTCTTCATCTCCCAGTACCTACTGCAAGCTACATCCTTCTGAATCTGCTTAGTGTATTCATCTCTTGGTCTCCCTCTACGATTTTTACCCTCCACGCTGCCCTCCAATGCTAAATTTGTGATCCCTTGATGCCTCAAAACATGTCCTACCAACCGATCCCTTCTTCTAGTCAAGTTGTGCCACAAACTTCTCTTCTCCCCAATCCTGTTCAATACCTCCTCATTAGTTACGTGATCTACCCACCTTATCTTCAGCATTCTTCTGTAGCACCACATTTCGAAAGCTTCTATTCTCTTCTTGTCCAAACTGGTTATCGTCCATGTTTCACTTCCATACATGTCTACACTCCATACAAATACTTTCAGAAACGACTTCCTGACACTTAAATCTATACTCGATGTTAACAAATTTCGCTTCTTCAGAAACGATTTCCTTGTCATTGCCAGTCTACATTTTATATCCTCTCTACTTCGACCATCATCAGTTAATTTACTCCCTAAATAGCAAAACTCCTTTACTACTTTAAGTGTCTCATTTCCTAATCTAATCCCCTCAGCATCACCCGATTTAATTTGACTACATTCCATTATCCTCGTTTTGCTTTTGTTGATATTCATCTTATATCCTCCTTTCAAGACACGGTCCATTCCGTTCAACAGCTCTTCCAAGTCCTTGGCTGTCTCTGACAGAATTACAATGTCATCGGCGAACCTCAAAGTTTTTATTTCTTCTCAGTGGATTTTAATACCTACTCCGAATTTTTCTTTTGTTTCCTTTACTGCTTGCTCAATATACAGATTGAATAACATCGGGGAGAGGCTACAACCCCGTCTCACTCCTTTCCCAACCACTGCTTCCCTTTCATGCCCCTCGACTCTTATAACTGCCATCTGGTTTCTGTACAAATTGTAAATAGCCTTTCACTCCCTGTATTTTACCCCTGCCACCTTCAGAATTCGAAAGAGAGTATTCCAGTTAACGTTGTCAAAAGCTTTCTCTAAGTCTACAAATGTTAGAAACGTAGGCTTGCCTTTTCTTAATCTTTCTTCTAAGATAAGTCGTAAGGTTAGTATTGCCTCACGTGTTCCAACATTTACACGGACCAAACTGATCTTCCCCGAGGTCCGCTTCTACCAGTTTTTCCATCCGTCTGTAAAGAATTCGCGTTAGTATTTTGCAGCTGTGACTTATTAAACTGATAGTTCGGTAATTTTCACATCCCTCAACACCTGCTTTCTTTGGGATTGGAATTATTATATTCTTCTTGAAGTCTGTGGGTACTTCGCCTGTCTCTTCCATCTTGCTCACCAGATGGTAGAGTTTTGTCATGACTGGCTCTCCCAAGGCCATCAGTAGTTCTCATGGAATGTTGTCTACTCCCGGGGCCTTGTTTCGACTCAGGTCTTTCAGTGCTCTGTCAAACTCTTCACGCGGTATCTTATCTCCCATTTCATCTTCATCTACATCCTCTTCCATTTCCATAATACTGTCCTCAAGTACATCGCCCTTGTATAAACCCTCTATATACTCCTTCCACCTTTCTGCCTTCCCTTCTTTGCTTAGAACTGGGTTGCCATCTGAGCTCTTGATATTCATACAAGTGGTTGTCTTCTCTCCAAAGGTCTCTTTAATTTTCCTGTAGGCAGTATCTATCTTACCCCTAGTGAGACAAGCCTCTACATCCTTACATTTGTCCTCTAGCCATTCCTGCTTAGCCATTTTGCACTCACTGTCGATCTCATTTTTGAGACGTTTGTATTCCTTTTTGCCTACTTCATTTACTGCATTTTTATATTTTCTCCTTTCATCAATTAAATTCAATATTTCTTCTGTTACCCAAGGATTTCTATTAGCCCTCGTCTTTTTACCTACTTGATCCTCTGCTGCCTTCACTACTTCATCCCTCAGAGCTACCCATTCTTCTTCTACTGTATTTCTTTCCCCCATTCCTGTCAATTGTCCCCTTATGCTCTCCCTGAAACTCTGTACAACCTCTGGTTCTTTCAGTTTATCCAGGTCCCATCTCCTTAAATTCCCACCTTTTTGCAGTTTCTTCAGTTTCAATCTGCAGTTCATAACCAATAGATTGTGGTCAGAATCCACATCTGCCCCTGGAAATGTCTTACAATTTAAAACCTGGTTCCTAAATCTCTGTCTTACCATTATGTAATCTATCTGATACCTTTTAGTATCTCCAGGATTCTTCCAGGTATACAACCTTCTTTCATGATTCTTGAACCAAGTGTTAGCTATGATTAAGTTACGCTCTGTGCAAAATTCTACAAGGCGGCTTCCTCTTTCATTTCTTCCCCCCAATCCATATTCACCTACTATGTTTCCTTCTCTCCCTTTTCCTACTGACGAATTCCAGTCACCCATGACTATTAAATTTTCGTCTCCCTTCACTACCTGAATAATTTCTTTTATCTCGTCATACATTTCATCAATTTCTTCATCATCTGCAGAGCTAGTTGGCATATAAACTTGTACTACTGTAGTAGGCATGGGCTTTGTGTCTATCTTGGCCACAATAATGCGTTCACTATGCTGTTTGTAGTAGCTAACCCGCACTCCTATTTTTTTATTCATTATTAAACCTACTCCTGCATTACCCCCATTTGATTTTGTATTTATAACCCTGTAATCACCTGACCAAAAGTCTTGTTCCTCCTGCCACCGAACTTCACTAATTCCCACTATATCTAACTTTAACCTATCCATTTCCCTTTTTAAATTTTCTAACCTATTTGCCCGATTAAGGGATCTGACATTCCACGCTCCGATCCGTAGAATGCCAGTTTTCTTTCTCCTGATAACGACGTCCTCCTGAGTAGTCCCCGCCCCGAGATCCCAATGGGGGACTATTTTACCTCCGGAATATTTTACCCAAGAGGACGCCATCATCATTTAATCATACAGTAAAGTTGCATGTCCTCGGGAAAAATTACGGCTGTAGTTTCCTCTTGCTTTCAGCCGTTCGCAGTACCAGCACAGCAAGGCCGTTTTGGTTAATGTTACAAGGCCAGATCAGTCAATCATCCAGACTGTTGCCCCTGCAACTACTGAAAAGGCTGCTGCCCCTCTTCAGGAACCACATGTTTGTCTGGCTTCTCAACAGATACCCATCCGTTGTTGTTGCACCTACGGTACGGCCATCTGTATCGCTGAGGCACGCAAGCCTCCCCACCAACGGCAAGGTCCATGGTTCATGGGGGGTGTAGGGCCTATACGCGATACATTATGCTAGTTTTATTAGTGCAGCTTTTATTCTAAAAGCGTGCATTTTTGCTGTCTAGGAAATGTTTCTACTCGAAAATAAGCTAGCTGCCGTCCTAAACGTGACTTTCCTCATCTGA
This sequence comes from Schistocerca serialis cubense, assembly GCF_023864345.2. NCBI lineage: Eukaryota > Metazoa > Arthropoda > Insecta > Orthoptera > Acrididae > Schistocerca > Schistocerca serialis. The sequence continues at coordinate 214,730,087 of NC_064647.1, read as the reverse complement.
GGAAAAAGGACGTTAGTGGATACCATGTCAGGAATAGGCGGGGATAATTTTTATTGGAGTGTCCAGTTAGCCAGAAAATTAAATTACTTCTGGATATGCAGTAGCAATCTTCAGACTATACAACAGAGGTAGAAGGAAGTACTACACTAAGTGATTGAAAACAAGTGGCATAAGTTATGTAAAAACACAATATACTTCTCATTCTGCTGCACTGCAGCGACTCATAACATGTAAAAATAATACTGCTAGGCGTATTTCAACCAGCTGTATATAGGATGCAAAGCTAACCTAGAGGCTGTTGATGCCTTCATAACGTAGAAATAATAATACAGATTAAATAAAATGAAATTCATTTAACTGTACAGCTCAGTAAAACATCCTAATTTGTATACAAGAAAGCACCTTTTAGTGGCTAATGAGAAGGTATTGAATGGAATTCGAGAGGAGATGAATTTGTGGCACAACTTGGCAAGAAAAAATTGGTTCGTAACACACGTTATGAGGCATTAAGGGATCACCAATTTAGTATTGGAGGCAGAGTGGAGGGTAAAAATCGTAGAGGGAGACCAAGAGATGAATACACTAAGCAGATTCAGAAGGATGTAGGTTGCAGTAGGTACTGGGAGATGAAGAAGCTTGCACAGAATAGAGTAGCATGGAGAGCTGCATCAAACCAGTCTCAGGACTGAAGACCACAACAACATACCATATGAAACATGTATTCGTCTTCTGCAGGTTTAAGCTGGCTGGAATTTAACAAAAGATTCAAAAAATATCAAAGGATTACAAAAATCATTGTTAGGACTGATAGAGTTTGATAAAAGAAGATGGAATGAAGTTGGAGAAGATACATATTGCACTCTTTTGTATCTTCTAGTATATATTTTAGTTGGGACAGTAAGTAATAAAACAGAAAACGGAACTACAGTCTAAGTAAAGTAAAGAAAAGCAGTTAATAATGGAAGTATTTCAGTAAAACAAATAACAGATAGCATAACTTATAGTGGGAAGATAGTGAAGTGCACTGGTCATCTCTAGATGGCCCTGATTACTAGTAGGTACACGTCACTTTCTCTAGTCTACAGCTCTTGTTGCGCTATTCAGTGTGACGGTCACTCATGTACATGATAGCACCGCTGTTGATCTTAATAGTTTTGGTTAGGAACTCAAATGTCAGGAAAAAACTTCTTCAAAGGTTTCAGAAGGTTCTGATTGAATCACATTTTGCACGCTAAGAAAACGGTCATGATGCTGTCTCTCACTAGCAAAACTTCCTAGTTTCTCCAAAAGGTTGAGGTAAATATCATGTTTTTCGAAGTGGTATGCAAGATCTTCGTATTACACGGGACGTTTAATAAGTAATGCAAACAATTTTTTTCTCGGCCATGTTCGGTTGTAGAAATGCGAAATCTGTTGTGGGACATGGTGGAATATTCTTGCCTCTGCCTCTATAGTTTCATGATGTTCCGATAGGTGGCGGTGCTATACATATCGTTCAAAATGGCGTCTATGACACAGCTGCGTTCGAAGCTTACGAGGGGACCTTCTGGGAGGTGCATCGAGTTATGAGCCCCCACTTCACCGGCTGATAGTGAGGGTAGGCTTCTATCTCACCCTAAAATCGTAGGTGACAATGCGCCTTCGTTTTTCAAATAGTGACTGTTAAAGTTTGGGCAGTTGAAATCCTAAAGCATGCCGGCACGGTAGCTCAGCGTGTTCGATCAGAGGGTTAGCTGCGCTCTGTAATACAAAAACTCAGTTAATCGATCAACAACGAACTTACACGGGTGTCTTAGGACATTCGCCCCCAGCAGAAGCTACGACCGAAACGAACAAAATGAGATTACTAAAAAAAAAAAAAAGTGGCGAACGAGCGAGATCCCGTCCAAGCGACCCTGGTTCGAGACCCGTCTATGCACGTTTCGTTTCCTTTTTCTTCCAAATGCCTGTTTCAATTTATAATTAATCACGAAAATTCCGCAAGGAATTGATTAAAAAGAATTACAAGACTCTATAAATCAAAATTACACATTGAATGTCAAATTTTGTTTCAGTCTTTTCCGTTTTTTATTTATTTTAACAGTATTCCATAACGTCAATGCAGTGGCGTTTCCTGCGAACTTGAGAAAATACAGATGCAATTACGACGAAAATGAATGTGCATTCGTACAATGTTCGTGGTGTCGAAAGTACAAACGTTTTGGTTGTTTTTATAACAAGTACTCGTATCATCCGTCGGAACATACTCTTCAAAATATAGGAAATATCGATTAACTCTCCATTAAACGGAACATAATTTTATCCCTCATTCGTTGGTATTTTAAAATATCCCCTACCTCAACGAGACAAAATTAAAAATACAACGAAAAAGAATTGAAAAATAACAAAATATTTCAAGAAATTACATTACGGTTAATTTCCTGTTAAAATAAAAAAAAAAACGTAAACGATTGAAACAAAATTTGACATTCACTGTGTAATTTTGATTTATAGAGGCTTGTAATTCTATTTAATCACTTCCTTATGGAATTTTCATGATTAATTATAAATTAAAACAGGCATTTGGAAAAAAAAGGAAACGAAAGTTGAATAGACGGGTCTCGAACCAGGGTTGCCTGGGAGGGAGTCTCGCTCGCTTGCCACTCGGCTACTCGCTCACTTGCAGAACAGTGAAACTTTTCTCTATATAAAGAGCTGCCCAAACTTGTACAGGCAATATTTCAAAAACGAGGCCGCATTGGCACCTACAATTGTAGGTTGTGATAGGTGCCTACCCACACTATAAGCCGGCGAAGTGGGAGCTCATAACTCGATGCACCACCCAGAAGGTCCCCTCGTTCGCGTTGAAATTGAATTTCTTATGGCAGGAAACTAGAGCATCGCAGTTACTCAGACACGCTTGCAGTATGCCTACGGAAAAAGTCGTTGAACAAAAGCACGGTGAATCGTTGGACGAGACTTGTGTCATCACCGCGACAAAGGTCATGAAACCCGCCTGATCTCTCGCGTGCTGGTTCGCCGCACACAGCTGTGCTACCCTCAGGAATGTGAACAAACTACTTCAGCGTTTCGTGGCCTCAAAGATGGAAACGAACTCCTCCTCATCCATAATAACCCAAGACCTCAGCCAAGTCTGCACACTCCCGAAGAGGAACAGGAGAAACTTCATTTAACTGCTTTTCGTCATCCACCCGACAGCTCGGGTCTTTCACCTTCTGAATTCCATCTGTTTGGTCGAGTGAAGGATGGACGCCTCGGGAAGCAGTGCGTGAATGATTGGGAGGTAATTTTTGGACAACATGGTTGTGGAGATGAAGCAGCGATTAGTATGATTAATCAATTATTCAAAAACAGTCTTAATCGAATTTATTATTATCATACCGCCAACCGGTTTCAACCGGACTTAAGGGTCATCTTCTGGGCGTTTACACCACTGCTCGACTGCTGGTGGTGTCACTCCTGTTTACATAACGGCGGGAAATTATGAAGTTTTTGAATAATTGGGAGGTAATTGATGCAGCGTGACATTTGCTCCATCAGTAGAATAGTAACATGCCACCATACAGGATCTCCTAGTAGGACGGCGTAGGGCAATTGCACAGAACACATATTATGATGAAAAATAGTGCTTTGTAGCCAAAATGATGACCAATAATGAGATATATTGGAATCCTGAATAAAACCAATGTGCTTTCAGGAAAAAAAAGTTATAACTTATTAAACACTCCTCATATTTTCTAAGTCCGTTATTCTGTTTTTTTTTTTTTTTTAAACGATAACGCTATTTGTGCAATATGCTTGCATCACCCACATCTAAATCACATTGCATCGCATGAAAGATGATTCAGCTGCCCCTGCTGATGGGTTTTATGCAGCATTCAAATTCCACGTGCAAATTTTCGTGTTGCCTCTCTCATTTCCTGCGAACTATTAGTCCTACATACAAAATGAATACATTAAAGGAACTTTACAACAAAGAGATCACAAACAGATAAAGTCTACCAACACACACACACACACACACACACACACACACACACACACACACACACATAAAGATAAATTGTAAACAAAATTCAAATTTGGCGCCAAACTCTCTGGTGAACACACAACAAACCACAATCACACTGTATTTTGGTCAAGTTAAAAGTGTTTTTACGACCTTATTTGTAGAAAACACTTGTTATATTTACGTGTGCATCAAGACAGTTCATCGTGATGCGGAGAATAAAAGGGCTTGTCAGACGAAAACGTAAGTAAAAACGCATATAATCGCGAAATATTGCAACAAACTAAAATACATTCTAGATGATAGGTTAACTCTCAGCAAAATTTCTCATTAACATCGTTTTGTTGCAAATGACAAGGTACCTGTAGTAAATAATACACAAGGGATCCGGAAAAATCATGCACGCCAAGTGTAAAGGTATTAACAAAAAGAAACGAACTTTTGTTTGAACTAAACATCCACACAGTTTTGTAATCATTTAATAAAAGTGTTCACACTACAGAATAAAAAAAACGCAAACCCACAGATGATGGAACAATGGTGTTGAAACATGTTTTGCGTAACTGACAGACCTCACATCCTAAAAAATGAACATTTTACAAAATGAACATGTCCTTCTTCTAGAAAATTTAATGTAGTTAAATTTCGCACTGAGACACGTTTTCATTGGAGGTCACAGTTTTGAGTAAGCCAAGAAATATATATTTGAAGGTCACTTTTGTACGTTTTTCTTAAATAAATTAAAAACTATGGCTTCTAGCGAACTAGTACAAAAATTAACTTCATTAAACTTCCTACGGAAAGGTCTTGTTTATTTTTCTGTAATAGTAATAGTTTCCATAAAGTGAGCGAGAGAATATGAAAGTTTTTTACGTATTATTTGGAGGCACTGTAGGTTCTATAAAACTAGTATAAAGGGGCATCTGAGTCACAATGTGTACACATGCTTGAAGCGTGCCTGCAAATTTGGACTCGAGTTACTTTTACATATTACAACTTACTGCAGTGCAGCAAAATTAGACGTATGTTATGTTTATGTTATACACGTTTGGCATTGCGTCAACTACAGTGGGCAGTCTGTATTCTTAAAATATCTGGTTCGCCAAGATCGCTTGTAAATCATTCTATTGGTTAGCACTTTCAACCGATATGTGCTTTTGTTAATATCTTGCACCATCACATGATGACAGCACTGATCTGTTGAATCCGGTAATCAATACAAAGATATACAAGCGATCTTGGCGAACATGATTTTTAATGTATAATATACTTTCTATCACTTCTACACTATTGGCCATTGCTACACCAAGAAGAAATGCAGATGATAAATGGGTATTCATTGGACAAATATATTATACTAGAACAGATATATGGTTGCATTTTCACTCAATTTATGTGCATAGATCCTGAGAAATCAGTACCCAGAACAACCACGTCTGGCCGTAATAACGGCCTTGATACGGCTGGGCATTGAGTCAAACAGAGCTTGGATGGCGTATACAGGTACAGCAGTCCATGCAGCTTCAAAACGATACCACAGTTCATCAAGAGTAGGGACTGGCGTATTGTGACGAGCCAGTTGCTCGGCCACCATTGACCAGACGTTTTCAATTGGTGAGAGATCTGGAGAATGTGCTGGCTAGAGCAGCAGTCGAACATCTTCTGTATCCAGAAAGGCCCGTACAGGACCTGCAACATGCCATCGTGCATTATCTTGCTAAAATGTAGGGTTTCTCAGGGATTGAATGAAGGGTCGAGCCACGGGTCGTACCACATCTGAAATGTAACGTCCACTGTTCAAAGTGCCGTCAATGCGAACAAGAGGTTGCCAATGGCACCCCATACCATCATGCCGGGTGATACGCCATTATGGCGATGACGCATACACGCTTCCGATGTGCGTTCACCGCGATGTCGCCAGATACAGATGCGACCATCATGATGCTGTAAACAGAACCTGGATTCATCCGAAAAAATGACGTTTTGCCATTCGTTCATCCAGGTTCGTCGTTCAGTACACCATCGCAGGCGCTCCAGTCTGTGATGCAGCGTCAAGGGTAATCGCAGCCATGGTCATGGTCTCCGAGCTGATAGTCCATGCTGCTGCAAACGTCGTCGAACTGTTCGCACTGGTGGTTGTTGTCTTGGAAACTTTCCCATCTGTTGCCTCAGGGATCGAGACGTGGCTGCACGTTCCGTTACGGCCATGCGGATAAGATGCCTGTCATCTCGACTGCTAGTGATATGAGGCCTTTGGGATCCAGCACGGCATTCCGTATTACCCTCCTGAGCCCAACGATTCCAAATTTTATAACAGACATTAGATCTCGACCAACTCGAGCACCAATGTCGCGATACGATAAACCGCATTGGCGATAGGCTACAAACCGACGTTTATCAAAGTCGGCAACGTGATGGTACGCATTTCTCCTCCTTACACGAGGCATCACGACGGTTCACCAGGCAGCGCCGGTCAACTGCTGTTTGTGTATGAGAAATCGTTTGGAAACTTTCCTCATGTCAGCACGTTGTAGGTGTCGCCGCCGGCAGCAACCTTGTGTGAATGCTCTGAAACGATAGTTATTCTATGCGTAGTATAACAATACAATTTTACGGATGCATCTAATGGTACATGTAGATACTGTCTACAAAATTCGTTGGTAATAGAGTTGGCAGTAAAGAAGTAGCAGATTAAAACATCATGAACGGTGCGGCAGCTTTTCAAGTCTCTCAGTGCTTATGACGTTGTATCTCCTATGTGTAGTACAACGATATATTTGTGCAGGTACATTCAGTGGTATATGTGCATACTGACTGCAAAATGTGTTGCTAATAGAGCTTCTAGTAAAACAGTAATTAACTACAGGGTCGTGCTTGATGCGGCAGTTTACTGCATGGGCGATGAAAATGCATTAAGCTCAGTTTTTTTTCCCATTTATATTTTTGTGGTGGGTGTCGGCGAGACAATGTTTCGTAAGGTTAGTAATTACACGTAAGGGGTGTTGCAAGTCAGTATATCCTCTCGTTCTCAAATACTGGATAAATAAAGTGTGGCAACTAGTGGGTCGTGATGCATACATGGGCATACATGGGCTTGAGACGGAGATGGTTATTACTTCCACAGTGGGTCTTTCCAGAAAGTAAGTGTTATGTGTGTTCAGCTTTGTTGATATCGAACCAGCGGATTAGTAGGATATGTAGAACACAAACAACACACAAATACACATAACTACTGCTAGAAGCATGTCATATCCAAAGAGCATGCAGATATGTGACCTTACCATTGATCCTTGACGGACATCTACATCTACATGGATACTCTACAAATCACATTTAAGTGCCTGGCAGAGGGTTCATGGAACCACCTTCACAATTTTCTATTATTCCTATGTTGTACAGCGCGCGGAAAGACCGAACACCTACATCTTTCCGTATTAGCTCTTATTTCCCTTATTTTATCGTGATGATTGTTTCTCCCTATGTAGGTCGGCGGTAGCAAAATATTTCCGCATTCAGAGAACAACGCAACGCTTGTGTTTTAATGATGTCCATTCCAAATCCTGTGTCATTTCAGTGATACTCCCTCCCCTATTTCACGGTAATGCAAAACGTCCTTCCCTTCTTTGAACTTTTTCGATGAATTCCGTCAATCCTATCTGGTAAGGATCGCACACCGTGCAGCAGTATCCTAGAAGGGGAGTGACAAGCGTAGTGTAGGCGGTCTCCTTAGTAGATCTGTTACATTTACTAAGTGTCCTGCCAATAAAACGCAGTATTTGGTTAGCCTTCTCCACAACATTTTCTGGGTGTTCCGTCCAATTTAAGTTGTTCGTAATTGTAATTCCTTGGTATTTAGTTGAATTTGACTGATTTATCATGTAACCGAAGTTTAACGGATTACTTTTAGCACTCAAGTGGATGGACGACCTTACACTTTTCGTTATTTAGGTTCAACAGCCAATTTAGTCAAGTAATATGGATTGTAGATGGTATAAGTGCAAATATTTCTGCATATGATGCCTTAATATTGAAACATACGTTCCACAGTATTGGTTGTTTCTTCTCTTCGTTGAACAGTCTTTCATTTTTAGGTCAGAAACTTTGTAACACGATGTTTTCTGCACATTCGTAGCTTAACCTCCAAGTAGACTGTGCCTGTCAGTATAGACGTCCCGTTTTATGAACATTAACTTCAGCACTTGAACTGCTACTCAGTTGAAAATAAGCGTTAATGGCTGGCTAAGCCACACCTACTTGGTGGTTCAAGCAACCTAAAAGCAAATTACTTGTAATAGCTATAATTATTAGTCTGCAAAAGATGTAATTCCTGCCGGACTCTGTGGTCGAGCGGTTCTAGGCGCTTCAGTCCGGAACCACGCGGCTGCTACGGTCGCAGGTACGAATCCTGCCTCGGGCATGGATGTGTGTGGTGTCCTTAGGTTGGATAGGTTTAAGTAGTTCTAAGTTCTAGGGGACTGATGATCTCCTGCGACTGGTCCCGGCGGAGGTTCGAGTCCTCCCTCGGGCATGGGTGTGTGTGTGTTTGTCCTTAGGATAATTTAGGTTAAGTAGTGTGTAAGCTTAGGGACTGATGACCTTATCAGTTAAGTCCCATAAGATTTCACACACATTTCTTGCTGACCTCCGATGCGAAGTCCCATAGTACTTAGAGCCATTTTTGATGTCATTACTGATAAAATGTTGTTCGGTTTACCATCGTTAGTCACCAACAGAAATACGTACACTTGTACATCTATATCTACATCTACATTTATACTCCGCAAGCCACGCAACGGTGTGTGGCGGAGGGCACTTTACGTGCCACTGTCTATACCTCCCTTTCCTGTTCCACTTGCGTATGGTTCGCGGGACGTGTGGTGTCACCGCAAGATACCACACTTGCTAGGTGGTAGCTTAAATCGGCCGCGGTCCACTAGTACATGTCGGACCCGCTTGTCGCCACTGTGTGATCGCAGACCTAGCGCCACCACAAGGCAGGTCTCGAGATACGATATAGCACTCGCCCCAGTTGTACGGACGACATTGCTAGCGACAATACGGACGAAGCCTTCCTCTCATTTGCCGAGAGACAGTTAGAATAGCCTTCTGCTAAGTCCATGGCTACGACCTAGCAAGGCGCCATTAGCCTTACCTACTTTGAGAGTTATCGTATAAATGTCTCAAGAAGAACTTTGTAAACCAACAAAGAATAAAGTTAAGTATATTCCAAAGCTACGTATTTTCTTTATAGCAGTCATAACGTATCTTGTTCCAGACTTGACGCCAGTCAGCGTGTGTGTACGCGTGCCTTTCGGCTCCCTTCTCAGTGTGGCGTAACTAGCTTGTTACGCCACAACAGGAAGAACGACTGCCGGAAAGCCTCTGTGTGCGCTTGAATCTCTCTGATTTTACATTTGTGATCTTCTAGGGAGGTATAAGTAGGGGGAAGCAATATATTCGATACTTCATCCAGAAACGCACCCTCTCGAAGCCTGGACAGCAAGCTACACCGCGATGCAAAGTGCCTCTCTTGCAGAGTCTGCCACTTGAGTTTGCTAAACATCTCCGTAACGCTATCACGCTTACCAAATAATCCTGTGATGAAACGCGCCGCTCTTCTTTGGATCTTCTCTATCCCCTCTGTCAACCCGACCTGGTACGGATCCCACACTGATGAGCAATACTCAACTATAGGCCGAACGAGTGTGTCCGCAGCTCGTGGTCGTGCAGTAGCGTTCTCGCTTCCCAAGCTCGGGTTCCCGGGTTCGATTCCCGGCGGGGTCAGGGATTTTCTCTGCCTCGTGATGACTGGGTGTTGTGTGATGTCCTTAGGTTTGTTAGGTTTAAGTAGTTCTAAGTTCTAGGGGACTGATGACCATAGATGGTCCCATAGTGCTCAGAGCCATTTGAACAATTTTTGAACCGAACGAGTGTTTTGTAAGCCACCTCCTTTGTTGATGGACTACGTTTTCTAAGGACTCTCCCAATGAATCTCAACCTGGCACCCGCCTTACCAACAATTAATTTTATATGATCATTCCACTTCAAATAGTTCAGTATGCATACTCCCAGATATTTTACAGAAGTAACTGCTACCAGTGTTTGTTCCGCTATCATATAATCATACAATAAAGGATCCATGCACCTGCTATATCCTGTATATCATTAGAATTATTTCATCCATTCTATTTCCGCAAACCACACTCAGTTCTGCACCCTAATAACAAAATATTAGTTTCAAGTCTGTTCCAATTTGAAATGTTGTGGCTCTCCTGGGATGTATGACAGCTTTCTTTTGTTACATGTTTGCGAGAACGTTGCCGCTAGGAATGTCCCAGTAAGCGCTCCTGACGTCACAATGGCGGCTGCAAACGTCGCACGGTATTCGGTGGTGATGGGCGTAACAAGGCAATAGCGGCCCGTGGCGTGCCGCCGCCTAGGGGTCGCGTGACAATCGCTCAGCGCCGCGTCACCACGGCCGTGACTGATGGCTTCCGTGACGACGCACACTCGGCGCCATTTTTCACGTCGCCGAGCAGACAACGGGGACGCTATCTGGTGGGTCACGCCAACGCAACGGCGTGTGTGTGGACGCGTGGTCGACAGGCCACATACGAATGCGTCCCGGCACGAGGAACCAGCCCACCAAACGTGTGGCTAAAACTGCTACAGAACACGGCATGTGCGAGGGCCATTTTGGCGTCTGAATGATGATAGTCTTCCCTGTGTCTTGTCCTAACATAACTCTTCACGCTACAGTACTGTGTCGCGTGCAATCAAACGCTACTGTGGTTATCTTTCGAATAGTTGAATATCTCTTGCCGTTAGAACGATTGCTGATTAAGTGGCATAAGGATGGGGTCCCGTCAAGTATAACATTACTGCTGTTGGCTATATGTGACCGTTCCCCTTCTAACTGCTAGTTAAGGCCTGGAGGGAGATTCGTAACAAACGCAGTTTCAACATAAAGGAATTAGGGCATCAGTTGAGTACGTTTTGATTTGATTTCCATACTGATAGCTATTACAAGGAAATAATATTATAATAAATAATTTATTGAGCGTATACAGTTATAAAATCACTAGAATAATGTAATCTGTAAAGAAATGCAACACCCACATTGGAATTGTAGCGAGAAGGAGGTACTTCTCTGGGCGGTATCACTAACCTGGTGTCTTGCTGCTTCTGCAAGTCCCTCCTGGCACAGTAGTAGCGCTCAGTCGCCAGGTTCCATGTAGTTTGTGAGCCTGCTGAAGTGGGATGCCTGTTGTTAATTGCCAACAACGTTTGTGCTATAATTGTTTTAATACGGAAATTTCTTTGTCACACACGTCACAGAATCCGTATCTGCAATATGGCGGCTCTGGACTACGCCGTTATTCGACCCTTTACACACACATTAAACAGTTTTCTGACTTTACGTAATGAGAGACACTGCCCACAACACTTTATATCTTGTTAAACATCTGAAATATGCACTCGCGACCGTTCTTTTAGAGCCGCCCCTGTTACTCGACCGTGCGTTTTGAGAGGTGCCTCGCGACCACCTCGCCCCCCCTTTCTCCCTCAGCCTATAAGGACACTTCTCTCGTTCCCTATATATATATATATATATATATATATATATTAGCCACTGGGCGTTCAGATCGCTGTTGCTAGATGGATATGACGTCACGTTTGCAGACATTGTGACGGAAGCTTGTGTCGGAACACTGTCTCAGATTGTAAAATCCTACTCCCAAATAGTCGGATCTTGGCCCTACTAAGGTTGAACAACATTGCCTCCTATGATATTATGGTTAATGCTCCTTGCTGACGCATAATTGTCGGATGAACATGTAGCCTGACTGCTACTGAGCGTTCCCGATCGCAAAAATGTGCGTAATACTTGGCTTGAACAATTGAAGGGAATGCATATAGGCATTACACATACCTTTTTTTACACCATACGCATAACATGAATAAAATTTCTTCACCTAATACACATGACGAGGAATGCAATATAAAACTTATTTGGCAGGAATTCCAATTCTGGTGGTTCATTAAGTTTTCTGATTTATTCTAGCTATATATCAGTGCATTGGAAAACCTTTGTGAAGAAAGTTGATTATGTACTAGTGGCTGCAGCTTGACTGTATTATTGTTTCACAAGTGGAGACTAGCATTACATTCATACAGCAGAAGTAGACATGAAAATCTTCCTTCAAAGTTATTTCAGCATCGAAACCCAACTACGTCCAACTACTGTACCTGCCCCATCGAGTCTTTTGGGATCACCAAATAAACAAGTTCTTTATTCTCAGTTATGACACTCAAACGTTTATTTTAACTGTTTATCAAGGAAAATCGCCTAACAGCCATACGTTTAGGGAGGTTTCGGTATTTCAATATGTCATCTTCGGGTCCCATGTGGATTTCGTGTATAGGCATACAGATGTTTCGATATTGGCATGCTGGAGCCATCACTGTCTGAATATCACGAATTTGTTATTCGCATGCTTCCTTCGAAGATCTGACAACAACCGTTGTCGTCAAGTCTTCGAAGGGTTCCATAGAAGTTCGTAGATAGGTAGATGGGCAAAAGGTTGACCGACCCAGGTCCCTCCTCCAAGCTGGTCTGCTGCAGGCTAACAACAAAATTTTTTCTTATGCTCTTGGAATTCCCATTAGAGCGATTACATTGAATCAAAAAGTGTTCTTGTCGAGTAGGAACATATCGTTGAAAACCCGTTATGTTTGTCCGAGTATGTGCGCTTCGTCTTCGGGTGATTTTCTGGTGCTCGAGAGAAGACTGCGGTATGATGGAATCTACACGATGCTCTAAAATTCCCCTTACTAACTTCTATGACTTGTAGAGGGGACTGGATAGATAATACAATGACTAAAGAAACGTAGCAACACCAAAAGAGTAACTAATGTAGAGTAATAATATTTCATAAATACACTCCTGTAAATTGAAATAAGAACACCGTGAATTCATTGTCCCAGGAAGGGGAAACTTTATTGACACATTCCTGGGGTCAGATACATCACATGATCACACTGACAGGCACATAGACACAGGCAACAGAGCATGCACAATGTCGGCACTAGTACAGTGTATATCCACTTTTCGCAGCAATGCAGGCTGCTATTCTCCCATGGAGACGATCGTAGAGATGCTGGATGTAGTCCTGTGGAACGGCTTTCCATGCCATTTCCACCTGGCGCCTCAGTTGGACCAGCGTTCGTGCTGGACGTGCAGACCGCGTGAGACGACGCTTCATCCAGTCCCAAACATGCTCAATGGGGGACAGATCCGGAGATCTTGCTGGCCAGGGTAGTTGACTTACACCTTCTAGAGCACGTTGGGTGGCACGGGATACATGCGGACGTGCATTGTCTTGTTGGAACAGTAAGTTCCCTTGCCGGTCTAGGAATGGTAGAACGATGGGTTCGATGACGGTTTGGATGTACCGTGCACTATTCAGTGTCCCCGACGATCACCAGTGGTGTACGGCCAGTGTAGGAGATCGCTCCCCACATCATGATGCCGGGTGTTGGCCCTGTGTGCCTCGGTCGTATGCAGTCCTGATTGTGGCGCTCACCTGCACGGCGCCAAACACGCATACGACCATCATTGGCACCAAGGCAGAAGCGACTCTCATCGCTGAAGACGACACGTCTCCATTCGTCCCTCCATTCACACCTGTCGCGACACCACTGGAGGCGGGCTGCACGATGTTGGGGCGTGAGCGGAAGACGGCCTAACGGTGTGCGGGACCGTAGCCCAGCTTCATGGAGACGGTTGCGAATGGTCCTCGCCGATACCCCAGGAGCAACAGTGTCCCTAATTTGCTGGGAAGTGGCGGTGCGGTCCCCTACGGCACTGCGTAGGATCCTACGGTCTTGGCGTGCATCCGTGCGTCGCTACGGTCCGGTCCCAGGTCGACGGGCACGTGCACCTTCCGCCGACCACTGGCGACAACATCGATGTACTGTGGATACCTCACGCCCCACGTGTTGAGCAATTCGGCGGTACGTCCACCCGGCCTCCCGCATGCGCACTATACACCCTCGCTCAAAGTCCGTCAACTGCACATACGGTTCACGTCCACGCTGTCGCGGCATGCTACCAGTGTTAAAGACTGCGATGGAGCTCCGTATGCCACGGCAAACTGGCTGACACTGACGGCGGCGGTGCACAAATGCTGCGCAGCTAGCGCCATTCGACGGCCAACACCGCGGTTCCTGGTGTGTCCGCTGTGCCGTGCGTGTGATCATTGCTTGTACAGCCCTCTCGCAGTGTCCGGAGCAAGTATGGTGGGTCTGACACACCGGTGTCAATGTGTTCTTTTTTCCATTTCCAGGAGTGTACATTCGTCTAGGTAACGTATGTAAGTGATCAACATTGCATAATCACACGTCAATGCAAGCGCGAGATTTCCATTGCAAATGTGAACAGCTGGTACATTAATAGCGGGTGTGACCGCCTGAATGTTCAATGGAACCATGTAAACGTGCATGCATTGTGTTGTATAAGTGCCGGATATCAGTTTCTGAGATGGATTTCCATGCCTGTTGCACTTGGTCGATACAAGACTGGCTAATGCGGTTTATGGATGGAGCTGGAGCTATCGTCCAATGATATTCTATCTATTCTCAGTTGGATACAGATCTGGTGATCGAGCAGGCCAGTGCAGCATGTCGTCACTGTGTAGAGCATATTGGGCTTCGACAGCGCTATGTGGGCGAGAGTTATCCTGTTGAAAAACACCTCGTGGAATGCTGGTCATTAGTAGCAGCACAACAAGTCGAATCACCAGACTGACAGGCTGTGTGGGACGGCCATGACAGTGCTCACGCTGTCATACTAAACCGCATCCCAGACCGTAACTCCAAGTGTAGGACCACTGTGTCCATTCCGCAGATGGGTTGGTTCCAGACCCTCTACTGGCCTCCTAGTAAACAACACACAAACTTCACTGACACCTCTACATCTACATCATAATCCTCAAGCCACCTAATGATGATTGTCGGAGGGTACCTTCGGTACCATTATCTCATCTCTCCAATCCTGTTCCAGACGCGAATACACCAGACTGACAGGCTGTGTGGGACGGCCATGACAGTGCTCACGCTGTCATACTAAACCGCATCCCAGACCGTAACTCCAAGTGTAGGACCACTGTGTCCATTCCGCAGATGGGTTGGTTCCAGACCCTCTACTGGCCTCCTAGTAAACAACACACAAACTTCACTGACACCTCTACATCTACATCATAATCCTCAAGCCACCTAATGATGATTGTCGGAGGGTACCTTCGGTACCATTATCTCATCTCTCCAATCCTGTTCCAGACGCGAATAGTGCCTGGGAAGAATAGCTATAACTTCTCGATTTTTCTCCTCGTGGTCAATACGCGAGATGTATGTGGGGGGGAAGTAATATGTTGTCTGACTCCTCCTGAAAAATGCTGTCCCAAAATTTCAGTAGTAAATTTCTCCGTGATGCACAACGTCTCTCTTGTAACGTCTGCCAGTGGAGTTTGGTTTAGCATCTCCGTTACGCTCTCTCGCCAGCTAATCGATCCCGTGACGAAACGCGCCACTCTTAGTTGGATCTTCTCTATCTCCTCTGTCAGTCCTACCTGATAGGGATCCCAGATAGATGAACAATACTCATCGGGCGAACAAGCGCCGTATGAGCCTCTTATTTCGTTTCATTTCCTTAAGGTTCTTCCGATGAACCTGAGTCTTGTGTCTGCTTTTCCCACTATCTGTTTTATATGGTCATTCCACTTAAGGTCGCTCTGGACAGTTACGGCTAGACTCTGTCTCCAGGTGTTTGTCATCAATGGTGTTTCTATACAGCAGTGGACTTTTTGTCCTGTGTATGCGAAATATGTTACATTGTTTGGCCGGCCGCTGTGGCCGAGCGGTTCTAGGCGCTTCAGTCTGGAAACGCGCGATCGCTACGGTAGCAGGTTCGAATCCTGCCTCGGGCATGGATGTGTGTGATGTCCTTAGGTTAGATAGGTTTAAGTAGTTCTAAGTTCTAGGGAACTGATGACCTCAGCTATTAAGTTCCATAGTGCTCAGAGCCATCTGAACCACTTTGTTAGATTGTTTACGTTCTGGGTCAACTGCCAGAGTGTGCACTATTCATCAATTCCCTGCAGATCGTTCTTGCAAATTCTTACTATCTTCTGGCGTTGCTACTTTTGTATAAACAACTGCATTATCTGCAAATAGCCTTAAAGAGCATCCGACGCTTTCTACTAGATCATTTATATACGAGGGCTGTCCAGAAAGTAAGTTACGATTGATCGCGAAATGAAAATCACAGTGAAGATCAGAAATGTTTCATTTGTAACAGTTAGCTACACCTTTCAGCTACTTCTCTACGTAGTCGCCGTTCTGACTCAGACATTCGTCGTAGCGTTGTACCAACTTTCCAATGCCCTCATCATAGAAGGCAACCGCCAGTGCTTTCCGCCAATTCTCTACGCTGGCCTAAAGCTTGTCTGTGCCAAAATGTTGTCTTCATAGCCAGCGGTTCGTTTGAGCAGAGGTGAAACTCAGTGGGAGACAATTACGGGCTGTATTGTGGATAACCAAACATTTCCAATTGAAACGACGCAGGAACATCTTCATTGCCCCTGCAGAATGTGGCTGAGAATTGTCTTGAAGAAGAAACCGCACGACAGTTATGTAATGTTGGTTGCATAGCTTCAGGGGAAAATTCCCACCAGGTCCTCGTACTTGGCGGGAGACACCATTTTCTATAACATCTTCACGCACTCACTGCGAGCTCAGGAATGAAAAGAGCGACGTAATTCTACCTAGAGTCATACTAGAGGCATTGCCCAACACATATTTGCAAAGCTTTATCGGATTTTCATTGTCGTTTCCATTTCGCGACCGATCGTAACTTACTTTCTGGACAGCCCTCGTATATCATGAACAGCAACGGTCCTATCACAGTTCCCTGTGCTACTCCGGATATTACCTTTACATCTGTGGATCTAGTTCCGTTAAGAGCGACGTGTTGAGTTCTATTTGCAAGGAAGTCTTGATCCCAATCGCAGGTCTGCTCCCATACTCCGTAAGCTCGTATGTTTTTCGTTAAACGGCAATGCGGGACGGTGTCAAATGCTTTACTGAAATCAAGGAACACGGCATCAGCCTGAGCGCCGTTGTCCGCTGCGCTGCGGATCTCATGGAGGAACAGAGCGAGCTGAGTTTCGCAGGATCTCTGTTTGCGGAATCCATGTTGATTTTTATAGAGGAGCTGTTCATTTTCCAGGAACGTCTTACTTCCTCAGCATAAAACATGTTCCATAATTATACAACAGCTTGACGTCAACTATATAGGTCTGTGGATCTGTTTTACGGCTTTTCTTAAAAACGGGAATGACCTGCTTGTTTTTCCAGTCGTTAGGTACCTTTCGCTGCTCAAGCAATCTACGATAAATTAGTGCTGGAAGGGGAGCAAGTTCTTTCGAATAATTTGCGTAGAATCTTATGGGTATCTCATCTGGTCCTGAAGCCTTTCCACTACTAAGCGAATGTAGCTGCTTTTCAAATTCCACGATCGGTTATCTCAATATCTGCCTTTTCGACGTTCGCACGACGATTGAAAGGAGGGACAGTGTTACGATCTTCCACGATGAAACAACTTTTGAAGACCGAATTCAGTATTCCGGCCTTCTGTCCGTTATCTTTCGTTTCGGTGCCGGTGTGGTCATTGAGAGAATGAATAGATGATTTTGACGCACTTACTGATTTTACATACGACCAAAATCTCTTAGGGTTTTTACTGAGGTTGGTTGACAACGTCTTACTTTCGAGATAACTTAACGGTTCTCTCATAGCTCTCCTTACGCTCATTTTCACTTCGTCCAGCGTTTGTTTGTCAGTTAGGTTTTTATTTCTCTTGAATCTGACATGAAGTGCTCTATGTTTACGAATCGCTTTTCTAACACGGCTGTTAAACCATAGTGGATCTTTCCCATCTCTTACAACCTTACTCCGAACATAATTGTCTAGGTCATATTGAAGCATGCATTTGAATTTTTTCCATTTGTTCTCCACATCCACGTCCTCATCACCGAATGTTTGATGCTGACTGCTGAGAAATTCTGAAATTTGTATCTTGTCACCATTGCTTAGCAAATATGCACTACTGGCCATTAACATTGCTACACCACGATGATGATGTGCTACAGACACGAAATTTAGCTAACAGGAGGAAGATGCTGTGATATTCAAATTATTAGCTTTGCGGAGCATTCACACAAGGTTGGCGCCGGTGGCGACACCTACGACGTACTGACTTGAGGAAAGTTTCCAATCGCTTTCTCAAACACAAACAGCAGTTGACCGGCATTGCCTGATGAAACGTTGTTGTGATGCCTCGTGTAAGGAGGAGAAATGCGTACTATCACGTTTTAGACTTTGATAAAGGTCGGATTGTAGCCTATCGCGATTGCTTTTTTCGTATCGCGACATTGCTGCTCGCGTTGGTCGAGATCCAATGACTGTTAGCAGATTTGGAATCGATGGGTTCAGGAGGATAATACGGAAAGCCGTGCTGGATCCCAACGGCCTCGTATCACTAGCAGTCGAAATGACAGGCATCTTATCCACATGACTGTAACGGATCGTGCAGCCACGTCTCGATCCCATGGGGATCCAGATGGGGATGTTTGCAAGACAACAACCATTTCGACGACGTTTGCAGCAGCATGGACTATCAGCTCGGAGACCATGGCGTGCTGCATCACAGACCTGCGATGGTGTACTCAACGGCGAACCTGGGTGCACGAATGGCAAAACCTCATTTTATCGGATGAATCCAGGTTCTGTTTACAGCATCAGCATGGTCGTATCCGTGTTTGGCGACATCGAGGTGAACGCACATTGGAAGCGTGTATTTGTCATCGCCATACTGGCGTATCGACCGGTGTGAGGGTATGGGGTGCCATTGGTTACACGCCTTGGTCACCTCTTGCTGGCATTGACGGCACTTTGAACAATGGACATTACATTTGAGATGTTGTAAGTAGGCTGTTTAGGTTCCTACATTGGTAACGCCACTGCCACGTAGCGCTCTGTATGAAAATCACTGGCTGTGCTGTGTGCAGTCTGTGGCTGGGTGGCATTAGTGGAATTTGCTATTGTAGTGTTGGGCAGTTGGCTGTTAACAGCGTGTAGTGTTGCGCAGTTGGAGGTGAGCCGCCAGCAGTGGTGGATGTGGGGAGAGAAACGGTGGAGTTTTGAGAGCGGATGGTCTGGACAGAGACAGTAAATTTGTAAGACTGGATGTCATGAACTGCTTTATATTTTGACCTTTGAACACTATTAAGGTAAATACATTGTTTGTTCTCTATCAGTATCTTTCATTTGCTAACTATGCCTATCAGTAGTTAGTGCCTTCAGTAGTTAGAATCTTTCATTTAGCTGGCAGTAGTGGCGCTCGCTGTATTGCAGTAGCTTGAGTAACGAAGATTTTTGTGAGGTAAGTGATTTGTGAAAGGTATAGGTTAATGTTAGTCAGGGCCATTCTTTTGTAGGTGTTATTGAAAGTCAGATTTCGTTGCGCTAAAAATATTGTGTGTCAGTTTAAGCACAGTCATGTATAATTTTTCTAAGGGGACGTTTCAATGTGTTACGACTCGTAGCTCGACCCTTCATTCGATCCCTGCGAAACCCTACATTTCAGCAGGATAATGCACGACCGCATGTTGCAGGTCCTGTACGGGCCTTTCTGGATACAGAAAATGTACGACTGCTGCCCTGGCCTGCACATTCTCCAGATCTCTCACCAACTGAAAACGTCTGGTCAATGGTGACCGAGCAACTGGCTCGTCACAATACGCCAGTCATTACTCTTGATGAACTGTGCTATTGTGTTGAAGCTGCATGAGCAGCTGTACCTGTACACTCCATCCAAGCTCTGTTTGACTCAATGCCTATGCTTATCAAGGCCGTTATTACGGCCAAAGATGGTTGTTCAGGGTACTGATTTCTCAGGATCTATGTACCCAAACTGCGTGAAAATGTAATCACATATCAGGTCTAGTATAATATATTTGTCCAATGAATACCAGTTTATCATCTGCATTTCTTCTTGGTGTAGCAATTTTAATGGCCAGTAGCGTAATAACCAAGTACAGCCTCTTCCAATTCGGGTATGAGGCGTCGACTTGGAGCACCGCAGACATGCATAATGATGATGAATGTACTCTTTCTCGAAGCCGTTACGTATGGTGTAAAGGGTTACTGGTGAAGTAGGACGTCGTGGATAACGATCTTGATAAAGGCGCCGAGAAGCTCTTCCATTACCGTGAGATTCACAGTACACATATCTCATGTTGGTATATTGTGGAAAGGTATACTCAATGATGTTGCTGTAACAGACACGTGAATGAGGCTCGGACCATGTCGGAGAGGGAGCATAGGGACATGGATTCCAAAATAGTCCTAGACGTCTGTAGGGGGAATTCTAGAGAACCCTGTATAATGACATGCTAATACGAACGCGCCAAGCCACGGTCTCCGGTTCCAGCATTCAGATTATGGCAAATTAGAATGCGCGTCTATTAGTTCCCTTGTTACATAGCCCTGTGTAACCTACTTCGGGATTTAAGCGTGCTCTGGTTCTCGCGCCACTTTGAAGGTGTAAGGTATGACTCTGCTAATTGGCAAGTCTGTGCTAATTAACAGAGAACCGGGTTGTAACTGCCAACGCAGTTGAGCCACATATTCTCAAGAACTCGCACTGCAACTCAGAGCGGCTTTGCCTTCCTCACTGCGACCTTGATTAGCTCGCCGATGTACAGAGGGTTCCTGTAATATATAATTGCTAACCCGCTGTGGCCACAACCCTTGGGGAAAATGAATAGCGGCCCCGGTAACACGAGTCTGACCCAACGTACCTACACTGAAGAGCCAAAGAAAATGATACAGGAATGCGTATTCGAATACAGAGATATGTAAACAGGGCGAATAAGGGGCTGCCGTCGGCAACGTCTACACCACTGGCCATTAAAATTGCTATACCAAGAAGAAATGCAGATGATAAACTGGTATTCATTGGACAAATATATTATACTAGAACTGACATGTGAATACATCTTAAAGCAATTTGGTTGCATAAAACCTGAGGAATCAGTAACCAGAACAACCGCCTTCGACCGTAATAACGACCTTGATACGCCTGGGCATTGAGTCAAACAGAGCTTGGATGGCGAGTACGGGTACAGCTGCCCATGCAGCTTCAGCACGATACCACAGTTCATCAAGAGTAGTGACTGGTATGTTGTGACGAGCCAGTTGCTCGCCCACCATTGACCAGACGTTTTCAATTCGTCAGAGATCTGGAAAATGTGCTGGCCAGGGTAGCAGTCGAACATTTTCTGTATCCAGAAAGGCCCCTACAGGACCTGAAACATGCTGTCGTGCATTATCCTGCTCAAATGTAGGGTTTCGCATGGATCGAATGAAGGGTAGAGCCACGGGTCGTAACACACCTGAAAAGTAACGTCCACTGTTGAAAGTGCCGTCAATGCGAACAACAGGTGACCGAGACGTGTAACCAATGGCACCCCATACCATCACGCCGGGTGATACACCAGTATGGCGATCACGAAAACATGCTTCCAATGTGCGTTCACCGCTATATCACCAAACACGGATGCGACCATCATGATACTGTAAACAGAACCTGGATTCATCCGAAAAAATGACATTTTGCCATTCGTGCACCCAAGTTTTTCGCTGAGTACAGCATCGCAGGCGCTCCTGTCTGTGATGCAGCGTCAAGGGTAAACGTAGCCATGGTCTCCTAGCTGATAGTCCATCCTACTGCAAACGTCGTCGACCTGTTCGTGCAGATGGTTGTTGTCTTGCAAACGTTCAAATGGTTCAAATGGCTCTGAGCAGTATGGGACTCAACATCTTAGGTCATAAGTCCCCTAGAACTTAGAACTACTTAAACCTAACTAACCTAAGGACATCACACACACCCATGCCCGAGGCAGGATTCGAACCTGCGACCGTAGCAGCCTCGCGGTTCCGGACTGCAGCGCCAGAACCGCACGGCCACCGCGGCCGGCCTCTTGCAAACGTCCCCATCAGTTGACACAGGTATCGAGACGTGGCTGCTCGATCCGTTACAGCCATGCGGATAAGATGCCTGTCATCTGATAGTGATACGAGGCCGTTGGGATCCAGCATGGCGTTCCGTATTACCCTCCTCAAGCCACCGATGCCATATTCTGCTAACAGTCATTGGATTTCGACCAACGCGAGCAGCAGTGTCGCGATACGATAAACCGCAATCGCGATAGGCTACAATCCGACCTTCATCAAAGTCGGAATCGTGATGTTTCGCATTTCTCCTCCTTACACGAGGCATAGCAACAACGTTTCACCAGGCAACGCCGGTCAAGTGCTGTTTGTGTATGAAAAATCGGTACGAAATTTTCCTCATGTCAAGACGTTGTAGGTGTCGCCACCGGCGCCAGGCTTGTGTGAATGCGCTGGAAAGCTAATCATTTGCATATCACAGCATCTTCCTCCCGTTGGTTAAATTTCGCGTCTGTAGCATGTCACCTTCGTGGTGTAGCAATTTTAACGGCCAGTCGTGTATATAAAACTAGTATCTGGCGCAGTTGTTAGATCGAAAGGTTACTGCTGCTACAATGGCAGGTTATCAAGATTAAAATGAGTTTGAACGTGGTGTTATAGTAGGCACACAAGCGATGAGATACAGCATCTCCGAGGTACCGATGAAGTGGGGATTTTCCCATACGACCATTTCCTGGGTCTACAGTGAATATCGGGAATCCGGTAAAATATCAAATCTCAGATATCGCTGCGAACGAAAAAAGATACTGCAAGAACGGACTAAATTACGATGACTGAAAACAATCATTCAACGTGACAGAAGTGTAACCCTTCCGCAGAATGCTGATTTCAATGCTGGGCCGCCAACAAGTGTCAGTGTGTGAACCATTCAACGAAACGTTATCGTTATGGACTTTCAGAGCCGAAGACCCGCTCGTGTACCCTTGATTACTGCACGACACAAGACTTTACGACTCGTCTGAGCCTGACAACACCGATATTCGACTGTTGATGACTGGAAACATGTTGCCTGGTCGGACGACTGTCGTTTCAAATTGTATCGAGCGGTTGGACGTGTACGGGTATTGCGGATATGGAGACAACCTCTTGAATCCACAGACCCTACATGTCAGCAGGAAAGTGTTCAAGCTGGTGGCGGCTCTATAATGGTGTGGGACACGTGCAGTTGGAATGATATGGGACCCCTGATGCCTCTAGATACGACTCATGTCAGGTGACACGTACGTAAGCAAGTTGTCTCATCATCTGCACCCATTCAAGTCCCTTTTGCCTTCCGATAATCTTGGGCAAGTCCAGCAGGACAATGCGACACCGCAAACGTCCAGAATCGCTGCTGAGTGGATCGAGGAACACTCTTCTGAGTTGAAACACTTCCGCTGGCCACCAAACTCCCCAGACGAATATTATTGAGCGGACGTGGGATGCCTTGCAGCGTGCTGTTCAGAAGATATCTCCACCCCATCGTACTCTTACGGTTAAGGACAGACCTGCCGGATTCATGGTGTCAGTACCTCGAGCACTACTTGGGATGTCAGTCGATTCCATCCTCCGTCGTGTTGCGGCACTTCTGCGAGCTGGCGGGGGTCCTACACGTTATTTGGCAGGTTTACCAGGTTTTTGGCTCTTCAGTGTAATCTCCTGACAATTCCTCTCATCTAGTTTCATTATTGTTTTACCTGACGAGCTCGGCACTCTCCTACAATTCATTTCGCCAGTATGCTGTATAAAACAAAAACAAAAAAATCAACTATGTTTGCAGTGTAGTGTCTAAAAATTTCATTTCCATGTGTTAGCGAAAACAACTATGAAATTATGAAACAGTCGTAAATGAAATAGGCATAATGTACAAAATACGTTATCCTAGACAGTTCGTGTACACTGGACGCAGCTGCTTCGTGTGTATAATACGCGATTTTGTAAACACCTCTATGGCAACTCCTTTTCATAGCTCTATAGACGGTTGTTGTTTTCGCCGCCGGCCGCGGTTGTCTCGCGGTTCTAGGCACTCAGTCCGGAGCCGCGCGACCGCTACGATCGCAGGTTCAAATCCTGCCTCGGGCATGGATGTGTGTGATGTCCTTAGGTTAGTTAGGTTTAAGTAGTTCTAAGTTCTATGGGACTGATGACCAAAGATGTTAAGTCCCATAGTGCTCAGAGCCATTTTGAACCATTTGTTGTTTTCGCCAACAACCATTTGCGCTTCGCAGTTGAAAACTGTAAAAACCGCTACCAAGTGTCAGAAATTTCCTTAAGCTGATCAACTGTGGGAGTGCGTTAGTAGTGAAGAATAAATGTACTCAAATTTCAACTATCCATTTTGCTACGTAAATCAGTGTTTGTGACGTTATATCTCTTGAACTACGTGGCGTACAATGGTATATTTGTTAGGTACATTCGGCGGAATATGTGGATACTGCCTACGAAATATGGCGCGAACAGAGTTAGTAGCAAAGGAGTAATACATTTAAAGGTCATGCTGGATGCAGCAGTTTTTCACCCATCTTTCTGATTATATCGTAATTTCTCCTGAATTGTGGTAGGTAGGGATTTCTTACCACCACAGAGATTGTTCCTTGACAGCAAGGGACGTATGTACAGAGTTTTGTTGAAAGCGGTTCAGCGGTTACGAAGGAGATGTGAAACAACAAACACACACACACACACACACACACACACACACACACACACGCACGCAAACAACGCGAGCGAGCGCACACACACACACACACACACACACACACACACACACATATCCGTCTTTATAATACATATGGATTTCAACTGATGTCTGTTATCCACTACTGGCCATTAAAACTACAACACCAAGAGGAAATGCATACGGTAAACGGGTATTCATTGGACAAATATATTATACGAGAACTAACATGTGATTACATTTTCATGCAGTTTGGGTGCATAGATCCTGAGAAATCAGTACCCACAACAACCACCTCTGGCCGTAATAACAGCCTTGATACGCCTGGGCATTGAGTCATAGAGAGCTTGGATGGCGTGTACATGTACAGCTGCCCATGCAGCTTCAACACGTTACCACTGTTCATCAAGAGTAGTGACTGGCGTATTGTGACGAGCCAGTTGCTCGGCCAACATTGACGAGACGTTTTAAATTGGTGAGAGATCTGGCGAATATGCTGACCAGGGCAGCAGTCGAACATTTTCTGTATCCAGAAAGGCCCGTACAGGACCTGCAACATGTGGTCGTGCATTATCCTGCTGAAATGTAGGGTTTCGCAGGGATCTAACGAAGGGTAGAGCCACGGGTCGTAACACCGGAAACATAACGTTCACTGTTCAAAGTGCCGTCACTGCGAACAAGAGGTGACCGAGACGTGTAACCAATGGCACCCCATACATCACGCCGGGTGATACGCCACTATGGCGATGACGAATACACGCTTCTAATGTGCGTTCACCGCAATGTCGTCAAACACGGATGCGACCATCATGATGCTATAAACAGAACCTGGATTCATCCGAAAAAATGACGTTTTGCCATTCGTGCACCCAGGTTCGTCATTGAGTACACCATCGCAGGCGCTCCTATCTGTGATGCAGCGTCGAGTGTAACCGTAGCCATGGTCTCCGAGCTGATAGTCCATGCTGCTGCAAACGTCGTCGAACTGTTCGTGCAGATGGTTATTGTCATGCAAGCGTCCCCATCTGCTGACTCAGGGATCGAGACGTGGCTGCACGAACCGTTACAACCATGCGGATAAGATGCCTGTCATCTCGACTGCTAGTGATACGAGGCCGTTGGGATCCAGCACGGCGTTCCGTATTACCCTCCTGAACCCATCGATTCCATATTCTGCTAGCAGTCATTGGATCTCGACCAACGCGAGCAGCAATGTCGCGATACGATAACCTGCAATCGCGATAGGCTACAATCCGACCTTTATCAAAGTCGGAAACGTAATGGTACGCATTTCTCCTCTTTAAACGAGGCATCACAACAACGTTTCACCAGGCAACACGGGTCAACTGCTGTTTGTGTATGAGAAATCGGTTGGAAACTTTCCTCATTGCAACACCGGCGCCACCTATGTGTGAATGCTCTGAAAAGCTAATCGTTTGCACATCAAAGCATCTTCTTGCTGTCACTTAAATTTCGCACCTGTTGCAGGTCATCTTCATGATGGTCGCAACGTTTACGCCCAGTAGTGTATATTTAGCCTTGTCACATTTGCTAACACGAATCTCTCGCTTATGCTGCATCTTTTACTCTGCAGTTTTCGCCCTTTATTGGGATCCAAAGATATATAAAATTCAGACTCGAATATCTCGATTTGGCACACTTATTTTTTTCGCATAATCAATTGAATAGAAGGTGGAAAACGGTTTATGACGATCGCCGGAGAGAAACGTGGAACCATTTGATGTTCTTATCTCCTCGTACGTCCGAAAGGAAGCCATTAATCCCTGTTTCATGGTTCCAGTTATTTGTCACTTTCCAATCAGCTTAATGTCATTGGAATAGTGACAGTATAAACGTCTATGCAACTGAGATACTATGTTGTTGTTGCCGTTGTCAGTCCGTATACTAGCTTCATGCAGCCCTCCACGGTAATCTATCTTGTACAAGACTCTTCGTCTCAAAATAACTACTGTAGTCTACATCGTTTTGAATGTTCTTACAGCTATTGAGGGCATAGCACGCAAGTACTACCCTGAGGTAAAACGATTGTCACAGGAGAATAATTCTTGGTGGGGGTGGGGCGGATCAAACCATTCAAAAGACTGATGGCAAAAAAAAAAATGAGTCTTGGTCTCCTACCCTGTTCCACCATCGCACTAGCCTCCGTTACCAATCTGATAATTCCTTGACTTATAACAGCAGTGTACTTAAACCTGGCTCATTAATCAATATCTTCCGACATAATTCAACAGACTATGGCGTTCTAGCTTACAGTGTACCCAGGCACAAACGAGTCACCAAGAGAGATTAAAAGATGGTTGTTCAACAACCGAAACGACCAACAAATACGACAGATTCTATAAGAAGTATGTGAAATGTTTCAGAAGTACACAAGATCGCTGATCTCCATAACCTGACAATGCCACATCCTACAAATACCTTCATGCCTCTGGAATTCTTCTTGCAGTCCATCCCTCCTATTTGCCTCTGTCCTCCATAAACTTTTCTCACGCCCGTTACTACCAGCGTTCATAAATATCAATCTCATATTCTCTCATTTTTAATTCCTTTTTTACTTACCATGAACGAATATACACTCAAGCGCCAAATAAACTGGCATGGGCATGCGTATTCAAATAGAGAGATCGCAAACAGGCAGAATACGGCGCTGTGATCGGGAAATCCTATATAAGACAATAGCTCTTAAATTAAATCACTCAGGAACTTTTAGAGATCATTGCTGACCTGCGTCTCATCCGTAAAATTTCATATCAATTGGTCAAGAATTTTTGGAGATATTTGCTAACAATGTTTATTCTTGGCGTATTACATGTGCACTGAAGTGCCAAAGAAACTCGACTAGGCATACGTATTCAAATACAAAGATACGTAAACAGGCATAATATGACGCTGCGGTCGGCAACGCCTATAAAGACAACAAGTGTCTAGCGTTATTATTAGATCGGTTACTGCTGCTTCAATGACAGGTTATCAAGATTTAGGTGAGATTGAACATGGTGTTATAGTAGGTGATCGAGCGATGGGACACAGCATCTCCGAGGTAGCGATTAAGTGAGGATTTTCCTGTACGACCATTTCACGAGTGTACCGTGACTATCAGGAATCCGGTAAACCATCAAATCTCCGAAATCGCTGCTGCTGGAAAAAGACCCTGCAAGAGCAGGATTAACGGCGACAGAAGAGAATCGTTCAACGTGACAGAAGTGCAACCCTTCCCCAGATTGCTGCAGTTTTCAATGCTGGGCCATCAACAAGTGTCAGCGTGCGAGTCATTCAGCCAAACAACATCAATAAGGGCTTTCAGAGCCGGGGGTTCACTCGCGTACCCTCGATGACTGCACGACACAAAGCTTTATGCCTCACCTGGACCCATCAACGCCGACATTGGACTGTTGGTTGGTTGGTTGTTTGGGGAAGGAGACCAGACAGCGTGGTCATCGGTCCATTGGACTGTTCATGGTTCATATCTTCAAATGGCTCTGAGCACTATGGGACTTCACATCTGAGGTCATCAGTCCCCTAGACCTTACAACTACTTAAACCTAACTAACCTAAGGACATCACACACATCCATGACCGAGGCAGGATTTGAACCTGCGACCGTAGCGGTTGCGCAGTTCCGGACTGAAGCGCCTAGAACCGCTCGGCCACAGCGGCCGGCCGTAGTGTTGATGACTGGAAACATGTTTTCTGGCCGACATGTCTCCTTTCAAATTATATCGAGCGACGTGTACGGGTATGGAGACAACCTCATGAATCCATTGATGCTGAATGTCAGCACACGACTGTCCAAGCCGGTAGACGCTCTTCAATGGTGTGTGACGCGTGCAGCTGCAGTGATATGGGATCCGTCTGATACGACTCTGACAGGAGACACGTACGTAAGCATGCTGTCTGATCACCTGCATCCATTCACGCCCATTACGCATTCCGGCGAACTTGGGCAATTCCAGCAGTACAGTGCGACACTCCACACGTCCAGAATTGGTACAGAGTTGCTCCAGGATTATTCTTCTGAGTTAAACACTTCCGCTGGCCAGGGAATTCCCCAGAATTGAACATTATTGAGCATATTTGTGATGTCGTGCAACCTGCTGTAGATCTCCAACCCCTCGTTCTCTTATGGATTTATGGACAGCCCATGAAGATTCATGGTGTCAGTTCACTCCAGCACTACTTCCCACAGTAGTCGAGTTCATCCCAATTCATGTTGGGGCACATCTGCGGGCTCACGGGGGCTGTTTTTTGGCTCTTCAGTGTATGTTACTAGGTGGCAGTATTTTGCATATTACACTCCTGGAAATTGAAATAAGAACACCGTGAATTCATTGTCCCAGGAAGGGGAAACTTTATTGACACATTCCTGGGGTCA
The DNA here is from genome assembly GCF_023864345.2 of Schistocerca serialis cubense. Classification (NCBI taxonomy): domain Eukaryota; kingdom Metazoa; phylum Arthropoda; class Insecta; order Orthoptera; family Acrididae; genus Schistocerca; species Schistocerca serialis. The sequence continues at coordinate 214,700,894 of NC_064647.1, read as the reverse complement.
GATACATCACATGATCACACTGACAGAACCACAGGCACATAGACACAGGCAACAGAGCATGCACAATGTCGGCACTAGTACAGTGTATATCCACCTTTCGCAGCAATGCAGGCTGCTATTCTCCCATGGAGACGATCGTAGAGATGCTGGATGTAGTCCTGTGGAACGGCTTGCCATGCCATTTCCACCTGGCGCCTCAGTTGGACCAGCGTTCGTGCTGGACGTGCAGACCGCGTGAGACGACGCTTCATCCAGTCCCAAACATGCTCAATGGGGGACAGATCCGGAGATCTTGCTGGCCAGGGTAGTTGACTTACACCTTCTAGAGCACGTTGGGTGGCACGGGATACATGCGGACGTGCATTGTCCTGTTGGAACAGCAAGTTCCCTTGCCGGTCTAGGAATGGTAGAACGATGGGTTCGATGACGGTTTGGATGTACCGTGCACTATTCAGTGTCCCCTCGACGATCACCAGTGGTGTACGGCCAGTGTAGGAGATCGCTCCCCACACCATGATGCCGGGTGTTGGCCCTGTGTGCCTCGGTCGTATGCAGTCCTGATTGTGGCGCTCACCTGCACGGCGCCAAACACGCATACGACCATCATTGGCACCAAGGCAGAAGCGACTCTCATCGCTGAAGACGACACGTCTCCATTCGTCCCTCCATTCACACCTGTCGCGACACCACTGGAGGCGGGCTGCACGATCTTGGGGCGTGAGCGGAAGACGGCCTAACAGTGTGCGGGACCGTAGCCCAGCTTCATGGAGACGGTTGCGAATGGTCCTCGCCGATACCCCAGGAGCAACAGTGTCCCTAATTTGCTGGGAAGTGGCGGTGCGGTCCCCTACGGCACTGCGTAGGATCCTACGGTCTTGGCGTGCATCCGTGCGTCGCTGCGGTCCGGTCCCAGGTCGACGGGCACGTGCACCTTCCGCCGACCACTGGCGACAACATCGATGTACTGTGGAGACCTCACGCCCCACGTGTTGAGCAATTCGGCGGTACGTCCACCGCCCTCGCTCAAAGTCCGTCAACTGCACATACGGTTCACGTCCACGCTGTCGCGGCATGCTACCAGTGTTAAAGACTGCGATGGAGCTCCGTATGCCACGGCAAACTGGCTGACACTGACGGCGGCGGTGCACAAATGCTGCGCAGCTGGCGCCATTCGACGGCCAACACCGCGGTTCCTGGTGTGTCCGCTGTGCCGTGCGTGTGATCATTGCTTGTACAGCCCTCTCGCAGTGTCCGGAGCAAGTATGGTGGGTCTGACACACCGGTGTATTTTTTCCATTTCCAGGAGTGTATAATGATTCGTTTTCCATTGCTTACCAAGTGATTAATATGGAATTAGGAAATTTGTCATAGGTTTGGTAAGGTTTCTTAGAAAATCTGAATGTAAGTGACATCATTAGCTACAGTTTTCCACAACTTCTTAATGTACCTTGCATGTAGGATGATTGGTTTTATCATCAAACATTACAGCATAGTGGAATAAGAGACAGAACTGAATATTGGTCGCATGGTGTGTGTGCTGGCATCCCTCGCCAACTCGAAAGCAGCAGGTAGTGTGGGGTTGCAGTGAGACGCTTTCAAAGGCAGTTTCCCAGTCCAGTTTACCGCGGGAGGTCACAGAGGGACACCCTGACAACTCAGGCTCCCTTCATGTAAGAGCCGTCGGCGGCCTCACAAACTGCTTTGCGGACACAGTGTGCACTTGGGCTTGCTCGGTGTCTTCCAGTCTTGTGTCTAAATCTTGTTGAACATTACAGAGGACGAAACTTGCTGGCAGGTTAATACTGTGTGCCGGACCGAGACTCGAACTCGGGACCTTTGCCTTTCGCGGGCAAGTGCTCTACCAACTGAGCTACCTAAGCACGACTCACGCCCGATCCTCACAGTTTTACTTCAGCCAGCACCATGTCTCCTTCCTTCCAAAGGACCTGAGTTCGAGTCTCGGTCCGGCACACAGTTTTAACCTGCCAGGAAGTCTCATATCAGCGCACACTCCGCTGCAGAGTGAAAATCTCATTCTGAATACAGTTAGCAATGTCATATGCGACAGGGCAGGATCAGCAGCCGTGAGCTTGGCGGTATGCGCCAAGCTGCTTCTAGCGTATGTTTTACTGAGTGGTGTAAGATAGGTTGAATTTTTTTAGACGGCCAAGTAAGAATAAATTCTAGACATTTCGACGCCCAAAACCACCTAAAGTTAGTGGTTTTGTTAGCGATCGGAGGAATGAGCACAGAAGGAGAATGAACAAGCAAATCTATGGTTGTGATTCGTTGCCCACACTTTGTGGGAGGAGTTCATAGGTTTACTGGAGTGCCAGCAGTTTTGAGACAGTGTTCTCTGTCTGGATGCCCTTGAGAAATACACACTGAGGAGTCAAAGAAACTGATACACCCGCCTAATATAGTGTATGGCACCCAAGAGCATACAGAAGTGCAGCAACACGACGTGCATAGACTCGAATAATGGCTGAAGTAGTGCTGGAGGGAATTAAATCTACGAATCCTACAGGGCTGTCCAAAAATCCTTAAGAGTACGACGGTGTGGAGACCTCTTCTGAACAGTGCGTTGCAAGGCATCCCACACATGCTCAATCATACTCATGACTGGGGAGTTTGGTGGCCAGCGGAAGTGTTTTCACTTAGAAGAGTGTTCCTGGAGCCACTCTGTATCAATTCTGTACGTGTGTCGTGTCACATTGCCCTGCTGGAATTGCCCAAGTCCGTGGGAATGCACAATGGACATGAATGGATGCACGTGATCAAACAGGATACTTACGAACGAGTCACCTGTTAATAGTCGTAACTAGACGTATCAGGGGTCTCATATCACCAACTGCACACGCCTCCACCGCCGTGAACAGAACACTGCTGACATGCTGCGTCCAAGGATTCATGAGGTTGTCTCTATACTCGTACACGTATTTCACTCGATACAATTTCAAACGAGACTCGTCCGACCAGGCAAGATGTTTCCAGGCATTATCAGTCGAATGGCGGTGTTGATGGCCCAGGCGGGGAGTAAAGATTTCTGTCGTGCCGTCATCAATGGTACACTAGTGGGTATTGGCTCCGAAAGCCCTTGTCGTTGGTATTTTGTTAAATGATGCGCACGATGCACGATGACACTTGTTGATGGCCCAGCATTGCCATCTGCAGAAATGTGCGAAATGGTTGCACTTCTGTCATGGTGAACGATTCTCTTCACTCGTCGTTGGTCTCATTCTTGCAGGATCTTTTTCCGGGCGCAACGATGTCGTAGATTTCATGTTTTATCGGATTCCTGATATTCATTGTACGAGGTGCATTCAAGTTCTAAGGCCTCCGATCTTTTTTCTCATTAACTACTCACCCGAAATCGATGAAACTGGCGTTACTTCTCGACGTAATCGCCCTGCAGACGTACACATTTTTCACAATGCTGACGCCATGATTTCATGGCAGCGGCGAAGGCTTCTTTAGGAGTCTGTTTTGACCACCGGAAAATCGGTGAGGCAATAGCAGCACGGCTGGTGAATGTGCGGCCACGGAGAGTGTCTTTCATTGTTGGAAAAAGCCAAAAGTCACTAGGAGCCAGGTCAGGTGAGTATGGAGCATGAGAAATCACTTCAAAGTTGTTATCACGAAGAAACTGTTGCGTAACGTTAGCTCGATGTGCGGGTGCGTTGTCTTGGTGAAACAGCACTCGCGCAGCCCTTCCCGGACGTTTTTGTTGCAGTGCAGGAAGGAATTTGTTCTTCAAAACATTTTCGTAGGATGCACCAGTTACCGTAGTGCCCTTTGGAACGCAATGGGTAAGGATTACGCCCTCGCTGTCCCAGAACATGGACACCATCATTTTTTCAGCACTGGCGGTTACCCGAAATTTTTTTGGTGGCGGTGAATCTGTGTGCTTCCATTGAACTGACTGGCGCTTTGTTTCTGGATTGAAAAATAGCATCCACGTCTCATCCATTGTCACAACCGACGAAAAGAAAGTCCCATTCGTGCTGTCGTTGCGCGTCAACATTGCTTGGCAACATGCCACACGGGCACCCATGTGGTCGTCCGTCAGCATTCGTGGCACCCACCTGGATGCCACTTTTCGCATTTTCAGGTCGTCATGCAGTATTGTGTGCACAGAATCCACAGAAATGCCAACTCTGGAGGCGATCTGTTCAACAGTCATTCGGCGATCCCCCAAAACAATTCTCTCCACTTTCTCGATCATGTCGTCAGACCGGCTTGTGCGATCCCCAGGTTGTTTCGGTTTGTTGTCACACGATGTACTGCCTTCATTAAACTGTCGCACCCACGAACGCACTTTCGACACATCCATAACTCCATCACCACATGTCTTCTTGAACTGTCGATGAATTTCAATTGGTTTCACACCACGCAAATTCAGAAAACGAATGATTGCACGCTGTTCAAGTAAGGGAAACGTCGCCATTTTAAGTATTTAAAACAGTTCAGATTCTCGCCGCTGGTGGTAAAATTCTATCTGCCGTACGGTGCTGCCATCTTTGGGACGTATTGACAATGAACGCAGCCTCATTTTAAAACAATGCGCATGTTTCTATCTCTTTCCAGTCCGGAGAAAAAAAATCGGAGGCCTTAGAACTTGAATGCACCTCGTACACTCGTGAAATGGTTTAATGGGCAATTCCTCACTTCATCTCTACCTCGGAACTGCTGTGTCCCATCGTTCGAGCCGACTATAACACCACGTTCAAACTCACTTTAAACTTAATAATTAGCATTGCAGCAGCAGTAACCGATCTAACAACTGTGCCAGATACTTGTTGTCTTATATAGGCGATGCCGACCATAGCGCCGTATTCTGGCTGTTTGCGTGTCACTGCATTTCAGTAAACATGCATGTATCAGTTTCTTTGGCGCTTTAGTGTTCGTTTTATGTGTCGATTCTTGTTGACGACAGAATCGTTTCTGAATTTCGCCAGTCTGCCTGGGAGTTCACGTCTCTCGCCTTTTGTGTGCAGAGAAGCTAAAAGATAATACTCAGATTTAGTAGTTTGTGGACCGCAGTGTGCTATCCAGGGTCTTGTATCTTAGCTTTCAGAAATATTCTGACAGGCTGCAGCTTTACCGACGACGCCGGTTCCTTCGTGAATCATCGCTCGGTTACGCCATCACACTGTATTCACGGTGGTATTGCGAATCGTTCCGGAATTGTAGGGCTGTGAAAGTAAATTTCTGTGACCGCATTAAGGTATTTTTCGTCTCCACTAAGTTTTCACACCAATTATTTGCGAATAATTTCTTCTAGAATTTCGTACTGACTGTCCTCCCCGATAGCTGAGTGGTCAGCCTGGCGGTCTGTCACGCCAAGGGGCCCGGGTTCGATTCCCGGCTGGGTCGGAAGTTTTCTCCGCTCAGGGACTGCGTGTTGTGTGGTCGTCATTATCATTTCATTATCATTAGTCGACGGCAACAGGAAACGGCCACTGCAATCACTTCTCTAGACGCTCATACGGTGGACCTTCCTACGAGGCTTCCCCCATGACAAGACCTGCCGTAAGGCAGAAAACAAAGTCTTTCGTACTGAGGTGATGTCATTCATTCCACTTTTCATTTCACAGATCGCGTATCCAAAAACAGGGCAGATTTAGGCAGCTGACTGCTAGTATTACATTAGAGTGACATTTATTTTGTGTTTTTCATCTACACGGGACGATTAAGTCTTTGTGATTCTTGAGTTTCTCCCGGCGTATTTGATAATCAAAATATCGACGGGTGTACTGCCGGTCTACAGTGTCCAACGGGCACAATATTTCGGCGATCATACATGTCGCCATCATCAGGTGAACTGACGGACTGAGCTCGCACCAATGACGACCTCATAAACCGTGACTGTGGCTATAATCTTAGCAAGGCTTCGGAACCAGCGATTGGGTTAATCAAGAGTAAATCGAGCAAACGTACAGTTGTGACGACCACGGCGGACAGAGCCATCACACCGACGTCATCTCAGACGCCGTCGCAATCTGTTCCACCGCGCGACCGTGGCGCGGGGCGCGGACGGCGGAGGGAGCGCGCCGCGGGCGGAGGGTATTTAAATCTGCCGCCGCCGCGACCGAACCCAGTTCCCTCTGAGCAGCCATAGCGTACGGATCTCCGTGCCGGCACGTTCACAGGAGCTCAGTCCGTCAGTTAAATTGATGATGGCGACATGTATGATCGCCGAAATATTGTGTCCGTTGAAAACTATAGACCGGCAGTACACCCGTGGATATTTTAATTGATCATGTCTTTGTTTCACCTCGATTTCAGTGGATTATAACTTAAAATAAGTTTGTATGATTCTGAATTGCATTTACTCTTTGGGTAGAGATTAGTTTACCTTGATCATTGATTTTTATTGCTTTCTTTTGTTTTTATTAATAAAGTTCAGATGCAACAGTTAATTTGGTATATTCTGAGACGAGAATATCATAGAAAATCACTGCGCCATCCATGGGGTATGCTCTGGCTGTAGGATATTCATAGTGATGTAACTGTTTGTAGTTGTTGGTTAGGTATTTATAAGGGGTATTTATAAGACACTGGGCCCCTTTACGTGTCGCGATAGTTAAATCCTTTGACTTGTAGTTATCCTTCGTTCGTCTGCATTTGTACTCCGAGAGGTGAGAGACGCCTAACATACAAACTCACTCCTACAAACCATGAGGTGTGTTAGAATATTTCCTGATTGTCTGTGCTTTTTTTATCTGCAGTGTTGTAACTTAATTTCTAAATGTAGTAAAATTTGCTTACACTAATACAGGTGTTGGACAAAACTATGGAGACACCGTGAGATATGCGTACTTAAACATAAATGCACATTCTAGACAGTGCCGTGCGGTCTGAGGCGTCTTGTTACGGTCCGCGCGGCTCCCCCCGTCGGAGGTTCGAGTCCTCCCTCGGGCATAGGTGTGTGTGTTGTCCTTAGCGTAAGTTAGTTTAATTAGTGTGTAAGCCTAAGGACCGATGACCTCAGCACTTTGGTCCCATAAGACCCTACCACAAATTTCCAATTTTAGACAGGATTAGGAGTGTCGCCGTTGTACCTGTGCGGTATCCTCAGTAAATTCTGCCATGGTCATGACAGTGTTCACTGTACTCCTGAGTGCATTATGTCGTGGCTCAGTTTACTCAAACGTGGACGAGTTACTCGTATTCGTTAGGGGGTCTCTCCCGTACCCAAGGCAGCCGATGAGTTTGGTGTTTCCAGAGGCGCCCCATACAGGGAAAGCAAAGTAGTCATTGAACCAGAGTGTGACGAAAAGTAAGAGGACTACAGCTTAACAGTCACTGCACGGCTAAATTTCGCATTCTCAAAATCTGTCAGCACCAGAACAACACCATGGTAGCTCCATAGTCAGAGAAGTGCAGCACGAGTTGGAATTACGAAACCAGTGATCAGTGATGTAAATGTCCTTAACAGGGAAACGGGATGCGGAAGCCATGAAAGCTGTACATCTACATCTACATTTATACTCCGCAAGCCACCCAACGGTGTGTGGCGGAGGGCACTTTACGTGCCACTGTCATTAAATCCCTTTTCTGCTCCAGTCGCATGTGGTTCGTGGGAAGAACGACTGCCGGAAAGCCTCCATGCGCGCTCGAATCTCTCTAATTTTATATTAGTGATCTCCTCTGGAGGTATAAGTAGGGGGAAGCAATATATTCGATACCTCATCCAAAAACGCACCCTCCCGTTACCTGGACAGCAAGCTACACGGCGATGCAGAGCGCCTCTCTTGCAGAGTATGCCACTTGAGTTTGCTAAACATCTCCGTAACGCTATCATGCCCTGTGACGAAACGCGCCGCTCTTCTTTGGATCTTCTCTATCTCCTCTGTAATCCAGACCTGGTACGGATCCCACACTGATGAGGAATACTCAAGTATAGGTCGAACGAGTGTTTTGTAAGCCACCTCCTTTGTTGATGGACTACATTTTCTAAGGACTCTCCCAATGAATCTCAACCTGGCACCCGCCTTACCAACAACTAATTTTATATGATCATTCCACTTCAGATCGTTCCATACGCATACTCCCAGATATTTTACAGAAGTAACTGCTACTAGTGTTTGTTCCGCTATCATATAATCATACAGTAAAGGATCCTTCTTTCTGTGTATTCGCAATACATTACATTTGTCTATGTTAAGGGTCAGTTGCCACTCCCTGCACCAAGTGTCTATCCGCTGCAGATCTTCCTGCATTTCGCTGATATTTTCTAATGCTGCAACTTCTCTGTATACCACAGCATCATCCGCGATAAGCCGCACTATCTACTAGGTCATTTATATATATTGTGAAAAGCAGTGGTCCAATAACATTCCCCTGTGGCACTACACAGGTTACTTTAACGTCTGTAGACGTCTCTCCATCGAGAATAACATGCTGTGTTCTGTTTGCTAAATACTCTTCAATCCAGCCACACAGCTGGTTGATATTCCATAGGCTGTTACTTTGTTTAACAGGCGACAGTGCGGAACTGTATCAAACGCCTTCCGGAAGTCGAGGAAAATGGCATCTACCTGGGAGCCTGTATTTAAATTTTCTGGGTCTCATGGACAAATAAAGCGAGTTGGGTCTCACACGATCGCTGTTTCCGGAATCCATGTTGATTCCTACAGAGTAGATTCTGGGTTTCCAGAAATGACATGATACGCGAGTAAAAAACATGTTCTAAAATTGTACAACAGATCGATGTCAGAGATATAGGTCTATAGCTTTGTGCGTCTGCTCGACGACCCTTCTTGAGGACTGGGACTACCAGTGCTCTTTTCCAATCATTTGGAACCTTCCGTTCCTCTAAAGACTTGCAGTACACGGCTGTTAGAAGGGGGGCAAGTTCTTTCGCGTATTCTGTGTAGAATCGAATTGGTATCCCGTCTGGTCCAGTGGACTTTCCTCTGTTGAGTGATTTCAGTTGCTCTTCTGTTTCTTGGACACTTATGTCGATGTCAGCCATTTTTTCGTTTGTGCGAGGATTTAGAGAAGGAACTGGAGTGTGGCCTTCCTCTGTGAAACAGCTTTGGAAAAAGGTGTTTAGTATTTCAGCTTTACGCGTGTCATCCTCTGTTTCAATGCCATCATCATCCTAGAGTGTCTGGATATGCTGTTTCGAGCCACATTCTGATTTAACGTAAGACCAGAACTTCGTAGGATTTTCTGTCAAGTCGGTACACAGAATTTTAATTTCGAATTCACTGAACGGTTCTCGCATAGGCCTCCTTACGCTAACTTTGACATCGTTTAGCTTCTGTTTGTCTGAGAGGTCTTGGCTGCGTTTAATCATGCTGTGAAGTTCTCTTTGCTTTTGCAGTAGTTTCCTAACTTTGTTGTTGAACCACGGTGGGTTTTTCTCGTCCTGTACTGTGGAGCAGTGGCCATAAAAGCTATGCTGTGGACCCACGGCCATGAAACGTGGATTGTGGAGCATTGGAAGTACGTCATTTGGTCGTATGAGTCTTGTTGCTCAATGTTTCCAACTTCCAACTTGGCCGGGTTTCGGTGATGATTAGCGCAAACATACCGTGGTATTCCATCGGCCCAATGATTATTTCCACGGACTGTGTGACAGTTTTGACTGACGCTTTCCATCCCTTGGTGCATTGTTTTTTTTCCCAATGGTGTTGCTGTTCCAACACGACTGGGCCCCTGTACAAAAAAACCCGCTCCGTGCCCGACTCGCTTTGCAAGCACGAACTTACGAACTGTCGCGTTTCATCTCGCCATCATAATTACCACACCTCAATATTACTGAGCCTGGGTCATTTATCCTGGAGAAGAGGGTGCGCGGTCACTATCTACCTCCATTACCGTCACCTGAACTTACCACTATTTTACAGGAATAGAGGAGTAAGACTCCATTGAAAACCATACGAGAACGACAACGGTTTTCCTACACGACACTACGCATGGTAATGTATGGTGTTTCTGATGTTTCAATACTTATTCACCTCTTGACACAATTTTGTCATTTGCGTCTGTAGTGGTAAGTAAACAAGTCAATGCCAGAGGTTCGCGATGGATTATGTTGTGCAGTTTGTAGCAACTGTGAACGTGAGCCGTAGGTGGCTTTGTGCGGACAGACTTTGGGAGGGTGGCAGAACTTAAAGGTTGCATACACTTGTTGTAGCTGGGATTCACAATCATAAAAACTTTTTGAAGGACATCAGCGACCGTTAAAAGTTTTTTTGCACACTATTGCAATTTCGGCCCTAGGCCATTATCAAGTGCTTAAAGCTGTAATATAAGAACTTGATAATGGCCTAAGGCCGAAATTGCAGTACTGTGTAATAAAAACTTATAATGGTTACTGGCGTAAAGATGATGTCGTTCTTAAGCCTTGCAATTCATTTGCACTGTTTAAAACTGAATTTTTGGGAGAACTACAAGTAATTAATTGTCTCATCCATTTCGGTTCCACAGTTTCCTGTGCACCGCCCACATTTTAAACAACCGAGTCGAGTAGAGACTTTCCACTTGTTGCCGAGCTAAAGTGTGTATAGGATTAGGGTTATAATCGTCCGAACTATTGGCAGCAGAAAAGGAATTTCTGTAAGTAATCGAGCTTTCAGGGGACTTAGTGGACTAGACTGAGTGTATTTGATCATGCACTAATACAAGTCGTGCATTCGGAACATTTTGATATTTATGTGTCAATACAACGTTATGCATCACCTCGGTTCCTAGAGTTACGGAACCTGTACAGAAAATTGGAATAGAGATCAACATAAACATCATTTACGTCCTTTTTATTGCTCATGAAAACTACACATTGCATGTTGTACCACCATACAGGGAGACCTTCAGAGGTGTTGGTCCAGATTGCTGTACACACCGGTACTTCTAATACTCAGTAGCACGTCTTCTTGCATCGATGCATGCCTATATTCGTCGTGGCATACTATCCATAAGTTCATCAAGGCACTGTTGGTTCAGATTGTCCCATTCATGAACGGCGGTTCGTCGTAGATACATCAGATTCGTTCATGTCTGGAGAACATGCAGACCACTCTAGTCGAGGGTTGTCGTTATCCTGAGGGATGGGGCCGCGAATTGTCGTCCATGAAGACGAAACGCTTCGCTAATATGCTGCTGATATGGTTGCGCTATCAGACGGAAGATGGCATTCACATATCGTACAGCCGCTACGGCGCCTACCATGACCACCAGTGTGTCCAAAGCATTCAGCCTGACCGGGTTTCCTCCAAACACGTCTCTGACGGTAGTCTGGTTGAAGGCCTATGCGACACTCATCGGTGAAGAGAACGTGATGCCAATCCTGAGTCGTCCATTCGACAAGTTGTTGGGCCCATCTGTACCGCGCTGCATGGTGTCCTGGTTGCAAAGATGGACCTCGCCATGCACGTCGGGGGTGAAGTTGCGCATCGTGCTGCCTATTGCGCACAGTTTGAGTCGTAACACGACGTCCTGTGGCTGCACGAAAAGCATTATTCAACATGGTGGCGTTGCTGTCAGCGTTCCTCCGAGACATAATCCGTATGTAGCAGTCATTCACTGCAGTAGAAGCCCTTGGGCGGCCTGAGCGAGGCATGTCATCGACAGTTCCTGTCTCTCTGTATCTCCTCCATGTCCGAACAACATCGCTTTGGTTCACTCCGAGACGGCTGGACACTTCCCTCGTTGAGAGCCTTCCTTGCACAAAGTAACAATGCGGACGCGATCTAATCGCGGAATTGACCGTCTAGTAATGGTTGAACAACAGACAACACGAGCCGTGCACCTTCTTTCTGGTGGAATGACCGCAGGCGCTGCTCATCCATGGATGTTTACATCTTTGGGCGGGTTGAATGACACTTCTGTACAGTCAATGGGACTGTGTCTGTGATACAACATCCACAGTCAACGTCTATCTTTACGAGTTCTGAGAACCAGGGTAGTGCAAAAGAAAATTTATGTCTATATATAGATAAGGTGAAGAAAAAATACAGCACTCGGGTTTTGGCATGCGATTCCTCATCCAGTTCCAAGAAAAATCGGATTGGGTGCATTTTGGAAACACACATATGAAAACGAGGAGTTGGCAGAACTGTCGCATCGTGCAGCGCATCGAAATGTACTCGGGGAACACGTACCACACCATACTACCGTACCAGCCACGAGAGCTCACTGACAAGGGAACCTCCACATCGCACCCCCCTCAGACTTAGTTATAAGTTGGCACAGTGGATAGGCCTTGATAAACTGAACACAGATCAATTGATAAAACAGGAAGAAGTTGTGTGGAACTGTGAAAAAATTTAGCAAAATATACAAACTGAGTAGTCCATGGGCCACATAAGCAACATAATGGACGATCTGAGCACAGGAGCGGCGTGGTCCCGTGGTAGCGTGAGCTGCTGCGGAAGGAGAGGTCCTTGGTTCAAGTCTTCCCTCGAGTGAAAATTTTACTTTCTTTATTTTTGCATAGTTATTAACTGTCCGTTCGTTCATTGACGTCTCTGTTCACTGTAATAAGTTTAGTGTCTGTGTTTTGCGACCGCATCGCAAAACCGTGCGATTAGTAGACGAAAGGACGTGCCTCTCCAATGGGAACCGAAAACATTTGATCGCAAGGTCATACGTCAACCGATTCCTCCACAGGAAAACACATCTGGTACACTTGGCGAATGGGTAAAAAGATTCTTCTACCTTGCCCGATTTAGGTTTTCTTGAAGATGTCATAATCACTCCCAAAAAAGTGATGAAAACATAAGAGTTTGTCACATAAACTGAAAATAAAAAATTAAACTTTTCACTCGATGGAAGATTTGAACCAAGGACCTTACGTTTCGCAGCTGCTCACGTTACCACGAGACCACGGCGCTCCTGCGATTCCAATATCCTTGATATTGCCTATCTTCGCATGAACTACTCAGTTTGTATATTTTGCTTATTTTTTCACAGTTCCACACAACTTCTTCCTGTTTTCTCAATTGATCTGTGTTCAGTTTTTCAAGGCCTATCCACTGTGCCAACTTATAACTAAATGTGAGGGGGGTGCGACGGGGAGGTTCCATTGTGAGTAGACTATTGCGAAAAACCCATATCCACCACGGTGCTATCATTCAGATCCTCGTTACCTTTCTTTTTTATTCTTTAGACGTTCGTTCCTCAATTCTCTCCATTCATGAACAGGACATCATTTTGAAATTCGACAACAGCGTGTCACACGATAGTGGTGTCCAATAAACTAAATGCATGTGTCTACTAACCATGCAGTGCAAAATGGTTCAAATGGCTTTGAGCACTATGGGACTTAACTTCTGAGGTCATCAGTCCCCTAGAACTTAAGAAACCTAACTAACCTAAGGACATCACAAACACATCCATGCCCGAGGCAGGATTCGAACCTGCGACCGTAGTGGTCGCGCGGTTCCAGACTGTAGCGCCTAGAACCGCTCGGTCACTCCGGCAGGACACGTAGTGCACAACCACAACTAATCCCGTCCAGTGCATGTATGGTGGCTTCCTGATGAAGTAAAAAACGCATGGATATGCTGTGCGCATCCGATAACCGAACTGTTGCTGTGGCTCATGCGTATGCTGCACGGTACCCTTCAAGGACATCATCCTGTTAAGAATTTTTTCGTCCTCTGGAACAACACTTTCAGAAAACCGGTAATCTTCGTCCACAAGTAACGGATAGAGGTCGTCCGAGGACTATACATACTCCACAAGGAGAAGACGCGACTCTTGAAACCGTTCAGCAATCACCTAGGCGAAATAATTGTGATATTACAAGGCAGTTACTGATATCTCAAGGACTGGTTGTTGAAGTGTTTCGCGGTGAAGAAGCGCATCCAAATCATTACACGTTATCTCAATACTAGCGACCAGAAGACCGCATTCGACGAGTACGGTTTTGTAAATGACTTTTGACCGAGTGGAAGGTAACGAACATTTTATAAATAACGTTATGTGGACCGAAGAATGTAGCTGCATTCGGCAGCCATTATTGCTCGGAACACATGTCACACGTGAACGTGGCTTTGTGGCATGCTCTGGGATAAACATGTTGGCTGGAATGACGGGAGGAGCGCATTTGGTCTCTTGTCTATTGCTGGAGAAGTCGAGTGCACTCGTGTATCGTTCGTTTCTGAGGCGCCAAATAAACTGGTATGGACATGCGTTTTCAAATACACAGAGATGTAGACAGTCAGAATACGGCGCTGCGGTCGGGAACACCCACATAAGACAGCGAGTGTCTGCAGCAGCAGTAACCGATCTGACAACTGCGCCAATGGCAAGTTATCAAGATTTACGTGAGTTTTAACGTGTTGTTATAGTCGGCACATGAGCGATGGAGCACAGCATCTCCGAGGTAGGGATGAAGTGGGGTTTTCACGTACGACCATTTCACGAATGTACCGTGAATATCAGGAATGCGGTAAAATATCAGATCTCCAACATCGCTGAGGCTGAAAAAGATCCTGCAAGAAAGGGACTAACGATGACTGAAGAGAACTGTTCAGAGTGACAGAAGTGCAACCCTTCCGTAAACCTCTGGGCCGTCAGAGAGTGTCAGCGTCCGAACGATTCAACGAAACATCATAGACATGGGCTTTCGAAGCCGAAGGCTCACTCGTGTGTCCTTGATGATTGTACGAGACAAAGCTGTATGACTCACCTGGGACCGTGAGCACCGCCATTGGACTATCGATGAATGGAAAAATGCTGCCTGGTCGGACGAGTCTCGTTTCTAATTGTATCGAGTGGAAGGACGCGTACGGGTATGGAAACAACGTCATCAATCCATAGCCCCTGCATGTCAGCAGGATACTATTCGCGCTGGTGCAGGCTCTAAAATATGTGGAGCATGTGCAGTTGGAATGATATGGGACCCCAGACACGTCTAGATAGGACTCAGACGGGTGCCATGTACGTAAGCATCCTGTCTGATCACCTGCGTACATTCATGTCCATTGTGAATTACAGTGGACTTGGGCAATTCCAGCAGGACAATGTGGCATCCCACACTTCCAGAATTGCTCCAGGAACACTCTTCTTAAACGCTTCCGCTGGCCACCAAATTGCCCAGACATGAACATTCTTGTGCTTGTGCTGTTCGGAAGGGATCTCCACCTCCTCGTACTCTTACGGACTTTGGACAGCCCTAGAGGATTGGTAATGTCAGTTCCCTCCAGCACAACTTCAGACATTATCGAGTCCAAGCGACGTCGTGTTGAGACACTTCTGTGTGCCTGCGGGTGTCATACACGATGTTAGGCAGGTGTATCAGTTTCTTTGACTCTTCAGTGTAAATACTTTGCCTGTCGCTTTAGGAAGTGTTCGTCGATAGCTATTGTTGCAGAATGGTGCTGCACCCGCACGTTTTTGATTGAATATTCATAAATATTAAATAAAGGGTTTGCAGAGTAATGGGCTGTTCGTGGGCATCCAAACATCTGGCCTCGACGTTCTCCGGACCTTACTCCAGAAGATTTTTATTTGTGGGACACTTAAAGGAAAAAGTTTATAGCACTCCGCCCGTGGATGTACACGACATCGTCTTTATGCCGCTTTGGCAGTGGTGGATCCAAGTGTGTTGTGTAAGGACGAGCAGGCTTTGATCCAGTGGCTGACGAAGTGTTTGCAAAGGCAAGGTGGCAGCTTTGAACTTCTTCTCTAAAGTGAACGTAGTTCGTACATATACGCACTGGTCCTGTGAAGATAAGCTGGGATATCAAACGTACAGAACGAAATAATTATACGTAGAATGATGTGCAGTCTAGTATAGTCTGCCTATTGTGTTTTTTGTACCATTGAATACCGACGATACTACTGTATCCACTATTATTTTACACTGAAGGATCAAAGAAAGTGGTGCAGCATGTTTATTCAAATACAGAGATATGTTCAGAGGCAAAATACGGCGCCGCCGTCAGTAAAGCTTATATAAGACAACAAGTAACTGAAGCAGTTGTTAGATCGATTACTGCTGCTACAATAATCCGTTGTCACGATTTAAGTGAGTTTGAACTTGGTCTTATAGTCGGCGAGCAAGCGGCTGGACACAGCCTATCAAAGGCAGCGATGAAGTGAGGATTTTCCCGTACGACCATTTCATGAGTGTACAGTAAATATCAGGAATCCGGTAAAACATCAAATCTCCGACACCGCTGCGACCGGAAAAAGATCCTGCAAGAACGGGACCAACGACGACTGAAGAGAATCGGTCAGCATGACAGAAGTGCAACCCTTCCGCAAATTGCTGCAGATTTCAGTGCTGGACCATCTGTAAGTGTCAGCGTGCGAAGCATTCAACGAAACATCATCGTTACGGGCTATCGGAGCCGAAGGTCACTCGTGTACACTTGATAATTACACGACACGAAGCTTTACCGCCCCCCCTTGCCCTCCTCCCCCCAACGGTGGACCCTTCAACACCGACAATGGACTGTTGATGACTGGAAACATGTTGCCTGGTTGGACGAGTCTCACTTCAAATTCTATCGAGAGGGTGTACATGCACGGTTGTGGAGACAACCTCATGAAGCCGTGGAGCCAGCATGTCAGCATGGGACTGTTCAAGCTGGTGCAAGCTCCCTAATAGTGTGGGGCGTCTGCTGTTGGTGTGATATGGGATCCCTGATACGTCTAGATACGGCTCTGACAGGTGACATTTACGTAAGCATCCAGTCTGATTAGCATGATCCATTCATTTCCATTGTAGATTTCGACGAAGGTGGGTAATTCCAGCAGGTCAATGCGACACCCCATACGTCCAGAATTGCTACAGAACAGCATCAGGAACACTCTTCTGAGTATAAACAATTATGCTGGCCACCAAACTCCCCAGACATGAATATTATTGAGCACACATGAGATGCCTTGCTGCGTGCTGTTCAGAAGAGATCTCCACGCCATCGTACGGTTATGGACAGACCTGCCGGATTCCTGGTGTCAGTTCCCTCCAGCACTGCGTGGGACGTCAGTCGAGTCCATCATTTGTCGTGTTGCTCACTTCTGCGAGCTGTCTGGGGCCCTACACGATATTTCACAGGTGTACCAATTTATTTCGCTCTTCAGTGTGTATTATCCTCAATGCGTCGTGGACGAAGTAAACTGGTCGTTAACGGCTGTAAGATGTTAATGGTATGTCTTAATGTTTGAATAGAGGTAATAGTAACAGAAATAAATACACAAGATACCGCATTGAGGAGGTAAATGGAAGTGAGCGTATGGAATCGTTGGCCGGTAGGCCCTATGAGGAAAAGTTCGGCCGCACAGTGAAAGTCTTATTTCAGTCGACACCATACTGGGTGACGTGCGCGACGGTATTGAGGATGAAATGAGGATGAGGACAACAGAACACGCAGTCACAGAGCGGAGAAAATTTCCAACCCGGCTGGGAAGCGAACCCGGGCCCCCTTGCATGGGCGGCGAACCACTCTGCCACCCAGCTAAGCAGGCTAACCATTGTGGAGGTGTAACTGGATACAGTGTGATGTTTTTACTGGAAGAGAAAAGTTTTCGGCGAAAGTGACTCAGACTTCGGCAAGTCTGCTTATTCACTATCCAAGGCATTGTCTTTGTCTCACTGAGCTAATGGAACAGCTCCAGCGTAATGCAGAGGCCATGCTAGAGGTTCTTGGCATGGCGCATGCAGCTACAGTGTTGCCAGGGGCTCGTTCTGTCAATCGGATTTCTCTTAGAGCTACTGACGGGACTAGGATGTTCTATGTACACTTTTGTCTTGAATTGGGTTGACGACTCTCATGCCGGCCTCCGAGTGTGACATATTTTCTTCACAGAGAGTGAGCTTTCAATTTTCATAAATACTTTTTTCCTCCCGTTAAGTTCCAAGTATGATTTCATGTTTCTGCCACAGTGAAGTGAAATGTGGACAAGAGTACTTCAAATGGTGAGCACCTATTTTAAGGCTATTTTCATGTCGCTCACGTCAATAATTTACGTTCGCTTATGGCGTGAACACTGTTTGCAGAATGCAGCCGCCCGGTCCACGCTGTCACTTCCAGCAATGCTTTTACTTCATCCAGTGTGCAACCGGTGCCTTCGTACTTATATTTCTTACTTTGCATGCAATTCGCCCAATTCTGCTCCAGTTATTCGCAGTTTTCTTTTTGGGACGTCAGACTAAAATAGCATTCCTACTGCATATCCCGTCCCGTTTCTAGCTTCTAGGAACGCTTGCGTTCGCGGAATCTAGGAACGCTTGCGTTCGCGGTATAACTCAGCTTGTTCACTCCCTATAAGTCAGCGAAACGTGTACTAATGGTTCGCTTCACGTCACTCCAACGTTTCGGTGTGGGAACCTCCCATCCGCGTGTGCAGTATTCGCGCTAACTGGAGA
Source organism: Schistocerca serialis cubense (assembly GCF_023864345.2). NCBI lineage: Eukaryota > Metazoa > Arthropoda > Insecta > Orthoptera > Acrididae > Schistocerca > Schistocerca serialis. The sequence continues at coordinate 214,682,560 of NC_064647.1, read as the reverse complement.
GACCCAATTTTAGCAGACACGACGAAATTTTTTGGCGTTGTCTGCTGCGCGCCGCATAGAAATGATACACAACGCGCGAAGCTAGTGGGAAATAGACAAAATAAAATAATGTACGTGTAATTTCCAGCAACCTCGAATTTTTCCGAGCGAATCAAACTCACATATTTCGGAACTTGCATCTTTTTCTAGCGACGTCCACTCATGCGTGCAACAGAGCGAGGGATCGTTCGTGAAGCCAAAGTTTATAACATCTTTGGTGTGGCTGAAATGTATACACAATCTGACACAATATTACTCGTTGTCATGGTAATAAAACATAGAATGCCTACTATCGGTGACTCTTTTTGTACATCATGAATTAGGTTCAACGACTAATGTAGTGAGCGGGTTTAATGTCTCTTCTGGTCTCAGTAGGGAGCTATTCACATTACGCTGTGTAAGTCTTTTCATTTCTGCACAGCTATTGCACTCTATATCCGTTGAACAAGCTTAGTGTGCAGTTTTAAACGTCTCACTGCCTTCCATTCGCAAAAAAATATTGGTGCCTCAGGATCGGTGTGTATCACGCTATCTCTATTAACTTAAATTTTGCATAAATTATTTTCTCCCTTATTCGATTCAGTAGTTCTTAGCGAACCCGGCATTTATTACCAATTGCTAAATATGTATGGAAATTTTACATATATATATATATATATATATATATATATATATATATATATGTCCTAATCTACTCCTCCTCCCTGTCTCTGTCCGTCTCCCCCTCCCCTGTCTTTGTCCATCTCCTCCTCTTCCCCCCCTCCCTTCGTCCATCTCCTCCTCCACCCCCTCCTCCTCCTCCTCCTACTTCTCCTCCATCCTCTCACAATCTGTCTTTCGCCTAATCTCTCTGTCCATCTTCTTCTCCCGCCCCCCCCCCCCACTCTCTGTCAATTTTCTGCTCCTCCCCCTTTCTCTCCACCTCCTTTTCCATCTCTCCCTTGACCTTGAGCCTTGTTAATTGTTATTACAAACGAAACCTGGATTGGGAAACGAAGTCACTTAAAATAAATGGCTAAATCGGTGAAATAAATGAAATCACTTTTTAGCTCCTGAATTTGTTACGATAGCACTTACATTGACCCTCATCTTTTAATCTGTGGAAGAAGGGTTGGAGTGCAGTGTCGGACGATTCAGATTCCACAGTACAGTAGTTTACCAATCGGAACTCTATAAGCCGTGAACACACCACTTCTCTTTCCTCTTCAAGCTGACTGCAAGGAAGAAAGTTGTACACAGATTTTGATTACAATTGTACATAAAGAAAAAAATTTAATGTGTAAGAAATTATTTGTCAAATCTTTTAAATATTTAAGTTAAAACTGACATCGAGAAGGAGAACGCACATCATTGTTCTCTCGCAGTTGTTGTTTTATGTTAAAAGTACATATATATTTAAAAATGTTTAAAATATAAATCACCGTTATGTACTGATTACAGGCTTATGTACCATATATATTAAAGAGTTATGTAGGTTACCAAGTCCATTTTTAAAAAAAATCACCTTTATGTACTGATTACAGGTTTATGTACCATATATATTGAACAGTTATGTAGGCTACCTTCATCCAAACATACATTAATGACGTGAGCTCTTAAATTAAATCACTCAGGAACTTTTAGAGATTTTTGCTGATCTGCGTCTCATCTGTACGTATTATTTACTGGTTTAAAAAAAAATCACCGTTTTGTACTGATTACAGGCTTATGTACCATATATATTAAAGAGTTATGTAGGCTACCAAGTCCATTTAAAAAAAATCACCGTTATGTACTGATTACAGGTTTATGTATCATATATATTAAAGAGTTATGTAGGCTACCTTCATCCAAACATACATTAATGACGTGAGCTCTTAAATTAAATCACTCAGGAACTTTTAGAGATTTTTGCTGATCTGCGTCTCATCTGTACGTATTATTTACTGGTTTAAAAAAAAATCACCGTTTTGTACTGATTACAGGCTTATGTACCATATATATTAAAGAGTTATGTAGGCTACCAAGTCCATTTAAAAAAAATCACCGTTATGTACTGATTACAGGTTTATGTACCATATATATTAAAGAGTTATGTAGGCTACCTTCATCCAAACATACATTAATGACATGAGCTCTTAAATTAAATCACTCAGGAACTTTTAGAGATTTTTGCTGATCCGCGTCTCATCTGTACGTATTATTTACTGGTTTAAAAAAAATCACCGTTTTGTACTGATTACAGGCTTATGTACCGTATATATTAAAGAGTTATGTAGGCTACCAAGTCCATTTAAAAAAAATCACCGTTATGTACTAATTACAGGTTTATGTACCATATATATTAAAGAGTTATGTAGGCTACCTTCATCCAAACATACATTAATGACGTGAGCTCTTAAATTAAATCACTCAGGAACTTTTTGAGATTTTTGCTGATCTGCGTCTCATCTGTACGTATTATTTACTGGTTTAAAAAAAATCACCGTTTTGTACTGATTACAGGCTTATGTACCATATATATTAAAGAGTTATGTAGGCTACCAAGTCCATTAAAAAAAAATCACCGTTATGTACTGATTACAGGCTTACGTACCATATATATTAAAGAGTTATGTAGGCTACCTTCATCCAAACATACATTAATGACGTGAGCTCTTAAATTAAATCACTCAGGAACTTTTAGAGATTTTTGCTGATCTGCGTCTCATCTGTATGTATTATTTACTGGTTTAAAAAAAAATCACCGTTTTGTACTGATTACAGGCTTATGTACCATATATATTAAAGAGTTATGTAGGCTACCAAGTCCATTTAAAAAAATCACCGTTATGTACTGATTACAGGTTTATGTACCATATATATTAAAGAGTTATGTAGGCTACCTTCATCCAAACATACATTAATGACGTGAGCTCTTAAATTAAATCACTCAGGAACTTTTAGAGATTTTTGCTGATCTGCATCTCATCTGTACGTATTATTTACTGGTTTAAAAAAAATCACCGTTTTGTACTGATTACAGGCTTATGTACCATATATATTAAAGAGTTATGTAGGCTACCAAGTCCATTTAAAAAAAATCACCGTTATGTACTGATTACAGGTTTATGTACCATATATATTAAAGAGTTATGTAGGCTACCTTCATCCAAACATACATTAATGACGTGAGCTCTAAAATTAAATCACTCAGGAATTTTTAGAGATTTTTGCTGATCTGCGTCTCATCTGTATGTATTATTTACTGGTTTAAAAAAAAATCACCGTTTTGTACTGATTACAGGCTTATGTACCATATATATTAAAGAGTTATGTAGGCTACCAAGTCCATTTAAAAAAAATCACCGTTATGTACTGATTACAGGCTTATGTACCATATATATTAAAGAGTTATGTAGGCTACCTTCATCCAAACATACATTAATGACGTGAGCTCTTAAATTAAATCACTCAGGAACTTTTAGAGATTTTTGCTGATCTGCGTCTCATCTGTACGTATTATTTACTGGTTTAAAAAAAAATCACCGTTTTGTACTGATAACAGGCTTATGTACCATATATATTAAAGAGTTATGTAGGCTACCAAGTCCATTTAAAAAAAATCACCGTTATGTACTGATTACAGGCTTATGTACCATATATATTAAAGAGTTATGTAGGCTACCTTAATCCAAACATACATTAATGACGTGAGCTCTTAAATTAAATCACTCAGGAACTTTTAGAGATTTTTGCTGATCTGCGTCTCATCTGTACGTATTATTTACTGGTTTAAAAAAAAATCACCGTTTTGTACTGATTACAGGCTTATGTACCATATATATTAAAGAGTTATGTAGGCTACCAAGTCCATTTAAAAAAAATCACCGTTATGTACTGATTACAGGCTTATGTACCACATATATTAAAGAGTTATGTAGGCTACCTTCATCCAAACATACATTAATGACGTGAGCTCTTAAATTAAATCACTCAGGAACTTTTAGAGATTTTTGCTGATCTGCGTCTCATCTGTACGTATTATTTACTGGTTTAAAAAAAATCACCGTTTTGTACTGATTACAGGCTTATGTACCATATATATTAAAGAGTTATGTAGGCTACCAAGTCCATTTAAAAAAAATCACCGTTATGTACTGATTACAGGTTTATGTACCATATATATTAAAGAGTTATGTAGGCTACCTTCATCCAAACATACATTAATGACGTGAGCTCTTAAATTAAATCACTCAGGAACATTTAGAGATTTTTGCTGATCTGCGTCTCATCTGTACGTATTATTTACTGGTTTAAAAAAAAATCACCCTTTTGTACTGATTACAGGCTTATGTACCATATATATTAAAGAGTTATGTAGGCTACCAAGTCCATTTAAAAAAAATCACCGTTATGTACTGATTACAGGTTTATGTACCATATATATTAAAGAGTTATGTAGGCTACCTTCATCCAAACATACATTAATGACGTAAGCTCTTAAATTAAATCACTCAGGAACTTTTAGAGATTTTTGCTGATCTGCGTCTCATCTGTACTTATTATTTACTAGTTTAAAAAAAATCACCGTTTTGTACTGATTACAGGCTTATGTAACATATATATTAAAGAGTTATGTAGGCTACCAAGTCCATTTAAAAAAAATCACCGTTATGTACTGATTACAGGTTTATGTACCATATATATTAAAGAGTTATGTAGGCTACCTTCATCCAAACATACATTAATGACGTGAGCTCTTAAATTAAATCACTCAGGAACTTTTAGAGATTTTTGCTGATCTGCGTCTCATCTGTACGTATTATTTACTGGTTTAAAAAGAAATCACCATTTTGTACTGATTACAGGCTTATGTACCATATATATTAAAGAATTATGTAGGCTACCAAGTCCATTTAAAAAAAATCACCGTTATGTACTGATTACAGGTTTATGTACCATATATATTAAAGAGTTATGTAGGCTACCTTCATCCAAACATACATTAATGACGTGAGCTCTTAAATTAAATCACTCAGGAACTTTTAGAGATTTTTGCTGATCCGCGTCTCATCTGTACGTATTATTTACTGGTTTAAAAAAAATCACCGTTTTGTACTGATTACAGGCTTATGTACCGTATATATTAAAGAGTTATGTAGGCTACCAAGTCCATTTAAAAAAAATCACCGTTATGTACTAATTACAGGTTTATGTACCATATATATTAAAGAGTTATGTAGGCTACCTTCATCCAAACATACATTAATGACGTGAGCTCTTAAATTAAATCACTCAGGAACTTTTTGAGATTTTTGCTGATCTGCGTCTCATCTGTACGTATTATTTACTGGTTTAAAAAAAATCACCGTTTTGTACTGATTACAGGCTTATGTACCATATATATTAAAGAGTTATGTAGGCTACCAAGTCCATTTAAAAAAAATCACCGTTATGTACTGATTACAGGCTTATGTACCATATATATTAAAGAGTTATGTAGGCTACCTTCATCCAAACATACATTAATGACGTGAGCTCTTAAATTAAATCACTCAGGAACTTTTAGAGATTTTTGCTGATCTGCGTCTCATCTGTATGTATTATTTACTGGTTTAAAAAAAAATCACCGTTTTGTACTGATTACAGGCTTATGTACCATATATATTAAAGAGTTATGTAGGCTACCAAGTCCATTTAAGAAAATCACCGTTATGTACTGATTACAGGTTTATGTACCATATATATTAAAGAGTTATGTAGGCTACCTTCATCCAAACATACATTAATGACGTGAGCTCTTAAATTAAATCACTCAGGAACTTTTAGAGATTTTTGCTGATCTGCATCTCATCTGTACGTATTATTTACTGGTTTAAAAAAAATCACCGTTTTGTACTGATTACAGGCTTATGTACCATATATATTAAAGAGTTATGTAGGCTACCAAGTCCATTTAAAAAAAATCACCGTTATGTACTGATTACAGGTTTATGTACCATATATATTAAAGAGTTATGTAGGCTACCTTCATCCAAACATACATTAATGACGTGAGCTCTAAAATTAAATCACTCAGGAATTTTTAGAGATTTTTGCTGATCTGCGTCTCATCTGTATGTATTATTTACTGGTTTAAAAAAAAATCACCGTTTTGTACTGATTACAGGCTTATGTACCATATATATTAAAGAGTTATGTAGGCTACCAAGTCCATTTAAAAAAAATCACCGTTATGTACTGATTACAGGCTTATGTACCATATATATTAAAGAGTTATGTAGGCTACCTTCATCCAAACATACATTAATGACGTGAGCTCTTAAATTAAATCACTCAGGAACTTTTAGAGATTTTTGCTGATCTGCGTCTCATCTGTACGTATTATTTACTGGTTTAAAAAAAATCACCGTTTTGTACTGATTACAGGCTTATGTACCATATATATTAAAGAGTTATGTAGGCTACCAAGTCCATTTAAAAAAAATCACCGTTATGTACTGATTACAGGTTTATGTACCATATATATTAAAGAGTTATGTAGGCTACCTTCATCCAAACATACATTAATGACGTGAGCTCTTAAATTAAATCACTCAGGAACATTTAGAGATTTTTGCTGATCTGCGTCTCATCTGTACGTATTATTTACTGGTTTAAAAAAAAATCACCGTTTTGTACTGATTACAGGCTTATGTACCATATATATTAAAGAGTTATGTAGGCTACCAAGTCCATTTAAAAAAAATCACCGTTATGTACTGATTACAGGTTTATGTACCATATATATTAAAGAGTTATGTAGGCTACCTTCATCCAAACATACATTAATGACGTAAGCTCTTAAATTAAATCACTCAGGAACTTTTAGAGATTTTTGCTGATCTGCGTCTCATCTGTACTTATTATTTACTAGTTTAAAAAAAAAATCACCGTTTTGTACTGATTACAGGCTTATGTAACATATATATTAAAGAGTTATGTAGGCTACCAAGTCCATTTAAAAAAAATCACCGTTATGTACTGATTACAGGTTTATGTACCATATATATTAAAGAGTTATGTAGGCTACCTTCATCCAAACATACATTAATGACGTAAGCTCTTAAATTAAATCACTCAGGAACTTTTAGAGATTTTTGCTGATCTGCGTCTCATCTGTACTTATTATTTACTAGTTTAAAAAAAAATCACCGTTTTGTACTGATTACAGGCTTATGTACCATATATATTAAAGAGTTATGTAGGCTACCTTCATCCAAACATACATTAATGACGTGAGCTCTTAAATTAAATCACTCAGGAACTTTTAGAGATTTTTGCTGATCTGCGTCTCATCTGTACGTATTATTTACTGGTTTAAAAAAAAATCACCGTTTTGTACTGATTACAGGCTTATGTACCATATATATTAAAGAGTTATGTAGGCTACCAAGTCCATTTAAAAAAAATCACCGTTATGTACTGATTACAGGCTTATGTACCATATATATTAAAGAGTTATGTAGGCTACCTTAATCCAAACATACATTAATGACGTGAGCTCTTAAATTAAATCACTCAGGAACTTTTCGAGATTTTTGCTGATCTGCGTCTCATCTGTATGTATTATTTACTGGTTTAAAAAAAAATCACCGTTTTGTACTGATTACAGGCTTATGTACCATATATATTAAAGAGTTATGTAGGCTACCAAGTCCATTTAATAAAAATCACCGTTATGTACTGATTACAGGCTTATGTACCACATATATTAAAGAGTTATGTAGGCTACCTTCATCCAAACATACATTAATGACGTGAGCTCTTAAATTAAATCACTCAGGAACTTTTAGAGATTTTTGCTGATCTGCGTCTCATCTGTACGTATTATTTACTGGTTTAAAAAAATCACCGTTTTGTACTGATTACAGGCTTATGTACCATATATATTAAAGAGTTATGTAGGCTACCAAGTCCATTTTAAAAAAATCACCGTTATGTACTGATTACAGGTTTATGTACAATATATATTAAAGAGTTATGTAGGCTACCTTCATCCAAACATACATTAATGACGTGAGCTCTTAAATTAAATCACTTAGGAACATTTAGAGATTTTTGCTGATCTGCGTCTCATCTGTACGTATTATTTACTGGTTTAAAAAAAAATCACCGTTTTGTACTGATTACAGGCTTATGTACCATATATATTAAAGAGTTATGTAGGCTACCAAGTCCATTTAAAAAAAATCACCGTTATGTACTGATTACAGGTTTATGTACCATATATATTAAAGAGTTATGTAGGCTACCTTCATCCAAACATACATTAATGACGTAAGCTCTTAAAGTAAATCACTCAGGAACTTTTAGAGATTTTTGCTGATCTGCGTCTCATCTGTACTTATTATTTACTAGTTTAAAAAAAAATCACCGTTTTGTACTGATTACAGGCTTATGTAACATATATATTAAAGAGTTATGTAGGCTACCAAGTCCATTTAAAAAAAATCACCGTTATGTACTGATTACAGGCTTATGTACCATATATATTAAAGAGTTATGTAAGCTACCTTCATCCAAACATACATTAATGACGTGAGCTCTTAAATTAAATCACTCAGGAACTTTTAGAGATTTTTGCTGATCTGCGTCTCATCTGTACGTATTATTTACTGGTTAAAAAAAAAATCACAGTTTTGTACTGATTACAGGCTTATGTACCATATATATTAAAGAGTTATGTAGGCTACCAAGTCCATTTAAAAAAAATCACCGTTATGTACTGATTACAGGTTTATGTACCATATATATTAAAGAGTTATGTAGGCTACCTTCATCCAAACATACATTAATGACGTGAGCTCTTAAATTAAATCACTCAGGAACTTTTAGAGATTTTTGCTGATCTGCGTCTCATCTGTACGTATGATTTACTGGTTTGAAAGAAAATCACCGTGTGGTACTGATTACAGGCTTATGTACCATATATATTAAAGAGTTATGTAGGCTACCAAGTCCATTTAAAAAAAATCATCGTTATGTACTGATTACAGGTTTATGTACCATATATATTAAAGAGTTATGTAGGCTACCTTCATCCAAACATACATTAATGACGTGAGCTCTTAAATTAAATCACTCAGGAACTTTTAGAGATTTTTGCTGATCTGCGTCTCATCTGTATGTATTATTTACTGGTTTAAAAAAAAATCACCGTTTTGTACTGATTACAGGCTTATGTACCATATATATTAAAGAGTTATGTAGGCTACCAAGTCCATTTAAAAAAAATCACCGTTATGTACTGATTACAGGCTTATGTACCATATATATTAAAGGGTTATGTAAGCTACCTTCATCCAAACATACATTAATGACGTGAGCTCTTAAATTAAATCACTCAGGAACTTTTAGAGATTTTTGCTGATCTGCGTCTCATCTGTACGTATTATTTACTGGTTTAAAAAAAAATCACCATTTTGTACTGTTTACAGGCTTATGTACCATATATATTAAAGAGTTATGTAGGCTACCAAGTCCATTTAAAAAAAATCACCGTTATGTACTGATTACAGGTTTATGTACCATATATATTAAAGAGTTATGTAGGCTACCTTCATCCAAACATACATTAATGACGTGAGCTCTTAAATTAAATCACTCAGGAACTTTTAGAGATTTTTGCTGATCTGCGTCTCATCTGTACGTATTATTTACTGGTTTAAAAAAAAATCACCGTTTTGTACTGATTACAGGCTTATGTACCATATATATTAAAGAGTTATGTAGGCTACCAAGTCCATTTAAAAAACATCACCGTTATGTACTGATTACAGGCTTATGTACCATATATATTAAAGAGTTATGTAAGCTACCTTCATCCAAACATACATTAATGACGTGAGCTCTTAAATTAAATCACTCAGGAACTTTTAGAGATTTTTGCTGATCTGCGTCTCATCTGTACGTATTATTTACTGGTTTAAAAAAAAATCACCGTTTTGTACTGATTACAGGCTTATGTACCATATATATTAAAGAGTTATGTAGGCTACCAAGTCGATTTAAAAATAATCACCATTATGTACTGATTACAGGTTTATGTACCATATATATTAAAGAGTTATGTAGGCTACCTTCATCCAAACAATCATTAATGACGTGAGCTCTTAAATTAAATCACTCAGGAACATTTAGAGATTTTTGCTGATCTGCGTCTCATCTGTACGTATTATTTACTGGTTTAAAAAAAATCACCGTTTTGTACTGATTACAGGCTTATGTACCATATATATTAAAGAGTTATGTAGGCTACCAAGTCCATTTAAAAAAATCACCGTTATGTACTGATTACAGGTTTATGTACCATATATATTAAAGAGTTATGTAGGCTACCTTCATCCAAACATACATTAATGACGTGAGCTCTTAAATTAAATCACTCAGGAACTTTTAGAGATTTTTGCTGATCTGCGTCTCATCTGTACGTATTATTTACTGGTTTAAAAAAAAATCACCGTTATGTACTGATTACAGGCTTATGTACCATATATATTAAAGAGTTATGTAGGCTACCAAGTCCATTTAAAAAAAATCACCGTTATGTACTGATTACAGGCTTATGTACCATATATATTAAAGAGTTATGTAGGCTACCAAGTCCATTTAAAAAAAATCACCGTTATGTACTGATTACAGGTTTATGTACCATTTATATTAAAGAGTTATGTAGGCTACCTTCATCCAAACATACATTAATGACGTGAGCTCTTAAATTAAATCACTCAGGAACTTTTAGAGAGTTTTGCTGATCTGCGTCTCATCTGTACGTATTATTTACTGGTATATATATATTAATACATTTAATATATATTTTGCTTGTATCGGTCCGAAAATGTGTAAAAATTATATATCGGTTGGTCAAGAATTTTTCGAGATATTTATTCTTGACGTATTACATGAACATTGAAGTGCCAAAGTAACTCGTCTAGGCATACGTATTCAAATACAAAGATACGTAAACAGGCATAATATGACGCTGTGGTCGGCAACGCCTATAAAGACGACAAGTGTCTGGCGCACTTGTTAGATCGGTTACTGCTGCTACAATGGCAGGTTGACTAGATTTAACTGAGTTTGAACCTTGTGTTATTGTCGGCGCACGAACGATAGGACGCAGCATCTTCGAGGTAACAATGAAGTGGGGGTTTTCCCGTACGACCATTTCATGAGTGTACCAAGAATATCAGGAATCTGGTAAAACATCAAATCTCCGATATCGCTCCAGCCGGTAAAAAATCTTGCAAGAACAGGACCAGCGACTACGGAAGACAATCGCTCAACGTGACAGAAGTGAAATCCCTCCGCAAATTCCTGCAGATTTTAATGCTGAACCATCAACAAGTGTCGGTTTTCGGAGCCGAAGGCCCACTCGTGTACCCTTGATAATTGCAGGATACAAAGCTTGACGCCTCGCCTGGACCCGTCAACACCGACATTGGACTGTTGATGACTGGAAACACGTTGCCTGCTCTGACGAGCCTCTTTTCAAATCGAGCGGATGGACGTGTACGGGTATGGAGACAACCTCAAGAATCATTGGATCCTGCACGTCAGCAAGTGACTGTTCAAGCTGGTGGAGGTTCTGTAATGGTATGGGGCGTGTGCAGTTGGAGTGATATGGGACCTCTGATATGTCTACATACGACTATGACAGGTGACACGCACATAAGCAACCTGTCTGATTACCTACATTGCACCTGCAGAACGCGGCTGTGAACTGTCGCCGGCCGGAGTGGCCGAGCGGTTCTAGGCGCTACAGTCTGGAACCGCGCGACGGCTACGGTCGTAGGTTCGAATCCTGCCTCGGGCATGGACGTGTGTGATGACCTTAGGTTAGTTACGTTCAAGTAGTTCTAAGTTCTAAGGGGCTGATGACCTGAGCAGTTAAGTCCCATAGTGCTCATAGCCATTTGAACCATTTTGAGAACTGTCTTTGTTATGATTCTCGTCGTCAGTTGTTATGATGACAGGTGGCCAATGCTAAATACAAACAAATATTTTGCAAAAACAGACATAATGTCTTATGGGATAGCAGCAATCAGTGATTTTATAATGTTACTTTAAATCCGTCCTGATTGCAAATTTTTTTTTATTATTCATATGACCGGTTTCGGTTCATTCAGAACCATCTTCAGATCTGTAAAAATAATTATACTAATTTACTATTTCACGAAAGCAAAACATTTTCATCCTATCTGATCAACATCAAATGTACCAGAACGTACTTGATATTTAAGTTACAGGAGTAACCCGTCCAATTCAGCAACTTTCACATGTTACGTCACATAAAATTGGTTGGCAGAGTGCACGTCATTTATATTAGTTATAACACTATTACCGACAGGTGGCGTCTGGTACATTTGTTACATTCCATTTGCACATACTGTATTCAGTAGATCTTTTTTATATTAAAAATATTTAATTAAAATAAGTAGATGTCAAAGCTAAAATCTGTACTTGTCAGGATTAAAAAAAAAACAGTAAAATTATCATTTTTATACGATCTAAAAGGCATAGGGCGATTTATATATCTATGGTGCTGGTGTGAACTTGTTTTCTTCTACGGTCTGCTTCCGTGGTTCTCGCCACTTTGGTGTTGTGCCGCGGTCCGCTCAGTCGTCTGCTGTCCATCGCCGCGGGCAAGATACAGATCTAGTTATCAACGAGCGCTCTTGTCACCCACCGCGATACAAATGGCATATTTTTCTTCGATGGTATACAGGCTACTAAGATTGCCACTAAGCCAACACGAAGTAGAAAAGGAGTTAAGTATTTTAAAACAAGTGGCCGTAGCGAACGGATATACGTGTAAGCAGGTGATGAATATTTATAGGAAGATAAAGAAGAGGCAAATGGAACAAACAGAAGGAAGGCAAGTAGCAGTTAAGAGGAAGAACAAGACAAAATTGAAAGATGCTTTCGTAAATCCGACGTTAAAATAGGGTTCCGAACAAATAACACGTTAAAATTGAAGCTCCGGCATAGAATATGTAATAGTAGGAATAAATTTCAGGATTCAGGTGTATATAAAATCAAATGTAATGACTGCTGTAAACAATATATAGGGCAGACTGGTAGGAACTTTGAAACCAGATTCAAGGAGCCCACCTACTCTCAAAACAAAACAGCTTTTGGGGCGCATATGGCTGCGACAAAGCACTCAGTCACGAATATTGAAAACAACTTAGACATCCTGCATAGAGCTCACAAGGGACGGTTTCTTAACAAGTTCACACCAGCACCATAGATATACACTCCTGGAAATTGAAATAAGAACACCATGAATTCATTGTCCCAGGAAGGGGAAACTTTATTGACACATTCCTGGGGTCAGATACGTCACATGATCACACTGACAGAACCACAGGCACATAGACACAGGCAACAGAGCATGCACAATGTCGGCACTAGTACAGTGTATATCCACCTTTCGCAGCAATGCAGGCTGCTATTCTCCCATGGAGACGATCGTAGAGATGCTGGATGTAGTCCTGTGGAACGGCTTGCCATGCCATTTCCACCTGGCGCCTCAGTTGGACCAGCGTTCGTGCTGGACGTGCAGACCGCGTGAGACGACGCTTCATCCAGTCCCAAACATGCTCAATGGGGGACAGATCCGGAGATCTTGCTGGCCAGGGTGGTTGACTTACACCTTCTAGAGCACGTTGGGTGGCACGGGATACATGCGGACGTGCATTGTCCTGTTGGAACACCAAGTTCCCTTGCCGGTCTAGGAATGGTAGAGCGATGGGTTCGATGACGGTTTGGATGTACCGTGCACTATTCAGTGTCCCCTCGACGATCACCAGTGGTGTACGGCCAGTGTAGGAGATCGCTCCCCACACCATGATGCCGCGTGTTGGCCCTGTGTGCCTCGGTCGTATGCAGTCCTGATTGTGGCGCTCACCTGCACGGCGCCAAACACGCATACGACCATCATTGGCACCAAGGCAGAAGCGACTCTCATCGCTGAAGACGACACGTCTCCATTCGTCCCTCCATTCACGCCTGTCGCGACACCACTGGAGGCGTGCTGCACGATGTTGGGGCGTGAGCGGAAGACGGCCTAACGGTGTGCGGGACCGTAGCCCAGCTTCATGGAGACGGTTGCGAATGGTCCTCGCCGATACCTCAGGAGCAACAGTGTCCCTAATTTGCTGGGAAGTGGCGGTACGGTCCCCTACGGCACTGCGTAGGATCCTACGGTCTTGGCGTGCATCCGTGCGTCCCTGCGGTCCGGTCCCAGGTCGACGGGCACGTGCACCTTCCGCCGACCACTGGCGACAACATCGATGTACTGTGGACACCTCACGCCCCACGTGTTGAACAATTCGGCGGTACGTCCACCCGGCCTCCCGCATGCCCACTATACGCCCTCGCTCAAAGTCCGTCAACTGCACATACGGTTCACGTCCACGCTGTCGCGGCATGCTACCAGTGTTAAAGACTGCGATGGAGCTCCGTATGCCACGGCAAACTGGCTGACACTGACGGCGGCGGTGCACAAATTCTGCGCAGCTAGCGCCATTCGACGGCCAACACCGCGGTTCCTGGTGTGTCCGCTGTGCCGTGCGTGTGATCATTGCTTGTACAGCCCTCTCGCAGTGTCCGGAGCAAGTATGGTGGGTCTGACACACCGGTGTCAATGTGTTCTTTTTTCCATTTCCAGGAGTGTATAAATCGCCCTATGCAATTTAGATCGTATAAAAATGATAATTTTACTGTTTTTTTTTTTAATCCTGACAAGTACAGATTTTAGCTTTGACATCTACTTATTTTAATTAAATATTTTTAATATAAAAAAGATCTACTGAATACAGTATGTGCAAATGGAATGTAACAAATGTACCAGACGCCACCTGTCGGTAATAGTGTTATAACTAATATAAATGACGTGCACTCTGCCAACCAATTTTATGTGACGTAGCATGTGAAAGTTGCTGAATTGGACGGGTTACTCCTGTAACTTAAATATCAGGTACGTTCTGGTACATTTGATGTTGATCAGATAGGATGAAAATGTTTTGCTTTCTTGAAATAGTAAATTAGTATAATCATTTTTACAGATCTGAAGATGGTTCTGAATGAACCGAAACCGGTCATATGAATAATAAAAAAAAATTGCAATCAGGACGGATTTAAAGTAACATTACAAACAAATATTGCAAGTTGGGCAGTGAAGTCGGTAAGCAGCTGGCTGCATAGTCTGTATCTGCTACAGCTGAAACAATTAGTAGTCATGGGTAAAAAATAATATACAGGATGGTCCATTGATCGTGACCGGACAAATATCTCACGAAATAAGCGTCAAACGAAAAAACTACAAAGAACGAAACTGGTCTAGCGTGAAGGAGGGAAACCAGATGGCGCTGTGTTTGGCCCGCTAAATGGCGCTGTCATAAATCAAACGGATATCAACTGCGCTTTTTTTAAACAGGAACCGCCATTTTTATTACATATTCGTGTAGCACGTAAATTTTTCGCTTTGTGATAGATGGTATTGTAATAGTCACATACATATGGCTGACAATTTTAGACGAGCAGTTGGCAACAGGTAAGTCTTTTAAATTAAAATACAGAACGTAGGTACGTTTGAATAATTTAATTCGGTTGTTCCAATGTGATACATGTACCTTTGTGAACTTATCATTTCTGAGAACGCATGCTGTTACAGCGTGATTACCTCTAAATACCACATTAATGCAATAAATGCTCAAAATTATGTCCGTCAACCTCAATGCATTTGGCAATACGTGTAACTACATTCCTCTCAACAGGGAGTAGTTCGCCTTCCGTAATGTTCTCACATGCATTGACATTGCACTGACGCATGTTGTCAGGCGTTGTCGGTGGATCACGATAGCAAATTTCATTCAACTTTCCCCACAGAAAGAAATCCAGGGACGTCAGATCGGGTGAACATGCGGGCCATAGTATTGTGTTTCGACGACCAATCCTCCTGTCGTGAAGTATGCTATTCAGTAACGCTTCAATCGCACGCGAGCTATGTGCCGGACATCCATCATGTTGGAAGTACGTCGCATTCTGTCATGCAGTGAAACATCTTGTAGTAACATCGCTAGGACATTACGTAGGAAATGAGCGTACATTTCACCATTTAGATTGCCATCGATAAAATGGGGGCCAATAACGCTTCCTCCCATAATTCTCCACCATACATTAACCGGCCAAGGCCGCTGATGTTCCACTTGTCGCAGCCATCGTGGATTTTCCGTTGCACAATAGTGCATATTATGCCGGTTTACGTTACTGCTGTTGGTGACTGACGCTTCGTCGGTAAATATAACGCATGCAAAAAATCTGTCATCGTAATTTCTCTTGTGCCCAGTGGTAGAACTGAACACGACGTTCAAAGTCGTCGCCATGCAATTCCTGGTGGATAGAAATATGGTACGGGTGCAATCGATGTTGATGTAGCATTCTCAACACCGACGTTTTTGAGATTCCCGATTATCGCACAGTTTGTCTGCTACTGATGTGCGGATTAGCCGCGACAGCAGCTAAAAACACCTACTGGGGCATCATCATTTGTTGCAGGCCGTGGTTAACGTTTCACATGTGGCTGAACACTCCCTGTTTCCTTAAATAACGTAACTCTCCAGCGAATGATCCGCACACTTGGATGATGTCGTCCAGGATACTGAGCAGCATACATAGAACACGCCCGTTGGGCATTTTGATCACAATTGCTATACATCAACATGATATCGACCTTTTCCACAATTGGTAAACGGTCCATTTTAACACGGGTAATGTATCACGAAGCAAATACCGTCCACACTGGCGGAATTTTACGTGATACCACGTTGTTGTTGTTGTGGTCTTCAGTCCTGAGACTGGTTTGATGCAGCTCTCCATGCTAATCTATCCTGTGCAAGCTTTTTCATCTCCCAGTACCTACTGCAACCTACATCCTTCTGAATCTGCTTAGTGTATTCATCTCTTGGTCTCCCTCTACGATTTTTACCCTCCACGCTGCCCTCCAGTACTAAATTGGTGATCCCTTGATGCCTCAGAACATGTCCTACCAACCGATCCCTTCTTCTGGTCAAGTTGTGCCACAAACTTCTCTTCTCCCCAATCCTATTCAATACTTCCTCATTAGTTATGTGATCTACCCATCTAATCTTCAGCATTCTTCTGTAGCACCACATTTCGAAAGCTTCTATTCTCTTCTTGTCCAAACTATTTATCGTCCATGTTTCACTTCCATACATGGCTACACTCCATACGAATACTTTCAGAAATGACTTCCTGACACTTAAATCAATACTGGATGTTAACAAATTTCTCTTCTTCAGAAACGCTTTCCTTGCCATTGCCAGCCTACATTTTATATCCTCTCTACTTCGACCATCATCAGTTATTTTGCTCCCCAAATAGCAAAACTCCTTTACTACTTTAAGTGCCTCATTTCCTAATCTAATTCCCTCAGCATCACCCGACTTAATTAGACTACATTCCATTATCCTTGTTTTGCTTTTGTTGATGTTCATCTTATATCCTCCTTTCAAGACACTGTCCATTCCATTCAACTGCTCTTCCAAGTCCTTTGCTGTCTCTGACAGAATTACAATGTCATCGGCGAACCTCAAAGTTTTTATTTCTTCTCCATGAATTTTAATACCTATTCCGAATTTTTCTTTTGTTTCCTTTACTGCTTGCTCAATATACAGATTGAACAACATCGGGGAGAGGCTACAACCCTGTCTTACTCCCTTCCCAACCACTGCTTCCCTTTCATGTCCCTCGACTCTTATAACTGCCATCTGGTTTCTGTACAAAATGTAAATAGCTTTTCGCTCCCTGTATTTTACCCCTGCCACCTTTAGAATTTGAAAGAGAGTATTCCAGTCAACATTGTCAAAAGCTTTCTCTAAGTCTACAAATGCTAGAAACGTAGGTTTGCCTTTCCTTAATCTTTCTTCTAAGATAAGTCGTAAGGTCAGTATTGCCTCACGTGTTCCAGTGTTTCTACGGAATCCAAACTGATCTTCCCCGAGGTTGGCTTCTACTAGTTTTTCCACTCGTCTGTAAAGAATTCGTGTTAGTATTTTGCAGCTGTGACTTATTAAGCTGATAGTTCGGTAATTTTCACATCTGTCAACACCTGCTTTCTTTGGGATTGGAATTATTATATTCTTCTTGAAGTCTGAGGGTATTTCGCCTGTTTCATACATCTTGCTCACCAGATGGTAGAGTTTTGTCAGGACTGGCTCTCCCAAGGCCGTCAGTAGTTCCAATGGAATATTGTCTACTCCGGGGGCCTTGTTTCGACTCAGGTCTTTCAGTGCTCTGTCAAACTCTTCACGCAGAATCATATCTCCCATTTCATCTTCATCTACATCCTCTTCCATTTCCATAATATTGTCCTCAAGTACATCGCCCTTGTATAGACCCTCTATATACTCCTTCCACCTTTCTGCTTTCCCTTCTTTGCTTAGAACTGGGTTTCCATCTGAGCTCTTGATATTGATACAAGTCGTTCTCTTATCTCCAAAGGTCTTTTTAATTTTCCTGTAGGCGGTATCTATCTTACCCCTAGTGAGATAGGCCTCTACATCCTTACATTTGTCCTCTAGCCATCCCTGCTTAGCCATTTTGCACTTCCTGTCGATCTCATTTTTGAGACGTTTGTATTCCTTTTTGCCTGTTTCACTTACTGCATTTTTATATTTTCTCCTTTCATCAATTAAATTCAATATTTCTTCTGTTACCCAAGGATTTCTACTAGCCCTCGTCTTTTTACCTACTTGATCCTCTGCTGCCTTCACTACTTCATCCCTCAAAGCTACCCATTCTTCTTCTACTGTATTTATTTCCCCCATTCCTGTCAATTGCTCCCTTATGCTCTCCCTGAATCTCTGTACAACCTCTGGTTCTTTTAGTTTATCCAGGTCCCATCTCCTTAAATTCCCACCTTTTTGCAGTTTCTTCAGTTTTAATCTACAGGTCATAACCAATAGATTGTGGTCAGAGTCCACATCTGCCCCTGGAAATGTCTTACAATTTAAAACCTGGTTCCTAAATCTCTGTCTTACCATTATATAATCTATCTGATACCTTTTAGTATCTCCAGGGTTCTTCCATGTATACAACCTTCTTTCATGATTCTTAAACCAAGTGTTAGTTATGATTATGTTGTGCTCTGTGCAAAATTCGACCAGGCGGCTTCCTCTTTCATTTCTGTCCCCCAATCCATATTCACCTACTATGTTTCCTTCTCTCCCTTTTCCTACACTCGAATTCCAGTCACCCATGACTATTAAATTTTCGTCTCCCTTCACAATCTGAATAATTTCTTTTATTTCATCATACATTTCTTCAATTTCTTCGTCATCTGCAGAGCTAGTTGGCATATAAACTTGTACTACTGTAGTAGGCGTGGGCTTCGTATCTATCTTGGCCACAATAATGCGTTCACTATGCTGTTTGTAGTAGCTTACCCGCATTCCTATTTTCCTATTCATTATTAAACCTACTCCTGCATTACCCCTATCTGATTTTGTGTTTATAACCCTGTAGTCACCTGACCAGAAGTCTTGTTCCTCCTGCCACCGAACTTCACTAATTCCCACTATATCTAACTTCAACCTATCCATTTCCCTTTTTAAATTTTCTAACCTACCTGCCCGATTAAGGGATCTGACATTCCACGCTCCGATCCGTAGAACGCCAGTTTTCTTTCTCCTGATAACGACATCCTCTTCGGTAGTCCCCGCCCGGAGATCCGAATGGGGGACTATTTTACCTCCGGAATATTTTACCCAAGAGGACGCCATCATCATGTAATCATACAGTAAAGCTGCATGATACCACGTACGTATACGTTTGTGACTATTACAGTACCATCTGTCACAAAGCGGAAAAAGTGGTCCAACTAAATCATTGATATTTCTTTACGTACTACACGAATATGTAATAAAAAAAAAAACGCTGTTGATATCCGTTTGACCTATGGCAGGGCTATCTAGGGGGCCAACCATATCGCCATCTTGTTTCCCCCTTCAAGCTGCACGAGTTTCGTTCTTTGTAGTTTTTTCGTTTGATGCTTATTTTGTGAGATATTTGGCCCGGTCACTGTCAATGGACCACCCTGTTTACTGTACTCAACTTGCGTTACAGGCCTTTTCATATGCTGCATACATATAATTACAAACATATCTAGAGAGGCATTACTTATCCCATACTGACTAAGCGCCTTGTTAGAGGTTGCTCCCTATCAGTTGAAGGCCTTGCTACTTTACTACTTGACGTCCCGATCAAGAGTGGACGAGAGCTCGCTAGATTCTTTCACAAACCGCGGAGCGGCGCTAGTCGCGACTCGCGGGTCAAGGGATATCTAGTATTACGGACCGCGGTCCATATCTGCATCCCCAGCAAGTGTGGTATCGTACGTTGATACCACACCCTTTAAGAAGAAAACGCACGACAGTTATGTAATGTTGGCTGCATAGCTTCAGGCGAAATTTCTCACGAGGCCTTCGTACTTGGCGGGAGACACTATTGTTCTAGGTATCTTTATGTGCTCCCTGTGTGCTCACAACTAAAAAGAACGACGTAACGGGATCCATGGGCATACTAGAGACACTGCCCAACACACCTGTGCAAAATTTCATCGGATTTTCACTGTGGTTTCCATTTCGCGACCGATCGATCCTTACTTTTCGAATAACCCTCGTATTATTATGTCTACAGTTAATATAAAAAGATCCCTGGTGTTAAAGTAACGATTATGGTAATTGATTTAGGTTGAAATATTTCATTGCCTGTAAAACTCAAAGTGCTCCGGAAGACGTACAGCAACTTAGCTGGCTAGCACGATCTCCGTACTTGATTCCAATAGAGCACGTGTGTGATATGGTGGGACGAGATGTGACTCGTGTGACTTTTCAGGCAACAACCCTGACAGAACTACGTGCACAGGTCGAGCAGGCGTGGCTCAACGTATCCCGGGACTGTATTCGCCACCTGTACGATCGACTGTGTGTCAGAGTCAGCGCCTACATTGCCGCCCGTGGAGTCTGCACCGCTTAATAATGTGGATGGTTCGGCATGAGCCGATACCAGGTACCTCACAACCGGCTGTGATTTTGACCTACAAATGTATTCCTTTCGTGTACTCCGTATTCACTGTTCAAACAAACAATTCATCTTGAGTAAATTGGAAACTTACCAAATATGCAGCAACAAGTCGCAAAATGATGTTTTATTTATTGACTTTTGCAAATCGATTTCAACTGATTGACAGCCATCATCGGTGCTTTCAACCAATATATGGACTGAGTAGTAATACTGTCTTAAGCGGAGGTCAAACATAAAGTCACTTTATGTTTCACCTCTGCTTAAGACTTGTTGTTGTGGTCTTCAGTCCTGAGACTGGTTTGATGCAGCTCTCCATGCTACTCTATCCTGTGCAAGCTTGTTCATCTCCCAGTACCTACTGCAGCCTACATCCTTCTGAATCTGCTTGGTGTATTCATCTCTTGGTTTCCCTCTACGATTTTCACCCTCCACTCTGCCCGCCAGTACTAAATTGGTGATCCCTTGATGCCTCAGAACATGTCCTACCAACCGATCCCTTCTTCTAGTCAAGTTGTGCCACAAACTCCTCTTCTCCCCAATTCTATTCAATACCTCCTCATTAGTTATGTGATCTACCCATCTAATCTTTAACATTCTTCTGTAGCACCACATTTCGAAAGCTTCTATTCTCTTCTTGTCTAAACTACTTATCGTCCACGTTTCACTTCCATACATAGCTACATTCCGTACAAATACTTTCAGAAACGACTTCCTGACAGATCTATACTCGATGTTAACAAATTTCTCTTCTTCAGAAAAGCTTTCCTTGACATTGCCAGACTACATTTTATATTCTCTCTACTTCGACCATCAGCAGTTATTTTGCTCCCCAAATAGCAAAACTCCTTTACTACTTTAAGTGTCTCACTTCCTAATCTAATTCCCGCAGCGTTACCCGACTTAATTCGACTACATTCGATTATCCTCGTTTTGCTTTTGTTGATGTTCATCTTATATCCTCCTTTCAAGACACTGTCCATTCCGTTCAACTGCTCTTCCAAGTCCTTTGCTGTCTCTGCCAGAATTACAATGTCATCGGCGAACCTCAAAGTTTTTGTTTCTTCTCCATGGATTTTAATACCTACTCCGAACTTTTCAATCGTTTCGTTTACTGTTTGCTCACTATACAGATTGAATAGCATCGGGGAGAGGCTACAACCATGTCTCACTCCCTTCCCAACCACTGCTTCCCTTTCATGTCCCTCGACTCTTATAACTGCCATCTGCTTTCTGTACAAAGACAGTATTACATGATATTGCGACTGGTTGCTGAATATTTCGTTATTTTATGGTTTACGATCGCTGCACGACTTGTGGACCACATGGAGCCCACCATTCATAAATTGCAAACCTCTAGAAGGGTAATTTTTTTTATCCAGCAGCGTGTTTTAGAGTGCTACAAAATTACGAAAATATTGCTGTGATTATTCCTGGTTTATGCGTATGATGTGGATGTTTATTCTTCACCTCCATTTTTTATCTTTCTTTTATTCTGCTTAGAAACTGCCTGTAAGAGTTACAGATAAAGCAGTTAGTCTCCAAGAGAAAAGTAGTTGTGTAGCGAATCCATAGATTCAAGAAGCCGACATTAAAAACCGGTTAAAAGGTGATAGCGGCGGAGGAAATTTAGGCCGGATCCATGGGAAATTGAGCGCGTAATTTCCTTGGCGGTCCGCCGTAACAGGAAATTGCTGCTACCCAAGAGGCGATGTTTACACTTTTTTTTAAACATGATTGGATATTTCGGCGATTTCCTCGGCTACGTACAGCGATAAACACAGTGAACATTAAGGAGGTGGTAATAAGAATTACAAATTACCGATAGTTTACAACAGAACTTCTTATAAAGGAAACAAGTATAGCGTTCAATGAAGTGTCCTGAGCGAGGTCATTAGGGTGCTGCTTGATAAGCTGACGGGTAACGAACAAAGAATTCGGAAATGATCTCTGATCCGAATTCAGACGTATTTGTCAACTTCACAAGCAGAAGATCAAGAGACAAAGAAAGTCTGTGGGGATGTGGGACGTATAGTTCACAAGAAGAAACTCCAGTAATTACTGGTGATTGGAATGCTATAGTAGGAATAGAATACAGAGATACGGGAGAATGTAGACTTAGTAGTTGAATAAGAGAGATGAAATGCTTTGTCATGTACGTAAGCAACGATACCTGGCGGTATTTCAGAAGCCTTTGGCATTGTTCTACATTTCCGAATGCCCATTGGATTAAGTTTAGCACTGCCAGCACAACATGTAAGGACAATAGTGTAGTGCATTACTTCATGTCAACTTGGTTTCATAGTCACAGTTTTAGTACACTTCAAGGCAACAGAATCCGTTACTCGGGACACAAAATGTGAGAGGAGTTTCATCCATATTCGCTACTAGTCTTAGTTCCACACAGGTTATCTTTCGGTGTTGAATAATACAGCGATGGGAAGATAATATTTTTTTCTTCCTACTCTTGTGTCATTTTCTGAGATATCAGAATTTCAGTTCGCATGCTAAATACATGCAGCTTCATAGACCTGTAGCATCATCCAGCTCCACCCTTAGAGCGTGTTAAGTTCCACTGTAGCGCTAGCTGGGGATCGAAAATGTAAATCACTTTTGTATTACCTCCAGGGCCATTTCGACGGAGTTCTTGAATCCATTTCAGTGTGTCGTCTTCTGGTTTTGGCCACTTTGCATTCAGTTCTCTATTTGCACATTTAGTCTCCCTGACTTATTTTTTTTCAGCTCTGCTTTACTAGTCCGCAAATCGCGAATTGTTCTTGTCTGTTGGTGGAGGGCCGAAATGCTTTTCAGCTGCTGTTTCC
The DNA here is from genome assembly GCF_023864345.2 of Schistocerca serialis cubense. Classification (NCBI taxonomy): domain Eukaryota; kingdom Metazoa; phylum Arthropoda; class Insecta; order Orthoptera; family Acrididae; genus Schistocerca; species Schistocerca serialis. The sequence continues at coordinate 214,658,588 of NC_064647.1, read as the reverse complement.
ATGCTCTCCTGCATAGCTGTTACTTTCAACTTATAATCTGTATCATTCGAATATCTCTTTTTTCCATTAAGAAACTAGCTACTGAATAAAATATTGAGCTGTCACCTATAACAGAAATGGCTTTCAATTCTAGTTCACTGCCACCGCGGACTGCAACGATACATGATAGCTAAATAGGTAACGCTGGAATTCAGTAGGGTGTTGGCCCGCCATTCGCCTTGATCACAGCTTCCACTCTCGCAGGCATACGTTCAATCAGGTGCCAGAAGGTTTCCTGCGAAATGGCAGGCCATTCTTTACGGGGTGCTGCACTGAGGATAGGTATCGATGTCGGGCGGTGAGGCCTGGCACGAAGTCGGCGTTCCAAAAATCCCAAAGGTGTTCTGTAGGATTCAGATCAGGACTCTGTGCAGGCCAGTGCATTACCGGGATGTTATTGTCCTGTAACCACTCCGCCACAGGCCGTGAATTATGAACAGGTGATCGATCGTGTTGAAAAATGCAATTGTAATCCCCGAATTTGCTCTTCGACAGTGGGAAGCCAGAAGGTACTTAAGACATTAATGTAGGCCTCTGTTGTGATAGTTCCATGCAAAACAACAAAGGTTGCAAGCCCTGTACATGAAAAACACGACCACACCAACACCACTTCCGAATTTTACTGTTGGCACTACGCACGCTGGAAGATGACGTTCACAGGGCATTCGCCATAACCGCACTCTGCCATCACCACATTGTGTACTGTTAAATCGTCCAATGTTTACGCTCCTCACACCAAACAAGGCGTCGTATGGCATTTACCGACGTCATGTGTAGCCAATGAGCAACCGCTCTACCATCAGATCCCAGTCTTGTCACCTCCCATCTAGCTTGCAACGGATACTGATGCAGTTTGGAATTCCTGTGTGATGGTCCGGATATATGTCTGCCTATCACACATTTCGATCCTCTTCAACTGTCGGCGGTCTCTGTCAGTCAGCAGACGAGATCAAAAATGGTTCAAATGGCTCCGAGCACTACGGGACTTAACATCTGAGGTCATTAGTCCCCTAGACTTAGAACTACTTACACCTAACTAACCTAAGGACAGCACAGGATTAGAACCTGCGACCGTAGCAGCAGCGCGGTTCCGGACTGAAGCGCCTAGAACCGCCCGGCCACAACGGCCGGCCAGACGAGATCGGCCAGTAAGCTTCTCTGCTGTACATGTAGTTTCACGTTTACACTTAACTTTCGCATCGGAAACAGTGGAGCTAGGGATGTGTAGGAGTGTTGAAATCTCGTGTACAGATGCATGACAAAAGTGACGCTCAATCATCTGACCACGGTCGAAGCCCGTGAGTTCCGCGAAGCACCCCATTCTGCTCTCTCACTATGTCAAATAACTACTGAGTTCGCTGATAAGAATACCTGGCAGAAATCGTATGTTTTGGGGCAGTGGGGCGTCCGGATACTTTTGATCACATAGTGTATCATCCTTGACCTGAAGTCTTATCCCGTGGCTATCCACCCCATGACACCAGCTGTAACACTGCGTCGCCTCTCCAGCACATTTTAAGAAAAGAAGCTGCTCCCAGGACACCTACAGACTCGGCCTCGATGCTCAACCAAGGTAATGCAGAATCGCGATTAATCACTGAAACCAATACGACCCCGTTTACCAGCAGTCCGAGCTTCCCGATCATGGCGTCAATCCAAACGAAGCAGTAAGAGTCGTGGTGTTAACGACAGCCTATGCATGGGACGCTAATTACCTAACACGGCAGCTGCTAATCTATCACCAGTGATGCGGGACGACATAGAACAGTGCAGGTGTCCAACACTTGTTTTCGGATGGCAAGCTCAGATGCCAAGGTGCGATGCGCCTGCTGCAGTATGCGGCGATCGTCGCTTGTCCAGGTCAGTCGGGGTCGAGGGTTTTGTATCCTGCCTGGAAGGCGGCGCGTGTGTCTACCCCTGAAAACTGAAAGGTTGGCCGAATGAAGGAATCGAGTAGGAGCAGAAGAGGTAAACCACGTCGGTACTGCAAGTAAGTAAATGTGGTTAACTGGTGCATGAATATACCGGGAGAGGAAAACGTCAGTATCAAAGCCAGTAATCGTATGGACTGAGGTCTGGGGACCTGGGAGGCCAAGCATGACGAAAGTGGCGGCTGAGCACACGATCATCTCCAAACGACGCGCGCAAGAGATCTTTCACGAGTCTAGCAATATTTTGTTTCTTTTTAGTTTGTTCTAATGAAAGCCCATGTCATTTCAAGCATGTGTGTCAATTTTTACCTCTCTATCTACATTATTCCTTGGTTTATTACGTTTTCAAATTGATACTGACTTTTTGATCACCCGCTATACAGAGGCATACATAACTTCGTAGAGATGAGCACATAGGTGTGAAGCCTTAGACCCGTCGTAAACAGTGCAAAGTCTCTATATGAAGGGAAGCTGAAGCGAAGTGTCCCGGCCGTCTGCTCTTGATCAAAACGGCTGAATATGGAGCGGAGCTCGTAGAGCTGCACAGCACCGGCTAGAGGGCGTGTCGGTGTCGTAGTGCCAACCTAAGAACTTGTATCTACGCCGTGGCATCGTAGCTATCGATACCACATCCCTCCCCCCTGAAACGACGCACCGTCGTTGAGCGGGTGGAGGGACCCAGGGGCGGTGCAGCTGAGCGGGCGTATAGCGGAACTGCCGTGGCGCGCTGTCCAGAGGGGTATTTTGAGACGATTAGGTCTACCTTCACGTTCCAGTGCAGTCCAACATTGGGCCACTGTCACTTTCGGGGGCCCGACAAACCTGGATGTTCCACGATTCCACCAGCCGGCCAAATAGGGAACCCCTTCAGACCGTAAGATGCTGACAACACTATCTAATGCAAGTACACGCCATCTCCGCATCCATCACAGTTTAATGTGCCCGTTCTCTAATTAAAGTGTACTTTATGTACTCCTAGAAAATGGTATTATGCTAATAAAGTATTAGTGTTTCAGTGAAATTGTGTGTATGTGGTGTATTATTGATACAGTTGATAAAACAGTAAAAACATGCAGCAACTATGAAAATATACGAAGCCATATACGAACGATATGTGCCGGCCGCTGTGGCCGAGCGGTTCTAGGTGCTTCAGTCCGGAACCTCGCTGCTGCTACGGTCGCAGGTTAGAATCCTACCTCGGGCATGGATGTGTGTGATGTCCTTAGGTTACTTAGGTTGAAGTAGTTTTAAGTCTAGAGGACTGATGACGTCAGATGTTAAGTCCCATAGTACTTAGATCCATTTGAACCATTTGAATGATCGATATCTTACAAATACATTAAAATACGACAAAATGGAACTTCACAGTTATTCATGAAAATAAATTTGCCTTTAGCTGTCACTTTGCTTTTCAACATGCGTGATCGAATTCACTTAAGCGCGAAAGAAACTGGTATAGGTATGCTTATACAAATTCAGAGATATCTAAACAGACAGAAGACGGTGCTGTGCTCGACAACGCCTATATAAGGCACCAAGTGTCTGGCGGAGTTGTTAGATCGGTTGCCGGCCGCTGTGGTCTAGTGGTTCTAGGCGCGCAGTGCGGAACCGCGGGACTGCTACGGTCGCAGGTTTGAATCCTGCCTCGGGTATGGATGTGTGTGATGTCCTTAGGTTAGTTAGGTTTAATTAGTTCTAAGTTCTAGGCGACTGATGACCTCAGAAGTTAAGTCGCATAGTGCTCAGAGCCATTTGAACCATTTTTGTTAGATCGGTTACTGCTGCTGCAATGGCAGGTTATCAAGATTTAAGTGAGTTTTAACGTGGTGTTACAGTCGGCGCACGAGCGATGGGACCAGCATCTCCGAGGTAGTGATGAAGTGGGGATTTTCCCCGTGAGACCATTTGACGAGTGTACCGTGAATATCAGGAATCCGGTAAGACATCAACTCTCCGACATCGCTGCGGCTGGAAAAAGATCCTGCAAGAACGGGATCAGCGACGACTGAAGATAGTCGTTCAACGTGACAGAAGTGCAACCATTCCGCAAACTGTTGTAGATTTCAATGGTGAGCCATCAACAAGTGTCAGCTTTCGAAGCCGAAGGCCCACTCGTGTATAATTGCAGAATAAAAAGCTTTACGCCTAGGCTGGGCCCGTCAACAACGACATTGGACTGATGATGACTGGAAACATGTTGGGTGGTCTGGCGAGTCTCGTTCCAAATTGTATCGAGCGGATGGACGTGTACGGGTATGGAGACAAGCTCATGAATCCATGAATCCTATATGTCAGCAGGGTGCAGTTCAGCCTGGTGGAGACACTGCAATCTTGATGCAACTCTCATGTAACATGTACGGTAGCACATGTCTGATCACTTGCGTCCATTCCTGTCCATCGCGCATTCCGACTCTGACAGGTGACACATAGGTAAGCATCCTGTCCGATCACCTGCGTCCATTGATTTCCATAGTGAGCTCCGACGAACTTGGGCAATTCCAGCAGGACAATGCGATACCCCACACGTCCAGAATTGCTACAGAATGGGTGCAGGAACACTTTTCTGTGTTTGAACACTTCCGCTGGCCACCAAACTCGCCAGACACGAACATTATTGAGCATATCTGGGATGCATTGCAATGTGCTGTTCAGAACATATCTCCAGCCCCTCGCACTCTTACAGATTTATGGACAGCCCTGCAGGATTGATGGTGTCGATTCCCTCTAGCACTGCTTCAGACATCAGTCGAGTCCATGCGACGTCGGGTTGCGGCAATTGTGCGTTCTCGCGGGCTCCCTACACGATATTAGGCGGGTGTACTAGTTTCCTTGGCTGTTCAGTGTACAATGTGCAGTCTTGTAATGAAAGTCGTCCTCCTTTAGGAGTAGTACATTAGAGGGCCTAATCCCTCGCAATACTGTAAAACGACAGGCAATTCGTCACTAAACGGCCTGGTCCAGGTCTTTCGCTTTGCTAGAAGAAAAATTATTAAACAATATGCGCTGATCGTAGCGCACGTGTAAAGCAGTAATGTAAATTTTTAGTATGCCGAGTAATGGCGGCTGGCTGTAGCGTTTCAACGATCCTGTTTTCGCTCCGCTGCAGGCAGTGCTATAACTGAGAAAACTGAGATCATTTTACACAGGTTTAAGACTTTTGTTAGTAAAACTCAACTGACACGTTAAGCTATTATCTACTTACATCAGATCAGTAAATTACACTACATTATAGACAGCAGTGTACAGTATATACACACACACACATACATACACACACACACACACACACACACACACACACACACACACACACACACACACACACAGAGAGAGAGAGAGAGAGAGAGAGAGAGAGAGAAAGGGGGGGGAGGGAGAATAATTACATATATAAATCGGTTGAAGACTACACGGGCGGAGGATCGAGTCCTCCCTCGAGCATGGGTGTTTGTGTGATTGTCCTTAGGATAATTTAGGTTAAGTAGTGTGTAAGCTTAGGGAGTGATGACCTTAGCAGTTAAGTCCCATAAGATTTCACACACATTTGAATTTGAAGACCGCATATGAACACATACCAGTAAAATTATAAAGTTTGTTTTTCAAATACACCTTTTCTGTCTTTTTTTAGCTATTAATCTGCGTAACTGTTCCTGTGAAACACTACTTTCTTAATAGTGGTTGTACGTCTCTCTCCACATGCAAAAAATATAAGGTGTACAACTTTGCTTCCGCCGTTTTTCCCGCAACATTTGAGGCTTTAATGAAACAGATTGGTCACGCACGTATCATTCAAATTATTTTCCGTCGCTGGCCATTACTTTCTCCCATCTTTCGATCAGTGTACGAATCCCGTTTCGAAAAAATTGTTCATCTTTTGAAGCGATCCACAAATCGTTCCAGTTTGTGACTTCTTCATGATATCGGAAGTGTTGTTCAGCCAGGCCATGCACCATTTATCTAAACAGGTGAAAGTTAGAGGGAACAATGTCTGGAGAATACGGCGGGTGGGGTAGGAATTCCCATTTTAACGTTTCCAAGTATGTTTTGACCTCTTTTGCAACGTGGGGTCGACAGGTAGATGCCGTGTTTCTTGACTTCCGCAAGGCGTTCGATACAGTTCCCCACAGTCGTTTAATGAACAAAGTAAGAGCATATGGACTATCAGACCAATTGTGTGTTTGGATTGAAGAGTTCCTAGATAACAGAACGCAGCATGTCATTCTCAATGGAGAGAAGTCTCCCGAAGTAAGAGTGATTTCCGGTGTGCCGCAGGGGAGTGTCATAGGACCGTTGCTATTCACAATATACGAGGCCTGTTCAGAAAGTAAGCTCCGATTGATTGCCAAATTGAAACCACAGTGAACATCAGAAATGTTTTACTTGTAACAATTAGCTACACCTTTCAGCTACTTCTCTACGTAGTCGCCGTTCTGACTTAGACTTTTGTCATAGCGTTGTACCAACTTTTCAATAGCCTCATCATAGAAGGCAGCCGCCAGTGCTTTCCGCCAATTCTCCACGCTGGCCTACACCTCGTTGTCTGTGTCAAAATGTTGTCTTCAAAGACAGCGGTTCATGTGAGCAGAGATGAAACTCAGGGGGAGACAATTGCGGACTGTATTGTGGGTAATCTCACATTTCCATTTGAAAACGATGCAGGAGCATCTTCATCGCCCCTGCAGAATGCGGCTGAGAATTGTCGTGAAGACGAGACAGCACGAGAGTTATGTAATGTTAGCTGCATAGCTTCAGGCGAAATTTCTCACCAGGCCCTCGTACTTGGCGGCAGACACTATTTTCTAGACATCTTTACGCACTCACTGCGAACTCAGAAATGAGAAGAGCGACGTGATGCTAACTGGGGTTATACTAGAGACACTACCCAACACATCTGTGCAAAGCTTTATCGGATTTTCATAGTCGTTTCCATTTCGCGACCGATCGGAGCTTACTTTCTGAACGCCCCTCGTACATAAATGACCTTGTGGATGACATCGGAAGTTCACTGAGGCTTTTTGCAGATGATGCTGTGCTGTATCGAGAGGTTGTAACAATGGAAAATTGTACTGAAATGCAGGAGGATCTGCAGCGAATTGACGCATGGTGCAGGGAATGGCAATTGAATCTCAATGTAGACAAGTGTAATGTGCTGCGAATACATAGAAAGATAGATCCCTTATCATTTGGCTACAAAACAGCAGGTCAGCTACTGGAAGCAGTTAATTCCATAAATTATCTGGGAGTACGCATTAGGAGTGATTTAAAATGGAATGATCATATAATGTTGATCGTCGGTGATGATAGATAAACTCCAGTGGAAGACTCTGCTGGAGAGACGCTCAGTAGCTCGGTACGGGCTTTCGTTGAAGTTTCGAGAACATACCTTCACCGAAGAGTCAAGCAGTATATTGCTCCCTCCTACGTATATTTCGCGAAGAGACCATTAGGATAAAATCAGAGAGATTAGAGGCCACACAGAAGCATACCGAAAATCCTTCTTTCCACGAACAATACGAGACTGGAATAGAAGGGAGAACCGATAGAGGTACTCAAGGTACCCTCCACCACACACCGTCAGGCTTGCGGAGTATGGATGTAGATGTAGATGTAGACTGTTGTCGTGCTGCAAAATCACTTTATCGTGCCTCTCGCTGTATTGCGGCCGTTTGTCTTTTAATGCTCTGCTGAGTCTCATTAATTGCGTTCGATAACGACCACCTGTGATTGTTTCACTTGGTTTTAACACCTCATAGTACACGACGCAGCGCTGGTCCCGCCAAATGCAAAGCATGATCTTGGAGCCGTGAATATTCGGTTTGCCCGTCGACGTGGATGCATGGCCGGGATATCCCCATGAGTTTTTGCGTTTAGGGTTATCATAATGAACCCATTTTCTGACACCGGTCACAGTGCGCTCGTTCAGCGTCTCTTGGTTTCATCTCACACGGGACCCTTCTTTCTGAATCATGCCCACAGCACTGAACGTTTTGAAATGGTTTTCTGTGTCACTCCCACTAATCGTGCCAATTCTTCTTGAGTTTGACGTGAGTCTACACTCAGCAATTTCTCCAATTCTGCATCTTCGAAAACATTCTCTCTTCCACCACTATGCCAGTCTACGACGTTAAAATCACCGTTCTTGAAGCGTTGAAACCACTCACGACACATTCTTTCGCCAATAGCGTCCTTACCATACGTGCTTGAGAGCATACGATGAGACAGCCGCTGTTTACTTCATATATAGCGCACTTGCTATAAGACTTGCTGCCTTTGCGTCGTCCTTGAGTCATTCCACATACGCTTCTTTTTGTTCACTTGTCGCATCTTGCGGCAACTCTACACGTTCACGAGTACCGTTAATAATATCTTCTAGTCCATATGAACGTAGCACCATAGAAATATGCCATTTCCATTTGGCCCAGTCGTCAGGTCCTTCAAGCTTATCAATGCTGACCTTATAGTCGCCGCTAGCAGTCATGTTTCTTTACAGACATACGCTCATTTCAAATATTGTTTTAGTTAAACTGTGTTGTTTGCCTTTACACGTGTATTGGGCCCATAACCTGATGAAAAATATTATTTAAAGGCAAGAAAACATTTTATTAGCTTTGTAATTACACCCTGGATAAGAAAAAAAAACACATTTATTGTAAGAAAATACACAGAAGTTACACACAAGCCAAGATTAAAGATATTGACAGCAGAGTCATGGAGCAGCACATAAATATAGACGTCAAGGAATTTTTTCTTTTCTTTTAACAGAAACAAACCAGTAACACCTCCCGCAAAAGACAAGAATTAGGCTCGTAAACTGACATTTTAAATCAAGAACAACTTTATGCCGCAGACACAAATCGACTAATGTTTGAATGAGGTTATGTTGACCGAGGTTCAAACTAACTGCCTGACGTCTGCGATATTTTTCTTTCGACCGCTGCTTACCGTTGTCAGCACCAATCGGCAAACGGCGGAAGCAAAGTTGTGCACTTTTTATTATCATTACATATTGGTATGGAGAAGCAGTAACAGTGATCACTCAATATCTGGCGCTTTCAACGCCCCGTATACACCCCACAAGACCTGGTAACAACACTGCATTCGAACAAACAGAAGCAATCTGGCCCCCATATCACTTGTCTCACGGTGCTAACCCAATGATTTACATGCCCGCATCAAGAGTGTACGTGTAGCAAGTTACATACACATCCAGCTATGTCTTCTGGGGCTATACGTTTTCGGTCAGCCAGTTTATTTGAGATGAATCGCTTAGCCCATCAAGCCGTATTCCATCCACCGCAAATCCTATGACGGCTTGCCGAGTTTTTATGCATATGCAGCGTTAAAGCATTTACAGCATTAAAGAGTGGTTACGATGTCTTATTTGCCTTTAAACTTAAAGAGACAAATAAAAGTACCACATCGGTCCCGGTACTGCGGTACCCGCAGATGTAGCCGAGTACGTAACACCTGGTTCTATCCCCCTGAAGACTGACGTAGTATGGATTGGTTAGCTGGACTGCACACGTGCCTCATATCTCATGTATGCGTAAGTGGACTGCTACGGCGAGAGCACTTTGCATCTCCGTCGCCCATAAATACAGGAGCAAGAGTAACTGACGGTGGAATGTAACTGGCCAGTGCGTTTATTACTCTGATGGACGCTCATATACATTGCATGTACGCACTTCAGAGCTTAAGTCAAATTTTTAGGAGTTGTGTACAAGTGTTTTTCCTTTGTATCTATGGAAGTGTTGACTGCAAAAACTGTGTCCGAAAGACTGACGTTGAAAATGCTTCTTAGTGACACTTGCATTCGTCAACAAAGCTAACCAGACCGAGCCACATGGTCGTCACGTGCCTAGAATACGAGTAGTTACAGCCGCGTTGGGAACAGTGCGCGTTGTACGAAGGTGTGCTGAAAAAGAATGCATCCATTTTTTTATAGAAAAATCATTAAAACTGTTAAAAGCCAAGGAATGTTATTGACATACTGCAGGGTGGCCCATTCATCGTTACCGGGCCAGATATCTCACGAAATAAGCGTCAAACGGAAAAAGTACAAAGCCCGAAACTTGTCTAGCTTGAAGGCCGAAACCAAATGGCACTATGGTTGGCCCGCTAGATGGTACTGCCATAGGTCAAACGGATATCAACTGCGTTTTTTAAAATAGGAACCCCCATTCTTTATTACATACTCGTGCAGTACCATATGAATGTTTTAGTTGCACCACTTTTTTCGCTTTGTGATAGATGGCGCTGTAATAGTCACAAACATATGGCTCACAAATTTATACGAACAGTGGGTAACATGTAGGTTTTTAAATTAAAATACAGAACGTAGGTACGTTTGAACATTTTATTTCGGTTGTTACAATGCGATACATGTACCTTTGTGAACTTATCATTTCTGAGAACGCATGCTGTTACAGCGTGATTACCTGTAAATGCAACATTCATGCAATAAATGCTCAAAATGATGTCCGTCCACCGCAATGCATTTGGCAATACGTGTAACTACATTCCTCTCAACAGGGAGTAGTTCGCCTTCCGTAATGTTCGCACATGCATTGACAATGCGCTGACGCATGTTGTCAGGCGTTGTCGGTGGATCACGATAGCAAATATCATTCAACTTTCCCCACAGAAAGAAATCCAGGGACGTCAGATTCTGTGAAAGTGCGGGCCATAGTATGGTGCTTCGACGACCAATCCTCCTATCGTGAAGTATGCTATTCACTACCGCTTCAATCGCACGCGAGCTATGTGCCGGACATCCATCATGTTGGAAGTACATCGCATTCTGTCATGCAGTGAAACATCTTGTAGTAACATCGCTAGGACATTACGTAGGAAATGAGCATACATTTCACCACTTAGATTGCCATCGATAAAATGGGGGCTAATTATCCTTCCTCCCATAATACCGCACCATACATTAACACGCCAAGGTCGCTGATGTTCCACTTATCGCAACCATCGTGGATTTTCCGTTGCCCAATAGTGCATATTATGCCGGTTTTACGTTACCGTTGTTGGTGAATGACGCTTCGTCGCTAAATAGCACGCGTGCAAAAAATATGTCATTGTCCCGCCATTTCTCTTGTACACGACGTTCAAAGTCGTCGCCATGCAATTCCTGGTACATAGAAATATGGTACGGGTGCAATCGATGTTGATGCAGTATTCTCAACACCAACGTTTTTGATATTCCCGATTTTCGGCCAATTTGTCTGCTACTCATGTGTGGATTAGCCGCAGGTCGTGGTTGTTTCACATGTGGCTGAACACTTCCTGTTTACTTAAATTACGTAACTATCCGGCGAACGCTCCGGACACTTGGACGATGTCGTCCAGGATGCCGAGCAGCATACATAGCACACGCCCGTTGGGCATTTTGATCACAATAGCCTTACATCAACACGATATCGACCTTTTCCGCAATTGGTAAACGGCCCAATTTAAGACGGGTAATGTATAACGAAGCAAATACCTTCCGCACTGGCGGAATGTTACGTGATACCACGTACTTATACGTCTGTGACTATTACAGCGCCATCTATCACAAAGCGGAAAAAGTGGTCCAACTAAAACATTCATATTTCTTTACGTACTACACGAATATATAATAAAAATGGGGTTTCCTATTTTTAAAAAACGTGGTTGATATCCGTTTGACCTATGGCAGCGCCATCTAGCGGGCCAACCATAGCGCCTCTGGTTTCCCTCTTCAAGCTAGACAAGTTTCGTTCTTCGTAATTTTTTCGTTTGACGCTTGTTTCGTGAGATGTTCGGCTCGGTCACGATCATGGAGCAACCTGTATTTCTTTATTCTACATGTCAACTTACACTCCTGGAAATGGAAAAAGGAACACATTGACACCGGTGTGTCAGACCCACCATACTTGCTCCGGACACTGCGAGAGGGCTGTACAAGCAATGATCACACGCACGGCACAGCGGACACACCAGGAACCGCGGTGTTGGCCGTCGAATGGCGCTAGCTGCGCAGCATTTGTGCACCGCCGCCGTCAGTGTCAGCCAGTTTGCCGTGGCATACGGAGCTCCATCGCAGTCTTTAACACTGGTAGCATGCCGCGACAGCGTGGACGTGAACCGTATGTGCAGTTGACGGACTTTGAGCGAGGGCGTATAGTGGGCATGCGGGAGGCCGGGTAGACGTACCGCCGAATTGCTCAACACGTGGGGCGTGAGGTCTCCACAGTACATCGATGTTGTCGCCAGTGGTCGGCGGAAGGTGCACGTGCCCGTCGACCTGGGACCGGACCGCAGCGACGCACGGATGCACGCCAAGACCGTAGGATCCTATGCAGTGCCGTAGGGGACCGCACCGCCACTTCCCAGCAAATTAGGGACACTGTTGCTCCTGGGGTATCGGCGAGGACCATTCGCAACCGTCTCCATGAAGCTGGGCTACGGTCCCGCACACCGTTCGGCCGTCTTCCGCTCACGCCCCAACATCGTGCAGCCCGCCTCCAGTGGTGTCGCGACAGGCGTGAATGGAGGGACGAATGGAGACGTGTCGTCTTCAGCGATGAGAGCCGCTTCTGCTTTGGTGCCAATGATGGTCGTATTCGTGTTTGGCGCCGTGCAGGTGAGCGCCACAATCAGGACTGCATACGACCGAGGCACACAGGGCCAACACCCGACATCATGGTGTGGGGAGCGATCTCCTACACTGGCCGTACACCACTGGTGATCGTCGAGGGGACACTGAATAGTGCACGGTACATCCAAACCGTCATCGAACCCATCGTTCTACCATTCCTAGACCGGCAAGGGAACTTGGTGTTCCAACAGGACAATGCACGTCCGCATGTATCCCGTGCCACCCAACGTGCTCTAGAAGGTGTAAGTCAACTACCCTGGCCAGCAAGATCTCCGCATCTGTCCCCCATTGAGCATGTTTGGGACTGGATGAAACGTCGTCTCACGCGGTCTGCACGTCCAGCACGAACGCTGGTCCAACTGAGGCGCCAGGTGGAAATGGCATGGCAAGCCGTTCCACAGGACTACATCCAGCATCTCTACGATCGTCTCCATGGGAGAATAGCAGCCTGCATTGCTGCGAAAGGTGGATATACACTGTACTAGTGCCGACATTGTGCATGCTCTGTTGCCTTTGTCTATGTGCCTGTGGTTCTGTCAGTGTGATCATGTGATGTATCTGACCCCAGGAATGTGTCAATAAAGTTTCCCCTTCCTGGGACAATGAATTCACGGTGTTCTTATTTCAATTTCCAGGAGTGTATTTTCAGCACCTGCTTCAAATTGTAGCGTGTAATGTGGTTGTGTGTAAGGTTATCTTTGTCGTTGCCTGAGAAAATGCGTTCTCTAATCGAATTTCGAATTCGAAGAGTTCCGCCTACACACGGAACACACACTCCCCTCCAGCATCGCAGTGCCGGACTGCATCTCCAGCAACGCGAGCCTTGCGTTCACTGTCATCGAACATCCTCCACACAGTCACCACTTGGACCTGTCCGATATTCATCTGTTTCCATTTGAAAACACCTTCGAGGACTTCACTTCGACGGTGATGAAGCAGGCAGGGATGAGGTCGTACCCCGGCCAACAGATTCAAACGTGTTACAGAAACGGCATGAAAAAGGGTGTTTCGTTGGGAGCATTGCGTTCGTCGCCGAAGTGACTACTTTCAGAAATAAATACGAGGGTTATTCGGAAAGTAAGGAATGATTGGTAGCGAAATGGAAACTATAGTGAAAATCCGATGAAGTTTTGCACAGGTTTGTTCGACAGTGTCTCGAGTATGCCTGTCGATCGTGTTACATCGTTTTTTTTTTATTTTTAGTTCTGAGCACATAAAGATACCTATAACTACAGTGTCAATGAAGTACGAGAGCCTGGTGAGAAATTTCGCCTGAAGCTATGCAGCCAACATTACATAACTGTCGTGCGTGTTCTTCTTCAAGAGAATTCCCAGCCACATTCTGCAGGGGCAATGAAGATGCTCCTGCATCGTTTTCAATGGGAAATGTTTGATTACCCACAGTACAGCCCGTAATTGTCTCCCTCTGAGCTTCATCTCTGCTCACATGAACCGCTGGCTATGAAGAAAACATTTTGGCACAGGTAACGAGCTGTAGGCCAGCGTAGAGAATTGGCGGAAAGCCCTGGCGGTTGCCTTCTATTACGAAGGTATTGGAAAGCTGGTACAACGCTACGACGAACGTCTAAGTCGGATCGGCTACTATGGAAATAAGTAGCTGGAGCTCGTAGCTAACTGTTGCAGCCGGCCAGGGTGGCCGAGCGGCTCTAGGCGCTGCAGTCTGGAACCGCGCGACCGCTACGTTCGCAGGTTCGAATCCTGCCTCGTGCATGGATGTGTGTGATGTCCTTAGGTTAGTTAGGTTTAAGTAGTTCTAAGTTCTAGGGGGCTGATGACCTCAGAAGTTAAGTCCCATAGTGCTCAGAGCCATTTGAACCATTTAACTGTTGCAAAGAAACAGTTTTTATTTTCACTGTTGTTTCCATTTTGCTACCTATCGTTCCTTACTTTCCGAATAGCCCTCCTATATAGGCACGAAGAATGAACTGTGCAAAGTGTAGAATTTTGATAATCTTCGTTTTTATTCAAAAATCGTAAAGAGCTTTGCAGCATAAATTTGGAGGCACTAGTTGTCAACAAGTGCTTGAACATCGCAGTGCTAGCATAGACAGTAATCTCAGGGGGCCCCTCACCGCCGTTTAGAGAATAAAATACGAGCTTATCGAGTGCCTGACTAGATTCGCGACTTTATTCGAGACAACTTTGCAGAGAGAACACAATGCTGCTACTGACGTAACAAAATCGACAAACCTAACGATAATATCAGGAGCACGCCGAAGAATGTGAGAGGACAGTTACTGTAAACAGGCTATATAAATGATCTAAATGAAAATGGCGGAAGCTCCATAAGGCTGTTCGCAGACAATAAATGTAACAGATAGCGCGTTCACAGGAAAACAATTCGATTACCAGTGATGACAAATTGCTGGAAACAACTTTTAGCGCCGCGCGGGATTAGCCGAGCGGTCTATGGCGCTGCAGTCATGGACTGTGCGGCTGGTCCCGGAGGAGGTTCGAGTCCTCCCTCGGGCATGGGTGTGTGTGTTTGTCCTTAGGATAATTTAGGTTAAGTAGTGTGGAAGCGTAGGGACTGATGACCTTAGCAGTTAAGTCCCATAAGATTTCACACACATTTGAACCGTTTTTTGAACAACTTTTACCGTAAATATCTATGGGTAATGATCCGCAGAGACCTTAAATGGAGTGACCGCCTAAAGCAAATAGCAGGAAAAGCAGATGCCAGGCTGAGATCCATAGGAAGAATCTTAGGGAAATGTAACTCATCCACGAAAGAAGGGACATAATGCGCTTCTTCGACCTATTGTGGAGTACTGCCCATCAGTCGGGGACCCTTATCATGTAGAACAGATAGAAGAGGTGGAGAAGATCCGACGAAGAGCGGGGGGTTTCGTCATGGGATCTTTTAGTCGGCGCAGAGATTCTAGAAGATTTACAGTGGCAGACGCTACAAGAGACGCATGTTTCATGAAGGAGAAATTTCCTTTCGAAATTTCGAGAGAGGACGCTTCGGGAAGAGTAGGACAATATTATTTCCCGCGACACACCTACGGGCGACTTGCGAAGCATTGATATAGATGCAAGTTTAATTTTATATTGTTAACTTCAGTATGAGAGATGTTATTTATAGCATTTCTAGACTCAGAGGAAGCTTTTGACAATGTTGACTGGAATAAAATATATGGGGCGAAAGGGTATTTACAACTTGTACAGAAACCAGACGGTGTTTATAAGAGTCGAGGGGCATGAAAGGGAAGCAGTGCCCGAGAAGGGACGGTTGTAGCCGATCCCCGATGTTATTCGATCTGTATACTGAGCAAGAAGTAAAGAAACAATAGAAAAATTTGGGGTATGAATTAAGGTTCAAGCGTAAGAAATAAAAAATTTGAGGTTTGCTGATGAGATTGTAATTCGATCTGAGACAGTAACGAACTCGGAAGAGCATTTGAATGGAATGGACAGCGTCTTGAAAGGAGGGTATTAGATGAACATCAACAAAAGCAAGTCGAGTGTAATGGAATGTAGTCGACTTAGCCGGCCGCAGTAGCCGAGCGGCTCTAGGCGCTTCAGTTTGGAACAGCGCGACGGCAACGGTCGCAGGTTCGAATCCTGCCTCGGGCATGGATGTGTGTGATGTCCTTAAGTTAGTCAGGTTTAAGTAGTTCTACATTCTAGGGGACTGATGACCTCAGATGTTAAGTCCCATAGTCCTCAGAGCCATTTTTTTTAGTCGACTTAGGTGATGCCGAGGGAACTACAATAGCAAATGAGACATTTAAAGTAGTAGATGAGTTTTGCTGTTTAAGCCGTAAAGTAACGAATGGTGGGAGGAGTAGAGAGAATATAAGATGTATACTGGCAATGACAAGAAAAGAATTTCTCAAGATGTGAAATTTGTTGACATCGAGTATTGATTCAAGTGTGAAGAACGCTTTTCTGAAAGTATTTGTCTGGAGTGGATGTGAAATATGGACGATAAGAAGTTTAGACAAGAAGACAATAGAAGGTTTTGAAAGGTAGTGCTACAGCAGAATGTTCAAGATTAGTCGAGTAAATCACGTAATTAATAAGGAAGTACTGTACAGAATATTGGGGGGAAAAATTAGTGACACAACCTGTCTGGAAGAAGGGATCGGTTGGTAAGACAAAATCTGAGACATTAAGGGATCACCAAGTTAGTACCGAATGGAAGCGTGGTGGGTAAAAATCGTAGAGGGGGACCAAGAGATCAATACAGTAAGCACATTCAAAAGAATGTAAGTTGCAGTAGTTACTCGGAGATGAAGAGGCTTGCGCAGAATATAATAGTATGGAAAGCTGCATCAAACCAGTCCTCGGACTGAAGGCCACAACAACAACAACAACAACAACACTGCTAAGTTACGGCATTGAGCTGCGCATAAATGAAATGTACGTCTCTGATTTCTTACTACACCTCAGAGGACTCGTTCTGCGGGAACCATGAAGTATGACTGATGTAATGCAGCGTACAGTTCCACCGCCCGACACAGCACGTGTAACAGTCACTGTATGAACTCTCGGAAAGTGTTATAGGGATTTACCGCAGAGACAATTCACGTCCAGCTTCAAACAGCGACGATATCATGTCGACATCGCGCTAATCACGCGCTTTTGTCCGCGCAAGGAAGTGAAACTAACACAGCGGTACTTCATTGTGGCAGGTTGGCACCACTGCGGATGCAATCACCGCTTCGCACGCTTTATTAGCCATTCAGTCAGCGGCATTCAGCAAAAGCGTCGCCCATTCACCTGTCCGCGATCGCATTACCCGCTGGGGTACAAATACCTCCCCTGATGATTTCTCGCTTAGCGGAAAGTGGAGCCAGCAACTGTTTCGGTTTGAATCAAGTTAACTCCCACACCTTCTTTAAACAATCGAACTACAATTCGAAAGAGTAGTTTCAAAGGTGTGACCACTTCACAAACGAGTTAACGTGCTAAATATTTAACGTTAAGCAAGTAATACCTTTACGGTTAAAGACGAGAAGTCATAGTAGAGTTGGTTTTATTAGTTTCGAGTTATTCAACCCTATATTAATGAATCAATAAAAACCAGAATGAGATTTTCACTCTGCAGCGGAGTGTGCGCTGATATGAAACTTCCTGGGAGATTAAAACTGCGTGCCCGACCGAGACTCGAACTCAGGATCTTTGCCTTTCGCGGGCAAGTGCTCTACCATCTGAGCTACCGAAGCACGACTCACGTCCGGTCCTCACAGCTTTACGAGTTCGAGTATCGGTCGGGCACACAGTTTTAAACTGCCAGGAAGTTTCATATCAGCGCACACCCCGCTGCAGAGTGAAAATCTCATTTCGGAAACATCCCCCAGGCTGTGGGTAAGCCATGTCTTCGCGGTATTATCCTTTTTTTCAGGAGTGCTTGTTCTGCAAGGTTTGCAGGAGAGCTTCTGTAAAGTTTGGAAGGTAGGAGGAGATACTGGCAGAAGTAAAGCTGTGAGGACCGGGCGTGAGTCGTGCTTCGGTACCTTAGTTGGCCTTTGGCTGCGGTGAGGACGCGCTGTTTGTGTTCCTGCCGCGGAGCGAGCGCTCGTGTTGTTTACATCGTACTCGGCCGTTTCGCGCGTGTCGTACTCAGCATATACGAGATCACTAAGGCGCACCAATACAGAAAATTGACGCTCAAATTTACGTTCCGCAACGAATTTTCACGGCCCAAAGCACTGGAAGTCGAACGATTTCTACGAGAAGAAGTTAAAATCCCGGCGACAGACATTCTCGGCATTCACTTGTCCATTGTGAGTAGTATCGTATATGTCAAGATCATCAACGACGCAACATGTGAACGAATCCTTCGGGACACGAAACAGGGCCTCCGTTTCTGCCATGCTGATGGCATTGTGGGGACTGTGCACGTGGATTATTCTGGCATGGGACTCCGCACGATCAGACTTTTCGAACTTCCTTTCGAACTTCCATTCGAACTACCGGCGGAGGACGTCGTGACAGCGCTGCGCCCCTACGGCACGGTTTATGATCATATTGCGGAAAAATGGACGCAATTCCAGACATATCCTGTGCTGAACGGAGTCCGCCTGGTCAGAATATAACTTAAAAGACATGTACCTTCATATCTGAATATCGGTGGCTGTCGTGCCATCGTCATCTACGATGGGCAACCGAAGACCTGCTCTGGTTGTGGGAAGGAGGGACACCTCAGATCCGAATGTATCCAACGTCGAATCACTCAACTGCCGCCGGCTGGCGCGGACCCGCCATCGCAGCCAACGCTGCTTCCTGTGACTTATGCAGCAGCCCTCACGACAGCTACCACTTCACCACGACAGCCGACATCCACTGTTGGGTCGCGGCTCCATCCTCCAATACAGGGCGATGATGACACACCCGTTCCACGAGCTACGGATTCAACTCCGATGCCGCCGCCCCCGTCGACGGATAACAACATGCATGACGATAGCATGGCCGTAGACTCGCTTATTGTGCCTACGGCTGCCTTTGTGCCGGAACGTCGTGAATCTTTGCCATCGTCTGACACAGAAGGACACACCAGGAAGCAACGCTCTCCGAAGCGACGGAAGCGGAGGCGTAGAGCAACTTCCGAACGGGATGCGACACAGCCTCCAGAGGACGACGACTCCACATTCAATGACGACGCTACCACAGAGGCAGCCGCGATTTGCTGCAGTGTGGCACCACCGACCGGAACTGAGGCCAAACCACTTATATCTACAGTGGCAAAATCGGATGCCGATATACAGGACAGATGCTGCCCACCACCTTCTGGAATGCAAGCACCTATGCCGTGTCCTGAGGAAGCTAGGGAAGCCGATCTAGCTTTGAGTTCCCCGACGTGGGCGGATGACCACGACGACGACGGAACCAAGCAAGTTACGCCAACAGGGCCCACGCCATTGGCGCCGGCTCTCTAGAAAGGACTGCAGGTGAGGTTTGGGGGGATGCGGAGGCGTCAATACAGTCAGAAGCGTCATAGGTAACTCCAGTCTTAATGGATAACTTAACACCTGCGGTTCGGCAACAAGTTTATCGTATCGCCACGCTTAACCTCAACACGATACGAACGGCAGTGAAGATCCAGTTGCTGCGTGAGATGCTTCGTTCTTCGGATGTTGACATTGCCCTGTTGCAAGAAGTGTATATAGTGGCCCTCCCCGTTTTCTACGGTTATGTGACATATGTGTCACCGACGTACCGAAACGGCAGCGCTACGGCAATACTAGTGCGCGACGGAATTGCCATCGAAGAAGTGACTTACCTTCCGTCAGGAAGGGGCTGGCGATCACAGCACTGGGACCGCGCATCATTAACATTTACGCTCCGTCAGGCACTGACCAACGCCGCGAACGATCGCTGTTCTACTCGGAGGATATCGCCCCCTTCTTTATCAGTCGCTTCGATCAATATACCTTCAGCAGCGACTTTAACTGTGTGCTCCACCCGAAAGACCAAGTCCCACATTTCTCGACTTGTCAAAAACTTCGGCTCCTGTTTCGAGATCTGCTTCTCACCGACACGTGGGAGACAGTGCACGGTGACCGTCCTGGGCCGACATACCTTACTAGTCACTCAGCCAGTCGCGTAGACCGCATTTATGTCTCACAAGCTCTAGAGCCGGGAGTATTGGACTCCGAACGTTGGCCGCTTGCCTTCTCCGATCATAGCGCTTTCATATGCACACTCACTCTACAACAGCAGCGGATATGGCGCAGCCGAGGACCCTGGAAGCTGAATGTGGCACATCTTCAAGCCCCGGAATGCCGTCAAATTATCGCCAACACATAGCTGGATTGCGAACGTTGTCTTCCCCGATACCCTTCGACTCTAGCATGGTGGGTGGACTGTGCAAAACCAGCGTTTCGGCGTGTGCTAACACAATTCGGAAAAGATATCGCAGCTTGGCATCGTCACACATTGGACTTTTATTACACGATGCTTCGCGAACTCGACAGCCAACCACCATCTCCAAACCGACAAATGAAAGCCGCCGAATTAAAGGTAAAATATTGTCCCTTACGAGGAAACGTTTGGAGGGGGTCGTAGTGCGATCGCGACGTCAAGACCGAGCGGAAGGAGAAAACCCGTCTATGCATCACATCGCGCTCGACAGCCGCCGACGCCGGCAGCAGCTGATCACGGAGCTCGTATTGCCAGGTGGTAGGGTCGTAATGACTCAGGCGGCGGTTACAGAAGCCTTTGCAGATCGCTATCACCGGTTTTACGACGAGGTGAATACAGAGGACGAGGAAGCGGACGATCGCGACATACTGCAGCACGTGTCGCACACCCTCGACAATGCAGCAGGGGCGACGCTGTTAGGTGGAATTGCACTGGACGACATCGAAGACGCGCTTAACAAGGGAGCACTCAACAAATCTCCCGGGCCAGACGGATAACCGCTCGAGTTTTATCGGACTTTCCGCGATCTAATGATGCCCCGATGGATCATCATGTACCAAGAACTGACGACCCCCGGCTCCCACGTGCCACCTGCATTCGTGGAAGGTCTCCTTATACCGATACACAAGCCTTCCAGACGTCGGACTGTCAAGAATTACAGGCCAATTACAATGCTAAACTCGGACTATAAAATCTTTGCCCGACTACTCGCCAGCCGCATAAAGAAGGTTCTGCCCCTACTCCTCTCAATGGAGCAAACGACACAGGGCGGAGTGACCAACATGCAAACGGCAACCAGCGAATGCAGGGATTTAATAGCCATCGCCACATCCTGTCGCCTTCGAGCTGCTCTGATCTCCATTGATTTCGACCACGCCTTCGATAGAGTTCACCACAAGTTCCTTCTGTCCGTTATGGCCCGCATGGGCTTCCCGCCTGACTTTCTCGACATCTTTCAGCGCCTTTTCCGTGGAGCTGCATCCCGTGTATTGGTGAATGGACGGATTGCGGGTCCCTTTCCGATCCGACGGTCCGTTCGCCAAGGATGCCCACTCTCCATGATCCTTTACGCGATTGCACTCGAACCACTTTTCGGAGGGTTGAAAAACAGGCTCTTGGGCATGTCATTGAGGGATCACACCTTTCACCGCAGGATATATGCTGATGACATTCTATTGCTTGTCCGATCTGGTGACGAGGTACGCTCGGTGATACAATGGATCAATCGCTATGGTTTGGCAGCGGGCAGCCTCATGAATGTGGCCAAGTCGGCAGCGATGCCCATTGGGAGAGGTCTACAGGAGGACGCTTTAGGCCCACTCCCCGTAGTTAACAAGATCCGGTTCTTGGGCATAACATTTACACAGGATGTGCGCCGCACGGCTGCCATGAACTTATGCTCGATTACTACAGGCAATACGCACAGAAGTTGGCCGGAACTTACTTCGACAGATGGACCTCCTACAGCGTATGGAATACCTCAACCTTCACGTGGCGATTAAGATGATCCACATGGCCCAGGTCCTACCGATATCGACAGCGATGGCACACAGACTGCAAGCAGCGTTTGGGTATTACCTTACCGCCGGACACCTATTCAAAGTCCGCTACGAAACACTCACCCTCCCACCGCGGGATGGCGGACTGGGACTTATAAATGTACGAGCGAGGGCTACAGCGTTATACTTGTGCACAATGATGAAATTGTGGACCCATAAAGATGCTTCCCTTACGGGACGTCTGTTAGAGGAACTGCTGCCGGCGTCTCTTCTGCCACCTGTCACGGTTGCGCACATTACACCCTCACTCTCGCACCTCTCGGCATTTATTCTTGAGTATAGTTACGTGCAACCAGACCTTCCCAACACTCGCACTCCCAAGGCGAGAGACGTTTACAGACTGCTGCTAAGGCCCATCCCTCGCGATGTGATTGAGAGGAAGAGCCCTACGACACTATGGCCTGCAGTGTGTAGAGCGGTCCAGAAGTCGTTCCTCCCCACGCGGGTACGAGCCGCGTGGTACCAGGTGGTGAACGGGAAGGTTATAACACGACGAAGGCTGCACGCTATTGGCATGACGGACTCCCCCCTTCGCCCACGTTGCCACCTCGTGGATACTGACGAACACCGTTTAACATGTGGATCGGCGTTAGCGGTAAGGCTGCTAGTGCAGAAGATCCTCGCCTGCTACCTACCTATCGCGCCTCGCACAATTGAGCCGCGGCTCCTCCTTTGTCCAGAGGATACTTATTTCCCACCTGCGAAGACTCACGATCTCACATGGTTTAAAGGCATGTCCATATATTACCTCTTTCGAGATGATGAGAAGATGGTGCTTGATTACTGGCAATTTCTCCAGGACAGTCATGGCACACTTGAGTGTACACCCCGATACCGACAACTATTTGCGAACTATTTGCGCAGTGTCTTCGATAACCCCCCACGCAGTTGGGGAGTACCGGGCAGAGAATGACCGCCGACATGGAGCTCCACATGTTGCGAAATGTTGTACCAATTTGGAACATAGAATCTGTACGCAGATAGGCCATGCACATGGAGTGGCGTGCGGGATTTGGTTACTTATTTCTTTCTTTATTATCTATCATCACACTATTAGTTTCAAATTCTATTTCATAGTTTAGAAGGAACTCTTGTTCTATTGTTGCTACGGATGTACATTCTAATTTTGTTTGTCGTAACTGAAAGACGTCTTTTGCCATATATAACAAAAAAAAAAAAGGTTGGCAGAGAAAATAATTTACAACTACCAAAATTAAAAAATTTAAAAAAATAAAATAACAAATAAAAAACACAAAAAGTTACCCGAGAGCGCTAATGCGCTAAAGAAAAAATATAAAAAAATAAAAAATAAAAGTTGGTAGAGCACTTGCCCGCAGAAGGCAAAGGTCCCGAGTTCAAGTCTCGGTCAAAATAAAAAAAATAAAAAAGGATGGTAGAGCACTTGCCCGCGGAAGGCGAAGGTCCCGAGTTCAAGTCTCGGTCAAAATAAAAAAAAAAAAAAGATGATAGAGCACTTGCCCGTGAAAGGCAAAGGTCCGGAGTGCGAGTCTCGGTCGGGCACACAGTTTTAATCTGCCAGGAAGTTTCAATAAAAACCATTTTATCGTGATTATCGCCAGAATGAGGCTTAGAGTCACCACCGATAATCTGTAATATCTGAGCTTGCCGCAGGTCTCGACTCTGAAATTTTTAGCTTGTATATGTGAAACCCTAGTAATTCAAGAATTTCAATGTGAAACCCTTTGTCAGTATTGTGTCACAAGGAAGTGGATATATAGAAGAACACTATCTCTTCAAAGAGAATCCGGACACTTATTAGTAGAAATTAACGTAAGGTGTATCAATCATTCGCTGTCATGACGCCGTGAACTCCGCTGCGTACACCTTCAATCAGATGTGTGAATGGCTGTAGAGGAATTGTAGGCCATTCTTCCTCGTCAGCCGAAGCCAGAGAAGATAACAAGGTTGTGCACTGGGGTTTGAAGCGAAGTCAACGTTTAACACCACAAAAACGTGCCTCATAGCTATCACTTTACTTACACTGAAGTGGTACATGCATGAGTATTCATATAAATTGAAGAATTGAAGAAGTACCATGAGGATTTATCCACTGGCAAAAGATTCCGGAATATTACCCAGTTCGGATCTCCGGGAGGGGACTGCCAAGGGGACGATTATCGTGGGAAAAATATTTAATAATCAACGAAGGGATATCGTTCTACGAGTCGGGGTGTGGAATGTCAGGAGTTTAAACGTGGAAGGGAAACTAGAAAATCTGAAAAGGGAAATACAAAGTCTCAATCTACGGGTTCAGTCAAGTAAAGTGGGAAAAAGACAAAGATTTATGGTCAGATGAGTATAGGGTAATATTGACAGCAGCAGAAAATGGTATAACTGGAGTTGGATTCGTTATAAATAGGAAAGTAGCGCAGAGATTGTGTTACTGTGAACAGTTCAGTTAGAGGGCTACTCTTATCAGAATCGATAACAAACCAACACCGAAAACGATAGTTCAGGTATGCATGCCGACGTCGCACACTGAAAATGAAGAGAGAGAAAAAGTATATGAGGATATTGAAAGGGTAATACAGTATGTAAAGGGGGATGAAAATCTAATAGTCGTGGGGAACTTGAATGCAGCTACAGGGGAAGGAGTAGAAGAAAAGGCTGGAGGAAGATATGGGCTTGGGACAAGGAATGAGAGAGGAGGAAGACTAAATGAGTTCTGTAACAAGTTTCAGCTAGTAATAGCGAATACCCTGTTCAAGAATCACAAGAGGAGGAGGTATACTTGGAAATGGCCGGGTGATACTGGAAGATTTCAGTTAGATTACATCACGGACAGACAGGGGCTCCGAAACCAGATACTGGATGGTAAGGTGCAACGAAGAGCAGATATAGACTCAGATCACAATATAGTGGTGATGAAGAGTAGACTAAAGTTTAAGACATTAGTCAGGAAGAATCAATACGCAAAGAAGTGGGATACGGAAGCACTAAGGAGTGGCGATATATGGTTGAAGTTGTCTAAAGCTATAGATACAGCAATAAGGAATAGCTTAGTAGGCAGTACAGTTGAAGAGAAATGGACATTTCTAAAAAGAGTCATCACACAAGTTGGGAAAGAAAACATAGATACAAAGAAAGTAACTGCGAAGAAACCATGGCTAACAGAAGAAATGCTTCAATTGATCGATGAAAGGAGGAAGTACCAAAATGTTCCGGGAAACTCAGGATTACAGAAATACAAGTCGCTGAGGAATGAAATAAATAGGAAGTGCAGGAGAGCTAAGACGTAATGGCTGCAGGAAAAATGTGAAGACATCGAAAAAGGAATAATTCTCGGAAGGACAGACTCAGCAAACAGGAAAATAAAAACAACCATCGGTGAGATTAAAGGCAATGGTGATAACATTAAGAGTGCAACGGGAATTCCAGTGTTAAATGCAGAGCACAGAGCGGATATATGGAAAGAATACATTAAAATCCCCTATGAGGTGGAAGATTTGTCCGATTTATAGAAGAAGCAACAGGAGTCGATTTGAAAGAGATAGGAGATCCAGTAATAGAATCAGAGATTAAAAGAGCTTTGGAGAACTTAAGATCAAATACGGCAAACGGAATAGATAACATTCCACCAGAATTTCTAAAATCATTGGGAGAAGTGCAAAGAAAAGGATTATTCATGTTGGTGTGCAGAATGTATGAGCCTGGCGACATATCATCTGACTTTCGGTACAGCATCATCTACACATTTCCGAAGATGCACGAGCTGACAAGTGCGAAAATCATCGCACAATCAGCTTAACAGCTCATGCATCCCAGATGCTTATAAGAATAATATGCAGAAGAATGTAAAAGAAAATTGAGGATGCGCTAGATGACGATCAGTTTGGCTTTAGGAAAAATAAAGGCACGGGAAAGGCAGTTCTGACCTGCGGTTAATAATGAAAGGAAGACTAAAGAAAAATCAAGGATTTGTCGACCTGGAGCCGGTCAGTGTGGCCGAGCGGTTCTAGGCGCTTCAGTCTGGAACCGTGCGACCGCTACGGTTGCAGGTTCGAATCCTGCCTTGGGCATGGATGTGTGTGATGTCCTTAGGTTAGTTATGTTTAAGTAGTTCTAAGTTATAGGGAACTGATGACCTCAGATGTTAAGTCCTATAGTACTCAGAGCCATTTGAAACATTTATGTCGACCTGGAAAACGCGTTCGACAATGTAAAATCGTGCAAGATTGGTGTCCGAAATACTGAAAAAAGTAAGGGTAAGCTATAGGGAGAGACGGGTCATATACAATATGTACAACAGCCAAGAGGGAATAATAAGAGTGGACGATCAAGAACGAAGTGCTCGTATTAAGAAGGGTGTCAGACAAGGCTGTAGCCTTTCGCCCCTACTCTTCAATCTGTACATCGAGGAAACAATGATGGAAATTAAAGAAAGGTTCAGGAGAGCAATTAAAATTGAAGGTGAAAGGGTATCAGTGATACGATTCGCTGACGACTTTGCTATCTTGAGTGTAAATGAAGAAGTATTACATGATCTGCTGAACGAATTGAACAGTCTAATTAGTATGGAATGAGAGTAACTCGAAGAATGTCGAAGGTAATGAGAAGTAGCAGCAATGAGAACAGCGAGAAACTTAACGTCAGGATTGATGGTCAAAAAGTAGATGAAGGTAATGAATTCTGCTACGTAGGCAGTAAAATAACCAGTGACGGACGGAGCAAGGAGGACATCAAAAGCAGACTAACGATTCCAAAAAGAGCATTCCTGGCCAAGAGAAGTCTACTAATATCAAATATCGGCCTTAATTTGAGGAAGATATTTCTGAGAATGTACGTCTGAAGCACAGTCTGTGGAGGGTCGTAGACGTCTAAACATTCAGGGCCAGCGGTAGTTTCACTGTCGAACCTCTTTCGGTAGATGCTCGCGACAATGGCAGTGAGCCGTAGTAAAGTTAGCTTTGAAAAGTGCGCCACAGCGCGTAGCGTGAAGCAATCGCCCTCCGTTTTCTGGCGGTGGTGCCGTTGTCGCAATTGAAGGCTTCGGTGTCTCCCTCTAGCGGGAAAGGGGAAAAGGGGGCTATTCGCGTGGGTTTAAGAAGTGACTACATGGACTCTCGTGGAGAGTTGGCAGTCGGGGCATCAAGAAGCGACTTCTCTGCCGGTGCTAGAGGGACAGCACGCAGACCGCGGCTTCAGCGTAAGCGACGCGAGCAGCATTTTAAAACTTTCGGAATGATCCCTTCTTCTAGTCAGGTTGTACCACAAACTCCTCTTTTCCCCAATCCTATTCAATACCTCCTCATTCGTTATGTGATCTACCCATCTAATCTTCAGCATTCTTCTGTAGCACCACATTTCGAAAGCTTCTATTCTTGTCCAAACTATTTATCTTCCACGTTTCACTTCCATACATGGCTACACTCCATACAAATACTTCCAGAAACGGCTTCCTGACACTTAAATCTATACTCGATGTTAACAAATTTCTCTTCTTCAGAAACGCTATCCTTGCCATTGCCAGTCTACATTTTATATCCTCTCTACTTCGACCATCATCAGTTATTTTGCTCCACAATTAGTAGAACTACTTTACTACTTTAAGTGTCTCATTTCCTAATCTAATTCCCTCAGCATAATCCGACAACATTCCGTTATCCTAGTTTTGCTTTTGTTGATGTTCGTCTTATATCGCCGGTCGGTGTGGCCGTGCGGTTCTAGGCGCTTCAGTCTGGAACCGCGTGACCGCTACGGCCGCAGGTTCGAATCCTGCCTCGGGCATGGATGTGTGTGACGTCCTTAGGTTGGTTAGGTTTAAGTAGTTCTAAATTCTAGGGGACTGATGACCACAGATGTTAAGTCCCCTCGTGCTCAGAGCCATTTGAGCCACCTTATATCCTCCTTTCAAGAAACTATCCATTCCGTTCAACTGCACTTCCAAGTTCTTAGCTGTCTCTGACAGAATTACAATGTATTCGCCGAACCTCAAAGTTTTTATTTCTTCTCCATGGATTTTAATACCTACTCCGAATTTTTCTTTTGTTTCCTTTACTGCTTGCTCAATATACAGATTGAATAACATCGGGGAGAGCAACAACCCTGTCTCACTCCTTCCCAACCGCTGCTTCCCTTTCTTGTCTCTCGACTCTTATAACTGCCATCTGGATTCTGCACAAATTGTAAATAGCCTTTCGCTCCCAGTGTTTTACCTTTGCCACCTTCAGAATTTGAAAAAGAATTTTAATGTCAGCATTATTAAAAGCTTTCTCTAAGTATACAAATTCTAGAAACTTATGTTTGCCTTTCCTTAATCATTCTTCTAAGATAAGTCGTAGGGTCATTTTTGCCTCACGTGTTCCCACATTTCTACGGAATCCAAACTGATCTTCCCCGAAGTCGGCTTCTACTAGTTCTTCCATTCGTCTCTAAAG
Source organism: Schistocerca serialis cubense (assembly GCF_023864345.2). Taxonomy (NCBI): domain Eukaryota; kingdom Metazoa; phylum Arthropoda; class Insecta; order Orthoptera; family Acrididae; genus Schistocerca; species Schistocerca serialis. Next base: position 214,630,144 of record NC_064647.1, on the reverse strand, counting down.
AATTCACGTTAATATTTTGCAGCCGTGACTTCTTGAACTGATAGTTCGGTAGTTTTCACACCTGTCAACGCCTGCTTTTTTGGGATTGGAATTATTATATTCTTCTTGAAGTCTGAGGGTATTTCGCCTGTCTCATACATCTTACTCACCAGATGGTAGAGTTTTGTCAGGACTGGCTCTCCCAAGGCTGTCAGTAGTTCTAATGGAATGTTGTCTACTCCCGGGGCCTTATTTCGACTCAGGTACTTCATTGCTCTGTCTAACTCTTCAAGAAGTATCATATCTCCCATTTCATCTTCATCTACATACTCTTCCATTTCCATAATATTGTCCTCAAGTACATCGCCTTTGTATAGACCATCTATATACTCCTTCCACCTTTTTGCTTTCCTTTCTTTGCTTATAACTGGCTTTCCAACTGAGCTCTTGATATTCATACAAGTGGTTCTCTTTTCTCCAAAGGTCTCTTTAATTTTCCTATAGGCAGTATCTATCTTACCCCTAGTGAGATAAGCCTCTACATCCTTACATTTGTCCTCTAGCCATCCCTGCTTAGCCATTTTGCACTTCCAGTCGATCTAATTTTTTAGACGTTTGTATTCCTTTTTGCCTGCTTCATTTCCTGCATTTTTATATTTTCTCCTTTCATCAGTTAAATTCAATATTTCTTCTGTTATCTAAGGATTTCTACGATTGATATCTCCCGCCAAATTCAACGAGTTTTTTACAACCGTCCTCTGCAATGCTCAGCGCTCCCTGTCAATTATGGTGTCTGCCTTGTCTTAGTTCCACTGGAGTTGTCCGCGTTTCTACTTCACACAACAGTCAATTTCGGCATTTGTCGAAATGAAACATCCCTGACAGATTAGTTACTTAGCTGACACCCCATTACTCGTCAGTGAGCTCTCTTGAACAACCAGTTCTACCATTACTGCCTGATTCCTTTATTCCGACGGGTTTACTACTCGTGTCGTCTAATGTTCATGGCCGCAGTACAAATTGGCGTCCAGATACTCTGGATCAGATGATGTACATTCTTAGTTAAGGCAGTTGTAAAGAAGCCTCATCCGTTTTATGAACCACGTCGCTATCACTGCAGAAGACTGCCCTTTACCACTACGCGTACCCGCTGTAGCGACCGATACGATAAGCAGTGCTGTGTACGTGTAGTGACAGCTAGCGTGGTGGGAAAAATCAGTCTGCAAAATCCCGTCGCCTCCGGTCGTGTACACTAATCCCGGCTGAACGCGGACCGATGCGCCCGTCAGATAGGCAACACGCGCAACCGCTGTTTCCTCGTCAATTACGATGCCGTGGCGTGATTTCAACTTCCCACCCCCTCTTGGCGCACAAACACCGCTCTATGTATCCCTGCCCTGGTGGGTAGGGGGGGGGGGGGGTTGGGGGTGGCATCCCCGTAGCCTGATTAAGCGGCGGTTGCCACGGGATGGGCGAGGGAAGTAGAATGGAGATGTAAACGGTATTGGTTTCATTGGCTTTTGGTAACACGTTGCGGTCGATATTGCGAGGTAATGGTAGATGAATTGCTTCACCTTCAGTAAATACACAGAAAATCACACAGCTTGATTACTGTCAAGGCATACGTTTTAAATTTACATCTAAAAATTTGGTACTCCAGTAGCTACCATACGGTGGTTGGCAGAGTGTACCTTGTACAGTTCCTTGTAATTCCCTTTCCTGTTCTACTGGAAAATCCATCGAATGAAATATGAAAGTCTATATGCTTCCACACGAGTTTGATTTCTAAATGGCTCTGAACACTATGGGACTTAACATCTGAGGTCATCAGTCCCCTAGAACTTAGAACTGCTTAAACCCAACTAACCTAAGGACATCACACACATCCATACCCGAGGCAGGACTCGATCCTGCGACCGTAGGGGCTGCGCGGTTCCAGACTGAAGCGACTAGAACCGCTCGGCCACACCGGCCGGTTCTGATTTCTCTTATCTTCACTCTCATTACTTGACATTCATAGTGGTGACAGTTAGATCGTTCTGCAGTCTACCACAATAGCCGATTCTCTAACCTTTCTAAACAGTACTTCGTCAAAGGAATGTCTTCAACCTTCCAGATATTCCTATTTGATTAGCGTAGATTTCCGTAACACTTGCACGTTGATTGGAGCTACAGATGACAAATCTAGTGGCATGCCAATTAACTGATTCGATGTCTTCCTTAATCCGACCTTGTAATGATCCCTATCACTGCAGCAGTACTCAAGAATTGGTCGTTCAAGCGTTGTGTACGCCGTCTCCTTTACAAACGAGCTACTCTTTCCAGCAAACCTCCTAACAAACAAACATCGACCATTAGCCTTCCATAAAACCGACATTACGTGATTATTCCATTTCAGGTCCTATTGGAACGTCACGCCTGGATATTTAATCGACGTGGCTGTGCCAAGCAGCACATTGAGGGAATGTTTTTGCTATTCATTTGCTTTAAATTAAATTTACTGACATTTAGAGCAAACTGCCACTCATCACACGACACAGAAATTTTGCTCAATGCATTCTGTATCCTCCTACAGCTAGTCAACGACAACAAATATCCTGATTTTATACTAATATCACGTGCAGTGATAGCTGACGCAGATGCTACGAAGTGAAGATACACCTCTTTCCTATACTATGCACTACACATCACAGAACACTTCCAACAAAACTTAGCCTTATATCTATCTTCTGTAATACCAATCATATGTGATTGTCCCATTACTAGGGGGCAGATTTTCCTAAACTGCTCCATGGCCTAAATAATAGCCCTGCAAAAATTAAATAAAAATTCGAATGTTAATGAAAGAAACATGTGTGATTTCAAAACTAGTAAATACTTCTCAATATCATTTCGATTCGATGACATAGACATGGAGTATCTCTTTCCAAATTGGGCTCTCTGGCAGACTGTCGGAACGTGAGGGGTGCTGACATCGAATGGCCAGAGTGTCACAAAAGTGTTTCTAGCTGGAAGGCTGGAACCTAAGCAGATATTCTGGCCAGATGGATGTTGTCAGAGACAATGTCCCACGTACAGATAAAAGCCTCGCGGAGTCTTAAGGGCGACGTTCATCAGCCGTAAACTGCCACTGAATATATGAAAGAACGCTTCCAAAAATAATACAAATCTGCAAGAGGGTGGAAAACATGAGACACTCAGGCCAAGAAATATCTGCTTCACTCATTGCAGACACGTGGGAGTTGTTGCTTGAATTTTTTAATGTAGACGCGGGTTTGTTCACTAATATTATTTTCGTAGCAGGGTAGAAGACTTGCAACAGAATACGTACAGGCCTTGTCACTCGCAGAAATATGAAACCTCTCTGATGGTAGGATTGATGTTCTGATTTCTGCCTCACATTGGGACAGACACATACGTTGCTGGTTAATCGCAGCAGATCTTTGAGGAGAAGGAAACTTGTTGTTATTGTCATAAATTTTTCGTTGGTCGGAACTTTGCAAGGTGTTCAGCAATTCATTGAAGAGAATCCAATGCTAAAAGAATTTGCTAGAAATCTGAGTACACCTAAGGAATCCAGAGAATGAAGACTCCGTCTTAGACCTGCACGGAAGGAGAACTCCATCCCAGAATTGCGCAAACGTGCTGGGGCTCAACATAACTTTCAGATATCATTACAATCACCCTCTGCGCCTGAGTCTTAGAGGGAAGGGAAGGATAGGCAGCGATGGTATGAGCCACAACGAATCTGTTTACTGCATCTGACGTCAAGTGTGTAAGGATGCCATACATGACAAATTTCACCTTAATAAATACTTTGAAGGGATAGCATCATCTCATCAGTGGTGAGACCCAGTCGTGGTTTATACAGAACTGGAAACCTATTGTTCACTATGTTGAAAACTTCTCGGATTGCTCTCAACTCGCCTGCTTCCTCTCTTTGCTGGTGGCTACTTTTGTCATGATACCTAATAGTGCTAATAAATTTCCGAAACGTTCTCTTGCTGTAATACCTTTGTGAACAGGCTGACCAATTACGTTTCACCAGAGTTTGTATACACTGACGGAATTGTCTTTATTCGCATCGAAAAGCGTCAATATCTCTATAAAGGCATACAGTTCTTTCTTGTTAGCAGAAGTAATATTAAGCGTTACTGTCTCTTCATTAGAATGTTTTACTATAACATCAGTGATGTCAGGTGCAAAAAGGAACACCAAGGCTTCACCAGGAGAATGGCAAACACAAACTGGAGTTACTACTGACTGCTCACTCCTTATGTAAGCAAAAGACCTCCTAGGTATTCTTGGCTGTATGATTATGTATCCTCTTCCAGACTTGGAGACAGTCTTATCCTGACGCCCACTATTTGAAGCTACATTTTCTTCATCTCCTCTAACGTCCACATCATTTTCCTGACCTGAATCATACTCTAGAGCACTATCCTCTTCTTCACCTTCATTCCAAAGATTCAACTTCATCCAGAAATTTCATTTAGTTTTCTGAAGATGATTCACGTATTGTTGTAGATACTTCTGCATCTCGATGTGAACATCAGGAAATTAAACTCACTGGAACTATACAAGGTAAATAACAGCTGAATGTCACCAGCAATAACTTCCTCTGAAAATAAACTGATTGTTGAGAATATCAAGAATGCCGACCAACATGGAACACAGACTTCCATTGTTGTAGTGGTGGAAAATAATAAATGTTACAGAGAAAAATTTTCTGTACTTGGAAATTTTTGGAGCGTTTTCTGAACACATATTAAAAGGTTTTTTTTCTTTGCCTATCAAAGGGGGACTTCTCCACAAAATTTATTAGCACTAAGGCTTCTGAAAATATTTAATAAACTACAATTCAAAGTGAAAATGTTGTATGATATTTACTTGGGCAGACACTAAAGAACAGTATCAGTAGTGGGTTCAGTGACCCTACCCACCCCCCTCTCAGGCAGCAACGGATTAATTGTTTCTCAGTACTGCTGTGATACTGTGGATGTCTCTTGCCTATGGGTCTGCACAGCATTGATACGATAAGTTACGATTCACCTCTACTGACCTTAATGACGTCAACACGTTGAATCTAAACCTCCTACATTTTGCTCTTTTCTGTGAAAGAACAGCAGAATGATAAAGGTGTCAAAGAAACGTTGAGATGTTTCCAGAATGAGATTTTCACTCTGCAGCGGAGTGTGCTCTGATATGAAACTTCCTGGCAGACTAAAACTGTGTGTCGGACCGAGACTCGAACTCGGGACCTTTGTGTTTCGCGGGCAAGTGCTCTACCATCTGAGCTACTCGACAACGACCCACGACCCGTCCTCACAGCTAGAATTCTGCCAGTACTTCGTCTCCTATCTTTCAGACTTCACAGAAGCTCTTCTGCGAACCTTGCAGAACTAGCACTTCTGGAAGAAAGGATACTGCGGAGTCATGGCTTAGCCAGAGCCTGGGGGATATTTCCAGAATGAGATTTTCACTCTGCAGCGGAGTGTGCGCTGATATGAAACTTCCTGGCAGATTAAAACTGCGTGCTGGAAAGTAACAGACGAGTTACTGGCAGAATTGAAGCTGTGAGGATGGGTCGTGAGTCGTTCTTGGGTAGTTCAGATGGCAGAGCACTTGCCCGCGGAAGTCAAAGATCCCAAGTTCGAGTCCAGGTCCGGCACACTGTTTTAATCTGCCAGGAAGTTTCGTTGAGATATTCTTCCCAGTTTTAATGACGTGTTTGATGCAGTGAAGATACTTTTGTCCAAATACTGACGCGTCACTTTGTGATTCAGTGACGTCACTGCTGTTGTTCAACCCCGCAGGACTAATGGGATGCCATCGTCAGCTGTGTCGACTTGTCCTGTTACGTAGCGCAATAGCTGACACCCGTGGTTCGGCAATATAATTACGGGTAATCATTTGTAGATCGGTCATTGTGTGAACAGCCATCCGTATTGTCTTGTGAGTGTCTAGCTTTCTCTGCCACGATGTGCGCAGTGTTGCGACAACAGAATGAGTTACAATAAATTAGTTGTGATGGGGATGGATAGACGAGATCGAATGAATAGCGGTGGCCACGTTTATTGGGTCACTGAGTTTGCTATGCCCTAGAGTAAACGTTGTAAAATGATTCAGTAACAAAGCTGCTTACTGATGTCTAGCAGATTCGTTGATCCCGTTCATTTTGAAGTGTCACCGCATTAACATCACAGTGTTACTCTGTGCATGTTTGCAACTATAGCATAAATGCATGGTGAATTATAAATGCACACACAAACTTTCACGTGTCGTAGTATGGAACAAAGGATGAAAAAAGTATAGTTAATGAGGGCTGTAAAATGCATACCTTAGAACTATGAGCACTTGTTCATTTTTCCCATGTTTACTGGATTTTCTTTCTTATTTCAGTCCACATCGCCTCACCCCAAATGATGAAAAAACGAAAGCTTGCATTAGAAGAGATATGTTTCACAGAATCGATGCCGCGCGGAATTAGCCGAGCGGTCTTAGGCGCTGCAGTCATGGACTGTGCGGCTGTTCCCGGCGGAGGTTCGAGTTCTCCCTCGGGCATTGGTGTGTGTGTTTGTCCTTAGGATAATTTAGGTTATGTAGTGTGTAAGCTTAGCGACTGATGACCTTAGCAGTTAAGTCCCATAAGATTTCACACATATTTGAACACATTTGAACAGAATCGATGATGAGCAAGTGGTCATAACTCTTAAGGTACTTATAGCAGGTAGCATGTTTACTATTCTGGTCCATCTCTGAGAGCAATGCGAGCCTCAGCGCCGACAGAGGACAATGGATAAGGGTGTTTGAGTTGTGTGTATGTGACTGTGTGTGTGTTTTCCTGTGTCTGCTGAAGGATGTTGTTCTACAATGAACGCATTAGGAGTGACTTAAAATGGAATGATCATATAATGTTGATCGTCGGTAAAGCAGATGCCAGACTGAGATTCATTGGAAGAATCCTAAGGAAATGCAATCCGAAAACAAAGGAAGTAGGTTACAGTACGCTTGTTCGCCCACTGCTTGAATACTGCTCAGCAGTGTGGGATCCGTACCAGATAGGGTTGATAGAAGACATAGAGAAGATCCAACGGAGAGCAGCGCGCTTCATTACAGGATCATTTAGTAATCGCGAAAGCGTTACGGAGATGATAGATAAACTCCAGTGGAAGACTCTGCAGGAGAGACGCTCAGTAGCTCGGTACGGGCTTTTGTCAAAGTTTCGAGAACATACCTTCACCGAAGAGTCAAGCAGTATATTGTTCCCTCCTACGTATATCTCGCGAAGAGACCATGAGGATAAAATCAGAGAGATTAGAGCCCACACAGAGGCATACCGACAATCCTTCTTTCCACGAACAATACGAGACTGGAATAGAAGGGAGAACCGATAAAGGTACTCAAGGTACCCTCCACCACACACCGCCAGGTGGTTTGCGGAGTATGGATGTAGATGTAGATGAACTTTTCACCCTGCAACGAAGTGTATGCTGATATGAAACATCCCGGCAGATTAAAACTGTGTGCCAGACCGAGACTCGAACTCGGGACCTTTGCCTTCTGCGGGATACTGCTCTACTAACTGAGCTACTTAAGCACCACTCACAACCCTCCATCACAGCTTCATATCTGCCCGTACCTCGTCTCTTACCTTCCAAACTTCACAGAAGTTCTTCTGCGAACCTTGAATAACTAGCACTCCTAGAAGAACGGATATTGCGAAGACATGGCTTTGCCACAGCCTGGGGGACGTTTCCAGAATGAACTTTTCTCTCTGCATCGGAGTGTGCTCCGATATCAAACTTCCTGGCAGATGAAAACTGTGTTTCGGACCGAGACTCGAATTCGGGACCTTTGGCTATCGCGGAAAGTGCTCTACCAACTGAGCTAACCAAGCACGACCCACAACCCCTCATCACAACTTCAGTTCAGGCAGTACCTCGTCTCCTACTTCCAAATTTCACAGAAGCTCTTCAGAATGAAAGGAAATTTCCTGAGTACGAGTCTCGGTCCGGCACATAGTTTTAATCTGCCAGGAAGTTCCAGCTTTTCTACCTCCCTCTTTTCTCACTCAGCGCCTCTTGTATGTGATAAGTACGAGGCATTACAATAAGTAACAGAACACATTTTTTTCTCGGCCAAGTTCGGTTGAGAAAATGAGGAATTAGTTGCTGGACATCACTGACTATTTCTCCTTCAGCCCTTATAATGTCACGACGCGACGTTGGGAAAGTGCGTTCCAAGCAGAGTTCCTTTGGACGGAAAATCAGAGCATCGTAAATATTCATAAGCACTTGCAGAATGTCTACGGGGAAGTGCCAGTGAACAATAGCGTGGCATCTATTATCATCGCCACGAGGCCTCACAAAGTTGTCCGATCTCCCATCCGCCGGGCAGCCACACACAAGTGTGACTCCTGCAGCGCTGGAACACGCAGATTCGAGGTGATTGACGGATCACAGTCAAACATCTCACTGCAAGGCTGGAGGTCTCTGTTGGTAGCGCTGACATACTCGTCCACCAATAGGGATAGTCAGAATTGTGTACCGCTGGGCTCCTAGCCGCCCAACAAAAGATAATAAAAATCAGTGAAGGACTATCAGTGCACAGTTGATCGTCCTTTACGAGACTTATTACAAAAATTTTTTTCCACATCGCAACAGTCGATGAAACATATGTGACAGCCACTAAAATTCAAACCAGTTTCACCTTCTTCATGACAACGAAAGGCCTCACACACGTCAGGTCTGCACACCCAACAGGAGCTCACAGTACTTCATTGGACTCATCCATCCTATAGCCCGAATCTCGTACCTTCCGAGTTCCATCTGTTCCGCCCAATGAAAGATGCACTCCGTGTGAAGAATTAGGTGGATTATGGGGAGGTTAATCGTGCAGCACGACACTGGCTGTGACGTTGCCCACTAGAGTGGTAACGTGCCGGCATATAGGCCCTCCCAGTAAGGTGGCATGATATCGCCGCATTGAAACGAGCTCATGTTGAAATACATACAGGGTGTTTCAAAAATGACCGGTATATTTGAAACGGCAATAAAAACTAAACGAGCAGCGATAGAAATACACCGTTTGTTGCAATATCCTTGGGGCAACAGTACATTTTCAGGCGGACAAACTTTCGAAATTACAGTAGTTACAATTTTCAACAACAGATGGCGCTGCAAGTGATGTGAAAGATATAGAAGACAACGCAGTCTGTGGGTGCGCCATTCTGTACGTCGTCTTTCTGCTGTAAGCGTGTGCTGTTCACAACGTGCAAGTGTGCTGTAGACAACATGGTTTATTCCTTAGGACAGAGGATTTTTCTGGTGTTGGAATTCCACCGACTAGAACACAGTGTTGTTGCAACAAGACGAAGTTTTCAACGGAGGTTTAATGTAACCAAAGGACCGAAAAGCGATACAATAAAGGATCTGTTTGAAAAATTTCAATGGACTGGGAACCTGACGGATGAACGTGCTGGAAAGGTAGGGCGACCGCGTACGGCAACCACAGAGGGCAACGCGCAGCTAGTGCAGCAGGTGATCCAACAGCGGCCTCGGGTTTCCGTTCGCCGTGTTGCAGCTGCGGTCCAAATGACGCCAACGTCCACGTATCGTCTCATGCGCCAGAGTTTACACCTCTATCCATATAAAATTCAAACGCGGCAACCCCTCAGCGCCGCTACCATTGCTGCACGAGAGACATTCGCTAACGATATAGTGCACAGGATTGATGACGGCGATATGCATGTGGGCAGCATTTGGTTTACTGACGAAGCTTATTTTTACATGGACGGCTTCGTCAATAAACAGAACTGGCGCATATGGGGAACCGAAAAGCCCCATGTTGCAGTCCCATCGTCCCTGCATCCTCAAAAAGTACTGGTCTGGGCCGCCATTTCTTCCAAAGGAATCATTGGCCCATTTTTCAGATCCGAAACGATTACTGCATCACGCTATCTGGACATTCTTCGTGAATTTGTCGCGGTACAAACTGCCTTTAGACGACACTGCGAACACCTCGTGGTTTATGCAAGATAGTGCCCGGCCACATCGCACGGCCGACGTCTTTAATTTCCTGAATGAATATTTCGATGATCGTGTGATTGCTTTGGGCTATCCGAAACACACAGGAGGCGGCGTGGAGTGGCCTCCCTATTCGCCAGACATGAACCCCTGTGACTTCTTTCTGTGGGGACACTTGAAAGACCAGGTGTACCGCCAGAATCCAGAAACAATTGAACAGCTGAAGCAGTACATCTCATCTGCATGTGAAGCCATTCCGCCAGACACGTTGTCAAAGGTTTCGGGTAATTTCATTCAGAGACTACGCCATATTATTGCTACGCATGGTGGATATGTGGAAAATATCGTATTATAGTGTTTCCCAGACCGCAGCGCCATCTGTTGTTGAAAATTGTAACTACTGTAATTTCGAAAGTTTGTCCGCCTGAAAATGTACTGTTGTCCCAAGCAAATTGCAACAAACGGTGTATTTCTATCGCTGCTCGTTTAGTTTTTATTGCCGTTTCAAATATACCGGTCATTTATGAAACACCCTGTAGTTTTGTAGGGAAATGTGTGGGGAATAATGTGGTGCTTTGGAATCCAGAATAAATCTAATCTGCTTTCAGAGATAAACGCCCCTTATAGCTATCTAATCCCATTTACCTTGATCACCTCAAATGAAGTTTGGTCCAAAACCGAAATAAAAAATACGTGAAGCACACGTTGTTTAGCAACCTGCGAGACTGCTCCCATCTCCGCCAGCCCTGGGCTTGTTGCCACTTGCTTCGGCCCTCGCCGTTAACAACCGCCCCGCTTGCGGCTTTGCGCCGCTGCTGGTCGCTGCTAACTCCACCCACGGCCATGCGCCGACGTCCTACTCACGGCTGTCGCTTTGTTCTCAGGACCGTCCCTTCTCGCTTGAGTGGAACTCGGCACTCGGCCGGCACGTGTGTTTTTGTTCCGGTGTCCTTGCTTCCGCTCTCCAAACTCAAGCGTTTGGCTCCGTAGCAAATTATGTTGCAACATAACCCTGTAATCAAAATCACGCAACATCGCTTCGTCTCTATTACACTGTATCCGACTGACGACGCCGTAAATTATCATTTTATTACCTCCACCGTAAGTGGTATCACAGGAAAATATAACAATTTTTGCTTTTTTACTAGAGTTAATTTCAATAAAGGGAACTGAAAGTAAATTAGATACACTTTTCCCACTGTACATGAAGTGATTTGTCCGTGGGAAACAATCTCTCCAGTGCCACTTAAAGCCCAAGCCGTGTAAATAGCCGAAACGTATTTTTGTGTCGTAATAAATTTTCGTTCGACACTTCTAATGAAACTGTTTGGCCACTTCTGATCAGTATTGTACTTCTTTCCGAAAATTTTTGTTGTAGATTCGTCTAAAGTTCTTACTATTTTACTCTGTTGTTTGGCGTCATACTATTGCAACCTCCGACGATTATTACAGCTCTCACCCTACGATCTCTCTACTATCCGGATATCGAACTCTAGCTGTCTGAAAGCGCCAGCCAAAGATGCCTACTTACAATATGGCTGCCACGAAACGTCACAGGAGCACAAAATGAAGATACGTGTTAATTCTCCTCTCATATCATCCTTTTCGTCACATATGGATATAAAATTCAAACCATAAAAAGTAAAGAATTTTTAATCATGTGCTGACCGGTGGAATTCCTTGCCCTAATTACACCAAAGCAGATTTATAGGCACATCTGCAGGATGCGCGTGGATATATAGCAAAAACGTTGATATAAGTTAAGATATAAGTATAGATATAAGTATAAGATATAAGTATAGATATAAATAAAGAGCCAGCAGGGGTGGCCAAGCGGATCTAGGCGCTACAGTCTGGAACCGCACGACCGCTACAGTCGCAGGTTCGAATCCTGCCTCGGGAATGGATGTGTGTGATGTCCTTAGGTTAGTTAGGTTTAAGTAATTCTACGTTCAAGGGGAGTGATGACCTTAGAAGTTAAGTCCCATAGTGCTCAGAGCCATTTGAACCATTTTGTATAAATAAAGAACCAAATAATGTAATAAATATGAGCGGTTGTATCGATTTTGGCGTGCAACCTCTGAAACATTAGAACAACTATGCAGTGCAATTATGTTGCCGAGAAGAGGGCTCTTTTTATGTTTTTTTTTTTGTTTTTTTTTTTTGTTCCGGAAGCCGTCCTGATCGGACGCATATCTGCCATCGCTGTAGATAATTATTTGGCTCACCACCATTCCAGGCCTACTCATAGCTGCACACAGCAATAGAAGTAATGTATCTATGCAATTTAATTTAGCATAATATATTCTGAATACAGTGATATTATTTAATCTTGTGTTTCATTTATATTGCAAGCTATTGTTCCAATTAAACGGCATCTTGAAAAGGCTAAAGGTTCCGTGTTACAAATTATATCAAAGGTCCAGTACGAAACCAAAGCTTTGGAATTATTCAATCTACGAAGTGCAATATTTTCAGAAAAACAAAAAAAAAATGGTTCAAATGGCTCTGAGCACTATGGGACTCAACATCTGTGGTCGTAAGTCCCCTAGAACTTAGAACAACTTAAACCTAACTAACCTAAGGACATCACACACACATCCATGCCCGAGGCAGGATTCGAACCTCCGACCGTAGCGGTCACGCGGTTCCAGACTGACGCGCCTAGAACCGCACGGCCACACCAGCCGCCTCAGAAGAACAACTTACGATCATTTTTTCCAATTAACGGATTTTACGGGAAAAGTCATTGTCAAACACCCAAAGTTTCTGTAAATTGCTCACATACTATTATTATTACCTCTCATTAGTTTTGTGTTCTCCGATATTCTGAAACCAGACAGAAAAAGCCACTATAAATCAAACGGACTATGTAGATGACGAAAATATGCCTGATCTCTGTGTTTACGCTGCCAGTAAAATTGATATTAAATCAATAAAAATAAAGTACCACTAAATATTTTATTTCTCTCGCTTTTCAGCAAAGTTTGTACTGCTCTATAAAAAACTTGTCACTCGTGTAAAACCACATTTCTTCTCTCTGCTTCCAATATCAAAGATGTTGATTTCTTCCACCTTCGATAAAATCAGTTGATGCAATCACTATTTTTTTTTGAGTCAGCTATCATGATTTCGATAATCATGGTAACACAACCGGTAACTAAATTTTTCAGTAGAGTCTAGCACCAAGTACGATACTGGCCACGGATTGAAATACTTTAATTCATCCTGGAACGTGTTCGTTGACTGCATAGTGGCCGCATTGAAACTGATTACAATATTAACTCATGCGTTATAATTGTGTTTGTTTCACTCTATTTCGTTTTTACTAATCCTTATTGCAAGAAATACGCAGGACTTCCGGATGCTTCTTGCCGTACTGTCTCGTTGGGAGATGACAGATGCAAAAGATTTAGACACAATAGCTGAATGCTGCAAAAAGTGACAGTCGACAATAACGACTGTGATCCACGTGACTACTGAAATCTCTAATTGTTGATACACGAGAAATCACACTAATCTAAGAGCTGTCAATTCAACTAAATAGTTAAGGACTACAATTGCGAAAAACTTAAGTCGTAACGAGCACACGGATAAAGCAATGGATGACAGCAAACCAAGGACCAAGTTTTATTTGAAAAACACTTACAATAGGCCATCTTGAAGGCTACATATAGCACCGCTACCTATCGGAACTTAATGGCACCATAGCAGCTCAAGTAGGAACACTCCGCGATGTCCAACAACAAAATTTACGCACCTTATAGGTTTTAGAGAGAGCTTTTCACAGTGTTGACTGAAATATACATTTTGAAATTCTAAAGGTTGTTGTTCTTGTGGTCTTCAGTCCGAAGTAGTTCTCCGTACAGCTATACCCCCACACACTTCGATTCATTACCAACCACTTTTGATGCCTCAGGACTCGTCCTATCAAGTTGTAAGTAGGCTGTTTAAGTTTTCTTATTGGCAACGTTACGTAGCGCTCAGTATAAAAATCACTGGCTGTGCTGTGTGCAGTCTGTGGCTAGTTTGCATTGTTGTCTGCCATTGTAGTGTTGGGCAGCTGGATGTTAACAGCGCGTAGCGTTGCGCAGTTGGAGGTGAGCCGCCAGCAGTGGTGGATGTGGGGAGAGAAATGGCGGAGTTTTGAAATTTGTAAGACTGGATGTCAGGAACTGCTATGTATATTATGATTTTTCAACACTATTAAGGTAAATACATTGTTTGTTCTCTATTAAAATCTTTCATTTGCTAACTATGCCTATCAGTAGTTAGTGCCTTCCGTAGTTTGAATCTTTTATTTAGCTGGCAGTAGTGGCGCTCGCTGTATTGCAGTAGTTCGAGTAACGAAGATTTTTGTGAGGTAAGTGATTTGTGAAAGGTATAGGTTAATGTTAGTCAGGGCCATTCTTTTGTAGGGATTATTGAAAGTCAGATTGCGTTGCGCTAAAAAATATTCTGTGTCAGTTTAACGACAGTCATGTATAATTGTTCAAAAGAGGACGTTTCATATGTCGACCCTTAGCCGAGGATACCTCACTGGAATCTTCAGATTTTTTCTTGTAGTTTGTGTAATTAGTGTAGGTTTCGTTTATTGCTAGCGCGTAATTGTAGAGAGAATTTCCTTTGTAGTGTAGTTTTTCATTCTTGTACAGTAAAACAGTTGTGGCATGTAGGTTTGCACCAAGTATTTCGCAGCTGCGCTTGCAATTAACGAGATATTATTTTCAGTGCTACGTTAATGTGTTCTCTTATTTTTGCTCTTCAAATTGTGCTTTTCTGTGTTATCGTGTGAAATATTGTGACAATAATGGCGTGTGAAAAACGTAATACTAAGCTCCAAAGCAAACTGAGAAATGACAGTGAATTGATGTTTCAAAAGTTATTCTGATCTTTTATGTATTTACTTATGTCATAATTCCTGTAACACTAATGTATATGTTATTTCGATTCTTCTGTAAAGCCTGCATTACTACAAATGTTATCTGTATTGTTATGTTCTTTAATGATGAATTTTGTACCTTTATTATTGTATTCTTATGTTATAAAATTGTAATTGACACCAGTTCATCAAATTAAGTGACATGTGAGTTACATTTCACTGCACACGTTTCTGTTGGTCATAGTATATGGACAATATGTGAGAAGTAGGGACTGATAGTGTTTGCACATGTTAATAATTCAGCAAGGGACTGGATAACAGCATTGCTGGTTCTAAGGACAATTCTAAAAACTTAGTGAGTGCACAAGTGGTGGTTTATGGACTTGCTATATTGTCTGCAAGACTCTTCGATGGTGATTGTGCAACAGATAGCTGCTAGCCATCTCTACGAGGACTACGGTGGGTCTGCTTCTTTGATGGCCCACTAATACTGTTACTTCTACAAGGACTACAGTGTGTCTGCATCTTTGATGGCCCACCAATACCACAATCTCTACAAGGACTGCAGTGGGTCTGCACCTCTGGTGGTCCACCAATACCATACCAGGACTATAGTGGGTCTACTCTGTGATGACCTACCTACCAATATTCTTCAAAACTTCGACTGACTCTGCGGTGGGTTTGCTCTGTTGTGGCCCATTACCTGTCTGCATGTCAAGAATCAGCACTGTCTTTTCGTTGGAAGGACAACACTACTTCTTCAAGACTGCATGGAAATCCACTACTTCGGTGTCCATTTTCTTCTACTGCTCAGACTTTGAGAAAAACACTGCTATTTTACTGTGATGAACGATCAGGACTATCTTTATGGACTGTGAGAAAATTTTAGCTTTTGACCAACATTGTATCAATAAGTGTGTTCATTTGATATCTTTGTTATTGTAATTATGAAAAATTTTATCAAATCATTATTGGCCACAGCGCAAAAGAATTTGTAAAATTTTTTGTGGGGAGCATGGGGGCTATGTAAGTAGTCTGTTTAAGTTTTCTTATTGGCAACGTTACTTACCGCTCTGTATAAAAATCACTGGCTGTGCTGTGTGCAGTCTGTGGCTAGTTTGCATTGTTGTCTGCCATTGTAGTGTTGGGCAGTTGGCTGTTAACAGCGCGTAGCGTTGCGCAGCTGGATGTGAGCCGCCAGCAGTGGTGGATGTGGGGAGAGAAATGGCGGAGTTTTGAAATTTGTAAGACTGGATGTCAGGAACTGCTATGTATATTATGATTTTTCAACACTATTAAGGTAAATACATTGTTTGTTCTCTATTAAAATCTTTCATTTGCTAACTATGCCTATCAGTAGTTAGTGCCTTCCGTAGTTTGAATCTTTTATTTAGCTGGCAGTAGTGGCGCTCGCTTTATTCCAGTAGTTCAAGTAACGAAGATTTTTGTGAGGTAAGTGATTTGTGAAAGGTATAGGTTAATGCTAGCCAGGGTCATTCTTTTGTAGGGATTATTGAAAGTCAGATTGCGTTGCGCTAAAAAATATTCTGTGTCAGTTTAAAAACAGTCATGTATAATTGTTCAAAGGGGACGTTTCAAAGTGATCATTTCTTTCAGTCTTTATGTACCATACTTTGTTTTCTTTTTTTTCCCAATCCTATTCATTGCTATGAGTTGCTCAATGTACCAATCTGATCTTCAGCATTCGTCTGTTGCGGGACATTTCAAAAGCTTCCATTCTCTTCTGGTCTGAACTGTTTGTGGTGACCCATGGGTCGGATATATGCTCTTACCGAGATACATTAAAAGTATTCACAGTTGCGAATATAGACATGGATAGCTGTAGAACAGAATGACAACAACGAGAATTTGTGACGGACCGAGGCTCGAACCCGGATTTCCCGCTTATCGCGACAGGTCGTTTTACCATTTAGCTGTCGGTGCCGACTTACGGCTACACCCAAACTTCCCTATGTCGTCAACCATGTGTCTGCAGCCTATATTCCTACATCCATTTTGTGTATTCCCGCCCAGGTGAGACATTTTAGTTGACAGTTGTTTGTCTGGTGTCGGCGGATAAATACGAGATTGCAGTGCCTGTCTTATTCTGATTTACGTTGGCATAGTTCCTTTGGACGTGCATGCATGTTTACCTAATCACGTTATTAGCGATTGCACGTCCGCTATCTTTTACTTGTTCCAACTTCTGCCATGATTTCGCTGGGTTCTGCTGCGTACAGTCAAATATCGTACAATTTATGTTCCTTTCTTCCAGTTCGTTCAACAACTAACACTGATAATGTTTCTCGAAATTTCACAATAAGTCGGTGAACCGCGATGCGAGGTGCAGCTGTTTCCAGGAATTCGTCTCAAAATGCCTGCTGTGTATTTACCACTTTATTGAAACACTTGTGTAGAAGAAGAAGTTGAAAGTACCACGCTTAAAAAATAATAAATAAATATGGACCCTGTAAAAACCAGACAACGCATTCAATAACTTTTATCAACTGATTAAAACAGTTAACCTTTGAAACGTCCCCTTTGAACAATTATACAAGACTGTCCTTGAACTGACACAAAATATTTTTAGCGCAACGCAATCTGACTATCAAAGATCCCTGCAAAAGAATGGCCCTGACTAACATTAAACTATACCTTTCACAAATCACTAAATCACTTACCTCACAATAATCTTCGTTTCTCCCACTACTGCAATACAGCAAGCGCCACTACTGCCAGCTAAATAAAAGATTCAAACTACTAAAGGCACTAACTACTGATAGGGATAGTTAGCAAATGAAAGATATTAATAGAGAACAAACAATGTATTTACCTTAATATCATCACAAGTCATAATATATATATCAGTTCATGACAAATTACAAATCTCCGCCATCTCTCTCCCCACATCCACCACTGCTGGCGGCTCACCTCCAACTGCGCAACGCTACGCGCTGTTCACATCCAGCTGCCGCTGCCCAACACTACAATGGCAGACAACAATGCAAACTAGCCACAGACTGCACACAGCACAGCCAGTGATTTTCATATTGAGCGCTACGTAACGTTGCCAATAAGAAAACATAAACAGCCTACTTACATAGCCCCCATGCTCCCCACAAAAATTTTTACAAATTGGATGGGGCAGTGGCCAATACAGATTTGATAAAATTTTTCATAATTACAATAACAAAGAAATCAAATGCACACACTTATTGATATTATGTTGGTCAAAAGCTCAAATTTTCTCACAGTCCATAAAGACAGTCCTAATCGTACATAACAGGAGAATAGCAGTGTTTTTCTCAAAGTCTGAGCAGTAAAAGAAAATGCACACAGAAGTAGTGGATTTCCATGCAGTCTTGAAGAAGTAGTGTTGTCCTTCCAACGGAAAGACAGTGCTGGCTCTTGACATGCTGACAGGTAATGGGCCACAATGGAGCAAACCCACAACAGAGTCATTCGACGTTTTGAAGAATATTGGTAGGTAGGTCATCACAGAGCAGACCCACTGGAGTCCTGGTAGAGATTGTGGTATTGGTGGGCCACCAGAGGTGCAGACCCACTGTAGTCCTTGTAGAGATGGCCAGCAGCCATCTGTTGCGATTGTGCAGGTGCACATTCACCATCAAAGAGTCTTGCAGAGAATATAGCAAGTCCATAAACCACCACTTGTGCACTCACAACGTTTTTGGAATTGTCCTTAGAACCAGCAATGCTGTTATCCAGTCCCTTGCAGAATTATTAACACACGTGCAAACACTAACAGTCCCTACTTCTCACATATTGTCCATATACTATGACCAACAGAAACGTGTGCAGTGAAATGTAACTAACAAGTTAATAATGTCATGAACTGGTGACAATTACAATTTTATAACATAAGAATACAATAACAAAGGTACAAAATACATTATTAAAAACATAACAATACAGATAACATTTGTAGTAAAACAGGCTTTACAAAAGAATAGAAATAAACATATACATCAATGTTACAGGAATTATGACATAAGTACATACATAGGTCAGAATAATTATTGAAACATCAACTTTACACATGAGCATTAAAACAAAACAATAAACAATGTCTAAACATCTTTACAAAGTAAATAACATATTATTAATGCCAATTATATTTGAGGATAACAGTATTCCTCATCATAGTGAATGTAGCTTAATATTAAAAGAAGAAAAAATTCTATGAAACTACACAGAGACAGGAAGAAAACAAATACACAGGGGTACACAAACACATAGTGGGATAACACCAATGGGAAAGGACAGGGTTCATTTTCAGTGTAACATGTGGTACTGCAGTCCAACCCAAAACTTCATATATCTTTCCTCTTATTTCATCCTTTGTTTCCACCAAAAAAAATTCTATCTAAGCATGCTTTCTGTATTTATATGTTCACACATTTCTTACCTCATTTTTATTTTCCATTATCTTACCTCATCATTTATTTCCAAGAAAATCCTACCTAAAATACTTTTTTTTTTTTTTTTGGCCAAACCATTTTCTTATAGCGTCAAAATGCATTTCTTCCAATCCATCATAGTTAGTTTCTTATATAGTCTACCCCTCTTAAGCTAACTTAAATCTACTGAGCTCAGCTGCTAAACTAAGGGACGAGGCAATGCAGCAGCACGTAAAACAATTATTATAAACAGCAATAAAAAAAATGGAAAATTGCAAAGCAAGCTACAGTATAAATTAGCAAAAGTCAAATTCAATAACACTATGCCTGGCAAACAGCAGCAACTTATACCTAAACATGACATAGCGCAAGCAGAAAAAATATTACACTAAAATGGCCATGTCTAATACCTATGTCACATCTTAACATTAGAGTGATGCATCACAAAAACTTACGCTAGTAGATAAGTTACCAAATCGTAAAAAAATTATTTATGCAATTCCTGTGAAGGGAAATTTCTTTTTGTGCTCCCTCATTTGTTTTGGATAGATCATAAAATTATTTACTGGATCTGTAGGCATAAAATATTTATATTAGTACATATATAAAATTTTATTTTAACCAATGCTGCAGTGCAGCTAGAAACTTGATATTAAACAAAATGTGTAAATAAATACATAAAGCAAGCCATATGGCATTTTTCTTAACTAGCAAAGCAATAGCTGTGAAATGTTTCTCATCGTTTCATTAGGCATTTCAGTAAATATCATAAATTACGAGCTCCACAGTATGCTTTCAACAAGGAGATGTCAGTAGCGCGGACAATGGCCTTCCCTTTCCTTTTTTTTTTCTACCTGTGCTTCTGATGAGGCACTCACTAATGACTTGTTCTCCCGGCGTCTGACACAGCTGCGTGCCCACGACGCATTACGTGCAGGTGGTCACTTAACTTTCTTACGGAAATATTTACGCCAGCAGTTTCTGCTACAGTCTCACATAGAAATATTTCACAGGTCAAGAATTAGCGTTGCAAATCTGTAGAAACAAAATGCTATTGATATAACAGTGTCCAAAAAAATTTTCGTCTGCATTGTAATACATTCACGAATATACACACACATTTCATAACTCTTAAAGTACGATTCTTGGTTTCCAACAACCTTTTCCACAAATCAGAGTCCCTAAACACTACTCATTATTCCTTACCTTATTCGTCGACACTTCTTCAGTATTTCATCATAAGAAATACGTAGCATAATAAACATTCCTCAACAACATAATACACATCGTCGTCGTAATAATAACATCATAACACCTCAGTCAAATCTCAAAATCGTCGTAGCTTCCTCCAATAATTTCTAAGCCTAAAAAGAATTCTCTGCTCATTTAAATAGTGTCATCTACCTCAAACGTACTTTAAAAATCATGATCTCATACCCAATATATCATTCAAAGCTCTCATAGTATCACAGTGATTCCGAAAAAATATGAACAGTTTACAAAGTACAGACAAAATACAGTTTCATAAGTGTGAAGTTACCCAACTGTGTATTGCGTAAACATGTGACACTGATGTAGTAAAAAAATGTTTATCTCTCAGTTAAATGATCAGATAGCTGTGTAATTTGTGTGTTAGAGAAATAAGGTACCGATGTGTAAAGTTGTATAAGCAAATACCATATTAGCTAGGGTTCCTTGTGGTTGCCACACACATGGTACACAAAGTAAGCGTGTACCCCCCTGAGGATAAATGTAATTATGCCCTCAGGTGTTACAGATTACACCAATGGAATGAAATATATCACGGAAAACTTTCTTTGTAATTCAAAAATCTTTAAAAATAAATGTTTTAAGTATAAAATTGATCACTGAAATGCGTGTCCTGTAGCGCTAAATGTGCATCTTGTTGTAAGATAATCTCTGTGGAAGTGTCGTAGTTATTTTCCTCCGAAAGCTAAGTTCTGCAGAAGCCAATGTACTTACCTCATGATAAATAAAAGTGAAATGCTTTGCGTATAGATATCGTAGTTATTATACTTATTGGCGTGATGAAGAAAGCACTGTACAGTAACGTAATGTTGTGCCACGAAAAAGGCTGTCTCATTGTTGCTATACCACAAAAGTTACTACTAAAACATGTTTTTCTTTCCAGAAGAATTCAGAAAACTGTGCAGATATAAAACAGAAACACCGCAAAATCAACATTGTAAATTGTCACTCATTAGTAGCGTCGTGATAAAATCGTGTAGCTGTCACATAAACTAACCTCTGTGTCATCTGGTATCTCTCAGAAAGCACTTTAAATTCAGAATGTACTTTCAAATAAACCAAAATGTTGCATTAAAATCTCATTAGCAGTACTGGTAAATGTTCTAATCGTGCAACTAACAAGCAAGAATGTACACACACAATTACACTGTGTCGTCTGTTCGCAATAACAATGCATTCGTAATTTCTGTTTAAATAATTTCTCTTGGTTCTTGGCTGGATATTTCACTTCAAACATTGTTACATGTTAACAGTTTCTAAAGCATACTAGTAACGTGAAGTGAAACGTTTTATGGCAAAGACGAAGTTAAAAGGCAGATTATCTGTCAATAAATGGTTTTACATGAGAAATGTGGTGTAAACCTTTACTCTTCCTAGTACGCAGAGTTTCCACTTCAACGCAATTATCATGTGGTATACGTCGGATTCTGTAAGGTCCATTGTAAACTAGAAAGAATTTGTGACTCAAGTGTTTCTTCTTATGTGACAATGAATGAGCTTTAATGAGAACTTTCTGACCAATATACAGTTTCTTTGCATTTGCTTTACCGTGTAGTTTTCTCCTTTTGTCTGCTGCAGATTTTATATTTTTAAGAGCCAAATCAATTATGTCTTTGTGTCGAAGTTTACGTGTATTCGGGAAAGGTACAAGCTCTCTGATTCTGTTCGGTGGTTCTTCATTCTTCAGTACAAGAGTAGGTGATAAAGCAGTGGAGTCGTGAGGCATTTCATTCAGCACGTTTTGAAATAAGTGTAAATATCTGTCCCAATGCTGATGCTTCCTGTGACAATAAAGTCTGCAAAGCTTATTGATTTCTTTCATAATCCGTTCAGACGGGTTACAATGTGGTGAGTACAGTGAAATAAAAACAGGTTTGATTTTATGGTTGCGAAGCATGCGTGACCAAACAGCAGATCTGAATTGCGGTCCGTTATCTGAAATGACTTTAGCAACGTGGCCAACTTCACGTAAGAAATTTTTAACAAAGGCGTTGGATACAGACCGTCCAGTGGCTTTACGTAACGGTGTGAAAGAAACAAATTTTGAAGTAAGTTCAACAGCGACTAGAACGTACTAAAATCCATTAGATGTTCTGACAAGCGGTCCCAAGAGATCAACAGCAGCAAATTCTTTTAATTTAGAAGGAATGATGGGAAACAACGGAGCACGATGTGAGACAGTAGATGGTTTCGCCTTTTGACAAAGTTTACAAATAGACAAGACTCTTCGAATTCGCTTTTCCATATTGTTAAAATAACAAGTCGTTCGAAGAATATGATAACATTTTCGTGGGCCAAAATGTGCGTAGCTGAAATGAATGTACCAAATGAGCTTATTAACAAAATCGTCTGGAATGCAAAGTACCCATAGCTTGTCATCAACAGTGCAGCGTTTGAAGAGTATGTTGTTTCTAACCAGGTAATAATGCCGAATCTGTGTGTGTGTCTTTTCATGCCATTTGCTCTTGATGTCTTTCCAAATCGGATCTTTATCTTGTTCATGAGCAATGTCCTTTAAAGATGTGGTGATGAAGTTTTCAAAGGCGACTTTCTGAATGTAAAGAATACTGAAATTTTTCTCGAGGTTGCCTTCTGTGTTACTTTTCTCAAGCCCAGCCGGTGCGCGTGACAGTGCGTCCGCAACAATGTTCTCCTTGCCGGGAATGTAGACTATTGTGAAGCGGAATTCTTGCAGAAACAATGCCCAACGTTTTAACCTGTCATGATTTAATTTTGAAGACATAAGAAATTGTAATGCACGATGATCACTGTATACTTTTACGTGCTTACCAGAAAGAAAGAAACGGAATTTGTTAAATGCCCAAACGATAGTTAAAGCTTCTAATTCAGTAACGGAATAATTTTTTTCAGATTTTGTTAGCACTCGGCTAGCAAAAGCAATGGTTTTCTGAATGGTAGTGTCATTTTCTATGGCTTCTTGAAATAAATGGGCACCAAGACCGACTTTAGAAGAATCCGTGCTAAGGCAGAAATCTTGTGACAGATCTGGATGAGCTAAGATTGGCGCGTGAAGTAACGCTTCTTTCAAAGAATTGAATTCCAACTGTGCTTGTTCGTCCCAGTTCCAAATAGTATTTTTTCCAGTGAGAGAACAAAGTTTTGGTGTAACAAGAATTTGCATATTCAGAAAACGACGGTAAAAATTTACGAGACCTAGAAAACTGCGGACTTGTCTTTTTGTGGATGGAACTGGAATGGCTCTGATTGCTTCTAACTTTTCAGGATCCGGCTGAATGCCTTCAGAAGAAATAATATGTCCCAAAAACTTCACCTTTGTCCTACCGAATTCAGACTTTTCCAAGTTAACTGTAATTCCAGATTCTGCAAAAATACGTAACAAACTGTTGAGGATGCGATTATGTAGTTCCCATGAAGCTTCTGCTATTAGAATATCGTCCACATATAAGGTGATGTGACGTTTTAAGAACTCGGGTAATATCGAATTTAGCCCGCGAATGAATGCTGCTGAAGAAATGTTCAAACCAAAGGGAAGTTTCCGAAACTGATAACAAACGCCGAAACAAAGGAAAGCTGTGTATTTTCTACATTCTGGATGAAGTTCGATCTGATAAAAGCTGGATCTGAGATCAATGGAAGACAACACTTTTACACCATTAAAATTTTGAAGAAGTACTTCCATCGTCTGCGGCCTGTCTGTTTCAGGAATAATGATAGTATTGATTTGTCTCGAATCTAAGACAAGCCTGATCGATCCATTTTTCTTCTCAACAACATGTAACGGATTGTTGTATGAGCTTACTGCAGGCTCAATAATGCCCTCGTCAAGCATAGATTGTATTTCTGTTCTAACACGGTCCCTATAATGCGCCGGAATTACGTATGGTCTAACACAAAATTTAGCATGCTCACGAACACGAAATTGGTATTGAAATCCCTTGATTGTTCCTGTTTTGTGAGTAAAAACTGTGGAATGTTCTTGTAAAATCTCAAAAAGGTCCTGCCTATCAGTGTCATTACAATTCTCAATTGTTTGAATTTTATTCTGAATTAACTCATTAATTTCAAATATGCCGTCGATATCATCCCTGTCAGTTCTTGCAGAGTGATTGTTAGTGTCTAGTTCCGTAGAAAATTCCGAATTGTTGTCCAACAGAAGGTAAAGCCGATTGATTTCTTCGTCATGGTTTGAGAGCCAATCTTCAAATTTCAAAGCTATTGACTTACCTTCCTTCTCTAAACCTATTTCAGCATCGTGAAAGTTTAAGATTGCTTTGTATTCATTCAAAAAGTCTACTCCCAATATAATTTCCGTCGACAATAATGGAACAATGAGAAAGCTCATAGAGAAGCTGTGGCTTTGACAATAGAATTCTAAGTTGGTTTGTTGGCGTACATCTACACTTTTTCCAAAGATTGCACCTTGTAATTTAATCTTACGTAACGGAAGTGTGGGACAATCGTTCGATTTGTTGCATTTGCTAAAGGCTGTTTCACTAATTACTGAAATGGGACTGCCAGAGTCAAGTACTGCCGTAAATTTTACATCATTTACTGTAATGTGAATCACAGGATATGCAATATTGTTATGTTTTATGTCGTGTTCCTGGAGTAAGATGTCCCTAATGTCTTCCATTTTTACGTAATTACTAGCTACGGCAGCTGCGTCGTCAGTTTCATAAGTATGTTTTGTGGCTGCCAGCGGTGTGAGTCATTGCCTATTGTCTCTTTGTTGGCGCGCGTCGTTATTGGGATTTGGAGACCTAACTTCTACAAATTCACCTCCTCGAGAGGGCCCTGCCCTGTTTAAATCCCGCCAGTTCTGATGCAATTCAGGTCTGTCGTTACGATCATATCGTCTGTCGTCATGTCGGTAGATGCCATAGTTTCTTTCTTGTCGGTCACGTGGTGGAGAATTTCTCCCTGAATCGAAACTGCGCGCTGGACCGTTGCGTCTAAAATTATTCTGTCTCCCCTGATAATATTTATTTTGGTTCCCATATTGTCTGTTTCTCTGATTGTCTCTGTGATAGTCATTACCACGGAGAGGTGATCTTTCCCTGTAGTTATTACTACTCTGCCAACGGTTGTCATACGGGTGGTGTCTATTTTGGTCACGATTTGTGTTGTGAGAATAGCCTTGTCGTGTCCAGTTATTACTTCTTTCATCGCGGATTTGCGACGGATGTGACCTGTAATTGTTGTGTTCCTGGTTTCGCGTTCCGCGATTGTCAGTGTCAATTTCTAATTCTTGTAACAGTCCCTGAAAAGCTTCAATGTCGTCTTTGCAACGTCCTGCTAAAATAATATGTCGTAAATGTTTAGGCAGTTTGATTAAGCAAATGCGGATGAGTTCTGAGGGGCTGTATGGGTTTGACAGGTATTGATTCTTGTGCAACATGTCTTCAAAATATTTCACAAGACTGGAAAATTCAGATTGTTCGAAATGTTTCATCATTATGATACCATGTTTTACCCGGTCTTGTGTGGCTTGAGACCAATATGCTGAGAGGAAGGCATGGTAAAATTCTCCTTCACTGTGGCAATCGTGAATGACCGATCGCATTCTTACAGCTGGTTCATTCTCTAAGTAGCCACACATAAATTCTAACCTGTGCTCCAATGACCAGTTGGGAGGGAAACAATGAGAGAATTGATGGAGCCACGCTTGTGGATGAATGTCGTTGGCAGAATTCTTAAACGTTTTGAATTTACGTGTAGTAATGAACAGCTTATAGTCAAAATCATCATGTCGGCGAGTCGCATATCGGTCATTGTTAGGTCGTGTCGGCCGTTCCATCTCAAAATTCGGTGCACATTGCCAATTTCTTTCATAACTTCCGAAGTGCCCTGTGTTGTTATTTTGTGTCTGTTCCGTATTTGTATGTCCCTCTTCCCGTATTGGGGCGCGAGTGTCCTCTGAAATACGTAATTCTTGTACTACTTGTGCCAATTGATCTTGCACTTCCCGGATTTCTCTTTTGTACTGTGTATTGATTTGATTTTGATTTTATTTGAATTTTCTAATTTGTTCATACTCTTCTGTGTCAGTGAAGGCTACAGGTGTTGTGTCATTCAGATCATCATCTACCTTTGTAGATAAGTTAGTGACCTGATCCGAAAGTTCGGCTACTTTCTCCGATAGTGAACACATTTCCTCAGTGTGTTTTTCTGAACCAAGTTTCAGAGTATCTACTGTGTCCTTTAAGTTTTCCTGAGTTTTTGCAAGTTGCGTAACCGAATCGGTAGATGCAACTGAGTCAATTTTAGCCCACAAGGTCTCATGATTTTCATGAACAATGGCTTGCAGTTCTTTTATGGCTGCTTCGTGATTCTGTAATGCATTTTCATGCCGCGAAAAAATAGGTTGAAAATGCTCACAAATTTGTGTTTTTACGTCATTACAGACTTTTTGACATTTCGATTCAATGTTATGTAACTCAGTGGTTAAATCTTCACGTGTTTGTTCAAGTGTAGTGTCTAACTTTTGAAGATTTTGTTCCATTGTGTCTAACTTTTTGAGATTTTGTTCCACTGTGTCTAACTGTTGCTGTGTTTGTCTCTGGTGTTGTTCCATTGTGTCTAACTTTTTAAGATTTTGTTCCACTGTGTCTAACTTTTGAAGCTTTTGCTGTGTCTGTCCCATTTGTTGTATTAATTGTAATAACAATGCATTGGTGTCTGAAACATGTTCCTCAGTGCT
Source organism: Schistocerca serialis cubense (assembly GCF_023864345.2). Classification (NCBI taxonomy): domain Eukaryota; kingdom Metazoa; phylum Arthropoda; class Insecta; order Orthoptera; family Acrididae; genus Schistocerca; species Schistocerca serialis. The sequence goes on along the minus strand of NC_064647.1, from coordinate 214,602,883 downwards.
TTTCGGCAGTGAATTTACACCGGAAACATTCACATTTTGACAAGCAGAAAATGTGTCTTGACTTATTCGAGAAAACGGTGAGGATCCAAAACCTGAATCTACAGTATTTGCGAGATCGTGTCGTGTCATTTCGGCTTCCTGAGGCGAGCTATTGCCGACCGGTCGATCGATAATGCTTCCCTCTTCACTAATTGTTTCACTGTCCACGCCATTGTTTGACGCCCGCTCCATTTCCCTGTGCACAGTTACCAAATTACTACTTTGAACATTAGTAAATTCATTACTCGGCGGCGCTGATAAGCTACGCTCGTCATCACTATTATTTCTCAGTTTAGTTTGGAGCCTAGTGTTACGTTTTTCACACGCCATTATTGTCACAGTATTTCACACGACAACACAGAAAAACACAATTTGAAGATCAAAAATAAGAGAATACATTAACATAGCACTGAAAATAATATCTAGTTAATTGCAAGCGCAGCTGCGAAATACTTGGTGCAAATCTACATGCATGCCACTACTGTTTTACTATACAACAATGAAAGACTGCAACTACAAAGGAAATTCTCTCTACAATTACGCGCTAGCAATAAACAAAAGCTACACTAAATACACAAACTACAAGAAAAAATCAGAAGATTCCAGTGAGGTATCCTAGGCTAAGGGTCGACATATGAAACGTCCCCTTTGAACAATTATACAGGACTGTGCTTAACCTGGCACACAATATTTTTTAGCGCAACGCAATCTGACTTTCAAAGATCCCTGCAAAAGAATGGCCCTGACTAACATTAAACTATACCTTTCACAAATCACTAAATCACTTACCTCACAATAATCTTCGTTTCTCCCACTACTGCAATACAGCAAGCGCCACTACTGCCAGCTAAATAAAAGATTCAAACTACTAAAGGCACTAACTACTGATAGGGATAGTTAGCAAATGAAAGATATTAATAGAGAACAAACAATGTATTTACCTTAATATCATCACAAGTCATAATATATATATCAGTTCATGACAAATTACAAATCTCCGCCATCTCTCTCCCCACATCCACCACTGCTGGCGGCTCACCTCCAACTGCGCAACGCTACGCGCTGTTCACATCCAGCTGCCGCTGCCCAACACTACAATGGCAGACAACAATGCAAACTAGCCACAGACTGCACACAGCACAGCCAGTGATTTTCATATTGAGCGCTACGTAACGTTGCCAATAAGAAAACATAAACAGCCTACTTACACCTTACATACCAGCAGAACAGATTAAAGAACAGTCGCATAGATATGAAAAAACTGTCGTGTCAACTTGTGCGCTACCAACTTCGTTGCGAACTTCCAACGCAGTGTACGTATGTAGTCCAGTGGATAGCGACTATTCGAATGCAATATATTAGCTGTTCCATTCTGTCGCCGAATTCAGTTTCCACGAGCAGCCACAGATCAGGCCACTACGTAATTTCATCGATAGGTTTTGGGGCCTAAAAATTCATTTCATTGCCAACTTAGCTTCAGATCGCCCAAACTGCAATAGCATTTTCACTGCAACAGTCTTTGTCTGTAAGATGAGACTTTTAACACGAAGCTTCCATTTAGTCATGGTGAATTCCATAACTAAATTATGAATCAGTTTCCATCAGAGTCTTATCTACGAAACCGCGATGCGCGTGCGAGAGTTTAATAATTGGCGCTGAAGTCCTATGACACATACTGAGTTATAACAGTGTCATGCCTAAAAAATGCCCGTGAATCATTCTAAACGTGTCTCAGAGTGTCCATATGGCAGCCAAGCAACAGTAAGAGACATCGGTTAATTTTCATGTCTACAAGCGGAACCAAGAAGCCTCAAGTTCTTTCAAAAATCAAATGCCTCTGAGCAATATGGGACTTAACTTCTGAGGTCATCAGTCCCCTAGAACTTAGAACTACTTAAACCTAACTAACCTAAAGACATCACACACATCCATGCCCGAGGCAGGATTCGAACCTGCGACCGTAGCGGTCGCGCGGTTCCAGACTGTAGCGTCTAGAACCGCTCGGCCACCCCGGTCGGCCACGTTCTTTCGATCGGGTTCGGTTGGACATGACTACGTCCTCCAGGAAAAGTATAAGCCATCAGCAGATATCTTTATCTCAAGATAAAGTGCAGTTATGGATCGCTAAGTGACCCATTACAGCGTGTTAATCCATCGGTAAGGCGAGAGAAAGTTTTGAAAAATTCCCCACTTCAGCGTACTAAACGTATCAAGCCAACCGCATGTATGGCACACGAGCGTGATTTCGTAAACAGTGTGTACGTCGAAGTCCACTGCACGGAATGCGCACCATATCGCAAGAGAATTATCTACGTTTGCTTTCGTAACTAGGGAAACTGTCGCGTTGGAATCTTCACGCTTATTCGCGCGCACACGCTACAACGTATTTTGAATTAAACATTAGTTGCTTCATGAAAGCCACATCTGTGAGACCATTTTTATGTTAACACAGCATGGGAACACTGCTCTTGCCGGCCGGTGTGATCGAGCGGTTCCAGGTGCTTCAGACTAGAACCACGCGACCGCTATGGCCACGGGTTCGAATCCTGCCTCGGGCATTGTTCACCCCGACGGAGGTTCAAGTTCTGCCTCGAGCATGGCTATGTGTGTTGTCCTTAGCGTAAGTTAGTTTAAGTTAGAATAAGTAGTGTATAAGATTAGGGACCGATGAGCTCAGCAGTTTGGTTCCATAAGACCTTACTACAAATTTCCAAATTTGTAATTGATGAACTCATGTTTCATCGCCTGTGACGGTGTTAGAAAAAAAATTTCACTCGCAAGAAATTCCACACAGATGGTCCTTCGTTGTTCTTTATAGACTTCTATTAGTCAGCAAGGAATACAGCGGGCACACAACTTTGAGCACCCCAACTGGTGGACGAGGGTGTCAGCACTACAAAAAGAGACGCCCAGATAATTGTGATCTGTCGATCACCCCGAATGAGAGTGTCCGCACGCTCCGGAATTTCAGGAGCCACAGCTGTGTGTGGCTGTCCGGCAAGTGGGAGATTGGACTGGTTTGCGCAACCTGGTTATGACGATGATATACGCCTCGCCCAACGTCTCGCCGTGATTTTGTTCAGTGCTCCGTCTCCGTAGAGACTCCGCGAGCGCCTATGTTCTGCCCCCTACCCCTCCCTCCCAACACAAGTAACTAAATGACAACCATCTGCTTTTAGCTGATCTCCGTTACAGACGCCATCTTGAAGGCTACATATAGCACCGCTACCTATAGGAACTTAATGGAACCATAGCAACTCAAGTAGGAACACTCCGCGATGTCCAACAACAAAAATTACGCACCTTATAGGTTTTAGAGAGAGCTTTTCACAGTGTTGACTGAAATATACATTTTGAAATTCTAAAGGTTGTTGTTCTTGTGGTCTTCAGTCCGAAGCAGTTCTCCATACAGCTATACCCTCACACACTTCGTTTCATTACCAGCCACTTCTGATGCCTCAGGACTCGTCCTATCAAGTGATCATTTCTTTCAGTCATGATGTACCATAAATTGTTTTCTTGTTTTTTTCCAATCCTATTCATTGCTGTTAGTTGCTCGATGTACCAGTCTGATCTTCAGCATTCGTCTGTTGCGGGACATTTCAAAAGCTTCCATTCTCTTCTGGTCTGAACACTGTAGTATATGAAGAGCTTATTTCAATGGTGGTTCAAGTCCACTTTTGTTCATATTGAGATACAGAGTTCTAAAGTTAAATGAGCGCTGAAAAATCTGCAGTCATACGGCTTCCTGCTAGAGATGAACCTTCCTTTCTGTTTGTTTGGACCATTAATGTCAGAAACATTAAAGACAGAAAAGTGGAGGTAATGGACTTGTACTACTATTGAATTAAGCCCTTCATATGTTTCCCTTCCAAACAAGACTGCATTGCAGACAGATACCTTCGAAAAGGTTTCTTACTATTTAAATTTATAATCCACGTTAACGAGTTCCCCTATTTCGGAAATGTTTTTCTTACTACTGACAGTCACCATTTTATATGCTCTCTACTTCGACCATCATCAGGACCTCTGGTCAGACAAGTGGAGAGTTATAAATACAGAATGAAATTCAGATAATGCAGGATTAAGTCTGATAATGGATAAGATAGAAAAAACGGGACACTATGTCAGTCAAGATTGACAGAAAGGCAACATCCACTATTACAGAACAAGCGAAATCCAGACCATTAACTGCTTACAGGCGTTGAGTCATTTGAAAATGTTTGCCCCCACTGGAACTCGAACCAGGGATCTCCTGATTACATGACAGATGTTGTATCCACCTTTTTTTATCTCGTTTTACATTTTATTCGTTAGTGTTCGATGTATTTGATCGAGGCGGATGTCCTATGATGCTTGTTCAATTTCATCCATTAACACAGTTTTTTTTTATTACGGAGGGCAGCTAACCCTCTGACCGAAGACGCCGGCACCGACTGAGCCATCGAGGACACAGAGGATAGTGAGACTGCAGCGACTTATTTGTGGTACGCTCCACGTGAGACCCACACTTCCAACTTAATGTCCACGCACTACATTTGTAGTACCCCTGCCTACTGTACTAATTACTCGCGGTACTCAGTTTACCGATTCCCGTAAGAGTTTGAGCAATCTTCGTGCATCCGCACTGAGAAATATCATTGGCTGGTAAGCCTTGTCTATATGAAGATGGTATCTGTTCTTTCGGACATGTCCCAAAGAACAGATACCATCTTCATATAGCTCATATGTGTGTCGCTAGATGCGTACTTCGTTTGGTTTCCTAAATCCGACCGAGAAATGGTTCAAATGGCTCTGAGCACTATGGGACTTAACATAGGAGGTCATCAGTCCCCTAGAAATTAGAACTACTTAAACATAACTAACCTAAAGACATCACACACATCCATGCCCACGGCAGGATTCGAACCTGCGACCGTAGCAGTCGCGTGGTTCCAGACTGAAGCGCCTAGAACCGCTCGGCCACTCTGGCTGGCCCGAGCGAGAAACCGATACAAAAATTGGGCATGGGACACTTGTAAGGATCGATCCCGAGCCAAAGACTGAGCAGTCCCGGGCGCTGTCGTCTTCGCTGTGGGAACAACTGTGACTAACTACATGCAGCGGATCAGTTGAATCCGCGAACCCCGACGCCGGACTGGCCAAAAGCAACCGCCATTTAATTCGGAAAAAGCGCAACGTATCGAATTTCTTTGTCAACAGTTACTTCTCAGCAAAGCCTGCCCTGCAATGCCCTTGCAATCTCTTCAGAGTGTTCCTAACCACCCTGTGTAAGTATCAGATTCATACGTCACCCTTTCAGTATTTTCAGAGCAATTTTTCACAGAAAAGTTCAAAAATTGGTAGAAGCCAGCCTCGGGGAAGATCAATTTCAGTTACAAAGAAATGTAGGAACACGTAAAGCAATATTTACCCTACGAGTGAGCTTAGAAGATTGGCTACGAGAAGAACATCTACGTTTTCGTTATTTCTCACTTTAGAGAGAGCTTTTGACAATTCTGACTGGACTACGCTCTGAAATTCTGAATGCAGCATGAATAAAATACAAGGAGCGAAAATTTGTTTATAGCTTGCACAGAAACCAGACAGCCATTATGTGTTAAACAACGTGAAAGGAAAGCTTTTGTTGAGAAGGGAGTTAGACTGGGTTGTAGTGTCTCTCCGATGTTATTCAGTCTGTAAACTTCGTAAGCAATAAACACAATCAACAAGAAATCTGGGCAGGAAATCAAGGGCCAGGAAGAAAAAATAAAGACTTTGACATCTGCCAGTGACATTGCAAATCTGTCGGAGGCAGCAAAGAATTTGGAACAGCAATTGAACAGAATGGACAGTGTCTTGAAAAGGAGGGTATGAGATGAACAACAGAAAAAGTAAAACAAGGGTAATGGAAGGTAGTAGATTTAAATCAGGCAGTATCGAAGGACTTAGATGAGAAAATGAAACGGTAAAATTCGAAGATGGATTTTATTGCTTGCGCAGCAAATAACTGACAACGGTCGCAATAGAGAACGAACAAAATACGGACTGTCATTAGCAAGAAGCTAATTTCTGGATAAGACATTTCAATTTCAATCGTACGTATTGGTCTTAAGTATAGCTTGGTACGTAAGTGAAATATAGATGATAATCAGACAAAAATAAAATAGCTCTAGAAATCTGGTGCCCTATAACTATGCTGAAAATTCGACTGACACATTCGGTAATTAATCGAATACGGCGATCACTTTCGAGAGATTGCCGTTAACTCTAGGGGACAGATATCTATTCAAGTTCTATACACACTGTTACACTTACCACTGTTCAAATTCGGTATAGCCAAATTCCTGCTGAATGTAAAAGCGAAATTGCAGGTCGGGATTGCTATCATGAAGAAAATTTGGTGCATGCAATGGAAGCTGTCAGAAATTATTCATATATTTTCATTGCCGCTCAAAATTACGGCATTACTAGAAAGACAATTGAGAGGAATATTAAAAATAATATCTCTGTAGCAAGTAGAATCTGCATGGTATTTATGTTGATGAAGCATATGCAGAAAGCTAGTTCCACATATCGGTTGCCCTGTAATTATGACAGAAGTTCGGAAGCTTGTTTGTAATTAGATCGAAACCCCAGGTACCAGTCACAAACACGATTAACGGATAGAAAATTTCCATCAATGATTGACTTAGAAGACGAGAACACACATACGGCTGAAAAAAAAAGAAAAAGAAAAAGGGAAGCACGAAAAGAACTTTTAGCGGAAATATGTGTTCAAAAATGAAGGAGCTGAGCTTAGCCAAGTTCAGATAAAGAGGATGTAAGTACAGTGGTTCAGTGTGAAGCGGAAACTAATGACGTCGAAGATGACAGTAAGGTCGAATTCATGCTGTGTCATCTATTAAATACTTTTCAATTGAAGAGTATTACTTCGTCTCTGCTAAAGTTTCAAAAGGGCGTGTCATATAAAATGATACCCTTGAAATAGTACTAAAAGACATTACATTGTCCATGACCAGTTTTTAAGGTTTCTCATTCTCCAGTCCAGGTACGTATAGTAAATTCTGCTATGGAGCATAAAAACTCTGTTCGATTATAACCACAGAAAACGCAATAGTACAGGATACCCTTTAACTCTGATTTGTTTAGTTCTTCTTGCAATACAGCCGCGCGGGGTAACAGTGCGGTCTAGGGCGCCTTATCACGGTCCGTGCGGCTCGCCCCGTCGGAGGTTCGAGTCCTGCCTCGGGCATAGGTGTGTGTGTCGCCCATAGCGTAAGTTAGTTTGTGTGTAGGCTTAGGGACCGGTTACCTCAGCAGTTTGGCCCCATAAGACTTTACCACAAATTTCCAAATTGACAATACGATACTGAGTAAGTATATTACCGTTGGTTAGATATTTTTATATAATGGCCGCCTAAATAGACTGCCAAACTGCAATAGTCTCGGTTTTATATAACGACGAATCAAATCTTGATAACGCCATGTTAGTCTCAAATAAGTAACCAAACTGACTTACCTCTCTCGGTCTTCGTCTCCGTAAAGAGAAAAATAGGCGGACGACTGTTCACGTCTTTGTAATCATATTGACTCAGATTTTTCCTAAGCTGACTGCAACAAAATTAGATATTGCATGGGAATTTGGAGATAAGAACTTAATAAATGGCTGGTTGTAGTGCAACAGGTTCATGAACTCATGTCATGAAATGAGCTTATCTTTCTTACACATTTGTCAACAGCTACACAATCGCCTTACAGATGAATTAGCCACCAAAGTCAGTCATTCTCCTTTAAAAGTGTATTTTGGTGACTCGCATTGTTTATGTCATTAATTCCTTGTGGTCACCTGTCTCCTATTGCACTGGCCAAGTCACCAGTTGGAAGGAAATAGACGGCCACTTGAAACTCTTTTATAACAGATAACGATTCAGTTATTTAGTATTTTATCCACCTTCAGCAACTGTAATGGTAGATGATGAAAGAATAAGCAAACTGTTGCATGAAAGCAGTAATTTATTTAATGATTTCAGACACATAGGGCCCTTCTTCGGAAGTATGTAGTCCAGGGTGTCAGCATGAAACTACTTTTATGCAGACACTGTGAATTACATCCTTCTGAAGAAGGGCACTGAGTGCCTGAAACGGGTAAATAGATTAAATTTCTTTTATGCAAGTAGTAACTCCTTACTTCATTTTCAAAATTTTCGTCCTATCTTTTTGTATTTCTATTATTACTAGTAATTAACCATAGATGCATACAATTTTCTTTGTAACCTTTTAAAATAATTACAGGTAACCATATTTTAAAAAATTGTCTGTTTCAGTTCATGTTACTGTAACATTATTCCATCAGCGAGAAACAAAGTGCATCAGCCCCCATACCGTCGAATGACAAAAACCGAAAGTTTTAATAACGGGCGTGAAGTGCCACCAAAGCTACGTAGCGCGTGCAAATTTTCTGATGGGAAGGTATTCCAGCTAATGAAGTTTCTGACCTCATCCCATCGTATTTATAATTCCGTTAAATTAACTAATACAAATTTTAACTAAGGTAATTAATCTTCAAGGTAGACGTGAAGTTAATTACAAAGTTCTTCCACCAATTTTTGTAACAATTTTGCAGAGCAACTTCTATGGAATGTGAGTTCGCTACATTAGCTAGACGGTAATTATTTGCAGGTTGCCATATGAGGTCAGGTGGAGATGTATCAATGTGATCTTCAGATCGTGGTTAAAAATATGGACCTCTAGGTTAGTCCTTAGCTAGAGGTTTCTGCTTATAACAGAATGCCCAGGTGAACCGCCCCCACAGCATAACACTGCCACGACCACCTTGCGTCTATGGGGCGACGCACGTTTCGAGCAGAAGTTTGCCTGGATTACAGCGTATCCAGAGACAAGAAACACAACGATACTAGCTGATTCCATGTCAGTTGGAATCGTGATTGATGATGTCGTTGTCTCAACACGGAAAAACACCTGCACATTGTCCTCTGCAAAGCTCCATGTTTAACAATGACCGGCCGGGTTGGCCGAGCGGTTCTAGACACTACAGTCTGGAACCGCGCGACCGCTACGATCGCAGGTTCGAATCCTGCCTCAGGCATGGACGTATGTGAGGTTAGTTAGATTTAAGTAGTCCTAAGTTCTAGGGGACTGATGACCTTAGAAGTTAAGTCCCGTACTGCTCAGAGCCATTTGAACCATCAACAATGTGCACTGAATGGTGATCCCCAGGACACTGGTATCTGAACCACCATAGTACCGTCATGACGTGGAATAGTAAAGGAAAGGAATTAGAATATTCTGCTTGAAAACCAAATTTCATTGCCGTAGGCAGAGTTAAGAGACAGTCTTAAGTGGATAAAAACCTGTAACGTTGTAAGTGGATCAGAACTAGATGTACATTTCAACACTGTCACCTTCAGTCAGGCCCAAAGTTCACATTCAGCAGAAAGGTGACACAGAAAACATATTAGCTGAGAGAGAAAGCTCCTAAGAAGTTATGCAAGAAGTAATACACAAGAACGCATAGTCAGAACCTGACGCAGCAGTTGATAGGACTCACTCCGTCGTCAGGCCACGAGTGGCCTACCGGAACCATCTGACCGCCGTGTCATCCTCAGTGGAGGATGAAGATAGTAGGGGCTTGGGGTCAGCACACCGCTCTCCCGGTCGTTATGATGGTATTCTTGACCGAAGCCGCTACTATTCGGCCGAGTAGCTCCTCAATTGGCATCACGAGGCTGAGTGCACCCCAAAAAATGGCAACAGCGCATGGCGGCCTGGATGGTCACCCATCCAAGTGCCGACCACGCCCGACAGCGCTTAACTTCGGTGATCTCGCGGGAACCGGTGTATCCACTGCGGCAAGGACGTTGCCAGCAGTTGATAGCCAGTAAGGGATTGTTAAATAAAGGATGAGGATCGTTGACAATAGCTTCACTGTGAACCAAACTTCACGTCATACCATTTAAATATCGCTGCTTCCCAGAGAGCAGTACATTGGAATCATTGACTTCAACAGTAATAGTACTCTATTCGGTGATTTGAACAGCGCAGTGACTCAATGTCCTAGATATTTCAGCACCCCCCCACGAACTAGTCGAAGGTGTACGCGAGACGCTGACTGTCTTCTGTCACCACCACATTGCGAAGTGCTGTTCACCCTAATGTCATCACAGAAGCCAGAAGTGAGGGCCTCTCGGAGACCCTGTTCCTGTTCAACACTCAGGTGCCACCTTGTGGTGGGACCTAGCAAACCAGAGGAAAGAGTAGATCAAATGACTACACGACTACAAATTGCTGATGATTCATCGAGGATCACCGTATATATCGGAGTGTGGCTAACTACACTCAAAAAATGAGCTAAGATATTATGACCACCTGCTTAATAGCTTTTTTGTCCGTCTCTGGAACGAAATATATCATTGATTGAGCATATCAGGGATCTTCCAATCTGTTGTCAGATTTGTGAAGGTATATGGCGTTAGATGTCTGTGCGCAGGTCTTTTAATTCGCGTAAATAGCGGACCGCTGATTTTCGTACGCATTGATGGCGCCCGATAGCAACCGAGATGGCATCCGTAGCATACAGGTCTGGAGAATTTAGTCGCCGGGTCATCAATGTGAGTTCACTATAGTGCTCCTGAAACCATTACAGCAAGGCCTTCGATTACTACCACATGTCCCATACAAGCGTAGGAGAATGTCTCCCATAGCATAACTCTGCTCCCTCCAGCCTGTGTCCCTGGCGAGCTGTACCTTTCGAGTCGCCGTTCACCTAGATGACGGCGTTTGTGGAAACGACCATAGACCTAGTGTAGTCACCTGAAGAGGTGACACATTTCCATTCATCGACGGTCGAAGCCCCATGGTCCTAGTCCCATTGTGCTCACAGCCATTTGAACCATTTAGCCACTGCAATTGTAACGATGTCGTTCATTCAACAAGTGAACACGTACACGTTCTATGTTCCAGAGCTCTATGTTCAACAGTATACGATGAATGGTATGCTCCGAAACACTTTCGCATACACTATTTATGTACTCTTTCGGCAGAAATGGCACAGATCACCACCAATCCTACTTTACAGAGCAGACAAGCCTCCGAGCCCCACATTCTGTGAAGACACGTGAATGTCCATGTCTTTAGCGCCAAGTGGCTCTGTCCCAACCGAATGCCTTCTCCTCCAAACCCACCAACCCACCCACCTATCCGCCCCCCCCCTCCCCCCCCCCCACACACACACAAATCAGCATACTGCACGACATGTCCTGCCTGAGAAGCAGAAACCCATAGTGAGGCCTTCTTCAGTCTGTTGGGAGCTGACAACGCCGTCTCAGGAGGAGAATGCCTCTACGGATCCTTCATAGTGATCACCCAACATCCAACGCTCTACAGGATCCTCACATACCCTATACAATGCCTAGTAACAACGCTAAACAGTCGCCGTTCTACTGTCCACAGAGAATTGAGATTCTAATCATTTACGCCATTCCTAAGTGTCACTGTACGTCGCAGTCACAGGTAAAATGATTAACGAGTGACATGTACGACATATTGTTGAGATATAATAAGTCGAGTCACTGTACGTCGCAGTCACAGGTAAAATGATTAACGAGTGACATGTACGACATATTGTTGAGATATAATAAGTCGAGTCACTGTACGTCGCAGTCACAGGTAAAATGATTAACGAGTGACATGTACGACATATTGTTGAGATATAATAAGTCGAGTCACTGTACGTCGCAGTCACAGGTAAAATGATTAACGAGTGACATGTACGACATATTGTTGAGATATAATAAGTCGAGTCACTGTACGTCGCAGTCACAGGTAAAATGATTAACGAGTGACATGTACGACATATTGTTGAGACATAATAAGTCGAGATGTGCTAACGTCACAAAGTTGGAGCCAACGTCCGCCGCGTTAGTTGCTCCGAATTAGTCTCTGGCGGAAGTGTTTCTACAAAACATACCAACTTGCGTGATTTGCGGGTGTCACAATCGCCATAGCAATTGTCTAACGTTTAGAGGAATCACATTTAATTCCTAGGTGTTCTCGTTCTACCAATATTTTTTTATACACTATGTGATCAAATGTATCCGGACATCTGGCTGAAAATGACTTACAAGTTTGTGGTGCCCTCCATCGGTAATGCAGTTCAATATGGTGTTGTCCCACCCTTACCCTTTTTTGACAGATTTCACTCTCGCAGGCATACGTTCAATCAAGTGTTGGAAAGTTTCTTGGGGAATAGCAGCCCATTCTTCACGCAGTGCTGCACTGAGAAGAGGTCGCTGAAGCCTGGCACGAAATCGGCGTTACAAAACATCCCAAAGGTGCTCGATAGGATTCATGTCAGAACTCTGTGCTGTCCAGTCCATTACAGGGATGTTATTGTAATGTAATCAAATGGCTCTGAGCACTATGGGACTTAACATCTATGGTCATCAGTCCCCTAGAACTTAGAACCACTTAAACCTAACTAAGGACAGCACACAATACCCAGTCATCACGAGGCAGAGAAAATCCCTGACCCCGCCGTGTAATGTAATCACTCCACCACGGTTGGTTGGTTGGTTTTTGGGGAAGGAGACCAGACAGCGAGGTCATCGGTCTCATCGGATTAGGAAAGGACGGGGAAGGAAGTCGGCCGTGCCCTTTGAAAGGAACCATCCCGGCATTTGCCTGGAGCGATTTAGGGAAATCACGGAAAACCTAAATCAGGATGGCCGGACGCGGGATTGAACCGTCGTCCTCCCGAATGCGAGTCCAGTGTCTAACCACTGCGCCACCTCGCTCGGTCACTCCACCACGGGCCGTGCATTATGAACAGGTGCTCGATCGTCTTGAAAGACGAAATCACCATACCCGAATTGCTCTTCAACAGTGGGAAACAAGAAGGTGCTTAAAACATCAGTGTAGGCCTGTGCTGTAATACAGCCACGCAAAAACAAGGGGTTCAAGTGACCCCCACACCATAACACCACCGAGTCCGAATTTTACTGTTGGCACTATACACGCTGGCAGCTGACGTTCACCGTGCATTCGCCATACCCACACCCTGCCATCGAAGCGCCGCATTGTGTATCGTGATTCGTCACTCCACACAACGTTTTGTCACTGTTCAATAGTCCAGTGTTTACGCTCCTTACACCAAGTGAGGTGTCGTTTGGCATTTACAATTGACCAGCGTGATGTGTGGCTCATGAGCAGCTTCTGGACCATGAAATCCAAGTTTCCCACCTCCCGCCTAACTGTCATACTACTTGCAGTGGACCTTGATGCAGTCTGGAATTCCTGAGTAATGGTCTGGGAAGATGTCTGGTTATTACACATTACGACCCTCTTCAACTGTCGGCGCAGTCTGTCAACAGACGAGGTCACCCTGTACGCTTTTGTGCTGTACGTATCCCTTCACGTTTCCACTTCACAGTGGACCTGGGGATCCTTAGTAGTGTGGAAATCTTGCATACGGACGTATGATACAAGTGACACTCAATCACCTGACCACGTCCGAAGTCAGTGAGTTCCGCGGAGTGCACTCTAACGTTGTCTAAGGACTACTAAGGTCGCTAATATGGAGTACCTGGCAGTATGTTGCAGAACACGGCACCAATATGAGAAACGTATGTCTTTAGGGGTGTCCGGATACTTTCGGCCACATACTGTATATAGTTGGATTTAGGCTGCGTTATTGAACTTAACGGAATTGGTTTTATTTCTGCAACTTTTTCTTTTTGGTTTTCCTGTCAGTCTAATTGCAAAAGTCCTTAGGGTGACACTGTGAAAAGGACGAATCGGAAAGCAACAAAACGTAGGAAAACATGTTCTCTGCATTTTAGGGAAGAGGACATAGATGAACATCAGTTTCGTCGTTCCACATGAAGGAAAACTCTTGCTTACGAAACCAGCCTTTTCACACCAGAAACTTCACATCTTGGTTATTCGAAAACTGTAACAAAATGATAGGTATGTTAACGAAGGCAAATGCGTCCTATTACTGCATTTATGATCAGGAAAAACTCTGGGAATGCATTTCAGACAATGTGTTATTCACGAAACCATTCTAAATCACAATATTTGAAAGAACTGATGCGTTAACAGGACAGATGTTACGAACAATAAGAAATAGTAAAGCGTAGTTAGCTAATGTTCTGGGACATGTAACAAGGCGGCGACGGTTTGAGAGTATCATACGGCGTAATTCTGGTGGACTATCTTCCCTTATTACACCTTCATACGTGCACAAAATATACAATGGATTCGTGAAATGAAAACAGACAGATTGTTCAGAAAGGAGAGTATTATGTTTTTGTGGTATGCTGATATCGTCAGTCAATAAAAGGAAATGAAAAATAAATTTGTATTAGAATAAATACATTTAACAAAAACGAAAAACCTAATTTAAGTGAGTGTAAAGGGAGATGTACGTCATGTGATATCGATATCAAGTACACAACAAAAAACGTTTGGCATCACCCGTTCTCAGAACTCCTGAAGATGGACGTTGACTGTATATCCTGTATCACAGACACAGCACCTTTCAGTGTTCAGACATGTCACTAAACCCGCCCAAAGATGTAAACAACCATCCATGAGCAGCGCCTATTAGACGGAGGGGGTCCGACAGCCGATCAGTTCCAGTCATTCCACCAGGAAGGAGGGACATGGTTCGTGTTGTCTGTAGTTCACCCATGCCTAGACGGTCAATACCGCGGGTCAATCGCGTACGCATTGTTACTTTGTGCCAGGAAGGACTCTCAAGAAAGGAAGTGTCCAGGCGTCTCGGAGTGAACCAAAGCGATGTTGTTCGGACATGGATGCAGAGAGACAGGAACTGTCGATGAGATGCCTCGCTCAGGAAGTCCAAGGACTACTACGGCAGTTGTGACCGCTACCTACGGATTATGGCTCGGAGGAACCCTGACAACGACACCGCCGTGTTGGATAGTGCTTATCGTGCAGCCACAGGACGTTGTGTTACGACTCAAACTGTGCGCAGTAGGAACATGATGCACAACCTCACTTCCGATGTCCATGGCGAGGTCCACCTTTGGAACAACGACACCATGCAGCGCGGTACAGATGAATCCAACAACATGCCGAACGGACCGCTCAGGCAATCGTCGGAGACGTATTTGGAGGCAACCGGTCAGGCTGAACGCCTTAGACACACTGTCCAGCGAGTGCAGCAAGCTGAAGGTTCCTTGCTGCTTTCGGTTGGCATTATATGGGGTCGGTATATGCCGCTGGTGGGAATGGAAGGCGCCGTAACGGCTGCAAGATACTTGAATGCCATCCTCCGACCGACAGTGTAACAGTATCGACAACATATTGGCGAGGCATTCGTCTTCACGGACGACAATTCGCGCGCCCATCGTGCACATCTTG
The DNA here is from genome assembly GCF_023864345.2 of Schistocerca serialis cubense. NCBI lineage: Eukaryota > Metazoa > Arthropoda > Insecta > Orthoptera > Acrididae > Schistocerca > Schistocerca serialis. The sequence goes on along the minus strand of NC_064647.1, from coordinate 214,587,457 downwards.
TGAATGACTATCTCCAGGATAACTACATCTCTCGACTAGAGTGGCCAGCATGTTCTCCAGAGGTGAACCCTATTGAAGATGCCTGGGATAAATTGAAAAGGGCTGTTTATGGACGACGTGAACCACCGAACACTCCGAGGGATCGACAGAATCGCCGTTGACGAGTGTGATAATCTGGACCAACCGTGACTTGATGAACTTGTGGATGGTATGCCACGACGAATACAGGCATGAGGATGTGCTACTGGGTATTAGAGGTACATCAGTCTGGACCACCACCTCTGAAGGTCTCGCTTTACGGTGGTTCAACATGCAATGTGTGCTTTTCATGAGCAATAAACAGAGCGGAAATGATGTTTATGTTTATCTCTATTCTAATTTTCTGTACAGGTTCCGGAACTCTCGGAAGCGAGATAATGGAAAGCTTTTTTGTTGTGTGTATTTTCAGTGTGGGTAGTTTTCCAATTTCCTTATCAGTGTATGGCATCAAATGGCTCTGAGCACTATGGGACATCTGATGTCATCAGTCCCCTAGAACAGAACTACTTAAACCGAACTAAATACATCACACACATCCATGCTCGAGGCAGGATTCGAACGTGCGACCGTAGCAATCGCGCGGTTACGGACTGAAGCACCTAGAACCGCTCGGCCACCGCGGCCGGCAAACAGTGTATGAAAGTGTCACACTATACAATTTATTACCTACTGTTAAGAAAAGTGGAAAGCAGCCATTGAATGACAAAAATGAGCTAACAAATCTTCCATTTTTCCCATATGTTTACATAAGTTTCATTTATGTAAATGTTAGATTAAAATAGCAAGTTTTCATTTTTAAAGGTATTTGTGCCACAAAAAATGTAATACTCTCCATTGTACAAACGCCGAGCCTCATTATTTTATGTACAATTGTGTGAAAAAATGAGGAGGAAAGCCATTACCATTTGATATTCCACTGCCAGGTACCACGGCTCCGACATGGAAAGAATTTGTACACAAGGCAACTGACAGAAATGCACAATGTGACGAGACGGAGTGCACTTCAGGCCAAAGACAGTAATTACAATGATGTCACCGCGATTTGGAGGTCAATACGCCCACGCAACATTATGACTCTCCACACCGGAATACCCTGACGAGGACAGTTCGGGAAGTACCCTCATATAGATAAAGATGGGGACACGTAATGTACGCATGAACATTGTCGAAAATGGTCGTTTAGTGACGCTGTACTCCTACGCCATGAGCGACTTTGCTGGCATGCATTCGGTCCTGGTATCGCGTTTGTTAACGAGCGACAACATCGAACAGTGCATATGGAGGGCCCCTTGGAACGAGACGAGGATTGGCAAATTGGCTGGACTACCGTTTCCTGGACGTAAATCCCATAGGAGATGTGTGGGATCCGTTAGGAAGACATGTAACAGGCAACAACGACCATCCATCAATTGTCAGCTGCACGGGTAGAGAAAAGAGAACGACGTATTATAAGTGCCCCATACATCCTTGTAGTCATAATGCGAGCACGCAGTGCTGCCCGTGGTGATCACACACGTTACTAACAACCATGTCCCAGACACTTTAGTGGAATTATTTTCTTTGGATGAAAGTGTCGTTGGTCTCATTGCGCATTTTGCTCAGTTATCTTCTGTACTAAACGGTGACTGTTTTTCCTACGTATCTGACCCGTGTACGGCTCCTGTTCATGCCGTTTATTGTCTCTCATCTTCTCTTATGGTACTGCCTCCTCGTTTTCCTATTCCATTTACTGGCGTCACTAACTTCCTGCCTTCCCTGACGGTGAGTGGCAGCAGCAGCGCTTATCGATAGGTACACTGTCGTACCCTCTCTGGAGCGACCGCTAGTACTCTACTGGCCATTAAAATTGCTACACCACGAAGATGACGTACTACAGCCGCGAAATTTAACCGACAGGAACAAGATTCTGTGATATGCAAATGATTAGCTTTTCAGAGCATTCACACAAGGTAGGTGCCTGTGGCGACACCTACAAAGTGGTGACATGAGGGAAGTTTCCAACCGATTTCTCATACACAAACAGCAGTTGACCGGCGTTGCCTGGTGAAACGTTGCTGTGATGCCTCGTGTAAGGAGGAGAAATCCGTATCATCACGTTGCCGGCTTTGATAAAGGTCGGATTGTAGCCTATCGCGATTGCGGTTTATCGTATCGCGACATCGCTGCTCGCGTTGGTCGAGATCCAATGACTGTAGGCAGAATATGGAATCGGTGGGTTCAGGAAGGTAATACGTAACGCCGTACTGGATCCCAACGGTCTCGCATCGCTAGCAGTCGAGATGACAGGCATCTTGTCCGCATGGCTGTAACGGATCGTGCAGCCACGTCTCGATCCCTGAGTCAACAGAAGGGGACGTTTGCAAGACAACAACCATCTGCACGAACAGTTCGACGACGTTAGCAGAAGCACGGACTGTCAGCTCGGTGACCGTGGCTGCGGTTACCCTTGACGCTGCGTCACAGACAGGAGCGCCTGCGATGGTGTACTCAACGACGAACCTGGGTGCACGAATGGAAAAACGTCATTTTTGCTGATGAATCCAGGTTCTGTTTACAGCATCATGATGTTCGCATCCGTGTTTGGCGACATCGTGGTGAACGCACATTGGAAGCGTATATTCGTCATCAACATACTGGCGTATCACTTGGTGTGATGGTATGGGGTGCCATTGGTCACACGTCTCGGTCACCTCTTGTTCGCATGGACGTTACATTTCAGATGTGTTATGACCCGTGGCTCTACCCATCATTTGATCCCTGCGAAACCCTACATTTCAACAGGATAATGCACGACCGCATGTTGCAGGGCGTGTACGGGCCTTTCTGGATACAGAAAATATTCGACTGCTGCCCTGGCCAGCACTCTCTCCAGATCTCTCACCAATTGAAAACATCTGGTCCATAGTGGCCGAGCAACTGACTCGTCACAATACGCCAGTCACTACTCTTGATGAAGTGAGGTATCGTGTTGAAGCTGCATGGGCATCTGTACCTGTACACGCCATCCAAGCTCTGTTTGACTCAACGCCCAGGTGTATCAAGGCCGTTATTACGGCCAGAGGTGGTTGTTCTGCACCCAAATTGCGTGAAAATGTAATCACGTGTCAGTTCTAGTATAATATATTTGTCCAATGAATACCTGTTTATCATCTGCATTTCTTCTTGGTACAGCAATTTTAATGGCCGGTAGTGTATTTCCGGGTCGTCGTGTGTCGAGAGTTCAATTGCGGAAATACCAGCAGTGGAGTCAGCCGGGGGACACACATGCACTGTCCGGCGGAAGGAGACTGCAGCGGGACGAGCGTTGGCTGGTCGTTCGGTTCGTCGTCTCATCGGGTGACGTGTACTGGGTCTTTTTTGACCGTTTCTGGGCGTCGTCATCTGGTCATCGAGCCGGACGTTGGTCGGTTCCTTCCTTGCGCAGAGATGTCGGGTGGCCAGTAGGCAAGTGTTACCTCTGCATGGGTGGGTTCCAGCCACTGTACTCGGATTGCCGTGTCTCCGAATTCCGAACGGACATCGAGTTGAGTCGGGTTGGAGCTGCAGTCAGCTTCGGACAGCCAAGACTCGGCCGACCGTTGCCGACACACGTAACGTCAGTGGGAACGACGTGGGTTGGTCGTTCGGTCGGTCGTCTCAATGGACGACGTGTATTTGGTCATATATATTAAGATGGTATGTGTTCTTTCGGACATGTCCGAAACAACAGAGACCATCGGTGACAATGCAGCTCGTTAGAGTGAAATTACAATGAAATGAGCACCCTTAGCTGCTTACAGGCGTTGACATACGTCAACGGCGACTGATGAAAATGTGTTCCCCGACCGGGACTCGAACCCGGTATCTCCTGCTTACATGGCAGACGCTCTATTCATCTGAGCCACCGAGGAACAGAGGATAGCGCGACTGCAGGGATTTATCTCTGGCACGCCTCCCGCGAAACCCACATTCTCAACACATTGTCCGTAGTGCCCCCGCCCATTATTCTCGGACATGTCCGAAAGAACAGATACCATCTTAGTATATATATAGTTAAGGCCCACCGGCCACTTGACCATCTTCTTCTTCTGTGCGAATGCACAAGCAGTGCCCGAACTCTTACGGGAATCGGCAACGCGCCGCGAGTAATGAGTGTAATAGGCGGGCGCACTACGAATGTGGGTTTCGCGGGACGCGTGCCAGAGTTAAGGTCCTGCAGTCGCGCTATCCTCTGTGTCCTCGGTGGTTCAGATGGGCGCCGGCACGGTAGCTCAGCGTGTTCGGTCTCAGAGCTGGTTGGCCTCTGTAATAAAAAACTGAGTGGAAAGATCAACCACCGAACTTGAACAGGATGTCTTGCGACGTCCGCAACGACCAAACACAATGATCAACAAAAAAAAAAAAAAAAAAAAAAAAGAAAAATAAAATAAAGAATAAAGTAAAAGATGGATAGAGCGTCTGTCATGTAAGCAGGAGATCCAGGGTTCGAGTCGCGGTCGGGGCACACATTTTCATCTGTCCCCGTTGACGTATGTCAGCGCCTGTAAGCAGCTAGGGGTGTTCATTTCAAAGTAAAGCGTATTTTTGTCGCCTACAGCTTATGGAAACTCTTTGTGAGTCGAATTCATTCGTCCTTGTTTTTGCACAGTGATTGCTTTTACGATAGTTCGAGTTCCTGTGCAAGTGTGTTTACGTGGTACCGGTTGTAGCTTCTGTGATTCCCACTGAGCAGATGAATGCTGTCTGCGGACTGGAGTAGGCAGTTGGTCGGTAGCGACAGAGGGAGATGATTAGGTTGTTGGTTGGTTCTTCAGCCGTCCTTAGGTAGTGTTGCCACCTGATTATTTAATGTTACGCTTGGCTGCCTGCTTCACCTAAACTGTTGTTAGAGTTTCCCCCACAGGCCGACTCTTGGAGCACTTCGGAGCACCACTGTTTGTTGTTTGTGATTGTCATGTTATCTGGTCGCAGATACTGTGCCAGGCCTTCAGCTGTGTTTTAATATAGTCTATTTTATGTTTAGTATATGGCCTTCAGCCGACTTCATGACAACTATTTTGAGATTAGCCCTTCAGCCGTGTTTTATTCAAAGTTCTTGTTGCTCTGCATTTAGACCTTCAGTCGTGTTTCTTTCTGAATCTTTGGTTTTAATACATAAATCCTTGTCTGTAAGGTTTCACGTTAATTACCTTGAATTCTCGAAACGGCCTTCAGCCGTGTTTTGTAAATGTTTATCTTAAGGTGGTCTTTAATTATTCTTGAGTAATTGTTTGGGCCTTCAGCCAACAAGATAGTTCAAGTTTTGGGCTTTCAGCCGAAGAATTTACTTGAATTTTCCTTAATATGGCCTTTAGCCCAATATTGTAAATACTGGGCTTCTAAAGAATTTCCGTAGCTGATCTGACATATTATTTAGGCCTTTAGCCGAGAAGATACTGCAGTTTTACTTAAGAAAGACCTTCAGTCGTTACTCTAAATTCTGGTGTTTTAAAAGGAATCATTTAAACTTATTCTGTAGAAGTTACTTGGGCCCTCATCCGTGAAATGATGTTTGTTGTTTTAAAGAGAAAACTATGCAATGGTTCGAGCAATGAAGTTGTGTGTTCTTGTATAAGTAACAGTAATTGACCTTGGCCCCTTTCCACAACCTCATCCGCTCTGTCCTGCGAAATCAGATTACAATATTGTCGAAGTTTCATCGAGCTGTGTTACTTGGCAGTGACACGTAATGCTATAGCTACCCTCGTCCATAGGGTTAGCACACTAGAGTATATTCCATAGCTGCATCAGTAAATTCTCGTTGCCACATTCACTTGTCAGTCGACGCTGGCCTAAGAAACCGTACGCCCATGCGTGGTGTGATAAACCATATAACACGTAAAACAACAGGAAAATTTCCCTCTCTCATATTTAATTAATATTAAACAAATAAATGAATTAGTATCTTCTGCTTTAAGTGATACTGTAAGCTTCCTAGTGAAGACAAACGTAAGGGAAGGCCAAACACGAACTCCCCTCGTACGCTATGCAGCTTTAACGGGACTTTGACTCCCCACTTAGGGAGATTAGCACGTTTTAAAAGGGCGCTTTAATTCTCGCTACCCTCGCTATGAGTTTTCAGATCACGTCCTACTCAACTACCCCTGTTCGCAATCCATAACGTTCCCGATAGCGAAATGGCGCATTTGGAATGCTTCGCATATTACGATGAACGCAGAGTTGGTTTCTAAATGTGGCTGGCGCATATTTACTGATGCTAATCTCTCTCTCTCTGTCTGTCTGTCTGTGTGTGTGTGGGTGGGTGGGTGGGTGGGTGGGTGGGTGGATGTGTGTGTGTGAGTGAGCAGAAGTGCGTCCTGCCTGCTAGAGATGGAATTCGCTGTGCAAATGCCTGAATTAACTAGACGCAGTTTCTGTTGGAGAGTCGTAACTTAGTGAAATGTCCATGGCACGTCAGTCTGAACTAGAATACGGCTTGTCGCAATCAAGTGATTTTAAATCACCGCTTTACTGTTCGCTTTTGCTAGTATTACTGACGTCGTACCAAGTAGTACTTCGCAAACAGCTCTGATACAGCACACCACTTAGACATGTGATGTCGGAGGCACAGGTGTATACGTTTCTGAGTGACGTCGTTTTCCCTGTATATCACAAATGCACCGAAGTCTGCCACTTGCGTGAGACACAACTGAACCTACCTGACCAACCGTTCGGCCCGCATCTCGTGGTCGTGCGGTAGCGTTCTCGCTTCCCACGCCCGGGTTCCCGGGTTCGATTCCCGGCGGGGTCAGGGATTTTCTCTGCCTCGTGATGGCTGGGTGTTGTGTGCTGTCCTTAGGTTAGTTATGTTTAAGTAGTTCTAAGTTCTAGGGGACCTATGACCACAGCAGTTGAGTCCCATAGTGCTCAGAGCCATTTGAACCATTTGAACCAACCATTTTCGTATTCATGAAAATCGTTACAACTGGGAATCAGAGTACGAGTTCATTGTTGGCAACTCTTATCCATTCGTGTTGTAGCTATGGCCGTTGAAAAGTCCAGCAAACCCACTACGTCTTTTATCACTGAATGACGTGACGAATGGTCCGACCCTAACTCAAATCCACACATTGAGCAAGTCAGTACCGCGTTGGTCCACCTTATGCAAGCAGATATTCGCTTACTATTGTGTGATACAAAGTTGTTGGATCTCACACTGAGGCGTTCGTGCCACATTCTGTCCAATTGGCTCATTAGATCGCTTAACTCCTGCGCTTGTTGGAGGACCTTGCTCATAATGCTCCAAACGTTTTCAGTTAGACGACCTTGCTGGCCAATATACGGTTTGGCAAGCGCGAAGACAAACAGTGGAAGCTCTCGCCTGGTGCTGGCGGGCACTATCTTGCTGAAATGTTAGCCCACGATGGCTTGTCTTCAATGGGGAACAAAAAAGGGCGTATAATAACGTCGAAGTACCATTTTATTGGAAGAATGCCGCAGATAATAACCAAATGGGTCATGTTTTAGAAAGAAATGGCACCCCAACCTATCACACCTGATTCTTGGGTCATACGGCGGGCGACGCTCAGGTTGTTATCCTACTGCTGCCTGGAGCGTCTCGAGACACGCTTATATCGGTCATCGTGTCTCAGTTCGAAGCTGGAGTCATCGCTCAAGACATTTCCATCCGATTCAGTGAGAATCCAGGCATAATACGTGTCTTGATGCGCCCTGGACAGTGATGGTATTCCAGCCTGACTGTCGCCGTCGTAGCTTCTGACATACAGGAGTGATGGTCCGAGGTGCCAACTCTTTTCCTAGCAGAACCATTCCGGTTGACATCCAAGGCATTCTCACAACTCAACAGTAAGTCGACGATATTCTACGTCGCCGTGTTGCTGTCCATCATGGAAAGCCGCCTTGGGTTTATTTTCAGGAAGATAATGCCCGGCCGCGCGCTTCGAGAAACTATGCCTCTTGTTTTCATCCTTTCCAAACCTACCATGACAAGTAAGGTCGCTGAATCCCCTCCACTTAAGGACGTTTGGAGTACTATAGACAGGTCCACCAACCACCTCGGGATATTGACAATCTAAAGCGCCAGTTGAATAGAATGGGGCACGATATCCCTCAGAGGACATCCAACAACTATCTTCACGAGTTATGGGAACCGGGCTGACAGAAAACGTTTTTTGACGCGTGTATATCACTCACTGTCAAGTCAAATAACTGCCTGAGTAAGGGCCGGAGCTGGACAAACATGTTATTGACGTACTCAGTTTGTGAAGCTCAGTCTCTTGAATAAATCATCTAACTTTTCTGAAATTTTAAGTGTTTCTCTTTATATGTACAGAACACCTACGTATATATGTTCCACTCGGATAATTCCTTCTTGGTGGGTCGCCATCTTTTTTCTGTTTTTGGGTGTACCTTCGTTTCATTTGTGGTATAGCGTTATTCTACAACATGTAAGCATTTTAAATGTTTTTTATTTCATGAAGTATAAATTGGATATAAATACCTGTAAGTAGGCTGTTTAGGTTTTATATTGGTAACGCCACGTAGCGCTCTGTATGAAAATAACTGGCTGTGCTGTGTGCAGTCTGTGGCTGGTTGGCATTGTTGGAATATTCGCTATTGTAGTGTTGGGCAGTTGGCTGTTAACAGTGCGTAGCGTTGCGCAGTTGGAGGTGAGCCGCCAGCAGTGGTGGATGTGGCAGAGAGATGGCGGAGTTTTGAGAGCGGATAATCTGGACGAGTGTCCATCAGAGACAGTAAATTTGTAATACTGAATGTCATGAACTGATATATATATATATATATATATATATATATATATATATATATATATATATATATATATGACTTTTGAAGACTATTAAGGTAAATACATTGTTTGTTCTCTGGCAAAATGTTTCATTTGCTAACTATGCCTATCAGCAGTTAGTGCCTTCAGTACTTAGAATCTTTTATTTAGCTGCCAGTATTGGCGCTCGCGGTATTGCAGTAGTTCGAGTAACGAAGATTTTCGTGAGGTAAGTGATTCATGAAAGGTATAGGTTATTGTTAGTCAGGGCCATTCTTTTGCAGGGGTTATTGAAAGTCAGAATGCGTTGCGCTAAAAATATTGTGTTTAAAAAAAAATGGCTCTGAGCTCTATGCGACTTAACTTCTGAGGTCATTAATCGCCTAGAACTTAGAACTAATTAAACCTAACTAACCTACGGACATCACACACATCCATGCCCGAGGCAGAATTCGAACTTGCGACGGTAGCGGTCGCTCGGTTCCAGACTGTAGCGCCTAGAACCGCACGGCCACTCCGGCCGGCTATTGTGTTTCAGTTTAGTGTTGATCAGAATAAGTAAAGAGAGAAATGTCTGTGAACGTTCAGTTGTGCTCAGCTGTTTGAAAATCAAATAACGTAAGGGGTTTATCAGAACAGCCCCTCATAAATTTTTCTAAGGGGAGGTTTCATTCCATCAGAGTCACCGAAGCACGACCGACGAACCGACCTCAGGGCCTTATTACCACAATTGTCCTACCTTTCAAACTTCACAGAAGGTCTCTGCGAACATTTATAACTAGGTCCCGAGTGCGAGCCCAGGTCAAGCACACGGTTTTAATCTACCAGAAAGTTTCATATCGCCACACACTCTGCTGCAGAGTGAAAAATTCATTGTGGAAACATTCACCGCGCTGTGACTATGCCACATCTCTGTAATATCCTTCTTTCCAGGAGTGCTACTCCCCCCCCCCCCCCCCTTTCCCGAAGTTTCGCAGCAGATTTCTGTGAAGTTTGTAAGTAGGAGATGAGATAGTGACCGAAGTATAGCTGTGAGGAGCCAAATTGCTAGATTAGTACGCTATGGTAAGCAAAGGGCCGGAGTTCGAGCCCAGTCTTGCATGTAGTCTTAAGTGGAAGGTAAGTTTTCTATTCAGAGGGTTTCTTGGTCGGGGGAAAAGGCATGTTATCTAGGGTCTAGGCTCGTCGACACATTTGGAAGTACCTTTACGTGTTGGGTCGACTGGTGTTAATTTTTTTACGTTAGTAACCTTGCAGGTGATATCACATGCAGATATATATAAAGGAATACTCTCGGGAAAAAGGTGCAAAAATATGGTCATATCTGGATAAGACTTCAAAGTAGTGCAAAGATTGGTCCTTTGATTTAAATGTTTGGAAATATAAGACGGTACGCTTCAGAACAAAATGAAATAATGCAGTTCCTATGACTACAATATCAACGAGTCACTAAGGAATCGGTCACTTCGTAGAAATACCAGGATTGTAGGTTAGGTTAGGTTGTTTGGGGAAGGAGACCAGACAGGAGGCCATCGGTCTCATCGGATTAGGGAAGGACGGGGAAGGAAGTCGGCCGTGCCCTTTCAAAGGAACCATCCCGGCATTTGCCTGGAGCGATTTAGGGAAATCATGGAAAACCTAAATCAGGATGGCCGGACGCGGGATTGAACCGTCGTCCTCCCGAATGCGAGTCCAGTGTCTAACCACTGCGCCACCGCGCTCGGTACCAGGATTGTAACTATCTGCAGGGATATGAAATGGAACGATCACATAGATTCAGTCGTAGGTGAAGCAGGTGGCTGTTTACGGTTTATCGATAGAACCCTGGGAATGCAATCAGTTTGTAAAGGAGACTGCCTACAAAACGCTATTGAGATTCATCCTACCATATTGCTCAAGTGTGTGGCGCCCGTAACATATGTCTCAGAGGGCATCTTGAAGGTGTAAAAGATACGGAAAGAAAGGGCATAGTCTCTTTTCACCCATGGGAGACCGTCTCGGCGTACGCTTCTGACAGACTCTAATTAGGAGAGCGTGCTGAGAAGGGAGCATCCGAATTTTTATGTGGATACTTTTAAGGCTTTTTATATCAAACAAACGCTATTAAAATTCTACGTCGTCCCATCAAATCTTCAGCATTCTTCTGTAGAACCGCATTTGAAAAGCTTCTATCCTCTTCTTGTCTAAACAAGTTATCGCCCATGTTTCACTTTCAGAAGGACTTCCTGACACATAAATCTATACTCGAGGTTAACAAATTTCTCTTTTTTCAGAAACACTTGCCTTGCCATATTCAGTCTACATGCTATATCCTCTTTACTTCGACCATCATCAAATATTTTGCTTCCCAAATAGCAAAACTCAGTTACTGTTTTAAGTGTCTCATTTCCTAATATATTTCTCTCAGCATCACCTGATATAATTCGACTACCTTCCATTATTCTCGTCTTGCTTTTGTTGGTGTTCATCTTATATCCTACTTTCAAGACACTGTCCATTCCGTTCAACTCCTCTTCCAGGTCCTTTTCCGTTTGTGACAGAATTGCAATGTCATCGGCAAACCTCAAAGTTTTTATTTCTTTTCCATGGATTTTAATTCCAACTACAAATTTTACTTTTGTTTCCTTTACTGCTTGCTTAATGATTGAATAACATCGGGAATAAGCTACATCCCTGTCTGACGTCCTTACCAACCACTGCATTCCTTTTATGTCCCTCGACTCTTATGACTGCCACCTGGTTTCTTTACAAATTGTATATAGTCTTTTGCTTCCTGTATTTGACCCCCCGTCACGTTCAGAATTTGAAACAGAGAATTCGAGTCAACATTTTCAAAAGCTGCCTCTAAGTCTACAAATGCTATAAACATAGGTTTGCCTTTCCTTAACCGATCTTATAATTCGTAGAGTCAGTATTGCCTCACGTGTTTCAACGTTTTTACCGAATCCAAACTGATCTTCCCCGAGGTCGTCTTCTACCAGATTTTCCATTCGTCTGTAAAGACACTCAATACAAATACTTTCAGAAAAGACTTCCTGACACTTCAATATATACTCGATGTTAACAAATTTTTCTTCTTCAGAAACGCTTTCCTTGCCATTGTCAATCTACATTTTATATCCTCTCTAGGTCGAGCATCATCAGTTATTCTGCTGCCCAAATAGCGAAACTCATCTACTACTTTAAGTGTCTCTTTTTCTGATCTAATTTCTTCAGCGTCACCTTATTTAATATGACTACATTCCATTAGCCTCGTTTTGCTTTTGTAGGTGTTTACCTTATATACTCCTTTCAAGACATTGTCCAGTCTGTTCAAATGCTCTTTCAGGTCCCTTGCTGTCTCTGACAGAATTACAATGTCATCGGCAAACCTCAAAGTTATTATTTTTTCCCCATGGATTTCAATCACTACTCCAAATTTTTCCTTCGTTTCCTTTACTGCTTGCCCAATACACAGATTGAATAACATCGGAGGTAGGCTACAACCACAACTGTGGCATCAAGCGAAAATGTATCCCTGTGTAAAATTTATCTACATTAAATTTCCTTCAAAAGGGTCGCTTTCAGTTTCTCTGTATGACCAACAGTTTTCACATAGTGAACGAGAGAGTATAAAAGCTCGTGCCTGCTTTGTGGAGGTGTTGAGTGTTGCATAAAATCCGTCTGTAGGGGCAGTGACACCAATGTGTGTACGTCTGTCTCGCTCGCAAACGCACAGTCGTTGCCAAAGCGGTTGTGAATACAGGACACAGGAAATTTCGGTCAGCGGTTATAGCTCTGCTGTGAACCTCTATTGCTGCGCCACTGCGTTCGCTAGGCAGGCGTAGGAGTGGCCTAGGGTAACCGCCACATACTGGGCCCCGCCATGCGTGACTGCTCTACTTTCTCCCGCCCTCTAGCGCGTGTCGCCAACGAGGCGTGCAGACCGCCTCGCCGTCTCCCACACACTCGCGGCCCGACCGCACCACATATCGTGATAGCTGGGGCGGAAGCGATGGCCTCTGATTACAAAGCATTAAACGCGAGCCCGCCTGTGTAGAGCGGCCGTACACCGGACAACAGTCCGTGCGTTTCATAACACGCAGAACAACAGAGGGCATGGCAGTATACGGTCGGAGATGAAATGAAGGATTACGCTACGTTGTAAGCTGAATAATCTTGTGTGTGGCAAATATTTGACAGGAAAAGTCTACCGGGCAGTGAGGAAACACTTACTCCGACCAAAATGAGCACTGCTGGACATTTAACCTCACAGGGTTGCGAAGACGACTTAATACCCAACATTTGGAAATATTTTAAGTTAATCGTTAACATTATATTTTAATATTTTCAAAGAAGTACTCATTGCTTTTAATGAATTATTCTGTAGATTCCATAAGTGCTTTACATTTTTCAGTTAAACTTAACCCAAAAATTTTAGTAACAATAGTATATATAACTCTCTCCAGTGAACGTCACATTTTCAGGGTCAGGACCTTATTTACACATCAACTGTAAGGTGGGCATGTCATTTTGTTTGTTGTCAGTTATCGATGTGCACTTAGAGACAGAACAAGTTATATTACTACACTACTGGCCGTTAAAATTGCAACACCAAGAAGAAATGCAGATGATGAACGGGTATTCATTGCACAAATATATTATACTACAACTGACATGTGATTATATTTGCACTCAATTTGGGTGCATAGATCCTGAGAAATCAGTACCCAGAACAACCACCTCTGGCCGTAATAACGGTCCTGGTTCGCCTGGGCATTGAGTCAAACCGAGCTTGGATGGCGTGTACAGGTACAGCTGTCCGTGCAGGGTCAACACGATACCACAGGTCATCAAGAGTAGTGACTGGCGTATTGTGACGAGCCAGTTGCTCGGCCACCATTGACCAGACGTTTTCAATTGGTGAGAGAACTGGAGAATGTGCAGGCCAGGGCAGCAGACGAACATTTCCTGTATCCAGAAAGGCCCGTACAGGACCTGCAACATGCGGTCGAGCATTATCCTGCTGAAATGTAAAGCCTCGCAGCGATCGAATGAAGGGCAGAGCCACGGGTCGTAACACATCTGAAATGTAACGTCCACTGTTCAAAGTGCCGTCAATGCGAACAAGAGGTGACCTAGACGTGTAACCAATGGCACCGCATACCATCGCGCCGGGTGATACGCCAGTATGGCGATGATTAATACACGCTGTAGGTGTCGCCACCGGCGCAAACCTTGTGCGAATGCTCTGATAAAATAATCACTTGCATATCACGGCATCTTCTTCCTGTCGGTTAAATTTCGCGTCTTTAGCACGTCATCTTCGTCGTGTAGCAATTTTAATGGCCTGTAGTGTATTTTTTTCAGTTGTCGACTATACCATACCATAGTATTTCTCCCTACGTGTATTCTAAGTTTCAGCGACGTATATCACTTGGGTAACGACACATCAGTTATTTTCGGCCTTCAGCTGTGCACACCAGTATGCATCTCTACATGCACTGAAGCACCAAATAAACTGGTATAGGCATCCGTATTCAAATACAGAGATATGTAAGCAGGCAGAATTTTGCGCTGCAGTCGACAACGCTTATGTAAGACAGCAAGTTTCTGGCGCATTGTAAGATCTGCTACTGCCGCTGCAATGGCTGGTTATCAAGATTTATGTGAGTTTGAACGCGGTGTTATAGACGTCGCAAAAGCGATGCGACACGCCATTTCTCAGTTATCGGAGTGTTGATTTTCCTGTACGACAATTTCACGAGAGTACCATGAATGTCAGGAATCCGGTAAAACATCGAATCTTCGATATTGCTATGGCAAGAAAAAGATCCTGCAAAACGGGACGACGACTGCTGAAGAGAATCGTTCAGCGTGACAGAAGTGCAACCCTACTCCAAATTGCTGCTGACTGCAATGCTGGGCCATCAGCAAGTGTCAGCGTGCGAACCATTCCACGAAATATTATCGCTACGGGCTGTCGGAGCCGAAGGCCCACTCGTGTACCCTTTGATGACTGCACAACACAACACAATACTTTGCGCCTCGTCTGAGCCCGTCAACATCGAGATTGGACTGTTGATGACTGGAAACATGTTACCTGGTCGGGCGAGTCTCGTTTCGTACTGTATGTAGTGGATGGACGAGTACGGGTATGGAGACGTCTTCATGCACCCTGAATATCAGCAGGCTGTTGGTGGAGTCTCTGCAATGGTGTGGGGCGTGTGCAGTTTCAGTGATATGGAACTCGCGTTACGTCTAGGTATGACTCTGACAGGTGACACGTTCGTAAGCATCCTGTCTGATTACGTGCATCCATTCATGTCCGTTGTGCATTCGGACGGATTTGGTCAATTGCATCATGACAATGCGATACCCTACACGTCCAGAATTGCTACAGAGAAGCTCCAGGAACACTCTTCTGAGGCCGGCCGGTGTGGCCGTGTGGTTCTAGGCTCTTCAGTCTGGAACCACGTAACCGCTACGGTCGCAGGTTTGAATCCTCCCTCGGGCATGGATGTGTGTGATGTCCTTAGGTTAGTTAGGTTTAAGTAGTTCTAAGTTCTAGGGGACTGATGACCGCAGATGTTAAGTCCCATAGTGTTCAGAGAAATTTGAACCATTTGAACTCTTCTGAGTTCAAACACTTCCGCTGGCCACATGAACAATATTGAGCATATCTGGGATGCCTTGCAAAGTGCTGATCAGAAATCTCCGAATCCCTTACGGATTTATGGACAGCCTTGCAGTATTCATGATGCGCTAGTTAAGAGTTAGTCGAGTGCATGCCACGTGTGCTTGCTGGGTCCCTACTGTATATTGGGCAGGTGTCAAATTTCTTTGCTCCTTCAGTGTGCATGAAGTACCAAAGTGACTCTCCCCAACGTCAAGAAAGTGCCTTAACAGTACGTGTTCACACCCATGAATCTTCCAACTGTTTTCAGTACTGTTACGGCAGAATTCGTCAATCATCTTCATAGGGATACTGCTTCGACACACGGTGTACGATGGGGTTAGTTGCATCATCTTTAAAATTTTATATGATGACATTATTTCCTAGAAAATCTTGGAGAAAGGAAGCTTAGAAATAGTGTAGATGCGATTTTCTAGTAACTGCTAACTTCGAAATGCTGGCTCGAAGTACGGCAAATTTTGTTCCTGTTTTCCACGAAAAGTTCCACTCACAATCAACGAGAATTTCAGCCAATCAGAGCCTCATTAATTGCTATAAAGGCGGAGGAATTAATTCTTCGTAATGAGGCAATTTATTTTCGTCGAATGAAAATCGGCGGAAAATATTATTTGCTTTACAGAAAATTTAAATTGTTTTCTCCAGAGCAGAAGAAGAAAATAGCTGTTGATCAACGTTAAGAAATCGTAATTAGCTCGCTGTAATAACAGCCTTTGGACTCATTAATTAAGTTTCTCCAAAAGGAGATTGCTCGAAATCGAAGGAACAGAAACAAATCGGGTGGTCTCATTAACGCCGTTTGTTAATGTCAACGGTATATGTGTCAGGCTCCAGCCATTTAACGCTCCTGTGGGTCAATATCTCGAAAGATCACGTTTCTCGTCTTTCGCGAAGCCAGAGACGCGCTTATTAATTCCATGGTTCTAATCAGATACAAGTGTCGAGTCCTTCAGGTGCAGCATATAAGATTTGTAGTGAAGGATGACACATTAAAATCCATGTTTTATCTAAAGTCTCACAAAGAGAAAGCTCAGTATTTGGATAGGCAATAGTAATGACCAACTATAGTACAATTCATCTAACCAAATTATATAAATAAATTCGTTAATTACATTCCAAAATGTGCTACATGAAGACAAGCATTTCAACCGTAAGAGGTGGGACTAGCATATTCTATCATAGAAGCTGAAGTGTTAGCTCTTCATCGTCATCATGATCGTCTTCAAAAGGTTCGACCTTTGGCCTGTTCTGACTCAGAATGGTTCATGCCATTTCTTTAAAGGATGTCAAATGTTTCTCTTTCCCGTTGCGTTATATGATATTGCCGCTTAGTTATCCCATTATCAAACATAACTTGGACGTGCCCTTTGCAATTTAACCTGTCTGTTCCAGTTATGGTTGCAATGGGTTCTACAATTACTACTTCTTAAATATATTTGTTTCTTTTGTGATTCAGTAATGAATATACCCTAGAAAGCGAAGGAACTTCATCTCTGATGTTTTGAGTGCTCGTATTCAATCTGATTTTAGGATTCAACATTAGCTGCAATAGAGCAGCAAAATCAAGGCTAATACTTTGTACGCTTTAATTAATGTTTCTTTCCGTATATGGTTCCATTTTATTTTATATTATGTGATTCCACAAAAATCTCTAAGCATGACCAATTTTAGCTCTAAATCATCTGTCTTACTTGTTGAGTTATCTGCCGATCATAATAAATGTTGGTTCTTACGGGTACCAAACGCTAATATCCAATTATTTGTTGTATCTGTAGTGGTTGTCTTCCGTATTTAGCGCCACTATCACTCAAGAGATACGCGGTAATTGGAGACATTTGTTGGGTATTTCAAAGTGTATGTTGAACGTCAACAAATACCGCCGTTGTGAAATTAAAATTTCAGTTCTTAATGTTGTTAATACAATCGACCATTTATTAAAAATATCGACCATTTATTAAATATATCGTCAGTATAAACAATAAAAGGGGAGGAAGTGGACAACTTCCTTTAACTCCATAACTGATATCTCTAGTCTGTCTCATTCCCCACAAAAAGAATCCTTATTTTGTTATTTCTGTATAATGACTAAATTGCCGTATCAGATGTTTTGGAACTCCCATTTATTTCAGTGATTCCCTTAGCATTTTAAGTTTTACCTTGTCAATCCCCTTTTGATAATAATAACATAATAATTTGATAACGTAAAATATCTTCCTTTCCTGTGCTACTTGCGGCATTGTGATGGGACAATACCAAAATATGCAACCTTTTCTAAAGTCACGTTGTACCGCCAACATACGAGCTTCCACTATGTTGATCGTCAGCAAATTTATAATTTTCGCTTGCACTTTGTAGCAGCTGTTTAGCGGACATACTCCTTGGTAGTTGGTGCATTCAGGTTTATCGCTTTTCCTTTCTGATACGGTATATCAAAGTCTCATTCAATTCGTTTGGTATATGTCCCTTCAGTCAGCAAACATTCACAAAATTTAAAAGTCGAGGATTGAACAGATGCACATTTAATCAGCTCCATGTTTATATTATCAGTGCCAGGTGGCTCTTCGTTTTTCGTAGCTATGATCACTTTTTGAAGTTCTTCCCATGTTATCAGATCTACAGAGCCACTGGTGTTCGTGTTTATTTCTGGTCCTTCTGATTATCAGTCCTTACAAATTTCCGTATTAAATGCCATTGTAAAGATGTTAATTCAGATGCTTCATACTTTGAGCTCAAATAACGAGTGACTCGTTAAAGATACGTGTAACCATGGTATTGAGTTTTTCGTCGCTACTTGATAGATAGATTTCATAATTTTCAGCGATTATATTGCGGATATTCTACGGTACTTAATTCATGAACTATTCTTGCTGTTATCATTAGAGAACACGTATCATCTATATCTGCACCTTGTTGTCGGTAGCCAAGGCACTTTCTCTATCTACCACATACTAGGGTCTGTGCATCATATCCATTTCGTATGTAGCGCGAAAAACACGATTAGATAATATTTATGGGCTCAAGTCTAATCCATACAGGGGCAATACGTAGCAATACGCAGTCTCGCTGAACTATTATGTTCATTGATAGACGACTAATGTGGTCATTTGACCGCCCTATCCCGGTTCCAGGTTACCTAGCTACACAAGAGTTATATGTTTGCACCTGTTACTGTCGTTCAAATTAGTCACCAGCGTTGTGTAGAATCGGTTGCCAGCTATGTGGAAGGCGTACTATACCGTTAGCAGAGCCAGTTCTGTTGATGGTGCTGATGGAGCGGTCTACTGCCTGTCGAATCTCTGGAACAGTTTTGAAGCGAATGCCACGAAGTGGTTCCTTCTTCTTCGGAATCAAATCGAAGTCACAAGGACTTAAGTCCGGGGAGTATGGTGGATGGTACAGTACATCCCAGTCCCATCGGCCGAACGGAGCAGCCACAGCTTGCGCATTGTCGTGCAAAATGATGAATGGGTTGCGCAGAAAGTGTTGTCGTTTCTTTCGCAAAGCTGGTCGCAGGTGATGCTCCAAAAACGAACAGTAATACTGTGCATTGACGGTCTGCCGTAGAGGAGCGTAATGCGTTAGGATAACACCATCACAGTCGTACACGAGAATCACCATAACTTTCACCATACGGTGGCTCTGACGCAATTTCGACTTTCGCGGCGACCCATAATGACGCCATTCGTTGGATTGTCGTTTCGTTTTTGGCTTCGTGGCACTCGCTTCAGAACTGTTCCAGAGATTCGACATGCAGTAGACTTCTCCATTCGCACCACCAACAGAACAGGCTCTGCTAACGGTATACTACGCCTTCCATATCGCTGCCAATGGGTTCTACACAACGCTGCTGACTACTCTCAAAGGCAGTAACAGGTGCAAACAAGTAACTCTTTTGTATCGGTTGTGAATAAATAGTTGCCACTATTTAATTTCCAACCCTTATACACTCCTGGAAATGGAAAAAAGAACACATTGACACCGGTGTGTCAGACCCACCATACTTGCTCCGGACACTGCGAGAGGGCTGTACAAGCAATGATCACACGCACGGCACAGCGGACACACCAGGAACCGCGGTGTTGGCCGTCGAATGGCGCTAGCTGCGCAGCATTTGTGCACCGCCGCCGTCAGTGTCAGCCAGTTTGCCGTGGCATACGGAGCTCCATCGCAGTCTTTAACACTGGTAGCATGCCGCGACAGCGTGGACGTGAACCGTATGTGCAGTTGACGGACTTTGATCGAGGGCGTATAGTGGGCATGCGGGAGGCCGGGTGGACGTACCGCCGAATTGCTCAACACGTGGGGCGTGAGGTCTCCACAGTACATCGATGTTGTCGCCAGTGGTCGGCGGAAGGTGCACGTGCCCGTCGACCTGGGACCGGACCGCAGCGACGCACGGATGCACGCCAAGACCGTAGGATCCTACGCAGTGCCGTAGGGGACCGCACCGCCACTTCCCAGCAAATTAGGGACACTGTTGCTCCTGGAGTATCGGCGAGGACCATTCGCAACCGTCTCCATGAAGCTGGGCTACGGTCCCGCACACCGTTAGGCCGTCTTCCGCTCACGCCCCAACATCGTGCAGCCCGCCTCCAGTGGTGTCGCGACAGGCGTGAATGGAGGGACAAATGGAGACGTGTCGTCTTCAGCGATGAGAGTCGCTTCTGCCTTGGTGCCAATGATGGTCGTATGCGTGTTTGGCGCCGTGCAGGTGAGCGCCACAATCAGGACTGCATACGACCGAGGCACACAGGGCCAACACCCGGCATCATGGTGTGGGGAGTGATCTCCTCCACTGGCCGTACACCACTGGTGGTCGTCGAGGGGACACTGAATAGTGCACGGTACATCCAAACCGTCATCGAACCCATCGTTCTACCATTCCTAGACCGGCAAGGGAACTTGCTGTTCCAACAGGACAATGCACGTCCGCATGTATCCCGTGCCACCCAACGTGCTCTAGAAGGTGTAAGTCAACTACCCTGGCCAGCAAGATCTCCGGATCTGTCCCCCATTGAGCATGTTTGGGGCTGGATGAAGCGTCGTCTCACGCAGTCTGCACGTCCAGCACGAACGCTGGTCCAACTGAGGCGCCAGGTGGAAATGGCATGGCAAGCCGTTCCACAGGACTACATCCAGCATCTCTACGATCGTCTCCATGGGAGAATAGCAGCCTGCATCGCTGCGAAAGGTGGATATACACTGTACTAGTGCCGACATTGTGCATGCTCTGTTGCCTGTGTCTATGTGCCTGTGGTTCTGTCAGTGTGATCATGTGATGTATCTGACCCCAGGAATGTGTCAATAAAGTTTCCCCTTCCTGGGACAATGAATTCACGGTGTTCTTATTTCAATTTCCAGGAGTGTATATATGAAGGAGGACGGCTATAGGTACTTCCAGTGTAATTGCATCATACCTCCAGAAACCCTGCGGAACTTAGCGAATGCTAGTAACATTGGGACTAGTGGAGGGAGACACAAGTTGCTCGTCACCTGTTGTGATTCTGTGTGCGACGGGAAGCGTGTCTGGATAGCCGAGGCAGTTAAGGCAACAGTTTTAGAACGGCAGAACGTCCGGATTCAACATCTGGTCCAGCGCAGATTTGAAATGTTCCAGATTTATTTCAATGTCTGTAAGAGGCTGACATCATGATTTCTCATAACATTATTTTATATTGTATATCGTCAAATTTAACAATTTAAAACGCTACCACAATTTACTCATTAACAGATACAATCTTCAGTTAAATATTTATTACAATATGTCAAGCTTCAAAGTTTGAAACTGTGTATGTATCTTCACACGAAACTCAAGACGCTAAAAGTGCTCAGACTATATTCATTGAGCACTTGAGAAATAGAGTACTTAGTGAGTTCCACGACCACCTCACTGATAACTTCAAACTTTAGCGAAACTTTTTCTGACTGACACACATTCTACTCTTACAAAATGATGAAAGCACTTTACTACGTCCTCTGTTGGCCAAATAGTTAGCAGACGTTATAAACATATAGCAGTTACTGCACCAGTAATATTATATCATAGTATGGCTCATAACTTAGGAGATAAAGACAACATTAACATCGAGATGTGGCGAAAAACCTAGGTTTTCTTAAAACAGAGCCCACATTACCCAGAATGTACTCATCCGGTGATGGGTAATGAATTCTTGACTTTTTCATTTATCTATAGGTGAATAATCCAAAACTAATAAAAACCACGTAATTAGGGTTTTAAGTCTTCAATGACGTTAGTTTTACAAATCTAACGTTAGTAATTTAACAGATCAACTTTTTGGAGTGTGCTCAGACATTTGAAGCCGTTTGATACGAGGGAGGTTGATTCCTTAAAAATGGGAGGCTGGGTCGGGAAAAAGGTGAGCAGTGGTACAGATGAATAACAGGTACAAAAGACGAGACGGAAGATATCTGAAAGTTAATTAACTCTCTGCGTCCCACTGCGAAAACACTATTATTATCTGTCCAACCTGGAAGGGTGTTTGAACTTATTTAGTACTTTGTTCTTGCTTTCCTATGTATTCATACTTTCTTACAGGAATACAGAGCCTTGGAACGTTATAAATAGGTTCTCGCCGGATAGTTCTTCAAGCATCAGTAAGTCCAGTTTTGTTTCAGAATTTCCGTGACGCTCTTCACCGGGTCAGAGACACCTGTTACCAATCATGCTACCCTTATTTCTATGTGTTCAATATTCCCTGTTAGTCCTACATTGCGTATTTGTCACTCATTAGAACAGTATCCTCAGACGGGAGAGTTTTGTAAGCAGTGTGACTAGCGTCTCTAGAACCACAGAATAGTGGTGAACAACTTCGAAGGAAGGTAGAAACAGAGCATCAGGAACAAGACACGAAAAGTATAAAAACTGGCGTACTGTGCTTAGTATTGTTCCGGAAACTCATGTGGTATCATGTTTTGGAGAAAGTGTCCAACCCAAGCGTTCAGTACTCGTTCCAGTCACGGTCGATGTCAACGTGCAAAAACAGCTCGTAGATAAAAGGTGGCAGCATTTGCTCGGGGGAGTATATAAAGCGTTTCAGGATGACGCGTAAATGAGTGTAGTTATTGTCGTAATGCAAAAATGGAACGATTCATTTGATGTCAGAAAGGGGATGATCATTGGCTTTCGCTACAGGTGGAAGAATTTCCGAAACTGCGGCGTATATGAGCTGTTCACATGCCGCTGCAAACTACGGGGTGTATGTTAAGGTTTCCCGTGCATGGCAAAATGGCGCTATCCAGAAACGGCGCCGAGACAACTATGGTGACTGCAGGCTATAGATGAAACGCACTAATGACGGCTGCGGAAGTGTGTACGGGCGAATAGATGTGCAACTATTGAGCAACCGACCGTCCGTCTCCTCAAAAACCATTCAGTGAACGTTGCTGCGTCCGGGCCTCTGCAGCAGGCCTATTTTTCATCCACCCGTGTCGGTTTCATTGGCTACGAAGCTGGTATTCACACGCCGACACTGCAAAAAAAAAGAAAAAAAAAAAAAAAAAAAAAAAAAACCACACACTGAGTGGTGGCAGGTGGCCTTTTCAGATGAATCTGGTTTTATGCTCCACAGAACACGCTTTTACGGCCCTGCAGCAAATGTCGGAAGCATCCCACCGAGGAGGGAGCGTCATGGTCTGCGGGATGTGATCTCATTTTGGAAGACACAATGGATCCCAACAAGTATGCCTCTTTCCTTGGGAACCATGTCTACCTCTACCTGCAGTTTGTTTTTCGTTGTCACGATGGCATCTACCAATAGAACAAAAAATGTGCCATACAGCTCGTATAGTACGTGCATGTTTCGAAGAGCACCAATATGAGTTTACGATACTCAACTGGCCACCGAACACCCTGTGTTCAAAACCAGTAGAGAATATGTATGTCCACCTGTTCGCTCCATGGATACGGGAAACGTAGCACTGCTGGCCAGGACACTTTAGTTGGCATGGCTTCACGTCCCTGTCTATATCTTCCAGATATTCGCTGACTCTTTTCCTTAACTATATGAAGATTGTATCTGTTCTTTCGGACATTACAATTTCAGTTCTTAATGTTGTTAATGCAATCGCCCATTTATTAAGAATATCGTCAAAATAAACAATGAAATCGTTGGGAGGAAGTGGACAACTTCCTTTAACTCCATAATTAATATCGCCAGACTGTCTCATTCAACATAAAAGTTACAGGACAGGTACCATTGATGATCCTACAGCTCTCGAAGAATGAAATTACAAAAAAATTCAGACCCTTAGCAGCTTACAGGCGTTGATAATTATCAACGGAGGCAGTTGAATATGTATGTCCCGACTAGGATTCGAACCCGTGATCTGCTCTATCCGACTGAGCCATCGAGGACACAGAGCATAGTGCGACTGCAGGGACTTACCTCTGGCACACTCCTCGTGAAACCCACATTTCCCGCGGACTGTGCACACCATACATGTGTAGTGCCCTTGCCCACTATACTCATTACTCGTGGAAGTCAATCTACCGATTCCCGTAAGAGTTCAAATGGTTCAAATGGCTCTGAGCACTATGGGACTTAACATCTGTGGTCATCAGTCCCCTAGAACTTAGAACTACTTAAACCTAACTCACCTAAGGACATCACACACATCCATGCCCGAGGCAGGATTCGAACCTGCGACCGTAACAGTCGCGCGGTTCCGAACTGAGCGCCTTAACCGCGAGACCACCGCGGCCGGCCCCGTTTCAGCAACGTGAGTGCATCGGCACTGAAGATCTTGGCCGGTAAGCCTTATTTATATCTATGTCGAAACGGGGTCTGTTCTTTCGCACATGTAACTCCACTCTTCCTTAACGTCCGCGATGGAAAAGAGTTATCCAAGCTTTTGGCGGGTGGTGGCATTAATGTGACAATCTGATTAATCCATGGACTCCCCATGTCAGCAGGGACTATTGAAGTTGGTGGAGGCTCTTTACTGTGTGGGAGTGTGCAGTTGGACTGATATGGGACCCTGATACGTCTAGATACGACTCTAAAACGTGCGCAAGCAGCCTCTCTGATCACTTGCATCCATTCATGTCAGTTATACATTCCGACTGACTTAGACAATTCCTGCAGGGCGATACGACACCCTGCACAACCGTAATTCCTACAGAGTGGCTCCAAGAACACTCCTCTGAGTTTAAACACTTCCGGTGGCTACCAAACTCCCCAGACATGAACGTTACTGAACGTATCTGGGATATCTTACAATGCGCTGTTCAGAAAGGATCTCGACCTACTCGTACAATTAGGTATTTATGGACAGCCCTGCCCGATTCATGTTGTCAATTTCCTCCAGCACTACTTCAGACATTAGTGGAGTCCTCTGTGAAGTCTTGTTTCGGCACTGCCACGTGCTTCGGAGAGGGGAGGGGGGGGATACACGATATTAAGCAAGTGTACCAGTTTCTTTCGCTCTTCAGTGCATTTTCAGGCAGTCGGCTCACTGATTCCGTATCAGAAATGTCTATATTGAGCGTAAATTTAAAGACACTTCATTTGACTCGGAAAATACACGTTTTTATTGGCTTATCGAAAACAACAAATGGTTAACCTACCAGCAAGTACAGTCATAAGAGAAGAGTGAGTGACTTGTTGATCGGAGTATCTGTAACTGGTTACTTCAACAAAAACAGGTGATGTATATCAGTAGTTGCCCACCAAGTACATTTCGCGAAAAAACATATTTTCTTTCCATTTATGTACTATGTATGCGCCCCGACTGATTAGCAAATACCGATTACCTTGTTTAATATAAATATAAGGGGCAGTCAAATGAAAACGTGGCATACTGCAGAATGAGCATGGACGGGACGTAGTTAACGCTGGTGTGTGTGTGTGTGTGCGTGTGCGTGTGTGTGTGTGTGTGTGTGTGTGTGTGTGTGTGTGTGTGTGTGTCTGTATAGAAGAGACCTCCAAGCCCTCCATAACGACTCAGAAAAGAACAGTGATAAAATTCACTGCTGAATCCGTATGGTTATTAAACGCACTCAAAGTCAAGTCAGAAAGTCGTGTGCGAATCGGCAACAGAGAGGGGAAAAAAAGAGCAGCGATGTGTTGTGCGGTTTCTGACTACGGAAGGAATGTCAGGAAGTGAAGCTGAAACGTCCCCTTAGAAAAATTATACATGACTGTGCTTAAACTGACACACAGTACATTTAGCACAACGCAATTTGGCTTTTAATAATCCCTACAAAACAATGGCCCTGACTAACAGTAACCTATACCTTTCATGAATCACCTACCTCACAAAAATCTTCGTTACTCAAGCTACTGCAATACAGCGAGTGCCACTACTGCCAGCTACATAAAAGATTCAAACTATTGAAGGCACTAACTACTGATACGCATAGTTAGCAAATGAAAGATTTTGATAGAGAACAAACAATGTATTTACCTTAATAGTGTTCAAAAGTTATAATATATGTATCAGTCCATGATATCCAACAAATTTACTCTTTCTGATGGACACACGTCCAGATCGTCCGCTCTCAAAATTCCGCCATCTCTCACCGCACATCCACCACTGCTGGCGGCTCACCTCCAACTGTGCAACTCTACGCACTGTTAACATCCAGCTGCCCAACACTACAATAGCAAACAACAATGCAAACCAGCCACCGACTGCCCACAGCACAGCCAGTGATTTTCATACCGAGCGCCACGTGGCGTTACTAATATAAAAACCTAAACAGCCTACTTACATAGCCCCCATGCTCCCCACAAAAGTTTTACAAATTGTTGCGAGCAGTAGCCAATACAGATTTTGAAAAATTTTTTCATAATTACAGTAACAAAGAAATCAAATGCACACACTTATCGATAAAATGTTGGTCAAAAGCTAAAATTTTCTCACAGTCCATAAAGAGATTACTGCTCATTCATCACAGTAAAACTGTAGTGTTTTTCTCAAAGTTTTAGCAGTAAAAGAAAATGTATACGGAAGTAGTGGAGTTCCATGCTGTCTTGAAGAAGTAGTGTTGTCCTTCCAACGGAAAGACAGTGCTGACTCTTGACATGCAGACAGGTAATGGGCCACAACAGAGCAAACCCACTGCAGAGTCAGTCGAAGTTTTGAAGAATATTGGTAGGTAGGTCATCACAGAGCAGATCCACTGTAGTCCTGGTAGAGAGCATGGTATTGGTGGGCCATCAAAGGTGCAGACCCACTGCAGTCCTTGTAGAGACGGCCAGCAGGCATCTGCTGCGACTGCGCAGTGCACAATCACCATCGAAGAGTCTAGCGGACAATATAGCAAGTCCATAAACCACCACTTGTGTACTCACTAAGTTTTTGGAATTGTTCTTAGAGCCAGCAATGCTGTTAACCAGAACCTTGCTGAATTATTAACACACATGCAAACACTAACAGTCCCAACTTCTCATCTATTGTGCATATACTATGACCAACAGAAACGTGTGCAATGAAATGTAACTTAATTTGAAGAACTGGTGTCTATACAATTATAAATTTACAGCATAAGAAAACAATTACAAAGTTAAAAAATATGTCATTAAAGAACATAACAATACAAATAACATTTGTAGTAATACGGCCTTTACAAAAGAATAGAAATAAACATATACATCAGTGTTACAGGAACTATGACATAAGTAAATACATAAAAGATATGAATAGCTTTCGAAAATAATGTCTAAACATCTTTACAAAGTACATAACATATTATTAATGCAAATTATATTTGAGGATAACAGTATTCCTCATCATAGTGAATGCAGCTTAGTATTAGAAAAATTCTACAACATAAATCTTATTAGCTAAACACATAAAGACAGGAAAAACAGAAATATACAAGGGTACACAAACACATAGCGGATTAACACAAAAGGACAGGACAGGGTTTGTTTTCAGTGTGACATTTGGTACTGCAGTCCAACCCAAAACTTCATTCCATAGATCTTCCTCTTATTTTAACATTTGCTCCTGCAAAAAAAAAAAAAAAAAAAAAAAAAAAAAAACCTATCCAAGCATGCTTTCTGTATTCCTATTCTCCATAGTTAGTCTCTTATATAGTCTTCTCCCTTTTAAGCTAACTTAAATATACTGAGCTCACATATATATACTAAGGGACGAGGCACTGCAGCAGTACAAAACAATTAACACAAACAGCAATGACAAAAAAGTGCAAATTGGCAAAGCAAGCAGCAGTATATCTAAATTAGCAAAGCAAATGCAACATCACAACTAATATGAGCCAATGTGCAGCAAAAAGAAAAATAAATCAGTAGGAAAACTTGCTTAATACAATGTAAAATTCAGTAGAACTATACCTGGCAAACAACAGCAGCAAATGCTATAACTTATACCTAAATATGACATAGCTCAAGCAGAAAAAATATTACAGTAAAAATGGCCATGTTTAATATCTATGTCACATCTTAACAGTAGAGTGGTGCATTACGAGAACTTACTCTAGCAGACAAGTTACCATGTCGTAAAAAATTATTTATGCAATTCCTGTGAAGGGAAATGTCTATTTATGTTCCCTCGTTTTCTTGGCAGTAGATCATAAAACTATTATTTACTGGATCTGTAGGCATAAAATAACTATATTAGTATATCTATTAAATTTGATTTTAACCAATGCTGCAGTGCAGCTAGAAACTAGATATTAAATAAAATGAGCAATCTCTCAACTAGAAAGACAACAGATGTAAAATGTTTCTCATCAATTCATTAGGCATTTTAGTAAATATCATAAATTAAGAGAGCCACAGGATAATCATATGTTTTCAAGTTTGAGCATGTCATATTTGCGATGCTTTCTACAAAGAAATGTCAATAGCGAGGATAATGGCATCATTTTATTTTTTTTTTACCTAGTGGCTGTTTCTCCAGGTGGCTGGCACAGCTGGACGCCCACAACGCATTATGTCAAGGTCACTTAGCTTTCTTACCGAAATATTTACGACAGCAGTTTGCGCTACAGTGACAGTCTCATATGAAAAAATTTCACAGATGGAAAAATTACAGTAGAAATGCATAGAAACGAAATCTAATCAATAGCTGTGTTGTGATACATTCATGCATGGACACACAAGTCATAACTCTTAAAGTACGATTCTTGGTTTCCAACATCCTTTTTCACAAACCAGAGTCGCTAACTTCTATTCATTATTCATATACATATAAACACGTAATCACATTCCTCATATAGCATAAGCTTTTTGATCATAAACATACCTCAACAGCATAATACACATTGCCATTGTAATAATATCATAAAATGTCAGCCAAATCTCAAAAACGTCGTAGCTTTCTGCAATAATTTCAAAACTTAAAAAAAATTCTCTGCTCATTTCAATAGTGTCATCTACCTCAAATGTACTGTAAAAATCATGATCCCATACCAAATACGTCATTCAAAATGGTTCCGAAAAAAATATGAATAGTTCACAAAGTACAGACAAAATACAATTTCATAAGTGTGAAGTTATCCAACTGTGTAAAATTACATAAACATCTGTCACTGATGTAGTAAAAAAATGTTTGTCTCTCTCAGTTAAATGATCAGATAGCTGTATAATTCAGTGTTACAGAAATATGGTACCGATGTGTGAAGGTGTATAAGCAAATACCACATTAGCTAGGGCTCCTTGTGCTTGCCAAACACATGGTACTCAAAGTAAGCGTGTACCCCCCTGAGGATTAATGTAATTATACCCTCAGGTGTTACAGATTACAGCAATGGAATGAAATGTATCACGGAAAACCTTTGTATCATTGTAAGTCAAAAATCTTTAAAAATAAATGTTTTAAATACAAAATTAATCACTCAAATACGTGTACTGCAGCGCTAAACTGTGTGTCTTGTTGTAAGATAATCTCTGTCATTACTTAACGGTAAAAATGTGCCAAGTGTAGTAATTATCGTCGTCCGTAAGCAAAGTTCTGTAGAGGTCAATGTACTTACCTCGTAATAAACAAACGTGAAATGCTATGCGTATACATATCGTAGTTATTACGTACAGTACTGTGATCAAGAAAGTACTATACTGTAATGTATTGTTGTGCAACCAAAAAAGCTGTCTCATTGTAGCTATACCACAAAGTTACTACTAAAACATGTTTTACTTTGCAGAATAATTCAGAAAAACTGTGCAGATATAAAACAGATACACCGCAAAAGCAACAATGTAAATTGTGTCACATATTAGTAGCGTCGTGATGTAATCGTGTAGCTGTCAAAGAAACCAAATGCTAAGTCATCTTTAATCTCACAGAATGTTCTTCAAATAAAGAATATCTTCTCAAGTAAACCAAAATGTTAATCTCATTAGCATCGTATGTTCTAAGTATGTAAGCTGTATATTCGTTACGTAATCGTGCAACTAACAAGCAAGAATGTTCAAAAAATAACACTGTGAGTCTGTTCACTATAACAATGCATTCGTAATTACTGTCTAAATATGTTTCCTAGGTTCTAGACTTGGTAGTTAACTTAAAAAACGTTGTTGTATGTTAACAGTTTCTAAGTGTGATAAAGCATACTAGTAGCGTGAAGTGAAACGTTTTATGGCAAAGACTAAGTTAAAAAGCAGATTATCTTTCAAGAAACGGTTTTACATGTGGAATGTGGTGTAAACCTTTACTCCTCCTAGTACGCAGAGTTTCAACTTGAACGCAATTATCATGCGGTATACGTCGGTAAGGAATGCTAAAATTTTTCTCAAGGTTAGTGTCTATGTTATTTTTCTCTGAGCCAGCCGGAGCACGTCGCTGCCTCGGTGCGAGTCATTGTCTATCTCTTTGTTGGCGCGCGTCGTTATAGGGATTTGGAGATCTAACTTCTACAAATTCACCTTCTCGAGAGAGCCCTGCCCTGTTTGAACCACGCCAGTTCTGATGAAATTCAGGTCTGTCGTTTTGTCTGTAGATTCTTTTTTGTTGGTCATGTGGTGGAGAATTTCTCCCGGAATCGTAACTGCACGGTGGACTTTTGCGTCTGAAGTTATTCTGTCTCCCTTAATAATAACTGTTTTGGTTCCCATATTGTCTGTTTCTATGGTTATCTCTGTCACATTCATTACTACGGAAATGCGATCTTTCTCTGTAACTATTATTCTTGCAACGGTTGTCATATGGGTGGTGTCTGTTTTGGTTACGATTTGTGTTGTAAG
Organism: Schistocerca serialis cubense; assembly: GCF_023864345.2. Lineage (NCBI taxonomy): Eukaryota > Metazoa > Arthropoda > Insecta > Orthoptera > Acrididae > Schistocerca > Schistocerca serialis. The sequence goes on along the minus strand of NC_064647.1, from coordinate 214,556,811 downwards.
AATAGCCTTGTCGTGTCTGGTTATAATTTCTTTCATAGCGGAATTGTGACGGATGTGACCTGTAATGATTGTTTTCCTGTTTTCGCATCCCGCGACTGTCTGTGTCAATTTCTAATTCTTTTGAGAGTCCCTGGAAAGCTGCAATGTCGTCTTTGCAACGTCCTGCCAAAATAATATGTCGTAAATGTTCAGGCAATTTGATTAAGCAAATGCGTAGAGTTCTGTGGGGCTGTATGGGTTTGAAAGATACTGATTCTTATGTAACATATCTTCGACATATTTGACAAGACTGGAAAATTCAGATTGTTCGAAATGTTTCATCATTATGATGGTATGTTTTACCCGGTCTTGTGTAGCTTGAGACCAATATGCTGAGAGGAAGACATGATAAAATTCTCCTTCACTGTGGCAATAGTGAATGACCTATCGCATTCTTACAGCTGGTTCATTCTCTAAATAGCCACACATAAATACTAATCTGTGCTCTAATTACCAGTTGGGAGGAAAACAGTGAGAGAATTGATAAAGCCACGCTTGTGGATGAATGTCGTTGCCGGAATTCTTAAATGTTTTGAATTTACGTGTAGTAATAAACAGCTTATAGTCAAAATCATCATGTCGGCAAGTCGCATATCGGTCATTGTTACTTCGTTTCGGCGGTTCCATCTCAACATTCGGTGTACCTTGCCAATTTCTTTCATAATTTCCGAAGTGCCCTGTGTTATTATTTTGTGGCTGTTCCGTACTTCTAAGTCCCTCTTCCCATATTGGAGCGCGAGTGTCCTCTGAAATATGTAATTCTTGTATTACCTGCGTCAACTGATCTTGTACTTCCCGGATTTCTCTTTTGTACTGTGTATTGATTTGACTTTGATTTTGTTTGAATTTTCTAATTTGTTCATACTCTTCTGTGTCAGTGAAGGCTGCGGGTCTTGTGTCATTCAGATCATCATCTACCTTTGTAGATAAGTTAGTGAACTGATCCGAAAGTTCGGCTACTTTCTCCGACAGTGAACAGATTTCCTCAGTGTGTTTTTCTGAACCAAGTTTCAGAGTGTCCATTTGTGTTGAAATCGTATCTACTGTGTCCTTTAAGTTTTCCTGAGTTTTTGCAAGTTGCGTAACCGAATCGGTATATGCAACTGAGTCAATTTTAGCTTGCAAGGTGTCGTGATTTTCATAAACAATAGTTTGCAGTTCTTTTATGGCTGCTTCGTGATTCTGTAATGCATTTTCGTGACGCAAAAAAATAGGTTGAAAATGTTCACAAATTTGTGTTTTTACGTCATTACAGACTTTTTGACATTTATATTCGATTTTAAATAACTCTGCAGTTAAACCTTCACGTGTTTGTTCAAGCGTTTGTTCCATTGAGTCTAACTTTTGAAGCTGTTGCTGTGTTTGTCTCTGATTTTGTTCCAATGTGTATAACTTTTGCTGTATTTGTCTCTGATTTTGTTCCATTGTGTTTAACTTTTGAAGATTTTGTCCCATTTGTTTCTGAATTTGTTCAAGCTTTGTGCCTAATTTTTGTAGCCTTTGTCCCATTTGTTGCATTAACTGTAATAACAATGCATTGGTGTCTGAAACATGTTCCTCAGTGCTATTCGGCCGTGCATTTGAACCAGCAATACTCACATTTTGAAAAGCAGAAAATGTGTCTTGGCTTATTTGAGAAAACGGTGAGGACGCAAAACCTGAATCTACAGCATTTGCAAGATTGTGTCCTGTCATTTCGGATTCCTGAGGCGAGCTATTGCCGACCGATCGATCGATAATGCTTCCCTGTTCACTAATTGTTTCACTGTCCACACCATTATTTGCAGTCCGCTCCATTTCCCTATGCAAAATTACCAAATTACTACTTTGAACATCAGTTAATACATCACATTGTGGCGCTAACACACTGCTTTCATCTTCACTGTCATTTCTTAGTTTACTTTGGAGCCTAGTATTATGTTTTTCACACGCCATTATTGTCACAGTATTTCACACGATAACACAGAAAAGCACAATTTGAAGAGCAAAATAAGAAAACACATTAGCATAGCACTGAAAATAATATCTAGTTAATTGGAAGTGCAGCTGCGAAATACTTGGTGCAAATCTGCATGCATGCCACAACTTTTTTTACTTTACAACAATGAAAAACTACAACTACAAAGAAGATTCTCTCTACAATTACGTGCTAGCAATAAATAATAGCTACACTAATTACACAAACTACAAGAAACAATCAGAAGATTCCAGTGAGGTATCCTCTGCTAAGGGCCGACATATGAAACGTCCCCTTAGAAAAATTATACAAGACTGTGCTTAAACTGACACACAGTACTTTTAGCGCAACGCAATCTTACTTTCAATAACCCCTACAAAAGAATGGCCCTGACTAACAATAACATATACCTTTCATGAATCACTTACCTCACAAAAATCTTCGTTACTCAAACTACTGCAGTTCATCGAGCGCCACTACTGCCAGCTAAATAAAAGATTCAAACTACTGAAGGCACTAACTACTGATAGATATAGTTAGCAAATGAAAGATTTTGATAGAGAACAAACAATGTATTTACCTTAATACTGTTCAAAAGTTATTATATATATATTATATATATTATATATTATATATATATATATATATATATATATATATATATATATATATATATATATATATATCCGTCCATGATATCCAAAATTACAAATTTACTCTTTCTGATGGACACAGGTCCAGTTCGTCCGCTCTCAAAACTCTGGCATCTCTCTCCACACATCCACCACTGCTGGCGGCTCACCTCCAACTGCGCAACGCTACGCGCTGTTAACATCCAGCTGCCCAACACAACAATAGCAAACAACAATGCAAACCAGCCACAGACTGCACACAGCACAGCCAGTGATTTTCATACCGAGCGCTACTTGGCGTTACCAATACAAAAAGTAAACAGCCTACTTACAAAGCTCATGCCCGATTGTCTGCTTTGTATGGCGAACAAAGCATGTCTAGTGTGCATGTTTATGCTGGAATGAACGGTTTCGCGAAGGTCAGGTTTCACTGGGAAACAGAAATCGGTCAGGACATGCTAATCGTGTCCTTACCCCTTCTGTCATTGCTGTGGTAGATACTACCGTCAGCAATGACCGTAGGCGGACAGTGGAAGAAATTCGGCTCATGTTGATCATCAGTCACGGTATCGCTCACGCTACGATCACAGAGCATCTGTATCAGGAATATATAGCTTTAAGGATCAGTTTTGTCCCAACTTTGCGCAGTGGCCAGGTATTGTATGCTGCCTGACATTCATGCAGCCCGCATAGCAGAGCTGTTTGGCAGGTCCTCTACTCTCATCTCGGTAGGTGGCGCAGTGTTTAGACACTGGACTCGCATTCGGGAGGACGACGGTTCAATCCCGCATCCGGCCATCCTGATTTAGGTTTTCTGTGATTTCCCTAAATCACTCCAGGCAAATGCCGGGATGGTTCCTCTGAAAGGGCACAGCCGACTTCCTTCCCCATCCTTCCATATTTCGATGAGAACGATGACCACGCTGTCTGGTCTCCTTCCCCAAACAACCAACCTACTCTCATCTCGGTACCGTCAGTTGTCTGTACCTAAGAGTAATATTTGCTAGCTGTCGAGTTTTTGCATCTGCACATAAATCAATTTAAATCTCATGAACTTATCACCTTTCTATTTTACATTGTTAGTGTTTAAACTGAAAACGCTCTACGCATTATGAAACAATAACTTTTAACGCATGCAGAAAATTACTACTTTTATAAACTAGAATTGTGTTGAAATTCTAAAATTGAAGTTCATAATCACCATAATCCACCAGACAGATGTCTCAGTCAGTCCCACTGGGGACGGGATGATTTCAGGCTGTAATTACTATTCAGTTCTATTGATCATATTATGTTCAGACTTAGAATCCCTACACACGAGACATTATAGTAGTTCTTCAGTGCCGGCCGCGGTGGTCTAGCGGTTCAGGCGCTCAGTACGGAACCGCGCGACTACTACGGTCGCAGGTTCGAATCCTGCCTCGGGCATGGATGTGTGTGATGTCCTTAGGTTAGTTAGGTTTAAGTAGTTCTAAGTTCTAGGGGACTGATGACCACAGATGTTAAGTCCCATAGTGCTCAGAGCCACTTGAACATTTGAAGTTCTTCAGTGTGTGGTACTTCTCGAAGCACACTCCCTTGTGAAGAGGTACCTTGCAGATCCTTCCTCAACTAGTGTGTGCTGCAATGTTTGCAGTGCTTGGAAGGATATTTCTTGGTCCCTGATCCAACAATTGCCTCCAGTTTCTGTTTCCTCATATCCCCTGATAGTCTTTGAGGATGCTACTCATTAAGTGTTCGAGATGTGGGAGTTTCCCTCGAGTCTTCGTCTTCTCTTCCATTATCCCGTTGGTCATTCACCTCTGGCTGCTGATTTGGTACGCAGTATCTAGCTGTCTGCAACAGAAGTGACTTGCACCTCATCTTCTTTTCAGGGTTCTGAGTTCTGTACACTATGAAGGCATTGAACACGGCATGACTGATAAACTTGAGGACTACCTTCTTTCTCCATTTGATAGTGTTTTTCAGGATTAAGCAGTACGGCAAATACAGGTCTACTCTGTCCACACACTTCATGTAATTATTGTAATGAAAGATACGTTCAGGCTTCTTCCCAACACGTCTCCTACTTCCTAAGCTCTTCATCATAGCTGGGTGTACAGTGCTTACCATTCACACCACCCACTTGTCCTTCCGATACGGTTTCCCTTTCTCGGGATTGGTAACAGCAGTTGAAACTCAGGTGAAAATCTGCTATTGGCCCTTATTGTCCCACAGATCCTAGTATTCCATGCGAGTAGGTTATCTGCAATTGTCATACTGTTATAGCTATTGTCATGATAGAGATGATGCCAGATGTCGGTGATGCCAATAAAAAAAATGGTTTCGTCCAGTCTTTTCCTTGCCCATTATATATTTTCTTGCTGCAAAGGTGCCGCTTGTGGTATAGATTGCTCATTCCTTGTTGTTTCGGCAAACACAGACTGTGTGCGCGCATCGGAACTGCAGCTGCTCAGTGGATGCAGGGCTACAAGACAAGTGTTTACATGTCGATCGAGGACATTTTAAGTTTACTGTGGGGGAATAAGTAAGCTAACTCTGTAAAAATCACATGAAAACCTTTTCAGCGTCACTATTAGACCTTTTTTTTAGGCATGCACCCATTTTTTCTTAGTTTCTCTGCACTTTCTTTTTATTTAATTCCTCAGCTACTGGTATACCTGTATTAATGAATTTCCCTGAACATTTTTGTGCTTCCTTCTTTCATCGATCAACTCAAGCATTTTTCCACTTACCCATGGTTTCTTCGCAATTATCTTACTTGTACCTGCGTTTTCCTTTCCAGCCTCTGTGATTGTCCTTCCTAGAGATTTCCGTTCCTCTTGAACTGTATTGGATACTGAGCTATTCCTTATGGCTGTGTCTATAGACTCAGAGACCTTCAAGCGTTACTCGTCAATCCTTAGTACTTCCGTATCACATTTATTTCCGTGTTGCTTCTTCCTGACTAATGTCTTAAGCTTCAACCTACACTTCAACACTACTATTTTTGATCTCAGTATATATCTGCTCCTGGGTAAGCCTTAAAATCCAGTACCTGATTTCGGAATCTCTGCCTAATTGAAATCTTCCCGTATCACCTGGCCTTTGCGAAGTACATCTCCTCCTATTGCGATTCTTGAACAGATTCGATATTACTAACTGAAATTTGTTACAGAGCTCTATTAGTCTTTCTCCTCTCTCTCCTTGTCCCTAGTCCATATCCTCTGGAACCTTCTGTTCTATTCTTTCCCCTACAGCTCCATTCCAGTCCGCCGTGACTATTAGATTTTCATCTCCTTTTACATACTGTATTACCTTTCAGTATCATCATGTACTTTCTCTATCCCTCCATCTTTTGACGTCGGAATGTACACATGAACTATCGTTGTTGGTGTTGGTTTAGTGTCGATTCTGATAAGAGCATCCCTATCGCTAAACTGTTCACAATAGCACACTCTCACCTCCACCTTCCTCTTCCTAACGAATTTTACTCCCATTATACCCTTTTCTGCTGCTGTTGATACTACCCTATTCTCACCTGACCAGAAATCTTTGTCTTCTTGCCATTAAATTCCGTGACCCCGACTATACCTAGACTGAGAGTTGGCATTTCCCTTTTCGGGTTTTCTGGCTTCCTTACCATGTTGAAGCTTTTCACTCTCCACTACCCACTCTTAGAACGTTTTCATTTCGTTGGTTATTCAATCCTGTTCTTATGGTCAATTCTCCTTTGGTAGTTCCCTGCCGGCGATCCGAATGGGGAACAGGTCCGGTATCTTTTACCTATGGAGTAATCATCATGACAATTCCTCAGTTACAGGCCACATGTCCTGTGGATACACGTTAAGCGTCCTTAATGCAGTTGACAGGTGTCATTTCAATATTAATCGAAAGTACAGTAATGGCATGTCTTCGCTCTCGAGCTATTACATGTGAGCGAGCAGCGATGTTGTAAGCTGTATCACAGGGTTAAGCTATTATCTTTGGTATCATGCATGAGCAGCGTCTATTACACGGAGGGAGTCTCTCTCTACCTGCAAATGGGAGAACCTGAAAATGTCCTAATCAGCGGAACCTTCACTCATTTTTAGTGTATTACTCAATCCCATTCGATGCAGTATTTGGGATATTGACTGTGACCTGTTAATAGGTAAACCATACCCAAGGTCGTGTCCTTTGTGCCTCTGCCTAACGAGGATGGAAATGGAAATGTCGTGTGGCTAGGGCCTCCCGTCGGGTAGACCGTTCGCCTGGTGCAGGTCTTTCGATTTGACGCCACTTCGGCGACCTGCACGTCGACCTAACCAGGATAATGCTGTATACCAGTCTTGCAGTGATTTAAGTGTTACAGGATGACTTATCAGTTATATGAGTTCCTGAGATCTCATACACGTGAATTTTGACGTCCCAACCAATGCACCACTGCTCTGTAAGGTGCCACGATATCCATCGAACATATCCCGGTACTAACCAGCAAGCCCTTGGCAGGTGTAGTGTGCAATGCACCAGTGAGCCTCAGAAGTACGCTCTGCTGAGTTCTTAGCAATATTGTAGCTGCCTATTCGAAGACGGTGCGTCCACACATTAGCAGCGGAGTCCGCAATGGCGTTGAAGATAGCTTCGTGACGTGACCAAACCACGTGCTGCAGCAGTTTTAGTTTTAAGGGTACCTCCACTGGGGACCTTATGCATAATTTTAACAGCTTTATATTTTCTGTAAATGTCCTTTTCTCGTCTAGAACAATGGCTGAATACCTGAAAACAGAGATGCGGCTTAGGGGCATTCGGTCAAGACTCAGGGAAGAGAATGTCTTCCTTTCACATCAATCCACCTGGTTTTTTGATCAGCTATCGTCAGTTCGTCAGTTTGTTGCCCTCGCAACAATGCTGCTTCTGAGCAAGCACATTCCTTTTTCCTCGAGACTCGCCCTGGAGTCTGCAGGCACAATTACTACGATGTCGTCTGCGTATGAAACAACATCCACAGTAGCATCTGACCCGTCTAACAGATGTGACAGCGGTCCAGAACAGTGGACAACTTATGGACCCTTGAAGACAGACCTGGGTAATTTTGGATTACATTGCTTTCACCCACAAGGCACTGGACCCCATGTCCATTACAGTAATCGACAAAGCTCCTATACAGGTAACTAGGGAGTCTGAGATCTCGGAGTCGTGTAGCACATCACACGTCACCAAAGACGATGTCGATCATGAGCGCTATTGCACGCTTCTCTGTGGAATTTTCTGCAATCTGAAAGGCTCTTATCAGCCGCGTCATCTGTGTGCTTGCCTTTTCTGAACTCATATTGACACTGGTTTAGAGCAAATAGTTCCCTGTGCGTCTGCAGTTTGTCACAATGCTGACGTTCATGACCTTTGGCATAGACGTTGATTAAAAAATTGGTCAGTAGACTTTCAATGATACTCGGTATCTACCCTTTCCCTTTTTAATCACTACTGCTCTAGCTCTTTTCGTTATCGCAGGGATCTCACCTATTCACAAAGCCTCTTTTAGTAATGCTGTCAAGAATGACGCTTATAATGGGCTTACCATTCGCATGACCTTAGTCTTACGCCATCTGGACTATGCACCTTATCATTTTCGAGCTTGGGAACTGTGACAGCAGCTCCTTCTTGAGCGAAAGGTAATACCAAAAGCTGACTGTCGTATTCGTAATCTAGTTCAGTCCAAGATTGTGCGTGTATTTCACTACCTGAGTTTGTGTTATCATGAGGATACAGGATGGCTAGCAGACAATTCTCCTTTAGGCTTCCAGCCAGCCGTCGTTGAGCCATCCTCTTGTGGGCTTGATTGTAGACCCCGCAACCTCTTCAGTCAACATCTTGAACGGTTTCCCCCATGTCTTACAATGCTATGGCCTTCGTAGAATCTTCTCTCGTAAGATCCTTGAAGCAGTTTCTTTTGTAATGTATAAAAATAGGTAATACTTAAAAGAGGCTGTGAACGCTGAGTAAGAATGACTGGGAGACGTCATCTACCTGATTGGAAATGTTTTCCCTATCCTTCGAGCACGCCGGCACCTGTTCTTCTAGAACACCTGTGTGCCTAAGCGTACTTGTTAAGTGTAGGTGAATGTAGTGTATGTAGGTATGTTGCGTGTGTGCGTATGCAGGGCGAGGAGCCGGGGGGAGGGGGGGCGGGTTAGTTTAGTGTCATGTTCGTGTTGAAGTCATAAAGAGAAGGGAGAGTTTGAGGCCAGTTGCTGGTACATAACCTACTGCTCTCAAAAAACACCAACGTGAACGCGGAGCTTAAGTTTCTCATCCAAAGGACGGATCAACATCAGTAGAGTCACATGCACTCACTTCATGGGACTTTGCGGAGAGGTTTGCAATTTAATCCAGGAAATTGCCCAAAAGACTGATGATCAGGGACTTAAGCAACCACCTTCCTTTCCCCTGTTCCGTAAAGACCATGGAAAACTATCATCAGAGTGCAGAGTACCCAAACGGTCACCCACCCAACTACTGGCCACACCCGATAATGAGATGGTGTTTAACTTTGGTGATCTGGCGGGAACCGGCGTATCTACCTCAGTACGACCGTTGAGTGTATTTTCCTTGACATACGCCTTTCGTACCACTGCCACTCTGATTCTTGCATCCTCTTTACTTCGAACCTGGTCAATTATTTTGATGACGAAATAGCACTACTTTTACTGTCTCATCTCCTAATGTATAATTCCTCGAGCATCAGCTCATTTAATTCGATCACCTACCGCTGCCATTGATTTACTTTTATTGAAATTCATCTTTTAATCTCTTCTCAATATACCATTCCTTCCATTCAGTCGATCTCCCAAGTCTTCTGCAGTCTCTGACGGAATTATGGCGTCATCGGCTTCCTTTACTGTTCACTGTAAGACAGATTCAATGTCATGGGAGTTAGATCTGACTCACCCACTTCTCAGTCATCGTCTCTCACGCCTGACGGATGTGGTAACTGCTGTCTGGTTGTTCTACCCCAGTATTTTGATTCATAAATTCATAATTCCAGTGTGGATACTAGTCAATATTGTTCTGCTAATTCAACCAAATACAGAATTATCAGTTCCAACGAACACTTGGTGGGTTGAAAACTGCGACAACCGATATCCAAAGGAGTGCTGTGTACTGCTCCTAAGTAGTGTGATCAATAGATGTGATTGACCTGCCCCTTCCTATGGGCTTTATGCAACCTCCAGTTCCTTGAAAAACCATGAATTAAATAATCATAATCTCTCGCTTGCTACAAGCAAATTGTTAGTCCTACAAGAAAAAACGAAGAGGATCTTTCTGTAAGATATTTAATATAGCTAAATTTTGTACTGGGACAAGTTTCCGAGAGGGCTTCGATTTTCGAGTTATTCGAGAGAAACGTACTAAAGTGACCTTCAAGCAAGTTTTTCTTGAACAACTGGAAAACTGTGGCCTCCAGCAAAAGTGTGTCCCAGTACAAAACTGACCTTCATTAAATTTCATAGAAAATGGTCCTGTTGTTTTTTCCAGTAGGGCTAACAGTTTGCACGTAGTGAGCAAGAGAATATGAAAAACTTGCGCATCATCTTGTAAGGCTTTGTGGGTTGCATGAAGCCCACGGGTAGGGGCAGACGAAACACTCTATGTAAAAGAAGTGAAGGATTTTCTTGTCACAAAATACTGAGAATCAACAGAAGCACTTTTTATGCGCTTTACCGTATACATATTTATTCCCTTATGACAAACGGTGTACCAATTTTTAAAATAATATTCTGTAAATAATTATTCTTATTGAGAAACTGTTCAGTAGTGACTTGTGGAATGAAGATCACACTCTTACGCAAAATACTTATTCTGCATTACATTTTTCTTCCGTCATTTGATATTACAACAACATTCTGAAATTTTAGCAGTAGAGTAAAATAAACATGGTAAGACCTTTGTAGACATTACTGTAAATTGACATTTTCTATCCTATATTTGTTGAAAAGAGTTTTGTTGAATTCATTTTTCAGTCATATTTGGATATGCTGAATAGCGGCTTTATGGCAGTTCCATACATTTTTGGGTAGATATTGTGTTACAAAGAATTTTTAGCTGCCTTTAACTGTCAAATCCTAAACATCAAGTCTTGTTTCTTCTGTCTCCACAATCCGTCTTCACATTCTAAATCAATGTTTCTTCTTTTTCAGGTACGTTACGTTCTCTGTCGCCCACTGGAAAGCAAATCTACTTGGTGTGAGTAAGCATGTTTACACAAGAAGAAGTATAAAAAATTTAGTATGTAAATAAGATGAATCTGAGTGTAACTAAAGTTGCCAGGAGTTGAGTTCTAGTCCCTGTTTAGTGAGAGCAGTCAACCGCATTTAAAATAAACTGATATAAATTCCAACAGTGCCATGAATAAGTGGCTGATACACAGCAGTAACAAGAGATTCCCTGGAAGAGATTCACCTAGTGTCTGTTCTCCTTCAAAGGTTCTTATAAGGAAAGAGACATGTGTTTAATCACATTCCCCTTTTTCTGTCAGTAACGTTAGTTCTAAACGCGAAACCAAAGTGCGTACCTATCAAGTGTATCGTCTGACATGAGGCTTTACCAGAATTCTGTTCAATAATGAGATACTAGCACAATGCGTTCTTCATTTGGAGATTTTCGCCAACGATTGTATGGAACCTATAAAACTAAAGAGACACCTGCTGACAAAACATTCTGACCATGTAAGTGAACCCACATATTTTGTTTAAGCATCGAGAGCCACAACTAAATGGAAGTCACAGATTCTTCAAAACCCAGGTATCATTTTCTAAGAAAGTCATATGAAAATTCTTAGAGTTTTCTTACTTAATCAAAAATTCCAAATCAGCACACATTATTGGTGAGAAATTACTTGTTCCCGCAGTTATCAAAGTGTGCAAAAACATGGATGGAGTAAGTTTTGGCAAGATTCTGACGTCGACATCATCCTCAGCTGATCAGTTGTCGCCGGCCGAAGTGGCCGTGCGGTTAAAGGCGCTGCAGTCTGGAACCGCAAGACCGCTACGGTCGCAGGTTCGAATCCTGCCTCGGGCATGGATGTTTGTGATGTCCTTAGGTTAGTTAGGTTTAACTAGTTCTAAGTTCTAGGGGACTGATGACCTCAGCAGTTGAGTCCCATAGTGCTCAGAGCCATTTGAATTTTTGATCAGTTGTCACTAGGTCTTTGTGACAGTCCGAAACTCACCCTGCAACCAGATGATGGTACTGGTGTCCTAAATCTTTCCCAGCTTGTTTTTTTTTTACGCTAATGCGACGAAAATTGAAATGTACGAGCACTTTCATTTTCAGTTGTACCACATGCCTCGTCTAAGGGGATTATAATCAATGAATGGAACATGTCAATCAAACGAAGAAATTTGTGAAAATGTGCATTGTACTGTATGTCGTGATTTTTAAGACTTGACAATGATCCGTGAGTGCTACGTATGCGGACATGTCCATGTGCTTTTTAATTGTAAAAGTGTTTTTTTTTTCTTACAAAACTTTGTATAATGTGATACATTTTATCCAGCATTATGACATGATGGTATGAGCTTCCAAATTACAAAGAACGCGTTTAGTAACAGAATAATTTTTAAGACCAGAAGGTGACAGCTGTATCTTACGAAACCAGTTGTAAAAAATGAGGAATAATATCTGCCATCTAGACTCTAAAATTTTTTTATGAAGTAAAACAGATCGCTCCTAATAATCCAAATGGGAAAAGTTAATCACATTCTTTAAAGTCTGCTACGGAGTCCAAGCGAAGATATTTTCTTCCTTCTCAATTTATTTTCTGTCTACATAAATGTGTCATTGAGAAATTTTCTTTGTATGTGTACCGCCGGGGTGGGAGTTGGTGGGTGGCATCATTTACAGCAGCTAAGAGTTCAGGCAATAATGTGTATTGTTTCTCCTTCTCTAAAATACACACATTGCACGGTACATTGGGAAGCATTGGCTTCTAAAGTAGTACGATCGAAAACGCACGAGTTGAGTTGTAAACAGTAGGCTATATGCCATGCTTTGTGAGGAGATGGGTTGTGCTAATGATGCGCTTATATTGCACTTTGAGGTAAGTTGGTTGTCTCGCTGTAATGTTCTTCGTTGCGTTGTGGAGCTGAAGGATGATCGTCGTCTTTTCCTACTGAACAGGGGTCCCAACTCACGGCTCTATCTATAGGTGAAATATGGCTACTAATATTGCGCTACTTGGTGACGTTGTTGAGTAACTGAATGACGACAATTGTCTTAACATATCACTTCAAGGCCGAAATAGCCATATCATCTTTCTGAGCTTCCGTTTAAGAGAAATCTTAGGAAACAACACCCAAATAAGGGTAATTTTGAGGTGTTTAAGAGAAATCTTAGAAAACCCAGATGTAGAAGGGTAACTATGAGATGACTTTGGTCTGAACCATTTCGTGAAGGCAATCGATGTAGGTGACGTTAGCAAAATTAGAGTAGTATATTTCGAAAACTTTCGTCAACAATCTGTTTGATACGATTATAAAAAAACTGCATGTCAGCAGTGGAACAGGATATGCTAATAGAACTCTCAACTGGAAGAACATTTCGAAATGAATTTAAATCAAATTCCCTTGTAAAAGCTTTTGGGTGCAGGCTCGGAATGACTGGCCCAGTTTAGCAGGAAGAGCAAGTAGATATAGTGAGCAGTTTTTGTACCTCTTATGAGTGTTATGAGAAGTTGCTGAGGAAGGAAACCAACATATGGGGGTTGGGGTGTCAAGATAATTTAAGAAGTGAAGCACGACGGAGGTGCTTGAGAATACCTGCTATAGATGGGTACTGAACGTCTTGCTGCTTCAAAAACCTCACCACAATCGACGTGTTGCTTCCCATGGAGTGCATCTTTCAACGAGACAAACAGATGGAGACTCCTCGTGGACTCCTGTTAGGCAGAGGGGAACCCAGCAGGCAAACCCATTTGAGTACCTAAATTGGTGGACGAGAGTACCAGCGTTATCAACGGAGACGTCCCGTTGAGAAGGAAGGCGTCTGTAATCCGTCGACCACTTCCAGTGAGAGTCCCCACATTGATGGAGCCACGGTCGTGTGCGGCTGCATTGGCGGTCGAAGACGTCCGGCGTAAGAAATCACCCTCATTCTGCCAACGGCTTTGTCAAAGGGGGCGGAGGGGCGGACAGAGGTACAGGGCACTCTCTTCTCCTTGAGGTGGAAAACTGCCCCTAAAGGCGGAAGTATCAGCAATGATCAACGGACTGAGAATGCTGAAGGCAGTGGAGCCCACTGCATAAAAGACACATAATGTGTATCGACAGGACATGTGGTCTATAAATGAATGATCTTTTCATTGGCAAAAGATTTCCTAATATTCTTTTATCCATTCACATATCTTGGGGGAGGGGGGTACTATCAAAAAAAGACTGAATAGCAAGGGAAAGAAATACGTTCTACGAGTCGGGGCTTTGAATGTCAGATGCTCGAACATGGTAGGGGATCCAGAAAATCCGAAAAGGGAAATGAAAAGGCTCAGTCTAGGTACAGTAGGGATCAGCAAATTCCCATGGAAAGACGATAAGAGTTACTCGTCAGATGTGCCTAGGGTATTATCAATAGCAGCAGAAAATGTTATAACGGGAGTAGGATTCATTACTAATAGGATGGTGGGCCGGCCACTGTGGGCGAGCTGTTCTAATAGCTTCAGTCCGGAACCGCGCGGCTGCTACGGTCGCAGGTTCGAATTCTGCCTCGGGCATGGATGTGTGTGAAGTCCTTAAGTTAGTTAGGTTTACATAGTTCTAAGTCTAGGGGACGGATGACCTCAGATGTTAAGTCCCATAGTGCTTAGAGCCATTTGAACCATTTGATTGTGGAGATTGCGACTTTCCAGGCAGTGAGCAGCTTCAACGTCACCCTGGGACTCTATTCGACGCAGTTCATCAAGCATTCGTACGACCACCGGATTCAGGCGGCCGAAAACCGTTTGTCACCTGCCGTACGAGCGGCTCTGGAGCAGTGCAGAATGGACAAGATGGAGCAGAACGCCCTCTATGAGGAAGAAGAAGGACTAGTTTACGGACCCGGAATATCAGCGTGACCGTACGTTGCATAGTATTGCATTTATATGTAATCAAAACTACAAACGCGTTTTTCTCGAAATGACGACTTTTTATCACGTGATATGGTAACTTCAAATCTGCTGAACAGATTGGCATGATTCATTGTTTCCGACGAAGCTAACAAAATTGTCTAGGAGTTGTACCACATTTATTCCGATCCATCTACTAGAAATATTTTTACTTGACCGACGAAGTCGAAAAATCGATGAAAAATAAACCCTATTTTTTTCAAATGCCCGCTATTTTGTTTCCTATGGTCCAAATAACTTAAGCGAGGTACAACTCCTAAATAATCTTATATACTTCGCTAACGTCAACTCAATTTCGATTTCAGAGGAGCCGGCTGACCTGTGCCATCTGCGCGTAGAGGTCTACATCGAAATTTTGTTTCGTTCCGACGGCACTTCCGCCTTTGCTCTTCGACATTTCCGGTTGACAAAATTCCATTTTGAAGAGGAAATATCAATAAAAATTATGACCAAATTTGACATTGACATCTGTAAAATTCTCAAAAGAGAAGCTTTTTTAGGCGAAATATAGTGAACCTCCCCTTAAGACGTTATCAGAGCGGGTAATGTCAGCAACCTGGTTGGAGATGCACTGTGCAGGGTGTTTATAAATTGGTTATAGAAAAGTAACCTTTAACTGGGGAAGAGGTAAATAATGCAAAAAAATGGCTCTGAGCACTATGCGACTTAACTTCTGAGGTCATCAGTCGCCTAGAACTAATTAAACCTAACTAACCTAAGGACATCACACACATCCATGCCCAAGACAGGATTCGAACCTGCGACCGTAGCGGTCGCTCGGTTCCAGACTCTAGCGCCTAGAACCGCACGGCCACTCGGGCCGGCGTAAATAATGCAGTATATCTTCGAGTTTTATTTACAAATATTCGATGTAGGTACCTTTCGTAACAGGACTAATATATCGTCTGCTATCACTTTCGTGCCAAATTCTATAGAGCAAGCCTTGCTGTGTGGTGGCAACCGCTTGTGGATGTTTTCCAGAAGCGGAGGAACAAACACTCTCTCTTTACTGTGAAACATCCCCTTAGAAAAGTTTTTGAATTACTGCGCTGGTAAACCTCTTACGTTATTTGATTTTCAAACAACTGAGCAGAGCTGAACGAACTCAGACATTTCTCTCTTTACTTATTCTGATCATCACACATACTGACACATATTATTTTTAGCGAAACGCAGTCTGACTTTCAGTAATCCCTACAAAAGAATGGCCCTGACTAACAATAACCTCTACCTTTCATGAATCATTTACCTCACAAAAATCTTCGTTCCTCAAACTACTGTAATACAGCGAGCGCCATTACTGCCAGCTAAATAAAAGATTCAAACTACTGAAAGCAATAACTACTGATAGGCATAGTTAGCAAACGAAAGATTTTGATGGAGAAGAAACAATGTATTTACCTTAATAGTGTTCAAAAGCATGACATCCAGTCTTACAAATTTTTCTGATGGACACACGTCCAGATGGTCCACTCTCAAAATTCTGCCATCTCTCTCCCCACATCCACCACTGCTGGCGACTCACCTCCAACTGAACAACGCTACACGCTGTCCACATCCAACTGTCCAGCACTACAATAGCGAATACCCCAACAATGCCTGCCAGCCACAGACTGCACACAGCACAGTCAGTGGTTTTCATACAGAGCGCTACGTGGCGTTACCATCTTGAAAACCTAAATAGCCTACATACGACTGTAACCCAGTACACAGAAGTCTGTTGGGGTTAAATCAGCTGACCGTGGTGGCTAGGCTCTGCACTGTTATGGGACTATAGGATGACTGTTGGAATAACTCATTCGCGCATGCCACCTAGTGGGAAGATAGGCATGTCACAGTGTTCGGTGGGAACAAAACTTGAAGATAAATTGCATTCAGTTCTGTGTCAAACATTTCCATACGTTATCTACAATCTTCACAATCGAAGGTCAATTTTGTATAACACTCCGTATATTAACGAGCAGTAAATCGAAATAATGATTCGGCAGTTTGCTGCAAGCCTGGTAGGTGAGTCCAGGTTGTTTCTATTGTCTCCATCAGCCTTTACACCCCCCCCCCCTCCCGCCCCCCTCGATTCTCCGAGACCTTCTGTTGCGTCACACAACAATTACGAACGTTGCTAGCTTACAGCAGTATGAATATTTCTAGACTGGACGTTTACGCTGTACATTAACCATAACAACAAATGTCGAGATGTGGCATAGACGACACAAATTACTGGAAATACTGTAAGGCTCTTGGTGGCCCTATAACACGTTAGATAGGCAGCCGGTATCAAATAACTTCGGGGAACTCAGGTAACACTTTCAGCGACCGCCGATAGTCAGCGCTCCGACATGTTGTGTAGCCAAGCATCTGGCTTCTCTTTTGAGTCCACAAGTAGGTCGTTTTGAACATCATATAAGGAACTCAGATGATTTTTTACGTCATTTGCAGGGACTGCGGTTGAATGAATCTGATATTTCAGTGAGTTTCTATGTGGTCTCTCTCTTCACTCGTCCTCGTCTGTCTGATCCGTTGCCGTTAATTGAGGCCATGTTTGGTGCTGAATTAACTAATCTCTTTCGGCATGTGTCGACATCCACTTACTGCTTAATCAATGACCAGTATTACGAGCAGACAGAGGAAGTTGCGATGGGTAGTCCGTTGTCTCCTGTGATCGCAAATTTGTTTATGGAAGACTTCGAGAAACGTGCATTGGAGTCGGCGCCTTTAAAACCCGCCTGTTTCTTTGTCGTTTGGCCTCATGGTAGGGAGAATTTGAATGCCTTTCTAGAACATCTGAACTCGATCCACCAGAACATTAGTTTTGCGATGGAGGTGGAAGAAGATGGTTACCTTCCCTTTCTTGACGTGTTGGTTAGAAGGAAGGATGATAGATCATTGGGACATGCAGTCTACAGGAAACGTACTCACACGGACTTACAGGCTAATAGATGTCACCATCCGGCTCAGCGTGAAGGGGTACAGAAGGGACATGTCACTTCTGACGTCGAGACTTTGCCACCTGAGCTAACCCATCTTGAAGTTACGTTTCAGCAAAATGGTTATAGTGATAGAGAGATTGAACGTGCGTTGCGGTATCGACCAACTGTACATCGGGTTGTAACGCCGGAAATGCATATCCTCCTATTTCCATCGATTGTACTATCATTTTTTTTCCTTGTTTTGTTACCTCAAGATATGACATTTCTGTGTCTTTATATACTGTAATTGTTTTACTGTTTGTATATATATATATTTATGCACTTATGTCGATGTATAATTGGTTTGTTTCGTAAATATTATTTGTATTTTTACGCTGGGTCTTGCCTAGGGAAAACTGCTATCGAACGATTACATCGATGGGTCGTGTGAAGAATCAAAGTGTGTAGGATCTTTGGTAGTGTTAACTCTGCCGCGTGGGGCGCGGGCAGGGGGAGTCTGGCTGGAGTAGCGAGTGGAGCAGGTGTGTTGTGTGACGCTCCCGCGAGTTGCCGCGCTTTCGGGGTTTGGCAGCATGTAATTGCGCTCGACTCGCGATGATAGTTTCTGACATGGTGTCGCGGACGGGAAGCATTAGCTGGCGCACATCAAGAGCCCGTTTCGCCTGGTGACCGTGTCGAGAAGAAGGCGCGCCAACATCCAGCTTCTGCAACAGCGACGGCCGACAATGAGTGGCTGTCGCCACCTCCTCGATCGACGGCTTCAAACCTTCAATCAACCAACAAGGAAGACTAAAAGCACGTAAAGTTTCAGAACTGTATGGCAGACCTCAGCTTTTCAAATTGTTCCATTTGCCTCGCAAAATTACAGCAACTTAGCATGAACCTTTGTTGCTCATTGTCCCAATTGCATTGCCAAGTAGGGTCCCTTCCTTTTCCGAAATGAACCCGAGTGTCGTTGAAATTCAAACACCAGCATAATTCCATTTCACTGCTTTAATTTCAAAGTTCAATTTAAATATTCATAGCTGGCTACAATAGTTAGATTACACAAGCACAAATTAAGAGTGCGAGTTTTGTTACCGTATTTTAGCTTACCTGTGACTGCAGCTCAGCTTGGTACATACTAAATTTTACTATTGTTAATTGTTCAGAATCGTTTAATTCAAGTTCAAAGTTAAATCTCTTCTTTCTAAATTGCGTAGATTCAAGTAGCTTTAGAAATGATTGTTGAGGTAGTCCAAGACTAACTGTATTTCGATGTGCTTCAGAAAGAAAGCTCACTATTAACTTCAGTCACTAAATTAACTTTCGATTTTCCGGTTTCATTAATTCTTTTGCTAAATTAAGTGTAGCGGAATTTATTACGTCTGACAAGCTTTCAGTTTTCACACTACACGTGTCAACCTTCAGTTGCCACGCTTCTAGTGCTAATTATATGTGTAATAACCTTTCTTTTTCAGTTATTATAGTAATTGTCCATAGGACTGGCGACCGTAATTTCCCCCAAATCTCAAATATCTAATTACCGCTAGTTGATTGTTAACGTAACGGCCGCACATTTACTTTCTTTATTAACTTTATCCCTATTTCAAAATTAATTTCCACCAGTTTCACTTGCATTTTTCCTTTCAACTAGATGTAACCCTTTCCTCCCTCTTTACCGACAGGTTAACTTCGGTGACGATTGCTTTTCCAAAATTCCCATTAGGTACACGCGGTTTCATTTTTCACTGTCATTAAGGTAGATAAGTGAGGGGGAGGTTACAGGGTGATTGATGATAATTCTGAGTCGACGCCTAAGTCTACTGCCTTTTTGGCTTACATAGGAAATACTTCCAACAAGATCGGTCGTATTCTACGGAAATACGATGTGAAATGTGATTTCCGACCTCCATCTAAAATTAGAGACCTTTTGAGTTCTGTTAAGGGTGATCTTGGTCTGCGTAAGGTGGGTGTATATCGCATTCCTTGAAGCTGCGGCGTGGCACATGTTGGTCAAACTACCAGGACAGTGGAGGACCGACGTACTGAGCATAAACGGCACACACGATTACAGCAGCCAAGTAGATCTGCTATTGCCGAACATTGCTTGGATACCGGTCACCCCATGTTATATAATAACACCGAGATATTGGTTGCACGTCCAGTGTTACTAAGGAGCAAGTTGAGGTTAAATTAGCGAGCTACTTCGTTAACAGGGATGGAAGTATTTTGTTTAAACTCCGTTTGGAATCCGGCTCCCTCCCTTATCAAAAAACAGAGGGACGGAGTCAGTGCTACCTCATCTGCGAGTTCGTAGTCTCACTATCGATAGTGGCTCCAGTGTTCAGTGTATTTTATCTTTCCTGCATCAATCCGTGAACCGAGGTTTTAAATTTGCATGTACGTCGCCCGTCCGTTGCAGTTTGCCTTGAAAATGGCGTGCTGTTCTCCCGCCGAAATATCGGCGGTCGCCGAAAGTGTTACCTGGCTGGATTCCCGGGAGTTATTTGAAAGTTGTATACACCAGGAGAAACTCAGGTCTCACAGGCAACCTGTAACTCAAAATGAGTGATTTAGCAATTTTGGTGTGGTGTATTGGAGATTTTTGCAACTGATAGGGAGATTGTAAGACATTATGAAGAATTCAGAGTGTGAAAACAGACACCGGCCCGTCCGCATTTCAGCAGACATACCTGTTGTCAAGCAATGAGGACGCTGATGATGGCCCAAATCACTTTACTAGTTCCGCTAGAGTAACTCCATGCGCTTGCGTCCTTGCTGAGGGCCTCTAAAGAGACGTGACTGGAACAGATGGAGATAAATAATCCAGAAGAGGGTGCGGACAGCAGCTAAAGCAGCTCCTCTGTTTCCATTTAAAAACTAAATTAGCTTCTTTTTTTCATAACGAAGCGTGCGCTAATGAATATTAATTGCAGGCCAGGTAATGCCTCCTTAATTTGCCGACAGACGCTATCTGGAAAGGACGCTCTAGTCCGCGCCGGACCTCGCAGGCAAACGCGCCGGTCTTTCATCAGCGTCCGAGGAGTATAACGCTGCTATTTGCTCGCCTTCCTTTCTGCACTCCCGTAGATAAATCGTAGTTAGTGCCGCTCCGTGGAATAAAGATTTCCTGCCGTAGGTAGAGGGCGCTTTCAGCCCCACGGACCTGAATGCATCGCCAGGTCCACACAATGCAAAGAGATGAGTATTTTCTACCAAATGACGTCGAGTGGCAGAATAACTTGCTGGTACTTCATTACTCACGTCTTCATTACACAAATTTGCCCACACGATAGTAATGGTTCTTACTTTTTGTCCTCAGAACAGGCTACGCGATTAATGCGTCCAAGCTGCTGCAAGAACAACATACAGACGAATGAAAAAGAAAATTGAGGCTCTATGAGATAACAATCAGTGTTGCGTTAGGAAAGCTAAGGCACCTAGAGATGGTTCTGACGGTAAGATAACCGATTCTGAGACTATCATCGTGATACCGAAAACTGTGGCCTGCTCTGTGAATACTTCGAATATCGGACTAGCCTTTACAATGGTATTTAGTTCAGCAATTGGGGAGGGTTTGGGAGGGGATCAGCAAATCATTCTGTACGTATGTTGCATCAATCTGAATAAATCAGAAAAGCCTGATAAATTGCGAGTTTGATTAGTAGAGCGTTTCAGGCGCTGTTCCAAAGTGTCCCAGACATTTCCAGTGGTCCGCAGCTCGTGGTCGTGCGGTAGCGTTCTCGCTTCCCGCGCCCGGGTTCCCGGGTTCGATTCCCGGCAGGGTCAGGGATTTTCTCTGCCTCGTGATGACTGGGTGTTGTGTGATGTCCTTAGGTTAGTTAGGTTTAAGTAGTTCTGAGTTCTAGGGGACTGATGACCATAGATGTTAAGTCCCATAGTGCTCAGAGCCATTTTAACCATTTTGAACCATTTCCAGTGCGAGGTAGGTCGGGTGATATGGCAGGACAGTCGAGGTGCGATAATTTGCGATATGGTGTCTGGGTGTTCTTCAAACCAGGCACATACGCATACAGCTCTGTGGACACGTGAGAGGGAGTAAAAGGAAGGGCAGCTCTAGGTGATCATGAATGTTATAAACATCTTGGGTACACGGTTCGGAAAAGTACCAGATGGGACTGAATCCTACATACACTACTTGTAAAATGTCGCATTGCACCCTCACTGTTGATGACACCACACATCATTTCAAAAGAGACCAAATCGCCAACGTTGAAGCTCACTTCTCGGCCCTCGCCAGCTACTCTCCAGTTTCCGCGTTGCTTGCCCCACTGAAGACGCTCAGCTTCATGTAGTGTGGGGAGAAATGGGCTGTTGCGACGTAGACGACACCAACTGTCCAAAGCTTGCTGCTCCCTTAGGAAATTGTTCAGATGGACTTTCAAAGAGCAGCTCTACCTTTGGGATTTGAAACCTGATGTCATTGCAAAGGTGTGACGCTCGTCTCTGTTCCGTGTCGATTAGTACCTGTTTCCGACCACTGTTCTTACACAGTGTTCTATGGCTGCAAGTGGTCCAACTAAAACATTCATATTTCTTTACGTACTACACGTATATGTAATAAAGAATGGGGGTTCCTATTTATAAAAAACGCATTTGATATCCGTTTGACATATGGCAGCGCCATCTAGCGGGCCAACCATAGCGCCGTCTGGTTTCCACCTTCAAGCTAGACGAGTTTCGTTCTTTGAAGTTTTTTCGTTTGATGCTTATTTCGTGAGATAGTTGGCCTGGTCACTATCAATGGGCCACCCTGTATATATGAATACAGAATCTACCTGTGCGCCTGTATTTACTGCTTTCTGGATCTCGTGGAGCAACAGAGGGAGCGGAATTTCACACCATCGCTGTTTTCCAAAGTCATTTTGGTTCCTACAGAGGCCATTTTCGACGTCCAGAAATGACATAATACACGAGCATGAAGTATGTTCGGAAATTCTGCAACTGGCCGATGTTAGAGATACAGACCTGTAATTTTTGCGTCAATTCAACGACGCTTCGTGAAAACGGTATTGACCTGAGCTTTTGTCCAGTCATGAGGAATACTTGGCCCCTCCAATGACCCTCGGTCCACTGCTGCTACAAGAGGGGCAAGTTCTTTCGCGTACTGTGCGTAGAATCGTATTGGTATCCCCTTAGGCCCGGTGGCCCTCTGTCTGTTGAACGAATTTATCCCACGATCACTCTTCTATCCCATGATCACTTAGCCATTTTGTCGTCCTTCTGACGATTCAGAGGAGAAGCTAGGGTGCGATCTTCCTCTCTGAAACAGTTCTGGAAAACTATGTTTTCGTATCTCAACCTCGTTTGCATATGTTTTTGGGTATAGAGTGTCTTTGCAGATGGCTTCTATCGCTTTACTGTTTTAGTATAAGACCAGAGCTTCTTAGAACATTCTATAAACGTGGTGGAGAGACTTTTACTTTCGAATTCGTTGAACGGTTCAGATATGGCTCATGGCTCTCTTTACGCTGAATTCACCTGCTCTCACCAGTAGGTCGAAGATTTTGTCGTTTAACTGTTCAAGGTAAGTTTAGATTAAAGCACTTAGAATAATGTCACATCATACTCTGTCCCTACTATCCGTCAGTATGGGAAGCATACGAGACAGAGGAAATTAGGATGATCCAAAGGAGAGGAGTGTAATCCGTTGCTGTAGAGATGAGGTTATGTGTAAAATATTAGACTTCAAGCTCGTAAACTAGAGAAAAGTGTAGGAACGGTTTGCAGTTTTGTGTAAAAGTCTATTCGAAGTCGCTAAGTGTTCGCAATCTGTTATTTGCGTGCCGTCAGTTACGCTTCCTCTAAGCTAACTCACATTTTGCAAGTGTAATACTTTTCTTGTTGTGCTGAATTTTTGACGTAAGAGTAATTTCTTACTGAACCGATTACGATAGCCTTTTCAATTTTTAAATTTAGTTCATTACTGGAATATAAAAAAGGCCGTGGGTCTAGGGCCTCCCGTCGGGTAGACCGTTCGCCTGCGACGGCTTGCGTGTCGATGGGGATGAAATGATGATGATAAGGACAATACGACACCCAGTCCCTGAGCAGAGAAAATCCTCGACCCAGCCGGGAACGGAACCCGGGCCGTTAGGTATGACATTCCGTCGCGCTGACCACTCAGCTACCAGGGGCGGACATTACGCGAATTATTGAAAATAATATTTTCGCTCTTGGAAGCTGTGTGGTAGGCAACGTGCAACTGGAATTGGATTTCGGGATATCGATTTTCAACAATGAAATATGATAACCCTCTTTCATTGCTTTTCCAAACTCTGCTATTTGTATTATGATGTTCAAATATGGTTCAAATGGATGTGAGCTCTATGGGACTTAACATCTGAGGTCGTGAGTCCCCTAGAACTTAGAACTACTTAAACCTAACTAACCTAAGGACAACACACACACATCCATGCCCGAGGCAGGATTCTAACCTGCGACGGTAGCAGTCGAGCGGTTCTAGACTGAAGCGCCTAGAACCACTCGGCCACAGCGGCTGGCATACGATAATTAAAAATGTGTAACTTTTCCACCAACTGCGACATGGTCCCGTATACAAACAGTGATCCAATACTGTCAAATGTTTTTTATTCCAGTGTTCGATCACAATATAGATTCTTTAGACGGTGAGCGATTTCAGTTAGTAATGACCATCCTCAGATCTTTTTTACACCACTTTAGGACATGGTGTAAAAAAGAACTGAGGATGGTCATTACGGACTGAAACCGGTCATCGTCTAAAGAATTTACATTGTGATCAAAGACTGGAATAAAAAACATGTGTAATTTTTGTCCATGCCGCTGTACATATTTCTGTTTGCTTTTAAAAATGTACATATCGTAACCACCTAGTACAAATGCAGACACAAGTTCTCTTAGGTTGTTGGCAGATGATGCTGTAATTTACCGTCTAGTAAGGTCATCCGAAGACCGGTATCAGTTGCAAAGCAAATTTAGAAAATATTGCTGTATGGTGTGGCAGGTGGCAGTTGACGAAAAGTGTGAGGTGATCCAGATGAGTTCCAAAAGAAATCCGTTGGAATTCGATTACTCGATAAATAGTACAATTCTCAAGGCTGTCAATTCAACTAAGTGCCTGGGTGTAAAAATTACGAACAACTTCAGTTGGAAAGACCACATAGATAATATTGTGGGGAAGGCGAACCAAAGGTTGCGTTTCATTGGCAGGGCACTTAGAAGATGCAACAAGTCCACTAAAGAGACGTCTTACACTACACTCGTTCGTCCTTTGTTAGAATATTGTTGCGCGGTGTGGGATCCTTACCAGGTGGGATTTACCGAGGACATCGAAAGGGTGCAAAAAAGGGCAGCTCGTTTTGTATTATCGCGTAATAGGGGAGAGAGTGTGGCAGATATGATAAGCGAGTTGGGATGGAAGTCATTAAAGCAAAGACGTTTTTCGTCGGGGCGAGATCTATTTACGAAATTTCAGTCACCAACTTTCTCTTCCGAATGCGAAAATATTTTGTTGAGCCCAACCTACATAGGTAGGAATGATCATCAGAATAAAATAAGACAAATGAGAGCTGGAACAGAAAGGTTTAGGTGTTCGTTTTTCCCGTGCGCTGTTCGGGAGTGGAATGGTAGAGATATAGTATGCTTGTGGTTCGATGAACCCTCTGCCAAGCACTTAAATGTGAATTGAACAGTAATCATGTAGATGTAGATGTCGATGTAGACGTAGAAAGTCGTTCACATGCATGAGTAATATGAGCGGACCCAAAATTCAGCCCTGTGGGACTTATTTCGTGAGACCTTCCTAGTAACTAGGATCCTCTGTCTTTCCTACACAGAACTAATCAGCGTAGGTTTTGCATTGTGACTGTTAAATATGCCCTAAAACAATTGCTTGTAGAGTCATCAGCTTCATCAAAGTTGAGTGCCTTTCTAAATTAATGTGTACCCCATTCAGGCGGGAATGAAGAAACCGTTTGGATGAGGACGGAAAGAACAGAGTTTCAGAAACGCGCTGTGACGACGGCGGGCGGAATGGAGCACAAAAACAATAGCCCCCGGCAGCCGGCCTCGGGGGAGGGGTGCTGGCGTGGATATGTGGACCTGGCGTGCAGCCGGCGGCTGATGGAGATGTCCTCCAGCGGTGTGCGCGCTAATTGGAGCGCTCCTGGCCGCGCCGCGCTCTCCACGTATTGACGGATGCCAGTGTCAGCACCCGCGGACAAACTCCCGCGGCCGCCGCCCGCGGCGCTGCCGTCGGCGCGTCCCGAACTGTGCCAAGACCTGCTCGTGATGGACCAACTACAGTCCGCACTACTGGCCATTAAAATTGCTACACCAAGAAGAAATGCAGGTGATAAAGAGGTATTCATTCGACAAATATAGTATGCTAGAACTGACATGTGATTACATTTTCACGCAATTTGGGTGCATAGATCCTGAGAAATCAGTACCCAAAAAATCCACCTCTGGCCGTAATAACGGCCTTGATACGCCTGGGCATTGAGTCAAACAGAGCTTGGATGGTGTGTACAGGTACAGCTGCCCATGCAGCTTCAACACGATACCACAGTTTATTCTGGCGTATTGTGACAAACCAGTTGCTCGGCCACCATTGACCTGACGTTTTCAGTTGGTGAGAGATCTTGAGCATGTGCTGGCCAGGACAGCAGTCGAACATTTCCTGTATCCAGAAAGACCCGTGCAGGACCTGCAACATGTGGTCGTGCATTATCCTGCTGAAATGTAGGGTTTCGCAGAAAAAAAAAAAAATGGCTCTGAGCACTATGGGACTTAACAGCTATGGTCATCAGTCGCCTAGAACTTAGAACTACTTAAACCTAACTAACCTAAGGACAGCACACAACACCCAGCCATCACGAGGCAAAGAAAATCTCTGACCACGCCGGGAATCGAACCCGGGAACCCGGGCGTGGGAAGTGAGAACGTTACCGCATGACCACGAGAGATCGAATGAAGGGTAGAGCCACGGGTCGTAACACATCTGAAATGTAACGTCCACTGTTGAAAGTGCGTCAGTAGGAGCAACAGGTGACCGAGACGTATAACCAATGGCACCCATACCATCACGCCGGGTGATACGCGAGTATGGCGATGACGAAAACACGCTTCCAATGTCCGTTCACCGCGATGTCGCCAAACACGGATGCGACCATCATGATGCTGGAAACAGAACCTGGATGAGGTTTTGCCATTCGTGTTCCCAGGTTCTTCGGTGAGTACACCATCGCAGGCGCTCCTGTCTGTGATGCAACATCAAGGGTAACCGCAGCCATGGTCTCTGAGCTGACAGTCCATGCTTCTGTTCGGCCAGATGGTTGTTGTCTTGCAAACGTCCCCATCTGCTGACTCAGGGATCGAGACGTGGCTGCACGATCCGTTACAGCCGTGCGGATAAGATGCCTGTCATCTCGACTGCTAGTGATACGAGGGCGTTGGGATCTAAGTGATGCAACCTGACCCATCTCGTCGCATTCTACGACCTTCCGTGAACCATTCTGCACACGCCTATTGCACTGCCGGAACAGTTAGTCCCACACGAACAGCAATTTAACGGATGGTTGTATCACATTCTGGCATGCCAATAATGCACCTTCTTTCAAACTCACTGATTTGACGGTACGGTTCGCGCATACACCTGCGAGGCATCCAGCACGTCTGCTCTAGTCACACTGTTCCATTAACTTCAGTTTATAGCAGGGATATTTTGCAGGTAGATGCTGTTGAACCACGATATCGATCTTGACTTTGAACCCTTGGTCCTAACTATTCCTGCAGCTGTTACATTTATTGTCAACACAAGCTGAAATTAAAGTTAAATCAATACCATTAGCTCCTGAGAGGCGTTGATATACAGCAACGTGGACAGTTGAAAGCATATGCCCCGACCGGGATTCGAACCAGGGATTCGAACCCGGGATCTTCTGCTCTTCTACTGAAGAACGACTTTCACAGGTAAGAATATATTTCAGGGGCTCATAAACCAAATACTATGAGACATCCTAAAACGTAAGCATATACTATTTCAAGGCAGACTTATTATTTTTTAAATGGATGCCCCGTATTATTTCTTACACAATCGATACCGTGAAAAGTAACAAATATAATGGCATCTGTTGCATCGCAATGCCTCAGTTACATCCCGAGAAATTCCAAAGCGAAGTTGACGCTGGAAATAAATGAAACACGCCGCTATTGCACATCCGGAGATGCAGGAGTGAACCGCGAGTTGCTCGTATTCGCGATTTGATTAACGTACGTAATCGTACTTTCAGTGTTATCACGAGGTCCGCAAGTAATAATACATCTACATCTACATTTATACTCTGCAAGCCACCCAAAGGTGTGTGGCGGAGGGCAAATAATAATAGGGTTTCCTGCCTCAAACACTGGTTTCCCCCTTGCGTGTTTTATTTATCTACGTACACACTACGAAACAGTACCGGTCAGTGTATTAAACCAACAATTATTCCTAAATTTAAGGATAGGACGGAGCAGAACTGTTTGCAGATTTCCAGCGCCGTCGCCAGATCTCATATCCACGAGCATTTTTTGTCTGGGGACATGTGAAGAATGTTGTGCATCAAAAGTTTCGAATGACAGTGGACAACATGAAAGCACGTATTACGAAGTGCATTCAAGTTCTAAGGCCTCCGATTTTTTTTCTAATTAACTACTCACCCGAAATCGATGAAACTGGCGTTACTTCTCGACGTAATCGCCCTGCAGACGTATACATTTTTCACAACGCTGACGCCATGATTCCATGGCAGCGGCGAACGCTTCTTTAGGAGTCTGTTTTGACCACTGGAAAATCACTGAGGCAATAGCAGCACG
Source organism: Schistocerca serialis cubense (assembly GCF_023864345.2). Classification (NCBI taxonomy): domain Eukaryota; kingdom Metazoa; phylum Arthropoda; class Insecta; order Orthoptera; family Acrididae; genus Schistocerca; species Schistocerca serialis. The sequence continues at coordinate 214,528,302 of NC_064647.1, read as the reverse complement.
GCTGGTGAATGTGCGGCCACGGAGAGTGTCTTTCATTGTTGGAAAAAGTAGGAGCCAGGTCAGGTGAGTAGGGAGCATGAGGAATCACTTCAAAGTTGTTATCACGAAGAAACTGTTGCGTAACGTTGGCTCGATGTGCGGGTGCGTTGTCTTGGTGAAACAGCACTCGCGCAGCCCTTCTCGGACGTTTTTGTTGCAGTGCAGGAAGGAATTTGTTCTTCAAAACATTTTCGTAGGATGCATCTGTTACCGTCGTGCACTTTGGAACGCAATGGGTAATTCAAGTTCTAAGGCCTCCGATTTTTTTTCTAATTAACTACTCACCCGAAATCGATGAAACTGGCGTTACTTCTCGACGTAATCGCCCTGTCGCTGTCCCAGAACATGGACACGATCATTTTTTCAGCACTGGGGGTTACCCGAAATTTTTTGGTGGCGGTGAATCTGTGTGCTTCCATTGAGCTGACTGGCGCTTTGTTTCTGGATTGAAAAATGGCATCCACGTCTCATCCATTATCACAACCGACGAAAAGAAAGTCCCATTCATGCTTTCGTTGCGCGTCAACATTGCTTCGCAACATGCCACACGGGCAGTCATGTGGTCGTCCGTCAGCATTCGTGGCACCCATCTAGACGACACTTTTCGCATTTTCAGGTCGTCATGCAGGATCGTGTGCACAGAATCCACAGAAATGCCAACTCTGGAGGCGGTCTGTTCAACAGTCATTCGGCGATCCCCCAAAACAATTCTCTCCATTTTCTCTATCATGTCGTCAGACCGACTTGTGCGAGCCCGAAGTTTCGGTTTGTTGTCACACGATGTTCTGCCTTCATTAAACTGTCGCACCCACGAAGGCACTTTCGATACATCCATAACTCCATCGCCGGCCGAAGTGGCTGTGCGGTTAAAGGCGCTGCAGTCTGGAACCGCAAGACCGCTACGGTCGCAGGTTCGAATCCTGCCTCGGGCATGGATGTGTGTGACGTCCTAAGGTTAGATAGGTTTAAGTAGTTCTACGTTCTGGGGGACTGATGACCTCAGAAGTTAAGTCCCATAGTGCTCAGAGCCTTTGAACCATTTGAACAAATGGTCGGCAGCCTGAGGCAGACTTTAACCTCAGAAAACAGCCCTCACTGTTTATCGGCTGAACGGGTTATGAACAAGTTAAATGGAGAACATTCCGCCAGCGTTCCACATGCATGAAACTTCCTGGCAGAATAAAACTGTGTTCCGGTCCGAGACTCGAGCTCGGGACCTTTGCCTTTCGCGGGCAAGTGCTCTTGGTAGAGCTCTTGGTAGAGCACTTGCCCGCGAAAGGCATAGGTCCCGAGGTCGAGTCTCGGTCCGGCACACTGTTTTAATCTGCCAGGAAGTTTCATATCAGCGCACACTCCGCTGCAGAGTGAAAATCTCATTCTGGATTCCATATGCATGTGTTCATGTGTCTGAACGTGTTATGTTTGTCATATGTACACTAGAGTAAATTCTGTGTTTTTCATAGCCTTTGTTTGCTCCGGGAGTTAGTAGTTTTGCCGGCCGCGGTGGTCTCGCGGTTCTAGGCGCTCAGTCCGGAACCGCGCGACTGCCTCGGGCATGGATGTGTGTGATGACCTTAGGTTAGTTAGGTTTAAGTAGTCCTAAGTTCTAGGGGACTAATGACCATAGATGTTAAGTCCCATAGTGCTCAGAGCCAGCCAGTTATTAGTTTCGAATCGGCAGTGGTTATTGTCGGAGGAGATCCGGCTATCTAGCGATGCCCCGCCTGAGCCCCTACGGACTTGAACGACTGATATGACCGTAGCGACGTGTGGCAACCTAGGAAGAACTCGAGTTTTGCCAAGTAACTACAGCTAAACCTACTCCTAGAGCTATTGTTGCTACACTGTTCTGCAATGAAGTGATAAAAAGGATGCGATAGCGGTATGCACATATACAGGGTGGTCCATTGATAGTGACCGGGCCAAATATCTCACGAAATAAGCATCAAACGAAAAAACTACAAAGGACGAAACTTGTCTAGCTTGAAGGGAGATACCAGATGGCGCTATGGTTGGCCTGCTAGATTTCGCTGCCAAATGTCAAACGGATATCAACTGAGTTTTTTAAATTTGAACCCCAATTTTTTATTACATATTCATGTAGTACGTAAAGGAATATTAATGTTTTAGTTGGACCACTTTTTTCGCTTTGTGTTAGATGGCGCTGTAATAGTCACAAACGTATAAGTATGTGGTATCACGTAACATTCCGCCAGAGCGGACGGTATTTGCTTCGTGACACATAACCCGTGTTAACATGGACCGTTTACCAATTGCGGAAAAGGTCGATATCGTGTTGATGTATGGCTATTGTGATCAAAGTGCCAAACTGGCATGTGCTACGTATGCTGCTCGATATCCTGGACGACATCATCCAAGTGTCCGGACCGTTCGCCGGATAGTTACGTCATTTAAGGAAACAGGATGTGTTCAGCCACATGTGAAACGTCAACCACGACCTGCAACAAATGATGATGCCCAAGTAGGTGTTTTAGCTGCTTTAGTGGTTAATCCGCAAATCAGTAGCAGACAAATTGCGCGAGAATCAAGAATCTCAAAAACGTCGGTGCTGAGAATGCTACATCAACATCGATTGCACCCGTACCATATTTCTATGCCCCAGGAATTGCATGGCGACGAATTTGAACGTCGTGTACAGTTCTGCCACTGGACACAAGAGCAATTACGAGACGTTGATAGATTTTTTGCGCGCGTTCTATTTAGCGACTAAGCGTCATTCACCAACAGCGGTAACGTAAACCGGCATAATATGCACTATTGGGCAACGGAAAATCCACGATGGCTGCGAGCCGGCCGAAGTGGCCGTGCGGTTAAAGGCGCTGCAGTCTGGAACCGCAAGACCGCTACGGTCGCACGTTCGAATCCTGCCTTGGGTATGGATGTGTGTGATGTCCTTAGGTTAGTTAGGTTTAACTAGTTCTAAGTTCTAGGGGACTAATGACCTCAGCAGTTGAGTCCCATAGTGCTCAGAGCCATTTGACCCATTTTTTGATGGTTGCGACAAGTGGAACATCAGCGACCGTGGCGGTTAATGTATGGTGCGGCATTTTGGGGGGAAGGATAATTGGCCCCCATTTTATCGATGGCAATCTAAATGGTGCAATGTATGCTGATTTCCTACGTAATGTTCTACCCATGTTACTACGAGATGTTGCACTGGATGACAGAATGGCGATGTACTTCCAGCATGATAGATGTCCGGCACATAACTCGTGTGCGGTTGAAGCGGTATTGAATAGCGTACTTGATGATAGGTGGATTGGTCGTCGAAGCACGATACCGTGGCCCGCACGTTGACCGGATCTGACGTCCCCGGATTTCTTTCAGTGGGGAAAGTTGAAGGATATTTGCTATCGTGATCCACCGACAACGCCTGACAACATGCGTCAGCGCATTGTCAATGCATGTGCGAACATTACGGAAGGGGAACTACTCGCTGTGAGAAGAATGTCGTTAACACTTATTGCCAAATACATTGAGGTTGACGGACATATCTCGTGTGCGGTTGAAGCGGTATTGAATAGCATACTTGATAGGTGGATTAGTCGTCGAAGCATGATACCATGGCCCGCACGTTGACCGGATCTGACATCCACGGATTTCTTTCAGTGGGGAAAGTTGAAGGATATTTGCTATCGTGATCCACCGACAACGCCTGACAACATGCGTCAGCGCATTGTCAATGCATGTGCGAACATTACGGAAGGGAAACTACTCGCTGTGAGAAGAATGTCGTTAACACTTATTGCCAAATACATTGAGGTTGACGGACATCATTTTGAGCATTTATTGCATTAATGTGGTATTTACAGGTAATCACGCTGTAACAGCATGCGTTCTCTGAAGTGAACAGTTCACAGAGGTACATGTATCACATTGGAACAACCAAAATAAAATGTTCAAACATACCTACGTTCTGTATTTTAATCTAAAATACCTACCCCGGCCGGTGTGGCGCTTCAGTCTGGAACCGAGTGACCGCTACGGTTGGAGTTTCGAATCCTGCCTCGGGCATGGATGTGTGTGATGTCGTTAGGTTAGTTAGGTTTAAGTAGTTCTAAGTTCTAGGGGATTGATTACCGATGTTAAGTCCCATAGTGCTCAGAGCCATTTGAACCGAGAAACCTACCTGTTACCAACTGTTCGTCTAAAATTGTGAGCCATATGTTTGTAACTATTACAGTGCCGTCTATCACAAAAAAAAAGTTCTGCAACTAAAACATTCATATTTCTTTACATACTACACGAATATGTAATAAAAAAATGGGGGTTCCTATTTAAAGAAACGGAGTTGATATCCGTTAGACCTGTGACATCTAGCGGGCCAACAATAGCCCCATCAAGTTTCCCCCTTCAAGCTAAAGAGGTTTAGCTCTTTGTAGTTTTTTCGTTTGACGCTTATTTCGTGAAATATTTGGACCGGTCACTATGCATGGACCACCCTGTATAGAAGGTGGTAGTATAGCGTTTCCAAGGTATAAAAGGGCTTTTCACAATATATATAAATGACCTAGTAGATAGTGTTGGAAGTTCCAGGCGGCTTTTCGCGGATGATGCTGTAGTATACAGAGAAGTTGCAGCATTAGAAAATTGTAGCGAAATGCAGGAAGATCTGCAGCGGATAAGCACTTGGTGCAGGGAGTGGCAACTGTCCCTTAACATAGACAAATGTAATGTATTGCAAATACATAGAAAGAAGGATCCTTTATTGTATGATTATATGATAGCAGAACAAACACTGGTAACAGTTACTTCTGTAAAATATCTGGGAGTATGCGTGCGGAGCGATTTGAAGTGGAATGATCATATAAAATTAATTGTTGCTAAGGCGGGTACCAGGTTGACGTTCATTGGGAGAGTGCTTGGAAAATGTAGTCCATCAACAAAGGAGGTGGCTTACAAAACACTCGTTCGACCTATACTTGAGTATTGCTCATCACTTGATGATCCGTACCAGATCGGTTTGACGGAGGAGATAGAGAAGATCCAAAGAAGAGCGGCGCGTTTCGTCACAGGGTTATTTGGTAACCGTGATAGCGTTACGGAGATGTTTAATAAACTCAAGTGGCAGACTCTGCAAGAGAGGCGCTCTGCATCGCGGTGTAGATTGCTCGCCAGGTTTCGAGAGGGTGCGTTTCTGGATGAGGTATCGAATATATTGCTTCCCCCTACTTATACCTCCCGAGGAGATCACGAATGTAAAATTAGAGAGATTAGAGCGCGCACGGAGGCTTTCAGACAGTCGTTCTTCCCGCGAACCATACGCGACTGGAACAGGAAAGGGAGGTAATGACAGTGGCACGTAAAGTGCCCTCCACCACACGCCGTTGGGTGGCTTGCGGAGTATAAATGTAGATGTAGATGTACATTAGCGGAGCTTGAATGTTTCCTCAGCTGATTCATGTGAAACGGTGACCAATCTGACTATGGCCCTACGACGGGAATCAAGAGACATTGAAAGGAGGAATGGTGTTTGGAGCTAGAAGCATTTCCGTTTAGGAAATCATTAGAGGATTCAATATTCCGAGACTCGCAGTGTCAAAAGTGCCCCAAGAGAATGAAATTTCAGGCATTACCTCTCACCACAGACCACGCTGTGACCGATAGCCACCTCTTAATGTAAGGTGTTTGCTAACGGACAAATGGGGCACAGAGTGAAATTACCGCAAAAATGAATGTGGGACGTACGACGAACGTATCCGTGAGGACAGGGCTGCGAAATTTCGCGTTAATGGGCTATGGCAGTGGGCGAGCGACGCGAGTGGTTTAGCTAACAGCACACCATCGCCTGCAGCGCATCTCCAGGGCTCGCTACCACATCGATTGGACCCTAGACGACCGAAAAACCGTGGTCTAGTCAGATGAGTCCCGACTTCATTTGGTAAGAGCGGACGATAGGGTTCACAATTAAGTGTCCGGCAGAGGGTTCATCCAACCACCTTCAAGCTATTTCTCTAGCGTTCCACTCTCGAACAGGGCGCGGGAGTGGCTAACACTTAAATTTTGTCGTGCGAACTCTGATTTCTCTCATTTTATTGTGATGATTATTTCACCACACATAGGATGGGTAGATGGAGAGGGTTGTTTGGGCGCAAGGTCTTCAGCGACCGCTCAGTAACAGATTGAGACGGGTGTCAAGAAAATACTCAGAACAGTTAGATAAAACAGAACGTAAAACACAGGTAACTAGGTTGGAAAAATATGTGCCTACACACACCGAAGCGTGGTACGAAGCATGCCGTCAGCAGTAAAACATGGACAACACAGGAAGAAAGAGAGAGAGGGAGCTAAAACAATGTAGCAGATGGAAGTGGCTGGCTGACCGCAAGGAAAAAAGGAAGGAGACCGCCACTTTGCAATACATTAAAAGTTTAGGGGAGCACCAATAAAATATATTTACACTCTGAGGAGATGGTAACTGAAATTTCATGAGAAGATCCTGCGCAACGAAAAACGCCTTTGTTTTAGTCATTGCCACCCCAATTCGCTTATCATATTCGTGACACTCTTACCCCGACAAACAACTTTCTAAAGAGGGTAACCACAGCTCAAAGGCATTATGAATGACAATAGCAACACTCAAACTCATAACCATTCCAATTATCATAAAATTATTACGATAAAGAGTCAAGCTTCTTTGGAAGTACTCAGTTATCATCTATGACAACCCACCATGGCGGTTTCACTCTTAACTTGGATAACTTCCAGGAAGCTGGACCTCTGTACATCTACATTATGTAAATATAGCCGTTATAAATCAGAGGATGCTTTTATACTGACGTGAAACCTGTGGTTGCAAATAAAGCACCTGATAGCGCAATGCGGCTTCAGAAAACACTCGTCATTTTGGCTTTTTAACTGTTACAATTTTCATTATAATTTGAATGGTTGTTGAGTGTTGTCTCTCCCGTGTTTCCCGATAGTACAAAGCGAGCTGCACTTCTTTGTACTTTTCGATGTGCTGTGTTCATCCTAACTGATGCAGATCCCGCACCGTACAGCAATACTCCACCAGTGGGCGGATATGCTTAGTGTAAGCTGTTTCTTAGTAGACCAGTTGCATTATTTACATGTTCTGCCAGTAAATCAGTCTTTGGTTGGCTTTCCACGCAGCATTTTCTATGTCATCGCTCCAATTTAAGTTGTACATAATCCCTAACAATTTAATGAATTGGCAGCCTGTAGATTTGTGTGGTTTATGATGTAACCGAAATTTAACGAATTTCTTTGAGTACTCGTGTAGATTATTACTTAAAGCCACTTGCGAGGAAAAATGTCAAAAGCCTTCTGGAAATCTAAAATTATGAAATCTATTCGACATCCTTTGCAATTGCGATGAGTACATCGTGGAGCTGTTTCGCAAGACCGATATTTTCTGACTCCGTTCTAATATATGTTTCACTCTTTCCAGTAGTACGAGAATTAAATTGGGACAATACAACTGGGTTTTCCTTTATGAAGGAACTTTTGAAAAAGAAGTAAGCAATTCCTCTTTTACTTTTCTCTTGAGGGTAGCAGTTGTATATAACCGAACCAAGACTTTTTCTGAAGTTTCCGTTTTCGTCTGGGGATGGGTCTGGTGGTCGGTAGAAAGATACTATTATTACTTCAAGCTCACCCTTGTTACTGAGTCTCGCTCAAACAATCTTACACTAATTCCAGGGCCCAATTATACTTTCAATCCGTAGAGTATGGGAAGTGCAGTTTCAGTCAGACCTATTTCTGTGACGTTTTCACGTGCTTTTCGTACCCTGACTTGGGTCCAGTAGTTCCGGTTTTTGTGAACTTGAACAAGCATGTTTACTTCAACAGTGGTTTTACCCTGTGTTATACCTCTTCAGAATGAATGTTCTGCGTACAGTCCTGTAATTCAGTACGACAGCAGCAATGATCGTGGGCCACACCCAACGATCTCGATTTGAAGAACATTAAGAAACCCAGTCACTGCAGACTGGCCTCAATAATCACCCGATGGTTACCCACAGGAAATGTCTGGGAAATGACCTGGTGAAACGTAGCAATCAACGTTCTCACGATTTGGTATCTCTACTGTATTTAACAATCAACGAGTGGCCACCTGTTGTATGGGGTACCTGAAGATACTGAGGACTCTATTTTGTACTGGTTCGTGACTGGCAGTAGCCAAGATCGATTGACAACGACAAGGGATTGTAGTGTACCAACGTCTCTATGCCGTTACTGCAGACTATCCTGTTGCGCAAAGTACTTAGGCCACAAGTCAACTACCACACCTTTAATTAGGTACAGTTTCTTATTTTTAAGTAGATGTTAAGACTGCAGAACGCTATCTAATTGCAGAAGATTCCAGTTGGAGAGGAGCCTCTGATGACGACAAGAATCTAGCCCGCGCCGCAAATACACTTGCAATGAACTAATCGGACACGAAATCGACCTTAGTACAATTAATATTGCAGCCACATCAACAGCTGACCATTCAAACAGCCTGTCTGCCAAATAATGAGAACAAAACCCTGCCTAGACACGACGCCGAAATCGTACCAAGCCACGATAGAACTACGAATAATCACTTAACAATATTCACACACCAATGACTACTGAAGTTAAGCAGTAGTGAATAAATGGGTCTATTTAATGAACCACTCTCGTTGTCTACGATACTGATCTCGTCAGAGCAGCAAATTAGTTTAATTTCAGTTTCTGATTATCTTGCGTGATGATAAATGCGACATCCAACTAGCAATTTTTATCTTTCGCAACGAGCTTTTCACAACGCAGTACGTACTCTCTGACATAAACTCGGAACTATTTTATTACTTGTACTAAAATACCAATCTGTTTACCGTCTTTAAACGATTATTCTGTTTATGGACACTTCCATCACTACTTCTAGGAATTAAAACATTTTTAATTCTCCCTTAAATATTTTTTCCAACTCGACGCAGCGATAATATTTAAGTGATGAGACTTCGCATGCGTCACAGAATAACGAATCTTTGTTAGTAGCAAAATCTTTGGCCTTTCCGTAAATAATTCAATTACTTCAATTAAGCTTAATCATTAGTTAGGAAGCTTTTTCTCTTAATTGAAAACTTTTCTTTAATATTGAGTAGATTTACTTTCAGTAGATTATTTATAATTTCATTCTTTCAAGAACCTTTTACCAAGCACATTTAAAACACCACATTATACGTGATATCGACTCCACTGTATCAATATCTCTGAATTACACTCGTTTATACTTCCGAAAATTCTATAGATATATTCACACTAGATACCAATTAAATAGACTGGAAGGTTTCCTTTAACCCCAATAAAATTGGATTTATTTTCCTTCTAGGTATCTCAGTACATGTTGGTTATCACCAATGAGCGAGTGCCAGCAAATATATTATCATTCCCCACAATACGGAAACAAGTAATAAAAAAAAATCAAACAAAAATCCTAAATGTCACCGCCACTTTTCAACTAACCTTAAGTTACAATTTAAAAGCAAATCTTGACCTCTTCAGGCGTTGACCACAAGCGACCCGCTAAGATCCCTAACATTTAAATCGGCCACTCGTCGCCTTGATGAATCAAGTTTTGGTTCAGCCATGTGTAGCTCGTTAAATGGTTCCTTCATTTTACTATCGCTTGTCTACTCAGTGATACGTGCACATCGTCATCGTATAGTGAAACAGTTCGTCGTTCTGTGAACCAATTCGCTGTCTGCTGCAAGCTAGTGGTCTTGAAAATAAAACTACCAACACGTGTTCGAGGCTTTCCCTTCTCGATACACAGACGCAAAATAACCAAACCATCTCAATAAAAATGACAAGCAACCCAATTACCTCTGGGTGCGTCGCGACCACTCAACATACAATGCAGACGAGATATCGGTCACACCGATTCCACAAAACTCAGCACCTAACAAATCAATCTCTCAATTAAATCAGGCTCACGCGGGAGTCACCCCAGCAAATTGTACGAACGAAACTGTTCCCACAAACTATAATCTACAAAATTCCGCGCACTCTGCCATGACTTAGGTGTCAACTGAGTAGCCTTACTACACCACGCAGTGAAACGCTATAAGATCAGACCTGATATACACCACTACCACCACTTGGTCGGTGAGAGGTCTACCCGGGAACTAACTAACCCTTTTCGTTGTACAATAGGAACCATTTAAAACGAACAAACGCGCAACGCCACGCCAACTTTTAACAATCAATGTAATAATCATCGATGCTGTCGATTCTTCGCAATAGCGGCCGGCTGCTGCGCGTCGCTCAGGCAGCATCTCTGGACACAGCGAGGGCGATATGGTATATCGCTGCAGTCGCGCATGCTCGTCACCCGCTATTCCGCAGACGCTCTCATACCATCTAGAACACAATTTGAATTTGGTTTTACCACATCATACACGTACATTATCGTGACCACAAGGTGTTGTCATTGATTTATCACGCAGGACAGTCAGCACCAATAAGGGCGAACGTACCCCGTGCCTTTTGACACAGCACAATTTCTCTCCGATTTAGGCCCTTCATTGAGGCTCGTGGTGATTTCACATACTATTCGGCTGGTGGGAGGGGGGTACTTACTTTCCCAGTATGCTGATGTTCGTTCTGTCACCAGGTCTTCAAAGCCCACTTAACCTCTAAGAATGTTGCAGTACAGCCGGTATACCATAATATGCATAGACCTATCGCTAAGCAGATCGTATTCTCTGGAGCATTTTGGGGACGCAGTGATGGCAACTGAATAAGAAGAAGGAGGAGAGACCAGCTGACGATTACGTCCACCTGTCAGCTACCCGGTCCGATGTTTCAGCCGTCCTCTCACGGAGCGTCAAAACACTCGTGGACGGCGATCTGGTTACGTCACAAGGTGGAACCCAATGTTCCACTACAGTGAGGATCGTGAAATAAAGAATTTGGCTTGTTAGACTCCTGCCGTGTGGAGAGGAAGGTGGTTATCAGATGCGACATCGTTGTACGTCACAAGCAACACGGAGCCGTCATACTGTATCGTTTTAAACATCGTATTTGGTGGGTTTTCTTTCTCATAGAGTACGTCGTATAAATACAAGCAGTTTCAAAGCACCAGAAAACTGTGAATCTCTCGAAAATGCGTCATACTAGTTACTAGAAATGAGAGGTAACGATATATCGGAGGATAAGGGCTTCGTGTAGTAGATGATTTTCGTGTGATAACTTGTATGCTACAAAAGTATACCGTTTCAGAGCTACGGCACAACGATGATCTACGAGCAACACGTCTTTTTGGTACAATTTCCGTAGTAAATAACTAATAATGACTTTTGTAGAAAAAGTCTTTTTACAGTGTATGTCGTCTACGGAGGTCCAGTCGTTTTGTCGACGTTGTAACCCAATTGATAGAGTCTTGAGCATAAGAGTTGTAAAGAGAAATAGAGCAGATCCGCATCCACCTCTCTGCAGATTTGTTTTCACTTTCTCTTTTTTTAAACATTCTGGGTCTTTCTTATTCATTTAATATAAGTATTATCTCACAAGTCGATGGTATTTAATAAATATAATGTACCTGCTGCAATTCTTGTTGCAAATGTCAACGACTGGAATGTTTCAGTGTTCCACCAGTGTCCAGAAATTTTAAAGTGACTGTCAGTCTATGAGAATAAGCACAAGTTACAAACTGCAAGTGTTTTCTATTATGAAACGTCTTGTAAAATACACACGGAACCAAACGACTGCCCCTACCAGTAGGTTCTATGCAACCCACAATACCTTCAGATACCACGTGCAAGGTTCTCATACTATTAGACCTACGAAAGAACGAACAGGACTTTCTTGTGGAAAATTTAATATAGTTACAGTTTGTTCTGGGATACGTTTACGATGGAGACCACAGTTTTCGAGTTATTCTGGAAAATGGCATTTCAATGTCACTTTTGCACTTTTCCCTTGAATAATTCGAAAACTATGGCCTCTATTGTAAACGCATACCAGTAAAAAATTTAACCACACAAAATATTCTACCAAAATGGTCTGTTCAGTTTTTTGTAGAAATAAGTTTGTGAGCGACAGAATACGAAAATCTGCCGCGTGGTATTCGAAGGTTGCATAAAATCTAGCGGTAGGCGCAGCTGGATTACCCTGGTATACCTATCTCTGAAGTCTATATCTCATCAAAATGGCTTTGCGCACTATGGGACTTAAATTAAACCTAACTAAGGACATCACACACATCCATGCCAGAGGCAGGATTCCAACCTGCGATCGTAGCGGTCGCGCGGCTCCAGACTGAAGCGCATAGAACCGCTCGGCCACTCCGGCCGGCTGTATCTTATCGGTGAATATCTTTTTCAATGATGGTGAGCAGTTTCCAAAAAAAATCTTCTGTTCTATCCCGATAAAATTCTATGCAACATTGAGGAAATGGGTATTATGTATTCGGAAACTGACATTGGACTCTACACCTTAACAATATTCTATCTAAAACCGGCATGGGATGAAAATTTAATTGAATTAGCAAATACCTTGTACGGTTCCCATCCCATCACCGAAGTCAAGCGCTGTCAGGCATGGCCGGCGTTTGAATAGGTGACCATCTGGACCGCCATGCGCTGTTGCCATTTTCCGGGGTGCACTCAGCCTTTTGATAAGAACTACTCGACTGAGTAGTAGCGGCTCCGGTCAAAGAAAACCATCGTAACGACCGGGAGACTGGTGTGCTGACCACACGCCCCTCCTATCCGCATCCTCAGCTGAGAATGATACGGCAGTCGGATGGTCCTGATGGGCCACTTGTGGCCTGGAAACGGAGTGCTTTTTTGTGCTGGTGTGCATCTCAGATCGTTGTACTGCATAATCTAGTGTTCCTCCATCAGCAATTCGCTGTTCAAGCCATCGATCAATCTAAGCTCATCTTGACGATTTTCTCCACTTTTCTTCATCAGTCGCTAATACATTTCGCACAGCTATGTCACAGGTGTCCATTTTTGTAAAGAAACTGTGTGGTCTGCGAGCCAAATAAATCCTACAACTGCCGCTGTGGAGCGCTGAGAGCGCAAATGACGTTAACCATCTCGTCCCGTGTGCCGACGGCGCTGTCTTTCGTGTGGTCGGGCGTTCCGTCCGCGTCCACGCCAACGTTAACTGCCTCGTCCCGTGTGAGGATGGCTCTAGTCGAGACATACGGCAAAGCGTCGCGAAAGGAAGTGACCACAGGGTGCAGAGTCGCCTGTTCGGCATTGCGCCGCGGATCTTGACCTCTGCAACGCTCCCTCCCCCGGCACGCCCCTCCCCCCTGTACCCTCTACCCCCCTCCCTGCCACCCACGCCACAGCATCTGGCAATTTCCGGTCTGTCCACGGCAGCTGCAGCGGATGGCTCCCAAGAACTTGGCGCACTTCAGAGGCCGCCAGCGTGAAGCGTTACGTCAGACGCGAATAACAAGCAACGGAGCACTGAAGATCGCGACTGCTGTGGCAGTTCGTCAAATGTTTGGGGTCATAAGAAGGTACGAAGGCACCCTTGTAAATCGAGAACAAATGGATAAAGTCATCATCATGATCATCATCTACATCATTATATTTAGATTAAAGTTCAGTCTTGATCACGTTATGTCTGTTTTAATGAGTAACCAGTTTCGGTTTTTTCTATAAAACCATCATCAGACCTGTGAATAAATTTTAAGAAATACTAGATACCAATCTTTAAATGAATGAGAAAGTCTAATGATGTTAAAATTTTTAACAAAATAAGATAAAATTAGTTATATCCATTTTATCTTATTTTGTTAAAAATTTTAACATCATTAGACTTTCTCATTCATTTAAAAATTGGTATCTAGTATTTCTTAAAATTTATTCACAGGTCTGATGATGGTTTTATAGAAAAAACCGAAACCGGTTACTCATTAAAACAGACATAACGTGATCAAGACTGAACTTTAATCTAAATATAACAATTAATTGATCACTGTATTCCAAAGATGTTTACCAAAATCTACATCATTGTCAACGACATCAGTTTTCTGCTCTATTAGCAGGTCATTTGGGTCTCCATTATATGCGACCCACTGCTTCCTTCATAATGCCAGTGTACGTGCTACTGTCCATAATATCAACCATGATCAGGAATCCCTTCATCCCTCTCATCGTCTTCCCTTCCACATAGCCTTCTAAGAGTATTTTTATCAACCCCTCCATCATTCTTAACAGATGTGCAATCCAGTAATTGTCTTTGCTCTCCCACACCTCATCATATTTTACTTTACCCGCCCAACTTATTCTTTCCATCATCCGCCACGTCCACATTTCAAAAGCCTCCAGTATTTTTCCATCTTTCTTCCTCAGTAATCATGCTTCAGTTTCATACAAGAGAACACTCCTTACAGGACATTTCATTAGTCTTTTTATTAAACCTTTGTCCATATTGCTGCGGAAAATTCTCCTTTCCTTATAAAATGCCTCTTTCTCCATTATTGCTATTCTGCACTTCCAGTCAGTTTCTATCTTGCTTCTGAGGTATTTAAAGTTTTGCACAAGTTCTAGGGCTTTTCCATTCAGCATTACCTTTACCTTTTTATTTACTTCATTACTTTTCTATCCTTGACGTTTATTTTCATTTCATAACTCATAGGAGGACCATGTCATCTGCTTACGTCAAACATCATATTCTTCATCCCCCAGCTTTTACCCCCTTGTAATCTAGAGATCATTTTCTAAGCAAAGGTTGTAAAGGGTAGGAGGCACGCCCTATCCTACTCCTCTTCGTATTTCTGTCCAGTTGGTACCACCTCCTCTCATTTCACGGATGCTTTTACATTGAATTTTAATGAATTCATAAGTCGTCTAGTCGTACTGTGGGGCGGCGGGTGTAATAATTGTTAATGTTCCTATTATTTATTTAATGCTGTTGTTTGCCATTCTCAACACTGGCTCTCTAAGTATAATATTGGCAACCAGAAAGTGACTAGCAAAACGTGAAGCCTGTAATTAGAATTCCTAGTGCCCACTTCATCTGAGAAATACATTTATAGCTACAGCTTATAGCTCTGAGGAATTAGGAGATTGTCTGGGATTCGTAATCAAAAACCATTCTCTCTAAAATGTTGACTATATTCTGAAAGTCACAGACCAAAAAGAATCCACGCAATCCAACTACCAGAGTAGTTCAGAGTCTAATGCGCTGATGCAACTATAACTGTTCAAATTAAATGTTTAAGTGAATGCTCGCCATAATTTGATGATAATGTTCATCAAATGCCACGCTAATAATGGTAGAATGTCTGTCCTGCTGCTGCACGTGAAAATACGACATACGCAAATTAAAGATAGATCATAAACGTCATCCCAAAACTAACACTTCACTCGAAAACGATTTCATGGTTACGCGTATCCCGAGTAACTTATTACTGCATCCGAGGCTGTTTATATCAACGATACAGACGCGACGCGACTCCCAGCATAGATTGTGCGCTAATCAGCGTCTGGAGAGAACTGGGGCCTTCCTCTTTTTTTTTCGGCAAGCGTTCTTACATATAAAGCCGCGGTGCGGATGGCTAAGGGAACGTCTGATCAAATCTGCTCTCCCGACTAGCCACTGTGCTAGTAATGCACCACTTTAAGTTATCGAATAAATCATTGCTTCCTTTGCTGATGACTGATGAAGCTTTCAATTTAAGTGTGCAATCAGCACACAAGTAAGTAATCATAATAAAAGTCTGACGTGGCTAAGTCAAATGTTTTGGGCGAGAGAATTAATTTAATTACACTACACGCAGTAGACGAGCTCTGAACTTGCTCTTTGGAGATACGCTATAGCTACTGTTTTATAGTTATTCTGTTGAAACTTCTCACATTTTTATGATTATAGCGGATCTCCCTTCTACTTAAATTTAAACATCCTAGCTGTATTTATTCGCCTACTTAATCTACCTTGCTTCCTTAATTTCTAAGACAAAAACCAGACAATCATGAATTTCAATTAAAATTTTAATTTGTGAGATTCAGAATACTGTTTCTACTAAATTATTATGCAAAAGGAATCTAAATATAAATTTTTAAGTTTCTAGGTCTTTTCTGTTGCGCCAATGATTTTTACAGAAAAACATCCAAATTTCGAAAATGGTTAAAGTTATTGAACTGATATCCAACACATATTGATTTTGTATTACTCCTGACATGCTAGAAACGTTTCAGGTTATTTACTTCATTTTAAAGTATTGCACAATATTTATGACATCAGAGCTAGTTACAGCGGACTAGGCTGGCACACAATGGAAAGACTGATGTGAATTTTATTAGGCGTGAGTATGCTGCTTCCCTACATTACAGTCATCTCTCTTTTCCCTGATTATACGTGGGTTACTCGGAAAGTAAGGAACAATCAGTCGCGAAATTGAAAATACAGTGAAAAGATGATGAAGCTCTGCACCGATGTGTTGGGCACTGTGTCTAGCACACCTGTCGATCGCATCATGTCGCTCTTTTCAGTTCTGAGTTCACAGTGAGAACGTAAAGATGGCTAGAAATTGGCGTGTCCCGCCAAGTACAAGGGCCTGGCGAAATATTTCGCCTGAAGCTATGCAATCCACACAACTTAACTGCCATGCGGTTCGTTCTACGCGACAATTCTCGTCCGCACACTGCAGGTTCAATTAAGATGATCCTGCAGCGTTTTCGATGGGGAGTGTTTGATCACCTGCAATACAGCCCGTAACTGGCTACCCCTGAGTTTCATCTCTGCTCAACTGAACTGCTGGATATGAAGACAATATTTCTTACTTTCCGAATAGCGCTCGTAGTTGCAAACATTATCTTCAAGTATTATAAGGGGCGGTAAAGAAGTTTCAGTTCGAAAGGCTGTACAGTCCGGAATGCCTACGGCAATCAGGCAGAATCGTCCTGAGCATTGTGGTAATCATCCCACCGAAGCACCAGGTAGAAGATACCAAGTTGTTGAAACATCGTGTACTGCTGCGTGAAGAAGGCCGTTACTGCCTGCTGCACATCCACGTCCGATTGGAATCGTTGAACCGTCAAGGCATTTTTTAATTATTCGGATTACGTGATAATCGCATTGGGACAGATCATAACTATTGAGAGACTGCTCGAGTGTTTCTTGCTTCAGTTCTCGTAGCTTCTGCGTTACAACATTTGCGACATGAGGACGTGACGCGTCATGAACCAGCAACACTTCTTGGCGGAGAACAGCGATCTCCGACAGACATTCTGCCCCATACTCAATCTTCATCCCCCGATGGATGTGTATCCGTGCATGTCCTCTGACAGGCAGTTCTGTTTAGACGCATTTGCTTGTAGTTCCCGTTCCGGCATTTAACACACGCACGTCGGCAGGACACAAATGACACTAATACCTTGCCTACATGCCCGTGCTTGTCACGCATCGGGGCAGCGCTACGTTGCGTACAGGCTACACCAACACCTTCAAACGGAAAGCTTTTGATCTCCCCCTATATTATATAGACTGAGACTAACTTCAAAGCGTCTACAAGGGTGAAGAATTGCCTGATGACGTTATAGGAGATAAAATTGGAGCAGATATGCAGGGTGTATATGATGCAGTATTGTCAGTATTAGAAAGAGGTCTGGAATACTTAAGTTCAAATAAGGCAGTAGGGACAAGTGATATTCCACCGAAATTTCTAGACTCAGTAGAGGAAGTGGTAACCAAAGGACTGTAGGTGTGTGGTATCAATGAGACTGTACAAGTATCATCAGACTTTGCGAAAAATGACGTCCATACTATTCCGAAGATAGCAAGGAAAGATAAGTATGAGAAGTACCGCCAAATCATCTTAACAGATCATGTATACAAGTTGTTGACGAGAATAATGTACAGAGGAATGGAAAAGAAAATTGAGGATCTGTTAGATGACAACCATCTTGGCTTTAGGAACGGAACAGACACCACATTCTGAGCCGGCCGCGGTGGTCTCGCGGTTCTAGGCGCGCAGTCCGGAACCGTGCGACTGCTACGGTCGCAGGTTCGAATCCTGCCTCGGGCATGGATGTGTGTGATGTCCTTAGGATAGTTAGGTTTAAGTAGTTCTACGTTCTGGGGGACTGATGACCTCAGCAGTTGAGTCCCATAGTGCTCAGAGCCATTTGAACCATTTTTGAACCAAATTCTGAGGTTGAGCTTGGTAATAGAAACATGAATGAAGAAAAATTGCCGCGCGCCATTAGCCGAGCGGTCTATGGTGCTACAGTCATGGACTGTGTAGCTGGTCCCGGCGGAGGTTCGAGTCCTCCCTCGGGCATGGCTGTGTGTGTTTGTCCTTAGGATAATTTAAGTTAAGTAGTGTGTAAGCTTAGGGACTGATGACCTTAGCAGTTAAGTCCCATTAGATTTCACACACATTTGAACTTTTTTTTTTTTAAGAAAAATTAGGTTTTTCGACCTATAGCAAGCGTTCCACTATGTAAAATGATATGATATGTTCGAAATAAAGAGGAAAATTTAAGTAAGCGATAGGGAACGACAGTTAACGTATAAAATAACAGGAGGGTTGCGTAGTGGTAATAACACTATGCTGCATTTTAAAACTTTTGGGAAGATGTTTAAAGTATTTTTTTATTATGATTTCAAATTTGATCTCAACTTTTCTCCATCGCGCGAGACTTTTGCATAAATCACATTTGAAGACTTAACTGGAGTAACATTTCCTTTCTAACGGAGAACTCTTTTTAACTACGTTAAAAATAGATTATTTATTTCGTTCCCTTGTATAGAATAAGTACACAGTGCATTAGAGTAGACAGTGATATATATTCACTTAAAAATGCTAATATTTATTACAAAAGCACAACACATATACGAGAAATTAATATAATTTCGCTGCCTTCACGGCATGAAGTTTTTTTTCTGACATGGGCCAAACTCCTCTTTGTTGACTGTCTCCCTTCACCAATACCATGTCTCTTTAGCTTAAAACGGTAGTCGAAAATCATGTCTGCATTCCACTTTCCTTGTATCTGTCTTCCACCAGCTAGCGGTTGTAGGCGCTTCAGTCTGGAACCACGCGAACGCTACGGTCGCAGTCTCGAAACCTGCTTCGGGCATGGATGTCTGTGATGTCCTGAGGTTAGTTAGCTTTAAGTAGCTCTAAGTTCTAGGGGACTGATGACGTCACATGTTAAGTGGCATAGTGCTCAGAGCCATTTGAACCATTTTCTTCTACCTCCAGGATGTACTTCTCGTTCTTCATAACTACTATCGCTAAAATTTGGCGGTAAAAAATCAAAATACGAATGTAGGAAACGAAATTTCACCATTTTGTTATACGCTAAGTTCACTAAACTCAGCAACATACTTGTAATCATGGTGGCGGGCTCTGGTGGCCGAGCGGTTCTAGGCCCTTAAGTCCGGAACCACGCTGCTCCTACGGTCGCAGGTTCGAATCCTGCCTCGGGAATGGATGTGTGAGATGTCCGTAGGTTTGTTACGTTTAAGTAGTTCTAAGTTCTAGGGGACTGATGACCTCAGATGTTAAGTCCCATAGTGCTCAGAGCCATTTGAACCATTTTCTTGTAATCATGGTTTTATAGATTGGAAGTTTGTTTTAATCATGGTTTTATAGGTTGAATGCTTGTTGTTGTTCAAAAGGTTAGTCAATACTTTTTTAAACGAAATGCAAGCCGTTTTCTTCCACTGCACTTTCATATAAACTGTCTTTCTTTAAAAGTTTCACTATGTGTAACAGGTCCTAAGGCTAAAGGAGTGATAGAATATTTTATATCCCTCTTACTTTTTGTTTTATGATCTATAACTTGACCATACAGAAATAATCATGTAAATGATTTCGCTGCTCCCTAGAAGCCGTGCGAATTGATGATTCCTCTTACCAGTTTTCCAATTTCCCAAAACATACACGACATACCATGTATGGCGTCCAGCATTCTAGAGGTTCTGCCTCCCCCAACCACATAATTTCGTATTTCACCACCTTGAAAAGTGTAATAAAGTATTTATAGCACTCGTAGACTCGGTAGAAATTCCTGTATATAGGGACAGACTGAGAGCGGCAGAAATGCAAGTTCCGTCGTATATTTAAGGTAGATAGACACAGAGGGCAGCTCAACACATGTTTAACACTCCCACACCCTAATCCTTTCACCACAGAGCACAGACCTATATTGCTGACCAAACTGCCAAAAAGCAGTGGAGAAACACCCCTTGATTGATAACTGTCAATTAAGATACGTTCTGGCTACGGACTACATTGCAACATTGTTATTGGTTCATGCTCGAGTGCTGTTTTGGGCGATGACCTACATTTAACCACATGCATCTTTATCTGTATTTAAACAGTAGGTAAATGCACATACATCTATATAAAGTACTCAGATCTTTTGGCTGATACATCTGCGTTTTGGTGTACTGGTATCCTACCAGTTTTTTACCAATTACCAGATCTAGTGCCACTCAGCTAACGTTTTGTAGACAATGCTACGAATTCATTACTTTATATTGTCGAAGTATTTTACCTCACTGCAGAACCTCATCCCCTCACTTTTGACCAGAGGACTCGAATAGAGAGCAGTAGCTCATGACTGATAAATAACACAGGTAAATTGAGCATTAAATTCACTATTGTCATTATCACATTGACACACACATGAAATCGACATGACACAAGTGTGATGCTTTCGCAATGCTGATGTGATCCAAGTGTCATGCCATCATAATGCTGACATGATGCATGTATGATGCAATCATGCTGCCAACATGGTGCATGCGTGACACTAACATGATGCCACTCATTCATTGCCATATGATAGTGTGGCACTGTCAGATTGTTCAGATGCTTTTGGGCAAATTAAACTTAAGTTGTCATACCAAATACCCGAGCACTGAACTAGAATAGGGAACATATTGCTCGAAAGCTGTCGTGCCCCCTTCATCTGCAAAGGTCAGCTAGCAAACAAATAATAGCACATGGCAACTGAATTATCGATATTAATATTGTTTGAATGTTGGGAGGCTTGGTTGCACTCCATTGGGGGCTCTGGGGCCCCTCCGAATTTTTGCAAAAACGTGTAAGGCCATTGGCCGCAGGGGATGGGGGAGAAGGAGGGAATTTTGGGATTAATGTCACTGCCTAAGTGCTGGATGCTGACATCAGTGATTCTCTGGAGGAAAATCTGTTAGCAAGTCCAGGAATGCTTATGCGTTTTCGGCTCGTTCTTCCACTGATCCGCTACTCCTATGGATCATTCTCTATTTTCAGCATTTCTTCAGTCTCCAGAATGAGCCACTTATGGCTCCTTATGAGGAAAATAAACTTAAGGACAATATTTTAGAAAGAGAAGATGATTAGGATGAGAGGCTAGTATGATACTGGGAGAAAAATCTAGGACAAACAGAAGTATGTAGAACATGTGACATTCCTCAACAATTATTGAGTACCTTTGCTAACCCTACTGATAGGCAAGGTATATGAGACATGGCAGCTACTATTAAACTTCAATAGCAGTTAAAAAATTCTCACTGTAAAATGATGGTCGCTATTGACAGGTGTTACTGAGCCATCAGAAGGGTGAGTGATGCTTGCAAAATATACACATGATTCGTTAACAGAAGAATGGAAACACTACTAGAAGCCGACGTCGACCAAGAAAAATTAAGGTGCAACAGGGATTAGTGATCCTCCGACCTATCTTAGAAGATAGATGGAAGAGAATCATAACTACATTTACTACATTTCTAAATTTATAGAAGCCTTTTGACAGTTTTTATTGGACTACTACCTAAGTTATGAAGGTTGCAGGGATAAAGTACAGGAAAATGTCGCCACAACTAGTATAGGTACAAGATTTCACTGATGATACAGTGGTGTTGACTTTGTTCAGTGGATTGCTTAGTGCTCATGACTTTCTGACGACGACTATCCCATGAAATGGATAGATTCGAGGAGATCGTGGTGGAGGGTCCACGAAGAATGAGGAACTGCAGTTATAGGGAGGAAATGCCGTTAATCGTAGTATATTGAGAGGGCTGTTGTGGTGCGACGGATCTACCAATGCTTTGGGCTGGGATGTAGTGCAATCGAGTTGGGCGGGGAGCACAGAGTGGGAAGATATGAGATGTGGTTGTGTGGTCAGGAAACTAATAACGGAGAGTGATGTTGGGAAACGGTGGCAGTGCTATTAAAACATAACGTGGAATGAACAGCTGGGGTTACTTGATGAATGATGTAATGGCACTGGAATGGGTGAATGTTTTGGAGGATACTGATAATGCAGCTGATCATGTCTTCAGCGGTGTGGTCGATGACGTAAGGAGCTGTTTGGGTTTCATGCTATGTCGATAGTGCGGATGGTGACAGATTTGCATATACGATGGGGTGTCAAGTCAGAGGGCTGTTCTGAACACAATTTCGACACAAAGCAGCTCAATAGGCTGTGGAGTGGAAGGGGTAGGCTAGCAATAGAACAGTGCATCACCATTGACTAGACACTCATTTATTGAACACATAAGTCAGGTATTACCCAAAAGGAACAATCAGTACAAATTAAAAAGTAATATTCTTTTCCTTTAAGTCATTCAAACATTTAAACAGGCAAATAGCAATCATTTAACTGAAAGCCTTTTAAAAAAGCAAGACTAGAAAATTTGAATGATGAGTTAAAATCATATCTAAATAGGCTCTGACCGAGCACATATGTTAAAACGAAATACTTCCTCTTAGGAACCAGCGATCAAAATTAATTACATAATCCTCAACAACCGTATTACATCCAAGACATTTAAGATTAAACAGTAATATATATAACATCAGAGAGCTGCAGTCCCAAATTTTAAGCAGCACGTTTCTGATTGACTGCACTGCAACCGTACAATACAAGTTCCTCAGAGGATCTCCCCACACGGGAAGTTATTGCCGCAACCTACAAAATATCAACATCATTCCATGTACAGACCTAAAACAAACTAAAAGCTCTCTTACGTTTGGTGCAGTTAATTCTCTTTCAACATAACATACATCGCAAGTCTAGCCCTAGGACGGCACCGACACCCCGCTATTTAGCACTCGAAAAACTACAGCGATGCACTCATCACGTATCCTTACAAAATCCAAGAACAGAGAGCCGGCTCCCCAATAGCGGAACATTTAACCACACCCAGCGTGCGAGTTTGCGGGATGCTGATCTCGCTCGTAATGTCAACACCAGTTGAAATACTAGTCAGCCTACAATCTTGAACCACCATACACATTCCTTCAGTTACTGCATAGAAAGCCATTGTGATAGGCAAACAGACCAGCATATGATAAAAGCTTAAGCAATGTCCTTACTAGAGAACCCTTATGAATAGCAGCCGTAATTTTCTTTTTTTTTTTTAAACGTGAGCACACCCACAATCAAACGACAAACAACGCCAATCATAAGGACAGTAGCACATAAGCAAGTAGCAATGGTAACCTCTGCTTAGATTGGCTACAAATCAGCGCGTGATTTAACACACCAGAGAACAGTCGTTACAACATAACCATCAATACAATAGCAAATTACTCACACGTGTACTCCCCCACGATTTCGAGTCGCAAAGCCATAGACAAAACGTGGACAACTTATCACTTAGACCAACATAATGGTGCTCCCTCAGATACCCCAAACAACTGACTCCCTTATTTGCACAGCAAAGAACCAGACCTAATGAAACCACACTTTTCGCCTCTAAATTGTCACAGTACAAGTGAGACTCAATCACTAATGTAACTTTACATCACCAGTTTCCGTATAGTCAATAAAGCGCCTGATTTTCACCCGTTTATAACAGCAGGCAGCAACATCGTACGGAAAAGAGCGTAGACAGAAGCTCTTACAAATTCTCTTCTCCGAAAGCAGCCACCGCAGCTCACGGGAGCCACTGGGACATCCAATGCAAAAATCGTTACTCCTTCACACAAATTACAGGACGCCCGCTTCCCGCTGCTTGCTACGGCTCCTTCCGTTCAGAGCCAACTTGTATATCTCCGTGCGATAGGTCCGGTCCCACACTCGCTGCGTCAACCCGACAACCGTCTTCCACCACGTCCCGGAGCACCCCCCCCCCCCCTCCCCCACAGGACCTCGCCTCGTGACTCCTCGCGTAGGCCCTAGAGGGCGCTACTTACCGCCCTGACCGTGGCAGGAAAGATAAACCACCAGCCACGGTTCATACGGGAGTACATGAATTGGAATTGCTTGCAGGTATGAGATGGGGACTGAAAGTTAGGACAATATTGGTATAGGTGGTTTTTTTTACGATCTGGAGCAAAATGATCAGTGTTGATGAGGTACTTCCCGTAATGATCGACTTGAGTGTGGGACAAGTAGGTTTTCACGACATGTGAAGGTTCCCCCCCTCTCAATTAGATGATCTATGGTTGATGCGTCTTCGGAGAAAGTGCAGATGAGGAATGTGAGACGGTGATGACTGCACTTTCGAAGGGTTTTTCGATTTTGAAAATCAGGATTAGGATTTAAGTCCCTTTCCAATCGAACCACAGCTTCGAATCTCTGTTTCACATCCGACATTGTGTAACGTCCCCTTTGAAAAATTATGAATGACTGTGCTGGAAACTTCTACGTTTTTTGATTTTCAAACACCTGAGCAAAACTAAACGTACTCAAATTGTTTTCTATTTACTTATTCTGATCATCACTAAACTGACACACATTATTTTTAGCGCAACGCAATCTGACTTTCCACAATCCGTACAAAAGAATGGCCCTGACTAACAATAACCTATACAGAATGATATTTTCACTCTGCTGCGGGTTGTGCGCTGATATGAAACTTCCCGGTAGATTAAAACTGTGTGCCAGGCCGAGACTCGAGCTCGGGACCTTTGCCTTTCGCGGGCAAGTGCTCTACCATCTGAGCTACACAAGTACGACTCACGTCCCGTCCTCACAGCTTTACTTCTGCCAGTTCCCGAGTTCAAGTCTCGGTCCGGAGCCCAGTTTTAATCTGCCAGGAAGTTTCAATAACCTATACCTTTCATGAATCACTTACCTCACAAAAATTATCGTTACTCGAACTACAGCGAGCGCCAATACTGCCAGCTAAATAAAAGATTCTAACTACTGAAGGGACTAACTGCTGAGAGGCATAGTTAGCAAATTAAAAAACAATGTATTTACCTTAATAGTGTTCAAAAGTCATCATATATATATATATATATATATATATATATATATATATATATATATATATATATATATATCAATTCATGACATCCATATTTACAAATTTCCCTTTTTCTGGCGGACACACGTCCAGATCGTCCGCCTCTCAGAACTCTTCCATCTCTCTCCCCACATCCACCACTGCTGACGGCTCACCTCCAACTGCACAACACTACGCGCTGTTCACATTTCAATGCACAACACTAGAATAGCGAACATTCCAACAATGCCAACCAGCCACAGACTGCACACAGCAAAGTCAGTGATTTTCATACAGAGCGCTACGTGGCGTTACCAACATAAAAACCTAAACAGCCTACTTACAATTGTACCCAAAGACACGTCTGGAAGCTCTGTGACTATAATTTAAAGAATTAATGAGTATGACGGGACGTGGGAAGCAAGTTCTTCCCTCGTCTGCCCTCTGTTGCGAGAACGCCTCACTCGTCGCTGCTGCGCTCGGACGTCCAACACTCCAACCACTGGAGCAATATCACTCCGCTGGTACTTACGAAGCCGTCTGCCGTGAAGCCAGTGACAGGGGGCAGCAATAACGCAGACATCGATCTCGCGCAGAAGGCACCTGCGACGGTGCACGGAGACACAGGGGACCTTTGAGTTGGAGTCTAGCGTGATGGATACGCCGTACGTTTCCTTCGCCCTCTCCGCGCGCGGTGTGCAGCTTGTGATATTACAGCCCGTTCCGGAAGAACGGAGACAATATCGGGGGATGCTACTGTTCTGGTGGGCGCACTGGGCGCGCGAGAGGTCCCAGTAGGGGATCACGGATTCTGGGGGCAAAGAGCTTCTATCCCTGATGTTACTTTTAGTGGTATAAGAGATATCGAAACGAAGAGTCAGTTGACTGTCTGTCGGGAAGCAGATAATTTTAAAACCGCGGCAACGCCACCTATAACAGTTACACATGATTCTTGGGCTATTCATGTAGTAAACAACCTTTTTATACAGCTGTTATGATTATTAAATATGAAACTGAATGAAAAGTGCGGTAGTCCGCTGGAGCTGAATTTATTCAGGCCAAGTCCCACTATACGTCTATAATTGATTTGAATAAATACAGCAACAGCAGGATATTAGATTTTTCACTTAATTCTATACGTATTATTTTTAACACTTTGAAAGCATAATATTCAAACTGCTTCTTCTAAACTCTTCTTTGTAAGTGTCTGGTTGGTATCTGAGAAACTGGTAAAACTTACCTGATATAGAAATACGAGGAATTTAAATAGTGGCAGCTATTTATTCACAACCGATACAAAAGACTTACTTATTTGCACCTGTTATAGTTCTTCAAAGTAGTCAGCAGCGTTGTGTAGAACCCGTTGCCAGTGATGTGAAACGCGTAGTATAACGTTAGCAGAGCCTGTTCCGTTGATGGTGCGAATGGAGCGGTCTCTAGTTATGGTGATTCTCGTGTACGACTGAGATGGTGCTATC
The DNA here is from genome assembly GCF_023864345.2 of Schistocerca serialis cubense. Lineage (NCBI taxonomy): Eukaryota > Metazoa > Arthropoda > Insecta > Orthoptera > Acrididae > Schistocerca > Schistocerca serialis. Next base: position 214,501,630 of record NC_064647.1, on the reverse strand, counting down.
CTAACGCATTACGTTCCTCGACGGCAGACCGTCAGTGCACAGTATTACTGTTCGTTTTTGGAGCATCACCTGCGATCCGTTTTGCGAAAGAAGCGGCGACACTTTCTGCGACACCCACCCATCATTTTACACGACAATGCGCGGGCGCATACAGCGCAAGCTGTGGATGCTCTGTTCGGTCCATGGGACTGTGAGACTGGGAAATACTGTACCATCCACCATACTCCCCGGACTTAAGTCCATGTGACTTTGATTTGATTCCGAAGATGAAGGTACCACTTCGTGGCATTCGCTTCAGAACTGTTCCAGAGATTCAACAGGCAGCAGACCCAGCCGTTCGCACAATCATCGAATTAGGCTCTGCTAACGGTATACTACGCCCTTCCAGATCGCTGGCAACGGGTTCTACACAACGCTGGTGGCTACTTTGAAGGACAGTAACAGGTGCAAACATGTAACTCTTTTGTATCGGTTGTGAATAAGCAGTTGACACTATTTAAGTTTCAAGCCTCGTATGTAAATCTCGGTCTAGGGCAACAGAACTGTGTTAAAATTAAATTTTGACAGGATATTTGTGAAGCTCACGCTATACTATGCAAAATCCAGACCAGCCAGCACTTTAAAAAATTCGCCTGCTAGAAATCAATCCATCTGCCATAGAATTTACGCATCATATCTGACTGCAAAATAAAATTATTAAAATTAAAATTTCGGTTCTGATTCTTTTCAATCTCTATCTTTAGTTTTGAAAGCAATCAGTATCTGAATTGTTATTGTAGCCCGCATCTCGTGGTCGTGCGGTAGCGTTCTCGCTTCCCACGCCCGGGTTCCCGGGTTCGATTCCCGACGGGGTCAGGGATTTTCTCTGCCTCGTGATGGCTGGGTGTTGTGTGCTGTCCTTAGGTTAGTTAGGTTTAAGTAATTCTAAGTTCTAGGGGACTGATGACCATAGATGTTAAGTCCCATAGTGCTCAGAGCCATTTGAACCATTATTTTTGTTATTGTAATCACAGAGAAAATTAAGATAAAAATTAAAGCATTTAACTGCATGATTAAACTACCTCAAAATTCACAAGATTGCACTTTACTGTGATCTTCTACTCTTATTAAGCCTCTAAACTGGTACCATGTTTTCACAAATGCATTCTGCCAATCACTGTGCCTTACAATGTGCATTAACTTTAGTGGCAATTAAATTCAATGGCTTCCCTGTGCGCACGGAAAGCTCATTTGTTCTGTAAACTGATATTGTTAGGAATATTGTTCTGACTCTCCGAAACCAAATTTCATTTGCCGTACTTGCAATGTGCAGTGCAATACGGTATCTTACCAACTTGCTCAAAATACAATTGCAGCCCAAAACTCTCGATATGTAATGCGAGTACGCAAACACATTTGTAAAGGAAAAGAATGAAAAAATAGACTGTGTAAACTTGACGACCGATAAACGAGAACAAAGACACCAAGATAAACTATGCTTTATTAAACAGTAACGATACACCCTTTCATAAAATTCTCACAATGATACCAATTGGCAAAATATTTCTCAATATCTTTCCTGTGTATAATTACTTTCCTTGACACTAGTTTCAAACGTAAGACAAAAGCTTATGTAGCATTACAAAACTTTGACACCAAACTTCAATCATAAGCAATGTTCTAGCAATACGAAACTACACGATTACAAATGTAAAAAAACTGGATTACCTTACACATTGGCTTACATAATTCCTCCATTACTAAAACCTCTTTTAATAAGTATTTTTCATCAACAACATGTGATTGCAAAATTTTTCGTAAGTACTGCACAGCGAGTTAGCTTGCATCCTTTTCGAACCAAGTACATTGCCACACTGTGCAATACACACTGCTTGCTACTCTCTTTAAGTGAAGTAACTTCTCTGACCAACATCTGCGGTCTCAGGAACGGATCTACAAATAATATCATTCTATCGATACTGCAGAGCTTGAATACGTTTATCACATTTACAATTTCATTGACATTTGTGAGCAGAACTTCTGGAAAATTGACAGTTAGCTTTGAACCTGCGTTAAAAAATTGTTTACTCCTTGAATTGTCAGTTAGTGAAGTCAGGGAACTCGTTACCCCAACTACTGCAATACTCTTTATTTTTTATTTTTTTAGAGCCTAACTGTCCAATGTCATTTGAATTCATGTTACAAATATAAGTACTGAAACGAGGTATGTGAAATAATACAGCGAAACAAAATAGATTTCTTTCAAGTAGGTAGTGATATTTTAAGAAAACGAAAGGAATATTTTTGTTTGTATATTTCTTTGTATGACTATGAAACCACTAGGTGACGAATTTTTGCATGATACGTTAACTTAGCAAAGAGCTACACCTCTGTCTCATCGAACTACCAATTGTTTGAAGGCAGAATGATTTAATGAGTAATTATTAGTTGCTCAGTACAGACTTGCTGGTATGGTAAAGTTACGTATGTTACCAACAGTGTAAGCTTCTAAACGTTTGTTCGTAATACTTAGTCGATTATTAGTATTACTGCAGTTGTAATTTGATCAGCTGGTGTTTCAACTTTGGTGTAATTATCTTCAGGCAGATAAACATTACTGAATGTATGTAAACAAATGTATGTTAAGGATAATAGGAGGTATAGTGTAACATACTGTGTGTGTGTGTGTGTGTGTGTGTGTGTGTGTGTGTGTGTGTGTGTGTTTTGTCAACTGCAATTAAGACCGAAGTCTAAAGCAAGTATGTTTAAAATGGCTCAAATGGCTCTGAGCACTATGGGACTTAACATCTGAGGTCATCAGTCCCCTAGAACGTAGAACTACTTAAACCGAACTAACCTACGGACATCACACACATGCATGCCCGATGTAGGATTCGAATCTGCGACCGTAGCAGTCACGCGGTTCCGGCCTAAAGCGCCTTGAAACGCTCGGTCACAGCCGCCGGCAGCAAGTACGTATAGAGATATCAAGAAAACAAGTCGTTTTCAAGATTTGTTTTTGATGCAAGTTGATTTCGATTATGTGTATATGTTGCTGTGTGGTGCGATTTAAAATTTGTCTCGATTTCGCTACAACTCGTTAGTTTGACGCACGAAAACTTGAAAGGAAAATATAAGCTGAACTTCAACAAAATCAAACAAGAGTAATTCAGTGTAGTCGAATTAAATCAGGCAATACTGACAAAAATATACCACAGTTCGAGCAATTAGAACAGTAAATGAGTTTTGCTATCTGGGAAGTAAAATAACCGACGATAACTGGAGTACGAAAAGTGTAAAATGTAGACTGGCAATGGTAAGCAAAGTTTTACTGAGGGAGATAGATTTGTTAACATCGCATGTAAATTTAAGTGTCGAGGCGATTTTTCTGAAGGTATTTTTCTGGAGAATAGCCGTATACGGAAATGGAATGTGAGTGATAAGCAGTTCAGACAAATAGAGAATAGAAGCTTTTGACAAATATGGTGATACAGATGACAGCTGATGATGATTGACGGCTGCATCGCGTAGCTAATGAAGGGTTACTGAAGAGTATTCAGGAGAAAATATATATGTGGCGCAGCTAAACGAAATGAAGGCGATGGTTGATAGGACACACTCCGAGGCATCATAGAATCGTCATTTTCAAACTGGATGAAAGTGTTGCCGTAAGTACCGTAGAGAAAGACGTACAGAAGAATCCAGTAAAGAGGTTCAAATGTATGTAGGACACAGTATTTGACGAGATTTGCACAGGACAGAGTGTCATGGATGGCAGCATCTGACTGAAGACCATGACAATAACAACAAGTTCTAACCAGAATGAAATTTTCACTTTACAGCGGAGTGTGCGCTGATATGAAACTTCCTGGCAAATTAAAACTGTGTGCTGGACCAAGACTCGAACTCGGGACCTTTGCCTTTCGCGGGCAAGTGTTCTACCAACTGAGCTACCCAAGCACGACTCACGCCCCTTCCTCACAGCTTTACTTCTGCCAGTACCTCGTCTCCTACCTTCCAGACGTTACGGAAGTTCTCCTGCTAACCTGGCAGAACTAGCACTCCTGAAAGAAAGGATATTGCGGATACATGGCTTAGCAACAGCCTGAGGGATGTTTCTAGAATGAAATTTTCACTCTACAGCGGAGTGTGCGCTGATATGAAACTTCCTGGCAGATTAAAACTGTGTGCTGGACCGAGACTCGAACTCGGGACCGTTGCCTTTTGCGGGCAAGCTTTCGCAGGGGAGCTTCTCTAAAGTTTGGAAGGTAGGAGACGAAGTACTGGCAGAAGTAAAGCTGTGAGGACGGGTCGTGAGTCGTGCTCGGGTAGCTCAGTTGGTAGAGCACTTGCCCGCGAAAGGCAAAGGTCCCGAGTTCGAGTCTCGGTCTAGCACATAGTTTTAATCTGTCAGGAAATTTCAAGTTCTAACCATTTCACCACTTTCCAGACCGGTTTCGTGATGTGCAATAAACAAGATTCGCATACAATCAGAGCCGCTAGTTTGTGAGGGGCTACCGATATAAACTCGATGCACAGAATTGTCTGTATAATAAGCAACCAACGTTGTTTAAAATGTATGAAAGTCGTTGCGATTAATAAGAGACGTCATATTTCAAACATAGAGCTTGTTTGATGGCATGTGGATGGCGTCATAAGCCACTAGTATAGAAATTTCTGCATCTGCAAAGACTTGGGTAGTTGTGGTAACAGTCACATCACGGTATCGGCGGGTGTATCAAGCAGGCACTTTCACAGCTACGGACGTGCAAGTCTTCAGGATGGCGCCATGCTGTTTTTACTTACGTTGGAGGTGGGAACACTGAAGCAGCAGGATACTTCAGCGCATCGTGATCGTCTGCTTGTTATTATACCGAACAATAATAAACAAATAATACTCGATGTATCTGTTACACCAAATATTCAGCTGGGGAGAAATACAACACCCTCAAAGACAGGGTATTTGTTGACAAGTGAGATGGCAGATAATTCACCACTGTCGGAGTATTTGATAAAATATTCGTACGAAATGGATCACTCAAGTCACTTTTTTCTTATGAGTCCACCTAATTTTCAGCATTCTTCTATAGCACCACATCTCAAATGCTTCGATTTTCTTCGGTTCCGAGTCTCACTCCCAAACAGACCTGTGCTACAAACCTAAATTCTCAGAAATTTATTCTCCAAATTAAAGCCTAAGTTTGATACCAGCAAAGTTCTATTGGTCAGGAATGCCCTTTTTTGCCAGTGCTAGTCCGCTTTTGATGTCGCTTCTCTGCTTCACTTGCCGTTGGCTATTTTGCTGCCTAGGTAGAACCTTAATTTCACCTACTTCGTCATCACCAGTCCTAGTGTTACCTATCTCGCTGTATAGACTGCATAGTATGGGCGATTGACCATAACCCTGTCCTGCACCTGTTTCAATCCGAGTACTTCTTGTTGGTCTACACTCTTGTTACTGCCTCTAGGTTCTTGTACAAGTGATATTACCCGTCTCTCACTACAGCTTGCCCCTATTTTCCTCAGAATTTCGAACATTTTGCACGATTTAGCATGATCGAATTTGTCCATTGCTTTTTCCACGTCGATAAATCCCATGAACATGTGCTGATTTTTCTTTAGTCTTCCTTCCTTTATCCATTGCAAACTCATAACTGTCTCCCTGGTGCTTTTACCTTTCCTAAAGAGAAGGTGATTGTAATCTAACAGATCCTTGATTTTCTTTTCAATTCTGCTGTATGCGATTCTTGTCAGCAACTTACATGTTTAAGCTACGAAGGTTGGAACTTTAATAATGGCAACTATTTATTTACAGCTAGTACGTGTTTCAAAGTTTTACTGACCATGAAAGTAGTCACCAACATTGTGTATAGCCCTTTTCCAGCGATGTGGAAGTCGTAGGATACTCTTAGCAGTGCCAGTTGTGTTGACAGTTCGAGTGGGGAGGTCTACTGCCCGTCGAATTTGTAGCAGTTCTGAAGCGGATGCCCAGAACTGTTTCCTTCAGTTCAGAAATCGAGTTGAACTTACGAGGGCTCAAGTCAGGGGAGTGCAATAGATGGTATAGCACTTGGGAGCCCCATCAATCAAACAAATCAGTAACAGTTTTCACTGTACGTGCTTGAGCATTGTCCTGCAAAATGATGGTTAGGTCCTGGAGAAAGTGTCACCACTTCTGTCTCTATGCTGTTACTTTTTGGAACACAGCCTACGACCATTTTAGAGACAGGGACGTTTAGGGGTGTGGAAATCTCGCATACAGACGTATGACACAAGTGACAGGCAATCACCTGACCGCGTTTGAAGTCCGTGAGTTCCGAGGAGCGACCCATTCTGCTCTCTCACGATGTCTAATGACTACTGAGGTCGAAGATACGGAGTACCTGGCAGTAGGTGGCAGCACAATATACCTAATGTGAAAAACGTATGTTTTTCGGGAGTGTCTGGATACTTTTAGTCACATAGTGTAGCTCTAGCCTTTGATACCTTCAAGTTTACCTCTTCACTCTGTAGCACTTCCGTACCCCACCTCTTTGCGTAGTGATCCTTCCCAACTCGTCTCTTAATTTTTAATTTTTAGCCTCCTCTTCATCACTACTAAGTTGTGATCTGAGTCTGTATCTCTTCCTGGGCACGCCTTAGAAACCGGTGTATGTTTTCGGAATCTCTGTCTGACCATGATGTAATCTAACTAAAATCTTCCCGTATCTAATGGCCTTTTCCAAGCATACCTTCTCGTCTTGCGCTTCTTGAACAGAGTATTCGCTATTACTAGCAGAAATGTATTGCAGAACTCAGCCGATATTCTCCTGCAAGCATTTCTCCTACTCCTATCCCTACACCTGCATTCCACTTCCACATTTTCTTCTCCCTTTACGTACTGAATTACCAGTTCAGTATCCTTATATACTTATTCTATCTCTTCATCTTCAGCTTCCGATGTCGGCACCTATACCTAAACTATTGTCGGCGGTGTTGGTTTGCTGTCGAGTCTGATGAGATCAACCCTATTACTAATCTGTTAACAGCAACGTATCCTATCCCCTATCTTCATCTTCCTGTTCATAACGAATCCCACTCCCATTGTAACATTTCCTGCTGCTGTTGTCATAAAGCTGTACTCATCGGACGAGAAACCCTTGTCTTACTTCCACTTCACTACACTGATACCCACTAACATATATATTGAGCCTTAGCATATCCCTTTCCAGACTTTCTAGGTCACGTACCACGTACAAACTTCTTACGTTCCACGGTCCAGCACGTAGAATGTTTCTTTCGTTGGTTATTCAATCTTTTTCTCACTGTTACCTCCCCCGTTCAGTCCCCTCCCGTAGATGCGAATGAGAGACTGATCCGGAATCTTTTTCCAGTAGATAGATCATCATGACACTTTTTCAATTACAGGTCGTATGTCCTGTGTCTTTAACGCAGTGGTTCCCACTGTCATCTGCATCTTTATGCTGCTTATCATCGCTGATTCTCCAACCGTAAGGCATAGTTTCCCATCCCAAGGACAAGAGAGGGCCCTGCAGTTCTATCTGTTCCTAAGCCCTCTTTGACAAGGTCGTTGGCAGCGTGAGAGCGACGTCTTATACTGGAAAACTTCGACCGCGTATGTTGCTGATTTTAATTCAAAATTTAGGCGGTGACAGGATTCGATCCCGTGCCTGATAACGTTTAGGTTATTAATCAGAGAGGCTACTCCTAGACCACGGGTGAACTCGTTTTACGGTCAAATATACCAAAATATTAACTTAATGAATGGTGTACATCATTCCGTGCTCAACCATGTGGCGTATCCAGGCGTGCCTTCGCTGATCATCGTGACTCAGTTAAAAGCGGGGCACATCGCTGAAGACAATTCTACTACAATGAGATTCCAGGTCGAAGACGTACCTGTAGATGCCCCCTACAGCTGTGGGATACTGTGACCTGCCATTTGAACCGGCACCGGTAGTGATGGTCTGAGATACAGCAGGACCCCTTTGGTTGTCATCTGCGGCACCCTAGCACCACAGCTGTATATCGACGATGTTCTACGCCCAGTTTTATTGCCCTTGATGTCAATCCACTTTGGGCTTATATTTCAGCAATATAATTCCCGATCGTACACAGCAACAGTTTCTACATCTTGCCTTCGTCCTCGTCGAAACCGATCTTGGCCAGCAAGGTCGTCGGATCTTTCCTCAATTGAGAACGTTTGGAGCACAATGGAGAAGGGCGCCTGTTGGACAAAATTGGGCACGATTCCGTCACAAGGACATACAACAACTCTGTTAATGAATGCCAAGCCGAATAACTGCTCCATAACGGTCAGATGTAGACCAACGCGTTACTGACTCGCTCAATTTTTAAAGCACATATTCTTGGATAAATTACCAAATTTTTCTGAGATTGTAATCATTTGTTTGTCTGTACATGTACATAATATCTACCGGTTTGCTCACCATTGTGACAATTTCTTCGTGGTACGTAGTTTTTTGTCTGAGAGTGTAATATGAGACAGATACCCGCTAGGTTAGCCGAGAGCGCTAATGCGCTGCTTCCTGGACTCGGGTAGGCGCGCCGGCACAGGATCGAATCCACCTTGCGGCTTAACGACAGAGGTCAGTGTGCCGGTCAGCCTGGATGTGGTTTTTAGGCGGTTTTCCACATCCCACTAGGTGAATACCGGTCAGTTCCCCACCTTCTGCCTCAGTTCCACAGCAGCAGTCATATGAACAGACACTATTCCATGGATTACACTAGACACAGACAGTTGAGGTACACTAATTCCGCCCTGGAGGGTATGGGGTGGGAGCAGAGAAGGGCATCTGGCCACACCTTACATTAACCTTGCCAATTCCGATTCACCATGCCGACCCTGCGTCTTTGCAGGAAAAAAGCACAAGCAAAAGAAAGAAAAGAAGAAAGAAACAAAGTGTGCTATGAGACAGATAACAGCGAAACAATCCAAATCGTAGAGAAATCATTCCATGCAATAGGCTGAACTTCTATAAATAGAAATCATTAACTGTTATAGATCAACACGGCAATATGTAAAATCTTGTCCTTTTAGATTAACGTAAGTAGGAAAACACATACACATGGTATCATGGTGTTATTAGTATACAGGAACGATGTTGTCCTGCACCACATAACATTCATCATGGCAAAATAAAGAATCATTTCTGTTATGCCGGAGCCAAGGTAGCCCCTGAGGGCCAGCAACCCATATAAAACCATAGAGGTCGAGGTTGTCTATGCCCAAGGCATACCCAAAAGCACCATGGTAAACACCGGCTGTTTACATACAAGATAATGCAAACAGACAAGCCGAGCAGTACTTCCTGCAGGGGGAGATCGAGCCACGGCCCGGAGGAAGTATCACTACGCTAAATCCTGATTGGCTGGAGACAGATATTTAGGAGCTAGAACCAGGCACGAAGTCCAGTTCACGCCAGATGCCGACCTCGTCTATTGCGACCGTTAAAGATTAGGTCCTCGTCTCGGAATTGGATTGTAACTAGAGTGTGAGTGTGCTACCACGAACCTTTCTGGAAAATTAGAAGTCAACTTTTGTTTGCTTCAATTAGGGGACATGTTTTTTCGTTATTGTTGCCTTTCGTTTGTATGTTCAGTCATCAACCTGGTGAACTCACATCAATAAATGTTATGTCTATGAAAAAATGCGAAATATCAGTCACAACAACTTCTTTCTTGACTAACGTAAGTACTAATAATTACACAAGATATCATGTTGTTTAGTAGACATGGTTCAAATGGCTCTAAGCACTATGGGACATAACATTTGAGGTCAGCCGGCCAGGGTGGCCGGCCGTTTCTTGGCGTTACAGTCTGGAACCGCGCTGCTACTGCGGTCGCTGGTTCGAATCCTGCCTCAGGCATGGATTTGTGTGATGTCCTTAGGTTGGTTAGGTTTAAGTAGTTCTAAATTCTAGGTGACTGACGACCTCAGAAGTTAAGTCCCATAGAGCTCAGAGCCATCTGAGGTCATCAGTCCTCTAGACTTATCGGGTTCTTCGGTACTAACCTATTGTCAGCTCTCCAAAATTATCATTTACTTATACACAACGTGAGTAGTAAAAAGTGTCATATGGTGACTACGTAGGCTTTCCCGGCGTCCCCCCTGCGGGTTCAGGGGTTAGAATAGGCCCACGGTATTCCTGCTGTCGTAAGAGGTGACTAAAAGGAGTCTCAATTGTTTCGGCCTTCTGTGATGGTCCCCTCTCGGGTTTGGCCTCCATCTTTCTAAATTATTCCGAAGAGCGAGCCAATTGGGGAAGGGCGCCTTACATGGCGCACTGTATCCGTCATGCATTGAGATCTTTAGCCGGCTTTTTCGTCGTTGCAATGGTGTCCAGCTCGTTTTCCATCTCTTGGGCGAGGATACGTCCCTGGGTGCGACTACCACGCTGCACTCTGCAGTGTTGCTTTTAACTGCGACGACGACCTTGGACATTTTTGCACCTAAGATCCAGCACAGCAGCCAGTCCGATGTGGTGGGGCTGCCATGTACCCTGTTGGTTGTAGCCCCCTGACAACACAGGGATCGCTCTACTGATGCCTGCGCCGTTAACTCCCCACGTATGCCAAGGAGTAGATGCCCATCTCCCTGGGGCATCAGGACTCCCGGCAATGGCCATCCTGCCAGGTGGGTGGCGCCCGTGGGGAGGGCCCTTGGTCGGAGTAGGTGGCATCAGGGCGGATGACCCGCAGTGAAGCGTAGTACATCATCTCTCGCTGGCGGCCAGCCACCAGCAGTCTCTAAGCGTTCGAGGGCTCGTTTTAAAGCTAACGTTTATGACCCTAAATCGTTCCCATCCCTGGCCACACCATGGGAGGAACGAAAGGCAATGAATGACAGTGACTTCGCATTTAAACCCTTCTCCAATATCGACACTGTGGGCCCATCCAACGCCTTGTTAGAGAGATTAATCACAGTACGCCGACGTTTATCCACTTCTGATGCTGTAGAACGAGAAAGAAGCCGTTCAAATTTCGAGGATTGTCTGGTAACGGCGCTCCTATGTGTCCAATCTGATAGCGCCCACGTGGAATCATCAACTGACTGCCAAACATCCCTTGAAAACTGCGATGAGAAGTTCAAATGTAAATAAAATAAATCTTTGGAAACAATACCCAGCTGTCCACGGGTAAAACGAATGCGTTCTCTTAAAAGTGCTTGGCTTGCACGTTCCTTAATCCTATTAGCTCTCTTACTGTTAATAAAGTGAATAAATCTGGCCAAATTAGAGTTGAGTCCTTCAGATCTGTTAGTGAGTTTCGATGTGGTATCCCTATTTACACGAGTTTCTCTCGAAGAGTTCCATAGTTTGATCAGTGAAAAATTGGATGAAGAGCTGGTGAAGCTTTGTCGTCATGTGCTGACCTCCACGTATTTTTTATTTAACGGAAACATTTTTTAACAGAATGACGGAGTGGCTATGGGTAGCCCTTTGTCACCCTTTTTTTTTTTTTTTATTTTTTTATTTTTGTCATCAGTCTACTGACTGGTTTGATGCGGCCCGCCACGAATTCCTTTCCTGTGCTAACCTCTTCATCTCAGAGTAGCACTTGCAACCTACGTCCTCAATTATTTGCTTGCCGTATTCCAATCTCTGTCTTCCTCTACAGTTTTTGCCCTCTACAGCTCCCTCTAGTACCATGGAAGTCATTCCCTCATGTCTTAGCAGATGTCCTATCATCCTGTCCCTTCTCCTTATCAGTGTTTTCCACATATTCCTTTCCTCTCCGATTCTGCGTAGAACCTCCTCATTCCTTACCTTATCAGTCCACCTAATTTTAAACATTCGTCTATAGCACCACATCTCAAATGCTTCGATTCTCTTTTGTTCCGGTTTTCCCACAGTCCATGTTTCACTACCATACAATGCTGTACTCCAGACGTACATCCTCAGAAATTTCTTCCTCAAATTAAGGCCGGTATTTGATATTAGTAGACTTCTCTTGGCCAGAAATGCCTTTTTTGCCATAGCGAGTCTGCTTTTGATGTCCTCCGTCATTGGTTATTTTACTGCCTAGGTAGCAGAATTCCTTAACTTCATTGACTTCGTGACTATCAATCCTGATGTTAAGTTTCTCGCTGTTCTCATTTCTACTACTTCTCATTACCTTCGTCTTTCTCCGATTTACTCTCAAACCATACTATGTACTCATTAGACTGTTCATTCCGTTCCGCAGATAATTTAATTCTTCTTCACTTTCACTCAGGATAGCAATGTCATCAGCGAATCGTACCATTGATATTCTTTCACCCTGTATTTTAATTCCACTCCTGAACCTTTCTTTTATTTCCATCATTGCTTCCTCGATGTACAGATTGAAGAGCAGGGGCGAAAGGCTACAGCCTTGTCTTACACCCTTCTTAATACGAGCACTTCGTTCTTGATCGTCCACTCTTATTATTCCCTCTTGGTTGTTGTACATATTGTATATGACCCGTCTCTCCCTATAGCTTACACCTACTTGTTTCAGAATCCCGAACAGCTTGCACCATTTTATATTGTCGAACGCTTTTTCCAGGTCGACAAATCCTATGAAAGTGTCTTGATTTTTCTTTAGCCTTGCTTCCATTATTAGCCGTAACGTCAGAATTGCCTCTCTCGTCCCTTTACTTTTCCTAAAGCCAAACTGATCGTCACCTAGCGCATTCTCAATTTTCTTTTCCTTTCTTCTGTATATTATTCTTGTAAGCAGCTTCGATGCACAAGCTGTTGAGCTGATTGTGCGATAGTTCTCGCACTTGTCAGCTCTTGCCGTCTTCGGAATTGTGTGGATGATGCTTTTCCGAAAGTCAGATGGTATATCGCCAGACTCATATATTCTACACACCAACGTGAATAGTCGTTTTGTTGCCACTTCCCCCAATGATTTTAGAAATTCTGATGGAATGTTATCTATCCCTTCTGCCTTATTTGACCGTAAGTCTTAAAAAGCTCTTTTAAATTCCTATTCTAATACTGGATCCCCCATCTCTTCTAAATCGACTCCTGTTTCTTCTTCTATCACATCAGACAAATCTTCACCCTCATAGAGGCTTTCAATGTATTTTTTCCACCTATCTGCATTTAACAGTGAAATTCCCGTTACACTCTTAATGTTACCACCGCTGCTTTTAATGCCACCAAAGGTTGTTTTGACTTTCCTGTATGCTGAGTCTGTCCTTCCGACAATCATATCTTTTTCGATGTCTTCACATTTTTCCTGCAGCCATTTCGTCTTAGCTTCCCTGCACTTCCTATTTATTTCATTCCTCAGCGACTTGTATTTCTGTATTCCTGATTTTCCCGGAACATGTTTGTACTTCCTCCTTTCATCAATGAACTGAAGTATTTCTTCTGTTACCCATGGTTTCTTCGCAGCTACCTTCTTTGTACCTATGTTTTCCTTCCCAACTTCTGTGATGGCCCTTTTTAGAGATGTCCATTCCTCTTCAACTGTACTGTCTACTGCGCTATTCCTTATTGCTGTATCTATAGCGTTAGAGAACTTCAAACGTATCTCGTCATTCCTTAGTACTTCCGTATCCCACTTCTTTGCGTATTGATTCTTCCTGACTAATGTCTTGAACTTCAGCCTACTCTTCATCACTACTATATTGTGATCTGAGTCTATATCTGCTCCTGGGTACGCCTTACAATCCAGTATCTGATTTCGGAATCTGTGTCTGACCATGATGTAATCTAATTGAAATCTTCCCGTATCTCCCGACCTTTTCCAAGTATACCTCCTCCTCTTGTGATTCTTAAACAGGGTATTCGCTATTATTAGCTGAAACTTGTTACATAACTCAATTAGTCTTTCTCCTCTTTCATTCCTTGTCCCAAGCCCATATTCTCCTGTAACCTTTTCTTCTACTCCTTCCCCTACTACTGCATTCCAGTCGCCCATGACTATTAGATTTTCGTCCCCCTTTACATACTGCATTACCCTTTCAATATCCTCATACACTTTCTCTATCTGTTCATCTTCAGCTTGCGACGTCGGCATGTATACGTGAACTATCGTTGTCGGTGTTGGTCTGCTGTCGATTCTGATTAGAACAACCCGGTCACTGAACTGTTCACAGTAGCACATCCTCTGCCCTACCTTCCTATTCATAACGAATCCTACACCTGTTATACCATTTTCTGCTGCTGTTGATATTACCCGATACTCATCTGACCAGAAATCCTTGTCTTCCTTCCACTTCACTTCACTGACCCCCTACCATATCTAGATTGAGCCTTTGCATTTCCCTTTTCAGATTTTCTAGTTTCCCTACCACGTTCAAGCTTCTGACATTCCACGCCCCGACTCGTAGAACGTTATCCTTTCGTTGATTACTCAATCTTTTTCTCATGGTAACCTCCCCCTTGGCAGTCCCCTCCCGGAGATCAGAATGGGGGACTATTCCGGAATCTTTTGCCAATGGAGAGATCATCATGACGCTTCTTCAATTACAGGCCACATGTCCTGTGGATACACGTTAGGTGTCTTTAATGCAGTGGTTTCCATTGCCTTCTGCATCCTCATGTCGTTAATCATTGCTGATTCTTCCGCCTTTAGGGGCAATTTCCCACCCCTAGGACAAAAGAGTGCCCTGAACCTCTATCCTCTCCTCCGCCCTCTTTGACAAGGCCGTTGGCAGAATGAGGCTGACTTCTTATGCCGGAAGTCTTCGGCCGCCAATGCTGATTATTTATCAAAATTTAGGCAGTGGCGGGGATCGAACCCGGGACCGAAGACGGTTTGATTATGAATCAAAGACACTACCCATAGACCACAGTCGAGACCCCCATAGTCGCCAATTTATTTATGGAGGACTTCGAGGCTATGGCACTGAGGACTTCATCTTTGCAACCAACGTGCTTCTGGAGATACGTGGACGATACCTTCTTCGTATGGCCGCATGGACGTGATGCTCTTAACAGACTTTTGGACCACTTCAACTGTCTTCATCCCCGTATCAAATTTACTATGGAGGTTGAAAATGATGGGATGCTTCCATTTTTAGACGTAATGGTTTATAAGAAACGAGATGGAACGTTGGGACACAGTGTTCACCGAAATCCGACACACACAGATTGGTATCTGCACTCTAAGAGTTGTCATCCACCACACCAACGTAGTGGCGTCCTTATAACTTTGGTACGGAGAGCATTTCCGACGCAGACAGCTTAACCCAAGAACTTGAGCATTTGATGACTGTTTTTAAGGAAAATGGATACACCGAGAAACAGATTCGTCGGGCTATGGAATTAGGACCGTCTCCGGAGGTGTTCGAAGAGGAACATAGATCTGTGGCCTTTCTTCCTTATGCTGGTGGCTTATGGTTTAAAATTGGACGAATTTTAAGGAGTTTTAACATTGTGTTCCGTCCACCCTCTAAGATTAGGGCTCTGTTCGGCTCTGTGAAGGATGAATTGGGGCTTAGGAAACCCGGGGTGTACAAAATCCCGTGTCAATGTGGGAAAGCTTACGTTGGCCGTTCTATTCGCACAGTGAATGACAGGTGTGTGGAACATCGCCGTCACACGAGGCTACAACAGCCGGAAAAATCGGCCGTAGCAGAACACTGCCTAAATGAGGGACACAAAATGAAATTTGAGGAAATTGTTGTAATTGCCAACATTTCCGGTTTCTGGAATAGTGTGTATAAAGAGGCGATTGAAATTAGGTTGGCTGATAATTTAATCAACAGGGACAATGGGTTTCCTCTTAGCAAAACGTGGAATCCTGTATTATCTCGCATCAAAACTGAACGTTCTTCGGTGCGGCCTTAATTGCGATATATCGTTGCCAGCAGTGCTTCACTAAGGGCGGCGCCACCTCCCTGTTTTGGAAGCCAGAAACCGCGATGGGCGGCGCATGCGCCGTGTACTGAACGGTGGCCTATATATGACGTCGAATTGCAATCTTGCGTCAGTTCTCAGCGGGACTCATCAGCAGAAGCAGCATTTCCTGAAGATGGCGAACAGTTGGATCGCCGAAATATCGAGTCAAATTGATTTTAGGATCCGGCAGCAAACCCGAAGAGACTTTCAAGTGTCATATGGTACCGTGCAGTTAAATGGAGAGGTACCGCGATCTGCGGAAATACTCTACACCGGTAGACATATTACTCTCACCGCAGCACCGACATCATCATGTGGGCCTGACAGGTGAGAAACAGGTGCGTAGCGAGTGATCTGTCCGCCAGAATTTACCTCACACCTGGATCTGCAGCCCTAGTTTTTAGCTTGGGGGTACACGGTGTGCGCTCGCCCGCCCGCCGCTGAACGGTCCCGGGAATCAATAAGCATCGAACTGTCGCCCCAATTAGTACGGCACCATTCATTTTGCACCGACGTGGCTGGCGGCGCTGTGTTGTGTGTGTGTGTGTGTGTGTGTGTGTGTGTGTGTGTGTGTGTACCCTGGCGACTACAGGATCGCAAAATCCCATGGCCCCAATGCTAACCAATTGCAGATGACAAGGGTGGGATGGTGGGCCACAGGGAGGGGGGGGGGGGGCAGGGACAGAGCTGCGTGTGTTGATACGAGCGCTCGCCCATCCAACACTTAATCAGCACCGACAGCGCCTAAATTGGCAACGAGTCTATGCTGGACCGCACAGTATATAAATCAGAGGCGACACGAGGAAGGGATTCACCGACAGTTAGGGTGTCAGACATGGATACCACCTCGTTTTTTAACGACATACTAAACTACAGATTCGCACGTCTGGAAACCACTCATTCGACATCTACCCTACCGGCCATTGAAATTGCTACACCAAGAAGAAATGCAGATGAGAAACGGGTATTCATTGGACAACTATATTATACTAGAACTGCCATGTGATTGCATTTTCACGCAGTTTGGGTGCATAGATCCTGTGAAATCAGTGCCCAGAACAACCACCTCTCGCCGTAATAACGGCCTTGATACGCCTGGGCTTTGAGTCAAACAGAGCTTGGATGGCGTGTACAGGTACAGCTGCGCATGCAGCTTCAACACGATACCACAGTTCAACAAGAGTAGTGACTGGCGTATTGTGACGAGCCAGTTGCTCGGCCACCATGGACCAGTTGTTTTCAGTTGGTGAGAGATCTGGAGAATGTGCTGGCCAGGGCATCATTCAAAAATTTTCTGTACCCAGAAAGGCCCGTACCGGACCTGCAACATGCGGTCGTGCATTATCCTGCTGAAATGTAGGGTTTCGCAGGGAGCCACGGGTCGTAACACACCTGAAATGTAACGTCCACTGTTGAAAGTGCCGTCAATGAGAACAAGAGGTGACAGAGAAGTGTAAACAATGGCAACTCATACCATCACGCCGGGTGATACGCCAGTATGGCGATGACGAATACACGCTTCCAATGAGCGTTCACCGCGATGTCGCCAAACACGGATGCGACAATCATGGTGCTGTAAACAGAACCTGTATTCATCCGAAAAAATGACGTTTTGCCATTCGGGCACCCAGGTTCGTCGTTGTGTACATCATCGCAGGCGCTCCTGTCTGTGATGCAGCGTCAAGGGTGACCGCAGCCATGGTCTCCGAGCTGATAGCCCATGCTGCTGCAAACGTTGTCGAACTGTTCGTACAGATGGTTGTTGTTTTGCAAACTTCCCCATCTGTTGACTCAGGGATCGAGACGTGGCTGCACGATCCGTTACAGCCATGCGGATAAGATGCCTGCCATCTCGACTGTTAGTGATACGAGACCGTTGGGATCCAGCACAGCGTTCCGTATTACCCTCCTGAACCCACCGATTCCATATTCTGCTGACAGTCATTGAATCTCGATCAACGCGAGCAGAAATGTCGCGATACGATAAACCGCAATCGCGATAGGCTACAATCCGTCCTTTATCAAATTCGGAACTGTGATGGTACGCATTTCTCCTCCTTACACGATGCATCACAACAACGTTTCACCAGGCAACGCCGGTCAACTGCTGTTTATGTATGAGAAATCCGTTAGAAAGACAGCTCGACCGCTACGGTCGCAGGTTCGAATCCTGCCTCGGGATTGGAAGTGTGTGATGTCCTTAGGTTTAAGTAGTTCTAAGTTCTAGGGGACTGATGACCTCAGATGTTAAGTCCCACAATGCTCAAGCCATTTCATTTCGTTTCAGTTGGAAAGTTTCCTCATGTCAGCACTTTGTAGGTGTCGCCACCGGCGCCAACCTATGTGAATGCTCTGAAAAGGTAATCATTTGCATATCACAGCATCTTCTTCCTGTTGGTTAAATTTCACGTCTGTAGCACGTCATCTTCGTGGCGTAGCAATTTTAATGGCCAGTGGTGTACATAAAATCTAGAGAGTTTTTCACTGTTATGCGCTAACGCACTGTGAGCAGAGTACACTGATGAATCAAAAACATTTAACTGTATAATATTGCATCGGTTCACATTTGGACTGGAATACAACAAATATTCAGCGTTTCATACACAAGTCCATGAAGTTGGCTATGCACATTTCACACGGATCCTATAATTTATGAGTGCGGTGCTTTGTTGCTGCTGAATTGACGGTCGATATCATTCCAGATGTGCTCCATCGGACTCTGATCAGACAAGTTTGGCAGCCGACGCATCCACACGAGTCCGGTGTCATGCTCTTCAATGAACTGCAGCACGATTCCGGCCTCGTGACGCTGTCAGTCATCCTGTTTGCAAGGGAACTTCCCCCATAGCATAATACTGCCTCCACGGGTCTGTCCATGTTCCGAGCAGCTGTCATTCGAATGATGGCATCTCCGCGACATGACGCAACATGAAAAATGTGGTTCACCCACCGCGTCTTCTTGTTTCCAATTATCCATTGTCCAATGTCGACTACGCCGTGCCGACTTCAATGTTGTAGAGCTGCAATTTCAACAATGTGCGCTGAAAAGTGCGCACCGAATTGCTATCCCAGCACCAGTAGTGTACTTTGTTGTCAGATCTGCCACAGATTACTGCCTATCCAACTTAACAGACAGAGCAAACTTCTGGCCTCCACAACCTGCGATAAGATGTAAACATCCAGCGCCTTGGCGACTTCTAGTTGTTTTATTATTTTTGAAAAGATTTTCTGTGAATCTCACCGCAGTACTACATGCACAAGCAACCAGCTTCGCCATTTCCTAAGCTTTGATTCCCAAGTCTTTGCAGATGCAGCTAGTGGCTTATGACGCCATTCACATGCCATTAAAGAAGCTCTATATTTGAAATATGACGTCTCTCATTAATCGAAACAACTTTCATGTATTTTAAACTACGCTGGTTGCTTATTACACAGACAATTCTTTGCATCGAGTTTATATTAGTAGCCCCTTGCAAACTAACGATTCTGATTGTATACGAATCAAGTTTATAGCACATGACGGAACTGGTCTGAACAGTGGTGAAATTGTTAGAATTTGTTGTTGTCGTGGTCTTCAGTAAGATGCTGCCAGCCGACCGCTGTGGCTGAGCGAGTCTAGATTGTTCAGTCCGGAACCCCGCGACCGTTGCGGTCGCAGGTTCGGATCCTGCCTCGGGAATGGATGTGTGTCATGTCCTTAGGTTAGTAAGGTTTAAGTAGTTCTAAGTTCTAGGGGACTGATTAACTCACATGTTAATTCCCATAGTACTCAGAGCCATTTGAACCAGATGCTGCCGTCCATGATACTCTGTCTTGTGCACATCTCGTCAACTTCTGTATCCTACATACATTTGAACCTGTTAAATGGATTCTTCTGTACGTCTTTCTCTACAGTATTTAACGTAACACTTTCATCCAGCACGAAAATGCCTCGGAGTGTGTCTATCAAGCGATGCCTTCCTTTGGCTTAGCTGCACCACAAATATATTTCTCCCGAATTCTCTTCAGTAACCCTTCATTAGTTACGCCGTCAGTCATAATCAGCTTTCTTCTGTAGCACCACATTTGTTTAAAGCTTATATTCTTTACGTCTCTGAACTACTTATCACTCACATTCTATTTCCGTATAAGGCTGTTCTCCAGAAAGATACCTTCAGAAAACTCCACGTGATACTTAAATTTACATTCTATATCAACAAATGTATCTCCCTCGGTAAAGCTTTGCTTGTCATTTCCAGTCTACGTTTTACATCTTTTATACTCAAGATATCGTCAATTATTTTACTTCCCAAATAGCAAAACTCATTTACTGTTCTAATAGCTCGATCTGTAACATATTTTGCTCAGCATTGCCTGATTTAATTCGGCTACATTGAATCTGCCCTTTGCCAAAGTCATTTATGTCAATGTCAATGACATTTGCGGCACATATCATCTTTAGAACGCTTCCCTACTCGTCTCTGCTCCTCTTAACACAGGGAGATTCTGCTGCGGGAAAAATAGTCCTCAGGATGTATAGCCGGAAATGCGAACCCAGGTTCTACATCTACATCTACATCCATACTCAGCAAGCCACCTGACGGTGTGTGGCGGAGGGTACCTTGAGTACCTCTATCGGTTCTTCCTTCTATTCCAGTCTCGTATTGTTCGTGTAAAGAAGGATTGTCTGTATGCTTCTGTGTGGGCTCTAATCTCTCTGATTTTATCCTCATGGTCTCTTCGTGAGATATACGTAGGAGGGAGCAATATACTGCTGGACTCTTCGGTGAAGGTATGTTCTCGAAACTTTAACAAAAGCCCGTACCGAGCTACTGAGCGTCTCTCCTGCAGAGTCTTCCACTGGAGTTTATCTATCTTCTCCGTAACGCTTTCGCGATTACTAAATGATCCTGTAACGAAGCGCGCTGCTCTCCGTTGGATCTTCTCTATCTCTTCTATCAACCCTAGCTGGTACGGATCCCACACCGCTGAGCTGTATTCAAGCAGTGGGCGAACAAGCGTATTGTAACCTACTTCCTTTTTTTTTTTTTTGGATTGCATTTCGTTAGGCTTCTTCCAATGAATCTCAGTCTGGCATCTGCTTTACCGACGATCAACTTTATACGATCATTCCATTTTAAATCACTCCTAATGCGTACTCCCAGATAATTTATGGAATTAACTGCTTCCAGTTGCTGACCTGCTATTTTGTAGCTAAATGATAAGGGATCTATCTTTCTATGTATTCGCAGCACATTACACTTGTCTACATTGAGATTCAATTGCCATTCCCTGCACCATGCGTCAATTCGCTGCAGATCCTCCTGCATTTCAGTATAATTTTCCATTGTTACAACCTCTCGATACACCACAGCATCATCCGCAAAAAGCCTCAGTGAACTTCCGATGTCATCCAGCAGGTCATTTATGTATATTGTGAACAGCAACGGTCCCTTGACACTCCCCTGTGGCACACCTGAAATCACTCTTACTTCGGAAGACTTCTCTCCATTGAGAATGACATGCTGCGTTCTGTTATCTAGGAACTCCTCAATTCAATCACACAATTGGTCTGATGGTCCATATGCTCTTACTTTGTTCATTAAACGACTGTGGGTAACTGTATCAAACGCCTTGCGGAAGTCAAGAAACACATCTACCTGTGAACCCGTGTCTATGGCCCTCTGAGTCTCGTGGACGAATAGCGCGAGCTGAGTTTCACACGACCGTCTTTTTCGAAACCCATGCTGATTCCTACAGAGTAGATTTCTAGTCTCCAGGAAAGTCATTATACTCGAACATAATACGTGTTCCAAAATTCTACAACTGATCGACGTTAGAGATATAGGTCTATTGTTCTGCACATCTGTTCGACGTCCCTTCTTGAAAACTAATCTCGATGTAGGTCTAGGTCGGGTATAGTACCGACCCAATGCGTGTTGTAGAGAGGCACCGCAGTTGGTGTTCAAGACTTGGGAGAGGTGAAGGGGTTTGGCTGGTGAAGCCAGTGTAGTATTTTGTGCAGTTTACGGAGACGCTGTGGCAACTTTGTCGTTTTGTCCCCTGTTGACAGACGTAGCTCCGACTATAGTTCTCCTCCAAAGTTTGAGCTACGATATATATGTAGCTTCCGGAATTTTGAAGTAATCGCGGATTAAACACGGGTTTGACGAAATTGTAATTTTGGGCGGTGGGGTGTGATTTGTAGAATGTGAATTGCAGAGTAGTTAGATAGATGTTCGAGGAATACGCAGAATTCGCAGTTTTGTGTTGGGGGACTAATATTCCCCTTAGAAGAGCCACTGAACAACATAACATTGCGAATACCCGGTGCTATATGCTCTCGGTTTGTAACGCCGGAAATGCATATCCTCCTATTTCCATCTATTGTACTATTTTTTTTTCCTTGTTTTGTTACCTCAAGATATGACATTTCTGTCTCTTTATATATTGTAATTGTTTTACTGTTTGTATATATATATTTATGCACTCATGTCGATGTATAATTGGTTTGTTTCGTAAATATTATTTGTATTTTTACGCTGGGTCTTGCCTAGGGAAAACTGCTATCGAACGATTACATCGATGGGTCGTGTGAAGAATCAAAGTGTGTAGGATCTTTGGTAGTGTTAACTCTGCCGCGTGGAGCGCGGGCAGAGAGAGTCTGGCTGGAGTAGCGAGTGGAGCAGGTGTGTTGTGTGAAGCTCCCGCGAGTTGCCGCGCTTTCGGGGTTTGGCAGCATGTAATTGCGCTCGACTCGCGATGATAATTTGTGACATGGTGTCGCGGACGGGAAGCATTAGCTGGCGCACATCAAGAGCCCGTTTCGCCTGGTGACCGTGTCGAGAAGAAGGTGCGCCAACATCCAGCTTCTGCAACAGCGACGGCCGACAATGAGTGACTGTCGCCACCTCCTCGATCGACGGCTTCAAACCTTCAATCAACGAACAAGGAAGACTAAAAGCACGTAAAGTTTCAGAACTGTATGGCAGACCTCAGCTTTTCAAATTGTTCCATTTGCCTCGCAAAATTACAGCAACTTAGCATGAACCTTTGTTGCTCATTGTCCCAATTGCATTGCCAAGCAGGGTCCCTTCCTTTTCCGAAATGAGCCCGAGGGTCGTTGAAATTCAAACGCCAGCATCATTCGATTTCACTGCTTTAATTTCAAAGTTCAGCTGGCTACAATATTTAGATTGCACCAGCACAAATTAAGAGTGCGAGTTTTGTTACCGTATTTTAGTTACCTGTGACTGCAGCTCAGCTTGGTACGTACTAAATTTTACTATTGTTAATTGTTCAGAATCGTTTAATTCAAGTTCAAAGTTAAATCTCTTCTTTCTAAATTGCGTAGATTCAAGTAGCTTTAGAAATGATTGTTGAGGTAGTCCAAGACTAACTGTATTTCGATGTGATTCAGAAAGAAAGCTCACTATTAACTTCAGTCACTAAATTAACTCTCGATTTTCCGGTTTCATTAATTCTTTTGCTAAATTAAGTGTAGCGAAATTTATTACTTCTGACAAACTTTCAGTTTTCACGCTACACGTGTCAACCTTCAGTTGCCACGCTTCTAGTGTTAATTATATGTGTAATAACCTTTCTTTTTCAGTTACTATAGTAATTGTCCTTAGGACTGGCGACCGTGATTTCCCCCAAATCTCAAATATGTAATTACCGCTAGTTAATTGTTAACGAAACGGCCGCACATTTACTTTCTTTATTAACTTTACCCCTTTTCAAAATTTATTTCCACCAGTTTCATTTGCATTTTTCCTTTCATTTAGATGTAACCCTTTCCTCTCTCTTTACTGACAAATTAACTTCGGTGACGATTGCTTTTCCAAATTTCCATTAGGTACACGCGGTTTAATTTTTCACTGTCATTAAGGTCGATAAGTGAGGGGGACGTTACACGTGGCGACCTGGTGACAGGACAATCTTCAAATTTGAGGTTGTTCTGGACACGAATTTTGCATTGTACAAATCTCGTAACAAACTACTGGTTACGAAATGGTCGATACGTCAGCGAGAATATTAGTGTGAGGAATCCTAATTAGATTTTAGATTTGGCATTTATATTGAAAGATATTAAAATGAGTGAAGGCAACAATTACCAAAATTTGGTAGGTTTGGATAAGGAACAATCAGTCGAACAGTGGGAAACGCGCACCGCGGTACCCATTGTTCCGGGGCAGGCGGCTAGCATGAAAGATGCGACCGCCGAAACGCAACAAAGAGCAGAAATGGAATTCCAGACCTTAGAAAATTTTGCGGAATGGGAAGTGAAAATCAAATCTGAATCCCTTGATGACGAATACGGGGAGACAATTAAAGAGGAAGCCGCTACGGAAGTTAAACTGGTAGTTTCCGGGAATTTAACTGATTTATTGAATGTTTTGATTAACGAAATCAAGAGTCAATCGGCAGAAATTAAAGCTCTGTCTGCCAAGCAAGACGATCAGGCTGCCAAGCAAGAAGCTCAGGCTGCCAAACAAGAAGCTCAGACTGCCAAACAAGAAGCTCAGGCTGCCAAGCAAGAAGCTCAGGCTGACAAGCAAGAAGCTCAGTCTAAAAAAATTGAACGGATGCTAGACAATCAGAACAAAGCTATTAATGTTGTTAACAACAATGTTGAAGTTGTTAACACAAAAGTTGATAAAATCAAAGACGATATTGTCGTGATTAATACCGAAATCGGTAATCTTAAACAGGAAATGATAGGCGTTCAGGCGGAAATTGCGAGCATAAATACTCGTTTTGATTCCGAAATTAGCAGAATCGAGAAAAGTGTAGGAGACGCAGTTGCTCCGATCATCGAGAATAAGGTGACGGAACAAATTCAATTAGTGAGAAAAGAGGATAAACAGAAGGTGGAAACTTTAAAGGCTTTAGTATCCGAAGTAGATACCAAAGTGACGAAGCAGGCTAATACCTGCGAAGAGAAAAAGAGGGAAGTGGAAACGCTTGCGACAACCACTTGCCGAGTGATTACGAGGGTGTCGGAATTAGAAAGGAAACTTGACGAAAAACAGAGCTATGTGCCAATCTGTGCACATAGTTCGGAGTTGTTGACGAAAGAGGAGCGGTTCGACCTCTTGAAAAAAGGCGGTATACACCCGACGGATTTAATTAAAAATTGTGAAAGAGTTTTACCCAGATCATGGACTGATGAGAGAAAAATTAATGCGATTATTGATGTGTTGGCTGGTGATGCCAAGCGTTGGGGCTTAAACCTCAACATTACGAAACTGACTTTTGACGAGTTTAAAAATTTGTTTCTGGCTGAATACTGGTCAGAGCAGAAACAGCAAGGTGTCTGTCGCGAATTTGTCGTTTCGAGGCCTTTCGATGCGAATTCGCGCGGCTCGATGAAGGAGTTTTGTGAGGGCTGGATCCGCAAGTTGGAATATTTGCGTGATCGCCGCACGGAATCCGAAATAGTCTGGGAACTCTACAAGAAGCTTCCAGATGATACAAAACGCTACGTAGGAAGCAATTACAGGGCAATCAATGATTTCCTGGAAAGAGTTGAAGACGAGGACAATTGGCGCAATAATCGCGACAGTGGTAGAAGCCGCGGTAACAACAACGGGTACCACAGCAACCGCAACAACGACAACTATGGGAATAATGCATACCGCAATCTTGGCAGCAATAAAAATAGTGGTTCGGGCCGTAATGACAATCGGTACAATGCAAATAATAACCGGAATGACGGAAACCAGTATCATACTAGCGTGATACGGGCTGCGCAGAATAGTAATAACGCCAGAGGGTGTGACCAGCCGCCTCAGCAGTATCCGGGGAGCGTATCTGCTGGGACGAGACAGGGAAACCATTAGCCGCGCCGGTGAGGGGCCGACCGGGCGTGGAGAAATTTTGGCGGCCCAATAACAGGAGAAAACCCAGGTGTCGTCGTTATGAAAATTCCGTATGGAATAATCAACGGCGGGAGAGTGTGCCAGTGTTAGGAGAAAGGAGTGCGCCCACGAGTAGTAGATCAGCTGTAGACACGGCAGTAGAAAATACATTCACTGTCAGTGAGAACAATTTAAGCAGTGTTCCGGAAATCGACTATAAAGTGGCAGCTGTAACACCCACAGTGGAACTGGAGATTGAGTTCAAGAATGATTCGCAAGTGTTGAAAGAAGATCAGATGTCGGATAAAACGTCCGTCATCGAGCGAGGGGATGCAGAGAGGGATGAGGTCTGGTTAAGGCAGTTCGGTCGCTTATACGACGAACTAAGAGATTATAGGGGCCTGTACGGGAGAAGTGTTTATGGGGAGCGTGGGCAGGATTTGCCGCGTCTCGTCCCGCAGGAAGATAGTGATTGTGAAGTGATAGAAAGTTCTGGCCCTAACCGGCAGACTTTACTAGAAATAGTTGATATTAAGGGGGAGCACGAGCAAGATGCGTCGTGTTTCGTCCCGCAGGAGTTGAATGTTGAAGTAGTAACGGAAAGTTCTGGCCCCAACCGGCAGACTTTACCGAAGGTTGTAATGGTAGAAGTAGCCGACCCATCCGACGCGAACATCCAGTTTAAACATTGCGAGAGTATTAAGGAGAAAGATTACGAAAATTTTAGTGATAGCCGGAAACGATTGGTAGAAAAGCACGTAGATTACAGCGTGTATGAGGTTAGAGCTGACGTTATACGGTCAGACGGTAGCAGTGTGGGTTGCGCAGATCCAGAGGAAGTAATTTCAGATGCTACTGGGCACATTCTTCCAGGTAGATTGGCAGATGAGATCAATCTGACCAAAGTGGAATCAACGAAGGTGACAATTAGTGAACTGATAGCAAAGCAACACTCACTAGTTGACGAGTTACAGGAAAAGGTTTCGGTATTGGAGGTGAAGCTACAGACTAAGCCTCAGGACAAACGTGTTGAAATTAAAACTGTATGTGAACAGAGGCTGAAAAAGCAGCCTGATAAGCCGAATTTAGGATCAAAGCCGGATGGTTGTTTCTGGAATGACATGGATATAGACGAGGATTTATTATGGGAAAATAAAGAAACAGTCGAGGACAAGTGTAGAGAGATAGTAGTGTCAATATGCACGACCTACAACTAAACGTGTTGATTGACACCGGTGCAGAATTGAGTGCTGTATCTGGGAAAATATTTGAGTTAATGAAAGACAGACCTGGCATCGTAGTTATGCCAGTAACAGGAGTGAAAATTATCGGTGCTACTGGGAAGGCCAGTAAACCGGTCACAAAACAGATTTTTGTCAACTTCGAGATATGTGGGGCACGATTTGAACAAGAGTTTGTCGTCGTGCCAGACTTAACTACGGAAGTAATTATCGGGTTAGATTGGCTATTAAAGTACCGTGCAGTGATTAACTGCGAAAGCAAAACTTTGACATGTATGTCACTAGATAAATCAATGGTAGTTGGTTTTGACGAGGCAGGAGACGGTGTGCATAGGCAATACCAGCCTATACACATTGTTAACTGGCTGGATGACATTGACGTAGGAATGAGTTTGAACTGCCGTAACATGAGGAATTTCGGCATTGACAAAAGTGTAGAAAGTGAATTGGAAGAGATAATCAAATTCTCTCCACGGATTAACATTAGTATTGGTGTGAAAAAAGATCGTTTGCGAGAAGTAATGAAGCTAAAAGCCGATGCTCGCATACGTCGTCATGACGCTAAAGCGCGTTTTGCTAAGTTTGCAATCGGAGACTTAGTACTTGTAAAAGCTCATGAGAAATCGACCGAGTTAGACCATGAAATCTCTAAATTTAAGTTTGTTTATAATGGACCATATAAAGTCATTGGTATACCTCACACAAATGCTTATTGCTTAGAGTATCCAAGCTCTGGAAAACTATTAGGTATACGGAACATTGTAGACTTGAAATTGTACCAACCTAGGATTGATTAATACCACAGAATGGGTAATTTGTACAGTATGTAAAATAGAGTGTAAGATTTAACGATTTGCTAGATTGCCATGCTTTTGACTGACCAAGGTCATTAAAGAAGTTGTAATTAATAAGTAATTAATTTTGATTAATCAATTTAGTTTTAATCAATTTAATCATGATCTAATCAACTGAAAAATCCAAGCTGCTAGTTAAAGTTTTCAGCTGAGTCACAGTAGATTAAGGAATGTAAATATGATTTTGTAAATAGCTGTAGGATGCCATAAATATGTGATTTACTAGTCATTGCCGATGTACTTAGACGCTGTTTTAAGTTTCAGGCTAGTACATGCGTGTGATGATGAACAGTGTTGAGTTATCCACTGTGATAGTATTAAGGGACTCCTTGAGATTACTCGGGAGTGAGTTTTTCCTAAAGAATTCAGTGAAACGGACGTTCTGGAAATGCCGTTACACAGGCGAGTGAGATCAAGCGTGCCGTACAGGCGGGCGCAACAATACTGGCGAGGCGGAGCCGCTGTCGGCTCTTGTGCCGCTGTCGGCTCTTGTGCCGCTGTCGGCATTCTTTGTACTTGCGAGTACGGAAGGCGGAATTGTTCTTCTTCCTGGACAGCTGAAAGAATTGTACTGTCAATATTTATGGTATTTTCGATCTGCTGAGTATTATTTTCTTGTTTAGCATTAAGTGGACTCTCATGGCAAGAGTATTAATTACGAAAAGGTTATATAAAATGTGTATTCTATGTAATTAATAATTAATTCGCGTATTTTGATCTACCTGTTTTTATGACCATGTACTCTGATTAATTTTGTAATTAGTATTCCATTTCTTGATAAGGTTACGGATTTTGACGATTTTGGAATAGCTAAACCATTTTCTATATTTTCTATGAATTTTAATATGTGTCAACCTATTTTATTTTGTGCAAGATGACAGAGTGGAATAAGATTAGGAGTGTTTCCACTCAATTATTATGGTCTAAAAATTGATTTACGATTAATTAGACGAATGCTAAGTTTTGTTGATGTTTTGAGCATATGCATTTCCGCTGTTTCTTTTTTGGGACATTTTCTGAGTCTGTTTACGTTACACGAACATCCTCAGACAATGTGGAGCACGTGTAACGCCGGAAATGCATATCCTCCTATTTCCATCTATTGTACTATTTTTTTTTCCTTGTTTTGTTACCTCAAGATATGACATTTCTGTCTCTTTATATATTGTAATTGTTTTACTGTTTGTATATATATATTTATGCACTCATGTCGATGTATAATTGGTTTGTTTCGTAAATATTATTTGTATTTTTACGCTGGGTCTTGCCTAGGGAAAACTGCTATCGAACGATTACATCGATGGGTCGTGTGAAGAATCAAAGTGTGTAGGATCTTTGGTAGTGTTAACTCTGCCGCGTGGAGCGCGGGCAGAGAGAGTCTGGCTGGAGTAGCGAGTGGAGCAGGTGTGTTGTGTGACGCTCCCGCGAGTTGCCGCGCTTTCGGGGTTTGGCAGCATGTAATTGCGCTCGACTCGCGATGATAATTTCTGACATGGTGTCGCGGACGGGAAGCATTAGCTGGCGCACATCAAGAGCCCGTTTCGCCTGGTGACCGTGTCGAGGAGAAGGCGCGCCAACATCCAGCTTCTGCAACAGCGACGGCCGACAATGAGTGACTGTCGCCACCTCCTCGATCGACGGCTTCAAACCTTCAATCAACCAACAAGGAAGACTAAAAGCACGTAAAGTTTCAGAACTGTATGGCAGACCTCAGCTTTTCAAGTTGTTCCATTTGCCTCGCAAAATTACAGCAACTTAGCATGAACCTTTGTTGCTCATTGTCCCAATTGCATTGCCAAGCAGGGTCCCTTCCTTTTCCGAAATGAGCCCGAGGGTCGTTGAAATTCAAACGCCAGCATCATTCGATTTCACTGCTTTAATTTCAAAGTTCAGCTGGCTACAATATTTAGATTGCACCAGCACAAATTAAGAGTGCGAGTTTTGTTACCGTATTTTAGTTACCTGTGACTGCAGCTCAGCTTGGTACGTACTAAATTTTACTATTGTTAATTGTTCAGAATCGTTTAATTCAAGTTCAAAGTTAAATCTCTTCTTTCTAAATTGCGTAGATTCAAGTAGCTTTAGAAATGATTGTTGAGGTAGTCCAAGACTAACTGTATTTCGATGTGATTCAGAAAGAAAGCTCACTATTAACTTCAGTCACTAAATTAACTCTCGATTTTCCGGTTTCATTAATTCTTTTGCTAAATTAAGTGTAGCGAAATTTATTACTTCTGACAAACTTTCAGTTTTCACGCTACACGTGTCAACCTTCAGTTGCCACGCTTCTAGTGTTAATTATATGTGTAATAACCTTTCTTTTTCAGTTACTATAGTAATTGTCCTTAGGACTGGCGACCGTGATTTCCCCCAAATCTCAAATATGTAATTACCGCTAGTTAATTGTTAACGAAACGGCCGCACATTTACTTTCTTTATAAACTTTACCCCTTTTCAAAATTTATTTCCACCAGTTTCATTTGCATTTTTCCTTTCATTTAGATGTAACCCTTTCCTCCCTCTTTACCGACAAATTAACTTCGGTGACGATTGCTTTTCCAAATTTCCATTAGGTACACGCGGTTTAATTTTTCACTGTCATTAAGGTCGATAAGTGAGGGGGAGGTTACAGGTTCCACTTGACACGATCTCTATAATGACCTTATGACGCGCTGGTATCGTGTTTTCCTCCCACCTCTGCTATGTGCCAAGTGGATCCTCTTTTAAGCTGTAAATCACAGCACTGAAGAGATTTTCCTGTCTTTAGCTTTATAATTCCGTGACTCGGTGAAACGTTTTGACAATGCAGCTGTGTGTAGGTCAGAGTTCAACGGTGTCGCTCATTAAAATTTTCCCTCCTGCTGCTTTATTTAGCCGAGCTGAGACACGTGGCGTTAAGTCTAGCGACGGATGGACCTCACCGTCTTTTTAGGGATTTTGTCGCAGGTGGGAACTAGGGCGGCACCGGGATGCAGTCATATGGCCGCGCTGTGTCGTATATGTCATATAACAATATAACCATAATATGTTGTGAGACGTTTCCTGTGTTTGACTGTGTTGTTTATTAGAATATGGCTACATCGCCATGGTTTCCATCTGCAGGCTGTCTGTGAAAAGTACTTAGTTCGGTACAATATTTAAAATTTTAAGCAGCTAATTTAATACGTTGCAGAATTATGGTTTGCAACGTACGCCAGGTGGTTTTGAATTCACTGAGACACCAATGTTTAAGTTTCTATCACAATGCCATATACGGTTGCTCCTTTATGCTGTTGGAGCTATAGCAGATGTTAAATTTTTGTTGGAATAGTTATATACGTAAGCGTCAATTTATGGAAGTTTATTTCATAATAAATATCGGTGACAGCTATATTGACAGTTGTGTTAGTTCAGGCGGTTTGCTTCTTTAGTTTTCTCTAGCTCATCTCTTTGTTCTTATCAGATATATCGAATTACTCGTGCGATTTGTGTTTCTGTGGGTCTGCGATCATACATATTTAATCATGTGGTTTCACGAAAAATAATCAGTTCCATAAAAAAACTATTTGTTTTTATGTGTTCCGACGATAATATGCATTTAATCCTATTGTTTTCTAAGGAATAGATTTTTTTGCGTAACAACAGTAGGATTAACATTAGGATCGTAGAACCACGTAAACACGAATCATACAAGCAGCTGATAAGAACAATAATATAACATAGAGAATACCAAAGAAGCAAACTGTTCGTAACCATAAGCATAGCTGACACACCTGTCGATATAGCTGTCACGAATGATTATTATAAAATAAAGTTTCATAATTGGACAATGACATGAATAAGTACTCGAATAAAAATTTAACATCTACTGTAGCTCCAAAAGCGTCAAAGCGGCAAACGTATAAAATAGTGAGACAGCAACTAAGACATCGGTATGAGATGAGTATTATGGTATCAAGGCCGCCTGATGTACATAGCAACCCACAATCCGATAATTTGTTACACTATCTACTTAAAATTTGAAGTATTGTACCAGACT
Source organism: Schistocerca serialis cubense (assembly GCF_023864345.2). NCBI lineage: Eukaryota > Metazoa > Arthropoda > Insecta > Orthoptera > Acrididae > Schistocerca > Schistocerca serialis. Next base: position 214,469,854 of record NC_064647.1, on the reverse strand, counting down.
GTGTACATTTTACAGATAACCTGAAGATGGCATCAAGCCAAGACAGGCTTGCTATAATCAATCAAACGCAGCAGCGTCTTTGGTCTCACGAAATAATATGATAACATGTAACCTCCCCACAAGTAATTTTCTATGAGAAGATTCGAATGATAACGCAAATAGAGCCAAATGTTAGCTTCCAACAGTAATAAAACTCAATGATAATAAAAATGTGCAAAACTGTTAAGTCCCCACAAAATTAACGTATAGATGAACCTGATAAATTTTATAAGGGCAGCTGCGCCGACCTTCGGCCCTATGCAATAATTTAACCTGAACACAAAAACCAAATTTCTTACCTCAGTAAACTGCATCTATATCTGCTCTTATTTTTCGGCGCAGCTCCGTGCAATGCTGGCACATGTTTAATTTTGATTCTTGGAGGGAATGCATGGTAAATAGTTATTTAACTTGAAATGAATCTTTTTGTTTAAAACAGTTACTTTAAAAGAAAATTATTATTGGGGCAATTCTTGAACAAATTAATTACAATTAACATGTGTTATTAGCTGAGCGCAATGCTGCTTCATTACCTTCGATAACAATATACCTCGTCCATAACCGTGACCAGAGACCCATGTCGACGCCCGCTCAGTACAACCGTCCACTCGCTACTGCTACTCTGACTCCTCGCACACAACTCACTACTCGCTCTGCCGACTCCTCACACACAACATCCCACTGAGTCCAACTCACAACGCAACACTAGCGCCGTCAAGCGCAGACTAGCAACGATAAATAACTCTCTGGTCAGAGATTCTGTCATGCCTCGCCATCGCTGGTACACGTTTCATAACCCTCCACTGGGGGGGCAAAAATTTTGCAGCGATGGTGAGTCATTTGGACTTGCCATGAGCAACAATTTTTTTCTTAACTAATTAACTTTACAAACAGAGAATATACAGATATAGAACATGATGTAAATATGGTGCACATGCACCGAGTGCAAAACATATTAGGCAATAACAAAATGTGAGTACAAAACATATTAACAAATGAAATAAGTGGACATGCACTGAAAAATTCTTCAAAGTTTTCACAACAAATAGACATAATGAGTACAAATCTCATTGACAAATGACATAAGTGCACATGTACTGTAGTTCAGAACATATCAGCATATAAAAAAAAACGTACATACAATGAGTAGAAATCATGTTAGAAAAATGACAAAAGTGCACACGCACTATAATTCAAAATATATCAGCAAATCAAAAAAAAAAAAGTATTGGTCATGAATACAAATCATATTAGCAAAAAATTATTTTCACTATGTTACAAGAATTAGGATAGGAAAGGGAAGGATTGCATCATGGTTGTAGCACTTTAGGTTGCACACAGCTGCACTGAAAGTCCATATCTTTCTACTGTAGCACAACACCAAGTGGAACAATCTGAAGTTCTTTTCCCAGAAGTATTTATCAGCGTAGCCAAGACACTGAAATGTCGTAGTAATATTCCATGTTATCATTTTAGCAGTACATTAGGTACACCAAACAGTGGGACCATAATAACATCTCCACCGCTCAAGGTGGTGGACAGCATGTCGTATCAACACCACGTTCTTGTAAGGTACACCAACGTAGAATTAGTGCAAAAACCAAATATAGTGCTCCATGATCAAGAGGATATACAGGATAAACGGATATTGCAGTAATTCAGGGTAGTTAGGCCAGAAGGTGAAGGACATTAAGTCACATACTAGTCTCCACTGAGAATTACATTAGTAGTTTGCGGCATTCATTGCCCAGTTATTGAACATTTCTGTACCATGTATGTAGTATTACAGAATAATGTTCATAAATTGGCGTTTTACACAGAACATTAGCACTCATTGCCTAATTATAAATCATCAGAAGTCATAATATTCATATGGTGTTTTACAGAGAACATTGGTACTCATTTCCTAATTACAAATCATCAGAAGTCATTATATTCATGTGGTGCTTTACAGAGAACATTGGCACTCATTTCCTAATCATAAGTCATCAGAAGTCATTACACAATAATATTTGTATAATGATTTACAGAGAACATAGGCACTCATTTCCTAATTACAAATCATCAGAAGTCGTAATATTCATGTGGTGTTTTACAGAGAACATTGGTACTCATTTCCTAATTACAAATCATCAGAAGTCATTATATTCATGTGGTGCTTTACAGAGAACACTGGTACTCATTTCCTAATCATAAGTCATCAGAAGTCATTACATAATAATATTCATATAATGATTTACAGAGAACATAGGCACTTATTTCCTAATTACAAAGTATTATTATATTTTTTTATTATTTGCTAGCAATGCATTGCGTTGAGATCGATAACTGATTGCTGGGGGATAATAATAGTTGCATTTGACTTATTGCTGCAAATGAAGATGTGTAACGTCATTCGTCATGAGTCAGCTGTAGCAAGGTTATGAAACAAGTAGAGTATATGTGATCACATTCATAAATGACATAGACTTAATGAACAACAGCTTGTACCACATTAATTTCATAAATAATTTCTCCTGCAAAAAATATACAAAAAAATGGATTATTAATCTGAAGGAAGAAACGCATTTTATGCTGAAAAGTAGTGACCTCGAATTAACAGGCAGTGAAACGTGTATAAAAATGTGTTCCATAGCTGTCCCTTCCAAAACCTTCATTCATCCTACTATGCAATATAACACATACTGTCAAAACGAACTGCAACAAATACTTAAATAACTACATAGCATAAATACATAACTTCAACATTATCCTCATCTGTAAAGAAATAACTTCATTATCCATCACTTCATTATCCATATTATCATAACTCCATTATTATCATCACCTGTAAAGAAAAACTTCATTATCCATAGTAGCATATTCTTCATCATTATTCATCAGCATTCATTATCATTTGCAAAAAATCACTTCATTATTCATTATACAACTATTCCTCATTTCTACCATATTTCATCACTAAAACTAAGATGTGTAGTTCTGTCAGACAGCCTGCATTAATCGCCTGCTATTCTACGATGTGTATAGTATATTCTTGTTAATGCTTGTTAATCCTGATCCATTTACTCTTCATCACGAGGTTTGCATCTTCTTTCGACCATTCCGAAGGTGAAATTCCCATTTTTGTTTAATTTATTTCTTTTACGCATCATTTCTTTCTGAAATTGATGAACAAAGATTAATGTCTTGCATTTACATCATATACTCACTAAATAATGATTGGTTTATGGTAACATAATTAAGCATACAGCATAACATAACAGAAAACGTAATATGTCAAAAAAATAGACAGTGTTGAAATGCAAAATGTACACAGAATATCACAATGCAGCAGCAAAAAATGTAAAACAGTCATGATGTTGAGATATCATAGGGCAAAAAATTTCCACGTCAACTGGTGTGTGTTACATCTTAACTATTTCACAGTGCATACAAACAAAATATGAAAACAATCGTACATACATAAAAAAAAATGATGACAAGAAATGTGATCTTCTTTGTGTTAAGCTTGTATGTTGTGTAGTTAGTAGAGGCGTGAATTAAAGACTTTAATGGAGAGAGAATTTAATAAAATTAATATGTCACTAGATAAAATTGCATAATTATTCATAGCATACGTAATTTTATTTGGAAAAATGTGCACAGTCTGATATGTAACGACAAGAAGAGCTACCTGCTAACCTTACCTTGCCGGGCACTTGCCAAGAAAAAATGCGACAGTCATCAGTAAGTAATCACATAAATGTAATTGCATAAATGGTCATAAAATGTGTAAATTCCTCTGGAAAAATATGCACGGTCTGATGTATAACGACAAGAAAAGCGACCTGCTAACCTTACCTTGCTGGGCACTTGCCAAGAAAAAATACGATAATCATCAGTAAGTAGTCATGTGAATATAAATGCATAAATGATCATAAAATTAGCAAATGGCATTATAGCGTGTTAAATCATAAAGTATCTTTACTCAATAAAAGGTTTGATGTTTGACCAGTGGTGGTTTCCTTTCGATTTTCTGGTTCTCAAAGTTTCGACGTGTACAACATTGGGGTGAGGAATGCTGCGAATCCGATATGGTCCTGCGTATAGAAGTTCAAATTTACTGCACCTACCTTTTCCTTTATTAGATAAATGGTGTGTACGTACTAATATCTTCTGTCCAATATGAAAGTCACGGCGTATACATACCCGTTTTTGCTGTCTTCTCCGGCGCTCTGCGGCACCTTTGATGTTGTTCAGCGCAATGTCAATTATTTCATGGTGTCGTAGTCGACGAGATGTAGGAAATGTTACTAATTCTTTAATTTTGTTAGGTGGTTCAACATTTATCAGTATAACAGACGGAGATAGCATAGTAGATTCATTTGGTATGGAATTAATTACATCCTGGAATGAGAGTATGTGTGTGTCCCAATCAATATGTCTTTTATGACAGTATATTCTACACAGTTTACCAATTTCTTTCATTAATCGTTCAGAAGGGTTCGAAGAAGCATGGTACCTAGATATATAGATCGGAGAAATGTTTCTAGCTCATAACATACGTGTCCATATAGCAGATCGAAATTGTGATCCATTGTCGGAAATTACTTTCATCAAATGCCCTACATGAAATAGAAAATGTTTCACAAATGCTTTCGAAACAGTTTTAGCAGTAGCTTTGCGTAACGGAGTTAAGGTACCAAATTTTGAAGTGAGTTCAACAGCGACAAGGATGTAGCAAAAACCTCTATTAGTTCTGGGAAACGGACCAAAAAAGTCCACAGCGGCCATATGTCTTAATTTAACAGGTACAATGGGATATAATGGAGGAATATGTGAAGTTGTGTCTGACTTAGCTTTCTGGCAGATTTTACATGACGCTAAAACTCGTCGTATACGTTTCTCCATGTTGGCAAAATAACAGTTCTGTCTTAGTATAAGAAAACATTTTCTAGCTCCGAAATGTGCGTAACTTAAATGAGTATACCAGATTAATTTGTTAACCAGCTCGTCAGGAATGCATAATAACCAATTGTTGCTGTCAGGATGAGAACGGCGAAACAGAATGTCATTGCGTACAGTGTAATGGTTTCTAATCATAACATTTTTCCTATCTTGCCAGAGGTGTTTAATCTCTTTCCACACGTTGTCTTTACTTTGTTCTGGTGCTATGTCCTGTAATGATGACGAAATAAAATTTTAAAATGCAACATGTTGAATGTAGATCACGCTGAAATTTGCTTTACATAAGTAGGTTGCGATGTCTTCCTGATTGTTACCGAGAGAACGGGATAATGCGTCTGCTACAACATTTTGTGTGCCGGGAATATGAACAATTGTGAAATTAAATTCCTGTAAATAAAGCTTCCATCTACTTAACCTGTCGTGAGTAAATTTAGCTGAAAGTAAAAATTGTATCGCTCTGTGGTCTGTGTAGACGGTGGTATGTCTTCCATAAAGAAAATGTCGAAATCTCGTAAAAGCTCAAACAACACATAATGTTTCCAGTTCTGTAACAGAATAATTTCGTTCAGCAGGTGACAGGATGCGACTTGCAAACGCTATGTTTTTAACTACTGTAGAGCCATCTTCTTCAATTTCCTGGAAAATATGTACTCCTAAAGCGGTGTTAGAACTGTCGGTGGCAGTGGAAAAATTTCTGGTAAGATGTGGGTGCGATAAAAGTGGTGCATTCAACAAAGCATGTTTCAGGTTCATAAATTCAGAATGTGCTTGCTTATCCCAGGACCAAATAGTGTTTTTACCCGTCAATTGGCATAATCTAGGTGTGTCTAAAGCAGAGTGATGAATAAATTTACGAAAAAAGTTAATTGAACCCAAAAAGCTGCGTAATTGTTTTTTTATCGTAGGAACAGTAATATCACGTAAAGCTTGAAGTTTTTCCGGATCAGGCGCAATGCCTTCTGCTGAAATTATATATCCAAGAAATTTTATAGAAGTTTTGCCAAAATGCGATTTACTGAGATTAACTGTGAGTCCTCGTGCACGAAAAGTTTGCAACAGTTGTTCAAGAATCAGATTGTGTTCAGTCCAGTTAGCTTCTGCAATAAGAATGTCATCTACGTACGTCGTGATTCTGTCTTTAAGTTCTGTCGGTAGTATTGTATTCAAACCGCGAATAAAAGCTGCTGAAGAAATAGTTAAACCGAATGGTAATTTACAAAATTGATAACAGTCACCAAAACAGAGAAATGCTGTGTACTTTCTGCAGTTCGGATGGAGCTGAATTTGCGAAAATCCCGATTTCAGGTTTAATGTAGAATAAATAGCAGTACCGTGAAATTTCTGTAGTAGTTCCTCTAGTGTCTGTGGTCGATCTGTTTCATTGATAATTATGTCATTGATGTGACGTGAATCAAGTACGAGGCGAAGTGAGCCATCTTTTTTCTTAACAATATGTAGCGGGTTTATGTACGGACTAACTGCCGGTTCAATAATTCCTTGGTCGAGCATATCTTGCAATTCTTTTTTAACTTGTTCTCTATGGATATATGGAATGGGATAATGCTTTGCTTTAAATGTGTCGTGCTGTTTGACTTGAAATTCATACATAAAACCGGACATAGTACCAGGAATGTTGTCGAAAACTGGAGCTTGCTGTAAAAGAATTTTGTGTAGTTGCGTGCGTTCGTCGTCTGTATTTGCACTGCTCTGTTTAACTTTATCAGAAATCGTCTGTATAACGTCATACGCAGCTTCGTCTGGAGTATTATAGTTGTGTACGTACGTATCTGTGAACAATGTGCAATGACAGTCTATGTTACGTGATGCAATAATGACCTCTGTCCGATTAATTGTTTGTTCTTCTGCAGATAATGAGTGCTGAAATTCCAAAGCCAATTGTACATTCTTGTCCTTCAACATTAAATAGGAATTTTGAAAATCAATAACTGCGTCGTGTTGTACCACAAAATTAGTACCTAAAATAACGTCTGTTGTCAATAAAGGAACAATCCAAAAATTTGAGTGAAAAGTATGACCTGCAATACAAAATGATAAATGTGTCTATAATTTAACGTCTACTCCTTTACTCGATACTGCTCCTTTCACTTTCTTTTTGCCTAATGGTAATGTAGGATAGGTATTCTCTTTGTTACACTCGTTGAAAGTTTCTTCATTTATAACTGGCATAGGTGATCCAGAATCGATTACTGCTGAAAATTTCGATGAACCAATTTTAATTTCGATGACAGGATGTGAAATGGTTTTCTGAACAACTGGTCTTTCCTGCAAAAGAGTGTCTCTGATGTCGTCAAAAGTAATAACATTTTCGTGAACAACATTCTGCGTGTCAAAAGTAGTGCTTGTGTTACTGGAAGATACGACCTGTACAGTATCTAGTCAGATTCTATCTGATGTGTTATTATTTTCTGGAGGATGTTGTGGCATTTCGACTATTTGAACTGTTCTGTTATTTCTTCCTGACGTCCTACGCTATGGATGACACCTATTGTCTGGTTCATTCATGATAATATGTTGTTGCTGATGTTCTTGCTGCTGAAAAGATCGATTGTTATTAAATGTACGCTGAAAAATTGTGCTCATTACTTTTACGTTTGTCATGATAGTCACTTCTATACGGCGCATTTGCGATACGAGTTGAAATAGTGTGTTTTCTGTACGTACTCATTTCTTTGCTGGCGTGCGTTACTATTTGTTGTAGCTGGGACTATACGTGCACGCGGCGAAACATTAACGTTTGGTTGACCTTGTAGACCGCATTGTTGGTTACGTATGCTAACCGGCTGACTTTCATGCTGTTGTGGTGAAAAACGTCTATTGTTACCAAAAAATGCGTTTGCTGTTAATTTTACACATACTGATGATTAAATTTTTCTATGATATTGTAATTTACGGCGATAGTTGTCGTTACGGGAGTGTCTGAAGAGAACTGTCACTTTCGGTAAATACTTGTCTTATCGGGTTTTCATTAGTCATTCTTAATTCTAGGTAGAGCAATAGTTAAAGAGCTATTTTGATAGATATAAAGGATAGTAGAAGAGAAGGCAGCAGTGCAGAAAACTAAAGATGAAACAGCACTACTACAGCTCGGGGCGCTATGAACGCTACGGCACATATTCATTAAAGCGTGTTGAATCCCCTGAGGTCTATTACGCGCTTCAAATACATTTCAGCTTTTGCGTTACAGGCAATTCCGGTGAAAATTCAAAAGTAAATTGCTGTATCCATGCTAATTGTAGTTTCTGCATTACACGAAATGTTGGTAAAAATTCAAGAGCAAATTGTCGTATCCAGTTCAAAGCTAGTTTCTGCGTTACAGATAACAGCGGTGAAAGTACAAAAATAAATTGTCGTATACAGTTCAAATCGTGTATCTGTGCTCTGTCATTATTAAACTCCTTAGATTTTTTTACACATACAAATTGCTTATAATCAACGTTCTTATCACTGAATGTGTGAGCATGTTCACGATTGTGTGAGAATCTGTTTGTCTGTGTCATTTCAAATTTTAAGTTGCGTAGTTTTTCAGATTTTAAGTCGCGTAGTCTCTGTAAATTGATTAAGTTGCACTGGCTGTGTGAGTGTGACAAATGCTCGCAACGTGGCGGATTCTGTGACGTATTGGTGACTGAAATAGTTTTCATTTCTGTTACTTTAATACTCTCGTCAATTTGGTTGTTCTGTCGTTCACTTTTATTATCGACTTCCGTACTCAGAGTGTGTGAAACTTCTGGTGACTTTAAATTAAACTCGTCGCGTAACTGTGTTGCGTTTTTAGGACATTGTTCAGCGACCGCACTAATTTCGTCTATATGTGATTCTGTTGTGGTTACATGTCTATTATCTAAATCTTGTGCAACAGTTCCAACTTCTTCATTACTGTTACTAGCACAAGCCTTAGTATCCTCACGTAATTGTACTTTAGTGTCATGACAATGCACGGTAACCGCTGTAATCTGTTCCATAACTTGTTTGTTCTGTTCGTTAAGATTGTCTCGTTTTTCGTTCGTCAGTTTAATACTTTCATAAAACTGTTTGTTCTGTTCCCTAAATTGTTTGTTCTCTTCAGCAAGTTGTTTTTGAAAGTCGTCTTGTTCTTTTATCAATTGTTTGAAACTTTCCTTGAGTTGTTTGATATGTTCACAAATTTGTATGTTTGATTCAAGAAGTTGTTGCAATAATGCCATCATTTGATCCGAGCCAAAATTAGCATTTCTATTGTCTGTGCTGTTTGATGGTGTACCCGCAGTTGTCACGTTTTGTGTATCCATTTGGATATTCTGTGATTCTTGAAAAGGTTTGCTAATCGGATGTGGACTGTTAGTCACTACTTCGGAATTAAATAAATCCGACGCATTCTGATTACACTGTTCGTTTTCATTACAGAAATTTGTCTGTTCATTACATAAATTATACAAACCGGGTGTTTCAAGCTGGGCAGCGCTCATTGCAACAGAACGCCCCGCGTCATCAATTGTCGTCAAATGTTACGATGTTACGCCTTCTGCATGGTGGGGAGGGGGGGGGGGCATCGGCTATAGTACAGTTCACCACAGACATCTGCGATCCTCATGTGTGACTTCTAAAGTGAAAGTATAGCAGTGCCATTTTTCAGTAGGACAATCCTCCTTCACACGTGGCATGTGCCTCTCTCTACTTTGTGTGTGATGTTGACGTATCGCTGTGGTCAGTAAGGTTCCCATATCTGTCGCTGATATAGTATGTGTGGAGGCGGCTCGGATGTCAATATCATCGTAATGTTGGTATTCAGTATATCAGTGGTATGTTAGCGACAGTTGTGCACCAGCTTGCCCCAGCAGCAGAGAATATAAGGGGGTACGCAAAAGAAACCGGAATAGCGTTTTCGTGGACGGAGCTTATGTAGTGCACATTTCTACCGCTAGGATTGTATAGCGCAACTCATTCCCAATCAGTGCCATTTGTGTTTCGAATTGGCTTGTTCTGTGCATCTGCAGTGATTGTTTTTGTAAGCCCTATTTTATTCTTGTTTCGTTTTTTGTGATGACTAGTTTAAGTAAACAACGTGCAGCTGTGAAACTTAGTTTTCTACTCCGTAAAAATGCTGCTGAAACTGTTTTAATGTTGAAAACAGCCTACCAAGATGACGCTATGGGGAAAATTCAAGTGTACGAGTGGTTCGCTCCATTTGAAAATGACGATAGGTCGATTGATGACAAAACTCGTTCTGGACGTCCATCAACTGCCCGAAGCGACGAAAATATTGAAAAATTTCGAAAGCTTGTGCTCACTGACCGTCGACAGACAGTGGATTACCAGAGATTAGTTGGTTATCTTGGATCTCGGTATTCGTCAAAAGAGACCCGATTTGTGGCACACACGAGACTGGTTCTCCAACCTCTACAACGCACCTACACACACAGCCATCTCTGTTAGACAGTTACTGCCTAAAAGTGGCATGGTTCCACTGCCTCACGCAACTTACTCGCCTGACCTGGCGCCGAGCGACCATTTCATATGTATACGCATGAAAAGGGGCATGAAAGAACACCCATTTAATAACATTAAAGAAGTCAAGAAAAAAACGAGGTAGGAGCTGTCAGCCATTTCTAAAGATGACTACAAGAAATGTATCTGACGGTGAAAGTACCGGTGGGACAAATATATATGTTGTAATGGAAAGTAGGGCGTAAGGCTGTTTTGTAAACAGTATGAAATTATACAGCTTTTGAAACATATTTCTGGTTCTTTGGGTATCCCCTCGTGCAACGGTTTAATGGCATCCTTCCCAACCAGGAATACATAGAATGGCTATACGCTACAGACAGCCAACCTAGTTAAGAAGACATTGGGATAGAAGAAGGAGATAAAGTGGCAGATGATGACAGAAATCCAATACTAACTAGTGAGATTGAAGAATCTATTAAGGAGATGAAAAATTGATAGGCAATGGGAATTGATGTGATTCCTGCGGAACTGTTAAAGTCATTGGAAAAAGAAGGGAAAAGGAAGTTAATTGTGTAATCAAATATACATGACAGGAAAATGACCAAAGGGCTTTACAGAAAGTTTCTTAATACCTATAGAAAAGAAAAAGAACAGCAAAAAGCGTGAGGAACACAGAACAGTGAGCCTGATATCGCATGCAGCCAAAGTCTGAGGACGCTCAACAGAAGGCTATATGGAAAGCTGAACTGCGTAATAGGAGATGAACAATTTGGTCTCAGGCGAGGAGTGGGATCTAGAGACGCCATTGGGCTACTGAGAGTGATAGGGGAGAGGTACGTGGAGAACAAAAGGAAGGTGTATGTTGCGTTCATTGATCTTGAGAAGGCTTTAGACTGTGTCAGATGGGACAAACTGATGGAAATCCTAAGGAAACGTGGAGTTGACTGGAGGGATAGAAGGCTAATTAGAAATGTATATTTGAACCAGAGAGCAAGAGTAAGAATAGGAGGTGTGATGAACGAAGAAATTGAAGTGGGAAGAGGTGTAAGACAAGATTGTTGTTTATCACCAAAACTGTTCGATATGTATCTGGAGGAAATTATTAGTGAAAGTTCTGGTGGAAGGAGAGGAGTTTGTATAGGGGTTCGGAGGATGGAGTGTATAAGATTTGCAGGCGACATGGTTGTGATGGCAGAGAGCGCAAGAGAGATGGAACAAATGTTAGATGATCGAAGCACAAAATTAGAAGAATACGGAATGAAGAAGAAAACGAAAAGCATGGCAATTGGAGGAAAGGAGAGAAAATGCCATGCGAAAATAGGGGAAGAGGAAATAGAGTAACTGAATAACTTCAATTACTTGGGAAGTGTAATAATGGATGATATGTATTGCTCAACAGAAATTATGAAAAGTATTGCAATGCCAATAGAAGGAGTCAAGAGCAAACAGAAATTACTTTGAGGACCACTGAACAAAGATCTGAGGAAAAGACATGCCAAGTGTTACATCTGGAGCCTTGCACTACATGGTGCAGAGACCTGGACATTCAGGAAGGAAGATGAAAGAAGATTGGAGGCACTAGAGACGTGGTTATGGAGAAGAATGGAAAAAGTGATATGGGAAGACCGAGTAAGGAATGAAGAAGTATTAAGAAGAGTTGGATAAGAAAGAAATCTCTTGAAAGTCATCAGAAAGAGAAAACGGAACTGGATTGTACATTGTTTGAGGAGGGACTGTTTATTGAAGGAAGGAACAGAAGGAATGGTGGAGGGAAAAAGGGGAAGAGGAAAAAGAAGATATTAAATGCTCGACAATATCAAAGGAGACAAATATTCAGAAATGAAAAGACTGGCTATGGACAGACAAATGTGGAAAAGGCTTAACCCACGACACAAGAACTGCCGTAAGGCAGAATTTCCATACTACTACTACTACTACTCCCAACCAAATCAGTTGATGTGTAGTATGTATAAGTGGGCTCAAAGTGCCAAGTTCTTTCTCAGTTTCACTTGATTTTGTAGTCACTGAAATAACATCATATGCCCTCTCAGCCCAAGAAATTTCAGTTAGCTTCCATCTCCGCTGCTTCACCTTCTGTGTCAGGCAGTGTAGGAAGATACCCCGTAGCTTCACGGTCAGGAGAATGTGTGATAATGTATCTATAGCCTTTTTTAAGTACACGAAGACGGAATAGTCATTTGTATCATGTTATTTTGTGTGTTTAAAAAGAAAGCGTGCTGAAACTCGTGTTCATTTACGTCGGGATATACCGCTTCATGGAGTGGGAAATTCAGAGTCCATCTGTTGTCGTGCAATGATAAATCTAATCCTTCACCACACTCATCGGCTAACGAGGTGATATGAATATGTCGACACGCCATTATTCACTGTCACACCAATTGGCAGGAAAACAGAGTGGCGACATTTCAAGAGTTACAGGCTCGAGAAATCAGTTGGAACTGATGAACACGAACTATCCATCAACGTATGGCAGTAACTCTCACATTTGCAATAATCTGCCGTTTGCATATTTGCGCGTCGATGCTTGCTGTCCGTTTTTAATGGTGTATAACAATGAATTTGCTGTAAAGTGTCGAAAATATCAAATCGAATTCATTTGTAGAAGTAATATCTCCTGTTTCGACGTCATACACAGAATAATCATAACAAACGGACAAAGTACATAACACGGTCGACCGGTATTCTGACATTCCCGATAACATAACCTAATTATATGGTCATGTTGTGACGACTTAGTTTAATGGGGGAAGAACCGAGCTGTATATAAAATACGGGGAAACGCTGCACTAGGACTCTGCTCCGCTTTGAGTATTAAAAGATATCGGAAAATAATTTAACAACCCTATAATGCAACTAATAGTGCGAGAGGGGAAGGGAGCGGATGATCTGTTTTCAGCTGCCTCGTGACATTTTCATTCGGAGGAGGAAATTAGAATGACAAGCGACACTTTCTCATTTCCTACAGATTTTTTGGTGAATGTAGGGCACCGTTAGTGGAAATTTATAATGACGAAGTTGCCGTAGTTTTAGAAACGCGACGCAGTCGCAATATTTCTCATAATTTCCATCCAGCCTGGAAGCGCTAAATTCTAGATATGGACGGGAAACTTTATGAATAGTGCATCATAGTTTGGGGATAATTCTGGTAAGCTGTTCACCTTAGAAATTCGCGCAAACAAAGTTGACACTCGGCGCGCTGGCTAATGGGAGCGACCGTAAATGGGAAATGCCTTTACAGTCGCTCCCATCAGCCACTGCGCCAACTCTGCTTGACACTTGGAGCAGACACTTCTGCGATAAAATTTCGCGGAAGTGAATTTTATTTATCACGAAAAACTTCTTTACGATGTATTAAGTGTCTAAACTGATAATAGCGTACTTTCTTTAGTAAAATATTACGAAAAATATTAATTAAATGTGTCATGACCAACAAATAACTGTTATATGGGAAACTAATATCTATGATCATCGTTCAAATGTTCATATGTGTGTGAAATGTTATGGGACTTAACTGGTATGGTCATCAGTTCCTAAGCTTACACACTATTTAACCTAAACTATCCTAAGAACAAACACACACACCCATGCCCGAGGGAGGACTCGAACCTCCGCCAGGACCAGCCGCACAGTCCATGACTGCAGCGCCTAACACCGCTCAGATGATCATTGTCATTCTTAGAACAAATGCTCCGATGTTTTTTTTTATCTCACTTTTTCTTCTTCGATTTATGATGTATCTTGAGCGTTGGAGGCCAGATGTGATTGTTTTAAGTTTAATTTGGAAATTTCAAGCAACAGATGAAATTTTATCTAATTTGGTACTCTCATATTGTTGTACGAGGGTAACTCAATTATTATCCGCAAAGTATTTATAAAATTGCGTTTCAACGGACTTGATCCATCGTTGTACGCCGGCCGGTGTGGCCGAGCGGTTCTAGGCACTTCAGTTTGGAACTGCCCGACCGCTACGTTCGCAGGTTCGAATCCTGCCTCGGGCATGGATGTGTGTGATGTCCTTACGTTAGTTAGGTTTAAGTAGTTCTAGGTTCTAGTGGACTGATGACCTCAGAAGTTAAGTCCCATAGTGCACAGAGCCATTTGAGCCATCGTTTTACAACCTTCCTGATGCCCTCATAAAAGAATGTGGAGCTGTGAGCCAGGAATGCACCGCTTCTTTCACTGCCTCTTCCGAGGCAAATCGACGGCTCCTTAATGCCTGTCTGAGTGGACCAAACAAGCCATAGTCATAAGGGGCGAGATCGGGACTATATGGAGCATGATCCAGTACTTCAAATTTGAGTTTCTGGAGCATTTTAGCAGTGTGGGCATCACTATACGGACGGGCATTGTCTTTCAACAAAACAACATCATTTGGCAGCAATTCTCGGCGTTTGCTTCGAAATGCAGGGTTTAGCCTGGCAGTAAGCATCTCACTGTAACGTACACTGTTTACTGTTGTGCCCCTTTCCCCATAATGTTCCAGTACTGGACCTTGTGCGTCCCGAAAAACCCTAAGCATCAGTTTTCCTGCAGACGATTGGATCTTGAACTTTTTCATTCACGGCAAATTAGGATTTTTCCATTCCATACTCTGCCGTTTACTCTCCGGCTCGTAATGATGGATCCATGTTTCGTCACCAGTAATGATCCTGTCCAAGAAGTTGTCTCCTTCATTACCATAGCGACCCAAATGTTTTCTGCAGATATCCAAGCACATTTGTTTATGGAACTGTGTGAGTTCTTTTGGTACCCTTGATGCACAAACTTTATGAAACACAATTCTGCTGTGGATAATTTCGTAGGCAGAACCGTGACTAATTTGCAGACGATGTGCCACTTCGTCAATAATTAATCGTCTGTCTAAGACAATGATTTCACGTGAAGGCTCAAATGGTTTCTTCATTTGTGGCGGTAAACGGTCGTCCGGCTCCTTCATCGTGTGTAACACTTGAGCGACTGTTTCGGAATTTTTCAATCCGTTCGTAGACAGCTGTGATAAAACACTGTTCCCGTACTGTACCGAAAGTCTTCGATGAATTTCGGCCCCTGATACATCTTCCGACCACAAAAAACCGATCACTGAAAGTTGCTCTTCTTGGTGCAAATAGACAGCCGAGCAGCCATGATTAACAGTACGGCAGCGATAACGAAACTAACATAGCAGGTTGAAAATAGCAAAGATATGACATCAAATAAACAAAGCATGCGTCATCAACGTAACACAACATTACTACCAAAATAAAGAATAATAAAACTAAATTGCGGATAATAATTGAGTTACACTCGTATTTTCTAACCCACCAGCATGCGCTTTAAGAAATGTCTGTGAATATTTTAAATAACGCGTGAGAAGCGCAGATGCTATTGATATTGTTGTCGGCCTACTTAAGACCGATAACGTTATTTCATTATTTTTCCGAACTGATTTCTAATATTCAACCCAGACTTGTTTAAAAACAATACTGCTAGTAATACTACTTCAGATTGGATAGGCATTTCGCTTAATTTCAAGGAATTTTACGTAAAAACATCCTGTTTATGTGTGCTGATAGAATCTGTGGCTAAGACGATGTTTTACCAATACTTAAAAAAAAGCAAATATTTATCGAGAGAAGTTTCCAATTACAAGATGGTACATACAGTTATTCATGCTAGGACGCAACCAATGATAGCTGGATATTTTATTAAACAACTATATTTGGTATTTAATAAAAAGATAGCCCTGAGAGCTTACTAGCCGAAACTTACAGCTTCACCAACAAAAGACAGTTCAGCACTGCGTGGATGTAGGTGAGATGTATTTTCTCATAAAGCAAATGAACAATTAATTGAACCTTACCACCGAAGAGGATTGCTGTTACTTATGTGCATGCTGCTTCAATTTAAAGGAAGTTTCAAAGGTAAAGCTAGCTACCTGCATTGTAATACAGCCAAGATCCTCGCAGATTGTTTTCAGTGTATACTTTGAATGTTTCACGCAACATATTACGCAAAAAATATTAAACCAGGACCACATCCTAAGATTTACTGTACACAAACTTTTCAGATTCGTGCGACACACTTCATAGCGTGTGCATACAGACAGACATTCTTCATGCCACAACAAGTTACACACCCCAAATGGCCTCTTTTCGTACCTATAGTAAATACATAACTATAGCTATCAACTTGGCATTTTCAAACAGATCTATAGTTACTTCTGCTTCTTAGTATCGCAGCTCTCAAATGAAACGTGTTCATCGGCGTTCAAACCGATCGCTATGTTGTTTATAAGTAAATTTTGCGGCAGACTCAAAGGCGGTCCCAGTATAAGCGCAGGTGAAAGAGTCCTCTTACAAAAGCAGAAAGACGGAGAGAAGTTTTATTTGCAACCGGTAATAATGACACATGTTAAGGGCACAGAACGTGGCGTCTAAAGATGAATCACTAGTTGTACTGCCGTCCCTGCCACAACCTTTCAGGAGAGGTGCAAGTCCAAAGCTGAATAGATTTGTAAAACAGGAAACTGAGGTATATATGTTTTCAAACAATTTCTTCCATTATGTGTTAAATTTCAAGATACACGGATACTATGAAAAATTACATCATAAAGACCAAGGAAAAGGATATCATAAACACTTCCCTCTATCTGCACCCCGTACTTCGGCGGTCTTTGTAATGACTGTACTGCTCACCAAATCATGTGCAGAAACACGGCGTCCCGATCGATATGAAATACTTATCACCCAATGTTTCGAAAACTATTAGGTGAAAAAAATATTTTTCCTTATCTTAACTGTGAAATCTTCACTCGATAAAAAATTGAATTCATTTTCGTTTCCGTCATACACTATGTCATCAAAAGCATCCGGACACCCGAAAAACACACATATAAGGTGCACTATGCTGCTACCTACTGACAGGTACTCCATATCAGCGACCTCAGTAGTCCTACGACATCGTGAGAGAGCAAAATGGTGCGCCTCACGGAACTCACGGACTTCGAACGTTGTCAGGTCATTGGGTGTCACTTGTGTCATACGTCTGTACGCGAGATTTCCACACTCTCAAACATCCTTAGATCCATTGTTTCCGATGTGATAGTGAAGTGGAAACGTGAAGGGACACATTCAGCAAAAGAGCATACAGGCCGACCTCGTTTGTTAACTGGCAGAGACCTCCGACAGTTGAAGAGGGTCGTAATGTGTAATAGGCAGAAGACATCTATCCAGACCATCACACAGGAATTCCAAACTGCATCTGCATCCACTGAAAGACTATGACAGGCAGGAGGTGAGAAAACTTGGATTTCATTGTTGAGCTGCTGCTCATAAGCCACACATCACACTGGTAAATGCAAAACGACGCCTCGTTTGGGAAAGTAAACTTTGGACTATTGGGGAACCGTTGTGTGGAGTGACGAATCACGGTACACAATGTGGCGATCCGATGGCAGGGTGTGGGTATTGCGAATGCCCGGTGAACGTCAACTGCCAGCGTGTATAGTGCTAACAGTAAATTTCGGAGGCGGTGGTGTTACGGTGTGGTCATGTTTTTCATGGAGGGGGCTTGCAACCATAGTTGTTTTGCGTGGCACTGTTACAGCACAGGCCCACACTGATGTTTTAAGCACCTCCTTGTTTCCCACTTGAAGAGAAAGTCGGGGATGGTGATTGCATCTTTGAGCACGATCGAGCAGCTGTTCATAATGCACGGCCGGTGATGGAGTGGTTACACGACAATAACATTCCTGTAATGTACTGGCCTGCACAGAGTCCTGACTTGGATCCTATGCAATACCTTTTGAATGTTTTGGAACGCCGACTTTGGCTATGAGCACTATGGGACTCAACTGCAGTGGTCATAAGTCCCCTAGAACTTAGAACTACTTAAATCTAACTAACCTAAGGACAGCACACAACACCCAGCCATCACGAGGCAGAGAAAATCCCTGACCCCGCCGGGAATCGAACCCGGGAACCCGGGCGTGGGAAGCGCGAACGCTACCGCACGACCACGAGATGCGGGCTACGCCGACTTTGTGTCTGGCCTCAGCGACCGACATCGATACCTCTCCTCAGTGCAGCACTCCGTGAAGAATGGGTTGCCATTCCCCAAGAAACCTTCCAGCACGTGACTGAACGTATGCCTGCGAGAGTGGAAGCTAAGGGTGGGCCTACACCATATTGAATTCTATCATTACTTGTGGAGGGTGCCACGAATTTCAGCCAGGTGTGTTCGGATACTTTCGGTCACATATATTGTTTACTGCGCTGCATCAAATTAAGTAAAACATTTCATGGAATCGTAATGAGCTCCCAGAGGTAAAAAAGCAATGGTTACTCTTTCCGTATGGCTGGTTTTAGCTCATGCATTTCAGTGAATGAAATGTAGGAAAAGTGTCTAAATTTTACTTGTAACTGTAAACAGAAAGCTGTCCCATTTTGTTCTCCAGTTATTGGGTTTCATATAGGGAGGATGGTCGCGTTAGATGCTCCCGTTCACGTAACTGCGCATTGGGACGTGAGAACTTTCAACGCTGAAACTGTTGCTGATGTCTTCAGTCGGAGCACTGGCTTAGTGCAGTTCTCCAAGTTACTGTATCCTGTGCAAGTCTCTTATCTCCGAATAAATACTACATGCTACACCAATTTTAACCTACTTACTGTATTCTTCAGATAGCTCTACCACTTTTATTTCCACCACATTTCCTTCCAATAAAGTTCCTTGATGACTCCAATACGACCAACGATTACTTGAGGACTCAGAATGTGTCCTATCAACTGATTCTTTCATTAAGTCAAGTGCTTGCACAAATTTATTTTCGTTCCAGGTCGATACAGTACCTCCTCATTAGTTACACGGTGTCTCATTTAATAATTAACGTTCTCCTGTAGCATCACATTAAAAAAGAAAGAAAAAAGAATTCTAGTCGTTTCTTGTCTGAACTACTTATAGTTTTATCGTTTACAACACTCCAAATAATCTCAGAAACGACTTTCAGTCACTTAAATTTATATTCACTGTTAAAAACGTCTTCTCTTTCGGAGATGCTTTCCTTGTCGTAGCTAATTAACGTTTTGTGCCATCCACATAGACTAGACATCTAAATGATTACTCTGCAAATTCACAATTAAGTTCCTGATAGAGTGTTCTTCGAACCACCAAGTTATTTCTCTATCATTCCACTCTCGAACAGCGCCTGGGAATAACGAACACTTAAATCATTCCGCACGACATCTGATTGATTTCTATTATTTTATTACGATGGATCGTTTCTCCCTAATGTAGGTGGGCGCCAACAAAATATTTTTGCACGCGGAGGAAAAACATAGTGATCGAAATTTCATGAGAGGATCCTGCCGCAATGAAAAACTCCTTTGTTTTAATGATGACTACCACAATTCTCGTATCCTTTCCGTGGCACTATCTCGCCTACTTCAAGACGATACAATGCGAGCCGTCTTTCTTTGAACCTTCTCGATGTCCTCCGTCAGTCTTATCTGATGCGGACCCCACACCTCTGAACAATACTCTAGAAGAGGGTTTACAAGCGTAATATGGGCAGTCTCTTTAGTATATCTGTCCCATTTTATAATTGTTTTGCCAATAAATCGCTGTCTTTAGTTCGCTTTCCTCACAAAATGTGATCGTTCAAATTTAAGTTATTCGTAACCGTAATCCTTAAGTATTCAACTTAATTTACAGCGTTTTGAATTGTGTGATTAATGGCGTAACTGAAATTTAGCGGATTCCTTTTAAAACGCATGTAGATCGCTTCACATGTCACATTATTTTGAGTCAATAACACGTTTTGCACCATACAGATATCTTGTCTAAATCATTTTGCCATTAGTTCTGACCATCTGGCGATTTTAGAGAATGATGCTCAGTTTGTCTATGATATTGTTTATATAGATTAGGAACAGCAGAGGGTCTGTAAAACGTCCATGGGAAACACCAGATATTACGTTTTTGTATGTCCATCCTTTTTGCAGGAAGTTCAAATGGTTAAAATGGCTCTGAGCAGTATGGGACTTAACTTCTGAGGTCAGCAGTCCCCTAGAACTTAGAACTACTTAAACCTAACTAACCTGAGGACAGCACACACATCTATGCCCGAGGCAGAATTCGAACCTGCGACCGTAGCTCGAACAGAAAGGTTTAGGTGTTCGTTTTTCCCGCGCGCTGTTCGGGAGTGGAATGGTAGGGAGATAGTATGATTGTGGTTCGATGAACCCTCTGCCTAGCACTTAAATGTGAATTGTAGAGTAATGATGTAGATGTAGATGTAGATGTAGACTGAAGCGCCTAGAACCGCTCGGCCACACAGGCCGGCTTGCAGGATGTATTTGGAACGACGGCCGTTTGCTATTGTGACAAAACACCTACAGCCGTCCTTATGATTTGATTTTATTTTGTTGCAACCAGTTTCAGCGCTTCAGTGCGCCATCTTTATGCTGTTGTTGATGCGGTACGGGTTGATATGGTCCCTATATACATCACATCAGTCGCCAGCATAAGTGGATGCGCTGATAACGTGTCAGCACTCCAACAATCAACCGCTAATAAGTTGATGCTTGGAGTGGTGACACGTTATCAGCGTATCCAGTTATGCAGCAACTGATACGATATATATAGGGACCAAATCAACCCGTACCGCATCAACAACGCCCTGAATATGCCGCATTGAAACGTGGAAACTGGTTGCAACAAAATACAATAAAATCATAAGGACGGCTGTCGGTGTTCTATTTTGTCAAGAACCAGATATTACTTCTGTTTTAGTAGATGACTTTCCGTCAATGCTACCTTTCTGACAGGACCTCACAAATCCAGTCTCACAACTGACTTGATACTCCATATGCAAGCCGTTTGATAAGAAGTCCATTGTGCGGAACGGTGTCAAAAGCCTTTCGGAAATCCAAAAATATGGAATAAACTTGACATCACTTACAGATAGCACTCATTACTTCGTGAGAAGATAGAGATAGATGTAGTTCACAAGACTGATATTTTATGAACTCGTATTGGGTGTGTGTCATATCATAATTATAAATTTCGATAATCGATTATGAATCACCACGAAATGAGAATCGTTCGCTGGTGCACTGTGAACCAGAATCACGGTTGCCATTTCCATCTGCTGGTCCGGCAGCCAGAATGCATATAACTCACGCTGACGAGCATACGGGTGGGTACAGGGTTGGGGCGGAGACATACCTGCCAAGGTTGCTGGCACCAGTTCCTGCTGACTCGGCAGAGGGCCGGGATGGATGTGTGGCCGGCAATAACTGTGCGATTTAGCGCGGCGGTAACTCAGGCCCGGTGCGGGCTGCTCGGCCATGCCTCAGTCTGGCGGGAACAAAAGGGACCGGCCTAGCGAATCCGCGCCGTGCTGGGCCAGCGGGAATAGGCCTGCTGCCAGCCTCCACACCTCTTCGTGCTGGTGCAGTGGGCCCTGCGTTCTAATCAGGCAGAAAGGTGTGAAATGAGGTGGCACTATAGAGGACTAGGGCGTAAAGCGCACCCTGCTAACACCGGTTATCTGGAGGTAACTCTGAAACAGGTGAGTTGGAACCGTTTCATACAAAAAGGCTTCCACCGAGCTAAATTGGAAAAAAAGCATTACCATCATGAAAGCATTATGATTACTCTACTGCAGCATCAAAAAATCGTTAATGCAGAACTTGTTGTCCCGATCCATATTTTTTCCAATTAATTCCGGTACAGGAGAACTTTAGCCGGAGTGTTTTGACTCTGCAGAAATGAATTCCGTGTATGAAGAACAGAAGAGAATGGACTAAGTGGTGTTTATTTACTTATTTATTCATTTTATTTCATGTGTGCCACGTTTCGTTGTATCCTTTCCCGTATCCGACCTTGGACTATATAAATGAGATAGTATGTGATGTAGCAGAAAGCTCTGGTCGAGGTGGTAGCGTTGCATGTGTAGAGTCGTTCTGTGGTAGGATTCTACCAACCCCCTAAACGTGAACAAGTTTAGCAGAGATGATGGGCGCGTCAGGTCAGAGAGATCGCGAAGGCCCGGGTAATGGCTCCGTTGGGTTGACGAACCATCCCCTTCACCACCTTTTGAACAAAGAACTGTCAGGCGAGGTGTCCTGTGGATGACTTGTTCCTGGGTCGCGGCGTTGGACAGATATGGAGACGCCGCTCTCGTTTTGGGAATGTTAACAGAGGTATTAGACTGTCTGAAATCTGCTCGGTAATGAAGTCCAGATGTTGAAATCAGGTGCGAGATTACCACTAAACCCCATAACGGAATTTATTTTCATAATTTATTCGAATTTCAGTAGAACTTTGCCTTTGTGTCTTGCTCAGGCCACGCACCATGGGCCGTGAGCTCATGGTCATATTACTGCTCAGTGCTTAACGTAAATTCACTCATTCAATGTATTTTAATCTGCTCTTACAGTTACAGTAATATTTCGGGGATTTTTATTTATTTTCCATAGGTTTTCTTTGTGAACTTGCTTTCGCACCGGGAAAGTCGCTCAACTTCGTAAACGATGAGACAGGCAGCCAAGAGCTGTATTTGCTTAACCGGATGGCAGCTCAAACCAGTGACAGTTTAAATGCAGACCAACACTCTTGCAAAATCTGCCCACCGTCTGGTAACCAACACAACGATGGAATAACCAGGCAAGGTGGAACCAGCGGACAGCACTGTGTGTTCAGAATCCAGTGTTTAGAACATCCAGGAGCAGAAGGAACCACTACGACCAAAGTAGTCCAAAAGAAACAAACTATCCAAACCACAATCAAGAAGGCTGTCGAACTACACGCCTTTCTGGACAACAGCAGCAAGGCGAGAAAAAAGTACGAGGGGCGTTCAGAAAGTAAGCTCCGATCGGTCGCGAAATGGAAACGACTATGAAAATCCGATAAAGCTCTAGTATAACCCCAGTTAGCATCACGTCGCTCTTCTCATTTCTGAGCTCGCAGTGAGTGCGTAAAGATGTCTAGAAAATAGTGTCTGCCGCCAAGTACGAGGGCCTGGTGAGAAATTTCGCCTGAAGCTATGCAGCCAACATTACATAACTGTCGTGCTGTTTCTTCTTCAAGACAATTCTCAGCCGCATTCTGCAGGGGCAATGAAGATGCTCCTGCATCGTTTTCAAATGGAAATGTGAGATTACCCACAATACAGTCCGCAATTGTCTCCCCCTGAGTTTCATCTCTGGTCACATGAATCGCTGTCTTTGCAGACAACATTTTGACACAGATAACGAGGTGTAGGCCAGCGTGGAGAATTGGCGGAAAGCACTGGCGGCTGCCTTCTATGATGAGGCTATTGAAAAGTTGGTGCAACGCTATGACAAAAGTCTAAGTCAGAACGGCGACTACGTAGAGAAGTAGCTGAAATGTATAGCTAATTGTTACAAGTAAAACATTTCTGATGTTCACTGTGGTTTCAATTTGGCAATCAATCGGAGCTTACTTTCTGAACAGGCCTCGTACATTGCCGCGAAAATACGCTAACCTCCAGGGCAGGTAACTGGGGCGTTAGCGGCCACTAGACAGAAAAATACCGGATCAATAAAGAAAAGGAATTCAATGATTAAAAATAATAAGTGGAGGACAGCTAATTAATTTCGCAAACTCCAAACACTCCACTGGTAGCTCTTCGTCTCAGCAACCTTGCAAGCAGCAACGCGCGAACAAACGGCGTGATCTGAATATAGTGGAGGTTTCACTACTGGGTTAATGTTCACTCAACTCAAACGTCGTGGGTCTGGTGGACAACGAGGTTGTCGCCCTGGCAACTGCAGCCCCTCGCTCCTGCAGTGCCTGCGTGCCGCCAGCGGTCCCGGCACGTCTCTGCGCTGCTGGACCTCACTGCTGCTCCGTCCCAACCGAACTGCCAACACTCTCTGACCTGGGAACACTTGATGACCTTCCAAAGATAATTCACATTACTAGATACCGATAAACGCTGCTGCTGCTACTCATGGACAGACAACGTTAGCAAATGTAGTGGCGCCAGTAAACACAAGAAGGAAATGAGACACCCTATTAAACGATGCCAACCTACCAACGGCACCAACGTGAGGTGCAACATGGCTCATTGTGGTTGATGTGTGTTTCCTTTCGAGACATCGAAATTAAACACATAAACAGTTTGTACACTCACGCTCATAAATTAAGGATAATGCTGATACATGGAGAAACAACGCTCTGGTGGGCGGTTCGCCGGGTTTAAATCACCTCAGTGTATGTCCTTGCAGTGCATTTGACCTGCGGTCGTTGCATGATTGCGCTCGCAGCAGTCGACACAGTCCACATACACAGAGGTGTGTTGGTGCATGTCAGAGTACGGTGCAGGGAGTAAGTGTGCAGACATTTTCAGTCGTGCTAATGGAGACTGTGTGTTGAAAATGGCTCAAGGAACACATATTGCACATATTGATGAGGCTATGATGTGTTGAATACTAGGGCGACTGGAGGCTGGTCAAATACAGCAGGTCGTAGCACGGGCCCTCTGTGTGCCACAAATTGTGATCTCA
Source organism: Schistocerca serialis cubense (assembly GCF_023864345.2). Taxonomy (NCBI): domain Eukaryota; kingdom Metazoa; phylum Arthropoda; class Insecta; order Orthoptera; family Acrididae; genus Schistocerca; species Schistocerca serialis. The sequence continues at coordinate 214,444,892 of NC_064647.1, read as the reverse complement.
AGATTATGGCAACGATTCCAGCAGACAGGAAACGTCTCCAGGCGCTACAGTACGGGACGTCCACAGTGTACAACACCACAAGTAGACCGATATCTCACCATCAGTGCCCGCAGACGGCCACAGAGTACTTTAGGTAGCCTTGCTCGGGACCTTACCGTAGCCACTGGAACACTTGTCTCCAGACGTACAGTCTACAGATGACTTAACAGACATGATTTATTCGCCCGGAGACTTACAGGGTGCATTCCACTGACCCATGGTCACAGGAGAGCCCGTAAAGCCTGGTGTCAAGAAAACAGTACATGGTCAATGGAACAGTGGTCCCAGGTTATGATCACGGACGTGTCCACGTGTAGTCTGAACAGTGATTCTCTCCATGTTTTGATCTGGACTGAATCAGGACCCAACCTCTTAATGTACATGAAAGGGACCTGCGCGGAGGTCGTGGTTCTATTGTGTTGCGTGGCATCATGATTGGTACACATACACCCCAGCATGTCTTTGACATAGGAACTGCAACAGGTCAGGTATATTGGGATGTCACCAGTATGTCCACCTTTTCAGAGTTGCAATGGGTCCCACATTCCTCCTGATGGATTATAATGCACGGCCCCACCGACTTGCCATCGTGGAGGAGTACCTTGAAACAGAAGATATCAGGCGAATGGAGTGACCTGCCTGTTCTCCAGATCTAAACCCCATCGGGCACGTCTGGGATGCTCTCGGTCGACGTATCGCTACACGTCTTCAAACCCCGATGACATTTCAGGATCTCCGACAGGCACTGGTGAAAGAATGGGGAGTTATACCACAGCAGCTGCTCGACCACCTGATCGAGAGTGTGCCAACCCGTTGTGTGGCTTGTGTACGTGTGCATGGTGAAAACATCCCACGTTGATGATGGGGCACATGTGCAGGAAACAGTGGCCCATTTTGTAGCACATATGTTTCGGGACGGTTTTCTCAACTTATCACCAATACCGTGGACTTACAGATCTGGGTCGTGTGTGTTCCCTATGTTCCTATGCTATTAGTCCCAGTTTTGCGTAGTGCCACGTTGTGTGACACCATATTCTGCAATTATCCTTAATTTATGAGTGTGAGTGTAGTTTCCATACACTTCTTTACTACAAACAAATGTTGTTAATGAAACCAACAGTAACAACTGTTATAATAAAAGACACCTGCCCTACAGAACCAGGAGCAGTTCTCAGATTAGAACATTAATGCTTTTAAGTGCGATGGACACAGATTTCTCAAAATTTGCTGATGCTGTTTTCACTAGTTAAAACAATTTTCATAAAATCACCATTAATCAAATTTAACTGACATGGATTTGACACAGGAGATACTAGATACAGGAGATTCACGGACCAAAAGGTAAAGTACAACTATACTCAACTTTGAGCCACAATTAAACTTCCAGAAAACCACAACGCTTCATGGATAAATGGAACTACAGGACACTAACAACGTAACTATAGACACCGATCCAGGTCCTTAAATTTCCCTCTTACACCGTGATAACCCGATCGGCGTTTGCTCAATTCGACCACTACAAGTTTTCTGAAACATAAACACATCAGCGGCAGACAATATTCTGGCTCATCAGATACACAATACATATCTGCCCAACTGGTTATAAATAAATCTCTAATTATACACGGCACAAATGAACCCAAGCAAAAGTAGCCTATGTGACCACTTATCCAGTAGCGGCTCTTAAAATTTGATTAGCCAATTCTCTAGACAAACAAAATAATAACATAGAAAAAGGAAAAAGGTTCAAAAATCGTTCAAATGGCTCTGAGCACTATGGGACTTAACTTCTGAGGTCATCAGACCCCTGGAAATTAGAACTAATTAAACCTAACTAACCTAAGGACATCACACACATCTATGCCCGAGGCAGGATTCGAACCTGCGACCGTAGCGGTCTCGCAGTTCCAGACTGTAGCGCCTAGAACCGCTCGGCCAGCCCATCCGCCAAGGATAGCACTCCCTTAAATACCACTAATATATCAGGCGGCCAGATCAAATAGAGTAACAAGTAAATGAAACAATCAAGACCGTTTTCAGTTCACTCGTGTATTCAATTAACATGAACAGAATCCACCAAGGAAACATTCGACGTCTCAAGTTCATTAACTTTTAGTAACATGTAACAGACGCGAAAGAAACCTGTCCTTCAAATCTCAAGGAAATCCCAATCACCTTCTGCAACAGATCTGCATTCAAACGGCGAAACACGCCGCAGCAGCTGCCCAGGCTCCTCCGTCGTACCGACTCGGCCACTCGCCAGCTCCACACGTCACCGTCGCTCACACAGCTGATACCCTAACGTAAGCCCCGGAAGAGCGCGATTCGGAGTTAAATAGCCATCTACCAAACATGTGAAGAAGACAAGCAGGCATCGAAAATCGACACCCAACGATCGGGATGACTATCGATGGAGACTGGCGCCAGCAGCGCACCAACTCGACCTCCACACCATAAAGATGAACGGGGGGGAGGGGGAGGGGCAGGCAAGAAAACGGTTGAATAGACTAGAGGAAGTGCCCCGGTCCCCGAGATTAACCTGACTCAGGTGGACCCGAGATTTACGACCAGATACGAGGTCCTTGACCTCAACATTGACGGGACTCAGAATCTTCACGATCCAGCAAGAACCTTCGAATTTTGGCCAAGTTTCCCCTTAAAACCGTACCCTGTATTACCGACGACATCCCTCACAAACACCACATCACCAGTCTTCCCATGAAAGGGGCGTCTACCCTTGCGTACCGAGCTGCTTCACGGTGTGCAAGGTCGATGTTATGCTTGGCCCGTTGCCAATTCTCACGCAACCCAGCAGGGATCACCTGAAGCGGGAGAAGGTCTTTCATCTCCCACAAATTAGAGATAGGGGAGTTCGGAATGTCAGCAAACAACAATCGATGGATACAGTGCCAGTAGACTCGTGTCTGGCAGAACTACACTACTGGCCATTAAAACTGCTACACCAAGAAGCAACGCAGACGATAAACGGGTATTCATTGGACAAATACATTATACTAGAACTGACATGTGATTACATTTTCACGCAATTTGGGTGCATACATCCTGAGAAGTCAGTACCCAGAACAACCACCTCTGGCCGTAATAACGGCCTTGATACGCCTGGGCATTGAGTCAAACAGAGCTTGGATGGTGTGTACAGGTACAGCTGCCCATGCAGATTCAACACGATACCACTGTTCGTCAAGAGCAGTGACTCGCGTATTGTGACGAGCCATTTGCTCGGCCACCACTGACCAGACGTTTTCAGTTGGTGAGAGGTCTGGAGAATGTGCTGGCCAGGGCAGCAGTCAACATTTTCTGTATCCAGAAAGGCCCGTACAGGAACTGCAACATGCAGTCGCGCATTATCCTCCTAAATTGTAGGGTATCGCAGGGATCGAATGAAGGGTAGAGCCACGGGTCGTAACACATCTGAAATGTAACGTCCACTGTTCAAAGTTCCGTCAATGCGAAAAAGAGGTGCCCGAGACGCGTAACCAATGGCACCCCATACCATCACGCCGGGTGTTACGCCAGTATGGCGATGACGAATACACGCTTCCAATGTGCGTTCACAGCGATGTCGCCAAGCACGGATGCGGACATCGTGATGTTGTAAACAGAACCTGGATTCATCCGAAAAAAAGACGTTTTGTTATTCGTGTACCCAGGTTCAGCGTTGAGTAGACCATCGCAGGCACTCCTGTCTGTGATGCAGCGCCAAGGGTAACCGCAGCCACGGTCTCCGAGCTGATAGTCCGTGCTGCTGCAAACGTCGTCGAACTGTTCGCGCAGATGGTTTTGTGGTGCAAACGTCCGCATCTGTTGACCCAGTGATCGAGAAATGGCTGCACGATCCGCTACAGCCATACGAATAAGATGCATGTCATCTCGACTGCTATTGATACGAGGCCAATTCTCACGCAACCCAGCAGGGATCACCTGAAGCGGGAGAAGGTCTTTCATCTCCCACGAATTAGAGATAGGGGAGTTCCATATAACCCTCATGAACCCACCGATTCCATATTCTGCGTACAGTCATTGGATCTCGACCAACACGAGCAGCAATGTCGCGATACGATAAACCGCAATCGCGATAGGCTACAATCCGACCTTTATCAAAGCCGGAAACGTCATGGTACGCATTTCTCCTCCTTACAGGAGGCATCGCAACAACGTTTCACCAGGCAACGCCGGTCAACTTCTGTTTGTGTGTGAGAAATGGTTTGGAAACTTTCCTCATGTCAGTACGTTGTATGTGTCGCCATCGGCGCCAACCTTATGTGGATGCTGTGAGAACCGAATCATTTTTACATATCACAGCATCTTGTTCCTGTCGGTTAAATTTCGCGTCTGTAGCATGTCATCATCGTGGTGTAACAATTTAAATGGCCAGTAGCGTAATTACCTAATTGAGGCAAGGTAAAGTAGTGTTCCAGCGAGTAGGTGTGCGGGAATGGTAAATACAGAGAGCGGCCTTCAAATTGTGGTTGACGCGTTCCGCGAAAGAAGCCTTGGGATAAAAGGGAGTGGTAGTGATATGCTTAACTCCGTTAGTAAATCAGAAACCCTTGAAGATCTTAGACAAGAATGTGCCAGCATTATCACTCACGAAACTCTTCGGAGGATCAAATCAGGAAACGATCCGGGACAGCTGCTGTACCGTAATCTCGGTCGTTATGCTTCGGGTTGGCAAGAGCCAAGTAAAGCGGGAATTGGTGTCGACAGCTACCAGTATGTACCTATTTCCCCTCTTGGTACGGGGTAGTGGTCAGATTAATCGATAAAAGTGGGGTCAGCCCTAACAGACTGTAGTAGGCCCTTGCGCTGACCCACATCGGGCTTAGCGCGCTTACACTGGATACAGCTACCCACAAATCGCCTAACATCGCGATACAAGTTGGGCCAAAACATGTGTTCACTAACTCGGTTGAAGGTCTTATAGAACCCCAAATGTCCACCCACTGCCGAATCATAAAAATATGTGAGGACCATGCTAAGTCCTGTGGAATACACACCTTGAGCATCATTGTCTCAACTTTTACACAAGAGGCCCCTGCGACACAATAGCCAGATTGACCGTGCCATCTGCCACCTGCTGCCGTATTGCTGAGCTGGTTTGCCGGCTATGTCGCAGAAGAGCCCGAGTGTCTCGGAGAGACGTTGCGTTCGCCTTCCCCGGACTCTCCCTCGAGCATACGACTAAGGGCGTCCGCCAGTCATTATCACTGCCCCTAATAAGCCACACCTGAAAACGGAACCCAGAAATGCGGACGGCCCAGCGTGCGATACGACCCGTCTTGCGGGGGCGGCCCAACACCCAGCTGAGGGCTTCATTGTCTGTTTCCAAAATGAAGGAGGAAGCGTGCTAGGCCCATAACCCAAAGGTCAGTGGATCGTAACCACGCTCTGCCGCCACTGATGTGTGTTTCCTTTCGACACATCGACACATCGAAATTAAACACATAACCAGTTTGTAGTTGCCATAGACTTTTTTATTACAAACATATGATGTTAATGAAACCAACAGTAACAGCGATTTTAATAAAGGGACCTGCCACACAAAAGCAGCATCAGGACTCAGATTAGAACATCAATGCTTTTAAGTGTGATAGACACAGGTCTCTCAAAATTTACTCAACCAATTTTCACTAATTGAAACAATGTTCATAATACCACCATTAATCAAATTTAACTGACATAACTCAATGCTTCATGACTTATATGGAATCTGGCTTTCACGTAACTCATATCAAATTCTAAAACTGCTTCCAACAAGACAGAACAACGATTATAATAAAAGGCAGGCATCTAAAATCGACTCACAACGATCGGGATGATAATCGATGGAGACTGGCGCCAGCAGCGCATCAGCTCAGTGATGTTTCAAACAAATACACTACTTCCTTATCATAGTTATGCTATTGCAGTGTTCACTGTAGGAAGTTGTGTCGAAATTCGCTTCGGAGAATACTGTCTTTCAGAAATGATTACGAAAATGAGTATCAATACCCATTAATTGCAATTCTGAGAACTAAAACTCAATCAGATGCTTGTTATTAAACTTTTTTTGCCACATTTCGATTTTGATACACCATCGAGAAATAAACGTCAGCAATCTGTACTGCTCCATCATGGCACCTTGATCGGTGCTGGGCGCTAAATGTTTAAATTGTTTTATATAAGGTCCCAATATTTGACTACTAAATTATAAATCCATAATATTCGTCATTTTATGACTACGGCTATTTTCTCCCATTTCTGGGTTTCTAAGTTCATTATGTTTATACATGCCATTGCATTCATTTCTTCAGTTGTTCGGGGTCAGAGCCTAATAAAATGGACGTTGCCGCAGCGCCTCTGGTTTCTTCACTGTTCAAGGCCTTAGATTATATAGCTCACGGCCAGCAACCAAACTATCTAACTCCAGACAACTTATGAGGCCAGTACAGATCAGGTTTCCGTAAACATCGCAACACATCTGCTATAATAGAGGTAAGTGATTACTTGAGGCTTGTCGCGGATGGACAAGAGGCGACCATCACGTGCTTCTTAGGTATCATCTGAGCCTACAACACTGTCGACTTCTACATCTTGTTTGCCAAACTTAGCAGTTAAAGAATGAGATTTTCACTCTGCAGCGGTGTGTGCGCTGATATGAAACTTCCTGGCAGATTAAAACTGTGTGCCCGACCGAGACTCGAACTCGGGACCTTTATCAGTTAAAGTTTGTCTCCAACTGAAATCCAGGGTGATTTCCCCCGTATCTTACGCCAGCAATTCGTCGTGTCCGGCACAATAAGGTTACAATGGAGGAAGGTAGTACCAGGTTTCCGCCAGGGTACGATAATTGATCTAATAATCTTTTCATTTTACGTCAGTGACCAGTCATCAATTTTGGCCTACTGCAAATACCACATGTATGCTGATCATCTCCAGTTGTAAGGGCAAAACCGATAGATTCAATATTGACCTGTGTGCACTATCAAAAATGGGCACAGAATAAAGCTCAACATGTTCAAAACTCAAGCGGAGTTGGATGGTCATTCTACGCTCATCAGTCTAAAATATCAGTAACTCCTACTAGAATGTTGCTGAATTCCGCCTGTACTGCCGGCAACCCGTAAAGCAAAGCAACGTCGCGGGTTGCCTAAATGCCACGCAACTGCTCTGCACCAAGGAACAGTTTTGCAGCAGCTCCACTAGGCGGGTTTACGGACCGGGAGGGGGCGAGACCAGTATGCACCCGTGACTCACGTGACCTAACATAGTTCCTGCGGTATCCTGCCGTGCGACATTATCTAGTTCAGTGCACCAACATGCAAAGTTAGTTCACGCCGAGCCAGAGCTACAGACCGCCATTCGCTCCACTTCGACGCCGCTGCCCATTGCTGACCATCTGCCTCCTGACGGACACAGCCGGCCTCTGCAGCTTACTGTCATCCAGTCTCCGTGGATGGATTGCTTAACCGAGTTCACAAACTTTGGGAGAAAATTGTATTCTGTTTTTAAAACGATCTATATCAATGTGCACCTACCAAAAGTACATTCTTGTGGAACTTGGTTTGCTTGGTTTGTAATTATTAGTTTGTGCAAAACTCGACCAACTACGAGAGTACTTGAACAATGGCTTTCAGCCTGTCAGCCATTTTTGGTACCGGGGTTGCGTAGACAAGAGCTTTCAAATGCCCCCATAAATGAAAGTCAAGAGGGTTGAGGTCAGGAGAGCGTGGAGGCCATGGAATTGGTATGCCTCTACCAATCCAGCGGTCACTGAATCTGTTGTTGAGAAGCGTACGAACACTTCGACTGAAATGTGCAGGAGCTCCATCGTGCATGAACCACATGTTGTGTCGTACTTGTAAAGGCACATGTTCTAGCAGCACAGGTAGAGTATCCCGTATGAAATCATGATAACGTGCTCCACTGAGCGTAGGTGGAAGAACATGGGGCCCAATCAAGAAATCACCAACAATGCCTGCCCAAACGTTCACAGAAAATCTGTGTTAATGTCGTGATTGCACAATTGCGTGCGGATTCTCGTCAGCCCACACATGTTGATTGTGAAAATTTACAATTTGATCACGTTGGAAACTAAAATGAGCTCTAACATGGAAATTAAGCGTTTCCGGACACATGTCCAGATATCATCTTTTCTTTATTTGTGTGTGAGGAATGTTTCCTTAAAGTTTGGCCGTACCCTGTATATACAGCGTGATAATTATTTAAACCGACAAGCTATAGGAGACTGCAGCGTATATCAAAAATGTTCAAATGTGTGTGAAATCTTATGGGACTTACCTGCTAAGGTCATCAGCCCCTAAGCTTACACACTACTTAACCTAAAGCATCCTAAGGACAAACACACACACCCATGCCCGAGGGAGGACTCGAATCTCGGCTGGGACCAGCCGCACAGTCCATGACTGCAGCTTCTTAGACCACCCGGCTAATCCCGCGCGGCTCAGAGGATATCAAAACAACCACTTTTCTCTAATGTCATAACTGTCAGACCGTATAATGTACAGCGGTAAAGGGCGTAATCTCTCTCAGCACTCGGGCAATTGTTCGTAAAGTGGGGATGAATCAGACAGTGTAAGAAATGTCCTTCATTATTTTCCAAGGAACCATGATTGTGGAAAATTTGTGACTTCAGTTCCACCTAGGGCTGATTCTTTGCGTACCAATTTTAATCCTAAACGAGAAAAATATCAACTTTTCTCCGTCATCAAAGATCTAGCAGTAAAAATAAGTGAAAATCTAAATTGGGCAGCAGTGTGCAAAAGACATCAGCACCTCTCCATGTCCTACAAAAATGCAAAGAGCTCTTCCCCCTTGAGCTGAAATAGAAACGTGTACAAACACTTAAAATTCCAGTTACAGATCACGGAGTTGTTAATCTGACGGTCTAAGGTCTTTCTCTGGAGAGCTCAAGGCCCCTGGAACCTGTCCAGTGTTTACTCTCCTTACAGCAGGCGAGGGGTCGTTTGGCATTTACCGGCCTCATGTGTGGCTTATGAGCAGTCGCTCGACCATGAAATCCAAGTTTTCTCACCTCCCGCCTAACTGTCATATTACTTCACTATCACATCGGAAACAGTAGACCTAGGGATGTTTGGGAGTGTGGAACTCTCTCGTACAGACGAATGACACCGAATCACCTGACAACGTTCGAAGTCTGTGAGTTCTGCAGAGTGGCTCATTCTGCTCTCTCACGAAGTGTAATGACCAGTGACGTCGCTGATATGGAGTACTTGGCAGTGGGTGGCAGCACAACGTACCTAATACGAAAAACGTATGTTTTTGGTGTCTCTTTTGATGACACAGTGTAACTCAGCGCAATAACGTTATTATACGAAAACAATGTGTTGTCTCTGATTGTAACATTGCAGCATCACAGCCATACATTAGTCGCATGAAGGTGACATTTTTCGACTTGATCTGTATTAAGCTTGTCGCATGAAGGTGACATTTTTCGACTTGGTCTCTACTAAGGGGCTCCGGAACGCCCTATACTTGCAATGTTAAAATAACGCTTATAAATTACATCTTTCCTCACAAAGTATTTGAGGTAGGAAGTTGAACTTTTCACAGTTTATTTGTTGGAATATGGGCTACAACTTAACACAGGGATTTTACAAAATTTTAGTTCAGTTATTAAAGATGATTTTTTTTCAATTGTAATGAAAATTCACAACATTTTTTGCAATTTTTTATTTATATATTCAAAAATATACAGTTTTTTGGAAAAAGGCTGTGTTAAATTATGCAGAAGGTACTGTGTAACATTTACTGAAAGTTTGAAACAAATATCGTTTGGAGGATCCTTATAAAACATGTAATTAGTATGAGAAAATAAAAGTTTTGGGAATCGAGCGACAAAGATTGGATTAACTTTTTAGTGCATTCCAGGTCCATAGGATGGATTATCTTCATCCTCTGCAAACTACTCCTCCAGCTTCCTCTTGTTCCTACTCCTGTTTACTCTTGCTTGTATTTCTAGACTCTTTACAGCTCTGTCTGCAGCCCGAAGGCGTTCCTTGTCTAAAGCAAGCATCGCTCGTTGTTGTGTGCGTAGATTTTGCTACCATTTTCTTTATTTGCAGTTACTGCAACACTGTTCCAAAAGGTGGTCATGTATGAACACTTATCACATTTCAGTTGTATTTCACTAGCAAGTCCTACGTGCTTTATTATGGGGAGTTCCAGACCAACTTCACTACAATGAATACATCTTACACAGTTTGAAAAAATTGCTTTGAGAACCGACATATCAAATATTTCATTCACATCCGATTCGCCATAAAACATTCATAGTTTTCACTCATTGAACCAAGCTTCTTCTGTGAAGTATTTTCTTTTCCACTTTGACTGCTATGGGCAGGTGTACTTGAGAGGTTAGGTTCACTCACTTGGTTATCGTCTTTATTGTTTACAGTAATAACACGTACCTTTGGCTTTCCAACATTTCTCCTTTTCTTAAAAGCCTTCAGAGGATTTCTAATAACTTTACTTTTGCTCATTATTATACTTCAACAAAACAGAGACTCAAGAAACAGAATTAATTACGAATATTTTCGAGATAACGACAGAGTAAATAAACATGAAACAATCGACAATCACACCAGCAATATATATTGAACCATCACAGGTTAGCCACAACACATACTTTATCTCACATCACTAAAATGTACCTGATGAACACGGACGTTAATAATAACACCATTTGACAGCAGTTTAACAGCGCCACAGTGGGTCACGCCCATGTAGAACACATTTCAAAAAAAATTTAAAAATAGTTGTAGTCTTCGGAATTGAATAAATTATATATCTATTAAAAGGTAATAGTCTGCAGATTCAGAAAACGCAAAAAAGTAAAAATTGAACTTTTCATGATTTTGAGCCTTTCCGGAGCCCTTAAGCTTGTCGCATGAAGGTGACATTTTTCGACTTGGTCTGTATTAAGCTTGCCGCATGAAATATTAGTCCCATTTGAACGAGAGAGGTGGCGCAGTGGTTAGCACACAGGACTCGCATTCGGGAGGACGAGGGTTCAAACAGTGTCCGGCCGTACTGTTTTAGGTCTTTCGTGATTTCCCTAAATCTTTTCACAAAAACACCGGTATGGTTCCTTTGAAAGGGCATGGCAGATTTCCTTCCCCATACTTCCTTAACCCGACTTTGTGCTCCGTCTCTAATGACCTCGTAGTCGACGGGACGTTAAACACTAATCTCCACCGTCCCCTCTCTGGTCACAGTTGTTGGAATAGCAGGCCCTGACCTTCCATCCGTTCTCACAAAAAGTTCTTTGTGTAGTCTCAAGGAATACGTTTCTGGCAATACAGATGGCCAATCGAAATTAGAAAGAGTTCCTGAGCTTCCGTCATACCAGATATTTATGCGTGGAATACTGTGTAATATAGCTGGAAACCTAATTGCAAGGCGGTAGTCACCATAACATACCGTAAGCTATCTATCAATCAACAGCTATCCCAGTTTATAAGTACATCTTGTTGCGGTATTGCTGTCCCCTAATTTGTGATTTTTTTTTCCCTGCGGTCCAGTAGACTGAAGTTCCATCGTCAACGACGATCCACATTTCTTGACGTCAAGTAGTGATGTGAGTTCACTTTCCTTATTTGTTAAGCTTTTTGGGTTAACTTATAAAGCCGGCCGAAGTAGCCGTGCGGTTAAAAGCGCTGCAGTCTGGAACCGCAAGACCGCTACGGTCGCAGGTTCGAATCCTGCCTCGGGCATGGATGTTTGTGATGTCCCTAGGTTTAACTAGTTCTAAGTTCTAGGGGACTAATGACCTCAGCAGTTGAGTCCCATAGTGCTCAGAGCCATTTGAACCATTTTAACTTATAAAGGCCTTTACGTTGTCCATAAGACTGTCTGTCCTTATGTTCTTATACGATACACTGAGTGTCTCAAGTCGTCTGTTATGTAACTTCGTCGATCGCTTCCTGACTGCGTCATTAAATAATGACTCCTTATCGAGTTGGCTTTGTAATTCAACTATTCTGGTGCAACGGTTGGCCTCCAATATCCATCCAAGTGTCATTTTCGTGCTACTTGGAGGCAATTTATCTGTGTTTTTATAATTAATACCCGAAACATAACTCCCGTACAACATTTTTGAAAGGCCAGTGGCTTTATGCTGTCGCGATTTGACTTTGGCGCTTAGGTCCGAGATTTTAAAAAATGGGGAAAACTATCTTAGCTATTCAAGTGAGTGGCTTTGTTTCTTAGATTTTCTGTATGTTTCTGGAGGAAGAATTGTTTCTCCACAGTAGCCCCTAATTATGTCGCTTTGCCGGCCGCGGTAGTCTCGCGGTTCTAGGCGCTCAGTCCGGAACCGCGCGACTGCTACGGTCGCAGGTTCGAATCCTGCCTCGGGCATAGATGTGTGTGATGTCCTTAGGTTAGTTAGGTTTAAGTAGATCTAAGTTCTAGGGGACTGATGACCAGAGATGTTAAGTCCCATAGTGCTCAGATCCCTTTGAACCATATGTCGCTTTAGTACTACATGGAATGTCTTGTCCATTCAGTCTCAGTGTAACAGGCAATGCGGGCGCTTTCTACTGAAGTATATGGCAGTCGTCTTAGCCGGGTTTAACTGCAATTTGTCTTCTTGCACTATGTCGCTGAAGCGTCGAGGTGTTCTTGCAGTCGTCTGATGTGTCTTCCGCTGGTAAAGTAGGCCGTATCCTCAGCAAACTGTTCTATTAGCGTTCCAACGACTGTTGGCATATCTTTGACATGAATATTGGATAACAGAGATGAGAGAACCCATTCTTGGGGCAGCCCCACTGTTGCTGGAAGCGTGTCGGATGACTGACCATGATTGCTGAAATAATTTTTCTATCTGTAAGATAACCAGCAATGAGTTTCATGTAACACGTTAATATTAACCTTCGTTCTATCAGTTTGCGTTTTTTGGGCGTATGCATGTCTAGAAAAACTGCAGCTGTGTCATTGGTTACGCTAACTTTCATTGTAACATGTTCTGTTAGTCATAATAATTATAGCTCCGCTGAAAATTTCCTTTGGAAACTCTACTGGTCTTCCCGAATTGTACTATCAGCCTTTGAGGTTCAAAGATACGGGCGTAGATAAATCTTTCCAATGATCTTCTCATTCCGATGAGGAGGCTAATAGGTCGGTAATTTGTAGCTATTGTTACATCCTTCAGTGGCTTTGGGATAGACACTATCTGAGCGAGTTTCCAGGATTTCGGAAAATATTTTTTCTGGAAGCAACCGTTGTAGATCTTGGTTAACAGGACGAGTAGTTTTGTTTGCACGTTCCTCAAGTGTAGGTTTCTTATATTGCCAATGCCTGGTGCCTTACTCATCTATAGTTTCTTGATTACCGTTGCTTATATTGTCAATGCCTGGTGCCTTACTCATCTGTAGTTTCATGATTACCGTTGCTTAGATTGTCAATGCCTGGTGCCTTACTCATGTGTGGTTTCTTGATTACCGTTGCTTAGATTGTTAATGCCTGGTGCCTTACTCATCTGTAGTTTCTTGATTACCGTTGCTTATATTGTCAATGCCTGGTGCCTTACTCATCTTTAGGTTCTTGATTACCGTTGCTTAGATTGTCAATGCCTGGTGCCTTACTCATCTATAGTTTCTTGATTACCGTTGCTTATATTGTCAATGCCTGGTGCCTTACTCATCTGTAGTTTCTTGATTACCGTTGCTTATATTGTCAATGCCTGGTGCCTTACTCATCTGTAGTTTCTTGATTACCGTTGCTTATATTGTCACTGATTGGTGCCTTACTCATCTGTAGTTTCTTGATTACCGTTGTTTATATTGTCAATGCCTGGTGCCTTACTCATCAATAGTTTCTTGATTACCGTTGTTTATATTGTCAATGCCTGGTGCCTTACTCACCTGTAGTTTCTTGATTACCGTTGCTTATATTGTCAATGCCTGGTGCCTTACTCATCTATAGTTTCTTGATTACCGTTGCTTATATTGTCAATGCCTGGTGCCTTACTCATCTGTAGTTTCTTGATTGCCGTTGCTTATATTGTCAATGCCTGGTGCCTTACTCATCTATAGTTTCTTGATTACCGTTGCTTATATTGTCAATGCCTGGTGCCTTACTCATCTGTAGTTTCTTGATTACCGTTGCTTAGATTGTCAATGCCTGGTGCCTTACTCATGTGTGGTTTCTTGATTACCGTTGCTTAGATTGTCAATGCCTGGTGCCTTACTCATCCGTAGTTTCTTGATTACCGTTGCTTATATTGTCAATGCCTGGTGCCTTACTCATCTTTAGTTTCTTGATTACCGTTGCTTATATTGTCAATGCCTGGTGCCTTACTCATCTGTAGTTTCTTGATTACCGTTGCTTATATTGTCACTGATTGGTGCCTTACTCATCTGTAGTTTCTTGATTACCGTTGCTTATATTGTCAATGCCTGGTGCCTTACTCATCTTTAGTTTCTTGATTACCGTTGCTTATATTGTCAATGCCTGGTGCCTTACTCATCTGTAGTTTCTTGATTACCGTTGCTTATATTGTCACTGATTGGTGCCTTACTCATCTGTAGTTTCTTGATTACCGTTGTTTACATTGTCAATGCCTGGTGCCTTACTCATCTATAGTTTCTTGATTACCGTTCCTTATATTGTCAATGCCTGGTGCCTTACTCATCTGTAGTTTCTTGAATACCGTTGCTTAGATTGTCAATGCCTGGTGCCTTACTCATCTGTGGTTTCTTAATTACCGTTGCTTAGATTGTCAATGCCTAGTGCCTTACTCATCTGTAGTTTCTTCATTACCGTTGCTTAGATTGTCAATGCCTGGTGCCTTACTCATCTGTGGTTTCTTGATTACCGTTCTTACCTCACTTGTTGTAGTGAGTCTTGATGGCGATCTGTCGTCTGTTGTCATAAACCGGTTCATAAGTTCGTATATTCTCACTCTCTCTGGGCTACATTTAATGGTTCCCTCAGTAACGGTGTCTGCTGTTAGAAATGTTGTTGCAAATGTTTCCACTTCGGGCACTTGGTCTACGGTTAGTCCCTCTAGGGTTTGTATTGATTTTCTTGGAGTTGGGTTGGTTCCTATAAATTTAGTTTCTGTTAATCTTTCCACATGCCACTCCAATAATCTTCGTCTGAGTCACCGATCAAGCCTGTGCATCTGTCGGCGATAGACTGGGTTTCTACGAGTGGCGTAAGTGGTTTGTTAGTCGGATGTTCCGAAACACACGTCATAGAGGACCACCCATGCGCCTTCCATAATTTTCGTTTTATATAGCGCACCACATAGTCGATCTGAGCAGGTTCCTGGACCTCCAGTGTGAGGTCGATGTTGTTGTTGAGTTATCTTTTAGATTGTGCCCAGTTATTTTCTTTGTGTATTCTTCGGCGATGTGGATAATTCGTCCTCGTAACTGTTGACAGAGCAGGATACTGGTTCGATGATAAATCCTGTATAATCACCAGTTGATGGTCGATTCAGAGCCCTTTGGTGATCAGAATAGCTAACATATCTAGGTGTTTGTGGCTAGGAGATGGAGTATGAATTGGTGCGAGTGGGCTCCAAATCGTCAAGTCTAATCCCTGTACCAGGCGATGAAGATTCAGGCCTCTCGGTTTCGTAACTCTTGAGTGCCAGTTGGGTGCTAGGCGTTCCAGTCACCCCCGATTACCGGCATTCCATGTGGCGCCAAGACGTTTCTTAAGTTGTATTCGATTAGTTGGTCCGCTGGGCGGGGGTACATTGCAACTAAAAGTGTGATTTCTCTTAGGTCAGTGCAAACAGTAACTGCTGTCGCCTCTAGTTCCTGTAGTTGTGGTGCGTCTGCTTCTCGATGGGTTATGGTGCGGCGGAGGTAGATACATGTGCCGCCACCTCATCGTTCTTACCTAACTCTACGATATTCCACCATATTCTGAAGCTTTCAGTCGGTCGGAGGTGAGTCTCAGATAGAAGTACGATGTCAAAATGGCTCTAAGCAATATGAGACAGCTGAGGTCATAAGACCCCTAAACTTAGAACTACTTAAACCTAACTAACCTAAAGACATCACACACATCCATGCACGAGGCGGGATTCGAACCTGCGACCGCAGCAGCAGCGCGATTCCAGACTGAACCGCCTAGAACCGCTCGGCCACAACGACCTGCAGTACGATGTCAGTTTTATATCGTGCTATGCAGTCCTGTAATTGATTCTTTTGTGGCCAACACCTGTAGCGTTCCGTATACAAATTCGAAGGTCCTGTATTTGTGTGTCCATCATATCAGTCTGACTCTTCGAGTTTCGCTAGGGTTTCTGCTAAGCTTACGGTTCTTGACGGCTTGTCTTTTGCTGCCAGCATTATTTTCCCAGCGAGGACAGGTTTGTGTAGAAAATTTTGACTTCTTAGGAATTTTAAGACCGTAGTAACTTCGTTAAGTGCTGCATCGCAGTTTTTATCTGTGAGCATCCGTGTTGATCTGATGTTGCCTCGTTCTCCTTGAACCGTTGTGTGGATCGGACTGTAGCACAGGTCATTATAAATAAATATTCATCAGGCCAACGATAGAAGACTAAGTGGTAATTTTTTCCTCATCTGTTGCCTTACGTGCGTTTCTGGCTGGGCTGATGGTGGGGGTAACTGAGTTCCAGACTTAATGCCGTCGGATATCACCACTTTGACGTCGGTAGCTGTGGGTTGAAACGCACTTTGTGGTTTTGCGGTATTAGACTCAGGTGTTCGGAACTTTTTCAGAGCTTTTTGGAACTCGCAACATCCTTTTCAGGTAGCTTTGTGTTCGCTGTGGGGGCCAGCACAGATAGGGGATGTGTCTGGTCGTTGGCCGCATTCGGTGCTTGCGTGCATCTTTCCATATTTAACACATCTTGCAGGAAACCAAGAGTAATTGATAGTATGGGTCCAGCGTTGTTAGCGTTTACATTGTGAAGGTTCATTTCGTGATCGATAAGCTTCCACTCGCACTTTTGTAGAAAATACGTAGCACACACCGTAAATAGTACTGGACTTTTCTCCTTGCGGTAGTGCGACAGTATATACCAGTCTTGGGCGGAGTTTATTCTGCTTCTTGCGTTTCTACTGGTGTACGTCGTTAATGGTGAAACCCTGCTCTTTCAAGTTTTATTGAACTTCTTTTTCCGTGTCTGGTAGTGATAGATCCATGTTATTGATATCGTGATATGCATGGAAAGGTCAGTTTTGTTCCCGGCAGAAATAAAACACCTTGTGATAGTCCTAAAGAAGTATCAACGTAAGATTTCACTCCTTCACCTGCATAAGCTGCTCTTAAGCTCCCAGTGTTCAGTACCTTTAGTTCTCTGGATAGTTTTACGTGGTTTGAGCAACTATAAATTACTATGGCTGGGACTTCTAGCTGTTTCTACATCTACATTATACACCGCAAGCCACCTAATGGTGTGTGGCGGAGGGTACTTTCGATACCACTATCTGATCCCTCCAACCCTGTCCCACTAGCGAATAGTGCGTTGGAAGAATGACTGTCGGTAAGCCTCGTGGTCAATACGCGAGATGTATGTGGGGAGATGTATGTTGTCTGACTCCTCCTGAAAAGTGCTGTCCTAAAATTTCAATAGTAAATCTCTCCGTGATGCACAACGTCTCTCTTGTAACGTCTGCCAGTGGAGTTGGTTTAGCATCTCCGTAATGCTCTCTCTCCAGCTAGGCGATCCCGTGACGAAACGTGCCTCTCTTCGTTGTATCTTCTCTATCTCCTCTATCAGTCCTACCTGATAGGGATCCCAGACAGAAGAACCATACTCAAGAATCGGGCGAAAAAGCGCATTATAAGCCACTTCTTTCGTAGATGAGTTACATTTCCTTAAGGTTCTTCAAATGAATCTGAGTCTGCTTTTCCCACTATCTGTTTTATATGGTCATTCCACTGGACGTCGCTTTGGATAGTTACGCCTAGATATTTTACGGCAGACGCTGTCTCCAGCTGTTTGTCAATAGTGTAACTGTACAGTAGTGGATTTCTTTTCCTATGTATGCGCAATATGTTACGTTTACTTACGTTCAGGTTCAACTGCCAGAGTGCGCACCATTAATCAATTCTCTGCAGGTCGTTCCACAAATTCTTACTATCTTCTGGCGTTGCTACTTTGGTATAAACAACTGCATCATCTACGAATACCCTTAAAGACCGTCCAACACTTTCTACTAGATCATTTATATATACTGTGAACAGCAACGGTCCTACCACACTACCCTGTGGTACTCCGAATATTACCTTTACCTTTGTCGATTTAGTTCCGTTAATAGCGGCGTGTTGAATTCTATCTGCGAGAAAGTCTTGAATCCAGTCACAGATCTGCTCCGATACTCCGTAAGCTCGTATTTTTTCCATTAAACGGCAATGCAGGAGGGTGTCAAATGCCTTACTGAAGTCAAGGAACACGGCATCAGGCAGAGCGCCGTTGTCCACTGCGGATAAAGTGTCACTAGAAGCCTTCCTAAGGAACAATCTCCATTCCTTCCGAACTGACTATGCAAATGTAGACGGGATGTGGCTCAAATTCAAAGGTATAGTAGCAACAGCAATTGAGAGATTCATACGTCATAAACTGGTAAGAGATGGAACTGAACCCCCATGGTACACAAAACAGGTCCGAACGCTGTTGCAGAGGCAACGGAAAAAGCACGCGAAGTTCAGAAGAACGCGAAATCCCGAAGATTGCCTAAAATTTACAGACACGCAAAATTTGGCACAGACTACAATGCGAGATGCCTTTAATAGGTTCCACAACGAAACATTGTCTCGAAATTTGGTAGAAAATCCGAAGAAATTCTGGTCGTACGTAAAGTACACAAGCGGCAAGACGCAGTCAATACCTTCGCTGCGCAGTGCCGATGGTACTGTTACCGACGACTGTGCCGCTAAAGAGGAGTTATTGAACGCAGTTTTCCGAAATTCCTTCACCAGGGAAGACGAATGGAACATTCCAGAATTTGAAACACGAACAGCTGCTAGCATGAGTTTCTTAGAAGTAGATACCTTAGGGGTTGCGGAGCAATTCAAATCGCTTGATACGGGCAAGTCTTCAGGTCCAGATTGTATACCGATTAGGTTCCTTTCAGATTACGCTGATACAATAGCTCCCTACTTAGCAATCATATACAACCGCTCACTCACCGATAGATCTGTACCTACAGATTGGAAAATTGCGCAGGTCGCACCAGTGTTTAAGAAGGGTAGTAGGAGTAATCCACCGAACTACAGACCTATATCATTGACGTCGGTTTGCAGTAGGGTTTTGGAGCATATACTGTATTCAGACATTATGAATCACCTCGAAGGGAACGATCTATTGCGGTTCTGGCGCTGCAGTCCGGAATCGCGGGACTGCTACGGTCGCAGGTTCGAACCCTGCCTCGGGCATGGGTGTGTGTGATGTCCTAAGGTTAGTTATGTTTAAGTAGTTCTATGTTCTAGGGGACTTATGACCTAAGATGTTGAGTCCCATAGTGCTCAGAGCCATTTGAACCATTTGGAACGATCTATTGATACGTAACCAGCATGGTTTCAGAAAACATCGTTCTTGTGCAACGCAGCTCGCTCTTTATTCGCACGAAGTAACGACCACTATCGACAGGGGATCTCAAGTTGATTCCGTATATCTAGATTTCCGGAAAGCTTTTGACACCGTTCCTCACAAGCGACTTCTAATCAAGCTGCGGGCCTATGGGGTATCGTCTCAGTTGTGCGACTGGATTTGTGATTTCCTGTCAGGAAGGTCGCAGTTCGTAGTAATAGACGGCAAATCATCGAGTAAAAGTAAAGTGATATCAGGTGTTCCCCAGGCAAGCGTCCTGGGACCTCTGCTGTTACTGATCTATATAAATGGCCTGGGTGACAATCTGAGCAGTTCTCTTAGGTTGTTCGCAGATGATGCTGTAATTTACCGTCTAGTAAGGTCATCCGAAAACCAGTATCAGTTGCAGAGCGATTTAGAAAAGATTGCTGTATGGTGTGGCAGGTGGCAGTTGACGCTAAATAACGAAAAGTGTGAGGTGATCCACATGAGTTCCAAAAGAAATCCGTTGGAATTCGATTACTCGATAAATAGTACAATTCTCAAGGCTGTCAATTCAACTAAGTACCTGGGTGTTAAAATTACGAACAACTTCAGTTGGAAAGACCACATAGATAATCTTATGGGGAAGGCGAGCCAAAGAATGCGCTTCCTTGGCAGGAAACTTATAAGATGCAACAAGTCCACTAAAGTGACAGCTTACACTACACTCGTTCGTCCTCTGTTAGAATATTGCTGCGCGGTGTGTGGATCCTTACCAGGTGGGATTGACGGAGGACATCGAAAGGATGCAAAAAAGGGCAGCTCGTTTTGTATTATCACGTAATAGGGGAGAGAGTGTGGCTGATATGATACGCGAGTTGGGATGGAAGTCATTAAAGCAAAGACGTTTTTCGTCGCGGCGAGATCTATTTAGGAAATTTCAGTCACCAAATTTCTCTTCCGAATGCGAAGATTCCTTCATAGGCAGGAATGATCATCAAAATAAAATAAGAGAAATCAGAGCTCGAACAGAAAGGTTTAGGTGTTCGTTTTTTCCGTGCGCTGTTCGGGAGTGGAATGGTAGAGAGATAGTATGATTGTGGTTCGATGAACCCTCTGCCAAGCACTTGAATGTGAATTGCAGAGTAGTCATGTAGATGTAGATGGGCGATGGCTGAGCAATTGCAGACTGCTGCAATATCCAATATCCATTGGTAATTTACAATTGTTGCTGGGTGGTTTGCTTCAAGGTCAGCGCTTTTTTCCCTTCGGATAGTCTTCTTCTTCTTGGAATTCCTGAACGTGAGCCGCTGTGTTCTTGGGACCACTGCAGTGAAGGCAGAGGTATCTGACGAGGATGAAATTTCAGAAACTCCATCGGTGTCTTCAAGTATTTGTCGTTGAATACTCCGTGTTTCCTCCAGTACTTGCTGGCGTTGATGTCTCTGTTCTGCATATTTCTCCAACCGGTGTTTCAATTCTGTGTCTGGTGTGGACACTGCGTTTAGCTTTGTTTGTTATTTTCATCCGGCAACTGCTGTATATAGTCACCCAGTGCTGCGTCAATCTGAGCGTCCGGGGCGCGGGCCATGTCTTCATCAGACAAATGTATAAACCTGCAATCGCCCTCGCATTCCTGTGAGTGCGTCCGTGAGCGAGTCCGAGAACAAGTCCGCGAGCAAACGAAAACGAGATAACTGACTGACGACGTAGGCTTCGGTAATAACACTTCAATAAACAATCGGAAACTGTGCCGATTTACCGCTTTTGGCTTTAGAGTTATGTTTACAGGCATTACAAGTTGCGATTACGGTGCCATCTGTTAGCAGATTTTCTCATTATTACGTCGAAACTTTTGTACAAAATTCTGACAGCTTTCAAAATAAACGTGCCGTTTGTTACATTCTTCTGTCCATAGTTGTTTTCACAATATTTAATTTTAAAAGCATGTACACGTTTGTCTGAAACCTTGTGTGGTGGCATTGAGAGTTGAAAACTGGCTACCTACAAAAATTTGTACTGTGGAACATAAACATCTTTTGTGCTTTTCATTTATGAAGGTGATTTTGTCGTGCCAGTTAGTGATGAAAGAATCAACTACCACAACGAATTTGTTTTTCAACGCCGTAATCATTGAATTATCTTCTTCCATGTGGAGTGCTAGCAATCAATCAGCTCCTTTTGCTTATTATATTGTTGTTTATTTTGACTTTGATCTGACTACCATTCAGGCATATTTTCTCATTTACACAGGTAGCATTGATTCCTACTTCACTCCTCATTTTACGTTATCTACTACATCCTGTTATTACCCTGAGAAATCTCATTTCTGCTGCCTCAATTCTGCTGTCCTCTTGTTTATATTTGATCCAATTACTCACATTTACATATTTTTAAAACCCGAAATACTAGTAAAATGAAAAAAAGGATAGTCAGTTTATCTAAGACGGCTGTTCCCAATATGTAGATGATCCATTTGCGCGTGTGGCAGGCTTATAAATTTTAAATTGTAATGGCATACGCAATTTCACAGTTTCTGAGCAGTTTTCACTGACATAATTCTATGTATTTCATGCTTATTAACTGAATTCATATCATCGCACAATCAGTAAATTCAATTGAGTTTTTAATGTTCTACTAGTTTAATTTAAACATAATGGCGGAGATAGCAGAACATTTGCTGTACCAGATGTATCATCTGGACTGACACACCTGCAAACGTATAACTTGTTACAGGCGTCATAAACCATTAGAAATAGCTGTAAGTGAAATTTGTCGTAAAATTATGGCAGTAACTTTTATTGCTAGATTTTTAATGCTGCATTTACATTTTTATCTGCAACAGAAGTTAGACACTGTGAGCCAAGGAAAGCAGGCAATTCCGAGAGATAATTAACGTAATCAGATTTCAGAATAAGAACAGCCATTTGAGGAACCATTTTGTCAGTTAATGGGCAATTAAAAAGTGGGCACCGTTCCTGAATGCACCTGGCGACGCTGAGGAGAGGGTTGGGTTCGTAAGGCAACAGATCAAGAAATAAATTACCACTTGCTCTTTTTTCTTTGGCTTGATGAATATTTATTTAAAATTAGTTGTGCTATAGTTCGATCGAAACGCCGATTCAAAAATATTTCTCTTGGTTCCGCAGTGCTTTGTTCATAGATAACTGTGATAGTATGCCTATTCCAGCGTTTTATTGACCATATGCAGGACGGCAATTAGGACCAGGACAGAGTATTGTTTTACCGTAACACTGGCGTTAATTATATCCCTATATAAAATACTACAAGTGATTGTATCTGTAGTTGGTTTGGTGCAATAAGGTCAACTCCTGTAAACGCGCTTTTTGTGGAGGGACTCTAAACGACTTCATTAAGGTTCCGTACCACAGTCGATAAAAATCGAACCCTTATAGGTTCTTTTTGTTGTCCATGTCTGTCTGTCGAGCTGTCCAGCTATTCTGAACAATGAGTAGGTATATAAAGTTGAAATTAAAGTCACATATTAAGATCTACTAACCCTTATCGCTGTTAAAAGTTAGGCTTTTAAGCAATGAAATCAAAAGATACGGCTATCTATGTCTCATATTTCGATGCCCGCGAACTCACTGATCGAAACATACAGGGTATGTCCCTTTGACACGGAGTAATGAGATTCGCCAAGAAGCAAGCTTTACCAATAAAACTAAAGGAAAACAGACTCTCTGTACCTCTGTCTGTTAAGAGCTCTTTTTCTAAGGAACAGAGGTATCAAGTTGAAATTTATGTCACGTACTGAGGTCTACAGTTATTTTGCGGTGTCAAAACGATAATGCGATAATGGAAACAAAAGACAAAGCCATTTGCATCACACATTTTGATACTCACAAACTCATTCTTTAAATCTTATAGGGCACTTCCCCTTGAAACATAATTACGAAATTTACCAAGACGAAAGGTTTCACCGTAGAAATAAAGGAAAAGAATCAGAAAATGTTTAACTTGTAACAAAAGTATGCAAAAAAATGTTTCTGTGGTCATTTGTTATGCGCCTTCAAATTTGAAATTAAATCATTCTCCAAAGTCTTGAAATCAATTTGACTGATATTTTCCCAGTGTCAATGTAGATAACAGGCAAAAGTCGTCGAGATACCCGATTTCCAGAACGGATGAACTGTGTATAATTAAGTTTGCAAGGAGGTCCTTCTTTCGCCTGGCCAACTTTTTTACTCCAAAGCATTTATTCTGGTGCGACTCAAGTAATTGTTATTAATAACTAATAAATGGCAATACTTTGGAGTAAAAAAATTGGCCAGTCGCGAGAAGGAAAGTATATTACTAAATACACATCTCGGCAATAAGAAATGTCCTTGATAACAGAACATTACATTATGATAGTCCTGATCTTAGCCTATACAATAGTCACGCCTTCAATGCCATGAAAAATGCCCTGAACAGTCGACGATTCCTGATGTTTTAAACTAAAAAAGGTCAAAGGACCGTATAGTCTCATTTGATTAAAGCACCTATGCCTGGCTTTCGTGCAGGATCCTCCATTTCGTTCAACGATGAGGTGCTATGCCAATATAGTAGGAAAACATCTTCAGTGCTGTTAGAGTTTAGAGAAATGCCAAGTTGGCTGAGGCGCAAATTCAAATTAGTATTGAGTAAGGAGGCACGCCAGGTAGTCCATGCAATTGTGCAAAGCCACTGTGCCAGGTTAGTGTAGAGGTTAGTGCACCTGCCTAGTGACCAGGAGACCCGGGTTTGAATCCTGGCCTTCGCACGTATCTTCATATTTCTCTTGAGCCTGCATATATACATCGCTGAAATCAATAAAATAATACGAGGGCAGTTCAATAAGTAATGCAACACTTTTTTTTCTGAAGCAGGGGTTGTTTTATTCAGCATTGAAATACACCAGGTTATTCCCCAATCTTTTAGCTACACAACACTATTTTTCAACGTAATCTCCATTCAATGCTACGGCCTTACGCCACCTTGGAATGAGGGCCTGTATGCCTGCACGGTACCATTCCACTGGTCGATGTCGGAGCCAACGTCGTACTGCATCAATAACTTCTTCATCATCCGCGTAGTGCCTCCCACGGATTGCGTCCTTCATTGGGCCAAACATATGGAAATCCGACGGTGCGAGATCGGGGCTGTAGGGTGCATGAGGAAGAACAGTCCACTGAAGTTTTGTGAGCTCCTCTCGGGTGCGAAGACTTGTGTGAGGTCTTGCGTTGTCATGAAGAAGGAGAAGTTCGTTCAGATTTTTGTGCCTACCAACACGCTGAAGTCGTTTCTTCAATTTCTGAAGAGTAGCACAATACACTTCAGAGTTGATCGTTTGGCCATGGGGAAGGACATCGAACAGAATAACCCCTTCAGCGTCCCAGAAGACTGTAACCATGACTTTACCGGCTGAGGGTATGGCTTTAAACTTTTTCTTGGTAGGGGAGTAGGTGTGGCGCCACTCCATTGATTGCCGTTTTGTTTCAGGTTCGAAGTGATGAACCCATGTTTCATCGCCTGTAACAGTCTTTGACAAGAAATTGTCACCCTCAGCCACATGACGAGCAAGCAATTCCGCACAGATGGTTCTCCTTTGCTCTTTACGGTGTTCGGTTGGAGAACGAGGGACCCAGTGGGAACAAACCTTTGAATATCCCAACTGGTGAACAATTGTGACAGCACTACCAACAGAGATGTCAAGTTGAGCACTGAGTTGTTTGATGGTGATCCGTCGATCATCTCGAACGAGTGTGTTCGCACGCTCCGCCATTGCAGGAGTCACAGCTGTGCACGGCCAGCCCGCACGCGGGAGATCAGACAGTCTTCCTTGACCTTGCGGCGATGATGACACACGCTTTGCCCAACGACTCACCGTACTTTTGTCCACTGCCAGATCACCGTAGACATTCTGCAAGCGCCTATGAATATCTGAGATGCCCTGGTTTTCCGCCAAAAGAAACTCGATCACTGCGCCATTGTTTGCAACACACATCCGTTACAGACGCCATTTTAACAGCTTCTTACGGCGCTGCCACCTGTCGGAAGTCAATGAAACTATACGAGACGACGCGGGAATGTTTGAAAATATTCCACAAGAAATTTCCGGTTTTTTCAACAAAAATTGGCCGAGAAAAAAAATGTGTTGCATTACTTATTGAACTGTCCTCGTACCTTTTGACACTTGGGAGAGTACCTGGAAGGTCAGTTTAAACACATCATGTATATGAACAATACACTTATAATCGAAGAGGTCATATTGCAATTGCCGTAGGCGGTACATAGATATCGAAAATACTACAGAAGGATATGTACGCGTATGCATTTAAAGAGTTGAAATAATGTTGATCTTCTAACTGCAAAAAAAAGTAGATAGGAATTACTGGTTATCGTTATGTAAACTTCGTCTTTACGTACAGTCCGCTTCGCTGTTTTGGTTATACCGCATCATACTTGGAATGTACTGGCGGCGGCTGCAGTATCTGCTATGTCAGTCGTTGGCTCGGTCCCAAAGACCCATCTCTGCCTTTCTAAGGCGGATCTCGGTCGGGTGAGAGCCGCTCACCCCAGACGTACAGAAGTTTCGAAGACGCTTGCAGGTGAAAGTGAAGTCTGCAAGGGGAGGTCTGCAACTGAAGGGATTATCTCCACAGCGCTTGCAACAAGAAAAAGTTTGACCTGTTTGTTTTTCAGCGTTGAGTAGTTTTGATTGGGGAATACTTATTTTTGTGAAAGCTGATCGGTCCTACAAGTCATTTTTGAATTTCGGGTGCTTAACCAGTAAAAATTCTGTTGCTCTTAGGGCCCCAAATATGTACAGCTTACTCCCTCTTTATGCCCACCTTTGTGCGCTGTCCAATACGATCTCTGTAAAGACAATTATACTGTCATCTTCCACACCTAGATTATTTTTATGAAACAGCAGGCGATGTCTATTGTTTTCTTTTTTTTAACCTTACTTCAGTTTCACGTCAGCCAGTCGGAGTCGGTGTCTCAATCACTGTAAAGACGTCCCAAATTTCTGCTCTTATTTCACTCTCTAAGATGTTATCTTAGCATTACATGTTTCTCTTACTGCTGGCTGGTCGCCCTGGCCGAGCGGTTCTAGGTACTTCAGTCCTGAACCGCGTGACTGCTACTGTCGCAGATTTGAATCCTGCCTCGGGCATGAATGTGTGTGATGTCCTTAGGTTAGTTAGGTTTAAGTAGTGTAACGGTACAAACCCCCGTCAGCAGATGAATTTTTCTAGTATGCAAGGATTGCTTTGTGGAGAGCGAGCGAGATTTGCAACGGTCGGTGGGATGTCAATGCCGCCGGGCGGCTACATGGTCCGCAGCTTGGGGCATTGTTTGATTTTTCGCGCATTACGCGAAAACTATGTAGCTTACGGTGAAGAGCGATGCGGCAGTGGATTGTGGTCAGCAATATGCACCTTCTGAGCAGGAGGAGGAGATTAGTGTTTAACGTCCCATCGACAACGAGGTCATTAGAGACGGAGCACAAGCTCGGATTAGGGAAGGATGGGGAAGGAAATCGGCCGTGCCCTTTCGAAGGGACCATCCAGGCATTTGCCTGAAGTGATCAAGGGAAATCACGGAAAACCTAAATCAGGATGGCCGGACGCGGGATTGAACCGTCGTCCTCCCGAATGCGAGTCCAGTGTGCTAACCACTGCGCCACTTCGCTCGGTCTGCACCTTCTGAAAGATCGATCTTTATTTCAAGTCACGGGGCGCAAAGTTATAGTAACCTCAGAATCGGTTAACGTCACGAGTACTGAAAGATTAATAAAAATAGTAAATAACAACTTACAGAGATGAGCGAGCACTCACTAAAAATGTTTCGTCATAGCGGATCGAGTGCTACAGTCATATGTTAAGATTCATAAATAATTAAGCCGGTAAAGAGCAATAAATAAAGTTTGATGGAAAATTATTTATAGAATTCAATAAAAAATTCATTACGTAAAGGACGGCACTACCAGGTATATAATATTTTGGGTGGCATCACACCTATTTTAAACTAGTTAAGTTATACTATACACTTAACTTGCAATAGTTTTCATTGTTTGCAAATTCTAATTAACCTTTATCTCCCATAATTAATTAATTATTATAGATATGAAGATTTTGAGCAGCGCAATGCGTAGATCGCTATAGATTACGTCTAAAAACGGTGCTATATGCAGTTTTATGTTGAAACATTGCAACACAGGTGTAAACAAACAAATTTGCGCTAAGTGGCAAAATTTTGCAAGAACTGAAACTTGAATTACGGGCGATAGAATAATCCTAGAAATTAATGTAACATAGTAAATAAGATGTACTTTTCAGCGCGGTCCCGTCTGTCGAGGGATGTATGTATCAATATTTGTAACCTTAATCTGTGAGATTGGTACTTGCATTAGCAGGGGGGGGGGAGGGGTGTAGACGTCTTAGCCTATATAAGTGAGAGGCCATCTTGGCCGGGGGTGAGTGGTTGGCCAGTCGTCAGGGAGCTGGCCGGTGGGTGGCGAGCTAGGCCCAATTGAGGGTTGCCCATTGGTCGTTTGAGTAAGAATTTTTCACGTCGATGTATTTCGACAAAGAATATTATTTAATAGTGCAAGTGTGCAAGCACATACACTCCTGGAAATGGAATAAAGAACACATTGACACCGGTGTGTCAGACCCACCATACTTGCTCCGGACACTGCGAGATGGCTGTACAAGCAATGATCACACGCACGGCACAGCGGACACACCAGGAACCGCGGTGTTGGCCGTCGAATGGCGCTAGCTGCGCAGCATTTGTGCACCGCCGCCGTCAGTGTCAGCCAGTTTGCCGTGGCATACGGAGCTCCATCGCATTCTTTAACACTGGTAGCATGCCGCGACAGCGTGGACGTGAACCGTATGTGCAGTTGACGGACTTTGAGCGAGGGCGTATAGTGGGCATGCGGGAGGCCGGGTGGACGTACCGCCGAATTGCTCAACACGTGGGGCGTGAGGTCTCCACAGTACATCGATGTTGTCGCCAGTCGTCGGCGGAAGGTGCACGTGATCGTCGACCTGGGACCGGACCGCAGCGACGCACGGATGCACGCCAAGACCGTAGGTTCCTACGCAGTGCCGTAGGGGACCGCACCGCCACTTCCCAGCAAATTAGGGACACTGTTGCTACTGGGGTATCGGCGAGGACCATTCGCAACCGTCTCCATGAAGCTGGGCTACGGTCCCGCACACCGTTAGGCCGTCTTCCGCTCACGCCCCAACATCGTGCTGCCCGCCTCCAGTGGTGTCGCGACAGGCGTGAATGGAGGGACGAATGGAGACGTGTCGTCTTCAGCGATGAGAGTCGCTTCTGCCTTGGTGCCAATGATGGTCGTATGCGTGTTTGGCGCCGTGCAGGTGAGCGCCACAATCAGGACTGCATACGACCGAGGCACACAGGGCCAACACCCGGCATCATGGTGTGGGGAGCGACCTCCTACACTGGCCGTACACCACTGGTGATCGTCGAGGGGACACTGAATAGTGCACGGTACATCCAAACCGTTATCGAACCCATCGTTCTACCATTCCTAGACCGGCAAGGGAACTTGCTGTTCCAACAGGACAATGCACGTCCGCATGTAACCCGTGCCACCCAACGTGCTCTAGAAGGTGTACGTCAACTACCCTGGCCAGCAAGATCTCCGGATCTGTCCCCCATTGGGCATGTTTGGGACTGGATGAAGCGTCGTCTCACGCGGTCTGCACGTCCAGCACGAACACTGGTCCAACTGAGGCGCCAGGTGGAAATGGCATGGCAAGCCGTTCCACAGGACTACATCCAGCATCTCTACGATCGTCTCCATGGGAGAATAGCAGCCTGCATTGCTGCGAAAGGTGGATATACACTGTACTAGTGCCGACATTGTGCATGCTCTGTTGCCTGTGTCTATGTGCCTGTGGTTCTGTCAGTGTGATCATGTGATGTATCTGACCCCAGGAATATGTCAATAAAGTTTCCCCTTACTGGGAGAATGAATTCACGGTGTTCTTATTTCAATTTCCAGGAGTGTATTTGGTGAACTGGAAGTGCTACGATTATTTGTGTGAGCACAAATTACGAGGTATACATCGGCGTAAGTGAACACGTGGCGATCTGTGATTTCGCGTCAAAACTGCTAGAACAAAGAGGACAGTGGGACTTCTGTTCGAAATGATTGAATAATTTTCGTTTATAGCAGCCTACATTACTGCCATAGGGAGTCAAATTATTATTAAAGTAAAACTGTAAACCGTCTCACCAGTGCTAATTTCATTGTGTGAAAGAAAAGGACGACGCCAATAAATGGTGATTGAACTGTGTCGAGAAAAAATTATTTTGCTATAATAATCACCTTATTTTTGTTCCCAAGCATAAACTGTACTGATCAATATTAATTCAGAAACTATAACTAATGAGCGGGTGTGGAACAGTGTACTAATGCACCAAGTGTGAAAGTCATCCCATGAGACTTACGTGAGAGCCACAATTTTCGCTAACATTTCTTAACGAACATTTGTATATGCACATTCGTGTGAACTCTTCAACTGCACTTTATTTACCGCCCCATCGCAGTAGTTCTAAGCTGTAGGGGACTGATGACCTCAGATGTCAGGCCCCATTGTGCTCAGAGCCATCTGAACGATTTTCTGACCGCTGTTTCTTTTCACAGAAGCGATTCTTCTCGGACCAGGGCCGATAGATGGCGCTCACCCCGTGGACCCGGCTTGTTGAAAGCAAAATCCGTTGTCCCTCACATTCTTGAAATGTTCTCTGCACTGTCTGGCGGCAGTTACATGGCACGAGTATTGCCAGCGCTGCTAATTAATTTTTTCTCCCGCTCAACAAAACACTGCTTTGTTCTCTTCACAGAGGGAGACGAGCAGCGATTCTGCAAACAGCACTGGAGGCTGATTGCCTCCGGTTTTATGGCCTACAACGTGCCCTCACCGTCATCAGCGTTCAACGTACTCCCACAGTGATCTCTCAGCCACCTACACAGACTCTTTAACATAGTAAACCAAAATCTAAGTATTTATTAATCATTATACAGGGTGATTCAAAAAGAATACCACAACTTTAGGAATTTAAAACTCTGCAACGACAAAAGGCAGAGCTAAGCACCATCTGTCGGCGAATTGAGGGAGCTATAAAGTTTCATTTAGTTGTACATTTGTTCGCTTGAGGCGCTGTTGACTAGGCGTCAGCGTCAGTTGATGCTAAGATGGCGACCGCTCAACAGAAAGCTTTTTGTGTTATTGAGTACGGCAGAAGTGAATCGACGACAGTTGTTCAGCGTGCATTTCGAACGAAGTATGGTGTTAAACGTTGGTATAAACAGTTTACAGAGAATGGGTGTTTGTGCAAAGGGAAAATTTCTGGACGGCCGAGAACGAGTGATGAAAATGTAGCACGCATCCAGCAAGCATTTGTTCGTAGCCCAGGAAAATCGACTCGCAGAGCTAGCAGAGAGCTGCAAATTCCACAATCAACTGAATGGAGAGTCCTACGAAAAAGGTTAGTTATGAAACTACCTGAACGTCAACTACCCGAGGCGATGGATCGGCCGCCAGGCAGCCTGTGACAGAGCACTTCATCACTGGCCTCCAAGAAGCCCTGATCTTACCCCCTGCAATTTTTTCTTATGGGGGTATGTTAAGGATATGGTGTTTCGGCCACCATTGATGATTTGAAACGAGAAATAACAGCAGCTATCCAAACTGTTACGCCTGATATGCTACAGAGAGTGTGGAACGAGTTGGAGTATCGGGTTGATATTGCTTGAGTGTCTGGAGGGGGCCGTATTGAACATCTCTGAACTTGTTTTTGAGTGAAAAAAACCTTTCTAAATACTCTTTGTAATGATGTATAGCAGAAGGTTATATTATGTTTCTTTCATTAAATACACATTTTTAAAGTTGTGGTATTCTTTTTGAATCACCCTGTATAGTGGGGATCTAATTATTCAAATTTATAGACCTGATAAAATTAAATTTTTCTTGAGAAATATGTGTCTCATCTTTATCTACGATATGGATAGAAGTTGAAGAAATGGATTAAAATTTGTACCACGGCCGGGACTTGAACACTGGTTTCTTGGCTTAATAGGCGGGAACGCTAACCATTATATAAGGGGTAAATAAGTTGAAAGATGTAACGTCTGTATTAGCTAGGACACAGGACTAGGGTGGTGTGTGCAGGTTGTTAGCTATAATGCTATGGTGGTGTACCGGCTAGCCAGCTAGCACAGCTGTGTAGCAAGCAGCTGCAACGGTAGCTCAGCGTGTTCGGTGGGAGGGAAGCAGGCACGGTAGCTCAGCGTGTTCGGTCAGAGAGCCAGTTGGCCTCTGTAATAAAAAACTGAGTGGACGTATCAACAAACGAACTTTAGCGGATGTTTTGCGACATCTGCAACGACCAAACCCAACGATCAACAACAACAACAAAAAGAGGGTTAGTCGCTCTCTGTGACAAGAGGAACTGAGTAAATGGGTCAACAACGAGCGTGAACGGATTTCATGAGACGTCCGCCCCGAACGAATGTAACTAACAAAATTAGATTTTTTTTTAAAAGGTAAACGAGGAGACATGGATTCAACACCCAGCCATTGCAGAACTTTTGCTCCGCATCTCCCTGATAGTCAGAATAGCTATCAAAAATTTGCTCTGGGCACGACCTGTTTTTTTATGAACGCTCCTTGGCACTCGCCAATTCTGGGTTCTTCTTGATCGTTTATCATATTTGGTAGAGCTTAGGACATAATTTTGTAGGTGACTGGAAGTAGAGATATGTCTCGGTAATTGTATTTCCTGTCACCTTTCTTATGTAGCGGATGGATTATGGCTTGTTTCCAGTCTTCCGATATTCTCGCTTTCTCCCAGAAATCTTTAATAATCTGGTAAATGGTTTCAGCTGCCCACTTAGGTCCCAGTTTTCATATCAAAGCTAATATTCCATCTTCACCTGGCTCTCTTTAATTTTTCAGCTGGCCAATGTATTGTTCATGTATTGCCCGTTTGGTGCTGTGATGATGGTTCTGAGGGTAGGTTATCCTTTTGACACTGTCTGAAAAATTAGTCATTGTGTTGGTTCCTCGCAGTACAGAAGATTTTTGAAGCATTTTTCTAATAACTCGCAGTTGTCTGTGTCACTGGTAATCAGTTTGCCTGTTGAATCATTGAAGTATAGCTTCATCGGCTTGTTTTCTTTGAAAACGTTCTACACGTTGTGTCTGAAATGTGTGTCTATTTCCTGTAATAATTTTTGTCATTTTTCCGTTTCTTTGTTCCAATAATTTTTTTTGTCTGTTTTCTGATCTCAGTAAATGTGTTCAAGTTTCTTTCCTTTTTGCAGGAGTTCGAAGCAGGTATGCTCTATCGCTTCGTCTCATACTTTATTCCACCATCTATGTTTCCTTCTTCATCGTGGTTTTTCTAGTTCTTTCACCATTTCTATCACTGCTTCACTGGTTTCATCCCAATTTCTCATCTTCTTCGTTTAAAGCCTTTAAACGAATTCGTTTCTGTTGTCTGACAGAAACTTTGTTTCAATTATATAGACTTTTTAATTTTCGGGTTCGCCTTTTAGTTTGAAATTTGGCTTAGATTTCTGTTCAAAAGTGCTCCGAAACTATGCCTAGTCCTCTTCTGACCCGTACGTCCATGATTTCTCTCGGTTTTGTCTGGTTATTGCCATATGATCCAACTGATATGAGCCTAAATGTGTATTAGGAGAAGACCATGTCTTCTTTCTCCTAGGTAATTTCCTGAAAAAGGGTGACATTATTTTTAAGTCAAATTGTCTGCAGACGTTTATGAGCTCTTCTTCATTCTTGCTGAAGCGTTTGCGTGCAGGAAAATTTTCCACAATTGCCTTGTATTCCTCTTCTCTGCTGATCTGTGGGTTGAAGTCTCCTACGAGTAGTTTTACATGGTGCTTTGGTATTTTTGATGTCTCATTTTCTAATGTATACCAGAATTGTTCGACTTTTTCTGGATTTTTTCGGTTGTCATCGTTGCTAGGTGCATGTGCAGTTATTATGGTACAGTTCTTGTTTGCTGATCGAAAAGAGAGAAGTGATATTCCCTCAGATGCGATGCGAACGGAAAATGCGTTTTGCATCCTGTTGGAATCTGTTTGACCATGAAAGCTGTTCAATGCATAGTGACTTTCTGTTTATTCTTTACGGGTGGTTTTTCTTTGCAGACCCTGTAGCCCTATGATTCATATGCGTTCTCATCATCGTACCTGGTTTCCTGGAGTGCTAGCGAGAGTTTGTTGCGACTGTTTAACACATCCGTCAAATGTTTACATTTCCCGATCTTCCAATGTGCCTAGCAGATCTTTCTTCTTACGCCGTATGCGAGAAGTTCTAGGGAACTCTGACTGTTCCCTTACATGACGTTCTAGACTCTCCAGTACCCGACTGCCTAGTTGCGCCGGCCGCGGTGGTCTAGCGGTTCTAGGCGCTCAGTCCGGAACCGCGCGACTGCTACGGTCGCAGGTTCGAATCCTGCCTTGGGCACGGATGTGTGTGATGTTCTTAGGTTGGTTTGGTTTAAGTAGTTCTAAGTTCTAGGGGACTGCTGACCACAGATGTTAAGTCCTTTCCTAGTTGCATCACTGTTTCCAACGACGAAGGATAGTTTACCGCGTGGAGTACTTTTCTGTTCAGTGCTTACCATCATGTCTTGGTTGAAAGTAAATTAGGAAGGGGTGTTAGCTCCTTCATGGGATGTTACGTCTCTGATCGAATGGCCAGATGGGTCTTAACAGGCTACCCAATGTGGGAACAGATGCCTTTTGTAGCCGACCACTTTGGTAACAGGCGCTACAGATTTTTGCAGCGGCCATCAACGTGTAAAGAGACGCTGATGCAACATGGATTTTTATTTTGATTAGCAGATTGCCTCTTTCGTTAGGTCCTCTGTACTCGGATCCATCCTCTCCGCTTTTACTACCGTTGAGGTATCACTATCGGGAGAAAATGACTCGTCCACCTTCTTTGCCGTTGAGGTTTATAACTTCATTTCGTCTCAGAAGCCGTTGATCTTATTCATCTCAACTCCGGCGTTGCTAATTGGCTTCGTCTCTCCTCCTACCAAGCGACCAGCTATCAGAAATAGACTGCCACGCAAATTGTGGGAAGGTCTTATGGGACCAAACCGATGAAGTCATCGGTCCCTAAGCGTACACACTACTTAATGTAACTTTAACTAACTTACGCTAAAGACAACACACACACACCTATGCCCGAGGGAGGACTCGAACCTCCGGCGGGGAGCTGCCCGGACCGTGACAAGACGCGTGAGACCGCGCGGCTCCACATCAAGGCTTAGTCCTCGGGGGCTTAGCTAATATTTATTAATAACAATTACTTGATCCGCACCAGAATAAATGTTCTTTCCTTGCGTATTTCTTTGATGACGATACGAACAATTTCTGCATCTGCACCTCATCCCACTGGTTCTGAAAGTGCCAGACGGCCAACCGCCTCTGTTAGACATCGTGGCAACCTACCGCTCGGTCCTTAGTACGTACAGCAGCACTGACACACTCACTTCACGCAGGTGAAACAGCAAGGCATTAAAGTAAAATGAACTCTTATCTGCAAACAAGGGCTACCTTATATGGAGGAACTGAGCGAGATCAGTTTCGCAAGCTTTCCATGTTGATTTTTATAGAGTAGATTTTCATTCTCCGAAAACGTCATAAATCTGACAGCAGGCGTGTAGAGAATGTGAAATCACCTTTACTAGTACGTAACTCAAATGTTGTTTCTATCGAAAAAGTAATGGCTGTACAAACGGGTCTCTAAATCCAGACTGAGATTTTCACTCTGCAGCGGTGTGTGCGCTGATATGAAACTTCCTGGCATATTAAAACTGTTTGCCGGACCGAGACTCGAATTCGGGACCTTTGCCTTTCGCGGGCAAGTGCTCTACCAACTGAGCTACCCAAGCACGACTCATGCCCGGTCCTCACAGCGTTACTTCTGCCAGTACCTCGTCTCCTACCTTCCAAACTTTACAGAAGCTCTCCTGCGAAACTTGCAGAACTAGCACTCCTGAAAGAAAGGATATTGCGGAGACATGGCTTATCCACAGCCTAGGGGATGTTTCCCGAATGAGATTTTCACTCTGCAGCGGAGTGTGCGCTGATATGAAACTTCCTGGCATATTAAAACTGTTTGCCGGACCGAGAATCGAATTCGGGACCTTTGCCTTTCGCGGGCAAGTGCTCTACCAACTGAGCTACTCAAGCACGACTCATACCCGGTCCTCACAGCTTGTCTGTAAATATTGTTTTGTTGGTCTGTAAATATTGTTTTGTGAAGCAAAGATGAAGTCTTTGGTGGAATCACGTGACCCAGCTGTAGTTCTGAATGCTGCTGTATAGGAGCACTCCAGTTCCGTGGCTCTAGGTGGGGGACGGGCGCGGGTCCATCACCCCAGGAAAGATAAACACCCATATTAATTCGACAGCAGGCGGAGTGAACCTGAAGGCGTTCTGGAAAGACTAGAATGGCCAAAACTCCCCACCCCTACCTGAGACAAACTAGGACCTCCTGAGCTGCAGTCCAATGCTTTACCCAATAGACCGCTACAGTTCTGCTGTATTGAACAAAAATTTAATTACTACTTTTGTGCCTAGAAATTACAAAGCCTTTCTTTTTCTTCTTGCTGATAGTGAAGAAATGTTTATTTTCATTAAAGTAGTGTATTCATTTCTATGTAAAAAAGAATTGTTTTTTGGTTTCATTTGTGCCAAATTCTTTTTTTGTTTTTTTTTGTGTTTTTGTCGGAAGTGTACTGAAGCTGACGTCCGAATAAAAACGAGTAGAAATAAAAAATAAGTCACATAATTTAGG
The DNA here is from genome assembly GCF_023864345.2 of Schistocerca serialis cubense. NCBI lineage: Eukaryota > Metazoa > Arthropoda > Insecta > Orthoptera > Acrididae > Schistocerca > Schistocerca serialis. The sequence continues at coordinate 214,408,433 of NC_064647.1, read as the reverse complement.
GAAAGAAACACTTTCTGTTGAGTATGAAGCACAGAGGGAGCTGTAGAGGGCAAAAACTGTGGAGGAAGACAGAGATTGGAATACGTCAAGCAAACAATTGAGGACGTAGGTTGCAAGTGCTACTCTGAGGTGAAGAGGTTAGCACAGGAAAGGAATTCGTGGCGGGCCGCATCAAACCAGTCAGTAGACTGATGACAAAAAAAAAAAAAAAAAAAAAAAGAATGAAGCACAGTTGAGGACGTACCAAGATTTTCAGGGGGAGCTACTTTCGTAGTCATGCGAGAGGTGAAGACGAAGCTCTCTGAAAGCTGTCTGTACTTCACGTGAATTCAGTGATGAGAAAATTACCTCTTAGAAGAGCAGCGCAAGGAGTGAAAAGTACAAATTTACACTATTCATTTATGCATATTATATGCACACCATTGGTTGTATCCGTTTAAAATTAACGATACACATCTAAATCTACATCTACCTCTACATAGATACTACGCGAGCCATGGTACGGCACTTAGCGTGGTGTACCCTGTACCAGTACTAGTGGTTTCCTTCCTAGTTCCCCTCGTAAATAGAGCGAGGGAAAACTACTGTGCACGTCTCTGTAAGAGCTCTACTTCCTCTTATCTTATCTTCGTGGTCTTTGTGCATCACGTATGTTAGCGATGGTAGAATCGTTCGGCAGTCAGCTTCAAATGCCGGTTCTCTAAATTTTTATCAATAGTGTTCTGCATCTGTGTAATACTTACGTTTTGTTCTAACCTACCCGTAACAAATCTAGGAGTCCGTCTGTGTATTGCATCGATGTCTTCCTTCAATCCACTCAGATACTGATGCCAGACACTAGAGCAGTACTCGAGAGTAGGTCGAACCAGTGTCCTATATGTGGTCTTTCTTACCACAGTTGTCACATGCTCGTTCTATTTGAAGTCGCTTTGAAACGTTATGCCTCGATATTTAAGCCACTTGATTTTCTACATCTACATCTACATTTATACTCCGCAAGCCACCCAACGGTGTGTGGCGGAGGGCACTTTACGTGCCACTGTCATTACCTCCCTTTCCTGTTCCAGTCGCGTATAGTTCGCGGGAAGAACGACTGTCTGAAAGCCTCCGTGCGCGCTCTAATCTCTCTAATTTTACATTCGTGATCTCCTCGGGAGGTATAAGTAGGGGGAAGCAATATATTAGATACCTCATCCAGAAACGCACCCTCTCGAAACCTGGCGAGCAAGCTACACCGCGATGCAGAGCGCCTCTCTTGCAGAGTCTGCCACTTGAGTTTATTAAACATCTCCGTAATGCTATCACGGTTACCAAATAACCCTGTGACGAAACGCGCCGCTCTTCTTTGGATCTTCTCTGTCTCCTCCGTCAAACCGATCTGGTACGGATCCCACACTGATGAGCAATACTCAAGTATAGGTCGAACGAGTGTTTTGTAAGCCACCTCCTTTGTTGATGGACTACATTTTCTAAGCACTCTCCCAATTTTGTGTGGCAGGACTCCAGCAATACTGTACTCGATCATTACAGGTTTTTTTATCCTACTCATCTACATTAACTTACATTTTTCCACATTTAGTGCTAGCTGCCATTCATCACACCAACTAGAATTTTTGTCAAAGTGGTCTTGTATCTTCCTAGAGTCACTCAACTTCGACACCTGACAATACACCACGGCAACGTCAGCAAACAACCACAGATTATTACCCACCCTGTGCGCCAAGTCATTTATGTATATACAGAACAACAGCGGTCCTATCAAATTTCCCTGGGGCACTTCCGACGTTACCCTTGTCTCTCATGAATACTCGCCGCCGAGGACAACCTACTGAGTTCTATTACTTAAGAAGTCTTCGAGCCAATCATATATCTGTGAACTTATTCCTTATTCTCGTGCCTTCCTTAACAACGTGCGGTGGAGTGACCTGTCAAATGCTTTCCGGCAATCTAGAAATATGGAATCTGCCTGTTACCCGTCATCAACAGTTCGCCATGTATCGCGTGAGAAAGGGGCAATGAGTTTCACACGAGCGATGCTTTCTATAACCACGCTGATTCGTGGATATAGGCTTCTCAGTTTGAAGAAAGTTTGTTATATTCAGACTGACAGTATGTTCAAGGATTCTCGAACAAAGCATAGTTAAATATATTGGTCCGTAGTTTTGCGGGTGCGTTCTTTCACCCTTCTCCTCTACTGGAATCACCTGTCACTTGGAGTCAGTGCCACAATTACCTTAGACCAAGAAACAATATTTACAACACGCAGATAGTTACTGAATTCATCTCCTTCTTGAGGAGTAATCAAATTGCGCCATAAAATCTTCTGTATGTACATTTATGTGATTGCTCTCCAGTTTGCCTTTAAATGTTTGGTGACACTGGAGCAGGTAAAATGTGTTGCGACTGCGAAGTTCCTTGACTATTTGGAATCCGTTAAAGTCCTTAACTCTCTGGAACACCAGTACCCAGCAGATAAAGTGGTCAAGAACATACAGAACACCCTTCTCCACATACAGAGGTTTGGGAATTTTTTTTCTGCTAGTTATAAGCCGCGTGGATGTATAGGAAACTAAATGGCAGATATAGATGCTAAGACGTGTCGTCGTTATGGCGAGATAGTTCGGTGTGTCATCTTCTTACATACTATCGCTTCACTGTTGAGTTGGAGAGTCGTGTGTGATGGGAAGAAGAGTGGCTGAAAGTGACGGATATGAAACTACGCCTAGCAAAGTCAACAGCTCGGCCATCGTGAGTTGAGATCTTTCTGAATCGTCTTCGCATAGGACACTGCTTTACGATGCATGGCTTCTTGCCCCGGCGAAAGGACATTCCAGCGTCTTGTGGTTGTGGGCGAAGGGACCATAGTGGGCCAGAATTTAGTAGAAGGTGTTTTATATGCATACAAGAGATCACTAGCTAATTTACCGACTTATTTGACCTCTGTTTTGACCGACATGGTACGAATGTGGCACGATTTTTAACTTTATGTGTTCTCAGGACTCATTCATGTTTCTTGTAAATGAGCAGTAATTATTTTATATATCCCCTTACATTACTGGTGTTTTAATTAACAGTTTTAAAATATGAGACCGTATTCACGCTACCTTAAAGGTCGAGATAGGTGACCAATGAGCGCGTTTGGGACAGAGCGATCGTAATTACGTAAGACTTACTCTTCCTTTTTTTTACATTATAGACATTTTAACCACATCCGTTTTCTGAAGGATGCTGATAACTTTACTGTTGAGCACCCATAAACCACACATAAACACACACACACACAAACACACACACACACACACACACACACACACACACACACACACACACACTCACTCACGTCCGAGGGGGAGTGGTTCAAATTGTTCAAATGGCTCTAAGCACTATCGAACTCAACGTCTGAGGTCATCAGCCCCCTAGACTTAGAACTACTTAAACCTAACTAACCTGACGACATCACACACATCCATGCCCGAGGCAGGATTCTAACCTGCGACCGTAGCAGCAGCGCGGTTCCGGACTGAAGCGCCTAGAACCGCTCGGTCACAGCGGCCCGCTGTAGGGGGATTCATATAGCTACCTTCAGATTATCTGTTGACAGTTCTACCCTCGAATAATACGTGACAAAAGATATACGTCCAAACTATTTTGGTGCGAGCTCTCATTTCGCTTATTTTATTACGTTGGTCATATCCCCCACGTAGGTGCGAGTCAACAAAGTATTTTGGAATTCAAGGGACAAAGTTAATAACTCAAAAGTGAGAAATGATCTATTCGAAAGGGAGAACATCATTGTTGGAACTATTACAAACCAAAATTACTATCACATCCGTGACTGTCTCTCAGTTTCGCAATAACACAAAAGAGGACGCTCTTCTTTAAATTTTTTTCGATATTCTCGGTCCTTCATATTTGAATACAACACTCCAACAATCCCGAACAAAGGGAACAAGCGTAGCTTATGCATTCTCTTTAGTAAATTTGTTAATTCGCCACTAAATCGCATTATTTGGTTCGTCTTTCTCGCAACATCATATGTGTTGTCCATTGGAGTTCACTAGATAACTTTTAAAGTTGTGTTGTTCATGGGGTAATTCAAATGTAAGAAACGTTTTTAATCGTCATCTCACATTTTACTGTTTAGGGTCGGGCTGACTCTTTTCACACCGCGCAAATATCTTCCTTAAATTATTTTACAGTTCATTTTGATCGTCTGATAACTTACAGGCGTTGTAAAAGTAGCTCGAATTGATTGCAAATCGTAGTTTGTAAAGGTCCATTTTGATCACAATTCACAATTAGCGGTTTGGGCCATTGCGATCTTCATGTCTGTTAAAAATAAACAAACAGTGGTGTGGCTACCTAAGTTCAGTTATCAGAAGTAATATCTGCAACAGGCGTAGTGATACGTAAGAGAAGTAAAAAAAAAATATTAACGTGATTAAAAAGCATCCGACAAACACTAGAACGATAAAAATTTTGTAAAGCGTCAACGTCAGTATCTATATATCTGTATACATAGAAAGTGTTGGTAATGGTCTCGGTGTGTCCTGTATTTATACAAATAACTGACTCCAGTAGAGGACATTAATGCTAGGGTACATGAGTATCCAAGTTTGTAAATTCAGTAGTTAAAAAGCTATATGCGTAATCATTTATGAAAATTATTTCATAAGGCAAAAGTTCAACAATAAACCGTAAACTGACAGACAGGAACTAATATCGTCTACACACATTAAAAAGAGCAGTGCACCTACAACTCTTCCTTATGGAGCCACACCTATCACTTCAGGTTCACTAGGTCACTTCACGCCTAAAACTGTGACATTTCTGAACGGAAATGACGATTCAAATCGCGCAACAGAGGCAATATTGCATAGCTATGCATTTTTATTGGCTTACCTTATGAAGAGCGGTGCCAGGACGTCGAGAAATCTGGAATCAAACTGAGACCCTCTACGGACGGCACTTCGCTTAAATAAAGAACCACTGCATTATATTCTCTGAGCCTGCATTCGAGTGATGTTACATTAAGCAGTTTGTACAGTTTAGCCGTGGTGTTCTATGCAACTGAGAATGCAAACATCTAAATGTATTCGTGGTCCACAGGGATCGGTTCTGGGACCAAAATTAATTTTTAACTATCCTTTGTGAACGCGTGCTGTATTAGTTTCAGTATCGATTTTTTCCAGGTATTTCATGCTAGTTTCTATGATAACGAGGCCGAGTTTCAGCATCTCGTACTTAGTTATCGACTCTGTTTAAATGAGCCACACTTAGTGGTCGAAACTCATGTTCTCTGTGGAAACCGTCACGGACAGAGCAACAAGAAGTCAGCAAGGAGCTCCTAGGAGAGCTCCAACTTAGCACTAGACGGAAGCTCATTCCAGACCTGCAGTCAGGTTTTCACGTATAAAGGAAAGCGAAGGAGACGCCCCAGTCGGCCTTTTACGACGGGCGCAGAGGGAAATCTGGGAGCACAAATTCCGAGCTCAAAGCACGCCCGGCAGAGAGGAGAGATGGGGTCCGCCATTGTGCCGGCGTGGCATTGTAAACGGATTTGGGCCGCATTAAAGGCAGAAGCGGAGCCAAGTTACAGCAACAAGGAGCGAGTCGGATCCCAGACCGTCACAGATTGCTTTCACAACAGCAGCCACTATACCCCCCACCCCCCATTCTATCTTTCCACCCCACTACTACCCTAGTGTTCTTCCAAGCTGGTAGTCCGGCAACGAGAACATCTCGACATCTTGGAGGCCTACAGGGATCGACATCGTTACCAAAATTATTTTTCTGCTGTTCATTATATTCTCTTATCACAGCAGTGAAGTGCTTTTGCCTTAATTGGTTTGTGCCATTTAGCTGTGGCCATTAAAGGAGTTGGTCGCCTGACAATACGAACACCTTAATATCAGTGTACCCCACAGGGATCGCTACTGGGACCAAAGTTACTTTCCAGCTATGTAATGTATTGCATTCTTAGTTTTTTGAAATTTAAGTGCTGCTATTTTAACTAGTGTCTTCTGTTTGGTTATGGTTATTAATGCAGCTGGTTGTCTGGCATGGCGAGCATCTCAACGTATGGAAGGTCCACAGTTATCGGTACTGGAGCCAAATTTACTTCTTCAGTTATACAAGTTGTCATATCCTCTGATCCTCCTATTCAAGTATTCTTACGCTAGCGAACTCTTCTGTTTGGGTATGGTTATTAAAGCAGCTCACTAACAGTACGAACATCTCAACATCCGTGTGGTTCTCAGGAGTCGATAGTGGAGCCCAAATTCTTGTGATCTCTGTTTCTGGCATTTAAATTTTATGCTGTTACATTAACACGTGTATATATTTTAGGTATCGTTATTAACCCATCAGATATTTCCCACGAATGACATCTTACTTCCAGAACAACTGGCTAAACAAGTGTTTAGGATATCAGTCAAAATGTAAAACAGCAACAGAAAAAACGAAAGTTTAGGTTTATACGGCTGCATCCAGTTCTGTCGACGGTTTTGTAGAAATCCAAACATCTCTACCATTAATTTGTATTTTTGCACTATAGTTGATACTAGTCTGCATTACTATCCCATTCCGGACGTTTCGATACAAAATCTCAGCAGTAACATACAAGCATAAGCTAAAATAATATATATAACATTGTATTTACTGTTGTCCATACTTCTTTCTGTTTTATCTATTCCAAACTATTCCATGCACTGTATATTCCATGTACAGTATGGTCTAGCCTGCGCGGAAAGTCATAATGTATACAAGCATTATCCTTGATACACTGCTATGCTTCAGTGCTGTTTCTATCATCTTCTGTGATAAAACTTCATCTTTGGCCATAATTAAACAGAGGACGTCATGATCCGACTGAGTTGCAGAGATATTTTAATATGTTCTAAGGCTAAAAGAACAGCTAAACATTCTATCTCAGTTTCATAAAATCCTTATGATTCATTCAACAGAAACAGCTTCACAAGCTGAGCAAGTCAATATTGCTGTGGTTCATCTCTGGTCCTTATGCAAGCAGTTATTCGGCTTTCCATTGGTTGACAGATATGTTGGATGTTCCCCTGAGGCACATCGTGCCAGATTCTGTTCGGGGCGTTAGATCGTCAAACTGACTGGAAATATGTTGCCTGGTCGGACAAGTCTCGTTTCAAACTGTATAGAGCGAATGGACGTGTACGGGTATGGAGACAACCTCATGAATCGATGGACCCTACTAGTCAGCAGGGGACTGTTCAAGCTGCTGGAGGCTATGTAATGGTGTGGGGAGTGTGCAGTTAGAGTGATATGGGAGCCCTGATACGTCTGGATACGACTCCGACAGGTTGCGCGTACGTAGGGTGTCGTGTCTGCTCAGGTGCATCCATTCATGTCCATTGTGCATTCCGACGGATTTGGGCAGTTCCAACAGTAAAATGTGACACCGCACACGTCGAAAATTACTACAGAGTGGCTCCAGGAACACCCTTCTGAGTGTAAACGCTTACACTGTCCATCTAACTCTCCAGAAATGAACATTATTGAGAATATCTGGGATGCCGAGCAGCGTGCTGTTCAGAAGAGATATCCACCCCCTCATACTCTTACGGATTTATGATTCATGGTGTCAGTTCCCTCCAGCACTACTTCACACTTTAGTCGACTCCGTGTCACGTTGTGTTGCGGCACTTCTGCGTTCTCGCAATGGCCTTACACGATATTACACATGTGTACCAGTTTCTTTGGGTCTTTAGTTTGTACTGGAGGGTCCACTTCTCGTGACATTTAATGGCGAGTTGCGCATTACATAGGAGTGCCCGGATACTTTCATCAGATATTGTGCATAACTGAGTAGCGCAAAGTGTACAGCTTGTTAATTACTACATTTTTTGTTGCATAAAGGTTTACAGCTACGTCGTAGGAAATTACCGTTAGTAAGAATGTCTATAATAGAGAAGTTGTCCACACGTCCTGTAATGGCAATCAACAAGCGTTACTACACTGATAAGCCAAAACATTATGACCATTGCCTATCGGTCTAAGGCGCTGCAGTCATGGACTGTGCGGCTGGTCCCGGCGGAGGTTCGAGTCCTCCTTCGGGCATGGGTGTGTGTGTTTGTCCTTAGGATAATTTAGGTTAAGTAGTGTGTAAGCTTAGGGACTGATGATCTTAGCTGTTGATTCCCATGGGATTTGAACACCAGTGCCCACTGCGAAACTGGATGGCACGTGGTGGCACTGCAGGTAAATGACATGGGAAGGAAAGTACATAAGGGGACCAAAGATGGATGACACTGGCCACAAATGGAGAGATCTACTGAGAGAAGCGACCTTGACAGAGCTGATATTATTAGTACTCAGAGCCTATGAACGAGTATCTCTAAAACGGCGTAGCTGGTCGGATGTTCACGTCCTACCGTAGTGAACACCTGTGAAAAGTGGTAGAACGCTAGTGAAACTACCAAAGCTGGTGCACGCATAAGTGTTTGGGAACACACCGTTCACTGTAAATTGTTAAACGTGGGTCTCCACAGCAAACGACCCCTAAGTGTTCACGTGTTGGCCCAACGACATAGTCAGTTAAGATTTCAGTGGCCACGGGATCGTCTATTTGACAGTGGATCAATGGAAACGTGTTGTCTCGTCGGGTGAATCACGTTTTCACTACACAAGGTCGATGATCGTCTCCACAAACGTCATCCAAGCGAACGGCGTTTCGAAATGTCCACCGCGCCAAGGACGCATTATGGTGGAGCAGTATCATGTTATGGAAGACATTCTGCTGCACTCGCATGGAACCTGTGGTAGTAATCAAAGACAGCTGTGAACCACCTGCATCCCTTCATGCTTGATGTCTTCCCAGCCCGCGATGTCGTCTGCCAGCACAATAGTCGTCCGCGTTTCAAGACGAGAACCGTACTACAGTCATTTGAGGAGCATGACAGGGAACTCACGCTGATGTCTTGGACACGAAATTCGCCTGATGTGAATCCAGTGGTCTCCATTTCGGTCGCTATCACGCGCCATAAACGCAAACACATATCAGCGGCCAGCTGTTTAAGGAAGTTGTATGACTTCTGCGTGGACATATGGTGCGACGTTCAAATTGTTAAAATGGCTCTGAGCACTATAGGACTTAACATCTGAGGTCATTAGTCCCATAGAACTTAGAACTACTTAACCCTAACTAACCTAAGGACATCACGCACTTCCATACCCGAGGCAGGATTCGAACCTGTGACAGCAGCGTCGTGCGACGTACGTCCACAAACACAAGAATGAACTGTCGAATGCATGACTTATTGTACTCCAGAGATGAACCAACGAGTTATTTAGCAAGTGGTCATTATGTTTTGGCTCGTCACTGCAGTTTCTTTGTATTTAGAGGGTACTGCTACTTCGCAACCGAGCTCTGAATTATTGAGCAGAAAGTGGTTAGAACTTTCCTTAGTTTACTACAGAATCGGTTCAGGCTTTTATACTAAAGCGTTCTTCTACATGCATCTTAGTCTGACATTGTAAGGGTAAAGAAATGTTGTAAGTTGTTGTTGTTGTTGTTGTTGTTGTTGTGGTGTTCAGACCAGAGACTGGTTTGATGCAGCTCTCCATGCTACTCTATCCTGGGCAAGCTTCTTCATCTCCCAGTACCTACTGCAGCCTACATCCTTCTGACTCTGCTTAGTGTATTCATCTCTTGGTCTCCCTCTGCGATTACCCTCCACGCTGCCCTCCAATACTAAATTGGTGATCCCTTGATGCCTCAGAATATGCCCTACCAACCGATCCCTTCTTCTAGTCAAGTTGAGCCACAAATTTCTCTTCCCTCCAATTCTATTCAATACTTCCTCATTTGTTATGTTATCTACCCATCTAATATTCAGCATTCGTCTGTAGCACCACACATCGAAGGCTTCTATTCTCTTTATGTCTCAACTATTTATCGTCCACGTTTCACTTCCATACAATGCTACACTCCATAGAAATACTTTCAGAAACGACTTCCTGACACTTTAATCTATATTCAATGTTAACAAATTTCTCTTCTTGAGAAATGCTTTCCTTGCCATTGCCAGTCTACATTTTATATCCTCTCTACTTCGACCATCATCAGTTATTTTGCTCCCCAAATAGCAAAACTCCTTTACTACTTTGAGCGTCTCATTTCCTAATCTCACTCCCGCAGCATCACCCGATTTAATTCGACTACATTCCATCATCCTCGTTTTCCTTTTATTGATGTTCATCTTATATCCTCCTTTCAAGACATTGTCCATTCCGTTCAGCTGCTCTTTCATGTCCTTTGCTGTCTCTGACAGAATTACAATGTCATCGGCGAACCTCAAAGTTTTTATTTCTTCTCCGTGGATTTTAATTCCTAGTCAGAATTTTTTTGTTTCCTTTACTGCTTGCTCAATATACAGATTGAATAACATCGGGGATATGCTACAATCCTGTCTCACTCCCATCCCAACCACTGCTTCCGTTTCATGCCCCTCGACTCTTATAACTGCCAACTGGTTTCTGTACAAATTGTAAATAGCCTTTTGCTCCCTGTATTTTAACCCTGCCACCCTCAGAATTTGAAAGAGAGTATTCGAGTCAACGTTGTCAAAAGCTTTCTCTAAGTCTACAAATGCAAGAAACGAAGTTTTGTCTTTCCTTAATCTATTTTCTAAGATAAGTCGTAGGGTCAGCATTGCGTCACGTGTTCCAACATTTCTACGGAATCCAAACTGATCTTTCCCGAGGACGACTTCTATCAGTTTTTCCATTCGTCTGTATAGAATTCGTGTTAGTATTTTGCAGCCGTGGCTTGTTCAAATGATAGTTCGGTAATTTTCATATCTGCCAACACCTTCTTTCTTTGGGAATGGAATCATTATATTCTTCTTGAAGTCTGAGGGTATTTCGACTGTCTCATACATCTAGCTCGCTAGATGGTCGAGTTTTGTTAGGCCTGGCTCTCGCAAGGCTGTCAATAGTTCTAATGGAATGTTGTCTACTCCCGGCCCTTGTTTTGACGTAGGTAACGATATAATAATTTGCGTAACATGTCTTTCGTCACAATATAAGTTGCAGTTTTCACATCTGCAGCACAAGAACAGGAAAAATGTGAAAGACGAGTACAGCTTACATTGCGGTGCTGTGAAGCAAAGTCAACTGACTGCGAAAGTAGAAGTCAGATACATTTACTTTACCTTCTTGTACTGGTATTGTGTAAAGAAAGTAATTGCCCGAATCTGTAAATATTGATACTTGTTTACAATACGTTACCAACTGTTTTACTGCAATTTTACACTAAACAGCGCTAATTGCCTTTACAAACCGTAATAGGAATATTCATACTATTTCTAGCAAGAGTTACTAGTAAGATATGATTTGAATTTCACTTTTAACTGGATGTGATATCCAGTTCTTTGCCTTTATGGTACATGGAAACTTGCCGAGCATCTGCGTACCAGAGTAAATGATTCCGTTTTGAAACCCGGGTAAAGAGGAAAAGTCTACATAAAAATTAATTTTGTATCCATTATTATGAATATTTTTATTGTGACCCACGAAAAACTTTGGCAGTCAGTGTAAGCATTTCAAGACCTATATATGTTCTTATGCAAAGTGTATGGTTCTCTACTTTACACAATATACTCAATGTTCGTTTCTGCTGACAAAACACTTTATGTACTTTAGATGCTCTGCTGCAGAAGATATTTCCGGTGAGCTAAAAGGACTATAAATATGCAAAATAAACCAACACACTGGTCCTTAGATCAACTCAAAATTAAATGCTTCCATGAGCAAAACAAATTGAACTGAATTTCTTGATTGGTCTATGAACCATTAACACTGTGGTGTATTATGGTTTGATTGCGTGTTGTAGAATTTCCCCAAGATTACTATAAAAGTAGTAACTTATTATCAATGTAACACGAGGTTTTATTTAAACACTGCTTTTCCCGTCTAATGATCGTTATTTTGTTAAAGAAATCTCCACCTGGGAACGTGTAGCAACGTTGTCTGTCAAGCAGTGTAAATGGCACTAACTTGCAGACCGTTTATCGAACTTAACGCTACTGTTATTCGCGGTGGCGGCACTTTTCTTTAAGCAAAATTAACAATTTAGTCACGTAATACTACACGCACACAACGCTAATGTATTTCTCCTGTCAAAATACACTCCTGGAAATTGAAATAAGAACACCGTGAATTCATTGTCCCAGGAAGGGGAAACTTTATTGACACATTCCTGGGGTCAGATACATCACATGATCACACTGACAGGACCACAGGCACATAGACACAGGCAACAGAGCATGCACAATGTCGGCACTAGTACAGTGTATATCCACCTTTCGCAGCAATGCAGGCTGCTATTCTCCCATGGAGACGATCGTAGAGATGCTGGATGTAGTCCTGTGGAACGGCTTGCCATGCCATTTCCACCTGGCGCCTCAGTTGGACCAGCATTCGTGCTGGACGTGCAGACCGCGTGAGACGACGCTTCATCCAGTCCCAAACATGCTCAATGGGGGACAGATCCGGAGATCTTGCTAGCCAGGGTAGTTGACTTACAGATTCTAGAGCACGTTGGGTGGCACGGGATACATGCGGACGTGCATTGTCCTGTTGGAACAGCAAGTTCCCTTGCCGGTCTAGGAATGGTAGAACGATGGGTTCGATGACGGTTTGGATGTACCGTGCACTATTCAGTGTCCCCTCGACGATCACCAGTGGTGTACGGCCAGTGTAGGAGATCGCTCCCCACACCATGATGCCGGGTGTTGGCCCTGTGTGCCTCGGTCGTATGCAGTCCTGATTGTGGCGCTCACCTGCACGGCGCCAAACACGCATACGACCATCATTGGCACCAAGGCAGAAGCGACTCTCATCGCTGAAGACGACACGTCTCCATTCGTCCCTCCATTCACGCCTGTCGCGACACCACTGGAGGCGGGCTGCACGATGTTGGGGCGTGAGCGGAAGACGGCCTAACGGTGTGCGGGACCGTAGCCCAGCTTCATGGAGACGGTTGCGAATGGTCCTCGCCGATACCCCAGGAGCAACAGTGTCCCTAATTTGCTGGGAAGTGGCGGTGCGATCCCCTACGGCACTGCGTAGGATCCTACGGTCTTGGCGCGCATCCGTGCGTCGCTGCGGTCCGGTACCAGGTCGACGGGCACGTGCACCTTCCGCCGACCACTGGCGACAACATCGATGTACTGTGGAGACCTCACGCCCCACGTGTTGAGCAATTCGGCGATACGTCCACCCGGCCTCCCGCATGCCCACTATACGCCCTCGCTCAAAGTCCGTCAGCTGCACATACGGTTCACGTCCACGCTGTCGCGGCATGCTACCAGTGTTAAAGACTGCGATGGAGCTCCGTATGCCACGGCAAACTGGCTGACACTGACGGCGGCGGTGCACAAATGCTGCGCAGCTAGCGCCATTCGACGGCCAACACAGCGGTTCCTGGTGTGTCCGCTGTGCCGTGCGTGTGATCATTGCTTGAACAGCCCTCTCGCAGTGTCCGGAGCAAGTATGGTGGGTCTGACACACCGGTGTCAATGTGTTCTTTTTTCCATTTCCAGGAGTGTATTTCATAAAAGTTGTTACGAAATAGCCAGGCTTCATACATCCGCAGATAGGAATTTATATCACGTAAGATGCTATTTGCACTATATTTAAAGATTATTCACAATCTAAGTCGAATTTATTTCCTCAAAGTGGGTTCTGGGCTATTAATACACAATTATTATCACAATTATGACCGACAACATTTATGTCCATATAGAAAATCAATTTAAAACTGCTGATTTAGTATTTCACTAACATAGCGGCTAACATAAGGCCATCACTTATCGATGCTGCTTCAGGCCCTGTTTTACTACTAACAGATATTATGTATTAAATGTTTCTGTACCTTCGCTATATCCATTAACATTTGAAAATGTTTCTCAATGTTAATCGCTTATTATTCAGCACTTACCAATAAACCGCGCTGCGGACGAATAGCGCTAAGGGCTGCACTCCTTTGCAGCTGAGCACAAAACTTAACATTTATATAGGACGAGAATTACAATGAAATAAAAGTTTAAACAAAGTAAACTCGTTCCAGTGAGACAGAAGGTCTCGCACTTTGCGACTTAGACCTGTTTGGCACAATGATGGATGCACTCCACGGGAAGCAATATGAGGATAATAGGGGGGCTGTTGATGCACAAGACTTTGGCCAGTAGAGTGGTACCATGCGGGCATACCTCTGAGTAAGGTGGGGTAGGCCGTCGATTTGAACGTAGATAGTATTGAAAAACAGAGTTTCTTAGCAAGTTGAGTGGGGAATAATATGGCGTACTGGAATGCTGAACAAAACCAACCGGCTTTCAGAAAAAAGTTACACTACTTGAACGTCCCTCGTAAGTAGGTACCGAGCGAGGTGGCGCAGTGGCTAGCACACTGGTCTCGCATTCGAGAGGACGATGGTTCAATCCCGCGTCCGGCCATCCTGACTTAGGTTTTCCGTGATTTCCCTAAATCGCTCCAGGCAAATGCCGGGATGGTTCCCTTGAAAGGGCACGGCCGACTTCCTTTCCCGTCCTTCCCTAATCCGATGAGATCGATGACCTCGCTTTCTGGTCTCCGCCCCAAAAACCAACAACAAACCTCGTAAGTAGGTTAAGATCAAGACTGACGCCATTACCGATCATTAAGAAACTCTGCGAGTCATGTTCCTTGCTTCTTAAATTATAACCCATATCTTTCCTCCCTTACAAACTCTTCCTTTTTTCAACTAATACTTGTAGAAAGGCGATATTTTTAATTGGAATAGACTGCTCATGGGTTTAGTGTGCTGTCGCTTGCGAGGAAGAGTTCCGAGAGCACCTGCTATATATATCACCAGTCCGATCCCCCGGTGACGTGGCCTGCTTTTGATCCAACAGCCAGATAGGTGTGCCTACTGACCCCCCATACATCGTCGGGAGAGCCAAAGCCCTGTTAAGCGCCGTCTGTCATCGCCGTGCAGAATGGCCGGCGACGATTTGCGTCAGAAGCAGCTAAACAGAATTTATACGCGTCTGTTGCGCCATCTACACTGTGCGTGACACATCTGGCATCTATATCATCTCCGGGGTTTTTGTTGTAACATTCTTCATTCATTGTGGTGGAACTGTACGAGTGGAGTAATCGTTAAAATTTGATACAAAATTCTAAGAGTAGACCATACGTTTTATATATATAACCGGCACTAAATCTATGAAATAATTTCTGCATAATTAGGCTTCGAACATGTATTCAGATCACCACGATATTTTTAATTATTTGAAATTTCGTGCTCAGTACTTCACCCAGTGCTTCAGCATCAATACACATGGCTGCCATAAATAGTTCATTCGTTTTCAGAGTTCTGTATTTTCCGAAGTACGGCGTGAATAGATATAACTGATGGATGAACAGGACCGTTCACTCACTAAGCTTGCTTTGTTCTCACCTGTTGGCGTGATGAGTGCAGTTCCATGACAAAATGGCGACCAGCGACAAAAGAGCTATTGTGTGTTGGAATATGCGAGACGTATATCTATTACAATAGCGCAGTGTGCATCCAGAAGGAATTACAGAAAAGAACTAGACACAGGTTGTCTCTATAAACAGAACAGTATCAACTGATCAAGTGTGTCTGATGCAACCGTGAAGAAGATGGGGAAGTTTCGTACGGAATCCAAGAAATCAACGGTTAGGGCAAGCCACGAACTTTGAACACCACAGCAAGCTGTGTGGAAGACTTTTCGATGGTGATCGCATTAAAACAGTACCGTTTGCAGCCCGTACTGCAATTTAAACCGGAAGATTATGATCGGCGCTTTCAATTTCACATCACAATGCAGCAAGCCAGTGAGACTCAACATTTCGCCTAGAAGTTCATATTCTTCAGCGATGCAACTGTCCTTTTGATTGGAAAGATTAATTACCAGGATGTGAGAGGTAGGGACGCTGAAAACTTTCATGAGATTGTGGACTATGAACGAGATTGACCGAATGTTAGTGTTTTCTACGTAGTGTTACCCCGATGACAACGTATAGGATTCCGTATCCCAGTCGGTAAAACGTGGACCCAGAGAGATAAATTTGTTCTGTTTCTTATATGAGACTAAGAAGACCATAAAACGATTTGTTCCGTCATTACGTAAACCATCACCATTGTAGTTTGGCAGTCTGCTTGGACTGCTATTATATGAAAATATCGAACTGAAAATAAGGTACCTGCTCACTAATGCAGGAAGAGCTACATAAAACAACGTTAAAGGACGGTTGCAAGAATAGCTACGTAAAACAGTGTTAAAGGATATCCTATTTTTCTCATGTTTTCTGTGTTTTTAATCGAACAGAGTTTTTGTGCTCCGCAGCAAAATCTGGGATACGTACCAGGACCGAAGAATCAGAATCCTATCCAGATTACTTAAATTGGTCATGAACATTTGAATTTCTTTCCCTACGCCTGGTGAAACTGTAGTAGACACGAAATAATAATCTTCAATTGAAAAATATTAAATGCGTAGTACACCATGCATTAGTCGTCACTGTCATCTTCAACGACTTACCTGAACTTGTCGAAGATCAGCTCCTACATTTTTGAGCACATTTCTTTCTCAAAACATTTCTTTTCGCTCTTCTCTGCAGCAGCGTTTCTGTTCTCATCCTTTAAGTGAATCAGAACGAGCATTTTTTTTCTGTTAATTCTATTTGCGACCTGCACAAGAGCTTTCAGTGAAATTATAAACAATCTTCCAGACGTCTGTCATACTTACTGGAAAACCAAATTGTCAGCCTTTGTAGGGTTCCATACCTAAATCGGTAAATATGGAACAGTCATAGGACGGCTTTGTTGTACGTCAAAATTTGAAGTTTCTAAGTCAATGTAATAAAAATATAAGGCCACTTAAGTTACATATGGTGTATCAAAAGAATCATCCGATTAAAACAATTCCGAACTATTATGTTATTGAGATGTCTGCTTGATCATCGTACTGTTGGTTCAAATGGCTCCAAGCACTATGGGATTTAACTTCTGAGGTTATCAGTCTCCTATGATGGCTCTCGATCTTCCACCATAATCGAGTCCATCAACATGATGTGGAAAATATGAAGTAGCCAAGGAGGTGGAAAGTGGGTTCTACTATGCCAAGACTGCTTAGTAGCTACAACAGGAAAACACAATTAATTAGCAGGAGTACAAGAAAGTATTTATTACTTAAGTTTGCTGTAGTCCATGATCAGTTGGTTGACAATGATAGAAGACACGACTAGACTAAGCGTCTGTAGAATGACACAATTTACAAGTCACAAATCTTGCAGTGACGAATTAGTCTCTCGTAATCTTGAATGTCGAATCCGGTGAATTTGAACTTGGAACGGAGCTACAAAGACTTGAAGGCGGCAATGACTGAGCTGCAGACGATGAATAACGTCGGCGCTGGCTGACCACTGAGCGCGGCCACGAACTGTAGATTGGCAGAACTGCACTACTCTCGTGCTGCACGTGAAGTGGTCTAGCGGCGCCTCGCGGCGAACATAAGAACTGCGACAGGCTGTGTATTCTTTGGCTAACACAGCCTTTCTTCTGTTCAGTTTATCGAGAGAATCGCATCCGGCGGCTCGATCTCTCTGGCGGTGGTGTAGTCGTTTTGAGTGACGACATTACACCCTAGACTTAGAACCACTTAAACCTAACTAACCTAAGGACATCACACACATCCATGCCCGAGGCAGGATTCAAACCTGCGACCGTAGCAGCAGCATGGTTCCGAACTGAAGCGCCTAGAACCGCTCGGCCACAGCGGCCCGATAGTACACTCCTGGAAATTGAAATAAGAACACCGTGAATTCATTGTCCCAGGAAGGGGAAACTTTATTGACACATTCCTGGGGTCAGATACATCACATGATCACACTGACAGAACCACAGACACATAGACACAGGCAACAGAGCATGCACAATGTCGGCACTAGTACAGTGTATATCCACCTTTCGCAGCAATGCAGGCTGCTATTCTCCCATGGAGATGATCGTAGAGATGCTGGATGTAGTCCTGTGGAACGGCTTGCCGTGCCATTTCCACCTGGCGCCTCAGTTGGACCAGCGTTCGTGCTGGACGTGCAGAC
This sequence comes from Schistocerca serialis cubense, assembly GCF_023864345.2. NCBI lineage: Eukaryota > Metazoa > Arthropoda > Insecta > Orthoptera > Acrididae > Schistocerca > Schistocerca serialis. Next base: position 214,390,289 of record NC_064647.1, on the reverse strand, counting down.
CGCGTGAGACAACGCTTCATCCAGTCCCAAACATGCTCAATGGGGGACAGATCCGGAGATCTTGCTGGCCAGGGTAGTTGACTTACACCTTCTAGAGCACGTTGGGTGGCACGGGATACATGCGGACGTGCATTGTCCTGTTGGAACAGCAAGTTCCCTTGCCGGTCTAGGAATGGTAGAACGATGGGTTCGATGACGGTTTGGATGTACCGTGCACTATTCAGTGTCCCCTCGACGATCACCAGTGGTGTACGGACAGTGTAGGAGATCGCTCCCCACACCATGATGCCGGGTGTTGGCCCTGTGTGCCTCGGTCGTATGCAGTCCTGATTGTGGCGCTCACCTGCACGGCGCCAAACACGCATACGACCATCATTGGCACCAAGGCAGAAGCGACTCTCATCGCTGAAGACGACACGTCTCCATTCGTCCCTCCATTCACGCCTGTCGCGACACCACTGGAGGCGGGCTGCACGATGTTGGGGCGTGAGCGGAAGACGGCCTAACGGTGTGCGGGACCGTAGCCCAGCTTCATGGAGACGGTTGCGAATGGTCCTCGCCGATACCCCAGGAGCAACAGTGTCCCTAATTTGCTGGGAAGTGGCGGTGCGGTCCCCTACGGCACTGCGTAGGATCCTACGGTCTTGGCGTGCATCCGTGCGTCGCTGCGGTCCGGTCCCAGGTCGACGGGCACGTGCACCTTCCGCCGACCACTGGCGACAACATCGATGTACTGTGGAGACCTCACGCCCCACGTTTTGAGCAATTCGGCGATACGTCCACCCGGCCTCCCGCATGCCCACTATACGCCCTCGCTCAAAGTCCGTCAGCTGCACATACGGTTCACGTCCACGCTGTCGCGGCATGCTACCAGTGTTAAAGACTGCGATGGAGCTCCGTATGCCACGGCAAACTGGCTGACACTGACGGCGGCGGTGCACAAATGCTGCGCAGCTAGCGCCATTCGACGGCCAACACCGCGGTTCCTGGTGTGTCCGCTGTGCCGTGCGTGTGATCATTGCTTGTACAGCCCTCTCGCAGTGTCCGGAGCAAGTATGGTGGGTCTGACACACCGGTGTCAATGTGTTCTTTTTTCCATTTCCAGGAGTGTATTTTTGGAAAGATGAAACTCTCGAGTACATCGTTCCCGCTAGGTAGCAGCAGTGCCCGCCGACTTCAGTTTAAAAATGGTGTCGATACAACAGAAAGCGTTATGCGTTCGACGATTTGCGTAGAGCGGGTCAGTAATAACCGTTCAGAGTGACTTTCGTACTAAGTACGGTGTGGATGCTCCTACGGCACAGAGCATTAGACGAAGGCATGAACAATTCTGAGAAACAGGTCGTTTGTATAAAGGCAAATCGCCGGGCCGTCCCCGAGTGTGTGACACACACGTCGAACGCATCCGTCATAGTTTCACAATGGGTCCACCGAAGTCCGTTCGCCGTGCAGCTCGACTGCTCAACATGCCCCCGATGTCCGTCTGGCGTGAGCTACGTCGACGTTTAAACATGAAACCATACAAAATTCAGCTACTGCAATCTCTTCGTGATGGTGACAAACAACAACGTGTCGAGTTCTATAATTTCGTTCTTGGTAAAATGAAGCATGACAGTTTTCTTCCACGCTTACTGTTTAGTGACGAGACAACATTACATTTAAATGAAAAGGTGAACCGTCATAATGTGAGAATATGGGGTACGTAACAACCACATGAAGTTTTACAACATAAGAGGGGCTCTCCAAAATTTAATACGTTTGGTGCAGTTTCGTGGGAAAAGGTGTATGGTCGATTTTTCTTTGTCGATAACACTGTTACAGGAAGCACATATCTCAATATGCTAGAGAACTTTCTTTCCCCACAGTTGGAGACTGATTAGAACGACGTCATTTAGCAACAGGATTTGGCACCGCCACACTGGAATCTGGAAGTGCGGGACGAAATGTATCGGCCTTACATTACTGGCCTCCAAGGTCACCGGCCCTGACTGTATTTGATTATTTCTTGTGGGGGTTTATTAAAGACACTGTTTATGTGCCTCCGTTACCAACAACAATGAATGAACTGAGACATCGCATAACAGCAGCTGTGGATGCTGCAACTCAAGACATGCTCGCTGCAGCGTGGGAACAATTTGAATACCGCATTGACATATGCCGTGCATATCAGGGGGGGGGGGGGGCTCTTCAACATCTATGAAGAGGTATGAGAAAAAATCTACGTATGTTAGAACTTTAATAGGGCCATTATTTATTTACAGCTCGTAAAAAATAGTTACGTGTTTCAAAGTTTTACTGATCTTCAAAGTAGTCACCAGCATTGTGTATAACCCGTCGCCAGCGATGTGGAAGTCGTAGGATACTCTTAGCAGTGCCAGTTGTGTTCGAGCGGCGCGGCCTATTGCCCGACGAACTTACAGCAGTTCTGAAGCGGTGCCGTGAAGTGTTTCCTTCAGTTTAGAAATCCAGTTCAACTCACGAGGGCTTAAGTCAGGGGAGTGCAGTAGATAGTATAGCACTTAGCAGCTCCATCAGCCAAACAGATCAGTAACAGCTTGCACTATACGTGCTTGGCATTGTCCTGAAAAATGGTGGTCAGGTCCTGTAGAAAGCGTCATCACTTCTGTCTCTATGCTCTTCATGTTTGGAACACAACCTACGACCAGCTTAGAGACAGACGTGATGAGACTTTCTCCAGGACCTGACCATCATTGTGCAGGACAATGTTAAGCACGTACAGTGCAATTTCTAAACTGAAGGAAACACTTCACGGCATTCGCTTCAGAACTGCTACAAATTCGTCGGGCAACAGACCGCGCCGCTCGAACTGTCAACACAACTGGCACTTATAAGAATACCCTACGACTTCCACATGGCTGGCAATGGGTTATACACAATGCTGGTGACTACTTTGAAGGTCAGTAAAACTTTAAAACAAGTATCTATTTTGTAAGAGCTGTAAATAAATAGTTGCCACTATAAAAGTTCCAACCCTCGTATTTGAGTTTCACGTTCATCAAAAAACAAAATTCATTGTATGTGTTTATTAATTTCAGAAATACAGACTTTAGAAATCGGACGACACTCTTTGAAAGAGCCTGTACTTCGATATTCGTAAACTCGCACACCAAAACGTATAGCGCACTTCCCGTTGATCTAGAATCATGAAATGTGGCAAGAAACAAGCTTTTACAGTACAAGTACAAGGAAAAGTCAGAAAATTGTTAATTTGTACTTATGTGACACGAAAAAAATATTTCTTTCGCATTTTTTATCCGACTTCAAACTTAAAATTCCGTTAATGACACAAATTCAGCCCTATACTGCTTCATATTAAAGATGTATTTAACTGCAGCGAACAGTCAGGCTGCTGTCGTAATGTACGTTATTGCATAGCTTCCTGGATGACTTGATATGAGCTTAGGCTCGAATCTAGTCATCAAGTAATAATGGAAATTAATATTGCAACTTTGTCGATTTTCTGCAATTTATCACGTAATTTAGTTAAAATTAATAACTTTTCGAAAGTCTTGGAATTCCTGGGACCCGTCTACACACTTCATTAGGTTTGTATGGGACCCTCAGGGCGCTAGTTCCATTCACACCTTGCCAGCTTTTCACCTTCTGTGAGAAGATTGTGGAGGATGTTTCATACTTTGATATGTTACGACTGTGGTTGTCGCCATAACAGCTGATAACGCGAATTTCATCTTTCCACAAGACAGGTCACGCACTCACCGGAGCAACGATGTTCGTCGCAATCTAAACGACCAACTTCTGCTTCGCTGGAATGGACGCAGTGATGAAGATGATGTACTCTGTTCCTTTAGCCTCATAGATCAAATGGCTTTTTATTTTGGGGCACATTAAGGACTATATTTACATACCCCCACCAGATGGCTGGTTGATTGATTTGAAGGAGGGGACCAAACAGCGAGGTCATCAATCCCATCGGATTAGGGAAGGATAGGGTAGGAAGTCGGTTGTACCCTTTCAAAGGAACCATCCCGTCATTCGCCTGAAACGATGAAAGAAAATCACGGAAAACCGAAATGAGGGTGGACGGACGCGGCTTTGGACCGTAGTCCTCCCGAATGCGAATCCAGAGTGCTAACCACTATGCCACCTCGCTCCGTGAATAACTCAGAAAACGGCTCAATGCTACTTAGATCAGCAATGGTAGCATGTTACTAGATTAGGACTACCGCTTGGGCGTTTGTCATGTGAGCAGAAAGGCACCCACAGTGGAGTGCTAAAATTTATTGAGCTTCCGTTCTGTTTATGAATCAATCATATTTTTACATGTAATATCTAGAAAAATATGAATTTCTGAAAACTAGTGAAACGTTTATAGCAGCCCTGTACAGGGTAATGTGGAATCAATATAAACAGCTCTCTCTAAGGTGATCTTATGGAATGAAGAGAGAATACATTTATTAAAGTTTTTAAGTATCTTCCCCGTAGTAAGGTAGATTTTTAATCTAGAAAATGTTCATTAATGTTTTATGTATAAGTTATTATAGTCTTGCATGTTATACGCTTTAGCTCGTGTGAAGATCACTCTTCAACACTGCAGGTGGAGAACTGAAATTTGTGGTAAGGACTATAGGACCAAATTGCTGAGGTCTTCGGTCCCTAGGCTTACGCACTAGTTAATCTAACTTAAACTATTTAACACACACACCCATGCCCGAGGGAGGACTCGAACCTCTGACAGGGGGAGCCGCGCGAACCGTGACAAGACGTCTCAGCCACTACATGTGTTTTACACCAATTGTTCTTATTTAAAGTTTAATATTAAGTTACAAAATCGAAGTACAATCAAGGAATGTGACAGTGCAGCTGATATTTCAGTTACGATACAACTTTTTATTGTAATTATATTAAATAGTTATTTAGCTGTGTATAAACCAGTGTCCTCGATAAGGCGATCAGAGAGTGGCGACAAGGAATGAAAGTACTGGGTGGAAAACGACTTGGATGTATGAATAAAAGAGTACGACTAGATTGTCTAGCATTCACAAATATTGTGATCTTGTGCGAATCACTAGAAGAGGAAGTTAACCGAACCACAGAACTGCAGAGACAGGCAGCTAAAGCCGGCCTACAGGTCTCTACGAGAAGACAAACATCACGACAGCCCCTACACGGATGACAAGAGGAGGAGGGAAAATTCAGAAGGTGGAGAGATTCAAATACCTTGGAAAATGGATAGACACAGGACTGACCGAAAAAGAAGCAATGGGGGCATTAATAAACAAAATGAACTTAGCATATAAACTAAATATCAACACCTACAATAAGAAGAATATTTCTATAAATGCAAAATTGATACATTACCAAACAGTGATTCACCCTGAAGCTCTATATGCAGCGGAAACTCTCAGCAAGAACCGCAGCGATCAAGAGACTACAACCGATAGAACGAAAGATTCTCAGGAGAATATTAGGACCTCGAAGAACAGAAGGTGGTCAATTTAGAAACCGAGATAACGCGGAACTATATACCAGGATAGAAAAGTTTCTGACGTCATCAAGAAAAATAGGAGCATGTACTTCGGACAGATCCTCAGAATGAACCATGGGAGGTTGACACAGCGAATCATACAATTTCTGATGAACAAGAAAACCAAAGTACTATGTATCCAAGAGATACAAAGAGATATGGAAGAAATGAGAAAACAGGAACCAGAGATAGACAACAGGGTGATTTTTAAATAAAAAATTCAGGCTTTCAAAGCTTTCGAGGACGGTAGGACACACTGAAAAAAGTCATGTTGGACAGAAGAACGAAGAAGGTTGCAAAGTATGAGAATGAAAGGATATTGGGAAAGAAGAAAGACCAGAAAAAACGATGCTGCAGCGAATTACCGTGGTCCTAAGATGGCCAAAACAAGAGAGGAATAAGAAGAAACCAGTGGTAATTGAATATCGTTGTTTAATGGTTCTGAAGAAACGGGTCGTTGTAAAATAGAAAGAGCAGTCATCAGACTGAAAACTAAGAATATTCTGTAAAATTTTGGAGGTTGTCTGGAGATATTTTCTGAGCATTTGGGTTGGTTGGTTTGGGGGATTAAAGGGACCAGACTGCTATTGTTATCGGTCTGAGTATTTTGGTATAAAGGATGTGTGGTCACTGGTCGCTCGTTATAGGGTAAAAATTTAATTAAGATTCATTCTGTTTGTTACTCAATTACTTTTGTTTCTATGAAAATACTGTAATAGGAGTGAAGAAGCCTGTGTTAAGCTGTACGCAGTCATACTAGCGGAATAGTTTTCGGTTTCCCGTAGTCGTCTTCATATAGAGCCTACATGCAACAACGGTTAGCTCAGTGTAGAGTCGTCGTGCCACTGCGTTTAGTGAATCCACACATGAGGTACACGTCAGAAAACCTATCCGCAGTACTACTGTGAATCACTGTTAGTACAACTAACACGAAAGAGAACCAAGCAATACTCAATGCAAGCTTGAACACGAACAGTAAAGTGGGCGCCAGTGTTTTGTAAACAGCAAGGACGGAGAGCAAACGGGACAAGTTTGCTTGCAGACGTGACAAACAGCGCACAGCGCCGACATTTGCACTGTTGTCCAGATAGCATCAGTGAAGTACTGAAGGAAAGATAAACGAAGGTAAGAGGTCAAACTAAATGCAATAACTCTGTAATGAACCGCCAAGACCAAGGATCGCCGGAATCAAATTACTCAGAAAATGTCCATGAACACCATATGAAATATTCATTGCAATATGTAAACTTTTTTGTTGGCCGGTTTCTGCGTAAAGCAATATTCACTATCACATACATCACACACAGAGACCTAAGTAAGGAATAGATGCCGTCAGAACTCCCGCTACAGCTTTTAAGACTTTCTCGAGACACAGGAGAGGAGAAATACGACTATGATGATAAGTTACGTTTTCCTGCATTCTTAGAGCAACTACAAGCCGAACAACCCATGTACGTGGCAGATTACATTACAGCCTAGTGCATACCAAAATTGTATCGACAACACTACCACACTGCCCAATAGCATAACACTGACGTATACAGGATGTATCCGTAAGAACGTGCTAATATTTAACAGGACATAGAGAATGCAGCAATGAATAAATCAAGGTGGGGAATGTGGGGTCACCGCGCGCTGTAGCCGCCCTCGGGCATTGGTGTGTGTGTCGTCCTTAGCTTAAGTTAGTTTAAGTTAGATTAAGTGGTGTGTAGGCTTTGGGACCCATAAGATCTTACCACAAATTTACAAAACTTACCTGGGGTCGAGAAGCTTGCTTAAGAAGATGTGGAAGTAAACTTATCTACCACTTTGTCTAGCATTACTGTTTACCAGCTTATTTATAATTAACATCCGTACAACTTTACACGCACTATGCTGCTTATTTACATGTACATTCTCTATTTCCAGCGAGGAAGTCATGACGCTGGTTTTGTTTACTTTACTTGTCCATGAGGTGGCTCTGTCGTATCGTATTTACATTGTCCCATGACAGAAAGTGCTACGGATCAACGACAGACCCACTCATTGCTGGATGCTTTTCAGAGGCGTACAGCACAATACAGTGGAGCAGTAGCGGAACAGTATTTCCTAGTCACTGGATGGTAAGGGGAAGTCGTATTCCATGGCCTGCGAGGTCACGCGGCCTGAATCACCTATAGGGATATCTAAAGTCCATTGCGAATGGCCAGCCGCTGTGACCGAGCAGTTCTGGGGGCTTCAGTCCGGAACCGCGCTGCTGCTACGGTCGCAGGTTCGAATCCTGCCTCGGGCATGGAAGTGTGTGATGTCTTTAGGTTAGTTAGGTTTAAGTAGTTCTAAGTCTAGGGTACTGATGACCTCAGATGTTAAGTCCCATAGTGAGCAGAGCCATTTCAACCATATTTTTGGTATGAAGCGTCAGTTTGATAGTGAAAACCATAACTATGCGGCTCCAGTGAGGTACTTCTAATAGCTTTCGAGTAATTTACTGAAAACTAAATTTGGAACAGAAACGTCCTTAAGTATCAGTTATGTCAATACTAGAAATTTCTGATTACAACACGTGATGTAACCCGTTAAATAATGAAGATATCCCAAGTCTGGTGTAGACAACAATCAATACAAGCTCTCTTAAAGGCGTAGTTCAGAGGTCACGGTCTACTGTCGGTTCCGTTCTAAAAATTCTAGCCGGCACAGTTAAAGTGCAGTCGATCTGAAACTTTCTCCGTAATTAAAGCCAACTTTATTCCATTCATACAAAAATTACGAAGAAATACGGCCCGAGAGGCAGTGACGGGACTTCACTTCGCACCCAGCTATCAATCGGTCCGCGTCAATCAAACGCCGGCCTAGGCGCTGTCTCGGATGACGTCAGAGCTATGTTGATGCTAAACGCATGTTTCTGGTACAAATAAAAAGTGAACTGTACACCGTGCTGGATTGCTTAGATTTCGCGGAAGCCACTGTTTGTGTGCCGCCCGTAATGTTAACAAAATCGCGTGGCAAGTGGTGGTATTATTTTCCACTTTATGACGAACAATTAGCTTTGATTATTAAAAGTCAGGGCGAAAAACCATTTAATGGGAAGTTAACGTAGAAGTCGCCTCTGAACTGCTCATAGTGCTGTTCACGATAGAGACCACTATTGTTAGTATTATCAGGAATATTACTATACATTGCGTTGAACATTTACAACTACAGTTCCAGATCCCGCTGAGTAAACAGACAGTAGAAACATTTCTTTCAGTGGGCAAGACAAGAATGTGAACTTCCAGGCTGTAAACTATGATCAGTATATTCTCCATCGCTTTCTGGCTCACCACAAATGTGGTTTGCAGGCTCTCGCGAAAGACGGCGCCGCCGCCCTACAGTACAAAACCTGACTGCGGATTGATTCTTTTTATGGGGAAAGACAATTGATTAATCTTTTGCCAAATTCTCTACAAGTTCAATAAAAGCCATTCCTGTGTGAACTGTTAGCCCCAGAATTGACTTGCATTTCTCCATAGTCATTTGCCACTGCGGTATGTTAGGTATCACTCAACTGCAGTTTTGATTCCGGATTTTGTATTGATTGTCACTTCCTCTTACGTGTCGCCAACCCGTTCGTCGAAAATTCACTCGTTAAAGAGCTGTTCTATGCATTTGAGCATTGTCATCCAAAAGGGTCTCTCTCCTAATAGTCGTCAGGTGCAGTGTGTAGTTGCAGTCAGCTCATATATATATATATATATATATATATATATATATATATATATATATATATATATATATCCATGCTACTCTATCCTGTGCAAGCTTCTTCATCTCCCAGTATTTACTGCAACCTACATCCTTCTGAATCTGTTTAGTCTATTCATCTCTTGGTGTCCACCTACGATTTTTACCCTTCGCGCTGCCCTCCAATACTAAACTGGTGATCCCTTGATGCCTCAGAATATGTCCTACCAATCGATCCATTCTTCTAGTCAAGCTGTGCCACAAATTTCTCTTCTCCTCAATTCTATTCAATACCTCCTCATTAGTTATGCGACCTACCCATCTGTTCTTCAGCATTCTTCTGTAGCACCACATTCCACGTTTCACATCCTTTCAAGACACTGTCCATTCCGTTCAACTGCTCTTGCAAGTCCTTTGCTGTCTCAGACAGAATTACAATGTCATCGGCGAACCTCAAAGTTTTAATTTTTTCTCCATGGAATTTAATTCCTACTCAGAATTTTTCTTTTGTTTCCTTTACTGCTTGCTCAATATACAGATTGAATAACATCGGGGATAGGCTACATTCCTGTCTCACTCCCTTCCCAACCACTGTTTCCCTTTCATGCTCCTCGATTCATAACTGCCATCTGGTTTCTGTACAAATTGTAAATAGCCTTTCGCTACCTGTGTTTTACCCCTACCACCTTCAGAATTTGAAACAGAGTATTCCAGTCAACATTGTCAAAAGCTTTCTCGAAGTCTACAAATGCTAGAAACGTAGGTTTGCCTTTCCTTAATCTATCTTCTAAGATAAGTCGTAGGGTCAGTATTACCTCACGTGTTCCAACATTTCTACGGAATCCAAACCTATCTTCCCCGAGGTCGGCTTCTACCAGTTTTTCCATTCGGCTGTAAAGAATTCGTGTTAGTATTTTGCAGCCGTGGCTGATTAAACTGATAGTTCGGTAATTTTCACATCTTTCAACCCCTGCTTTCCTTGGGATTGGAATTTTTATATTCTTTTTGAAGTCTCAGGGCATTTCGCCTGTGTTATACATCTTACTCATCAGATGGTAGAGTTTTGTCAGGGTTGGCTCTCCCAAGGCTATCAGTAGTTCTAATGGAATGCTGTCTTGTTTCAACTTATACAGGGTGTTACAAAAAGATACGACCAAACTTTCAGGAAACATTCCTCACACACATAGAAAGAAAATATGTTATGTGGACAAATGTCCGGAAACGCTTACTTTCCATGTTAGAGCTCATTTAATTACCTCTCTTCAAATCACATTAATCATGAAATGGAAACACACAGCAACAGAACGTACCAGCGTGACTTCAAACACTTTATTACAGGAAATGTTCAAAATGTCCTCCGTTAGCGAGGATACATGCATCCACCCTCCGTCGCATCGAATCCCTGATGCGCTGATGCAGCCCTGGAGAATGGCGTATTGTATAACAGCGGTCCACAATACGAGCACGAAGAGTCTCTACATTTGGTACCGGGGTTGCGTAGACAAGAGCTTTCAAATGCCCCCATAAATGAAAGTCAAGAGGGTTGAGGTCAGAAGACCGTGGAGGCCATGGAATTGGTCCGCCTCTATCAATCCATCGGTCACCGAATCTGTTGTTGAGAAGCGTACGAACACTTCGACTGAAATGTGCAGGAGCTCCATCGTGCACGAACCACATGTTGTGTCGTACTTGTAAAGGCACATGTTCTAGCAGCACAGGTAGAGTATCCCGTATGAAATCATGATAACGTGCTCCACTGACCGTAGGTGGAAGAACATGGGGCCCAATCAAGACATCACCAACAATGCCTGCCCAAACGTTCACAGAAAATCTGTGTTGATGACGTGATTGCACAATTGGGTACGGATTCTCGTCAGCCCACACATGTTGATTGTGAAAATTTACAATTTGATCACGTTGGAATGAAGCCTCATCCGTAAAGAGAACATTTGCACTGAAATGAGGATTGACACATTGTTGGATGAACCATTCGCAGAAGTGTACCCGTGGAGGCCAATCAACTGCTAATAGTGCCTGCACACGCTGTACATGGTACGGAAACAACTGGTTCTCCCGTAGCACTCTCCATACAGTGACGTGGTCAACGTTACCTTGTACAGCAGCAACTTCTCTGACGCTCACATTAGGGTTATCGTCAACTGGACGAAGAATTGCCTCGTCCATTGCAGGTGTCCATGTCGTTCTAGGTCTTCCCCAGTGGCGACTCATAGGCTGGAATGTTCCGTGCCCCCTAAGACGCCGATCAATTGCTTCGAACGTATTCCTGTCGGGACACCTTCGTTCTGGAAATCTGTCTCGATACGAACGTATCGCGCCACAGCTATTGTCCCATTCTAATCCATACATCATATGGGCATCTGCCAACTCCGCATTTGTAAACATTGCACTGACTGCAAAACTACGTTTGTGATGAACACTAACCTGTTGATTCTAAGTACTAATGTGCTTGATGCTAGTACTGTAGAGCAATGAGTCGCATGTCAACACAAGCAGCGAAATCAACATTACTCTCCTTCAATTGGGCCAACTGGTGGTGAATCCAGAAAGTACAGTACATACTGACGAAACTAAAATGAGCTCTAACATGGAAATCAAGCGTTTCTGGACACATGTCCACATAACATCTTTTCTTTATTTGTGTGTGAGGAATGATTCCTGAAAGTTTGGCCGTACCTTTTTGTAACACCCTGTGTATATACAGGGTGACTCATAAATGAGGAAAAATATATCGCGCAAATTGTCGCACACTGACGTACAAACATAAATTCGTTTTCCGCATTTTCCTATGTCAATAAATGACAATGCAATTGAATGGTAAAAATCTAGAAATATTAAGTGGACTTTTTGGGTGTTACTGTGCGCCGACATTGGCCAAGGGGACAGACCGGCAAAACGGCACAACATGCGAGTGTTGCAGGTAGTCTATCCGCTCACGATTAGGCGAGGCATGCGGCGTCAAGCGACAGTTTGCGTGACACTGCGAGCAACGACAGCGCCCACATCTGTCTCGTACCGGTTACGCTGGTCGGTATTATGTATCGTGGCTAGTTTGCGTAGGGAAAGGAAGGGGGCTGCACTACTGTACATGCATGTTTTATAATTTTGTTTTTCTGCCCCAGAATTAGGCAACGGTCTTGCCGCAGTGGATACACTGGTCCCCGTGATATCACCGAAGTTAAGCGCTGTCGGGCGTGGTCGGCACTCGGACGGGTGACCATCCAGGCCGCCAAGCGCTGTTGCCATTTTTCTGGGTGCACTGAGCCTCGTGATGCCAATTGAGGAACTACTCGACTGAATAGTAGCGGCTTCGGTCAAGCATACCATCATAACGACGGCGGTCGGATGGTTCCGATGGGCCACTTGTGACCTGTAAACGGAGTGGTGGACCCATACTTAGTTTTAAGAAACGAGTACATAGATGAAGAATACAAAATACAACTACACTGGTATGTCACAGTTAATACAAACGAATTCAATACAGCTGTACAAACTAACATAGAAACACATGACCAGAAGCAGCAGTGGCTGTTTATAAGCACTATTCAAAATGACAGCCACGATATGTGAGGCAAAGTTGGAAGGATTGCTGAACACGATCCAACATGTCTGTATCTCTTTGCGTAATATCACAGGCATGTTGTATTCAGCGTTGAAGGGTGATGACATCAGCATCCTCTCCTTCATAAATCACAGATTTCAGATGACCCGACAAAAATAAATCCAGTGGATTCTGGTCTGGCGATCTTGCTGGCCATGCTACAGGGCCTCCACGACCGATCCATTTCGAAGGGAAGGCATTCTCCAGGTGGCGTCGTACTGTGCCACTGAAGTGAGCGGGGGCACCATCATGCATGTACCACAGGTTCATACGAGAGGCCATACTAACGTCTTCCAACAATTCCGGTAATGTAGCATCCAGGAAACGCAGATACCGTTCTCCTGTAACCCTCTGTGGTAGCGCATGTGGCCCTATGAGATGGTGATCAATAATACCACACCAGATATTGACACCACATCGTTGTTGGTACTCTTGTATCACTGTGCTGTGGGGGTTTTCTTCCGCCCACTCGTGCCAATTATTCGAATTCACTATACCCTTCTTCGTGCAATCTTCTTCGTCCGTGAACAGTATTGTTCGTGAAAAATGCTGGTCGTGGTCAGACGCCGTAGGATAAAGTTGCAGAAGTCCAGCCTCCTCTGGTAGTCTTCTGGCAATAATGCCCGTACCTTCTGCATGCGAAATGGTTCAAATGGCTCTGAGCACTATGGGACTTACCATCTATGGTCATCAGTCCCCTAGAACCTAGAACTACTTAAACCTAACTAACCTAAGGACATCACACACATCCATGCCCGAGGCAGGATTCGAACCTGCGACCGTAGCAGTCGCGCGGCTCCGGACTGAGCGCCTAGAACCGCTAGACCACCGCGGCCGGCTCTGCATGCGAAAGAGATGGTAATGGTTTCTATGGGGTACTGACTCGCATAACAGTAGATTGTGACATTCCGACCGCAGTGGCGAGGGACCTAGTGCCTATTGTTCGGTCCTCCGCAACAATTTATAATACTTTTTGTTCGTCACCCGCACTGTACGTGGACGGTCGGCCACGACCACTAAATCCTGGAGGTGCTACATATGCACAGTACTCCTTCAAGCGCCTGTCCACAGAGTAAAACGTTTTTGCAGGGATCGAATGAAGAGTAGAGCCACAGGTCTTAACACATCTGAAATGTAACGTCCACTGTTCAAAGTGGCGTCAATGCGAACAAGAGGTGACCGAGACGTGTAACCAATTGCACCCCATACCATCACGCCAGTATGGCGATGACGAATACATGCTTCCAATGTGCGTTCACCGCGATGTCGCCAAACACGGATGCGACCATCATGATGCTGTGAACAGAACCTGGGTTCATCCGAAAAAAATGACGTTTTGCCATTGGTGCACCCAGGTTCGTCGTTAAGTACACCATCGCAGGCACTCCTGTCTGTGATGCAGCGTCAAGGGTAACCACAGCGATGGTCTCCGAACTGATAGACCATGCTGCTGCAAACGTCGCCGACATGTTCGTGCAGATGGTTGTTGTCTTGCAAACGTCTCCATCTGTTGACTCAGGGATCGAGACGTGGCTGCACGATCCGTTACAGCCATGCGGATGCCTGTCATCTCGACTGCTAGTGATACGAGGCCGTTGGGATCCAGAACGGCGTTCCGTATTACCCTCCTGAACCCACCGATTCCATATTCTGCCAGCACTCATTGGTTCTCGACCAACGTGAGCAGCAATGTCGCGATGAGATAAACCGAAATCGGAATAGGCTACAATCCGACTTTTATCAATGTCGGGAACGTGATGGAGCGCATTTCTCCTCCTGCCGGCCGTAGTGTTCGAGCGGTTCTAGGCGCCTCAGTCCGGAACCGCGCAACTGCTACGGTCGCAGGTTCGAATCCTGCTTCGGACATGGATGTGTGTGATGTTCTTAGGTTAGTTAGATTTAAGTGCTCCAGTGGTTTCAGGAGCGTTATAGTCAACTCCCTTTGATGTGTGAACAAATTCGCCTGATGTAAATCCTATGGAACCCACCTGGGTCGCTACTGGACGTCATTACCGCAAACGAAAATCAGCAGCCCATTATTTACGTGAATTACATTACCTGTGCGTAGGCATCTGATACCTCATAGCTCCACAAACCTACCAACAGACTGTCCGATCCGCGATACGCAGAATCAGTGACTTATTTCGTTCCAAAGACGGACAAACAAGCTCATAACGTTTTGGCTCATTGATATATACACTGTGTGCAAGGGCTTTAAACTCGGAACAGATCATGAAAAATCAAAGCCAGTAAATATAACTGATGATGTTATACCTACTATTTATAACTTAAAATAACAGCTGCTGATCTAATATCTTCCAGAAGACGGATGTACAGATCATCACAAATAACTTGACTGTATTCGGCAATTAAAGTAGTTCTGTTTATGTTTATGAGCAGGCAACTTCATTGTATACTAAGATAAACAGGTACTGCAAAGATGCAACAACTACCAAAGAAAATAAATTGCTCCTAACCTTTCCTATCCTACCTGACACTGAGTTCAAAGGTTAAAAGGAAACGTCACCTGCTTGTAACAGGAATTTCTGTGACCAAGACAATTTGACACTTAGCCAACTGTCATTGCCAGCCGGAGTGGCCGTGCGGTTCTAGGCGCTGCAGTCTGGAACTGAGCGACCGCTACGGTCGCAGGTTCGAATTCCGCCTCGGGCATGGATGTGTGTGATGTCCTTAGGTTAGTTAGGTTTAATTAGTTCTAAGTTCTAGGCGACTGATGACCTCAGATGTTAAGTCCCATAGTGCTCAGAGCCACTTCTCCTCCTTACACGAGGCATCACAACAACGTTTCACCAGGCAACGGGGGTCAACTGCTGTTTGTGTATGAGAAATGGGTTGGAAACATTCCTCATGTCAGCGCGTTGTAGGTGTTGCCACCGGTGCCAACCTTGTGTGATTGCTCTGAAATGCTAATCATTTGCATATCATAGCATCTTCTTCCTTTCGGTTAAATATCGCGTCTGTAGCATATCATCTTCGTGGTGTTGGAATTTTAATGGCCAGTAATATATATGCGGCCCCGAATTAGTCTAGTGCGGTGTTTATTTTACGGTTATTTACTAACGATGACAGTACAACGTCAAGATTAAAATGTACTCCAGCAGCCAATGAACAGCGCGTTGCTGCATGGCTGTAGCACTCAGAACGGGTGAGGGTGATGCTGTTACTGCTAGAGTATGGGCTATTCTTCGTGTTTTACTGTCCCTGTTAATTCATATCCACAAAACAAATTCCGCACTAGACTAATCTCGAACCGTACTATCGAAGGGGCGCGTAAAATTCCGCTGTAAAGACCATTTTGCTCCTAACGGGGAACAAACCGACGCTGGTGTGTCGCTTGAAAGACATGCCGGACAGTAGTTGTTAGTGACGGCAGCTACACACTGCTAAAAGAAATTGCAAATATCTGCCGAAACTGCGGAGAAAGTGCGCCTGACGACTGTGCGTAAATGATGGCCAAATGCACCGCAGAGAAGAACTACATTGTCATAATAACCTTGACCGCTCGGAGTACTGTGTTCGCAGATTTGGAGGTCAGTACACTCTTGCAACATTACGCCCCCGCACATCATACCACCTGGCCCACCAAAACGATCGTGTTCTTCAACGTTCTTGGGTACATTACGTGTTCGCTCCTCTCGACTCTTGATGATACGTTATGCACATTGGAACGTTGCCGAACATGATCTTTCTAGTGGCCCAGGCAGTTTGGTTTGGGGAGGCAGAATATTGTATGGGCTTACTGATCTCCAAATTTTTTAACCCTGTACACCCATCGTGGCAACGTAAATGTCACGCTGTGTTCCTTCCTCATGTGCACCTTTTCAGGGCTGTGTTTTTAATTTTTAATTTTACGGGTGACAATGCGCTACCGCAACGTACGGCGTAGGTGGAGGCGCTGTAGGAACTAAAGGACTGAAGTATAAAAAAAAAATTTCTAAAATAATTATTGAGCAAACCTGCATCTAACGGTGTCTGCTAACTTCTTTCGTGTACTCCTCCATTCTGCCAGTAATGAAACATGTATTTGACTCAGCAATCAAGTTTAAGAGAATAATGCCATTTGTGCAATGGCGTTAAGCTGGTACTGAGAAATTAACTTTTGGCCCTGATATTTACTTAATGAAATTATATCTTGACTTGAATAATGCCAGTTGTGCAATGGGATAATATTAGTTATTTGAAATAACTTTGCTCTGGTAACTTTAGTTATACCAAAATCGATTTCAGACCATGAACTGCACATATTTATTGTATAGAGGCCTCATTTTTTTTACGTTCTTTCATTTGGTGCGTAACTTTACTTTACTACTAATTTTCATATTCAACACAAGCAAAGGATGTGGATTATGATTCAGGCTGTTATATTTAAACACAATGTTGATCTCATTATACTATATATATTGTTAAAAATTTAAGTCATATAAAAAAAACTGCCATTTCCAACATTTTTGTAGCACAAATCACTGTCGCAAAATTATTCAAAACGCTCAATTCGTCAAACTTGGACATACAAATCCTAACTCTGTACATTATCTAACAAAAACCATTTTGATATCATTTTGTAGCTTCTCCCATTAACGTCTACAGTTTGCTCAGTGTACAACTTGAAACATGCGTACCGCGAATCCGACCTTAAAGCTGTCACCACACGTTTGCTTCCTCCGGGCACCTAGCTGCGACTACCGATTATTTTACCGCGCGTGCTCGGCTCTCTTAACCATCAAAGATCCTCCTACTCAAAGATATTATTCTCATTCCACTTTGTGGTTGGCAACTATCGACTTTATTTTCTAGATCCACCCTGATCAGACCTTAGCTCGTACCCCTCAGGACGTTCGGTGAATGGACTTGCCTGTCCATTCCCCAGACGCAAATCCCATCGCGCACTTGTGGCATGCGTTGGGAGACGTTTGCATCACGTCCATATGCACAACCAACTATTGAACCACTTTCAACCTCCATGGTGAAGGAGTGGAAAGACCCACCGCAAGAACACTTTACCAGTCTTGTGGCTAACGCGGGAGCGCATACATTGCTATCCATGGTATTCACACGTTGTATTAAGATCCATGCATCGCCTTCTGTATCGTCCATGCTACAATCATAAATCACGGTGAACACACATCTTTAAATAAAATTGTCGTTTCTGTTCGCTTCATGGCTTACTCTCTAACTGACCTTCTGTACTGTAGCATACTATAGCACTTTATTCGATGCCCAAGTTTCGACAAGCTATATTACTTCGCAGTAACACATCATGCTAAAGTTTCTCTCCTCCTCACGGTTTGGACATGTGGTAGTAATGTTTTGTTTGCCTTTCACAGTCGGCACTAAGTTACATCTCCATTAAAATCCCTGACACTTTGTAAATGCTCAGACTAGGGGAGGATCCAGTTGCTATTGTATGAGAACCAGCCGGCCGCGGTTTTAGGCGCTTCAGTCCGGAACTGCGCTGCTGCTACGGTCGCAGGTTCGAATCCTGCCTCCGGCATGGATGTGTGTGGTGTCCTTAGGTGAGTTAGGTTTAAGAATTTCTAAGTCTAGGACACTGATGACCTCAGATGTTAAGCCCCATAGTGCTTAGCGCCATTTGAACCATTTGCATGAGAGCCCTGTGACTAGCTGTTTACGGATGGCCAGCCAGCGCTCAAGGACTCAGGGACTACGTGGATGGAGGCGGCAGATTGCACTTACGAGGACGTGCTAAAAAGTAATGCATCCGAATTTTTACGTGAAAACTGTTAAGCATTTCAAATACAAGAAATATCATTGACATTCTAAATCATAGTTCTTCACATCCACAAATTTATTTTTCAACATAGTCATCCTGGTTACGAACACATTTCTCCCAACGAGACACCAGTTTGCTGGTAGCGTCGCTGTAGAATGTTGGACTTTGTTGCTGGAGAAACATCACCACCTCTGCTTGCACTACTTCATCGCTATCAAAGTGACTTCCTCGAGGGTGTTCTTTTAAGTTTTTGAAACAGATAAAATCAGATGTGGCCAAGTAGGACACTACAGAGTATGATGAATAAGAGTGACTGTTGCAGAACTCGTAGCGGTCATCTGTTGCCTGGCATTGCCGTGCTGAAGAGGTGGGTGTTCCAAGTGTGGACGAAGTGTTCGAATTCGGAACTCTATTACTGAGTACTGTTTCTCAGGCATCGCTATGCTATAGTTATATTACACACCGCCTGTTACATGCTACAAGTCGGTGCCACCTAGCGGCTAAAAAGATTTGAGTTTTCATGTAAAAAATTCTGATGCCTCACTTTTCCACACCGTTTCGTAAGTTTCAGTTATGACTGGCAGATTCATATAATTCGCGTGCATCCGAATCCTCAGCTCTTCTTCTATACTGATAAACTTTGCTATATATTTAGTGGTGTTATTTGGAAGTAAAAATTGGCGACTCTGAATTTATTTCGAACAAGAAATTGTGATACAAGTAACATATTAGGACGTGCCTTCAGATCTGCAATTTAGAGCTATATGATTCAACACCTACCCTGATCATTACAAACCGGAATATCTTCCAGATTTTAACTGATATGAAGTAAGGAATAGAATTACAGGGTCACCTGTTTTAGTTTTTTCTTCTTTTTTCCTCTTCTTTCCCTACAAATCCACGGTTTGCCTGTTCCGACTTCGCAGTTTTAAAACCGTACATTTCTCCTTCAATCGATGTATCTTTTTCGTGAGTTTATAAAAACTGGAACTATGTCTTCATCTATACATTGAAGACTTTGCTACCGTTTCACCCATTATTCTTCCAATTTCTCGAAGTTAAATGTTTCTTATTCTTCTTGTATATTCTCGTTTGTTATGAATTCCCTCTGTGAAGAGCCTCTGTCACATCTCAAAAATATAGTTTCATTAAGCTGTATGCTTTTTTTTTTTAAAAAAAAAAAAAAGACGCTCTAGTGGCCATAGAGCAACACAGGCACAACCATTACTTATATTTTTATTTATAGTTCGATGTACATGTAGAAATTTAACGGCTCTATTCTGTACATCATTCTCGTTGTAGGAATTGATGTCACATCCTAAATATCTAAAACTGGAGATGTAATACAGTGTGTTGCCTTCAGTAATAATTTTTTATTTAACAAGGTCTTTTCTACAGTCAGTGATGGATGTTTTTACATTGTAGCATTATCTGCATAGTTGACATAATCTATACATTGTATGTTCCAAGTCTGATTCGTTATTTCTGTGTTAAGACTACATTATTTGAAAATAGCAAATGATAGACATGATAGTTTCTTTTAAGTTGTTTACCTCCAAGTATATTTCCAGTATTAACGGTGGAGAAAAATTCTCCACACCAAAGCTATTGGTGTCAGCTATACACTCCTGTATTCTCCTGAGAAAAGTTACTATAACTTCTTCGTCTTTCCTCAGAAATCAGTGCATCGCCGGAATTTCTTGAATGACAATAAGGTGATATTAAGAGGTGGAACAGACAAAAGACACACTTCAGTCATGACTGAGAAAAGTGTATCACAATGGATGGGGAATATGCACACCATCTGCAAGTCTCACTGTCCAAGCTAGATTTTTTAATGTACTGATTAAAACTTCGTAACATCTACTCTCACATCACACTCCACAAGCGAAGGTGCCGATAACTGATGCGCCCTGTTCCTATCACCAATGGCGCATCGGAAGAATGACTGTCGGTAGGACTCTTTTCTTTTGTCATCAGTCTTCTGTTTCCATGAGGCCCGCCCTGGATTCCTCTCCTGTGACAGCTTCCTCATCCCCGAGGAACACTTGCAACCTACGTCCTCAGTTATTTACCGGATGTATTCCAAACACTGCCTTTGTCTACAGATTTTGCCTTCTACAGCTCCCTCTAGTACCAGACGTCCTATCTTCCTGTCCCTTATATTGGTCAGTGATTTCCACATATTCCTTTTCTCTCAGACTCTGCACAGAACCTCCTCATTCATTCTCTATCTGTCCACCTAGTTTTCAGGATTTGTCTGTAGCACCACATCTGAAATTCTTCGATTCTCTTGTGTACCGGTTTCTCCACAGTCCATGTTTCACTGACATACGATGTTGTGCTCCAAACGTACATATTCAGATATTACTTCCTCAAATTGATATCTATGATATTAGTAGACTTCTCTTGGCCAAGAATGCCCTTTTTGCCAGTGCTAGTACGCTTTTGATGTCCGCCTCGCTCCGTTCGACATTGGTTATTTTGCTGCCTAGGTAGCAGAATTTCATAACTTCATGACCATCAATCCTGATGTTAAGTTTCTCGCTGTTCTCATTTCTTCTACTTCTCATTAATTTCGTCTTGCTTCGATTTGTTCTCATTCCATATTCTGTACTCATTAGATTGCCCATTCCATTCAGCAGAGTGTGTAAATCATCTTCACTTTCACTCAGGATAGGAGTGTCATCAGCTGATGAACCTTCCTTTTATTTCCATTATCGCTTCTTCGATGTACTGATTGTACAGAAGGGGCGAAAGACTACATCCCTGTCTTACGCCCTTTTTAATACGAGCGCTTCGTTCTTTGTCGTCCCTCTTCGCTCTTGTACTGATTGTGTATTACCTGTCTCTCCCTATAACTACCACCTATATTTCTCAGAATTTCGAACATTTTACACCATTTTACACTGAGGAATACTTTTTCCTGGTCTACAAATCCGATGAACGTGTCTTGATTTTTCCTTAGTCTTTCTTCCATTATCAACCGCAACTTCAGAATTACCCCTCTGGTACCTTTACCTTCTCTGTGAGGGCCATTTTTAGAGATGTTCATTCCTCTTCAACTATACTGCTTACTGAGCTATTCCTTATTGCTGTATCTGTAGCCTTAGAGACCTTCAAAGCGTATCATGTCATTCCTTACTACTTCTGTATCCCACTTCTTTGCGTACTGATTCTTCCTGGCTGTTGTTGTTGTTGTCTTCAGTCCTGAGACTGGTTTGATGCAGCTCTCCATGCTACTCTATCCTGCGCAAGCTTTTTCATCTCCCAGTACCTACCGCAACCTACATCCTTCTGAATCTGCTTAGTATATTGATCTCTTGGTCTCCCTCTACGATTTTTACCCTCCACGCTGCCCTCCAATGCTAAATTTGTGATCCCTTGATGCCTCAAAACATGTCCTACCAACCAATCCCTTCTTCTAGTCAAGTTGTGCCACAAACTTCTCTTAACCCCAATCCTATTCAATACCTCCTCATTAGTTACGTGATCTACCCACCTTATCTTCAGCATTCTTCTGTAGCACCACATTTCGAAAGCTTCTATTCTCTTCTTGTCCAAACTGGTTATCGTCCATGTTTCACTTCCATACATGGCTACACTCCATACAAATACTTTCAGAAACGACTTCCTGACACTTAAATCTATACTCGACGTTAACGAATTTCTCTTCTTCAGAAACGCTTTCCTTGCCATTGCCAGTCTACATTTTATATCCTCTCTACTTCGACCATCATCAGTTATTTTACTCCCTAAATAGCAAAACTCCTTTACTACTTTAAGTGTCTCATTTCCTAATCTAATCCCCTCAGCATCACCCGATTTAATTTGACTACATTCCATTATCCTCGTTTGGCTTTTGTTGATGTTCATCTTATATCCTCCTTTCAAGACACTGTCCATTCCGATCAACTGCTCTTCCAAGTCATTTGCTGTCTCTAACAGAATTACAATGTCATCGGCGAACCTCAAAGTTTTTACTTCTTCTCCATGAATTTTAATACCTACTCCGAATTTTTCTTTTGTTTCCTTTACTGCTTGCTCAATATACAGATTGAATAAAATCGGGGAGAGGCTACAACCCTGTCTCACTCCTTTCCCAACCACTGCTTCCCTTTCATGGCCCTCGACTCTTATAACTGCCATCTGGTTTCTGTACAAATTGTAAATAGCCTTTCGCTCCTTGTATTTTACCCCTGCCACCTTTAGAATTTGAAAGAGAGTATTCCAGTTAACGTTGTCAAAAGCTTTCTCTAAGTCTACAAATGCTAGAAACGTAGGTTTGCCTTTTCTTAATCTTTCTTCTAAGATAAGTCGTAAGGTTAGTATTGCCTCACGTGTTCCAACATTTCTACGGAATCCAAACTGATCTTCCCCGAGGTCCGCTTCTACCAGTTTTTCCATTCGTCTGTAAAGAATTCGCGTTAGTATTTTGCAGCTGTGACTTATTAAACTGATAGTTCGGTAATTTTCACATCTGTCAACACCTGCTTTCTTTGGGATTGGAATTATTATATTCTTCTTGAAGTCTGTGGGTATTTCGCTTGTCTCATACATCTTGCTCACCAGATGGTAGAGTTTTGTCATGACTGGCTCTCCCAAGGCCATCAGTAGTTCTAATGGAATGTTGTCTACTCCCGGGGCCTTGTTTCGACTCAGGTCTTTCAGTGCTCTGTCAAACTCTTCACGCAGAATCTTATCTCCCATTTCATCTTCATCTACATCCTCTTCCATTTCCATAATATTGTCCTCGCGTACATCGCCCTTGTATAAACCCTCTATATACTCCTTCCACCTTTCTGCCTTCCCTTCTTTGCTTAGAACTGGGTTGCCATCTGAGCTCTTGATATTCGTACAAGTGGTTCTCTTCTCTCCAAAGCTCTCTTTAATTTTCCTGTAGGCAGTATCTATCTTACCCCTAGTGAGACAAGCCTCTACATCCTTACATTTGTCCTCTAGCCATCCTGGCTAAGCTCTTCAATATAAACGTAGGATTCCGCAGCCATTGTCACATTCAATAAACTTTTTCTGGGTTTGTGACAGCATTATCAATATACATTAAACTACCGTCGATTCGGGCCCTGTTCTAAACAAAAACACCTTGAAGAAAATAGCTTGGTAGATGACCGAGACCTCGATAGTTTTATATATATATTGACAATGCGGGGACAGCCCCAGAAAAATTTTATTGAATAATCTCCTAAACTTTAGCCTACTCTTCATCACTATTACATACTTATCTGAGACTATATCTGTTCCTGGGCACGCCTTGCAATCCAATATCTGATTTCGGAGCCTCTGTCTGACCGCGATGTAATCTAACTGAAATCTTCCCGTATCACCCAGACTTTTCCAAATATACGTTCTCCTCTTGTCACTCTTTAACAGATTAGTCGCTATAATTTCTCGAATTTTATCGCCGTTTCCACTTCGCGAGATGTATGTGAGAGAAAGCAATACGTTGTCCGACTCTTCCCGGAAAGTGGTCAACCGAGATTTCAATATTAAACCTATTCATGATCCCCAACACGTCTGTTGTAACACCTGCGATTGAAGTTTGTCAAGCATTTCCGTAACGCTCTAGCGACGTCTAACGATCCCGTGACGATATGTGCCGCTCTTTGTTGAATCTTCTCTAGCTCTCTTATCAGTCTTACCTTGAAAGGATCCCAGATTGGTGAACAATTCGCAATAATCTCGCGAACAAGCGCCTTTTAAGCTCCTTTTTCATTTCGTTAAGATTCTTCCTATGAATCTTAGTCTGGCTTCTGATTTTGCTGCTATGTGCTTTGTGAGGTCTTTCACTTAAGATCGCTCTCGATAGTTACTCATAGATCTTTTACGGTAGGTACTGTTTCCAGCATTTGTCATCAATAGTGCAGTGGTATAGCAGTGTTCTTTTCGTATATAAGCGGAAAAGGCTACATTTATTCACGTTCAGGGTCAGCTGCCACAGCCTGCACCATTCATCAAACCTCTACAGTTCAATCTGCAAATGGGTACTGCCTTCTGGAGTTGCTACTTTCTGATAGAGAATCGCATCATCTGCTAACAGTTTTAAAGAGATTCTGACGCTTTCTACTAGATCATATATACAAACTGAAAACAGTCCTATCACACTTCTTTTAGGTACTCCAGAAATTATCTCTACATCTGTCGATTTTATTCCATTGAGAGAGACGTCTTCAATTCTACCTCCAGGTAAGTCTTGAGTCCAATACCAAACATGGTAGGTACCTGAGCGCCATTATGTATGGATATCATACAGGAACATGTGACTAGTCCTTATGCTTAAATAAAAATGTAGAAAAAAATAGTAAGTAATATGTCCTTAACAAAGGAAGCCAATACCTGTAGTCCTTCCCCAGACCACAATTGTGCTGTTACTGTAGAAAGGAACACCAGCACCCTCTCTGCCCAACAGTAAATTTACGCCATACAAGCTGTACAGATGTGGCTGTAGATATTTGGTGTAAATTGGAGGTGGAGGTGGGAGAAAGGAATGAAAAGGGAAGGGATTACTGATGTAAGCTTCGTCGGGACAATACACAGAATCAGCGGCGACGAGTAAAAATGTCTGCTGGACCGAGATTTGGACCCGGGATCTCCTGATTATTACGCATTTGTGTTAACCACTGTGCGACCCAGACACAGACACTGTGCTTATCGGAACTACGCGGACTATCTCAGCATGCCTCTTGGGCGACCCACACTCCCACCAAAACAACAGACACCGTGTATTTATGTAAATATTAGGACTGGCAACCAACAGGTTGCGAGTCAGAGCAGTGCCACCTGCTGGTGGTCTCGGCAGCTGAGATGGAGGCGATAAGGTCGCTTTTCGCAGCAAACTGCAGCGACCGTCCGGGCACCGTGTGACGTCACACGTGCCGTCCGGGCCAGACGATCAGCTGTAGAGAGTGCAGGGAGGGGACGCGTGCCGCGGGATAATCGCCCCAGACGGCTCATGTATTATTCAGGGCGCACCGATACTGTGTCACGGTGGCGCGCTAACACGCCCTGCCGCCTAGCAGAAGGTGGAGGCAGGAGGCCGGGGCAGGTAGCGGAGGAGGTTTGGGACGGCTGCTGCAATATTCATCGGCTCTCCCGACACCCTACATGGCGCCGCACCTAAAATTGGATGTCACAGGCCGCGCACACAGCTTTTTCGTTTTAGCGACTCCCACCACTGTCTCTGAAACCTGTAAGGCTGCCTATGACAGGGTAGGTGACACTTAGGACCGTCTTGCAGAACTCCAAGTAAGCGAGGTATAGATAAAGCCCTTCAAAGTCAGTATTGCCATCAGACTGTTGTTTATTTACGGTGTTACATTTAGACAATCATGATTTCGCCTTCAAAGTGCCATTATTAAGTCTTTTCTGAAAGCAGATTAGACAATAACAGTGAAATACATAAGAAGTGATATAACCATATAAGAATCAATATTTATAATGCTTACTTACAAGAGTTATACGTTGCCAAAGATGGTATACTGTCGTATTAAAATACACTACTAAACATATTGTCTAAGAGTCGATATTTCTCGCAGAGCCTACTGCTTTGTTTCATCACTGAGTATACTATACTGAATGGCAGTTTGCTCAAATGGTTCAAATGGCTCTGAGCACTATGTGACATAAATTCTGAAGTCATCAGTCGCCTAGAACTTAGAACTAATTAAACCTAAGTAACCTAAGGACATCACACACATCCATGCCCGAGGCAGGATTCGAACCTGAGACCGTAGCGGTCGCTCGATTCCAGACTGCAGCGCCTAGAACCGCATGGTCACTCCAGCTGGAAATAACAGTTGGCTTTGTGTCAAATTGTCTTGGTCACAGAAATACCTGTTACAAGCAGGTGACGTTTCCTTTTAACATTTGAACTCAGTGTTCGGCAGGATAGGAAAGGTTAGGAGCAATTTATTTTCTTTGGTAGTTGTTGCATCTTTGCAGTACCTATTTATCTTAGTATACAATGAAGTTGCCTGCTCACAAACATAAAAAGAACTATTTTAATTGCCGAATACAGTCAAGTTATTTGTAAAGATCTGTACATCCGTCTTCTGGGAGATATTAGATCAGCAGCTGTTATTTTAAGTTATAAATAGTTGGTATAACATCATCCGTTATATTTACTGGCTTTGATTTTTCATGATCTGTTCCGATTTTAAAGCACTTGCAGACAGTGTATATATTAATGAGCCAAAACGTTGTGAGCTTGTTTGTCCGTCTTTGGAACGAAATAAGTCACTGATTCTGCGTATCGCGGATCGGACACTCTGTTGGTAGGTTTGTGGAGCTATGAGGTATCAGATGCCTACGCACAGGTAATGTAATTCACGTAAATAATGGGCTGCTGATTTTCGTTTGCGGTAATGACGTCCAGCAGCGACCCAGGTGGGTTCCATAGGATTTACAACAGGCGAATTTGTTCACACATCAAAGGGAGTTTACTATAACGCTCCTCAAACAACTGTAGCACGGCTCTGGCTGCGAGACACAGGTAATTGTACTGCTGAAAGATGACATCGGTGTCCGGACAGGCATCGAGTATGAAGGGATGCAGGTGGTTCGGAGCTGTCAGTGAGTGTTTAATTACTAGCACAGGTCACATGCAAGCGAAGGAGAATGTCTCTCATAGCATAATACCGCTCAAATCGGCGTGCATACGTGGTGCGCTGCACGTTTCGATGACGGCGTTTGTGGAGACATAGTGTAACAAAAAAATGGTTCAAATAGCTCTGAGCACTAAGGGACTCAACATCTATGGTCATAAGTCCCCTAGAACTTAGAACTACTTAAACCTAACTAACCTAAGGACATCACACACATCCATGCCCGAGGCAGGATTCGAACCGTAGCAGTCCCGCGGTTCCTGACTGAGCGCCTAGAACCGCTAGACCACCGCGGCCGGCATAGTGTAACAAAAATGTGATTCATCCGAACAGCCGATACGTTTCTTTTGATCGATGATCGAGTTCGGTGGTCACAGAAATCATAATTGACGAGGTCGTTGGGTCCACATGTGAACACGTAGGGGTGGTCTGCTGTGGTGCTCCATGTTAAAAAATGAACAATGAACTGTGTGCTCCAACACTGTGCTTTTTCGGCAGAGTTGCAATAGATCACCATCCATCCTCCTCGAAAGAACAGACAAGCATCTGAACCTCATCTTCTGTGAGGGCTCGTGAACGTGCCTTGACTTGACATGTCGTCAACCTTGTCCTACTGCAAATACCACTTATGCTGATGACCTCCAGTAGTATCTAAATGCAAAACCTATAACCCGAAAGACAGCTATCTAGAATCTCAATTCCGACCAATGTGCGCTAAGAACATGGGCGCAGGATACAACCCATCAAAACCCCAACGGTACTGCTTGGCCATCCATGCTCATTACCCCGAAATATCAGGAATCCTTATCATCTTTATCCTAAATGGGACAAAAATCAACTTCATTACTTCAGCAAACAGTCTAGGAGTAATAAAAGGTCAAAATCTACATTGGAAGGAACACACAACTGCAATGTGCAAGAAGGCATCAGCATCTCTCCATGCTCTACAGAAACATAAAAAGGTCTTCCCCCTTGACCTGAAAAAGGAACCTGTGTAGATACTTATACACCCCTGGAAATGGAAAACAGAACACATTGACACCGGTGTGTCAGACCCACCATACTTGCTCCGGACACTGCGAGAGGGCTGTACAAGCAATGATCACACGCACAGCACAGCGGACAGACCAGGAACCGCGGTGTTGGCCGTCGAATGGCGCTAGCTGCGCAGCATTTGTGCACCGCCGCCGTCAGTGTCAGCCAGTTTGCCGTGGCATACGGAGCTCCATCGCAGTCTTCAACACTGGTAGCATGCCGCGACAGCGTGGACGTGGACCCTATGTGCAGCTGACGGACTTTGAGCGAGGGCGTATAGTGGGCATGCGGGAGGCCGGGTGGACGTACCGCCGAATTGCTCAACACGTGGGGCGTGAGGTCTCCACAGTACATCGATGTTGTCGCCAGTGGTCGGCGGAAGGTGCACGTGCCCGTCGACCTGGGACCGGACCGCAGCGACGCACGGATGCACGCCAAGACCGTAGGATCCTACGCAGTGCCGTAGGGGACCGCACCGCCACTTCCCAGCAAATTAGGGACACTGTTGCTCCTGGGGTATCGGCGAGGACCATTCGCAACCGTCTCCATGAAGCTGGGCTACGATCCCGCACACCGTTAGGCCGTCTTCCGCTCACGCCCCAACATCGTGCAGCCCGCCTCCAGTGGTGTCGCGACAGGCGTGAATGGAGGGACGAATGGAGACGTGTCGTCTTCAGCGATGAGAGTCGCTTCTGCCTTGGTGCCAATGATGGTCGTATGCGTGTTTGGCGCCGTGCAGGTGAGCGCCACAATCAGGACTGCATACGACCGAGGCACACAGGGCGAACACCCGGCATCATGGTGTGGGGAGCGATCTCCTACACTGGCCGTACACCACTGGTGATCGTCGAGGGGACACTGAATAGTGCACGGTACATCCAAACCGTCATCGAACCCATCGTTCTACCATTCCTAGACCGGCAAGGGAACTTGCTACTCCAACAGGACAATGCACGTCCGCATGTATCCCGTGCCACCCAACGTGCTCTAGAAGGTGTAAGTCAACTACCCTGGCCAGCAAGATCTCCGGATCTGTCCCCCATTGAGCATGTTTGGGACTGGATGAAGCGTCGTCTCACGCGGTCTGCACGTCCAGCACGAACGCTGGTCCAACTGAGGCGCCAGGTGGAAATGGCATGGCAAGCCGTTCCACAGGACTACATCCAGCATCTCTACGATCGTCTCCATGGGAGAATAGCAGGCTGCATTGCTGTGAAAGGTGGATATACACTGTACTAGTGCCGACATTGTGCATGCTCTGTTGCCTGTGTCTATGTGCCTGTGGTTCTGTCAGTGTGATCATGTGATGTATCTGACCCCAGGAATGTGTCAATAAAGTTTCCCCTTCCTGGGACAATGAATTCACGGTGTTCTTATTTTAATTTCCAGGAGTGTATTTTCAGTTATTGATTACAGCGATGTATTCCTGCAAGGCCTTTCTTAGGTCACAGCGACTGGAACTAGTTACGAATGCCTGTGTTCCTTACATCAGTAATGTTCAACTGACTGATCACATTTCACCATCGTTTGCACAGCTATCGTTGGTGTTTTCGGAAAAGCGCACAGATTTCCACACCTACAGTCTTCTATACTGTCTTATCACGAACACTGTCTCTCATATCAGTCCTCGGCATTACCGCTCTTGTCTGAACAACACGACAGAAAAACACACTTCCAACACAGCAAAATCCTTTCTGTCATACGCCATCATCGAGCCACCTCACAAGCGGGAACCCGTCTCTGGAACAACCTCCCGCGTCATATTGAAGTACGAAATACGATCTCCAGTGGCCACACCAAATTTCGGGCGAACTGCCGGATACCTGCAAGTTACTGCCACGATATTTCGCCGCAGAGTCTTCTGACCATCTTAAGCTGAACACTCAGCATTAACCTGAAGATGGCCAGAAGACTCTGCGCCGAAGTATCGTTGCAGCAACTTGCAGATATGCAGCTGCTCGCCCGAAATTTTATGGAGCAGTCTTTACGCCGGGGAAGATTAAAATCTCACTGCGACTCCAGTTTCAGAAGATAAATGGTTTAAATGGCTCTGAGCACTATGGGACTTAACTGCTGTGGTCATCAGTCCCCTAGAACTTAGAACTAATTAAACCTAACTAACCTAAGGACATCACATACATCCATGCCCGAGGCAGGATTCGAACCTGCGACCGTAGCAGCAGCGCGGCTCCGGACTGGAGCGCCTAGAACCGCACGACCACCGCGGCCGGCTTCAGAAGATAGGTAATGACATATCTACTAAATCAACAATAGGTTTACCATTCTCCCTGTACGCAGTCGTTACCCTCGTACATCCCTGTTTTCCACCAAATCTTCCTCATTTCCCAGGATTATTAGCCGATGCAGTCTCCTTAGATTTTCTTTTGCCAGAACTCCTTATACCTTTTCTGCAGACCTATAAACTATCCTTTTGTCCCCCACTATTATTATTCATATTACTGTCATTATTATTGTTATTATTACTAATATTATCACCATTTGTGGCTGCAGCAGCAGCTGTAGATGTAACGCCAGTCTTAACTTTGTTACTTCACGTTAGTGCAATTTACTCACATTGCCACTTCAGACACTCAAATCATTTTAATAACAGTTATATTAAAACTGTAATTTTCCTTAGATAACTACGATGTAATAGACACTGTATGTGTAAAACCCCGGTCCATTTAAGAGAGGCCCTCATGACGCTTATCAGATCAGGTTAAATAAGCAAATACATAAATTAACGAAAATAAATCTTCAGCATAAAACATGACGTTTCAGTTTGTAACTTCTTGGCTAGTAACTGTATTAATGATCCACTTTGCGGAGTGTATTAACATAATCCAGTAAATGTACCTGCAAAATCGGTCGGTGCGTGACAGTGAATGGTACCAATATGTTCAAAAATCGGGCAGTCATATCTCGGTCTCTGTTCATCTCAGAGGTAAGGGGTTAAGTGGTTTGGATAGCGCTTGGAGTAATAATCGTTTCTTTACCTGTGGGGATATCGTGAATAGCCTACACAACACGGCCAAAATTTAGACAATACAGACTTCCTCCAGCCCAGACAAATTGAGAAATTCGGTTGGTTCTTTGGCGTTGGATGTGGTCTAGGGTGAACCTTATACGGCTTATAAAAGTAGGACATGTTCTTTGGAGGTCCCTGTCGATACGCAAAAAGCCATGATTTGTACGAAAAGTACCAATTCTGGGGCGGATAACTTCTATAATTTATGTTGTTGTTGTTGTCTTCAATCCTGATGCAGCTCTCCATGCTACTCTATCCCAGTACTTACTGCAACCTACATCCTTCTGAATCTGCTTAGTGTATTCATCTCTTGGTCTCCCTCTACGATTTTTACCCTCCACGCTGCCCTTCAACGCTAAATTTGTGATCCCTTGATGCATCAGAACATGTCCTACCAACCGGTCCCTTCTTCTTGTCATGTTGTGCCACAATCTCCTCTTCTCCCCAATTCTATTCAATACCTTCTCATTAGTATTGTGATCTACCCATTTAATCTTCAGCATTCTTCTGTAGCACCACACTTCGAAAGCTTCTATTCTCTTCTTGTCCAAACTATTTATCGTCCATGTTTCACTTCCATACATGGCTACATTCCATACAATTACTTTCAGAAACGACTTCCTGACACTTAAATCTATACTCGCTGTTAACAAATTTCTCTTCTTCAGAAACGCTTTCCTTGCCATTGTCAGTCTACATTTTATATCCTCTCTACTTCGACCATCATCAGTTATTTTGCTCCCCAAATAGCAAAACTACTTTACTACTTAAAGTGTCTCATTTCCTAATCTAATTCCCTCAGCATCACCCGACTTAATCCGTTCAACTGCTCTTCCAAGTCCTTTGCTGTCTCTGGCAGAATTACAATGTCATCGGCGAACCTCCACGTTTTTATTTCTTCTCCGTGTACTTTAATACCTACTCCGAATTTTTCTTTTGTTAACTTTACTGCTTGCTCAATATACAGATTGAATAACATCTGGGACAGGCTACAACCCTGTCTCACTCCCTTCCCAACCGCTGCTTCCCTTTCATGCTCCTCGACTCTTATAACTGTACAAACTGTAAATGGCCTTTCGCTCCCTGTATTTTACCCCTGCCACCTTTAGAATTTCAAAGAGAGTATTCCAGTCAACATTGTCTAAAGCTTTCTCTAAGTCTACAAATGCTAGAAATGTAGGTTTGCCTTTCCTTAATCTATAATATAATATATCTATAATATAATAATTTATATTCGTGACATATTATCGTAGTTTTTACCCTTTGTTCTTAAGTTTATACTGTCGCGGTATTTCGAAAACTTTTTCGATGTCGTTATCTGTTACTCAGTTTCCGATGCTGAAACTTACAGTAGTAATACAGAAAAATGTTTTTGCACCGTGGGTAGCGATTTTCTACCTAAGCAGCAGTAGCAGATGGCTCAAATTTTAACTGTACGTTATTTAGACATTCATCCAGAAATGTCATTATGTCAAATAAAAAACCGTTAAGCAGTTTAAATTTCCAGATTGTTATTTTATTGGGCTATCAATTTCGGCGATACATTACGCTATCTTCATGCCCTTTCACCGACATGTAGCAGGATCCCCAACTCTGGTCCTGTCAAAGTAGGGACCACCATTGAGTTACTGGTATTTGTAGATTTTTGAGACGGCGACCACCTGTCGTTCTCCGTACACGTCGGTCCGAGGGGCTGTAGATGGCGTAATAGGTCACCGAAACTGGCGGCCCAATAAAATAAGAATATGGAAATTTAGAGGGTTGAAAGGTGTTTGATTTGCCTTTCAGTGCTGAACAGCCGATGTCCCGCAGCCATATGTGAAAAGTTGGACCCACAGAGAAACGTCATTGTCCCCTTTTTAAAAAAAAAAAATATGTCCCTTATCAAGATACACAGGAAAATCTGTAGAGTCTCGTACCAAGGGTGCAAGGGAAAGGATGTTGTTGTAGGTGGTCTGTATCCTCTTTCTACAACATAAATGCACATGTGGACTAACAGGGTTCTATATTTACAAGAACAGGAAACTACTTATCTTCAATAGTTTCGATGTGTTGTGTTACAAGATCTTCTGTAACAGCCTATTTGCTGCCAGTATCTGTCTCTTGCTAAACAAGTAATCCGGTCCCGCTACGTACTGTCATAGCCTAAACTCGCTCTGCAAGTGAATGACAGACGTCGAACTAGAATGTGAGTCAGTGCCTGAGTCAGTGTGCCAGTGACTGAGCGAGTGACTGACGCACTCCGGTCAGTGGCGGGTGTATAAATACTTGCTGTCGAGCAGGCGTTGGCGGCTTGTTGCTTGCGAGTATGTCTCTGGCCTCTCTCGTGATATATGAGGATGTGATCTGTTCTTTCGGACACGTCCAAAATAACAGATACCATCTTCATATACGAGGGTGAGTCAAATGAAAACCTTAAATATTTTTTTAAATGTTATTTATTGTGCAGAAGTGGTACAAAGCTGTATCAATTTTCAACGTAATCTCCCCTACGCTCAATGCCAGTCCTCCAGCGCTTACAAAGTGCGTACCTTCCTTTAGTAAAAATCTTCTTTTGGTAGTCCACGCAACCACTCATGCACCGCCTGGCGTACCTCTCCATCAGAACGGAACTTCTTTCCTCCTAACGCGTCTTTGAGTGGTGCAAACATATGGAAATCACTTGGGGCAAGGAGTATGGTGGATGAGGAAGACAGTCAAAATGCAGGTCTGTGATTGTTGCAACTGTTGTACGGGCAGTGTGGGACCTTGCATTGTCATGTTGCAAAAGGACACCTGCTGACAGCAATCCACGTCACTTTGATTTGATTTCCGGACGCAGGTGTTTTGTTAGGAGATCTGTGTATGATGCACTGCTGACAGTGGTCCCTCTAGGCATGTAATGCTCCAAAATGACGCCTTTTTCGCCCAAAAGAGAGTCAGCATAACTTTCCCTGCTGACGGTTCTGTTAGAAACTTCTTTGGTTTTGGTGATGAGAAATGGCGCCATTCCTTGCTCGCTCTCTTCGTTTCCGGTTGGTGGAAATGAACCCAGGTTTCGTCCCCAGTAACGATTCTTGCAAGGAAGCCATCATCTTGTTCTGTGGAACTACAACTCGTTGTGCCTCATCTGGAAGAGGAGCATCTTCCACTGAAGTCAAACCATTTGCTAACTTCCTACTCCATTCGTAGACATGCTGCTGTGATAAACATGCATCACCGTACCGAACCTTCATTGGTCGATGAATTTCAATAGGTTTCACACCTTCACTACGCAAAAACCGAATAACAGAACGCTGTTCTTCCCTGGTGCAAGTCGCAAGTAGGGAGACCATCTTTATACTGATACTGCGACGGTATGTGTGCATCTGCACTATGCTGCCACCTACAGGCCATTCTGAAATCTATTTGTAGCACGCTTACCAACTTACAGGATAACGGTGCGAAATTTCGATTTTTTATTACATTCAAGGTTTTCATTTGACTCACCCTCGTAGTTAAGGCTGACTGGCCATTGACCTTCTTGCTCTGTGCGGATGCACACAAGTTGCCAGAACTCTTACGGGACTCGGTATGATTGTCTGCGGCGAGTAATGAGTGTAATGGGCAGGGCCACTACGAACGTAGTGTGTTGACATTAAGTTCAGAATGTGGGTCTCACGGGGAGTGTGCAATCCTATCCTCTGTGCCCTAGGATACTCTGTCCAAAGCATCTGCCATGTAAGTAGGAGATCCCAGGTTCGGAAACCGGTCGGGGCACGCATTTTCACCTGTCCCCGTTGATGTATATTAACGCCTGTCGATAGCGTAGCGTCTTGATTTCATTCTCATTTCTCTCATGATAGCCGCGCCTGATCCAGCGCCTACTATTGATCTTTGCGCTACATCTTTGCCGATTGGTTGGGGTTGGGTTGTTTGGGGGAGGAGACCAGACAGCGAGGTCATCGGTCTCATCGGATTAGGGAAGGCTGGGGAAGGAATTCGGCCGTGCCGTTTCCGAGGAACCATCCCGCCATTTGCCTGGAGTTATTTAGGGAAATCGCGGAAAACCTAAATCAGGATGGCCGGACGCGGGATTGAACCGTCGTCCTCCCGAATCTGGCGATTGGTGTGCTGATGACAGCTCCATTATGTTTTTGGTACTAAAAGTACCAGTTGTCGGGATGTTCATTTCTGTAAGTCCTGTTTCATTACAAATCGTCGAAATTATTACCGTATCTTCTTAAGATGATGTTCTAGATGAACGTTGTTATTTTTTTCGATTTCATTATCCGTTACCGAGATCCTGCTGTTAATATTTACCGCACCTGTGTAAGCAATAACTGGTCGAGGCATAAATGTCATTTTAAATGATAAAGTGAAGACATTGAAAGGATTCAGGTGTCATCCTAAGGGTTCTACGGTTAGCGAACTACGCTTTTACTCAGGATTTTTTCACCAAGTTTATGACGTGCTGGTTCTGTTTAAAGTGCACTTCGTGCATATACAAATATAAACCAAGTGTTCCTGCAGTGTCATTAATCCGCTAAAACGGTCGTAACATGTCCGCATGCAAAACGTTTTGTTGAGCAAGGCGGAATGAATACTGAGGCAGCTGGTACCCCACTTTTGTTTCAGTCTTTCAAAGAGGAACGCATTCACCTTCTTTGTGCTCCGACAGGAACATTAATCCGCTCGTTATATTATTGTACGACAACTAGTTCCGAGGAATTATGATTAAAATTCATAAAAAACTAGGTTTTACTGAAACGGAATGCAAGTTACCTGGACTACACGAGAGTATCTTCAAAGAATCTGGGACGGAATCACTAACTGTTATGAAATGCTTTCATATGCAGGTACCTGTGCGATAGTGTTGAGCCTTGCTGAAAAATTAAATATTCGTCGTGTTCTCGTTATTGTTGCAATACGTCAGCTCTGCAAAACTTCTAGGTACGGAATTCACCTGACATATCCGTATTTCTCGGAATGTGGCACAAAATACAGGAAGCTTTGTAGAGGCTCTTACGTACTACCGGGTGTAAAAGTATGAGACCGGAATTTGGTTGCAATAATTACACGTCTGATGTTTGAAATCGATAAACAATATTTTATTCAAAATAATCTCCATTGCCATTTATACATTTCTTCCACGTCCCTGACGGGCTATGGACGCTACACCAAAGAAACAGTTCTTCTTTTGAAGCGAACGCGTAAGCGAGCCACTTTCCTACATTTTCGTACGAATTGAAACGTTGTTCAGCAAGAGCGTGTCCCAGAGATGCAAACAGATGATAATGTGATGGAGCCAAGTCTGGAGAACATGTCGCATGGCCTAGTATTTCCCAACTGAACCCTGACTCGTTTTGGTTTCTGTGATGGGGCGTTCTCATGGAGCAGTATCACTTTGTGTTACTTTTTCCATATTAGGTTGTTCTTCCCGTAATGCTCGAGTTAAATTGGTCATTCGTTGTCGGTAGTGATAAGTGTTAACAGTTCCTCAAGGTTTTAGCAGCTCATAGCAAATGACACCCTTCTGATCCGACCAAACACAGAGCACTGTCTTCTTTCTAAAGCGGTGTGATCTACCAGTGGTTATCGATGGTTTTCCTCGTTTCACCCATGATATACAACCCTTAGAATTGACATAATATCTTTTATCACCTGTCACTATTCGATGGAGAAACGACTTTCTTTTGTATCTGGCGAGCAGCATTTCACAAATGGTCTTTCGATTTTCATGCTGTCTTCCATTCACTTCATGTGGAACCCATTTTCCCACTTTCTGCACCTTTCCCACAGCTTTCAACGTAAGAGAAACGCGTTTTTGCCTCATATTCAAGTGTTCCACTAGTTCCTGTTGAGTTTGAGTATCATCTTCTTCCAATAAGGTGTGCAATTCGTTGTCTTCCTACTTTTTCGGTAGTTTCCCGCGCTCATCGTTTCTCACGTCAACATCACCACTTTTGAATTTTCTGAACCACTCGAAACACTGTCTTTTCTCAAGAGCATGTTCACCAAAAGCTTCGACAAGCATTCGATGCGATTCTGCAGCAGTTTTCTTCAGGTGATAACAGAAAACCAATGCTGTTCGCAAATCGGCAAAAGACTCGACATGTTTACGGGTTTGGAACAGATACCGATGTACGGGGGTTGGGTTACCGTCTGTTGAAATTCGTCGTCAGCCGCTGCAGGAAGCAGATGGCGGTGCAGACGTGGTCTCACGGGCCCTACACTGACGGCTAGCACCATCTATAGGGAAATTAATGTTTTATACTTCTACACCGGGTATAGTGCGGGGCAGCTGTGAGTATCGCTTTTCCGCTTATGTGAAACGTAGACTCATCGCTGAGGACCACAGGTTGTGGATAAAGTCTGGGTACATAGGTTATCGGCGGCCGGAGTGGCCGAGGTGTTCTAGGCACTACAGTTTGGAACCGCGCGACGGCTACGGTCGCAGGTTCGAATCCTGCCTCGGGCATGGATGTGTGTGATGTCCTTAGGTTAGTTAGATTAAAGTGGTTCTAAGTTCTAGGGGACTGATGACCTCAGAAGTTAAGTCCCATAGTGCTCAGAGCCATTTGAACCATAGGTAATTCATAAATAATAATGAAGGACATTCAAGTCACTTTACTGTTAAATAACAATTTCAACATGATCTTCGTGCTTTTCAATATATAATTTCATGCGCTTTGAAACATAAAGGTGAATTCGACGAAATACGTCTGAAATTCGGTCCACTTTAGCACAATGATATTCAGTTATGCCAGGTATTTTAAATATGTAATCTTCATCGAGTAATCTTTCTGCATACTCTAGAAAAGGAAATCAAAAGGAGAATGGTCTGACGAACGAGGAGTCCACTTCACATGACATCTTCTCCCAACCCAGTGGGAGAAAACTGTCATTCAACCAATCCCCAACAGCTTCAGCAAAATGGGCAAGGACCCAATCCTTCTGAAACCAGTCTGGATGCCCTTCACCCAAAAGTTCAATTTGGGACATCAATTTCTCTTTCAGTATGTTCTGGTAAGTCTCACCCATTACATGTTCATCAAAGAGGAAAGGTACTAGCACATGAGCTTTCCACAAACCACACCGCATCACCAACTTTTGGCAGCCATGCTGTTTGGATGGACTCATCGAATGCGGACTGCCTTGTAATAATACCGAAGATTTTTTCTGGTCACTCCACCATTGGCATAAAACCCGGCTTCATCACTGAACAATACACAGACCTTAGTAAAATTAATATTTTCATCCCATTTATCTACAAACCATTCACACATCTCCTTGCGTCTATCTGGGTCGTCTTCGTTTCAGTAATGCAATATCTCTAATTTGTACGGATGAAATCTGTCCTTTGTCAGGATATGTGGATGGTTGACCTTTGAACACCAGACTTCGTCGATGTCCGACGAAGAGATTTCTTTGGGCTGCCATAAATCTTGGCCAAGACAACCTCTTTCGTTTCGTCTGAAGCCTTTGGTCGTACTGAAAGTGGGTTGCCCAACGCACTACCCGTTTCTTTAAACTTGGTGATTAATTTCGCGACGGCACTAAAACAAATAGGTTGACGATGAGGTTATCGAAGGTTAAATTCTTCTGCAATTTTGCTATACGACCATCCTTCTCTTGGACTTAAAAGTACCAATTCCATTCCTTCTTCTTTAGACACAGACATCATTCAATCAGAAAAAAAAATTTATTAGACTTATTAGGATTTATTTCATTATGATTTATTTATTAATATTTATGGAATATAGAATATTTATTAGAATTTACTAAAATTCCCTCTGTATCTGGAGTTTTTGGACTTCGTACACAAGAAAGAAAATGTTTTCGTTCGTCTCCAGGCCTACAATTAATTTACAAAGATCTGCACGTAATTTATCCACATAATGAAGGGCTTATAGTAACTAGACAGAAATGCAGGCGACTCCTGTATGCAGGAAGGATAAAAGAACGAACCCACAAAATTACAGACTACTATCCTTACAGTGGACGTACTGCAGAATTTTTTAACATATTCTAAGTTCGTACATAATAACTTTCCTTAGCACAGAAAAGCTTCCGCCCACAGATCATCACCGGAATCAGAATGCATGATCGTGCGCAACTCAGGTAGTCCTTTTCACGCACGAACTTCTGTGAACCATGGATGGAGGGCAATACTTCACTGAAGACTGTTAACCAAGTTACAAACACATCTAATAGATTTCCAGATATGTGAGTGGCCCGAAGATTTCTTAAGAAATAGATCACAGTACGTTGTCTTGGAGGGCGAGTTGTCATCAGTAGTGCCCCAGGCAAGTGTGATAGGACCGCTGTTCTTCCTTACGTACATAACCCATCCGACGTACAATGTGAGCAATTTGCTGATAACGCTGCAGCACACGGGAGAGCGTTGTGTTCACTGATTGTCTAGACATAGGATGACAGACAGTTTTCTGTTTGGTGTGAGGAATGACACGTTGCTCTACATAGATAAAGATGGAAGCTAACCCAGATGAGTAGGACAAGCACACCTGTAATGTTGAAATACAGTATTAGGCATGTATTGATTGACACTGTCACACCGATTGAATTCCTAGATGTAACGCTGCAGAGCAATATGAAATGGTATGTAATAGGGAAGGCTCAAATGGCTCTGAGCACTATGGGACTTAACTTCTGAGGTCATCAGACCCCTAGAACTTAGAACTACTTAAACCGAACTACCCTAAGGACATCACACACATCCATGCCCGAGGCAGGATTCGAACCTGCGACCGTAGCGGTCGCACGGTTCCAGACTGTAGCGCCTAGAACCGCTCGGCTTCAGTTCATTGGAGATTCCTAGGAAAATGTAACGTACCTTCAAAGGAGACCTCTTATAGGACACTAGTGAGATCTATGGTTGAGTACTGCTCAAGTCTTTTGATCCCTATAAGTTAGAATTAAAGGAAGACGTAGGAGCAGTTCAGAGGCGAACTGCTAAATGTGTTATCAGTAAGTTCGGTATAGCAACACTACATAAAATCTAGGGGACATTCATTTGCTGCTTACTGCAGAACGATTTTACTGCCGCCAGCGTACTTTGCGGTTAGGTACCACGAAGGTAAGATAAATTTGGGCTCGTTTCTTCCTCGCTCCATTTGCGACCGGAACAGGAAAGTTAAGACACGGTACTTGCCACCATACACCGCATGTTAAGCTTATTTTCCGATACCTTTCGGTCCTACCTGCCTTTGCTACCCTCGAAAAATTGTGTGGATATTATTTTTCCGCAAGTGTCATGATACGACGCCAGTATCGTAGATTCTACACACAAGCTCGGATTGTCCTTTCTTTTTCATTTCTCGCATCGTTTTCAAAGACGAATTTAAATAGTCGTTTCCTCCTCGCTCCATTTGTGAGAGGAATCGGAATAACTACTGATGATACAAGGTAACCTTATGTCGCAGACTACACTACTGGCCATAAAAATTGCTACACCAAGAAGAAATGCAAATGATTAACGGGTATTCATTGGACAAATATATACTGGAACTGACATGTGATTGCATTTTCACGCAATTTGGGTGCATAGATCCTGAGAAATCAGTACCCAGAACGACCTTCTCTGCCGTAATAACGGCCTTAATACGCCTGGGCCTTGAGTCAAACAGAGCTTGGATGGCGAGTGGTACAGCTTCAACACGATACCACAGTTCATCAAGAGTAGTGAGTGACGTATTGTGACGAGCCAGTTGCTCGGTTACCATTGACCAGACGTTTTCAGTTGGTGAGAGACCTGGAGAATGTGCTGGCCAGGGCAGCATTCGAACATTTTCTGTATCCAGAAAGGCCCGTACAGGATCTGCAACATGCGGTCGTGCGTTATCCTGCTGAAATGCAGCGTTTTGAATGAAGGGTAGAGCCACGGGTCGTAACACATCTGAAATATAACGAACGTCCACTGTTCAAACT
The DNA here is from genome assembly GCF_023864345.2 of Schistocerca serialis cubense. Lineage (NCBI taxonomy): Eukaryota > Metazoa > Arthropoda > Insecta > Orthoptera > Acrididae > Schistocerca > Schistocerca serialis. The sequence continues at coordinate 214,349,120 of NC_064647.1, read as the reverse complement.
GCCGTCAATGCGAACAAGAGGTGACCGAGACGTGTAACCAGTGGCACCCCATACCATCACGCCGAGTGATACGCCAATATGGCGATGACGAATAGACGCTTCCAATGTGTGTTCATCGCGATGTCGCCAAACACGGATGCGACCATCATGATGCTGTAAACAGAACCTGGATTCATCCGAAAAAAATGACGTTTTGCCATTCGTGCACCCAGGTCCGTAGTTGAGCACACGATTGCAGGCGCTCCTGTCTGTGATGCAGCGTCAAGGGTAACCGCAGCGATGGTCTCCGAGCTGATAGTCCATGCTCCTGCAAACGTCGTCGTGCAGATGGTTGTTGTCTTGCAAACGTCCCCGTCTGTTCACCCAGGGATGGAGACGTGGCTGCACGATCCGTTACAGCCATGCGGATAAGATGCCTGTCATCTAAACTGCTAGTGATATGAGGCCGTTGGGATCCAGCACGGCGTTCCGTATTACCCTCTTGAACCCACCGATTTCATATTCTGCTAACAGTCATTGGATCTCACCCAACGCCAGCAACAATGTCGCGATACGATAAACCGAAATCGCGATAGACTACAATCCGACCTTTATCAAAGTCGGAAACGTGATTGTACGCATTTGTCCTCCTTACACGAGGCATCACAACAACGTTTCACCAGGAGACGTCGGTCAACTGTTAGTGTATGACAAATCGGATGGAAACTTTCCTCATGTCAGCACGTAGCAGGTGTCGCCACTGGCGCCAACCTTGTGTGAATGCTCTGAAGAGCTAATCATTTGCATATCACAGCATCTTCTTCCTGTCGGTTAAATTTCGCGTCTGTAGCACGTCATCTTCGTGGTGTAGCAATTTTAATGGCCAGTAGTGTATGTCTTGGCTTGCGGAGTGTCGCGATGTGGAATTATTCTAAGCTTCTATTTGGCAGCCACTACGGTTAATTTCCCCCCTGTCGTTTTGTGTTTAAGTACGAACGTTATTGCACGAGCGTGATCACCACAAAGACTCCCTGATTTGGAAGTGCAAGTTTCACCGGGGAGGTGCCAAAAGGGGAGGTGATCCGTGCGACGAACGTGCAACCCTATCCGCCCTGAAAGCAACCCCCCGCCATGCAGCGCCGGCAGGCAATATCGGCGGCGCATTAACAGTGCATCAGGCGCGCCGCGGATGTGATGAACGCCACCGGGCAGGCGACGCCGGACGACGCCCGGATCTGCAATAGCCGACGGGGGCCTAACGAGCTGCCGGCCTCATAGCCGACCAATCAGCGCCTCCGGAGCGGCCCCTGAAGCCAATCGCGCACGCCCGCCCCATCCGGCAGGCTTCGCTGGCGAGGTTTTTTCCTGTGCTTGGTTACTGGGCCCACAAATGACACTAATCGGGTGCAGTTCTCCACAAGCACTGGTCTCCACCAGCACTGGTAGGAATTATATCTGGGCTAATTTCTAAAGTGCTACTGTGAACATTGCTATAGTCGCGCTTCGCTTGCCACAGTACGGTAATCCTTGTTAGAATTAGAATCGCCAAAACAAATCGGATGGCAGCAGATAATTCAGAGGGCGTGGAGTTAAATGGAAATAGGAAGATATTAGGGTATGCCGATGATCTAAACATCATTAGCGATAGGAGAGAATCTGTAACAGCAAATGCGAATGCGTTAATCAAGGCTAGTGAAGATGTAGGTCTGAGGATAAGTGAAGACAAAACTAAATACCTGGTTAATTTTGCTAAACATTTTTGGAATACAGTGATCAATAGATTATTATATTTTAACTAAAGTTCAGTCTTGATGACAACACTTATGTCTCAATAACATATGTGACCGGTTTCGGTTATTTTTACATAACCATCTTCAGACCCATGGCTTCCTTGGAGGATGGTAGGCGGAGCTCTCCTCAGCTGCTACAAAGTCAACTGATCAACTATCTACTCACAGCCTTCTTGAGGAGGTGCAGTGGTAGGATATCTGAATGTAAACTCGTGCCTATCTCCTTGGAGTTTGTTGATTGTATGGAACAGGATTTCAGTATATTGCCTAAATTTGTATTTACAGTTAACAGGCAAAGTAATTGATTTCCGACGACCGACTGCCGATTGTTTGGCTTCAGTTTTCAGGATAACTTGACAGTTGTTTCTTCCAGTTTGAGATTATTCCTAGTTCGGAATGAAGATGGTTCAGTTTGAAGGTGATAGAAATCAAAACTTACTTTTGGCATCTTTCGGTGTGCAACATCCACTTACGCAGTCCGCACTTCCAACATTTCTCAGACGTACTGACAATTCGTATACAGCAAAATCATTTTGGGATCTATGATTAAACACTCCAAGGATTTGAATAAATTTATTTTGAAATAAAATGGAAGTAGCTGTTTATAAAGGGATAAAAAGTATCATGATACTCGGGTTAGGCACTTGAAAGCCGCCAGACACTTCTGCATCAACTTATCAGTGCAGGATGCCTGTGTGGGGCGGCGAATAAGTTGTAAAAATATAAATCTAATTGCTGTATAAATGCTTGAATGTTGAATCAGTTTCAGGCTTTTAGAATGTTGTTAATGCTGTCTTTCGCCGTTCTCAACACTGGCTCTCTATTTACTTTTTAGCACCCAGAAAGTGATTTAACTAAACGTGAAGCCTGTAATGAGAGTTCCTAGTGCCCACTTCATCTGACAATACCATTATAGCTGCAGCTTATAGCTCTGATGAATTAGGAGATTGTCCGGGATTTCTAATCAAAAACGGTTTTCCAAAATAGTTGAGTATATTCTGAAATTCACTGATAAAAAACACAAGTATCCCTACAACCTAACTAACAGAGCAGTTCAGAGTCTAATGCGCTGATGCAACTATAAATGTCCGAATTAAATGTTAAAAGGAATGCTCGCCATAATTTGATGAGAGTATTTCATCAAATGCCATGCTAAATAATTGGCAGAATGTCTGTCCCGCGACGGCACGTGAAAATACGACAATACACAAACTGAAGCTAGATAATGAAAATCATCCCAGAATTAACACTTCACTTGCAATGTTTTCATGGTTCCGCGTATCTCTAGTAACTTAATACGGCACCCGAGGCTGTTTGTAGCAGTGATACCGATGCGACGCGACTCCCGACACAGATGGCGTGTTATTCAGCGTCTGGAGAGAACTGGGGCCTATCTTCCTCGCGCAGCGTTCTTATATATAAAGCCGCGGTGCGGACGGCTAAGGGAACGCCTGATCAAATCGGCTCTCCCGACTAGCCGCTGGGCTTGTAACGCACCACTTCAAGTTACATAATAATTTATAGCTTCTTTTGCTGATGGCCGATGAAGCTCTTAATTTAAATGTGCATTCAGCACGCAGGTAAGTATTGATAATAAAATTTTGACGTGGCTAAGTTAAATATTTTGGGCGAGAGAATTAATTAAATTACACTGCACGCAGTAGATGAGCTCTGAAGTGGCCCTTTTGAGATCCGCTATCGCTATAATTTTATAGGTATTCAAAAGAAACTTTTCACATCTTCATAGTCATAGCGGACCTCCAACCTATTTAAATCTAAACATCCTAGCCTTATTTATTAGCCTACTTAATCTATCTTGCTTCCTTCAGTTTTGAGATGAAAACCAGAAAATCATGAATTTCCACTAGAATCTTAATTTGTGAAATCCAAAGTACTGTTTTTATTAAATCACTATGAAAGATGAATCTAAGTATAAATTTTGAAGTCTCTAGCTCTTTTCTGTTGCGCCAATGATTTTTTTCAGAAAAACGTCCAAATTTCGAAAATGGCTGAAGTTATCGAACTGATATTTAACACACATTAATTTAGTATTATTCCTGACATGCTAGAAAAGTTTTAGGTCATTTGCTTGATTTTTAAGGTATTGCGCAACATTTATGACGTCAGAGCTAGTTACAGCAGACTGGCTGGCACACAATGGAAACTGATGTGAATTTGCTACAGCGTGAGTAGGCTGCTTCCCTACACCTGGTCTATGGGTTTCTTGTATGTCTATGGATTTATTGTCTACAATGACGTCTTGATACACTTAGTTTTCTATTAATATGTGCTTCAAAACTTTCAACACAACGAAACAGTTCAATTTACAGCAACATTACAATAGACTCCATGTAAAAGATTACGAACACTTGGAAGGCAAACATCAAGAAGCCGATGTTAACAGAGAAGAAAAAAGAAAACACGGTTTTGAGTGACATGTCTGAAGAAAGTATTCATCTTATGGGAGCAGAGAAATAAACTTATCAATAATTTTCACTATGAAAATACATTTTTGCTTTGAGAAGTAACACTCAACGGATGAATCTGTAGTTATATCAAGTTACATACTATTTTTCGCCTTGTACGGGGTTGCACATTTTCCGTGATTTTCGTGTTATGCTGACAGTGTGGAAACTCAGCTACAGATATAATCTTTACACACAAAGTGTTACGTCTGCGTGATCAATTTCATAGCAAAATTCGTCTCGTAGACTTCTATTTCTCCAGTGTAAATGGTCACGACATTTACAAGTTCGTAGCTACGATTACGTCAATGTTTATACTTACATTTACATGCTGGGTTTTTAAGAAAATAAGAGAACGAAGACCACCCGCAGAAGCTCACTGACAGACTTAAACTTACGAGCTTGTCTTCGAATCAGCTTTACTCGAAAAGTGGTATCAGACATTGATTCTTTAGTGACAATCAGAATAAGTAATAGTCATCGACACTCAGTTTTTTTGTGTTTAACTTTTAAATAAAACAGTAACGAAACCTAAATTTTGAAATTTAAAATTCATCCTAAAACGGCATTCACCATAAGGTTGCAACAGTCGTAAGAGATACTTTCTTTCTCACCCAGCTAGATCCTGTTCTTTGCATCGTCACAATACTGAAAGAGATTTTGAATTTCATTGTCAGTTCTCATTATGCTGGATTTCGTTGCCAGTTCTCGTTAATGCAACACCCTTTAACCTCCCCCTCACTTATTGACCTTAATGACAGTGAAAAATTAAACCGCGTGTACCTAATGAAAATTTGGGAAAAGCAATCGTCACCGAATTCAATTTGTCGGTAAAGAGGGAGGAAAGGGTTACATCTAAATGAAAGGAAAAATGCAAATGAAACTGGTGGAAATTAATTTTGAAAAGGGGTAAAGTTAATAAAGAAAGTAAATGTGCGGCCGTTACGTTAACAATTAACTAGCGGTAATTAGATATTTGAGATTTGGGGGAAACTACGGTCGCCAGTCCTAAGGACAATTACTATAGTAACTGAAAAAAGAAAGGTTATTACACATATAATTAGCACTAGAAGCGTGGCAACTGAAGGTTGACACGTGTAGTGTGAAAACTGAAAGTTTGTCAGAAGTAATAAATTTCGCTACACTCTGACTTAATTTAGCAAAATAATTAATAAAACCGGAAAATCGAAAGTTAATTTAGTGACTGAAGTTAATAGTGAGCTTTCTTTCTGAAGCACATCGAAATTCAGTAAAATACGGTTAGTCTTGGACTACCTCAACAATCATTTCAAAAGCTACTTGAATCTACGCGATTTAGAAATAAGAGATTTAACTTTGAACTTGAATTAAATGATTCTGAACAACAGTAAAATTTAGTACGTACCAAGCTGAGCTGCAGTCACAGGTAACTAAAATACAGTAATAAAACTCGCACTCTTAATTTGTGCTTGTGCAAGCTATATATTGTAGCCAGCTATGAATACCTTAACTGAACTTGGAAATTAAAGCAGTGAAATCGAATGATGCTGGCGTTTGAATTTCAACGACACTCGGGCTCATTTCGGAAAAGGAAGGGCCCTGCTTGGCAATGCAATTGGGACAATGAGGAACAAAGGTTCATGCTAAGTTGCTGTAATTTTGTGATGCAACAATTTTAAAAGTTTGAAAAGCTGAGGTCTGCCATACAGTTCTAAAACTTTACGTGCTTCGAGTCTTCCTTGTTGGCTGATTGAAGGTTTCAAGCCGTCGATCGAGGAGGTGGCGAAAGTCACTCATTGTCGGCCGTCGCTGTTGCAGAAGCTGGATGTTGGCGCGCCTTCTTCTCGACACGGTCACCAGACGAAACGGGCTCTTGATGTGCGCCAGCTAATGCTTCCCGTCCGCGACACCATGTCAGAAACTATCATCGCAAGTCGAGCGCAATTACATGCTGCCAAACCCCGAAAGCGCGGCAACTCGCGGTAGCTTCACACAACACACCTGCTCCACTGCACCGCCCCAGCCAGACTCTCCCTCTGCCCGCGCTCTACGCGACAGAGTTAACACTACCAAAGATCCTAAACACTTTGGTTCTCCACACGACATATCGATGTATTCGTTCGATAGCATAGTTTTCCCTAGGCCACACCCAGCGTATAAATACAAATAATATTCACAAAACAAACCAACATAAATGCATATATATATATATATATATATATATATATATATATATATATATATATATATACAAACGGTAAAACAATTACAATATATAAAGACGCAGAAATGTCATATCTTCAGGTAAGAAAATAAGGAAAAAAATTTGCAGTGCGATAGATGGAAATAGGAGGATATGCATTTCCGGCGTTAGTCTTAAAAATAAATTGGTCGCACATTGCTGTGGTGTTAGCATGGGCCAGCTAGCACGAGCATCTATGCTGAACTTTGAAAAGCCGGTTAGCCTAGCAACAGCCCCAGGATCAGTGCAAGCGTCGCTCCGTGAAAATGGCACTCCGCGCAAGGGTTCCAACCTTCGAGTGGATCTCCCCCCCCCCCCTCCCGCCCCATGCGTCACATTAAAGAAAGACATCGAAGCAGTTCAGAGGCAGGCTGCTAGATTTAATTTATTACAGGTAGGTTCGATGAAAACAGTGGGTATTACGGAGGGCCACCTGAAAACAAGGGAAGTCACTTGAGAGATATCAACGTTGTTTTCATGAAACGCTATTCACAAAATTAGACGATGATGATGATGATGTTCGGTTTACGGGGCGCTCAACTGTGCGGTTATCAGTGCCTGTACAAATTCCCAACCTTTACTCAGTCCCAACTCGCCACATTCATGAATGATGATGAAATGGTGAAGATGTTGTGGGTTGGCAGGAGAGGTACTAGAGGAAGCCAAAAGGCACGTGTTTTAGCTCACGCAGGCTGGCGTGAGGTCTGGAACAGGACAAGGAAATTAGACTTTAGAAAAACGGATGTAGCTGGTGGAATACTTAACTTTAATCCATTTATGATGAACGTCGCTCTTGACGGTACATGATTACAGTATCAATAGTAACTGGTACTGGCGCCTTGCTAGGTCGTAGCAAATGACGTAGCTGAAGGCTATGCTATCGTCTCGGCTAATGAGAGCGTATTTTGTCAGTGAACCATCGCTAGCAAAGTCGGTTGTAAAACTGGGGCGAGTGCTAGGAATCTCTCTAGACCTGCCGTGTGGCGGCGCTCGGTCTGCAATCACTGATAGTGGCGACACGCGGGTCCGACGTATACTAACGGACCGCGGCCGATTTAAAGGCTACCACCTAGCAAGTGTGGTGTCTGGCGGTGACACCACATTCCTCCCCCGCAAATCGGCGAACGGTTGTGTTATAAGGCTTCCGCCCGCCGTGGGGAGGACCCCACTTGTACAAAAATATCAGACGAACAAAATTAGTCCGGCGATTAGATATGAGCTTTTGGGAATCGACACAACCACGTAAATGCGAAAATTTAAAGCATGAGCACAGGTTTACAGAGTTATTTCACAAACAGTTCATACAAAACAGGATGAAATAAAAAGTAATGCAGTGTGAACTATGTGTGATCATACAAACGTAGACGCGCTCATCTAGCTCTTGTCACACACGGACCAACATGTCTCCCGAGACGGTCGGTGGCTGCAGCTTGTTCAGCTCTCCTTTTCCGTTCCACATCATCACATGGAAGAGGAGGGGCATAAACAAGGTCCTTTACATAACCCCAGAAGACAACACAAACACCCAGTCATCTTGAGGCAGGTGAAAATCCCTAACCCGGCTGGGAATCGAACCCGCGACCCCGTGCTCGGGAAGCGAGAAAGCGACCGCGAGACCACGAGCTGTGCACGAAAAAATTAGAGAATCGCCATTAGCTACTACCTTCAGAATGACTCTACTGCTGCCAACGAGCATAAGATAAGAGAAATTAAATCTTATTCGTAGGCTCCTTTTGCGACTAGAACAGGAATCGGAATGACTAGTAGTGGTCAAAGGTACCCTCCGCCTTAAACCATTTGGTAGCTCACAGTGTCTGTATGTATATGCAGACGATGAAAAACAAGTAAGCAAAGCATGCGACTTTCCTTTGTAAGCTTTGAGAGGTCCAATATCACTTCCTACCTTATTTCATTGCTCCCTTCTTCGCTGCAGAATGATACTGTTTCGGTTTGGGCCCCCTCGCCATTTATATTCGACACACATTTGCAGGGAATTATAAAACAAAGAGTTATCTGTAATGTTTAATCTCGTTCCTGAGTTGTTCCAGCTTCCCACTGTGTACATTATAGAGCTCTCTACAGATACAAAAGTCAATAGAATGGAGAGCGCTCTTCTGTACTTTTTTTGCCTGCAAAACTGCATATCAAACGGACCATAAAAGCACTGTAAACGTTGGATGTGAGTGGCGACCGTGCCAAGAGAGTCGAATATCAGCAACACGCGGGCGACGAAGTGCTGGGGGTCGGGAGGAGGGGCGGTTACCTTTTGTATATCTTCAGGCTTTTACGGCCGAACAATACAACTGCCGATCGGGCTGCCTGCGGCTAGGCAGGCGCCGCAAAGTCCCACCATAAAAAGTGGCCGCATCGCGGGGCGCGTAAAACTCCAGTAACGGCCCCGATATCAGAGGACGACACGTTGGTTATGGAACATACACTCGTCGCCGCTTCAAGGCATCTTCAGGAAGCGGCGGACACCAGCAACTGTCGTGGTTGGACTCCTGCTATACAAGAATTCTGGTTTTATTGGCTGGAAAGCCCTTAACTATGGACTTACAGCGGTCTCATCGCTTTCAGACATGCAGCATCGTCACATTCAGAATCTAATACTCTGATCTCCAGAAAATAATCAATGTAGAGCAACGAAACTTCGAGAATACATTTGTCTGGTTAACACTTTTAAGTGACTAACATTGCAAGATCACAGGTTAATACAAAATCGGGGTAAGTCATTGCAAAAGTGAAAAGCTGGTATATTGAAAAGCGGTGTAATTGCCAGTACGGTGAACGTAAGTATGCACACGTCCATGCATTGTGTCATACAGGAGACGGATGCCACTTTCTGTGGTGGATTCCATGCCTGCGGCACTTCGTTGGTTGACACACGGACGGATAATGATGGTTGTGGATGAGGCTGTAGTTGGGGTCCAATGATGTATCATATATGCTCGACTGGAGACGGATCTGGTCACCTAGTAGACATAGGAAACATGTTGACCATCTGTAGAGCATGTTACGTTACAACATCGGTATATGAGCGTTGGTTAGTCTACTGGAAAACGGCCCCCTGGAGTGCTGATCATGAATGGCAGCACAACGGGTAGAATCACCAGACTAATGTACAGTTTTCAGTCAGGGTGTGTGGGATAATCATGAGAGTATTTCGGCTGTCATACGAAGTCGCACCTCAGACCATAATTCCAAGTGTAGGTCCAGGGTATCTAGCATGCGGGCAGGTTGGTTGCAGGACCTTAACTACCTCCTCCTAGCCACCACACAGCCATCACCTGCATCGATGAGGAACAGCTTTCATCAGACAACACAATGGCCCTCTATGCTCCTCTCCAATGACCTTTCGCTTGACACGACGGCGGCGGTTAGGGGTCAGTGGAATGCAACTGCAGGGCGTCTGGCTCGGAGCTGTCCTTGAAATAACTGATTTGTAGCAGTTCTTTGTCACTGTGGTGCCAAATTCTGCTCAGATTTCTCCTGCAGCTGTAGGAGCTTGCGCCAGAGAAATACGCCGGTCACTAATGGGCTTCTCTCTCGGTAGTGCCACGTGGCCTTGCAGACTCCGGGCTTCTAACGCGGTAAATTCTCGTGACCACCGCTGCCAGCAATCATGTACAGACATTCCTACCAAGTCTTTCTGTAATATCGCAGAAGCAACGTCCAGTTTCTTGCAGCTCTTTTACACGATCTCCTTCACACTCGGTGGGCAACGGCCTTGCCGCAGTGGATACACTGGTTCCCATGAGATCACCGAAGTTAACAGCTGTTGGGCGTGGCCGGCACTTGGATGGGTGAACATCCAGCCGCCATGCGCTGTTGCCATTTTTCGGGGTGCACTCAGCCTCGTGATGCCAATTGAGGAAATTTTTTTTTTTTTGGTCATCAGTCTACTGACTGGTTTGATGCGGCCTGCCACGAATTCCTTTCCTGTGCTAACCTCTTCATCTCAGAGTAGCACTTGAAACCTACATCCTCAATTATTTGCTTGACGTATTCCAATCTCTGTCTTCCTCTACTGTTTTTCCCCTCTACAGCTCCCTCTAGAACCATGGAAGTCATTCCCTCATGTCTTAGCAGATGTCCTATCATCCTGTCCCTTCTCCTTATCAGTGTTTTCCATATATACCTTTCCTCTCCGATTCTGCATAGAACCTCCACATTCCTTATCTTATCAGTCCGCCTAGTTCTCATTACCTTCGTCTTTCTCCGATTTACTCTCAAACCGTACTGTGTACTCATTAGACTGTTCATTCCGTTCAGCAGATCATTTAATTCTTCTTCACTTTCACACAGGATAGCAATGTCATCAGCGAATCGTATCATTGATATCCTCTCACCTTGTATTTTAATTCCACTCCTGAACCTTTCTTTCATTTCCATCATTGCTTCCTTGATGTACAGATTGAAGAGTAGGGGCGAAAGCCTACAGCCTTGTCTTACACCCTTCTTAATACGAGCACTTCGTTCTTGATCGTCCACTCTTATTATTCCCTCTTGATTGTTGTACATATTGTATATGACCCGTCTCTCCCTATAGCTTACCCCTACCTTTTTCAGAATCTCGAACAGCTTGCACCATTTTATATTGTCGAACGCTTTTTCTAGGTCGACAAATCCTATTAAAGTGTCTTGATTTTTCTTTAGCCTTGCTTCCATTATTAGCCATAACGTCAGAATTGCCTCTCTCGTCCCTTTACTTTTCCTAAAGCCAAACTGATAGTCACCTAGCGTATTCTCAATTTTCTTTTCCATTCTTCTGTATATTATTCTTGTAAGCAGCTTCGATGCATGAGCTGTTAAGCTGATTGTGCAATAATTCTCGCACTTGTCAGCTCTTGCCGTCTTTGGAATTGTGTGGATGATGCTTTTCCGAAAGTCAGATGGCATATCGCCAGACTCATATATTCTACACACCAACGTGAATAGTCGTTTTGTTTCCACTTCTCCCAATGATTTTAGAAATTCTGATGGAATGTTATCTATCCCTTCTGCCTTATTTGACCGTAAGTCCTCCAAAGCTCTTTTAAATTCCGATTCTAATACTGGATCCCCTACCTCTTCTAAATCGATTTCCGTTTCTTCTTCTATCACATCAGACAAATCTTCACCCTCATAGAGGCTTTCAATGTATTCTTCCCACCTATCTGCTCTCTCCTCTGCATTTAACAGTGGAATTCCTGTTGCACTCTTAATGTTACCACCGTTGCTTTTAATGTCACCAAAGGTTGTTTTGACTTTCCTGTATGCTGAGTCTGTCCTTCCGACAATCATATCTTTTTCGATGTCTTCACATTTTTCCTGCAGCCATTTCGTCTTAGCTTCCCTGCACTTCCTATTTATTTCATTCCTCAGCGACTTGTATTTCTGTATTCCTGATTTTCCCGTAACATGTTTGTACTTCCTCCTTTCATCAATCAACTGAAGTATTTCTTCTGTTACCCATGGTTTCTTCGTAGCAACCTTCTTTGTAACTATGTTTTCCTTCCCAACTTCTGTGATGGACCTTTTTAGAGATGTCCATTCCTCTTCAACTGTACTGCGTACTGCGCTATTCCTTATTACTGTATCTATAGCGTTAGAGAACTTCAAACGTATCTCGTCGCTCCTTAGTACTTCCGTAACCCAATTCTTTGCGTATTGATTCTTCCTGACTAATGTCTTGAACTTCAGCCTACTCTTCATCACTACTATGTTGTGGTTTGAGTCTATATTTGCTCCCGGGTACGCCTTACAATCCAGTATCTGATTTCGGAATCTCTGTCTGGCCATGATGTAATCTAATTGAAATCTTCCCGTATCGCCCGGCCTTTTCCAAGTATACCTCCTCCTCTTGTGATTCTTGAACAGGGAATTCGCTATTACTAGCTGAAACTTGTTACAGAACTCAATTAGTCTTTCTCCTTTTTCATTCCTTGTTCCAAGCCCATATTATCCTGTAACATTTTCTTCTACTCCTTCCCTTACAACTGCATTCCAGTCGCCCATGACTATTAGATTTTCGTCCCCCTTTACATACTGCATTACCCTTTCAATATCCTCATACACTTTCTCTATCTGTTCATCTTCAGCTTGCGACGTCGGCATGTATACCTGAACTATCGTTGTCGGTGTTGGTCTGCTGTCGATTCTGATTAGAACAACCCGGTCACTGAACTGTTCACAGTAACACACCCTCTGCCCTACCTTCCTATTCATAACGAATCCTACACCTGTTATACCATTTTTTGCTGCTGTTGATATTACCCGATACTCATCTGACCAGAAATCATTGTCTTCCTTCCACTTCACTTCACTGACCCCTATTATATCTAGATTGAGCCTTTGCATTTCCCTTTTCAGATTTTGTAGTTTCCCTACTACGTTCAAGCTTCTGACATTCCATGCCCCGACTCGTAGAACGTTATCCTTTAGTTGATTATTCAATCTTTTTCTCATAATAACCTCCTCCTTGGCAGTCCCCTCCTGGAGATCCGAATGGGGGACTATTCTGGAATCTTTTGCCAATGGAGAGATCATCATGACACTTCTTCAATTACAGGCCACGTGTCCTGTGGATACACGTTACGTGTCTTTAATGCTGTGGTTTCCATTGCCTTCTGCATCCTCTTGTCGTTGATCATTGCTGATTCTTCCGCCTTTAGGGGCAATTTCCCACCCCTAGGACAAGAGAGTGCCCTGAACCTCTATCCGCTCCTCCGCCCTCTTTGACAAGGCCGTTGGCAGACTGAGGCTGACTTCTTATGCCGGAAGTCTTCGGTCGCCAATGCTGATTATTTATCAAAATTTAGGCAGTGGCGGGGATCGAACCCGGGACCGAAGACGTTTTGATTGTGAATCAAAGACGCTACCCCTAGACCACGGTTTAGGAGCTACTCGACCGAATAGTACCGGCTTCGGTCAAAGAAAACCAAGGTAACGACCGGGAGAGTGGTGTGCTGACCCCACGCCCCTCCTATCCGCATCTTCCTCTGAGGATGACACGGCGGTCGGATGGTCCCGGTAGGGCACCCGTTGCCTGAAGACGGACTGCTTCACACTCGGTGAGGTGCTGATAAATGCGTCTCTGTCGTGTTACAGGCGTTCTTGATCAACATCAGCTCACCACGTCCTTCCTCAAAAGTAACTAACGATCACGATCATTTCAACATGCATTTAAAGCAAACCTGTTTTGCTTCTTCATAGTATCACTATTGGCGCGAAATATGAATAGAGGTTATCATTCAGATGTAGAAATACTCGTATGAGCTTTCGTTTATGTAGCACAGGTCCTGCTTGGTGTTGCAATTTTTTTGTTCCGTCAGCGTAATCGGGTAAAAGTGTCAAAATGGAGCGACATCCACAGTTCGGTAGTTCCTATGAATTACTTTGTGGTCTTTTGGGAGCCCCTACTATCCAAGCCCATTGATGTAGCATATCTCAGCTGTACCTTACCAACAAGGAATGGTTTTTGCGGCCGTGGCTGGTCGACGAACTGCGACATAACACGTAGCATGTCCAATGCAAATCCGCCAAGAGCCCACCGTACACATGAACGTAGCCTGGATAAACATGGAACTGGAGAAAACGTCAGACTTCGTCAGCTGATGGTTGCAGAATAAAACGTAGCCGCTCTACGTCACTACTCCCTGTGTATCGTTTTTCTCTTCAGTACAAGTTTTTTTTTTTTTTTTTTTTTTTAACGCAGTTATTACAACAACCACCCTTGATTTAAAGATTCTCGATGTTGTGTAATGACATAAACCATATGTAAGCGGTTAGTGAAAATTTGGATAACATATTTTCTATTTTGCCTTTAGTGATATTGGCAACGGCATTGCCGCAGTGGATACACCTGTTCCCGCGAGATCACCGAAGTTAAGCGCTGTCGGGCGTGGTCGGCACTTGTATGGGTGACCATCCAGGTTGCCATGCGCTGTTTCCATTTTTCGGGGTGCACTCAGCCTCGTGATGCCAATTGAGGAGTTACTCGACCGAATAGTAGCGGCTTCGGTCAAGAATACCATTATAATGACCGGGAGAGCAGTGTGCTGACCACACGCCCCTTCTATCCACATCCTCCACTCAGGATGACACGGTGGTCGGATGGTCCCGGTAGGCCACTCATGGCCTGAAGACGGAGAGCTTTGGTGATATTAATAATATATCTGCTGCCCGCTGCTAAAATTGTTGTGTTATTGACACACAACCGGCTTCGCGACTTAAAGCCACAATGTGGGACGCGACCTGTGTGGTAAAGAGTAATGTACAGTGTCTCAACTCTGTGAACAATTAAAATTAAATCAGCGGGGTAGGCGAATTTCTTTGCACATTGAACTCGCATGCGGGAGGACGACGGTTCAAATCCGAGCCCGGCCATTCTCATTTAAGTTTTCCGTGATATCACTAAATCGCTTGAGGCAAATGCCGGAATGGTTCCTTCAGAATGGAGCGGCCGCTTACCTTGTCCATCCTTCCCACATTCGAGCTTTCGCTCAGTCTCTAATGACCTGGTTGTCGACGGGACGTTATACACTAATCGCCTCCCGCTCCCCCATCCTGTTAAAGTGAATAAAGGTAATATTAAAAATATACTCATAATGTACCAACGCTCCTAGTCAAGATATATTATTCAATGATTTCAGGAACACCTTGACTTAAATAATCCGTTATCTGCACTAATAACGCACCTACGTAAGCGCGGTAAAGCGTCATGTGGCCTTAAAGATTTTAAAAATACTTCAGAAAAAAGCTAATTAAAGCACCATAGCATCCTGGCTAATTTTGACTGTTCATTCGATTAAGCATTAGTAAGTAATAAAATTCAGCGTTAAACCGGCATGCAAAGGGAGCGACGTAGCGCTCCTATTCCCTGAGTATATGACGTCACCCCGTCCACAGGGTAGTTTCCGTACCGCCATCCTGAACGTCTTAGTCGCTTATGTGGTCCGCTTCTACTCTTCCCAACACCAGGTTGGCACACCGATAAGAAATATTCGACACAACAATTTCCATTGAGCCACATCAGTAGTGATTGTCTATAGGCCATCCAGCTTTTTTTTTTTTTAAAAAAAAAGGTATTTTTAGCATCCTCTCAGTATAAAATACATTTTCTTTTATTAGTTGTTGGGAAATTTTAAAACAAGGATCTATAACTACTTAATCCACCAACCAGCAGTTTTAATGAACTTAATTGCTCGCGTATATATTACACTTTGTTCGCGAATATGATGCAGACAACGAATATGATGCAGACAATGTTCACTGATTAATGTATCTTCACTCGAAGCGATGGGTTCACCGTTTGTGGGTAGACCTATGACCTCACATTTTAACTATATTCTAGATACTACTTTTATTGATTTTAATAATCCAAGAAGTGAATGACTATTACTGTTTACCATTCAGGTGGCAACTGACGATGCGGCGTTAGGGCGCAGTAAGGTTGTATATCAACAAAAGACAAAATTTTCCAGCTGTCAGAGTAATTCTTAACGTCATTCACTTCAATGGCTGCGGATGCCCACAATGTAATGTACTTTTTTGTTTTGTTTTATTACAGTGGAGACAATTTTATTACACAATTACTTGATTTCATACTTTCCGATATTTTTATTTTGTAGATATAGATATCTGTTACATTGTCGCTCTTTTTAAGAGGCAAAACAATGAAACTCTGTAAATAGGGGAAATATTGTCACAGCTGACCGCAATTTTTATATATATATATATATATATATATATATATATATATATATATATATATATATATATATATATAGGGCTATTACAAATGATTGAAGCGATTTCATAAATTCACTGTAGCTCCATTCATTGACATATGGTCACGACACACTACAGATACGTAGAAAACCTCATAAAGTTTTGTTCGGCTCAAGCCGCACTTCAGGTTTCTGCCGCCAGAGCGCTCGAGAGCGCAGTGAGACAAAATGGTGACAGGAGCCGAGAAAGCGTATGTCGTGCTTGAAATGCACTCACATCAGTCAGTCATAACAGTGAAACGACACTTCAGGACGAAGTTCAACAAAGATCCACCAACTGCTAACTCCATTTGGCGATGGTATGCGCAGTTTAAAGCTTCTGGATGCCTCTGTAAGGGGAAATCAACGGGTCGGCCTGCAGTGAGCGAAGAAACGGTTGAACGCGTGCGGGCAAGTTTCACGCGTAGCCCGCGGAAGTCGACGAATAAAGCAAGCAGGGAGCTAAACGTACCACAGCCGACGGTTTGGAAAATCTTACGGAAAAGGCTAAAGCAGAAGCCTTACCGTTTACAATTGCTACAAGCCCTGACACCCGATGACAAAATCAAACGCTTTGAATTTTCGGCGCGGTTGCAACAGCTCATGGAAGAGGATGCGTTCAGTGCGAAACTTGTTTTCAGTGATGAAGCAACATTTTTTCTTAATGGTGAAGTGAACAGACACAATGTGCCAGAACTGCGAGCTCGCATCAATGATGCTTTCGAACTGCGCTGAGTGTAGGAGGAACTTGATTATCAGCTTGTCAGCTTGATGACTGCCGAATCACTAAAGGGGCACATATCTAACATTTGTGAATGCCTAATAAAACTTTTTGAGTTTTTGTATGTGTGTGCAAAGCATTGTGAAAATATCTCAAATAATAAAGTTATTGTAGAGCTGTGAATGAAATCGCTTCAATCATTTGTAATGACCCTGTATATATATATATATATATATATATATATATATATATATATATATATATATATATATATATATATATATATATATATATTGCAATGTCGGAGGAAGGAGAGGCACACAAAAGTTAGAGCAATCAGATTACCAATTATTATTCCTGCAAACCAAGATTTCGACTGTGAATGACAATCTTCAGTGGATTTGCGTTATGTTTCAAAAGACTCATATGTTCTTACACGTGTATAGGCAGAAGGACCAACTGCCTATACTCCTGTAAGAAACCTGCCTATACTCCTGTAAGAACATATGGTGACGTGAACTGAAAAGACAAAGAAACTGCTACACCTGCCTAATATGTGTAGGGTCCCTGCGAGCACGTGTCATGGACTCGACTAATGTCTGAAGTAGTGCTGGAGGGAACTGGCACCATGAATCCTGCAGGGCTGTCCATAAATCGGTAAGAGTATGAGGGGATGGAGGTCTCTTCTGAACAGCACTTTGCAAGGCATCACAGATATGCTCAATAGTGTTCATGTCTGGTGAGTTTGATGGCCATCGGAAGTGTTTAAACTCAGAAGAGTGTTCCTGGAGCCACTATTTAGCACTTCTGGACGTGTGGGGTGTAGCATTGTCCTGCGGGAATAACCCAATTCCGTCCCAATGCACAATGGACGTGAATGGATGCAGATGATCAGACAGGATACTTAGGTATGTGTTACATGTCAGAGTCGTATCTAGACGCATCAGGGGTCCCACATCACTCCAACTGCACACGCCCCACACCATTACAGAGCCTCCTCCAGTTTGAACAAATCTGTGCTGACATGCAGGCTGCATGGATTCATGACGTGGTAACCATACCCGTAAACGTCCATCCGCTGCATCCATTTTGAAATGAGACTCGTCCGACCGGGCAGCATGTTTCTAGGCATCAACTGTCCAATGTCGGTGTTGACGGGCCCAGGCGAGGCGTACAGCTTTGATTCGTGCAAGGATAGAGTGGTACTTCGGCTTCGAAAGCCCATATCCATTATGTTTCGTTGAATGGTTCACACGCTGACGCTTGTTGATGGCCCAGCACTGAAATTGTATAAATTTGCGAAAGGGTTGCACTTCTGTCACGTTGAATGAGACTCCTCAGTCGGCGTTTGTACCTTTCTTGCAGGATCTTTTTCCAGCCGCAGCGATGTCAGAGATTTGATGTTGTGCCGGTTTTCTGATATTCACAATACACTCGTGAAACGGTCGTTCAGGAAAATCCCCACTTCATCGCTACCTCGGAGGTTCTGTGTCCCATCGCTCTTGCGCCGACTAAATCACCACGTTCAAACTCACTTAAATCTTGGTATTCTGACATTGTAATAGCGGTAACTGATCTAATAACTGCGCCACACACCTGTTGTCTTATATAGGCGTAGAAGACCGCAGTGTCGTATTCTGACATTGACATACCTCTGTATTCTAATAAGGATGCCTGTACCAGTTTCTCTGTCGCTTAAGTGTATAACGAAAATACACTGAAGATAGCTATCTATATCCGAAATCTCGATTTGCAGGAATAATAAAAGCTAATGGGATTGCGTCTGACTGCTTCGTGAATCTCCTTTCTCATAATTTACGGTCGCTGAGCACAACGGTTGCTGATGGAATCGAAGTTGGTTCTTTAGAGGTCAACGTCGACCTTTATCTTTGATATTTGACACAATTACTTGGAATGTGAGTGTCACGACTGGTTACCAGGATGTAAGGGGCTACCTATATGTTTCGAAGTTGCCCTATATTCATTTGCTGACTGAGAGGGAAAAATACTTTGTACATTTCTCTTGAATTGTTGTCCTGTCTTGATCATAGGATGGCCTGAGAACAGTATTGTGTACAGAAACTGGTAGCCAGTAGGCAAAATATAAAAATAAACTAAGATTATAGACGAAAACATGTATGATATCTGTTAGTTTGGCATTGTAAGAGAACTGAAGAAACAAGACAGCACATGCCTGTGTGTGGAACAACGTAACCTAAATCTGGAATCACGCCATCCGAGGGTGAGACGCTCCGAATATTCTTTTGCCCTTGTATGACGAGTAGTAGTAGATCACGCAGTGGCTACCGAGGAACCAGAGTCGCAATATCTTTCTTAGGAAGGCCTTCCCAGACAGCTTCGTTAGTGCATTTTGTAAATCTAACCTCTTTTCTGTCTTCGTATTATCACATCTTCTTATTATATAAATAGTTATTTTAAGAATTATCATGTTCTGATTAGTTTATTCTGATGCTGCATCTGTGTTGAAACTTCATGAAACTTCTAACAAATGAAATAACCTTCATGTTAACGTACACTATGAGATCAAAAGTATCCGACACCTGACTGAAAATGACTTAAAAGTTCGTAGCACGCTCCATCCGTTATGCTGGAATTTAGTACGAGGTGCATTCAAGTTCTAAGGCATCCGATTTTTTTTCTCCGGACTGGAAAGAGATAGAAACATGCGCATTGTTTTAAAATGAGGCCGCGTTCATTGTCAATACGTCCCAGAGATGGCAGCACCGTATGGCAGATGGAATTTTACCGGCAGCGGCGAAAATGAGAACTGTTTTAAATACTTAAAGTGGCAACGTTTTCCTTACTTGAACAGCGTGCAATCATTCGTTTTCTGAATTTGCGTGGTGTGAAACCAGTTGAAATTCATAAACAGTTGAAGGAGACATGTGGTGATGGAGTTATGGATGTGTCGAAAGAGCGTTCGTGGGTGCGACAGTTTAATGAAGGCAGAACATCGTGTGACAACAAACCGAAACAACCTCGGGCTCGCACAAGCCGGTCTGACGACATGATCGAAAAAGTGGAGAGAATTGTTTTGGGGGATCGCCGAATGACTGTTGAACAGATCGCCTCCAGAGGTGTCATTTCTGTGGATTCTGTGCACACAATCCTGCATGACGACCTGAAAATGCGAAATGCGTCATCCTGGTGGGTGCCACGAATGCTGACGGACGACCACATGGCTGCCCGTGTGGCATGTTGCCAAGCAATGTTGACATGCTACGACAGCACGAATGGGACTTACTTTTCGTCAGTTATGACAATGGATGAGACGTGGGTGCCATTTTTCAATCCAGAAACAAAGCGCCAGTCAGCTCAATGGTAGCACACTGATTCACCGCCACCAAAAAAATTTCGGGTAACCGCCAGTGCTGAAAAAATGAAGGTGTCCATGTTCTGGGACAGCGAGGGCGTAATCCTTACCCACTGCGTTCCAAAGCGCACTACGGTAACAGGTGCATCCTACGAAAATATTTTGAAGAACAAATTCCTTCCTGCACTGCAACAAAAACGTCCGGGAAGGGCTGCCTGTGTGCTGTTTCACCAAGACAACGCACCCGCACATCGAGCTAACGTTACGCAACAGTTTCTTCGTGATAACAACTTTGAAGTGATACCTCATGTTCCCTACTCACCTGACCTGGCTCCTAGTGACTTTTGGCTTTTTCCAACAATGGAAGACACTCTCCGTGGACGCACATTCACCAGCCGTGCTGCTATTGCCTCGGCGATTTTCCAGTGGTCAAAACAGACTCCTAAAGAAGCCTTCGCAGCTGCCATGGAATCATGGCGTCAGCGTTGTGAAAAATGTGTACGTCTGCAGGGCGATTACGTCGAGAAGTAAGGCCAGTTTCATCGATTTCGGGTGAGTAGTTAATTAGAAAAAAAATCGGAGGCCTTAAGAACTTCAATGCACCTCGTATAGTGTTGGCCTACCCTTAATCTTGACAGCTTCCACTCTCGCAGGCATACTTTCAATCAGGTGCTGGAAGGTTTCTTGGGTAATGGCAGCCCATTCTTCATGGAGTGCTGCACTGAGGAGAGGTATCGATGTCGGCTGGTGAGGCCCGGCTCGAAGTAGGCGTTTCAAAACATCCCAGTGGTGTTCTATATGATTCACGTCAGGACTCTGTGCTGGCCAGTCCACTATAGGCATGTTATTGGCGTGTAACCACTCCACCACAGGCCGTACATTATGAACAGGTGCTCGATCGTGTTGAAAGATGTAATTGCCATCCCCAAATTGCTCTTCAACAGTGGGAAGCAAGAAGGTGCTTAAAACATCAGTGTAGGCCTGTGCTGTGATAGTGCCAAGCATAAAAACAAGGAGGGGTGCAAGCCACCTCCATGAAATACACGAACGCACCATAACACCACCGCCTCTGATTTTTGCGATTGGCACTATACACGCTGGCAGATGACGTTCACCGGGCATTCGTCATACGCACACCCTGCCATCGGATTGCCACGTTGTGTACCGTGATTCGCCACTCCACACAGTATTTTTACACTGTTCAATCGTCCTATGTCTAGGATTCTTACACCAAGCGAGGCGTCGATTGGCATTTACCGACGTGATGTGTGGCTTCTGAACAGCGGCTCGACCATGAAATCCAAGTTTTCTCACCTCCCGCAGTGTATCCTGATGCAGTTTGGAATTCCTGTGTGATGGTCTGGAGAGATGTCTGTCTCTTACACATTACGACCCTTTTCAGCAGTTGAGGGTCTCTGTCAGTCAACAGACGAGGTCGGGCTATGCGCTTTTGTGCTGTGCGTGTCCCTTCAAGTTTCCACTTCAGTATCACATCGGAAACAGTGGACATAGGAATGTCTAGGAGTGCGGGAATCTCGCGCACACACGTATGACACAAGTGACACCCAATCACCTGACCTAGTTCGAAGTCCGGAAGTTCCCCGAGTTGGCCATTCTGCTCTCTCACGATGTGTAATGACTACTGAGGTGTTCAACTTTTATAGTCCTGTCTTCCTCAGTTGCGTGTAATATTACGGTATATTAATAATTTTTACTTATGGACCGTCTGACAGCAACTGAATAAAACACAATTTTAGTGCCATACGCGTTTCGCCTTTATTTTCTGCAAGGCATCATCAGTGGCCTGGAATATGTACATATGTTAGCTATTTTATTTACATTTTTGTCATTGTGCCTATAGGTGATAAACAGTTCTGGTGGTTGGTATTTCCTATTAAGTAGTAATGTTTTGAACTGTACTTACAGGTTGCGTGGACAATTTCCTACATATTACGCTGCTGTTGCATTTTTGGTGTTGTTGTTCTTCTTATGAACGCCAATTTGCGGTTTTTTTCCCCATTCCACAACACTATGCACTGAACTATGAACAAACACACATCAGCACAGGCTCCCTACTACACTTAGTAAAGGAAATGATAACATAAAACAAAAAATAATAAAAAAAAAGAAAACTCTTCCCCACATCATCTGGAGACACACACACACACACACACACACAGCAATATATAACACCAAAATACACACACACACAGCACAAAAAAATAAATATCACAACAAAAAAACACACACACACACACAAATGCATACACGAACAGAGCACAGATACTTCAATAGTTACACTCATAAGTTTGGCAGTAACATTCGATCTTTGGCAAAAACATTTGAAAGTCGGCAACAGAAACCAAAACACTGCTTTAAAACAAGCGTTCAGTGCATAGTGTTGTGGAATGGGGAAAAAAATCGCAAATTGGCGTTCATAAGAAGAACAACAACACCAAAAATGCAACAGCAGCGTAATATGTAGGAAATTGTCCACGCAACCTGTAAGTATAGTTCAAAACATTACTACTTAATAGGAAATACCAACCACCAGAACTGTTTATCACCTATAGGCACAATGACAAAAATGTAAATAAAATAGCTAACATATGTACGTATTCCAGGCCACTGATGATGCCTTGCAGAAAATAAAGGCGAAACACTTATGGCACTAAAATTGTGTTTTATTCAGTTGCTGTCAGACGGTCCATAAGTAATAATTATCAATATACCGTAATACTACTGAGGTCGCTGATTTGGAGTGCCTGGCAGTAGGGGTCAGCAAATGCACCTAATATGAAAAACGTATGTTTTTGGGTGTGTCCTGGTACTTTGATCACATAGTGTATATGTAGAATATATAGCCTGATACGTCATTAGTTTTGTCGTACTACATACACCACACATATGCTGATGACCTCCACAATATTGCACAATGGCCGTCCTCTTTCATCTTGAAAAATCTAGTCGTACAATTGCGAACTTTTTCTCTTCGCCACGAGTCATTTAACGAAAGAAACGTGCTGCCGTGCACGTAGGACTTCACCAAATTAGTCAAAAATGTTGAATGAGGTTGTAAGTTTGCCAAATTTTGACGAAATAAATACGACATTTGTGTATTTCACAGCGTACTCGTTTCAAATGAATCAGTACTCTGACGTAGGCATAAGTAGGATGGTAATAATAATTTTTCCAGAAACGGCTATAGCTTGTTGCGCTGTATACGTGTATTACGGGATTCTGGGTTCGATTCCCGTCCGTGTTGTGGATTTTCTCTCCCCGGGGACTGGCTGTTTGTGTTGTTATCATCATTTCAAAATCATCATCATTCGTGGCAGTGGCTAGATTAGACTGTATAAAAGTTGGACTGTGTACGGGCGCTAATGACCGCGCAGTTCAGCGCCCCACAAACCAAACAACATCATCATCATCATCATCATCATCATCATCACTGTATACGAGTAGGTTGCTTTGTTTGATATTTCAGTTCACTTGCGTTGTTTCTGGTTTTTCCTAACCGCGTAGCCATCTGGAGCTCCCACTTCCGTCACTTACATTTCTGGCCAAGCCTTGCATACACCATAAATTTGGATGAAATCGGTGATGACGTATAGCCACGGTCCCCTTGTTAGTATGCAACAATTCGCACTGCGGCGTCCGAGTGATTTGGTTAACCCTGTATGCAGAATGCACAAAGTGTTACCCTTCACTTATTTGATTGCGCTGTTGCATGCCGCCTCTTCGGTTTTTTTTTCTTTCTTTGCCTGCATCGTATTACGGGTAAGTTGGAATATTGGTTAAGGAGTACTTACGTTCAATGTGTTAACGCGGACTAGCGGTTTGATGCGTTCGCTGTGGAGTTGAGCCGGCGGACTCGCATTCACACACGTCTCGTACTGGCGGAGCTGGCCGATTTCATCGCCGCTGTTCCGGTCGTATTTCGGCGGAAGCCGCAGGTAATTGGTTAATTCGATTGCGTCCGGCGTGTGAGCGTGTTTTACTGCGGGCACTGTTAGTGCGCTAATACCGAGCGCTAAACTGGCAGGGCGGCAGCGTGGCGGGCACGAGGCGAGAGACTGAATGTCTGTTCCGCTTGTTCCTTTTTTAAGGGCCGGGACACAGTCGGTAACTGTATTAACGAGCAATTTTCCAGATGGGTACGTCCAGTGCCTATGCGAGAAATAAGGACTTAGTGCAGAATTCCCTCTCTGGTGAAGGCAATCAATAATAATATCAAACTACACTGGCTTAACCTCGGGTAAGCAAATATTACGTGCCGCGTTTGGGAATATCCGCGTTTTACTGTATTGTTACATGCTTCCCGATTAATCTGTGGAAGCAGCAAACTACATTAAATATCTTGCAGAACGCAAGCTAATATTTTTATGTGAAACGGCCGCGTGAAACGAACCGTAGGAAATGTCGATATCAGATTCATTGGCGAGATTCATCGCATGAACCCTCAGTAACTGCAGTAGCCTAAAGAAATTTCGTTCAACCATTACTTCAGTCTGGAATCCTTGCCAGATAATACTGACACACAATTCGGAGAATATCCAAAGAAGAACGATCGTTGGTAACTACTTGAGACCCAACAACATAAAAAAATTAATTTTCAAATTTTTTCACGAAATTGACTTCTGTTATCATAGTAAGGAAAGTGGCAAAAATTAAACAACTATTTTAAGGATGTCATTTCCCTTTGGATTAAAATTTTAAAATATTTCACAAAATTAACCTTTATTATCATTAAGCAAACAAACACAAAAAAGAAACTTGCAAATCCACCATTGTGCTCTTTTACATCTTCTTTATATGAAAAATCACCTTTATAATATTTATCACTATCTTCTTCTTCACTTTCTTCGTTAGAATCCACAACGTTTTCTTCCAAGTAAAATTTATTAACTGCTTTAAGAATCTTGTTTATATATTTGTTTCTACTTCGTTTATTTAAATATTTTAATTATACAAAAGCACCTTTTTGTTTGTCATAAACTGTAATTTTTACACAACAGTTTTTAAGTACAACTAAATCCAAACATTCTATTTGGTATTCTTCGTCTAGCAAACTGTTTAATTTTTCTCTTGTACCTTGGTAATGCATTTTATTCTTAAAAAATAGATCTATAATTTTAGTGTTTCTGTCTTCTTACATTTATTATACAGATTTTTAATAAGTTGTAGTAAAATTAATAAAAAAAACATAAATTAATTAGATTACATCGATAAACCTATTATTCCTAAAGGTGTTGCACCTCGGGAAACAGATGTACTTGTTTACATAACCAAGTAGACAGATGTTACCCTTTCTTAAACAGAATAATATAGTTATTCCACATAAATTCGAAACAACTAAAATAGATATATAAATTATACAGCAAATTGGACGACGTTCGCAGCGACATCCATAATATACATATAAAAATTAAACAACAAACACATGTCTTTCTTTATGCTTGTTTGGTGTTGTTTTAATTTTATCTAGTTTAACTTTAATCTTATTGTATTTTAATTTCAGCTTCCATTTAGAGATATCAAAATGTATTAGTCTTACAAAGAAGTAGCTAGAAGTGAAAAACGTTAAAAAAATAGAAAAATAAAAAAAGTAGCTGAAACTGCGTAGTTGAACGCATAGCAGTGTGATTTTCTTACGTATTTGAATATGGTAGAACTATAAACAAGAATAATCTTAAAAAACATACACAAACAACCAATCATTATAATCTTATGGCTGCCAAAGCAAAAAGTTAATAATTTTATATACTTAATTTGTTACATATTGTATACATTATATATTTATTACATTCACCTATGGGAAATGTATGTAAAATAAGTGATTTTTGTTACAGCTATTATTATATTATTGTATTATATTATAATTATTAATTAATAGGTAAAGGGATAGTATGATGATTTTGTAAGTTCTGGATAATTAGGTCAATTTTGTGAAAAATAACAAAATTGTGAGTGTTAATGATCAATTTTTTATTTTTTATAAAATTGAGCTAGTGTGGGCCAAAACCTACAAAATCATCCTGCTCACGTAGCTCTGTCTCCCCACAGACTCTTGCTTTGAAGGCTATGACTGGTACACAAGTTCCTCTTTGTACCACAAAGCATTTCCGTATTGCAACAGCATCGGTGGTTTCATGAGAAAAGCACTGATTCTTATAAAAAAATGGTGGTTTCAGGAAGCTACAATTGGTTTTCAGTTGGTTAAGTGCGAGAGTGTCACAGAGACACAAAGACGAAGTTGAGCATATGTGTGTGTGGTGGGTTGTGGGGGGGGGGGGGGGGGGGGGGGGGAGGAGGGGACAGAGGAGCGAGAAATGTATTCTTGGAGCACAGCACTGCATGTGAAACATGGACTGTGGGAAAACTGGAAGAGAAGAGAACTGAAGTATCTGAGATGTGTTGTTATAGAAGAACTTTGATAGTGTGGTGGACTGATGACATAAGGAATGAAGAGATTCTCCAGAGAATCGGTGAGGAAAGGAATATATGGAAAACACTGACAAAAATAAGGGAGAGGATGGTAGGACTTCTGTTAAGACATCAAGGAATAGCTTCTATGGTACTACAGGAAGCTGTAGAGGGTAATAACTGCTGAAGAAGAAAGAGACTGGAATACATCCAGCAAATAATGACGATACAGGTTGCAAGTGCTAATCTGAGATGAAGTGTACTCGGTGGCTCAGTCGGCTTTCGTCCTTGGTCACATACGGACTGGCTCAGCGTGTCGGACAGTGCACCACAGTTGTTTACTCCCGCGTTACGTGTCGTGAAGCATCCATTACTACTGCACCTCATGGCGCACTGCTGCTGCCGAGTGACACTTAAAATAACTTTCCAAGCCGATCTTGCACGACCACACGCTTATGAAATTGAACGATTCATTCGCGAAGAGCTACATCTGAACACCCAGGAGGTTATAGGTATTCACTTCTCTGTCACTGGCAGTATCAGTAGTAGAGCTACTGTCGTACGAGCGCATTTTGTTAGTGCAGGTTGCCTACATCAGGTGCAGCTATGCACTCAGGGTAAAAATCTTTTAAGTGCTTTTCCATGTCAGCTTACTGTTCTCCTTTGATTGACAGGTACTTATTGTTCTGCTAAGTGCTTTTCCACATCACTGCCCTTAACCTATTTCCCCCCCTCCACCCCCTCTCCCTCCCTGAAACCCCCCCCCCCCCCACCCACAACGCTGCTACAGGTACACTTTCAGATCTGAGTTAATCTATTGTTCTATTAAGTGCTTTTCCATGTCACCCCCATTTCCTTTTGATTGAGAAGCACTTAACCTATTGTCACCCCACCACCTCCGTCTCCCCCTTCCCCCTCCCTCTGACCCCTCACTGCTCCAGGTACACTTTCAGTTCTGAGTTATAAGGCCCTCCTCTCACTCTTATCAAGTTGATTGACTACTTAATTAAATTGATCAATTAGTTAACCTCGCTGGTGAGAAAGTGCCATGATTGCCGCCACGCCCCCCCCCCCCCCAAAGCAGGAAGTTCAAATTCCATCAGGACAATGCAACCTCTACTAACCAAAGGAAATGGCAGGAAGATATCTCAATTGGGCTACCTCCACTAACCTAAGTCACCCGACCGCCACTTCCTCCTACGACCTGGTGTGAAGTTCTAATTCCAACAGGATAATTCACCAAACCCCAGTTATCTCTACTAAGCGCTGCTTCCACTAACCTAAGTGACCCAACAGCCACTTCCTCCTACAAACTGGCTCAAAGTTCAAATTCCAACAGGATAAGGCACCACACCACTGTGATCTCTACTAAGCAAAGAAAATCGTGAGGAAATAGCTCACTTGGCCTACATCCACTAACCTAAGTCACCCGTCTGCCACCTCCTACTATGAACTGGCACCAACTTTTAATTTTGGTGGTAAACAAAACTGAATTACCATATATCTCCTTAGCTAAGAAAATGGCGCGAAAGAAAGACACTTGTACTAACATCAGTTGCTGACCGCCACCACCTAAGGATTTGTGCAGAGAGGACTTGGACATAAGACTTTATTTAAACAATTCCATGCAGGTGTGTTCACCACAAGGTCAGAACTTCAGCTGACTTAGTACACATCACCAACACCAGAGGGCGCTCTCATCTCTGACGTAATCCAAGATGGCGACACCCAGTGTATACACCAAGAGCTCCAGACTCCAACTGATTTAGTACACATTGCCACTGCCCGAGGGCGCTGTCGTGACATCAAGTGATGACGGAAGTACCGTTATTCAAGATGGCAGCATATACAATGTGTTCACCACGAAGCATAGTACATATTCACACCACCAGAGTGCGCTATTGTGGACTTGGAATGAATTTTCGCGAATGCCACGCCCACCTGGACTTGAAAGGAAATAGTTAAAGACTACACGACGATCCTCAACCGGCCTCCACGTCCCTTTACCGCCCCATGTTGGCGGGCTAATGTGTACTAAAGTGTACTAATGTGTACTAACGTGCACAGCGCTAAAAGGCGGAAAAACCACTCTTCCTATGCTAAACATAAGTCTTTATTATTCTGCATGCAATTTATCCACCACGAGACCTAGACTTCAACTTACCTAGTGCACAGATTACTGCCGCCAGAGGGTACTATCATTCCTCCTCTGACCTAATCCCAGATCGTAGTCTTGAGAGGGAAAATGGCGCGAAAATGACTCAGGCTACACTGGGCTGTTGGGGAGAGTAACAAAGGAATGCACTCTATTTATTTTGGAACATTTTATTTAGTCATCGAGTATATTTATCACACTCACCCAAAAGACTCGCCCTAATGTGCTTTGCGTCACAATACACAACTGACAGACACGCAACCAACCCGTGATTTCAATACAGAATAGGAAACTGCTCCTAAATAATTCTTAACACTGATGTGTAGACATGCACAGTACTCGTAAACTGCTCAAATAGCGCATAGCACGGCCTACAGAGCCGCTCGCGAAGTAATGAAATTAACGCGCACAAGCACAGTCCAACACCCCTGTCTTGTAGAGTACACAGGAGGTAGCAAAAATTAACGCATCCGTCAGCTGTCAAACCATGCATAGGCCCCCACTCGCGTCCCGCAAGCAGCCACATCCTCTTTCATACTTCATTTCCGACAAAGTCCTATCCAAATATGTGTTAACCTGTACACAAGGCTATTCAGAAAGTAGGGAACGTTTTGGCATAAAAAATACTAAGTAAAAGAAATACTTTTTATTATATACATCTGAAAGAACGGCTGGAATACTACTTTTCCACATAGTCAACTGGTTCAAATGGCTCTGAGCACTACGCGACTTAACTTCTGAGGTCATCTGTCGCCTAGAACTTAGAACTAATTACACCTAACCAACCTAAGGACATCACACACATCCGTGCCCGAGGCAGGATTCGAACCTGCGACCGTAGCGGTCGCTCGGTTCGAGACTGTAGCGCCTAGAACCGCACAGCCACTCCGGCCGGCAGTGTCCACATAGTCACATATTGACGCACTTATCATAGCGGTGGACAAGACATGAAAGACCTTCGTCGTAAAATTCTGCCACCTGAGACTTAAGCCAGAGAGTCACGCCCACCTGGAGCTCCGCGTCGTCATCAAGGCGTTGCGTTGCAAGCCAGTTCTTCATCTTGGGAAACAAGTGGAAGTCGCTTGGTGCAAGATCGTGGCTGTAGGGTGGATGAGGCAAAATTTCGCATGTGGAGTTCTTTAGTACGGTTTGCCGTGTGAGATCGGGAATTGTCGTGCAAAAACAAAATTTCGGACGTCAGCTTTTACCGTCGTTTGTTTTG
Source organism: Schistocerca serialis cubense (assembly GCF_023864345.2). Lineage (NCBI taxonomy): Eukaryota > Metazoa > Arthropoda > Insecta > Orthoptera > Acrididae > Schistocerca > Schistocerca serialis. Next base: position 214,319,058 of record NC_064647.1, on the reverse strand, counting down.
AACTGCTCTTCTAAGACTGTGCAAAGTTTGACAGTACTGGGCAGAATTTATGGTTGCTCCACGTTCGAGAAAATCAATAAGAAGAACAACTTGGCCACCCCAAAACACTGTCGCCATCAACTTCCTTGCTGACAATGTTTGCAAACATTTTCTTGGTTTTTGGAGTAACGTTGTGTGCCCCCACGCCATGGACTGTAACTTTGTCTCGCAATTGCCATGTTTCACCCAAGTATCATCACTGGTTATGATTCGATCCAGTAATTAATCACCATGTTTGTGACAGGCCTCCAGAAATGTCAAGGTTGCCCCCAGTCACTATTCTTTATGGTGCTCACTATGCATTTTTGGCACCCATCTTTTTCTTATTTTGATAGGGGTTGAAATGACCAAACAGCAAGGTCATCAGTCCCTTGTTTCAGATGTGGTTCATTCAGGTAGTTTGACATCTCAGAAAAGTGAGAATGATAAAATGGAAAAGGCTAAAAAACGTAAAAGTGCAGTCGTGTCGTCAATGGAAAAAGCAAAATGAGGTAAGTCAGCAAGAGAGCGACCCCAAGGCTATGCTAGAGGCAGGAAATATCTCACCTCTGAAGCAGTAGAGGCAAGACCATCTGCAACTTAAAGGCGTTCAACCGCTAGAATGTAGAAGTGCATATGGGAGAAGGAGACTAACCAATTCTAAAAAGTGATAAAAACAGAGTAAAAGGGGAAGAAAAGAGGATCTTGGCCAGGGAGGGGAGTCCGGAATCTCCAAACACAGCTTACAGTGGAAGATACCTCAACGCCCACCGCCCTGCCCCAAGACAAGAGTGAGATTAAGAAACTTAAAACTGAGAATAAAAACCACTTCGCCGGAGGAAACTGAAACCAGTTCAACTATCCGGGAATCGTCAGCCAATATTAAAGGTAAAGTGTGGGGAAGAAGTCTGTACTTAGTACGCAGAGCCAAAAGAAGGGGGCATTCCACCAAAATGTGGGCTATTGACTGGAAGGCTCCACAACCACAAAGTGGGGGTGGCTCACTACGCAAAAGAAAACCATGGGTCAGCCTGGTATGGCTGATGTGAAGACGACACAGTGTGGTCGAGTACTTTCGGGAGAGGCAAAAGGAAGAACACCACTGGCCTGGTGTCACCTTAATCACACGAAGTTTATTAGACAGGGAGGTAGCCGCCCAAGAGTTGGCCCATGATTGTGCGAAGTAGGATTTTATGTGAAGCCGTAAATTCGCTGTACGAGGGTTTACAGAGAATGGGGGAAAGTGCCTGCTCCCCCAGCCAAAAGATCAGCAAGCTCAGTACCTTGGATACCCACATGGCCAGTGACCTAAAGGAAGTCAATGGAACAAGCAGCACAGTGAAGATCAGCGAGATGGTCATGGATGGCCGAGACCAAGGGATGGCGCGAAAAACACCAGTCAATCGCTAGAAGGCCACTCGTTGAGTCCATACATAATAAAACGCTCTTCTGTCAGGACTGCTTAATAAAGGTAAGGACATGGGAAATTGCCATTAATTCCGCAATATACACCCCCACATGTAGGAGGCGGCAGATGATTTTCTGTGCCAGCAGAGGATGTGAAGGATATCTCACACGATCAGCAGATTTAGAGCAATCGGTGTAAAAAACAACAGCAACCCGAAACTCCCATAAAATTATCCAAAAAAAAAGGAACAGAATACCCTCGGGGGGGGGGGGGGGGTGGAATCTTTCGGACTTCAGCAGAGATCCATCCGAATTCGGGGTCGAGAAACTAACTAAGGGGCAAGGGTGGTGGGGAGGAAGCGTTGAAGACAGGGCAAAGAAGGAAGCTGAAAATCACGGCGAAGAGACACAAGGCAGAGCCCAACAGGTAAACCCGCCCGAGTGCGGGAATCAGGGGATCAGGCGGGCGATGTCCATGGCATGGGAACAGGACAGCATAGGAAGGATGAGTGGGATAGGAATGGACAGCGATTGCATAAAACACCTGAAGCTGGGACCACTGAACAGAAAAGGGGGGGGGGGATCCCAGCTTCATAAAGGAGACTATCAACAGGGCTAGTAGGGAAGGTACCGTTGGCCAAATGGATACCACAATGGTGGACTGGATCCTGCACGTGCAGTGTGGAAGGAGAAGCCGAACCATAAACTTGACAACCACAGTCCAAGCGTGACAGAACTGTAGCACGATAAAGGTGGAGAAGGATGAATCAGTCCGCACCCCAAGAGGTTTATGGAAACATCCTACCTTCAGAAGTCTGATATGAGGCAGCCAAATGAGACTGTTGTCGAAAAGAAGCCCCAGGAAACGGAAACTGTGGGACCACAGGCAATCGTGGTGCATTGAGATAGAGTTCCGGATTGGGGTGGATCGTAGTACGGCGACGGAAGTGGACCACCCGCGATTTTAAAGGAGAGAACTGAAACCCGTGTGAGAGGGTCCATGCAGAGGCACACTGTATAGCTCCCTGGAGCTGCCGCTCTGCAAAGGCCATCGAAGAGGAACTAACCCAAATGCAGAAATCATCCACATACAGAGCAGGGGCGAACAAAGGACCGACAGAGGCCATAAGTCCATCGATAGCAATGAGGAAAAGAAGTATACTCAATACAGAACCCTGTGGGATGCCAGTCTCCTGGGTCCGTGGAGAACTAAAAACAGTACGAACCCAAACCCTGAACGACCGATGGAACAGGAACTGGCGGATAAAAATCGGGAGTGGGCCCCAAAGACACCACTGATGAAGTGTAAGTAAGATGTGATGGTGCCAAGCAGTGTCATAGGCTTGCAAAGGTCGAAGGACACTGAAATCAAATGGTGGCGCTGGGAAAAAGCCTGCCCTTCCAAGCGAAGTAAATGATCGATCGGAGACCGTCCCTCTCGGAAGCCACACTGGTAAAGGGACTATAGATTCCGAGATTCGAGGACCCAATTGAACTGACGGGCTACCATCCATTCAAGTAACTTGCAAACAACATTTATCAGACTAATTTTCCGATAGCTTTCAACAAATAGGGGGATCTTACCAGGCTTAAGGACAGGAACGACGATGCTATCCCTCCACTGAGAAGGGTAGTCACTCTGGAGCCAAATACAGCTAAACACCCAGAGAAGATGTTGCTGTTGTGGAGCACTGAGATGTTGAAGCAGTTGATTATGCATAGAGTCTGGGCCAGGGGCCATATCTTGAGAAGAAGAGAGTGCAGAAAGAAATTCTCATTCAGTAAAAGGTTCGTTGAAATATTCTGACTGACAAGGGGTAAAACATAAGGCGGAAGCTTTGGCCCGCTGTTTCTGGTGAAGATAAGCAGCCGGATAGGAGGCTGATGCTGATGCCGTTGCAAAATGGGTCGCAAGATGTTTCACAAGAATCAACGGGTCCGTACAAAGACTATCTGGGAGGTGAAGGCCTGGGAGGTTGGACTGCCAATGGCAACCTTGGAGAGAGTGAAGTCTAGCCCATACCCGTGACATAGGGACAGTAGAACCGAGGGAAGAAACAAAGCATTCCTAACATATCCGTTTGCTCTGTTTGATTAAAGAACGGGCTTTAGCGCGAAGGCGTTTAAAGGTAATAAGTTTGGCAACGGATGGATGCCTCTTAAGGTGTTGCAAAGCTCGATGGCGATCACGGATGGCAATGGCAATGGCCGTACTCCACCACGGGACTTGCCGGCGGCATAATGGTCCAGATGAGGGCGGTACAGCAAGGCTAACAGCGCTAAAAATTGCGTCAGACACGTCACGTAGGACGTTATCAATACAACCCGACAAAGAAGGAGAAAACACGACCTGTGCAGTGTATAGAGGCCAATCGGCGCGTTGGAAAGACCAACGAGGTAACCTGTCCATCGCGGAGCGGGAAGGGAGCGAGAGAATCAACGGGAAGTGTTCACTATCACAAAGGCCGTCGTGTGGCGACCAGTGTAGTGAAGGGAGGAGGGAGGGAGAAGAAAGAGAAAGATCAATGGCAGAAAAGGTACAATGACCGGCATTGAAATGAATAGGGGAGCCATCATTAAGAAGGCACAATTCGTCTGCAGTAAACTGATCTATGAGAAGACCTCGTCTAGATGGAAATGCACTGCCCCACAAGGGATGATGAGCATTAAAATCCCCAAGGAGGAGGAAGGGAGGAGGAAGTTGCTGAAGAAGGGCAGTTAAGGCAGCAGGTGTAAGTGTCCTGTCAGGAGGGAGATAAAGATTGCAAACCGTGACCTCAGAGTCCAGGTGGACCCTGACAGAAACCGCTTCTTGAAGAGGAATCCACGTGCTAGCAACGTCTGTACAGACCAACATACAAACGCTACCATAAGCCCACAGGGGGCCAACCCTATTTCGATCGAAAACATGGAACACACAGAGGGTTGGTGAGTGATCATCAATAAAATGAGATTCCTGTAGAACCATACAAGCTGCAGAGTAAGACGAAATAAGGAATTTCAACTCCGGAAGGTGATGGTAATATCCATTGGATAACCACAGAATGATGATTCAAATGGGGGCTGAACAGGTTAAAGCCAGTTATGCCACCGGGTCACCACCCGTCACTGACAAGGAGGGGGCGACATCCATCAACAACAGGTCAGAATCTGGTTGTGAAGCCAGGCATGGGACCTTGTCGCGGGACTTACGTTTCTTCTTCTTTTCTGTTTGAGATCAATAAGGGCTGTGTGGCATAAAGGAGCCAGCTGCAGCAAGATCAGGAACAGAAAGAGATCGGGCGACCTGGGGGCCGACAGTCGTGGTTCTTGCGGTCGTCACGTGGCAGCAGACCTTTGGCCTGGAAGGTGCCAGGAAGGGGTATCCTGGGAGTAACGCCCTTGACCGGCAGACACCGAAGGAGTGGGACACTTCTCCGGCTGGGGAGAGGGAGCAGCGCCCAGAGGAGAAGGTGTGGCAGCCACAGGGGAGGGCAGGAGGTGAGGATCCCGGGACTGGGGTAAGGAAGGGGGAGGAAGGGGTGAAGATGTAACTAAAGCATAACTAGACGTCATGGACACAGGGTGAAACGTGCATACTTCTTACAGGCCTCAGTGTAGGTTAAACGATCAAGGGACTTCTGTATCTTCCTTTCCTTCTTATATACTGGGCAATCTGGTGAACGTGGAGAATGATTGCCATGACGATTAACACACACAGGAGGGGGAACACAGGAACTCCCCTCATGAAGTAGACGTCCACAGTCACCACAGAGAGGGGCCTGCAAATAGCGGGAAGACGTGTCCGGAACGCAAGCACTTAAAACACCTCATAGGAGGTGGGATGTACGGCTTCACATCACATCAATAAACCATAATCTTTACTTTCTCAGGGAGAGAATCCCCTTCAAAGGCCAGGATAAAGGCAACAGTATCGATGCGATAGTCCTTCGGGCCCTTCTGAACACGGCGAGCAAAGTGAGGAACCTGGTGTCCGAGATTGTGCCGAAGTTCCTCATCAGTTTGAAGGATGAGGTCCCTGTGAAAAATCACACCTTGAACCGTATTTATAGACTGGTAGGGGGTAATGGACACAGGAATTGTGCCCACGTGGTTACAGGCACGAAGGACTGCAGACTGGGCAGCTGAAGCAGTTTTGATCAACAACGAACCTTTCCGCATCTTGCTCAGGGAGTCCACTTCAACAAACTTGTCTTCAATGTGTTCCACAAAGAATAAAGGTTTGGTATTGTTGAAAGTATCCCCATCAGTCCTGGTGCAAACCAGATAGCGGGGGAAAGGTTTCGCCCCTAGCCGACGGGCTTGATCCTCCTCCCAGGGTGTAGCCACGGAAGGGAAGGCCGAAGGGGCAGGAGAAGCAGTACTAAAAGAATCAGTTCCAAGCAGAGAGACGGCCGCAGAAGAACGGCCAGAGTTCCGTACCCGTGTGCGTTTCATTTGCATAGCATCCGCCATGATACCACTCACTCCGATCAGGGGCTCTCCTCACGGGCGCCACCCAGCCACAGCAAGTGCCTTCTGGTACGGCGGCCATTGCTGGGAGTTCCGATGCTCCAGGATGACGAGCAACCACTCCAAGGCATGCATGAGGAGGTCACAGCTCAGGTATCAGAAGTGTGATCCCTGTGTGTTCAGGGGGCTCAACCAAAAGGGTACATAGCGACCCCACCACATGGGCTGGCTACCATGCTGGCTATGCACCCTAGCATCAGACAATGACGTGAAAGAAAAGGTGGAATAAACTAGGAGGGCACTCGTCGGAGACACTAGGTAAGGTGCTCTTCCCAAAATGGCTCACACTACGGGATAGAAATTTAGTAATGGAGGTCAAACACCAGAGGGGGACCAGGGAGTGCCAAAAGGAGGAGGTGATTACGCAGCAAAGCCAAATTGCAAAACCAACATAACCAGGAGGATAGCGGGGCCACCATAAGCACGGACACCAGGATAGGGAGAGGAGAGGGTGAAGAGGAAGGAGCAAGGAAAGGAAGGGCAAGGAAATGCAGCCCTGGAAAGAAGGAAGGCTGCAATAGCTCGGGGCCCTGTGCTCGCCACGAACGTACTCACGAAAGAACCGTGAGCCCCCTAGGGTGGGGGGGTGGGGTGCACCCATAGTGCACAAAATTTGTGGTAGCCTAGCTTTTGAGTGACAACTTCAAACAACAGTCCGTGGAAAAGAAAGCGAAAGCTCCGTTATTCTGGAGCGATGGTTTTCACGAATCGTTTCATTATCTCTAGCGACGGTCCTCTGTTCTCTTCATCATGAACGTTGGTTCGGCCATTTTTAAACCGAATGCACCATTTCCGGCCGAAAAATTCACTCATTACGTTGTTTCCGTACTCTTTGCACAGTTCACGATAAATTTCTATGGGTCTTAGGTTTTTTTTTTTTTTTTTTTTTGCCAGCACAAACCGTATCACAGACTGCACCTCACAACTGGCGGGATTTTCGACTGTAGCGCACATTTCATATTCGAATATCGAAAAAACCAGGCACGCAGAGACACTCCCGCTGTCACGGATAGATGCCGACTGAGATGCTGAACACGCACATACCAAAATATACGCGATCGGCGCGCGCCTCCGTCAGACGGAAACGTTCCCTCTTTTCTGAATAGCCCTCGCATGTCATCCATGTGCTCAGTTACAAAATCTCAAAGATCATGAAATTTACCCCAATATCTTATCGTGTGTGCATCTCTCATTTTCGCCATTGAGGTAACGGATTACTTGTCTGTGGGAGACGTAGTGGTTATGGTTCGCGAACAACAAGCTAAGGATGGTGAAACCAGCGGTACGACCTTCCAACGACTATGACCAAAGCAAGTGCCCTTAAAACGCCTCTGGATAGGAGGACACTATTAATTGACACATGGATGTCCTCTTCTGGCGAGAGGATCCACCACTATGCAGTGCTTGCGGTGTCGAGATCTATGCAGGTCTTGCTGTAGCGGTTACGTCGTGCCGGACAACAAGACGATTAGCCGCCATTTATATAATTTTATTTCCAATTAAAAATCAAATCCCTTTTTAAATTAAAATAAAAGCATATTTTTGGGAACAGACATATAAGGCAACATTGATAATCAAGCAATACAAAAGAGTAGAGTTAAATTAGGAGATACATTATGTGATCAAAAGTATCCGGACACCCACAAAACCAAACGTTTTTCATATTAGGTGCATTGTGCTGACACCTACTGACAGGTACTAAATATCAGCGACCTCACTGGTCATTAGACATCGTGAGGGAAGAGAATAGGGCGCTCGGCGGAACTCACGGACTTCGAATGTGGTCAGGTGATTGGGTGTGACTTGTGTCATACGTTTGTACGCGAGATTTCTACACTCCTAAACATCCTTAGGGCCACTGTTTCCGATGAGATAGTGAAGTGGAAACATAAAGGGACACGTACAGCTCAATAGCGTTGAGGGCGACCTCGTCTGTTGACTCACAGAGACCGCCGACAGTTGAAAAGGGTCGTAATGTGTGATAGACAGACATCTATCCAGACCATCACACAGGAATTCCAAACTGCATCAGGATCCACTGCAAGTACTATGACAGGTGGGAGGCGAGAAAACTTGGATTTCACGGTCGAGTCGCTGCTCATAAGCCACACATCACGCTGGTAAATGCCAAACGACTCCTCGTTTGGAGTAAGGAGCGTAAACATTGGACGATTAAACAGTGGAAAACCATTGTGTGGAGTGACGAGTCACGGTACCCAATGTGGCGATCCGATGGCAGGGTGTGGGTACGGCTAATGTCCGGTGAACGTCAGTTGCCAACATGTGTAGTGCCAACAGTGGAATTCGGAGGCGGTGGTATGTTGTGGTTGTGCTCTTCATGGAGGGGGATTGCACTCCTTGTTGTTTTGCGTGGCACTATCAGAGTACAGGTCTACACTGATGTTTTGAGCACCTTATTGCTTCCCACTTTTCAAGCGCAATTCGGTGATGGCAACTGCATTTTTCAACACGATCGAGCACCTGTTCATAATGCACGCCCTGTGGCGGAGTGGTTGCACGACAATAACTTCCCTGTAATGGACTGGCTTGCACAGACTCCACACCCGAATCCTATAGGACACCCTTGGAATGTTTTGTAACGCCAACTTCGTGCCAGGTCTCACTGACCGACATCGATACCTCTCCTCACTGCAGCACTATGTGAAGAATGGGCTGGCATTCCCCAAGAAACCTTCCAGTACCTGATTGAACGTATGCCTGCGAAAGTGGAAGCTGTCATCAAGGCTAAGAGTGGGCCAACACCATTCTGAATTCCAAAATTACCACGAACTTGTAAGTCATTTTCAGCCAGGTGTCCGGATACTTTTGACCACATAGACAATTAAGGTTTTGCCAAATGTAGAAACATGTTCTAGCGTATAATATGGTCATGTACCTAGGAACAAATACTTGACTGAAATTTAAAATCGTTGTAATTGAGAAAATCTTTTCAGTCAATCTGTTACATTGTTACTCTACTGCACACCAACAGTCAGTAAGCGAAACGAAATTAAGCAGAAGTACTGTCAAAAAGCAGTTAGAAGCGAAATACATTTTGAAACAGACACTGTTGGATACTAAGAAAACTTCCAAGACATTAAAAAACACTCTGTTAATTTACAGGAGTCATATGTTACATAGTAAAAGACTTTCTTCTCTTTCAGAATGCTTGATGGTGCGTGACTAATGAAGTATGGCTCAACTGTTCACGAGTTACATAAATAGTTTTAAAATTTTGTACCATTCCACTCACCACAAAATTCTGTACATGAAAAATTTGCAACATATTCCCAATTGCTTTAACATATTATATAGCATTTAAATGTGGGAAATGCGAAAATTTACAAGATCTGCACAAAACACAACCTAATATCTAACAATAACAAAAACTTTGGAAAACAGTGGAAATCGCTTATGGGTTGTCTTCAGTGTGCAGTCTTTCAGGTGATTCTAAAATCAGTCACTGAAGTATCGACCAAGAAACATCATGTGTTCCTATGTACAGTATCCGCTGATTACAATACTCTCCTCCATATATTATTATGGCCATCCAGATTCAGCGAAATGAAGTGAGACAGTTACAGGTTGAACAACCATGCTTGGCACCTACAAGTTACGACTGGAGGCCACTACTTTGGGATTACGAATTTATTTCAGAATCTGTATCCTCTTAGTGGTTCAGTAGGATCACAAAATGTAAAAGTAGTAAGGCGTGTAACTCAGCCACTTTCCAAAAAATTGCAAGAGTAGCTTTACTCTTCCAGTATGTACCGACCCGTTGCGACTTTGAGCACGAGATTGTGGCAGTCAACTGACAAACTTTCACGCTCCACAATCGGGGGAACGCTAGATCGAGTCCCTCTCAGTTTTTTTTTAAATTCATACATTATGAACACTGGCCATATTATTTCACATAAAAGAATGCTAAAAAAATGAAAGAACACCTGCATTTGCATGAACTTTCTGGAATTTGTAGATCCCACGTGGCGTGTTCTTTTCCCAATCTCATTACTTTCATTTTCGTCACCTTAAACGGAATGTATCTGGTTTCCGCCTTCTTTTCGCTGACTCATTATCCTCAACATCGGAAAAAATCCTCATCTTCTCGAAATAGACCTTCCTCAAGTACTTCGTCGGAATGAGTGAGGTAGTCGTCAGTAACAAGTATCTTTTGTCCCAATATTTCGAAGGCAGACCGATAAAGTTTTTCTCCAATCGCCACTGTATCTGCAGAACTCATTGCTGATGATCCTGTAACAACAGGGTCCGCTTCTTCAAGAATACTATGACAGTGCCCGAACGCACCTTTAAACTGTCGTTTACTTCCGCCCTGATAGCTGAGTGGTCAGCGTGACGGATTGCCGTCCTACGGGCCAGGGTTCGATTCCCGGCTGGGTCGGAGATTTTCTCCGCTCAGGAACTGGGTTTTGTGTTGTCTTCATCATCATTTCATCCCCATCCGGAGCGCAGGTCACCCATTGTGGCGTCGAATGTAATGAGACCTGCACCAAGGCGGCCGGACCTGCCCCGCAAGGGGCCTCCCGGCCAATGACGCCAAACGCTCATTTCCATTTCCACTGTCGTTTATCAACTGCGTTACACTACGCTCTGGATCTTCATGGCAGTCATCATCAGCACAAGTGGAAAGATCGGGAGTCACTTCCGTTTTTGCAGTGAAAATGTAAGTTTTGTGATTTTTCAAAAAAATCGCACATACACTATTCGTAATTCCTATATCAGCAACGTCTCATCGCTACGGAAGTTTACTGCCGAATGGAGCCAGTCTGCAGATCGAAGCGTCCAAATGTAAAGCACTCCTTGGCACCTTAACCGACTGCCGGCACAAGACATTTCCGCACATCACAACAGGTAAACATTTTCAGGAAAACTTTATGCATTTGGTCGTTTGCATGTCGCTTACTGTAAATGTAGTAGTAGTTATTGCAATAATCAAAATGGTTCAAATGGTTAGAAGCACTATGGGAATGAACATCTGTCCCCTAGACTTAGAACTACTTAAACCTAACTAACCTAAGGACATCACACACATCCATGCCCGAGGGAGGATTCGAAACTGCGACCGTAGCAGCAGCGTGGTTCCGGACTGAAGCGCCTAGAACAGCTCGGCCACAGAGGCCGGCTTGCAATAATCAAAAAATAAACATCCAAATAGCATTCTAAATTCAATTAAGTTTCATGTTTCATGTTTCCTATTTTTTATTCTACAGGGCTATTACAAATGATTGAAGCGATTTCATAAATTCACTGTAGCTCCATTCATTGACATATGGTCACGACACACTACAGATACGTAGAAAAACTCAAAGTTTTGTTCGGCTGAAGCCGCACTTCAGGTTTCTGCCGCCAGAGCGCTCGAGAGCGCAGTGAGACAAAATGGTGACAGGAGCCGAGAAAGCGTATGTGGTGCTTGAAATGCACTCACATCAGTCAGTCATAACAGTGCAACGACACTTCAGGACGAAGTTCAACAAAGATCCACCAACTGCTAACTCCATTCGGCAATGGTATGCGCAGTTTAAAGCTTCTGGATGCCTCTGTAAGGGGAAATCAACGGGTCGGCCTGCAGTGAGCGAAGAAACGGTTGAACGCGTGTGGGCAAGTATCACGCGTAGCCCGCGGAAGTCGACGAATAAAGCAAGCAGTGAGCTAAACGTACCACAGCCGACGGTTTGGAAAATCTTACGGAAAAGGCTAAAGCAGAAGCCTTACCGTTTACAATTGCTACAAGCCCTGACACCCGATGACAAAGTCAAACGCTTTGAATTTTCGGCGCGGTTGCAACAGCTCACGGAAGAGGATGCATTCAGTGCGAAACTTGTTTTCAGTGATGAAGCAACATTTTTTCTTAATGGTGAAGTGAACAGACACAATGCGCGAATCTGAGCGGTAGAGAATCCTCACGCATTTGTGCAGAAAATTCGCAATTCACCAAAAGTTAACGTGTTTTGTGCAATCTCACGGTTTAAAGTTTACGGCCCCTTTTTCTTCTGCGAAGAAAACGTTACAGGACACGTGTATCTGGACATGCTGGAAAATTGGCTCATGCCACAACTGGAGACCGACAGCGCCGACTTCATCTTTCAACAGGATGGTGCTCCACCGGAATTCCATCATGATGTTCGGAATTTCTTAAACAGGAGATGGAAAACCGATGGATCGGTCGTGGTGGAGATCATGATCAGCAATTCATGTCATGGCCTCCACGCTCTCCCGACTTAACCCCATGCGATTTCTTTCTGTGGGGTTATGTGAAAGATTCAGTGTTTAAACCTCCCCTACCAAGAAACGTGCCAGAACTGCGAGCTCGCATCAACGATGCTTTCGAACTCATTGATGGGGACATGCTGCGCCGAGTGTGGGAGGAACTTGATTATCGGCTTGATGTCTGCCGAATCACTAAAGGGGCACATATCGAACATTTGTGAATGCCTAAAAAAACTTTTTGAGTTTTTGTATGTGTGTGCTAAGCATTGTGAAAATATCTCAAATAATAAAGTTATTGTAGAGCTGTGAAATCGCTTCAATCATTTGTAATAACCCTGTATTGTAATAAAATTACTTTAAAATTGCTTGTTAGCTGCTGAAGAAATATCGTAGCTCTTTTTGGACATTTTTTTATTTCCACATTCACAGCCCATCGTTTGGTGACCATATTCAATTAAATAAGTCGAAGAGGCAGTTATAAATGCCATATATCAAGAAAGGCATGTTGTATGTCAGGTGCTATAACCTTCCTTTTTCTTTTGGTTCCTATTTGTTATTGCACTTGATATACCGTACGAATTTCTTGATGTACTTCATTTGCAACTGCCTCTTGAGCTAATATAATTGCATATGGTCACCAAGCGATGGGTTGGGCCTCCAACACATTGTTAGTGTGGAAATAAAAAAACATCTGCAACAACAGCTACGAGATTTCTTCAGCAACCAACAAACATTTGTAGAGTAATATTTAAGGTTGGTTGGTTCTAAGCACTATGGGACTTAACATCGAAGGTCATCAGTCCCATAGAACTTAGAACTACTTAAACCTAACTAACCTAAGGACATCACACACATCCATGCCCGAGGCAGGATTCGAACCTGCGACTGTTGCGGTCGCGCGGTTCCAGACTGAAGCGCCTAGAACCGCTCGGCCACACCGGCCGGCTAATATTTAAGGTATTTGTCATGATGTTTGCCTACCTCTATCAGGACTTTCAGTCTGAAATAACTTTTATTCTATTTCCTTTCAGCTGTCATATATACTATACAGGGTGGTCCATTGATCGTGACCGGGCCAAATATCTCACGAAATAAGCGTCAAGCGAAAAAACTACAAACAACGAAACTTGTCTAGCTTAAAGGGGGAAACCAGATGGTGCTATGGTTGGCCGGCTAGATGGCGCTTCCATAGGTCAAACAGATACCAACTGCGTTTTTTTAAAATAGGAACCCCCATTTTTATTACATATTCGTGTAGTACGTAAAGAAATATGAATGTTTTAGTTAAACCACTTTTTACGCTTTATGATAGATGGCGCTGTAATAGTCACAAACATATGGCTTACAATTTTAGACGAACAGTTGGAAACAGGTAGGATTTTTAAATTAAAATACAGAACGTAGGTACGTTTGAACATTTTATTTCGGTTGGTCCAGTGTGATACATGTACCTTTGTGAACTTATCGTTTCTGAGAACACATGCTGATACAGCGTGATTACCTGTAAATACCACATTAATACAATAAATGCTCAAAATTATGTCCGTCAACCTCAATGCATTTCGCAGTACGTGTAAGGACATTCCTCTGAACAGCGCGTAGTTCGCCTTCCGTAATGTTCGCACATGCATTGACAAAGCGCTGACGCATGTTGTCAGGGGTTGTCGGTGGATCACGATAGCAAGTATCCTCCAACTTCCCCACAGAAAGAAATCCGGGGACGTCAGATCCGGTGAACGTGCGGGCCATGGTATGGTGCTTCGACGACCAATCCACCTTTCATGAAATATGCTACTCAGTACCGCTTCAACCGCACGCGAGCTATGTGCCGGACATCCATTATGTTGGAAGTACATCGCCATTCTGTCATGCAGTGAAACATCTTGTAGTAACACGGGTAGAACATTACGTAGGAAATCAGTATACATTGCACCATTTAGATTGCCATCATTGAAATGGGGGCCAATTATCCTTCCCCCAATAATGCCCCACCATACATTAACCCGCCAAGGTATCTGATGTTCCACTTATTCGCAGACATCGTGGATTTTCCGCTGCCCAATAGTGCATATTATGCCGGTTTACATTACTGCTGTTGGTGGATGACGCTTCGTTGCTAAATAGAACGCGTGCAAAAAATATGTCATAGTTCCGTAATTTCTCCTGTACCCGGTGATAGATCTGTACACGACGTTCAGAGTCGTCGCCATGCAATTCCTAGTGCATAGAAATATGGTACGGGTGCAATCGATGTTGATGTAGCATTCTCAACACCGACGTTTTCGAGATTCCCGATTCTCGCGCAATTTGTCTACTACTGATGTGCGGATTAACCGCGACAGCAATTAAAACACCTACATGGCCATCATCATTTGTTGCAAGTAGTGGTTGACGTTTCACATGTGGTTGAACACTTCCTGTTTCCTTAAATAACGTAACTATGCGGCGAACGGGTTGGACATTAGAATGATGTCGTCCAAGATACAAAGCAGCATACATAGCACACGCCCGGTAGGCATTTTGATCACAATAGCCATTCATCAACACGATATCGACCTTTCCCGCATTTGTTAAACGGTCCATTTTATCATGGGTAATGTATCAAGAAGCAAATACCGTCCGCACTGGCGGAATGTTACGAGATACCACGTACTTATACGTTTGTGACTATTACCGCGCCATCTATCACAAAGCGAAAAAAGTGGTCCAACTTAAACATTCATATTACTTTATGTACTACACGAATATGTAATAAAAAATGAGGGTTCCTATTTAAAAAATCGCAGTTGATATCCGTTTGACCTATGGTAGCGCCATCTAGCGGGCCAACCATAGCGCCATCTGGTTTGTCCCTTCAAGCTAGACGAGTTTCGTTCTTTGTAGTTTTTTTCGTTCGATGCTTATTTCGTGAGATATTTGGCCCGGTCACTATCAAAGGACCACCCTGTATAACGCAACCAGTATTGGAAAAAAAGAGAAGATGAACAGAACTTGATCCTGCGATCCACCGGTTACGGAGCTCGAATGCTAATCACTTCGCCGCCCCCATCTCGTGCTCAAACTGGCTCTGAGCACTATGGGACTTAACAGCTATGGTCATCAGTCCCATCTCGTGCTCAGAACCGCTACCCACAGATGTATATTGAACACGTATTCGCCAGCGATTGTCTCCATGGTGTCTAAGTAATATGCTTGAATTTTCTCATTCTGGAGGAACTGAATGGTGGTATGTTTAACTGTTAAAATCCGTTAAACAGCCAAGATCCCATAACATAGTTCTTTATGTACGACAGTTGGTTTCATCAGACTATGCTGTCATGAAACTTCCTGCCAAATTAAAACTGGGTGCCGGACCGAGACTCGAACTCGGGACCTTTGCCTCTCGCGGGCAAGTGCCCTACCAACTGAGCTACCCAAGCACGACTCACGCCCCGTCCTCACAGCTTTACTTCCGCCAGTACCTCGTCTCCTACTTTTTAAACTTTACAGAAGCTCTCCTACGAACCTTTCAGAACTAGCACTCCTGAAAGAAAGGATATTGCGGACACGTGGCTTAGGCACAGCCTGGGGTATGTTTCCAGAATGAGATTTTCACTCTGCAGCGGATTGTGCGCTGATATGAAACTTCCTGACAGATTAAAACTGTGCGCCGGACGGAGACTCGAACTCGGGACCTTTGCCTTTCCCGGGCAAGTGCTCTAACAGGCAGACGGGGCGTG
Organism: Schistocerca serialis cubense; assembly: GCF_023864345.2. NCBI lineage: Eukaryota > Metazoa > Arthropoda > Insecta > Orthoptera > Acrididae > Schistocerca > Schistocerca serialis. The sequence continues at coordinate 214,303,177 of NC_064647.1, read as the reverse complement.
AGTTGTGCTTGGGTAGCTCAGTTGGTAGAGCACTTGCCCGCGAAAGGCAAACGTCCCGGCACACAGTTTTAATCTGCCAGGAAGTTTCATATCAGCGCACACTCCGCTGGAGAGTGAAAATCTCATACTGTATGCTGTCATCTTCAGGTCTTATAATCTTTCGCTGCAAAACATGATGAATTCACGTTGACCTCACGCAGACTTGACATCTTGTGCGTGAGGTCAGCGCAAAATAAACATGTTTTACAACAAAAGATTTTAAGGCCTGAAGATAACAGCATAGCCTGTTGAAACAAGTTTTCTTAAATTAAAAAAATAATAAATTTGTATGCGATCTTGGTTGTTCAATGGTTTTTAATAAGCAGTACCCTTAATTGCTTGCACATTACGTTGTAATGGGACTATTAAATGTGTACATAGCTTAAAGTAAATCCGGGTTCTGAACCTCTTGACCATTTCAGTTTGCGTGAAGTTGCAGTGGCATTGTGGCACAGTGAGTGTGTCAGTGCTTGTGGGGCCATTCATAACATGGCTCTAGTCTGGCATTACGGACGCCTGCTGGCGGGGCGAAAGCAGATGGGCAGATGGACCACCCGCACTCGGCAGACACCCATCACGCACCAGTGGCAGCTCTGGCCCGCTCGCTACGTACGTAGCGGTCTTCGTGTCAACCATCGACACCGCCGGCGGCCGCAGGGCCACTCGGCTCCCAATCAGCTGCCTGATTGCGTCCCGGCGGCCAATCAGGCGCCGCCGTGCTGGGGGGCTCGGCACCGGGGTGGGGGTAAAAGTCGGAGGTGGGGGATGCCAGCGCCCCAGGCCACGGCTACGGCAGGCTGCTGTATCGGGGGGACGGCGCCAGAATTCAATTACTGTGCGCCGCGCCTCGCCGCGCGCTGCATTCTGGGACTGCTGCTACAGTCTGCTGCTCTGGCCGGAGGCCGCGGGGAGGGAGCGGGTGTGCGCTCTGATGGCTTAGGAGACACGCGTCCTATAGCAGGCGCCAGGCACAATGCGGCGCCGAATTGTCCTTTCAGGAAGTCCGAACTTGACGTCTAGTTTCCTGGCCTGACCTACCCTATTCATTACGGACTGTGGTTGTCGTGGTGCGGTGGTCGTGGAGGTGGCAGGGGTGGTAGTATTACCCCCGTGCACAAGATCAGGTATATATAAACTCAGATGCCAAAACTGCCCTTCCTTCTACGAGTATATTGGACAGACTGGGACTAACTTTGAGATTCGATTCAATGAACATTTAGATGCAGACAATCCTTCAAAATCTGTATTTGCAATGCACACAACTCTCAGTAAACATGGAGTAAAAAACATTGAAGACCACATTCAAATATTGCATCATGTTCAGAAAGGTAGCCTCATGAATCTGGTTGTAGAGATAGAAATATATACACATAAAAACAAATCACCACATCATATTCTTAATAAACAGATAGAGCTAGCCAATGCAACCTTTCTACAAAACTTCACTCATCTATTATCCAGTCTAAAACATAAATAAACACTACTCCTTTTAACAACAACATGCAATCAACAATACAAATAAAGTATTACATCATAATAGGGCTGCCTGCTCAATCACACATTGCTGCAACTGTAAAATTGATTTAAAAATAAATATGGTGTGCCATACTACATTAATATAATTACTACTGTCACATTATTCATGTATCTCATGTATATGTTGTCACCCACTTTATTGCATTGTACTTACATAATACCATATAAGTAACATTCATACAACTGGCCATAACACTTTCCCAATTTATTTGTAATTAATGTTCACCGAATATGGTTTTCTTTGTAATATAAATACTTGTAATGCTAACTTGATTCGTTGGAGGTAACAAAATCTTTACTGCTACCATGTAATACCATATAAGTCGCATTCACACAAGCTGGTTACTACATCTCTCAACTTCATCTGTAATATTATATGCTCATAATGTAAGGTTTCATTTTTCATTACGCTATGTTACTCTAGAAAAACAGTCATACTGTGAAATCAAAGCAATCTGTATATTGTGATGTCTCTGAGAGAGAATGTCCCTGACACTGTTGTATTCGTAAATCTGCAATCTTTGTGGTAACTTCACATGTGGCAAATGCTTTTTGGTCTGTGTGTGTGTGTGTGTGTGTGTGTGTGTGTGTGTGTGTGTGTGTGTGTGGTGCTTTGCACAATATGGTGTTCCACAAATTACGTAAGTGCTGGATGTATTTTGGAATATTCGAATAATACAATCCTGCAACCTCACAACAAAATCGCGCGGAATTTTCGACTTAAGTACCATAACCACTTAACCTCACATATTTATGTGCTCTGTATTTCGTCGTTTGGAGGGTAGTTATTTTCACTGGTTCTAACACTGTTTTCTACCGTAGGCCAACAACACACCAAAAATATTTCGCCACAGTGGAAGAATAAAAAATCAAAAATGGACGATAATGTAAAGTGTATCTCGAAAATCATGTGAACAGCCGTCTGATGATGAACTAGCCAGTTCGAAACCGATAACGGCGCTATTTACCTAAATAAATAGCAGTATTAATAGTCGCTGGTTGCTGCCTACTTCTTTGTAAGAATTAACCTACATTAATTGTACACAGCCACGGTCTCACCATGTCAGTTATAGACAAAATAGCAGAAACAGGAGATGAATGTGCTTAATTTCTTAAATTGTTTTCTTACATCATTCAATGTAATTCTGAGCTACCATGCTACACTCCCTCTCAGTTGCTTCCACACCGCCACACTGGAAACCAAAATATGTAATAATCATGAATTAACAAAATGCCTTGAGTCCTAAGAGGTAAATTTTCATGAACAAGGGAAACTTTTCATTATCTCACTGAAATTATCGCATGGCACACACAAGTAAATTACATAAAACAGTCGTCAAAACACATGACCTGGTAACCTCTTCACGTTAAAATTTTGTTTTAAAATAGCAGGACTTATGTCTTTCATCAAACTAAATTCATTTGTGCTCCCTACGTAATAAAATTCCAATATATAAATACATAATATTTATTTTGTTTTGTGAAAAAGACATTCAGAATAAAGAGAACAGTAAATTATCAAGGGAACTAAACAAACAGAAAAAAATTCCAAGACGAAATTGCAATTTTACTCATTTATCTTTGTTTCCTAAGTTGCAACTTTATCGTAACATCCTTTAGATTCGCCAGTGTCGGAAACGTACTTGAACAATTGGTGTATGTCGTTAATTTCGTTTTTATTTACTCGACACACAACATTTCGATAATCTCGTCTAGTTGTTAGTTTTAAGATATGTGGGTATATTGTCTTGAGGGTGAAACAACATTGAATTATTCCTGCTATGAATCGTTTTGCCACAACTATCCCAATTTGTTCTGCTGCAAAGCAGACTTCCATATACGTTGAAACAGTAGACGATACCTCTACATCAGTAGGATCGTTCTTAACTGCTCTCTCTGTGGAATTGACATTTCTTTTGTAAAAATGTGACTACCAGTTGTAATCATAAACATCTACACCTTCAACGACTGCAATCATGAAATTTCATTTCGTAGTAGAGTTAAATACGTATTCACACACGTCCTTCATTCCATAGAGTCTGTCCACAAGCCACAGTCTCCTTCTCACTACTGCATATTCCCTTCCTGAAAGAAGTATCCTGTGATATGGAAAACGTGTTCATAAAAAGCCTGGGACCAGTTATAGTCACCAAAAACATGAGCGAATTGCTCTTATTCTCGTCTGGACAGATGTCACAAAATAACCAACACGGGTATAGAAATAATGGAGGAAAGAACTTCTTACCTGACAAGTAAAACCGCAAAAGTCCTGGACTAAGAGTGTTTTACTGTTAACACTAATATGTTGTTACGGCAGATAATGTACAGACGATAAGACTGAAGTCTTTGGTACACTACTGGCCATTAAATTTGCTACACCAAGAAGAAATGCAAATGATAAACGGGTATTCACTGGACAAATATATTATACTAGAGCTGATATGTGATTACATTTTCACGCAGTTTGGATGCATAGATCCTGAGATATCAGTACCCAGGACAACCACCTCTGACCGTAATAACGGCCTTGATACGCCTGGGCATTGAGTCAAACAGATCTTGAATGGTGTGTACAGGTACAGCTGCCCATGCAGCTTCAACACGATACCACACTTCACCATTTGCTCGGCCACCATTGACTACACGTTTTCAGTTGGTGAGAGATCTGGAGAATGGGCTGGCCAGGGAAGCAGTCGAACATTTGCTCTATCCAGAAAGACACGTACAGGACCTGCAACATGCGGTCGTGCATTATCCTGCTGAAATGTAGGGTTTCGCACGGATCTAATGAAGGGTAGAGCCACGGGTTGTAACACATCTGAAATGTAACGTCCGCTGTTCAAAGTGCCGTCAGTGCGAACAAGAGGTGACCGAGACGTGTAAAGATGGCACTCCATACCCTCACGCCGGGTGATACGACAGTATGGCGATGACGAATACACGCTTCCAATGTGCGTTCACCGCAATGCCGTCAAACACGGATGCGACCAACATGACGTTTTGCCGTTCGTGCACCCAGGTTCGTCGTTGAGTACACCATCGCAGGCGCTCCTGTCTGTGATGCAGCGCCAAGGGTAACCGCAGCCATGGGCTCCGAGCTGATACTCCGTGCTGCTGCAAACGTCGTCGAACTGTTCATGAAGATGGCTGTTGTCTTGACTCAGAGATCGAGACGTGGCTGCACGATCCGTTACAGCCATGCGGATAAGATGCCTGTCATCTCGACTGCTAGTGATACGAAGCCGTTGGGATCCAGCAGGGCGTTCCATATTACCCTCCTGAACCCACCGATTCCATATTCTGTCACCAGTCATTGGATCTCGATCAACGCGAGCAGCAATGTCGCGATACGATAAACCGCAATCTCGATAGGATACAATCCGACATTTATCAAAGTCGGAGAAGTGATGGTACGCATTTCTCCTCCTTACACGTGGCATCACAACAACGTTTCACCAGGCAACGCCGGTCAACTGCTGTTTGTCTATGAGAAATCGGTTGGAAACATTGCTCATGTCAGCACGTTGTAGGTGTCGCCACCGGCGCCAACCTTCTGTGAATGCTCTGAAAAGCAAATCATTTGCATATCACAGCATCTTCTTCCTGTCGGTTAAATTTCGCGTCTGTAGCACGTCATCTTCGTGGTGTAGCAATTTTAATGGCCGGTAGTGTATAAACAGTACGAGTTGGGTATCTGATATCTGCTGTACTCACAACTCAAACCCATGGAAATGTGGACTTCAATCGTCTCGCAAATTCACCATTCGTGTATAGATGTGGTATAGTGAATCGACCTTGATCGAACCACTTTTTTCTTTATTTAAGTGCCCTCCCAGTTTCGGTAAATACTACCACCTCCAGTGGGTTTCTCCATTCTAAAATATGAAAAACTAATAACGTTAAATTACTCCAGGATGGAAACCTTATTTCGTGTGTAAAGGAGAGTGTTCTATATACAGCGTAGGGTACCAAGGTACGCGCGATTTTTTGACCAGTATGCTACGTCAGACTAGCGAGTAATTTTAGAATAACACGAGACCGCCGGAAGCAGTTTACACCGTTTTCTACAGCGTTTGCTGCTGTCCGACATGAGCCTTGGCTTCGCGTAGCATTTCTAAATATTTCCCCTTACACAACGTCTACAGCTTCACGTGCAGAATTTTACGGTTAGTATACTGCTGAATAGTTTTAGAACTACACTCCTGGAAATGGAAAAAAGAACACATTGACACCGGCGTTTCAGACCCACCATACTTGCTCCGGACACTGCGAGAGGGCTGTACAAGCAATGATCACACGCACGGCACAGCGGACACACCAGGAACCGCGGTGTTGGCCGTCGAATGGCGCTAGCTGCGCAGCATTTGTGCACCGCCGCCGTCAGTGTCAGCCAGTTTGCCGTGGCATACGGAGCTCCATCGCAGTCTTTAACACTGGTAGCATGCCGCGACAGCGTGGACGTGAACCGTATGTGCAGTTGACGGACTTTGAGCGAGGGCGTATAGTGGGCATGCGGGAGGCCGGGTGGACGTACCGCCGAATTGCTCAACACGTGGGGCGTGAGGTCTCCACAGTACATCGATGTTGTCGCCAGTGGTCGGCGGAAGGTGCACGTGCCCGTCGACCTGGGACCGGACCGCAGCGACGCACGGATGCAGGCCAAGACCGTAGGATCCTACGCAGTGCCGTAGGGGACCGCACCGCCACTTCCCAGCAAATTAGGGACACTGTTGCTCCTGGGGCATCGGCGAGGACCATTCGCAACCGTCTCCATGAAGCTGGGCTACGGTCCCGCACACCGTTAGGCCGTCTTCCGCTCACGCCCCAACATCGTGCAGCCCGCCTCCAGTGGTGTCGCGACAGGCGTGAATGGAGGGACGAATGGAGACGTGTCGTCTTCAGCGATGAGAGTCGCTTCTGCCTTGGTGCCAATGATGGTCGTATGCGTGTTTGGCGCCGTGCAGGTGAGCCCCACAATCAGGACTGCATACGACCGAGGCACACAGGGCCAACACCCGGCATCATGGTGTGGGGAGCGATCTCCTACACTGGCCGTACGCCACTGGTGATCGTCGAGGGGACACTGAATAGTGCACGGTACATCCAAACCGTCATCGAACCCATCGTTCTACCATTCCTAGACCGGCAAGGGAACTTACTGCTCCAACAGGACAATGCACGTCCGCATGTATCCCGTGCCACCCAACGTGCTCTAGAAGGTGTAAGTCAACTACCCTGGCCAGCAAGATCTCCGGATCTGTCCCTCATTGAGCATGTTTGGGACTGGATGAAGCGTCGTCTCACGCGGTCTGCACGTCCAGCACGAACGCTGGTCCAACTGAGACGCCAGGTGGAAATGGCATGGCAAGCCGTTCCACAGGACTACATCCAGCATCTCTACGATCGTCTCCATGGGAGAATAGCAGCCTGCATTGCTGCGAAAGGTGGATATACACTGTACTAGTGCCGGCATTGTGCATGCTCTGTTGCCTGTGTCTATGGGCCTGTGGTTCTGTCAGTGTGACCATGTGATGTATGCGACCCCAGGAATGTGTCAATAAAGTTTCCCCTTCCTGGGACAATGAATTCACGGTGTTCTTATTTCAATTTCCAGGAGTGTATTTATGTAACATACGGACAGCTGCGCCATACTGTTTTGATCATGCTCTACTTTGTACCTTGAAATAGAGGAGAGTGTTTTCCTATGGAACATCTAATACTTGCAACCCAGCTGCGTTTCTTTAATGTCTTAACAATTTGTGTTGGTTTCCAATATATTCCGTCTCATAATTTATTTAAAGTGTAGCTGGGTTTTTGTTTCCACTTACTCAATATGAGAGTGTAGTAGTGTCGAAGGGCGTTCAGTAGGAAATGTCACACATACCTTTTTTTCTGAAAGCAAACTCATTTCATCCAGGATTCCAGTACACCATATTATTTTCCACTCTTTTGGTCACAAAACCCCGTTTTTCAACAGAATCTCCGTTCAGTGCGACGGCCTTACGCCGCCTTACAGAGACGGCCTGTGTGCCCGCATGGTACAGCTCTACTGATCTACGGCGCAGCCACTGTTTTGCTGTATCAACATTCCCCCCATCTTCTCGTGTTCACCTCTTATTCCTCCAGACAGATGGAAGTCGGAAGGTGCATGATCTGCGCTGTAGGGTGGATGAAGAACAGTCCAATGAAGTTTTGTGAGCTCCTCTCTGGAATGCACCCACGTGTGCGGCTTTACGTTCTCGTGGAGAAGTTCGTTTGTTCTTTGCGCGACGGACATGCTGAAGTTTTTCCTTCAACTGCCTGATGGCAGTACAGCTGTGTGCGGCTGGCCGACACGTGGGAGATCGGACAACTTCGCCCGACTTCGTTGCGATTATTACAGACGTCTCGATCAATTACTCACCGTGCTTTTTGTTCGCTGCCAGGTCTCCGCACAATTTCCACTAGCGCCAGTGAATATCTGCGACGCTGTGGTCTTTCGCCAAAAGGAACTCAATAACAGCTCTCTGCTTGGAACGCGTCTTCCTTAAAAACCTCGTTTTGAAGGCCACGTATACTGCTGAAACCTATCGGAACTGCAAGAGGCTATAGATGGTGAAGCGCGCATATTCCTTCGCCTGAAGATGATGGATACGCACTCCATTGAAACGTTGCGACTAGAAGACGACGCCACTCGGCTGTCAACCCGTGAAGGTTTCATAGCTGAAATACGCAGAGAAAGCCTGCAATAGCATAATTCCTTGATGCCCCACAACAAATTTGCATTTTTTCAAGCGAAACTGGTCGATAAGAAGCGAATTGCACTATTTATTGACCGCCCCGCCTGTAACAGAGTCGTGATGAAATATGTTACTGACAAGACTTCCTCCACCGCAATGCTTTTACATTTAAATTGAATATTTGTTGCTAGGTACTTGACTACGTTGTTCCTCGTAACACTTTCCCACAACTGGATAAACCTTACTTTTGTATGGAGTAATTTTTGTAATTTCAGAAGAAGGCTGCGACGCACATAAAGTGCATGCAACAATTTCAACATGGAATAAGAAAATGTTTTTATTTATTTATTTTGTAAGTAGGCTGTTTAGGTTTTTATGTTGGTAACACCACGTAGCGCTGTGTATGAGAATCACAGACCGCGCAGTGTGCAGTCTGTGGCTTGTTGGACTCATTGTTGGAATATTCGCTGGTGTAGTGTTGGGCAGTTGGATGTGAACAGCGCGTAGCGTTGGGCAGTTGGAGGTGAGCCGCCAGCAGTGGTGGATGTGGAGAGAGGGATGGCGGAGTTTTGGGAGGTTACTTTTGTGGCGGTGTTCGTAGCGACAAACAATTCGCTGTAGAAACGGCTTACGAAGTCACCGCCACACTTTTAATAGCGGGCCGAGCGGTCCCCTGGAACAGTGAACAGAAAGATGAAAACCCAAACACTCTGATTAAATAAAAGTCGGTACTTATCTTTATTATAGAAGATACAGAAACACCGTAGTGAACTCCGTGTCTACAGAGATTTGTCTAGTTCGAGTCGGAGCGGCTAGGTCAGCGTCGGCTGACGACAAACAACAACTCTGCTGCGATGAACACACGACTGACTGGCAAGTACACAATTCGGTGGCGAGTATACAACTGAGCGGCGAATACAGAACTGTCCTAGCGCTCGCGACTCCAGCGCTTAAGAAGCCAGAAGCCAGCGGTGGCGCGCGCAGCCTTGCGGCGATTTCCCGTCTCGCTGGCGCTGCTTATGCGGACGGCGTCCGGACTTTGATGCTGCCAACCTTTTGGCAGCGGGCTCGGGTGGCATTACTGGCTAGGATATAACACTCCTCCCCCCCAAATCGCCTCACCGTCGTTGAATAATGACGTGGCGAGCGTCGACGGCGGGGGAGGGGTCTGGCCGCAGGCGTAGCAGAAGAGACCGGGGCGGAGACTGTTGTCGGTGGCAGTCCCCGGTCCGCACCCCAGCATTGGCTGCGCGGGGCCTCGGGAAACACCGACTGAGAACCGAGGTCAGGGTGCCCGCCTGTGACCACGGGCGCAGCTTCTGGTACTGGACGCGACGGGGCGTCGGGACCCACGAAGAGAGGCAGCGTCTCCTGACGCTGCGTCGACGGCTGCTGAGTGGGCGCCGGACAAGGCGCTGCGGTGTCAGACTCCTTGGGGGGCCCAAGGAAAGCGGCTGCAGGACAGGCTGCACAGCCACCGCTTGGGAAGGCGGCCCGGCTGAGGGGTCGACGTCCATCAGCTCCGAAGGCGGTGGCGACTGAAGAGGGACCGCAGGCGCCGGAGCGACCACCGGGGGTGCTCCCGGATGAAGCTGCGCGGGAGGCATCAACGGGACGGGCTGTCGGCGTGGTAGCGGCGACGGCTGCTGCTGCTGCCCTGGGGGCGGCAGCGAAGTCGGAAGGCGCGGCTGGAACCCGCCGCGGACCAAATCTGTGGACAAAGAACGAGCGGCAGAATCCGGGCGGCCAGCGCGGCGCAACTGGTTCTGATGCCTCCTGTGCACCCCAGTAGCACCGTGAACAGTATAAAAACCGCGACTCTGGACACTTATCACGGTACCACGTTCCCAACGACGGCGACCGTGATAAACTCTGAAAAAAACGGCGTCGTTGCGCTGAAAACGCGTGCGATGCTCAGAAGCGGCGGGTCGATCCGGGGGGTGCAACAACCGTAGTAGGGTGCGATGACGACGGCCGTGGAGAAGCTCTGCAGGCGAAGGGCCGTCGCGTGGCGTGGTCCGGTACGACGACAGGAACGTGAGGAGGGCCTGCTGACGAGAGTGCGTAGCACGAAGGCGGTCCATATGATCCTTGAATGTGCGTACAAAACGTTCCGCTGCACCATTCGATTGAGGGTGGAACGGCGGAGTAAGAACATGGCGAATGCCATTGGCAGAACAAAAACTTTCAAATTCAGCAGAGGTAAATTGTGGACCATTGTCAGACACTAAAACTTCTGGAAGACCCTCAATACAAAAAATTGAAGTCAACGCCTGTATAGTTTGTGCAGATGTTGTAGACTGCATGGGCACAACAAACGGAAAATTACTAAATGCATCTATCACGATGAGCCAACGAGAATTCCAATATGGACCAGCGAAATCAATATATACACGCTGCCAAGGACCGGCAGGGCGTGCCCACTCAAAATAGCGTTGAGGCGGAGCAGCTTGGTGTTCAGCACACGTCGAACAATCTGTAGACATCTGCGTAATCTGCTTATCAATGCCGATCCATGTATAATGACGGCGGGCAAGCTGCTTGGTGCGGACCACTCCCCAATGACCTTGATGCAACAAGTCTAGGACCTTGGATTGGAGCACTTGGGGAACCACGACACGAAGCTGGTCATTCTCGGTGCGTAACAGCAAAACTCCGTGCGAAACAGACAACAGATGACGTTGCGGATAATAGCCACGAACCACAGGATCCGATATGTCATTTGCCTTGGACGGCCAACCACGTTGAACAAAACGTAATAGTAAACTCAGATGAGGATCCGTAGCTGTCTCACGTGCCACCTGACGATAATCAATCGGAAACTCCCGGAGGGATTGATGCTCATCAGCGTCAATCTGATGGCCAGAGTCGTCAGAGGAATCGAAGACATCATCCGCAGCAATCGGCAATCTAGAAAGCGCGTCAGCGTTTGCATGCTGAGCTGTAGGGCGATACAGTATCTCATACTAGTATTGTGATAACAAAAGAGCCCAACGTTGTAGTCTCTGAGTTGTCCGCTGAGGAACTGGTTTAGACGGACGAAACAGTTACGTCAGGGGCTTGTGATCTGTGACTAAATAGAATGGTCTACCATAGAGGTAGTGATGGAATTTTGTGACACCGAACACAATAGCCAACGCTTCCTTGTCCAATTGGCTATAATTACACTGAGCTTTGTTTAGCAATTTAGATGCGAACGCAATAGGACGTTCGGTGTTACCGACTCGGTGAGACAACACAGCACCGAGGCCGAAAGAAGAGGCATCACAAGCTAACACCAGAGGCTTGTTAGGGTCGTAATGGACCAGACAACGATCATTCAATAAAGCCTCTTTAAGCTGCTGAAAGGCTGATTGGCAATCAGCTGACCACACAAACGGAACATTCTTACGGCGGAGACGATGCAACGGTGCAGCAATCTGTGATGCATTAGGTATAAACCTAATATAATATGTCAATTTGCCAAGAACTGCTTGCAATTCCTGCAGATTGCGAGGGGCGGGCAAATCACGAATAGCTGCTAAATGTGACTGGGAGGGATGAATGCCTTGAGCATTAATAACATGTCCCAGATACTCCATCTCCGTAAGGAAAAATGAACATTTACCGATGTTGCAACGTAGGCCTGCCTGAGACAACACTTTAAACAAACACTCCAAATTACGGAAATGTTCAGCAGGCGTCCGACCGGACACAACAATATCGTCTAAATAGTTGCAACACGATGGCACATTAGCCAGAAGTTGTGACAAAAAACGCTGAAAAACAGCTGGAGCTGACGCACAACCAAAAGGCAAACGCAGAAAACGGAACAACCCCAACGACGTGTTTATGACAAAATACTGTTGTGATTGCTCGTCGAGGGGCAATTGCAAATATGCTTCACGGAGATCAATTTTGGAAAAGAAACGAGCTTCCCCTAACTTATCCATCAGCTCGTCCGGTCTAGGCAAAGGAAAAGACTCAATGACAGTCTGAGGATTAACTGTCGACTTAAAATCAGCACACAAACGTAACTTGCCAGACGGTTTCTTTATAATAACTAAGGGAGAAGCCCACTGGCTCGCTGAAACGGGTTGAATAACACCGTTGTTTTGCCAACGACGAAGTTCATCTTCTACAGGTGCCCGGAGGGCGTGAGGCACTGGACGAGCACGACAAAATCGAGGCTGAGCATTATCTTTTAACGTAATATGAGCGGCAAAGTTCGCAGCACAACCTATTTCGTCTTTAAATATGTCACTGTATCGTTTACACAAATCGGTTATGCTGTCTTGAGGAACAACAACAGAATTAATTTGCAACACATTGTCTTGGATAGACAGGCCAAACAAGTCAAAACAGTCTAATCCGAAAATGTTTACACTGTCTGTAGCGCGGAGCACTGTGAATGAAACTGTTTTTGTATTGCCACGTAATGTGGCTGGCACGCTACATACACCTAACACAGGAATTTGTTCTCCACTATAAGTAGCCAAAGAATGTTTTGCCGCTGAAAGTTTAGGGTGGCCGATAGCCGCATACGTAGCACTATTTATGAGAGTCACAGACGCACCAGTGTCTAATTGAAAATTGAAGGTATTATCCTGTATGCGTAGCTTCACAAATAGTTTATTACACTGTCTCTGGATCGGTGCAGTGGAGGCGGAAGACACAAAATCAGCGCGTTTAGCGCGTGTTCGCTGCTTACGACAACTCGTGGGTTGGGCGGGTGGAACAACAACTCCCGCTTCACTTCCAGTCTGTACATTACGTTTGACAGCGTTTGAATTACGCTTGGGTCGCATAGCAGAGGGCTGGGTGGGTGGCTTATTGCGAACAAGTTTATTACCCACACGAACCGTGGAAGAGTCTTTAAACGCGACCTTCTGGGCGGGCTGGCTTTGAAGAACATGAATATCCATGGGCTGGGCAGCACTAGAAGTGTTCTTGCGTTTACGCAAACAAACAGTCTGGATGTGACCTTTCCTTTGACAAAAGTGACAAACAGCGTTTCTTAACGGGCAACGTTCACGAGGATGAGCAAGAACACACTTAGGGCAAGACTTAACTCTATCATTTTGCACACGCGGCTGACGAATATGTTTAACATGACGCGGCCGGCTAGTGTTTACAGTCTGACTCTGCCGGTGGGGCCGCGGGCGTGACATAACTTGCTTAGCACAGGCAATTTGAGAAATACGTGGCTGATCTAACTCACACTCAGCATAGTCAAAAGTATCTTGGGCTTCAATGACGTTCATCACAGTCTCTAATGACGGTTCAGGCAACTTTAAGATAGCAGCACGAATACGAGAATCCGCAATGTTTTGAGTAATAGTGTCTCGTAACATGACATCACTGTAGGAAGCTCCACACACACAATTAAATCGGCACTGACGGGTGAGGCCCCGTAAATCTGTTAACCACTGTTTATTAGATTGATGTGGCAGTTTCTTTAATCTGAAGAACTTGAATCTGGCTGCTACCACATGAACTCGCGACTCGAAATACTCAGCAAGCTTGTTAACAACAACGTCATAGTCTAAAGCTTCTGGCTGGGATTCCGGGAACAACTTACAAAGTAGTCGATAGACTTCCACGCCTGCAGTGGAAATTAAATAAAGCTGCCGCTCAGTACCTGTGATTTTGTAGACTGTCATGTGCGCCTGCAACTGCGCGAAATATTCTCGCCATTCTGCTCTTGATGCATCAAAAGCACGGAAAGGTGGTGCTGCCTGTGCTTGTTCCTTTTGTGTTGGAGGATTAGCCGCTTGTTTGGCGATCGCTTCCACCAGACTTTGTATTTGCTGACTCTGTAACAAGATCAACTGTTGTAATTCGGCAGTCATAGTGAACACAAATTAAACCAGCCCCCAAAATTTTATCGCTATAAGTAGTATAACCAGAAACAAGTTGAACCAGCCCTGCACACGAGTTCGGAAATCCTCGTCGCCAGTTTCGTGGCGGTGTTCGTAGCGACAAACAATTCGCTGTAGAAACGGCTTACGAAGTCACCGCCACACTTTTAATAGCGGGCCGACCGGTCCGCTGGAACAGTGAACAGAAAGATGAAAACCCAAACACTCTGATTAAATAAAAGTCGGTACTTATCTTTATTATAGAAGATACAGAAACACCGTAGTGAACTCCGTGTCTACAGAGATTTGTCTAGTTCGAGTCGGAGCGGCTAGGTCAGCGTCGGCTGACGACAAACAACAACTCTGCTGCGATGAACACACGACTGACTAGCAAGTACACAATTCGGTGGCGAGTATACAACTGAGCGGCGAATACAGAACTGTCCTAGCGCTCGCGACTCCAGCGCTTAAGAAGCCAGAAGCCAGCGGTGGCGCGCGCAGCCTTGCGGTGATTTCCTGTATCGCTGGCGCTGCTTATGCGGACGGCGTCCGGACTTTGATGCTGCCAACCTTTTGGCAGCGGGCTCGGGTGGCATTACTGGCTAGGATATAACAGTTACTGTAAGTGGACGATCTGGACGTGCGTCCGTCAGAAAAAGGAAATTTGTAAAGGTGGAGGTCATGAATTGATTATATATATATGACGACTTTTGGAGATTAAGGTAAATACATTGTTTGTTCTCTATCAAAATCTTTCATTTGCTAACTATGCCTATCAGTGCCTTCAGTAGTTAGAATCTTTTATTTAGCTGGCAGTATTGGCGCTCGCTGTATTACAGTAGTTCGAGTAACGAATATTTTTGTGAAGTAAGTGATTCATGAAAGGTATAGGTTATTGTTAGTCAGGGCCATTCTTTTGTAGGGATTATTTAAAGTCAAATGGCGTTGCGCTAAAAATATTGTGTGTCAGTTTAGTGATGATCAGAATAAGTAAAGAGAAAACTGTTTGAGTATGTTGAGTTTTGCTCAGCTGTTTGAAAACCAAATAACATAGAAGTTTACTAGCACAGTCATTCATAATTTTTCCAAGGGAACGTTCCACTTTATTTATTTATTTATTTATTTATTATGAGCGAGGTTTCTACCGCTACCGCCGCCTCTCGCATCTCAGTCTCCATCGTTCACGGTCTTTCCAGTGTCCTTCATTAAGACCACTCGCCGCCACTGCTTCGTTGACGTCGTCTTACCAGCATCTAGCAGGTCTACCGAACTTTCTTCTTTGATATGGAGTCCGTTGCCATACACGTTTTGCCCATCTTGTGTCTGGCATACTCTGTAAGTGACCATACCAGAGTTGGTGCTTCCTTTCTATGTAGTCTAGGATTCTGCTTTAGACATCCATAATCTCTCTGATCCTATCATTTCTAATATGATCGGCCGGCCGAAGTGGCCGTGCGGTTAAAGGCGCTGCAGTCTGGAACCGCAAGGCCGCTACGGTCGCAGGTTCGAATCCTGCCTCGGGCATGGATGTTTGTGATGTCCTTAGGTTAGTTAGGTTTAACTAGTTCTAAGTTCTAGGGGACTAATGACCTCAGCAGTTGAGTCCCATAGTGCTCAGAGCCATTTGAACCATTTTTTCTAATATGATCAAGCCTGGAATATCCACCACTTTGTCTCTAGAAATTCATCTAGACAGCCAGCACGCGGTCTTTCTGCCTCTGAGTTATTTCCCACAACTCTGCACCATATGTTGTGCTACTTTAAATAATTGTGCAGTAGATGGTATGTTGTATTGTCTGAAAAAAAAAAAACATAACGCGTAGAAAATATGTTAAACTTCTTTTACAGGACTGGCTATAGGCGAAAGTCTGAAAATAATTTCATGACACAACACTCTCCCCTACGTAATAAACCGGTAAGTCATTATTACGAGCCCTAAAGATATTTTCGTGTGATATTATGGTATCATGGTACTTTACACAACCAATTAAAATTACCTAATACAGTCAATATCGTCAGAAAACATAGCCTGGCAACATTGCGGCCACGCAAATAGCAACCACATGCATGTCAAAGATTTAAAGCAATCGGTACGCTTATGACTGCATGCGATACGTAATATGTTCCCAAGCGCCATGCACAAAAATGGGATTCCGGAACTCACATCTCGGTTTCAGTTATTGATAGCTAAGGTCAATATCTCGGACAGTCCATGGCAAGAAATCATTAGTAGGCCTATACCCAACCGAAGAATCGCTTTAGTGCCACTATCATATAGTACAAAGTATGAATATTACACACTTCCCCTTGCTTAGGCAAAAGGAGCAAGTCGCTTCGTACTTCTAGGAAGTCCATGAGAAGCTTATGGAGACACGATAAGTTCGTGGACAGTTCCTTAGAAGCCTCCCCCCCCCCTCCAAACAAAAAGTTTTTTTACCAGTTTTTTGTACCAAACCAAGCCGCTGATTGAAAGATGGCTACGCACAGCAAATGGCTGAAATTTAAACAGTATATTCCTAAGATACCGTTCTCGAACAGCCTTGAAAAGTTTTTAATACTTTTCCCCGTTTCCGAAATACAGGAGTTCAGAGATACCTCACATGTGCGCTTAAAATCCGCACGTGAAATCTGGTGTGAGGCGAAATCTAAATAATAAGTAATCGCAGAAAATTGTTCAAATTTTAACGCTTTATCTCTAGACTTTTATCTAGAAGTACCACCTTTCCGTTTCCAAAACTCTTTATGTTAGCGATAAACACCAAAATCGATCCGAGGTTGCAAGGCGGCTGTGCACATCAAATAGGTGTAATTTGTACAATCTATTGCTAAAGTCCCTATCTCAAATAACTTCGAAAATTTTCGTGATATATTTGTCCGTTTTCGCGCTGCAGAGGTTCAAAGTTACCTTGCCGGTAAACGTGTTATTCAGAGTGATGCGAAAATGTAGTTTACAAGGTGACGTAGCAAGGAGAAATAGCGTGTAAAGCGTCTTCGTTGTCATCTGAAGGGCTCTCAGACCACATATTGTAGCACTGAATCACATGCAAAAATTCTTGTAAACGTAAAATCCTGTGTGAGTTGTAAAGTGATAGGTGACACGTACCTATGCATCCTGTCTAATCACCTTCATCCATTCGTCCATTGTGCATTCCAACAGACTTGGGCAATTCCAGCACCACAATACGACACCCCACACATCCCGAGTTGCTACAGAGCGTGTCCAGGAATACTCTTCTGAGTTTAAACACTTCCGCTGCCCACCAAACACCCAAGACATGAACATTATTGGGCATGTCTGGGATGCCTTAGAACGTGCTGTTCAAAAGAGATCTCCACCCCCTCTTACTCTTACCGATTTATGGACAGCCCTACAGGATTCATGGTGTCAGTTCCCTCCAGCGCCACTTCAGACATCAGTCGAGTCCATGCCACGTCGTGCTGCGGCACTTCTGCGTGTTCGTGGGGGCCCTACACGATATTAGGCCGGTGTACCAGTTTCTTTGGCTCTTCAGCGTATACAATATCGTTTCACGTGACTTCACAATGTAGAAGTATCTGCGTGAGAAAGAGGTAGCATGGGTGACGGTGATAGTAAAGGGAAGCTACTACGCAAAAGGACAGGGACGGATATAGGAAATATTTTCCATCCTTTGTGGCCAACACCTCGGTAATACGTTGACAAGAACCTGCAACAGCCTGTTCCACCAGCAGTATTGCCCGGCCAGCAATATTGCTGTGCAATGAGCCACATTGCAGCATTGCTTGGGCACATATTGTTGCAAAATATTGCCCATGTAGACGCACCTTTAGTTGAAACCGGAACCCTTTACAGTTACATTATTGTCACATCCAATCAAGTGCTTCACTTTATAAGCAGAGTGGCCCATTTACAAGCAACAACAAAAAAGTGCGTAATTAATTTAGCTCTTCAGGGAATGATTTGTATCCTTGCAACTTGGTGCATAATAAAACATGCAGAAGATGATTCGGTTCCAGTTTCCTTTAAAATCTTACTATGTCTTCAGCACATAAATGAACTCCGAAACAAAATCCAGAGAATATCTGAGTCAGGAGTTAAAAGAGTGTGAGCTATTTTCAAAACTTGCAGTAATACCGATGAATGCGTCGCTCTGAATACAACATGACCAGAATTTGTGATATTGTGAAATTCCAGCAATAAGTACATAATACGTAGCACTCTATTATAACATGGCAGTTGATTCAGTAACCTTAAATGAGGTCCACCACGTCCTGAAAAGTTTTGAATAAACACAGAACTTGTGCCCCAGATGGACTGAGTGCTTTGTAACAACTGAGTGAAAGGCTTTTTTGAAATCAAAGAAAGCAACATGTGTTTTTAAACTGACTTCTTGTCGTTCTTTTTTAAATTCTCTAGATGTTAAAATGCACAAGCGTCCTTCCATAAACTTACTTTGTTCTTCTCTTCTCCCAAACACGCATCTACTATTACTTTCCAGCGATAGTTCATACTTTTGAGTAAGCCTTATCTCTGGCCCTTTTTAAAAACGTAAATTATTTTTCCAGTCAGCAGGTATTTTATATCTTCGCCAGCACTCATTAAATGCCTTAGTTCCCACAACATCCTTCCATATTATCGACGGACACAGTTTTCAGTCCTGAAAAGCACAACCTGCCCTGGAATCAATTACTTATGATTACAACTGGGTTCATGTAACATTCATTTAAACACGCTATTATGACGTCAGTCACTACTCGTGTGCAGACAAATTATGTACGTCGGGGATCGTAGAACAGTGATATGTTAAAATTCGGCATCATAAAATTTAGATTTACTTATTATGGTGATTAATAGAATAATAAATGAGTCGATAAATGCTGTATGCATTACAATAATAATGAAGCTGTATGACCTCACCGTTACTCCTGTCGCACATTCTAGTTAGCAAACCTTTTCTATTTCCCATTTTTTGCTTTCTACATTCATCTGTTGAAATATAAGTACCATTAAATAAGCTAAGGATCATTATTGGAAGCCTGAAATTTGACAGCCAACACATGGATTCAAACGATCGTAGCAATCACAAGAGATTAATCGACTACTTATTACACAGAGAAATTATTGAAATTTGCTAAATTATTCTCTTGACAACATTTCTTGCGAACATTAACTTCAAAATTATCAATTATTGCTGCTATTATCGGTAATGCAATTTAGTTTTCGTAATGAGAAGTACGAGAGACGCATTGTGCACGTTTCGCTTGATAATAGAACCAAGGTTTAAGAAAAATAAAGACACGTTAACTACATTTGTGGACCTAGAAGAAGCGTTCGACAGTGTAAAATGACACAAGAATGGCGCAATAAAAACAGGAATAAGCTATTGGGAAGTATAGGTAATATACAGTACATACAAGGATAGAAAAGGAATAGTTAGACTATAAGATCAAGTTCGGAAATTGATATATCGAAGAAGCTGTTTGAGAAATAAACGTAAAGTTCAAGAGTGAACCAGAATTCGTGATGAAACGTTGTCGGTAGTAAGATTCGACGATGAGAGTGCTATAATCAGTGAAAGTGAAGAATAATAAGAGGACTTAGGGAATTAAATGAACAGTTTAATGACTTAAAAGTATGGATAAGAGTAAACCACACAGAGATGAAATAATGAACAGTAGACTAAAACAGGCACTCTGAATGAGATTTTCACTCTGCAGCGGACAGTGCGCTGATATGAAATCTCCTGGCAGATTAAAACTGTGTGCCGGACCGAGACTCGAACTCGTGACCTTTGCCTTTCGCGGGAAAGTGCTCTACCATCTTTCTTTTTTTGTTTTTTTTTCTGTTTTTGGTCGGTGTTGTTAGTAGCGTTTCGTCTGGGTGGACGTCACAAGACATCCATGCAAGTTGATCTTTGATTCCTTTACTCAGGTTATTTATTACAGAGAGCAAACAGCCCTCTGACCGTACGCGCTGAGCTACCGTGCTGGCGCCATTTGAGCTACCCAAGCACGACTCACGACCCGTCTTCACAGTTTCAATTTTATCATATAGTTTTAACCTGCCAGGAAGTTTCACATCAGTCACTCTATCTCACCTCGACTAACATACTATAACCCTGCAAAAAGTCTTTGATTTTTGGAATAGTGACTGAATCGCAGCAATCAACATCCACCCAACTGTGTAGCTCACTGTATCCAATAGTTTATACAGTTGCACAGAGTAGAAATAAACGAATTTAATTTACATTCTGCATAATGTTTCACACTGTTTAGAAAGTAATATACTGCAAGCAGTACAAACTGACAGCAGTCTGGTGGTGGTTAGTGTTTAACGTCCCGTCGACAACGAGGTCATTAGAGACGGAGTGTAAGCTCGGGTTAGGGAAGGATTGGGAAGGAAATCGGCCGTGCCCTTTCAAAGGAACCATCTCGGCATTCGCCTGAAACGATTTAGGGAAATCACGTAAAACCTAAATCAGGATGGCCGGGGACGGGATTGAACCGTCGCCCTCCCGAATGCGAGTCCAGTGTGCTAACCACTGCGCCACCTCGCTCGGTGACAGCAGTCTTCTGTTAGAATAATATACAGGTCCGCTAATAGCTAACACCTAACAGGTAACGGGTAATATATAATATATAACACACAATGCCCTGAGGCAACTAAATCATTTTATATTCCCTCCTCCCCCCCCTCCCCCAATAATGGACACCCATCTGGTGTTGAAATACTATTTAACACCCTGTAACAGAAAATATCTAATGAATGAAAATCCTAAGACCTAATACCTCATGTCTACAGCCTAATGCCTACCATAGTCTCAAATTTACCTAACAGCTTAAAAATGGCTCGGAGCACTATGCAACTTAACTGCTGAGGTCATCAGTCGCCTAGAACTTAGAACTAATTAAACCTAACTAACCTAAGGACATCACACACATCCATGCCCGAGGCAGCATTCGAACCTGCGACCGTAGCGGTCGCTCGGTTCCAGACTGTAGCTCCTAGAACCGCACGGCCACACCGCCCGGCTACCTAATAGCTTAACAGTACTTTAGTAGAGTACCTATCGTGACTGAATTCGGAGGGTTTTCACTATCTAAGTGGTTACAATGGATCGCTAAATTTCTATAGAGGTAATAAGACAGGTCTAACATGTGTGACAATGGTTCTGATCTATCTTCCTACCACAGCTGCACAATGACGCCCTGCGAGCGTTATAGAAATTTGGTGTTGAACCTACGGCCTTCAAGGTGTGAATATACCATCTACGTATGCAGAGTTCGGAAGAGTGCAGCAGTATGGACAGTGATGTTATCAGACAATGATCTCAATGTCGGTTGCACTACACTCCCTGTAAAGGAAATGCTACCCCTAACAGAAATTAGAGTACGGATTCAGATGTAACTATATGTTAGCAAAAAGTTAACATCTTAGATTTTCTTTATTAAGGTTTATTTTTACCTTAAGTGTAACTTCATGACATATTATAATACGTACAGAATGGTAAAATATTGATATGGGGTGTTCACAACTTTGAAGCGATATTCCTACCTTTTCTAAGGTTCTTTAATAGTAAGATGGTTGACGACCTTGTCAGGGGGTCGATAAAATACAAAGAAATTAAATACAGTTGAGGTCAGAGATATCAGTTATGACAAAATGCATTATGAAAATACCAAAAATTTAATTGGGTTGGTAAAGAGCCATCAAAAGGAAGTGCACAGTTAAAACAATTTAATAAGTTCAGGATATAAAGCGCTCTGCAGTGGCTGATCTATCCTTTTCATTAGATCGGATATCTCGCTTTTCTGCTTGATTTAAGATCGACAGTCGTGAATGTGTTTAACTACTGGTCATGGTTGAGTACAAAAAAAAAAAAAAAAAAAAAAAAAAAACTTGGAGAGACAGACGACCGCAGTTCTGAGTGTCAACTGAATATTGCTTGCTGGCGTAGCACGAGAGTGCATGGTTACCTTTCGTCGACGAAGGCAGTGGCGGCTGTCGGCGCGAGCTACCTCAGAATCTATTCTAAATCTCTCTCGACTGTTAAACCCCAGTCTGATACATTTCTTACGTCTTCGGAGAAGCTGAGACTCCTAGTTGTTCCCTAGCTAAGTTAATTGGCATGGTACATGCTATTTGACTGGAATAGCGCGTACGTAGTTGCCCACAAATCACTCGAAAGCGTAAACTGTCAGTGCTCGGCGCGATTCTCCGTACGAGGAGACTTTGCAGTTTAACTCCTAATGGGGTAAGACGAGTCTGTGAACTAGAGTTTACATAATGACTCTCGCAATCGTCTCAGAGCAGTACGAGTCGCCTTGCTCAAACAAATGGTTCAAATGGCTCTGAGCACCGTGGGACTTAATATCTGAGGTCATCAGTCCCCTAGACTTAGAACTACTTACACCTAACTGACCTAAGGACATCACACACATCCAAGCCCGAGGCAAGATTCGAACCTGCGACCGTAGCAGCAGCGCGGTTCCGGACTGAAGCGCCTAGAACCGCTCGACCATAGCGGCTGGCCTTGCTCAAACACTCGAAGATTTGCTGCAGGAGAAAGAGCGAATTTTTCTCGCTTTAGTTTGCCTGTATTAAAGCTGGTGGCCACGCGTTTTCTTCCTGGCCAACCAGAGCGTTCATACTTGTTGTAACCCCCCCCCCCCCCCCCCCCACTAAGGTTATAGAAGCCTATCACGCGGATCGTATCTTTCGTGGGGCAGAGTTCAACTTCTGCTACGTAATACTGAGATAAACAGATTTTTTTTCAGGTGATGTATAAATCTTCCAATTCCATCGTGGCAGGCTGGTACATCAATCGGTCTAAAAGTGTTTCAGAACAAAATCTGACTCGGATGCGACATTATTCATTCTCAGTTCCATGATGCGTTTCATCGTTTCAGGGCATTATAAGATTGTCTACAAAAACCAGAAACCAGTCAGTTACATTCAATTGGAGGAAAAGACTATGGTCCTACCTTGCAGAGCTATGTGGGCACGTGAACTAAAAGTAATAAAAACTTAGCTGAGTAGCTGGATAGTGACCCATCGTCATAAAACCACATAAAATGTAAAATAGACACCAGTTTAGGCCTGCCAGTGTGGCCGAGCGGTTGTTGCTGCTTCAGCCTGGAACCGCGCGACCGCTACGGTCGCAGGTTCGAATCCTGCCTCGGTCATGGATGTGTGTGATGTCCTTAGATTAGTTAGGTTTAAGTAGTTCTAAGTTCTAGGGAAATGATGACTTCAGATGTTAAGTCCCATAGTGTTCAGAGCCATTTGAACACCAAGGTAAACGGATTTATAATCCATCCTTCACGAAGCATCTAAACCATCAAGTGGATGTAATCTGGTAGTCAGGGAGAGGCAAGATAAGGCAACAACTGTGGATGGGGCCCTTATCAGCTACCGTTGGCTACAGTAAATACGTACACCTTATTTGAAGAAATAACTTTCGACAATCATTTTAAAAGACTTTACTACACTGACCTCTGAAGGCCTTACTATGAAGGAATTCAAATTTTTTGTTGGCTGGCGGCCACAAGCAACTTCAGAATACTCAACAGCTGAAGGCCTGAATTACAAGTGAGGAACGCAGTTACACGTTAAAAATACTAATACCCTTTTAAACAATCTTAACAAACTGTAACTAGCTATAGAGATGGCTGAAGGCCTTATCAAGACAGAATTGAAAATTATTTGTCAGCTGAAGGCCACAAGCAATGTTGCAGACAATTAACGGCTGAAGGCCTGAGTTACAAGTGATGAAGGCTATTACATGTTAGACCATTGGGGTAAATCTCAAACAATTATGACAACTTTACCAAGTGAGACGGAGTGATCCACAGACAGTGTTCCCTGAATCGACCTGAGGAATATTACTACATATGTGTAAGCGGTGAGACAGGCAGCCAAACCGAGCGGGGTGGCGCAGTGGTTAGACACTGGACTCGCATTCGGGAGGACGACGGTTCAATCCCGCGTCCGGCCATCCTGATTTAGGTTTTCCGTGATTTCCCTAAATCACTCCAGGCAAATGCCGGGATGGTTCCTCTGAAAGGGCACGGCCGACTTCCTTCCCAATCCTTCCCTAATCCGATGAGACCGATGACCACGCTGTCTGGTCTCCTTCCCCAAACCAACCAACCAACCAACAGGCAGCCAAGAGTAATTTTCATCTAAGCTGGGCAACACAAACTAGAGACGGTTTAAACATCGATAAACCTTCTTACCAAATCCACATAACGCCATATAACCAGTACAACGATGGAGTAATTCAGGCGAGAGTGAAGTCTCCAGAATCCAGTGTTTAAAACATCAAAACGCAGATGGAACCATTATAACCCAGGTAGACAAGGAAAACAATTATCGATACCCCACTCAAGGAAGGTCTCAAATTACACGCCATGCTGGACAGCATCGGCAAGATGAGGAAAAGTACACTGCCGCAAAATACACTAATCTCCAGGGCAGGTAACTGGGGCGTTAGCGGCCACTATGCAGTAAGATACCGCTGGCTGCACTGCAGCAATAATAACGCTAAATCAAAACTGTAAGTAGGCTGTTTAGGTTTTCTTATTGGCAACGCCACGTAGCGCTCTGTATGAAAATCACTGGCTGTGCTGTGTGCAGTCTGTGGCTGCTTTGCATTGTTGTAATACTCGCCATTGTAGTGTTGGGCAGCTGGATGTTAACAGCGCGTAGCGTTGCGCAGTTGGAGGTGAGCCGCCAGCAGTGGTGGATGTGGGGAGAGAGATGGCGGAGTTTTGAAATTTGTAAGACTGGATGTCAATTATGACTATTAAGGTAAATACATTGTTTGTTCTCTATCAAAATCTTTCATTTGCTAACTATGCCTATCAGTAGCTAGTGCCTTCAGTAGTTTGAATCTTTTATTTAGCTGGCAGTAGTGGCGCTCGCTGTATTGCAGTAGTTCGAGTAACGAAGAGTTTTGGTGAGGTAAGTGATTTGTGAAAGGTATAGGTTAATGTTAGTCAGGGCCATTCTTTTGTAGAGATTTTTGAAAGTCAGATTGCGTTGCGCTAAAAAAAAAAAAAAAAAATTTGTGTCAGTTTAAGCATAGTCTTGTATAATTTGTCATAAGGGGACGTTTCATAGTTTCATATGTCGACCCTTAGCCGAGGATACCTCACTGGAATCTTCTGATTTTTCTTGTAGTTTGTGTAATTAGTGTAGCCTTTGTTTATTGCTAGCACGTAATTATAGAGAGAATTTCCTTTGTAGTTGTAGTTTTTCATTGTTGTACACAGTTGTGGCATTTGCACCAAGTATTTCGCAGCTGCACTTGCAATTAACTAGATATTATTTTCAATGCAATGTTAATGTGTTTTGTTATTTTGCTTTTCAAATTGCGCTTTTCTGTGTTGTCGTGTGAAATATTGTGACAATAATGTCGTGTGAAAAACGTAATACTAGGCTTCAAAGTAAACTGAGAAATGACAGTGTAGACGAAAGCAGTGTGTTAGCGCCGCAGAGTTATGAATTACCTAATGTTCAAAGTAGTAACTTGGTAATTGTGCATAGGAAAATGGAGCGGGCTGCAATTAATGGTGTAGGCAGTGAAACAACTGGTGAACAGGGAAGCATTATCGATCGATCGGTCGGCAACAGCTCGCCTCAGGAATCCGAAATGACAGAACACAATATTGAAAATACTGTAGACTCAGGTTTTGGGTCCTCACCGTTTTCTCAAATGAGTCAAGACACATTTTCTGCTTGTCAAAACGTGAATGTTGCCGGTGAAAATGCACTGCCAAAAAGCATAGAGAAACACATTCCAGACACTAATACACTATTATTGCAATTAATGCAGCAAATGAAACAAAATCAGAGATAAACACAGCAACAGTTAGACACAATGGAACAAAATCTTCAAAAGTTAGACACAATGGAACAACACCAGAGACAAACACAGCAACAGCTTCAAAAGTTAGACTCACTGGAACAAACTCTTGAAAAAACACGTGAAGATTTAACTACTGAGTTACATAAAATCGAATAGAAATGTCAAAAAGTCTGTAACGACGTAAAAACACAAATTTGTGAGCATTTCCAACCTATTTTTTCGCGTCATGAAAATGCATTACAGAATCACGAAGCAGCCATAAAAGAACTGCAAACTATTGTTCATGAAAATCGTGACACCTTGCAACCTAAAATTGACTCAGTTGCATCTACCGATTCGGTTACGCAACTTGCAAAAACTCAGAAAAACTTAAAAGACACAGTAGATACGATTTCAACACAAATGGACACTCTGAAACTTGGTTCAGAATAACACACAGAGGAAATAATTTCACTATCGGATAAAGTAGCCGAACTTTCAGATCAGTTCACTAACTTATCTACAATGGTAGATGATGATCTGAATGACACAAAACCTGTAGCCTTCACTGACACTGAAGAGTATGAACAAATTAGAAAATTCAAAAAAAATCAAAATCAAATCAATACACTGTACGAAAGAGAAATCCGGGAAGTACAAGGTCAGTTGGCACAAGTAATACAAGAATTACATATTTCAGAGGACACTCGCGCTCCAGTACGGGAAGAGGGACATAGAAATACGGAACAACCACAAAATAATAACACATGACACTTCGGAAATTATGAAAGAAATTGGCAAGGCGCATTGAATTTTGAGATGGAACCGCCGAAAGGACGTAACAATAAGCGTTGTGCGACTCGACGACACGATGATTTTGACTATAAGCTGTTCATTATTACACATAAATTCAAAACATTTAAGAATTCTGGCAACGACATTCATCCACGAGCATGGCTTCATCAATTCTTTCATTGTTTTCCTCCCAACTGGTCATTGCAGCACAGATTAGAATTTATGTGTGGCTACTTAGAGAATGAACCAGCTGTAAGAATGCGATCGGTCATTCACGATTGTCACAGTGAAGGAGAATTTTATCATGCCTTCCTCTCAGCATATTGGTCTCAAGCTACACAAGACCGAGTAAAACATAGCATCATAATGATGAAACATTTCGAACAATCTGAATTCTCCAGTGTTGTGAAATATTTTGAAGAAATGTTGCATAAGAATCAGTACCTGTCTAACCCATACAGCCCCTCAGAACTCATCCGCATTTGCTTAATCAAACTGCTTGAACATTTACGACATATTATTTTGGCAGGACGTTGCAAAGACGACATTGAAGCTTTTCAGGGACTCTTACAAGAATTAGCAATTGACACTGGCAATCGCGGAACGCGAAAACAGGAACACAACAATTACAGGTCACATTCGTCGCAATTCCGCGATGAAAGAAATAATAACTGGACACGACAAGGCTATTCTCACAACACAAATCGTGACCAAAACAGACACCACCCGTATGACAACCGTTGGCAGAGTAGTAATAATTACAGGGAAAGATCACCTCTCCGCGGTAGTGACTATCACAGAGACAATCAGAGAAACAGAGAATATGGGAACCAAAATAAATATTATAAAGGGAGACAGAATAACTTTAGACCCAACGGATCAGCGCGCAGTTACGATTCAGAGAGAAGTTCTCCACCACGTGACCGACAAGAAAGTAACTATGGAATCTACCGACATGTCGACAGACGATATGATCGTAACGACAGACCTGAATTGCATCAGAACTGGCGGGATTCAAACAGAGCAGGGCCCTCTCGACAAGGTGAATTTGTAGAAGTTAGGTCTCTAAACCCCAATAACGTCGCGCGCCAACAAAGAGACAATAGACAATGTTAGTCAGGGCCATTCTTTTGTAGAGATTTTTGAAAGTCAGATTGCGTTGCGCTAAAAAAAAAATATTGTGTGTCAGTTTAAGCATAGTCTTGTATAATTTGTCATAAGGGGACGTTTCATAGTTTCAAAACTAACATCAAGCAATAGAAGGTTCATAGCTTCCGCCAAACTGACAGACTCCACTTGTTGCGGTTGGTCTCACGTACCGTGGGAGCAGCAACACGCAAACAACAGCGAGATCTCTAACAGTGGAGGTTTCCCTACCGGATAAGGTTCACTCAACTCCAAACGTCCTGGGTTCGGTCGTCGGCTACAGCCCCTGGATCCGACAGTACCTGCACGCCGCCAACAGTCCCGGCCAGCCAGCGCGCTGCAGACCTCCTCGCTGCTCCGTCCAAAGCCAAACTGCCTGACACACACGACGACGCGAAAATACTAGCCGTGGCACCAAATATAGTACCACAATACTGGCTATCGATAACCGATGCTGCTGCTACTCGCAGACAAGCAATACTAGCAAACTCTGTGGCGCCATTAACACAAGAAGGAAACGAGACACCGCTACCGCTATTACAAGACGCCAAGTTATGAACGGCAAGAACGCGAGCCGCACGCAGCTCAGTGGACCTAGTGTAAGGAGAGAAACAGCCAGAATAACACCGAGTAAGTGCAAATATGTGACACAAAAATTTTTCACCGTTATTGTATGTTACCTTGAGCACACCACACACTAGTCAGCTCTGTCATGGTAGTGCAAAAAAGGGCCACATTAACAAAACTGCAGTACGAGCCTCATTCGGCCCAATGTCTGTACTGGCGTGGACGCAATAGACACAAACGTTACTATGACAAATTGAGATACAGGTGCCGCGTGTAGTGCGGCAAGAAGCACCCAGATGGCGGGCGTGACCGGCTTGTTGCACATTCTCGAACAACAAATTCACCTAAAACTAGTAAGTAAAATTCATATAAGCAAATAATGCAGGCACACAAAACCGAAAAATAAAATAAAAGCCTCCATATAAAACACGAAGAATACGTAAAATAATTAAATGAAAACCAACTAATCAAATACATCATTAGAGCACCGTAAATTCATAGCGTATCCATTCTGAATCGATGAAACTTGAAAATACCAGAATCTGCTGCAGTCTTAAGCACCACAAACAAGAGACAAAATATTCTTAGTTGTTGGAATAATGGAATGTAAGCTAAAATGTAAAGAGGTAAAGCATCTACAATAAAAAGTTCATTAAAAAGCCCCCTTTAAAATATGGTTCCCCAACATAATGCACATAAACCAAAAAACTGAGAGTGATTCTGTCGACTTAGAATAATCTTTGCAGTAAAATTAAAAACACTGGTACTGTTGTATCATAATGCATTTAATTACTGCTAGTCATTTGATTGTTCAGCAACCTGTATTTGTCAACATAGAGATGTTTAACATTTTCCAACCCCTCTAGTAGATTCAACTTCTTCCCCTTCTGAACAAGGTGTAGTATCCTCAGGTTTTCTAGTGTGGGGAACTGATGCCCGCTGGGCCTTATATACTCAGAAAATGCGGGATTTTGCTAATCTAACCTTTCTTAGTTAACAAGTGCTCCCTGAACCTGGTATAGAACCTTCTAAGACTCTGGCCTATATATGACATTTCGCAATAGCCACACTCCAGTTTATACACGCCCGACCTTGCGTACCTGTCTCTCTGGGGGCGTTCATTGTGAATATAAATGTACTGAAGCTTATTATCAGTATTGTAAACAACACAAAAACCCTGATTTTAAAGAATTTAGCTAAATCGTAACGGGATCTTCGGAAACTTGGACATAAGAACTCATGAAACGGGAAGACCTCCGTGCTCTGCTACTCTTCTCTATATAGCGTATCAACTATTCCAGGCCTTTATGCGTTGTTTAGAGCTATGCATTTCGAACTGGCCAACTCTTTTTCTGTTGAGGTTTTGCTGAGAGGTGCCGCAGTAATACAGTGCACCATAGATATGAAAAAAACCTAACTTTTATTAATGAGGGTCACAGAAGGAAGCGTGGATTATAGAAACGCTAGTCGTCGGTTTGACATAGATGTCAAACCGAATAGTTCCCACGACAAACTGAAGCTGCAAGTCTATGTAGTTAAGCGTTCTATTACGGTCCATCGCTTCGTGAGTGAACATCGTCTATTCTTGTAAGGCATTAAATTCCTGAAATAGAATCGTGATGTCGGAAATGGGGCCGTTGAAGACAATAATAACGTCATCTACACAAAGACAATTAAATAGTACCTCTTGAGAGAGACCAGTGTACTGTCTAAAATATTTAGATCCCATGTAATTAACAGAAATATCCTCGAGACACCTTGCTAAATAATTGCCCATGGGCAGACCATCAGTCTCTTTGTAGTAGTCAAAAGCGAAATAATTTTAGGATTTAAGTAGCCTAAGTAAGGTGACTGACTCTGCGGATTTAGTCTCAGCTCAGACGCCAGTGGCCGAGGAGATTTTATTTTATGATGAGGTCCGTTTCATACAGATTTTTAATATCCAATGAGAGCAAAGTAGAATTATTTGGAAAAACTTTACCATTTAGACGGCAAACCAAATATTTTCTGTTGGAGGTTGCAAAAGTTTCTTCATAGACCAAATTTGTTTCGTAATAACTGTAGCCTGTATTTAGAGGCAGGTTCATGTTGCTTTCCTATACCGTTAATTATCGGACGTATCAGGAATCCTGGTTTATGAGTCATAAATTGAGCGCGACGTGCCGGTTACCTACGATTCATCACTTTCATTTTTCGTACAACGTCACGACAAAGAATACTGGAGCAACCGTCCATGCACGTCTTGACCCCATTCGCGCATTTTTCAGTGGAATCGTAATCTATCTGTTGGATGTTGTTCTCCTCAAGAAGTTACTATATTTTAGCGATATAATTCCTCCTACAAACAAGGAACGCTGTATTTCCATTATCATCCCGTACAATCAATGCCTCTTCTGACCTCAACTTGTTATTAACAGAATTTAAAACCACTAGATTTTTAGTAGTAGAAGTTTTATGGGTAGTCTCTTCAATAACAACAAGGGCCTTACACATCATTTTTATTTTTTAGGATTTGTTGCATGTAGTCGCATCCAGAGCAGTTTTTAAGTCTGTAACCAGAGAAGCAACCATCCCATCATGTAGCCGAGGCTGGATGGTTGGAACCCATTATTTAACAAATCCCACTGTTGCGTACTGAAGTCTGTTTCAGTCAGATTTGCTGTACGCCCGGATAACAGGAAGTCCATATTCCCATCATTATTGCATCTGTAAACTTTCCATAACTTCTGTAGTTTTCGCTCATGATGCTGAGTAATCAACTGAATATTTACGCAAACAACTACATTCAGAATGCTCATAATGTCATCTAAGACGTCTTTAAGCAAATTTTTCATAGTATAAAAAAAGCATCAAACGCTAGAACTACACTGAAACGCCAAAGAAACAGGTATAGGCATGCGTATTCAAATACAGATATACATTAACAGGCAGAATACGATGCATCGGTCGGCAACGCCTATATAAGGCAATAAGTGTCTGGCGCAGTTAGATCGGTTACTTCTGCTACAATGGCAAGTTACCAAAATTTAAGTGAGTTTGAATATGGTGTTAATGTCGGCGGACGAGGGATGGGACGACGCATTTGAGAGGTAGCGATGAAGTGGGGATTTTCTCGTGCGATCATTTTGCAGGTGTACCGTGAAAATCAGGAATCCGGTAAAACATCAAATCTTCGACATTGCTGCGGCCGCTAAAAGATCCTGCAAGAACGGGACCAACGACGACTGAAGAGAATCGGTCAGCATGACAGAAGTGCAGCCCTTCCGCAATTTGCTGTATACTTCAGTGCTGTGCCATCAACAAGTGTCAGCGTGAGAACCATTCAACGAGACATCTTCGATATGGGCTTTTGGAGCCGAAGGCCCACTTGTGTACCCTTAATGACTGCATGCCACAAGCTTTACGCCTCGCCTGGACCCGTCAACACCAGCGTTGGACTGTTGATGACTGGAAGCATGTTGCCTGGTCGGCCGACTCTCGTTCCAAATTGTGTCGAGCGTATGGACGTGTACAGGTATGGAGACAATCTCATGAATCCATGGACCATGCGTGTCAGCAGGGGACTGCTGAAGATGGTGGAGGCACTATAATGGTGTGAAGAGTGTGCAGCTGGAGCGATATGTGGCCCCTGATACTTCTACATACGCCTCTGACAGGTGACACGTACGTAAGTATCCTGTCTGATCACCTGCATCCATTCATGTTCATTGTGCATTCCGACGGTCTCGGCCAATTCCAGCAGGACAATGTGACACCCCAAAATTGTTACAGAGTGGCTCCGGGAACACTCTTATGAGTTTTAAACACTTCCCCTGGCGACCAGACTCTCCAGACATGAGCATTGTTGAGCATATATGGGATGCCTTGCAACGTGCTTCCCAGAAGAGACCGCCACCCCCTCGTACTCTTACAGATTTACGGACCGCCCCGCAGAATTCGTGGTGTCAGTTCTCTCCAGCACTTCTTCAGACATTAATCGAGTCCATGCCACGTCGTTTTGCTAAAATACTAGTGTCTGCTTCGAGGAGAGTGAAGGGAGGTGGTACATTGTACATGTATGTTTATGTAAGCGTAGTGTAAATAATGCGACATGGTGTTATTTTCACGAATCATTTTAATTTTGCACTCTGATAAGTTAGAAAGAGGAGGGGGCGGGGTAGTGGGTGTCTGAAGCAGAATTAAGCTACTTAGATATTACTAAATTTATTTCCTGAACTATATTCTGACTAAATGTACCGTTTTATTACAACTGAACTAGTTCCTCCTTGGTGAATTTTTGATTGGCTCTTTCATTTTGAATATTTCACTGTAATTGGTTGCAACGAACAGAAGTGGCGGCGCATGAAGTACTGTGTACGGTTCAGCTAGTTTCCACATCATGGATTTTAGAATTGGATGGAGATGGGGGAGGGAGAGGCGGTTTTTAATTTTCCAATAACACAGTTGGTTTAGTTCCGCTACTTGCACTTTTCTGTTCGCCTCTTTCATTTTTAATAATGTGCCAAGATTGGAAGTAACGAGGGGGTGGGGAGGGGAGGTGGAAAGTGGATGTGGCTTCCCACTCATAAGGATGACCACATCACTGACGAAATCACTGTTAAGGGGGGGGGGGGGGGGGGGGGGAGGACGTGAAACGGGCCGACTTCGAACAGGAGAGGCACCACAGGACATTTTAATTTGCACTGTCTATACTTTTACAAATAAATTCATAGAACTGTGTCAGCATGACCAGGAAGGATTCAGGATTCACACTAATAGCAGACGAAGTTCAAAAACATAACAAAACAAATTTTTTTTACATGTGAAATTTCATCATTTTTCACTTCGTATTGGCTGCATTTGCTGCTGTAGGTACACTTTTCTTCATAAGTAAGAGAGATTCTTCGATGAATTTTGCACAGCATACAAACCATACTTACAGGTATATGAAACTCTAGAATTTCCCAAATCTGTTAAAAACTGTGGTAAAATTTGAGATAATTAACTATAAAATTCGAGTTATCTCTAAACACGAAGTTTAAAACGTATCAGCCCATTCAGTTTTCCATAGATTAAATAAATTCTAGAGTTTCATACACCTGTAAGTATGGTTTGTAAGCTGTGTAAAATTCATCGAAAAATCTCTCTTACTTACGAAGAAAAGTGTACCTATAGCAACAAATGCAGCCTACAGTAAGTGAAAAAAATTATGAAATTTCACATGTAAAAAATATTATTTTTTCGTGTTTTTGAACTTCCACCGCCGGCCGGAGTGGCCGTGCGGTTGTAGGCGCTACAGTCTGGAGCCGAGCGACCGCTACGGTCGCAGGTTCGAAACCTACCTCGGGCATGGATGTGTGTGATGTCCTTAGGTAAGTTAGGTTTAAGTAGTTCTAAGTTCTAGGGGACTGATGACCTCAGAAGATAAGTCCCATAGTGTTCAGAGCCATTTGAACCAGCCATTTGAACTTCCACCGCTATGAGTTTGAATCCTGAGTCCTTCCTGGTCATGCTGACAAAGTTTTATGAATTTATTTGTAAAAGCATAGACAGTGCAAATTAAATTAAAATGTCCTTTGGTGCCTCTCCTTCTCGAAGTCGGCACGTTTGACGTCCTACCCCCCCCCCCCCCCCCTTAAGATTTACGACGCTTGTTTTAAGACTGATGACGTCATTAGGTCGATGGCCACTGTCACATAACGCTAACGAAGTGCACCAGAATGGGCAACGTAAGGAAAGTGGGCTGGATAGCATCTGGTGGATCACTTTTGTTACGTGTTTTTACACAAGTAATCCGATACCTGATGTATTTCAGTGTTTTGCGCTACACCAGTACGCCCATCACAAACTGTGTTGGCACTGGTGTATTACTTCGTCCTCTAGGCTAGAGGTATTTCCATTCAGCTCATATTTATCAGCACCTCCAACGCATGCCATTACGCGTGCCATAATTTAGACATTTGTGAAAGGATATTTGAAGCACGTGAATACTTAATGAAAATGTGTCCAATACTGTGTCCTGTATGTGGACTGTGTTTTTAATGTGTGTGTGTTGTACGTGGGGGTGGTGGTGATGGGGCTGGGCGGGGGGGGGGGGGGGGGTGAAGAGAGATATGTTATTTGAAGTTAGTTTCGGCAGAGTTAAGTCTTCAAAGAGCGTTCGTGACTGTGTGGATTCTTTGTTCTGGTTTTGGTACAGAGCGCATTTGATTTTCGAATTCATCTGCCCATGTGGCCTCGTTCTGTCGCCAGCCATTTGTTACGCCCTGCTCCTCTGTTATCCCCACACATTCACCATCACGCCTGGGGGCTCAGCGAAAGGCCAAAATTAATTTCCACACGCATCCGCATACACGAACGGCTCCTGCCGCATTCCTCTGTCCGCTTTATTATATTCACATCCGCCCAGATTCACTGAGAGTTTCTGCTCTCATCACATCGCGCCACGTGTGTTCTTTCTCCGCACGGTTCAACGGCATTGGCTGTGTCTGCTGGCAAAAGGGGTATTCTTCCTTTACTGCTGTTTGCTCCGCGCGTGCATTTATGCTGCGCACAGCTGTGTCCGAACGATCTTCCGCCGAACGCCCACTCTAATTGAATTCTGGACGCAACTTCTCAGTAATGCCTGAACAGGATGTTGTGTTCAGGTACCAATTTCGAAATTATAGACGGACACTAAATTAGTCTCGTTGAAATGAGAAGAAAATGTGTTCCAGTTCATAAACTGTAATAATTTTTTGATCCCCTAGGACTTATAGTTCTGTCTCGTGTTATCCAGGTAGAGGTTCAACCACGCTTTTTAGCTGTAAGCTATAGTACAGTCGGTGCCGTCTCATTCGAACTACACGAAAATCGTTTTACTCCGGTCTTCTCCGTTTAAGGTTAGTACTATTTCCAGCTTTGACTTATTAATGAGCCAATATCAGATAATTTGAACTCGTTGTATATACTCCCAGAAAAATGCATCCCTCTCAACGACTGTGTACAGCAGTTGTTGTTGTTGTGGTCTTCAGTCCTGAGACTGGTTTGATGCAACTCTCCATGCTACTCTATCCTGTACCAGCTTCTTCATCTCCCAGTACCTACTGCAACCGACATCCTTCCGAATCTGCTTAGTGTATTCATCTCTTGGTCTCCTTCTACGATTTTTACCCTCCAGGCCGCCCTACAATACTAAATTGGTGATCCCATTATGCCTCATAACATGTCCTACCAGCCGTTCCCTTCTTCTAGTCAAGTTGTGCCACAAACTCTTCTTCTCCCCAATTCTATTCAGTACCTCCTCATTAGTTACAAGACCTACCCATCTAATCTTCAGCATTCTTCTGTAGCACCACATTTCGAAAGCTTCTATTCTCTTCTTGTCCAAACTATTTATCGTCCATGTTTCACTTCCATACATGGCTACACTCCATACAAATACGTTCAGAAACGTCTTCCTGACACTTAACTCTATACTCGATGTTAAAAAATTTCTCTTCTTCAGAAACGCTTTCCTTGCCATTGCCAGTCTATATTTTATATCCTCTCTACTTCGACCATCATCAGTTATTTTGCTCCCCAAATGGGAAAACTCTTTTACTACTTTAAGTGTCTCTTTTCCTAATCTAATTCCCTCAGCATAACCCGATTTAATTCAACCACATTCCATTATCCTCGTTTTGTTTTTGTTGATGTTCATCTTATATCCTCATTTCAAGACACTGTCCATTCCGTTCAACTGCTCTTCCAAGTCCTTTGCTGTATCTGACAGAATTATGTCATTGGCGAACCTCAAAGTTTTTATTTCTTCTCCATGGATTTTAATACCTACTCTGAATTTTGCCGGCCGGCGTGGCCGTGCGGTTCTAGGCGCTACAGTCTGGAACCGAGCGACCGCTACGGTCGCAGGTTCGAATCCTGCCTCGGTCATGGATGTGTGTGCTGTCCTTAGGTTAGTTAGGTTCAATTAGTTCTAAGTTCTATGCGACTGATGACCTCAGAAGTTAAGTCGCATAGTGCTCAGAGCCATTTGAACCATTTTTTTTACTCTGAATTTTGTTTTCTTTACTGACTGCCCAATATACAGATTGAATAACATCGGGGAGAGGCTGCAACCCTGTCTCACTCCCTTCCCAACCGCTGCTTCCCTTTCATGCCCCTCGACTCTTATAACTGCCATCTGGTTTTTGTACAAATTGTAAATAGCCTTTCGCTCCCTGTATTTTACCCCTGCCACCTTTAGAATTTGAAAGAGAGTAATCCAGTCAACATTGTCAAAACTTTCTCCAAGTCTACAAATGCTATAAACGTAGGTCTGCATTTTCTTAATCATGCTTCTAAGATAAGTCGTAGGGTCAGTATTGCCTCACGTGTTCCAATATTTCTACGGAATCCAAACAGATCTTCCTCGAGGTCGGCTTCTACCAGCGGTATAGCGGCACCAGCCTATAATTTACTGGTCAGACAAAACTTTATTACCACCACCCATTGCGACTTTCAATGCCGCCTGATGGCGTAACAAGCATATCACGCTGTACTAAAAGTATGTAATCGGAGCACACACGGACGGGGGATCACCCTGGCGCAAATATGGGTTGCCAATGGGAAAATCCACTGAAAAAGCCCAGGCAGTTATTACGCAGAGCCTGTGGACGAGTAGCTCGAAAACTGGGAAGCTGGTCGAATTTTCACGTGGTGCATCGTGAGCGTCTACAGAGAGAGCTAGAAGTAAAGTGAAACTACCACTAGGCGTTAAATGGTTAGGCGTCCATGACTATTCTCAGAAAGTGGGGTTCGAAGGCTTGTCTGCTCTGTAGAGTAGGATAGATGTTGAACTGTGGCATCTCCACCGAAAAAGCACAGTGCTGAAATGCACACTACTGTTTCGGAGCATACCCTTCATCGTACATTGTTAAACATGGAGTTCCCCAGCAGACCACCCCTACAAACCTACCTGTTCACATATTGACCCACGGCCGGCCGGTGTGGCCGAGCGGTTCTAGGCACTACAGTCTGGAACCGCGCAATATCTACGGTCGCAGGTTCGAAACCTGCGTTGGGCGTGGCTGTCTAATGTCCTTCGGTTAGTTAGGTTTACGTAGTCCTAAGTTCTACGGGACCTATGACCTCAGAAGTTAAGTCCCATAGTGCTCAGAGCCATTTGAACCATTTTTGAACACCTCCACAAACGAACCACCAAAGTGTCGGATCGCTATACGCAGAATCAGTGATGTTCCAATGAAGGACAAACAAGCTGTTAAGCAAATGGGCATAATGTTTCGGCTCGTCAGTGTAAGTGCAGCAGATGGAAATGGAAATGCCGTGTGGCTAGGACCTCCCGTCGGGTAGACGGTTCACCGGGTCCACGTTTTTCGACTTGACGCCACTTCGCCGATTTGGGTGTCGATAGGGATGAAATGATGATGATGAGGACAACACAATACCCAGTCCGTGAGTGGAGAAAATCTCTGACCCAGCCGGGAATCGAACCTGGGCCCTTAGGTATGACATTCCGTCGCGCTAACCACTCAGCAGTGCATCAGATGATGATGTAATATTAGTGATTCATTTGGAAGGCACTCAGAAAGCCTACCCCTCCACCCTCTCACTTTGCAGGTAGTAATTGTGCCAAGAACAGAGGTGAACAGTGTTTGCAACATTTATTCTGACGTACAACCATGCCTGCCAATGAGTATGTTGAACAGCTAGAGTCATTTGTACGGGGTCAAACTGTGGGCCTGAAGGGTCAGATGGAAGAATCGAGGGACTGCTGCACATTTTGGGCACAATGTATCGGCTTGCATGGTGCTATGGAATATTTCCACACTTGTAGACCAGGTTGTGGATTTGCGCTTAGTACAGACGCACTTCAGTACCGATCCATTGTGCTAGTAGTAGTGGCTGAACGTACATCGTCCACGGAACAAATCTGTAGCACATTCTGTGTCATGAGAAACCATTGGGATTTGCCTGCTTGCAGGAGGCTTAAGAACACTTGCGCCTCTGGCGAGGCTGCCACTGACACAGCATGGTTACTCTGGTGGCGTGAAAGAGTCCACTGGAGAGTTATCAGTGATGAGAGTAGGTTCTTTGTATGCGAGTGGCTGATGTTCATGTGTGCGGCGTATCCCAGGTGAGCTGCCTATTTGCATTTGCCCACCATACACGGGCTTCACAATGTGCGGAGACATCAGCTATTAATTTCGGTCACGTTTTGGTGTTTGAGCAGGGCAAAGGAACCAATGCCCGCTACGTTGCACAGGCTGTTTGCCTGTGCTGCTGCTGTTTACTCGAAAGGACGGTGACGTGTTTTTAGAGGAGGGCACCACATGTCCACATACGGCTGCTGCGAGGAAATGTGCATTTCCGGTTTTTGCTGCCACAAATTCTTCTGCTGTGCCAAACTTTTCTTCTCAGAGTAGCACTTCCAACCTACGTCCTCAATTATTTACTGGATGTATTCCAATCTGTCCTCCTCTATAGTTTTTATCCTCTACATGGAAGTTATTACCTGGAAGTTAGTCCCTGAGAAAATGTTCTGTCATCCTGTCCCTTCTTATCTAGGCTTTTGATTGTGTAAATCGTGGAATACTTCTAGATAAGCTCAAGTACTGTGGTATGAATCAGACAGCTCTGAAATGGTTTAAATCATAGCTAACTGGAAGAATGCAGGAAGTTGAAACAAGCAGTTCACATAATATGCAAAAAACTGGTGATTTCCCAAACTCGGGAACAATCAAAAATGGGGTGCCGCAAGGTTCAGTCTTGGGTCCTCCGCTTTTCATAATATATATTAATGACTTGCCATTCTATATTCACGAAGATGCAAAGCTGATACTTTTTGCCGATGATAGAAATATAGCTTTCACACCCAACAGACAAGAATTAACTGATGAAATTGTAAACGATGTTTTTCAGAAAATCCTTAAGTGGTTCTCGGCAAATGGGCTCTCATTAAACATTGACAAAACACAGTATATACAGTTCAACACAGTAAATGGAATGACACCATTAATAAATATAGACTTCGATCAGAAATAGGTAGCTAAGGTAGAATATTCAAAATTTCTAGGTGTATGCATTGATGATGGGTTGAACTGGAAAAAACACACTGAAGATCTGCTGAAATGTTTGAGTTCAGCTACTTATGCTATTAGGGTCATTGCAAATTTTGGCGATATACATCTCAGTAAATTAGCTTACCACGCTTATTTTCATTCTCTGCTTTCATATGGCATCATATTCTGGGGTAACTCATCATCGAGTAAAAGAGTGTTCATTGCACAAAAGCGTGTAATCAGAATAATTGCTGGAGCTCATCCACGATCATCCGGCAGACACTTCTTTAAAGAGCTAGGGATCTTCACTGTAGCCTCACAATATATATATATATATTCACTTATGAAATGTGTTATTAACAATAACACTAAGAGAAAGGATGATCATCACTACTCAAGGTTAAATCTAACTTTGGCTCAGAAGGGGGTAAATTATGCTGCTACAAAAGCCTTTGGTCACTTACATAATAGCATCAAAAGTCTGACAGATAGCCATTCAGCATTTAAAAGGAAATTAAAAGAATTTCTGAATGGCTCCTCCGTATACTTATTAGATTAATTTTTGTATATAGTAAGTGGGTAATTTCCCCACCCCCACCCCAAAAAAAAATCTTAAGTGTCATATAGGTTTTTGGTGTAACGTAATATCTGGGATAGACACCTTTTATTAACCTGACACGTTCCACACATTACGAAGTGTCGTATTGATGATCTATGGAACAAGTACTAATCTAATCTAATCTTATCAGTGTTTTCGGCATGACCCTTTCCTCGCCGATTCATCAGAGAGCCTTCTCATTCCTTACCTTCTCAGTCTACCAGAATTTCATCATTATTCTATTGCACCACATCTAAAAGACTTCGATTCTCTTGTGTTCCAGTTTTCCCGTAGTCCATGTCTCACTACCTACAATACTCTGCTCCAAATGTACATTCTCAGAAATTTCTTCCCTAAATCAAGACGTATTTTTCATACTAACAGATTTGTCTTCGCCAGGCATGTCCTTTTTGACAGTGGTAGTTTGCCTTTCTTGTCCCCCTCGCTCCGTTCGTCATTGGTTATTTTGCTGTCTTGGTAGCAGAATTCTTTAACTTTACCTGCTTCGTTATCAGCAATTCTGATGTCTCCCGCTTTCCTCATTTCTGCTGCTTTTCATTACTTTCGTCTTTCTTCGATTTAATCTCAATCAGTATTCTGTACTCATTAGACCTTTCCATCCCATTCATTACATCCTGTAACTCTTCTTCACTTCTGCTGAAGATAGCAATGCCATCAGCTAATCTTAACATTGCTACTCAAACATCTTGAATGTTTATCTCACTTTTGAATCTATTTCTTACCTCCGTCATTGCTTCTTCTACGTATAGATTGAACTGCAGGGGCGAAAGACTACATCCCAGTCGTACACTCTTTTTAATCCGAGAACTTCGGTTTTGCCTTCCACTCTTGTTGTTACTTCTTGGTTTTGGACATATTGTACATCCCCCATCTTTCCCTAGAGCTTAGCACTACTTTTTCTCAGAATTTCAAACAGCTTGCACCATTTCATATTAGGAACGCTTTTTCCAGGTCGACATATCGAATGAAAGTTACTCAATTCGTCTTCAGTCTTGCTTCCATTACCAACTGCAGCGTCAGAACCGCCTCTCTGATATCTTTATCTTTCGTAAAGCCAGACTTATCGTATTCTAACAGATGCTCAGTTTTCTTTTCCATTCTTCTATGTATTATTCTTGTCAGCAAATTGGATGCATGAGCTTTTAAGCAGATTGTGCGACAGTGCTGACTCTTGCAATCTCGTGAAGTGTATGGCTGATGTTTTTCCAAACGTCTGATGGTAAATCATCTGTTTCATACATTCTACACACCAACGTGAATAACCGTTTTCTTGCCGCTACCCCCAACGATTTTAGAACTTCAGATCGACTATTATCCGTCCCTTCTGCATTATTTTATTTTAAGTCATCCATACCTCCTCCAAATTCTGATTTTAATACTCGATCCCCTGGCTCTTCCCTAACGGCACCTACTTCTTCTTCTGTCATCCGATAAGTCTTCTCCGTTGATCCCTCAATGTACTGTTTCCACCCATGCGTTCTTTCCTCTGCATATTTCAGTGGCGTTCCCATTGCCCACTTAATGTTACCGCTCTTGCTTTTATTTCACCGACGGTTGCTTTGGGTTCACTGTATGCTGAGACGTTCCTTCCTAAAATCAATTCTTTTTCGAAATTCTCACATTTTTCTTATAACTGTTTCGCCTTAGACACCCTGTATTTCCAATTTATTTCATTCCTAAGTTACATGTATTTCAGTATCCCTGAGTTTCCTTGAACATTTTCGTATTTCCTTCCTTCATCGATCAGCTGAAGCATCTCTTCTGTTAGCCATAGTTTGCTAGCAGTTACCATCCTTGTACCTACATTGTGCCCTCCAACATCTATGATTGCTGTTTCTAGAAACGTCCACTACTCTTCAACTGAACTGCCTACTGGGGTATCCCTTATCGCAATATCTATAGCTTCAGAGAACTTCATTGGTATCTCTTCATTCTTTAGAACTTCCGTATCCAGTTCTTTGCGCATTGATTCTTTATGACAAGTGTCTTAAACTTCAGGCTACTCTTCACCACTAAGAAATTGTGATCGGCGTCTGTATCTGCCTCTAGGTATATCTTACAATTCAATATCGATATCGAAATCTCTGCGTGAACATGATGTAATCTAACTGAAATCTTCTTGTACTCGCAGACTGTTGTAAGTATACCCACTTCTTTTGTGATTTTTGAACAGGATGTTCCCTATTACGATCTGAAATCTGTTACAGAACTCCGTTAGTCTTTCTCTTCTGTTATTCGTAATACTAAGCCCATATTCTGCCGTAACCCTTTCTTTTACTCCTTCTCCTACAACCGCATTCCAATCCTCTCTGACTATTTTCATCTCCCCTGAAGTACTGAATTCTCTGTTCAATATCCCCATGTACATCCTCTATCTCTTCATTTTCTGCTTGCAACGTCGGCATGTATACCTTAACTATCGTTGTCGGTGTTGGCTTGCTGTCGATTCTGAATGTACGAACTTCATTCGTAAAACAAGAGAAACAAGGAAGACCAACAAGCTCACATTTGGAAACATTTTCAAAGCTGCATGTATGAGAGCGACTACATAAGCTATCGCAGAAAATTTCGTTCAACTTTTTCCGTTGAATGAAAACGCAATGGGTAACACGAGTTCTTACCGGCTAGTATATCGTCGAGCCAAGTAAACACGTCAACGGAAACTGAAATTCAGTCTGTGGCTCGTCCTGCTAGTCCAGTTCGCGACCGGCCAAACAATGACACGCCAAATGCTCCTGTTTCATTCGACAACTTCTTGCTGCCTCCAAAGACGACTACAGAAAAAAACATCTGTCATCAGTCCCCTAGACTTAGAACTACTTAAACCTAACTAACCTAAGGACATCACACAAATCCATGCCCGAGGCAGGATTCGAAGCTGCGACCGTAGCAGTAGCGCGGTTCCGGACTGAAGCGCCTAGAACCGCTCGCCCACAGTGGCCAGTCGTAAAAGTAAATGCAACGAAAGAAAGAGATTGGAAAATGAAAGAAAAGTGTCATCCCAGAAGGGCCGTTTGAATAAATACCAGGTTAAGAAAAGACAGCACCTACAGCGTGTATAATCAGTGTAGGGTTTATCAGAATCCTCCGAAGAAACAGATGACAATAATGACACGTCTTGCGGACTCTACAAGTTCAACTTAAGCTTTCCATTATCGGCGAAACTTGGTGACTGGATTCAGTGTCAAGGCAATGGCAGGGAATGGTACCACTAGAAGTAGGTTGGTGCAGTGGGGAAGAAGAGGTTTATTTATGGGAAGTCAGTTGCTATTTAAATGTGATGCCTACACTTTTGTACTGACACTATTCGCTGGGGATTTATGACCCGATTCGCCTTAGTTGAATAAGGCGAACAAGGTCATGCAGCTCGTTTTTCAAATTAATCATATGAAACTATGAACATTTACGTAGGGTTATATATTTGAATTTATAGGTAAAAGGACATAGTTGTGAAGTACTTACAATGAAAGTCTGTTCATGTGAAAATATATAATTTATTTAGATTTTTAACAAATTTTAACACTCCCCTGCGGCAAGCCGGGAGTTACTTTTACGACTGAAGACTTCTCTCCTTTCAGAATACCATTTGTTTGTTTTCATTGGGTACCTGAGATTTGTCAAGTGAGAAACATATATAATGCTGAAGCTGATGCCTTGAGCCGTCTGGCTCGATCAAACACTTAATCAACTGGCATTTCTATGAACAGTTGTAATGCACTACACTCGAGGCCATTAAAATCGCTACACCACGAAGATGACGTGCTACAGACGCCTAATTTCACTGACAGCAAGAAGATGCTGTGATATTACAAATGATTAGCTTTTCAGAGCATTCACACAAAATTGGCACCGGTGACGACACCTACAACGTGCTGATATGAGAAAAGTTTCCAACCGATTTCTCAAACACTAACAGCAGTTGACCGGCGTTGCCTGGTGAAACGTTGTTGTGATGCCTCGTGTAAGGAGGAGAAATGCGTACCATCACGTTTCCGACTTTGATAAAGGTCGGATTGCGGCCTATCGCGACTGCGTTTCATCATATCGCGACATTGCTACTCGCGTTGGTCGAGACCCAATGACTGTTAGCAGAATATGGAATCGCTGGGTTCATGAGGGTAATACGGAACGCCGTGCTGGATCCCAACGGCCTCATATCACTAACAGTCGAGATGACAGGCATCTTATCCGCATGGCTGTAACGGATCGTGCAGCCACGTCTCGATCCCTGAGTCAGCAGATGGGGACGTTTGCAGGACAACAACCATCTGCACGAACAGTTCGACGACGTTTGCAGCAGCATGGACTATCAGCTCGGAGACCATGGCTGCGGTTACCCTTCACGCTGCATCGCAGACAGAAGCGCCTGCGATGGTGTACTCAACGACGAACCCGGGTGCACGAATGGTAAAACGTCATTTTTTCAGATGAATTCAGGTTCTGTTTACAGCATCATGATGTCGCATCCGTGTTTGGGTACATCGCGGTGAACGTACATTGGAAGCGTGTATTCGTCAGCGCCATACTGGCGATTCACCCGGCGTGATGGTATGGGGTGCCATTGGTTACACGTCTTGGTCACCTCTTGTTCGCACTGACGGCACTTTGAACAGTGGACGTTATATTTCTGG
Source organism: Schistocerca serialis cubense (assembly GCF_023864345.2). NCBI lineage: Eukaryota > Metazoa > Arthropoda > Insecta > Orthoptera > Acrididae > Schistocerca > Schistocerca serialis. The sequence continues at coordinate 214,258,436 of NC_064647.1, read as the reverse complement.
TGTTTTACGACCCGTGGCTCTACCCTTCATTCGATCCCTGCGAAACCCTACATTTCAGCAGGATAATGCACGACCGCATGTTGCAGATCCTGTACGGGCCTTTCTGGATACAGAAAATGTTCGAATTCTGCCCTGGCCAGCACATTCTCCAGGTCTCTCACCAACTGAAAACGTCTGGTCAATGGTGGCCGGGTAACTGGCTCGTCACAATACGCCAGTCATTACTCTTGATGATCTGTGGTATTGTGTTGAAGCTGCATGGGCAGCTGTACCTGTACACGCCATCCAAGCTCTGTTTGACTCAATGCCCAGGCGTATCAAAGCCGATATTACGGCCAGAGGTGGTTGTTCTGGGTACTGATTTCTCAGGATCTACGCACCCAAATTGCGTGAAAACGTAATCACATGTCAGTTCTAGTATAACATATTTGTCCAATGGATACCCGTTTATCATCTGCATTTCTTCTTGGTGCAGCAATTTTAATGGCCAGTAGTGTAGTTCTTATTTTCTTAGAGGAGCGCAATGTCTTCGTGTACAGTATTCAGTCTGATGCTTGAGCAGTGGGCGTCAATCTTCTTTGCTCAAGAGTCTATACTGATATTGTGGCGCGGCACTTAGCGGCGCATACGTACCGCTCTTGTTATTAATTGGCAATGAAGTCTCAACATACCTGCTATACTAAATGGAGGAGGTCTCCAGCCCCAGGTACTAACCGTTAAAAGTCGCGTATACACTTTTACGTTTCACATTGCCGCAACCCTCACCGAACCCAAAGTTGTGAAGGAGGAAATGGCTCTAGAAGTGTTGTTGTGTGTTAAACTTTGTATTTGAAGATTTTTGGAAAACCGGAATAAAAGAGAATCGAAGCATTTGATATGATGCTACAGACGAATGTTGAAAATTAGGTGGATTGTTAGGGTAAGGAATGAGTAGGTTTCGCGCAGAATCGGAGAGGAAAAGAATATGTGGAAAACATTAATAACTGGAAGGGATAGGATGATAAGACATCTGTTACGACATCAGAGAATAAGTTCCATGCTACTGTAGCGAGCTGCGGAGGGCAAAAACGGTGGAGGAAAGCGTAGACTGGAATCCATTCAGCAAATAATTGAGGACGTAGGTTGCGAGTGCTACTCCGAGATGAAGAGGTTGGCACGGGAGATGAATTCGTGGCGGGGCGCATTAGACCATTTAGAAGACTGATGACGAAAGAAAGAACTGGCGATCCACAGCCTCCAGATGCTTAATAAACGTAAACATGGTCGGTAGTTGGCTGTAAGACGATGTTTATTTAATCGTGCGATTACATAATTTCGACTAAGCGTCATTGTCAAGCACAATATAACTTTCGCATTCCAGTCATTTTCAAATCACTCTTAATTACAAGTAAAAAGTCGAAATTAGCTAAACGCGCGATTGAGCAAACATCACGTTACAGCCTACTACGGACCATGTTTCCGTTTATTATGTTGCTGTGTTGTCTGTGTAATTGATTAGTAATAGTAGTTGTAGATATATCCAAATGCATATGAGACAGGATCACAAATGTTTACTAAATGATTTGATTATCAGTTTTCTTCTGCTTATCGCTCTAAATTACTACAACAGTAATGCAATCGTAGTTAAGGACGAGCATATCTGTAGTGCTCGTTCAGTAATCCATGTTACTTTCGTTTAATATTTATCCCTTAGCAACTGACCGGTTCGAGGAACACACGTCTGAGAAGTGTGAGGATTTGAAGACAAACAGTGATTCCCCTTCTCACATCTTATAACAGTGGCCGCGCTATTGACCTATCTGCCCATGAGGTAAAAAAAAAAAAAATGGCTCTAAGCCCTGTGGGACTTAACATCTGAGGTCATCAGTCCCTTAGAACTACTTAAACCTAACTAACCTAAGGACATCACACACATTCATGCCCGAGGCTGGATTCGAACCTGAGACCGTAGCAGCAGCGCGGTTCCGGAATGAAGGGCCTAGAACCGCTCCGTCACAGCGGCCGGCTCCCCTGAGGTAAGCGACTAACTTTGTTAGTTCTCGACAGAGATCACCAACGTCAGTTCAAATTAAGCACATCTTACAATTTTACTCACTCTATAGTTTTCTGTCTTCCTCAGCAAGAGAACTACACTCTTAACGATAGCTGACGTCTTTATATTTCGCGCTTAGTTGCTGGACCCACATTAATGTAAAATACGGCTGAGGACCGCAGTCTGCACGAAAACTTGGTTCCCACTGCAGGCTGAAGTATTACGCAGAGCGCTGCGACGCACTTTACTGGAGTCAATAATACAGTACTGGCCATTAAAATTGCTACACCAAGAAGAAATGCAAATGATAAACGGGTATTCATTGGACAAATATATTATACTAGAACTGACATGTACGTATTCACGCAATTAGGGTGCGTAGATCCTGAGAAATCAGTACCCAGAACAACGACCTCTGGCCGTAATAACGGCCTTGATACGCCTGGGCATTGAGTCAAACAGAGCTTGGATGGCGTGTACAGATACAGCTGCCCATGCAGCTTCAACACGATACCACAGTTCATCAAGAGTAATGACTGGCTTATTGTGACGAGCCAGTTGCTCGGCCACCATTGACCAGACGTTTTCAATAGGTGAGAGATCTGGAGAATGTGCTGTCCAGGGCAGCAGTTGAACATTTTCGATATCCAGAAAGGCCCGTACAGTACCTCCAACATGCGGTCGTGCATTATCCTCTTGAAATGTAGGTTTTCGCAGGGATCGAATGAAGGATACAGCCAAGGGTCATAACACATCTGAAATGTAACGTCGACTATTCAAAGTGCCGTCAATGCGAACAAGAGCCGACCGAGACGTGTAAACAATGGCACCCCATACCATCACGCCGGGTGATACGCCAGTATGGCGATGACGAATACACGCATCCAATGTGCGTTCACCGCGATGTCGCCAAACACGGATGCGACATCATGATGCTGTAAACAGAACCTGGATTCATCCGAAAAAATGACTTTTTGCTATTCGTGCACCCATGTTCGTCGTTGAGTACACCATCGCAGGCTCTCCTGTCTGTGATGCAGCGTGAAGGGTAACCGCAGCCATGGTCTCCGAGCTGATAGCCCATGCTGCTGCAAACGTCGTCGGACTGTTCGTGCAGATGGTTCTGGTCTTGCAAACGTCCCCATCTGTTGACTCAGGGATCGAGACGTGGCTGCACGATCAGTTACAGCCATGCGGATAAGATGTTGTCATCTCGACTGCTAGTGATACGAGGCCGTTGGGATCTAGCACGGCGTTTCGTATTTTCCTGAACCCACCGATTCCATACTCCGTTAACAGTCATTGGATCTGAAACAACGCGAGCAGCGATGTCGCGATACGATAAACCACAATCGCGATAGGCTACAATCCTACCTTTATCAAAGTCGGAAACGGAATGGTAGGCATTTCTCTTCCTTACACGAGGCATCACAACAACGTTTCTCCAGGCAACGCCGATCAACTGCTGTTTGTGTATGAGAAATGGGTTGGAAACTTTCCTCATGTCAGCACGTTGTAAGTGTCGCCACCGGTGCCAACCTTGTGCCAACCTTGCTCTGAAAAGCTAATCATTTGCATATCACAGCAGCTTCTTCCAGTCGGTTAAATTTCGCGTCTGTAGCACGCCATCTTCGTGGTGTAGCAATTTTAGTAGCCAGTAGTGTATATGGTTACCCGCTAAGGATCTCGCCTTGGAGAATCCGCATGTAACGTTCATATCCGGTGCTGCCCCCTGTCACGACAAATGGGGAAGCAATTTGCCAGTACTAATTGAATTTAAAGCTGGGCAGAATCAAGGGATTTGCAAGTGATTCACGTTTCTCTAGCGCGTACCGCTGTAATTTGAAATTGTGCGACTTACTCCCTAGTTTACGATTAAGTACTGAAGAACGACAGAGATACCCTGAATTATCTGCTTCTCGCACAGGCAATTACCAGCACTAAGTAGACGCAAGTATCGGAAGAAAATGTGTTGTTGTTACTGTTGTTGTGAATTTCAATCCGGAAACAATTTTCAAGCAGGTTTCCAAGCCCGTGTATCGTGATCAAGACTCTTGATTTCTGTACAACTACTGCAAGTTACTTTCATCTGAATCTGCATGCTTAGTAAAGCCTTCGTCATCCTCTAAAACTTTCAACCGCCACACCCCCGTACAGTACCAAACAAGATGGTTCAAGTTGTGTCCTATCAACCTATACATACTGCAAAATGAATTATTCAGAATACGTCCTATCAACCTATACAATTTTTTACATGAATGTCTCGTTAAACTCTTTTCGCCGCAGTTCTATTCAGTATTTCACTAGCTATACGAATGTAATCTACCTACCATTCAAAAGTTTACATTCTCCGTTTGTGTTTATCGTTTACGTTTGTCCTCCAAACACTTTTTGCGACCGCAGGCATTTGCCCGCAAGGGACAGTCATCATTAGAAAATAAAATTGTACAGCAGCCATAATCCGCGTGTAACTTTCTTTTTCTTTTCTATTTTAGCTAGTCCATGTCCTCCTTCCTCTCAGCCCCTCATTCCCCATCTCTCTGACTGTCTCTTCTTGCCCCTCTCTCTACCTACACTCCCCTACCCTCCTTCTACTCATCCCCTCCCTCTTTACCCACCACTCCTTCCCCATCTCTCTATTCTTACCCATGTCCATCACCTCCACCCCTCCTTCTCTCTGTCCATCTCCTCCTGCCCCTCCCTAATTCTATCTCCATTACCTCTTTCTTTCTCACTCCCCTCCTCCCCATTCTCTGTCAAAGTGCTATCCATCTGCCACTTGCCCACCAGTCCATCTCCTTCTGCAGCGCGGAGTGGCCGCGCGGTTAGAGGTGCCATGTTACGGACTGCGTGACCACTCCCGCAGGAGGTTCGAGTCCTCCCTCTGAGTGGGTGCGTGTGTTGTTCTTGGCATAAGTTAGTTTAAATTAGCTTAAGTAGTGTGTAAGTCTAGGGACCGATGACCTCAGCATTTTGGTCCCCTATGAATTCACACATATTTGAAAATTTGAACATTTCATCTCCTTCTCCCTCCTCTAATTGAATTTCTCTTCCCCCTCTCTTTCTTAGTCTTCTCTTCCTCTCTCTCTATCCATCTCCAACCATCTTCTCCTCCAATTCTCCCTGTTCTTCTCCTCGCATTTTCTGGCCATCTCGTCCTCTCCCCTCTGTCTGTCTCCTCCACTGTCCTTTCTCCATCAGTTTCGTCGTCCCCTGGTCAGCTTCTCCACCCCATTTGCCTATCTCTTCCTCCCCTGTTTCTGTCCTCCTCCTATCTGTGCATATCTCCTCTGTAAAAATCCTCGTCCACCCTTCCCTCTCCATGTTATCACACTGACCGCAACGGGTGGCGGGGGTTCTTATCCCAACAGTATCTCTTTCTAGATTGTAACTAATACATAATGAAATTTGACTGAAACCAAATACATTGGTAAACCTGCCTAATATCGTGTAGGGCCCCAGCGAGCATACAGAAGTGCCACAACATGAAGTGGCATGGACTCAACTAATGTCTAAAATATTGCTGGAGGGAACTGACACCATTCATCCTGCAGGGCTGTCCATAAATCCGTAAGAGTACGAAGAGGTGGAGATCTCTTCTGAACAGCACGTTGCAAGGCATCCCAGGTCTGGAGAGTGTGGAGGCCAGCGGAAGTTTTTAAACTCATAAGAGTGTTCCTGCAGTCACTCTGTAGTAATTCTGGACGCGTGGCCTGTTGCATTGACTTGCTGGAATTGCTTAAGTCCGTCGGAATACACAATGGACTTGAATGGATACAGGTGATCAGACAGCATGCTTATGTACGTGTCACCTGTCAGAGTTGTACCTAGACGTCTCAGAGGTTCCATATCATTCCAACTGCACACGCCCCACACCATTACACTGTCTCCACCAGCTTGAACAGTCCCCTGCTGACATGCAGGGTCCATAGACTCATGGGATTGTCTCCATAATCTTACACGTCCATCCGGGCGATGCAATTTGAAACGAGACTCGTCCGACCGGGCAACATGTTTCCAGTGTTCAACAGTCCAATTTCGGTGTTGAGGAGCCCAGGTGAAGCGGAAAGCTTTGTGTCGTGCAGTCATCAAGGGTACACGATTGGGCCTTCTGCTCCAAAAGCCCATATCGACGATATTTCGTTGAATGGTTAGCATGCTGTCACTTGTTGATGGCCCAGAATCGAAATGTGGACCAATTTGCGGAAGAGTTGCACCTCTGTTACGCTGAACGATTCTCTTCAGTCGTCGTTGTTCCCGTTCTTGCAGGATCTTTTCCGGTCGAAGCGATGTCGGAGATATGACATTTTACCCGATTCCTGATATTCACGGTTCACAAGTGAAATTGTCGTATGTGAATCCCCGTGCGCCGATTATAAAACCACGTTCAAATTCACTTAAATCTTGATAGCCTGCTACTGTAGCAGCAGTAACTGATCTAACAACTGCGCCAGACACTTATTGTCTTAGATAGGCGCTTTCGACCGCAGGGCCGTATTCTGATTATTTTCATATCTTTGGTTTTGATTACGCATGCTAATACTAGTTTCTTTGGCGCTTGAGTGTATATTTTACGCATATTTAATATATTCCGGGTGTATGTAACACATTTCACATGTAGGTCTATCGAATTTCGTCCCGGTGCTTCATTTTCACGCAACTCAAAGTTAGCAAAATCAATATTTGCGAATAAAGCTACGTGGGAGCGATGGTGAGCTACGTTCCGTTACAACTACGAGTTAAGCAGGAAGTGAGCTGTCTGTTAACTGGTTTAGATATCCCGAAACTGTATTGGAATCCATATCAGGGCCGAGTTTTCTAACGGTTTAATTTTGGTGAAATGAGAAATAAATAGGCGATCTGCGAGTCGGGGACGATGCTCGGCCCGCCACCCATGGTAGTTTCTGGAAATCTGCGGTCTTATTATTAAAGTAACTTGAGTGGCCTTGTTCCGTTCTCCTTTTGGACCAGTGATGGTGTATTTATAACGTCTCCTGACTGCGAGACAGCATAGCGTCGGCGCGAGATACCTTGGAGCAGTCGTGTCAGGAAAACCAGAACTCAGAGCATCGCAGACATTCATAAGCGCCTGCAGAATGTAAGTGTACAGAGACCTGGCAGTGAACAAAAGCACGTTGACTCGTTGGGCGAGTCGTCTTTCTTCATCGGAACAAGGACTGTTCTTCCTCATTCGCCCTACAGTCCGGATCTCGCAACTTCCTACTTCCAACCAGATATTCATAGGCGCCTGCAGAATCTACGTGTACAGAGATCTGGTACTAAACAAAAGCACGTTGAATCGATGGGCGAGTCGTCTTTCATCATCGGAACTAGGACTGTTCTTCCTCATTCACCTTACAATCCAGGTCTCGCACTTTCCGACTTCCTTCTGTTTGGCCCACTGAAGGATGTACTTCGCGGGAAGACCTATGTGGATGATGGGGAGGCTACTGACACAGCAAGAAGTCGGTTCCGACTTCCACTAATTGAATGGTACTATGTGTTACAATATAGATTCTTCCAGTAAGGTGCCATAAGGCCGTCACATTAAAAGGATATTATGTGGAAGAATAGAGCTCTTTTTGCCAGAAGAATGGGGAATAATAGGGCGTATTAGAATCCTGACTAATACAGCCCGCTCTCAGGGGAAAAAAGGGGTTGCATTACTTACTGAACACCACTCGTACATTTAAGCTGTTAATCGTAACGACAGTGTCAGAACTTTACGTAGTTGGCACATAAAAAGTGTTTGATCTAACGGTTATAATTTAACTAAATATACTTTGAAGACAATACGGATAAAGATTTAACAATTCTGTTATATGGACGCTGCGAACTCGCATTATTAAACATAGTGCTTGTCTTTGGAAGCGGTAACATCCGTCAAGTATCTGGGTGTGACTACTCGAAATGATCAAGTGGAATGATCAGATTACTCAAGTAACGGGCAAGGCGAACTCTAGATTGCGGTTTATTGGTAGAATCCTGAAGCGATACAGTTCTTCAACAAAGGAAACTGCTTACAATACTTTAGTTCCTCCAGTCTTAGGGTACTGTTCGCCTGTATGGGACCCTTACCGGTTGGGTCTGGTTCAAGAGATTGAGAGGGTCCAAAGAAGAGGTGCAAGATTTGTGACTGATACATTTAGCCATCGCGAGCGCGTTACGGATCTCATAGAAAGTTTGAAGTGGGACACACTTGCAGATAGACGACGCGCTACACGGAAGGGGCTGCTCACTAAATTCCGAAATCCGATCTTCGCTGAGGATGTAGAGCATATATTATTACCACCAACTTTCAAATCGTTCACTGATCACCATTCAAATATAAGGGAAATTAGAGCTCTTACTGAGGTGTTCAGACTGTCGTTTTTCCCTCGCGCGATCCGCGAGTGGAACAGAGGGGGGAATATGCCTTTAGCGCGAACTGTGCCCTCCACCACACACCGCTTGGTGGCAAGCGGACTTTATATGTAGATGTAGATGTAGAAACATTAGAGGATTTCATAACCAGTTAACAACAACTTCAAGTCGAAACTGTTTACAGCTGCGTTATTTCAATCCTTGTTACCACACATTCCTCAGTGCTGACATTGATTGTATTCCAAACAGGGATCATGTACTTGTTTGTTGGCAGCAGTGCTTAATAAATAAACTTTCCCACCAAGAACAGTCTAAATTTTAACAAATCTAAATTTCTAGCAGTAATAAACCAATACGCATCAAATTTACTAGTTTTCTGAAAGGTGTTGTCGTGTAACAAAATTGTACTGCCTACCCACATAGCAGTTTAAAACTCAGAGTTCTTTACTGTTACAGCATCTTTTGCTACATAATATTTGTAGATGTTTTGTCTGTTATCTGTCTTGCTTATAAGTATTGTAATTTATTTTGTGTATGATTAAAGTGTGATATAAGTCAATCTTTCTTAGTGATAGGCGCTCTGTGCCAGTTAATGTAAGAGACATGTTAGTTCAGGACAGAAACAGACTGTCCAGGGGTTGCATTAAATCGACGGGTGTGTGGCGCTTTAATCGCAACAGTTTATGAGGTATTTTGGTGAATTTGTTGCTACAAAACTATTACGTGTAACGTACATTAAGCCAGTTTCAAATTTTAAGAGGTAACTGGCAAGGTGGAAGTACAGTAGTAGAAAATCGCAATCAAAGCAAAGAAGAAGGAGTTACAATCGTTTTAGCCCTCTCACACTGGCATCGATAATTCCACAGTACTGTTGTCACAGATTCGGATTGTTAATATCAGATGATACGTTTCGCCGTCTTGTGGTCTCTGCCTAATCTGATACACTCCAAGTCAAAGCTGCACCTAACGGAAAAAGAATAAGACTGACAGCTGTAAAACCCTTATAACAAACCACGAATTTCTATCTCTAATAGAGTACAAGATACGAGATTTTGAAATGACCGCGGGGCTTCGTGGATGCCCAGTATTATGTCATGCTAGTAGTGAATGGGGCACTCAGGCGTTATTTCGCCGTGATGCGAAAGCCTACGGAGTAACGATAGCGTCATAAAATGACGTGTGATCCAAAGCAGAAAATTGATTTCCGGCTATTCGATAATGCTGTCGTGTGTTCGCAAACAATATCCGTTAGTGCGACAATGCTGTAACGATAATGGAATTCGGGCCATAATTAATGTGAACCCGTTACTGAAAACGCTGCGCTTAGGCCAGCCGCGTAATTCAGCCTAGGCTTAAGGGTGAACGATGCGGATTAGTGTACAGGCCTGCGAGTCTTGTGGTTCAGCAGCGACGCGGCTCACATTGACGCTTGGACAGGCAGCCAGTAAAAAATCACCCAAGAACTGCACAGAGGAAGTGATTCCTTTTCCTGAGGATGAAACTTTCAGTACCTTGTCGTTCGAAAATATGTAACTTTATACAATTTCTAACACTTATCTCTGGCCAAAACTGTTAATTTCACTGATGCGTCAAAGAAACTGGTATAATAATACGTACTCAAATACAGAGACACGTAAACAGGTAGAATACGGCGCTGCGGTCGGCAACGCCTATATAAGACAACAAGTGTCTGTCGCAGTTGTTGGATCCGTTACTGCTGCTACAATGGCAACTTAACAAAATTCAAGTGAGTTTGAACTTGGTGTTATAGTCGGCGCACGACCGATAGGACATAACATCTCTGAGGTAGTGATGAAGTGGGGATTTTCCCGTACGACCATTTCACGAGTGTACTGTGAATAGGAATACGGTAAAAATGCATACTAAGGATAATTTTATAGGCCAAGGCCTATAAAATTTCGAACTTGTACTTGCTGACCGGCGACTGGCTGTGGCCACCTGGAAGTCGCAAATTTACACTCGCAAGAAAAGTGCTCGCAAAAGAGTCGTTGCACAAAAAGCGGCTGCCAATAAGTGCTCGCAAGAAAGCGGCTGCCAAAAATTCATCGCAGAAAAAGACGCCACCAAAAAGTCGTTGCAGAAAAAGGGACAGCCAAAAGTGGTCGCCAAAAAGCGGCCGCTTTAAAGTGCTATCTCTCTTTTGGTCGAAATGTTGAGGGTTTGTCCTGAACCGACGCCCCTACATTTCGCAGAAAACGGAAACCGCCAAAAAGTGGTTACCATATTTTGCCAAAAAGATACGGGTTCAGGGCAGCGTCAACTTTTGCACAACATTTTGGCGGTTTTGTCCTATACCGACCCCTATACTACTAGCAGCTACCGTGGTAGATTTAAGTGGCGTTTGTTTAAGATTACCGCAACTATGTCACATTTAATAGCATAAGGAAAACAATAAATCGGCAAGGCGTCAAAAGTTAGGGTGTTTACAGCTCCTGGAGTCTTCGACAGCAGCCGTCACTGGTGCTAATAGTTATTGACAAATTGCCAAAACAAGTGATGACAGTTCCTCACTACTGCCATTCATGGCCCAAAATTGTCAAGGAAGTGGGTCATTTCTCATGAATCGCGGGCCACAGGTCTCAGGATCTAATAACCCGACTGACAAAATGCACTTTAAACGGTCGCGGAGGACAGAAATCGCCGAGTTCCTGCACCATCAGTGCTCCGTAACTTTGCGCGGTTTGACAGCGCTGCGACGTCTCTCGCCATCTGCTTCGTGTCTGAATATTCCCACAGCGACGGAGCGAGCTCCTTGCTACTCGGCGGATGTCAGCCGACGCTAAGCCCGTGAAAGTTTCCGCGGGCTTAAAATCACGGCAGACACAGCGAAATTCTCCACTGTGATTCCACAGCTGCGAGTACTACAACTCGGAAACAGCGATAAAAAATTAATATATTAATATAAAATGGAGACGGTATATAAAGCTTCGAAGGACAACATACAAAAAAAATCTCGATTAATACTAAAATTAGACACTACGAAATAGTTACAAAACTGCACCTGCTCTCTGCAGCAAAGTGCATTACCTTACTGGGACATATGTGACCCGTGACAGGTTATCAGAGAAGCAGTGGAAATTTTCTATGAGCCATATGTAGAATAGCCGTGTGCAAAAACTGTTTCACAACGTGAAAACACCGATAAGACTCTCACGAGAGAAGTATATACTGACAAAAAGGTTACCAGTATAATAATATGACTACAGTCTATCGAAGTTCAGATACTTGTAATCAAAAATAAGATCAAGTGGTTTTTCAGAAAACGTATATCATAAATGAAATTGCAGGGTGAGTATTCGTTTCATTACCACTAGGATATACACTCCTGGAAATTGAAATAAGAACACCGTGAATTCATTGTCCCAGGAAGGGGAAACTTTATTGACACATTCCTGGGGTCAGATACATCACATGATCACACTGACAGAACCACAGGCACATAGACACAGGCAACAGAGCATGCACAATGTCGGCACTAGTACAGTGTATATCCACCTTTCGCAGCAATGCAGGCTGCTATTCTCCCATGGAGACGATCGTAGAGATGCTGGATGTAGTCCTGTGGAACGGCTTGCCATGCCATTTCCACCTGGCGCCTCAGTTGGACCAGCGTTCGTGCTGGACGTGCAGACCGCGTGAGACGACGTTTCATCCAGTCCCAAACATGCTCAATGGGGGACAGATCCGGAGATCTTGCTGGCCAGGGTAGTTGACTTACACCTTCTAGAGCACGTTGGGTGGCACGGGATACATGCGGACGTGCATTGTCCTGTTGGAACAGCAAGTTCCCTTGCCGGTCTAGGAATGGTAGAACGATGGGTTCGACGACGGTTTGGATGTACCGTGCACTATTCAGTGTCCCCTCGACGATCACCAGTGGTGTACGGCCAGTGTAGGAGATCGCTCCCCACACCATGATGCCGGGTGTTGGCCCTGTGTGCCTCGGTCGTATGCAGTCCTGATTGTGGGGCTCACCTGCACGGCGCCAAACACGCATACGACCATCATTGGCACCAAGGCAGAAGCGACTCTCATCGCTGAAGACGACACGTCTCCATTCGTCCCTCCATTCACGCCTGTCGCGACACCACTGGAGGCGGGCTGCACGATGTTGGGGCGTGAGCGGAAGACGGCCTAACGGTGTGCGGGACCGTAGCCCAGCTTCATGGAGACGGTTGCGAATGGTCCTCGCCGATACCCCAGGAGCAACAGTGTCCCTAATTTGCTGGGAAGTGGCGGTGCAGTCCCCTACGGCACTGCGTAGGATCCTACGGTCTTGGCGTGCATCCGTGTGTCGCTGCGGTCCGGTCCCAGGTCGACGGGCACATGCACCTTCCGCCGACCACTGGCGACAACATCGATGTACTGTGGAGACCTCACGCCCCACGTGTTGAGCAATTCGGCGGTACGTCCACCCGGCCTCCCGCATGCCCACTATACGCCCTCGCTCAAAGTCCGTCAACTGCACATACGGTTCACGTCCACGCTGTCGCGGCATGCTACCAGTGTTAAAGACTGCGATGGAGCTCCGTATGCCACGGCAAACTGGCTGACACTGACGGCGGCGGTGCACAAATGCTGCGCAGCTAGCGCCATTCGACGGCCAACACCGCGGTTCCTGGTGTGTCCGCTGTGCCGTGCGTGTGATCATTGCTTGTACAGCCCTCTCGCAGTGTCCGGAGCAAGTATGGTGGGTCTGACACACCGGTGTCAATGTGTTCTTTTTTCCATTTCCAGGAGTGTATAAGTCATTTAGAATACTGTGCACTGTGCGATCCACATCAAGTGGGACTGACGGATGACATCGAAAAAGTTAAAAGAAGGGCAGTTCGTTTTGTATTATCGCGAAATAGGGGATATAGTGGCACAGACATGATACATGAATTGGAGTGGCAATCACTAAATCAGAGGCGTTTCTCCTTGCTACGGGTCTTCTCATGAAATTTAAATCACCAATTTTTTCCTTCGATTGCGAAAACATTATGTTGGCACCCCCATAGAGAGGGAGAAATGATCATAACGATAAAATAATATAAATCAGGACTCGCACAGGAAAATTTAAGTGCTCGTTTTTTTCCCGCGCCGTTCGAGTGTTGAACGGCAGAGAGGCAACTAGAACATGGTTCATTGAACCCTGTGCCAGGCCCTTTATTGCAGAATTATCACGTAGATGTATATGTAGACTAGTGGAACCAGTATGCCCCACACTTCCCCGTGACACCAAACGAAGCGCAGCAAATTTTTTTTCCGCACACTGTTATTTCTAACGACGACATTAATTTAAAAAAGAGATTAATTTCTTCCACTCCGAAGGTACTTGGGAGTGAAAGTGTTAAAGTGGAACAGTAAAACTAGAGAAAAATAAATTTTGGAACTTGCCATAGACGGAAATGAGAACAAAAAAAGTAAGAAGAAAGAACAAAATTTGCGGTGATTCTACACCCCAAATACGTTCATATTCATTGCGGTTGCAGCTACACGATGTCTTCACAGAAAAGTTAAGGAGTGCACTGGTTGTCAGCAGTGTCAATGATTATCAAGAATGTTGTCCTGTTGCTCGTCGCACTGCAATCTGTCATTTTCGATCCCCAGATGTGAGTGAATGTACGCCCCAAGGAAGGGGTGGTTTCATTGACGCTCTTTATGCCACCTCCTCCGGCTTTTTCGTGTCGATAGTGAGTGGGGGTTTTTGCTCTGGAATGTGCTCTTCGGCTGCCCATAAGAAAACCGCGTGATTTCAACACTGCGCGTCGCTGTTGTGACTTCCTCCCTGAGGCGTCAAAAGAACGGGAGATGTTATACCGGAGCCAAGGTATCCCCTGACGTCCGGCAACCCATATTACACCACAGAGGACGACGTTGTGTAAGCCCAAGGCGTACCAAAAGCACCATGGTGAATACCGACTATTTATATGCAAGATAATGGAAACAGACATTCCGAGAACTACTTCTTGCCGGGGGAGCTCGAGCCACGGCCTGAAAAAAGTATCACTACGCCAAAACCTGATTGGCTGGAGACAGCTATTTAGGGGCTGGAACCAGCCCTGAAGTTCAGTTCACGCCGGATGCCGACCTCGTCTACTGCGACCGTAGAAGATTACGTCCTCGTCTCTGAATTGGACTGTTACTAGTGTGTGTGTGTGTGCGTGTGTGTGTGTGTGTGTGTGTGTGTGTGTGTGTGTGTGTGTGCGTGTGTGTGTGTGTTACCATGAACCCTTGTGGAATATTAGAAGTGAAGTTTAGTTTGCCTAAATTAAGAGACTTTTACTGGCATCGATATTTTTACCTTTCGTTTGTTGTTCTGTCATCGACCTTGTGAATTTACTTCAATAAAAGTTGTGTTTGTGAAAAATTGCGAATTGTCAGTCACAACAGGAGAAATGCCGGTAAGAGAGGGTCTAACGATCTCCCACTCATGTGAAACGTTCACGATGGTGTTTGGCAGAATTGTGGTGCAGTTTCGTGCTAAAGTGACGTCATCAACAAACCTTACAACTCACATCAGCTTTTCAGCTCTAGTTGTTTATTCGCATGTGTCGACATTCTGCTGTTCGAAGCGTCTCCTCGCCCGAGGACGACATCGCAGTGCGCAGTGCTTCACAATTACAGACAAAGGTTGTGACCACCTTCGGGCCAAATTTTGAACTTCTGCGTCGGAATGGAGAATAACGGTGGATTTCAAAAGAGTGGCCCTTTAATTCTCTTGCGAGTTGTATTTTGCCCAACCAATACAAAGAAAATACCGCCACATATAGATTCAAGGAGCTGATTGAATCACGTGTTTTGATACCATTGAAATAAATGAATGGAAAGGCACCTCAAACAGTCACTAGATCGGCAGTCACTACTCGATGAAACGAATGTACACATTTCTGATGGTCGCTCAGGAGATGCTGATAATACATCGTTTTCAAATAAACCGTTCGATATCATTCTTATTCTGACGATGTTTCCTTGAATTTGCATACTTCATGTCCTAAAAGGGAGTTTTCTGGATTATTATGCTCTTTGGCTGCATTCGTTTATTATTTCCTTTATCTTTTCATATTTTCTGTTACTTTTTGGGCCGGCCGAAGTAGCCGTGCGGTTCTAGGCGCTGCAGTCTGGAACCGCGGGACCGCTACGGTCGCAGGTTCCAATCCTGCCTCGGGCATGGATGTGTGTGATGTTCTTAGGTTAGTTAGGTTTAACAAGTTCTAAGTTCTAGGGGGCTAATGACCTCAGCAGTTGAGTCCCATAGTGCTCAGAGCCATTTGAACCATTTGTTACTTTTTGGGCCATAATCGAGTATATTTCGCTTTATCTGCGGAAACGATAATTACCCTATGAAATCAGTCTTGTTTGCTTTTTAAGTTACCAGCAGATAATCCGAAACACACAAATTACCAAAAATCAATTATAGAAATTATATCCAGAATGGCTAAGCCATGTCCCCGCAATATCCTTTCTTTCAGGAGTGCTAGTTCTGCCGGGTTCGCAGGAGATCTTCTGTAAAGTTTGCAAGGTAGGAGACGAGATACTGGCAGAAGTAAAGCTGTGAGGAAGGGGCGTGAGTCGTGCTTGGGTAGCTCAGTTGGTAGAGCACTTGCCCGCGAAAGCCAAAGGTCCCGAGTTCGAGTCTCGGTACGGCACACAGTTTTAATCCGCCAGGAAGTTTCATAGAAATTATAATTAACATTACGGAACCATTTATTCTCTACAAAATATATTTGTGTTCGGAATAACATTTCTAAATGAAGTGTATGTCCAGCTATTCAGAGATGGTTGCGGGACTTGGCTGTTAGGTATGTCAAATCAAACACCTTTCAGCCGTGTAATTTCCATGCGGTTATTTTATTTGGCTACCAGTTTCGGCGATTTACTACGCCCTCTTCAGGCCCCCAAACCGACGTGTAGGAAGATTCCAACCTGGGTTCCGGTTAAAATAGGGGCCAGAACTCAAATACTGCTATCTGTAGATTTCTACTTGATACAGGAAATGATGGTTGAAGTGATCGCTGTATCAAGCAGAAGTCTACGGATACCACTATTTGAATGTTGGCCACTAATCTGACCGGAACCGAGGTTGGAACCTTCCTACACGTTGGTCAGGGACCTGAAGATCACGTAGCAGATCGCGGAAACTGGTAGCCGAATAAAATAACAGTTTGAAAATTAGACGGCTGTTTTATTTGGCATCCTTTCTGTATAAAGGTTATCACAGACTTTCTTCAATGTTATCAGAAAAACTCATTGTATTGTTTTAAGGTAATATCTTTGTTAAGCGTGTGAGGTTTTGGAAGAGGTCGGATTTAGGAAGCAAAGTTTGAGACTTGCCTCCATGTTTAACTACGGAATAGCTGTTACACGAAATTCGACTATAAGCAAATACGTTTATATTTAGGAATTGTTCTGCAACCGATTATGGTGAAATTCACAAAACGTCGATACTAAAACAATGTTTATTTCAAGAGTATACCATTTTATCCAGTCACATTTTTACGTAATAGAACAAAATCTAATTATTGATAGAGCTGATTCCAGGAATTCATTACGACGAATTATCGCTAACAGATTTATGTTCTATTCTGAAAAATTAGTATATTTACTTACTTCTGTTTATTGCAAGAAACAACAAAGGCGCTGCCTATCTACAGCTCCGGTACCCGAATTGCAATAATATACATTTCTACGTTTGCTCATGCCGACAGAAATATGCACAAACTAATTTTGTGTTCAGTTAATTATCTTTGTGTTCATTGGACAGAGAGAGCGGGTTGCTTAGATCGATTGACCAGAGAAAATCACACACAGTGGTTATTGTAACACACGGGAAATTGCCGTGAAGCTATAGATGCAGCGAAGTGTGAACAGAGCGAAATGCGATGGAATATAGTGTTCGCAGAACACTTGTTTGATGGACCTCTATTACTTCCGGGATGCCTCATGGTGACATTTCCGTTGTGCGTTACTGCTGCTAAAATTTTAGTTTCATTTCTTTCTTCAGCTTCTCTTATCTACCCTTGGCGTACTCTGTTATCCACATTTCCAGTTTGTAGAACTGTGCATAGACAGATAATGAGTGCTTGGAACGATCTGGATACTCTTCAGCATAGAACCGCACTTCTGGTCTATTAGTCTCCCAAAACGATGTCCACTTTTTCGAGTGTCATGTACACTGTAAATATCTCAGTACAGTTACCAGCAAGTATCCGCTCCTACAACAGAAGAACACAGACTGATGGGCTTCAACACGAAACATGCCAGAGTTACATGTCCACTTATATGCTATAACTGTGCCGACGTTTGAAGAATCTCTTCTTCTTACGGCGGGACAGTACTTTGCGGCGTTGTTATCTTCATACTATTTGGTCAAGTCCCATAAACAGTATGTTGTTTAATTTGTCTCAGAATCTTCTTTCACATGCCACAGAAAAATTGTATCAGATCCTCAATATACACTCCTGGAAATTGAAATAAGAACATCGTGAATTCATTGACCCAGGAAGGGGAAACTTTATTGACACATTCCTGGGGTCAGATACATCACATGATCACACTGACAGAACCACAGGCACATAGACACAGGCAACAGAGCATGCACAATGTCGGCACTAGTACAGTGTACATCGGCCTTTCACAGCAATGCAGGCTGCTATTCTCCCATGGAGACGATCGTAGAGATGCTAGATGTAGTCCTGTGGAACGGCTTGCCATGCCATTTCCACCTGGCGCCTCAGTTGGACCAGCGTTCGTGCTGGACGTGCAGACCGCGTGAGACGACGCTTCATCCAGTCCCAAACATGCTCAATGGGGGACAGATCCGGAGATCTTGCTGGCCAGGGTAGTTGACTTACACCTTCTAGAGCACGTTGGGTGGCGCGGGATACATGCGGACGTGCATTGTCCTGTTGGAACAGCAAGTTCCCTTGCCGGTCTAGGAATGGTAGAACGATGGGTTCGATGACGGTTTGGATGTACCGTGCACTATTCAGTGTCCCCTCGACGATCACCAGTGGTGTACGGACAGTGTAGGACATCGCTCCCCACACCATGATGCCGGGTGTTGGCCCTGTGTGCCTCGGTCGTATGCAGTCCTGATTGTGGGGCTCACCTGCACGGCGCCAAACACGCATACGACCATCATTGGCACCAAGGCAGAAGCGACTCTCATCGCTGAAGACGACACGTCTCCATTCGTCCCTCCATTCACGCCTGTCGCGACACCACTGGGGGCGGGCTGCACGATGTTGGGGCGTGAGCGGAAGACGGCCTAACGGTGTGCGGGACCGTAGCCCAGCTTCATGGAGACGGTTGCGAATGGTCCTCGCCGATACCCCAGGAGCAACAGTGTCCCTAATTTGCTAGGAAGTGGCGGTGCGGTCTCCTACGGCACTGCGTAGGATCCTACGGTCTTGGCGTGCATCCGTGCGTCGCTGCGGTCCGGTCCCAGGTCGACGGCCACGTGCACCTTCCGCCGACCACGTCCACCCGGCCTCCCGCATGCCCAGTATACGCCCTCGCTCAAAGTCCGTCAACTGCACATACGCTTCACGTCCACGCTGTCGCGACATGCTACCAGTGTTAAAGACTGCGATGGAGCTCCGTATGCCACGGCAAACTGGCTGACACTGACGGCGGCGGTGCACAAATGCTGCGCAGCTAGCGCCATTCGACGGCCAACACCGCGGTTCCTGGTGTGTCCGCTGTGCCGTGCGTGTGATCATTGCTTGTACAGCCCTCTCGCAGTGTCCGGAGCAAGTATGGTGGGTCTGACACACCGGTGTCAATGTGTTCTTTTTTCCATTTCCAGTAGTGTATTTATTGATTCCGAGGATATTTCGGGTGGTCTGTCCTAGACGCCTCGCCATATATACGGGCGGTAAATATGGCACTACTTACACTATGTAATCAGAAGTATCCACAAATACATACGTTTTACATATTAGGTGCATTGTGCTGCCACCTACTACCAGGTACTCCATATCAGCGACCGCAGTAGTCATTGGACATCGTCAGAGAGCATAATGGGGCGCTCCACAGAACTCAGGCACTTCGAACGTGGTCAGGTGATTCGGTGTCACTTGTGTCATACGTCTGTACGCAAAATTTCCGCACTCCTAAACATCCCTAGGTCCACTGTTTCCAATGTGATAGTGAAGTGGAAACGTGAAAGGACACGTACAGCACAAAAGCGTGCAGGCCGACCTCGTATGTTGATTGACAGAGACCGCAGACAGTTCAAGAGGGTCGTAATGTGTAACAGGCAGACATCTATAAAGACTTTCACACAGGAATTCCAAACTGCATCAGGATCCACGGCAAGTACTGTGACAGTTAGACGGGACGTGTGAATACTTGGATTTCATCGTCGAGTGGCTGCTCGTAAGCCACACATCACGACGGTATTTGCCAAGCGACGCTTCGCTTGGTGTAAGGAGCGCTAACATTGGACGATTGAACAGTAGAAAAACGTTGCTTGGAGTGATGAATGACGGTACACATTATGGCTAACCGATGGCAGGGTGTGGGTATGGCGAATGCCCGGTGGACGTCGTCTGCCAGCGTGTGTAATGCCAACAGTGAAATTCAGAGGTGATGGTATTATGGTGTGGTCGTGTTTTTGATGAAGGGAGCTTGCACCCTTTATTGCTTTGCGTGGCACCATCACAGCACAGGCCTACATTACTGTTTTAAGCACGTTCTTACTTCCTACTGTTGAATATGAATTCGGGGATAGGGATTGCATCTTTCTACACTATCGAGCACCTGTTCATAATGCACGGCCTATGGCGGAGTGGTTACACGGCAATAATATCCCCGTAATGGACTGGCCTGCACGGAGTGCTGGCGTGAATCATATAGAACACCTTTGGTATGTTTAGGAACGTCGACTTTGTGCCAGGTCTCACTGACCGACATCGATACCTCTCCTCAGTGCAGCACTCCGTGAAGAATGGGCTTCCATTGCCCAAGAAACTTTCCAGCAGCTGATTGAAGGTATGCCTGCGAGAATGGAAGCTGTCATCAAGGCTGAGGCTGGGACAACACCATACTGAATTCCAGCAGTGCCAATGGAGGGCGCCACGAACTTGTAAGTCAATTTCAGCCAGTTCCTCAAATACTTTTGATCACAGAGTGTATTGCCAGCATGCTGTGCATTCGAAAACACAACATAAAATTTAACCAGACCAATCCTTACCAAACGAGGGTTGGCATTTTCTTCCACAGAAGATGCCGATTTATTTAATTTGAAAATTTTTGTTTTTCTGCATACTGATCTCGACTACGGGTCAGAGATGTAAGTCGCTAAAATAAGTACGTTACAACTGGTATTTTTACTGAAATCAATTGAGCTGGGTTGTTTGGGGAAGGAGACCAGACAGCGAGGTCATCGACCTCATCGGATTAGGGAAGGACGGGGAAGGAAGTCGGCCGTGCCGTTTCAAAGGAACCATAACGGCATTGGCCTGGAGCGATTTAGGGAAATCACGGGAAACCTAAATCTAGGATGGTCGGACACGGGATTGAACCGTCGTCCTCCCGAATGCGAGTCCAGTGTGCTAGCCACTGCGCCACCTCGCTCGGTCTGAAATCATTCTATTTGGTTGTGGTAACAAACGGATCTCTAGCGTAGCCCGAGGTATGGGTTTGGTTGAAGGCGATAATGTGGTTGTGAATTGACATAGCCAAGGAATATCAGTGCCAGACAAAATTTGTGGTAACAGATTGACTTGTAACGTTGCCTTCATGTTTATGCTTGCGCCATGTTTAATTGGCCGATTCAGCCGTGCACTAGTTCTAGTGCATCCATTTCAGTTGCTTGTGTCTGAAACGAACCTGCTGTCGAAAGGATCCTATGTTTGCTCCTCCGGCGTGGAGACAGAACTGCAAGCATGTTAGACGGCTGCCCTGGATACTGACACTTTAAATGTTGAGGTCGCTGAGGACGCACGAAGTGCCTGCTGTCGCCCTATGAGGCCATTCGCCACGAAAAACTTCTGAAATATTGCGAGCGAAACTTGCTACACGAGTCAACAACCTGAGCTTCAAAACCAAAGTGGCGATCGAGAAATAAACCCACAGCAATCTCAGTACTAACACGCGATATAAAAATCCGTGTAACCAGCTTTGTCTCTGTAATACATAAAACTTGGTCATACGAGGTGTGGCTAGAAAAAAACCGGCCTAGTACTGGTGAAACAATAAAACGAATGCAATAAGGCTGAAAGTCGCGTGGCCTGTCACGTGATTCTCTCTCCGCCTACTGCTCGAGTTTCATCTGCCTCCTGCACTCAGTCTGCCCGTGGCGTCTGTTTTAAGTAGTTGACGTTTTGTCTGTGCGTCGGAAAATGTTGTGTGTACAGGAAGAACAGCGTGTTAACATCAAATTTTGTTTCAAACTAGGAAAATCTGCAAGTGAAACGTTTGTAATGTTACAACAAGTGTACGGCGATGATTGTTTATCGCGAACACAAGTGTTTGAGTGGTTTAAACGATTTAAAGATGGCCGCGAAGACACCAGTGATGACACTCGCACTGGCAGACCATTGTCAGCAAAAACTGATGCAAACATTGAAAAAATCGGTAAACTTGTTCGACAAGATCGCCATTTAACAATCAGAGCAGTGTCTGAGTTAAAAGGAGTTGACAAGGAAAGTGTTAGGCAGATTCTTCATGAAAGTTTCAACATGAACAAAGTGTGTTCAAAAATGGTTCCAAAGTGTCTCACAATTGAACAGAAGGAACGCCGAAGAATGATTTGTTCTGACATCCTGGAAAACATTGAAAGTGATCCCACCTTCTTACAAAATGTTATTACTTGCGATGAATCGTAGTTTTTTACTTACGATCCCGAAACTAAACGCCAATCGATGCACTGGAAAACTCCTGGTTCTCCACGACAAAAAAAAAGCACGAATGTCAAAATCGAAATTCAAGGCAATGATGATTTTTTTTTTTTTTTTTACATCAAAGGGATTGTGCACATCGATTGGGTACCAGAGGGACAAACAGTGAATCAGCATTACTACATTAGCGTCCTGGCTACCCTACGTGAGCGAGTACGGAGAAAACGGAACGATTTGTGGAGAAAAAAGTCATGGATCCTTCACCAAGACAATGCCCCAGCTCACAGTGCGTTGTCAGTGAAGACGTTTTTGGCAAAACACAACATTCCCATCTTAGATCATCCACCCTACTCACCTGATTTGGCCCCCTGTGACTTTTTTCTTCTCCCTAAAGTCAAGTCAGCTTTGAAAGGAACTAGATTTGAGACTGTTGAAGCAGTAAAAGAAAAAGCGACGGAAGTAATGTATGGACTTACCGAAAATGATCTGCAGCATTGCTATGAACAGTGGAAAATTCGTATGGAGCGGTGTAGAGACCGAGGAGGAGAGTACATTGAAGGAGATAACATGAAATTGTAAATAATTGTACATAAATGTTTTTTCCAGCATCAGTCCGGTTTTTTTCTAGCCGCACCTCGTTTGTTACATGGAAACTTTGATTCCAAGTAGTCCATAGTTCTACATCTACGTACATACAACCGCAAGCAACTTGAAAACAGAACGAGGGAAAAACAACTGTGTATATTGAACTTACTGACGGATTGAAACTGTGTGCCGGACCGACACTCAAACTCGAGACCTTTGCCTTACGCGTGCAAGTTATCTACCATCTGAGCTACCAAAGCACGTCCTCACAGCATCAATTTGGCCAGTATCTCGTCTCCTGTGTGCATGGTTTCATAGAAGTCTTAAATTCTCTTATCTTCGTGGCCCGTACAAGAAATGTGCTTTGACTCAAGTAGAATCATTCAACAGTCAGCTTCAATTGCCGCTTCTCTAAATTTTCTCAATATTCTTTCGCGAAAAGAACGTCGCCTTTCCTCCAGGGATTCCATTCTGAGTTCACAAAGCATAATCGAGTTTTGATCGAACCTACCGGTAAGAAATCTGGCAGCCAACCTCTGAATTGCTTCGTGTCTTCTTTTAATCCGAGCTGGTGTTGGTCCGAAACATTCCAGCAGTACTCAGAGATGGGCCGCATTTTTATCGAATATGCGGTATCCTTTACAAGTGAACCATACTGTCCTAAGATTTTCCTAACAAACCGAAGTCCATGAGTCTCCTCGCCTACTCCGTCCTTACGTGCTCTTTGCATTTCGTATCGCTTTTCTGAACGTTACGCGTAGATATCTAATCGCCAGCAGCTGTAGCCGAGCGGCTCTAGTTGCTTCAGTCCGGAACCGCGCGACTACTACGGTCGTAGGTTCGAATCCTGCCTCGGGGATGGATGTGTGTGATGTCCTTAGGTTTGTTAGGTTTAAGTAGTTCTTAGTCTAGGGGACTGATGACCTCAGATGTTAAGTCCCATAGTGCTTAGAGCCATTTGAACCATTTTTGATATTTAATCGGTATCACTTTGTCAAGCAGAACACTACTAATGCTGTATAGGAATATTGTGGGATTGTTTCTCCCACTCATCTTCATTACTTTAATTTTTATGCATTTGGAACTAGCTGCCAATCATCACACCAGCTAGAAATTTTGTCTAAGTCACCTTATATCTTCCCACTCACTCAACATGGACACCATCCCGTACATCACAGAATCATCAGCAAACAACCGCAATCTGCTGTTCTCCCTGTCACTCAATTCATTTGCAAGTATAGAGAATAAAACTGGTCCTATTTTACTTCCCTGGGGCACTCCTGACAATAACCTCATCTCTGACGAACAGTGGGGCACCGTGTCAAACATAAAATATTTGCTTTTCCAAACAGCAGGTGCATTTCACCCCCTGTAAAAGTTGTATTATATTTACGATATTTTCACCTAGACAAAGCGTTCGGCAAAACAAAATAATGCAATATATTAGAATTTCTCATAACAGTGGGTGTAATCCATAGGGAAGGACTGGTGATACACGGATGTGTAATAATGAAAAAGGAACACGAAGAATGAAAGACAAAGAAGGAAGAGCGCATATAATCGGGAAGTTAAACAGGGGTAGACCCTACTACACAGTGAAGAAGAGAAGACGGAAATAATAGATGAATTCAGGAAATTGATTGAAGTTCGATGTGAAAAACATCAATGATAAGAATTGTTCATGAACTTACTGTTATCGGTAAAAGCGAGGAAAATTTAGTGGAGATACGGGAAGGAATGAACAGTCATATGAATACAGAATACGGATTGAGACTAAACCAGAGAAACATAAATGTAATGAGAATATAATAGATGAGAGTATTGGGAAATTTCACAGATAATTTGACAAAGTGAAGGAATTCAGTCTTAGAAGCAAAATAACAAATAACGTACAAAGCAGGGAAGACTAGCATACACAAAGAGGATATCCGTTCCAAAGAAGTATACTACTATCAGACACAGACCTTAAATTCAGGAATACATTTTTGATAATCTACATTTCCAGCGCAGTATTGTATGATACTGAATCATGGACAACTGGAAAACCGGAACAGTAAAGAATCGAAGAGTTAGAGATTTGGTGCTATAGCAGGTTCCGAAAATTAGGCGACGATAAAAAATCAGGATGTTCTTCGCAAAATTTGCGAAGAAAGCAATAAGAGGAGGGGGAGGGAGAGTGTGATAGGAGATGTGTTAAGATATCCGGGAACAGCTCTTCCATTATACTAAAGGAAACTATAGAGGGTAAAAACTGCTGAGGAAGGAAGAAAGCAATCGAGGACGTAGGGAGCAAGAGCGTTCCTGGGATGGAAAGGTTGCCATAGAAAAGGATGTATTCGTGAGCACACGAATCGAGCGAAGAAACTGAAGGTATCTGCCGTCCCCATCCCTAACCCCCCCGCCCCAATAAAAAACAGCAAATGACTGAATAGAATAAAGAGTACCGCAATAGTCTCACTTGAACAACGAGTATAAACCGCGTGAGACTCGTTCCGTAAGATAAATAATGCCTGTCCTTTGTAGCTAAAAAATCACTTTTCTTTTTTAACAATGTAGGAGCGATGAAGGCGACTATTTTGGAAATGTTGGCGAAACAAGTACAACTCGAATAATTCAAACGTTAAAAGATTTAAATAAATCCTGGGAGTAGCGCATTTATAAATGAAAGCTCACCTTTCTTTATTAATTCGTGAAAAGCGAATCATGAAACCGGAACGACTGCCGGATTGGCTTTCCACCCAACTGTATTATTCCTTGGTCTTTAGCAGATAAATAGGACGCCGCAGCAATAATATGAATTCAACATGGACTCCATAATAAATCGCTGAATAAAATATGAAACGTATAAGAACTCCAATGCGATCGAGAAGATTGCTCGCACAATTGTGTCGGAGTGTGTGGAACGTAAAACGGTTAATTCCTTTATTGCTGTGTGCGTCGCACTGTTTTCGTAAACACAGAGGTATGTGCGTTCAGATTAAGCCCAAGGGCAATATTTGAGACACTGATTCCACTACTGGTAACGACCTCTTGTCTCTAGCAGCATTCGTCTTATTTTGTTCGACTGAAACAAGATTTTCAGTCCTGTTCCGTGCAAGCGAATTACAAGTACGTGAGTTAAATTGAATTCACTCATTTGCTTTTACGAGGAACCTCAGGGGAAATGATGAGCTGGATAACGTGTTCGTTTATTATCAAATGATACCTATTTATTCACCTTCCTTCCTGTAAATGTTCCCGAGGGAGGGGTCGGCTGAATCACCTTCTTGTGAAAGCAGTAGGGACCAGGCAGTCAAATCTAGCACGCATGTGCTATGCAAAACCTCGCAGAATTTCAGTATACTGTTGTGCAAAACGTAAGGAAGAGAGTAACTTCCGCATAATGTGTCACTGCTATACGAGGGTTGTCCAGAGAGTTAGTTCCTATCTGTCGCTAAATGGAAACCACAGTGATAACCAAACATTTTATTTGCGAGAGTTCACTACACTTCCCAGAAACTTCTCTACATAATCGTCGCTCCGACTTAAATATTTATCGGAGCGTTATACCAAATTTTCAACACCATCGTCATTGAAGGCGGCCGCCTGTGCTTTCCGATAATTCTCTACACTGGTGTATAGCACGTAGCCTGCGTCCAAGTATTGTCTTAGTATCTAGCGCTTCATGTAAACACAGATGATACTCAGGACGAGCCAATTAGGGCTGTGTACTGGGAGATCGAACACGTCCCATCGAAAAGGCTGCAGCAGCGTCTTCACTGCCCCTGCAGAGTACGGCTGAGAATTGCCATGAAGAAGGAAGTGCGTGGCAGTTGTGTCAGGTGGGCTGCATTCATTAAGGCGAAGCCTCTTGGCGGGCCCTCCTACTTGGTGGGAGACATCGTTGCTCTGGGCACCTTTACTCGTTCACAGTCCGCTCACAACTGAGAAGAGCGTCTTGATGCGATCGACGGGCATACTAGAGACACTAACCAACATATCGGTGAAAAGCTTTATCAGGTTTTCACTGTGGTGTCGATTTCGCGACCGATCGGAATTTACTTTGTGGACAACCCTCGTATGTCAATGAAATTGGACCTTCCAACAGAAAGAAATCCTACGGTATAGTACAGAAAGTAAAGGAAAGAAATACGCAGTGTCACGAAAATAAATGACGGTTTTCTCCGCAGACAATAATTACACTGAAGTCATCGCGATTTCTGACGGTCCCCTGGACATTAAAAAGGAGGTACGTGTTTCTTAATAGCGTGTGTAATCATCATGGACGTCAGTGCATGCTCAGCACCGCACTCCCGTGCTGTCTACACTACTGGCCATTAAAATTGTTACGCCAACAAGAAATACAGATGATAAACGGGTATTCATTGGACAAATATATTATACTAGAACTGACATGTGATTACATTTTCACGCAGGGTGCATAGATCCTGAGATATCAGTACCCAGAACCACCACCTCTGGCCGTAATAACGATCTTGATACGCCTGGCCATTGAGTCAAACACAGCTTGGATGGCGTGTACACGTACAGCTGCCCATGCAGCTTCAACACGATACCACAGTTCATCAAGAGTAGTGGCTGGCGTATTGTGACGAGGCAGTGGCTCGGCCACCATTGACCAGACGTTTTTAATTGGTGATAGATCTGGAGAATGTGCTGGCCAGGGCAGCAGTCGAACATTTTCTGTATCCAGAGAGGCCCGTACTGGACCTGCAAGATGCGGTCGTGCATTATCCTGCTGAAATGTAGGGTTTCGCAGTGGTCGAATGAAGGATAGAGCCATGGGTCGTAACGTCTACTGTTCAAAGTACCGTCAATGCGAACGAGAGGTGTCCGAGACGTGTAACCAATGACACCCCATACCATCATGCCGGATGATACGCCAGTATGGCGATGACGAATACACGCTTCCAACGTGCGTTCACCGCGATGTCGCCAAACACGGATGCGACTATCATGATGCTGTAAACAGAACCTGGATTCATCGGAAAAAATCATGTTTTGCCATTCGTGCACCCAGGTTCGTCGTTGAGTACACCATTTCAGGCGTTCCTGTCTGTGATACAGCGTCAAGGGTAACCGCAGCCATCGTTTCCGAGCTCATAGCCCATGCTGCTGCAAACGTCGTCGAACTGTTCGTGCAGATGGTTGTTGTCTTGACTCACGGATCGAGACGTGGCTACACGGTCCATTACAGCCATGCGGATAAGAGGCCTGTCATCTCGACTGATAGTGATACGAAGCCGTTGGGATCCAGCACGGCGTTCCGTATTACTCTCCTGAACCCACCGATTCCATATTCTGCGAACAGTCATAGGTTCTCGACCAACGCGAGCAGCAATGTCGCGATACGATAAACCGCAATCGCGATAGGCTTTAATCCGACCTTTATCAAAGTCGGAAACTTGATGGTACGCATTTATCCTCGTTACACGAGGCATCACGACAACGTTTCACCAGTGAACGCCTGTCAACTGCTGTTTGTGTGTGAGAAACCGCTTGGAAACTTTCCTCATGTCAGCACGTTGTAGGTGTCGCCACCGGCACCAACCTTGTGTGAATGCTCTGAAAAGCTAATCATTAGGATATCACAGTATCTTCTTTGTGTCGGGTAAATTTCGCGTCTGTAGCACGTCATCTTCGTGGTGTAGAAATTTTAATGACCAGTAGTGTAGATCAGTGTCTTGTGCATTAATTTACTCCAGAATTAAACACACTTTCATTTACAAAACTTGTAGAGTTTTTTCTTTTCGGATCTCGTGCAGATTTACTGTGTTCATTCGTGTTTTAGTCTTAACCATTTATCAGTGTGAGGCCAAACAAGCGCTGTATCATTGTAAGAGGTACAGAGGCGAGAGAGTGGGCCAGGTCTTACCCCATTTCACTTATACCAGCGCAACGCCAACATAACGCTCTGGTTCGTAACATTCACAGGATTGCATCATAATCTAAGAGCGAAACTGAAAATTTAAAATAACTTTTCCATACTTCGACACTGTATGCTTCAGTATATTAATGTTAACACTGTAAGATCTCAGAATGATCAAAGTAATATGTTAGGCAAAATACACGACCTTAAGAAAATATTGGCTCTGAATAATATGACCACAAAGCCATAAATTGTTCAGTGTGTGCAAATGTATGTCACAGTTAATAGTTACAAGTCTCAACTTATAAGAGCAGTAGTTTGGTCAAAATCGTCGTTTTAACGAAAAGTTGTAGGCGCTAAATATTAGATTCAGAAAGACGAAAATTCGTATGTAACCTCAATTACAAGTAAAAACAATATATGTGTAATAGTAATAAGATTCCTCTATTAGTGTTCAAGATATTTACTAGAAACCAAATTTGGAAGAAAACTACCTTGTTCGTGGTAGATTAAGTATGATTTGTGTTTGTCACACCAAGTTCTATTCACCGCACTCGATTGCATTCATGCAATTACACAGCTGTAAAAAATATCAAAACTGTCTTGTAAACAACAATGATTACAGGGAATCTTAAAGGAGCAGTTCAGAGGTCATGTGCCACTGACGACTTCTTTCTAAAAAGCCTAGCTGGCAAAGTTTAAATGCGGTCGAGCTAAAACTTTTTCAGTAACTACAGAAAACTTAAATCTAATTATATAAAAATTAAGAAGACTGTAAATTGCTACATGACAGAGATATCATTTAATATGTGTCCGAGAAAGAGAGCAATTAGATACTGCTACCTCTCCCCGAATTGCTACAGAGTGGCCGCAGGCACACCCTTCTGAGTTTAAACCCTTCCGATGACCACCAAACTCCCCAGACATGGATATTAATGAGCGTATCCGCGATGTCATGCAACGTGCTGTTCGGGAGAGACCTGCACCGCCTCGTAGTCTTACGGATTTATGGACAGCCCTGCAGCATTCATGGTGTCATTTACCTCCAGCGCTGCTTCAGACGTTATTCGAGTCTATGGCACGCCTTGTTGCGGCACTTCTGCCTGCTTGCGAGGCACTACACGACGTTCTGCAGATGTTCCAGTTTCTTTGGGTCTTCAGCGTGTTTTGATACTTGCAAACTCACTCATCAAAATCTTTAGCGTACTTTCTGTTGACCTAGAATCATGAAATTTGGAAGAAGCAAGGTTCCACGGTACACTTAAGTTTGTGTTCTGCCTTACGGCAGGTCTTGTCATGGGGGAAGCCTCGTCAGAAAGGTCCACCACATGAGCGTCTAGGGGAGCGATTCAAGTGGTGGTTTCCCGTTGCCTTCCACTGATGATGATGAAATGATAAGGAGGACAACACAACACCCAGTCTCTGAGCGGAGAAATCTCAGACCAAGCCGGGAATCCATTCCGGGCCCCTTGGCGTGACAGACCGCTGCGCTGACCACTCAGCTATTGGGGCGGACTCCACGGTGCAAGTAAAGGAAAAAAATGAGAAAAATTTTAATTCGTAATAGTATCACACGAAAGAAATATTTCTTTTGGCATTTGTAACCCGACTTCAAACTTAAAATTAAAACATGCTCCTAAGTTTCGAAACGACGGGACCGATATCTTGGAAGTGTCGTCGTCGATAACAAGTAAAAATCGTCGATTGTCTCGATTTCCGTGATGGCTAAACAGCCGTTATACATAACTGAGTTTTTACGGAACCCCTAGCGCGCGTGTCCTACTCGTACTTGGCCATTTTTCTTTTCTAAGTAACGCGAATTCGTTACAGACGAATGGAAAAACTCGTAGAAGCCGACCTCGGGGAAGATCAGTTTGGATTCCGTAGAAATGTTGGAACACGTGAGGGAATACTGACCGTACGACTTATCTTAGAAAATAGATTAAGGAAAGACAAACCTACGTTTCTAGCATTTGTAGACTTACAGAAAGCTTTTGACAATGATGACTGGAATATTCTCTTTCAAATTCTAAAGGTGGCAGTGGTAAAATACAGGGAGCGAAAGGCTATTTACAATTTGTACAGAAACCAAATGGCAGTTATAAGAGTCGAGGGGCATGAAAGGGAAGCCGCATTTGGGAAGGGAGTGAGACAGGGTTGTAGCCTATCCCCGATGTTATTCAATCTGTATATTGAGCAAGCAGTAAAGGAAACAAAAGAAAATTTGGAGTAGGTATTAAAATCCATGAAGTAGAAATAAAAACTTTAAGGTTCGCCGATGACATTGTAATTCTGTCAGAGACAGCAAAGGACTTGGAAGAGCAGCTGAATGGAATGGATAGCGTCTTGAAAGGAGAATATAAGATGAATATCAACAAAAGCAAAACGAGGATAATGGAATGTAGTCGAATTAAGTCGGGGGATGGTGAAGGAATTGGATTAGGAAATGAGACACTTAAAGTAGTAAAGGAGTTTTGCTATTTGGGGAGCAAAATAACTGATGATGATCGAAGTAGAGAGGATATAAAATGTAGACTGGCAATGGCAAGGAAAGCGTTTCTGAAGAAGAGAAATTTGTTAACATCGAGTATAGATTTACTTGTCAGGAAGCCGTTTCTGAAAGTATTTGTATGGAGTGTAGCCATGTATGGAAGTGAAACATGGACGATAAATAGTTTAGAGAAGAAGAGAATAGATGCTTTGGAAATGTGGTGCTACAGATGAATGCTGAAGATTAGATGGGTAGATCACATAACTAATGAGGAGGTATTGAATAGAATTGGGGACAAGAGCAGTTTGTGGCACAACTTGACAAGAAGAAGGGAACGGTTGGTAGGGCATGTTCTGAGGCATCAAGGGATCACAAATTTAGCATTGGAGGGCAGCGTGGTGGATAAAAATCGTAGAGGGAGACCAAGAGATGAATACACTAAGAAGATTCAGAAGGATGTAGGTTGCAGTAAGTACTGGGAGACGAAGAAGCTTGCACAGGATAGAGTAGCATGGAGAGCTGCATCAAACCAGTCTCAGGAATGAAGACCACAACAACAACAACAAGAGCAGAGCGTTGTTTGTCACACTGCTGCGTTATGACAATATTAAACGTCCAATTTTGTTGCCCTTCATGGGAAGCCATCAGTGGTTACACGTTGTATATTTTTCTTTCTTGTACGAGCAGTGTATTAATATGAATACAACGTTTTAATACACACTTTGCGGCTCTAGTCGCTATACTGAAAAACGTTTGTTGTGGTACGCCGGGGTTTGCCGACACATCGCAGCCGCGGCGTGTTCAGTGGGAAAAGCCGTTTAATCTGGCGATGTGATCCGCTGGGCCTCTAAACAAGCAATTCGGCGGGCGTATTACACGGCTGCCCCATCACGTCGCCGCCGATAGCTGCTGCGATGCAGAATGGAGCACGTAAACAGCTGGGCCAAAACACGGAGACACAGCGCCGAGTACCAAACGCAAAGGCTGCTGCGAAAGAGGCCGCCTTCAAGAGGTACCTCGCACTCTGCTAGTAAAGGCGGGATAAGCGAAGCAAGTACATATGGTACTACCCGTTGTCAGTCTCATGAGTATAATTAGTTGTCTGTGGCTTATCTTCAACCGAGTGTGCCGGGATAGTTGGCACAAATAACTGAAGTCGGTTAGTTACTGCAAGATGTGATATACTTAGTTTTATTTATTTAATGTGCTCTGATTAGGAGCCTCAGGCCCTCTCCTATATCGGACCCAGGGTTTCACACACATAGCACCTTCATTTACACCATATCTTCCTAGCAAATAACTATATTAATGTGACAGATAATATTCAAACGATCTCAGTGTCTGAAGTGGTAGTGTGTGGAAATAATCCTGACTATGAATTAATAAAGTTAATAGTGGTAGTACCTCTACTTTTGCAGCTTCTGGCACTAATAGTGATTACAATAATTCTTGCGTAACTCCAGCGTGCTGAGTATATCGCAACAGCAACTCATTGAGATTGAGATACAAAAAGAGACAGCCAAATCTGCAACGAAACTGGATACTTATTTATACAGTGAACGGTTTCGCGCATGCCCTTACTCGAACAGACCAATGTTTGGCAAGTAAAATGACTGTCCAACAAAATAGCAAATAAATTGACTACGGCCTTCCGGGACTCCAAAGGGGTTATTCTGTTTGATGTTCTCCGTCATATTTCAACTATGAATTCGGAAGTACACTATGTGGTCAAAAGTATCCGAACAACACGCTGAAAATGACTTACAAGTTCGTGGCGCCTTCCAACGGTAATGCTGGATTTCAATATCGTGTCGGCCTACCCTCTTAATGATAGGTTCCACTCTAGCAGGCATACATTCAATCACACCCTGGAAGGTTTCTTGGGGAATGGCAGCCGATTCTTTACGGAGTGCTGCATTGAGGAGAGGTATCCATATCGGTCGGTGAGGCCTGACACTAAGTCGGCGTTCCAAAACATCCAAACGATGTTCTGTAGGATTCACTTCAAGACTGTGCAGGCCAGTCCATCGCTGTCGTTAAGCACTGCGTCACAGGACGTGAATTATAAACAGGTACTCGATCGTGTTGAAAGTTGCAATCGCCATGCGCGAATTGCTCGTCAGCAGTGGGAAGCAAGAAGGTGCTTAAAACATTGATGTAGTCCTGTGCTTTGATAGTGCCACGCAAAAGAACAAGGGGTGCAAGTCCCATCCATGAAAAAGACAACCACACCATAACACCACCGCATCCGAATTTTACTGTTGGCACTACGCATGCTGGCAGATCACGGTCACTGGGCATTCGCCATACGCACACCCGGCCATCGGATTGCCACATTGTGTATCTTGATTGGCCACTCCACACAGCGTTTTTCCACTGTTCAGTCGTCCAATGTTCACGCTCCTTACACCAAGCGAGGCGCAGTTTGTCATTTACCGTCGTAGTGTGTGGCTTATGAGCAGCCACTCGACCACGAAACCCAAGTATTCTCACCTCCCGCCTGACTGTCACGGTACTTGCAGTGGATCCTGATGCAGGTTGGAATTCCCGTGTGATGGCCTGGATAGATGTCTGCCTATTACACATTACGACTCTCCTCAACGGTTGGCAGTCTCTGTCAGTCTAAGGATGTGGTCGGCCTGTACGTTTTTGTGCTGTACGTGTCCCTTCACGTTTCCGCTTCACTATTACATCGCTTACAGTGGAGCTAGGGATGTTCATTAGTGTGGAAATCTCGCTTATGACACAATTGACACCCAGTCACCTGACCACGTTTGAAGTTCGTGAGTTCCGCGGAGCGCCCCATTCTGCTCTCTCACGATGTCTGATGACTACTGAGGTCGCTGATACGGAGTACCTGGCAGTAGGTGGCAGCATATTGCGCCTAATATGAAAAACGTATGTTTCTCGGGGTGTCCGGATGCTTTTGATCAGATAGTTTATATTGCAATACCCCCCGTAAATTGAAGAACGACTTCGGCATGTTTGCCACCACATAAATTCAAAATAACTTTTCCTTCTCAATGACAATGCACGCCCTCACACAAGTTAGCGTACCCGAGAGGATCTCACAGGACTTCATTGGACTGTTTTTTCTGATCCACCCTACTGCCCGGATCGCGCGCTTTTTGACCATTTATTTGGCACAATGAAGGATGCGCTCCATAGGAAACAGTACTTGGGGTCGTTACTGATGCGCAAGACGTCGACCATTAGAGTGGTTCCAGGCAGTCATACAGGCTCCCAAGGTGGCGTAAGACAGTCACAGTGAACAGAGACAGTGTTGATAATAAGTCTTTTGTAGCCAAAAGAGTCGGGTATCTGGTGGCCGAGCGGTTCTGGCGCTACAGTCTGGAACCGCGCGACCGCTACGGTCGCAGGTTCGAATCCTGCCTCGGGCATGGATGTGTGTGTTGTCCTTAGGTTAGTTAGGTTTAAGTAGTTCTAAGTTCTAGGGGACTTATGACCTCAGCAGTTGAGTCGCATAGTGCTCAGAGCCATTTGAACCATTTTTGAGTCGGGTATAATACGGTGTACTGGAATGCTGGCTCAAATGGTTGAAATGGCTCTGAGCACTATGGGACTTCTGAGGTCATCAGTCCCCTAGAGCTCAGATCTACTTAAACCTAACTAACCTAAGGACATCACACACATCCATGCCCATAGGATTCGAACCGGCGATCGGAGCGGTAGGATGGTTCCAGACTGAAGTGCCTGGAACCGCTCGGCCGCAGCGGCCGGCCTGGAATGCTGAACAAAACCTGCTTTCAGAAGAAAATGTGCTGCCTTACGTACTGAATACCCTTCGTAGAAGCGGGACATGTTGCCGTCCCAGCAGTCAATTGTACGAGGAGGGACCCAAAAGAAACCGGACTCAGAGGGTGCTGCCACTCGTAGACGTAGTGTAGGGTTCTTAGGCTAGATGGTATTAGTAGAGACCTTCATGAAACAGCTGTGCAGACGGCGTCAGTGCAGAGCTGAACGTGCAAGTGCGGCATTGTGTTTCTCTGACTGTTAGCGGGTTACCTCTGCGAAGTCGTGTGTGTGAAATTTTGTTTCCTGCTTAAAAAAACTGCAACGGAGGCAAACCAAATGCTTCAGGAAGCCTTCCAGGACGACGCTATGAGCCGCACACAGGTTTTTGAGTGGTTTGGGCTCTTTAAACGTTGTGAGATGTTTGTTGAAGACCAAGCTCTTTCTGGACGCCCTTCAACATCGCGAAATGAGGAGAACATTGAAAAGGTCTGTCAAAAGATCAGCGAGGATCGTCGCCAAACGATCGACCAAATTTCAGCAGAGACAGGAATCAGTTGGAGCTCGTGCCACCTGATTTGAGTGAGAATTTGCACATGAGACGTGTTGCTGCTAAATTTGTTCCGCGCCTTCTCACACATCATTACAGGGGATGAGAGTTGGTGCTACGGGTATGACCCAGAAAGCAAGCAAGCGTGAAGCCAGTGGAGGACTCCCAACTCTCCCAGACCAAAAAAAGCAAGGCAGGTGAGGTCAAATGTGAAGACGATGATCATTGTCTTTTTTGATGTTTGTGGAATTGTGCATCAGGAATACGTACCCCCTGGCCAGACTGATAACCAGCACTTTTACTTGGATGTTTTAAGGCGTCTGCGAGAGGATGTGAGGAGGAAACGCCCGGATCAAGTGACTGGTTTCTGCATCACGACAACGCTCCAGCATACACGGCCTTACGAGTGACCCACTACTTGGCATCTCAGAGGTGGTCCGTCGTTGCCCACGCTCCGTATTCGCCGGACCTAGCCCCGTGAGACTTTTTCCTTTTTCCACGAAGGAAAAGAACGCTAAAAGGGGAGCGTTATGACGATGTGGAGGCGGTAAAAACAGCTTCGCTAAGGGCACTGAACAATATCAAACTTGGAGAGTTCCAAACATGCTTCCAACAGTGGGAAAAGAGACTTGACAAGTGCATCGCATGTAATGGAGAGTATTTTGAAGGTGACTGAAGTAATTTTGTAAAAAGATTCATCAATAAATTTTTCATGACAACAATCCGGTTTCATTTGGATCCCCCCTCGTATCTGGCTCCTGATTACGAAGGTGGAGGCAGCTATCAAAACCTCGACGTTGTTTGTAAACCGAAAAGATTTAATCGAAGTTGACGTCTTTTACTCACTGTTTTCATGCTGTAGCAGTTTTTGTGCCCAGTAGTGTACAAGGAATGAGCCACACAATGCTTGCCTCAACACACGTCCACGTGGCTATACTGCGAGGTGGACCCAGCGAGACCGCACGTGACTCTGCAGTTTAGCGAGCCTGCATTGTGGATCTGTACTTTTACGAGTCTTCGCGTAATGTTTACTGCCAATTTTTGTAGCGGTCTGGGCCACCCCACAGGCCGTCTGCAGAGCCCAAGTCGCTCTGCGGGGAGCTCGTGTCTCCCCGTACACGTCGTGTATATATGTGTGTATGAGTATGTGCGTCGCTGTGTGTGTGGGAGGGGGGGGAGGGGCAGAGGGGGGGGGGGGGGGCTCGTCGGCGCCCAGTCTGGATCTGTAAGTCGCGACGGCACGTCCAGGGGGGCTCTCGACATTTTTACGGCAGCCCGTTAGCGGACGTGTTGGCTCCGTTTTTATGACCTTGCGGGAGGCAAAAGCTATGGCAACAGGATATAAAAAGCGGAACGGAATTCAGTGGTGGTATAGCTACCGGCGCTCGCCGGTTAGAGTGCCAATTGCCTCAAAAAATAGCTGATTTTTATTTGGGACTTTCATCGTTGTGAAACTTAATTGGCAATGAAATACCGCCGTTTCTCTCTTTTTATTTAGCTCTTTCTGTACTTCCTGTGGCTGGTGTATACCAGCTATATACGGAGCAGTCGGACGATGATCACAAAAATCTCTTGCTCAGAGAGAAATGAACGTTATCTCGCTGTAGGTTTTACTGTGGTTTTTACAGTACGTCGAAGAAGGAACATCAGCCGAAGTCTTTCTTTCTCCAGAGAAAATGCTGGCAAAACTGAATTCCATAATGGAACTCCATTTCCGGCTGCTGAAATTCCATTGAGATTCAGTTCAAAAATGGCTCTGACCACTATGGGACTTAACATCTGAGGTCATCAGTCCCCTAGACTGAGAACTACTAAAACCTAACTAACCCAAGGACATCACACACATCCATGCCCGAGGCAGGATTCGAACCTGCGACTGTAGCAACAGCGCGGTTCCGGACTGAAGCGCCTAGAACCGCACGGTCACAGCGGCTGGCCTGGGAATCTGGGAATCTGTTGTCCGTAAGTTGTCGCGTGCTAAATGTAATGATATGTATAGAGAACATAGTGGAAGAAGGCGAGATGAGAGGTACAGTCACATGGCGTTAGGCAGAATAGTTATGGTGGAGGGATGTAAAATCGTGGCCTATTTAGTTTCCACGGGAGACGCTCCCCTAACTTAGCGTCGCAGCTTAAGCTGTTGCATACATGAGCAAAGGGTAGATATCTCGATCTCCTCGAATAGATGTTTCTTGCGGCTCTTTGTCGTCTTCTTGTCCGATTTTGTCCATTTTAGTGTTTGTTGCCCTTCTGTCATTCTTGTGGTTTTCTCCTTTCTTCCTGCTGTGTTTTGTATGTCTCGCTTATTTTACTCCCACCATTGTGGGATTTTAATCTGAACGAGGTACCGATGACCTAGCATTTTGCCCCCCCCCTCCCCCTCTTTTAAACGAATCAACCAACTAAGCAAACTCGGTAATAAATGCAAGGCAGATGTCTTGATGTCGTTATAGAAAGCTAAAACACTGTCTAGAGGCCAAAGAAGCAGCAGGCATTTATTAATCGCCTGTACACTTTAAAACTTATCTCACTTTCCTTACAAGCGATTTCCTGTATAGAACATTTTCTACAAAAAAGGGTCCTTATTCTTGAGACCTATTCGAAATAATGTAGTTAAATATCGTATGCACCTAAATAAAAACAACTTCCGCTGTGAAACCTCAGACAACGTGATATTTTTTACTAGTTTCCTTTGAACGGAATGAAAATTTATTTTATCGATAGATGAGTAGCATTTCTACATTGATGCATATTGTGCCCACATCAATTTTAGACTGTTTACTGAATGACCGGAGAGCATTTTCCCTTTGTTTTACTTTGTTTACCGTCCACTCCAACAGGGGTACGAGCTTGGTTTCCTTGAGCAACTGCACTGACAGCTAATAAAGGAGAGTTAAAGCCAGTTTTGTGTGCGAGATATTTGCTCCTTTCCCTCCCGCATTAGATTATTATTGGTTAACCGTGACAAAATCCGTGAGAACAAAAATTTTGTCGCCACTCACAAGATCTGGTCCAACTGGCAGACGAGATTACTGCGTCGGCAGAACCAGTTTTTCTGGGGTGTAAAGTGGTTTCACACTTTCTTTAGGGGCACCATTGAGACTCCAACTTAGAGCACAGCACAGGGATCAAGTTGGACTCCGGACTTCCTGGCGCTACAGTCGACGTCTTTCGAACTCAGGCCATTTAGGAGCGGTAAGTACGAGCTGGCGGTGCAGTCAGTGGGTCAAAGAACACGTGGGGTTAGCTACTTGTCATTAGGATGTAAATGCGCAGTTTTAGCCTTTGCAGTCAGCTAGCTGCCACCATCATGTACATCGGAAAATCAGGGTGTTTCAGAAGTGATGATCAATAATTTTGGCAGGCCGATTTCACTGAGCGGTTCTAGGCGCTACGGTCGCGGGTTCGAATTCTGCTCGGGAACGGTTTAGTGTGATGTCCGTAGCTTAGTTAGGTTTAA
This sequence comes from Schistocerca serialis cubense, assembly GCF_023864345.2. NCBI lineage: Eukaryota > Metazoa > Arthropoda > Insecta > Orthoptera > Acrididae > Schistocerca > Schistocerca serialis. The sequence goes on along the minus strand of NC_064647.1, from coordinate 214,219,483 downwards.
GTAGTTCTGAGTTCTGGGGGACTGATGCCCTCAGATGTTCAGTGCCATAGTGCTCAGAGCCATTTGAACCATTTGATTTGATCAATAAATCACACGTGGAAAGTACAGTCAAAAATAGCTAGAAATCTCCAACAAAAGTGGGTCCGCAAGTCAGTCGTTGCGAGATATCGCACTAATTCTTGTTGGGAATCAGCTGTAAGCTCCTCTGGATACCACGGTATTTATGTTGGTATCTCAAGTTTGGGCTCGACTATCTGTTTCTTGCAGCTGCTTCCCTTCCCCTTCCGTGTGAAACGTCCCCTAAGAAAAATTAATAAATTACTGTCCTGATAAACCTCTTACATTATTTGATTTTCAATCAGCTGAGCAGAACTGAACCTACTCAGACATTTCGCTCTTTACCTATTCTGATCAACACTAAACTGACACACAATGTCTTTAGCGCAACGCAATCTGACTTTCAATAATCCCTACAAAAGAATGGCCCTGACTAACATTAACCTATACCTTTCACAAATCACTTACCTCACAAAAATCTTCGTTACTCGAACTACTGCAATACAGCGAGCGCCACTACTGCCAGCTAAATAAAAGATTCAAACTACTGAATGCACTAACGACTGATAGGCATAGGTAGCAAATGAAAGATTTTGATAGAGAACAAACAATGTATTTACCTTAAAAGTGTTCAAAAGTCATAATATATACAGCAGTTCATGACATCCAGACTTACAAATTTACTATCTCTGATGGATACACGTCCAGATCATCCGCTCTCAAAACTCCACCATTTCTCTCCCTACATCCACCACTGCTGGCGGCTCACCTCCAACTGCGCAACGCTACGCGCTGTTCACATCCAGCCGCCCAACATGATAATAGCAACAGACTGCACACAGCACAGCTAGTGATTTTCATACCGAGCTCTACGTGGCGTTACCAATATAAAAAACTAAACAGCCTACTTACACGTGTACTGTGCCGTACTCTAACGCTTTCCTGACGACCGGAGACTGTGTGGTGCTGGGGTGCAAGACTCACACGTCTCTCGCGGGTGATTTACGTACTGTGTGCAGCCGATCTTTTTCTAAGAACACACGGCTGTGTAGATCTTCGCAATGCTTCTTCTCCGAAGATTTCTTGCTAGTTAGAGAAATTATACTGAACTACTGAACTACTGAAAGGTGGAAGGAGTATATAGAGGGTCTATACAACGGCGATGTACTTGAGGACAATATTATGGAAATGGAAGAGGATGTAGATGAAGATGAAATGGGAGATACGATATTGCGTGAAAAGTTTGACAGAGCACTGAAAGACCTGAGTCGAAACAAGGCCCCCGGAGTAGACAACATTCCATTGGAACTACTGACGGCCTTGGGAGAGCCACTCCTGACAAAACTCTATCATCTGGTGAGTAAGATGTATGAGACAGGCGAAGTACCCTCAGACTTCAAGAAGAATATAATAATCCCAATCCCAAAGAAAGCAGGTGTTGACAGATGTGAAAATTACGGAACAATCAGTTTAATAAGCCACAGCTGCAAAATGCTAACACGAATTCTTTACAGACGAATGGAAAAACTGGTAGAAGCTGACCTCGGGGAAGATCAGTTTGGATTCCGTAGAAATACTGGAACACGTGAGGCATTACCGACCTTACGACTTATCCTAGAAGAAAGATTAAGGAAAGGCAAACCTACGTTTCTAGCATTTGTAGACTTAGAGAAAGCTTTTGACAATGTTGACTGGAATACTGTCTTTCAAATTCTAAAGGTGGCAGGGGTAAAATACAGGGAGCGAAACGCTATTTACAATTTGTACAGAAACCAGATGGCAGTTATAAGAGTCGAGGGACATGAAAGGGAACCAGTTGTTTGGAAGGGAGTAAGACAGGGTTGTAGCCTCTCCCCGATGTTATTCAATCTGTATATTGAGCAAGCAGTAAAGGAAACAAAAGAAAAATTCGGAGTAGGTATTAAAATCCGTGGAGTAGAAATAAAAACTTTAAGGTTCGCCGATGACATTGTAATTCTGTCAGAGACAGCAAAGGACTTGGAAGAGCAGTTGAATGGAATGGATAGCGTCTTGAAAGGAGGATATAAGATGAACATCAACAAAAGAAAAACTAGGATAATGGAATGTAGTCGAATTAAGTCGGGTGATGGTGAGGGAATTGGATTAGGAAATGAGACACTTAAAGTAGTAAAGGAGTTTTGCTATTTGGGGAGCAAAATAACTGATGATGGTCGAAGTAGAGAGGATATAAAATGTAGACTGGCAATGGCAAGGAAAGCGTTTCTGAAGAAGAGAAATTTGTTAACATCGAGTATAGATTTAAGTGTCAGGAAGTCATTTCTGAAAGTATTTGTATGGAGTGTAGCCATGTATGGAAGTGAAACATGGACGATAAATAGTTTGGACAAGAAGAGAATAGAAGCTTTCGAAATGTGGTGCTACAGAAGAATGCTGAGGATTAGATGGGTAGATCACATAACTAATGAGGAAGTATTGAATAGGATTGAGGAGAAGAAAACTTTGTGGCACAGCTTGACCAGAAGAAGGTATCGGTTGGTAGGACATGTTCTGAGGCATCAAGGGATCACCAATTTAGTATTGGAGGGCAGCGTAGAGGGTAAAAATCGTAGAGGGAGGCCAAGAGATGAATACACTAAGCAGATTCAGAAGGATGTAGGTTGCAGTAGGTACTGGGAGATGAAGAAGCTTGCACAGAACAGAGTAGCATGGAGAGCTGCATCAAACCAGTCTCAGGACTGAAGACCACAACAACAACATACTTCTCTACATTTGAAATGATTTCTTACTCTGAGAATACTTTCATATCAACTTCGTTATATTTTCTTCCTCGCAATAAAACAACTACACTAGTTTTACATGTGCTTTCAAGCCTCGCAAATCAACCCCGTCTGGAAAACCTTAGTCTCTTTTGGTTTTGATAACTCTTCTCAAAACAGTTCGATCTCCTAGCAAGTCAAACAACAGAGCATATCCGTCTATAGATAAAACATATTTCATTTGCCTGTGTAACAATCCATATGACACCACACGGCCTGGAACATTATCCAGATACTCTTTGACTTTTTGATATAACTTCTAGGGCGCTGCTTGTAACCACTTGTCGCGGCCGCTCGTCTGACACAGCTCCTGGCTCCTCGTGGCAGCTGTCCTTCCCGCACACACAGACATGTGTGGCGCAGTAAAAAGGCTTTCTCACCCTTGTCTTTAAAATATCGGGTTTTCGAGACGGTGGAGAGCCAAGTGTTTCTAGAATTTACCCCGAAATTCTCGAAGCACTGCCGTACAGGTCTCACAATCAGTTACGAACGTGAAGGGACCATGGGCGGAGGTTACTCCAGTGTAGGGTACCCTAATAGGCACTTCATTATGGCAAAGCGAATGGCAGTGCCCTTGAGGTTGCACGATTGTATGAAGAAGCGTTTACGCAGGGAGCCCGACAGGCGCACATGTAGCCGGCTACATCAGCGCCTTAGAGAAACCGAGGGTTCTGCACACCATGTACGATAGGATCGGCCCAGATCCTTAACACGCAGTGTTGAGGAAAGGGTGTTGCGCACTGTACAGGAACGTCCGTGTACTTCATCAGCGAGGATTGTGTCCCAAGAGTGCGCCCTTAGTCATAGCAGTGTGTAGCCGATTTTATATCGGCTAGCATTCTACCCATATCATTGCCAGCGAATGCAAGCCGTCAACAATGCAAACTTCCCTCCTAGAGAGAATTTCTGCCAATGAGTGCAACAACAGTGTACCCTGAATCCTCTGTTTGTAAGAGTATTCCGTTCATGGATGGGGCTGGATTCGACGTTAGTTTTAACTAGCATAACTGTCCTATTTGTGCCGATGTCTATTCTAATGCTATGCGCGTATCACTACATCAGCAACATTGTTGGTTAAACTTCTGGGCTGGATTTCTCGGCGACAGCATAATTGAACCACGCTTTCTACCAAAGTGACTAACCAGACAGCAGTGCATGCGGTTTCAGCGGACTGTACTTCCTGATGTACATGATGTGTCCCACTGAACCAACACCTGAACATGTAGTTCATGTATAACGGAGCTCCAGCACATTTTCATTTACGAGTGCACTGACTTCTAACGCAGACATATGGTCAACATTGGTTAGGTAGAGAAGGGCCCGTCTCACAACCTCCAAGGTCTGCGGATTTAAATCCTATGGATTTCTGTGAGTGGAGTCATGTCAAAAGCCTGATCCGTCCTACCGACGTCAACTTTCTTCAGGAATTACGCCTGCGGATTGAAGCAGCCTTCGAGCATCTACAGAATTCCCCAGGACCGCCGGAGAGGATTTGCAACTCATTTCAGAGACGAGTTCAACGTTGCAATCTCGACAATGCTTGATTTGTGGATACCTGTTCAAATGGCTCTGAGCACTATGGGACTCAACATCTTAGGTCATAAGTCCCCTAGAACTTAGAACTACTTAAACCTAACTAACCTAAGGACATCACACACACCCATGACCGATGCAGGATTCGAACCTGCGACCGTAGCAGTCACGGGGTTCCGGACTGCAGCGCCAGAACCGCACGGCCACCGCGGCCGGCGTGGATACCTGTTTATTGGAGCTTTGTAGCTACTTTTGACCTGTACTTTCCATGTGTGACCATCACTTCTGAAACACCCTGTAGTTCGTAGTTGCTTTTTCAGTGTTATTTTCTTAAGTCACTACCCATTTATGCAGTCATTCGCCATATTGTTGATTGTTTTATGCTTCCAGATGCTCAGTCACTTATGCCAAGGCAACAGTTCATAATTACAACCCTTTGATCAAGTGCTAATTGTTTATATGGTTGATTCCATGGGGTAATCTTCTGTTTGATACCTTATAGTAATACACAAAACTGTTACAGCTATCGCTAGTTTACTTTCGTAGGTGAATGAAACTTTTCATTAATATATCAGTGCGGGGTGTGGCATCTATAATTAAATGCTTAATTGGCCTGCCTCTAGTAATTCTCATTCAATAAAATGTTCTATTGGACCCAAATGTGTCTTATAACGACATGGTTATTACGTATACCAGCCAGCTGGTTTTTATTTTATAACTTCCACGATGAGCCCATTTCGACATATTGCCATCGTCAGGTACTCTGTAAATACATAAGTAAGCGATGGTCTTACTAGCATACATAAAAACCAACTAAAGTCATATACATTTCTCCAGCGTACATCTAAGGACAAAAAAAAAAAAAAAAAAAAAAAAAAGAAACAAAAATGACTCCGGACTTGGCAGCAACGATATTACATGTAAGGTAAAAACAACTAAAGATATATTATAACTTTTCTGGTCGTAGTTACAGACCATTATATTAAGACCATCACTTACTTATGTACAGGGTGTTTCAAAAATGACCGGTATATTTGAAACGGCAATAAAAACTAAACGAGCAGCGATAGAAATACACCGTTTGTTGCAATATGCTTGGGACAACAGTACATTTTCAGGCGGACAAACTTTCGAAATTACAGTAGTTACAGTTTTCAACAAAAGATGGCGCTGCAAGTGATGTGAAAGATATAGAAGACAACGCAGTCTGTCGGTGCGCCATTCTGTACGTCGTCTTTCTGCTGTAAGCGTGTGCTGTTCACAACGTGCAAGTGTGCTGTAGACAACATGGTTTATTCCTTAGAACAGAGGATTTTTCTGGTGTTGGCATTCCACCGCCTAGAACACAGTGTTGTTGCAACAAGACGAAGTTTTCAACGGAGGTTTAATGTAACCAAAGGACCGAAAAGCGATACAATAAAGGATCTGTTTGAAAAATTTCAATGGACTGGGAACGTGACGGATGAACGTGCTGGAAAGGTAGGGTGACCGCGTACGGCAACCACAGAGGGCAATGCGCAGCTAGTGCAGCAGGTGATCCGACAGCGGCCTCGGGTCTCCGTTCGCCGTGTTGCAGCTGCGGTCCAAATGACGCCAACGTCCACGTATCATCTCATGCGCCAGAGTTTACACCTCTATCCATACAAAATTCAAATGCGGCAACCCCTCAGCGCCGCTACCATTGCTCCCTGAGAGACATTCGCTAACGATATAGTGCACAGGATTGATGACGGCGATATGCATGTGGGCAGCATTTGGTTTACTGACGAAGCTTATTTTTACTTGGACGGCTTCGTCAATAAACAGAACTGGCGCATATGGGGAACCGAAAAGCCCCATGTTGCAGTCCCATCGTCCCTGCATCCTCAAAAAGTACTGGTCTGGGCCGCCATTTCTTCCAAAGGAATCATTGGCCCATTTTTCAGATCCGAAACGATTACTTCATCTCGCTATCTGGACATTCTTCGTGAATTTGTGGCGGTACAAACTGCCTTAGACGACACTGCGAACACCACGTGGTTTATGCAAGATGGTGCCCGGCCACATCGCACGGCCGACGTCTTTAATTTCCTGAATGAATATTTCGATGATCGTGTGATTCCTTTGGGCTATCCGAAACATACAGGAGGCGGCGTGGATTGGCCTCCCTATTCGCCAGACATGAACCCCTGTGACTTCTTTCTGTGGGGACACTTGAAAGACCAGGTGTACCGCCAGAATCCAGAAACAATTGAACAGCTGAAGCAGTACATCTCATCTGCATGTGAAGCCATCCCGCCAGACACGTTGTCAAAGGTTTCGGGTAATTTCATTCAGAGACTACGCCATATTATTGCTACGCATGGTGGATATGTGGAAAATATCGTACTATAGAGTTTCCCAGACCGCAGCGCCATCTGTTGTTGAAAATTCTAACTACTGTAATTTCGAAAGCTTGTCTGCCCGAAAATGTAATGTTGTCCCAAGCATATTGCAACAAACGGTGTATTTCTATCGCTGCTCGTTTAGTTTTTATTGCCGTTTCAAATATACCGGTCATTTTTGAAACACCCTGTATATATAGAGTACCTGATGATGACAATATGCCGAAATAGGCTCATCGTGATTCATTTATAAAATAAAAACCATTTAAAGAGAAGTGTAGCTGGCTAGTAGTGGTAATAGAGGTGATATGAATTGCACAATATTGTTTCCCTTAAATACGAATAATGATGTGGGGAATTTCCTTTCCCCATAGGTCACCAGGGATCAGGTATGATAAACAGTTCAACCGACGCTTCATAGTGCCGTGACATGACTGGTACAGATTGTTTACAATTGTGAAGCAGTTTAGTTGCGTTTATTTCTTAAATTAATGGACGCTGTGCAGACTTTGTGTGGTGTGTGAAAGTTTCTTACCCAAAGAAGCAGATTGTGGACTACCTACGGTCGCTGTCACGTTTGACAGGAAAGCTATGCACAAGAGTTGGGAGGCAGGCTGAGGCGGTTGGTTCAAATGGCTGTGAGCACTATGGGACTTAACAGCTATGGTCATCAGTCCCCTAGATCTTAGATCTACTTAAACCGAACTAACCGAAGGACATCATACACATCCATGCGCGAGGCAGGATTCGAACCTGCGACCGTAGCGGTCGCGCGGTTCCAGACTGTGGCGCCTAGAACCGCTCGGCCTTTCCGGCCGGCTGAGGCAGTTCCCACGGTCTTCTTGCTGTATTGTGAAGTTGCGTTTTCTGGGAAACAATTACTGTTGTGTGGCTGCAGTGGTGCCTAGAGTCCTAAAGCGCCCACTTGAGATGAAGCAAGTATCTACGCGGCATGGATTTCAACCAGAATACTGCTCTTCCATTCCTATGAAACATGAAAAATTTAGCTCCATCTCAGGAGTATTTGTGTTTCGGCCATTGATGTGTAGTGCCTCTCTTTCCAGATACCCCAGTAGTGGAAGACCGTTCACACATGGCACCAACCAACTAATTTGTTCATGGCATTTTCAAGCTGTTCCAGGAAAAACTTTTGCAGTGTCCCCCTCTATTTTCATGCTTTGAGACACAGCCTTGGCTACAAGCATTCCTGTCGCCCCTCCGATACAGTTTGAGCCAAGAATGGACGTCTTTGAAGACAACCGTTCGCTCGACGAAAGATCCGTAACCAAAGATTCGAAAGTTGCACAGGTCACACCAGTATTCAAGAAAGGTAGTAGGAGTAATCCACTAAATTACAAGACCATATCGTTAACGTCGATGTGCAGCAGGATTTTAGAACATACATTGTGTTAAAACATTATAAATTACTTCGAAGAGAACGGTCTATTGACACACAGTCAACATGGGTTTAGAAAACATCTTCCTGTGAAACACAACAAGCTCTTTATTCGCATGAAGTGTTAAGTGCTATTGACAAGGGGTTTCAGATCGATTCCGTATTTCTGGATTTCCGGAAAGCTTTTGCAAGCGGCTCGTAGTGAAATCGCGTGCTTAGTGCGTAGTGCTATAGGCCCTTTGCTGTTCCTTTTCTATATAAACGATTTGGGAGACAATCCGAGCAGCCGTCTTTTGTTGTTTGCAAATGACGCTGTCGTTTATCGACTAATAAAGTCATCAGAAGATCAAAACAACTTGCAAAATGATTTTTAAGAAACATCGGAATGGTGCGAAAAGTGGCAGTTGACCCTAAATAACGAAAAGTGTGAGGTCATCCACATGAGTGCTAAAAGGAGCTCCTTAAATTTCGGTTGCACGATAAATCATTCTAACCTGAAAGCAGTATATTAACTAAATACCTAGGTATTACAAATACGAACAACTTAAATTGGAAGGAATACACAGAAAATGTTGAGGGAAAGGCTAACCAAAGACTGCGTTTTATTGGCAGGACACTGGTAACAGACCTACTAAGGAGATGGCCTACAATATGCTTGTTTGTCCTCTTGTAGAATACTGCTGCGCTGTGTGGGATCCTTTGCAGATAGGACTGACGTAGTACGTCGAAAAGTTCAAAGAAATGCAGCACGTTTTGTATTATCGCGAAATGTGGGAGAGAGTGTCACAGAAATGATACAGGATTTGGGCTGTAAATCATTAAACGAAAGGCGTTTTTCGTTGCGACGGAATATTCTCACGAAATTCCAGACACCAACTTTCTCCTCCGAATGCAAAAATATTTTGTTGACACCGACCTACATAGGGAGGAACGATCACCACGATAACATAAGAGAAATCAGAGCTCGTACAGAAAGATATAGGTGTGCATTCTTTCCGCGCGCTATACGACATTGAAATAATAGAGCATTGTGAGGGTGGTTCAATGAACCCTCTGCCAGGCTCTTGATTGTGATTTGCAGAGTATCCATGTAGATATAAATGTAGAAGTCTTATCATTGCTATCCTGGGAGTGGGTCCAAGCTGACTATGTTTAACTTCCCGGTTCTTGTTCTCACAGCGCAATTTTTATAAGGGGATTTCCATTCTTGCTATAGCATGACACATCTCATACACATACATACATATCTTAGAGACCATACTCTGAGCAGCTAGCATTTATCTGGTTCGTAGTGCATCTGGAATGCTGTAATGAGAAATTTAACCAAGAAGATGCTGCGATATACAAATGATTAGCTTTACAGATCATTCACACTAGGTTGGCGCCGGTGGCGACACCTACAACGTGCTGACATGACGAAAGTTTCCAATCGATTTCTCATACACAAACAGCAGTTGACCGGCGTTGCCTGGTTGAACGTTGTAGTGATGTATCGTGTAAGGAGGAGAAATGCGTACCATCACGTTTACAACTTTGACAAAGGTCGGATTGTAGCCTATCGCGATTGCGGTTTATCGTATCGCGACATTGCTGCTGTCGTTGGTCGAGGTCCAATGACTGTTAGCAGAATATGGAATCGTTGTGTTCAGGAGAGTAATAAGGAACGCCGTGCCGGATCCCAACGGCCTCGTATCACTAGCAGACGAGATGACAGGCATCTTATCCGCATGGCTGTAACGGATCGCGCAGCCACGTCTCGATCCCTGAGTCAACAGATGGAGCCGTTTGCAAGACGACAACCATCTGCACGAACAGTTCGACGACGTTTGCAGCAGCATGCAGCTCGGAGACCGTGGCTGCGGTTAACCATGACGCTGCATCACAGACAGGAGCGCCTGCGATGGTGTACTCAACGACGAACCTGGGTGCACGAATGGCAAAACGTCATTTTTTCGGATGAATGCAGGTTCTGCTTACAGCATCAAGAAGGTCGCATCCGTGTGTGGCGACATCGCGGTGACCGCAAATTGGACGCGTGTGTTCGTCATCGCCATACTGGCGTATCACCTGGCGTGATGGTATGGGGTGCCATTGGTTACACGTCTCGGTCACCTCTTGTTCGCATTGACGGCACTTTGAACAGTGGACGTTACATTTCAGATGTGTTACGACCCATGGCTCAACCCTTCATTCGATCTCTGCGAAACCCTACATTTCAGCAGGATAATGCACGACCGCATGTTGCAGGTCCTGTAAGGGCCTTCCTGGATACAGAAAATGTTCGACTGCTGCCCTGGCCAGCACATTCTACAGATGTCTCGCCAAATGGAACAGTCGGATGAATGGTGGCTGAGCAACTGTCTCGTCACAATACGCCAGTCACTACTCTTGATGAACTGTGGTATGTTGCTGAAGCTGCATGGGCAGCTGTACCTGTACGCGTCATCCAAGCTCTGTTTGACTCAATGCCCAGGCGTATCAAAGCCGTGATTACGGCCAGAGATGGTTGGTTCAAATGGTTCAAATGGCTCTGAGCACTATGGGACTTAACATCTATGGTCATCAGTCCCCTAGAACTTAGAACTACTTAAACCTAACTAACCTAAGGACATCACACAACAACCAGTCATCACGAGGCAGAGAAAATCCATGACCCCGCCGGGAATCGAACCCGGGAACCCGGGCGCGGGAAGCGTGAACGCTACCGCACGATCACGAGCTGCGGACAGAGATGGTTGTTCTGGGCACTGATTTCTCTGTGTATGCACCCAAATTGCGTGAAAATGTAATCACATGTCAGTTCTAGTGTAATACATTTGTCCAATGAATACCCGTTTATCATCTGCATTTCTTGTTGGTGTAGCAGTTTTAATGGCCAATAGTGTACATAGTTCTGAATATGAGACAGGGAGAAGAATTGTGTAACTGGGATTGATAAATTAACGGTATGTTACCAATGTTTTGAGGATTAGTAGCTTATCTGACAACATTCAAAGATGTTTGTTGTTATAAGAAGTGGCTAGTGCACGCAGGTTTTCATTTGAGTGCTGAAACTGTTACTAATACAGTGTTTCCAGTGTTCCTGGTGAACGCCTCTACAAGTGATTGTATTGACGATCGCAGCGCGGGTAGGGAGACACGCGGACAGCCGGGACATACGTCATCTCTACCTGAAGTCCACACCCCGGCCGCTAGCAGAAGACTGCTCGGGGCCCGGGCGTCTGGGCAGATTTATGGCGGCTGTAAAATCTCCACCGCGCCGGGCTCTCGTACTGGGAAGGGATCCCAGCCGACTCTTAAAATTTATACACCGGCTCAGCCAGCCTTCCGTTCCTTGTCGGCCTCCTCCCAGGCAATAAATCAGAGCTCGCTAGCGCCGCCGATCGTGTGTACCATGCTGTGCCAAATTGCCTCTGCTGGCTGAACGGTACCCGACGACGCGATTTCCGAACGGCTCACTCAATCTGCAGTGGCTCCCTCTGCAACAAACGTCGACTCGTAATAATCGTACGCTGTCAACTCCGATGCAACAAAACGGAATGGACAGCGTCGTGAAGCGGGAATGTAAGAGGAACATTGACAAAAGTAAAACAATGATTATGAAAAGTATTCGAATCAGTGGATGCTGAGGGAGTTAGATCAGGAAACGAGGCACTGAAACTAGCAGATGTGTTTAGCTATTTGGGCAGGAAAATAACTGATAATGGCTTAAGTAGAGACATCATACTCTACTAGCCATTAAAACTGCTACACCAAGAAGAAATGCAGATAATAAACGTGTTTTCATTGGACAAATGTATTACACTAGTACTGAAATGTGATTACACTTTCACGCAGTTTGGGTGCATAGATCCTGAGAAATCGGTACTCCGAACAAACATGTCTGGGCGTAATAACGGCCTTAATACGCCTGGGCGTGGAGTCGAACAGAGCTTGGATTGCGTGTATAGGTACAGCTGCTCATTCAGCTTCAACACGGTACCACAGTTCATCACGAGTAGTGACTGGCGTATTGTGACGAGCCAGTTCCTCGGCCACCATTGACCACACTTTTTCAATTGGTGAGAGATTAGGAGAATGTGCTGACCAGGGCTGCATCCATAAAGGCTCGTACAGGACCTGCAACATGCGATCGTGCATTATCCCGCTAAAATGTAGCGTTTAGCAGGGATCGAATGAAGGGTAGAGCCTCGGGTCGTAACACATCTGAAATATGACGTCCACTGTTCAAAGCGCCGTCAATGCGAACAAAAAGTGACCGAGACGTGTAACCAATAGCACCCTATACCATCACGCCGGGTGATACGCCAGTATGGCGACGACGAATACACGCTTCCAATGTCCGTTCACCGCGATGTCGCTAAACATGGATGCGACCATCATGATGCTCTAAACAGAACCTGGATTCATCCGAAAAAATGACGTTTTGCCATTCGTGCAGCCAACTTCGTCGTTGAGTACACCATTGCAGGCGCTCCTGTCTGTGATGCAGCGTCAAGGGTCACCGCAACCATCGCCTCCGAGCTGATACTCCATGCTGCTGCAAATGTTGTCGAACTGTTCGTTCAGATGGTTGTTGTCTTGCAAACGTCCCCATCTGTTGACTCAGGAATCGAGACGTGGCTGCACGATCGTTACAGCCATTCGGATAAGATGCCTTTCATCTCGACTGCTAGTGATACGAGGCCGTTAGGAACCAGCACGGCGTTTCGTATTACTCTCCTGAACCAAACGATTCCATATTCTGCTAACAGTCATTGAATCTCGACCAACGCGAGGAGCAATGTCGCGATACGATAAACCGCAATCGCGGTACGCTAAATCCGATCTTTAGCAAAGTCGGAAACGTGATGGTACGCATTTCTCCTCCTTACACGAGGCATCACAACAATGTTTCACCAGGCAACGCCGGTTAACTGCCGTTTGTGTATGAGAAATCGGTTGGAAACTTTCCTCAAGTGAGGATGTTGTACGTGTCTCCACCGGCAGCAACCTTGTGTGAATGCTCTGAAAAGCTAATCATTTGCATATCACAGCATCTTCTTCCTGTCGGTTAAATTTTGCGTCTGTGTCACGTGATGTTCGTGGTGTAGCAATTTTAATGGCCAGTAGTGTAGATATGTGTTAGGAAGCCTTTTCTGGAGGTATTTGTCTGGAGTGTAGCCAAGTGCCGAAGTATCACATGGACGATCAACAGTTAAGACAACAACAAAATCAAGAGATCTGAAATGTTGTACTACGAAAGAATGCTGAAGATTAAATGAGTAGGTAGTGTAACTAATGAGGAGCTACTAAATGGAATTGAGTAGACAAAAAATTTGTGCCACAACTTTATTGAAAGAAGGAATCAGTCGATTGGACACATTCTGAGACATCAAGAGATCACCAATTTATTACTGGAGGGAAGTGTGGAGGGCTGAAATCGTAGATTAGGGACGCGGAAAACCGACAATTAAAAACTGATACCGCTATTTTAATTCTGGATAGTCGGTAATTCTTTCGTCCCGCTTACAACATGTGTTTCATTATTTTTACATACGTGAATAAAAAACTGAAACAATTAACCATAGCAGCAGCGCTAAAAATTTTCCTTTTTAAGTAATCCTTTTTTTATGGGAGGAGTAATTTTTATTCGTAAAATTTGCATTGGTTTGGAAGCGTTTTTATAGAAAAGTTTGGAAGGTGGGAGACGAGATACGGGGAGAAGTAAAGCTGTGAGTACCGGGCGTGAGTCGTGCTTCGGTAGCTCAGATGGTAGAGCACTTGCCCGCGAAAGGCAAAGGTCCCGAGTTCGAGTCTCGGTCGGGCACACAGTTTTAATCTGCCAGGAAGTTTCATATCAGCGCACACTCCGCTGCAGAGTGAAAATCTCATTCTGGAAACCTCCCCCAGGCTGTGGCTAAGCCATACCTTCGCAGTATCCTTTCTTTCAGGAGTGCTAGTTCTGCAAGGTTAGCAGGAGAGCTTCTGTAAAGTTTGGAAGGTATGGCAGAAGTAAAGCTGTGAGTAGCGGGCGTGAGTCGTGCTTCGGTAGCTCAGATGGTAGAGCACTTGCCCGCGAAAGGCAAAGGTCCCGAGTTCGAGTCTCGGTCGGGCACACAGTTTTAATCTGCCAGGAAGTTTCATATCAGCGCACACTCCGCTGCAGAGTGAAAATCTCATTCTGGAAACCTCCCCCAGGCTATGGCTAAGCCATACCTTCGCAGTATCCTTTCTTTCAGGAGTGCTAGTTCTGCAAGGTTAGCAGGAGAGCTTCTGTAAAGTTTGGAAGGTATGGCAGAAGTAAAGCTGTGAGTAGCGGGCGTGAGTCGTGCTTCGGTAGCTCAGATGGTAGAGCACTTGCCCGCGAAAGGCAAAGGTCCCGAGTTCGAGTCTCGGTCGGGCACACAGTTTTAATCTGCCAGGAAGTTTCATATCAGCGCACACTCCGCTGCAGAGTGAAAATCTCATTCTGGAAACCTCCCCCAGGCTGTGGCTAAGCCATACCTTCGCAGTATCCTTTCTTTCAGGAGTGCTAGTTCTGCAAGGTTAGCAGGAGAGCTTCTGTAAAGTTTGGAAGGTATGGCAGAAGTAAAGCTGTGAGTAGCGGGCGTGAGTCGTGCTTCGGTAGCTCAGATGGTAGAGCACTTGCCCGCGAAAGGCAAAGGTCCCGAGTTCGAGTCTCGGTCGGGCACACAGTTTTAATCTGCCAGGAAGTTTCATATCAGCGCACACTCCGCTGCAGAGTGAAAATCTCATTCTGGAAACCTCCCCCAGGCTGTGGCTAAGCCATACCTTCGCAGTATCCTTTCTTTCAGGAGTGCTAGTTCTGCAAGGTTAGCAGGAGAGCTTCTGTAAAGTTTGGAAGGTATGGCAGAAGTAAAGCTGTGAGTAGCGGGCGTGAGTCGTGCTTCGGTAGCTCAGATGGTAGAGCACTTGCCCGCGAAAGGCAAAGGTCCCGAGTTCGAGTCTCGGTCGGGCACACAGTTTTAATCTGCCAGGAAGTTTCATATCAGCGCACACTCCGCTGCAGAGTGAAAATCTCATTCTGGAAACCTCCCCCAGGCTGTGGCTAAGCCATACCTTCGCAGTATCCTTTCTTTCAGGAGTGCTAGTTCTGCAAGGTTAGCAGGAGAGCTTCTGTAAAGTTTGGAAGGTATGGCAGAAGTAAAGCTGTGAGTAGCGGGCGTGAGTCGTGCTTCGGTAGCTCAGATGGTAGAGCACTTGCCCGCGAAAGGCAAAGGTCCCGAGTTCGAGTCTCGGTCGGGCACACAGTTTTAATCTGCCAGGAAGTTTCATATCAGCGCACACTCCGCTGCAGAGTGAAAATCTCATTCTGGAAACCTCCCCCAGGCTGTGGCTAAGCCATACCTTCGCAGTATCCTTTCTTTCAGGAGTGCTAGTTCTGCAAGGTTAGCAGGAGAGCTTCTGTAAAGTTTGGAAGGTATGGCAGAAGTAAAGCTGTGAGTAGCGGGCGTGAGTCGTGCTTCGGTAGCTCAGATGGTAGAGCACTTGCCCGCGAAAGGCAAAGGTCCCGAGTTCGAGTCTCGGTCGGGCACACAGTTTTAATCTGCCAGGAAGTTTCATATCAGCGCACACTCCGCTGCAGAGTGAAAATCTCATTCTGGAAACCTCCCCCAGGCTGTGGCTAAGCCATACCTTCGCAGTATCCTTTCTTTCAGGAGTGCTAGTTCTGCAAGGTTAGCAGGAGAGCTTCTGTAAAGTTTGGAAGGTATGGCAGAAGTAAAGCTGTGAGTAGCGGGCGTGAGTCGTGCTTCGGTAGCTCAGATGGTAGAGCACTTGCCCGCGAAAGGCAAAGGTCCCGAGTTCGAGTCTCGGTCGGGCACACAGTTTTAATCTGCCAGGAAGTTTCATATCAGCGCACACTCCGCTGCAGAGTGAAAATCTCATTCTGGAAACCTCCCCCAGGCTGTGGCTAAGCCATACCTTCGCAGTATCCTTTCTTTCAGGAGTGCTAGTTCTGCAAGGTTAGCAGGAGAGCTTCTGTAAAGTTTGGAAGGTATGGCAGAAGTAAAGCTGTGAGTAGCGGGCGTGAGTCGTGCTTCGGTAGCTCAGATGGTAGAGCACTTGCCCGCGAAAGGCAAAGGTCCCGAGTTCGAGTCTCGGTCGGGCACACAGTTTTAATCTGCCAGGAAGTTTCATATCAGCGCACACTCCGCTGCAGAGTGAAAATCTCGTTCTAGTACGATAGTTTCTTGCTTTGGTCGCCAGACATCCGTTGTATTGCTGAATGGCACTAACGCTAGGCACTAACGCTAGTCTGGAAATACTTTTACGAAGCGACGTGGCGGTGAAGTACAGTGCTTCATTTGCTTTAAAAGATTAAGGATTCGGCTGCCTTTGCAGACGCTGATGAACATGTATTGCAAGCTTCTCGTCCATGTTTACAAAAAACACGCAGAGGGTAGTGTGAGATCAGACAGGACACGCACATTCATCAGGTCTGTAGCAGCTGGGGAAAAGCCGGAAAGAACTGAACTTGGGACGACGCCAACAGAGGACGTACTGGCTTTACTGTGTTCCCGCTGCGCACGTGTTAGCTATCGTGGAATCGACAGCCTCCATACAGCACGACAGGGGCGCGACATGGACACAGTAGCAACGCGAGAGGACGTCTGGAAGCGAGAACTTGACGCCTATGCAAAATCAATAGGACGAGTTCAGTCGCGAATACATGCTTCATGGCACAGTCAGAACACAGTCACAACATGGTACGCTATGTGGAAATCAGCAATATATAATTTATAAAAAAAAGTAGTACAGCAAGACTTCAGTTTCATCGTAATGGTTAGACAGAGTTTCCGAAATCAAATACTGAACACAGAAGAAAATATAGACTCAGATCACAGTGTGGTAGTGATGAAGAGTAGGATGAAATATAAGACACTAGTCATGAAGAATGAAAACGCAAAGGAATGGGAAGTGGAAGCACTAAGGGATGACGAGAAATGCTTGATGTTCTCTAAGACTATAGAAACAGCATTAACGAATAGTTCATTGGGCAGTACAGTTGAAGAGGAACGGAGTGAAAGGAAAAACCTAGACACAAGGAAGAAATTGTGAAGAAGAAGAAACTATGGGTAACAGAAGAAATACTTCAGTTGATCGATAGAGGAAGGAAGTAGAAAAATATTCACAGAAATTCCGGAATATAGAAATACGTGTGGCTGAGGAATGAAATAAATAGGATGTGCATGGTAGCTAAGGCGAAAAGGCTGCTTGAAAAATGTGAAGAAATCGAAAAAGGAATAATTGTCGGTAGGGGTGATTCAGCGTGCAAGAAAGTCAAAACAGCCTTCGGCGACATATAAAGCAAGGCTGATCAGACATAAGAGGAGTCGATTTAGAAGAGATGTGGGATCCAATTTTAGAATCAGAATTTAAAAGAGCTTTGAAAGACTTAAGATCAAATCAGGCAGAAGGGATAGATAACATTCCATCAGAATTTCTGAAATCATTGGGGGGGAGGGCCAACAAAACGTCTATTCACATTGGTGTGTGGGTAGTATGAGTCTGGCGACATACCATCTGACTTTGGGAAAATATCGTCCAAGGAATTCTGAAGACTGCAAGATCTGGCAGGTACGAGAATTATTGCAGAATTAGCTTAACAGCTCATGCATCTAAGTTGCTGACAAGAATAATACACAGAAGAACGGAAAAGAAAACTGACGATATGTTACAGAAGAGAACCTAAGCATTTGAAATGTGGTATTTCAGACGGATGTTGAAAATTAAGTGGACCGATAAGAGAAGGAATGAGAAGGTTCTGCGCTGAATAGGAGAGGAAAGGAATGTTACGGCGTAGAGTCAGCGTCGGCAAGACTATAGGGAGCGACAGAGAAGAGAAGGCTGTGAGAAGGGGTCTGCCAATCGCATGCTGACCGACCTCCCTTCCAGGACGACAACACTTCAGCAGCGACCCCTAGGTTAAGAGGACATAAGCACCGCGTCCGACTGGTGGTTGCCAATTCGATAGCAGCTTCAATGCTACGTACTTCGATAGCAGCTTGTAGCGTTGCTCTTGGGGGGCGAAAAGAAATAGAATTGTTATTTTATATTTTTCTGAAAAATGTCGAAAAGTGAATATTTTGGTGGGCCACTTGGCAACAGAATCAGGGACTGATTACACTATTATAATAACATACGTTGAGCGTTAAATACCTGAATAAGAGCAACAGATTGATTTATTTGAGATCGTTTGGAAGAAACATTATCATTTCTGTACGTTTTTGTAGTCGCGATGTAGTCATACCCAGAATAACACTAAGGGACCAGAAGATTTATAGACTTTAAAAGAAATTCAACACTACACAATTAAGAAAAAAGAGTTGGTTCAGAAATAATAAGAAAACGATAATGTTCCTTCTGCCTCATGCTGCGTTCGGCCCATCAGCGTGATCGTAATTTCTGGTGATGAACTAACACAAAATAATTATCATTCAAGTAAATGAGGAGATGCAAATCATCAAGGTTAATTTACTAAAATAAGCAGACTTATCTATAACACACGTTTTTTTAAAGCTACGTACCTTTTCGTATTAAATTACATTATATGACCATTGTGGTTAAATACTTTATACATAACAGTCAAAATGTCCTCTTGATGCTGTCTGTTCGTAATCAGTTACAAAGAAATTACATGTTTTCTGATTGGAAAAATAACAATTAGCTTATTTGCTGAATATTTTCACATAAAATATAAAATACCGATGCGGAACGCAGCAAGTCGGCGTCCGCCTTTCATGGAATACAAACAGTAAAAGATGAGGCGCCAAATGCCTCATTTGTCTTGAAACAACAGAATTCTTTTTTATACCATTAATCGATACATGAACATAGAGATTTACAGGCACCGCGCAAGAACGGAAAAGATAAAGAATAATAGATTCTGTCGCTGCTATGCGATGGTTCATTTCTTTTGCTTTACAATTGTTTGATAACTTTAGGCCATCAGGCGTTTACTGTTGAGCGTATATTAATGTTTGTGAGGCGAAAATTACTAGTATTACAAGCTTCAACGTTAGCGACATCGTTAGGAATTTCTATGTAGCACAGACTTGAGTTTGTCTATTCGCAAGAAAACTGATTATTTTGTATGTCGCCGCTTGCTTGCGACACATCTAGCAAAGTAAAATATTGTAAATGTCTTTTGTAAATAAAACTCATTAATACTAGTTATTTCATTGTTTGTTTAGCGAAGTGAGTGTGCAGGCTTCCTAGACACAACAAGGAATATGTGTAAAACACTGACAATCAGAAGGGATAGGATGATAGTACGCATCTGTTAAGACATGAGGGAATGACTGCCATGGAACTAGAGGGAACTGTAGAGGGCAAAAAGTGTAGGGGAAGGCAGCGATTGGAGCACATCCAGGATATAATTGAGGATGTGCGTTGCAAGTGCTTCTCTGAAATGAAGAGTTTGGAGCAGGAGAGGAATCGGAGGGGGTCCGCATCAAACCAGTCAGAAGACTAATGGTCCAAAGAAAGAAAAAGGATGGGTACAAAGATTTGTTCTCTTCCACGCTGTCGGTCTCAATGAAAACGGGGATGCTCTCTTTCTACACCTCGCCTACATCTACATTTATACTCCGCAAGCCACCCAACGTTGTGTGGCGGAGAGCACTTTACGTGCCACTGTCATTACCTCCCTTTCCTCTTCAGTCGCGTATGGTTCGCGGGAAGAACGACTGCCGGAAAGCCTCCGTGCGCGCTCGAATCTCTCTAATTTTACATTCGTGATCTCCTGGGGGGTTTAAGTAGGGGGAAGTAGTATATTCAACACCTCATCCAGAAACGCACCCTCTCGAATCCTTGACAGTAACTACACAGCGATACAGAGCGCCTCTCTTGCAGAGTCTACCACTTGAGTTTGCTAAACATCTCCGTAACGCAACCACGCATACCAAATAACCCTGTGACGAAACGCTTCGCTCTTCTTTGGATTTTCTCTATCTCCTCTGTCAACCCGACCTGGTACAGATCCCACACTGACGAGCAATACTCAAGTATAGGTCTAACGAGTGTTTTGTAAGCCACCTCCTTTGCAGATGGACTACATTTTGTATGGACTCTCCCAATGAATCTCAACCTGGCACCCGCCTTACCAACAATTAATTTTATATGATCATTCCACTTCAAATCGTTCTGTAGCCATACTCCCAGATATTTTACAGAAGTAGCTGCTACCAGTGTTTGTTCCGCTATCATATAATCATACAATAAGGGATCCTTCTTTCTATGTATTCGCAATACATTGCGTTTGTCTATGTTAAGGGTCAGTTGCCACTCCCTGCACCAAGTGCCTGTCCGCTGCAGATCTTCCTACATTTCGCTGCAATTTTCTAATGCTGTAACTTCTCTGTATAATACAGCACCATCCGCTAAAAGCCGCGTGGAACTTCCGACACTATCTACTAGGCATATTGGTTTATTATTGGAGTACTATTACGGATTCTTAATCGTCTGAAACTTTGTGATCTTACGGACTCGAAGATTTGAACCATTCATTTTAAGCGACTTCAGATCCCAATTATTTGTCGTTTCTAATGACAATAAATAAGGTTCAGGGTCTAAAAGAGGTGTACGAAGTCAGAGGGATAGATGTGGAGGAATTCATATAGGAACATTGAGAAGTGGAGGAGGACTAGGCGATGGTCAGAGAGAGGGGAGGATGTAATGCTCAGAGAGATGGAGGAGAATAGGAGGGGATAGACAAAGAGCGGTAGGAAGGAAGAGATAGGCAGACGCGCGGGAAGAGGAGAAGTTTAGGATGTACGTCCAATTCCTAATCCCAGTTAGTAATTCCGAGGCATTGTCTAGTTCACTAGTTTAATATACGCACCCTGCGATCGACAGTATCCATATACGTCTGCAAAGGCAGTTGGCCCTCCTGCAATCAGGGTACAGCGGTACTACAATGGCGGACTGTTTAGAAGTCCCTCCTCGGCAGTGGTGTGTGGTCGGCAAAGACAACGTCGGTACAGCAGCATCCATATGAGACTAGCGTAATTTGACGACAAAAATGTTTACTGAAGGCTACAGAGGAAAGATTTGAAATTTAAAATATCGCGACGTAGATGCCGTGCTAGATTGCTTAGAAAACACTGAGAACCGTTTCTGTGGGTAGAAATTTCGAAAACCTTCAAGATCACCACCTGCAGATCCCACCAAGATCGTGCATATACAATTAAGAACAAAAACACAACACACAGAGGTCTACTGACAGCTACGATTATGAGTTGGAAAGGAATAAAGCTTAACATGTTTTGCAATAGAAAATACCCTCACCACACGCTTCATTCACAGATTTTAAAAGTAAGTGTGGAACGACTTAAAAGTCCAAAAAAACTCTATAACTGCGATCACAGTTGTGTGCCAGTGGTTCTGTAGCGTCACCTGGGACTCTGCCTAATGTATGACGCGATTTATGCAGCTGATATGGAAATGGAAATAAGCGTTTGGCGTCATTGGCCGGGAGGCCCCTTGCGGGGCAGGTCTGGCCGCCTTCGTGCAGGTCTTATTACATTCGACGCCACATTGGGCGCCGGATGGGGATGAAATGATGATGAGGACAACATAACACCCACTCCCTGAGTGGAGAAAATCTCCGACCCAGCCGGGAACCTAACCCGGTCACGTAGAACGGCAATCCGTCAATCTGACCACTCAGCTATCGGGGCGGGTTGGTTGGTTGTTTTGGGGAAGGAGACCAGACAGCGAGGTCATCGGTCTCATCGGATTAGGGACGGACGGGGAAGGAAGTTGGCCGTGCCCTTTGAAAGGGACCATCCCTGAATTTGCCTGGAGCGATTTAGGGAAATCACGGAAAACCTAAATCAGGATGGCCGGACGCGGGATTGAACCGTCGTCCTCCCGAATGCGAGTCCAGTGTCTAACCACTGCGCCACCTCGCTCGGTATCGGGGCGGGCATTCAGCTGATTTGAATGTAGTATAAACCAAGAAAGTAATGCCTGTAATTTTATGAGTCATTTTGTTGAGTATAACAATATTTTGTGACAGAGACTGTAAATATTTTCCATTAATTGCAGAGATAAAGAGAACGACATTTCAATAGTTCCATGAAAGGAAGGAAATTCAAGTGTGATTTATATTCACAAGAGCCATGTTCCTCGGCTCTGTTTGTTCTCTGTTTTTCACGTGTTGGTTCTCTCTCGCCTGTGGGTCGATGTATGTATAACTCGCTCTCTGTATGAGCTTTAAAGTTACAATATATTGTTAATTGAAAGTATCGTATGTTTCCTTTCAAAAATACTTCTCACTCCACGTGGAATTTATTTAAAGGTAATAATAATCTTGCTGTTGATTGCCCATCTGGCTTCGACTGTTTCGGTGCCGCTGAGTCCGCCATTACGTGTACTAAAGACTATTCCAGTGTCTGATGGCTTCACACGCAAAGGAAAAAAATTCCAAGTGCTTTTATGAATTTTTACAGTCAGTTTTCAGTATTAAAGTTTGTTAATATTTTTTATTACGAAACTTATTAAGAGATCTTATACCGCATGTCTTAGGTGAGGTTTCACCTCTGGTTTAAAATATTTGCGGTTAATTCAAAAGCTTAAAAGTTATCTCACCTGTTAAAGAAATAAAATTAAAGAAATTCTTTGAAATTATTTCAATAATACGCAGGTGTATGTGCCATTCTTTCTCTCTGTGTGACTTTAAAGTTCTGGGAAAAGAAATCATTTCATACTCTATATTATCGCTGGGTTAGTTGCAGGCTACATTACGTTGTCATTTGTTGAAAGATAACGTAACATTTCCATTAATAATAAATAACTTTTTGCCTACGTATTGATATTACTTCACGTTACCTGTATTTAAGGCATATTCACTCGCGCTCATAATTTTCGTGGGGTTCCAAAGCACAATATTCGGAATTTAAACTGCTACATTACATTATCATTGCTGTATGTTTCGACCGACGCCTGCGTGCGTATTTCAAACCACACTTAGGTATCGGCACAGACTCATACGAAATAATTAATTGTACACTACAACAATTACGCAAAAACGAGGGAATGGTAGTTCTCTTTTCATCTTTCAAGTACGAAATAAACTACTTACTATTTTCTCATTGTTTCGTGTATCGTACATAACAGCGCTTTAAGTGCCTCTTCCATAGTTTTACTCTGAATCAGTTTAAATTGCGCGCACCCGGGAAAAATTTTCCTTAAGTAAAGAATGGCTGTAATTCTAGCATAGCACCGAGCTTCGTAGTTTGCGCATCTGAGTACACATTCACATTTATATCACCCGTGTCACGTGCTAACAAGCTTGGAGAGGGGGGGGGGGGGAGGAGGGGTTCTGACAAAATTAATTTTCCCCTACTTGTATGTGCGTGTGAATGTGAATATATGTGTGTGTGTGTGTGTGTGTGTGTGTGCGTGGGCGTGGGTGGATACGTGGGTGGGTAGGTCCGGTTATGTGTGGGCGTTTCCATATAGCGCTTAAAAAACGCGAATTTTTTTTATTTTCGACAGTTAAAAATTTATAAAGCAAATTGTAGAGCATAGTGTGTAACTCACAGTAGGAACAACAAGCAACATTGCTGTTTCAACATGACTCGTTTCATTTCATTCTGGAATCCTAGGGAAGTACGTTTTAATGAAATGCAAGCAACGCTAATATTTTACTTTGCTAGAAAAACTACAGAATGAGACACTCAAATGAACGTTCTGAAAGAAGACGATTCACTCATCATCATTCCCCATGGTATTCTGTCTCTCTCTACCATTTTTTTAATTATGAAAAAAAAATTTTTTGTCATACTTGCGCATTTGACATTAAATAACACTACCATATTTTAAGTTAAATAGGAATGTTGGAAAAATCTATCATTACAGTACCTAAAGCGCTCTTTGCGTGGAATTTTAACAGGTCATTAGCTGATAATATACAAACATAACAAGATAGGTCTATACAGGGTGGTCCATTGATCGTGACCGGGCCATATACCTCACGAAATAAGCGTCAAACGAAAAAACTACAAAGAACGAAACTCGTCTAACTTGAAGGGGGAGACCAGATGGCGATTTGGTTGACCCGCTAGACGGCGCTGCCATAGGTCAAACGGATAACAAATGCGTTTTTTTTAAAATAGGAACCCCCGTTTTTTATTACATATTCGTGTAGTACATAATGAAATATGAATCTTTTAGTTGGACCACTTTTTTACACTTACGCCATGGGTGTAATACCTTCCGCGCACATCGCAACAACCGCACATAAAATCTCATTACGATACCCGAGTGCCGTTCACCTTGCCGATTCACCTGTACAATTTCGTGGTGTTAACATAATTCATGCTCACACCATTGGGGACCCTCCTCGATATTAATTTCTTTCAAATGTTTGGTTCAAATGTGTGTGAAATCTTTTGGGACTTGACTGCTAACTTCATCCGTCCCTAAGCTTACACACTACTTAACCTAAATTATCCTAAGGACAAACATACGCACCCACGCTCGAGGGAGGACTCGAACCTCGGCCGGGATCAGCCTTACACTCCATGACTGCACATAATTACTGGCCGATGACTGCAGCGCCTGAGAGCGCTCGGCTAATCCCGCGCGGCTCCTATGTTTGGGTCCCAGATGCGAATCGCATCGGAGGTAAACAGGCATCAAGTCTCCGACAAGCAAGACCACTCTGTCGAAGGCTTCTGTGCACCATTTGCCTCGATACCTTCACGTCCAGTGGATGGTGTAGGGCCAGATGTCAGTTGCTGTGCCGTACTAAGGCGACACCGTCGTACCCTTATAGCCGAATAACAATCCTCATCTTCTGGTGTCACAAATACTCAGCCCTTTCCTGCTCTTCGTGATAAGTTTCCGTCTCTAGAAACTGTCGCCACGTCGGAGAAACACCAGAATGATTCACATTAAGCCATAGGGCCACATCAGTCCACTACTTTCCTGTTTAAATTTTGGTATGCCACTCCAAAGCAGAGTGTCTGGTAAGCGTCTTCTCTGTGCCATACTGCAGCGTCGGTGACTGTGTTCAAAGCGACTATAAGTGTGGGGCTACCCGGCAAACACCACCGCGTTTGATAGGTGCCCTGATGTCATCATTGGCATGGTTGTCCGTTGTCCAGAATTCCACCTTCCGTGGAGAACACTATCTGTTGACGGTTTGTATATCGTGAGTTAGACACAGAACGGGGAAATAGCGGTTTGTTGCTTTAATTTTGTACTCCAGTGTAAAATAATACTTCCCATGTCTACCGGTACTTTCCGAATGTACATCTTCTTCATATGTAGTTTCCTATGTGTGTGTTTGTTAGTGCAAATAAACAGGGTTGTTGTTGATATAGTCTTCAGTTCAGAAACGGGTGTAATGCAGCTCTCCATGCTACTCTATCCTGTGCAAGCTTCTTCATCTCCCAGTACCTACTGCCACCTACATCCTTCTGAATTGGCTTAGTGTATTTATCTCCTGGTCTCCCTCTACGATTTTTACCCTCCACGCCGCCCTCCAACACTAAATTGGTGATTCCTTGATGCCTCAGAACATGTCCTACCAACCGATCCCTTCTTCTAGTCAAGTTGTGGCACAAACTTCTCTTCTTCCCAATCCTATTCAATACTTCCTCATTAGTTATGTGATCGACCCATCTAATCTTCAGCATTCATCTGTAGCACCACATTTCGAAAGCTTCTATTCTCTTTTTGTCCAAACTATTTATCGTCCATCTTTCACTTCCATACATGGCTACACTCCATACAAATACTTTCAGAAACGACTTCCTGACACTTAAAATCTATACTTGATGTTACCAAATTTCTCTTCTTCAGATACACTCTCCTTGCCATTGCCAGTCTACATTTTATATCCTCTCTACTTCGACCATCATCAGTTATTTTCCTCCCCAAATAGCAAAACTCCTTTACTACTTTAAGTGTCTCAGTTCCTAATCTAATTCCCTGAGCATCATCCGACTTAATTCGCCTCCATTCTATTATCCTAGTTTTGCTTTTGTTGATGTTCATCTTATATCCTCCTTTCAATACACTGTCCATTCCGTTCAACTGTTCTTCCAAGTCCTTTGCTGTCTCTGATATAATTACAATGTCATCTGCGAACCTCAAAGATTTTATTTCTTTTCTGTGGATTTTAATACCTACTCCGAATTTTTCTTTTGTTTCCTTTACTGGTTGCTCAATGTGAACAGGGTAGTGACAGGAATTTATTAATTCGGTAGCTAGACATCCCTGATCATATTCCTTGATAATTTTATAACGCCAGCCGATATTTTGTATTGACAAGGGTCTTTTCTTTTCTCATTCAGTCGACAGTGCGAACCTCAAACTGCATATCCCACTAAATGGAGAGTATTCAGAGTACCAGGAAGACCAGCCGAAATCGTACATTAAATCCACAAGTTATGTCGTTACTCACACCCAGTTCCTTGCAACGTCTTGAGCTAGCGTACATCACCGCGCAGCACCCAGACTGTATTCATCCAGTGTTTCGTAATGAGAGTACCTTGATGCTTCCAACAAACTTTAAATATAATTCGCAACTCTTAAAACTGAAATTAATCTTGACCACAGTATTCATTTATTTTATTACACCATTCACGTTTCGTCCTTCCACTATCGTCAAAAGCTCAAAATACACTCCTGGAAATGGAAAAAAGAACACATTGACACCGGTGTGTCAGACCCACCATACTTGCTCCGGACACTGCGAGAGGGCTGTACAAGCAATGATCACACGCACGGCACAGCGGACACACCAGGAACCGCGGTGTTGGCCGTCGAATGGCGCTAGCTGCGCAGCATTTGTGCACCGCCGCCGTCAGTGTCAGTCAGTTTGCCGTCGCATACGGAGCTCCATCGCATTCTTTAACACTGGTAGCATGCCGCGACAGCGTGGACGTGAACCGTATGTGCAGTTGACGGACTTTGAGCGAGGGCGTATAGTGGGCATGCGGGAGGCCGGGTGGACGTAACGCCGAATTGCTCAACACGTGGGGCGTGAGGTCTCCACAGTACATCGATGTTGTCGCCAGTGGTCGGCGGAAGGTGCACGTGCCCGTCGACCTGGGACCGGACCGCAGCGACGCACGGATGCACGCCAAGACCGTAGGATCCTACGCAGTGCCGTAGGGGACCGCACCGCCACTTCCCAGCAAATTAGGGACACTGTTGCTCCTGGGGTATCGGCGAGGACCATTCGCAACCGTCTCCATGAAGCTGGGCTACGGTCCTGCACACCGTTAGGCCGTCTTCCGCTCACGCCCCAACATCGTGCAGCCCGCCTCCAGTGGTGTCGCGACAGGCGTGAATGGAGGGACGAATGGATACGTGTCGTCTTCAGCGATGAGAGTCGCTTCTGCCTTGGTGCCAATGATGGTCGTATGCGTGTTTGGCGCCGTGCAGGTGAGCGCCACAATCAGGACTGCATACGACCGAGGCACACAGGGCCACCACCCGGCATCATGGTGTGGGGAGCGATCTCCTACACTGGCCGTACACCACTGGTGATCGTCGAGGGGACACTGAATAGTGCACGGTACATCCAAACCGTCATCGATCCCATCGTTCTACCATTCCTAGACCGGCAAGGGAACTTGCTGTTCCAACAGGACAATGCACGTCCGCATGTATCCCGTGCCACCCAACGTGCTCTAGAAGGTGTAAGGCAACTACCCTGGCCAGCAAGATCTCCGGATCTGTCCCCCATTGAGCATGTTTGGGACTGGATGAAGCGTCGTCTCACGCGGTCTGCACGTCCAGCACGAACGCTGGTCCAACTGAGGCGCCAGGTGGAAATGGCATGGCAAGCCGTTCCACAGGACTACATCCAGCATCTCTACGATCGTCTCCATGGGAGAATAGCAGCCTGCATTGCTGCGAAAAGTGGATATACACTGTACTAGTGCCGACATTGTGCATGCTCTGTTGCCTGTGTCTATGTGCCTGTGGTTCTGTCAGTGTGATCATGTGATGTATCTGACCCCAGGAATGTGTCAATAAAGTTTCCCCTTCCTGGGACAATGAATTCACGGTGTTCTTATTTCAATTTCCAGGAGTGTATATGGAACACAATTGCATTTAGACCCTAAACTGGAATTTTAAATATGGTTACAAAGTATCCGGTCTACTTTGAGTGATGATGTCTGAGGTGAAACAAATGTCATCACCAGACGCTCTGTATCCAGGTTTGACATATCCAGTTTCGTGTTTACATGCGACTGTATTGATATATTTTGATCCTTTGAGAACGGCGTAAGGCCGAAACGCTTAATGGCGAATAAAATAATAAATACGGTGGTCAAGACTAAGATCAGCGTTTGAGTGCATTAAAAATGGTCGTTATACCTCATAAAGCTTTTATGCAATTTAGAGCTGATGATTCGGAGATATGACATAAGAAACATTGAGTTGAGTGTAAACAATATTGCATGGCGAAATTCGCTAGAGATACAGGTCAAATGTATTAAATATACAGGGTTATTACAAATGATTGAAGCGATTTCACAGCTCTACAATAACTTTATTATTTGAGATATTCTCACAATGCTTTGCACACACATACAAAAACTCAAAAAGTTTTTTTTAGGCATTCACAGATGTTCGATATGTGCCCCTTTAGTGATTCGGCAGACATCAAGCTGATAATCAAGTTCGTCCCACACTCGGCGCAGCATGTCCCCATCAATGAGTTCGAAAGCATCGTTGATGCGAGCTCGCAGTTCTGGCACGTTTCTTGGTAGAGGAGGTATAAACAATGAATCTTTCACATAACGCCACAGAAAGAAATCGAATGGGGTTAAGTCGGGAGAGCGTGGAGGCCATGACATGAATTGCTGATCATGATCTCCACCACGACCGATCCATCGGTTTTCCAATCTCCTGTTTAAGAAATGCCGAACATCATGATGGAAGTGCGGTGGAGCACCATCCTGTTGAAAGATGAAGTCGGCGCTGTCGATCTCCAGTTGTGGCATGAGCCAATTTTCCAGCATGTCCAGATACACACGTGAAACTTGCTCGCACGCGTTCAACCGTTTCCTCGCTCACTGCAGGCCGACCCGTTGATTTCCCCTTACAGAGGCATCCAGAAGCTTTAAACTGCACATACCATCGCCGAATTGAGTTAGCAGTTGGTGGATCTTTGTTGAACTTCGTCCTGAAGTGTCGTTGCACTGTTATGACTGACTGATGTGAGTGCATTTCAAGCACGACATACGCTTTCTCGGCTCCTGTCGCCATTTTGTCTCACTGCGCTCTCGAGCGCTCTGGCGGCAGAAACCTGCAGTGCGGCTTCAGCCGAACAAAACTTTATGAGTTTTTCTACGTATCTGTAGTGTGTCGTGACCATATGTCAATGAATGGAGCTACAGTAAATTTATGAAATCGCTTCAATCATTTGTAATAGCCCTGTATATGAATACATGTGACATGTGTGCATGTGGGCAAAGCTGTGGGTAAAACGCTCCTCACAAACACCTAGATCTAATACCCCCAATCCTTGGTACATATATTACTTAGTATTTGGAAGGAAATACTGTGGGGGTAAGGATCAGGAAGCTTGTATTTTGATAGGGGTGATCACATCGAGATAGAATGTAGCCAAAAGACGTGGACAGACATAGTGATTGAGGTAGTAGACACAGATATGGGGTAGGAGGAGAGGGACAGGGGGAAGTGGTAAATGGACAGAAATGGTAGAGGAGGAACTGGACAGAGAAAGGGGAGAGGCCAAGATGGACAGGGAAAGGAAAGAAGAGAAGATGGACAAGAGAGGGGGCAGATGAGCAGATGGTGCAATAGGAGATGGACTAAAACAGGAGGATGAGGAGGAGGAGGAGGTGGTGGACTGAGGTGGGCAGTAGAGTGAGGAGGAGAAAGTGGAGGCAGGAGGAGATGGACTATGAGAGAAGAGAAGCAGATGGGCACAGATAGGGGGAAGTAGCAGTTGGACAGGTAGAGGGGCAGAAGGATTTAGGCAGTGGTAGAGAAAATGGACAGAAAGTGGGGAAGAAGGACAGAGAGGACGGTGGAGGGGATGGTCAGAGAGAGAGGAAGGACATGGACTAACAGAGTTTGAGTAAATAAATACTCACGACATGGTGTCATAATCTATTCATTAAGAGATACATTATGTGATCGAAAGTACCCGGACACCCCCAAAAACATACGTTTTTCATATTAGGTGCATTGTGCTGCCAGCTACTGTCAGGTACTCCGTATCAGCGACCTCAGTATTCATCAGGCATCATGAGAGAGCACAATGGGGTGCTGCGCAGAACTCGTGGACTTCGAACGTGGTCAAGAGATTGGGTCTCACTTCTGTCATACGTCGTACGCGACATTTCCACACTCCTGAACATCCCTAGTTCCACTGTTTCCGATGTGATAATGATGGAAACGTGAAGAGACACATACAACAGAAAAGCGTACAGGGCGACCTCGTCTATTGACTGACAGAGACCGTCGACAATTGAAGAGAGTCGTAATGTGTAACAGTCAGACATCTATCCAGACCATTAGACAGGAATTCCAAACTGCATTAGGATCCACTGCAAGTAGGTGGGAGGTAAGAAAACTTCAATTTCATGATCCAGCCGGTAATTTCCAAACGACACCTCGCTTGATGTAACGTGAGTAAACATTGGACGATTTAACAGTACAAAAACTTTGTGTGGAGTGACGAATCACGGTACACAATGAACAATCCGATAGTGGTGTATGGGTACGGCGAATGCCCAGTGAACATCATCTGCCAGCGTGTGTAGTGCCAAAAGTAAAATTCTAAGTCGATGGTGTTATGGTGTGGTAATGTTTTTCGTGAAGGGAGACTGCACCCCTTGTTGTTTTGCGTGGCACTATCACATTACATTAATGTTTTAAGCACCTTCTTGCTTCCCATTGTTGAAGAGCAATTCGAGGATGGCGATTGCATCTTTCAACACGATCGAGCACCTGTTCATAATGCATGGCTTGTGGCGGAGTGGTTACACGGCAATAAAGGACTGGCCTTCACAGAGTCCTGACCTGAATCCTGTAGAACCCCTTTGGGATGTTTTGGAATGCCGACTTGGTGCCAGGCCTCACATACCGACATCGATACCTTTCCTCAGTGCAGCACTCAGTGAATAATGGGCTGCCATTCCCCAAGAAACCTTCCAGCACCTGATTAAACGTATCGCTGCAGAGTGGAAGTTGTCATCAAGGCTAAGGGTGGGTCAACACCATACTGAATTCCAGCATTACAGATGGAGGGCGCCACGAACTTGAAAGTCAGTTTCAGCCGGGTGTCCGAATACTTTTGATCACTTAGTGTATAATCTTATGGGATATGGTTAACGCAATAAGACAACTAGCGATATGGGAACCTGTTTATAGGTCGTGATGCAGTGTGACTCATACCGCGCGAATGACATAGAATATATTCGTCCAGTATTTCATAACGAGAGCCCCTAGTGACTTCCAAGACCTTTGTACATGATTTCAAATCTTTCGGAAACTATTTGCAGAATGAAATTTTCACTCTACAGGGGAGTGTGCGCTGATATGAAACTTCCTGGCAGATTAAAACTGTGTGCCGGACCGAGACTCTAACTCGGGACCTTTGCCTTTCGCGGGCAAGTGCTCTACCAACTGAGCTACCCAAGCACGACTCACGCCCCGTCCTCACAGATTTACTTCTGCCAGTAACTCGACTCCTACCTTCCAAACGGAGAGACGAGGTACTGGCGGAATTGGAGCTGTGAGGACGGGGCGTGAGTCGTGCTTGGGTAGCTCAGTGGTAGAGCACTTACCCGCGAAAGGCAAAGGTCCCGAGTTAGAGTCTCGGTCCAGTACACAGTTTTAATCTGCCAGGAAGTTTTGGAAACTATTTCTCGCTGACACCCTCACAAAATAATGAAAAGAAAAATAAATATCATCGCTTATTACATTTTCGCACTTCGTTCGGTAAAAAATCTGCTTCAGTCATGACATTTTAATATGTTATATGTTTACTACTGACTTTACTCGAAACACATTTGGGAAACGGTATCTACGTGTACCACTGAATGTATCTGCAGCATTGTACGAGACGTTGTTCGGGATATAGACGCCATAAACACTGAGATGTATTGAAAACTGACCTTTCTTAGAAAGGGGCCGTTTTACACACGTGAGTTCCATTCTTCAAAGAGTTCTGGGTGGGTGGGTTACTGGTCAGGTAAGAAATGAAGATACCAGAGTTGAATTGGGAATGTATTCAATTAACGAAGCAACTGAAAAAAAGACTAATCCTTCGTATGTAGAGTACTATAGCTGAGGCGAATTTGCTAATCAAAGTACCATCCCTGTGTACATCTGTGTTTTATTTCTAAATACTTTATCTCTTAATTTATCAACTACATTAATTCACACCCTTGGCAGAAGTAAAAAGAAACCGGAAATAAAAGTAAAGGAATGCATATGAAGAGTGCTACACTCCTTAGTTACTTACAACAAAAAAAAAGAAGGAAAATAAAAATAAAACGGCTCTGATCACTATGGGACTTAACATCGGAGGTCATCAGTCCCCTAGAACTTAGAACTACTTAAACCTAACTAACCTAAGGACACCACACACATCTATGCCCGAAGCAGGAGTCGAACCTGTGACCTTAGCCGTCGCGCGGTTCCAAACTGAAGCGCCTACAACCGATCGGCCACCACGGCCGGCTACTTACGTCACTGCCGATACTGTTGTGCATGTAGAGAAAAATGACTGTGATAAAGCGGTACGTTTCCAGAAGGAAGACTAACAAAATATTAGTATTTAACTACAAAGGTTAAGGAAACAACGTTCAAGAAAACGAGGGAAGAGGTGGCTAGACTGACATCGCAGCAGGCAAGGGACCTCCACCTTGAACTTCCTTTACTACATAGTGGGAACAGTATGCCGAAGAAAATTGAGCACTGGTCCCAGATGGGTTAGAAACGAAATATTCCTCACCTCTCTGAACAACGCGTGTTCCCTAGATGAATCGGAGTGTATCTCTCAGCGTGCTGATTTCGTCGTTCTTTCGACTTCAGCACTCGCGGCCAAAATTCTCCTTTGAGGCAATTAATCACGGTCACTCACCTACAGGCGGCCATTTTCTTGTTACGTTCGTCGTCTACAGGGGCGTTAATTAAAACTTCGGCTGGTGGCAGCAACACCTGCAGGGCGAACAACAGGACGAGTTTATCCTGGCCGAGCGCCAGGCGCGGATCGCTGCCCACCAGCGCTGCGGCCAGTGACGTCACACAGTATTTCATCAAGTCAGTCACACCGGTCCGCCATTCCAAACACGCTCCCAGTAGCCCTTCGACACACTTCCTCTCCAAGACTGTATAGTTTGCATCTGTCTTCATCAAATGTAGCTTGCTCGTCCCACATCTCGATTCACTTCCACCTACTTTATTATTCCTTAGCTTCA
This sequence comes from Schistocerca serialis cubense, assembly GCF_023864345.2. Taxonomy (NCBI): domain Eukaryota; kingdom Metazoa; phylum Arthropoda; class Insecta; order Orthoptera; family Acrididae; genus Schistocerca; species Schistocerca serialis. The sequence goes on along the minus strand of NC_064647.1, from coordinate 214,185,900 downwards.
TGACCTATTCTATCGCTTGAGCCTTGTCCCGCAGTTACGCAGGGTCAGCCATCGTTAATCGGATTTGGCATGTTAATGTTTAAGGGGGGTAGGACGTCAAACGGGCCTATTTGGAGCAGGAGAGGCATCACAGGACATTTTAATTTCCACTGTCTATACTTTTACAAATAAATTCATAAAACTTTGTCAGCATCACCAGGAAGGTTTCAGGATTCACACTCATTGCAGTGGAAGATCGCAAACATAACAAAATATTTTTTTTTACGTGTGAAATTTCATCATTCTTTCACTTACTAATGGCTGCATTCGTTGCTATAGGTACACTTTTCTTCATAAGTTAGAGTGATTCTTCGATGAATTTTGCACAGCATACAAACCATACTTACAGGTGTATGAAACTCTAGAATTTATTTAATTTATGAAAAAACGAATGAGCTGTTACATTTTAAACTTCATGTTTAGCAAAAACACAAATTTTCTTGTTAATTACCTCAATTTTTACCACAGATTTTAATAGATTTGTAAAATTCTAGAGTTTCATATACCTTTGATTATGGTTTGTACGCTGTGCAAAATTCATCGAAGAATCTCACTTATGAAGAAAAATGCACCTATAGCAACAAATGCTGCCATTAGTAAGTGAAAGAAATGATGAAATTTCACATGTAAATAAATTTATTTTGTTATGTTTTCGAACTTCCACTGCTGTGAGTGTGAATTCTGCATCCTTCCTGATCATGCTGACGAACTTTTATGAATTTATATGTAAAAGTATAGACAGTGGAAATTAAAATGTCCTGTGATGTATCTCCTGCTCCAAGTTGGCCCCCCTTAAAGGGTGGCTGGATGCCCCCCCCCCCCCCCCCCAGGACGAGTGTAATCCATGGAAAAGTGAGAAGAATGTGTTCAGATGTCTGCGAGCCGTGTAACTGAGGCGGAACATATGGACCAGCCCGGTATTCACCTAGCGAGATGTGGAAAACCGCCTAAAAACTACATTCGGGCTGGCCGGCACATCGGTGCTCGCCGTTAATGCGCCGGGCGGATTCGAACCGGGGCCGGCGCGCTTACCCGAGTCCAGGAAGCAGCGCGTCAGCGCTCTCGGCTACCCTGGCGGGTTCTTTAGCTTCATGACCATTTGTGGTAAAATATCTGATCTGAACAACTTTGTCCTCTGATAACTGGAGTAAATATCCGTTCCGTCTAGCCTCGAAACTGTCATACTTGATCCTACTGATCATACCAATCACACTTGGATTAATACTACATTTTGATTCATGGAATAGGCGTTTATTGCTGAATCCGATGGGGATGATGTGCAATCCTCTCGCTGGCTGCCGGATACGGGTGCCATGACGACGCGCGGCGGAATAGTGCCTCTGGGGACAACCACCGAAAGTCTTGCCACTCCTGGACTCGCCTAGATGTAGGCAGGACGACACGCCACCCTGAGGAAGGGTGGACTGTCCGGCAGGAGTAATGGGATAGGATACATCAGTAACTTCCGGCTGCAATTATCCCAAGAGGTTCACGTTTATACACCAATGAGCCAAAACATTTTGACCACCTGCTTAATAGCTTGTTTGTCCGTCACTGAAACGAGATACATCACTGATTCTGCGTATCAGGGATCCGACAGTTTGTTGGTAGGTTTGTGGAAGTATGTGGGGTTAGATGTCTAACAAGGGGAGTCCACGACGTTTGGAACTCTGATTTAGTGCAAACTGCGTGCACTTGTAGTACTCCATGAGGTCAACAAAATGTGTATGCACTAGTGCTTACTTCTCAAGCGTTATTGAGAAAATCGCAAGATAATTTCGGTCGTCAAATATATACCTGCGCGTGGCCATTTTTACCATGAAGCGGCGGCAGCCGAGTGGTGTCAGCTTTAGGCAGTGGCGCGGCACGGACCTGCTGTCCCGGCCTCGGGCGCGCGTGGACGAGGAAGTGTTTACACCGCCGGTACTCGTCGTATTGTTGTCTGACTCGATCGCCATGGCACACTATTTTCGAAAGACTACGCTCCAATTTACGTTCGACAACAAATTTGCCAGACCCAAAGCTTTCGAAATAGAGCGTTTTTTGAGGGAAGAAGTTCGTTTACCTGCTGCAGACATAACTGGAATACGCCTGTCCATTGTAAGCAATACAATTTACATAAAGATGACCGACGAAGCTGCGTGTGAAAGAACTCTCTCCGCTGCTCAAAGAGGATTTAAATTTCGACACTCTGATGGCCATATCAGCGATTTAACAGTAGCTCCTTCAGGATTGGGTGTGAAGGTCATTCGGATCTTTGAATTGCCGTTTGAGGTGCCAGAATCGATGGTTACTGAATCGCTGCGACCATATGGAACGGTACTTAGTCATACGCCTGAACGCTGGGCAACTTTTAGCACCTATCCTGTGCTAAACGGCGTCCGACAGGTGCCGATCGTCCTTACTAAACATATCCCTTCTTATTTATACATTGGAGGATGTCGAGCTATTGTGATTTACGATGGCCAGCCACGCACTTGTTCTGGCTGTGGTGGAGTAGGACATATCCGCTCGGAGTGCATACAGCGCCGCGTCGTGCAACTGCCACATGGAGAAGCGTCACAGCGAGAAGTTCCCACGCAACTGCCGATGACGTACGTGTCGGTGGCCCGCCAGGAGGTGTTACCAAGTTCGGAGCGTGACAAGGACGTGTTTATGCAAGAGCAGGCCGAGTTACAGGAGCATGGAGGTGACTCGGAGAATGTCCCTACACCCACGTCACGTCAGTTGAGGGAGGAACCTTACGAAAACTCACATGTAGCACGCGGCGTGGAAGTAGAGGTCGAGACAGTGGCGCCGGCAACAGACCAACGAACGATCGACGAACACAGTGAGGCAGCAGAGGGCAGGGCACGCAAACAGCGATCGCCGAAGCGTCGCAAAAAGCGTCGCCATAGTTCAGGCGATAAGTCCCCCCCTGGCCTAGGGGACACGGAAGGTACCCTAGCCGAATAACTGTCTGACACAGAACACGTGCCTTTAGAGGACGCTGACAGGATTCCGTCAGATGGTGACCGGATGTCCTGCCTTTCAGATGGTCCCTCTTCATTGACACCGACTGACCCAGCGCTGCCGACGAAGGAGTCAGGGACACCAATGTCCCGGCAGCCACGTCGAAATACATCAGAGGACGTTTCTCGGATGGATGACCACTGCGACTGGGCGGAACCAGTCGAAGACCTACAGGAATTGACACCCCCAAATGATGACCACTCACTTACAGGATGCACACCACGGAACGACAACAAAGGAGGGCAACCCGTTGGCGAGCACCTCTCTGAGCACGAATAGTGGTCTAAAGCCCTTGGAGTTCTCAATGACATGACACGAGCACGACAACGACAACGAACGAAGCATATAAGGTGGGCACAGTGAACATTAACACCGCACGTTCGCTTGCAAAGATGCAACTTCTCCGGGACATGATTTACGCCACAGACGTTGATATTCTGCTGATGCAGGAACCTGCAGTGCTGCTTTTCCCGACGTGCATGGATACAACACTTACCTAGCGCCGACTACAGGTGGAGGACGTGGCACTGCGATACTAGTCCGGGAAGGGATTCCGATGTGTGACCTCGATTACCTTCCTTCGGCTCGGGGTTTGGCTATGACCGTGAACCGCATTCGTATCGTCGACATCTATGCACCCTCCGGATCTGACAATCGACAGGCGCGTGCACGCTTCTACTCGGAGGAGATTACCCCCCTATTCCATGAGAGGTATGACCACATCTTGGTAGGGGGGGGATTTTAACTGTGTACACACACCGAAGGATCAAACTCCTCATTTCAGCTCCTGCCACGCATTGAACACGATCTGTCGGGACATGGCCCTAATGGACACGTGGTAAAAGATCTATGGGCAGCGAGAGGGCTACACGTATTTTACTAGCCACTCGGCGAGCAGGCTGGACCGGATTTATGTTTCTGATGGATTAAGAGATCACTTGTTAGCTGCTGAACGTTGGCCCACAGCTTTTACGGATCACCTTGCATATTCATGCGCGTTAACCCTCCCACGGCAGCGGGTCTGGCGAAGTCGTTGTTCTTGGAAACTTAATTCCTCCTTATTGGTGCATCTCGAACGTCGCCAGCGGATCGAAGAAACATGGCAGACTTGCACTCGCCGTCTGCCGCTACACCGTACGGTTCTTTCGTGGTGGCTGCAGTGTGCAAGACCGGCGATACGAAGAGCTCTCATAACATATGGCAAGGAAAAAGCGAAATGGCTCCGAGATACACTTGATTATTACTATATGGTGCTCCGCGACCTGTCCTCCAGGGCCCCATCGCCGGAGCGTCAAGCGGCAGTCCATCGCATTCAGGCCTGCATTTTATCGAACACGAGACGGCGACTGGAGGGACTTTCGATCCGTGCTCGGTGCTTGGACAACGTCGATGGAGAACGTATTAGCATGCATCATGTGTCCAAGGGACATGCGCGTAATCGCCTATCCCTAATCACAGTGCTCCTTGACGTCACAACAGGACATTGCTGCTGAGTTTCTGGAGCATTACCGCCTCCTTTTCACTGGGACGCCGACGAACAATCAGACAGGAGAAGAAATTTTGCGACAGATGCAAACGGAGGTGGATGGTCCGGATGCAGAGGCGCTATTGGAACCCCTAATGGAAGATGACATCCGGGGCGCACTCGCGAAGGGTGCGGTGCATAAGTCCCCTGGGCCAGATGGGTTGTCACTCGAATTTTATCGCTCGTTTGCGGATTTAATGATGTCCCAGTTGGTATTGATGTACAATGAGTTATTGAGCCTTGACACGGACGTTCCATCGCAGTTCATAGTGGGACTGCTCATACCAATACCTAAATCGACAGCGAGTGTCAGCGCCCATCAATTTAGACCGCTCACGATGCTCAATACTGACTATAAGCTCTTTGCGCGACTGTTGGCGGCAAGGCTCAAGATTGTAATATCCAAGACAATACCATCAGACCAGTCTTGTCTAGGGGTTCGGAGAAACATACATTCTATCCTCGGCGAATACCGTGACGTAATTTCCCTGACGGAAACTTGTCGCATGCGAGCGGCGTTCGTATCGGTGGATTTTGATCGTGCCTTTGACAGGATCAACCGTCATTTCCTTGACTCGACCATGCGACGCATGGCGATACCACAGGATTTTATTACCGTCCTCATGCGCCTCCTTCGCGGCGCTTCTTCGACGGTGAGAGTCAATGGCAGGGAGGTAGGAACGATTCCTGTTTGCAGCTCAGTTAGGCAAGGATGTCCATTGTCGATGATACTGTTTACAATAGCGCTCGAACCATTGATGCAGACTCTTAGTCGGACTCTAACAGGCGTCCGACTCCGTGCGAGCTCCTTCACGTGTCGTGGATATGCCGACGACTTGATGATACTCGTCCGGTCGGAGAACGAAGCAAGTCAGGTGGTTACCCTTCTTACTACGTACGGAGTAGCTGCGGGTAGCAGGGTCAACATGAATAAAACCAAGATCATGCACATCGGTCGAGGGCTGGACGCTCTGCACCGTTTACGACGGTGGACACCTTGCGATGCTTAGGTGTACTGTTCACCCGATCGCTACGGCAATCAGCGGCGGCGAGCTATCGACGTCTCCTCCAGCACGTCCGGCTGCACATACGCAACAATTCACTCCGGACGCACGACCTGCTGCAAAGGGTGGAATACACTAATGTTCACCTGACCTCGAGACTGCCACACCTAGCACAGGTACTGCCAATGCCACATGGTATTGTTGACAGATTAATGGCGGCCTTTGGATACTATGTCAGCCAATCAAATACAAGACTTTAACTCTCCCACACCATTCTGGGGGACTTCATCTCACGGGTGTGCGGAACAAGGCTCTAGCTCTATACCTGCGAGCGACGCTACGCACATGGAACCAACGACAACACGCCATCACGTCGGCCATCCTGGATGTGCTTCTTCCCGCGTCCTTTGAACCACCGGTGGCGGTAGGCACAATCTCGATCTCTTTTTCTCACGTCGCGCAATTTTTTGTTGATTTTAGTTATGTTGAGTTACAGATACCTTCTACAATAATCCCCACTACCCGTGAGATATATCGATACTTGCGGCGTCATCATGGCACGATGTTGTCGAACTTAAATACACAGCACGAAACTGGCGACAGATTTGACGAGCTGTCCATACACCTCTCCTCACCACAGCAGTGCGATCGTCATGGTATACATTCATCAACCACAATACACTCAACCGCCAACGATTGTACGATATTCGCATGGTAGATTCCCCGCTCTGCCTTATATGTGGCATGCAGGACACCGACGAACATTCTCTACAGTGCGGTGAGGCAAAGGATGTTTGGCGGCTGACGCAACGCATCATGGCCCTCCTCCGACGCACCGACGAATCCACGATCACGACGGACGCGTTATTCTTCCCTGACGCTGTCTTTTACCCCTCACAGAAAACATCGGCAATCCGATGGATTGGAGGAGACGCATCGCACTACGTGCTCTCGCGGACCTTGATATCGGGCATGGACTATTGGCATTATCTACTAGAACAACACGAAATCATCCGACGCCACTCTAAACATAAAACGCATTTTGCGAACTTTCTAGGCAGCATGTTTCATAACCCCCCGAAGCGGTGGGGAGTCCCAGGTTTACGTTGTTTTGAGGGATAGGATTTACTCCCAGTGAAGTGACGAGGATGTCATTTCGGCCCTATATTTCTTTCCCTTCTTTTTTTATATATGATTTTTCTTTTGAGACATTAAAATTAAATGGATTAATAAAATATTATTGTTACTAACAAAAAAAATACAAAAAATACAAAAAAAAGTGGTTAGCGTTCAAGCCCCGTAATCGCTGGATCGATGGATCGAGTCCCGTTCGTCATTCTTTTTTTATTTCTAACAGTCATTTTCTTTACTATTTATATTACATTTGATATACTGGAAAAATACTTGTAATCGCATGACCTTTAATTAAATTTACAATGTTATTTGGCAGTCTACAAATTTTTATTATCACAAATAATATAATATTCATAATCGACTAATAAACGACCAAACGCATAAAGTGATACTGAAAATGTATGCTGGTCCGTGATTTGAGAAATTCCTTATATCTTGAAGGAGCCCGAAACGACTTGTTACCTCCAAGTTTTGACCAGCACATACGGCTTTCGAAAGATGAACAATTGATCGTCACTTTCGGCATTACAAGTTGCAGGACGGTATTTTTCGTGAAAACATGGAAAACATGAAGTTAAACGGCATCAGCTGCAGTGAATAAATGCTATGTTTCCGCATACGCAAAGTCATTTGAGGTTTTCCGTAGAAAAACAAACCTCGTTAACATTTTCAAAAACCTATAACTTGGAAGCAAACCATGCATAAGGCAGCATTTCCTTAAATATCATCGCTGATAATTGGTCATGCTGTATCGACTGTATTTTAATATCGTCTTGACGATAAGCAATTTCTCGTTCTCTTTCGATTAAATATGAACAATTTTGAAGACATGGAGAAGCATGCATTTTCAGTATCACTTTATGCGTTTGGTCGTTTACTACTCGATAGTTATGAACATTATATTATTTGTGATAATAAAAATTTGTAGACTGCCAAATAAGATTGCAAATTTAATAAAAGTTCATCCGATTACAAGTATTTTTCACATTATATCAATTGTAATATAAATAGTAGAGAAATTGACTGTGTTAGAAGTAAAAAAAGAAACTGACGAACTGGACTCGATCCAGCGATTACGTGGCTTGAATGCTAACCACTCGGCTGCCGCCGCTTCATGGAAAAAATGGCCACGCACAGGTATATATCTGACGGCCGAAATTATCTTGTGATTTTCTCAATAACGCTTGAGAAGTACGCGCTACTGCTTACACATTTTTCTGTCCTCGTGGGGTACTACGAGTGTACGAAGTTTGCAGTAAATCTGCGTTCCAAACGTCGTGGCCTCCCCTTATAAGCACAGGTTATGTAATTCGCGTAAAATAACGGGTCACTGATTTGCGTTAGCGGTGATGACACCCGATGGAGGAACAGGCAGGTTCTACAGGATTTAGGTTAACCATAACGCTCCTCAAACCATTGTAGCATGGTTCTGGCTCCGAGATACGCGCAGCTATACTGCTGAAGAACGACATCGCCGTCGGGGGAGACGTCATGCATGAAGAGGTGCAGGTGGTTCGAAACTGTCAGCGAGTCTTTGATTACTACCACAGGTCCCATGCAAGCGCTGGAGGAAGTCTCCCGTAGCATAATACTGCTCCCACCAACCTCCGTCCGTGGTGCGCTGTACGTCAACTCGATGACGGCGTTTGTGGAGAAGACCAAAAAAAAAAAAAAAATATGATTTACCCGACGAGCCGACACGTTTCCACTGATCGACATTCCAATCTCGATGGTCCCGTTCCCACTGAAATCATAGTTGGCGAGTTGGCGATGTCACTGGATCAACATGTGAGAACGAAAGTGTGGTCTGCTGCGGAGCTCCGTGTTCAACAATGTACGATGAACGGTGTGCTTCGAAACACCTGTGTGTGCACCAGCATTGTTCTCTTTTGGCAGGGATGTCACAGACCACCGTCTTTCCTACTTCACAAAGCAGACAATCCTGCGAGTTCCACGTTCTGTGAAGAGTCGTGGACGTCCAACCATTTAGCGCCTAGTGGTAGTTTCATTGTCCTTCTTCCTGTTTCCGTAGATGCTCACGACAGTAGCACGTGAACATTCGACCAGCATCGCCGTTTTACAGGCTCTGCATAATAACAATCTGCCCTTTGTCAAAGTCTCTTACCGCAATTAATTTCTCAATTTGGAGCAATATCTTCGTTAGTGAGACTCCCAGTCCGTGTCTGCTACGCATACATACGGTACTTTTATTACCTCGTCAAATGCCCTCAGCGCCACCAGATGACACCAACGTCGCGGTGAGCAGTGGTCATAATGTTTCGGATTATCAGTGTACATGCTAATCGTATAACTACATTGATGTACAAAACTTAAAGACGAAAGTAATTCACTCATTATGTGTCACTACGAGTAACATAGATCGATGAAAATTGGACCACATACAGAAAGAACTACTAAAATATCAGAAGGAATCTTAATTATAAATGAAGAAGAAAAAAATGCTCCACTTGGCGGTGGGTGTGCGAGTCCTTTTCCAAATTCAACACAAATAAGTGTCTGGCAAAACCAATAGGTTTAGTACAAATGCGATTTGAGAAAGGAGGCTCTGGCAATACGGTAACTGCGTGTAGTATGCCCAAGAGCAAGTAGTATCTACTCTATGGGAGCTGCCCCATTAGCGCAGTCAGACCAGACAACGCCTCGGGAAACGGATATGCACAAAAAATGGTTCAAATGGCTCTGAGCACTATGGGACTCAACTGCTGAGGTCATTAGTCCCCTAGAACTTAGAACTAGTTAAACCTAACTAACCTACGGACATCACAAACATCCATGCCCGAGGCAGGATTCGAACCTGCGACCGTAGCGGTCTTGCGGTTCCAGACTGCAGCGCCTTTAACCGCACGGCCACTTCGGCCGCGGATATGCACATTCATCAATGATCGAGTAATGTTCCGGCCAAACATTTTTTTTTTCCAGTTGAAGGATCAAACTGTACCCAATTTATAGCTCTACAGTATGGTATTTGGTGTAGTTCTTTCTGTTACTTTTAACTTTATTTAAACATTAAAATCTAACATGAATACCTCACAGACGTGAACCACCATTTTGTTTCGTCCACGACACAAACATAAAAAATAGAAAAAATAGCATGTACGGTAACATCATCTGCATCTAATGAGGTACACAAAACACAATAGGTAGGCTTCAAATCAAATGGTTCAAATGGCTCTGAGCACTATGGGACTTAACATCTGTGGTCATCAGTCCCCTAGAACTTAGAACTACTTAAACCTAACTAACCTAAGGACATCATGCACATCCATGCCCAAGGCAGGATTCGAACCTGCGACCGTAGCGGTCACGCGGTTCCAGACTGAAGCGCCTAGAACCGCACGGCCACACCGGCAGGCATGCTACCTCAGATTTCGCGTTATGTTATTCACGGTAATTCCGTTCTGTATTTCTGACATCCAAGCTTATCTTCACAGAGCCGCTACATACACATACCAGCAGATGTTCAAAAGGGGCCACTTTGCGACTGCAAACACTGCGCCACTCGCTGGATCATACTTTTCTGGATCATGCGCAACACACCTGCATCCACTATTGCCGAAGCAGCATGCACGCGAGCTCGTTGGTCTTGTATATCCATGGATGGAGTACCGTAAATGTTTTCTGTAACTGTCCCCACAAATAAAAATCTAATGCATTAAAATTCGGCGAATGTGGCGGCTATAACACTGGACCTCCACAACCCATCCGTTTCCCAGGAAACGATTCATTTTAGTAGTTACACACATTTATTCTGAAGTGCGGCGGTGCACCTCCATGCTGAAACGAATGCTGTGAAGTGTTTTCTTCAGTTTAGAAATCGAGTTGAACTCACGAGGGCTTAAGTCAGGGGAGTGCAGTAGGTGGTATAGCAGTTAGCAGCCCCATCAGTCAAACAAATCAGTAACAGCTTGCACAGTACGTGCCTGAGCATTCTCCTGCAAAATGATGGTCAGGTGCTGAAGAAAGTGTCATCACTTCTAAGCTGCTCGTATGTTGTGTTCCAAAACTGAACAGCATAGAGACGGAAGTGATGACACTTTCTTCAGGACCTGACACAAATTCGTCGGGCAATAGGCCGCGCCGCTCGAACTGTCAACACAACTGGCACTGCTAAGAGTATCCTACGACTTCCACATCGCTGGCAACGGGTTATACAAAATGCTCGTGACTACTTTGATGGTCAGTAAAACTTTGAAACACGTATATGTTTTGTAAGAGCTGTAAATAAATAGTTGCCACTATTAAAGTTCCAACCCTCGTATATAAAACTACCGACATTTCAGTCCCTGTTGCAAGCGACCTTCTTAAGGGCGTTTTTGTAATTTATGTACCATTTTCACAATTTAGGGTTACTTTTGTGTAAATAATTTATAAGCAAAGCGTATAAATGTAGTGTTTGCTCCACATGCCTTCCAAAATTTTTTTTTACTGTTTACTGAAGTTGGGAAGCTCTGCACAGATTTTTGGGGCTTAGACTACCCAAAAATTTTAAGGAAACTTACAGTTAGAGTTAGAATACAATAATGTGTTGTAAACAGAGTAAGTTACTTTGGTATGTAACCACAGTTTCATTCCATCAATGAGGTGAGCGTTAAATCCGTTATAGATGCTGTAAGGTTTAACATTCACTGGTGGCTCCTACATAAAACTCCTTGTTTCCACACGATAGCCGATAGGGTGGCAGTATGTCGTAGAAGTGTGGCAGTTAGGTTTCCCTTAACTGCAAAATTGTGCGTTATTTTGCTCGCTGCTCAGTCCCGGTTCAAAAACACTTGTTTACCTGAGTCCAGGTAATTAATTTATTATATTATGACTTGGGCACAGCAACACTGATGTCTTTATTTCGCAAGTTAGATGACAAATCATATTCGAGGTGGACTTACGAAACAAATTGTTTTTATAAAGATTAGCAATTCACATAACACTTAGATATCAAAAGATCTGATGGGAAATAGAACAGAAAACTTCATTTTCCTTGAAATAAAAAGTATTCTTGGCTTACAGGTTGCTTAGGAAAAAGTAAACTGTATTGTTACACATATATTTTGTTTGGTGGGTCTGGAATTGGGAAAGAATGGACATGAGCTTGTTTCGAAGCACGTGTTACAAAAGATTTTGACAGAAAAGATGAGAAACAGCAGAACTCAAGAAGGTACTTTCAGAATCAAGAGTGTGTTTAGTTGTTGGGTCATGGACGAATTGAACGTTCAGTTTCTGTGAAGGAGTCAAACTTCTAGTCATAAAACATAAATGGTTCAAATGGCTCTGAGCACTATGCGACTTAAATTTTGAGGTCACCAGTCGCCTAGAACTTAGAACTAATTAAACCTAACCAACCTAAGGACATCACAAACATCCATGCCCGAGGCAGGATTCGAACCTGAGATCGTAGCGGTTGCTCGGTTCCAGACTGTAGCACCTAGAACCGCATGGCCGCACCGACCAGCCATAAAACATAACGCGATTGTGAAACAGAATAAATTTTTAATCCGGAGTCTTACTGATATTGTTTGTTTCTGAGATAAGCAAGAGCTTGCATTCAGAGGATGCTTTGGAGGTCAAATTTCTGACAACAAAGGTAATTTCCTTGAGTCATTGGTACTTTTGTGTAGCGAGGAAAAGTTTATTGGTGAGGACTTGCAAAGCACTTCTAGGCTCGGAGAAAGATCAGGCACAATTCGAAACGAATTAAATCTTTCACCGATGTCATTAACGACCGCCTTAAAGAAGATTTACAATCATGTAAGTTTGTTGGATAAAAGACGTTCCTATAAAAGGCTGTATTGCTTTTCGCAATGTTTCTATTGACAACACTGCATAGGGTTTATCAGAAACTCAACACAGTGCACTTGATGTTCAGGAAGTCAGTGACATAATAGTGAGACAAATATACGATGGTGCCTCAGTAATGGCAGGTAAACGTGGTGTTGTCCAATATTTTGTTACACAAAAATGATCACGAATTTAATTTTATGCTCATAAACGTAATTACATTGCTCAAAAAATATCAAAGCGGCTATGCTTTTCATTTTCAATCTTGTAGGCATTCCATTCATTTTTAGCAAGTCGTCAAAGATAACACGACGCTCAGAAAATACGGATTTCAGATCGCCTCAGGCTATTACAGAATGAGATTTCAATTTACAAACAGTTGAGAAAATATATCTTAAAGGCCAAGAGTTGAAAGACATCTTCGGAAATATTATCACGGATGATGAAGTTAGGGATGCAGAATCATTCAACAACGCTTCTGACTTGCTTACCGTTATTAATCAAATTCAATTCTTTCCCGGCTTTGTTTTTACAAAGAAATATTTGTATATGTTGACCATCTGTGTGCACTTCTTCAACGCAAAATTGCGCGTGATGTTAGTATGTCCAATGCTGAAATCAAGAAAACCGTCAGTGTGTTGAAGGATAAAAAGTTGTGATCTCGTGTACTGGAAGCACTGACAAGAAATTTCACAGAAGAATAAGTGTTACTGATCTTGACTTCCAGTCCCTTAAGATGCTATTGTAAGAGATCTAAGATAAATCGATAGTGGTAATGGAACTACGTTTTTGTTGATCTTCAGAATATTGAGTTCATAGAACTGATTGCTAAGTGTCAGTCTGGAAACTATAAATGAAATTTCCCTACAATGAAACCGAACGGGGTTCTCACAACTTACCCATTATTCTACAAAAATAATTACCACCTGCAGACCTTCTTAAATTCTTAATGGACAATGATCTTGAAAATGTTTATAGCGAAGAAACAAAGCTCATCAAATTGATTTTTAAATTCCGTGTCACTACAGGTTCTTCTATATGAAGTATGAGCATTCTTAAAAGTATTAAAAATTGCCTTGTTTAATTCCGTCGCAGATGATAAGTTAAGTTCTCTCTGCACAATTGTCAGAGAAAAATACCTAGTTAAACAAATTACAAGTGATAAAAATTTTAATTTACTGTGACTGTAATTTTGCTACCAAGAAGATTCGACTCACGGATCTGCTGCACAAAATGATATGAAGTAATCCTATACACAATTAATCCATTAGCTTCGCCACGAAAAAATAGTCATGTCTTTTTCCAATCATTCGGTGCATTTACCACGTTTCGCAAATTCTGATTTGTCATGTGATAAGGAAGTAATTTTGCGAAATCCACAGATTCGAAAAAGTGCCACTATACAGCTTGCACCAAGACCTGTCATATATGTGTTTTGTTCTGATTGGCCGAGAAGCACAACCCCAAATCGGCAGCTTGTGTACACGCGTTTCGGGATGGTTTCTTTACAATGCTGTGCATGAGTTGCACGAAAAGAGCCCGTCATTGTAATTCGAGTGACAGAGTGGATTTTATGGTGCATGCTTACTTATTATTCAACAACATTGCTACCGAATTCTTGTGGCAAGTCTATTTCATGCCAGAGGATGATGTTTCTTTAATTTTCTCGATTATGGTTTTTGCATATTTGAATGAAGGTACGTGGTGTGTATATTAGTGCAGTTTTCTTTCTTTTGATTTGCACAGAAAATTTAATGTCTTTCTGCCTAGAATCCCATACATGGAATTAAACACGGTAAAATAACGCTAAGGATCATTCTGTGCAACGTAACGAGATTAGGTCATCATGCGACTGCACTATTTGTATTTAGATTGAACATCCTCGTAGTGCTATAACTTGACATTTTTGCCCAGATTTGATGCGGAAAGACCACTTATACGGATTGTCGTTTCATTCTTTATAGAACCTGTTTCTACCGAAATGGCAAAAAATCCCTGTCACTTAAACCTTACAGGTCGTTCCTGCGATATTGGGGCAGTCGTTAATGTGGTAAAGGCTGCCCTGTGGGAAAACAGGCAGTAAACATTTCATATTTTACTACCTAGCAGTTTCTCCGAGACAGTCTCTCGCTTACTAGAACTTTTACAGGACAGAGCCTTCCTCTTCGAAACCGTCCTAAAAGGAAATTCAACAAGAGCTTCACTATCGTGTTACAGCCAGTGACTCGTCATTTACACAAGAGAATTTCTAATGAGAAATATTGCAGCCAGGGATTACACTTAAAACCTGAGCACCCTAAATCACTCAAATACTTTAAATTGTCACCAAAACACGATATTAAATGGGGTGAACACGTAAATTCTGTACTAGAGGAGGCTAATGGAAGACTCAGGTTTGATTCTTGAGAAGAACCTCGAATTCGGAGTCAGGAGTATCTCAAGTGTTCTCGTACTACAATGACGAAATTCATTTGTCCGGCGTTGAAATCGATTTCGAAGCACAGTCGCAGATGAATTCCACTCCCTCATTTTTCCAATTAGCTGCATGTCTTGCTTTTTTTCTTTTTTGCAAGACATTTTTAACAAATTTATCGTGCGTCCATGAACAATACATAGCTCTGCAAACGTCTGACCTTCATAGCTACTGTATTCATCTTTTACTATTTCACCAGACAGTCTCGTTTAGGGGTACAGGTCCAAGATTGCATTGAAGATTTTTGTGATTTTTTGTTATGACAGCAACAAGTACATTCAGTTACAAAATTTGGACACTGTGTGTGCGTAACTATATTTATAAGCTTGGGGCACTGTGCTTTTATCTTTATTTACTGAGTCAAAACAAAACTGGGTCAAAAATAACATTCTATCATGATATGAAAAAATGGTTCAAATGGCTCTGAGCACTATGGGACTTAACATCTGTGGTCATGAGTCCCCTAGAACTTAGAACTACTTAAACCTAACTAACCTAAGGACATCACACACATCCATGCCCGAGGCAGGATTCGAACCTGCGACCGTAGCGGTCACGCGGTTCCAGACTGAAGCGCCTAGAACCGCACGGCCACACCGGCTGGCATGATATGAACATCGTATAAATCAGCAGAGGAGATTGTTGTACCTTGAACACTTCTCTGGCTTATGTCTCCAGCCACCCTTCTAACAGAAGTTTAACATTTGTTCTTAAAAAATGGTTCAAATGGTTCTGAGCACTATGGGACTTAACATCTAAGGTCATCAGTCCCCTAGAACTTAGAACTACTTAAACCTAACTAACCTAAGGACATCACACATATCCATGCCTGAGACAGGATTCGGACCTGCGACCGTAGCGGTCGCGCGGTTCCAGACTGTAGCGCCTAGAACCGCTCGGCCACCCCGGCCGGCATTTGTTCTTATTCCATTTTTAAATAATGTTATTCATTCTTTATTTGTTGCACAGTGTTCCTGACATTACAACAAATAGTTGATCAAAGTAAGGTTTTCCCCACTGTGAAAAACCGTTCCGAGGTACATTATGTTCCTGCATGTACTGAAATTTAAACGCTTCACAATAGAGAAAACTGGTCACCTCTGTACTTAATGATGTATGTGTTACAGTATTACTCTGCTACCTATATTTCCTTTATTTTTGAGATTTGGAAAAGTGTTGAGATACTAACGAAACACAGTTTATTTGGAAGTATCACATTCTCCATTGTAAGAAGACCGTCGACGTATGGATTAATCGTCAGCATATATAGCTCCTCACTCCGTCATTTTGCCCCACTGTGATGTAGAAGTGTGAAATTTGGTTCAAACGCGCCTGCAACACTTCTCTGTAATGGTGCGAAAGCGTGGAAGAAAGTTGTTGACACTTGTGAAAAAAAAAAAAAAAGAAAAAACGGAGGCAAGAGTTTCAAGGAGTAACGAGGAGGTGATGATGTCACACTGGTCGCAGAATCCATCTCAGTTTTGTCCAAAGCCAGCATGGAAACTATTTTAGACACAACACCGCTCAGAGTCTATAAAATGAAGCTTCAGGAGTCAGCATAAAGGGAAAACACCCCTTTCCTTGGGGTGCTGATTGCACTCTCTTAGCGCTGGAGAACGACAATTCGCTATGCTGTGATCACGACGTTATTGACAATATTCGTTACCCCACGGACTATTCAACGCTTCTCTGCTGGCATTGTTGATCTGCAAGTCCACTGAACGTTATCCGGCCCCTCTGGAGTGTAGTGCGACTCCTTATTTTGCTCTGGCATACAGGTTGGATCCACCACGGACCGTTCAAACACATTCAACAAGATCTGAACGTGATCGGAAGAAGCGAAGAGCATTTATGAAGTGTGTCTTGGCTGAATGTGTTGTCGGAGTCTCTGTACGAAACCATTTTCAAATTGCCCAGCCGAAATGTTCGAGTGGTACTGAGGTTGTTGTCAAACTGAGAGGGACCCTTCGCCGTTTTATTCCTGCATGCGTTAGTGTTGCAACCTTCCGTGATCAAGCCACAGGAGGGCGTGAAAAAAGGGAAAAAGCACAAAAACCATTCGCTTCTTCGAATGCTCTTTAAATTCCGTTGAATGATTTTTATTTAAATGTCGTCGAATGATTTTGAACGATGCTTAGTTACACGCTGTACATCGGAGCGGTCGCACTGCACTCAAAAGGGACGCGATCACGTCTATTGTGGTTGTTGGCCCACGTTGTCCATTGAGAAGCGACGAGAGGTGTCAGAGCGTCAAAAATTGTGAAGAATGTCCTCTTGTTGCTCAGAGCCGTGCGAACTGTCCTTCTCGACGGTAAAATTTGTCATAATTACGCCATGGAATTAGGGGTGTTTCATTGACGTTCTTTATGCCACCCGCTATGGCTTTTCGTCGCGTTTCTAGGTATGGTTTCGACACTGACACTGGGTTTCGCGGTTAAAAGGAGGGGGAGGGGTGTAATGTGAGTAAGTGAGGAAGTGACGACCTTCCTGTAGCGTGACTCGTCCGCTGTGGCTTGCGATAGAATTGCGGTGAGGTATGGTACCAACCCACCTTAAAAGGTTTTGTATCTTTATTGTTATTTTAAAACCTTGTACAAAAGGTAGCCCGGCAGCGGCCTGTCTACGCTGCTTTTCGGCTACAGAAAATCATAAAACAGATAACTTGTAGACAGATATACAGAAAATATGAATATGAAAACAACAGGTGACGCACATAATGATAATAACGAAGACGTTCGAACTGAAGACACTGAATTGCATAAGCAAGTGCAACCGCACACGAAGGCACAATGAGTACACTGTCGAACGGTGGAGGACACTGAAGAGACACAATTGCACTTATACATATATTTATTTCGTATGGCTAATAGAATACAGCAGTAAGTAAGTAGTAACACAAAACAACGTATAAAAACAATGAATGGTCAATGTTACGGGCAACAAACACTTATTAGATCTAAAAAAGGAAGTAAAACACAAAATACACAAAAATACACAGAAATTATAGTAACAGTATCTAGTAATAGGTTTTTCAGAAGGAGAAGAGTAGACCAGACTCATGCTTGTATGTCCAAGTCCCTCAGCCAGCCAGAAGCATCTCCCTCCAGGAGGTGCAGCTCCTGCATTGTGCCAGGGAATCTCCTCGTAGGGCAGTCCACTGCGATATGATGTAGAGTTTGTGGATTCCCACAGTCGCAGTTGGCTGAGTCAGTCTGTCCCCATTTGTGCTTCCAGTAATTACATCTACCATAGCCTGTTCGGATACGATTTAAAGTTGTCCAAGATTTTGGAATACCGAAGCCCTCGGGCCATACGGTTGGGTCCGAGACTAAGTTGAGGTGATCAGGGTTAGACATATCCCATTCCCGACGCCAGGCTTCGTCGATATCATAATTGTCCTCGATCAGCTGTTGCCCTAATCTCCATGATGGCTTACGGGACTTGAGCCGGTGGCTGGGATTCTTGCAGTCTTCGTGTAATGGTAGGTCACGGTTGTTAGCGCACCTTTGCCATTCCCTTTTCAGTGCAGATCTTCGCCTTAGATGAGGTGGGGCTATGTTATCCAGTACTGGGAGCCATTGGTGGGGCGTCGGTTTAATAGTGCCTGAGATGAGCCTCATGGTGTCGTTTAGCTGGGTGTCTACCGTTGCTGTATGAGTGCTGTTTAGCCAGACCGGAGCGCAGTATTCAGCCACCGAATATACTAGTGCAAGAGCAGGTGTTCTGAGAACTGTGGTGCTTGCTCCCCAGCTACTTCCAGTGAGTTTGTGTAGGACATTATTTCTGGTTTTGATTTTTTCTGCGCATTTGTATAAGTGCTCCTTGTACGTCAGAGATCGGTCCAATGTGGAATAGCCTCCCCGTGGTGCACCCTGGGCAACGTGATATTTTATCACGGCTAAATGGTCTACAAATCTGGACCTGTGAGGATTTCCCAGCTTTACAGAATCAGCACAGACATGAACAATTGCACTGGAACAGGGAAACACTGCACAGAAAACATTGACAATGATGTTCGACGCACTGCACACACTATTGCACGACAAAGGGGGGTGGGGCTGCCATAGAGAATAGGGGAGGGTAGGAGAGAGATAAGGAGGACGCCAGTGGCAGAGAGGAAGTGAGGGGGAGGGGAGAGGGTAGGGTTGGTTGTAAAAGCCAGGGGGCAGGGATGGGGAGGAGAGGGAGATTGGAGGGGGAAGGAAGTTAGGAGGCAGAGAAAGGAACGAGGAAAAGCTCAGGAGAAGGAAGGGGAGAATCAAATCTGGTAGGAGGGATAGATGGAGGGGACAAGGGCATCATCCAGGAGGGGGAGTTTGCGGAAGCCACCTTGAGCAAGGGTATGGAGGGTGGTAAGACAGAGAGTGGGTGAGATGCAGGAGTACAGGTGCAGCAGGAGACTGGGGTGGGAAGGGATGGGAGAGACAAGCAGGTGAAGGGGATCAAGTTTACGGGAGGTGTAAAGGATTATTGTCCATTCAAGGAAGAGGAGTTGGTGTGGGAAAGTAATTAAATCGTAGAGGAGCTGCGTGGGGGATGGAAGGCGGATACGGTAGGCAAGGCTGAGCTCATGGTGTTCCAGGATTCGAAGGGACTTGTAGTAGGTAGGAGCAGAGATCCAGCCAGGATGGGCATAACAGAGGATGGGGTGCATGAGGGCTTTACACGAAATTCTCTTTTTTTTTTTCCTTTATTGAATTTCGATTCCCCCCCCCCAAGAGGGCAGGCTGGCAGCAGCTTAGTACGCAGCTCTTCAACCTACATAACTATTAGAACAGAAGAAGAAGGTAAGAAATAACAAAAGCAGGCGATAAAACGGTGACTTAAATTATAAAACATCGCAAAATTGTGGAAAGTTAAAACATATAACAAAGGCTTTGCAATGCTAATAAAATACACAGGAGGCAGACAGGTAAAAGAGTAGGCAGACAATTAAAAAACTCGGTGACAGTCTTATTTCTGTTCGCAAGAGATACAAATATCTCACCCAGCGACACTATGATTTCCGTTCGGAACACTTCAGAAAAGACGCACAGCACTGAACAGTCACTGAAAACACAGCACTAAAAAGTCGGCACGAAGATGACACACCACAGCCAAGGGCAGATGGAGGGGACCTGGACAGATGAGGGGAAGAAAGGGGGGAGGAGAAAAAACAAAGGGGGGAGGAACTGACAGAGAGAGAGGACTCATAAGGGGGGGCAGGGCAGATGTGAGAGGGAATGGGGAAAGGCAGAGGAGGGAAATTCAAAAGGATTTGGGGGAGAGAAGGGAGGCAGGGAGAGGATAGGTGGGGTAAAAACAGGATGGAAGGAGGGGAGCACAGGAAAAGCACAGAGGGGGAGGTGACGATCATAGCTGATGTGTGTGTGTGTGTGTGTGTATGTATGTCTGTGTGTGTGTGTGTGTGTGTGTGTGTGTGTGTGTGTGTGTGTGTGTGGTCTTCAGTCCTGAGACTGGTTTGATGCAGCTCTCCATGCTACTCTATCCTGTGCAAGCTTTTTCATCTCCCAGTACCTGCTGCAACCTACATCCTTCTGAATCTGTTTAGTGTTTTCATCTCTTGGTCTCCCTCTACGATTTTTACCCTCCACACTGCCCTCCAATGCTATATTGGTGATCCCTTGATGCTTCTGAGTATGTCCTACCATCCGATCCCTTCTTCTGGTCAAGTTGTGCCACAAATTTCTCTTCTCTCCAATTCTGTTCAATTCCTCCTCATTAGTTATGTGATCTACCTATCTAATCTTCTTCATTCTTGTGTAGCACCACATTTCGAAAGATCATATTCTCTTCTTGTCTAAACTATTTATCGTCCATGTTTCACTTCCATACCTGGCTACACTCCATACAAATACTTTCAGAAACGACTTCCTGACACTTAAATCTATACTTGATGGTAACAAATTTCTCTTCTTCAGAAACGCTTTCCTTGCCATTGCTAGTCTACATTTTATATCCTCTCTACTTCGACCATCCTCAGTTATTTTGCTGCCCAAAGAGCGAAACTCATTTACTACTTTAAGGATCTCGTTTCCTAATCTAATTCCCACAGCATCTTTCATTCCTTGATCCTCGATTGGCTTTTGTTGATGTTCATCTTATATCCTCCTTTCAAGACACTGTCCATACCGTTCAGCTGCTCTTCCAGGTCCTCCTTTGCTGTCTCTGACAGAATTACAATCTCATCAGCGAACCTCAAAGTTTTTATTTCTTCTCCATGGATTTTAATTCCTACTCCGAATTTTTCTTTTGTTTCCTTTACTGTTTGCTCAATATACAGATTGAATAATATGAGGGATAGGCTACAACCCTGTCTCACTCCCGTCCCAACCACTGCTTCCCTTTCATGACCCTCGACTCTTATAACTGACATCTGGTTTCTGTACTAATTGTAAATAGCCTTTTGCTCCCTGTATTTTACCCCTGCCACCTTTAGAATTTCAAAGAGAGTATTCCAGTCATCATTGTCAAAAGCTTTCTCGAAGAGTTGATAGGAGAGATAAATGGAGGGAGAGAGGGCATCATCCGGGAGTGGGAGTTGACGGAAGCCACCTTGGGAAAGAAGAGAAAGGGTGTAGACATGGAGGCTTGGGGGGACACAATGGTGAAGGCACGGCAGAGATTGGGGGTTGGAGAGGAGAGGAGCAACCAGGGGTTGAGGGGGATCAAGGTGGCGGGAGGTGTAGAGTAGGCAGATAGGCAGATATGTTCAAGGAATAGGAGCAGATGGGGGAAAGGAATCAGATCAGAGAGGATCCGCATGGGGGAAAGGAGGCTTATATGGAAGGCGAGGCAGAGTGCATGGTGGAAGGGGGGGGGGGGCAGGTCTGGCATAACAGAGGATACACGAACTTCTGATACCCTGGCCTTTTCTCGCATATTACAAGGTACGTCTCACACACCTGTTTGTTATTCAGTGATCGCAACTGGTTGCCACGATCGCGACATATGCTTATGTTTACATTATTGGCTGCTTAGAAACAGTTGTAGCGAAGTTTAAAAACTGTCATTTGGTCACCTGTTTTATTCCAAAACCATATCAAGTGAATAAGTAATGCTAAATACCACTAAATTAGCCTATTACACATATGTTCTCGCATTTACTTTTGACGAAATTGGTAATATAAGCGAATATGAATATTTTAACAATGAGAAAGGCATATGGTCGAACTTTAGATTGTGGAATAAAACCTGTTGCACAGTCAAATGGTGTCCATATCTTTCAAAAAATCCTGTAAAAATTGTGGCATCTGAATTCAGATTCAGGTATTCAGTTCCTCGGTGTGTCTCTGAATTTTAAAATATGGAATTAATTTGCATAAGGTCGAACTTTAGATTGTGGAATAAAACCTGTTGCACAGTCAAATGGTGTCCATATCTTTCAAAAAATCCTGTAAAAATTGTGGCATCTGAAATCAGATTCAGGTATTCTGTTCCTCAGTGTGTCTCTGAATTTTAAAATATGGAATTAATTTGCATTTAATGTGTGGGGAACCGCGAAGTTAAACCTATAACCAGTTGAGTCAGAAGTTAATGTGTTCAGAGTCTGCAATGTCATATATTGTTTATAATACGAGGGCAGTTCAATAAGTAATGCAACACAGTTTTTTCTCGGCCAATTTTGGTTGAGAAAACCGGAAATTTCTTGTGGAATATTTTCAAACATTCCCGCTTCGTCTCGTATAGTTTCATTGACTTCCGACAGGTGGCAGCGCTGTATGGAGCTGTTAAAATGGCGTCTGTAACGGATGTGCGTTGCAAACAACAGGCAGTGATCGAGTTTCTGTTGGCGGAAAACCAGGGCATCTCAGATATTCATAGGCGCTTGCAGAATGTCTACGGTGATCTGGCAGTGGACAAAAGCACGGTGAGTCGTTGGGCAAAGCGTGTGTCATCATTGCCGCAAGGTCAAGCAAGACAGTCTGATCTCCCGCGTGCGGGCCGGCCGTGCACAGCTGTGACTCCTGCAATGGCGGAGCGTGCGAACACACTCGTTCGACATGATCGACGGATCACCATCAAACAACTCAGTGCTCAACTTGACATCTCTGTTGGTAGTGCTATCACAATTGCTCACCAGTTGGAATATTCAAAGGTTTGTTCCCGCTGGGTCCCTCGTTGTCTAACCGAACACCATAAAGAGCAAAGGAGAACCATCTGTGCGGAATTGCTTGCTCGTCATGTGGCTGAGGGTGACAATTTCTTGTCAAAGATTATTACAGGCGATGAAACATGGGTTCATCTCTTCAAACCTGAAAAAAACGGCAATCAATGGAGTGGCGCCACACCCACTCCCCTACCAAGAAAAAGTTTAAAGCCATACCCTCAGCCGGTAAAGTCATGGTTACAGTCTTCTGGGACGCTGAAGCGGTTATTCTGTTCGATGTCCTTCCCCATGGTCAAACGATCAACTCTGAAGTGTATTGTGCTACTCTTCAGAAATTGAAGAAACGACTTCAGTGTGTTCGGAGGCACAAAAATCTGAACGAACTTCTCCTTCTTCATGACAACGCAAGACCTCACACAAGTCTTCGCACCCGAGAGGAGCTGACAAAACTTCAGTGGACTGTTCTTCCTCATGCACCCTACAGCCCCGATCTCGCACCGTCGGATTTCCATATGTTTGGCCCAATGAAGGACGCAATCCGTGGGAGGCACTACGCGGATGATGAAGAAGTTATTGATGCAGTACGACGTTGGCTCCGACATCGACCAGTGGAATGGTACCGTGCAGGCATACAGGCCCCCATTTCAAGGTAGCGTAAGGCCGTAGCATTGAATGAAGATTACGTTGAAAAATTGTGTTGTGTAGCTAAAAGATTGGGGAATAACCTGGTGTATTTGAATGCTGAATAAAACAACCCCTGTTTCATAAAAAAAATGTGTTGCATTACTTATTGAACTGTCCTCGTACATTCGGGATCTCCTTCTTTGTTAGTCCGGCTTTAAAATCCGACTTTCTTCTTACGCAATGCCCAGCGACATGTTGAAGGTTTTTCACTTTTGGGAAGTTTTACAAGGTACCAAGTTGGAATTTTTTTAGCCAGTAGCAAACCCAGCACATGCGTGACGATCCTGCTTAGCGTCGCTGTGTAGCGACTCAAGGACGCCTGCGTGCAATTTTTCGTCCTCTGACGAGGAAACGAGGCGGCGCCTTGTGTTGGGCGTCATCTTACGCCCTTCCCGCCAAAGCCTCTGGGACCGCCTGGGGAGCGGATGCCGCCGCCTTCCACGCTGTTGTGTTTAATCTGGGGCAATGCACCGGCGCGCTCTTTTGCCTTATAGGATTACGGCTTTACGACGTGCCCTGCTCCCTGGAAACTCAGTTACCAGAAGGACACAGCGGCAACCTACCGGCGGCGTTTACTCTGCGTTATTCGTTTAGCGAGCGCACTAAAACTCTACGCTAGTTAAAAGGTTAAAGGTTATCAGCTCGCCCCCGGGAGGCCGGCAGGGTGATTTACCACTGGAGGTGTGCCGTCAGTTGTCACCAACGAGTGCTAACGGCCCGTGAGATAAAAAGAAAAATACTTTTTGTCATACAGGCGCATCTGTTCTCTCATTCCTATTCGTGTGTTACGTAGAAGTAATCACTGTAGGCGGTGCTGCGTGTTTACCACGCATCCTGACGCGTTCTTTAAAGAGAATAACTCATTCTTTCAGATGCACTTTGCTCTTTTCATATTGCCTCTCACGCATTAGTTACGAGCTCCTGTAACCTCTGCGAGTCGTCGAAGCGTAAGACAGACACCAGTGCCTTTAAATGTAGCTATAGCCAGAAATCTGAGGTATAGTGAACGGGAAGGCCATGGTGAAATCTTCTCGGGTTATCAGCCGAGTGGTGGCGTCGTATTGTCGCAACGTTTGAATGAGTTTCGTAGCCATCATCTTCTACCGAAGTATCGAGATGCTGACTGGCGGCTCCTTTTTGACTTTCCTCACTGTGAGGAAGTTCGAATGGAAGTTTGTGGCCTGTTGGCCTTTACTCCCCTGAGAATTTTGATGAGACTCTTCCTTGGACTGTTTGATGTATATGGAACTTTTCATATGTTCAAGTGTTCAAATGTGTGTGAAATCTTATGGGACTGTACAGCTAAGGTCATCAGTCCCTAAGCTTACACACTACTTAACCTAAATTATCCTAAGGACAAACACACACACCCATGCCCGAGGGAGGACTCGAACCTCCACCGCGACCAGCCGCACAGCCCATGACTGTAGCGCCTTAGATCGCTCGGCTAATCCAGCGCGGCGCTTTTTCTTTTTCTTCTTACTGGTGAATGAGGACTGTTCCTCGGGGTTGGCTTGATACGTAGCGTATTCTGCCTTGAATTGTTCTGCATAGATCAGAGAACAGATTAGACCTCGCATGTGCAAGGTAGCGAAGACGGGGTAGGAATTAATGAGTTCATAATTCTCCCTGGAAAGTCCAGTAAGACCGTCTGGATAGGTAAGACCATGATCTGGATGTGGTATGATTTGGTGGGATAAAAGGATAAGGATTTTCGTGGTGAGGATATATACCGTCGCGAAGCGAACTAGCAATATTCGTCAGTACAGCACTTGCCCTGTACATGTCGGGAAGCGGGAGGCATGGTACTTCTTCCCAGCCGGCCGCGGTGGCCGAGCGGTTCTAGGCGCTTCAGTCCGGAACCGCGCGACCACTATGGTCGCAGGTTCGAATCCTGCCTCGGGCATGGATGTGTGGATGTCCTTAGGTTTAAGTAGTTCTGAGTCTAGGGGACTGATGACCACAGATGTTAATTCCCACAGCGCTGAGAACCATTTGAACCATTTTGAACTTCTTCCCACTCTTCTTCCTCTTGTGCAGCTGCTTCGGAGTCCTTTTCGCTGTATTGCCTCCCCTTCGGCAGGCTCGTCAGTTTGCGTGGCCACCGTTGCGAACTCCTTCTCTCGAGCAGGAGTCGTCTGGGAGGTGGTGTCTTCTCTTGTGGCGGAGTATTCTTTGGCTGAGCGAAGTTGCTGCATCTGCACAGCAATCTGACGCCGTGCCTCTCCCTGTTCCGCCAGCATGGCCGCCCTGTCTTCCGCCATGGCGTCCTATAGACGCCTGGAGACGACGTCTTCGTACAACACCTCTTCATGTGTGGTGGTCACTTGCTTCTCCGGTCCGCACAAGTTCCTCTTGTAGGCGCAGGAACGGGCGTTCGCCGCATGTGCACCGCCACAGTTGACGCAGGTGCAAGGGGTGTCCTTCTCCTCCTTGCAGTCGCGTGTGTCATGTGCTTCCGCACACTTCAAGCACGCGCCGCTGCAGTGCTTGGCAACGAGGCCAAGCTTTTGGCAGCGAAAGCACTGGACTGCAGTCTTCTTTTTCTTGTTGCCGGATGTTCCTGCTAGCGTGAGCAGCAACTCCGCTAGGGCTGCAGCTTTGCGTCCCCTTCCGCCTCCCGACATCTCGAGCGGCAACAGCGACAGCAGCGATGCGTACCTCTCCGCAGTCTGAGCCGAGATGCTGCTGCTCTCATCTGTTACTTTCCCCTCTTTGGGGAAGTGTGAGGGGGAGTTCGCAGGCTTTCGGCTTTTACTCCCCTGTGTACGTGTGTGTGTGATTATTTCTGTAGTTTTTTGGAGTCTGTGATATGTGACGACTGTTCTGTTTGTGTCTGGTACTTGCCTAAGGTTGGCGAGATGATTGTTGTTATATGGGAAGGAGCGTGATTAAGGGATTGGATATTGGAATTTTCTCTTCGACTTAATCGTCGAAGATCGTAATGGGGCGCTTGTGCTTGTCGCGGGCCATGTCATACCGACCTACGGAATGGATGAGGGCGTTTCCTGATCTGGAAGAACCTTCATAGAAGGCCCTTGCCAGATCTTGGAAACGCTCTCTCAGGAGTGCGATTTCAGCTGCAGCGTGCCGATCATCTATGGGGAATCCGAGAGGTAAATGCAATGCCCTCCTGAGGGCGCGATTCTGCAGCCTCTGGAGTTTGTCCAGGTGCTGCTTTGCTGCGTATCCCCAGACAGGGCACGCATATTCCATTACTGGACGGATCAGGGCCTGGTACACATTTACTGCTACTGGGCAGGGAAGGGAGCTGGTTGAGTTCAGGATTGGGTATAGGGCGGACATTCTGGCGCAGACCTTCCTATGGATCTCGTCTATGTAGGGTTTCCACGTAAGACGAGAGTCCAAGGTTACGCCAAGGTACTTGGCGGTTCTGCACCATGGGGGGTTGGGTTCCGTTTAGGTGAAGGTAGAGGGGTGGACGTTGAGGAGGTTCGCGCCTTCCGAGCCTGCGGGTTATCAGCATAGTCTGCGTCTTTTCAGAGTTGATGGTGATGCGTCAGCGACGGGCCCAGGTTTCTGTGTCGTCTAAAACCCTTTGTAGACTACGAATGACCAGGTCCTTGTTCGCATTTCTCGTGTAGAAGGCTGTGTCGTCCGCGTACTGTGTAGTGCGCACCAGGGGGGCCGTTGGAGTGTCCGCAGTGTACAGACTGTACAAAACGGGCCCCAGGACCGATCCCTGTGGCACCCCAGCACGAATACGGCTTTTGCTGGAGGTGGTAGTTTCTACTTTGACGGAGAAAGTTCTATTCGTGAGATGGCTTTTGATCAGCTTAACTATGCTCCCGGGGAACCATTGCGTGTACAACTTGTAGAGTAGCCCTTTATGCCATACTGAGTCAAAGGCTTTGGCTACGTCTAGTAGCACTATCCCGCAGTAGCCTCTGTGGTTAAAGCCCTATGTGGCTGGTTCAAATACTCTCATGACCTGTTGTGGGGCAGAGTGGTTCTGCCGGAACTCAAATTGGAAATCCGGCAGAAGTTGCTCTCTGGTAATGTGTTCCTGTATGGGAATTAGCAGGAGGCGCTCATAGATCTTGCTAAGAGTTGGCAAGAGGCTAATCGGCCTGTAGCGCTGCGGTAATAGAGGGTCTTTCCCTGGTTTCTGTATCGCGACGACTTCCGCATGTTTCCAGCAAGCTGGGAACTCGCGGGATCGAGTAATCTCGTTGAGGATGTTCGCGAGGTGTGTGATCGCCGTGGGTGGGAGATGCTGTGTTTTGCATATCTATATAGGTGCTTGGCCGTCGTCCGCTACTGTAGGACGGCCAATCACGTTCCTCCGGAAGGGGGAACCGCGTCGCGCGGTCCAGCGTCGAGACCCGGTCGCTACTCAATTTGTCTGCGGACGCCGCTGCCTTCAGATCGGAGCGTTCCTGGGGTATTTTGTCAATTGTGGGATCCCGCGCAGCACTGAGCTGAAAACTGCTATCCCTGTTTAATAACTTGTTGTGCAGACGTGTCTCCACTGCCTCTGTCAAGATAGTCCCACAAACCGTTGGCGCTGCTCAGCTTCTTCGTTTTTTTTTTTCGAATTCGAAGCTGTGTCCCTCGATAATGCTCTGTTCTGCTACCGCGGACTTGTTTGTCTGTCCTAGCCGTACGCTCCTGATGTGTTCAGTACAGCGCTGGGAGATACATACATGTGTCTGCCCGATATACACTACTGGCCATTAACATTGCTATACTAAGAAGAAATGCAGATGATAAACGGGTATTCATTGGACAAATATATTATACTAGAACCGCCATGTGACTACATTTTCACGCAACTTGGGTGCATAGATCCCGAGAAATCAGTACCCAGAACAACCACCTCTGGCCGTAATAACGGCCTTGATACGCCTGGGCATTGCGTCAGAGCTTGGAGTGCGTGTACAGGTACAGCTGCCCATGCAGCTTCAACACGATACCACAGTTCATCAAGAGTGGTGACTGGCGTATTGTGACGAGCCAGTTGCTCGGCCACCATTGACCAGACGTTTTCAGTTGGTGAGAGATCTGGAGAATGTGCTGGCCAGAGCAGCAGTCGAACATCTCCCTTTTCCACTAAGGCCCTTACAGGACCTGCAACATGCGGTCGGGCATTATCCTGCTGAAATGTAGGGTTTCGCAGGGATCGACTGAAGGGTAGGGCCACGGGCCGTAATACATCAGAAATGTAATGTCCACTGTCCAAACAAAGTGTCGTCAATGCGAATAAGAGGTGACCGAGACGTGTAACCACGTGTAAACACGTTTCCAATGTGCGTTCACCACGATGTCGCCAAACACGGATGCGACCATCATGATGCTGTAAACAGAACCTGGAGTCATCCGAAAAAATGAAGCTTTGCAATTCGTGCACCCAGGTTCGTCGTTGAGTACACCATCGCAGGCGCTCCTGTCTCTGATGCAGCGTCAAGGGTAACCGCAGCCATGGTCTCCGAGCTGATACTCCATACTGCTGCAAACGTCGTCGGACTGTTCGTGCAGATGGTTGTTGTCTTGCAAACGTCCCCGTCTGTTGACTCAGGGAACGAGACGTGGCTGCACGATCAGTTACAGCCGTGCGAAGAAGACGCGTGTCATCTCGACTGCTAGTGATACAAGGCTGTTGGGATCCAGCACGGCGTTCCGTATTACCCTCCTGAACCCAGCGATTCCATATTCTGCTAAAAATCATTTGATCTCGACCAACGCGAGCAGCAATGTCGCGATACGATAAACCGCAATCGCGATAGGCTACAATCCGACCTTTATCAAAGTCCGAAACGTGATGGTACGCATTTCTCCTCTTTACACGAGACATCACAACAACGTTTCACCAGGCAACGCCGGTCAACTGCTGTTTGTGTATGAGAAAGCGGTTGGAAACTTTCCTCATGTCAGCACTTTGTAGATTTCACTACCGACGGAAACCTTATGTGAATGCTCTGAAGTGCTAATCATTTGCATATCACAGCATCTTCTTCCTGTCGGTTACATTTCGCGTCTGTAGCACGTCATCTTCGTGGTGTAGCAATTTTAGTGGCCAGTAGTGTATTCCATCCCACGTTCGAACTCACTACTGTAAAAGCCCGGCGATTGCAGCCGCAGTTGGTCTTTGATTGAGCCTAGTATGTGATTGAATTTTTTCGGTGCTCGAAAGATGGTCGTTATTTCGTGCTTCTTTAATATTCTTGCGATCCTGGCTGTCGGCGGTGTAGCAAACGGCAGAAACGCCACACCTTTTGCTTCGTCTTCTTCGGGTTTCTCCTCCCGCCTCTTGTCAGCACGCAAGGCGTGTCTTATTTGTGTCTCGGTGTAGCCATTCTTACGGAAGGCTTCCCTCAGATGTGCTAACTCACGCTGCAAACTCCCGCTGTCACAGGTCGACCTGGCTCTTTGTACTAAGTTGTTCAATACTGAGTTGCGTTGTGCTTGATGATGGCAGCTCCGAGCATTGAGATATAAATCCGTGTCGTCTTCTTCCTGTAGACAGAGTGTCCCAACGTACCGTCCGGATTTTTCTTGTTCAAAATATCCAAGATGGGAAGGTAGCCATTCTCTTCCACCTCCATGGTGAATCTGATGCTGTCATGTATGCCGTTCAGATGGCGTAGGAACTCCCGTAGTTTTTCCTAGCCATAGGGCCACACTTCAAAAGTGTCGTCTACGTATATGTAGAACACATTTGATTTATGGCGGGCGGTGTTCAGTGCCACATTTTGCGACAAGATGACGCCACCACTCGGCTGATAACTCGAGAAGAACTCATTAGTGGAATACACCGAGAAAGACTGAAATCCCATGTACGGGCAAGCCATGTTACCGGACCATGCTACCTCGACCAACCCACAGCCCAAGAAACGTTGAGTTGACTCACAATCAGTAGGAAATGTGGTTGTACCCCAGCCGCAACATTCTCTGTTAGCGCCACAGCCGGTATAATGGGGGACGTACGAGATAGCGTCAAAACTTGCGCAGATTTTTTTTATTAAATCTTCATTTACTACATGGTGCTGAAATTTCAATTTTGGAATATTAATTTCGAACTCCTATCTGTGATAAAAATAACGATTAATAAAATCTTGCACATGGCCACGCCTTCTTGTTGTCCTATGTTTCCTCATATTTATTCCTGAGGTGTTTTCTCCCAGTTTATGCAGTCACACTATGGGGATTATTTCGGTGTTTATCGGATCCAGAACGTCTATAAAATATGTGCATGGAAGAACTCAAAATCCTAATGAAAGTAACGACTCTCTGATACGAAAACAATGCCGCTAGACGACATTTGTTTCCACAATTGCTGGCAAAGCTGCAGCGTTTAAATCTTAACTGCGGTAGTCTTGGCAGGCTACGGACTCTACAGAAGCTATGTTTGATCCAGAAGCTTCCAAGCCGTCGCCATTGAAGTAAATCGATAACAGGGGCGTTGAGACAACTGCCATTATTGTTAAATTTGAAAATCGGGTTATACTAAGACGATAAGTAAAGGAAATACTGCTTGGCGATGAAGAGGACAACGCATATCGTTTGCACTAGTTCAGCCAGATAATGTAAGGCCTAATTCAAACACTGTCAGATCTTTCATTCAGGTTTCCCGTAATTAAGACTTTAACAACTTTATGTACCTTTTCCTCACAAATCACTGACATTTTAGTACTTAAACTTGGCAGGCTATTAGTCAACATTCTGTTGAAGAAATTTTAATTTCCGCTAATAGTAAGTAATTTATGTAAGAGAAAAGCTCTATGATTAGGTTTTCTTTTTTGCCACAGAAATTTCCAGAGCTGTAGAACCTAACAGAAGAAGATATCAATATTCTGTTCCACAGATATTTGTAATAGCAGTATAGCAAACTTTCTACAAAAATACATTAACTTCCCTCTGACAGATTTTTCAAAAAAGGAACTTTTGTACACTCCTTCATGAAAATAATTCCCTTCTTTCTAACTAAAGACGTTTAACTTCAATAAGTTTAACAACGTATGTGTATATCCATACAACATTCTTCAACAACTGTGCCAAATTTAGTTACACTACCTTGAAAAATTTGGACTTTATAATGTTTTCTTCAAAGTGTCGTAACTTCGCATACCCACTCACCCCCTCCCCCCACCCCCTCCTTAAGGCCCAAACGGCACAAGTCGCCACACTAGGAACACCAAACACCAAGATGAGAGGGGCGGCGGTACATCTACATCTACGTGATTACTCTGAAATTCACATTTAAGTGCTTGGCAGAGAGTTCATCGAACCACAATCATACTATCTCCCTACCATTCCACTCCCGAACAGCGCACGGGAAAAACGAACACCTAAACCTTTCTGTTCGAGCTCTGATTTCTCTTATTTTATTTTGATGATCGTTCCTACCTATGTAGGTTGGGCTCAACAAAATATTTTCGCATTCGGAAGAGAAAGTTGGTGATTGAAATTTCGTAAATAGATCTCGCCGCGACGAAAAACGTCTTTGCTTTAATGAATTCCATCCCAATTCGTTTATCATATCTGCCACACTCTCTCCCCTATTACGCGATAATACAAAACGAGCTGCCCTTTGTTGCACCCTTTCGATGTCCTCGTTCAATCCCACCCGGTAAGGATCCCACACCGCGCAACAATATTCTAACAGAGGACGAACGAGTGTAGTGTAAGCCGTCTCTTTAGTGGACTTGTTGCATCTTCTAAGTGTCCTGCCAATGAAACGCAACCTTTGGCTCGCCTTCCCCACTATATTATCTATGTGGCCTTTCCAACTGAAGTTGTTCGTAATTTTTACTGCCAGGTACTTAGTTGAATTGACAGCCTTGAGAATTGTACTATTTATCGAGTAATCTAATTCCAACGGATTTCTTTTGGAACTCATGTGGATCACCTCACACTTTTCGTTATTTAGCGTCAAGTGCCACCTGCCACACCATACAGCAATCTTTTCTAAATCGCTTTGCAACTGATACTGGTCTTCGGATGACCTCACTAGACGGTAAATTACAGCATCAGCTGCGAACAACCTAAGAGAACTGCTCAGAATGTCACCCAGGTCATTTATATAGATCAGGAACAGCAGAGGTCCCAGGAGCCATGACCACTGCTTAATTTCTAAAATCTAAGGTGCCGGAAGACACTTTTTCAACTATAAAACCAACGTGACCTGCTCCTCCCCCCCTCCCCCCTTCCCTCCTCTCCCCGCCGCGGTCTGACCCACAAAGAAATCAGAAACATTCATTCTAATTTGTTAGAAATTACTGTTCTGATATTCAGGTTTTTAAAATGTGATTTCTTATTGTGAAAACAATAAAATCACAAAGGTTACCTTAAAAAACAAGTGATACCGTCTCACGTCGTAGCTCTCTTGTCCTGCTCGTCACATGTCGGCACAAGGTAGTCTTCGTGAGTATGACGGCGTGTTTTCAATTGTTCCCGGCCCCAAGGTCAAACAGTTGCATTGTAGCTGCTCGGTGCTTGCTTCTAATTGACACGCATAAAACGAGACTTGCCATATTGCTAGATCACTAAAGGTCCTCACAGTCGTACACAGATGGCGATATGTACCGATTACAACTTCGGAACAAAGCTCAACATACACTGATATGCCAAAAGATTGTGACCACCTGATTAATAGCTTGTTTGTCCATCTTTGGAACGAAATACAACGCTGATTCTTCGTATCACGGGTCCGATAATGTTCTGGTAGGTTTGTGGTAATATGTGGCATTAAATGTCTACGCACAGGCCATGTAATTGGCGTAAATAGCGTGCCGCTGATTTCGTACGCGGTGATGGGCTCCGATAGCGAACCAGATGGATTCCATAAGACTTATATAAGGCCAATCTGGTTGCCGAGACGTCAACGTGAGTTCAATATAATGCTCCTCAACCTACTGTAAGGTGGTTCTTGGCTCCGAGACACGCACAATTATACTGCTGAAACATGACATAGCCGTCCGGTAAGACACCAAGGATGAAGAAATGCATGTGGTTGTCAGCGTGTCTTCGATTACTCCCATAGAACCCATGCATGAGCACGAGAATGTCTCCCTATGAGAGACATTGCTCCCACCACCCACCGTCCGTAACAGTAATAAAAATTCGCAAGAGACTGAAAATGGTGTGTGGGGATGGCGGTCAAAGCGGGCACGCCCTTACACGGGAATTCCCACGCAGTGGAAGACCGACAGTGTGTAGGGACTTCAGAAACTGATTTTGGCTTGTAGAGGCATAACCGTGAACGATCTTTCGATCCGAGTGGAAGCAGAAGAGGCGAATGTGTGCTGCAGATTCAGACAGGTGTGTAACGTTAGCACCAGGCGTGTCCCAAGAATGTTAACGAATGCTGTCAAAGAAACAAAGGAGACTGTATGCAGTGAGCTTTAGGAACAGTACGAAAATTCTGTAGATCGCTTTTTTGCAAGAATTGTGGCAGGAAACGACATCTGGTCCCTTCGAACTGTGATTTCCTTATGTTAGTTAGGTTTTTTTAGGAAGTGATTTCAGAGTTAGCCTTCGACAGCAAAAGTGAAAATAAGTTTTTCTTTTTTTTATTGTGAACGACTGTGAACTGCAGACATCACTGCCACACTCAACCACTGTATGAATATATGTGGCAACATTTAACAACCTTCATGCTAGAATAGGCAACGGCTTTACCACAGTGGATACACCGGTTCCCGTGGCCGGCACTTGGGTGGGTGACCATCCCGCCGCCCTGCGCTGTTGCCATTTTTCGGGGTGCACTCAGCCTCGTGATGCCAATTGAGGAGCTACTCGACCGAATAGTAGCGGCTCTGGTCACAGAATACCATCATAACGACCGGGAGAGCGGTGTGGTGCCCCACGCCCCTCCTATCCGCATCCTCCTCTGAGGATGACACGGCGGTCGGATGGTCCCGGTAGGCCACACGTTGCCTGAAGACGGAGTGCTTATGCTAGAACGACACACTTTCGAAAATACCAGAAAAAACTGTTTTTTCTATGGATTTTAAAGACCAGCCACAGGTCAGTGAGAAAACCATCACCGAGATCTTAAGGCTTGGGAACAGACGGTAACATCCACCTATAGCCCTCATCTTTTATCATATGATTACCAACTCTTCGGTAAACTGAAGGAATCCCTTCACTTGACGAGGTTTCAAGATTGTGACTACCTCGTGAAGGCTACTTCACAGTGCCTCGGACGTGCTGGTCCAGAATTCTACAGTGCAGGCATAAAGGGCATTGTTCACCAGTGGCGTGAGGCAGTTGAAAGCGACGAAGATTATGTGGGAAAATAGTACTTCACCTGTCAAGGACGTATCTGACTCTGACCGAAATCGGCACCAGCAAATGCTGTTGAGTGGAGGAACTGGGCCTCCAGTTTTTGAAACCGTAATTCACCATTAAAAGGAACAACACCTATATTTCGCACGCAGAATTTAAAAGGATTGGCACGAACCACTTCGGACGTTAACAGAATTAACTTTTCTCCTTACCATCCAAGAAAAGAGTCAGGGGATTCAAATTTTAGCAGCTGGAAATTACATGAGCCTTTCAATGCTCCAAGTGAACAGTAAATGGCTTCAAGCGTATAACAACTCAGAGCTACATAAAACAGTAACAGCACCTAAAGCTGCAGTAAAATATATTAACAGTATTAAACAATTAAACTGCTAATACATGAAGAAAAGTAGGCTTTAAGATCGAAACAAATGGAACAGTAGTAAAATTACAAGTGTTTTAAAATTGAAAATACACCTAACTCCTCCTTTGGTCAAGACAACAGGGCAGTCAAAAATACTAATCTGCAGAATACACAAAGACCAAGCTGCCAGAAATAATGTCTGACTGTTGTAATACATTTGCTGCCTGTTCAAATGGTTCAAATGGCTCTGAGCACTATGGGACTTAACAGCTGTGGTCATCAGTCCCCTAGAACTTAGAACTACTTAAACCTAACTAACCTAAGGACATCACACACATCCATGCCCGAGGCAGGATTCTAACCCGCGACCGCAGCAGTCGCTCGGTTCCGGACTGAGCGCCTAGAACCGCTAGACCACCGCGGCCGGCCTTGCTGCCTGTGCCCAAGCATCAGGGTGCAGGTCTTAACCAGCCGGTAACACTGAGCGCCGACGGTGATTGCAAAACAAAATCCGGTGCTGAGATAGGTCAAAACACAGCAACAGTATAACTGCTGCCCCTAGGTAAACGAGATTCCCGCCTTCGCCACGTGTTGCCCAGCACAGGTGGCTCCGGATGCCGGGCTACCCCCAAAGGCGCCGTATTGTCCCGCGTTTCCAGTGACCGCTACCTGCCGCCCACGGCGGCCCGGCGAGCTACGGCCAGCTGCAGACTTTACATTCCACAATTCTCAGCTTCCGACGCTTTTCACCAACGCTTTACGTTAGTGGCTCAATCCTGCAGACATGCAGGGAGTAGTGCTCGAGAGTGCCTCATATTTACCGTAATTCAATAGAATCATCTCATGTAGGCTTTCACGGCCGGCCGAAGTGGCCGTGCGGTTAAAGGCGCTGCAGTCTGGAACCGCAAGACCGCTACGGTCGCAGGTTCGAATCCTGCCTCGGGCATGGATGTTTGTGATGTCCTTAGGTTAGTTAGGTTTAACTAGTTCTACGTTCTAGGGGACTAATGACCTCCGCAGTTGAGTCCCATAGTGCTCAGAGCATTTGATTTAGGCTT
Source organism: Schistocerca serialis cubense (assembly GCF_023864345.2). NCBI lineage: Eukaryota > Metazoa > Arthropoda > Insecta > Orthoptera > Acrididae > Schistocerca > Schistocerca serialis. The sequence continues at coordinate 214,149,460 of NC_064647.1, read as the reverse complement.
TCACGACCGGCGTCTTCATCAGTAAACTCTTCCGTGCTAAGTTGCCGTGGTCGATCTGTAGAACTTCTTCTCCCTGACGTTTCGTTCTCAACTACGGAGAACATCTTCCGAGGTGAGTCGACGACTGGCTGCTAGGAGCTGGGGGCGCCGCTGTGGCAGAGTTTACATAGCAACTACAAAAAGAAGCATCAATACACGGTTGACGGAGCACAAAAGAAACTGTCGCTTGGGACATAGCGACAAATCGGCAGTAGCGGAACATGTTTTTAAGGATGGAGATCAGGAAATAAAATTTGGTGAGACAAGCGTGCTAGCGAGGACGTCGCATTATTATACACGTATGTATAGAACGGCTGAAAGCAAGGGGAAACTACAGCCGTAATTTTTCCCGAGGGCATGCAGCTTTACTGTATGATTACATGATGATGGCGTCCTCTTGGGTAAAATATTCCGGAGGTAAAATAGTCCCCCATTCGGATCTCCGGGCGGGGACTACTCAAGAGGATGTCGTTATCAGGCGAAAGAAAACTGGCGTTCTACGGATCGGAGCGTGGAATGTCAGATCCCTTAATCGTTCAGGAAGGTTAGAAAATTTAAAAAGGGAAATGGATAGGTTGAAGTTGGATATAGTGGGAATTAGTGAAGTTCGGTGGCAGGAGGAACAAGACTTCTGGTCAGGTGACTACAGGGTTATAAACACAAAATCAAATAGGGGTAATGCAGGAGTAGGTTTAATAATGAATAGGAAAATAGGAATGCGGGTAAGCTACTACAAACAGCATAGTGAACGCATTATTGTGGCCAAGATAGATACGAAGCCCACACCTACTACAGTAGTACAAGTTTATATGCCGACTAGCTCTGCAGATGACGAAGAAATTGAAGAAATGTATGATGAAATAAAAGAAATTATTCAGATTGTGAAGGGGGACGAAAATTTAATAGTCATGGGTGACTGGAATTCGAGTGTAGGAAAAGGGAGAGAAGGAAACATAGTAGGTGAATATGGATTGGGGGACAGAAATGAAAGAGGAAGCCGTCTGGTCGAATTTTGCACAGAGCACAACATAATCATAACTAACACTTGGTTTAAGAATCATGAAAGAAGGTTGTATACATGGAAGAACCCTGGAGATACTAAAAGGTATCAGATAGATTATATAATGGTAAGACAGAGATTTAGGAACCAGGTTTTAAATTGTAAGACATTTCCAGGGGCAGATGTGGACTCTGACCACAATCTATTGGTTATGACCTGTAGATTAAAACTGAAGAAACTGCAAAAAGGTGGGAATTTAAGGAGATGGGACCTGGATAAACTAGAAGAACCAGAGGTTGTACAGAGATTCAGGGAGAGCATAAGGGAGCAATTGACAGGAATGGGGGAAATAAATACAGTAGAAGAAGAATGGGTAGCTTTGAGGGATGAAGTAGTGAAGGCAGCAGAGGATCAAGTAGGTAAAAAGACGAGGGCTAGTAGAAATCCTTGGGTAACAGAAGAAATATTGAATTTAATTGATGAAAGGAGAAAATATAAAAATGCAGTAAGTGAAACAGGCAAAAAGGAATACAAACGTCTCAAAAATGAAATCGACAGGAAGTGCAAAATGGCTAAGCAGGGATGGCTAGAGGACAAATGTAAGGATGTAGAGGCCTATCTCACTAGGGGTAAGATAGATACTGCCTACAGGAAAATTAAAGAGACCTTTGGAGATAAGAGAACGACTTGTATGAATATCAAGAGCTCAGATGGAAACCCAGTTCTAAGCAAAGAAGGGAAAGCAGAAAGGTGGAAGGAGTATACAGAGGGTCTATACAAGGGCGATGTACTTGAGGACAATATTATGGAAGTGGAAGAGGATGTAGATGAAGATGAAATGGGAGATATGATACTGCGTGAAGAGTTTGACAGAGCACTGAAAGACCTGAGTCGAAACAAGGCCCCCGGAGTAGACAATATTCCATTGGAACTACTGACGGCCGTGGGAGAGCCGGTCCTGACAAAACTCTACCATCTGGTGAGCAAGATGTATGAAACAGGCGAAATACCCTCAGACTTCAAGAAGAATATAATAATTCCAATCCCAAAGAAAGCAGGTGTTGACAGATGTGAAAATTACCGAACTATCAGCTTAATAAGTCACAGCTGCAAAATACTAACACGAATTCTTTACAGACGAATGGAAAAACTAGTAGAAGCCAACCTCGGGGAAGATCAGTTTGGATTCCGTAGAAACACTGGAACACGTGAGGCAATACTGACCTTACGACTTATCTTAGAAGAAAGATTAAGGAAAGGCAAACCCACATTTCTAGCATTTGTAGACTTAGAGAAAGCTTTTGACAATGTTGACTGGAATACTCTCTTTCAAATTCTAAAGGTGGCAGGGGTAAAATACAGGGAGCGAAAGGCTATTTACAATTTGTACAGAAACCAGATGGCAGTTATAAGAGTCGAGGGACTTGAAAGGGAAGCAGTGGTTGGGAAGGGAGTAAGACAGGGTTGTAGCCTCTCCCCGATGTTGTTCAATCTGTATATTGAGCAAGCAGTAAAGGAAACAAAAGAAAAATTCGGAGTAGGTATTAAAATTCATGGAGAAGAAATAAAAACTTTGAGGTTCGCCGATGACATTGTAATTCTGTCAGAGACAGCAAAGGACTTGGAAGAGCAGTTGAATGGAATGGACAGTGTCTTGAAAGGAGGATATAAGATGAACATCAACAAAAGCAAAACAAGGATAATGGAATGTAGTCTAATTAAGTCGGGTGATGCTGAGGGAATTAGATTAGGAAATGAGGCACTTAAAGTAGTAAAGGAGTTCTGCTATTTGGGTAGCAAAATAACTGATGATGGTCGAAGTAGAGAGGACATAAAATGTAGGCTGGCAATGGCAAGGAAAGCATTTCTGAAGAAGAGAAATTTGTTAACATCCAGTATTGATTTAAGTGTCAGGAAGTCATTTCTGAAAGTATTCGTATGGAGTGTAGCCATGTATGGAAGTGAAACATGGACGATAAATAGTTTGGACAAGAAGAGAATAGAAGCTTTCGAAATGTGGTGCTACAGAAGAATGCTGAAGATTAGATGGGTAGATCACATAACTAATGAGGAAGTATTGAATAGGATTGGGGAGAAGAGAAGTTTGTGGCACAACTTGACCAGAAGAAGGGATCGGTTGGTAGGACATGTTCTGAGGCATCAAGGGATCACCAATTTAGTATTGGAGGGCAGCGTGGAGGGTAAAAATCGTAGAGGGAGACCAAGAGATGAATACACTAAGCAGATACAAAAGGATGTAGGTTGCAGTAGGTACTGGGAGATGAAGAAGCTTGCACAGGATAGAGTAGCATGGAGAGCTGCATCAAACCAGTCTCAGGACTGAAGACCACAACAACAACAACAACATGTATAGAGAGGCAATTGAAATCCACAAACATCAATACAATTTTAATCGTAAGAAGAAGGATTAAAATTGGACAAGATATGGCAGTCGACGTTGTACCAATCACATCAATCACGTGACAATCGATTGCCTGCAATCGAGAGAACAGACGATAGCCAGAGATAGCTACACATCGACGCCACGTGACGTGCGGTGGCGCCCTCTACGATCTCCATATAAGCGGCGGCCCCAGCTCCTAGCAGCCAGTCGTCGACTCACCTCGGAAGATGTTCTCCGTAGTTGAGAACGAAACGTCAGGGAGAAGAAGTTCTACAGATCGACCACGGCAACTTAGCCCGGAAGTGCTTACTGATGATAATTCAATAGAGTCATGATCTGATGCCCTTGCCAGGCCCTTTATTCTCAATACTAATGTTGGTAAGCCAACGTGTAAGTGACCATGTCCTGGCACGTTACAACTCCTATCCAAAATTGATACGACTCATCACGGCTCAGTATCAACATACTGTGAAAGTATATAAATTGGACGTTTAAAACAAACTTGTGCCTTAATTTTGGAGTGAGCTTCCACTGTGCCCAAGTGGCGCTAACAAGCGATTCCCCCTAGTAACTTAAGACAAGCTCTTCCGCCCTCTCGTAGGTTGCAGTCAGTTTCTTCCGCTGTGAGTGGCCTTACTGGAGAGATGTTAGTTACATGTGCGTGACTGATGAGCGCTGCTGGAAATAGAAAGGTCATTGCGACCCTCTCGTCAGTGGGTGGCAGTACATGCTGGTCACGATCGTCTGATCGTTGTCTCTCCTCCCCAATCTCTGTCTCTCTCTCTCTTTCCTCTCTCTCTCTCTCTCTTTCCTCTCTCTCTCTCTCTCTCTCTCTCTCTCTCTCTCTCTCTCTGACACTGGCCTGATCCCGCTCTGAATATCAATTCCCACTCCCCTCTCTACCCTGTTATCACGGGGCACGTTTCACGTGGCATTCAGACGTGACGTTCAATGCGTGGCAGCCTCATTACCAATGGACAGAAAAGCGTCGTTATGCCACGCAACACGCACTGCTGTAGCCCACAGTCCCAAATTCTCACTCGTGGTGTGTGCGTGCCGATTCATCCCTCCGTTCTCTATTTCCAGTTTTTATGGATATCACTGTTGTAGTGGAGGTGTGTGGGTGCGCGCGCGCGCGCCTGTGTGTGTGTGTGTGTGTGTGTGTGTGTGTGTGTGTGTGTGTGTGTGTGTCTGTGTCTGTGTGTGTAAATACGGACCCTGTTTTGCCACACTGCCCGCAAATGAACCACCTTTGTGCGGCTGAAATCTGCTCCACCGCAACGTGAATGTATTTTTACATTTTTAAAGGGCCACAGGCCCTTCTGTAGGTACGTTTGACAAACAAGTATACGTAACGATTTATACATCTCGTCTATAGAACTGCGAAACTGGGAAGTGTAGCAAGTAACGGAATTTTACCAGTGGTACATAATTCAAATTTTTAGGTGAGTAGGGGGCATGCAGGATGCAAAATTTAGTACGCAGTGCTGGCAACTTAGCAGCATCAACGACTTCAATGCTGCTAAGCACTGGCAAGGACGGGTCTCCAGCGGTGACATCAACTTTTTGAAACCATGTATACTTTTACATAGGTTAAGATCTTGTGTGTCACACACTGCAACCATTCACCCTCGAGGGTGGCTCTCATTTGCGAATTATTGATGAAAAAAAATTTCGAAGTTTGGCGTTAAAGAAGTTGTGTACTGTACATTGACTGGTTGTATGGTGTAACGCGTAAGGTAAGGCGGTCAACCAAATATGCGGTGACGTAGTTTAAGCTCCCAGGTATCACATTTTGCAACCATTCATGCTGCTGGGCCCTTTTCTACTAGTAATGGACGAAAAAAGTTTAGAGATTTTGCGTGACACTTAATAGCGTTTAAAAATGTATGTCACATACTCCTGTTACGTGGTGTAATGGATAGAGTTACGGCTTAACATTGAAGAGGTTGTGGGTTTGGTCTCATCCGGTGGTTTAAACTTCTTATTTTTAAATCTTTCTCGAACTGCCTTAGAACATCATTTTGCTAATCATTTGATTCAATTTAATTTTTATTTCTGTTCCTTCCTCACATCATTGTAATTATAATATCAACTACTTCATTTGCTCTCATTTTCCCTCCTATCACTTTTCAACGGAAATCATTGTTCATGTGTGTTTCATTAACTTAATGTATTAATTTCGATTTAATTTCTTTTGTTTTATGATTCTATGTTTTCATCCAGGTTGTTGCATTCATTATATATATTCCTCATTTTGCTCGAATTTCGTTTCAGTTATAAACGCTTCTTCTCTTTAAATCTTGTAAATGTTTGTTTGACGATTTCCATACAAAAAAACTTGTATATCTTGTAATGAAAAACAGATTTTTCACACTATTGCACAGTCAGTATAAATAGATTACTTCGTCTATTGTTTTTCAACTGATAGATAGGAATTTTCAAATAACCGAATATTGTAATACATAAATATAACTAAATTAACATTCACAAAAATTTCAAGTGGAAAAATAATGACACAAGGAAAAAATAAAACAAATAGAAACGTTCATACGTTGATTAAAACTATGTGACAATGAAATAGAAATAAAAATTTAAACTAATTATAGAAGAAAAATAATTTTCAAAGTCATTTTGATAAAGATTTGAAAATAAGAATATTTAATGCACGTGTTGAGATTCAAACACACAACCTCTTTAATGTTAAGCCGTTACTCTATCCATTACACCACGTAACAAGAGTATGTGACATACATTTTTAAACGCTATTAAGTGTCAGGCAAAATCTCTAAACTTTTTTCTCCATTACTTGCAGAAAAGGGCAAAATGTGATACCTGGGAGCTTAAACTACGTCACCACATAATTGGTTTGGAAAAGACGATCTCGACGCAGGTGTCCCTCTCCTTGTGCGTTCTGCTGAGCTTGGTGATAGATAACTGTATGTCATACCGCTGTCTCGACTCTACGCCAGACTACATATTCTCGACGTATTGCCCGTGGAACAGCGACCAATACAGTACTGAGATAGCGTATGTTCGTGTCTACATTCGCAAATTATTTATTTCGTCCACTTAGTACTGGTTTCGGTACACAGTACCATCCTCACGTCATCCTATGATCAAAAAATAAGATTACTTACATTGAACAGTAGCGCTAGGGTAACTTGCGTAAATATCACTTATGACAACAAACGCTTGATATACAGGGTGATTCAAAAAGAATACCACAACTTTAAAAATATGTATTTAATGAAAGAAACATAATATAACCTTCTGTTATACATCATTACAAAGAGTATTTAAAAAGGTTTTTTTTCACTCAAAAACAAGTTCAGAGGTGTTCAATACGACCCCCTCCAGACACTCGAGCAATATCAACCCGATACTCCAACTCGTTCCACACTCTCTGTAGCATATCAGGCGTAACAGTTTGAATAGCTGCTGTTATTTCTCGTTTCAAATCATCAATGGTAGCTGGGAGAGGTGGCCAAAACACCATATCCTTAACATACCCCCATAAGAAAAAATCGCAGGGGGTAAGATCAGGGCTTCTTGGAGGCTAGTGATGAAGTGCTCTGTCACGGGCTGCCTGGCGGCCGATCCATCGCCTCGGGTAGTTGACGTTCAGGTTTCATAACCAACCTTTTTCGTAGGACTCTCCATACAGTTGATTGTGGAATTTGCAGCTCTCTGCTAGCTCTGCGAGTCGATTTTCCTGGGCTGCGAACAAATGCTTGCTGGATGCATGCTACATTTACATCACTCGTTCTCGGCCGTCCAGAACTTTTCCCTTTGCACAAACACCCATTCTCTGTAAACTGTTTATACCAACGTTTAATACACCACCTATCAGGAGATTTAACACCATACTTCGTTCGAAATGCACACTGAACAACTGTCGTCGATTCACTTCTGCCGTACTCAATAACATAAAAAGCTTTCTGTTGAGCGGTCGCCATCTTAGCATCAACTGACGCTGACGCCTAGTCAACAGCGAACAAATGTACAACTAAATGAAACTTTATAGCTCCCTTAATTCGCCGACAGATAGTGCTTAGCTCTGCCTTTTGTCGTTGCAGAGTTTTAAATTCCTAAAGTTGTGGTATTATTTTTGAATCACCCTGTATAGTGAAAATACATTGTACAGTTAGTCTCTTACCCTTGCAGTTGTCACGATCGCTTCCCAGGTAGTGTACATGAAAGGGGAGACGGGAAAGGGTTGTTGCATCCCGCTTATGACGACAGTGAACAGGAAAGAGGAGAATGAGGAGGGTTGTAGAAGCTGGCTACCGATGACCATGTTCACCAGGACCGGCGGTCACAGCTTAGCAGACGGGCATCCAGGGCTCACGTCAGGTGACGGAACAGGAAATTAGATCAGATAGAGAGAATATACACTCCTGGAAATGGAAAAAAGAACACATTGACACCGGTGTGTCAGACCCACCATACTTGCTCCGGACACTGCGAGAGGGCTGTACAAGCAATGATCACACGCACGGCACAGCGGACACACCAGGAACCGCGGTGTTGGCCGTCGAATGGCGCTAGCTGCGCAGCATTTGTGCACCGCCGCCGTCAGTGTCAGCCAGTTTGCCGTGGCATACGGAGCTCCATCGCAGTCTTTAACACTGGTAGCATGCCGCGACAGCGTGGACGTGAACCGTATGTGCAGTTGACGGACTTTGAGCGAGGGCATATAGTGGGCATGCGGGAGGCCGGGTGGACGTACCGCCGAATTGCTCAACACGTGGGGCGTGAGGTCTCCACAGTACATCGATGTTGTCGCCAGTGGTCGGCGGAAGGTGCACGTGCCCGTCGACCAGGGACCGGACCGCAGCGACGCACGGATGCACGCCAAGACCGTAGGATCCTACGCAGTGCCGTAGGGGACCGCACCGCCACTTCCCAGCAAATTGGGGACACTGTTGCTCCTGGGGTATCGGCGAGGACCATTCGCAACCGTCTCCATGAAGCTGGGCTACGGTCCCGCACACCGTTAGGCCGTCTTCCGCTCACGCCCCAACATCGTGCAGCCCGCCTCCAGTGGTGTCGCGACAGGCGTGAATGGAGGGACGAATGGAGACGTGTCGTCTTCAGCGTTGAGAGTCGCTTCTGCCTTGGTGCCAATGATGGTCGTATGCGTGTTTGGCGCCGTGCAGGTGAGCGCCACAATTAGGACTGCATACGACCGAGGCACACAGGGCCAACACCCGGCATCATGGTGTGGGGCGATCTCCTACACTGGCCGTACACCACTGGTGATCGTCGAGGGGACACTGAATAGTGCACGGTACATCCAAACCGTCATCGAACCCATCGTTCTACCATTCCTAGAGCGGCAAGGGAACTTGCTGTTCCAACAGGACAATGCACGTCCGCATGTATCCCGTGCCACCCAACGTGCTCTAGAAGGTGTAAGTCAACTACCCTGGCCAGCAAGATCTCCGGATCTGTCCCCCATTGAGCATGTTTGGGGCTGGATGAAGCGTCGTCTCACGCGGTCTGCATGTCCAGCACGAACGCTGGTCCAACTGAGGCGCCAGGTGGAAATGGCATGGCAAGCCGTTCCACAGGACTACATCCAGCATCTCTACGATCGTCTCCATGGGAGAATAGCAGCCTGTATTGCTGCGAAAGGTGGATATACACTGTACTAGTGCCGACATTGTGCATGCTCTGTTGCCTGTGTCTATGTGCCTGTGGTTCTGTCAGTGTGATCATGTGATGTATCTGACCCCAGGAATGTGTCAATAAAGTTTCCCCTTCCTGGGACAATGAATTCACGGTGTTCTTATTTCAATTTCCAGGAGTGTATTTCAGAGTCGGAATACAAAGAGCGCGCCTAGGGAGGAAGTAACCAGGCGCAGGTCAGTCTACGAGGACGAACAACAGAATAAGACGGTGACCTATGGCGAGGCTCTGCCTCTCTAAAAAGACGTCTGTTTTCGTCGAGGTCTGGATCACAACAGAGAGAAGTAACTGTGTTCTACCCTGCAGGACCCTCCAGCGTCCACACACGTTACCTGCCACCCACGCACGCTGTTCTCTAAAACTGAAACTGGTAGCGTGAATTCGCTAACAGTTTCAGCAGATGGCGAAAAACACTTGCAAACTCGCAGATGTGTTCCATTCAACATTTGCAAATAATTAAAAACAGGGATGCCATAGACCGAGCATTATTTAATAAGATTTGAACATCATAAGAATCATTAAAGACAGACACCTCCTCCCTTTCAAAGAAAATTTCCACGTACACAGCTGGCCGGTATGGCCGAGCGGTTCTAGACGCTTCCTGTCCGGAACCGCGCTGCTGCTACGGTCGCAGGATCGAATACTGCCTCGGGGCATCGATGTGTGTGATGTCATTAGGTTAGTTAGGTTTAGATAGTTCTAAGTCTAGGGGACTGATGACCTGAGATATTAAGAACCATAGTGTTTAGTGCCATTTGAACCATTTCAACCGCGTACGCAAAGTACTGACACAAAACAAACAATATATTTTGGATACATGGCAGCATAAATCGTAAAGACTGAAATCCTTTATTTTACAGATCGATTTCGGTCACTTTCTGATCATCTTCAGTGCTTGGAACAATTTTCTTTCTTAAGCATGCTTTATTAAAATTCATTTGTTGAAAGGTAACGAGTAGTCTGATTTTCAAGTTCTTAAACTTGAAGTACGCTGTACAAGCCCAGCTAGGCACAAACTCGAAGTCTAAGAATCTGAAAGGCAGATTGATGCGGCCAATTACCGAAAATATATTGACAGTAAAACGGTCATGGTGCACATGGTTCCCAACGGAATTATACACTACTGGCCATTAAAATTGTTACACCACGAAGATGGCGTGCTACAGACGCGAAATTTAACCGACAGGAAGAAGATGCTGTGACATGCAAATGATTAGCATTTTAGAGCATTCACACAAGGTTGGCGCCGTTGGCGACACCTACAATGTGCTGACGTGAGGAAAGTTTCCTATCGATTTCTCATACACAAACAGCAGTTGACCGGCGTTGCCTGGTGAAACGTTGTTGTGATACCTCGTGTAAAGAGGAGAAATGCGTACCACCACGTTTCCGACTTTGATAAAGGTCGGATTGTAGCCTATCGCGATTGCGGTTTATCTTATCGTGACATTGCTGCTCGCGTTGGTCGAGATACAATGACTGTTAGCAGAATATGGAATCGATGGGTTCAGGAGGGTTATACGGAACGACGTGTTGGATCCCAACGGCCTCGTATCACTAGCTGTCGAGATGACACGAATCTTATTCACATTGCTGTAACGGATCGTGCAGCCACGTCTCGATCCCTGAGTAAACAGATGGGGACGTTTGCAAGACAGCAACCATCTGCACGAACAGTTCGACGACGTTTGCAGCAGCATGGACTATCAGCTCGGAGACCGTGGCTGAGGTTACCCTTGACGCTGCGTCACAAACAGCAGCGCCTGCGATAGTGTACTCAACGACGAACCTACGTGTACGAATGGCAAAACATCATTTTTTTCCGGATGAATCCAGTTTCCGTTTACGGCATCATGATTGTCGCATCCGTGTTGGGCGACATCGCGGTGAACGCACTTTGGATGCGTGTATTCGTCATCGCCATACTGGTGTATCACCCGGCGTGATGGTATGGGGTACCACTGGTTACACGTCTCGGTCACCTCTTGTTCGCATTGACGGCATTTTGAACAGTGGACATTACATTTCAGATGTGTTACGACCCGTGACTCTACCCTTCATTCGATACCTGCGAAACCCTACATTTCAGCAGGATAATGCATGACCGCATGTTGCAGGTCATGTACGGGCCTTCCTAGACACAGAAAATGTTCGACTGTTGTCCTGGCCGGCACATTCTTCAGTGGTAGCCGAGCAACTGGACACCTGGTTGAAAATGACAAGTTCTACATCTACATCTACATTTATACTCCGCAAGCCACCCAAAGGTGTGTGGCGGAGGGCATTTTACGTGCCACTGTCATTACCTCCCTTTCCTGTTCCAGTCGCGTATGGTTCGCGGGAAGAACGACTGTCTGAAAGCCTCCGTGCGCGCTCTAATCTCTCTAATTTTACATTCGTGATCTCCTCGGGAGGTATAAGTAGGGGGAAGCAATATATTCGATACCTTCGTGGCGCCCTCCATCGGTAATGCTGGAATTCAATATGGTGTTGACCCACCCTTAGCCTTGATGACAGCTTCCGCTTTCGCAGGCATAAGTTCAGTCAGGTACAGGAAGGTTTCGTGGGGATTGGCAAACCATTATTCACGGAGTGCTGCACTGAGGAGAGGTATCGATCGGTCGGTGGGGCCTAGCACGAAGTCGACGTTCCAAAACATCCCAAAGGTGTTCTGTAGGATCCAGGTCAGAACTCTGAGCAGGCCAGTCCATTACAGGAATGTTATTGTCGGGTAACCACTCCACCACAGGCCGTGCGTGGTGAACATGTGCCCAGTCTTGTTGAAAGACGCAGTCGCCGTCCTCGTATTGCTCTTCAACAATGAGAAGCAAGAAGGTAATTCAAACTTCAATGTAGGCCTGTGCTGTGATAGTGCAACGAAACCAACATGGTGTGCAAGCCCCCTCCATGAGAAACACGACCACACCATAACACCACCACCTTCGAATTTTACTGTTAGCACTACACTCGCTGGCAGATGACGTTCACCGGGAATTCGCCATACCCACAACCTGCCATCGCCACATTGTGTACCGTGATTCGTCACTCCAGACAAGGTGTTTCTACTGTTCAAGCGTCCAATGTTGACGCTCCTTACGCCAAGCAAGGCATCGTTTGGCATGTACCGGCGTGATGTGTGGCTTATGAGCAGTGTTTCGACCATGAAATCCAAGTTTACTCAAATCCTGCCTAAGTGTCATAGTACTTGCAGGGGATCCTGATGCGTTGTGGAATTCCTGTGTGATGGTCTGGAGAGATGTCAGCCTATTACACATTACGACCCTCTTCAACTATCGGCGGTCTCTGTCAGTCAACAGACGAGGTCGGCCTGTACGCTTTTGTGCTCTACGTTTCCCTTCACGTTTCCATTTCACTATCACATCGGAAGCAGTGGACCTAGGGATGTTTAGGAGCGTGGAAATCTCGCGTACACACGTATGACACAAGTGACATCCCATCACCTGACCACGTTCGAGGTCCATGAGTTCCGCAGAGGGCCCGATTCTGCTCTCTCACGATGTCTAATGACTTCGGAGGTCGCTGATATCCAGTACCTGGCAGCAAGTGGTAACACAGTGTACCTAATATGAAAAACGTATGTTTTTTGGGATGATTTGATCACGTAGTGTGTGTCCACAAAACGCAGTGCTGGAAAAGTACTCAGGTACGGTACGAATATGCAGTTTATTGTAACGTACATAAACAGTGTTCTTCGATAGGTATTAGTTTCGAACATCAGAACTGAAAACAAGTCACTTCTTAAATATGGAACAACAACAATGATATATCAATTAACTTCTCATGGTTGGGATTCAGAGACATATAATATTTCTTAGAAGACATCATAGTCGCGGGTGACTGTATGAAATATTTACTATTACGATTCCTATTTCGGCCTTAGGACAATTTTCAGGTAACGCTGGAAAAGTTACATTCTGTTAGAATATAAGATTATCTGACACTAGTACATGTCGTCGTCAAAATGTAGCCTTTTGACTGCGAGAGTCACACAAGATTCAATGAGTACGACACTTATTACATCATAAAATGTTGTTAAATGTGTACTGTATTGTCAATACTATCATTGTTCTAATAATATATCACAAATAAAAGCTCAGGTGCACTGACAACATATGAAGCTAAGCTACTTGTATATTCTGACAGAATGTAACTTTCGTAGTGTTACTTGAAAATGGCCCTAAAGCCGAAATTGCAGTCGTAATAATAAATGTTTCGTCCAGTCAATGGCGACTATGATGTCTTTTAAGAAATGATGTGTCAGAAGGCCGAAGGCCTGAAAGTGTCACAGTAAACTCATCGTTCCAGAATCCAATTTCCATACTCCAAGTATGCCACAAGCCAAATTTGGAAGGGATGTACAAATGTTAAGGTGGGGGGAGGACGAGCAAAATTTGAAGTGCTGAAGGGATGCACAAAGGTTTACGTCTGGCGTACTGCCAATGAAAAACCGTTACTATGAAGTCCAGTAGCGGGTCACGGCGTCTGAGGCCACGTATGTAGAGGCCACGAAGGTGAGGAGTGAAGGTCTGTAGATGGCAACCCCTGGGGGTGAAAGTAGACGTTGGCGGAGTCGTCGTCGTAGCTGGGGCTTCAGAATGGGATCCTTCGACAAACAAAGACTGTCCCAGGAATCCCTCTTGGAGTGAACTGCCAAGCGTAGGCAATATGCTGGCCTAAACATTACCCAGGTGCCAGGATACTGCAGGTACTACTTTTAGCCATGTGGTCCATGGAGGAGAAAAGATGCACAGGACCAGTGACCTCTGGCACCGATTGGTTGATCACCTTACGGCGGGGCAGAGTGTGGCCATCAGTTGCGTATTGTCTGACTACCCGTCCCCTGTGATGTACGTCCACATGTAATCTGTCTGTATTGTTGGTTGCTGGCTGAGTAGGCGCAAGGAATTGGCACAGCAGATTACAGCAAGGGGATTTTGTTTCCATTCCTTGATGATTTCTGTAATTTTCGGCAGGAGCTGGAAAATAAGTGGGAAAAGTGGGACAATGAAGAAGATGATCAATGACAATCAACCGAAGACGTTAAATACATTGTTGCAAATGTTGCAGTGTTTGTGCGGTCTGGCATTGTCATACTGCATACTTGTACGTATAAAGTTTTCACTGTTCCTGATAGAGTTACAGTGCTCCAACTCAGAGCTGTCTACCGGCTGAGACATGCATGTGCCTAAACACGAAGAATAAAGATGCAGAATAATAACTAAATTGGAGGCCACAGAATGGCTTTGTTTTCATGGTGGCCATTGAACATTCAAATTTAAAGGAGGGCAGCAGCCAGTCACAGAAATCGGTAATTTATTGCAGTTCTAGATTTCGAATATAAATAATTATCGGTGTAATTCCAGAAAAGTCATGCAGGTACCAAATTGACACAGGATCAACTTCAGGTAATGCACCAATGTGACTGTGCTGTAGTCGAAATCTAGATGTGCATGGCCAGCCGCTGTGGCCGAGCGGTTCTAGGAGGAACCAAGCTGCTGCTACGGTCGCAGGTTCGAATCCTGTCTTGGGCATGGATGTGTGTGATGTCCTTAGGTTAGATAGGTTCAAGTAGTTGTAACTCTAGGGGACTCAAGACCTCAGATTTAAGTCCCAAAGTGCTTTAAAAAAAATAAAAAAAAATAAAAAATAAAAATAAAACATCGGTTTTTGAGACAGGATGTTGTCCTTCTTTAAATTTAAAGTCGTAGAATAATATTAACGCATGTTTTATTTAAAAATTGTTAGGAGCTATCAGATCAAAAATGCAGAAGCATAGCTAAACGTGGTGGATTGCAATGTATGGTCTAACATACAGCAAACGTAGATTCATGTCATCACGTATTTTTCATTGCAGTCTATTCGAAATTTGTGCAATGTGTTGCTAAGCTGCGAAATATCACAGAGGAACGATTGGTAGCGAAATGGAAAATACTGTGAAACTCTGATGTGTTGGGCACTGTCTAGTACACCCGTCGATCACATCATGTCACTCCTTTCAGTTCTGAGCTCACAGAACGTAAAAATGGCTACAAATTAGAGTCCCCCGCCAAGTATGAAGACCTGGCGAAAGATTTCGCCTGAAGCTATGCAATCCACATAACATAACTGTCATGCAGTTGGTTCTACACGACAGTTCTTGGCCGCACTTTGCAGGGGCAATGAAGATGCTCCTGCAGCGTTTTCGATGGGAAGTGTTTGATCACCCACAATAAAGCACGTAGTCGGCTACCCCTGACGTTCAGATGAACTGTTGGCTATGAAGACAATATTTTGACACAGACAACGAGCTGCAGTTCAGAGAAGAAAATTGTCGGAAAGCACTGGCGGGTGTCTTCTATAATCAGGGAATTTAAAAGCTGGTACAACGCTACGACAGATTTCTAAGTCTGAGCGGCGACTGTGTAGAGAAGTAGGTAGAAAGTGTAGCTAACCATTTCAAATAAAACAATTTTGATTTTAAGTGTGGTTACGATTTCTCGACCCATCGTTGCATACTTTCTGAATAGCCCTCGTACAATGGCAATTCAACGTGATGCTGACTCACGAGAATACCAAATTCTAAAGTTATTTTGTCCCATTTCTACCGAATAGATTCTCTACAGTCTTCTGAGAAAGACTGCAGACAAGTGGAGCACTAGTGACGATCTGCTTGAAGTGGCACTGCCGTATTCTGACTAACGGGATAACTAGCATTCTCTGTGCACACGATTAGGCACGTAGCGCGGCGCTTGAGTCTGCAGCGAGTTGGCACGCAGAATGTACTGGTTTTCATTGTGTTCCCACACTAAAGCGCTGGCAGTGAAAGCTGGAAACGGATGAGCAACACTATTCCGTACGTACCGCGTTAGTTCCTTGAAGCAAAAAAAGAAAGTGCCTCCCGGTAGAAAGGGAACCGCACACGAGACGGTGCCCCCAGTAAAGCGAGTTAGAGCAATCTGCCGCTCCGGTGTGTGGTCGGCTAATCAAGCGTGCAGCTCCCCCTCCGGCCGGTCGCAGTGAGAGTAATTGTTTCTGTGTGCCTTTGGCGGCGGGCCGGACCTTTTGTTGTGTGCCGAAATTGCCGCCGGCCCGATCAGCCGCGCGGGCTTCTCTTTGCGCCGAAGGCTACAATACAAGCCGGACCATTTTTGACATGAAAACGGTCGTTCGCTCGTGGATCGAAATATTTTCTGTGATAAAATACCGTCGGAATCGAATCCCCTACAACTACGAGACTTCTTCTTTCTGAAACTTCTTATGCAGGTCGTTCACACAGCCTGCTCCAGGCTTTTCTCTTCGGCCACAGAGTGTCGTTTATCACAGGGTTAAACGTAACGCTTGCAGCGTGCGGGGGGCCGCAGGACGGCCTGCCACTCGGCTTTGTTCGGTCCTTCTCGAAAGTACCCGGGACAGCGCGTCATTTGTTTTAGCACTGCGTTGCGGCAGTTATGACCATCAGAATTCTCTGCGGTGTTTTCAGCGCTGTTTAACCTCCACTATTTGTTATTTGTATCAAGGACATTCGCAATGCCCAGTGGCTGTTTGGACAAAAAGAGCCAGTCTAGTGATCTATCGTCGCAGTCCTTGAAAATGAATGGGGATGACAGAGGAGAGGGATGAAGATTCTCAGTTCGCATGAGCGATACCTACTGCTTATTGCCACGAAACTGGAAACTGTTATGCCGGAGCCAAGGTAGCCCCTGCAGGGCGGCAACCCATGTTACACCATCAGAGGACAGCGTTGTCTGTGTCCAAGGCGTACCAAAAGCATCATGGTGAACACCGACTGTTTACATACAAGATAATGGAAACAGACATTCCGAGCACCACTTTCTGCAGGGGGAGCTCGAGCCACGGCATGCAGGAAATACCACTACGCCAAAACCTGATTGGCTGGAGACAGCCATTTAGGGGCTAGAACCAGCCCCGAAGTTCAGTTCACTCCGGATGCCGACCTCGTGTACTTCGGTCGCTGAACATTAGGTCTTCGTCTCTGAACTGGACTCTTACTAGTGTGTGTGTCTGTTACCACGAACCTTTGTGGAAAATTAGAAGGGAACTTTTGTTTGCCTCAGTTACGAAACTTTTACTGGTATCGTTATTGTTGTGTTTGAGAAAAACTGCGAATTGTCAGTCACAACAGAAACGACATTACAATACCATCCAGCAAGAATTTAAAGGTTTAGTTGAGGATGAAAGAGCAAAAAATTGCAAATATTGATTCATTGTTCTGCACATCACATAGCTCTGTGTCCTAAATTTGCAGGCCTGTAGCACGGGGAAAAGTGGTTGTGCGAATAGTAAAATTTCTGAAATCGCACTCGTTATTCCACTGCCAGTTGCAACCGTTTTCAATGGAACTGAAGAAACAGTGTTGGAGACCTCATATATTACAGTAAACTACATTGACGTCACACCAAGTCACAGACCTGCACTTCGTTCGGACACGTCTCATAGCCTGAAGCCGTCATTCTATGAACTGGGATATTGATTTGGGTCTCACTGTGAACAACTTCCTGAGAAGTACCAGCACCCAAAGTCAGAGAATAAGGATATACACATGGGCTGAAAGACTATAACCACCTGGTTAATGGGTGACAAAAAATAAAAACACCTTCAGCCGTCCTTATGATTGTATTTTGTTTTGTCGCTACCAGCTTCAACGCTTCATTGCGTCATCTTCAGGCCAGTATGCATAAAACATTAAAGACAGCATTATCAACTTATCAATCAAGTTACAGAGCATTTTATACTTTGACATGACACACAGTTCATGTTCCTTCTTTTTACTTCTTTGTGAGGTATTATTTTCTTCCATTCATCACCTTTTACAGTTATTTTGTTTTACAATAAATTATTTCAGGGCTGTGCAGATAATGTATGTCCGACTGCCAAATAAAAATCACGACTACCATTTAAAGAAGTTTTAATAGATAGTATAATTATACAATGTATTGAGTGGAAATTTTAGATATGGCAATGGATGTATCTGTTCTTTCTGTCAAATGTTCGGTGTGATTCATTTGTAGAGTCTTGCCATTGTTCTCATTCTGCTTTTATCTGCTTCTCTGTAACTTGATTGATAAGTTGATAATGCTATCTTTAAAGTTTTATGCATAAAGGCCTGAAGATGACGCAATGAAGCGTTCGAACTGGTAGCGACAAAATAAAATAAAATCATAAGGACAGCTGAAGATGTTTTTGTTTTTTGTCACGATAGTAAACGGCCGTCGTCCCAGAGACCTCCTGCTAGAAGGATGGACATACAAAAATGGTTAATACGTTGTCTGTCTGTATGTTGCAACTAAATAAATCACTGATTCTGCGTATCAGGTATCCAATAGTTTGTTCGTAGGTTTGTGGAGATATGTTGCATTAGATGTCTACGCACAGGTCATGTAATTCGCGTAAATTACAGGCCACTGATTTGCGTACGTGGTGATGTCGCGTGATGACGACACAGATCTACATCTAGATCTACATTTATACTCCGCAAGCCACCCAACGGTGTGTGGCGCAGGGCACTTTACGTGCCACTGTCATTACCTCCCTTTCCTGTTCCAGTCGCGTATGGTTCGCGGGAAGAACGACTGCCGGAAAGCCTCCATGCGCGCTCGAATTTCTCTGATTTTACATTCGTGATGTCCTCGGGAGGTATAAGTAGGGGGAAGCAATATTTCCGATACCTCATCCAGAAACGCACCCTCTCAAAACCTGGACAGCAAGCTACCACGCGATGCAGAGCGCCTCTCTTGCAGAGTCTGCCACTTGTGTTTGCTAAACATCTCTATAACGCTGTCACGCTTACCTAATAACCCTGTGACGAAACACGCCGCTCTTCATTGGATCTTATCTCCTCTGTCAACCCGACCTGGTACGGATCCCACACTGATGAGCAATACTGAAGTATTGGTCGAAATAGTGTTTTGTAAGCCACCGCCTTTGTTGATGGACTACATTTTCTAAGGACTCTCCCAATGAATCTCAACCTGGCACACGCCCTACCAAAAATTAATTTTATATGATCATTCCACTTCAAATCGTTCCGCACGCATATTCTCAGATATTTTACAGAAGTAACTGCTACCAGTGTTTTTTCCGCTATCATATAATCATACAATAAAGGATCCTTCTTTCTGTGTACTCGCAATACATTACATTTGTCTACGTTAAGGGTCAGTTGCCACTCCCTGCACCAAGTGCCTATCCGCTGCAGATCTTCCTGCATTTCGCCGCAATTTTCTAATGCTGCAACTTATCTGTATACTACAGCATCATCCGCGGAAAGCCGCATGGGTTCCATGGTTTGGTCGACGAGCCATCAACGTGTGTTTGACACCATTGTAGCTCGGTTCTGGCCCCGGGACACCGATAATTATTCTGCTGAAACATGACATCGCCGTCGGGGAAGACATCAAGCATGAAAGGGTGCAGGTGGTTCGTAGCTGTCTTTGATTACCACCACAGGGCCCTTGCAAGTGCAGGAGAATGTTTGCCAAAGCATAATACTGTCCCCACCATTCGCGTCCGTGGTGCAGCACTTTTTCAACCGTCGTTCACCTCGATGACGGCGTTTGTGGAGACCTAGTGTAGCAAAAATGTGATTCACCTGAACAGCCGACACCTTGTCAGTGATCGACGGTCGAATTCTGATGGTCGTTCGGTCAACATGTGAACACGACAGGGTGGGTGCTGCCGTGCTCCATGTTCAACAATGTGCTATGAACGGTGTGCTTCGAAACACTTGTGCGTGCACCAGCATTGTGCTCTTTCGGCAGAGGTGCCACATATCAGTACATCCTACTTTACAGAGCAGACAAGCCTTCGAACCCCACGTTCTGCGAAGAGTCGCGGACTTCCAACCATTTAGCACCTAGTGGTGGTTCCACTGATCTTCTATCTCTTTCCATAGATGCCCGTCCGCAGCAAGTGGTCGTGCGGTAGTGTTCTCGCTTCCCACGCCCGGGTTCCCGGGTTCGATTCCCGGCGGGGTCTGGGATTTTCTCTGCCTCATGATGACTGGGTGTTGTGTGCTGCCCTTAGGTTAGTTAGGTTTAAGTAGTTCTAGGGGACTGATGACCATAGATGTTAAGTCCCATAGTGCTCAGAGCCATTTGAACCATTTGAACCATAAATGCCCACGACAGCAGCACGTGAACATTCGACCAGCTTCGCCTTTTACCAGATACTCGCTCATAGGGTCTGCGTAATAATGATCTTCCCTCTGTCAATGTTGCTGGTCTCAATGGAATTGCTCATTTGCAGCCCATATCTTCGCTAGGGTGATAGCCAGTCCGTGTTTGCTCCGCTTACAAACTTTTGTTACACTGTCACGTACCCGCAACGCCACTAAGCGGCGTCTAACTTCGGGGTGGGCAGTGGTCGTAATTATTTATGTAGCCTATGGCAAGTACAATAAGCAGCTACAATAACTTTATAACTAAAAACAAGACATAAAGAATTAAATACAGCTCTGTCATGAACAACATATATATAATTACAAATTAACATTTAGGTTTTTAATATATTGAACTGCACTTCGAGTCGCATCCAGGAAGTCCGTTGTTTGACCTGAGTAGGCTCTCAGAGGGCACTCTGCAGGGATGTGCCGGATAGTTTGCTTCTCAGCGCCGCAGTCGCACTTTGGAGATGGTGCTCTTCCCCATTTGTGTAGAGAGTCCGCACATCGACCGTGGCCCGTCCTGATCCTGTTGTGGATGGTCCAGGTTTTACGTGGTAAGCCAAAGCCTGGAGGTCTGTTCGACGGTTTCAGTTAGGTGTTTACCTGTGGTGGTGCTGATTCTTCCCATTCCACTTTCCAGCGTACTTCAAGACAGATCCAGATCAGTAGCCCTTATAAGAGGTGGATGTCTAGAGCACAATCTATCTCTGTCAATGCCATTGCTCAAAGCGTGAATCGGAAGTTGCGGGTTGTCTTGTATTTTTTTAAATTCTCTGAGAAGCGCATGTTCTCTTCGTAAGTGAGGTGGCGGTATGTGGCTCAGTACAGGTAGCCAGTGAATGGGGGTTGATTTTATTGTACCTGAAATAATCCTCATAGTTTGGTTCAGTACTGTGCCCACCGTCTTGGTGTGAGCGCTCTTTAGCCAAACAGGGGAACAGTACTCTGCCGCAGAGTAGACAAGTCCGAAAGCAGAGCATCGCAAGGTAGAGGCGGAGGAATGATATTATTCCTAGTACGGATTTTTGCAGCAGTGTTGATGAGGTGTTGTTTGTAGCTCAGGTTTCTATCTATTGTCGCTCCCAGGTATTATGGATTTTTATTATAAGGCAAAATATTATTATCAAAATATATCTTAAGGCGTCTGTTACCCAATTTATTATTCAGGTGGAAACACATAGCCTCAGTTTTAGTTGGACTAGGTTCACGAAAGTACGTTCCAGCAAGGACAAGTCGCTTGTCAGAACAGTCGCAGTATGCTCCATATCTCGATGTTGTGTAACTATGGCCCAGTCATCTGCACATCCAAACTTTTCAGATTTAGTATTAGGCATATCGGCTATATACATGCTGAAAAGTAGCGGTGCCAGAACTGATCCTTGGGGCAAGCCATTATTGAGCTTCATTGTTTTGCTCCTATAATTTCCAAGTATCACCTGGAATTGTCTGTTGCAGAGCATCTAGTTTGTAAGGTTAGCCATTTTCAAACGTGGCACGATGCGGAGTAGTTTGTAAATCAGGCCTTGCCTCCATACAGTATCATAAGCCGCTGTCAGGTCTATAAATACCACGGATGTTTTTTCTTGTCTTTGGAAGCCGGCCTCGATGTAGGAAGTTAGTGAGAGGATCTGTGCAGCTCCTGTTTGGCCGGAAGCCTGCTTGTTCCACAGGGATACACTTTAGGATATCTGGACTTATTCTGTTACATTTATGTCTCTCCATTAGTTTGTAGATCATGCTAAGAAGGGCAATTGGGCGGTAGCTGTTTGGTTGGTCATTCGGTTTACCTGGTTTCAGTATCGCTATGATTTTTGCTTTCTTAAGGGTATTTGGTATTCTTCCAGTTTCCATCATGCTGAAGAAGAACTGTGCAAGCCATAATTTTGCAAATTTACCACAGTGAATCAGAAACTCTGGATGAATTCCATCAAAACCTGGGGCTTTCCGTGCCTTGATGTCTCTCAGAGCTAGTGTTACCTCTTCGATTGAGAAGGGCTGCGAGTGTAGTGAATTGTTTCCTACTAAGGATTCCAACTTTTTAAGTTCCTTTTTAACTTTTATGGTATGAGATCGATCCCCTGGAGTTCTAGGGGTTTTACTGATGTGCGCCGCAACTGAGTTTGGAGAAATAGAGCTGGTTGGTCGTTGGTTCCTGCTACTGCCACCAAGCTTCCCAAGTAGCGACCACGCCTTTCTGCTTGATTTTGTGAAGTCCATTTCCTCAACAGTCTCTATCCATTTAGTGCGCCTGGCAGCGTCCAGACTGTGCAATAAGTCATCTGCAATCTCCCTATCCCCATACTCTAGGAACTGTTTATAGAGGCGCTCACTCTCTTCGTTCCACCCCGGCACGTATTCTTTTCTAAATCCCCGGGGAATGCTGTTCTTAGCTGAGCTGATGACTGCTCCCACAAATCTTTTGTAATTTTTATAAGTTGGAGGTATCCATCCAAGGCGTTTATCAAGTTATCCTGAGAAAGTAGCCCAGTCCGCTTTCCCAAAGTTCCATCTGGGCCGAGGATACGAGGAAATTAGGGGGATAGTAAGGCCTATTTCTATGAGCACCGGACGATGTTGGGAGTGAGGGAAGTCCCCAAGTATTCTGCGGAAGACTGGTATAGGTTTGTTATTAGTGTCAGCCGTAACAAAGCATAGATCAGGGTGGGTTTCAGTTCCCCATGCAGCTGACTTAAATGTACTTTGGTCTTTGGCGTCAAAGATTAGCTGTGTATTGCAATCTTCAGTCCATTTCACCAAGTCTTCACTATTCTGGTCAGATCTGCGGTATTTCCACAGTTCGTGGTGGCTGTTGAAGTCACCCACATACATTGTGGGGTGAGGCAGGGGTTGTAGAACTTGTGGAGGCCACGAGTGGCCTGGAGGTTTGTAGATGTTGTTTACTGTTACTTCACCTACTTTTACAGTAACTTCGTGGATATCACATGTGGTAGATGTAGAGATAAGGACTGCATCCTCTATGTCCTTTCTAATGTGCATTGCTGTACCATAATACCTGTGATGTGTAGCACCTATCAGGTCATAGCCCGTTATTTTACCTCTTGATCTTAGCTGCTCATCGTTTTCTGTATGGGTCTCCTGGATTGCAACTATGTCAATGTTGTACAATGTTAAAATTTTATGCATGTATTGGCATTTGGCTTTACTTATGCCTTCAATATTAAGTTGGCAGACTTGTACGATCGGTCCGAACTGTCTAATCAAGTTGCCCTCAGAAGGACACTCAGCATTCCGTTTTCTGTGAGTCATCGTGATTTGATTATGACCAGGAGATCGTTTACCGATTGTCTGGTCGCCAGTATGGTGCTAGTTCATTTAGCGTTACCCAGGGTGCACGTGTAGTTTTCAACTACGGACGCGAACGCTTTACACCCCAGTGGTTTTGCTTATCACTGTATTTGCCGGAATATAAGTGAAATATCAGCTCTGAATTCAAAATTACAAAATAACGAAAGCTGTCGTCCTCTACGACCCGTGAATATGCTCAGAATCATAGAAGACGCAAGTCAGAGGGAAGTTCACTTCGAATGGAATCGCCGAGCGAATACGAGAGTTAAAGGCAGAAACGGAAAGAGGATAGAAGAAAACAGCGCAGAGCGATTACACCGCAGGGCCAACGCGCACACTGTGGCCAGCGACGGACCAAACTTCTACGGATCACGTGCAGGCGTTGCTGGACCGCAATACATAAGACAATGAGACCATACATGAGCCCTCTTCATCAATCTGTTGGTGCAAACTAGCTCCCACGAAACTGTTATTGCCGGCCGGAGTGGCCGAGCATTTCTAGGCTCTTCAGTCTGGAACCGCGCGACCGCTACGGTCGCAGGTTCGAATTCTGCCTCGGGCATGGATGTGTGTGATGTCCTTAGGTTAGTTGGGTTAAAGTAGTTCTAAGTTCTAGGGGACTGATGGCCCTAGATCGTAAGTCCCATAGTGCTCAGAGCCATTTGAACCATTTTTGAAACAGTTATTCACTAGTCAATTTTGGCGTCCGCTAATAGTTCTACGCAGATGTCCTCCTTCACAGTGGCTAATTATTGCAGATTTATTTTCTAAAACTGCAGAAACGATGATGTGATTCGGTTTCGCAGCTTACATGTAACAATGTTCTGTGGTCACTGTTTGTTTATATCACAAAGCATCTCGAAGGTTCAATCCTCTTATCATCAGATGGGTTTACATGTGTTATAATGACATAATGGTGTATTGTGTTCAAATTTTGTGGTAACTTGTGACTATCTCTAGTGGAGGAGCAAAAACACTATTTCAGAACATGTTTTTGGAGGGTTTTTGACTAAAACGAAAACTTATGTAGCGATGAAAATAAAACATGTAAAATAGAATACCTTCATCGTCATAGGCTCCTTTCTCCGTCGTAACACATCACATGTAAACTGTCATATTTTGAAAACGAAGATAGTGTCTGGAAAATACTAGGTACAAAGAACAATGGCAAAAGAGGAACATTATCTGGAAGAACAAAGAATATATACCATAACAACATTACTGTTTCTGGATGTGTTTTAAAGGATCGTGGAGATTTTTCTTTCAGTTTCTGAGTGCATGCGTTGGAATAATATTACAGGTGGTAATCCGGATCTGTCAGGTTCATATATCTTAAATTTCATACACGTTTGTGTAATCAGGTGACATGTTACAAATTTGCAGATAACAGTGGTAAAATTACACATAAATAACGCTTTGGCCGGGGTTTTGAGATAGAAACGAAAGGATGGAGGCAGAGAGAGAGTGAAACAGAAAGAGAAAGAGAAGAGACAGAGAGAGATTAGAGAGAGAGCGATGAGAGAGAGGGAGGGAGTGATGGAGGGAGGTAAAGAGGGAGAGGGAGAGAAAAAGAGACAGGTGGAGAGAGAGGAGGAAATTTTTGGAAATTTGTGCCAATTTCCTATGGCACCAAACTGCTGAACTCATCGGTCTCCAGGTTTACACACTACGTAGTCCAACTTAGATAACTTACGCTATCGACAACACACACACCCATGACTGAGAGAGGACTCGAATCTCCGACGGGGGTAACTGCGCGAACCGTGGCAAGGCGCCTGAGACAGCGCGGCTGAGACAGGAGGAGAGAGCTTCACATACAGAAGGTAGAAGGTGTGACTGGAATAAAGCAAACTTTTCCAAAGCAGCGGTTCTTAAGATTATACATGTTACATGTAATAAGTAACTATTGGTTGGAGTAATTCATCGGTTAATGTTTTGAAACGTGCAGATAGATGTACAATTTATGCTATTGGTGTGATGACATTTTCGTAAATGAGGCCTTGCCATTGTACGATATCAGTAACAGTCACGCTAAAGCCTAACCCAAAATGTTCATATTTAAATGTTCACCTGGCTAAACAAACGTTCCACATTCGAGCATGGCAGGCGAAGAACTGTAGATGTCAATGAGACCAGGTTACCATATGGATTTTGAATATTTACCTTACGAAATTTGTCTACTACTTCTGCCCAAAACCTGATTGCACTTCTTGTATTTCTTCCTTTCACTGTGCGTTATGTATATCCACTGAGTTATTGATGAGTCAATGTCTACAATGTCTACAAACTACCTCAAGTGCAATGTCTATGGTTGTGACACTTTCAAATTTTCCTCTACAAAAAGTATATTTGGTATTCTATAGACTTTCAAATTCTGAGGAAGATGGGATCGAAGCCCCTCTGGAATGTCTACAGCGTACCTTAGGCATGTTTGCCGAATTTTATGTTGTACATCTTCCATTATATTTAGGTCATGTACAGCAATTTCAAATTAGAAACATCGATAAGGCTTACAATCCATATGATCTGCAACTGAACTTGCCAACGGGTCAATTTTTGCAGTAGCACTTAACATGTTTCTGCTAACGTAGTAGACTAAATCATACATAAGTTTCATCTGGTCCACGGCCTCTTGATTCAAATGATTTATTGGTTCTCTGCACTTCAAGATTCAAATGGTATAAAAAGTTTTGGGATTTGTATAATCAAAAAACTAATTCCACTTTATAGCATTTTTCCTCTTGCCTGGTCAGTTCAAAATGTAACTTCAGTTTGTTTCACTGTTTTGTATTATCGCGAAATATGGGAGAGAGTCAGACAGAAATTATACAGGATTTGGGCTAGACATCATTAAAAAAAGAAGGCATTTTTCGTTGCGACGGAATCTTCTCACGAAATTACAATCACCAACTTTCTCCTCCGAATGCGAAAATCTTTTGTTGTCACCGACCTACATAGGGAGGAATGATCACCACGACAAAATAAGGGAAAAAAGAGCTCGTACGGAAAGATACAGGTGTTCATTCTTTCCGCGCTATACGAGATTGTAATAATAGAGAATTGCGAAGGTGGTTCGATGAACCCTCTGCCAGTTACTTAAATGTGATTTATAGAGTATCCATGTAGATGTAGATGTAGAATCCGACTAACAGCTGGCTGTGTCGAAATCCAACGCGTGTCGCTAGTTTGTGGAATTTGCGATGTCTCCATGGTGCAATTTACAGTCAGAGAAATACCTATGTATTCAATGTGTCAAGCAGTTGAATGAGAAAATCAATTGTGAGTTACTTTAAGTGATAAATCTAATCTTATCGGTAGAGCTTTCTCATATGTTGCGCTTACCGCCAGTTGTAAAGTGTGGAGGAAACATGGAAACAACACCATATGGAGATTTCCAAACTCTATTCTCAATTTAATAAATACTCAGTTGTTACACCCAGTCATTACAACTGCATTGTCATTTCCGATAACAAGCAATGTTTTTGGATGTAAATTATTTTCAGACAGTAACAGCTTGGTACGTCATACTGTACTGGTAGCAATTTAAGTTCCGATATCGCAAATGATACAATTTTGCCTTGGCTGCGACAAAAGTACCGCATATCACCTGCTAAATGTTTAAACATAGATACATCAGTTGATTCATCTATTATTATACTAAATCCACAAAAGAATACATGGCCCAAAGTAACCTGTAACGTTGACGTGGCAGCATAAAACGGACCATGTTTTCAGTTATAAATGTAGTATAATAACAGATAAATCAAATGACGCAGTCACGAAAGTTTCCAGCGATCCAGAAAATATTTGTTTTATTGTAATTCCAGTTTTTGCTCACAATGCTTATTTGCAATCAACTTATTAATTTCGCTCGGTACTGAGCAGAAAGGCCGGTCTGAAGATGATCCTGACTACAAATAAACATTGTGATACAATACTTGAATTATGATAAAGCAAATGTCGTTTACGAATTCAGTGTAATTATACACGGTCCAATCACATTAACACTGCCTGTGTTAGACATCAAGGGGAAATAACCACTCACAGAAGGCGTATGGCAACACTGGTAGCTGCGGGTCTATAAAGCGTTCGTGGGGGAGGGGTGGGGGAGAGGCCGGAAAATGGCGGGGAACTGTTGTTATTGTAAGGTAGAAGCGGAGTAATTTATCTGACGTCCAAAAGGGCTTGATTATTGGGTTTCGAGTTAAGCGTGGAAGCATTTCCGAAAGACTAAGTTCGCAAACTGTTCATGTGCCGCCGTGTTTATACTACACCATGCGTGGCAAAATGGCGCTATCCAAAACCGGCGCTGAGGCAACTGTGTGCTCCAAAGGCTATAATAGACCACAGGCTCACACACAGCCATACCCGAGGCTGGATTCGAACCTGCGACCGTAGCGGTCGCGCGTTCCAGACTGTAGCGCCTAGAAACGCTCGGCCACACTGGCCGGCAAGAATTTGTAAAAATCAATTTTGAAGTTAATCATTTGCCTCTTCCTGTGCCCTGCTCTGACTATTTCTCTAGGTTACGTTCTGACGTCTGTAATTCTGTAACAAATAAAATTTTAGATCCAAGATAGGAGGAAGGGCAGTATCGGTATTAAATTTTTTTATTTTGCTTATTGTAGATCGATTTCAACAACTATGGAGCTATCTTCATTGTAATTACATCCAAGTCATGATGACTCATTATACATAAAACCGTACATGATATCATTCTGTAGCTGTTTAAATGTTATCTGTAATGTCACTGTGGTACCATGTGCGGTTTTTATCTACGACGAGTCATCACACCTTGGATGTAATTACAATGAAAATAGATATACAGTTGCTGAAATTGATCGGCAATAGGCAGATTAAAAATTTACAACCGATGCTGCCCTTCCTTCTATGTTGGGTCCCATTAATACGGCCGTGAAGCACGTTGTTCCTAATGGAAACAAACCAGAAAAGTGAATGAGTGTAACGTAGAAATTTCAATCTGAATGATTCTATACTACCAGCCCTAAAACATTTACTATTTATCCTGAAACACCTGTACAGGTTGAGTGCTTTAATACATAGATGTTTAGTGTCCATCCCTAAGACACACACACCTACTCATCAATAATTCAAAAACAGTCTTAATCGCATTTATTATTATTATTATTATACCGCCAACCGGTTTCAACCCGACGTAGGGGTCATCTTCTGAGTGTTTACACCATTGGTTGACCGCTGGTGGTGTCATTCTTGTCTACATAGCGGCTGGAAACTATCAGTTGAAACCGGTTGGCGGTACGGTAATAATAATAATAATAATAATAATAATAAATGCGATTAAGACAGTTTTTGAATTATTGATTAATCATACTAATTGCTGCTTCTCTCCACAATCATGTTGCCCAAAAAACATACACATCATCCTACAGTACGATTTGTCTTCATCCCAGCAGTACTTACGGGCAGCCGGAAGGGGACCGTTTTCAACCGTCACACGGGAAAGTCTCGCTCGCTCTGCTGAATATTTTTTCGGAGCATTGGGCTCCACCGCAAGAAGTTGCCGATGCGATATATTTCTGAGCGGCTTCATCCCTCTCACATCCCGGAATCTCTGTAGCTTTCCTCCAGAGGGCCGGCTATTAGATTTCCCCCCGCCGCGTAACGGCGACTAGACTCAACCATTTCTTTCTTTCGGCAAGCCCTCCCGCCTGAAAGTCTCTAACGTGGGCCATCCTGCCCCATCGATTCCTCTCTGCGGATCGCGCTGACGCGATAATATCTCGTCTTTGCTCCCCCTACATCGCCCTGCGGAACGAAGTTTGCGCTTAAAGAGGGCTCTTGGAGGCGAACAGCTCGGTGGGTACTGCCTGAGACAGGATTTAGGACAGAGACTGCCACCCCCAACCCCATCCCCATCTCTCTCTCTCTCTCTCTCTCTCTCTCTCTCTCTCTCTCTCTCTCTCTCTTTCTCTCTCTCTCGATGAAACGCTGAAAAAAACGCATCATTTTTGACGGATCGTAAGAAGTTCTTCATTGACACAAATTTTATTTCATTTATGTATTTATTTACCTAAACTAATGAAAAAATTGGGACTTCCATGCCATCTCTTACACGGGAACAGCTATTTTTTTGCGTAATAACTGCCGAAAAAACGAATTAACTATAGTATCACAAGTAGTAGAACAGTCATAGTAATGGAATTAAAAATGATAGAGATAATGTGAACAACAGTACTTACTAAGAACTAACGAGGTTAGGTTCGGCCATACAACTGCTGTTTCCCTAACAAAAATAATAGTAATAATATTAACAAAGACTGATAGCAACTGGAATGAAATATGCTCGTCTGAAAGACCAAAAATAAACCACTAACAAAGGTTCCAGACTGCAGCACCTAGAAGCGCTCGGCCACAGCGGCCGGCTATAGAGATGACGTATCCTTATTGTAATTATGCTGTGGTGACAGATTTTTCCAGTCACATGCACATTTGTTATCATTTCCATGTGAGTATATCATCATTGTACTTCCTAGACCTAAGTTTTCTGACAACAGTGTGGCTCTAATTTGTAATAGCCTTCAGTAATTTCAGATGTATAACATCATTGTACTTCCTAGATCTGAGTTCTATGACAGAAATGTGGATCAAAAATTTCATGATGTGGATCAAAACATTTCGCAACTTATAATAACTTTTAACTTTATATGTGTGCAACATCGCTGCACTTCCTATGGCTAAGTTCCTTGACCATAACCAACATATTAAGCATGAGAAACATCTTTGTACCTCCTGCGTCTAAGTTCTTTGATCACAGCCTACATATTTATAAGTAAACACACGGCGCACAACACAGTACTCAAATAAGCAGATAAATTTAATAAAACTGAAACATGAACGGGAAAATGATAACAAATGTGCAACTGAGTGGGAAAACTGTCACCAAAGCGTAACTATAATAAGGATACTTCATCTTTATGTTAGTAGAGATATGTATTCGACAAATGCTACATTGTCACAGTTGTTCCACTTCTATCTGTTTAGTCACCAGCGAATAATTTTTTAGTAGCCGGCTGGAGTGGCCGTGCGGTTCAAGGCGCTACAGTCTAGAGTCGAGCGACCGCTACGGTCGCAGGTTCGAATCCTGCCTTGAGCATGGATGTGTGTGATGCCCTTAGGTTAGTTAGGTTTAATTAGTTCTAAGTTCTAGGTGACTGATGACCTAAGAAGTTAAGTCGCATAATGCTCAGAGCCATTTGAACCAATTTTTTTGTATTTCAACAATGATCTCCAGTAATATAAATACATACGTGAATGTATAAACACCTGAGGATGGGCACAAGCCTGAAACCGGTTGTAACACGAATAAATAATCTTTCATGGTGACTGGTAGCGAAAATTTTTCTACACGATTAGGATTCTTCCTAAGAACCTCAGTCTGGCATCTGATTTTCCTACTACTTGTTTTATGTGGTCATTCCACTTAACGTCGCTCTGATTAGTTACTCCCAGTTTCGAGCAATGTGTTACCAATAGTGTTGTTTCACAGTAGTGGGCTTCTCTTCCTATACACGTGCAGTATATTCCGTTCATTGGATCCAGGTCCACTGCCGGAGCCCGCGCCATTCATCAACCTTCTGCAAATCGATATTGCCTCTTGGCGTTGTTACTTTCTTATGGACAACCGAACTAGCTGAGAACAGTTTTAACAATCTTCAGACGCTTTCTAGTAGGTCATTTACATATATTGTAAAGAGTAACTGCGCTGTTCAGCCGTGGCCGGCTCGCGTTGATGCCGTTTGTTCTCTGGCATTTTGTCGCAATCGAGTAGCATCTTTATTTCT
The DNA here is from genome assembly GCF_023864345.2 of Schistocerca serialis cubense. Taxonomy (NCBI): domain Eukaryota; kingdom Metazoa; phylum Arthropoda; class Insecta; order Orthoptera; family Acrididae; genus Schistocerca; species Schistocerca serialis. The sequence goes on along the minus strand of NC_064647.1, from coordinate 214,118,012 downwards.
CCCTGAGCTACTACCATAACGAGTTGCTAACTTGCCTCTGTCATTGGCAGAAGCAGCGCTTATCGGTACTAGTACTGGTGTACCATCTTTGGTGTGACCGATATATTTCCGTGTGGTGGTGTGTGTGTGGCAGTCGGTCAGTTGAGACGAAGCAGTGAGGAAGTCTACGCGGCGCTAGGTCAGGCCGGGACCGCTGGCGACGTCCACGCGCAGTCGGACTGTGGGGCAATAGCTGCGAGAGTGACAAAGTTCGTTGCCCACCAAACTGGGACACTGAAGTTGAGTGATTAGTTAACCTGTTATGAAAACTCAACTACTGTGGCATCTCTTCTTTCATTGCTGGTTCTTGCTCACTGGGCTGTTCCGACTAGCAGCAACAAATGGTATGTTGGAGTCGGCGAAATTTTGCAGTCACCTCCCTGTATGGTTTTTAAATGTTAAATTGGTTGTTGTATTGTAGTGTATAGTATGTTAACCGGGGACCTAAAAACGACGGAGAGGTCCCATCCCCGCCGCAGCCGCAGTGGTCCACAACCCCACGACGACTACCGCAGTCCACCCCTCCGCCGCCCCACACCAAACCCAGGGTTATTGTGCGGTTCGGCCCCTGGTGGACACCCCCCCCCCCCCACCACCACCACTAGCGAAAGTCTCACACCAGACGAGTGTAACCCCTATGTTTGCGTAGTAGAGTAATGGTGGTGTACACATACGTGGAGAACTTGTTTGTGCAGCAATCGCTGACATAGTGTAACTGAGGCGGAATAAGGGGAACCAGCCCGCATTCGCCGAGGCAGATGGAAAACCGCCTAAAATCCATCCACAGACTGGCCAGTTCACCGGACCTCGACACAAATCCGCCGGACGTATTCGTGCCGGGGACCAGGCGCTCCTTCCCGCCCAGAAAGCCGTGTGTTAGACCGCACGGCCAACCGGGCGGGCAAATTGGTTGTTACTTAACAGTGAAATGCACCAGCTGTGTTTTCTGCCTTGTGTCCATTAACACCCCACTTACCTGCCCTGGTCATTAGCGTAGTTTTCCGATAGTGTGTTTTTCCTCACCATGTTTATGCTGTCCGGCACAGCGTGTAGATCGACAGCGTTTTAGCTGTTTGTTCATATTTTTTTCTTAAGAGTGGTTATTGTGCCTTGGCTGTTTTTAGACGCCAATTTTGAAGATGTAGTACGGCTGGTATCTTCGTCCTCAGCTGATATTTTCCATTGTTGTACCGTTGGTCGGGCAGAAGGGAATTGATTAGGTTGTAGGTGTGTCCTTCAGCCATCCCTGGCGTGGGCTACCATCCGATTATCGAACCTTACTGTTGGCTGCCTATCTCACCTCACCTTATGTTAGAGCTACCTCCTCAGGCTGACCCTTGAAACACTTCTGAGCACCACTGTCCTGTTGGTTTTTGATTGTCATTTTAGTCTCATGTACTGTGCTAGGCCTTCAGCCGTCTATTAATTTAGTTTTAATTTTAAGATAAGGCCTTCAGCTGATTGATTTGTTTAAAACTATTTTTTTTAAAGGTTGGCTCAATCTGAAATTCTTGTTATCCGGCCTCTAAGCCCTGAGTTGTTCAATGTCTTTTGTGTGGCCTTCAGCCGAGTATTTACGTGAAATATTTTTTTAAGTAAGACCTCCAGCCGCGTATATTGTTTAAGACAATTTTTGTAACTTCTGTTCACGCCTCCAGCCGTTCTAATTTTTGGTGAGGTTTTGGGCCTTGAGCCCATGAGGTATCGAAAAGTTTCTTAACTAGGCCTTCAGCCGTATTGTTTCAATTTGATCCTGTAAAAACAATGTGTAACTAACGGCATCTTAGGAAAATAAAAGTTGGTGTATTTTGTGCTACTAAAACTAACTGATTCTGCCCCCTCCGCAACCATAATCTGATCCGCTCTGTCGTGCGAAATCAGATTTCAGCTGTCATACTTCTTTGGGGTACTCCGGAAATCTCTGTCACATATGTATATTTTGTTCCGTTAAGAGCCACGAGTTGAGTGCTGTCTGCAGGGATGTCTTAAATGCAGTCGCAAATGTGACCCGATACTCCGTAAGCTCTTCTTTTCTTCACTAAATGACAGTGAAGGACGGCTTCAAATGCTTTCCTGGTGTCGAGGAAGACGGAGTCAAACCGAGTGCCGTTGTCTACGGCGCTGTGGATCTCATGGAGGAACAGAGCGAGCTGAGTGCCACAAGACCTCTGTTTGCGGAATCCTTGTTGATTTTTATGAAGGAGATTTGCGTCATCCGAGAACGTAATAATTCTTGAGCATAGAACTTGTTCGACTATTTTATAACAGATTGACGTCAACCGTATAGTCCTATAATTATGAGTATGTGTCCAGCGACCCATCTTGAAAACAGGAAAGACCTGCGCTTTTTACAGTCGCTATGTACACTTCGATACTCCATCGACCTACGATAAACTCCTGCTACAAGTGGAGCAAGTTCTTTCGTACAACCTCTGTTGAATGTTACAGATGTCTCGTCGCATCCTGATGTCTTTCCATTACAAAGGAATTGTAGTCACTTTTCCGTTCCGTGGTCCATTGTCTCAGCTGTAACAGTTGTGTTACTAAATGTGACACTTCTGTCACTCAATGTAACTGGGTTTTCTCTTTTGATGCTGTCAATTGTCAGGATGAGCATTCTAAAGCATTCTGTCAGGGTGAAAATATTAAATAAATTAACTTTCCTCTCTTAACAACATGTGGGCAGGGCGGGTTCTTCCTTGGCTCGGGTATGAGGTAGAATGAAACAACATTTTTACATAAGATAACTTTTATTGAAGATTTGTACAACTGTATCTTACGGAATGTTCTGGTTCGGAGAGCGGCAGCTGTGTCGTTTGTGAAGTCTTCTGCTGTGGCACCGGTGGCGGCGGCGAGCGACGTCGTGCATCGGATGGTGATACCTTGGATGTGGCGTCCCAGTGTTTCTCTTCTCTAAGCGGCCGCGTGTGTTGTGCGTCGAGCAGCGGAGCGGCGCGGCGGGGCTAGGCCAGTGTCCCGAACTCGAACCACGGACTCCCGCTTGCCAGTCTTCGGCTGTCAGGTCTTCATCCCAGCTCATAGGTGACTGCTAGGTGAGGCCGTCTCCTTCCCGCCCTCACGAGTCACCCGGGTACGTAAAAATCAGACTTCAAATACCTTTTAACTTGTGTCTTCTGGCGCCGCGGCTGTTGCTTGTTATTCCATTACAGCGGCGGACTTGGTGCGTCTGTGCATGATGCAGTCTCTTCTTGCATGACGGTCTTCAGCACCGAAACTGACTGAAAACTATTGCTACGCTTCGTCACTTGTTTGTCTTCTTCGTCTCTTGTCTCCGTCTCCGTCTCCGTCTCCGTCTCCGTCTCCGTCTCCGTCTTCATCTGTCTGGCCCACTGCGTCTCGCGTATTTATTCACTTCAATTTACTGGAGGTGAACGACTTTATAGTCATTGCCTCTTCTGTCACGTTGAGAAGCTCCTCGAAGAATCTTCTTAACGTTGGTCATTGGCTGTTGGAATGTAGGCGAGGGCCTTTGATCCCATATGACGACTGAGAAACACGTGAGCCGGTCATTGCCTCTTCTGTCACATTGAAAAGCTTCTCGAAGAGTCTTCTTAACGTCGGTCATTGGCTCTTGGAATGTAGGCGAGGGTCTTTGCTCACATGCGACAACTGAGAAACACGTGAGCCAGTCGGGCGATGCCCTGACGGCTGAATCAACAGCGCCTGCTTATGTGGAACTTGCTGACTTCACGGTCATTGTCTCTTCTGTTCTGCTGTTCTGCCCACTGTTTGCGAGTATGTAACTCTCTAAACTAAACCAAGTTTTTCATTTATATTCTAATTTCTAGTTCACTTTGATTTCACTCATTTATTTACTTAAGTACCACTCAACACAGCATCTGCTGTTTCGATGTTGGGAGGATGACTGAAAGGATGGACCGTTTTAAGGTCTTCTACGGTGAAAGAATTTTGGAAGATTGAATTCAGTATTTCGGCCTTATCTCTGCTAACTTCCGTTTGGGTGTCAGTATGGTCACCTGGTGAATGAATAGAGGATTTCAAACCGCTTGCCGATTTTACGTAAGACAAAATTCTGTTACGACTTTTACTCATATCGGTTCGCAAAATTGCTCTCTCTCCTCTCTTTGGCCGGCCGGTGTGGCCGAGCGGTTCTAGGCGCTTCAGTCTGGAACCGCACGACCGCTACGGTCGCAGGTTCGAATCCTCCCTCGGGCATGGATGTGTTTGATGTCCTTAGGTTACTTAGGTTTAAGTAGTTCTAAGTTCTAGGGGACTGATGACCACAGATGTTAAGTCCCGTAGTGCTCAGAGCCATTTGAACCATCCTCTCTTTAATGAGCTAGATCATTACGGAGTAGGGTTCCTGAAATGGAAATGGAGATCGACGCAGCGCCTGAATGATGGATTATGTTGGTACACCGTTATGGGATTCTGCCAAGACCAAGCGTCACCCGAAGCTGTACGCTCATAGCTATCCTTAATGGAGGTTAAGAAGAATTACATGTTCTACTGAATACAGTAAGCAATCTAATGAGTGTAAAATATGGATTATAAGAAAATCGAAGAAAGACGAAAGACGTGAGAAGTCGCACAGATGAGAACAGCGAGATATTTGACACCAGCAATCGTGTCCACGAAGTAGAAGAAGTTAAGGAGTTCTACTACCTAGGCAATACCTATATGGGTAGATCACATAACTAATGGGGAGGTATTGAATAGAATTGGGCGGAAGAGAAATTTATGGCACAACTTGACAAGAAGATTCGGTCGGTTGATAGAAAACGTTCTGAGGCATCAAGGGATCACCAGTTTATTATTGGAGGACAGCGTGGAGGGTAAAAATCGTAGAGGGAGACCAGGAGATGAATACACTAAGCAGATTGAGAAGGATGTAGGTTGCAGTAGGTACTGGGAAATGAAGCAGCTTGAACAGGATAGAGTAGCATGGAGAGCTGCATCAAACCAGTCTCTGGACTGAAGACCACAACAACAACAACAACAACAGACAATAAAATAACTAATGTCAGATGGAGCAAGGAAGGCATCAAAAGCAAACTAGTACTGGTGAAATGGGTATTCCTGGGCAAGAGAAATCAAATATAGGCCTTTATTTGAGGAAGAAATTTCTGGGTAAGTACGCCTTGATCACAGAATTGTATTGCAGGGATATACGGACTAAGAGAAAATTCGAACGGATGAGAGACGAAGCATTTGGTATGTTGTGCTACAGAGGACTGTTGACAATTACGTGGAGTGATAATAGAACGTTCTTGGCAGAATCGGCAATGTAAGGACTATATCGAAAACACTAACAAGAACAAGGGACAGGATGTAGGAAATCTGTGAAGACATCAAGGAATTATTTGCATGCTACTAAAGGGAGCTGTAGAAACTAAAAACTGTTGAGGAAGTCAGAAATAGGACTACATCCAGCAAATAATTGAGGACGTAGTTTGCAAGCTGGTCTGAGATGGAGAGGTAGGCACAGGAGAGTAATTCGTGGCAGGCGGTATCAAACCAATCACGATACTGATGACTCAGAATAAAAAAATTCCGAAAGTGTCCCCAGCAAATATGAATCCGTCATCAGTGCAAAGTGTGGAGACAACCATTATTAATATCCAGTAATCAGTACCCAGGAACCCTAAATAAAATAGTGTATGTAAAGAAGGACCATCACAGAGCTTCATGGTCGAAGTAATAATTAAATATTAATTTGTAGCCTGCCTAACCTCCCCCCTCCCCGCCCCCATTCCGTAATCTGGCTTTCCGTACGCAGTGACCTCATTTATAAGCGTGCATCAGCCATTTGCGTCATCACGCGACATGGCTTCACAGTTAATGACGACACAGACCGAGTCCCAATTCTCTGTTCGCTCTGTGTCGTTTTGAAAAATTAAACGGCCAGAATTTAATAAACAGTTTTCCGGGGAGGGGTCAGAGCGTATGCAAATCCCGCACGTCCGTAATACTGCCCGGCGACCAGATTAAAACAGAATCAGTTGGTGACGGCAGAGGCATCAGCATTTTGTTTGGACATCACGCACATTTCATTATATTAAATCACTTTCGAAACATACAGCGCTGTTCATTTTTTAACTTTTATTTTAACGTAGTTGTGTCATTTTTTTTCTACTTTTTTTGTTGCGCTCGATGTTGCGGCCGTCGAGACTGTATTGACGTCCATCAAGCTGTTATTCGGCGCGTAACTTAATTACGCATATTTCGCGGTGGAGATTGCGTTGTGCACCAACCAACAGCGTACCGCATTGCATTGTGGGGTTTAGATGGACGTTTATCACTCTCGTGTCACGCCGCAGTGACACCTCTTAAATTAAATGGCTGCCTGTTTCCCATCTGCTTGCAACTTTGTGCGTTTGTCGCAGATTGTAATCTGCGTTATTTGTAGTTCTGCGGAATCGTATCATCGGGGAAAATGAAGTCTCGTTACTAGCGTAAAGAAGTGTATGTCAGAGTTTATTTCCGCTACGTTAAAAAAACTATTTGTGGCAGATCAGAGGAACCATGCCTAATAAAGTGCTATGGAGAGTTTGTGGCTACCTTCCAAAGCTTTTGCTATTCAAGGCGGCGGATATAAAAGAACTCTGCCCCAGTTTGCGGGCGCCGGGATTTTAAATTGATTTCTTATCCAGTATTCGATAGTGTATCCTGATTTGTTGGATACTGTGAAAATATGGGAGGGCCTCACAGCTCTTATGAGAAAGAAATAAGGAGTAACGAAAATATAGGTCCATTCTGAAATTAGCAACAAGAAAAATACAACACCAACAAGGGCAAGGTCATTTTAGTGATACGTGAGGTAGCAGGTAGTTTATCACTATACGAGTACGCGATAACAAATCTAGACCAAAGAAAACACGTATCGCAAAGTTTTAAACATGGCTGCTTGGTTCAGTGACCGTTTCTGAATTAAAATTGAAACAAATGAGCCCTCGGTCACAATAATTTAAGTCTTATTGACCAGGTTGCAACACTTCTAAGAGTGCCTTCATCAAAATTAAACAATTAAAATGGCCTATAACGTAGTTACAAATTTATAGGAAAAGAAATTTTTATATAAAAAGTGTAAGTACTGACTAACAATAAAAGACAGAGGTAGTACTTACATGTCACATATAGAATAAGGCCAGAAGAGCTTTACATGACATTGCATCGAGAGTGCTATGTGGTAGCCGCAGGTACAACTTGGCTACTTAACATTCAAGTGTAGGCAGACAAAAATTATAGCGACTATTGTTCAGTGCATAATGTAAAAACTAATATTTTGTTTAACAGCGACAGATAAAGTAACATTTTGTCTGCATCAGAGCTTGGCAGTACAGTTTGAAGCGTAAATACGTCATTATAGAAAATACAGGAAGGGCTGAATAGCTCAGATTATACGAGGGCTATCCACAAAGTACATTACGTTTTGGAATTAAAAATAAATAAAGTATTGGAAATTTATTTTGTTATATACAGATGAAAGCCACACTTAAATACTACTTTTCTACATTGTTGTCATTTAAATTAAGGCACTCATCGTAGCGATGGACGAGCTTGGAAATTCCTTCGTCGTAAAATTCGGCCGCCTGCGCCTTCAACCATGTGGTTACCTCTTCTTGAAGCTGTGCGTCGTCATCAAAACACTGCATAGCCAACCACTTCTTCATTGCTGGGAATAAGTGGAAGTCGCTCGGTGCCAGGTTGGGACTGTACGGCGGATGAGGGAACAACTCCCACTTAAAAGATTCGAGAACTTCACGAGTGGCATTTGCCGTGTGGGCCCGGGCGTTGTCGTGAATCAGCAAGATCTTTGAGCCCAACTTTCCCCTGCGCTTGTTTTGTATTGCTCTTCTGAGGTTGTGCAGAGTTTGGCAATACCTTTGAGAGTTTATTGCAGTGCCTCTTTCCAGGAAATCCGCAAAAATCAGACCCTTTTCTGTCCCAAAAGAAGAGGTAACCACGTGGTTGAAGGCGCAGGCGGCCGAATTTTACGACGAAGGAATTTCCAAGCTCGTCCATCGCTACGATAAGTGTCTTAATTTAAATGGCAACTATGTAGAAAAGTAGTATTTAAGTGTGGCTTTCATGTGTACGTAATTAAAAAAATTCCAATACTTTATTTACTTTTAATTCCAAAACGTAATGTACTTTGTGGATAACCCTCTTAGAAAGCGATATAGCATGAAATACTGCCAATAAACCATTTAATAAATGAAAAATTATGAGTTAACTTAGACGAAAAAAAAATTTCGGTAAACTGCACAAGGAGACGCGAAATTAAATGTCAAGTAACGGCTTTATACCGTTCAAGAAATTTTTTTAGGCCATTTTAATTGTTTAGTTCCGATGAAGGCACTCTTAGAAGTGTTGAAACCTAGTCAATAAGACTTAAATAACAGTGATCGAGGGCTCATTTGTTTCAATTTTAAAACACGTATGTCACATAATTTATTTGGCGAGATCCGATTCGGTTGTACTCAAAAATGGCTCTGAGCACTATGCGACATAACTTCTGAGGTCATCAGTCGCCTAGAACTTAGAACTAATTAAACCTAACTAACTTAAGGACATCACACACGTCCATTCCCGAGGCACGATTCGAACCTGGGACCGTAGCGGTCGTTCGGTTCCAGACTGTAGCGCCTAGAACCGCACGGCCACTCCGGCCGGCTCAGTTGTGCTAATAATTATCCAAACCACGACTGGTTTCGAGATTTTAAAATTCCTTCTTCAGGTGTATGAAAATGTAGTATTTGATAGCACACAAAATGCGTCGGGCCAGTCAATGCAGGACTTCCAGGCATTGTGTGTTGGGGCAAACTGTGTGGAGGGCCGTGCTGGACGTCTGGAAGCTCAGTCCTACCTTGCGGCTGCCAAGTGTTGAACAGTTTCCGCCAACGTGCAACTATTGGAATGCCGGCCGCCGGTGGCCGAGCGGTTCTAGGCGCTTCAGTCTGGAACCGCGCGACCGCAACGGTCGCAGGTTCGAATCCTGTCTCGGGCATGGATCTGTGTGATGTCCTTAGGTTAGTTAGGTTTAAGTAGTTCTAAGTTCTAGGGGACTGATGACCTGAGATGTTAAGTCCCATAGTGCTCAGAGCCATTTTAGCCAACTATTGGAATTCTTGCACTAACGACGTGTTATGTATTACCAAATACTGTAATTTCATACTGATGAAGAAGAGATTTTAGAAGCTCGAAACTGGTCGGGGTATAAATGAATATTGGCGCAACCGAACCGGGTCACCCTAAATTATGACGCCTCTCTGTTGCAGATGTCCCACGTGCCAAATCTTGTACGCATGTCACAGTGAAGTGTGTCCATACATATGCATGGTGACAACACTGGTTTATTGCCGAATAGCACCATGTGATATACTGTCCCGAGCATCTTGCTTCTTTTGTATCAGTAAGGCAAAGGTTCTTGCCAGCACTGGGGAACGAGTAAGTTCCCACTATATCGAATCCCACAAGTCTTCAGTTGGCGAGAGATCTGGTGATCTTGCTGGTCAAACCTGTTGTACTCTGCAAAGGGTACTTTTTTTTTACACAACATACTTGTATGGAGATAAACAGCGATTAATTTACTTGTAATCAATTATTCAAAATGACAGTCACAATCGCGTTATTTGTTTTGCGGCCAACCGGTTTCAATCCGCGATGGGGTCATCTTCATGGAAATTTACACCATTTACTCGCTCGCTGGAGTCGTCAGCCTGCCTGTGCACGGTTGGTAACCATGCCACGCAGGGTGACGACTCCAGCGAGCGACCAAATGGTGTAAATTGCCCTGAAGATGACCCCATCGTGCGTTGAAACCGGTTGGCAGCAAAACAAATAACGCGATTGTGAATGTCATTTTGAATAATTGAAATAGTACTTTGAATCTCAGCAGCAGTATGAATACAGGCATTGCCCTGCTGAAAAAATCTATCATCTTTCTTTCGAAAAAATCACAGAGGCATTGAGATCATGGTTTGTGGAATGTAAAGGTCACTGGCTACTTTACTGAAGAAATATGACTGCCAGTTGTAACTGATGCTCCCCACCCCCCCCCCCCTTCCACCACACCATAATCTTGGAATGATACCGATGTGTAGTGTGTGAGTGTAGTCTGGACTAGGCAGCTCACCAGGCTACACCATACACCTGCGCAACCCATCACTCGAATACAGGATGAAGACGACACAGCGCAATTACATTCTTCACTCAACTCATTCACGACACGAGAGTACCCATTGCTGGTAGTGCCGTTGTGTCGCAATGTGGCTGGAGGCACACATGTTATTAATCCTGCTGCAAGCAATGGATCTGCGTGTCCGGATTTCGTATCTGGAAGATGCCGGATTGGTCGCCTTCCGTGTATCCTGACGTTCATTTGTACTGAACAGACGTCCAGAACTTGATCTACAAGTGCAGAAATGTTTCACTGACCACTACTGACTGTGGCGACGCACAGCTACCCATCGATACATCTATCCAACTTCCTGCAGGCCTACAATGTGAATCAGTTCAACAGCTTTTCAACAGGAGTACTTACTTGTCAGTGGGGCACGGCTGTACCCTAGAATGGTTTTCGCAAACACTGTTCACCTCTAAACTCAGCGGAGTTACTCTCTATAGAGGATGCACGGACAGATCTCCTGAGCGCCATTTGATCGCCGATCTACATCTACATCAACATCTATAGTCCGCAAGCCATCTGACGGTGTGTGGTGGAGGGTACGTTGAGTATGTCTATCGGTTCTCTCTTCTATTCCAGTCTCGTATTGTTCATGGAAAGAAAGATTGTCGGTATGGCTTTGTGTGGCCTCAAATCTCTTGATTTTATCCCCATGGATTCTTCGCGAGATATACGTAGGAGGGAGCAATATACTGCTTGACTCCTCGGTGAAGGTATGTTCTAGAAACTTCAAAAGCCCGTACCGAGCTACTGAGCGTCTCTCTTGCAGAGTATTCCACTGGAGTTTATCTATTATCTCCGGAACGCTTTCACAATTGCTAAATGATCCTGTAACGAAGCGCGCTGCTCTCCGTTGGATCTTCTCTATCAACCCTATCTGGTACGGATCCCACACTGCTGAGCAGTATTCAAGGAGTGGGCGAACAAGTGTACTGTAACCAACTTCCTTTGTTTTCGGACTGCATTTCCTTAGGATTCTTCCAATGAATCTCAGTCTGGAATCTGCTTTACCGACGATTAATTTTATATAGTCATTCCATTTTAGATCACTCGTGATGCCTACTCCCAGATAATTTATGGAATTAACTGCTTCCAGTTGCTGACCTGCTATATATTGTAGCTAAATGATAGAGGATCTTTCTTTCTATGTATTCGCAGCACATTACACTTGTTTATATTGAGATTCAATTGTCATTCCCTACACCATGCGTCAATTCGCTGCAGATCCTTTTGCATTTCAGTACAATTTTCCATTGTTACAACCTCTCAATATACTGCAGCATCATCCGCAAACGCCTCAGTGAACTTCCGATGTTATACACAAGGTCATTTATGTATATTGTGAATAGCAATGGTCCTACGACACTCCCCTGCAGCACACCGGAAATCACTCTTACTTCGGAAGACGTCTCCGCATTTAGAATGACATGCTGCGTTGTGTTATCTAGGAACTCTTCAAGCCAATCACACAATTGGTCTGATACTCCATATGTTCTTACTTTGTTCATTAAACAACTGTTGGGAACTGTAACAAACGCCTTGCGGAAGTCAAGAAACACGGCATCTACCTGGGAACCCGTGTCTATGGCCCTCTGAGTCTCGTGGACGAATAGCGCGAGCTGGGTTTCACACGATCATCTTTTTCGAAACCCATGCTGATTCCTACAGAGTAGATTTCTAGTCTCCAGGAAAGTCATTACAGTCGAACATAATACGTGTTCCAAAATTCTACAGCTGATCGACGTTAGAGATATAGGTCTATAGTTCTGCACATCTGTTCGACGTCCCTTCCAATCCTTTGGAATGCTACGCTCTTCTAGAGACCAGCGGTACACCGCTGCAAGAAGGGGCGCAAGTTCCTTCGCGTACTCTGTGTAAAATCGAACTGGTGTCCCATCAAGTCCAGCGGTCTTTCCTCTTTTGAGCGATTGTAATTGTTTTTCTATCCCTGTGTCATCTATTTCGATATCTACCATTTTGTCATCTGTGCGACATTCTATGGAAGGCTCTACATTGCAGTCTTCCTCTGTGAAACAGCTTTGGAGAAAGACATTTTGTATTTCGGCCTTTAGTCTGTCATCCTCTGTTTCAGTACCATTTTGGTCACATAGTGTTTGGACATTCTGTTTTGATCCACCTATCTCTTTGACATAAAACTAAAATTTCTTAGGATTTTCTGCCAAGTCAGTACATAGAACATTACTTTCGAACTCATTGAACGCCTCTCGCATACCCCTCCTCACACTACATTTGGCTACGTGCAATTTTTGTTTGTCTGCAAGGCTTTGGCTATGTTTATGTTTGTTGTAAAGCGCCTAGAACCGCTTGACCACACCGGCCGGCCGACGCCAATGCCTCACCATGACTCCGGACATACGTTACAGTGCTGTTCACAACATCATTCCTCGACTGCAGCTATTGTTGAGGAATGATGGTGGACATATTGAGCATTTCCTGTAAAGAACATCATCTTTGTTTTGTCTTACTTTGTTATGCTAATTATTGCTATTCTGATCAGATGAAGCGCCATCTGTAGGACATTTTTTGAATTTTTGTATTTTTTCGGTTCTAATAAAACCCCATGTCATTATAAGCATGTGTGTCAATTTGTACCTCTCTATCTACATAATTCCGTGATTTATTCAGTTTTCAGATTTATACTTACTTTCTGATCACCCGGTACACATACTAGCTTAGCGTCCACTGCCTCACGCTCTAGACTGCCGAGACTTTTCGTTTTTCTTTAATAGAATTTTTATGATCACAAACTGCAACATCTTCTAAACTTTTCACGCTAATTAAGACTATAGTAGCGTGGTTTTTACTGAATATACTTCTGATCTAAAAGTGATTCTGATAGCTGGAGTCCAAAGTTTTTGTTAATCATGCCTTTTCCATACTTGTGGAAACATTCCCATTTTTCAATGTAACGAACTATGTTCTTAAAAATTATCATCACCTGTTGCACTCCCTTAAGGGTCGAATTTCCAGGAACACTGAAACACATTTTTATTCTATATCCTACCGAGAAGTCAAATACAAGTTGTCGTAGATGCAGCCTTAAAAGTCCATTAGTAGCCCTTTAGTTATTATTTATTTTCAAAAAACTTTCACCCACTATTTTACCCCATTAGTAGTTGAATTTCAAAAATGCTGCAACACGTATTTTTTATTTACTGACTCAGAAACCGAATACCAGTTTTCGTAGTTTAGCTTCAAAATTCCCTTAATAGTGACGTACTTTCAGAAAGCCTTTCATCCCCTGTTTCACTTCTTTAGGAGAGGAATTTCGGACAATCCTTTCTTAAACGATGCCAACAGCATAAGATTCTCTCGAAACTTCAACTTCCTATCCTTAGCAGTTTTGGCTGGGCGATGAAGAGTCAGTGAATCAGTCTGACTCTATTTCATGCCGTTATGGCTTTACTTTCCAAAAATATGGGTATTTTTTCATCTCTAACAGAGAAAACAAACATAAGTTGTCAAAGATGTACCTTTTAAAATGCTTTCGTAGTGAGATGGCCGCCCGCAGTGGCCATGCGGTTCTAGGCACTTCAGCCTCGAACTGCGCGACCGGTACGGTCGCAGGTTCGAATCCTGCCTCGGGCATGGATGTGTGTGATGTCCTTAGGTTAGTTAGGTTTAATTAGTTCTAAGTTCTAGTGGACTGATGACCTCAGATGTTAAGTCCCATAGTGCTCAGAGCCATGTTCGTAATGAGATATTTTCATAAAACGTTTCGCCCCCTGTTTCATCCGCTTAGAGGTTAAATTTCCAAAAAACAGTGACATGTGTATTTTTTATTTCTAACAGAAAAGCCAAATACAAATTTTCATAGATTTAGCTTAAAAATGTTTGCACAATGAAATATTTTGATAAAAACTTTCATCCCCCGTTTCAGCCCTATAGTGGATGAATATCCAAAAACAGTGAAACAAGGGCAGTTTTAAATTTCTAACTGAGAGGCGAAATTTAAATCTTCATAAATACAGCTTGAAAAATGTTTACATAATACAATATTTTCATAAAAAGTCTCATCCCCTACTTTACCCCGTTAGGGGTTCAATTTCCAAAAACGCGTAGTTCATTGATGTTCATTGATGTAGCTTTGAAAATATTTTAGTAGTTCTGGTTTTTCATTTTTATGCGAGAAGTCAAATACCATTGTTCATTGATGTAGCGTTAAAAATATTTTAGTAGTTCTTTAATAATTACATAATTTCAAAAATTGCTTTCATCCGCACAGAGTTAAATTCCCAAAAATGCTGAAACACGTATTTATTAATTTTCGACCGACAAACCAAACACCAATTTTTATAGGTCTAGCTTCAAAATGGTCTTAATAGCGACATTTTTCCGAAAACACTTCATCCCCTCTTTCACCCCCTTACGGATGGAATTTCGAAAAATCCGTTCTTTAGCGGCGCTTACACTATGTGATCAACACCATCAGCAGATTCCAAGTATCTATCCTCAGTGGTTTGGGCTGGCTGATCATGAGTCTCAGTCAGTCAGTCAGTCAGTGAGTCATGCTTGACATTGCCTTTTATATACAGGAAAACTATGGCATTATTATATACGCAGTGTCTGTTCTTTCGGAAATGTTCGAAAGCATACATAGTAACATAAGCACCTGACCTTCAGCTAGTATGTGCATTACGTCCGATTTCTTGCGGGAAGCGGCGACCAATGAGGCTAACAGGTAGTGGATGCTACATGCGTCGTGTGCGACAAGTTGAGAATTTGGGTTGGATCGTAACCGTCCTCGAATAGCCGAAGGTGCTTAAGACGAACTCGTTATGGGAGCTCGCATAAAACGGGAAAAGCTGCTAGATCTACGTAGATATTGTGCAAGCGCCTAGAAATTTCTGCGATGCTCAGTTTTTCCGCCAAAGGAACTCAGAGCCACCTCTCTGCTTGAAGCGAACTGCTGTTACAGAGACAATTTTGAAGACTTCATATAGCACCGCCACCTATCGGAATTTCGAGGAACCATAAAGACTGAAGCGGGAATACTCCACGATGTCTCGCAACTAACACCGCATTTCTTCAATCGAAATTCCCCGAGAGGAAAAAAAAATATATATATATAATGCGTCACATTACGTATTGAACAGTCGTCGTCGTAAGTTTGTACTCGAATATTTTTCATGATATAATTACAAATTAATACCCGAAAACCCATGATGGAATGCAACAAGTTATGAAAATAATAGGTGCTGCTCACCATAAAGCGGAGACGCTGAATCGCAGATAGGCACAACATGATGACGTGATGCGTCTGTGAGCAGTATATACGTGCGACAGACTTTTTTATTGTGCCTATCAGCGACTCAACATCTCCGCTATGTGGTGAGCAGTAACTACACTACTGGCCATCAAAATTGTTACACCAAGAAGAAGTGCAGATGATAACCGGGTATTCATTGGACAGATATATTATACTAGAACTGACATGTGATTACATTTTCACGCAATTTGGGTGCATAGATCCTGAGAAATCAGTACCCAGAACAACCACCTCTGGCCGTAATAACGGCCTTGATACCCCTGGGCATTGAGTCAAACAGAGCTTGAATGGCGTGTACGGGTACAGCTGCCCATCCAGCTTTTACACGATACCACAGTTCATCAGGAGTAGTGACTGGCGTATTGTGACGAGCCAGTTGCTCCGCCACCATTGACCAGACGTTTTCAATTGGTGAGAGATCTGGAGCATGTGCTGGCAAGGGCATCAGTCGAACATTTTCTGTATCCTGAAAGGCCCGTACAGGACCTGAAACATGCGGTTGTGCATTATCCTGCTGAAATGTAGGGTTTCACAGGGATCGAATGAAGGGTAGAGCCACGGGTCGTAGCACATCTGAATGTCCACCGTTCAGAGTGCCGTCAGTGCGAACAAGAGGTGACCGAGACGTGTAACCAATGGCACCCTGTACCATCACGCCGGGTGATGCGCCAGTATGGCAATGACGAATACACGCTTCCAATGTGCGTTCACCGCGATGGCGCCAAACACGGATGCGACCATTTTGATGATGCAAACAGAACCTGCATTCATCTGAAAAAATGACGTTTTGCCATTCGTGCACCTAGGTCCGTCGTTGAGTACACCATCGCAGGCGCTCTGTGATTCAGCGTCAAGGGTAACCGCAGCCATGGTCTCCGAGCTGATAGTCCATGCTGCTGCTAACGCTGTCGAACTGTTCGTGCAGGTGGTTGTTGCCTTGCAAACGACCCCATCTGTTGACTCAGGAATCGAGACGTGGCTGCACGATCCGCTACAGTCATGCGGATAAGATGCCTGTCATCTCGACTGCTAGTGATACGAGGCCGTTGGGATCCAGCACGGCGTTCCGTATTACCCTCCTGAACCCACCGATTCCATATTCTGCTAACAGTCATCGGATCTCGACCAACGTGAGCAGCAATGTCCCGATACGACGTGGTGTAGCAATTTTAATGGCCAGTTGTGTATCTTTTCATAAATAATTACTAATTAAGGATTTTTGCAGTTTTTCCTTTACATGTGCTGCGAAACTTCGCTTCTTGACAAATTTCATGATTATAGGTTAACGGGAAGTACGCTATCTATAGGTTCTGACGATTGAGTGTGCGAGTGCCAAAAAAAAAAGGCCTTGTCTCTTAGTTGCATTAACACAGACAACTTTTGACTCCGCAAAGGAAATGTAGGCCTAATACATGACATAAATTTCAACTCGGTACCTCACTCCGTTCCTGAGAAAAAGGCGTCGAGCAGACAAACAGACTGAAAGACGAACGATGTGGTTCTATAAGGATTCCGCTTTTACCTACTGAGGTCCAGAACCGTAAAAAGGGTTGAGTATTAAGCAATCAGTCGTATGATTTATCCAGGAGCTTTTAGCAATGAAGAGGCCACAAGTGTTCCCATAATATTTCTCTCAATTTTATTTCTAGTCCCTTGAAAATTGAATCGCGATTTAAGTCTTCATCGAAACATGTAGGCAAGGAAACTCATACAGTTAATTCAAACGCACCGAGAACAATGCAAAACAACTGAAACATATTTTCATAATCCTTTTACCCTGGACTGAATCCTAGTATGAGAAAGTCGTGGATGGAGACACATTTATCTTGTGAAGTATTTCTAGTAAATTTATGATGTTACTGACAGCAAAATCACTTATTTCGATAGCATTAGCATAACTGCACCATTGGCGTCGGATGTTGTCTCTCAGCATGCCTAGAGATGTTGATCGATCACGATACACTGCGACTTCAGGTAACCCCAAAGCCAATAATCGCACGGACTGAGGTCTGCGGACCTGGGAGGCCAAACATGAAGAAAGTGGCGGCTGAGCACACGATCATCACCAAACGACGCGCGCAAGAGATCTTTCACGCGTATAGCAACACGGGGTGGTTCTAATGAAACACCATGTCATTCCAAGCATGTGTGTCAATTTTTACCTATCTATTTACATTATTCCGTGGTTTATTAAGTTTTCAAGTTTATACTGACTTTTTCATCACCCGGTATATTCGGAATACCTGTGTTTACAATCCGTTTACATTGATAACATAAAATAATGCTACAGTTGAGGTAGAGCGACGTATCGTAAACTGACGGAGGTTTTCCTGTTTGTTTGCCCTCCAGGTGAACGGCACGTGGGGCCTTCCCAGCTTCGTGTGCGACTTCTACATCGCCATGGACGTCACCTGCAGCACCTCCTCCATCTTCAACCTGGTCGCTATCAGCATCGACAGGTGGGTGCCGCGCTCTCCCGAAATACTGTGCGTCTGGTGGCGGACTTGCGTCAGTCCCTGCTTGAGATGAATTAATAGTGCATCGAGCGCTGAACACTTCGACCGCGTTTGCCAGGGTGGTTCATAGAGAGGATAATAGATGGTGGCTAGATTAATGGCTCCCCTCATGAACAGCCTCTCACATTAATAAAAGTGATAACGACGAGTATACTCCCGACCAAGGTGATCGGTTGGACCGTACTCGCTGAGTTCAACAGCTACACACAGACTGTTCGAAACGGATAAGAAGCATTTTACGCCGTGATGGTATAGACTAATTCGAATAAAACGTTGCATAAACATGTGTTCAGTTTTTATTTGTTACGCCGATACAGCTGGACAGAGAGAGAAGTTTTCATTTCACTTGTTATAGCTGACATCGAAATAAGTGTCCAAGGAATAAAAAAACAACTGAAATCACTCAACAGAGGAGAGTCCACTGGACCTGACTGGATACCAATTCTATTCTACACAGAGTACGCGAAAGAACTTGCCCCCCTTCTAACAGCCGTGTACCGCAGGTCTCTAGAGGAACGGAAGGTTCCAAATGATTGGAAAAGGACACAGGCAGTCCCAGTCTTCAAGAAGGGTCGTCGAGCAGATGCGCAAAACTATAGACCTATATCTCTGACGTCGATCTGTTGTAGAATTTTACAACATGTTTTTTGCTCACGTGTAATGTCGTTTCTGGAAACCCAGAATATACTCTGTAGGAATCAACATGGATTCCGGAAACAGCGATCGTGTGAGACCCAACTAACTTTATTTGTTCGTGAGACCCAGAAATATTAGATACAGGCTCCCAGGTAGATGCCATTTTCCTTGACTTCCGGAAGGCGTTCGATACAGTTCCGCACTGTGGCCTGATAAACAGAATAAGAGCATACGGAATATCAGACCTGCTGTGTGGCTGGATTGAAGAGTTTTTAGCAAACAGAACACAGCATGGCGTGTTGTTCTCAATGGGGAGACGTCTACAGACGTTACAATAACCTCTGGCGTGCCACAGGGAGTGTTATGGGACCATTGCTTTTCACAATATATATAAATGACATACTAGATAGGAGATAGTAGATGAAGCGGCACTTCTGCGTGCTCGCGGGGGTGCTACACGATATTATGCAGGTGTACCAGTTTCCTTGGCTCTTCAGTGTAGTAGACAACTCGAATGCAAAAGTAGCCGTCGTTTGGCTCTTTGTCCCCATATATATCCAACGAACCGAACGATAGCCCAACGATAATGCATGTTGTCGTCACGCAGATGGGACGGATAACCCCCAAACAAACCGACCAACAGTCACTCAGTTTACGTCCGCTGAATCAGGTAACCCGTCAGGCAAGGCTGTACAGCGAGCAAGTCTCATTGGCCCTTGAACAACCACTCATTGTGTATGGGAATGACCATGAAAACGCATTCACTCCGTAACAAAGTATATCTAGACTAGCTAACAAAGCTGGCATTGTCCGGGTATTTATTTATAGCTGTCCCTGACAGTTCGTAGGTGTGGAACTTGTTTTCAACTTGTATGGCTTCTTAGTACACAATGTTTGAAACAATTTGATTAGGGAAATGAAGGAAGAACTTGTTTGTTTCACTAACAAGGGAGAGAATCACCTACAACTGGCTGTATGAAAACGACTGACGCTGAAGTCCACATTTGCAGCATGCAGCGTGTGGGCATATGCTTTGTTTATGGTCTTGGCATAAAATAAGCTCAATGAGAACTGTATACGCTTAACGCGAAACGAGAAACTGCTAGGTTAAGCTGGATTCGGGATAAAAAAACTCGCCGGCGCCACTTCCCATCAAAATTTCCGCTTCTATGTTGTTACTTTGGAGAGAAGTAACTTTAATCCCGCCCTAGTGAAGGGTTCTGAGGAGCGAGATAATGCAAGACCGTCTGCATAAGAGTTATGTAGTGCCTAGCTTTAGGAAGGAGTTTGCTAAGAGTGAGTTAAAGCCTGATATTCGTGAGGTGCGGCAAGTCTCTCCTCGTGATGTTTATTAGATTCCTGAGCCTTTTAGCCTTTCTAGTGTACTAAGAAAGACTCAACCGTCTCCTAGGCATTTTACTCTTAAGCAAAACAAAATCTAAATGAAATGAGTAGGCAACCAAATCACAAAACAGACTTACTAGACTCGTTTTCTTATAACAAAGAATATAATTTACACCTGTCGAAAGAAGCAGAGCAATTTCGTGAAGCTTTTAATCCACAAATCGAAACTAGTATATCTGCATAATTAATTATCAGTTTGTATTCATAGAGAGAAGATTGCGGCATTAAATTCTCTCCTTTACGTAAACTTCCGGAAATATTACTGTCAAATAGCTCTAAGCACACCCCCCCCCCCCCCCCCCCAATGAACCATGGACCCTGCCATTGGTGAGGAGGCTTGCGTGCCTCAGCGATACAGCTAGCCGTACCGTAGGTACAACCACAACGTAGGGGTATCTGTTGAGAGGCCAGACAAACGTGTGGTTCCTGAAGAGGGTCAGCAGCCTTTTCAGTAGTTGCAGGGGCAACAGTCTGGATGATTGACTGATCTGGCCTCGTAACACTACCCAATACAGCCTTGCTGTGCTGGTACTGCGAACGGTTGAAAGCAAGGGGAAACTACAGCCGTAATTTTTCCCGAGGGCATGCAGCTCTACTGTATGGTTAATGATACGGCGTCCTCTTGGGTAAAATATTCCGGAGGTAAAATAGTCCCCCATTCGGATCTCCGGTCGGGGACTACTCAAGAGGACGTCGTTATCAGGAGAAAGAAAACTGGCGTTCTACGGATCGGAGCGTGGAATGTCAGATCCCTTAATCGGCCAGGTAGGTTAGAAAATTTAAAAATGGAAATGGATAGGTTAAAGTTAGATATAGTGGGAATTAGTGAAGTTCGGTGGCAGGAGGAACAAGATTTTTGGTCAGGCGAATACAGGGTTATAAATACAAAGTCAAATAGGGGTAATGCAGGAGTAGGTTTAATAATGAATAAAAAAATAGGAATGCGGGTAAGCTACTACAAACAGCACAGTGAACGCATTATTGTGGCCACGATAGACACAAAGCCCACGCCTACTACAGTATTACAAGTTTATATGCCAACTAGCTCTGCAGATGACGAAGAAATTGAAGAAATGTATGATGAAATAAAAGAAATCATTCAGATAGTGAAGGGAGACGAAACTTTAATAGTCATGGGTGACTGGAATTCGGTAGTAGGAAAAGGGAGAGAAGGAAACGTAGTAGGTGAAAATGGATTGGGGGTAAGAAATAAAAGAGGAAGCCAACTGGTAGAATTTTGCACAGAGCACAACTTAATCATAGCTAACACTTAGTTCAAGAATCATAAAAGAAGGTTGTATACATGGAAGAAGCTTGGAGATACTGACAGGTTTCAGATAGATTATATAATGGTAAAACAGAGATTTAGGAACCAGGTTTTAAATTGTAAGACATTTCCAGGGGCAGATGCGGACTCTGACCACAATCTATTGGTTATGACCTGTAGATTAAAACTGAAGAAACTGCAAAAAGGTGGGAATTTAAGGAGATGGGACCTGGATAAACTGACTAAACCAGAGGTTGTACAGAGTTTCAGGGAGAGCATAAGGGAACAATTGACAAGAATGGGGGAAAGAAATACAGTAAAAGAACAATGGGTAGCTTTGAGGGATGAAGTAGTGAAGGCAGCAGTGGATCAAGTAGGTAAAAAGACGAGGGCTTCTAGAAATCCTTGGGTAACAGAAGAGATATTGAATTTAATTGATGAAAGGAGAAAATATAAAAATGCAGTAAATGAAGCTGGCAAAAAGAAATACAAACGTCTCAAAAACGAGACCGATAGGGAGTGCAAAATGGCTAAGCAGGGATGGCTAGAGGACAAATGTAAGGATGTAGAGGCTTATCTCACTAGGGGTAAGATAGATACTGCCTATAGGAAAATTAAAGAGACCTTTGGAGAAAAGAGAACCACTTGTATGAATATCACGAGCTCAGATGGAAAGCCAGTTCTAAACAAAGAAGGGAAAGCAGAAAGGTGGAAGGAGTATATAGAGGGTCTATACCAGGGCGATGTATTTGAGGACAATATTATGGAAATGGAAGAGGATGTAGATGAAGATGAAATGGGAGATACGACACTGCGTGAAGAGTTTGACAGAGCACTGAAAGACCTGAGTCGAAACAAGGCCCCGGGAGTAGACAACATTCCATTAGAACTACTGACAGCCTTGGGACAGCCAGTCCTGACAAAACTCTACCATCTGGTGAGCAAGATGTATGAGACAGGCGAAATACCCTCGGACTTCAAGAAGAATATAATAATTCCAATCCCAAAGAAAGCAGGTGTTGACAGATGTGAAAATTACCGAACTATCAGTTTAATAAGTCACGGCTGCAAATACTAACGCGAATTGTTTACAGACGAATCGAAAAACTAGTAGAAGCCGACCTCGGAGAAGATCAGTTTGGATTCCGTAGAAATATTGGAACACGTGAAACAATACTGACCCTACAACTTATCTTGGATGCTAGATTAAGGAAAGGCAAACCTACGTTTCTAGCATTTGTAGACTTAGAGAAAGCTGTTGACAATGTTGACTGGAATACTCTCTTTCAGATTCTGAAGTTGGTAGGGGTAAAATACAGGGAGCGAAAGGCTATTTACAATTTGTACAGAAACCAGATGGCAGTTATAAGAGTTGAGGGGCATGAAAGGGAGGCAGTGGATGGGAAGGGAGTGAGACAGGGTTGTAGCCTCTCCCCGATGTTATTCTATCTGTATATTGAACAAGCAGTGAATGAAACAAAAGAAAAATTCGGAGTGGGTTTTAAAATCCATGGAAAAGAAATAAAAATCTTGAGGTTCACCGATGACATTGTAATTATGTCAGAGACAGCAAAGGACTTGGAAGAGCAGTTGAAGGGAATGGATAGTGTCTTGAAAGGAGGATATGAGATGAACACCAACAAAAGCAAAACGAGGATAATGGAATGTAGTCGAATTAAGTCGGGAGATGCTGAGGGTATTAGATTTGGAAATGAGACACATAAAGTAGTAAAGGAGTTTCGCTATTTAGGGAGCAAAATAACTGATGATGGTCGAAGTAGAGAGGATATAAAATGTAGACTGGCAATGGTAAGGAAAGCGTCTCTGAAGAAGAGAAATTTGTTAACATCGAATATAGATTTAAGTGTCAAGTCATTTCTGAAAGTATTTGTATGGAGTGTAGCCATGTATGGACGTGAAATGTGGACGATAAATAGTTTAGACAAGAAGAGAATAGAAGCTTTCGAAATGTGGTGCTACAGAAAAATGCTGAAGATTAGATGGGTAGATCACATAACTAATGAGGAGGTATTGAATATGGTTGGGGAGGAGAGAAGTTTGTGGCACAACTTGACTAGAAGAAGGGATCGATTGGTAGGGCATGTTCTGAGGCATCAAGGGATCACCAATTTAGCATTGGTGGGCAGCGTGGAGGGTAAAAATCGTAGAGGGAGACCAAGAGATGAGTACATGAAGCAGATTCAGAAGGATGTAGGTTGCAGTAGGTACTGGGAGATGAAGAAGCTTGCACGGGACAGAGTAGCATGGAGAGCTGCATCAAGCCAGTCTCAGGACTGAAGACCACAACAACAACAAAGATCTAAGCTCTACGGGACTTAACATCGGAGGTCATCAGTCCCTAGACTGGGAACTACGTAAACCTAACTAACCTATGCACATTACACGCATCCATGCCCGAGGCAGGATTCGAACCTACGACCGTAGCAGCCGCGTGGTTCCGGACTGAAGCGCCTAGAACCGCTCAGCCACCGCGGCCTGTAATATTACTGTCACTGAGGTTAAAAAGACTTTTCTAGGCATGAAGTAAAATATTAAAAAAATACAATGGAAGGCTTCAAATCAATATAATTAAGTTTTTAATAGGCAAGTCGAAATCAATCAATACGTATATTCCAGCCATTTAATTTGCTGTTAGTTTACGTTCATTAAGATAAAATTGCGGACTTACTTCTGTCACTGAAGTAAACTTCCGGAAAGTGACATCGCTGTCCCACGGTTCTTTGGTTTACCACTAAACCAACAGCACTATCTATCGATTATTTGGTATTGTAAGCCATAGTGATTAAGCATCTCAACTATTTATCTGAGCTGACGTTTTTAGTTGAAACATTAAACTACGACAAATTTTCTTTCCATATTCCGATTTTCATGGAATGGAGCCAGTATGTTGCCCCAAGCTATGCTCAAGTTACCAGTCAAAACCACACGAAAATTCGTGTGGTATTTCAGGAGATTTGGGTGTCCGAACACGCATACAGACAGATAAGACGGTTTTAGATAACACTTGCAATGAGGGTAACTTAAATTCCTTTATCCGATTGTGATGAAATAAAGTCTACACATTGCCTCAATCTCTGCTTAATTTACCCATGAAAATCCAATGAAAATTCGTTTCTTAGTTTTGGAGATTAGCGTGTTCAAACAGACAGATACCACGTTTGTGTAGTCCTACTATTAGTATAGACGTAGGTACAGAAATGATCTCGTTTTCTGCCAAGCTCTTCCCATGTTGCCAATGTAATTATACTTTGGAGGATCGCTGCACCGCCACAGTGAAAAGAAGAACGACGTCAAGAGTCTGTTAAGTTTCCTGATAAAACCCAAACGCGTCATGGGCTCAGCCCTCTGGGGCGTTTACTGTGATGGGAATGATTCAACTGGGCCTCTATAGAACCTGTGGTTGCAATCAAAGGTCCATGATTGGGACTTCGCGAGTTTTGTTGATGACCTGATCCTCCATGCGAATGATTGCGTTGTCATTTTCCGGTAGGTCTGTGTCACAGGGCCAGACACGACATGCAGTAATTTTAGGAGTATGGAACTGAACTCACGATGGTTCGTTGGCCACAAGTTTCGCCTGATCAGAGCCCGATGTAAGACATTTGGGACGCTACTGGGCACGTGACCTGTACCTAGGCATTTCGTGGCACGTATCTCCAGTAACTTATCAAGACTTGTCCAATCGAGGGCCCGCAGAGACGCTGCTGTATTTGATAACAAAACAGGATCAATACGCTATTAATCACTTGGTCATAAGGTTTTCGCTCGTCGTAAGTTCTTCTCCACTTCTGTACGTATTCCACCACAGTAGCTTGAATTGCGTTTAGTATTGCACTGAACGCCTATGGATACTCGTTTGTGGCTTGGTGACATCGAAGTGAAGATCCTTATACAAGAAGAAACAGCTCCTACGATCCATCGGTGACTTGCAAATATAGGGGAGAGCCGGGAAAACTTACATAGCGGGTAAAGTGCCTATAAGGGTTTCAGGAGCTGTAAGGTGTAGCAATCGCGCAGAAAATGCGTAATTTGTTATAACTTATTCACGGTGGAGTGCTGAGTCTCCATATGAAGTTTAACCTGTTTGCTGTGCCGCTCTCAGAGTTACATTTCTTGTGGATATTTGTTATCCTCAAGTTTGAATATTTATTCTGGGGAGGGAATCTGGCTTACGTCTTTTTAATGAAATTGTGGTGAAAGCGTCTCATCTTCACTACATAATTCTACTTTAGTTGTTGAAAGTTTTGTCTAGCTACTAGATGGTACAGAGCTTTTGCGTAATGGCATCAATGCGCGCAAAGTTGTCATCTCGGCTGTGGCTTCTACCCTCTTCGTCTAGGGGAAAACGTAAAAGCAGCCACCGAAAGAAGGTTTCCGTGGCGACACCTACAGGAAGTCTCTATATGAGTGATCCTGAGGCGTAAAATAAAGAAAGAAAAGAAAAAGGAA
Source organism: Schistocerca serialis cubense (assembly GCF_023864345.2). NCBI lineage: Eukaryota > Metazoa > Arthropoda > Insecta > Orthoptera > Acrididae > Schistocerca > Schistocerca serialis. The sequence goes on along the minus strand of NC_064647.1, from coordinate 214,092,219 downwards.
ATCAAAAAGATAGAAAAACTGAAAGTAGCCAGTGAGCAGTAAGGCAGCAAAAAGAAGAGTACGAAGAGCAGATAAGCAAAATATAGAAGAGCTCTTTTGATGACAACAACGTAGATAGAGAGTGCGTTTATTGCAGTGAAAATTTTCCAAACTCAAGGGCAGAAGAGCAGTGGATTTAGTGCCAGTCGTACTCCCCCTGGACTCATGAAGTTGAGTGTAAATAATTCAATTCTGTTTCACTATAAAATACATTTAGTTCATCATTTAAACAGTTTTTTTATCTCTTATTTTCGAGTTCAGAATTTAATGACCAGGTTGCCATCTCCAGTCGGGGAAGTTGACCATTTTGCCACTTTGTGAAAATTAAACTGGTTATAGTACTTAATTTGATCCTAAGGTGACTAAACTTTTCCATATTGTACTTTAACAGTCGTAGATTATAATCAGTCATTTCCATGCATTTTCGTCTACTGCTACTGAAATTAAAAACGTGGATACATCATTGCCTGGCCACTTTGCCCGGCTCTCTCGAAAATTAGCACGCTAAGAATGCCGTAAAGATATCAGACGTGTTTTATTATTAAATTTCCCAATTCCAATATGGATTGAAATTGTCGTCAAGTATACCAACTATATTAGTCGACACCTACACATTGAACAGTAGAGTACATCTACAGCTACATACATGCACCGCACGCCACCATACGGTGCGTGGTGGAGGGTATCTTGTACCCCTACTCGACGTTGTCTTTCCTGTTCCATTCGCGAATAGCGCGTGGGAAAAACGATTGCTTGTATGTTTCTATACGAGCTCTAATTTCTCCTGTCTTGCCTCCACGGTCCTTACGCGGTATGTACACTCGTATAAGTAGCATCGTTCTGCAGTCTTTTTCATATGATTGTTGTCCAAACAATCTCTGTAGTGTTTCACGCAAACAATATCTTCTTCTTTCCAGGGAATCTCGTTTGAGTTGAAGGAGCATTTTCGTAATACTCTCTTATTGATCGAACCTACCAGTAACACACATAGCAGCACACTTCTGCGCTGCTCCTATATGATCCCTTAATCCGAACCGGTGAGAATCCCGAACACTCTAGCAGTACTCAAGAATGGGTTGAACAAATGTCACGTACGCGGTCTCCTTTCTAGATGAGCTACACCTTTCTAGAAATCCTCTAATGAGTCGAAACCGACCATTCGCCTTCTGTAAAATCAACCTTACATGTTCGCTCCAATTCATATCGCTTTTCTACCTTATGCCTAGATATTTAATTGGCGTGACTATGTAAAGCAGTATCCAAACATTAACTGTATTGTCTTTGCTACACAACTGTATTAACTTAAGATTTTTCCTGAAATACAGCAATTGTCCATTAACTGTTCCAAATAATTATATTTGATTTGCCTTGTATCCAGGGTGTATACGACGCGGGACAACCGGGAAATCCGGGAAAAACCCGGGAATTTTTTCATCCGGAAGGAAACCGGGAAAAAACGGGAATTTTTCGGAATTCTGGGAATAGCTTTGAGTTAAATTTTTGTAATTTTGACTGCAGAATCGATTCTCTAGCAAAGAATGTTATTGTATCCTGCTACTGGAGAATGACACTGCGGCAATAAAATATAAACGAGAGGGAAAAAAATAAAAATTTAGTTTCAAAGGAAGTGTGCAATTTACGACAACAAAACACCGTGCACGCACAAGCGTCTGCAGATAGTAAAAATATGTCAAAGGCCGTAGGGCGCAGACTGCAATTCTTCGTAACAATAAACTGCTTGCTATGAGCATGACGTCGCAACTGTTCACATTAGGTTCGTTTGACCAATTGCCAGCGGTCTGTTGCGCATGCGCATTTGACTCGCGTATAAGCAGTACCTTCTCCCGCTACTTGAAGTTTGGCTGTTAGCTGTATCGGTAGTAGCAGCGAGCAGCCAGATGCAAACGAGAAAAATTTTTCTCGCGCGCCCTAGCTGCCATATTCACGCTTGCACAGAGTTCTCTGAGTTGTAGTGGGGAGGGGGCTAACCTCCACGTGACCCGTATTTACGTTTGATTTCGCTGCTTCTCTTCGTGTACAGCTCCCACGTCAAATGAAAACAAAACGGATTTCTGTGGCCGGGAGCTATCAGGTGAATTAAAATACATTCACATAATTACGGAGGGCAAAAATATATTATTAATTTCAGTTTTCTGATTTTATTTTATTTCCAAGTTAGTAGTAGTGAAGCATTAATCGCCTTGCAGAACAGTGAAGTTATTTTTGCAAGTTTGCTAAAGAAATTTGGCTTCATTAATCTTGCCGCCGATTCAGTCATTTTATTTGAAACGAAGTGTTTCATTCTACAGTATTGGCTAGTTCCAACCGTTCGCTAAATTTCAAGTGCAATTTCAAGTGCACGTTATCATCTTCTGCCATATATGGCATTATGTCATAATAAAGAGCCAAAAATGAGATTATAGGGTACTGGTACTCCAAGAAAATTTACATCCCAAAAACCACACTGAAAAGTTTAATAATAGATGGGACTTACTTCATTGTGAATCTGGAAAAAGCCAATTTGCACTTCAAGCCAAATTATGCATTTTAGTATGGCTTACAAAATTCCGATGCTCTTGGCTGACTATAACACGTGTGCTATGCTCTGAATAGCTGCTGCCATCGGCTGACGAGATCTCGTGGCTTGAGGCATGACTCGCTTACAAAAGGACATCCCAACCTCGGTTTCAACGCTCCGAAAACTAACGCGCTGTATTTGGTGCAATTCGAATTTATATTTTCGTATTACGAAAGTATGCAACGTATATGTTGCTGCAAATCAAAGGTCTTTCCAAAACTTCTCTCCTTTTTTTTTTAATTAAAAGTCTGTCCAAAACTTCTTTGCCCCGTCTTTTCCTTTTTTTCCCGGGACGTTCCATGCGTTTGTATAAAACATTAACCATTCAATGGATTGATAAGGGAAAATCTACGGAAAACCTACTGTCACTCAGCACAGAAAAAGTGTATTTTTGCCCGGTTTTGCCCGGGAAAAAGCATATTTTTTAAACGGGATATCCGGGAGAAATCCTGGAATAATCCGGGAATTTTTTTTCCCTGTCCCCGTATACACCCTGTGTATCCTCCTACAGTCAGCCGACAACAGTGTCCTGTGTACTAAAACGACATCAGCAAAGAGACACAGGTTGCTGTCATATCATTTATGTACACAAGGTGAGTCAGGAGGAAATATACGTGCTTTTAGGGATGATAGAAACAATGATTCTGAAAGAAAAATGTCACATGGACATTTCACCTGCCCTTAACAGTTTCCGAGGAAACAGAAAAAATGCAGATGATATTTTCCTCGCAAAAGATGTTCGAGAAGTTCACTGTCGGTTGCAATGCATTTTTCAGCTTTTATAGACAGCTGCTGTGTTGCCGACATGAGTTCACCCGTACGATCCTTTACTTGATCGCACAGATTTAAAATACACTGAAGAGCCAAAGATGATGCTGAACCTGCCTAATACCGTCTAGGGCCCCAGCGAGCACACAGAAATGCCGCAACACGACGTAGCATGGACTCCACTAATGTCTGAAGTAGTGCTATAGGGAACTGACACCATGAATCCTGCATGGCTGCCCATAAATCCGTGAGAGTACGAGGGGGTGGAGAGCTCTTCTGAACAGTACGTTGGGGGCATCCCAAATATGCTCAACAATGTTCATGTCTAGGGATTTTTTGTGGCCATTGGGTGTGTTTAAAATCAGAAGAATGTTCCTGGGCCCACTTTGTAGCAATTTTGGAAGTGTGTGGTATCGTATTGTCCTGCTGAAATTTCCCGAGTCCGTCGGAATACACAATGGACATGAATGGAAGCAGATGATCATCCGAGTCGCATCTACACGTATCATGGGTCCCAAATCACTCCAACTGCACACGTCCCACACCGTTGCACACCCTGCGCCAGTTTGTACATTCTCCTACTGACATGCAGGGTTCATGGATTCATGAGGTTGTCTCCATACTCACGTCCGTCCGCTCGACACAATATGCAACGAGACTTGTCCTACGACGCAACGTGCTTCCTGCCATCAAAAGACATTTGTCGGCGTTGACGAGCCCTGGCGATGAGTAAATCTTTGTGTCGTGCAGTCATCTAGGGTAGAGGAGTGGGTCTTCGGCTCCGAAAGGCCATATCTATAATGTTTTTGAACCGTTCGCACGCTGGCACTTGTTGATGGCCCAGCATTGAAATCTGCAGCGATTTGCAGAAGGCTTGGACTTCTCTCACGTTGAACGATTCTCTTAAAAAAAATGGTTCAAATGGCTCTGAGCACTATGGGACTCAACTGCTGAGGTCATTAGTCCCCTAAAACTTAGAACTAGTTAAACCTACCTAACCTAAGGACATCACACACATCCATGCCCGAGGCAGGATTCGAACCTGCGACCGTAGCGGCCTCGCGGTTCCAGACTGCAGCGCCTAGAACCGCAAGGCCACTTCGGCCGGCAGATTCTCTTCAGTCGTCGTTGGTCCTATTCTTTTTTTCCGGCCACAGCGATGTCGGAGATTTGATGTTTTATCAGATTCCTAAAATTCACAGTGCACTCGTAAGATGGTCGCACGGAAAATTCACCGTTTCTTCGCTACTTCGGAGACACTGTGTTCTATCGCTCGTGGGCCGACTACACCACCACGTTAAAACCCACTTAAATCTTTTTAACCTGCCATTGTAGCAGCAGTAGCCGACGCAACATCTGCGCCAAACACTTTTTGTCGAATATAAGCATTGCCGACCACAGCGCCGTATTCTGTCTGTTTACAGATCTCTGTCTTTGAATACGTATGCCTATACCAGATTGCTTGGTGCTTCAGTAAATTAAATTTGTGGTAAGATCTTACGGGACCAAACTGCGCAGGTCATCAGTCCCTAAGCTTACACACTACTTCTTAATCTAACTTAAAATAACTTACGCCCACACATCCATGCCCGAGGGAGGACTCGAACCTCCTAGGGGGGGGGGGGGGGGGGGGGGGAGCCTCGTGGCCCGCCTCAGACCGGTCGGCTACCCCGCACGGCCGGCGCTTCAGTGAACGTGCGCTTTTAGACTTCACTCTTAAGCGAAACCCTCAAACAGTAATCCAATGGCGTAATTTCGCCTGACATTGATGGCAAAGAAATGACTCCACCGCTGTCGATGCAACGCCCAGGATAAGTTTCAGAGGAGTCATTATGTCCGTGGCAGTACGGAATGTGCAGCACCTGCCGGCCGCGGTTCTAGGCGCGCAGTCCGGAACCGTGCAACTGCTGCGGTCGCAGGTTCGAATCCTGCCTCGGGCATGGATGTGTGTGATGTCCTTAGGTTAGTTAGGTTTAAGTAGTTCTAAGTTCTAGGGGACTGATGACCACAGCAGTTGAGTCCCATAGTGCTCAGAGCCATTTGAACCATTTTGTGCAGCACCTCCATCGTACCTAAAAGTACGTACGACATCGTGTTGCTGTAGGTATATGCTCTAAGTTTCATGATAACACATTTTGAAGGAAATCAAGAGACCATACTACATTAAGGGGGTTATCTAAAGCAGCTGGACCTGTGAGTTTGTCTTCAATAACACCGAACCAAAGCGTCACCGCGAAGGAACGTAGCTTTATGTAGCTTAGGATGGATTCGCATGTGTGTGCTCGTGAATAGGAGCTAATGATTTTGAAGCTGGTATATGTCGCATACGATTATGTACAGGTCCTTTGTTCATTTGAAGTTTTTTGTTGAGAATCGCCGATAATGTCACCCCAAAAAGCATATACCTTCCCTGCTGACTTACCCAGTGTATAAAACAAGAGCCATTCTTTCACCGAGGCACTCCTGGCGATAGCTATATCTGTTTTGAGGATGAAACCGCTTCAGCTGTAATTACTTCATTTATAAGCACGGCAGCATTTTAGCTACAGCATCAGGTGTAATAAAATCAAGTCAGTTCTGGTTAGAAAAGGGAATTGCATGTCCCAGCGCTCAGGGCAATTTCTCGCTGTGTAGCGAACATTTATGAAATGGTATAGAACGCTAATGTGGTGTCAGGATTACCAATATCGGGTGAACTAACAGGCTGCCCTATACCGAATAAGTGATGAAAAATGGGTCGTATACCATCATCTGTGGGCATATGTAAAACTAAGCGGCATCGGTCCCTCATTCACCACTGCATTTGCGCGTGCATGCGGTATGTCCCCGTCTTGACACGCAGCCTGTTATTACATGTCCAATGCGCGCGCTTGCAGTGGTAAATGAGGGACCGATGCTACTTAATTTCGACCACGTTTTCGATGTAGAGGACCCTGTAGTTCACCTTGTACTTCTGACATCATGGGAGCGTATCAGCGGAGCGTTCCATGTCGTTTTATAGTAATTAATAGTTGGCGTCCGCCCCATAGCGGGGGCCGAGCGGTTCTAGGCGCTACAGTCTGGAACCGCGCGACCGCTACGGTCGGCCCGCATCTCGTGGTCGTGCGGTAGCGTTCTCGCTTCCCACGCCCGGGTCCCCGGGTTCGATTCCCGGCGGGGTCAGGGATTTTCTCTGCCTCGTGATGGCTGGGTGTTGTGTGCTGTCCTTAGGTTAGTTAGGTTTAAGTAGTTCTAAGTTCTTGGGGGCTGATGACCATCGATGTTCAGTCCCATAGTGCTCAGAGCCATTTTTTCGCTACGGTCGCAGGTGCGAATCCTGCCTTGGGCATGGATGTGTGTGATGTCCTTGGGTTGGTTAGGTTTAAGTAGTTTTAAGTTCTACGCGACTGATGAGTTAAGTCCCATAATGCTCAGAGCCATTTGAAACATTTTTGAACCCATAGTGATAAATTGCTATCGATGCTGGGTCATACACTTTTTTTTTTTAAATCAGAACATAATTTTTTTCGAATATGTTCATCTCGTACAACTTTTCTTGATAGTCATGTTGTAAGACAAGACGTTAGACGTGAGTTATGAGATCTTATCTATTATTTTGTATGAAAAACGCGTAATTATGCTGCGAAACTGGCCTGGCTTATAAATAAAGTACCTACAGCTGAAGTCGATTTTTCATTCAAAATTATATATCCAGGATATGACGGCCCTGAATACAAACCATATTCTGTCACGAACACTCGCCGTCCAGGACAACGTACTGGTGTCTGCCACCTGAGAAGCCCACGACAAAAGATGAAAAAAGAAAAAAAATTGAAGGTCTGCTCCCATTACCAGACACAACGCTTCGTGCTCGAGATCACTTGGAGGAAAAGACGCGTCCCGCTGTGCCACGAGCTTCCGCCGCGGCTGGAGAGTGTCTGGACTCCACGCCGTGTGACAACGGGGCGCCGGATCGGACAGCCGCGTCGACCACCTATCGATCCCGCGAGACCGTAAAGTCGAGAACCGGCTGAGGGGGCGGCCCCGCCCGTATTGTCACCTCCCTCCCCCCCAGCCCTTACCCATCACCTCCCTTCCCCTCCCCCGTCCCTTATCGTGACGCAACAGCCGGTGGCAGACGGTGCTAAGCCGATCAGCGCGCTCCCCTCTCCAGCCGGCTGGAATTCCAGCGCCGCCGCGCCTTCCAGCTGCCGGGCGCAGTTCGTCCAGCTGCTCTTACAGATAGCTGGCTGGCGGGTCTCTTAGCCTCCGCCCACCACCGGCCTACAAGTGTGCCCAGTGAAGTGTGTCTCCAGTAAACCCGCCCCCAAACCCAGTTACGGCTCAGCACGTCCGGCTACAAGTGTTTCCTCTTGTTGACGACGTACAGGCGTCAGGCGTATCTGACCAGACTTCGCAGAAGCGACCGCGACTACAGTGCAATGAAACTTAGAAGGCGGGTGTACGATTCGTTCTGGCAGAGAGAGAGAGAGAGAGAGAGAGAAAGAGAACAACAACCTTGTGCATTGTCGCTGTGCTCACTAACATCTACACTCATGCTCATAAATTAAGGATAATGTTGATACATGGTGAAACAACGCTCTGGTGGGCGGTTTCCCCGCTTAAATCACCTCGCGGTATGCCCATGCGGTGCATTTGACCTGCTGTTGTCGCAAGGTGGCGCTGGCAGCAGTCCAAATACGCAGAGGTGTGTTGGTGCATGTCGGAGTATCGTGCAGCGAGTAAGTGTGCAGACGTTTTCAGACGTGCCAATGGTGACTGTGTGTTAAAAATGGCTCAAAGAACACATATTGATGACGTTATGAGGGGTAGAATACTAGGGCGACTGGAGGTTGCTGAAACACAGCAGGTCGTAGCACGGGCCCTCCGTGTGTCACAAAGTGTGATCTCAGTATTACGGCCACGATTCCAGCAGAAAGGAAACGTGTCCAGGCACTACATTATGGGACGTCCACAGCGTACAACACCACAAGAAGACCGATATCTCACCATCAGTGCCCGCAGATGGCCACAGAGTACTGCAGGTACCCTTGCTCGGGACCTTACATTAGCCACTGGAATACTTGTCTCCAGACACACAGTCTACAGACGACTGAACAGACACGGTTTATTCGCCTGGAGATCTGCAAGGTGCATTCCACTGACCCCTGATCACAGGAGAGCCTGTAAAGCCAGATGTCAAGAACACAGTACATGGGCATTGGAACAGTGGTCCCAGGTTATGTTCACAGACGAATCCAGGTATAGTCTGAACAGTGATTCTCGCCGGGTTTTCATCTGGCATGAACCAGGAAACAGATACCAACCCCTTAATTTCCTTAAAAAGGACCTGTATGGAGGTCATGGTTTGATGGTGTGGGGTAGGATTACGATTGGTGCCCGTACACCCCTGCAGGTCTTTGACAGAAGAACTGTAACAGGTCAGATGTATCGGGACGTCATTTTGCACCAGAATGTCCACATTTTCAGGGTTGCAGTTGGTCCTACCTTCCTGCTGATGGATGATAATGCACGGCTCCACCGAGGTGCCATCGTGGAGCAGAACCTTGAAACAGAAGAAATCAGGCGAATGTAGTGACCTGCCTGTGCTCCAGATCTAAACCCCATCGAACACGCCTGGGAAGCTCTCGGTCGACGTATCGCTGTACGTCTTCAAACCCCTACGACACTTCAGGAGCTCCGACAGGCACTGGTGCCAGAATGGGAGGCTATACCCCAGCATCTGCTCGACTACCTTATCCAGTGTATGCTAACCCGTTGTGCGGTCTGTGTACGTGTGCAAGGTGATCATATCCCATATTGATGTAGGGGTACATGCGCAGGAAACAGTGGCGTTTTGTAGCACGTGTGTTTCGGGATGGTTTTCTCAACTTACCACTAATTGACTTACAGATTTGTGTCGTGTGTGTTCACTATGTGCCTATGCTATTAGCGCCAGTTGTGTGTAGTGCCAAGTTGTGTAGCACCACATTCTGCAATTATCCTTAATTTGTCAGCATGAATGTACATATACATACACACTCCTCAAGCTATCATACGGTGCATCGCGGAAAGTACCTCCTGTCATTGCTAGTCATTACCTCTCCTGTTCCACTCCAAAATGGACTGTCTATATACTTCTGTTTGAGCTTTGATGTCAAACTTCACTGTTTATACGTGAGCTGTATGGTGGAGGCAGTAAGATCGTTCTGCTGTCTGTCATAGATGACGGTTTTACTTTAAGCTATCAGGCACAGACGACATACAAGGCTCCTCCTCCACTAGATTCTGTTCTGTGCCTTCTGTCGCCAACCACCCACTAAGCTGATCTGAAGCAATTCCTCATGGATTATATCCTTTTTTTTTTAAGCTTGCCTCTTATCAAATGTTGGGTCTATTGTAGATTTCATCCATCTCACAACCATGCCAGATGCTCCATTCTCCACTGATCTAATCTTGTACCAGATCATAGATATTCCTTAACACTTTACTCTCGAAAACGAGACGGTTACTTAAGTTTTTTTTTCCGGACACTCTATATATCACAACTATACAGCCCTACGGGTTGAATCAGTGTTTTGTACCGCTGGACTTCGAAATTCTTTGGGAAACTGCGTGATTTAAAAAGCTGGCTCACCTTGAAGTATGATCGGCTTGATTTCTGCTTCACACGATGTATCCTCTGTAAGGTTTACACTGCAGATATTTTTAATTATGAACCCTTTCGCTTGATGGTGTTCCGACTATATGACGCCGCTGAATAGACATGAGTCCTGTTGATGACGATATACTCGGTCCTCCACTGTTTCAAAAGGAGATATATTCTGCTCAGTGCCGCTTCATCTATGCTCTGCAAATCACGGTTATGTGCCTGGCAGAGGGTTCATCGAACCACAATCCTCTAATATTCCAATCTCGTATAGCGCGCGGAAAGAATGAACACCTATATGTTTCCGTACGAGCTCTGATTTCCCTTATTTTACTGTGGTTTCTCACTATGTAGGTCGGTGTCAACAAAATATTTTCAGATTCGGAGGAGAAAGTTAGTGACTGGAATTTCGTGAGAAGATTCCGTCGCAACGAAAAACGCCTTTTTATGATTTCCAGCCCAAATCGTGTATCATATCTGTGACACGCTCTCCCACATTCCGCGATGATACAAAACGTGCTTCCTTCCTTTGAACTTTTTCGATGTGCACCGTCACTCCTATCTGGTAAGGATTCCACACCGCGCAGCAGTATCCTAAAAGAGGACGGACAAGCGTAGTGTAGGCAGTCTCCTTAGTAGATCTGTTACATTTCTAAGTGTCCTGCCAGTAAAATGCAGTCTTTGGTTAGCCTTCCCCACAACATTTGCTATGTGTTCCTTCCAATTTAAGTTGTTCGTAATTGTAATACCTAGGTATTTAGTTGAATTTACGGCTTTTACATTAGACTGATTTATCGCGTAACCGAAGATTAACGAATTCCTTTTAGCACTCGTGTGGATGACCTCACACTTTTCGTTATTTAGGGTCAACTGCCAATTTTCGCACCATTCTGATATCTTTCTAAATCGTTTCGCAATTTGTTTTCGTCGCCGGCCGGTTCGGCCGAACGGTTCTGGGTGCTTCAGTCTGGAACCGCACGACCGCTACGGTCACAGCTTCGAATACTGCCTCGGGCGTGGATGTGTGTGATGTCCTTTGGTTAGTTAGTTTTAAGTAGTTCTAAGCTCTAGGGGACTGATGAGCTCAGATGTTAAGTCCCATAGTGCCCAGAGCCATTTTTTTGTTTTGATTTTCTGATGACTTTATTAGTCGATAAACGAAAGCGTCATCTGCAAACAACCTAAGACGGCTGCTCATATTGTCTCCCAAATTGTTTATATAGTTAAGGAATAGCAAAGGGCCTATAACACTGCCTTGGGGAACGCCAGAAATCACTTCTGTTTTACTCAATGCCTTTCGTCAATTACTATGAACTGTGATCTCTCTTACAGGAAATCACAAATCCAGTTACATAACTCAGACGATATTCCATAAGCACGCAATTTCACGACAAGCTGCTTGTGTGGTACAGTGTCAAAATGTCGCTCATCCCCCTCAGTTCTTCCTTGGATGTGGACAACAGGGCCAGATATGGGGTGTGTGGCTGTTTCCACCTTCTATCTCGGTCCTGGCGAAGGTATTACGGAAAATTTCTCTCGTTATCTTTTCGAGCGACAGATTGAACAATATCGGTGACACACCATCTCCTTTTCTCAATGTTTATGTAAAAGCTCTCTGTGACTTGGTCCTCGAGCTTCAGTTTCCTTTTTGAAGCATTGGGGTAAGCTCGAACTAGGCTGACTGGTTTCTTGGGTATTCCATACTCGGTTAGGCAATTCATCAGGCTTCCCTAGGGGACGCAGCCTTGTGTCTTCTTAAAATCTACGAGGAGCACAAGCAGCTCTACTCCATACTACTATTCCCACATTTTTCGGTGAGCTGTCGCACCACATAGATCTTGCTGGCAGTCGATCGGCCCGTTTTCAATCCCCCTAGATATTCACCAGCCACTTTTCCTGCAAGGAGCAGAATTCTATCCATTATACAGATGGACAAAGCCTTATAGCAGACGGTAAGGAGACTGATTCCTTCGAAGCTGGTGCAGCCAATTCCGTCACCTTCGTTGTGTATAGAACACATGGACACTATCTTCGAATCATCTGTACTCGTCTCCAAACTCCACATCCTTCTTGTGGAGTCTCTCTCCTCCGGTCTGAAGACTTCTGCCTGGATTCCATCTTCTCCTGTACTTTTTCTCTTCAGTTTCATTATCTGAACCTTCATTTCCTCCAATGTATGTGGCAGGTAATTTAAATCTAGAGTCTCAGTGTTAAAATTTGAACAGATTTTCAAGTTGAGCACATTTGAGTGCTTCCTGACCATTTCCCCTTCCCAGCAGTGATGATATCGTTGGGAGTATGGTCCCTCTACTTGCCTTGACAAACTTTTGGCGCCTCCGGTAGCCCTTCTTAAAGAATTTCACTTTACGGTACATCTTTCTCGCCTCTTTTACCAAGAAATCTTGCTGGGTCTCCTATATCTCTCTTTTGAAGTACGTTCTCTGTGCTTTCTTTGGGTTCCTTGGGTAGTTCTCCATAATCCTTCGAACTGTACTTTGCCCTGAGCAAAATCTACCTGTCGTAACCAACCCGCGGGTAGCTTCTCTTCTCTTGGCTGTTTTGTAAATAGCATTTAAGGCTGAAGGGTTTCGTGTGCTATGTCATTGACGAACAAAACTTCTGAGTCGTTAGGCTACGTCGTATACCTCTTCGAAGTTCTTCATTGTTCGACGTTTTGGTCCCTCTTCTGTGGCCTCCTGAGACTGAGCCGAAACTGCACAACATCCATGAATGCAAACTAGGTGGAAGCCGCCATTGAATCAGATTCTTATAATTTAAAAATGTATTGTTTTACTTTATTTGGCCCGACAGTAAGCGTCATTTTGTGTAGTGACCACGCTGTTGACTCCTTGCTGTGAAGCTTCTTTATGTATAGAATATTTTTTTTAATCAAGGTGATAAATTCTTGGAACGAATCTGAAATTTTAAAAAAATGGTTCAAATGGCTCTGAGCACTATGGTACTTAACATCTGAGGTCATCAGTCCCCTAGAACTTAGAACTACTTAAACACAATTAACCTAAGGACATCACACACATCCATACCAGAGGCAGGATTCAAAACTGCGACAGTAGCGGTCTCGCGGTTCCAGACTGAAGCGCCTAGACCGCTTGCCCACAGCGGCCGGCTTAATCTGAAATCATCATTAACTTACACGAATCTTGATTGGTTAATAACTATTTTAATTTACTGCGCTATTTCTGCTTCGTTTCGGCTGTGACGACTATCAGATCGTAATTTTAAAAATGTTTGAGACTGAGAGGGCATCATTGAACAGTACAGGCACAGTTATTCGTAAAAGTAGTGAACTTTGCCGATCACGTGTGAGAAAACTAATGAAATGGCGATGGTTTCATTACGACACTCAGCTTGAGAAGTTAATTTAAATTAATCACATTTATTAATTATGAGCAATGTACTGAACAGTTGGATGTAACAGGGGAAAAAACGGATTAGTTTGGCCAGTTGCTGAAATTAATTAAAGGCGATCAAAACTCTGTCTCCAACGGCTTTCGCAGGCAGAGGCAGTTTAAATGATTTTTTTTGGCTTGTACGCTATATAAGATTGTACGACAGCTATTCATAAAACAACCTCCCATTGCCTGTTATAGATATATTCTTGTAGCTTGATGGAGCATTTGTATTTCTTAAAGAAGGAGACTTCGAATGCCACGATGAATCTGTCAGCTCTGTTTCGTTCATCACTATGTAAAAAGTAAGTAACTGAGGTGTTCTGTGTTATTATGTCTATCACTAGTTGTGAGGTACAGGGTGTGGTGTCACCGCCAGACACCACACTTGCTAGGTGGTAGTTTTAAATCGGCCGCGGTCCATTAGTACATGTCGCCACTGTGTGATCGCAGACCGAGCGCCACCACAAGGCAGGTCTCGAGAGACTGACTAGCACTCGCCCCAGTTGTACGGACGACGTAGCTAGCGATGCACACTGACGAAGCCTCGCTCCTTTGCCGAGCAGATAGTTAGAATAGCCTTCAGCTGCGTCAATGGCTACGACCCAGCAAGGCGCCATTAGTAACATTGCATGTATCTAAAGAGTCTCACTTGTATCGCCACAATCTCCAGATGTACCACAAGGATGGATTAAAGTTAAGTATTCCAGCAGCTACGTACTTTTCTTTATAGCATTCATTATGTATCCTGTTTCAGACCTCACGCACCCTGCTTTGGCTTAGCGCGTGCCTGTCGGTTTCCTCTCATTGTGTCTAGGCTGTCTTGTCTAGACACAACACAGGGTACGAACGAAATCATGGTATCACCGAAAGCAAAATAATCATGTCTGATACGGTGTAGATCGTTCCAGTCGCCTCGCAATGGATAAATATAGGTCCTGTATTGTTTTCAAGGGAATCCTTTACCATTAATCCTCCCAAATGGTGCCTATTTCATTTAACGATGATGGAGGTGGATAGCTATAACACACCCTTTCCTACAAAGTAGGCTCAATAACATTGAGATCTGGTGACGCTTAGGCAGGGGAACTGCGACAGTTGAACTTCATACTCATGAAACCAGTCCTGGTCGGTACAAGTTGTGTAAAAATAGCCCCAGTCATTTTTAAACACACCATCACCATTAGGGAACATTCTACAATGAGATGGACCTGATGAGGAAAAAGTAAGACAAAACACTTTTGGCAGTAATGCGATCTTGCACAGTAACCATGGGAGCATGGAATACGACGATAAGGTTGCCAAAATCATCACCCAACCCACGCCGTGTTTTCAAACATCGGGTGCAAACTCGATCAGAAGTTACAATGATTGTGCATCAAAACTTATCCGACCAATTGACTTTCTTCCAGTGCTCCACAGTCCAGGTGTCATGGCTTCGGCACCACGTTTTTCTGTGACAGGCACTTCAGTCACTGAGATGTAGTTCTGGAATTCCAGACCTACTCCTAAATTTGATGTTATGGAGCCCCCTTAGAGTTGTTTTGATTCTGACAGAGTTCACGAGAGCGAAATTCACTTCTGCAGTGACTTTTGCTGCTGCAGTCCTCTTATTTTTTCGTCGTAATCCTCTTCAATGACCGTCCGTCACCATACTTCAACATACACATTCGCCCGCGTTGTTACAGAGCGTACGATGTTTCCCCGCTTTCCCTATATCCGGTACAAGTTTTTGATACAGTGCCCCTTGAAACACGGAAGACTTCGGCTGCCTTGGTTCCGGAGCATTCGCTGTAAGAACACCAACAACTTGCTCACGAATTAATTTAACTCCGACATAATGCCTCTTAGCTGCATAGAACACTGTTCTGATCACGGCCGACATCTGCGAAGTATTGAGGAGATTGCATAGTTGTCGTTCGTGGTCAAATACATCAGCAAAGCCAGTAGTTTTTTATAGTATCTACATTTATGCTCAAGGATACAAGTCTCGCGGTCTTTAAGTACACTCCTGGAAATTGAAATAAGAACACCATGAATTCATTGTCCCAAGAAGGGGAAACTTTATTGACACATTCCTGGGGTCAGATACATCACATGATCACACTGACAGAACCACAGGCACATAGACACAGGCAACAGAGCATGCACAATGTCGGCACTAGTACAGTGTATATCCACCTTTCGCAGCAATGCAGGCTGCTATTCTCCCATGGAGACGATCGTAGAGATGCTGGATGTAGTCCTGTGGAACGGCTTGCCATGCCATTTCCACCTGGCACCTCAGTTGGACCAGCGTTCGTGCTGGACGTGCAGACCGCGTGAGACGACGCTTCATCCAGTCCCAAACATGCTCAATGGGGGACAGATCCGGAGATCTTGCTGGCCAGGGTAGTTGACTTACACCTTCTAGAGCACGTTGGGTGGCACGGGATACATGCGGACGTGCATTGTCCTGTTGGAACAGCAAGTTCCCTTGCCGGTCTAGGAATGGTAGAACGATGGGTTCGATGACGGTTTGGATGTACCGTGCACTATTCAGTGTCCCCTCGACGATCACCAGTGGTGTACGGCCAGTGTAGGAGATCGCTCCCCACACCATGATGCCGGGTGTTGGCCCTGTGTGCCTCGGTCGTATGCAGTCCTGATTGTGGCGCTCACCTGCACGGCGCCAAACACGCATACGACCATCATTGGCACCAAGGCAGAAGCGACTCTCATCGCTGAAGACGACACGTCTCCATTCGTCCCTCCATTCACGCCTGTCGCGACACCACTGGAGGCGGGCTGCACGATGTTGGGGCGTGAGCGGAAGACGGCCTAACAGTGTGCGGGACCGTAGCCCAGCTTCATGGAGACGGTTGCGAATGGTCCTCGCCGATACCCCAGGAGCAACAGTGTCCCTAATTTGCTGGGAAGTGGCGGTGCGGTTCCCTACGGCACTGCGTAGGATCCTACGGTCTTGGCGTGCATCCGTGCGTCGCTGCGGTCCGGTCCCAGGTCGACGGGCACGTGCACCTTCCGCCGACCACTGGCGACAACATCGATGTACTGTGGAGACCTCACGCCCCACGTGTTGAGCAATTCGGCGGTACGTCCACCCGGCCTCCCACATGCCCACTATACGCCCTCGCTCAAAGTCCGTCAACTGCACATACGGTTCACGTCCACGCTGTCGCGGCATGCTACCAGTGTTAAAGACTGCGGTGGAGCTCCGTATGCCACGGCAAACTGGCTGACACTGACGGCGGCGGTGCACATATGCTGCGCAGCTAGCGCCATTCGACGGCCAACACCGCGGTTCCTGGTGTGTCCGCTGTGCCGTGCGTGTGATCATTGCTTGTACAGCCCTCTCGCAGTGTCCGGAACAAGTATGGTGGGTCTGACACACCGGTGTCAATGTGTTCTTTTTTCCATTTCCAGGAGTGTATATTGGTGTCACCCTTGCTCCTTCAAAGTTCCTATGAAAAGTAAGAGGAACGGAACATAATTGGGAAGGGCACATTGGTGCAATAAGTGAATTATAAAACGAATGAACAGCCCAAACAAGGGATGCAATCTCCCAATTAGCCTATGAAATTGAAGCAAACTCTGCCAGAATGATTGTTATAGATATTTTAAGGATGGGAGAGGAATGTTGACAACTTATTTCATGACAGTAACGCTTGAGATTACCGTGACGTTATAGGTTTGTTGTGAGACTCTTACGAAACGTCGAACGTCAAACGGTGTGACATTTTTCCTGGAGGAACCATTCTTCTTCATGACAATGCGTGACCCCATATTCCGAATCGACCGAACATAAAACTCAGAGCTTTTGACTGGGAGCTCTTGGCAACAAGTGACATTCATCTTTTCCCAAAGGTGAAAGACTGGCTCGCTAGTCAGAACGTTACGACCGAGGATGAACTCAAAGATGATGTCAGCAAGTGTCTGAAGAAATGGGAGGCACATTTCCTTGATGAAGTGATAAAGAACGTCATGTCGTACTACAACCAATCCTGGAATTTGGCTGGCGACTAAGAAGTCCTGGCAACATGTACGTACATGTTACATGCACGTAATATCTCTTTTTCTGTAGCCAGTCGGACGTTAATTCACTAATAGTCAATCACTACTCAACTAACCTCTATGTGAGGAACTCTTTTATCTCCACAAAATAGAGCTGTTGTTTACTGCGTGTTTGCTGGTTGTACCTAACGTTTTACAAATTTACAACGCAACTTATTCTGAAACAATTAACATCTTTCCATCACAGAACAAACGACAACATACTCACGATAACAATATTTATTATGAAAGAAAATAAACTGCTTCGGTGAGTATTCGACCACTGTAGATATTTTTCAATGAAGAGCTAAATCACTTTATACATTTCTTTATTTATAACATCGTTTCAGGTACTACCATCACAAAATCTGTAGTTACGATAAAAATAGTGTACGAACAAGATGCGTTTGTCATACATCGTGAGGCTACTGAGGAAATTAAAAAGCTGACCTTTCTTTTTTTTTTTTTTTTTTTTTGAAATAAAAGTTTCACACACCAAAGCTTAGAACTTGTAATATTAAGTGCAGCGTCAGTCTCAGTAAAACCTTTATTGTAAATATTTTCATCAAAGTTATGTCAAAGTGCCATAATATTCTTGAAAAATATTTGAGCTGAGGTGACAGTTGATGTCGCACTTGGGCTGTGCACTTGTTTTACTGATATTGACAGCGAATGCTTTTCACAAGTTCTAAGTTCTGATGAATGGATGCTTATTAAGAAAAGTTCTCCACCCGTTTTAGCCTCACAGTGTACGATCAAGGGCTCTCATTTTTGTGTTCCTTTAATGTCAATTACAGATATGTCATGGGATTAGTTGAAACGACAGTGTAAATTAGGAAATGCATTCCCTGACGAAAAAAGTGAAGCAGCCACGAGGAAAATAGAAAAAGAAATGAACATGATGGGCTTAGAAGGTATGTGGTATTATTACAGTTATAATACGAGGGTTATTCGGAATGTAAGGAATGATCAGTCGCGAAATGGAAAATACAGTGAAAATCTGACGAAGTTTTGCACAGATCCGTTGGACACTGCGTCTAGTATGACCGTCGATCGCATTATGTCGCTCTTTTCACTTCTCAGCTCACAGTGAGAACGAAAAGATAGTTACAAATTAGTCTCCCGCCAAGTATGAGGGCCTGGAGGAGGTTTTCGCCTGAAGCTATGCAATCCACATAACATAACAGTCATGCAGTTCGCTCTACGCGACAATTCTGGGCCGCACTCTGCACGGGCAATGAAGATGCTCCTGCAGCATTTTCGATGGGAAGTGTTTGATCACCCACAATAAAGCACGTAATTGTCTACCCCTGAGGTTCATCTCTGCTCAAATGAACCGCTGGCTATGAAGACAATATTTTGACACAGACAACGAGCTGCAGTCCAGAGTAGAAAATTGGCGAAAAGCACTGGCAGCTGTCTTCTATAACGAGGGAATCGGAAACTTGGTACAACGCTACGACTGATGTCGAAATCTGAGCGGAAATTGTGTAGAGAAGTAGCGGGAAGGTGTAGCTAACCGTTGCAAATAAAACAGTTTTAATTTTCACTGTGGCTTCCATTTCGCGACCCATCGTTCCTTACTTTCCGAATAGCCCTCGTAAAATCGAGACAAGTTTGCTAAGAATCTTGCACTGTGGGACTGCGTAACACTATAACGTTGTACCCCCTCTGACATGGATAAGTGCAGTGATTCGTTTGGGAAGGGTATCATAAAACCGTTGTATCCTTCCCAGAGGCTAGCTGGACCACAACTGTTGTACCTAGTCCTTTATAGCATGGGTATTGTCAGTGGAATGTAGTTTATGTCCACACTTGTATCGGAGCCAAGTCTGCATGTCTTGCTAGGCACGGGAGCACTTCAAAATTACGAAGTCCGTAGAGACATGCTGTTGAATTATGGCAGCATGTTACTGTCACACGAGTGATAACACGTGAGGGTGCAGGACATTCGTGGCAAACTGAAATGCTTTAGGTCATATCCCACGGCTTTCCACGACATGACGCCAGCAGTAACATTCCTATGCCTCTCCAAAACATAGTAACAACGGTATCTCGGCGCACGTTACTGTCTTGCTTGCTGACGATGATCACCTGGGATAGTGTAGAACTACAATTCATCGCCAAAAATAATGCGACACCATTCTTCACCAGTATATGTTCCCAGTCCCGACATCATTGAAATGCAGTTGTTTGTGTGGTGATGTTAACAGCAACCTACACATAGGACGTTAACCCCACATCTGGCTGTTGCTAATCTCTGGTCAGTGGTGGGGGGATGCGATGGAATATTGCAGGAGTCAATTATTTGTTCTCAGATGGCAACCACAGATCTGAGTGTGTTAAGGAGCGCTTCATGCACAATATGGCGTCGTCCCTTGATGTCGTTACACGTGTTGGATAGGTATCTTGACAATGAGGATGGCTGCCACCACATCCCCATGCAGTCTAAAATCATATTGTCACATCCAAATTCCCACAAATCTAAATACCGCATTGTTCGATCTGTGGAACATCATTGGGTGCTGATAATGCTTTCTCTTATGAGTAAGCAGGATCTCCGTCTCCTTCACAGTGATCGCTAAGCTCCTGACGCTGTTGGTGCCGCTTAAATACCCGACCCTGCTGGGTGGCAACAGTAAATACGAACAACAGTAATGAAGTCTGTTTGACATTATTCCTGCGACAGAGAACTACACTTCTGTTTATTTACAAAGTCACTGGTGTGCTTGTGTACGAAGTTAACATTGACACCCGACCATGTCTTCCTTGTGATTCACGAGTTTTTTCAGGCAGTCCTTGTAATAAAATACAACATTCAGTCTGGACTGCTTTATTCACTACATGGTGCAAAATTGCAAGAGTTAGTGGCCTACGTGTAAGTTATTACAAGGAAGCAAATGAAACATTGGCTTTTTCTCTGCATTACTTACCGCATCATGTGATGCAAGGACGGTGGGTTTATGTTAAGTGGTCTTAACGAGGCAAGCAGTTTTACAGCGTGGCAAGCATTGAATTTAGGAAGGCTTTGGTGAATTCAATTTCCAGCAGTATCTTTGCAGGTGATCAATTATGGTAGCAGTGTCTTGAGTGAACTTGAAGCAGACGCCGAAGTACAACACATATGGGTTAGCAACAAAGTGTAGCCCCATAAAAGTATGCCCGAGTTACCTATAAATGTTTCCTGTGAAGCTGTGTCTCAGCCGATGCTTATGTAACGGGAGGTTGTAATTAAACAGACGGTTCTCCGAGTGCTGCAGTTTTGGCAGCATTCATTGCAGGACTCTGAAACATAGTAGACGTGTACAGTAATCGGTGCGCTCGTAGAGAAAGCTGAAAAAAATAATAGTTTCATATTCTGCCACCAGACGAAAATATGGCGCTGTAAGCAGTCAGAATGTGCATTATTTCTCTTTTAATGTCAATGTGCTGTTTGTTGCTCCCTGACGCATTTTTATTTCCTTTTTTAGTGACTATTTGTCTAAAGGGTAGTTAAGAAGGTTGAAATTTTCCGTACGAAACGCAATGGTTATTGAGAAGAAAGAGTAAACTGCTGGTAAAAATACTCGTATTTTATCAGAACAGTAGTAATAGCAGCGCTGCATTTTGGGATGCAAAGTGGTGGCATGTCAATATATGGGTTAAAGTATATGATCAAGAAATTTGAAAAAAAAAAACAGATCAGTTAGTTGGTGCAAGAACGAAAGAGAGGCTGCTCATTTCCGTGGCAGTTGCTGATGAAGTTGCTGTAGCACATGCACATGCACGTGCTTCAAATTCTGCAGATAGTGCTCGTGGTGTGTCTTGGAAATTCTTTCTCCCATGCTCAACGTTTCAAAAGATCTTCAGGCCATTTTACACTCGTATCCGTACAACCTTCAGAATGCACACCAAATGTAGCCCCCAGATAGACTACGACGCAGTGATTTTGCCCTTCGTTTCTTGACGTGCATGTAAATGGATGACATTTGGCCGGGGAATATTGTTTGGACTGACGAACGGCGCCGTTAATACACGGTATTGTAGCATATGTCGCTCCACTCTGCAGCATGTTGTGCAGGAACGTTCTCTGCACATAGCTTATGTGACTGTATGGTGTGGTTTCACAATCTCCTTCATTCTCAGCCCGTTTTCCTTCGATGAGATAACACCTGTCGGGCCTTTTAGGTGTACAGTGATATCTGCTCTTTATAAGGTCCTCATTGTGTAATACGTGATTACAGCTTTGCAAGAACGCAAGTGTATTACCCACCATATTTTTGTGCAGGATGGGTGACACCATATGTCGATTTCCGGGTGAAAAATTCGCTTACAGAAACCTCCAGTAACTATCACATCATTTCAGGATGTGTGGCCTCCCAACTCCCATACCGAAATCCATATGACTTCTGGTTGTGGAGATATCTGACGGATCGAGTCTATAAGGAATTTATCGGGCTCTTCCTGATCCGAAGAATAACGTACAAAGACATATCGTCCTCATTACACTCGATATGCTGCGAGAGACTGTAGAACAAGCCATATTGCTGACTCGGGATAACATATTTAACATACACTATGTGATCAAAAGTATCCTGACACCTGGTTGAATATGACTTACAAGTTCTTGGTGTCCTCCATCGGTAATGCTGGAATTCAACAGGGTATTGGCCAACCCTTAGCCTTGAAGACAGTTTCCACTCTCGCAGGCATACGTTCTGTCAGGTGCTGGAAGCTTTCTTAGGGAATGGCAGCCCATTCTTCACGGAGTGCTGCACTGAAGGGAGGTATCGATGTCGGTCGGTGAGGCCTGGCATGAAGTCGGCGTTCTAAAACATCCCACAGGTGTTCTATAGGATTCAGGTGAGGAGTCTGTGCAGGCCAGTCAATTACAGGGATGTTATTGTCGTCTAACCACATCGCTACGTGCCGTGCATTAGCAGATTCATCACTTGACATTGTACTACATGATGCCTATTCTGTAGTAGCCCGCTTCCACTATTTGTTAACAATAGGAGAAGTATTTGCTATCATGGGGTGTGTTATCGTGCTCGATCGTGTTCAAAGATGTAATCTCCATCCCCGAATTCCACTTCAACGGAAGCAAGAAGGTGTTCATAACACCAGTGTAGGCCTGTGCTGTTACTGTGATTCGCAAAACAACAAGGGGTGCAAGTCCCCTACATAAAAAACTCGACCCCTCCATAACACTACCACATCCGACTTTTACTGTTGGCATTACACACGCTGGCAGATGACGTTCACCGGGCATTCTCCATACCCACACCCTGTCATCGGATCGCCTCATTGTGTACCGTGATTCGTCACTCCACATAACGTTTTTCCACTGTTCAATCGTCCAATACTTACGCTCCTTACACTAAGCGAGGCGTCGTTTGGCATTTACCGTTGTGATGTGGCTTATGGGCAGCCGTCCGACCATGAAATCCAGGTTTTCTCACCTCAGGCCCAACTGTCACATTACTTGCAGTGGATACTGATGAAGTTTGGAATTTCTGTGTGATGGTCTGCACAGATGTCTGCCTATTACAAATTACGACTCTCTTCAACTGTTGGCCGTACGCTTTTGTGCTGTACGTGTCCCTTCACGTTTCCACTTCACTATCACATCGGAAACAGTGGACCTAGGGATGTTTAGGAATGTAGAAATTTCGCGTTCAGACGTATGATACAAGTGACAACCAGTCACCTGACCACGTTCGAAGTCCGTGAGTTCCGCAGAGCGCCCCATTCTGCTCTCTCACGATGTCTAATGACTACTGAGGTCGCTGATATGGAGTACCTGGCAGTAGGTGGCAGCACAATGCACCTAATATGAAAAACGTATGTTTTTTATAGTGTCCGGAAACTTTTGATCGTATGGTATTTATTGTAACTTGTGACCATATTCGTGGCAAAATCATGTGTTTGATCGCTAGTCCCGTTTTCCTGCATCCACACCACATTCTGACTGCTTACAGCACCATATTCTTAAATAATGGCAGCAAGTGAAACTATTTATTTTTCATTATACTCCGAAGACGCGCAGATTAACTAACATACCTACGAAGTTTCGTCAACCCGCGATGTATGCAGCCCGCGCTACAGCACTCGGAACACCGTTTGTGTAATTATAACCACCCAGTATGTATACCCACTGCAGATTCTTCTCAAATTGACATGTTATCATCGTTGCTTACACTTACACAGAGAGATTTAAATATATTGAGTTCACCGCTCTTTTCATAAATACGAGATCGATTCAAACCCTTTGACCTATTGTAAAGTAGACTGCTTCCGATGAAAACACCTTTTAAATTGTAGCCTAAAATTATATGAAACTAAACTGTGTTCTGATTTAACATAACAAATCCGTTTGCCCACTACACTAATTTCGTTTACTTGTGTTTAACTTACAACTATTAACAAGTGATAGTAATTTTCGTATTTCGTTTCTCTGTCAGAAATCATACACAATTTTTTTTTAAATTCGGCTATGGTTTGAACAGAGCAACACACTATGATTGATGTTACCATGTAGCCAAGAAAGTTAAACTTATTGAGTCTAATTAAAAAAATGCAATAACCGTTTCTTGGAATGAGAGTTGGCAGTCGTTGGACCAGTCTGATGGTTAATCACTGAATTATTATAACGTCCTAACAGGGTATTTTCGATTGCGGACGATTCACAGTAATCGCATGCCAGGAGGCGGTAAGCTCAGAGGCATGTCTAACAAGGGGAGGCTGCCAATTCTGAAATTCAGATTCGATTCATACTGCGCATAATAAAAGCTCATGGCCAGAGGTGTAATGTGGCAAAGCACCAAGATGCGCTTCTCAGCCGTTGTCGAGATAATTGAGTTAAAATAAACCGTTGCGGTGAAATACTCTCTACGATTAATAATATTCTGCAGCGTCGTGGCGCAGCGGTAAGCGTTTGGGTTCGTAATGCGAAGGTCGCCGGATCGAATCTCGCGCCGTGCAACATTTTTTTTTTTTTACTATTTGTTTTTTGTAATTCAAATGTGTGTATACACACACACACACACACACACACACACACACACACACACACACACACACACACATATATATATATGTCGCCAGTTTTTCCACGACAAACGACTTTCAACAGCTTATTATATGCATAATTGTTGCAACTGATTGCCGAGAATTAGACACACACACACACACACACACACACACACACACACACACACACATATATATATATATATATATATATATATATATATATATATATATATATATATGTGTGTGTGTGTGTGTGTGTGTGTGTGTGTGTGTGTGTGTGTGTGTCTAATTCTCGGCAATCAGTTGCAACAATTATGCATATAATAAGCTGTTGAAAGTCGTTTGTCGTGGAAAAACTGGCGACTTCGAACATGATTATGTTTTCCGCAAACAATGTTGTATTTCACAAATGTTATTAATTGTCTTCACAATGTTAACCACGTATAGTTAACGGAAGACGTAGAAACGATATTCCGAAACGAGTACGTATAGCGTAAGTCAAACGTTCGAATTAGAATAGAAATCCCACGAACACAAATTTGCTGTGGCAGGTATGAAATATAAACTCCGTTACTCGCTCGTTACACTTGAAGGACAGATGTTGAATGGGCCGAAACGAGCCACCGCATAACAGCGTAGTTCCCTGCTAACTTCGAAAGAAGGTAGATGCGGTCCCTAGCGCAACTTTTAACATCGTCGAAAATCTGTGCGGACGGGAGAGCTTTGGTACAGCCTGTTAAACAAACAGAAAAATGGAGGCGGTACAATTGGAGAGCGATCCGCCTTCACCGGCATGCATAAGCAATTCATTAATAGTTTATATATATATATATATATATATATATATATATATATATATATATTTGGATTACAAAAAGCTAATAATAAAAAAATGTAGCATGGCGCGAGATTCGATCCGGCGACCTTCGGATTACGAACCCAAACGCTTACCGCTGCGCCACGACGCTGTAGAAATTTATTAATGGTAGAGAGTATTTAACCTCAACGATTTCTTTTAACTGTCGATTTCCTCGACAACGGCTGAGAAGTGCATCTTGGTGCTTCGCCACATTACACCTCTGGCCATGAGCTTTTATTATGCGCAGTATGAATGAATTTCACAATTGGCGGCCTCCCCTTGTGAGTTGATGTCCCACGAAGTGGTGAGCTATGATGATTTTATGGATTGCTACGTATGACCAGCAGTAGAGACTGGGGAGTAAAGTGTGCTTAGCGATTGGTGAACCGCTACATAAGGTCGACTTAAGGCCTTAAATGACTGCATGGCGGTCAGACTGACGCCAGAATACTCATCGGCGGAAGTATATCATTAGAGACATGTGACCTGAAGAAGAGAGGTAGTGCCTTGATGGAAGCGGTGTTTGTGGCGCTGCTTATGCCTCCGGTGGCGAAGATGACACCACATGGTACCATGGTGGTTGCTGGAGATTCGATTATAATGCCAGGTATGCAGACACGCAGAACACTATAACCACCGACCTACTGCCGATATAAACGCGTCCAGGCAGTAGCAGTCTCACCTGGCGAGGAAAGACTGCTAGTCATTTTCTTACACAGTAGATGTATAAGTAATATCAGTGAGCACGCTTTTGTGAGTGGGGAAGGGGTGCAATATCTCTGAGTTTGAAACTTCCTGGCAGATTAAAACTGTGTGCCCGACCGAGACTCGAACTCGGGACCTTTGCCTTTCGCGGGCAAGTGCTCTAGCATCTGAGCTACCGAAGTACGACCCACGCCCGGTCCTCACAGCTTTACTTCTGCCAGTATCTCGTCTCCTACCTTCCAAACTTTACAGAAGCTCTCCTGCGAACCTTGCAGAACTAGCACTCCTGAAAGAAAGCATACTGCGGAGACATGGCTTAGCCACAGTCTGGGGATGTTTGCAGAATGATATTTTCACTCTGCAGCGGAGTGTGCGCTGATATAAAACTTCCTGACAGATTAAAACTGTGTGCCCGACCGAGACTCGAACTCGGGACCTTTGCCTTTCGCAGGCAAGTGCTCTACCAAGTTTGGAAGGTAGGAGACGAGATACTGCCAGAAGTAAAGCTGTGAGGACCGGGCGTGAGTCGTGCTTCGGTAGCTCAGATGGTAGAGCAATTGCCCGCGAAAGGCAAAGGTCCCGAGTTCGAGTCTCGGTCGGGCACACAGTTTTAATCTGCCAGGAAGTTTCATATCAGCGCACACTCCGCTGCAGAGTGAAATCTCATTCTGGAAACATCCCCAGGCTGTGACTAAGCCATGTCTCCGCAGTATCCTTTCTTTCAGGTTCGCAGGAGAGCTTCTGTAAAGTTTGGAAGGTAGGAGACGAAATACTGACAGAAGTAAAGCTGTGAGGACCGGGCGGGAGTCGTGCTTCGGTAGCTCAGATGGTAGAGCACTTGCCCGCGAAAGGCAAAGGTCCCGAGTTCGAGTCTCGGTCGGGCACACAGTTTTAATCTGCCAGGAAGTTTCATATCAGCGCACACTCCGCTGCAGAGTGAAAATCTCATTCTGGAAACATCCCCAGGCTATGGCTAAGCCATGTCTCCGCAGTATCCTTTCTTTCAGAAGTGCTTGTTCTGCAAGGTTCGCAGGAGAGCTTCTGTAAAGTTTAGAAGGTAGGAGACGAGATACTGGCAGAAGTAAAGCTGTGAGGACCGGGCGTGAGTCGTGCTTCGGTAGCTCAGTTGGTAGAGCACTTGCCCGCGAAAGGAAAAGGTCCCGAGTTCGAGTCTCGGTCGGGCACACAGTTTTAATCTGCCACGAAGTTTCATATCAGCGCACACTCCGCTGCAGAGTGAAAATCTCATTCTGGATCTCTGAGTTTGACCAAGGGCAGATTGTGATGGCCCAGAGGCGCGGCCGGAGCATTTCGGAAACTGTACGACTAGTAGGGTGTTCGACAAATGCTGTGATAAGTGTCTTCAACACGTGGTGAAACCAAGATGAAATCATGTCCAGACATCGTGTGGTTGGGTGTTGGGTGCTAACCCTCATTGTAGATGTCGGACGTCGTAGGCTGCGCATGTAGCTAAAACAGGAGAGGGGGTGAACCTGGCTGAACTCACATCCGACTTTAATGCTGGGTAGGGTACAAGTGTGGCTGAACAAACAATGCACCAAACACACCTAAAGATGGACCTCCGCAGCCAACGATTCATGCAGGACCAATGTTAACACCACGACATCGGCAACTACGAGTGAAATGGGCATGTGACCATCGACACTGGATGTCGGCGCCTGATACCTTCTGCATCATGCCATCTGTACACATATACAGATAAGCTAGCGGGGTCTCCATTATGTTCTGGGGAACATTCATGCGGGCATTAATTGGTCCAGTGGGTCTAATTAATGGCGCCATGATGGCCAAGAAGTATCGTACAGTGGTTGTAGGCCAGGTACACCATTTCATGAAGATCATGTTTTCCGACAGCAGTGGCATTTTTCAAGAAGATAATGGGCCATGCAACAAGGTCAGCAGTGTGATGGAGTGGTTCGAGGAACTTAGTGGAGAATTTCAGTTGATGTGCTGCCACACTCCCCACAGCTCGCCAGATCTGAACCTGACTGAACACATCTGGACTGTGGTTGAATGTCGTGTCAGAGCTCATAGCTCCCCTCCCCGGAATTTACGGGAATTAAGTAACTTATGGGTGAAGATGTGGTGCCAAATCTCTCCAGCGACCTACCTAGGCCTCATTATTTTCTTGCCACGACCTGTAGCCTCTGTTATCCGTGACAAAGGATGACATACCAGCTGCAAGAAAGGTGGTCATAAAGTTCTGGCTGATCAATATATATTACATTGAAGAGCCAAAGAAAGCGGTATAGGTATGCGTATTAAAATGCGGAGGTGTGTAAACAGGCAGAATACGGCCCTGTGGTCGGCAACGCAGTGTCTGACTCACTTGTTAGATCAGCTAATGCTGATGCTGCAGTCGGCGTACGAGTGATGAGACACAGCATCTCTGAGGTGGCGATGGGATTTTCCCGTACGACCATTTCACGAGTGTACAGTGAATATCAGGAATCCGGTAAAACATCAATCCTCCGACATCGCTGAGGCCGGAAAAGGGCCCTCCAGGAACGGGACCGGCGACGACTGAAGAGAATCGTACAACGTGACAGAAGTGCAACCAGCAGATTTCAATGCAGGGCCATCTTGTGTGTCAGCGTGCGAAGCATTCACCGAAACATCATCGATATGGGCTTTCGGAGCTGAATGCCCACTCGTTTACCTTGACGACTGCACTATACAAAGCCTTACACCTCGCCAGGGGCCATCAACACCGACATTGAACTGTTGATGACTGGAAACATGTTGCCTGGTCGGACGAGTCTCCTTTCACATTGTATCGAGTGGATGGACGTGTACGGGTATGGCGACAACCTACTCAATCCATGGCCCCTGCATGTTAGCAGGCGACTGTTCAAGCTGGTGGTTCTCGAGTGTATGGTGTCTGTGCATTTGGAATGATATGGGACCCCTGATACGTCTAGATACGACTCTGCTAGGTGACACATATGTGAGAATCCTGTCTGATCACCTGTATCCATTCGTGTTCATTGTGCATTCCAACTGACTTGGACAATTCCAGTACGGTGTTAGAATACCCTACAAGTCCAAAATTGCTACAGAGTGGCTCCTGGAATACCCTTCTGAGTTTAGGCACTTCCGTTTGCTACCAAACTCCTCAGACATGAACATGACTGAGTATATCTGGGACGCCTTGCAACGTGTGCTCAGGAAAGATCTCCATCCCCTCGTACTCTCACGGATTTAAGGACAGCCTTGCAGGATTCAAGGTGCCATTTCCCTCCAGCACCACTTCGAGTCCATGGATCGTCGCGTTGCGGCACGCGTACGTGCTCGTGGGGACCCTACACGATATTAGGAAGGTGTACCAGTTTCTTTGAGTCTTCAGTATATAATGGTGCAATGAATTGTTTTCATCCGAGTTCTAGAGGGGCTAGGTCTGCGGCAACCCGCAGTACGCAGCTGTGACGTTGGTGGGTGAGTCGTTACGGGACGCAGAACACTTATTAAAAGGGACTATGTCTCATTCGCAGTGAAGTAGTACGTTCTCAGGGGAAAATCTTCCATCAACTATTCTGTAAAGTGTAATATGAGAGCACTACTCATATTAATACTGACGTCTTTTTTAGAAAATCCATTTGCAGCAACTGAGGTATTTCAATAAATGCAGAGTGTCAAAATACCATGCTTCGGGTAACAATTTTTACTTAAATGACGGTGTTTTGAATATTATTCAATAAAATGTTGAGAAAGATGCATCTATGACTGACATAATACTTTGCATAGATAAAATCCAATTTATTTCGTATGTCTCTGGCCAAACGTAATTGTTTCACATGAATCACAATAACGTTCTGAATTAGTTTTATTTCGGCATTTTTTAGCGTTTATGTTTCTGTATGAATTTCGCGAGTCGACCCTTCTTTCAACACAGTTAAATAAATATAGTATAATCACGTTTTCAGTGCAAACAGAATCGGCAATTTGTGATGCCATCTGAACGGCGTTTACATGCTCTGCAGTACCCATAAATCTGATCGTCACCATAACTAAATTTGATACGTAAAATAGGTAGTAATTCTGATTTAAAATTTGTGTAATAGCATGGGAGTGACATCACAGCACAACACAACAAAACATGTCGACGGAATTAGCAAGTAGGTGCTCTGACACCTACAGATGTATTTTCGGGATGAGATTGTACTGATTTTGCTAGGGTGAAGATGGCAACGATGTTGCAGCGAGGTATTTCAGTTCATCTCAGCTGAGTTATTGTTTTTGTACTGAACTGTGATAAAGAAACGTCACCTTACTTCCTCATGCCAAAAAATGTTCATCGCAGTAGCATTCCAGAATAGTTATCAGCTGCTGGGATTTACCCATAATCCGCAACTTTTGAGTACTTTTCAACAGTAAACTCTGTAAAGTCTCTTTACCCGGCTCATCCATTCCACGTTAATTAACCATAGGCGAAACCCGTTAACGGAAGTCTTCGATACCGCTTCGCCAGCTGGCAACTACATCGTTACCTTCCAAAGTAACCTAGACCTCATGGCGTAAAAGTCATGTACATCTACATCTACAAAACAACTTTGCAGTTCACGCAGAGTGTTCATCGAACCACTTTCACACCATGTCTCTACTGTCCAGCCTCGAACAGCGCACACGAAAAACGAACAGTTAAATCTTTCTGTGCGAGCTACGATTTCTCTGTTTTTTATTACGATGATCATTTCTACCTATGTAGATTGGCACCAAAAGAATAGTCTTGTATTCGGAGAAGAAAGTTCGTGTTAGAAAACTACCTGAAAATCTCTCGCGGCAACGAAAAATGCCATTCTGTTGATGACAGGCGCCCCCAACTCACGTATCATATCCGTTACATTCTCTGATCTATTTTGTGACAACGTATAACGAGGTGAACTTCGTTGAACATTTTCAATGTCCTGCGTAGACCTGTCCGATGGGGCTGCCACGCTGCACAGCTGTACTCCAGTATAGGATGGGAAAGCGATGTGTAGGCGACCTCTTTAGTAGATTTTGTAAGTGGGCTGCCTCTGTGTTGGCAGCGCTGTGTAGCGCTTTGCATTGGATCTTTGGCTACACTTTCTTTGTAAGAGACTCTATGGCTGGTTGGACTCGTTGTTGGAAGATAATCGCCAGTAGCGTTGGGCCGTTGGAAGTTAGTCGCCAGAAGTGATGGAAGTACTGTTGAGCAGTTTGAGGTGAACAGCCAGCAGTGATGGATGTTAAATGTGAGAAGTTGGCATTGATGGAGGGTAGAGGTCTGAAGTGTCAGCGTAGGCTAATGATCTGGAAGTATCCGACTTGGAGGATTATATATCTTTGTATTGGATGTCAACGACGATTATATTCGTGTTTGAACTGGATGTCACATTATTAACGTAAAAAATACATTATTTGGTTTGCAACAAAATCTTTCCTTTGCGAACCACATAACAATTAGAGTGGATTTAGAAGTTAGAATCTCTCATTTAGCTGCCAGTATTCACGCTCGCTGTATTGCAGTAGTTCGCATAATGAAGGTTTTTGTGAGGTAAGTGCTTACTGAAATGTATAGGTTATTGTTAAGATTTCTTTTTACTCAGGGCCGTTCTTTTGAATTAATTATTTCAAGTCAGGTTGTAATTTTTTTTTTTTTTGAGAAGTCTTATTGCGTTGCGCTAGTATATTGTGGGTCAGTGTTGACATGATAAGAAAAAGTAGAGAGAAAGTAGGCTCAGTACGTTAAGTTTTACTCAGCTGTTTCAGAATCAAATAACGTAGAAGTTTCATCTTCTCAGTCATTCAGCAATTTAAGTACAGACTCACACATTTAAATAAAGAAGTTTCAATTTGTTGCATCCTCTAAGTGTTATGTCCATAAAATTCAGTCTTTGGTTCGCCCTACCCAGAACCTTATCTATTCGATCGCTCCAATATTAATTATTCGTAGTTGTAATCCCTAAGTATTTCGTTGAATTGACAGCCTTTAGATCTACGCAAGTTCTCGTGTAAACGCAATCAAACTGATTCCTTTTAGTACTCGTGCAGAAGACTTCACACTTTTCATTGTTTCGCAATTGGTTTTGATGTTTCGATCTCTTTCATAGACGGTATATGACGGCGTCATCTAAAAACTATCTAATAGGACTGCTCAAATAGTCTCCCAAGTCATTTATATAAATTAGGAACAGCAAATGGCCTTATCACTTTCTTGGAGGAGGCCACATATCACTTCTGTTTTCCTCAAGGACCACCTGTTATATACTACAAACAGGAAAATACGAATCCAGTCGCACAGCCGAGGCGATACACCATAGGCACGCATTTTGATTACAAGCCGTCCAGATTTGTGGTGACGCATCAAAATATTCTGATTAAAAGAAAGTCCTCTGCAAAAGAAAAAAATAAACTCGGTGAAAAGGTGAAAGGGTACTGGAAAAAAACTATAGTGGAGATAACGAGGAACTGAAGTTCTCGCGTTGTCCGGAGGTGGCGGAAAGCAAGGGAGAAGGGGGGGGGGGGGGGGAAGGGAGGGGGAAATTGAGTAGATGAAAATTTCCGAGTCTTTCGAATGTAATGTGAATACCTATAGAGCATATCAATCATATTAGTTGCCATCAAACTATGACACTGGCCCGCATTGCCTAGAGTCGTTGGTAAATCCTGTATAGTTGGAAGGTGGCCAGACTGTGGTCTTTCGTCGAACTCCTGTCCTGAGCGTGGGTGGAGCCGCAGGGAGATTCCTTTCCGCGGCTCTCGGGTCGCAAAACTTTTGACAGCCCGCATCCGCCCCGACTGCCAAACTGGCGCCACTCGAAGCGTCCATTAAAGTCTCCGGAGAGTTGAGGCCCGGTAGCTTTTTCTTTGTCCCAACTTTTAACTTCTGAGTGGAAATTTCAAACTATTTGGTGACGGTTGAGCGGGCAACCCGAGTGGGTAAAAGTGGGGATGATTATCTGCGAGGGAAGTCGAAAGAAAATAAGTTGCCTGAACTGTCTCAGCTGTGCTCGGTGCGTAGTTCTAGAATCATCCTACCTGCCTGATGGAGTCATAGCCCTATAATAGCTAGCGAAGTATAGATTGTGATTATAATTAAACTTCCTGTTAGTTATAGCGCTTCCATGAAAATCGAATAGTTGTAGGACAATGAAACTTTGTGGATAGATTTTGAACGACATGCCAGGGAAATAACGAATAAACCATTGAAAGTAACACAGTTTCATTTCCATGTGAGAGGACAATATACCGGGTGATCAAAGAGTCAGTATGAATTTTAAAACTTAATAAACCACGGAATACTGTAGATAGAGAAGTAAAAATTTACACACATGCTTGGAATAACATGGGGTTTTATTAGAGCCAAAAAAAAAGTATTGCTAGACGCGTGAAAGATCTCTTGAGCGCGTCGTTTGGTGATGATCGCGTGCTCAGCCGCCACTTTCGTCATGCTTGGCCTTCCAGGTCCCCAGACATCAGTCCGTGCGATTATTGGCTTTGGGGTTACCTGAAGTCGCAAGTGTATCGTGATCGACCGACATCTCTATGGACGCTGAAAGACAACATCCGACGCCAATGCCTCACCATAACTCCGGACATGCTTTACAGTGCTGTTCACAACATTATTCCTCGACTACAGCTATTGTTGAGGAATGATGGTGGACGTATTGAGTATTTCCTGTAAAGAACATCATCTTTGCTTTGTCTTACTTTTTTATGCTAATTATTGCTATTCTGATCAGATGAAGCGCCATTTTGAACGTTTGTATTTTTTTGGGTCTAATAAAACCCCATGCCATACCAAGCATGTGTGCCAATTTGTATCTCTCTATCTACATTATTCCGTGATTTATTCAGTTTTCAAATTTATACTGACTTTTTGATCACCCAGTATGTTAATTGTGTACCCTGTATACATTCCAGAATTACAAACGTTGCTCAGTGTGAAGACCATCTGCTTTCACGACCGCCTGGAACCGCTCTAGAGATACCATTTCAGAACTGTTCGCAGCGCTTTTCGAAGGTGGCCCACGGAATGTTCAGCTGTCGTGACACAGCTCATGCACTGCTCGAAAGTCGCACAGTGTGTCCAGCATTCCCAGCCATGGCAACAGTAGGTTCTTCAACAATTGGTGGAGCAGTTGGCCGACGACTTCCCCCAGAATCAGTTCCTAAATCGCCAGTTAATTCGAGCTTTCTAATCGTGTTCTTCAACCTCGTTGTGGAAAGTGGACCTCTCCCTATTCCTTTAATGCCCAGATACTTGTGAACAGCGGCCACACTATTGCTGTTGTTCAGATAAAACAGCTCTAACAGTAAAGACCAGTTCACCTCGTCTAGACCCGTGTTGACTGCCTGCAAGTTTAATGCACACCGATGCTCGTTTTTCAAACCTACGTTGCCGTACCATTACTGGTTGCTAAGGGCAAGTTACGACAATAGCACTATTAACAACGGGAATCCCGCAGCAAACAGACAGAACATCATTCGTAAATGTTTCTTACCCATATTGTAAACAATTTTCGATCTAAATTGGGTCACATAGTGAAAGTTTAATTATTAACCACCCTCTACATCAGAGCACAATCGTCGTGCCTCCAATACTAAAGAATGAATGCATGAGTGGCATAAAAGTAGATTCTTAGGTGTTGCGAAACTTAAGAAAGGCAAGTCTTCCGGTCCAGATGGTATACCAGTCAGGTTCCTTTCAGAGTATGCAAAAACAATAGTGCCATTCTTAACAATCATATACAACCGCTCACTTGACGAAAGATCTGTTCGTAAAGACTGGAAAGTAGCACAGGTCACACCAATATTTAAGAAAGGAAATAGGAGTAGCCCATTGAATTACAGACCCATATCACTGACCTCAATTTGCAGTAGGGTTTTGGAGCATATACTGTACTCGAACAGCCGGCCGGGGTGGCCGAGCGGTTCTAGGCGCTACAGTCTGGAACCGCGTGAACGCTACGGTCGCAGGTTCGAATCATGCTTCGGGCATGGATGTGTGTGATGGCCTTAGGTTAGTTAGGTTTAAGTAGTTCTAAGTTCTAGGGGACTGATGACCTCAGATGTTAAGTCCCATAGTGCTTAGAGCCATTTGAACCAACTTGTAGAAATGTAACAGGGGCTGAGTGAGCCATTAGTGCTAACGCCGGATATTCAGGGTGGTCGGAAAAAGTCCGAGAAGCTTGTGAGGATGTTGCAGGGTAGGTTGTTCTGAGAAATAACAGTTATGGAAAAAATTCGACACGTCATGTCATTTCCGAATTAATTAACACTGAAGTTAACCAATCAGGCACTTGCGGGCATAGATTCAAGCAGATCGCAAAGACAGTGTTGCCAAGCGTGTTCTCCGTTTGGTTTCGTAAAACCGAAGAAATGGCCAATCGAAAATTGTACGTGAAATGGTAGTAGGGACCTAACCCTAGCCAACGACTGAGTTATCTTATTAGGTATTATCTACGATATGAGGACACTAATTATATCTGGCTAGCTGCTTGAATTCGCTCGCGATATGCCCTGATTGGCTAACTTTAACTCGGAAATGTTGCAGTGTATCGAATTTTTTTTCTTAACAATTATTTCCCAGCGCAGTCTACCCTACAACACCATTAGAACCTTTCGAGACTGTTTCTGACCACTCTGTGTACGTTTCGAAGTTTTCTTAGTAAATCATGCTGTGAAACACCTGCTATACTTGGATAATAAGTATAGAAGTCCATCTGTCTTCCACTAATTGCCTGAAAGAAGAACAAGTGCAATGACTAGGAAATATACGGAAACTGCATCGGGGATGTGGAATTTAGAGCAACAGATGCTATGATGGCCTGAAAGAGGCATGGCGAAAGAGATTTATTTTGACGACGTACCATCAGCTGCAATGAAATCAGCTGTGAAAATGGACCTCCACACGAGTACCGAAAAATTTATACCTAAATGTGTGTTGGATTACAGTGCGTCTGCGGGATCAGTGGACAAAATGCTACTTAGGTCGTGGGATTGTGTTCGCGAAATACTGACATGGTACAAAAATGTCTTCTTTCACTCCGTAGATATGTGCGTGCTGATCTGCGACGTTATTTTTTTAAGGTTCACACCATCAAGAACACTTCATTCACTGAGTTTCATCTGAGCCTGCTTCGTGAGATTCTAGAGACAAAGGAATTCATTGGCAGGTCGTCGGTCAGAGGAGGAAAATACACTTCGTCTAAGGGTAAAGCTGTTTACAAGCACTGTCGAATCATCAGTAAAACAACAATCAGATGCATCGTAAGCAGCAGCGGCGAAAATGAAAGAAATCGCGTTACTGCCGTAAACAAAGTGATGCCAATTGTGCGTTTGTGCCTTGCTTGGAAATATATGACACAAAAGAACTTTCTGAAATTGGGTTCTTTCTATCATCATCATCATTTAAGACTGATTATGCCTTTCAGCGTTCAGTCTGGAGCATAGCCCCCCTTATACAGTTCCTCCATGATCCCCTATTCAGTGCTAACATTGGTGCCTCTTCTGATGTTAAACCTATTACTTCAAAATCATTCTTAACCGAATCAAGGTACCTTCTCCTCGGTCTGCCCCGACTCCTCCTACCCTCTACTGCTGAATCCATGAGTCTCTTGGGTAACCTTGCTTCTCCCATGCGTGTAACATGACCCCACCATCTAAGCCTGTTCGCCCTGACTGCTACATCTATACAGTTCATTCCCAGTTTTTCTTTGATTTCCTCATTGTGGACATCCTCCTGCCATTGTTCCCATCTACTAGTACCTGCAATCATCCTAGCTACTTTCATATCCGTAACCTCAACCTTGTTGATAAGGTAACCTGAATCCACCCAGCTTTCGCTCCCATACAACAAAGTTGGTCGAAAGATTGAACGGTGCACAGATAACTTAGTCTTGGTACTGACTTCCTTCTTGCAGAAGAGAGTAGATCGTAGCTGAGCACTCACTGTATTAGCTTTGCTACACCTCGCTTCCAGTTCTTTCACTATGTTGCCATCCTGTGAGAATATGCATCCTAAGTACTTGAAACTGTCCACCTGTTCTAACTTTGTTCCTCCTATTTGGCACTCAATCCGTTTATATTTCTTTCCAACTGACATTACTTTCGTTTTGGAGATGCTAATTTTCATACCATAGTCCTTACATTTCTGATCTAGCTCTGAAATATTACTTTGCAAACTTTCAATCGAATCTGCCATCACAACTAAGTCATCCGCATATGCAAGACTGCTTATTTTGTGTTCACATATCTTAATCTCACCCAGCCAGTCTATTGTTTTCAACATATGATCCATAAATAGTATGAACAACAGTGGAGAGAGGTTGCAGCCTTGTCTTACCCCTGAAACTACTCTGAACCATGAACTCAATTTACCATCAACTCTAACTGCTGCCTGACTATCCATGTAAAGACCTTTAATTGCTTGCAAAAGTTTGCCTCCTATTCCATAATCTTGTAGAACAGACAATAACTTCCTCCTAGGAACCCGGTCATATGCCTTTTCTAGATCTATAAAGCATAGATACAATTCCCTGTTCCACTCATAACACTTCTCCATTATTTGCCGTAAGCTAATGATCTGGTCCTGACAACCTCTAAGAGGCCTAAACCCACACTGATTTTCATCCAATTGGTCCTCAACTAATACTCGCATTTTCCTTTCAACAATACCTGAGAAGATTTTACCCACAACGCTGATTAAAGAGATACCTCTATAGTTGTTACAATCTTTTCTGTTTCCATGTTTAAAGATTGGTGTGATTACTGCTTTTGTCCAGTCTGATGGAACCTGTCCCGACTCCCAGGTCATTTCAATTATCCTGTGTAGCCATTTAAGACCTGACATTCCACGGTATTTGATGAGTTCCGACTTAATTTCATCCACCCCAGCCGTTTTAATGCACTGCAATCTATTGACCATTTTTTCCACTTCCTCAAATGTGATCCTATTTCCATCATCATTCCTATCCCATTCTACCTCGAAATCTGAAACATTACTGATCGCATTTTCACCTACATTGAGCAACTCTTCAAAATATTCCCTCCATCTGCCCAAGGCATCCACAGGATTCACCAGCAGTTTTCCTGACCTGTCCAAAATACTTGTCATTTCCTTCTTACCTCCCTTTCGAAGACTGCTAATTACACTCCAGAATGGTTTTCCAGCAGCTTGACCCATAGTCTCCAACCTGTTTCCAAAGTCTTCCCACGATTTCTTCTTGGATGCTGCAATTATCTGTTTGGCTTTCTTTCTTTCATCAACGTAACTTTCTCTGTCTACCTGGGTACTGGTTTGTAGCCATTTTTGGTACGTCTTCTTTTTCCTTTTACAGGCTGCCTTGACTGTATCATTCCACCAAGCTGTTTGCTTCATCCTACTTTTACACACTACTGTTCCAAGACATTCTTTAGCCACTTCTAGTATTGTGTCCCTGTACCTTGTCCATTCCTTTTCCAATGACTGTAATTGACTACATTCAACTAACTGGTACCTTTCTGATATCGCTGTTATGTACTTGTGCCTAATTTCCTTATCCTGAAGTTTCTCCACTCTTATCCTCCTACAAATGGACCTGACCTCCTGCACTTTTGGCCTCACAATCCCAATTTCACTGCAGATTAAATAATGATCAGTGTCATCAAAGAATCCCCTGAATACACGTGTGTCCCTCACAGCCTTCCTGAATTCCTGACCTGTTATTATATAGTCAATGACAGATCTGGTTCCCCTGCCTTCCCAAGTATACTGGTGAATGTTCTTATGTTTAAAAAAGGAGTTTGTGATTACTAAGCCCATACTGGCACAGAAATCCAAGAGTTGTTTCCCGTTCCTGTTGGCCTCCATATCCTCTCCAAATTTACCCATAACCTTTTCATACCCTTGTGTTCGATTTCCAATCCTGGCGTTAAAATCACCCATGAGCAGAACACTGTCCTTGTCCTTTACTCTAACAACTACATCACTGAGTGCCTCATAAAAACTATCTATATTATCTTGATCTGTCCCTTCACAATGCGAATATACTGACACAATCCTAATTTTCTTGCTAGACATTGTCAAATCTATCCACATCAGTCGTTCGTTTACATACCTTATTGCAACTACGCTGGGTTCCATTTCTTTCCTGATGTAAAGCCCTACACCCCATTGTGCTATTCCTGCTTTGACTCCTGACAGGTAGACCTTGTATTCTCCCACTTCCTCTCCTTTCTCATCCCTTACCCGAATGTCACTAATAGCTAAAACGTCCAACCCCACCTCACTTGCAGCCTCTGCCAGCTCTACCTTCTTCCCAGAGTAGCCCCCATTGATATTAATAGCTCCCCATCTCATTGCCATTTGTTTGCCAAGTCGTATCTTTGGAGTCCCTGGTTTGTCAGTAAGAGGTGGGACTCTGTCACCTCCAAAGGTCCGAGGCATTTTGCTCTGATTGTCGCCAGCATCATATTTGGGTTGTTTCTAATGTTCGAAAAATTTCCTTGTTTTGTATATTGAGCAACGAAAAAATCCAATTGTAAACAACGTCTGAAAAATACTAACGTTTCGACAACCTCTGTTTGAATAGTCATTTTGTGTAAATTTTGACTATCACAATCAGAAAACTGCTAAAATATTTATTACTCCTCACGTAGTCTCGGTATTGTGCTAACATATGGCAGACTTAAGAACTTTGAAACGTAGTATACCATATGTCTATAATTTTAAAACAGTATCCAGTATTTTAAAATAACGGACGTGCGGTGACAACCATTTTAAACGTTTCAGTTGTGCCAGTTTCGACCAGCCAGCCGAGTGGCGACGCATAATGATGAAGGCTTCAAACTCCTTTAGGTGTTGACAACGCTGTCTCACACGAGTGCGAGGCATCTCCGCATCCAAAGCCAAATTTGATTCCATAAGGAACCTCTGTACACAGTAACCGTAGACTATAAGGAAGAACAGGAACACAGCAGTCAGTTGCCATCCCGTTAGTTTTTATTGTTCTTGGATATCCAGATTCAATCTGTAAATAGCCATCTTCAGTCTATTTAAGTGCGTTTTAGACCAACAAACTCGAGGCAGTACATACCACCTTACTAGTGTACAGGCAGGTCATATGGTGATATATGCTGACGCAAGTTTTTGGTTTGAAATTCACTGAATTGCACTAAAGATGGCTATTTATAGCTGAAATCTTGACCAATAATAACAAGAACTAGTGAAATTGCGACTGACTGCTGTTTACCCATCCTTATTTCCGTGCCCTTCCCAGTGACTGTTGCTGACCTCTCCTATGTATACGACGAGGCTAGTTATCAATACAAAACACCAACAACATTAATGTAACGTGGTGGACGTTCTGCCTCTCAGAGAGCACTGTAGTTATAGTCACTTTCTTACACATATTTACTATTAAAAACAGTCTTGATCACGATTTATTTATTAAGGTGACCGATTTCGACCACTACTGTGGTCATCTTCAGACCATTGAGTAGGACCCTCTTTCTGCTGGAGTAGTGATTCTCCAGCAGAAACAGGTTCCTACTCAGTGGTCTGTAGATGACCGCAGTAGTGGTTGAAACCGGTCACCTTAATAAATAAATCGTGATCAAGACCGTTTTTATTAGAAAATATTTGTAACACATTGATCAATGTCACTCCCATAATGTGTTCAAAAGCTATTACTTTCTTACACGCCTACGTTGTGTAAGCGTACGATGATGTTACAGTGACATGCGACCATGTCTTCTGGGTGTTTTACATTCTTTGTCACGCGGTGAATCTTTCCCACCTTATGTACACCAAGTATGTGGTGAACCATCTAGATGAGTTCAGCCTGTAAAGCAAAACGGACAGAAACAGATAATTCGAATCCACTACCGTTTTTCTAAGTATGACACACTTTGTCTTAAGTTCCATTAATTTACATTAATACCACTGTGTTCTTGTTTCGTGGTAGCAGCGTGAATTGTGCGTCAAGCCGGGGACCTAGAAACGACGTAGCGGCTTCGTCCCACAGTAGCCCTCAGTGTTTCACAACTCCACTACAGGCCACAGCAGTCCACCCACCCCACCGCTGCCCCACGCCGAACCCAGGGTTATTGTTCGGTTCGGCCCCTATTCGACACCGCCGGGAACGTCTCCCACCAGACGAGTGTAGTATGCTCCCTTTCCTCTCTCTTTTTCTTAAACGGCTAATCACTGGATAACAGTTCACCACAGAGCTTTGAATAAAACAAATTCACATTCATTTAGTATTATATTTGTCCATCTCACCACAGACCCACAATTTTTCCTCATTATACAAACGTATTTTTTTTTAATTTCAGATTCAGCTGGGCCATGTCATTGGCAAAGACCCATAAAATAAATACATTAATTAAATTTAGCAAGGGAAATATTAAACGCACCCTAACTCGAATTTTGTTCGGTGAAAGAACAATTTATTTTCCAAGTTTAATTTAATTATCAAGTTAATGAAAGTGCGATCGGTTTGTGAAATATTGTAATTTTAATAGGCGAAAGTTCGAATTGATGTGTACAGCCACTGCACAAACAGATCTATGTGTTTCTCCGTTACATTTACTCCTACGTACAACAGTGGCAGTTAAAGAAAGCTAAGGTTCTGGATTCTGTCCTATAAAGTGTCATTAGAGATGGAGAAGGCGACAGAATTGATAAGGATAGGCCCTGTAGTTTTCGGGAGAAGCAGTCAGACAGTCGCTATAATCGAGAAAAGGAAACCAAAGAGTATCTTCCTTTCGTTGACCCGACGCGGAATTTGATACCCATTGGTTCTGAATACCAGTTGAGTTGTGGTAGCACACTTCATCTGCCGATAACTTCCGCTGACAGGTGAAGTTCTGAGACGATGATGCAGCTCCATGTTAACTCGGAAGCATTTAACTCGATCCTGCGTATAGGCGAGAATAAAGAAGTCAGATTGAACATGGATTAATCAAAACTAGTCATGAGGATGCAGATGAACATAACAGTGGAAGGAGTAAAAATTTTCTTCATTAAGTGAAACACATACTGTATTTAAGATTTATCGGCAAACATGGTAACTAATACTAATCATAGAGATCGGGAAAAAAGGGCACTAGTGCTCAGTGAAGTTAGCAATGGTAGACAAGTGAGAAAAGTATCGCATGATCAGCTTAGCAGCTTATGCATCCAAGAGGCTGACAGGAATAATCCTACAGAGGAATGGGAAAGGAAATTGAGGATGAGTTAGATGACGATCAGTTTCTCTTTAGGGGAAGTACTGGTACCAGAGTGCGAATCTCACGTTGCGCCTGAAAAAGGAAACAACGTTGAACAAAAGTCGTGTTCGAAATTCTGAGGAAAATAAAAGCTCCAGGGAAAAACGAGTAATACTGGTATATGAGGTGTATTCTGAAATTAAGGTGCGGTCGATCACGAAATGGAAACCATAGTGAAAATCGAAGCTGTTTTATTTGCAACAGTTAGCTACATGTTCCAGTTACTTCTCTACAGAGTCGCCGCTCCATCTTCGACATCTGTCGTAGCGTCGACTATTTTCTACGCTGGGCTGTAGGTCGTTGTCTGTGCAAAATTGTCGTCCTATCAGGCAGCAGTTCATCTTAGCAGAGACGAGGATCACAGTGAGCCACGTCCGAGCTGTATGCTAGGTGATCAAACACTTCCCATCCAAAACGCTATGGGCGCGCCCCATTAATCCTCCAGTACGCGGCCGATAATTGTCATGAAGAAGAAAATGCATACCCCATTTACTGTCACGTTCTCCCAGATATACGAAATGTTATGTAGCTACGGCAGGTACGGTATGTGGGGTTGCTTGAAATCAGGCGAAACCTCGAAGCGGGAACTCATTCATAGCGGGATGCACCATTGTTCTAGCCATCTTTACGTGCTCACTGTTTGTTCACAACTGAAAACAGCAACGTGATGCAATCGACGGGCATTCTAGAGACACGACCTAACACATCATTTCGCAATTATAGGACCTTA
This sequence comes from Schistocerca serialis cubense, assembly GCF_023864345.2. Lineage (NCBI taxonomy): Eukaryota > Metazoa > Arthropoda > Insecta > Orthoptera > Acrididae > Schistocerca > Schistocerca serialis. The sequence continues at coordinate 214,049,202 of NC_064647.1, read as the reverse complement.
GTTTCTGAATAGCCCTCGTACGTTATGTACAAGAACCAAGAGGTAACAACAAAATCGAAAGACTAAATATAAAGTACTCGGATTAAAAGGGGTGTTACGACTGTATTGCAGTCTTCCTCACCTACTGTTCAATCTAATATGTAATGAATGAAATAAAAGAAAGTCTGCTGCTATGGTCGCAGGTTTGAATCCTGCCTCGGGCATGGATGTGTGTGATGTCCTTAAATTAGTTAGGTTTAAGTTGTTCAAAGTCTAGGGGACTGATGACCTCGGATGTTCAGTCCCATAGTGCTTAGAGCCATTTGAACCCTATAAGTTGTTGGTTCTAACAACCAACCGCCTCCCAAGGAGGTATCCCTGCCCCCTCAAGTCCTTCTTCAATTAGAGTAGCCTCTCCAATGGCCGCCACCATCTTGGTGACCACGAATAATGCTACTTTTGGCATTCATCTTTCTCTCATATGATGCAGATTGTCTTTCCACTAGTTTACGTTGTTATATTAGGTTATATATTTGCAACTCTTCTCTAACCTTTTCATCTCTAAATCGAACTCATTTGAAACACCCTTTAACAGAAATTAGAAATTTAAGTTCCCTACTTCCATTTTATGTGATGGAATGGGACTGCGGATGATCGAACACATGAGGAAATAAGATACCAACTCAACTTAACTTAATAATATTATTTTGCTACCAGTTTTGTTGCGTTGTTCCCATCATCATCCGGCTCCTACACTCGGATGTAGGTAAATCGTCTAGTCGTTTGTGTTATTGTAGGAGCACTACATCCAACTGACCAACGTAGACTTCTAAAACTTCTCGGTAGACATTCACCCTTCACACTTGTAACGTTAGAGGTGTTGTATCAGCCCTACATATTTGATGGAAAGACTATAAAACGCCTTGCGTACATATAAAGGTTTCACATCACTTTGTACACCCCATAGAGATCTATATGTATAAGGGTTGTACAAAGAAATATGAACGCTTTATATGTACACGGGGCGTTTCACCGTCTTCACCTCAAATTTCTAAGAATCATCGCTTCTTGCAGACTACAAATGTGTACTACCTGAAGTGTGCCTTGGCGAGTAAGCTGAGGCAAAGATATATTCTGAAGTATCCTTTAGCCGAGTAGCGTGTGTGACCTGAGGTAGATAGTATGCAACAACAAGTATTTATGGCTCTGGGCACTATGGGACTTAACATCTGTGGTCATCAGTCCCCTAGAACTTAGAACTACTTAAAACTAACTAACCTAAGGACATCATACACATCCATGCCCGAGACAGGATTCGAACCTGCGACCGTAGCAGTCGCGCGGTTCCGGACTGCGCGCCTAGAACCGCTAGACCACAACAACAAGTATTTATAAACATGACTAAACTATGTACAGCTCCTGAGAACCAAGGTACACACAACCCGGTAACAGAAATATCGATTATCGACAGTGTTCAAAAATGGCTCTGAGCACTATGGGACTCAACTGCTGTGGTCATAAGTCCCCTAGAACTTAGAACTACTTAAACCTAACTAACCTAAGGACATCACAAACATCCATGCCCGAGGCAGGATACGAACCTGCGACCGTAGCGGTCGCGCGGTTCCAGACTGTAGCGCCTTTAACCGCTCGGCCACTCCGGCCGGCTATCGACAGTGTCTAACAGGTGAAGACTAGGACAAATCCCATATACACCTTAACTCCCATGAGGCTGCAAGCTCGTAAACAGTCCACTAATGAGCAGCAGGATGGCGTTACGACAGAGTCCCATAAAGTGCTCGGCTTGTGAGCAGCCACGTGCAGATCCTGCAGGGTGCTGTCCTTGGGAGCAGGTGTTGGAAATGCAGCATCACGTTGGGCTCATGATGACAGCGAGACAACACCTTGGTGGACAGTGGCAGTAGCAGTCATTGGATCTGTATCGGAAACTCATAGCGGCTATTGGTTGGTTGGAGCCCAAAACTTAACACCTACCTTGTTATTGAAAGATGTCCCAAGTAGACGTCCATGTACATGCACATGGACATGTGATTGCGTATACGTGAGTAGGTGCCTGTGACTGCAGTACAGCCTTGACTCTCCTACTGACAAACTTCCTCCTGGTACTTGATGATGAAGATGATGATGATGATGATGATGATGATGATGATGATGTTTGGTTTGTGGGGAGCTCAACTGCCCAATCATCAGCGCCCATAGAAATTCCCAGTCCAATTTTTTCACAATCCAAACTAGCCACTGTCACGAATGGTGGTGATGATGATAATGATGATGATGATGATGATGATGAAATGATGGGGACAACACAGACACCCAGTACACATGCAGAGAAAATCCCCAAGCCTGCCGGGAATCGAATCTGGAACCCTGTGATCTACAGGCAGCAATGCTAGCCACTAGACCACGAGCTGCAGATCCTAGTACTTGAATAACTAACAAAACCTGTGGCTGCATTTGAATGTAACGTCGTTCATTCTTTTTTGTCACAAGCTACCTGTTTCCACACCACATGGTGTCATCTTCAGGCCCCCATCTAACCTGCCGTCCACAAACTAGCCACTGTCACGAATGGTGATGATGATGATAATGATGATGATGATGATGATGAAATGATGAGGACAACACAGACACCCAGTACACATGCAGAGAAAATCCCCAAGCCTGGCGGTAATCGAATCTGGAACCCTGTGATCCACAGGCAGCAATGCTAGCCACTAGACCACGAGCTGCAGATCCTAGTACTTCAATAACTAATAAAACCTGTGGCTGCATTTGAATGTAACGTCGTTCATTCTTTTTTGTCGCAAGCTACCAGTTTCCACACCGCATGGTGTCATCTTCAGGCCCCCATCTAACCTGCCGTCCACAACCGTTTTCGTGTCTAGTGAACACAATCGTATCCAGCAGGCCAAAATTATCTGGATTCCGTTACTTCCACGGCAGCTAAATCAAACTGAGGCTGTGTGTATGTATTCTCTTCATATGTTGTACTAGCCAAGGTCCCATTCCATCACACAAAATGGAAGTAGTTGTTGTCTGACCATGCTGAGCTTCTTATGGCCATGGAAGGCGCGGAGTCCGTTTATTTTTGACCATCTGCGTTCGGTTCTGTTCCTTGTACATGTTAACGGTTGTGGACAGTAGGTTGCGTTCGGGGCCTGAAGATGACACCATGTGGTGTCAAAACTGGTAGCATGTGATATAAAGCATAAATGACGCTACATTCAAACACAGCCGATGGTTTTCTTATCTTTATTCAATTACTAAGTGTCCGGCTGCAACCTCATTTGATGAATTACCAGAAATTCCTCCTTGGTGATGGCAGAGGCCGTACCTGACCCACGAAATATACCCACACGTGTGGTGGCCGCATTACACGGGGGCACAGCCCTGTGTACGCCACCCATTGCAATAGGCTTGCCAAATTAAGTTCACTTCAAAATGCATGCACATGAAAGTTTGACATTTTATATTTACATGTTGCTCCTTCCGGCAGCTAATGTGCTTGCTTTCGAAGTCTACGAGGAGAAACTGTTTCCATGACCAGAATTTAAATTGCGTGCAGCTGAAAGAGCTACAAGTGCGGGGGGACTGTGATTGGAAATAAGAAAAAACAGCAGTGCTTATGCGGGTATGGAGATTTTGAGCATGCGTCGTAAGTGAATTACGTTTGCAAAAGCGGCAACCGCTGTGATTTACTTCTAAATATGAGAGCAGGGGAGGGGGGGCGGGGGATGAGGGGGTGAGAAAGTGGCGAGAAGGAGACTGAAAGAAAACTTTTGACACTTCCGTCCAGCCTTTTCGGGTCCCGCATGCATATTTCATCGCCCACGGCGAAATACAGAGACGGTCCCCAGCCGCCACTGTGTGAGTGTGTAGCTTTTTATCTGCTGGCCTCGGGCCACGGTGGCGAGGTGTGCCAACTGCTCGCGGCCCTATGCTGATGAGTCAATTAATATACACGGCGAGCTCTTAGGCTGCGAGACAGCGCAGTGGCGGCGGCGGCGGCAGCGGCGGCGGCCGCGTTTATCGCCGACGGACGGCGACCTGCGACTCCATGTCTGCTACTCCCAATGCCCCGCAAAGTGCGCGCAAGTTCTGAGTGGCTACATCCGGCGGACGGTCGGTCGGCGGTCAGCGGCCAACTGCGTTTTGCATTGCAGATGCGGCAAGTCTGCCCACACAGCTGCAATGGCGGGCAGAACTTCCCAGCGCAGCAGGCAAGTCTCAGGATGATGAGCGTAATCAGTGAGGCTCTACTGCGTCCGTGATTGCGTGGTACTGTGTTCGACTTGAAGCATCACGCAGTTTTATACATTCTTTTAAGGTTTCCTTACCTCAATCGGTAACAATGGAACCCTTTGTTGTTCATCCACGGGATTGTCCATCCCACTGTTAAGACGACATTTCTCAGGCCCGGGTAAAGGTACAACGGTCAAACTAATGTCACACACTAAGGTCTACAGTCCTTTGGACATACAGAAAATTTAAGCTTCCTAGTTAATATAATGAAAAGATACTGCCATTTTTTTACACTCACAAACTCACTCGTCAAAGTCTATTGGGTATTTCTCGCTGACCTATGATATGAAATTAGGCAAGGAGCAAAAAATGGTTCAAATGGCTCTGAGCACTATGGGACTTAACTTCTGAGGTCATCAGTCCCCTAGAACTTAGAACTAGTTAAACCTAACTAACCTAAGGACACCACACACATCCAAGCCCGAGGCAGGATTCGAACCTGCGACCGTAGTGGTCGCGCGGTTCCAGACTGTAGCGCCTAGAACCGCTCGGCCACCCCGGCCGGCGGTAAGGAGCAAGTTTTCACACTGCAAGTAAAGGAAATGATCCGAAAATTATTAATTTGTACACTACTGGCCATTAAAATTGCTACATCATGAAGATGACGTGCTACAGACGCGAAATTTAACCAACAGGAAGAAGATGCTGTGATATGCAAATGATTAGCTTTTCAGATCATTCACACAAGGTTGGCACCGGTGGCAACAACTACAACGTGCTGACATGAGGAAAGTTTCCAGGCGATTTCTCATACACAAACAGCAGTTGACCGGTGTTGCCTGGTGAAACGTTGTTGTGATGCCTCGTGTAAGGAGAAGAAATGCGTACCATCACGTTTTCGACTTTGATAAAGGTCGGATTGTAGCCTATCGCGACTGCGGTTTATCGTATCGCGACATTGCTGCTTGCGTTGGTCGAGATCCAATGACTGTTAGCAGAATATGGAATCGGTGGGTTCAGGAAGGTAATACTGAACGGCCTCGTACCACTAGCAGTCGAGATGACAGCCATCTTATGCGCATGGCTGTAACGGTTCGTGCAGCCACGTCTCGATCCCTGAGTCAACAGATGGAGACGTCTGCAAGACAACAACCATCTGCACGAACAGTTTGACGACGTTTGCAGCAGCATGGACTATCAGCTCTGAGACCATGGCTGCGGTTACCCTTGACGCTGCATCACAGACAGCAGCGCCCGCGATGGTGTACTCAGCGACGAACCTGGGTGCATTAATGGCAAAACGTCATTATTTCGGATGAATCCAGGTTCCGTTTACAGCATGATGATGGTCGCATCCGTGTTTGGCGACATCGTGGTGAACGCACATTGGAAGCGTGTATTCGTCATCGCCATACTGACGTATCACACAGCGCGATGGCATGGGGTGCCATTGGTTACTCGTCTCGGTCACCTCTTGTTCACATAGACGTCACTTTGAACAGTGGACGTTACATTTCAGATGTGTTACGACCCGTGGCTCTACCCTTCATTCGATCCCTGCGAAACTCTACATTTCAGCAGGATAATGCCCGACCGCATGTTGCAGGTCTTGTACGGGCCTTTCTGGATACAGAAAATGTTCGATTGCTGCCCTGGTCAGCACATTCTCCAGATCTGTCACCAATTCAAAACGTCTGGTCAATGGTGGCCGAGCAACTGGCTCGTCACAATACGCGTCACTACTCTTGATGAAGCTGCATGGGCAGCTGTACCTATACACGCCATCCAAGCTGTGTTTGACTCAATGCCCAGGCGTATCAAGGCCGTTAATACGGCCAGATATGGTTGTTCTGGGTACTGATTTCTCAGGATCTATGCACCCAAATTGAGTGAAAGTGTAATCACATGTCAGTTCTAGTATAATATATTTGTCCAATGAATGGCCCTTTATCATCTGCATTTCTTCTTGGAGTAGCAATTTTAATGGCCAGTAGTGCACAATGAAAAGATACTTCCATTTTTTCACATCCACACTCTCACTCGTCAAAGTCTACGAGGTATTTCTCGCTGACTGAGGACCATGAAATTATGCAAGGGGCAAGTTTTCACAGTTTAAGTAAAGGAAATAATCCGAAAATTGTTAGTTTGTAATGACATCACATTAAAAACGAGGGATACCACAGATGTCATTAACTATCGGCCAGTATCCTTGCTTATAGCATTTTCTAAAATCTTCGAGAAGGTAATGTATTCAAGAGTGGATAGCCATCTCAACAGAAATGGGATACTTAGCAAATCACAGTTCGGATTTCTAAAATGCTGTTCCACTGAGACAGCAATATACAATTTCACTGTCTACATAATAGTGTCTTTAAAAAGTAAAATGTCACCAATAGCAATTTTCTCTGACTTGTCCAAAGCATTTGCTTGTGTGAACCATGACATTATGTTAAAGAAATTACAGTTCTATAGCATAAATGGAATATCATGTGAGTGGTTTAAGTCATACCTACAGAACAGGAAGCAAGAAGTTTCCTTATATGGGTCAAGTGATTTAAATAAGTTTACCACATCGTCTAACTGGGATGAAATTACGTTAGGTGTTCCACAGGGTTAAATCATGGGTCCGCTTCTGTTCTTGATATATGTGAACGACCTCCCTTCCTATCTGATACAGGAAGCTGAACTGACACTGTTTGTTGATGATACAAGCATCATTATTAATCCAGTAAAAGAAACTCTAATGGAAAATGACACAAATAACGTCTTTGGAAAAGTCATTAATTGGTTTTCTGCAAATGGGCTCTAAACTTTGAAAAAATACAGTACATACAATTTTCTGCTGCAAAAAGTACAGTTCCTTCAATAAATATAACATATCAACAGAAGTCAGTAGACAGGGTAGAGCATACTAAGTTTTTGGGTGTACATATAGATGAGAATCTCAGTTGGAAAATTCACATTTTGGATCGTCTAACGTGACTAGGTTCAGCAATCAGAATAATTGCTAATTTTGATGATACAGAAATTAGTGAGCTAACATACTTTGAATACTTTCACTCTCTGATGTCATACGAAATAATATTTTTGGGTAACTCAACATTTAGACAAAAAGTATTCAGTGCTCAAAAGAAAGTGGTTAGAATAATGTGTGGGGTTCATAATCGCACATCTTGTAGGCATCTTTTTAAAAGATTGGGAATTCTTACAACAGCCTCACAGTACATTTACTCACTAATGAAATTTGTTCTCAACAACACGGACCAGTTTAAAAATGGCTCTGAGCACTATGGGACTTAACATCTATGGTCATCAGTCCCCTAGAACTTAGAACTACTTAAACCTAACTAACCTAAGGACACCACACAACACCCAGCCATCACGAGGCAGAGAAGGACCAGTTTAAAAACAACAGTGACATTCATGATTATAATACCAGGAAAAAGAAAGACTTTACTCAGCCTATCTTTGGCACAGAAATGGGTAAAATAGGTTGGTATAAAAGTTTTCGACAAATTACCAAGTGAGATAAAATGTCTGACATACAGCAGTAATAGCTTCAAAAATAAACTGAAATCATATCTCTTTGACAATTCTATACCATAGATGAATTCTTGAATAGGCATAAATAAATCTATAAATATAATGTATGCATTTTGTGCCATTTAAGGAAATGGGGTAAATAATAAAAATATTAATCATTAACTGTGTATCTTGTTTCATATGTTCATTTCTTGTGCACTTGACACGTTCCACATCATAACGGTTACCGTACCGTGCGATTGAACAGTGGAACACCCAACCAACCAACCAACCAACCACTGTAATTTGTACAAGGCTATTCGTAAAGTGATGAACGGTCGGTCGCGAAAAGGAAACCACTGCGAAAATCCCACGAGGCTTTTCACAGACGTTTTGGGTAGTGTCTCTACTATGCCCGTCGATCGCATCGAGACGCTCTTTTCAGTTGTGAGCGCACTGTGAGCGATTAAAGGTGCCTCCCGCCAATTAGGAGGGCCTGCTGAGAGGCTTCGCCTTAATGAATGCAGCCCACCTGACACAACTGCCACGCACTTACTTCTTCATGGCAATTCTTAGCCGCACTCTGCATGTGCAGTGAAGACATTCCTGCAGCCTTTTCGATGGGAAGTGTTCGATCACCCACAACACAGCCCTAATTGGCTCGTCCTGAGTACCATCTCTGTTCACATGAAACGCTGGATACGAAGACAATACTTGGGCGCAGGGTTCGCGATATAGACCAGCGCAGAGAATTATCGGAAAGCACAGGCGGCTGTCGATGGTGTTGGAAATTTGGTATAACGCTACGACAAATGTCTAAGTCTGAGCGGCGGCTATGTAGAGACATACCTGGAAGGCGTGGCTGTATGTGCAAAGTAAACAGTCTTGATTTTCACTGTGGTTTCCATTTCGCGACCGATCGTTCCTTACTTTCCGAACAATCCTCGTAATCCTGTCACATTAAGAAAATATTGTTTTGCCATTGCAGACTTGCATTGCCTTCATAATTCGACAAACCCTTCCGAAACTATTGAAGGGACTTTCATATTGCTTCCAGTAACAGGTAGAGCCGGCCACCGTGACCGAGCGGTTCTAGGCGCTTCAGTCCGGAACCACGTGGCTGCTACGGTCGCAGGTTCGAATCCTGCCTCGGGCATGGATGTGTGTAATGTTCTTAGGTTAGTTAGGTTCAAGCAGTTCTAGGTGACTGATGACCTCAGATGTTAAGTCCCATAGTGCTTAGAGCTATTTGAACCATTTAGTAACAGGTAGAGTGATTCATGAGGAAGGATTATGTGTATGATTTAAAAATATTCCGTCTTATTTGGCTGAGCTACCATGATCTGTACTCCCTGATGTTATGAAAACGATGCCTCTTGCCATCTAGCTGCGATAGGTGTAAGGTGCCATAACACCGCCATGCCGGCGCTGTCATCGCAGTTCTTCCACAAACTGCTTATTCTCCATTCATGGTAATCTATGCTTACAACACGTAGAGCATCTGTAATATTTCAGAGCAAAGTAGTACTGGAAACTGATGCAGGATGGCACCTCCATTGCTTGGCATGAGGTTGAAATATCCCATAAAATATCAGTTGAAGCATTCCACAGAACAATTCAATATTTGCGTAACAACAATAGCCCCTTGACTGACTGTACCGTTTCCTTCTCCAGGAACTTCCATCAAATGTGACCAGTAGTCACAACAGGGATGAGAGCAAACGAAATAATCGCATCTGCAATTGCCAGTTAGCATCACATGTTAATATACCTCCAAAATTAACAAACTAAATGAAAAATTACAACAGCTAGTGTGAAATTACACATTTAAACTTAAAATTAAAACATTTTCGAGAGCCTTGGCGCTCCCAAGACCGTTATCTTGGCAGTATGGTTATCCATAACAGGCAAAAATCGTTGAGATCCTCGATTCGTGGGATGAATGATGTGCACCGATAAGCAAAAACATTGTGACTACTACCCATCGCGACGTTCAATACCTACAGGTAGCGCTGCGGGCCGGTGACGTGGTAATAAAAGTATGCAAACGGAACAGAGGCGTACAGGGTATCATTCTAACGAAGATAAGGGCTGTAAATGGGCAAATACATGCAGATCAGCAACTTTGGCAAAGGGCAGATTACTATTACGCAGAACACGAGGGGTTTGGAGGATTGTCTGCTCTTCAAAGTAACATATATGGTGATCTATGACATTTCTGCCGAAAGAGCACAATAATGATGCATGTACAAGTGTTTGGGAGCACACTGTACATCGTACATTGTTGAACACGGAGCTTCGCAGCAGACGACCCATACGTGCTCACATGTTGACTCAACGACATCGTCAGTTACGATTGCAGTGGGCACGAGACCATCGGGTTTCGACCATCGAACAATGGGAGCGTGTCGGCTATGCTGTTAAATCACATTTTTCCAACATTTTGTCGATGGCCGTCTGCACCACCGCCATCATGGAGGTGAACGGCGGCTCGAAACGTGCAGCATGGGAGCAGTACTATGCTGTGGGAGACACTCTCCTGCGCTTACATGGAACCTGTCGAAGAAGTCGAGGACACGCTGAATCCCTTCATGTTTGATGTCTTCCCCGACGGCGGTGTCATCCTTCAGCAGTACAAATGTCCGCATCTTGGAGCCAGAACCGTCCTACAGTAATTTGAGGAACGTTATAGTGAATTCAGGTTAATGTCACCGCGACCGAATTAACCTGATATAAATCCTACGGAATCGAACTGGGTCGGTATCGGGAGCCATCACCGCGTACCCAAATCGGCGGCCAGTTATTTACGCGAATTACATGACCTGTGCGTATAAATCTAATGCCACATACCACTAAAAATCCACCAATAAACCTTCGTATCGCTGGTACGCAGAATCAGTGATGTATTTCCTTCCACAGACGAACAATCAGGCAACTGAGCAGGCGGTCGTAATGTTTTGGCACATCAGGTATATCCATAGTGAAGTTCGTATGGAACCTTCGGAGCGTGAGTCCTACTCAAACTTGACCGTTATTTTTCTCGTCAAGTTTTTAAACACCATATAGGACAACAAATGACGAGAATTGCGCGTTGTGACGTAATCAGGTCTACTAGCTTATATGAACTCGCAAATATTGTTGAGTAACGACGGTAAAGTCAAAGTAGTACCATGCTCATAGAATGAACTTGGGGGAGCAAGTGTCGGAATCCTTCTACATCTACATCTATCTACATATATACTCCGCTAGCCACCAAGCGGTGTGTGGCGGAGGGCAGATTTCGTGCCAAAGTCATATTTCGCCCCCCTCTTTCCACTCTCGGATCGTGCGAGGGGAAAACGACTGTCTGAACGCCTCAGTACGAGCTCTTATTTCCCTTATCTTTGAATGATGATCATTGCGCGATTTGAAAGTTGGCAGTAATAATATATGCTCTACATCCTCGATGAAGACTAGATTTCGGAATTTAGAGAGCAGCCCCTTCTGTTTAGCGCGTCGTCTATCTGCAAGTGTGTTCCACTTCAAACTTTCAATGAGATTTGTAACGCCTTCGCGATGTCTAAATGTACCAGTCACGAATCTTTCCGCTCTTCTTTGGACCTTGTCAATCTCTTGAATCAGACCCAACTGATAAGGGTCCCATACAGACGACAATACTCTACGACTGGACGAACTAACGTATTTTAAGCTATTTCCTTCGTTGAAGGACTGCATCGCTTCAGGATTCTACCAATAAACCGCAATCTACAGTTCGCCTTACGCGTTACTTGTGTAATCTGATCACTCCATTTGAGATCATTTCGGATAGTCATATCCAGATAGTTGACTGATGTTACCGCTTCCAAAGACTGATCATTTATTTTGTACTCATACATTGATGGGGATTTTCGCCTTGTTATACGCAGTATGATAACTAGAGTTCCTTTTATCACTACAAAGGCAAGTACAATAGGAATGTATGCAGTTCAAAATACACTCATGCTCATAAATTAAGGATAATGTTGATACATGGAGAAACAACGCTCTGGTGGGCGTTTTGCGGGTTTAAATCACCTCAGGGTATGACCATGCGGTGCCGTTGGCCCTCGGTCGTCGCACGGTGAAGCTGGGAGCAGTCCACATACGCAGAGGTGTGTTGGTGCATGTCAGAGTACGGTGCAGGCAGTATGTGTGCAGACGTTATCAGACGTGCTAATGGTGACTGCGTGTTGAAATACTGATGACGTTATGAGGGGTAGAATACTAGGGCGACTGCAGGCTGGTCATCACAGCAGGTCGTAGCACGGGTCCTCCGTGTGCCACAAAGTGTGATCTCAAGATTATGAACGATTCCAGCAGACAGGAAACGTGTCCAGGTGCTACAGTATGGGACGTCCACAGTGTATAACATCACAAGAAGACCGATATCTCAACATCAGTGCCCGCAGACGGCCACGGAGTACTGCAGGTAGCCTTGCTCAGGACCTTACCGCAGCCACTGGAACAGTTGTCTCCAGACACACAGTCTACAGACGGCTGAACAGACAAAGTTTATTCAGCCAGAGACCCCCCGGTCAGAGGAGAGCCCGTAAAGCCTGGTGTCAAGAACACAGTACATGGTCACTGGAACAGTGGTCCCAGGTTATGTTTTCGGACGAGTCCAGGTACAGCCTGAACAGTAATTCTCGTTGGGTTTTCATCTGTCGTGAACCAGGAACCACATACCATCTCTTTAATGGCCTTGAAAGGGACATGTATGTAGGTCGTGGTTTGATGGTGTGGGGTGGCATCGTGATTGGTGCATGTACACACCTGCGTATCTTTGACAGAGGAACTGTAACAGATCAGATATATCGGGACGTCATTTTGCACCAGTATGTCCGCCTTTTCAGGGGTGCAGTGGGTCCCACCTTCCTCCTGATGGATGATAGCTCATAGCCCCACCGAGCTGCCATCGTGGAGGAGTACCTTGTGTTGTGGCGAAGCAAGACAGCCACGCCACGGAAGTAGCCGAAAGGCACGCGTTTAGTTCACGCAGGCAAGAGATAGGTCTGTAACAGGATACGTAATGAATGCTATAAAGAAAAGTACGTAGCTTCTGGAATACTTAACTTTAATCCATCCTTGGTACATCGCTTTTGACGATATAAGTGAGACTCCATAGATACATGCAATGTTACTAATGGCGCCTTGCTAGGTCGTAGCCATTGACTTAGCTGAAGGCTATTCTAACTATCTGCTCGGCAAAGGAGCAAGGTTTCGTCAGTGTAGTCGCTAGCTACGTCGTTCGTACAACTGGGGCGAGTGCTAGTCCGTATCTCGAGACCTGCCTTGTGGTGGCGCTCGGTCTGGGATCACACAGTGGCGACACGCGGGTCCGACATGTACTAATGGACCGCGGCCGATTTAAACTACCACCTAGCAAGTGTGGTGTCTGGCGGTGACACCACACCTTGAAACAGAAGATATCAGGTGAATGGAATGGCCTGCCTGTTCTCCAGACCTAAATCCCATCGAGCACGTCTGGGATGCTGTCGGTCGACGTATCGCTGCACGTCTTCAAACCCCTACCACACTGCTTCCAGGAAGGGAGGCTATACCCTAGCAGCTGCTCGACCACCTGATGCGGAGTATGTCAACCCGTTGTGCGGCCTGTTTACGTGTGCATGGTGTTCATATCCCATATTGATGTCGAGGTACATGCGCAGAAAACAGGGCGTTTTGTAGCAAATGTGTTTCGGGACAGTTTTCTCAACTTATTACCAATACCGTGGACTTACAGATCTGTGTCGTGTGTGTTCCCCGTGTGCCTATGCTATTAGCGCCAGTTTTGTGTAGTGCCACGTTGTGTGGCACCACATTCTGCAATTATCCTTAATTTATGAACATGAGTGTAGTAAACATGTAATACATAAGCATTTTCAATGTTCAGTACGTATGTATAGACTTGGAAAATGGAATTTAAGTCCCATGCTTCTTCACGGAGCGTAGGGGAACGATGCGAGAGACCCGCACCACCGTGCTAGGCAAGGTCCTAATTTCGGCGGTTTTCCGTTGTCTTCCTCCGACCGTAATGGGGATGAATGATGATGATGAGGGAGACGACACAAAAACACTCAGACATCTCGAGGCCGGTGAAAATCCCTGACCCCAGCCGGAATCGAACCCGAGATCCCGTACTTGGAAGCTAGAACGCTACTGCGAGATCACGAGCGGCCTACATGTATAGAATTAAGGGTTTAAAATCCTAAATTCTGATCTGTCTAAGGAAGCCTGTTCGCTTACGAACAGGTAAGTCATGCAATTTCTTTCAGTACGGATATCCGATACTGGTCGGTTTCATGTTGAACTTCTAACCTCCGCAAGGCAGCATCTAAATACCAGGGTAGCCCAGGCAGTAATACACCGCACTTTTTTTTTCTTCATCAGTTCTTTATTGAACGTAATGAGAATTACACAAACTGGATGGTGCTTTATCTACACACCCTATTTATCCACGTCATCTCCATCCCGTTCTGTGATCTTCCGCGGGTGAAAAACAAGGGCGTCTACGAGGTCTGGCTAGAAAAAAACCGGACTAGTACTGGTGAAACAATAAAACGAATGCAATAAGGCTGAAAGTCGCGTGGCCTGTCACGTGACTCTCGCTCCGCCTACTGCTCGAGTTTCATCTGCCTCCTGCACTCAGTCTGCCCGTGGCGTCTGTTTTAAGTAGTTGACGTTTTGTCTGTGCGTCGGAAAATGTTGAGTGTACAGAAAGAACAGCGTGTTAACATCAAATTTTGTTTCAAACTAGGAAAATCTGCAAGTGAAACGTTTGTAATGTTACAACAAGTGTACGGCGATGATTGTTTATCGCGAACACAAGTGTTTGAGTGGTTTAAACGATTTAAAGATGGCCGCGAAGACACCAGTGATGACACTCGCACTGGCAGACCATTGTCAGCAAAAACTGATGCAAACATTGAAAAAATTGGTAAACTTGTTCGACGAGATCGCCGTTTAACAATCAGAGTAGCGTCTGACTTAACAGGAGTTGACAAGGAAAGTGTTAGGCAGATTCTTCATGAAAGTTTCAACATGAACAAAGTGTGTTCAAAAATGGTTCCAAAGTGTCTCACAATTGAACAGAAGGAACGCCGAAGAATGATTTGTTCTGACATCCTGGAAAACATTGAAAGTGATCCCACCTTCTTACAAAATGTTATTACTTGGGATGAATCGTGGTTTTTTACTTACGATCCCGAAACTAAACGCCAATCGATGCATTGGAAAACTCCTGGTTCTCCACGACAAAAAAAAGCACGAATGTCAAAATCGAAATTCAAGGCAATGATGATTGTTTTTTTTGACATCAAAGGGATTGTGCACATTGATTGGGTACCAGAGGCACAAACAGTGAATCAGCATTACTACATTAGCGTCCTGGCTACCCTACGTGAGCGAGTACGGAGAAAACGGAACGATTTGTGGAGAAAAAAGTCATGGATCCTTCACCAAGACAATGCCCCAGCTCACAGTGCGTTGTCAGTGAAGACGTTTTTGGCAAAACACAACATTACCATCTTAGATCATCCACCCTACTCACCTGATTTGGCCCCCTGTGACTTTTTTCTTTTCCCTAAAGTCAAGTCAGCTTTGAAAGGAACTAGATTTGAGACTGTTGAAGCAGTAAAAGAAAAAGCGACGGAAGTAATGTATGGACTTACCGAAAATGATCTGCAGCATTGCTATGAACAGTGGAAAATTCGTATGGAGCGGCGTAGAGACCGAGGAGGAGAGTACATTGAAGGAAATAACATGAAATTGTAAATAATTGTAAATAAATGTTATTTCCAGCATCAGTCCGGTTTTTTTCTAGCCGCACCTCGTATGCCCCGTCGGTACCAATCCTTGTCCTGGTGGCGGACCCAGTGCTTCACTGTGTGAACTGTCTTTGCTGACTGACAGATGCAGCACCAACTGCCGAGTCGTAATGCCTCTGTCCCCGCCGATGACATCATCTCACTGCAACATGTCAGATGTGACAGCCGTGGATGGTCTCCTCGACCGCTGCAAATCGTGGAACTCCGCCGAACAGCCTTCAGATGACCTCACCCTCCCTGCCCAGGGACTGACTGCCGACAGCAGATGCTCCACAGACTTTGCACAAGCGTTTGTGAATTTCCCCACAGTTTCTGTCACTGCGTTGAGAAATTCAATGACGGCACGTTGCTTGTAACTAACATCACTTGCAGACGCCATTTTGAAACTGTCCTGCAGCTACGCCACCTGTCGAAAGTGACGCAAACGTGCCGCGCTCGCTCAGGTGGCTTCGAATAATACACTCCTGGAAATTGTAATAAGAACACCGTGAATTCATTGTTCCAGGAAGGGGAAACTTTATTGACACATTCCTGAGGTCAGATACATCACATGATCACACTGACAGACCCACAGGCACATAGACACAGGCAACAGAGCATGCACAATGTCGGCACTAGTACAGTGTATATCCACCTTTCGCAGCAATGCAGGCTGCTTTTCTCCCATGGAGACGATCGTAGAGATGCTGGATGTAGTCCTGTGGAACGGCTTGCCATGCCATTTCCACCTGGCGCCTCAGTTGGACCAGCGTTCGTGCTGGACGTGCAGACCGCGTGAGACGACGCTTCATCCAGTCCCAAACATGCTCAATGGGGGACAGATCCGGAGATCTTGCTGGCCAGGGTAGTTGACGTACACCTTCTAGAGCACGTTGGGTGGCACGGGATACATGCGGACGTGCATTGTCCTGTTGGAACAGCAAGTTCCCTTGCCGGTCTAGGAATTGTAGAACGATGGGTTCGATGACGGTTTGGATGTACCGTGCACTATTCAGTGTCCCCTCGACGATCACCAGTGGTGTACGGCCAGTGTAGGAGATCGCTCCCCACACCATGATGCCGGGTGTTGGCCCTGTGTGCCTCGGTCGTATGCAGTCCTGATTGTGGCGCTCACCTGCACGGCGCCAAACATGCATACCACCATCATTGGCACCAAGGCAGAAGCGACTCTCATCGCTGAAGACTACACGCCTCCATTCGTCCCTCCATTCACGCCTGTCGCGACACCACTGGAGGCGGGATGCACGATGTTGGGGCGTGAGCGGAAGACGGCCTAACGGTGTGCGGGACCGTAGCCCAGCTTCATGGAGACGGTTGCGAATGGTCCTCGCCGATACCCCAGGCGCAACAGTGTCCCTAATTTGCTGGGAAGTGGCGGTTCGGTCCCCTACGGCACTGCGTAGCATCCTACGGTCTTGGCGTGCATCCGTGCGTCGCTGCGGTCCGGTCCCATGTCGACAGGCACGTGCACCTTCCGCCGACCACTGGCGACAACATCGATGTACTGTGGAGACCTCACGCCCCACGTGTTGAGCAATTCGGCGGTACGTCCACCCGGCCTCCCTCATGCCCACTATACGCCCTCGCTCAAAGTCCGTCAACTGCACATACGGTTCACGTCCACGCTGTCGCGGCATGCTACCAGTGTTAAAGACTGCGATGGAGCTCCGTATGCCACGGCAAACTGGCTGACACTGACGGCGGCGGTGCACAAATGCTGCGCAGCTAGCGCCATTCGACGGCCAACACCGAGGTTCCTGGTGTGTCCGCTGTGCCGTGCGTGTGATCATTGCTTGTACAGCCCTCTCGCAGTGTCCGGAGCAAGTATGGTGGGTCTGACACACCGGTGTCAATGTGTTCTTTTTTCCATTTCCAGGAGTGTACATATGTAACGTTTCGCATTCGTAGCATTGTTTTCAGCAACCATCGTACGTAAATGCTTCAGAACCAGCCGGCATATTTTCATCTTCACTTTCTGGGCCAGTAGCTGATGAGATGATGCTAGTATCGTCAGCTTTATCAGTGAGGAGGTTTACAATTTCGCGATCCTGCATCATACAGTGTCCCGCATCTGCATCATCGTCGACTCTCATCCATTCCTGAACTTTTCCTCATTACATTCATGGTATCTGAGTCTTTTAGCATACTGAGCGTATTGAACACATCATTCTGTTTGTTAACTTCAATTGGACAATGAGAACTTTGCGCCATACCCAAAATATTTTTCCAGGCTCTCTGCAAATTCTGTTTGCTCACACTATCCCACGTTGCTCCGGCCATGTACAACGCATTTTCCAAATCAATATTTTTTTACGATTTTCTTCTGCCTCCTCTTGTCTTTCTGTCAATAGCTTACATAAAAATTCGGTTGTGTAATGCCGCTTGAAAGTCTCAGTTACGCTGCAAACAAGGAAATTACATTAGGTGGAAGAAATATCACTTTTATTAATTCGTTCTCTTCGTTTAAGCTATCACATGGTAGATGAGCTAGTGCGCTGTCAAGGAGTAATGTTTTCTCCCTTTCTCCGTTCCTAACCACAAAAACTGCCGTAAACCATTCCGTGAAACTCGTACTATCCGTCCAGGCGACCTTCTATGAGGTGTAAAAAATAGCCATCGTGTACATATAAAGGGCTGTCAAATGCTTGCCAATTTTCTGACGACTACGCTGCAGAAGATTCGCTGGGAAGCCCTTACACACCCTCCAAGACCTCTCCCCACCCAATGGAATTTCCACATTTTTTGAGCCCGGAAGAAACACATTCGTGGTCATCGAATTGCTTCGGACGACCACACCAGAACACAATAATGGTCCCATAGGGAATCGCAAACATTTTTCCATGAGGGCACTGATTATCTTGTCTCCCAGAGGGGTAAATGTATTAACGGCAACAGCAATTACTTCTGAGATAAAAAACATTTTACTTACTTTTTTCTTTCCCTATCCCTTACATTAAAGTGTTTGAAACAACGCAGTTTCTTACTTTCCCAATGACGAGCATAGGCAACTGGTGAATACCAGTAGCACTAGTACAAGCTACAGCAATAATACGTTCGTTACTTTTTTTATGACCATGTTCTGCTAATCCACAATGTGAAGCTATAGTTTTTCTTGGAAAACGTTTCCAATTCAGCTCAGTTTCGTCAGCATTGTTCTCGAGAACATAATCTTCCCGCAATACGTCCGTTAGTTTGATTCTGAGAGAATCATCTCCTGAAGAATCAGCGCACAGTTTGTTCTCCTCGTATTTGGAGCCAGCAGGTGCCGTATCTTGAATTAAAGCGTTTTAACAAGCCCGTGCTTGCTTTAAAATTCGTTGATCCCCCAGAATGTTCATTACAATTAGTTTCCATTTTGCATAGAATGGAACCAGAGCTAGGATCTCCATGTGATCTTTTTTGTGCAAACCACTTGCAAATATCATCTTCTACATTCTTGTTCGTGTCGAGCTTCATAGTTTTAAAACTTGTTGATTCAACACTAGAGTTAAGCTTCTAGAAGTAAGATTTGTGATATTGATCCTGTGTTTTTTCTTGTATCCGTGAGTCTCAATTTACCAACCTTGAACTCACTGGATAATACCATCGTATTTGTCCCTCATTGGAAGGACAACACGCTTCGTTTAGACATTTTATATCGCAAGTTCGACGCTACGAAGTTAATGGTAATCATAACAGTACTCAAACAGTTACTATTTCCGGCAACTCGGTATTGGTGCTGTGGGCGTATTGGGGGAGGAGGGGGAGAGGGAGTGGGGCACAAGACGACAGCGGAAGGGTTGGGTTGGGTTGGGTTATTTGGAGGAAGAGACCAAACAGCGAGGTCATCGGTCTCATTGTATTGGGTATGGATGGGGAAGGAAGTCGGCCGTGCCCTTTCAAAGGAGCCATACTGGCATTTGCCTGGAGGAATTTAGGGAAATCACGGAAAACCTAAATCAGGACACGGGATTGAACTGTCGTCCTACCTACCGCTAGTCCAGTGTGCTAAGCACTGCGCCCCCTCGTTCGGTGACAGCGGAAAGAGGCGACACTTGGCATACGAGTAACATTTCGTTTATGCGATCATAGATTTTTTTTTTGTCATCAGTCTACTGACTGGTTTGATGCGGCCCGCCACGAATTCGTTTCCTGTGCTAACCTCTTCATCTCAGAGTAGCACTTGCAACCTACGTCCTCAATTATTTGCTTGAAGTATTCCAATCTCTGTCTTCCTCTACAGTTTTTGCCCTCTACAGCTCCCTCTAGTACCATGGAAGTCATTCCCTCATGTCTCAGCAGATGTCCTATCATCCTGTCCCTTCTCCTTATCAGTGTTTTCCACATATTCCTTTCCTCTCCGATTCTGCATAGATTATCAGACGACATTCAGCTAATCAACGCTCGACCGGGCTGTTGGTGCCATGCATCCTCAGTCGAGAACACTAGCTCAGACAGCCACATCACTGGAGTCAGCATGGCTCGTCAGCCCTGCCAGTACCTTCCAGAGCGTCACTGACCCTCTTCCTGCAGGCCTCACAGCAGTCCGCACTGCAAAAGGTGGTTATTGAGGCTTTCGACAGGTTTTCACGTTAATGTGACTGTACACCGTAAAAAAGTTTCATCTTTAAAACGGGTGACGCCAGATAAATCAATACATCTACACATCCACAGGTTTACTTTCAACAGAAACTTCGAATGGCCACGAAAACAGTTCAAAACAGATGTAAGAACGAAACTTCCTGGCATATTAAAACTTTGTGCCAGACCGAGACTCGAACTTTGGACCTTTGTCTTTTGCAGGTGAGAGTTCTACCATCGAAGCCATCCAAATACAACTCACGACCCATCCTCACAGCCTTACTTCTGCCAGTACCTCTTCTCCTACCTCCCAAACTTCACAGAAGCTCTCCTGCGAAACTTTGTTGCGGCTTCAGGAATCAAACCTGGGACTCCAGATGGCAGAGCTGAAGCTAGGACGACCAAACCGTATTTCGTCAGGAGGCCGAGCAAGTTCAAGAGCGTCGAGGGGCAGCGCAGAGTGATACATCGGTATTCGCTAGCTTTTCTTTATTCAGCTAATTTACAGTTTAGATGGGTGCATTGTAGTGTCGGCGTGCTGCCCGCAGCACTGTCCTGCGTGTCCAGCCGTCTCAGCAACTCCCGGTATGGCGACGCTGCTGCTGCTGCTGTCATCAAGGCCGGTCAGCTGGAAGTCGGCAGTGCTCTCCTCGGTCGCCGCCCGCCGGTTCTCATCTTGCGCAGTGCTGCTGCCCCGAGATTCCGGACACTGCTACAGTCCCTGGTCCTCGCCGCCCTCCGCCATGTTTTTCCTGCTCTGTTCGACCATGGGACGAAGGTGGATGTACTGCTCACCAATGGCCCTCAGGTCGCCGTTGCTCCCAGGACAGGACCAGCCTTGAACCTGTGCCCCACTGGACGCTGTGTCACAACTTGCCGCCAGTGGTGGTTGCCAGATGGCAACACCTGCCACCATCTCTGGCGCTGTCACAGTGTTGCTGCACCTCCTGCAGTGTACGCCTCGCCCAAACCCCGGTACGCCAGGTGGGAAGCGAACGTGGCCTGTAGACTGGGGTGGAACCGAGCCCCTCCTGGACCCACTGCAGACCGCTGTCACTGCCCGCTTTCAAACAGACCATGGGATCTCCTAGTTTCAGGCTGCCATTCCGTCCCACCCCGGTGTTGTGTCCCGGCGGAATATAGCCCGTACAAGTACATAGAAACAGAGTACAAGGTTATGCCAAATACTTATAGCATTCCAGAATGAGATTTTCACTCTGCAGCGGAGTGTGCGCTGATATGAAACTTCCTGGCAGATTAAAACTGTGTGCCGGACGGAGACTCGAACTCAAGCTTAGGTAGCTCAGTTGGTAGAGCACTTGCCCGCGAAAGGCAAAGGTCCCGAGTTCGAGTCTCGGCCCGGCACACAGTTTTAATCTGCCAGGAAGTTTCACTTATAACATTGCTGCCAGACTGGACCCTATAAGCGTAGACCAACACAGGTCCGTCCTGACACTTAACTGACCTGGCGCACTCTGCCAAGGTAAAATTGCACGTCTATTTATATTGGTTTCTCCCTCGTTTGTGACACAGTGTCAGAGAGAGACAGAAAGTATGGCAGGGACAAATTCCCACACATCAGCCACTTACAAATCACCCTCCTGGCTCTGGCCTAGACCCACACCTCGTACATCGCAATGACGTCAAGCAACGCTATAGTTTCCTGCCTAGTTTTTACTCCACTCAAAACAAATCATGCTTGAAATACCGCCATCGCAGCTCCGTGCCCGTGAGTACCATGTTTACCTTGCCTGACCTGCTGGCTGTCATCTGTTACCAGACTCTGCTAGTGGCCCCAGATTTCATCGCCCAACCGCGCCTTCATTAAATTTTGATAAAATTTCCCTTTCCCTCGACTAGGACAGACACTAGTGCAGCAACTGACTGAGCTAGCACTCCTGGAAGAAAAGATATTGCTGAGCGAATATCTCAAAGGAACCATCCCTGCATTTCCCTGAAACGATTTAGGAAAATCATATAAAACCTAAATCAGGACAGCCGGACGTGGGTTTGAACCGTCATCCTCCTGAACACGAGTAAAGTGTGCTGACCACTGCATCTCTTCTTTCGTTCCGTGTGAAGTTTGGCATGCGGTGGTCAGCCCTGAAGTAGACAAATCATGTGCTCTTCATTGTCAGATCGAATTAGTTCGCACCTGAAGTAGGCGACCCAGTGATCAGATTTCCAGCTTGGGTTGCCGTCGCGTCTTCACAGGAAATCCATGTCAGCAACTTCAAAGAAATTTCTTTCCCGTGTGCCACTCCAGGAGCGCTTCCCCTATTGAGCACCTGCAATGTGAGTTGTAGTTTTTGCACAATCATCTTCTGAAATCTTGGAGGTACTTCAGAATAACCTACTATTAAGGTAGATCATGACAGCATGAGCAATTTGCCAGAGTTGCGTTACCTTGTTGAAGAATAAGGTCCCGAAGACTTTGATGATCGGTCATGACCACCAGGGTACACACGACAGAAATAAAATGCCTATTGTCCAAGTTACTAGCTGTATGAGACTGAACTCATTGTGTATCCAGCAGCATCACATAAAAACACACACCATGTCCCACACTGCGCAAGCCCATACCGTGCATGGTGGGGACACCTTTTAATACTGTTATTCATTCCATTTCTTTCTCAGCTCACAAAAAATGGAACGAGGGAATAATGACAGGCTGTGTGTTTCTGTACGAGCACTGGCTTCTCTCCTGTGGACTTGGTGGCCTTTACATGGGTGAGAACGTAGGTGGCAGTAGGTTCCTTGAGCAGTCTGTTAGAAATGCTAGTTCTCTACAGTCACTAAAGCCGTCAAATTCGTCTCCAAAGAACCAGCAACATTACTTGAATTTAAAATAATTCGCATCTATTGTTCAGTCTCAGTTGAACTTTTTTTTAAAATTAGAGGACATATTTCCATTAATGTGTCGCAAAAGAATGGTACGTGAAAATACAATTTACCTGAGTCTACTACTGCACCTGTGGTCTAGACCGGTAGCCAGTGTGTTCGGCAATCTAAACCACTAAAATCTAAACCGCTGTATTAAAGGCACGTAATGTTTATCCACAGGACATGCGGACTGTAATTGAAAAAGAGTCATGATGATCTAAGCGTTGGTAAAGGATTCCGGTCTGGTCCCCCATTGAGTTCTTCGGGAAGGGACTGTTAAGGGGGAGTGAATATGAGGAAAAGATTAAATAAGCAACGAAAGGGTAATTATCTACGAGTCGGAGAGTGCATTATTGTAGGGAAGCTAGGACATCTGATAAGGGTAATGATGTACCCCAATCTAGACAGAGTGGGGATCAGTGAAGTGAGACGGAAAGAAGGATTTCTGGACCAGTGAAGTGAGATGGAAAGAAGACAAGGGTTTTAGTCAGTAAAGTGTAGGATAATATCAACTGCACCAGAAAACGGTACAACGGGAGTAGTATTCGCTACGAATGGGAAGACAGGCCAGAGAAATAGTTACTGTGTACAGCTCGGTGACAGGGTCGTTCTCATCAGAATCGACAGCGAACGAAAAACTGACAACAATAACTCAGGCATACATGCCGACGTCGCAAGCAAAAGTTGAAGAGACAGAGAAGGTATATGAGGATACTGAATTGCTAATTCGGCTCGTAAAGGAAGACAAATTCTAATAGCCATGGGAAAATGGAATGCTGTTGTAGACGGAGGAGAAGAAGAATGGGTTATTGGAGAAAATGGGTTTGGTGATAGGAGTGAGAGAGAAGAGAGGCTAATTGAGTTCTGCAATAAATTTCGGTGGTAATGGCGAAAATTCTGTTCAAGAATCAAAGCAGGAAGAGGTAACCTCGTAAAAGGACTGAGGATCCAGGAAGATTTCATATGGATTACATCGTAGTCAGGCAGAGATTTCGCAATCAAGATACTCGACTGACAAGCATACGAAGGGACATCGTAGACACAGATCACACTTAAGGCGTTCCCGGAAGCAGATACAAATGCAGAATACAAATTTATAGTGATGAAGAGTACGCTGACGTTTAAAAGACTACTCAGGAAGGATCGATGTGCGAAGATGTGGGATATGGAAGTAGCAAGGAACAATGAGATACACTTGAAGTTCTCTGAAGTTACATATACTGCGATAATGAATAGCTCAGTTGAAGAGGAATGGACGCATGTAAAAAGATCAGACACAGAAGCTGAAAAGACCCACATAGGTACAAGCACTGTACCTGTACCAGGGGGAACAAGAGAAAATCTTCAAGTGAAGCAGTAACTACAAAAATCCTTAGGGAAAATACAGAAATACAGTAATACAAGTCACTTAGTAATGAAATGAATATGAATTTTAGGGAAGCTAAAGCGAAATGGCTGCAGGAAAAATGGCGAGAAATCGAAAAGCAGTTATTATCGGAATGATTTACTCAGCACATATAAAAATCAAAACATCCTAGTGTGAAATTAAAAGCAAGCGAGGAAATATTAAGACCAATGGGATTTCCACTGTTTAATCCATATGGGAGAGCGGATGGGTCGAAGGAGTGTATAGAAGGGCTCTATGAGGGGGATGACTTGTCTGATACGTGAAGGACGAACAAATACTAGTTCGCAAGGATGAGTTGGGAGATCCAGTATTAGAATTAGAATTTAAAAGAGCTTCGGGACACTAAACATAAAATAAGGAGAAGAGATAGATCATATCCCATCAGAATCACTAAAATCAATGGAGGATGTGGCAAGAAAACGACTGTTCACGTCAGAGTGTATAATGTATGATACCAACAGACTTTCAGAATAACTAATCCACACAATTTCGAAGACTGCAAAAACCTACAAGTGCGGCATTTATCGCGCAATCACCTTCACCGCTCATGCATCCAAGCTGATAGGAAAAATAATGTGCTGAAGAATGGAAAGAAAATTGAAGATCCGTTAGATGACGATCAGTTTGGCTTTAGGCAAGGTAAAGACACCAGAGAGGCAAATCTGACCTTGCGGTTAATAATGGAAGCAAAACTATACGAAAATCAAGACTCATTCATAGGATTTGTGGGCCTGGAGAAAGCTTTCGACAGTGTCTTGTGGTTCAAGATATTAAAGATTCTGAGATCAATAGGAGAAAGCAATAGGGAAAGAGACGGATAACGTACAATACGTACAAGAACCAACAGGAAACAGTAAGACTGACAGACCAAAAACCAAGTGCTTCGGTTAAAAAGAGTGTAAGTCAGGTATGTAGTCTTTTGACCATGCTTTTCAATCTCTACATCGAATAAGCAATGACGTTAATAGAAGAAAGTTTCAACAGAGGGATAACATTGCTATATTCAGTGACAGTGAAGGAGGATTACAGGCTGCGTTGAACAGAGTAAACAGTCTAATGAGTACAAATATGGACTGAGAGTAAGCGAAGAAAGACGGAAGTAATGAGAAGTAGCAGAAAGGAGAACTGCGAGAAACATATTATCACAATTAAGGATCACGAAGTAGAATAAGTTGTGAAGTTCTGTACCAAGTCAGCAAAATAACCATTAATGGACGGGGCAAGGACTGGAACAGAAGGGAATCTAAACGTTTGTGATGAGGTGCTACAGAAGAATTTGGAAAATAAGGTGGAATTAAGGGGCAAGGTATGTGGAGGGTCTCTGGGCAAAAGCGATGATTAAAGCAATATAAGGAAAATACTGACAAAAAGAATGGGCTAGATTACAGGACTCTATTGACGTCAGGGAATAACTTGCGTGGTACTAGAAGGAGCCGTAGGGGCAATAAGTGTAGAGGAAGACGCAGATTGGAATGCACTAGCAAATAATCGAATACGTAGGTTGCAAGTGCTACTCTGAGGTGACAAGGTTGGCACAGAAAGTAAATATTTGACATGCCGCATAAAACCTTTTAGAAGGCTGATGACACAAAGAAAGGAGCTGGTGGAGTTATGGGAGAGGTAACGGGGAAAGGGAAAAGATCAAGGGAACGGAAGGGGAAAATTGAGTCAGGGTGATTGCAGGAAAGCGATCGAAGCGGGATGTGGGAGCAGTGGCAACATCCTGAATTTTTTACCAAAAATATCATTATCATTATTATTTGATTGAACAGTAGGGCAGAAAGACTGCATCAATGTTTTACACTCTTCACGATTCGAACACTTCGTTCTTCTTCGTCCACTCTTATTATCCCTTCTTGGCACGTGTACAATATGTATATTTCCTGTCTCCACATACAGTTTACCCTTATTTTTTTCTGATTTTCGGACATCTTGCATCGTTTGAAATTGTCGAACGCTTTTTCCTATGAACGTGTCTCATTTTTTCTTTAGTCTTGCTTCCATTATTAACCGAAACGTCAGAATTAACTCTCTGGTGTCCTTACCTTTCCTAAAGCCAAACTAATCGTCTTTCAACAAATTTCTCATTCTACTGCATATTATTCTTGTCAGTAACATGGATGAGTGAGCTGTTAAGCTAACTAAGCGATAATTCTCGCACTTGTCAGCTCTTGCATTGTGTGGATGTTTTTTTTTTTTTCGAATGTCATATGATGTATCGCCAGACTCATACATTTTACACACCAACGTGGTCACTCGATTTGTTGCCGCTTCCCCCAATGACTTTAGAAATTTTGATGGACGTTATCTATCTCTTCTGCCTTATTTGATCTTAAGTGTTCCAAAGGTTTCTAAACTTCTGTTTCTAATACTGGATTCCCTGTCTCTTCTGAATCGACTCCTGTTTCTTCTTCTATCACAATAGACGAATCTACCCGCTCCCGTTACACTCTTAATGTTACCACCCTTGCTTTTATTTTATCCGAAGGCTATATTGACTTTCCTATATGCTGAGTCAGTCCTTCCGACAATATTTTCTTTTTCAATTTATTGACATTTTTCATGCAGTTATTCGTCTTAGTTTCTCTGCCCTTCGTATTTATTTTATTCCTAAGCGACTTTTATTTCTTTATTCCTGAATTTTCCTGAACATTTTTGTACTTCCTTCTTTTATCAGTCAACAGAATTATTTCTCCTATTACCGATGGTTTCTCCCAGTTACCATCTTGTTCACTACGTTTTTCTTTCTGATTTCTATGATTGCCCTTTTTAGAGATGTCCATTCCTCATCAACTTACTGCCTACTGAGCTGTTCCTAATTGCAATGTGTATAGCCTTCCAGAACAAGCGTATCTCTTCATTCCTTATTAGTTCCGTAGCACACATTTTTGCATATTGATTCTTCTTGCCTAATCTTTTAAACTTCGGCCAACTCATCATCACTTTTACAGTGTGATCTGAGTCTATATCTGCTCCCGCGTACGCTTTACAACTCAGTATCTTATTACGGAACGTCTGTCTGACTGTGAGGCAATATATAAATCTTCCAGCAATATCCCAACTTTTACCAGTGTATCTTCTTCTCTTCTGATTCTTGAACAGAGTATTCAGGATTACAGGCTGAAATTTATTACACAACTCAATTATTCTTTCTCCCCTCTCATTCCTAGTACCAAGCCCATGTACTCCCGTCACCATTTCTTCTATCCCTTCCCCCACAACTGCATTACAGTCTGCCATGACTAACAGGTTTTCATCACCCTTTAAGTACTCTGTTATCCGTTCAGTATCCTCATATGCGTTCTCCATTTCTTCATCTACAGCTTGCGACTTCGGCATGTACACCTGAACTATCGTTGTCGGTGTTGGTTTGCTGTCGATTCTGATGAGAACAACACAATCACTGAACTTTTCACAGTAACATACTTTTTAAAATCATAGAAAGCATAATTATGTAAAACGTCTCCTTAAAATAGTAATACTATAAAATAATGTTGGTGTAAAATGTGAAAAGCTTAAAATAGTAAATTTATGACATGGAGAGAGGGGCTGAGAGAGCGGAAAAAGAGGGTAAGGGGGGGGGGGGGGGGAGGAATGGACGAAGTGATAGGGTTAGGAACTCTATGGTTTTAACAAGAGATGGTCTTACAGTGTACTAAAACTGAGAGAAGTTAATCATATGAAAAAAATTTCAGTCGAAGTACTGAAAGAATAGAGCAATGGAAGCATAGAGCTATGAAACGGGATAAAATAGTAAATTATAAATGTGGAAAGAAAACTTAATTAAAGTCTTAAAATATCAAAAGCTAAAATGAAAAAGGTAAGGTGTTATTCTAAAAGTATTAAAATTAAAACGGCATAATTTCTTTTCGTTAAAATTTTAAATGTATAGGCGTGGAGAATGGATGTATGAAGAGTGAAAGACAAAAAAAAAATCGTAAAGTAGTGGAGGTGAAACTATATAGTGGACCTAGAACTGCATTAAGTGGCACTAAATATTAAAAATTTAAAATACTGAATGTATAAACCCGTAAAAAGCGAAAAAAATGAGTTGTATATGTCTAACTATGAGCAGCAACCAAAGTTTCAGGCAACAGGGTGTGACAGTTTTGTTTAATTGCATTTCGTTCTTCCCTATAGAGTTTCGCTGAAGAATTGTCTTCTTCGATCCAGCGATTTCCTTTTGAGATTAGAGAGCATTTCCATAATACTAGTGTGTAGATCGAAACTACCGATAACGTAGCTAGCAGCACGCCTCTGACTTGAATCCATGTCTTCCTTTAATCCGACGCCTTGGAGACCCCAAGCATTCGAGCAGTACTCAAGAATGGATCGCACAAATATTTTATACACGGTCTCCTTTATAGATTACGTATACTTCCTAGAAATATCCTAATTAGCCGAACGTGACAATTCGTACTCCCTAAAATCAGCCTTAGGTGCTCGTTTCATTTCATATCACTGTGCGACCATACACCTAGATATGTACATGGCGTGTGCCAAACAGAAACCACTAATGATGTATTCGAACATTACAGGATTTGTTTCCTTTGTATCTACATTAACTTAAGTTTTCTCGCACTTTTCGCAAGCTCCCATTCATTACACCAAACAGAAATTCCGTCCGAGTCAGTCAAACACGACACTTTCCCGAATACTACAGCATCATCAACAAACATTCGCAGACTGCAGCTCAGCCTATCCTTCACACCATTTTTATGCACAGATAACAAAGGCGACCCTGTCACACTTCCCCGAGGCACTCCTGGCGATACACGTGTCTCTGATGAAGACGCGACTTCTATCACTTAAGAAATAAGCAAAGCACCCGCATAGCTGAGAACTTATTGCATGTCCTCGGGCCATCCTTAACAATTAGCAATGAGGTAACGTGTCAACCACTTTCCGCAAATCTGTCTAGGAATATGGAACCTGCCTGTTTAATATTCATCCACGTTTCCCAGGATATCGTGCGACAAAAGATCAAGCTGAATTTCTCACGCCATGCTTTCAAAATCCGTGTTAATTTGTGGAAAGAATGCTTGCACTGCGAAGTATACACTCCAGGTAAAAGAAAAGAAATGAAAAGAAAAGGAAAGAAAAAGTAAGGATGCATCACGAAGGAATTATCCGAAATCGGAAATCGGTAGGTGTGATGTACATGTACAGGCAAACACATTATTATGATGTGATTCTTGAGTTTCTCCCGGCGTATTTGATAGTCAAAATATCCACGGGTGTGATGCCGGTCTATAGTGTCCAACGGGCACAATATTTCGGCGATCATACATGTCGCCATCATCAGGTGAACTGACGGACTGAGCTCCTGTGAACGTGCCGGCACGGAGATCCGTACGCTATGGCTGCTCAGAGGGAACTGGGTTCGGTCGCGGCGGCGGCCGATTTAAATACCCTCCGCCCGCGGCGCGCTCCCTCCGCCGTCCGCGCCCCGCGCCACGGTCGTGCGGTGGAACAGATTGCGACGGCGTCTGAGATGACGTCGGAGTGATGGCTCTGTCCGCCGTGATCGTCACAACTATACGTTTGCTCGATTTACCCTTGATTAACCCGATCGCTGGTTCCCAAGCCTTGCTAAGATTATAGCCACAGTCACGGTTTATGAGGTCGTCATTGGCGCGAATTTCGATGGCCTCTCTAACAACGCTGTCCCAGTATCTCGACGTCTGTACCAGAATCCTCGTGCGGTCATATTCCATGGCGTGATTTTCCGACAAACAATGTTCAGCGACCGCCGACTTGCTCGGATACATCAGACGAGTGTGCCTCTGGTGTTCACGGCATCGATCCTCGACGGTACGCATCGTCTGACCAATATACGACTTGCCACATTGACACGGAATCTCGTACACGCCGGCCTTCCTCAAACCGAGGTCATCTTTGGCGCTCCCCACCAGTGCACGAGTTTTATTTGGAGGACAAAACACAGTTCCGACCCGGTGTTTCTTCAGAATGCGAGCGATTTTCCCCAACAGTGGGCCTGTGTATGGAATAAATGCAGTGCCTACCTCCTCCCTCGTGACTTCATCCATCTCGAGAGGTTGTGCTGCAGTGGTTGGGCGGAGAGCACGTTGAATCTGCCACTCTGAGTACCCATTTTTTCGAAATACAGTTCTCAGATGTTCCAATTCCTGGGGTAGACTCTCTGCGTCAGAGATAGTGCGCGCCCTATGTACTAGAGTTTTAAGTACCCCATTCCTCTGTGAAGGGTGGTGGCAGCTGTCTGCGTGCTGCGACCGTGGCGCGGGGCGCGGACGGCGGAGGGAGCGCGCCGCGGGCGGAGGGTATCTAAATCGGCCGCCGCCGCGACCGAACCCAGTTCCCTCTGAGCAGCCATAGCGTACGGATCTCCGTGCCGGCAAGTTCACAGGAGCTCAGTCCGTCAGTTCACCTGATGATGGCGACATGTATGATCGCCGAAATATTGTGCCCGTTGGACACTATAGACCGGCAGCACACCCGTGGATATTTTGACATTATTATGATTTCTGGAAAACTGGATGATTTATTCAAGACAATAGGCTTCAGAAACTCAGCAGATCAATAACTCGTTGGTCCACCTGTCGCCTTTATGCAAGAACTGATCTATAGAGTTATTAGACGTTCTCCTGAGGAACATCGTGCCAAATTTTGTCCAACTGGAGCGTCAGATCGCCAAAATCCCGGGCTGGCTGGAGAGCCCTGCCGATAATACTCTAAACTTCTCAGTTGGGCAGAGATCCTGCTACCTTATTGCCCGAGGTATAGTTTGACAAGTACAGAAAGAAGCAGTAGCAACTCTCACTGTTTGCGGACAGGCATTATCGTGCTGAAATGCAAACCCAGGCTGGCTTAACTTGTAGGGCAACAGAACAGGGCGTAGAATGTGGTCGACGTACCGCTGTGCCGTAAGGACAGTACGGATGCCAACCAAAGAGTTTGTGCTATGAAATAAAACGGCACCCAAGATTATCATCTACCCTGGCTGTCAGCTGTATAGTGGGCGACAGTAAGTCTGGTATCCCGCCACGGCCCTGGGCGTCTCCAGACACGTCTCAGGCCACATCTCAAGAACGCTATGACCGGCGCAGCACTGTCGAGGCAGATAGGGACAGTAAGGACAGCATTCAGTCTTAATGCCGCCTGACACAGTCAGGTTTGTCTGAGCAGACCATATACACAACGACCGTTGGCTCATCTGTTCTGCAGTACTCAATTCGCATTTACACTTTCCTATCACAATGCAGCTTCAGGACAGTACTGAATGGTTCAAATGGCTCTGAGCACTATGGGACTTAACATCTATGGTCATCAGTCCCCTAGAACTCAGAACTACTTAAACCTAACTAACCTAAGGACAGCACACAACACCCAGCCATCACGAGGCAGAGAAAATCCCTGACCCCGCCGGGAATCGAACCCGGGAACCCGGGCGTGGGAAGCGAGAACGCTACCGCACGACCACGAGATGCGGGCGTACTGAATGAGTAGCCCGAAAGCACACTCATGTTCATAAGGATAATTGCAGAATGTGGTGCCACACAACGTGGCACTACATAAAACTGGTGCTAATAGCACAGGCACATAGGGAACACACACGACACAGATCTGCAAGTCCACGGTATTGCGAAAACCGCCCCCAAAACACATGTGCTACAAAACGCCACTGTTTCCTGCGCAGGTACCCCGACACCAAGATAGGATATGATCACCATGCAAACGTACACAGGTAGCACAACGGATTGGCATAGACTGGATCAGGTGGTCGAGCAGCTGCTGACGTACAGACTCCCATTCTTGCACCAGAGCCTGTCGGAGCTAATGAAGTGTCCTAGGGGTTTCAAGACGTGCAGCGACACGTCGACCGAGCGCGGGGGTTCAGGTCTTGAGAACAAGCAGGCCACTCCATCCGCCTGATATCTTCTGTTTCAAGGTACTCCTCCACAATGACAGCTCGGTGGGGCCGTGCGTTATCATTCATCAGGAGGAGGGTGGGACCCACTGCACCCCTGAAAAGGCGGATACACTGGTGCCAAATAGCGTCCCAGTACACCTCACCTGTTACAGTTCCTCTGTCAAAGACATGCAGGGGTGCACGTGCACCAATCATAATCCCACCTCGCACCATCGAACCACGACCTCCATACAGGTCCCTTACAACGACATTAAGGGGTTCCAATGACCATGTACTGTGTTCTTGACACCAGGCCTTACGGGCTCTCCTGTGACCAGGGGTCAGTGGAATGCACCTTACAGGTCTCTGGGCGAATAAACCATGTCCGTTCAGTCGTCTGAAGACTGTGTGTCTGGAGACAACTGTTCCAGTGGCTGAGGTAAGGTCCTGAACAAGGCTACCTGCAGTACTCCGTGGCCGTCTGCGGGCACTGATGCTGAGATATCGGTCTTCTTGTGGTGTTGTACACTGTGGACATCCCGTACGGTAGCGCCTGGACACGTTTCCTGTCTGCTGTAATCGTTGCCATTGTCTTGAGATCGCACTCTGTGGCACACAGGGGGTCAGTGCTGTGACCTGCTGTGTCTGACCAGCCTCCAGTCGCCCTAGTATTCTACCCCTCATAATGTCATCAGTATGTGTTCTTTGAGCCAATTTCAACACACAGTCATCATTAGCACGTCTGAAAACGTCTGCACACTTAGTTGCTGCACCGTACTCTGACGTGCACCAACACACATCTGCTTATGTGGACTGCTGCCAGCGTCACCTTGCGACGACCGCAGGTCAAATGCACCGCATGGTCATACCCCGAGGTGATTTAAAGCCACAAACCGCCCGCCAGAGCGTTGTTTCACCATATATCAGCATTATCCTTGATTTATGAGCATGAGTGTATAAAGTTTTCATCGACCATGAACAAATTAGTTAATCTTACTTGTAAGACAATTAACTGTCTGGTGTTATTGTTTAGGAAGTTATAAAAAGAAAAATATCCCCACAAAGGAGGTGAACAAAAGAATGCCTTCTTAACGTGTAATGCTTTCGCATGTTAATCGTTGTAAGTAACTAAAAATCTGAAACAGAGGACTTGTTAAACTACCTACGATGAAGAGAAATTGTATGTGTTGTTGTAGTATGTTGCAACGTGGATAAGGAAAAATAACGCGTGAGATCGTTACGGAAATGTTCAGCTATCTCCATTCTGAGACGTCACAAGAGAGCTGTTGTGCATGACGGAGAGATTTTCTATTGAATGTTCAAGGGAGCATACTCCGGGAAGAGTCGGACAACTTATTGTTTCCCACCACATACGTCTCGCGTAATGACCACTAGGAGAAAATTTCAAATATTGAAGCCAGTACTGAGACTTACCGACAATCATTCTTCCCACACGCTGAAACTTTCTGGCAGATTAAAACTGCGCACTGCAAGGTTCGCAGGAGAGCTTCTGTAAAGTTTGGAAGGTAGGAGACGAGGTACTGGCAGAAGTAAAGCTGTGAGGACGGGGCGTGAGTCATGCTTGGGTAGCTCAGATGACAGAGCACTTGTCCGCGAAAGGCAAACGTCCCGAGTTCGAGTCTCACTTTTAATCTGCCAGGAAGTTTCAGATCAGCGCATACTCTGCTGCAAAGTGAAAATCTCATTCTGGAAACTTCCCACAAGCTGTTAGCGAGTGGAACAGGGTTGGAGGGCTCAGTTGGTGGTACAAAAAAATACCCTCCGCCTCACACCATTAGGAGAAAATCGATAAGTATTTTGCGGCTATTTATCTGTTGAACACTGTGTGCACAAATAAGTCGGTGCAAATGACTGAGCGTTCCCCAATTAAAGGATAACGCCACAGAGACCTCGAAGGCGGGAACTATCACTTTTCTTAGTAGATCAGAAACTCAGTACTTCTGTCCAATTTA
This sequence comes from Schistocerca serialis cubense, assembly GCF_023864345.2. Classification (NCBI taxonomy): domain Eukaryota; kingdom Metazoa; phylum Arthropoda; class Insecta; order Orthoptera; family Acrididae; genus Schistocerca; species Schistocerca serialis. The sequence goes on along the minus strand of NC_064647.1, from coordinate 214,014,879 downwards.
TCGGGCAAGCGAACTAGTTGTAACAGTGTTGTGTGCAAAATGGCACGCCGCGCTCACAAAACACGAACCCATAACTCAGAGATATTGCGCTACTCAGAATTTGTCGAATCTGTGCCACGCGGAATGGGTTGCGAACGTGGACCTACAGGCTAATAAGCGGTTGGTCATTATGTTTTCGATAAGTTTTGTGCAGATCTAAAAAAGGTTGGCTATTGCTGAGCCGTGTATCGACTCGGGCTACACCTTGTATTTAGATTGCATTGGTTTTCCTTTTCTTCCCCTGACATGTTTGTTTGATATGTTGTCTGTCATTAAGTGGCTGCTGGGTTGTCTTTTCTCTCTGCTATCGATATCTGAGTGTTTGCTTCCGGGAAGCTGCTATGGAAGAAGTGAGATCTTTGACCGGTGGTAACTTCGTGTGGCGGCGCGGAAGTAGGGGCGTTGCGCTCAGAGAGTCTGGTGGACACGGGAGGGCAGTATGGCTCGCCAGCGAGGACCAGGAGTGGTCGTTTGTACCGAGTCGCCACGTGACGTATGTCGGTTGTGTGTAACGAGCGGGTCGAGTTGACGGAAGAGCTCCCCGCGGGTTGGTTGTATACAGAATCGCCACGCGAGTAGTTGCTGTTCATTTCACCTTGGTGGGACGTTAACAAACTTCTTTAAGTCCACCGTTTTCATATTGGAGTTTAAAAAGGAGACGCCTAACATGAAGGAGCGGTCACTACCCGTCAACGTTGCAGAGAAGACGTGAACTCCGGTGACAGAGCGTGTTGTCGCGTGACCGTGGCTTGTTGGGTACGCTGGCGAGGCGTGCGCGGTCGGATGTGTGGATCCTTGCCATCAGAGGTTGTGTACGGCCTGTTCGAGCATAACTGCAAGTTAAGTTTGTGAAAGGTTTAATCGTTAAGTAATAATTTTGTGCAACCAGCGCCTCTTCTGCCTTGTGGCCTCCGGCAACCGGGTTTCATGTCCCTGGCACCGGTGTAATTGAGACAGTGATCTTTCCTCCTCCTCTCGTTACTGCCCGATGGGAGGTGTAGTTTTTCCAGTTTTAATTGTTTGGCTATTCAGTCGTGTGTTATGAGTAAATTCATGTTTCTTGTTGGTTGATCATGTGGTCGCTCATTCAGGACTGTGTGGTGTAATGTTTCCTTGCACGAGGTTAGCTCTAATTCTGTCAGCAAGTTAAGCTAACTTATAACAAGTTTTCACTGGCTAAAAGTCGGTGCAGTGACCAGCCTGAGAGTGGCAATTGTGTTTACGGGCGTATTTAAATTGGTCAGTATTCTGCTAGCCTGAGCATCCCTGAGTGGGTGATTTGTGGCCGCCTTACACGGGTCCGTCATATCTGTTATGTTCTAATGATATTCCAGGACACTTTTGTTTAAAAACTTTTTAAATTCCTCCATTCCTTTATTGCCATTAATCGTGTGTGTGTGCTGAGACCTTTGATTTTTTTTTTAATGACGGTGTTGATAACTTCACTACCTTACCGTACCTTATTAACAAAGTTCTGTATTTACTTTAGTAGCCTGTTTACTAATGTTTTTTTAAGAAATTTTTAAACTGTTACATTGCTATAAATTACTTGATTTCCGTTAGCGGCGTGTTTTGAAAGACTGTTATTGCCGTACTGTTAGCTTCCGTGTTTTTTTTTTTTTTTTTTTTATTGAAACTGTTCTATTGCTATAAATGACTTGATTGCCGCTTTTAAAAGAAATTTTTAAACTGCTGTATTGCTATAAATTACTTGATTGTCGTTAGCGAGGTGTTTTGAAAGGTTGTTGATTGCCGTACTGTTACTCCTACTTTTTTTTTAAAAAAAAGAATTTTTTTTAAAAAAATTGTTGTATTGCTATAAATTACTTGATTGCCGTTAGCGGCGTGTTTAAAAGGCTGTTTATTGCCGTACTGCTTGTTTCTGTAAGATACGAATAAAAGATTTGTGTGTGAAAATCTCAACTCGACAGTAAACTACTAGCAATTTGGCCCCTTTTCCCCAACTTGTGGTGTGGCTTGTAGTAACCGTAACCACTGTGTGTGTCAATTGCATCCATAGCGCGCTATCGAATTTTAGCAGTTTAAGCTGCTTTTAAGTGCCAGTAGTGGTGCCCAACTTTGCCGCAATGTTAACAACGATGCGGACATTGAATGAGGGAAATATTCCGACCCCTCGGATAGCGCGAATCCTGTACCGGTAAGGGACGCCTCTTATCTGACGTCTGATTCGCGTGCTGCGACACCCACGCCCCTCCCCGCGCCCACACCCACGCGCGTACGACCGGCGGGGCGCAGCGCACTGCTGCAGCCCTAAAAGGCTGCCTTTGATCTCGCGGCGGCGTCGGTGGCCGCGCCAGAGGGCGTAACTCGATTTTCCCCTCTTCGCACCCCCCGCGGCACTCGCTGTCCCCGCCGCGTGGCCGGACCGGGCGACGCAGCTCCCACCACACGGACGGCAGCCGCGCAACTTGCAGCTCCGGCTCTGTCAGCCACAGCTGACGCCTCCTGCACAGTGCTTCCTTCCGGTCGAACTGGCGATGTCGCTGTCCGACAGCGCATTCGATGCACTCGAGACCTTTGGAATTGAATGAAACTCGCTGACATGGAATGAATGGAGTCGATATGGATGAAATACGTGAAGTGCGACAAATCAGTACTGTCGTTCCACAGGGTTCAGTTCAAGGACCATTCTACCTTTATTATTACCCTGAAAATCCAGGGAAATTGGTACACCTGCCTAATAACAAATAACAACCCCGAACACGCAGTTGCCACAACACGACTTGGCATTGACTCGACTAATATCTTAAGTAGTGCTGGAGAGAACTGACAACATGAATCCTGCAGGACTGTCCATAAATCCGTAAGAGTGCGAGGGGGTTGGGATCTCTTCTGCATAGCACGTTGCAAGGCATCCCAGATACCCTCAATAATGTTCAAGTCTACAGATGTGACTAGCGGAAGTGTTTAAACTCAGAAAAGTTACTGGAGCCACTCTGTAGCAATTCTGAAATCGTCCAAGTCCGTCGGAATGCACGATGGACATGTATGGATGCAGAGGATCAGACAGGATGCTATGGCGTTCCACAGGGTCAGTTCAGGGACCACTCTTTCTTTGTTATTACTCTGAAAAGACAAAGAATTTGGTACAGCTGTCTAATATGATGTACTGACCCTCGAGCTCGCAGTTACCACAACACGACGTGGCATGGTCTCGACTAATATTTGAAGTAGTGCTGGACGGAACTGACAACATGAATCCTGCACGGCTGTCCATAAATCCGTAAGAGTACGAGGGGGTAGGGGTCTCTGAACAGCACGTTGCCCAGATACGCTCAATAACGTTCACTTCCGGATATATTGGTGGCTAGCGGAAGTGTTTAAACTGAGAAGAGAATCCCTGGAGACTGTAGCAATCCTTAATTCTCCAAGTCCGTTGGAAGGCACGATCGACATGAATGGATGCAGATTATCAGACAGGATGCATGGCGTTCCACAGGATTCAGTCCAGGGACCACTCTTTCTTTATTATTACCATGAAAAGCCAAAGAAATTGGTACATCCGTCTAATATCATGCACGGACCGGTGAGATTGCAGTTACCACAACATGACGTGGCATGGACTCGACTACTGTCTGAAGTTGGCATGGACTCGACTACTGAAGTAGTGCTGGACAGAACTGACAACATGAATCCTGCGGGATTGTCCATAAATCCGTAAGAGTACGAGGGGGCAGGGATCTCTTCTGAACAGCACGTTGCAAGGCATCCCAGATACCCTCAATAATGTTCAGGTCTGGAGATGTGGTTAGCGGAAGTGTTTAAACTCAGAAGAGTTACTGGAGCCACTCTGTAGCAATTCTGAAATCGTCCAAGTCCTTCGGAATGGTCGATGGACATGAATGGATGCAGGTGATCAGACAGGATGCTGTCGCACCTGTCACGGGTGTCAGAGTCGTATCTAGGCTTATCAGGGGTCTCATATCAACCCAACTGCATACGCTCCATACCATTAAAGAGCCTGCACCAGTTTGAACAGTCAGCTGCTGACTTGCAGGGACCATGCATTCATGAGGTTGACTCCATACCCGCCAGCGACCACCCACTCGATACAATTTGAAACGAGACTAGTCCGACCAGCCAACATGTTTCCAGTCGTCAACAGTCCAATGTCGATGTTGACGGGACCAGGAGAGGCGTAAGGCTTTGTGTCGCACTGTCATCATATATACACGAGTGGAGCTTCGGCTCCAAAGGCCCATATCGGTGATGTTTCGTTGAATGGTGCGCATTGTCACTTTTCGATGGGCCAGCATTGAAATCTGCAGCAATGTGTGGAAAGGTTGCACTTCTGTTACGTTGAACGATTGTCTTCAGTCGCCGTTTGTCTCGTTCTTGCAGGATTTTTTTTCGGCTGCAGCGATGTCGGACATTTGATGTTTTACCGAATTCCTGGTATTCACGATACCCTTGTGAAATGGTCATACCGGAAAATACCCACTTCATCGCTGCCTCGGAGAGGCACCGATTATAACACCACATTGAAACTCAATTAAATACTGATAACCTGCCATTGTGGCAGCACTAACCGATGAAATAACGGCTCCAGACACCTGTTGTCTGATATAGGCGTTGCCGACCACAGAGACGTATTCTGCCAGTTTAATATCTCTGTAATTGGAGCTTCAGTATAATTAACTGATAATACACTGAAGGAAAAAAATCGCAACGCCAAAGGGAGTTATACGACTCATGTGAAAGTTCCTAGACGTGTTTCTACATCTGAAAGATTACGTCTATTCCGATTTCTCTCCAATAGTATAAAAGAGCGCTATTGGCAACACGATGAGAATGCAAATCAGGTTTGCTTTAAATACACGCAGTAACGTGAGCGATGAGGTTGGTCTTGCTGAGTTGATGTTCGTCAACAATACCTTTAAGGCGACAAAGACGTCATTATCCACAGCCCACTGATTTCCAACGAGGTCTTCGATAATCTGGATTTTCCTTCTGTGACTTGGCAGGAAAACCACAATTCTACACTATGTCATCAAAGGTATACGGACGCATGGCTGAAAATGACTTACAAGTTGATGGCGCCCTCCATCGGTAATATTGGAATTCAGTATGGTGTTGGCCTATCCTCAGCCTTGAGGATAGATTCCACTTTTGCAGGCATGCGTTCAGTCAGGTGCAGGGGAATGGCAGCGCATTCTTCGCGGAGTGCTGCACTGAGGAAAGGCATCGATGTCGTTCGGTGAGGCCTAGTATGAATTTGGCGTTCCAAAACGTACCAAAAGTGTTCTGTAGGATTCAGGCCAGGACTCTGTGCAGGCTAGTCCATTACAGGTATGTTATTGTCGTATAACCACTCCGCCACAGGCCGTGAATTATGAACAGGTGCTGATCGTCTTGAAAGATGCAACCCTCATCCTCGAAGTCCTCATCAGCAGTGGGAAGCAAGATGGTGCTTAAAACGTCAATGTAGGCCACGCAAATCAACAAGGGGTGAAAGCCCCCTCCATCAAAAACACGACCACACCGTAACACCACCATCTCCGAATTTTACTGTTGCCACTATACACGCAGGCAGGTGACGTTCACCGGGCATTCGCCATACCCACACACTGCCGTCGGATCGCTACATTGTGTAACGTGATTCGTCACTCCACACAACGTTTTTCCACTGTTGAATCGTCCAATGTTTACGTTACACCAAGCGAGGCGTCGTTTGGCATTTACTGGCGTGATGTGTTGCTTATGAGCAGCCGCTCGCCCATGAAATCCCAGTTTTTTTACCTACAATCTAACTGTTATAGTACTTACAGTGAATCTTGACGCAGTTTGGAATTCCTGCATTATGGTCTGGATAGATGTCTGCCTCTTACACATGACGACTCTCTTCAACTGTCTGCGGTCTGTGTCAGTCAACAGACGAGGTCGGCCTGTACGCTTTTGTGCTGTACGTGACCCTTCACGTTTTCACTTCACTTTCAAATCGGAAACAGTAGAGTTAGGGATGTCTATGAGTGTGGAAATCTCGGATACAGACGTGTGACACAAGTGATATTAACCTGACCAGGGAGTGCCCCATTCTGCTCTCCTACGATGTCTAATGACTACTGAAGTCGCTGAAATGGAGTACCTGGCAGTAGGTGACAACACAATGCACCTAATATGAAAAAACAAGTATGCTTTTGGCGTTGTCCGGATGCTTTTGATCACATAGCTTACGTGACTCCTGCCAGGTTGGTCACGAGAATGTGCAGTCGCAAGAGGATCAGGATCCAGACGGCCGCGTGACACTACCTAACAAGAGGGAAGACCATCGTGTTTGGCGGGTGGCTATGGCGTCCTAGAGCAATATGAGCAGAGGTGGACACCGCTACAGTCCCTGTAGCTTGCATTCCACAGACCCCAAACCACCGTCATTTGCTACTAGAGCGGTGTCAAGCGAGAGCTCATTGGAGGACAAACCGGAGGTGTGTTGTGCGTTCAGACGAAAGTTGGTTCAGCTTCGGTACCAGTGATGGCAGCGTGTAGCATTCCTTCATTCTTGAACAGACCTCATCTTTCCTTTCTTCTCTCCGCATTTTCCCCGGTTTACTCCTTGCTTTTATTTCAAAATTTCGTGTCAATAATTTTACTTCCGAATTTGCCTCTTTCGTCGATTCTTTACCTACTGATTCAGATAGGAATGAGACAGTTGGGTGTGAGTGGTAGGATCTCATGCCGAGGATAAGAGCAGTTTTGCACAGTTTTATTGAAACGCCACATAGAATTTCCTGGAAAACAGACCTTAGTACTTAATTAAAGAATTTATTCCTGAAATAATTAGCATCATAGTTGTTGACATTGCACTCCCAATGGAACCAAGTGTGGGGCGGCGGATGAGTTTGTAGAAAATAAACTAAAATCTGATGATTGCTGGATAAATGCTTGCATGTTGAATCAGTTTCTGGCTTTTAGAATGTTGTTAATGGTGTCTTTCGCCGTTCTCAACACTGGCTCTCTATTTACTTTTTGGCACCCAGAAAGTGATTTAATAAAACATGGAACCAGTAATTAGAGATCCTAGTGCCCACTTTATCTGAGAATGTTATTATAGCTGCAGCTTATAGCTCTGAGGAATTAGGAGATTGTCCGGGATTTCTAATCAAAAACGGTTTTCCAAAATAGTTGAGTATATTCTGAAATCCACTGATGAAAAACACAAGTATCCCTACAACCTAACTAACAGAGCAGTTCAGAGTCTAATGCGCTGATGCAACTATAAATGTCCGAATTAAATGTTAAAAAGAATGCTCGCCATAATTTGATGAAAATATTTCATCAAACGCCACGCTAAATATTTGGTAGAATGTCTGTCCCGCGACGGCACGTGAAAATACGACAATACGCAAACTGAAGCTAGATAATGAAAATCATCCCAGAATTAACACTTCACATGAAATGTTTTCATGGTTCCGAGTATCTCTAGTAACTTAATACGGCACCCGAGGCTGTTTGTAGCAGTGACACTGATGCGACGCGACTCCCGACACAGATGGCGTGTTATTCAGCGTCTGGAGAGAACTGGGGCCTTCCTTCCTCGCGCAGCGTTCATATATATAAAGCCGCGGTGCGGACGGCTAAGGGAACGCCTGATCAAATCGGCTCTCCCGACTAGCCGCTGGGCTAGTAACGCACCACTTCAAGTTACATAATAATTTATAGCTTCTTTTTCTGATGGCCGAAGAAGCTCTTAATTTAAACGTGCATTCAGCACGCAGGTAAGTATTGATAATAAAATTTTGACGTGGCTAAGTTAAATATTCTGGGCGAGAGAATTAATTAAATTACACTGTACGCAGTAGATGAGCTCTGAACTGGCCCTTTTGAGATCTGCTATCGCTATAATTTTATAGGTATTCAAAAGAAACTTTACACATCTTCATAATCATAGCGGACCTCCAACCTATTTAAATCTAAACATCCTAGCCTTATTTACTAGCCTACTTAATCTATCTTGCTTCCTTCAGTTTTGAGACAAAAACCACAAATCATGAATTTCCACTAAAATCTTAATATGTGAAATCCAAAGTACTGTTTTTATTAAATCATTATGAAAGATGAATCTGAATATAAATTTTGAAGTCTCTAGCTCTTTTCTGTTGTGCCAATGATTTCTCCAGAAAAACGCCCAAATTTCGAAAATGGCTGAAGTTATCGAACTGAACCATGGACCTTGCCGTTGGTGGGGAGGCTTGCGTGCCTCAGCGATGCAGATGGCCGTACCGTAGGTGCAACCACAACGGAGGGGTATCTGTTGAGAGGCCAGACAAACATGTGGTTCCTGAAGAGGGGCAGCAGCCTTTTCAGTAGTTGCAGGGGCAACAGTCTGGATGATTGACTGATCTGGCCTTGTAACATTAACCAAAACGGCCTTGCTGTGCTGGTACTGCGAACAGCTGAAAGCAAGGGGAAACTACAGCCGTAATTTTTCCCGAGGACATGCAGCTTTACTGTATGATTAAATGATGATGGCATCCTCTTGGGTAAAATATTCCGGAGGTAAAATAGTCCCCCATTCGGATCTCTGGGCGGGGACTACTCAAGAGGACGTCGTTATCAGGAGAAAGAAAACTGGCATTCTACGGATCGGAGCGTGGAATGTCAGATCCCTTAATCGGGCAGGTCGGTTAGAAAATTTAAAAAGGGAAATGGATAGGTTAAAGTTAGATATAGTGGGAATTAGTGAAGTTCGGTGGCAGGAGGAACAAGACGTTTGGTCAGGTGATTACAGGGTTATAAATACAAAATCAAATAGGGGTAATGCAGGAGTAGGTTTAATAATGAATAAAAAAATAGGAGTGTGGGTTAGCTACTACAAACAGTATAGTGAACGCATTATTGTGGCCAAGATAGACACAAAGCCCATGCGTACTACAGTAGTACAAGTTTATATGCCAACTAGCTCTGCAGATGATGAAGAAATTGATGAAATATATGACGAGATAAAAGAAATTATTCAGGTAGTGAAGGGAGACGAAAATTTAATAGTCATGGGTGACTGGAATTCGTCAGTAGGAAAAGGGAGAGAAGGAAACATAGTAGGTGAATATGGATTGGGGGAAGGAATGAAAGAGGAAGCCGCCTTGTAGAATTTTGCACAGAGCATAACTTAATCATAGCTAACACTTGGTTCAAGAATCATAAAAGAAGGTTGTATACCTGGAAGAATCCTGGAGATACTAATAGGTATCAGATAGAATATATAATGGTAAGACAGAGATTTAGGAACCAGGTTTTAAATTGTAAGACATTTCCAGGGGCAGATGTGGATTCTGACCACAATCTATTGGTTATGAACTGCAGATTGAAACTGAAGAAACTGCAAAAAGGTGGGAATTTAAGGAGATGGGACCTGGATAAACTGAAAGAACCAGAGGTTGTAGAGAGTTTCAGGGAGAGCATAAGGGAACAATTGACAGGAATGGGGGAAAGAAATACAGTAGAAGAAGAATGGGTAGCTCTGAGGGATGAAGTAGTGAAGGCAGCAGAGGATCAAGTAGGTAAAAAGACGAGGGCTAGTAGAAATCCTTGGGTAACAGAAGAAATATTGAATTTAATTGATGAAAGGAGAAAATATAAAAATGCAGTAAATGAAGCAGGCAAAATGGAATACAAACGTCTCAAAAATGAGATCGACAGAAAGTGCAAAATGGCTAAGCAGGGATGGCTAGAGGACAAATGTAAGGATGTAGAGGCTTGTCTCACTAGGGGTAAGATAGATACTGCCTACAGGAAAATTAAAGAGACCTTTGGAGAGAAGAGAACCACTTGTATGAATATCAAGAGCTCAGATGGCAATCCAGTTCTAAGCAAAGAAGGGAAGGCAGAAAGGTGGAAGGAGTATATAGAGGGTTTATACAAGGGCGATGTACTTGTGGACAATATTATGGAAACGGAAGAGGATGTAGATGAAGATGAAATGGGAGATAAGATACTGCGTGAAGAGTTTGACAGAACACTGAAAGACCTCAGTCAAAACAAGGCCCCGGGAGTAGACAACATTCCATTAGAACTACTGACGGCCTTAGGAGAGCCAGTCCTGACAAAACTCTACCATCTGGTGAGCAAGATGTATGAGACAGGCGAAATACCCACAGACTTCAAGAAGAATATAATAATTCCAATACCAAAGAAAGCAGGTGTTGACAGATGTGAAAATTACCGAACCATCAATTTAATAAGTCACAGCTGCAAAATACTAACGCGAATTCTTTATAGACGAATGGAAAAACTGGTAGAAGCGGACCTTGGGGAAGATCAGTTTGGATTCCGTAGAAATGTTGGAACACGTGAGGCAATACTAACCTTACGACTTATCTTAGAAGAAAGATTAAGAAAAGGCAAACCTACGTTTCTAGCGTTTGTAGACTTAGAGAAAGCTTTTGACAACGTTAACTGGAATACTCTCTTTCAAATTCTGAAGGTGGCAGGGGTAAAATACAGGGAGCGAAAGGCTATTTACAATTTGTACAGAAACCAGATGGCAGTTATAAGAGTCGAGGGGCATGAAAGGGAAGCAGTGGTTGGGAAAGGAGTGAGACAGGGTTGTAGCCTCTCCCCGATGTTATTCAATCTGTATATTGAGCAAGCAGTAAAGGAAACCAAAGAAAAATTCGGAGTAGGTATTAAAATTCATGGAGAAGAAGTAAAATCTTTGAGGTTCGCCGATGACATTGTAATTCTGTCGGAGACAGCAAAGGTCTTGGAAGAGCAGTTGAACGGAATGGACAGTGTCTTGAAAGGAGGATATAAGATGAACATCAACAAAAGCAAAACGAGGATAATGGAATGTAGTCAAATTAAATCGGGTGATGCTGAGGGGATTAGATTAGGAAATGAGACACTTAAAGTAGTAAAGGAGTTTTGCTATTTAGGGAGTAAAAGTAGTAAAGGAGTTTTGCTATTTAGGGAGTAAAATAACTGATGATGGTCGAAGCAGAGAGGATATAAAATGTAGACTGGCAATGGCAAGGAAATCGTTTCTGAAGAAGAGAAATTTGTTAACATCGAGTATAGATTTAAGTGTCAGGAAGTCGTTTCTGAAAGTATTTGTTTGGAGTGTAGCCATGTATGGAAGTGAAACATGGACGATAACCAGTTTGGACAAGAAGAGAATAGAAGCTTTCGTAATGTGGTGCTACAGAAGAATGCTGAAGATAAGGTGGGTAGATCACGTAACTAATGAGGAGGTATTGAATAGGATTGGGGAGAAGAGAAGTTTGTGGCACAACTTGACTAGAAGAAGGGATCGGTTGGTAGGACATGTTTTGAGGCATCAAGGGATCACAAATTTAGCATTGGAGGGCAGCGTGGAGGGTAAAAATCGTAGAGGGAGACCAAGAGATGAATACACTAAGCAGATTCAGAAGGATGTAGGTTGCAGTAGGTACTGGGAGATGAAGAAGCTTGCACTGGATAGAGTAGCATGGAGAGCTGCATCAAACCTGTCTCAGGACTGAAGACCTCAACAACAACAACATTTAACACACATTAATTTAGTATTATTCCTGACATGCTAGAAAAGTTTTAGGTCATTTGCTTGATTTTTAAGGTATTGCGCAACATTTATGACGTCAGAGCTAGTTACAGCAGACTGGCTGGCACACAATGGAAACTGATGTGAATTTACAACAGCGTGAGTAGGCTGCTTCCCTACACAAGGAATACGATCAACAATTGAAACTTCCTGGCAGATTAAAACTGTATGCGGACCGAGACTCGAACTCCGGACCTTTGCCTTTCGCGGGCAAGTGCTCTACCAACTAAGCTACCCAAGCACGACTCACGCCCCGTCCTCACAGCTTTACTTGTGCCAGTACCTCGCCTCCTACCTTCCAAACTTCACAGAAGCTCTCCTGCGAACCTTGCAGAACTAGCACTCCTGAAAGAAGGGATATTGTGGGGACATGACTTACCCACAGCCTAGGGGGTGTTTCCAGAATGAGATTTTCACTCTGCAGCGAAGTGTGCGCTGATATGAAACTTCCTGGCAGATCAAAACTGTGTGCCGCACCGAGACTCGAACTCGGGAGCTTTGCCTTTCGTGGGCAAGTGCTTTACCAACTGAGCTACCCAAGCACGACTCACGCCCCAGTCCTCACAGCTTTATATCTGCCAGCACCTCGCCTGCAGAGTGAAAATCTCATTCTGAAAACATCCCGTAGGCTCTGGCTAAGCCATGTCTTCGCAATATCCTTTCTTTCAGAAGTGCTAGTTCTGCAAGATTCGCAGAAGAGCTTCTGTAAAGTTTGGAAGGTGGGAGACGAGGTACTGGCAGAAGTAAAGCTGTGAGGACGGGGCGTGAGTCGTGCTTGGGTAGCTAAGTTGGTAGAGCACTTGCCCGCGAAAGGCAAACGTCCCGAGTTCGAGTCTCGGTCCGCACACAGTTTTAATCTGCCAGGAAGTTTCACATCAGCGCACACTCCGCTGTAGAGTGAAAATTTCATTCTACATACGATCAACAATTAGTCTGCATAATAAATGACCCAGTTCTATAATATATATATATATATATATATATATATATATATATCTTATATATATAAACACAATTTTAAGGTTTAAGGACCATTTAAATGGAAAAAATACCTATTTAGACAATGGGTAAAATTTAGCTGTACAGAAACGGGGCAGACAACAGTTATACATACCTCTTTAGCCAGCCGCTGTGACCGAGCGGTTCTAGGCTCGTCAGGCCGGAACTGCACTGCTGCTCCGGTCGCAGGTTCGAATCCAGCCTCGGACATGAATGTGTGTGATGTCCTTAGGTTAGTTAGGTTTAAGTAGTTCTTAATCTAAGGGACTGATGACCTCAGATGTTAAGTCCCATAGTGCTCAGAGCCATTTGAACCATATGAATATACCTCTTTAAATAATGGAGGACTTAGTGCTCCCTTTATACTCTGAAACAATTTGAAAAGGTTACAGCATAATATAAGCAAAAAAGACCTGAGGTTAAGTGCGACTAAAGCTATGTTCTGCTTTGGCATCCCTTGAATTATCACAATAAAAAAAAAGTTCACTGTAAATGATGACAGCCAAAACAGTTGCAGGATTAAGATTTATTAAAATTCTTGACCATGGTTTCGGTATATATAAATATTATATACTCACGACGCCTTTGGCACAATTGTTTTATTAATCTCCATTGCAGGATGTGATTTTAGGTATTTTACTTCTGATGAAGGTATATTTATATATACCGAAACCGTGGTCAAGAATTCTAGTAAATCTTTGTCCTGCAACTGTTTTGGCTGTCATCATTTACTGTGAAGAATTTCAACAGTTGCTGTTTCAGCCAGGTTTAAAATCTTGAGATAAAGAAAGAGAATAGTTATAAAAGGCATCCAGCTGAGATAATAAACTATAATGATGTGCTGAAAAATAATGATTCCGAAGTTTTTTACGTGGAAACTCTTCAAGATTTTTAAATAAAACAAACTCTATTAAGTTTCTACGTCTTAATTTTTCATGTCTACGTGTTTTCAACCCTGTACCGCTAGAGGGCTCTGAATTTTAACAGAAATGATTGCGGTCTGTTAGGTTACTATGTCTGCGCGTCGGAAACAGAGTTCAGTATCGCGTTTCGAATCCTAAGAGCTCGTCCGCACTTGGACCACCCTCTTCTTCCGCATGAAAATGCCACACCAAACACGAGCGCTGCGACAGCTGCTACAATCCGTCTCTTCACAGTCATCGGCCAACCTCCGAACAGCAACCGACTTGGCCCCATCCGACTACCATCTGTTTCGAATATTTAAATAACACCTTGGAGGACTTCACTCTGATAGTGATGACGCGGCGCAAGCGGAATCGAGGTTGTCGCTTCGTCAGTGAAGTCAAACATTCTACATTGTCGGTACGGACAAAGTGGTCTCTCGGTGGGAGCACTGCGTTCGTAGTCGGGGTGACCATTTACATCTACATCTATACTCCGCAAACCACCTGACGGTGTGTGGCGGAGGGTACTTTGAATACCTCTATCGGTTCTCCCTTCTATTCCAGTCTCGTATTGTTCCTGGAAAGAGAGATTGTCGGTATGCCTCTGTGTAGGCTCTAATCTCTCTCATTTTATCCTCATGGTCTCTTCGCGAGATATACGTAGGAGGGAGCAATGTACTGCTTGACTCCTCGGTGAAGGTATGTTCTCGAAACTTCAACAAAAGCCCGTGCCGAGCTACTGAGCGTCTCTCCTGCAAAGTCTTCCACTGGAGTTTATCTATCATTTCCGTAACGCTTTCGCGATTACTTAATGATCCTGTAACGAAGCGCGCTGCACTCCGTTGGATTTTCTCTACCTCTTCTATCAACCCTGTTGAGCAATATTCAAGCAGTGGGTTAACAAGTGTACTGTAACCTACTTCCTTTGTTTTCGGATTGCATTTCCTTAGGATTCTTCCAATGTATCTAGCATCTGCTTTACCGACGATCAACTTTAAATGATCATTCCATTTTAAATCACTCCTAATGCCTACTCCCAGATAATTTATGGAATTAACTGCTTCCAGTTGCTGACCTGCTATATTGTAGCTAAATGTTGAGAAATAGAAAATGTTTAAAAAAGCTTTTGGAGTTTTCGCTTAACCAACTCAGGAAAACCTTCTTCTACCGACGCTTCGCCAAGTTAACAGCTGCCGGCTTTCATAATAAATGTGTACTGGTGGTGGTTGCCGTCAACTATGTACCCACGGACTCAACGTTGCGATATTGAAAGTTTTGGCTGGTTCCGTTGTCTTGGGTCTGGGATACATAGTTGCCGCATTACAGGCCAAATACTGGTGAGTCTACAGTATACGATAAGAATACACCCATGAATCGAATAGTCGAAGGTTTCTATGACTCGGCAATTGTGGATTATGAAAGTAACATAAAAATTTATCAGTAAAAGACTGCAATTAAGTAAAATCTGCAGGTACTATTTTAACGCCTTTAAATGATGAGTACGATAGTAGAAGTACTTTTAAGAATGCGATATACGAGGGCGGTTCAGAAAGTAACCTCCGATTGGTCACAGTGCGGGTTGTGGGGGGAGCAGCGACGCCATCTGTGCGTTCACGCACTCAACAGGTCAGTCGGCATCAAGCCGTGGTCGAGTGAACGTCGTACCTGCGCTAGTTTAGTTTTTGTGGCAGTTTGAAATGTGTGCTGCAATAGAAAACCCCGCCAAATGTGAAGTGCGTGCTGTCATAAGGTTTTTTACAGCCAAAGGATATTCTGCAGCAGCTATTCATCGTGAGCTTTGTGCCGTGTACGGACCAAGAGTTATGAGTGAAGGAGTTGTCCGTGAATGGGTACGTTTATTTAAAAGTGGACTAGAAAACGTGCATGATGAAGAGAGGAGTGGTAGACCATCATTGGTGACTGACGAACTCATTCAGACAGTTGATGCAAAAGTTCGTGAAAATCGACGTTTCTCAATGTCGGAGTTGTCTACTGGTTTTCCACAGATTTCTAAGACTCTCTTGTACGAGATAGTGACAGCAAGATTGGGTTACCGTAAGTTCTGTGCACGATCGGTGCCCAAAATTCTTACCGACCACCACAAAACTCAAAGAATGGCCTCTGCATTAGACTTTCTGTCATGTTATGAGGACGAAGGAGAACCATTGTTAAACAGAATCGTGACCGGTGACGAAACCTGGATTAAGTACGTGAACCCTGAGACAAAAGAACAATCAAAGATGTGGGCACATTCAAATTCGCCTACCAAACCTAGAAAAGCCTCGCAAGATTTTTCTGCCAGAAAACTGATGGCAACGGTGTTTTGGGATGCCAACGGGGTGTTGTTGGTTGAATTCATGGAACGTGGTACGACCATTAATCAAGACTTGTACCGTGAAACAATAAAAAAGTTACGACGGGCTATACAGAACAAACGCCGTGGTATGCTGACTTCCGGTATCGTTTTTTTGCACGATAACGCCCGTCCTCACTCTGCTCGCAGAACAACGGCCCTTCTTGAGTCCTTCAAGTGGGACGTTATCAACCATCCACCTTACAGCCCAGAACTGGCGCCAAGTGATTATCACCTCTTCACGCATTTGAAGAAATGGCTCGGGTCACAGCGACGACGAAGAGCTCAAAGATGCGGTCACAGGCTGGCTCCAGGCACAAGCGGGTGATTTTTATGCAGAAGGAATTTCAAAGCTTGTGAAGAGATACGATAAATGCCTCAATCGCTATGGAGACTATGTAGAAAAATAGTGCAAAGATGTAGTTCTAAGATGTATATATTAAAATATTTTTATTTAACTTGGTGTATTTTTTTAAACCAACCGGAGGTTACTTTCTGAGCGGCCCTCGTATTTCTGCAAAACACTTATTGTTATCGATGGTCCAACAGTTAAATTAAATATAAGTTGAATAACAGAGAAACAATAGATTTCTACCTCACTTAATTAGCTATGAACAACAACATAGCTCGCGAGATATTCACTTCCAAACGCGTACTACGTCTTCACTGTAGAAACCACGGAAATCTCAGAAGCTCACAAGTCGGCACTCACCCAACCATGCATAGATAGCATACAACGCAAGTGAATTAAAAGTAGCCAGGAAGAAGTGTCTCATACGACCGCAACACAGAATTGCGTGGCAATGTTCCACGCCTTGCCCAACCCCGGTGACAGGGTCACAGTTCACGCCAGCACACGACTGGTAGGGCGTGTTCCCCTGATGCGCTTAAGGGGCTCCGGAACGCCCTATACTTGCAATGTTAAAATAACGCTTATAAATTACATCTTTCCTCACAAAGTATTTGAGGTATGAAGTTGAACTTTTTACAGATTATTTATTGGAATATGGGCTACAACTTAACACAGGGATTTTACAAAATTTTAGTTCAGTTATTAAAGATGATTTTTTTTTAAATTGTAATGAAAATTCACAACATTTTTTTGCAATTTTTTATTTATATATTCAAAAATATACAGTTTTTTGGAAAAAGGCTGTGTTAAATTATGCAGAAGATACTGTGTAACATTTACTGAAAGTTTGAAACAAATATGTTTGGAAGATCCTTAGAAAATATGTAATTAGTATGAGAAAATAAAAGTTTTGGGAATCGAGTGACAAAGATTGGATTAACTTTTTAGTGCATTCCAGGTCCATAGGATGGATTATCTTCATCCTCTGCAAACTCCTCCTCCAGCTTCCTCTTGTTCCTCCTCCTGTTTACTCCTGCTTGTATTTCTAGACTCTTTACAGCCCTATCTGCAGCCCGAAGGCGTTCCTTGTCTAAAGCAAGCATCGCTCGTTGTTGTGTTCGTAGATTTTGCTACCATTTTCTTCAGTTGCAGTTAATGCAACACTGTTCCAAAAGGTGGTCATGTATGAACACTTATCACATTTCAGTTGTATTTCACTAGCAAGTCCTACGTGCTTTATTATGGAGAGTTCCAGACCAACATCACTACAATGAATACATCTTACACAGTTTGAAAAAATTCCTTTGAGAACCGACGTATCAAATATTTCATTCACATCCGATTCGCCCATTAAACATTCATAGTTTCCACTCATTGAACCAAGCTTATTCTGTGAAGTATTTTCTTTCCCACTTTGGCTGCTATGGGCAGGTGTACTTGAGAGGTTAGGTTCACTCACTTGGTTATCGTCTTTATTGTTTACAGTAATAACACATACCTTTGGCTTTCCAACATTTCTCCTTTTCTTAAAAGCCTTCAGAGGATTTCTAATAACTTTACTTTTACTCATTATTATACTTCAACAAAACAGAGACTCAAGAAACAGAATTAATTACGAATATTTTCGAGATAACGACAGAGTAAATAAACATGAAACAATCGACAATCACACCAGCGATATATATTGAACCATCACAGGTTAGCCACAACACATACTTTATCTCACATCACTAAAATGTACCTGATGAACACGGACGTTAATAATAACACCATTTGACGGCAGTTTAACAGCGCCACAGTGGGTCACGCCCATGTAGAACACATTTCAAAAAAAATTTTAAAATAGTTGTAGTCTTCGGAATTGAATAAATTATATATCTAATTAAAGGTAATAGTCTGCAGATTCAGAAAACGCAAAAAAGTAAAAATTGAACTTTTCATTATTTTGAGCCTTTCCGGAGCCCCTTAAGTCGGCGTTGCCTTGGCTAACACGTTGCGGTGCAGAAAGTAATAACTTTGTCGACAGTTAAGAAAAGATACAGTGCCATATGCGACAGATCCTGTGGATTTGAATGGGTAAGGTCTTCTTCTATTTCTTGACAAACATCTTTTTTTTTTTTTTACTTTTCATTTTTTTAGGGCTGTCTGTATTTTCGTACAATGGTTTGGTTGGTTTCATTGTCCACGTATCATCGTGGTGTATTGCTCCAAACATGTTCTGGGGATTTCAAGTTTCATGACACCTGTTGCTGTTTGTAGTAGATTCTGATGCGTAGAGTGCTTTAAAACTGTGTTGCAGTTCCTAAGTTTTTCCTATCTTGATATGTTCCTTTGATTGTAACGTGTCATTGTGAGTTTGTCTTCTTCCTGAGGTTTTCTGTCGTATCCACGTTGGATGCTTCATTTAATTCAAAAAAATGTTTCCGAGCACTATAGGACCTAACCTCTGAGGTCATCAGTGCCCTAGAACTCAGAACTACTTAAACCTAACTAACCTAAGGACATCACATATATCCATGCCTTAGGCAGGATTCGAACCTGCGACCGTAGCGGTCGCATCGGTTCCAGACTCTAGCGCCTAGAACTGCTCGGCCACACCGGCCGGCGCTTTGTTTAATTCTCCTACTTATATACAGTAACGTAGATATTGGAGTTTTGGGACTCTGCTAACCTTTCCGTATTTTGTGTACGTGGCTTCTGTGGTACTGTTCATTCTTTCAGTGTATTGCATTTCATCGTATGATATCAGCAGACTTGTTTTGACTAAACTTCATGTAAGTATTCCAGTGCTTCCTGTGCTCCTTACCTGTTGTTACTATTGCCATGGCATCTGCAAACGCTAGAGGTTTTTATAATTCTTTTGTTTACAAACGTTCCTCCTACGTAAATCCCCTTTAATTTCTGTTCCCACTGTTTGTTGATTTGTTTCAAGATCCTTTCGAATAAATGTTGTGAGAGACCATCTCCTTGTCTGATCCCTCTGTGTATGGATGTTTCTGACTTTTCTCCCATAAATTTTACTTTGGATGCGGTGGTTACTGTACAAGAGCCCTAGTGTTTCTACATATTCCATGTTCTTCTAGTATGTTATAAAGAGTCAGCCGATCTATGGAGTAGTAGGCCTTCTTAAAGTCCACAAACGTGCCCACAGTATTGTTCGTCTGTCTGATCCTTAAGGACTCTTCACAAGTTCCAACTGTGCTCAGCACATGGACTTCGTTTTCTGAATGCTTGGTACTCACGGAACATTTCTTGTTCTAGTCTGTTGATGCCTTGGACACAATTTTGTACAGAACCAGTGATAACAGGATACACCTGCAGTTATTAGGGTCTGCCTCGTCGCTGTTTTTGTCCAGTGATTATACAGTACTGTATGTATAGGATACTGTAGACCTCGCGTTCTAGTGACTGCCGTTGGGTTATTGACATAAGTACGTCGCAGTGACTCAGTCCATGTCATTCCCCTGTATCCTAGTACACTTAGCTGTTGGACACCACAGTCTTTGTTGGACACCACAGGCTAAGTGGTTCGGCTGTGTCACTATGGGAAGTACTTCTTGGTGTCTTACTTTTGCAGTATATCACGTAGACAGTCCCCCAGAACCCCTCGTGAATTATCTGTTGGCAGCTGAGGTCAGTGTACGCTATGGAGTCTCTCGGCTCCATTGTGTTAATCCGACAGGAACAACGCTGTGATGCAGTATATCTATTCGTCAGAAGCCTCTGAAGGTCAACCCGTTGGAAGCTGGGGACACTGTACTTTCTGTCCTCCTATGACTGCTGTTATCTTACTTTCACAATATATCAAGCAGACGCTACCAATCCTATCCCCCAGAACCTCTGATGAGTTCGCTGTCGCGAGCTGGTGTCAGCATACGCTATAGAGTACCATGTACATCATGGTGATGCAGTCGACAGATTTCACCAGAACCCTTGAAGAGATCCCAATTGGAAGATGGGTAGACTGTATTTTCCTTCCTCTTATAACTGCTGTTGTCTTACTTCTACACTATATCACATCGACGCTACCAATCCTGTCTCAGTATTGCTGCAGCATGTACATCATGGTCATGCAGTCCATCGATTTCACCGAAACCCTTGAACAGCTGCCTGTATGGAGCTGAGGGCACAGTACTCCCTGTCCTCTTACGATTGTTGCTGTCTTGCTTTGGTGGCCATATCACATAGATGTAGCGTATCACATTCCCCAGAATCTCTGATGAATCAGATTTTGGAAGCTGTTGTCGATATACCCTGTGAAGTCTCATATCTGCATTATGTTGCTTCAGCAGGTACATCGCCTTGATGCAGCCCATTCCAATTCACCAAAATCGTAATAGGAGCAGGGGACACTGTATTCTGTGTCCTCTTACGACTGTTGCCGTCTTACTTTGGCAGCGATACCACATAGAGGCAGTCCCTCCCAGCCCCCAGAGTTTGGTGTCGTATGCTGGGGTCAATGTATATTATGGGGTCTCGTGGCTGCACTGTATTGCTGTAGCAAATAACCATGGATACGAGTCCATCACTTTCAGCAGAACGCTTGAATAGCTGCCTTTCGAAAACTGGCGACCCTGTACTCTGTCACCTTGTGATTGCTGTTGTCTTACTTTTACAGTATATCACATAGACGCTATCAATCCTGCAGCATGTACTTCATGGTGATGCACTCAACCGACTCCACCAGAACCCTTGAAGAGTTGCCTGTAGGAAGCTGAGGGCACAGTACTCCCTGTCCTATTATGATTGCTGCTGTCTTGCTTAGGTGGCCATATCACATAGATGTAGCGTATCACATTCCCCAGAATCTTTGATGAATCAGATTTTGGAAGCTGATGACAATACACCCTGTGAAGTCTCATATCTGTATTATGTTGCTTCAGCAGGTACATCAGCTTGATGCAGCCCATTCCAACTCACCAAAATCGTAATCGGAGCTGGGGACACTGTATTCTGTGTCCTCTTAAGACTGTTGCTATAAATCCTGCAGCATGTACTTCATGGTGATGCACTCTATCGACTTTACCAGAACCCTTGAAGAGTTGCCTGTAGGGAGCTGAGGGCACAGTATTCCCTGTCCTCTTATGACTGCTGCTGTCTTGCTTTGGTGGCCATATCACATAGATGAAGCATGTCACATTCCCCAAAATCTCTTTTGAATCAGATTTTGGAAGCTGATGTCAACATGCCCCGTGAAGTCTCATAGCTGCATTATGTTGCTTCAGCAGGTACATCGCCTTCGTGCAACCTATTCGATTTCACCTGAATCATATTAGGAGCTGGGGACACTGTATTCTGTGTCCTCTTTATTGCTGTCTTTCTTTGGCAGCGATATCACATAGAGGCAGTCCCTCCCAGCCCCCATTGTTGGGTGCCGTATGCTGGGGTCAATGTATATTATGGAGTCTCGTGGCTGCATTGTATTGCTGTAGCAAATAATCACGGATACGAGTGCATCTTTTTTAACAGAACGCTTGAATAGCTGCTGGTCGAAAACTGGCGACCCCGTACTCTGTCACCTTGTGATTGCTGTTGTCTTACTTTTACAGTATATCACATAGACGCTATCAATCCTGCAGCATGTACTTCATGGTGATGCACTCAACCGACTCCACCAGAACCCTTCAAGAGTTGCCTGTAGGGAGCTGAGGGCACAGTACTCCCTGTCCTCTTATGACTGCTGCTGTCTTGCTTTGGTGGCCATATCACATAGATGAAGCGTGTCACATTCCCCAAAATCTCTTTTGAATCAGATTTTGGAAGCTGATGTCAACATGCCCCGTGAAGTCTCATAGCTGCATTATGTTGCTTCAGCAGGTACATCGCCTTCGTGCAACCTATTCAATTTCACCTGAATCGTATTAGGAGCTGGGGACACTGTATTCTGTGTCCTCTTTATTGCTGTCTTTCTTTGGCAGCGATATCACATAGAGGCAGTCCCTCCCAGCCCCCATTGTTGGGTGCCGTATGCTGGGGTCAATGTATATTATGGAGTCTCGTGGCTGCATTGTATTGCTGTAGCAAATAATCACGGATACGAGTGCATCTTTTTTAACAGAACGCTTGAATAGCTGCTGGTCGAAAACTGGCGACCCCGTACTCTGTCACCTTGTGATTGCTGTTGTCTTACTTTTACAGTATATCACATAGACGCTATCAATCCTACAGCATGTACTTCATGGTGATGCACTCAACCGACTCCACCAGAACCCTTGAAGAGTTGCCTGTAGGAAGCTGAGGGCACAGTACTCCCTGTCCTATTATGATTGCTGCTGTCTTGCTTAGGTGGCCATATCACGTAGATGTAGCGTATCACATTCCCCAGAATCTTTGATGAATCAGATTTTGGAAGCTGATGACAATACACCCTGTGAAGTCTCATATCTGTATTATGTTGCTTCAGCAGGTACATCAGCTTGATGCAGCCCATTCCAACTCACCAAAATCGTAATCGGAGCTGGGGACACTGTATTCTGTATCCTCTTAAGACTGTTGCTATCAATCCTGCAGCATGTACTTCATGGTGATGCACTCAATCGACTTTACCAGAACCCTTGAAGAGTTGCCTGTAGGGTGCTGAGGGCACAGTACTCTCTGTCCTCTTATGACTGCTGCTGTCTTGCTTTGGTGGCCATATCACATAGATGAAGCGTGTCACATTCCCCAAAATCTCTTTTGAATCAGATTTTGGAAGCTGATGTCAACATGCCCCGTGAAGTCTCATAGCTGCATTATGTTGCTTCAGCAGGTACATCGCCTTCGTGCAACCTATTCGATTTCACCTGAATCGTATTAGGAGCTGGGGACACTGTATTCTGTGTCCTCTTTATTGCTGTCTTTCTTTGGCAGCGATATCACATAGAGGCAGTCCCTCCCAGCCCCCATTGTCGGGTGTCGTATGCTGGGGTCAATGGAGTCTCGTGGCTGCATTGTATTGCTGTAGTAGATAATCACGGATACGAGTCCATCTTTTTTAACAGAACGCTTGAATAGCTGCTGGTCGAAAACTGGCGACCCTGTACTCTCAGTCCTCTAGTGACTGCTGTTGTCTTACTTTTACAATACATCACCTAGACTCTTGACGAGTTGGCTGTTGGGAGCTGCAGCATACACTATGGAGTGTCATGGTGGAGTTGTATTATTGCAGCATATAGATTGAGGTGATGCAGTCCATCCATTTCATCAGAATCCTTGAAGAGTTTCCTGTCGGAAACTGGGGACGCTTTACTCTCTGTCCACTTGTAGTTGTAGCTCCGTTACTGTTGCACGTACATAACGCTGGTGCAGCCCATCCCTATCCTCAGAGACCTTGGTGAGTTGGCTGTCGGTACCAGGTGTCATAAACACTATGGAGCCTCATGACTGCGTCCTATTGCTGCGGCAGGTACATCAGGCTGATAAAGCCAATCCCTCTCACCAGAACCCTTGAGAAGTTGGGTGTTGGGGATTGGGAACACTGATCACCCAGTGTTGTGCTCCTTTCGCAGGTACATCGCGGTGACGCAGCCCATCAAGTACGCCAAGCACCGCAACAGCCGGCGCGTGTGGCTGACGATCGCGCTGGTCTGGATGATCAGCGCCGCCATCGGCAGCCCCATCGTGCTGGGCCTCAACAACACGCCCGACCGCCGGCCCGACCTCTGCCTCTTCTACAACTCCGACTTCATCATCTACAGCTCCCTCTCCTCCTTCTACATCCCCTGCATCATCATGGTCTTCCTCTACTACAACATCTTCATGGTGAGTACTGCTCTGCACAGTCTACTTTACTACTCGTGAGATAGAGGGAAGAACACCACTGCTCCCTTCCACTTGTTGAGGCGTAGCACCTTCGCATCGCTCCTGTCACTAGTTTGGACGGTATCGTTATAGGCATGAGTCATCGACAGATGTCACCAGCTGATGTGGAGCTGAGTTACAGAGGTGCCCGTAGTTGTACTAGTAGGCGGCAGAGGTCAGCAGTTGACGGACAGTGCTAGCAATCGTAGTCAAAACAATGTTGTAAAGTTATGTTTAGTTAATATTTGATGTATTTGCATAATTATAATTGTTTTATATGTGTAGTAATTAGCAGTGTGAGTGTTGTATAAGTGAAGAAGAACGGAAGTAAATGAATATTGTTTTGTATATTTACGAAGTACCAGTTAAACAATACAGGTGATTTACTATAATTAAATGTGCAGTCAGTTTATGGTACTAATAAATCGTGAGTAGAACACAAATTAATCGGTAATTTCGGAAGGAGTAATTTTATATTTCACACTTTTCTAAATTTATTTATTTAGCAATTGCCATAGAAAGAAAAGTTTTATAATACTGCAACCTGATTTGCTGATTATGATATCAGACAATCAGAAAAATGCAGGCTCGCGCCAATCTATGCTGGGAACAAAGCCTTTGGCCTTATCTAGGGGGATCAGGGCTGAGGGTTCGAACGAGTATCATCTCATTGAAAGCAGCTCCGACGAAAGTACTGTAAAATCGTGGAAAATGCTAATCACGAATTCACGAAGTAGTACAAAGTGTATTTAAGTGAGCGGTATAGCGGAAGTCGTGTGGAATATCGGACGGAATATCAAAATTATTGCTTTTGACTGTTAGTTAAAACCGCGTGGCGTGTTGTGCGATCTGAGACTGGGACAGGTGTCACGTGTAGAGCAGAGTGCACAACATCTGAGCGAGCATTTTCATAACCAAACGATCCGGTGAACTCTATTAACTTCGGTAACGGGTGTAAATACAATAAACTGGCTACGTGTGTGATTGTGGTGTGCGCGTGGACTTTACATTGTCTTGCCACTTAGTGCAGACTTGGCAGTATTAACTGTGATGTTTATCGTAAAAATACACCTGAAAATTTACATTGCCAAGTTAAAACTTTTATTTCAGTAGCTAGCCACATCCCGTTCACCGGACAATTCTATGTATGTTGCGACCTGCAATAGACAGTAGTGGTCTAGTATTTTCTACTACAGCTTTTAGCTAGACAAATGAACATTGCTGGACACTGGCAGGGAAGAAAAAGTAGCGTGCCGCGCCGCACTGTGAACGACAGAATAAATGTCTGCTGTTAATTATTGTGATATGCGTAGAAAGTGCATGTTTGCAGCGCAGCACACAGCAGTTATAAGGACCATCCACGATACCACCGAGGAAAAGCATTTGGTAATGGCGGCAGTTAAAATGGTGTGACTCCGTCTTACACCTAAGTAAAAATAAAAACATTATTAGTCTTTTATTAGTATTACTCTGCTCTCTTTGAGAAATCTGCTATAATGAACGGCTAGAGGCACTCAGTCCCATTTGCATGTTGTCTAACAGCCTCCAGGAGCAACAAAAATGTGATTTTCGTTATGATTAATGATTCCGTAGAAATGTTGGAACACGTGAGGCAATACTGACCCTACCACTTATCTTAGAAGAAAGATTAAGGAAAGGCAAACCTACGTTTCTAGCATTTGTAGACTTAGAGAAACCTTTGACAGTGTTGACTGGAATTCTTTCAAGTTCTGAAGGTGGTAGGGGTAAAATACAGGGAACGAAAGGCTATTTACAATTTGTACAGAAACCAGATGGCAGTTATAAGAGTCGAGGGGCATGAAAGGGAAGCAGTGGTTGGGAAGAGAGTGAGGCAGGGTCGTAGCCTATCCCTGATGCTATTCAATCTGTATAATGAGCAAGCAGTAAAGGAAACAAAAGAAAAGTTCGGAGTAGGTATTAAAATCCATGGAGAAGAAATAAAAACTTTGAGGTTCGCCGATGGCATTGTAATTCTGTTAGAGACAGCAAAGGACTTGGAAGAACAGTTGAACGGAATGGACAGTGTCTTGAAAGGAGGATATGAGATGAACATCAACAAAAGCAAAACGAGGAAAATGGAATGTAGTCGAATTAAGTCGGGTGATGCTGAGGGAATTAGATTAGGAATTGAGACACTTAAAGTAGTAAAGGAGTTTTGCTATTTGGAGAGCAAAATAACTGATGATGGTCGAAGTAGAGAGGATATAAAATGTAGACTGGCAATGACAAGGAAAGCGTTTCTGAAGAAGAGAAATTTGTTAACATCTAGTATTGATTTAAGTGTCAGGAAGTCGTTTCTGAAAGTATTTGTATGGAGTTTAGCCATGTATGGAAGTGAAACATGGATAATAAATAGTTTGGAAAAGAAAAGAGTAGAAGCTTTCGAAATGTGCTGCTACAGACGAATGCTGAAAATTAGATGGGTAGATCACATAAATAATGAGGAGGTATTGAATAGAATTGGGGAGAAGAGAAGTTTGTGGCACAACTTGACTAGAAGAAGGGATTGGTTCGTAGGACATGTTCTGAGGCATCAAGGAATCACCAATTTAGTACTGGAGGGCAGCGTGGAGGGTAAAAATTGTAGAGGGAGACCAAGAGATGAATACACTAAGCAGATTCAGAAGGATGTAGGCTGCAGTAGGTACTGAGAGATGAAGAAGCTTGCACAGGATAGAATAGCATGGAGAGCTGCATCAAACCAGTCTCAGGACTGAAGACCACAACAACAACAATGGTTAATGACGGAAGTTAAAAATGTAAAATGTTATCATAATATCGTCTTTAACAGTTACAATCTTAATTTATAAGTTTCACACAGTAAGGCAACATAACTCATCGTGAGCAGATTAATCAGACTACCTACATGTAGTATAAGAGAAGAGCCAAAGAAACTATTACACTTGTCTAATATCGTGTAGGCCCCCCACGAGGTCGCAGAAGTGCCGCAGCACGACCTGGCATGAATTCGACCAATATCTGAAGTTGTGCTGGAGGGAACAGACACCATGAGTCCTGCAGCGCTGTCCATAAACACGTAAGAGTACGACGGGGTTTAGGTCTCTTCTGAACAGCACGTTGTAAGGCTTCCTGTCCGGGGAGTGGTGGCAAGCGGAAAGAATATTCCTGGAGTCACGCCGTAGCAATACTGGACGTGTGGGCTGTTGCACTGTTGATGGCCCAGCATTGAAATTTGCACCAGTTTGCGCAAGGGTTGCACTTCTGTGACGCTGAACGATTCTCTTCAGTCGTCATTCGTCCTGTTCATGCAGGATCTTTCTCCAGCCGCAGTGATGTCGGAGATTTGATGTTTTACCGGATTCCTGATATTCACGGTACACTCGTGAAATGGTCACACGGGAAAATCCCCCTTCATCGCTACCTCGGAGATGCTGTGTTTCGTTGCACCGACTGTAACACCACCTTCAGACTCACATAAATCTTGATAATCTCTGCTTGTGGAAGCAGTAACAGATCCAACAACTGCGCTAGACACTTATTGCCTTATACAGGCGTGGCCGACCGCAGCGCCGTATTCCACCTGTTTACTTGTCTCTGTACTCGAACAGGCATGCCTATACCAGTTTCTTTGTCGCTTCAGCGCATACCACTGAATGTACATGCTAACTTACACCGATGGACGACACGTAGTTCACTATTTTTTTTTATTTTTTTTTTATTTTTATTTTATTTATTTATTTATTTATTTTATTTTTTTTTTTTTTGAATCATCGCTCTTTGGTTTGCGTTCATTTCAGAGTAGAAATTGCAAATTACGTCCTCAGCTACTTGCTTCATGTAAGTCATCCTCTTTCTTCTTCTATAATTTCTATTATCTACAGCTCACTCTAGTGCAGTGGTGGTCATTCCCTGATGTCTTAACGCATGTCCTATTATCCTGTCCCCTCTTCTTGTCAGTGTTTTCAGTATATTCGTTCCCTCGCCGATTCTGTGGATAAACTTCTTATTCTTTACCTTATCAGTCAACCTAACTTTCACCACTCCTCAGTAGCACCACATATCAAATGCTTCGGTTCACTTCTGTTCCACTTTTCCCACAGACCATGTTTCACTAACGTGAACTGCTGGGGCCCAAACATACGTTTTTAGGTATTTGTTCCTCAAATTAAGGCCTGTGTTTGATACTAGTAGATTTCTCTTGACCAGGAATAATCGCCTGGTAAGTGCTAGACTGTTTCAATATACTCCTTGTTCCGTCCATCATCAGTTATTTTATCTCCAACGTAGCTGAATTGCCACTTCTCAATAATTTCGTCTTTCTTCGGTTTACTCTCGCTTCCATATTCTCTACCCATTAGACTGTTCAAACCATTCAGCAGATCATGTAATTACTCTTCGCTTTCACTGATAACAATGTCTTATCATTGATATCCTTTCACCTTGAATTTTAGTCCCACCATTGAAGCTTCCTTTTACACTCCTGGAAATGGAAAAAAGAACACATTGACACCGGTGTGTCAGACCCACCATACTTGCCCCGGACACTGCGAGAGGGCTGTACAAGCAATGATCACGCGCACGGCACGGCGGACACACCAGGAACCGCGGTGTTGGCCGTCGAATGGCGCTAGCTGCGCAGCATTTGTGCACCGCCGCCGTCAGTGTCAGCCAGTTTGCCGTGGCATACGGAGCTCCATCGCAGTCTTTAACACTGGTAGCATGACGCGACAGCGTGGACGTGAACCGTATGTGCAGTTGACAGACTTTGAGCGAGGGCGTATAGTGGGCATGCGGGAGGCCGGGTGGACGTACCGCCGAATTGCTCAACACGTGGGGCGTGAGGTCTCCACAGTACATCGATGTTGTCACTAGTGGTCGGCGGAAGGTGCACGTGCCCGTCGACCTGGGACCGGACCGCAGCGACGCACGGATGCACGCCAAGACCGTAGGATCCTACGCAGTGCCGTAGGGGACCGCACCGCCACTTCCCAGCAAATTAGGGACACTGTTGCTCCTGGGGTATCGGCGAGGACCATTCGCAACCGTCTCCATGAAGCTGGGCTACGGTCCCGCACACCGTTGGGCCGTCTTCCGCTCACGCCCCAACATGGTGCAACCCGCCTCCAGTGGTGTCGCGACAGGCGTGAATGGAGGGACGAATGGAGACGTGTCGTCTTCAGCGATGAGAGTCGCTTCTGCCTTGGTGCCAATGATGGTCGTATGCGTGTTTGGCGCCGTGCAGGTGAGCGCCACAATCAGGACTGCATAAGACCGAGGCACACAGGGCCAACACCCGGCATCATGGTGTGGGGAGCGATCTCCTACACTGGCCGTACACCACTGGTGATCGTCGAGGGGACACTGAATAGTGCACGGTACATCCAAACCGTCATCGAACCCATCGTTCTACCATTCCTAGACCGGCAAGGGAACTTGCTGTTCCAACAGGACAATGCACGTCCGCATGTATCCCGTGCCACCCAACGTGCTCTAGAAGGTGTAAGTCAACTACCCTGGCCAGCAAGATCTCCGGATCTGTCCCCCATTGAGCATGTTTGGGACTGGATGAAGTGTCGTCTCACGCGGTCTGCACGTCCAGCACGAACGCTGGTCCAACTGAGGCGCCAGGTGGAAATGGCATGGCAAACCGTTCCACAGGACTACATCCAGCATCTCTACGATCGTCTCCATGGGAGAATAGCAGCCTGCATTGCTGCGGAAGGTGGATATACACTGTACTAGTGCCGACATTGCGCATCCTCTGTTTCCTGTGTCTATGTGCCTGTGGTTCTGTCAGTGTGATCATGTGATGTATCTGACCCCACGAATGTGTCAATAAAGTTTCCCCTTCCTGGGACAATGAATTCACGGTGTTCTTATTTTAATTTCCAGGAGTGTATATTCATCATTGCTTTTTCCATGTATAGATTGAACAGTGCCGGTGGAAGACTGCGTCCCTGTCTTATACTCTTTTTGATCCGAGCACTTCATTGTCGATCTTCCAGTCTATTTTTTTTCCCTTGGTTCTTGTACACACTGTGTATTACCCGTCTTTCACTGTAGCTTACCCTTATTTTTTTTAGGCTTTACAGCACTTTAGATTGTAGGACTCTTTTTCCAACGCAAAATATCCTATGAATTTGTGATTTTTCTTCAGTCTTGCTCCCATTATCAACCTCAACGTACTGCCTTTTCGTCTCCTTCAGCTTTCCTAAAGCCAAAGTGGTCGTCATGTAACAGATCGTCAGTTTTCCGCTCACTTCTTCTGTACACTATTCTTGTCAGCAACTTCGAAGCATGAGCTGTAATGGTGACCGTGCAATACACTCGCATTTTACTGCTCTTGTTATCTTCGGTTCTGTGTGGGTGATGTTTTTCCAGATGTGTTATGGTACATGGCCAGCCTTAAACATTCTGTACACCAGACTAAATAGTCGTTTGTTGCCAGTATATCATAGCATAAACATCGAGACACTTATGAAACTAGACTACTGGCCATAAAATTGCTTCACCAAGAAGAAATGCAGGTGATAAACGGGTATTCATTGGACAAATATATTATACTAGAACCGACATGTGATTACATATTCTCGCAATTTTGGTGCACAGATCCTGAGAAATCAGTACCCAGAACAACCACGCCTGGGCATTGAGTCAAACAGAGCTTGGATGGACTGTACAGGTACAGCTGCCCATGCAGCTTGAACACGATACCACAGTTCATCAAGAGTAGTGACTGGCGTATTGTGACGAGGCAGTTTCTCGGCCACCATTGACCAGACGTTTTCAATTGGTGAGAGATCTGTAGAATGTTCTGGCCTGCAACAGGCATTATTCTGCATTATCCTGCTGAAATGTAGGGTTACGCAGGGATCGAATGAAGGGTAGAGCCACGGGTCTTAACACATCTGAAATGTAAAGTCCACAGTTCAAAGTGCCGTTAATTCGAACAGGAGGTGAACGAGACGTGTAACCAATGGCACCCCATACCATCACGCCGGGTGATACGCCAGTACGGCGAGGACGAATACACCCTTCCAATGTGTGTTCTCCGCGATGTTGCCAAACATGGATGCAACCATCATGAAGCTGTAAACAGAACCTGGATTGATCCGAAAAAAAGACGTTTTGCCATTCGTGCACCCAGGTCCGTCGTTGAGTACACCATCGCAGGCGCTCCTGTCTGTGATGCAGCGTCAAGGGTAACCGCAGCCACGGTCTCCGAGCTGATAGTCCATAGTGCTGCAAACGTCGTCGAACTGTTCGTGCAGATGGTTGTTGTCTTGCAAACGTCCCCATCTGTTGACTCAGCGATCGAAACGTGGCTGCACCCTACGTTACAGCCATGCGGATAAGACACCTGTCATCTCGACTGCTAGTGATACGAGGCCGTTGGGATCCAGCACGGCGTTCCGTATTACCCTCCTGAACCCACCGATTCCATATTCTGCTAACAGTCATTGGATCTCGACCAGCGCGAGCAGCAATGTCACGATCCGATAAACCGCAATCGCGATAGGCTATAATCCGACCTTTATCATAGTCGGAAACGTGACGGTACGCTTTTCTCCTCCTTACACGTGACATCACAACAACGTTTCACCAGGCAACGCCGGTCAACTGCTGTTTGTGTATGAGAAATCGGTTGGAAACTTTCCTCATGTCAGCACGTTGTAGGTATCGCCACCGGCGCCAACCTTGTGTGAATGCTCTGAAAAGATAATCATTTGCATATCACAGCATCTTCTTCCTATCGGTTAAATTTCGCGTCTGTAGCACGTCATCTTCGTGGTGTGGCAATTTTAATGGCCAGCAGTGGAGCTTTTTATAAAACGTAGCGGTCATTACTCAGATTATACGCTTCCAGTATTTGGAAATAAGTGCAGTTAATGAACTTCATAAAACTGTAAACGTAATTTTAAACCATTTCTAAAAATTTTCTCTCTTTAAGGGTTCACACGCTTCGCGTCAAATATACACTCCCGGAAATTGAAATAAGAACACCGTGAATTCAATGTCCCAGGAAGGGGAAACTTTATTGACACATTCCTGGGGTCAGATACATCACATGATCACACTGACAGAACCACAGGCACATAGACACAGGCAACAGAGCATGCACAATGTCGGCACTAGTACAGTGTATATCCACCTTTCGCAGCAATGCAGGCTGCTATTCTCCCATGGAGACGATCGTAGAGATGCTGGATATAGTCCTGTGGAACGGCTTGCCATGCCATTTCCACCTGGCGCCTCAGTTGGACCAACGTTCGTGCTGGACGTGCAGACCGCGTGAGACGACGCTTCATCCAGTCCCAAACATGCTCAATGGGGGACAGATCCGGAGATCTTGCTGGCCAGGGTAGTTGACTTACACCTTCTAGAGCACGTTGGGTGGCACGGGATACATGCGGACGTGCATTGTCCTGTTGGAACAGCAAGTTCCCTTGCCGGTCTAGGAATGGTAGAACGATGGGTTCGATGACGGTTTGGATGTACCGTGCACTATTCAGTGTCCCCTCGACGATCACCAGTGGTGTACGGCCAGTGTAGGAGATCGCTCCCCACACCATGATGCCGGGTGTTGGCCCTGTGTGCCTCGGTCTTATGCAGTCCTGATTGTGGCGCTCACCTGCACGCCGCCAAACACGCATACGACCATCATTGGCACCAAGGCAGAAGCGACTCTCATCGCTGAAGACGACACGTCTCCATTCGTCCCTCCATTCACGCCTGTCGCGACACCACTGGAGGCCGGCTGCACGATGTTGGGGCGTGAGCGGAAGACGGCCTAACGGTGTGCGGGACCGTAGCCCAGCTTCATGGAGACGGTTGCGAATGGTCCTCGCCGATACCCCAGGCGCAACAGTGTCCCTAATTTGCTGGGAAGTGGCGGTGCGGTCCCCTACGGCACTGCGTAGGATCCTACGGTCTTGGCGTGCATCCGCGCGTCGCTGCGGTCCGGTCCCAGGTCGACAGGCACGTGCACCTTCCGCCGACCACTGGCGACAACATCGATGTACTGTGGAGACCTCACGCCCCACGTGTTGAGCAATTCGGCGGTACGTCCACCCGGCCTCCCGCATGCCCACTATACGCCCTCGCTCAAAGTCCGTCAGCTGCACATACGGTTCACGTCCACGCTGTCGCGGCATGCTACCAGTGTTAAAGACTGCGATGGAGCTCCGTATGCCACGGCAAACTGGCTGACACTGACGGCGGCGGTGCACAAATGCTGCGCAGCTAGCGCCATTCGACGGCCAACACCGCGGTTCCTGGTGTGTCCGCTGTGCCGTGCCTGTGATCATTGCTTGTACAGCCCTCTCGCAGTGTCCGGAACAAGTATGGTGGGTCTGACACACCGATGTCTATGTGTTCTTTTTTCCATTTCCAGGAGTGTAGATGACGCTGCGTCATATGTAATCAGACCCTTGAAACAGTTTCGTACAAGAAGAAACGGAAGATCATGTTCAGTGCCTTGTCGATATTAAGGTCATTCTGTAGTGGTAATAAATTTATTTTCAGTTTGAATATAGAGACGGAGCACAAGCTTGGGTTACGGAAGATTGTGGGGGGAAATTGGGTGCGACCTCGTAAATGAACCACCCCTGCATTTGCCTATTATGGGAAATAACACAAAATCTAAATGCTGATGTCCAGACGGGTATTTGAAACATCATCCTCCCGACTGCGAGTCCAGTATATGACCACTGTGCCACTTCACTCGGTGTTATATACACGGGAGTTCGTTTCTTTAAACAATAAGGTGGAAATTACTGATTATCATTTCAACTGCGTGTCTGTTGCGCTTAGCGACAAGTCAGTAATTAATTTGGGATTAGCATTGTTACAACTAATTTGTGCACCTAAATTAAAACTGATAAATTAATTATTTTCATCGCTTATACCTGGCACTTTCTTCCATTGTGAGCCTTATCTAGGAAGCAGATACAGTAATTCTGTTCCCTGTACCGTGTCTTGAGGAAGGTAAATTAGTGCTTATGAGAGGAAACACTGTCATGGTGATCTCTCCATTGTCCAAAGATTGTGGCCCAGTCCTCCATTCAAATCTCAGGGAGGGGATCGCCAAGAGGGCAGGTGACCATGAGAAAAACATGGAATAGCCAACGAACGGGTAACATTTTACAAGTCAGCACGTGGAATTTCAGAAGTTTGAACGAGGTAGGGAAGCTAGAAATCCTGTAAAGGGAAATTCTAAGGCTCAGTCTAGATATAGCAAGGCTCAGTGACTTGAAATGTAAAGATGACAAGGGTTTCTGGTCCGACGAATATCAGATAATATAAACAGCAGCAGCAAATAGTGTAACGGGAGTACGATTGCTGACAAGAATAATTTGCCGAAGAATCGTAAAGGAACTTGAAGATCGTTTAAATGACGATCACTTTGGCATTAGTAAAGCTAAAGGCAGCGTATGAGGCAGTCCTGACGCTGCGCTTAAAAATGGAAGCAACACTGTATAAAAATCAAGACAGGATCGTGGGATTTTTCGACCTAGAATATGAGTTTAATAATATAAAATGGTGCAAGACGTTCGAAATTGCGCTAAAACTGGAGTAAGCTACGCAAGGAGGGTAGCATTAAGAGTGCAACGGTGCAAGGAGAGAGCGGATGGGTGGAAAGAGTGCATTGAAGGGAAGATTTGTCAGATGTGATAGAAGAAGTAACAGGGATCGATTTAGAAAAGATGGGGGATCCAGTATTAGAATCAGAATTTAAGAGAGCTTTGGAGAATTTAACATCAAATCAGGCAGAAGATATAGATAACAATCCATCAGAATTTCTAAAATCATTTGACGAAGTGGAAACAGATCGAGTATTCATGTTGGTATGCAGAATGTATGAGACTGGTGACACATCATCTGACTTTCTTAAAAATACAGTATCATCCACACAGTTCCCAAGGCTGCAAGTGCTGACAAGTGCGGAATTATGGTACAATCAGCTTAACAACTGGAATGGAAAAGAAAATTGAGGATGTGTTAGATGACGATCAGGTCCGCTTTAGGAAAGGTAAAGACACCAGAGAGGCAATTCTGACGTTGCGGTTGACAATACAAGCAATATTATAGAAAAATCAGGACGTGGTCATACGGTATGTCAACCTGGAAAAAGAGTTCGACCATGTACAACAGTGCAAGATGTTCGAATTCTAGAGATGGGTAATATACAGTATGTATAAGGGCCAGGAGGGTATAATAAGAGTGGACGACCAAGAACGAAGTGATCGGATTAAAAATGGTGTACAATAGGGGAGTAGTCTTTCGCCCCTACTCTTCAATCTGTACATCGAAGAAGCAATGATGGATGTAGAAGAAAGGTTCAGTAGAGAAATTGGATGGTGTCGTGAATGGAATGAATAGTCTGATTACAGAATACGGATTGACGGTAAATCGAAGAAAGACAAAAATAAAGAGAAATAGCAGAAATGAGAAGATCGAGAAACTTTACATAAGGATTGATGGTCACAAAGTAGATGAGGTTAAAGAATTCTACTACCTAGGCAGCAAAATAAGTAATGACGAACGGCGGTAGGCGCGTTGCCGATTCCCGTAAGAGTTCGGGCACTGTTTGTGCATTTGCACAGAAGAAGAAGATGGTCAAATGGCCGTAGAGAATGTGAGTTTCACGGGAGGCGTGCAAGAGATAAAACCCTACAGTCGCGCTATCCTCTGTGTCCTCGGTGGCTCAGATGGGTAGAGCGTCTGCCATGTAAGCAGGAGATCACTTGTTCGAGTCCCGGTCGAGGTACACATTTTCGTCTGTCCCCGTTGACGTATGTCAACGCCTGTAAGCAGCTAAGGGTGTTCATTTCATTGTAATTTCATTCTAACGAGCTGCATGCTCACCGATGGTATCTGTTCTTTCGGACATGTCCGAAAAGACAGATACCATCTTAGTATATATATTATAAAATAACTGATCAATTCAGAAAGATTTTATAGAAATGTAACACCAGGTCAGATTTTAGGACAACAAAGACATTATGTCAAGCCCTCAGAGCTGTAAACCATAAATGACCTGGTCTGTTGGCATGTGAGTTGTTACAAAATTGTGTATACTTGTGTGAGGTCTACGTCAGAACTAAAAAGAGGTGTGTTAATACACATTTGGAAGAACACATTAGCCTTCACTGACTTGGGGAAGTAGAAAAATTAACGGTAGTAGAGCACACTCTTTGGTCAGGAAGTCATAAATTGCAGTTTTCCAAAATCAAAATTTATCAGCAATGATGAGCTGTTATCAGTGTTTGTATAGATAAACCACTGAAATAGTGGCAAAAGGGCATTTCTGCCCAAGAGATGTTTACTAGTATAGGCCTTAACTTGAAGCATAAATTTCCTAGATTGTACATCCAGGGAACAGCATAGCACGGTAGTGAAACATGGACTATGAGAAAACTGGAACAGAAGAGAAGGAAAGCACTGGAGATGTACTGTTAGAGAAGAATATTTAAATTTAGTTGGACTGGTAAAGGAAAGGAATGAGGAAAAAAATAGTCCCACATCATTTATGCGTGATGTGCTTTTAAATTCACGTTGGCTGCCTGGCCGGTTGGTATGTGTAGGATGAGTGTGAGCATAGTCGGCTGTGGATCCGCTAAGTGAAAACCACTCTCTTCCTCCTCCTCCTCTTCTCCCACCTCCTCTTCTTGCTCCTCTCCTCTCCTGTTCTCCACTCTTGGTCTGCGTAGGCCGAAAGAGCGCCCTCTCAAGGGGCGCCTGTGAAGCAGCGCCTGATTGGCCTCTCCAGAAGCCGGTGGGCAGGCTGTCTCCGAGAGTTCTGTCCGTCCCGCACGCCGCATCACGTAGCCGTCCCCTCTAAAGAAACTACTTCTCTCTCTGTCACACACACACACACACACACACACACACACACACACACACACACACACACACACAACCACACACACACGTCACCACCTACAGCACTTTCTCAAACAAGTCGTGAAACAAGACACTCATTAAAAATACATTTGCGTTCCACAAGCCACAGTACATGGACCAAAATAGCCTCATCAGCTTCATACACCACTCCAGATGTAATAGTACACAGGAAGTACGCTCCCCATTGTTTTCTTCACTTGTCGTCACCCTAGAAATAGATTGGATGCTGTCTTGTATATCTTACTTTGAACCAGTAGGTTCATTTCTCCGTTTCTATAGCTTAAACGTATATGTCACTCACCACCTACAACACTTTCTCAAACAACGCACGAAAGAGGACTTTCGTTAAAATTACATTTCTGTTCCATAAGAGTACGTGGATCAGAATTACCTCATCTGCTTCTCACACCATTCCGGATGTAATGGTACAAGGGAAGTAGGTCTGCCATAGTTTTCTTGAATGGTCGTCAACTTAGAAAGAGGACGCTGTATTTCATGTGCTACTTTGAACCAGCTTGTTCATTTCTCCGTTGTTATATCACTGACACTTGTACAGTCGAGTCAAATTAAGGAAATATCTGACACCTGACAGCTCTTTGGACAGCGCTCAGCTGTGATGCGTGATTGGATTGATGAGTTCCTAGATAACAGAACGCAACATGTCATTCTCAATGGAGAGAAGTCTTCCAAAGTAAGAGTGATTTCAGGTGTGCCGCAGGGGACTGTCGTAGGACCGTTGCTATTCGCAATATATATAAATGACCTTCTGGATGACAACTGAAGTTCACTGAGGCTTTTTGCAGATGATGCTGAGGTGTATCGAGAGGTTGTAACAATGGAAAATTGTACTGAAATGCAGGAGGATCTGCAGCGAATTGACGCATGGTGCAGGGAATGGCAATTGAATCTCAATGTAGGCAAGTGTAATGTGCCACAAATACATAGAAAGAAAGATCCCTCATCATTTAGCTACAATATAGCAGGACAGCAACTGGAAGCAGTTAATTCCATAAATTATCTGGGAGTACGCATTAGGAGTGATTTAAAATGGAATGATCATATAAAGTTGATCGTCGGTAAAGCAGATGCCAGACTGAGATTAATTGGAAGAATCCTAAGGAAATGCAATCCGAAAACAAAAGAAGTAGGTTACAGTACACTTGTTCGCCCACTGCTTGAATACTGCTCAGCAGTGTGGGATCCGTACCAGATAGGGTTGATAGAAGAGATAGATAAGATCCAACGGAGAGCAGCGCGCTTCGTTACAGGATCATTTAGTAATCGCGAAAGCGTTACGTAGATGATAGATAAACTCCAGTGGAAGACTCTGCAGGAGAGACGCTCGGTAAGGGCTTTTGTTGAAGTTTCGAGGACATACCTTCCCCGAGGAGTCAAGCAGTATGTTGCTCCCTCCTACACACATCTCGCCGAGAGACCATGAGGATAAAATCAGGGAGATTAGAGCCCACACAGAAGCATACAGACAATCCTTCTTTACACGAACAATACGAGACTGGAATAGAAGGGAGAACCGATAGAGGTACTCAGGGTACCATCCGCCACACACCGTCAGGTGGCTGGCGGAGTATGGATGTAGATGTAGATGTAGACGGCTGTAGGTGGAAACGTTAACCGTCTATAGAGCTATGAAGAGTCGTTGCCGTAGAAACGTTGACAAATTCGCGTTGTAGACAAGCAAAGTAGCTGCGCTAAGCGTGCAGAACTTGTCCAGCACCATGTTTCTCAATTTGGATAATTTAGTTATGTATTTGTACATTATGCATATTTATTTGCACTACTGTTTCATGATTTCAAAGATCTTCTCACGAATACATGAAAATTAAACTCCTTGCACACTTCACTACAATCAGAGTTCATCTCTGCTTTCGTTTGTAATAGAAAATTGCCAAAATCTATACCCGGCAAATATCGTGTTCGTCAGCTATTAAATCAATAAATGTATTGTACTGCCCCCGATCGTAATGAGTATAAATTAGTACCAAAGAAGAAGTAGGTGGTTATTCCCCTGGACCAAAAGTTAGATGCACTACACAGGATGGGTGAAGAACAAATCTTAAAAAAAGATTTCGTTGGAGAATTTGTTAATGTGTCAATGGTCTTAGACAAGCGAGTTAATGAAACGTAACTGACTAGCTACTATATGATTTACGATTACGAAATTGTCGCTGTTCATTCGTCTGCAGACTATGACTATAGTGATGAATTAATTTACGAAGTTGGCGCTCAGTATGAGTACATTATGACACATACAGAACCCAGAAAGCAGCTAGACAGACTTATGGTTTATTTGGAACGTCAGATGGGGACAGCTTTGGATGAAGTATTAGCCGGCCGCTGTGGCAGAGCGGTTATTGGCACTTCAGAACTGCGCTGCTGCTACGGTAGCAGGTTCGAATCCTGCCTCGGGCATAGATGTGTGTAATGTCCTTAGGTTAGTCAGGTTTAAGTAGTTCTAAGTCTAGGGGACTGACGACCTCAGACGTTAAGTCCCATAGTGCTTAGAGCCATTTGAGCCATTTTGAGCCTAAGTTGGTGGTGAAAAACTCGTGTGATCGTGCTGTTTTATGCTGCGCAGAAACGGCGTTAATGATCTGGATAAAAAAAAAATCATGTGCTGTCACACTGTCCAGTCTCAGTTAGTGTGACCACCTGTCAAAAGCCTGAATAACCACCTCTTTCAGCGCGAACAGCTACGAGAAGTGAAGATCAGTGAGGTCCATGAAGGTATCCACAGGGATGTGGAGCCATGTAGATTCCAGCTCCATGGCCAGCTGCCCTAGTTTTCCCGGTTGAGAACCCATGGCGCGAACAGCCCAATGGAGGTGGTATCACAGATTTTCGACTGAGTTTAGTTCATTCAGGGGAGTCCAGTAGTCAAGGAGGTACGGAAAAGTCACACTGGTGCTCTTCGAAACACCCGCTTACTCATACACTGCGAGCTGTGTGATACGTTGCGTTGTCCTACTGGTAGATGTCATCACTGCCAGGAAAAAACAAACTGCATGTTGGGGTGGACACGGCCCCAAGGATAGATGTATACCTGCGGTGATCTTCTGTTCTTTTCAGAATGACTATGTTACCTAGGGAATGCACAAAACCATTCCCCAGATAATAACGCTTCCTCCTTCAGGTTGGACCCTTCCAACGATTCTTTTTGTATGTCTATCCTTGTGCCTGGAGATTTGGGGAACAATATCCGTTCACTATTGTAAGAAATTGAAACACCTACAGCCGTCCTTACGCTGTCATTTATTGGGTAGCTTCGAGTTTGAGCAGTTGAACGGAATGGACAGTGTCATGAAAGGAGGGTATAAGATGAACATCAACAAAAGCAAAACGAGGATAATCGAATGTGGTCGAATTAAATCGGGTGATGCTGAGGGAATTAGATTAGGAATTGAGACACTTAAAGTAGTAAAGGAGTTTTGCTATTTGGGGAGCAAAATAACTGATGATGGACGAAGTAGAGAGGATATAAAATGTAGACTGGCAATGGCAAGAAAAGCGTTTCTGAAGAAGAGAGATTTGTTAACATCGAGTATTGATTTAAGTGTCAGGAAGTCGTTTCTGAAAGTATTTGTATGGAGTGTAGCCGTGTATGGAAGTGAAACATGGACGATAAATAGTTTGGACAAGAAGAGAATAGAAGCTTTCGAAATGTGGTGCTACAGAAGAATGTTGAAGATTAGATTGGTAGATTACGCAACTAATGAGGAGGTATTGAATAGGATTGGGGAGAAGAGAAGTTTGTGGCACAACTTGACTAGAGGAAGGGATCGGTTGGTAGGGCATGTTCTGAGGCATCAAGGGATCACAAATTTAGCATTGGAGGGCAGCGTGGAGGGTAAAAATCGTAAAGGGAGACCAAGAGATGGATACATTAAGCAGATTCAG
Source organism: Schistocerca serialis cubense (assembly GCF_023864345.2). NCBI lineage: Eukaryota > Metazoa > Arthropoda > Insecta > Orthoptera > Acrididae > Schistocerca > Schistocerca serialis. The sequence goes on along the minus strand of NC_064647.1, from coordinate 213,974,098 downwards.
AAGGATGTAGGCTGCAGTAGGTACTGGGAGATGAAGGAGCTCGCACAGGATAGAGTAGCATGGAGAGCTGCATCAAACGAGTCTCAGGAGTGAAGACCACCACAACAACAATGAGTTTCGGCGCTTGAATTCACCATCGTCAGGCCTGAAGGGTTTGTCACAATCCATATATGCGATGCACCAATGACCGACAACTGGTTTATACAGACTGTCTGTAACTATGATGTCGTCTCTCCAACCATCAACTGTCAAGAGGTTTGAAATCATAAGGATGGCTGCAAGTGTTTCATTTTCTTCCAAGTTTCGATGACCGTTGCGGAGTGTTTGCTTTCAGAATTTTCACCCTGTACGCGGCCCCTCTCAACTGAAAAAGGCATCTGTCTTCACGAAGTGGACGACGAGTTGCGCTACTGGCTTGCAAATTCCAGCCTTCGTCGCCGACGGGTGCATCACCCAGGCAACTGATGTGGACGTCCATACACAGCAACCTTGACTGAACAGCCGTTAAGGACACACAGTTAGTAGCCAATTGGTTTATTTGGGCACTCAGTAGCCCAGAATTCATCTTTTCACCCGGCCTCATCTCCACAGCCGCCGTTCACCACTTGTTAGCCATGGGCCGTGGTGCACCATAGTAGCCCCGGTGTCTGTTTTGGATAGCGCCATTTTGCCACGCACAGTGTAATTTAACTACGGCAGCATGTGAACAGTTTTAAAATTTAACCAAAAGCCAATGATGATGCCATTTGGAAGTCCTAATTGTCGCTTACAACGACTGCACAGTTTTCAACGTCCTCCCCTTCTCTCCCACTCCACTAATAATTCTGCCTCATGCTGTCCGTGAGCGGTTATTGCATGTTGACGTCGAACATATGCGTTGGTCCCATTAAAGTGGCTGGATCCTGTATTTACACTATATTACTATCCAACGGCCCAGACTACACACGAATTGCGGAAGATACTGTCGAATCGTGCGCCTAGTTGGAAGTTTCGTGCAGACTCATGACGCTTCCGGGGAAACGTCCGTTAGGACGCTCATTTACTACACTCCTGGAAATGGAAAAAAGAACACATTGACACCGGTGTGTCAGACCCACCATACTTGCTCCGGACACTGCGAGAGGGCTGTACAAGCAACACGCACGGCACAGCGGACACACCAGGAACCGCGGTGTTGGCCGTCGAATGGCGCTAGCTGCGCAGCATTTGTGCACCGCCGCCGTCAGTGTCAGCCAGTTTGCCGTGGCATACGGAGCTCCATCGCAGTCTTTAACACTGGTAGCATGCCGCGACAGCGTGGACGTGAACCGTATGTGCAGTTGACGGACTTTGAGCGAGGGCGTATGGTGGGCATGCGGGAGGCCGGGTGGACGCACCGCCGAATTGCTCAACACGTGGGGCGTGAGGTCTCCACAGTACATCGATGTTGTCGCCAGTGGTCGGCGGAAGGTGCACGTGCCCGTCGACCTGGGACCGGACCGCAGCGACGCACGGATGCACGCCAAGACCGTAGGATCCTACGCAGTGCCGTAGGGGACCGCACCGCCACTTCCCAGCAAAGTAGGGACACTGTTGCTCCTGGGGTATCGGCGAGGACCATTCGCAACCGTCTCCATGAAGCTGGGCTACGGTCCCGCACACCGTTAGGCCGTCTTCCGCTCACGCCCCAACATCGTGCAGCCCGCCTCCAGTGGTGTCGCGACAGGCGTGAATGGAGGGACGAATGGAGACGTGTCGTCTTCAGCGATGAGAGTCGCTTCTGCCTTGGTGCCAATGATGGTCGTATGCGTGTTTGGCGCCGTGCAGGTGAGCGCCACAATCAGGACTGCATACGACCGAGGCACACAGGGCCAACACCCGGCATCATGGTGTGGGGAGCGATCTCCTACACTGGCCGTACACCACTGGTGATCGTCGAGGGGACACTGAATAGTGCACGGTACATCCAAACCGTCATCGAACCCATCGTTCTACCATTCCTAGACCGGCAAGGGAACTTGCTGTTCCAACAGGACAATGCACGTCCGCATGTATCCCGTGCCACCCAACGTGCTCTAGAAGGTGTAAGTCAACTACCCTGGCCAGCAAGATCTCCGGATCTGTCCCCCATTGAGCATGTTTGGGACTGGATGAAGCGTCGTCTCACACGGTCTGCACGTCCAGCGAAGTGGAAATGGGTTGGCAAGCCGTTCCACAGGCAAGCCGTTCCACAGGACTACATCCAGCATCTCTACGATCGTCTCCATGGGAGAATAGCAGCCTGCATTGCTGCGGAAGGTGGATATACACTGTACTAGTGCCGACATTGTGCATGCTCTGTTTCCTGTGTCTATGTGCCTGTGGGTCTGTCAGTGTGATCATGTGACGTATCTGACCCCAGGAATGTGTCAATAAAGTTTCCCCTTCCTGGGACAATGAATTCACTGTGTTCTTATTTCAATTTCCAGGAGTGTATGTACCTCATTGTTTGAATGTCCCCACAGTCGCACGTACTGTCATTGTTAGCTGTTTTTGCATATATCATCTTCAACAATGGTACACGTTAAGTATTACTCACCCCTCCCTTAGATGACGAAAGCCAGGAATTTTAACTGTTGGGTCCTGGTTTCAGGTTTCCTTGGCTCGCCATTCACATATCTATTTAGAGTCGCAGATGAATCTAGTGGCGAGCATTTGGATCCTTCTTCATACATTGGTCTTCTTGATTTCAGTCGTTTCCTAGTCAGCGAGAGTAAATCTCCATGAGCAACAGCTGACTCACTCTTAGAAACTTGCTGGATAAAGTTGTAGACAGCCACATTTTGACAAAGGTGATTGGCAGCCAGCATGTAGGTGTGGATCTGACTGTGCACTGCTGCGTTCAAGGGAACGTCAACTTTCTTCACATGTATGCTGCAGAACCAAGTTGGGGCGCAATATTCTGCTGCAGAGTATTCCAGCGCAACAGAAGGTCCACAGAGAAATCATTCATTCACTCCCCATTTTCTACCTGCCACCACCACATTGACTCAAGTTTCTAAATCCTTAGCTGTGTAGAAGTGTTTATGGTATTTCAGCGTATGTGACATCAAGACCGAGCGGTTCTAGGCTCTTCAGTCTGGAGCCACGCAACCGCTACGGTCGCAGGTTCGAATCCTGCATCGGGCATGGATGTGTGTGATGTCCTTAGGTTAGTTAGGTTTAAGTAGTTCTAAGTCCTAGGGGACTGATGACCTCAGATGTTAAGTCCCATAGTGCTCAGAGCCATTTGAACGATTTTGACATCAGGTTATTTTAGCTTTTATGCCAAGTGGGACAATCTGTGGGATGATCTTTGCTGATGCCAGACGATTAGAGGGGTGGGAAATACATACTTCAGATTTAGGAACATTAGGTCTAAGTCACCGTGTCTGAAAATATCCGTGAATTTTAGTGAGGCTGTTTGTTAGGTGTTCTCAACATTTAGAGAGATGTTCATTCTGACATGAAATAGCAAAGTCATCCGCATATTGCTATTTCCCGCTGGTCAAGTTCGGCAGACCTGCTGTGTCGAGGTTTCTTGTCACAATGTACAGGGCGACAATTATTGATCTACATGAAAAAAGCGAAAATTAGTTACAAGCTATGGCGTGCACACCGTTTATTCAAGATATAAATATCAATACAGATATTCGAATTTCACCGGCCGCGGTGGTCTAGCGGTTCTAGGCGCTCAGTCCGGAACCGCGCGACTGCTACGGTCGCAGGTTCGAATCCTGCCTCGGGCATAGATGTGTGTGATGTCCTTAGGTTAGTTACGTTTAAGTAGTTCTAAGTTCTAGGGGACTTATGACCACAGATGTTAAGTCCCATAGTGCTCAGAGCAATTTGAACCATTTTGAACCATTCGAATTTCGGTTATGACATGTTCTATATGCGTGTCATCCTTGGCGATCGTATGACGCAGACGAATAGTGGAATTCTGCATACCTCCTGAAGTGTCGGAACATCGATGCTGTGGATGAATACCTGAATGGCTTGGCTATTTTGACCTCAGCAATGGTTTTGGGTTTATTGCTGTACAGCTTGTCTTTAATACAGCCCTACAAAAAGGAGTCGCATGTGTTCATGCCCGAAGAATATTGCGGCCTATCGAGTTCCATACCAAAAGGCTCTGGGTATCCTGGAGCCAGATTGCAGTCCTCCAGGACATCAAACAGTCTCCAGCTGCGATGGGGTCGAGCTCCGTCTTGTATGAACCACGTCTTGTCGAAATCATGCTATGGATAATGTGGGTGAAATAATTTTCCAAAACCTTCACGTACCGTTCGGTAGTCGCCGTACCATCAAGGAATATCGCACTGATTATTCTGTGACTGGACACTGCACACCACAGAGTCACCCGCTGAGGGTGAAGTGATTTCTCGATCACGAAATGCGGATTCTCAGTCCCCTAAATGAACCACCTTTACTTATTAACGAACCCATCCAAATGAAAGTGGGCATCGTCAGTAAACCAAACCATGCTGCGCATACTAATTCCCACCACGCCCCACAGCCAACCGTGCAGTTTCAACGTCCTAACGAAAACCGTTCAGACGTTATGACGATTTTGTTTCATATAGCTCAATAATTGTCATCCTGCCTGTAAAAGCAATGTATGCGGTGTGTCTCTAAGTGAAAAAAAATACCATTTTAAGTTTACAGGAATTACGCTACGTTATTCTAATTTTTCTTCTTAACTGCCGGTTTATCCAGATTTTTGATAGTCCTGTTGATCTACTGTCCAACTTATCTGTATTAAATATGATAATTAGTGGAAACCCTCAACGGCCAACAGGTGTTGTTGGTATACCTCAATGGGGACAGCTGAAAATGTGTACCCCAACCGGGACTCGAACCCGAGATCTCCTGTTTACATGGTAGACGCTCTATCCATCTGAGCCACCGAGCGCACAGAGAATAGCGAGACTGCAGGGACTTATGTCCTGCACGCTTCCCGTGAGACCCACATTCCCAACTGTCCACAACCTACCAACGTAATGTTCCTGAAGGATATTTGCCCATTCACTCATTACTCGCGCCAACTAAGGTGACAATTCCCGTAAGAGTTCGGGCAAACTGCGCACATTCACACAAAAGGGAGGTCAATGGCCGGGTTGACTTTAACTATATAAAGATAGTAACTCTTCCGAAAGAATAGATACCAATGATGACCATGTAGCTTCTCTAGAAAGAAATAATTAATCGAAACCCTCAGCTGCCAACAGGTGTTGATATACCATGCGAACCACGGGAACCATCACCTTAGTTGGCGCGAGTAATGAGTGAATGGGCAAATATCCTTCAGGAACATTACGAATGTGGGTTGTGGACAGTTGGGAATGTGGGTCTCATGGGATGCGTGCAAGGGATAAATCCCTGCAGTCGCGCTATCCTCTGTGTCCTCAGTGGCTCAGATGGATAGAGCGTCTGCCATGTAAACAGGAGATCCCGGGTACGAGTCCAGGTCGGGGCACGCATTTTCAACTGTCCCCATTGAGGTATATCAACAACACCTGTTAGCAGGTGTGGGTTTCGATTAATTATCATTTCTTTCTAGAGAAGCTGCATGGTCATCACTGGTATCTGTTCTTTCGGAACGGTTACTATCTTCGCATAACTGATTTACTGAGTGTCTAAAACGGAGCACGGTGCACAATTCCAGTTACAGGTTGCCTATCAGAGGCCTTCCAAGTCAACAAATATTTGATTTCAGTGTCAAAAATTCGTAACTGAATTTAAATATTTAAAATGGTGTCATAATCTACCAGTCAAATGGTATACCAAAGTTAGAGTTTTAGCTCGGTAGGTCAAGTATTAAACTTATAAACCGTATTCATAATTCTAGGCGCTACAGTCTGGAACCGCGTGACCGCTACGGTCGCAGGTTCGTATCCTGCCTCGGGCATGGATGTGTGTGATGTCCTTAGGTTGGTTAGGTTTAAGTAGTTCTAAGTTCTAGGGGACTGATGACCTAAGATGTTAAGTCCCATAGTGCTCAGAGCCATTTGAACCATTTTTATGTAGCCAATGATGAAGTATTATGTCTTCGTTAGACGATAGTAAACTGCTATTAAGAATTTTCAGAACGTTCTAATTTAATCACTCATCTGTAGTTGAAAAATATATTCTAAGAAAGATTAAGAGCCCACTATCTAGTTTAAGTGACATGTTTCATCCCATCATGTATGTTCTGAACTGTTCTTGTAGAATATAGCAATAGCTCTGTACCATATAGCTGCCTAAAAAGTTCTTGCAGATGCATGTGAAATGCCGCCGTATGATTCTTTCGACATCACGAATCAAATCAAGGACACGTTCATCAGACATTAATTCCCCAATCTCGGCTCCTACACATATTCCTTCCTTTATTTTTGATTCACTAATACCTGAAACCTTTTGCAAGTAGATGGATGTACGGGATATTTTGTTCAAGTCTTTCATATGTTCTTGATGAGTGCCAGTTTAATGTGCGAAGTAAGTAAATACATGTTTTAGAGATCAAAAAGAAATGCGTTCTCCGAATTCGTCTTTCAGAGCAGGCTATTTTTCCCCAAAGTAGTGTTTTTATTGTCTTGGCTGTTCTGCTCGTGGAATTAGCGATCATTTTGTATCACGGCTCCATGCCGAGAAGAACTGGAACTACATAGAGAACCCCACATACGCGCCTCTGCTGTTTCTCATATTGAATAAGTTTGCGTAACAGTTGAAGGTTCTCATATGCCTCTAGAATTTAGCTAACAGGACAATAGTATGCAAACGATATTTGTTCTCACTGTGGAGAAGTATACTTTCACGCTAACATTTCCTGGAATCTTCTAACAAGTGCCACTCATACAAACTAAATTCACTGCCAAGTGAATCGGCATTATTGGGAATAAAAAAGTCACCTTCCTCGGAGAAACGGGGACAAACAGCTGTGTCTCATTTGATTCGCAGTGATAATGAAATGTTGGATCTGTACGGTTATCGCCTTCCCTGTGATCTGTGGGTTTGGCACTGTGTTCATCTCACAATAGAACAAGCTCAGTAGACAATGGCAGCGGCAATTCTTCATTACGCACAAACGAGAAAAGAAACTCATTAAATAACAGCAAATTCTAGAAACAATCTCTTCGCAACAAGCCAAAATCGGAAACGAAGAAGAATCTGAATTATACAACCTGAACTATCCAATTTGTGACTGACGATTGCGCCCCAAAAGACTAAAAGTCATATCGAATCCTATATATGATCAAACAAAAAAGAAAACTTCACAAGCGATTTCAGTTGGAAATACACAAACAAGAGTGAAATAGGGCAAACCTCATAGTGGAACAATAGCTGCTCTATTTTAGATCCAAAAGATGAACAGCCACATGCCAGAACCTAGACCAGAAACAAGTAACTTGGTTTTGGAAAATATTTCTTAAAACAGCTGGCCTGGACCACCATAGCGAAACGCCTCTGCACCACAAGGGCCACGTACTCACCAGCGGTGAGGGTGAAGTCGAGACTTAAAAAATTCTATCTCCTACTGACGAAAAGCCGGAATCACAAAAGGAAAATAGAAAACGAAGCAATCACATTACCAAATGATGAGTCACTGCAATCTGAATCCGATTGATTGCGAACAAACGAAACAGGCAGTCATGAAATCGAAGAGTCAATTTCAAGGGGAAATAACAGCTCGTCTGGTAAAAACAACGTTAAACTCACGCTACGCCGATTGTTACTAGAGTGCCTGAAACACTTATTTCAGACGGCCATGCGGTTCAGTAGTGGAACGAGGTTAAAATAATCATATCACCCAAAAGTAAACAGGCCTCCACACGTCCCACATATATTTAGGCCCATAACACAACATCATCAACATCTACATACATACTACGCAAGCCACTACAGGGTAGCTGGCGGAGGATAACTAATATCACAACTACTCTTCATTTCCTGTTCCAAGAAAAAACGACAACCTATATGATTCCATGCAAGGCCCAGACACGTTCATAGGATTTGTCGACCTGAAAACTGGTTTCGATAGTAAAACATGGTGCAAGATGTTCGAAATTATGAGAAAAATATGGGTAAGCTATAGGGAAAGAGAGGTAATATACAATACATAAGAGATTCAAGAGGGAAGAACAAGAGTGGGAGACAAAGGACAAAGTGCTCGGACTAAAAACGAAGTCTTTCGCACCTCCTGTTCAGTGTATACATAGAAGACGCTATTACGGAGGTTCTAGAGTGGAATTAAAATTCAAGGTGAAAGGATACATAGGCCAACGATGGAAAAACGTTTTTGCTGAAAATACCTTATTGTAATGTTTTTTAGGGTGGGAAATCCAAATATGATACTTAAAAAAACTATCACCCGCCATTTTTATAGTATATAATAAAAAGCATATTAATCGAAAACTGAGAGTGATCTAAAAAGACTAAGGCAAGATTTGGATTCAGCTCATAAAAATTTATAAAGATCAGCTATCAAAGTACAAAAAAGATTTTTTTTAAATTTTCGTTGGTCTGTGATATCAATGATACGATTCGGTGATGACGTTGCTATCCTCAGTGGAAACGAATTACAGGATCTGCTGGATTGGTTCAAATAGCTCTAAGCACTATAGGACTTAACAGCTGAGGTCATCAGTCCTCTAGGCTTAGAACTACTTAAACCTAACTAACCTAAGGACATCACACACATCCATGCCTGATGCAGGATTCGTAGCTGCGACCGTAGCAGCCACGTGGTTCCGGACTAGAACCGCTCGGCCACCGCGGACGGCTGCTGAATTTAATGGACAGTCTAGTGAGTACAGAATATGGACTGAGAGTACCTCGATGAAAGACGAAAGTTATGAGACGTAGCAGAAATGGGAACAACGAGAAATTTAACATCAGGACTGGTAGTCACGAAGCAGATGAAATTAAGGAATTATTCTACCTAGGCAGCAAAATGACCTATGACGGTCGGAGCAAGGAGGACACCACAAGCAAAAGCAGACTAGCACTGACAAAAAAGGCGCTCCTGGCCAGGAGAAGTCTTACTAGTATCAAACATAAGTCTTAGTTCGAGGAAGAAATTCTGAAAACGTACGTTTGGAGCACAACTTTGTATGTCAGTGTAACATAGATTGAGGGAAAAACAGAAAAGAAGAGAATCGAAGCATTAAAGATGTGGTGTTATAGAAGAATTATGAAAGCTATGTGGCTTGATAAGGGAAGGAATGAGGAGGGACTTTGGGAAATGGGCAAGGAAAGGAATGTATGGAAAACACCAACAAGAAGGGGCAGGATGGTGGGAGTCTGTTAAGACATCAGCCAATCACTTCCATGGTAATAGAGGAAGCTGTAGAAGGTAAAAACTGTAAAGGATATCACAGATTTGAATACACCCAGCAAATAACTGAGGACATAGATTGCAATTGCTACTTTGAGAAGAAGATGTTGGTACATGAGAGGAATTCGTGACATGCTGCATGAGACCAGTCAGAATACTGTACATGCTAAAGAAGACAAGGTCTAATTTCTCTTACGGTGGGGTCAGCAGGATAGTGTTGCAGTCAGCCACAAATATCGCTTATCTAAATATTCTCAGTAGATTTTCGTGAAATTAACGTCGCCTTCCCTCCACAGTTTTCCATTTGAGTTCCCGGAGCATTTCCAGAATAATAGCTTATTCACTGAGATTATTGGTGACCAATACGAGAAGGACTATGTATTTCTTTTAACTCTAAGGATAGTCTTGGAAGCTTTTATACGTCGATTTGCGGTATTTTTGCTAGGTTTTCCCTCCAAATCAGGACAATTAACACATATGCTGTGATAAGTTTTTTGATAGATGGGCGTTTCATTTCGTGGAATCATGCTGGAGTGTTTGTAATGAGAAATAAGTAGTGTTTTAATACAGCTTACATTGATGTCTGCCGGTGCTCGTTGCTTTTTAGAACGGCAGTTTGCTGACCACTTATCGTTAAGCTGCTGGCACAAGGAGGGTGCAGTAATGGACTGTGCGGCTGGTCCCAGCGGAGGTTCGAGTCCTCCCTCGGGCATGGGTGTGCGTGTGTGTGTTTGTCCTTAGGATAATTTATTTTAGGGACTGATGACCTTAGTAGTTAAGTCCCATAAGATTTCACACACATTTGAACATTTTTTGAACACAGAGGGTGGGGGAGAGATGCCTGACCGGTGCCTACAGCGCCAGGTTCGCCTCAACAACCTGCTTGCCGGCTGGGTAACCAGGGACTGCGAGACAAATATTTTTAAACAAATTAAATGTATATCGCATCCTATAGTGTGGCGGAGACAAAGTGTACCTACGGTTACGCGGCTGTGCTGTGATCCTGTGCAGGGACAGCAGAGTTCAAAAATGGTTCAAATGGCTCTAAGCGCTATGGGACTTAACAAATGGTTCAAATAGCTCTGAGTACTATGGGACTTAACATCTAAGGTCATGAGTCCCCTAGACTTAGAACTACTTAAACCTAACTAACCTCAGGACATCACACACATCCCTGCCCGAGGCAGGATTCCAACCTGCGACCGTAACAGCTGCGCGGTTCCGGAATGAAGCGCCTAGAACCTCTCGGTCATAGCGGCTGGCCAATACCAGAGTATGTGGTGTTGTAGATATCTATAGGTAACGTTTCTATGACTCCCTATCATGATGGTACACGTGCTAATAACCTAGGGAGAAAGTAGCAACTGCGTGTTACGTGCATTGGCGACTTAATATGCGACGGTGTGCTTCTTCTTCTTTATTGGGGAATTTTTTTTTAAAATAATGATGAGTAAATCATGTCCATCTTGCATTGTGATTGGCTGAGAGCATCATGACGTCAACCCGACGTGATTCGAAATATGAAAATTTGAATAAATACGTAAAAAAATATGTGAGAATACTTACAAATCTTCCTGGTCCCACGAATGACGTAATAGAAGCCAGGTGACAAATTTGTTATAGATACTGCCTGATCCTTTCCCTATGCTGTCCTGCTCATGAGCGTCCTTCTAGCTAGAAAAACAGTTATTACTGCCAGTAATTCGTGGCTCTTGCTGCAACAGTATTGTCGAACAGACACGCTGGAAGCCGGCCGGTGTGGCAGAGCGGTTCTAGGCACTTCAGTCTGGAACAGCACTACCAGTACGGTCCCAGGTTCGAATCCTGCCTCGGGCATGGATGTGTGTGATGTCCTTAGGTTAGTTAGGTTTAAGTAGTTCTACGTCTAGGAGACTGATGACCTCAGATGTTAAATCGCATTGTGCTCAGAGCCATTTGAACCACGTGAACACGCTGGAACCTGACACATAATTACCGTGGAGGACACCTATTAATAACGATGACACACCCAACTTTCGTTAACACAAATTTAATTTTTTTCTCACTATGTTATGACCCTACTGCTCATGACAGGTAGACAGCCACATGGAAAAATATTAACTTTTTCCCCTAACTACCCACTGCACTATCGCACTATCGCGCCCATGTCACTGCGTGCTCGTGCGGAAATTAATTGGCTGCCGGGTAAGTAATATGGCTCGTTAGGGGCTCAGCAATATCGCCGCTGCCCTATGCTCTAACTTTGGGCTGCTCGAAGCAAGAATGTGATTGGGTGCTGTAAAAACAATTATAATAGCAACAATATCAATGTCTGGTTGCAGAAAAACGGTTATAAACTATTATAATAGCAACAGTATATTTGGAAATGCTTACTGCCTTTTTTGCAACATTTGCAAATGCTTGCTGCAGCTGCTGACAATGCTGGTGAACTGCTACTCCACGCAGAGTCATGGGAACGCTAAGGTCAAGAGCTCATTGGCCGAATAGCCTAATACTCAAACGCCATTGGTCACCAAACACTAGATGAGAGAGGTAGAGGGGGACGGTGCGAGGGCGTGAGAAGGTACTAGACAGAGAGCGCCATTAGGTAAGTGACCAATTAGCCAAGATGCGTACCTGCTATCAGGGTCAAGGGTCAAGTCGTAAATTACGTGTTATCTGAGATTCAGTGATCACTGTCATCTTAATAGTGCTCGCCGATTTCTTCATTCAGAGAGGTCCTTGTTTCCTCATAGTTCGGTTTTTGTTCTGTCCCTGCTGTCCCACTCACACAGAAAGTGGCTGTGATTTGAATGCTCCAGCTGCATTCCAAGAAGTAATCAGCTTGTGATACGCCATCTACATTTCAAAAATGGCTCTGAGCACTATGGGACTTAACATCTGAGGTCACCAGTCCCCTAGAACTTAGAACTACTTAAACCTTACTGATCTAAGGACATCACACACATCCATGCCCGAGGCAGGATTCGAACCTGCGACTGTAGCGGTCGCGCAGCTCCAGACTGTAGCGCCTAGAACCGTTCGGGCACTTCAGCCGGCCATCTACATTTCTCATATTTGATGTGCACCTAGGAGTTTAATTTTCCAGTGTGTCCCCTTCATATTAAGTGAATCAGCAATAGGTTCGTCGTTGAGTACACCATCTCAGGCGCTCCTGTCTGTGATGCAGCGTCAAGGGTAACCGCAGCCACGGTCTCCGAGCTGATAGTTCATGCTGCTGCAAACGTCGTCGAACTGTTCGTGCAAATGGTTATTGTCTTGCGAACGTCCCCATCTATTGACTCAGGGATCGGGACGTGGCTTGCACGATCCGTTACAGCCATGTTGATAAGATGCCTGTCATCTCGACTGCTAGTTATACGAGGCCGTTGAGATCCAGCACGGCGTTCCGTATTACCCTCCTGAACCCACCGATTCCATATTCTGCTAACAGTCATTAGATCTCGACCAACGCGAGCAGCAATGTCGCGATACAATAAACGGCAATCGCGATAGGCTACAATCCGACCTTTATCAAAGTCGGAAACGTGATGGTACGCATTTCTGCTCCTTACACGAGGCATCACAACAACGTCTCACCAGGCAACGCCGGCCAACTGCTGTTTGTGTATAAGAAATCGGTTGGAAACTCTCCTCATATCAGCACGTTGTAAATGTAGCCAACCTTGTGTAAATGCATATCACAGTATCTTCTTCCTGACGGTTAAATTTCACGTATGTAGCTCGTCATTTCGTGGCGCAGCAATTTTTATGGCCAGTAACATAATTACTCGCAAATTATCGGTGTCAGGAATTCCGAGATTTTCGAGAATGTTGCAATTTTAATTTTTTGTGTAATTTCGCTTCGCTGTGTATTTCTTTAATTTAGGCTTTATACGAGGCGCGTTCAGTAAGTAATGCTACATATTTCTATTTTTTTTAAAAAAAAACTTTGGTTTTGTTCGGCATTGCAATACACCATTTCCTTCCCCACTCCTTTGGCCACAAAACCCTATTTTTCAACGTAATCCCGTTCAGTGCAACTGTCTTACGCCATCGTACTGAGATGGCCCGTATGTGCGCGCAGAACCACTCTCTGCTAGTGGAGTGCATCCCTCGTTGTGCCAAGCAGATGGAAGTCGGGACGTGCGACTCAGGGCTGTAGGGTGGACGAGGAACAACAGCTACGAGATTGAGTTTTGTGAGCTCCACCTGGGAGCGCAGACTTACGTGAGGCTTTGCGCTGTCATGGAGAAGGAAAAATTCTTGTACTTTTGTGGCAACCAATACTCAGAAGTCGTTTCGTAAATTTCCTGAGAATAATACTACACTCTTAAAATTTAATCGTTGCACATGAGGGAGGACATCAAACAGAATAACTCTTTCACACAAAGGCCGTTGCCATGACTTTACTAGCTGAGGGAGGAGAGGTGGACAGTTGGGAATGTGGCGCAGCTCCATGGGCTGCCATTTTGTTTGCGAAGTGATAAACGTGTGACGAAGTTCAACGAAATACTGTGACAATCTGCCTCTTAACGCGCAAGAATCTCCACACCCGCGGTCCTTAATAGCTCTCGAATACCCCAACAAGTGGTCGAGTGTTTCAGTAGTTGCAAGTAGAGACACCAAGATGAGTAGCCACGTGTTTCATTGTGATCCGTCGATCACGTCGAATGAGACTGTCCGCACGTTCCCGGACGGGTTTGTGCGACTTGATGACAGGTGCCGCGCCCAACGACTCACCACGCTTTTGTTCCCTGTCAGGTCTCCAGAGACATTTTGCAAGCGCCTGAGAATGTAATGCTCTGGTTTTGTAGAGGCAATTCTGTATCAATTACTAGTATTACCAACCTTTGAAACATTGCATAAGCTACACCTGTCGTAAGTATAGGCTCTCAGGGAAAGTATTGTATGTAGAGCGACTAGTTCATGACGAAACTGCGATGTTAGCACTGGCGTGGCAGCGGTAGCACAGTGATTAGCACACTGGAATCGCATTCGTGAGGACGACGCTTCAATACCGCATCCTGCCATTCTGATACGCGGGATTAGCCGAGCGGTCTCGGGCGCTGCAGTCTTGGACCGTGCGGCTGGTCTCGGCGGAGGTTCGAGTCCTCCTTCGAGCATGGGTGTGTGTGTTTGTCCTTAGGATAATTTAGGTTAAGTAGTGTGTAAGCTTAGGGACTGATAACCTTAGCAGTTAAGTCCTATAAGATTTCACACACATTTGAATTTATTTTCGGTGATATCCCTCAATAGCTTAAGGGGCTCCGGAACGCCCTATACTTGCAGTGTTAAAATAACGCTTATAAATTACATCTTTCCTCACAAAGTATTTGAGGTAGGAAGTTGAACTTTTTACAGATTATTTATTGGAATATGGGCTACAACTTAACACAGGGATTTTATAAAATTTTAGTTCAGTCATTAAAGATGATTTTTTTTCAATTGTAATGAAACTTCACAATATTTTTTTGCAATTTTTTATTTATATATTCAAAAATATACAGTTTTTTGGAAAAAGGCTGTGTTAAATTATGCAGAAGGTACTGTGTAACATTTACTGTAAGTTTGAAACAAATATGTTTGGAAGATCCTTAGAAAACATGTAATTAGTATGAGAAAATAAAAGTTTTGGGAATCGAGCGACAAAGATTGGATTAACTTTTTAGTACATTCCAGGTCCATAGGATGGATTATCTTCATCCTCTGCAAACTCCTCTTCCAGCTTCCTCTTGTTCCTCCTCCTGTTTACTCTTGCTTGTATTTCTAGACTCTTTACAGCCCTGTCTGCAGCCCGAAGGCGTTCCTTGTCTAAAGCAAGCATTGCTCGTTGTTGTGTTCGTAGATTTTGCTACCATTTTCTTCAGTTGCAGTTACTGCAACACTGTTCCAAAAGATGGTCATGTATGAACACTTATCACATTTCAGTTGTATTTCACTAGCAAGTCCTACGTGCTTTATTATGGAGAGTTCCAGACCAACTTCACTACAATGAATACATCTTACACAGTTTGAAAAAATTCCTTTGAGAACCGACATATCAAATATTTCATTCACATCCGATTCGCCCATAAAACATTCATAGTTTTCACTCATTGAACCAAGCTTCTTCTGTGAAGTATTTTCTTTCCCACTTTGACTGCTATGGGCAGGTGTACTTGAGAGGTTAGGTTCACTCACTTGGTTATCGTCTTTATTGTTTACAGTAATAACACATACCTTTGGCTTTCCAACATTTCTCCTTTTCTTAAAAGCCTTCAGAGGATTTCTAATAACTTTACTTTTGCTCATTATTATACTTCAACAAAACAGAGACTCAAGAAACAGAATTAATTACGAATATTTTCGAGATAACGACAGAGTAACAATCGACAATCACACCAGCGATATATATTGAACCATCACAGGTTAGCCACAACACATACTTTATCTCACATCACTAAAATGTACCTGATGAACACGGACGTTAATAATAACACCATTTGACAGCAGTTTAACAGCGCCACAGTGGGTCACGCCCATGTAGAACACATTTAAAAAAAAATTTAAAAATAGTTGTAGTCTTCGGAATTGAATAAATTATATATCTATTAAAAGGTAATAGTCTGCAGATTCAGAAAACGCAAAAAAGTAAAAATTGAACTTTTCATGATTTTGAGCCTTTCCGGAGCCCCTTAAGGCAAATTCCAGGACGGTTCATTTGAAAGGGCATGGCCTACTTTTTGCTCATCCTTCGCTAGTGTGAGTTTCTGTTCGTCTCTATTTTCAAGTGATATAGTAACAAATTAAGAATTGACGAGTTTTTCCCTTTTACGTGTACTGCAAAACCTCGTTTCGGGCCAGATTTCTTGACTCTAGATCAGTGCAAAGTACCCGATAGGTTTTGATGAGTTTATGAGAGTCAGTTCCTTGAACTTACCTTGTAACTGAGTAGACTTAGTACCTTAAATTATTTGCACCGCCAAGGAACCGTAGTCTTTAGTACGTGACATAAATTTCTGATTGATACCTCTAGCTGTTGCTGAGAAAAAGGGGTCTTATGAGTCGAATTGACAAATAGACAGACAGATGGACAGACAACGAAGTGATCTTATAAAGGTTACGAAACCATTAAAAAGAAGTGACTTTCCTCGGAGAAATATTCAGAAAAAACAGCTTTGCAGTCACGATGAAGCTCAGCCTGTTGATTCGATGAATTTAAATTACGAAGACGATATCTGAGATCGACTCAGCAGCCACTGGTAACGGCAGCTCTTCACTTTGTACAAACGAGAAAAGAAAAGTTAACTCAGAACACGTAGATTTGTATGTATTTAAAATAACAGGAAACCCTAGATACAACTTCACCAGCGAGAAACTGGGACGAGGAAAAATTAGAACCATACAGGACAGTGGAAAAGGAAACTTGAGTCAGAACACGAAAATTTGGACGTAATTTAATAACACGAAACCTTTGAAACAACCCTGCCAACGATCATCTGGAACGAAGAAAAATGAGAAACATACAATACAGCGTAAATCCGCAAACAAGAGTGAAATAGGTTAAATTTAATAATGAAACAACAGCTGCTCGATTTTGAATGCGAAAGGTGAGCAGCCACACTCCAGAACCTAGAGCATAAATAACTAACTTGGGTTTCGAACATATTTCGTAAAATAGACGGAGGACTTATCTGATGACATGATAGAAGAAGAAACAGGAGTCTATAGGGAAGAGATAGGGGATCCAATATTAGAATCGGATTTTAAAAGAGTTTTTGAAGACTCAAACTCAAATAAAGCAAAATGGTTCGATAACATTCCATCGCAATTTGTAAGATCATTGGGGGAAGTGGTAACACAGCGATTATTCTTGTAGGTGTGTGGAATGTATGGAAGTGGTGATGTACCATAAATCTTACCGAAAAGCATCATCTGAATAACTCCGAAGATTGCAAGTGCTGACATTTTGAGAAATGTCGTGAGATTGGCTTTACAGCTCAGGTACCCAAGTTGTTGACAAGAAAAATACAAATCACAATGGAAAAGAAAACTGAAGATGCATTAGATAACGATCAGATAGGCTTTAGGAATGGTAAAGGCGCGAGAGACGCAGTTCTGACATTGCGGTTGATAATGGAAGCAAAAGCACTCCGTCTTCAGGCCACAAGTGGCCCATCGGGACCATCCGACCGCGTGTCGTCCTCAGCTGAGGATGCGGATAGGAGGGGCGTGTGGTCAGCACACCGCTCTCCCGGTCTTTGGTCGGAGCCGACACTATTCGGCCGAGTAGCTCCTCAATTGGAATCACGAGGCTGAGTGCACCCAGTAAAATGACAACAGCGCACGACGGCCCGGATGGTCACCCATGCAAGTGCCGCCCACGCCCGACCGCGCTTAATTTCGGTGACCTCACGGGAAAGGGGTATCCACTGCGGCAAGGCCGTTGCCCCTAATGGCAGCAAAACTGAAGAAAAATCAAGACGCGTTCATAGTATTTGTCGACCCGGACAATGTAAAATGGTTCAAGATGTTCTAAAGCCTGAGAAAATTGGGGTAACACATAGGGAAAAGTGAGTAATATACGACATGTACTAGAACCGAGGTGGGTTAATACCTTCGCACTGAACGGGAATTACGTTTAAAAATACGGCCGTGTAACTACAAGTTTGGAGAATAATATCGTGTATTGGAATCCCGAATATTTTTCAGAAAAAATATTGTGTGGCATTATCTTTGTCCAACAGAGCCGGCTGCAGGTTTGGCTAACACCTTTATCTATGTTCAAGTATGCATTTCCCACGGTATTCTCATGTTTTTGTCCAATTCCTGTGAACCGAGATTTATTTTCAAAGTATATTCTTAAGAATTTATTTTACTTACTAGCGATTCGAGCAAACTCGAGCAGACTGGCGGCCTAACGCGCAGACTCAGATGAAGGAACTAAGCCCCGACCAGGTGACCACGCTGAGTTCTCTTACTGGCGGAGTGGAAAGACTCATATTTTGCTGGCTTTTAAGGTTGATCCGAACGACAGACATACTAGCACTCCGAACGACAGACAGACACTAACTGCCTAACAAATGTGGACGAGAGACAGACTAGCAAGCTGGGGACGAGAGACTGACCCAGACTGACTCACTAACGAGTTTTTTTTCTTTATTGTGATTTCATTCGCCTGCCCCATATGGGCAGGGGAGGGCTGTCAGCGACACAATCCGCCGCTCTTCAGCCGAGTGACATGAACTTAAAATAAGAATAAAATGGTACATACATAAGGCGATAAAGGAGAACTTAAAACAGAATAATGGGAGAAAATGGAGGTAAAAAATAGAGACTAACACAGAGACGTTCATGGAGTTAGTTAAAAAACACAAAAACACAGTTGGCGATTCTTCAAAACTCAGAGAAGACACTGAATGGACATGCACACGTTAAAAGTACGCTGTTCTGCTGTTCTGATTGCAGGCGCTGCGGAACCGCGCGAGGAAGGCGAAAGCAGCGCGGCGCCCCCTTCCAGCGGACATAAAGCCCGGCTCGGTGATCGAGAACCTGGCGCAGACCAGGCGGCTGGCCGAGACCGCGCTGGGACCGCCCAACCTGCTGGGACCTGGCGGGGCGCCCACAACCACCGACGACGAGGAGCGGCCGACCAACACCGGCTCCGGCAGCCAGGTACAAACATTCGACCAAAGGTGTCCGGACAATCGACCACTGGACGTCACGGAAGGCGGACCCACCAGTGTAGAAGTGGGCAGGCCAGGAAACAATTGCTGAGGCTGGGTGGCACCCATAAGAAGAGCTTCCATTAGGAATGGGTGGCACCACGGTGGATGAGCCACAGATGAAGTGGATGAAGTTACCTGTCGCTGGTAGCCATTCGGCTCCAGTATTCTCTACAGAAGGAAAGTCCTTGTTTGATGCAGAGAGATATGACCCTAAAATGTTCCCTTCCCTGGCTGTGTCATGGGAGGAACATGTGGCAAGCAGAGAAATACTCCCACACTACTTAGTTTTCGCAAGACCTAATGTTGATTCCTCCTTGTCCACAAAGCCCTTATTCCTTGTGGAGAACATAGCAGACAAGTGTGGGAAGTGGCAACCATGTCCAAAATGAAAAGTGAATCAGTTTTGATCAAAATAGCGTCCCCTGCACAGTCATGGAAGCTGTTCGCTTGTAACAAGTTGGGTGGCATACCAATGACTCTCACTACCCACTGAGAGCTATTCTTCCAATCTAATGATGAGCTGCACACCAACCTGGAGTTTCAGAGTGTACACTTTCTCTATCCAGGCACATGTCTTGACATTGCAATACTAGCCCCATTTGTACAGATAGTGGACGACTGCTGCATCCAAATGCTCCTTGTGTACTCCCCCCCCCCCCCACCCCCTCTCTGTGCTAACCGTGAGAAGCACCATTCTCCCAGCTCATCAAATTGCACCTTTTTCCAGAAAGAGAAGAAAAGACAAGAATATAAGACTTGGGACAAACTAAGTTATTAAGAAACCATGAAGAAGGATGAGCGGTTGCTCCCAGCATGTTATACATCTCCTACAATGCGCCCTCAGCGCTGGTCGACCACGATTGCCCCCTGATGGGCTCTTCTCTTGCTGCTTCCTCCACATCTACTTTCAGGCTTCCCACCCACCAGGGTCATTGGTTCCCACCTTCCAGCTGGTGACAAATCACCCTCCTCCGACGTCTCTCTCCAGGTGGACTTCTGCCAGTCTACAACTGGACACAATCAGTGGCCAAAGAGCAATGGGTAGCTGGTTTCAGAGCTTTGTGATCATCACCATTACCTGAAACTGATTCAGAGAAGCCCTAGCAGTCACCAAATCCTCTAAGGAGAGGAAAGATAAGAAGTGATGCTCCAAGAAGAATGAGATTCCGGTGCCCCTCACGCAACCACATTCCACCTGTTCCAATCCTACAACTGAGGAAAGATTCTGGCGGCCTCTGAGGTCCCAGGTCGCACCACGCAATGGAATCCAGCATCTACAGGGTGGCGCACGAAATGTGTTACCATTATGTTTTGGAATATAAACTTTATCGTCAATACAATCTGAAAGGATCATATACTACAACGAAGAGCCGTCCATGGAGATTTGTTCTAACTCAGCACAGGCTCAATATGTCCACCATTTCGTTTCCTAACTTCTTTCAAACGAACACTGAAGTTAGTGATTACCCTACAGCACATATCTTCCGTAATTTCACTGAAAGCTTGAAGAATAAGTATTCTGAGCTCCATTAAATTCCACAGCTTCTTGCTACTGCCTTGCCCTTCAACACACAGTGGTTCATGCAAGATGGAGCAAGGCCACATACTGCAAACACTGTGATGGAGTTTTTACACGAGCATTTCGACATGCGGATCATTTCACTCAGGTTTCCAGGTCGCTTCAATGACGGACAAAATTGGCCCCCCAATAGTTTAGACCTCAGTCCATGTGACTTTTTTCTTTGGGGATACCTAAAGGAAAAAATTTTCCCGAAACGTCCACGTGATTTAATGGAGCTCAGAAGACTTATTCTTCAAGCTTGCAGTGAAATTACGGAAGACATATCGTGTAGGGTAATCACTAACTTCAGTGTTCCTTTGAAGGAAGTTAGGAAA
Organism: Schistocerca serialis cubense; assembly: GCF_023864345.2. Taxonomy (NCBI): domain Eukaryota; kingdom Metazoa; phylum Arthropoda; class Insecta; order Orthoptera; family Acrididae; genus Schistocerca; species Schistocerca serialis. The sequence goes on along the minus strand of NC_064647.1, from coordinate 213,953,197 downwards.
CGAGATGGTGGACATATTTAGCATGTGCTGAGTTATAACAAATCCCCATGGACGGCTCTTCATTGTGATATATGTTCCTTTCAGATTGTATTGACAATAAAGTTTATATTCAAAAACAAAATGGTAATACATTTCGTGCGCCACCCTGTATGTGTGATGACGTGGGGGCATGTAGTACTATGGCATAATTTGATCCCTTGGTCCATTCATGGCCTCATAGTACATGGACACATTACCAGTACATCAACAACATTATTCTGCAGTGGAATTATAACGGGTTTTTCCATCACTTGGCTGACCTACGACACCTTTTAAGCGCTTCTACAATGTCCTTCAGGAGGCTTGGTTCCCAGCAACGTGGACCCCTGCCCTTTGTGGATATGGGTGATACTACAAGAATGATGCCATCTGTAACACAATTGTCAATTGTCAGTGGAGATGCAGCACCAGTGAGTGGCTCGGCGGTGAGGACTGTATAACTTCGATCGTGGACTTCTTATAGAATGTCACCAGCGTAAAAAAGCCATCAGGGACGTTTCGCCCATTCTAAAGATGCCCAGGTCCACTGTTGCTTACGTGGCTGTGAAGCGGAAATGCAAAAGAACGATCACAGCTGAACTGAGAGCAGGCAGAGCTCGTGTACTGACAGAAAGGATCCACTAACCATTGCGGAGAGGGACTGTAAAAGGTCGCATGAACCCAGGGGTAGGAATCACATATGAGTTCCAAATTGCTAACAACGGCTCAGCTAGCACAAGGTGGCTTGCCATTTGAAAGAATGGTGTACAGTGGTCGGGCATCTCCTAGTACAGGTAATCTGCTGGTCAGGGCTGGGGAGTGAACATCCTTTGGTGGCGTTCAATGAGAACAGGAAATTTGGGCAGCTACAGAGAATGTATTTTAGGAAATGGGGTACATGAGTATAGCCTAGGGTAGGAAATTACGAGGTGTTGCCAGTCCAGGAGGTAGAAATAACTAAAGAAAGTGGGCAATGAGGCAGGTGGCGGTGCATGGTAAGCTCCGTTGGTGGCTTGTCATGGAGTGAAGAATAAGACGTTGTGCCTCCCAAGAAAGATACCTGTTCTACTCGAGGTCTGCTCTCCAGAACCCTCCAGCGTCCACAAACGTGCCCCTCCTCTCACGGACGCTATCGGCTGAATTCGCTAGCAAACGTCAGTAGAAGGTTGAACACATATATTGTCAGCAGATTTTACGGGAAAAAACTGCCTCAAGTCACATAGGCACAGCCCGTTGCTTCTCTGGGAGAAAACCTGTCAAGATCTGCCGGGTCTTTTGAGATAAACTCTTGTCAAACAATCCCCTAAAATATTCCCTTACTCGCTGCTAACCAGTACATACTCATAAGCCACAAATAACAGTATTCCGTACTAAGCGAAATTTATGTTGATGTAAAGAGTGGCACCACTGAAAGTGGATGACTGGGAAGGAGTGATTTGGTGTGCTGAATCACGCTATGCGCTGTGGCAAACCAATAGAGACTTGGATTTTGCGAATGCATGGAGAAGATTTCCTACCATCAGGTGTAGTGTCATTAGTGAGCTACAGAGGAGATGTTGTTATGGTACGAATGTGTTTTTTCGTGGCTAAAGTGAGGCCACCATTCCACGCTTAAGAAACACCCGAATGTGGGAGTATAGAACACAGTTTACCGCACTGTGTGTCGTGTACCCGAGAGGAATAGTTCGGAGACGATGACCTGACAATAAAATGGCATCTGCGAGGCAATGGTTTGTGGGCATAACTATCCTGAAATGGACAGGCCTGACCAGATTCTTGATGGGAACCCAGTGGATCACTTTCAGGATGCATTAGGAGTTCGAACTAGACTCCAGCATCCAACATCACTACCTGTGGTTTCGGCTCTTGAAGAAGAATTGGCTAGCAATCTTCCAGAGACATACAGGCACCGTATTCAAAGTGTCCGCAGCAGAACTGAAGCACCTCTTAATGCCAATGGTGGCCATATCCCACACTAATTTGGACTAATAGTGGTCCACATACTTTCGATCAGGTAGTGTATTTCAAAAGTTGTGTGTTTCACAGAGGAGGAGCTTTGAGTAAAACCATCACTCAGTTACTTTGCACAGTGTTTTGACTTTATAAGGCTCAAATTTTGACAGCCTCATTAACAAGTCTGTTACATAATGTAGTAAGAAATATAGTTTCTGTCTTTAATACTTATGGTACTCATTTTCCTAAGAATTAGACTGAATAAGGGGAAACGTACAAAAAGTCGAATATAATGAGCATGTTTTAAAAAGATACCCAACATCAATATTTCTTCCCTGTAGCCACTTTCTGCAGAGTTCACAATAATATTGATAAGCAGTAAAAATAGCAGCAATGTTTGGGTTTCTGACATACTATAAAGTAATGTTAACATATACACATGTTCACCTAGGAATTGATTGAAAGTTGCTACACACTTTCGCATTAAGCATACACGACATTCACATGCTTGGCAAAACACAGCAGCTACAGGGTGGTCCATTGATAGTGACCGGCCAAATATCTCACGAAATAAGCATCAAACGAAAAAATACAAACAACGAAACTTGTCTAGCTTGAAGGGGGAAACCAGATGGAGCTACGGTTGGCCCGCTAGATGCCACTGCCATAGGTCAAACGGACATCAACCGCGTTTTTTTAAATAGGCACCTCCATTTTTATTACATATTCGTGTAGTACGTAAAGAAATATGAATGTTTGAGTTGGACCACTTTTTTCGATTTGTGATAGATGTCGCTGTAATAGTCACAAACGTGTAAGTACGTGGTATCACGTAACATTCCGCCAGTGTGGACGGTATTTGCTTCGTGATACATTACCCGTGTTAAAATGGACCGTTTACCAACTGCGGGAAAGATCGATATCGTGATGATGAATGGCTATTGTGATGAAAATGCCCAACGGACGGGTGCTATGTATGCTGCTCGGTATCGTGGACGACATCACCCGAGTGTCCGGACCATTCGCCTGATATTTTACGTTATTTAGGGGAACAGGAAGTGTTCAGCCACATGTGAAACGTCAACCACGACCTGCAACAAATGATGGTGCCCAAGTAGGTGTTTGATCTGCTGTTGCGGCTAATCCGCACATCAGTAGCAGACAAACTGCGCGAGAATCGGGAATCTCAAAAACGTCGGTGTTGAGAATGCCACATCAACATCGATTGCACCCGTACCATATTTATATGCACCAGGAATTGCATGGCGATGACTTTGATCGTCGTGCACAGTTCTGCCACCGGGCACAACAGAAATTATGGGACAATGACAGATTTTTTGCACGCGTTCTGTTTAGCGACGAAGCGTCATTCACCAACAGCGGTAACGTAAACCGGCACAATATTCACTATTGGGCAACGGAAAATCCACGATGGCTGCGACAAGTGGAACATCAGCGACCTTGGCAGGTTAATGTATGGTGCGGCATTATGGGAGGAAGAATAATTGCCCCCATTTTATCGATGGCAATCTAAATGGTGCAATGTATGCTGATTTCCTACGTAATGTTCTACCGATGTTACTACAAGATGTTTCACTGCATGGCAGAATGGCGATATACTTCCAACATGATGGATGTGCGGCACATAGCTCGCATGCGGTTGAAGCGGCATTGAATAGCATATTTCATGACAGGTGGATTGGTCGTCGGAGCACCATAGCATGGCCCGCTCGTTCACTGGATCTGACGTCCTCAGATTTTTTTCTGTGGTGAAAGTTGAAGGATATATGCTACCGTGATCCATCGACAACGCCTGACAACATGCGTCAACGCATTGTCAATGTATGTGCGAACATTACGGAAGGAGAACTACTCTTTGTTGATAGGAATGTCTTTACATATATTGTCAAATGCGTTGAGGTTGACGGACATCATTTTGAGCATTTTTTGCATTAATGTGGTATTTAGAGGTAATCACTCTGTAACAGCATGCGTTCACAGAAATGATAAGTTCGCAAAGGTACATGTATCACATTGGAACAACCGAAATAAATTTTCAAACGTACCTATGTTCTGTATTTTAATTTGAATAACCTACCTGTTAGCAAATGTTCATCTAAAATTGTGAGCCATTTGTTCGTGACTATTACAGCGCCATCTACCACAAAGCGAAAACAGTGGTCCAACTAAAATATTCATATTTCTTTACGTAGTAGACGAATATGTAATAAAAAATGGGGGTTCCTACTTTAAAAAACTCAGTTGATATCCGTTTGACCTATGGAAGCGCCATCTAGCGTGCCGAACATAGTGCCATTTGGTTTTCCCCTTCAAGATAGACGAATTTCGCTCTTTGTAGTTTTTTCGTTTGACGCTTATTACGTGAGATATTTGGCCCAGTCACGATCAGTGGACCACACTGTATATCTACGTAGAGGAGTGATGAGAGATATCACTTATGTTCTTTACATCGAGTCGATAATTCCTTTGTTATGGACGTTTCATTTACATAATATTATTGCTATTTGATGGACTTATCTTGCAGGCTGCACATTAGATTAATAACAGCCGGTATGGAGACTAACAGTAGTCTTAATATTATTGTTTCCTTACGTTAACAATTACCACTGTGTGTCGTAGGAGGATGAGGACTACAAGGACGTGTCCCCCGGCTATGAGGACTGCTGCCACGTCATCCCCAACGACCGCTCTGCCGAGTTCATCCTTGCCACTGTCGCCGAGGAGACCACGTAAGCTTACCTCCAATGCCATACCTTGGTTTTCCTTGTCTGTATGATTTCGAGTACACAAGTGAGAAACGCGTTCACTCTATCGGGAGAACTTTTCTACGGTGGCAGCGTCTAGGAAATGATGTGATGTCAGTACTCGTGGCTCTCGCAATCAGAAGAATCTACAGGGTGATTCAAAAAGAATACCACAACTTTATAAATGTTTATTTAATGAAAGAAACATATTATAACCTTCTGTTATACATCATTACAAAGAGTATTTAAAAAGGTTTTTTTTTCACTCAAAAACAAGTTCAGAGATGTTCAATATGGCCCCCTCCAGACACACGAGCAATATCAACCCGATACTCCAACTCGTTCCACACTCTCTGTAGCATATCAGGCGTAACAGTTTGGATAGCTGCTGTTATTTCTTGTATCAAATCATCAATGATGGCTGGGAGAGGTGGCCGAAACACCATATCCTTAACATACCCCCATAAGAAAAATCGCAGGGGGTAAGATCAGGGCTTCTTGGAGGCCAGTGATGAAGTGCTCTGTCACGGGCTGCCTGGCGGCCGATCCATCGCCTCAGGTAGTTGACGTTCAGGTAGTTACGGACAGATAAGTGCCAATGTGGTGGCGCTCCATCCTGCTGAAATATGAATTGTTGTGCTTCTTGTTCGAGCTGAGGAAACAGCCAATTCTCTAACATCTCCAGATACTGTAGTCCAGTTACAGTAGCACCTTCGAAGAAAAAGGGACCAAAAACTTTATTGGCTGAAATGGCGAACAAATGTACAACTAAATGAAACTTTATAGCTCCCTTAATTCGCCGACAGATAGTGCTTAGCTCTGCCTTTTGTCGTTGCAGAGTTTTAAATTCCTAAAGTTGTGGTATTCTTTTTGAATCACCCTGTATTTCGGTGACACAACAGCCAAGGAGACGTGAGCAACACCTAAGGTGACTCTTCTTCGGTGCGCGGATGGAATGCGGGTGGTAAAAGACAGCCCTACCGTATACCTTTACTAGCCTGAGTACTATGTTCTTGGCCTTCCACTCTTATTTTCCTCTCTTGTTTCTTGCATATATTGTACAGGGTGTATCAAAAATAATCATCCTATTTGGCACATCTATTTATCTGAAACTAATAAACACATACAATGAATTTTGTTTTTTGATGAACGGATTTTTTTTTTTTTAACCTTTCCATGGGTGTTCAACATGCTCCCCTTGAGATGCACAACATATGTCAATGCAGTATTCAAATTGTTCCCACAGTGCAGAGAGCAGGTCTTGAGTTGCAGTTTCCACAGCTGCTGTTATGCGATGTCACAGTTCATTCATTATTGTTGGTAATGGAAGCACATAAACAGAGTCTTTTATAAAGCCCTACAAGAAACAATCAAATACAGTCAGTTCCGGTGGCCTTGGAGACCACTCATGTAAGGCTGAAACAATTGGTCCAGTGCGATTGATCCATCGTTCAGTGATCCTTTGATTTAAAAATTCCCGGACTTCCAAATGCCAGTGTGGAGGTGCCCCATCCTTTTCGTAAATGAAGTCGTTCGAATCAGTCTCCAACGGTGGGAAAAGAAAGTTCTCCAGCACATCGAGAAATGTGCTTCACGCATCAGTGTTTTCAGCAAGGAAAAATGAACCATACACCTCTTCCTACGAAACTGCACAAAACACGTTAAATTCTGGAGAGTCCCTCTCTTGTTGTGGAACTTGATATGGTTGTTCCGTACTCCTTGTTCTCACATGGTGACGGTTCACCTTTCCATTTGAATGAAAAGTTGTCCCGTCACTAAATACTAACAAGGGAACCTCCCCATCGCACCCCCCTCAGATTTAGTTGTAAGTTGGCACAGTGGATAGGCCTTGAAAAACTGAACACAGATCAATTGAGAAAACAGGAAGAAGTTCTGTGGGACTGTGAAAAAATAAGCAAAATATACAAACTGAGTAGTTCATGGGAAGATAGGCAACGTCTAGTACACTGGGAACGCCGGAGCGCCGTGGTCTCGTGGTAACGTGAGCAGCTGCTGAACGAAAGGTCCTTGGTTCAAATCTTCCATCGAGTCAAAAATTTAATTTTTTATTTTCAGTTTATGTCACAAACTCTTATTTTTTCATCACTTTTTTGGGAGTGATTATCACATCCACAAGAAAACCTAAATCGGGCAAGGTAGAAGAATCTTTTTACCCATTCGCCAGGGGTACAAGTTAGGTGGGTCGACAACATATTCCTGTCATGTGACGCACATGCCGTCACCAGTGTCGTATAGAATATATCAGATGTGTTTTCCTGTGGAGGAATCGGTTGACCTATGACCTTGCGATCAAATGTTTTCGGATCCCATTGGAGAGGCACGTCCTTTCGTCTACTAATCGCACGGTTTTGCGATGTGGTCGCAAAACACAAACTTATTACAGTAAACGGAGACGTCAATGAACGAACGGACAGATAATATGCAAAAATAAAGAAAGTAAAATTTTCACTCGAGGGAAGACTACCACGGGACCACGGCGCTCCTCATCTTACATTGTCTATGATGTTACCTATATGGCCCATGGACTACTCAGTTTGTATATTTTGCTTATTTTTTCACAGTTCCACACAACTTCTTCCTGTTTTCTCAGTTGATCTGTGTTCAGTTTGTCAAGGCCTATCCACTGTGCCAACTTATAACTAAATCTGAGGGGGGTGCGATGGGGAGGTTCCCTTGTAAGTGTGGAAGAAAACTGTCATCCTCCATATTTCCAAGAACGAAATTACAAAACTCCACACGTTGTTTTTTGTCACATTCAGAAAGAGCTTCAAGCAACTGAATTTAGTATTGCTTCATGTGTAAACGTCAGCACAAAACGCGCCAGGTGGAGATCGGGGGCATTTTAAGCTGTCGAGCTGCACTGCGAACGGATTTCTGCGGACTCTTTGTGAAACTATGGAGGATCCATTCGACGCCTGTGTCAGACACTCGGGGATGGTCAGGCGATTTGCCTTTACACAAACAACCTGTTTCTCAGAGTTGTTCATGCCATTGTCTAATGCTCTGTGCTGTTGGCGGATCCAAATCGTACCTAGTACGACAGTCACGCTGGACAGCTACTACTGACCACACTGCGCAAAACGTGGAACACAAAACATTTTCTGTTGTCCCGACACTATCTTTACTGGAACTGAAGTGGGCGAATACTGCTGCTACCGTCGACAGCTCGTGGTCTAGTGGTGCCGGCACGGTAGCTGAGCGTGTTCGGTCAGATGGTTTAGCTACCCTCTGTAATAAAAAAAAACTGAGTGAACGGATCAACGAACAAAGTGCACTGATGTCATCGGACGTCCGCCACGAACAAATTCAACAAACAATCTAGGGCAAAATGAGATCAAGAAATAAAAAGTGGTTAGCGTTGCTGCCTCTAGATCACGGGGTCCCAGGTTCGATTCCCGGTCTGGGTGGAGATTTTCTCTGCCCTAGGACTGGGTGTTTTTGTTATCCTCATCATTTCATCATCATCGTCATTCGTAAGGGTGTCTACATTGGATTGTGAAAAAAAAAAATGGTGTAAAACTTGGGACTTAGTACGGGCGCTGATGACTGCGCAATTGAGCGCCCCACAAACTAAATATCAACAAATATCACTGCTGCTACCAAGCGGTAACCATTTAAAAGTCGAGAGTTTTCTCTATCCAACAATACGGTGTTCACGCAAAAATCTCAAATAACATAACAGTTATTATTTTTTGAAATCGGATTATTCTTTTTGATACACACCTATATTACGCATCCTTCTTCAGTAGCTTGTCACAGGACAGTTTTTTTTTTTTTGCAAATCTGCTCCGTAACCTAATTAATAATCCAAATCAGACTACCCAAATTACACTACCCAAATCAATCCAAATTAGCTGCGATACTTCAAAGTACGGGTACAACTGAATTAAACACCAATGATTGCAAATCTGATCTATATTACTCTATTGCATTTCTGCAATGAAAGAGACGTGTTATGTTTCTCTGTACACTGGATCTGTTGCCCAACTGTGGAAAAGAGAAGGATGCAGGGGTAAATCAGCAAGCTAGGCGTATAATTGTTCTATCTGAAAGCCTGAGGCCTGAGAGACAGGTACAATGGATGGACCGGCCCTGTCAGAGGCAGTGTAAGAACCACGCAGAGGGGCAAGGACAGCATTTGGCAGATTGTAAACGACCATTCTGCCACAGTGGTGGGCTCAGTCCGATAACTGTGCGGCGCATTAAGCCACGCCCAACATACACTTTCGGGCTGTCCCTTATCAGCTGTACCACGATATATAGGTTCTGCGACCTCCAGGCCCTGACATCGTGCCTTTTTACATCCCCAAACATGTGAAAGTCGCTTCTGGAACCTGGTAGGTAGGTAGTCTGAGAGTGCACAGGATAAGGTTACGGTTGTGGATGGGGCCGTAAACAGTTACTGTGAGTTGCACAATCAAACACACAACTTTATTTTTCTAAGAACCACTTATTTACACATTACTTTAAAACATCACAACTAGACAATACGGCTGCAACTAGTTAAAGAAAACTTGAGATGCTTTCTGGGCTGAAGGCCCAAAACCACACCAAAAACAAGAACGGATGAAGGCAAGGGTTAGAAATCAAACGCAATTAAAAATAGGGGGTAAAAAAATTAGAAAAAAGTATGCAATTGAAAACAATTAGCAGCTGAAGGCCTACACTACATGTCTGAAAGACAACTACAATTAAAACACATTAATAAACCATTTCTTCTAACCAAGAAATTTCCCTTTATATTTACAACAGGACGGCCAAAAGCCTAATTAAAGAAATAATAACTTGTTGCGCGGCTGAAGGCTACAACATATTTGAAACAACGGCTGGAAACCTGAACAACAAGTCAGACAAACAATTTAAAATAAGATCCGCAGCTCGTGGTCGTGCGGTAGCGTTCTCGCTTCCCGCGCCCGGGTTCCCGGGTTCGATTCCCGGCGGGGTCAGGGATTTTCTCTGCCTCGTGATGACTGGGTGTTGTGTGATGTCCCTAGGTTAGTTAGGTTTAACTAGTTCTCAGTTCTAGGGGACTGATGACCATAGATGTTAAGTCCCATAGTGCTCCGAGCCAGAGAGCCAATTTAAAATAATCGCCTTCCTCCTTATAAAATATTTTCCTTTAAAGAATACACACGGCTGAAGGCGATATTAAAAGGGGTTCACGTAAATCCCCAGCTGATGGCCACTCATAACACATCCAGCAACTAACGGCTTAGGGCCTGGATTACAAACAATTTCAGATAGAACAAATTTTAAGAAAAATTTTTTTTATATAAAATCAATCTTCAAAAGTTTAACATGGGTGGAGGCCTTTATGTAAAATTTAAAAAGAACTGGATTAATACACGGCCAACGGCCTCACACAGTACTTCAAACTAAAATAAAAATCACAATCTAAAACAAACCGAACAAGCGGTGCTCAGAAATGTTCCAAGGGTCGACCTGAAAAGGTAGCCTAAACATAAGATCAGGTGAGACAGGCAGCCAAGAGCTGAAGTTAAATAATCGAATGGCAACCCAAACTAGGGACAGTGCAAGGACCGACAAACAATTTAACCAATTCCCTTCCGTCCGACGAACGGCACAACGATGGAAAATATCGGCCAAGGACGAGGATACGAACAGCACTAAATCTTTTGAAATTGGTGTCTAAAACCAGCCAAGGGAACAATAACCACTCTAAGCAAAATATGAACCAAACACTTGAAAGGCTGTCGAACTACACGCCATGCTGGACAGCATCAACACGACGAGGAAAGGCACACTTCCGGAAAACTACGCTAACGACCAGGGCACGTAACTGGGGCGTTAACAGCCACAGGACAGAAAATACCGCTGCTGCACTTGTCTGGCAAGTAACCGTCAATTTAATAATTAATCACAATATAGGAAGACGGCTGCAAGATTTCGCCGATTCCAACACATCATACGTTGCTGTTAGCCCGAGTGGCCCTGGGAGCGACAACGTGCAAATTAATGAAGAGATGTCACAACAGCTCAGGTCTCATAGCAGGTTAACTGATCACTCAACTTCAGCGTGCAGGTTCGGTGGGCAACGAACTTTGTCGGTCTCGCAGCTACCGCCCCACGATCCGACAGCGTGTGCACACAGCCAGCGCTCCCGGCCTAGCCACACGTTGTGGAGACTTCCTCGCTGCTCCATCACAACCGACTGTCCACCACACACACACCACCACCACCACCACCACCACCACCACCACCCGGAAATACTAGCGGTCACACAAAGATAGTACGACAGTACTAGTATCGATAAGCGCTGCTGCTGCCACTCAAGGAGGCAAGCCAGCGACTTCGTTATACGCCAGTAAGTGAGGAAGAAACAAGACGGCACTCGGTGTGACAAAATGCCAAAGAACAAACGGCATGAACGCGAGCTGCACAGGGGCGAGCTTCACGAGAAAAACAAACTTTCTTAAGGTAGTCACTGTTTGCATCGATTCATTGCAGGAAACACAGCACGTCTGGGTCTGTCACCTGGCAGCAACACCGGCAGGAGTTGCACTTTACGTGCTTGGAAATGCAGCCAGTTGTGTAAAATCCTCGCCACAGTGCTCTGCCGTAAGCCCGTTTCTCTGGAAATACAACGCGTCGATATCCGCGGACTGCTTTGAAGATCAGTGCACAAGATACGAGCAGCGTCGTCATTAGAAGGATACTGCTTGTTGCACTGTCACAAAAACCCCCAGTGTCTTCAAAATTTTCAGACCATCCTTTGATGCACTTCACATCAAAAGAAACCAGGTACTGTCAGAACTCCTCTTAGAGTGTATCTGTATAAGCTTCATGAGTTAATGTACCTCCCCCCCCTCCCCGTAACAAACTTCACGCCGTATCTATCATTGTCCCTTAGAAATAAAATTTTCGGGATCAGGGAAGAATATTATGTGTACTCTGTATTTTATCTGGACTGATTTTACAGGGTGTTTCAAAAATGACCGGTATATTTGAAACGGCAATAAAAACTAAACGAGCAGCGATAGAAATACACCGTTTGTTGCAATATGCTTGGGACAACAGTACATTTTCAGGCAGACAAACTTTCGAAATTACAGTAGTTACAATTTTCAACAACAGATGGCGCAGCGGTCTGGGAAACTCTATAGTACGATATTTTCCACATATCCACCATGCGTAGCAATAATATGGCGTAGTCTCTGAATGAAATTACCCGAAACCTTTGACAACGTGTCTGGCGGAATGGCTTCACATGCAGATGAGATGTACTGCTTCAGCTGTTCAATTGTTTCTGGATTCTGGCGGTACACCTGGTCTTTCAAGTGTCCCCACAGAAAGAAGTCACAGGGGTTCATGTCTGGCGAATAGGGAGGCCAATCCACGCCGCCTCCTGTATGTTTCGGATAGCCCAAAGCAATCACACGATCATCGAAATATTCATTCAGGAAATTAAAGACGTCGGCCGTGCGATGTGGCCGGGCACCATCTTGCATAAACCACGAGGTGTTCGCAGTGTCGTCTAAGGCAGTTTGTACCACCACAAATTCACGATGAATGTCCAGATAGCGTGATGCAGTAATCGTTTCGGATCTGAAAGATGGGCCAATGATTCCTTTGGAAGAAATGGCGGCCCAGACCAGTACTTTTTGAGGATGCAGGGATGATGGGACTGCAACATGGGGCTTTTCGGTTCCACATATGCGCTGGTTCTGTTTATTGAAGAAGCCGTCCAGGTAAAAATAAGCTTCGTCAGTAAACCAAATGCTGCCCACATACATATCGCCGTCATCAATCCTGTGCACTATATCGTTAGCGAATGTCTCTCGTGCAGCAATGGTAGCGGCGCTGAGGGGTTGCCACGTTTGAATTTTGTATGGATAGAGGTGTAAACTCTGGCGCATGAGACGATACGTGGACGTTGGAGTCATTTTGACGGCAGCTGCAACACGGCGAACGGAAACCCGAGGCCGCTGTTGGATCACCTGCTGCACTAGCTGCGCGTTGCCCTCTGTGGTTGCCGTACGCGGTCGCCCTACCTTTCCAGCACGTTCATCCATCACGTTCCCAGTCCGTTGAAATTTTTCAAACAGATCCATTATTGTATCGCTTTTCGGTCCTTTGGTTACATTAAACCTCCGTTGAAAACTTCGTCTTGTTGCAACAACACTGTGTTCTAGGCGGTGGAATTCCAACACCAGAAAAATCCTCTGTTCTAAGGAATAAACCATGTTGTCTACAGCACACTTGCACGTTGTGAACAGCACACGCTTACAGCAGAAAGACGACGTACAGAATGGCGCACCCACAGACTGCGCTGTCTTCTATATCTTTCACATCACTTGCAGCGCCATCTGTTGTTGAAAATTGTAACTACTGTAATTTCGAAAGTTTGTCCGCCTGAAAATGTACTGTTGTCCCAAGCATATTGCAACAAACGGTGGATTTCTATCGCTGCTCGTTTAGTTTTTATTGCCGTTTCAAATATACCGGTCATTTTTGAAACACCTTGTAGGTGGACATAGTTACTTAACACCAATGGAAATCCTCTAAAACCCTAGCCAGTAGAGGCCAACAGCTTTTCACCTTGCTGCCGTATCAAAGATTCTCTAAAATGGATAGGGGACGGATGAAGGAATGGAATCACCTGTCTTCGGTTCAGGGCGGCGGGAGCGCTGAGCAACACTGCCGCGGGAGGCGGCAGCAACAACGTGGGGCGCCCCGGGGGCGGAGGCGTTGGGGCGGAAGCGGCGGATGCGGCGGCGGTGGTCGTGCCGGAGGCGAACGGGAACAACGACTCTGGCTACGCCGCCTCCACACTCGACGAGGCGACCACCACCACGACCACGACCACGTCTGGCGCCGCCTCCTCTCACGTCCACGAGTCGAGTCCAAGACCCAAGGTGAGTCCCCGACTTCTCTAGTCAACTAAACCTGCTTGTGGTCACAGCCCACTCACAGTATGTGAGAAAATCAATTTGGTCTGTTCATTTTTATTTTTTTAATCACTGAGTCAGACATTGGATTACTGACAGACTATTAGATCAATGAGAGGCTGTCCTCTATTCGTCTTTCTAATATGCTGCCTGTCAAAAAAAAAAAGGGGAAGTACCCAGAACACACGGTTGGATGTCAATACTACACGTATGTGCACATCATTATCATGTTGTTACAGTTTCAGTTCTTTGTGACAGAATGCGTTAGTGTTCCTACTCTCGTCACGATGCTTTGTAGGATATACAAGGGACGTGAACAGCGTAGCATGTTGGGTGATGCCGTGCACCTGACAGAGTCTGAAATGAGCCTTATTCTCGGTCTCCAATTGGCCGACCTAACTGAATCGTGTGATATCCATATTTGAGAAATCAGATGTGACTGTCGATGCTGGACTGTATAGCAACCTGAGGGCAGGCATTCTCGTCATCAAGATTCTACTCTACCACGCCTGACCACCACACGTGAGGATCACCGTATTGTGCACGAAGCAGATTGTAGCTCATCCCCTATTGCCCCTTCCATCGGAGATTAAGCAATGGGCTCTCTTCAACATTCTGCATCAGCCTGCACCGTTGGTTGTCCCTAGCAGCGGGTGGACTGGAAATTACACTCCCATGCATAAACTCCGTCCGAACAGGCCTTGCCAGGCCCAGTGGTACCGACCGGCATCATGGTGTGGGGAACGATCTCCTACACTGGCCGTACACCACTGGTGATCGTCGAGGGGGCACTGAATAGTGCACGGTACATCCAAACCGTCATCGAACCCATCGTTCTACCATTCCTAGACCGGCAAGGGAACTTGCTGTTCCAACAGGACAATGCACGTCCGCATGTATCCCGTGCCACCCAACGTGCTCTAGAAGGTGTACGTCAACTACCCTGACCAGCAAGATCTCCGGATCTGTCCCCCATTGAGCATGCTTGGGACTGGATGAAGCGTCGTCTCACGCGGTCTGCACGTCCAGCACGAACGCTGGTCCAACTGAGGCGCCAGGTGGAAATGGCATGGCAAGCCGTTCCACAGGACTACATCCAGCATCTCTACGATCGTCTCCATGGGAGAATAGCAGCCTGCATTGCTGCGAAAGGTGGATATACACTGTACTAGTGCCGACATTGTGCATGCTCTGTTGCCTGTGTCTATGTGCCTGTGGTTCTGTCAGTGTGATCATGTGATGTATCTGACCCCAGGAATGTGTCAATAAAGTTTCCCCTTCCTGGGACAATGAGTTCATGGTGTTCTTATTTCAATTTCCAGGAGTGTATTTGAAGTTTGTGAGGGCGGAGATGAGGTACTGGCGCATGCAGAGCTGTGAGGGCATACCTAGAATTGTGTGGATATTTCAATCGGTAAAGCACTTGTCGAAGAAAGGCAAAGGTTCCAGCACACTGTTTTAATCTCGCCAGAAATTTCACTGATCTTAATAAGCTCTAACAACAGATTTACTTATTTTAAGGTGGCGGATTGTTCAGAATTAGGGATACCTGTGTTGGGTGTGGTGGTGGTTGTGGTGGTGCTGATTGACTGATTGTTACTGATTGACTAAATATTTATTAAATGGTTCAAATGGCTCTGAGCACTATGGGACTCAACTGCTGTGGTCATAAGTCCCCTAGAACTTAGAACTACTTAAACCTAACTAACCTAAGGACAGCACACAACACCCAGCCATCACGAGGCAGAGAAAATCCCTGACCCCGCCGGGAATCGAACCCGGGAACCCGGGCGTGTGAAGCGAGAACGCTACCGCACGACCACGAGATGCGGGCTAAATATTTATTAACTCAGACTGACTGTAGCTTGCAAGTGAGTGATGATGAGAATTGTGATTCATTAGAGATTTGATTGGAAATTGCAGTTATTTATCTATCATGAAATTCTTACCATATTGGTAGAGCTGCAATAACGTACAGACATTAATTACATGCTAAGTATCCATTTCAGAGGTGTTCAATGAAGAAAAGACAGGAAGTTCTAATAATAAAAGGACAAGGATTGAGGTGCAGACACGTATTTATGTAACACAGACAGGAAGACAAAATAAAACGTACAAACAGCTAGATAATACTCTTCATACTCTGCGGAAAGCCAATATTCTGTGGGTTTCACTAATGTTCTCTTAGCTGCAGCAGGGTCAGAAGTAGTCTGGTTATCTGGCAAGCTCCTGCAGACCAGCAGGTGTTGATGGTCCTGCCAGTCAGCACGCTGGCAAATTTCGTCACGACTGCTGAAGCCCAACTTCCTGAGGTTTACTTTGCACTGTGGTAACACCCCAGTTCTCAGTCTCTTCAGCGTCTACCATGCCCCGTAAGTCATGTGTGATCCTGCGACTGGTTCCTCTCTGACATTCGCTCGGTGTGCGTCAGGCAGAGAATCTAGCCGAACTTCCGCTCGTCTATTTGCAGGAGATGAATGAGCTGCTGTAATAATTCCATGCGTGAAGCTCTTTCTTGATCTGAGTCTCGTGTGTTGCGATTCGTGTCCAAACATGAACATGGGCTGTTTGCTATTAGCTTCCTGTTTCATATTCTCCACTTCTCCAGCTGCTTTCCAGAAAATACTTGATGGTGCTATACTCATAATTTGGTACAGTCTACAGACAGGAGTCGGTCGTAGACAGACTGTTGCAAGGTGTCTAGTCTCTTTCAAAGCAGTATGAAACATTCGCTAGACTGCTCCAGAATATTTAACTGTGAAGAAACGTATTGCCAGGGCAGATGTTCGAAGAACTTTCGTTCGAACAACAGGTTTGTCTTGTAAATTTGTGGATGTAGTTAATTTGGGATCATAGTCACTGAAAGAGGTTTATTATTTATTGATGACTTAAAGCACTCCGTCTTCAGGCCACGAGTGGCCTCCCGGGACCATCCGACCGCCCTGTCATCCTCATTGGGGGATACAGATCGGAGGGGCGTGGGGTCAGCCCACCGCTTTCCCGGTCGTTATGATGGTATTCTTGACCGAACCCGCTACTATTTGGTCGAGTAGCTCCTCAATTGGCATCACGAGGCTGAGTGCACCCAGGAAAATGGCAACAGCGCATGGCGGCCCAAATGGTCACCAATCGAAGTGCCGGCCACGCCCGACAGCGCTTAACTTCAGCGATCTCACGGGAACCGGTGTCTCCACTGAAGCAAGCCCGTTGTCATTGATGACTTAAAGGAGATTACAATTAAATTTTGATTTATAATTGATTGAGGATTGTGATAGAATGGAGATTGCGACTGGCTGAGGATTGTGATTGGCTGGGGATGACTGAGTGGATGTTATGACACACAGGTTATTGTGATTTATAGGTGAACTGATTAGTGAATGTGATTTGGAATTATGATTGATATCGGACGATAACAGTGGATAATAATTGAATTCAAGTAAAATAGGGACTGTGATTCAAAACATTGCTCTGAGCACTATGGTACTTAACATCTGAAGTCATTAGTCCCCTAGAACTTAGAAGTACTTAAACCTAACTAACCTAAGGACATCACACACATCCATGCCCGAGGCAGGATTGGAACCTGCGACCGTAGCGGTAGCGCGGTTCCAGACTGAAGCACCTAGAACCGCTCGGCCACAACGGCCGCCTGGGCTGTGATTGGTTGGGATTATGGCTGATCACTGAAATGATTGGTTGGTGGTTATAAGTGATGAGTGATGAATACTGATGGTATTATGAGTAATCTAGGGCTGTGACAGATTGGGGATTACAGCTGGTATGTGTGGGATGACTTTGGTGTGTCCTGGTCTTCAGGTGCGGCGAAACGACTCGTCTTCTTCGTCCACGACGGGCCCCACAGTGGCTCCTGCAGGCGCCGTTTCCTCGCCAGTGGGGGCGACACCACGCGACGTGGGGTCTCCGGGGGCGGCGACCGGGTCCGCGACGCAGAGCCCGCCGCCTTCGGCCGCCCCCACGGCCGCGGCGCCGCCCCCGGTGACGCGCCAGGCGACGGTGGACTCCCTGCTGCCCTCGACGGGGGGCAGCAAGCGCGAGAAGCCGGGCCAGGCGGCCGCCAGGTTCACCATCTACAAGGTGAACCGCGCCAGCCGCAAGAAGCGCGACAAGTCCTCGGCCAGGAAGGAACGCAAGGCCACCAAGACGCTCGCCATCGTTCTCGGTGAGACTGCATTCGCATCACGTGATCACAAACATCCACACGGAGTAGTCCGTGTCAAGATAACTAACTATACCTCTGTAAGAAATGATAGTACACTGATAACATAGGTCTGCGAACATTTGTTGTTTCAGATTTATTGATTTTTAAAGTGTGTTCAACGCTGATTTCAGGAAAAATAGTGAAGAAATTCCATCACGTACAGTTATTTCACAAACTGCTTGTCTAGTTTTAGCTTTTTTCGATATGTCAACACTCTAGTGAGTTTGAATTTTGGTTTTTAGGATATCCGTAAACTATTATTTAGCCGTTTTCGTACTACACTACGGGCCATTAAAATTGCTTTCAGAAGAAAGGTAAATGGAAAAGCTCGAATACTCCCACACTATAATTACACTACTGGCCATTAAAATTGCTACACCAACAAGAAATGCAGATGATAAACGGCTATTCATTGGACAAATATATTATACTAGAACTGACATGTGATTACATTTTCACGCATTTTGCGTGAATACATCCTGAGAAATCAGTACCCAGAACAACCATCTCTGGCAGTAATAACGGCCTTCATACGCCTCGGCATTGAGTCTAACAGAGCTTGGATGGCGTGTACAGGTACAGCTGCCCATGCAGCATCAACACGATACTACACTTCATCAACAGTTGTGACTGGCGTATTGTGACGAGCCAGTTGCTCGGCCACCATTGACCAGACTTTTCAATTGGTGAGAGATCTGGAGAATGTGCTGGCCAGGGCAGCAGTCGAACATTTTCTGTATCCAAAGAGACCCGTACGGGACCTGCAACAACCTGTCGTGCATTATCCTGCTGAGATGTAGGGTTTCGCAGGGATCGAATGAAGGGTAGAGCCACGGGTCGTAACACATCTGAAATGTAACGTCCATCGTTCAAAGAGCCGTCAGTGCGAACAAGAGGTGACCAAGACGTGTAACCAATGGCACCCCATATCATCACGCCGGGTGATACGCCAGTATGGCGACGACGAATACACGCTTCCAATGTGCGTTCACCGCGATGTCGCCAAACACGGATGCGACCATCATGACGCTGTAAAGAGAACCCGGATTCATCATAAAAAATGACGTTTTACCATTCGTGCACGAAGGTTCCTCGTTGAGTACACCATCGCACGTGCTCCTCTCTGTGATGAAGCGTCAAGGGTAACCGCAGCCATGGTCTCCGAGCTGATAGTCCGTGCTGCTGCAAACGTCGTCGAACTGTTCGTGCAGATGGTTGTCGTCTTGCAAACGTCCCCATCTGTTGACTCAGGGATCGAGATGTGGCTGCACGATCCGTT
Source organism: Schistocerca serialis cubense (assembly GCF_023864345.2). NCBI lineage: Eukaryota > Metazoa > Arthropoda > Insecta > Orthoptera > Acrididae > Schistocerca > Schistocerca serialis. The sequence goes on along the minus strand of NC_064647.1, from coordinate 213,934,033 downwards.
ACAGCCATGCCGATAAGATGCCTGTCATCTCGACTGCTATTGATACGAGACTGCTGGGATCCAGCATGGCGTTCCGTATTGCCCTATTGAACCAACCGATTCCATATTCTGCTAACAGTCATTGGATCTCGACCAACGCGAGCAGCAATGTCGTGATAAGATACTACGACTCGCGATAGGCTACAATCCGACCTTTATCGAAGTCGATAACGTGATGGAACGCATTTCTCTTTCTTAAACGAGGCATCACAACGACGTTTCACCAGGCAACGCCGGTCAACTGCTGTTTGAGTATGAGAAATCGGTTGGAAACTCTTTTCATGTCAGCACGTTGTAGGTGTCGCCACCGGCGCCAACCTTGTGTGAATGCTCTAAAAAGCTAATCATTTGCATATCACAGCGTCTTCTTCCCATCGGTTAAATTTCGCGTCTGTAGCACGTTATCTTCGTGCTGTAGGAATTTTAATGGCATGTAGTGTAATTTGAATCGGGACTCGTCCGACCAGGCAACATGTTACCAGTCATCAACAGTCCAATGGCGATGTTGACGGGCAGAGCGAGGCGTAAAATTTTTTGTTGTGCAGCAATTTTAATGGCCAGTAGTGTAAATATACGTAAAATAAAGAGTAATTAGGAGAAACCAACAGTACTTTCACGTCAGTGCCTGTCTGTCGCGCTGCCCCTTCCCCCGCCATCACCAAGCAGTGAGCTTCTGCTATTGTCCTTCAGCTCACAGTACCTCTTCACTCAGTACTGTTCACGTGTTGTTGTTACTAGCGCTTTAAAGTAGTGACTGTTTTCTTGTGTTGTGAAGTTGTTTTATGGACAATCGAAAATGGCTACCAGAGGATGTTTAAACGCCACGTTGCTTCTGCTACATTTCAGGTAACTATACCGTTAAAAAGCAACAAAGAAACATTTCTGATTTTGTTGAAAAAGTATATTTTGCCTATTTTGGTATAAAGTTAGGAGATAAGGGCAAGCCTTGGGCCCCACACAAAGTTTGTTCAGTGTGTGTTGAAGAACTGAGGCAATCGTTTCAACGTGAAAAGCAGTCCTTACGTTTTGGAATTCCAATGGTTTGGAGGAAGCCCAAAAATCATGGTGATGACTGCTATTTTTGTTCTTTTAACATACGAGGTTTCAGTTTGAAAAACAAAAAGGATATTTCTTACCCTAACATTCAATCAGCCATTCGCCTTGTTTCTCATGGACCTGAAGTACCAATACCCTCTCCTCCAGGTTGTTTGGATGACGTAGATGATCACAAGCCACTGGCTCAGCAAGATGACAGTGAAGAAGACAGATTGCTACGATCCTGGGACAACCGATCGCATTCCATTCTCAGAATTCGAACTGAACGATTTAGTTAGAGACCTAGGCATTTCTAATGAAGCGGCAGAGGTTTTCGGATCTAGGCTGAAAGATAAACATATGTCGGCTCCGGGCACATCCTTTTCTTGGTACCGATCGAGGGAAAAGGAGCCTGTATCTCTCTTCTCTCAAGAAGGTGACCTGGTGTTTTGCGGTGATGTTCCTGGACTTATGGCACGTTTCAAAATAGAATATGCTCCTGATGAGTGGAGACCTTTTATTGAATCTTCAAAAAGAAGCCTTAAACCAGTACTTCTACACAATGGCAATAAGTATGCTTCTATACCAGTTGGACACTTGGTTCACTTAAAAGAATGTTACGAAAGCCTTGAACTGGTTTTAAGAAAACTCTGCTATTCAGACCACAAATGGACATTATGTGGTGATTTAAGAGTGATTTCAATGCTGCTTGTGAGCTCTTGCTGTCTTCGGAATTGTGTGGATGATATTTTTTCGGATGTCTGGTAGTACATCACCAGTCTCATAGATTCTACACTCCAATTTGAGTATTAGTTTTATTTCCACGTTCACCCACTGAATTTAGAAGTTATGGTGGAATGAAACCTCTCCCTTCCTCCTTATTTGATCTTCAGTCATGCGAAGCTCTGGCGATTCGTGTTTCTACTTCTGTCAAGTTATCATATAAATCCTTCTCTTCATACAGCCGCTCAATGTACTCTTTCCACCTATCCACTGTCTCTCTAGCATTTACTAGTGTAATTCCCACTGCAAACTTAATTTTACAATCTTTACTTTGAATGTCGCTGAAAGGTGATAGAATTCCATATTTTGCATAAATTCTCCCGACGATAAATCTCTTTATTTCTTTACATTTTTATGACGCCATTTCGCCTTCGCTTCCTGCATGTCCTGTTTATTTCATTCCTAAGTAACTTGTTTCTCTGTGTTCCGGAATTTGTCGGAACATTTTGTACTTGCTTTTCCCAACGATCAACTAAAGCATTTTTTCTGTTAGGCATGGTTTCTTCACAGTTACCTTCCTTGTACCTGTGTTTTCCTTTCCACCTTCTATGATTGACCTTTTTAAGGATCTTCATTCCCCTTCAACTGAACTGCCTACTTAGTTATTCATTGTTGCACCATCTGTAGCTTGAGAGAATTTCAAGATTATGTCTTCATTCTTTAGTACTTCCGTTTCCCACTTATTTGCGCATTGTTTCTTTAGTCTCTTAAACTTTGGCCTACGCTTTACCATTAGTTTACATCTGCTCTTGAGTACGCCATACAATCCAATATCTGATTTCGGAATCTTCACCGGTGCACCAGGTAATGTAACTGGAATCTTCCCGCATCTCCCTGCCTATTCAAATATCCCTCCTTCTCTTTTTATTCCTGAACAGAGTAAGCTCCATCACTAACAAAAATTTATTGCAGAACTCTATTATTCTTTTTCCTCTCTCATTTCTACTCCCAAGCCCATAACGATTCGAAAACCTTTCTTTTACTCCTTCCATACATCAGTATTCCAATTTGTAAACTATTAGATTTTCATCTCCCTCTACGCTCTGAATTACCCTTTCAATACCACCATGTAATTTTTCCTTCTCTTCGTTTTTTGCTTGAGACGTTCACATCTATAACTGAACTATTGTTGTTGATGGTTTGCTGCTAGTTCTGACGGGAAAACCCTATCACCGAACTGTTCACAGTAACTCACTCTCTGCCCTACCTTTCTTTTCATAACGAATCCTACTGCCATAAATGATTTTCTTCTGCTGTTGGTTTTAGCCTATATTCGTGTGATCAAAAATCCTTGTCTTCTTTCCATTTCACTTTACTGATCTCCATTATATCTAAACTGACGTCTCTGCATTCCTCTCTCGGATTTTCAAGTTTCCCTACTATGATCAAACTTCTGTTTTTCCACGCCCCGATTGGACGAATGTTACTTTTTTTTATTTTTTGGATCGTTCATAGTTTCTTCATTCTTGGTAGTCCTTCCTGGAAATTCGAAGGCAAGCTAATGTGGAATCTTTTGCCAATGGAAAGATTATCATGTTACTTTTTCAGATTCGGGGCATGTGCCCTGTGGATACACATTATGTTTTTTTTTTTCTAATGATGTGCTTTTATATTGCCTTCTGCATTCTCAAGCATGTAGGTGACTGCTAATTTTTCCTTTGTTTGGAGGCTGTTTCCCATCCAAAGCGTAAGACAGCGCCCTGAACCTTTGTCCTCTCTTCCAGCCTCTTTGACTAAATCGTTTGCTGAATGGGAGTGGTTTCTCGTGGCGGAAGTCTTAGGCCGATATTGCTGATGATTTTTATTCAAAATTTAAACAGTGGCGAGGTTCAAACCCGGGATCCAGAACGTTTTGATCACTAGTTAAACACACTGCGTCTAGAACACGGGTACCCGATGTCATGGTACCACACTTCAAATAGCGGGTTTTGTGTTGCTAGCATATAGGAAACACAATGCTCTGTTAATAATGCAAAACTGTCGTTCCACAATCGTCTCTAGGGCCCAAGACCTGTAGATTATTATATCGAGACAATGGAGACGCTCCAAGCAGATTAGGCCTATCAAAATAATGAAGATGCCAAAGATGCGTACTACAGCATCTCTGCAGTGTTAAAACTGGCTCATCATTCTTGTGCTTCGGCTGTGGGTTATTCTTGCGTTGAAGGGAATTAATGCACATTAAGCTGCGCAAGAAATGTACAGACTGCAGAGCGCTAGCTTTCCATCCCTCGGTTGCCATTCCTCCCCCTCCTCCCCCCGCCCCTTCCCTACAGGTCTGGGTCCATCCGATTCGACACAGCTCACAGTAAATTCACAATTGCAGTTCCGGCTCAGGCATTCATTAAATGAACCTTCTTTCAAAAAGTACTCAAAGTATTTGAAGATGAACATTTGAGAATATAGTAAATCGAAATGTAAATTCAGACAAGAACATACTCAGCACTGGAACTTGCAACCCGCATCAAAAGGGTAATTCTGTGATATTATATAATCCCTCAAAGAAACTCAAGAATTCCGTAATTGGAGAACTTTGGAAGTAATCGAATAACAAGTTTCTGGACAAACTAGCCAAGTTGTGAATCGTATTTTGTTAACAGCAGAGATTCCTGAAGACCGGAAGACGAATTTTGATCCATCGACTCCACAAAGGAAGTGATAAACTACTACAGAGACACTTTCCCTCCACTGAGTACCTACAAAATCTTGTCAGAAGCATTATTAACTGAGCCACAGTAACAACTCGACCCTCGAATTCACGAACAGCAACGTAGTTTTAGAAAAAAAAGAGATCATATTCAGAGCAATTTCTCAAAGGCAGTAGTAATGTAGCGGAAAAGAAGCTCTAAGGATTTCGTAACTACTTTTGTTGACTTCAGAAAAGCGCATGTCAATCGATAGGAAATCTCTGTTTGCATTTCTCAACGAAATGGACTTATATAATAAAAGCACGAAGCTATACAATAACAAACCACCACTCTAAAGTGAGATTTAGTGGTAAGACATCGACTAGTTTTGAGATTCAAGCTAGAATTAGGTAGGGGGCGGATTCTTCCCATTGCTTTTTACCTGCTTTGGATAAAATCATGAGGGAATGTCATTAGGAGAAAGGCAAGTCAGTTAGTGTGTTAGACTAGGTCACAAAATGGATAACCTAAAAGTAGGCTGTCTAGTGGTGTCGGACGACCTAACTATTTTTTGACAATTCAATGGAAGCATATAGAGACAGGTAAAGTTGCAAAAATATTAAGCTGAGGAAGCCACCTTACATATCTACTTTGAGGAAACCAAATTTATGAAACGTTAGGGCAACCCCTAAGATAATGAAAACTAAGTATGGAAAAACTGAAACCACTAAAGATTCAAGTACTTAGGAAAACTAACTGAACAAGGCATTTCGGAGAAATAAACCATTAAAAGAAAAGTTTATCATATAAAAACAGTGTGCTACGTCAGTAAGGACGTACTGTATATGAAAGAAATCAATGCCCTTGATGCTAAACGTAGATAGTGCTATACTCTAATTCTCCCTGAAGCGCTTTATGTAGCAGAGCGTTTACTTTTAAACAAAAGGGCGAGGATGGAAGCATTTGAAAGCAAAGAAAAAAATACTACGGTTCAGTTTACAGATTGGGGCCAGTTAAAGAGCAAACACGATACAGATGACATCATAGTAATAGATTTTGTAGACATACAGAAAAAATTGCGGGCATAAACAGGAAAAGAAGAACAGTTTTCTATGGCTTCATCCTACGTGTGATTACCATGAGAAGGACAAAAATATTCGCTGATTACGGTAAATGAGAAGTGGATAAGGCATGATGCAAAGAAGTTGGAAGAGACAGAGAAGAATTAAAAACTACTCCACAAGATACTGAGAAACGATTGCAAGAAAGAAACTGAAAGATTTCTAAGGTTTCCATGAAAAATTCTAAAAGAAGTCTGGACCCACTTTGACAGAAGAAAGAAGAGAGAAACATTGGGAAATGATGAAATGTGGGCGAAGAGGATGGAGAAACGTTTTCTATGCAGTCCAGAGTGGCTCACAGATAAAAAGCAAGAGGAAGAGCAGTTGTGTGGAACACCCATTGTGAAAGTTGATATGGACGAGCATCTTTCTCTAGAACTTAATATGGTGTAAGAAACGATTAGTCCGTACTATGTTGCTGCATTAAACGTTCACCGATATTGTGAATACAGAGATGTTAGAGCATAACTGCTGTTTATTGGCTTTCCACTAGTGGACTGGTGAGAATGTATGTAATGTGATAACAGATGATTTAGTGAAAGGCTGCTTTTTGGATTTTAGTTGTGGTAGCAGTCGTATTCATCTTTGAATCGCTTTTATAAGGATATTGGATATACCATGATGTTACAATTTAAGAACATCAAGAATAAGATTGATCTGGTGGAATCACAATTTCCTTGAGACATATGAGTCTCAACTTTATTTTCGATAATGACAGAAGCTGAAGAAATGAATTAAAATTTGTACCATGGACGGGAGTTGAACCATGGTCTCCTGCTTACTATGTGGATGTGCTAACAACTACACCAGTGTAGAGGAAAATGAGGTGATGGCGTGAAGTGAAGTTTGTGTTAGGGAAGGCAATGGGCAAGGCTAGTCTATGCAGCTGTATTATGTTGATGTAACTATTAGTGCATCTGCCTCGTAAGTAGAAGACCTGGGTTCAAGTACCGGTCATAGCATAAATTTTAATTCAGTTCTTCACCTTCTGTCATTATCAAAAATAAGATTGTTCAAATTTAAATACTTACAGATCTAGTTTGACATGCTGTAAGCGTAAGAGGGCTCAATAAGCAAGGCAAAGCACCCAAGTAAATATAAACCAAGAAATATTGTATTTTAACAGACATAAAAGTATTCACATAATATCCACTAATACTGTTAATCTTCAGACGATTGAACAAAAAGGTGATATCGACCGAATCTAAATTCTCAATAACAGTCTCTGCAGTTTATAACAAAATGACACATCTGGAAGTAATATGTCTGGTACTGACCATAAACACGGTTCATTGTGAGCAAAATAGTATCTACGCTTTGAAACGACAGTTACAACAAGAAGTATTTGTGTCACAAGCAATTTTATGACAGCCTGTGCACCAGATTACAATTGCGTGGTATCACAGAATTTTCCACAATACTGCTTACCAAGGAAATAAAAACTTACTAAAACAATGACCTTAAAATTTTCATTTAGTTCCCCAAGAGGACACACACACACACACACATTTCAAAAAATACACAATTTTAGAAAGACCAAGATAGTTATAATGTTGCTTCAAGCAGTTCTTTTGGCCAAGCAAATACTGTTGATCAAGAGACAGCTCTCAACTTCGACCTAAGAATCCAACCGGTTGCACCCAGGTAGGTGCTCAGCGTAAATCAGATACAGACACCTCCCAGACAATCGATATAACTCTGTGCGTGGTGCTAGTAACTACTAGTATTACCTCGCAAGAAGAAGGGTGTTTACGTTCAACAAATAATCAAATTATAAATGGTCTTTAGCCCCTCGCTCATGGAACTGAACAGAATAAGGCTACGAGCATAATTACACACTCGGATATCAACAAAGGGGCAAAAGAATAACCCCTCCAGTATTAACAGCAAAAAAAAATGCATGAACAAACACACACCAAAATTTCAACAAGGAGATAAGAAGATTCGCCCGCCAATCGCAGTTCAATTTCAAAACAACGCCCAGTGGCGTAACGGTAGCAGGGGGCCCCACGCGGACGGAAAATCAACAAGATTTGAAAGGATGCACACGGTTGGTAAACGAACTTCAATTATATTCATTCACATTTTTCTGGGTTTGTGACCGCATTGTCAATATATATAAAACTACCGACGCTTCGGTCCTTTGTTGCAAGGTACCTTCTTCAGAGTGTTGCTGTTTAACAGTAAACAAAAACACACTGAAGAAGGTACCTAGCAACAGGGACCGAAACGGCGGTAGTTTTATATACATTGGCAATGCGGTCACAAGCCTAGAAAAATTTTATTGAATGTGACAGTGGCCGCGGAAGCCTACGTTTATACTGAACTTCAATTACATTAGCAGACAGTACGTTAAATACCATGAAATTGGCATGAATCCTGTTCTCCCAGTACTAACAACTTAACTAGCAGCTTTGTACACTGTCAAGCGCGAGTGCCTTCTCCTCCTATAACGCGGCATTCCCGATATACAAGAAGCTAAAAACAAAGCTTGTCTTTAGAATGAAACCTTCACTCAACAGCGGAGTGTGCGCTGAAATGAAACTTCCTGGCAGATTAAAACTGTGTGCCGGACCGAGACTCGAACTCGGGACCTTTGCCTCTCGCGGGCAAGTGCTCTACCAAGTCTCAGTCCGGAAAAGTTATAATCTGGTAGGAAATTTCACATCAGCGCACACTCCGCTGTAGTGTGAAGGTTTCATTCTAGAAACATCCCCCTGGCTGTGGCTAAGCCATGTCTCCGCAATATCCTTTCTTCCAGGAGTGCTAGTTCTGCAAGGTTCGCAGGAGAGCTTCTGTGAAGTTTGAAAGGTAGGAGACGAGGTACTGGCAGAATTAAAGCTGTGAGGGCAGGGAGTGAGTCGTGCTTGGGTAGCTCTGTTGATGGAGCACTTGCCCGCGAAAGGCAAAGGTCCCGACTTTGAATCTCGGTCCAGCACACAGTTTTAATCTGCCCGGGTGTTTCAAAGTGTGTCTTCATTACAGAAGATCACATATTTTCGCTGGTGTAATAAGTAGTTGGTACAAGTACGTGGAGGCCTCTTGAAGTCACACTCAACGTACCCACGACCGGGACTTAAGCAACCAGGATGACCGAGCCAGTATTTTTAGAGTTCTAATAGCCGTGAAGGCTGGTAAGGCTCATAAGCAGACGGCGACGCACTGGGAAAGACAATAGAAAGGAACATTTGCCAAGCCTCACACTGTCGCCTAATTCACCCAAAATATGTAAGGTCTCCTACCATAGTTCTAATACGGCATGCTTCCCTCTTAACCAAGGCGTTGCAAGCACTGACTTCCACTCGAAGACGCGCCCGCAAGCGCAGAGAAATCGCACGGCCAAAATGACAATAGGCCTTGCCTAAAGAGTCCTACCTGGTCGCCTCCTTCTCCCGTCTTACTCACTCCTCACCCTGCTACTAGCATACGTTAAAGCCACACGCCCTCTGCTAGAGGCATAGGTGGCATGCGGGCTGCGCGGGATTAGCCGAGCGGTCTGGGACGCTGCAGTCTAGGGCGCTGCAGTCTTGGACTGCGCGGCTGGTCCCGGCGGAGGTTCGAGTTGTCCATCGGGTGTGTGTTTGTCCTTAGGGTAACTTAGGTTAAGTAGAGTGTAAGCTTTGGGACTGATGACCTTAGCAGTTAAGTCCCATAAGATTTCAAACACATTTGAAGGTTTTTGTGGCATGCGGAAGACGTACTGCGACCTAACGACATGATACGGCTCAAATTCTAAGTCCAAATGGACCCTTAGATGATGGCTGCTCATTATCCCAATCACAAAAGTCAATAATCCGGAAGATACCACGTACTGGTACCAGAGTCCACAGTGGCCAATGTCGTTGAGCCTGAGGGTCGTTGCTGATGTCTGGCTACTTCTTGCGGCTGCAAAGGCGTGCCGTTCAGGTTGTGCAGCGGCTGGAACTGGCTTACATTGCCGCGTGGCTGCCTAAATACTGCTCAATAGCAGCGTGGCCTACTTGCTGAAATGTGGCACAGCGGAATCGAGCGGCGATGCATTCGCCGCGAGTCGTAACCCTGACATTGGCACTACTCACGAATCGATGGCTGCTTATCGTAGTGGCGGCTGCCGGAACTACTTCTGAAAACAACCTGTTGTTTTAAACTTCCTGGCAGATTAAAGCTGTGTGCCCGACCGAGACTCGTACTCGGGACCTTTGCCTTTCGCGGGCAAGTGCTCTACCATCTGAGCTACCGAAGCACGACTCACGCCCGGTACTCACAGCTTTACTTCTGCCAGTATCTCGTCTCCTACCTTCCAAACTTTACAGAAGCTCTCCTGCGAACCTTGCAGAACTAGCACTCCTGAAAGAATGGATATAGCGGAGACATGGCTTAGCCACAACCTGGGGGATGTTTCCAGAATGAGATTTTCACTCTGCAGCGGAGTGTGCGCTGATATGAAACTTCCTGGCAGATTAAAACTGTGTGCCCGACCGAGACTCGAACTCGGGACCTTTGCCTTTCGCGGGCAAGTGCTCTACCATCTGAGCTACCGAAGCACGACTACGCCCGGTATTCACCGCTTTACTTCTGCCAGTATCTCGTCTCCTACCTTCCAAACTTTACAGAAGCTCTCCATTCTGGAAACATCCCCCAGGCTGTGGCTAAGCCATGTCTCCGCTATATCCTTTCTTTCAGGAGTGCTAGTTCTGCAAGGTTCGCGGGAGAGCTTCTGTAAAGTTTGGAAGGTAGGAGACGAGATACTGGCAGAAGTAAAGCTGTGAGTACCGGGCGTGAGTCGTGTTTCGGTAGCTCAGATGGTAGAGCACTTGCCCGCGAAAGGCAAAGGTCCCGAGTTCGAGTCTCGGTCGGGCACACAGTTTTAATCTGCCAGGAAGTTTCATATCAGCGCACACTCCGCAGCAGAATGAAAAATCTCATTCTGGGAACCTGTTGTTTGTCTCCTGGAATCCATGTTATGCAGGTGGACTACGTGTACCGATATGGCATTGGTAGCTGGCGGGAGCCTTACAGCATGAATTATTTGGACATCTGCTTGAGGTAATATAGACAGATCTCGGAAGACCTAAATCAGAAATGGAGGATAAAGACAGCAGCCTGTAGTCTACCGAGTATAAGGTATGTCTTTTCAAAACAGCACATCCTCATTCGATGTATCCCTAGTGTCCAATACTGCCTCGAAAAGAAGTTATTTAGTAACCTAAAAAGGTTAATGCTATACTGTTAATTCTTTGCTCCCTAGCAGACACTGCTCACACTACACACCGTACCCTGGGTACCGCATGATGTATCACTATGCGCACTATCAGCTGACATCGGAACCACAGTTACGACGTTTTGTTTCCATCTGCTTGCCTAAGAAATTTAGACAGCATCCATCTACACTACTGGCCATTAGAATTGCTACACCAAGAAGAAATGCAGATGATAAACGGGTATTAATTGCACAAATATGTTATACTAGAAGTGACATGTGATTACATTTCACGCAATCTGGGTGCATAGATCCTGAGAAATCAGTACCCAGAACAACCACCTCGCGCCGTAATAACGGCCTTGATACGCCTGGATATGGGGTCAGAGCTTGGATAGCGTGTACAGGTACAGCTGCCCATGCAGCTTCAACACGATACCACAGTTCATCGAGAGTAGTGACTGGCGTATTGTGGAGAGCCAGTCACTCGGCCACCATTGACCAGACGTTTTCAAGTTGTGAGAGATCTGGAGAATGTGCTGGCCAGGGCAGCATTCGAACATTTTCTGTATCCAAAGAGACCCGTACGGGACCTGCAACAACCTGTCGTGCATTATCCTGCTGAAATGTAGGGTTTCGCAGGGATCGAATGAAGGGTAGAGCCACGGGTCGTAACACATCTGAAATGTAACGTCCACCGTTCAAAGAGCCGTCAGTGCGAACAAGAGGTGACCAAGACGTGTAACCAATGGCACCCCATACCATCACGCCGGGCGATACGCCAGTATGGCGATGACGAATACACGCTTCCAATGTGCATTCACCGCGATGTCGCCAAATACGGATGCGACCATCATGATGCTGTAAAGAGAACCAGGAATCATCATAAAAAATAACGTTTTTCCATTCGTGCACCAAGGTTCCTCGTTGAGTACACCACCGCACGTGCTCCCTTCTGTGATGAAGCGTCAAGGGTAACCGCAGCCATGGTCTCCGAGCTGAGAGTCCATGCTACTGCAAACGTCGTCGAACTGTTCGTGCAGATGGTTATCGTCTTGCAAACTTCCCCATCTGTTGACTCAGGGATCGAGACATGGCTGCACGATCCGTTACAGCCATGCGGATAAGATGCCTGTCATCTCGACTGCTAGTGATACGAGACCGTTGGGATCCAGCACGGCGTTCCGTATTGCCCTATTGAACCAACCGATTCCATATTCTGCTAACAGTCATTGGATCTCGACCAACGCGAGCAGCAATGTCGCGATGCGATAAACCGCAATCGCGATAGGCTACAATCCGACCTTCATCAAAGTCGGAAACGTGATGGTACGCGTTTCTCCTCCTTACACGAGGCATCACAACAACGTTTCACCAGGCAAGGCCGGTCAGCTGCTGTTTGTGTATGAGAAATCGGCTGGAAACTTTCTTCATGTCAGCACGTTGTAGGTGTCGCCACCGGCGCCAACCTTGTGTGAATGCTCTGAAAAGCTAATCATTTGCATATCACAGCATCTTCATCTTGTTGGTTATATTTCGCGTCTGTAGCACGTCATCTTCGTGGAGTAACAATTTTAATGGCCAGTAGTGTATAATGAGTGAGATGTTGAGCTCAGAAAGACGATAAGGTTGCTAGTATTATACATAGTAGACATTTGCAAGGCAGTTTCTGCAGGAAATAAAGGGAAAGAGACATAGTACAAAAGCGTCATGATAAAGGAGAGATGTATATGACCGTTTTTATTATCATTCATTCGTGTTACAGCTACAATCTAACCCCTGTTCTATATTTCTTAGTAATACTTCGATGTTAAGAAATTATGGGTCTACAGTACTGTTTAACTGCCTTTCCAAATAAGTTCATTTCAGTAATCTCCTTAATTTTCTTTCGCAATGTATTACATAATTCTGTTTCTTGTTTGGTTAAAGCTGTGTTATGTTTCATCTTTCTTAATATCAGTCCCGTAATTTCAGTCTTGTTCCATTTTTAGGGAAAAACATGTCTATGTACCAGTTATCAAGTTTATTTTTGATGTGTGTAACTGACTTGTAAATGTACTCACATATAATTGAAATTGCCAGTGTTTTGAACAGATCTATGGAGTGATCTCGATTACTGTTTTTTGTTTCTGTTTTTTATGGCATTCTTCTGTAGCTTGGAATCCCTGTAGATATTTTGTGCATTTGTTCCACGAAAAGAATTCCATAGTTCTGAACTGAATGTACGCATGAATAGCATATAACTAAACGACACTATCTCTTATATAGTGGTGACAGGTCTCTAACCTCCTGATAACGTTCTGTTTGCAAGTCATTTTTTGTGTTCCGACCACATAAACTGACAATTAATATTCATTCGCAGAAATTTTGTCTGTGATACGCAGTCGGCAAACAAGGATGGAGCTTCACGAATGATCAAATATATGATCACACACTGGGTGACGTTGGAACAAGTGAAATTACTAAAGGCTAGTAGAAAGCTGAAGGGGACTACGATGGTTTTTCAGCAGGGCACGCGAGGGTGTGGTTCTAGATCAACATCTACAATCGTGTGGCGGTATCATTCGGTAGTATGCAGGCAGGAAACGTAATAATAAAACAGAAAACCTAATAATAACAGGAAACCTAATAATAAAACACAAAATTAACAGCCAATAAAGACTGGTTGGGTGAAGAATAGATACGAGAAATATATTAACAAAGAGACGCTGAAAATGGAAAGAAGGCAATATTAAGGAACTTACTAGAATTTTAAACTTAATAGTCATGTGGCTGTAACACACTGCCGAGATCCGGTGGAATCCTTAGGATGCTAGGAGTCAAGGAACCAATTGGGAAGCGACATCAATCGCGCATTGCATAAGAAATAAATCCTGCCAGTTAACGAGACTCAGTATGTTAGGAAGCGTCCTTGTATAGCTGATTTATACAAAATGCCAGAACATAATAAAATTTGTAACACGAAATAATCTTGATGGAAAATAAAAGCCATTAAATACAGGCAATAATCATCGACTTAGAATAATGATGAACAGTTTTCGTTAAAGAAGGTGTGATGCGTAAAGGGGATCTCAAGAAGAAGGGTGGTGGGTATGAATGAAAATAAAAAAGTGACTGGATAATAAGGAAGGAGGAGTGGACCAATGAACCAAACGTAAGTTGTGGATGGGGAGTGGGTGGAGGTGGGTGTGAGAGAAGGATGTAAGAAATGAAGCGAAAATATGTAATATGACATTAAATATGTGAATAAAGCTAAACAGACAAAAAATGAGATATTTCAATCTTTACGCAAATTTCGACTACCTATATAGGCCTACTTATTTTTATTCACATTTTTACTGTTTCGATCTTATATTTTTATGTTGCATATTTGTGCTCTATTTCCTATTTCCTTCTGTCCCACCCTCTTTCCCCCTCCCTCCACTTACGTTTGATTCGTTAGTTAACTCTTCCATGTTATCCAATCACTTTTTTTATTTTTCTCCACCCTCTATCTTCTCTAGATTTCCTTTGCATTTTTCACATTCCTTAACTAAAGGTTTTTCATCATTATTGTCTGTATTTAATGTGTTTCATATATTATCATGAGTATTTCATGTTCCAGGTTTCATTATATTTTGGTATCTTTGCATCTGTGTAAAGACACCTTCCGGATTTCTGTGTCTCGTTCATTCGTAGGATATGTTGGTTATGTCATGCTCGCATGGTGTCTCTGACGTTTCCAGTTGGTCCATCGCCCCTGTGTGCTCAGTGTTCCATAAATACAACTTTCCTGCTCCCTGTTAAAAGCGACTGCGAGAAAGAAAACACAACTGAGTATACAATTTTTGTTGAAAACTAGGTATAAGGGGAGAGAATTCATATACGAGAAAGAATTTGTGTAGTGGTTTAAATGCACTGCTATCGAAGTTAAACTTACTCCGACCAAGGAAACTAAACTGTAATTTTTCTTACCCGGTCACTGTATTATCTTCCTCGCAATCGGTTTTAACAGAAAACATGAAAATTGTTTAAAAAATACGTAGGCAATGTTCATTTGAATATTTGTTACAGTTTCGTGTAAAAATTAGCTGCAAATCAGTCAACAACTTTTCGACATTTTTTTAACAGTGAGAGAGAGAGGAAGTATTGTTAGAAAAATGTCGAAAAGTTGTTGACTGATTTGCAGCTAATTATTACACGACACTGTAACAAATATTCAGATGAACATTGCCTACGTATATATCTTTTTTAGAGAAATGTGAAAAGCTTGAAGTAAATCGGTTGACAACTCTGCGAGATATTTCCTAAGAACGCTTTCAGTTTGTATGCTGTATATTTACATGTTAGCAAAATACAGTGGAAGTTCTTTGTATATGAATCATCCCCATGCATCAATTAGTTAACGTACAATATTGTTGATTGGTTCACTGCCATCCTTCTCATAATCGGGAACAGCATTATATTCCATCTGGGTCTTTATTAGACAATCTTGTAAAAATGTGAGGTAAATCAGTCAAGAACTTTTAGAGATCTTTAGTAACAATGCTACATATGAAGACCAAATTGCTTTTTAATGTTGTTGTTGTTGTGGTCTTCAGTCCTGAGACTGGTTTGATACAGCTCTCCATGCTATTCTATCCTGTGCAAGCTTCTTCATCTCCCAGTACCTACTGCAACCTACATCCTTCTGAATCTGCTTAGTGTATTCATCTCTTGGTCTCCCCCTACGATTCTTACCCTCCACGCTGCCCTCCAATACTAAATTGGTGATCCCTTGATGCCTCAGAACATGTCCTACCAACCGATCCCTTCTTCTGGTCAAGTTGTGCCACAAACTCCTCTTCTCCCCAATCCTATTCAGTACCTCCTCATTAGTTATGTGATCTACCCATCTAATCTTCAGCATTCTTCTGTAGCACCACATTTCGAAAGCTTCTATTCTCTTCTTGTCCAAACTATTTACCGTCCATGTTTCACTTCCATACATGGCTACACTCCATACAAATACTTTCAGAAATGACTTCCTGACACTTAAATCTATACTCGATGTTAACAAATTTCTCTTCTTCAGAAACGCTTTCCTTGCCATTGCCAGTCTACATTTTATGTCCTCTCTACTTCGACCATCATCAGTTATTTTGCTCCCCAAATAGCAAAACTCCTTTACTACTTTCTCATTTCCTAATCTAATACCCTCAGCATCACCCGACTTAATTCGACTACATTCCATTATCCTCGTTTTGCTTTTGTTGATGTTCATCTTATATCCTCCCTTCAAGACACCATCCATTCCGTTCAACTGCTCTTCCAAGTCCTTTGCTGTCTCTGACGGAATTACAATGTCATCGGCGAACCTCAAAGTTTTTATTTCTTCTCCATGGATTTTAATACCTACTCCGAATTTTTCTTTTGTTTCCTTTACTGCTTGCTCAATATACAGTTTGAATAACATCGGGGAGAGGCTACAACCCTGTCTCACTCCCTTCCCAACCACTGCTTCCCTTTCATGCCCCTCGACTCTTATAACTGCCATCTGGTTTCTGTACAAATTGTAAATAGCCTTTCGCTCCCTGTATTTTACCCGTGCCACCTTTAGAATTTGAAAGAGAGTAATCCAGTCAACATTGTCAAAAGCTTTCTCTAAGTCTACAAATGCTAGAATCGTAGGTTTGCCTTTCCTTAATCTTTCTTCTAAGATAAGTCGTAAGGTCAGTATTGCCTCACGTGTTCCAGTATTTCTACGGAATCCAAACTGATCTTCCCCGAGGTCGGCTTCTAATAGTTTTTCCATTCGTCAGTAAAGAATTCGTGTTAGTATTTTGCAGCTGTGGCTTATTAAACTGATTGTTCGGTAATTTTCACATCTGTCAACACCTGCTTTCTTTGGGATTGGAATTATTATATTCTTCTTGAAGTCTGAGGGTATTTTGCCTGTTTCATACATCTTGCTCACCAGATGGTAGAGTTTTGTCAGGACTGGCTCTCCCAAGGCCGTCAGTAGTTCCAATGGAATGTTGTCTACTCCGGGGGCCTTGTTTCGATTCAGGTCTTTCAGTGCTCTGTCAAACTCTTCACGCAGTATCGTATCTCCCATTTCATCTTCATCTACATCCTCTTCCATTTCCATAATATTGTCCTCAAGTACATCGCCCTTGTATAGATCCTCTATATACTCCTTCCACCTTTCTGCTTTCCCTTCTTTTCTTAGAACTGGGTTTCCATCTGAGCTCTTGATGTTCATAGAAGTGGTTCTCTTATCTCAAAAGGTCTCTTTAATTTTCCTGTAGGCAGTATCTATCTTACCCCTAGTGAGATAAGCCTCTACATCCGTACATTTGTCCTCTAGCCATCTCTGCTTAGCCATTTTGCACTTCCTGTCGATCTCATTTTTGAGACGTTTGTATTCCTTTTTGCCTGCTTCATTTACTGCATTTTTATATTTTCTCCTTTCATCAATTAAATTCAATATTTCTTCTGTTACCCAAGGATTTCTACTAGCCCTCGTCTTTTTACCTACTTGATCCTCTGCTGCCTTCACTACTTCATCCCTCAAAGCTACCCATTCTTCTTCTATTGTATTTCTTTCCCCCATTCCTGTCAATTGTTCTCTTATGCTCTCCCTGAAACTCTGCACAACCTCTGGTTCTTTCAGTTTATCCAGGTCCCGTCTCCTTAAATTCCCACCTTTTTGCAATTTCTTCAGTTTTAATCTACAGGTTATAACCAATAGATTGTGGTCAGAGTCCGCATCTGCCCCTGGAAATGTCTTACAATTTAAAACCTGGTTCCTAAATCTCTGTCTTACCATTATATAATCAATCTGACACCTTTTAGTATCTCCAGGGTTCTTCCATGTATACAACCTTCTATCATGATTCTTAAACCAAGTGTTAGCTATGATTAAGTTGTGCTCTGTGCAAAATTCTGCCAGGCGGCTTCCTCTTTCATATCTTAGCGCCAATCCATATTCACCTACTACGTTTCCTTCTCTCCCTCTTCCTACACTCGAATTCCAGTCACCCATGACTGTTAAATTTTCGTCTCCCTTCACTATCTGAATAATTTCTTTTATTTCATCTGTTTTTTAATATTGTTACGAAAAATCTCGAAACTTTCTTGGCTGACTTACTTTGTACACACACACACACACACACACACACACACACACACACACACACATATACACACACACAATCACATTAACTGTGGAATTAATCAACAGCGTGAGGCATATAATTAGCATGATAGTGGACATAATCAAAGTGTTGTTAGAGTTAAACAGTGTGACAGTGGAGAATGCCATGATGATGGAGATTATCAATATGATGATGCAGATATTTAATATGATGCTGGAGATAATCAACGTGATGTTCTAGGTAGTCAATATGATGGTGGACATCATCAGTTGGCGATGAAATTATTTATTAAGATTGATAAGAAAATTATGATGGTCTAGATCACTGTGAACATGAAGATGATTCTGGCTATCTGTGCTAATCAATTGTGGACATGGGAGAGCGGCTGGTCAAATACTTAACAATGAAATTCGCTAAACAGCTGTGCAATTGACATGTTCTTTTATTTTATTTTCGCTCGTTCAGACCCCATACGCGCTCTGAAAAATAATCAGTATTGGTATTCTGGAGCCATATGTTTCCGGATGTTGTGAATTCGTAGCAACTGAGTCCATCTGCAATCATCTCTTGGAAGGAGGCACTTGAGCTGCGAATTCACGACATCCGGAGACATATGGCTCCAGAATTCCAACACCGATTAAATTAGATTAGATTAGTACTTGTTCCATAGATCATGAATACGACACTTCGTAATGATGTGGAACGTGTCAGGTTAATAAAAGGTGTCTATACAAGATATCATATTACACAAAATATTACATGACACTTATTTGCTGTAACATGTGGCAATCTATCACAGATTTACTTCAACATGGAGAAAGGCCTTACAGTTTTGCTGTAGCATGTAGGAGAACATGCTATGTTTGGCAGTAGCATGGAGATTAACAACTTGCAATTTCACTATAACATGGAGCGAATTGCTACATAGATGGCAAATTGTTATAGTTACCTGCAATATGGGGCATCTTTTTACAGTTTTGCATTAACGTGGTGTACCTGACACCTCTCCTAATATCTGACACCCCCTCCACCATCAGTAGCTCTCTGACATCCTCAGCATCTGACTACCACTGCACAGAGACCCCGTCAGCTACTGATGTCACAGTTTTCAAGATTCAGTGACTGAGTTCTGCCACCATGTAGTGGCATGCACACTTCAACACTTCAAGCTATAGCATATACACTGCCAGTTTCTAGTTTTAGATTATACGGCAATTCGGAATGGCTGTGTGTTTGTGTCAAATATCATACACAGCATTATCAGCAGAAGATGAATGTTTTGTACTGCAAGACAAAATTAATACCCTAGCATGGAGTCAGTATAATTGTGTGTGTAGCCGAAACCATAGCAATTGTCATTCCTTACCTACATCAACGCGTGTTACAATTCCTCACTGTCCCACCTCATCGAAGTGTCATATTTTACACTATATGACAGCAGATGATGATACTGTTTCACTGACCTTCACATAGATTTTACAGATGAGAGTTTGACGAATTTAGACATGGGAATAACTTTGGTTTCCCACCTCGATAGCTGAGTGGTTTGCACGTCTGACTGCCATGTGTGGGATTCAGGTTGGATTCCTAGTAGAGACATGGAGGTGTGGGAGGTGTGGAATGGGGGACTGAGCCTCACGAGGCAAACAGAGCAGTTACTTGATCCAGTAGCAGCTGCCCTAAGGTCAAGAAGCCTGACAATGGCCACCAGGGTGCTCTGCTGACTACGTCACCCTATACACTGCATGCAATACACCATTCGTGGAGGGTGACACAGCAGTTGGTTGGGCCTCACTGACCTTTCTACGACCAGGATACAAAACTATAACACTATTTACTTCCTAAATTCTTGTCAACATGTGCATTTTAAAGTGAAGCTGGACCAGCAGCAGTGCTGAAGTGACTTTTGCAGTGTAAGGGAAACAATTTTTTATGAATTTGATGAAGTTAGTGTGTGGTATTAATGAATGGTACGGAGGTCAAAACCAACATCTATTCAGCATGTAACATATTACTATGTTTACGACGTTGCTCATTGAGCCATATACGTTATCTCGCATTTTTAGCTGCTTCTCTCACATAAATAATGATAAAAATTCAGAGTCGCCACCAGCTCAAGCCCTTCCTAACCATTTAGAAAAAAACGGAGCTGGAAAATTATTAGTTTCATTACTTTAATAATTTAATTACAAGTACGCAAATTTATTTAAGCAGCCAGATAAATAGCACTCCATGTCGTGCATGAAGCAGCTTGATTAATTCAGGAATGGAAATCAGAGTAAGGGGGTAAGATCGACACCAAAGAATTTATTTTTCACATAAATTATTTATTGTAACTAAATATTTTGTTGCACATCCTAACTACACATAACTGGTGCGTGACTCGGAATATTTAAGTAAGAATTACGTGAGAATGAAACAGAGCACAATTTAACTACAGCAAGAAGAAACACAGGAAACGGGGATGGGAGACAATGATACTATCATCTCCTTTGCATTCGTACCATACAAATATCTCAGTGAGATTCGCATTACGATTCTATGCATGCACTATTCTGGACAGAGGTTTAACCAATGCACGAGGTTGTGCGATAATTATTCAACATACTAACTGCGTCTGCTGCTTGCAAACGGCCGAACTAGAGCACGTGGTGCATTCCAAATAAAGCTGTTGTGCTGCTTTGTAGAAAGCGCCCGAAAGAACCGATATTCTTGCCGAAATTATAGCTCATTAAACAAGAAAACTGTTAAAATAAAGCCTATTTCGGTGCCAAGGTGAACCAAAAGGGTCATCGATTACCGAACACGTGGCACAAAATCGACACACAAAGACAAAAGCAACTTCCACAAAATATAAGATTAAAATCATTAAAAATCATACTCGCTTCCCACGCTTTAGTTAAGCTGAAGTTCTTAAGTATTTCACGAGTTAAACATAACGAAGTCCTATCTCAACCTGCTTCCTATCACCTGAAACCCCTCTTAAGAGCTACTATCCGTACTCACCAAACGTTCACCGAAGAGTGCCCCTTTCTCTTTCCAGATTACCTAGCTCCTCGTGCAGCGGAATCTACCAGAGGGGTGGCCCTCCGTCACCAACATCACACACAAAAACAGTCTTCGGCACAGCCCTCGACTAAGATGGATAAACCTCTCTGTTCAGGTATTGGAAACCTAAGTTGGTCATCCTGTACCCTCCTTCGAACGAGAAGCAACATCGTCTGCTCACAGCAGACGATGATCAACTCAGCGTTTCCCACCAAACAAAACCGAAACCCCACATTAAAACACACACATAATAGTCAATAGGCCTTATTTCAGTGCTCAGTCTTTCTGGAAGAGTTCATGAATTGAGCTAAAATTAGGTAGTAAAGTGAATAAGTTGTACCGAATGCGACAAGCGTCTTATGAAACGACTTCACAGAGACGTTTCAAGCAACTACGAGTGTTTCAGTAGCGCTGTTAGCTACATGTATTTTAATAAGTTTTGCAGATAATTATGGTGTGAAAATATTAAATTTGACGATCTATTGTGCGTGCGAAGTGTGATACAGTACCTGAACTTAGATTGTCAAGAAGTGTTGCTTAAACTATACGTTTTATCAGTAGTACGTGTATGCAAGCCATGCCTATTTTTCAATGTTACAGAACAATTAAGTTACAACAGTAGTTTCACATGTGTGTGCTTGATATCGTTACTTCATATGATAGATAATTTTGTTTCCGTTGCAGAGGTTGTATTTTTCAGAGGTGCATATTGTGCCCGAAAGTGGCATAATGAATTGCCGAAACTGGTAGCGAAAATAAAATCTCAATTGCATGGCTGTTCGGCGAATTTCTTTGTTTGATGCTAAAATTTCTGGCTACAGCGATGATGACAATGGTAATACAGATTTTATTGGCTAGTGAAGTGCAGTTGTTGTTGCTTATTATGGCGGGACGGAGTCGATGGCACGGTGCTCCACTGTCTGCTGGTTTCGCAGGCGTCTTCCTGGTGTGCTGGGTGCCGTTCTTCACGTGCAACATTATGGACGCGCTGTGCACCAAGCTGTCGGGCGACTGCTCTCCCGGCGTCACCGCCTTCATTCTGACCACGTGGCTGGGCTACATGAACAGCTTCGTCAACCCCGTCATCTACACCATCTTCAACCCTGAGTTCCGGAAGGCCTTCAAGAAGATCATGGCCATCGACACGTAGCGCAGCTGGTCCACGTTCGCGTCGGTGTCGCCCGCCGACGTCGAACTGTGAAAAACCGTGTGGGGTCGGACTAGGGCTCTGCCGCACGCTCTGGTCATACTAGGATATGTGACTCTCGCAGACAGTGATGGGTGTGCCGGACATAGCCTACTGCTAGAATTAGACGCCTGTTTTAGACCACTAAGGTTTATGTTTGTTGTCTGTAATTGTGAGTGTTGTGCACTAGATCACTGTAGAGTTCTGCTGTTATTGTTGCTATAGCCTCCAAAACGAAAGAACTGCTTGCAGCAGTGCTACGAAGAAGCACTTATCGAGACATCAAACGTAACTGAGACCCTATACGGATGTGCAGCACACAAACACACACGCCATTCATGCATAGTGGGCGACAACTTCTCCAACTGATAAAGACCATGATTGAGATTTCCCATCATGAATTCATCGTCCACAGTTTTTCTTAGCAGTATGTGGCGATTTGGACCATGTAACCTAGATGATCCTTTGTGGCAGACATTTTTCAAGCTCTGTACACTAAGATTTTCAGATTTGTATATATGGTTCTCGGGCGTGACGTCGGATTTCATAGTGAAAACTCCACAATATTTCATCAGCGCAACTGGCAGACATCTTCAAGTGCGTCGAACAGACTGCTAAGGCATGTTTTTTTTCTGTATTGATTTTCAATCCCCCCCGAAGGGGGGCGGGCTGGCAGCAGCTTACTACGCTGCTCTACAGCCTACAGACTTTTTTTAAAATAAAGGAAGAAGAAAGAAACAAGGAAAAACAGGCGATAAAATGGTGATTTAAAGTGTAAAATGGCGTAAAATTGCGGAAAGTGAAAACAGAAAGCAAAAGGGGGTTAGCAATGTAGATAAAAGACACAGGAATCAGACAAGTAACATAGTAGACACACAATTAAAAAACATGGCGACAGTCTGGTTTCTGTTCGCAAGAGATAAATGGCACACATAGCGACAGTATGATGGCCGTTCGCAACAAGTTCCAAAAAAAGAAAACACAACACGGAACACTCACTGTAAAACACGCACTGTAGAACACTGCACGAAAGTGGCAGCACAAAGACGACACTCCCGAGCCAAAGGCAGATGGGGGGGGGGGGGGGGGGGGCATGACCAGAGTTCCCTATTTATGCCAGTCTTAGGCAGGAAGTGCGCATGCGTGGAAAGCGCCAAATTCGATGGCCAATAGGGACGATATCAACCGATAGCTGGAAGGACAGCAACGCCACCTACAGGATGAAGAACCAAGGACTTCGGCGCACGCGCGGAGGCTGCCGCCGCTGCTGTGCGCTGCCATCGGCCGCCCCAGCGACCTCTGTCGGAAGCCGCAAGCAAAAATGCGCGTCCGTGTAACGCGCGTAACTATCCACCCGATGTCAACAAAACATTTACGTTGCTGGCGAATCGTCATCCGTCGTATGACCAATAGTACTCCTCTCTGCTCGATGCGACTTCAATATGGCCACTGCTGGGTCCCAAGCAACAGACCAAAACTCTTGCGTCGACGAGTTCGTACTGGGACAGTGTTATTAAGCAAGCAGTGGAAATACATAGCTCGACGAATCTTGTAAACAGAGACACGGGTTTTCAGTACAGCTTGGGATCCAGCAGAGGCCATATTGAAGTCGCATCGAGCAGAGAGGAGTATTATTGGTCGTACGACGGATGACAATTCGCCAGCAACATAAATATTCTGTTGACAACAGGAGGTTAGTCACGCGCCTACTTGGACGCGCATTTTTGCTTGCGGCTTCCGACAGAGGTCGCTGGGGCGGCCGATGGCAGCGCAGAGTAGCGGCGGCAGCCTCCGCGCGTACGGCGAAGTCCTTGGTTCTTCATCTTGCAGATGGCGTTGCTGTCCTCCAATTTATCGGTTGATATCGTCGCTATTGGCCATCGAATTTGGCGCCTTCCATGCATGCGCACTTCCTGCCTAAGACTGGCAAGAAATAGGGGGCTCTAGTCAAGCCTTAGCAGTGTGTTGGTCGCACCTGAAGATGTCGGCCAGTGGCGCTGGTGAAATATTGTGGAGTTTTCACTATGACATCCGACGTCTCGCCCGAGAACCATATATACAACATGTCCGTCGGGGAAGCCTCAAGCAACACATTTTCAGATTTATTTGGAATTCAATTCGACGCCTTCACTTCCATGCTGTTTCCTTTTTTTGACTAATTTTGTTGGTTTCACACAGTCTACCACAGAAAACGGTACTGTTCCTGTGACTTCAGGTTCTTTATCATTGAGATTTTTTTGTTGTGCTTTTTATGATCCGGTATTTGACATCAGAATAGTTCAGTTTAGATTGATCTCATCAGCCACTTATTTGATTACCACTGACCATCAAAAACACGCTGGAAGTCCTTTGCATATCAATCATCCCTCACTTACCTTCTCATACCTCAATTAGTTAACGAGTAGTTTTGTTGACTGCTCCAGGAACAGCATTACAGTATAAATAAATGCAAAAATAATTTCCCAACTGCGACCAACAGTTTAACATGAGGTTGACATATGATGTGTGGGTATCACCGAAAAATTTTTACGATATTCCACTTTGCCCATAATTAGACCTGTGTTTCGATTTTCTAGTCAGATACTTCACTCTTGCCTCCACTTCTCTCTCTCTTTCCTTTGCGATCCTATTCCTCGTTTAGGTGTATGAATAATATGGATCAATAGTACTATGCATCACTGTTCCTTCTCATGCTTTAAGTCTACTGCTTTACCTTTCTCTTAAAGTCTTCAGATCTGTATTTATTATTGCTTTGCACGCACCACGATTAATTGGTAGGGACTTTTTTTCCATATATTGTACAAAAACATATCTCAGCAAACAACTTGAATTGTTTGCATTTTTTCTCAGAATAATATACTCTAGTATACTCACATATCCTAGCTACAATATTATAATACCCTAAATCAATTTCTTGTCTTGTGATGTTAGTGAACTACATGAATGGTTTCTGAAACAACGAAGAATGAATTTCATCTAACCCTAAAATTGCTTTACTTTGTTGAACGTCCAGGTCATAATACTTGATGACTGGCTGCCTATTCTATTTTACAATACTGTTTCCTTTCACGTTACTGGTTACCACCTTATTTTGCTTCATATTTTCATAATAGATGGGAAACCAATAGGCCTTAGCTTACTATAGAGTTAAAGAGAATCAAAAAATAAAGCGTGTTTATAAACCAGTTATACAAAATTAACCTCGAATCGCATAAAAGACAAATAACTTACAGAAGTGTTTAATACAGCACTGAATGTACTATATTTTGAAGCTTTTTTTTTTGTCAACAGTGTTAGTTCCTAACGTCCCTGCTAGGTGGCAAGTTCATATGAGTTATTCCAACAGTCATCATGGAAAAAAAATCCCAAAAGGGATGACAATTTTGTTTACTGCAGGTATGGAAGTTGGCTTCGTCACTGAATACAATTTTATTAAGAAAATGATCTTCACTCTGCAATTTCTTTAACATATCTATACAAAACACAGCTCTCTTTTCCTTGTCACTTTCTCTTAATGCTTGTAACAGTTGCAGTTTGTTGGGTTAGTATGACAGGCGTTTTCCTAATACCACCCAGACTGAAACATGAGGCATGTTCAGTTCTAAGCTGGCACGACTCGTTGATTTACCCAGACTGCGAATGTAAGACTGCCGAACTTGTTCAATTGCTGCATGAGAGACTGCTGTCCTATGCGATACACAGCCAGTTTCGGTGAACAAATGTAGCAATTAAGATCATCTTGTTTTTGAGCTGGTTGCTTCCGATGTTTATTCCTGAACTATCTCTGAAGTGTGGCTGCAGTTTTGGATTCGTGAAACCGTAAACAACACTGCACATGCCCTGCACCGTTATGCGACTCCATTATGACTGTTGGAATAGCTCAATCACGCGTGCCGTCTAGCGGAAACGTAAGGAACAAAAAGTGGTTGGCGGGAATAAAACTTGAACATAAACTGCATTCAGTAGGCTATCAAATTTTTTTTTTTAGTTATTCACTTTCTTCACAATTAAAGGTTACTTTCCTGTAAGTAATTTATAAACATCTGTATTTTGTATTTGAGACGGTTTGCCAACACTGAATAACGATATGGACAAAAGCTACTTTTTAGGTACTGTAACAAATTTCCTAATATCTCTGCAGCACGTTCCTCTGCAAATTATGAAATTAATTTTAACTGCTGCTAACGAGATTCTAATATTGCACTAAAGCAGTTGGCCATAGCATTAAATTAATATCTATAATACGTCAATGACAAAGTCCCATGGCCCATACATTTGATAAATCTCCACCATTCTATACTAATATTCTATATAAACCATTCAAATTAATGGTCTTTTCTAATAAGAGGAAGTGGGGAAATTTCACCATTTTACAGTATACCAGTATGTGTATTTGAATTAATTAAAACAGATGTATAAATCAAACCAGTTGGAAACAACGTGTTTTGATGTGCCTACTGTAAGCACAACACACAAATTTTACATTCTACATTAATTATCTAAAAGTTATACAGAAAGAAATGTTTAGTCATTGGAGAGGGCAAAGTGAAACAGCACCTTATGTATGTAAAAAGTATTAAAAACGCCAAACAAGAACAAAAAACTGTAGCCTTGACTTCTATGTCCTTGGTGTAGGGGCAGAAGGTACATATCAAACTGCACTCTGTTTAAGTCAAAGGGGCTTCATAGCAAAGCAATAAAACTGAACGGCAGAACGAGCAGTATGATTTGATTTTAATTATGCTTTTTTAGTTCTTTGATTGTTCGGAGAAAACCGGTACTATTACTAATTGAAACAGTAATGTTTTTACTGCTCTAGTGTAGTGTGAAAAAAGACTAACTGCAAATATCTTAGATTAAAACGTATTGCTGGAAATATTCTGTAAGAATAAAAGAATGACCTAATATATACGTGTAATTTACCATTCGCCATACACAGACAACTAATAATGTAGGTGTTTGACTTTTAATTACGAGCTTTTGAACGATACAACTGTCGTCCAGAGTTTAGTGAAATGTGCTGTGGAACAACAATGAAAACGTGTGAAACTGGTGGTTCCTTTAGTTTAGTTTCGTTAATAAGTGTAAATATTTATGAAACGGTATCACCAAATGGTGAACCAGTTCCATCGGCCCTAAATTATATGCAAAGTATTTACTGCACTAAATATGTAAATAATTCTCAGTTGTACGGATTCTGGTTACCTTTATGAAAATTTTTATGCTGCGCTTAGAAATTACTGTGCTTTCGCTAATCAGGCCTGTATTTATAGAAATATAATTAAAGAATCAATGAATAAATATAAGTGTTTGCTGCAATACTAAGTCGTTCAAAATATTGTGACACGAAAAGCTGACAACCCTGAAGCATGCCATTCGAATTAGTAGTGTACAAATATTACTGGTGTTGCCATGATACAACTGATAGCAAAGAACACCAATAAAACACGTAGTGGAATATGTAGCACCATCTATAACGAGTTTTAAGTCAAATAAGTCCATGAAAATGTCTACATCATTCCATCATTCTCCTACGTGTTCCTACACTTTTGTATCTGTTTTTAAGAGGTCTACGTTTCAAAGAATTGTAGTTCTTTCATTTAGCCTGTTAGACGATGTTTGTGATGGATTCTGTGTGACACTAAGAGCGAGTCCTGAACAACTGTTTACACAAATAATTTTGATGTGCAGAATGTTTTAGATTTAACAAACTAAAATACCAGCAATAAGTAATGATGTAATATTCATTTAAAATGTAATATTAATATAAATTAATTTTAAGTTTAAAATAACTGTTATTCGTTTATTCCTGTTTTATATTTTGAATGTTAATTACACAACTGAAAAAGCCTAATTTAAGATTTTTCACAAGCAGAAGCCTATGTGCTACATTTTTCATTGAAATCACATTTCCGCGCAACACACTGTGCGTTATACCCTCATACTACTCTTCGTTCAAGTAAACATTTTTGTAAGTTTAACAGGAATAAAAACTCACTTAGTTGTAAGTCTCATAACTCGTAGTTCTGCAGGGCAGAATTACTGCAATAACGCCTTCTGGAGAACGGTACTCCATAGTTGTAATATTTCATTCTTGTAAAGAACTCAGAGTAGTGGAATATTGACAAAGGCACCCCTAGGTGACTACACAGTACAGACGCTCCTGGGTGCCCTGCCTAAATCTGAGCCCCAAAAGTCCACTATTCTGACGTTCTGGTGCTGAAAATCTTGAAATAAATGTCCACATTCGACTTACATATGTAAATAAGATGCCTAGAATTTCCATAAATGTATGTACACAGCAACAGTAGACGCTACTTCAAGTGAACTGCATTACTTTCTTCAACTGGTTTATTGTTTACAGCTAAAAGGAAACACTGAATAATGTCTCGTCAAACGAGATTTCTTTAAATAAATAAATTAAAGACTGTCTGATTGTTTTTGCATTATATCCTGAAAAATCAGCTTTCTAGCCTTACAGATCATCTGCATTACGTGAAAAATGTTTCAGAGGCGAAACACTGCGCTACTGCAAGGAAGCTCAAATTATAACAGAGAAATGAAAACGTGTACTAACAGAAACTGGAGTCAGTGGAAACTAAATGTCTCAAAGAAATCCTCTTGTAAGTCTGACTTTTTTTATGTGGTATTTTCATTAGTGAAAAGGATGGAATAATTTCTTACCAGTACTACAGCAATTCATACCTGTCTTGATCAAGATTTCATACCCAGAATTCAGTCTGCAGAGATTTTATGATTGTAAATATCTCTGTGTTACACAAACCATTATATACCTCAATTGTTCCTTTCGCAACTATCACTTATAAATACTCGTGTATTATTATTTGATTTCAGATTACAAACCAAAATTAATATACTGTCACTATAAAGAATTTCTTACTGTTTGTACAATATTTCCTTGAAATAGTAGACATTCAATCACTTTTCAGGTACCTAACAAAATTGTTGTAGATAATAATGACATCATAGAAACGGCCTCCAGTCTAAAAGCATAAAGAAACTTTTTACAACAGAAGTACCTACTCTTCTACTGCATAATCGTGATCACACACATACACATAAGAAAATAAGCTTTCTTCTTTGCATTTAATGTAAATTATGAAAATATTTGGTCTGATGTTTGTGTAGCTTACGCAAAGATAGTAACCTATAATACATAAGTAACATCTGGCTGTGTAATCAAATTAACCATATTACGCAACAAAACAGTAAAACTAGGGACACAATGCAACTGCAGATAGAAAATACACATGGCCAAGGTTACGTTTCGATACAGTTCAATGAAGACATAGAAGCCATAGTAGACCCTTTCATTTCATTATAGTAGTGATGTATCTACAGTCTAATACACGGTCACTTATTGTTACAATGCTATATGAAAGAAAATCATTGCAAGAATAATCTACTGTACTGAGTCTTTGTTACACAAAAACTATGGAAATATTATGTGAAGTATAAACAACAAAAAGCACATATGCCTTCTTGCAGGGTAAGAATGGTACGTACACACCAGGTTATAAAATGGCGAACCCCAAATATATGTTTCGATGCAACTTCAAGTATAAAGGTAACATTTGACTCTTATTTATAGAAACTATCGTTTAAGTACGCAGATGTATGTTGACAATGTGAATGGCCAGATGTGTGTATTTTGAATAAAACTAAATCTCAGTAAGAGTCAACAGGTAGGAACACTCCCATAAAACAATCAAATATATTATCGAGCGCTTTTCCTTTGCTTCAGAAAGTGATATACGTCACAGTCATTTGCAAGGTTGTCATACTTCATAGCAAAACTGTAATGGGCAATTCTCTATCAACGTACAGTAATGTAGTTTCGTTGTGTGTTGTTGCACAGTTGTTAAAATTCAAATTATGAGATTTCAGATAAAATATACAATAAAAATATCGCAATGATACTAAATTACAATGTCGTTGTGTTAGTGAACTTTGTGTAAACTATATACCAGGGCCATTTTATTGACTGTTTTCATTAACAGCTAATATTATTTCTTGAGAATATTTCGAAAATTTTCCCAAAGGCTTTTCGTGGTTTTTATTATTGTTTTCATTCTACAGCTTCATACATATTGCTGTTGAGTTCACATGGGAAAAGCAAAACTTACTGTACTGTCACTACTACTGACCATCTCATCAGAGAGCATCAGCTGCTAATAGAATTGTGGTTATTTTCAGATTCAGCACATCGATATCCTTATGGGTATGGCCTGTTACATAGGCGAACGTTCATCGTGGGATCAACGTTTCTTTCTTAGATTACATGAATCAGCAATAGATAGTTAGTTAGTTGCATGTTCCCTTGATCATTTTTTACACACGTTATACGGGAGGAGTCTGCTGTCAGGAGTTCCGTACGTCAGTTTCACTGACCTAAATCCAACACCAATGAGCATACCATTTTTCAGTCTTATTTATGCAACTACACTTCAAATGACTATTTTTGATACAGGCAACAAGTTCATTCAAATCAAAGTTCGTGTATGGAATAGAAGGAGATCTCCAGAAGCTATGATTTTCGTTTAGATTTTAGGCTTGCGTTAGTTAGCGACAAGATATTTTATGTGTACTGGACAATGATCAAAAATTTCCGTCAAGGCATATTCAAAATATTTATATTGAAAAAATAAGCGATAAGTGTCTGAAAGTTGTAGAAATTGCTATGATACATTTACCGCATTCAGTACTCCCGTAAATCGCAAATTAAGGTGAATTTTGAGCAACTGAAGGCAGTACGAATGAGGTGCATAGAACGTACAGGACAAATCAGTAACAAGGAGGAAAGATTAGCATACAAATAAAAATGAAGGTAGGCAGTCGTCACAGAAGAAGACTGCGGTTTCCTTCCAATCTTATCTACAAACTTATCCGAATTGTCAGACATGACTCAGACGCATTTAAAAATTTGAGTGCAAAATCAGTGAAGTTTGCAGTGTCGTATGTGATGCCTGTTGTAACTTCCTTTCCACGCTATGTGGTCCTTTTGTGGACACAGGAGCGTGGAACAGAAAGCCGCTAGTGAACAGAGAATTCAGATACACTACTGGCCATTAAAATTGCTACACAACGAAAATGACGTGCTTCAGCCGCGAAATTTAACCGACAGGAAGACGACGCTGTGATACGCAAAAGATTAGCTTTTCAGAGCATTCACACAAGGTTGGCGCCGGTGGCGACACCTACAATGCGCTGACACGAGGAAAGTTTCCAACCGATTTCTCATACACATACAGCAGTTGGCCGGCGTTGCCTGGTGAAACGTTGTTGCGATGGCTCGTGTAAGGAGGAGAAATGCGTACCATCACGTTTCCGACTTTGATAAAGGTCGGATTGCAGCCTATCGTGATTGCGGTTTATCGTATCGCGTTGTTCGAGATCCAATTACTGTTAGAAGAATATGGAATCGGTGGGTTCAGGAGAGTAACACGGAACGCCGTGCTGGATCCCAACGGCCTCGTATCACTAGCAGTCGAAATGTCAGGCATCTTGTCCGCATGGCTGTAATGGATAGTGCAGTCACGTCTCGATCCATGAGTCAACAGACGGGGAAGTTTACAAGACAACAACCATCTGCACGAACAGTTCGACGACGTTTGCAGCACCACGGCTGCGGTTACCCTTGACGCTGCATCACAGACAGGAATGCCTGCGATGGTGTACTCAACGACGAACCTGGGTGCACGAATGCCGAAACACTTTTTCAGATGAATCCAGGTTCTGTTTACAGCATCGTAAAAGTCGCATCCGGGTTTGGCGACATCGCGGTGAACGCACATTGGAAGCGTGTATTCTTCATCGCCCTACTGGCTTATCACCCGGCGTGATGGTATGTGGTGCCATTGGTTACACGTCTCAGTCACCTCTTGTTCGCATTGACGGCACTCTGAACAGTGGATGTTACATTTCAGATGTGTTACGAACCGTGGCTCTACCCTACATTTCACCAAGATAATGCACGACCGCATGTTGCAGGTCCTGTACGGGCCTTTCTGGGTACAGAAAATGTTCGACTGCTGTCCTGGCCAGCTCATTCTCCAGATCTTTCACCAACTGAAAACATCCGGTCAATGGTGACCTTGCAACTGGCTCGTCACAATACGCCAATCACTACTCTTGATGAACTGTGGTATCATGTTGAAGCTGCATGGGGAGCTGTACCTGTACACGGCATCCAAGCTCTGACTCAATGCCCAGACGTATCAAGGACGTTACTACTGCCAGAGGTGGTTGATCTTGGTACTGATTTCTCAGGATCTATGCACCCAAATTGCGTGAAAATGTAATCACATGTCAGTTCTAGTACAATATATTTGTCCAATGAATACCCGTTTATCATCTGCATTTGTTCTTGGTGTAGCAATTTTAATGGCCAGTAGTGTATTAATTTATTCTACATCTAAAATTAAACAGTAAAAATAGAAAAAACTTTGTTGCTGTAGTTGCAGCACCAGTTGCTAACAACGGCTTTGAAACATATACGGATGCAAAAGATTCATAAATCTGCCACTCTTCAATACAATATCTAGTCAGAAGCTGTCGAGCCCCGATCACTACTAAAGTTATGTTATTCAACAGCAAACACACAAAATGGGCTTGGTGCGTGAATGTTCGAACTTCAGTACACCCACCACATGAGCTCCGGAAAGAGGATGCCTGCATCTCATTGCCAGTGGCGTAATCGTTGGTGGCTGCGCATTCGTGCCGTGGTGGCGGCTGTAGGAAACGCGGCGGTGTAAGTGGCGGAGCGCGTATTTGAATGTACGACCGAACTGGACACCGGCCGATACCACAGCCCCCCTCGTCCTCCACCATCAACTTGTACCGGGGGATCGGTGGGGGGGGGGGGGAGACCTGCGCCATAGATAGTCATCAGGCAGGTTGCTTGTTTGGAGGCAGAGTAGACCTACCCGCGTCCGGACATCGCGTCTTGCAAGCATCAGGGAAACTGATGTAGCAACAGAAGAGAATAGAAAAAAAAATTAGGTAACCAGAAACTCTGTAAGCCTGTAAAGTGTGACCTATCAAAAAAGACGAACCCCCTGGTGATAATGTATGATGTTCCGTCACTTTAGATCCAAACGGGATTTGTGAAACAGTTAGGTTACAAAATTTCGAAGACACGAGTACTGAATGAACAGTAAATTTACTACTGGTTCACCAAAGGTTATTAATCACAATTAATACGCAAAATGTAAAGTGGAAGTAGGTGCCAAAGAATAACTGGTGAAATTACACACAATTTTCAGTAACACTCTTTATTCAAATTTGGTGCAAGACTTTACGATTAAAAAAAAAAAAACAAAAACACCCATCATTTAACGAATACGTCACAATTTACGATAGGAAGGGACTTTTAAATTATTAAATTATTATTAAAAAATTTCAAGCCAGTAAGGCAAGTACAGGCAAGCAATTTAACATATAAACGCGAGGCTGTATAATATTTCAAGCTCAGCTATATAACATGTGAATTTCACTCCATTAATAAATGAATACAATTTCAATATATGGCTTCACTTTTCGGCAAAAAAAATCCCATTTGGTTACAACAGCCGTAGCTACGACCGCCCTCAACAGTCTCACTCAGTCTCATTAAATGGCGGCTGGAGTGACCGAGCGGTTCTAGGCGCTTCAGTGTGGAACCACGCGACCGCTACGGTCGCAGGTTCGAATCATGCCTAGGGCATGGATGTGTGTGATGTCCTTAGGTTAGTTAGGTTTAAGTAGTTCTAAGTTCTAGAGGACTGATGACCTCAGATGTTAAGTCCCACAGTGCTCAGAGCCATTTGAACTATTTGACTTCTCTGCAACATATAAAGACAATCCTGTTCACAAAAGTTCTTAAAATAGAAAAACCAAAACGCATGAATCATGCACACGGAGGTCACGCTCACAGTTAATAACATTAACATTTCTGAAATATATAAAAAAACAAATTTTACAAATTTCTGCCAGTTAACTTACGGCAAACACACACGCTCGCAAGGTAGGATTTGCGAACCTTAACAACATTCTCCTTTCAAGGCAACAATTTCGACCCGTAATGAAATGGCAAGAAAACACACTGATAACCAGCTACCTGTATAAAACACATAAGCACGTTGAGTAAAAGCCTTAAAAGGTACTGAATTGGAAAAAAACACGACAGTTTTTGCTGACAAGAAACAATATTGAAAAATCCACTACGGCGTACATTAACAACCTTGCTTGATTATAGCCAAATATACATAAACACAAATTTACGTAAGTTACTGCTTCCAGATGAGCAGGAATTCGTTATGCACGCTTTTCTTACCACAAAGCAAAAGGAATTTTTCTTCTGCCGTAGAGTACCTTTTACACGTGAGACTAGTAATACTAGTTACGGCAGGCGAGAGAATGGATCAGGTCTTAGTGCCTGGCATTTTAAACAGTACAGTCCTTCTTGGTGCCTTAGACTTTCACAGACTAACTAACAGTCTAACAGGCTAACTTACACTCGAATAAACAAGTAGGTAAGCTGGGAGGGGAAAGAATCAATGCGGACCACAGATTTACTCTGACTCCTACCACCCCCCCCCCCCCCCATTTCGTCCTCAAAAAGGGGCAAACGGACCACTTTCTAATATTACCACCTTCTCGCGGGTGGGCAGACGAGAATGAATGGCGGGAAACCCCCAAAATATACGGCTGGTATAATTAACAAGAAAAAGTAAATTGAATTCAATTAAACTTCAAAAATCTGTTAACAATCAATATTCAACTTCTGGAGCGTTACGACTCCCAGGACTGAACCAACGCAGCACCTCCAAATGCTCTGCCGAGCCGCCCGCTGCCAGCCGTTTGAACGGACGCAGGAAGGCGCGCCAATTTTCAGAACCTCCTCGCCGGTCGACACCATACGGCCGAACTGCAGGTTAGGCCCCTTGCGGACCCACGCTCAGGAAGATTCCTTTCGCGACGAGCAGTTAACGCCCCATACCACGGAGCCGCTGTTCGCGTCGCTTACGCTGAAGCCGCGGTCTGCGTGCTGTCACTCTAGCACTGGCAGAGAAGTCGCTTCTTGATGCCCCGACTGCCAACTCCCCACGAGAGCCCATACAGCCCCTTCTTAAACCCACGCGAACAGCCTACTTTTCCACTTTCCCGCTAGAGGGAGACACCGAAGCGTTCAATTGCGACAACGGCGCCACTGCCAGAAAACGGAGGGCGACTGCTTCACGCTACGCGCTGCGGCACGCTTTTCAAAGCTAACTTTACTACGGCTCACTGAAGATTTCAGAAATACATTTAAATTAAGATTTAAAACTGGACCCCGGGAGCGTGACGTGGTACCCCACCTTGCCGAGGTTTCGGGGAAGATGAGGATAAAGCTTACGTCTATGGCCAAACTTTAAATTGGGTTCCATGCTATTAATGTGCGGGACTGTTTGGTGGTGCCTCACTGTCATAACTGTGGAGGCTCAGACCGTGTACACAAGTACGATGATTGCAAGCCGGCTTGCTGCAAGTGTGGAGTGGGAGGTCGCATAAGAAAAAATTGTTCAAAAACTGTAATTTGCATTCCCTGTACCAAGAGGGGTAAGAAGACACGCAATGCCACCGGAAGGAACTGCCCCACGTACAGGATGTTAGAACAGAGGTTAATACCTAGAATCGATTATGGCTGAGTCCACACAGTGCACAGGATGCCAAAGAGAATGTCCCCATGCAAAAGGAGAAGGGATGCGGAAAGAGCCGAAAGATTCAAAGAAATTTCTGAGAATGGTCGCAGGAGGCCAAACGCAAAGGGTGCAAACGGTGGACGCTTGCGTCGACACTGACCGTAAAGAAAGAGAGGCCGCTCTCTCTCCCTATCGCCGCTCTCTCTCCCTATTGCCATAAGAAGGGCGTCCTGTAGTGTTGGGCCGACTGGTGGTTGTGCAGGGGAATGTTGTACCAGAACAACAGGTAGAGGTCAACACCGAGAGTAGCACAAGTCTTGACATGACAACACCAGGTCGATGAGCTATTAGAAGATTAGAAATCCACCCTGTCAGAATTTACCCTAACCTGGAATACTCCATGCAGCTATCCCGCCTGGAGGAGCCGGCTGTCCTGACCACAGCTCTGAGACATGTGGTACGTGTTGGACGTAAGTATGGGCATGAAGTCACCTTCTCGGCCATGGAGGCTGTAGACAGGATACCGTTAAAGACAATGAATCTCTCGACTTAGGTGCCATGCGTAACTTGGTGAAGAATGTTTTTGAGAGATGAAAGGAACCATTTGGTCTTGGTGAAATATACCGGGTGATCAAAAAGTCAGTATAAATTTGAAAACTGAATAAAACACGCAGTAATGTAGATAGAGAGGTACAAATTGACACACATGCTTGGAATGACATGGAGTTTTATTAGGACCGATAAATACAAATGTTCAAAAAATGTCCAACAGATGGCGCTTCATCTGATGCGAATAGCAATAATTAGCATAAAAATGTAAGACAAAGCAAAGATGATGTTCTTTACAGGAAATTCTCAATAAGTCCACCATCATTCCTCAACAATAACTTTAGTTGAGGAATAATGTTGTGAACAGCACTGTAAAGCATGACCGGAGTTATGGTGAGGCACTGCTGTTGCATGTTGTCTTTCAGCATCCCTAGAGATGTCGGTCGATCATGAGACACTTGCGACTTCAGGTAACCCCAAAGCCAAATAATCGCACGGACTGAGGTCTGGGGACCTGGGAGGCCAAGCATGACGAAAGTGGCGGCTGAGCACACGATCATCACCAAACGACGTGCACAAGAGATCTTTTACGCGTCTAGCAATATGGGGTGGAGCGCCATCCTGCATAAACCCCATGTCATTCCAAGCATGTGTGGATTTGTACCTCTCTATCTACATTATTCCGTGATTTATTCAATTTTCAAATTTATACTGACTTTTTGATCACCCGGTATAATCAATCAGTCCTGTCCCATGGGAGAACTGCTCTCAATTGGAGGAAGAACTTCCTGGAATTTCACATACACACGTACATTGCACAACAACAGAAATACAGCTAGGACAGCTAAAGGCGCACAAGAGTAGGTTGGCCGTGCAGTAGCTTCAGAGGGTGGTGGAGGGGATGAGAATTGAAGTACCCTGTCTACAGGAGCCATACCCTCTTGCTGGGAAAACAGCATTTGCCGCTGTCAACTGAGAAGTAATAAGTTTCGGTGATGAGCCGAAAGCCACCATCCCGGTAATAAACAGGGCTCTGAGAGTCACAGTGTCATCACACCTATCAGATGATCACTGGAACGTTGTGGAGCTCTAGTCGCCCTTAGGGGTAACATATCTAATTAACATGTACTTTCATTACGGAAAAGAGATAGATGTGTACCTTGATCAACTTGTACAGGAACCACAGCATTGATGGGGCCAAGGTTGTTGTGGTGGCAAGTATAAACGCCAAATCCGCCCTGTGGCACAGTGACACTCGGAATAAGAGAGTTGGGAAAATGGAAGAAACCATCAAGGTCTTACACTTCCTAATTGTCAATAACCCAGGAACCCCCCCCCCCCCCTACTACATGGGCGAAGGGTGTGAGGCAACTAACAATGACATGACGCTGATGTCACCAAATATAGGGTTCAAAATGGTTCAAATGGCTCTGAGCACTATGGGACTCAACTGCTGAGGTCATTAGTACCCTAGAACTTAGAACTACTTAAACCTAACTAACCTAAGGACATCACAAACATCCATGCCCGAGGCAGGATTCGAACCTGCGACCGTAGCGGTCTTGCGGTTCCAGACTGCAGTGCCTTTAACCGCACGGCCACTTCGGCTGGCCAGTCAAATATAGGGGGAGATGTATAAAATTAGATGGAGAGGGACAGGGTCACCACAAGCGGCCATAATCTAATCACCATTGCACTTTGCGATAGTGAGTGCCGTTGAGATGTAGGATGGGACGTACAGCTAAACTACAACAAAGCCGATTGGAACCGCCTGACAAGAGAGTCTGACGCCCTTGTATGGCTGAAAGCTGATGAAGACGTCGACATACACACCAAGGAAATGGTGAGTGCACTTGCTAGGGGAGTGCGCGCAGCCATACCAACCAGAGACTAGAAGCATTGCGGCCTCTGCATCGCCACGGTCTGCTGAAGTAAGGCAGATGCATCAGTCTGTCAGGAGAGCGATGAGGTACCACCAGAGAAGTGTCGTCTGGGAAGAAAAACGGTGATGCCTACAAATATACCGGGAAGCCAAGGAGCAGCTCCAAAAAGATCTAAGAGCAGTAAGGCTCCGAAGTTAAGAGAAGTATGTACTGAGCCAATTGGCTATCGATCCCCGTGGCGTCCCTTACAAGATTCTAAGGGAGAAAAATACGGTCGCCCATGGTGCTGTTCACTCTCAGGGACGGGAACCGGATGGCGGGATCCTGGCAGGAAACTGCTGAAGACCTCCTCTGGTCCCTGCTCCCTGACGACAACGAGTAAGAGGACACAGAAGGACAACGTGTAATTACGTAGAAAGGTCAAAGACAATATGAGAACAACATCATTTTGTACCCGTTCTCAGATAACAAAGTGGCTGTCCACATAATACCTCTAAAGAGGGGCAAGGCCGCAGGACCAGACGGCATTGTAGCAGAGGTAGTGCAATACCTCGCTCCTCAACAACTAACATCTCTGACAAGGACATGTAATGAGTGCTTACGATTAAGGAAGTTTCCCGCCATCTGGAAGCAGGCTGACATAGCCATTATGAAGGAGAACCACGATAAAGACCCAAAGGAAGTTCAATCTTACAGACTGATTTTTCTCTTAGTCCTGCTGGGTAAATTGCTAGAGTGGTTGCTGGTTCACAGACTCACAGTGCTGCGTGGGATGAGCGACAGGCAATTCGGCTTCCGATAGCGGCGATCTACGTCTGACGCAATCGCCCTGGCGGCCGAGGTCTGTGGGTCATCCCCACACACATACATATTTGGCATCATGGTGGACACCAGTGGCATCTTTGCAAACCTGTGGTGGCCATCGCTCTTCTCCTGCTTGCTGGATAAAAAGTGTCCAGGGCCGTTATATGGC
Source organism: Schistocerca serialis cubense (assembly GCF_023864345.2). Lineage (NCBI taxonomy): Eukaryota > Metazoa > Arthropoda > Insecta > Orthoptera > Acrididae > Schistocerca > Schistocerca serialis. Next base: position 213,894,810 of record NC_064647.1, on the reverse strand, counting down.
TTAGGATCTATTGTATGGGAATGGAGGTCTGTCCATCGTCCCCTAGGGGGAGAGTTGGTAAAATGATTATGAATGGGTGTCCACAGGGCTCAGTCCTAGGGTCACTCTTATGGGACATAAATATGGAGCCTCTCCTGGACAGCTTGGAGGGCAGTGCAGATGTGATAGAGGCGATAGCCTATGTAAATGACCTCCTCCTACTGGTTGGCGGCCATAACCGGGAAGACCTCGAACCAAAAGTAGAGACGGCAATGACTGTCTTGACAGAATGGTGTCAAAGATCCAAAATGAGGGTAGCACCTAATTAGTCAAGATATCTGTTACTAAAGGGTCAGATAGCCAGAAATCCAACAGTTAGAATTGATGGCTCACCAGTTCTTAGGCGTCGAGAGGCTCGACATCTGGGTGCAGTCATTGATAAGAGATCTGATTTCATGCAGCATTTTGACACAGTGACACAGAGCTCGTTAGAGGTACTAAACAATCTGATAGCGATTGATCACAAAAGGTTTCCCCTACCAGCTGCTTTAATAAAGTGATACCGTAACACATTCTAACTTCCATGGATTGTTACAGATCAAGGGTATGGGCGCACAGGTTCACGTGGGTCATGCCCGGCATGACTGTGTGCAGGGTGCAGCGTAATGTGCTCTTTTGTTCAGTTCGGTGATATAGAACATCTTCTTCAGAGTGGGGGGGATTGTTGGCATTTTGGAGCTTTGTCCCTTGGATATAAAGATAAGGGAACAGGCAGCACAGTCCTGGGTTAAGAGAGGTAAAATTGACAAAACTAAAGAAATTCCGACAAAGACCGAGAAGAAATAGGAAAATTTTATGAAGAATTAACACAAGCAATAGGAACCTCAAAAAGCAGAGACATTATTATCATCATGGGAGATTTTAATACCAAAATAGGTGAAGGAAGTGAAGGTGATCTTATTGGACCTTTTGGTTTAGGAACAAGAAATGAAAGAGGAGATTTGCTGTCACAATTTTGCCAGGAAAACAATCTGTCTATTACAAACACATTTTTTAAACTCCCTAAACGAAGACTTTATACTTGGAAATCACCAAGAGACTGTAATGAAGAAGTTTGTAGAAATCAAATTGATTTCATACTTATAAACAAGAGGTACAAAAATTGTATTCATGGTGTGAAAACATATCCAGGAGCTGATATATTTTCTGATCGTAACCTTTTAGTAGCAAAGTTCCATGTGAAACTGAAAGCCATACAAAAGAAACAAAAGAAGGACTATATAAATACAACTATTCTAAGAGACCCCTTGACTAAGCAAAAGACTTCTGAAGAGATTAATAAGGAATTAGTTAGGATAAAGAATAATCAAACAGAAGACATTGATGGCAAATGGGAACTTATAAAAGACACATTAAATAATGCATGTAAAAACACAATGGCGACCAAACACGACAACATGAAAAAGAAGTGGATGACAGAGAAGATATTACAATTGATGGAACAAAGAAGAATACTTAAAAATAGAGATGAAAGTGAGTATAAAAGATTACATGCAGAAATACGAAAAGAAACACGGCGAGCAAAAGAAGAATGGTACAAGGAACAATGCTCTGAAATTGAGAGTTATGAAACAAGACATGATAGTTTCAACTTACACAAAAAAGTTAAAGATTTAGCTGGACTTAATAAAAAGAAAAGTACAAGTTTATTGTTAGATAAAAATGACAAAATAATTCCTGATGTTAAAGGTAAACTGGACAGGTGGACAGAATATGTCAAAGAACTATTTGAAGATACAAGAAAAGATCAAAAATTTTATGATAACATGATCGGAGAACGAGGACCAAGCATATCGAAAGAAGAAATATTACATGTTATCAACAAATCAAAGACAGGAAAAGCCCCTGGACCGGATAAGATACCAAATGACATCTTGAAACTCATAGGAATAGACCATATAGATATATTTGTACAATTGTTTAATGATATTTATAATTCGGGAATTATTCCTAGGGATTGGTTGACATCTACCTTTGTTACATTACCCAAAAAGGCTAATGCCAAAACTTGTAATGATCACCGTACAATAAGCTTAATGATTCACACCTTAAAGATATTTCTAAAAGTTATACACCAACGAATATACAAAAAAGTAGAAGAAGGTATAAGTGAAACACAATTCGGTTTTAGAAGTTCCCTCGGTACAAGAGAAGCATTGTTTGCTTTTAACATATTAGCGCAACGATGTATGGACGTTAACCAGCCACTATATGTGTGCTTCCTGGATTATAATAAAGCATTTGACAAAGTTCGTCATGATCATCTCATAGAATTGTTAGAAAAGAAAACACTTGATAAGAAAGACATCCGCATTATATATAACCTCTACTACAATCAAACCGCAACTGTGAAGGTAGAAAATGAGTTATCGAATGATATAGAAATAAAGAGGGGTGTGAGACAAGGTTGCGTTCTCTCACCCTTATTGTTTAATATGTATTCAGAAGACATAATCCAGGCAGCTCTATCAGATGAAATAGCTGGCATTAAAGTGAATGGGCTAAACATTAACAATGTTAGGTTTGCTGATGACACTGCACTACTAGCTGGAAACCTCAAAGATCTACAATTACTTCTTGACAAATTCGCAGAAAAAAGTGAAGAATTTGGCTTGACTCTTAACGTAAGCAAGACTAAGTTCATGGTGATATCTAAAACACACCAACAAGAAAATCTTACAATCAATAGGGAAAGAGTCGATCAAGTACGTAAATTTAAATATCTCGGAACAATTGTAAATGAGGAGATTGAAAGCTCAGAAGAAATTAAATCGAGAATAGGACGGGCCAGAAGTATCTTTAATAAGATGAAAAATGCATTCTGTTCGAGAGACATTTGTTTAAACACAAAAATGAGGTTGCTAAGATGCTATGTATTCTCAAAATTATTATACGGAATGGAAGCGTGGACATTGAAAAAGAAGGACATGAACAGTTTAGAAGCTTTTGAAATGTGGGCATATAGAAGAATACTTAGAATTAGTTGGGTGTCGAGGATTACTAATCAAGATGTCCTAAGAAGAATGGGAAAGGAAAAAGAATTAATTAAAACTATTAAAGTAAGGAAGCTACAATATTTAGGCCATGTTATTAGGGGAGTAAATTACAAAATATTGCAAATAATACTAGAAGGGAAAATTTGTGGTAAGAAAACGAGGGGTAGAAGACGGACATCCTGGATTGACAATTTAAAAAATTGGTACAACTGTTCAACGTCAGAACTCCTTAGATCAGCCAAATCAAGATCAGAAATTGCCATGATGACAGCCAACCTTCTTAGAGGAGACGGCACATGAAGAAGAAGGAAAGAAATTCTGTGAGGTCACGTTGGGGACAAGTTTTCAATCAAAAGAAGGGGGAAGAAGAGTGGCATGAAAGCCAGGAAACTGGACGCAGGACATGCCAGGTGTTACCCAACGTTAGAGAAACCTTGCACCTCAAAGACTTCAAGCCATGTATAGGGTCACTGCACTTCCTCACGGGACATGGACTGCACCCGACATATCTTTCGGTCTGGGATGCAGACCACCCCCTCGTGTGACTGTGTTGCTGAGGAAGGCACTCCAGACCATGTGGTCTGGGAGTACCCCCTGTTCAATGATGTTCTCGCCATATTAAGACAAGAGTTGCCCAATCATGACACATGCCACTTGATTAGAGACCAGGATACTTTCAGAATTATTGACAGTCTCGCCAGTTTGATCAAAGGTCCTGCGAGTTCATCGAAGGGGAAACTAGCAATTAATAGCAGCTAGTGGAAGATTCCACGCACCTATCCCATTCCGCCGGGCCACGGAATGGACGATCGCTGCGTCTTTGAAAAGGGGGAAGGTACGACACCAAACCGAACATTACACCGCACACCGATCACATCTCGCAGAACAGGTTAGTATGTACGTAGCAATTAGTTTTTTTTTCTGCAACATCATATGTAGTAACTACAGCGAGTCAACTTAGGGGCTAGCTCAGTGCTAGGGGCACGCCCTCTGGGGTTAGCTCTGTGGGCATAGCCAGACAATGTAGGCGTGAACCCCATGCTGTCCGTAATCGCGATGTGATTGACATGCGTAATCACACCTCCATACTTATCAAGAGGTCCGAAACTAATAATACGGTCTGCTGCCATCCTGCTGCGATTACGGGCAGCATGGGGTTCACGCCTGAGCCTCAGGACGTGCGCTAGCAGCGCATGTCAGGTGTTTCAAGCGTCAACTTCGCGTCTCAATATCTCGGTATGTAATGGGAATATTGCGATGCAATCAACGCCATTGTGTATGTGCTTTGTAATGCTATGGATTGCTGGAGAAAAAATATAGGAGGTCCATTTAAAAAACATAAGTTTGTGTTAAAAAAACACATATGCTTTCGTGTTTCCGAATATGTACATTCATGGGCCCCAGCCCTACATTGATACCGGTGAAAGTCGTTTTCCAATAGCTGTTACTGTTCGAGAAATATTTTGGGTGGACAAGATAGCTGGGACACCCTGTATATAGGCAAGCGAAGACCTAAGTACACAACCCACAGATATATATATGGGGTCCGCTGGCCCGAGAGGGAGTCACGAAGTATGGCGATTGGCGGTCGCGAAAGAAGTGATCACGAGGTCCGAGCGGCCGAAACCACGAGCTGCGCAAGCAGATCCCGCGCAGAGCGAAGAAACCGGAGTTCTTCACCGGGCTCAGGGTCGACCACAAGCAGGAGGCCGACATTGCGTCGTATGGTTGGCAATATTCGTGTCAGACGACCGCTCGTGGCTTGGCTGTCCTCTTCTACCTGGCTTTCATCGGCACCACGTAGTAACTGTTGCGACGCACCGTGGATCCATGGAGCATCTTGCTGATAAAGAGTAGTTAGTTCAGGTAATCCAAGCAGTGATTTGTTTCATTGTCTACCTGGCCTCCTTATTATTCTTTGGTTTGTACCCGACCCTCAGAGCTTTACTCGGTCGACTCTTTGGTCGTAAATATAGGCAGTAGTATTGTAGTAAGACACTAGTTGTCGTTCTAAAATTCGTCCCTCTACTACAATGCCTTTTCATTCTGGTTTGTACCCGATAATTAATGTTCTAATTAATGAGCTCTTGGTCGTAAATGCAGCCGGAACAATTGTACTAGGGCACAGGTTTTCGTTAAACAAAAGAGGGACCTTGTGGTTAGATTTAGCTGTTAACCGGTTCAATTCTTTGATTGTAATCGCATTTCTGAGTCATTAGTTATAATCTGAATAACCTGTTGTACTAATCTGTTCGTTTCTGTGTTTCAAATACCGAGTCTTTATTAGTGTATTTTTGCTGGATCTTGTGATTTCGCCGAGTGAGTTCTCTTGTAATAAGTGTTCACAGGAAATGTTTTAGGACGTTCCTTCAGAGCGGTATTAATAACTGACAATCTTTTAACTCCGAAAATATTAACAGCCAACTGTCACCAGGTCTTTAATCAAATTAAAATTGTCAGAAGGACGGGTTGGCATCCAGTCCCAGCTTAGTTGCCGGTTGAAATTCAGAGGTTGGTTGCTTTGAAGTAAGCCTTATCATTGTCATAATTGTTTGCTAATCTGTTTAACCTTTAAGCACAGGTGCGCACCTTAACCCCAAACCTTTCGACATAGAGCTTTGAAATTAAAAATGACGTCATCTGTTTTGAATAACTGAATCACTCTTCTCATCAATGGTGCTTGTATAGTTTTCATGTGTTGCAGAAGGGCATTCAATAAGAGAGACTGTGTCCAGCGCGGTAGTAAACATCGCTGTTTCACCCAACAGCGGGCGGGTTGCCGGTCCAGCCTTCTTGTAATCTTTGTCTATTTGTTTCCTGTTTTGCAATACAGCACGTCAGATTTATTTTGTAAAGATTGAAAGCTTATTCAACTAAAGGTTTACGGTCAAAAGAATTTAGCAAATTTGTTCATTTTGTTAAAGAAAATTTTCTGGTCAAATGTTTCGATTATCTGTAAAACACAGTCCCATAGTGCTCACAGCAATTTGTAAAACACAGTTTATATATTGTTACATAAAAATGTTGAGTGAAAGAAAGCTATATTGGTGTGTCCTTCCTTCCACGTTTTCCTCAATTCCAGCAAGCACCACCTATCATTAGGTGGTGGGTTAATGTAGCATTCATATTGTTGTTGAAATAAAGAATGTAAAAAAGACTGTACATATTGTTGGATGAATGCAGAGTCTCGCGGCGATAACAGTAAATAAAATTTTCTCGGATTTCCAACCGCGTTAATAGCTTAAAACTACACGAGGTTTCCTCCAAACACTCCTTGGCCATTGTCAAGTGGTATGACTGCCAGTGGGCTGTTGGTGCGCCCTTACATACGCCAGCTGCCGGCTGTGACGTCACTGGTGCCCGTGACATTGCCATATATGGGCATGTTTTGAGTCGGCTTTCGAAGTGCCCTCTTCAACCGCGCGATCGTTGGATCCCACGCAGCACTGAGCTGCAAGCCACCGTCTCTACACATCGGACAAACCGTGCCCACTGTGGAACAACGCAGGAAAGAATACGAGAGGTATTATCGCCTACGCTATCCAGAGAAATCTGTGTTAGCTGAGTATGCGTTAGAAAACGGTCACCAAATAAAATTTGACGATACCTCTATCCTGGCTCGCACTAACGGCTTCTGGGACAGTTGAATAAAGGAAACTATTGAAATAAAAATTACCGCAAACACCCTGAATAGAGACGGTGGCTTGCAGCTCAGCGCTGCTTGGGATCCAGCAATCGCGCGGTTGAAGAAGGCACATCGAACGCCGACTCAAAACATGCCCATATATGGCAATGTCACGGGCACCAGTGACGTCACAGCCGGCAGCTAGCGTATATAAGGGCTCACCAACAGCCCACTGGCAGTCATACCACTTGACAATGGCCAAGGAGTGTTTGGAGGAAATCTCGTGTAGTTTTAAGCAATTGACGCGGTTGGAAACCCGAGAACATTTTATTCTGCGCATATTGTTGTTGAAATAAAGATTTAAAAAAACCTACACAGGAAAAGCATGCACAACATTCAGCCCTGGGCTCAGGTAGGACCATGGAGGGAGTTTCAGAGGGTCCCTGCGACCAGCCGATGGTGAGGGCGTCGATGTCTGTGAAAGAGGCGACCTGCGGCGTAAGCGGCAGCGGCGTCGCAGATAGGCGGGTGGAGATTTAAACTGGTGAGATGGCCACGGGTAGAGGCGTGGGAGGCTCTACCATGGTAGCCGAACGCCGTGCTTAGAAGAAATCTCCAACAGTTTCGTCTAAGGCAGGATAACTTAAGGAGCCGTAGCCGATTTTGGTTGCGCTGATTCGTGCCTGCGCTGCCGCCAATAGTGTACTGCATTCTGCCAGGTGATCTGAGAAAAACGCCTCTGGAACGCGCTGCTAAGCCCGCAGGACAGGACAGGTAGTTTAAATTGTGTTAACTGGCCAAAATAAGCAGCTGTCAGTTACACTCGAACATAAAACTTTATTTATTTGAACAGACATTACAAGAGCCAAAAAAAAAATTTAAGAAACACATCATTAATTTTTGGAACTTAATTACCAGGTGAAGGTGCCATCAATCTAATGCCTTAAGGGCAAGACCACTTTAATTTAAAAATCGGCTGAAGGTCCATCACTTAAGACTCAACCAAAATTAAATTTTTAAAAGGCCAAGGCCTTACCTTAAAACAGTTCTTTATATTAGACTGAAGGCCCAAACAATCTTACCCCTTAAGGGCAAAACAACCCTAATTTAAAAATCGGCTAGAAGCCTTACAAATACAAACAACAAGAACAAATAAGAAAAGATAGTACACCCAACGGCGCTCAGAAGTTTCCGAGGGTCGGCCTAGGTGAGACGGGCAGTCGGTCCAACCATTGTCGATCCGACGACAACCCAACCGACAGAAAGCCAACGGACCCACCGACAAGATAACTTCCGCTCCACCCGACCAACGCACAACAGGGATTTCAATGGAACAACGGAGAAGGTATCGGCGCCCACAACCAACCAATTGTACATGGAGCTGTCAAACTACACACCGTGCAGGACAGCGACAACACGATGAGAAAAATACACTGCCTGAATTTATGTCAAGGGCCAGGGCAGGTAACCGGAACGTTAACGGCCACAAGGCTGAAGATTCCGCTGGTGCACTTCAATTCAAAATAACCAAGCCCAGTTAAACGCCACTGGAGGTGGCTAAAATTTGCCAACTTGAAATCACACATTGTTACTCGCAGGAATGTTCCAACAGCCGACAACGAAATCCAAATGACACAATGTGAACAGTTGTGACTTGATGGTAGATTAAGTCAAAACTCAACTTTCGTGTCCAGGATCGGCAAGCCACCAACCTCGTAGCAGTGGGAACAGCACCACACACTCCGCGCGTGGATGCCGCCAGCGGCCTTGGCCAAACTACGCGCCGCGGAGATTTCCTCGCTGCTCCACGGCAACTGACCTACTGTCCAGGCTCGGAAACGGTGAAAGGACCAAGTATACGTCGGACGATGAGGCGACCAACTAAACGACCCACCAACGGTCGTCCCGCTCCAATCTCCCTCCATGGGACACTTCATGCGTGTCGCCAGCGGTCGGCGAGCACTGGCTGTCGGCGCCTCGCCGGCGCTCCGTCCCCGACTCCACTGCTGCTGCGTCCCGGCTGCACTGCTGATCCGTCTCCAACTCACTGCCAGACACACGACGACCTGGAAATACTATCGGTCGCTCCAGACATGGTATGACAGTTCACTTATCGATACGCGCTGCTGCTGCCGCTCACGGACAAGTAAAGCAGGAAGGTAGTAAACGGAATAAGAAAACGAGGCGGCAGTACCGTAATACAAGATGACAATAAATGTCATGAACACGAGCCGTGCACAGCTCAGCCTCATTCCCAGTAATGTGGCTAGTTGAAAACTATATTTAACTCTGAGGTTCGGGTGAAACTTCATAGTGAAGTCTGAAACAGAGCGGCAAGGACGATGCAAATGCAGCAAGGTCCAATGGCGTCGTCTATGCAAAAAAATGGTTGAAATGGCTCTGAGGACTATGGGACTTAACAGCTGAGGTCATCAGTCCCCTAGAATTTAGAACTACATAAACCTAACTAACCTAACGACATCACACACATCCATTCCCGAGGCAGGATTCGAACCTGCGACTGTAGCGGTCGCGCGGTTTCAGACTGTAGCGCCTATAACCGCTCGGCCACACCGGCCGGCAGTCTCGTTTCAGATTGGAAGTGTTCGGGTATGGAGACAACCATACGACTCCATGGTCCCTGTATGTGAGCAGAGGACTATTCAAGCTGGTAAAGGCTCTTCAGTGGTGTGGGGCGTGTGCAGTTAGAGCGATATGCGACCCCTGATATATCTAGATAAGACTCTGACAGGTGACACATACGTAAGCATCCTGTCTGATCACCTGCACCCGTTCATGTCCCTACGGTAGCAGGTTCGAATCCTGCCTTGGGCATGGATGTGTGTAATGGTTAGTTAGGTCTTAGTACTTCTAAGTTCTAAGGGACTGATGACCTCAGATGTTAAGTCCTCTACTGCTCCGAGCCATTTGAACCGTTCATGTCCATTGTGCTTTCAGACGGGCAATCCCAGCAGGACAACGCGATACCTCTTCCGCCTCCCCCCTCCCCCTTCCCCGTTCAGAATTGCTACGGAGTGGCTCCATAAACACTCTTCTAAGCACTTTCGCTGGCCACCAAACTCCCCTGACATGAACATTATTAAACATATCAGGGGTGCTTTGCAACGTGCTTTTCAGAAGAGTTCTCCACCCCTTTGTACTCTTACGTGTTTTAAACAGCCATACAGGATTCATGGTGTCAGTTCCCTCCAGCACTACTTCAGATATTAGTCGAGTCCATCCACGTCATGTAGCGGCACTTTTTCGTGCTCACGGGGGCCCTACACGATATTAGGCAGGTGTACCAGTTTCTTTGACTCTTCAGTGTATAATGGTTTATAATTCAGTTAGTCCTCAATACAATGACTACTCTGTAGATGACAAGTCCTGACTGCTATGAAGGAGTGTAAATGTTATGAACTGGCAAAAACACAAAATGGGCTCAGCGCATCGATGTTTGGACTGAAGTATGACAACTGCTGGAGCTCCGGAGTGGGAATGCTTTCTTATCATTGGTAGCGACATAACCGTCCGTGGCAGAAACTCTCTTCTGATTCAAAGTGACACACATCATTGGTACCGACGTGAGCAACCACCAGCAGTTGGTTGCACCCTGTGCTCTTCATGGCATCCGGGAGGACCTGTTCCACATCTGGAATGACTCCATCCAGTATGCACACGGAGTGCACATTGGCAATGACATAATCGTTCGCGGCAGCGCCCCCATTCCCTTTAGGAACTACGGCGGTTTGACTGGCGGTCGACGGATGGCGCCCAATACCGCAACTTTCCAGTGGCATTGTTGTATACGCACGTGTCGTCGCATTCATCGATTGCACAACCGACTCTGTCTTTTTAACACCCCGAAATGTTAAAGTGCGATTTACATGCAGTTGTCTCACGAAATTCTTCTTATTTGCTTTTACACCTAACAAATTCTGGGTCAAAAGGAAGCGTCTTCTCATTCGATACGAATTTCCTTCCAGTATTGCCATTGAGGTCAATTCCTCTACACGTTGGCCTGAAGTGAACTTCGTAACTTCCCGATTTCCTTTCCTGATTGATTTCTTGAATCCGCTTAATCAGCTCACAGAAGCTTTGAAACGAACAATTTTCCTCTTACTCTAAATCGGAGGGCGCTGTCTTGCAGATCTCCTTCAGTAACAGTGCAATATCTGTCTTGAGCAACTCTGAATATTTCTAATAATTCACACTTCCCCGAATTTCATTATGGTGCATATGTCTTACTGCCAGTCATACATTCTTCTCTTTATGTAGTTCAAACTCACATTTTACGAAACGGAGCTGACTTAGCACACCGCTCAATTTTAGGCGCTTTCCCCCACCTTTGTGTAACGAGGAATTTTCAGCCTATTCTTTGTGATTGCCAGCTATTACTGTGGAAATTTTCATTGGGCTACGAAGGTATTCACTTACTAGATTCTTATTGGTACAACAATTACCGTTCGAATCATAGCTCATGGAATAGTGATTGTTATTACCTATTTCTGCTATACTTCCCACAGTTCATAACGAAAGGTCAGTATAATTCGAACCAATGTCAAAGAAATTAACTAACATATAACACATGACCCATGGACCTTGCCGTTGGTGGGAAGGCTTGCGTGCCTCAGCGATACAGATGGCCATACCGTAGGTGCAACCACAAGGGAGGGGTATCTGTTGAGAGGCCAGACAAACGTGTGGCCCCTGAAGAGGGACAGCAGCCTTTTCCGTAGCTGCAGGGGCATGATTGCCTGATCTGGCCTTGTAACACTAACCAAAACGGCCTTGCTGTGCTGGTACTGCGAACGGCTGAAAGCCAGGGGAAACTACAGCCGTAATTTTTCCCGAGGGCATGCAGCCTTACTGTATGGTTAAATGACGATGGCGTCCTCTTTGGTAAAATATTCTGGAGGTAAAATAGTCCCCCATTCGGGTCTCCGGTAGGGGACTACTCAGGAGGACTTCGTTATCAGGAGAAACAAAACTGGAATTCTACGGATCGGAGCATGGAATATAGGATCCCTTAATCACGCAGGTAGGTTATAAAACTTAAAAAATGAAATGTATAGGTTAAAGTTAGACATAATGGGAATTAGTGAAGTTCGGTAGTTCGGTGGTAAGAGGAACAAGACTTCTGGTCAGTTGAATACAGGGTTATAAATACAAAATGAAATAGGGATAATGCAGGAGTGGGTATTAGGAATGCGGGTAAGCTAGTACAAACAGCTAGTACAAACAGCATTCGTATGTATTGTGGCCAACATACATACAAAACCCACGCCTCCCACAGTAGTACAAGTTTATACGCCAACTAGCTCCACAGACCACGAAGAGATTGATGAACTATATGATGAGGTAAAAGAAGTTGTTCAGATAGTAAAGGGAGATAAAAATTTAATAGTCATGGGTGACTGGAATTCGATAGTAGGAAAAGGAAGAGAAGGAAACGTAGTAGGTGAATATGGAGTACGGGTAAGCAAAGAAAGAGAAAGCTGTCTGGTAGGATGTGACACAGAGCGTAACTTAATCATAGGTAACACCTGGTTCAAGAATCGTGAAAGAACGTTGTATACATGGAAGAGGCCTGGAGGTACTGGAAGGTTTCGGATAGATTATACAGGGTGTTACAAAAAGGTACGGCCAAACTTTCAGGAAACATTCCTCACACACAAAGAAAGAAAATATGTTATGTAGACATGTGTCCGGAAACGCTTACTTTCCATGTTAGAGCTCTAACATGGAAATTAAGCGTTTCTGGACACATGTCCACATAACGTCTTTTCTTTATTTGTGTGTGAGGAATGTTTCCTGAAAGTTTGGCCGCACATTTTTGTAACACCCTGTATAATGGTAAGACAGAGATTAAGGTACAAGGTTTTAAGTGGTAAGACATTTCCAGGGGCAGATGTGGACTCTGACCACAATCTATTGCTTATGAACTGTAGCTTAAAACTGAAGAAACTGCAAAAAAAATGGCTCTGAGCACTATGGGACTTAACATCTATGGTCATCAGTCCCCTAGAACTTAGAACTACTTAAACCTAACTAACCTAAGGACATCACACAACACCCAGCCATCACGAGGCAGAGAAAATCCCTGACCCCGCCGGGAATCGAACCCGGGAACCCGGGCGTGGGAAGCGAGAAACTGCAAAAAGGTGGGAATTTAAGAAGATGGGACATGGATAAGCTGATAGAACCAGAGGTTGTAGAGAGTTTCAGGGAGAGCATTAGGGAACGATTCATAAGAATGGGGGAAAGAAATACAGTAGAAGAAGAATGGGCAGCTTTGAGAGACGAAATAGTGAAGGCAGCAGAGGATCAAGTAGGGAAAAACACGAGGGCTATTAGAAATCTTTGGGTAACAACACATATATATTGAATTTAATGGATGAAAGGATAAATGATAAAATTGCAATAAATGAAGCAGGCAAAAAAAAATACAAACGTCTCAAAAATGAGATCGGCAGGAAGTGCAAAATGGCTAAGCAGGGTTGGCTAGAAGACAAATGTAACAATGTAGAGGCTTACATCACTAGAGGTAAGATGGATACTGCCTACAGGAAAATTAAGGAGACCTTTGGAGAAAAAGAACCATTTGTATGAATATCAAGAGCTCAGATGCGGAAAGCATAAAGCTGGAAGGAGTATATAGAGGGTCTATACAAGGGCTATGTACTTGAGGACAATATTATAAAAATGGCAGAGAATGTAGATGCAGATGAAATGGGAGATATAATACTGCGTGACGAGTTTGACGGAGCACTGAAAGACCTGAGTCGAAACAAGGCCCCGGGAGTAGACAACATTCCATTAGAACTACTGACAGCCTTGGGAGAGCCAGGCCTAACAAAACTCTATTGAGCAAGATGTATGAGACAGGCGAAATACCCTCAGACTTCAAGAACAATATATCACCGAGCGAGGTGGCTCTGTGGTTAGCACACTGGACTCGCATTCTGGAGGACGACGGTTCAATCCCGCGTCTGGTCATACTGATTTAGGTGTTCCGTGATTTCCTTAAATCACTCCAGGAAAATGCCGAGATGGCTTCTTTGAAAGGGAACGGCCGACTTCCTTCCCTAATCCGATGAGAGCGATGACCTCGCTGTTTGGTCTCTCCCCCCAAACAACCCAACCTCAACCCAAGAATATATCAATTCCAATCCGAAAGAAAGCAGGTGTTGACAGATTTGAACATTACTGAACTATCAGTATAATAAGTCACGACTTCAACATACAAACACGAATTGTTTACAGACGAATGGAGAAACAAGTAAAAGCCGACCTAGGGGAAGATCAGCTGATTCTTTAGAAATGTTAGAACACGTGAGGCAATACTGACCCTACGACTTATCACAGATTAAGAAAAGGGAAACCTACGCTTCTAGAATGTGTAGACTTAGAGAAAGCTTTTGACAATTTTCACTGGCATACTCTCTTTCAAATTCTGAAGGTGGCAGGGGTAAAATACAGGGAGCGAAAGGCTATTTACAATTTTTACAGAAACCAGATGGCAGTTATAAGAGTCGAGCAGCATGAAAGGGAAGCAGTGGTTGGGAAGGGAGTAAGACAGGATTGTAGCCAATCCCCGATGTTATTCAATCTGTATATTGAGCAAACAGTAAATAAAACAAAACAAAAATTCGGAGTAGGAATTAAAATCCAGGAAGAAGAAACAAAAACTTTGAGGTTCACCGATGACATTATAATTCTGCCAGAGACAGCAAAGGGCCTAAAAGAGCAGTTGAACGGAATGGACAGTGTTTTGGTAGGAGCCGCGCGGGATTAGCCGAGCGGTCTGGACGCTGTACTCATGGACTCTGCGGCTGGTTCCCGGCGGAGGTTCGAGTCCTCCCTTGGGCATGGATGTGTGTGTTTGTCCTTAGGATAATTTAGGTTAAGTAGTGTGTAAGCTTAGGGACTGATGACCTTAGCAGTTAAGTCCCATAAGATTTCGCACACAAATTAATCTTGATAGGAGGATATAAGTTGAACATCAGCAACAGCAAAACGAGGATAATGGAATGTAGTCGAATGACATCGAGTGATTCTGAGGGAAAAAGGTTACGAAATGAGACACTTAGGGTAGTAAATGAGTTTTGCTATTTGAGGAGCAAAATAACTGATGATGGTCGAAGTAGAGAGGATATAAAATGTAGACTGGCAATGGATAGTAAAGCGTTTCTGAAGAAGAGAAATTTATTAACATCGAGTATAGTTTCAAGTGTCAGGAAGTCATTTCTGAAAGTATTTGTATTTAGTGTAGTAATGTATGGAAGTGAAACGTGAACGATAAATACACTCCTGGAAATTGAAATAAGAACACCGTGAATTCATTGTCCCAGGAAGGGGAAACTTTATTGACACATTCCTGGGGTCAGATACATCACATGATCACACTGACAGAACCACAGGCACATAGACACAGGCAACAGAGCATGCACAATGTCGGCACTAGTACAGTGTATATCCACCTTTCGCAGCAATGCAGGCTGCTATTCTCCCATGGAGACGATCGTAGAGATGCTGGATGTAGTCCTGTGGAACGGCTTGCCATGCCATTTCCACCTGGCGCCTCAGTTGGACCAGCGTTCGTGCTGGACGTCCAGACCGCGTGAGACGACGCTTCATCCAGTCCCAAACATGCTCAATGGGGGACAGATCCGGAGATCTTGCTGGCCAGGGTAGTTGACTTACACATTCTAGAGCACGTTGGGTGGCACGGGATACATGCGGACATGCATTGTCCTGTTGGAACAGCAAGTTCCCTTGCCGGTCTAGGAATGGTAGAACGATGGGTTCGATGACGGTTTGACTGTACCGTGCACTATTCAATGTCCCCTCGACGATCACCAGTGGTGTACGGCCAGTGTAGGAGATCGCTCCCCACACCATGATGCCGGGTGTTGGCCCTGTGTGCCTCGGTCGTATGCAGTCCTGATTGTGGCGCTCACCTGCACGGCGCCAAACACGCATACGACCATCATTGGCACCAAGGCAGAAGCGACTCTCATCGCTGAAGACGACACGTCTCCATTCGTCCCTCCATTCACGCCTGTCGCGACACCACTGGAGGCGGGCTGCACGATGTTGGGGTGTGAGCGGAAGACGGCCTAACGGTGTGCGGGACCGTAGCCCAGCTTCATGGAGACGGTTGCGAATGGTCCTCGCCGATACCCCAGGAGCAACAGTGTCCCTAATTTGCTGGGAAGTGGCGGTGCGGTTCCCTATGGCACTGCGTAGGATCCTACGGTCTTGGCGTGCATCCGTGCATCGCTGCGGTCCGGTCCCAGGTCGACGGGCACGTGCACCTTCCGCCGACCACTGGCGACAACATCGATGTACTGTGGAGACCTCACGCCCCACGTGTTGAGCAATTCGGCGGTACGTCCACCCGGCCTCCCGCATGCCCACTATACGCCCTCGCTCAAAGTCCGTCAACTGCACATACGGTTCACGTCCACGCTGTCGCGGCATGCTACCAGTGTTAAAGACTGCGATGGAGCTCCGTATGCCACGGCAAACTGGCTGACACTGACGGCGGCGGTGCACAAATGCTGCGCAGCTAGCGCCATTCGACGGCCAAAACCGCGGTTCCTGGTGTGTCCGCTGTGCCGTGCGTGTGATCATTGCTTGTACATCCCTCTCGCAGTGTCCGGAGCAAGTATGGTGGGTCTGACACACCGGTGTCAATGTGTTCTTTTTTCCATTTCCAGGAGTGTAGTTTAGAAGTGAAATTTGTGGGACAACTTGACGAGAAGAAGGGATCGGTTGGTAGGACATAATCTGAGGCATCAAGGGATCACCAGTTTAGTACTGGAGGGCAGCGTGGAGGGTAAAAATGGTAGAGGGAGACCAAGCGATGAATACACTAAGCAGATTCAGAAGGATGTGGGTTGCAGTAGAATAGCATGGAGAGCTGCATCAAACCAGTCTCTGGACTGAAGACCACAGCACATATTTAGGTCTTCAGGACAAGTAGGCGATACGGATTGCGTACCACGTTCTACACATTTCATATTTGGAAGACTGGGTACGTTAACTGAATTTCGCATTGATACGAAATACTGGAAACCGTGCAGATGGATGTTATTAGCAAGCGTATACTGCATGAAGAAAATACAGTCAGTATTAATTACGCCTTACCTGCATTTTTAAAACTTACTTCAATTCGCTTTACAAGTAATATCGCGTTGTGTAGTGTTAAATGTTTACTGGTGCGTCGTCAATCAAGTATACGCACCTGTCGTGTTGCGCATGGGCATTACGCCACAGCTCAGCAGAAAAGTACATTTCTCCAGCTGTGTGGCAGGCTACGAATTTGGCAGCATTCAATAATTTTTAAAAACATTCTTACAGTGAGTCTTAGCAGCTCAAATGTTGGCAGTATATTTATTCAGCTGCATTCTTCCAGTACAAAGTACTTTAGGGCATGTTTCAGCATGTTGGACTGGACGATTCCCCTGTGAACTCTGCGGAACATTGTTGTTCCGAGGGAAATGAGTAAGTGCTTCGTGAGACACTGATAATAATATGCAAGTTTTTTCGACATTTTTAGGGTTCCGTGGGCAAATATTAACTAATCTCGTATAGGATCGGTTTCATGCCCGGTTGTCTGTCTGTCTTTCTCTCCCACCGTTAAAAAGCCTTTTTGCCGGGAACGAGCACATGTATTAAGGTCAAATTCATGTAGCTTACTAGGGTGTACAGTTCCTGGGCTATGTAGACAATTTAAGCTTTTAAATCAATGCAGTCAAATGATATGGTTGTTACATATGTTTTGATACTCGCAAACTCACCACAAAAATAACCACACGGTGAATCCAGTTGACTTAGAATCATGAAATTCGGCAAGAAGCACGCTTTCAGAAGGAAGGTAAATGGAAAAGCCCGAATACTCCCACACTATAATTACACTACTGGCCATTAAAATTGCTACACCAACAATAAATGCAGATGATAAACGGCTATTCATTGGACAAATATATTATACTAGAACTGACATGAGATTACATTTTCACGAAATTTGGGTGCATAGATCCTGAGAAATCAGTACCCCGAACAACCACCTCTGGCCGTAATAACGGCGTTGATACGCCTGGGCATTGAGTCAAGCAGAGCTTGGATGGCGTGTACAGGTACAGCTGCCCATGCAGCTTCAACACAATTCCACAGGTCACCAAGAGTAGTGACAGGCGTATTGTGACGAGCCAGTTGCTCGGCCACCATTAACCAGACGTTTCCAGTTGGTGAGAGCTCTGGAGAATTTGCTGGTCAGGGAAGTAGTCGAACATTTTCTGTATCCAGAAAGGCCCGCACAGGACATGCAACATGCGGTCGTGCATTATCCCTCTGAAATGTAGGGTTTCGCAGGGATCGAATGAAGGGTAGAGCCACGGGTCGTAACAAATCTTAAATGTAACGTCCAGTGTTCAAAGTTTTGTCAATGCGGACAAAAGGTGACCGAGACGTGTAACCAATGGCACCCCATACCATCACGTCCGGTGATATGCTAGTATGGCGATGACGAATACACGCTTCCAATGTGCGTTCACCGCGATGTCGCCAAACACGGATGCGACATCATGATGCTGTAAACAGAACCTGGATTCATCCGAAAAGATGACGTTTTGGCATTCGTGCACTCAGGTTCGTCGTTGAGTACACGATCGCAGGAGATCCTCTCTGTGATGCAGCGTCAAGGCTAACCGCAGCCACGGTCTCCGAGCTGATAGTCCATGCTGCTGCAAACGTCGTCGAACTGCTCGTGCAGATGGTTGTTGTCTGGCTTACGTCCCCATCTGTTGACTCAGGGATCGAGATGTGGCTGCTCGATCCGTTACAGCCATGCGGATAAGATGAATGTCATCTCGACTGCTAGTGATACGAGGCCGTTGCGATCCAACACGGCGTTCCGTATTACCCTCGTGAACCCACCGATTCCATATTCTGCTAACAGTCATTGGATCTCGACCAACGCGAGCAGCAATGTCGCGATACGATAAACCGCAATCGCGATAGGCTACAATCTGACCTTTATCAAAGTCGGAAACGTGACGGTACGCATTTCTCCTCCTTACACGAGGCACCACAACAACGTTTCACCAGGCAACGCCGGTCAACTGCTTTTTGTGTATGAGAAATCGGTTATAAACGTCCCTTATGTGAGCACGTTGTAGGTGTCGCCACCGGCGCCAACCTTCTGTGAATGCTCTGAAAAGCTAATTATTTGCATATCACAGCATCTTCTTGCAGTCGGCTAAATTTCGCGTCTGTAGCACGTCATCTTCGTCGTGTAGCAATTTTAATGACCAGTAGTGTATATGACGTGTTTTTTAGATTAGAATTTACACTGTTTTGATCATCCGTCAAAAGCGTAACAGAAAAGTAACACTACTCGCAAACATAAAATGAAAGTTGAAGTCATGTTTCTCTAAGTAAATAAAATAAGTTTTATCAAATCTTCTCTCTTTGCGTACAAGATGATTATAATAAAACTTTCGCTAGTTGGAAGGTTCCCCGTGAATAACGAGTGATTGTAGGACAATGAGACTATGTGACAACGTTTGTAAGCACATAACGAATAAAAACGTTTTAATTTCCAAATGACAGGAAAACATTTGTTAATTTCATACCATTACAGGTTACATACGTTGCTTAACTTGACGACCATTTATATTCACGACAGCCTGGAACTGCATTTGATGTACCGTACCACCATTGTTCGCAGCTGCTTTCGAACGGTGGACAATGGAATTTTCAACTGTCGTGACACAGCTCTTGTTCTCGTTCAAGATCGCACACTGCTCCCAACGCTCTGAGCTACGGCTACAGAAACTTCTACAGCAATTTGGAGCGCAGTTTCCCATCGCCCTGTCCTAGGGGCAATTCACAAATCGCCAGTTTATTTGAACTTGCAAATCTTGTTCTGCAGCCCAGGTGCGGAAAGACGACCTCTCCGTATTCTTTTGATGCGTCGATACTCTCGAAGAGCAATTGCACTGTTGCTTTTGCTTTGACCACACAGCTTTACAAGTAAGGCCCTGCAGACCCATGTTGACTGCCAGCTTCTGTAACACTGATTCTTGTGTGCCAGCCCGAATTGCCGTAGCAGTGACAGCGCGTAATTGCAAGTTCTGACATCAACACTACTAACAGAAATACTCAAGCGCGCAGTATGGACATCGTTCCTATAAAGTTGGGTGATGATCATGAGGTCCCATACTCCGACGAGCGTAGGGGACGATGCGGGAGACACGCACCGCCGACTAGGCAAGGTCCTAACGCAGGTGGTTTGCCATTGCCTTCCTCAGACCGTAACGGGGATGAATGATGTTGATGATGAAGACGACACAACAACACCCAGTTGGGTACTCAGCGGTAAATAGTTTTCCACCTACAGTGGCTCAAAAAACAAAAATTTTATTACAACCACCACGTATATTTAACTTAAATGAAAACCAGACAGATACCAACAACGTGGTATCTGTCAACTCAGTTGTAGAGATTGTGAGAAGATGAACGGGTCCTGTAGCCACCTTTCATTAATCCGGTAGCCCTTTCTCTTTCTTTTCTTTGTTTCTTTTTTTTTCATAACTCTCATAGTGGTGTGATAGAATGAATGTGATTGTGTACCGCGTTGCTAGACGGTGGCGTAGACTGATGCAGAAAGTCTGCGATAGTCATACAGATTCAGCAGCAGTTGTACAGAATAGCCAACTCTCGTAGTGGTCAAGTAGGCAAAGATATTTGCGCTACTTGTGAGAAATCCGCCTACGTTAGATTGATGGCGGAAATGGCATCTTTGGGTTTCTCCGGGCCACGCGGAGCGTGGAAGAGGCTGGAGAAGAAAAAGGGAGGCAGTCTGCCGCCGGTACGGGAAGCGTCCACAGCTGTGCTCCAGTCGAAGAAGAATGAGTTAGACTGACCGCGTGGCGCGTTGTTAGTTGGCGAGAGGAGAGCTGTTAGCTTTTGGTCTCGCTTATCGGCTCTGAATTATTGCTTTGGCTTGTCGCAGCAAGGAATGCAAAACTTTGGCAGATTTTTCTTTTAGTAAATTTCTATAGCAGACTTGGATCCGCCGGAAGAGCACCACACAAAGGTGTCGATAAGAAGTGAGCACTCGCTTCTGTATGAATGTCTGTTTGCCTTCAGCTGTGCCTGTATAAGCTTTTATTTTTCTAAATATCAATAGCTTTGCCTTCTCGTAAATTTTCCTTGCTTTATGTATCTTTCGTCTGTGGGGAGCCAACCACGTGGTTTAACATCAGAGTTTCTTGGGCTACCGTCATCACTAACTGTCCGGACTCACGTTTATTTTAAAGAATGTTAACTGTTCATGATTGTGTGATGTGTTATTGTTGCAACTTGGCCACGATACCTAGAAATTGCGTCTCCACAAACCACGTGGCCACGCGGGTGTACTGCGATACGTGTACCGTTTCACGTGTTATTGCGATCAGTTATTAGGCAACAGCAGTTGTATGAATGATTCACACCAATGATTTTAGGTGTAGATTATAACGGTGAATGTATCGATGCTTTTCTTTAACGTTTTAGGAATTAATGTTATCAGGAATTGTATACATGCCTCACATCCATATCTTAGGAATAAATGATTTTATCGACAATTTTCTCTTGTATTCCGAGGTTACGTTTTTGCACCTAAGCCACTCACCTCATAGCTTTCCCGTTAGCACATCCAACGCGTTTCCTTACGCACAGGGCCAGTGATTAGTTTCCACTTTTATTTTAAAACAAATGCTTTAGATTAAGTCTTATTTTCAGGTGCGTTGCTGGGAGCTGATCTTATGCACAGTGTTCATGCATTTTCTGTTATATTCTAAATGTTTGATTCTCGTGAACAGTGCACGTGCAATACTATTAATTACATGGCATCCGCTATAAGCGATATCACAACGTATGCATTTTTATGAGTTTTTGGTCTGTGATCAAATTAATTTATTTTCCACCTCGTTCAAACCTTTTATTAGTTGTATGGTTAGAGTCGGTGGCGGTCCTAAACTTAACGTAATAGCCCATAGAAACAGGTTAGTTACAAAGATATACATTGGAATGACTGGCAGGACATTCGACACACGGTATAAAGAACACATAAGAGCATTTAAATACGGTACAAATCACTCAACATTTCCAGATCATCTAAAACAAGAACACCATAGACCAAGCCATATTGAAAATGATATAAATGTCAGAAAAATCAGTAAAAACAGGCACCTCATCCCTTTCCAACAGAAACATAATTTAATAGTAGGATGTGAGGTCCGCCAGTTATGCAAATCACCGTTTTTTCCAAGTACCCATTATAGGACAGATACACATACAATAATCTAATTTTGAAAATATGTTGTAGGTAAAGACAAAGTAATGGAAGGGTTATGTTGGCAATACTACAAAACACAAACCACAACACATACTTGAAGTACAAAAACAAACAGAATACAGTGGTCCGTATAAAGGTGTGTTGTGAAAAACATAAGAAATGCACAGTGCTGCAGAACATCTAAAAAGTATACGAAAATTATCAGTGTCTAACGCAGAAAACCAACGATCTGCCAGCAGACGGCATTTCCCGATGTAAGCGAGAACTCGCCGAAAATCACCTACGTAAAAATCAATTTATACTTAACGAACTGTTTTTCGATCTAAAAGCAAATCAAAATGTTAATAACTTAATTACATACCACTGATGATGCTTTACCTCAATTAAGCGAAACGCGACTGGTGAAAGAAAATCACACATTTTTGTAGTTGCAACGACAGATCAAAAATACCATCAAGAAAATAAAGTCCCCTACTCGCTTCTTTTTTTTCCCTCCAGGCTAGTCTCATGAACTACTGCAGAGATTTTAATATGGCACTGGAATTCCCGGGACCAATATCTTGCCGGTATCGATATGTATGAGGCAAAAACCGTCAGAATTGTAGATTCCCAGGATGGATAAAGCACCAAAGAAACTGCTAAAGGCATGCGTATTCAAATACAGAGATATGTAAACAGGCAGAATACGGCGCTGCGGTCGGCAACGCCTATATAAGACAAAAAGTGTCTGGCGCAGTTGTTAGATCGGTTACTGCTGCTACAATGGCAGGTTATCAAGATTCAAGTGAGTTTGAAAGTGGTGTTACAGTCGGCGCACGAGCAATGGGACACAGCATCCACGAGGTAGAGATGAAGTGGGGATTTGCCCGTACGACCAATTCACGAGTGTACCGTTAATATCAGGAATAAGGTAAAACATCAAATCTCCATCATCGCTGCAGCCGGAAAAAGATCGTGCAAGAACAGGACAGAAGTGCATGCCTTCGGCAGATTGCAACTTCTGCGTGCACGCGGGGGTCCTACACGATATTTGGCAGGTGCACCAGTGTTTTTGGCTCTTCAGTGTATATACGTAATTAAATTTGTGCGGCACCACCGGTGTGCTAGAGCTTCTCGCACTTAGTCACTTTTGTCATATCTTTAAGGTTTAATTATGAATTGAGTGTGGTTTATTTCGATGTAAAATTGAACTAATCACCGCAAAAATAATGTTTTTTTCAACTTTTAAAAATTTTATTAATTTTCTTAACCTTTAAAATAAACGAGGTTTTCCACCACAGCGCCAAGGGGGGGGGGGGGGGGAGATGGGAGAGGACTAACCATTTTTTCTACCTTGAGATTAGGAAAAGAAACTTCACAGACAGAGCTGATCTATAACGCACCGATGCATCTCCCAATGATGTTCTCTGTCTCACGCTGCGTTGTAGCCGAGCAGCTAACAGGGTTTTAAGTGCCACCCCCGTCATCAAGTCGGTAACGTTCATAAAAATGAACAAAGATAGGGAAACGTGCGAGCTCTCAGTGTTCCGGACAAACATAATTATGTGCATAGATAGTACACCCACACCGGGAACATAGAATTCCGACGTTTTTCCCTGTTATTGATACCGATGCTGCCAAGATATCTGTCACGGGTATTCAGAGACTTTCGCTGTGTTTTAACGATTTTCTGAGATTTTCCTTTACTTGCACTGCGAAACCCAGATTCTTGACAAATTTTGTGATTTTAAACCAGCGGGAAGTACGCTATAGGTTTCCATGTGTAACTTTGCGAGTAACAAAATATGTGGCATCAAAGGCTGTATCTTTTTATTCAGTTAACGTAGAAGTCTACATTTTTCACACCACCAAATGACACCGTGATACATCCACCTGTTTCTGAGAAAAAGGGGTCTTAATAGGCTAACACAGAGACAGACGGTTAGCAAATGTAACATAATTGGAAATGAGCATTCTTCGAGTTTTTTATGCTGTGAACCTTGCCTCTTCTTGATTTTCATGACAATAGGTCAACAGGAAGCAGCCCGTAGTTTTTGAGTTTGCCAGTATCCAATTGCGTGACATGAATAACCGTACTTTCTAATATCTTTAGCACCATGAATAAATACATCTTTGACCACACCATGTACAAAAACATCTGTGAACATGCGTATGCAATGTGCCTCTCGGATGAACTGACATGAACGAAAACGATGGAGAACAGAATGTATGCTAGCGCTAAAACGTTAAAAACGCTTTTCCTGGATTGTGTGGTAAGTTTATACTGTTCATCTTTCCCACTATTTCTCACATTTTTCCCGCGTTTGACTTACGAAAGTCATATCTTAACATCAAACCTTTTCGTGATAGAGGAATATGCATTTCACCTCATTCAAGAGAAAAAGTAACGCATGTTGTTGTTGTTCTTGTTGTGGTCTTCAGTCCAGAGACTGGTCTGATGCAGCTCTCCATGCTACTCTATCCTGTGCAAGCTTCTTCGTCTCCCAGTACCTACTGCAGCCTACATCCTTCTGAATCTGTTTAGTGTATTCATCTCTTGGTCTCCTTCTACGATTTTTACCCTCTACACTGCCCTCCAATACTAAATTGGTGATCCCTTGATGCCTTAAAATATGCCCTATCAAACGATCCCTTCTTCTAGTCAAGTTGTGCCACAAATTTGTCTTTTCTCCGATTCTATTCAATACCTCCTCATTAGTTATGTGATCTACCTATCTAATCTTCAGCATTTTTCTGTAGCAAAACATTTGTAAGGCTTCTATTCTATTCTTGTCTAAACTATTTATCATCCACGTTCCACTTCCATACATGGCTACACTCCATACAAATACTTTCAGAAACGACTTCCTGATACTTAAATCTATGCTCGATGTTAACAAATTTTTCTTCTTCAGAAACGCTTTCCTTGCCATTGCCAGTCTACATTTTATATTCTGCTTCGACCATCATCAGTTATTTTGCTCCCCAAATAGCAAAACTTATTTACTACTTTAAGCGTCTCATTTCCTAATTTAATTCCAGCAGCATCACCCGATTTAATTCGACTACATTCGATTATCCTTGTTTTGCTTTGATTGATGTTCATCTTATATCCTTCTTTTAAGACACAGTCCATTCCGTTCTGCTGCTGTTGCTGGTCCTTTGCTGTCTCTGACAGAATTACAATGTCATCGGCGAACCTCAAAGTCTTTATTTCTTCTCCATAGATTTTAATTCGTACTCCGAATTTTTCTGTTGTTTCCTTCACTGCTTGCTCAATATACAGATTGAGTAACATTGGGGAGAGACTACAACCCTGTCTCACTCCCTTCCCAACCACTGCTTCCCTTTAATGTCCCCCAACTCTTATAACTGCCATATGGTTTCTGTACAAATTGTAAATAGCCTTTCGCTCCCTGTATCTTACCCCTGCCACCTTTAGAATTTGAAAGAGAGTATTCCAGTCAACATTGTCAAAAGCTTTCTCTACGTCTACAAATGCTACAAACGTAGGTTTGCCTTTCCTTAATCTATTTTCTAGGATAAGTCGTAGGGTCAGTATTGCTTAACGTGTTCCAACATTTCTACGGAATCCAAACTGATCTTCCCCGAGGTGGGCTTCTACCAGTTTTCCCATTCGCCTGTAAAGAATTCGTGTTAGTATTTTGCAGCCGTGGCTTATTAAACTGATAGTTCGGTAATTTTCACATCTGTCAACCCCTGCTTTGTTTGGGATTGGAATTATTATATTCTTTTTGAAGTCTGAGGGCATTTCGCCTGTCTCATACATCTTGCTCACCAGATGGTAGAGTTTTGTCAGGCCTGGTTCTCCCAAGGCTATCAGTAATTCTAATGGAATGCTGTTTAGTACCGCGGACTTGTTTCGACGTAAGTCTTTCAGTGCCCTGTCAAACTCTTCACGCGGTATCATGTGTTAAGACAAATTACACCTGATGATAGACAGGGTCCGAAACGCATGGTGTACTTAATAAGACAGGAAAAGTTGTGACTGAAGGCCTTTTTTTAATTCATACCTCCAGTTAAAAGAAAACAGTCACGTTTGAAGCTGCGAGATATGGGTAAAAGTTTTAAAAAAAAGAGAATTAATAATAATAAATGGCCTTATATTTTGATTGCATTTAGAATCTTAAATTTTCTACACCACCAAGGAAGCGTAGATATCGGCGTGGAATGTATAATACAGCTTGATTCGTCTGTCTGTTCGCGAAAGAACGGGTTCTTAACAGTTTGATAATCCTATGAGTACCGTTTTCACCGACTAAGGTACAGAATCGCAACAAAGCAAACCAAGATTACACCAAAGCCGCGTCAATTGTGCGAAATAAATTGAAAGTAAAAAAAATATATATTTAAGAAATGTAGTAGTTGTATTTTTCCATTTCTTTTGTACAAAACTGGCCTGCGTGTCTTGTGATGCTCGGTCTCCCTTCGTCTCTAACCGCTACCTGCCTGCGTGGCTCGCCTTAAAAGCGCTTATCGTCTTGAAGCGCCGTTAGGCCGCTGGTGACGTAGGCCGGGCTATTGTGTTACTAAAAGCACCTTGCGCGTCGTCTCTCGCTCGTCGTAACGGGCTATGGAAGCCTCTCCTCACAATACACGTCGCCGAGAAAGAAAGTGGAAAAAAAAGTCTCTTAAGCAAAGCATCCCTGATTGCCGAAAAGAGGCAACAGGCTACGTCGATACTTGACAAAGAAATGCTATCAGATCGTCTTCTTCTGCTAGAACGGAAGGGGATATTCACAAGAGTAATGGTGGTTTTTTAACAGAGCTATGCCTCGTAAGTGAGACGGGGAGAAAAGGAACCTGAAAGGCGAATTTCGTACAGAAAGAGGTGGCAACTGAACAGAAACTAGGAACAACGTTTGGAGATTGCATCCACACTGTGCAAGTACATTTATCAAACCGTACGCTCATTACAGACACTGTACGTCACAAGCGGACTCTAATCAGATTGCATGCTTATGGAATACCGTTTCAGATATGCGGGTGGATTCGCGATTTTCTGTCAGGAACGTCATAATTATTAATACTTGCCGCAAAGTCATGGAGTGAAACATAAGTGATTTCTGACGTTTTTGTAGTAATGTTATAGCCCTCTGCTGCTCCTTATCTATGTAAACAAAAAATGGTTCAAATGGCTCTGAGCACTATGGGACTCAACGTCTGAGGTCATCAGTCCCCTAGCACTTAGAACTACTTCAACCTAACTAAGGACATCACACACATCCATGCCCGTGGCAGGATTCGAACCTGCGACCGTAGCAGTCGCGTGGTTCCAGACTGTAGCGCCTACAACCGCTCGGCCACCCCGCCCGGCATCTATATAAACAGGCGAAGTACTGATGCTATACTGTGTTGGCACCGACCCTCTGTTCATGTCGTATAAATGGAGAGACGTCTACGGACGTTAAAGTAACATCTGGCGAGCCATGGGGGACTGTTATGGGAAGATTGCTTTTCACAATATACTGCATATAAATGACCTAGTAGATAGTGTCGGAAGTTCCATGCGGATTTTCGCGGATCTTGCTGTAGTATACAGAGAAGTGGCAGCATTAGAAAATAGCAGCGAAATGCAGGAAGATCTGCAGCGTATGGGCACTTGGTGCAGGGAGTGGCAACTGACTCTTAACATAGACTAATATAATATATTGCGAATACGTAGAAAGAAGGATCCTTTATTGTATGATTATATGATAGCGGAACAAACACTGGTAGCAGTTACTTCTGTAAAATATCTGGGAGTATGCGTACGGAACGATTTAAAGTGGAATGATCATATAAAATTAATTGTTGGTAAGGCGGGTGCCAGGTTGAGATTCATTGGGAGAGTCCTTTGAAAAAGTGGTCCATCAACGAAGGAGATGACTTACAAAAAAAACGTTCGATCTATACTTGCTCATCAGTGTGGGATCCGTACCAGGACGGGTTGACAGAGGAGATAGAGAAGACCCAAAGAAGAGCGGCACGTTTCGTCACAGGGTTATTTGGTAAGCGAGGTAGCGTTACGGAGATGTTAAGCAAACTCGTGTCGCAGACTCTGCATCGCGGTGAAGCTTGCTGTCCAGGTTTCGAGAAGGTGCGTTTCTGGATGAGGTATCGAATATATTGCTTCCCCCTACTTATAACTCCCGAGGAGATCACGAATGTAAAATTAGAGAGATTCGAGCGCTCACGGAGGCTTTCTGGCAGTCGTTTCCCGCGAACCATACGCGACTGGAACAGGAAAGGGAGGTAATGGCAATGGCACGTAAAGTGCCCTTCGCCACACTCCGTTGGGTGGCTTGCGGAGTATAAATGTAGATGTAGATGTAGAGATATTTTTTAACTACTGACGACGCCTTTGACACGATTATCTTATGTCTCTCCATTGCAGGATGTGACTTTAGTGTATTTTACTTATGATGAAGGTTATATTTATATATACCGAAACCCTGGTCAAGGATTTTAATAAATCTTTATCCTGCAACTGTTTGGCTGCTATCATTTACTGTGAACTATATAAATGAGTTAAGAGACACTCAGAGCAGCTTTATTATGTAGTTAACGGATGATGCTGTCATTTGCCATCTGGTTAAGTCATCAGAAGATGAGACGCACTAGCGAAACGATTTAGAAAATATATCTGTATGATGTGAAAATTGACAATTGACCCCAAAATAACGAAAAGTGTGAGGTCATTCAAATGAGTGTACAAAAATCCGTTAAACTTCGGTGACTCGCTAAAGCAGTCAACTCTAAAGGCAACAAATTCAGATAAATACCTAGAAATTACAATTTATATTGAAAATAACATAGAAAATGTTGTAGGGAAGATGAACCAAAGACTGCGTTTTATTGGCAGAACACGTAGAAGATGCAACAGATCAACTAAAGAAACTGCCTACACTACGCTTGTCCGTCCTCTTTAGGAGTAATGCTCAGCGGTGTGGGATCCTTACCAGATAGGATTAACGGGGTACACCGATAAATTTCAAAGAGAAATAGGAGAATTCCAAGTATTTGATGAAGGATTTCTGGCGGACATCATTAAAACAAAGGCATTTCTCGTTGCGGCGGGATCTTCTCACGAAATTTCAATCCCCAACTTGCTCCTCCGAAATAATTTGTTGACATAGTAAGAAACGATCATCATAATAAAGGAATCAGATCTCGCACGGAATGATATAGGTGTTCCTTTTCCTGCGCTCTGTTCGACAGTGGAATAATAGAGAATTATTGTGAAGGTGGTTCAATGAACTCTCCCCCCGGCACGTGAGTGTGATTTGCAAAGTATCTATGTGGATGGAGAGGTAGATGTAACTTGTAAGTATCGATAGAAGACTTCCTGCTGTACTCCATGAGATGCAAGGAAAATTATTTAAATGCCAAACCAATATTGCGGCATATACCCCATCACTATTGCCATCTGATACAGAGGATTAAGAAATAAATTTTAACGTACTGAAGTCGAAAAGACCATTTCGCTACGATAGAAGTACATGGCTGCTTATGTCAGTATCAAGTGACGTGTGTGTTAAGTGTGAAATCAGTATAACTTAAAATTGATGTCAATCTGGAAAACACAGAACTCTGTGGATATACAAAATCTAATTATAATCATGGATGTATAAAAGCTAATTATAGTCATATCTATGTGATCATGGTAGCTTCCATTGCCTGTTCCAGGTCTGTGGTACATAATTTGTCGTGTGTACTTGTTGCAGCTGTCAAACACTAACCGACATTGCTTCGTGATCATTTCTTTTAGTGGTCACTCTTCTGAATCATTTGATTCGATCAGCCACGAATTCCTCTTCTGTGCCAGAATTTTCGTCTGTGTGAAAGATGTAGCACTTGCAACCTACGTCCTTAATTATTTTCTCGATGTACTCCAGTCTCTGACTTCCACTGCAGTTTTTACCTTCTGCACCTCCCTCTATTACCATGAAGTTACTCTCTCGTGTCTTAATAGGTATCCTACGATCCCATCCCATCGTCTAGTCAGTGTTCTCCATGTATACCTACCTCCCTTTCCGATTCTGCAGAGAACATCCTAATTCCTTAACTTATCCGTCCACCTAATTTGAACATTCTTTTGTAGCACCAGATCTCCAAAGGTTCGATTCTCTGCTGATCTGGTTATCACTACCATACAATGCTGCCCTACAACCGTACGCTCTCAGAAATGTGTTTCTCAAACTAAAAGCCCCACGTCTCATATTAGCTGACCTGTCCTAGACAGGTCTACACTTTTTGCCAGGGCTACTCTGCTTTATACGTCCATCTTGCTCCCTCCATTGTGGGTTGTCTTGCTGCCTAGGTAGCGTATTTCGTTTAGTTCGTCTACTTCGTGATTCCTAATTCTGATGTTAAGTTTCTTCTACTTTTCACTGCTATCGACTTTTTTCGGTTTCATCTCAATCCATGTCCTCTACCCATTAGCCTATTCAGTCCTTTCAACAGATTATGCAGTTCTTTATCGCCTACACTGGGGTCAGCAATTTCATAAGCGAATCTTCAATTGACATGTTTTCCCTTGAATGTCAATCCCAGCTATGCAATTTTACTTTCGTCGTTGCTTCTTCGATGTTTAGATCAAACTACAGGAGCAAAGACTACATCCCTGCCTTACACCCTTTTTAATCCGAGCACTTTGTTCTTTGACTTTCCGTATTATTGGTTCAAATGGCTCTGAGCACTATGGGACTTAACATCTGAGGTCATCTGTCCCCTAGAACGTAGAACTACTTAAACTTAACTAACCTAAGGACATCACACACATCCAGGCCTGAGGAAGGATTCGAACCTGCGACCGTAGCGGTCACGCTGTTCCAGACTGAAGCGCCTAGAACCGCTCGGCCACTACGGCCAGCGCCTAGATCCGCTCGGCCACTCCGGCCGGCTCCCGTATTATTGTCTCTCTCTCATCTTGAATGTGTTGTCTATTACCCGTCTTTCCCTAAGGCTACCATTTCCCAGAATTTCCCACATCTTGCACCATTTTACGCTGTGTAACGCTTTTTTCAAGCCAATAGACCCTACGAACATGTCATGATTTTTCTTTTCAGTCTTTTTTTTTTCAGGTGTGTTGCCGTTATCAACCGCAATGTCCGAAATGTCCCTATCCTAAAGAGAAAATAATCGTCATTTAATACTATTCTTTGATTACATTTTTTAGAGATATCCTCTCCTCTTCAACTGAACTGCCTACTGAGCTATTAATTATCAAACCATCTATAGCCTCTGAAGTCTTTAAGCGCATCTCTTCATTCCTTAGTACTTCCATATTCCATTTCTTTACGCACTGATTGTTGCTGACTAATCTCTCAAACTTCTGCATACACTTCATTCCTACTAAAATGTGACCCGAGTCTATATCTTCCCGTGGGTAAGACTTCCTATTCACTGTCTAATTATGGAATCTTTTCGTAACCTTGTTGTAATCTAAAACGAACATTCCCGTATCCCTAACCTTTTCCATGTAGACCTCTTCCTCTTACGATTCGTTAACGCATATTTGCTATTATTAGCTGAAATTTATTGCAGAACTCAATTAGTCTGTCTACTCTCTCGTTCCTACTACCAAGGCAATGAAAAAATGAGGGGATGATATGGCAATGTTGACCGGGAGGCCCGATTGGGGGAAGTTAGGCCGCCGAGTGCAAGTCTTATATCAGTCCACGCCACATTGGGCGACTTGCGCGCCGGTCACGAGGGTGAAATGATGATGAGGACAATAAAACACCCAGTCCACGAGCGAAGAAAATCTCCAACCCCGGTGGAAATCGAACACGGGCCCGCTGCATGCTAGGCAAGCACGTTACCACTTTTTTAAAAAACATTTATTTAAGAAACAATGTTATACATTCCAAATACATGTACTAACCATGCACACATGTTACACATGAAATGATTTAAATAAAAAACAGTTTGAACATTGCAATTATGCTGATGTTACAGAAATACAACAGATGATCGTGTTACTGACTAACTTACCAGAAAGAATTAACCTGAACACCAAGAAACGTTTTTAAAGACATTCAAACTTCTTCAAAAATGAATAAATAAAAAATCACACTTAGAATTACATGTGCCCCATTCTTTACAGAGGCATAAATAGCACTGTATATTGAGCAAGCAGTAAAGGAAACAAAAGAAAAGTTCGGAGTAGGTATTAAAATCCATGGAGAAGAAATAAAAACTTAGAGGCTCGCCGATGACATTGTAATTCTGTCAGAGACAGCAAAGGACTTGGAAGAGCAGCTGAACGGAATGGACAGTGTCTTGAAAGGAAGGTATAAGGTGAACATCAACAAAAGCAAAACGAGGATAATAGAATGTAGTCGAATTAACTCGGGTGATGCTGAGGGAATTAGATTAGGAAATGAGACAAAGTAATAAAGGAGTTTTGCTATTTGGCGAGCAAAATAACTGATGATGGTCGAAGTAGAGAGGATATAAAATGTAGACAGGCAATGGCAAGGAAAGAGTTTCTGAAGAAGAGAAATTTGTTAGCATCGAGTATTGATTAGAATTGGGGAGAAGAGGAGTTTGTGGCACAACTTGACTAGAAGAAGGGATCTGTTGGTAGCACATGTTCTGAGGCATCAAGGGATCACCAATTTAGTATTGGAGGGCAGCGTGGAGGGTAAAAATCGTACAGGGAGACCAAGAGATTAATACACTAAACAGATTCAGAAGGATGTAGGTTGCAGTAGGTACTAGGAGTTGAAGAAGCTTGCACAGGATAGAGTAGCATGGAGAGCTGCATCGAAACAGTCTCAGGACTGAAGACCACAACAACAAATAGCACTTTATGAAGGATATAAGCAAGTTTTTGGGATAATTTGTAATTTATTAATGTACACAAGGAAATCGTCTCCGTGAAAGACAGGTTAAGGGCAGCTTAAATGGTTCAAATGGCTCTGACCACTATGGGACTTAACATCTTAGGTCATCAGTCCCCTAGAACTTAGAACTGCTTAAACCTAACTAACCTAAGGACATCACACACATCCATGCTCGAGGCAGGATTCGAAACTGCGACCGCAGCAGTCCCGCAGTTCCGGACTGAAGCGCCTAGAACCGCACGGCCACCGTGGCAGGCTGTTAAGGGCAGTCAGAGTAGCTATGAACATTTCAGACAATTGTCTCGAAGTCACCAAAACTTATACAGAATATGTAAGATTTACGCATATCGCTCATTCTATTTAAGAATCATATAGACAATCTCTTAAATACTTGAGAATGGCTGAAAGAAATAACGCTGACTAGCCATCCCATTACACTTTCTGGGCTTTAATGGTATGTCAATTATCAGAAGTGATCAGTCCTATATCATAAATCTTTCACTAGAAAACTGACTTACACATCACAGTGCAAAAATGAACAGGGCAGTTTGCCAGCCATTGAACATTACATTATCAGATACAATCTTACGGTTTTAACCAATAGACGAAGACATTTCCATAAAAACTGTCAATTTTCGTATTTAAACCATAAACGAATAATGCAGCTTTAATATTTAGTGTTTTGTCATAGACACAAAATCTGTCACATAAATTAGACACATTACTTTATAAAATTTCAAAAACTACGTTCTGAAGGGGAAAAAGCACACACCAAAAATTTAAAGTAAAAATTTAAATAATATCCTTAAGGTAACTACATCAGTGTCAACACAGCCTTCATTTTTTATATTAACGAATGCCCATTCTTTCAAATATTATTTTTAACATATTACCTAACTTTTTCATGTGATTCGAATACCTTGTAATTTTGTGGTGTTCACATAGCATGTGTACCTTAAACTCTATGGTGCTGCCGGATCCTAGTTTTTTAATGACGTAATTAACAAAATTTCCCGGCAACCTGTACAAAGAGTTACTTTTCGCACCTGGGAAATAGCGTGCTTCAGGCCTGTGTATCAATGACAGCGACATATACTCAGGGGGGATGTTCTTGTAATCATTTGCTCTCGGATCCACTTCCAACTACTCACGTGACCGCTGCAAGTGTATCTATGAATTACTGTGTCAATTAGATTGCATTGTTGACATAAATTTGTTGCTCAGAGTCCGATTGCGTACAGTCTTTCATTGGTGCTAACTGTGTTGTTAACCGCCTTATACGATGACGTTTTTATATTAGACGTGAGCACATTAGAACTAATGTTTTTCCAAATCTCAGTCCAATCAATGTTTCTTTCGTTCCTGCATTATGGTTACTCATGTTAAGTGTCGTGACTGTCTGATTTCGGCACTTACATAACTCAACTAAACATAGAAAACCCTCACATGCTGCAATCGATTGTTGATATTCTGCGCGTCAATCGGGGTAAGCAGGCTTCGAGGTTTAATGATCTCGTAAAGTTGGCTGCTTATGCCTTCTCGCGCGCCTCTTATTAAATTAACTTGCCTTTCGATAAAAAGTTCAGGGGTTTTATCCGTTATATCAGTTAATCCTAATCCACCATTTTTAGGATCTAAAGTGGCTACTTTAGCAAGTACTCTGAACACCTTTCCACAGAAAGTTTGTGATTTTGGACCTAATTCTCCTCGCTATCATTCTCGCCATTGAAAACAGCTGGGCAGTATAATAAGCTTTAGCAGGGATGCATGAGCTGATATTTTTTGTTCTTTGAACTTGGTTCATATATCGAGTTAAATTCTCTAGATGACTCCTTGCACCTTACCTGTTGCAACTTTCCAATCTAAAGCCATCATTTTCATGGAGCATGCTGTCAGGGTGATCCCAAGTGTTTAATGTTGTCGGACTAATTTTGACCACTTGACGTTGATATTATCAGAACCTCTGAGATTTAGCATCTTTTTTCTTTTTTGTTTTCTTGGGCTCCAGGTGCTCTACAGTACGTATCAGTCACTGTTGCTAGAGTAGTTACCTTTTCATTATTCCTTATAATGACCCCTATATCGTCAGCATAGGCTCTTATAACTGTTTTACTTCCTGATAATGTTAAACCTTTGAATCTAACATGGACATGTCGGAGGAAAGGTTCCAGTGAAATGGCGAAGAGCGACATGGACTGAGGAACACCTCGTTTTATTTGTATCGGCCTGGATTGTTGACAATTCACCGCTATTTTTACAGTTATTCCTGTTGCTACGTTCTTTATCAACTGTATAACCCTATCGTTGAAACCTATATTTTTGAAAGTCTGTAGAAGATATTCATGATCTAATACATCGAAGGCTTCATAAAAATAAAATAAAAATAAGCGCACTTTATGCTTGTTACCGAAGTTATTGCAATGATATCCCTCAATTCTGCTAGATTTTGAAAAATGGTTCTGACATGCGCGCAGTTCTGATGTTTGCTAAAAATTTTATCCAAAAGGCATGAGATTCTCTTATTTAATATTGTAGCTGCTCGACAGAATTCGGCAGTAAAATTGGACGAAAATTATTTAAATCTTTGTTTCCATTAATTTTTGGCACAAGAACAACTTTACTCTCCTTAAACTCAGCCGGAATCATTTTACCCTGAGAAACCTCATTTAAAAAGTCCGTGATTTCGCACACACTATTGGCCAGTACCGGATGTAAAACTCTGCTGACAGACCATCCCGTCCTAGGTATTTCCTTGGTGGTGAGGCGCAGAGAGTCTCATACACGTCTTCTTCACTGTCTACCTCGAGAAAATTTTCGTTGTCATCTTCTATCAGCTGTGGGGCTAGGACGTCAAGGAATTATTCCCAGGATGCACCACTGCTTTGATTTACAGAATATAGCTTGCAATAATAGCGATAAACGTTGTCCATGATATCCTACTGGGTTCTCAGAATAGTACCGTTCCTTGTTCGAATTTCATCAATTAAATTCTTTCTTCTGTTTTTCGTGCGCTTCACTAAATGATACAGGGAAGTAGTCTTCTGACGCAGAATTTGCCTTTGATGTTATTTTCAACCCTTCCATTTGAATTCTCTTGATATTAAGTAACTTGGCTTTGACTTTTTTGATGTCTGCTATCCAAAGTGAGGAACCTGCTGAGACCTGAACATACAGATCTCTCGAAACGGAATAGTAATATTCTATAGTGCATTTCATTTCTCTTGCGTTCCGGGCACTGTGTTGAATGAAAACCTTCCTCAACTTTAGCTTCGCCATTTTAACCCACTAGTCGATAGCAGTGGCATATGTACGACGAGCATGCAGGCATATTGCCCACGCTTCTTTAACCAGGTCTTCTGAATCATGATTTACTAACAAGGAAATGTTCAAATTCCACTGACTATTGAATGGGCGAACTGGCTGTCTTGTTAGATTAATGCAAACTAAGCCACTGGAATGGTCTGAGAAGTACGTAGGAATGGTCTCTACTTTTGTCACGGAAGTTTTAAGATTTTTAGAAATATATAGTCCAGCAATTCTGCTGTGAGATGTTTTCGTGACATACGTGAACTCAAATGTAATCACATGTTAGTTCTAGTATAATACGAGTATATTTGTCCAATGAACACCTGTTTATAATCTGCATTTCTTCTTGGTGTAGAAATTTCAATGTCCAGTAGTGTATTATCAATACTTGTACCTGCGTCAGTTTTCGCCGTTAACTGTGATACACCCAGTATATTTCATGACACACTATACTGTTGTTGTTATTGCAGTCTTCAGTCCAATGACCAGTTTGATGCAGCTTATAACTTAGCCACTGTCTCCGGTAATGAATGACACGTGCACCTAAAGTTCAGTAATTTTAAGAAAAGGCATCTATTCCGAATAATGTTGTACAAATGGAAGGTGAATAAGTGTACTACTGAAACGTATTATGCCAGTGAAATGCGTTACTTTAGTAACAACGGAATCTAGAAAAATTACGTAATTGTGTTCATTTCCTTCGAGCAGTTAATGAGAAAAATTAGCAACTGAAATTACGCAAAACTGATGTCATCATAAAATGTAATATGATCGCCAGCTCGTATTTGAGCAGAAGTTATATAACTGATTATGCCGGTTAAAAATGCGAATTTACGTAATAATGCACGCGAGAGAGAGAGAGAGAGAGAGAGAGAGAGAGAGAGATCTGTTAGAAATGTGATACGTTACAAAATGATTAAAAGTAAATTTGCATTACACTGAATACTTCGTACTGATTCAGAACAAAAATTATACGTTAATTGTGACACGCAGCGCTGTACCAATTATGAACCGTTACGTCATTATAGTTTTTACTGTGTTTCGGTTTCACTGACTATTCACTTTCAACGAACAAAATTCATTGCCAATAACACAGCAAATGAACCTCACAGCAACACTGGAAGCAGACGACGCCGACACTACGAAAGCCACGAATCACACAGTATATGGGTTCTCATTAAATTTTAATCGAACACAGTATATACAGAAACTGGCGTAATAAACTAAATTCCGTCCGAACAGGTCACGACGGCCCGAAGGTACCGACCGGCCGCCGTGTCATCCTCAGCCCACAGGCGCCGCTAGACGTCGATATGGAGGGGCGTGTGGTCAAGGAAACCGATTCTCCAGGCTTATGTCAGTTTACGAGACAGAATTGGCATACTACCGTTAATAAATATAGAGTGTGATCAGAAGTCTTTAGCTAAGGCAGAATGTTCCAAAACTTATTCGTGTGAGCGTTGATGAAAGATTGTACTGGAAGACAAGAACTGATGATTTGCTGAAAGGTTTGAGTTCAGTTATTGATAATTCTTCCGGGATATATGGCCGTGGTCCATGGAGTACTGCTATTCCTAACGTTTCGTCCAACACTACGTTGGACATCCTCAGAGGTGTGGCTGGTCCTGTTGAGGCCTGCCGACTGGCACACCTCTGAGGATGTCCAACGTAGTGTTGGACGAAACGTTAGGAATAGAAGTATTCCATGGACCACGGCCATATAAGCCGGAAGAATTATTAACAACAGTACCATCCGGTCGTGAAAGCCTTCATTGTACGATGAGTTCAATTACGTACGCTATTAGTAGTAAGGCAAATTTTGGTGTTAAACATAACAGTAAATTTGCTTTGTATGCTTATTTTCAACCACTGCTTTCGTGTGGCATAATATTTTAGGCTAGTTAATAGTCAATGAAAAAGTAATCTTGTTATCGGAATAATACCCGAAGCCCACCGAAGATCATCTTGCAGACACTCATTTAAGGAAATACGTATATTCACAGTAGCTGAATATACAGGGTGTTACAAAAAGGTGCGGCCAAACTTTCAGGAAACATTCCTCTCACACAAAGAAAGAAAATATGTTATGTGGACATGTGTCCGGAAACGCTTACTTTCCATGTTAGAGCTCATTTTATTACTTCTCTTCAAATCACATTACTCATGGCATGGAAACACACAGCAACAGAACGTACCAGCGTGACTTCAGACGCTTTGTTACAGCAAATGCTGAAAATGTCCTCCGTTAGCGAGGATACATGCATCCACCCTCCGTCGAATGGAATCCCTGATGCGCTGATGCAGCCCTGGAGAATGGCGTATTGTATCACAGCGGTCCACAATACGAGCACGAAGAGGCTCTACATTTGGTACCGGGGTTGCGTAGACAACAGCTTTCAAATGTCCCCATAAATGAAAGTCAAGAGAGTTGAGGTCAGGAGAGCGTGGAGGCCATCGAATTGGTCCGCCTCTACCAATCCATCGGTCACTGAATCTGTTGTTGAGAAGCGTACGAACACTTAGACTGAAATGTGCAGGAGCTCCATCGCACATGAACCACATGTTGTGTCGTACTTGTAAAGGCACGTTCTAGCAGCACAGGTAGAGTATCCCGTGTGAAATCATGGCGGTGAATCGAGGAAGTACAGTACATACTGACGAAACTAAAATGAGCTCTAACACGGAAATTAAGCGTTTCCGGACACATGTCCCATAACATCTTTTCTTTATTTGTGTGTGAGGAATGTTTCCTGAAAGTTTGGCCGTACCTTTTTGTAACACCCTGTATATCCCAAATCAAAAGCAACTAAACTGTGCCTAGCTACAACAACAGCAGAAAGGCTGATCGTCGCTACTCTGGCTTCAGTATTTGGAATGGAACAGGGAGATTTATGCTGCCACAAAAGTCTTTTGTCACTTATCAACTAACATCAAAAGTGTGACAGATCGTTAACCAGCATTTAACAATTAATTAAGAGAGCATATAAATGACAACTCCTTCTATTCAAAAGATGAAGTTTTAGACGTAAATTAGTAATCACATAATTATTCAAATAGCAGTTCAGTTATGATATGTAAAGAAACTGTTGTTAAACTGACACATTCCACATCATTACAAACTGTCATACTCATGATCTACACAACAAGTATCCATCTAATCTAATGTAAACTACACATAAATTTATCAAGTTACATATTTCTGTTGAAATAAATTATGTACTATAATTTTATCAGATAATCTAATTTAAATCATTAATAAGTTCTCAAAAAAAAGATAGTGAAAGTAGTTAAATTTGCAAAAGTTAGTCAACATTATCAGTTAAACTGTTTAATTTCACTTTTCACTGATGTAGCAAAATTTACGATTTATTGTCTGGCTACCTCATGAATTTAAGATGCAAGAATGTTCATTCATGTGACACTGTTATTACAATAACAGAGAAGGATACTACTGTTGTAATGACAAGGGAAAATTATTGATCCACAAAATTAAAGTCAACAAAATACCTATAATGTTCAGTTCCTGAATCTAATCCACTGGCAAGTCTTTTACATTTCCGAATTTCTAATACAGCTGAGTTTCTGGAGGTGTGGCATAATGATTTGATGACGACAGTCGTTAGGCAACGTGCCTTCAATTTACGAACAGAATCAAATACATCTGGCAACCTAATACTCTTCTTTCAATAACAGTCGTGAAGTCTTCTGAGGTAGTTAGTCTCCTGTTCCCCATACTATTGCATGTTATTTTCATACTGCCTCGCTCAAAATGCTGTCAACACTAAGTTCACACAAGTTTCATGCACGTTTTTTCCATTGTTTGTGTCCAGTCTCACACACTATCAACTACTGTCTGTGCACTCTACATCTACATGGATACTCTGCAAATCACATCGCATACCAACGATGTTAATGCCATGGCGAGATTATCTATCGTTAGAGATTGTTATTACACGTAGAAAAATAGCTGGCTTTTCCATTGTTTCTTCTAGGTTCCTTTGCAACATTGTTTACATTTCAGATAATCAGTATTGACTATAAAATGATCAAGTATATAAATTTTATAATTTCAAATTACTATCAAAAACCTGAAAAGAAAAAAATGTGAAAGTGTGATGTACTTTGATACGGTGTTAGAAGTTCTACACTCTAGTTTATGCTATGCACGTCTGTTCATATTCAGTAACTACGGAAATCTATATTGTTTTGAAAGTGCTCTACCTTATTCGTCCGTGGGTTACCTCCACAATTTTGTACCACCATTGCTTCCTCAGTTTCTATCCAACTATTTCTTGACGTCTCGGGATGTATTCTGACAACCAATCCGCTCTTGTAGTCAAGTCCTACCATAAATTTCTTTTCTCCCCTGTTTGATTCAGTACCTGCTTATTAGTTATTCGATTTACCCATCTAATCCTCAGCATTCTACAGCATCACATTTCAAAAGCTTCTATTCCCTTCTTGTCTGAACTGCTTATCATCCACGCTTCACTCCGGTATAAGGCTACTCTCCAGAAAAATACCTTTAGAAAAGCCTGTTTGACATTTAAATTTATAAAAGGTGTCAAAAAATTGCTCTTTCTTCGCCGCCCTTTTCTTGCTATAGCCAGTCTGCACTTTATATTATGTATATCAGCTATTTTGCTGCCCAAATGGTAAAACTCGTCTACTACTTTTCATTTCCTAATGTAATTCCACCAGCAGCAGCTGATTCAATTCGACTGCATTCCATTACCCTTATTTACTATTGTTAACATACATCTTATAAGCTATATTCAACATACTAAACATTACGCTCAACTGCTGTTCCAGGTCCTTTGCCGTCTCCAACAGAACTACAGTTATCATCTATGAACGTCGAATTTCTTCTCCCTGAACTTTAATTATGCATTTTCAAATCTCTCTTTGGTTTCCTTTATTGCTCGCTCCATGTATTATGTACAGATTAAATAACATCGGAAAGAGGCTACAACCCATGTCAGGCAAATCTATTGGGTGACTAATGAAGGTGGACTGTGGCATAGACGATACGATTTTGAACATTACAGACTGTATAAAGATGTTGAAATCATAAAGTTCATTCAAACAAACTGTCTGGAATCGGTCG
This sequence comes from Schistocerca serialis cubense, assembly GCF_023864345.2. Lineage (NCBI taxonomy): Eukaryota > Metazoa > Arthropoda > Insecta > Orthoptera > Acrididae > Schistocerca > Schistocerca serialis. The sequence goes on along the minus strand of NC_064647.1, from coordinate 213,853,553 downwards.
TCTGTGACTTTCATACGCAAGACGACAATGTAACAAAAATAGCGCTGCTACAAAACTAAGTGGTACGAAGAAGTAGGAAAAGAGCAAGCCTTCGATACTTGGATAACTTACCGAAGATTTCAAAATTATTGTTGTTAGTGGATGGAAACGCTACGCTGTGGACAGGGACGAATGAAACGATTCCTAGAGCAAGCCAATTCCCGCCAGGTGCTGTAGAGAAAGGAAAACCAAGAGGCTACAACACTGTCTCACTCAACGACTTCTTGTCTTTCGTGTTCTTCAATGGTTCAAATGTCTCTAAGCGCTATGGGACTTAACATCCATGGTTATCACCTAACTAACCTAAGGACACCACACACATTCATGCCCAATGCAGGATTCGAACCTGCGACCGTAGCAGCAGCGCGGTTTCCGACTGGAGCGCCTAGAACCGCTCGGCCACAGCGGCCGCCTCATGTCCTTCGATTGTTACAACTGTAGTATGGTTTTTGTACAAGCTGTCAGTCACTATTTGTCCATAAACTTTAGCACTACTAACTTCAGAAATTTAAGGCGTTTAATCATCAGAATACTATCAGAAGCTTTCTCAATATCTACAAATCCTACAAACGTACCTTTAACCTATCTTCTCAAATAGGTTGTGGGGTCAGTATTGCCTCTACATCATCCCGCGTTTCTTCGGGGTCGAAAGTAAGTTTCCCGGAAATCAGCTTCTACCACTTTTGAATTCTTCAGCAAATAATTCGAGTCACTATTCTCCAAGCTAACTTATTCAACAATGACTGTTAGCATCTGCTGGTTTTTGGAATTGTAATCATCACAATCTTCTTGAATTTCGAGTGTATTCCCCCGTGTCTCGTGAATCTTATACATAAGATGGCATAGTTTTATGACGACTGGCTCTCCCAAGGATCTAAATGATTCTGAAGGAATGTCGACCACTCCAACGGCTTTGTTTCGAAATATGTCTTTCGGAGTTCAGTCAAATTCTTCTCGCAATGTCATACTTTCCAAATGATCTCTATCTCCTTGCTTTCATTCGTACGTATTAGCAGGCGGGGATATTCAGCAGCCAAATAATTGTTAAAATTCATGGTTAACCTTCAGCTGTCCTTTCTTTTGCACAATTCTCGACTATTTTTGGTCAAATGACCGTTATCAAGCTTAGCCTAAAACGAATCACACAAGTTACAGGTAAATAGTATATCACTTACTGGCATAACGGCAAATAATTGTTAAAATTCATGGTTAACCTTCAGCTGTCCTTTCTTTTGCACAATTCTCGACTATTTTCGGTCAAATGACCATTATCAAGCTAAGCCTAAAACGAATCACACAAGTTACAGGTAAATAGTATATCACTTACTGGCATAACGGCAAAAAAGTTATACCGTAATTTGAACAAAAGTAATTTGCTCTTTTGAGCCCATCGTGGCATGTAAAAAATTTTTCAATAATAAATGTGTACGATAGTTTTCGTTAACAAGCAAAGTCCACATCGAAAGCCAGTAACACACTGGCAGATGTAATTGAACAATTAATTCAAGGATACACTCAAGGGCAACGCCATGTCTGAGATAAAAACGAAGTACATGCTACCAATAGCAGTATCAACTTACTAAGAGGTACATGTAAACATTGTAAGTTAACGAGCTATATCGTGAAACTACATATATATATATATATATATATATATATATATATATATATATATATATATATATATCATGGAATGCCACACTGGCGACCTTTGAAATCTTAAGTAATCGAAACTGCCGAAACTAAATCGGCTTAAAACATAGAAAAGCTTTTATTGACATCACGTGATGCCACATTGGTGTTATTTTTTATATTACGAAAAATCGTAATAGCCGAAAAATAAGTCCGCTAGGACGTATTGCTGGGCTAGGATGTTACTATGGTGACAGATAAAAACGAAAATAGCGTATACTAGCAAGTAAACAACATTCACAAAATGATGCATCGTAAAAACACGTGTACAGTGTAAATAACAAAAAGGCTAACCTCACGCAGTATTCAATACCAAAATATATTATAAATGTAACATGCATTCCTCTTGAATATAGAGACTGAAGCTTTATCACACTTCTATTCTACATACCCAGTGGAAGATATGGGGTATGGGAATCACTTGAATAATTATAACTTTATTACCAGTGAAAAGGTCCTGTAGCCACCTTGCATTAGTCCGGTAGCCCACTTTCACCGGCATTTCTCTTTCTTTTCCTTGTTCCTCTTTTTTCATAACTCTCATAGTGGTGTGATTGAATGAATGTGGTTGTGTGTCACGTTGCTAGACGGTGGCGTAGTCTGCTGCAGAAAGTCTGCGATAGTCATATAGATTCAGCAGCAGTTGCACAGAATAGCCAACTCTTGTAGTGGTCAAGTCGGCAAAGAGTTTTTCGCTACTTGTGAGAAATCTACCTGCGTTAGGTTGGTGGCGGAAATGGCATCTTTGGGTTTTCCGGGCCACGGGGAGCGTGGAAGAGGCCGGAGAAGAAAAAGGGAGGCAGTCTGCCGCCGGTACGGGAAGCGCCCACAGCTGTGCTCCGATCGAAGGAGGGTGAGTTAGACTGACCGCGTGGTGCGTTGTAACTTGGCGACGGGAGAGTTGTTAGCTTTTGGTGTCGCTTTTCAAATCTGAAAGATTGCTTCGCCTTGTCGCAGCAAGGAATGCAAAACTCTGGCAGACTTTTCATTTAGTAAATTTCTGTAGCACTCTTGGATCCGCCGGAAGAGCGCCACACAAAGGTGTCGATAAACAGTGAGCACTCGCTTCTCTATGAATGTCTGTTTGCCTTCATCTGTGCCTGTATATGCTTTTATTTTTCTAAATATTAATAGCTTTGCCTTCTCGTAAATTTACCTTGCTTTATGTATCTTTCGTCCGTGGAGAGCCAACCACATGGCTGAACATTAGAGTTTTTCTAGGCCCTGCAATCTGGAACCGCGCGACCGCTACGGTCGCAGGCTCGAATCCTGCCTCGGGCATGGGTGTGTGTGATGTCTTTAGGTTAGTTAAGTTTAAGTAGTTCCATGTTCTAAGGGACTGATGACCTCAGAAGTTAAGTCCCATAGTGCTCAGAGCCATTTGAACCACTTGAACATTACAGTTTGTTGGGCTACCGTCATCATTAACTGTTCGATCTCATGTTTGTTTTAAAGAATGTTAACTGTTCATGATTGCGTGATGTGACATTGTTGCAACTTGGCTACAATACCCAGAAACCACGTGGGCACGCGGGTGTACTGCGAAACGTGTACCGTTTCACGAGTTATTGCGATCAGTTATCAGGCAACAGCAGTTGTATGAATGATTCACACCAATGATTTTAGGTGTAGATTATAACGGTGAATGTATCGATGCTTTTCTTTGACGTTTTAGGAATTAATGTTATCAGGAATTGTGTACATGCCTCACATCCATATCTTAGGAATAAATGATTTTATCCACAATTTTCTCTTATTTTTCGAGGTTTCGTTTTTGCACCTAAGCCACTCACCTCATAGCTTTCCTGTTAGCACATCCAACGCGTTTCCTTACGCACAGGTCCAGTGATTAGTCTCCCGTCCTATTTTAAAACAAGTGCTTTAGATTAAGTCTTATTTTCATGTGTGTTGCTGGGAGCTGATCTTATGCACGGTGCTCATGCATATTTTATTTTAAATGTTTGATTCCTGTAAACAGCACAGGGGAAATGCTACTAATTACATGACATCCCCTATGAGCGATATCACAACATATGCATTTTTATGAGTTTTTGGTCTGTGATCAAATTAATTTATTTGCCGACTCGGCCAAACCTTTGATTAGTTGTATGGTCAGAGTCGGTGGCGAGCCTAATCTTAACGTAATAACCCGTAGAAACAGGATAGTTACACCAGTTATTTAACTGTACAAAAAATGGAAAAGGCATATCATGAAATAACTTGATGCACAGTTTGTGGTATCGTAGATCGATGCCACTCCACTCCTTCCGGCTTCTAACAGTTGGCAGCGGAAACGCACTTTGGCGACAGACTATCATAGGGGCTGTGCGGTGACCCAGCGGATCCAATGATGCACGCCCGCTGGGCCGCGCCTTCACTGGCTCCAACTACGAGCGCCCTCTGCGGCCGGCGGCGGCTACACAGCTCAGCCTTAGTCACAGTCTTCCACATAGTCTTATTCAGCCTTCGACAGTTCGCTTGAGCATTAGTCGTGGGAACCTCACATTGCCAGATGATATTAATTCACTTCCTCTAATAACTTTACTTTGTTGCTGTTTGTTCTTTTCCAATGTTTCTTCCCAACACTTGGACAAAGCTATAAGTTAGCAAAAACTTCTGTTTACTGTCTTTACGTATTCGCTGATTATTTCTGCTCCTATCCATCTTCCACAAGATGACAGTTTCTGCATCAAGGGATCTCAGATCGATTCCATACTCCTAGATTTCCAAAAGACTTTTGATACCGTTCCTCACAAGCGACTGTTAATCAAACTCCTTGCACATGGGGTATCGTCTCAGGTGTGTGACTGGATTCGTGATTTCCTCTGAGAGAGGTCAGAGTTCGTAGTGATAGACGGTGAATCACCGAGTAGAACAGAAGTGATATCTGGCGTTCCACAAGGTAGTGTCATAGGCCCTCTGCTGTTCCTCATTTACACAAATTATCTGGATGATAATATGAGCAGCCCCTTAAATTGTTTGCAGATGATCTAGACAGAATTTCTGTATGGTGCGAAAAGTAGCAATTGGCACTAAACACAGAAAAGTGCAAGGTAATCCACATGGGTACTGAAAGAAATCCGATAATTTTTGGGTATACGATAAATCGTACAAATCTAAGGGCTGTCAATTCGACTAAGTACATAGGAATTACAATTACGAGCAATTTATATTGGAAAGACCACAGAGATAGTATTGTCGGACAGGCGAAACAAAGACTGTGCTTTGTTGGCAGAACACAGAAGACGCAACAAACCCACTAAAGAGACAGGCTACATTACACTGCGCGGCTTCGGATCCTTACGAGGTAGGATTAACGGAGGTGATCGAAAAAGTGCAAAGAAGAGCAGCTCGTTTCGTGTTTTTGCACAATAGGGCTGAGAGTGTCACTGATATGATACGCGAGTTGGGGTGGCAGTCACTGAAACAAAGGCGGTTTTCTTTGCGGTGAGATCTATTTACGAAATCTCAATCACCAACTTTCTCTTCCGAATGCGTAAATATTTTGTTGACACCCACATACATAGGGAGGAATGATCATCATAATAAAACAAGAGAAATCAGAGCTCGAACGGAAAGATTTAGGTGTTCCTTTTTCCCATGCGCCATTCGAGAGTGGAAACATAGAGAAGTAGTATGAAAATGGTTGCACGAACCCTCTGCCAGGCACTTAAGGATGAATTTCAGAGTAACCATATAGATGTAGATGTAGATGTAGATCACTCTGAAGTCCACCTGTCCTTGTCATTGCATAAGAAGTAGTACACAACACAGTCAAACACCAAAGCCTGCCTACGCAACAACAGCAGAGTTTCTGTGGCTCGAAACAGACACTGAACTTTTCCACGGAGCTGCGACTGTCCTGTCGAACATTGAAAGCCTAAACCAAAGATGATGTTTATAACTGAGATCTGTTCACTGTAACGTGCCAGTGGTGCAGTTACTCCCACCACATTTCCTAGGGTAAGATGAGCAGACCACTGATGGCGTTGCTGGCTGTCGAACATTAAAAGCCTAAACCAAAGATGATGCTGACCACTGAGATCTGTTCCCTTTAACTTGCCAGTGGTGCAAGCTACTCCCACCACACATATTGCTGTAATGTGAGCAGACCACTGATGGCGCGGCTGGATGTCAAATCTTGAAAGCCTAAACCAAAGATAATGCTGATTCCTGAGAGTGCAAGTTACTCCCATCACACTTGCTGGTGTAATATGAGCAGACCACTGATGATGTGGCTTGTTGTCGAAGATCGAAAACCTAAACCAAATATGATGCTGCTCCCTGATCTGTTCACCCTAATGTGCCAGTGGTTCTACTTACTCCCTCTACAATTGTTGGTGTAATGTGAGCACACCACTGATGGCGTTGCTGGCTGTCGAATATTGAAAGCCTAAGCCAAAGATGATGCTGATCACTGAGCTGTTCACCATAACGTGCCAGTGGGTCAAGTTACTTCCACCATACCTGCTGGTATGATGTGAGCAAGCCACTCATGGCGTGGCTGGCTGCCATCACCCGTACATCTAGAAGTGCTCTGCTGTGAACCCAGTCATTTGACTCTACAGACCCCACTGCACAGGAGAGCTGCCTTCGAGGTCTGTCGTCCCAGTTGAGAGTGAAGGCATCCATGTCGTACCAGTTCGGAAACGAGAGACCCCATGTTATTTCTGATCCCGAGCTCAAGTCCCTGTTGTGAGCCAGCGAAAGTACTGTCATCCAGCCACAACTGTAGGTTTTCTTATTGCTCTAGGAGTTAGCTCATCAAATTAAAACACATGAAATGCACTGAAGATCCAAAACATTATGGCCATCTGCTTAATACCTTGTGTGTTCGTCTTTGCAACGAAATTCATCTCTGACTCTTCGTATCACGGATCTGGCAGTTTTTTGGTAGGTTTGTGGAGGTATCTGGCATCAGGTGTCTACGCACAGGTCATGTAATTCGCGTAAATAACGGGCCGCTGATTTGCGTAAGCGGTGATGGCGATCGATAGCGATGCAGATGGGTTCCATAGGATTTACATGAGGCGAATTTTGTCACCGAGGCATCAATTTAAGGAAGCTATAATACTGCTCAAACCACTATAACTTCGTTCTGGCTCCGACACACAGACAATGATACTGGTGAAAGATGAGATCGCGGTAGGGGAAGACATCAAGTATGAAAGAATGCAGGTGGTTCATGGCTGTCAGCGTGTCTTCGAATACTACCATAGGTCCCATGTAAGTGCAGGAGAATGTCTCCCATAGCATAATACTATCCCAACAGCCTGCGTCCATGGGGCGTTGCACGTTTCGAGCCGTCGTTCCCTTCGATGATGGCGTTTATGGAGACGACCATCGACCTAGTGTAGAAAAATGTGATTCACCCTAAGACCCGACACTTTTCTTTGATCTATGGTCGAATTCCGATGGTCCGGTGTTCAATGGAATCATAATTGACGATGTAGTTAGGTCAACAAGCGAATACGTAGGGATTATCTGCTATGGAGCTCCATGTTCAAAGACGTACCACGAACAATGTCCTCCGAAATACTTGTGCGTGCACCAGCATTGTACTGTTTCGGCAGAGATGGAGCAAATCGCCTTCTATCCTGCTTTACAGATTACTACCACAGGTCCCATGCAAGAGCAAAGAGAATGTCTGTCTTACCATAATCTGCCCTTTGTCAGAATCACTTATCTCAATTAATTTCTCCATTTTCAGTCCAAATTTCCGCTAGGGTAATAGTGTCTGCTCCGCTTACATGCTTTCGGTACTGCGTCACGTGCCCGGAACGCTGCAGCCAGCATCCAACGTCACAGTGGGCAGTGGTCATAATATTTTGGCTTATCAGTGTATAAGTTCACTATATTAAAAAAAAAAAAAACTCCTCGAAGGCCCAACGTCACCGACTGGCCACCTTGTCATACTCAGCCCATAGGCGTCACTGGAGGGGCGTGTGGTCAGCATACCGCTCTTCCGGCCGTATGTCAGTTTCAGAGACCGGAGTCGCTACTTCTAAATCAAGTAGCTCCTCAGTTTGCCTCACAAGGGCTGAGTGCAGCCCGCTGGCCAACAGCGCTCGCCAGACCGGATGGTCACCCATCCAAGTGATAGCCCAGTCCGACAGCGCTTAACTTCTGTGATCTGAAGGTTCACTTTATTACCTAGAAGAATAAAAGATTTACTGAACTTCGCCACACTTCTTTGACACAGGTGTATGATACCTCACAAGTGTCACTGACTACGAAAGCATCAGATTAACAAACTGTTCTCTTGAGTCCAATGGGCAACATTGACAACACTATAAGTTCATTTGGAACTTTAACGACTCTTTGATCCTATACTACGATGCTGACAGCCGTACCTGATGTCTCGAGCTGGGACTGAGTTCTTGTATGCTCAACAATATAGTGACCTCAGTGTGATAGCGCTGAAGTACTGGGGGAGAGACTTGGTGTTCTGGAGCGCCTCCCGTACACAGCCGCGAACTGCAACTGTGGTATCGATTCGCATTGCCAGCTTTGGCGTGGCAACGTGATCCGAGGATGATGATGTTTGGTTTGTGGGGCGCTCAACTGCGCGGCTATAAGCGCCCGTACAAATTCCCAATCGTTACACAGTCTGATCCCACCACTTTCACAAAGGATGACGAAATGATGAGGGCAACACAAACAGCCAGTCCCCGGGCGGAGGCAACGTGAACTCTGGACGTTACTACAGTCTTCATATTTTACAAGTTAGACGAGTGACTGGTTACGTTTACGGCCTAAAAATGTTCGTCTACCAGTCCTTATAATTATTGCATTCTCTCCACCAGTGGCGTAATTGTTTCATTGTGAAAGACATCCTACCAGAAACCGGAAAATTCGTCAAATCCGATAATGTCACTTTCCATCCCTCACCCCCCCCCCCCCCCACCCTTACTCTGCAAAAAATCAACTTAAACGCTGAGTCATACTGTCGTCTCACTACAGCCACCGGTCACCCGTCTTTTCAGCTTCTGATGTGGTTTGCTCTACCCACACGAAAAGAATTAAAAGAAAAATTCTTCGTTTTCTGGCGACAGCCTGCTGGCCACTTCCTAGCTATATAATTGCTTATAATACTGTTTCCATGTGCTTTACGTTGGCTAACACGCAAACCTCCGGACACTCAGATCAGTATGTAGATAGTGTATCAATCAAAACACCGATTTAGTTCGTGCTACGAACTGTTGTCCAATATAACACATAAACGGTAATTAAAAGTACCATAAGAATTACGAGGCAAACGAAAACCATAATTGTCTGAAATAAATCTGTCGTGGGTGAGTTGGTAGTGCGTGTGGTCGATGTACCAATGGTAACGCATTCAAAGCCCGCTTGAAGCAACATTTTTACCTGTTTACGCGCAAAACTGTTATATGAGAGAACATTTTCATGACATTTTACAGGACTTTGCGGATTCGTAGCGATGTTCTTTTGGCAGTCTGCTTTTGCTTCGTTACTTTGACGTTATGTACTAACTATTGATATTATTTTATTCGTTACTACTACTACTACTACTACTATTATTATTATTACTTCTCTTGTGTGAGGCAACTGTTTCTTTATACTTATTTTTTTATCGTTTCTTCTGTGGAACTACAAATGTACTCTATTGGTTTACTGCAGACTGGCAAGAGAAAATTTCTGTAAGTTCCAAACAGCCCTTTTAAATGTCATAAGCATTGTGTCTTTTATAACCGTTTCACGCTGACTACAGTAAAAAAAAAATCGTCATTCGCGTTTGAACCCAGGACCCTGTGAACGGATATTCAACGTTCTACCGATTTCCCCACGGAAGTTAGAGCAGTAAGTTATTCAAAGTTATGTTTTTTCTGTGGTCTGTAAAACTGGTGTTACTTTTAATTAATGTTTACCCCCTTCTTCTGGTCGACAGTACACATTACGAACTAAATCGGAGTTTTGGTTGATGTGCTATCGATAAAGAACGTTTGGTAGCGATCTGAGTCTCTGACATCTGGAGGTTGAGGTGTAAGAGACGCTTATCTCACAGGACGTAGAAGGTTTCTTTGACACAGACTTGACTGCCGCCTGCTTCACTAAATTCCTCGCTGCTGGTCAGCTTTCAGATCACCTGTTACTACCCCGACACAGACCTTTAAAAGTACCTATCTCCAGCTAGATCTCGCCTTTCTTGATGTGTCCGCTAGCTTGGCTCGTTCTGGAGTCACTGGCTCTGATATTTGCGAACAGCTGGGTCTCCATCCGGTTTTCTGCTTTCACATAGTCAACGCTTAAGACCCCCACGGCTTTTACCTGTGTCGGCCACTTGCCGATTCTCAGAATACCTTTCCTCTTATCTTCACTGTTCCATCTCGCTTTGGTTTCACTGTGAATGTCCTTTTTCCACGAACTGCAGTCAGCTACAACTTGAAATTTCACGGAAAGGAAGTTATAACAGCATCCAGTAGTTTAGCTGTAGCATAGCAAAGAATAGGAAAACACCCCTTACCATCACTTTTATAGCTTTAGCGAACATGAAAAATGTATTTTCACGATCTGCATAAGTGTAATTACTTGCAATCAAGACTGAATAACAAAATGAATGATAATAGGTCAGCCTGAAAGCTTAACACCTTTCATCACACCGCAGTCGCAGTAAAATTTTGAACAGGAAATGTCACACTAAAAAAAAAAAAAAAAAAAAAAAAATGTGGGACATTAACTAGAAAATTTTGAATTATGTCATGTACAACAATCTGCAGCACACCACAGCCTGAAATTTGAAAAAACTGAAAAAGTAGTTGTATCAACATGCACTAGGATAACTGTAGTGCGGTAAAGGATAGGAAATGAGATTGCCTCTTCCTATTGCTGTTACAGCTTTACTTAATCCCAAAAATTTATTTACACGATCTGCACAATTACATTAAACCGAATCAACATATGAAAATGAATGAATAATGTCCACTGAAATTGGCTTAACACTTTTTAATGTCTACTGACGACTGTAGCGATTGTAGGTCGGTAAAACTGCAAATAATCGTAATAAACACAAGTTTTGAAACAATTCCCCTATAGGACATATAATGACTGAACAGATACACATCTTACAACAAGCCGCCAGAGAATCCAAACTGCAGACTCTCACTTGTGGACACACACATTATAAAAATTGTTCCACATGTTCACCTTTCATGTGGTTCAAATGGTTAAAATGGCTCTGAGCACTCCTCCATGCCTACATGAGGCTGATACGGTCCTCCGAACGACTGAATCCTTATGTGTGATAGTCGAAACAATTTTCGGTGAAGTTAAAGTGAAGGAAATTAGCAGTAAGAGAGCAACGGGAATTCCACAGCTGAACATCGCAGCTGGAAAGAGTAGGAGGATTTGTCTGGTGACATGAACTGAAGAATAAATTGAGGTCGCTATTGAAGAGATAGGTAATTCAGAATTACAGTCAGAGTTTGATAGAGCGTAGGAAGTTCAAAAATGGTTCAAATGGCTCTGAGCACTATGCGACTTAACGTCTGAGGTCATCAGTCCCCTAGAACTTAGAACTACTTAAACCTAACCAACCTAAGGACATCACACACACCCATGCCCGAGGCAGGATTCGAACCTGCGACCGTAGCGGTCCCGCGGTTCCGGACTGCAGCGCCAGAACCGCACGGCCACCGCGGCCGGGGAAAGATACAGTATATATATATATATATATATAGGGTGAGTCACCTAACGTTACCGCTGGATATATTTCGTAAACCACATCAAATACTAACGAACCGATTCCACAGACCGAACGTGAGGAGAGGGGCTAGTGTAATTGTTTAATACAAACCATACAAAAATGCACGGAAGTATGTTTTTTAACACAAACCTACGTTTTTTTAAATGGAACCACGTTAGTTTTGTTAGCACATGTGAACATGTAAACAAATACGTAATCAGTGCCGTTTGTTGCATTGTAAAATGTTAATTACATCCGGAGATATTGTAACCTAAAGTTGACGCTTGAAACCTCTGACGCTCAATTGCGTGTTGTAACAAACACGGGCCACGGTCGGCGAGCAGCATCTGCAGGGACATGTTTACGATGACGACCGTGTTTACGAGTGTGGCTGTAGTGCACTGTTGTGGGTTGGTCTAGCTGTCGCAGTGTCCGCATGTAGCGCTTGTCGCTATTGTTATTCTGCATTCGTCCCCGCACGCAGACCAACTGTAGTACACCGTGTTACTAGACGTCTGTGATAGTGTAGTGTTGTAGGAACTGTGGCCATGGTGTATTCGAACTCTGAAAAGGCGGAGATGATACTCATCTATGGCGAGTGTCGACGAAATGCAGCTGAAGCCTGCAGGGTGTATGCAGAACGGTAGCCGGACAGAGAGCATCCAACGTGCCGCACATTGCAAAACATCTACCGCCAACTGTATGCAACAGGTATGGTCGTAGCACGCAAACGGGTCGGTAACAGGTCCGTCACAGGAGAAGCAGGTGCAGTTGGTGTGTTAGCTGCTGTTGCCATGAACCCACACATGAGTACACGGGACATTGCTAGAGCCGGTGGACTGAGTCAAAGTAGTGTCATGTGCACACTGCATCGCCACTGCTTTCACCCGTTTCATGTGTCGCTACGTCAGCAATTACATGGTGATGACTTTAATCATCGAGTGCAATTCTGTCAATGGGCATTAACAGAGAATGCGTTGCAGTTCTACCTGTTTACCGATGAATCGGGTTTCACAAACCACGGGGCAGTGAATCTACGGAACATGCATTACTGGTCCGTGGACAACCCTCGCTGGCTCAGACAGGTAGAGCGACAGCGACCGTGGACTGTAAATGTATGGCGCGGAATCATTGGCGACCACCTCATTGGTCCTCACTTCATTGCAGGGGCCCAAACAGCTGCAACATACATTGCGTTTCTACAGAATGATCTGCCAACGCTGCTCGAAAATGACCCACTGGAAATGCGTCGACGTATGTGGCATCAGCATGATGGTGCACCTGCACATTCCGCAATTAACACTAGGCTGACCCTTGACAGAATGTTCGACGGGCGTTTCATAGGACGTGGAGGACGCATAAATTGGCCAGCCCGTTCTCCTGATCTTACACCTTTGGACTTCTTTCTGTGGGGTACGTTAAAGGAGAATGTGTACCGTGATGTGCCTACAACCCCAGAGGATATGATACAACGAATTGTGGCAGCCTGCGGCGACATTACACCAGATGTACTGCGGCGTGTATGACATTCATTACGCCAGAGATTGCAATTGTGTGCAGCAAATGATGGCCACCACATTGAACATCTATTGGCCTGACATGTCGGGACACACTCTATTCCACTCCGTAATTGAAAACGGAAACCACGTGTGTACGTGTACCTCACCCGTCATGGTAATGTACATGTGCGTCAGTGAAAAAGACCAATAAAAAGGTGTTAGCATGTGGACGTAATGTGCTGTTCCAGTCTCTTCTGTACCTAAGGTCCATCACCGTTCCCTTTGGATCCATCTCCGGATGTAATTAACATTTTACAATGCAAAAACCTGCACTGATTACGTATTTGTTTATATGTTCAGATGTGCTAACAAAAGTAACGGGGTTCCATTTAAACAAACGTAGGTTTGTGTTAAAAAACACACTTCCGTGCATTTTTTTATGGTTTGTATTAACCAATTACCCCTCTCCTCACATTCGGTCTGTGGAATCGATTCGTCAGTATTTGATGTGGTTTACGAAATATATCCAGCGGTAATGTTAGGTGACTCACCCTGTATATATATATATATATATATATATATATATATATATATCGCGGAGAGAGAGAGAGAGAGAGACATGTAATCAACTGAAAGGAACACGTGGAAGAGATAACCGTTAAAGACATAGACAACAGCTTTCGTAAATTGACTTAGCCGGGAAACTACCTAGAATTCTTCGGGACACTCGTGTTGTTCTGGACACTATAAGTGTTTTTATACTACGAATGGGGTGTATTTGTTGTTACATAATGATGATGTCAAGAACGTCGCAATATTCTGTGAAGCTGAAAATCACACAGTACTAGGCGCGACACAATATGTGTTGATGCAACTTTCTAACATTGCGCAAAGCTTTTTGTCAGATGTTTGGGTTTGTTAACGGACATCATATTCGAATCGTTTTCTGTTTCTTTGTCGAACGATAAGACAACACCTACTTTGTATGTCTTTTCAACAGTTTTCTGACATTTGTGGTATCTACTTTGGGACCAAACTGCTGAGGTCATCGGTCACTGGGCTTACACGATACTTAATCTAACTTAAACTAACTTACGCTAAGGACAACACACACACACACCGATGCCCGAGGGAGGACTCGAAGCTCCGACCGGGAGAGCCGCGCGAACCGTGACAAGCCGACTTAGACTTCATTAGTTATTGATAAATATGATAATCTATGTCTCAACAAAGTTATCGGAGTGCGAAGAAAGCATAATGAAAGCTTGAAGTAAGCTGTGGGCTAATGTGAGAATTTATGAGAGACGATTTCATTTAACACAGAGCTATTGGCGAAAGGTTGTTAGGACTTGCACACAAGTACTGTTCTATAAATGAAATCGGGAAGTGTGGTTTGCCAATGCTGAATCCTGGTATGGTTGGTTACTGTTTTGTTGAGATCTTAAAAAAAACTACAGACGTTGTGCTATTACCTAGTATGCAGAACTAAGGTGGAACAGACAGAAACCACCCATGCTTGCGAAAGTCTCCACAGCAAGTACAATAGTCAGTTCTAAACCTGCTGCCTAGATATTTGCTGATTTGTTGAAGTACTGAAACTAAGCGAACTCGACATCAAAATTATAACTAGTTCCTTAAAAAAACACACAAAGAAGGAAATATCTTGCCCGGACATAAATTCATGAACCTTGGGTGCCAATTACGACAATGTAACATTAGAAATTAGTTTGCTAAGGCGTAAAATATGAGACAGTTCGCCTCCTCCGGTGCACCCTGGGTAACTTTAAACGAACCTGTATAAGAAGCCCAGTTCATATTTAAGCAACAGCAGGAAAATCGGAGTCGTTTATACTTATTACTTATATCACAAAAAATACTTACAGCTGTGACTAGAAGTAGGTATAGTACTATCTCCTTTGAACTGGAGAACTGGTTTCCTTCACTGATTGCGGGAGGCTTGGGTGTGCGCCCCAGACTGACCTTTACCTATCCAGGAGACATGGTGTGCGGATTTCATGTGTTTTCTGTCATTTGAAATCATTTACCTTCACTGTACTGGGGCTGAGATGCGTAAACAAACTACACGAGTAGCTGATAAGATCATTGTGTTTGTGTTTAAAGTAATCTGTGGTGCTACTAGTTGTCAATCCGTTGTGCAGCGCCGGGGTATTCAGATCTGATATTTGTGAATCTGGGAGACATTATCTTTAATACTTTATTATGAAGACGAAAGCTGGTTTGTAAAGATATTGTCTCGATTGTATGACCAGATGAGACATTTGGTGGAATGTTTAAAGGTAACCAATGCACGTGCAAGTATGAAATGTTTGTTTGTCAGTACCATTAGTTGAGGGAAATCTTTGTCCGTTAGGTAACTCAAAATAGTCATGATTGATGTTAATTTGATATGTTTGTATTCATTTTGACAGAAATAACGCAGTTGGTTAAAACGTCCGTAATTTTTGTAATGGGTGAATTTTGTATATGTTAGAGTCTTCTTAATTTGTACAGTGTTTTTTGATAATAGTCACAGTTTAACTTTTCTGTAAAGTAAAACCCACCTTCATCTTTCTTAGTAAAGTTTTCAATATTTTTCCGTGTGTTTGCGTCGCACCTTATGTCCGTCTGATTAGCTGTGTGGTAACATGTTTGCCTACAATGCGGCGACTGCGGGTTTGATTCCCGAACGGGTTGGAAATCGCTCATTGCTGTCATCATCATTTCATCATCACAGACAAGTAAGTCGCCCAGTGTGGCGCTACCTGAAATAAGACTTGCACTTGGCGTCGAAGGGCCCAGGCGATGCGTAAAGCTTGGTGTCGTGCAGTCATTGAGGATACACGAGTGGGCCTTCAGCTGCGAAAGCCCAATCGATGATGTTTCGTCGAATGGTTCGTGTGGTGTCACTGCCAGACACCACACTTGCTAGGTGGTAGCCTTTAAATCGGCCGCGGTCCGTTAGTATACGTCGGACCCGAGTGTCGCCACTGTCAGTGATTGCAGACCGAGCGCCACCACACGGCAGGTCTAGAGAGACTTCCTAGCACTCGCCCCAGTTGTACAGCAGAGTTTGCCAGAGATGGATCACTGACAATTACGCTCTCATTTGCCGAGACGATAGTTAGCATAGCCTTCAGCTACGTCATTTGCTACGACCTAGCAAGGCGCCATAGCATTTGATAATTAATATTGTGAAGCTTGTACAGTAACGAGAGATGTACACCAATTGTGGATTAAAGTTAAGTATTATATCAACTACGTACTTTATTTGCTACTATTAATTCCCTTAACTGTTGCAGACCTCACGCCAGTCAGCGTGTAATTAAACGCGTGCATTTCGGCCTCCTCTAGCAACACAGTGTTGGCTCTTCTGCCAACACTTCAGTTCGAATTGAAATCTGCGGCAAGTTTGCGGAAGTGTTGCACTTCTGTCACGCTGAACGATTCTCTTCAGTCGTTATTGGTCCCGTTCTTGCATGATCTTTTCCCGGCCGCAGCGATGTCGGAGATCTGATGTTTTACCGGATTCCTGGTATTCAAGATACAATCGTGATATGGCCGTGTGGAAAAATACCTGCTTCATCGCGTACAGCCGCGCAGGATTAGCCGAGCGGTCTCAGGCGCTGCAGTCATGGACTGTATGGCTGATCCCGGCGGAGGTTCGAGGCCTCCCTAACGGCATGGGTGTGTGTGCTTGTCCCTAGGATAATTTAGGTTAAGTATTGTGTAAGCTTAGAGACTGATGACCTTAGCAGTTAAGTCCCGTAAGATTTCACACTCATTTGAACACTTCATCGCCTTCATCGGAGATGTGTCCCATCGCTCGTGCGCCGTGTTCAAAATCACTTAAATCTTGATAACCTGCCAGCAGTGGCCGCTTTAACATCTGCGCCAGACACTTGTTTTCTTATTCTGACGCTGCCGTCCGCAGCGGTATATTCTACCTGTTTACACCGGGTGATCAAAAAGTCAGTATAAATTTGAAAATAAATCACGTAATAATGCAGATAGAGAGGTGCAAATTGACACACATGCGTGGAATGACATGTGGGTTTATTACAATGAAAAAAATACAAAAGTTCAAAAAATGTCCGACAGATGGCGCTACATCTGGTCAGAGTAGCAATAATTAGCATAACAAAGTAAGACAAAGCAAAGATGATGTTCTTTACAGGTAATGCTCAATATGTCCACCATCATTCCTCAACAATAGCTGTAGTCGAGGAATAATGTTGTGAACAGCACTGTAAAGCATGTCCGAGTTATGGTGAGGCATTGGCCGGATGTTGTCTTTCAGCATCCCTAGAGATGTCGGTCGATCACGATACACTTGAGACTTCAGGTAACCCCAAAGCCAATACTCCCAAGGACTGAGATCTGGGCACCTAGGAGGCCAAGCATGACGAAAGTGGCGGCTGAGCACACGATCATCACCAAACGACGCGCGCAAGAGATCTTTCACGAGGACATTTTGTGAACTTTCTTTTTTTTGTTCTAATAAAACCCCATGTTATTCTAAGCGTGTGTGTCAATTTTTACCTCACTATCTACATTATTCCGTGGTTTATTAAGTTTTCAAATTTATACTGACTCTTTGATCACCCGGTATATGTATTTGAATACACATGCTTATACCAGTTTCTTTGGCACTTCAGTGCAAAAACAAGTTCTTTTTTAAGATTCGCCCGCCTGTCTCCCCAGTAAAAGTCACGTCTCGATTAATCGGACTGGAGAAAGAGAAGAAAAAACTCTGAGCGCTTGACTATTACCGAATTAGCTGACGTACGTACGGACTGCTGTCAGAGACATAGAATGTCGTCGGTGACTAATCGGTAACTGAGGTCGGAATGACTTGGCGGTGCTACGCCGTTCGATGACCCGTATGGCGAGTCGGTTGCCCAGAACAGAGCGGCTCTGCCTGCATGTTTAATCACCCTCTCTGCGGGAGTTGTAGCTGCCAATCAGCCACGGCCGCTGCCGGTGAATAAGGCACGACTTCCCTGCCTTCGTTACACCGGAACCGTCTCACCTCTGTCCACACTGGCTAGCGTGCCAGGGCCGCCAACTTCCTCCTCTGGTGACAACCACTGAGCCCCAATGGCCACGTATGACGTTTCACGGAGCGAACGTTCCACTCAAACAGCGACCTCTGCCCCGATGTCAATAATTGCTGTCCTATTCCGAGTTCTTCTGCTATCATAGTTGCATATGTAATTGTATAAGGCTTTCGCATCGCTCACATTGTGACGCTCCTAATTTGCCAGTGCTCTGGAAAGATGCTCAAGTCACTCCGACAAGACAAGACTAAAATAGGGTATCCGCAAATTTACAGACCAGCATCGTTAAGTTCAATAAATTGTTCAATGGCTCCGAGCACTATGGGACTTAATATCTGAGGTCATCAGTCCCCTAGAACTTAGAACTACTTAAACCTAACTAACCTAAGGACAGCACACACATCCATGCCCGAGGCCGGATTCGAACCTGCGACTGTAGCGGTCTCGTGGTTCCAGACTGTAGCGCCTAGAACCGCTCGGCCACCCTGGCCGGCCATCGTTAAGTAAAAGAAAACGATTCAGCACAGCCGTATCATCAAAGACATCTACAGGGTGATCAAAAAGTCAGTATAAATTTGAAAACTTATTAAACCACTGAATAATGTAGATAGAGAGGTAAAAATTGACACACATGCTTGGAATGACATGGGGTTTTAGTTGAACCTAAAAAAAAAAAACAAAGTTCACAAAATGTCCGACAGTTGGCCCTGGACAGCAAACCGCCAGTAACTGCTACCGTGACGGGTGGGAGGTACGCCGGTATGTTACAGAATCGTATTATCCCCAGCCTGGCTGATAAACACCTGCTGGAACGTACGATCTTATGCAGGATGGCGCTCCACCCCATATTGCTAGAAGCATGAAAGATCTCTTGAGCGCGTGGTTTGAGCCGGCCGCGGTGGCCGTGCGGTTCTAGGCGCTGCAGTCCGGAACTGCGAGACTGCTATGGTCGCAGGTTCGAATCCTGCCTCGGGCATGGATGTGTGTGATGTCCTTAGGTTAGTTAGGTTTAAGTAGTTCTAGGGGACTGATGACCTCAGCAGTTAATCCCATAGTGCTCAGAGCCATTTGAACCATTTTGAGATATGGCGATATCTAGCGTATGCAAGTAATAATAGTTTTCAAAACACTATAAATTCCGATATAAGAAAGGAGGAAATGATATGGAAGTTCTGAATATACACTACTGGCCATTAAAATTGCTACACCACGGAAATGACGTGATACAGACGCGAAATTTAACCGACAGGATGAAGATGCTGTGATATGCAAGTGATCAGCTTTTCAGAGCATTCACACAAGGTTGGCGCCGGTGACGACACCTACAACATGCTGACATGAGGAACCTTTCCAACGGATTTCTCGTACACAAACAGCAGTTGACCGGCGTTGCCTGCTGAACCGTTGTTGTGATGCCTCGTGCAAGGAGCAGAAATGCGTACCATCACGTTTCTGACTTTGATAAAGGTCGGATTGTAGCTTATCGCGATATCGGTTTATCGTATCGCGACATTGCTGCTCACGTTGGTCGAGATCCAATGACAGTTAACAGAATATGGAATCGGTGGCCTCAGGAGGGTAATACGGGACGCCGTGCTGGATTCCAACGGTCTCGTATCACTAGCAGTCGAGATGAAAGGCATCTTATCCCCATGGCTGTAACGGATCGTGCAGCCACGTCTCGATCCCTGAGTCAACAGATGCGGACGTTTGCAAGACAACAACCATCGGTACGAACAGTTCGACGACGTTTGCAGCAGCATGGACTATCAGCTCGGAGACCATGGCTGCGGTTACCCTTGACGCTGCATCACAGACAGGAGCGCCTGGGATGGTGTACTCAGCTACGAACCTGGGAGCACGAATGGCAAAACGTCATTTTTTCGGATGAATCCAGGTTCTGTTTACAGCATCATGATGGTCGCATCCCTTGTTTGGCGACATCGCGGTGAACGCACGTTGTATGCGTGTATTCGTCATCGCCATACTGGCGTATCATCCTGCGTGATGATATGGAGTGCCATTGGTTACACGTCTCGGTCACGTCTTGTTCACATTGACGGCACTTTGAACAGTGGGCGCTACATTTCCGATGTTGTACGACCCGTGGCTCTACCCTTCAACCGATCCCTGCGAAACCCTACATTTTAGCAGGATAATGCGCGACCACATGTTGCAGGTCCTGTACGGGCCTTTCTGGATACTGAAAATGTTCAACTGCTGCCCTGGACAGCACATTCTCCAGATTTCTCACCAACTGGAAACGCCTGGTCAATGGTGGCCGAGCAACTGGCTCGTCACAATACGCCAGGCACTACTCTTGATGAACTGTGGTATGGTGTTGAAGCTGCATGGGCAGCTGTACCTGTACACGCCATCCAAGCTCTGTTTGACTCAATGCCCAGGCGTATAGAGGTTGTTATTGCGGCCATAAGCGGTTGTTCTGGGTACAGATTTCTCAGGATCTATGCACCCAAATTGCGTGAAAATGTAATCACACGTCAGTTCTAGTACAATATATTTGTCCAATGAATACCTGTTTTTCATCTGCATTTCTTCTTGGTGTAGCAATATTAATGTACTAACGATTAGGGAAAACAATTTAATGGAAGTCTACAGTGGGGTGAGATACGTCCTGGGACAGCGGTACTCACATATACAGATTTCGGTAGTATTGACTGTAATAGGCAAGTGCACTGGCGTAGTTGCCGTTCGTATTCAGGTGGTTCGTGTGAAAAGGGTTTCCATGTGATTAGGTCTCACGACGGGAGTTAATACTAATGGTAGTTGGAGCTATAATTATGGAACATTCCGTTTCGGAAATCATTAAGGAATTCGATGTTCCGATATCCGCGGTGTCAAGAGTGTGCTGAGAATACCGCCCTTCAGGCACCACCTCTCACAACGGACAACACAGTGCTCAACGGCCTCCACTTAACGACCGAGAGCAGCGGCGTTTGCATGTAGTTGTCAGTACTAACAGACAAGCGTCACTGCTTGAGATAACCGCAGGTATCAATGTGGGAGAAACGACTGGTTAAATCCGCAGGACAGAATAGGTAGTTGTAATTGTGGAAAGGGGCCAAAAATGAGAGGCTGTCAGTTACACTCGAACACATATAACTTTATTTAGTTGCCCAAACATTACAGCGCAAATTTCCGAGTTTAACAATCGACTGAATATGTCACACAATCTTATGGCTTAAGGGCACAACTTCTTTGATTTTTAAAACGGCTGAAGGCCCATGATTTAAATCACAACTACAATAAATTTTCAAAAGCAGAAAAATAATATTTCAAATGAGGCTGAGGACCCAAACAATCTAAGACTTGACAAGTGAGCAATTTTAATGTTAAATCGGCTTAAGGCCACGGTTCAAAACTCAGCTACAATACATTTTCACAAGGCAGAACGCCCAAGGCTTTATCCTTAAATACTTTTTTTTTATGAGGCTGAAGGCCCAAACAATCTAAGACTTAGCAGGTAGGGAATTTTAATTTTAAGACGGCTGAAGGCCCATGATTGAAGGACAGAACTACAATAAATTATCAAAAGGCAGAAGGCCCAAAAAAATCTTACATGAGGCTGGAGGCCTATCATTTAAAACCCAACTAAAAACATACATATTCAAACGATCGGCTATGAGCCATTAAAATACACAATCAAACACCAACAAGAAAAGGCAGTACAGCCAGCGGCGCTCAGAAGTTTCCGGGGATCGGTCTGCACTTGAAATATTAACGTTCTCTTAGGGGAGACAGGTAGTCGGCCTAACTACACTCCTGGAAATGGAAAAAAGAACACATTGACACCGGTGTGTCAGACCCACCATACTTGCTCCGGACACTGCGAGAGGGCTGTACAAGCAATGATCACACGCACGGCA
Source organism: Schistocerca serialis cubense (assembly GCF_023864345.2). NCBI lineage: Eukaryota > Metazoa > Arthropoda > Insecta > Orthoptera > Acrididae > Schistocerca > Schistocerca serialis. The sequence goes on along the minus strand of NC_064647.1, from coordinate 213,831,676 downwards.
CAGCGGACACACCAGGAACCGCGCTGTTGGCCGTCGAATGGCGCTAGCTGCGCAGCATTTGTGCACCGCCGCCGTCAGTGTCAGCCAGTTTGCCGTGGCATACGGAGCTCCATCGCAGTCTTTAACACTGGTAGCATGCCGCGACAGCGTGGACGTGAACCGTATGTGCAGTTGACGGACTTTGAGCGAGGGCGTATAGTGGGCATGCGGGAGGCCGGGTGGACGTACCGCCGAATTGCTCAACATGTGGGGCGTGAGGTCTCCACAGTACATCGATGTTGTCGCCAGTGGTCGGCGGAAGATGCACGTGCCCATCGACCTGGGACCGGACCGCAGCGACGCACGGATGCACGCCAAGACCGTAGGATCCTACGCAGTGCCGTAGGGGACCGCACCGCCACTTCACAGCAAATTAGGGACACTGTTGCTCATGGGGTATCGGCGAGGACCATTCGCAACCGTCTCCATGAAGCTGGGCTACGGTCCCGCACACCGTTAGGCCGTCTTCCGCTCACGCCCCAACATCGTGCAGCCCGCCTCCAGTGGTGTCGCGACAGGCGTGAATGGAGGGATGAATGGAGACGTGTCGTCTTCAGCGATGAGAGTCGCTTCTGCCTTGGTGCCAATGATGGTCGTATGCGTGTTTGGCGCCGTGCAGGTGAGCGCCACAATCAGGACTGCATACGACCGACGCACACAGGGCCAACACCCGGCATCATGGTGTGGGGAGCGATCTCCTACACTGGCCGTACACCACTGGTGATCGTCGAGGGGACACTGAATAGTGCACGGTACATCCAAAACGTCATCGAACCCATCTTTCTACCATTCCTAGACCGGCAAGGGAACTTGCTGTTCCAACAGGACAATGCACGTCCGCATGTATCCCGTGCCACCCAACGTGCTCTAGAAGGTGTAAGTCAAGTACCCTGGCCGGATCTGTCCCCCATTGAGCATGTTTGGGACTGGATGAAGCGTCGTCTCACGCGGTCTGCACGTCCAGCACGAACGCTGGTCCAACTGAGGCGCCAGGTGCAAATAGCATGGCAAGCCGTTCCACAGGACTACATCCAGCATCTCTACGATCGTCTCCATGGGAGAATAGCAGCCTGCATTGCTGCGAAAGGTGGATATACACTGTACTAGTGCCGACATTGTGCATGCTCTGTTGCCTGTGTCTATGTGCCTGTGGTTCTGTCAGTGTGATCATGTGATGTATCTGACCCCAGGAATGTGTCAATAAAGTTTCCCCATCCTGGGACAATGAATTCACGGTGTTCTTATTTCAATTCCCAGGAGTGTATATCCGATCCGCCGGCAACCCAACCAAGAGACAGTCAACAGACCCACCGACAAGACGACTTGCTTTCCACTAGACCAGCACACAAGGAAGTCCAAAGCCAAAACGTAAAAGGCGTAGCCGCCCACAATCAGGTATGCATAAGCTGTCAAAACTAAACACACGTGCTGGACCACGGCAACGCCGTGAGGAAAGGACACTGCCTGAAATTTACGTCAGCGGCCAGGGGAGGTAACCGGAACGCTAACGGCCAAAAGGCAGAAAATTCCGTTGGTGCACTTAGACTTCAAATAAGCAAAATACGTGATGTGATTCTTCGATTCCTCCAGGCGTACTTTATGACGAAATAAATCTCGGGTGAACAGCCTGGTACATCAGCGCACCTAATGATGGCAACGTGGTCGATTGTGTCCTATGCACACTAATATCGGGCTGGTCACCCCAGATCTATTTCGTCAAGCAAAATACAGTTAAACTCCAATGGACAGTGGCCTAACTTTCGACAACTCGAATACTCGCTGTTGCTCACGGGAATACCCCTAACGGCACAATGTGAACAGACTGGGTACGGTAATTACACTCAACTTTGTGTCTCCTGGGTCGGTGAGCCACGAACCTCGTAGCGATCGGAACACCTCCCACACACTCCGACACTGCGTAGAGAGAGAGAGACCGCCAGCGGGTCCGACCCACTGCGCCGCGCGGAGATTTCTTGGCTGATCCACACCAGCCGACCGACTGCCATACATCAGCATGGAGACAGCAGTACAATAACTGAGCAGTCGACATCACATGTGGTGTCACCGCCAGACACCACACTTGCTAGATGGTAGCCTTTAAATCGGCCGCGGTCCGTTAGTATACGTCGGACCCGCGTGTCGCTACTATCAGTGATTGTGGACCGAGCGCCGCCACACGGCAGGTCTAGTCTAGAGAGACTCCCTAGCACTCGCCCCCAGTTGTACAGCCGACTTTGCTAGCGATGGTTCACTGTCTACATACGCTCTCATTTGCAGAGACGACTGTTTAGCATAGCCTTCAGCTACGTCATTTGCTACTACCTAGCAAGGCGCCATATTCAGTTACTATAATTACTTCAAGAATGTATTCTGAACAGATAATATTGTGAATCATGTACCGTCAAGAGCGACGTTCATCATTAATAGAGTAAAGTTCAGTATCAAACTAATTACGTCCGCTTTCTGAATTCTCATTCCTTGTCATGTTCCAGACCTCACGTCAGTATAGTTCTTCCCTCCTCACGCCAGCCTGCGTGAGCTAAAACTCGTGCATTTCGGCCTCCACTCGTAACACGGTGTTGGCACTTCTGCTATCACAAAACACAAGCTATACACAGTTTTACGAGCACTTGCACGAAGAACTAGACAATACTAACGGCAACGAATGTGCAATAACAAGGACGAATCACGAGTCGGCACACGCAGGCAATCCATAAGCGATCGCCGACCAACCTACACGTCGTCCGACATGACGACCGACCGACGACCAACCAAGGCGGTCCGCACTAAAGTGATATGTATCGGCAACCGTCGGGCGAGTCATGACTCTCCGGATCTTACTGCAGCCACGCCACGACTGAACTTCCGCCGCGTCCTAAGTCAAATACTGTCAGGTCCGAACTTCACTGCCAGCGCCTACTAACTCACTGGCAGATCCGAACTAACTCACAACACACGACAGCAGGGAAGTAACAGCAGTCAGCAAAGATATTACACCAGGGCTTATATTGATAAGCGCCGCTGCTGCCACTCACGGGCAGGCAAGGCGGCAATTCAGTGCCACCAGTAATTGAAATTATGGCTCAAATGGCTCTGAGCACTATGCGACTTAACTTGTGAGGTCATCAGTCCCCTTGAACTTAGAACTAATTAAACCTAACTAACTTAAGGACGTCACACATATCCATGCCCGAAGCAGGATTCGAACCTGCGAACTAGCGGTCGCTCGGTGCCAGACTGTAGCGCCTAGAACCGCACGGCCACTCCCGCCGGCAATTGAAATTAACATAACGAGGTGGTAGTACAGTAAAAACAGGATGTCAAATGAGACATGGCACCAGAACAAGCCACGCAAGGCTCAGTGGGCGATGAACATATCCGCTAGGATAGTGAATGCGAAATTTGGTGTTAAAGGGCAGCAGACGGCCTACGCATGTGCCTTTGCTAACAGCAATCACCTGCAGCAGTGCCTCTCCTCTACACGACCGGAAAACCGTTGCGTCTTCTGATGAATCCCGTTCACAGACTGTAAGAGTCGTGGTAGGGTTCGAATGTGGTGCAAACCCCACGAGGCTATAGACCCAAGATGTCAACGAGGCACTTTGAAACCTGCTGGTGGCTCCGTAATGGTGTGAGCTATGTTTACATTGAATGGACTCCATCTTCTCGTCCAACTGAACCGATCACTGTTTGTAAATGGTTATGTTGGGCTGTGATTACGTAGGCTTTCCCGGCGTAATAAGTCTTGAAAGTCTCTTCGGGTTTGCTGCCGGATCCTAAAGTCAACTTGACTCGATATTTCGGTGATCCAACAGGTCACCATCTTCAGGATAATGCTGCTTCTGCTGATGAGTCCCGCTGAGAACCGACGCCAGGTTGCAAATCGACGTCCTGTATAGGCCGCCGTTCAGTACACGGCGCATGCGCCACCCATCACGGTTGCTGCCCTCCAAGACAGGGAGTTGGCGCCGCCCTTAGTGAAACACTGCTGGCAACGATATATCGCAATCAAGGCCGCACCGAAGAACGTTCTGTTTTGATGCGAGATAATACAGGATCGCACGTCATGCATTGTGCGAATCGAACGGCCAATGACAAGTGTGTGGAACATTGCCGTCATACGAGGCTACAACAGCCGGAAAAATCGGCAGTAGCAGAACACTGCCTAAATGAGGAACACAGTGCGATATTTTAAGAAACTGTGGTAGTTGCCAACATTTCCGGTTTTTGGAACAGTGTCTATAAAGAGGCGATTGAAATTATGTTGGCTGATAATTTAATCATCAGGGACAATGGGTTTCCTCTTAGCAAGACGTGGAATCCTGTATTATCTCGCATCAAAATTGAACGTTCTTCGGTGCGGCCTTGATTGCGATATATTGTTGCCAGCAGTGTTTCACTAAGGGCGGCGTCATCTCCCTGTCTTGGAAGGCAGAAACCGTGATGGGCGGCGCATGCGCCGTGTACTGAACGGTGCCTATATAGGATGTCGATTTGCAACCTGGCGTCAGTTCTGAGCGGGACTCATCAGCAGAAGGAGCATTTTCCTGAAGATGGCGACCAGTTGGTTCGCCGAAATATCGAGTAGAGTTGATTTTAGGATCCGGCTGCAAAGCCGAAGAGTCTTTCAAGGTTATCTTGGGCTATTTGGAGATTAGAGCCATTCATGGACTTCATGTTCCGTAAACAACGATAGAATTCTTACGGATGACAGTGGGCCATGTCACCAGGCCAAAACTGTTCGTTACTGGTTTGAAGAATATTCTGGACAATTACAGATAATGATTCGGCCATCTAGATCGCCCGACATGAATCCCATCGAACATTTATTGTACGTAATCAATACGGCCTTGTCAAAGAGGGCGGAGGAGCGGATAGAGGTTCAGGGCACTCTCTTGTCCTAGGGATGGGAAATTGCCCCTAAAGGTGGAAGAATCAGCAATGATCAACAACATGAGGATGCAGAAGGCAATGGAAACCACTGCATTAAAGACACGTAACGTGTATCCACAGGACATATGGCCTGTAATTGAAGAAGTGTCATGATGATCTCTCCATTGGCAAAAGATTCCGAAATAGTCCCCCATTCGGATCTCCGGGAGGGGACTGCCAAGGGGGAGGTTACCATGACAAAAAGATTGAATAATAAACGAAAGGATAACGTTCTACGAGTCGAGGCGTGGAATGTCAGAAGCTTAAACGTGGTAGGGAAACTAGAAAATCTGAAAAGGGAAATGCAAAGGCTCAATCTAGATATAGTAGGCGTCAGTGAAGTGAAGTGGAAGGAAGACAAGGATTTCTGGTCAGATGAGTATCGGGTAGTATCAACAGCAGCAGAAAATGGTATAACAGGTGTAGGATTCGTTATGAATAGGAAGGTAGGGCAGAGGGTGTGTTACTGTGAACAGTTCAGTGACCGGCTTGTTCTAATCAGAATCGACAGCAGACCAACACCGACAACGATAGTTCAGGTATACATGCCGACGTCGCAAGCTGAAGATGAACAGATAGAGAAAGTGGATGAGGATATTGAAAGGGTAATGCAGTATGTAAAGGGGGACGAAAATCTAATAGTCATGGGCGACTGGAATGCAATTGTAGGGGAAGGATTAGAAGAAAAGGTTACAGGAGAATATGGGCTTGGGACAAGGAATGAAAGGGGAGAAAGACTAATTGAGTTCTGTAACAAGTTTCAGCTAGAAATAGCGAATACACTGTTCAAGAATCACAAGAGGAGGAGGTATACTTGGAAAAGGCCGGGAGATACAGGAAGATTTCAATTAGATTACATCATGGTCAGACAGAGATTCCGAAATCAGATACTGGATTGTAAGGCGTACCCAGGAGCAGATATAGACTCAGATCCCAATATAGTAGTGATGAATAATAGGCTGAAGTTCAATACATTAGTCAGGAAGAATCAATACGCAAAGAAGTGGGATACCGAAGCACTAAGGAATGACGAAATACGTTTGAAGTTCTCTAACGCTATAGATACAGCAATAAGGAATAGCGCAGTAGGCAGTACAGTTGAAGAGGAATGGACATCTCTAAAGAGGGCCATCACAGAAGTTGGGAAGGAAAACATAGGTACTAAGAAGGTAGCTGCGAAGAAACCATGGGTAACAGAAGAAATACTTCAGTTGATTGATGAAAGGAGGAAGTACAAACATGTTCCGGGAAAATCAGGAATACAGAAATACAAGTCGTGAGGAATGAAATAAATAGGAAGTGCAGGGATGCTAAGACTAAATGGCTGCAGGAAAAATGTGAAGACATCGAAAAAGATATGATTGTCGGAAGGACAGACTCAGCATACAGGAAAGTCAAAACAACCTTTGGTGACATTAAAAGCAACGGTGGTAACATTAAGAGTGCAACGGGAATTCCACTGTTAAATGCAGAGAAGAGAGCAGATAGGTGGAAAGAATACATTGAAAGCCTCTATGAGGGTGAAGATTTGTCTGATGTGATAGAAGAAGAAACAGGAGCCGATTTAGAAGAGATAGGGGATCCAGTATTAGAATCGGAATTTAAAAGAGCTTTGGAGGACTTACGGTCAAATAAGGCAGAAGGGATAAATAACATTCCATCAGAATTTCTAAAATTATTGTGGGAAGTGGCAATAAAACGACTATTCACGTTGGTGTGTAGAATATATGACGGAAATAAAAGAAAGGTTCAGGAGTGGAATTAAAATACGAGGTGAAAGGATATCAATGATACGATTCGCTGATGACATTGCTATCCTGAGTGAAAGTGAAGAAGAATTAAATGATCCGCTGAACGGAATGAACAGTCTAATGAGTACACAGTATGGTTTGAGAGTGAATCGGAGAAAGACGAAGGTAATGGGAAGTAGTAGGAATGAGAACAGCGAGAAACTGAACATCAAGATTGATGGTCACGAAGTCAATGAAGTTAAGGAATTCTGCTATCTAGGCAGTAAAATAACCAATGACGGACGGAGCAAGGAGGACATCAAAAGCAGACTCGCTATGGCAAAAAAAGGCATTTCTGGCCAAGAGAAGTCTACTAATATCAAATACCGGCCTTAATTTGAGGAAGAAATTTCTGAGGATGTACGTCTGGAGTACAGCATTGTATTGTAGTGAAACATGGACTGTGGGAAAACCGGAACAGAAGAGAATCGAAGCATTTGAGATGTGGTGCTATAGACGAATGTTGAAAATTAGGTGGACAGATAATGTAACGAATGAGGAGGTTCTACGCAGAATCGGAGAGGAAAGGAATATGTGGAAAACACTGATAAGGAGAAGGGACAGGATGATAGGACATCTGTTTGACTTCCATGGTACTAGAGTGAGCTGTAGAGGGCAAAAACTGTAAAGGAAGACAGAGATTGGAATACGTCAAGCAAATAATTGAGGACGTAGGTTGCAAGTGCTACTCTGAGATGAAGAGGTTAGCACAGGAAAGGAATTTGTGGCGGGCCGCATCGAACCAGTCAGTAGACTGATGACCAAAAAAAAAAAAATCAATACGTCAGTTCGTTAACAAAATAATGCATAGGCAACACTTTGGCAATTATGGACGGCTACAGAGGCAGCATGGGCCAGTATCTCCGCAGTATTTCGACGGCTTGTCGAGTCCATGCAATGTCGAGTTGCTGCGCTATACAGTGCAAAAAGAGCTCCGCCACGACATTGGGAGAGCCTCAGTGTAAGCTGAATAGTATCTCAAGTGTCGAGTAAAAGAAAAATTCATCCCTTGATGACGCTCTTCCAACGAATGAGTAAAAAGTTCATATCTCTTGGATGCTATAGCATTGAAGGGGAATGACAAATGTAAAACTGTTAACTAACGTCGCCTAGTAAAATATAGTAATATCTGGATACTAATGACAAAGAACCTACATCTAGATGTACATGGATACTCTGCTAATCACATTTAAGTGCCTGGCAGAGGGATCATCGAACCACCTTCATGATTCTCTATTATTCCAATCTCGTATAGCGTGTGGAAAGAATGATCTTTCGGTACGAGCTCTGATGTCTCTTATTTTATATTGGTGATCGTTCCTCCCTATGTAGATCGGTGTCAACAAAATATTTTCGCATTCGGAGGCGAAAGATGGAGATTGGAATTTCGTGAGAAGATTCCGTCCCAATGAAAAAAGCTTTCCTTTCAATGCTGTCCAGCCCAAATCATCATTTCTGTGACACTCTCTCTCATATTTCGCGATAATACAAAACGTGCTGCCTTCCTCTCAACTTTTTCTATGTACCCCGTCAGTCCTACCTGTTAAGGATCCCACACCGCGCAGCAGTATTATAAAAGAAGACGAACAAGTGTAGTGTAGGCAGTCTCCTTAGTAGGTCTGTTACATTTTCTAAGTGTCCTGCCAATAAAACACAGTCTTTGGTTAGCGTTCCCCACAACATTTTCTATGTGTTCCTTCCAATTCGTAATTGTAATACTTAGGTATTTAGTTGAATTTACGGCTTTTAGATTTGACTGATTTATCGTGTAACTGAAGTTTAACGAGTTCCCTGTAGCACTCATGTGCATGACCTCACACTTATCGTTATTTAGGGTCAACTGCCACTTTTCGCGCCATTCAGATATCTTTTCTAAATCGTTTTGCAGTTTGTTTTGATCTTCTGATGACTATATTAGTCGATAAACGACAGTGTCATCTGCAAACAACCGAAGACGGCTGCTCAGATTGTCTCATAAATGGTATATACAGATAAGGAAGAGCAAAGGACCTATAACACTACCTTGGGGAACGCAAGAAATTACTTCTGTTTTACTCGATGACTTTCCGTCAGTTGCTACGAACTGTGACCTCTCTGACAGGAAATCACAAATCCATTCACGCAATTTCACGCAATTTCACTACAAGCCGCTTTTGTTGTACAGCGTCATAAGCCTTCCGGAAATCCAGAAATACGGAATCGATCTGAAATCCCTTGTCAATAGCACTCAACACTTCATGTGAATAAAGAGCTAGTTGCGTTTCACAGGAACGATGTTTTCTAATCCCATGTTGACTGTGTGCCCATAGTCCGTTTTTTTTTTTTTTGGAGATAATTCATAATTTTCGAACACAATATACAGGGTGATTCAAAAAGAATACCACAACTTTAGGAATTTAAAACTCTGCAACGGCAAAAGGTAGAGCTAAGCACTATCTGTCGGCGAATTAAGGGAGCTATAAAGTTTCATTTAGTTGTACATTTGTTCGCCATTTCAGCCAATAAAGTTTTTGGTCCCTTTTTCTTCGAAGGTGCTACTGTAACTGGACTACAGTATCTGGAGATGTTAGAGAATTGGCTGTTCCCTCAGCTCGAACAAGAAGCACAACAATTCATATGTCAGCAGGATGGAGCGCCACCACATTGGCACTTATCTGTCCGTAACTACCTGAACGTCAACTACCCGAGGCGATGGATCGGCCGCCAGGCAGCCCGTGACAGAGCACGTCATCACTGGCCTCCAAGAAGCCCTGATCTTACCCCCTGCAATTTTTTCTTATGGGGGTATGTTAAGGATATGGTGTTTCGGCCACCTCTCCCAGCCACCATTGATGATTTGAAACGAGAAATAACAGCAGCTATCCAAACTGTTACGCCTGATATGCTTCAGAGAGTGTGGAACGACTTGGAGTATAGGGTTGATATTACTCGTGTGTCTGGAGGGGGCCATATTGAACATCTCTGAACTTGTTTTTGAGTGAAAGAAAACCTTTTTAAATACTCTTTGTAATGATGTATAACAGAAGGTTGTATTATGTTTCTTTCATTAAATACACATTTTTAAAGTTGTGGTATTCTTTTTGAATCACCCTGTATGTTCCAAAATCCTGATGCATATCGACGTTAATGATATGGGTCTGTAATTTAATGGATTACTCCAACTAACTATCTTGAATATTGGTGTGACCCGTGCAACTTTCCACCCTACGATTACAGTGGAAATAGTACACCTGTATTTTTACGTCTGAAATTATATCATATATGATGTTCTAGATACACAAGCACACGTTCATATAGCACGAGGTATACCACTAAGCAGTTACTCCGTAGAAATTCCGGAAAGCAGTCAAAAGGAGCAGTGCAGATGTCTAGAAGCTGTTGTATGACGTCGTGAATGAAAATGTGCATCATATAATCCAGGAATGGTGTACTCGAGAGAAAGTTTCCTCTGCTAATTAAATTCTGCTGCGTAATTAGCCTGCGTATAAGTGCAGTTACATTACCTAGCGGGAGCGTGGAAATTTCCACTTCTCAGAGAGCGCACGTTTAAAATTCGCACAGTGCGAGGGTAGACCACAACAGCAAGCCTTCACATTGCTCCGTGGTGCTACTTAAGAGAAACAGTGGCCTCGTCTGCATTAGCATCCCGAAGTTAAGGCGTTAGCATTCCGAAAATGTGAGCACCAAAGAACATGTTGGAGGAGTGTGCCCGCTGGATATCTACAGAATTCTGAATGTTGCAACCTACAACAACACTTCAACTAGAATCTTTGAGATGCAGTTGCGCATTCGTGTTTAAGCAAGCAGATCTGTAGTAGTATCGCTTAACTTACTTGTTTGAAAAGAGTGAAAAAATGTTCCGTTAATTTGGAGTGAAAATGTTTGATAAAAGAAAATCTCTTTTCCGCTCCTGAAAACCCACGACTAATTTCTCTCAGGGCGCTATGGCCAGAAATATAATGCGTATTCCAACGTGAAGACATCCGTCTCACTCACAATTGATAAAAAGAATTATCTTTCTTTAATGTTACTCGATAACAAATTTAATGTAACATTCAAACAATTATTTTCCTCTGTGAGGCTTGATGCCTCGGTATAGCTGCCTACGTGCAATGCATGCGTACACAATTATAATAATTCCTTTCAATAACACTGTACCTCTGGCCTAAAATGAAATGGAAATTATTATGAGACGCAGTTTCACATTTACTGAGTTTAAACACTTTCAATATTTTCGGAATTAAATACCCATGAAGAAATTTTTATCATTATTTTCAGAATTACAAAGCTATGAAGAAATTTTTATCAATTTTAACAGCAACTGCGTCGCTTCAACACTGCAATTACAAATGGCCAGGGCAACATTTAATTGTTACGTAATTAATTAAATAAAGGGGACAGGGAAGATACTTTCTTGTTACTAAAAAACACATACTGCATTACATACTGACATATATATTTCGCAGAAATTCTAAATACAATACATATAGTAGAAATAATTTTTGCAGATCGTAATCTAAATGCGACATCAAAACCAACCAGGCAAGGAAGACAAAGAAGACACAGAAGACAATGACATCCTTTCTTATATACTACAATACAGAGATAATAGTAATTACAATTCTCTGAGCACGTGTAGCGCCTCCATTGTAGTCACCTGTCGATAAAGTAATTTACATTACTTTTTTCAAGAAGCGATGCTGTAGTAGATAGGTCTGGCTGCCAGTTCTGTAACTTAATAATGGTGTTCCACAGGGTTCAGTTTTGGCACCAGTTGCGTTCAACTTATATACATGTGGTCTCCCTTAAACATAGTCAGGAAAGGTCATTTATCTGCACTAAAACCGAGACCTATCATCGGGATTAATTTAAGGAAAACACATGCAACGGTGGTCCAACTTGATGCATCCTTTATTATTCCCAAATAAATATCTTTTTTTAAAAAAAAAGCAACTCGATCATTAGTCAACTGATAAACTTCTTGCGAAAAACAATTAAGCTTTTTAATTACATTTGCAGCACAAAAGGACATTTTCACTCTACATATAATTGTAAATAGTACTAAGAAACGTCAACTGTGCAACACAGTGGAGGCCCAACGGTAGATAGTTAATTAATTAAATAAACCTTCGGAGGCACCCTGTCACCGCAACTAGATTACAACTGGGACTAATCCCACAGTTGGAATTGAATACAAGTTCAACAAACATTAAATAAAAGACATTAAAATGCATATCCCTCAAGTAGGTATTCTGCTCATATACACAAGAAACCGCCCAGCCGCCCAAAGACTACCCACATCTAAAACCTAAGCAACAGCAGTACTTCACTGATACATATACCAAAGAACAAACAGCGAAATAAGTTTGATAAAAATTAACATGCAAAGTAATACAAACATCAAATACAGTTTTGCTTCATCTCTGTTCCGAGACTTCCCGAACTTGTACAGAAAATTGGAATAGAGATCAACCTAAACATCATTTCTGCCCTTGAGCCGTTCGTGGTTCATGTTTGTGACATCTTTATTTAAAATCTTATTTTTACCGTACGGCTGACTCGTCATTTTAATTTCAGTCACTGGTGTCACTGAATTGCTGCCTAGCCTTTCCGTGAGCGGTAGCAGCAGTGCATATCGATAAGGGCACTGTCGTACTGTCTCTGGGCGACCGATAGTACTGGGTGGCGCACGAAATGTGTTACCAGTTGTTTCTTTCACAATTTACGACGCACATTAGATACTCCGCTTGGATCTCTACAGCAGTACCAGCAGAGCTTGGAAAAACAAATGAGTTACGAAATAACGTGTAATTCACGATACTGCCGCTAGGAGACTAGTGAGCAGCAATGGCTGACAATGGAAGACTGACGACACAGCAACGATCGGCAATTGTGTTACTTTTTCATGAAACGAAAAGCCTTGTTGTGACTCAGAGGCGTTTTCGACAACAGGTTAACACACGATGAGCGAATTGCAAGAAGACCATCCACAGGTTGTACGATAAATTTGTACAGGAAGGAACAGTATTGGAAGCGAAGCGACCTCAGCCTAAGCCTGTTTGTTCGCCGGAGAATATTGAAGCGGTGCGAGTTGCTGTATAGAGAAGTCCCGGGAATTCGTGTAGAAAGGCAGTAGTGCAACTGGGAATATCTAGACGCTCGGTTCAACGCATTCTTAAAAGTGACCTCCATATGTACCCACACAATATGACCTGTGCACAGAAGCTCACTGAAGAACACAAGCAGCAGAGACTACTGTTTGCAGTGAGCGGAGGATAGGGAAGAAACTTTCAACAACGTTTGGTTTTCAGAAGAGGCGCATTTTCATTTAGACGGTGTGGTTAACAAACAAAATGTACGCTTTTGGGCCACTGAAAACCCACAAGTGCTTCATGAACGACAACATTATGCTCCGAGGATTACAGCGTGGGCAGCAATTTCCAGTCACGGACTTACTGGACCCTTTTTCTTTGAAGAAACTGTGAACAGCGAGCGTTATTTGAGCATGCTTCGCAATAGCTTCATTCCACAGCTTCTTGCTACTGCCTTGCTCTTCAATACGCAGTAGTTCATGCAAGATGGAGCAAGGCCACATACTGCAAACACGGTGTTGGAGTTTTTACACGAGCATTTCGACATGCGGATCATTTCACTCAAGTTTCCAGGTCGCTTCAATGACGGACAAAATTGACCCCCCAACAGTCCAGACCTCAATCCATCTGACTTTTTTCTTTGGGGGTACCTAAAGGAAAATTTTTTCCCGAAACGTCCACGTCATTTTATGGAGCTCAGAAGACTTCAAGTTTGCAGTGAAATTACGGAAGGTAGGGTAATCACTAACTTCAGTCTTCGTTTGAAGGAAGTTAGGAAACGAATAGTGGACATATTAAGCATGTACTGAGTTAGAACGAATCTCCATGGACGGCTCGTCATTGTAGTATATGTTCCTTTCAGACTGTCTTGACAATAAAGTTTATATTGAAAAACAAAGTGGTAACACATTTCGTGCGCCACCCTGTATTTCCGGGTCGTCATGTGTCTGGAAGTCAGTTGGAGACAGACCAGCAGTGCAGTCGGGCACGGAGCCCCAGTGAGGTCCGCACAGCCAGTACCAGTGGGGGCGACCGTTGGTTGGTCGGTCAGCCGATCGTCTCATCGACGACGTGTATTTGGGCCGGTTCCTTCCTGTGCCGAGATTTCCGTTGTGTTCGCTCTGCATAGTTGGGTCCGAGCCAGCGTCTTCGTCACGTCATCCGTCCGAAGAAAGTCGTTGAGAGAGATCGGACCTGCAGTAGTTGGAGTTGGAAGGAGGCTGAAGTGCAGTCGGGGCGTAGCAGCTGTCGGGGACGGAGCGCTATGGAGGAACGGTCACGACACAGAATGAACTGTCCGACGGACGGAGATGGCAGCTGGATCAACCGTTGGTCCGTCGCTCAGTTGGTCCCTCTTTGGGAGACGTGTGTTTGGTCTTTTGACCGTTTCTGGGCCTCGTCATCTTGCTGGACGTGGCTTGGTGTTGACCCAGTTATCCTAATCTGCAGAAAAAATTAGTATTTGGGTCAACATTTGTAAAACTCTAATTCCTCTCTTTCAAACCCACCCTATGGAGACAGAAGGAGAGTTTTAGCGAATCAAAATTTACGAAGTAAATAGGTATTTTTTACCTATCCGTAACCATTTTCCACGCAAAAATGAGAACATGGATTTTCTTGAATTACAGCGCAAACTACCAAGAATGCGTACGGGAAGTTGTCGTCGTTGAGTGACTGTAGGAGAATACAAGATGACTTGGACAGGATTTGTGATTGGTGTAAAGAATGGCAGCTAACTCTAAATATAGATACATGTAAATTAATGCAGATGAATAGGAAAAAGAATCCCGTAATGTTTGAATACTCCATTAGTAGCGTAGCGCTTGGCACAGTCTCGTCGATTAAATATTTGGGCGTAACATTTCTCAGCGATATGAATTGGGACAGGCATGTAATGGCAGTTGTGGGGAAGGCGGATAGTCGTCTTCGGTTCATTGGTAGAATTTTGGGAAGATGTGTTTCATCTGTAAAGGAAACCGCTTATAAAACACTAATACGACCTATTCTTGAGTACTGCTCGAGCGTTTGGGATCCCTATCACGTCGGATTGAGGGAGGACATAGAAGCTATTCAGAGGCGGGCTGCTATATTTGTTACTGGTAGGTTTGATCATCACGCGAGTATTGCGGAAATGCTTCAGTAACTCGGGTGGGAGTCTCTAGAGGAAAGGAGGCGTTCTTTTCGTGAATCGCTACTGAGGAAATTTAGAGAACCAGCATTTGAGGCTGACTGCAGTACAATTTTACTGCCGCCAACTTACATTTCGCCGAAAGACCACAAAGATAAGATAAGAGAGATTAGGGCTCGTACAGAGGCATATAGGCAGTCATTTTTCCCTCGTTCTGTTTGGGAGTGGAACAGGGAGAGAAGATGCTAGTTGTGGTGCGAGGTACCCTCCGCCACGCACCGTATGGTGGACTGCGGAGTATGTGTGTAGATGTAGATACCAAATGTTCAAGACAAAATGTACGTAGTTTTTCATCTATAATCTGATTCTGCAATAAAAACGGGGGTTCCCATTTGAAATTTTAAAGTTGCCTCCCGCCCCACCCCCTTGGGGCTGGGGTGGCGGGCTAATTTTAGCACCAGTAGATGTCCCCCTCGAAAATAATCCCAACTTAGCATTCTACACATATTTTCGTGTGAAGCTTATTTTTCGAGCTATTCTGGTTTCTGAACTTACAATTTACACCCTGTATGTGAGAGAGGACACGTCTAGGTATTTTCATTGCTCTTGATCCATATCTTCCGAACACCTCCGGGACTTCGCGAATGCTACGAGCAGTGGGACAAATGGACGATTCTGCCAGTACCGTTGATATAAGTAAGAGCGATCAGAAAACTGTCAGGGTGCTAAACCTTTGCCCAGAGCTAGACAACAAGGACTTAATACAGGCACTTTCTAATTAAGGACAGGTAAAAGGCATCGAATTCAAAAAGTGCTACAACTGGATTAGATCTGTACAAATGTTTGTTAATTCCGACAGCCCGTTACACATTCAAGCCGGTTGCAAGGCACACATAACATATGTTGGGCAATCTCCGCCGGCCGGAGTGGCCGTGCGGTTCTAGGCGCTACAGTCTGGAGCCGAGCGACCGCTACGGTCGCAGGTTCGAATCCTGCTTCGGGCATGGATGTGTGTGATGTCCTTAGGTTAGTTAGGTTTAATTAGTTCTAAGTTCTAGGCGACTGATGACCTCAGAAGTCGCATAGTGCTCAGAGCCGGGCAATCTCCGGCATGTCACGTGTGCAGTGAACCAGGACATCTTCGAGAAAACTAGCCACGGTGCATGTTTATTCTACGAAATAATCTGCAACAGCGTACAAGATTGCAGGCACACGAATTGATTCCTTCAAGCACTGTAACGGGCAACACCGAGAATACTGACGTGGAATTCACTGGCCACTCACCTATTTTAGTTGAAAAGGAGTTCCCACCGCCCTCTAACAAGAGACAAGCAACAAATGAAGTACAGAAGAATGTAGACAAAGATTAAAAGGATGAAACCGGTAAAGACCAGTATACAACTATCTTTCTTTCTTTCTTTTGCTTGTTCCTTTATCCCGTAGCTCGCAGGATCGGCACGGTTAGGCACGGATTCGGCAAGATTAATGTTAAGGGGTCGCCGGATGCCCTTCTGCCGCCATCCCACACACCCTGGGACGGACTTAGCGTACCCCAGCTGTCTGCGTCTAGTGTAATCCATGCAACAGTGCAAATCTTTTCAGAGGTCTGCGAGTCGTGTAACTGAGGTGGGACGTGGGAACCAGCCCGGTATTCACCTAGGGGGATGTGGAAAACCGCCTAAAAACCACATCCAGGCTGGCCAGCACTCCGGCCCTTATCGTTAATCCGCCGGGCGGATTCGACCTGAGGTCGGCACGCCTCCCTGAGTCCAGCAAGCAGCGCATTAGCGCCCTCGGCTAACTTTGTGGATTTGAAGACTAGTCTACAACTATTTTTGAGAAAAACAGCTACAGAGTCCATACGGTTTCAATTCAAGAGCAAGGAAATGAAGCAGACATGGAAAATGAAAGTCTTTCTTCGTCGCATCGAAATCAGAATAATAAGGAACGGCCACTAGAGAAGGGAGTATGAGCTCCTAAAAACACCCTGAAGAAAAATCGGCACAGACTAAGGCAACAGAAGTCCGCCAACGTTCCAGCAATACAGGAGGTACCTGAGACTGAAGAGGAAAGTCAAGCAGATACAGATACATTTCAGCCCCGACAACCGTACGTGGCGACACCCTTCAGCCGTCCACGGCAGGAAAATAAAAACATCAACCAGTACTGGAAACAACATGCCAGGCAACAACAGCTGAGTGCAATGGCAGCAGCCGTCTCTGGAGCACGTGCATGGGAAAGTAAAGTGGAACATTGTACGGGAACAGTGTTCAATGTCGCCACACCGTGTTCAAAGCCCACAGTTAAGGAACAGAGGGAAGTATTAGCGACCAGAAGACTATAAAATCTCAAGGTGTTGAGAAGTCACCGAGAATGAAAGCCAAACCAAATCTATATGCGGCACGTCGGAAAAATAAGAAAGATGCGGAAAGAGAGTACCAAGACGACGGGAAAGGATAATTGGACAGTGAAACTCCGGAAACGAATCCAGATAAGACAACTAAGTAAGGGAATGTGAGTGGACGTGGAAATTGACAAATCACTCGCAACAGACAACAGGTAGGTTCTTGCTTACTCTGTTCACGCTAAATATCTGCAGAATAAGAAGTGAAAAAAAGATGAGGATTCTAGGGAATTTCTTAAAAACCAGTGCGGTAGACATTGCCTTTCTTCAGTAAGTATCTTGCAAAGAGATGAAGACATGGATCTACAAAACCAATACAGTGTGTACAACAACGTCGACTGTAGAGGTAAAAGTTACAGCATTTTAACTAGAATGCGGCTGGACTTAAAGAACTTGGAAAAGCAACCAGACGGACGCGTGAGCAAAGCCAAACTAGATGAAATAACAACATTAAACCTTTATGCCCCATCACGAACTTATAACAGAGCTAGTAGTGAAACTATCCCGTACTTTATGAGACACACAAACGGTGACGTAAAAATGGGCGGAGATTTCAACTGTGTTGTAAGACCGGCAGACATAACAGGATCAACCCCTAATTGCTGCTCCATAAATATCGTGATTGGAGAACTGAAGCTGATAGACGTCATAGATCGACTAGACATCAGCCCATCCCACTATACGTATGTAGCTTCACTGTCAACCTCGAGACTGGACAGATTTTATACCACAACAGGAATACGTGTACAGGACAATGAAGTTATCCAATGAGGGTGTTCATTTCATTGTAATTTCATTCTAACGAGCTGCATTGTCACCGATGGTATCTGTTCTTTCGGACATGTCCGAAAGGACAGATACCATCTTAGTATATAGATAGTTAAGGCTCACCGGGTACTTCACCATCTTCTTCTTCTTCTGTGCGAATGCACAAACAGTGCCCGAACTCTTACGGGAATCGGCAACGCATGAGTATAATGGGAAGGGGCACTACGAGTGTAGTGCGGGACAATACGTTTCGCGGGAGGCGTGCCAGAGATAAATCCCTGAAGTCGCGCTATCCTCTGTGTCCTCGGTGGCTCAGATGGCTGCCGGCACGGTAGCTCAGCGTGTTCGGTCAGAGAGCCGGTTGGCCTCTGTAATAAAAAAACTGAGTGGAAGGATCAACAAAACGAACTTTAACGAATATCCTATGACGTCCGCAACGACCAAACATAACGACCAACAACGAACAAAATGAAGAAAAAGAGAGATGTATAGAGCGTCTGCCATGTAAGCAGGAGATCACGGTTTCGAGTCCCGGTCGGGGCACTCATTTTCATTTGTCCCCGTTGACGTATGTCAACGCCTGTAAGCAGCTAAGGGTGTTCATTTCATTGTAATTTATCCAATGAACTTCTCGGACCACCAAGAGGTTATCGTTAAAATAAAGGGTTCACCCCGTCCAAGGGGTATACTAGAAGTTAAACTGCAACACGCTCAACGTTAAGTTGGCAAAAACAGAATTCTACGAATGCTGTCGAACACGGATGATCAACACGGTGGTCCCCTCATGATATTAAGCAGCAATGCTCAAATGGAACGTGCTAACAGTACCGCCTCACAATCAAAGAAACTCTGTCGGTGTCACACATGCTTCACATCTGATGATGCAAACTTCGAGCATCTGTTGGAAAATTTGAGCTATATTCATATCGTACACCAGATGTACTCATCATGTCCAATAAACGTTTCAAGTGGATGCTCTCTTGCTTCCTTTCCAATCTTCGATCTCTGCTGTCACTTACCTCTGCGACTTGCGGCCGTAAGTTAGATTTAGGGCCATGTATTTAGATTATCGCATTACATTACATTTAACAGTATTCGGAAATAAATAAATAAAAAATAAATAAATCGTCAAGGGGTCAAAAGTTAGGATGTTCACGTGCTCCTGTGCTCTTACACACCAGAGTTGTGGCGATTCGTGAATGAGTCGTTCATTTGAACGACTCTAAATAAAGAATCGTAAGAATCGAATCGTGATAGGGACGAATCGTTGTTCAAAAGAATCGTAAGAACGATTGCGTGTTTCTGAGTTGTGACGATTCCAAGTTCCAACGATTCATCGATTCTTAGTACGCTATGCTCCGAAGGCAACTTCCGAATCATGCCGAGTCGTGCCGAATGATTACGACCGCCAGATGGCAGTCAAGTGGAGGATGCGTGTGAAATAAGGAAGCTCGGAACGAACAAACGAAGTTCGTGGGACGTAATATTTACTCGTGAAAACCAAGCTCAAGCTGACACTTGGCGGTAGCTGACAGGAACGAGCGTAAAGGTATCTCCCATTTACTATCGTTACCATCAGCTACCGCGCCGACATCACCTTAGTTTGCGCGAGTAGTACAGGAACTAGTGATGACAGGAACGATATACAGTGAGTACACAGCTCCCAATACATACGACTAAAATCAAGAAATCCAAGTATGATGAATAAATACGTACCTCTTATTTGTTGCAGATGCAATGCAAAACACACACACCTTCTTTACACACGAGCAATAGCACTTGGATTATGTACTATATTTCGCGTGTCTCGAAAACGGCCCTAACGATTTGGATGAAATTTTGTATTTAGACTGGTTTTTGCTTTTTGAGTTCGCCTACATAATTTTAGTTGCTACTATAAAACCGATCTCTGTAGTCAGATACGTTCAAGCCACACAACCAAACTGGCATACCACGTAATTTTGCACCACCTTTCACAGAAATCGACTCCTCTTTTCTGGCATACTGAAATAAAACAGTAGATGCAATCAAATCAAACGTGACCTTTCATCAATTAAGGTATTACACGTATAAATCGAGAATGACACTTGTAACGTCATATGCATGTTTACTCATAAATAATTTCTGGGATATCTGATCATGACACAGTTCGATTCTAACCCCATTGACAATTTCACACATGTCGTGCCATCTGTGAGTAAGATGTAGAACTTTTTGCATTCCGTAAGAACCATGCCACCGCAGACTAGGATGAATCGTCAGAGAATCGTGAACGAATCGTAGGAATCGATTAACAATGTGAGATTGAATCGTAGGAATCGAATCGGGAAAAAAGAATCGTGTTGCCCAACTCCGTTACACAGCAGCCGCAACTGGTCGTGAATGTGGCATTACGAGTAGGCATTAGTGTGTTGACGTCAGCAGTGAGGAGACCGCGGATTGGTCGTCGCGGCCGCCATAGCAGATGGCGCCCTGTGGTGACGTTTGACACGCGTCACGGTCGGCAACAGCTGCTGTCAGCTCCATGTCAGCGTACAGTAGCCGTCATGTCCACAGTAATGCGACTGTTAGTGGTTACTACCGTGGGTGCGACACGGGGTCGAGGCAGGCCTGGAAACAATTAGCATTACCTCGCGAACGGCAGATGTAGGCCAGTAGGAAGATTCTACAATAGTAAATCCGAGAAGCACCCAAAGTCGAGGTCAAAACACTATACTGCGTCTACTGAAACGTACAAGTAAAATGCATGTAGTCAGGTAGCCCGTATGTGTAGCAACGCGCCTTTCACAGAGAGCTATGTACTGTACCTGTAACTCTTAAGTTACATCCTTTTTCCATCTCCCTCTACTGTAACATTTGCTGAGCTTATGGGAGTTATAAGAGTCGAGGGACATGAAAAGGAAGCAGTGGTTGGGAAGGGAGTAAGACAGGGTTGTAGCCTCTCCCCGATGTTGTTCAATCTGTATATTGAGCAAGCAGTAAAGGAAACAAAAGAACAATTAGGAGTAGGTATTAAAATTCATGGAGAAGAAATAAAAACTTTGAGGTTCGCCGATGACATTGTAATTCTGTCAGAGACAGCAAAGGACTTGGAAGAGCAGTTGAATGGAATGGACAGTGTCTTGAAAGGAGGATATAAGATGAACATCAACAAAAGCAAAACAAGGATAATGGAATGTAGTCTAATTAAGTCGGGTGATGCTGAGGGAATTAGATTAGGAAATGAGGCACTTAAAGTAGTAAAGGAGTTTTGCTATTTGGGGAGCAAAATAACTGATGATGGTCGAAGTAGAGAGGATATAAAATGTAGGCTGGCAATGGCAAGGAAAGCGTTTCTGAAGAAGAGAAATTTGTTAACATCCAGTATTGATTTAAGTGTCTGGAAGTCATTTCTGAAAGTATTCGTATGGAGTGTAGCCATGTATGGAAGTGAAACATGGACGATAAATAGTTTGGACAAGAAGAGAATAGAAGCTTTCGAAATGTGGTGCTACAGAAGAATGCTGAAGATTAGATTGGTAGATCACATAACTAATGAGGAAGTATTGAATAGGATTGGGGAGAAGAGAAGTTTGTGGCACAACTTGACCAGAAGAAGGGATCGGTTGGTAGGACATGTTCTGAGGCATCAAGGGATCACCAATTTAGTATTGGAGGGCAGCGTGGAGGGTAAAAATCGTAGAGGGAGACCAAGAGATGAATACACTAAGCAGATTCAGAAGGATGTAGGTTGCAGTAGGTACTGGGAGATGAAAAAGCTTGCACAGGATAGAGTAGCATGGAGAGCTGCATCAAACCAGTCTCAGGACTGAAGACCACAACAACAACATGGGAGAAACACGCCAAGTGGAAAGAGAATCCTTTTTATTAATCGTATGGTGAAAATCGGTTTCATTTCGGCGTCAGAGAGCTTCCGAGTCGCCACCTGAACTCCCCTGTAGGAATACCCGTACGATGGAGACGAAGGTGCCGGACAGTAACCTAACAGCACATAGTCAACAACTCGCTACTGTCCTGGTGTAAAACTAGAGGAATTACATACATTCATGTATCTGCTTTGTTTTCGTTTCTAAGGCATTTGCACTTGTGCGCCAAGCGAGGTGTATAGCAGCTGAAATTAATTTAAAAAATAAAAAAAACAAAAGAACAACTGTGGCCGCTGACTGTTACAGTTCGTCAAAACAGTTCGCACGGACCCGGGCGCCGTGGCTGAGCGGCTCTAGGCGCTTCTGTCGGGAACCGTGCTGCTGCTACGGTAGCAGGTTCGAATCCTGCCACGGGCATAGATACGCTACTGGCCATTAAAATTGCTATACCAAGAAGAAATGCAGATGATAAACGGGTATTCATTGGACAAATATACTAGAACCGACATGTGATTACATTTTGACGCAATTTGGGTGCATAGATCCAGAAAGTCAGTACCCAGAACCACCACCTCTGGCCGTAATAATGGCCTTGATACGCCTGACCATTGAGTCAGAGCTTGGATGCCCATGCAGCTTCAACACGATACCACAGTTCATCAAGAGTAGTGACAGGCCTATTGTGACGAGCCAGTTCCTCGGCCACCATTGACCAGACGTTTACAACTGGTGAGAGATCTGGAGAATGTGCTGGCCAGGGCAGCAGTCGAACATTTTCTGTATCCAGCTAGGCCTGTACAGGTCGCAGGTTCGAAACCTGCCTCGAGCATGTATTTGTGTGATGTCCTTAGGTTAGTTAGGTTTAAGTACTTCAAAGTTCTAGGGGAATGATGACCTCAGATGTAAAGTCCCATAGTGCTCAGAGCCATTTGAACAGAGTCCAGAGGCACTCGAGACAGCATGTATTTACCACGTCTTTCGCTCATCACGGATTTCGAACATCGTATAGACATTGTGTTTCAATTTGCAAAAAAAGTGCCAAAGAAACTCATAAAATGTTGAAATTGGTGTATGGCGATAATTCTCTAGCTCTGAAGACCGTTTACAAGTGGTATGTCCGATTTAATAGCGCAAATGTGTCGGTAGAAGACGAGCAGCACTCAGGACGTACATTGACTTCAAAAAAAAAGAAGAAAATGTGCAAAAAGTGACAAAAATTGTTCGTTTAAGAAGACGGATAGCCATTCGAGAGCTTACAGAATAAGTTAGAATCCAATACGGGTCCATGCAAGCCATTTTAACCGATAAATTGCAAATGAGACTTTCCCAGACTTTTGTAATGAAACTAAGGGAAATGTCGTGCTAGCTGAAGGATAGTCTCTATTGATATCTGGACTTTATGTCTGAAACTGCAACTGGAGATGAGCCTTGGGTCTATAAGTATGACTCTGAGACGAAAACTCAGAATTCACAATGGAATAGCAGTGAATCTTCTCGGCCTGAAAAGAAACGTCAGTCAGAATATCATTGTAATGCCCCTTTCCTTTCGATATTCAGGGAATAGTGCGATTGAAGTTCGTTCGAAGGGAACATCTGTAAACTGCAAGATTTGCGAAGCGATATACGGACAAAGAGACAAGAACATCGGCCAATGTCTTCCTTGTTCGCCATTACAAAGCACTATGCCATGCGTTGGCTTTTTCGCGAGTTTCTGGCCGGAAAATGCGTCCCTGTCTATCCACATCCACCTTACTCAACAGGTTTAGCACTATGCGGCTTCTGGCTTATCATAAAATTTGGAACCGTTCTTGAAACAAAAGGTTTTGACACCATACCTGATATTGAGAGGGCTACGACAGAGCAACCGAACGTCCTTCCAAAAGACGTCTTGCAGAAATGTTTCACGTCATGTATTCAGCGTTGGGATAAGTGCATTGCCAGCGACGGACAGTACTTTGAAAGTGAGTGACACAAATTCCACGTGTGCTTATTACTTTATTTCTCATTAAGTTATTCACTGTATTGTTTTTGACCACACCTGGTAGACGCCACAGTTGAAAAAGTGTGAGTGACGCTTCATTTTGTCCCACAAATTTTCCGGTCCTCGAAGAGGCACGTCAATCAGGTCAACATCGTCTTGTCGCGAAAACCATTGCTGAACTATTCGCGAAGTGTGAACTGGTGAGTAGTCTTGCTGGAACTGTGTCAGTCTACTGGGACAGCGCATGCTCACACTCGGCACCATAATATGTTGCATGATGCGCACACACTGCGCGTAAATTGTCATCCATTTCCCCGCTCGAGACAGTTCTTGTGCGACACTTCCCATGAAGTAATGAGTGCTGTCGACAAGGGATCTCAGATCGATTCCATATTCCTATATTTCCAGAAGGCTTTTGAATACCGTTCCTCACAAGCAGCTATTAATCAAACTGCGTGCATATGGAGTATCGTCTCAGTTGTGTGACCCCTCAGACAGGTCACAGTTCGTAGTGACAGACGGTAAATCATCGAGTAGAATAGAAGTGATATCTGGCGTTTGGCAAGATAGTGCCATAGGCCCACTGCTGTTCCTGATTTACATAAATGATCTAGGTGATAATCTGAGAAGCCCCCTTAGATTGTTTGCAGATGACGCTGTAATTTACCGTCTAGTAAAATCATCAGACAATCAATTCCAATTACAAAATGATCTAGAGAGAATTTCTGTACGGTGCGAAAAGTGGCAATTGGCACCAAACAAAGAAAAGTGCTAGGTCATCCCCATGGGTACTAAAAGAAATCCGATAAATTTTGGGTATACGATAAATTGCACGAGTCTAAGGGCTGCCAATTCGACTAAATACCTAGGAATTACAGTTACGAGCAACGTAAATTGGAAAGACCACGTAGGTAATATTGTGGGGAAGGTGAAACACAGACCGCCATTTTTTGGCAGAACACTTAGAAGATGCGACAAACCCACAAAAGAGACAGCCTACATTACACTTGTCCGTCCTCTGAAGGAATATTTCTGCGCGGTGTGGGATCCTTACCAGGTAAGATTGACAGAGGACATCGAAAAAGTGCAAAGGAGGGCACCTCGTTTCGTGTTATCGCGCAAATAGGGGTGAGAGTGTCACTGATATGACACGCGAGTTGGGGTGGCAGTCACTGAAACGAAAGCGGTTTTCTTTGCGGCGAGATCTATTTAAGAAATTTCAATCACCAACCTTCTCTTCCGAATGCGAAAATATTTTGTTGACACGCACCTACGTAGGGAGAAATGATCATCATAATAGAATAAGAGAAATCAGAGCTCGAACGGAAATATTTAGGCGTTTCGTTTCCAGACGCGCCATTGGAGAATGTAATGGTAGAGAAATAGTACGAAAGTGGAGCGATGAACCGTCTGCAAAGCACTTAAGTGTGAATGGCAGAGTAACTATGAAGATTTAGATGTAGACAGTGACGTGGGCAACACGAAAATGCTGCATCACATACTGTGGGTCGTAGCGTGCTCCTGAAGGCCTGCAGACCATCATCAATCCCTAATTCTCTAGATAAAGACTGACTTCTCTGACAAGGTGACTTGGTGCTAGTCTCGGTTTACACTCAGTACAGATCAGGCAAGCATGTACCGATTGTCATCGTCGGAGGCGGCCACAGTTTTAGCAGGAAAGTGGGCTCTAAGGTCAGCATTCCGTAGGTGGTTCTGACCGGTTCGCGAGCATACTGAACAATTGGTCTAATTCTTGATCTGGACAGCGTTCAAAAACGAACATTATATTCAGGTGTCAACTAACGCCATGTCGTACTCACGTGTCGTCACATTTCATTAGCTCGGTTCTTGTGGCTGGCAAGTTATAGACTACTGGCCATTAAAATTGCTACACCACGAAGATGACGTGCAAAGGACGCAAAATTTAACTGACAAGAAGAAGATGCTGTGATATGCAAATGATTAGCTTTTCAGAGCATTCACACAAGGTTGGCGCCGGTGGCGACATTACAACATGTTGACATGAGGAAAGTTTCCAACCGATTTCTCATACACAAACATCAGCTGACCGGCGTTGCCTGGTGAAACGTTGTTGTGATGCCTCGTGTAAGGAGGAGAAATGCGTACAATCACATTTCCGACTTTGATAAAGGTCGGATTGTAGCCTATCGCGATTGCGGTTCATCGTATCGCGACATTGCTGCTCTCGTTGGTCGAGATGCAATGACTGTTGTCAGAATGTGGAATCGGTGGATTCAGGAGGGTAATACAGAACGCCGTGCTGTACCCCAACGGCCTCGTATCACTAGCAGTCGAGATGACAGTCACCTTATCCGCATGGCTGTAACGGATCGTGCAGCCACGTCTAGATGCCTGAGTCAACAGATGGGGACGTTTGCAAGACAACAACCATCTGCACGAACAGTTCGACGACGTTTGCAGCAGCATGGACTCTCAGATCGGAGACATGGCTGCGGTTACCCTTGACGCTGTATTACAGACAGGAGCGCCTGAGATGGTGTACTCAGCGACGGACTTGGGTGCACGAATGGCAAAAGTCACTTTTTCGGATTAATCCAGGTTCTGTTTAGAGCATCATGATGGTCGCATCCGTGTTTGGCGACATCCCGGTGTACGCACATTGGAAGCGTGTATTCGTCATCGCCATACTGGTGTATCACCCGTCGTGATGGTATGGGGTGACATTGGTTACACGTCTCGGTCACCTCTTCTTCGCATTGATGCCACTTTGAACAGTGGACGCTACATTTCAGATGTGTTCAGACCCGTGGCTCTACCCTTCATTCGATCCCTGCGAAACCCTTCATCTCAGCAGGATAATTCACGAAAGCATGTTGCAGGTCCTGTGCGGGCCTTTCTGGATACAGAAAATGTTCGACTGCTGCCCTGGCCAGCACATTCTCCAGATCTCTGTCCAATTGAAGACGTCAGGTCAATGGTGGCCGAGCAACTGGCTCGTTACAATACGCCAGTCACTACCCTTGATGAACTGTGGTATCGTGTTGAAGCTGCATGGGCAGCTGTACCCGTACACGCCATTCAAGCTCTGTTTGACTCAATGCCCAGGCGTATCAATGCCGTTATCACGGCCAGAGGCGGTTGTGCCGGGTACTGATTTCTAAGCGTGTATGCACCCAAATTGCGTGAAAATGTAATCACATGTCAGTTCTAGTATAATTTATTTGTCCAATGAATGCCCGTTTATCATCTGCATTTCTTCTTGGTGTAGCAATTTTAATGGCCAGTTGTGTACATGCCTCGCGCCACTGATTTATCCACTTCTGGACACAATGAGGTTAACCGTAACACTTGGCTTCCTCTAACGGTGTATTAAAACCACAAGACTCGGCAATCTCTCGTTGCTGTGTATGCTGAGACATCCTACCTGTAAATGACTGTAATTTGCCCGTCTTCGGAACTGTGTGATACCGTGTTCGGCATGCCTCTGCTGTATTCGCGTTGCGTTTGCGAAAATACATGGAAAGAAATATTGAAAGAAATGGGTTATATTGCGGACGCGAACCCTAACTACTTAACTGGAATTCCAGAGTTTCAGACGCTGCAATGCACCTACCACGAATTTATTCTTGTTTATTCGTGTTGCAGGGAGTTAAAATAAGTGTTGCAATGCCCGTGAGAAACGTTCTGCGATAATTATATGCAATGACAGAAAATCAAAACAGAGTGTAAGTAAAATTGTACCAACAAGAAGGGAAGAAATACAGTATTAAAAGTGTGGTGCATATGGTGCTGCTACCATTGCCAGTGAGTGTACCGTCACCGCTTTTGCGAGCTGGAGACAAGCCAAATTGTCCAAGTTTATAGAGAAATGTCGACAGTTTCATCCGATTTCTTAGGTAACTTTAAATTTTATAGGGAACTGATTGTCTTTTCGAGATACAGGGCTGTCGCTGGCAACTGTCTGTGACTTAGAAAGGAAGTTAACCTCTTGCCGTGCCATTAAGTGCCCAAGTGATTTGAGAGGAACAGTGCGAAACTGGCCAGCGTGATGTGCGAGAAAACCACATCATACAATGAGGTGACAAAAGCCGTGGGACACGTCCTAATACCGTGTCGGACCTTCTTAGTGCAACACGCCGACGTGGAATGGACTCAACAACTCTCTGATATCCCCTGCAGAAATATTGAGCCATGCTGCTTTCCTATAGCCGCGGAAGTGTTGCCGGTGCTGGATTTTGTGCACGAATTGACATCTGGATTATCTCCCATAAATATTGGATGGGACCCATGTCAGGGAAACTGGGTGCCCAAATCATTCACTCGAACTGTCCTGAATTTCCTTGAGCCCACCCACGAACAATTGTGGCCCAGTGAGATGTTTGGTTCCATGGAGTCCATGAAAAGCTGTAAATGGTCTCCAAGTAGCCGAAAATAACCATTTACAGTTAATATTCAGTTATCAGTTCAGTTGCGATAGAGAACCCAGTCCATTTCATGTGAACACAGCCCACACCAGTATGGCTCCACCACCAGCTTGCACAGTGCCTTGTTGACAAATTGCGTCCATGACTTCATGGGGCCTGCGTCGCCCTCGAACCCCACCATCAGCTCTTACCAACCGAAAGCGAGGCTCATCTAACCAGACCACGCTTTTCAGGTCTCCTAGGGTCCAACTGATATGGTCACGAGCCCAGAAGAGGCGCTTCAGGCGATATGGTGCTGAGAACAAAGGAACTCGCGTCGATCGTCTGCTGCCATAGCCGCTTAACGAAAAATTTCGCTGCACTGACAAGTTCGTGGTATGGTCCACGTCAATTTCTGCGGTTATTCGTGCACTGCAGCTTGTCGATCAGCTCTGGCAACTTTACGCTAACGACGCTGCTCTCGGTCGTTCAGAGGAACACACTGTGGTTCAGGTCGAAAACATCTATTTTCGGTTTTCGTCATATTTCGATAGATTAAGGTTTTATTTAAGTTCTCTGAAGAGGATTTTGCTGAATTTTTTTTTTTTTTCGAGCCTTTAAAGAGCATTTTCCTACCACTTGTGTTTATGTGCCACGCTCACTTTTCTGTCACCCACTGTCAACTCTAAGTCATATGGAGATGCCATTATTAGCAAAATAGAATGTGTCGGCCATTTTCAAAACCGTTTGGGAACAAGGTTGAGAAAACTAACTGTTGATATGAGAGGAAGAAATTAGAATACGGAAAATTGTTGACCAGACACGGTCGGTTAACTAAAACTGAAGTAGAAGATTTGCGGGTATACTATGGGCAGGAAATTAGGAGAAATAAAGAAAATCTGGAGGCAATGAAGAGAGATGTTTGGGCCATATTCTTCCATAAATCTTCTACTGATGATAAGCCACGTCATGGATTGTGTCCATGAGGACAAAATTCGTGGTGCAAATACAAAAGGGCTGAGGCAACTGAAGAATCTTATTCTCACCAGCATTCTCTTTCTGCTGCTGTTCTTACAGCAATTAAATCTATTTTCAGAGACTTGGCTCATCCTGACATTCTAAAGAAATGTTTGCATGGTCCGACACAAAGGCCAAATGAATGTTTCAACAGCATAATTTGGAACCGCCTTCCTAAAACTGTATTTGTAGGAATGGATACAATGAAAGTAGGAGCTCATGATGCTGTTATTACATTCAATCGTGGTAATATTGGAAAGTGTTGGGTACTGAAAAAGCTGGGAAGTAATCCTGTTGAAAATATGATCACTGGGCTGCAACATTGCGATAAAAGGATAGCCGACGCGGAGAGGTCTGCATCTAATATGGCCAAGAAAGCAAGACAAACATCCAGGAAGGTGAAAAAGAAGCTGGAAGACCTGCTACACGGCCAAATAAGGGCCATCATATGCAGCAGGACAGTTTTTATTAACTGTAAGTAACAAATTTCTAAAGTTTTTTCTTTAAAGTCAGTTTCTCGCACACATAAATTTTCGGTACATGTGTCCCACTATATCAGAGACTATCATAGATAAACGAATGAAATCTTCAGAGACTCTGCATAACATAACATTCCACCTCTGGTAATACATTCATTAATATTCCCCCTTTAGGAAGTTCACAAGAAATATTCTCTGTAGAAAAAACTTAATATTTTTTGTTAATAAATTTAAAAATAGTATTTCTTAAAAACTATAAAATGCATAAAGTAGATTTTAGTACAGTTGACTCTATTAGCATTATGTAACATACAGTAAAAATATTAAGGTCCTGCATCAAATAGTTTTTTTTCAGAAATGGGTCAAATACTTGCCTAAATTAACATGGGTTAGATAGGCAGGGTGTGGTCCCCTTAACTGAAGACCGTCGGCGACTGCGTTGTCCGGGGTAGAAGGTAATGCCTGAAATTTGCTATTCGCGACACACTCTTGACACTGTGGATGTCGGAATATTGACTTCCACAGTGATTTCAGAAATGAAATGTCCCATTCTTCCAGTTCGAATCATCATTCCGCTTTCGGTCTGTTTATTCCCCTTGCGCGGCCACAATCACTTCGGATACCTTTTCGGCTGGCTCACCTGAGGGTAAATAACTACTCCGCCAATGTACTGCCCTATCAAATCTTGTGTATACGATACTAGCGCCACGTTTATATGTGCGTATCGCTATCACATGACATTTGTCACCGTGTAAAACGTCAAGCGATGATTATAGATCACAGAAAATTAAAAAGGCCTGTAACCAAAATTTTTGCAGTAGGAAGGGAAGATATACCTATTAAAAGGGTGCTCCTGATGGCTGCCGCCTTTGCCAGTGTGTGTTGCGTTACCATTTGTCCGAGCTTTACTCGAGCTCATCAAGACATGAGAGAACAGAGTCCTCCGAATACTGAGGAAACTTTTAATTCCACAAGTAACTGATTGTGGTTTCGAAAAAAAGGATCGTAGCTGACAACTGTCTGAGTCTCCGCTGTTTTACACCGTGTGACTCAAGAGAGGACATAGTATATATCTGTCTTACTGAGCCGCGTGGCATGATCTCTGGGCCTAAAAACACTGTGTTTGATGCACTGATGCGTTGAATATATTGCGCTTAATACACTCCTGGAAATTGAAATAAGAACACCGTGAATTCATTGTCCCAGGAAGGGGAAACTTTATTGACACATTCCTGGGGTCAGATACATCACATGATCACACTGACAGAACCACAGGCACATAGACACAGGCAACAGAGCATGCACAATGTCGGCACTAGTACAGTGTATATCCACCTTTCGCAGCAATGCAGGCTGCTATTCTCCCATGGAGACGATCGTAGAGATGCTGGATGTAGTCCTGTGGAACGGCTTGCCATGCCATTTCCACCTGGCGCCTCAGTTGGACCAGCGTTCGTGCTGGACGTGCAGACCGCGTGAGACGACGCTTCATCCAGTTCCAAACATGCTCAATGGGGGACAGATCCGGAGATCTTGCTGGCCAGGGTAGTTGACTTACACCTTCTAGAGCACGTTGGGTGGCACGGGATACATGCGGACGTGCATTGTCCTGTTGGAACAGCAAGTTCCCTTGTCGGTCTAGGAATGGTAGAACGATGGGTTCGATGACGGTTTGGATGTACCGTGCACTATTCAGTGTCCCCTCGACGATCACCAGTGGTGTACGGCCAGTGTAGGAGATCGCTCCCCACACCATGATGCCGGGTGTTGGCCCTGTGTGCCTCGGTCGTATGCAGTCCTGATTGTGGCGCTCACCTGCACGGCGCCAAACACGCATACGACCATCATTGGCACCAAGGCAGAAGCGACTCTCATCGTTGAAGACGACGTCTCCATTCGTCCCTCCATTCACGCCTGTCGCGACACCACTGGAGGCGGGCTGCACGATGTTGGGGCGTGAGCGGAAGACGGCCTAACGGTGTGCGGGACCGTAGCCCAGCTTCATGGAGACGGTTGCGAATGGTCCTCGCCGATACCCCAGGAGCAACAGTGTCCCTAATTTGCTGGGAAGTGGCGGTGCGGTCCCCTACGGCACTGCGTAGGATCCTACGGTCTTGGCGTGCATCCGTGCGTCGCTGCGGTCCGGTCCCAGGTCGACGGGCACGTGCACCTTCCGCCGACCACTGGCGACAACATCGATGTACTGTGGATACCTCACGCCCCACGTGTTGAGCAATTCGGCGGTACGTCCACCCGGCATCCCGCATGCACACTATACGCCCTCGCTCAAAGTCCGTCAACTGCACATACGGTTCACGTCCACGCTGTCGCGGCATGCTACCAGTGTTAAAGACCTCGATGGAGCTCCGTATGCCACGGCAAACTGGCTGACACTGACGGCGGCGGTGCACAAATGCTGCGCAGCTAGCGCCATTCGACGGCCAACATCGCGGTTCCTGGTGTGTCCGCTGTGCCGTGCGTGTGATCATTGCTTGTACAGCCCTCTCGCAGTGTCCGGAGCAAGTATGGTGGGTCTGACACACCGGTGTCAATGTGTTCTTTTTTCCATTTCCAGAAGTGTATTTTAAAACAATTTAAGTCATTTAATTACAGCACAGAATCTCCAACAGGTTGTTTTCGACTTTTGTACATGTCACCCATTTTCGTCGTCACCCCAACCCTAGCGGTAGTAGGGCTACCTTACTGCCGCAGCCGCAGTATTTTTATACACGTAATCTGTATGTGATATACCAGATTAGGTTGAATTACTCCATGTGTTCTTGACTTACGCCTTTATGCAACATCATTGCACCCCAAACCCTCAGCCATAGAGCCAATTCGGGTAGAAATTCCTTCAGACGCTACAGAGATACGCTGTTATATCATTGTCTTTGCACCCCTCTCCCTGCGTTGAGAGTTGAGACGTGCTTGTGACTGTCACTAGACAGTCTAGCGATCCCAAAAAGCGCTACATGGAACTAACACCGGTAGTTATCGAATATTTTTAATTTCACGTCTTCGCACCCCCATCCTCATCCCTAGGGATGGCTGAGGCATATTATCCTAAACATATTTTTGTACATGTATTTCTACGGGTAATAAGTCATAGCCATACAAAACTGGATTGAAATTGCTCCAGATATACCTGAGTTAAGCTTCTAACCCTTCTCACCCTATACTTTCGCCTTCCACCCGTATGGGTGATATTCTTAGCCACACAGAATCCAACACGGCCATAAGCACAACGAAGCACCGACATTTTATAGTAATCAGATGAGTACTATTGGAACGCATAGAAGACGAACAAACATTCAATTATATACATTACCAGCGGACAAACCAGGCCTTGCCCGAGTATTTGTTTATTCTTCTGTTATTCCACCTTCTCCTCCCTCCTATCTCCTCCTTCCCCCCTCTCCGTCCATCTCCGCTTGCACCTCTCTGTTCAACTCGTCCTTCCCCCTTCTGCCCCTCTCTCTACCCATTCCTTTCTCCGCCCTCCACCTCTCCGCCCTCCTCTACCAATACACATGACACACACACCTCCCTCTACCCGTCTCCATCAACCCCTCTCTTTGTCCATCTCATCCATTAACCGCTCGCTGTCCATCTCTTCCTGCCCTACCTCTGTCCTCCTCCGCACTCTGTCAGTCTACTTCTCATCCCTTTATGTCAAAATTCTTCAATCCGTTCATTTCCTTGTTCTTCGGTTTCTCTGCATCTCACGATGCTCATTTAACGCGCCTCGCGCTCTGAGCCTGTTTCGTCTTTTCGTTGTTCTTTATGTTTTGTTTTCGCCATCTTGCTTCAGCTCTGGGAAGATCTCCTCCTCTTTTGCATTTGGACATTGTGTAAAATATATATTAAATCAACTTTTTTACTAAAAAATATATTAAGTAAGTTTTACAGACATTTCTCACTTTATTTTCGATTTAAGTTTAGTTACTGTATCACTTTGACTACTCACACTTCAATGTTTGTCTTTATTGACTCACTGAATACTTTTTCGCTTCCTCCCTTCGTCACTGATAAGAAATTGATGTTCATAACTATAGTGTCTGTCCTGCTGTCGGCAGGAAATAAGTAACAGTTAATTTGATTACACTTTATTACAATTAAAGAAAAACACTGTTTTAAACGCAAGAACAGCCAGGTAACCCCACAACTCTTGTGGTGGCAAACCAGATAAGGAAACAAGCAATGGAAGAAAATTTACTGTACAAAATACAACGTGCTACTACACTGCTACGGGGAGTGAATACAATGCTAGGGCCGGCATTATTACTGACCGGAGCTGTTCCTAGTGGTTGGTAAACACTGCCGGTCTGACGATCAAGGCTTGTTTATAAAGCCATAAAGCCAGTTAGGTGGAGTGCTACATGAGTCATTTGAGTTTGAGTTCCCTGTTGTTGGAACACTGTCACATGTTGCCTGGTGAAGTAGTTCCTTTTTTTTTATGTCAAACGGCGATGTTTCTTTCCTGAAAGGGGTCTTATATATCCATATAAGTATATAGTTCAGGCAATACCGCCCATGACGTTCACTCTTATGGAGCTTGGTAAGAATGTCTTCCAGGATTAATGAGTGTGTTAGAAGGGACACTACGAATGTAGTGTGTGGACATATAGGGTGAGAATGTGGGTCTCGCGGGAGTCGTCCGCGAGATAATCCCTGCAGTCGCCCTATCCTCTGTGCCCTCGGTGGCTGAGATGGACAGAATATCTGCCACATAGGCAGGAGATCCCGGGTTCGAGGCCCGGTCGGGGCACACATTTTTACCTGTCTCCGTTGATATATATCAATGCCCGTCAGCAGCTGAAAGTATGAATGTACATTTGTAATAACCCAGGCTGGGTCTTGCTTTATACTTCTCAGTCGCGAATTCCAGAACATGTCAAAAAGGTTTCGAATGATCCACAATGTTCCAAAACATTCCGCAATATTCGACAGCGTTATGGAGTGTTCCACAATAGTCTGGGATGTTCCAGAACATTCTCCAATCTTCCGGAATGTTCCAGACTATTCCCGAACATTTCAGAACATCCCAGTTCATTGTGGAACATTGCGAAACATTCTAGAATGTTGTGCAAGGTTCTCGAAAACTACCGAATGTTCTCGAATCCTCTAGAAAATTCTAGAGAGCGATGGTTTCCAGCACTTATGTGGTCAAAAGCAAGCACTTGAAGTAAAATCGGGAACATTCACGCTGGGCGATAGAGGGCTACCACACCATATAACTCCCTTGATAGTACCGGGACTCGTTTCTGAGTTTTAGCGGCACTCACATTGTATACTAACTCTTATTCTATATATATATTGAAACTGAATCACTGTTTCCCCTTAGTTTCAGCAGTACTCTTTGGAGAGGTGAAATTTGACTGTCGAAGTGAGCTCATCGTATCTTTGCGTAGTGATATTCGTATTCTAGCGCCACAGTTCCGTTTTCTTTTTTAGATTTGTTCATTAATATTTCCACGGGATTTTCATGTTAGAGTGCTAATATCCCTGGTTCAACAGAGATAATCTGTAATTTTTATTGCGCGCTCGGGACCTGGTTCTTGAAGTACTTTCTAGCTCGATCATTCATACAACAAGTGTACCACCACTTGCTCCTTGACCTTTGACGGACCATCTCATCAGTTACGCTACAGAAAGGTGCCTCAACACTAACGCACAATTTTTCTTTAGTCTTGTATCGAAATGGACCCACACAGAACTTGATTATTCTCCATACTGGATTCTTTGTCGTCGTAAGACCGCGTTTTTATTTATTTACTAGCTGACAAACCCGGCAATCTCCGAGTATTCATGTTGCCAACTATGTATTACAAACGAAAATAAAAATGAACTGCGTTTATAGTGTAATATCCTGGACATTCTCTGTAGACACAGCTGCTGCACGTACCTGCAACACGATTTTGTAAACGTCTTTGTTGCGAGGCCTCTTCTTAGCTCCGTAAACGGAAATTGTTTTCACCAAAAGCCTTTAGCGCTTCTTAGCTGAAAGCTGTCAAAAACGAGGCTGGGTGTTAGGGATTTCCTTAAGCTGTCGTGGCTGCTGAAGTGCCTTAGAAGTAAATAATAAATCCATTAAAACTTTATCGATGATGCACTATTTTATCACTAATCTCGTAGTTTATGACGTAATACCTCTTGAATTATGTGTCATACAATTATATATTTGTGTATGTGCATCAGCGGCATATTTAGATACTGTCTGCAAAATATGTTTCAAAGAGAGTTAAAAGCAAGTAAGGAATAAATTTAAACGTCACGCACAGTGTAGCAGTTTTTCACGCATGTCAGTGATTATGACGTCATATCTGCTGAACTATATGTGGTATCATGATATTTCGTAGGTGCATGTAGCAGCATATGTGGATACTGGTGTGTCTCCGAAATTTATTGCGAATAGAGTTAGTAGCACAGAAGTAAAAAATTTAAACATCATAGAAGATGTGGCATATCATCCTTTGTGACGTCATATCTCCTGATGTAAGATAGGTAGCGGGTTCTTACCCACAGCGGTTGTTCCACGACAACAAGGGATATGAGTACCAAGTTTGGTTGAAAGTGGTCCATTGGTATAGGAGAAGATTTGGAACTAACATACATTCACATACACACGATATATATATATATATATGCGAGCCGAACCAACGTAGTCGTGAAAATAGTATATATTACTGATTAGAAAAGTTATAAATGAAGTATAAGAATTTAATGAAACAGGGAAAGGAAGGAGAGTATACGATTAAATTACACATTAGTTCTCAACTACCACAAGGACCTCATGGACTGAACAAAAATACCATTCTACAAGGAGACCTTTCGATCTAAATTTGAATTTTATGTGATTTGTCACTCTTTTTTTCAGTTCTGCCAGAAGCCCATTGCAAATTAAACCTGTCATATACTGCTCCCATTTCAGTCCAGAACCGAACTGTTATTCAACTCTATCTGAAATTTCCGTCCGGTGTTCTTTGAATGAATCTTGATGTCTTTTCTGCATGAACGAATGGCGTCAGTAAATATCCCACTATGGAATACACTTACAGGGATGGCACAGTTAGAATTCCGAAAGACCTGAACAATGACCCTAAAGTTCGCGTGCTGACACTGTAGCCATGTACAATGAAACTGAACAGAATGATTGTTTTGAGAAATTACATAATAAAGTTCAATAAGATCTCATAAATAAGACGTTTCACTTACATGAAGCGTTACTTTTTTTAACGAGAAGTCATTATTTTCATATATATAGTAACGACGTATTTTTAAAATGAAACACTATACACTATTTACTAGAAAATTGAGTGCAGCTAACATGTGTTAGTATTGATTTAACACTGTTTACTTGCTGGGCGAGTTAATATATAACGTATCATTGTTGAGAAACCTTTCAAAAATGCAAACATAAAAATTTCGAGTAGGTTCTGTTTCTGCTACTAAGATAGCCATTAACATTTTTTTTGCAATAATAAAGTGTAGCAATTTCAAATATTAATCATGATTCAGGATTAAGGATGATCCTTAGCAGTTGTAACGTCATCCTGTTACGTTAATTGACGAAATATATGGCAAGACAAACAGCATAACTGCCGTAACTTGGCTAAATAAATATTCGCACCTGTTTGATTAGCGTTAACTATAGAAGTGATTTTGCGTTCTTGGACGTATTCAGGATCTTTATTTGAGTCGTAGTTATCCGCATTATCCTAAGACTCGTACAAATCATCCCAGGAAAATATTTTCTGGTACGAACAGCTCTTGCAGTGTTACAAAAGGCAGCTGTGATTTTGGCTCTTGCCGTTGTTTGCATGCACACATCGTGACAAAGTTGCCATTAGCGAAAATCTTAAATCAGAGCTTCCATCTCTCGGTTTATCGCGGAACTATCAACTAATGCACGTTACTTACCATGTTATTAATGCGACAACCTTATTTCTTATCGACCGCTACTTACCTTCTTTCTTTTTACAGTCGAAGCCTTCAACTGTCTGACCGCTCTCTTCAGGGCCAAGAACATTGTTCGCAACTGCACAGAAGTGCTCCAATGTATGATATGATAGGAGGCACTGACGTCAAAGAAAGCAGCGTATAAAAGCATTATATTTATTATTAGTGGGTCGCCTATCCATAGAAATGTTTTACGCCAGTTTAAAAAATCTTGTAATTTAAACCAAGTTCGAGTATTATTTGCTCTGTTTACTGGACCCAAAACACAAGTAGTTATCAGAGACCAAAGTTTTCTGAAAATTTGGTCGGATTCACGAAAAATGTGCTGACTCAGGGGGGAAACCAAATTACATTCTAAGACAAATACGAAGACTCAACATGGAGGAATTATCTGAATGGGGCCGAATTCGTTAGGGGTGATGCCCGTTTACAAACAAGTGATTAAAACTTCAGAAAAATTCGATGTTTTATTCAAGAGAAGGTGCTTCATATAATGAGCATGACAATAACCTGTTGGTCCACCTCTGACACTTATGCAGGCTGTTATTTGGCTCAGCGTTGACTGATGCCGTTATTGGAGGTCCTCCTATAGGATATCTTGACAAATTCAGCCCAACTGTCGCTTTAGGTCGTCAAACTCTCGAGCTGGTTGACGGACCATACCCATAATACTCCAACCGTTCTCGGTAAATTAGGGAGACATCGGGCGATCTTTCTGGCCAAGGCAGGGCTTAGCAACCACGAAGACATGCAGTAGTAACTCTCGCCCTGTCCAGAAGACCATTATCTTGCTGAAATGTAAGCCCAAAATGGCTTGTCATGAAGGGCAACAAAACGGGACGTAGAATATCATTGACATACCATTGTGCTGTAAGGGTGCCTGCAATGAAAAGGAATGGCACCCCAGGACATCACTGTTGCCCTCTGGAGAAACTCCAGACTGCGGTCGGATACCAATCGGAGTGAAACACGCGATTTTTTTTTTTTTTTTTTGAGTCATCAGTCGTCTGACTTGTTTGATGTGGCCAGCCATGAATTCCTCTCCTGTGCCAACCCCTTCATCCCAGAGTAGCACGTTCTCTCTTATTTTCTGGATGTATTCCAGGCTCTGTCTGCCTCCACACTTTTTATGCTCTACAGCTCCCTCGAGTACCATGGAAGTTGTTCCATGATGCCGCAACAGACGTCCTACCACCCTGCCCCTTCTCCTTGTTAGTGTTTTCCACGTATTCCTTTCCTTGCCGATTCTGCGCAAAACCCCCTCATTCCTAACCTTATCAGTCCACCTCAACTTTCGTCTGTAGCACCACAACCATAATGCTTCGATTCTCTTCTGCCGACCGCTGTGGTCGAGCGGTTCCAGGCGCTTCAGTCCGGAACCGCATTGCTACGGCCGCAGGTTCGAATCCTGCCTCGATTATGGATGTGTGTGATGTCCAAGTGCTTAGAGCCACTTGAACCACTTGATTGTCTTCTGTTTCCGTTTTCCCACAGTCCATGTTTAACTACCGTACAACGCTGTGCTCCAAACGTACATTCTCAGAAATTTCTTCGTCAAATTAAGGCCTATGTTTGATACTAGTAGACTTCTCTTGGCCGGTAATTCCCTTATAGCCGGTGCTAGTCTGCTTTTAATGTCCTCCTTTGCTCGGTCGGTCACTGGCTATTTTCCCGCTTAGGTAGTAGAATTCCTTAACTTCATCCACTTCTTGAGAGTCAATCCTGATGCTAAGATTCTCACTGTTCTCATTTCTCCTACTTATCATTACTTTCGTCTTTCTTACTCTCAATCCATACTCTGTACACATTAGATTGTTCATTTCATTCAGCAGATCATGTAATTCTTCTTGATTTTGACTGAGCATATGAATCTCATCACTCAATCTTGTCACTGATATCCTTTCAGCTTGAATTTTAATTCCATTCTTGAACCTTTCTTTTATTTTCGTTATTGCTTCTTCGATGTGTAGATTGAACAGTGGCAGCGAAAGACTACATCCCTATTTATACACTTCTTCAAAATGGTTCAAATGGCTCTAAGCACTATGGGACTTAACATCTGAGGTCATCAGTCCCCTAGAACTTAGAACTACTTAAACCCAACCAACCTAAGGGCATCATCCACGCCCGAGGTAGGAGTCGAACCTGCGACCGTACCAGCAACGAGGTTCCGGACTGAAGCGCCTAGAACCGCTCGGCCACAGTGGCCGGCACACCCTTCCTAATCCGAGCACTTCGTTCTTGGTTGTCCACTCTTATTATTCCCTCTTCGCTCTTGTAAATATTATACATTACCCGTCTCTCCCTAAAACTTGCCCTATTTCCCTCAGAAGTTCAACATCTTACACCATTTGACAATGTAGAACGCTGTTTGCAGGTCGACAAATAATATGAACGTGTCTTGATTTTTCTTTAGCATTGCTTACATTATCACCCGCAATGTCGAATTGTCTCTCTGGTGCCTTTAACTTTCCTAAAGCCAAACTGATCGCCATCTAACAATCCTCAATTTTCTTTTCCATTCTTCTGTATATTGTTCTTGTCAGTGACTTGATGCATTAGCTATTAAGCTGATAGTGCGATAATTCTCGCATTTGTCAGCTTTTGCAGTCTTCGAAGTAGTGTGGATGATATTTTTCCGGCAGTCAGATGGTATGTCGCCAGACTCATACGTTCTACGCACCAAAGTAAATAGTCGTTTTGTTGCCGCTGTCTCCAATGAGTTTAGAAATTCTGATGTAATGTTATTTATCTCTTCTGCCTTATTTGATCTTAAGTCCTCCAAAGTTCTCTTAATTCTGATTGTAATACTGGACCCCTAACCTTTCCAAATCGACTCCTCTTTCTTCTTCCATCACGTCATGGGTAACATAGAGGCCTTTGATATACTCTTTCCATCTACTCTCTCCTCTGCATGTATCAGTAGAGCTTCCGTTGCTCTCTTCATGTTATCACCCTTGCTTTTAATTTCATCGAAGGTTATTTTGACATTCCTATACGCTGAGACAGTCCTTCCGACGATGTTTTCTCTTTCGATTTCTTCACACTTTTCATGCAGCCATTTCGTCTTAGCTTCCTGCTTATTTCATTCCTCAGCGGCTTATGTTTCGGTATTCCTGAATTTCCTTGAACGTTTTTGTATTTTCTTCTTTCATCGATCAGATGAAGTATTTCCTGTGTTACCCATGGTTTCTTCACAGTTGCCTGCATTGTACTTATGTTTTTCTTTCCAGCTTCTGTGATTGCCCTTTTTAGAGATTTCCATTCCCTTTGAACTGAACTCGCTACTGAGCTATTTATTATCACAGAATCTACAGTTTTGCAGAACTTCACGCATATCTCTTCATTAGTTAGAATTTCCGTATTCCACTTCCCTGCGCATTAATTCTTCTTGTCTCCTCTGTTAAGCTTCAGCTACACTTGATCATTACAGTTTCCTCTGACTATATCTGCTCCTGTGTACACCTTTCAATGCAGTAGCTGATTTCGGAATCTCTGTCTGACCATGATTTAATCTAATTGAAATCTTTCCGTATCACCTGGTTTTTCCAAGTAGACCTACTCCTGTTGCGATTCATAAACTAAGTATTGGCTATTACTACAGAACTCAGTCAGTCTTCCTCCTCCCTCATTCCTAATACAAAGCCTATAATATCCAGTAACCATTTCTTTTTCTCCTTCTCCTACCAGTGCATTGCAATCTCCCACGACTATTAGATTTTCACCTCCCTTTGCGTACTGAATTACTCATTCAATACCCTAATATACTTTCTCTATCTCTTCCACTTCAGCTTCCAACGTCAGTATGTATACCTGAGCTATCGTTGTCGATGTTGATTTTCTGTCGATTCTGGTAAGAACAACCCTGTCACTGAACTGTTCACAGTAACACACTCTCTGTGCTACCTTACTATTCATAACGAACCCTACACCATTATCTGGTGCTGTTGATATTACCCTACAGCCACCTGACTAAAAATTCTTATTTCATTTCACTAAACCGCACTATATTACTTGCCAAGCGGCTCGACAACTAGGAATGATGATCTGGAGTGCAATTTTTTTATAGCAGGATCTCTTTGGTTGTCACTCGCGGTAACCCTACAGTACAGGGGTACGCCGATGTTAGTCTATGCTCCATTTTGTTGCCCTTCACGGTAAGCCCTCTTGGGCTTACATTTCACGAAGGTAATGGTTGCCCGTAGACGGCGATAGTTTCTACTACTTGTCTCCGTGCTCGTCAAACGCTATCTTGGGCATCAAGGT
Source organism: Schistocerca serialis cubense (assembly GCF_023864345.2). Classification (NCBI taxonomy): domain Eukaryota; kingdom Metazoa; phylum Arthropoda; class Insecta; order Orthoptera; family Acrididae; genus Schistocerca; species Schistocerca serialis. Next base: position 213,789,570 of record NC_064647.1, on the reverse strand, counting down.
CACCGTATCTCTCCACAACTGAGAACGCTCGGAGCAATACGGGCAGGACCCTCCAAACAGCCCGGGATTTTGACGATCTAAGCCGCCCATTGCGTACAATTTGGCATGACATCGCTCAGGGGAACCTCTAGTACCAATCTGACTAGTCGAATAATTGCCTTCTTGTGAGGTAGAAGTAGACCAAAGCTTTATTGACTTTTTCAGTTGTGAAGCTCTTTCTGTTAAATAAATTACCCAGTTTTTCTGAAATTGTAATCATATATTTGTCTGTACTTTCTACATCATATCGATCTCCTTCCCATTCGGATAATTCCTTCGTTGGGCGCGTTATTTTCTTCCCTTTGTGCTACAGTATATATGGAAGACTGCATGGAGAAATCACAACAAGTATTTCTTACGTGGACTGCTCACGAATTCAGTGTTAATGGGACCAAACCACAAACTGTAATCAAAGGAGGAAGGCAAGTTGCGTTCCAGAACAACTGCGTAGCGAGCTTTTCATAGAACAGGTTGCGCTACTATAGACTGCAAATCTTATATTTCCCCATCAGCACCAGACAGCGGTCAGAAGGCCAGTTAAATGGTGGTCAGAACACGAATGCCACAAAATTTACTTCCTCCATCCTCAACTCTCAACTTTCAAAAAACTCTGCATGGAGGAGATGACTCCACGGTATTGCCAATACGATAGACGAGGTTATCGCTTATGCCATGAAAAAACAGAGGAATGCAGTAGAACGTTGCTAACGCACATAGATAAAAATGAAGTTGGCACGGACCTAGAGCAATTTCTCCTCATCTGGTCAGCCTCTTCACGGGAAGTGTGGTTGTGGGTGACTCAATTCGGCTGCTGTGCTGCTGTCGAAGCAGCCGTCATACTCATGCTGGCCAGGTAGCGCTGTGGTGTCTGGACCGTTATTGTTCATACAGAAAAGGCAACAAAGCCATACTCAGTTATTTCCTGGGGATGACAGCTGACGCACCGTGATCGAGGTGATAGCTAGGCCAGTGCTGGTTCCGCTCTCGAAAGGGCTAAGCAAGCTGCTGCAGCCCCACAACCGTGAAAACGGCCCATCTCCCTGGTGAGACCTGCCTGTCCTAACAGGACTCACTGACTACCTTCTGCCAACAATATGACTCCGAGACCACATAGGGAGCGCATATTCTCAGCGAGAAAGCCCACTTGTCCAATATTCTTAATAAAATAACAAGCAGAAAGAGGCAGGAAATGAAACAATATCAGCGTTGTGAGACAAAAATTTCACAATTTCGTAAGAAAATTTCAGTAATATGTTCCAGTAACAAATTGATCTATGTAACCATAATTTGATCGCAGGAGACAATTTTTTTAATTTCGATTTTGGCCGTCTAGGGACCGCGTTAAACAACTATTTTTAAATGTACATTTCTCCTATTGTGCTCCTCCAGTTTTCTCTTCTGCCAATATGTCTTCATCCTCTCTCTGTGCTGCTCCCTTCGGTCTTCTGTCCACACTGTTCCTCCAGTTCTTCTCTTCTTCACTTCAAATCCTTCAAAATGTTGAATTTTGTCTCTCATTAAGTCTCTGTTGGTTATATCATTTCTCCTATACCCATCTCCTCTAAGTCTGTTGTGACTTCTTTGAACCAGGTAATTTGGGTTCTGGGGTTCTTGTCAAAAAACATGAATATTTTCTTTGTCAGCCTTTCATCATTCATTCTTTTCAAATGGGCGTAAAAGCTTACTCTTCTCTTCCTCATAGTATCTCCCACTTTCTCAATTTTGTCATACACTTCTCTATTACTTCTAAGCTTCCAAGTCGCATTCTCAAACCTCGGCCCAAGTACTCTTGTAATGATTTTTCGCTCCTTTTTTTTTGCTATAGCTTCCATTTCCTTGTTAGTGTTCATTGCTAAACATTCAGATGCATACAGACACTCTGGCTTAATCACAGTGTTGTAGTGCCTTATTTTTGCGTTAATTGATTTAAAAAGGAACAAAAGAAACGATTACAGGAAACGCGACACCAAACGTCAGCTTCCTCATCGTGGAGCGGAGACTTTGCTCGGATCCCAGTAAATCAGAATTACTCATTCCACCTAACCAGAAAAATGAGAAACGGAGAACTTAATTCCATAATCCGTAACAAAGAATTTGGATGTGACCTTCGATAGTTCCCTGACATGAACAAAATACCTAAAACTATTAGGACCGAAACTAAAATCGAGAAAGAACATATCACGTTGCAAGCATCTGCGCTACGTTACCTCCATACACTTCCACCTACTGAGCATAGGTTATGGCAGCAGTGTTCTCCTTCAAACTCAGATGCCTACTTACTACCGCACTACTTTTGCGTTAGATCCCTAGCTAGCACCAGCTAGCCAGTGAGCATCACCTTGGCCCATGATTGTTTCATCTTGGCCCTTTTTAATGGTGGTGGATCCTTGTTTTTCCACTGCCTGCTTTGTTGTCGTATGGATTGGCAGGAGACAATATTAGTCCCAAATACCAGTGAGCATCACCTTGGCCCATGATTGTTTCATATTGGCCCTTTTTAATGGTGGTGGATCCTTGTTTTTCCACTGCCTGCTTTGTTGTCGTATGGATTGGCCCGCCACAGCTGCAACATTTCCACTGATACACTGTGTGATCAAAAGTTTTCGGACACCCCCAAAGACATACGTTTTTCATATTAGGTGCAAAAATGGCTTTAAATGGCTCTGATCACTATGCGACTGAACTTCTGAGGTCATCAGTCGCCTAGAACTTAGAACTAATTAAACCTAACCTAAGGACATCACACACATCCATGCCCGAGGCAGGATTCGAACCTGCGACCGTAACAGTCGCTCGGTTCCAGACTGTAGCACCTAGAACCGCACGGCCACTCCGGCCGGCTATTAGGTGCATTGTGCTGCTACCTACTGCCAGGTACTGTATATCAGCCACCTCAGTAGTCATCAGACATCGTGAGAGCAGAGTCGAGCGCTCCGCAGAACTCACCGACTTCGAACGTGGTCCGGTGATTGCATGTCACTTGTGTCGTACGTCTGTAAGCGAGATTTCCACACTCCTGAACATCCCTAGGTCCACTGTTTCCGATGTGATAGTGACGCGAAAACGTGAAGCTACACGTACAGCACAAAAGCGTACAGGCCGACCTCGTCTGCTGACTGACAGAGACCGCCGACAATTAAAGAGGGTCGTAATGTGTGATAGGAAGACATGTATCCAGACCATCACACAGGAATCCAAATCTGCATCAGAATCCACTGCAAGGACTGTGACAGTTACGCGGGAGGTGAGAAAACTTCGATTTCAAGGTCGAATGGTTGCTCATAAGCCACACATCACGCCGGTAAATGCCAAACGACGCCTTACTTGGTGTAAGCAGCGTAAACATTGGACGATTGGACAGTGGAAAAACGTTGTGTGGAGTGACGAATCACGGTACACAATGTGGCGATCCGATGGAAGCGTGTGGATGTGGTGAGTGCCCGGTGAACGTCATCGGTCAGCGTGTACAATGCCAACAGAAAATTCAGAGCCGATGGTGTTACGGTGTGGTCGCGTCTTTCAAGGAGGGGGCTTGCACACTTGTTGTTTCGCATGGCACTATCACAGCACAGGGTTACATTGGTGTTTTAAGCACCTTCTTGCTTCGCACTGATGAGCAATTCGGGGATGGCGATTGCATCTTTTAAAAGGATCGGGCACAATGCACGGCCAGTCGCGGAGCAGTTACAAGACAATAACATCCGTGTAATGGACGGGCCTACACAGTGTCCTCATCTGAATCCTACAGAACAACTCTTTGATGTTTTGCAACGACGACTTCGTGCCAGGCCTCACCAACTAACATCGATACCTGTCCTCAGTGCAGCACTCCGTGAAGAATGGGCTGCCATTCCTCAAGAAACCTTCCAGCACCTCACTGAACGTATGCCTGCGATAATGGAAGGTGTCATCAAGTCGAAGAGTGGGACAACAAGATACTGAATGCAAGCATTACCGATGGAGGGTGTCAGAGACTTGCTTATTTTAAGCCAGATATCAGGATACGTTTAATCGCATAGTGTATCTTGGTTAGGCATGCTTTCTGAATGGGTGTGGCAGTCGTAAAGTCCAGTGGGAGGCGATTTTTGTCACATCCAAAATTTCGTGTCGAAAAACTGACCAAGGGCTGAGTGCCACTTTTTCCACCGCCGACTCGGTTCTGATAAGCCTCCCCTCAAGGATGAGACGTGCACTTCTCTTGCGATTCTCTTTTCCTCACACAGAGAGAGAGAGTCTGCCGCTTGGTTCTTCACCATTCACACTTGCTTAATCACGTTGCAAGCATCTGCGCTACGTTACCTCCATACACTTCCACCTACTGAGCATAGGTTATGGCAGCAGTGTTCTCCTTCAAACTCAGATGCCTACTTACTACCGCACTATTTTGCGTTGGATCCCTAGCTAGCACCAGCCAGATTCCGTGATATGTTCTTTCTCGATTTTAGTTTCGGTCCTGTTAGTTTTAGGTATTTTGTTCATGTCAGGGAACTATCGAAGGTCACATCCAAATTCTTTGTTACGGATTATGGAATTAAGTTCTCCGTTTCTCATTTTTCTGGTTAGGTGGAATGAGAAATTCTGATTTATTGGGATCCGGGCAAAGTCTCCGCTCCACGATGAGGAAGCTGACGTTTGGTGTCGCGTTTCCTGTAATCGTTTCCTTTTTTTCCTTTTTAAAACTTTGAATACTTATATGGGCAGTCAAATGACAGTGAGAAAGAGTACAGTTTCATCCAGCAGGACAGAGCAACGTGTCACACATCAAACATTTCACCAAATCCGCTCATGTACCCTTCACAAATGAACGGGTCGTCAGTACTGAACGCTGTGGCCTCGATATTGCCCAGACTCGAATCCCTGCAGTTTCTTCCTTTGCAGTACTGACATGAGAGAGTTTATACACCTAACACCCACAATATTTGTGAACCGAAGGTGAACACTGAACGTGATATCAACGCGACTGACAACATCGTTTTTGCGTCAGACAACACTCCGGAGCACTAAAGTGGAACGATGCTCAGAGTAATCATTTTGAGCACCTTTTGTAACACTCCTGTCAATAAACCCCACATTTAAGTTATGTACCATTCATAAAATATCATTTCAACATAAGCAGCGGTTACGTCAGAAGTTCGATTATGTGTTGCTGGGGCCGTACAGAGCCATAGGCGATTCGCGCACGAGGCGTTTTCAAGCCACGCTGGAGATGACAAGATACAGCGGTGACGCGTTCCACAGAGGCCGAGTCTGTGTCACAGTTTCGATAGTAGCGACGCGGTCTGACGGCACTCAACTGCAATTCGCGCAGCAGTTAATTGCCAATCAAGAGGAACAACAGTCCCCTATTATGGGGTGGGACGCCTGTACGGGACATCGCATCTTTCATTTCATCTAACAGCGTTTCCATGTTACAACGTCACCGACACAATCACATACATACACAACACACACACACACACACACACACACACACACACACACACACACACATACACACAAGCACACGCACACACACGCACACACACGCGCACACACACACACACACACACACACACACAACATACATACATACATACATACATTTACACACACACAGACGCGCATCTTCACCGAATAATACGAGGTAAATGTTCCATAATTCGAATGATGAACTGCTGCAGAAATGCGTAACTTCAGGTAGATTACCTCCATGCAGTGAAGTAACTCTAATCACTCAATAAAGGGAAGCCCTCTGGGCCACATTCTACAACAAAAAATGGTTCAAATGGCTCTGAGCACTATGGGACAACATCTGACGTCATCAGTCTCCTAGAACTTAGAACTACCTGAACCTAACTAACCTAAGGACATCACACACATCCATGCCCGAGGCAGGATTCGAACCTGTGGCCGTAGCGGTCGCGCGGTTCCAGACTGTAGCGCCTAGAACCGCTCGGCCACTCTGGCCGGCATTCTACAACAATTACATACCTTGCAGAGTATTTTAACATAACAGCTCCGTACTAAGCTATCTTACACAACGGCGCGTTCGACGAAAGAGCCGCACCGAAAGACTGGAAAGTTGCTCAAGTTACACCAATACTCATCAAAGGAAATACGAGTAATCCACTGAATTATCGGATTTACATAAACGATCTGGTTGATGGTATTGACAGCGGCATTAAACTGTTTGCCGATGATGCTGCAGTCTACAGGAAAGTAGTATCACACGAAAGTTGTAAACAAATCAATGAGGCTTTGTAGAAAATAAATGCATGGATTAATGACTGGCAGTTATCTCTCAATATTAGTAAGTGTAACCTACTGCGTCTAACAAGGCGAAAATCCCCATTAATGTACTAGTACAAAATAAATGCCCAGTCTTTGGAAGCGGTAACATCAGTCAAGTATCTGGGTGTGACTATTCGAAATGATCTCAAATGGAATGATCAGTTTACACAAGTAACAGGCAAGGCGAACTCTACGTTGCCGTTTATTGGTAGAATCCTGAAGCGATGCAGTCCTTCAACAAAGGAAATTGCTTACAATATATTAGTTCGTCCAGTCTTAGAGTACTGTTCGTCTGTATGGGTCTGATCCAAGAGATTGAAAAGGTCCAAAGAAGAGCGGCAAGATTCGTGACTGCTACATTTAGCCATGGTGAGAGCGTTAAAAATGTCATAGAAAGTTTGAAGTGGGACACACTTGCAGATAGACGACGCGCTGAACGGAAGGGGCTGCTCACTAAATTCCAAAATCCGATCTCCGCCGAGGATGTAGACCATATATTATCACCACAAACTTTCAAATCGCGCAGCTGGCCGCTGTGACCGACCGGTTAAGGCGCTTCAGTCCGGATCCGCGCTGCTGCTGCTGTCGCAGGTTCGAATCCTGCCTCGGGCATGGATGTCCTTAGGTTAATTAGGTTCTAAGTCTAGGGGACTGATGTTCTCAGATGCTAAGCCCCATAGTGCATAGAGCCATTTGAATCATCAAATCGCGCACCTTCTTTTCTCGCGCGATGCGCGAGTGGAACAGAGGGGGAGGGGGAATATGAATTTGGTGCGAATTGTGCCCACGGCCACACACCGCTTGGTGGCTGGCGGAGTACATATGTAGATGTAGATGAAGATGTAAGGTCGATTTGTTGTAGGATTTCGAACAAAGATGAAAAAACCGTAACACGCACACAAATATCATACTAACTAATGTAAATCCACCTGATGATGTAGGTTTAAACCTCTGAAACGCGTCGTGGAGATAAATAAAACGGTGACTGGTAACAGTAAACTTGTTATTTCATTTAACACGTACCGTGTTCGAACATTATGAATTCCCTCGAAGAAATCTACTGAAATGCATCAGTACGGATTATGAAAATATCGTCTTGTGGAACACAACTATCTGTGTCTTCGCACGAAACAATGAGTACTAACGCCAAGAGATCTCAAACTGCTTCAATGTATCTGGATTTCCAGAATGGTTTTGAAACCTTTCCTCACAAGCGGCTTCTAACTGAACTGCGTACGTATGGAGTATCGTAGCAATTCTGCGTCTGGATTCGTGGTTCCTTGTTAGAAATGACACAGTTCGTAGTAACTACCAGAAATTCGTCGAGTAAAGCAGAAGTGATATCTGCCCTTCCCCAAGGAAGTGTTGCAGGTCGTCTGATGTTCGTAAATTATGTAAGTGATTTAAGAGACACTCTGAGCTGCCATTTTGAGATTGCCTGCTGATTATGCTGTCATTCATCGTATACTAAAGTCATAAGAAGAGCAAAACAAATCTCAAAATCATGGAGAGAAGAACTCTGTATGGCGCGGAAATAGCAACTCCCCTAAATAATAAAGTGTGAAGCTGTGTATATGAGTACTAAAAGGATTCCTTTGAATAGTAGTTGCATGACAAATCACACACAAATCTGTAGGCTGTCAGTTCAGCTAAACACTTAGGGATTACAATTATGAAGAAGTTGCGGGAAGACGAATCAAAGGCTGCGCTTTATTGGCAGAACTCTTACAAGATGCAGCAGGTCAACCAAAGAGACTACCTACACTACGCTTGTGCGTCTTCAGTGAAGTATTGCCGTGCGGTATGGGATCCTTACCAGATAACACTGACGGAGGACATCGAAAAGCCAAAAGGAGAGCAGCTCGTTTTATATTGGTGTGAAGGGGTGAGAGGATCCCGGATATGATGTACAAGTTCAGCTGGTAACCAGTAATTGATGTCTTTGCGGCGAGAACTTGTGTTCCTTGAGCTTTTTGAGACAATGAGTATGTATCCAATAACTGGTGTCTTCCTTAGTTTCAGAGTTTACCTACACTCATGTACTCATGTCACTTCCAAGATTCTGTTCAGAAATTCGTTCGCTCTAGGAGAGTCCAGGCTGAACCCTTCCTTTCAGTTTCATGAAAAACCGTTAGAAATTTTGATACTCAACGTGAAGAAAATATATGGTAACCTAACCCACCTATGACCATATTTCTAAATCTGGCCCTAAAAACTGAGGAAAGTTTAATACCGTAAACTGACGTCTCCAACATGCACCCTCTACTTTATTTGATGATAGGGTGAATGCAAAAAAATGGTTCAAATGGCTCTGAGCACTATGGGGCTCAACTGCTGAGGTCATTAGTCCCCTAGAACTTAGAACGAGTTAAACCTAACTAACCTAAGGACATCACAAACATCCATGCCCGAGGCAGGATTCGAACCTGCGACCGTAGCGGTCTTGCGGTTCCAGACTGCAGCGCCTTTAACCGCACGGCCACTTCGGCCGGCAGGGTGAATGCAGTTCGTGTTTTGAGGCCTGTGCGATGTGGGGACTTCCACCCAAAATACTGGCTGTGGCATCTAAAAATCTAGCATTTTTTTTTGCAGTCGCCTGCCCAGAATCATCTGTCCCGCCTTTAACATGTTCTACATACTTTGGGAAGACATTTTGACACCTACCGTGCACAACACATGGTACCCTAACCAGTCTGCGTTAATTGTGCCCGTAGTGGTATTTTATTCTTGACTTTTGTCTTGTTATTCCTCTCCACTCTGTGTGACAATTTCTTACCGGTATGTGTCCGACGTGAATTCCTCTCCCGTGCCAACCTCTTCATCTCAGAATAACACCTGCAACCTACATCCTCAGTTTTCTGCAGGTTGTATACCAATCTACGTCTTCCTCTACACTTTTTGCCGTTTACAGCTTCCTCTAGTACCATAGAACTATTCTTCGATGGCCCTACAGATGTCCTATCATCCGGTCCCTTCTTCTTGTTAGTTTTTTCCAAGTATTCCTTTCCACTCCGATTCTGCCAAGAACCTCCTCGTTCCTTACCGTATAAGTGCATCTAATTTTCAACATACGTCTGTAACATCACATCTCAAATGATTCGATTCTCTTCTATTCCGGTTTTTCCACAGTCCATGTTTCGCAAACATACAATGCAGCGTTCCAGGCGTACATTTTCAGAAATTTATTCCTCAAATCAAGACCTAGGTTTGATATTAATAGAATTTTCTTGATCAGGAATGCCTTTTTTGCCAGTGTTAGTCTGCTTTCGATGTTCTTACTCCGTCCGCCATTGGTTATTTTGCTGCCTAGGTAGTAAAATTCCTTAACTTCATTTACTTCCTGACAAAGTTGAGTTTCTCACTATTTTCATTTCTACATACTCTTCATTAATTTCGTCTTTCTTCGATTTGTTCTCAGTCCATTTTCTGCATGCGTTAGACTGCTCATTTCATTCAGCAGATCATGTAATTCTTCTTCCACTCAGGATAGAGTTACCATCAGTGAGTCGTATCACTGATATCTTTTCATCTGAAATCCCACTCCTGAACCTTTCTGTTATTTCCCTCGTTGTTTCTTCAATGTACAGATTGAACAGTAAGAACGAAAGAATAGATACCTGTTTTAGAACCTTCTTAATCCGAGCACTTCGTCTATGGTCTCTCCTTGTAGCTCACCCATATTTTCCTCAGAGTTTCGAACATTTTGCATCATTTGACATCATCGAACGAGTCTTCCTGGTCGACAAATGCTATGAACGTGTGTTAACAGAATCTTCCGTGTATTTATTTTTCTCTAGTCTTGCTTCCATTATCAACTATATCGTCAAAATTGCCTCTCTGGTGCCTTCACGTTTCCGAAAGCCAAACTGATCGTCATCTAACAGATCCTCAAATTTCTTTTCCATTCTTCTGTGTACTATTCTTTTCATTAACATTTATGCATGAGCTGTTAAACTGATAGTGTAGCAATTCTCGCACTTGTCAGCTCTTTTAGTCTTCGGAATTGCGTGAATGATATTTTTCTAAAAGTCAGATGGATTGTCAGACTCATCCAGTCTACACACCAACGTGAATAGTCGTTTTGTTGCCATTTCCCCCAATTAGTTTAGAAATTCTGATGGAATGTTATCTATCGTTTATAACGTATTTGATCTTAATACTTCCAAAAAATGGCTCTGAGCACTATGGGACTTAACATCTGTGGTCATCAGTCCCCTAGAACTTAGAACTACTTAAACCTAACTAACCTATGGACATCACACACATCCACGCCCGAGGAAGGATTCGAACCTGCGACCGAAGTAGTCGCGCGGTTCCCGGATTGAGCGCCTGAACCGCTAGACCACCGCGGCCTGCTTAATACTTCCAAAGCTCTTTTAAATTCTGATTCTAATACTCGATTCCTTATCTTTTATAGATCTACTTTTGTCTCTTCTTCTATCAAATCAGAAGAATCTTCTTCCTCATAGAGGCCTATGTTATATTCTTTCCACCTATCCCATCACTCCTCTGCATTTAACATTGGAAATCCCGTTGTACCCTTAATGTTACCTCCCTTGCTGTAAATTTCACCGAACTATGTTTTTTCTACACGCTGAGGGAATCCTTCCGAAAACCTTTTTTTTTCGATTTCTTCACATTTTTTATCCAACCATTTCATCTTAGCTTCCCTGTTTATTTCATACCTCAGTGACTTGTATTTCTGTGTTCCTGATTTTGCCCGAACTTTTTTATACTTCCTTCTTTCATCGATCAACTGAAGTATTTCTTCTATTACCCACGGTTCCTTCGATGTTACTTTCTTCGTACCTACGTTTTTTTTTCAACTTATTTGTGATTTTTATACATGTTCAATTATCTTTAACTGTAATGTCTAATGAGCTATTCCTTATTGCTGTATCTATAGCTGTCGAGAATTTCAAGCGTATCTCGTCATTCCTTAACACTTACTAACCCCACATTTTTGCGTATTTGTTCTTTCTGACTATTCCCCTGAACTTCAGCCTACGCTTCATCACCACTACTATATCTGATCTTAGGTACGCCTTACAATCCAGTATCTGATTTCAAAATCTCTGTATGACCATGATGGAATCTAACTGAAATCTTCCCGTATCGCCCGGCCTCTTCCGAGTAGACCTACTCCTATTGTGATTCTTAAACAAAGTATGCGCTATCAGAAGCTGAAATTTAAACAGAGCTCAGTCAGCCTTCCTCCTCTCTCATTCCTAGTACAAAGCCCGTAATCATTTCATTTCCTCCTTCCAGTACAACTGCATTCCAGTCGCCCAAGACTATTTGCGCACTGTATTACCCGTTCAGTATCCTCATATACTTTCTCTACCTCTTCCTCTTCAGCTTGCGACGTCGGCATGTATACCTGAACTATCGTTGTCGGTGTTGGTTTGCTATCGATTCTTATAAGCGCAACCCTATTGCTGAACTGTTCACAGTAACACACTCTCTGCCCTACCTTCCTATTCATAACGAATCCTACTCCCTTTACACCATTTTCCGCTTCTGTTGATTTTAGCCTTTATTCGTCTGACGAGAATTCCTTCCCTTTTTTCCATTTCACTTCAGTGACACTCTCCATAACTAGACTGATGAGTCTTAGCATTTCCCTTTTCAGATTATCTAGCTTCTCTACCACATCCAAACTTTTGACATTCCATGCCCCGACTCGCAGAATGTTATCGTTTCGTCGTTATTCAATCTTGTTCTCGTTTTCACCTTCCCTTTGCAATCCGCACTCGAAGATGCGGTAGGGGGACTAGTTTGGAATCTTTTGCCAACGGGGAGATCATCATGACACTTTTCATTTGCAGACACATGTCCTGTGGATATAAGCTGTGTGTTTTTAATGCAACGGTTTCCATTGGCTTCTGCATCCTCATGCCGTTTATCATTGATACTTTTTCAGACTTTAGGGGCAGTTTCCCACTCCAAGGGCAAAAGTGTCCTGAACCTCTGTCCACCTTCTCTGACGAGGCCGTTGGATGAGTGAGGGTGGCTTCTTGTGCAAGAATTCTTCGGCCATCATTGCTGATGATTTTTATTAAAAATTTAAGCCCCGGACTAGGCGTTTTTTGATTACTCATCTAAAACGATACCCCTACACGATGCGTACGCACAACCTCAAACACACGATACTAACATACCATAACCAGAGAATCATGTGTAGACACCTCGATCCTGCTGTTCGATTGCTCTAGGCCAGTGGGAATGGAGTATTTGTGTCATCGCGGAGAGGCTCCGCTCTACGATGTCCTTGATAATAACCATTTTCTCGAGTCCTGAGTGGCCTACAGTCCCGCTACATTTGCTTAACGAATTTGTTTCACTGTCTTTACTGCTTTGTCGAATACCTGTTAGGCGATGTTGCGTCCTACTCAGTGTCTCTTGCATAGCATGAGGAGAGTAACGAAGGCAGCTTGGTCTGCACTACAGTACATAGTCATAATACATCGTCTATTTCTCTCCCCTTTTGTTCGTTGTTCGTTGCCAATCTCGTTTCTGCTACTTTTCGATACTTTCGTCGGTCTTCGATTTACTATCAATCCATTTACTGCTCTCATTAGACTGCTCCTTCCATTCACCACCTGCTGTAATTCTTCTTTACTTTTAATCACAAACTTGAACGTTTCTTTTATTTCCATGACTGGTTCTTCAGCGTATAGATTTATCAGTGAGGGTGAAGGCTATTTCACTGTATACACCCTTTTTATTCGAAAAATTAGTTCTTCTTGGTCTCCCATTCTTATTGTTCCGCCCTGGTTCTTGTACATATTATACAACTTCCGTCATTCCCCATAGATTACTAATGTTTTTCTCAGAATTTTGAACATCTTACACCATTTTACACTGTCGAAAGTTCTTTTGAGGCCGCCTAATCCTATGACAGTTTCGGAACGCCAAACTCATCGCCTATTTCTCTCCCTTTTTGTATTGTTCTGTACGTTATTCTTATAAGCTACTGGAATTTCTGAGCCCTTAAACTGATTCTGCGATACATTTTGCACTTAACTGCCCTTGGTTGCTGTTTTCGTGGTTGTGTGAATGATATTTTTCCAAAGTTTCATGGTATGTCTCCCGACTCACTGATTCCACACGAAATTTAATAGTTGTGTCGTTAAAACTCCCCTCGATGATTTATGAAATTCTGAAGATATGTTCTCCATTCTTTCTGTCTTATTTGACCGTAAGTGTTCCTAAGCTTTATCAAACTCTGACTGTAATTCTGAATTACCTATCTCTTCAATATCGACCTCCATTTATTCTTCAGTTCATGGCACCAGACAATTCCTCCTACTCTTTCCAGCTGTGATGTTCAGCTGAGGAATTCCCGTAGCTCTCTTAATGCCAGTTTCCTTGACTTTAACTTCACCAAAGATTGTTTCGACTTTTACACATAAGGATTCAGTCGTTCGGAGGTTCCTATCAGCCTCATGTTAGCATTGAGGAGTGTTTACCAGCATGCAATGTAGTCCGCTAGTGGAACGATTAGGAGATATCAAGACTCAAATTAACCGTTCCGTGGAAGAGCTGATCACATTGGTTGGGATCCTATGAGTATCATATGAATGTAAAATCGATGGAGTCAGGGCAGCCATAAACATCATCATGCAGGATCTCAACTGTCCCATGCCACTAGCGCTAGAGAGGTCATAATTATTACCTACCCACTATCCAGTAGCGTACAAGCCACTAATATAACTTGAATCAGGAAACTGAATACTTTGCATCAGGATTTTCTGCTGAGCTCGAGAGCTGTGTCGCTCAAGAGTGTCGAAGTTGCTGTCTTCCTGACCTAGTTCCGGTGTTAAGATTTTCACGCTGTTGATACTTCTGTGTGACGGTTTACCACTAGCCGTTCGAACTTAGAAAATTTTTGTCTCGTGTTTCCATACTAACTGTCGCAAAAGGATTTTAACAGACAGCCGAAGATTAATTTATGAGTAGCGTCCGTATTTCTTAACTGTTACTGACTAGACGATGCTTAACTTTCATCATTCCAGTACGACAAATTAACAAGTGACGTTGGCCACAGAACATCACCTACCCATTCTTAGAAAGCGATTCCGTTCATTGTACCGTAATATTAATCTGCTTACTACGGACTGTGCATGTGATGTTCGTGTGCACGTTTCAGCGAATAGGTAAGCAAAGGATATCGTTGCAAATGCATCACTGCTTTCGGAAACATCGATGATGCAGTGCCCAGACTTACGCTTTCCTCGCGTGACACCCTGAGAGCCATGCGTCAAGATAATCAAGTGGTTACAGTGCTTTTAGACTTCCGAGAACTGTTTGACTCGGCACTACTCCAAGGTTTATTAACACATGCACTGTTATGTGGAGTAGCAAACTAAATATTGTTATTGGATTCAGGGTTTCAGTGGCCGAGCAGTTCTAGGCGCTACAGTCTGGAACTGCACGACCGCTACGGTCGCAGGTTCGAATCCTGCCTCGGGCATGGATGTGTGTGATGTCCTTAGGTTAGTTAGGTTTAAGTAGTTCTAAGTTCTAGGGGACTGATAACCTCAGTAGTTAAGTCCCATAGTACTCAGAACCATTTGAACCATTTTCAGGCTTTCATTTTAGGGAGGACGCAACGCCTTTTCTTAGATGGAGAGTAACCAATAGAAGTTTAAGTAATTTCAGACGCGCTCCAGGCAGTGTGCTGGAAGCTCCGTTGCTCATATTGTAGAGCGTGACACGTGGAAGACTGTGGGTCTTTAAATAAAGAGTATTCGCAAATGATAGAGCACAGCAAACAGTCGTTCCATTCTTTTAGGGTTTATTAGGCAAATCTAGATTTCGGCTACTGCCTAGCCATTACCAATGCTCTATTTCATTGCATCAAGACTACTGTGTAGTGATGGCCTAGCTGCCATCAGTGGCATCCTTATAGCACAACGCTATGTCGATGATATGTTCAGTTCTGTTTTGTTACTCTGCATAGCAAGCCCTCCTGGGTTTATATTTCAGCAAGGGAATGTCCACTAATACACGACGAGAGTTTCTGCTGTGTCTTCATGCTCGCCAAACATTGCCCTAGTCAACAAAGTCTCCCCAATTGAGAACGTTTGGAGCTTTATGGGCAGGGTCCATCGACCAGCTCAGGATTTTGACGATCCCGGGCACCAAACCCACAGATTCTTTTCTTAGGGTATAACCGACCTTCCAGATTTAATAATATGATTCCGTGGTAACCGTCACGTTTCCAAGGTTAATTCATCACTAATTCAGTTCCAATAATAGACAGCTTTAAGTTGGTGATCCCTACCAGCATCTAGTTGAAGGGACTAACAACATAAAAGCAAGTAGCTCTTAACTCTCTCTCACCCTCCCCCCCCCCCCCCCTCTCTCTCTCTCTCTCTCTCTCTCTCTCTCTCTCTCTCTCACACACACACACACACACACACACACACACACACACACACACACACACACACACACACACACACACACACATACACACACGCAAACAGCAGGAGAAAGACCTGGAAGTTACCTAGTTATGTACTCACAGTTTTCAAAGCTACCTGTACTGCTCTGTCTGACATGCTTACCACAACCGATGTTGCACTGATAAATTCACGAAATCTGCGCTAATTAGTCAATTTCATTCATCATATTCGTTGTCTCTGCAAAGCCAGCAACTGTGCCGGTAATTATTTAAATAGTGAAAACTGCATCACTTTTTTCATGCGTAACAGGACGCGTTTCGGCAACCTATTCTGATTATCGAGGGTATTTCCTTACATAATTATTTTTTGTGATGTCTGCACGTGTAATTTTCTGCCTTTATTCCACTTTAATATTTTTTCTTTCAGGTTCTACTGCAATCAAAAAATCTGCCCAATAAATCTTGAGTTTTTTTGTATGCTAATGTTAGAAATAGTATTTTTTTGTCTACTTACAAGTAGGGTGCATCCTCCATTACACAAAATATCGTACATACAAGAATGACATTTTTAAAATCAAAACATGTTGTAGTGGTATTATCACAGTATGGTTTCACAAAGAATTGGATACAGAGAGGGGTGCTACATTTTACGAGTATGTGTACTACGTTATTCACATACAGTTGTCAATTATAAAATTTACTTTAGCGTTGCAGACTGTAATTGACTTTTTAATTATGGATTGTGCTGTATATTCTACTCAAAATTTACAACAAAATAAAATATAAAGCGTAATAGATAACTTAAAAATCATTAAATGGTAAAAGAAATTCTATATTAACAACTCTATGTAAACAATGTAATGTTTCAAAACCAAACGGTGTCAGTAACAGTTCTCGTGTCTCATTTTGTCTGTTGTTTGACAAGACACGGAACAGGATTCCAAACATAATTTAAGCAGAGAACCGCGTCTCTGTTTATAAGGCCCTTTGCTACTTTCATTTCACCTACTTCCTTAATAACACTATCTCAATAGTTGAAAGTGCACGCCATAATCTCTGTGTTCTTGTGTTCCGTAGGACCATCTGTACCAAGGCAATGTTCTGTAACACCAGAAACGCTGTTGTAAGCGTGTGTGACACTTACTTTCTACTCCACAGTCATCCACGACCATGATGGTCTGACCAACATGCAATATGCAATATATGCAAACCACGTGCCCTACGCAAACTAAGATCATCGTTTACAGGTCATAAAAAGCCCGTATCTTAGATGACTGCCGAAAAACATATTTGATCAGTCCTGTTGAAAATGCTTCCTGTCAAAAGCCAAAAGGCTGTAAACGTGGATGCCACCTCGCAAGTTTCATCACTAAGCAAATTTACGGCGCTCACCTGCCGAAATATCGACGTCAATGGATGACATTACCCGGCTGCATTCTCGCAAGTTGGTTTAGCGGTTTGTATGCTCAGGGAAATTCAAGTTTCACATCTAACTGAGAATGTTCACCGAAGAAGCAAGTGAAAAACACGCCACTGAAGGCTCACAGAGAGAATGCGCGTTACTCTGAGTGTATATTCGAGTTAATGAAAGTTCCTTCCATTCCGTGTTGTGGGTGCGGTTGCAGTGGTTACAGACACAACGTATCACGCGCGATAACCCACCGCACGACTTCCTGTCCCATCCGCACCGCACTGCGGAGTCCGGAGTCACTGGAGTATGTTCTGTGTTACTACCCACATCCTCACGGCCGTAGACTGCCCCTTATCTCTCGGGAAACGCAACCCGCTTTGCTGCCAGCCGTCTGCACCAGCAACTGTGGCCGCTGAAATACACGTTGCTGTTATGACGATGTATATGGTACCTCTGTTCCGCTCTTCTGTACATACCAGGGGGTGAGGGCAGGATGGGCACCGGCGTGGAGGGGTGGGGGGTGGCCAGAGAAAGCTAAGGAAGCTTAAGTGAACCGTCGACGCTAGTATCATAGGGAATGGTTTCCAATAAAGCGACCGTTCTATATACCTATGTGCAGATTTGAGGATACACTGCTCGGCCACTGAAACTGTATCAGCGTGAAAACAGGATGCTATAAATGTTAAATAGGTATGAAGAGTACGCAGATGATTAGTATTAAAGCGCAGTGGCACAATGAAAGTGAGGTTCAAATGGTTCAAATGGCTCTGAGCACTATGGGTCTCAACTTCTGAAGTAATCAGTCCCCTAAAACTTAGAACTACTTAAATCTAACTAACCTAAGCACATCACACACATCCATGCGCGAGGCAGGATTCGAACCTGCGACCGTAGCGCCGCGCGGTTCCAGTCTCTAGCGCCTAGATCCGCTCGGCCACTCCAGCCGGCTACGTGAAGGTAAAGCCATTTACTTTCAGTATACAAGGACAGATTATGCGGCAGGTTTCTGATTCACACATGAAATTCGGCTTAAATGTCGTCTGATTGTGGCAAGGACAATTTTTTATCGATGCGGCCCGCCACGAATTTCTCTCCTATGCCTACGTTTTCATCTCAGACTAGAAATTCCACCCTAATTCCTCAATTATTTGTTAAATGTTTTCCAGTCTCTGTCTTCCTCTACAGTTTTTACCCTCTTCAGCTGTCTCTAGTACAATGCAGCTTTTTCCCTGAATTTATAGTAAATGTCTTATCATCCTGTCCCTCCTTTTTGTCAGTGTTTTCCATATGTTCCTTTCTTCGCCGATTCTGCAGAGAACTTCCTTACTCTCTATTTTATGTCCACCTAT
This sequence comes from Schistocerca serialis cubense, assembly GCF_023864345.2. Taxonomy (NCBI): domain Eukaryota; kingdom Metazoa; phylum Arthropoda; class Insecta; order Orthoptera; family Acrididae; genus Schistocerca; species Schistocerca serialis. The sequence goes on along the minus strand of NC_064647.1, from coordinate 213,771,089 downwards.
TTCTCAATATCCTTCTGTAGCGCCATGCCTCAAACGCTTCGACTCTCTTCTACACCGGTTCTCCGAGTGCCTACGACTCACTAACTTACTATGCTGTGCCCCAAACGCTCAGAGCGAAATTTCAACTTCAGGTCGATATTTGATACTATTAAACTTATCTTGCCTAGGAATATTGTATTTGTCTGGGGTAACCTACATTTTATATTGTCCTTGTTGCGACCGTCATGTGTTACTTTGTTTCCAAGTTAAAAACAATTCCAAACTATTTCCGTGTTGTAGTCATCAGTTTTGTTCGTTGCCAGTCTCGTTTCTGCTACTTTTCTATACTTTCGTCAGCCTTCCATTTACTATCAATCCATTTTCTGCTCTCATTAGACTGTTCCTTCCATTCACCACCTGCTGTAATTCTTCTTTACTTTTAATCCCACTCTTGAGCGTTCCGTTTATTTACATGACTGGTTCTTCAGCGTAGAGATTGATCAGTGAGGGTGAAGGCTATTTCACTGAATACACCATTTTTTATTCGAAAAATTAGTTCTTCTTGGTCTCCCATTCTTATTGTTCCGCCCTGGTTCTTGTACATATTATACAACTTCCGTCTTTTCCCATAGATTACAGCTATTTTTCTCAGAATTATGAACATCTTACACAATTTTACACTATCGAAAGTTCTTATGAGGCCGTCTAATCCTATGACAGTTTCGGAACGCCAAACTCATCGCCTATTTCTCTCCCCTCTATATTCTTTTCTATTGTTCTGTACGTTATTCTTGTAAGCTACTGGAACTTCTGAGCCCTTAAACTGATTCTGCGATACATTTTGCACTTAACTGCCCTTGGTTGCTGTTTTCGTGATTGTGTGAATGATATTTTTCCGAAGTGTCATTGTATGTCTCCCGACTCACTGATTCCACACGAAATTTAATAGTTGTGTCGCTAAAACTCCCCTCGATGATTTATGAAATTCTGAAGATATGTTCTCCATTCTGTCTTATTTGACCGTAAGTCTTCCTAAGATTTATCAAACTCTGACTGTAATTCAGAGTTACTTATCTCTTTAATATCGACGTCCATTTATTCTTCAGTTCATGTCACCAGACAAATCCTCTTTCCAGCTGCGATATTCAGCTGTGGAATTCCTTTTGCTCTCTTAATACTAATTTCCTTGACTTTAACTTCACCAAAGATTGTTCCGACTTTTACACGTAAGGATTCAGTCGTTCGGAGGTTCGTATCAGCCTCATGTTATCATGGAGGAGTGTTTACCAGCATGCGATGTAGTCCGCTAGTGGAACGATTAAGAGATATCAAGAATCAAATTAACCGTCCCGTGGAAGAGCTGATCACATTGGTTGGGATCCTGTGAGTATCATGTGAATGTAAGATCGATGGAGACAGGACGGCCATAAACATCATCATGCAGGATCTCGACTGTCCCATGCGACTAGCGCTAGACAGGTGAAAATTATTACCTGCCCACTATCCAGTAGCGTTAAAGCCTCTAACCTAACTTGTATCAGGAAACTGAATTCTTTGCAGCAGGACAAGAATTCGCACGTACAATATGACGACATATGGAGCACCAAAGCCATTCAGAAACGTGCCTAATGTTCTGTTTCTCTTGATGCGCCAATAGAGAGAGGAGTACTGAGAATGGTGCGTCCATTGACAACTCTAGATATAGGTTTAGCACCACTTCGTCCTTCCTGAAGAAACCCAGTTGTATGTACTGGGTGAACAGTAATGAAACGAACAAAGTGCAGGGACGGATTCCTGACTGGAACTTGAGCAGAAAAAATCCTGACCAATGAAAGTCTCTCTGACCAGGGGCCATGTGTTACTTGTGTGTTGCAGGCTGTGTTATTGGCGTAGCGTACTGTAAGCAGCAGAATGATCCACTATTCATGTGGGGAACAAACGGTGTTTGTGTAGGGCCAAGCAGATGGAAATGGTCGGGATGCAGCACAGCTATAGCAAACCAAGTACCAACACCAACCACATCACTAAACATTTCAAACCATTTTTGGGCATTTGGGCATTTGTGTGGTCATAGTTCCTTTCAGAGAGACGAACATCCAGGAGGGGAGGGGGGTGGACTTCGTGTACACCGGATTAGATGAAACCCCAGTACAAGGTCCAATCAAGTTGTCCGCGAACACTGTGTAAGTCAAAGCACGTGGATCCTGCATGACAACCACTACTATCCATATTACCTGCAATGAGTCTAAGGATTTGAATATTTTTACCATGGTGCGGCAGAGTCAGCAACTGTAAAATGTAATTATATTAAATTTCAGCCTCCAGTTGCATAAGAAACTTTACCTAGGTTTCGGCTATAATGATGTAGACTTCTTCAGAAATGCCACAATACAAAATAATTAAAACATGCCAAATATTGGCCTTGTCAAACTTAAAATGTTAGTACTACAGTACATAGTCTTAAGACTGCGTCACTTCTACTGATGTTTACGACCCAGCGCCCGCAGCCCACCTGTCTCGCCTGTTGGTGTGACGTATCGGCAAAACATTAGTAGAAATGACGCAGTCTTATAACTATGTACTGTAGTACAAACATTTTAAGGGGGTAAGATGTCAAACTGGCCGACTTGGAGCAGGAGAGGCACCACAGGACATTTTAATTTCCACTGTCTATACTTTTACAAATAAATTCATGAAACTTTGTCAGCATGACCGGGAAGGGTCAGGATTGACGCTCATAGCACTGGAAGTTCAAAAATATAACAAAATATATTTTTTTACATGTGAAATGTCATCATTTTTTCACTTACTATTGGCTGCATTCGTTGCTATACGTACACTTTTCTTCATAAGAAAGGGAGATCCTTCGATGAATTTTGTACAGCATACAAACCATACTTACAGGTGTATGAAACTCTGTGCTAAAAATTGAGATAATTAACCATACATTTTGAGATTTTTCTAAACATGAAGTTTAAAATGTAACAGCTCATTCATTTTTTCATTTACTTAATAAATTCTAGAGTTTCAGACACCTGTAAGTATGGTTTGTATGCTGTGCAAAATTCATCGAAGAATCTCTCTTACTTGTGAAGAAAAGTGTACCTTTGGCAAGAAATGCAGCCAATAGTAAGTGAAAAAATGATGACATTTCACACGCAAAAAAACTTATTTTGTTATACTTTTGAACTTATATTGCTATGAGTTTGAATCCTGAATCCTTCCTGGTCGTGTTGACAAAGTTTTATGAATTTATTTGTAAAAGTATAGACAGTGGAAATTAAAATGTCCTGTGGTGCCTCTCCTGCTCCAAGTCAGCCCGTTTGACGTCCTACCCCCCCCCCCCCCCAACCCCCCTTAAGTTTGACAAGGCCGATATCTGGCATGTTCTAATTTTAATTTTTATTGTGACATTTCTGAAGAAGGCTACATTATTATAGCCGAAACCTAGATAAAGTTTCTTTGCCTATGCAACTGGAGTCTGAAATTTAATATAGTCCAAGAATTGTTGACGAGGTGGTTGCTCTCGGCCGGCAGACCATAACAATGTGTGAATCTCAAGGTGACCTGTGTAAGTGGATTTCCCCATTTGTGATCCGTATCGTCCACTCCGCTTGTACATTGCTCAGTTACACTAATATGAATATCGCTTATATATACTAAGATGGTATCTGTTCTTTCGGAAATTGTCCGAAAGAACGGATATCATCGGTGGCCATGCAGCTCGTTAAAATTAAATTACAATGAAATGAACATCCTTACCTGCTTACAGGCGTGGACATACGTCAACGGGGACAGACGAAAATGTTTGCCCCTACCGGGACTCTAACGAGCTGCATTATCACCGATGATATATGTTCTTTTTCGTGGACATATGTCAACGGGGACAGACGAAAATGTTTGCCCCTACCGGGACTCTAACGAGCTGCATTATCACCGATGATATATGTTCTTTTCCGTGGACATATGTCAACGGGGACAGACGAAAATGTTTGCCCCTACCGGGACTCTAACGAGCTGCATTATCACCGATGATATATGTTCTTTTTCGTGGACATATGTCAACGGGGACAGACGAAAATGTTTGCCCCTACCGGGACTCTAACGAGCTGCATTATCACCGATGATATATGTTCTTTTTCGTGGACATATGTCAACGGGGACAGACGAAAATGTTTGCCCCTACCGGGACTCTAACGAGCTGCATTATCACCGATGATATATGTTCTTTTTCGTGGACATATGTCAACGGGGACAGATGAAAATGTTTGCCCCGACCGGGACTCTAACGAGCTGCATTATCACCGATGATATATGTTCTTTCGGACATGTCCGAAAGAACAGATACCATCTTAGCATATATGAAGTTAAGGCTCACCGGCCACTTGACCATCTTCTTCTTCTGTGCGAATGCACAAACAGTGCCCGAACTCTTACGGGAATCAGCAACGCGCCGCGAGTAATGAGTATAATGGGCGGGGGCACTACGAATGTAGTGCGGGACAATACGTTGTGAATGTGGGTTTCGCGGGAGGCGTGCCAGAGATAAATCCCTGCAGTCGCGCTATCCGCTGTGTCCTCGGTGGCTCAGATGGATAGAGCGTCTGCCACGTGAGCAGGAGATCCCGGGTTCGACTCCCGGTCGGGGCACACATTTTCATCTGTCCCCGTTGACGTATGTCAACGCCTGTAAGCAGCTAAGGGTGTTCATTTCATTGTAATATCGCTTATGTTCGACGTCAACGGGCAATAACTGCTTACAAAAGGCAGGTGGCAGCACCAACAGTGGAGAGTATGAATTGCGTCGGGTGAGTGGTGATTGGGGGGGGGGGGGGATATGCATCTGTTGTAATATGGAAACGGAGCAAGTTATCTGACGTCCAGAACGGCGTGATCACTGGCTTCCAGGCCAAGGCTGGAAGTATTTCCAAAACTGCAATCATTGTAAACTGTACGCAATGGTACGTGATTCAAGTATACCGTGCACGGCAAAATGACGCTATCCAAAACCGGCGTCGAGGCAACTTTGGTGCACCACAGGCCATAGATGGCAGTGGTGAGCGACAGCTGCAGAGATGTATACAAGGTGAAAAGTATTGAAACCGACAAATTTTGAGAGGTTGTAGGGGACATCAAAACAAACATTTTTCCCTAATGTCATTTTTTCCTATGAGGATTATTTAAACCGGTAGAGGCCAGAGGCCGTATTACGCTCTTCAGTTGTTAGAGGGCGTATTACACTCTTCAGTTGTAGGCAACTGCTGTCCACCAATGTAGTAGTGCATTGTCTCTGTTTACTAATGGAGCGATACATCTGGAGTGAATACACTGTTATGATTGATGCTTACTACGTAGCGCACCGCAACAGATGAACTGCACAGCGGGTTTATCAACAACAATATCCTAATCGCCGTATCCCGCATCATCTACATCTACATCCATACTCCGCAAGCCACCTGACGGTGTGTGGCGGAGGGTACCTTGAGTACCTCTATCGGTTCTCCCTTCTATTCCATTCTCGTATTGTTCGTGGAAAGAAGGATTGTCGGTATGCCTCTGTGTGGGCTCTAATCTCTCTGATTTTATCCTCATGGCCTCTTCGCGAGATATACGTAGGAGGGAGCAATATACTGCTTGACTCTTCGGTGAAGGTATGTTCTCGAAACTTTGACAAAAGCCCGTACCGAGCTACTGAGCGTCTCTCCTGCAGTCTTCCACTGGAGTTTATCTATCATCTCCGTAAGCTTTCGCGATTAGTAAATGATCCTGTAACGAAGCGCGCTGCTCTCCGTTGGATCTTCTCTATATCTTCTATCAACCCTATCTGGTACGGATCCCACACTGCTGAGCAGTATTCAAGCAGTGGGCGAACAAGCGTACTGTAACCTACTTCCTTTGTTTTCGGATTGCATTTCCTTAGGATTCTTCCAATGAATCTCAGTCTGGCATCTGCTTTACCGACGATCAACATTATATGATCGTTCCATTTTAAATCACTCCTAATGCGTACTCCCAGATAATTTATGGTATTAACTGCTTCCAGTTGCTGACCTGCTACTTTGTAGCTAAATGATAAAGGATCTATCTTTCTGTGTATTCGCAGCACATTACACTTGTCTACATTGAGATTCAATTGCCATTCCCTGCACCATGCGTCAATTCGCTGCAGATACTCCTGATTTCAGTACAATTTTCCATTGTTACAACCTCTCGATACACCACAGCATCATCCGCAAAAAGCCTCAGTGAACTTCCGATGTCATCCACAAGGTCATTTATGTATATTGTGAATAGCAACGGTCCTATGACACTCCCCTGCGGATCACCTGAAATCACTCTTACTTCGGAAGACTTCTCTCCATTGAGAATGACATGCTGCGTCCTGTTATCTAGGAACTCCTCAATCCAATCACACAATTGGTCTGATAGTCCATATACTCTTACTTTGTACATTAAACGACTGTGGGGAACTGTATCGAACGCCTTGCGGAAGTCAAGAAACACGGCATCTACCTGTGAACCCGTATCTATGGCCCTCTGAGTCTCGTGGACGAATACCGCGAGCTGGGTTTCACATGACCGTCTTTTTCGAAACCCATGCTGATTCCTACAGAGTAGATTTCTAGTCTCCAGAAAAGTCATTATACTCGAACACAATACGTGTTCCAAAATTCTACAACTGATCGACGTTAGAGATATAGGTCTATAGTTCTGTACATCTGCTCGACGTCCCTTCTTGAAAACGGGGATGACCTGTGCCCTTTTCCAATCCTTTGGAACGCTACGCTCTTCTAGAGACCTACGGTACACCGCTGCAAGAAGGGGGGCAAGTTCCTTCGCGTACTCTGTGTAAAATTGAACTGGTATCCCATCAGGTCCAGAGGCCTTTCCTCTTTTGAGCGATTTTAATTTTTTCTCTATCCCTCTGTCGTCTATTTCGATATCTACCATTTTGTCATCTGTGCGACAATCTAGAGAAGGAACTACAGTGCAATCTTCCTCTGTGAAACAACTTTGGAAAAAGACATTTAGTATTTCGGCCTTTAATCTGTAATCCTCTGTTTCAGTACCATTTTGGTCACAGAGTGTCTGGACATTTTGTTTTGATCCACCTACCGCTTTGACATAAGACCAAAATTTCTTAGGATTTTCTGCCAAGTCAGTACATAGAACTTTACTTTCGAATTCATTGAACGCCTCTCGCATAGCCCTCCTCACACTACATTTCGCTTCGCGTAATTTTTGTTAGTCTGCAAGGCTTTGGCTATGTTTATGTTTGCTGTGAAGTTCCCTTTGCTTCCGCAGCAGTTTTCTAAGACCTTTGCTGTGTACCAACGTCTGCGTGAGACCGGGTCATTTAGCAGATTACCTGGACAGGGACGCCGTCGCACGATAAGAACGCTGCAATTTGAGGACGCTGTCTTGCAGCATGTGGAGCGGGATCCTTCAATCAGCACTCGTGCAATTGTACGTAACATGGGGACGAATCAGACGAATGTAAGAACAGTCCTTCGAGAGCAATTGTTACGTCCATTTCACATACAGCGTGTCCACAACCTGGAACCATTTGATTATCCACCCAGAGCACAGTTTTCGCAGTGGTACCTGGAACAGGGTGAAACGCATCCTACATTTCCGTCCTCTGTGTTGTTTACCGATGAAGCAACGTTCGGGCGTGATGGAGTCTTCAACATGCACAATTCGCACATTTGGAGTGAGGATAACCCGCATGCCACAGTTACTAGCGCTCATCAAGTGCGGTTCTTCGTTAATGTGTGGGTCGGTGTTGTTGGGGACTGTTTAATTGGGCCATATCTGCTACCTAGGCCATTAAATGGCAGGCACTATTACAATTTTCTCGCCAGAGCATTGCCATAATTGCTGGAAGACGTCCCGATCACTACAAGACAACGCATGTGGTTCCAACATGACGGGGCGCCGGCACATTTCAGTCGTCGTGTGCGTCGATTCCTGGGCCGACGGTTTCCAGAAACGTGGATTGGCAGAGGTGGTCATGTACCATGGCCTGTTCGATCCCCAGACATGTCCCCTCTGTACTTTTTGTGTGGAAAGAGATGCGCAATTCCTATTGCATCAGAAGAGGGTCTGGTTGCCTGGATAGTAGTAGCAGCAGCAGCAGGAATAATTCAGGGTACTCCTGGGGTTTTTGCCCGTGTCTGACAGAACATGATCCGACGGTGTCACCTTTGTTTACGTGTTAATGGAGGCAATTTTGAAAATCTACTGTAATTGAAATTGGGTTGTGTTAATGTGTTGTCTCTTGGTCATAAAAAAATTGAAAAGTGTTTGTTGGTTTAATTAATTTGTCGCCAAAGAAATCTTCCTCTACCGGGTTAAATATCTCATAGGGCAAAATGACATTAACGAAAAATACACTCCTGGAAATGGAAAAAAGAACACATTGACACCGGTGTGTCAGACCCACCATACTTGCTCCGGACACTGCGAGAGGGCTGTACAAGCAATGACCACACGCACGGCACAGCGGACACACCAGGAACCGCGGTGTTGGCCGTCGAATGGCGCTAGCTGCGCAGCATTTGTGCACCGCCGCCGTCAGTGTCAGCCAGTTTGCCGTGGCATACGGAGCTCCATCGCAGTCTAACTGGTAGCATGCCGCGACAGCGTGGACGTGAACCGTATGTGCAGTTGACGGACTTTGAGCGAGGGCGTATAGTGGGCATGCGGGAGGCCTGGTGGACGTACCGCCGAATTGCTCAACACGTGGGGCGTGAGGTCTCCACAGTACATCGATGTTGTCGCCAGTGGTCGGCGGAAGGTGCACGTGCCCGTCGACCTGGGACCGGACCGCAGCGACGCACGGATGCACGCCAAGACCGTAGGATCCTACGCAGTGCCGTAGGGGACCGCACCGCCACTTCCCAGCAAATTAGGGACACTGTTGCTCCTAGGGTATCGGCGAGGACCATTCGCAACCGTCTCCATGCAGCTGGGCTACGGTCCCGCACACCGTTAGGCCGTCTTCCGCTCACGCCCCAACATCGTGCAGCCCGCCTCCAGTGGTGTCGCGACAGGCGTGAATGGAGGGACGAATGGAGACGTGTCGTCTTCAGCGATGAGAGTCGCTTCTGCCTTGGTGCCAATGATGGTCGTATGCGTGTTTGGCGCCGTGCAGGTGAGCGCCACAATCAGGACTGCATACGACCGAGGTACACAGGGCCAACACCCGGCATCATGGTGTGGGGAGCGATCTCCTACACTGGCCGTACACCACTGGTGATCGTCGAGGGGACACTGCATAGTGCACGGTACATCCAAACCGTCATCGAACCCATCGTTCTACCATTCCTAGACCGGCAAGGGAACTTGCTGTTCCAACAGGACAATGCACGTCCGCATGTATCCCGTGCCACCCAACGTGCTCTAGAAGGTGTACGTCAACTACCCTGGCCAGCAAGATCTCCGGATCTGTCCCCCATTGAGCATGTTTGGGACTGGATGAAGCGTCGTCTCACGCGGTCTGCACGTCCAGCACGAACGCTGGTCCAACTGAGGCGCCAGGTGGAAATGGCATGGCAAGCCGTTCCACAGGACTACATCCAGCATCTCTACGATCGTCTCCATGGGAGAATAGCAGCCTGCATTGCTGCGAAAGGTGGATATACACTGTACTAGTGCCGACATTGTGCATGCTCTGTTGCCTGTGTCTATGTGCCTGTGGTTCTGTCAGTGTGATCATGTGATGTATCTGACCCCAGGAATGTGTCAATAAAGTTTCCCCTTCCTGGGACAATGAATTCACGGTGTTCTTATTTCAATTTCCAGGAGTGTATTTGTTTTGATGTCCCCTACAACCCGAAAGCGTTTATCGGTTCAAATACTTTTCACGCTGTATAGTCAAATATGGGCGCAGCTCTTGAGATAGTGACTGCTCAGGTGCCCCAAGGACTATCAACAGTGTCTTCTCAAGGCCGCTCAGCAAATGTTGCTGCGTTTTGGCCTCTGCAGCAGATGCCTCGTTCAAGCATCCATGATGACTGGAGTTCACTGGTGACGAAGACTGGAATATGGGAATATGCACATCAATACCGCAACTGGAAGAACACTGAAATGCGATAGATGGCCATCTCAGATGATACACGTTTAAGCACCATGGCCCAGACGACCGTTTGCATGTGTGGCGCGAAATTCCTGAAGGCAGACACCCTGAATGAGCCTGTGGTAAAAATTGCTGTTTTGAAGAGCGCGCCGCAGCGCGTTGTGTGAAGCAGTCGCCCTCCGTATCTAGCGGTGGCGCCTCTGTGGAAAACGCAGCTTTGGTGTCTCTCTCTGGTGGGAAAGGGGAAAGGTTGCCTGTTCACGTGCATTTAAGGGGCGCTATGAGCTCGCCAGTCTGGGTGAGCCTGGAGTCAGTCTGGGGTCAGTCTCTCGTCCCCAGCTTGCTAGTCTGTCTCTCGTCCGAATTTGTGGCGCAGTGAGAGAACTGAACAAGTGTTCGCCCGGTCGGGGGCTTAGTTCCTGCATCTGAGTCTGCGCGTTAGGCCGCCGGTCTGCTCGAGTTGCTCAATCAACGGTCATTGGCGGTTGGATCGATCGGTTGGTCGGTCGCGCACTGAGACACAAGATGACTTGTCCGCCTTGAGCGTCCGCGCATGTTAGGTCGCCACGTGAGTCCAGTCAACACCGACTCAAAGGAAGGCCCCGGCGCTTGTTCATGACGTCACGTCAGCTAGGCACGGCGAACGCCAGGTCTGTTGCAGGCAGAAACGGCTGGGCGTGCTTATCACTATGAATCTCTTATTTTTGGACAAAATGTTTGGTACTGTTTTGGATTCTGCAGTTTTATTTAGATGTAAGATTTTCTTACTGTCGTAAAGCTACAAATGAAGATCATATCTCTGTATTACTGAATCCTGTCGAAACAAACGTAGATCAATATGAGAAGACGCTTTGCCCCATTGCAAGCTTCGGAAATTTTACATTCAAGTAACTATATTTACTTGATCCATTTTGTTTTCGAAATTTACCCCAACCCCCTTACAATGAAATCGTTTCTTTTATTTATTTATTTATTTTCGTTTGACATCGTCACTGGAAATGTGAACTAATTTACATGTCCAAATGTCCAACTGTTGCCAGTCATTAGATTACAGTCGTTTTCAACGAAAGGAATTCTAAACAGGAAAGAAAATAGCTTAATACATCGAAAATACTGCTGAGCTTAAACTTTTTTAAACATGCACATTAGAGAGATAAATATTCCCCTCTTGCAACGGAAAGGAGAAACTTTATAAGATAAAAAATTTTATTTGATAAAACAAGTATCTCTCTTTTGCCTCTTCTTCTGTCCCCCACCCCCTCCCCAAACGTCTACAATCGCAAGATATTTTATTAACATCCAGTGCTCCTCACCCCGTAGTCAACCAAGACACCTAAAGAAGAGCACCAATATGTTCACAGTTTCTTGTAAAAGCAACCCAGTACAAACGTAACTTCCTCAGATTTACAAATAAGGTAAAGAAGCACGAATTCTGTTGCTACTGGACCATGAAGTTGTTTTTGTATGTCAATCCTTAAAACAGGTGGAAATTTAAGTTCAGGAGCACACTATTTGTTAAGAAGTGTAATGAATTGCACAATTAATTGATTGCAGAAATCTCTCAGAACAATGTGTGTTGGTCAACTACCGCCAATAGTTTCACATTTGTCTGTGTCAGGGAGTATGCCTGCAACAGACCCCGTGCCTAGCTGACGTGACGTCACTAACAAGCGCCGAGACCTTCCTTTGAGTCGGTGTTGGTCCAGTAGGCCGCGCCGTATAGCTAGGGGTAGTGGCTTCGCGGCCGACACGAGAGCAACAGGAGTCAACCCAAGACATCGGTCTGGCCGGTGCGAGCTGCGACGCCGTGAGACGGGAGATCGGCGCGCCTTCCTGCGTCCGTTGAAGCGGCTAGCAGCGGACGGTTCGGGAGAGCGTTTTGGGGGTGCTGCGCCAGGTCTTCGCCAGAAATCGCAGTTAATTAGAAGTTAAGTGATTCGTGATACGTTGTTTCATTTACTTGTTAAATTCTATTTGTTTTCTTGGTAAGGTCACCAGCCGCTTTGTTTTGGGATCGTCCCACCATTCTTCTCCGTTTGCCCACAAGCGGGAAGGTGGTTATTTATGAACTGAATGGTCCGTTTTTCCCTGGTGGAGTAGGGGCGGGTGAGAGCAACCTGCGGTTCGGGTTGTTCGGTAATCTCCCTATCAATCTGCCGTACATTAATAGCAGCCTCTGTCATGTTTGTCGGATTCGATGTGTTAACGAATTTATTGCTTGAAGTGTAACGGCCTAATTCCTGAAATATGCTTTTATCTTGTATGTCATCTTGAAAGGCGGTATATGTGCACTGTAGAGCATGTTTGGCCAACCTTGTATAATTTTATTTAAGATTGCATTTCATGGGCATTTATTTAAATTGTAATTTTAGTATATAAAGTTGCCACCCTTCCACCGTAAGACCTTTCTTAGAAGTTAAAATCAAGTTGCAACTTCGGTGGCAAGTTAATCTTTTAATTTTAGTGTTCTTACCATTTCCATCCTATGGGGTGCATAGGTTGTGTCCTTGTGTGAACTGTTAAAACTTTTATTTTAAGCTAATCTGGTGTGTTGCAGATTTGCACCTGCGTAGTCATTCAGAGGTTGTTGTGAGCGGTCGTGACTACGGCCGTGTCAGAAGGGAGCGGCAAGGTTCTCAGCCCGAAAGCTCATACACTCAAAAATTTGTTTCTTCCTGCCTCTGAATAAATTGTAACTTGATATATAGAGGGTGCTTTCTGCTTATAATTTTAAATCTGTTTCTTAAAAAAAAAAAAAAAAGCTTTTAGGAATGAGACTCCCATTTGTTAAAAGCAAGTTCATTTTGATTTCATCAGGTACTCCCTGGCAACTACTTCTACGCTCACATGTGTTAATGTTCTTGATAAATCACTAGTAAATAACGTAATTTTTAAGAAAATTCTTTGAAAATAAATTCACGCTTCACTGAACAAATCGTCGGTAGGCTCCTGGCCAGAGGCAATACCCTGAGTGATCTCGTCATGCTAGAAGCCAAAATGGACCAGAACAAATTTTCATCTATCCTTGCAGACGATGTCCACTCCTACATGCAGTTTGTCTTTCCGCAGCATGCTGACAGCTACCTGTAAGACAATGCAACGCATCACACAGCTCGCAGTGTATGAGACCTTGCAGTCAAGGGAAGGCAGGATTCGGTTACGATTGTGGACGGGGCCGTAATCTGTTACTATTGGTTGCCTTTTAAAGTTACACACATTTATTTTTAAAACAGTAATTCCAGACTCAACAATAAATAAAAAATAGCACATTTTATTAGTTAAGGCATAAACGACTGTGTAAATAATAGTGTTTTCAGCACGTTACAATTTAGCAGATCACCATAAAATACAGATACAGATAATGTTTTGAAAAAAACAAGCCACCGTGATCACGGCTGAAGGCCATACACGCCATGAATGGCAATAAATTAAAAATGTCTAAGAACTAGCTGCAGTTACAACTTACACGTACTGAAATATTAAAAGGTAAGTGGCTGCAAACACAGAAGAAGGTATCAGACGCCAGTAATGGCAATAAATGAGATTTTAAGGCTTACTGCAAAAATACAAATATCGCATTATTTTTTCAAAGCAAATGACCAGATCATTGCAAGTATATAAAAAATTTAGAAACCTTCTGTAAAACAGCAAATACAAGCAAAAGTTAATTAAAAGGAGCAAGCAAATAACCACCAAACTGGTGAAATAAGATGTGGTAACCTTGTTACACAACCGTTACACTGCTAGATTTATTCCATAAGGCGACCGGAACTGTTAACTGGACATACATAACCCTTAATGTAGGCATTACAGGGTACAGTAATAAATAATACAATAATAAAACACAAGGACCAGTCACAGACGGTGATACTGGAATCGATCTCTGAAAAGGTCCGGCAATAAACATTTTCGCCAGCCATGAGATAGGCAGCCAAGATTTGCATTCCTTTCACAAGATGGTAACTCAGACTAGTGGCAGTCTAACGAATGATTACTGATAATAATGCTGAAGCTACCTGACATTCAATAAACCAAATGCAAGAATGGAACAACACGTCAAATCCAGAACCGGTGGACTTCACTACGCCTGTAGAATACCGTGCTTAGAGAGCCCAGAACGAGAAAGGAATCACTACCACCAAAGTAGAAGAATCACAAACGACCTTCAATCAACAAAGCTGTCAAAACTACACACCTTATCGGACAGCAGCGGCACGGCGAGGAAATGTACACTGTTGTTATATACACTCCTGGAAATGGAAAAAAGAACACATTGACACCGGTGTGTCAGACCCACCATACTTGCTCCGGACACTGCGAGAGGGCTGTACAAGCAATGATCACATGCACAGCACAGCGGACACACCAGGAACCGCGGTGTTGGCCGTCGAATGGCGCCAGCTGCGCAGCATTTGTGCACCGCCGCCGTCAGTGTCAGCCAGTTTGCCGTGGCATACGGAGCTCCATCGCAGTCTTTAACACTGGTAGCATGCCGCGACAGCGTGGACGTGAACCGTATGTGCAGTTGACGGACTTTGAGCGAGGGCGTATAGTGGGCATGCGGGAGGCCGGGTGGACGTACCGCCGAATTTCTCAACACGTGGGGCGTGAGGTCTCCACAGTACATCGATGTTGTCGCCAGTGGTCGGCGGAAGGTGCACGTGCCCGTCGACCTGGGACCGGACAGCAGCGACGCACGGATGCACGCCAAGACCGTAGGATCCTACGCAGTGCCGTAGGGGACCGCACCGCCACTTCCCAGCAAATTAGGGACACTGTTGCTCCTGGGGTATCGGCGAGGACCATTCGCAACCGTCTCCATGAAGCTGGGCTACCGTCCCGCACACCGTTAGGCCGTCTTCCGCTCACGCCCCAACATCGTGCAGCCCGCCTCCAGTAGTGTCGCGACAGGCGTGAATGGAGGGACGAATGGAGACGTGTCGTCTTCAGCGATGAGAGTCGCTTCTGCCTTGGTGCCAATGATGGTCATATGCGTGTTTGGCGCCGTGCAGGTGAGCGCCAGAATCAGGACTGCATACGACCGAGGCACACAGGGCCAACACCCGGCATCATGGTGTGGGGAGCGATCTCCTACACTGGCCGTACACCACTGGTGATCGTCGAGGGGACACTGAATAGTGCACGGTACATCCAAACCGTCATCGAACCCATCGTTCTACCATTCCTAGACCGGCAAGGGAACTTGCTGTTCCAACAGGACAATGCACGTCCGCATGTATCCCGTGCCACCCAACGTGCTCTAGAAGGTGTAAGTCAACTACCCTGGCCAGCAAGATCTCCGGATCTGTCCCCCATTGAGCATGTTTGGGACTGGATGAAGCGTCGTCTCACGCGGTCTGCACGTCCAGCACGAACGCTGGTCCAACTGAGGCGCCAGGTGGAAATGGCATGGCAAGCCGTTCCACAGGACTACATCCAGCATCTCTACGATCGTCTCCATGGGAGAATAGCAGCCTGCATTGCTGCGAAAGGTGGATATACACTGTACTAGTGCCGACATTGTGCATGCTCTGTTGCCTGTGTCTATGTGCCTGTGGTTCTGTCAGTGTGATCATGTGATGTATCTGACCCCAGGAATGTGTCAATAAAGTTTCCCCTTCCTGGGACAATGAATTCACGGTGTTCTTATTTCAATTTCCAGGAGTGTACATTGACTCCTGGCTAACTACGCTCAACTCGCATTCGGGAGGACGACGGTTCAATCCTGCGTCCGGCCATCCTGATTTAGGTTTTCCGTGATTTCCCTACATCACTCCAGGCAAATGCCGGGATGGTTCCTCTGAAAGGGCACGGCCGACTTCCTTCCCCATCCTTCCCTAATCCGATGAGACCGATGACCACGCTGTCTGGTCTCCTTCCCCAAACAACCGACCAACCAACCCTGGGTAGCTGGGGCGTTAGGGGCCACCAGGCAGGAAAAATACCGATAATTGAACAAATTGTCAAAAGCTGAACGCAATAGATAGTAATAAGAAGTCGAGGAAAGCTAATCAGATCCGCTTTCCCTAAGCACTCCACTCGCTGCTCTTCGCCTCAGCGACACTACGAGCAGCAACACGAACCCAAGTCACTGGAGAGTCGCGAGAAGTCACAATGGTGGAGGTTTCTCTACTAGAATTGAAATGCACTCATCTTAAAGCTTGCTGGATCCGGTTTACGACGAGGTCGTGCACCCTCGTGACCACAGCCCTTCCATCCAGCAGTCCATGCACGCCACCAGCAGTCCCAGCGAGTTCTGGCACTGCGCAGACCTGGCTCCTCCTGAGTCCCCAACAGAACTGGCCCACTCACACGACCCGGAAAAACAACTACGTCGTCCCAAAGATAACGCAACAGTTACCACAAATCGATAACCGCCGCTGCTGCCACTATCGGACAGGCAACGCTTGGGAAACCGAGTGGCGCCAGTCGACAAGAGAAGAAGACAAACAACCGCAACCATGCCAACCAAATGATACCGTCTGACCTCCAACAAAGGGTGGAAACCTAGAAACAGCACGGCTCAGTGTAGTTGGGACGAGTTTGCGATACTCCCCTGGCCACCAAACACATCAGATTCCAATCCAGTCGAGAATCTGTGCTCCCACCGCGATTGGGCAGTTCAAGCTGTGGATCCTCAACTGACAAACATAGTAGAGCTGGCCAAGGCACTGGAGTCGCCATGGCTCCACATCCCCGTGGGTACTGTAATGTGTGTGTTGTTGAATGGAATGTGAATGTGGGTTTTATTATTTTATTTATATTTTATTTTTATTTTGGTTCCACTGCAAAGACATACGTAGGCACGGATCGTTCTTATATTTTACTGACACAGAAATGTAGTTTCGGATTCTGTGTGATTATTAAAATTACTTAGGCGAATCCATGCTCAAAATCAGTTAATCATTATAGGCTACATACATACACAAGAAAAGTATCTCACCATTTTCAATATGTAAGGACCTACGTGTGATTTAATTACGTTTTAGCGCAGGCCAAACCTATGTCCTATCGCACGTAACATAAATCGTCTGAACATATCGTTAAGTACTTTGAAAATAATTTTTTTCGTAATGTGGGACCACAGTCATACTATATTTTGTAAGTAAGCTGTTTAGGTTATTATGTTAGTAACGCCAGCTAGCGCTCTGTATGAAAATCGCTGACTGTGCTGTGTGCAGTCTGTGGCTGGTTGGACTCATTGTTGGAATATTCGCTTGTGTAGTGTTGGACTGTTGGATGTAAACAACACGTAGCGTTGCGCAGTTGGATGTGAGCCGCCAGCAGTGGTGGATGTGGGAAGAGAGATGTCAGAGTTTTGAGAACGGACGATCTGGACGTGTGTCCGTCAGAAAAAGGAAATTTGTAAGACTGGATGTCATGAACTGATATGTATATTATGACTTCTGAACACTAACTGATATATCTATTATGACTTCTGAACACTATTAAGGTAAATCCATTGATTGTTCTCTGTCAAAATCTTTCATTTGCTAACTATGCCTATCTGTAGTTAGTGCCTTCAGTAGTTAGAAACTTTTATTTACTTGGCAGTATTGGCGCTCGCTGTATTGCAGTAGGTCGAGTAACGAAGATTTTTGTGAGGTAAGTGATTCATGAAAGATAAAGTTTATTGTTAGTCAGAGCCATTCTTTTGTAGGGATTATTGAAAGTCAGATTGCATTGCTCTAAAATATTGTGTGTCAGTTTAGTGCGATCAAAATAAATAAAGAGAAAACTGTCTGAGTACTAAGAGTTTCGCTCATCTGTTTGTAAATCAAAATAACGTAAGAGGTTTACCAGCACAGTAATCATAAGTTTTCTAAGGGGACGTTTCAATTTCTTGGAAGTCAGTACCGCCATGAGATTGTTGTTTATTTGCAGTGTTACATTTACAGTTACACGATCATGATTTCGGCTTCAGAGTGATATTATCAAGTGTTTTAAGTGTTATACACTGACTAAGTTAGCTAGCCAACTGTCATTGAGTCAAGATGGTACATTCAGTGATGAAGCAAAGCAGTAGGCTTTACCAGAAATATCGACCCTTAGACAATGTGTCTAATAGTGTATTTTAAATACGAGAGTATGCCACCTTAGACACTGTATAACACTTAAAAGACTTGATAATGACACTTTGAAGCCGAAATTATGATCGTGTAAGTGTAAATGTAAGACTGCAAATAAGCAACAGTCTAATGGCGGTACTGACTTTAAAGAAATACTTTGAAAATGTCAGTTTCCTACAGATCATGAGCCGCGCGGGATTAGCCGAGCGGTCTAAGGCGCTGCAGTCATGGACACTGCGGCTGGTCCTGGCAGAGGATCGAGTCCTCCCTCGAGCATTGGTGTGTGTGTGTTTGTCCTTAGGATAATTTAGGTTAAGTAGTGTGTAACCTTAGGGACTGATGACCTTAGCAGTTAAGTCCAGTAAGATTTCACACACATTTGAACATTTTATAGATCATGAATGAAAGAAATAATATCGCCGATCTCAAGCGTCACCTGTGGACAGCACGGGATAATAATTACGATAATTTCAAACTGCCCCTTAATAGCGACCACTTGTCCCCGTCCAGAGATGTTCAGCTTGCTGCCGCGATGGCTTCTGAAATTCTTTTAAAAATGATGAAACAAGCAAACGGGGTATACGGTGCAGATTACAGTTAAAATTAACAACTTTAGAGACATTTGGAGCTCACTGCTCAAATAATAAAACATGTACACTTATTATTATGTAGACTGCGCACAATGGCGTCCTATCCTATCAAGACCAAGCAAGAGAGAGTCTGGTGCATTTTGTTTCACGCCGATACCAAAAATAACAAAGACAATTCTAATACACTACTGGCCATTAAAATTGCTACACCAAGAAGAAATAAAGATGATAAACGGGTATTCATTGGACAAATATATTATACTAGAACTGACTTGTGATTACATTTTCACGCAATTTGGGTGCATAGATCCTGTGAAATCAGTACCCAGAACAACAACCTCTGGCCGTAATAACGGCCTTGATACGCCTGGGCATTGATTCAAACAGATCTTGGATGGCGTGTACAGGTACAGCTGCCCATGCAGCTTCAACAAGATACCACAGTTCATCAAGAGTAGTGACTGGCGTATTGTGACGAGGCAGTTGCTCGGCCACAATTGACCAGACGTTTCCATCTGGTGAGATATCTGGAGAATGTGCTGGCCAGGGCAGCAGTCGAACATATCTGTATCCAGAAAAGCCTGTACAGGACCTGCAACATATGGTCGTCCATTATCCTGCTGAAATGTAGGGTTTCGCAGGGATCGAATGAAAGATAGAGCCACGGGTCGTAACACATCTGAAATGTAACGTCCACTGTTCAAAGTGCCGTCAATGCGAACAAGAAGTTACCGAGACGTGTAACCAATGGCACCCCATACCATCACGCCGGGTGATACGCCAGTATGGCGATGACGAATAGACGCTGCCCATGTGCGTTCACCACGATGTCGCCAAACATGGATGCGACCATCATGATGCTGTAAACAGAACCTCGATTCATCCGAAAAAAATGACGTTTTGCCATTCGTGCACCCAGGTTCATCATTGAGTACACCATCGCAGGCGCTCTTGTCTGTGATGCAGCGTCAAGGGTAACCGCAGCCATGGTCTCCGAGCTGATAGTGCATGCTGCTGCAAAGGTCGTCGAAGTGTTCGTGTAGATGGTTGTTGTCTTGCAAACGTCCCCATCTGTTGACTCAGGGATCGAGACGTGGCTGCACCATTCGTTAAAGCCATACGGATAAGATGGCTGTCATCTCGACTGCTAGTGATACGAGGCCGTTGGGATCCAGCACGGCATTCCGTATCATTCTCCTGAACCCACCGATTCCATATTCTGCTAACAGTCATCGGATCTCGACCAATGCGAGCAGCATTGTCGCGATACGATAAACCGCAATCGCGATAGGCTACAATCTGACCTTTATCAAAGTCTGAAACGTGATGGTACGCATTTCTCCTCCTTACACGAGGCATCACAACAACGTTTCGCCAGACAACGCCGCTCAACTGCTGTTTGTGTATGAGAAATCTATTGGAAACTTTCCTCATGTCAGCACGTTGTAGGTGTCGCCACCGGCGCCCACCTTGTGTTAATGCGTAGTGTACTTCTATTACAGATAATAGTTTTTCTTTATAATCACTTTATTCATTGACTTCCAGGAGAGTTTCTTTTACATATGAGAAATATAATTGGCCAATATTGTGAAAAAATATTTAAGAATTTATAGTTTGCCTAATCTGGGCCATGGGACGTTATAGTACCTTCCAGTACCTCGCTTACTCTCTTCGCTCACGATTCGCAGCGATAAGCGCTGTTAAATGTGATTATTGGGGGATTTAACAGGAGATCACTCTCATGTGACGGGGCTGTGTATTCGGCTTCCTTATCGTATCACATGTTGGCAACACTATCGGGCGGCATGCGAAGTAGTGTGTGGCACCTTTAAAATTCGCTTGTGACGTCGTTTGCCGATAATGCTGCCGTTAAGGCAAACGGCGGCAAATGCAGGGTTTGACGCACGGTCTTTCTACATGCGCCGCCGCAAGGGCTGGGAATGCAGAAAAATTCGAGCAAGTGTATCTGGCGTGAAATCGGCTTGAGGGGATGGGACCGCTTCCAAACAGGAAGGCAGGCGAGGCGGCTGTTTACAGTCTGAAGAGGGAGAATTTCTGCAGTGCAGTGGATTTCTATACACAACCGTGTGGCGCATTTCTGATGTTTCCACCAACAACATCCTGCGCTGCGCTGCTACATTTTCGTGTTGTATAGACGTTTCGCGAAGTAAAGCCTTGCACTGAGGAAGATACTGATCACACCTGACTCTTGTACTCGCCTGTTTCAGCATCCCAGCAATAGCTAGCGACTGTGACGAATCAACGCTGTTAAGACTGCATGATTCTGTCGTGTAGAAAAATAGACTAGCTACTGTTAGTAAATTACTTTACTAATTGTATAAAACTCAGGTTCAGTCTTAATTTGTGTTGTGTTCTCACTGTCTAAAATGTGTATAATTACGTAAGCCTCGGGCGTCGTCAGGCTACGTACACCGCTAGTCTTTAAAATTTTAAGACAGCAAAGACGACACACAATATCTCCCAGAGTGGTATGAGGTGTGCAAGCTGGGGTACACACACCATTAGAATTTCAGAGAGGTCAGTCAAAACTGGCAGCAATTACGTCATCTAAATTCTGTATACAAGGAAAGGGTATGTCAGGCGTTTCTCTTTTATAAATCGTATTTGTTGATTGTGGTTCCCTGTATTCAGGTGCAGTGAGGTTCGGGCTAGGGGCTGTGCTGATGTGGGCTTAATTGTAACAATAATTTGTGTAACGTGCAAAACATCAGCAAACGAAACATATACCAATCTGGAGGGAACAATTAATTCTTTGTAGACCTAATAAATCTTGGTAGGGGTTCCAACAATAACCCAAAAATTTCTCTTTACGATAATAATATCAAATACAGAATAACTAATTTGACCGGGAAACCAAATACAACGTCCCATGGGGAATTATATCACCCCTCGGCACTCAGACGTGACACTAGCGTGCCCTTATACTAGAAAATACTCAGATAATCTGAGATACACACTAATTACTACTTACACCCATTCGCCAGAGCATCAACTACTAACAACACCGCTCAGATACCCACGTTTATATCTGAATGATCAGTAAACCATTTACGCAATATGATAAATCAGTAACATAAGCCATTACAACAATTTTCAGTGTAGTTCGATAACAACCAAATCATCGCACAATTCAAAACCACTGTTTACAGAATAGGAGCACTGTCGTTATAAAAAAGACTTTCATCTCTAATTTTAGCTGTACAGTCGCGCACCGATCGTATACTGTCTCCACAGGCTTGGTTAGTGATATAACATGCATTATGTTATGCTTGGGCAACGGCCTTGCCGCAGTGGATACACCGGTTCCCGTCAGATCACGGAAGTTATGCGCTGTCAGGCGTGGCCGGCACTTGGATGGGTGACCATCCGGGCCGCCATGCACCGTTGCCATTTTTCACGGTGCACTCAGCCTCGTGATACCAATCGAGGAGCTTCCCGACCGAATAGTAGCGGCTCCAGTCAAAGAAAATCATCATAACGACCGGGAGAGCGGTGTGCTGACCACATGCCCCTCCTATTCGCATCCTCATCTAAGGATGACACGGCGGTCGGATGATCCCGATGAGCCACTTGTGGCCCGAAGACGGAGTGCATGTTATGCCTGACGTGCAGTCCACAAACGAACCGAAACAGAATTCTCGAAAATTTCCATTGTAGAGTGAATTATATCTGGTAGCATGACCCAGCTATACATGATGCTGTGCCTCGATTAGAACCCTACGTCATTAAGACACGAACATTAAATCCAAAAGCTCACTACCTGTGCTCTTCGTAATCTGCTTAAGTTGTTCCACAACTTCACTGCAGTGTTGGAGGCGTGACCAAGGAATACAGCACCGGATCATTCAGGTTGCTGTCCACAGGATTACCGTTTGTCCTGAATATTGTCCGCCGGTATCGCTCCATATCGTTTCAGTAAGACTCCTAGGTCTAGACCCTAGGCAGACAAAAGACAAGCCTCGATCGTGTCTCTCCAGAAACTGATCGAGTCACCCATAGTGACCACTTGGACCACCTACGCTGACGACAAACAAATGTGGCCCGAGTACCATACAAAGTCCAACGCCGGGCTACAGCTTGTTAGTCACTTCCTCCAGGGGCCTCCACTGCTGGCTCAAATTGTAGGTGCCATATTCTCTCGGTACAGTAGACTGACCGCCTCCGTCCCTGCATTCTTCTAGATTTGCGATAGCAGCGATCACGGCGGTCACATGTCGCGCAGCAGTGCCACATACTCAGGAACATGATCACAGGCGTCAGGGGGAGGACAGCCCTACTGTTCCATACAGCACCACTGTTTTTAGGTATATACTCTTATGCCCTGTGTAAGAAAGACAAGTTTCTGCCAGAAAGTGCTGGAATTCGACAGGGGTGGGGGTGATGGTCCATGGAGTCTCTGGTACATCAGCCCACAAAATCACTACTCACGTTGTTATCTACACGACGACTACCGTGGTGGTTTGGAAACTGCGGGTTTAAATGGGCCATCACTTGACTAGCGCACGATAGGACAGACGTACCACACTGAAGCGCCAAAGAAACTGGTATATGCATGCGTATTGAAAGAGATATATAAACAGGCAGAACATGACGCTGCGGTCGGCAACGTGTACATAAGACAACAAGTGTCTCGCGCAGTTGTTACATCGGTTACAGCTGCTACACTGGCAGGTTATCAAGATTTATGTAAATTAAAACGTGGTGTTATGGTCGGCACACGAGCGATAGGACACAACATCTCGGAGGCAGCGATGTAGTGGGGATTTTGACGTACGACCACTTCATAAATGGGCCGTGAATATCAGGAATACGATAAAAAACATCAAATCTCCGACATCTCTGCGGCTGGAAAAAGATGGTGCAAGAACGGGACCAACAACTACTGAAAAGAATCGTCCAACGTGGCAGAAGTCCAATCCTTCCGCAAATTGTTGCAGATTTCAATTCTGGGTCATCAACCATTCAACGACACATCATCGATATGGGCTTTTGGAGCCGAAGGCCCACTCGTGTACTCTTGATGATTACGCAACACAAAGCCTTACGCCTTGCCTGGACCTGTCAACACCAACATTGGACTACTGGTCACTGGGAACGTGTTGCCTGGTCGGACGAGTCTCGTTTCAAATTGTATCGAGCGGATGGGCGTGTACGGGTATGGAGACAACCTAACGAATCCATGGACCTTGCATGTCGGCAGGGGACTGTTCAAGCTAGTGGAGGCTCGCTTATTGTGTGGGGCATGTGCAGTTGGATACGTCTAGATACCACTCTAACAGGTGACACGTACGTAAGCATCATTTTTGATCAACTGCCTACATTCATGACCATTCTGCACTCCGACGGACTTGGGCAATTCCAGGAGGACAATGCGACACCCCACACGTCCTGAATTCCTACAAAGTGGCTCCAGGAAGACCCTCCTGATTTAAACACTTCCTCCAGCCAGCAAACTCCTCAGACAAGTACATTAGCCGGCCGGAGTGGCCGAGCGGTTCTAGGCGCTACAGTCTGGAACGGCACGACCGATACGGTCGCAGGTTCGAATTCTGCCTCGGGCATGGATGTGTGTGATGTCCTTAGGTTAGTTAGGTTTAAGTACACTACTGGCCATTAAAATTGCTACTCCACGAAAATGATGTGCTACAAACGCGAAATTTAACCGACAGGAAGAAGATGCTGTCATATGCAAATGATTAGCTTTTCAGAGCATTCACACAAGGCTGGCGCCGGTGGCGACACCTACAACGTTCTGACATAAGGACACTTTCCAACAGATTTCTCATACACAAACAGCAGTTGACCGGCGTTGCCTGGTGAAACGTTGTTGTGTTGTTTCGTGTAAGGAGGAGAAATGCGTACCATCACGTTTTCGACTTTGATAAAGTTCAGATTGTAGCCTATCGCGATTGCGGTTTATCGTATCGCCACATTGCTGCTCGCGTTGGTCGAGATCCCATGACTGTTAGCAGAATATGGAATCGGTGGGTTCAGGAGGGTAATACGGAACGCCGTGCTGGATCCCAACGGCCTCACGTCACTAGCAATCGAGATGACAGGGATCTTATCCGCATGGCTGTAACGGATCGTGCAGCCACGTCTCGATTCCTGAGTGAGCAGATGGGGATGTTTGCAAGACAACCATCTGCACGAACAGTTCGACGACGTTTCCAGCAGTATGGACTATCAGCTCGGAGGCCATGGCTGCGGTTACCCTTGCCGCTGCATCACAGACAGGAGCGCCTGCGATGGTGTACTCAACGACGAACCTGGGTGCACGAATGGCAAAACGTCATTTTTTCGGATGAATCCAGGTTCTTTTTATAGCATCATGATGGTCGCATCCGTGTTTGGCGACATCGCGGTGA
Organism: Schistocerca serialis cubense; assembly: GCF_023864345.2. Classification (NCBI taxonomy): domain Eukaryota; kingdom Metazoa; phylum Arthropoda; class Insecta; order Orthoptera; family Acrididae; genus Schistocerca; species Schistocerca serialis. The sequence goes on along the minus strand of NC_064647.1, from coordinate 213,745,981 downwards.
ACGCACATTGGAAGCGTGTATTCGTCATCGCCATACTGACGCATCACCCGACGTGATGGTATTGTGTGCCATTGGTTACAGGTCTCGGTCACCTCTTGTTCACATTGACGGCACTTTGAAAAGCGAACGTTACATTTCAGATGTGTTACGACCCGAGGCTCTACCCTTCATTCGATCCCAGCGGAATCCTACATTTCAGCAGGATAATGCACGACCGCATGTTTTAGGTCATGTACGGGCCTTTCTGTATACAGAAAAGTTCGACTGCTGCCCTGGCCAGCACATTCTCCAGATCTCTCACCAATTGAAAACGGCTGGTCAATGGTGGCCGAGCAACTGGCTCATCACAGTACGCCAGTCACTACTCTTGATGAACTGTGGTATCGTGTTGAAGCTGCATGGGCAGCTGTACTTGTACACGCCATCCAAGCTATGTTTGACTCAATGCCCAGGCGTATCAAGGCCGTTATTACGGCCAGAGGTGGTTGTTCCGGGTACTGATTTCTCAGGATCTATGCACCCAAACTGCGTGAAAATGTAATCACATGTCAGTTCTAGTATAATATATTTCTCCAATGAATACCCGTTTATCATCTTCATTTCTTCTTGGTGTAGCAATTTTAATGGCCAGTAGTGTAGTTCTAAGTTTAGTTCTAAGTTCTAGGGGACTGATGACCTCAGAAGTTAAGTCCCATTGTGCTAAGAGCCATTTGAACCATTTGAACCAAGTACATTATTGAGCATATATGGGATGCCTTGCCATGTGCTGTTCAGATGAGATCTCCACCCCCTCGCACTCTAACGGATTTATGGACAGCCCTGCGGGATTCGTCAGTTCCCTCCAGCGCTACTTCAGACATCAGTCGGGTTCATGCTACGTCGTGTTGCGTCACTGCCCGCGGGGCCCTATACGACATTAGGCAGGTGTACTGCTTTCTTTGACTCTTCATTGTATTTCCTAAGTCATTTAGGATCATACAGCAAAGTCAGGAAAAGTACTTGTTCGCAGTGAGACAGTTGTCAACACGGGCAGGGCGATAATTAGAGAACAGTATGGACTACCGCCATGGATATCGTTGCTGTATCTTCCCTTGACGCGGCAGCAAAGAGAGATGCACAACGGCGATGCAGACAACAACACTGAAGACAGGAGCGATACCACTGCGTCTTTTTTAACGACTTCTGCGTGCATCATATAAAACATAAAAATGTGTAAACACCGCTATAAATGCATGCTTGATCATAAACGCAGATGCTGGCCAAGCCAGTTGACTGCTTTTTGTATTTACTGTGAAAGACATCTCTGCAAGGACCTCAATACGTTGCAAGTGTCACTCGTGGTCACAACATTCTCACTGTCTGTATGTCCATCTTTATACAGATTGTTGCGGGGCCACAGCTGTTCGGTAGAGAATATCGAATCACAACATTTTTCAGCCATCTAAATTTTCAGTTAATTGAGAATTCAGTTTTGGCTATATATTACGCTATCTTCAGAGCCCTTGTCCAAAGAGGAGGAAGGTTCCCACCTCTGGCCCACTCAAAACAGGGGCTACCATTCCGCTAGCTGTAGATTTTTGATACCTTCGATCATAACTTGTCGACCCACACGTCAGTCATGGGGCCTGAAGACAACGCAATATAGCACCGAAACGTGTTGCTCAATAAAATAGCAATCGGAAATTTAGTCGGCTGAGAGGTGTTTCGATTCGACATTCAGTGTTCTGTGTAGCTGTGAGTGCAGTTGCCGGAGATAAGTGAATTCAAGCTTAACTTTGTGGTGTTCGTATAAAGGACGCTGCCGTGTGCAAGGTAGCAGAAGTGTTTGATGTTTCAAGAGATAAGGTATCGAACATTTACATCGCTTAAATGGAAAGCGGCAGTACAACATCCCATAAGTTACAACACGGACTGAACTATATGTTGAGTGGTCGTGATGCAAAAAAAAAAAAAAAAAAAAAAAAAAGGCTGAGCGTCCTCGACGTCCAAAACCACTCATTAGTAATGTAACTCCCAAAACAGGGTGCCTAGCCCATAAAACCTGAACTGCGGAACAATGGAAGAAAGTCGTCTGGCGGAAGAGTTGTTGCACACTGTTTTCAACTTCCGGTCGAATTTACATCCCAAGAGTGAGAAATTGTATGAGCTCGGTAATGGTTTGGACATCCGTACCGTGGTACTGCAAGGACCCCATGGGTACTCTGGAAGGATACATTACTGCCAAGGATTAGAAAAATGGTTCTAATGGCTCTAAGCATTATGGAACTTAACATCGGAGGTCATCTGTCCCCCAGACTTAGAACTACTTAAACCTAACTAACCTAAGGGTATTACACACATCCATGCCCGAGGTAGGATTCGAACCTGCGACCGTAGCAGCAGCGCGGTCCCGGCCTGAAGCGCCTAGAACCGCTCGGCCACAGCGGCCGGCTGCCAAGGATTACGTAACGATTTTCGCAGATCATGTCCATCCCAAGGTACAGTGTTTGTTCCTCAATGATAATTCTCTGTTCCAAGACGACAGGGCCGCTGTTCATACAGCTCGCATCGTTCCGGTCTGGGTTTGTGAGCGTATCGTAGTCAATCACTCTCAACAGTATAATGGACCTTTGCGATCTACATTGGAGAGAACATTGTGTGATCGCTAACCATCTCCATGATCGTTACCTGAACGCGCCTATATTTTGAAGGAAGAATGGTATAACATTCCACTGAAAACAATACAGAACCTGTATTTACCTGTTCCCGTAGGACTGAAATCAGCTTCGAATGGCAACGGTATCTCTACATCGTATTAGGCACGGTAATGTGTTTTTGGTGTTTCCCTATATTTGTCTTTCCCCTGTACCTTCATGCACAAAGCTTTTGCATCAGTGGTGATGGGAGTATCATGGAAACGGTCACATTGTGAAATATACACGTTGTAGCGGGTGCTGCAGTCTTCAGTCCCAGAACTGGTTTGCTCCAGCTCTCCATACTACTCAGTCCTGCGGAAACGATTTCATTTTCTTTTTGAGCCATCAGTCATCTGACTTGTTTGATGCGCCTTCCACGAACTCATCCTCTGGCCAACCTCTTACCTCAAAGTAGCACTTGCAACCCACGTCGTCAATTTGATGCTGGATGTATTCCAGTCTCTGTCCTCCTCTGCAGTTGTTACCCTCTACAGCTCCCACTACTACCATGGAAGTTATTCCGTGATGTCTTAACAGATGTCCTATCATCCTGACCCATGTTCTTGTCTGTGTTTACCATACATTCCTTTCCTCACTGATTCTTCGTGAATCTCCCCATTCCTTACCTTATCAGTTCACCTAATTTTCAATATACTTCTGTACTATGTAAGGTGCTTCCTACGCGAGGAAGACATTTTTACCAGTTTTAATAAATTATTGTCTCTTATTGATGTATTCACGATAGTTAGGAAGTGCTGTAGTCCGTAGCTGCCCATGAATCGGAGAGCATTTCCTACGCTGGCTGAGTAGGTAACGAAGCGACCATATGTCGCGCGTAGTGGGGTGGGGCTCGGCGCTGGACCGTAGCAACAAGCGTCAGCCTGGTAAATATAAATGACGGAAGTACCGCCATCTTGGCGCAAAAGTCACAGTTTTGTTTATTTATATTTAATAATTAAAGTCATTTATGACAACATAAATGCTAGGAGGAGCCTCTACATGTTTAAAACTATTTATCATAATTTTCCCTCGTTAAAATTCACACCCGTTCGTTAACAAATGCATATCTTAATAAGTACGAACTTGATCGGAAATCCACGAACTGTGAAGAAACTAGTGAGAGATACGGACTGGGCGCCAAATTCGTCAGTCGGCGTTAAGAGCTCTTCCTGTTTTGTTCGATGGTAGCCGTGCTCTCGGTTGCGAGTAGTTTGTGACAAGAGAGTTTCACTATTGATCTGATAGGAATAAAAGTGATATTACGGCATTCTGAATGCTAATTTCGAGGAAATAGATACCCCAAAGTTGACCGACAGCAATTTCAGATAATTAGCTTCCACCGACAGAGACATCCATTGCGCCAATGAAGAATCTACATGGGACGACATTTACGAGAGCTGCACCGCGCACAGGTAGGAGGGAATCCGACGACACAACCCACCAAGGCGGATCAAGGAAGGTCCGACTTACACTCGCAAATTGCGGGTGGAAATGATGACCAGTATACTGTACGTCACATATACCACCCTCTACGGACTCGCGACTAAGCTGAGTAATAACAGTATCAGTTTAGAAGCAAGGGGATCTTGCAACCACCACATCTTCCCACAGTCAATGTTACACTACCATACAATACTGTGCTCCAAACGTACACGCTCTGAAATTTCTTCCTCAAATTAACGCTGATACTTGATAGTAGATAGATGTTCTCTTGGCCACAAATTCCCTTTTCACCAGCGCTAGTCTGCTTTTGATGTCCTCCTTTGCTCCATCGGTCATTGGTTATTTTGCTGGTTAGGTAGCAGAATTCATTAACTTCATCTACTTCGTGAGCAGTAATCCTGATGTTAAGTTTCTCGCTGTCCTCATTTCTGCTACTTCTTACAACTTTCGTCTTTCTTCGATTTACTCTCAACCCGTACTCTGTACTAATTACGCTTTTCATTTCGTTCAGCAAATCATGTAATTCTTCTTCACTTTCACTCAGGAGAGCCATGTCATCAGCGAATCGTATCATTGATATCCTTTCGTCTTCAATTTTAATTTCACCTCTAAAGCTTTCATTCCCATCATTGCCACTTAGATGTACAGATTGAACAGTAGGGGCGGAAAACTACATCCCTGTTCCATAAAATTTCGGGCATGCAGCAGCATAAACGCCACTTCTTCTTCTAATATTTCGGCTGAATAGCGTCCAGCCATCTTCAGAGTGAGCCGACGTGACTGTCAGTCACCTGGTCTCACTCTGAAGGTGGCAGGATGTTATTCAGCCAAAATATTAGAAGAGAAGAGGAAGTCGAAATTATGCAGCACCCCCCCCCCCCCCCCACCGAAATTTTATGGAACAGTCTTTTCGCCGCCATAAAATGATGATGTACATCAACTCCACCCCTGTGTGGCACACTTTTTAATCTGAACACCTTACTGTGGGTCTTCCAATCTTATCGTTCCCTCTTATTTCTCTGACAAATTGTAAATTACCCGTCTCCCCCTATTCGAAAGGCAACAGATAATAAATAAAGCTCTTGTCTATTACAGTTTACCGGTTTATACACATTTCAAAAGCTTCTATTCTCTTCTTGTCTAAACTGTTTACCATCCATACGTAGCTACCCTGCATACAAATAGTTTCAGAAAAGACTTCCTAACATATTCTATATTAACGAATGTCTCTTCTTCAGAAATGCTTATTTCTTGCCATTGCCAGTCTACATTTCATATCCACCCTACTTCAGCCATCATCAGTTATTTTTCTGCTCAAATAGCATACTTCATCTGGCACTTTATATGTCTCGGTACCTAATCTAACTCTTATAGCAACAGCTGATTTAATTCGACTACATTCCGTTATCCTTGCTTACTTTTGTTGATGTTCATCTTATATCCTCCTTTCAAGACACAGTCTGTTCCTTTCAAATGCTCTTCCAAAACCTTTGATGTCTCTGACGAGATAACATAGTCATCGGCATACCTCAAAGATTTTATTTCTGTTCCCTGGACTTTGATTCCTTTTTTCTTTGGTTTCCTTCACTGCATGCTCAATGTACAGATTGAATACCATCGGTGGTAGGCTACAACCCTGTCTTACTCCTCTCACAACCATTGCTTCCCGTTCATGCCCCTCTAGTCTTATAACAGCCATTTGATTTCTGCACAAATTGTAAATAGCCTTTCGCCTTCTGTATTTTGCCTCTGGTGCCTTCAGATTTTCAAAGAGGAATCCAGTCAACATTGCCAAAAGCTTTGTCTCAGTCTGCAGAGGCTATAAACGTATGTTTGTCTTTCCTTAACTTATCTTCTAATATAAATCGTAGTGTCAGATCTTCCACAATCTTGGCTTCTACAAGCTTTTCCAAGCTTTGTAAACAATTCGTGTAAGTATTATGCAACCATGACTTATTAGCCTTATAGTTCGGTGATATCCACACATATCAGCACCTCCTTTCCTTGGAATTGCCATGGCTGGCTCTGCCAAGGCTGTCAGTAGTTGTTTCATTGCTCTACCAAATTCTTCTCTCAGTATCGTGTACCCCTTCTTATTATCACTTACATCATCTTCGATTTCTGTAACCTTTAGGTTCATCTCCCTTATAGAGAGCACATACATAAACGTTCCACCTTTCAGCTATCACGTCTTTGCTTAGAAGTGGTTTTCCATCTGAGCTCTTGAAATTCTTACTGTTGCTTCTATTTTCTCCAAATCTCTCTTTAATTTTCCTGTGGGTTGCGTCTGTATTTCCACTAGTGACACATACTTCTAAAGGCGGCATACATTTGTCCTCTTTCCATACCTGTTTAGCCATTTTGCACTCCTTGTCGGTCTCATGTCTTAGACGTTTGTGTACCCTTTTCCTTGCTTCGTCTGCTACATTTTTATATTTTCCCCTTTCATCTATTAGATTTAGTATCTCCTGCGTTATGCAAGAATTTCTACTAGCCCTTGTCTTTTTACCTATTTGATCCATGATGCCTTCGCTATTTCATTTCTCAAAACTACTCAATCGTCTTCTTTATAACTTTTCCCTGTTCTAGTCAGTCCACATCGGCCTCTGGATAACCTTAAAATTTAAAAATTGGTTCCGAAATCTCTGTCCAACCATTAAAAAATCAATCTTAAACATTCTGGAGTCTCCAGATTTCTTCCACGTACCAGCCTTCTTTCATGTTTTAAACCAAGTGTTGATTAAATTGTGCAATGTGCAAAATTCTGCCAGGCATCTTTCTCTTTCATTCCTTTCCCCCAGTCAATCTTCAGGTACTATTTTCCCTCTCTTCCTTTCCCTAGTATCGGATTCCAATCCCCTGTAATGGGTATAACGGTAGATTTTTTTACATGTTGTAGCTTAATATGTACTCACATCAATGTGTCAGTTGCTTTCTCCCTGTGACAACAGTCTTCCCACAAACATGTCACAAACTTTGTGGTCTGGTGCTTATTACGCCACTGAGTGATCTACGCCCATCAGTATATACTAACAGTTTTGCATCAACGTGTCCATACTGCAGTAAGTCACATGGCTTCCCAGGCTTGCGCTTGCCACATGTATTTGGGGGTACTAACCAACCTAATAAGTACTATTCTTAATAGGTATAATTATGAGTCTATAAATGAGGTCAATACTGACGAAATGTTGTTCAGATCACCGTCCTCAGTCACCAGTAGAAATATCTGCACTGACCCCCTGACACCCTGTATAATAGTGGGTGTTCAAGATGGACATTTAGAGTAAACTGCTACGTATGATTGCCATCTCGTTTATAGACTTTCTGCCTTCCACAGCTGTTCTCTTGTTTTCCTCTTTTTTTATTCTGACGTTTTTGATGTTTTTTTCTACCATGTTCTTCTTTTACTTTTTTCAAATCATACTTTGCTTTTGTACTTTTGTTGATTATTGTTTGGTTTTTACCATTATTTTTTTCTATCCTTTTAGTCGTCTCAAGCCTTCGTTTGGCTCTTGTTTTGTTTTTACATTTTTTCAGATCATTTTGTGGGTGGAGAATAAGTATTGTAGAACACTCAGTATAATGCCGTTTATTGAACTGAACTACTCTTCTCGAACAATCACTATACACACACAAAAACAAATATCTTGTAGACGACCATTCATCAAGAGCGTCAGTGAGATCTGTTGGAGCTGGTCCTAGCTCGGCGACGAACTGGCTGTATCGCTGCTGCACTGGCCTTATAAAGCCGGAAGAGGTCGGTGGAGTACTCCAACTTTCCCTGTGTCTGTGAGGAGACTTCTGCAGAAAAATGTTCGCATCAGTCTCTAGCAAGTTCTGTTTATGAAGAATTGTTTTCCTCTTGGTTGCGCCTGCAAGTGCTTGTTTATGTTATATGGTACACAGGGGTGTCTTGAGTGTAGTCTGCCTGGCAGGGGCCGTCTGTGGCAGACGGGACAGTTGGTAAGCCGGCGGAGGCCGGTGGAGTACTCCAACGTTCCCTGTGTCTGTGAGGAGACTTCTGCAGAAAAATGTTCGCATTAGTCTCTAGCAAGTTCTGTTTGTTTTGAAGAATTATTTTCCTCTTGGTTGCGCCTGCAAGTGCTTGTGTATGTTATATGGTACACAGGGGTGTCTTGAGTGTAGTCTGCCTGGCAGGGGCCGTCTGTGGCAGACGTGACAGTGGGTATTCCTTTGAGTCTGGAGTGCTTCTCTCGCCCTTCGCTAGTGGGTACTCTGAATCTCGGAATGCACTGTCGGTTCTCGACCTCGAAGCTTTCCGGTCGATATCCGAGCGCCTAGTCTGTGGAGCGATAAGGAATCCGGAGGGTGAGAAGAGGTGCGTTCCGCCTCGAGTGTAATCCTGCCTTCAGCAAAGCGCGTGTGTCGCTTTCATCAGCTGTGTTGCCGGCGCTTCTGCTGGTGGATGTATGTAGGCGTGGGGACGGTGTCCCTGTAATCTGCTTAGCAGGTGGGGAGACAGCCCGCTTCGCTTTGTGGCAGCAGCCTGGCTGCGATCTCCGATCGCGCGCCCGCCTGCCGAAAGCGGAGCCCGCGCCGTCTGCAGGGAGCGCTGAAGACGCGCTCTGAGGAGCGAAACTTTAATCAGGTCTCCGTCTCCCTCGGTGACTGCCGGCGAGGCAAACGCAGAAGCAGATCTAGTCAGACGGAACGGTGGCGTCTCTTACGTGCCTCTACATCAGCCGACGGAGTAACGTGAAACCTATGGCAGACATAATCTAAACAAAGCAAAATACGCCGAGTCATCTTTCAAAGCTGAGATTTAATTAAAGCCGGGAGTATGTTCACCTAAAGACCAGAAAAGTAAGATGAAAATCTGCACTTCGGATAAATGAAGAACTACAACTGTGGAATCTCAGAGACGCTGCACTTTGGGAATTCAAACTGTGCTCTATAAAAATCATATTCCTTATAAGAATAAGCGAAACAGAGTAAGTTGACCTGTAATAAATGCTAAACTCTGGTCTGTCCATATATAAATAGATATCAGCAAAAAAAATGGTTCAAATGGCTCCGAGCACTATGGGACTTAACTTCTGAGGTCATCAGTCCCCTAGAACTTAGAACTACTTAAACCTAACGTAAGGACATCACACACATCCGTGCCCGAGGCAGGATTCGAACCTGCGACTGTAGCGGTCGCGAGGTTGCAGATGTAGCACCTACAACTGCTTGGCCACCCCGGCTGGCCATCAACAACAAATAATCCTGTATTAGTCTAGTATCTGGGTGTGACTATTCGAAATGATCTCAAATGGAATGATCAGATTACACAAGTAATGGCCAAGGCGAATTCTCGATGCCCGTAATTACCACCCAATTTAATTGACATCGATTTGTTGTCATGGAACATATTTTGTGTCCAAACATAATGACCTATCTAGACTCTGAGAAGCTCATCTGCAGAGAACAGCACGGTTTTAGGAAACAGTGGTCATGCGAGACACAGCTGGTCTTCTTTGTGCATGATATACAATAGGTTCTAGCCTCCCAGGTTGATGCCATATTTCTCGACTTTCGAAAGGCGTTCGACTCAGTTCCACACTGTCGCTTGCTCCAAAAAGTACGGTCTTACGGTCTATCCACTGACATATGCGGTAGGATAGAAAGTTTTCTAACAGACAGCAGTATGTCGTCCTGAATGGGGTGACTTCAACAGAAACAATCGTAACTTCAGGTGTGCCCCAGGGCAGCGTAATACGTCCGCTGCTTTTTACGATTTACATAAACGATCTGGTTGATGGTATTGACAGCGGCATTAGACTGTTTGCCGATGATGCTGTAGTGTACAGGAAAGTAGTACCACACGAAACTTGCGAACAAATCTATGAGAATTTGCAGAAAATAAATGTGTGGTCTAATGACTGGCACTTATCTCTCAATATTAATAAGTGTAACCTACTGCGTATAACAAGCGAAATTGCTTACAATACATTAGTTCGTCCAGTCTTATTGTTCGCCTGTACGGGACCGTTACCAGTCTGGTCTGATTCAAGAGATTGAGAAGGTCCAAAGAAGAGCGGAAAGATTCGTGACTGGTACATTTAGCCATCACGGGAGCGTTACAAATCTCATAGAAAGTTTGATGTGGGACACACTTGCAGACAGACGACGCGCTAAACGGATGGGGCTGCTCACTAAATTCCGAAATCCGATCCTCGCCGAGGACGTAGAGCATATATTATTAATACCAACTTTCAAATCGCGCATTGATCACCATTTAATGATAAGTGAAATTAGAGCCCGTACTTAGGCGTTCAGTCGTTTTTCCCTCGCACGATCCGCGAGTGGAACAGAGTTAGGGGGGGGGGGATATCACTTTGGCTCGAATTATGCCCTCCGCCACACACCGCTTGGTGGCTAGCAGAGTATATATGTAGATGTTGATATAATCCAGCTGTTCTATGGAAAAACGGGGGCGGCCTGGGAATAGGTAAAGTAATAGCTCCAGCTGACCTCATTGTCGCAGCCGATCAACTGAATTCTACTTTGCGTTACCTGCAACCAGAACTGAACCACAAACGAAAGATACACTCACTGATTACTTCCTGGGGATAAACGACTGCAGCCACGAAATATTGTGTCTGAAGTATTTACTTGCAATAGCACCATAAGAGCCATCATGCATGTCAAACCAGCATTTACCGAAAACGATGGTATCACAATCTAAATGAAGAAGCTTATTATTAATCCAACGCTGCCCACTACAACAGATAACTTCAGTCCTTAACAATGTTTTCCCTGAGACTTTCAAACATAGACTAATTGAGCCACTACCTAAAACGGACACTACCACGTTACCTACATATTTGAATTCTTCCTGCAGTGTCCAAGCCTTTGGGTATCTCTGTTGATCCATCATGGACAGGGGACATCAGCTGGTAAAGTAATTGTCAATCTCAATGAAATTCTCCTACAGCAGTGTAACTAAATTGTTACTTTATTTTTAAAACTACCAGTTTCGGCATTCCACTATGCCATCTTCAGGCTCCATGTGCATCTCTCAAAATAAACGATAATGCTAAACAGTGCCATATATCCCTCGATTTCATGAATTCAACAGATTTCACAAGTGCCCCATTAGAGAGTGTAGCCCAGTAGTTTAGTAATGCTCACATGATTGTTTCATGTACGTGGGGAGCGTTTGGAACCACAGGCACTGGTGCCGCTAGAAGATGGAACTGGCAAGAAGAGACCCACGTCAAACAGTGGGTTTAACTGCAACTACATTTAACAAGACTACAAGGCTCGCAGTATCAGCTCTTCGCTGTCACGGCTGCATGGGGATGGTGTCTCTCCCCCTGACAACCAGAACGTTATGTCCAACACATCAACAGCACAGTTTGTGATGGTGCCAAGAGTATAGGGACTGGACCAACGAGGTATGTGGCCACGTGCTCTTCCTGAATGAGAACACATGCAGTCTGAATAGTGATTCAGTTGAAAATTGGTTCAAATGGCTCTGAGCACTATGGGACTTAACTTCTGAGGTCATCAGTCCCTAACCTAAGGACATCACACACATCCGTGCCCCAGGCAGGATTCGAACCTGTGACTGTAGCGGTCGCGCGGTTCCAGACTGTAGCACCTAGAACCGCTCAGCCAATTATTCAGTGCGTACCCTTATTTGGCGAGAGGTGGGAACAAGTAATGCACACAGGACCGTTTTGGTGGTCCAGTTGCTTGGTCTGGGCAGACAATACATGGACGAACTGACTTCCAAACCTTTGAATACGGTTAACGTTATTGTGACAAGCTACTTCTTCACCATGTGCGTCATTCCTAGGGGGAATTCGGCCCTGACTTTATTTTTATAGATGACAATGAGCGATGGTATCGAACAGCATTGTTGGAGGAATGCTTGTAACGTGAGGGTACTCCGCGTATGGACTGGCCTCCTCGTCGCCAGAAGTAAATGAACATACGTTGGATACGGTGGGGAGATGCATTGGAGCAAGTCCACATGCACTAACGAGCATCGGGAGGGGGTCAAATTTGAGGGGTGGAGGAACAGAACACCCTAACTCAAGAATTCATTGCCAACTATGTGGTCAGCAGGGGAATGCATTGGAGCACATCAACATGCAGCAACGACCATCCAGCGATCGTCAAGCTTGAGGGGTGGAGGAACAACCTAACTCAAGAATACATTGCCAACCTTGTGGTAGGCAGGGGAATACATCGTGGAGCAAAAAATACCGTCAGTGGTGAAACTTCCTGGCAAGTTAAAACTGCGTGCCGGACCGAGACTCGAACTCGAGACCTTTGCCTTTTTCGGGCAAGTGCTCTACCATTTGAGCTACCCAAGGACGACTCACGCCCCGTCCTCACAGCTTTACTTCTGCCAGTACCTTGTCTCCTACTTTCCGAACTTCACGGAAGCTGTCCTGCGAACCTTGCACAGCTAGCACTCTTGAAAGAAGGGATATTGCGGAGACATGGCTTAGCCACAGCCTGGGGGATGTTTCCGGAATGAGATTTTCACTCTCCATCTGAATGTGCGCTGATATGAAACTTCCTGGCAGATTAAAACTATGTGCCGGGCAGAGACTCGAACTCGGGACCTTTGCCTTTTGCGGGAGAGCTTCTGTAAAGCTTGGAAGGTAGGAGACGAGGTACTGGCAGAAGTAAATCTGTGAGGACGGGGAGTGAGTCGTGCTTGGGTAGCTCAGATGGTAGAGCACTTGCCCGCGAAAGGCAAAGGTCCCAGAGTTCGAGTCTCGGTCCGGCACACAGTTTTATTCTCCCAGGAAGTTTCATATCTGCTCGCACTCAGGTGAATAGTGAATATCTCAGTCTGGACCGTCAGTGGTGATTAAACACACAGTTAAGAACCATGAACGATGATTCCTGTGTAATTATTGATCCCAAATAAGAGAGTCACTTCGATTCGTCACATTGGTATTTCTGTCAGTAATATCTTGCATTATACTATACCACTTCCCTCCATGTATGGTCCATCACGCTACATAGCTTAAGTTACTTTAGTCCTTAATTTTTTCACATCAGTGTACATCAGAGTTATTCTAGCGTATCCACTTTCCCTGAATGTAGTAATTTATTTCTAAGCAACTACGCAGGGTGCAGCTGTGTGGTTTGTAGGAGATGGTAGTTCAACCTGGAAAGTTTTTATGGATCCCCTTTGACTAGTGCTTTGGTTGTCACCCGTGGGAAGCCTAGGCAATGCTCAATTTCTTTCCATTTCAATGCGGAAATCTCTTCATCCCTACTTCTGCAGCATCTTGTACTGGCGTCATAGGAGTTTGCTTGTCAAAGACTGCGTAATACTTTACCATTAACAAAAGAAAAATAAAAAATCCGAGCTGCAGTGGCAATGTCTGATGAAACTGGTGGCCATGATGTTGGAGAATTTGTCCTCAACCGTTCCATCCAGTAGATAGTGAACAAATAGCCGCCAGTGTTGTGAGACCATGTTGTTGGTACACTACACATGGTCAAACTTCAGTGACTGAGTTGCAACATGAAGTTCCAACATGTACATGTTTTCTCCCGAGTGCCATTCGAGAGTGGAACGGTAGAGATACAGCTTGAAAGTGGTTCATTGAACCCTCTGCCAATCACTTTATTGTGAATAGCAGCGTAAACACATAGATGTAGATGTAGGTTCACTGCTCCCATAAAGGTAGGCTCAGCGTAACGATGAAGTACACTAATTGTGTTGTGCAATACGCCACACACACACACACATTCACTTTCGGGCTGACGCTTATCTTCTGTACCATGATATGTGGCTTCTCTGACCACCAGATATTATGCCTGTTTACGTTTCGAGAGATGTGAAAAATCGCTTTATCATAAATTATGACTTCGTTAAGGTAATCGTGAGCTGCACAAATTCCGTTGAGCATCTTCCTAGTAAATTAAATTTTAATTACTGGGTTACACTCTTCGCAGTTCGCCCTTCTTCCAGTTTCCCGATGTTTCTTCGCCGTGTGAAGCCAAGCCGACGTTGTCTCTAGTCCCGTGTTGTAATGACGAACGCCACCACAGTGCACCGTAACTTCTCGCTGACTTTTCCTGTTCCTTCAACGGGGACGTGTTGAAGTGCCAGACCCGTGTGACACTGAATTCAGGCTGACCTCATGCCATGTGACGCCCATGTTTCTCTCCGCAACTGGTTGACCTCTGATGGTACCCTTGCTCACTTTCATTCATTTCCACCCTGTGACTAACATGTTACGTTATGCCGCAGGTATAAAGGCACCGGCAGCCGCAAAGTCTCGGCACTTCGCCACAAGATGATGAGTATGTCACTCGTCGAAACGTCGCAGTTTGAAAACAACACCACACAACTGGAAGCCCGAGAACTCTTCACTAACATACTATGTGGCTTTACCTACCGCATCGTTAAATTTTTCAGAGCTGTATAGTACTGAAACAAGGTGCGAAAGCAGACCCGTGTCAGGATAAACAAACTGTTTACGTGCTGGGTAACCAAAACCGACAGTGCAGAAGGACCGAAGCTAGCGAGCTGCTTGCTACCCTCCGCCAGGGGATTTATCTCTCTGCTGGGTTGGGCCGCCACCCGACGCGTGACGTGGAGGAGGCGCCGACAGCCGGCGGCCTCCGTGACGGATGGCGGAGGGTGCTTCCGCCGCGACCCCAGGACATCAATCCCTCGTCATCGCGGCTGCGGCGCGATTCCGCGGCGCTGCTCGCTCGAGATTAAATTCGATGAAGCACAGAGAGTTTATAGGTTGGAGAACGAGTCGTCCACGTCTTATCGTTTTATTCAGCAGCGAATGACTTTGCGGAAGTAAACTGCTGTTCGTAAGATAGCAACGAAATTGAAGCATTATGGAAATGGAATGCAAATGCAATGGAAAGTCAGGGAATGTTCCATATTTGCATCCTCAGATAGGCATACTAACATACACTACTGGCCATTAAAATTGCTACACTAAGAAGAAATGCAGATGATAAACGGGTATTCATTGGACAAATATATTAACAAGAACTGCCATGTGATTACATTTTCACGCAGTTTGGGTGCATAGATCCTGAGAAATTAGTACCCAGAACAACCACATCTGGCCGTAATAACGGCCTTGATACGCCTGGGCATTGGTCAAACAGAGCTTGGATGGCATCAACAGGTATAGCTGTCCATGCAGCTTCAACACGATACCACAGTTCATCAAGAGAAGTGACTGGCCTCTTGTGACGAGCCAGTTGCTCGGCCACCATTGACCAGACGTTTTCAGTTGGTGAGAGATCTGGAGAATGCGCTGGGCAGGGCAGCAGTCGAACATTTTCTGTATCCAGAGAGGCCCGTACAGGACCTGAAACATGCGGTCATGCATTATCCTGCCGAAATGTAGGATTCCGCAGGGATCGAATGAAGGGTAGAGCCTCGGGTCGTAACACATCTTAAATGTAACGTACACTGTTCAAAGTGCCGTCAATGCGAACAAGAGGTTATAACACCATAGCTCTAATGTTGTACTGATTTATTTCGCTTTTGTTTCATTTAATGTTACATCGCTGAGCTTCTGTAAATGTGTGTGATTGAATCGATAACATAAAACTGTATATTTCTTTCTTTGGACGAACTTTAATGTCATGGTTTGGTTCTATGCAATTTAGGATATCAGTCGTTTAAATGCTTTGTCCCATTTGGGGGGAACAAAACTTACTGTATATAATTGTAATTTTGTGTGAATAATTTTTTGTAGAAATGTCAATATGTGCAAATGTTCGGTTTTATTTGATGTATTTGGTTGCTGTTATGTAAATTGCTGATCCTCACTTAAGGTTCTTAGATAGTTTGTATGTAAACGGTGTAGTGGTTCCCCTCGGGAACGGAACTGTGTAGCGCGCGCAAATTGTGGTTGGCCTAGGTGGAAAAGGTGGAACTGATAGTCAGTCGGGGACGAGCCACCAGTCGGGGACGAGCTACGAGTCCGTGCACTGCCATATAAAAGATGCATATTGTGCTGATCCCGAGAGAGGCTTTTCCTGCTTCTTTCCTAGGCCTCGGATGAATGGATAAATAACTGGAACTATTCTGGAATTTGTATCTATCATCGCCACCAAGAAATGACAGAGTCCAGCGATTCGGCCTGCAATTCCATCTACCAACCTGCAGTTGCCACCACACTGCGCAATCATTGCAGCGTAATACTATAATGGTGTACAGTGAAGGATCAGCTTAATGGATGTGCTAATGTGCTGAAATATAAGGTAATTTATATCTGAATTTATGTACCTACCTTGATTTTTCTCCTCATCATAACACCTCTCAGGGTCCTTTCCGTTTGAACTAAAGTGATTACCGAGTGTCCTTAATGAAAGTACATTAAAACCCAGTTTTCTGATTAATGCCTCTTGAACATAGTAAAGAGAAAGTTAAAGTTAATGTGGCAAGAGAGTGAGTTAAAGTTAATGATGCTAGCTGAAATGATTTTCTTAGTAAAACTGCTTATTAATGTGTTGTTGCCAACTTCAAATTAAAATTTCTCAAGACTGAGGCTTATAAAGTTTTGCTTAGTAAATAATCACATTACTGCCTCTTGATAACCGCAGAAAGTGAATCAGTATCTTACATAAATGTTAATTTTATGTCTCACGGTAGTAAAAGTGGAAAATTGCATAGTAGGAAATTATATGTTCATGAGTACTAAGTGTTCGTCTCTCTAGTGTATTGTAAGTGCATATTAACAGTATAACAGGATCCACAGTTTGTCTAGTGTCCTAATGCTAGGTAGCAAATAACGGAAATATCTCTATTTATGAAAACCATAATCTATTTATTAGAAAGAGTGATAAGTAACCTGTCAGTGAATTTCAACTAACTTTCACTTTAAATAGTAAAGTATTTAACTGAGAGAGAGACTTAACCTAAACCTATGTCCAATTTATGATACTACAGAGAACGTTAATGGTAGTGTTACAAAGGCCACTCAGTTTGTGTAAGCCATGAAAGTGATAGTGTTTTTCTGTACCTGTTATAATTTTGAAAATAGTTTCTGCTGCTCTAACTGTTAGTTTCAATCTTACCGTAAAGGTATGTATGTGACAGAGTTCATTACACTCACGTGTGACAAAGTATAGGTTGTGTTTGTCCGTTATAGTTACTTATACCTACTTTCTTAAACGAGAATGTTAATCATTCTCTTGCGTATCTTTATACGTTAAACAGTGCAGATAGGCAAAAATCTTGTTTGTTACCGTTCGAATATTTACGTAATTCTGACTTTCATTTCCGATAAGCCACCTCAGTTAGGTACAACACGGTCAACATAACAAAATTCCTCTCACACGGTAACGCTGCTCTGTTGCTTTGTGCCATAGTTGCTTTTACAAAATACTTTCATGTCACAACCTGTTTCTAGCATTGAGGTTATGGTACAGTAGGAGCAGACGGGAGTGTTATAAGGTGACCGAGACGTGTAACCAATGGCACCCCATACCACCACGCCGGGTGATACGCCAGTATGGCGATGACGAATACACGTTTCCAATATGCGTTCACCGCGATGTCGTCAAACACGGATGCGACCATCATGATGCTGTAGACAGAACTTGGATTCATTCGAAATGAGGTTTTGCCATTCGTGCACCCATGCTCGTTGTTGAGTACACCATCGCAGGCGCTCCTGTCTCTGATGGAGTGTCAATGGTAAGCGTAGCCATGGTCTCTGGGCTGATAGTTCATGCTGCCGCAAACGTCGTCGAACAGTTCGTGCAGATGGTTGTTGTCTTGCAAACGTCCCCATCTGTTGACTCAGGGATCGGGACGTGGGTGCACGATCCGTTACAGCCATGCGGGTAAGATGCCTGTCATCTCGACTACTAGTGATACGAGGCCGTTGGGATCCAGCACGGCGTTCATTGTTACCCTCCTGAACCCACCGATTCCACCAGTCATTGTATCTCGGCCAATGCGACAAGCAATGTCGCGATAAGGTAAACCGCAATTGCGATAGGCTACAATCCGACGTTTATCAAAGTCGGAAACGTGAAGGTACGCATTTCTCCTCCTTAGACGAGGCATCACAACAACGTTTCACCAGGCAACGCCGGTCAACTGCTGTTTGTGTATGAGAAATCGATTGGAAACTTTCCTCATGACAGCACGTTGTAGGTCTCGCCACCGGCGCCAGCCTTGTGTGAATTCTCTGGAAAGCTAATCATTTGCATATCATAGTATCTTCTTCGTCGGTTAAATTTCATGTCTGTAGCCGTCATCTTCCTGGTGTAAGAATTTTAATGGTCAGTAGTGTACATCTATATCCACAGCTACATCAACATGTGTCATTCCGGGACAAAGTCGGTCCAAAAGATGAAGAATTTTTTGTGGGGGGTTGAGAGATATTCCGGCTTCAGCTCCTATAGTTTCATGAGATTCCAATAGGTGGCGACGCTATGCGTAATCTTGAAAACTACGTCCATATCAAAGGTACGTTCGAGGCAGAGAGCTGTACTGAGTGTCTTTTGGAGGAAAACCAGAACATCGCAGATATTAATACGCCCTTTCAGACTATCTGCCGAGACCTGGAAGTGAACAAAAGCACGATGACTCGTTTGGCGAGGCGCCTGTCATTATAACAACAATGTCATGCAAACCTGTTCCATCTCTTGGCCGGCCACACACCAGCTGTGATTCCTGCAATACTGGAACGTGCACACACTCTCAACGGAGAGTAGTAGTAGATCATTTACATTTATTTTAAACAGTAACGGTCTAATCAAATTTCTTTTATGTACTCGAGAAATTACCTTTTCATCAGTCGATTTTGCTCCATTAAGAGCAATGTGTTGAGTTGTGTCTGCCAGGAATTTTTGAATGCAGTCGCAAATCGGATCCGATACAAGGGAAGATCATATTTTTTCACTAAACGACAATGGGCGACCTCGTCAAATGCCTGCCTGAAACCCAGGGACAGGGCAGGAATTTCGGCGCCGTGGTCTGCAGTGCTATAGATCTCAAGGAACAACAGAGTGATCTGAGAAATCAGCCACCCAGCACAGGATTCAAGCTACGTTGTCTCTCTAAGGTTACCAAGAAATACGAGGGCTATATTGTTTTCAAGCTGTGATAGATCGCCAACAATGCTCCTCACATTATTGTAGCACGGTTCTGGCTGCGAAACACGGCGATTTTACTTCTGGAAGATGACCTTCCTTTGTATTGGTTCTTCTGGGGACGAATCTAAAATACAACCAAGATCGACTGGTAATATAGCCTTGCATGCATACTTCGACTTGCAAGTCGTCTAATATTTGGGTGCTATGGCGATTATCAGCCGTGGCACCAGAAACTTCAGTCCTCCTTACGACTTCAGGTAAACAGGACTGATTTTCTACTTCTCCAGGCCGAACAACATTGCTTCGAATTTTAAGAGCTGCTTCTAAGTCGAAGTTAGTTTTACATACTTCTAGACTGTTTTTTGCGCTGAGATTTTTCTTCAGTGTATTTCTTTTCTGTTGAATAGTTATCCTTAATTTGTTTTTATTTTTATATTTTTTGTTGCTTTATCTGCCACCATGCTAAAATGGCGTGATAACACAACACCAAGCTGTTGTTGTTGTTGTGGTCTTTAGTCATGAGACTGGTTTGATGTAGCTCTCCATGCTACTCTATCCTGTGCAAGGTTCTTCATCTCCCAGTACCAACTGCAACCTACATCCTTCTGAATCTGTTTAGTGTAATTATCTCTTTGTCTCCCTCTACGATTTTTACCCTCCACGCTGCCCTCCAGTACTAAATTGGTGATCCCTTGATGCCTCAGAACATGTCCTACCAACCGATCCCTTCTTCTACTCAAGTTGTGCCACAAACTCCTCTTCTCCCAGATCTATTTAATACCTCCTCATTAGTTATGTGATCTACCCATCTAATCTTCAGCATTCTTCTGTAGCACCACATTTCGAAAGCTTCTATTCTCTTCTTGTCTAAACTATTTATCGTCCATGTTTCACTTCCATACAGGGCTACACTCCATGCAAATACTTTGAGAAACGACTTCCTGGCACTTAAATCAATACCCGATTGAGCTATTGAGCTCATATTCTACTACTACAATCTTATTTCTATAGGTGTTCTGGCCAGGCGTTGATTTAGGTACTGTCTTAACATTCTGGCTTCCACTTGTTTCCATATTAAGATCTTTAGTCTCTTCTGACACTAAATGACCCTAAAGCCTGAAGAATCCAGCTACACAATAATGAAAATCGCAGTGAAGTACCGACCGAGGTGGCGCAGTGGTTAGCACACTGGACTCGCATTCTGGAGAACGACGGTTCAATCCCGCGTCCGGCCATCCTGAATTAGGTTTTCCCTGATTTCCCTAAATCGCTTCAGGCAAAAGCCAGAATGGTTCCTCTGAAAGGGCATGGCCAATTTCCTTCCCCGTCCTTTCCTACTCCGATAGGATCGATGACCTCGCTGTTTGGTCCCCTCCCCCAAATACCAACCAACTAACCACACTGAAATCGGCCCTATACTTTTACAGATTACCTCGAACATACATACTGAAAGATCTGGCTGCACATTTTGCTGCTGAACTTAACTGTCTCGGTTGCCCCGGGTTCCAATTTGCCACAGAACGCCAAATGTATTTTTAGCTGGGAAGAACGAAATATTAAAGTAATGCAAAACATGAACACACTTTTACGCCCACGGGCTCTAGTTGTTTTGGCGGATTTGCCAATGAAGCAATTTTTATAAAAAAAATCTATAAGTGTCCCTTTCTTTTTCCTCAATTTTATTTCCAATTCTTTGATTTTCGAATACCTTCAACATTCTCATTGCTTTTGAAACTCCACCATCGGGTATTAACTTCGTCTGCTATATTATGTTTGATTTTACTAGTGGTAGCTGCACTAAGGTTTGCGGTAACGAGTGCATAAATCAATTTTTCTACTAGTTTTAAATTTGTTACATGAAGTGAAAATTCACAAAATATTAAAAACTAAGTGTATAACCTCTCTCACTCAGGGAAAGTTAAGTGTCATCTGAATGATACAAACAATTAAAAATGGACGAATTCAGGCGGCGGCAGCTTTTGTCAAATCCTCAAAGGCGGTATTGGCCTTTCGGCGAATGTCAGAGGCTGCCGATGCACAACACTATAGGTACACCGAGCGTGAAAAGGTGACACAAACTGATTTAAACCTAATTTAATATTACTGATAGAGTTGGTAATACGCCGAAAGGCCAATACCACCTCTGAGGCCTTAACAAAAGCTATCGCCGCCCAGAATTCATCAATGTGTAATTTTTTTGTACCATTCAGTTGACACTTGACTTCCAGTGAGTGATTTTTCACTTTATGTAACAAATTTAAAAGTAGTATAAAATTGATTGAGGTATTCGTTACCGCAAACTGCTTGAAGTAGAGAGCACAGGTAAAAGTTTTTCAAACGGTTCAAATGGCTCTGAGCACTATGGGACGTAACCTCTGAGGTCATCAGTCCCCTAGACTTAGAACTACTTAAACGTAACTAACCAAAGGACATTGCACACATCCATGCCCGAAGCAGGATTCGAACTTGTGACCGTAGCAGCCTCGTGGCGCCGGACTGAGGCGCCTAGAACCGCTCGGCCACAACGGCCGGCTAAAAGTTGTTCAGAGTTGATAGATCAGATGCGTACATGTAACGAACGAAAAATCATGACTAGCCATCTCCTCCAACCTTGTCACATGATACGACGCTTTGTTTGTCCCCTGCTCAAAAATTTGTGTGAAATCTTATGGAACTTAACTGCTAAGGTCGTCAGTCCCTAAGCTTACACACTGTTTAACCTAAATAACCCTAAGTACAAACACACACACCCAATGCCCGAGGGAGGACTCGAACCTCCGCAGGGACCAGCCGCACAGTCCATGACTGCAGCGCCTGAGACCGCTCGGCTAATCCCGAGCGGCCCCCTCTCCTGCCTCACGCATGGTGTAGATTACGGATAATTGAAAAAAATAAACAAATAAAAGCAAATCGTTTTTACTCGTCATTCTGTAATTATCAGCTCACTTTAAATGTAAGACTTTTCTTTAACTTAATCAAGAGTAAAACGTCGTAAATCGTGTAATAAACGATGTTAACTAGAAGTGCAAGCCAGGGACGAGCGAGTTTCGGGCGTCTCTCGATAAACTGCTGACACTCTCCTGTGGACAACAGGGCGTTTCGGTCGTCCGCTAAATGAGCAGTCCTCAGGAGCCTGACAGCCATTGCAGTAAGTGGCGCTACGTATGCATCAAAGCTTCCCGGTGCCGGACGCATCCGCGCCTGTGGCGGCAGCAGTGGGTCCGCACCAGCTCACACAGTCGAGTTGCCGGCGTATTACACGCTAAAGGAGGAGCTATTAAACCCTGTCATGTTGCGCTTGGCTTTGTGTTTGCATAGTCGAACAGTGCATGTGTGTGTGTCTTTGTGTGTGTGTGTGTGTGTGTGTGTGTGTGTGTGTGTGTGTGTGTGTGTGTGTGCGCGCGCGCGCTCGCTCAGGCCAACAAGCGTAGGACGAGACTTAGAACTCTTGTTAGGTAAACAGCCATCTCATTACCCACTAGAGTGGATCTCTTCCCCATCTCAGTTAAAATTCCTTCATAACTCGAATCGGACTTTCTGGTTTAAATTACCGTCTCTCCAATAATTTTTCGTCTGGTTAGAGTTCCCAGCTTCTGACCACTTTGCTCCACTATACGTTTATCGTTTCTGGTATCTCTTTTTCGGAATTTCGTGTTCTTCGGTCTTCATATATTCCAGGTCACTTTTGATTTCTTAGAGCCACTTGCAGCAGGGACTCCTTCAAAAACAGTCTTGCATGTCGTGTTTTCATTCATATGGACCAAATGGCTATAAAACGTCATTTTACGTTTTCCCATCGTTGCATTGAGTTATTGAGTTTTGTTCTAAATATCTCCATTACTTCTGTTTCTCTGTTAATTGTTGCCTTTTATTGCTCTCTATATGTGTCTTAGAATTTTCTTCTCTTCCTTTTCTATTTTTTCCATTTCTCCAGTCTTAATAAAATCCAGGTATTCGGCATTCGGGATTTACTGCCGTAACACAGTAACTCAGGAGAAACTCATCGCACACATCTCTAGTCGACTGAAAAGCCATTTCCATCCTCTTAGCCCTGAATTTACACTACTAGCCATTAAAATTGCTACACCAACAGGAATTGCGGATGATAAACGGGTATTCATTGGACAAATATATTATACTAGAACTTATATGTGATTACATTTTCACGCAATTTGGGTGCATAGATTCTGAGAAATCAGTACCCAGAACAACCAACTCTGGCCTAATAATGGCCTTGATACGCCTGGGCAATGAGTCAGACAGAGCTTGGATGCTGTGTACAGGTACATCTGCCCATGCAGCTTCAACACGATATCACAGTTCATCAAGAGTAGCGACTGACGTATTGTGACGAGCCAGTTGCTCGGCCACCATTGACCAGACGTTTTTAATTGGTGAGATATTTGGAGAATGTGCTGGCCAGGGCAGCAGCCGAACATTTTCTGTATCCAGAAAGGCCCGTACAGGACCTGCAACATTCGGTCGTGCATTATCCCGTTGAAATGTAGGGTTTCGCAGGGATCTAATAAAGGGTAGAGCCACGGGTTGTAACACATCTGAAATGTAACGTCCACTGTTCAAAGTGCCGTCAATGCGAACAAGAGGTGACCGAGACGTGTAACCAATGGCACCCCATACCATCACGCCGGGTGATACGCCAATATGGCGATGACGGATACGCGCTTCCAATGTGCGTTCACCACGATGTCGCCAAACACGGATGCGACCATCGTGATGCTGTAAACAGAACCTGGATTCATCCGAAAAAATTACGTTTCGTCATTCGTGCTCCCAGGTTCGTCGTTGAGTACACCATCGCAGACGCTCCTGTCTGTGATGCAGCGTCAAGGGTAAGAGCAGCCATGGGCTCCGAGCTGATAGCCCATGCTGCTGCAAACGTCGTCGAACTGTTCGTGCAGATAGTTGTTGTCTTACAAACGTCCCTATCTGTTCACTCAGGGATCGAGACGTGGCTGCACCGGTCAGCTGCTGTTTGTGTATGAGAAATCGGTTGGAAACTTTTCGCATGTAAGCACGTTGAAGGTGTCGCCACGGGCACCAACCTTGTGTGAATGCTCTGAATAGCTAATTATTTTCATATCACAGTATCTTCTTCCTGTCGGTTAAATTTCTCGTCTGTAGCACGTAATCTTCGTGGTGTAGCAATTTTAATGGCCAGTAGTGAACTTAAACCTAAATAACCTAAGGACATCACACACATCCTTGCCCGAGGCAGGATTCGAGCCTGCGGCCGTAGCGGTCTCGCGGTTCCTGACTGAAGCGCCTAGAACCGCTCGGCCACACGTGCCGGCCTTTTATGTTTTCCCATGGTTACATTCAATTATTGAGTTTTGTTGTCGATACCTCCATTACTTCTGTTTCTCCGTTCACTGTTGCCTTTTATAGGTCCCAAGTTTATCTTAGGATTTTCCTCTCTTTCTTTTCTATGTTTTCCATGTCTCCAGTCTTAACAAAATCCAGGCAGTCGGCATTCTGGTTTTATTGCCGTAACAGAGTAACTCAGGGGAAACTGATCTCAAAAAATTGTTCAAATGGCTCTGAGCACTATGGGGCTTAACATCTGTGGTCATCAGTCCGCTAGAACTTAGAACTACTTTAACCTAACTAACCTAAGAACATCACACACATCCATGCCCGAGCCAGGATTCGAACCTGCGAACCTAGCGAGCACGCGGTTCCAGACTGAAGCGCCTAGAGCCGCACGGCCACTCCGGCCGGCAGAAACTGATCTCTTATCGTAAACATCTCTAGTCGACTGAAAGGCCATTTCCATCCTCTTAGCCCTGGATTTATTAGCCTAGCCGTCTTAGCAGTTACTCTGTATTACCCCAGCGAGACATTTATATTTAATGACGCTTCTAATTTCTCCGTAATCTGTCTTCATGAGATTTAGAACATCTTTTACTTTTGTCACATATTCTGATTTTGCATAAGATATTTGATGGCGTCTTTTCTGAAGTATTTCTATGTCTCCGCACTGTATTGCAAGATCGTCAGCAAAAGCCAGACACTGAATTTTAAGATTCTTTTGTTTATCGCCCAGTTACATTTGGACATTTATTACGTTCTTCCTGATTTCTTCTTTCCTTTCTCGGCCTACCTCCAAGTTGCAATTTATTTGTAATTTACTTTTTCATCATTCAAGGATGAAGGTCATGAAACATTTCTTAAAGCGAACCAAGTATTCTGGAGTAATGTTTTGCATTATGTTCATTACGACTCGCATGTTGAGGAAATCTTACATTAATCTGGAATCCAATATTTTTTTAAAAAAATAGTTTTAACAGAAATAGTAGAAACTATAATAGCTGTTACAAGGAATATCAAGCAGGTCATATTTGTTCATCAATAGAAAAATGCCGGCCGCTGTGGCCGAGCGTTTCTAGGCGCTTCAGCCCGGAACCGCGCTGCTGCTACGGTCGCAGGTTCGAATCCTGCCTCGGGCATGGATGTGTGTGATGTCCTTGGGTTAGTTAGGTTTAAGTAGTTGTAAGTCTAGGAGACTGATGACCTCAGATGTTAAGTCCCACAGTGCCCAGAGCCATTTGAACCAATAGTAGAATAACAAAGACAAATTATAGGGAAGCATACTGAAGCGACACTGGTAGTAATGGCCGTGAGGGGAGCGGAGAGACTAGGAAGAGGAAGACGAACGCGATAAAAACATAAGGAATGGAGAGCGAGAGAAGTAAATTGAGGAGGCTTACTAAGAAGTAAAGGCAGAATTAAACAAGGCGGGAACAATTCTTGTACTGTCTGACGGAGAGGAACTAGCCATATACTGCTCTTCACTTACAGAAAAATTATAATGACAACAAAATTAAGGGATTCAACTTCTGCTTAAAAGCAACAGCGCACTATAGTGTCGGCAGAGTGCAAGGGTACGTCACACAGACCAGCCCTACCTGTTGTCAAACAAGCCAGAGTAGCAGCAAAGTTTCCCTGGATCACCACCTGAAGGTCCTGCACTACGACCTATCCTTAAAATGAACAGCCAGAATCTTCTCTTTAAAGATCAGAATTGGAATTTCGACAATCTTTAATGACGTCTTTGAGCTCCTACAGGTGATAATCCGGTCTCGTACACTCTCTATTAATGTTTGCGCACAGGTAGTTAGTATGGACTTTTTTTTTTTTTTTTTTTGGTCATCAGTCTACTGACTGGTTTAATGCGGCCCGCCACGAATTCCTTTCCTGTGCTAACCTCTTCATCTCAGAGTAGCACGTGCAACCTACGTCCTCAATTATTTGCTTGACGTATTCCAATCTCTGTCTTCCTCTACAGTTTTTGCCCTCTACAGCTCACTCTAGTACCATGGAAGTCATTCCCTCGTGTCTTAGCAGATGTCCTATCATCCTGTCCCTTCTCCTTATCAGTGTTTTCCACATATTCCTTTCCTCTCCGATTCTGCGTAGAACCTCCTCATTCCTTACCTTATCAGTCCACCTAATTTTCAACATTCGTCTATAGCACCACATCTCAAATGCTTCGATTCTCTTCTGTTCCGGTTTTCCCACAGTCCATGTTTCACTACCATACAATGCTGTACTCCAGACGTACATCCTCAGAAATTTCTTCCTCAAATTAAGGCCGGTATTTGATATTAGTAGACTTCTCTTGGCCAGAAATGCCTTTTTTGCCGTAGCGAGTCTGCTTTTGATGTCCTCCTTGCTCCGTCCGTCATTCGTTATTTTACTGCCTAGGTAGCAGAATTCCTTAATTTCATTGACTTCGTGACCATCAATCCTGATGTTAAGTTTCTTGCTGTTCTCATTTCTAATACTTCTCATTACCTTCGTCTTTCTCCGATTTACTCTCAAACCATACTGTGTGCTCATTAGACTGTTCATTCAGTTCAGCAGATCATTTAATTCTACTTCACTTTCACTCAGGATAGCAATGTCATCAGCGAATCGTATCATTGATATCCTTTCACCTTGTATTTTAATTCCACTCCTGAACCTTTCTTTTATTTCCATCATTGCTTCCTCGATGTACAGATTGAAGAGTAGGGGCGAAAGGCTACAGCCTTGTTCTACACCCTTCTTAATACGAACACTTCGTTCTTGATCGTCCACTCTTATTATTCCCTCTTGGTTGTTGTACATATTGTATATGACCCGTCTCTCCCTATACCTTACCCCTACTTTTTTCAGAATCTCGAACAGCTTGCACCATTTTACATCGTCGAACGCTTTTTCCAGGTCGACAAATCCTATGAAAGTGTCTTGACTTTTCTTTAACCTTGCTTCCATTATTAACCGTAACGTCAGAATTGCCTCTCTCGTCCCTTTACTTTTCCTAAAGCCAAACTGATCGTCACCTAGCGCATTCTCAATTTTCTTTTCCATTCTTCTGTATATTATTCTTGTAAGCAGCTTCGATGCATGAGCTGTTAAGCTGATTGTGCGATAATTCTCGCACTTGTCAGCTCTTGCCGTCTTCGGAATTGTGTGTATGATGCTTTTCCGAAAGTCAGATAGTATGTCGCCAGACTCATATATTCTACACACCAACGTGAATAGTCGTTTTGTTGCCACTTCCCCCAATGATTTTAGAAATTCTGATGGAATGTTATCTATCCCTTCTCCTTATTGGACCGTAAGTCCTCAAAAACTCTTTTAAATTCCGATTCTAATACTGGATCCCCTATCTCTTCTAAATCGACTCCTGTTTCTTCTACAACATCAGACAAATCTTCACCCTCATAGAGACTTTCAATGTATTCTTCCCACCTATCTGCTCTCTCCTCTGCATTTAACAGTGGAATTCCCGTTGCACTCTTAATGTTACCACCGTTGTTTTTAATGTCACCAAAGGTTGTTTTGACTTTCCTGCATGCTGAGTATGTCCTTCCGACGATCATATCTTTTTCGATGTCTTCACATTTTTCCTGCAGCCATTTCGTCTTAGCTTCCCTGCACTTCCTATGTATTTCATTCCTCACGACTTGTATTTCTGTATTCCTGATTTTCCCGGAACATGTTTGTACTTCCTCCTTTCATCAATCAACTGAAGTATTTCTTCTGTTACCCATGGTTTCTTCGCAGCTACCTTCTTTGCACCTATGTTTTCCTTCCCAACTTATGTGATGGCCCTCTAAGATGTCCATTCCTCTTCAACTGTACTGCTTACTATTCCTTATAGCTGTATCCATAGCGTTAGAGATCTTCAAACGTATCTCGTCATTGCTTAGTACTTCCGTATCCCACTTCTTTGGGTATTGATTCTTCCTGACTAATGTCTTGAACTTCAGCCTACTCTTCATCACTACTATATTGTGATCTGAGTCTATATCTGTTCCTGGGTACGCCTTACAATCCAGTATCTGATTTCGGAATCTCTGTCTGACCATGATGTAATCTAATTGAAATCTTCCCGTATCTCCTGGCCTTTTCCAAGTATCCCTCTTCCTCTTGTGATTCTTGAACAGGGTATTCGCTATTACTAGCTGAAACTTGTTACAGAACTCAATTAGTCTTTCTCCTCTTTCATTCCTCGTCCCAAGCCCATATTCTCCTGTAACCTTTTCTTCTACTCCTTCCCCTACAACTGCATTCCAGTCGCCCATGACTATTAGATTTTCGTCCCCCCTTACATACTGCATTACCCTTTCAATATCCTCATACACTTTCTCTGCCTGCCGCAGTAGTCTCGCGGTTAAGGCGCTCAGTCCGGAACTGCGCGCCCGCTACGGTCGCAGGTTCGAATCCTGCCTCGGGCATGGATGTGTGTGATGTCCTTAGGTTAGTTAGGTTTAAGTAGTTCTAAGTTCTAGGGGACTGATGACCACAGAAGTTAAGTCCTATAGTGCTCAGAGCCATTTGAATCATTTGAACACTTTCTCTATCTGTTCATCTTCAGCTTGCGACGTCGGCATGTATACCTGAACTATCGTTGTCGGTGTTGGTCTGCTGTCGATTCTGATTAGAACAACCCGGTCACTGAACTGTTCACAGTAACACACCCTCTGCCCTACCTTCCTATTCATAAAGAATCCTACACCTGTTATACCATTTTCTGCTGCTGTTGATATTACCCGATACTCATCTGACCAGAAATCCTTGTCTTCCTTCCACTTCACTTCACTGACCCCTACTATATCTAGATTGAGCCTTTGCATTTCCCTTTTCAGATTTCCTAGTTTCCCTACCGCGTTCAAGCTTCTGACATTCCACGCCCCGACTGGTAGAACGTTATCCTTTCGTTGATTATTCAATCTTTTTCTCATGGTAACCTCCCCCTTGGCAATCCCCTCCCGGAGATCCGAATGGGGGACTATTCCGGAATCTTTTGCCAATGGAGAGATCATCATGACACTTCTTCAATTACAGGCCACATGTCCGGTGGATACACGTTACGTGTCTTTAATGCAGTGGTTCCCATTGCCTTCTGCATCCTCGTGTCGTTGATCATTGCTGATTCTTCCGCCTTTAGGGGCAGTTTCCCACCCCTAGGACAAGAGAGTGCCCTGAACCTCTATCCGCTCCTCCGCCGTCTTTGACAAGGCCGTTGGCAGAATGAGGCTGACTTCTTATGCCGGAAGTCTTCGGCCGCCAATGCTGATTATTTATCAAAATTTAGGCAGTGGCGGGGATCGAACCCGGGACCGAAGACGTTTTGACGCTACCCCTAGACCACGGGACATAAGCGGAGAATAAGTGTTTTCACTTCGCCAAATAGCAAAAGAGCACACAATACAAAAAAGTGACCAAAAGTTGCTCCACACGCAGTGAAGTACAAAAAGTCACAGAAGTGTTACTGGTCTCATTGTTCAAGTGATCCAACAACTATAATTA
Source organism: Schistocerca serialis cubense (assembly GCF_023864345.2). Classification (NCBI taxonomy): domain Eukaryota; kingdom Metazoa; phylum Arthropoda; class Insecta; order Orthoptera; family Acrididae; genus Schistocerca; species Schistocerca serialis. The sequence continues at coordinate 213,715,970 of NC_064647.1, read as the reverse complement.
CTGTCTATTGCTCATTAAAATAAAACAAGTTCTATGAGCCCTGGTTTGCACGAACAGAGAGGCAACTCAAAAGATTCCCGAGGCTCAGCTAAACAGCGAACTTGCTGCATCAGCCGGAGCCTAAGAGGTAAAAGAACAAAATAACCGAATATGGTGCGAGCTTGGGCCTTATAAAGTTTCGCTCCAGGATATTGACGATCTTTTTTCATTTCTCATAGTTCACAAATTCCCTCGTTCAGTCAGTCTTTTATCGGCTGTTGATTCGTCATTATAGCCTGTTTTGTATTATTTCTCGGGAGCAGTACCTATTAAAGTATTCAGTACCAATTTAGACCTCTTCATCATCAGTTATCTGCTATATTAGCTGGTCCTTTGCCTCTCCATTTTGTGCGATCCTTTGCTTCCTTCTTAAAGCTGCTGTATATTGTACCGTCCATCACGTCATCCAGTATCTGGAATCTCTTCCTTCCTCGCTTCCTTTTCCCTTCTACATAACCTCGTAACATTGTTTTTATCAGCCCGTCATTCTTTCTTAATATATGCCCAATCCGATTTCTTTTTCTTCTCTTTATTACATCAGGTAACTGTCTTTTCTCTCCCAATCTTCTCAATACCTCTTCATTTTTTACTCTGTCCAGTCAACTTATTTTTTCCATCCTCCGCCATGTGCAGATCTCAAAAGCCTCCAGATTGTCTCCGTCTTTCTTCATCATAGTCCATGTTTCAGCGCCATGTAGAAAAACACCACATAAGATATTTTATTATGAGTCAATTCCTGAGTTATGCCTACGCAATGGGAATTCCGGGTTTATGACCTTGGTCTCCATCTCGTATGTTGAAATTTTGTCATTTAAAATCTATTAATTTTTTATTAAGGATCCTTGCTCATCAATATAAGTCGCAGGAGATGAAAAATATATAAACAGGCCCCGAAAATTTACAGTAATGTGGCTGTAAGTGGCACTGAAGGTTATGACCAGGTTAAATCTTTAACTAACAATAACTTCTAAACTAATTAAGTTTTGGTTAATGAAAGTAATTTTAAATAGAAGAAGTGGCCTTTCCTTCCGCATTTACCTATTAGCTCGTAAGATTTTCCCTAGGACTAGATGAACGAAATTTTCTAATTGGAAGAACTTTTGAGGCCGTTATGTCTGATGAAACAAATTAGCTCGTTTGAAAGTAATGTATAAAACTTGTTTTCATATTGAAATCCTAAACCTCAGTGCAGGGCAACAGCTGGTACATCAAACAATTCGACTGTGAGAGACCAAACAAGTTTAAGTGAGATTTAAGCATGCCATCTGACGCAGAATAACACGTTGGCCGTGAAAATCGTTAATCTTTGCCTCTAGTCTTGCAAACAATCCCTGTATCAGAACTACATCGTAAATGAACTTAAATATTAACGCATCTGACTGTCTGATCAAACTGCCTGAAAATTCACAAGATAGCATTTACTGAAATCTTCTACTGGTACTAAGCCTCTAAACCGATATCATATCATTTTTCAAACGTACACTCCGACAATCACTTTGCCTTCCAGTGGACATTGTAACGGAACATATTAAAGGCTTTACTTTAATGAAGTATGTGATACCCTCCAAATTCAACTAGTTTAACGAGTATTTATGATTACAGAAGAGTTATTGTGTATGATAACAATGATTGCACAACATGTCTCCATAAATAGTCAACCCATTAAATTATACTGAATAACTGACCCACACAAAAGTTAATGTCACTTGATCACTGATACAGCAAATGTCATCATGTAAAAACACTAAGTTTATCTTAAATAATTAATAGGAAGTACGAAAAATAGTAGCCAACTTAGGTATTTTGGATCTCCTTAAATAAAAATCACCCAGTGAAACCTATTTGTTCACTAGGAGCGTTTTCACTCTGTATTCACGTAATCAATCCTATTTTAGATGAAAACCAATGTAATTCTTAATAATTCATGTTAATTACTTATTTATGCAAATTAGAGAAGTCAATTGACAAACTTCTAAAAAACGGCCTTTTTGTAACAAAGAATTATTCTGTCAAGTCAACAAATCTGTCTGTCATTTTAATAACATGTTAAATTATGTCATTCGATGCAAATTAATAACTTTTCTGCACAAATTATGATAACAGATCTACATGTGACTTGTAAACTATATCTCTTTTTAGTAGTTCTTTGACAATGTTATAAATACAAGCAGCAAGAACGGTCGGGAGGCAGTCGGAATGTCACTTTGGTAAAGTGTGTTTGTGTGTTATTGTTTGAGGTGGATAACCAATGCAAAGAACATGTAAAGGAAGTATTATTTTGTGTTGTGTCATGGTCTTTGGTGGACAGTGGAATTAAGATGGCCACCAGAGTAATAAATATTTGAAGTTTACATATTTGTTGGTTTCGCTCGTTCTTTATCATCAAAAGCACATAAAAAACACGGGACCTCATGTTTTTAACCCTAGACAACCAGATTTAGAGCCAGCATCAGCATCGAGACACAGCAGCGATCCAGCAAGCAGCAGCGATTACTACAACGCATTTTAATGGCGCCAACCAAACATCAAGTGCTAACAAGCTCCGCAAATGGGAGTGAAATAGTGCGATTACAGAAATTAGCAATATCAACGACTAGGCGACCATTACAACATGAACCTTGATAGTTATTAAACTTACTGGCATACTTGCGCGCACGGAATGCTAGTCTGCTCTGCAATATGCCGCTGTTAGGAATAATGATATGACTATACGAAAATCCAGTTTCATTTACTGTACATACTATGTCTAATTCAAGAAGATATCTTACCAATTTTCATAAAAATGCTTCTTAGTACGCAACTCTCGATGTGCAATGAGATGTGTAAACAGTCACGAAATTAAAAATGAAGATGGCGAACTAATGTTAATGACTGATAGAACGAAGACTACACTTTTAACTACACTTCATTAAGCCATGACAACAATACACCTTTTCATAAAGTTCTCACACCTAGACAGGTTAGCAAAAATATTTTCTAACAACGGTCTTGTGCACTTGACGCTTGTTTCAACTATCAGACATGTTGATGTACTTCACTATAAAATTTCTATAGCAAACTTTAAAAACACAATAAGAAACCACACAGTTACAAATATAAAAAGACTTGATTACCTCACAAATCGACTTTTCTCATTCTTTCACTCATATCATCTCATTTTCTCCATATTTTTATTGGACTTGTATTATCACACAATTCTTTTTACATAATGCTGCCTCCGCTATACGGCAGACCCGGTTCCATCGTATTCAGACCTAATTTTTATGCCAGACTGTCCAGCAAACACTGACTCTGCTACTCTCCGACTTACTTCTACAAACCTCTCTGGTCTCAAACGCAATCTTACAAGGAACGTCGATACTTCAGAGGTTCAGTACACCTACCAGATTCGCAAATTCCATCACATTTATGGCCAAAACTTCCTGAAGAACGTCACGACAAATAGGACAGTTCCCTTTCACATTGCAACCAACACGACAAACTCAACGACTGAATAGTGAAGTTCAGTGAGGACAGTTGCTTTCTACACTTTCGGTAATTTGCATGGTATGTGCTTAATGTAATAACTTTAACACAGGAATTTCGAAAATAAAATAAGCGAAAGTTTCATAAAGACCTTAAGCAGTGAAACAGGAGTGCACGTAAAGTAGGAGGGTGCTCTGTCACGGGTAGCTTGTTCCGCAGGCGGACGGTAGCAGCGGAGAAGGAGTTTGCGATTGTTTTCGTCTTAAGAACGGGCAGAACCTGGTTATTAGAAAAGTGAGGCCTTGAGAAACGATTGTGTTGAGATGGCAGACACTCCTCCTGTGACACAGGGCACTGGGATGCACGTGCAGTGAGGAACCAATGAAGCAGACACGGCGTATGGTAGTCACGTAACTTGTCTGGGAGCAAAGTTCTTAATTGGGCACATGCGTCAGTGACGCGGCTCTTTTTCGTCTAGATTTTTCACTACACTTTCCATGTTGTATTACACAGCTATAGGTGAGGCTTAGGCAGTGCAGTGAGAGTCATTGCACAAGTTTATACTTCGCAGCCTACGTAAATGTTTTCCGAAACCCGTGGATGACTTAGTGAAATATCCCTTATTCCGGTTATATTGCATAAAACATTCACCAGATACATCATTAAACTTCACAATAACTAACTTCTGAAGAAAAAGGAAACATAGAACTTTGTAATGTCGGCAGTCGCAGCCGTTTCACTTCACAATGAATAGAATTAAAATATACTGCAAGACAGGTGTAACTGGTGATTTGTTTATTGTCCCAACCGGTTTCGTTGCATTAAAGCAGCATCCTCAGGTGAACTACATAAGAAGGAAAACACCCCATGTAATATATATGATCCAAATACCACAACAACCTTTCTTTTAATTTTAATTTTTTAGAGAATTTTAACGATTTTTTGAAAATATTTTGTATCTCCTATTCAAAGCATTTAACCAGACAGAAAAAAATCAAACTTGAAACAAACTTACAACAGTGTCACATTACCCCACCAAGACCCACCTAACCTCTGTAATCAAAAATCAAACCTCTGAAGAGGGGAAAGCCTCAAAATAAATAAAACAGGACATCGGGGAGAACAGTGTGGTGTTGCACCACAAGAAAAAAAGACATATATAAGTATATTGTATTAAAACTAAAAGACGTAAAGAAGGAAAGAGCAAAATTGGCGTCTTCAGCGAGCTAAATATCAACCCCCCAACCCCCCCCCCTCCCCCCCCCCCCCCCCACACACACACAAAATTAAGACCGCAAAATACTGACATAGTGACTGACACGTTAAAAATTTTTAGTTAGGTACACAGTGTCAAGTGAAAGGATACCTAACCAAATTTAAGATTATGATAGCAAAGGACTAGCATAACTTCAAGTATCATAACACGCGCATCTGTATATACTCTTATGGTTTCATGGATATAGCACGGAAGGCGGTGTGGTGTGTAATAAAACGGGAAGTTGACCTACGTTCCCTGTTCAAAAGTCACGCCACGTTTATATTATTGACGTGGTCTTACAGTTACCCACTTGCACATCCCACCGTATGCCACAGTGATATTTCTGTATATAATAACGTAATGTGCTAAATCCTAAAGAAAGGCTAAATATGAATTCCAGTTTGGTGGAAACAAAATAGAGCTAACGTACAGAATTTTTTTAAACTTGACATGAGAAACATATCTATCGTCAATCACGAGAAAATTGGTAGTATGTAGCATTATAAAAGAAATATTCATATCCAGATCCCATAAACGGTTCGAGATACCGAAAAGAACGTTGACAGAATTTAGTATGCAAAGTGGAGAGTATTTTACCGCAAAACGAATACATCCTTACCTCCTGCGATATACGAGTGAATGCAGATTTTTTTCCAGAGAGAAAAGTAATTCTTCGAAGGTATATCGATAGCTGGTAAACTGAGGAGTAGTATGGTTTTTTAACACTGTTAATGAAAGAATCATACTTTTATTTTTATACCAAACGAGAGTTTTTCGTAATAGCAGACTGCTTCAGGATTCTGTTAAGAGGGCAGCTGCTTTATCACGTTAGCGAGGTCAAATTGTATAAACGCCTCTTGTTTCGGGAAGAGAAGTTAATTTTAAAATGGCAACAAGACAAACAAAAAATGGTTCAAATGGCTCTGAGCACTATGGGACTTAACATCTATGGTCATCAGTCCCCTAGAACTTAGAGCTACTTAAACCTAACTGACCTAAGAACATCAAACAACACCCAGTCATCACGAGGCAGAGAAAATCCCTGACCCCGCCGGGAATCGAACCCGGGAACCCGGGTGCGGGAAGCGAGAACGCTACCGCACGACCACGAGCTGCGGACGAAGACAAACAAAAAAGAGGTGTACGAAGCAGACGAAAAGACATCGCTCCCTCTGATCCAATTTCAGCGTAATCCTGTATCCATTTTGTTTTTAATAAAACACGGTTTCCCTGTAGAATTATTCGTCATACTGGCATAATCCGTTAATATGATCGTTTTCAGACTCGCTAGGTCTAGCTTAAATATTCTTCGAGATACGCACTTGTGCAAAGGATTACGCTTTAGAACTACACCTCCTTCACCACTACCATTGTTCCCTCCCCCACTGTGCCTTCTGTTCAGCAAGCAGCCAAGTAATATTGCACATACTCTGTCGCTACTGTGCTGTATGTTATGCACATAACTGTTGGCACCCATTGCAATTATCGTTTCAGCACACAGATCATGTGACAACATTTTTTTTTTTTGGTCTCGTTATGCTGATCGTACTAAGCTACACCATTTTCTGATCTGGTACTGGAATAGCATCCAGAAGAATATGGGGTAGTCAGTATCTGATAGGATACTGAAATTACTCGCGACTTCGCTGCATTCTGCATACGTTCAAGATTTTTTGCACATCTAAAGGCTGGAAACAAATCATTATTCATCTAGGTGATACAGTATTAGTATTTTCAGATCCGATACTTTTGTAAATCTGGAGACTGTTGAAAGGTGGCTACACTGAGCCAGAGCGCCAGAGATTGGGCTAAAGAGTATTATTCAGCCGCCTCCACTGGCAGTGCTTGGGGAGAACTCGTAGTAGTAAGTGCTTGTTGAGATGTGCTAGTGAAAAGTGCTGGTCGAGAACTCGTAGTAGGCAGTGCTTGCTGAGATGTGATACTGAAAAGTTCTTGTTGAGATGTGGTAGTAGCGAGTCGGTGTGGAGATATTGTAATGATTAGAGTGATTTTCGTCAATATATGAAGGTAAAAGAAAAAAAAATTTTCCTTTTCTTTTTATTATCTCAATGTCTTAAATAATGCACCATTACAGGTTCAGTCAACAAAGCATCTGGCTTGTGTACTTGTATTAGAGTGTAATTCTGCTTTCCTTACGCAATTATAGTATTTCTAATTTTTAGTTACTTCAGTATAAATGGTATTTAAAATTTCTTGTCTTGTTGAAGAAGAACCGTGCCAGATGTGTACGTTGAGTCACACTCCCACACACAGAACAATTACACTTGTGCTTTGGTTTCGTAGGTTTTATAGTTGCTGGGGACTTAATTAATTAACTGTGTTAACGAAAATTTTCATTTCATTCTTTGTTGTTGTTCTATGCAGTCAGATTGCGTAATAATACTAGTCAGGGCCAACCGTTTACGAGACACAGCGTAATCGGACATACAGTTACAGCTACGAACGAAAAATAAAAATTATTTTCAAAATTATTTAATTAAGCCCCCATGCACTGTCGACTAATAGATGATATTTACAGGACAGAACTGACGAAATTTCATGGACGCGGAAGGACAGTAATTGTGGTTTCCAACACTGAGGCCCGTGGGATTCTTTCTTCGATTAACTTTGATGAGAATCATCCTCTCCTATTTGATCATTCGTGTGAAAGCGGGTGCACTAAATAGATTCCAAATTAAAGAATTTATTTTTATACAATCTTCCCTAGACGCCACTTCTCTTTTAGTAAAGTTCGCAGCGATTTGAATTTTTTTATCTTGGAAGTTTTTACTTGTCCGTAAAAATGGGAAAGTGGGGTACGTTTGGGTGTCATTTCATCTACAAATATCTGATCGTTTAATGTCTGAGTAGTCTTACCTCCCCACGAATTAATCGAACGCTGTCCAAATATTTAGAATTTAACTACGAACTATGAACGGAATACAAATTAGAAGAAAGTTTCTATCAAGACTGATGTATTAATGAAACTATTACGACGGAAACGATTATTTTTGAACAATTATGCATGATACATACCGTTTAATGATATTCTGCACTCTGAAATCGAAAAAAATACACAGGCAGAATTGGAACCTGTACGACCACCACGATAGCCGTAAACATTTAGCTGCTGTGCTTCTTTCGCTTGGTGGAAAAAGGGCTAACGCTACAAATACAGATGGAACGCATTAACGTTTAACATCGATTTTCTTGAAAACTGGTGCCCGTCCAATGAAAAATCGCCAGAGAGATAATCACTGTATAACGGGATCAGTATACTTTTTTCACCCACCGCTCACTTTTGGATACCTACTTCCTGTGAAATTTTCTAACCCCCCACCAGTTCCACAGTAAAGGTGGTTTACAAAGCAGGGGAGCAACGCTACTTTGTAAAACACATAAATCAGAGTTACAGCAAATTAAAGCAGATAGTAATTTCTAAAGACACTGTATGACAAAAAAAAAAGACGACGCACCACCGAGGAATTATCCAAGTGGAACGGAAATCGGTAGATATGATGCAAATGTTCAGACAAGCAAATTATTACAATTTCAGGAAAGAGAATAATTGGTTGCATAAGGGCCTTGTGTGCAGCAACGAGTTGTAAGACTTGCCCTATTTGTGAAGTTTTTTCTCTGGAATAAATCGTCTCATTTCTCTGAAATCGAAAAAAAATTGTTTGTCTACACACCTACACCTCATTTATCGATTCCCGTTCCATTCGATTAATACCTTCACAGTGCGTCTTTTTTTTTTTAACTTTACTTCACGTCAAAATATTATGAAAACCTAATCAAAATATTTTTAAGAAGTGTATCGTGAAAGCTGGACCAGCGTGTGACATCACTGGATGCAAGAATGCCACCTTGTTGTCTTTTCAGACGAGGCCCAGCTCTGCATACCACGCCGCGAGGGACGTGGCCGTGTACAGATTTTACGAGCAGAACTAAAGTTGCTAGATTGCGTTTGTCATCGTCATGTGGGACCACTATACGGCTTGACCGTGTGGGGTGCTATAGTGAACATGATACTATTACCTGTGCTTCGCATAGCCAGTACTTTGATGTCTCTCAAACGATGTCTTTCAACAAGATAACGCAAAGTCGCATGACCTCCGTGCCGTGTCCTTGCCTTCCTTGATATAGAGTGTATTCCATTGTCGCCCTGGACAGCACCTTTTCGAGATCTCTCACCCTTAGGCTTAGCCACAGCCTGGAGAATGAAAAAAATGTTCAAATGTGTGTGAAATCCTATGAGACTTAACCGCTAAAGTGATCAGTCCCTAAGCTTACACACTACATAACCTAAATTATCCTAAGGACAAACACACACACCCATACCCGAGGGAGGGCTCGAACCTCCGCCGGTAGCAGCGGCACAGTCCATGACTGCAGCGTCCCTGACCGCTCGGCTAATCCCGCGCGGCCCTGGAGAATGAGATTTTCACTCTGCGCTGATATGGCACACAGTTTTAATCTTCCAGGAAGTTTCATCTGCTGATGGTTTTCTGAGTTAGCGCCACGGAGTTGAAGGCGCATGGTATAATGTACCCCCATGTGTCTTACAAGCTCAGTTCGTTTGAACTATTAACGCTGCCAGAGTTGGCAGCTCTCCGTTCTAAATTTCGCAACCGAGTAAAAATTCCCAAAAATCCCTTCAAATGACGTTAACAGTTTATCACATCCATTGTGCTACACAGACACAATCAGAAAATATACAGTTAAAACAACGAATAAAAAAACAGAAACTTCAATAATTTACATCGTCATTCAGTTAATATCGTAAGATTATCTGTAGTAAACTCGATTAGGAAATATTCATAATTAAAAATATTTACTTTTAAATTACATTGATTGACTCCAATATGCGTGAGCATGAGGTTGGCGCCGGAATACACTCCTGGAAATGGAAAAAAGAACACATTGACACCGGTGTGTCAGACCCACCATACTTGCTCCGGACACTGCGAGAGGGCTGTACAAGCAATGATCACACGCACGGCACAGCGGACACACCAGGAACCGCGGTGTTGGCCGTCGAATGGCGCTAGCTGCGCAGCATTTGTGCACCGCCGCCGTCAGTGTCAGCCAGTTTGCCGTGGCATACGGAGCTCCATCGCAGTCTTTAACACTGGTAGCATGCCGCGACAGCGTGGACGTGAACCGTATGTGCAGTTGACGGACTTTGAGCGAGGGCGTATAGTGGGCATGCGGGAGGCCGGGTGGACGTACCGCCGAATTGCTCAACACGTGGGGCGTGAGGTCTCCACAGTACATCGATGTTGTCGCCAGTGGTCGGCGGAAGGTGCACGTGCCCGTCGACCTGGGACCGGACCGCAGCGACGCACGGATGCACGCCAAGACCGCAGGATCCTACGCAGTGCCGTAGGGGACCGCCCCGCCACTTCCCAGCAAATTAGGGGCACTGTTGCTCCTGGGGTATCGGCGAGGACCATTCGCAACCGTCTCCATGAAGCTGGGCTACGGTCCCGCACACCGTTAGGCCGTCTTCCGCTCACGCCCCAACAACGTGCAGCCCGCCTCCAGTGGTGTCGCGACAGGCGTGAATGGAGGGACGAATGGAGACGTGTCGTCTCTAGCGATGAGAGTCGCTCCTGCCTTGGTGCCAATGATGGTCGTATGCGTGTTTGGCGCCGTGCAGGTGAGCGCCACAATCAGGACTGCATACGACCAAGGCACACAGGGCCAACACACGGCATCATGGTGTGGGGAGCGATCTCCTACACTGGCCGTACACCACTGGTGATCGTCGAGGGGACACTGAATAGTGCACGGTACATCCAAACCGTCATCGAACCCATCGTTCTACCATTCCTAGACCGGCAAGGGAACTTGCTGTTCCAACAGGACAATGCACGTCCGCATGTAACCCGTGCCACCCAAAGTGCTCTAGAAGGTGTACGTCAACTACCCTGGCCAGCAAGATCTCCGGATCTGTCCCCCATTGAGCATGTTTGGGACTGGATGAAGCGTCGTCTCACGCGGTCTGCACGTCCAGCACGAACGCTGGTCCAACTGAGGCGCCAGGTGGAAATGGCATGGCAAGCCGTTCCACAGGACTACATCCAGCATCTCTACGATCGTCTCCATGGGAGAATAGCAGCCTGCATTGCTGCGAAAGGTGGATATACACTGTACTAGTGCCGACATTGTGCATGCTCTGTTGCCTGTGTCTATGTGCCTGTGGTTCTGTCAGTGTGATCATGTGATGTATCTGACCCCAGGAATATGTCAATAAAGTTTCCCCTTCCTGGGACAATGAATTCACGGTGTTCTTATTTCAATTTCCAGGAGTGTAGTTTCAAACTTATGTTATTTGTATTCGTTAAAGTAGCCTGTGGTCGAACTGCTACAAATGTTCCCTATTTGCTGACAGCTCAGAAGAATTCTTGATAAGCAAGAACCGGTATATTTTGGATGAAGTCCATTTGAGTATACCAAACAAACTTAAAGACTTTCACGAAGATAGTAAACGTAGAAATAACTTACCAGAACAACCTTAACACTAGAGAATAGAGCAGGAAAAAAGAAAACTAATCTTAAAACATTTTTTCTAGTAATTCAAATTAACACGCAAATTTTCATTGAAAGGTAGGAACAATTTTGGCCTTACAGAATTCAGCAACGGTCAAAATTATTATGCTAGCAGCTGTTTAAGAATTCGCTGTCTTTCAGGCAACTGTCTTTTAGTCAGAATAATTTCTGATCACGGCCTACCGGCCAGGTTAGTACACAACCGTTCATTAAATTAAATATAGCATATTCAGAACTATAAAGGCGCACACTCACATTCGGAGGCAGCTTTAGAGACACACAAGACAATATGTGTGATCAACTGACCAACACAAGGCTTTAAGCAGTTGAAAATATTTCAGAAATCAAACTTGAAATTTGTAATGTGGTCATAAATTTTAATACGGCTAACAGTTCAAGTTACTTGACAGTTAAATTATTGTGCCACAAACAGTATTATTTCTTTCCCTTTTACTCTACAGTATGGTTATTAGATATGCTAAATCTGACGTACAATTGTACGGCCAAGACGTAGGAACGATCATGCAACAATTCTGCAATACGTTCTTAGCATGGACCAGTTACGTGCTGGTACGAGCCGTGTTTGTTGAGCTCAACATTACACTAATTTGCCAGCAGTGGGTCAGCACATTCAGGAAGAGCGGTGTGCTGACCACATGCCAGTCCATATCCGCATCCAGTGACGCTTGTGGGTTGAGGAAGACACGGCGGCCGGTCGCTTCCGTTATGCCTTTCATGGATTGTCCAGAAGGAGTTTAGTTTAGTTTTAGTGTAATAATAAACCATATAATATTGGCCCTTATCACCGGTACAGAAGGTGGGCGGAAGGGGACAGAACTGGCGTGCGGCAGTCACTAGTTAATAGACAACGTCTACAAAACTCCAAGCCCACACGCGCAGAAGAATAAATCTACACCAAGAAATTGCTCACAGTTACAGTAAGTAATTCTGCAGTGAAGTCTTTCTTCTCTCGACTTTCTTATGAAACTCTATTACAGAAAGGAAAACAAAGGGCAGGTTGCGTGGCTGACAACTCATTCTGCCCCTTGCGCCATGGTCACAATGAAAGGTGTGTGTATATATATATATATATAATTGTATAGGTACCTTTTTATGACTTAGGACGAGCGTGTAGTATTTGAATTGTGTAGTTACGCGCGCTCAGCCTTATTCTTCTGATGGAAGATATTACCATTACAAAAGGAATATTAACATTGTGCGTTGAATGAGATAGATTTACTAAGACCGATGCTATTTTCATAATATGATTTAAGGTAACATATGAACATGTATTACTTCATTGCGGCATCACTGAGTAGGCATTCTTGGTTCAACTCACACATCTAAATTAGGAATTCCTTAGTGTTTTTATAACGTTTTGTCACATTCTATGTTAATGGATTTGAAAAGCCGATGAGAATTTAATCGTTACTGTGATGACTTTTGCGTTAGAATACATTTTCATGTAGTTACATTTTTGTATTTCTTCAGTGTTGATTTTACGCAACTTTCATTTGCAATGGAAAATTTTTTTATTGCTCGCTAAGCCTCCAGTAGTGAAATTTTGTAAATGCAATAGTGTAAATAACTTTTTTGAGATCAGTTTTTTTAATACAGGTTCTTGAGAAAAATTTTCGTCTGGGGACTAACTCAGATTATCCTGCGTCATAATCTAGCTAACATTAGCTGATGAACTTTATTTTCATGAGAGATAGATTCTATGACAACCAAGTCTGCGTTGCATGTATTTAAGAGACCGCACTGCACTATCTTTATTCTCTGAAGTTATTAGCAGCTCAGAAACTAAGACACGCCTTGGCTTCTTTTCCTACGAGAGCAGTTGTACGAAGTTTCCCATTGTGACACCGGTGAGCCAGACACAGAAGATAAGAGTTTTAGTTTCACAGGATCAGTTCACACTTTTGAGGTTAATTAAAGTTCAGAGTATCATTTTTTTTTTTTTTTTTTTTTTTTTTTTTACATACAGTGTTGGTTCAGACAGGGTATATTTCAATTTATATTCTCACAGTAAGATTTGTCTCATTTTCTCAGACTTCATTCTTGACTGTAACGTGAGGTTAGCTTATGCCCGTATTTCTTTTCTATGAATGGAATTTTTTTGAAATGCAACATTCTACATTCATAAAGAGACTAAGAGAGTTGTTGTTGTGGTCTTCAGTCTTGAGACTGGTGTGATGCAGCTCTCCATGCTACTCAATCCTGTGCAAGCTTCTTCATCTCCCAGTACCTACTGCAACCTACATCCTTCTGAATCTACTTAGTGTATTCATCTCTTGGTCTCCTACGATTTTTACCCTCCACACTGCCCTCCAATACTAAATTGATCCCTTGATGCCTCATAACATGTCCTACCAACCGATCCCTTCTTCTGTTCAAGTTGTGCCACAAACTCCTCTTCTCCCCACTTCTATTCACTACCTCCTTATTAGTTATGTAATCTACCCATCTAATCTTCAGCATTCTTCTCTAGCACCACATTTCGACAGCTTCTATTCTCTTCTTGTCCAAAATATTTATCGTCCATGTTTCACTATCATACATGGCTACATTCCATACAAATACTTTCAGAAACGACTTCTTGACACTTAAATCTATACTCGATGTTAAAAAATTTCTCTTCTTCAGAAACGCTTTCCTTGCCATTGCCAGTCTACATTTTATATCCTCTCTACTTCGACCATCATCAGTTAATTTGCTCCCTAAATACCAAAACTTATTTACTACTTTAAGTGTCTCATATCCTAATCTAATTCCCTCAGCATCACCCGAATCAATTCGACTACATTCCAGTATCCTCGTTTCGCTTTTGTTGATGTTCATCTTATATCCTTCTTTCAAGACACTATCCATTCCGTTCAACTGCTCTTCCAAGTCCGTTGCTGTCTCTGACAGAATTACAATGTCATCGGCGAGCCTCAAAGCTTTTATTTCTTCTCCATGGATTTTAATACCTACTCCGAATTTTTCTTTTGTTTCCTTCACTGCTTGCTCAAATCCAGTAGTAACGCAAACAGTTGCGCACTCACATAGTCTTCTTTTTTTTATTAAGATAACTTTCAAGAAGCTCACTGTCTATATCAACAAGATACGGAAAGAAAAGGCTCCCACACCTCACTCACGCTTCCTCGTCCAGGCGACTTTCGTCTGTAACGCCTATGCTATTAGTGAAATATCGCCGCCCAGGATGCCGGAAATTTGTTCCTACAGAAGTGCAGAATAGCATAAGCTAAGATGAATCCGATACTACAGGACAAGTCGCAAGGATTGCTGGCACAAATGTATTATTCATCCTGCCTTATGTGGGCACAGTGAGCAAAATTTCGCTGTTTGCTACCCTACTTAGCGCTGCAGTTTTAGTAGCCAGCAGTGTAAAAATTTACAGTACAGTACAGTATAATTAGTTTCCCATGTACTACGAGTTGGAAAGGATGCCGCAGTAAGTAATGGGGACAATAATCGTTGGAATCTCGTCCACCTAAATTCCCAGTGCAGACTGGAGAGCCGGACGGTGGTATTGCAGATGGGCCAGTCTCGTGGTCGCGGGAGACATCTCAAGGTGCGCGTCGCGCCGACGTGCGAGTCGTAAAGCCGCGACCCTAATGCCTGCTCCGGCATCGTAAAGGGCGTGTTACGGCCCGGCCGGCTGGAGACAAAGGGACCGTCCTCCAGGGACGCAGGCGTCTGGCACAGATGGATGTGAGAGAGCCCCAAACCGTCTAGCGGTGTCGGCAAATGCAGACGATTACTCTCAAGCTCGTAACACTGAGAGGGGAGGAAGAGAGGGAGCGAGGGGGGAGAGAGAGAGAGACTTTTGTGAGAGAGGAGGGGTTAGGAGAGAAGAGAGGCAGAGGGATGGAAGAAGGAACATGGTGAGTAGGAGGGAGGAGAGGAGAGTGAAAGAAATTGGAGGAGAGACAAGAAAGGAGGAGACAGGGACGGAAGCAATGTGAGCGATAGGACAAGTGAGGTATACAGAAGCAATGGGGAGATACATGGGTGTACTGAGATGGGTAGGAGAGATTGGGTGGGGAATTGAGGAGTATAGGAGAGTAGGAAAGGGACATCTAGGCGCTTCTTTGGCGACTTGCGTGAAACGATAGGTCGCAACAAGCGAAAGGTAACGGTGGTATGAATGTAGGGGAGCTAATTAGTGGGTTGCAGTGGTGGGAAGGAATTGTGAAGATAGTGTGAAGTGTGTGGTGGGGAGAGTGTAAAGGAGAGAGAGGACAGAGAATAGAGGAATGTAGAGGGGAGAGAGTAGAAGCAACTGAGTAGCGAGGATTGACTGGACAGTAAGTAGTGTAGATTGGAGAGGAACGATGTGGACAGAGTACACGATATTGAGAGAATGAGCAGAGGGGATCGAGTGATGAGGAATCACTGGAGTGAGTAGCTTTCAGACAATACAGAGGAATGACTATAGATGAAGAGTGGATGGGAGAACATAGAGAGGATGGATGAATGATACATTCATTTGTATCTTATGATTTACAATCAGCATCTCAAAATATAAATTTAACAAAAAATTTACAAAACGCAAGTTGAACAATAAAATACCATACATATTGCGAATTCTGCTTTCATGTACAACCCCATATTCATAGATGGAAATCATTATTCAGTGTCCTATTAACAGCTTCAACTGTAGCTCCCAGGACATCATCCCATTTCCCATGGAGTAATGGATGAGACAGAGGGATGAAATGTAGGTGACAGAAAGTGAAAAATTTTAGAGGAAGTGTTGAAGTTCGACGAGGAAGTAGCAGGAGAAAATGGTTCAAATGGCTCTGAGCACTATGGGACTCAACATCTGTGGTCATCAGTCCCCTAGAACTTAGAACTACTTAAACCTAACTAACCTAAGGACATCACACACATCCATGAACGAGGCAGGATTCGAACCTGCGACCGTAGCGGTCACGCGGTTCCAGACTGAAGCGCCTAGAACCGCACGGCCACAGCGGCCGGCGAAGTAGCAGGAGAGCAGGGGTTGGTAAGGAGAAAGGTAAAAAGGAAAGTTGAGTTGTGGAACTGGTGGAGCGAGAGGTGTGAAATGTAGTAAGTGGACGAATGCTTGTAAATGAAGGACAAAGGAAGGGAGTGATGGAAAATGCGTGTTTAGATGAGAGAGATATGAAGACAGTTTGCTTGGAGTGAAATAACAGGCTGGGAATTTGGAATAAGGAACGTTACGAGATCGGAAACCGGATATCAAAATATGTGGAGTGAATATTACCATTCTTTTTACGCTCTAATCTCTGATAGAAAAATTATATACGTTTCACAGAAATAATCTAATTTAAATCAAACAGATATAGAGAAACAGAAGTAAATCTTTCCTTTTATACAAATTTCAGAAATAAAAATAAGAAGTGTAAGTTCTGTTTTGGATTACAATTCGAACCTGGATCGCTGCCTATGTTACCGATTATGACATCAGTGTTTCGAAAACAAAGGCGTCCATGATAATTTGAAGGTTTTTACTAGTAGAGGCAAAGGTGGAAAAATGGGCCCCTGCTGGTATTATGGGCCCCCTATATATTTGGAAGTATAGGCCACGAATTCTAGCGGAGAGCACATGAACTACTAAAAGTAGTTGCCAAACTTCACTGTACAGTGCGCAGACGTAGTAGCTGTCATGATTTGTGAGTAGTTGTGCTGTGAAATTTTTCGCTGTAATCAAAAGTTTGAAAGGTTAGTGTTTACTTGAATAAAACTCAAATTTCTAACATTTTATTAGTAAAACTAAGGTAAGGTACGTATTTGGCTTGCTGTTGGGATACCGTTTTACGTTAATTAACGTCGGTTGCGAACCAAACTAACCGTAGGCAAAAGCGTTTTTCCCAAGATGGCGAGGGTGGATATATGGGCACCTATTGCTGCTGGTATTATGGGCCCCGTAAAATAAATCAGATTTTATGGGACCATTTACAAATATTGCTACTCTTTATGTTTCAGATGCCTCGAACACATCTTGTACCCCCAAAAAAATCGACACGGCAATCGTGGGACAAAGCAAATATGGCAAATGCTCTTGTAGCTATTAAAGAGAAAAAAATGGGGTTGAAAAAAGCGGTTACAGTGTAATCTGTCCCTCGTTCTACGCTCCAAAGGCTTTCCACCGGTTTTATCACAGGGACTTGAGGACGAACTGGTTAAATATCTTCTCATTATGGAATCCAAATTCTACGGCCTCACCAGAAATGACGTCAGGCGCATGGCCTACCAGCTTAGCACAAGAAATAAAAAGTTGACGTTTCTGTACCTGATGTTGACGACGCTGTATGTCTATTTTGTGAAGGGATTTTTTCAAAGGACACAAAAGGTGAACTTTGGGTCCAGTGTATAGCCTGTGAGATGTGGGCTCACAACGAATGCGCTGGATGCGAAAAAGATGCTTATGTGAGTGTCTATTGTAAATAGGCTAGGCGTAGGCTGTAAAAATCATCCCACCAGTGGACTAATTAACAATGTTCAGAGTGAATCTTTCTTTCATTGCACACAAAGATTAAATAACATTATTTTTTTCAAATTTTTGTTTCTTTTTTTTCAAACTACCTTGGGGCCCATATTACCAGCACAAATTCTTGACGCAACAAAATGCAGAGTATCAGGAAAAAAATAAAATTTTGTTTTAAATATAAAAAAGTTGGACCAAAACATGTCGTAGCTATTGCAGGACATACTAGAGAAATGTTTTATGTTAATTTCAGGTGATTATACTAAAAATAAAAGGTTTTGTATAAAAAACACAGAGTGGGGGCCCATTTATCCACCTTTACCTCTACGTGAACAGTGATTGGATAGCGCTTTCGCAACATTCACCGCCACTTGAGGAAGAGAAGACTAATTTAATCCTGCATGCTGCATACAAAATTTGCTCAATGTTAGGTATCGACTCATCTACGCTAACACACTAAACTGGTACTTCTTAATGGACACCTGTAATAGCTACATTATAAAAATGCGCAGTACCAGTATTAGCATGAGTGTAGCGTGCAATATGATGTTAATTCTTGCGCGGGTATAAACATCAGGACGAAGTTGCGCCAAAATGAGACAAAATGGTTTTGGACACAACAATGAATAAACTTCCTAACTAAAAGTGATTTATTCGTATTATTCTCAGAGTGCTAAATAACTACAGTGAAACAATGATATCGCCAACATTTTTTTACAATTAACGCTTAATATATAAGAAAAACTTTTTGTTATTTTAAGTACGTATTTTTCTGATAATTATGCAAGTAATAATAATATGAAAGTAAAATTTCAGTGGCAGTGAGTTCGCTGTTTCTTGAGTATCGTAATTACTAAGACCAGTTCTATGTTCCTCAGCCGGCCGATGTGACCGAGCGGCTCTAGGCGCTTCAGTCCGGAACCGCGCTGCTGCTACGGTCGCAGGTTCGAATCCTGCATCGGGCATGGATGTGTGTGATGTGATTGGGTTAGTTAAGTTTAAGTAGTTCTAAGTCTAGGAGACTGCTAACCTCAGATGTTAAGTCTTAGTGAACCATTTTGAACTTTTTTCCTCTTATTTTGCCAGAAGGAACTCGTTGACTGGGAATATCATACTACCTCATTTACGCATTAAGTTGGACGTAATTAAATAGTTTGTGAAACCCTTACCCAACGAGACAGATATGGTTCCAGTACTTCTGTAAGACGTTACTTCGTCTATCGGAAGCGAAATAGAAAGAGCTTTATTTTTGTTGCAACTCATATTCGAAAAATGATGTTCTGTTCCAGCCTTGAATCAAAAATTTTTTTTTGAGTGAGAAGGTGACTTAAGTATCACTGAAGGTGTTTCTTAGCCAAAAAGATAACTCACAAAATATTTTTCTTGTAGTCATTTTGGAATGTTTAAAAAATCAAGCATCTTCATGTGCCTTTTTGAACAGTGACCTCTAGTACTTCCTGAAAATTTGTATGACGTCAGTAAAGAGCCAAGTAAATACTTCGGGATACCACAGTGATGGAAAGATGCTACAGGCCATTTCAATTCGACTATGGTGTGAGATTACTCTTGGTGCCTTCACTAAGACGTTCTGGGGTAACTCATCATTGAGTAAAAGAGTGTACATTGCACAAAAGCGTGTATTCAGAATAATTGCTGGAGCTCATCAAAGATCATCCTGCAGACACTTATCAACAGCTAGAGATGTTCACTGTAGTCTCACAATATATATATTCACTTATTAAATTGGTTATTAGCAGCCGGTCGGAGTATCTGAGCGGTTCTAGGCGCTACTGTCTGGAACCGAGCGACCACTACGGTCGCGGGTTCGAATCCGGCCTCGGGCATGGATGTGTGTGATGTCCTTAGGTTGGTTAGGTTTAATTAGTTCTAAGTTCTAGGGGACAGATGACCTCAGAAGTCAAGTCCCATAGTGCTCAGAGCCATTTGAACCATTTGTTATTAACAGTCCGAACGAATTCAATGGTAATAGCAGTGTACATGGCTACAATACTAGGAGAAAGGATGATCTTCAATACTCAAGGTTAAATCTAACTTCGGCTCAGAAGGGGGTAAATTATGCTGCCACAAAAGTCTTTGGTCACTTACCTAATAGCATCAAAAGCCTCACAGATAGCCATATAGCATTTAAAAGGAAATTAAAAGTATTTCTTAAGGGCAACTCCTTCTACTCATTAGATCAATTTTTGGATATAGTAAGTGGGTAATTTCCCCAACCGTCATCAAAAAAAATTTAAAATATTAAGTGTGATGTAATACTTTGTGTAATGTAATACCTTGTATATCTTCTATAGACACCTTTTATTACCCTGACACGGGTCACATTATTACGAAGTACCGTATTCATGATCTATGGAATAAGTACTATATTAATCTAATCTAATCTCTAATCTTGTGGACTGAGTGTTCTATTGTCCTCATCATCATTTCATCCTTATCACCGGCACGCGAGTCGCCAAATTTGGAGTCGAATGCAAAAAAGACTCGCACTACGCGGCCGAACCTCCCCGGATGGGGCCTCTCGGCCAGCAATGCCATACGATCATTTCATTTGTATGTGAACGGTATACGTGTAGCGATTAAGTAGACAGTTGCATTATTGGTGTGCAAATTACAGTTTTCGTCGCTGATGAACAACAGGCAACACCGGTGCATGAACCAAGCGCCTTCTTCAGAATAGCGTTCACACGACGTCCGTTGACAAGACGCTGTTGGTAGTCCCTTGGTCCAGCTGGGTATTTAGTTGGTCATTCGCCCGCCACACTTCTGTGCAGCCGCCATTCGCCCGTGTCATCTAGGCCCGTGGTGCACCACTGTTTCCTGGCGCCGGTTTTGACTAGCGCCTTTTTGCCATGCACGGTATAAGAGTACATTAACCGTGGTGGTACATGAGCAGTCTACAGACTTTGCCGCTTCGGAAATGTTTCCACCCTTCCACACATACGAGGACTAATCCGAAAGTAAGATCCTATCTGTCGCGAAATGGGAACTTTGCACAAATATGTTGCACAGTACAGTTTTCAGCTCCAAGCACACAGGGAGCACGTAAACATGCCTAGTATTATAGTATATCCCGCCAGGTGCAAATGCCTGATTTCGTGCAGCCTACACAACGTAACTGTCATGCATTTTGCCGGCCGCGGTGGTCTAGCGGTTCTAGGCGCGCAGTCCGGAACCGCGCGACTGCTACGGTCGCAGGTTCGAATCCTGCCTCGGGCATGGATGTGTGTGATGTCCTTAGGTTAGTTAGGTTTAAGTAGTTCTAAGTTCTAGGGGACTAATGACCTCAGATGTTAAGTCCCATAGTGCTCAGAGCCATTTGAACCATTTTTTTTTTTTTTTTTTTTTTTTTTTTTTTTGTCATGCATTTCCTTCTTCGCGACAATTCTCGCACACACACTGCAAAGGCAATAAGGATGTTCCTGCAGCGTTTACCCTGAGAAGTGTTTGATCGGTCACCATACAGTCTGGAATTGGACCCCTCTGATTTTCATTCCTGTTCACACTAGCCGCTCACTACGAAGAACATTTCGCCACAGACAGCGAGCTGTAGACCAGCGCAGAGAATTGGCGGAAAGCACACACGTCTGCCTTCTATGACGAGGGTTATGGAGTGTTCGTACAAAGCTACGACAAATACCTCAGTCGGAGTGGCGACTGTGTAGAGAAGTAGCTGGAAGGTGTAGTTAACTGCTGTAAATCAATAATTTTTTATTTTCATATTTCGCGACAGATCGGACCTTTCTTTCCGATTACCCCTCGTATATTACGAAATATTTATGGCTATAAATTAAATTACAATCATATTCATTTAGTAAATTACGTTTCGATAAGAATTCAATATCTACTGTATTAATTTGCAAATTATTCCCATGAAAAAGTGAATTCATATTCTGTGGGAACTGGACATGCGACGAACTAAACTGTTGCATAATTTTGTTTCCTAGCTACTTAAAACACAGTCACGATCACGCCAAAAATGCCTTTTTATTGTTGTTAAAAACTTCCTGACGATTAAAACTGTGTGCTGGTTCGAGAATCGGACCTTTGCCTTTCGCGGAGAACGTACTGGATCCTGTTGCTTAAGAAGAGTTCAAGACGTTCCCATATCTGAGAGTCTATTCCTTATGCTCTCGTTAATAGCCTTCAGTGGGGCACCGTCCCTAAGGCTTTTTGGAAATCTAGGAATATGGAACCTGTCTGTTGCCCTTCAACCGTAGTTCGTAGGATATCATGTGAGGAAAGGACAAGTTGAGATCCTCAAAACTGGTCAAATACTGTGCTGAGAAATTTTTCACGGTCGCAGGTTCGAATCCTGCCTCGGGCGTGGATGTGTATGATGTTCTTAGGTTAGTTAGGTTTAAGTAGTTCTAAGTCTAGGGGACTGATGACCTCACATGTTAAGTCCCATAGTGCTTAGAATCATTTGAACCATTTTTTGAAACTTTTCAGTCTCAAAAAAAATCTCCGTAGTGAGTTATTTTGGTTCCAACGTCGTAGAATTCCTTAACTTTGTCTCTGTCGTTGTTACCAGTTTTTCTGTCAATTTGTTGCTAACCTCATTTCAGTTGTTCCTCAATACTTCCGTCTTTCATCGGATTACTGTCTCCTTATTCTGCATTAAGCGAATTGTTCATTCTATTCAACAAATCCTGTAATATTTCCTCGTCTTCACAGAGGATACTAATGTGATCAGCGAACCTCTTCAATGATATACTTTCACCATGGATCTTAGTTCTACTCTGGAACCTTTTCCTTAACTTCCCTCATGTATAGGTTTGTCTTTTTAATCAACTTCAAAATGGGCGTAGAATTAATTGCGGAAATGTAGTTTTGAGCTCTGATGAGAACTGAGGTGGTTTGAGGGGGGGGGGGGGGGGGGGCGGACGGCGGAGAGGGGGACCAATGACTGAGGGTTACAACGTCACTCTGAAAAACGTAGGAAGCGGCACACGATGAGATACAGAGTTATTACATGTAAAATATCGCTTGTAACGTGCTCTATTTCCACCGTTTAATAGTTCAGATTCTCACTAATAGCAGCTTTGTCAGAAACATGGCTGCCACTAGTTTTAACGTGTGCGGTGTTCCTGCGGGGAAGTTGCTTTCATGGATTATCTGTACAAATTCGAGAATGATGTACATAACTACATCTCAGATAATGATCCTGAATATGTCCTAGACCCCACATTTACTTCAGAAATTGTTGCTACTCAGGTAAATGTGGATAATTATATCAGCAAGCGAACGATGTTGTGTCCATTGCCATAATTTACGCGAATTTACGTAACAGGGCGATGGCATAAATGTTAAGCGGCACCTCAATCATTGTTGTAATGCCGCAGTAAGGCGAAATTAAGCTTTTATGTGTTGCTGAATAATAGATTAAATTTTGAGTTGAATTGTTCCAAACATTACTCATTCTAAATTGACATCGACTAAAACATTTCGGCTCTTTTAAAGTTGCATTTTTGAGAGGTTTCACAGTGATGTTATCTGGGAATGGTTTCTATTGTAAAACATCTAGGAGTTAGCATCCGGCGAGGCTGCAAGTGTAACGACCACATAAACAAATACCAGGTAGTGCTGATGCTAAACTGCCATTCATTGGACAAATCTTGAGGAAATTTAATGGATCTACGAAACAAGTAGTTTGTGAAACACCCGTTCGACCGATTCTTTAGAATTGGTCATCAAGCTGGGTCCATTACCAGGTACGACTGATAAGATTCAAAGAAGAGCAGCGCGTTTCGTCACAGGATCGTTTACACGGCACGAGGGCGATAAAGAGGTGCTTAGCAGACTCCAGTGCCAGATCCTGAAAGACAGGCGTTGTGTATCATGGAGAACTTTACTACTCAAAATCTCACAGAGCACATTCAGGAAAGCGTTGGACAAACTATTGATTGCTGATGGTGGTGGTGGTAAGTTCCTATCGGACCAAACTGCTGAGGTCATCGGTCCCTAGGCTTACACACTACTTAATCTAACTTAAACTAACTTACGCTAAGGACAACAAATACACACCTATGCCCAGGGAGGACACGGAGGACTCGAATCTGCTGGGGGGAGAGGGGGAGGGGGGGAGCAAGACGATTCGTGGCAAGGTGAAGGTGACAGACCGTGCGGCTACCCCACGAGGCTTGCTTCCTCCAAGATATGTCTCGTGAAATGAGTTCACTACAAAATTTGAGAGATTATAGTTAATACGGAGTTTTAACGACAATCGTTCGTCGCACGCAATATTTGTGAATGGAAAAAAGAATAGGGATGAGTCCGTGTACCGTTTCCTGCACATTACGAGGTGCATTCAAGTTCTAAGGCCTCCGATTTTTTTTTCTAATTAACTACTCACCCGAAATCGATGAAACTGCAGTTACTTCTCGACGTAATCGCCCTGCAGACGTACACATTTTTCACAACGTTGACGCCATGATTCCATGACAGCGGCGAAGGCTTCTTTAGGAGTCTGTTTTGACCACTGGAAAATCGCTGAGACAATAGCAGCACGGCTGGTGAATGTGCGGCCACAGAGGGTGTCTTTCATTGTTGGAAAAAGCCAAAAGTCACTAGGAGCCAGGTCAGGTGAGTAGGGAGCATGAGGAATCACTTCAAAGTTGTTACCACGAAGAAACTGTTGCGTAACGTTAGCTCGATGTGCGGGTGTGTTGTCTTGGTGAAACAGCACACGCACTGCCCTTCCCGGACGTTTTTGTTGCAGTACAGGAAGGAATTTGTTCTTCAAAACATTTTCGTAGGATTCACCTGTTACCGTAGTGCCCTTTGGAACGCAATGGGTAAGGATTACGCCCTCGCTGTCCCAGAACATGGGCACCATCATTTTTTCAGCACTGCCGGTTACCCGAAATTTTTTTGGTGGCGGTGAATCTGTGTGCTTCCATTGAACTGACTGGCACTTTGTTTCTGGATTGAAAAATGGCATCCACGTCTCATCCATTGTCACAACCGACGAAAAGAAAGTCCCATACATGCTGTCGTTGCGCGTCAACATTGCTTGGCAACATGCCACACGGGCAGCCATGTGGTCGTCCGTCATCATTCGTGGCACCCACCTGGATGACACTTTTCGCATTTTCAGGTCGTCATGCAGGATTGTGTGCACAGAACCCACAGAAATGCCAACTCTGGAGGCGATCTGTTCAACAGTTATTCGGCGTTCCCCCAAAACAATTCTCTCCACTTTCTCGAGCATGTCGTCAGACCGGCTTGTGACAGCCCGAGGTTGTTTCGGTTTGTTGTCACACGATGTTCTGCCTTCATTAAACTGACGCACCCACAAACGCACTTTCGACACATCCATAACTCCATCACCACATGTGTCCTTCAACTGTTGATGAATTTCAATTGGTTTCACACCACGCAAATTCAGAAAACGAATGATTGCACGCTGTTCAAGAAAGGAAGACGTCGCCATTTTAAGTATTTAAAACAGTTCTCATTCTCGCCACTGGCGGTAAAATTCCATATGCCATACGGTGCTGCCATCTCTGGGACGTATTGACAATGAACGCGGCCTCATTTTAAAACAATGCGCATGTTTATATCTCTTTCTAGTCCGGAGAAATGAAATCGGAGGCCTTAGAACTTGAATGCACCTCGTACTGAGAGGCTTGCGGAGTAGACATGCAGATGTAGATGTAGAAGCTCACCCAGCAAGTAAACAGTGGCAAATCAGTGCTGGCCCGTGCTAGACCCATTAAGTGTATTTATTTTTAACTACCAAATGATGTAATTTAAGAAATTACTTCCGCTACAATTTACGATGTTAAAAATATATCGTTATTCTACAAATATGAGGTCGGTTTCATAAACAAAAGCTGTAAAAGAAAGACAATTCTTAGACAAAGTTTGTGCTCCTTAATGCCTACCCTCAAAAAGTAATAAAAATTTAAAAATTCGTTAAAAGTAGGTAATATGCAAGCAAGGTCTTGAACATGAATACATTTTTAGCACACTCCTAGCACTATCAAAGCTCTTTCGATCACATGTACTACCAAGTGTTGGGTACTTTATTCCCCTCCTAAGAAAATTAAAAAATCCAAATTTAGCTAACTGTTCTTGACTTTTCGTCACAACAAACCTTTTAGAGTGATATCGATGTCTAAGCAACGTCCTGAACATGAAAATATTGAACATCGTTATGCGGGGAAAGTGACATCCACTATTAAGACTGAAATTTTTGGGGTAAAGTTTAACTGGAAAATTTAAAACATTTATGAAATCTGGTAGAAGAACTCATTAAAAACAATATTTTTCCGAATTTCTAATATATAAAGTAACTGGCTCGATCGCAATATTTCTGTGGTGTGCTCATGTTACTGTTTCCTGATGCAAGAAGAATTGCTTTATTAATAAGTGGGATTTGTATGGGGTTAAAAGGTTGGACACCTATTGGAGACCATAATATCCCTAATTCAGTAATTGGCTAAGGTTGCCCTACATTTCCTCGCTCGCCTCCCTTTGGTTTCTGAGGGTTATGGTTAGTCACATACTGGTTATTGCTGTGTCTTCTAATAGACTGAATGGATTTGCTCCATATTGGTTGCTGTACTTGACTTTTTTAAAATGTAATCTTCTGTGTATTTTAGTTTTGTTATCGAGCTGTTGCAAACGGTTTGTGCCCACAGACAAAGGCGAACAGTCTTGCCAACGGCTACGATGAAATTTTTATTGTAAAATTCTAGAGTATTATGGAATTGAAATTAATGTTTCTTCCTGTTATGCTTATTGATTTCAAGTTCCCGAGACAGCTTGGTCAGGCTAGTTCAGCTGGTGTACATGATTAGTGTGTTATGATTTTTATATTACTTGTGAAATTTCCTAAATTTCAAATGCTAATAAACCTTTTAGGTAGCCGGATACCTTCCGCTTATGCAAATATTCGCCAACAGTTTTACCATGACAGTCCTGAAGTTCGTCTGCTTGTCCCATTACCCGCTGATCCTCAGATGTGGCACCTTCAGATCATTACATTTTTGTGCCACCGAAAGAAGCTCTTAGTGGCTCAAGATTCGCTGACGGTGACCAGTCCAGCTAGCTGTGCGTAACTGGCTTCGCACACGGCCCCAAGAATCCTTTGCATCTTGGAGTGAGAAGCTTGTCCAGCGCTGACAGAATACGAGGATTACGCTAAAAAATATATGACTGTTGTATTCCATTCTCGCAACAGATTATTCAAAAAAATTCCGGTCGTAAGGCGTCTAGTCTCTTTTTTGGTATTCAAGGAAAGTGATGCGAGCTTCGTAGTTTCATTGAATGCTTCATATTTGATATCTGTCCGCAAAACATTTTTCAAGCAGTAGTTTTCGGTAGTTCCCAACGGCCTTGCCGCAGTGGTAACACCGGTTCCCGTCACATAACCGAAGTTAATGGGCAACTACAGCGTGACACGAAAATGTTGCTCAAATTCATGTCCTTTTTTTTTTCTCTCTGCACTGGAATGTAGCAGACAAATGGGGTTTGCTGCAATGAATAACGTATACATTGATGTTCTTACTTGCGTATTTCTACTGAATAATATTAATGCCTTCACTGCATAACTGGGACTTTCGCGAGGCAGCTCTGAAAGGTGACGGATGGACGGTTATCGCTGTAACTTCGGTAGTGGTTATCTGGAACATGAAATTGGCATGTCACCATGATGCTTACGAATGTAGAAAGTGTCATTACAGATGTTTAGAAAAATTGGCCATTTTGTATCCCTCTTTTCTGGCCGAAAAGAAACTAAACATCAGCGTAAAAAAATTGGCTATGATGAACTGAAGCCGGCCGGTGTGGCCGAGCGGTTGGTTCTAGGCGCTTCAGTCCGAAACCGCGCTGCTGCTACGGTCGCAGGTTCGAATCCTGCCTCGGGCATGGATGTGTGTGATGTCCTTAGGTTAGTTAGGTTTAGGTAGTTCTAAGTCTAGGGGACTGATGACCTCAGACGTTAAGTCCCATTGTGCTTAGAGCCATTTGAACCATTTTTTTGACGAACTGAAGAGAATTAAGTTTTCTTTACGGGAGACCAGACATCATTAAAATCGGATGAAAACTGTAGCGTGGGCGACGATAAACATGCAGAAAAACATGGTTTTGAGGAAAACGCGTTTAAATGTGGAAATTTGTGGTAAGTCCTATGGCACCAAACTGCTGACGTCAGCGGTCCCTGAGCTTACACACTACATAATCAAACTAACTTGCGCTAAGTACAACACATACACCCATGCCCGAGGGAGGACTCCTCGAACCTCCGACGGGCGAAGGGGGGGGGGGGGGGGGCGTGAACCGTGACAAGCCGCCTTAAACCGCGCGGCAAAAAACGCGATTAAATTTTGACAAGTATTTATCGTATAAGAAAACGGACAAAGCCTGAAACTTACGGGAAATCATCGATGCCTGGCACACAGTAACTATCGACCCGGTTGGTGGATGGCCGCTTTGACCTGATAAGCCCTTATTTTCGTCTTGAAAGCTTTTTCGTCACTAAACGCATCACAGAATCGGCGCATTTCATCGCCAATTTTGATTTCAAGAGCATCTGCCACTTGCATTAAAGTAGTGTCGCCTACACTGAATAGAAATACGGCCCAATTCGTCAATGGCAATTTCGCTTCTGCTGGATGTACTTTTGGTGCGTATCGCCAAATGAATTATTGAAACTTTCGTTCACATTTTGAGTAAAAGCGCCCAAATAACTAATCAAATCTACTTATATAAATCAGGGTGACGGTATTGATAGCGACTTGCGGCAACCGGTTCTCTAAGGCTGAGACGTGCCGTGCACGTTCGGGTCCAAACGCTCACAGAATCGTTACTTTTTGGTGTTCGCGCATAATATTTCGGGGAATAATTCTTCAATGTATATACATTCGAACTCCATAATAAAGATTTTGAGTGTTTTTCGACCGTCAGTCTGTAATTCCCCCTTAAGCGCTGTCGGGTTTGGCTAACACTTTCATGGGTGACCGTCGGGTCTACCGAGCACTATTAGCAAGCGGGGTGCACTCAGCCCTTGGTGAGGTCAACGAAGGCGCTACTTTACTGAAAAGTAGCGGCTCCGGACTCGTAAACTGAAGACTGCCGGGAGAGCTGTGTGTTCACCACATGTCCCTCCATGTCCGAATCCAGCGACGTCAGAGGGCTGAGGACGACACGACGGTCGGTTAGTACCGTTGGGTCTTCAGAGGCCTGTTCGGATTACGCCACAGACGTTGTGAGTAAGAGCAAGGTGGTCTTTAGTTGTCAGTAGCATTGTCGATATGATAAGCATTCTACTTGAAGCTTGTGAGAGAGCCAGGTGTCGGCAATGCTACTGCGCCGGTGGAAATAGCTTGCAGACCACAGAGATAGAGATACAGAGAAGGATGAAATGTGAAATGGTAAAGGCTAATTGGATAAGTGAAGCTGATAAAGCAATGTTGTTGCTTCCTTGCACGTAATTGTGATCTATTTGAACCAAGGGAAAGTTTTTGCGAAATTTCTTCTTTATTAGTTTGGGTTAGATAGTTCACTGCCTAGAAAATAGTAAATGAAGTTACCAGTTCACATACTTTGCACTCAGAGGTAATGAATTTTACCACTTCTTTGCCATTTTCTAAAATTAAATGCTAGGCAGGGTAAAATTTGTTAAAATATATAAATTTTTGTAATTATGGTTTTAATAGTCATACAATCCGTTTAACTTTTTGCAATATAGTTTTTCAATTACTTTCAGTCATTTGGCATGTTCAAATTCCACCATCGACTTCTCACGAAAGAATTTCATATTTTCTGTGTGTGTCACCGCTTTACACTCTGCAGGGCACAGTGGCTCAAATTGAGACGATCTCTTTAGATCAGCTGCACGTCGTTGCTTGATGCTGCGCTACATATTTTATGTCCATTACTTCGAGCAGTAGCAACTTTCCATTGCCACAGGTTGTTGTTGTTGTTGTTGTGTGGTCTTCAGTCCAGAGACTGGTTTGATGCAGCTCTCCATGCTACTCTATCCTGTGCAAGCTTCTTCATTTCCCAGTACCTACTGCAACCTATATCCT
Source organism: Schistocerca serialis cubense (assembly GCF_023864345.2). Classification (NCBI taxonomy): domain Eukaryota; kingdom Metazoa; phylum Arthropoda; class Insecta; order Orthoptera; family Acrididae; genus Schistocerca; species Schistocerca serialis. The sequence continues at coordinate 213,686,116 of NC_064647.1, read as the reverse complement.
TCTGAATCTGTTTAATGTATTCATCTCTTGGTCTCCCTCTACGATTTTTACCCTTCACGCTGCCCTCCAATACTAAATTTGTGATCCCTTGATGTCTCAGAACATGTCCTACCAACCGACCCCTTCTTCTAGTCAAGTTGTGCCACAAACTCCTCTTCTCCCCAACCCTGTTCAATACCTCCTCATTAGTTATATGATCTACCCAGCTAATCTTCAGCATTCTTCTGTAGCACCACATTTCGAAAGCTTCTATTCTCTTCTTGTCCAAACTATTTATCGTCCACGTTTCACTTCCATAGATGGCTACACTCCATACAAATACTTTCAGAAACGAGTTCCTAACACTTAAATCTATACTCGATGTTAAGAAATTTCTCTTCTTCAGAAACGCTTTCCTTGCCATTGCCAGTCTACATTTTATATCCTCTCTACTTCGACCATCATCAGTTATTTTGCTCCACAAATAGCCACAGGTAAGCCACATGAAAATTTGTTAGGGTCAGCTACACTACAGTGAAGACAATAAGATCACAGACGGTTACTTTAGCTCTTCAGTATTCATTATCAGAGTGGCTTATGTAAATTTTATTTCAATTCCATTTCATATACAGACAATTGTTCTCAGTCCGCAGCTCGTGGTCGAGCGGTAGCGTTCTCGCTTCCCACGCCCGGGTTCCCGGGTTCGATTCCCGGCGGGGTCAGGGATTTTCTCTGCCTCGTGATGACTGGGTGTTGTGTGCTGTCCTTAGGTTAGTTAGGTTTAAGTAGTTCTAAGTTCTAGGGGACTGAAGACCATAGATGTTAAGTCCCATAGCGCTCAGAGCCATTTGAATTGTTCTCACAGTGCTGTTTTAAATTTGTGTGTGTATTATTCACGATTTGGAATTATGTTCAATCAGATTGTGTACTTAAATTGCTCAGAGTACTTTTATAGAATCGTTTTGATTCTTGATTCTGTCAAAATTCAACCGGTAATTTTGTACAGTATCCACATTCTGTTAGCTTGTGCGTTGGAACTGTTACGCTATGCATTGTAGCTCGAAATGGCTCTGAGCACTATGGGACTCAACTGCTGAGGTCAATAGTCCCCTAGAACTTAGAACTAGTTAAACCTAACTAACCTAAGGACATCACAAACATCCATGCCCGAGGCAGGATTCGAACCTGCGACCGTAGTGGTCTTGCGGTTCCAGACTGCAGCGCCTTTAACCGCACGGCCACTTCGGCCGGCGCATTGTAGCTCTGATCATTGTAACACACAATACATTTTCACAGAACAGCTTACTTAGTTTACTGTTTTGGTTTTGTAATTACCTTGGACTAAGCTAATTAGAAATGCAGTTATACAGCTTCAGTCTTGGCGACGTATTTATCAGGCAGCGTTTTTGTATTTACACCACTTGTACAGTTCAAGACAACAACACAGATACAAGAATTATAAAGAGTAACAGTTCAGTTGACTTCAGTTTCAGTTCACAAGATTAAACATAGGAAAATTAGATTAGAAACGTTAGACGGTTTTTATTAACAGACCCTCTTATTTGAAAATAAGATTGATCTGAATAAAGGGGGAGTACTTGAATCATCTTAATTCCGAGATTTTACTGGAACTTTACTTTGCCATTTCTCAACAGAACCAAGCTGTCCATTATTACGCTTTACACCCAAGGTCTTGGAAAGGAAACGCCACCAAAAGCGAGACGAACCTGAGACGACGTCCCTCATCGCTCTCGATTTAGCGAGCAGCTGGCCAGCAATTCAGATGCACCCTCCCCAGCAGAATAATTACATCTTGCGAGCCATAAATAAAGATGAAAGTTCTGCGACAGATGTAGTGGCGGCTTTTCCGGTTCCGCTGCCAGATGCTGCTCCGGGGAAGGGGGGGGGGGGGGGGGGGGGAATGGGGAATTTCCCGGCTTCAGCTCTCAGATCGGCTTATGGGGAAGTTTGCAGGGTGCGTCCGCGCCTCTCGAAGGCCGGATTAAACCCAGAGGGAGAGCGTGTCTTCTAACGCCTGGTATCCAAGGGCCGGCAACATGCTTTACTGTTTCATTTGGTAAAGTTGTGAGAATATCCTCTCCATTTAATATTACACCAGCAGAGCATTATTCGTTTGAAACTGTGTATTACTAGCCCTTCCTTTGATAGCATTTTCCTACGATAGAAGTGCCTGACGTGGAACTTGAAACGCCCGCTAAATCACGCAGGGCTACCAGATAATTAGGATTGTGGAAAGGGCCAAGGGAGTTGCGGTCGGATTCATTTCACAATTGTAATTTATTATCATTTAGTTCACAAATATGCTTTTGAAAGCATTAAATTTGCCTCGCGGCTGAAGACCTCCAAACAGATGCTTTAGAATAGGCTCAATTTTGAAAGGACATGACACACAGTTAAATTTGCGAATAAGATAAATCGTATACATATATGAGATGAGCATGCGGAGCGGCTGAAGGCCGCCGGATTAAATCTTCAAAATTCCGAATATGTTGTTGTTGTTGTTGTTGTTGTTGTGGTCTTCAGTCCAGAGACTGGTTTGATGCGGCTCTCCGTGCTACTCTATCCTGTGGAAGCTTCTTCATCTCGCAGTACTTACTGCAGCTTACTTCCTTCTGAATCTGCTTAGTATATTCATGTCTTGTTCTCTCTCTACGATTTTTACCCTCCACGCTGCCCTCCAATGCTAAATTTGCGATCCCTTGATGCCTCAGAACATGTCCTACCAACTGGTCCCTTCTTTTTGTCAAGTTGTGCCACAAACTCCTCTTCTCACCAATTCTATTCAATACCTCCTCATTAGTTATGTGACTACCCATATTCAGAAGGCCACAATGTTTTAAGATGCTAACAGGGCTAATGACCCACAAGGTGCACAGAAAGAGCTAAACAAACGCAATAAGATGGCTGATGGCCGCAAAGTTAAATTCTGTAAATTAAGGAAACATATTGCAACAATCGGTAAAACAATACTTAAGTTTAAAAATTTCCTATTTGCAGCATCAACGGCGGAAGGCCCGCAATAACCTGTAAAATCTTTCAGAGGAAATTACAAAAACCTTTCAAGAGTAGAAGGTGATAATGTTTGGACTTGAAGGAAAGTCTGAGAACATGTCTCCGGGGCTGAAGGCCCGCAACTAACCTTGCCAAATTAAAAATATAAAATAAATGTAAATTACAACAACATTAACAGTGCCAAAAGGATAATTAAGAGAAAGACACTCAGGAGTCTCCAGTGGATCAGTCTGCCCTCGTTCACTTAGGCGAGACGGGTGCTGAGTCCAACTACACTTAATTCGTGTGAACCCAACCAAGGGACAGTGACGGACCGACCGACCAACCTCTTGCTTGCCTCGACGGAGTACATGAGAATTCAAGGCCCCAAAAAATTACAAGTATCACTGTCCCCAAGCAAACTAGTATGTGAACTGAGCTGCCACAACTACACACCATGTTGGGCAGCAACAACAGGTGAGGTAAAAGACACTGCCTAAAAACTACATTAGCGGCCAGGGCAGGTTACCAGAATACTAACGGCCACAAGGCAGGAAATTCCACTGGTGCACTTGACTATGGGTAAATTAATTTGATCAGTTCCGCCTGTAGGCAGTTATCTCGAACACTTCACTCGTTGTTTGTCACAGGAAAACCTCCACAACAGCAAAGCCGGAAGCAAAAGCGTAGTGCTGAAAACCAATCAACCTCACCGTCCTGGGTCGGGGAGTGACGATGCTCCTACCGATCGGACAGCTCCAGACAGACTCCGACACTGCGCAGAGACCGCCAGCGGGCCCAGTCGACTACGCCGCACGGAGATGTCCTCGGACCAACCGACCGACCAACAAGCCACCAAAAGTCAGGCCCGGCTTAAGTGATGCGTGGCGGCAACGGTCGGGCGGGCGATGTCCACGCAGGGCTCACTGCGACTGGCTGGCCCGGGCTGCGCTCCAGACGCGTTGCAACTGACTGCCAAGGCCCAACTCAGGACCCGAACTGCCGCCGTGAACTCTCCTCCTCGCACGTTCCGACTGACTCCACGACAGAAGACAACCGGGAAGTAATAGCAGCCGAGCAAAGATCCTTTCATACGGGATATATCGATACGCGCTATTGGCGCCGGTGACGGTCAGGCAAAACTGCAACTCAGTAACGCCAGTAATTTCAATCAACGTGGTGAGATGGAAATACGTTAAAACAGGGTGAAAAATACCAAATGGTGGGACGGCGAGCCATGCACGGCTCATACTTGTACCGTTACCCAAGTTTTTTTCGCGGCTCTATTCCTAGTGTCTGTATTTTTCTTACCAACATCGGTGACTGCTATTTCTAGAGACGTCCACTCAACTGAACTGTGTGCTGTGTAATTCCCTATCGCAGTATCTACAACTTCAGCAAACTTCAAACGCGTGTCATTATTTCTTTGTACTTAAGTATCCCACATCTTTCCACGCTATTCTTCTGGAGGATTTTCTTGTATTTCAGTCTAATCTTCTTTATTATGTGTTCCTGTATTCACTCCATAGTATGCTGTACAGTCCATTTGATTTAGAAATTTCTGTAATCCAACTGGAATCTTGCCGTGTCTCCAGGTCTCTGTCAGGTATACCTGTTGCTTTTGTGATTCTTAAACAGACTATTCAAGCTGCAGTTTTTTGCTTAACTTAGTTTGCTTTTTCGTTTTTCATTATTACCTAGCCAATATTCTCCCGTAAGCCGTTCTTCTACTACTCCCCATAAAATCACATTCCAGTCCCCCATGGTTATTATATTTTCATTTCCCTTGTGTACCATATTACCCTTTTAATATCCTCTGACATCATATACTATTTCTGTCTCTTCATCTTCTGCCTGCGAAGTAGGCATGTATACCTGAACTATCACTGTGGGTGCTGGTCTGCTGTCACTTCTGATGAAACCGACCCTGTCTCTGAACTGTTCACGGTAACTCACTCTACAGGGTGTTACAAAAAGGTATGGCCAAACTTTTAGGAAACACTCCTCACACACAAATAAAGAAAAGATGTTATGTGGACATGTGTCCGGAAAATCTTAATTTACATGTTAGAGCTCATTTTAATTTCGTCCAACGATGCTGAATGGAGCACGTTATCATGATTTCATACGGGATACTCTACCTGTGCTGCTAGAACATGTGCCTTTGCAAGTACGACACAACATGTGGTTCATGCAAGATGGAGCTCCTGCACATTTCAGTCGAAGTGTTCGTACGCAACAACATATTCGGTGACTGGATTGGTAGAGGCGGACCAATTCCGTGGCCTCCACGCTTTCCTGACCTCAACCCTCTGGACTTTCATTTATGGGGGCATTTGAATGGTCTTGTCTACGCAACCCCGGAACCAAATGTAGAGACTCTTTGTGCTCGTATTGTGGACGGCTGTGATACAATACGCCATTCTCCAGGGCTGCATCAGCGCATCAGGGATTCCATGCGACGGAGGATGGATGCATGTATCCTCGCTAACGGAGGACATTTTGAACATTTCCTGTAACAAAGTGTTTGAAGTCACGCTGGTACGTTCTGTTGCTGTGTGTTTCCATTCCATGATTAATGTGATTTGAAGAGAAGTATTAAAATTAGCTCTAACACGGAAAGTAAGCGTTTCCGGACACATGTCCACATGACATATTTTCTCTTTGTGTGTGAGGAATGTTTCCTGAAAGTTTGGCCGTACCTTTTTGTAACACCCTGTATACCGTACCATTCTACTCATAACGAATCCTACTGCCGTTATACCACTTCCCGCTGCTGTTGATACCACTTCATATTCGTCTGGCCAGAAATCCTTCTCTTTCTCCCATTTCACTTCAATGATTAGATCATGTCTAGACTGAGACTTAGCATTTCCCTTTTTAGATATACCAGATTCCTTACGACGTTTAAACTCCTGACATTCCTCTCCTCGTTTCGTAGAATGTACCTAGTAGTTAATTATTTCACCTTTTTCTTCATGATCACTTTGCCCTTTTCAGTCCTGTCCTACAGATTCGAATCTCGGCTTGTTCCGCAATTTTTAGTCTACGGGGAGATCCATTTTTCAATTACAGGTCACACATCTTGTGTATATGCCTTACGTATATTTAACGCCGTGGTTTCCATTGCCTGCTGCTTCCTCATACCGTTGTTTATTGTTTAGTTATTAGCCTTTTAGGCGTAGTTTCTCGTCCCTAGGGCAGGAGAGTGCACTGAACCTCTGCCTGATCTTCCGCCCTCTTTTGACAATGCCATCGGCAAAACGGGGATGACTTCTTTCTTGTGCCGGAAGTCTTAGCCGTCATTTCTGACGATTGTTACACAAAATTTAAGCAGTGCCTAAGTTTGAAACCGGGACCCACAAAGTTAAGACTAAAAGTCAGGAACTTTATGTATTGGTCATTTAAACGAGTGTCTTACGCATTCCTCAACAAAGGGAAGCACAGACCCCAGCGAAGGGGGAGCTAACTCGGCCACGTTAGTGGGAATAGCCACAATCCAGTCGATTGGACTGTGCGAAGGTACCTCTTAGTCTATGAATTGTAGAATCGGGTAAAAGGGATCTGTGGGAATGGCTTGAAACTCATAGTTAAAGGATATCACATATAAAATTAACGGATTATTTTGTTAGTAACAGAGGGTGGGGGCGGTGGCAGAGACAAGCGGGTGAGGTGGGGGAGGGGGGGCGGGAACAGACAAGCATATACACTCCTGGAAATGGAAAAAAGAACACATTGACACCGGTGTGTCAGACCCACCATACTTGCTCCGGACACTGCGAGAGGGCTGTACAAGCAATGATCACACGCACGGCGCAGCGGACACACCAGGAACCGCGGTGTTGGCCGTCGAATGGCGCTAGCTGCGCAGCATTTGTGCACCGCCGCCGTCAGTGTCAGCCAGTTTGCCGTGGCATACGGAGCTCCATCGCAGTCTTTAACACTGGTAGCATGCCGCGACAGCGTGGACGTGAACCGTATGTGCAGTTGACGGACTTTGAGCGAGGGCGTATAGTGGGCATGCGGGAGGCCGGGTGGACGTACCGCCGAATTGCTCAACACGTGGGGCGTGAGGTCTCCACAGTACATCGATGTTGTCGCCAGTGGTCGGCGGAAGGTGCACGTGCCCGTCGACCTGGGACCGGACCGCAGCGACGCACGGATGCACGCCAAGACCGTAGGATCCTACGCAGTGCCGTAGGGGACCGCACCGCCACTTCCCAGCAAATTAGGGACACTGTTGCTCCTGGGGTATCGGCGAGGACCATTCGCAACCGTCTCCATGAAGCTGGGCTGCGGTCCCGCACACCGTTAGGCCGTCTTCCGCTCACGCCCCAACATCGTGCAGCCCGCCTCCAGTGGTGTCGCGACAGGCGTGAATGGAGGGACGAATGGAGACGTGTCGTCTTCAGCGATGAGAGTCGCTTCTGCCTTGGTGCCAATGATGGTCGTATGCGTGTTTGGCGCCGTGCAGGTGAGCGCCACAATCAGGACTGCATACGACCGAGGCACACAGGGCCAACACCCGGCATCATGGTGTGGGGAGCGATCTCCTACACTGGCCGTACACCACTGGTGATCGTCGAGGGGACACTGAATAGTGCACGGTACATCCAAACCGTCATCGAACCCATCGTTCTACCATTCCTAGACCGGCAAGGGAACTTGCTGTTCCAACAGGACAATGCACGTCCGCATGTATCCCGTGCCACCCAACGTGCTCTAGAAGGTGTAAGTCAACTACCCTGGCCAGCAAGATCTCCGGATCTGTCCCCCATTGAGCATGTTTGATACTGGATGAAGCGTCGTCTCACGCGGTCTGCACGGCCAGCACGAACGGTGGTCCAACTGAGGCGCCAGGTGGAACTGGCATGGCAAGCCGTTCCACAGGACTACATCCAGCATCTCTACGATCGTCTCCATGGGAGAATAGCAGCCTGCATTGTTGCGAAAGGTGGATATACACTGTACTAATGCCGACATTGTGCATGCTCTGTTGCCTGTGTCTGTGTGCCTGTGGTTCTGTCAGTGTGATCATGTGATGTATCTGACCCCAGGAATGTGTCAATAAAGTTTCCCCTTCCTGGGACAATGAATTCACGGTGTTCTTATTTCAATTTCCAGGAGTGTAATTTTAGCAGCTGAGCGTCTTCTTGTTTCCTTATCGCTGTAATTTGGGAACGTCATTTGTGAAATATTTTGTTACGAATAGGCTAGGCGATTGTTCCTCTTATCACTTTTTTCACTCAGCTGTTATTGTTTGAATTTATTTGAAATCGGTTTCGAAGAAGTTAAAATTTCGTCAAAATTCACTTGCGTACCGTTATCCATGCGATTTCGTACAGCAAGTACATTCTGTTAATATACCCCAGAGTCCTCCAATGTGGTACCTGTAGCATTGACAGCGTTTGTTGATGAAACTGTAGTTTCCTCGAACTCGCTTGCAACAGACTTGCAAATATCTTATGAGAAAATGAAGTTTTTGAAACATTAAGACAGTCCCCAAAATAACAAAAAATTAATATGGAACAACTGAGAAAGCTAACAAATTAAGTTATTTTGGACAAAGTAGTGATTATAGCGAAAATAGTTCGTAAGAATAAAAGTGCGTCATATCTCATGCAGAATGCATGTAATAAGAAATCACTTGACACTATAGTGAACAAGTACCTCACGCCGCAGAATGTCTAATTCTAAGCAAAAAGATGGTGATAGAAGCACTTGATATCACGGAATGAAAACTACGAAGCAAAATTTTGAGATCAATTAAAGAACAAACACAATACATAAACCGTCATAATACCGACTTTTATATATAAATTTTAAAAGAAATTAACCATGATTAGGAAAAGAGGAATAGCTGTGGACACATCGAAAGGATAAACCCCAATTTATTTCGGTAAATTGAAAATAGATATCACATGGTGCAAAGAAATTTAAATGGACCTAGAAGAACTCCATATTGTTCTGCAAGACACTAAGGAATGACTGACACAAGGGAAGAAACTGCAAGATTACAAACGTTTTCATGACAATTCCAAGAACCAACCTTGAGCCATTACGATAAAAGAAGTATGAGAGAAACAACGAGAAATTATTAGAGAAATGTTGAAGAAAAGAATGGGGAAACAGTTGAAATAAACTTTGTATGTAGTGGCACATTCGTAAAAGAAGGAGAAACACAGCTGGGAGGAATAAAAGTATTAGGAGAATAGCTTTTGTTCTCCAAACCAAGATAAGTGTGGTCTGATTAATTTATTGCAGGGAACAGGAGATATGTGATGCGGAGCTCGGGGGGAAGGTGGGGGGACGGGAACAGTTAGATTTTGACGCGTGGAAGGCGGTAATTAGCCAGGAAAGAATGGAAAGTGTGGCTAGATTTATGAGGGGGATTGCAGTTGCGAAACGTGATGACGGGTAATAGCTCACCCCACCTGCTACAATAATCCTACTCATAAATTTGGCAACAGCCTGTCGTCACCTACAACATATCCTCCTGAACGCCTAATTACCTGCAGGAGCCAAAACCGAAAAATTATGTTTTCCGGGGCCACCTATCCATTTTTTCATTTTCTAACATTCATGACAACTATCATTCCGAAGTTAGAAAATTTCCAAACCCAAACTTTTTCTCCTAAGAAATTGCTTTTGTTTCCAAGAGCTCTTTAAGTCCACTTAAATGTGATATGAAGATTTTATGATTAGAATAGTTTTTAATGTTATTTCCTTAATTTCATTACTTTTAAAATTTGGAAACATAGGCGTATAGGCGTAACATTAAACACATCAGAAACTAGACACGAACAGTAACACAAATGGAGATTTTAAGGTAACAGCCATCCCTACACAACTCTATGGAAATTAGCTGTGGTCATTTGATTACAACAAGAAAGTGTTATAAGATGCAGGTAGTGGAAATGAGATTTCTTAGGGATGTGAGAGGGTTTACCAGAACAGATTAAGAAACAGCGACGTAAAGAAATAATTGAACTTACACAGCATTAAAAACAAAATTGAAGACAACAGAAGAGAATTGCGACAGAAAGATCAGTGTCAAACTACTTTACAATGCCATAAAATATAATACAGAAGATCAAAGGAGTCCGGGAAAGGCCAAAGAAGAGTTAAGCACCCCACAGCCAAACGGCAGGTACCTCAAATGCAGAGGAAGTAGATTTTCATTCTATTATTTCATACATTTCTGAGTTGTACTATGTTTAATTCTCCTTCGATAAATTCTGAGTATGAAATGACCTATGCTGTGGCATGGATCTCTCACTCAGGTATACTGCTTATTAAAGTTGAAAGAAAAGTATTGGTTCGTTTGCGGATTCATTCCATTCATAGATACTGTGCTAACAAAGTTATCACCGCATTCTGTCATTTTTCTCTATGTACTTGCACCGTGAAGTTTTTTCACAGTTCTGCAACTTTCTTCAATACACTTGGTTGTTTTTTCGACATACATTTTGATTAATAGGAGAGAAAGACTACATCATAACCTTACACCTTTCTAGCTTAATACAAATCGTCCATGATCTTTTGTTCCCTACCGATTCTTGTACATATTGCATATATACTACAGCCAAGAAATAAAAAGCTTGAAGTTTACCGAATGAATTACAATTAAGAGAGAAAAAATTAAGACTCTGAGGTTTGCTGAAGACATCGTAATTCTGCCAGAGGCACCGAAGCGTTTGGAGCAGAAGTTTAAGAGAATGGACAGTATCTTGAAAGGGGGATATAGAATGAACATCAACAAAAGTAAAGCAAAGGACTGTTGACTAATTAAATCAGGCAATTTGGAGAGAAAAAGATTAGGAAATAAAACACTAAAATAGAAGGTCAATTTTGATATCTGGATAGTAAAATAACTGATAGTGACCATTATGGAGGATATAGAATGTAGACTGGCACTGACAAGAAAAGCGTTTCAGAAGACGGGAAATTTCATAATATCGAATATAAATTTAAGTCTTCGGAAGTATTTTGTGAAGATATTTGTGCGGAGTGTAATCTTCTACGGAAATGAAACGTGGACGATAGCCATTTCAGTATAGAAGAGACAGGAAGCTTTTGAAAAGTGGTGCTACAAAAGAATGCTGAAGATTAGATGATTATGTGGGCTAACTAATGAGGATGTACTGAAGAGAACTGGAGATAAGAGAATTACGGCATAGCTTGACTAAGAGAACGGATCAGTTGATAGGATACATTCTGGAAACATCAGTTTAGTCTTGGAAGGAAGAGTGATGAAGAGGGGGGACCAAAATTTTAGAAGGATACGAAGAGATGAATGCAGCAAACGGGTTCAAATGGATGTACGTTGAAGAACTTACTTGGGGAGGAAGAGCCTTGCACGGGATAGGGTTGCATGGAGGGCAGCATTAAACGATGTTTCGGACTGAAGACCATAACGACGACAACCACTGGTTAAGTACCTGTGTGTGTGTGTGTGTGTGTGTGTGTGTGTGGTTGTCGCTTACTCAGTTTTCATCTACCACTTGCCCAATTATTGCGTTTCAGCGATATTAGTGATAAAATTATTCCTCAGGGTATGAATTTTATTTCGATGTCATATTTTTCTATAAAAAATTTTGGTGTTCTTTAGCTAAAAACAGGAGAACTGATAGTGTAGCATCCGCTGTATGACGAATTTTTTATTCATAACTTTACATCAGTGGTTGAATGGACAAGCCTGAGTGCCTTTAATAATGAAATCTTTTGTATATTTCTTCAGTTAGAAGTGTTCAATGTTGAACCAGACGTCTATGGCCGATTATAGTTATTTTTTATTATTATTATTATGCAAACTACGAAGCTATTCCGAAAGTAAGGTCCGTTCGGTCGATGAATGGGAGCCACAGAGAAAATCAAAAATGTTTTATTTTCTACACTTCCAGATATATCTTTACATAGTCGCCGCTTTTAATTAGACATTTGTCATAGTATTGTGCCACATTTCCAATACTCTCGCCTCAGGACTCAGCCACCTGTGCTTTCCTTCACGTCTCTACACTGGTCTGCTGTTCATTGTCCGTGTCAAAATATTGTCTTCGTAGCGAACGGTTCATGTGAACAGAGATGAACATCAGAGGGAGCCAAGTCCGGGCTGTATAGTGTGTTATCAATCACCTCCCATCGTTGCAGCTGTATCCTCATTGCCCTTGCAGTATGCGACCAAAAACTGTGTTGAAGAAGAAATGCATGACAGGTAAGTTATGTGGGGTTGCATGAAATCAGGCGAAATCTCACAGCAGGTACCCATACTTGGCAGAGACACCATTGTTCTAGGCATCTTTACGTGTTCACTGTGAGCTCAGAACTGAAAAGAGCGACGTGACGCGATCGATAGATGTACTACAGACACTGCCCAACATATAAAGGGCGTTCAAAAAGTTTTGCACAGTCGTCTCTTTGTTTTTTTTTTTTTTTTTTTTTTTTTTTTTTGCAGGAGGAGAATGAAATTTTTTTTAACATACTTAGAACATTTAGCTATAAGTTGGTGTATAAAAGTATTTTCTTTCATTTACAGGTGAGCCATAGTGGACCGTGAACTAGATGTGAAGTTGCAACAATGATCAGTGATGGAGTTCCTCTTCAAGATCGGTGATGACTCTGCCACATTGTTTCACAGGAAGTTGTACCCTGTTTATGGGGAAGACACAGTGGATGGCAGAAGTATTCAGTGATGGTTGCAGAGGATTAAAGAAGGTGATATCTCTCTACTGGACAATTCACGATGCTGTAGACCATCGACGGCAGTGAGTGATGTGAATAAGGAGACCATTGATCAAATCATCCAAAATGACATATGTGTGATGTCACGACAACTTACTTAAATTACTCCTTTATCACTGGTACCGCCACTAGTGTACAGAAAAGTCTGTACAAGTTGGGTGCCTAGATTATTGACAAGAGAAATGAAAACGACGAAGAAGAATGTGTGCGAGGATCTCATGAAGACCTTGTAACCTCCCCACAAAATTATTACAAAAAAATATGAACCAAGTGTAACCTCGCCACGGAAATAAGAATTAAATGAATTTTTAAATATTGTAACCTCTGAACAAAACCGGCTACAATTTATTATCTGCGTGCAGAAATGCGTTCCCATTTAATATACCCACAAAATTCTTTTCTCATTTAATGTTAAGTTCGAAACAGAGAAATTCCTAAACACCAAAATAATAAAAAATTCAGTAACCTGGTAAATTTTATGATGACAGCAGCGCTGCACTACAGTCCTGTACTCTGAATAAAAAAGCAAATACTCTTACCTCAATAAAAAACTGCGAATATATCTGCTCTTACCTAAAAATTATTTTAGCACAGCTTCGTGCAATGCTGGCCTATGCTTTGTGATTCATGAAAGGAATAATTATCCATTGGATATATTCTTTAAATTGAAATGAATGCTTTTTTTAAAAAAAATACTTTATATTATAAAAATTATTATTGGGGCATTTTTTAAAAGAAATTGAATGGCAGTTAACATACATTACTAGATATGCGCAAGGCTGCTTCTTAACCTTGTACAATAATACTCATCCTCCAGAGTCCTGACCAGGGCAGACTGCACACAAGCGCAGACTCGCGCCGACAACTGCTGACTACCGCCGACTCACGCAGACTACTGCTGACTACTCAAGACTAGTGCCGACTAGCGACAAGCAACAACTAACTACATACTTCTCTCTGGTCAGAGACTCTCCTATGCCTTGCCTATTGCAGGCAGCGCATACATCGCATACCTCTTACATAACCCTCCACTGGGGGGCAAAAATTTGCCAGCGATGGTGAGTCAATTGGACTTGCCATGAGCAACAAATTTTTCTTAATTAACTAAGTTTACAATCACAGAATATATACATATAAGTGCAGAACATGAAATAAAATTTAGTGCACATGCACTGAGTATAGAACATATCAAGCAATGACAAAATGTATACGCAATGAGTACAAATCATATTAACAAATGGCATAAAGTGCACACGCACTGTAGTTCAGAACATATCAGCAAATCACAAAATGTATACGCAATGACTAAAAATCATATTAACAAATGACATATAGTGCACACGTACTGTAGTACATAACATATCAGGAAATCACAAAATGTATACGCAATGAGTACAAAATATATTAACAAATGACAAAAGTGCACACGCACTGTAGTTCAGAATATATCAGCAAATCACAAAATGTATACGCAATGAGTACAAATCATATTAACAAATGACAAAAGAGCACACGCACTGTAGTTTTTTTTTACTATTTTACAAGAACTAGGATAGGAAAGGGAAGGATTACCTCATGGTTGTAGCACATTAGGTTGCACGCATCTGCACTGAAAGTCCATATCTTACCTACAGAAGCACAACACCAAGTGAGACAATCTGAAGTTCTTTTCCCCGAAGTATTAATCAGTGTAGCCAAGACACTGAAATGTCGTATTAATATTCCATGTTATCATTTTGGTAGTACATTAGGTACACCAAACAGTGGGACTATAATAACATCTCCATCGTTCAAGGGGGTGGACAGCACGTCATGTCAACACCACATTCTTGTAAGGTACACCAACGTAGAATTAGTGCAAAAACCAAATATAGTGCTCCATGAGCATGAGGATAGACGGAACAAACGGATATTGTAGTAATTTCTGGTAATTAGGTCCGAAGGTGAAGGACATTAAGTCACATGCTAGTCTTCATTTAGAATTACTAGTCCATCAACTGATTTGATTAATTAGTGGCACTCATCGCCCAGTTACTGAACATTTCTGTACCATGTATGAAGTATTACAGAATAATGTTCATAAGTTATCTGTTTACAGAAAACATTGGCACTCATTGATCAGTTACAAACCATCAGAAGTCATCATTCAAAACAGGAGCTAATGAGTGTAGCATCAAGCTACTGGTATTCATGTATATAGCATGTAAGTGACATAATATAAATTTAAAATATAAGAAACAGTGGCATTAATAGGCCAGCAAGTATTGAATATTACAAAACATTTTTCATCATTCAAGTGACATATGACATATTTAAAAATAATTATTGGCACACATTGATCAGTTAAAAATCATCAGAAGTCATCAGTTAAACAGGAGCTAATGAGCATAGCATCAAGCTGCTGGTATTCATATATATAGCATGAAAGTGACATAATATAAATTTAAAATATAAGAAACAGTGGCATTAATTGGTCAGCAAGTATTGAATATTACAAAACATCTTTCATCATTCAAGTGACATATGACATACTTAAAAATAATTATTGGCACTCATTGACCAGTTACAAAACATCAGAAATCATCAGTTAAAACAGGAGTTAATGAGTGTAGCATCAAGCTACTGGTATTCATATATATAGCATGAAAGTGACATAATACAAAAATATAAGAAACAGTGGCATTTGTTGGCCAGCAAGTATTGAATATTACAAAACATTGCTCATCATTCAAGTAACATGTGACATATTTAAAAATAATTATTGGCACTCAATGGCCAGTTACAAATCATCAGAAGTCATCCTTCAAAACAGGAGTTAAAGAGTGTAGAGCATGCACGCATTATTACAAAATATCATTCACTATTACTCAGAACTCATCATTTAAGTGACATAAGACATATTTAAAAATGTAACCTCTGTAACTATTACTCAAAGTCTGTGATTAGAAAACATCATTCAGTATTACTCATAACTCTTTTAAATTGGTAGTATTATTTGAGACTGGTAAAACTTTTTTTGTGCTAGCAATGCATTGAGTTGGGATCGATAATTAATTGCTGGGGCATAACAATATTTGCATTTGACTTATTGCTGCAAATGAACATGTGTAACATCATTCGTCATGAGTCAGCTGTAGCAAGGTTATGAAACAAATAGAGTATATGTGATCACATTCATGAATGACACAGGTTTAATGACCAACTGCTTATAGCACATTAATTTCATGAATAATTTCTCCTGCAAAAAATACAAAATGGATTATTAAGCTGAAAGAAGAAATGCATATTATGCTGAAAAGTAGTGAACTTCGAATTAACAGGTAATGAAATGTGTATTAAATATATATGTTCTCTAGCTGTCCTTTCCAACACCTTCAGTCATCATACCATGCGACATAAGACATACTGTCAAAACGAACTGCAACAAATACCTAAATAACTACATAGCATTTCTTAACTAACAGTAAATATATAAACTTCATTATTATTTTCATCTGCAAAGAAAAACTTCATTATCATTACTATCACCACCTGCAAAGAAAAACTTCATTATCCATATCACTATAACTCCATTATTATCATCACCTATAAAGAAAAATTTCACTATCCATATCACTATATTCTTCATCATTATTCATCACCATTCATTATCATCTACAAAAAGACACTTCATCATACAACTATTTATAGTATAAAGTTCCTTATTTCTAGCATATTTCATCACTAAAACTAAGATGTGTAGTTCTGTCTGACAGACTGCATCAATCGCCTCGTATTCTGAAAGAAAAATTAGTTAAGACTGCTATCACACGATGTGTATAGTATATTCTTGTTAATGCTTGTTAATTCTGATCCATTTACTCTTTGTGACGAGGTATTGCATCTTCTTTCGTTCATTCCGAAGGTGAAATTCCTATAATTTATTTCTTTTACACGTTATTTCTTTCTGAAAATGATAAACAATGATTAATGTCTTGCATTTAGATCATATACCCATCAAATAAAAGCTGGTTTCTAGTGATATAACTAAGCATACAGCATAGCATCACAGAAAACGTAATATGTCAAAAACATAGACAGTGTGCAGGTGCAAAAATGTACACAGAATATCATAATGTAGCAGCAAAAAAAAAAAAAAATGTAAAATAGTCACGATGTTGAGATATCATAAGGCAAAATGTCAAATTCAACTGGTGTTCGTTATATCTTAAATATTTCATAGTGCATACAAACAAAATAGGAAAACAGTCATACATACATGAACATAAATATAATTGCATAAGTGGTCATAAAATGTGTAATTTTATCTGGAAAAATGTGCACGGTCTGATGTGTAACGACAAGATAAGCGACCTCCTAGCCTTACCTTGCCGGGCACTTGTCAAGAAAAAATACGATAATTATAAGTAAGTGTTGATGTGAATATAATTGCATAAGTGGTTATATAAAAAAATCAGGAAATGGCATTACAGTGTGATGAATCATAAAGTATGTTCATTCAATTAAGGGTTTTATGTTGGAGATATGGTGATTCCCTTTGGTTTTTCTGGTTCTCAGAGTTTCTACGTGTACTACATTGGGGTGAGGAATGCTGCGAATTCGATATGGACCTGCGTATAAAAGCTCAAATTTACTACATCTACTTTTTCCTCTATTAGATAAATAATGTGTGCGTACTAGTATTTTCTGTCCACTGTGAAAGTCACGGCGTGTACAAACCTGTTTTTGCTGTCCGGCGCTCTGCGGCACGTTTGATGTTGTTCAGCGCAATGTCAATTATTTCATAGTGTCGTAGTCGACGAGATGTAGGAAAGGTTACTAATTCTTTAATTTTGTTAGGTGGTTCAACATTTTTCAGTATAACAGTCGGAGATAGCATAGTAGATTCATTTGGTATGGAATTAGTTACATCTTGGAATGAGAGTATGTGTGTGTCCCAATCAATATGTTTTTTATGGCAGTATATTCTACATAGTTTACCAATTTCTTTCATTAGTCGTTCACAAGGGTTCGAAGAAGCATGGTACCTGGATATATAGATCGGAGAAATGTTTCTAGCTCGTAACATACGTGTCCATATAGCAGATCGAAACTGAGGTCCATTGTCGGAAATTACTTTCAATACACGCCCTACATGAAATAGAAAATGTTTTACAAATGCTTTCGAAACAGTCTTAGCAGTAGCTTTGCGTAACGGAGTGAAGGTAACAAATTTTGAAGTGAGTTCAACAGCGACAAAGATGTAGCAAAAACCTCTGTTAGTTCTGGGAATCGGACCAAAAATGTCTACAGCGGCCATGTGTCTCAATTTAACAGGTACAATGGGATGTAATGGAGGAATTTGTGAAGTCGTATCTGACTTAGCTTTCTGGCAGGTTTTACATGAAGCTAAAACTCGTCGAATACGTTTCTCCATGTTGGAAAAAAGCAGTTCTGTCTCAGTATAAGAAAACATTTTCTGGCTCCGTAATGTGCGTAACTTAAATGAGTATACCAGATTAATTTGTTAACAAGTTCGTCACGAATGCATAATAACCAATTGTTGCTGTCAGGGTGAGAGCGGCGAAACAGAGTATTATTGTGTACAGTGTAATGGTTTCTAATGGTAACATTATTCTTATCTTGCCAAAGGTGTTTAATTTCTTTCCACACGTTGTCTTTACTCTGCTCTTGAGCTATGTCTTGTAATGACGACGAAATGAAATTTTCAAATGCAGCTTTTTGAATGCACATGACTCTGAAATTCGCTTTGCAGAAGTTGGTTGCGACGTCTTGCTGATTGTTGCTGAGAGAACGGGATAGTGCGTCTGCTACAATATTTTGTGTACCGGGAATACTGAAAATTGTAAAATTAAATTCCTGTAAATAAAGTTTCCATCTGCTTAATCTGTCGTGTGTAAATTTAGCGGAAAGTAAAAACTGTATAGCTCTATGATCTGTGTAAACGGTCGTATGTCTTCCATAAAGAAAATGCCGAAATCTCGTAAATGCCCATACAACACATAATATTTCAGGTTCTGTAACTGAATAATTGCGTTCAGCAGTTGACAGAATGCGGCTCGCAAATGCGATGTTTTTAATTACTGTACAACCATCTTCTTCAATTTCCTCAAAAATGTGTACGCCTAAAGCGGTGTTAGAACTGTCGGTGGCAATGGAAAAATTTGTAGTAAGATCTGGGTGTGATAAAAGTGGTGCATTCGACAAAGCTTCTTCAGGTTCACAAATTCAGAATGAGCTTGCCTATCCCAGGACCAAATAGTGTTTTTACCTGTCAATTGACATAATCTAGGGGTGTCTAATGCACAGTAATGAATAAATTTACGAAAAAAGTTAATTAAACCCAAAAAGCTGCGTAGTTGTTTCTTTGTCGTAGGAACAGTAATGTCACGTAAAGCTCGAAGTTTCTCCGGGTCAGGCGCAATGCCTTCTGCTGAAATTACATGTCCAAGAAATTTTATAGAAGTTTTGCCAAAGTGCGATTTACTGAGATTAACTGTGAGTCCTTGTGCACGAAAAGTTCGTAACAGTTGTTCAAGAATCAGATTGTGTTCAGACCAGTTAGCTTCTGCAATGAGAATGTCGTCTACATTCGTTGTGATTCTGTCTTCTGTCGGAAGTATTGTATTCAAACCGCGAATAAATGCTGCTGAAGAAATAGTTAAACCGAACGGTAATTTACAAAATTGATAACAGTCACCAAAACAGAGAAAAGCCGTGTACTTTCTGCAGTCCGGATGGAGTTGAATTTGCCAAAATCCCGATTTCAAATCTAATGTGGAATAAATAGCAGTACCATGAAATTTCTGTAGAAGTTCTTCTAGTGTTTGTGGGAGATCTATTTCATTAATAATAATGTTGTTGATGTGACGCGAATCAAGTACGAGGCGAAGTGAACCAGCCTTTTTCTTAACAATATGGAGCGGGTTTATGTACGGACTAACTGCCGGTTCAATAATTCCTTGGTCAAGCATATCTTGCAATTCTTTCTTAACTTGTTCTCTGTGAATATACGGAATGGGATAATGTTTGGCTTTAAATGTGTCATGCTGTTTAACTTGAAATTCATACGTAAAACCGGACATAGTACCAGGAACGTTGTCAAAAACTGGAGCTTGCTGTAAAAGAATTTTGCGTAGTTGCGTGCGTTCGTCGTCTGTATTTGCACTGCTCTGTTTAACTTTATCAGAAATCATCTGTATAACGTCATAGTCGGCTTCGTCTGGAGTATTATAGTTGTGTACGTACGTATCTGTGAACAATGTGGAATTACAGTCAATGTTACGTAATGCGGAAATTACCTCTGTACGATTAATTGTTTGTTCTTCTGCAGATAAAGAGTGCTGAAATTCTAAAACCAGTTGTACATTTTCATCCTTTAACATTAAATAGGAGTTTTGAAAGTCAATAATTGCGTCGTGTTGCACCAGAAAATTCGTACATAAAATAACGTCTGTTGTCAATAAGGGAACAATCCAAAAATTTGAGTGAAATGTATGACCTGCAATACAAAATGATAAATGTGTATGTAATTTTACATCTACTAGATACTGCCCCTTTTACTTTAGTTTTGCCTAATAGTAACGTAGGATAAATATTCTCTTTGTTACATTCGTTGAAAGTTTCTTCATTTATAACTGACATAGGTGATCCAGAATCGATTACTGCTGAAAATGTGGATGATCCAATCTTCACTTCAATGACAGGGTGGGAAATGGTTTTTTGAATAACTGGTTTTTCATGCAAAAGAGTGTCTCGGGTGTCGTCGAAAGTAATAACATTTTCGTGAACAAGATTCTGCGTGTCAAAAGTATTACTTGCGTTACTGGAAGATGCAACCTGTACTGTATCTAGTCAAATTCTATCTGACGTGCTATTATTTGCTGGAGGATGCTGTGGCATTTCGACTATTTGAACTGTTCTGTTATTTTTTCCTGCGTATTACGTTCGGGATGATATCTACTGTCTGGTTCATTCATGATAATATGTTGTTGCGGATGGTTTTGCTGCTGGTAAGACCGACTGTTATTAAACGCACGCTGAAAAATGTGCTCATTACTTTTACGTCTGTCATGATAGTCATTTCTATACGGTGCATTGCGATAGGAATTGAAATGGTGTGTTTTCTGTACGTACTGATTCCCTTGTTGCTGTGCGTTACTATTTGTTGGAGCTGACGCTATACGTGTAGGCAGCGAAATATTAAAGCTTGGTTGACCTTGTACATTACATTGTTGGTTAGGTATGCTAACCGGTTGGTTTTGTTGCTGCTGTTGTGAAAAACCTCTATTGTTACCAAAATGTGGTTCCTATTGCTGACAATTTTGACGATACTGACGATTAAAATTTTGTCTGTTATTAAAATTCTGGTGGTTGTCGTTCCTGAAGCGTCTATTCGCTTTGCTATTGAAATTGCGTGGCTGATCGTAATTACTGTATGTATGTTGACCTTGGTTATTATATGAAAAATTTTTGTTTATAAAGGAATAATCCGATTGCTGCGCTTCCAAAAGCTGTAACAGATCTCTGAATGCCGAAATATTTTCTTTCTGTTGACCCGTTAAAAGTGACACTCTTAATCATCGTGGTAATTTAGAAATGCATAATTGAATAAGTGCAGGTTCACTGTATGGTTCACTTCAGTACTGTTTTTGTTGGACCATGTGTTCAAAAAATTGCGTGACAGTGGAAACATTTGAGTTCTCATAATTCGGTAAACTAATTAATTGATCCTTGATTCCGCACTGTGTCGTCTTCGACCAATACGCTGACAGAAAAGCATTCTGAAATTCTTCCACTGAGTAGCATTGTCTCGCGATCGGTCTCATACGAGTTGCCGGTTCGCCTTCCAAAAAACTGCAAATAAATTCAAGTTTGTGCGTTACAGGCCAAGTCGGTGGAAAAGCAAAGCTAAATTGTTGTATCCAATCCAAGGGGTGAATCTGTGTTCTATCATTTTTAAATACTTTAAATTTTCTCACGGATAGAAAAAGCTTGTAATCAAAAATTATCGTCTCTGTATGTCTGAACAGGTTCAGGATTGTATGAGAATCTATTTGTCTGTGACTGTTCAGAATCTAACTCACGTACTCTCTGTAAATTACCTAAATTATAGTGGCTATGTGAGTGTGACAAATGTTCGGAATGTGCCATATGCTGTGACGTGTTATTGACTGAAACATTTTTCATCTCTGTCACCTCTTGCTGTAAAGTCGACAATTTTCTACATAATGTATTATTGGACGAATCTATCTCACTGATCGTCTGCTGTAAATTTTGGAATTCAGGTGTTTGATTAAACAAAATCGGTGAAGTATCGTCTGATTTGCTGTCATTATTACTTTCAATAACATCAATACGACTGGCCAATTCATCATATTTTTCGGTCAGTATTTTTACCTGATCATCGTTTTTAGTGTCAGAAGCATTAATTTGTTTTTGTATTTTACGTGTGGTTTCGTTCAATTTTTTAATGTCTGCTTTGATGACATCAGAATCCTGTATTAGTTATAATTGTTCAAGTCTGTCGGTCACTGTCTGAAAGTCTACTGTGTGTGTATCTGTTTTTGATTTAAGATCGGAAATTTCATCACGCAATTCGGTGTTCAACTGTTTGATAGTATTAATTTCGTCTGATACTGTAGCAATATTGGTGTCTACGTATGTTTTTGCTTTCGTGAACAATTTTCGTTTATCTTCCTGTCTCTGTGCAGTAATTGTTTCCATGACTTGTCGTTTTGCTTTATTTTGTTCCTGTATGAATTTACGGTAACGTGTTTCAATGTTTTGTAGGTGGTGATTAAAACGTTCGTGAATTTGACTGTTCTGTTAGTCAAATTTTGCGTCTACTTTTGCATCCAGTGTGCGTGAAAGTTCTGCTGACATTAATTTAAACTCGTCGCGTAACTGTGTTGCGTTTTCAGAGCATTGTTTACCGACTGCACTAATTTCGTCTCTAAGTGATTCTGTTGCAGCTGTTTGCGTATTCCTTAATTCTTGAGCAACAGATCTAATTTCTTCACTACTTTTCCTAGCACAAGCCTTAATTTCCTCACGTAATTGTTCTTTAGTATCATGACATTGCGCGGCAACGGCTGTAATCTGTTCACTAAGCTGTTTGGAATTGTTATCTAGTTTTTCATTAAGTTGTTGTTTGAGATTTTCATTATTTTCATTAAGTTGTTGTTTCGAGTTTTCACTAAGTTGTTTGAAATTTTCGCTAAATTGGTTAAAATTGTTGTCTTGTTCTTTCTTCGACTGTTTGGAATTGTTGTCTTGTTCTTTCTTAAACTGTAGCAATACTGCCATAATTTGATCCAAGCCAATATTACCTACTATATTCTCTGTGCTGTTTGATGGTGTATCTGCAATTGCCACGTTTTGTGTAACCATTTGGTCATTCTGTGACTTTTGAAAATGTTTGCTAATCGAATGTGCACTGTTGGTCACTACACTGGAATTAAATAAATCTGTCATACTTTGAGTACAATGTTCATTTTCGTTAGAAAAATTTATCTGTTCACTATGCAAATTTTGCAAATCGAGAGTGTCGAAGTGGGCAGCGTTCATTGTAACAGAATGTCCCGCGTCATCAATTGTCGTTAAATTACTAGAGGACACAATTGAATTTGTTTGCTCATCATTAGCATTAAAATCTTTACTAGTGATCAGTATGCACTGATTGTCTGTAAATGGAGGACTATAATTAAGACACTGAGTGTCACAAGTATTGTCGGTCAAACTATTCAAGTCGGCTATCTCACTCATTACACATCGCGATGTAGTGTTAACAGTTTTTCGTGGCATTTTTCACAAATCAAAATTAAGCACAAATGAAACAAGTACAATGAAAATGCAACAAACACAATTACAACAAAGAGCAACAAATTGCTGATGTTCTGTGAAAGAAAGAGTGACAAATTAGTAAATGTGTTCCACCAGATGCAAACTACGTTTAAGTAAATAAGAGCAGATATATGACTACTTCTCAGAAGATTCACAAAGAAATACGATCCTGGCAGGGTCGCCAAGTGTAACCTCCTCACAAAATTATTACAAAAATATATGAACCAAGTGTAACCTCGCCACAGAAATAAGAATTAAATGAATTTTTAAATATTGTAACCTCTGAACAAAACCGGCTCCGATTTATTATCTCTGTGCGGAAATGCATTCCCATTTAATATACCCACAAAATTCTTTTCTCATTTAATGTTAAGTTCGAAACTGAAAAATTCCTAAACACCAAAATAATAAAAAATCCAGTAACCTGGTATATTTTATGACGACAGCAGCGCTGCACTACGGCCCTGTACTCTGAATAAAAAAGCAAAAATTCTTACCTCAATAAAAAACTGCGAATATATCTTACCTAAAAATTATTTTGGCACAGCTTCGTGCAATGCTGGCCTATGCTTTGTGATTCATGAAAGGAATAATTATCCATTGGATATATTCTTTAAATTGAAATGAATGCTTTTTTTAAAAAAAAATTACTTTATATTATAAAAATTATTATTGAGGCATTTTTTAAAAGAAATTGAATGACAGTTAACATACATTACTAGATATGCGCAAGGCTGCTTCTTTACCTTCTACAATAATACTCATCCTCCAGAGTCCCGACCAGGGCAGACTGCACACTAGCGCAGACACGCGCCGACAACTGCTGACTACCGCCGACTACTCAAGACTAGTGCCGACTAGCGACAAGCAACAACTAACTACATACTGCTCTCTGGTCAGAGACTCTCCTATGCCTTGCCTATTGCAGGCAGCGCATACATCACATACCTCTTACAACCTTTACTGAAGAGTGGAAACAGTGTTTTCACAGCGTCATTACCCACGATGAAACATGGTGTTTTTTGTCCGAACCTGAGAGCAAAACCCAATCTATGGAGTGGCGTCATCTGAGTTCCCCTCGGAAGAGAAAACCAAGACTTTTACGAACAGCAGGACGAAAGGTGAAGGTCCCCTTCTTCTGGGATCAGTGTGGTGTCATTTTCATTGACTATTTGGAACCTGGCTCCACAATTAACCGGGTCCGTTACTGTTTGTCAATGGACAAGCTGCGACGTGCCATCAAGACCCACAGACCAAACTTCAGGGTCAGCTCATCAGACTACACCATGCCAATGCCAAACCCCATACAGCCCTTACGATGTAGGAGAAAGCAGGAAAATGGGAATGAAAATTGTTCCTCATCCTCCCTACAGTTCGGACTTATCTCCGTCTGATTTTTACCTCTTTGGTCGTCTGAAGGCTCACCTGCGCGGTAAAACATTTGATAGTGAGAAAGACCATATTTCCTGCGTGTACCGATGGTGTAAAAGTTATCCCCAGAATTTTACCTAAGTGCATTTATATCGTGGAAAGCACGTTGGGCCAGATGCGTCACAGCTGTTGGAGGCTACATTGAGTAGGCTCAATGTGAAGCTAAATGTGCCAAGTATGCTCACAAAAAATTTCATTCTCCTCCTGTAAAAAATAAAAAAAATAGATACGACTGTGCAAAACTTTTTGAACGCCCTTTGTACATGTGCAAAGCTTCATCTGATTTTCACTGTCATTCCCATTTCTGGAACTGTCGGACCTTACTTTCCAATCAGCCTGCATATTTGTTTGTAATTAACAACTAACACTAATACATTTTCCTGTGACCAAGCATGGTGTTTTCCCAACCTGTATCAAGACTCATATGAGTAAAGATTTGATCTCTAACAGAACCATTTTATGTAGCAAGAACAGTAGAAGGTAGAATGCTTCTTTGTAATTTTTGTAACTTTTTCTTTTCTTACTGGCAGTATCATGTTTCCTACCCTCGTTAATTTACTACCTTCTTATTTAAATTTAAAATCGCAAAAATTAACTCCCTAAGAAGCGTGTCGGGATGAAAATGGCAGCTTCTTTTTTACGAACTATTCCCGCTGTTGTGCCTGTTTTTACTCACAGTAAACCATCTGTCAAAGGCTGTTGAAAAGCGTTGTGCCTGAATTATCTGAAGCAGCGTGCTTGTCGAAATCTTGTCTGTAGATTCACTCCAGACGGTGATCCGAAAGCATTGGTTCTGCATAGCTGCGTTGTTTGCAAGATGCACTCTAACCACAGAATACTTCCCCACACAAACTGCAAGAGGCGACATTTGGGGAAAGTACAGTTGTGTGTGAGTTTTGTGTGTGTGTGTGTTTGTATGTCTGTGTGTGTGTGTGTGTGTGTGTGTGTGTGTGTGTGTCGTTCAGTATAGCCGTATTTGATCGAGGCTTTCTCTTTGATGCGAGTTGTGGAAGGCGTTTCGCATCGGGATGGGGCATTGGGCTAATAGAGCGGAAAGGTGATTGCTTTGGGATAGCGCCGAAAGTCGAAGCGACCGACTAAATTCCGCTAATGGAATGGACCTGCACCACACTGGATTTTCTTACCTCTCTGAAAAAGATACGAACGGAGTGCAGGTATCCGTGTCGTTAGGAAGAGAATGCGTACCTTCGGGGGAACTGTCGTCCTTTTACCCGGCGTCTCAAACAGGACTGAAAAGTAACACCAGGAAGAAAACATAATGACGGAATTTTATTTATTTCGCATCCTCAGAAATTTGTACAAAAAGGGGCTAGGTTTCTTACATAGCTGATTCAGTGAATTTGAGAACATGTACATCAGAACAAAATTTGACTGGATATTCACTAAACGTATTCCATGTCAAACTGTTCATAGTTTGAACTCGGTATTTATGAAGGTATATTTTTTGATACCTAAAAGGTAAGCATACTTGATTAACTTTGACGCAGGAGCGTGTACAGTTCAAAGCGCGTTAAAATCTTGTAAGAGACTCGCCTTCAAAATGAATGAAACGTTATGAGCCCAAATATCGGTACAAGAGTTAATAATATATGGGCTGAACTCCAGAAAACTGACATAGTATATCCAATTTCCTTAAATATAACACATCAGAAGAGTCTGGAAGTAATAATAATGTTAGTTTGACCCTGAAAATGAAAATTCCGAAAACGTGAGGAAATGCTATTAGTTATTAGCGAAAATAATCTGCAGAAATATTACTAATTGGTCTATGAGACAGTTTAACATTTTCGTTACAACTATTTCATACCGCTGCACTAAGTGACCTTATTCACTAAATGTCCTTATAACTACCCACATCTGTTTTAGCGTGTATCACTTACTACGAAATCTGCTGTATCGGGTGCTCCACATGACCCAATACAGCCTGTTTCGTTGCAACCTTAAGAGAGGCAACCCGACTTACGTCATTCTTACCTGGGGCTGGTAAGGTAAGTTCACTTGCCTCTCTTACAGTGAATAATATACTTTGGGGGTCCATTTTATTTTTCCTGCATCTTAGAAAATTTCATTGCAGTTAGTGGACAGAGGTGGCTGGGTGGAGAAGACTTCTCTGCAAATTTCTTCCTCCAATATCGAGTCTACAGAATCCGTGTATCTCCCAAGCCGCCCTGTAGGCGACTGCAAAGTGTCTTGAGAAGTTAACAAGCAGGCGGGCTGGAAGGACTTAGGTGCAGTCCGGGGGAAACTGAAACTTTTCCGCCATACTGTGCGAGAGAGGCCTTTGTCGTAATTGGCACGATCTGTCAGTGCCCCCCCCCTCCCTCCCCCCTTTCCTCTAGTCACCGTTTCCTCCCACTCATGCCAGCCAGACCCTCATTTCGTCTTCTTGTCTTCAGCAAAGCCACCGGCGACGAAATGAAAACGCAGTTACAAGGACCGAGTAGGTGCCACCCCACCCCCTTCTCAACCCCCGCCCCCCTCCCCCCCGGTCTGCCGGCCGAATGTAACTGCGAGGTTGGCAATACGAAAGCCCACGCAGTAGGCACCAGTGAGTTCGTTCTGAGATCCAGGGGCCGCTTGGCTGGCACGGCCGAACGCATTTAATGAAATTTTCTCCGCCCGTCAGCGGCAATCACACCCACGAGTTGTAGCGTCTTTCTCCGAAGTTCTGGCTTCGCAGGTTGTCCCGGTGCACGTTCTCATAGCCTTAGACAAGCTGACGCCAACTTTGTAACTTTACCTACCTGCTTTTTGTGCCTCCTGGATATTATTCTTCAAGTTTCCTCCTGTGATTATCGGGCAAGGTGGACGGTTATTAAATAATTAAACAACATTGAAGAATTTAATTTTGGTTTCCTTCATATTTATTTGCACCAAGCTCCGTGTCGTTCATCAGCTTTCTGGTGTGTATAAACGTCAGTATCTTATCACAAATAAATAAGGTGCACCAACGAGGAAAACTTTCTCAATGTTGACAAGCGGCAATGTTCAAGTAAATTTCAGTGCAACTCCACGACGGACAAACAGGTATTAGCCTATGATATTATGATCTACAATAGACTAACACTGAAAACTTCATGATGTTTATCAAAATCTATTCGAGTGATGACACAGTAACTGCACCGATTGAATGCTAATCCACAAATAATTCATGCCTTCTGTGCAAGGCCTCTAACAGTGGTGTATAACATGTTGTTGTGGTCTTCAGTCCACAGACTGGTTTGATGCAGCTCTCCATGCTACTCTATCCTGTGCATGTTTCTTCTTCTCCTAGTAACTATTGCAACCTACATCCTTCTGAATCTAGAGTATTCATCTCTTGGTCTCCTTCTACGACTTTTACCCTCCACGCTGCCCTCCAATACTAAATTGGTGATCCCTTGATGCCTCAGAACACGCCCTACCAACCGATCCCTTCTTCTAGTCAAGTTGTGTCACAAATTTCTCTTCTCTCCAATTCTAATCAATACCTCTTCATCAGTTATGTGATCTACCCATCTAAGCTCCAGCATTCTTCTGTAGCACCATATTTCGGAAGCTTCTGTTCTCTTCTTGTCTAAACCATTTACCGTCCACGTTTCACTTCCATACATGGCTACACTCCATACACATACTATCAAAAGTGACTTCCTGACACTTAAATCTATACTCGATGTTAACAAATTTCTCTTCTTCAGAAACGCTTTCCTTGCCATTGCCAGTCTACATTTTATATCCTCTGTGCTTCGACCATCATCAGTTACTTTGCTCCCCAAATAGCAAAACTCATTTACTACTTTAAGCTTCTCATTTCCTAATCTAATTCTCGTAGCATCGCATGATTTAATTCGACTACATTCCATTATCCTCGTTTTGCTTTTGTTGATGTCCATCTTATATCCTCCTTTCAAGACACTGTCCATTCCGTTCAGCTGCTCTTCCAGGTCCTTTGCTGTCTCTGACAGAATTACAATGTCATCGGCAAACCTCAAAGTTTCTATTTCTCTTCACGGATTTTAATTCCAACTCCGAATTTTTCTTTTGTTTCCTTCCTAACATATAAATTACAAAATGGTAAAATATATGACTGCTTTAGACAGCAACACAGAAGAAGTATATGCCTCTTTTGAGTCATCAGTTCAAAAATAGTTCAAATGGCTCTGAGCACTATGAGACTTAACTTGTGACGTCATCAGTCCCCTAGAACTTAGAACTACTTAAACCTAACTAACCTAAGGACATCACACACATCCATGCCCGAGGCAGGATTCGAACCTGCGACCGTAGCGGTCGTGCGGTTCCAGACTGTAGTGCCTAGAACCGCTTGGCCGCTCCGGCCGGCGAGTCATCAGTTTTTTGTTTCATATGGCCCGGTGCAAATTCCTTTCCTGAGCGAAACTCTTTATCTCCGAATAACACGTACAACCAACGTCTTCAGTTACTTGCTGGCCGTATCCTAATCTCTGCCTGACTCTACTGTTTTCATCCTCTACAGCTCCCTCTAGTACCATGGAAGTTATTCCCTGATGTCGTAACAGATGTCCTACCATCCTATCCCTTCTTGATGTCATTGTTTTCCATATATTCCTTTCCTCGCTCATTCCGAGAAGAATTACTTCATTCCTTACCTTGTCAGTCCACCCAATTTTGAACATTTTTCTGTAGCACTTCTCTTGGACAGAACTCACATTTTCGCCAGTCGTAGTCTGCCTTTAATGTACTCCTTCCTCCGTCCTACATTTGTCTTGCTGAATTGATAGTAGAGTTCCTTAACTTCATCTGTATCGTGATAATCAATTCTGAAGTTTCTCGCTGTTCTCATTTTTGCTACTTCTCGTTAGTTTCGTCTTTCTTCTATTTATTCTCAGTCTGAATTCTGCACTCATTAGACTATTCATTCCATTCAAAAGGCACTGTATTTCTTCTTCACTTTCAATGAAGATAGCAACGTCGTCTGCGAATCGTAACATTGATTTCTTTTTCAGCTTGAATTTTAATCCCACTCTTGAAACTTCATTTTATTTTCCTCACTGCTTCAACGACGTATAAGATGATTAGCAAGGGAGAAAGACTACATCCCTGTCTTATACCCTTTTTAATTTGTGCACTTCGTTCTTGATCTTCACCTCTTATTGTCCCGCTTGGTTCTTGTCCATATTGTATATAACCCGTCCTTCCCTATAGTTTACCCCTATTTTTCTCACATTTGCGAACGTCTTCCACTATTTGACACTGCCGAACAAATTTTTGAGATGAAAGGTCCTGGCGTCTTGATTTTTTTTTTTTTTTTTTTTTTTTGTTTCGTCTTGCTTCCATCATCAATCATAACGTCAGAAAGCGAAACTGATCGTCATCCAACAGGTCTTCAAAATCCTCTTTCATTCTTCTGTATATTATTCTTGTCAGCAACTTGAATACTTAAGCTGTTAAGCAGACTCTCGCATTTGTCGGCTCTCGCAGTCTTTAGAATTGTGTGGATGATATTTTTCCCAAAGTCTGATGGATTATCGTCAAGCTCAAATATTCGGGGCTATCCGTTGTTGCAGTATCTGTAGACTCAGAGAACTTCAAGAGTATCTCTTCAGCCTTCAGTACTTCTGTATCCCACTTCTTAGCAAATTGATTCTGCCTGATTTTTCTCTTCAACTTCAGGCCACTCTTCATCGTTAGCAAATCTGAATCTGCCCCTGCGAACGCCTTACAATCCAATATCTTATTTCAGAATCTCTACCTCACCAAGCTCTAATCTAACTGAAAAAGTCCCCTATTTCCCAGACTATTCCTCCTCTTTTGATTCTTGAACAGTGTATTCGCTATTAACGTCTGAAGTTTATTGAAGAACACTGTTGGCTTTCTCTTCTTATTCCTGCTGTGTTGCTCTTGTCGTGATCTTCAGTCCTGAGACTGGTCTGATGCAGCTCTCCATGCTACTATATCCTGTGCAAGCTTCTTCATCTCCCAGTACCTTCTGCAACCTACATCCTTCTGAATCTGCTTAGTGTATTCATCTCTTGGTCTCCCTCTACGATTTTTACCCTCCACGCTGCCCTCCAATACTAAATTTGTGATCGCTTGATGTCTCAGAACATGTCCTACCAACCGACCCCTTCTTCTAGTCAAGTTGTGCCATTAACTCCTCTTCTCCCCAACCCTGTTCAATACCTCCTCATTAGTTATATGATCTACCCATCTAATCTTCAGCATTCTTCTGTAGCACCACATTTATAAAGCTTCTATTCTCTTCTTTTCCAAACTATTCATCGTCCACGTTTCACTTCCATACATGGCCACACTCCATACACATACTTTCAGAAACGACTCCCTGACACTTAAATCTATACTCGATGTTAACAAATTTCTCTTCTTCAGAAACGCTTTCGTTGCCATTGCCAGTCTACATTTTATATCCTCTCTACTTCGACCATCATCAGTTATTTTGCTCCCATATAGCAAAACACCATTACTACTTTAGGAGTCTCATTCCCTAATATAATTCCCTCAGCATCACCCGACTTAATTCGACTACATTCCGTTATCCTCGTTTTGCATTTGTTGATGTTCATCTTATATCCTCCATTCAAGACACTATCCATCCCGTTCAACTACTCTTCCACGTCCTTTGCTGTCTCTGACAGAATCACAATGTCATCGGTGAACCTTAAAGTTTTTATTCCTTCTCTATGGATTTTAATACCTACTCCGACTTTTTCTTTTGTTTCCGTTACTGCTTGCTCAATATCCAGATTGAATAACATCGGGGAGAGGCTACAACAATGTCTCAATCGATTCCCAACCACCGCTTCCCTTTCATGTCCCTCGACTCTTATAACTGCCATTTGGTTTCTGTACAAATTGTAAATAGCCTTTCGCTCCCCGTATTTTACCCCTGCCACCTTCAGAATTTGACAGACAGTATTCCAGTCAACATTGTCAAAAGCTTTCTCCAAGTCTACAAATGCTAGAAATGTAGGTTTGCCTTTTCTTAATCAAGCTTCTAAGATAAGTCGTAGGGTCAGTATTGCCTCACGTGTTCCAATATTTCTACGGAATCCTAACTGATCTTCTCCGAGGTCGGCTTCTACCAGTTTTTCCATTCGTCTGTACAGAATTCGCGTTAGTATTTTGCATCCTTGACTTATTAAACTGTTAGTTCGATAATTTTCACATTTGTCAACGCCTGCTTGCTTTCGGATTGGAATTATTATATTCTTTTTGAAGACTGAGGGTATTTCGCCTGTCTCATACATCTTGCTCACCAGATGGTAGAGTTTTGTCAGGACTGGCTCTCCCAAGGCCGTCAGTAGTTCTAATGGAATGTTGTCTACTCCAGGGGCCTTGTTTCGACTCAGGTCTTTCAGTACTCTGTCAAACTCTTCACGCAGTATCGTATCTCCCATTTCATCTTCATCTACATCATCTTCCATTTCCATAATATTGTCCTCAAGTACATCGCCCTTGTATAGACCCTCTATATACTCCTTCCACCTTTCTGCTTTCCCTTCTTTGCTTAGAACTGGGTTTCCATCTGAGCTCTTGATATTCATACAAGTGGCTCTCTTTTCTCCAAAGGTCTCTTTAATTTTCCTGTAGGCAGTATCTATCTTACCCCTAGTGAGATAAGCCTCTACATCATTACATTTGTCCTCTAGCCACCCTGCTTAGCCATTTTGCACTTCCTGTCAATATCATTTTTGAGACGTTTTTATTCCTTTTTGCCTGCTTCATTTACTGCGTTTTTACGTTTTCACCTTTCATCAATTAAATTCAATATTTCTTCTGTTACCCAAGGATTTCTACTAGCCCTTGTCTTTTTACCTACTTGATCTTCGGCCACCTTGACTACTTCATCCCTCAGAGCTACCCTTTCTTCTTCTACTGTATTTCTTTCCCCCATTCCTGTCAATTGTTCCCTTATGCTCTCCCTGAAACTCTCTACAACCTCTGGTTCTTTCAGTTTATCCAGGTCCCATCTCCTTAAATTCCCACCTTTTTGCAGTTTCTTCAGTTTTAATCTACAGTTCATAACCTGTAGATTGTGGTCAGAGTCCACATCTGCCCCTGGATATGTCTTACAATTTAAAACCTGGTTCCTAAATCTCTGTCTTACTATTATATAATCTATCTGAAATCTGTCAGTATCTCCTTCCATGTATACAACCTCCTTTTATGATTCTTGAGCCAAGTGTTAGCTATGATTAAGTTGTGCTCTGTGCAAAATTCTACCAGGCGGATTCCTCCTTCATTTCTTACCCCCAATCCATATTCAACTGCTACGTTTCCTTCTCTTCCTTTTCCTACTATCGAATTCCAGTCACCCATGACTATTAAATTTTCATCTCCCTTCACTGTCTGAATAATTTCTTTTATGTCATCTTACATTTCTTCAATTTCTTCGTCATCTGCAGAGCTAGTTGGCATATAGACTTGTACTACTGTCGTAGGCATGGGCTTCGTGTCTGTCTTGGCCACAATAATGCGTTCACTATGTTGTTTGTAGTAGCTTTCCCGAACTCCTATTTTTTATTCATTATTAAACCTACTCCTGCATTACCCCTATTTGATTTTGTATTTATAACCCTGTATTCACCTGACCAAATGTCTTGTTCCTCATGCCACCGAACGTCGCTAATTCCCTCTATATCTAACTTTAACCTATCCATTTCACTTTTTAAATTTTCTAATCTACCTGCTCGATTAAGGGATCTACCACTACTTCCTACTACCAAGACCAAATTCTCCCGTAGTCCTTTCGTGTACTTCTTCCACTACAACGGCATTCCAGTCCCCCATGACTATTAGATTGCCTTCTCCCTTTATGGACTGAAGTACCCGTTCAACATATTAACATAAAACAGAAACCCAAGTAAATTTGTTCGCCCAATGGTAAATAATTAGAAAGTGATACAGTAATACTGTAGAGACAACTCTGTTAGACGATATTTCTAACGTCCACAAGTATTCAGACCGTTTGCCAAAAACGTTGCAGAAAGTGATATTTTCCAGTCGGGATAATCAATGAAACGACAAGTTATTTTAGTAAAAGTATACATTTTTTGAAAGGGATAAGTCATGGCTACTAAACTATAACACTGAATTTAGGAAAGAACTGCATTTCAAAAGTGGAACATTCTGGAACATACAAAATTTAAATACAAATAACTTTTGATATATTAAGTTTTTAGAAAAAGTGATGTGCTTGCTTGAAAGAGGATAATGAGAACTTTCAAATAAAATGCAGCAATTTTAAAACAATTTATAGTGACGTTGAATGTTGACGTACACAGAATATACATATATCGTAAATTAAGAATATTTATTTACATACAGTGTTTCAGTATGAAGGCCGAAACGCGCGCCGGCCTTGTTGACCGAGCGGTTCTAGGCGCCTCAGTCCGGAACCGCGTGACTGCGATGGTCGCAGGTTCGAATCCTGCCTCGGGCATGGATGTGTGTGATGTCCTTAGGTTAGTTAGGTTTAAGTATTTCTAAGTCTAGGGGACTGATGACCTCAGATGTTAAGTCCCATAGTGCTCAGAGCCATTTGAACCATTTCAGTATGAAGCAAATTCACTGTCGTCATCATCGGTCGAGAAATTATACTCTGCATAATTTATACTGAAACATTCAATTAATAAGAGTTTACTCATTCTATGTCATTATGAAAGAGAATCTAAGCGTTTGAGATGTGGTGCTTTAGAGCGATGTTGAAAACTAGGCGAACTGATAAATTAATGTATGAAGACGTTCTCGGTGGCATCGACGTCGAAGGAACATATGGAATACATCAACGAGAAATAAAGAACTTATCTGTTGGACATATGTTCAGATATCAGGGAATTTCTTACATGGTACTAGCAGGAGAGATCAAACTCAAAGACTGCAATGGACGGCAGAGATTGAGGACGTAAGTAGGGTATAACTGCTATTCTGGTATGGAGTTGCCACAAGACGAGATGGCGTGGGGTGTGGCATCGAACCTGGCAGATGTCTGATGACAACAAATAATAAAAGAACGCGTCTACGGCATATGCACTACTAGTGGAAAGACATAAGAAAAAGACAAAAAAATGTAGGAGTCAGTTATAAGAAAATAAGTAGGATGATTCCACATTACTCTGTTACAGCTTAAGAGCCTACATAGCCAGTAAAGACTGTTGAGGATGTTGTCAGACATACACGACATAAAAAATTAAAAAGTTCCATAAATCCATGTAGGAACATTTTGTTGGATAACTCACCAAGCTGATCTAAAATTTTCCGAGTAAAACTTATTCGTTGTATGAACGTCCTGTGGAGATCTGTTGATGTAATTGGCGATACTAGATATTTCTTCCCAAT
Organism: Schistocerca serialis cubense; assembly: GCF_023864345.2. Classification (NCBI taxonomy): domain Eukaryota; kingdom Metazoa; phylum Arthropoda; class Insecta; order Orthoptera; family Acrididae; genus Schistocerca; species Schistocerca serialis. Next base: position 213,650,770 of record NC_064647.1, on the reverse strand, counting down.
ATACTGATCACTTTGCGAATTCCGTACTAAATAACATGGGAACTAAATCGACAGTGTTCCGGACTGAAGTGCCTAGAACCGCTCTGTTACCGCGGCCGGCAAAAAATTTAAAGAAAAGCATTGTATACATCAGTGCAAAACATAGCCATCCACGCTATACAACACGCACATACGCGCACACACACACACACACACACACACACACACACACACACACACACACACACACACACACACACACACAAATACACACACGCGCACACACACTTCCCAAAAAATGTATACACTTCTTAAATGAGTGTGAAACTAATATTTATCAAGACACGGAAAAAAATTCAATAGAATGTGAATAACTGAATAAACCAGCCATTTCTCGAAAATGTTCAGATGTTGGGCATGCTGGTCAAGAAACAGCTAACAATGCTGAACGATTGAATCCAACACGTTCATAATAGTTGCAGTTGATATATTGACACATGCATTTTCAACGGCTGGCTTTAACTCCCTGACTGTAGTTCTTCTTGTACTATAAACGTTACCTCACACGCCCTCATAGAAAAAAATATACACGGGTGCTAAGTCTGGTGAACGCGGAGCGTTCTCGGCATTACTTCTTTGTCCTGTCCCTCCGTCCGGTACGTGTCCATCAAGGTAGGCCATTACGCCGTGACAGTTGTGGGAGAGGTGCTTCATCCCGCCGAAAATGCCATTCTCCATCGCGAAACATTTGCAAGGCTTCTTCCTGTTACAGGTTCAGGTGGTTTTCACCAGTTAGCTACTGTGTACTCATAAAAGTAATATCCGCTCGAACCAAATGCTCATAAACAACACTACACTGTAACTCCTGGTTGTTTTGCATTGTGTTCCATGGTCATATGAATTTTCTTAACAGCCCAGTAGGTAGAACTGTAACTAATTTTTGAACTATTGAACTTAAAAGTGGCCTCATGTTTCGGGACATCCTTGTACGGAAATTTTCCTGTGCGTATTTTGCTTGCTGTCACTCGCAAAGCAGATTCTCTGATTATGATCGTCTTAACTCAGAACGAGAAGTAATCTAGGAATGAAACTACAAAACGCGAAGGAAATTCGTTTTGGAACTCGTGTGTCACGATCCGCTTGTCACACGGACTTGCCAGGACACTGATGAACGCTATCGATGACTTGTGTTTCTCTTGTGGGGCTGACGGATGTTGGTGGTCTTCTGGAATGGTTGCTACCGGCATTCTGGGCATTTCCTTCTCCCTTAGACTTACCTCGCATGCGACAAATTGATACGTCTCGTTGAAATTTGATCTGTCTTTGTACTTCACTTACGTTCTCAGCCTTCCAGTAGCACTTCTGAATGACAAATGTTGATGGTGTTGAGACAGCAACCAGCCACAAATTTATTTTCAGTTACATGTAATGAAAGCATGACAACCGTCTGAAGATGAATCATAAAACCGGTAACGGTACCCTTTGGATATAGGAACAGAAAATAAATTTGTGGCTGGTTTCTGTCTCAATACCATCAACATTTGTCTTCATGTAACAGCGACGGTCTCCAACCATGTCATCATATGACAAAATAGCACTTCTGAATGAATTTTCTTTACTCAAGCATCAACCTGCTTTCAGACATTTTTCAAGCTGTCACAGACGAAAAGTGGAAATAAGTCATTTAAGTAATGATTTGTGAAAGAGCGCAGACTTTTTTTTTAAACACACTATACAGCCATCCCTTGTAATGCTTGCTTTGGAAGCTGTAGACGGTATACAACTGATCCCAGGCGGTCATGTGTCCCTGCACTGCCGAAGTAGTCAGTGAAGTGGTATGTATGCAGTTATCAGTTGTACAGAATCAGTGAAGTAGCAGAGTTAACATTAAGACATGCTTGAATGAAAGAAAGGAGCTATTAGTTTTTGACGAGCTTATTACCTATCCATGAATGAACGGTATATTTGTGTACAAATAGGACTGAAGGATGGAAGAAAATGAAGTTTACTGTTTAATGTCCGTCAAAATCGAGGTCGTTAGAGACAGAGCATAAGCCCTGAAGGTTTAAAATATAGGGAAGGAAATCGGCTGTCTCCTTTCAAGGGAATCATCACAACAATTGTTTCGGGCGATTTAGGGAAATCGCTAATGCGGACTGTCCACATGTGTCTTTTCACATCCACTTGACACAGCGTAAAAAAAGCAGTGATGAGAAGATTTTAACCAACAGAGACCTGAGACGAGTGTCACACCTTTTCAATAACAACCGATTTCAGATTCTGCAAGGAATACTGTTGTCTGGGAATGGAGGTCTATCTCGGAGAGGTATGAGCGAACTGAAGTATCCTGATCTTGGGACACTTCCACAACAAATACACGAGAATGGAGTTCATCCTCTATATTTAAGAACACAATATATTCAACACAAATGGTATTCGTTAAGCGTGGCAAGCATGTAATAAACTTTGTAACTAGTTCCTAAGAGGAAAAGTAATTTCACAGCTGAACGCAAGTCTTGGTTGAGGAGAAAACACAATGAAAGCTTCTACAGGCAGAGTTCATTCTCCACTAGTTTGATTACCAAATGTTTAAGTCCTCGCTCTCCTTGATCGGAGCACATTGGAAAAGGTTAACTCTTAAATAGGATGTGTACCAGCTCACTGTTTCTACATAGCCAAATGAGTCTGACAGAATATCAACAGCACATTGCCGAAGTTCGCTGGAGGCGAAGGCGCCGTGCGATGTAGGAGGCGCTAGATCTGCAGCAGATTTCTTCACTTGGCTAGCTGCGTCGTAAACGGCATGATCGACGCGGGCGCGGCCGTAAATACCCGCTCGGCGGAGGTACACTTCCTCCTGATTCACTGCACGTGACATTGGCGGATGCAGCAAAAGGTTCATAGCACAAGCGACCTCTCGTGCTCTTGTACGCGCCCTCTGCGTTTCGGTCCGGTGTACGTAAAGACTGTGCAGGTCGCGCTGGAAAACGACAGTCTCAGGGGCTGAGCTGACAACCACCACGACGGCGGTGTGGTGCCGTGTGGCGTCGGGCTTGACGGGTTATGAGACACGCCACAGACACTGACAAGGAAACAAGGGGATAATTGGAGTGCAGCTGAAATGCGAAAGGCATATTTGTGCGCCAGTTTCATTCAAATTAACATTACTTCCGTAATTAGAGAAAGATGTCGGACCATAGGGAATGTCTTTATTCACATGCACTGAAACACTGGGACTGTAAACACTGGGCTCTATGAACCTCATATCGTTTTTTATTTAATGTGGTTCTGGGCTCACTTGTTTGTGGATAATTTTTGTGTGCCTGAGAAGGCACAGCAAATTGGACGGGCTGGGCAAGGAATGTGGCGGAAAAGACAGGTCTTTGGTGAAAGAGCAGGCTGCTGCCTGCGGTGTTAATTTAGGGGAAGCAACTGTGTCAGAAGATAGTGCGGTGTTGTGGCTGTTGTGTATCTCTTGCCTCGCTTTTCAAAGCAGTTGAAATGGGGCCAGGGAGCGGCAGGAGTGCGCCGATTTTTCGTTTTGCAGAGAGCCCCCTCTACACAGCCATCTGACACTTTTGAAAGGAGACGTGGGATGCGGAAATAATGTCCTAGCCTCGTGCACTGCTCTCGGAATTTCAGAGTGCCTCTCATACAAGCCTAGTTGCCAGTCTTTTTTTTTTTTTTTTTTTTTTGTTAAATAGCAGGAACGAGTTCTGCGATGTGGCTGGCGTCATATTGTGATTCCTCTCAATTGGTAAGCTGCCTCTATTGGGCAGAAGAAGATAGATAGACGTCAGAATCTGCCAAAAATTGGCATTTGTTTGGAAAAAGAAAGTTGCGTAAATGTACGAAAGTAGAGGGACTTCTTCGGAAGACCTGGTACTGTTTGGATGTACAAGATTTTTCTGGAAAATGCGGTTGAGTTTGCAGTGAGATTTTCATGTGCTGATTATTAACTACCTTGTATCTTGAGTTAAATGGTTCAAATGGCACTGCGGGGCTTAACATCTGTGGTCATCAGTCCCCTAGAACTCAGAACTACTTAAACCTAACTAACCTAAGAATATCACACACTTCCATGCCCGAGGCAGGATTCGAACCTGCGACCTTAGCGGTCACGATTTTCCAGACTGAAGCGCCTAGAACCACACGGCCACACCGGCCTGCTATCTTGAGTTGTTACGGATCACTGAATCCCGCACTTCGCTGAGCTGCAAGCCACTGTGTCTATTTATGGTGTTATAAATAATTATTACTTCCATGGCTTCTTTAATTACACTGTCCTGGAAAGCGTTAGTGTGAACCATGACAGAGGTCCCGTCAGTTTTCTAAAACATGACAAGCTAAAGCGAATTTCTCAGGCTAGTATAGGGTATAAAACCTCTCATGTTCCTTCCGGCGCTGTTCCCCAGCGCCTACTGTTTGTCCGACATAGGACTCGCCACACTCACAAGGAATATTGTAGATCCCATGTGTTCTGTGGCCAGCTACGGTTTTAACTGGTCTCAGTAGCTGACGGCTTTTTGTCGATTAGATGTTGTGTTTCTTCATTGGGCACCTTATCTTTCCCCACACGGAGCCACAGAACGGCAAGAAACCAAGTTTCTTTTCCTGCTCGTCGTCGGTTGCCTTCCTGTTATACTTGCTTGAAATCACTTCATTTAGTTGATGAACGTCATAGCCTTTGTTCTTGAAGACCTTGCTTAGGTGGCTCAGCTCATGGGGCAGATTACCAGCGTCTGATATCATTCTTGAACGATACAGCTATGATTGCAAAGCGCGCTTCTGTGCTGGGCGATAGTGCCTGATGGCGTGCAAGTACAGATCGGTGTGGGTAGATTTTCTATAGACGCTGTGGACAAGGTAACCATTTCGTTTGTGGCAGATGAGGATGTCGAGGGCGAAACTGCGAGCACCATAGGTCACAGCCGGCAGCTAGTGTATAAAATGGTGTACCAGCAGCTCAATGGCATTCGTACCACTTCACGAAGGCCAAGGAGCGTTTGGACGAAAGCTCATGTAAGTTTAATCTCTTGATGCGGCTGTAAACCCAAGAACATTTTATTCAATTTCTACCAGATGAAATCTGGTTTGACAGGAGACAGCATATCAGGTTGTGGAAAGTGGCCCAAATCAGTTGCTGTTAGTTGCGCAAACATACACATTTTATTTTGCTCAAACACTTACTCACACATGCCGTTAAAAGAATTGAGAAACAATACGGCTGAAGGACAGAACACAAGTTATTAAAATTGCCTTAAGGAATATGCACGGCTGAAGGACTTGGTTATTGAATAGAAGAACTGAGGGCTTAAGGCCTGGATAACAAGAATTTCAGTAAGAAAATTTTAAAAGGTTTTTAACAAACGACCTTTGAAATTTTAATTTAAGAAGCTCATGGCCTTATCTTAAAATATTTCACGAAGAAGTTATGCTGAAGGCCACATAATGAGCATTAAAACCAACTGAATTAATACACGGCTGAAGGCCTCGCACATTACTTGAGACTAAAAGAAAATCAGAATCCAAAACAACAGAACAGTGGTGCTCTCAAGTGTTCGAAGGGACGGCCTCGGGAGGAAATCCTAACATAAGTTTAGGTGAGACAGGACGCCAAGCGTAACACTAAATAATCGGATGGCAACACGACCTAGGCATGGCTGAAGAATCAACCAACAACCTAATCAATTCTCTTCCAACCGAGCAACAGCACGACAACGGAAAATGTCAGCGAGGACGGAGATACCAGCAGCGGTACGTCTTCAAATATTGGCGTCTAAATACAGCCAAGGCACAATAACCACACAAAAACATAAACAAACACCAAGGGCTGACGAACTACACGCGCCGGCCGCTATGGCCGAGCGGTTCTAGGCGCTTCAGTCCGAAACCGCCCTGCTGCTACGGTCGCAAGTTCGAATCCTGCCTCGGGCATGGATGTGTGCTATGTCCTTAGGTTAGTTAGGTTCAAGTAGTTCTAAGTGTAGGGGACTGATGACCTCAGATGTTAAGTCCCATAGTGCTCAGAGCCATTTGAACCATTTTTTGAACTACACGCCGTGCCGGACAGCAGCAATTTTTTTTTTAATCAGTCTACTGACTGGTTTGATGTGCCCCGACACAAATTCCTTTCCTGTGCTAACCTCTTCATCTCAGAGTAGCACTTGCAACCTACGTCCTCAATTATTTGCTTGACGTATTCCAATCTCTGTCTTCCTTTACAGTTTTTGCCCTCTGCAGCTCCCTCTAGTACCATGGAAGTCATTCCTTCATGTCTTAACAGATGTCCTATCATCCTGTCCCTTCTCCTTATCAGTGTTTTCCACATATTCCTTTCCTCTCCGATTCTGCCTAGAACCTCCTCATTCGTTACATTATCGGTCCACCTAATTTTCAACATTCGTCTATAGCACCACATCTCAAATGCTTCGATTCTCTTCTGTTCCGGTTTTCCCACAGTCCATGTTTCACTACCATACAATGCTGTACTCCGGACGTACATCCTCAGAAATTTAGTCCTCAAATCAAGGCCGGTATTTGATATTAGTAGACTTCTCTTGGCCAGAAATGCCTTTTTTTGCCATAGCGAGTCTGCTTTTGATGTCCTCATTGCTCCGTCCGTCATTGGTTATTTTACTGCCTAGGTAGCAGAATTCCTTAACTTCATTGACTTCGTGACCATCAATCCTGATGTTAAGTTTCTCGCTGTTCTCATTTCTACTACTTCTCATTACCTTCGTCTTTCTCCGATTTACTCTCAAACCATACTGTGTACTCATTAGACTGTTCATTCCGTTCAGCAGATCATTTAATTCTTCTTCACTTTCACTCAGGATAGCAATGTCATCAGCGAATCGTATCATTGATATCCTTTCACCTTGTATTTTAATTCCACTCCTGAACCTTTCTTTTATTTCCATCATTGCTTCCTCGATGTACAGATTGAAGAGTAGGGGCGAAAGGCTAGAATCTTGTCTTACACCCTTCTTAATACGTGCACTTCGTTCTTGATCGTCCACTCTTATTATTCCCTCTTGGTTGTTGTACATATTGTATATGACCCGTCTCTCCCTATAGCTTACCCCTACTTTTTTCAGAATCTCGAACAGCTTGCACCATTTTATATTGTCGAACGCTTTTTCCAGGTCGACAAATCCTATGAAAGTGTCTCGATTTTTCTATAGTCTTGCTTCCATTATTAGCCGTAACGTCAAAATTGCCTCTCCCGTCCCTTTACTTTTCCTAAAGCCAAAGTGATCGTCACCTAGCGCATTCTCAATTTTCTTTTCCATTCTTCTGTACATTATTCTTGTAAGCAGCTTCGATGCATGAGCTGTTAAGCTGATTGTGCGATAATTCTCGCACTTGTCAGCTCTTGCCGTCTTCGGAATTGTGTGGATGATGCTTTTCCGAAAATCAGATGGTATGTCGCCAGACTCATATATTCTACACACCAACGTGAATAGTCGTTTTGTTGCCACTTCCCCCAATGATTTTAGAAATTCTGATGGAATGTTATCTATCCCTTCTGCCTTATTTGACCTTGAGTCCTCCTAAGCTCTTTTAAATTCCGATTCTAATACTGGATCCCCTATCTCTTCTAAATCGACTCCTGTTTCTTCTTCTATCACATCAGACAAATCTTCACCCTCAGTAGCATTCGGCGAGGAAAAACACACTGCGGAACACTGCGCTAATGACCTCACCACGGAGACTTCCCGCTGCTGAGTCCCAACCGACCGACTGCCTACTGCAGTACGCAGACAGCATTAAAAATAACTGCTGAGTCGAAATCACACATGCTAGACACAGTTCCACAAAAACACTTCCACAAGAACTCAAACAATCCTGAAAGCAATCAATGTGGAAGAACAAGGACGAATTACAGAGAACCCGTAGCGGTCGTCGACCAAATATACGTCGTCCGTTGAGACGACCCACCGAACGACCAACCACGGTCGTCCCCACTCAAGTCATGTGTGTCGGCAACGGTCGGGCGAGTCTTGGCTGTACGGACTGCAGCTAGATACCGACTCAACTCCATGTCCGATTGGAACTCGGAGACAAGGCGACCCGGACCCAACCATGCAGAGGTAACACTTGCCCATTGCCCACCCGAAATCTCTGCACATGGAAGGAACCGACCCACGTCTAGCAAGATGACCAACTGACGAGGCCCAGAAACGGTCAAAAGGCCAAATACACGTCGCCCGATGAGACGACTGAACGAACGACCAACCAACCGCTCCAGTCTCCTTCCGTCGGACAGTGCATGTGTGTCGCAAGCGGTCGGCGAGTGTGGCTGTCCGGACATCACTGGCGCTATGTCCCGACTGAACTCCGTCAGACCACGACCCGGAAATACTAGCGGTCGCTCCAGAGATAGTACGACAGTGCACATATCGATAAGCGCTGCTACTGCCACTCACGGGCAAGCAAAGCAGCAACTTAGTGACGCCAAATAAGTCGAATAACAAACAAGGCGACAGTTCCGTAAAGACAAGCTTTGGCAAGAAACGGGTTAAACACAAGCTGCGCACGGCTCACCAGATTTAAAGGAAATGTGTTGGATCCGTTTCATGCCTCTTAGGCCCTGTCCCAGGGTGCCCAGTCTTATAATCTCCGTATACTAATCAATAATGGTGCAAGTTGTTCGAGATTCTGAAAAAAGTAGGGGTAAGCTATAGGGAGAGACGGGTCATATACAATATGTACAACAACCAAGAGGGAATAATAAGAGTGGACGATCAAGAACGAAGTGCTCGTATTAATAAGGGTGTAAGACAAGGCTGTAGCCTTTCGCCCCTACTCTTCAATCTGTACGTCGAGGAAGTAATGATGGAAATAAAAGAAAGGTTCAGGAGTGGAATTAAAATACAAGGTGAAAGGATATCAATGATACGATTCGCTGATGACATTGCTATCCTGAGTGAAAGTGAAGAAGAATTAAATGATCTGCTGGACAGAATGAACAGTCTAATGAGTACACAGTATGGTTTGAGAGTAAATTGGAGAAAGACGAAGGTAATGAGAAGTAGTAGAAATGAGAACAGCGAGAAACTTAATATCATGATTTATGGTCACGAAGTCAATGAAGTTAAGGAATTCTGCTACCTAGGCAGTAAAATAACCAATGACGGACGGAGCAATGAGGACATCAAAAGCAGACTCGCTATGGCAAAAAAGGCATTTCTGGCCAAGAGAAGTCTACTAATATCAAATACCGGCCTTAATTTGAGGACGAAATTCCTGAGGATGTACGTCTGGAGTACAGCATTGTATGTTAGTGAAACATGGACTGTGGGAAAATCGGAACAGAAGAGAATCGAAGCATTTGAGATGTGGTGCTATAGACGAATGTTGAAAATTAGGTGGACCGATAAGGTAAGGAATGAGGAGGTTCTACGCAGAATCGGAGAGGAAAGGATTATGTGGGAAGCACTGATAAGGAGAAGGGACAGGATGATAGGACATCTGCTAGGACATGAGGGAATGACTTCCATGGTACTAGAGGGAGCTGTAGAGGGCAAAAACTGTAGAGGAAGACAGAGATTGAAATACGTCAAACAAATAATTGAGGACGTAGGTTGCAAGTGCTACTCTGAGATGAAGAGATTAGCACAGGAAAGGAATTCGTGGCGGGCCACATCAAACCAGTCAGTAGACTGATGACAAAAAAAAAACTAATCAATTAAAACGTATAGTCTCCCCATAAAAAAGTACTGATTATTGAGATAGCATATTCGTATCTTCAGACCGAAAAGCAACTTATTTCTGACGCAGAACACATCGATGAATTGCTGCCTGACAATGGTCGACTGAGCAATCGAACGCTTTTCAAAACCAAAAGCTGTTTTCATTGTTCATCACGCTACATGTACGGAGTACACTTTCCACGCAAATCTCATGCTGGATTCCTGTGAATGGTATATGACTCTTGGCTCGGCTGCGCGCCCTATATTCAGTCTGTTGTTAATAAACGCGAAGAAGGGTTATATGTAATTCGCTTTTCCAAGCATGTGCTGTTCTGGTCACAAAGTACTGAAGGATTATTCGATCTGGACTGGGCTATGGTTGTACCACAATGTGCCTAAGATACACCTCACCAAATTAGATACCCTTCAACTCAGAGGCATTCGCACATCGACGACTAATCTGAAACCCCAGAGAAACCGGTATAAGCATGCATATTCAAATACAGAGATATGTAAACAGGCAGAACACGCGCTGCGGTGCGCAACGCCTATATAAGACAACTTTTGTGCCTGGCGCAGTTCTTAGATCGGTTACTGCTGCTACAATGACAGGTTATCAAGATTTTCCAATTGAAGACATAATGTCTGAGAATGAGTCCGTGATCATATTTTTGGCACTTTATTTTGAGGTGCGTCTAGATCAAACTTTTACACTTCACTACTGCCGGTTCCGGCTTCTGTCATCTTCAGATTATAAAATATGCTGATGTAGTATCAACGTCAAATTAAACATGTAGGTACATAGTAAGTACTTACTATGTATCTACATGTTAACTTGGACGTTGATACCACATCAGAATATTTTATGATCTGAAGATGGCAGTAGCCGAAACCGGTAATAGTGAAGTATAAAAGTTTTTGTGATTAAGACGGACCTGTAAAATAAAGTATCAAGATTTATGTCAGTTTCAACGTGGTCTTATAGTCAGCGCACGAGCGATAGGACATACCATCTCCGAGATAGCGATGAGGTACAGATTTTCCGTACGACCATTTCACGAGTGTATCGTGAATATCAGGAATCCCGTAAGACATCAAATCTCCGATATCAAGGCGGCTGCAAAAATCTCCTGCAAGAACGCGACCGAAGACGACTGAAGAGAATTTTTCAACGTCACGTAAGTTGCTGCAGATATCAGTGCTGGGCCATCAACAAGTGTCAGCGTACGGACCATTCAACGAAACATCATCGATATGGGCTTTCGGAGGCGAAGGCCCAATTGTTTACCCCTGATGACTGCACGACACAAGGCTTTACGCCTCACGACGCCTTACACCGACATTGGACTGTTGATGACTATAAACATGTTGCCTGGTCGGACGAGTCTCGTTTCAAATTGTATCGAGCTAATGGACGTGTACGGTTATGGTGACAACCTCACGAATCCATGGACCCTGCATGTCAGCAGAGGACCGTTCAAGCTGCTGGAGACTCTGCAATGGTGTGTGGAATGGGCAGTTGGAGTGATATTGGACACATGATTCGTCTAGATACGACTCTGACAGTTGAGACGTACGTAAGTATCCAGTCTGATCACCTGCATTCATTCACGTCCATTGTGCATTCCAACGGACTTGGGCATTTCCAGTAGGACAATGCGAGACCCCACACGTACAGAATTGCTACAGAGTGGCTGCAGGAACACTCTTCTGAGTTCAAACACTTCCGCTGGCCACCAATTACCCCAGACATTGTCATTGCTGAGCGTATCTCGGATGCCTTGCAACCTGCTGTTCAGAAGAGACCGCCACACCCTCGTACTCTTACGGATTTATGAACACCCCTGCAGGAGTCATGGTGCCCGTTCTCTCCAGCAATACTTCAGACATTAGTCACGTTCATGCCACGTCGTGTTGCGGCACTTCTGCGTGCCCGCAGGGGCCCCACACGGTGTTAGGCAGGTGTACCAGTTTCTTAGGCTCTTCATTGTAATGGAGGCAGGAGAGATGGTCTTAAGCTATAGACGTAAAAGGCTGTCAGATAAAATTTTCATTAAAGGTATGATCTTGGATGATAGTACGCTCTAAGAGAGCAGACACTGCATTTACCAATTACGGGATCCCCCAACGAACGCAAGAAACAAATTCCAGCTCTATGCACCAGCTTTGACACTTGGTCTCCTATCATGCAAATTATGCGATGTTCCTCACATTTGCCATTGTTTGAATATTATCTTGACACAGTGAGATGGCAGACTGCAGCATATTATTATAATATGGCTGTTGTGGATTGGCAAGAGAGCCAACCCACTATGAGAGGAAGCCGAAAGGCACGCGTTTTAGCTCACGCAGGCTGGCGTGAGGTCTGGAACAGGACAAGGAAGTTAGACTTTAGCAAAAAAGGACGTAGCTGTTGGAATACTTAACTTTAATCCGTAAATGGTGAACATCGCTCTTGACGGTACATGTTTTACAGCATCAATAGTAACTGGTAATGGCGCTTTGCTAGGTCGTAGCAAATGACGTAGCTGAAGGCTATGCTAACTATCGTCTCGGCAAATGAGAGCGTAATTTGTCAGTGAACCTAGCAAAGTCAGCTGTACAACTGGGGCGAGTGCTAGGAAGTCTCTCTAGACCTTCCGTGTGGCGGCGCTCGGTCTGCAATCACTGATAGTGGCGACACGCGGGTCCGACGTATACTAACGGACCGCGGCCGATTTAAAGGCTACCACCTAGCAAGTGTGGTGTCTGGCGGTGACACCACAATGGCAGGCTAGGAGAGTGGTAACTTAAATGGCAGATTTAATCATCTCGTTGAAGCTCTCGGTGTATATACTGATGGATCCAAAATTCCACTAGAGGAGTGTACTGAATGTGCTTTTCAGTGTCCTCAGATCCATGTTAGTGTAGCATAGAAACTACCTGAAAGTGTTAATAAGTAATGAAAGTAACCATAGTCGTAATTTTACATACTTGTTGCGTTACGAGCAGTTTCGTCATCCATTTTTAACATTTTCAAGCTGCCAGTTGCTGATCAATTTGAGACATAGATGGTATGATTGTGGTACGACATGTGAAAGACAATATCCGAGAACACTGATCGTAAACATTCTGCCGACATCTACGTTTATTGTGAAATGAAATGTGTTTGTAACAGACGTAAGTGCAGTGGAATGATATTAAGGAATAAACTGTGTTCTGGGAGTGTAGCAGGATGGATGGGCAGAGGTGGAGGTTAGTAGCGTCACGGAAGTTAGTTCGCCGGTTTATGGTCATGCACTTCTCCCCTTCATAGGTCTGTAAAATGAAGAGCGAGCAGACAATTCCCCATTCTCTCTACCGCACTACATCACAAGAAGCAACTACAGGAAGATGAACGAAGTTATACCTACCCTTGGTAACTGGACTTATGAATCACTGAGCACGCACTGTGCAGACATGTCCGGAACGGTGTTTATTTTCCAGAAAGTGTGTTAACACTACGTACAATACAGATACGAATTAGTAATAATACTGACTTAATAAACGCATACGGGCAGAATATACTCAAATCTCTGCAAACGCTTCTACAATGCTAGGAGGTAATTAAGTCTTTGTCATTCTGTACGACAGCTGCAGCGTTCCTCCAGGTAAGCAGTCTTTCTCCAACACGAGCGCTGCTCGCTTTTCAGTTTACAGACGGATTATACCTCCTCAGCATTGCCTGTCCATTTTTCTCATGTGAGTAGACTTCAATGAGCACGTGTTTATTTAGTGGAGCTACTTTCAGTTTATTAAATTAGTAATTATATACGGTTGTTAAGTGAGCTGTTACCCAAAAACCTTCAACAGCTGGAGCTACCATCCTTCTCCCACACTCACGAGCCTGTCCCAAGCGTAACATGCTGTCAATATGTATTGGAAAATGTCGATTTCATTATCAGTGGCTGTAATACTTTTCGCAGATGTAGGGTATCAAATGCATCACCCCAGCCTTCATTCTCCCAGTATCTGAAAAGGCCGTGAGGCTTAAATTACCTTCCTCTGTAAAAGAAGTAGATCACCTAGATATTACAGACATCTCAGCTATTTCAACACAAGACAAAGGTATGCATTATAGCAGATTACCGTTCTACATTTTAACACACACACCTTGCAAAACATGCTGTGGACGTGTGATAACTGGCTACACTCAGTGAACACAGCTCCTTTAAGTTCCAGCAATTCCTAAATGTAATACAGTTGTCAGTGAGAGAAGTGTACTAAGCTTTCCGTAATTAACTGAATCACCACAAAAGGGGTACAACATGGTTACACGACTTTACAGTACTCCTTTCGATGACAGGCAGTAGCAAAAAGCCACATTCATAGATATTAAATAATCCACTGACGACATCAAACATACAGATTAAGCACATCTCATCTATAGTTTATAGGAACGTATTTTAAAGAAGATATAACGTAACAACTGCAAAGAAGTGGCCAGTTAGCAAACTGTATATAACTTCAATATCTAAACACGAGCTCAGTGAAGTTATTTTGTGTGATTACATAAGAGGATCAGACAATAATTGGGGGGGGGGGGGGGGGGAAGAGATGCAATCCGTAAGCAACAAAACGAGCAGCACTCTTGGTGAAGTAAGTTGTCTTCCCTGGAAGAACGCTACAATTGCAATACAGTACGAGTAATAATCAGTTTCCCCTGTAACAGTGTAGTACAGTACGGAGACATTCGTGTACAGTCAATTCCACGAGAAAGTGTACGCCGTTATCTGTATGAAATAAAAGACATTGTTATAAATATATGTTTACATGAAAATACATGTTGTTGCTAATTGCACAATTGCCTAATAAATAATCCAGTCACAGCCATTCTCGACTGTTGTTACGCACGTTACCCCTCTCTCCGGTAAATCATCCACGTTTCCAACCTCTGAATATCGTTTGACCAACTTCGCAATGAATGTCTTTGACTTTCTAAGAAGTTTAGCAGCGGATCCATATGAAGGCTTTGGTCCCTTTGAATGATTTACAACTGCCTTGTGACGCTTCTGATCTTTTGCACTCATTTTAAATTACAATCGACAAAACAAAACATATAACTCTCACACTCAGCAAAAGTACATTGAGAACAGAGTCCAGATCACTACCAGAGATGTCTCTGCGCACGTTACATTTAAGCTATGGGAACTCACTCTAGATTGTGTGGCCGGCCGGGGTGGCCGAGCGGTTCTAGGCGCTACAGTCTGGAACCGCGCGAACGCTACTGTCGCAGGTTCGAATCCTGGCTCGGGTATGAATGTGTGTGGTGTCCTTAGGTTAGTTAGGTTTAAGTAGTTCTAAGTTCTAGGGGACAGATGACCTTAGAAGTTAAGTCACATAGTGCTCAGAGCCATTTTTCTAGATTGTGTCCATATGCTGTTCTTCCATTTGTATTATTAGTAAGTGATAACATAAACTGTAGGTAATAACACCCCCCTCTCCCCTGCCCCATTCCCATCCCCCGAGGTGTGCCTGAGCACCGAGTCACCATTGACTCATAATATAAAGATGGTATCTATCAGAGAGAACAGATACCATTGGTGAGCGTGCAGCTCTGTAGAATGAAATGATAATTAAATCAAGAGCCTAAGCTGCCGACAGGCTTTGATAAATATCATCGGGAATAGTTGAAAATGTGCGCCTCGACCAGGACTCGAAACCAGGATCTCATTACTCATTACTCGCGGCTGACTATCAATCCGAGTCCCGTAAGAGTTCGGGCAATGCGTGAGCATCCACACAGAAGAAGGTCAATGGCCGGTTAGCCTTAACTGTATGAAGACGGTATCTGTTCTTTCGGACATCGGTGAGCATGCAGCCATCTAGAATGAAATGATAATTAAATAAAGATCCTAAGCTGCCGACAGGCGTTGATATACATCAACGGGGAGAGTTAAAAATATGTGCCTCGACCGGCACTCGAACCCGGAATCTCCTGCTTACAGCTGAGCTACCGAGGGCACAGAGGATAGTGCGACTGCAGGTCTGCCATGTAAGCAGGAGATCTCAGATTCGAGTTCCGGCCGAGACACACATTTTCAACTGTCCCCGTTGATGTATATCAACGCCTGTCGGCAGCTTAGGCTCTTGATTTAATTATCATTTCATTGATTCATCAGGTGAGTTGCGGAAGCGTCGGTTTAAATTTGTGAAATACCAAGAAAGAATGATGAAGTGCCTACTTGCTAACAATTTGCAGACCTATGAAGGAGGCCAGTGCATCACCATAATCCGGTGAACTCTCCCCCTTATGCCTCTAACACACAGCCCGCCATTTACACCCGGTTACACCTCCAGAATACAATCTATCCCTTAAGGCGATTCTACTGAAGTGCTACATACTCTAACGTACTCCGCCGGTCATTATGACCCGCCTATTCCACTTCCCACTCACAGAGATACCTGACAGAACCGAAATGCTTGTGGACCAAGGCCCTGCAACGTGAGGAAATCCCGGTTGAAGTCACGATTAGACATCAGAATAACAGCCTCCATACACACCCTAAAATATTGTAGTAAGAAAGGGGTAGGTTCTATTCAAGAAAAGACAAACAACTGTTACCTGTACTGAATATTTTATCACATTGGGTCAAGTGCATAGTTGGAGGCGTTGGAAAATCGTCTATATTTAGAAACATCCGGATAATGAATTCACAAACTTAATTAAATTAATCGTGATAAGCATGAACACATAACTACCTTTGAAAAGCTTTCCTACATGAGAAAAGAACCCCTAGCGTAACTTATAATACAATGATCAAAAAACAATTTAGCCTCTATGCTATTTTAGCTGGGCAGTGTAGGGAAGCAGCCTACTCACGCTGTAGTAAATTCACATCAGTTTCCATTGTGTGCCAGCCAGTCTGCTGTAACTAGCTCTGACGTCATAAATGTTGCGCAATACCTTAAAAATCAAGCAAATGACCTAAAACTTTTCTAGCATGTCAGGAATAATACTAAATTAATGTGTGTTGAATATCAGTTCTATAACTTAAGCCATTTCCGAAATTTGGACGTTTTTCTGTAAAAATCATTGGCGCAACAGAAAAGAGCTAGAGACTTCAAAATTTATATTTAGATTCATCTTTCATAATGATTTAATAAAAACAGTACTTTGGATTTCATAAATTAAGATTTTAGTGGAAATTCATGATTTTCTGGTTTTCATCTCAAAACTGAAGGAAGCAAGATAGATTAAGTAGGCTAGTAAATAAGGCTAGGATGTTTAGATTTAAATAGGTTGGAGGTCCGCTATGACTATGAAGATGTGAAAAGTTTCTTTTGAATACCTATAAAATTATAGCGATAGCGGATCTCAAAAGGGCCAGTTCAGAGCTCATCTACTGCGTGCAGTGTAATTTAATTAATTCTCTCGCCCAAAATATTTAACTTAGCCACGTCAAAAATTTATTATCAATACTTACCTGCGTGCTGAATGCACGTTTAAATTAAGAGCTTCATCGGCCATCAGCAAAAGAAGCTATAGTTTATTATGTAACTTGAAGTGGTGCGTTACTAGCCCAGCGGCTAGTCGGGAGAGCCGATTTGATCAGGCGTTCCCTTAGCCGTCCTCACCGCTGCTTTATATATAAGAACGCTGCGCGAGGAAGATAGGCCCCAGTTCTCTCCAGACGCTGAATAACACGCCATCTGTGTCGGGAGTCGCGTCGCATCGGTATCACTGCTACAAACAGCCTCGGGTGCCGTATTAAGTTACTAGAGATACGCGGAACCATGAAAACATTTCAAGTGAAGTGTTACTTCTGGGATGATTTTCATTATCTAGCTTTCAGTTTGCGTATTGTCGTATTTTTACGTGCCGTCGCGGGACAGACATTCTACCAAATATTTAGCGTGGCGTTTGATGAAATATTTTCATCAAATTATGGCGAGCATTCTTTTTAACATTTAATTCGGACATTTATAGTTGCATCAGTGCATTAGACTCTGAACTGGTCTGTTAGTTAGGTTGTAGGGATACTTGTGTTTCTTTTATCAGTGAATTTCAGAATATACTCAACTATTTTGGAAAATCGTTTTTGATTAGAAATCCCGGACAATCTCCTAATTCCTCAGAGCTATAAGCTGCAGCTATAATGGTATTCTCAGATGAAGTGGGCACTAGGAACTCTATTTACAGGCTTCACGTTTTGTTAAATCACTTTCTGGGTGCTAAAAAAGTAAATAGAGAGCCAGTGTTGAGAACGGCGAAAGGCAGCATTAACAACATTCTAAAAGCCAGAAACTGATTCAACATGCAAGCATTTATGCAGCAAATATTTTTTTTTTACAAATTATTCGCCGCCCCACAACAGTAACTTATATTTACCGATACCTTTCTAGACTTTTAAGCCCTATGAACACACACACGATGGACACGAGGGAATGAGGAGAAAATACGTAACACAACTCCAATCTCCAATAGAACTAAAGTGCACACGCAAGCTAGTGACGCTCTTACTAAGCGCCTGAGCAAACGCAATATTTACCATGCTTTGTTGGTGGCTGCTGTGATCGCCAGAGGCGCATGATGACGGGGGGGGGGGGGGGGGGGGGGGGGGGGTTCGACGCTGTGCGCGGACCTGTAAACCTCGCCAATATTCTGGTCTTGACTGTACCAGCAGTCGGAAACTGCCCTGAGTTTTCGTGAGGCAAAAAATTTTTGGCGATGCCCACTCGCTCTGATTTGGCGACATGTTCACCTCTGCCCTCTTTAATTGTTCCACACAACGTAACTAACTCAGGTCGAAATCCGTAATCCCCACTCCGGAAATGTGACAAGATTTTTGGACCCTGTGAGTGCAGGTGTTCACTAAAAAGCTCTTCTAGCCCGACCGAAAAGGTAGTGTTCCATCCAGACACTGCTCTGTTCTAAAGAGACCGCTGTCCCTTCTACTCATGCCCCAGTCTGACAAGACCTCTATCCTTCTTCTCTAATGAGACTATCCTCGATATCTTTTACGTTCCCCAACTCTACCTCGTGCTCGTCCCTTACCACAAGTCGCAGTGGCCAATGCTGATTGTGGCACGACTTGCGTCGTTTCTTGGCCCAATGCTGCTTGAGAAGAGAATTGAGGGTGGAAACTACACTACTGGCCATTAAAATTGCTACACCACGAAGAGGACGTGCTACAGACGCGAAATTTAACCGACAGGAAGAAGATGCTGTGATATGCAAATGATTAGCTTGTCACACAAGGTTGGCGCCGGTGGAGACACCTACAACGTGATGACATGAGGAAAGTTTCCAACCGATTTCTCATACACAAACAGCAGTTGACCGGCGTTGCTTGGTGAAACGTTGTTGTGATGCCTTGTGTAAGGAGGAGAAATGCATACCATCACGTTTCCGACACTGATAAAGGTCGGATTGTAGCCTATCGCGATTTCGGTTTATCGTATCGCGACACTGCTGCTCGCGTTGGTCGAGATCCGATGACTGTTAGCAGAATATGGAATCGGTGGGTTCAGAACGGTAATACGGAACGCAGTGCTGGATCCCAACGGCCTCGTATCACTAGCAGTCGAGATGACAGGCATCTTATCCGCATGGCTGTAACGGATCGTGCAGCCACGTCTCGATCCCTGAGTCAACAGATGGGGACGTTTGCAAGACAACAACCATCTGCACGAACAGTTCGACGACTTTTGCAGCAGCATGGACCATCAGCTCGGAGACCATGGCTGCAGTTACCCTTGACGCTGCATCACAGACAGGAGTGCCTACGATGGTGTATTCAATGACGAACCTGGGTGCACGAATGGCAAAACGTCATTTTTTCTGATGAATCCAGGTTCTGTCTACAGCATCATGATGGTCGCATCCGTGTTTGGCGACATCGGGGTGAACGCACATTGGAAGCGTGTATTCGTCATCGCCATACTACCGTATCACCCGGAGTGATGGTATGGGGTGCCATTGGTTACACGCCTCGGTCACCTCTTGTTCGCATTGACGCCACTTTGAACAGTGGACGTTATATTTCAGATGTGTTCTACCCTTCATTCGATCCCTGCGAGACCCTACATTACAGCAGGATAATGCATGACCGCATGTTGCAGGTCCTGTACGGTCCTTTCTGGATACAGAAAATGTTCGACTGCTGCCCTGGCCAGCACATTCTCCTGATGTCTCTACAATTCAAAACGTCTGGTCAATGGTGGCCAAGCAACTGGCTCGTCCCAATACGCCAGTCACTACTCTTGATGATCTGTGGTATCGTGTGAAGCTGCGTGGCCAGCTGTACCTGTAAACGCCATGGGCTCTGTTTGACTCAATGCCCAGGCGTATCAAGGCCGTTATTACAGCCAGAGGTGATTGTTCTGGGTGCTGATTTCTCAGTATCCATGCACCCAACTTGCGTCAAAATGTAATCACATGTCAGTTCTAGTATAATATATTTGTTCAATGAATTCCCGTTTATCATCTGCAATTCCTCTTGGCGTAGCAATTTTAATGGCCAGTATTGTAGTTTCCTTCTCGCCTATAGCATTCATGTTTCAATCATATCCTCTCAGAATCCGCACATACAAGAGCTGGGTACGAGCAACCTCGCTTTCCCCACGCCTTCGTCTCATGATTTGCGAGTATTTCTTAAAAACAGTGGTGCTTTCCACTGTGGTCTGTTTAGTGTTTTAAAAAAGGGAAAAAGCAACAATGTTTTTCGTGCTTTCCAGACACCTCCCATTATGATTCTGAAAGCATGCCTTTCCTAGAAGCTTTCCCAGGCATCAGATCTGGTCTTTCAATGCGTGTTCTGTCCAACCATCTCTGAACTGCCGTTACTTTTATTTTGTGTAACTCAACATTATTGGTAAACGCCAATTTCGTTTATTGGTCCTCTAAGAGCGGCCACGCAGACACTTGTTATGCTAAGATGTTTCTTTCTATTCCATGCAGGTGTGAGTCAGACAAGCTCGCTTAATAGCCTATTGTTATTATTAATGGTGCATGCATCCCCGCTGCGTAGGGTCGGCTTTTTATGGCCCCTCTCGAAATGCGTTCCATGTTCTAATTCTCTCGATGGCTGGAAACTATCTGCATCCATTTCTGTTCAAAGTGACAGCGATACTACATGAGTGTAACATGCTAAGTAGGGAATGCTTGTTAGTTTCGAGTTTATGTCGCCCACGTATGAATGATTACTGTCCATACTGTGCAAATTAGTATCACTTTACTTGCGTGGTATCAAACTCCTCAGTTTGGTGAGTGGATTACGTTCCTGTATTGAAAATAGTATATTAAGGGGCAAAATTGTACCATCCCTTCACAATACACTTAATATTTTTATTCCACTTCATTTAACAATGACTGCGATTTCTCACCGCCTGCTACACGGAAAGTATTAGCCGCAGAAAAAAAATTATTTTACCTGTTTTGTAGGAAATTTAATTTAGTTTACTGTTTTGCAGGGGAACATTTTCATAGATACCGCCGCTTTCGAGATATTCAAGACAAACCTGAGAAAATGACCTTTACACACCTACACACCACCACACTCACACCCCTCCAGCTATAATTTTTAGTATGTTATTCAAGGCACTCCTCTATACCACTGCACAAAAATTTGCGACTACGCAATTTTTTAATCCTTGTTGACAAATTTTGGTTCCTTGACTGGGATACATGCCAGGTAAGTGAGAAATTGAGCGCACAACCAACTTAACAGCTCATGCATCCAAGTTGCTGAAACGAATAGTAGAATAATGGAAAAAAGTTGAAGATCTGCTAAATGACGGTAAGTTTGGCTTCAGTAAACGTAAAGGCATCAGTGAGGCAGTCCTGACGATGCCCTTCATTATGGAAACAAGTCTGAAGAAAAATCAAGACACGTTGATAGGATTTATTGATGATGAAAAGAAGTTACACTACGTAAAATGCTTAGCGGTGTTCGAAATTCTGAGGAAAATACGAGTGAGTTTCAAGGAATGAAGAGAACAAAGTGCTCAGTTTAATTAGAGGGGGAAGAGGTATGCAGTATTTCTCATTTACCGTTGAAACTGTACATCAAAGAAGCCATGATGGAACCAAAAAGAAAGTTTTAACAGCAGGATTAAAATTCAAGGTAAAAGGATATCAATGATTTTCGTTGATGATGTTGCTATCCTCATAGAAGGTGAAGAAAAATTACAAGATCTGTTGAATGGAATGGTATAGATTATGGACTGAGAGTAATTCGAAGAAAGAATGAAGTAACGAGAAGTGTCCGGAATGAGAATAGCGAGAAACTTAACATTAAAAATTGGTGATCATCAAGTAAATAAAACTATGCAATTCTGCTACCTTAGAAGCTAATTAGCCCATGAGATAAGTATAAAGCAGATTGGCACAGGCAAGGCATTTGTCGTCAATAGATGTCTACTAGCTGAACCGTTGCACCATCGATAGCTCACGACACGTCTCCTGGAACACGATCTTTGCCGTGAAGGGGGCGTGTCATGTCTGCTGGGTGTTAGGCCCGTTTACCGAGAGAGGCTGTGAGTAAAGCAGCAAGGACAACGCAGGTAAGTGGAGCAACAGGCTGCCTGTTTGTTCTACCGTTGTGTCTTCCAGGTCGGTCTGGATGAGCATCTGGAGACTGAAACTTCCTACCAGATTAAAACTGTGTGCCCGACCGAGACTCGAACTCGGGAACTTTACCTTTCGCGGGCAAGTGCTCTACCATCTGAGCTACCGAAGCACGACTCACGCCCGGTACTCACAGCTTTACTTCTGCCA
This sequence comes from Schistocerca serialis cubense, assembly GCF_023864345.2. Taxonomy (NCBI): domain Eukaryota; kingdom Metazoa; phylum Arthropoda; class Insecta; order Orthoptera; family Acrididae; genus Schistocerca; species Schistocerca serialis. Next base: position 213,628,354 of record NC_064647.1, on the reverse strand, counting down.
GTATCTCGTCTCCTACCTTCCAAACTTTACAGAAGCTCTCCTGCAAAACCTGCAGGACTAGCACTCCTGAAAGAAAGGATATTGCGGAGACATGGCTTAGCCACAGCCTGGGGGATGTTTCCAGAATGAGATTTTCACTCTGCAGCGGAGTGTGCGCTGATATGAAACTTCCTGGCAGATTAAAACTGTGTGCCTGACCGAGACTCGAACTCGGGAACTTTACCTTTCGCGGGCAAGTGCTCTACCATCTGAGCTACCGAAGCACGACTCACGTCCGGTACTCACATCTTTACTTCTGCCAGTACCTCGTCTCCTACCTTCCAAACTACACAAGCTCTCCTGCGAACCTTGCAGGACTAACACTCGTGAAAGAAGGATATTGCGGAGACATGGCTTAGCCACAGCCTGGGGGATGTTTCCAGAATGAGATTTTCACTCTGCAGCGGAGTGTGCGCTGATATGAAACTTCGTGGCATATTAAAACTGTGTGCCCGAGCGAGACTCGAACTCGGGAACTTTACCTTTCGCTGGCAAGTGCTCTACCATCTGAGCTACCGAAGCACGACTCACGCCCGGTACTCACAGCTTTTCTTCTGCTAGTATCTCCTACCTTCTAGTCTCCTGGAGACTGCTCCGGGAACGAGAGTGGGTGCATTATTCCTTTGCAGACCAGATTTGGAGGCGGTAGATGTCTCGTCGCCATCCACACACTTCCTGGCGGCTCCAAGCTTTACCATTGCCTGTAATGGCACACCGACGTTGGATTCTCAGTGGCCTGCTTCTAATTCGTTATTCGGTGCCGAGACCACGTGACATTTGTAAATAATGATCTTGCTCCCTTCTGTGAGAGTGGTGATTGCGACTGGTTCGGGTTCTGTGCACGTTTGTGTCTTGCTGTATCTACATCGTACTCGGTTCGGTCTCCTGCTGTTGTTGTTCCCTGTACCTGTGTCTGACCAATTGATTTGACAAGCGTGTCGTTCGTTTGAAAACGTAATAGCTTCAGTTTGGTCATGGAAATGCCGTGTGGCTAGGGCCTCCCGTCGGTTAGACCTTTCGCCTGGTGCAAGTCTTTCCAGTTGACGTCACTTTGGCGACTTGCGTGTCGATGAGGATGAAATGGGGATGATAAGTAGAACACAACATCCAGTCCCTGAGTGGAGAACCTCCGGCCCGGCCGGGAATCGAACCCGGGCTGGTAGGTATGACATTCCGTCGCGCTGACCATTCAGCGAGCAGGGCCGGACTTCAGTTTGGTAACTGTCATAGAGTCGTGAATTGATTGTGTGTTTTAAGTTATTGAAGTTTAGGACTCCTTGAGGTTATGTTTGTTTTTTTTAGTTCAGCATGTCATTACCACTGAAGCTCATTTTTTTATTTCTTTTTCTTTATTTACGTCGTGCGGTTAACCTCAAGTCGCTTAGTCGCTATCTTTCTTTATCTGGTGCCCACAAGCGTATGTGCCCTACGGGGAAAAATTTTCGTTGCATATGTTCTGGTGGGTTGTACTTCCAAGCCAAGCTCGTGTTTAACGTAGTTGAGGTTCATCAGGCAGCCGTTTGCGTCTTCCTTGCACCTGTGTCTTCCATGGAAGGGTACTGGGGTATTTCCCTTCCCAAAAGTGCGCTGTAAATCTAAAGATGTTGATAAGTAATTATCTGCCACCTATTCTTTTATACGTTCGAACTGATTATTTTAAAATGGTTCAAATGGCTCTGAACACTATGGGACTTAACTTCTGAGGTCATCAGTCTCCTAGAACTTAGAACTACTTAAACCTAACTAACCTAAGGACATCACACACATTCATGCCCGAGGCAGGATTCGAACCTGCGACCGTAGCTGCCTCGCGGTTCCAGGCTGTAGTGCCTAAAACTGCTCGGTCACCCCGGCTGGCGATTATTATTTTAGCAAGGTCAGTTTTTTAGATATTATTCCCGGCTGAATGGTGGTTAACATTTTTCAGTGTGTCTGTCAACGTCTTTATGCATAATAATTCAGAAAAAATTATGGTTTCAAAATTTCTGTAAATCCATATCCCAAAACAGATGAACTAATTCTGGAATCTGCATACATACATTGTCACGAAATACTTTGTTTCGTATTGTTGCTTTCAAAAGCTGGTATACCAGTTGTAATGAATGACGATATACAGGATACTAAATCCCCTCTGAGGTCTGCGATCATTTTTATGTTAATAATGGACAAGAATGCTGTACAATCACAATAAAGTCATGAGATGTCTGAAGATGGGTATAATCTCGAAACGCGTAACATGTTCTAATAAAAGAGTCCACTGAACATCTCATGACTTTATTGCGATTGTACAACATAGGTTGCCAATCATTAATGAATGACATTTCAACGGCGGTTGCACTAACCGCATATTCTAACCTCAAAAATACAATAATACATGGTAGTGTCACAACAGAAACTCAACGATTGTTAATGATTACAAAGAAACACTTTCATTTCATTTTCGTAATTATAATCCACAGATGACGCAGTCGGGGGAATTCGGTCGCGTCTACGATAGTAGACTCACGGCGCGTATCCAATAAGCAGCATGTTCTGTGGACCGTCTTTGATTTGCGCAGGATAGTCTCTTCGTTCGGCTGTAATTTCATACAGCGCACATGGTAAAGAAGCTAGGAAACTTTTCTTAAGTTTTACAGAAAATAATTCAAATGTGAAATAAAGGCTACCCCGAAAGTCGTCATTCGCGTTTTCCCCGGTGTTGCGGCAGATGTTTGCAGCTGGAGTCAGTCCAAACAAAAACTACTCATCACGTCTTCTATGTGACGCTCGCTGTCGGCAAAAGGGGGCGGTTTATTTCCCATTAGAAACAAAACGATTTTTAAAATGGAATTATACGTGCCGATTCAAGATAGCGATGTCAAATTAGTCATGTGCGATATTCGTTTTATCGATATGTATTAAAGAGGACAGTAAGAAGAAGAATAGCCAGTATTCCAGCAGCAATAGCACTGCCCTATTTCACGTGACTGCTACCCCCACGCGTACAGTACTACGCAATCCCTCCTGGAGTATTCGTTACTCTTCTTGTTCCTGCTGTCCCTGTCAACACATACTGATACGCATACCAAAAACGAATGCAGCGCTTGGCTAATTTGGGACACCCATATCGCATGGGCACATATAATTCAGATTTATAAAATATTTTTTCTTTTTTAGTAGGAAACAAACGGACGACTTCCGTTGATAACGGCCGTCGCATGAGCAGTTTTTGTTTGGACTGACTCCAACTGCACACTGCAAAAACGAAACTGGAAATATCTGCCGCAACACCTAAGAACATCTTACAAGGAACAACTTAACTCTCTCTCTCTCTCTCTCTCTCTCTCTCTCTCTCTCTCTGCATCCCTCCCTCAATCCCCATATATACACAGGGGTCCAAAAAATGTATCCACTGTTTAAAAGTCCATAACTTGCAAACTAATTGACGGAGTTGTCTCATTTTTGTTGAAAGTGTAGCTTAAAGTCCAACGTAAAGATGTTACTGTAGATGTTCGAAATGGTCACTATTAACATCCACACACAAACGATGCCGCCGAACTGCAGTACGAACTACTGACTGCAACGTGTTCAGTTGGATATTTGCACCTGAATGTACGATGGATTCTCGAAGTTCATCCAATGTGCGTGGCTTTTGTCGATAAACGACGTCCTTTAGTGTTCCCCACAGGTAAAAGCCCAGAGGAGTTAGGTGTGGTGAACGTGGTGGATTCTCCACAGCACCTCTACGGCCTATCCTTCTTCCTGGTAGATTTTCGTCGAGATACGCCCTAACACGATTTTGTTAGTGGGCTGGGGCACCATCTTGTTGAAAGTAAACTCTTCCGCCTCCATACAAATCTCGGATGGCAGGTAAAATGGATGTCTGAAGCTTCTGAAGGTACACCTCACCGGTAACTGTGCCGTCAAAGAAGAATGGCCCAATCAAGCCCCAGTAAGACAACCCACAACACACATTTACTCCTGGCAAATTCACGGCTTTGCCTGCATGGGCGTTCGGATTTTCAGCGGCCCAGCAGATGCAATTGTGGCGATTTACTGTACCACTGAGTTTGAACTGTGCCTCATCAAACCACACAATCATCACTGCAAACTCTTCATCGTTGCGCACCATTTTAGCAAACCACTCGCAGTACTCCATTCTACGATCTGGGTTGTTCATTGCGTGTAGCAGTCGTGGGATGTACCACTTCCTCTTTGTTGTCTTCAAAATTCGCCGAACACTTGAGCGACTCACTCCAGCTTCACGGGAACACTGTCTCACAGAATTCAGTGGTGAGCGAGTGAATTGTTGTAACACACGACGGGAGTTAGCTGGACTTGTTTCAGGTCGTCCAGATCGCTGTTTGTTTACATCTTCAACACAGCCTTCGGTTTCAAATTTGTCTCTTATGCGACGAATCGTTAAACGTGTCGATGGCTCTGTTTGATACTCATTTTGCCATTACCGTTGAACGACATTTATGTTTTCGTGCTTAAAACACCACTTCAAAACTGACTTCCTTTGATCGAATGTAAGCCTTGCGCCAGCCATGTTTACTCGAGTAACTAGGTGCAACTAAGAACAAAACACTGACTATCTGGCGACTGTCATCTGACAAACCAAAACAACGCAATACAACGCTTGTGTGGCGATTTCCGGAACTACAAACTATTACACTACCAGAGATGAAACAACTCCATCAATTAGTTTGCCAGTTACGGACTTTTAAACAGGGGATACATTTTTCGGACCCATATATATATATATATATATATATATATATATATATATATATATATATATATATATGTATGTGTGTGTGTGTGTGTGTGTGTGTGTGTGTGTGTGTGCCAAAAGGAAAAAAAGAGCTAATATAAAGAAAGTTACTAACTTCTTAATAATATGGTGTACCGAAATGAGGAATTCAAAGATTTAAATATTTCACTTTATATATACCTCAGGTTAGCGTCAGGATGGTTCCCTTGATAACAATAGAACTGAACCCTCCTGCCAGATTTAAACTGTTCAGACCTGAACTAGGAACTGGAACTTCCAGTTGTTTTTCTTATTTTTCACGCTCCAGGTGTGCCTTTGTCGGTTACCTTTGCGATTTAAACTATATTTCCTCGCGCCTCGCGTCAGAATCTGTCATCTTTCTTGCCAATTTACGCTCTGATAACGTGCATATACTTACATATGATTAATTCTTTTACCTCTTGTTTCGGAAGTATCCGTTGGGTATTCTAACTAAGAAAAACTCTGCTGACTTCTAAAATTAAAATTGTTCGCTTCATATGCTATATAACAAATCAAGGCCTCTCTTTCAAATTAAAATACAATATTAAGTAAAAAAACACTAAGAAAAAATGAATAACAGTTCTTTTTCTCCTAATAAGTCAAACGAATTTTATAATAAATGTAAAAAAGCAACTGTTATTTTAAAAATACAATTATTTCAAGATCAAATTCAAGGTTTTTTGATAGAGTTACTCCGAGAAATTTGACACAGTTTTTCTTTTAATTTTTGGTCTTTGATAGTAGAGTGAGTTGTGTTACAGTATACATCCGGAAATCCACGTCACATCAGATAATGCACTGAATGCCGCTTCAGTCAGCTGACAGAGTTTCTTTTTGTGTCTTTCACTCTTATCAATCATCAGTCTTCTGACTGGCTTGTGTTGACCCACCAAGAATTCCTCTCCTGTGCCAACCTCTTCATCCCAGAGAAGCGCTTGCAACCTACGTCCTGAGTTATTTGCTGGATGTATTCCAATCTCTGTCTTCCTCTACAGTTTTTGCTCGCTACAGATCCCTCAACTACCATGGAAGTCATTCCCTGATATCTTAATAGGTGTCCTACCATCCTGTCCCTTCTCTTTATCAGTGTTTTCCACATACTCCTTTCCTTTCTGATTCTGCGCAAAACCTCCTCATTCCTTAACTTATCAGTCCACCTAATTTTCCAAATTCGACTGTAGCACCACATCTCAAATCCTTCTATTCTCTTTTGTTCTGATTTTCCCATAGTCCATGTTTCACTAGCATACAGTACTGCGCTCCAAACGTACATTCTCAGAAATTTCTGCCTCAAATCAACGAATATGTTTAATACTAGTAGACTTCTCTTGGCCAGGAGTGCCCTTTTTGCCATTTCTAATCTGATTTTGATGTTCTCCTTGCTCCGTCCGTCATTATTTATTTTGCTGCCTAGTTAGCAGAAATCCTTAACCTCATCTATTTCGTGACCATCAATCCTGATGTTAAATTTCTCGATGTTCTCATTTCTACTACTTCTCATTACCTTCGTCTTTCTCCGATTTACTCTCAAACCATACTGTGTACTCTAATGAGTTCATTCCATTCAGCAGATAGTGTAACTATTCTTCACTTTCACTCAGGATGGCAATGTCATCAGTGGATCATATCGTTTATATCCTTTCACCTTGAATTTTAAGTCCACTTCTGAACCTTCATTTTATTTCTATTATTACTTCTGCGGTGAACAGATTGAACAGTAGGAGGGAAAGACGACATCTCTGTCTTACACCCTTTTTAATCCGAGGACTTCGTTCTTGGTCATCCACTCCTACAAATTCCTCTTGGCTCTTGTACATGTTGTGTACTACCCGTCTGTCCCTATAGTTTACCATTCTTTTTCTCAGAATTTCGAACATCTTGCACAATTTTACAATGTCGAACGCTTTTTTCAGGCCGACAAATCCTATTAACGTGTCTTGATGTTTCTTTAGACTTGTTTCCATCATCAATGGCAACTTCAGAATTGCCTCTCAGGTGCCTTTATCCTTCCTAAAGCCAAACAGATCACCGTCTAACACATTCTCAATTTTCTTTTCCTTTCTACTGTATGTTAATCATGTAAGCAACTTGGATCCATGAGCTGTTAAGCTGATTGTCTGAAAATTCTCGTACTTGTCGGCTCTTGCAGTTTTCGGAAATGTGTGGATGATATTTTTCCAGAAGTCAGATGATACGTCGCCAGACTAATACATTCTACACATCATCGTGAAGAGTCGTTTTGTTGCCTCTTCCCCCCATGATTTTAGATATTCTGATAGAATGTTGACTATCCCTGCTGCCTTATTTGATCATAACTCCTCCAAAGCTCTCTTAAATTCTGATTCTAATACTGGATCCCCCATCTCCTGTAAATTTTCTCCTGTTTCTTCTTCTATCAGACGAATCATCGCTCTCATAGAGACCTTCAATATACTCATTTCACATATTCACTTTCTCCTCTGCATTTACAGTGAAATTCCCATTCCACTCTTAATGTTACCGCAATTGCTCTTAAGGTCACCAAAAGTTTTTTGGCTTTCCTATATCTTGAGCCTGGCGTTCCGATAATCATTTTTTTTTTCGATTTCTTCACATTTTGCATGTAGCCATTTCGTTTTACCTTCCCTGCACTTTCTTTTTTGTTTCATTCCTCAGTGACTTCTATTTCTGTATCCCTAAATTTCCCTGAACCTTCTGCACTTCCCTCTTTCATGATCAGCTGAAGTATTTCGTCTGTTACCCATGGCTTATTCGCAGTTACCTTCTTTGTACCTATGGTTTTCCTTCCAACTTCTGTAATTGTCCATTTTAGAGATGTTCATTCCTCTTCAACTGTACTGCCTACTGGGCTATTCATTAATGGTGTTTCTACAGCCTTAGTGAACAACATTCGTACATCGTCATTCCTTAGTGCTTCCACATCCCACTCCTTTGCGTATTGATTCTTCCTGACTAATGTCTTAAACTTCAATCTACTCTTCATCGCTACTATATCGTGATCTGAGTCTATATCTGCTCCTGGTAACGCCTTAAAATCCAGTATATGATTTCGGAATCTCTGCCTGACGATGATGTAAGATAACTGAAATCTTCGCGTATCACTCCTCCTCTAGTGATTCTTTTACAGAGCATTCGCTATCACTAGCTGAAATTTATTACAGAATTCAGTTACTCAATCTCTTCTCTCATTCCTTGTACCAAGCCAATATTCACCTGTATCCTTTCCTTCTGCTCCTTCCCCAACAACTGCATTCCAGTACCCAGTGACTATTAGATTTTCATCTCCCTTTACGTACTGTATTACCCTTTCAATGCCGTCATATTCTTTTGTATTAGGATACGATATTGTATTTGGGTGTAGGATTTTACCAGATGTAACGACATTCGGACAAGTCGTATTGACGACTGCCATCTTTTTTGATGACATCTCAGCCATTGACACTCACAAGTTGATGACTTTTATTGTCTATTAAGTTAACCGTCGTGCACAAACGCAGTTCGGCCATAGTTACGACACGAAGTTTAGAGTTGGTGCGTTCTTCTGTCTGACGGCTCGGTGCCACGTCGCTTTCACCTTCGATGACAAATCTGGACTACTGGCCAGCTGTAAATGGGATATTTATGGTCTGCGATGTTACGGTTTTTTTTTTTTTCAAAAGCTTCTTTTAAAGCTATGTCGCCGTCGTGGGCTCATTTTCTGAGATGCTGGCCGTGATATAACTAAATTCAATAACGTTTTCACATGAGAAGCTACTTCTTATAGGTTGCACATTAATGGGGGATTCCAGACCGTTCCGCGTTATTTCATTTGACGTATGAACTGTTGACCTGTTGGATGACGTCCTCCACATTTAGTATGTGTCACACACACATAACACAGCACTCGTGACCTGTTTTGAACATCTGTGAGACTGAGTCCTCCAACTCCTGTGTCAGCTAAACTAACCAAACACCGCCGGCCTGGTAGCCGAGCGGTTATAGGCGCTACAGTCTGGAACCGCGCGACCGCTACGGTCGCAGGTTCGAATCCTGCCTCGGGCATGGATGTGTGTGGTGTCCTTAGGTTAGTTAGGTTTAAGTAGTTCTAAGTCCCATAGTGCTCAGAGCCATTTGAACCATTTAACCAATCACCTTCATCCCGAACTCCTTTCCAAACTTCACAATTCTCCTGCATACCTTGTGTGACTACCTCTTTTTGAAGAAAGGATATTGCGAAAACGTGCCTGAGACAGAAAATTTCCTCTGTAGAAATCAAATGTATTCCGCAAACAACGATGGTTAAAACCCTGCTTGCTCTGTTCGTCCAAGAGATACAGATCAGTAGATACAGGTGCCCAGGTAGGTGTTTTCTTTGACTTGCGAACGGCATTCGATACCGTTTCACACTGCCGTCTAACGGAAAAAATATGGGCTTATGGAATATCTGACCAACCGTGTGACTGGACTAGAGAGTTCATTGTAATATCGGCGTCTATATTTTATTCAGAATAATATTCACGACAGTATTACGTGTGGAATGTGAATGAACATTCTCTTCATATTAATGAAAAGGACTTCATTGTTAATAAAACAATAAATAATTATTGCCAGTGACATAATTTAAAATTTTGCGAAAAATTATAACTCAGACAAAACCCATGGAAAAAGATAATGAAAATATCCATCTTTTGTTATCCATTATTCCTCTAGAATAATCCTTCTTCGTGTTGGAACTGTTGTACTGTTAGGATTTGATTGATATCTCGTAACAAAGAGGTCTGTAAAAGGTGTATGATGTTGCTCATTTAATATTTGGAAAATAGAGTTTATGTGTTACTGAAACGAATCTACTTTCTTTGGAGTTTTATTTCATAGTGATTGTCGTCCTATATAAATGTTAAGTTTTCTGATCAGTTGCAAAGGAGCGCAACCGTTAGCGCTATTGATCTATAGCTCGGTTTATTGGTAAATGCTGAATAATAAGTGATTAACATTGAGAAATATTTGCAAATGTTAATGCATATGGTGAAGGTACAAAAAGATTTAATATATATCATGTGTTAGTAGTAAAACAGTACATGAAGGAGAATGGATAAGTGATTGTCTTATTTTACAAAAGACATCATATTTACGCCAGTGACTGTAACACTTTCTTTATTTCACGGTTGCCTTAGGCCATTATCAAGTGCAGATTTTTGTGGCTTTAAGCCACGTCAACTTCAAATGAGCTTAAAGTTGACATGGCTTAAAGCAACAGAAATCTGCACATGATCATGGCCTAAGGGCGAAATTGCAATCGTGAAATAAAGTAAGTGTTACAGTCACTGGCGTAAGTATAATGTCTTTTATAGAGTTCTACATGACTGTGAACCCCAAGTACAAAAAGTTATTTGATTGTCTTATGTTAGCCGCCATGTTAGTCAAATATTGCAGTGAGACTTTTATACTGATTTTCTATACGTTTATAAATACCTTTTGGTCATAATTACTATAATATTTGTGTATTGGTGGCCCAGAACCCACTCTGAGGTAACAAATTCCACTTAGACTGTGAATAATCTCTAAATATAGTGAACTTCTATGAATTCAAACATCATCTTACGTGATATAAATTCTTATATGCTGATGTATGACGCCTGATTATTTCGTGACAACTTTTATGAAATATTTTGACAGGCAAAAATACATCAGTGTTGTGGAAGCGTGGTATTGGGTGACAAAACTGTTTATTTTGCTTAAAGAAAAGTGTTGCCTCCTCGAGAAACAGTAGTGTTAAATTCGATAAACGATCTGCAACTAGTAAAGAGACTATTATGCAACAGCACTGAAAATTACTAAACATCATCAGTCTTGTTTAGTTCAGATTACTTATCATACATTTAGCTTGTTCGCTAGTTATATACAATTACTTTTGACCGGCCGCTGTGGCCGAGCAGTTCCAAACGCTTCAGTCTGGAGGAGGAGGAGATTAGTGTTTAACGTCCCGTCGACAACGAGGTCATGAGAGACGGAGCGCAAGCTCGGGTGAGAGAAGGATGGGGAAGGAAATCGGCCGCGCCCTTTCAAAGGAACCATCCCGGCATTTGCCTGAAGCGATTTAGGGAAATCACGGAAAACCTAAATCAGGATGGCCGGAGACGGGATTGAACCGTCGTCCTCCCGAATGCGAGTCTTCAGTCTGGAACCGCGCGACCGCTACGGTCGCAGGTTCGAATCCTGCCACGGGCGTGGATTTGTGTGATGTCCTTAGGTTGGTTAGATTTATGTAGTTCTAAGTTCTAGGGGACTGATGACCTCCGATGTTAAGTCCTATAGTGCTCGGAGCCATTTCAACCATTTTTGATTACTTTTGTGCTTGACAGACAACAATGCTACACGTTCCCAGGTGGAGATTTCTTTAACAAAAAGCAGTGATTGAATAAAATCTGTAGTTACATTGATAATAAGTAACAAGGTTTATTGTAATCTTGCTGAAATTGTACAACACGCAATCAAGCAATACAGCACGCCACATCATCTACATCCACATAGGTACTTCGCAAGCCACAATACGGCACTTGGCGGATGGTACCACTACTGGTCATATCATTCCCTTTTTCGCTCGCGAATACAGCGAATGCAAAACGACTGTCTATTTGCCTCCGTATGAACCCTAATTTCTCGTATCATACCTTCGTGGTCACTACCCGAAATGTGGATCTTCGGCAGTCAGCTACAAATAGCGGTTCTCTAAATTTTCTCAATACTGTTTCTTGAAGAGCACGTCGCGTTCCCACCATGGCTTCGCATTTGAGTTCCCGAAGCATCTCCGTAACGCTTACGTGTTTTCGCCCCTACCGGTAATAAATCTACCAGCCGCGTCAGAATTGCTTCCGTGTCTTTCTTCAATCAGACCTGTTACGGATTCCAATGACTCGGCCAGTACTCAAGAACAGGTCGCACCAGCGTCCTACATGGGGTCTCCTTTACAGGTGAACCACACGTCCTCAGAAGTGTCCAAAGAAACATTCGCCTTCCCTGGCACAGTTCTCACACCCTCGGTCCACTTCATATAACGTTCCTCCCAGATATTTAAAGAATTTGACTGTCAAGCAGGACACTACCTGTGCCGTATCCGAAGATTACGGGTTTGTTTTCTCTACTCATCCGCATTAACATAGTTTTCTACATTTAGAGCTAGCTGCATTTCATCTCAGCAACAGAAAATTTTTCTTACTCGTCTTGTCACTGTATTTCAGCTCCTTACAGTACACCACGTCATAAACAGCAAACAAGCGCAGATTGCTGCCCATCCTGTCCGCCAAATCATTTATGCATGTAGAGAACAACAGCGGTCCTGTCACACTTCCCTGGCGCGGTCCTGACGGCACCCTTGTCTCTGCTGAACTCTCACCGTCGAGGACAACTTACATGCTTCTATTACTCAAGAAGTCTTCGAGTGACTCGCATACCTCTAAATCTACATCTACATAACTTCTCTGCAATTCACATTTAAGTGCTTAGCAGAGGGTTCATCGAACCACAATCACACTATCTCTCTACCGTTCCACTCCCGAACAGCGCGCGGGTAAAACGAACACCTAAACCTTTCTGTTCAAGCTCTGATTTCTCTTATTTTATTTTGCTGATCATTCCTACCTATGTAAGTTGGGCTCAACAAAATATTTTCGCATTCGGAAGAGAAAGTTGGTGACTGAAATTTCGTAAATAGATCTCGCCGCGACGAAAAACGTCTTTGCTTTAACGACTTCCATCCCAACTCGCGTATCTGCCACACTCTCTCACCTATTACGTGATAATACAAAACGAGCTGCCCTTCTTTGCACCCTTTCGATGTCCTCCGTCAATCCCACCTGGTTAGGATCCCACACCGCGCAGCAATATTCTAACAGAGGACGAACGAGTGTAGTGTAAGCTGTATCTTTAGTGGACTTGTTGCATCTTCTAAGTGTCCTGCCAATGAAACGCAACCTTGGGCTCGCCTTCCCCACAATATTATCTATGTGGTCTTTCCAAATGAAGTTGTTCGTAATTTTAACACCCAGGTACTTAGTTGAATTGACAGCCTTGAGAATTGTACTATTTATCGAGTAATCGAATTCCAACGGATTTCTTTTGGAACTCATGTGGATCACCTCACACTTTTCGTTATTTAGCGTCAACTGCCACCTGCCATACAATACAGCATTCTTTTCTAAATCGCTTTACAACTGATACTCGTCTTCGGATGACCTTACTAGACGGTAAATTACAGCATCATCTGCGAACAACCGAAGAGAACTGCTCAGATTGTCACCCAGGTCATTTATATAGGTCAGGAACAGCAGAGGTCCCAGGACGCTTCCCTGGGGAACACCCGATATCACTTCAGTTTTACTCGATGATTTGCCGTCTATTACTACGAACTACGACCTTCCTGACCGGAAATCACGAATCCAGTCGCACAACTGAGACGATACCCCGTAGGCCCGCAGCTTGATTAGAAGTCGCTTGTGAGGAACGGTGTCAAAAGCTTTCCGGAAATCTAGAAATACGGAATCAACTTGAGATCCCCTGTCGATAGCGGCCACTACTTCGTGCGAATAAAGAAGTAGCTGCGTTGCACAAGAACGATGTTTTCTGAAACCATGATGATTAGGTATCAATAGATCGTTCCCTTCGAGGTGATTCATAATGTTTGAATACAGTATATGCTCCAAAACCCTACTGCAAACCGACGTCAATGATATAGGTCTGTAGTTCGATGAATTACTCCTGCTACCCTTCTTAAACACTGGTGCAATTTTCCAATCTGTAGGTACAGATCTATCGGTGAGCCAGCGGTTGTATATGATTGCTAAGTGGGGAGCTATTGTATCAGCGTAATCTGAAAGGAACCTAACCGGTATACAATCTGGACCTGAAGACTTGCCCGTATCAAGCGATTTGAGTTACTTACTCCATGAGCTCGTACCTGCGTCAACAGCCTCCACTGGGGCACAGTGTCAAATGCTTTCCGGAAATCTCGAAATATGGAATCTGCCTGTTGCCCTTCATCTATAGTTTGCAGCATACCATGTGAGAAGAACGAAACCAAAGTACAACCGATGCCGTCTAAAACCAAGCGTGGATATAAGCTTTTCAGGCACAAGAAACTTTATTACGAGGACTGGAACTTAAGTAGTGGCAACTATTTATTCACAACCGATACAAAAGAGTTACATGTTTGCCCCTATTACTGTCCTTCAACGTAGTCACCAGAGTTATGTAGAACCCGTTGCCAGTGATGTGGAAGGCGTAGTATACCGTTAGAAGAGCCTGTTCTGTTGATGGTGCGAATGGACCGGTCTGTCGCCTGTCGAATCTCTGGAACGGTTCTGAAGCGAATGCCACGAAGTGGTTCCTTCATCTTCGGAATCAAATCAAAGTCACAAGGACTTAAGTCCGGGGAGTATGGTGGCTGGTACAGTAGTTCCCAGTCCTATCGACCGAACAGAGCAGCCACGGCTTGCGTTGTAAGCGGCCGCGCATTGTCGTGCAAAATGATGGGTGGGTTGCGCAGAAAGTGTCGTCGTTTCTATCGCAAAGCTGATCGCAGGTGATGCTCCAAAAACGATCAGTAATACTGTGCTCTGACGGTCTGACGTGGAGGAACGTAAAGCGTTAGGATAACACCATCACAGTCGTACACGAGAATCCCCATAACTTTCACCATACCGGGGCTCTGACCCTCTTTCGACTTTCGCGGCGACCCATAACGACGCCATTCGTTGGATTGGCGTTTCAGTTTTGGCTTCGTGGCATTCGCTTCAGAACTGTTCCAGAGATTCTACTGGCAGTAGACCGCTCCGTTCGCACCATCAACAGAACAGGCTCTACTAACGGTATACTACGCTTTCCACATCGCTGGCAAGGGGTTCTACACAACGCTGGTGACTACTTTGAAGGAGAGTAACAGGTGCAAACATGTAACATGTGACTAAATTGTGGCCACTATTTAAGTTCCAAGCCTCGTATATTAGAACTGAGAATATGTTCAAGGATGAAGCAGTAAACCGGTGAGGGATATTGATCTGTAATTTTCCAGGTCCGTTCTTTTACCCTTCTTATGTATCGGAGTCATCTGCGCTTTCTGCCATTCGCTTGGGACTTTGTGCTGGGTGAGAGATTCACGATAAATAGAGGCCAATGTCGTAGAGCATTCTTTGTAAAACAGAACTAGGATTCCATGCGGACCTGGTGATTTATTTGCTTTCAAATCTTTCAGTTGTCTCTCTACGACAGGGATTCTTATTACTAAGTCGTCCATAGGGGTGTCTGTCTTATGGCCAAATGACAGTATGTTTGTACGATTCTTCTACGTGAACGATTTCTTTCTAGAAAACAGACCACTGCGTGTCATTCGGAAAGAAGCTTCGCGTGTGTCCCAGGGATGTGTTATAGGCCCATTACTTTTCACTGTGTGTATATAAATGACCTGCTAGGTGACGCCCGAGGTTACATGGTGCCTTCCGCTACTGGTGCTGTTGTGTACAAAGAAGTCGCGACGGTACAAAAGTATAGCGAAATCAAGGAGAGCTGAAGAGAATCGACGCTTTTTGCAGCGAGTGGAAATGTAATGTGTTGCAAATAGATAGACAGAAAGATCCTTTATTCTGTGGTTTCAGAATTGCGGAGAAACACTGGATGCAGTTACTTCCACAAAATATCCTGGTGTATGGCTACAGAGGGAACTGAAATTGAATGATCATATAAAATTAATCGCGAGTAAGATAGATGCAAGACTGAGGCTCATTGGAAAAACCCTCAGGAAATGTAGTCCGTAAAGGAAGGAAATAGCTTACAAAACACTCGTTCGGTCATACTTGGACATTGCTCATCAGTATGGGATGCGTACCATAAAGGTCTGATAGAGGAAATACTAAAGATCCAAAGAAGCGCAGCACTTTTCCTTACACGTAGATTTAGTAAGCGTGGAAGTGTCACGAAGTGCCCAGCCAACCCCCGTGGCACACGCTGCAAGAGAGGCATTCTGCACCACGTTATTGGCTACCGTTAAAATTCCGAGTACGTACATTCCCGGAAGAGTCAACCAATATACAGGGTGAAAAGTATTTAAACCGACAAACTCTGGGAAGTTGTAGGGGACATCAAAACATATATTTTTCCCTAATGCCATTTTCTCCTATGAGGATTATTTAAACCGGTGGAGACCGTATTACGCTCTTCAGTTGTTAGTGGTCGTATTACGCTCTTCAGTTGTAGGCAACTGCTGTCCACCAGTGTAGTAGTGCATTTGTTTACTAATGGAGCGATACACCTGCAGTGAGTACACTGATATGGCTGGTGCGTACTGCGTAGCGCACCACAACAGACGAGCTGCACAGCGGGTTTATCAACAACAATATCCTAGTCGCCATATCCCGCGTCATACGACCTTTTCTGCTGTGTACCAACGTCTGCGTGAGACCGGGTAATTTAGCAGATTACCTGGATAGGGACACCGTCACACGGTAAGAACGCTGCAATTTGAGGAAGCTGTCTTGCAGCATGTGGAGCGGGATCCTTCAATCAGCACTCGTGCAATTGCACGTAACATGGGGACGAATCAGATGAATGTAAGGACAGTCCTTCGAGAGCAATTGTTACGTCCATTTCACTTACAGCGTGTCCACACCCTGGAACCAGTTGATTACTCACTCAGAGCACAGTTTTCGCAGTGGTATCTGGAACAGTGTGAAATGCACCCTACATTTCCATCCTCTGTGTTGTTTACCGATGAAGCAACGTTCTGGCGTAATGGAGTCTTCAACATGCACAATTCGCATGTTTGAAGTGAGGATAACCCACATGCCACAGTTACTAGCGCTCATCAAGTGCGGTTCTTCGTTAATGTGTGGATCGGTGTTGTTGGAGACTGTTTAATTGGGCCGTACCTGCTACTTAACCCATTCAATGGCAGGCACTATATCAATTTTCTCTCCAGAGCATTGCCAGAATTGCTGGAAGACGTCCCTCTCCCTACGAGACAACGTATGTGGTTCCAACATGACAGGGCGCCGGCACATTTCAGTCGTCCTGTGCGTCGATTCCTGGACCGACGGTTCCCAGAAACGTGTATTGGTAAAGGTGGTCCTGTACCGTGGCCTGCTCGATCCCCACATATGTCCCCTCTGGACTTTTTTGTGTAGGGAGAGATGTGCAACCTTGTTTACGCAACTCTTGTTGCATCAGAAGACGGTCTTATTGCCCGGATGGTAGCAGCAACAGGAACAATTCAGGATACTCCTGGGGTTTTTGCCCGCGTCGGACAGAACATGATCCGTCGGTGTAACCTTTGTTTACGTGTTAATGGAGGCATTTTTGAAGATCTACTGTAATTGAAATTGGGTTCTTTTAATGTGTTGTCTATTTATTGGTGATAACAAAATGGAAAGTGTTTGTTGGTTTAATTAATTTACCGCCAGAGAAATCTTCCTCTAACGGTTTAAATACTCCTCGTAGGAAAAAATGACATTAAGAAAAAATATTTGCTTTGATGTCCCCTACAACCTCCCAGAGTTTGTTGGTTTAAATACTTTTCACCCTGTATTGCTTCTTGCTACATACAGGGTGTTACAAAAAGGCACGGCCAAACTTTCAGGAAACATTCCTCACACACTAGTAAAGAAAAGATGTTATGTGGACATGTGTCCGGAAACGCTTAATTTCCATGTTAGAGCTCATTTTAGTTTCGCCAGAATGTACTGTACTTCCTCGATTCACCGCCAGTTGGCCCAATTGAAGGAAGGTAATGTTGACTTCGGTGCTTGTGTTGACATGCGACTCATTGCTCTACAGTACTAGCATCAAGCACATCAATACGTAGCATCAACAGGTTAGTGTTCATCACGAACGCGGTTTTGCAGTCAGTGCAATGTTTACAAATGCGGAGTTGGCAGATGGCCATTTGATGTATGGATTAGCACGGGGCAATAGCCGTGGCGCGGTACGTTTGTATCGAGACAGATTGCCAGAACGAAGGTGTCCCGACAGGAAGACGTTCGAAGCAATTGATCGGCGTCTTAGGGAGCACGGAACATTCCAGCCTATGACTCGCGACTGGGGAAGACCTAGAACGACGAGGACACCTGCAATGGACGAGGCAAATCTTCGTGCAGTTGACGATAACCCTAATGTCAGCGTCAGAGAAGTTGCTGCTGTACAAGGTAACGTTGACCACGTCACTGTATGGAGAGTGCTACGGGAGAACCAGTTGTTTCCGTACCATGTACAGCGTGTGCAGGCACAATCAGCAGCTGATTGGCCTCCACGGGTACACTTCTGCGAATGGTTCATCCAGCAATGTGTCAATCCTCATTTCAGTGCAAATGTTCTCTTTACGGATAAGGCTTCATTCCAAAGTTATCAAATTGTAAATTTTCAGAATCAACATGTGTAGGCTGACGAGAATCCGCACGCAATTGTGCAATCACGTCAACACAGATTTTCTGTTAACGTTTGGGCAGGCATTGCTGGTGATGTCTTGATTGGGCCCCATGTTCTTCCACCTACCTCAATGGAGCACGTTATCATGATTTCATACAGGATACTCAAAATGGCTCTGAGCACTATGGGACTTAATGTCTATGGTCATCAGTCCCCTTGAACTTACAACCACTTAAACCTAACCAACCTAAGGACATCACACACATCCATGCCCGAGGCAGGATTTGAACCTGCGACCGTAGTGATCACGCGGTTCCAGACTGAAGCGCCTAGAACCGCACGGCCACACAGGCCGGCCACGGGATACTCTACCTGTGTTGCTAGAACCTTGTGCCTTTACAAGCACGACACAACATGTGGTTCATGCACGATGGAGCTCCTGCACATTTCAGTCGAAGTGTTCGTACGCTTCTCAACAACAGATTCGGTGACCGATGGATTGGTAGAGGCGGACCAATTCCATGGCCCCCACGCTCTCCTGACCTCAACCCTTTTGACTTTCATTTATGGGGGCACTTGAAAGCTCTTGTCTACGGAACCCCGGTACCAAATGTAGAGACTCTACGTGCTCGGATTGTGGACGGCTGTGATACAATACGCCATTCTCCGGGGCTGCATCAGCGCATCAGGGATTCCATGCGACGGAGGGTGGATGCATGTATCCTCGCTAATGGAGGACATTTTGAACATTTCCTGTAACAAAGCGTCTGAAGTCACGCTGGTACGTTCTGTTGCTGTGTGTTTCCATTCCATGATTAATGTGATTTGAAGACAAGTAATAAAATGAGCTCTAACATGGAAAGTAAGCGTTTCCGGACACATGTCCACATAACATATTTTATTTATTTGTGTGTGAGGAATGTTTCCTGAAAGTTTGGCCGTACATTTTTGGAACACCCTTTATACCTCGAGAAAAGAACTTGAAGATAAAACCATGGGGTTTTGAGCCCTCACGGTGGCTTGCCAGCAATCGTTCTTCCCGCGAAACATATGCGACTGCAGCAGGAGAAGGGGCAGTGACAATTGCACACGAAGTACCCTCTGCCACGCACCATGAGGTGGCTTGCCTAGTAGAGACGTAGATGTAATACCCACTCAAGGGGATTGTTTCCAATTAGCGCTACAGAATCAAATCTCTACACGAATCATAAATTGACTCCTTCCTCCACAGTACCCTCCTTCAGTTAATCTAACACAAGTCCTCTCTGCTTAAATCACAGAGGTGAAATGAGCAAGATAAAAGAAAAATTGCCATCTATCCCTACAATTCCCAGGACGGGAAGGGCCGTCCGTGTAGAATGCGTACTGACAAACTTTCATGTCACGTGTTATTTGCGAGGTTGTGTCTCTCATGACTACAGGAGTGGCCCGGGTCGCCTCCGTACCACAGGGCCAAATGCTGGGACCAAAAGTAATTCCGGCCGTGAGAAATGAGGCCTGCGTCTCGGCTACACGCTCGCCGCCGCGCGTGCCCATTCTTCTTCATTGTGCAGTGGCGCGCCGCTAAGCAGGAGTTGCAGACCCGTGGGAAAACAGCTCCTTCCAGCAAAGACGCTCTCCTTCCAGGTCTCCGCTGACGCACTTGTTGAAGGAAGCACCAAGTCCTAAAACCCAATCAGTGGAATTTGAAGATAATCCAACTTTAGAGTAAGCAGTGCGAGATCCATGTTCCTTCCTTTGTGTCCTCGGCCTGGTGAATAGTTTGATGGGACCCACCAAGATTTTCTCTCTCGTGGCATCAGATCAGCACTTAGGCCGGTATTACACCGTCAAATTTCTTTGTCAAAGATTTGCTCAAAGATGTAATCAAATATTCCGTCAAATATATGTGACAAAGATCTTTGACGTAGCGCTAGAAGGGATATTACACTGTCATCAAATGTTTCGTCAAAGTTCAAGATGGCTGACAATAACTTGTTATTAACTGCAGCAGTTGCACGTACCGCAATTGTATTGTGTGCACATGCGGAAAAGAAGTGGGGGAAAAAAAGTCACCTTACATACGAGGTTGACAGTCTTAAATTCCTGGGATTACAACTTGATAATAAATTCAGTTGGGAGGAGCACACCACAGAACTGCAGAAACGCCTTAACAAATCCGTATTTGCAATTCGAGTGTTAGGAGACATAGGCATCATAAAAATGAAAAAGCTTGCATACTTTGCCTACTTTCGTTCCATAATGTCATATGGTATAATATTTTGGAGTAAATCTTCAAGTCAAACAAAAGTTTTCAGAGTCCAAAAGCGTGTAATACGTATTATTTGTGGAGTAAATTCACGGACGTCCTGCAGAAACCTCTTCAAAGAACTGAGTACACTAACTACTGCCTCTCAGTATATTTACTCCTTAATGAAATTTGTCCTAAATAATATATCTCTTTTTCCAACAAACAACTCAGTTCTTACATACATTACCAGGAACAAAAATGATCTGCACAATGACTTAAAAGTACTTACTTTAGTTCAAAAAGGCGTCCACTACTGAAGAACACTCATCTTCAATAATTTGCCAGCAAACATAAAAAAATTAGTTACAAATAAATATCAATTTAAAAGGAGCCTGAAAGAGTTACTAATGGTCAACTCCTTCTAGTCCATCGACGAAATTTTTAATAGAAAGAATGATATATTGTACACTCCTGGAAATTGAAATAAGAACACCGTGAATTCATTGTCCCAGGAAGGGGAAACTTTATTGACACATTCCTGGGGTCAGATACATCACATGATCACACTGACAGAACCACAGGCACATAGACACAGGCAACAGAGCATGCACAATGTCGGCACTAGTACAGTGTATATTTGAATCGTGAAACTCGCAACGTTTGTGGCTGACTACGGGAATATGCAGCATGATCCATTACCCGTGGTCTAGGGGTAGCGTCATTGATCAGTAAACAACACCTGCTCAGTCCTGCATTCGAGCCCCGCAATTGCTTAAATTGTGAATAAAAATAATCAGAAATGGCTGTCGAAGACTTCCGGCATAAGAAGTCAGCTCTTCCTGTCAACAGCTTGCCCAAAAATTTTGTAGGCGCAAACAGAGATTCAGACCACTCTCCTGACCCTGAGATGGGAAAAAGGCAGAAGAATCAGCAACGATCAATGGCATAAGGTTGCAGAAGCGATGGAAACCACTTCATTATAGATAATATGTGTCCACAGGGCATGTGGCCTATAAGTGAACAAGTGTAATGAAAATCTCTCCATTTGCAAAATATTTCGCACCAGTCCGCCATTCCGAATTCCGAAAGGGGACTGCCAAGCGGTAGGTGACCATACAAAAAGCCTACAAAACTATAAAATTAGTCGGGTCGTGGAATATTGGAAGTTCAGTTATGGGCAAGCATGAAAATCTGACAAGCTCAATATAGATGTAATGAGGGTCAGTGAAGTGAAATAGAAATACCACGAGCATTTCAGATCATATGAGTACAGGGTAATATCAACAGCAGTAAAAAATAGCTTCACAGAAGTAGGACTCGTTATGACTAGGAATGTAGGATAGAGACTGAATTACTGTGAACAGTTGAATGATAGGGTTGTTCTCGTCAGAAACGACAACAGGCCAACACCGACAACGGTAGATCAGATGTATATGCCGAATACGCAACTCGAAGTTGAAGAAATAGACAAAGTACATGAGGATATTGTACGGGTAGTTCATTACGTCAAGGGGTATTGGATGTAGCGTTGTAGGGGAAGCGGTAGAACAATTGCTTACTGGAGAATGTGAACTTTGTAATAGGAATGAAAGAGAAGAAAGAGTAATTGAGTTCTGCAATAAAGTTCAGCTAGTAATAACCAATATTCTATTCAATAAACACAGGAGGTGAATGTACAACAAACGCAAGAGGTGAATGTACAAACATCAAAAAATTTTGTATCACCCCGGTTCCCAGAACTCCTGAAGACAGACGTTGACTGTGGATATTGTATCACAGACAAAGTCCCTTTGACTGTTCAGAGATGTCACTAAACCCGCTCAAAGGTGTAAAGAACGTTGCATGAGCAGCGCCTATTAGACGAAGAGGGTCCGACGGCCTATCAGTTCGAGTCATTCCATCAGGAAAGAGGTACATGGGTCGTGTTGTCTGTAGTTCAACCATGCCTACACGGTCAATACCGCGGTTCGATTTCGATCGCGTCAGAATTGTTAATTTGTGCCAGGAAGGGCTCTCAATAAGGAAGTGTCCAGGCGTCTCGGAGTGAACCAAAGCGATCTTATTCGGATATGGAGGAGATACAGAGAGGTAGGAAATGTCAATGACAAGCCTCGCTCAGGCCACCCAAGGGCTGCTACTGCAGTGGATGACCGCTACCTCCGGACTCTGGCTCGGAGGAACCCTGACAGCAACGCCACCGTGTTGCATAATGCTTTTCCTGCAGCCACAAGACGTCGTGTTAAGACTCAAATCTTTTATTGTGACTGGTAGCGGAAATTTTTTCCACACCATTTTCCATATATTACATACCTCGCCGATACTACAGAGAACCGCATCATTCCCCATATCATCACTTTTCAATATCTTTCTGTAGAACCACGTCTCAAATGCTTCGATTATCTTCTGTTCCGGTTTGTCCACCCCCATGCCGTACCGTACTCCTAACAAATATTCAAAGAAATTTCTTACTCGCCGAGAGGCGTACGTTTGATACCTGCCTCTTGGGAACTTAGAACTTAGAAAGCTAACTAACCTAAGGACATTATACACATCTCTGCCCGAGGCAGGATTCGAACCTGCGACCGTAGCGGTCGCGCGGATCCAGACTGTAACGCCTAGAACCGCTCGGCCAATCCGGCAGGCACATGAAGAAAGTTTCCAACCGAATTATCTTACACAAACAGCAGTTGACCGGCGTTGCCTGGTGAAACGTTGTTGTGATGCCTCGTGTAAGGAGGAGAAACGCGTACCATCACGTTTCCGACTTTGATAAAGGTGGGATTGTAGCCTATCGCGATTGCGCTTTATCGTATCGCGACATTGCTCCTCGCGTTGGTCGAGATCCAATGACTGTTAGCACAATATAGAATCGGTGGGTTCAGGAGGGTAATACGGAACGCAGTGCTGGATCCCAATGGCCTCGTATCACTAGCAGTCGAGATGACAGCCATCATATCCGGTTGGCTGTAACGGATCGTGCAACGACGTCTCGATCCCTGAGTCAACAGATGGGGACGTTTGCAATACAACAACCTACTACACGAACAGTTCGACGACGTTTGCAGCAGCATGGACTATCAGCTCGGAGACCATGGCTGCGGTTACCCTTGACGCTGCATCACAGACAGCAGCGACTGCGATGGTGTACTCAACGACGAACCTGGTTGCGCGAATGGCAAAACGTCATTTTTTCTGATGAATCCAGGTTCTGTTTACAGCATCATGATGGTCGCATCCGTGTTTGGCGACATCGCGGTGAACCCACATTGGAAACGTGTATTCGTCATCGTCGTACTGGCGTATCACCCGTCGTGATGGTATGGGGTGCCATTGTTTACACGTTTCGGTCACCTGTTGTTCGCATTGACAGCTCTTTGAACAGTGGACGTTACATTTCAGATGTGTTACGACCCGTGGCTCTACCCTCCATTCGATCCCTGCGAAACCCTACATTTCAGCAGGATAATGCACGACCGCATGTTGGAGGTCCTGTACGGACCTTTCTGGATATAGAAAGTATTCGACTGCTGCCCTGGCCAGCACGTTCTTCAGATGTCTCACCAACTGAAAACGTCTGGTCAATGGTGGCCGAGCAACTGGCTCGTCACAATACGCCAGTCATTACTCTCGATGAACTGTGGTATCGTGTTGAACTGCATTGGGAGCTGTACCTATACACGCCATCCAAGCTCTGTTTGACTGAATACCCAGGCGTATCAAGGCCGTTATTACGGCCAGAGGTCTCTGTTCTGGGTACTGATTTCTCATGATCTATGCACCGAAATTGCGTGAAAATGTAATCACACGTCTGTTCTAGTATATTTGTCCAATGAATACCCATTTATCATCTGCATTTCTTCTTGGTGTAGCAATTTTAGTGGCCAGTAATATATATATATGTTGTTGTTGTTGTGGTCTTCAGTCCTGAGACTGGTTTGATGCAGCTCTCCATGCTACTCTATCCTGTGCAAGCTTTTTCATCTCCCAGTACCTACTGCAACCTACATCCTTCTGAATCTGCTTAGTGTATTCATCTCTTGGTCTCCCTCTACGATTTTTACCCTCCACGCTCCCCTCCATTACTAAATTGGTGATCCCTTGATGCCTCAGAACATGTCCTACCAACCGATCCCTTCTTCTGGTCAAGTTGTGCCACAAACTTCTCTTCTCCCCAATCCTATTCAATACTTCCTCATTAGTTATGTGATCTACCCATCTAATCTTCAGCATTCTTCTGTAGCACCACATTTCGAAAGCTTCTATTCTCTTCTTGTCCAAACTATTTATCGTCCATGTTTCACTTCCATACATGGCTACACTCCATACGAATACTTTCAGAAATGACTTCCTGACACTTAAATCAATACTGGATGTTAACAAATTTCTCTTCTTCAGAAACGTTTTCCTTGCCATTGCCAGCCTACATTTTATATCCTCTCTACTTCGACCATCATCAGTTATTTTGCTCCCCAAATAGCGAAACTCCTTTACTACTTTAAGTGCCTCATTTCCTAATCTAATTCCCTCAGCATCACCCGACTTAATTCGACTACATTCCATTATCCTTGTTTTGCTTTTGTTGATGTTCATCTTATATCCTCCTTTCAAGACACTGTCCATTCCATTCAACTGCTCTTCCAAGTCCTTTGCTGTCTCTGACAGACTTACAATGTCATCGGCGAACCTCAAAGTTTTTATTTCTACTCCATGAATTTTAATACCTACTCCGAATTTTTCTTTTGTTTCCTTTACTGCTTGCTCAATATACAGATTGAACAACATCGGGGAGAGGCTACAACCCTGTCTTACTCCCTTCCCAACCACTGCTTCCCTTTCATGTCCCTCGACTCTTATAACTGCCATCTGGTTTCTGTACAAATTGTAAATAGCCTTTCGCTCCCTGTATTTTACCCCTGCCACCTTTAGAATTTGAAAGAGAGTATTCCAGTCAACATTGTCAAAAGCTTTCTCTAAGTCTACAAATGCTAGAAACGTAGGTTTGCCTTTCCTTAATCTTTCTTCTAAGATAAGTCGTAAGGTCAGTATTGCCTCACGTGTTCCAGTGTTTCTACGGAATCCAAACTGATCTTCCCCGAGGTTGGCTTCTACTAGTTTTTCCATTCGTCTGTAAAGAATTCGTGTTAGTATTTTGCAGCTGTGACTTATTAAGCTGATAGTTCGGTAATTTTCACATCTGTCAACACCTGCTTTCTTTGGGATTGGAATTATTATATTCTTCTTGAAGTCTGTGGGTATTTCGCCTGTTTCATACATCTTGCTCACCAGATGGTAGAGTTTTGTCAGGACTGGCTCTCCCACGGCCGTCAGTAGTTCCAATGGAATATTGTCTACTCCGGGGGCCTTGTTTCGACTCAGGTCTTTCAGTGCTCTGTCAAACTCTTCACGCAGTATCATATCTCCCATTTCATCTTCATCTACATCCTCTTCCATTTCCATAATATTGTCCTCAAGTACATCGCCCTTGTATAGACCCTCTATATACTCCTTCCACCTTTCTGCTTTCCCTTCTTTGCTTAGAACTGGGTTTCCATCTGAGCTCTTGATATTCATACAAGTCGTTCTCTTATCTCCAAAGGTCTCTTTAATTTTCCTGTAGGCGGTATCTATCTTACCCCTAGTGAGATAGGCCTCTACATCCTTACATTTGTCCTCTAGCCATCCCTGCTTAGCCATCTTGCACTTCCTGTCGATCTCATTTTTGAGACGTTTGTATTCCTTTTTGCCTGTTTCACTTACTGCATTTTTATATTTTCTCCTTTCATCAATTAAATTCAATATTTCTTCTGTTACCCAAGGATTTCTACTAGCCCTCGTCTTTTTACCTACTTGATCCACTGCTGCCTTCACTACTTCATCCCTCAAAGCTACCCATTCTTCTTCTACTGTATTTATTTCCCCCATTCCTGTCAATTGCTCCCTTATGCTCTCCCTGAATCTCTGTACAACCTCTGGTTCTTTTAGTTTATCCAGGTCCCATCTCCTTAAATTCCCACCTTTTTGCAGTTTCTTCAGTTTTAATCTACAGGTCATAACCAATAGATTGTGGTCAGAGTCCACATCTGCCCCTGGAAATGTCTTACAATTTAAAACCTGGTTCCTAAATCTCTGTCTTACCATTATATAATCTATCTGATACCTTTTAGTATCTCCAGGGTTCTTCCATGTATACAACCTTCTTTCATGATTCTTAAACCAAGTGTTAGTTATGATTATGTTGTGCTCTGTGCAAAATTCTACCAGGCGGCTTCCTCTTTCATTTCTGTCCCCAAATCCATATTCACCTACTATGTTTCCTTCTCTCCCTTTTCCTACACTCGAATTCCAGTCACCCATGACTATTAAATTTTCGTCTCCCTTCACAATCTGAATAATTTCTTTTATTTCATCATACATTTCTTCAATTTCTTCGTCATCTGCAGAGCTAGTTGGCATATAAACTTGTACTACTGTAGTAGGTGTGGGCTTCGTATCTATCTTGGCCACAATAATGCGTTCACTATGCTGTTTGTAGTAGCTTACCCGCATTCCTATTTTCCTATTCATTATTAAACCTACTCCTGCATTA
The DNA here is from genome assembly GCF_023864345.2 of Schistocerca serialis cubense. Taxonomy (NCBI): domain Eukaryota; kingdom Metazoa; phylum Arthropoda; class Insecta; order Orthoptera; family Acrididae; genus Schistocerca; species Schistocerca serialis. Next base: position 213,601,336 of record NC_064647.1, on the reverse strand, counting down.
CCCCTATTTGATTTTGTGTTTATAACCCTGTAGTCACCTGACCAGAAGTCTTGTTCCTCCTGCCACCGAACTTCACTAATTCCCACTATATCTAGCTTCAACCTATCCATTTCCCTTTTTAAATTTTCTAACCTACCTGCCCGATTAAGGGATCTCACATTCCACGCTCCGATCCGTAGAACGCCAGTTTTCTTTCTCCTGATAACGACATCCTCTTGAGTAGTCCCCGCCCGGAGATCCGAATGGGGGACTATTTTACCTCCGGAATATTTTACCCAAGAGGACGCCATCATCATGTAATCATACAGTAAAGCTGCATGCCCTCGGGAAAAATTACGGCTGTAGTTTCCCCTTGCTTTCAGCCGTTCGCAGTACCAGCACGGCAAGGCCGTTTTGGTTAATGTTACAAGGCCAGATCAGTCAATCATCCAGACTGTTGCCCTTGCAACTACAGAAAAGGCTGCTGCCCCTCTTCAGGAACCACACGTTTGTCTGGCCTCTCAACAGATACCCCTCCGTTGTGGTTGCACCTACGGTACGGCTATCTGTATCGCTGAGGCACGCAAGCCTCCCCACCAACGGCAAGGTCCATGGTTCATGGGGGGGGATATATATATATATATATATATATATATATATATATATATATATATATATATATATATATATATATATATATATAGGGTGTCCCAGCTATCTTGTCCATCCAAAATATCTCTGGAACAATAATAGCTATTGGAAAACGACTTTCACCGGTATCAATGTAGGGCTGGGGCCCATGAATGTACATATTTGGAAACATTCTGAAACGAATGCATATGTGTTTTTTAACACAAACTTATGTTTTTTTAAATTGACCTCCTATATTTTTTCTTCAGCAATCCATAGCATGACAAAGCACATACACAATGGTGTTGGTTGCATCGCAATATTCCCATTACATCCCGAGATATTAAGACGCGAAGTCGACGCTTGAAACACCCGACATGCGCTGCTATCGCACGTCCTGAGGCTGAGGCGTGAACCCCATGCTGCCCGTAATCGCGATGTGATTGACATGCGTCATCACACTTCCATACTTATTAAGAGGTCCGAAACGAATAATACGGTCTGCTGCGCGATTACGAGCAAGATGGGGTTCACGCCTGAGCCTCAGGACGTGCGCTAGCAGCGCATGTCGGGTGTTTCAAGCGTCCACTTCGCGTCTTAATATCTCGGGATGTAATGGGAATATTGCGATGCAACCAATGCCATTGTGTATGTGCTTTGTCACGCTATGGATTGCTGAAGAAAAAATATAGGAGGTCGATTTAAAAAAAACATAAGTTTGCGCTAAAAAACACGTATGCTTTCGTTTTAGAATGTTTCCAAATATGTGCATTCATGGGCCCCAGCCCTACATTGATACCGGTAAAAGTCGTTTTCCAATAGCTGTTATTGTTCCAGAGATATTTTGGGTGGACAAGATAGTTGGGACACCCTGTATATATATATATATATATATATATATATATATATATATATATATATATATATATATAATGGCCAGTAATATATATATATATATATATATATATATATATATATATATATATATATATATATATTAGTTAAGGCTCACCGGCCATTTGACCATCTTCTTCTGTGCAGATGCGCAAGCAGTGCCCAAAGCGATCGGCAACTTCTGAGACAAAGAAGCATCGCAGAATTGTTGCATAAGCACAAGCCGTTGCCTCCTCCTCCTCCCCCCCCCTCCCCCGACTGCATCGATCCATCAGAGGGCCTCCATGACAGGGACGTATTTCCTGCGCCATGCCACGAGTGCGGAACTGGATCGGCACGAATTCCTCGCAGACCCGGCTTTATACGGCGGTACAAGCCAACACGTCGCCAGTTCGCTCCACCGGCGCTCTGGGTCAATTCATTCGCCGGCACTTATCAGCCCAACAGGCAGCAGAACCTGGTCGGAGCCCATCACAGCGGTATCCACGATATCCCGAAACGTACCTGTCGACCAACTACGCTGAACGCTCAGTCTCCATCGTGAGGGATCTTTAATGGGATAGTCTTAGTCATGTGTTCCAGGCGTATGCCTGTCAATGTCTAAGAAGTTGTATTACTTTTAATTGAGAAGTGTTTTTCCTTTCTTTTTAAATGTCTATACTATGGTCACAATAAACGCTTGTTTTTGTTTACCTGTGTCTTATTAATGCTTATCTACCATCTCCACGAGAGAGATATAACAGATTCAGTGACAACTACGAAAGAACTGAAAAATTTTATGCAGATATTTAATTTTTGCAGTGTGGTGTTTATGGCTACCCCTTGTATTTTATTTCAAGGCCGTCCGAGAAGCTACTGAAGCTACCCTATAAATGATACGGGTGTCCTGGTAAATCCAAAGACTGATTTACACGTATCGTTTCTATCCAGGCAGTTCCCTCGTGTGCTTGCACCTGTGTCGGTTCGCCAGAGCTTCCTCCAGCGCGCCGTGTTGCGCTAACCGCTAACAGCTGCCCTAGTCCATATATTTAGCGACGCCTGGTCGTATATTACGGCAATTGACGGTACGCGAAACTTGCCGCGGACGGACCCGCAAACGAAGGAAGCGCTCTGCGCCTAATACACGCGCCGATAAAGCGATTAATTTGTGGGCGTGTCTGCCGACGGAACAAAAGAAGTGATCCTGTTGTGAATGACAATTCGCAATGTTTCACAAACACAACTTTTATTGATGTAAGTTCACAAGGTTGATGACTGAACACACAAACGAAGGGTAACAATAAAGAAAAATGTCTCCTAATTGAGGCAAACAAAGGATCACTTCTAATTTTCCACAAGCTGGCGGAAAGTTCTTGACGTTAAAATAGAAAAAACACTGGGCTGATGATGCTAATGAAGATATACTGTAAGTAGACAGGCACAATTTAAAAAACACGGCGACAGTCTGGTTTCTGTTCACGACATTTAGAAAAGGGGACACACAACACTGAACACTCACTTAAACACAGCACTATAGACACGAAGATAAGATGAGGAGGGGGTACTGGGGAGGACCCAGACATATGAGGGGGAAAAAAAGGGGGGGAGGACAGGAAAAGCAAAAAGGGGGCAGCTGATGGAGGGAGACGACACACAAAAAAGGGAAGCAGGGTAGACACGAAGGAGTGGAGAAGTCAGAGGAGGGGAAAGCAAAAGGACTCGGGGTGGGGGTGGGGGGAGAATGGGGTCAGAGGGTAGGTGTGGATAAACGAGAGGTAGGAGGGGGGGTGGAAGAGGGAGCCCAGGAAAAGGACAGATGGAGGGGACGGGAGGTGAGGATCAGAAATGATAGGAGGGATAAACTGAGGGAGAGAGGGCAGCATCTGGAAGGGGGAGTCGACAGAAGAGACCTTGGGAAAGGAGACGAAGGGTGTAGAGGTGGAAGTGTCATTAATTTCTCTTTTGTCTCATTCGTACCTGGATAGAGACTATACAATCAATTATAGTAAAGAATATTAAATATTATACGAACTCTCGACGCTTGAGCATGGCATTTTTGCTAAAGGTCCGTTCATGTATTTTTAACAGTGTTTCTGCTCTCTGTGTTAAATCGGACTTCGTGAAAAGATAGTACCGGAAGAAAACAGTGGATCTAGCTCGACGACTTTTTGCTTACAAGTACAGAATCCTTTGCCATGCCAAGACACTCAACAATCTTACAATGACTAAAAAGACGAAATAGAACATACATAGGTTAGTAGTAACAGTATATTCTGAAATAAGAACGCGATTTAAATTACAACACTTACGTTATGCAACTACGAGTGCCGTTTGGTTCAAAATGGTTCAAATGGTTCTGAGCACTATGGGACTCAACATCTGTGGTCATAAGTCCCCTAGAACTTAGAACTACTTAAACCTAACTAAGCTAAGGAGATCACACACATCCATGCCCGAGGCAGGATTCGAACCTGCGACCGTAGCAGTCGCGCCGTTCCTGACTGAGCGCCTAGAACCGCTAGACCACCGCGGCCGGCAGTGCCGTTTGGTTGCAGCTCGTGAATATATTAATAAAATAATGTAGTATTAATGGCGGTATGGCACATACGTCCGATCTGGACAACACCTAGAAAACAAAAGGTGCCTCTTCTTTTTCCAATCATCTGATGATCAAATATCGTAAAACTTTTCCACCTGCTGCATACGATATTTACACAGCCGCGGACTATATCTATGGCTCAAATTATTCCATTATTTCATTACTTATAATTACGTTGTCTGCTACTAAAAGCTCAGCATACAAATGTGCCTTTAAACTGCCCCCTGAGTTGCGAGGCGAAAGGACACACCTGCAGGCAAGAAGGTCACTCCAAAGGACATTGCATACATAAATTTGAAAATAAATATACATATCATTTATAACATACATATCATAACATAATATTTACACAAAACAGATTTTCAATGTCTGAATGTGACGCGTTCGCCTCGAACAGTTTTATGTTGGTATTGCGCCTATCGCACCTGCGCACTAGTGTAAAGTTCAGTACTAGCGAGTTCGTCACACGACACATACACTCCTGGAAATTGAAATAAGAACACCGTGAATTCACTGTCCCAGGAAGGAGAAACTTTATTGACACATTCCTGGGGTCAGATACATCACATGATCACACTGACAGAACCACAGGCACATTGACACAGGCAACAGAGCATGCACAATGTCGGCACTAGTACAGTGTATATCCACCTTTCGCAGCAATGCAGGCTGCTATTCTCCCATGGAGACGATCGTAGAGATGCTGGATGTAGTCCTGTGGAACGGCTTGCCATGCCATTTCCACCTGGCGCCTCAGTTGGACCAGCGTTCGTGCTGGACGTGCAGACCGCGTGAGACGACGCTTCATCCAGTCCCAAACATGCTCAATGGGGGACAGATCCGGAGATCTTGCTGGCCAGGGTAGTTGACTTACACCTTCTAGAGCACGTTGGGTGGCACGGGATACATGCGGACGTGCATTGTCCTGTTGGAACAGCAAGTTCCCTTGCCGGTCTAGGGATGGTAGAACGATGGGTTCGATGACGGTTAGGATGTACCGTGCACTATTCAGTGTCCCCTCGACGATCACCAGTGGTGTACGGCCAGTGTAGGAGATCGCTCCCCACACCATGATGCCGGGTGTTGGCCCTGTGTGCCTCGGTCGTATGCAGTCCTGATTGTGGCGCTCACCTGCACGGCGCCAAACACGCATACGACCATCATTGGCACCAAGGCAGAAGCGACTCTCATCGCTGAAGACAACACGTCTCCATTCGTCCCTCCATTCACGCCTGTCGCGACACCACTGGAGGCGGGCTGCACGATGTTGGGGCGTGAGCGGAAGACGGCCTAACGGTGTGCGGGACCGTAGCCCAGCTTCATGGAGACGGTTGCGAATGGTCCTCGCCGATACCCCAGGAGCAACAGTCTCCCTAATTTGCTGGGAAGTGGCGGTGCGGTCCCCTACGACACTGCGTAGGATCCTACGGTCTTGGCGTGCATCCGTGCGTCGCTGCGGTCCAGTCCCAGGTCGACGGGCACGTGCACCTTCCGCCGACCACTGGCGACAACATCGATGTACTGTGGAGACCTCACGCCCCACGTGTTGAGCAATTCGGCGGTACGTCCACCCGGCCTCCCGCATGCCCACTATACGCCCTCGCTCAAAGTCCGTCAACTGCACATACGGTTCACGTCCACGCTGTCGCGGCATGCTACCAGTGTTAGAGACTGCGATGGAGCTCCGTATGCCACGGCAAAATGGCTGACACTGACGGCAGCGGTGCACAAATGCTGCGCAGCTAGCGCCATTCGACGGTCAACACCGCGGTTCCTGGTGTGTCCGCTGTGCCGTGCGTGTGATCATTGCTTGTACAGCCCTCTCGCAGTGTCCGGAGCAAGTATGGTGGGTCTGACACACCGGTGTCAATGTGTTCTTTTTTCCATTTCCAGGAGTGTAGTTTATACTCGGTCCGTGTGTTCATGTTTACAAGACGTCGCAGAGACAAGAATTATCGTCATGGATTTTACAAATGTGGATTAACATTTAAAACAGATACAACGTCCTAAAGTTACAACACTCATTAACATGAAATTACAAAAAAATATGGTTCAAATGGCTCTGAGCACTATGGAACTTAACTTATGAGGTCATCAGTCCCCTAGAACTTAGAACTACTTAAACATAACTAACGTAAGCACACACATCCATTCCCGAGGCAGGATTCGAACCTGCGACCGTAGCGGTCGCGCGGTTCCAGGCTGCAGCGCCTAGAACCGTTCGGCCATCCCGGCTGGCATGAAATTACAAGTTCTTATTGTTGATAGTCTCTTTCGCGCAGTATTGCACTTGAAATGTCTTTTTGTTTCAGATACAACCTCTTTCCTCAATGTGTCGTCGTTCACAGTTCCAGGAACGGAAAACATACGATAACATTATAAAGGTCAGTATCGTTTATGGCAGTTGATTGTTATAGTTCGTAGTTTCTAAACAGATGTGTGTGCGCGATCACTAGTTGCACAGTTTATATTTTTTCACTGGTTACACTGTTTATTTAGACTGCTTTTTGCCCTAGGTCGTACATCGCCTGATAGAAGAATGGTGGAGTTACATTCCACAGCATAAGTTCGTCAAGGCATGTAAGCAGGGCCTCCGACTGCACGATGTTGACGTCGATGCTGGTTTAAACCGGGTAAGACTGTCTGTCATTTCCGAGAACATTTTCCTCCCTGAGGACCCCCACCCGTCGAGTGATCTTCCTCGTTTTGGAACAAAGCGACCGTAGGTGCAGTACGGAACCAGTTCTTGCAATTCAGACACGCCGAGATGCAGATATACAGAGATTCAGTGTAGTAAATGTCAAACTGCGGTGCACTCAAAAGCGTCGAAGCACTTCACTATGAGGGTTTTTTTCACGTACTCAGATTGTCAGGCGATATACAAATATTCGTACGCTAGTAGTTGTATCGTAGAACAAATTTCCGTTGACAAGTCTTTACGCAAAAATTCGTAACACGACTTTACACTAACAGTTTGTAAACAAAATTCAAACATAAATAGTTCATCATGTTTATATACATTATGCAAAGTCTCATAACTTTTCCCATATGGGCACATTTAACAAGTACACATAACATATACAAGTGAGCATATATCAGTTAGCTTTACCCAAATACAGATAAATACATAGAAACATGTTACATATAGGTTTTTACATAGCTACAAATATATACAAACATATTACATATTGGCTTTACATAAACATAGAAACATATTTCTCTTGTCTTTGCACAAGTATGATTGGTTACATAGATATATTTTTCGTACACCTTTACGAAAGTTTACAATATTTACAGTATTTACAGTTGGGTTGGGTTGTTTGGGGAAGGAGACCAGACAGCGAGGTCATCGGTCTCATCGGATTAGGGAAGGATGGGGAAGGAAGTCGACCGTGTCCTTTCAAAGGAACCATCCCGGCATTTGCCTGGAGCGATTTAGGGAAATCACGGAAAACCTAAATCAGGATGGCCAGACGCGGGATTGAACCGTCGTCCTCCCGAATGCGAGTCCAGTGTATTTACAGTAATTACAAGTTTAAACCTATGTTTTGCTGAAGTAGAGGAGGATTAGACACGACATCCCACACCAGCAATAAGACCAAGCGCACAACTATAAATAAGCAAATAAAAAAAGCAATGAACTAACGTCAAACACAAAAAATACTCGCTACACGGGTGTAAGTGTCCAGTGTAAGCATGAGCTTAGCTATTAGTAAGTGGTAAGTGTGTGTGTTCAATGGTGAGATGCGTATTCAATCAATTTCAGGGTGAAAGCGTAAGGATGTAGAATGATTAGATAATCACGTCAATCAGTCGTTAGTAGTCGAAGACTGACGGTGCAGATAGTCAATCTCGTAGTCTGAAAATTTATCTTCTTCACACCTGCATAAAAGTTAATATAAAATGTGGCTCTCAAAACTAATAATTTTCACTTGTTCTGGTTGTCTATTCTTTACAACTTGAAACAAACAACAGTCTAAGCCACAGGATGAGGCGTCAGATGTCATACTAAAATCCAAGTTAAAATCAGGGTGATCCAAAAGGTTTGCGTTAACCAAAGAATGCTGAATACTATCAAAGTCTTTCTGACACTGGTCAAACCATATCTGATTATTTTTGAATAGGTTCGATAGATGTTTGCTGTTTAATAGTTGGTGTGATAAAAGTTGTCGAAAGAAAGAACAAAGTGCAAGGAAAGATTTGAGTTGAACTAGGAAAATTCCTGATTGCATCTAACTTACCTGGGTCAGGTCATATACCTTCAGCATTAATAATATGCTTAAGATATTTATTTTCACTGCAAGCAAATTTCGACTTTTTGAGATTAGCTTTCACTCCAGCTTATGCGAATTTATGCAGAATATTTTGCAAAGTATCAATGTGTTCCGACCAAGTCTTACTAGCTTTGAGCAGGTCATCAATGTAGTAAGTAACTGATTCAACCAATTCATCACCAAGTATAACATACAATGCGGTGATAAACACACCTCAACTTGTAACCTCCCCCTCACTTATCGACCTTAATGACAGTGAAAAATTAAACCGCGTGTACCTAATGGAAATTTGGGAAAAAGCAATCGTCACCGAAGTTAATCTGTCGGTAAAGAGGGAGGAAAGGGTTACATCTAAATGAAAGGAAAAATGCAAATGAAACTGGTGGAAATTAATTTTGAAAAGGGGTAAAGTTAATGAAGAAAGTAAATGTGCGGCCGTTACGTTAACAATTAACTAGCAGTAATTAGATATTTGAGATTTGGGGGAAATTATGGTCGCCAGTCCTAAGGACAATTACTATAGTAACTGAAAAAGAAAGGTAATTACACATATAATTAACACTAGAAGCGTGGCAACTGAAGGTTGACACGTGTAGTATGAAAACTGAAAGTTTGTCAGAAGTAATAACTTTTGCTGCACTCTGACTTAATTTAGCAAAAGAATTAATAAAACCGGAAAACTGAAAGTTAATTTAGTGACTGAAATTAATAAGAAGCTTTCTCTCTTAAGCACATCGAAATTCAGTAAAATACGGTTAGTCTTGGACTACCTCAACAATCATTTCAAAAGCTACTTGAATCTACGCAATTTAGAAATAAGAGATTTAGCTTTGAACTTGAATTAAATGATTCTGAACAATTAACAATAGTAAGATTTAGTACGTACCAAGCTGAGCTGCAGTCACAGGTAAGCTAAAATACGGTAACAAAACTCGCACTCTTAATTTGTGCTTGCGTAATCTAAATATTGTAGCCAGCTATGAATACTTAAACTGAACTTTGAAATTAAAGCAGTGAAATGGAATGATTGTACTTTAATGCTGGCATCTGAATTTCAACGACACTCGGGTTGATTTCGGAAAAGGAAGGGACCCTGCTTGGTAAAGCAATTGGGACAATGAGCAACAAAGGTTCATGCTAAGTTGCTGTAATTTTGTGATGCAACAATTTTAAAAGTTTGAAAAGCTGAGGTCTGCCATACAGTTCTAAAACTTTACGTGCTTCCAGTCTTCCTTGTTGGTTGATTGAAGGTTTGAAGCCGTCGATCGAGGATGTGGCGACAGTCACTCATTGTCGGCCGTCGCTGTTGCAGAAGCTGGATGTTGGCGCGCCTTCTTCTCGACACGGTCACCAGACGAAACGGGCTCTTGATGTGCGCCAGCTAATGCTTCCCGTCCGCGACACCATGTCAGAAACTATCATCGCAAGTCGAGCGCAATTACATGCTGCCAAACCCCGAAAGCGCGGCAACTCGCGGCAACTTCACACCACACACCTGCTCCACTCGCTACTCCACCCGACTCTCCCTTGCTCTGCCCGCGCTCCACGCGGCAGAGTTAACTCTACCAAAGATCCTACACACTTTGGTTCTTCACACGACCCATCGATGTAATCGTTCGATAGCAGTTTTCCCTAGGCAAGACCCAGCGTAAAAATACAAATAATATTTACGAAACAAACCAATTATACATCGACATAAGTGCATAAATATATATATATACAAACAGTAAAACAATTACAATATATAAAGAGACAGAAATGTCATATCTTGAGGTAACAAAACAAGGAAAAAAAATAATAGTACAATAGATGGAAATAGGAGGATATGCATTTCCGGCGTTACAGGTGCCCCACATTGTCTGAGGATGTTCGTGCAACGTAAACAGACTCAGAAAATGTCCCAAAAAGAAACAGCGGAAATGCATATGCTCAAAACATCAACAAAATTTAGCATTCGTCTAATTAACCATAAATCAATTTTTAGACCATAATAATTGAGTGGAGACACTCCTAATCTAATTCCACTCTGTCATCTTGCACAAAATAAAACAGGTTGACAACATATTAAAATTCATAGAAAATATAGAAAATGGTTTAGCTATTCCAAAATCATTAAAATTCGTAACACTATGAGAAATGGAATACTATTTGCTAAATTAATTAGAGTGCATGGTCATAAAAACAGGTAGATCAATATACGCAAATAAATAATTAAATAGACTACACATTTTATATAACCTTTTCATAATTAATATTCTCGTCACGAGAATCTATTTAACGCTAAACAAGAAAATAATGTACAGCAGATCGACAAAAACATAAATATTAACAGCAGAATTCTTTCAGCTGTCCTGGAAGAAAAACAATTCCGCCTTCCGTACTCTCAAGTACAAAGAATGCCGACAGCGGCACAAGAGCCAACAGCGGCACAAGAGCCGACAGCGGCTCGCCTCGCCAGTATTGTTGCGCCCGCGTATGCGGCACGCTTGATCTCACTCGCCCTTGTGACGGCGTTTCCAGAACGTCCGTTTGACTGAATTCTTTCGGAAAAATTCACTCCCGAGTAATCTCAAGGAGTCCATAAACACTATCACAGTGGATAACTCAACACTGTCCATCATCACACGCATGTACTAGCCTGAAACTTAAAACAGCGTCTAAGTACATCGGCAATGTCTAATAAAACACACATTCATGAAATCTGACAGCTAGTTACAAAAGCATATTTACATTCCTTAATCTACTGTGACTCAGCTGAAAACTTAAACTAGCAGCTTGGATTTTTCAGTTGGTTCAAACGTCTAATCAAAAATTAATTACTTGTTAATTACAAGTTCTTTAATGACCTCTAGGTCAGGCAAAAGCATCGCAACATGGCACATCCTTAAATCTTACACTCTATATTACATACTGTACAAATTACCCATTGTGTGGTATTAATCGATACTAGGTTGGTACAATTTCAAGTCTACAATGTTCCGTATACCTAATAGTTTTCCAGAGCTTGGATACTCTGAGCAATAAGCATTTGTGTGAGGTATACCAATGACTTTATATGGTCCATTATAAACAAACTTAAATTTATAGATTTCATTGTCTATCTCGCTCGATTTCTCATGAGCTTTTACAAGTACTAAGTCTCCGATCGCAAACTTAGCAAAACGCGCTTTAGCGTCATGACGACGTATGCGAGCATCGGCTTTAAGCTTCATTACTTCTCGCAAACGATCTTTTTTCACACCAATACTAATGTCAATCCGTGGAGGGAATTTGATTATCTCTTCCACTAAACTTTTACTTCTGTCATCCAGCAGGATTTCCTCTGGAGAAAATCCCATAGATTCATGTCTCAAGGTGTTCATAATTCTCTCAAATACTGTTACATATTTGCCCCATGCCCTATGGTTGTGATGGCAATAGGTACGGCACAGTCGGTCTAGCTCGCGCATATACCTCTCAGGGGGATTCCCAGCCGGACAATAAGCTGAAATATGGATCACCTCGACCCCATTACTTTCCATGCCTTCATTCCACAACTTAGAAGTAAATTGTGCCCCATTGTCTGATAGAATCGCCTTGGACTTACCAATATGAACAAAATAATCGTCCACAAGCTTGCTATAGACCGCTTTGGCTGCAACTTTCCTAATCGGGTATAGTTTGATGAACTTGGAAAAAGCTTCTAGCACTACTAAAATGTAGGCAAAGTTTCCTGATGACTTGGGCAAAGGTCCGTACAAGTCCACGCACAGTAACTCAAAGGTGTCGTTAGGCCTTATACTTTGCATAGGACCACGACTCGTACAGTTGGTAACCTTCACCTTCTGACATAAATCGCAAGTTTTCACTCTGTCAGTAACTCATTTTAACATGTTGTTAAAATGCACTACTTCACTCAGCTTTTCCGTACATTTCTTTGGTCCACAGTGACCATACGCCAAATGGTAGTAGTCTTTTATTTCCGTGACGTATTTGGTGGGCCAGCATACCCGCCAAATATTACTATCTTCACCCTTACGTATGTACAAGATATGATCGTATATCTTGTAATACTTCCTTAATTTCTCTCCCTCTGGACCCTTTTCATCATATCGGGTTTTCACCATATTTAAACAACCATCCTCGTTCTGATGACGACGTAGATTCTTACAGATGTTCATTATTAATTTACGTCCCTCAACTTCTTTAAAATAGTACAATTTGACCACTCCATCTGCCTCATCTTTCAATAGACCTTGATTAGACTCGGGCAACCGCGACAGCGCATCCGCTACGCAATTGTCGGTCCCTTTTACGTAACAGATTTCATAGTTAAATTGCTGTAAATACAGCGACCACCTAGTCAGTCTTTCGTGAAGTAGTTTACAATCCTTCAGATAAGTGAGCGCCTTATGGTCCGTATGAACAATCACCTTACGGTCCCATAGGTAACCCTTGAACTTCTTGAATCCCCACACGATAGCGAGACACTCTTTCTCAGAAATCGTGTAGTTTCGCTCACTTTTTGATAAAGTTCGACTGGCGAACGCTATCGTCCGGTGTTCCTTATCCTCTCCTTTACCAACTTCTTGGAACAGTTCTACCTCCACCTCGTAATTCGACGAATCCGTTCCCAGATGGAAGGGTAGCGATAAATCAGGATGAAATAGTGTGTTAGATCTTAACAACTCGTCTTTTAATCTCTCGAAAGCGGTCAGACACCCGTCAGTCCATACAAATGGAACATTTTTGCGTAAGAGGTTATTCAAATTTTCATCATTAAACACTTGTCCTTTTACAAATGTACGGTAAAATCCTGTGAATCCTAGAAAACTTTTTAACTGTTTCCTAGACTTGGGTGGAGGACAATTCCTTATTGCCTCTAGTTTCTCTGGGTCTTTCGTAATACCAGCAGTGGTAATTACATGCCCTAAAAATTTCAGTTCCTGCTTCACAAATTCGCATTTCTTTAGCTTTAGAGTCATTCCGCCACGGCGCAATGCTCTAAAAACTTCACCTAACAGGTCACAATGGTCATGCCAAGTGGCATTGGCCAACAATAGGTCGTCAACATATACAGTTAATCTTGAACTCAAAGCCGGTCCTAGCACTTTATCTAGGGCCCTGATGAATAAGGACACAGATATATTAAGTCCAAACGGCAGTACTCTATACTGATAACACCTGCCCGCAAACAAGAAGGCGGTGTATGGCCTAGATTCTTCTTCGAGTTCTATTTGCCAGTAACTAGCCGTCAGATCGAGGCTAGTCATGAACTTAACGTCATGAAAACGTTGCAAAATCTCCTCCATACTCTCTGGTCTGTCTGTTTCGCGTTGAACGACCCTATTCAACGTGCGTGCGTCAATCACAATACGCACACTACCATCCCGTTTTGCTACAATGACCAAACCGTTATTTTATGGACTCGTACATCTTTCAATCACTCCCCATTCGATCATCTTATCTATCTCCCGTTGCACTGCTTCCTTTTTGGACAGGAGTATAGCATACGGTCTCACGAAGAATGGTTCGTGCTGAATTACATGCAACTTGCATTTATATCCTTCCACAAGTCCCGGTTTGTCTGAAAACACACTCTTATTCCTCATTATTATTTCATACAGGCCTCGTCTTTGTTCGTTGTTACGTTTGACACACCGTCTACAATACTTTCCAATTCACTTTCTACACTATTGTCAATGCCGAGATTCCTCACATTACAGTAGTTCAAATTCATACCTACGTCAATAACATTCGGTCAGTTAACAATGTGTATAGGCTGGTATTGCCTATGCACACCGTCTCCTGCCTCGTCAAAACTAACTACTATTGTTTTATCTTGGGACGTACATGTCAAAGTTTTGCTTTCGCAATTAATCACTGCACGGTACTTTAATAGCCAATCTAACCCGATAATTACTTCCGTAGTTAAGTCTGGCACGACCACAAACTCTTGCTCAAATCGTGCCCCACATATCTCGAAGTTGACAAAAATCTGTTTTGTGACCGGTTTACTGGCCTTCCCAGTAGCACCGATAATTTTCACTCCTGTTACTGGCATAACTACGATGCCGGGTCTGTCTTTCAGTAACTCAAATATTTTCCCAGATACAGCACTCAATTCTGCACCGGTGTCAATCAACACGTTTAGTTGTAGGTCGTGCATGTTAACAGACACTACTATCTGTCTACACTTGTCCTCGACTGTTTCATTATTTTCCCACAGTAAATCCTCGTCTATATCCAGGTCATTCCAGAAAAAACCATCGGGCTTTGATCCTAAATTCGGCTTGTCTGGCGGCTTTTTCAGCCTTTGTTCACATACAGTTTTAATTTCAACACGCGTCCTGAAGCTTAGTCTGTAGCTTCGCCTCCAATACCGAAACCTTTTCCTGTAACTTGTCAACTAGTGAGTGTTGCTCTGCTATCAATTCACTAATTGTCACCTTTGTTGATTCCTCTTTGGCCAGATTGATCTCATCTGCCAATCTACCTGGAGGAATGTGCCCAGTCGCATCTGAAATTATTTCCTCTGGATCTGCGCAACCCAGACTGCTACCGTCTGACCGCATAACGTCAGCTCTAACCTCATACACGCCGTAATCTATGTGCTTTTCTACCAATCGTGTCCGGCTATCACTAAAATTTTCATAATCTTTCTCCTTAATACTCTCGCAATGTTTAAACTGGAGGTTTGCGTCGGATGGGTCGGCTACTTCTACCACTACGACTTTCGGTAAGGTCTGCCGGTTAGGGCCAGAACTTTCCGTTACTACTTCAACATCCAACTCTTGTGGGACGAGACACGACGAATCTTGCTCGTGCTCCCCATTAACATCAACTATTTCTAGTAAAGTCTGCCGGTTAGGGCCAGAACATTCTATCATTTCACAAACACTATCTTCCTGCGGGACGAGACGCTGAAAATACTGCACGTGCTCCCCATAAACACTTCTCCCATACAGGCCCCTATAATCTCTTAGTTCGTCGTATAAGCGACCGAACTGCCTTAACCAGACCTCATCCCTCTCTGCATCCCCTCGCTCGATGGCGGACGTTTTATCCGACATCTGATCTTCTCTCAACACTTGCGAATCATTCTTAAACTCAATCTCCAGTTCCGCTGTGGGTATTACAGCTGCCACTTTATAATCGATTTCCGGAACACTACTTAAATTGTTCTCACTGACAGTAATGTATTTTCTACTGCCGTGTCTACAGCTGATCTACTACTTGTGGGCGCACTCCTTTCTCTTCACACTGGCACACTCTCCCGCCGTTGATTATTCCATACGGAATTTTCATAACGACGACACCTGAGTTTTCTCCTGTTATTGGGCCGCCAAAATTTCTCCACGCCCGGTCGGTCCCTCACCGGCGCGGCTAATGGTTTCCCTGTCTCGTCCCAGCAGATACGCTCCTCGGATGCTGCTGAGGCGGCTGATCACACCCTCTGGCGTTATTACTATTCTGTGAAGCCCGTATCACGTTAGTATGATACTGGTTTCCGTCATTCCTGTTATTATTTGCATTGTACCGATTGTTATTACGGTCCGAACCATTATTGTTATTGCTGCCATGGTTGCGGTATGCATTATTCCCATGGTTATCGTTGTTGTGGTTGCTGTGGTACCCGTTGTTGTTACCACGGCCTCTACCACTGTCGCGATTATTGCGCCAATTGTCCTCGTCCTCCACTCTTTCCACGAAATCATTTATTGTCCTGTAATTGCTTCCTACGTAGCGTTTTGTATCATCTGGAAGCTTTTTGTAGAGTTCCCAGACTATTTCGGATTCCGTGCGGCGATCACGCAAGTATTCCAACTTGCGGATCCAGCCCTCACAAAACTCCTTCATCGAACCGCGCGAATTCGCATCGAAAAGTCTCGATACGACAAATTCGCGCCAGAGACTTTGCTGTTTTTGCTCTGACCAGTATTCAGCCAGAAACAAATTTTTAAATTCGTCAAAAGTCAGGTTCGTAATGTTGAGGTTTAAGCCCCAACGCTTGGCATCACCAGCCAACACATCAATAATCGCATTAATTTTTCTCTCATCAGTCCATGATCTGGGTAAAACTCTTTCACAATTCTTAATGAAATCCGTCGAGTGTATACCGCCTTTTTTCAAGGGGTCGTCAACAATTCCAAACTATGTGCATAAATAGGCACATAGCTCTGTTTTTCGTCAAGTTTCTTTTCTAATTCCGACACTCTCGTAATTACTTGGCAAGTGGTTGTCGCAAGCGTTTCCACTTCCCTCTTTTTCTCTTCGCAGGTATTAGCCTGCTTCGTCACTTTGGTATCTACTTCGGATGCTAAAGCCTTTAAAGTTTCCACCTTCTTTTGATCCTCTTTTTTCACTAATTGAATTTGTTCCGTCACCTTATTCTCGATGATCGGAGCAACTGATTCTCCTACACTTTTCTCGATTCTGCTAATTTCGGAATTAAAACGAGTATTTATGCTCGCAATTTCCGCCTGAACGTCTATCATTTCCTGTTTAAGATTACCGATTTCGGTATTAATTACAACAATATCTTCTTTGATTTTATCAACTTTTGTGTTAACAACTCCAACATTGTTGATAACAACGTTAATAGCTTTGTTCTGATTGTCTAGCATCCGTTCAAATTTTTCAGACTGAGCTTCTTGCTTGGCAGCCCGAGCTTCTTGCTTGGCAGCCTGAGCTTCTTGTTTGGCAGCCTGAGCTTCTTGCTTGGCAGCCTGATCTTCTTGCTTGGCCGATTGACTCTTGATTTCGTTAATCAAAACATTCAATAAATCAGTTAAATTCCCGTAAACTACCGGTTTTACTTCCGTAGCGGCTTCCTCTTTAATTGTCCCCCCATATTCGTCATCAAGGGATTCAGATTTGATTTTCACTTCCGATTCCGAAACATTTTCTAAAGTTTGGAATTCCATTTCTGCTCCTTGTTGCGCTTCGGCGGTCGCGTCTTTCATGCTAGC
Source organism: Schistocerca serialis cubense (assembly GCF_023864345.2). Taxonomy (NCBI): domain Eukaryota; kingdom Metazoa; phylum Arthropoda; class Insecta; order Orthoptera; family Acrididae; genus Schistocerca; species Schistocerca serialis. The sequence continues at coordinate 213,584,030 of NC_064647.1, read as the reverse complement.
CGCCTGCCCCTGAACAATGGGTACCGCGGTGCGCGTTTCCCACTGTTCGACCGATTGTTCCGTATCCAAGTCTACCAAATTTTGGTAATTGTTGCCTTCACTCATTTTAATAATTTTCAATATAAATAACAAATCTCAAATCTAATTAGGATTCCTCCCACTAATATTCTCGCTGAAGTATCGACCATTTCGTATCCAGTACTTTGTTACGAGATTTGCACAATGCTAAATTCGTGTCCAGAACAACCTCAAATCTGAAGATTGTCCTGTCACACGGTCGCCACGTGTAACCTCCCCCTCACTTATCGACCTTAATGACAGTGAAAAATTAAACCGCATGTACCTATTGGAAATTTGGGAAAAAGCAGTCGTCACCGAAGTTAATCTGTCGGTAAAGAGGGAGGAAAGGGTTACATCTAAATGAAAGGAAAAATGCAAATGAAACTGGTGGAAATTAATTTTGAAAAGGGGTAAAGTTAATGAAGAAAGTAAATGTGCGGCCTTTACGTTAATAATTAACTAGCAGTAATTAGATATTTGAGATTTGGGGGAAATTATGGTCGCCAGTCCTAAGGACAATTACTATAGTAACTGAAAAAGAAAGGTAATTACACATATAATTAGCACTAGAAGCGTGGCAACTGAAGGTTGACACGTGTAGTGTGAAAACTGAAAGTTTGTCAGAAGTAATAACTTTCGCTGCACTCTGACTTAATTTAGCAAAAGAATTAATAAAACCGGAAAACTGAAAGTTAATTTAGTGACTGAAATTAATAAGAAGCTTTCTTTCTTAAGCACATCGAAATTCAGTAAAATACGGTTAGTCTTGGACTACCTCAACAATCATTTCAAAAGCTACTTGAATCTACGCAATTTAGAAATAAGAGATTTAGCTTTGAACTTGAATTAAATGATTCTGAACAATTAACAATAGTAAGATTTAGTACGTACCAAGCTGAGCTGCAGTCACAGGTAAGCTAAAATACGGTAACAAAACTCGCACTCTTAATTTGTGCTTGCGTAATCTAAATATTGTAGCCAGCTATGAATACTTAAACTGAACTTTGAAATTAAAGCAGTGAAATGGAATGATTGTACTTTAATGCTGGCATCTGAATTTCAACGACACTCGGGTTGATTTCGGAAAAGGAAGGGACCCTGCTTGGTAAAGCAATTGGGACAATGAGCAACAAAGGTTCATGCTAAGTTGCTGTAATTTTGTGATGCAACAATTTTAAAAGTTTGAAAAGCTGAGGTCTGCCATACAGTTCTAAAACTTTACGTGCTTCCAGTCTTCCTTGTTGGTTGATTGAAGGTTTGAAGCCGTCGATCGAGGATGTGGCGACAGTCACTCATTGTCGGCCGTCGCTGTTGCAGAAGCTGGATGTTGGCGCGCCTTCTTCTCGACACGGTCACCAGACGAAACGGGCTCTTGATGTGCGCCAGCTAATGCTTCCCGTCCGCGACACCATGTCAGAAACTATCATCGCAAGTCGAGCGCAATTATATGCTGCCAAACCTCGAAAGCGCGGCAACTCGCGGGAGCTTCACACCACACACCTGCTCCACTCGCTACTCCAGCCCGACTCTCCCTTGCTCTGCCCGCGCTCCACGCGGCAGAGTTAACACTACCAAAGATCCTAGACACTTTGATTCTTCACACGACCCATCGATGTAATTGTTCGATAGCAGTTTTCCCTAGTCAAGACCCAGCGTAAAAATACAAATAATATTTACGAAACAAACCAATTATACATCGACATAAGTGCATAAATATATATATACAAACAGTAAAACAATTACAATATATAAAGAGACAGAAATGTCATATCTTGAGGTAACAAAACAAGGAAAAAAAATAATAGTACAATAGATGGAAATAGGAGGATATGCATTTCCGGCGTTACAAACTGACGTTCAGACCGAAGGGAAGGACTCAAAATTGATAGGTTCGCCCCCAGAATATAAATGCAGTATACTTTCTAGACTTTGGAGTGATTGCGACTTGCCAGAGCGAATTGGTCAAATCTATCGTAGAAAAATCCTTAGGATCTAAAAATTTCTGGAGTTGCTCCTCTAAATTCTCAGGTTTCATGCGAACAGGTAAAATAATTTCATTAATTGCACAAGCAACCAAAACTAATATTCTCGTTGGGTTTCTTTACACCATGTAAAGGGCTGCTGTAAGGTGACGTGGAAGATTCGATAATTTTCCACTCTAAGATTTGTTTCAATTCGTGCCACACAGCAGGTCGTTGGGATAGTGGCACATTATAGGTTTTGTGCAAGAAAATCTGGTGAGAGTTAACTAGTGTTTTTATACATATGTGTTGATCACACCTGGTCGTTTGCTAAAGACTTGTATATACATGGATAAAACTCCACAAATTTCATTACGTTCATCATGTGTGAGAGCTGTGGTTTCTGATAACTTATTCAAATCCTCAAACTCGGCATCAGGTGCATGTGTCTGTGTGTCAAATTCATCAGTGTCCTGTATTAACTGAATCTTGTGCCCTGTACAATATTTATCGTCCTTCAGAGTCCTGGCATACAGGTTAACTGAAATTTCACTGACCTTATCCCTAAATATACATTTACATTGGGAGACGTCAATAAAGCTGTCGTTCTCGCACAATATATCTAGATCTAAAACACAATTAGTGACCAGGTTTTGGGCGACGAGGAGTGGCTATTGTACGATGCCATTACCTACATTGGCTGTCGCAAATACGTGTCTCTTAACCCTAGAAGACTTATTGCCTATGGGAGTTAAAATTTAACAGTTCTGGGCAGGATACTCTGGTACGAGTTCAAATTCACACATTTCCTTGTAAAAATTATAGGACAAGAAACTTACAGCCGCTCCTGTCTCCAAAATAATAGTATTGCGAATACCACCCACAACATCAGTAGTTGAGGCCAAAACGATTTCATTGCTCGGTGAACGTCATTTTGTGTTCTCTTGTAACATTTCATCAGACAAGTTTTCGTCATGAAACTTTTCTGGCAGATTAAAACTGTGTGCCCGACCGAGACGCGAACTCGGGACCTTTGCCTTTCGCGGGCAAGTGCTCTACCAACTGAGCTACCGAAGCACGACTCACGCCCGCTACTCACAGCTTTACTTCTGCCAGTACCTCGTCTCCTACCTTCCAAACTTTACAGAAGCTCTCCTGCGCACATTCCGCTGCAGAGTGAAAATCTCATTCTGGAAACATCCCCCAGGCTGTGGCTGAGCCATGTCTCCGCAATATCCTTTCTTTCAGGAGTGCTAGTTCTGCAAGGTTCGCAGGAGAGCTTCTGTAAAGTTTGGAAGGTAGGAGACGAGGTACTGGCAGAAGTAAAGCTGTGAGTACCGGGTGTGAGTCTTGCTTCGGTATCTCAGATGGTAGAGCACTTGCCCGCGAAAGGCAAAGGTCCCGAGTTCGAGTCTCGGTCGGGCACACAGTTTTAATCTGCCAGAAAAGTTTCATATCAGCGCACACTCCGCTGCAGAGTGAAAATCTCATTCTGGAAGTTTTCGTCATGATAATACCTTATGAATAATAATGGTTGCTGTATACAACTGTCAGGTACATCATCATTGTGCCATTCCAAAGCGGGTGTGCCAAATAATAAATTTAAATTGAAGTCGCCACCAAAATCTTCCACAGCCACGCACTGGGGCACAGTAGTGACTGTTTTTACTCTGACGTCGTCACTTTTGTGGTGGGTGGAAACACAGACGGAGGTGGAGTATCACTAGTTACTTCGATAATATTTATATTTGGGTACTGTTTATTCCAGTGTCTGAACTGTGGCGGTCGTTGGGTTTTCATGTTTTGACTCATCTCCAGGTTCATAGAAGCATTCTAGTTTTGAATTTGCGGCGGTAATTGCCACTGGCCTGTATTATTGTTTTGCTGCGGTGGTGTCGCAGTGTTTTGATACTGAGCAGGGTAGTTGTCGTTACTCCAGGTCTGTTACTGGTTTGCTGGGGATTGATAGTTATTTTTCTTTCTCTTAACGTTTTTGTTACCACTCTTATAATTATTATTACCATGAAATGAATACCCGTAGCTGTGTACAGGCGTTGATATAAAACGGGGACAGTTGAAAATATGTGCCCCGACTGGGACTCGAACCCAGGTTCTCCTGCTTACATGGCAGACGCTCTATCCATTTGAGCCACCGAGGACACCGACGACAGGGCGACTCTAGGGACATCTCCTCCACGCCTCCCGTGAGACCGACATTCGCAACTTATTGTCCCGCACTATATTCATAGTGCCCCTGCCCATCACATTACTCGCTGCTTTACCGCCGATTCCCGTAAGAGTTGGGGCACTGTTTGTGCATCCGCACAGAAGAAGATGGTCTAATGGCCGGTGATCCTTAACTAATATAAACGAGGGCAGTTCAATAAGTAATGCAACACATTTTTTTTCTCAGCCAATTTTGGTTGAAAAAACCGGAAATTTCTTGTGGAATATTTTCAAACATTCCCGCTTCGTCTCGTATAGTTTCATTGACTTCCGACAGGTGGCAGCGCTGTACGGAGCTGTTAAAATGGCGTCTGTAACGGATGTGCGTTGCAAACAACGGGCAGTGATCGAGTTTCTTTTGGCGGAAAACCAGGGCATCTCAGATATTCATAAGCGCTTGCAGAATGTCTACGGTGATCTGGCAGTGGACAAAAGCACGGTGAGTCGTTGGGCAAAGCGTGTGTCATCATCGCCGCAAGGCCAAGCAAGACTGTCTGATCTCCCGCGTGCGGGCCGGCCGTGCACAACTGTGACTCCTGCAATGGCGGAGCATGCGAACACACTCGTTCGAGATGATCGAAGGATCACCATCAAACAACTCAGTGCTCAACTTGACATCTCTGTTGGTAGTGCTGTCACAATTGTTCACCAGTTGGGATATTCAAAGGTTTGTTCCCGCTGGGTCCCTCGTTGTCTAACCGAACACCATAAAGAGCAAAGGAGAACCATCTGTGCGGAATTGCTTGCTCGTCATGTGGCTGAGGGTGACAATTTCTTGTCAAAGATTGTTACAGGCGATGAAACATGGGTTCATCACTTCGAACCTGAAACAAAACGGCAATCAATGGAGTGGCGCCACACCCACTTCCCTACCAAGAAAAAGTTTAAAGCCATACCCTCAGCCGGTAAAGTCATGGTTACAGTCTTCTGGGACGCTGAAGGGGTTATTCTGTTCGATGTCCTTCCCCATGATCAAACGATCAACTCTGAAGTGTATTGTGCTACTCTTCAGAAATTAAAGAAACGACTTCAGCGTGTTCGTAGGCACAAAAATCTGAACGAACTTCTCCTTCTTCATGACAACGCAAGACCTCACACAAGTCTTCGCACCCGAGAGGAGCTCAAAAAACTTCAGTGGACTGTTCTTCCTCATGCACCCTACAGCCCCGATCTCGCACCGTCGGATTTCCATATGTTTGGCCCAATGAAGGACGCAATCCGTGGGAGGCACTACGCGGATGATGAAGAAGTTATTGATGCAGTACGACGTTGGCTCCGACATCGACCAGTGGAATGGTACCGTGCAGGCATACAGGCCCTCATTTCAAGGTGGCGTAAGGCCGTAGCATTGAATGGAGATTACGTTGAAAAATAGTGTTGTGTAGCTAAAAGATTGGGGAATAACCTGGTGTATTTCAATGCTGAATAAAACAACCCCTGTTTCAGAAAAAAAATGTGTTGCATTACTTATTGAACTGCCCTCGTATATACACTACTGGCCATTAAAATTGCTACACCAAGAAGAAATGCAGATGATTAACGGGTATTCATAGAACAAATATATTATACTAGAACTGACATGTGATTACATTTTCATGCTATTAGGGTACATGGATCCTTAGAAATCAGTACCCAGAACAACCACCTCTGGCCGAAATAACGGCCTTGATACGCCTGGGCATTGAGCCAAACAGAGCTTGAATGGCGCGTACAGGTACAGCTGCCCGTGGAGCTTCAACACGATACACAGTTCATCAAGAGTAATGACTGGCGTATTGTGATGAGCCATTTGCTCGCCCACCATTGACCAGACTTTTTCAACTGGTGAGAGATCTGGAGAATGTGCTGTCCAGGGCAGCAGTCGTATATTTTCTGTATACAGAGAGGCCCGTACAGGACCTGCAACATGCGGTCGTGCATTATCCTGCTGAAATTTAGGGTTTCGCAGCGATCGGATGAAGGGTAGAGCCAGTATGGCGGTGACGAATACACGCCTCCAATGTGCATTTACCGCGATGTCGCCAAACACGGATGCGACCATCATTATGCTGTAAACAGAACCTGGATTCATCCGAAAAAATGACGTTTTGCCATTCGTGCACCCAGGTTCTTCGTTGAGTACACCATGGCAGGCGCTACTGTCTGTGATGCAGCGTCAAGGGTAACCGCAGTCACGGTCTCCGAGCTGATACGAGCAAACGTCGTCGAACTGTCCGTGTTCGTGTTGTTATCTTGCAAACGTCCTCATCTGTTGGCTCAGGGATCGAGTCGTGGCTGCACGATCCGTTAAAGCCATGCGGATAAGATGCCTGTCATCTCGACTGCTAGTAATACGAGGCCGTTGGGATCCAGCACGGCGTTCTGTATTACCCTCCTGGCCCTACCGATTCCACATTCTGCTAACAGTCATTGGATCTCGACCAACGCGGGCAGCAATGTCGCGATACGATAACCTCAATCGCGATAGGCTACAATCCGACCTCTATCAAAGTCCGAAACGTGATGGTACGCATTTCTCCTCTTTACACGAGACATCACAACAACGTTTCACCAGGCAACGCCGGTCATCTGCTGTTAGAGAAATCGGTAGGAAACTTTCTTCATGCCAGCACGTTGTAGGTGTCGCCACCGGCGCCACCCTTGTGTGAATGCTCTAAAAAGCTAATGATTTGCATATCACAGCATCTTCTTTCTGTCGGTTAAATTTCGCAATTTCGCGTCTGTATTACGTCATCTTCGTGGTGTAGCAATTTTAATGGCCAGTAGAGTCTATATATTATCTTTGTAGTAGTTGTTGTTGCTGTTGCTGCTGTTGCGCTGTCTCTTATTTGGATTGCCGCTAGTAGAATAAGAAGTGTTATAATTGCTGTTCGTGCTGTGTTGAACATGTTGGTTCTGTTGTGTATATACATTTGCCATTTGAAGCGGTAGGGTCATTGGCTTGCGTCACCAGCAGCATGCTCGTCAGAATTGGGTTGCCTACCCTGCGTATTTTCTTGGCGCTGGTGTAAACATTGTAGCAATTGTTTTGCCGTACGGAACACTGGTCCTCGTAATGCATATCAACAGAATCGAGCACTGTGAGAAGATACGCTGCGTCGTTGTCTGGTATGTGCAGAAGTTTTTCTTTGATATTAAACGGCAGTCTTGCCTTCAGTGCGCGGAGGATGTTGCACGTGCAACCGACTCGTCAAGGAAAGGTCCCATATTTAAATATTTCTCAAAACACCGGCGCAACTTGCCGTGCTCACGATTGAATGGTTCAGAATCCACAATCTGCCTACGAAGTCGTTCCTGTATAGATTATGAAACAGATTGTGACCAAAATTTAGATAAAAAGGCTCACTCAAATTGTTCGTACGTGAGGCATCTGTCGGCTTCATCATACGCCCATTCAGCTGCGTCGCCTTGGATATAACCGTCAACATAAGATATCCTCGTACGGTCACTCCACGTACGAGGATATGCATTTCTGGAGGCTTTACGAAAGGTGATAGAATGTACGGTTCTATTTTTACGTATAAATAGCTTAAACTGTCTGTGTTTCATTAGGCTCTCTTCTTCCTTGGCATTATACGTAGTAATGTTTAGTTTCAGAATGATTACTGTAAGGTTCAACTGGCAAATGGCAAGGAAATTGTTGTTGATGATTATCAAGACTGCAGTACTATGTGTCATTTCGAGATGCGTACTGTTGTTGTTGTGAGTACGTAGTGCGCGGTGTGTATGCGTCATAAATGTACATGTACTCATTGCCAAAATGTGTATTTTGGTTGCTGTTACCATCATTGCATACTGGTTGCGCAGCGGCAGATTGTACTGCTTGACTGATTATGGTTTTGTTGTTGTTTATAAATTCCGCGACAATGTCGTGGACAACAGCAGGTAATTTTTCTTGCAAGCTCTTGTCAAAATGTTTGTCTTTTTGCTCTATCCAACTGTGACATTCTCTATTAAAATGTAAATGTCCTGTGGCTAGGGCCTCCCGTTGGGAAAGCCGTTCGCCGGGTGCATGTCTTTGATGCATGAGAAGTGGTTGTCAGTGCGTAGTCTTACTTTATCAGAAAGCTGTTCGTCAATTGTGTCAACCTTGTTTTTGACAATGGCAATACGCGTTTTTATATCATCATGCACTGCTGGATAAGATTTAACCTGAGTAACTACTGACTGGCATGTTTTGCTGAGATCGTTCACTTGTTCTTGGATATCTGTAACATCTTTATTTGTGTTTTCTTGTTGTAATGAAAGCTCTGAAAATTTCGCGTTGAGGTCGGACACTTGTCCAGTCAGTCTATTATTTATCTCCTCAACACGGCTACACGAAGTTTAGTTTTACTTTCTGAGTGCAGCTAAAGCTGATTCAATTTTATCTTGTCATGAACTGTTTCCAAAGCATCGCGCGTAGACGTCATCTGTTGGTCGATACGTACGTCAATGTCCTTTTCATCTTGTGTCATTTGATTCTGAATTGATTCCATCTGATTTTTATTGTCAGTCATCAAGTGCTTTTGTTCGCTCATCTGTTTCATAATAGCATCGAACATACTGGCAGTAGTAGTGATGTGCAGCTGCTCCAGCGCCGCCATGTCGTTAGACATGACGTCAGGCAGCAAAATGGATTCAGAACTAGATTTAGGCATATTACTGGTGGACGGTCTACTTTCTAAATTTACGTCACCACCATAGTCAACAATGTGTCGTTCGTTAGTATTAGAGTCAACCGTAACGTCACTTTCATTATTTAATGGCATGTCGGAGTCGGATGCGTCTGTGTCTGCAGTCTCTGGTTCTCCATCTTTTCTAATTGTTTTCTGGCCAGTAGCGTGCCACACGTAATACACGACACAATAAAAATTTAAACTCGTATGTGTAATCAGAATAAATGTAAGAACTAATCTCACTGTGAGACAATGTCTGAAAAAGAAAATAATTGTCGTAAGTAATGGTGGAATTTTGAACACTAATGGCTGCACGCCACATTACGTCGCACAGAACTAAAGTCGGCGATATTGTGAACTGATAAAACTCTATTGTTGCACTGTATGAATGAAAAAAATTTGGAAACCGCGATGTAGCTTAAAATCATTGCTACGGAAACGGAAAATTGTGATAAATCTACCAAGGAAGCTACGATAATACGACATCAGCCGCTGGGCTTGTCTCTTTGGTGGTAGAATATTGCGACCGTGTATGGACAAGATTGACGTAGTGCTAATATCACTTCTCGCACTGTGAGCGGCACAATGAAATCCACCCATATTGCACAACAGTCCTCTCTGAGCTATATACCACCAGTGAAGATGATTCAGAGTGTACCGCAAGACTAACAATAAGCCTGTTATAATGACGTAGTGTCCTCAATCAAAGAACTAGGATATCAAGGAACAAGCACTAATATACTCCGCCACTGCCGGTCCCAAGCACGGGGCCTCATCTCGCAAGTGATGAGGAAGGAGGAGGGGGAGGAGTAACACCTCGTAAAAAACCCTGGGCCCATCTGGCTCCGGATGGTAGAAACCTGTGAGGGCCCCTGCCTAGGGTTACAGGTCATCATCATCATCATCATTTAAGACTGATTATGCCTTTCAGCGTTCAGTCTGGAGCATAGCCTCCCTTATACAGTTCCTCCATGATCCCCTATTCAGTGCTAACATTGGTGCCTCTTCTGATGTTAAACCTATTACTTCAAAATCATTCTTAACCGAATCCAGGTACCTTCTCCTCGGTCTGCCCCGACTCCTCCTACCCTCTACTGCTGAATCCATGAGTCTCTTGGGTAACCTTGCTTCTCCCATGCGTGTAACATGGCCCCACCATCTAAGCCTGTTCGCCCTGACTGCTACATCTATACACTTCATTCCCAGTTTTTCTTTGATTTCCTCATTGTGGACACCCTCCTGCCATTGTTCCCATCTACTTGTACCTGCAATCATCCTAGCTACTTTCATATCCGTAACCTCAACCTTGTTGATAAGGTAACCTGAATCCACCCAGCTTTCGCTCCCATACAACAAAGTTGGTCGAAAGATTGAACGGTGCGCAGATAACTTAGTCTCGGTACTGACTTCCTTCTTGCAGAAGAGAGTAGATCGTAGCTGAGCGCTCACTGCATTAGCTTTGCTACACCTCGCTTCCAGTTCTTTCACTATGTTGCCATCCTGTGAGAATATGCATCCTAAGTACTTGAAACCGTCCACCTGTTCTTTGTTCCTCCTATTTGGCACTCAATCCGTTTATATTTTTTTCCCACTGACATTACTTTCGTTTTGGAGATGCTAATCTTCATACCATAGTCCTTACATTTCTGATCTTGCTCTGAAATATTACTTTGCAAACTTTCAATCGAATCTGCCATCACAACTAAGTGATCTGCATATGCAAGACTGCTTATTTTGTGTTCACATATCTTAATCTCACCATGCCAGTCTATTGTTTTCAACATATGATCCATAAATAATATGAACAACAGTGGAGACAGGTTGCAGCCTTGTCTTACCCCTGAAACTACTCTGAACCATGAACTCAATTTAGTGTCAACTCTAACTGCTGCCTGACTATCCATGTAAAGACCTTTAATTGCCTGCAAAAGTTTGCCTCATATTCCATAATCTTGTAGAACAGACAATAACTTCCTCCTAGGAACCCGGTCATATGCCTTTTCTAGATCTATAAAGCATAGATACAATTCCCTGTTCCACTCATAACACTTCTCCATTATTTGCCGTAAGCTAAAGATCTAGTCCTGACAACCTCTAAGAGGCCTAAACCCACACTTATTTTCATCCAATTGGTCCTCAACTAATACTCGCACTTTCCTTTCAACAATACCTGAGAAGATTTTACCCACAACGCTGATTAAAGAGATACCTCTATAGTTATTACAATCTTTTCTGCTTCCATGTTTAAAGATTGGTGTGATTACTGCTTTTGTCCAGTCTGATGGAACCTGTCCCGACTCCCAGGCCATTTCAATTATCCTGTATAGCCATTTAAGACCTGACAGCCGCTTTATTGCACTGCAATCTATTGACCATTTTTTCCACTTCCTCGAATGTGATCCTATTTCCATCATCATTCTTATCCCATTCTACCTCGAAATCTGAAACATTACTGATCGCATTTTCACCTACATTGAGCAACTCTTCAAAATATTCCCTCCATCAGCCCAAGGCATCCACAGGATTCACCAGCAGTTTTCCTGACCTGTCCAAAATACTTGTCATTTCCCTCTTACCTCCCTTTCGAAGACTGCTAATTACACTCCAGAATGGTTTTCCAGCAGTTTGACCCATAGTCTCCAACCTGTTTCCAAAGTCTTCCCACGATTTCTTCTTGGATGCTGCAATTATCTGTTTGGCTTTGTTTCTTTCTTCAACATAACTTTCTCTGTCTACCTGGGTTCTGGTTTGTAGCCATTTTTGATACGCCTTCTTTTTCCTTTTACAGGCTGCCTTGACTGTATCATTCCATCAAGCTGTTTGCTTCATCCTACTTTTACACACTACTGTTCCAAGGCATTCTTTAGCCACTTCTAGTACTGTGTCCCTGCACCTTGTCCATTCCCTTTCCAATGACTGTAATTGACTACATTCAACTAACTGGTACCTTTCTGAGATCGCTGTTATGTACTTGTGCCTGATTTCCTTATCCTGAAGTTTCTCCACTCTTATCCTCCTACAAATGGACCTGACCTCCTGCACTTTCGGCCTCACAATCCCAATTTCACTGCAGATTAAATAATGATCAGTGTCATCAAAGAATTCCCTGAATACACGTGCGTCCCTCACAGCCTTCCTGAATTCCCGATCTGTTATTATATAGTCAATGACAGGTGAAGCTCCAAAATCCATACCCGTCTGTGTGGTAGCCACTGGTACTCTACTCAGCGTCCGTTGGCTCTGTGAGCTCGGCTGTGCTTGACTCTTCTGGAACTCAAAAACTGCAGTCGAAATTATGTGAAATCCTTTGTGATTTCATCACCGAAACCTCAACACAAACCAATAATCAAGACAGAACAATGGGAAAGAATCCACTACTCTGGGCCCCAGTCAGTAAGTCTGGGTAATAGACCTGATCGTCGAATTCCAGGGGATCAGGCATAACATGAAGAGAATAATCGAAGCTTCTCAAAAACTCTCTAGACAAAGAGAATATTTTACATGGGAACACTCAACACAAACACACTACTGAAGCCAGGTAAATTGAAACAAGTAACAAACACCATGGATAAATTCAACATCAAAATCATGACAATACAGGAAACGCGATTCGCAGGTGAGAACCACTTTGATTCGGAAAATTACAGAATGTATAATAACCATTACAGGAAGTAATCTCAAACTCCTCAGAACAAGATTTGTAGAATACAAATCGATAGTGGACTCTGTAATAGATTTCATCTCAAAATCAGAAAAAAATTCAACACTCACGATACGATCTGGAAACAAAGCCTATACACTAATTCGTGCACATGCCCCCACAAGTAATTGTAACAAGAAGAACACAGCGATGATAGAGGAATTTTGGAAAGATCTGGAAGAAACTACCAGAAAAATCCCCAAGAATCACCTAAAAGTGTTACTAGGGGATTTCAGTGCCCGGTTAGGCAAGGAAAGAAAATTCCGAGACATGACCTTGAAACACACGGCTCACAAGAGAACAAACAAAAATGGAGAGACCTTCATAAATTTTTGCGGGAATGTTGTGCTGGAAATCATGTTAATGCAATTATAGAAACCACACTGAAAACTACTAACTTGTAAATCCCCCAACAACGCTCTAGGAGGATTTCAGGTAGACCAAGTATCAGCATCCATGAAAAACGCTAGAGAAACAATGAACGTAAGCACTAGGAAAGGAGTTTTTTAGTCTGATCATCACCTTCTCCAAATCAAAGCAAAATCAAGAAAACCAACAGACCTTTCAGAACAGATCTAGAGTACCTGCAACTAAACAAGAAAGAAATATTAGAAGAAATTACGAAGATCAACAGCAACAACTGGACAGAACTGTGGCAAAAAATGAGAGAACTGATAAAACTGGGAACACCACCGAGGAAACGGTAAACATCGATAGTGGAAAATGACATGCGACAGAGCCATAGAAGACAGAATACAAACATGGAAAAAAATTTAACAGCCATAGAACACAAGAAAAATGTCTAGAATTCAAAAGGATACAGAAAAACTCTTCAAAAATAATCTGCAGAGAAAAAACGTGGTTACGAAAACAGCAGTTTGAAGGAGATAGAAGAGGACTTCACCAGAAACAAGACACAGAATTTTTACAAAATATTCCGAGAAAATATGACAGGATATCAACTTCCATCTTATGCTTCAAAAGACAAGATTGAACACTGGAAACAAATCCGAATAAAAAGTGTGAAACATTAGCTTGATACTTTGACACATTACTCAACTGCGATTAACCAGAACAGAGATTACAGTTTACAAAACCAGAACCTATCCAGGACTCCGAAGCCCTAACACACGAAGAAGTAGTGAAAATAATGAAATCATTTAAAACTAACAGAGCAGCAGGAGAAGAAGGACTTATTGCAGAAAAATGGAGATTAGACCATGAAAACATTACACCCAAAATACACAGAATAATCAAAAACATCTTGGAAACAGATAAGGTGCCATAAGAATGGAAGTCAGCCCTAATACACCCCCTCCACAAGAAAGGAGACAAACAGACACTAATAACTATAGAGGAATTACGTTACTGCCTGTCACATAAAAAATTATATCCAAAGCTCTGTTAAATTGCCTAGAACCTCAGATATATCAACATATCGGAGCGTACCAAGCTGGGATCAGAAAGGGAATATCGTGCAGTGAACAGATCTGGTGCCTGAGAACAATATTAACAACGAGAAAGTCCAGAAACATCACAATAACATTTGTTGATTTCAAGAAGGCCTACGATTTCACAGACGGAGAAAAAATTTTCGCTACACTGGAAGAAACGAAGGTAGACAACAAGACCAGGAAACTAATCCAGGAAACATAAACAAATATAAAATCCAAAGTGAAGTTAATGGGAGAGACCTCGGAACCGTTCGAAATCAAGACATGAGTGAGAGAGGGAGATTGCATGTCACCCATTTTACTTAACGCAGTTTTAGAGAAAATAATCAGGACATGGGACAAAGGAGTCAATGGGGTAAAGATGAGGAGACAAAAAAATAGAACCATCAATATAAAATGTCTGGCCCTTGCCGATGATATAGCCATCATACCAAATAACAGAAAACAAGCAAAAGAAGCTCTAGACACATTACATGAATTCGCAGCAAGAACAGGACTACAAATTTCGTATGAAAAACCCAGTTCATGGACATAAAATCCACATACAGAAACCCACTGGTAACAAAGTATGGAAAGGTAGCACAAGTAGAAAGTTTCAAATACCTGGGAGAGATTATACAGAAAACAGGAATAAATTCGACAGCGAATGAAGAAAAAGTTGCAAAGCTACAAAAAGCATAGAGAATTACATAGAACCATTACAACAAAAGAGGTATTTCCGTTAGTGCCAAATTAAGACATTACAAAACAGTAGTCTTACCAGAAGCCTTGTATGTCTCAGAAATGACAGCAATCAGGTGAAGAACGAAAATTAGGGAAATGGCAAAGCAATAGAGGAAAATTCTGTGAAAGGTCTATGGGCCAGTTCAGAGACAGGGATCTGGATAAAAAGAGCGACAAAAGAACTGTACAAACAGAGAGAGACAGTTACAAACAACATCCGAAAAAGAAGGGCTAAATTTTATGGGCACATTTATAAATGAACGAAAATAGAATGATCAAGACGATTTTTAACATAGTGATGAGTAATACGATGAAAACCAACTGGGCAAAGGAAACCATGGAAGACCTCAACAAACTAAATATCTCCACAGATGAAATAACGAACAGAGAAACATACAGAGAAAAACTCAGGAAACAGAAATTCGAGGAAACATAAAAAGAGAAGAAACCAGGAAAAAAGTAGACAGAAGAGAGTTTGAAGAAACACAGTGAATATATGAGAGGCTTTTCGGAAGAGAAAAGAAAGAGACAAAATGAACTGCCATGAAAATTGATTGCGTTTTAATGCTCTCCTAAATGGGGAATTAACGATAATATACATATATACTCACCACAGTATGTCGCCAATTGCTTTACTATTCACTTTTCAACAATAAACGAACTAAATAGCAGAGCAATAGTAACGATGCAACGGCTACTACACTGCTATAGGGCTTACGCACTATTTTATTATTACTATTATTGTATTATTATTAGTAGTAGTCAGACACGAAGCATTGGCAGCCTGACGTCTTCCAATAGCAGCCATTTCAGAAATAAAGGTTCGAACAATCAAGTGATTACAAATACAGGGTTATTACAAATGATTGAAGCGATTTCACAGCTCTACAATAACTTTATTATTTGGGATATTTTCACAATGCTTTGCACACACATACAAAAACTTAAAAAGTTTTTTTAAGCATTCACAAATGTTCGATATGTGCCCCTTTAGTGATTCGGCAGACATCAAGCCGATAATCGAGTTCCTCCCACACTCGGCGCAGCATGTCCCCATCAATGAAAGCATCGTTGATGCGAGCTCGCAGTTCTGGCACGTTTCTTGGTAGAGGAGGTTTAAACACTGAATCTTTCACTTAACCCCACAGAAAGAAATCGCATGGGGTTAAGTCGGGAGAGCGTGGAGGCCGTGACATGAATTGCTGATCATGATCTCCACCACGACCGATCCATCGGTTTTCCAATCTCCTGTTTACGAAATGCCGAACATCGTGATGGAAGTGCGGTGGAGTACCATCCTGTTGAAAGATGAAGTCGGCGCTGTCAGTCTCCAGTTGTGGCATGAGCCTATTTTCCAGCATGTCCAGATACACGTGTCCTGTAAGGTTTTTTTCACAGAAGAAAAAGGGGCCGTAAACTTTAAACCATGAGATTGGACAAAACGCCTTAACTTTTGGTGAATTGCGAATTTGCTGCACGAATGCGTGAGGATTCTCTACCGCCCAGATTCGCACATTGTGTCTGTTCATTTCACCATTAAGAAAAAATGTTGCTTCGTCACTGAAAACAAGTTTCGCACTGAACGCATCCTCTTCCATGAGCTGTTGCAACCGCGCCGAAAATTCAAAGCGTTTGACTTTGTCATCGGGTGTTGTAAACGGTAAGGCTTCTGCTTTAGCCTTTTCCGTAAGATTTTCCAAACCGTCGGCTGTGGTACGTTTAGCTCCCTGCTTGCTTTATTCGTCGACTTCCGCGGGCTACGCGTGAAACTTGCCCGCACGCGTTCAACCGTTTCTTCGCTCACTGCAGGCCGACCCGTTGATTTCCCCTTACAGAGGCATCCAGAAGCTTTAAACTGCGCATACCATCGCCGAATGGAGTTATCAGTTGGTGGATCTTTGTTGAACTTCGTCCTGAAGTGTCGTTGCACTGTTACGACTGACTGATGTGAGTGCATTTCAAGCACGACGTACGCTTTCTCGTCTCCTGTCGCCATTTTGTCTCACTGCGCTCTCGAGCGCTCTGGCGGCAGAAACCTGAAGTGCGGCTTCAGCCGAACAAAACTTTATGAGTTTTTCTACGTATCTGTAGTGTGTCGTGACCATATGTCAATGAATGGAGCTACAGTGAATTTATGAAATCGCTTCAATCATTTGTAATAGCCCTGTAGTACACTCCAGGTGACACAGGCGGAGGTGGCGGTAGTAGAGCGTACTCAAGGTACAAAAGAGTAGTACATAGGCGATGCTGTCATTTGTTCTTAGGTGATCCATGTCAAAAGGTTTACGATGTAATTATGGCCCACACAACGAGAATTAACAGACTTTGAACGCAGGCTGGTAGTTCAAGCTAGACGCATGGTTCATTTCATTTCGGAGACATAGCGAATTCAGTTTTCCGAAATCCAAAATGTCAAGGGATCGCCGAGAATACCAGACTGCAATTACTTCTCACCACGAACAACGCATTGGACGGCGGCCTTCGCCCAGGCGAGGTGGCGCAGTGGTTAACGCTCTAGACTCGCATTCGGGAGGGCGACGCTTCAAACCCGCGTCCGCCCATCCAGATTTAGGTTTCCCGTGATTTCCCTGAAACGCTCCAGGAAAATGCCGGGATGGCACGACCGATTTCCTTCCTCAACCCTGACGCAATCAGAGCTTCTGCTCCGTCTTTAATGACCTCGATGTCGAGAGGACGTTAAATCCAATCTTCTTATCTTCACTTAACGACCAAGAGCAGCGGCGTTTGCGTAGAGTTGTCAGTGCCTACAGACAAGCAGTACTATAGGACATAAGCGCATAAATCAATGTAGGCCGTACGACGAACGTATCCGTTAGGACGACGGTGAGAAATTTGGCGTTAATTGGATATGGCAGCAGGTGAGCGATGCGAGTACCTTTGCTAACAGTACGACGTCGCCTGCAGCCCCTCTCCTGGACTCGTGACCATAGATGACTGGAAAACTGCGGCCTGGTCAGATATTCGAAATTTCAGTTGGTAAGAGCTGATGATAGGGTTCGAGTGCAGAGAAGATCCCACGAAGCCATGGCCCAGGTTGTGTGGTGGCTCTGTAGTGATGTGGGCTGTGTTTACATGGAATGAATTGGGTCAGTTGAAATATCTGCCTGCTGTCCTTGGATCAGTTAACTACAATAAATTTGCTAACAGTATGTCTAATTTATCTCCTTGATTTGAAAATTTTAGAAACAAATGGGGAAGATATTCTGTGTAATAATATTATACTCTTTAGCGATTTCTGTGATTCGGAAAATTAAAGCTGTTTGTCGATATAATCCTTTCTCTCAAAAACTGATGATATATAGTACTTGATGCTCACTGGAAGCAAAAGAAGCCCTAGACACACTACATGAAATCGCAGCCAGAACAGGACTACAAATTTCGTATGAAAAAACCCAGTATATGGACGCAAAATCCACAGGCAGAAACTTTTCTCACGAAGTCAGCCGGTGACATTTCTGCAACCTCGTTCAGCAAGGAACGTCAGCTGATCTTAGAGGCTTCATTACTTTCACCTTCATAGACCGTCCGAACTCGTTTCGAGTGCTAATACGGTACGGTCGATGGAGAATGAATCATAGTCGTTGCAATGCCGTAAAAAAGAAATTCGTTGAGAAAAGAGTTCAAAATGGAATATTACTGCTTATGCTGGTTCTAACTACCTATCCATTCTTCATCGATACGCACGCTCTACGAGTCACCACTGTATATGGGGTACATATAGCTCGATCCACAAAATAAGAGCATACCTTTTGGGATTATTAGCAAAATGTATTCTTGAAAAAAAAGTACATATCTGCCCTACACAATGGAAATCATTTCGTTGACAGTTAACTCAGAGTAATTACATGAAGTGAACGTAAAATACAAATCATGCAGTGGCTGCAGTCAACAATGACCAGGCTTTACATAGGAATCTCATCACAATAACCTCGATCAATGGCCCAAGCTCTCACATATAAGTAAAGCTATCTCAAATTCTTTTTGGTAACTGCAGAAATGGAAAGAGGGCTTTTTCTCACATGATTTTTGACTGTGTTTATCTAATAAATTGGGCGCACAACTCGCGAGAGTTCGTTAATGGTACCATAATTATCATTATCTCTTCAAGCATTAGACTTTGTTATTTGGTTTGGATTTTGCAATACTCATCTATTCCTCTGTCTTTCTTATTATAAGCAACCGAGATGAGGTCTCTAAGATCAGTAAGCGGATGCACAAGAGTCGGCAGATAGAAAACAGGAAACACTAGAACGACCATCCTGAAACAATGAGTGGACAAAGATTAGCTTAGCACTTAAGCAGAATACAGACAACTACAGAAAATCTAGATACCAATATGTAGTGTGACAGACATAATAAACTGACAACACGAAGTCCTTGGTGTTAAAGAAATAATTAAAATGCTACTAACGAAGGAAGGACAATCGTACACCCCACTTATAAGGCGAAAACAATCAATTTACCTGCGAGAGAGGTCAGTGCTCTTGTGATTGCTACACTTGCCAAAAAGAAACTGAGACAGACATACTTGTATTTGAAAGTATGAATTGGACGCTTACTTGTAAATCGCGATTCACATCCACAATCAAACGTTGGAACAGTCGTTGTCTCACAAAATTTCAATATTTTGTCTTTCCTCTGGTTCTGTTTATCGTTCTACATATATCCCCAAACATTGCTAATTTCTTTTCTATGTCTCTGTCATACTCGTTACAGCCTAAATAGTTAAAATGTTTGACTTGTTTTACTGTTGATCTCTTAAGTCATCCAGTCACAAATGGTCCACATACTCTATTTCAATTTCATCCTCTATATTCTCTGTGAAGGTTATTGGATTTATTTACTTCAGCAACTTCTTTGTTCTGTTTGATTTAGCATATACATTGTGTTATAACCGATCTTTTGCCTTATCTTTAGGAGGTATTTTACTTTCAAAGACACTGACTTTGTCTTTTTATCTGAAATAGTCAGCTGGTATTCTTCACAAACCTTATCTTCATAGTCCGCCAGCAGTATGGCATCGACCGCATGTAAAAGACAATTCAGTTGGGAATTACTCTTAGTCAGCATTTCCCCTTTAATAATCTCCTTCCGTTTCCGAACTGCTTCAAAATGGTTCAAATGGCTCTGAGCACTATGGGACTCAACTGCTGAGGTCATTAGTCCCCTAGAACTTAGAACTACTTAAACCTAACTAACCTAAGGACATCACACACATCCATGCCCGAGGCAGGATTCGAACCTGCGACCGTAGCGGTCTTGCAGTTCCAGACTGCAGCGCCTTTAACCGCACGGCCACTTCGGCCGGCGAACTGCTTCATCTAAGTAAATGTTGAAATGTACAGATGAAATGCTGCGCTCTTTTCTTCTTTGTTTTGGCTATAGGCTATGTTAGAGTACCAATTATATATGAAATTAGAGTCGTGTGTTTGTATAGACTTCATGAAAGGTTAATAAAGTACTGTGGATATCCTCTTCTCCACACAATTCTCCACAGTTTCTTTCTATCAACATTGTCGAATGCCTCAATAAAATCAATGAACGCTATATGGTTTTCACTATTATTACCTGTCTACTTTCCATTTTTTTATTTTATTATAAATACGGCATCTAACGTCGATCAGCCCCTCTGAAGTCACATTTGTTCTCTGCCTAATAAATTTTCAACTATAATCTTTAACCTCTCGTTCACTATTCTTGCACAAACTTTTATGTGGTGTCAAGTAAGCTGATTCCCCTACAGTTTTCGTAGCTAACGCCGTCACTTTTTTTTTTTAATAGTGATATCTCTTTGGTTTCTGATGTTGCTTCTGTAATAGCTCCCTTTCTCCAGCACATATTAAATAAATGCAGTAATCTCTTTTGTAGCAGGAGGCTTCCAGTTCACCGTTTACACCATCCAAACAAGTAGCTCAATTTCATCCTCTATATTCTCTGTGAAGCACGTATCTTCAGACTAAAGGAGCTTGTAATGTTCAATCCATTTTTCTTGTTGGCTTTATTTATTTGAGCAACTTCTCATTTCTGTTTGAATTAGCATATACATTGTTTTATAAGCGATCTTTTGCCTTCTGTGAGCATCGTCTTCTATTACACTTATAAGCCTGTCCCAAGATTCTTGCCAAGCTCTTTTCGCTGCTCGATTTCCTGCATGACTCGCTTGTTTGTACATCTGATGATTCTTCTGTGTCAGTTCGTTGATTATACTTGAGATAAGCATCTTGGTTTTTCCTTGTAAGTTTATCTACTTCTTGTGTCTAAATTTTTAACCCTTTCTTCCTTCTTATCTTTTTTTATAAGGCTTCTTCAGCAGCTTTCTTAACTGCAGTGTCTATATTTTTCCATTCCTTCTCTATTTCTTCCACTTATTCTTTCTTCTGATTATATCTCTTCTCGTACACATCTCATATGATTCGATCATTTAGTACACATACTTTGTAATTTTCTTCTTTCACCTTTGTATCTTCATTTCTATACATATCAGTTTGAGATATTACCTGTACACTTTTCCGTCTATTACTTTTCGATTAATGGTAATGTAGTCAATAAGAGACTTAAATGCTCTGACTGACGTGTTTATTTAAGGATATCTTTTGTGCGGAAGAATGTATTGCTCTACGTTTAGTTTGTATATGAAATAGACGAAAGGGAAGAAACGGGAAAGGACACATGGTTGATTAGTGACTTCCAGGCGCACAGTGCATTGTGAAAATGGTGAAAGCCCAAAATTCGTGCTCTATAGGGATTCGAACCCGGGTTTACCGCTTCTCACGAGAGGTTGCCTTAACCGCTTTGGCCATCCGGAAACGGTCCCTGACAGACCGAATTTCAAACCTATCGACCACTGTAATTCAGCGCTTTCGTCCATTATCCCCGTACTAGCGAATTATTGATTCACGATGTTAGCGCGTCAGCACTGAAACAAATGTCATGGAGCCGTCACAGATATATATGTGTTGTTGTTGTTGTTGTGGTCTTCAGTCCTGAGACTGGTTTGATGCAGGTACTCTATCCTGTGTAAGCTTCTTCATCTCACGGTACCTACTGCAACCTACATCCTTCTGAATCTGTTTAGTGTATTCATCTGTTGGTCTCCCTCTACGATTTTTACCCTCCACGCTGCCCTCAAATACTAAATTGGTGATCCCTTGATGCCTCAGAACATGTCCTACCAACCGATCCCTTCTTCTAGTCAAGTTATGCCACCAACTTCTCCCCACTCCTATTCAATACCTGCTCATTAGTTATAAAATGGTTCAAATAGCTCTGAGCACTATGGGACTTAACATCTATGGTCATCAGTCCCATAGAACTTAGAACTACTTAAACCTAACTAACCTAAGGACATCACACAACACCCAGTCATCACGAGACGGAGAAAATCCCTGACCCCGCCGGGATTCGAACCCGGGAACCCGGTCGTGGGAAGCGAGAACGCTACCGCACGACCACGAGCTGCGGACATTAGATATATGATCTACCCATCTAATCTTCAGCATTCTTCTGTAGCACCACATTTCGAAAGTTTCTATTCTCTTCTTGTCCAAACTAGGTATCGTCCATTTTTCGCTTCCATACATGGCTACACTCCATACAAATAGTTTAAGAAACGACTTCCTGACACTTAAATCAATACTCGATCTTAACAAATTTCTCTTCTTCAGAAACGCTTTCCTTGCCATTGCCAGTTCACATTTTATATCCTCTCTACTTCGACCATCATCAGTTATTTTGATCCCTAAATAGCAAAACTCCTTTACTACTTTATGTGTCTCATTTCCTAATCTAATTCCCTCACCATCACCCTACTTAATTCGACTACATTCCATTATTCTCGTTTTGTTGTTGTTGATGTTCATCTTATACCCTCCTTTCATGACACTGCCCATTCCGTTCAATTGCTCTTCCAAGTCCTTTGCTGTCTCTGACAGAATTACAATGTCATCGGCGAACGTCAAAGTTTTTATTCTTCTCCATGGATTTTAATACCTACTCCGAATTTTTCTTTTGTTTCCTTCACTGCTTGCTCAATATACAGATTGAATAACAACTGGGCTAGGCTACAACCCTGTCCTACTCCCTTCCCAATGACTGCTTCCCTTTCGTGCCCCTCGACTCTTATAACTGCCATCTGGTTTCTGTACAAATTGTAAATAGCCTCTCTCTCCCTGTGTTTTACCCCTGCCACCTTCAGAATTTGAAAGAGAATAATCCAGTCAACATTGTCAAAAGCTTTCTCTAAGCCTACAAATGCTAGGAACGTAGGTTTTCTTTCCTTAATCTAGCTTCTAAGATAATTCATAGGGTCAGTATTGCCTCACGTGTTCCAACATTTCTACGGAATCCAAACTGATCTTCCCCGAGGTCGGCTTCTACCAGTTTTTCCATTCGTCTGTAAAGAAATCGCGTTAGTATTTTGCATCCGTGACGTATTAAACTGATAGTTCGGTAATTTTCACATCTGTCAACACCTGCTTTCCTTGGGATTGGAATTATTATATTCTTCTTGAAGTCTGAGGATATTTCGCCTGTCTCATACATCTTGCTCACCAGATGGTAGAGTTTTGTCAGGACTGGCTCTCCCAAGGCCGTCAGTAATTCTAATGGAATGTTGTCTACTCCCGGGGCCTTGTTTCGACTCAGGTATGTGTGTAGCGAACCAGAAAAATGTAGACACTTTTTGATAGTCAATAGTAACGGAACAAAATGACATACTGACATACCGTTACAATTCTTGCACCGGAAGGGGGGGGGGGGGGGGAGATCAATTTACGTGTTCAAAGCCACCCCCATTGGCAGCCAAACAACGTACATGCCGCTCAACTGTTGACCGAACTGCAGCAGTCAGCTGAGCCGGTGTGATAGCCGCACAGAAACTCTCAGTGGTTTCTCTTTGCTCGTTCAGTGTAGCTGATAAACTTCATTTTTCAAGGTCCCCCATACGTAGATGTCAAGATGTGTAAGGTCGGGAGACCATGGTGGGTACTCAACAACTCCTCTACCACCCATCCATAGTTCACATTGATTTTCACCCAGGTAGGTTCTGACATCACTGTGGTAGTGAGGTGGATCACCTAGTCGTTGTAGGTAAAATCTTTCATTTGCGGACACCTCTCAGATGGATGTTTGAAGCATATGGAGATACGTCTAATCAGTTACGGTACATTAATGTGCCAGTCAAAACGCGCTATGACGGGTCACACCACACATTAACGCCCGGCAGATTAATATTTTTATCCACGTGAAGGTGAGGATTGTCAGTATCCTAGTACACGTATTTGTGGCGGTTACAGAACCGTTCAGTTTGAATTGCGCCTCGCCAGAACAGACTACGCAATCCGTTAATCCTCGCAAGTCTTCAAACCACTCGCAGTATTCCATCCTTCTATCCGGGTCATCCTCGTTCATACCGTGCAGCGAGGTGGGAATGTGCACTACCCACTCCGCCGCCTTCAGAATTCGTCGTACGCTTCTTCGGCTTTCCCCTCTTTCACGTGCATCCAGCTTCACAGATATTTTAGGGGACCTAGTAAAATGTTGCAACATAGCAGCGCTAGAAACTGGACTTGTTGATATTTTTTGCTCTGCCCGACTTTTCCTTATGCACACTCTGAGCAGATTATGCAGATTTAAATGAGTACGAACGTGATGTTATAGTCGGCGCAGGAGCGATAGGACACAGCAAATAAATGGCTCTTGAGCACTATGGGACTTAACTTCTGAGGTCATCAGTCCCTTAGAACTTTGAACTACATAAACCTAACTAACCTAAGGACATCACACACACCCATGCCCGAGGCAGGATTCGAACCTGCGATCGTAGCGGTCGCGCAGTTCCAGACTGTAGCGCCTAGAACCGCTCGGCCACTCTCTGAGCACTATCGTCGGCTTCCAATTTATCCAGAGTACAATAAATTGTTGTACCTGTTGGTGGCTGAGTTCCGTACACATTACGCCAATGCCGTTGTACCTCTATCATGTTCCCGTACTTCCAGTATCACAAAAATACGGCTTTGCGCTGTTCAAACGATAATCTTACTCCAGTCATTTCGGCTCTGTCATGAGCTGGAAAACGGGTGCCAAGATCTCTTGAGAAAACAATGGACAACTATACCGCGCAAAATTGTTGCGCTATGTCATTTTCTTCCAAAGACATTATCAAAGAGTGCCTACATTGTTTCTGAGCCCTTGTAACTAGATGTCAAGTGAGAGGAGATCATGACGTTCAAATGAATAATATTCAGCAGAGCTCCACGTTGACAGAAACATACACAACTGGCCATTAAAACTGCTACACCAAGAAGAAATGCAGATGATAAACGGGTATTCATTGGACAATTATACTAGAACTGACATGTGATTACATTTTCACGAAATTTGGGTGCATAGAAACTGAGAAATCAGTACCCAGAACAACCACCTCTGGCCGTAATAACGGCCTTGATACGCCTGTGGATTGAGTCAAATAGAGCTTGAATGGCGTGTACAGGTACAGCTGAGCATGCAGCTTCAACACGATACCACGGTTCATCAAGAGTAATGACTGGCGTATTGTGACGTGCCAGTTGCTCGGCCACCATTGACCAGACGCTTTCAATTGGTGAGAGATCTGGAGAATGTGCTGGCCAGGGCAGCAGTCGAACATTTTATGCATCCAGAAAGGCCCGTACAGGACTTGCAACATGCGGTCGTGCATTATCCTGCCGAAATGTAGGCTTCGCAGGGATCGAATGAAGGGTAGAGCCACGGGTCGTAACACATCTGAAATGTAACGATCACTGTTCAAAGTGCCGTCAATGCGAACAAGAGGTGACCGACACGTGTAACCAATGGCACCCCATACCATCATGCCGGGTGATACGCCAGTGTAGCGATGACGAATACACGCTTCCAATGTGCGTTCACAGTGATGTCGCCAAACACGGATGCGACCATCACGAAGCTGTAAACAGAACCTGGATTCATCCGAAAAAATGACCTTTTGCCATTCGTGCACCCAGGTTCGTTGTTGAGTACACCATCGCAGGCGCTACTGTCTGTGATGCAGCGTCAAGGGTAACCACAGCCGTGGTCTCCGAGCTGATAGTCCATGCTGCTGCCCTCCTGAACCCACCGATTCCATATTCTGCTAACAGTCATTTTATCTCGACCAACGCGGGCAGCAATGTCACTATACGACAAACCACAATCGCGATAGGCTACAATCCGACCTTTATCAAAGTCGGAAACGTGATGGTACTCATTTCTCCAGCTTACACTAGGCATACAACAACGTTTCACCAGACAACGCCGGCAACTGCTGTGTGTGTATGATAAATCTGTTGGAAACTTTCCTCATATCAGCACGTTGTAGGTGTCGCCACCGGCGCCAACCTTGTGTGAATGCTCTGAAAAGCTAATTATTTGCATATCACAGCATCTTCTTCGTGTCGGTTAAATTTCTCAATTTCACGTCTGTAGCACGTCATCTTCGTGGTGTAGCAATTTTAATGGCCAGTAGCGTAGATACCATAATTCCCCTTACCTGTCATCGCAGCAACCAATGCCAACAGCTGTCGACGTTGATCAATTGGCTTATTAACAGGATAACGCCTGTGAAGCTGAACTGTGCTCAAGCTGAAGATGCTACTTTTTCAACATGATTAATTGTCCCAGTGAAGTAGGTCGTTTGGGTGAGAATCTTGCTAGAAAGCGCGTGGGCAAATCTATGCTGGGCTCGGCAGAGTTCGACAGGTTATCAGAAGTTTCTCGCTCGAGACTCTCGTTGGCCTATACGACATGAAAAACGGCCTCTTTAATATATTCCGCAGTTTGGAGTTTGCTGGTAAAACTTACCTGACAAAAATATATTGTAGCGAAGAAATTAGGCGAAGTCATGCTTGTAGAACACCTGCAGCCAACACTGGATAACCCACTTATGTGATAAATTTTTCATTCCTGTCTCTGATGAAGTTTTGCAGGTGACCCATTTAGCATCCTGCACAACGCCACTGACATATTCACAGTTTACGTAGCACGCTACGAAAGTACAAGTTCTAAATTCCTTCGCCGGTGTTCCGTGAACATGAATGTGATTTGAAGAGTATTTTCTCTGCGGTTCGTTTCACGATTCGCACGTTCCACTTCTCAGGAACCAAAATTGACGTCATAAATCAGGCAGCTATGTATTCATCGCTACTAAGTCGCTGAGTGAATTTGGTCTGTTAATTGCGAAGACACCCGGTTGTTGTAGCTCGGAAAAAGTTTACATTACCCTATAAGTTGAGCTTCATGAGACATAACATTCGTAATATAATCATTTTTTTTTTTTTCCTCTGTCTTGTGACTCGTTCCTCCACGAGTTCCTTTCTACATCTACATCTACATGGATACTCTGCAGATCACCTTTAAGTGCCTGGCAGAGGGTTCATCGAACCACTTTCACAACTCTCTATTATTCCAACCTCGTACAGCGCGCGGAAAGGATGAATACCTATATCTTTCCGTACGAGCTCTGATTCCCTTATTTTATGGTGGTGATCGTTCCTCCATATGTAGTTCGGTGTCAACAAAATATTTTCTGATTCGGAGGAGAAAGTTGGTGGTTGGACTTTCGTGAGAAGATTCCGTCGGACGAAAAACGCCTTTCTTTTAATGATTTCCAGCCCAAATCCTGTATCATCTCTGTGACACTCTCTCCCATATTTCGCGATAGTAAAAACGTGCTGCCTTTCTTTGAACTTTTTCGATGTACTCCGTCAATCCTATCTGGTAAGGATCCCACGCCGCGCAGCTAGTATTCTAAAAGAGGAGGGACAAGTGTAGTGGAGGCAGTCTCCTTAGTAGGTATGTTAAATTTTCTAAGTGTCCTGCCAATAAAACGCAGTCTTCGGTTAGCCGTCCCCACAACATTTTCTATGTGTTACTTTCCAATTTAAGTTGTTCGTAATTGTAATACCTAGATATTTAGCTGAATTTAGGGCTTTTAGATTAAACTGATTTATAATGTAACCGAAATTTAACGAGTTCCTTTTAGCACACATGTGGATGACCTCACACTTTTCGTTATTTAGGGTCAACTACCACTTTTCGCACCATTCCGATATTTCTTCAAAATCGTTTTGCAGTTTGTTTTGATCTTCTGATGACTTTATTAGTCGATAAACGACAGCTTCATCGGCAAACAACCGAAGACGGCTGCTCAGATTGTCTCTTTCGCTAATCTTTTCATGTCATATGGCACTATGTAATGCACATCTTTCTCCGGGGGACAAATATTAATTATTATCAGTAGTAGTATATTAAGCTGCAAATTATCTTTTTAAACCTGTGTGGTCTCCCTGGTGTGCCTAGTCGGCTACAAGTCCCCGTCACGCCGTCCACTCTAACAACAGAGTACACATAGGGTTGAAGACCTGGGGAAAGGAAGGTATCATCACAATTTGAATTTTGAGTAATATAACTTTCTTACCTTTATTGGTCGTTGTTGCACGCTCGTGGTCCAGTGATGAATCTCGCCATCCGCTGTTTGTTAAATCAATTTGAGGTCCAGGTTGTGTATTCTGCTGCGTAAGAACTGACACATATTTAAACTTCCAACTTTTATTTTATAAATGCTGATCGCGACGATATTCAATAATTTTCAATGTAACAGCTTTTCCAATACATCATTTCGTTCCCTCTATCCCTGACCTTCTCAAAGCAAGCGTATTACAATACGTCTCAACACCAACTGCCCATTGTCTCTACACCCGCCAACCACCGGCTCCTGTCCACAGACCTTACAAACTGTGCAGTATTGCCAACCTTGGTTGTATATCGATATTTTATACGTCGCACGTATACATACACTCCTGGAAATTGAAATAAGAACACCGTGAATTCATTGTCCCAGGAAGGGGAAACTTTATTGACACATTCCTGGGGTCAGATACATCACATGATCACACTGACAGAACCACAGGCACATAGACACAGGCAACAGAGCATGCACAATGTCGGCACTAGTACAGTGTATATCCACCTTTCGCAGCAATGCAGGCTGCTATTCTCCATGGAGACGATCGTAGAGATGCTGGATGTAGTCCTGTGGAACGGCTTGCCATGCCATTTCCACCTGGCGCCTCAGTTGGACCAGCGTTCGTGCTGGACGTGCAGACCGCGTGAGACGACGCTTCATCCAGTCCCAAACATGCTCAATAGGGGACAGATCCGGAGATCTTGCTGGCCAGGGTAGTTGACTTACACCTTCTAACGTTGGGTGGCACGGGATACATGCGGACGTGCATTGTCCTGTTGGAACAGCACGTTCCCTTGCCGGTCTAGGAATGGTAGAACGATGGGTTCGATGACGGTTTGGATGTACCGTGCACTATTTAGTGTCCCCTCGACGATCACCAGTGGTGTACGGCCAGTGTAGGAGATCGCTCCCCACACCATGATACCAGGTGTTGGCCCTGTGTGCCTCGGTCGTATGCAGTCCTGATTGTGGCGCTCACCTGCACGGCGCTAAACACGCATACGACCATCATTGGCACCAAGGCAGAAGCGACTCTCATCGCTGAAGACGACACGTCTCCATTCGTCCCTCCAATCACGCCTGTCGCGACACCACTGGAGGCGGGCTGCACGATGTTGGGGCGTGAGCGGAAGACGGCCTAATGGTGTGCGGGACCGTAGCCCAGCTCCATGGAGACGGTTGCGAATGGTCCTCGCCGATACCCCAGGAGCAACAGTGTCCCTAATTTGCTGGGAAGTGGCGGTGCGGTCCCCTACGGCACTGCGTAGGATCCTACGGTCTTGGCGTGCATCCGTGCGTCGCTGAGGTCCGGTCCCAGGTCGACGGGCACGTGCACCTTCCGCCGACCACTGGCGACAACATCGATGTACTGTGGAGACCTCACGCCCCACGTGTTGAGCAATTCGGCGGTACGTCCACCCGGCCTCCCGCATGCCCACTATACGCCCTCGCTCAAAGTCCGTCAACTGCACATACGGTTCACGTCCACGCTGTCGCGGCATGCTACCAGTGTTAAAGACTGCGATGGAGCTCCGTATGCCACGGCAAACTGGCTGACACTGACGGCGGCGGTGCACAAATGCTGCGCAGCTAGCGCCATTCGACGGCCAACACCGCGGTTCCTGGTGTGTCCGCTGTGCCGTGCGTGTGATCATTGCTTCTACAGCCCTCTCGCAGTGTCCGGAGCAAGTATGGTGGGTCTGACACACCGGTGTCAATGTGTTCTTTTTTCCATTTCCAGGAGAGTATATGAAAAACATAGTATGAAAAATGAAAAGTGTTTAAGTATTTATAATATAAAAAAATGGTTCAAATGGCTCTGAGCACTTTGGGACTTAACATCTTAGGTCATCAGTCCCCTAGAACTTAGAACTACTTAAACCTAACTAACCTAAGGACATCACACACATCCATGCCCGAGGCAGGATTCGAACCTGCGACCGTAGCATCCCCGCGGTTCCGGACTGCAGCGCTAGAACCACACGGCCACCGCGGCCGGCTTTTATAATATAGTTCTGTGGCAATATACCTCATGATTGTCCTCATATTAACAGTTTTGTAACAAAATAATAATATGTTTATGTTTACGTAGTTAAAGTTCACTTGCTCCTTCAAGTTGATTGACGGCACCGCACACTTCGTCAGCCGGTGTTATCGGTAGTTTCTGTAGTCCGTTACATTATAACTTGCAACCTGCGTCCTCAGTTATTTGATGGATGTATTCCAATCATTATCTTCCTCTACAGTTTTTACTCTCTATAGCTCTCTCTAGTGCCACAGAGGCTACTCCCTGATATCTTATCACGTGTCCTATCTCCTGTCCCTTCGTCTTGTCAGTAGTTTCCTATGATTCTTTCTTCGCCGATTCTGCAAATAACCACCTCGTTTCTTCTCTTATCAGTACACTTATCTTTCAACATTTTGCTGTAGCTGTACATCTCAAATTCTTTGATTTTCTTCTGTTCCAGTTTTTTCACTGTCCATGGTTCACTGTCATACAATGCAGTGATCCCAAAGTACATTTCCAAGTTAAAGCTTATGTCTGATACTAGTAGTCTTCTCTGGACCAGCAGTTCCGTCTTTGGCAGTGCCAGTCTGCTTTTTGTGTCCTCCTTTCTCTATTCGTCATGGGTTATTCCGCTAGCTACGTAGTAGAATTCCTCAGCTTCACTGCTCCGTGACCCTCAATTCTGATGTTAAGATTCTCGCTGTTCTCACTTCTGCTTCATCGCATTACTTTCATCGTTCTTAGATTTTTTCTCAATCCTTATTCTGTGTTCATTACACTGTTCGTTCCGTTCAACAGATATCCCATAATTCTTCATCATTTCCACTGAGGATAGCAATATCATCAGTGAATCTCATCACTTACATCCTATCACCCGTAATTTGAATCCTACTCTTGAATCTTTCTTTTATTTCCCTGATTGTTTTTCCGATGTGTAGACTGAAAATTAGGAGCGAAACACTATATACTTTGACTTGGCAAAGTTTTACAGAAGTTCGAAATATGGCGCGTAACTCAGTGCGAGATGTTTTTAGTGATTGCCACAACGAAATTCTGTCTCGAATTCTAGCAGAAAACCCAAAGAGATTCTGGTCATACATAAAGCACACCAGTGGCAAGACGCAATCAATACCTTCACTGCGCGATAACAACGGTGAAGCTACTGATGACAGTACCACTAAAGCAGAGTTATTAAACACGGTTTCCCGAAACTCCTTCACCAAAGAAGACGAAGTAAATATTCCTGAATTCCAATCAAGAACAGCTGCCGAGATGAGGAACATAGAAGTAAATATCCTCGGTGTAACAAAGCAGCTTATATCACTTAATAAAGGCAAGACCTCCGGTCCAGATTGTATACCAGTCAGGTTACTGTCAGAGTATGCTTACAAAATAGCTCCATATTTAGAAATTATATACAGCCACTCGCTCACAGAATGATACGTTCCTAAAGACTGGAAAATTGCTCAACTCACACCAGTACCCAAAAAGGGAAGTAGGACTAATCCGCTGAATTACAGGCCTATATCACTAACGTCGATTTGCAGTAGGGTTTGAGAACATATACTGTATTCGAACATTATGAAGTACCTCGAAGAGAACGATTTATTGACACATAGTCAGCACGAATTCAGAAAATATCGTTCTTGTGAAACACAACTTGCTCTTTATACTCATGAAGTAATAAGTGCTATCGACAGGGGATGTCAAATTGGTTCCATATTTTTGGATTTCCAGAAGGCTTCCGACAGCGTTTCTCACAAGCGTCTTCTAACCAAACTGAGTGCCTACGGAGTATCGCCTCGGTTGTGCGACTGGATTCGTGATTTCCTATCACAAAGGTCACAGTTCGTAGTAGTAGACGGAAAGTCATCGAGTAAAACAGAAGTAATATCAGGCGTTCCCCAAGGAAGTGTTACAGGCCCTCTATTGTACCTGATCTATATTAACGACATAGGAGACAATCTGAGTAGCCGTCTTAGATTGTTGCAGATGATGCTGTCAATTACCGTCTTGTAAAGACATCAGATGATCAAAACGACTTGCAAAATGATTTAGATAACATATCTGTATGTGGCGAAAAGTAGCAATTGACCCTGAATAAAGGAAAGTGTGAAGTTATTCACATGAGTACTAAAAGAAATCACCTAAATTTCGATTACGCGATAAGTCACACAAATCTGAGGGCTGTAAATTCAACTAAATACTTAGAGATTACAATTACAAATAACCTAAATTGGAACGATCACATAGATAATATTGAGGGTAGAGCAAACCAAAGACTGCGATTCATTGGCAGAACACTTAGAAGGTGCAACAGGTATACCAAAGAGACTGCTTACACTACGCTTGTCCGCCCTATTCTGGAGTACTGCTGTGCGGTGTGGGATCCGCATCAGGTGGGACTGACGGACGACATCGAAAAAGTACAAAGAAGAGCAGCTCGTTTTGTATTATCGCCAAATAGGGGAGATAGTGTCACAGACATGATACGTGAATGGGAGTCGCAAACACTGAAACAAAGGCGTTTTCCGTTGCGACGGGATCTTGTCATGAAATTTCCATCACCAGTTTTCTCCTCCGATTGAGAAAACATTCTGTTGGCACCCACCTACATAGACATGATCATCACGATAAAATAAGAGAAATCAGGGATCGCACGGAAAAATTTAAGTGCTCGTTTTTCCCGCGTGCCTTTCGAGAGTGGAACCGTAGTGAGACAGCACGAAGGTGGTTCATTGAACCTTCTGCCAGGCACTTTATTGTGAATATCAGAGCAATCACGTAGATGTAGGTGTAGATGTACACCCTTTTTAATCGGAGTACTTCGTTCTTGGTATTCCAGTCTTGCTGTTCCCTCTTGCACTCATTGCATACCTGGATTACCCGTCTTTTCCTATAGCTCATCAATATTTTTCTCAGAATCTCGGTTATTTTGCACCATCTTACACTGTCAAACGCTTTTCTCAGGTCGACTTAGTTTTCCTTCAGTCGTGCTTCCATTACCAACCGCAACGACAGAACTGCATCTGCTGCCTTTACCTTTCTTAAAGCCAAACTGATCGTCATCCTACAGATCCTCAATTTCTTTGCCGTTCTTCCCTATATTATTCTTATCAGCAACTTCGGTGCATGGGCTGTTAAGCTGATTGTGCGATAAGCCTAACACTTTTCGGCTTTTGCAATCTTCTGAACTGTGAGGATGATGAATTTTATCCATAGTGGATGCTGTTGAACTCCGTGACTGTTCCTTTATAGGGCAAAGAAAAACTTCCGCTACCAGTCAAAATAAAAGGTTATTTATTTGTCACACGACCGGCTACTGGCTTCCGCCCATCCTCAGGTGTTTATACATTCTTTTACATGTTTATATTGCTGGAGATCACTATATAAATACACTCCTGGAAATTGAAATAAGAACACCGTGAATTCATTGTCCCAGGAAGGGGAAACTTTATTGACACATTCCTGGGGTCAGATACATCACATGATCACACTGACAGAACCACAGGCACATAGACACAGGCAACAGAGCATGCACAATGTCGGCACTAGTACAGTGTATATCCACCTTTCGCAGCAATGCAGGCTGCTATTCTCCCATGGAGACGATCGTAGAGATGCTGGATGTAGTCCTGTGGAACGGCTTGCCATGCCATTTCCACCTGGCGCCTCAGTTGGACCAGCGTTCCTGCTGGACGTGCAGACCGCGTGAGACGACGCTTCATCCAGTCCCAAACATGCTAAATGGGGGACACATCCGGAGATCTTGCTGGCCAGGGTAGTTGACTTACACCTTCTAGAGCACGTTGGGTGGCACGGGATACATGCGGACGTGCATTGTCCTGTTGGAACAGCAAGTTCCCTTGCCGGTCTAGGAATGGTAGAACGATGGGTTCGATGACGGTTTGGATGTACCGTGCACTATTCAGTGTCCCCTCGACGATCACCAGTGGTGTACGGCCAGTGTAGGAGATCGCTCCCGCACCATGATGCCGGGTTTTGGCCCTGTGTGCCTCGGTCGTATGCAGTCCTGATTGTGGCGCTCACCTGCACGGCGCCAAACACGCATACGACCATCATTGGCACCAAGGCAGAAGCGACTCTCATCGCTGAAGACGACACGTCTCCATTCGTCCCTCCATTCACGCCTGTCGCGACACCACTGGAGGCGGGCTGCACGATGTTGGGGCATGAGCGGAAGACGGCCTAACGGTGTGCGGGACCGTAGCCCAGCTTCATGGAGACGGTTGCGAATGGTCCTCGCCGATAGCCCAGGAGCAACAGTGTCCCTAATTTGCTGGGAAGTGGCGGTGCGGTCCCCTACGGCACTGCGTAGGATCCTACGGTCTTGGCGTGCATCCGTGAGTCGCTGCGGCCCTGTCCCAGGTCGACGGGCACGTGCACCTTCCGCCGACCACTGGCGACAACATCGATGTACTGTGGAGACCTCACGCCCCACGTGTTGAGCAATTCGGCGGTACGTCCACCCGGCCTCCCGCATGCCCACTATACGCCCTCGCTCAAAGTCCGTCAACTGCACATACGGTTCACGTCCACGCTGTCGCGGCATGCTACCAGTGTTAAAGACTGCGATGGAGCTCCGTATGACACGGCAAACTGGCTGACACTGACGGCGGCGGTGCACAAATGCTGCGCAACTAGCGCCATTCGACGGCCAACACCGCGGTTCCTGGTGTGTCCGCTGTGCCGTGCGTGTGATCATTGCTTGTACAGCCCTCTCGCAGTGTCCGGAGCAAGTATGGTGGGTCTGACACACCGGTGTCAATTTGTTCTTTTTTCCATTTCCAGGAGTGTAGAAAAGAATTATTTGCTGGTGACTAAACAGGAACAAGTGAAACAACTGTAAATGGCAAGACGAAAATATATCTGTACTTACATAAACATGAAACATCATTGTTATAGTTACGCTGTGGTGACAGTATTTCCACACTCTTATGATCATTTTCACGATAAAAGGTTATTTACTTGTCACATGAGCGGTTTCGGACTTGCGCCCATTCTCAGGTGTTTATACGTTCATGTACATGTTTATATTGCTGGAGATCACTGTATAAATAATGCGTGTGCAACTAAGTGGAAAAACTGCCATCACAGCGTAACTGATGTTTCATCTTTATGTAAGTACAGATATATTTTCGTCTTGCCAGTTGTTTCACTTGTTTCTGTTTAGTCACCAGCAAATAATTCTTTTGTATTTATACAGTGATCTCCAGCAATACAAACATGTACAAGAATGTATAAACACCTAAGGATGGGCGCAAGTCCTAAACCGGTCGTGTGACAAATAAATAACATTTTATTGTGACTGGTAACCGAAATTTTTCTACATCCTGTGTGGATGACGTTTTTCCGAAAGTCTGGCAGTGTATCGCGAATCACAAACATTCAACACACCAGCATGAATAGTCGTTTTGTTGTCACTTCGCCCAGTGATTTTTAGAAAGTCTCATGGAATAACACCTACCACTTCTGCCTTATTTGATCTTTAGTTGCAAGCTCTTTTAAATTCTGATTTTGGGTCTTCTATCTATATCCTGTCGACTCCTGTATTTTCTTCTATCACGTAATCAGACACCACCTTCCCTTCATAGAGACCTCCAGTGTACTCATTCCACCTATCCGCTGTCTCCTCTACTTTTAACAGTCGGATTCCCATTACGCTCCTAATGCTACCGTCTTTGCTTTTAATTTCACCGGCAGTTGTTTTGATTTTTCTATATGCTGATCCAGTCCTTCCCATAATATTTTTTTTTCGAATTCTTCATGTTTTTCGTGTAGCGATTTCACCTTTCTTTTCCAGCACTGATCGCACTTTCTTCGTGTTACACCAGGAGTAGAAGATACGGAGCTGCTGACCCAACACGCGACGCCGCACCAATGAGTTCGGTATGATATCGTTTTCAGCAACCGTCCTCTGCTGTGATATAGAACGATGATTGGGATTAATGCATTTGGTCTAGAGGTTCAATTCTCCCTTTCTTTATTTCGTCAGAAAACAACCTTGCACCAAAGTCTATATAATATTCACTCACCGTAATACAGGTAGGAGAATGTTCAAATGGTTCAAATGGCTCTGACCACTATAGGACTTAACATCTGAGGTCATCAGTCCCCTAGAACTACTTAAACCTAACCTACGGACATCACACACATCCATGCCCGAGGCAGGATTCGAACCAGCGACCGTAGCAGTCGCGTGGTTCCGGACTGAAGCGCCTAGAACAGCTCGGCCACCGCGGCCGGCCTGGAGAATGTTGTATAAATTACTAGTCACGAGACGCTCGCCTCACCACTTACTATGAGTAATCCAACAACTGCAATGAGTCACCAAAATTGTTATTGTCAAATAAGGGACGTCTGAAGAACGACGAATTTATGGTTACGGACGGATGTAGTTTGTCTCCGTTATACTGAATTTCCGTGTTGATGGTATATTGAGACAATAGCCACATAAATAGAGTTTTACACATGTAACTTAAACAAATGAAATTATCTGATCTTTGCTACTGACCAACCTCTTATAGCTGACAGAAAGAAAAAAGAAACCCGTCAAAAATCAGTTTATAAATGAACAGTCTCGACCCAATATTGTAATAAACGACCACAAAATAGAGAATGTGAATGAAATCGATTTCTTGGAAAGTACCGTTTCCTGTACAGACGAAAACGACATTCTGGAAAAAAACAAAAAAAAAACAAAGGTTCATTTACATTAACGGGACCGTAGACAGAAGCTTGATTAAATTGTGAGGAAAAAATAGTGAAGTTCTACGAAATAGTGGCAATACCAACCTTACTTTATGGCAGTGAGACTTGGGCAGTGGGAGCTGGAAATTAACGAAGAATACAAGCTGCGGAAAAGAAGTTTATGAGAAGAGCAGTGGGCGAGATACTGTACAAGGAATACGCCAATCAGAAACGAACTGGGGCCTGGGACTTTGAAGAATCAACCGAGATATCAAGGAGAATCGAAATAAATAGAGAGGTCGTGTCACAAGAATATGGGAAAATGCTGTCTCCAAATACGGAATATCGGTTTATAGACTTCGGATCACAGACAATAGATGCATTGAACAACAGAGCGTAACAGCTAAATGCCTAACACTTGAAGATGGAAGAACGAGAACAGGAAATGGATCAAAATGTTTTCCCTTGAGGTCACGTTTGAGCGTTAATAATATCACAGTGTTCAACCACATTGATGTTATTCCATAACTGTACTCGACCTGAGGAGGGGGTCAATAGAGACGGAGAACAAGCTCGTATTAGGGGAGGATGCAAGAGGAAATCGGCTGTGCCCTTTCGATGGAACCATCCCGGCATTTGCTTTAAGCGATTTAGGAAAATTGTGGAAAACCTAAATGAGGATGACTGAACGCGGGTTTCAACTGGATCCGGTGTGCTAACCAATGTACCATCTCGTTCAGTATACTCGCGTTGAGAACCAAAACAATGTTCGAGAGTACTTTAAATTTAAAAAATAAACCTTTTCTTCAGAAACTAAATTTATATTTTTATGACTATTTTTTTCGCAGATACATCCTTACACCCTCTAGTCCAGATCTGTTCAGTGCGTCCCTGTGAGTAAAATATCCCAAGAGAGTAACTTCAGAATAAGTTATGTGAATTCAGAAATATGCTTTGGAAGGAACTATAGCTGGAAATGTGAGTCTCCTTCTTAACAATGCTATAGTTGCCGACATAAAGAAGTATTCAGGCGTCAAATACAACTCCTAAGAGCTCCGTAAGCTGTTGGAAATATAAGGTGACATTTTCTGTAATTTACTCCAAAAAATTGGAGCGTTTCGAACAAAAATAGATCCATGAAAAGTCATCTGGCATCTCTGACAGAATTACAGTATAGTGGCAAATCTCAAAGCTTTTGCTTCTCCTCCGTGAACTTTACTTCTCTTTCCTAAATTTCTCCTTGATCTTTTTTTGACGTTTGTTCTTCGCACAGAGAGAAAAATATTGGTCAATATAACTATTTAAGCAAATAAACTTACGGCATAAGTAAATGTAATCAAACAGCCGAAGTCGAACCACTTGCCTAAAACAATGGTGATCTCACTGCCATATTCTTATAAGAACGTTACATCCGGCTTGTCTGTTTTACGGGGGGTAGAACGTCAAACGGGCCGACTTGGAGCAGGAGAGGCATCTCAGGACATTTTAATTTACAGTGTCTATACTTTTACAAATAAATTCATAAAACTTTGTCAGCATCACCAGGAAGGATTCAGGATTCACACTCATTGAAGTGGAAGTTCGAAAACATAACAAAATAATTTTTTTTACGTGCGAAATTTCATCATTTTTTCACTTACTAATGGCTGCATTTGTTGCTATAGGTACACTTTTCTTAATAAGTTAGAGAGATTCATTGATGAATTTTGTACAGCACACATACCATACTGACAGGTGTATGAAACTCTAGAATTTAATTTATGAAAAAAACGAATGAACTGTTATATTTTAAACTTCATGTTTAGAAAAAACACAAATTTTATAGTTAATTACCTCAATTTTTACCACAGTTTTTAATAGATTTGGAAAATTCTAGAGTTTCGTACAGCTTTAAGTATGGTTTGTATGCTGAGCAAAATTCATCGAAGAATCTCTCTTGCTTATGAAGAAATGTGTACCTACAGCAACAAATGCTGCCACTAGTAAGTGAAAAACAGATGAAATTTCACACGTAAAAAAATTAATTCGTTATGTTTTAGAACTCCCACTGCTATGAGTGTAAATTCTGAATCCTTCCTGGTCATGCTGACAAAGTTTTATGAATTTATATGTAAAAGTATAGACAGTCGAAATTGAAATGTCCTGTGGTGCCTCTCCTGCTCCAAGTCGGCCCGTTTGACGTCCTACCCCCGTTAATGGAGAGAGAACACAATCTCTTGGTATTGATCCCTCCCTGTTATACGGAACAAATCATCGTCATCATTAAAGGCGCTCAGGTAACAGTACCCTACAGTATCCATTCTTCCATGAGATGGCCATTGTGCTACTGGTAATGGGTCCTCCGAATGAGATTACATTCACGGGCGAACAGAAGGAGAAGTACAGCGAGCTTTAAATTTCCCAAGGGTTCGTATCGATATCGCTCGGTTGCCTTAAATGAAGTGGCGAACAATGACAGTCAAAGAATAGTGAATTAGACTCCCCTTGGCTAAACAACCAGCTCAGAACCAGGTAGCCGCTATTAAAGAAAAATTTCTTCGAGACGAAAAGCTGCAGCAGCAAATAGTCTTTATATCTCCCCACCACAATAGAGTCCATTTATACTGTACCCTACAGAGAGGTCGAACCCTAGATTTGTCTGCGTCTTCTACACCGCCACGTGAATGAGACTGACGGAGAGCAGAAAAAAAATGAGCTTACAGTGGAAGAAAGTATTGCGGCCTTCTGCAGGGTTCAATGTTCAGTCCTCTGCTGTTCCTAAAATATGAGAATGACTTGTACAGACTGTACAGAACGAATCAGGCCCTTTTGGAATTTGTATAACTGAACTGGTTTCCGTAATTTATGGAAATGTACGTTATACTTCGTTGGATGTTCAACAAAAGTCTGAATAACAGCTGGTGTGCCAACAGGAAGTAGCTGGCCGTTGTGACCGAGCGGTTCTAGGCTCTTCAGTCTGGAACCGCGCGACCGCTACGGTCGCAGGTTCGAATCCTGCCTCGGGCATGGATGTTTGTGCTGTTCTTAGGTTAGTTACGTTTCAGTAGTTCTAAGTCTACGGGACTCATGACCTCAGATGTTAAGTCCCATAGTGCTCAGCGCAATTTGATCATAATAATAACACAATGTTCATAACAATTTGTCAGGTAAAGGCAGCAGCACTGTCTTATTGTCGCCACATGAACCGTAGGAAGACTTGGACAAACCTGCACTTGGTATACAGAATGTCACCGTCTTGAAATGAAGATAAGAGCTAAAAACTGCACATAAAAGAGAGAAGGAACCCCATAGTATGGCAGGCCTTAACAGGTTCCACAATTTATGATTCTTAATTTTTGATCAGGTTGAGGTTAGAGTTGCTCTTTCGGTCTTCAGTGTAGCTCGTAATATGTATCCTTTGCTCCCTTGTCCCACCAACATAAGCTCATTGCAGAATTCGCCTGTGTAATTTTTTGTGACAGCATGCTCCGACGTAGTCTTGTGTTACTTAAGCCGCAATAAAAACATTATTTTTTCAAGAAAAAATCCTATTAAGTATAGAAAAAAAATCAGGCAGTGATGTTTACAGACGACCAATACATA
This sequence comes from Schistocerca serialis cubense, assembly GCF_023864345.2. Taxonomy (NCBI): domain Eukaryota; kingdom Metazoa; phylum Arthropoda; class Insecta; order Orthoptera; family Acrididae; genus Schistocerca; species Schistocerca serialis. Next base: position 213,543,428 of record NC_064647.1, on the reverse strand, counting down.
TTTAAGGCCAATTTACACACTGAAACAGTAATTTAACTAAACATTTAAGAAAAATTTGAATCGTGGACTCCATATAGCTCCCAAGTTGTGCAGCGACCGTAAACCATAAAATTACCAAATAAGTAGCAACCAGTCGAAAAAATCATGTTTTCTTTATTTACTTTTGCAAATCGATTTCAACTGATTAACAGCCATCATCGATGCTACAAGTACAAGAGTAAAAATGAAAATAATTAATAACTGTGACCAAATGAATAAATGTACATAAAGCAATGCAAAACCAATTAAGTGTATATAGAGGCATTACAACATTTAAAATGCACATACAAATTTACCTTTGAACATAATGTTCCCTGAGTAGGAACACTGCTTAAGACAGTAAATAAGGAAAACATGATTTTGCGACTGGTTGCTGCTTATTTGGTAATTTAAGAAAAAGTTATTCATTAGCCTAGTCACTTTCGAAATCACACTCAAAATTTTCGCCCGTGTAAAAGTTACATGTACTTAAGATGCGTAACATATTCATAAATCCACTTCATAGATTCATTCACTGGATCCACCTTCCTTAGCGTTACTTTTAGCAGCACTTCTATCTGCGCTCCGCACTGAAGTTTCGTCCCTGTTCCAAATTTCGTGAGGTTGAAAATTATGTCGTCAGAGAATTGTTGTCAGTATTACTGAAAAAAGGTTCCACATTTGTGCGGTGGACGCTTGAAGCTTGTGCTAATGCTAATCGCCTCTAGTTTTCTCTTTTTTGAAAAATCTGTGATCCAGTGTCCTGCGGCACACCTACTGTCACTTACGAAGAAACATTGAAGATCGCAAAGTATCTTTTACCAGAGTAATCCCAAAACCAAGGTCTCCTAATTTTTTATATGTACATAGACCTGTTTATTTCTACAATGGTTTACATCAGTTGACAGCTTGAACATTTAGTTATTTTTCGACATAATCACCATTTCTGTCGATGCATTTTTGTAGATGATGTGGCAGTTTTTGTATGCCCATGTGATACCAGCTCGCCGCCATGCTGTTCAGAAAGTTATGAAACTCTTCTTTCAATTCGTCGTCAGAGCTGAATCGCTGGGAACACAATCAACGCTGACAGGTATGTGAGACTCTGAAAAAACGCAAACGGGCAATTCAGAACCGGAGAAGAGGAATGTTGAGCGAGGGCGTACACATTCTCCATGACAACACTCGCCCACACATCGCTCGGCAAGCTGTTGCTCTCCTGCAGCAGTTTCAGTGGAACATAATCACCCACCCACCCTATGTCCTGACTTGGCGCCCATTGACTATCACCTGTTCCCTAGGTTAAAAGAACATTTGGCCGGAAAACGATTCAGCTCCGACGACGAGGTGAAAGAAGAGGTTCATAACTTTCTGAACAGCATGGCGGCGAGCTGGTAGGACATGGGCATACAGAAACTGCCACAGCGTCTACAAAAATGCATGGACAGAAATGGTGATTATGTCGAAAAATACCTAAATGTTCAAGCTGTAAACTGATGTAAACCACTGTAGAAATAAAGAGGTCTATGTACTTATAAAAAAATAGGAGACCTTACTTTTGGTATTACCCTCGTATTCAAAATGACCCGTTTCCACACATACAGTCGAGGATCTTCGGATTGTTTGCACTGTAAACATTATAAAAGTGCGCGATAATAAGGGAAGTCAGTCTTTCCTAAAGTGTGCAAACATTAAAGTACAGATGTGTGATGTTTTACCCATTTGGTGGAACTGCCAACCTACTGAGCAGCTGCGTGTTGTCAAGGCAATAAATTCTGCTAGTGGTTGCACTGGCACGCGTTACACAGTACTCGATAGAGCGCCAATGTCATACATTACGACAGCTGAAGCCAGCGGGATCTTACTGCACGTAAAAATGTTTATGAAATGCAAATGAAGTATAAAACTAACAGTACACTTATCCGCACATCATTATACAACTACTGCTGTTAAAGAAATAGTCCGCAGCATTAATGAAGCAGCTTTAATCTCAAAACGTGTTTTAAAAGGAACATACCTCTGGAGTCTCACGAAATAAATCGATGTTTCGAAAACATTTTATAAATGAGAAACATACAGAAGGTGACATCGCTAACTGTCTCGTAAAATTACACATAAGCTCGAAGGGGCTATCCTTGAACACATTTAAGAAGCTTGAAATATTTATTCACCGAAAAAATAATTTTTCAAAAGAACCATTAGAACTTCACGAAACAACATTTTTCGATTTTTTTAAGGAAATGATATAAGGATGGATTGCTGCTTCTCAGTTTTCTCATTTAATAAGCTTATAAGGCAGTATTTTTTAAAAAATATTTCATTGAACTTATTAGATTTTACGTATTTCGCTTTTACCAGCTGACTCTGCCACTTTTTTGTATTTTATTCAAATGGTTCAAATGGCTCTGAGCACTATGGGACTTAACATCTATGGTCATCAGTCCCCTAGAACTTAGAACTACTTAAACCTAACTAACCTAAGGACAGCACGCAACACCCAACCATCACGAGGCAGAGAAAATCCCTGACCCCGCCGGGAATCGAACCCGGGAACCCGGGCGTGGGAAGCGAGAACGCTACCGCACGACCACGAGATGCGGGCTATTTTATTCCCTAAAACTATTACGAATACTGATACTGTATGTTACAGGGAAGGGGTTTTAAGAACGCCATTGTATATATTTTTACGACTGACATATCCACATAGATCTTAATATAAATTTTAATTATCTTTAAAGCTTTTTGCCCTCATGCTGCACTGATTTACTCACTCATAACTACTGCAAATGTCGGCCAATTAGCCCACAATTTCACAATATGACAATGCTGTGATCATTTGATTCTTTGATGCTGATGTGATTAGAACTGATGGGAATATGATCTTTTTGTAATGATTCGATTATATGATTAGTAGGTGAAGATGTGTTGATAATATGATAATTCGATTAAAACATGATGACTGACGATGATGACAATGAAAAAGATGATCTCTGTGTTTCAGATGAAACCGAGGCAGAATGCTTGAAGTTCACTGTAAGTTTCAGTATTTGATCTCTTCGATTGTCTGTAACCAAGCACAATATTCAAAACACTCATCTATAATTCACTTATCTTCATTCCTGTATCGGCAGTTTTCAGCAATTACTTACCTCAGAACGTAGACAGGAATACATTCTTATAGTGTTTGAGGATTCATTTTGGTTGGCGAAAGACACACATCCCCCCTTTACCTTGGTGCTAGTATACTCGAAAGATAACTGCATCAGCTGCCTCTTTACCAGGAAACGTTACTTAGTTCCTTCGTAGAACGTTAAATACCACTTCCGTTATTGAAGCACTTGTTCTCGTCCTACGACTATACCCGCAAAATTCAGGTGTAATCCAAGTACAAAGGAAATATTTCAAGGCGCCATAACGCATAGTGCAATTACATAATTGGCTACCTGGGAGGAAATGACGGTCTCATACATTTGAATTAAAACCAGTTCTCTATCGAGAGCAGAACTTCACGGTATTATTATTGTCCCTATTAGACGTGAAAATTGGAAGCCCTCCAATTCGACTGAAAATATCCCCTAATTCTGGAGAAGCGGTTCCATAACGTAGACGTAGCAAAGTGCTCTCTAGTTGAAGGTGGTCCGATATTTACGGAAAAGAGGTTTCCTGCTGAATGCAAACTGAATTGTCGCGAACGGTCAATGGCACCCTAAAGGCTTCTGGTAATTTGTAAGTCTGCACATTTGAGCCCTGTGCTCCGCATGGTGGAGGATGCTCCGTATCACATTATTCGCTTCATGGGAATTCCCATTCCCTATGGAGTGAGAGGAATTAATGGCAGACTGTGTAACTTCGAACATATCCTAATATCATGTTTCACGTGGGTATAGGCCTTGCATTACGTATACAATGAAAGCAGTACTACCATGTCTCCACGCGGATATACCGTAGACGTCGGTACCCTTTATTGCACAGATATCTATTGGGATGGTTAACAATGACTTCTGCCAAACCTCTGACTATCTAGGCAGCGCTTGAATAACATTCCCACGCTGTGGTTCCTCTTCATAGTGACGTAAACTAATAATTTATGTCTCGATTGATATATTTGATCAGTACTGAACTCCTTATAGTTGTATTATACAGTAGCAGTAATGTATATTTTGTCCAAGTCTTCCTACAGTTCACGTGGCAACAATAACATAGTGCTGCTGCCTTTACCTGACAAATTATTATGAACATTATGCTCTAATTACGCTTCCTTTTGGGACACCCGCTGTTGTTATCGCTTTTGTTCAACGTCCAACGAAGTACATAGTCACATTTCCATAAATTAAGCGATTACGCAACAATATTTGTGTCGTCCGTCGCTTACAAAAATTATTCTGAGCATTATGCTCCTATTACGCTTCCTGTTGGGATACCCGCTGCTATTTTCGCTTTTGTTCAACATCCAACGAAGTACATTGTCACATTTCCATAAATTAAGCGATTATGCAAAAAATATTTGTGTCGTCCGTCGCTTACAAAAATCTCTCCGTTCGTGAAAACAAATTCCCTTGTTGTCTAGCTTAGGTTATATGAACATTACCTTTCAAAACGGTCGTTTCACTGCATTTTGATATTGCATCTAAATTTCTCTCGTTGAAAGTTGACACAATTTCGGAATTAGCCATAGGAATAGGTCTCCCACCAAACACATTATTGTACTATTATCTTTAATCGTTAACGACGCTCAGTTCATGGTAGTAAAACATGGGGTACCGAATTTAACTGGGTTCAGCATTCGAAACATGGAATTCATGCGTGAATCCTAAAACAGAATTTCAGAAGAACTGTCTGGTACCTATGGAACCAGCCAGCTATCAGAAATGTAGTACTGTTATAATAAACATGTTTTATGAATAAAATTATTGAAATTACGTATTACCAAGAAAGGTTAGGGTCCAAGAATCTGTTGTTGGTAGCCGTGGTCGACTTTGCTATATAATCGATATTCGACTATGAAAGTGTATTAGACTTAGCATGATGATTTGTAGTACATATCTCTTCGATTCTGGGCACTTATTGGTTGATTAGAAACAGAAGCAATTAGACTTGTGACTTTATAACACTTTGCGCCATAGAGTTCCATGTTTATCTGTCACTAAAGAACTATTTAAGAGGAAAGGAACGTTCCTACAAATACTATTCTAGATACACTACAGAGAGAAATTCAAACCGAGAGCGTATACGGACAACACGACGAAAGAATAGTAATGGTAACAAAAACACTCAGCTCTCAATAACCATTCAGATTACCGCAAAAATTATAATATTTAAAAAATCAATAATGATGAGGTGTTTCCAAAAGCTGCCCAGCCGTATGAACGTGATTTATTCGCAACAACCGGTTTCACGTCAGTACAGATGCATTCTCGGGTTCATCTGTCACGAATATAAATCACTGCGTGAAACTTTTGAAATAGAAGAAATACGGAAATATAGTGTTGACATTCAACAAAAAACAATGACGAGCACTCACAATGCTTATAGCGTGTTACCATAGCGTAGAAAGTTCCAGCTTTCGGGAACGTACTGTATCCATGTTAACATTGGTTAGCTCTCATAATAACATGGAGTACACTCAAAAGAGACTTGTCAAAATGTACAAAGTATGACTACTGAATGAGACAGGCCTAGAAAAGAGCCGGAAAAAAAAATAATGAATGGGACACTACTGTGAACGGGGATAAAATGCCTAAAAATTAAATAATGGTTAATGAAACTGCTGTAAGTATACGGGGAATTTGCCGCGCTGGGTAACCGAGGGGTCTGGGGCGCCTTGTCATGGTCTGTGCGGCTCCCCCCGTCGGAAGTTCGAGTCCTCTCTTGGACATGGCTGTGTGTGTTGTTACTTTATGTTGGATTAAGAGATTAAGTAGTGCGTAGGCTTAGGGAGCGATTACCTCAGCAGTTTGGTTCCATAAGACCTTAACACAAATTTCCAAAATACGGGAAATTTCAGCCCAAAGAATAATAATCTAGTATGGATCCAAAACTTCGATAATTGGAGAAACCTAAAAAAATAGCTTACCCTAGAACGCCGTTTAGGTTATATTGTATGATCCGGTAGCCACTAGCTGTGTAAAACCAGTCAAGGTGAAACTTAAAATCGCCTATAATGCATGATTTTTAATGAAGCACAATACAGCCTACAACGTTCAATCTATTCTTTTACTAAACGCTAATCCACACGGAAGCAAAATCTTCACGATTCATTTCAGTTTACTCTACCGACTGGATGGATGATGTTGGAGCGCCTTTTAGGAAGACAAGGTTACAAGGGAACGACCACAAAGTTTCAAATATTTTTATTCACTTTTTTTATTCTTAGCGGTTTTATAAGACACTTTCAGATGAGTTCTCATGATGGAGGTATGTTCCTTCGAAACGTGCCAATCTACGTGCTTACCCTTCGTGAAAGGTGGTTAAGCATACATTTTGACACACAACCTCATTACAAATAACTTAAACCGAACTAGAGCAACCAGCTTAAATAGAGGGAGAAGAAAGGAAACGGCCTTAAAATTTTTTGTCAAATCGGCAACGTGGTATCACATTTTGCATTTCATTTTATATATAATTTTGATGAATAAGAGAAAAATACTGCAAACAATGGCTGTAACCTCAAATATTCGTTGCTTATTATGTTCAATTAGTTATGTCCCTGTAGGAACAAACACATACAATCACACAGAGTTTATAGGAGTGCTGAACAGAGCACACTCACCAAGTTGAGAACAAAACAGACTTGGCATGAAAATTGGTGTGCGGGTGTATATAATTTTATGGGTAATTTTCTTGTTTTTCGATGTCTTAAGACTCGCATGTAACATTTTTATCATTTGCTTACGCACGCATAGCCCTGTCTGTGATGCTGCGCTGCCTAGAGGCTGCTTGGGTTGTCTTTGCCCTGCGATGGTGCACGGGAGTAAAGTGTTGATGGCTAGGAGAGGGGAACTTCTAACAGGATCTCCAGTGTTGATCTTACCTAACTGTAATTTGTAATGAAATATTTTCTTATTGCTTGTAACACTTCAATGATGAAATTTTGTAACTGGAAAAGTTCAAGAATCTTTTTTATATGAATTTTTTAAATACAGTTTCTTGAGAAGAATTTTTGTCTAGAGAATAATTAACATTAGCTAGACCGCATTACCTGATGAATTTCCGTTTTCATGAGAGACAATTTTTATGAGAACCAAGTTGGTATTGCATGTATTTAAGAGACAGCATTGCACTATTGCGATTCTCTGTAGTGAGTAGCAGCTCAGACACTGAGTCACGCATTTTCTTCTTTTCCTGAGAGCAGTTGGACGGGTTTTTCAATTGTGCCACAGGCAAGCAAAGTACAGTAGACGCAAATTTTCAATTTCACAGGGTCAATAAACAGTGCTCAGTTTAAATATTCTCATTAAAACTCACAGTTAATTTTTTTAACAGACCGCATTAGTTCAGGCAGGGCATATTTAATTTACAATCTAGCAGTGAGATTTTCTTCTCATTCTCTCAGAGAGTTTAGTTTCATCTAATGATGGAATTATTTTGTCTCCAACAGTTTATATTGATAAAGAGGCTATATATTCAGAAAGAGACCATCCAGGAGTAAAGCAAACAGATGCACATTCGGATAATCTTCGTTATGGTGTTTTTACTTACTAAGACAACTTTCAGACAATGCAAGAGTTTCAGTACATATTCAAAAATAATTGACACTTTATCCTCACAAAATATGCAGGTGTGTGAAGCGCATACTGTAACAAACCATATAAATAGCATTATAACATGACTGTCCCTGTACGGCCAGCAGTGATTATTACACTCCTGGAAATGGAAAAAAGAACACATTGACACCGGTGTGTCAGACCCACCATACTTGCTCCGGACACTGCGAGAGGGCTGTACAAGCAATGATCACATGCACGGCACAGCGGACACACCAGGAACCGCGGTGTTGGCCGTCGAATGGCGCTAGCTGTGCAGCATTTGTGCACCGCCGCCGTCAGTGTCAGCCAGTTTGTCGTGGCATACGGAGCTCCATCGCAGTCTTTAACACTGGTAGCATGCCGCGACAGCGTGGACGTGAACCGTATGTGCAGTTGACGGACTTTGAGCGAGGGCGTATAGTGGGCATGCGGGAGGCTGGGTGGACGTACCGCCGAATTGCTCAACACGTGGGGCGTGAGGTCTCCACAGTACATCGATGTTGTCGCCAGTGGTCGGCGGAAGGTGCACGTGCCCGTCGACCTGGGACCGGACCGCAGCGACGCACGGATGCACGCCAAGACCGTAGGATCCTACGCAGTGCCGTAGGGGACCGCACCGCCACTTCCCAGCAAATTAGGGACACTGTTGCTCCTGGGGTATCGGCGAGGACCATTCGCAACCGTCTCCATGAAGCTGGGCTACGGTCCCGCACACCGTTAGGCCGTCTTCCGCTCACGCTCCAACATCGTGCAGCCCGCCTCCAGTGGTGTCGCGACAGGCGTGAATGGAGGGACGAATGGAGACGTGTCGTCTTCAGCGATGAGAGTCGCTTCTGCCTTGGTGCCAATGATGGTCGTATGCGTGTTTGGCGCCGTGCAGGTGAGCGCCACAATCAGGACTGCATACGACCGAGGCACACAGGGCCAACACCCGGCATCATGGTGTGGTGAGCGATCTCCTACACTGGCCGTACACCACTGGTGATCGTCGAGGGGACACTGAATAGTGCACGGTACGTCCAAACCGTCATCGAACCCATCGTTCTACCATTCCTAGACCGGCAAGGGAACTTGCTGTTCCAACAGGACAATGCACATCCGCATGTATCCCGTGCCACCCAACGTGCTCTAGAACGTGTACGTCAACTCCCCTGGCCAGCAAGATCTCCGGATCTGTCCCCCATTGAGCATGTTTGGGACTGGATGAAGCGTCGTCTCACGCGGTCTGCACGTCCAGCACGAACGCTGGTCCAACTGAGGCGCCAGGTGGAAATGGCATGGCAAGCCGTTCCACAGGACTACATCCAGCATCTCTACGATCGTCTCCATGGGAGAATAGCAACCTGCATTGCTGCGAAAGGTGGATATACACTGTACTAGTGCCGACATTGTGCATGCTCTGTTGCCTGTGTGTATGTGCCTGTGGTTCTGTCAGTGTGATCATGTGATGTATCTGACCCCAGGAATGTGTCAATAAAGTTTCCCCTTCCTGGGACAATGAATTCACGGTGTTCTTATTTCAATTTCCAGGAGTGTATGTTCTTCACCTGTGATGTAACTAATTCCCATGAGACTATAACGAAAACTGAAATGGCTACAAAGCTGAAAAGAGTATGCAGAAGAAAATCAAATAACAGTCACAAGGGTAAAACATTACCATGTCACAATTTTAGATATTAATATCTTTTTCAACGTCTCCTTAAATGTAGACCTATCTAATGTTGTTATATTGTGTATATCTGTAGGGAAACCATTGTGGTTTATCTTAGGTTTGTGTACCAAATGTTTCTTATGCACATTTTTTTATGTTCTTTCCTACAAAAATAATTCTTACCTCTAGTTTATTAATTGTTAATTTACCTGTTTAATGTTGCACTCAGTCGTCTTATTTTGTCACCTTGATTAGTTTAGCATCCCCTCCAGTTATTGGAGCACATTCAGCTCCAGGAACTCCGATGTAACATGGCTGTGTACATGAAGTTTCATTGCACAGAACTGATGATTAGTTCATTGGCTAAAGAGTTTATATGATATATTCTTCCAACTGTACAGATTTTATGAGATCATTGTTTCAATTATTGTTACCATTGCAATTTCAGTAATGCAATCTGTATCAGGTAATCAGACTGCAAGAACAGTTTGTAAGGGCATAATACATTCTGATAGGTATGTTGGAATGCATCTGGAGGCGAGGAGATAGGAAAATTTCCATTACTGTAGTAGTCGATACCAATGTTGATATGAGCTCTCGACAGTGGTCTACATCTGACTTATGTGCCACATATATCAAATTATTTCATTCCACATGTACTGCAGTTAATAAACTATTTCCTTTGAGGTATAGTGAAGTACAACAAGTCTATTTCATATATTGTAATAAATGTTTTTCATCATATCATTCCTTTCAAAAAAATTTTCTATAACTTAATGTGAGTTAAATGATCGACCATATACTGTTGCAACTGGTCTCTAGTTCCTAGATGTGATTAATTCCATCAACATTAATGTGCTAATTATAAGATTAGCGAGATTAAAAAGTGTATGTTGCACATCAATTTGTAGCGCATACTGTACATCAGATGAGTACTGGTTCTGACCTCTTTTTATTATTGTTCTTCTATTAAGCGAGAAGAAATACTTTCTTCGTTCCTCACCAGAGTAATTTTCGTAATTAACTGATAACATGCAACATACCCATATGAATGTAAAGGACGTATATTCCATGAAATAACAACTGAGGATTGTCAGATTCATTTTTCTGAAACATCTTACTTTCTTCTGTACTGGCTGTGTTCAGATCTGTTTCAAGCAGCTCTAGAAAATAATTAGACATAATGGTTTTAATCAATGAATGTGTATTTGTTTTAACTTACTTCACCAAGTGGACCTATTATGACCTTTTATGACAAAGAGACTGTTACTGAACGATGACTGAACGTAGTCACGATACGTTCTGATTGTAAAGTGTAGTAAAAATTGTCCACAGGCCTGCTACAACTTGGAAATGTACATCTATGTTTCACAAAACGAAATACAATGTTGATTACGAATACATAAGGAATTTTCCAACGGTTGTAATCTGTGGTGTTCCTCAGAAGTGGAAAACATCACAAAGATTTGCTTAGGCCTTTCCAAGTAATTATTCGAGGATAAAACGTTTCAGTTGACGACCATCGACATAAACGAATTTTATGATTAAGTTTATCGTGTTTTTCGATCCTTAAAATTTCCGAATAGATATAATGAGACACAAGGTAAGATTCAGCTGCGCATGCTGATGGGTTTATGCAACACACAATTCCTCGAAGTACCATGCATAAAATTTTCATTTTCTGTCCCTTGCTACATGCAAACTATCAGTCCCAAATAAAAAAAATAACGTAAACGCTTTTAGGATTTAATGTAATTAAATTTTGTGTTGGCATATGTTTTTGCTGGAGGTCCTAGTTTCCGAATGATTCAGGAAAACCGTGAAAAAGTGATGTGAAAACGTGTTTTTCTTGAATAACTCGAAAACCGTGACCTCCAGCTAAAACTTGTAACGGTAAAACAGTGTAAAATTTAACTACATTAGATTTTCCGTAAGAAGATCCAATTTTAATTTTTTTCTGTAGAGCTAATAGTTTTCACATAGTAAGAAAAAGAATAGGTTTTGAGGTGTTGTGAATTGCATAAACCACATTGGTAAGAACAAATTAATCACCCTGTACAAAAATGACTGGATAATTATGTGTGTGATAACATACAAATAAGTGTTACTGCAAAAACTGTGAAAGAATAATAGTAACGAAAAAGTAAAAAATGGGAAAATCACCACACACACCAAATGATGTAAGCTAATTGTCACTTAATTATTCCGCTTCTCTCTTAGCATAGTTACGAAAAAGCAATTTGCCACACAATTTAACAGCCGTGAACACCTTTTTCGTGTAGTTGGTTTTGGTAAAAGGTTTATAATATTTCTTATGCATTGCATAATGTCAGAACGGTTCGTTACTCGAACGTTCCACTGCAAATCCTTATACTGATGAGAGATTGGCGTTTCATGACTTACTCTTTCTATAAAATCCATTTGCTTGAGATTTTCGTAAAATTTTGCATTTCCATAATTTTTGCCGATAGCGTCTAAAATTGGCGGGATTAATACCATATCTGACATACAGGGTTGCACACGAAATGTGTTACCATTTTGTTTTTCAATATAAACTTTATTGTCAATACAATCTGAAAGGAACATATACTACAATGAAGAGCCGTCCATGGAGATTTGTTCTAACTCAGCACGTGCTCAATATGTCCACCATTTCGTTTCCTAACTTCCTTCAAACGAAGACTGAAGTTAGTGATTACCCTACGACACATGTCTTCCGTAAATTCACTGCAAGCTTGAAGAATAAGTCTTCTGAGCTCCATTAAATCACGTGGACGTTTCGAGAAAATTTTTTCCTTTAGGTACGCCCAAAGAAAAAAGTCACATGGATTGAGCTCTGGACTATTGGGGGGGCCAATTTTGTCCGTCATTGAAGCGACCTGGAAACCTGAGGGAAATGATCCGCATGTCGAAATGCTCGTGTACAAACTCCAACACAGTGTTTACAGTATGTGGCTTTGCTTCATCTTGCACGAACCACAGCGTGTTGAAGGACAAGGCAGTAGCAAGAAGCTGTGGAATGAAGCTATTGCGAAGCATGCTCAAATAACGCTCGCTGTTCACAGTTTCTTCAAAGAAAAATGGTCCAGCAAGTCCGTGACTGGAAATTGCTGCCAACGCTGTAATCCTCGGAGCATAATTTTGTCGTTCATGAAGCACTTGTGGGTTTTCAGTGGCCCAAAAGCGTACATTTTGTTTGTTAACCACACCGTCTAAATGAAAATGTCCCTCGTCTGAAAACCAAACGTTGTTGAGAGTTTCTTCCCTATCCTCCGCCCACTTAGCAAACAGTAGTCTCTGCTGCTTGTGTTCTTCAGTGAGCTTCTGTGCACAGGTCATCTTGTATGGGTACATATGGAGGTCACTTAATGCGTTGATCGGAGCGTCTGGATATTCCCAGTTGCACTGCTGCCTTTCTACACTATTTCCCGGGACTTCTCTGTACAGCAACTCGTACCGCTTCAGTATTCTCCGGCGAACAAACAGGCATACGCCGAGGTCGCTTCGCTTCCAATACTGTTCCTTCCTGTAATAATTTATCGTACAACCTGTGGATGGTCTTCTTGCAAGGGACCCATCGTGTGTTAAACTGTTGTCGAAAACGCCTCTGAGTCACAAGAAGTCTTTTCGTTTCATGAAAAAGTAACACAATTGCCGATCGTTGCTGTGTCGTCAGTCTTCCATCGTCAGCCATTGCTGCTTACTAGTCTCCTAGCGGCAGTATCGTGAATTACACGTCATTTCGTAACTCCTTTGTTTTTCAGAGCTCTGCTGGTACTGCTGTAGAGATCCCTGCGGGATATCTAATTTGCGTCGTAAATTGTGAAAGAAACACATTGGTAACACATTTCGTGCGCCACCCTGTATAACAAACAGCGAATGAAGCTGCTGATGTAAGTGCACCGATTAACGAGAGTAATGTAGCGAGCAGCGGAACCACGCAGGTCAACGGAAGTGAATCCACACTACGGCAGTGTGACAGTATTTTACAGGAAAATCATGAGCCAAACTTGGCACAAAATCCTCTTGAAACACACGATTCAGAAGAAATACAAACGTAGCAGGTGACTTGTCATCACAATTACTGAGTGAAAAGTTTTTTCTCTCAAGGGTCTTGACGCAGAAGTAGAACCGCGAGTGGACTCTCGTATCAGCCTGATACACGGAAAACGAGTGACATTTAAAAGAAATCGCGTCCAAAATGATGAGTGATGCAGACTTATCTGAGCCATGTAGCGTAATTTACTACCCCAGTACACGCAAACAATGTTAATCTGACAAGACATTGAGGATAACGAGTTTGTTCAAAAACCCTCGTAGCTCAAGGAGATGGAGAATAAATTTTCTTGTCAATTAAAGCAAGTGGATAATAAATTTTCTTAATAGTTTGACAGATGGATAATACGAGGGCTATTCGGAAAGTAAGGAACGATAGGTCGCGACATGGAAACAACAGTGAAAATCGAAACTGTTTTATTTGCAACAGTTACCTACAACTTCCAATTACTTATCTCCATAGTCGCCGATCCTATTTAGACGTTTGTCGTAGCGTTGTACCTACTTTGCAATACCCTCGTTATAGACGGTGGTTTCCGCCAATTCTCTACGCTGGCCTGCAGCTCGTTGTCTGTGCCAAAATGTTGTCTGCATAGCCAGCGGTTCATGTGAGCAGAGATGAAACTCAGAGGGGGAAAATTACGGGCTGTATTGTGGGTAATCAAACATTTCCAGCCGGCCGCGGTGGTCTCGCGGTTCTGGCGCTGCAGTCCGGAACCGCGGGACTGCTACGGTCGCAGGTTCGAATCCTGCCTCAGGCATGGATGTGTGTGATGTCCTTAGGTTAGTTAGGTTTAAGTAGTTCTAAATTCTAGGGGACTTATGACCTAAGATGTTGAGTGCCATAGTGCTCAGAGCCAAACATTTCCAATTGAAAACAATGCAGGGCCATCTTCATTGTCCCTGGAGAATGTAGCTGAGAACTGTCTTGAAGAAAAAAACGCAGGACAGCTATGTAATGTTGGCTGCATAGCTTCAGGCCAAATTTCTCACCAAGCGCTCGTAATAGGCGGGAGACACTATTGTTCTAGGTATCTCTATGTGCTCCCTGTGTGCTCACAACTATAAAGAACGACGTAATGCGCTCCATGGGCATACTAGAGACACTGCCCAACACACCTGTGCAAAACTTCATCGGATTTTCGCTGTGTTTTCCATTTCGCGACAGATCGATCGTTACTTTCCGAATAACCCTCGTAAATTTTCTCAGCATTTCAACCAAATACCTTACGAATAGCAAAAGGTTACGAACAGGTTATATGACAGTGCAAAGAGATAAAATGCTTTAGAAATCGCTCATTATGAATTGGTAAGAAGTGTATCCGCTGTTCAGAGAGAGGTATCTGAACAGCAGTTCATCCATAGTGAACTTGCTGATAAGGTACAAAAATTGTCGTAAGCAGTACGTTTCCCCAAGATTGACTAGAAAAGTGTCAAAGATGTTTTCTAGACACTTAATGATCGCACTGAGTTAGAAGCTACTCATAGCGATAGATATACTATTGCTGAAAACGTTGTACAACAAAACCGAACGTGTCTTAAAGGGGTTGAAAATTTGACTTGTGTCATAGAGCCTGAATTATTACAAGAGTGGACAATGATATTTCAGCTACAACACAACAGATAGATTCCGAATCATACAAAACCAGTCTACCCAAATCAGTTGCAACTGATCTCACGAATGTATGCTGACGTTTGCCCCATACGCAGGAAAGTCCTTACTTACCTACATCTGTACACTATCCTACTGCGGGAGATAATGGCACGTCTAATCATTTAACAGTTCCATCAACAAATCATGTACATTACGAAGTATCCTAGTATTTGTCAATAAGGAAGGAGTGCCACACAGCGATTGGTCGCAACTCCATTAGTTTGGTCAGTATTACAATCACATGGGGAAGGGCCCTGGCTTATATCGGCACTACTAGACGAGAGTTTACAGACATAGCCAAACGAAGCTACACATACACACAATTTCAGCAATCCTTCTTGGACAAATTCTGGACAATCCTTCTTGGACAAATTCTGGACTAATTCTGTCCAAGGACACCTTCGGAGGGAGGTACTTAACCGCAAAACCGTTTACCAGTAAGCAAGGAGACTTAGCAGGTACTTCGATCGTTACATCAACAGAACAAGGTATAGGAGTGAACCAGTCCTCCGAATTCGTAATGGGAAGTTGGCACCAAAGATTCGTGAAAAACTGGTTGCTGTATCAGAAAGAAGTTTCGAGAATTTCCTTTCTGTACTGGATTCGGTTGATCTAAATGACGATCATGAGGGACGACAAGGTAGCTACACAGATGTGTACTCAAACTCAGGAGGTAATGGGCACAAAAAAAAACAGCAGTAACAAATTTGATTCTAAAAACAGCACTTAATGAAACTATTTTTTTTTTTTGTCATCAGTCTACTGACTGGTTTGATGCGGCCCGCCACGAATTCCTTTCCTGTGCTAACCTCTTCATCTCAGAGTAGCACTTGCAACCTACGTCCTCAATTATTTGCTTGACGTATTCCAATCTCTGTCTTCCTCTACAGTTTTTGCCCTCTACAGCTCCCTCTAGTAAGTCATTCCCTCATGTCTTAGCAGATGTCCTATCATCCTGCTCCTTATCAGTGTTTTCCACATATTCCTTTCCTCTCCGATTCTGCGCAGAACCTCCTCATTCCTTAGCTTTTCAGTCCACCTAATTTTCAACATTCGTCTAAAGCACCACATCTCAAATGCTTCGATTCTCTTTTGTTCCGGTTTTCCCACAGTCCATGTTTCACTACCATACAATGCTGTATTCCAGACGTACATCCTCAGAAATTTCTTCTTCAAATTAAGGCCGGTATTTGATATTAGTAGACTTCTCTTGGCCAGAAATGCCTTTTTTTTTGCCATAGCGAGTCTGCTTTTGATGTCCTCCTTGCTCCGTCCGTCATTGGTTATTTTACTGCCAAGGTAGCAGAATTCCTTAACTTCATTGACTTCGTGACCATCAATGCTGATGTTAAGATTCTCGCTGTTCTCATTTCTACTACTTCTCATTACCATCGTCTTTCTCCAATTTACTCTCAAACCATACTGTGTACTCATTAGACTGTTCATTACGTTCAGCAGATCATTTAATTCTTCTTCACTTTCACTCAGGATAGCAATGTCATCAGCGAATCTTATCATTGATATCCTTTCACCTTGTATTTTTATTCCACTCCTGAACCTTTCTTTTATTTCCATCATTGCTTCCTCGATCTACAGATAGAAGAGTAGGGGCGAAAGGCTACAGCCTTGTCTTACACCATTCTTAATACGAGCACTTCGTTCTTGATCGTCCACTCTTATTATTCCCTCTTGGTTGTTGTACATATTGTATATGACCCGTCTCTCCCTATAGCTTACCCCTACTTTTTTCAGAATCTCGAACAGCTTGCACCATTTTATATTGTCGAACGCTTTTTCCAGGTCGACAAATCCTATGAAAGTGTCTTGATTTTTCTTTAGCCTTGCTTTCATTATTAGCCGTAACGTCAGAATTGCCTCTCTCGTCCCTTTACTTTTCCTAAAGCCAAACTGATCGTCGCCTAGCGCATTCTCAATTTTCTTTTCCATTCTGCTGTTACCCATGGTTTCTTCGCAGCTACCTTCTTTGTACCTATGTTTTCCTTCCCAACTTCTGTGATGGCCCTTTTTGGAGATGTCCATTCCTCTTCAACTGTACTGCCTACTGCGCTGTTCCTTATTGCTGTATCTATAGCGTTAGAGAACTTCAAAAGTGTCTCGTCATTCCTTAGTACTTCCGTATCCCACTTCTTTGCGTATTGATTCTTCCTGACTAATGTCTTGAACTTCAGCCTACTCTTCATCACTACTATATTGTGATCTGAGTCTATATCTGCTCCTGGGTACGCCTTACAATCCAGTATCTGATTTCGGAATCTCTGTCTGACCATGATGTAATCTAATTGAAATCTTCCCGTATCTCCCGGCCTTTTCCAAGTATACCTCCTCCTCTTGTGATTCTTGAACTGGGTATTTGCTATTACTGGCTGAAACTTGTTGCAGAACTCAATTAGTCTTTCTCCTCTTTCATTCCTTGTCCCAAGCCCATATTCTCCTGTAATCTTTTCTTCTACTCCTTCCCCTACAACTGCATTCCAGTCGCCCATGACTATTAGATTTTCGTCCCCCTTTACATACTGCATTACCCTTTCAATATCCTCATACACTTTCTCTATCTGTTCATCTTCAGCTTGCGACGTCGGCATGTATCGTTGTCGGTGTTGGTCTGCTGTCGATTCTGATTAGAACAACCCGGTCACTGAACTGTTCACAGTAACACACCCTCTGCCCTACCTTCCTATTCATAACGAATCCTACACCTGTTATACCATTTTCTGCTGCTGTTGATATTACCCGATAATCATCTGACCAGAAATCCTTGTCTTCCTTCCACTTCACTTCAATGACCCCTACTATATCTAGATTGAGCCTTTGCATTTCCCTTTTCAGATTTTCTAGTTTCCCTGCCACGTTCAAGCTTCTGACATTCCACACCCCGACTCGTAGAACGTTATCCTTTCTTTGTTTATTCAATCTTTTTCTCATGGTAACCTCCCCCTTGGCAGTCCCCTCCCGGGGATCCGAATGGGGGACTATTCCGGAATCTTTTGCCAATGGAGAGATCATCATGACACTTCTTCAATTACAGGCCACATGTCCTGTGGATACACGTTACGTGTCTTTAATGCAGTGGTTTCCATTGCCTTCTGCATCCTCATGTCGTTGATCATTGCTGATTCTTCCGCCTTTAGGGGCAATTTCCCACTCCTAGGACAAGAGAGTGCCCTGAACCTCTATCCGCTCCTCGCCCTCTATCAAAATTTAGGCAGTGGCGGGGATCGAACCCGGGACCGAAGATGTTTTTGATTATGAATCAAAGACGCTACCCCTAGACCACGGGTAATTATCACGTAAATAACAATAGCTGGCTACGAAACATAGCAATTCAAATGGTTCAAATGGCTCTGAGCACTATGGGACTTAACATCTGAGGTGATCAGAACTACTTAAACCTAACTAACCTAAGGGCATCACACACATCCACGCCCGAGGCAGGATTCGAACCTGCGACCGTAGTGGTCTCGCGGTTCCAGACTGTAGCGCCTAGAACCGCTCCGCCACCCCGGCCGGCATGGCAATTCATAACAATAAAAATGACTGCTTTAATAACTGGCAAATGCATCAGGCAATATGGGGGAAAACAACAGTACGTATGATCGTTGTGGACCAGTAAGTACTGAACAAACACGAGGTAGAGATACGCGACAGGGTAAACAAAATTTTCGCAGCAACACTGACACTAACTGTCGGAAAAGGAAACACACTGTCAACGTAGTAGAGGTAACGGCAAATAGCATTGCTACTCTGGTGCCAGCAGCAAACGTCACTCGATCTTATTATACCCTCCAGCGATGGTCGAAGGAACAGTGGGGAGAGGATGAACACGTAAGTTCTATGATATTTACAGATAGTGTGACAAATACACCCATGTTTAGGCATTCTGTATCGGTACCGTGTACAAACTCTAGGGATTGATCGTTGAGCGGATACGGAACAAAAAAGGTCTAATGAACTTACGTCCGGAAACGCATGGTTTCCATCATGTTTCAATCATATATTGTTACAGAGACTGCGGTCTAATACGCGAGGTACCGTGTAGCCACAGTTACAGTATGTGTTGAGAATGGTTTCAGTGTGTCTCAGTGCATGCGTGTACGCGTCATAGCATGTTCTGTCCTACAAGTAGTTCACATCGGCCAGACTGCAACCGAACAGTGCCATAGCAGCATGAATACGCTGCTCCAATGTCCCCACATCTGGAGTGGGCCCTACATACCCGATACTTTTCAGATGGCCCTATAACCAGAAATAGCACGGGTTGAGATCTGGTGAAGGAATAGGCCATGCAACTGGTCCGATCCGTCGACCAGGGAAGACACTATCGAGATGTGTCCGGACATTAACGGCGAATCGCGCTGGAATGCCATCATATAGCAGCCACATAAACTGAAACTTCTTTATTTAAATGCGTGAATCTATACTTAAATTGCTGAATGACTGAGAAGATGAAACTGCTGAGTAGAACTGAACGTACTAGCCTTCTTTCTCTTTACTTTTTCTTATCATGTCAACACTGACCCACAATATTCTATCGCAACGCAATCTGACTGCTCCAAAAAGCTACAACCTGACTTCACATTATTAATTCAGAAGAAATGGCCCTGACTAAAAAGAAATCTCAACAATAACCTACACATTTCATTAAGCACTTACCTACCTCACAAAAATCTTCATTACGCAAACTACTGCAATACAGCGAGCGTCAATAGTGCCAGTTAAATAAAAGATTCTAACTACTAAAGCTGCTAACTACTAATAGGCAAAGGAAAGATTTTGATGCAAACCAAATAATGTCTTTTTTTACCTTAATAATGTGACATCCAGTTCAAACACGAATATAAATCGTCATTGACATCCAGTACAAAGATATATAGTCATGAATAATTTTCAATCTTCCAGATTGTTAGTCTACGCTAACACTTCAGACCTCTACCCTCCATCAACACTAACTTCTGACATCTAAGAACCATCACTGCTGGCCGTTCACCTCCAACTGGCCAACAGTACTTCCATCACTGCTGGAGACTAACTTCCAACTGCCCAACACTACTGGCGATTAACTTCCAACAACGAGTGCAACCAGCCACAGAGTCTCTTACAAAGAAAGCGCAGTCAGAGATACAATGCAAAGCGGCACACAGCGCTGCCAACATAAAAGCATCCCACTTACACACCCTTCGAATCATCAGTGACACTACTTCCAGCAGGAGAGGCAAAGCCATCTGCAATAAACGCCAATAGTTCCGGCCCGTTAGACGACATGGAAGGAAGACTGATCACAAAATACGGTCGCTAATTATCCCGGCCCACACATTCCGATGTTGATGATTCGCTGTTACTGTACCATGGGGGTTCTGCATACTATGGCACAGATGACTGTTACAAAAGTTGAAGATATCACTGCGCGTAAAGGTGGCCTCATCTGTGTATAGACTGGATGACACATATCCCCGCCCGCATCTCGTGGTCGTGCGGTAGCGTTCTCGCTTCCCACGCCCGGGTTCCTGGGTTCGATTCCCGGCGGGGTCAGGGATTTTCTCTGCCTCGTGATGGGTGGGTGTTGTGTGCTGTCCTTAGGTTAGTTAGGTTTAAGTAGTTCTAAGTTCTAGGCGACTTATGACCACAGCAGTTGAGTCCCATAGTGCTCAGAGCCATTTGAACCATTTTTGAACACATATCCCGCAATCGTGGTTGCCTGGTGGAGAAATCAGTGACAAAACTGCTCACGATATGGAGAGTCTGTCACTAGTAAGCCCTGCACACACTGCAAGTGATAGGCGTAGTAACAAATGTCATGAAGAATGTTCCACCATGGCTTACCATGTACTGGCGGGCCAACTGCCTAACACACAGTGTTAATCACATTTTACTCCAAGTCTGGTGTCCGAACATTTCATGAACGTCTTTCCTTCATGATTTCCTGATTGCTGAAACGACCCTGTCTCAGACAAACGGCGAAACACTGTAGCAAACATCGAATGGTGTGGTAGTTGTCGGCGGGGAGAGGTCTCCTGATACAACCTTGCTGCCCGCCGCCCGTTGCCATTTGTCTTTCCGTAAGTAAACACCGTATCGGCAAGCTCTCGATTCGAATACAGAACCATTGTGTACAACGCTGTATCACATCCACAACAAGGTGAGTCAGAAAGAGAAGTGAATCGGATACAACATTACCAATTACGATGGAACGCGAGGGCGCTAGGGCATGACGTTTGAGGTATAGTACCTCCCTCTAGGAGGGAACTATGCTTACTGTAACTGCGGCTACAGTAAAGCGTATTAGACTGCAGTCACTGTAACAAAGTATGATACAGTAAATGGTCTCTAGCACGGAAACCATGCATTTCCGGACATAAGTTCATTAGAAATTTTTTGTTCTGTATCCTCTCATTGATCAATACCCGGAGTTTTTATACTATGGAAAAAAATCACCCCATTTAATAGCATTAATTTCTGACATACAGTGAGGTAGTTAAGAGAAATTTATTTTTTGAGAATATATACTACAGTAGCCTATGATGGTGAAATCCACCAGTGAACACATATACTGTAAATAAACTATACTGAGGGTACAAGTAATACTATGAAATGAGTCTCGGTCCGGCACACAGTTTTAATATGCCAGGTAGTTTCAAATCAGCACACACTCCGCTGCAGAGTGAAAATCTAACTCTGAATACTACGAAGTATTTGTAATTATCCTATGGGTAATATACACTCATACTTACAAGCTACAAACATTACTGTTTACAGGTTATGCTGTTTATATGTTATCTACATAAACCAAAATCTAGAAAATTAAGAACAAATGTAATATGCTCCAGACCAGAGAAACGGGATGACATACATGATTAGAAAATTATTTAATGTCGTACTATTTTATTTATGAACCATCTTCAACAGTAATTTCTGGGAGAATGTTCAAGAAGGTAAGATCACCAGCAATAAATGTACCCAATCGTAAACAAGAAATCCTGTAAGCGTGGTAAAAACGCGGAAACTACCAAGTTGACTCATGAATGTACATTTGGCGCCGCTTATTTTTAACCTCAATGAGTGGGTGCTGTGCGAATCGTGAGGATATCATCTGGTAGGCACTGGAGAATAGTGTGTACCAATGCTGCATTAAAGAAACTATATTATTTTACGAATGTGTTGATCCTACCTCACTGGTGGTCTAGCACTTTAGCTAATTTATGTAATACTAATTTTCCATTAGGAATGATGCAGGTGTGCATCTTGTTATGTTAGGAAGGATAATTTAGTGAATGCAGTGATGGGAGCTGAGAAAGGACCCCTACTGTTCTGATGTAGAAGTGAGTGTGCAAATGTGTGAATGAGTTCGAGGGCAGAAATCATATGGAGTGAAGGTGCCTACTCAAGTGCTGATTACTATCAATATGGAGGGTGATGTTACCCCATTCTGACCACAGTGTCAAGTTTGAATTATACACTGTGATGTCCAGATACGTCTAGTGCTCCGAGAAGTTATGACTGGACATCAGGCTGCAAACCACTCATTAGTTCACTTACAGGTGTAACTATTTGCATCCCTATATAAAAATGCTAACAGTATACGAACATTAATGTACATTATACAGTCTTTACAGGAAGCATAATTTCACAAAGAGGATAAAAACTATATTTTATGGTGTAGAATAGAGATCAACCAGAACCTTGTGTCATAATTCAATATCGAGTGTGCTACTGGTGATGTGAGGTTTAGATGACGACCAGTGGACGTATTATGCTAATATAGTATTTATTTTCTTCCTTACACCCACGCATGAGAGGAATGCAAATAATTTTTCCGTGCACAAAAGTGAATGAAGTTTGTGTGACCCAAATTTTTGTAATTAGGGAGACAAATTTTAGTATATTATTTCATATACACTGTATGAAACTTGACTGAGTCAAATATTCTTCGTGAAACAATCTAATCTGAATTTAAACTTTGCATATTGCTGAATTATGCTTCAACTAGGTTAATTAATGATGTATAAAGTAGTCGTTAAGACAAACACAACCTACGGTGAATGTAACATAGCATTTGTGATATTAGAAAATTATTTTAGTTCAGTCACACATGAAATGAAAAGTGATGTGACATGGGATGACATAAACAGACTAAGTCAGGTGTGACACAACTTTTAAGCAGACATTAATATACGAATGAACTCAATTTTGATAAGGAGTTTTGTATGTAAATGTGAGTATATCCCTGAATAGAAGGTAAGTTATAAATAATTTAGAATGGTCACTCTGACAGAATACAGATGACATAAACGGCTTAAGTCAGGTGTGACACCACTTAGAAGCAGACATTAATATACTAATGAACTCACTTATGATAAGGAGTTTTGTATGTAAATGTATATCCCTGAATAGAAGGTAAATTATAAATAATTTAGAATGGTCTCTCTGACAGAATACAGGTGTGTATAATAAAAACGTATCTAGAGTACAAAAAAATTCACACGAATCTGAAACAGTTCTGTGTGAAGATATGTGAGAAGTCATACTTTTTCTGTATATTTTACGTTTATGCATACACTTATTGTAGCATCAGTCGTGTTTTATTTTACTTGTAGAATGAACACCATGTAAATCCTTTTACTTGAGTTGCTACAAGTGAAGCGTGGCCCGTAAGTGAATTAAGATTCCATCTTCTAAAGGCTGCTGGATTAAGTTACAGGTTAATCAAGTGACGGACTTGGTTCAGCATGCGATGTTCTGTGCGACGTAAATGGAAGCATGAATCGCGATTTCTCCCTGAAGACACAGAGAAAGGAATTTCGATATCTTAACCCCCTTAGTGACTTTTCTTGTCTGGTGCGTATTAGTGAGTAACATATTAACAAGTTAAAAATGAGTAGAGCCGAAGCTTATATCACCAAGAAAAACTATATGGATAAATAAATAATCAAAATATGTAGGATGATATAGCGTGATGAAATAAAAAGTACACTTACTAAATAACTTCATTGAAATGTAGAATTGTGTATAGGGAAGTAGTGTTATAGGAAGTATATAATGACCTTACGAAAATGAGTAAAATTACCGTAGATTGACATAGACATGACGAAGTGTTTCTGATCTCGTACCAAATTATAGATTTCAGAATGTAAAGAGTGTATGGTGTAGGGACTCAATTGAAACAAAATGCGATACAGTGCAGTGACTCAACTTCGGATATCTAAGCTTTGCCTGCTGCGTAACAGAGTGTGTGGTGAAAGAAATGGGTGGCAAGTGGTTATCGCCGTTATCACTGGAAGACATTTTTTCTACGTACCAGCGCTCACTCACACACCTTTTATAATCGGCAACTCGGTCCCATGTGACACCAAAGCCGAACAGTAGTTTCAGCTTTAACCACAACATTGTAGCATTGCACTAATATCATAAGCGAAGTTTGGCTCACTATCATTGACTGATAAAGTAAGATACATGGAATGCATTCACAGCTGCGAATACAAACACCCATTAGCTCTATAAAAGAATGACGACAACGAAAATTTGTGCTGAACGAGGACTCGAACCCGGATTTCCCATGTTACGTGAGCTGTCGCCTTCATCGCTTCGGCTACCCGCGCAAGACTCACAGCCAGACACAAACTTCCATATGTCGTCATTCCTACGTCACAATCTATACATGTACACACATTATGTAATTCCCATAGAAGGGAGGAGATTTTTTAATTGAAAGTCGCTGCCCAGTATTGGCAAATAAATGCAACATTGTAATGCCTGTGTTGTTAAGAAGAAATATGCAACTTTCCTTCGGGAATGCTTGTATTTCATCATTCTTCTTAACAACACATGCACTGCAATGTCGTACATGAAGTAAGAATGAAAACCGCGACTTCCTGTAAAAATTAAATGCAGACCTCATCATGAAAACTGCATGCAGACCACCCCAGAAAATGAAGATACGAAAGTAATAGAGACAATGTCTGTTGTACTGTATGCAAAGTTGCTTAAAATAGAAATTACGATGCATACTTAACTTCCTTTGCTTTCCAAAGTTTGGATTTTCTATGTTATTCTTTCTGTCTTTTCTAATGCATATGAAGTTAAATATTTTCATTACGTATTGCCCTCTCTAGAAAACCGGTAAACAACTGAAATTCATGTCCTTGTATCCTACACGACTGGTCCACAAATAAAGTAAATGTACACCTTAAACCATCGAAGAATGTCAATCCCACTGTAAAAACCTACTGTACTGCATCAGTGTTTCAGTAATTTCTAACGTGAAGTAAGCTTACCCTCTCACATATCACTGTCAAATTTTTCTTAGTGTCTTTATAAGTTTCAAGAGCTACAAGAGCTGTAAGATTTACAAAATAAAAACTTTCTACCTATCTTCCTTTTCTCTTGTTGTTGGCTGCAGTTCTCTCGTCGAGGGGTACATTCTTGAGGCTGATATTTTGATTTTGTAGGTTCATGTAGACCTGAATAATGCTTGAAGATTTGTCTGTTTTACTCTTGAATTTTGTTTTTTGTCGCATTTGTCAATATCACACCGACTTTACAATTTCCACTTCAGAACTCAAATTCACATTGTTTTTGACATGTTTCGAATTACTTCTCCTTCCATCAGAGGCATGCCCACTACTACTTACTTTCTGTAGTACTCACAATATTCCAAAGCGCTTACGAAGTAAAAGAGTTTACAACCTTTCTTGAAAAAAGAAGAATCATCACCAAGATATAACATTATTTTGTAAATGAATCCAGAAATAAATTTAATAATTAGTCTTAGATCGTGCAATTAATAATATGACTTTTAAGTATGCCAGATATTTCGTAATTTCAGATATTTCTAAAAGAAGAGTAATTTTAACAGTTAGTGCATATCGATTTAGCCTGAAATACAATACATCGTACATAAAATCAAATGAAATTCCTTTAGTGAAACAGCTTAGATAATTTTAACGTATAAAGGTTCGGAAAAATTTCGATGGTATCGCCTATTTCTATAAGGAAAGGCGATGCCAGAAGAAGTCGTCCCGTTACAGTGAATATATAATTCTTTAACGATATGTAATAGAACTGTAGAATGTCATATAACCACAGTCATGTACTACATCATTACGCTGGCCAGATATACAAGCACTAATATTTATATTTTTTCTAACTTTATACGGAAGATTTAATATTCCCGTACTGTAAACTAAATGCTGTCATTTTAATGTCTGTTGTAGTCATTTATCTCACTATTCTTTTCTCCAGCAGCCAGTGGGGGCAATTATAGTTTAACCTATACATCACAAGAGTGTTGATTCCCAAATTTTTTTGTTATTGTTCTTATACTGACTAGTAAGAAACATTATTTACCGTTGCTCACCAGAACAGTTTTCTCGATTAATTGTCAACATGCAACATACAGCTCTGAATGTAAAGAAGGTATATTCCTTGAGGAAACTACTGAAAACTGTGACATTCATTTTTTTCTTCTGAATCGACAGCGTTCAGACGCGCTGCAAGAAGCTATAGAAAGTATTGAAATATAGTGTTTTAATCAATGAACAGGTATTCGTTTTAACTTATTTCACCACACGGACAAATTATAACTTCCGGAGACGAAGTCTAACGTCAGGGAGGAAAGAACTAACGACGACCGCAGGTGATCACAATAAGTTGTGGAGGTAAGGAATAATAAAAGTTGTCCACAGGCTTGCTCTGTCTTGGAAATGTACGTCTATGCTTCTTATAAATAAATACAATATCTACTAAGACCAGCTGTATTAATATCTGTTACGACTGTAGTGTTCTTCGGAAGTGGAAATCATCACAAAATTTTACTTCTGTCTTTCCAATTAACTATTCCCGAATGAAGCACTCTAAATTCTGAGAGTGTGTCCTCAGGTTTGTGACTTGGAAAGATACAATACCAATCAGTCTGTGAGTAATTTACTGCTTGATGTATACTATGCAGATCTACAAAAGATTTTGGTCATTTGCCTAACTTGTCTGTAAAAGTTATGTGGTGAACAGCTGATATGATATTAACAAATGATGAAAAAGGCGAAGAAAGGTGTTTCATTTACCACGTAACAAACCCGACGTTAGACCATGAGTAGGAGTCAAAGGAGAAAGACAAGTAAAATATGTTTTGTTTTAAATTATTTTCTCTTAAGAACAGTTAAGTATCGCAAGCATGGTGAATACTTACAGCGAAAACCTACTTCTTTATGTTTAACGTATCTGTACATTGACTGGGATGGAATATTACAATGTGAAATAGCGTTAGTTTCACAAAATCACAACTGATTGTTTCTTTCAATCCTTTTCTTGATGTTGTAACTTGAATGACTTCAGTTCAAGCAAGACGTCAAGATAATTGCTCACCATCTCGTTACCTCGCGATTAAGAGCTAGTAAAAACGTAGTGCAGATTTCAGAATAGAATAAGACGCTTCTGTAAAATGCACCATTTGATTGACGAGTTATATCCGCTATTCATGCCATTACTGCCTGAGCTGCGGATTACCGAACGTTTACGACTTTGGAATGCCATTATATTTTATTACCTTTTCCGTCGGCAACGAACTGCTGTCTGGTAATAGAGGGGATTTTGAAACAGCCCAGCCTGGCATTTTAGAATTGCGTTCGCTGCAGCTGCACAATTTTACGATGCGCAGAATGCGGATGGAATTCAGCCACTATGGATATCCGCTACACCCTCACCCCTCCTCACGCACTGCGAGGAGAGAACGGCTGGCGTTGAACCTACCTATATAATCTCCAGTTTTCCTCACTTCAAAGCCGTGGTAATTTCTTGAGACTGACGATAGGAACTAATAAATTCTCCACATTATTCTGCGAAAGCGCGTCATAATTTTAACAACGAGACCTCTGCATGATGCACACAGCTTCTCTTGAAGCCGCTATCAATAAGTGTGACCAGTATCTCATGGAAAATTGTGTTTACTAAGCGGAAACATGATCAAGACGTTTTCTCCTTGAACCTTAGAATCTTTTGTACTTCACAAAACGAGAGATATGTAGTACCTTATGACTACAGCATCAGCTACTCACAGTAGAAATCGGTGTACTTGTACAAATGCTTGGCTGTAACAGTTCGCTCAGATATAAATTGAAACAATCATACCGGCTCAGCAGTAGACAGAAAAGGTGGCTAAATTTGATTCTAATAAACATTTTTGGAACAGCGGTCATAAATAGTTTCAAATTTTTCTTTTTAAAATTCAGTCTTCATCGTACCACGTATGTTACAAGAACATACGTGACCGGTTTCGGTCATATCACATGACCATCATCAGACCCATAGCATCCTTCGAAGATGGTAGGTGGAGCACTATTTTCAGCGGTTGTGATGTCGTCATTATTGACATCACAGCAGTGCCCCACCTACCATCTTCGAAGGATGCCATGGGTCTGATGATGGTCATGTGATATGACCGAAACCGGTCACATATGTTCTTGTAGCATACGTGGTACGACCAAGACTGAATTTTAAAAAGAAAAATTTTATAAATTCGTTTCATTGGTAGAGTGCTAGGGATATGCACTCAGCCTACAACACAAATTGTTTACAGAACACTCGTGCAACCCATCTTTTTGAGTATTGCACGAGCGCCTGGATGCTAGGGACCAGAAACGGAAAGAGTAAGAGTCTAATGTTGAGGGATGCATACTTCACAAATCAAGGCGCCGCTGTTACACAGTGCTAATGTGCTTCCTCCGACCCACACTTTTTTCGCGACAATGACGAGTCTGAGAACTGTGGCGCTGCAATCTCTTCATAGTCGTCGACACTTTCCCTCTTACTGAAGTGTTCAGGAATGGAAGGGTCGTCATGTCTTACTGTTGTCGTCGAGTCGACAAAGTACTGACAAGGAAAAATTACCTGTAGTGATAATCAGATGGTCTTTAACTAATCTGTGTTTTATGAGACTGTGGAGGGTGTAAAACGAAGCTTATTTGACGCAAAGTACACAATTTGCAAATGTTTTCTCTAGAGGAGTAGTAGTATATAGAATACGTTTGACGCTATAGTCCACGCTCCAGACGAAAAACATACAATTTTTGTGTCCAGTGGAAACAAAATGGTTGTATTCTTGTTTATTCCTCGTTCACCATGAGAAAACATGCACTCATCAGACAGAACATTACGATCAAGTACCTAATAGCTGGTATGTCCACCTCGGCACGGATGCCTGTCGGCAGGGACGCGTCTTGGCATGACAACAATGAGGACTCGGTAGTTCGCTGGAGGGAGTTAGCACCACATCTGCTAACACAAGTCACCAAATTCCCGTAAATTGCGCGGAGATGGGCAGCTAGCTTTGACGCAACAATCAATCACATCCCAGATGTGTTCAAACGGGTTCAGGTCTGGCGATTTGAAAGATGAGTACATCAACTGGAACTCGACACTGTTTTCCTCGAATCATTCCATCACAATCCAGTCCTTCTCACATGGCGCATTATCTTGTTGAAATATGCCACTGTCGTAGGGAAACACGATCGTCATGAAGGGGTGAACGTGGTCCGCAACCAGGCACGATGCTACTTGGCCGCCATGGTGTCATACATGAGCTCCACTAGACTCATTGATGCCCACGTGAATTTTCGACAGAGCGCATTAGAGACAGCTTGTATCCGTCGATCAGTACAGGGGTGAAGGAGCTTTTCCTCTGGAAGACGACGGATGCCTTCCCTGCAACGGCCTGATGGAAAAGTTATATTGTGCCAACGTTCGGCGACGATGTCAACTGACCACTTCGGTCATAGTTGCCAATTCGTGGTATTAACATTGGCACATGCATGGGTTGTTGGCTGCGGAGGCCCATTGTTAGGGAGTGTTCAGCCCACTGCTTGCTCAGACATCCTTGTACTCTGTCCAGCATTAAAGTCTAGTGTTAATACCGCAACAGTTCGTCGCCTGTCCTGTTTTACCAGTCTGTCCAGCCTACGACGTCCGACATCTGTGATGAGGGGTGACCGCCCAAACCACGACCTCTGGACGTTGTTTCACCTTGGTTTCGCCACGTTTTAAACACTCTCACCGCAGCACTCCTCGAACACGCGACAAGTCATGCAGTTTCCGAAATGCTCGTGCCGAGCCTCCAGGTTACACAATCTGGCCTCATTCAAATTCGGATAAATCGCACGCCTTCCCCATTCTACACATGGAGTGCATGGTCACTGATACAACATGCACCGTGCGTGTATCTGTCTGACTAGCATTGATTTCTGTCCAGGTGATGCTGCTATCACCTGGACTGGTTTACATCGATAGTAGGTCGGTGGTCATAATTTTATGGCTGATCAATTACGTGTTGCGTCAAAAGAAAACTGATCATAGAGCAACGACACTTTCACAAAAAAGGCGAGCTACTTGTGTATTCATTTGATCATGTCAGCTGGCATAGATGAGATACCAGCGAGTTTATTTTAATAATTAATCATTATTTAGATATTCCACTTAATCCTCGTGTCAAGTTTTCTGATACTGTCGTTACAAGACCGATAACGCCGCGGAAAAACTATTTGTCAATGTAATTGTTAGACATCTCTGAACAGATTTATTAAAATAAATTTACATCAGTCTTGGAAAAAGTTTTAGTATGTAAATTAATGTGTAAAGGGAACAATATTCACTGCTACCCGATCAGTCGTTATATTGGCATGACTCGTGCTTCTGACAGTTAGACAGACAGGATGTGTTGTGATACTTGTACTAGCACTTGAGAATGGCTGCAAAGCCGGAGTCACGCAAAAGCATCAATTTGCCAACTATTTGCCCTCCAGCCAGCTTACTCTCCATGCCCCACCAAACCAACAACACACACACTTCGATCAAATTCCTTAGCTCGTCGCTTACAACCAAACTGATATCGGCAATCCAAGTAGTTAGTGGCATGCCGTGCCGCCAAGATTAAAGCCGCCACGGATCAGAATGGTTGTGTGAGCACTATGCATCCAGGTTATTGATCGTAGACGCAGAAGGGCACCACGAATGTTCACAATTTTATTTGACCCTTGAGGGAGCGTCACGAACATGCTGATAATACTGAAGTGAGAAAGTCTTGTAGATACCCACAAACTATCATTCAGGTACTTTACTGGGTTAAAGCCATATTTACCGAATTTAGGTATTTGTTTTCAGTGATTACCGGTTTGGGTCAAAATTTTGCCATCTTTACACCATGTACCCTGATGGTAGGCGATGGCAGTGACCGGGGCAGGTGTTGTAGCTCCACAAACTTCACCTGTTCTCCACGAGAACTCTTCTCAAAAATCTCTTGTCTGTTAAAGTTAGTAAGTTTCAAGAACCAAAGTTAAGTGATGAATCTAGGAATGTACTGAGGCAACGTAGGAATTTCTCCTGTAGGGATCACGTAGACAAGATGAGTCTAGACGATGCGTGCGCGGAGGCACTGAAGGGGGATAGCACTCTTTGAAAGCTTGAATAATAGGTGATATTTTATTTAAAATGAAAAATAATTGAGTCTTTTTTCCTTACACATTTTCCTTTAAGAAAACATTTTCGTGTCCGCCTCAGACTTTCCATGTAACCACGGCACTGGGTGGAAGGAACGCTTCCAGCCGGAACAATGGTCATGGGCGAGAGTTCACAAAGGTCTCGTACCGTACCTGTGACATAATGATATTTTCAATATTTTTCTATAATCGTACATAGGACAGTTCAAAAATGCTGAGAGCCTACAAAATTCTGCCGTATTGAAACAAATGTCATTTTCTTCTCCAGAAACACAGATATAAAAGCGTGTACCGAAAAAAGATTTTTGAAGATATCGCAAAAAAACTGATACAGATTTAAGTTTACAATTCCTGCATCAAAGCCTGGTGAAAATCGCATATAACACTCTGAAATTAAGTTTCCCGTCACTTTTCAAAACACGGTTTCGAGAAAAACGCTTTTAAAATTGTGACGTACTCATTTCATAGTTAAGTTTAACATACCTCTAGTCAGCGACCCCTTGGACTATACAGTAATCATTCTAGATGAAAAGGGGATTCTCCTCCATCTTCTCCCTGCCAATGGCGATCCTGCGGGCCTCTTTGGCAGCTGCTCTCATCCACCGCTTTGCTCACTCGATATGTTTTTCGTTCGCTTTTTTTGCAGATATTTGTAAAACGCTGGTCCGATCTCAAGCACATGTATAATTTCCGTAATGCCCGTTAGGCCGCCGTTGAAATTACTTAATGCCAGTCCGGCTGCGATTTCGACAAGTTTTTGCCTGCTGCGAATGGTTTTCAGAGACATTTTTTTTTCACAAATTAGCACCAACATAGTCATATATATATAAGTAACAGCATATGCACGAGTCGTGTTGTCAGCAGCACTACTGTTCAAAACAAAACAATGTCGCAGGTTGTGAAAGATAGTGCAGGTGACTGTCACATAGAACAAGGCTAATAGAACGGTATCACAAAATTGCAGATAAACATACCTCACACCGGTTTGTCACAGAATTCTTGAACATATCTGAGTCTGAAGACAGTAAATTTCCTTGAGACAGAAAGGCTTCTCTCCACAAATCAGGATGGATGTACGTCCTAACCTCAACTTGCCCATTTGTCGCCCTATACCATGTGAAACATATATAAAGGAAAACGGGGCAGATTTTGTACTCCTATATTTGGGAAATCGTTTGACACAGCGGCACTGTGCATATTGTTAAGAAATGTCCGAGCATAGGGGCTGGGTTCCCATACAGTTTTTAATTAGTACAACCCAGTACCTTGTCTTGAATAGCGATTGTTCATCAAAGACGAACGTATCATCAGGAGTGCCCCAGGGAAGTGTGATAGGACTCCTCTTGTTCTGTACGCACAAAAAGGTCTGATGGGTAGGGTGAGCAGCTATCTGCGACCGTTTGGTTCAAATGGTTCAAATGGTTCTGAGTACTATGGGACTTAACTTCTGAGGTCATCAGTCCCCTAGAACTTAGAACTACTTAAACCTAACTAACATAAGGACATCACACACGTCCATGCTCGAAGCAGGAATCGAACCTGCGACAGTAGCGGGCGCGCGGTTTCAGACTGTAGCGCCTAGAACCGCTCGGCCACCCCGGCCGGTGCGACGGTTTGCTGATGACGCTGTGGTTTAAAGGCAGATGTCTTTGAGCGACTGTGGAAGAAACGCGTCGACTTGGATAGGATTTGTACTTGGTGTGATGTATGACAGTTTGTTGTAAATGTAGACAAATGTAAGCTAAAGCCGATGAATAGGGAAAACAATACTGTAATGTGTGAATATAGAGGTGTGCTGTCTGAAACAGTCACATCAATTAAATATCTATTCATAACGTTGCAGAGTGATATGAAATGTAACGAGCCAGTGGTCTACTTCGATTCACCGAGAGAATTCTATGAAAGTGTAGCTCATCTATGAAGGAGACCTCGTATGTAACACTGGTGTAACCCATTCTTCAATGCTGCTCCAGTGTTTGAGATCCGCACCAGGTCGGATTAAAAGAAAACATTGAGGCAATTCAGAGGCGTGCTTCCAGATTTGTTACCGGTTGGATCGATCAGCATTCTAGTATTGCACTATTCTGTGCGTCCGAAATGCGTTGTTTTTACGAACCGCTATATTGGAAATAGCTTAGAGAAGTGGCATTTTGACGATTCTACTGTCACCTGCGTACACCTCGCGTAAGGACCGCGAAGACAGGATAAATCAGGGCTCGTATAGAAGCATGAGAGGGAATGACTAGAGTGGTATATAAGGTACCCTCCAATGTTCGCCGTATGATGGCTCGCGAACTATGTATGGGCATGTAGACGTAGATGTAGATGTAGATGAATGTGTACTGCCAGAATGGAAGCTGTAAGGATGCGGTTTCTTTAGTAATGCCTCGACAGTTCAGTCTGGGGACCGCGAAAGGCAAGAGTCTCAGTTTCGACTCCCATACTGATGAGCAGTTTTAACCCGTCAGGATGTTTCAAAACGATGACCACTACATTGTAAAGTGAAACATTCATTCTTGATCATAAGATAAAATTGCATGGACATAATTATTAGTTGACTAACATAATACCTTCTGTCTTATAAAAATATGTAACTGCAGACCAGATGTGGCTTAAATTCAAAGAATTAGTATCAGTGACACTTGGAAGCTTTATGCCAGGGTTGTCAGAATGTGAGTTCGGATCGGTCGCGAAATAGAAACCCCTGGGAAAATCCGGTAAAGCTTTGTACAGATGTGTTGGGCAGTGTCTCTAGTACGCCCGTCGATCGTGTCGCATCGCCTTTTCAGTTTTGAATAAACAGTGAGAACGTAAAGATGCGTAGGGAATTAGCGTCTCCCGCCAAGTATGAGGGCCTGGTTAGAGATTTCCCTTGTGTCATGCAGCTGTTATTAGTCATTATTGAAAATGTGTAGTTATTGCTAAGAGTGTGCTAAAAGGTATTTTCAAGTTCTTGATTCCACTTCACCCAACAGTACCTCTTTCAAAAGTACGTTGTTATTGTACGTTGACAACGATAAACCCATTTTGTTTTTTAAAGATTTCTCTTGTCTTCGGTGATATCCGTTGTAGAAAATGCCTTGTTATGGCTAGGGTCAATACAAGTAACTCTTCCAGTCGAGACTGCATAACATTCAAGTTCCCTTCAAAGAACGCTGATGCAATAGCTCG
This sequence comes from Schistocerca serialis cubense, assembly GCF_023864345.2. NCBI lineage: Eukaryota > Metazoa > Arthropoda > Insecta > Orthoptera > Acrididae > Schistocerca > Schistocerca serialis. Next base: position 213,508,640 of record NC_064647.1, on the reverse strand, counting down.
ACGCTGTATATATACAACCTCTCGTTCTACGAAATATACTTACGTAAAGACTGGAAAGCTACACGGGTTACACAAACACTCAAGAACGGGAATAGAAGTAATCCTATGAACTACATACCCATACCAGTAATGATGTAAAACACTTGAAACCTTTACAATACATCAAATTGACTCAAATTGGATACTCAAACAAATGCTGTGAATGTGAAGTTGTCCCTAAACTAGATTGTGAGGATTATGACGAAGTGGTATGTGGAGCCAATTCCTTGCAACTCAAATCTTAAGAGAAAACACACAGCCAACCCAACATTAATTGCCGCTACTCAAGACAGAACAGAGTTAGAAAAAGACGAACAGACGCGCTCTGCTGAGCTCTGATTATCACCTAGGAAAATCCCTATCTGCCGGTGCTGCGGACATACATTACCAAACTGTCTTCTTAACTGCAAGAACACGATGTGGCGTACCGCAGGCGATGGCTGGTTGCTTCGACGTCCTCGACCGAAAGGCGAGAGCCGACTACCCAGAGCACCCGTACAATGCCGAACACCGAACATTCCCGCCCCCACTACAGTGGCCGTGGTTAAACGTTCCAATCATCAACTCGAAAACCGGCGGAAAATTCCACTCCATTGCCGGAGCACTACCATTCCACCAATGGAGTTTCTTGGCGCCAATTTCTGCGCTGATTTTGCTACGTCACGGAGCTATGCCCTGAGCAAGCCAATCACAGTTACTATTTTGCAGAAAGCGCGGGAATTTTCCCGCCACAACTGCCTGGGTACACAATTCATTCCCACGCCTCGCTGGTAGCCCTCCAGAAAGTGTTTTCGCTAAGATTCTGCGAAGTAACGGAACCTCTAGCCCAGCCGCTACATCAGACCCCTCCGGGCGTGTCTTTTGACAATGTCGGCGTCTGCAAAGCATTCACTCGACTTCCTCACACCCGTCGGCTTAGCAGAGCCCGCCTGTCACCGGACCACCCGGGTGACGAGAGACGCTGCGTGGGAATTCCGCGTGTGAAGGAATAGGAACTTTTCACCGCATGCAATTAGAGAGGAGAATCGTAAGATAGAAATATGAGAGGGGGCTAATGCCACCTGTCATTGCCCCTACGCCATTTTAGATTGTAATTGGTGAGCGGTTGGCTCACTTAGGAGCAAGGTAGTGAGTCAATCGCCCAAGAACAATCTTGCAAACTGACTCCACGTGCCGCACTCTATAAAGAAAATCACTGCAACTGAAAAATGCAGCTCATAGAAGGAGCATTATTTATGATGTAGCCAACTTCACCTTCTTAATATGGAACTCTAACACTCACATCACACATCCATACCCAGGGAGCCCCTTCCAAACACCGATTCACACAGATATTCACTCTCTAAATATGGCCTGGGCATGTGAGCCAAATATGGAGCAATTTATTCTTTACAATGAGAGTTGGAGTGCTCCGCAATTAAATGCCCAAGATTTTACAACAATTTGAATCCTGAAACTAACCTGAACTCACTCACACATGATACTATTTAAGTTAACAATCTCTTTGTGAGCTTTCAGAAACTAATTACAACCTCCGATTCATTCTGTCTCCCTGTAGCAAGAATAACCTTTACAAAATGTTCCCTGAACTGGTGGTCCATTCACATTGACAGTGGTGGTATCTGCTTCAGTTTATGGGGACTTCAGGCACACTGTTTGCATACACACAACAATAAATACAAAATACAAAAAAAACATGGTGTGGAGAACAATACAGTAATTTGAAATAAGAATTACAGTGTAAAACACAACCACATACCAGGTATAACATACATTACAAAAACAACACTAGAGAAAGAAATTTAAGAAAGAAAAGAAAGAAAAAAAAAGCAAGGTTCATGGGGCATCAAGTTGTGCGTGCACATTGCACAATGTTCACGACTGTGCTGAGAAAGAGGCACTAAATCACATTGTTAGAAATATTCGAAGCACTTCACGAATTACACATTACTGACATCACATAGGGCTAAACGTCGGGTGTTGTTGCTACGTTGTTGCAACGGCAATGGGGTATGCTGGAGCATCTGCAGTACTCTGTCGAGATTGGACCAAGACCCACGCATATGATGACGGCAGTACGGTAGGAAGACACAGTGATAGGCTCTCCTCACGTCGATTAATTGTCTCTGAGGTCTACTTGTTGGGATACATCACTAGTCTAGGCCTCTTCTCTCGCTGGACAGTACTTTATGTTTCCCAATATTGCAGTTCGACGAGGGATGATGGCACGTGGAGTGACTCCACAAGTGTGTGAGGTCATCCTTACAGGATCGAACTAGGAGCGACAATTGCTAAAACTGCTCTCTAATAGAGAGGAGAAGTTAGAAATGAGACCATACATTTGTTAGTGTGGCACGATACTGCTTTGTGTATGCAGATCGGCCAATGCTAGTGAGTTGTAAAAACCCAAACAGGTGAGTATATAGTGTCCCTTTCTGTCCTGAGGCACATGGGGCGCAGGTTCTGACACGATATGTGATCTTCTTCGTGTACTCACGACATCGTGGTCTGCCGCAGGGAATCCCTCCAAACGGCTGCCGCGTCCGGAGAGCTAGCAGGCTGTCGCGTGTGGGTCGCGTGTCAGTGTCAACGGCCTGCCTCACTTTCGCTTGTGGCCCGGCGAGGATCCCGCGTAATCCCTCAGGTATACGGCCCGGTGACTGTCAGCTTGTAGGACCGGATGTTCTCGCGCCCTTCACGTCAGGTAGCGCGCTGACGCTGTCTTCTTGCAGGTAGCCGATGACCTCCGGCTGGCCTCTGCATTGCCACGATCCCCGTCATCTGCACAATTCTTACAAAAATCTTATGCCTAACTTTTCCCCATGACCTTCTATGTTATAATAAATTTACATCACGATACATTGATGGTCTGTCATTTCAGACACTCTAATTTTAATTTTATAGTTATTTATCTGTAGCTATCATAACAAAAATCATGGAAATAATTTATCTTGATATTTGTGTAGAGACCGATCTCACTATTGTGTATGACGCTATATTGGATGAAGAACTAAATGTGCGGGCCCGCACTAATATTACTATTAATTATATAGATCGACAGTAGACATGCTCAAGAATTAACTACCATTTGCCAACGATCTACATTCTATGTCTTTTAATTCAATTATGTTGTTATGCAGGTCTAAGTTTTACTGTGCTATAAGGAATATGCAACTATGCTACTTTCGCTCGCCCGTCGTCCCTCCATCTCGGGTCTGTGGTTTGGTGACCTGAAAAATAGCATCTCAACAGGCGCGCGCCACACTTGTGGTAGAAAACCCCCTCAATAATAATCTAGTTATTGTTAAATCCTACAGTTTAACATATCCTAGTATATCGTACTTTCCCTTTTATTTATTTATTTATTTTATTTATTTTATTTTCTTTCTTTGTTTACCTTATACAATACTCTTACATAATTCCTGTTACGCTGAGATGTCTCGCTGCTCGCCGCTATTGACGACAGTGATGTGCGCGCCGTACGACATGGCCTCCGAGTTCTCACTACGCCTCACTGTAACTCCAGAGACTGGGTTAGCCATGGCTATACAAGACAATAAATTTATAGTTGCAACTTCTTTTTCTATGTTATGCAGTATTCGCGATCAAAGCACACCTTTCCAGAGGCAATGTAATATGACCAAGCCAGGACTGGTTCCTGTTGAGGATTCCGTCGCCCACCACACATCAGCTACACAGTATGTCACTAATTTCCAAGTATAATTCCTTGGTTATTCATCTGTGACAGTCACGAGCAGCACGTTTAATCCCCAACCGTCACATTGGCATGGTAGGCTTTATGCCCGCATTTCTACCGTCTAGGCCCTAGGGCACCATTGGAGTCAAACGCTCACAGGTTCACCCCGACTTGCAAGCCAACGATGCTGGCGCAGCTCTGCAAAAAACTATACTGCCCAAATTCATCCTCGAAATCACGCAATATACCACAATCTTGCAGTGCACTGACGCGTGCCTACAAGCATTGGTATGAACGTCTCACGAACTGGTTGTGGCCGCTATGGAGCGTATCACGACTTCTCAGAACGCTTCTAAGAGCACGTTCTTGTATGCGCCCGTTTGTGCGACATCTCGTCACTCATATTTACCCCTTAACATGGACACCAGATAGGAAAGGACAAAAACATTGCTCATGGAAAGGTAGTGCCTCTTATCGCAACGACAGAGGAGATTCCGAACATAGACAAAAAAAGTTAACAGCAGTAAATTCTTATGCGAGAAAACGCAGCGCGTTAATACTTTAATAATCTTAATCCATTAATGCAACACTTATTGTTCCCAGAAGAAAGGTTCATATATTTGCCTATTCTACTATGTACACCACTTAAACTATTATTATTCCACAAACTCCTTTATGTGAGAGATGTGGTGGAGTCCTATGGACTTCTTTCCTTTCAGCGTCTCCAATTCATAAGCATTGTGGTGAACTGCTCTCCTTATACGGTACGGGCCGTTGTAAACAGAATAGAATTTTTGGCATTTCATTTTTTGTTTGTTCGAAAGTCGGAAAGACTTAACGAGCACCTTTTGTCCAATTTGGAAGTGTCGTAGACGAGCTCCCCTGTCGGCACGTCTCTTCCTGACCTCTGCTGCAGCCCGTATCCTCTTGAGAGCCAGATCCACTATGGCTTGGTGCTGCGTTCGCGCCCTTGGTGGGAAGTTTACGACCTCGGTTATCCTTAGGAATCCGGTTTTTCAGTACTGTAATGGGTGCCAATTTTGTTATCCCATGGGGTGCCTCATTGATCACCTCCTGGAAGTCTTTAAAGAAAACGTCCCATGTCGTGTGCTGTTTGTTACAGTACAACCGGCACAAGTTTCCGAGTTCCTTAATAACCCGTTCTGCAGCATTCGAGCTCGGATGGTGTGAAGATATAAAAATGGGATCAATTTTACATCCACGCAACGTCTCCTTCCATGTTTTTGACTTAAACTGTGGCCCGTTATCAGAAATAATTTTACTCACATGACCAACCTGTGGTAGGAAATCCCGGATTAGGGCTCGTGATACAGTTCGTCCTGTCGCCCTCTTCAGTGGCGTAAAGGTAACGTATTTGGACGTTAGTTCAACAAACACTAATACGTAAGTATATCCTCTTCTTGTTCTTGGCAAAGGTCCCTTCAAATCTGTTGCTGCTAATTGTCTTAATTTGGTCGGTACGATTGGGTATAATGGTGCCTGCATGCTCACAGTGGTGTGCTTAGCCTTTTGGCAGTCTTTACACACCGACAGTACCCTCCCTATTCGACGCTCCATGTTTCGAAAGTAACACATGGTCCTTAGCTTTAGATTGCACTTGCGTGGTCCGAAGTGTCCATAGCTGAGGTGAGTATGCCATATAACCTTGTTTATTAGGTGTTCAGGGATGCATACCCCCCATTCAGTGTCATCGGCATAATTTCGGTGGAAAATTATGCCTTTCCGCAAGAGGTAGAACTGCCTGATGGTGGCGTGTCTTCTGTCCATCCATTTCTGTTTCAATAACACTAGGGCGGGGTCCTTGTCTTGCTCCTTCTTGATGTCCTGCATACTACAGGTAATAAAATTTTCAAAGGCTACTTTCTGCATATAGAAAAGGCAGTAGTGATTTTCCTCCAGATCTTCTTCCATGTTGTGCTCAAATCCGATCGGTGACCGTGATAAGGCGTCTGCAATAATGTTCTGACTGCCGGGGATATATTCTATCGAAAAGTTGTACTGCTGCAGATATGATGCCCACCTAATGAGCCGCCTGTGATTAAGCTTTGCAGTCATCAAGAACTCGAGTGCCTTGTGGTCTGTGTAGACCCTCGTCTTGCGACCAAACAGAAGGTATCTGAATTTTTCAAACGCCCATACAATAGCCAGCGCCTCTAACTCGGTTACTGAGTAATTCCTCTCACTCTTGGCTAGTACTCTGCTACCAAACGCAATTGTCTTCCACACCCTGTTTCCTTCATGTACATAGTCTTGGAACACCATGACACCCAGACCTGAGTATGAACTGTCCGTTACTATGCAAAGCTCTTCTGCTAAATTAGGGTGTGATAGGATGGGTGCTTGTAATAATGCGAATTTTAATGCTTTCCGTTCGGATTCGGCCGCCTCATCCCATTCCCAAGAAATCTTCTTTCCTGTAAGTTGATGCAACCTAGGACTGCTCTGAGTTTTGACATGTATAAAGCGGTTGTAAAAATTTATGATCCCCAAGAACCTCCTTAACTGCTTCTTTGTCGTAGGAATGGGAAACTTTTCAATCGCTTCGATCTTCTCGGGATTTGGCGCAATGCCCTCACCCGTGATGATATGTCCTAGAAATTTGACAGAGGACGTCCCAAAATTCGATTTTTCGATATTGATAGTCACTCCGTATTCCTTGAATGTCGCAAGGAGTTCACCGAGGACCGCATTGTGCTCTCCCCAAGATTTCTCCGCGATCAGCAAATCGTCCACATAGCTGGTGACATGACGTTTCAAATTATCGCTTAGTACGCCGTCCAGCCCCCGAATGAATGCGGCAGATGAAACGTTCAAACCAAATGGTAGACGACGAAATCGGTAACATCTTCCAAATGCTAAAAAGGCTGTGTACAGTCTGCAATTTGGATGGAGCTCGATTTGCCAGAAACTCGATTTCAGATCAACTGATGAGAAGATTGATATTCCATGGAAGTTTTGTAAGAGTTCCTCTAATCGTTCCGGTCTGTCTGTTTCGGGTTCTATTATGGTATTAATTTGTCGCGAGTCCAAGACTAAACGAATACTGCCATCTGCCTTCTCGACTACTCTTAACGGGTTATTATAGGCTGAAGCCGTAGGTTCTATTATTCCTTCACTCAGCATTCGCGTAATTTCAGCTGCTACTTTCTGTCGATATGCCAAGGGGATTGGGTAGGGTGGCACACGAAACTGGTTGTGCGGACGTACACGAAATTCATATTGGAAGTTCTTTATTGATCCTGTCTTGGGAAGGAAGACCTCCGTATGTTCTACTAGTAATTTATGAAGTTCTTTGCGGTGGTCGCACCTTATATTCTTTATTGCTTCCACTTTTTCTCCTATATTCTCCTTTATTTCTCCCATTATTCCGACTTCATTCTTATCCGTGTTCTCTCCCCTACCCGCAACGTCGACCTGTTCTTCCTTTCTGTCTTTCAGACACGCATAGTTTATCCGTACACAGTTAGACGGTAGTTGAGCTGGGATCAGCTGGTCGTCGAACTTAATGTGGACGGGATTCCCTTTCCTCAAAACCACTTCACCTCGTCCTAGATCAACTATCGCTTCATGTTCATTTAGGAAGTCCGTTCCTATTATCATGTCGATCGCCAGATTTGGCACGGTCCAGAAGTTAGACTCTATTTTGCGTCCTTTGCAGTAGAATTCCAGTCTTGTTTGTTGGGTGACCTCCGTACATTTACCCGCTAATGCCCCTTTTATTTTGGTTTTCTTAACCGATAGAACAGGCCAGTCCATCTCCTGAGTGCACCTCTTGTGTGCTGCCTCAGATATTGCTGTTATGTAGCTTTCACTATCTATTATCGCATTCATACTCTTTTCAGCTATTGCTACTGTGATAAGAGGCTGCCGATCTTGTCGAGGAGTTGCTTTATGTTCCTCGAGCAGGATTTCTGATAAATCTTCGTAATGTATCATCCGTAGTTGGTCAGGTCCGAGATTACGTGCGAAATTCCGGCGGCCTGTGTTCGCACTAGTCTGGCGTCAATCCCTTGTTAAGCTCCCGCTCCTCTGACGTGCATTAGGATTTGCGGGTCTAGTTTCAATCTCCTGGTTCCACTGTTGTCCTTGGTTTCGCTCTCTCCAATTACGGTCGCTTTGCCGTTCGTTATTCCTCCTATCCCAGATTCCTTGTCTAGATTGACCCTGCTCCCTGACGTTCTGGTTTCCGTGTCTTTGGTTTCCATAACCTTGAATACCGTAACATTGACTTCCGTAACCCTGGTTTCCTAACTGACCAGTGCGATTATGCAATCTGTTGTCGTCTTCCCTTCCTGGCCCGTGGTATTTGTTACTTTGCCCCTTCTTCCTGTCCTTTGCGTCTTGTTTATCAAAGACTACTTCGAGTTCGCGCAATAGACTCTTGAATGCTTCTATGTCAGATCCACACTTCCCGACAAGTGGCTGTTGGTACCTAACTGGCAATTTGGAAAAGCAAAATTTAATGATTTCTCCGTTGCTATATGGACTATCTAAAAATTGATTCTTCTTGAGTAAATCATCAAGAAATTTGGTTGCGCTCCTATGCCCGGACACTTCCAGTTCAGGACAAAATATTATTTCCTCTTTAATCTTGTCTTGCGTTTCCTTTGACCAGTAGGTCCGCAGGAATGCACCAACAAATTCCTGATAAGTCCGACACGTCACTGCCACACCCCGCATCTTTTCCGCGGCTTGGCCTTCGATGTGTCCACACATGAATTCTAATTTTGCCTGGGTTGGCCATGATGCCGGTAATGAATTTGTAAACTGCATCACCCAGCTCTTCGGATGCATCGGCCCTCCATTTTCTTTGAACTTCTGGAATTTTAGTATCGACAGGAAGTGATTGTGATCAAAATCCTGTCTGATCCTCGCACTGATGTTGTCACTCGTTTCCGATACTTGCACGTCTGCTGAGTGTCCTGATCTATCTTGCTGATAACTGTGATGTGCTACCTCTGTATCACAGTGGAAGTGGCTCTCAGAATTCACTCTCGTAAGTGGGCTATAATTATTGGAGCTATTACTCGCTGTTTCTGCGTGTGCATTGTTAGTTCCGCACTCGGTCATTGGGCTAGAGCACGGCGGGCTTTTCCTCGGAGACACAATTCTGTGTACTCGATCATTGGTATCCGAACGCGCAATGCTCGTGCGCCCGTTTTGCTCTAGTTTTGTTATCCGACTCTCTACTTCTTCCATTCGTTTCGTGGTGTTCGCAACCGCGATATTACCTTGAGTTTTTAAGAATGCTAGGGATTTTGAGTGGGATTGTGTTGTACGTCGCAAGCGCCCTGCGAGTTTAGAAGTTGCTTCCGCGACTTTCATTGCCCCTATTGCTGCCGTTTTGGACAGGCCTGCTACTTTTTGTGCAGCCATTGACATTTGTTTTGCTTCTCCACATTCTTTCTTTATTGTTAGTAATTCCCCACGAATTTCTCCTATATGCGAAATTATAGTCTGAGTGTCCTTCTTACGCTGTTTCTCATCTTCTTCTTTCATTGATCGTAGGAAGCTCAGTATTGGGTTAATGTCATCTATTTGATCCTCGTCACACATGGGTGATGTAACTCTGGACACCCGGGCGCTAGAGCTCTGACGTGACCGAGCTGGCCCCTGTCTGCTCTCGTTCGTTTGATTATAAACTTCTGCTACCGTCTCGACCTGTGTGCCTGTCTCTGTTTCATCCTCTACTTCACTATCATAATCACGGCCGCAACGCTGCTCTGACATCGCGTCCAAATCACCTTCCTCATCAATGACCCTGGCGTCCTGTCCTGCTAAAAATGTGCCCATCTCATCTCTGAACCTATTCCCGTCAGTAAACTGCAACTTATCCATTATGCTATCCTCTTTTGTTTTAGCTTCGCTCGATAATAGTCGTGCCTTACTTCTCGTTATCATTCATGAAAAACTAATTTATCTAAAATGCACAATAAAATTAACCTACTCCATATATTTTTTACACATAGACATAAAATTTCAACAAGGCCTCTCCGACGCTGTAATTATACGCACAATTTGTTGTGGTACAGAAACCGCACACAAACCCGACAAAGTGGGATGTGATACGGACACACCATCAAAGGAACACAAAAACAATGAACAAAAGAATATATACACTGAAAACAAAAACTGTAATCATGCGCCGCTTCTTAAAACTAAATGCGGAACTACCAGAAAAAAACTTGGGTATTAATCAATAAAAAAAATTAAGCAAAACAAAAATTCTGAATGTCCCTACTACTAATAATATTTGCTTATCAGCGATTCACAGGAAAGATCCGAGGCTAAGGATCGCCATTTTATGCGAGGTGCCGGGGCTAGAAGTGTATTTAACACTAAATTCTTCTAGAATCCACATATGTAAATGATGCTCTAAGCCCCCCCTATTCTAACTCCGACTTTTGCTGTTGCACAAGAATAAAAAAAATACGCGAACTGACTCTAATCAACCCTGCCAGTGGAGTAGAAGAGAGTTTGGCACCTGCAATAATTTAATTTGATAAATAATTCAAATAAACGAAGGTTTCATTAACATAGTGAGGAATGATAGGATTGCTCTACCGATTAACAGAATGAAAGTTTTGTCCAAAATAACAATATGATTTATTAAGACTAAACACAAAATAATAAACAAAAACACTTGAAAACCTTTACAATACATCAAATTGACTCAAATTGGATACTCAAACAAACGCTGTGAATGTGAAGTTGTCCCTAAACTAGATTGTGAGGATTATGACGAAGTGGTATGTGGAGCCAATTCCTTGCAACTCAAATCTTAAGAGAAAACACACAGCCAATCCAACATTAATTGCTGCTACTCAAGACAGAACAAAGTTAGAAAAAGATGAAAAGACGCGCTATGCTGAGCTCTGATTATCACCTAGGAAAATCCCTATCTGCCGGTGCTGCGGACATACATTACCAAACTGTCTTCTTAACTGCAAGAACACGATCTGGCGTACAATAGGCGATGGCTGGTTGCTTCGACGTCCTCGACCGAAAGGCGAGAGCCGACTACCCAGAGCATCCGTACAATGCCGAACACCGAACATTCCCGCCCCCACCACAGTGGCCGTGGTTAAACGTTCCAATCAGCAACTCGAAAACCGGCGGAAAATTCCACTCCATTGCCGGAGCACTACCATTCCACCAATGGAGATTCTTGGCGCCAATTTCTGCGCTGATTTTGCTACGTCACGGAGCTATGCCCTGAGCAAGCCAATCACAGTTACTATTTTGCAGAAAGCGCGGGAATTTTCCCGCCACAACTGCCTGGGTACACAAGTCATTCCCACGCCTCGCTGGTAGCCCTCCAGAAAGTGTTTTCGCTAAGATTCTGCGAAGTAACGGAACCTCTAGCCCAGCCGCTACATCAGACCCCTCCGGGCGTGTCTTTTGACAATGTCGGCGTCTGCAAAGCATTCACTCGACTTCCTCACACCCGTCGGCTTAGCAGAGCCCGCCTGTCACCGGACCACCCGGGTGACGAGAGACGCTGCGTGGGAAGTCCGCGTGTGAAGGAATAGCAACTTTTCACCGCATGCAATTAGAGAGGAGAATGGTAAGATAGAAATATGAGAGGGGGCTCATGCCTCCTCTCACGTCTTAACGTCAACTTGCCCATTTGTCGCCCTATACCCTGTGAAACATATATAAAGCAAAACGGGGCAGATTTTGTACTCCTATATTTGGGAAATCGTTTGACACAGCGGCACTATGCATATTGTTAAGAAATGTCCGAGCATAGGGGCTGGGTTCCCATACAGTCTTTAATTAGTACAACCCAGTACCTTGTCTTGAATAGCGATTGTTTATCAACGACAAACGTATCATCAGGAGTGCCCCAGGGAAGTGTGATAGGACTCCTCTTGTTCTGTACGCACAAAAAGATCTGGTGGGTAGGGTGAGCAGCTATCTGCGACCGTTTGGTTCAAATGGTTCAAATGTCTCTGAGCACTATGAGACTTAACTTCTGAGGTCATCAGTCCCCTAGAACTTAGAACTACTTAAACCTAACTAACATAAGGACATCACACACGTCCATGCCCGAGGCAGGAATCGAACCTGCGACCGTAGCGGGCGCGCGGTTTCAGACTGTAGCGCCTAGAACCGCTCGGCCACCCCGGCCGGTGCGACGGTTTGCTGATGACGCTGTGGTTTAAAGGCAGATGTCTTTGAGCGACTGTGGAAGAAACGCGTTGACTTGGATAGGATTTGTACTTGGTGTGATGTATGACAGTTTGTTGTAAATGTAGACAAATGTAAGCTAAAGCCGATGAATAGGGAAAACAATACTGTAATGTGTGAATATAGAGGTGTGCTGTCTGAAACCGTCACATCAATTAAATATCTATTCATAACGTTGCAGAGTGATATGAAATGTAACGAGCCAGTGGTCTACTTCGATTCACCGAGAGAATTCTAAGAAAGTGTAGCTCATCTATGAAGGAGACCCCGTATGTAACACTGGTGTAACCCATTCTTCAATGCTGCTCCAGTGTTTGAGATCCGCACAAGGTCGGATTAAAAGAAAACATTGAGGCAATTCAGAGGGGTGCTTCCAGATTTGTTACCGGTTGGATCGATCAGCATTCTAGTATTGCACTATTCTGTGTGTCCGAAATGCGTTGTTTTTACGAACCGCTATATTGGAAATAGCTTAGAGAAGCGGCATTTTGACGATTCTACTGTCACCTGCGTACACCTCGCGTAAGGACCGCGAATACATGATAAATCAGGGCTCGTATAGAAGCATGAGAGGGAATGACTAGAGTGGTATATAAGGTACCCTCCAATATTCGCCGTATGATGGCTCGCGAACTATGTATGGGCATGTAGACGTAGATGTAGATGTAGATGAATGTGTACTGTCAGAATGGAAGCTGTAAGGATGCGGTTTCTTCAGTAATGCCTGGACAGTTCAGCCTGGGGACCGCGAAAGGCAAGAGTCTCAGTTTCGACTCCCATACTGATGAGCAGTTTTAACCCGTCAGGATGTTTCAAAACGATGACCACTACATTGTAAAGTGAAACATTCATTCTTGATCATAAGATAAAATTGCATGGACATATTTATTAGTTGACTAACATAATACCTTCTGTCTTATAAAAATATGTAACTGCAGACCAGATGTGGCTTAAATTCGAAGAATTAGTATAAGTGACACTTGGGAGCTTTATGCCAGGGTTGCCAGAATGTGAGTTCGGATCGGTCGCGAAATAGAAACCCCTGGGAAAATCCGGTAAAGCTTTGTACAGATGTGTTGGGCAGTGTCTCTAGTACGTCCGTCGATCGTGTCGCATCGCCTATTCAGTTTTGAATAAACAGTGAGAACGTAAAGATGCGTAGGGAATTAGCGTCTCCCGCCAAGTATGAGGGCCTGGTTAGAGATTTCCCTTGTGTCATTATTGAAAGTGTGTAGTTATTGCTAAGAGTGTGCTAAAAGGTATTTTCAAGTTCTTGATTCCACTTCACCCAACAGTACCTCTTTCAAAAGTACGTTGTTATTGTACGTTGACAACGATAAACCCATTTTGTTTTTTAAAGATTTCTCTTGTCTTCGGTGATATCCGTTGTAGAAAATGCCTTGTTATGGCTACGGTCAATACAAGTAACTCTTCCAGTCGAGACTGCATAACATTCAAGTTCCCTTCAAAGAACGCTGATGCAATAGCTCGACGCTGTATATATACAACCTCTCGTTCTACGAAATATACTTACGTAGAGACTGGAAAGCTGCACAGGTTACACAAACACTCAAGAACGGTAATAGAAGTAATCCTATGAACTACATACCCGTACCAGTAATGATGTAAAATTGTACTAGAATTCTGGAACATGTACTGTTATCGAACATTATAAATTACCTCAAAGAAAACGGCCAGCACAGATTCAGAAAATGCCGTTCTTGCGGAACACAAACAGTTCTTTATTCGCACAAGGTAAAGGCTGATATGACAGGGAATCTCAAATAGATTCCACTTTTTTAGATTTCCAGAAGGCTTTTGACACCGTTCTTCACACGAGCCTTGCAGTCAAATTGCGTGCCTGCGGAATATCATCTCAGTTGTGTGAGTAGATTCGTGATTTCTTGTTACAGTGACCACAGTTCGTAGTAATCGAAGGAAATACATCGAGTAAAAGAGAAATGAATTCTGGCGTTCCTATTGGAAGTATTACAAGGCCCTCTGCTGTTCCCAATATATGTGTAAAAAAATTAGGAGACTACCTGAGCAGCTCTCGCAAACCGTTTGCAGATGTCTCTGTCATTTACCACCTAGTAAAGTCTTAAGAGGATCAAAACGAATTGCTATATTACTTAGATACGATTCTGTATGGTGCGAAAAGTGGCCATTGACTCTAAACGCCGGCCGGTGTGGCCGAGAGGGTCTAGGCGCTTCAGTCTGGAACCGCGCAACCACTACGGCCGCAGGTTCGAATCCTGCCTTGGGCATGGATGTGTGTGATGTCCTTAGGTTAGTTACGTTTAAGTAGTTATAAGTCTAGGAGACTGATGATATCAGATATTAAGTCCCATAGTGCTCAGAGCCATTTGACTCTAAATAAGGAAAATTATGTGTTCGTTCACATGAGTTATAAGAAGTCTGTTAAATTTCGGTTGCACAGCAGGTCTCGCAAATCTAATGGCTGTCAATTCAACTAAATACCTTGGAATAATTCCAGTCCCAAAGAAAGCAGGTGTTGACCATGTGAAAATTATCGAACTATCAGTTTAATAAGCCACGGCTGCAAAATACTAACACGAATTTTTTATAGACTAATGGAGAAACTGGTAGAAGCCGACTTCGGGGAAGATCAGTTTGGGTTCCGTAGAAAAGTTGGAACACGTGAGGCAATACTGAACCAACGACTTATCTTAGAAAATAGATTAAGGAAAGGCAAACCTACGTTTCTCGTATTTGTAGACTTAGAGGAAGTTTATGACAATGTTGACTGGAATACCCTCTTTCAGATTCTGAAGGTGGCATGGGTAAAATACAGGGAGTGAAAGGCTATTTACAATTTGTATAGAAACCAGATGGCAGTTATAACAGTCGATGGGCATGAAAGGGAAGCAGTGGTTGGGAAGGGAGTGAGACAGGGTTATAGCCTATCCCCGATGTTATTCAATCTCTATATTGAGCAAGCAGTAAAGGAAACAAAAAAAGAATCGGAGTAGGAATTAAAATCCATGCAGCAGAAATAAAAACTCTGAGGTTCGCCGATGACATTGTAAATCTGTCAAAGACAGCAAAGGACCTGGAAGAGCAGCTGAACGGAATGGACAGTGTCTTAAAAGGAGGATATAAGAAGAACTTCAACAAAAGCAAAACGAGGATAATGGACTGTAATCGAATTAAATCGGGTGATGCTGCGGGAGTTAGATTAGGAAATGAGACAGTTAAAGTAGTAAATGAGTTTTGCTATTTGGGGAGCAAAATAACTGATGATGGTCGAAGTAGAGAGGATATAAAATGTAGGCTGGCAATGGCAAGGAAAGCGTTTCCGAAGAAAAGAAACTTGTTAACTTCGAGTAAAGATGTCAGGAAGTCGTTTCTGAAAGTATTTGTATGGAGTGTAGCCATGTATGGAACTGAAACGTGGATGATTAATAGTTTAGACAAGAAGAGAACAGAAGCTTTCGAAATGTGGTGCTACAGAAGAATGCTGAAGATTAGATGGGTAGATCACATAAGTAATGAGGAGGTATTGAATAGAATTGGAGAGAAATTTGTGGATATCTTGACTAGAAGAAGGGGTCGGTTCGTAGGGCATATCCTGAGGCATCAAGGGATCACCAACATAGTATTTGAGTCCAGCGTGGAGGGTAAAAATCGTAGAGGGAGGCCAAAATAATACACTAAACAGATTCAGAAGGATGTAGGCTGCAGTAAGTACTGGGAGATGAAGAAGCTTGCACAGGATAGGGTAGCATGGAGAGCTGCATCAAACCAGTCTCTGGACTGAAGACCACAACAACAACCTTGGAATTACAATTACGAACAACTTAGACTGCAACGATCACATATAGCATGTTGTGGAGAAGGCACACTGAAGACTGGTAATATTGGAAGAAAGAAGATGTACTAGATCTACTAAAGAGACTGTCTAGACTACGCAAGTCCGTCCGCTGCTGGTGTTGTGCTACGCGGTGTTGGATCCTTACCAGATAGTACTAACTGATAACATCGAAAAAGTAAAGAATGGCAACTCATCTTCTACTACCACGAAACAGGGGCGAGAGAGTTTCGCATAAGATCAGTGAGTTAGGGTGGTAATCATTGCAACAAAGGAGTTTCTAATTGCGGCGAAATCTTTTCGAGAAATTTTCATCACCAGCTTTGTTTTCTCAATGCGTCCACCTGCTTAGCTGGATGGTAACGTGCTCGCCTGCCATGCAAGACGGCCCGGGTTCGATTCCGGGCCGGGTTGGAGATTATCTCCGCTCGGGGACTGGGTGTTGTGCTGTCCTCGTCATCGTTTCATCCTCATCATCGACGCGCAAGTCGCCCAATGTGTCATTGACTGAAATAAGATTTGTACTTGGCAGCCGAACTTCCCCGGATGGGGCGTCCCGGCCAACAACGCCATACGCTGATTTCGTTTCATTTCTCTGTCCGCACCCGGTAGCTGAGTGGTCAGCTCGATAGAATGGTCTCCTCCCGTCGTCATATACGCCGGTCTCACTGTCAGCCCCAGTAATGATCTCGGATGTTCCGGACCAGTTCCATTATATAAGATACTTCTTTCTTTAACTCAGTTATCTACGCCTCACCTTACCAAGACAGCTTTTATGCAAGACAAAGGCCGTATACAACGTCCTCCAATTAGGTCGTCCACCTAACCCCATTGAACAAAAGTTCCCCCAGGTTGACTGGCGTCATGTATGGCACGCGGTGTTCGCCTGTTACCTTGACACGAATGTTCAATCTGTCTGGTACCTGAACGAGATTTACTCCTGCCAGTACCTCGTCTCCTACCTTCCGAACTTTACAGAAGCTCTCCTGCGAACCTTGCAGAACTAACACTCCTGATAGAAAGGATATTGCGGAGACATAGCTTAGCCACAGCCTCGGGGATGTTTCCAGAATGAGATTTTCACTCTGCAGCGGAGTGTGCGCTGATATGAAACTTCCTAGCAGATTAAAACTGTGTGCCCGACCGAGACTCGAACTCGGGACCTTTGCCTTTCGCGGGCAAGTGCTCTACCAACTGAGCTACCGAAGCAAAGTTTGGAAGGTAGAAGACGAGGTACTGGTAGAAGTAAAGCTGTGAGTACCGGGCGTGAGTCGTGCTTCGGTAGCTCAGTTGGTAGAGCACTTGCCCGCGAAAGGCAAAGGTCCCGAGTTCGAATCTCGGTCGGGCACACAGTTTTAATCTGCTAGGAAGTTTCATATCAGCGCACACTCCGCTGCAGAGTGAAAATCTCATTCTGGAAACATCCCCGAGGCTGTGGCTAAGCCATGTCTCCGCAATATCCTTTCTTTCAGGAGCGTTAGTTCTGCAAGGTTCGCAGGAGAGCTTCTGTAAAGTTTGCAAGGTAGGAGACGAGGTACTGGCAGAAGTAAAGTTGTGAGTACCCGGCGTGAGTCGTGCTTCGGTAGCTCAGTTGGTAGAGCACTTGCCCGCGAAAGGCAAAGGTCCCGAGTTCGAGTCTCGGTCGGGCACACAGTTTTAATCTGCTAGGAAGTTTCATGTCTGGTACCTAACTGTCAATGGTAACCAAATCAACCAATCTCGCCTTCATCGTATCCACCTCGCCCAATCGCCTCTATGTTCCACGTGTGGAGTGCCAGACAATGACGAACATCGGTTTGTTTGCGGACCGGCGGCGGAGGTATGGCAATTGATTTGTCGTATTGTGGCTTTTCTAACGCGGGAAATTCCAATTCGGATTACTCCCCTTTCAGTATTATTTACGGAACGTGACTATTTTCCTCGGAAAAAGACCAGTGCTGCGAATTGGATTCGCGGACATGCCATTCACTACCTATTTGGACAAACTGTAGACTCTGTACTCGATTTTGGGACGTACCTTAATGAGCGTCATTATGTAGTTGTCCGTCACCCAAAATACAGACAATTTTTCTCGAACTTCCTTGGGAGTGCTTTCCACGACCCGCCTCGCAGCTGGAATGTGTTAAGCCAAGAGAGAGAAAGGTTTCCTGTTTCAACGACTGAACGTTTCTGAACATTTGAACGGAACACATCAATTACGAGAAGACGTGACTCAACATATTACCAGCGGGGCGCAGAAGGCCTCTGATAAATTACACAACAAAAAATAAATAAAAAATACAAATAAAAATAAAATTCAGAAAACGGAAGATTTTGTTTTGTTTGTAATGATAGCCCTAACCTTGAATTCCCATATTTCTCCCGGTATATAGGCAGCTCTCTGGGGTAGGTTTAGTCAGGAGCCAACGCCTGTAGTGGACCAGATGAAAAGTGGCGGTGGCACTTAGTTTCTTTTTTTAGTTCTATTTTCCTAAGGGGCTTTAAAATAAGAGAGAAAAAGAAAAAAAGAAAAAAACAAAAAAGGAGGGTTAGCTAAAAAAAAGATAGAATGTCAATCCTAAGGACCCGGGTTCGATTCCCGGCTGGGTCAGAAATTTTCTCCGCTCAGGAACTGGGTGTCGCCGAAGTGGCATCAAATTGAAAAACTTGCACCAGCCGAACGGTCTACCCAACGGGAGGCCCTAGTCACACGACATTTACATTTACATTTCATTTCTCTGAACGCGAAAATATTTTATAGACACCAAACTACGTTTGAAGCAAATATCATAATAAAATAGGAGGAATCAGATTTCGTACGAAAAGATTTAAGTGTTCATTTTTCCCAGGAGCTGTAGGGGAGTTGAATGCTAGAGAAATAGTCTGAAGATGTTTGAATGAGCCTTCTGCCATGCACTTACGTGTGAGTAAGAGTCCTGTATATGTACGCGTAGACACGACAGTTCTTACACAAATGCAAACACCCGTCCCGTCAGTCGTCGCACCGTTTCGCAAACAGCTGCGCCAGCGCAGAGCCCCATTCTCTAAGAGTGCAGGTAAGATATAAATTGCCTGTCATTGGGGGACTTTGACCCGTATTGTTTGCCTGAGGATGGGATCGCGCACCTGAAATTCCCAGTGATTTGTGTCGACAAGGAATTTCTCTCGCTAGCAGCAGACACTGCTCAGCTGCAGTTATCCTGGCGCCAGTGACAGCTTATAATACCACCGGATGGCCGCTGCGTGCTATTGCTGGCGCCAGTAAATCACAAGAAGGCACAGAGGCATCCTCGATGCTCGTCGTTTGTATCCCGTGTGTCTGAAATACGCTCTCTTCACTACATCTACATCTACATCTATACTCCGCGAGCCACCTTACGGTGTGTGGCGGAGGGTACTTATTGTACCACTATCTGATCCCCCCTTCCCTGTTCCATTCACGAATTGTGCGTGGAAAGAACGACTGCTTGTAAGTCTCCGTATTTGCTCTAATTTCTCGGATCTTTTCGTTGTGATCATTACGCGAGATATATGTGGGCGGTAGTAATATGTTGCCCATCTCTTCCCGGAATGTGCTCTCTCGTAATTTCGATAATAAACCTCTCCGTATTGCGTAACGCCTTTCTTGAAGTGTCCGCCACTGGAGCTTGTTCAGCATCTCCGTAACGCTCTCGCGCTTACTAAATGTCCCCATGACGAATCGCGCTGCTTTTCGCTGGATCATGTCTATCTCTTCTATTAATCCAACCTGGTAAGGGTCCCATACTGATGAGCAATACTCAAGAATCGGACGAACAAGCGTTTTGTAAGCTACTTCTTTCGTCGATGAGTCACATTTTCTTAGAATTCTTCCTATGAATCTCAACCTGGCGCCTGCTTTTCCCACTATTTGTTTTATGTGATCATTCCACTTCAGATCGCTCCGGATAGTAACTCCTAAGTATTTTACGGTCGTTACCGCTTCCAATGATTTACCACCTATGGCATAATCGTACTGGAATGGATTTCTGCCCCTATGTATGCGCATTATATTACATTTATCTACGTTTAGGGAAAGCTGCCAGCTGTCGCACCATGCATTAATCCTCTGCAGGTCCTCCTGGAGTACGTACGAGTCTTCTGATGTTGCTACTTTCTTGTAGACAACCGTGTCATCTGCAAATAGCCTCACGGAGCTACCGATGTTGTCAACTAAGTCATTTATGTATATTGTAAACAATAAAGGTCCTATCACGCTTCCCTGCGGTACTCCCGAAATTACCTCTACATCTGCAGATTTTGAACCGTTAAGAATGACATGTTGTGTTCTTTCTTCTAGGAAATCCTGAATCCAATCACAAACCTGGTCCGATATTCCGTAAGCTCGTATTTTTTTCACTAAAAGTAAGTGCAGAACCGTATCAAATGCCTTCCTGAAGTCCAGGAATACGGCATCAATCTGCTCGCCAGTGTCTACGGCACTGTGAATTTCTTGGGCAAATAGGGCGAGCTGAGTTTCACATGATCTCTGTTTGCGGAATCCATGTTGGTTATGATGAAGGAGATTTGTATTATCTAAGAACGTCATAATACGAGAACACAAAACATGTTCCATTATTCTACAACAGATTGACGTAAGCGAAATAGGCCTATAATTATTCGCATCTGATTTATGACCCTTCTTGAAAATGGGAACGACCTGCGCTTTCTTCCAGTCGCTAGGTACTTTACGTTCTTCCAGCGATCTACGATAAATTGCTGATAGAAAGGGGGCAAGTTCTTTAGCATAATCACTGTAGAATCTTAAGGGTATCTCGTCTGGTCCGGATGCTTTTCCGCTACTAAGTGATAGCAGTTGTTTTTCAATTCCGATATCGTTTATTTCAATATTTTCCATTTTGGCGTCCGTGCGACGGCTGAAGTCAGGGACCGTGTTACGATTTTCCGCAGTGAAACAGTTTCGGAACACTGAATTCAGTATTTCTGCCTTTCTTCGGTCGTCCTCTGTTTCGGTTCCATCGTGGTCAACGAGTGACTGAATAGGGGATTTAGATCCGCTTACCGATTTTACATATGACCAAAACTTTTTAGGGTTCTTGTTTAGATTGTTTGCCAATGTTTTATGTTCGAATTCGTTGAATGCTTCTCTCATTGCTCTCTTTACGCTCTTTTTCGCTTCGTTCAGCTTTTCCTTATCAGCTATGATTCGACTACTCTTAAACCTATGATGAAGCTTTCTTTGTTTCCGTAGTACCTTTCGTACATGATTGTTATACCACGGTGGATCTTTCCCCTCGCTTTGGACCTTAGTCGGTACGAACTTATCTAAGGCGTACTGGACGATGTTTCTGAATTTTTTCCATTTTTGTTCCACATCCTCTTCCTCAGAAATGAACGTTTGATGGTGGTCACTCAGATATTCTGCGATTTGTGCCCTATCACTCTTGTTAAGCAAATATATTTTCCTTCCTTTCTTGGCATTTCTTATTACACTTGTAGTCATTGATGCAACCACTGACTTATGATCACTGATACCCTCTTCTACATTCACGGAGTCGAAAAGTTCCGGTCTATTTGTTGCTATGAGGTCTAAAACGTTAGCTTCACGAGTTGGTTCTCTAACTATCTGCTCGAAGTAATTCTCGGACAAGGCAGTCTGGATAATGTCACAAGAGTCTCTGTCCCTGGCTCCAGTTCTGATTGTGTGACTATCCCATTCTATACCTGGTAGATTGAAGTCTCCCCCTATTACAATAGTATGATCACGAAACTTCTTCACGACGTTCTGCAGGTTCTCTCTGAGGCGCTCAACTACTACGGTTGCTGATGCACTTCACTAAGCGAAGTGCAACTGTGCACAGTTGCAAACGAAATATTCTCCGTGATAACTACGAGGGATTCCCTGAAAGTAACGCACCGCGCTTTTCTTTTCTCAGCCGAAGACACTGCTACGAATGCGAAACGTTACGTATGTTTTAAGTCTCCTGATTGAGGGCGCAAAGTTTCCGTCACTTCCGATAGATTAGCTGCAGGACTGTTTCAAAGAGACGTCTATACGTGATGTACGTTGCAAGCAATGTGCCGTTCTCACTGCAGAGAATGAAACTATGGGGAATATTCACAAATGCTTGTGCAAAGTCTATGGAGCATCTGCTGTCGACAGAAGTAGAGTCAGTCGCTGGGAACGGAGGGTGAGGCCATAATAAGGCGGTTCGGCGGAGCTCCACGATTTGCAGCGGTCGGGGAGACCATCCACGGCTGACACACCTGACCTAACCCCCTCGGACTTCCAGCTGTTTGGGCACTTGAAGCATGTCATTCGTGGAAGACGTTTTCAGGACGATGAGGAGGTAATTCACACAGTGAAGTATTGGCTCCTCCGCCAGGACAAGGATTGGTACCGACAAAGCATACACGCCATAGTTTCGCGCTGGAAGAAGGCTATAGAACGGGATGGAGATTACGTAGAAAAGTAAATTAAGGATAATGCTGATACATGGTGAAACAACGCTCTGGTGGGCGGTTTGTGGGTTTCAATCACCTCAGGGTATGACCATGCGGTGCATTTGACCTGCGGTTGTCAAAAAATGTTCAAACGTGTGTGAAATCTTATGGGACTTAACTGCTAAGGTCATCAGTCCCTAAGCTTACACACTACTTAACCTAAATTATTCTAACGAGGACTCGAACCTCCGCCTGCGGTTGTCGCACGGTGGCGCTGGCAGCAGTCCACATACGCAGAGGTGTGTTGGTGCGTGTCAGAGTACGGTGCAGCGAGTAAGTGTGCAGACGTTTTCAGACGTGCTAATGGTGACTGTGAGTTGAAAATGGCTCAAAGAACACATATTGATGACGTTATGAGGGGTAGAATACTAGGGCGAGTAGAGGCTGGTCTAACACAGCAGGTCGTAGCACGGGTCCTCCGTGTGCCACAAAGTGTGATCTCAAGATTATGGAAACGATTCCAGCAGACAGGAAACGTGTACAGGCGCTACAGTACGGGACGTCCACAGTGTACAAGAAGACCGGTACCTCACCATCAGTGCCCGCAGACGGCCACGGATTACTGCAGGTGGCCTTGCTTGGGACCTTACCGCAGCCACTGGAACAGTTGTCTTCAGGCATACAGTCTACAGACGAGTGAACAGACAAGGTTTATTCGCCCGGAGACATGCAAGGTATATTCTACTGACTGCTGGTCACAGGAGAGCCTGTAAAACTTGATGTCAAGATCACAGTACGTGGTCATTGGAACAGTGGTCCCAGGTTATGTTCAAGGACGAGTCCAGGCATAGTCTGAACAGTGATTCTCGCCGGGGTTTCATCTGGCGTGAACCAGGAACCAGATACCAACCCCTTAATGTCTTTGAAATATGGAGGTCGTGGATTGATGGTGTGGGGTGGGATTATGATAGGTGCACGTGCACCACTGCATGTCTTTGACAGACGAACTGTAACAGATCAGGTGTAACGGGACGTCATTTTGCACCAGTATGTCCGCCTTTTCTGGTGTGCAGTGGGCCCCACCTTCCTTCTTTCCTCCTGATGGACGATAACGCACGTCCGCACCGAGCTGCCATCGTGGAGACGAATGGAGTGGCCTGCCTGTTCACCAGATCAAAATCCCATCGAGCACGTCTGGGATTCTCTCAGTCCTCGTATCGTTGCACGTCTTCAAACCCAAAGGACACTTCAGGAGCTCCGACAGGCACTGGTGCAAGAATGGGAGGCTATACCCCAGCAGCTGCTCTACCACCTGATCCAGACTATGCCAACCCGTTGTGCGGCCTGTGTACGTGTGCATGATGATCATATCCCATATTGATGTCGGGGTACATGCGCAGGAAACAGAGGCGTTTCGTAGCACATGTGTTTCGGGACGGTTTTCTCAACTTATCACCAATACCGTGGACTTAGAAATCTGTGTAGTGTGTATTCCCTATGAGTTTATGCTATTAGCGCCAGTTTGTGTAGTGTCACGTTGTGTGGCACTGCATTCTGCAATTATCCTTAATTTATGAGCGTGAGTGTAAACAAAACACCGTTTTTTCGTGTGTGTAATTCTCATTATGTTCGATAAAGAAGTGTTGAGGAAAAAATCTGGTGCATTACTTTCGGGGCAACCCTCGTACATCAGCACTTGCATTTAAATGATTACTCTGTATTCACAATAAAGTCGTTGGCAGAGGATTCCTACAACCCTTTCTTATTACACTCCTGGAAATTGAAATAAGAACACCGTGAATTCATTATCCCAGGAAGGTGAAACTTTATTGACACATTCCTGGGGTCAGATACATCACATGATCACACTGACAGAACCACAGGCAAGTAGACACAGGCAACAGAGCATGCACAATGTCGGCACTAGTACAGTGTATATCCACCTTTCGCAGCAATGCAGGCTGCTATTCTCCCATGGAGACGATCGTAGAGATGCTGGATGTAGTCCTGTGGAACGGCTTGCCATGCCATTTCCACCTGGCGCCTCAGTTGGACCAGCGTTCGTGCTGGACGTGCAGACCGAGTGAGACGACGCTTCATCCAGTCCCAAACATGCTCAATGGGGGACAGATCCGGAGATCTTGCTGGCCAGGGTAGTTGACTTACACCTTCTAGAGCACGTTGGGTGGCACGGGATACATGCGGACGTGCATTGTCCTGTTGGAACAGCAAGTTCCCTTGCCGGTCTAGGAATGGTAGAACGATGGGTTCGATGACGGTTTGGATGTACCGTGCACTATTCAGTGTCCCCTCGACGATCACCAGTGGTGTACGGCCAGTGTAGGAGATCGCTCCCCACACCCTGATGCCGAGTGTTGGCCCTGTGTGCCTTGGTCGTATGCAGTCCTGATTGTGGCGCTCACCTACACGGTGTCAAACACGCATACGACCATCATTGGCACCAAGGCAGAAGCGACTCTCATCGCTGAAGACGACACGTCTCCATTCGTCCCTCCATTCACGCCTGTCGCGACACCACTGGAGGCGGGCTGCACGATGTTGGGGCGTGAGCGGAAGACGGCCTAACGGTGTGCGGGACCGTAGCCCAGCTTCATGGAGACGGTTGCGAATGGTCCTCGCCGATACCCCAGGAGCAACAGTGTCCCTAATTTGCTGGGAAGTGGCGGTGCGGTCCCCTACGGCACTGCGTAGGATCCTACGGTCTTGGCGTGCATCCGTGCGTCGCTGCGGTCCGGTCCCAGGTCGACGGGCACGTGCACCTTCCGCCGACCACTGGCGACAACATCGATGTACTGTGGAGACCTCACGCCCCACGTGTTGAGCAATTCGGCGGTACGTCCACCCGGCCTCCCGCATGCCCACTATACGCCCTCGCTCAAAGTCCGTCAACTGCACATACGGTTCACGTCCACACTGTCGCGGCATGCTACCAGTGTTAAAGACTGCGATGGAGCTCCGTATGCCACGGCAAACTGGCTGACACTGACGGCGGCGGTGCACAAATGCTGCGCAGCTAGCGCCATTCGACGGCCAACACCGCGGTTCCTGGTGTGTCCGCTGTGCCGTGCGTGTGATCATTGCTTGTACAGCCCTCTCGCAGTGTCCGGAGCAAGTATGGTGGGTCTGACACACCGGTGTCAATGTGTTCTTTTTTCCATTTCCAGGAGTGTATTTATCGACTATTGCAGGCTCGAATAGCACATGCGAAAATGACGCCTAAGGGTACGTTTATGCTGCTTCCTCGCAACTAGCATCTCGCTGGGACTCCTGGCACATGGCTATTCTCTTGCAGTCTGCTGCGGTCTGCTGCGGAGCTCCACATTCAGTAATGTACGATAATCGGTGTGCTCCGAAACAACTGTGCGTGCACCACCACTGTGCTCTTCCGACAGAGACGTCATAGACCGCCACCTGTTCTGCTTTACAGGTTACAAGAGACTCCGAACCCCATGTTCTGTGAAGAGTCTTGGACGTCCAATCATTTAGCACCTAGTGTTTGTTTCGCTGTTGGTCTACCTCTATCTGTAGTTGGTCAGAACAGAAGCACGTGATGATTCGACCAGCTTCGCCGTTTTCGAGACAATCGTTCAGAGGCTTTTCGTAATAATTGTCCTTTGACATAGTCGCTTATCTCAGTGGATTTCCCCATTTGCAGCCAGTACCTTCGCTGGGGTGATCCCCCATCCGTCTCTGCTGCGCTTACATACTTTTCATAATGCGTCATGTGCCCGCAACGCTGTGAGGCGGCATCCAACCTCGCGGTGGGCGGTTGTCATAATGTTTTACCTAATCAGCTTATTGTACTATAGTGAAGAGCCAAAGAAACATGTAACCGCGTAATATCGTGTACGGTCCCCCGGAGCACGCAGAAATACCGCAACACCACGTGGCATGAAGTCGACTAATTTTTTTAAAGTTAGTACCGCCATTAGACTGTTTTTTATTTGCAGTGTTACATTTACACGATCATGATTTCAGCTTTAAAATGCCTTTATCACGTGTTTTAATGTTATACAGTGCCTAAGACGGCATACTGTCGTATTTAAAATACACTATTAGATACATTGTCTAATGGCGGTACTGACTTTAAAGAAATATATTATGACTGTGCCCCACATTATGAAAAAATTATTAAACTCGACTAATATCTGAAGTAGTGCTGGAGGGAACTGACGTTATGAATCCTGCAAGGCTGTCCAAAAATCGGTAAGAGTACGGAGGCGTGGAAATGTCTCCTGGACAGTACGTTGCAAGGCAACCCAGATATGCTCAATAATGTTCATGTCTGGGGAATCTGGTGGCCAGCTGAAGTGTTTAAATTCAGAAAAATGTTCTTGGAGCCACTCTTTAGCAATTCTGACATGTGGTGTGTCGCATTGTCTTGCTGGAAATGCCAGTCGGAATGCACAATGGATGCAGGTGACCAGACAGGATGCTTACGTACGTGTCACCTGTCAGAATCGTATCTAGACGCATCAGGGGTCGCGTATCATTCCAGCTGCACACCCCCACACAATTACAGAGCTTCCATCAGTTTCAACAGCCCCTGCTGACATGCAGGCTGCATGGATTCATGAGGTTGTCTCCATACCCGTACACGTCCAAACGCTCGATACAATTTGAAACGATACTCGTCCGACGAAGTGACATGTTTCCTGTCACCAACAGTCCAATGTCGGTGTTGACTGGCTCAGGCGAGGCATAAGGCTTTGTGTCGTGCAGTCACCAAGGCTACTCGAGTGAGCCTTCGGCTCCGAAGGTCCATATCAAAGATGTTTCGTTGAATGGTTCACGAGCTGATACTTGTTGATGGCCCGGCACTGAAATCTGCAGCAATCTGCGCAAGGGTTGCACTTCGGATGTCGTTGGTCCCGTTCTTGCAGGATCGTTTTTCGGCTGCAGCGTTGTAGATCTGATGTTTTACCACATTCCTAATATTCAAGGTACACTCGTGAAATGGTCGTACGCGAAAATGCCCACTTCATCGCTACCTCGGAGAAGCTGTGTCCTATCGCTCCTGCGCGGACTATAACATCACGTTCGAACTCATTTAAATCTGCATAATCTGCCATTGCAGCAGCGGTGACCGATCTAACAACTGCGGCAGACACTTGTCTTATGTAGGTGTCTGGTGAACGTAGGGCCGTATTCTGCCTGTTTACATGTCTCTGTAATTGAACACGCATGCCTATACCATTTTCTTTGGCGCTTCAGTGTGGTTCAAGGCACGACATGGGAAACAGTTACTCGAAAAGCCTGTAAACAGCCATTCCCGTCGTGGCCAAGAAATAAATTTGTTTGCCAGTGTACTTGATGTGCTGCGATGTGCGCATTGAACTGTGCTAGGTTTTCTGTCCAGTCTTCCCTCGTCTCCTCAGTCGGGAAATGACGGCAACTTACGTAGGCGGTCTTGAGGCGCTGGCATTGGGTCATTCATCTTCTTTGAAGCCATCTCAGCCGTCATCAAGTGATTCATCACTTCAAGCAGTTGAGCCGTTTGTTGACTCTGAAACCCAATAAACTGAGTTACATCAACGGCAGGCTGCGTAGCAGGTACTTGCGGCGTGGTAGCCGTAATCAGTTTAGCAGTTCAGAAATACATACAGTTATGAGCTGAAATAGCACAGAGAGAATGAAAGGGGGAGGGATGGGTGCAAATGCAGCAACTTCGGAACCTAGAACATACAGAGCATAAGGAAGGCAAAGATCGGCGACATAAAAGATAAGCAAACAAAAAAATTCTAAACGCAAAAAATCACAGAACAGAAAGAAGTTAACTTGAAGATGGTAACACGCAGGTGTTATGTATCGTCACCATGTACACTACTGTCCATTAAAATTGCTACACCACGAAGATGACGTGCTACAGACGCGAAATTTTACCGACAGGAAGAAGATGCTGTGATATGCAAATGATTAGCTTTTCAGAGCATTCACACAAGGTTGGCGCCGTTGGTGACACCTACAACGTGCTGACATGAGGATAGTTTCCAACCGATTTCTCGTACACAAACAGCAGTTGACCGGCGTTGCCTGGTGAAACGTTGTTGTGATGCCTCGTGTAAGGAGGAGAAATGCGTACCATCACATTTCCGACTTTGATAAAGGTCGGATTGTAGCCTATCGCGATTTCAGTTTATCGTATCGCGACATTGCTCCTCGCGTTGGTCAGGATCCAATGACTGTTAGCAGAATATGGAATCGCTTGGTTCAAGAGGGTAATACGGTATGCCGTGCTGGATCCCAACGGCCTCGTATCACTTGCTGTTGAGATGACAGGCATCTTATCCGCACGGCTATAACGGATCGTGCGTCCACGTCACGATTCCTGAGTCAACAGATGGGGATGTCTGCAAGACAACAACCATCTGCACGAACAGTTCGACGACGTTTGCAGCAGCATGGACTATCAGCTCGGAGACGATGGCTGCGGTTGCCCTTGACGCTGCATCACAGAAAGGAACGCCTGCGATGGTGTACTCAACGACAAACCGGGGTGCACGAATGGCAAAACGTCATTTTTTCGGATGAATCCAGGTTCTGTTTACAGCGTCATGATGGTCGCATCCGTGTTTGACGACATCGCGGTGAACGCACATTCTAAGCGTGTATTCGTCATCGCCATACTGGCGTATCACGCGGCGTGATGGTATGGGGTGCCATTGGTTACACGTCTCGGTCACCTCTTGTTCGCATTGACGCACTTTGAACAGTGGGCATTACATTTCAGATGTGTTACGACCCGTGGCTCTACACTTCATTCGGTCTCTGCGAATCCCTACATTTCAGCAGGATAATGCACGACCGCATGTTGCAGGTCCTGTACGGGACTTTCTGGATACAGAAAATGTTCGACTGCTGCCCTGGCCAGCACATTCTCCAGATCTCTCACCAACTGAAAACGTCTGGTCAATGGTGGCCGAGCAACTGGCTCATCACAATACGCCAGTCACTACTCTTGATGAACTGTGGTATCGTGTTGAAGTTGCAAGTGCAGCTGTACCTTTACACGCCATCCGAACTCTGTTTGACTCAATGCCGAGGCGTATCAAGGCCGTTATTACGGCCAGGGGTGGTTGTTCTGGGTACTGATTTCTCAGGATCTATGCACCCAAATTGCGTGAAAATGTAATCACATGTCAGTTCTAGTATAATATATTTGTCCAATGAATACCCGTTTATCATCTGCATTTCTTCTTGGTGTAGCAATTTTAATGGCCAGTAGTGTATGCTGTGTACGACGGTTAGAAGAGGTCGGCTTGAGAGAGCTGCGGCAACCGTCGTCGTAGGAAAGGTGGACAGGAGCAGGAACGATTAGTAAACAAGTTTAAGCGGTAAACAGAAGATTTATTTTTT
This sequence comes from Schistocerca serialis cubense, assembly GCF_023864345.2. Lineage (NCBI taxonomy): Eukaryota > Metazoa > Arthropoda > Insecta > Orthoptera > Acrididae > Schistocerca > Schistocerca serialis. The sequence continues at coordinate 213,479,079 of NC_064647.1, read as the reverse complement.
GTATTTGTATTTCTCCAAGCATATGAAGACTAATTACAAATAATGCAGTAAGAAATAAAGTCCAGCTCTCAGTGCCAAACACGATTAGGAGTAAACACTAATGATGGCGTCAGAGCCTCGACTAGGATGCTCCTGTGGGTTGGTATCGACACGTGATACCACATAGACTTTTGTACAAAAATCATCAACAATTTTCCGGCAAACAGGCCGTTTATTGTTTCAGTTAATAGCAAACGATCAGCAGGAAAAACAGCACAAGAGTGTGTGCTGTCACTAACACTGTCTAACATCTACATCAGGCAGCTATTGGGCAGTGAGGTGAATGATATCAGAAGCCCATTAGATATCCTTAACATTTATAATGTTGGCGAATACTAGTACTTACACTGTCTTTGCTAAGCTTCACATTTTCTGCTCTAATTCCCAGAGACAGCCCCCAGTTCGCGCGCAAGCATCCATCGCACTTGCCTCATTGCTAAATGGAACCCAAAATGTAGCAGCGTATTACCGTAACGTTTTGCTGCACATTAGGGAAAATGGCAACAGAGACTTATGAAATGTTATTGCAAGTGCAGGGTGTTGAAGAAGTGTGTTAGTGGTTGAAACGATTAGGGACAGGAAAGACGCCGTCGGGGACGAGCCTCGTTTGGGTAAACATGCGCAATCCTGGATATCATCAAACGAGAGCGACGGACGCTTGCGCATGGTCGGCGGCTGTCTTTGAGAATGACAGCAGAAGAGTTGAATCCTAAAAAGGAACGTGTACACCCAGTTTTTCGCGAACATTTGTATGTTGTTGTTGTTGTTGTTGTTGTGGTCTTCAGTCCTGAGACTGGTTTGATGCAGCTCCCAATACAGTAAAGCTGTATGCCCTCGGGAAAATTTATGGCTCTAGTTTCCCCTTGCTTTCAGCCGTACGCAGTACGAAAATTGCAAGGCCGTTTTGGTTAGTGTTACAGGGCCAGATCAGTCAATCGCCTAGACTGTTGCCCCTGCAACTACTGAAAAGGCTGCTGCCCCTTTTCAGGAACCACACGTCAGATACCCCTCCGTTGTGGTTGCACCTACGGTACGGCTATCTGTATCGTTGAGGCACGCAAGCCTCCCTACCAACGGCAAGGTCAATGGTTCATGGGGGGGGGGGGGGGGGAACATTTGTATACTTTACAGATATCCAACAGCACGTCATCACGTTGCTTCCAGCGATTACAGATGCGGCGTTTGTTGACAGTTTCCAAGAAAATGGCTCTGAGCATTATCTGAGCTCATCAATCCCCTAGAACTTATAACTACTTAAACCTAACGAACTTTAGGACATCACACACATCCATGCCCGAGGCAGGATTCGAACCTGCGACCGTCAGAGATCGCGCGGTTCCAGACTGAAGCGCCTAGAACCGCTCGGCCACAACGGCTGGCGACAGTTTCCAAGAGCTTTAGAACACATGTCAGAAGTAAATTGCAGCTAATGATGATCAGTTTGAAGTCCAGTAAAAGTACGAGAGTTATTAGGAAAGTAAGGAACGTCCGGTCTTGAAATGGAAACCACAGTGAAAATCCAATGAAGTTTTGCACAGGTGTGTTGGTCAGTGTTTCCAGTATGCCCGTCGATCGCGTTAAGTCATTCTTTTTAGTTCTGAGCACACAGCGAGCACATAAAGATGCTTAGAACAATAGTGTCTCCCGCCAAGCACGAGGGCCTGATGAGAAATTTCGCCTGAAGCTATGCAGCCAACATCACGTGACTGTCGTGCGGTGTTGTCTCAGCCGCATTCTGCAGGGGCAATGAAGATGCTCCTGCATCGTTTTCAATTGAAAATGTTTGATTATCCACAATACAGCCCGTAATGTCTCCCTCTGAGTTTCATCTCTGCTCACATGAACCGCTGCTTATGAAGACAACATTCTGGCACAGTCAACGAGCTGTAGGCCAGTGTAGAGCATTGACGGAAAGCACTGGCGGCTGCCTTCTATAACGAGGGTATTGGAGAGCTGGTACAACTCTTCGACAATCGTATCAGCGACTATGAAGATAAGTAGCTAGAGGTTGTAGCTAACTGTTGCAAATAAAACAGTTTTGATTTTCACTGTGGTTTCCATTTTGCGACCTATCCTTCCTTACTTTCCGAATATGCCTCGTATTTTGGTTTTTAATTCTGATTTCCTTTATTTTCTGAGACAGTCACCGACCTTTTCAAAAGCATCTTATAAACTACCGACTGCAAATATCACTTCACTCGCATGTCTTACGTATGCAGTACACCATCTATCCAAAGTAAACAGAATGCTCTTTCAAGAAGCTGACAAAATTTTATATAAGCTTCCTGTTAGAAATATTAATCTTCCTGTGTTTCTTCCCAGTCTCTTTTTAGTTTCCTTCAGTTGTTGCACACATTCTCTGACAGGCTTTGCTCAAGGAAGTGAAATGCCAGTGCTGTAAATATCCCTCTACCGTTGGCATATCGTAACAAATATAACTGCAAGTGTCTCCTCGTGTACCTGTTACTTTCGGAAATAGCGGATATGACCGGAATACCCTCCTTTAAAAATTGCCAACGCAGCTGCAAGTATGTCATCATAGTCGAGGGAGGAGGGGCAACCTGCGGTATTGAGGACTGCCTAGGGACCAGCCAAAGACTGTCATCAGCAGGGCTGCCAACCGCGACACGAGACCCCAGGGAGCCATGCAGGTCGCCGCGCCAAGATTAATGCCCCGCTGCCAGCCGCGGTGATCAATGGCGCAGTTGGCAGCACTGCGTGGCCCCCTTTTTATTCTCCGCTCGCATCCCTAACTCACTCACGCCTGTCGGCGAAAATGCTGTTGGTCCACCTACGATCGTGTCGGATTTGTGTTCGCCCACCAGATGCGCGAGTCTGCTCTGCAGTTGCTTTATTATTTATTCAGCTGAACGTATTTAAGAATGACACAGTGCCGTGAAACTGCACGTTGTCCTTCAATTATCCTTACATCTTTGTACTTCAATAAATTCGAAACGATATTGGATTCTAATAACTGATTTTCTACACCGAAAATGTCGGCCGGGGTGGCCGACCGGTTCTAGGCGCTACAGTCTAGAACCGAGCGACCGCTACGGTCGCAGGTTCGAATCCCGCCTCGGGCATGGATGTGTGTGATGTCCTTAGGTTAGTTAGGTTTAATTATTTCTAAGTTGTAGGGGACTGATGACCTCAGCAGTTAAGTCCCATAGGGTTCGGAGCCATCTACACCGAAAAGGTAACTAATAATGTTTTCTAGCTTAATTCATACCCATCAATGTGTGCATGCCTGATGACTGTCGATAACCTGTTTCTCACCATATGCGCTCCAGGCAAGATATTCAATTGCCTCAAGAATTCGTGTCATGAAGTACTGCAGGTCTGAAACCTCAGTTCAGCAGGCATGATCATTTTGTAAAAACCAATGGAATCTAGTGGCGTCACGTAAGGCGATCCTAGCATCGTGGCATTCACTGGATACGACAATAGTGTCTAGTCCGTATTTTCGTCCAGAAATCAACGATCATTTAGAGATAAGTGAGATGGTTCCTCATCCTGATGTAGTAGTACGTCAGATTGCTTGTGTTCCATCTGTGGCTCGGCAGACGCTTGTTGCTCAAGTAAACATCGGTGTTGACGATAGACTCACTGAAAAGAATGGAGCGATGTTGCAGTTGTGCATCTGTTCGTACTGCACATTAATCACGGGACTCACTCGATTTTGAATGCAACATGTCAACAATCTGATTCACATACGTGAACGCAATTGATAAGCATGAATGATTCGTACGCTCAATGACTGGCTGATTTCACATTCTGTTGAAAAACGTCGCGTGTGGTGGTTTCGGTGTGGCCTATGAAGGACTCCAAAACCATCGTTGAGGTTGTCTTGTTAGTAGCACTTTTTGGATAGCTAATCCGTGCCTTGTCAGCCACAGTCCCAGTTTCTCAGAATTTGGAAATTAAGCACCCGACAGTGTTGTGTGAAACTGCATGTATTTCTGGGTGCTAATTGGTTAAATCTGCCGCTATGACAAGGGACCTCTGTTCTCCAGACATCAAAATTAGCTCAGTTCTCTCCTCCTTGGTCAAAGCCATCTTCAGTTACCTGCAACAAAACAAGTGTTGTAACTTTGGAACCATTACTGCTACTTTGAATCTGTTTACAGGAATGAACTTGCCAGAAAATGGTTCTGTAATTTTATGTATCACATGAGCACCTTTTCATTTAAAAAATTGATTTAGATTCTAGATGACCTGTTTCAACATGGTGCCCTTGTCCGGTACATACCATAAAAGGTAGATTACCTCACCCATAGCTTACTGTAATATCAGATCATTTCTGCAGGGTTTTTGACGTAGTAGGGCATACTGTGACTCTTGACTTACCCTGTGTATGAAATTTTATTTACGGTTGCTGCTGTCAGCTGTGTTTAAAATTGTCTCCAGTTAGGCTTTAACATGCATTTTTTTGCCAGTCATAGTTGCACAATTATTTGAAATGAGGAATTATTGTTTAATTGAGAGATGTGAGGTATCACATTTTTAGAAATAGTGTCAAACTCAACATTTTTCAATCAACAGCATCTAGGTGGTATGAGGAGCCCATCTTCAGGGTAACACCTCCCAGAGCGATGATTAATTTCATTGACCTGGAGAGGAACTTCTTCTTCTTCTTCTTCTTCTTCTTCTTCTCCTTTTATTTTTTTAATTCGATATTTCTGACATCTCTGAACAACTATGTAAAATAAAGCATTTTACAGCCAGATAAATTGTGATTCATGCTGGTTCAGTTGTCCAAGTTGATTCATGCTGGTTCAGTTGTGCAGGTAAAAAAATATCTTTTGCAAAATGTCATCCCTTGTGTCAGTCTTGGCTAGCATATTTACTGTTATCCACTCGCATTGAGGTTTCAGAGTCAGCTATAGCGCCTGAAGTGCTTGCGCCCTATCGGCTTAAAGACGCAATCTCCTATCCAAGACTTTGTGCAGTGTTGTCCATGGCATTTCCAATTCACTGGCCGCCGTAAGCACTAATTTTGTCGGACTCCTTGAGATGCCCACCGTACCTTGTACACATTGGGGCCTCAAACAGATGGGAACACTGCCTGTTTCTACAAATGACATATGCCGAACCTCGAATAGTTGGTAAGACGATTCCACTGTACCGCGCTCCATGATTTCCCTCCACTTGATTATCGGACTCCGTCTCTGTGAACCAGGCAAAAAACCCTGCGCATTCTACTATGGTGCCCAAATGTGTGGCAGCTGGATGATTTAAAAACTAATACTTGTGTGATCTTGTCACTTATCAATTGTTATTGTGTAAGTAGCCTGACTGTATGTTGGCAGCGCTATAGAATGTGTTAATACTGCTGACAGCGTTCTGGGCCTTGACAAGAGATTCTGTGGTTGGACGGAGTAGCACTCAGCGAGTGGATAGAGAAGTGGATGAACATGTTTGTCTTAGTGGAGAATCTGTGTTGGTAGGTCACGCAATGTAAAGTGAGGTGAAATGATGAGAAAAGATGCAAGGAAAGGTGTGATAAAGGATGTATGATTGATAATGTTTGGGTAGTGGAATTATTGACAACTATGAACCACGGACCTTGCCGTTGGTGGGGAGGCTTGTGTGCCTCAGCGATACAGATGGCCGTACCGTAGGTTCAACCTCAACGGAGGGGTATCTGTTGAGAGGCCAGACAAACATGTGGTTCCTGAAGAGGGGCAGCAGCCTTTTCAGTAGTTGCAGGGGCAACAGTCTGGATGATTGACTGATCTGGCCTTGTAACATTAACCAAAACGGCCTTGCTGTGCTGGTACTGCGAACGGCTGAAAGCAAGGGGAAATTACAGCCGTAATTTTTCCAGAGGACATGCAGCTTTACTGTATGATTAAATGATGATGGCATCCTCTTGGGTAAAATATTCCGGAGGTAAAATAGTCCCCCATTCGGATCTCCGGGCGGGGACTACTCAAGGAGTATAAAACTGGCGTTCTACGGATCGGAGCGTGGAATGTCAGATCCCTTAATCGGGCAGGTAGGTTAGAAAATTTAAAAAGGGAAATGGATAGGTTAAAGTTAGATACAGTGGGCATTAGTGAAGTTCGGTGGCAGGAGGAACAAGACTTTTGGTCTGGTGATTACAGGCTTATAAATACAAAATCAAATAGGGGTAATGCAGGAGTAGGTTTAATAATGAATAAAAAAATAAGAGTGCGGGGTAGCTACTACAAACAGCATAGTGAACGCATTATTGTGGCCAAGATAGACACAAAGCCCATGCCTACTACAGTAGTACAAGTTTACATGCCAACTAGCTCTGCAGATGATGAAGAAATTAATGAAATGTATGACGAGATAAAAAAAAATTATTCAGGTAGTGAAGGGAGACGAAAATTTAATAGTCATGGGTGACTGGAATTCGTCAGTAGGAAAAGGGAGAGAAGGAAACATAGTAGGTGAATATGGATTCGGGGGAAGAAATGAAAGAGGAAGCCGCCTTGCAGAATTTTGCACAGAGCATAACTTAATCATAGCTAACACTTGGTTCAAGAATCATAAATGAAGGTTGTATACCTGGAAGAATCCTGGAGATACTAAAAGGTATGAGAACCAGGTTTTAAATTGTAAGACATTTCCAGGCGCAGATGTGGATTCTGACCACAGTCTATTGGTTATGAACTGCAGATTGAAACTGAAGAAACTGCAAAAAGGTGGGAATTTAAGGAGATGGGACCTGGATAAACTGAAAGAACCAGAGGTTGTACAGAGTTTCAGGGGGAGCATAAGGGAACAATTGACAGGAACGGGGGAAAGAAATACAGTAGAAGAAGAATGGGTAGCTCTGAGGGATGAAATAGTGAAGGCAGCAGACGATCAAGTAGGTAAATAGACGAGGGCTAATAGAAATCCTTGGGTAACAGAAGAAATATTGAATTTAATTGATGAAAGGAGAAAATATAAAAATGCAGTGAATAAAGCAGGCAAAAAGGAATACAAACGTCTCAAAAATGAGATCGACAGGAAGTGCAAAATGGCTAAGCAGGGATAGCTAGAGGACAAATGTAAGGATGTAGAGGCTGCCTACAGGAAAATTAAAGAGACCTTTGGAGAGAAGAGAACCACTTGTATGAATATTAAGAGCTCAGATGGCAACCCAGTTCTAAGCAAAGAAGGGAAAGCAGAAAGGTGGAAGGAGTATATAGAGGGTTTATACAAGGGCGATGTACTTGAGGACAATATTATGGAAATGGAAGAGGATGTAGATGAAGACGAAATGGGAGATAAGATACTGCGTGAAGAGTTTGACAGAGCACTGAAAGACCTGAGTCAAAACAAGGCCCCGGGAGTAGACAACATTCCATTAGAACTACTAACAGCCTTGGGAGAGCCAGTCATGACAAAACTCTACCATCTGGTGAGCAAGATGTATGAGACAGGCGAAATACCCTCAGACATCAAGAAGAATATAATAATTCCAATCCCAAAGAAAACAGGTGTTGACAGATGTGAAAATTACCGAACTATCAGTTTAATAAGTCACAGCTGCAAAATACACTCGAATTCTTTACAGACGAATGGAAAAACTGGTAGAAGCGGACCTCTGGGAAGATCAGTTTGAATTCCGTAGAAATGTTGGAACACGTGAGGCAATACTAACCTTACGACTTATCTTAGAAGAAAGATTAAGAAAAGGCAAACCTACGTTTCTAGCACCTGTAGACTTAGAGAAAGTTTTTGACAACGTTAACTGGAATACTCTCTTTCAAATTCTGAAGGTGGCAGGCTATTTACAATTTGTACAGAAACCAGATGGCAATTATAAGAGTCGAGGGGCATGAAAGGAAGCAGTGGTTGGGAAAGGAGTGAGACAGGGTTGTAGCCTCTCCCCGATGTTATTCAATCTGTATATTGAGCTAGCAGTAAAGGAAACAAAAGAAAAATTCGGAGTAGGTATTAAAATTCATGGAGAAGAAGTAAAAACTTTGAGGTTTGCCGATGACATTGTAATTCTGTCAGAGACAGCAAAGGGCTTGGAAGAGCAGTTGAACGGAATGGACAGTGTCTTGAAAGTAGGATATAAGATGAACATCAACAAAAGCAAAACGAGGATTATGGAATGTAGTCGAATTAAATCGGGTGTTGCTGAGGCAATTAGATTAGGAAATGAGACACTTAAAGTAGTAAAGGAGTTTTGCTATTTGGGGAGTAAAATAACTGATGATGGTCGAAGTAGAGAGGATATGAAATGTAGTCTGGCAATGGCAAGGAAATCGTTTCTGAAGAAGAGAAATTTGTTAACATCGCGTATAGATTTAAGTGTCAGGAAGTCGTTTCTGAAAGTATTTGTATGGAGTGTAGCCATGTATGGAAGTGAAACATGGGCGATAACTAGTTTGGACAACAATAGAAGCTTTCGAAATGTGGTGCTACAGAATAATGCTGAAGATAAGGTGGGTAGATTACGTAACTAATGAGGAGATATTGAATAGGATTGGGGAGAAGTTTGTGGCACAACTTGACTAGAAGAAGGGATCGGTTGGTAGGGCATGTTTTGAGGCATCAAGGGATCACAAATTTAGCATTGGAGGGCAGCGTGGGAGATGAAGCTTGCACAGGATAGAGTAGCATGGAGAGCTACATCAAACCAGTCTCAGGACTGAAGACCACAACAACAATAACATGTAATTTTTGGAACTGGATGTCACATGAATAAGGTAAATTTTCTAAATGCGCTATTCTCTGCCTCGTGATGACCGGGTTTTGTGTGATGTCCTTAGGTTGATTAGGTTTAAGTAGTTCTAAGATTTAGGGGACTGATGACCATAGCTGTTAAGTCCCATAGTGCTCAGAGCCATTTGAACCATTTAAATGCGCTATTTTCACTTCAACAAAATCTTTCTTTGGCTATCCATATGCCTTCTAGTAGTTTATAGTAGTTAGAACAGCTGGCTGTTGTTGCTACTTCCTGTGATTGCTGTTATGAAGATTTTCTGTAGGGTAAGTGACCTATGAAAAAGAATGAGGTTTCCACTATCGCGATTCGTCACTGAATTGAGTTTAGGCAATTAACAGAGTTGGAGGTAGTTTCAGATTTATTTAGTTTCATATTTTTTTGGTTTTATATTATTGTCAGGAATTCTTGCAATTCAGGGCTATTCTTTTGTGTTAAGTATTGGAAGTCATGTTGTCAATGTATAGCAGTCAGATTGTGTTGGGCTTATGAATAGGTTAAGTTGTCGTTAGTTTCAATTGGCTAGTATATTAGTAAAGTTATTAAAGTTGTAAAAATACTCTAAGGATTCCATGTACTGACGTTGGACGAAAATAAGGAAACACCGTGATAAATTCATGCTTGAACGTCAAGACAGACGTTACGGAAGCTTCCAGATTATACAGAAGATATATTTTACAAGGAACGGCACTTGCGCAATGTCCTCAATGCGAACCTATTGTCAGTCGTTCACAGTACAGTGTTTTGTGTAGTTGTCAGTCGATTACATGCACTTAACTGTATTACTTTGATCCTGCGTCAACAGACAATATTATTATTGAAATGATTCTGAAAGTGTTTTTATTTTATTTCCCTCCTATTGCACAATTTGGTCGTAGGTCATTTTCACGTCCGTAGCTACATGTACTAGCTCTGTGACTGTAATATATCTACTACTGTAAATACTTCCAGTTTAGCTGAAGGTATCGTTACAGAGAATTATGCAGTGTACCTTTCGCATAATTTCTCTGCTACAGCGCTTTCAGCTAAATTAGCAATATTCTCCATCGCATATTTTCTGTGTTCAAAGAGCTAGCAAATAAATCTAGACACGTGATAATGGCCTCTGACGATAATTGTGACGTAATACGAAAAAAAAATTGGACTTAATAATTCGAGGAAAGAAATCAAATGAAAGTAAACTAACTGGCTTTTAAGGCTAATAAGATGCATAATCTCTAAATACAAGAAAGACTATTTCTTACAGAAGAGCGGGAGACGCGGCTAAATCAGTGGAGTGATGAACTGAGAGAGCATGTTAATGAAAACAAGAAAATGCTATGTGGGACGACGTAAAATAGAAAAACAGATAAGAAACATTCCGAGTACCTAACAGACAGTAACGAAATTCTCACAACGGATGCTACTATTAAAAAAACTTGGAACTCTTACTTTGGAGAGCTGTTTAATGCTTTTTACATGCATAATACAGAAGAAAATAGTGCTGTGTCACATCGATTTGACTCAGTCGATGGGGAAAACATAGCTTCGAATGGTATTGAACATTCCTGGAAAATCTGTCAGTACATTAGCAACAAAATTCAGAAGTGAACGTTGAACCTCGTGGGCCGAACAACAAAGGAAACTCGATAATTTTTTAGAAATAACCCCCGAAAAAGAAAGAGAAACAATTTAGATCGAGGTTAATACTGTCAAGGATCTATTAGACATTATGAACGGCGTGAGACACTGTCTAATATTACGTGTAGTCGGTCGCGAAGAAGGTTCAGTCAGTTACTAAAAATTCCGTACGCAACTCAGTGGTAATATTAAAAAAACCTTATTGAAACGATTAACGTGAAAGAGACAACACGGTGGATTGATTTAATACCACGACTAGCACGATATTCTGAATAGCACCACGTGGAACGGGCCAACAGAGAAATTTGGTATCAATGTAAAAATTAAGATTGCGAACTATCGGAAACGTTGATTAATTTTATTCAAACTATATAGAGGAAACAACACTACACGAGCTGGACTGGTAGTACAATGAAGAAATCACAAAAACTCATCGTCTAATTCAAATAATTTAGAACTGTGATACGTCAATAGTAATGCAATAACTATGACTAATTTTAAGGCGCGAAAGCCTAGGAAATCGTTAACTTCGCCTGTCTTGACTCACATCCTAGTACCCTGACTACTAGAAGTCACTCATAGCGCTGCAGAAACTTACCAGGGTCTGCTGCAGAATAAAAATTCATTCTAGTTACCAGGGTCTGTCTGCGTTTCCCAGACCACGAGAGTGCCTGAGGTTTTTTGTAGCGTGAGTAACCCCTGCAGGTATGCCACGAAAAATTTTCCAGTGGTGGCTAGTGATCACGTGCTAAAGCGGTGCAGCGTGCTATAAATATCACACTTAAGTTCTGCCATTTATCTTTCAGTGCGAGCTCGTACGCAAATAAAACGGACGAAAACTTATTTTGTGACTCTCCGCGATTACTAGAAACCAATGTCGAGTGCTGAAATGATGGTCAACTGCGCTACCATCAAGTGAAAGAAGTGACCGCAACTGTCTGTTTTCGACGGCGCAAGCTGTGATACGACGTCATTCCTTCTGGCACGGAGAGAACGAAATATACGGGCCTTGCGACGAACTTGTGACGTCACACCCGTAGGCTTGTCGCCACACTTCGCGAACGCTCGGTTTCGTGCAGGGTCCGTGGGGAATTGATATTTAACTGAAAAAGTACTCGTGGAAGTTCCTCATTATGTCGTGCGCTATCGAGAACTTTTATGCATTTAAACACACAGAGAGGAATTATTAAACTCATCTGAAATAGTTACTCGCTCCCCACCACAGAAGGCTTCTGGCTCTCGTAAGATCTGCAGTGTCAATGCTCTGCGTACACGCCATGGCCTTTCTTTCTCGTGGGCCTCGTTGTGGTACCATGCGTGCGACCCTGCTACGTGCTATATTCGGTGAAAGTGTGTTTAAATCTAAGAAGGATAACGTTTTGGATGGGGCTTTCCGATTTGACTCAAACTACACTCCTGGAAATTGAAATAAGAACACCGTGAATTCATTGTCCCAGGAAGGGGAAACTTTATTGACACATTCCTGGGGTCAGATACGTCACATGATCACACTGACAGAACCACAGGCACATAGACACAGGCAACAGAGCATGCACAATGTCGGCACTAGTACAGTGTATATCCACCTTTCGCAGCAATGCAGGCTGCTATTCTCCCATGGAGACGATCGTAGAGATGCTGGATGTAGTCCTGTGGAGCGGCTTGCCATGCCATTTCCACCTGGCGCCTCAGTTGGACCAGCGTTCGTGCTGGACGTGCAGACCGCGTGAGACGACGCTTCATCCAGTCCCAAACATGCTCAATGGGGGACAGATCCGGAGATGGAGATCTTGCTGGCCAGGGTAGTTGACTTACTCCTTCTAGAGCACGTTGGGTGGCACGGGATACATGCGGACTTGCATTGTCCTGTTGGAACAGCAAGTTCCCTTGCCGGTCTAGGAATGGTAGAACGATGGGTTCGATGACGGTTTGGATGTACCGTGCACTATTCAGTGTCCCCTCGACGATCACCAGTGGTGTACGGCCAGTGTAGGAGATCGCTCCCCACACCATGATGCCGGGTGTTGGCCCTGTGTGCCTCGGTCGTATGCAGTCCTGATTGTGGCGCTCACCTGCATGGCGCCAAACACGCATACGACCATCATTGGCACCAAGGCAGAAGCGACTCTCATCGCTGAAGACGACACGTCTCCATTCGTCCCTCCATTCACGCCTGTCGCGACACCACTGGAGGCGGGCTGCACGATGTTGGGGCGTGAGCGGAAGACGGCCTAACGGTGTGCGGGACCGTAACCCAGCTTTATGGAGACGGTTGCGAATGGTCCTCGCCGATACCCCAGGAGCAACAGTGTCCCTAATTTGCTGGGAAGTGGCGGTGCGGTCCCATACGGCACTGCGTTGGATCCTACGGTCTTGGCGTGCATCCGTACGTCGCTGCGATCCAGTCCCAGGTCGACGGGCACGTGCACCTATCGCCGACCACTGTGGAGACCTCACGTCCCACGTGTTGAGCAATTCGGCGGTACGTCCACCCGGCCTCCCGCATGCCCACTATACGCCCTCGCTCAAAGTCCGTCAACTGCACATACGGTTCACGTCCACGCTGTCGCGGCATGCTACCAGTGTTAAAGACTGCGATGGAGCTCCGTATGCCACGGCAAACTGGCTGACACTGACGGCGGCGGTGCACAAATGCTGCGCAGCTAGCGCCATTCGACGGCCAACACCGCGGTTCCTGGTGTGTCTGCTGTGCCGTGCGTGTGATCATTGCTTGTACAGCCCTCTCGCAGTGTCCGGAGCAAGTATGGTGGGTCTGACACACCGGTGTCAATGTGTTCTTTTTTCCATTTCCAGGAGTGTATGTGAGTACAAACAGGTAACGGCCTGTTTCCAGTTCTAGAATATTTCACCTCAATGGGCCATAGAAAAGGTGAAACACTCTATGAAGATTTACTCGTAGAGTCTGAGGGAATTTCAAGCAGGAGTTGACGTAAACGTGCTACGGCTCGGTGGTTAAAGCACCGACTAGCGTCTCGTCGACTGCCGCTATGTTTCATAATTTTTCGACGACTACCGTTATTTTGCGTAATATTTTATTCCTCGCAACGTTCATCTATTAACTACAAAATTTAAACATATTCATACAGTTAAATTTATATGTTATGTCCACATCTTTGGTTCCACCGTTTTGCAACAGATGGCTGTAGCGGCAAGTGTGGTGCAGGTGGCAGGTCGCGTCATGCAATAACCTTAGGCATTCGTACACACAAGGCAATCAAAATATTAGTCCATTTGTGACTGCGTCATAAAGTTATCCTCGATGGAATATGTCAACTTAAGAGTCCAATTTTGGTCATTTGTGGGAAGTTTTAATTTTCTGCTTTAACATTAAGATATATGAGGCTGATGTTCATTAAATTTTGTATGAGACCTGTGTCGAGTCACCTATTAGTGGAAGAACGTGCACAGACGAAGAAATCCTCGGCTGAGGCTCATAAAATTCTGGGTGTGACCTACTGTGAGGCGTCTGTTAGTGAAAGAACACGCAGAGAACGGTTTCAACGCAAACAGTATTCATGACGAATATGAACAATGAACCAAAACCCATGGAAACACAAATACATAAAGTGGAGCATCCTAGTAAATTTATATATTATCTTGGAGGAATCTTACATCTGTTGAAAACTTTTCTAGTGAATTCTGTCGTACGGGTTAATGAAATGTAAATCGCGTATAATCTGGCAAAAAAGACAGATGCATATCTAGTTAACCAAAGTTACATCACTGTATCACGTTGGTAAGACTAGAATGTTTATATGCGTGGGAATACTTAACAATGAATAATTAGCTGGACAGAACAGAGATACACGTAACACGGATTATTAGAAAATAACGGGTGGAATACAAAGTATATATTGTTGGAAAATCTAGTAAACTATAGAGAAAATGTCAATAGTTTTGAGATGATTAACCTTCTTTGGCCGCCTCTACCGAATGAATGAGGACTGGCTACCGATACCTTAATCACAGTACTGCTATAAAAAAGAATGGATTACAGAAATAAGAAAAGAACTACAACGAAACACCTTCAAATAAACGTAAATAAGAGAAATAACTTTTTTAGGAATAAATTGCGGAGTTTAGAAGCCTACGAATGCGGGAGAAGTAAGAAATCTGGAGTAATATCGATAGGAAACAGGTAAACACAACCTCAAGATAAGTTGAATCAGAGCTGGAAATATCTGAAATAAGACAAAAAGTTCGGGATTTATAGTTGTTACGTGATTCTCGTTGGGCAACAAGAAAATTAAAACTGACATTTTATGATTGTAGTAATTAATATAGTGATGAAAAAGATGTCTATCTCATTAACATTTCGTAGTCTCCTCATTACGTTTTCGTCGAATGTGATTAGTTTTAGCTACATCTAAAACAACGTGTTGACTCTGCAGCTGTATGTATCTGGCAGAGGGTTCATCGAACCATCTTCAAGCTATTTCTTTCACTCTCACATTGGGAAAATGAACACTTAAATCATTGAATTCAAGCTCTCATTTCTCCTGTTTTATCACTATCACCGTTCCTCCATATGGAAGTCGGCGCCAGCAAACTGTAGAGGCAACGAGAAAAATAATGATTGTCATTCGGAATCAGTTATTCAATAGAAGAAATTCAAAGTTTGAAACGCCTTTTGATCAAATCTTGGATATGTAGTGTCAAGCTATGTGCACTAGTATTTATGGTATTTTACTTTCCCATGTTGTTAATACATTTCATAATTTTTGTTTTAATATTATGGTTCTTACATCCAGTTTCCAATTGTTAGTGCACACTATCATTGGAAACAACGGCGAAAGTTAGATATGTCACACTGAAACAACGCATATACAGCGATGTCTTTAGTTCCCACTGCTGGACTGAATTATTCGCTTTTTTCTAACACTTGCTCTTGGCCTTTTTTTTCTCGCAAAATGGCAGTTTCATGTAGAAATCCCTTTCTGCTGGGCCTCAAAACTGCATCAAGTGTTGGAGGTCCCTAAACTTCTCAAGTGAGAGTGAGATGAGACACTTATTTATTTATTTATTTCGTTAACAGTACAGAGTAACCCACTGCCTTGAAATGTAAGGTGGATCGAATGCTTCTGAATCTAACAGCAAAGACTTCTCATTGTTACAATCTTATTGGTATAGAGTTGTTAAAGCTTTTTTTAAATAATATAAAGAACATCATATATAAAGATTTCTCTGAGATTACAGCGAACTGAATGCTTAAAAATTGTTAGAATGGTTCCATATAGTTTGTTACTACCTAGTTGATGAGAATATAATTTATAGAATGCAAATGTCAAAGAAAAAAAAGAAAGAAAGAAAATGTAGTACAATGAGCGTTGAGCATGGTGAAAATAATTTGCAGTATGTAGAGGTAAGTGATATGCTGTATTTGGGTGTGTAATACAGTCTAAGTAGGATGTTGGTTAATAATGGCCTATTTCTACGTATTTCAGATGAGAAGGTCTCGGTACAACCTCTTGCTACTTTCGTCTGAAAGAAACAGAACGTGTGGGATATTATTTTCTTCATAACTGCGAAAATTGATTTCCTGCAATGAAAGATGAATCTTAAAACTACGACACCAGATATTTTGTTTTATTTTAAGAGAGTGAACTGAAAGTAACCATCTTACCTTTGTACAAATAATCCTGAGAGAAGAATTCTCCATAATTTAGCTCACTAGCTGCATCCTTAGCTACGTAGGGACATAGGCCACGCAGAGGTTGCTCTATTGATGAATTCTCCCATGCAACATTGTAAGACCTTCGTAACTGAACAAGAAGTCGCATCTCATGATGTAACAGAAGCTCCTTCAATGGTCGAATGGCAAATGGACACTTCTTCTTGTACAGAGGTGATAAGAAATGTGTCCAAGATCTGAGCAGTACTTGATCTACTCCAATGACATCAAAAGGACAATCTTTCACACTAGCTGCAGAAAAGTGGCTCAGCCAATGGTCAGGAATTTCAGCAGGTGTCTCATTGTTAATGAAGGCCATATTACAGTCACACTCCATGTAAGAGTGACCTCTAACGAGAAACATTACTATAACTGAGTTCAGTCCTCTTGTGTTGTTGGCAACATAATGTAGGAATCTATGAACCGTAGAATTTTTGTTCTGTCCACCGCAAACATCACAGAATATGTCCATCTGCTTAACACACGGCGCCAACTTTGTGAATATAAAGTAGTGCAACATAGATGCAACTTTATCAGATCCTTCCTTTTCAATGGTCTCACCATAACAGTAGAAAACAGTCACTATTAGAGGGAACATGAATGTTAAACGTATACAGAGATAACTGGCGCCTATATAACATGTCATTGTTGGAAATGTTTGGCATATTGAGATTCTTCTGAAAATCCATGACAATACATTCTTAGTGTTCCCGTTTCATATTTATAATTTTTGAGGCTTTCTTTCATCTGTAGTTTCTGCTTTAGTCTTGTGTGCATCGTTTTCTGTTTTCAACTGCATTTGCTCTCTTTGAAGTTTCAGTTGTCCTTTTTTCATTTGTAGCGCTGTTCAGTCTCTGGGTAATGACTTGCACTTCTGTTTGAAATTTGTCACAAGTGCTGCAGGTATCGCATCCAGGAAAACCAAATTTTATACTGAACTGTGAATTGAATACATTTCTGTAATACTGATAAAACCCCTTAGATAAGCCTTTTTCTTCGTACATCTGATGCATTATTCTAATATTCAGCTCTGCAGGGCAGTACAGTTTCTTACACTCCTGCTGTAATGACTGGCCCTACAGTCTCCTGTTTCACTGCTTCTAACGCCTCAGGACCTTTCCTGTTATGTAAGTGATCGTTTTTCCTATGCATATCTTTCTGCTACATCTACAGTCTCCTCTGATGTTTGCGAAGTCTGTGCTCTTCGTGAAGTGATTCCACTAATAGCGATAAAGGTTTAAACACAGATATTTCAGTCATGTTTTGACCATCCCAACAGGCACTTTATAAGAATATGCATTGCCATGGAACCCTGCGTGGTCCAAATCTTGTCTAGGTCTACGTCGTTTAATTCTGTTTACAGAAATCACTCCGTTTAATTCTGTTTACAGACATCATTACAAATAAGTAGGAATTCTGCTCATAATAACTTCTCATTTAATTGAATTCTTTAAGAATTTGTTATATCTGTTGAGCACACACATGTCCGCCCCTGGTAGCTGAGTGGTCAGCGCTAAGGAATGCCATACCTAACGGCCCGCGTTCGATTCCCGGCTGGGTCGGAGATTTTCTTTGCTCAGAGACTGGGTGTTGTGCTGTCCTTATCATCATCATTTCATCCCCATCGACACGCAAGCCGCCGAAGTGGCATCAACTAGAAAGACTTGCACCAGGCGAACGGTCTACCCGACGGGAGGCCCTAGCCACACGGCATTTCCAGCACACACATTTTCAGAACAATTTAATCTCTTACATTACAGTCTGGGCCACCCTTGTGAGGTGATAAACACTGTGCCTTCATTACCTAGAACATTTTGTCATGGCTTTTTCTCTTCTTAGAAGACTCCTCTGTGTTAGATACATTTTGAATGTCATTTACGTCATCTTCCACACTTTACACATTACGGTCTTGCAAATGAAGAGCACCCACGGAATAACAATTATGAAAACAGAAGAACAAGCTGGGATTCCAACACTGTTTTCAAGGAATAAAGATTAAACTAAACAGATTCGGAAACATGCGAGAATGACAGGCATCATTTTTCCCAACGCCACAATTGGCATTTAGCATTGTTTCCGCTCATTCCAGGTCATTACTACACAACGACTACCAATGTTCTTGCTGTATAACGCTGTATGTGCATTCTACATGTCTCCTGCTATGCATTGTCACTCCTAACTCATTTCTGTAAAAATGTGACACCAATCGTTTGCTTACAAACACTTTGTATACATCAAACCATTTGGTGCATGTTAGAAATCTATTCTGTGACAAATCTAAAGTGTTCAGTGAGAAAAATTTGCGTGTGCAACGATAAGAATGCAGTGGGAATGTATTCACATTTGTTGGACAAAAACTATGAAAGCAAACACTCCAAACAGACATTTCACGACAATTAATCTGTAAAAAAACGCACCACATGTTGTAATGGAAGCATGAAAACAGTCTGAAGATGAATCGTAATGATTCCAAACCGGTAACGGTACCTTTTGAATGAAGGAACTGAAAATAAATTTGTGGCTGGTTGCTGTCTCAACACCATCAAGTCAGTGTATGATGTTACACAAGTAAACTTCCATCAATGAAGACTTCAATATTTTGGCATTAAATGTTTTATAACAGTTCCTGTAGGGCAGCTCTTCTGATAATTTTTGAATAATGTGTTTTTTCACAAGCTGCGACATTGTTGTGTTCTGTTAACAGTGAAACATTGCATTGTTCATTCCCTATAGTAGTCACAAAAACGCGAAGTGTCTGTAGGATGACAAAAACAAACTTTTTCACGTGCACCATTCAGGCACTTCACAGAAATCGCTAGTTTTATTTAGACGGAACTGAAATGAAGTAACATATAGTCGTGGCCTTTTTCTACATAATGTGCTGCATACCAGGCATAATTGGTCAAATTCGTAAAATGTAGTGATGCAAACTGACAATGCAGAAATGAATGTTGTTTAAAAACGCTGTTCTGCTGACTAACGTGACATGACAAAGAGCCATCGGAAATTATATTGTCGGTCAATTATCCGAAAAATGCAATACACTGTTGAAAAATCTGTGTAGAGGACCTGGATCACACTATTAATTTCGGTTGGAAGCAAAATTATATTAACAGTCTTTAACAGTCTTTTCGTTGTCCTCCTGAAGACACAGATGTCCTTACGTTTCAGCACGAGTTAATCAAAAGAAATGAATTAATCTCTTCAAATGATAATAAGACGTTTCGGGCGAAAAACTGTAAATTATTGTATCCCATCTTCCAGATTTTGCTACGTCGATTGTAAGACTTTAACAAGTAAACAATACTTGCACGAAAACTAGGGATTTCGCAAATTTCAAATTAGCTACGAAATTCTCGATGGTGTTACCTAATAACCCTCGCAGTACCAAGAGGGGGAGGGGAGGAGTTCTGACACTTTATGGTCACCTTTTGACAGTATTTCAATCTGGTCATTTTCTTTATATTTTAATTTTTCAATTAAATTTAACACAAAAAGGAGTAGATGTCACTTTCCCCAGTAATGGTCGTATTCAGTATTCAAGGTTCAGGGCCTTACTTACACATCAGTATCTCTTTAAAAACTATAATGAGAGCAGTGAACGAAATTTACATTTTTGTTTGTGGTGAACATAAAGTACGTAATACACATTCTTGAAAATGCGTCACTATAAATAAGACTGTGTTAAAAGATTTTTCAATTTCTGGACCCTGATTAGACATTAGTACGTCTTCAAAAAGTATCTTGTTAACGTAATTCAGTACTAATTAACTGATTTTATTTTTTTAATTTCTTTTCTTAGAGTGGGTAGAAAGTACCCGACCTCCTCTTTGGTTACGTGCATTATGGAAAATCCCCTGATATCCTATACATCTTTACTCGAGCTCGTAATTTTGCGTCTTCGTTTTCGACATAATTTCCTAAATCTTATTAGCTAGCCAAAAGAAGCATGGAAAACAGTAAAGTTCAGCTCATTTGCAATTCAGATCGCCCACTATCGTACATATCCATCGGTAAAGGTGCATCGATCACACGAACAGTTCCAAATCTTTCATCCTTTCGTGAGTTAATACGAATACGAAAATGAGGCGCCAAAGGATAAGGAATACAATAAATGCAATTAATCGAGTAAAAGTAATGAGTACAGCCATTCTGATAAAGATGTAAAAACAGAAAATTCAAACCACTTTAAAGCTTTTGGATCCACAGTCTACCACTTACCACGAATATGACTTAACGATCTTCGCTATGCAACTGCCCAGCGCATGATAAACAATTTCAGTGCTTTACCGCGCCATGAGAAGCATTTTTTTTTGATTAGTCATTCGGAATACTTCTGTCTATTGTATGTGTTCAGAACGTTTCTTTACAATAATGCCAACCAGTGATCACGTCATAATTATATTCCATAATGCGCATGATCTGGTGGCAGTACTAAAAGAAACTCGCATTGATTCTAAGCACAATGGGACTTAACATCTGAGGTGATCAGCCCCCTGGACTTAGAAATACTTAAACCTAACTAACCTAAGGACGTCACACACCTCCATGCCCGAGACAGGTTCGAACCTATGACTGTAGCAGCACCGCGGTTCCATACTGAAGCGCCTAGAACCGTTCGGCCACAGTGGCCGGCGAAACTCGCATTAATAATATTTTTAAACACCTCTTCCTCAACAAGTTCTTCTCTCTATTAAATAAGAAATAATTACGGAGGCACTGATAATCTCACTTCACCGAGTTGACTAAATCAGAACATCGGATTTACATAAGCCATTCGCGTTAGACAAGTGACGCTTGGAAACCGATATTTGATCTGGTTAGCAGGATAGTTTCAGGCCTAATATGTAAACAGAACAGCGATCGGATTTCGGAATTAGATTTTTCGTCTTCCGCAAATTGCGCCTCATGTTGGTGCGGTGATGAAGGGCGGCGCGTGACACCAGTCCACTGGTAAGAATAACTCAGCGGACGCCAGAATTACTTCCCCTCCCTGTTTCTCAGGTGTCAGGTGTAAACACGACAGTGGCGCCACCGTGGAATAACACGACCGTGTTATCTGTTTACCGATGAGTCAACCGTCAAGAACCACCCGGTGTGGCCGAGCGGTTCTAGGCGCTTTAGTCCTGCCTCGGGCATGGACGTGTGTGATGTCCTTAGGTTAGTTAGGTTTAAGTAGTGATGACCTCAGATTTTAAGTCCCATAGTGCTCAGAGTCATTTGAACCATCCGTCGAGGATATGTTCTCCCTATGTTTCGCACGCGCTGTGTGCTACATCTACGACAGGGATGTAGATCTCTCCAGCCGACTGCCGAGTTAGGAATTTACAAAATTTCAACATTTTTTTAAATATTTGTAGTGTGTCGTAGCAAGTAAAATTTGGCACTGTATTTTCTTTTCAATGTGTCCTTCCTGTATAAAAAGAAATCATGATGTGTTGCGACTTGTCTGATTGGGCAGTTCCTTTGCCAGGCACATGAAAAAATATTTTCCACACAATGCCGAAGATAATAATGCAACAAAACGATAGGAATATGTGCTTAACCACTCATTCATACAAGTTTCTGGCAAGAAAAATACGCGGAAAAATGGAAAGTAAATTTACGAGTTGTTAGATTCCTATCAGTTACAGTTTAGGAAAGGTAAAGCTAAACGGCAGCATGCCAACCTGCTGGAGCAAAGCAAACATAATCATACTACGGAAGAAGGGAAGTATTCACGCTCTGAAGAACTACCGCCCCATTAGCTTACTTTCTGTTACATATAAAGTGTTCACTTAAGTGCTGATAAGTCGCATTAAAATGGCAGTGGAGACTGCACAGCCCATAGAACAGGCTGGATTCCGCAGTGGCAATTGACAATATAAACACACTGCGTGAGGTAATCATTCGATCCAATGAGTATGAAATGCCACTGTGCATGTTCTTCATTGACTTGGAAAAAGCCTTTGATTCTGTCAGCCACACTGCACTCATACAGGCACTGGCCGAGCAAGCAGTGGGGACAAAACATATAAACATACTGTGTAACACTTATGACACGTCTGTAGCATCTACCAACACGGGAAAAACAAGTGCGAATTTCCCATTGGAAAAGGAGTAAATCAGAGCGATCCTATATCCCCGAAGTTATTTATAACAGCTCTCGACATGTTTATGTCCAAAATTATTTGGAACAACAGAGGAATAAGGATAAATGGTAAAAGCCTCACCAACCTGAGATTTGCAGACGATATAGTGGTCCTAGCTAACAGTAACGTGGAAATGCAGTCCTCTATAAAAGACTAAACAGATCGTTGTCAGGAAGTTCGACCTAAAATAAATCACTCTAAAACTATGGTTAAGCATAAAAAGTGGGTAGCTGCAGGACAAGTAACACTGAACGGCAACATCCTTAACAATGTTACAGAATACGTTTATCAGGGGCAATTAATTGACACAAAGGGGATTTGAAACCTGAAATCTTTCGTCGAATTAAACTGGGTGGGAGGGCTTACGGAAGGATTGCAACAGTTTTCAAATCTAACATGCCTGTATACTTAAAGAAGGCAGTTTTTGATCAGTGTGTTCTAACGGTTTTAACATACGGGTGTGAAACTTGGACTTTAGATGAATTTTTCAAAAGGAAACTTAGAACTGGTGAGAGAACTATGCAAAGGTCAATGTTAGGTCTCACTAAGAAAGATCGACAGAAGAGTGAAGACATTCGAGCAATAACAGGTGTAAAAGATATTATAGAACAGGTTAAGACTCTAAAATGGCAGTGGGCAGGATATATTGCACGAATGATGGAAGATGGACAAAATCAGTTTTAGAGGGGAGCCCCAGAGAAAACCCAAGACCAGCAGGGAGACCACCTGATCGCTGGGACAAGGAACTCAGGAAAGTTGCGGGCTTCAACTGGCAGATGCAACGGACAGAGATGCATGGAAAAAACTCTTAAAAATATATTTAATAACTTAAAGAGGCTACATCTTGCATAGATTGAATTATCTGAACAATAAATAAATAAAAACTACAATTCTCAAATTCCGTTTGATACTGGAAGCCAAACTTTCGATAAACCGAGATTCATTAAGAGCATTTGTAGACCCGAAAAGAGCGGTCGACAATGTAAAATGATGTAAAATATTGGTTTCTCAGGAAAAAAAAGGTGTAAGCCATAGGGAGAGGTGGATAGCTTAAAATACACTCCTGAAAATTGAAATAAGAACACCGTGAATTCATTGTCCCAGGAAGGGGAAACTTTATTGACACATTCCTGGGGTCAGATACATCACATGATCACACTGACAGAACCACAGGCACATAGACACAGGCAACAGAGCATGCACAATGTCGGCACTAGTACAGTGTATATCCACCTTTCGCAGCAATGCAGGCTGCTATTCTCCCATGGAGACGATCGTAGAGATGCTGGATGTAGTCCTGTGGAACGGCTTGCCATGCCATTTCCACCTGGCGCCTCAGTTGGACCAGCGTTCGTGCTGGACGTGCAGACCGCGTGAGACGACGCTTCATCCAGTCCAAAACATGCTCAAAGGGGGACAGATCCGGAGATCTTGCTGGCCAGGGTAGTTGACGTACACCTTCTAGAGCACGTTGGGTGGCACGGGATACATGCGGACGTGCATTGTACTGTTGGAACAGCAAGTTCCCTTGCCGGTCTAGGAATGGTAGAACGATGGGTTCGATGACGGTTTGGATGTACCGTGCACTATTCAGTGTCCCCTCGACGATCACCAGTGGTGTACGGCCAGTGTAGGAGATCGCTCCCCACACCATGATGCCGGGTGTTGGCCCTGTGTGCCTCGGTCGTATGCAGTCCTGATTGTGGCGCTCACCTGCAGGGCGCCAAACACGCATACGGCCATCATTGGCACCAAGGCAGAAGCGACTCTCATCGCTGAAGACGACACGTCTCCATTCGTCCCTCCATTCACGCCTGTCGCGACACCACTGGAGGCGGGCTGTACGATGTTGGGGCATGAGCGGAAGACGGCCTAACGGTGTGCGGGACCGTAGCCCAGCTTCATGGAGACGGTTGCGAATGGTCCTCGCCGATACCCCAGGAGCAACAGTGTCCCTAATTTGCTGGGAAGTGGCGGTGCGGTCCCCTACGGCACTGCGTAGGATCCTACGGTCTTGGCGTGCATCTGTGCGTCGCTGCGGTCCGGTCCCAGGTCGACGGGCACGTGCACCTTCCGCCGACCACTGGCGACAACATCGATGTACTGTGGAGACCTCACGCCCCACGTGTTGAGCAATTCGGCGGTACGTCCACCCGGCCTCCCGCATGCCCACTATACGCCCTCGCTCAAAGTCCGTCAGCTGCACATACGGTTCACGTCCACGCTGTCGCGGCATGCTACCAGTGTTAAAGACTGAGATGGAGCTCCGTATGCCACGGCAAACTGGCTGACACTGACGGCGGCGGTGCACAAATGCTGCGCAGCTAGCGCCATTCGACGGCCAACACCGCGGTTCTTGGTGCGTCCGCTGTGCCGTGCGTGTGATCATTGCTTGTACAGCCCTCTCGCAGTGTCCGGAGCAAGTATGGTGGGTCTGACACACCGATGTCAATGTGTTCTTTTTTCCATTTCCAGGAGTGTATGTACGACAACAAAGAGGAACAAATAAGAATGCGAGATCAGGAACAGTATGAAGGATTAAGCACGGAGGAAACATAAAGCAATCACAGTCAAATATTCCTGGGAAAAATACAGTGCCAGAAAAAAAACTTGGATCTCTCCAGGACTGCGTTCAGTAGCACCGGGTCTAAGGTGTGCATAATGCGTGGTTTTAGTGCCAGTGATTCATTGATCATGGTCAACGGCGACCATAAGGTGGCCAGAAAGTCTACCTGTGCACTCTGTGGTGTGCAGGCAGTAACCGTGCTGAGTTTAGAGATGAACAATGTTTGTAACCATCAGTCTGAGGAGCAAACATGCCCCTACGACAAGTACATTCTCGTGTTGAACAGTATCAGCCATTTGAACTGGATCACACTGTCGGCCTGCAGGAAGCTGGATGGATTGCCACACAGGTTGGACACAATGTATCGATGGTGTGTCGCTTCTTTCAGGAGTGGTCCGTATAACATTCACACACTAGTAGAAGAGGTTCTGGATGATGCACTGCGCAAGCAGCAGTGGCCTACCGAACGTAGTCCAGGGGAGAAATCAGGGATTATGTTGCACCTCCTGGGTCACCAAGGACCACTGGGAACTTTCTGCTTGCAGCAGGACTACGATCTCGTGTGCCTCTAGACAGGCTACAACTGACGTCACGACACCACCAAGTACGGCTACTCTGATGACATTGAGACGGCTGGAAAGTGGAATGCCGCTCTGTCGTCTTCAGTGATGTGTAGTTTCTCTCTGTATGCCAGAGATGAACAGATGTACGGTGTAGACGTGAGAGCGTCCTATGCTGAAATATACAGGGTGGTCCATCTGAAATTTCAGATGAGATTATCTTGAAAACTATACATCGGGTGAAAATAGTGGGTAAGACAAGTGCATTTGAAACAAATGGGGATAGTTTTGAACAATTTCTTCGTGGCTAATTTCATTAACTCAAAAAAATTGTTCAAATGGCTCTGAGCACTATAGGACTTAACATCTGAGGTCATCAGTCTCCTAGAACATAGAACTACTTAAACCTAACCAACCTAAGGACATCACACACATCCAGCCCGAGGCAGAATTCGAATCTGCGACCGTAGCAGTCGCGCGGTTCCGGACTGAAGCGCCTAGAACCGCTCGTCCACCGCGGCCGGCACCCCAAATTGTGAGAGGCGACGGGACTCACACTAATGCAGCACCCCAACATGTGAGAGGCAAGGGGACTCACACTAATGGAACACCCCATGGGAACTTCATTCTGCTACGTCCAGGCCGTTGTTCCTGGGTAACGCTAGAAGTAGGGTACAGTAAATGTTGTACAAAAATAGCTTAATTTGGTGTAACGAAAGAATTGGTGCACATTTTTAATCTATTTGATGCGTCTTTCTCGGATCATTCTAAATAAATCTGAGTTCTTCCGGAATTTTAATTTTTCTCGATTTCAGCTCAATTTGTCAATGGTTTAAAAAACTATTTCAGACAAAACTTGATTACTTTTTTATGGAGAATCCGAATCTGCAATAAAAATGGGTGTTTCCATTTAAAAATTGTCCCCCTCACCCCACCCAAGGGGGCGTCGGCTGGGGGTCACGTGTAGTATCATTTGATGTCCCCCTTTAACTTACGTCTTACCCACTATTTCTACCCGATGTTTAGTTTTCATCTCATCCGAAACTTCAGATGGACCACCCTGTATACGTCCACAACACACAGGTTCAGTCGCAGACTTCTTCGAGTAGGGGGCCATCATTTACAACTCACGATTGCATTTGTTCTTTCAACAGGGTGATATAACCAGTGGCTGCGAAAATGCACAGGCTGTTATCTGCATGCTGCTTCCATTTCATCGACAAGCTGATGATGTGCTTTTCCAGTTGGACATCGCTCTTCCTTATACGGCCACTGCAAGGCAACATGCCTTTCATGGTCAGTAACTGCCATGGCCAAAACGTACGAGGTCTGTTCAAAAAAATTCCTGAATATTTATAATTTCGCGCCAATCGCTCGTTGGAGCGAAATGCAGTTGGCATCCATGCACATGTCTGTGTATAGTGTGTAACTGCCCGAAGTTTCTTCTCGTATATCTATTAGTTATCATTCAGTGCTATATTGAGTAGAACGTTATGTTGCACAGTTTTCCAATTTGTAAATGGCAAAGTTAGAGGACCAGCGCATTTGCATTAAATTTTGCGTGAAACTCAAGAAAAGCCTTACAGAGACGTACCAAACGATACAGGAAGCTTACGGTGATGAGTGCTTAAGCCGTACTCGGTGTTACGTATGGTTCACTCGGTTAAAATGGAAGGACGGAAGTTAAAGATGACCCTAGTTCAGGACGCCCTTCGACGCCTACCGACGACGCTCATGTCAGGAAAGTTAAAGAAACTGTGCATACCAATCGAAGACACTCCTAGAGATTGCAGAAGAACGTCACCTTTCATCTTATAGACTGCATAATAATGTAACATTTCACTTGGACCATCTCATGAAGTCCTGACGTAGCATCTTAGAATCCATCGTATTGCCGCCAAGTTCGTCACATGGCTCATGAATCAAAATCAGAAAGACCTTGTCCTAGCAATCTGTTGTGAGCTTTTTGATCGCGCAAATGAGAACCAGTTGTTCCTTAAGAGAATCATAATTGGTGATGAGACATGGGTCTACAGTTATGATGTTGAGACCAAGGTTCAATGTTCACAATGGATCGGGAAAGGTTCTCCAAGACCAAAGAAAGCTGAGCAGGTCGTGTCAAATGTCAAAGCTATGGTGATGGTTTTGGATGTTCATGAACTCGTGCCACAGAGACAAACAGTTAATCAATGGTACCATCGGGACGTGTTACGACGCCTGCGAGAAATGTGGGAAGAAAACGGACTGAAATGGTGTAAGACAATTCATGCCTCTTTCAACACGATAACACACACCCGCACATTCATCGGTGTTGGTGCGTAGCTATTGCATCCTCTGCACTATCCAGACCTGGCCCCTGTGGACGCTTTTTTATTTCCAAAGTTGAGAACCCCGCTGAAAGGATAGGCGAAATAAAAGAAAACTTGCAGACGGCGCTTCGCGCAATGCAGCGAGAGGCATAGCAAGACTGCTTCTGGAAGTGATAACGCCGTTGGGAGCGGTGTATCAAGTAAAAGGTAAGTGCGGGTAAATCAGAAAAGAAGAAGGTCGGAGCGTTTGAGTTGGTGTGCTGTAGAAGGGTGTTGAAAACAATGCGCACTAGTAAGAAAAGATGAGGTTCTCCGCAGGATCTTGGACAGAAGGAACATGATGGAGATATTGATAATACATGAAAAAAATTGCATGGTACTTAAAGGAGCTGTAGATGGTACAACAAGTAGAGGAAGACAGAGATTATACGCTTGTTACGTGCGCTACTCGAACATGAGGAGGTAGGCACAGGAGAGAAATTTGTGGTGGGTCACAATAAACCAGTGAAAAGACTGACGACTTGAAGAAATAATGGCTTTACTTTGAGGAATATCAATGATAAGTTTCTCTCTGAATGCCTCCAGCACGAAGATATTCTCTCCAAGCGGAGACGTCCCTTGCTTAGCTTTCGAAGAGCGTCTCAGGGCATTCGCGATACCAAATCCCCTGCGGGGTAGGCAGACCCGCGACACATTCACCTCTCTCCCGCGGTCGGCCATACATCTCTGGTGTGAAGGGCAGCAGCAACGTTCGGTAAACCGCAAATCCGTGCTCGTTTGCATTCCATTTGCATCGTGCCGCTCAGCGCCGGATATCCGGGCCGCACTGCGGTCTCCTGCGGTGGGAATGCAGCCTCCCACGGCAGTGGGTGACGTCATAATCCTACGCTCTGGTTTGTGGTCGAATGACGCCAGATTCTGTGCTAGCCCACTTTTACCGAACGACTGGTCCAAACAGAAAAGCTAGGCAGCAGTACGTGCCAAGAACGTGACCCTACGGAGCAAGGTCGAAATTTGGATAAACAGATAATCGATGAGAGCAAGAGTTAAATCCTAAATTATGCTTACAAACTTCAGTTGAAAATGGTTTCACTGAATCGAAGTAGTCATGGTGTACCAATTAATAGCGTAAAACGATACAGTTCAAATGGTTCAAATGGCTCTGAGCACTATGGGACTTAACATCTATGGTCATCAGTCCCCTAGAACTTAGAACTACTTAAACCTAACTAACCTAAGGACATCACACAACACCCAGCCATCACGAGGCAGAGAAAATCCCTGACCCCGCCGGGAATCGAACCCGGGAACAAGGGCGCGGGAAGCGAGAACGCTACCGCACGACCACGAGATGCGGGCAAAACGATACAGTTGAAATTATATGACAACACTTTACAAAATAGTGTTCATGGTAAATTTGTGAATTACTTACATTCAAAATTTCACCATTAATATACACATATGTAATGAAAAGTTGATATTAAAAGAAATACTTGAGCTTCATAAATACATGTCCTGTTTTAGACCATCAACATTTGTACTTACTCAAGTAGCACTGTATTGCAGAAACATTTAATGTAATAAATTTGTTAGTGAGTTTGAATCTCTGACGTGAAGGATCACTCTAATAATATAAATCCCAGGATTAAAATAATTCATCAGACAGCAGCTAATATAATTACTAAATTAAACCAAAAGAATTTGAAGGAGTTTCTGCCCTTTTTATAGTTTCTTGCAGAACTTTTCAAACGTTCACAAACAATCCATTAATTTATAGTGAACAATGGAAGTAGTAGGTGCTGCTAGAGTAGGGGAGAGTGCACCTACGACACATCACGTTTTTGCGTGAAATGCAGATGCGAATATGGATATGGACAGTCAGCTGTATAGTGGAATGATGATAACAAAAATTTGTGCCAGACCGGGACTAGAATCCGAATTCCTTACTTATCGCTAGCGCTCGTCTTGCCATTAGGCTACGCAAGCATGACTCAAGGCCAGATCCGAACTTCCATATGTCGTCAACCAAGTGTCTACAAAGTGTACTCGTACACCCATCATGTGTCCAAGACATGTATAATAGACGTTACATATCCAATGTTCCCCTATACAAAGAAGACATTTTACTTGAAAGTCGCTTGCCCATTATCTGCGGACAGTTACCAAATTCCAGTGTTTGTGTTATTCTGAATTACGATGCAATGTTCCTTTTGGCATGCATTCATATCCAAAGCAACAGGTACTGCAGTGACTACAGCCGTTATGAAATACATGAAATATATTCTCAATTGTCAGTATGGTCAGCCATCAGCTACACAACTGAGTGCCGTATAATATATTAAAGCTAATGACAATGTTGTTAATTATTCAGTTACAGTATTTTTTGGTGAGTGAAACGCCATATATCTTTAGAACTATTTATTCAACATGTGGCCTGTTAAGCCATACTTCGTCGGTCATAGAACTTCTTGTACCATGATACAGAAGAAGGCCTTTGCCATACGTGTGATACTTGCAAATGAAATGAATTAATAATTTTACAAATCTGGTAAATGTTATCTGATTTTAGTTCCCAACAGGTTCTTTTCCAAAACGTGTTTAACTTCAAACTGATTTGTCAAAATACTCTGATTAATCTGATTTTCACTTACCAGTTATTGTTGTGTAGTAGAGTAATTATGTAACAAATAAATGATTAAATACAATACTGACAAGGTTTATTCGATTGAAATGATTTCCGAATCCAGCAGAATGTATGCTCTTACGTAGGTGTACTTAACCACGTAATGTCTTGTTTTGACATTTGAAAAAACTTTTCACTCCAAAAGAACATTTTGTGATTTCCAAACAAGACGGTAGCAAATAGAAACTGAATCCCATTATACAAGCATCAAAAAATGTTTTCCATCACACCAGTTCCCAGAACTCCTGCAGATATACATTGTCTGTGGATGTTGTAACCCAGACACAGTCCTTTTGACTGTTCAGAGATTTCACTAAACCCACCAAAGACGTAAACAACCATGCATGAGCAGCGCCTATAAGACGGAGGGGGTCCAACAGCCAATCAGTTCCAGTCATGCCACCAGAAAGGAGGTACACGGCTCGTGTTGTCTGTAGTTCAACCATGTCTAGACGGCCAATACCGCGGTTCTATCGCGTCCGCATTGTTACTTGGTGCCACGAAGGGCTCTCAACAAGGGAAATGTCCAGGCGTCTCGGAGTGAACCAAGCGATGTGGTTCGTACATGGAGGAGATACACAGAGAAAGGAACCATCGATGACATGCCTCGCTCAGGCCGTCCAAGGGCTAGTACTGCAGTGGATGACCGCTACCTACGGATTATGGATCGGAGGAACTCTGACAGCAACGCCACCATGTTGAATAAAGCTGTTTGTGCAGCCACAGGACGTCGTGTTACGACTCAAACTGTGGGCTATAGCCTGCATGATGCACAACTGCACACCCGACGTTCATGGCGAGATCCATCTTTGCAACCATGACACCATGCAGCGCGGTACAGATGGGCCCAACAACACGCCGAATGGCTGTACGGCTGTACGATACGTGAATACCATCCTCCGGCCGATAGGGCAACCATATCGGCAGCATATTGCGGAAGCATTCGTCTTCAACGACGACAATTCACGCCCCCATCGTGCACATCTTGTGAATTTCCTTCAGATTAACAACATCGCTCGACTCGAGTGGCCAGCATGTTCCCCAGACATGAACCCTATCGAACATGCCTGGGATAGAATGAAAAGGGCTGTTTATGGATGACGTGACCATCCAACCACTCTGAGGGATCTACGCCGAATCGCCATTGAAGAGTGGGACAATCTGGACTAACAATGTCTTGATGAACTTGTGGGTAGTATGCCACGACGAATACAGACATGCATCAATGCAAGGGGACGTGCTACTGGCTATTAGAGGTGCCGGTGTGTACAGCAATCTGGAACACCACCACTGAAGGTTTTGCTGTATGGTGGTACAACATGCAATGCGTGGTTTTCATAAGCAATAAAAAGGACGGAAACGATGTTTATGTGGACCTCTGTTCCAATTTTCTGTACAGGTTCCGGAACTTTCGGAACCGAAGTGATTCAAAGCCTTTTTGCATATGTGTATACAAACAGAATACGAAAATCTACTAAACTGCTATTACAGGGCTGGCTAGCGGCGAAAGTATGAAAAGTGCACCAAGGTCCAAGATTCTCCACAACTTAACATTGAGTACTATAAGCGATTTTACTAACATCAGTGCTCTGACCTCGGATTTTGAGTATTTTATGTCTAACTATAAATCGAATGTACACTTCCTCATAGGTTATCGCTTATACGTTATATCTGAAGTGTCCTTAGTATTGTCCAGAAGTTGTCTGCCATATCAGGTGTCCGCTTTCCGTCGTCCTTCCTGTCCATGGCTGCAATATTGTGATGAAGTAACACTCCATTTCCGTCAGAAACTGAACCGCAGATTTCAGGGAAAAAGGTAAGGTTTACAACGTTGAAATGTATTTCGCAGACATGTTACAGCCAAGCCCATCATGACATGACAATAGTTCACACACGCTGCTTCATTTCTATGACAAATTTCATCAACCGTAGTGCCTGGCGTTTGGTGACACAGCAATATGTCTGTAACCCATGATTATATGTTTTCAGTGAGTGACAGAGAGTGTGCAGGTCATGGCAGCAGTCGAAGATCCTCTGTATGAAGGTAGGTCAGGACAAAAAGGGCATTGTGCAGTCCTGTGTTACCTTGTATCTGGATGACGTCTTGGAGACCTCGAAGACAGGGCACAGCAACCTGCCTAGCAACATTGGATATGTAACAAATGCTGTCCACGTCCCCAAGAGCAGCAACTAGCCTTGAAACGTAGAACGTATAACGTCTGCTATCCGCGTCTTGTCAAAGAAAGGACACACTGACTGGCCTTGGAGTATCAGATATACACTCCTGGAAATGGAAAAAAGAACACATTGACACCGGTGTGTCAGACCCACCATACTTGCTCCGGACACTGCGAGAGGGCTGTACAATGATCACACGCACGGCACAGCGGACACACCAGGAACCGCGGTGTTGGCCGTCGAATGGCGCTAGCTGCGCAGCATTTGTGCACCGCCGCCGTCAGTGTCAGCCAGTTTGCCGTGGCATACGGAGCTCCATCGCAGTCTTTAACACTGGTAGCATGCCGCGACAGCGTGGACGTGAACCGTATGTGCAGTTGACGGACTTTGAGCGAGGGCGTATAGTGGGCATGCGGGAGGCCGGGTGGACGTACCGCCGAATTGCTCAACACGTGGGGCGTGAGGTCTCCACAGTACATCGATGTTGTCGCCAGTGGTCGGCGGAAGGTGCACGTGCCCGTCGACCTGGAACCGGACCGCAGCGACGCACGGATGCACGCCAAGACCGTAGGATCCTACGCAGTGCCGTAGGGGACTGCACCACCACTTCCCAGCAAATTAGGGACACTGTTGCTCCTGGGGTATCGGCGAGGACCATTCGCAACCGTCTCCATGAAGCTGGGCTACGGTCCCGCACACCGTTAGGCCGTCTTCCGCTCACGCCCCAACATCGTGCAGCCCGCCTCCAGTGGTGTCGTGACAGGCGTGAATGGAAGGACGAATGGAGACGTGTCGTCTTCAGCGATGAGAGTCGCTTCTGCCTTCGTGCCAATGATGGTCGTATGCGTGTTTGGCGCTGTGCAGGTGAGCGCCACAATGGACTGCATACGACCAAGGCACACAGGGCCAACACCCGGCATCATGGTGTGGGGAGCGATCTCCTACACTGGCCGTACACCACTGGTGATCATCGAGGGGACACTGAATAGTGCACGGTACATCCAAACCGTCATCGAACCCATCGTTCTACCATTCCTAGACCGGCAAGGGAACTTGCTGTTCCAACAGGACAATGCACGTCCGCATGTATCCCGTGCCACCCAACGTGCTCTAGAAGGTGTAAGTCAACTACCCTGGCCAGCAAGATCTCCGGATCTGTCCCCCATTGAGCATGTTTGGGACTGGATGAAGCGTCGTCTCACGCGGTCTGCACGTCCAGCACGAACGCTGGTCCAACTGAGGCGCCAGGTGGAAATGGCATGGCAAGCCGTTCCACAGGACTACATCCAGCATCTCTACGATCGTCTCCATGGGAGAATAGCAGCCTGCATTGCTGCGAAAGGTGGATATACACTGTACTAGTGCCGACATTGTGCATGCTCTGTTGCCTGTGTCTATGTGCCTGTGGTTCTGTCAGTGTGATCATGTGATGTATCTGACCCCAGGAATGTGTCAATAAAGTTTCCCCTTCCCGGGACAATGAATTCACGGTGTTCTTATTTCAATTTCCAGGAGTGTATAATATCGGCTGCCTAAGTATTGGAGACCTCAAAGATAGCCTTAGATTGTTCACATCTTGGAGACGTCGAAGTTAGATCACAGCGACCGACCTTTGGATATGTAACATCTGTTGCCCACATCTTGGTGATCTTGAAGATAGGGCAAACTTACCGGCCTTCGAACGTCAAACATGTAACAATTACTGTACACGTCTTGGGGACCTCGAAGATAGGGCAGCATCACTGTCCTTGGAACATTGGATATGTAACACTTTCTGTCCACGTCTTGGCGACCTCAAAGATAGGACACAGCGACTGTCGTTTGTACGCTGGATATGTAAGACCATTTGTCCAAATTAACTTTTATACGAATAAGAGGGAATCGTGTTGTGCACCGAATAGTACCCCTTACCATCACGCTAGATGCTGGAGATGTATGATAATGATGAATGCAACCTGCAAAGATTCGTTCTCCTCAGAGCTACTACACACTGATACATCCCCCATGGTGCTGTATGCAGAAACAGGACTCATCCGAAAAGATGACTTGGTGGCATTCCCATAACTGGTGTTGGACTCGCATTCGGAAGGACGACGGTTCAATCCCACGTCCGGCCATCCTGATTTAGGTTTTCCGTGATTTCCCTAAATTGCTCCAGGCAAATGCCGGGATGGTTCCTTTCAAAGGGCACGGCCGACTTCCTTCCTCGTCCTTCCCTAATCCGATGAGACCGATGACCTCGCTGTCTGGTCTCCTTCCCCGAAACAACCAACCAACCATAACTGGTGTACTCTTTGACCGCACCAGTATCGAGACACCTCCCTTTGCTGCCGTTAAAGAGTAGCAGCAACAATAACTGGCAGTGCTGCTCTAGACGTCAACGTACTTTACGTGTATTGCTGAAAACAAGCCCACTCAAAGTTCTTGATGCAGCTGTACGATCCTGTACAGCCGAAAGAACAATGTGTGTGTCCTCTCGGGCGCTAGTCGAAGAGGGCCACCTAGATACAGCATGGGGATGTATTTGTATGACCTTCATGCACAGTCTATTCCAAATTCGCATGACTGTCGTGGAACCTCGATCAACCAGAGAAAAATACTGTGTTACAGGAAACTGCAGTCGCAATCAGTCACGAATTTTCCACTGTCGATATCCGAGCTGCGTTTCTTATATCATGCATTTTGTCACAAACAAAGAACATTCATTTGCCTTTTCTCAATGAAATATTCCGATTATAGCCTTCGCTTCGATACACACTGTAGATATTAATACTACCTAACTTTGTACGGCTGATCTGAAATTCTACTCGTCTGTATCTCCAAGCATGCCGTACACATCTTTCCGGTTTGAAAATAGCTGTATGCCGTCTTATTGGTATTTCACTTTTATTAGTTTACTCATGTTGAGCTCGTAGGGCGATCTCTAATGATTAAGTACGTGAAGAAGAACTTCTTACTGTATGTCTGGTAGGCACGACGTCTTATAATATGGGAATGATGTTTTGGCGAATTGTGATGTACACAGCGATTTTAATTTTGATGTGTCAACGTATCGCTTATTTCGTATTTTATGCGCCATGAAGTTCAATGGAAAAATTCTGTATGTAGCTGGCACAAGATGATTCTAATAAGCTTTATGGAGATCTGGAGACGGTAACTTAGTTTTACCGAAACCGGTTATCTAGAATAAAGTTCTTTATAGTGATTTCGGCTAAGAAATTCTTCTTCTACTAAGTAATTATAATTTCAGCTGCCTGCTGTGTCATATTCGTATTTAAGCCCTTGATTCATGACAGTATGCATTCTATTCAACTGATCTTCCTTTGCTGTTTCTGAATTACATTGTCATCTCGACACGTCAGCGTTCTCATCTCTTTTCTATGAACTGTAATGTTTTCCTTTGTTTTCCTAATCCGTATTAGTTTTCCTTACGGAGTGGAAAATAGGTTACAACTCTATTTAAACTCCTTCTCATTTACTTGTAACACCCAGGCTTTCCAGAGATATTAATAGCACGTGTTGAAGTCTCTATAGTTGTATAGCACAAACACTAGACAAACAGAGGGAGTAAAATGAAATTAAAACTACTGTTCCAGTCACAGGTTCGGATCTGTCATGCAATTACGACTTCACTGCCAGTAGGCAAGAGGCTACACACTCCTTCATTAAAAATACGATGACTTTAATTTGCTTGGTTATGCATTAAAAGTAATTTTCTCAAGACATCTGTAAGCTCAAATAGCTGAGTACAGTACTGTCAATTGGTGCGAACGGAGAAATTTATGGGTTCGCCTTCCAGTTAATTCATAAATTCTTCAAAATGGCATAGAACTCCAGAAGATCCAATGGATGTCACTTTCAAAATATGACAGGCGACGGTTGGGTGGAGGCACACCGGCATCCCTGACGGCCAGATTCCTGCCTCCACCCCAGTAATGCCAACCTGTGCGTGGGCAGGCCGAACTGCTCCTCCGATGGAAGTCCAAGCTACGGTCGGCATTCCCATCCCCGTTCATGTTGGCAGCATGGACGTTCTGCTCTAGGAGGAAGCATACAGTTTGCGAGGACCCAAGTTAAAACTGCTGAGGGTCGCCCTCTAGGTTTCAGTTCGTTGCACTACTTGCTAAGCTAAGTTCATGGCAGTAGATCGTGGGCTTCATTTGGTGACCAGCAGTCGCACGGTTGAATCCACCATTCTGTGCTACACATGATCTTTTCCAGCACCTTAAATGCAAATCCGACTGTGTTTAAGATGTAAATATTTGGTTTGCATCATGAGAAATGAGCCTCATGGCCTTATCAGTATTAATTACGTAGTCTTTGTCTTCCTGCTTCTCCTTATGTGCTCGCAACGTGTTTCCACTCATGGCTCCCTACCATCATTTGTTATTCGAATCCTTTCGTGTTATTGTGGCTTGGCCCGCAGCAAACCTGCTGAGAGCTGTGCTATCCAGTATTGTAAACTTACTTGTTACCATCTATTTACCGGGTGATCAAAAAGTCAGTATAAACTCGAAAACTTAATAAAGCACGGAATAATGTAGATACAGAGGTAAAAATTGACTCACATGCTTGGAATGACATGGGGTTTCATTATAACCAAAGAAAAAAAACTTCAAAAAATGGCCGACAGATGGCGCTGGACAGCAAAACGTCACTGATGGGATAGAGGTACGCTGATATGTTATAGAATCGCATCATCCCCAGCCTGGCTGATAAATACCTGCTGGAACGTACGATGTTTATGCAGGATGGCGCTCCACCCCATATTGCTTGGCGCGTGAAAGATCTCTTGCACGTCGTTTGGTGATGATCGTGTGCACAGCCTCCACTTTCGTCATACTTGGCCTCCCAGGTCCCCAGACCTCAGTCCGTGCGATTATTGGCTTTGGGGTTACCTGAAGTCACAAGCGCATCGTGATCGATCGACATCTCTAGGGATGTTGAAAGACAACATCCGACGCCATTGTCTCACCATAACTTCGGACGGGCTTTACAGTGCTGCTCACAACATTATTCCTCGACTGCAGCTATTGTTGAGGAATGATGGTGGACATATTGAGCATTTCCTGTAAAGAACATCATCTTTTCTTTGTCTTACATTGTTACGCGAATTGTTGCTATTCTGAACAGATAAAGCGCCATCTGTTGGATATTTTTTTAACTTTTGTATTTTTCTTTGTTCTACTAAAACCCCATGTCATTCTAAGCATGTGTGTCAATTTGTACCGCTCTATCTACATTATTTCGTGATTTATTCTGTTTTCAAATTTATACTGACTTTTTGATCACCCAGTATATCAGACTGGCGCTCCTTTCAGTGTTTTTGCGACAATACACCTACTTTTCTTTAGCTGTCTTTTACTGGTCTGTAGTCTCTCCCTGTCCTCTTTACTAACCAATTAATTTCAATCAGCAGTCGAACTTCCTTCAGTGCGTGACGATGAATCAGTCGTCATCACGCAGCGGAAAGCAATAGATCATCAGGAGAGGTTCTCTTAATCCGATGGTAGGGAAGAGGGTGTCAGATAGAAACCATTTATTCCTTTCATTTCGATCGGTCTGAACTTTAAAAAAAACGAACAGGCCACGTACTGCATACATTCTAGTTCTTAGACACTTGTAATGGCAGTGTGGTTTCTGTACGTGTTGTAGATAACCTTTCGCTCCCTGTATTTTGTCCTTCAGTCCGGAACCACGCGGCTGCTACGGGCGCAGGTTGGAATCCTGCCTCGGGCATGGATGTGTGTGATATCCATAAGTTAGTTAGACTTACGTAGTGACTGACGACAGGTGTTAAGTCCCATAGTGCTTAAGGCCATTTGAACCTATATTTCATCCTTGACGTCGTCATAACTCCAAGATCTCATTCGAGTCAACATTTCCAAAAAAAAATTCCAGATTTTCAATATCTAAGTTGTTGTAACAACTATAACGCAGGCGAAATGTGCCAGATACCGTGAATGATAAATCTGACGATAATGGCTGTTTTCTTGTCTGCAGCGTAACTGTAATATTAACACGGCACATCTATGATCAATTACACACCTGTTGCGCTGGTCCAGCCTCTAATCATTGACGTTGCTGCATTTTCAGTTTCGTTTCTCAACACCGCTGATGATGTTCATTATTTTCCCCTCTTTCTAATGTGCCGAAGTATCGTCGCTATGTTTCAAGTCCACGTTGACGCTAAAATCAGTGATTTCAGCGAAAAAATGTGTTGCGCTAACAGTGTCATAGCAGATCAGCGCCCTGCACAGGCCAGATTTGTGAGGTAAACAAACATTGATATACCAGTGTCATTCCCGCAGCAGTAAACACAATCCATCGGCACACTCGCTCCACGTACGTGGAAATGGACGGCTGCATTCAGCACGCTGCAGTTTATGTAATTTTTTTCTCTTCGATTTTACATTACAGTAATAAACGACGACGTGTTGAAAAGTAATGCCCCGATTTTTTGTGTGAAAACTCTTAAAGCTTTTCAAATAATACAAACGTTATTAACATTCTTCACGTTTATTCATCATGTGTACAAATTTATTTCTCAACACAGTCACCCTAGCGATGAATACGTTTCTCACAACGGGAGACCAGTTTCTTGACACCATCACTGTAGAATGTTTTACTTTGTTAACAGAGCCACAACCTCACCTCTGATTGCATCGCTTCATCACTGTCAAAGTGAAGCCCTCGAAGGTGTTCTTTAAGTTCTGGAATCAGATGATAATCAGGTGGGACCAGTCAGGACTACACGGAGGATGGTCGATGACAATCGAACCCAAGGCGTCGGATTGTTGCGGATGTCGCAGTGCTCCTGTGCGGTTTGACAATCTCGTACTGGACGAAAGTTGCGCCATGTATACTCGAACTCATGGAATTCGGAACTCGATTGCAGCACCCAGTTTCTCAAGCACAGGTATACTGTAGATACTTTACACTCAGCCGTGTTACACACTACATTTCGGAGCCCTCTAGCGGAAGTGGTCTGGGTGTATGTAGACATGAAGAAGAAAGATGTAGAATGTTCACAGACTGTTCACAGTGTCAACTGCATTCAATCTTCAGAATAATATATACTTAAAATTATCTTATAGCTTTGCTCATCTGAACACTCTCTGGATGTTTACTGCAAGTAGTGTAAATATCATTTTCTTCATGTATACTCATTAGACTTCCTTTATTGAGCCTATGCAGAGCTTCCAATGTATCAGAATTAGTAGCAGTATGCTTTCAACTCTGTAAACTGCCACTAGATGATATTTTGTTATTTTCAATAGTATTTAAGTTGTCCTTCATCTACATCTACATCTACACCTGACGGTGTGTGGCGGAGCGTACCTTGAGTACCTCTATCGGTTCTCCCTTCTACTCCAGCCTCGTATTGTTCGTGGAAAGAAAGACTGTCGGTATGCCTCTGTATGGGCTCTAATCTCTCTGATTTTGTCCTCATGGTATCTTCGCAAGATATACGTAGGAGGAAGCAATATACTGCTTGACTCCTCGGTGAAGGTATGTTCTCGAAACTCCAACAAAAGCCCGTACCGAGCTACTGAGCGTCTCTCTTGCAGAGTCTTCCACTGGAGTCTATCTATCAACTCCGTAACGCTTTGGCGATTACAAATAATCCTGTAACGATGGGCGCTGCTCTCCGTTGGATCTTCTCTATCTCTTCTATCAACCCTATCTGGTACGGATCCCACACCAGTGAGCAGTATTCAAACAGTGGGCGAACAAGTGTATTGTAACCTACTTCCTTTGTTTTCGGACTGCATTTCCTTAGGATTCTTCCAGTGAATCTGTCTGGCATCTGCTTTACCGACGATTAATTGTATATTGTCTTCCATATTAAATCACTCTTAATGCCTACTCCCAGACAATTTATGGAATTAACTGCTTCCAGTTTCTGACCTGCTATATCTTAACTAAACGATAAAGGATCTTTCTTTCTGTGTATTCGCAGCACATTACACTTGTCAAGATTGAGATTCAATTGCCATTCCCTGCACCATGCGTCAATTCGTTGCAGATCCTCCTGCATTTCAGTACAATTTTCCGTTGTTACAACCTCTCGATATACCACAGCATCATCAACAAGAAGCCTCAGTGAACTTCTGATATTATCCACAAGGTCATTTATATATTTAGTGAGTAACAAATGTCCTACGACACTCCCCTGTGGCACACCTGAAATCACTTTTACTTCGGAAGACTTCTTTCCATTGAGAATGACATGCTGCGTTCTGTTATCTAGGAACTCTTCAATCCTTTAGTTCTGTACCAAAGCTCTTCCCCGTCTACCCTACAAAAAACTTCTCACAGTGACCACAGTCTCTCTTGTAAATGCCAGATTCCTTAACCTTTTCATGGATAAAATTCATTTTTTACAGATTTTTTAAAATATTAAGGTGATAACGTTTTCTTTTCAGTCCCATTATCATATTTTCACCACAAAAATATTTTTTAAGTTCTCCATTTTTTTCACAACAGGAAGTGGGACACATATGTCCCATGAACCAACGCGATATACCTTTTCTGCTGACTGACTGATTTTGTAATTTCATTTTTTTCAGCCATAAACTGGATTTTGTGTAGAATAAAATAACTACAAATTTTACATGCATGTAATCTTTTTATTTGTGTAGAGCCGGTGTAAGAAATATTCATTACATTTTAGTTTTCATGATACATGACCAATACTTACAAAACTTTACATTCCATGAAACTTGGAAAAACATGGTGTGGCACAAAGTGGTACACCACAAGCAGATTAAAACTGTGTGCCGGACCGAGACTCGAACTCGGGACCTCTGCCTTTCGCGAGCAAGTGCTCTACCAACTGAGCTACCCAAGCACGACTCACGCCCCATCCCCACAGCGTTACTTCTGCAAGTATCTCGTCTCCTACTTTCCAAACTTTACAGAAGCTCTTCTGCGTACCTTGCAGAACTAGCACTCCTGCCATTGCAGTGCAGTCCCGATTTTTTCTCAGGTTCAGTACAGTCGTCCCTAGATGGCAGCACCGTGCAGAGCTGGGTAACATATATCCCGACACTCGAGCTGGCGCTCAAAGTTAGTGGGACATACATGACCCATCAACCACGAAAGGGTTAAGAGGTTGTGCCATCAGTGGACCATGATTAAGTGTTTCAATAGGCTAACTGTGATTGCAAAAGCCTGACTGCACCTTAGTATTATGAAATGCTTTTGCTACTGTATCTGATATACGTTCACAACAGGACAATACAGCTTATTTAGCCTTTTATCTTGGCTGTTTCTCAGTTTGTGTGAATGTATCAGATCTCACGTACCTGCTGTTCCGTTTTTTAGTACTGCGTCAACAATTTCCACCCACATCCACTCCTAATATTTACTTCATTCAGCACATCCAGTTCCTTGTTAATTCATTGCTATGTAGCGGAACATTTATTATCCTACTAATCATGGATTGAGAAAAAGACCCTCACGTGAATTTGGGGAACGTGAGTTAGTATGGGTGATTGCATAGTCACATGCTGGTGTGCAATAAACACTGAAATTGTGGAAACCCCCATTATTATTTTTTTTTGTCATCAGTCTGCTGACTGGTTTGATGCGATCCGACACGAATTCCTTTCCTGTACTAACCTCTTCATCTCAGAGTAGCACTTGCAACCTACGTCCTCTATTATTTGCTTGACGTATTCCAATCTCTGTCTTCCTCTACAGTTTTTGCCTTCTACACCTCCCTCTAGTACCATAGAAGTCATTCCCTCATGTCTTAGTAGATGTCCTATCATCCTGTCCCTTCTCCTTATCAGTGTTTTCCACATATTCCTTTCCTCTCCGATTCCGCGTAGAACCTCCTCATTCCTTACCTTATCAGTCCACTTAATTTTCAACATTCGTCTATAGCACCACATCTCAAATGCTTCGATTCTCTTCTGTTCCGGTTTTCCCACAGTTCATGTTTCACTACCGTACAACGCTGTACTCCAGACGTACATCCTCAGAAATTTCTTCTTCAAATTAAGGCAGGTATTTGATATTAGTAGACTTCTCTTGGCCAGAAATGCCTTTTTTGCCATAGCGAGTCTGCTTTTGATGTCCTCCTTGCTCCGTCCGTCATTGGTTATTTTACTGCCTAGGTAGCAGAATTCATTGACTTCGTGACCATCAATCCTGATGTTAAGTTTCTCGCTGTTCTCACTTCTACTACTTCTCATTACCTTCGTCTTTCTCCGATTTACTCTCAAACCATACTGTGTACTCATTAGACTGTTCATTCCGTTCAGCAGATCATTTAATTCTTCTTCACTTTGACTCAGCGAATCGTATCATTGATATCCTTTCACCTTGTATTTTAATTCCACTCCTGAACCTTTCTTTTATTTCCATCATTGCTTCCTCGATCTACAGATTGAAGAGTAGGGGCGAAAGGATACAGCCTTGTTCTACACCCTTCTTAATAAGACCACTTCGTTCTTGATCGTCCACTCTTATTATTCCCTCTTGGTTGTTGTACATATTGTATATGACCCGTCTCTCCCTATAGCTTACCCCTACTTTTTTCAGAATCTCGAACAGCTTGCACCATTTAATATTGTCGAACGCTTTTTCCAGGTCGACAAATCCTATGAAAGTGTCATGATTTTTTTTTAGCCTTGCTTCCATTATTAGCTGTAACGTCAGAATTGTCTCTCTCGTCCCTTTACTTTTCCTAAAGCCAAACTGATCGTCACCTAGCGCTTTCTCAATTTTCTTTTCCATTCTTCTGTATATTATTCTTGTAAGCAGCTTCGATGCATGAGTTGTTGAGCGGATTGTGCGATAATTCTCGCACTTGTCAGCTCTTGCCGCCTTCGGAATTAT
This sequence comes from Schistocerca serialis cubense, assembly GCF_023864345.2. Lineage (NCBI taxonomy): Eukaryota > Metazoa > Arthropoda > Insecta > Orthoptera > Acrididae > Schistocerca > Schistocerca serialis. The sequence goes on along the minus strand of NC_064647.1, from coordinate 213,435,755 downwards.
GTGGATGATGCTTTTCCGAAAGTCAGATGGTATGTCGCCACACTCATATATTCTACACACCAACGTGAATAGTCGCTTTGTTGCCACTTCCCCCAATGATTTTAGAAATTCTGATGGAATGTTATCTATCCCTTCTGCCTTATTTGACCGTAAGTCCTCCAAAGCTCTATTGAATTCCGATTCTAATACTGGATCCCTTATCTCTTCTAAATCGACTCCTGTTTCTTCTTCTATCACATCAGACAAATCTTCACCCTCATAGAGGCTTTCAGCGTATTCTTTCCACCTATCTGCTCTCTCCTCTGCATTTAACAGTGGAATTCCCGTAGCACTCTTAATGTTACCACCGTTGCTTTTAATGTCACCAAAGGTTGTTTTGTCTTTCCTGTATGCTGAGTCTGTCCTTCCGACAATCGTATCTTTTTCGATGTCTTCACATTTTTCCTGCAGCCATTTCGTCTTAGCTTCCCTGCACTTCCTATTTATTTCATTCCTCAGCGACTTGTATTTCTGTATTCCTGATTTTCAAAAAATCAAATTGCTCGGAGCACTATGGGACTTAACTTCTGCGGTCATCAGTCCCCTAGAACTTGAAACTACTTAAACCTAACTAACCTAAGGACAACACACACATCCATGCCCGAGGCAGGATTCGAACCTGCGACCGTAGCAGCCGCGCGGTTCCGGACTGCGCGCCTAGAACCGCTAGACCACCGCGGCCGGCTCCTGATTTTCCCGGAACATGTTTGTACTTCCTCCTTTCATCAGTCAACTGAAGTATTTCTTCTGTTACCCATGGTTTCTTCGCAGCTACCTTCTTTGTACCTATGTTTTCCTTCCCAACTTCTGTAATGGCCCTTTTTAGAGATGTCCATTCCTCTTCAACTGTACTGCCTACTGCGCTATTCCTTATTGCTGTATCTGTAGCGTCAGAGAACTTCAAACGTATCTCGTTATTCCTTAGTACTTCCGTATCCCACTTCTTTGCGTATTGATTCTTCCTGACTAATGTCTTGAACTTCAGCCTACTCTTCATCACTACTATATTGTGATCTGAGTCTATATCTGCTCCTGGGTACGCCTTACAATCCAGTATCTGATTTCGGAATCTCTGTCTGACCATGATGTAATCTAATTGAAATCTTCCCGTATCTCCCGGCCTTTTCCAAGTATACCTCCTCCTCTTGTGATTCTTGAACAGGTTATTCGCTATTACTAGCTGAAACTTGTTACAGAACTCAATTAGGCTTTCTCCTCTTTCATTCCTTGTGCCAAGCCCATATTCTCCTGTAACCTTTTCTTCTACTCCTTCCCCTACAACTGCATTCCAGTCGCCCGTGACTATTAGATTTTCGTCCCCCTTTACATACTGCATTACCCTTTCAATATCCTCATACACTTTCTCTATCTGTTCATCTTCAGCTTTCGACGTCGGTATGTATACCTGAACTATCGTTGTCGGTGTTGGTCTGCTGTCGATTCTGATTAGAACAACCTGGTCACTGAACTGTTCACAGTAACACACCCCCTGCCCTACCTATTCATAACGAATCCTACACCTGTTATACCATTTTCTGCTGCTGTTGATATTACCCGATACTCATCTGACCAGAAATCCTTGTCTTCCTTCCACTTCACTTCACTGACCCCTACTATTTCTAGATTGAGCCTTTGCATTTCCCTTTTCAGATTTTCTGGTTTCCCTACCACGTTCAAGCTTCTGACATTCCACGCTCCGACTCGTAGAACATTATCCTTTCGTTCATTATTCAATCTTTTTCTCATGGTAACCTCCCCCTTGGCAGTCCCCTCCCGGTGAAGTTTACTGTGCGTTCTTTCTCTAGTTACATCTTAAGGTTAATATTGGAAGGTGTACTATTTAGTTGCACAAGCATGTAATCTCTAATGCATCATCAACGTATCACTTGTAGTATATTACCTTGTCTGTAGCGTTTCATTTTTCTCAAAAACATTGCTTTCAATGCTGTTCACAAGCATGTCCACTGAAGTACCTGCAATACAACTGCCCATAGCCAAAGCGTCTGGATGGGAACTGATCGAGTCATGGAAACTGACATAATCACATGACAGAATCAACTTAAGAAGATCTATAATTTCACACGTTTCTTCGAAACCAATTTTGTTACGCTCTATTAATTCAGTTGATAGTGTTGCAGGCATATATGTACAAAGATAAATTTTGTCAAATTAGACGGATTTGCCTCTGTGGGAATCCTTATATTTTCAATTTGCGCAGCCATCTCAGCCGCATTTCTTACGGATACCTTGTTTTGAAAGTATAGCATTCTTTCATTAAGGGACTGAACTCATATGCGAAGTTAACTACGAAATGGACTGGATAATTAACCTGATGTAATTCATGTTGGCCATCAGCTTAGGTGATATGGTCTCTTTCAGACAAGATGGAGCTATATTGTTTTACTACTCTTTTAATGAATGTATTGAACCTGTTTCTTCGGTCATTTTTTTACAAGGTTTTATTTTTCGCTAAAAATTCCTCTATCTTAGCACTACAATTGTATTTGTTCTTTAAGACCAATGTGTTATTTTTGTCCACATTAACTTTTTTCGCTTAAGCCTTACTTAATTTCTCATTAATTTCATGTAAAGTCCCAGCCTCAGTATTACAATGGAGCATTTTAAATTTATCATGCATAACCTGTTCTTCAATTAAATTCACCTCTTTACTACTGGCTACTGTGTCATATGAAGTGCCTTTCGTATTTTCGATGACATTTTTAATTTCATTAGTGTGTAGTTTAGGCCTGAGTCTGAATTTCAGTTCTTTACCTAAAATTTCTATCTCTTCCTGGGAAAACGTAATATTACTTAAGTGAAACACTCTTTGAAAAAATTTAAAATTACTTTTACTATGTCCTCGTTCGCCAAGTCCTCAATCCTTACCTTACTCACATTGACTAGATTATCAGTTTTCTTTGCTGGGTTTGATCGGATCCTTCCACATAATGTGCATGTTTCTGCATTGCGCCATATATCGTATAAGACTGGAAAGTGCAAATTACCATCGAGCCTCGTTTTACGTTTAAATTTATCTTGAATTTCACTCTTAAGCCACTGTCATTCATTACATGCTTTCACAGCTTGGCCATTGCTAAACTAAAGTTTATTGACACTCTCATGTTTAGGGATAATCTTATGTCTCAAACGCTTCTTGTCACACCGAATGCCTTCATTTAGTTTTAACAAATTTAATTCAGAGTGGTTGGTGTGTTATTGTCGTGTGACGAGGGCCTCCCGTCGGGTAGACCGTTCGCCTGGTGCAAGTCTTTCGATTTGACGCCACTTCGGTGACTTGCGCGTCGATGGGGATGAAATGATGATGATTAGGACAACACAACACCCAGTCCCTGAGCGGAGAAAATTTCCGACCCAGCCGGGAATCGAACCCGGGCCTTTGGATTGACAGTCTGTCGCGCTGACCACACAGCTACCGGGGGCGGACAAGTGTGTTATTACCTTACCCAGTGCATCACCAGGCAATGCCTTGCTAATAATTTTTAAATGCAGGTCCAAAACCTCACATATTTCGTAAAAGAAAACCTAAACCATTGTAGCTTTTATTTTTATATTTGCTGTGCTATTGATCAATTTCGAATACCACGTCACTATCAAGCACCTATAAAAAGAACATGCCAACCATGAAGAGTAGCATATCTTGTATAAAGCGCTCTAGTATGTGTACATCGTATGTTTAGTGTTCTATGTTGGAACGTTCTTTTTTAGGTGCTTGATAATGAAATGGTAGCAGAAACTGGCCAGCAGCACATGTAATAAATGACATAACTATATAGCCTGCAATGGTAAGTGTTTTCTTTTACGAAATATTTGGAGGCTGAGTACATGCATATAAGCAAGATTACCAGACTATTGCTGTTGTCACATTTAAATGCCACTTGCCTATATTGTGTGCTTTTCTAAAGTGTGGCTCACACAATTTTCAACTTGTAGTGCTCCATATATCGGTATGGTGACATGGTTGATGATTCTAACAGAACAGCACCCGTACCCCAAGAGATGCGTTTAGAATGTCACATGTAGTCCCCTCCCTTCTGTCCCCCTCTATTTTCTAGCACCATTTCTAATTATGAGGACTATTGTTAGTCGAAAGATAGGGTAGTAAAACTTCTAAATGTTGACATTAATCAGGAAGTGTCGACGACACCAAGATATTTATTTCTTCTGAAGTAGAAGAGTGTCTACCCTTAGAGCCATGTGCAGAATGTGAGATTGCTTGGCTGGAGTCATTAGGGAGAGCTCCCCCAACCCCCTCCCCCCTCTCCACCTCCGCTGCAGTCTGACGTAATGGACTGTGAAGGAGTGTTTGTCTCTGACAGCGGCAGCGACATTAGGGCGGCGAGAGATCGATAAAGCCAGAGGAAAGCGTCATCTATCTTCTGCTTCATGCGCGATATTAATCTCCGAATCACCAGTAGAAATATAAAATTGTATTGCCTGCTGCTCCCTGTTTAATTTCCCTGGAGGTCTCCAGATGGAGTTGTGCGATCTGTGCTTTATGTTTCCTCCATTTGTCTTTACGCAGTTCTTCGAGAAGAGGATAACAGAATGAATCATTTTCAACGGCCTCTAGTAAGGACAAACATGCCCACACATCTGGAGCCCCACAAACGCGAACTTATCCACTGATTAACGAAAACATTATGACCAGTACCCAGCGTAGGAAAGAATTATTTTGTATTACTACTGAAAATAATACTTATTTTATTGTTAATAACAGTAATAATAAAATAACATTAATAATGGAGACATTAAGGTTGACATTTGCTAATGACTACATAGCAGATGCAATAAGAATTATCTACATAATTTTAATAAAAGAATTGATTGACTATAATAAGGATAATAGTAACTCCAATAATAATATTAATAATAAAATAATGGAGCTATTATAAATGATATTGATTAATGTAGATTTTTCGAAGCTGTGTTTTGTATTAGTAGAAGTGGAAGGAGCAATGGAAGATCTAATGATTGAAATGAAAGTGACAATGGTTGTTAGGAAACAAGAGAATTTCAGCTCTATAGATCAGTACATGGAAAAGTGGTGGGGGAGGGAGGGTTGATGGGACTGACCAGCAGACAGGTATATGGGTGAGATGGCTATGGTCGTAGAAGATGGGCCAGTACATCTGTTTTCAAGGTGAAAGGAATTTTAATTTCTCTAATATTTAAATTGTTCCAAAGTAGGATTACTGATACAGAAATGATTCAAAGAATATGGCAGTGTTGTGAAGGGAGAATTTTACTTTATTGAGAACGAATACTTGCGCTGTGTTGTTCAGATAGTAAAGGTTGAAGATAAGTCAGTATGAGTACAGTGATTGAGAAGACGTTAAGCAAAACACAGGTTATCGGCACGTAACCATGATAGCAGTTTGTACGCAGGGACGATATGGTCGAAATAGCGTGTGACACAAATGTATCGCGTAATGACTCTACGAACCTTTTTCTGAAGCTCGACAATTTTTTTTTTTTTTTTTTTTTTTTTTTTTTTTTTTTTTTTTTTTTTTTTTTTGCGGTTCTGTAGTGAATGAAGCGATGCTGACACCTTACACATTGCAGTTGTGTGTCCAATCCCATCTAAGCGACTTTTCGGAATTATCCGCATGTTCCTTGCCAAAGAGAAACAGGTTATTTCTGTGCTGGCTATGGTTTAGTGTGGAAGAGACTGTCTGTGCTGAAGGGCAATAGTTACTATTGGTTGAGTTTTAGATGGGTTAATTTTCAAACCTATATTCTGCGCCGACTCTGACAAGGCAAGTAAGTCAGCATTTACGTTTTGCATGCCTGTGGACAGATTTGTCGAGCTTGCACTTAGGTACAACCAAAGGGAGATAATAGTCGACCTATCATTAACATCCAATGAGAAACGTAATGGGCCCAAAACTGATCCTTGTGGAACCTCTGATACTTCATTATTCCATTATGACATCTTCGTTCCGATCATTATTCAGTGTTGGCAGGATGTAAGGTATAAGTCGAATAACTGTACAGCACTTGTAGAAAAGTTTTGACTTTGAGAGTAGTCATGAACGCAGGATTTTGTGCACGAACTGAGCTCTCGATTGTGTCCCATTAATGTTCGATGGAATTCATTTCGTGTCATCTGGATAGCCAAATCATTCGCTCGAAATGTTCAAAATGTTCTTCAAACCAGTCGCGAACAATTGTGACCCAGTGACACTTCCATCATTGTTTGTAAACATGAAGTCAATTAATGGCTGAAAATTGTCTCTAAGTAGTAGAACATAAACGTGACCAGTGAACGACCAGTTTAGTTAGACGAGAGGTACCAACTCATTCCTTGAAAACACAGGCCACACCATTATGAAGCTCCCCCAACACGTTGATAACATGGGTCCATGGCTGCTCCACACTCTAACCCTGCCATCAGCTCTTACCAATTGAAATCTGGAATCATCTGACAAGGCTCCCGTTTTCCAGTCGTCTAGGGTGCAATCAATATGGTCAAGAGCCCAGGATAGGCACTGCAGGTGATGTCATGCTGTTGGCAAAGGCACCCGCAAAGGTTGTCTGCTACCATAGCCCACTGCCGTTACTTTTCGACGCACTGTCCTAAAGGATACGTTCGTCGTACGTTATACATTGATCTCTGCGGCTATGTCACGCAGTGATGCTTGTCTCTTAGCTCTGTCAGCTCTATAAAACACCGCTGCTCTTGGTCGTTAAGTGAAATGGCTCGGAGCACTATAGGACTTAACATCTGTGGTCATGTCCCCTAGAACTTAGAACTACTTAAACCTAACTACCCGAGGCAGGATTTGAACCTGCGACTGTAACGATCACGCGGTTCCAGACTGAAGCGCCTAGAACGGCACGGCCACACCTGCCGGCGGTCGTTAAGTGAAGGCAGTCGTCCAATGCGTTGTTCGTGGTGAGAGCCAATGCCTGAAATCTGCTATTCTCAGCACACTCTTGACACTGTTGATCTCGGAGTACTGAATTCGCTAGATTTCCGAAATGGAATATCCCATGCGTCTAGCTCTAACTACCAATCCACCTTCGAGTCTGTTAATTCACATCGTGAGGTCATAATCTCGTCGGAAACCGTTCACATGAAAGCTGAGTTCAAATGACAGCCCCACCAACACATTGCCCTATAATAATTTGCGTACGCAATAGCACTTCCAACTATACATGTGCATATCCATATCTTATGAGCGCAGTGTAAGCTCAGATACATTCATAGATTTAAAATCTCTGAAAGCAACCACTTGTGGTTTGTTCTTTCTACATTGCAAAGAGTAAGTCATGGATATTAAATCACGAGCAGATAAGCCAGGTGCATTGAACTGATAAGAGTACTCTGTTTGCAGACTTTGTTGCGAAAATATATACAGATGCGTGAGTGTCTCCTGTATGATGAGCTGAGCCAAGTGTTTAAGCAGTGTAAGATTTTAGCGGGAAAGTATACGCATGCATTTTGAAAAGGAAGTACTGTGGATTGGAAACTTCATGTTCCCATCTCTGCCTACAATTATGCGTTCACACAGAGATTGAGGAGCTGAGAGTACGGCTTCAAAACCATAGAGCTGCCAAGCTATGGATGGAATACATATCCACAAATAAGACTTTCTGCCGAGAGGTTGAATTTCAGTGAATATAAAATTCGAGCTGTCTTTCCTTGTTCTTGGACGTTCGCAGAACACTTGCACATATATATGCTCGTTCACCACTGCCTCATCTGTTCTTTACGTATAATTGATTCCATATTTCATATATATATATATATATATATATATATATATATATATATATATATATATATATATCCAGAAGAATTTTGACACCGTTCCTCGCAGGCGACCTCTAATCAGATTGCGTGCACATAGAATATCATCAGCAAATCAACACCGACAACGATAGTTTAGGTATACATGCCGACGTCACATGCTGAAGATGAATAGAAAGTCTATGAGCATATTGAAAGGGTGATACAGCATGTAAAGGGATATGAAACTCTAATAGTCATGGTAGACTGGAATGCAGTTCTAAGGGAAAGAGAAGAAGGAAAGGTTACAAGAAAATATTGGCTTGGGATAAGGAATGTGAGGGGAGAAAGACTAATTGATTTCTGTAACAAGTTTCAGCTAGTAATACCGAATACTCTGTTCAGGAATCACACGATGAGGAGGTATTCTTACAAAAGGGAGGATGATACGCCGAAGATTTCAGTTAGATTACATCTTGGTCAGAGAGAGATTCCGAAACCATATACTGGATTGTAAGGCGTATCCAGGGGCAGACGTAGACTCAGATCACAATATAGTAGTGATGAAGAGTAGGCTGAAATTTAAGAGATTAGTCAGGAAGAATAAATACGCGAAGCAGTTGGATACGGAAGTGGTAATGACGAAATACGGTTGAAGTTCTCTAAGGCTCTAGATACAGCAATAAGGAATGGACATCTCTAAAAAGGGCCATCACAGAATTTGGGAAGGAAAACACAGGTACAAAAAAGGTAACTGTCAGGAAATCAGGGTTAACTGAAGAAATACTTCAATTGATCGATGATAGGAGGAAGTACAAAAATGTTCCTGGAAGCTCAGTAATACAGAAATACAAGTCGCCGAGGAATGAAATAAAGGAAAGCTAAGACAAAATAGCTACAGTAAAAATGTGAATACATCTAAAAAGAAATAATTGTCGGGAGGACCGACTCAGCAAACGGGAAAATCATAACTACCATCGGTGACATTGTAAGCAAGGGTGATAACATTAAGTGTGCAACGAGAATTCCACTGTTAAATGCAAAGGAGAGAGCGATAGATGGAAAGAATACATTGAAAGCTGCTAAGAGGGTGAAGATTTGACTGATGTGGTAGAAGAGGAAACAGAAGTCGATTTAGAAGAGATAGGGAATCCAGTATTAGCATCAAAATTTTAATGAGCTTTGGAGGACTTAACATCAAATAAGGCAGAAGGAACAGATAACATTCCATCAGAATTTCTAAAATCATTGGGGGAAGTGGGAACAGAACGACGATTCACGTTGGTGTGTAGAATGTATAAGTCTGGCGACATACTATCTGACTTTCGAAAAAGCATCATCCACACAATTCTGAAGACAGCAAGAGCTGACAAGTGCGAGAATTATTGCACAATCAGCCTAACAGTTCATGCATCCAATTTGCTTACAATAATAACATACAGGTGAATGGAAAAAACTTGAGGATGCGCTAGATGACGATCAGTTTGGCTTTAGGAAAGGTAGAGGCGCGAGAGAGGCAGGTCTGACGTTGCGGTTAATAATGGAAAGAAGACTAAAGAAAAATCAAGACTCATTCACAGGATTTGTCGACCTGGAAAGAACGATCGACAATGTAAAATGGCGCAAGATGTACGAAATTTTGAAAAAAGTAGTGGTAAGCTATAGGATGAGACGGGTCGTATACAATATGTACAAGAGGCAAGAGGGAATAATAAGAATGAACGACCAAGAACGAAGTGCTCGTATTAAAAAGGATGTAAGAGATGGATGTAGCCTTTCGCCCCTAATGTTCAATCTCTACATCAAGGAAGCAATTGCGGAAATAAATAAAAAGTTCAGGAGTGGAATTAAAATTCAAGGTGAAAGGATATCAGTGACATGATTCGCTGATGATATTGCTACCCTGAATGTAAGTGAAGAAGAATTACGTGATCTTCTGAACAGAATGAACATTCTAATGAGTACAGAGTAGGGACTGAGAGTAAACATAAGAAAGACGAAGGTCATTAGAAGTAGTAAAGGCAGAACAGCGAGAAACTTAACATTGATTGATGGTCACGAAGTAGATGAGGTTAAGGAATTCTGTGACCTAGGCAGTAAAATGACCAATGGCGGATGGAGCAAGGAGGGCATCAAAAGCAGACTAGCAATTGCACAAAGGGCATTCCTGGCCAGGAGAAGTCTACTAATATCAAATATCGGCCTTAATTTGAGGAAGAAATTTCTGAGAATGTACGTCTGGAGTACAGCATTGTACGGTAGTCAAACATGGACTGAGGGAAACCCGGAACAGAAGAGAATCGACGAATTTGAGATTCGTTGCTACAGACGAATGTTGACAATTAGTTTAACTGATAACATAAGGAATGAGGAGGTTCCACACTGAAGCAGAGAGGAAAGGAATATGTGGGAAACACTGATAAGAAGAAGGGACAAGATGATAGGACATCTGTTAAGACATGGAATGACTTCATGGTACTAGAGGGAGCTATAGAGGGCAAAAACTGTAGAGGAACACAGGAGAGGAATTCCTGACGGGCCGAATCAAACCAGTCATAAGACTGATGACAAAAAAAAGAAGTCTTTCCTGTTATAAAGTACATACTTCCCAGTAACTGGCAAAGTCACCGAGTAAAGCGAAAGTAATATCTGGCGTTCCCCATGAAAGTATTACTAGACCCCCTGCCATTCCTTATCTACATAAACGTCTGAGCTACCGTCTTAGACCAGATGATGCTGTCATTCACTGTCCTGCAAAGTCATTAGATGATGAAACCCAACTGCAAAATGTTGTAGACAAGATATTTTTATGGTGCGAAAAGCGTCTTTGACTCTAAATAATAAAAAGTATGTCAGCCGCAAGAGTACTAAAAGGAACCCATTAAATTTCGATTATACGGAGAATCACACATATCTAAAGACTGCAAACTAAACTGAATACTTAGGGATTACAGTTACAAATAACTTAAATTGGAGAGATCACATAGATAATGTTGTGAGGTTTTCAAATCAAAGACTGCCATTTATGGACAGAGAACACTTAGAAGCTGCAACCGGTCTGCTAAAGAGACTGCCTAAACTACACTTGTCCGACCTCTTATGGTGTATTGTTGCACGGTGTGGGACCTGTATGAGATAGGATTGACGGAGGACATCGAAAAAGTTGAAAAAAGGGCAGTTCGTTTTGCGTTATCGTGAAATAGCGGAGGGAATGCCACGGTACTCATACGGAAACTACAGTGGCTGGAGGTAGAGCAAAAGCGTTGTCCGTTGCGAGAGGATCTTCTCATGAATTTTCAGTCACCAACTTTCACTTTAGAGTGCGAAATTATTTTCTTGGCGGCCACATACACAGCAAAAAATTATCATCATAATGAAATAAAAGAAATCAGAACTCTCACAGAAAGATATGTTTGGTTTTTACCATGCGCTGTTAGAGAGTGGAATAGGTAGAGAAACAGCTTGAAGGTGTTTCGATGACCACTCTGCGAGGAACTTAACTGTCAGTCGCAGAGCAATAATGTAGTGTAAATGCACAGTGAAAACAAGCATGCAAGGAGCTTGAGAAAGAGGGGATTAAAGGTTGATTACGCTTCCCTAGCACAGGAAGTCGGCACCAAATATAGCTATTGTGAAAACAATTTACGCTCTGTATTAAACGACGAAACAGAGTGTGCTGAACAGTTTGGTGTGGAAGGTGAAAAGGAGGTGTTTTACAAGGCCGATACTGCCAGGAGAGAAAACTAGGTCTAATAACTACAGGATTAACAAAGAGGGCTAACAATTAAATTACGAATTACTAAAATAGCATTGACTGCGATTTTGTTCTTAGCAGTTATATCAAGGAGGTTGGTGAATAATGTAAAGAGAAAGAGAGTGCTGCTATTGCACAGAAGGTAGAGAATGCTCAGGCAGATCATGTTAAAAGTTCACAATAGCTCTGAGCACTATGGGACTTAATATCTGTGGTCATCAGTCCCCTAGAACTTAGAACTACTTAAACCTAATTAAGCTAAGGACATCACACACATCCATGCCCGAGGCAGGATTCGAACCTGCGACCGTAGCGGTCACGCGGTTCCAGACTGAAGCGCCTAGAACTGCACAGCCACACCGGCCGGCAATGTTAAATTTAACTATCGTCCGCAAACGCGAAAATCCACAGACATAAGTGACTTTGATAAAGGGCATCTAGCCACAGCAAGGGAACAAGTATACAGAGAAAAGGCAAAGTTTGTTCGTGTGCTAATGTTGTGAGTGCGATATCGGCCGCACTTTCAAATAAGCGCGCCTTCAGTTATGCCGCCACCGCGGCACAAGAGCGCTGCCACGAACGATTTAACCACTGCCAGTGAGGTGAAAGCGTCCCCTCTCAGCACCTCCAGCGGCTGGTCTACTTACGTTCAAACATCTATGCACAGAGGCCATTTTGTGTGCGCTTTCCAGTTGAATAACATTTACAGACTTTCATAGTGGCCAAGACTCGACATCTTCTGAATACACAATGTACACTCCTGGAAATTGAAATAAGAACACCTTGAATTCATTGTCCCAGGAAGGGGAAACTTTATTGACACATTCCTGGGGTCAGATACATCACATGATTACACTGGCAGAACCACAGGCACATAGACACAGGCAACAGAGCATGCACAATGTCGGCACTAGTACAGTGTATATCCACCTTTCGCAGCAATGCAGGCTGCTATTCTCCCATGGAGACGATCGTAGAGATGCTGGATGTAGTCCTGTGGAACGGCTTGCCATGCCATTTCCACTCGGCGCCTCAGTTGGACCAGCGTTCGTGCTGGACGTGCAGACCGCGTGAGACGACGCTTCATCCAGTCCCAAACATGCTCAATGGGGGACAGATCCGGAGATCTTGCTGGCCAGAGTAGTTGACTTACACCTTCTAGAGCACTTTGGGTGGCACGGGATACATGCGGACGTGCATTGTCCTGTTGGAACAGCAAGTACCCTTGCCGGTCTAGTAATGGTAGAACGATGGGTTCGATGACGGTTTGGATGTACCGTGCACCATTCAGTGTCCCCTCGACGATCACCAGTGGTGTACGGCCAGTGTAGGAGATCGCTCCCCACACCATGATGCCGGGTGTTGGCCCTGTGTGCCTCGGTCGTATGCAGTCCTGATTGTGGCGCTCACCTGCACGGCGCCAAACACACATACGACCATCATTGGCACCAAGGCAGAAGCGACTCTCATCGCTGAGGACGACACGTCTCCATTCGTCCCTCCATTCACGCCTGTCGCGACACCACTGGAGGCGGGCTGCACGATGTTGGGGCGTGAGCGGAAGACGGCCTAACGGTGTGGGGGACCGTAGCCCAGCTTCATGGAGACGGTTGCGAATGGTCCTCGCCGATACCCCAAGACCAACAGTGTCCCTAATTTGCTGGGAAGTGGCGGTGCGGTCCCCTACGGCACTGCGTAGGATCCTACGGTCTTGGCGTGCATCCGTGCGTCGCTGCGGTCCGGTCCCAGGTCGACGGGCACGTGCACCTTCCGCCGACCACTGGCGACAACATCGATGTACTGTGGAGACCTCACGCCCCACGTGTTGAGCAATTCGGCGGTACGTCCACCCGGCCTCCCGCATGCCCACTATACGCCCTCGCTCAAAGTCCGTCAACTGCACATACGGTCCACGTCCACGCTGTCGCGGCATGCTACCAGTGTTAAAGACTGCCATGGAGCTCCGTATGCCACGGCAAACTGGCTGACACTGACGGCGGCGGTGCACAAATGCTGCGCAGCTAGCGCCATTCGACGGCCAACACCGCGGTTGCTGGTGTGTCCGCTGTGCCGTGCGTGTGATCATTGCTTGTACAGCCCTCTCGCAGTGTCCGGAGCAAGTATGGTGGGTCTGACACACCGGTGTCAATGTGTTCTTTTTTCCATTTCCAGCAATGTATCTAAGGGTGACAGATTTATAAGCCTTTTTCGTCTGTATACAGGGTGAAATGTATTTAAACCAACAAACTCTGGGTAGTTGTAGGGGACATCAAAACAAATATTTTTCCCTAATGTCATTTTTTCCTATGAGGATTATTTAAACTGGTGGAGGCCGTATTACGCTCTTCAGTTGTTATTGGCCGTATTACGATCCTCAGTTGTAGGCAACTGCTGTCCGCCAGTGTAGTAGTGCATTTGTTTACTAATGGAGCGATACACCTGCAGTGAGTACACTGATATGGTTGGTGCGTACTGCGTAGCGCACCACAACGGACGAGCTGCACAGCGGGTTTATCAACAACAATATCCTAATCGCCGTATCCCGCATCATACGACCTTCGCTACTATCTACCAACGTCTGCGTGAGACCGGGTCATTTAGCAGATTACCTGGACAGGAACGCCGTCGCACTGTAAGAACGCTGTCTTGAGGAAGCTGTCTTGCAGCATGTGGAGCGGGATCCTTCAATCAGCACCCGTGCAATTGCACGTTAACATGGGGACGAATCAGACGAATGTAAGAACAGTCCTTCGAGAGCAATTGTTACTTCCATTTCGCTTACAGCGTGTCCACAGCCTGGAACCAGTTGATTAACCACCCAGAGCACAGTTTTCGCAGTGGTACCTGGAACAATGTGAAATGCATCCTACATCTCCATCCTCTGTGTTGTTTACCGAAGAAGCGGTTCTTCGTTAATGTGTGGGTCGGTGTTGTTGGGGCCTGTTTAATTGGGCCGTACCTGCTACCTAGTCTATTAAATGGCAGGTACTATTACAATTTTCTCTCCAGAGTATTGCCAGAATTGCTGAAAGACGTCCCGCTCCCTACAAGACAACGCATGTGGTTCCAACATGACGGGGCGCCGGCACATTTCAGTCATCGTGTGCGTCGATTCCTGGACCGACGGTTTCCAGAAACGTGGATTGGCAGAGGTGGTCCTGTACCATGGCGTGCTCGATCCCCATATATGTCCCTCTGGACATTTTTGTGTGGGGAGAGATGCGCAACCTTGTTTACGCAACTCCTGTGCATCAGAAGAAGATCTGGTTGCCCGGATAATAGCAGCAGCAGGAACAATTCACGATACTCCTATGGTTTTTGCCCGTGTCAGACAGAACATGATCCGACGGTGTAACCTTTGTTTACGTGTCAATGGAGGCATTTTTGAAAATCTACTGTAATTGAAATTGGTTTGTGTTAATGTGTTGTCTCTTGGTCATAAAAAAATGGAAAAATGTTTGTTGGTTTAATTAATTTGCTGCCAGAGAAATCTTCCTCTACCGATTTAAATACTCCTCATAGGAAAAAATGACATTAGGGAAAAATATTTGTTTTGATGTCCCCTACAAACTCCCAGAGTTTGTCGGTTTAAATACTTTTCACCCTGTATGTTTCAACATTCAAAGCTACTGCTAGCAACTGACGGTGCAGCAACAGCAACAGAATTATGTATTATTTTTACTATCTTGTATTATATGTAGAATAATTTGATATCTGAATTCTCTGTCCACGAACAGCATCTGTTCCTCGCTCCTGTATCCACTAAAGTACCACACAGCGTGCAAAGGAAGAGATAACAGTGAGCACCGCTGATGTATTGCGTTCCTGCTATTAAGCAGATGGTCGTAACGGTTTAACGGTTTGGCTCGTTAATATGTTTGTGATTCACCTAATGAACAGCCCTTGTCATACAAGGCAGTAGTTATTGACGACAATGTAACTGTGTATAGTGTCCCTTTCCATATATTTGACATGAACAATATAAATAACGACAAAAGAACTATACGTGCGCAATGTTGTGTGAACTTTAATGCCTAATTGTGATACGGACAAAGTGAAGAAATAACATTAAAGACAATTTATCGATTCTGATAACAAATAAAAGACATTATTCTCCGTGATACAAGATCATATGTGTAAACTGAACACTATAATCTTTGTTATATTGTAAAAGGACTGGAAGACAATGAACTTAGTCGTCTTCTGATGTTTTCTTGAGTCTTAGCTATTGTTCGAGTGCAGAAGGTACGATTGTATTACGATAGCTTTTGTATTGCTCTCTTTCAATTACTAGAACATAATTGATGCGTAAAAGAGCTACAAAAATATAATAAGCTAATCTGGAGTGCAAAGTAATCATTTAAGGAACCCACGCCACATTTGCTATAACGCAAGAGTTTGTGTAGCATTTTTTGTTGCTGCTGCGGAATTAGCTGCGACCATCTTCGACTGAGAAAGTTGACCGCCATTACGCGGCGCATTTAAACTTTTTATTTCCACAGGAAATAGAACGAAGCCGGAGCAGAATAACTTATTTAAAAATACTACCAGAATTAATTAGCATCAAATCACAAGATTTATTTTATCATAAAGTGACTATTTTCAGCGATACAATTCATTTCAGGTCAGGTGCCTCTTTGCATAAATTATATTACGCTAACGTTTCTGATACTATTTTTATGGAGCCTGGTGCTCGTTTTCATTCAGAATTTTAAGTTTAATTTGGCAACCTGCAAATATAATATTGCTTATTTGTAATTGTTTCTTACGAGGTTTTATGAAAGATAGCTTTACGA
The DNA here is from genome assembly GCF_023864345.2 of Schistocerca serialis cubense. Taxonomy (NCBI): domain Eukaryota; kingdom Metazoa; phylum Arthropoda; class Insecta; order Orthoptera; family Acrididae; genus Schistocerca; species Schistocerca serialis. The sequence goes on along the minus strand of NC_064647.1, from coordinate 213,419,413 downwards.
AATTCAACTTCACGAACTTAATAGAATCCTCATATAACTTATAGCAGAAAGAGACATCACATGTGGATTTGAAATATGACTGAAAATTACATTAATCGTCGTGGTGCACATTAATTCCGTATGAAAGTCCGACATTTCCACTGCGTCCCAGTCTTTTCATCAGGATCCCAATTGAATGTTGAATAATTAAGTGAATCAGATGGATATACGTAATGTACGATGGCAAAACAGTTTTTATGGCTGTGTTTCACAGCTCTGATAAATCGTAGAAATGGCATAACTGTAACACATAAAGCTGCCGAATAATTTATTTTCAATTGCACTAGTGGTTTCCTGTCAGAGACCATTTCCTGGTACCTGTCGCACACATTATGAATATAGGACAAGTTTCATGGAAAAATGTCATTTGAAAATTGTAGTAAAGTGCTGCTCACTTTGTCTAGTCGCATACTAACTGTCTGCAACCGTAATGCATAGCGATGCTTGTGTTTCAATCCTACATCGCTGCACCAGCACCGGTGCATAACGGCAATTCATGACCCTAACTCTGTTAAACTAACGCTGCTAACAACGGAAATCCTGCAGTGTACAGCCTGAACATCATTGCTATATGCGCAATGTCGGGTACCCGTACGGTAAATAGTTTTCCGTTTGCACTGTTTATACCCACCCCGTTTATGGTGTACCCTGAACTGAATGACCTCCCCATGCCAACCACCATCGATTCATAAAACATCGGCCACGCGAAATCCAGTATGTACTTTTCCTAGTCTACTGAAGGCCACAGTTCAAGGCAGCCCTTGCAATTTCACTTCAGAGAAGCATTTAACTGAGAATAATACCAAAGACTACCAACAAAACTACAGTTGTATGGATTTCAACCTAAATTTGATCCTGACTGAGAATGCCTTGGTGGATAGGACGCGGCGTGTTATTTCGGATGGAGAGTCGTCAATGTCAAAGTCTCTTCAAGCTTGCTCTATGGACCTTGTACTCGGCTCATGCTGTTCATGTTGTATATCAATGAATTAATGACCTTGTAGACGATATTAATAGCAACTTCAGATTTATCGCAGATGATGTACATATGTATCATGGATTTCTGTCTGATACAAGCTGCATAAATATTCACTCAGATCTTGATAAGATTCCAAAGTGGAGCTAAAACTGGCATCTTGTTTCAAAGCTGCAGAAATGTAAAACAGTGCTGTTGACAAAACGAAAAAACGATGATGACTGCAGTTATCAATGAGTTACAGAGGAATCGGTAAACTCACACAAATACCTGGGTGTAACACTCTCTACATGTATGAAATGGTATGACCTCACAAACTCAATAGCAGGTACGTCAGGCAGACAGACTTCGGTATATTGTCAGGGTACTGGCAAAGTGTACTCAGTCTACAAAGGAGACCGCTTACAAACAATTTGTGCTGCCCATATTACAATGTGTGGCACCTGTACCATACAGCAATAACAGGGTTATTCAATGTATACAAAAAAGCACAGCATCAATTGTTACACGTTTCAAGAATGAATTTTTGCTCTGAAACTGAGTGTGCGCTGATGCGAACCTTCCTGGAAGATTAAAATTATGTGCCGGACCGAGGCTCGAACTCGTGACCTATGCTTTTCGCAGGGACTTGCTGTACCACCTGAGCTACACATGCACGACTCACGGGAGAGCTCGAATTCCCCCAGTACCTCGTCTCCTACCTTCCAAACTTCACAGAAGCTCTCCTGCAGACCTTGCAGAACTAGCACCTCTGGAAGAAAGGATATTGCAGAGACATGGCTTAGCCACAACCTGAGAGATGTTTCCAGAATGAAATTTTCACTCTGCAGCGGAGTGTGCGCTGTATGAAACTTCATGGCAAATTAAAACTGTGTGCTGGTCAGAGACTCGAAGGTACTGGAGGAATTAAAGCTGTAAGAACGGGTCGTGAGTAGTGTCTGGGTAGCTCAGATGGTAGATCACTTGTCCACGAGAGGCAACGGTTCCGAATTCGAGTCTCGGTCTGGCGCACAGTTTTAATCTGCCAGGAAGTTTCATATCAGCGCACACTCCGCTGCATAGTGAAAATTTCATACATTAAACATGCCCCAGGCTTTGGCTAAGCCATGTCTCCGCAGTGTCCATTCTTCCAAGGTCATCAAGAGATCTGTAAAGTTTGGTAGGTCGGAGACGAGGTACTGGCCGAATTAAAGCTGTGAGAATGGGTCGTGAGTTGTGTTTTGGTAGCTCAGACGATGAGCACTTCCTTGCGAAAGGCACAGGTCCCGAGTTCGAGTCTCGGTCGGGCATACAGCTTTAATCTGCCAGGAAGTTTCGAAATGGCAAGACTCTTGAAGAGAGACGCCAATTATCCCGTGGAAGTCTATTTAAATCTAGAGATACTCTCCACCCCCACATATATTGAAATGTCTCCATGTGAACTGTTCCATTGATCTCGGAAAGCAATCTTCAGTTTTGTTACAATTCTTAACTAGTGAAATGTTCGGTATCACTATGCCTGGAGAGAAAGATGGACAAGAGAGTGCTTGATATTATAGCGACATTTCTCAGCGGCATTTGAACGCCAAGGGAGAATGTCTTTTTCAATTTCAAATTCATTAGGATGTTCTTTATTTATCTGTGTAACCCATCATCATATACTCATATCATATCTTTCCTGTACATGTTCTTTATTTATCTGTGTAATCCATCCTCATACACTCATGTCATATCTTTCCTGCCCACACTGTCATCTTCTAGTATGAATGTGTAGTTTGTCTGTAGCTGGTATTTTGGATTTTCTTAGTTTCCGGGAGGTTTTCTTGAATGCTAATGGCAGTTTAGCAAACCTTTGTGTAGAGCTTTGAATACGGCTACGTTGCGTCAGAGAGGCATCAGTGGCTACTGGTCCGCATCCAGGTGTACAGGTAGTACACGCTTACGTTCTCTGGGCCCTTCCGCGCTGCTGTGTAAACCCCGGCGACGGGGAAGATAAGTTTTGTTCTTTCCTAGGAAGCCGGTGAGTAAGGATGCTCTTAGCAGCACCTCTAGTTATTTTGAAATCTGTAAGAGTTAGCTTTGTTTGAGTTTCCGGTAGTCACTATGGTGTGTGTCATTGATATTTATGCCGCACCAATTATTTCAGTAAAGGAACGGTATTAATTTCACTAGTGTCCAATATGTTCACTGAGATCTTTTGTGCAACTGCAACTTGGTTTGAACGAGCAGTGCCGACACGCGATAAACAGTTTTAGTTAGTTTCATGTGCTATGCATGCTTTGTGGAATGCTTGTGTTAAATTTTATTTAATTTACCGTCAAATTTGCTTTTCATTCCCACTGGCATTACAGCCCGTACTCAGCTGCGCCACGTGCGTTTCTTTGCAAACCATGAGGCTCCAATTCGACGTAAACACCTCTTGTGTTCGAATTGAAGCTTCAGCTTCATCGCGAAGTAGATGTTCTCACGTTTGGTAAACTTATTTACAAAATTACTGAGTTATGCGCAGTTTCAGAAATGGGCTTTGTTCTCTGAAACTGAGCGTTAAAGCCAGCCTCGCTCTGACCCAGTGACCTTACTTTTGGAGTAAAGAAGCTTTCTTCTAAAGTCTATCTTTCGTTTAGGTGTTGCGTTGTATAATGTACCATGTGTCGTGATTCAGGTACCAGCATTCCAAGTAACTGTGTTTTAACTTAACATCTGCGTGTGTGTGTGTTAATTCTAATCGGGTTAATAAATGCAACTTACTGCTAAATTTATTGCTTTGACGCCGGCCGAAGTGGCCGTGAGGTTAAAGGCGCTGCAGTCTGGAACCGCAAGACCGCTACGGTCGCAGGTTCGAATCCTGCCTCGGGCATGGATGTTTGTGATGTCCTTAGGTTCGTTAGGTTTAACTAGTTCTAAGTTCTAGAGGACTAATGACCTCAGCAGTTGAGTCCCATAGTGCTCAGAGATTGCTTTGACGTCTCACACAACCATTCCGCTCTCTAGTGAGCATCCTTAAAATCAGTGAGTTTGAACATCCCATTAATAAAGTTGTAATGAAATTTATCGTGATTATTTTGTATCCAATAAATGGATTGGTCTTTCATTAAATAATCAAATTATCTGTGAGGTGGCGGCTTTTTATCAGTTGAATAATGTTTACATCAGTTTGGCCCACCAATCATAAATTTTGTGTTTGGTACTTGTTTGAGGCAAGCGACCCTAGACTCTACTTTCACAGTCAGCCTTGGGATTTAGGAAATCATAGTAGAGATATTTTGCGAAACTGATCCTATTAGTTCCTTGCAGTAGTAAAAGACGGCAGATATCACTCAACATCAACCCCGTGTGGGCTTGAGGACGAGGCTGGACTAATTACAGAATTCTCAGAGACGTTCAAACAATCATTCTTGCCGAGCTCCATACGAGATTGGAAATAAACTCCAACCTAAGATGCCATGATGAGTACCCTCCACGAAGCACTTTACCGTCGTCCCGGAGTATGTGTGCCCATGTCCATTTACAAATATTTAGCTGAATATTCTTGTACATAGAGCATGAGAAGTATTATATGATGCCTCGATGGCAGGTTCACACTTTCACATACATGCAAAAATTCTTTTACTTGCCGTGAAAATGGGCGACATCGCCCAAAAACAAATTGTGAGTGACTACAGTCCTCTCGGTTCTGACCAATGGTTTCCGGTTGTTTCCGTCAGTTCTATGGCAGTTTCCGGAAATTATAATCCCCTCCAATTTATTCCCAATTGAGAATCTGCCTCCATCATTTAAAGTACCTCATATGTCACTACGCTGAATAATGATTTAAAATTTTACTTCGCAGACTTCAGAAATATCTGCTGTCATTTCGTGTGCGGTTCACTTTCACACACCTTGAAAAGAAACAAGAAGAAAGTTAGATTGTTTTTATGTACTGAAACCGACTTTATAATAGAATATTTCTTCTAAGTATGCTGTTGGTTGTCTATCTCTGGTCATTCTCGTTGATGGCAAAGTTGTCTAGTCGCAGAGTGCTGTTTACTAAAACAGAACATTTTCGGGTTCTGAGTAGTCTCGTTCACAATTTTAAAAATTTTTTAACTTCCCTTTAAATTGAATCTTTCACATTTTATTTATTATTTCGTACTTTTTCACATCATTCCACTTCATTTTGCATGTAGCACCTTTTCAACACGTATATACAGCTTGAAGTGTTTCTTACAATTAGCGTCGCCGAAAGGCTTTACAGAAAGATGATAGATAAAAGAGGCTTTACACCTAAATCAGTAAGAAAGTTTCCAAATAAAAATGGTTCAAATGGCTCTGAGCACTATGGGACTTAACATCTATGGTCATCAGTCCCCTAGAACTTAGAACTACTTTAACCTAACTAACCTAAGGACATCACACAACACCCAGTCATCACGAGGCAGAGAAAATCCCTTTCCAAATAATAAATATTCTTTACACAAATTAGATTTTAAATTTGCAAAATCCTTAATGTGATCTATTCACTTTAAGATTTTGATTCTTTCGCATTGGCAGTTACAGGGTATAGGCAAAGGAATGTAAACACTTGCACTTACTTGGGAATGGTTTATTAACAAGGACCCCCATTATCGCGTAATGCAGCTGCGATTCTTCTGGGAATAGTGATATATAATGATTGTATAGTCTCCAGTGGAATGTCATGCCACTCTTCTGTCAGAACTACTTCTCCCTCCTGTAGTGACGAGGGAGGAGGAAATCTGCTTCGGAGTTTGGGCTCCAATACCGCTCACAAGGGTTCCATAATGTTCAAGTCCAGGAGCTATGCTGGCCAGTGAAGACGCTGTAGTTCTGTTGCGTGCTCTTCATACCACGCTTGTCCTGTTCTGGCTGTGTGTATAGGTGCATTATCGTCCTGAAATATGGCGTCATTCCTGAGGAACAACATTTCAATCATGGGATGCACCTGATCACCCAAAACGTTCACATAATCTTTGGCTGTAACACAGCCTTTAAGAGTAATGATGGTACCAGCAGAATACCACGATACGGCTGTCCATGTTTAACCGTTGGATTCAAGCTATCAGGATTGTAGGCTTCTTTTGGCGTTCTCCAGACGTAAACCCTGCCCGGTGTCGGAAATAACGAAAACGATGACTCGTCGGACGATATGATGTGTTTCCAGTGATCAACCGTCCACGATTTATGCTCCTGACACCATGTTTTACGCTTCTTTGCATTGGTTGTCGTCACTCATGGTATCTTTATAGTACACTGTCTGTAATTACGGACAGTGTCGATAGATACGGAGATGACTATTGAGCTCTGTAGTCTTTAGCCGCCGTAGTTTTCTGTTGTTTTGACACAATTCGTGGTAGCGTACGACGATCTCTGTCATTTAGTTTTGACTTGCGCCCACTATTACCTTCACACGATGAAGTATTTCCGTGTTGTGTATAGACTCTCATGACTGTTGAAACAGTTGCTCTTGAAACATTTAATACGTTGTCTGTTTGGTTACCTCCAAGGATGGGGCCCCTCCACGCCTGCACCAACGTGGTGACCAAACCAAAAGTTCTACTGTCACCTCTGTATAACATGTTAGTTTTCGAATCAGGAGTCACAGGATGCGGGCTGTGATGTTGTCCATTAGGATTACTCATTGACATGATCCATCAGGATGCAGAAAGTGTACGAAAGCGATTGTTTGGTTACCGATGCTCCAGCTAATCGAAGCCCAACAATCTGCCCTCTTTGGAACTGTGTTGGGTCATTCATTGCACTTCGACCTCGGCCTCTGAATGCAAAACGAAGTGTACACTACTCGTACAAAACCTGCAGTGATGCCTAGTCCGTACTGAACACGCACAGTCCAGCGCGACACGTGCCTTACCTGCGTTGTTGACCGTCAAACACAACCATCCCATTAGTATCACTGTTTACATTATTTTGCCTATCACCTGTATGCTTTTGCGGTGTCTATATTTAAAAACTGTATCTCCGATTTCAGCAGTCTGAATGCCATCGTTTCAACGAAAGCAAATGAATTTCATTGATCTGATATAATTAAATTTGTCAAAATATGTGACTTAATTGGCCGTATCGTTTTATTGCATTGACTTAGAACCTTAAATTTTTCGCACCGCCAAGGGAACGTAGACTTTAGTATGAGACATAAAGGCGATTTTATTACCTCTATCCGTGCCTTAACAGACAGAGAGAAAGATTGACGAGAAGTAGATGAAATCAAGGTTTCGTTTTTACCGAATAGGGAAAGGAATTTCAGGAATGAGCGAGAGGTATCTTCCATCGTATTAAAAATGTGGTGTCACCGCCAGACACCACACTTGCTAGGTGGTAGCCTTTAAATCGGCCGCGGTCCGCTAGTATACGTCGGACCCGCGTATCGCCACTATCAGTGATTGCAGACCGAGCGCCGCCACACGGCAGGTCTAGAGACACTTCCTAGCACTCGTCCCAGTTGTACAGCCGACTTTGCTAGCGATGGTTCACTGACAAATTACGCTCTCATTTGCCGAGACGATAGTTAGCATAGCCTTCAGCTACGTCATTTGCTACGACCTAGCAAGGCGCCATTATCATTTGCTATTCATCTTGTGATGCATGTACCGTCAGACCGATGTTCACCAACTATGGATTAAAGTTAAGTATTCCAGAAGCTACGTACTTTATTTGCCAGTCTTCATTACTTGTCCTGTTCCAGACCTCACGCCATCCTGCGTGAGCTTAAACGCGTGCCTTTCGGCTTCACCTCGTAGTGGGTTGGCGCTCTGGCCAATCCACAACAACAAACACTACTGTTTTCTGTGGTAATTGATTGAAAAGGACGGCGGCCTGGTATTAGACATTTCGAACAGTCTGCTCTGCTCCATGGAGAAAAACAAAAAGTTGTGATGGAAATATAAAAAATATAAACTCCGAAAATGAGGTTTCGACTATACAATCTAAGTTCTCAAGAGGTCACTACCAGATTATTTACACATGAGTGACTCCGTCACAGCCAGTTACTTTCCCCATGAAGACAACAGAGGATATTATCGAAAATTTGGATTTTCATAGTCAATTAAAAGCCCAGATGACAGTGAATATGATAAATACTTCACGGAATAACTTCGGGGCTTTACCTGTTGTTTACACTAAAGATGCACTACTTAATTCAGAATTTTCTGGAAGTGGCATCACATGATAACGGATCATAAACACGAGGCGCATTCCATACCTGTATGGGCATAAATACTCTAATGCGGTACATGATTCGAGTGCTCCATAACATCAGATTTCAAATGAAGATACCTCTGCTGTTTAATAAATGTTTTCACTACAGCCACTAGCAGCACAAATCGATGCAGTATGCGCGCATCCGTGGAACACGCACAGAGACGGAAGGGCGGAATATACGGATGGGTAGGGAGGTAGTGGGAAGGGGGGGTGGGGGGGGGGTTGGAGAGGGAGCAACAACACAGTCAGGGGGAGATTTTAATTAAAACTAAATCGAGTTAAGCACCAATAAATTACATTTGCGACGTTGAACTGTAATGTAATCTCGTTTTAAACTGTGTTCTGTATTTGTGGATTTGAGTAAAGCTGACCCGGCTTTATTAACAGCTGCGAAACTAATGAAATACGTTCAATAATTGAAGGAGCCTCTATGAATATATGTCATGTTTAGTATTAGACTGTCTGTATAAATAACAAGCGCAGGTCTTCGCTACGAGTGTTACCAACTCGTCAGCTGTATTTATGGAGTACCGTTTCGGAGGAAGAACAACGTCCTGTACACGACGAGTGGAAGCTGTAGGATCAAATTTCTACATCCACGTTTACACTATCTGATCAGCGGTATCCGGACACCTGTATGTAATGCGGAATTCGTCCAATGGTATCACGGGTGGTGAACCCGCCACTATAAATGTAGGCGGGTGGTACTGTGTTGTCAGTAGAGAAGCAGGAAACAGCAGAATGGGTTCTTGAGGTCAGCTCACTGATTGGTTGATTCGGGGGAGGGGACCAAACAGCGAAGTCATCGGCCCCATTGCAATGGGGAAGGATGGGGAAGGAGGCCGGCCATGTCGTTTCAAAGGAACCATAAGGGCTTTTGCCTGAAGCGATTTAGGGTACTCCCGGAAAACCTAAATCAGGATGGCCGGACGCGAGTTTGAACCGTCGTCCTCCCGAATGCGAGTTCAGCGTGCTAGCCACTGCGCCACCTCGCTCGGTCTATTGAATGTCAAGTGAGCACTTTACTGTAAGAGTCGGACAACATATTAACTACTCCCACATACGTCCCATGAAATGACCACGAGGAGAGAACTCGAGAAATGCAGTGGTTTACCCAGAAAACAGAAAACAGCTGCACACCATTAGGTCACTTGGGAGTATGACGTAGATGTAGATTTCCGACCTGACTCCAACGGAACGCCTGATAGGAAGAGTTATAATGTCCACTTTGCTCCAGACCCCAGTGTCCATCATTAATATCTTCTCTGGTTTTGGATCTGGAATGAGCTGCCATTGCTCCGCAGGCATTTAGACAATTCATTAAATACGTCCTCAGCAGAGTGCAAGTTGCCAAAAGTGTGAGGGGTTGATACACACCACTAATGAATGTCCGGGTACTTTTGACCAAATAGTGTACACAGAGAATACTACTGCAAAATCAGCAGTCGTAAGGTTTCATTTACAACACAAAAAATTCAAAATCTGTCCACGAAAGAGAGTGATGATATTAGTACTATTTTGTTTGTCCACCCTCCAACGAGACGCTTTTCCCCAACAGTGGGAAATTTTCCGCTGCGAAAATCACCGACTCATTATTCAGGAAATGCCTGCTACATATAGTAACCTCATCGGATGAAAGTGGGGGAAGTCACTGTGTGCTACATCATGAATATAGGGAGAGAAGGGCTAAGGGTGAAACGCAAAAATGATAGTAAAAGAGGCAGTATCTGTGATGTGTTCAGTGGCTGGTGCACTGGTATTTGTTGTGCGGCTAAAACATTCCTTTTATAGTTCTTTAAACGCTATTTATTGATAGTCTCTCATTTCGGTAGTATTTAGGACTGCTGTAGGGAGTGGTGGAATTGTGGGTCCAGTGGAAACATTGCTGACAGGTAATGACTTTTATTGACTTCAGTATATGACGTAGTGAGGCAAACACGTCTCCTCCCTATGTTCTCCATGGCCAGCTACAATGTATGGGCGGAACCTTCTGCCCTGGCTGCTGTGCCGGAGTCCTTCATTGTAGCTACAGGCCCGTGGTAGACCAGCGATCTTTAGAGGCGTGCTTTTTTCCTTGGCATCATGGTGCCAGCACGGCCCATCGCTGCACTAGTGTCGCCGCACCAGCATCCAAGGGCGGAAGTGCATGGGGTACGACACACTGCCCTCTGGTAGGAGTCAGATGGCGACTGGTACAGTGGCGCCAAATCCCACCAGGAACTCACCGTCAGAAACAGCAGGGGCATATGGCCATCCAGAGGGGTTGTGGCACCAAGTCAAACACATGACTGCTGGTAGGAGTCAGATGGCGACTGGTACAGTGGCGCCAAATCCCACCAGGAACTCAGTGTCGGAGGCAGCAGGGGTAATGGCCATCCAAAGGGGTTGTGGCACCAAGTCAAACACATGACTGCTGGTAGGAGTCAGATGGTAGCTGGTACAGTGGTGCCAAATCCCACCAGGAACTCAGCATCGGAGGCAGCAGGGGCATATGGCGATCCAGAGGGGTTGTGGCACCAAGTCAAACACATGACTGCTGGTAGGAGTCAGATGGCGACTGGTACAGTGGCACCAAGTCCCACCAGGAACTCAGTGTCGGAGGCAGCAGGGGCATATGGCCATCCAGAGGGGTTGTGGCACCAAGTCAAACACATGACTGCTGGTAGGAGTCAGATGGCGACTGGTACAGTGGCGCCAAGTCCCACCAGGAACTCAGTGTCGGAGGCAGCAGGGGCATATGGCAATCCACAGGGGTTGTGGCACTGTCAAACACATGACTGCTGGTAGGAGTCAGATGGCGACTGGTACTGTGGCGCCAAATCCCACCAGGAACTCAGCGTCAGAAGCAGCAGGGGCATATGGCCATCCAGAGGGGTTGTGGCACCAAGTCAAACACATGACTGCTGGTAGGAGTCAGATGGCGACTGGTACAGTGGCGCCAAATCCCACCAGGAACTCAGTGTCGGAGGCAGCAGGGGTAATGGCCATCCAAAGGGGTTGTGGCACCAAGTCAAACACATGACTGCTGGTAGGAGTCAGATGGTAGCTGGTACAGTGGTGCCAAATCCCACCAGGAACTCAGCATTGGAGGCAGCAGGGGCATATGGCCATCCAGAGGGGTTGTGGCACCAAGTCAAACACATGACTGCTGGTAGGAGTCAGATGGCGACTGGTACAGTGGCGCCAAATCCCACCAGGAACTCAGTGTCGGAGGCAGCAGGGGTAATGGCCATCCAAAGGGGTTGTGGCACCAAGTCAAACACATGACTGCTGGTAGGAGTCAGATGGTAGCTGGTACAGTGGTGCCAAATCCCACCAGGAACTCAGCATCGGAGGCAGCAGGGGCATATGGCCATCCAGAGGGGTTGTGGCACCAAGTCAAACACATGACTGCTGGTAGGAGTCAGATGGCGACTGGTACAGTGGCGCCAAATCCCGCCAGGAACTCAGTGTCGGAGGCAGCAGAGGTAATGGCCATCCAAAGGGGTTGTGGCACCAAGTCAAACCCATGACTGCTGCTGGCAGTGTCCATTGAATTCGCTGTCCAGCATAGCTTTCGAGTCGTGGTGGGTGCTGTTGGCTTCCGACGATGAGAAGTGATCCCTTCATCGAGACTATGACTTATTTATATTCTGTAAAGAAATCACAGACATTGGCTGTGGGCAGGCCATGTTTGAAAGCAGTAGGGATAGTTGAAAATTTGTGGCAGTCGGGAATCTGAAACTGGGTTTCCTGCTTACTAGGCAGATGCTCTGACCAATAAGCCATCTGGACACAGTGGCCGTTGCAACTGCACGCATTACCCTAGCACGCCTCCCATCTGACGCAAATTCTAAACTTATCAACACACTACCAACGTAGTGATCCTTGCCCACTATCCTCACTACATGGGGCTCGCTGCATTTCGCCATTCCCATAAGAGCTTAAGCCTAGTGTGCAGCGGGACTCAAGAGATCACTGGCTGTAATTAAGGCGAGACAGTCAATTGTCACTTCAGTGCAGACGCACTCTAGGCTCGCACTCTTAGGAGAACGACGATAATGGGCAACTGGGCAATTAGGACTATATTTGTAGTGTGTGAGTAAGTTGAGAATTTGGGTCTGACGGGAGGCGTGCTAGAGTAGCTCATGCAGTTGCAATGACCACCCTGGCCAGATGGCTTACTGATCGGAGCATCTGCCTACTAAGTACGAGACCTGGGTTCGAACCCCAGTCTGGCACAAATTTTTGCGGTTCCCCATTCGTTAAAATCAATGTCTGACCATAGTCAATATCTGTAATTCCTTTGTGTCTAAAATCATAATGGCTGCTGGGTCAAATGGTGTCCGAAAGCACAGACACCATATACAAGGTGAGTCACCTAACATTACCGCTGAATATATTTCGTAAACCACATCAAATACTGACGAATCGATTTCACCGACCGAAAGTGAGAAGAGGGGCTAGTGTAATTGGTTAATACAAACCGTAAAAATATCGGTAAACAGGTAGAACTGCGATGCATTCTCTGTTAATGCCCATTGACAGAATTGCACTCGATGATTAAACTCATCACCATGTCCCTGCAGATGCTGCTCGCCGATCGTGGCCCGTGTTTGTTACAACACGCAACTGAACGTCGAAGGTTTCAAGCGTCAACTTTAGGTTACAATATCTCCGGAAGTAATTAACATTTTACAATGTAACAAACGACACTGATTACGTATTTGTTTATATGTTCAGATGTACTAACAAAACTAACGGGGTTCCATTTAAAAAAAACGTAGGTTTGTGTTAAAAAACATACTTTCGTGCTTTTTTTTATGGTTTGTATTAATCAATTACACTAGCCCCTCTCCTCACGTTCGGTCTGTGGAATCGATTCGTCAGTATTTGATGTGGTTTACGAAATATATCCATCGGTAACGTTAGGTGACAGCGTGTTTCAAAAATGACCGGTATATTTGAAACGGCAATAAAAACTAAACGAGCAGCGATAGAAATACACCGTTTGTTGCAATATGCTTGGGACAACAGTACATTTTCAGGCGGACAAACTTTCGAAATTACAGTACTTACAATTTTCAACAACAGATGGCGCTGCGGTCTGGGAAACTCTATAGTACGATATTTTCCACATATCCACCATGCGTAGCAATAATATGGCGTAGTCTCTGAATGAAATTACCCGAAACCTTTGACAACGTGTCTGGCGGAATGGCTTCACATGCAGATGAGATGTACTGCTTCAGCTGTTCTATTGTTTCTGGATTCTGGCGGTACACCTGGTCTTTCAAGTGTCCCCACAGAAAGAAGTCACAGGGCTTCATGTCTGGCGAATAGGGAGGCCAATCCACGCCGCCTCCTGTATGTTTCGGATAGCCCAAAGCAATCACACGATCATCGAAATATTCATTCAGGAAATTAAAGACGTCGGCCGTGCGATGTGGCCGGGCGCCATCTTGCATAAACCACGAGGTGTTCGCAGTGTCGTCTAAGGCAGTTTGTACCGCCACAAATTCACAAAGAATGTCCAGATAGCGTGATGCAGTAATCGTTTCGGATCTGAAAAATGGGCCAATGATTCCTTTGGAAGAAATGGCGGCCCAGACCAGTACTTTTTGAGGATGCAGGGACGATGGGACTGCAACATGGGTCTTTTCGGTTCCCCATATGCGCCAGTTCTGTTCATTGACGAAGCCGTCCAGGTAAAAATAAGCTTCGTCAGTAAACCAAATGCTGCCCACATGCATATCGCCGTCATCAATCCTGTGCACTATATCGTTAGCGAGTGTCTCTTGTGCAGTAATGGTAGCGGCGCTGAGGGGTTGCCGCATTTGAATTTTGTATGGATAGAGGTGTAAACTCTGGCGCATGAGACGATACGTGGACGTTGGCGTCATTTGGACCACAGCTGCAACACGGCGAACGGAAACCCGAGGCCGCTGTTGGATCACCTGCTGCACTAGCTGCGCGTTGCCCTCTGTGGTTGCCATACGCGGTCGCCCTACCTTTCCAGCACGTTCATCCGTCACGTTCCCAGTCCGTTGAAATTTTTCAAACAGATCCTTTATTGTATCGCTTTTCGGTCCTTTGGTTACATTAAACCTCCGTTGAAAACTTCGTCTTGTTGCAACAACACTGTGTTCTAGGCGGTGGAATTCCAACACCAGAAAAATCCTCTGTTCTAAGGAATAAACCATGTTGTCCACAGCACACGTGCACGTTGTGAACAGCACACGCTTACAGCAGAAAGACGACGTACAGAATGGCGCACCCACAGACTGCGTTGTCTTCTACATCTTTCACATCACTTGCAGCGCCATCTGTTGTTGAAAATTGTAACTACTGTAATTTCGAAAGTTTGTCCGTCTGAAAATGTACTGTTGTCCCAAGCATATTGCAACAAACGGTGTATTTCTATCGCTGCTCGTTTAGTTTTTATTGCCGTTTCAAATATACCGGTCTTTTTGAAACACCCTCTATATATATATATATATATATATATATATATATATATATATATATATATATATACATATATATATACGTCTGGCTCCCATTTTTTTCATAAAAATCCGGAACCAAATCACATAGCCCTTAACAAGAGATTTCACCTAGTTTGGTGACACCGCCCCGCTGGCAGCAGGCCTACCGCTCTGCTGTACAGTTTACTGCTGGGCTCGACTATCCTAGCTTCCCAGCTCCCTTCTCGCCACACTGGCGGCTTCCGATTTGCACAGTTAACGGAACGTTCCATAATGGCTTCCACACTACTTCTCATTACTTCCACCAAAGACTTATAGGTTTTGTTCAGAGACTGGGTGGCGGAGCTACAGTATGCTCCTGCATTAGGCTGCTTCTCAGGAGCATAAGCTGTTAGCCCCACAGCATGATGCTCATAAAGCACTCATTATCAACTTTCCTGATGATGGTGGGGCCTTAGCATTTCTTGACGGTACTTTAAATGGCTTGCTTTGCTCCTACGTCACTGAGTCATAGTGACACGCGCAGCACTCGTATGTGGTGACGACGGATGAAGAAGTAACTTGGATTGGCCTGACACAGCTGAAATATTCCCGCTACTTTCTCGGTTCGTGACGTTTTTGAATGGGTGTGAGCAATAGCGCAGCTTAGTGGACTACTATCTTTGCCATTTTCACAACGTTGGGAAAATTGCTGCAAATCGGTCAGTGCATAATATTCACTGTGTCCAGTGTCGCTTCAGTTGTGGCAAGCTGCTCTTCGGACACCGTGGCCCCCACCTGTTTTGCAATACCCAGTTCTCCAAACAGAGAAGGGTCAGCCACTTCGTTCTTTGTCATTCTGGGTCTTCTGTGGCCGTCTGTTGCTCGAACGTGGGCACAGATCGTTCAGTCTCTCCATTCGACTGAGGATGAAACAGAACGCCGGTAAGGTGACTCATACCATTGGCCGCACAAACCTGTTCAGAGCCGTAAACCGTGATCCGTTGTCTGTAACCAACACTTCAGGCAAACCTTTCAAACAAAAAAGTAGACAATAAGACTTGAATGGTACTGCGCAACATAGTCGAGTTCAGGCCACTGCAAACGGATATTTGCTAAAAGAGTCCACGGTAATAACCCAACGAGTATTCTAAAAGAAACAGAGAAGTGAATATGCACTTGTCGCTATGGCGATTGAGACTTTGGCCAAACTGAAAATGTTCGCGTGGAGACCGACAGATTTTGAGCAGAAGCGCAGCAGTGTGACATCATTTGTTCAGTGTGGGCGTCCATACCCAGTCAACTACAGTGCGAACTCGCTAACTATGTTGTGTGTACAATCCCCCAGTGTCCTTGGTCGAGAAATCACAACACATATTTTGGAAACAATTTAGGACAAGCACACAGGAGTGTCCAAAGCCAATTTGCAACATAATCACACCTTGCGGGACGGAGAGTCTATGCAAACGAGCAAATACACTACTAGCACTTAAAATCGCTACACCAAGAAGAAATGCAGATGATAAACGGGTATTAATTAGACAAATATATTATAAAACAACTCACATGTGATTACATTTTCACGCAATTTGGGTGCATAGATCCTGAGAAATCAGTACCCAGAACAACCACCTCTGGCAGTAATAACGGCCTTGATGCGCCTGGGCATTGAGTCAAACAGAGCTTGGATGGCGTGTACAGGTACAGCTGCCCATGCAGCTTCAACACGATACCACAGTTCATCAAGAGTAGTGACTGACGTTTTCAATTGGTGAGAGATCTGGAGAATGTGCTGGCCAGCGCAGCAGTCGAACATTTTCTGTATCCAGAAAGGCCCGTAGAGGACCTGCAACATGCGGTCGTGCATTATCCTTCTGAAATGTAGGGTTTCGCAGGGATCGGATGAAGGGTAGAGCCACGGGTCGTAACTCATCTGAAATGTAACGTCCACGGTTCAAAGTGCAGCCAATGCGAACAAGAGGTGACCGAGAAGTGTAACCAATGGCACACCATACCATCACGCCCGGTGATACGCCAGTATGACGATGACGAATACACACTTTCAATGTGCGTTCACCGCGATGTCGCCAAACATGGATGCGACCATCATGATGCTGTAAACAGCACCTGGATTCGTCCGAAAAAATGACGTTTTGCCATTCGTGCACCCCGGTTTGTCGTTGAGTACACCACCGCAGGCGCTCCTGTCTGTGACGCAGCGTCAAGGGTAACCGCAACCATGGTCTGCGAGCTGATGGTACATGCTGCTGCAAAGGTCGTCGAACGGTTCGTGCAGATGGTTGTTGTCTTGCAAACGTCCCCATCTGTTGACTCAGGGATCGAGACGTGGCTGCACGATCCGTTACAGCCATGCCGATAAGATGCCTGTCATCTCGACTGCTAGTGACACGAGGCCGTTGGGATCCAGCACGGCGTTCCGTATTACCCTCCTGAACCCACCGATTCCATATTCTGCTAACAGTCATTGGATCCTGACCAACGCGAGCAGCAATGTCGCGATACGATAAACTGCAATCGCAACAGGCTACAATCCGACCTTTATCAAAGTCGGAAACGTGGTGGTACGCATTTCTCCTCCTTACACGAGGCATCACAACAACGTTTCACCAGGCAACGCCGGTCAACTGCTGTTTGTGTACGAGAAATCGGTTGGAAACTTTCCTCATGTCAGCACGTTGTAGGTATCGCCACCGGCGCCAACCGTGTGTGAATTCTGTGAAAAACTAATCATTTGCATATCACAGCATATCCTTCCTGTCGCTTAAATTTCGTGTCTGTAGCATGTCAACTTCGTGGTATAGCAATTTTAATGGCCAGTAGTGTATATCGGCGGGCAAAAGAATTCGTAATGTATTTCACTGAACGAGGCCATGCAGTATGGATGTAGTACAACAAAAATTCCAGTCAGGGCCTGCTTTTGCAGCCTGTACAGTTTATAATGTTACTTAAAATCCTTCTTGATTGCAATTTTTTTTTTATTCATATGACCGGTTTCGGTTCATTCAGAACCATCTTCAGATCTGTAAAAATAATGATACTAATTTACTATTTCACGGAAGCAAATCTTTTTCATCCTATCTAATCAACATCAAATGTACCTGATATTTCAGTTACAGGAGTAACCCGTCCAAATCCAGCAACTTTCACATGCTACGTCAGATAAAATTGGTTGACACCGTGCGCGTCATTTATATTAATTATAACACTATTACCAACAGGTGGCGTCTGGTACATTTGTTACATTCCATTTGCACATACTGTATTCAGTAGATCTTTTTTTTATATTAAAAGTACTTAATTATAATATGTAGATGTCAAGGTTAAAATCTGTACTTGTCAAAATTAAAAAACAGTAAAATTATCGTTTTTATACGATCTAAAAAGCATAGGGCGATTTATATATCTATGGTGCTGGTGTGAATTTGTTTTCCTCTACGGTCTGCTTCTGTGGTTCCCGCCATTTCGGTGTTGTGCCGCGGTCCGCTCAGTCGTCTGCTGTCCATCGCCGCGGGCAAGAGGGCCGCACAGGAGGGCCCCGTCAACGACGCCAGGCGCTGCACGTGTCTTCCGGCTTCTCCACCGCGCACCATCTCTCATCCCTCGGCCTGGATCTCCACACGCAATAGTTGTCATCTTAGTAGGTCGTCACAAATGCTAAAATAGGCGTTGTGATTGAATTCGCTTTGCTCGTTGAGGATTAAATCCGGATCTTTATTTTTGTGGGTGTATATTTCAATCTCTTCCAAAATGTTAAGAAACCGTCCCTTATGAGCTCTATGCAGGATGTCTAAATTGTGTTCAATGTTCGTGACTGAGTGCTTTGTCCCAGACATATGCGCCCCAAAAGCTGTTTTGTTTTGAGAGTAGGTGTGCTCCCTGAATCTGGTTTCAAAGTTCCTACCAGTCTGCCCTATATATTGTTTACAGCAGTCATTACATTTGATCTTATATACACCTGAATCCTGAAATTTATTCCTACTGTTACATATTCTATGCCGGAGCTTCAATTTTAACTTGTTATTTGTTCGGAACCCTATTTTAACGTCGGATTTACGAAAGCATCTTTCAATTTTGTCTGTAATTCTTCCATTGTAAGTGAGAGCTACATATTTTTTCTTGTTGTTCCTCTTAACTGCTGCTTGACTTCCATTATAAAATCACTGATTGCTGTTATCCCATAAGACATTATGTCTGTTTTTGCTGTGCTGTTTAGTTCAGTGTAAAAATCTGTAAAAGTTCTGAGTCCTGTGCATCGATCTGACAGCAAGATGCAGCACTATCGAATTCAGAATCAGGATCAACAGGAAGGCGAGGAAGCACTTGCATGCTTTAACTGAGCCAGTAAAATATTTCGTACGGATACTATGACAGTAACAAAGTCCAGTGTTGCAATTTCTGAGCCATGAAACAAAGACTGAAGTGGCTATTGGTCCGTCACTAGGTAAAACTGCCGACCAAACGGATAATGGTGTAACTCTGACACGACAGAGATAATAGCGAGCACTTTCTTCTCGGTTTGCGAGTAGTTACGTTGTGTCGTAGTCAGAAGTTGGAAGCGAAAGCAATCGGTTTGTCCTGTGAACCTAATATGTGCGAGAGCACAGCTCACATCTCCGATTCCATACGAAGAAGCGTCCACTGACAAAACCACAGGCTTAGCGGGATGGGAATGAACAAGGCATCTGAACCATCAATTAGGGCGGTTCACAAACAACAACTCAAGTACACACGTTATTCCAAAACGTTATCGTGGAAGCAGGGGCCAGAAGGTGCTGGTGAAATAACACACATTGCTAAAGGTACCTTTTTGTTTTAAAAGACCTTGTAACGAGAATTATACGTATAAGAATTTTTTTCTTTATGAATTTAGATAAATTAATAATAGCAATGTGTTGAATTTCTTTTTCGATTCTTTTCGTGTCATGTTAAAGAAACTGCGAGTAACTTTTGAAACGAATATTATTTATGTTAGATTTCAAATAATGTGGTAATCAAAGGAAAGTGTATTTAATGTTAAAACTATTATAAGATGTGAAAATTGTAATTTATACACTTGGTCAATACGTAGGTAATGCATTAGGATATGTGTAGTAGAAAACCTGTGGTGAATACCCTACCTGTAGGGGAGCGGGAAAAGGTGGAGGCAGGCGAGGCGGGAAAACGCACACTGGGCGCGGTTCGGCACAACGGGCTCAGTAACACAGTCGGAGGCGAGCAACAGTCGGCAGTACACGTACTGTACCGAGGAGGCTACCCAGGAAAAGTGGATTCCATTGAGCCTCGGATGAACCGATTCCGACGACTACTTGGCATGGCTATATTCTGAGGCACAAAATTGGAAAGATTACGACGCTAAGAAGATGGAAAGTGCCGATGTTGTGTGAGCCTTAGCCGTGCTTGCATGTGTGCCGTGCTGCCCGCTATCTCGCTGCCCGCCAACCGCCGCACCGACTTGCACAGGTCAAACATTTATTTCATCTTTAGAAGTGTATCTGTGTGGACCAGTGTCGAAACTGTTTCTAATGGTTCAATAATAACGTGACTTTCACCAGAATTGCTTTAGCCATGACTTATCCTGATCACTGACCTAGACAGGATCCTTACCCCGTATTGTGCAATCCGAGTATCCTAAACTGAAAGTTTAATATTTGTGTTAATGAAAATTATCAGCAGAGTAATCTATGCCATAAAGGAATCTATAGTTCTGTGTGCTGTTGCAAATATTGGTAAAGAACAAAAAGAGTTTTTGTTGGATTGAGTTAGCGATGTTATTTAATTAATTTGAGACAGAAATAATGACAGTTAAATTATTCAGAAGTAAGACAAAAGAGTAGTTATCCAGAGATTGATAAATTTGTGTGTTAATTTGCCTTCAGTACTAGATAGTTTCAGTATAACGACTATAACAGTTTCAGGGCCTCCCCCTTTTGCTCTTGTTCATTCGTTCAAACCTTGATGTGTACTGATCAAATTTGACCAGTAAAGCTAAATTCTATATCAATCCTAAATGTATTAGAGTTTTTCCATTATTCATAGTGATATTGTGTGTGTACTTTTAAGATTGTCGACGCTAGGGTAATCTATGCCCGATTTCAGTCTGCTCAACATACAAAATGCAGTTCGTAGTAATCATTACTGTGTGGTGTTGTGTAAATGTAGCTCGTCCAAATTAGTACCAAAAAAAGAGAAAACTTTAGTTCAGTGGATTTTTCGGGTTCCAAACTTTGCCATATAACGCTTCATTACTACGTGTTACTATGCTTGTACATGTACCCACTTGTACAAGGAAAAACTCACTAATTGCCTAAGTAGGCTGGCGACCGAATTGTTAGTTATAGGTAGCATCTACTGTGTGTACTTCTTGTCCATGCGAAAGAATAATTATACTGTACATTTGCTTGATGCATCACTGTAGTTATTGACTGAGTATAAGTCCGATCTTGCTTCTATTAGGTACACGCGGTCAACTTTTGTACTAAAATCCTTGTTCATAAGGTGAAGCCCGTGAACTTATTACAGTACAGGCTTTATATAGCTAACCTACGTCCGAGTAGGGCGGTAGCGTTACAACCTTCTTAATAATAATATATATATAATAATATATATATATAAGACAACAATTTAAAAAAAACTCTTAAATAGATGGCAAATTTTCTCTATGTATGACGTTAACAACTTCCCAATAAAAAGATTTTAAACTTATCATAGATATATAAGAGAACAATTCCTTTAAAAAATCCTTTAAGTGGCTAGCTTGTACTAAAGTTAAATAGTTGTCTCTTGGCAATTAAATAACTTATATTACACCGGTCAGTCGTTACAAGATAAATGTGAATAAGCCAGCACACAAACCTTCACATTAAAGGTAGTTCCCCAAAAAAATTTTCCTTAGCTCGGTGAAGGAGTAACACGTATAAAGGGGCCCAGATCGCAATAGTCGGAACAGTTATTGGTGGTCTACATGGCGACAGCAGATTACCCCCAAAACTTCCATTACAAGCCACTATCTCCCCGAGTTACCCAAAACCAGAAGATGTAGCAAGGGCGGTGCCTGTACAGACTCTGAACCACAGAGACACACGACACCGAACCTAAATCACCCAATCGAAGTGTGAATGAAACGGCCCGACCAGGAAGCAATTACCACATTCCCGCGGACAGGCAAACGAAAACTGTGGTGGGAAGACCCCAAGAAAACCACTGGTGAAGAAACTCATACACTTTACTATAACTTGAAAAACCCCTTAAAACTACCTCTGTTACATAAAAACAGTACTCGACTTCTCACACCACAGCGCTGGGAACACGTTGCACTTCCTTATTTTCTTCAGAGCCAACCGCTGCTAGTGGTTTCAACGGCCGATAAGGAGACATACGGTCCCACGCGTTGATCTCCTGCACCACGGCTTCTAAGCTTCATAAGCCAGCCACGTACATGCGGGTAAGGCAGACTCAGCCCCTGACAGCCGAGAGGTCGGCCAAAGCACGTGGCGAGCAGTTGACGACCCCCAACAGCAGGGCCCCGCTCGCGCCACCACCTCTCTCGGTCACCGCCCAGTACGTACTCCTCGATCGTCACGCGGCCGTACACTTGCTCCACCTCCCGCCAGAGGGCGGTAGCGATCCAAACAGCGCGACAAACCGAAAGCGCCACCGCAAACACTAGACGCGAAGCGAAAGCACTCCGCTTGGCGCGCTTTTCGAAGAGCCGGACATAACTACAGCTCAGCATCCGTAAATGAACAAGGCGTTTTTAGGTTTTTGGAGTGCATCCTGACGAACTTTGATCCAAACAGTGATGTGTCGACAGAAGTGCCGACACAGTGTGATTTGAGGGGACCGCAATGCACGCTATAAACACACGAAGGATGGCGTGAGGTCTGAAACAGGATACGTAATGAATGCTATAAAGAAAAATACGTAGCTTTTGGAATACTTAACTTTAATCCATCCTTGTTGTATACATCGTTCTTGATGAGACATGCTTTATACGATAAGTATCAATTGCTATGCAAGGCTAATGGCGCCTTGCTAGGTCGTAGCCATGGACTTAGCTGAAGGCTATTCTAACTATCTGCTCGGCAAAGGAGCGAGGCTTCGTCAGTGTAGTCGCTAGCAAAGTCGTCCGTACAACTGGGCGAGTGCTAGTCCGTATCTCGAGACCTGCCTTGTGGTGGCGCTCGGTCTGCGATCACTGACAGTGGCGACACGCGGGTCCGACATGTACTAATGGACCGCGGCCGATTTGAAACTACCACCTAGCAAGTGTGGTGTCTGGCGGTGACACCACAAACAGAGTGCACATTCTTCCGGTGCAAACGATGCAACGGAGCTGCGGTCTGGGCTGCGTTGTGTTTAAACCGGACATAACATGTCAACGTCCCGAAAACTGACTGCAATTCCGTCACGTCCCACGGGGAAGGGAGGCCTTGGATGGCCATTAAATGTGAGTGAAGGGGATGAACACCTTGTCTATTACGAACATGGCCTAGGTACTAAATCTCAGTCTGAAAAAAAGTCTCATTGTCCAGATGACACTTCAAACCTACATATGAAAGTACTTGAAGAAGTTTACGAAGGTTACTGATATTTACCTCTGGCGTACGTCCTGATATGGCAATATTGTCTAAATTTGAACAGAGTGGGACTTTTGCAGTGTAAGCTCTTCTAAGTAGCGTTGAAACACGGCAGGCGCGGAAGTGCTGCCAACTGGTAAACAAAAAAATTCCATCAAGCTAAATGTATGTTCACCACAAACACTTTCTGTAACTCCTCATCTAGTGGAATTTGCAAATACGCATCGCCAAGTCAATTCTTGAAAAATAGTGGCCAGCACCAAGTCTGTCCATTAATTCTTCAGGGTGAGGCAACGAATAAGTGTCAATTATTGTGTATTCACAGTGGATTTAAAGTCAACAGAAAGATGAAGTCTTCCAGAAGGCCATGGAATGGTTACCAAGGGAGAATCCCATTGACTAGCCTGGATAGAAGCAATAACACCATAGTCTTGACATTTTTAAGTTCACTTTCAACTTTGTCTCTAAGTGCACTAGGGACTGGACGTACCTAAACAAACTTGTGTTGCACAGAGTCCTTCATTGTGCCACAAAGTTATTTGTTCTGCCAAGCCCTTCAGTAAATAAATCGGGAAACCCCTCAATAAACTGGGCAGCACTATCTTTTGGGTTGAAAGTAGAAACAGAAAGTACATAATCTGAATACAAAGACCAAGCAAATCGAATGAATCTAATCGAAAAGGATTTTTACAGACTCGCGAACGATAAACGGTAGATGTCACAGGTCTGGTGTGAGATTGGAACGTGGCAGCCAAATTATATGTGCCAAGCACTGGAGTGTCCTGACAGTTACACGCAGTTAACTGCGTGCAAGATTTTGCCAAGTGCGGTGAGCCCAACTGTCCATAAGTGGCACGATTAAGGGGGGTAGGACGTCAAACGGGCCGACTTGGAGCAAGAGTGGCACCACAGGACATTTTAATTTCCACTGTCTATACTTTTACAAGTAAATTAATAAAACTTTGTCAGCATGACCAGGAAGGATTCAGGATTCACACTCGTAGCAGCGGAAGTTCAAAAACATAACAAAATATTTTTTTTACATGTGAAATTTCATCATTTTTTTCAGACACTATTGGCTGCATTTGTTGCTATAGGTACACTTTTCTTCATAAGTAACGGAGACTGTTCGATGAATTTTGCACAGCATACAAACCATACTTACAGGTGTCTTAAACTCTATAATCTATTTAATTTATGAAAAAATGAATGGGCTGTTAAGTTTTAAACTTTATGTTTAGAAAAAAATCAAATTTTGTAGTTAATTATCTCAATTTTTACCACTGTTTTTAATAGATTTGGAAAATTCTAGACTTTCATACACCTGTAAGTATGGTTTGTATGCTGTGCAAAATTCATCAAAGAATCTCTCATACTTGTGAAGAAAAATGTACCTATAGCAACAAATGCAGCCAACAGAAAGTGAAAAAAATGATGAAACTTCATATCTAAAAACAATTTATTTCGTTATGTTTTTGCACTTCCACTGCTATGAGTGTAAACCCTGAATCCTTCCCGGCCATGCTGACAAAGTTTTATGAATTTATTTGTAAAAGTACACACAGTAGAAAATAAAATGTCCTTTGGTGCCTCTCTTGCTCCAAGTCGGCCCGTTTGACGTCCTACCCCCCTTAAGCACCGTAACGGAAGCGCCAGTGTGTAACTGAAGTCGCACACGGCGTCTGGCGATGACTAAGTTGACAAACAGTTGTTTGACTGTCGTTGCACAGCAGTTGAGAGGGGTGAAGGCAAATTACTAGTACTGATAGCCGATTTAGAACAAACTACGTTCAGTGAGTGAGAAGGTACTCCGCGCCTACAGGAGCGAACATGGGAAGTCCTCTGTTCTTGTTACAAGCGCACAGACTGTACATGACCTGGCTTTTCACAAGCTTTTTCCGCGAAAGACAATGTTGTGTTTTATGCACGGAAAAACAGCGGGGACACGGTTTCACAGAAGACATAAACGTTGACAACTGTTTACTCTGGCCGCGGCACAGTAGTCTGGAACTACCTCACAGTTTTCCACGGCACTATCGAATGAGTCCTGATGATCAATAAACCGTAACATGTGTTTCAAAGTTGGATCAGAATGTTTGAGAATCTGTTCCCCAATCCCACCGTCTGGCACATTATACATAATTGCACCATCAAACATTTCGTCACTCTACTACTGTCCACAGCTACACTGAAAACCACACCGTCGTGTCAAACCCAGTGACGGTATGTCTGTTCTGGCTTTAACCGCAATCAAGAGAACTCGTAATAAGCTGATCCTCGTAACACTTGGTTAGGGCAGTAACCAAATCAAAAACTAGCAACTCCGTGCTACTTCTACGAAATAGCTTCGCTGGCCGCAGTGGCCGTGCGGTTCTAGGCCCTTCAGTCTGGAATCCTGCCTCGGGCATGGATGTGTGTGATGTCCTTAGGTTAGTTCGGTTTAAGTAGTTCTAAGTTCTAGGGGACGGATGACCTCAGATGTCAAGTCCCATAGTGCTCAGAGCCATTTGAACCAAATAGCTTTATAGCGAGGTGGTAAACTCCTGTGCCGGCCGTTGACGAGAAAGTTTCACACTACCTTGCATTTTATCTACATCTAGATCTACATGGATACTCAGAAAATCACATTTAAGTGCCTGGCAGAGGGTTCATCGGACCACCTTCACAATTCTCTATTACTCCAATCCGTATAGCGCGCGGAAAGAATGAACACCTATATCTTTCCGTACGAGCTCAGATTTTCCTTATTTTATTGTGGTGATCGTTCCTCCCTATGTAGGTCGGTGTCAACAAAATATTTTCGCATTCGGAGGAGAAAGTTGGTGATTGGAATTTCGTGAGAGATTCCGTCGCAACGAAAAACGTCTTTCTTTTAATGCTGTCCAGCCCAAATCCTGTATCATTTCTGTGAAACTCTCTCCCCTATTTCGCGATAATACAAAACGTGCTGCCTTTCTTTGAACTTTTTCAATGTACTCCGTCAGTCCTATCTGGTAAGGATCCCACACCGCGCAGCAGTATTCTAAAGAGGACGGACAAGGGGAGTGTAGGCAATCTCCTTAGTAGGTCTGTAAAAATTTCTAAGTGTCCTGCCAATAAAACGCAGTCTTTGGTTAGCCTTCCCCACAACATTTTCTATGGTGTTCGTAATTGCAATACCTAGGTAGTTGAATTTACAGCTTTTAGATTAGACTGATTTATCGTGTAACCGAAGTTTAACGAATTCCTTTTAGAACTCATGTGGATGACCTCACACTTTTCTTTATGAAGGGTCAACTGCAACTTTTCGCACCATTCCGGTATTTCTTCTAAATCGTTTTGCAGTTTGTTTTGATCTTCGATGACTTTATTAGTCGATAAACGACAGCGTCATCTGCAAACAACCGAAGACCGCTGCTCAGATTGTCTCCCAAATCGTTTATATAGACAAGGAACAGTAAAGGGCCTATAACACTACTTCGCGGAACGCCATAACTCACATCTGTTTTACTCGATGACTTTCCGTCAGTTCCTACGAACTGTGACCTCTCTGACAGGAAATCACAAATCCACTCACATAACTGAGACGATATTCCATAGAAATGGCTCTGAGCGCTATGGGATTTAACATGTGAGGTCATTAGTCCCCTAGAACTTAGAACTACTTAAACCTAACTAACCTAAGGACATTACACACATCCACGCCCGAGGCAGGATTCGAACCTGCTACCGTAGCGGTCACGCGGTTCCAGACTACATCCTAGAACCGCTCGGCCACTCCGCCGGCGATATTCCATAAACACGCAATTTCACTACGAGCCGCTTGTGTGGTACAGTGTCAAAAGCCTTCCGGAAATCCAGAAATACGGAATCGATATGAAATCCCTTGTCAATAGCACTTAACACTTAATGTGAATAAAGAGCTAGTTGCGTTTCACTGGAACGATGTTTTCTAAACCCATGTTGACTGTCTGTCAATATGTAACGCCGGAAATGCATATCCTCCTATTTCCATCTATTGCACTGCAAATTTTTTGCCTTATTTTGTTACCTGAAGATATAGCATTTCTGTGTCTTTGTATATTGTAATTGTTTTACTATATGTATATCTATGCATTTCTGTCGATATATAATTGGTTTGTTTTGTGAATATTATTTGTATTTATACGCTGGGTCTGGCCTAGGGAAAACTATACTATCGAACGAATACATCGATAGGTCGTGTGGAGAACGAAAGTGTTTAGGATCTTTGGTAGTGTTAACTCTTTCGCGTGGAGCGCGAGCAGAGGGAGTCTGGCTGGGGTAGTGCATGGAGCAGGTGTGTTTTGTGACGCTCCCGCGAGTTGCCGCGCGTTCGGGATTTGGCAGCATGTAATTGCGCTCGACTTGCTATGTTAGTTTCTGACACGGTGTCGCGGACGGTAAGCATTAGCTGGCGCACATCAAGAGCCCGTTTCGCCTGGTGACCGTGTCGAGAAGATGGCGGGCCAACATCCAGCTTCTGCAACAGCGACGGCCGACAATGAGTGACTGTCGCCACCTCCTCGACCGACGACCTCAAACCTTCAATCAACTAACAATTAAGACTGGAAGCACGGAAAGTTTTAGAACTGTGTGGCAGATCTCAGCTTTTAAAATTGTTGCATCACAAAATTACAGCAACTTAGCATGAACCTTTGTTGCTCATTGTCCCAATTGCATTACCAAGCAGGGTCCCCTCCTTTTCCGGAATGAACCCGAGTGTCGTTGAAATTCAAACGCCAGCATTAAAGTAATAGCATTCGATTTCACTGCTTTAATTTCAAAGTTCAGTTAAGGTATTCATAGCTGGCTACAATATTTAGATTACACAAGCACAAATTAAGAGTGCGAGTTTTGTTACCATATTTTAGCTTACCTGTGACTGCAGCTCAGTTTGGTATGTACTAAATTTTACTATTGTTAATTGTTCAGAATCATTTAGTTCCAGTTCAAAGTTAAATCTCTTATTTCTAAATTGCGTGGATTCAAGTAGCTTTTGAAATGATTGTTAAGGTAGCCCAAGACTAACCGTATTTTCCTGAATTTCGATGTGCTTCAGAAAAAAGCTCACTATTAATTTCAGTCACTAAATCAACTTTCAATTTTCTGGTGTTGTTAATTCTTTTGCTAAATTAAGTCAGAGTGTAGCGAAATTTATTACTTCTGATAAACTTTCAGTTTTCACACTACACGTGTCAGCCTTCAGTTGCCACGCTCCTAGTGCTAATTATATGCGTAATAACCTTCCTTTTTCTGATACTATTGTAATTGTCCATAGGACTGGCGACCGTAATTTCCTCCAAATCTCAAATATCTAATTACCGCTAGTTAATTGTTAACGTAACGGCCTTACATTTACTTTCTTTATTAACTTTACCCCTTGTCAAAATTAATTTCCACCAGTTTCATTTGCATTTTTCCTTTCATTTAGATGTAACCCTTTCTTCCCTCTTTACCGACAGATTAACTTCGGTGACGATGGCTTTTCCCAAATTTCCATTAGGTACACGCGGTTTAATTTTTCACTGTCATTAAGGTCGATAAGTGAGGGGGAGGTTACACGTGGCGACCTGGTGACAAGACTATCTTCAAATTTGAGGTTGTTCTGGACATGAATTTTGCATTGTGCAAATCTCGTAACAAAGTACTGGTTACGAACAGGCCGTTACGTCAGCGAGAAAAAGTACTGGGAGGAATCCTAATTAGATTTGAGATTTGTCATTTATATTGAAAATTATTAAAATGAGTGAAGGCAACAATTACCAGAATTTGGTAGACTTGGGTACCGAACAATCGGTCGAACAGTGGGAAACGCGCACCGCGGAACTCATTGTTCTGGGGCAGGCGGCTAGCATGAAAGACGCGACCGCCGAAACGCAACAAAGAGCAGAAATGGAATTCGAAACTTTAGAAAATGTTTCAGAATCGGAAGCGAAAATCAAATCTGTACCCCTTGTTGAAGAATACGGGGGAACATATATAGAGGAAGCCGCTACGGAAGTAAAACCGGTAGTTTCCGGGAATTTAACTGATTTATTGAATGTTTTGATTAATGAAATCAAGAGTCAATCGGCAGAAATTAAAGCTCAGGCTGCCAAGCAAGAAGCTCAGTCTGCCAAGCAAGAAGCTCAGTTTGCCAAGCAAGAAGCTTAGTCTGAAAAAATTGAACGGAAGCTATACAATCAGAACAAAGCTATTAATGTTGTTAACAACAATGTTAGAGTTGTTAACACAAAAGTTGATAAAATCAAAGAAGACATTGTTATGATTAATAACGAAATCGGCAATCTTAAACAGGAAATGATAGTTCAGGAGCAAATTGCGAGCATAAATACTCGTTTTGATTCCGAAATTAGCAGAATCGCGAAAAGTGTAGGAGAAGCAGTTCCTCCGATCATCGAGAATAAGGTGAAGGAACCAATTCAATTAGTGAAGAAAGAGGATCAACAGAAGGTGGAAACTTTAAAGGCTTTAGTATCCGAGGTTGATGCTAAAGTGACGAAGCAGGCTAATACCAGCGAAGAGAAAAAAAGGGAAGTAGAAACGCTTGCGACAACCACTTGCCAAGTAACTACGAGAGTTTCGGAATTAGAAAAGAAACTTGACGAAAAACCGAGCTATGTGCCAATCTGTGCCCTTGAAAAAAAGCGGTATACACGCGACGGATTCCATTAAAAATTGTGAAAGAGTTTTACCCAGATCATGGACTAATGAGAGAAAAATTAATGCGGTTATTGACGTGTTGGCTGGTGATGCCAAGCGTTGGGGCTTAAACCTCAACATTACGAACCTGACTTTTGACGAGTTTAAAAATTTGTTTCTGGCTGAATACTGGTCAGAACAAAAACAACAAAGTATCTGGCGCGAATTTGTCGTATCGAGGCCTTTCGATGCGAATTCGCGCGGCTCGATGAAGGAGTTTTGTGAGGGCTGGATCCGCAAGTTGGAATATTTGCGTGATCGCCGCACGGAATCCGAAATAGTCTGGTAACTCTACAACAAGCTTCGAGATGATACAAAACGATACGTAGGAAGCAATTACAAGACAATCAATGATTTCCTGGAAAGAGTTGAGGACGAGGACAATTGGCGCAATAATCGAGACAGTGGTAGCGGCCATGGTAACAACAACGGGTACCACAACAACGATAACCATGGGAACAATGCATACCGCAACCATGGCAGCAATAACAATAATGGTTCGGACAGTAATAACAATCGGTACAATACAAATAATAACAGGAATGACGGAAACCAGTATCATACTAACGTGATACGGGCTTCACAGAATAGTAAGAACGCCAGAGGGTGTGACCATCCGCCTCAGCAGTATCCGGGGAGCGTATCTGCTGGGACGAGACAGGGAAACCATTAGCCACACCGGTGAGGGGCCGACCGGGCGTGGAGAAATTTTGGCGGCCCAATAACAGGAGAGAACCCAGGTGTCGTCGTTATGAAAATTCCGTGTGGAATAATCAACGGCGGGAGAGTGTGCCAGTGTTAGGAGAAAGGAGTGCGCCCACGAGTAGTAGATCAGCTGTAGACACAGCAGTAGAAAATACATTCACTGTCAGTGAGAACAATTTAAGTAGTGTTCCGGAAATCGATTGTAAAGTGGCAGCTGTAACACCCACAGCGGAACTGGAGATTGAGTTTAAGAATGATTCGCAGTTGTTGAGAGAAGATCAGATGTCGGATAACACGTCCGTAATCGAGCGAGGGGATGCAGAGAGGGATGAGGTCTGGTTAAGGCAGTTCGGTCGCTTAAACGACGAACTAAGAGATTATAGGGCATGTATGGGAGAAGTGTTTATGGGGAGCGCGTGCAGGATTTGCCGCGTCTCGTCCCGCAGGAAGATAGTGTTTGTGAAGTGATAGAAAGTTCTGGTCCTAACCGGCAGACTTTACCAGAAATAGTTGATGTTAATGGGGAGCACAAGCAAGATTCGTCGTGTTTCGTCCCGCAGGAGTTGGAGGTTGAAGTAGTAACGAAAAGTTCTGGCCCTGACGGACAGACTTTACCGAAAGTTATAGTGTTAGAAGTGGCCCACCAATCCGACGCAAGACTCCAGTTTAAACATTGCGAAAGTATTGAGGAGAAAGATCTACATCTACATCTACATCTATACTCCGCGAGCCACCTTACGGTGTGTGGCGGAGGGTACTTATTGTACCACTATCTGATCCCCCCTTCCCTGTTCCATTCACGAATTGTGCGTGGGAAGAACGACTGCCTGTAAGTCTCCGTATTTGCTCTAATTTCTCGGATCTTTTCATTGTGATCATTACGCGAGATATATGTGGGCGGTAGTAATATGTTGCCCATCTCTTCCCGGAATGTGCTCTCTCGTAATTTCGATAATAAACCTCTCCGTATTGCGTAACGCCTTTCTTGAAGTGTCCGCCACTGGAGATTGTTCAGCATCTCCGTAACGCTCTCGCGCTGACTAAATGTCCCCATGACGAATCGCGCTGCTTTTCGCTGGATCATGTCTATCTCTTCTATTAATCCAACCTGGTAAGGGTCCCATACTGATGAGCAATACTCAAGAATCGGTCGAACAAGCGTTTTGTAAGCTACTTCTTTCGTCGATGAGTCACATTTTCTTAGAATTCTTCCTATGAATCTCAACCTGGCGCCTGCTTTTCCCACTATTTGTTTTATGTGATCATTCCACTTCAGATCGCTCCGGATAGTAACTCCTAAGTATTTTACGGTCGTTACCGCTTCCAATGATTTACCACCTATGGCATAATCGTACTGGAATGGATTTCTGCCCCTATGTATGCGCATTATATTACATTTATCTACGTTTAGGGAAAGGTGCCAGCTGTCGCACCATGCATTAATCCTCTGCAGGTCCTCCTGGAGTACGTACGAGTCTTCTGATGTTGCTACTTTCTTGTAGACAACCGTGTCATCTGCAAATAGCCTCACGGAGCTACCGATGTTGTCAACTAAGTCATTTATGTATATTGTAAACAATAAAGGTCCTATCACGCTTCCCTGCGGTACTCCCGAAATTACCTCTACATCTGCAGATTTTGAACCGTTAAGAATGACATGTTGTGTTCTTTCTTCTAGGAAATCCTGAATCCAGTCACAAACCTGGTCCGATATTCCGTAAGCTCGTATTTTTTTCACTAAACCTAAGTGCGGAACCGTATCAAATGCCTTCCTGAAGTCCAGGAATACGGCATCAATCTGCTCGCCAGTGTCTACGGCACTGTGAATTTCTTGGGCAAATAGGGCGAGCTGAGTTTCACATGATCTCTGTTTGCGGAATCCATGTTGGTTATGATGAAGGAGATTTGTATTATCTAAGAACGTCATAATACGAGAACACAAAACATGTTCCATTATTCTACAACAGATTGACGTAAGCGAAATAGGCCTATAATTATTCGCATCTGATTTATGACCCTTCTTGAAAATGGGAACGACCTGCGCTTTCTTCCAGTCGCTAGGTACTTTACGTTCTTCCAGCGATCTACGATAAATTGCTGATAGAAAGGGGGCAAGTTCTTTAGCATAATCACTGTAGAATCTTAAGGGTATCTCGTCTGGTCCGGATGCTTTTCCGCTACTAAGTGATAGCAGTTGTTTTTCAATTCCGATATCGTTTATTTCAATATTTTCCATTTTGGCGTCCGTGCGACGGCTGAAGTCAGGGACCGTGTTACGATTTTCCGCAGTGAAACAGTTTCGGAACACTGAATTCATTATTTCTGCCTTTCTTCGGTCGTCCTCTGTTTACGAGAATTTTAGTGGTAGCCGGGCACGATTGGTAGAAAATCACGTAGATTACAGTGTGTATGAGGTTAGAGCTGACGTTATGCGGTCAGACGGTAGCAGTGTGGGTTGCGCAGATCCAGAGGAAGTAATTTCAGATGCTACTGGCCACATTCCTCCAGGTAGATTGACAGATGAGATCAATCTGGCCAAAGAGGAATCAACGAAGGTGACAATTAGTGAATTGATAGCAAAGCAACACTCACTAGATGACGAATTACAGGGAAAGGTTTCGGTATTGGAGGCGAAGTTACAGACTAAGCCTCAGGACAAACGTGTTGAAATTAAAACTGTATGTGAACAGAGGCTGAAAAGGCCGCCAGATAAGCCGGATTTAAGATCGAAGCCGGATGGTTTTTTCTGGAATGACCTGGATATAGACGAGGATTTATTGTGGGAAAATAAAGAAACAGTCGAGGATAAGTGTAGACAGATAGTAGTGTCTGTTAATATGCACGACCTACAACTAAACGTGTTGATTGACACCGGTGCAGAATTGAGTGCTGTATCTAGGAAAATATTTGGGTTACTGAAAGACAGACCTGGTATCGTAGTTATGCCAGTAACAGGAGTGAAAATTATCGGTGCTACTGGGAAGGCCAGTAAACCGGTCACAAAACAGATTTTTGTCAACTTCGAGATTTGTGGGGCACGATTTGAACAAGAGTTTGTCGTCGTGCCAGACTTAACTACGGAAGTAATTATCGGGTTAGATTGGCTACTAAAATACCGTGCGGTGATTAATTGCGAAAGCAAAACTTTGACATGTGCGTCACAAGATAAAACAATAGTAGTTAGTTTTGATGAGGCAGAAGACGGTGTGCATAGGCAATACCAGCCTATACACATTCTTAAGTGGCCGGATGCCATTGACTTAGGTATGAATTTGAACTACTGTAATGTGAGGAATCTCGGCATTGACAATAGTGTAGAAAGTGAATTGGAAAGTATTGAAGACGGTGTGTCAAACGTAACACACGAACAAAGACGAGGCCTGTATGAAGTGATAAGGAGTAATAAGTGTGTTTTCAGACAAACCGGGACTTGTGGAAGGATATAAATGCAAGTTGCATGTAATTCCGCACGAACCATTCTTCGTGAGACCGTATGCTATACCTCTGTCCAAAAAGGAAGCAGTGCAACGGGAGATAAATAAGATGATCGAATGGGGAGTGATTGAAAGAAGTACGAGTCCATACAATAACGGTTTGGTCACTGTAGCAAAACGGGATGGTAGTGTGCGTATTGTGATTGACGCACGCACGTTGAATAGGGTCTTTCAACGCGAAACAGACAGACCAGAGAGTATGGAGGAGATTTTGCAACGTTTTCATGACGTTAAGTTCATGACTAGCCTCGATCTGACGGCTAGTTACTGGCAAATAGAACTCGAAGAAGAATCTAGGCCATACACCGCCTTCTTGTTTGCGGGCAGGTGTTATCAATACAGAGTACTGCCGTTTGGACTTAATATATCTGTGTCCATATTCATCAGGGCCCTAGATAAAGTGCCAGGACCGGCTTTAGGTTCAAGATTAACTGTATATGTTGACGACCTATTGTTGGCCAATGCCACTTGGCATGACCATTGTGACCTGTTAGATGAAGTTTTTAGAGCATTGCGCCGTGGTGGAATGACTCTAAAGCTAAAGAAATGCGAATTTGTGAAGCAGGAACTGAAATTTTTAGGCATGTAGTTACCACTGCTGGTATTACGAAGGACCCAGAGAAACTAGAGACAATAAGGAATTGTCCTCCACCCAAGTCTAGGAAACAGTTAAAAAGTTTTCTGGGGCTCACAGGATTTTACCGTAAATTTGTAAAAGGACAAGTGTTTAATGATGAAAATTTGAATAACCTCTTACGCAAAAATGTTCCGTTTGTGTGGAATGACGGGTGTCAGGCCGCTTTCGAGAGATTAAAAGACGAGTTGTTAAGATCTAACATACTATTTCATCCTGATTTATCGCTACCCTTCCATCTGGGAACGGATTCGTCGAATTACGGGGTGGGGGTAGAGCTGTTCCAAGAAGTTGGTATAGGAGAGGATAAGGAACACCGGACGATAGCGTTCGCGAGTCGAACTTTATCAAAAAGTGAGCGAAACTACACGATTTCAGATAAAGAGTGTCTCGCTATCGTGTGGGGATTCAAGAAGTTCAGGGGTTACCTATGGGACCGTAAGGTGATTATTCATACGGACCATAAGGCGCTCACTTATCTGAAGGATTGTAAACTACTTCGCGAAAGACTGACTAGGTGGTCGCTGTATTTACAGCAATTTAACTATGACATCTGTTACGTAAAAGGGACCGACAATTGCGTAGCGGATGCGCTATCGCGGGTGCTCGAGTCTAATCAAGATGTATTGAAAGATGAGGCAGATGGAGTGGTCAAATTATGCTATTTTAAAGAAGTTGAGGGACATAAATTAATAGTGAACATCTGCAAGAATCTACGTCGTCATCAGAACGAGGACGGTTGTTTAAATATGGTGAAAACCCGATATGACGGAAGGAGTCCAGAAGGAGAGATATTAAGGAAGTATTACAAGATATACGATCATATCTTGTACATACGTAAGGGTGAAGATAGTAATATTTGGCGGGTATGCTGGCCCACCAAATACGTCACGGAAGTAATAGACTACTGCCATTTGGCGTATGGTCACTGTGGACCAAAGAAATGTACGGAAAAGCTGAGTGAAGTAGTACATATTAACAACATGTTAAAACGCGTTACTGATAGAGTGAAAACTTGCGATTTATGTCAAAAGGTGAAGGTTACCAACTGTACGAGTCGTGGTCCCATGCAAAGTATAAGGCCTAACGACACCTTTGAATTACTGTGTGTGGACTTGTACGGACCTTTGCCCAAGTCATCAGGAAACTTTGCCTACATTTTAGTAGTGCTAGAAGCTTTTTCCAAGTTCATCAAACTATACCCGATTAGGAAAGCTACAGCCAAAGCGGTCTATAGCAAGCTTGTGAACGATTATTTTGTTCATATTGGTAAGTCCAAGGCGATTCTATCAGACAATGGGGGACAATTTACTTCTAAGTTGTGGAATGAAGGCATGGCAAGTAATGGGGTCGAAGTGATCCATATTTCAGCTTACTGTCCACCTGGAAATCCCGCTGAGAGGTATATGCGCGAGCTAGACCGACTTTGGCGTACTTATTGCCATCACAACCATAAGGCATGGGGCAAATATGTAGCAGAATTTGAGAGAATTATGAACACCTTGAGACATGAATCTATGGGATTTTCTCCAGAGGAAATCCTGTTAGATGACAGAAGTAAAAGTTTAGTGGAAGAGATAATCAAATTCCCTCCACGGATTGACATTAGTATTGGTGTGAAAAAAGATCGTTCGCGAGAAATAATGAAGCTAAAAGCTGATGCTCGCATACGTTGTCATGACGCTAAAGTGCGTTTTGCTAAGTTTGCAATCGGAGACTTAGTACTTGTAAAAGCTCATGAGAAATCGAGCGAGATAGACAATGAAATCTCTAAATTTAAGTTTGTTTATAATGGACCATATAAAGTCATTGGTATACCTCACACAAATGCTTACTGCTTAGAGTATCCAAGCTCAGGAAAACTATTAGATATACGGAACATTGTAGACTTGAAATTGTACCAACCAAGGATTGATTAATACCACAGAATGGGTAATTTGTACAGTATGTAAATATATAGTGTAATATTTAACGATTTGCTAGATTGCCATGCTTTTGCCTGACAAAGAGGACATTAAAGAAGTTGTAATTAATAAGTAATTAATTTGTACTAAATGATTTAACAGAGAGTGATTATTTATCAATTGAAAAATCCAAGCTGCTAGTTTAAGTTTTCAGCTGAGTCACAGTAGATTAAGCAATGTAAATATGATTTTGTAACTAGCTGTAAGATTTCATGAATATGTGTTTTACTTGTCATTGCCGATGTACTTGACGCTGTTTTAAGTTTCAGGCTTGTACACGTGTGATGATGGACAGTGTTGAGTAATCCACTGTGATAGTGTTAATGGACTCCTTGAGATTACTCGGGTGTGAGATTTTCCGAAAGAATTCAGTGAAACGGACGTTCTGGAAATGCCGTTGCACAGACGAGTGAGATCAAGCGTGCCGCACAGGCGGGCGCAACAATACTGGCGAGGCGGAGCCGCTGTCGGCTCTTATGCCGCTCTCGGCATTCTTTGTACTTGCGGGTACGGAATGCGGAGTTGTTTTTCTTCCCGAACAGCTGATGTGGACGAATTCTGCTGTCAATATTTATGTTTTTTTTCGATCTGCTATATATTATTTTCTTGTTTAGCGTTAAGTGGACTCTCAAGACGAGAATATTAATTATGAAAAGGTTGTATAAAAAATATGTATTGTGTGTGATTAATAATTAATTTGCGTATTTTAATCTACCTGTTTTTATGACCATGTACTCTGATTACTTTTGTAAATAGTATTCCATTTCTTGATAGTGTTACGAATTTTAATGATTTTGGAATAGCTAAACCATTTTCTATGTTTTATATGAATTTTAATATGTTGTCAACCTGTTTTATTTTGTGCAAGCTGACAGAGTGGAATGAGATCAGGAGTGTCTCCACTCAATTATTATGGTCTAAAAATTGGTTTATGGTTAATTAGACGAATGCTATATTTTCTTGATGTTTTGGCATATGCATTTCCGCTGGTTTTTTTTCGTTTTTGGGACATTTTCTGAGTCTGTTTAGGTTACACGAACATCCTCAGACAATGTGGGGCACGTGTAACGCCGGAAATGCATATCCTCCTATTTCCATCTATTGGACTGCAATTTTTTTGCCTTATTTTGTTACCTGAAGATATAACATTTCTGTGTCTTTGTATATTGTAATTGTTTTACTATTTGTATATATATGCATTTCTGTCGATATATAATTGGTTTGTTTTGTGAATATTATTTGCATTTATACGCTGGGTCTGGCCTAGGGAAACCTATACTATCGAACGAATACATCGATAGGTCGTGTGGAGAACGAAAGTGTTTAGGATCTTTGGTAGTGTTAACTCTGTCGCGTGGAGCGCGGGCAGAGGGAGTCTCGTTGGGGTAGTGCAGTGGAGCAGGTGTGTTGTGTGACGCTCCAGCGAGTTGCCGCACGTTCGGAGTTTGGCAGCATGTAATTGTGCTCGACTTGCTATGTTAGTTTCTGACACGGTGTCGCAGACGGTAAGCATTAGCTGGCGCACATCAAGGGCCCGCTTCGCCTGGTGACCGTGTCGAGAAGGAGGCGGGCCAACATCCAGCTTCTGCAACAGCGACGGCCGACAATGAGTGACTGTCGCCAACTCCTCGACCGACGACTTCAAACCTTCAATCAACTAACACGTAAGACTGGAAGCACGGAAAGTTTTAGAACTGTATGGCAGATCTCAGCTTTTAAAATTGTTGCATCACAAAATTACAGTAACTTAGCATGAACCTTTGTTGCTCATTGTCCCAATTGCATTACCAAGCAGGGTCCCCTCCTTTTCCGGAATGAACCCGAGTGTCGTTGAAATTCAAACGCCAGCATTAAAGTAATAGCATTCGATTTCACTGCTTTAATTTCAAAGTTCAGTTAAGGTATTCATAGCTGGCTACAATATTTAGATTACACAAGCACAAATTAAGAGTGCGAGTTTTGTTACCATATTTTAGCTTACCTGTGACTGCAGCTCAGCTTGGTACGTACTAAATTTTACTATTGTTAATTGTTCAGAATCATTTAGTTCAAGTTCAAAGTTAAATCTCTTATTTCTAAATTGCGTAGATTCAAGTAGCTTTTGAAATGATTGTTGAGGTAGCCCAAGACTAACCGTATTTTACTGAATTTCGATGTGCTTCAGAAACAAAGTTCACTATTAATTTCAGTCACTAAATTAACTTTCAATTTTCCGGTTTTGTTAATTCTTTTGCTAAATTAAGTCAGAGTGTAGCGAAATTTATTACTTCTGACAAACTTTCAGTTTTCACACTATACGTGTCAACCTTCACTTGCCACGCTTCTAGTGCTAATTATATGTGTAATAACCTTTCTTTTTCAGTTACTATAGTAATTGTTCATAGGACTGGCGACCGTAATTTCCCCCAAATCTCAAATATCTAATTACCGCTAGTTAATTGTTAACGTAACGGCCGCACATTTACTTTCTTTATTAACTTTACCCCTTGTCAAAATTAATTTCCACCAGTTTCATTTGCATTTTTCCTTTCATTTACATGTAACCCTTTCCTCCCTCTTTACTGACAGATTAACTTCGGTGACGATTGCTTTTCCCAAATATCCGTTAGGTACACGCGGTTTAATTTTTCACTGCCATAAGGTCGATAAGTGAGCGGGAGGTTACAAGTAGACCTTTTTCTTCAAGGTAATTCATAATATTCGAACACAATATATGTTCTAAAATCCTGCTGCATATCGACGTTAACAATATGGGTCTGTAATTTAGTGGACTACTCCTACTACCTTTCTAGAATATTGGTGTGACCTGTGCAACTTTCCAGTCTTTGGATACGGATCTTTCGTCGAGCGAACACTTGTATATGATTGTTAAGTATGGAGCTAATGCATCTGCATACTTCGAAAGGAACCTAACTGGTATACAGTCTGGACCAGAAGACTTGCTTTTATTTAGTGGTTTAAGAAGACTACTCCTAGGATATTTACTTCTACGTTACTCATGTTGGCAGCTGTTCTCGATTCGAATTCTGGAATATTTACTTCGTCTTCTTTTGTGAAGGCATTTCGGAAGGCTGTGTTTAGTAACTCTGCTTTGGCAGCACTGTCTTCGATAGTATCTCAATTGCTATCATGCAGAGAAGGCATTGATTGTTTCTTGCCGCTAACATACTTCACATACGACCAGAATCTCTTTGGATTTTCTGCCAGGTTTAGAGACAAAGTTTCGTTGTGGAAACTGTTATAGGCATCTCGTATTGAAGTCAGTGTTAAATTTCGAGCTTCTGTAAAAAATCGCCAATCTTGGGGATTTTGCGTCTGTTTAAATTTTGCATTTTTGT
Source organism: Schistocerca serialis cubense (assembly GCF_023864345.2). Classification (NCBI taxonomy): domain Eukaryota; kingdom Metazoa; phylum Arthropoda; class Insecta; order Orthoptera; family Acrididae; genus Schistocerca; species Schistocerca serialis. The sequence goes on along the minus strand of NC_064647.1, from coordinate 213,379,327 downwards.
TTCGTTGTTTCTGCAACAGTGTTCTAACGCGTTTTGTGTACCAAGGAGGATCAGCTCCGTCGTTTGATAGTTTATTTGGTATAAACCTCTAAATTGCTGCCGATACTATTTCTCTGAATGTAAGCCACATCTGGTATACAATTATATTATTAATTTGGAGGAGATTGTCTCTCAGGAAGGCGTCAAGTGAATTTTATCTGCTTTTTTGAACAGGTATATTTTTCGCTTATTTTTTTTCGCTTATTTGGGGATTACAGTATTCAATCTCGCTACGACAACCTTGTGTTCAGTTATGATGCTCGTTATTGACTCAGGATTATTTGTTGCTAAGAGGTCAAGTGTGTTTTCACAACCGTTTACTATTCGCGTGGGCTCATAAACCAACTGCTCGAAATAATTTGCAGAGAATGCGTTTAGCACAATTTTGGATGATATTTTATGCGTAACTCCGGAATTAAACATGTATTTTCGTCAACATATCGAGGATAAATTAAAGTCACCACCAACTATTATCGTATGAGTCGGGTACGCGTTTGAAATCAAACTCAAGTTTTCTTTGAACCTTTCAGCAACCGTATCATTTGAATTGGGGGGTCGGTAAAAGGATGCAATTATATTTTATTCCGGTTGCCAACAATTCCCTCTGCCCATACCAACCCACAGAAAGTATCTACTTGAATATCGTGACAAGTTAAACTACTTCTGACAGCAACAAACAAGCCACCGCCGACCGTGTTTAGCCTATCATTTCGGAACACCGTTAGGTTCTTAGTGCTTGGAGCTCTGGTACTTTCCCAACACAGCTATGACAATTTACAACTGTTATACCAATGGTTCCTGTATCTACGTTCTTCCTGTGTTCATCCTGCACCCTTTGTGACTTCTTATGTTTTCCCGAGACCCTCTAGCCTAAAAAACCGCCCAGTCGACGTCACATGGTCCCTACTACCCGTGTAGCCGCCTCCTGTGTATAGTGTACACCTGACCTATTCAGCGGAACGCGAAACCCAACCGCCCTTTAGTATAAGTCGAGGAATGTGTAGCCCACCCGGTCGCAGCCTCTGATTCAGACCCTCCACTCGGCTCTGTACCAGAGGTCCGCAATCGGTCCTGTCGACTATGCTGCAAATGGTCAGCTCTGCTTTTATCCTCCATGTAAGACTGGCAGCCTTTACCACTTCTGTTAGCCGCTCGAAACCAGAGAGAATCTCTTCTGATCCAAAACGACACACATAATTGGTACCGACGAAGGTAACCTCTCCTGCAGTTGGCTGCACCCCGTGCTCTTCATGGCATCCGGGAGCACCCTCTCCACATCTGTAATGACTCCACCCGGTATGCATACGGAGTGCACACTGGTTTTCTTACCCCTATTGTCAGCCATGTCCCTAAGGGGCCCCGTAGCGCGCCTAACGTTGGAGCTCCCAACTACCAATAATTCCACCATCTGCGATTGCCCGGATCTTGCAGGCTGAGTGGTTTCGTGTGAAACAGGACAGGCGACAGCATCTGGCTCAGTGACAGCGCAACGGTGGAAGGTATGGAGGTAGTGCCGTGGATGTGGATGGCAGTTGAGACGGAGTTGATGCAGCAGCGGCTTGTGCGTGCATCGGCAGCTGCACGGCACTCATCAACTCCAACGTTTCGTGGTTCCGAAACTGATTAAAGTGCATTATATCAAAGCCAGCAGCAGCCAGAGTCATCGGCGCAGGTGGTGTAGAAGGCGAGTTAGAGACCATTCTGATGTGAAGGTCGCTGCAACAAACTGTAAGTAACACAAATAGTAGCAATGTACCTCTGAAAGAAAAAGAGATAAATATTAGTGATGCGCTTTGACAGAGGGGTCAAGAAGTAAAGCAGCATCGGTTATGGAATGCTCATCGCCAGATGGTGGGAGTCAGCAATGACACAAACAAGGAAGGAGAGAAGTTGCAATGGCCAGTAGCAGCAATCCAAAATTATATCGATAATAAGATTACTATAAGACTTTATTTATACAAAGAAGAGATCATTATTTAGCTTGTTATGATTCCTACGTGCAAATACAATCTACACTACTGGCCATTAAAATTGCTACACCACGAAGATGACGTGCTACAGACGCGAAATTTAACCGACAGGAAGAAGATGCTGTGATACGCAAATAATTAGCTTTTCAGAGCATTCACACAAGATTGGCGCCGGTGGCGACACCTACAACGTGCTGACATGAGGAAAATTTCCAACCGATTTCTCATTCACAAACAACAGTTGACCGGCGTTGCCTGGTGAAACGTTGTTGTGATGCCTCGTGTAAGGAGGAGAAATGCGTACCACCACGTTTCCGACTTTGATAAAGAGGATTGTAGCCTATCGCGATTGCGGTTTATGGTATCCCGAAATTGCTGCTCGCGTTGGTCGAGATCCAATGACTTAGCAGAGTATGGAATCGGTGGGTTCAGGAGGGTATTACGGAACGCCGTGCTGGATCGCAACGGCCTCATATCACTAGCAGTCGATATGACAGACATCTTACCCGCATGGCTGTAACGGATCGTGCAGCCACAACTCGATCCCTGAGTCAACAGATGGGGACGTCTGCAAGACAACAACCATCTGCACTAACAGTTCGACGACATTTGCAGCAGCATGGACTATCAGCTCGGAGACCATGGCTGCGGTTTCCCTTGACGCTGCATCACAGACAGGAGCGCCTGCGATGGTGTACTCAACGACGAACCTGGCTGCACGAATGGCAAAACGTAATTTTTTCGGATGAATCCAGGTTCTGTTTACAGCATCATGACGGTCGCATCCGAGTTTGGCGACATCGCGGTGAACGCACATTGAAAGCGTGTATTCGTCATCGCCATACTGGCGTATCACCCGGCGTGATGGTATGGGGTGCAATCGGTTACACGTCTCGGTCACCTCCCGTTCGCATTGACGGCACTTTGAACAGTGGACGTAACATTTCAGATGTGTTACGACCCGTGGCTCTACCCTTCATTCGATCCCTGCGAAAGGCTACATTTCAACAGGGTAATGCACGACCGCATGTTGCAGGTCCTGTACGAGCCTTTCTGGATAGAGAAAACGTTCGACTGCTGCCCTGGCCAGCACATTCTCTATATCTCTCAGCAATTGAAAATGTCTGCTCAATGGTGGCCGGGCAAGTGGATCGTCACAGTACGCCAGTCACTACTCATGATGAACTGTGGTATCATGTTGAAGCTGCATGGGCAGCTGCACCTCTACATGCCATCCAAGCTCTGTTTGACTTAATGCCCAGGCGTATCAAAGCCGTTATTACGACCAGAGTTAGTTGTTCTGGGTACTGATTTCTCAGGATCTATGCACCCAAATTGCGTGAAACTGTAATCACATGTCAGTTCCAGTATAATATGTTTGTCCAATGAATACCCGTTCGTCATCTGCATTTCTTCTTGGTGTAGCAATTTTAATGGCCAGTGGTGTATTATTACTCGCTGGACGCAGACTATGTATCATCTTCCTATTACTCAGTAAGACGCTTCAGAAGTCTCTGACAGAACTGGAATGACCAGCGATGGGCGGCTGGCTAAATCAGCGTTGGCAGGGGGCGTTCGGTGCTTTCGCTGGTTCGAATCCTGCCTCGGGCATGGATGTGTGTGATGTCCTTAGTTTAAGTAGTTCTAAGTTCTAGGTGACTGATGACCTCAGAAGTTAAGGCCCATAGTGCTCAGAGCCATTTGAACAGGGGGTGCTGAACTCTGTCTTCCTTGAGGAGTGGCGCTGCCCGCTCATTGCATTGGCATGCGGTTCAGCGCCTTCTTGATGCTGTTTCGTGGTGCTGCTCTGGCCAGTGTGTAGTCGACGCTTTAGGGCTCCACTCTTTTCATCAAAGAAACTACGAAACTTTGCAGTGGTTACGATGCGAGCATAATAGCAGTAAGTTGGATGGGTTAGTGATGTGCGCAAAATACAGTGACTCACAGTGTTGTGCCACAGCTTCACTTGACTTGGCATCCCGGACTTAAACCATGAGACGTCATCACAACTTGAGGCAAAAGCTTCGGCAGTGCAAGGCAGAGGTGTTGTTGGCAACAACACCAGAGCTGACACCATCGAAACCGTCACCCGGTCCTCATGAAAGGTGAAGCTGCTGCACTATCACGGCACAACCAGATCTCTAACACTGCTGCACAGTAGAGAAACTGAAGTTACCGAAGGGGCGGTCACGTGACTGCCAATCTGCCCCACCTCACCCCGCTGTTCTGTTGTAACTTGGAAGAGAGAAAACGATGTCCTATGTAGCCCCCATAAATACTGGCTATTTTAGTTAAGCTGTGTAAGTCAGCGCTTGCACCCAACTACGAGAAGACGTCTATCTATCTATCTATCTACCTACATCTATCTACATCCATACTCCGCAAGCCACCTGACGGTGTGTGGCGGAGGGTACCTTGAGTACCTCTATCGGTTCTCCCTTCTATTCCAGTCTCGTATGGTTCGTGGAAAGAAGGATTGTCGGTATGCCTCTGTGTGGGCTCTAATCTCTCTGATTTTATCCTCATGGTCTCTTCGCGAGATATACGTAGGAGGGAGCAATATACTGCTTGACTCTTCGGTGAAGGTATGTTTTCGAAACTTCAACAAAAGCCTGTACCGAGCTACTGAGCGTCTCTCCTGCAGAGTCTTCCACTGGGGTTTATCTATCATCTTCGTAACGCTTTCGCGATTACTAAATGATCCTGTAACGAAGCGCGCTGCTCTCCGTTGGATCTTCTCTATATCTTCCATCAATCCTATCTGGTACGGATCCCACACTGCTGAGCAGTATTCAAGCAGTGGGCGAACAAGCGTACTGTAACCTACTTCCTTTGTTTTCGGATTGCATTTCCTTATGATTCTTCCAATGAATCTCAGTCTGGCATCTGCTTTACCGACGATCAACATTATATGATCATTCCATTTTAAATCACTCCTAATGCGTACTCCCAGATAATTTATGGTATTAACTGCTTCCAGTTGCTGACCTGCTATTTTGTAGCTAAATGATAAAAGATCTATCTTTCTGTGTATTCGCAGCACATTACACTTGTCTACATTGAGATTCAATTGCCATTCCCTGCACCATGCGTCAATTCGCTGCATATCCTCCTGCATTTCAGTACAATTTTCCATTGTTACAACCTCTCGATACACCACAGCATCATCCGCAAAAAGCCTCAGTGAACTTCCGATGTCATCCACAAGGTCATTAATGTATATTGTGAATAGCAACGGTCCTATGACACTCCCCTGCGGCACACCTGAAATCACTCTTACTTCGGAAGACTTCTCTCCATTGAGAATGACATGCTGCGTCCTGTTATCTAGGAACTCCTCAATCCAATCACACAATTGGTCTGATAGTCCATATGCTCTTACTTTGTTCATTAAACGACTGTGGGGAACTGTATCGAACGCCTTGCGGAAGTCAAGAAACAAGTCTACGCCAGTCATTGTCCTGAAATGGGCCATCTAGCTGCCACTGCAAGACACGGTCTGCTCTAGCTATAGATCTGCGGGTGTCGCTGACTCAGTGCTTCCCTGTAGGAGGGCTATCTACCGCCCGACTTCCGTCATCCACTGGAGGCCGTCTCTTTGCGGTCCAGGGTTCATGCCTGGGCCATCTAGCTACCACGTCGCCAACACCTGTTCGGGCATATGCATCTGGTGCCCGCTGCCACGTGCAGCTTTCCATCATGTGCTTTGGCGATTCCACTGGTTTTCGCAGTTAGGAGTTGTAATTTTTAAGTAAGCACCGTTTTGAAATTAAAAAAAGACGTGCTAAGATATCTCAATAATTTTATTTTTGCATGAAAGCCTGTACCTTAACCTACTTTTCTACATAATTTCCGTCAATATTGAGGCACTTGTGATAACGTTGTAGCAGTTTTTGAATACCCTCCTCATAGAAGTCTGGCGCCTGACTTGTTAACCACTGCATCACCACTGTTTTGACTTCGTCATCGTCTTGAAAACGTTGACCGCCCGGGTGTTTCTTCAAGTGCACGAACAGATGGTAGACACCGGGCGCAAGATCAGGGCTGTACGGAGGATGATCTAGAGAAAAGATATGATGAGATCTTTGGTCTGATTCGCCACATGCGGACGGGCATTGTCTTGCCTCAAAACGATGCCCTTGCTCAACTTCCATGGACTGTTGCTTTGATTCTGGCGTGACGTAGGCCACCCATGTTTCATCGCCCGTAACAGTTAGGCTTAAGAAATCATCACCGTCATTGTGGTACCGCTGAAGGAAAGTCAATGCACTGTGTAAACGTTTGGTTTTGTGCACATCCGTCGATATTTTCGCTACCCAACTAGCGCACAATTTACGATAGTTAAAGTGCTCGGTCACAATGCCATACAAAACACTACGAGAAACATTAGAAAAGTCATCCCGCAAGGAGGAAATCGTAAAGCGTCTGTTTTCTCTCACCTTATTGTCCACTTCCTGCACCAAACTTCCATTAACGACCCAAGGACGCCCACTCTGTTGTTCATCATGCACATTTGTGCGGCCATCTTTAAATGCTCTCACCCACTTTCTTACCATCACTCATAACGTTTTCTGCGTAAACTTCACAGATCTCACGATGAATATCGATCTCTTTTAGGTCTTTAGCGCTAAGTAATCTTATAACAGCCCGTACTTCACAGTCAGCGGGACTCACGATTATCGGAGGCATCTTAAACACTCAGTACACAACGTAAATAAGGAAGAATCAGACTGTAATGGCGTCAGTGCGTAGATTAAAGTACAGGCTTTCATGTAAAAATAAAATTATTGAGATATCTTAGCACGTATTTTTTTTTTTAATTTCAAAACCGTACTTACTTAGAAAACACGCCTCGTACTTATCTGACTCTAGCAGTCATTGGTCATAAAAATCTCGAATGCTTCGTGCTCCACAGCTTTCAGGTATTCATTACAAGACATCTGCTATAAACCATGAGCTGCACTAGAAATGTTTTATTTGCTGAAACCGGTATTTAGGTGTGTAACCCACTGTCAGTGGCATTGAGAGGAAAAAGCAACTGATTATGCATCGACTTCTAAAAAATAACTGTACATACATAGCAGTAATGTAGGTCTGCCTACATTATGCATGTCTATAGATTGACATACTCGTCAGTTAATGAGACTGGATCTCAGATATGTCCTATGACATAGCACATGGTTTGTTATGTATGTTACTGCTGTCACATTTTAGGCAGTGACTGTACTTGACAAAGTTACATAGAGAAAACATGTAACTGATAGGTCAAGCAGTCTACATTACCTGTCTTGTTATTTCTAAGATCTTATTTACATATATCTGTAACATGCATTCATATAATTATGTAAATTACAATTTTTTGACAAATGGCATGTGAAGGTAGATTTACAGAAAGTATAATATTTCAAAATAACCCAACATGTCACGTCAAATTAGAGAATTTTTGCTTGAAGGACATATACTTCAAACCAAAATAATTCGGTGAAAACCGTTGAAATTTTATATATACATCTTATTCCATAACTCGGTTTGTTTAGTAAGCATGTTGGCTGGTTGTTTTCTCGTATAGGTGTTTATTTCAATTACTTCTGCAATATTTAATAATCTGCCTTTTTTTTATTAGTGTATAATGGTGACGTTTTTGTTCATGTCATTAGCAGAATGCTTGTATTCTCTTAAATGAGCTCTGAGTGCTAAGGAATTGGTTTCACTAACATTTGTATGTTCTCTAAATCTCGATTTGAAAATTCCCCCTATCTCACAAACATCAAATCTATCACAATCATTACAAGTTACAGTTACTTTATACACACTAGACATATTATACATTTGGCTCTTGCTTCCTCTTTTGTAATGTAATCTGATTGCTACTCTTACTATGTTCTTTGTGTTCTTTTTGTGTATGTACAATTTCATAACCTTGCAGATAATTTGTAGACTTAGATAAAGCTTTTGACAATGTTGACTGTAATACTCTCTTTCTAATTCTGAGGGTGGCAAGGTAAAATACAGGGAGCGAAAGGCTATTTACAATTTGTACCGAAACCAGATGGCAGATATAAGAGTCGAGGAACACGAAAGGGAAGCAGTGGTTGGGAAGGGAGTAGGACAGGGTTGCAGCCTCTCCCCAATGTTATTCAATCTGTATATTCAGCAAGCAGTAAAGGAAACAAAAGAAAAATTCGGAGTAGGAATTAACATCCATGGAGAAGAAATAAAAACCTTGAGGTTCGCCGATGACATTATAATTCTGTCAGAAACAGCAAAGGACCTAGAAGAGCAGCTGAACGGAATGGACAGTGTCTTGAAAGGAGGATATAAGATGAACTTCAACAAAAGCAAAACGAGGATAATGGAATGTAGTCGAATTGAATCAAATGATGCTGAGGATATTAGATTAGGGAATGAGACGCTTAAAGTAGTAAATGAGTTTTGCTATTTGGGGAGCAAAATAACTGATGGTGGTCGAAGTAGAGAGGATATAAAATGTAGATTGGCATGGTAAGGAAAGCGTCTCTAAAGAAGAGAAATTTGTTAACATCGAGTATAGATTTAAGTGTCAGGAAGTCGTTTCTGAAAGTATTTCTATGGAGTGTAGCCATGTACAGAAGTGAAACGTAGACGATAAATAGTTTAGACAAAAAGAGAATAGAAGCTTTCGAAATGTGGTGGTACAGAAGAATGCTGAAGATTATATGGGTAGATCACATAACTAATGAGGAGATATCGAATAGAATTGGGGAAAAGAGAAATTTCTGGCGCAACTTGACTAGAAGAAGAGATCGGTTGGTAGGAGGCATCAAGGGATCACCAAATTAGTATTGGAGAGCTGCGAGGAGGTAAATATCGTAGAGGGAGACCAAGAGATGAATACACTAAACAGATTCAGAAGGATGTAGGTTGCAGTAGGTACTGGAAGATGAAGAAGCTTGCACAGGATAGAGTAGCACGGAGAGCTGCATCAAACCAGTCTCTGGACTGAAGACTACAACAACAACAACAATTTCATAACCAGTTTTGGGTCATAACCATTGTGAGATGCTACTTCCTATCGTGTAAGTAATTCGGTGTTAATACCCGCCTAGTTTAAAGAGTATTTGCTTGACCTGTCAATTCCGGAGAGGAAATGTGCCTCTTTACGGGACTGTGGATGGCAAGAACTGCTGTGAATTATGCAGCCAGATGCAGTGGGTTTCCGAATTATATTGAGAGCGCGGCTATCTTCTCTTTTAACTGTCAGGTCCAGAATATTAATACTCCCAGTTTCTTCATGTTCTATGGCGAACGTGACGTTCTTATGAAACCGGTTAAATCGTTGGTAAGAGGTATCAGCTAGTATAGCGTATGATTTTCTTGAATGAGGTCCCGAGTATCGGTCCGGCACACAGTTTTGATCTGCCAGCAAGTTTCTTATGATTTTCTTAGCTAGGTCATCGGATTCTTCGAAAACTGTGTTTTCCATGTGATCTAAAAATATATTTTCAAGTGTTCCTGATGCACATTTCCCCATATCAAAGCGTTCTTTTGTTCATATAATTGTCCACTGAAGGTAAAATAGTTCTGCGATAGAAATAATTAAATGGTCACCTAATTCGTCAATTTCTATTTGACGCATTTTACTGAATTTAAATAAGTTAGTTTTGATAATAAATATAGTTTCTCCTATCGGGATGTTAGTGTACATGTTAGTTGCATCTAAGAAGAAAAATCTGCCCTTAGCATGTGAAAGTCTTTGATCAGGTTGATCAGGTCTTCTTACTTTAACGGTGAACATTTTCTCATGCGTATAACTTTGGTTAACGATAACATTAATCTTTTTGCTTGATACATTGTTTGTTCCTCTTGTAACACCATGGATCTAATACTGTACTGATTTATTTTGCTTTTGTTTCATTTAATGTTACATCGTTGAGCTTCTGTAAGTGTTGTTTGATTGAATCAATAACACAAAACTGTATACTCCTTTCTCTGTAAGAACTTTGATGTCTTGGTTTGATTCTACGCAATATAGTGTATCTGTCATTTAAATTCTTTATCCCATTTGGAGGGAACAAAACTTACTCTATATAATTGTAATTTCTGTGTGAATAATTTTTTGCAGAAATGTCAATACGTGCAAATGTTCTGTTTCATTTAATGTGTTTGTTTGCTGTTATGTAAATTGCTGATCCTCACTTAGGGTTCTTAGTTATTCTATATGAAAAAGGTGTTGTGCTTCCCCTCGGGAACAGAACTACGTAGAGCGCGCAAATTGTGGTTGGCATAGGTAGAAAAGGTGGAAACAAGAGCTACGAGTCGGGGACGAGCTACCAAACTGTGTTCTGCCATGTAAATGTTGCATATTGTGCTGGTTCCGAGAGAGGCTTTTCCTGCCGCTTTCCAATGCCTCGGATGGATGAATAAATAGCTGGAACGATTCTGGAATTGGTATGCATCATCGCCACCAAGAAGGGCCAAATTCCAGCAATTCTGCCTGCGAATCCACCTACCAACATGCAGTTGCCACCACATTGCACAATCACTGTAACGGAAAACTATAATGATGTACAGTGAAGGATCAGCTTACTGGATGTGTTAGTGTCCTCAAATATAAGGTAATTTATAACTGAATTTATGTACCAACCTTGATTTTTCTCCTTATCATAACACCTCTCAGGTTCCTCATGTTTGAACTAAAGGGATTTCCAAGTGTCCTTACTGAAAGAACATTAAAGCCCAGTGTTTTGCTATTGATGCCTCTTGAACATAGTAAAATAAAAGTTAAAGTTAATGTGGCAAGAGAGTGAGTTAATGATGCTTGCTGAAAATAATTTTCATAGTAAAACTGCTTATTAATGTGTTGTTGCCAACTTCATATTAAAAGTTCTTAAGACTGAGGCTTATAAAGTTTTGCTTAGTAAATGATCACATTACTGCCTGTTGTAAATCGCAGAAGGTGAGTTCGTATCTTACATATATGTTAATTTTGTCTCTCACTGTAGTAAAAGTGGAAAACTGCAGTTGTGAAACGTCATATACTCATGTTTGCTAAGTGTTTGTCTCTCTTGTGTATTAGAAGTGCATATTAATGGTGTAACAGGATCCACAGTTTGTCTATTGTGTTAATGCTCAGTAACAAGTAACGAAAAGACCATTAATTATGAAAACATAATTCCTTTATTCAAATGATAGAGAGAAGCGACCTGTTAGTGGATGCCAATTAACTTTCATTTTAAATAGTAAAGTATTTAACTGAGAGAGACTTAACCTATATCCAATTAATGATTCTGCAGTGAATAGTAATAATAACATTATAAAGACCATTTAGTTTGTGTAAGCCCTGAAAGTAATAGTGTGTTTCGGTATCTGTTATAATTTTGCAAATAGTTTGTGCTGCTCTAACTGTTAGTTTCAATCTTATCGTAAACATATGTATGTGTCAGAGTTCACTACATTCGCATGTGACAAAGTATAGGTTGTGTTTATCCATTAAAGTTACTAATAACTATTTTCTTGAACGAGAATGTTAATCATTCTCTTGCCTAGTTAGGCTGGCGACCGTTTTCTTTATCCATTGAATAGTGCAGATAGGCAAAATTTTGTTTGTTACTGTTCAAATATTTACGTAATTCTGAATTTCATTTTCCGATAAGCCACCTCCATTAGGTACAACACAGTCAACATAACAAAATTCCTCTCAGAGGGTAACACTGCTCTGTTGCGTTTTATCATAATTGTTTTAATATAACAGTTTTATTTCACAACCTGCTTCCAGCTTTAAGGTTATGGTACAGCAGTAGCAAACCGTTGTGTTATACTCTGCATCAGATCTCAATGATGATGGGTTATTATTCTGGCAAATAAAACCATTCTAGTACAGCTCATGATGTATAGATTCCTTTTAGCAAATACTCATTAGTCATATATGTGATATAATTTCACGTTATAGTTTAATGTGAGCACTGACCAGGGCCAAACTTAGATTTAATAACTACAATTCTTCGTTCACTTATTAAATTTTCGCAGACTATCTCAATGCTAGGCAGGTAATCATTTGTTCGTTGCTCTATGATAATAACAGAAATTGTTATGGTAACCACCCGTTTCTTCTGTCATATGAGCCCCTTCAAAAATATATCCGTGTGTGGTGTGGCACCTGTAGTTTCATGCTTCACTGGGCCAACCTCAGTAGTTTACCTTCAATAAGACGTTTCCATTGTGCACTCTCACATTGTTCTTAAATTCGTCTGATCTTATGCGAAGCTTCCATTCCTTGTGGGTCGCCAGAGATTGGACTTACAGCATTTGAGGCGTATACTAACCTGCATTGGCGGCTGAAGACTTGCGGCATAAAAGTCAGCCTCATTCTGCCAACGGCCTTGTCAAAGAGGGCGGAGGAGCGGATAGAGGTTCAGGGCACTCTCTTGCCCCTAAAGGCGGAAGAATCAGCAATGATCAACGACATGAGGATGCAGAAGCCAATGGAAACCACTGCATTAAAGACACGTAACGTGTATCCACAGGACATGTGGCCTGTAATTGAAGAAGTGTCGTGATGATCTCTCCATTGGCAAAAGATTCCGGAATAGTCCCCCATTCGGATCTCCGGGAGGGGACTGCCAAGAGAGAGGTTACCATGAGAAAAAGATTGAATAATCAACGAAAGGATAACGTTCTACGAGTCGGGGCGTGGAATGTCAGAAGCTTGAACGTGGTAGGGAAACTAGAAAATCTGAAAAGGGAAATGCAAAGGCTCAATCTAGATATAGTAGGGGTCAGTGAAGTGAAGTGGAAGGAAGACAAGGATTTCTGGTCAGATGAGTATCAGGTAATATCAACAGCAGCAGAAAATGGTATAACAGGTGTAGGATTCGTTATGAATAGGAAGGTAGGGCAGAGGGTGTGTTACTGTGAACAGTTCAGTGACCGGGTTGTTCTAATCAGAATCGACAGCAGACCAACACCGACGACGATAGTTCAGGTATACATGCCGACGTCGCAAGCTGAAGATGAACAGATAGAGAAACTGTATGAGGATATTGAAAGGGTAATGCAGTATGTAAAGGGGGACGAAAACCTAATAGTCATGGGCGACTGGAATGCAGTTGTAGGGGAAGGAGTAGAAGAAAAGGTTACAGGAGAATATGGGCTTGGGACAAGGAATGAAAGAGGAGAAAGCCTAATTGAGTTCTGTAACAAGTTTCAGCTAGTAATAGCGAATACCCTGTTTAAGAATCACAAGAGGAGGAGGTATACATGGAAAAGGCCGGGAGATACGGGAAGATTTCAATTAGATTACATCATGGTTAGATTCCGAAATCAGATACTGGACTGTAAGGCCTACCCAGGAGCAGATATAGACTCAGATCGCAATATAGTAGTGATGAAGAGTAGGCTGAAGTTCAAGACGTCAGGAAGAATCAGTACGCAAAGAAGTGGGATACGGAAGTATTAAGGAATAACGAGATACGTTTGAAGTTCTCTGACGCTACAGATACAGCAATAAGGAATAGCGCAGTAGGCAGTACAGTTGAAGAGGAATGGACATCTCCAAAAAGGGCCACCACAGAAGTTGGGAAGGAAAACATAGGTACAAAGAAGGTAGCTGCGAAGAAACCATGGGTAACATAAGAAATACTTCAGTTGATTGATGAAAGGAGGAAGTACAAACATGTTCCGGGAAAATCAGGAATACAGAAGTACGCTGAGGAATGAAATAAATAAGAAGTGCAGGGAAGCTAAGAAGAAATGGCTGCAGGAAAAATGTGAAGACATCGAAAAAGATATGATTGTCGGAAGGACCGACTCAGCATACAGGAAAGTCAAAACAACCTTTGGTGACATTACAAGCAACGGTGGTAACATTAAAAGTGCAATGGAAATTCCACTGTTAAATGCAGAGGAGAGAGCAGATAGGTGGAAAGAATACATTGAAAGCCTCTATTAGAGTGAAGATATGTCTGATGTGATAGAAGAAGAAACAGGAGTCATTTTAGAAGAGATAGGGGATCCAGTATTAGAATCGGAATTTAAAAGAGCTTTGGAGGAATTGCCGTCAAATAAGGCAGAAGGGATAGATAACATTCCATCAGAATTTCTAAAATCATTGGGGGAAGTGGCAACAAAACGACTATTCACGTTGGTTTGTAGAATATATGAGTCTGGCGACATACCATCTGACTTTCGGAAAAGCATCATCTACACAATTCCGAAGACAGCAAGAGCTGACAAGTGCGAGAATTATCGCACAATCAGCCTAACAGCTCATGCATCGAAGCTGCTTACAAGAATAATATGCAGAAGAATGGTAAAAAAAAATTAAAATGCGCTAGGTGACGATCAGTTTGGCTTTAGGAAAAGTAAAGGGACGAGAGAGGCAATTCTGACGTTACGGCTAATAATGGAAGCAAGGCTAAAGAAAAATTAAGACACTTACATAGGATTTGTCGACCTGGAAAAAGCGTTCGACAATATAAAATGGTGCAAGCTGTTCGAGATTCTGAAAAAAGTAGGGGTAAGCTACAGGGAGAGACGGGTCATATACAATATATACAACAACCAAGAGGGAATAATAAGAGTGGACGATCAAGAACGAAGTGCTCGTATTAAGAAGGGTGTAAGACAAGGCTGTAGCCTTTCGCCCCTACTCTTCAATCTGTACATCGAGGAAGCAATGATGGAAATAAAAGAAAGGTTCAGGATTGGAATTAAAATACAAAGTGAAAGGATATCAATGATACGATTCGCTGATGACATTGCTATCCTGAGTGAAAGTGACGAAGAATTAAATGATCTGCTGAACGTAATGAACAGTCTAATGAGTACACAGTATGGTTTGAGAGTAAATCGGAGAAAGACGAAGGTAATGAGAAGTAGTAGAAATGAGAACAGCGAGAAACTTAACATCAGGATTGATGGTCACGAAGTCAATGAAGTTAAGGAATTCTGCTACCTAGGCAGTAAAATAACCAATGACGGACGGAGCAAGGGGGACATCAAAAGCAGACTCGCTATGGCAAAAAAGGCATTTCTGGCCAAGAGAAGTCTACTAATATCAAATACCGGCCTTAATTTGAGGAAGAAATTTCTGAGGATGTACGTCTGGAGTACAGCATTGTATGGTAGTGAAACATGGACTGTGGGAAAACCGGAACAGAAGAGAATCGAAGCATTTGAGATGTGGTGCTATAGACGAATGTTGAAAATTAGGTGGACTGATAAGATAAGGAATGAGGAGGTTCTATGCAGAATCGGAGAGGAAAGGAATATGTGGAAAACACTGATAAGGAGAAGGGACAGGATGATAGGACATCTGCTAAGACATGAGGGAATGACTTCCATGGTACTAGAGGGAGCTGTAGAGGGCAAAAACTGTAGAGGAAGACAGATTGGAATACGTCAAGCGTAGATTGCAAGTGCTACTCTGAGATGAAGAGGTTAGCACAGGAAAGGAATTCGTGGCGGGCCGCATCAAACCAATCAGTAGACTGATGACCAAAAAAAAAAACTAACCTGGTCAAACGACACCTCGCAGTACGACCAACACTAGCACTTGAGACGATTGTTAACGTATAATATTAACTGCACGCGCCTTTTAGGAGATATGAATGCTGCCATTACAGAAAGACTACAGATTTATCTAGTTATCGAAAGTGTGTTTGGTGACATAGCAGTAACCGCTCCCCCAACACTGATTCATCAAAGAATCGAGCTCCCACTTGTAAAAGGCATGAGTTGACATTTACGGTTTCTTTGAAATCGCTAAAAAGTCTCATTACCACGCACAATGAGGATAATTTGAGCTCCATTTTAAGAATAACCATTTTTTTTTGCGCTGTTCAATGTTTGTAACGTCGTAGCTCCTGAAATGTGTGTCATACAACGATATAATTACGCAGGTAAGTTCAGTGGTATACGCGGATTGTATCTGCAAAATTTGTTGCGAATAGAGTAAGCAGTGAAGAAGTAAAAAGATCATGTCTCATACTAAAGCGTTACTGCGTGGATACCGTAAAACATTTCTTTCCTTTAATGACGTTGTTGGGTGGCGGGGGGGGGGGGGGGGGGGGGAAGAGGGGGGGGGGGGGTTCGGGAGCTCGTTTCAGCGAGAGAAAAATCTCAAATCTCAGAAATGTTTGAAATCAGAAAACGCTAAATGCTCTGGGTCTCGAATACTCGATGAATACAGTCTGGGTTATTTGCAAGCTGTCAGTTATACTGTATCAAGATATATACTGCATTTCTAACTTTAATACCTGACTTATTCTGTAATGATTAGATTATGACAGCAGCTGAAGGCTGTTAGGTAGGCGACCTGCTACTGGGGCCGGCTTGTTATTTTAGGCGTTTAGTAATATAAACCATATAAATTCTGATAATCGCCAGTAACGTCAGTAATAATGCAACCATGTTGAGCACACGAGAAAGCAAAATAAAACACCAAATTTTTGATCTATAATTAAATATCCACACTATGCAATACATTACAATCATTTGTATAATTCGAATATTCCTTTACAATTTTGTTTATAATTATCAGGTGCAAGAAGATGGCTGATACAGACGAAAAAGACTAGCATATTTTAATAATTCAGCAACTGATGGAGAACATGGATGTTGTTCAGCAAACATGTTGCAAATGTAGAGCACCAGCTTGCAAAAAGAGTTATCCTTATTGGTTACAGCTTCATAATGAGTCGATGTGTGTCAGTTCAATGATGCTACTCGGACATCCTTTGGACGCATTACACACACACACACACACAGAAAGGCACAAAGGTACGCTCGAATGCACATATGAAGAGGAGTGTGTTTGGAGAGAACGGCCTACCTAGGAAACAGACGCTGCCTGCAGAACACATGGCCCCTCTGTCGGATGTTCCCACGGGGTTGGCAAACCAAACATGGGGGCCGCCACGGGCCTACCTGCGAGCACATCACGCCGCAGGGGAAACGGCCTTGCTGTGTGACTCCGGCCTTCCTCACCAGGTGGCAAGTGGATACATTCCTCATTAGAGAGCCTGTATAGAGAGAGAGAGAGAGAGAGAGAGAGAGAGAGAGAGAGAGAGTGTCCACAGATGAAGTTGCCCGTGATTGGTTGATTAGCTGTGGCGCCATTTTTCTGCCAAACGTCTCTTGCGCTTCCTATGTTCGTCGGGCTTTTGAGTTGAAATGAAGTTCAGAGGACTTTTGGAAACGATTAAAAGGTATTTTAATTATTGTGAGACTTGTTACGCGTTATGCATGCATGTCCGATTTAGTTGTATATCGTTTTTAGTACGTAATTAGCGTTTGCATGCACACTGGTAGCATCACAAGTTTTTTTGAAGCCAATATCTGACAGTCCTTGCTGGAAACGGAAAGTTTCTGTAATTTTTCTGGCATGCTCATTCGACTTCATAGCGTCATACTTTATTACGTTCCGAATCAGAACACTAAGCATTATTTTGGTTTCAGTATTATTGCCTGACTGTTAACGCAGGCAAGTTGTAAGCACGTTTTCCGCAGTTGTCGCGGTTGCTGAAATATTATTCGTAGTAAATAATCGTAGGTACCCTTGAAGACAGTTTTTAATAGGCCAACTTACTGTGGGAAAGAAGGGATACGGTAGTTTTCTTGTTATATTTGGCCATTATTACAGTAACCTACATTTAACATTACCTCATTTTTGTAATCTTTTTCGTTTGTTATCTACAAGATGTATTCAGTGTGTATATATACAGGGTGTTACAAAAAGGTACTGCCAAACTTTCAGCAAACATTCCTCACACACAAATAAAGAAAAGATGTTAAGCGGACCTGTGTCCGGAAACGCTTAATTTCGATGTCAGAGCTCATTTTAGTTTCGTCAGTATGTACTGTACTTCCTCGATTCACCGCCAGTTGGCCCAATTGAAGGAAGGTAATGTTGACTTCGGAGCTTGTGTTGACATGCGACTCATTGCTCTACAGCACATCAGGTTAGTGTTCATCACAAATGTGGTTTTGCACTCAGTGCAATGTTTACAAATGCGGAGCTGGCAGATGCCCATTTGATGTATGGATTAGCACGGGGCAATAGCCGTGGCGCGGTACGTTTGTAGCGAGACAGATTTCCAGAACGAAGGTATCCCGACAGGAAGACGTTCGAAGCAATTGATCGGCGTCTTAGGGAGCACGGAACATTCCAGCCTATTACTCGCGACTGGGGAAGACCTAGAACGACGAGGACACCTGCAATGGACGAGGCAATTCTTCGTGCACTTGACGATAATCCTAATGCCAGTGTCAGAGAAATTGCTGCTGTACAAGGTAACGCTGACCACGTCACTGTATGGAGAGTGCTACGGGAGATCCAGTTGTTTCCGTACCATGTACAGCGTGTGCAGGCACTATCAGCAGCTGATTGGCCTCCACGGGTACGCTTCTGCGAATGGTTCATCCAACAATGTCTCACTCCTCATTTCAGTGCAAATGTTCTCTTTACGGACGAGGCTTCATTCCAACGTGATGAAATTGTAAATTTTCACAAACAACATGTGTGGGCTGACGAGAATCCGCACGCAATTGTGCAATCACGTCATCAACACAAATTTTCTGTGAACGTTTGGGCAGGGATTGTTGGTGATGACTTGATTGGGCCCCATTTTCTTCCACCTACGCTCAATGGAGCACGTTATCATGATTTCATACGGGACATGCTAGAACATGTGCCTTTACAAGTAAGACACAACATGTGGTTCATGCACGATGGAGCTCCTGCACATTTCAGTGGAAGTGTTCGTACGCTTCTCAACAACAGATTCGGTGACCGATGGATTGGCAGAGGCGGACCAATTCCATGGCCTCCACGCTCTCCTGACCTCAACCCTCCTGACTTTCATTTATCGGGGCATTTGAAAGCTCTTGTCTACACAACACCGGTACCAAATGTAGAGACTCTTCGTGCTCGTATTGTGGACGGCTGTGATACAATACGCCATTCTACAAGGCTGCATCAGCGCATCAGGAATTCCATGCGACGGAGGGTGGATGCATGTATCCTCGCTAACGGACATTTTGAACATTTCCTATAACAAAGTGTTTGACGTCACGCTGGTACGTTCTGTTGCTGTATGTTTCCATTCCATGATTAATGTGATTTGAAGAGAAGTAATAAAATGAGCTCTAACATGGAAAGTAAGCGTTTCCGGACACATGTCCACATAACATATTTTCTTTCTTTGTGTGTGAGGAATGTTTCCTGAAAGTTTGGCCGTACCTTTTTGTAATACAGTCGTAAGTAGTTGTTTACTTGTGACATGCAAAAAGTTTGAAGACGTGACAAGAAGTACTAATACGTCTCACACTTTTTGCATGTCATAAGTAAACAACTGCTTACGACTTTCATTCGTCTGACGTAACACAGGTACGTTAAATCTTTAGCGTTATGCACTTCCGATACAAAACAAATGCTATACGCTATATTTTTTTTTAAATTTACGTTACTTTCATTTGAATATGTTTAGTAAACGAACTTTGAAGGAAATAAATGCAAGTAACGAATAATTTTGGCAGCCACTGTATCACATTTTCCTCTGCTGTACGTAGTAGGCTACTATGAGTATATTATAGCTGTAAAGAAAGGCATTTAAAGAATGATTTCGCCATATTGTCTTGTGCTTTTGATTCGGTGAGTGTGTACTCCACTACTCCACTACTGGCCATTCAAAAGTCCCGCCCGCAGTTTGGCAGAAAAATGGCCGCCGTATCGTCCGGTTGGCCACTCTCTCCCTATACACACTCTCTATTCCTCATCAGCCCTCAGACATGTCTGACAGCTACCAGAGTACGAAATGCGAGTGGAGCTGGACGCTTTCTCCTTTCTTTTTAACAAGGGCAACACTACATTCCAAATCACTAACCATAAAAATCACGGAATAAACGAATAGGCACAGAGCACACTCCACTCACCGTGGACGTAAAAGTAAATGGGTAACACGTTTCACAACACTTCCTGCAAACGTGACGCCAAGCGCAATATCGATGACTACTGGAACTGCTATCGACTTTCGTTAACATTCGATGTGGGCCTCTCTCGTGTGGATAACAGATCACTCACGTCCTTAGCGGCAGAAATACGCCAGCTGGAAGTGCCACTGGTTTGCAGGAGCGCTTGGAAGATGATTTTTACCCATGAAATATTTGTGACAAGGAAGGGTATGAATGCTATTGCTCCTCATTTCACTTTCGACAATTTGAATTGTGTTCTTAGGTGCCGGAAATCGCCACGTATTCGAAAATAACGCGCCAGAACGAAGAATGTGAATTTAAGCTGTCCTCTTAGGTTCATTCCTAACCACACACTCGGAAATTGCCACATACTTGGAAATATACAGCCAATGTTTATTATTTCATCTTTCGTTCTGCAATGTGACACAAATGTTATTTAACACCGAATATTGCAGAAATGCTGATATGGAAACGCCCAGAATGTATTTAAAAAACTAAAACAAAATAACCCACGACCTTGTCCATTACGCTACAGCCCACTTGCGTTCGGTATGTATGTCTTAAACCTCATCTATCACAGTATCTCTTGGAGGTTTACATCGTTGATGTGTTATTAACGATCATTTATTGATAATGGTGACGTGTTTGTTATGTATTTTCAAGAAGCCGTTGCCTTGAAACGGCATACTGCAAATTATAACACGAAACAGCTACATGCGCCAAAATAAGTATGGCGCCTGCCGAATCGATTGTCGATATTGTGGTTGGCCTCTCGAATTTTCATGTGGCTTAAAAATTACATCATGATTGCAAGAAATGTTGTGGGACGAGTGTTACCCAAAACAGAGTTGTCATAACGTCAAAAGTTGGAAGCCCGCCATCTTAGTTGCCCCAAAATATTTTCTTCAAGCGTCTTGATTGTTTGGAGTTGTCACACGTGTGAAATATAGATTTTTGCACAACAAAGCGAATTAATACTGAATTAAGCCTGCCCGGCTAGCCTCACGGTCCAACACATTGCTATCCAAGTGGGAAGGCACGAATCTGCCCGGCGGATTAGTGTCAAGGTCCGGTGTGCCAGACTGTTGATGGTTTTTAAGGCGGTTTTCTATCTGCCTCGGCGAATGCGGGCTGGTTCCCCTTATTTCGCCCAGTTAGACTATGTCGGCGATTGCTGCATAAACACTGCTGAACGTAGCCTGTTTAGATGTGTGTATGTTGGTAGCGCGATAGACTGCATTAATAACTATGATAGCGCTGTGCGCACTC
This sequence comes from Schistocerca serialis cubense, assembly GCF_023864345.2. Lineage (NCBI taxonomy): Eukaryota > Metazoa > Arthropoda > Insecta > Orthoptera > Acrididae > Schistocerca > Schistocerca serialis. The sequence goes on along the minus strand of NC_064647.1, from coordinate 213,358,100 downwards.
TGTAAGAGACTCTGTGGCTGGTCGGTCTAGCAGTTGGAGGTGAACAGCCTGCAGTGATTGAGGTTAGAGGTTAATAATTAGCAGTGTTAAAGGTTTGAAGTATTAGCGCGAACGAACGATCTGGACGTGGCCGACTTGGAGACTGAATATTATTCATGATTATATAATTTTTGGGTCTGGATGTCATGGACGATTATATATTTGTATTGATCTGGATGTCATATTGTTAAGGTAAAAGAACATTGTTTGCTTTGCAACGAAATATTTCCTATGCTAATCACACGCGTATTAGTAGTTACAGCCTTTAGTAGTTAGAATCTTTTATTTAGGTGGCTGTATTGAGGTTTGCGGCAATGCTGTAGTTTGGTTAATAACGATGTTGGTGAGGAGAGCGACTTATGTAAGTATGGGTTATTGTTAGGATTTCTACTAACTCAGGGCCATTCGTTTGAGTTAATTTTAAAGCAGTCAGATCGCATTACCGTTGAATATTGTGAGTGATTAATGAAAAAGAAAAGTTTCAGTTCTGTTTGTTAGGGCAGATTCTGTAGGTCGGTATTGAAATGATAAAAACAAGCAACGTGAGTGTACATTCAATTTCACTCAGCAATACAAGTAGAAAATATAAATAAAGAAGTTTCACTGTCTCCACGTACACACATACGCTTACACCATGGTCACTCTACCACGCAAACATTCGGGGTTACACTCGTCTGGTATGAGACCGCACAATAACCCTGGGTTCGGTGTGGGGCGGCGGTGGGGTGGATAGACTGCTGTGGCCTGTTGTGGGGTTGTGAACCACTGAGGGCTACCGTGGAACGAAGCCTCTCCGTCGTTTCTAGGTCCCTGGATTAGTACAATACAAGCACATTGTAATGTTGATGCTTTAAGGGGTTCTGAAAGTGGTGCTGATATTCAAGACAATAAAAGCGGGTTAAAAGCTGTGAGCTATCTGGGGTAGTTAACCTTGCATTACTGAGCAACTGCTTCACCAGGTATCCAGTCTAGCTTACCAAATTCCCAACCAGACTAACATTAAATATAATAGTCATACGACAACTGGTGATATATATATATAAACGAGAATTTAAATAAAAAGAAATAAATCAGTTTATATTTGGAAATTTATTTTAACACTGATCATTGAAATTTCAGCATATTAAACTTGATTCATAACTAAACTGGTGCCTTCTTTAGGATTGTGAAAATGTGAGTTTGTAATCTTACGGAACACATCAAATATGGAGCCAAGATTGGGAGACTGCATACAACACTGCATTCATAAAATAACACACGAAGAACGTTGAAACATATGCAAGAGGAAATTAACCACAACCAACGGATTCAATTTTCACCCAAAGAAGTTACGTCCATAGCGCAATCCTGTCCGTCATGTAACTACCACACACTGGTATACTAAATTCATACTAACTCCCTGTGAAATCTTCCCGAAAAGAATAGCTGAGGGCTACTTTGATGATTACACCACATGCTTCACGTGGTCAACTTGGATTACACAAAGAGTGTAACTCCACAATAATTTTGATAACTAAAATAAATTACATCGAAACGCAATTTACAAAAGAAAAGCCTCGAATTGGTTACTATCGTCTTACTATTAACCTGATGGGTCAAACAGTTGTATAAGCACATGGTACTGGTCTCACAAAGTACACCCCATGTGGGCTGAACATAAAGAAAAGTTGATAGATTAAAAAATATTGTCAAGACGAGATGATATAATCTCACGCACATTCGCATTTAAGATTGATGATCTTAGAGTTATGGATCATCAACACGTAGTTCCATTCTGCTCACAAAGTAGTGACGAAGCAACTACTGGAAGATATTCTGAACTTCACATGAGAATTACACTGTGCTGCAAATTAAGATAACATAAGATATTTTAGATCTAAACCTGAAATAAAGGTGATTAGGCTGAACTTAAGAAATCCATTGTCCTACAGACTTAGCAGAGACGTGCTTAGCCGGAGACCTTACCACTTCAGACGATCGCCGCTGACAGACTGGCCAGGGCCCCTACCAAGGGTGCTTCACAGATACAAACGGAAGTGACCAGAGAGGCAGCGTCCTATACCAACATGACAAGGGACGGACAGGACCATACTAAGGATAGAAAACTCTTTGCTTTCAGAAAGCGTAGCTACCTGTTCCGACGTTGGTACTACTGTTCTCTAGCAGACAGGCTTGTGTGCTACCATCAAGCATGCAACTAGAAATACATTTGCTTATTCAACCTTTCACACAGAGGGGAAGTGGGGTGACAGTATCTTATCATATACAGTATATAAAAGAAAGCGGATGTAGTTTCCGTATGAGACTGTGTGATATGAATTACATATAAACTGTGTTTTGAAATGTAGTAGTGTGACAGATGGTTCTTGTTTATGTGTAAAAGTAACACGTTCCACTGCTCAGTCTCCTCCCAGATGGAGTCAGAAACACCACAGTCAATTCAGAAGTGGAATGTATGCCGCAAATGACAACAGATTTAAGAAATTGACATGAAAGGAATCCAACAGAGACCTTTCAACATAGATAAGTGTTGTGGAGGAGGCAAACCAAAGACTTCGTTTTATTGGCAAAACACTTAGTAAATACGGCTGGTCTACACAGTATTGAATGATTCAAATGATAACTGCCTGCGATAAGACGTTTCAGTGATTGCAACATTATGAAGTGGAAGATCGTTTTCTTTGTCACAGATTTCCTGTATTTCAAACATTCTGTTCGTTTAACCTCGTAAAACGTGTCTGCTTCCCTCTTAATTACGCAATAAACCGCACAGACGAACAAGTATGGGCGCAAAGTGTAGGGGAATAATTCTACCAGTCTACAGCAACAAATGAGACCAGAACTAGGCAGTCTGCCTCCTTAGGCGAGGGGTCAGCGCGTCACTCTGCCATACAGCGAGCCCGAAATCGATTCCTGGCCAGTCCAGGGATTTTCTGTGCTGTAAACGTGGCTGTTGTGTTGTCCGCATAATTACTGGCACGAGAGTCGCTGACACCAACTGAGAAAACTTGCAGCTCGGCGTTCGAACTTCCCCACTGGGGACTTCTGGCCCTGTATACCACATATCCATTTCGCTTATGAACAACGCAGTACATTAGCCGAAGTAGTTGGTTGGTGCTGGGGGCAATCAGCTTATGAACTGATGTACTTCCGAAATAAGTGACGACGTGCATGCAGTGAGATAAACTCCAATAATAAATGAATTTACTCAAGTGGCGGAAGCTTAATTACGACTCCCATGCGTATACCGGGTGATTATAATTAAAGTTAAACTTTCAAAACGCTGTAGAAATAACACCACTGGTCGTAATGACGCCAAATTTGCAACAGAATATTACACTACTGGCCATTAAAATTGCTACACCACGAAGATGACGTGCTACAGACGCGAAATTTAATCGACAGGAAGAAGATATGTGATATGCAAATGATTAGTCATGAAACTTAGTAACACCAAATACGAGAGCCAAATCTTCTTTCTCGATCTGTGAATAATTTCTTTGCGCAGACGAGAGCAATTTGGACGCAAAGGCAATAGGGCGATCGTGCGATCCATCTTTGTGCGCAAGGCCGGCTGAAGTGGCCGTGCGGTTAAAGGCGCTGCAGTCTGAAACCGCGAGATCACTACGGTCGCAGGTTCGAATCCTGCCTCGGGCATGGATGTTTGTGATGTCCTTAGGTTAGTTACGTTTAACTAGTTCTAAGTTCTAGGGGACTAATGACCTCAGCAGTTGAGTCCCATAGTGCTCAGAGCCATTTGAACCATTTTTTGTGCGCAAGCACAGCACCGATCCCGAAATCCGATGCATCTACCATCAACAAAAGGGGTTTCGGGGGTTCGAACGGTGTAAGGCAAGTATTGGAAAGCAACAGCGATTTCAACTGGCGAAAGGCCCGTTCGCAGTCCGTCGTCCAGACGAACGGAACACCTTTACGGCGTAAGCGATGAAGCGGAGCTGAAATGGAAGAGGCGTGGCGCACATAGCGATGATAATAATTGATTTTTCCCAGCACACTCTGTAGCTGCTTCAAATTCTGCGGCGAAGACAAGCCTTGTATGGTCGTTACTTTACCATCATCACAGACCACAAACCCTTGACGTCACTTTTTCATCCGAACAAGCCTGTACCTCCACGTACAGCGCAGAAATTCATTCGCTGGTCAATTTTCCTCTCCCAGTACCGCTACGATATCTTGTATCGGTCCACTGCTAAGCACGGAAACGCCGATGCGTTGTCCCGTTTGCCTGTTGCTGAGGATAGAGCATTCGATTCTTCCGGAATTGCTTGCATGTTCATTGATGCGGAAACCGAAGACGTGGTCGAATCGTTTCCGATTGATTTTCGTCATGTAGCTACAGTCACAGCTGCTGACCGTCCTTGCTACCGTTCTGCGTTTTGTTGCTACGCAATGGCCCTTGTCAAAGTCACGGATCGAAGATCCGTTGGTTCGCCGATTTTTTGCTCACAAGGGGAGACTTTTTGTTCGACGTGGTGTTTTGCTGTTGCGTTCTGATAATGATCAGTCCAGGGTCGTGGTCCCACGTTCGTTACAGTCCTCTGTCTTACGGCTTCTCCACCAAGGACATTGGGGTATAGTGAGAACGAAACAACTTGCTCGTCAGCACTGTACTTTGTTCGCAATCGATGCAGCGATTACGAATATGAGCTCTTCTTGCATGGCGTGTGCCGAACAACAATCCGCACCACCGCGGAAATTCTTTGCATGGCCGAAAGCCACTTCCCCTTGGCAACGCATACACATCGATTTTGCTGGTCCATTCTGGAATGCTCGATGGTTGGTTGTGGTAGATTCATTCAGTAATTTTCCTTTTGTTGTGCGGATGTCTTCCACGACATTATCTGCCACCATTCAAGCGTTATCCGCTATCTTTTGTATTGAAGGTCTTCCACAGACTATTGTTACCGCCAATGGCTCACTATTCATGCCCGCAGAATTTCAGTCATTCTGCAAGGCCAATGGTATTCAATATCTGACGTCCGCGCCGTTTTCGCCGCAGTCAAACGGTGCCGCTGAACGATTGGTCCGGACTTTCAAGTCACAGATGTTGCAGCTGAAAGAGTCGCATTCTCGGGAGGACGCGTTATTGCTCTTCTTGTCCTCGTCTCGCTCTCAGCCCCGAGATGGTCGCTCGCCGGCTGAGTTGCTCCACGGTCGTCCTCATCGAACCTTGATGTCTTTGCTACATCCGCCGCAGCAGGTTCCTGTGCAGCGACAGACACCTGCTTTTGCCCCAGGCGACGTTGTATACTATCGCATCTATCGAGGTTCACGGCGTTGGCTCACAGGGCGCATTCTTCGCTGCCTCGGCCGCGCGATGTTTTTGGTTTTGGGGGCCTCTGGTGAGGTGCGCCGGCATCTCAATCAGCTGCGCCTCTGTCGTCGCACGGGTTCTGCCGCTCCCCGTCTGCTTTCAGCGACGGTGCCGTCCGGTCAGCGCCCTGGGGACCCATCTACTGGCTCGCCTCATCCCCAGGTGTTACCGACGCTGCCTTCCATTTTGCCCCATGGCGACGCGCCGCCGCCTGTTCTCCCGCCGGCGAGGCCCGCAGTGGACCCGTCGCTGAAACCGCCGGGCGCCTCCCTGGGTCACGCGCCGCCGATCGCTTCCCGTGACCAGCTGTCCTCCGACAGGACCTCTTGCCCGCTCCGGACCACATGGCGTCTTCGCCCGTCGGGTGCACCGCCCCGATGAAGGTCGACTCTTCGGCCCCTCCTGTCTCTCTACGGGCGCATACACCGCATGTTGGCGTGCACCCTGGACTAGGTTTTCAGGCTTTTCCTAGCTCCCCTCGGACCGAATGGCAGCGTGCGGGTGGCACAGCCTCGCCTGTTGTTAGGCTCCCCACCTCGTCGCATATGTCAACATGGGGTCCTCCCCACGGCGGGCGGTAGCCTTATAACACAACCGTTCGCCGAATTGCGGGGGAGGAATGTGGTGTCACCGCCAGACACCACACTTGCTAGGTGGTAGCCTTTAAACCGGCCGCGGTCCATTAGTATACGTCGGACCCGCGTGTCGCCACTGTCAGTGATTGCAGACCGAGCGCCACCACACGGCAGGTCTATAGAGACGTCCTAGCACTCGCCCCAGTTTTACAGCCGAATTTGCTAGCAATGGTTCACTGACAAATTACGCTCTCATTAGCCGAGACGATAGTTAGCATAGCCTTCAGCTACGTCATTTGCTACGACCTAGCAAGGCGCCATTATCATTTGCTATTGATCTTGTAATTCATGTATCGTCATGAGCGATGTTCACCAATGATGGATTAAAGTTAAGTATTCCAGCAGCTACGTTCTTTTCTTGATAGTATAATTACTTTACCTGTTGCAGACCTCACGCCAGCCTGCGTGAGTTAAAACGCGTGCATTTCGGCCTCCTCTAGCAACACGGTGTTGGCTCTTCTGCCAACACAACAATTAGCTTTTCAGAGCATTCACACAAGGTTGGCGCCGGTGGCGACACGTCTAACGTGCTGACATGAGGAAAGTTTCCAACCGATTTATCATACACAAACAGCAGTTGACCGGTGTTGCCTGGTGAAACGTTGTTGGGATGCCTCGTGTAAGGAGGAGAAATGCGTACCGTCACGTTTCCGACTTTGATAAAGGTCGGATTGTAGCCTATCGCGATTGCAGTTTATCGTATCGCGACATTGCTGCTCGCGTTGGTCGAGATCCAATGACTGTTAGCAGAATATGGAATCGGTGAGTTCAGGACGATAACACGGAACGCCGTGCTGGATCGCAACGACCTCGGCAGTCGAGATGACAGGCATCTTATCCGCACGGCTGTAAGGGATCGTGCAGCCACGTCTCGATCCCTGAGTCAACAGATGGGGACGTTTGCAAGACAACAACCATATGCACGAACAGTTCGACGACGTTTGCAGCAGCATGGACTATCAGCTCGGAGACTATGGCTGCGGTTACCCTTGACGCAGCATCACAGACAGGAGCGCCTGCGATGGTGTTCTCAACGACGAACCTGGGTGCACGAATGGCAAAACGTAATTTTTTCGGATGAACCAAGGTTCTGTTTACAGCATCATGGTGGTCGCATCCGTTGGTGACATCGCGGTGAACGCACATTGGAAGCGTGTATTCGTCATCGCCATACTGGCGTATTACCTGGCATGATGGTATGGGGTGCCATTGGTTACACGTCTCGGTCACCTCTTGTTCGTATTGACGGCACTTTGAACACTGGATGTTACATTTCAGATGTGTTACTACCCGTGGCTCTACACTTCATTCGATCCCTGCCAAACTCTACATTTCAGCAGGATAATGCACGATCGCATGTTGCTGATCCTGTATGGGTCTTTCTGGATACAGAAAATGTTCCACTGCTGCCCTGGCCAGCACATGCTCCAGGTCTCTCACCAACTGAAAACGTCTGGTCAATGGTGGCCGAGCAACTGGCTCGTCACAATACGGCAGTCACTACTCTTGATGAACTCTGGTATCGTGTTGAAGGTGCATGGGCAGCTGTACCTGTACACGCCATCCTAGCTGTGTTTGACTCAGTGCCCTGGCGTATCAAGGCCGTTATTGCGGCCAGAGGTGGTTGTTCTGGGTACTGATTTCTCATGATCTATGCACCCAAACTGCGTGAAAATGTGTTCGCATGTCAGTTCTAGTATAATATATTGGTGTAGCAATTTTAATGGCCACTAGTGTAGCTGAGAAGAGGGAAAACTTATGGCATAAAAAATTGTGCGAAAGTTAATCGATAGATGGCACTGTATGTGTCAGAATACGTAAATGAAAACACCCGTTATGCGCACGACCCATTTAAGTTGATCTAAACACGCCGGGTACACGGATTTTCCTCTTTTCGCGTCTGCGACATTCGCTATCACTGTCTCAATGCAGAATCGCATTGAGCTTCCAAAGCTGTATTACAAGAATCATGAGGTCAGCGAGAAAACGTTCCTAAATGGTTTGAAATTATGTGAAGTTTATTGAGTCTAGGTAAGTGCTCTCGTCCTAAAATACTGGGTGATTATTCTCAGAGTTAATTCCGCGCTGTTAGTTTTGTTGCTTGAAGACATGAACGCAGTTGCAAACTTTAATTCTTTACTTATTGAGTGAAAACCTTAAGGTAAGATTATACCTTTTAATGATTAGGTCATGATAGTATTTTCAATGGATAAATTCGGTCAATAACAATATGGCATACTGAAAATCAAATTTTTGTTGCCCCTGAAAGCAGTTCAATAATAATATTATCTTCTTATCTTAATGTGTTTTCAAGTCTTTACTATTTGATGGCAATTATTGTCAGGTACAAAGAATTATAAAATATTCCAGTAATGTCAGTGTCAAAATTCATAGTATGTAAATTAATGAATCATGAGGCATGATTCGGACCTGGATTTCCTTTGTTACAAGCAACTGCCTCCATCAATTTTTTAAAATAATTATATAAAAAAAATATTGCTATTTACTAAATTAAGTCTGCCTCTTTAGATATGTTGACTAGGTGAATCCGTTGCTTGCTGTCAACAAAGAAGCGAAAAGTTTTACATGAAAGAAACACTAGGTGATGATCACAGGGAGAAAAAAGTGTTCGGAGTAAACTACTTTAAGAATGATCTGATATGTCTGGTTCCGCAGAGATATCCACTAGAGATACAAGTAGTCACAATACAACGATTGTTTAAGAAAGTCCTCAATGTGTTATGGAAGTAAAGTTCCATCATGTTCGAAATTAAATTGAGTTATTTCAGAAACAATGACAAACCAATTCAAATTCTCTGAATCAAAGAAAATGTTTAATTTCGACGACATGTGGAAATAATCATTCGACAAGTGAGAATATAACACTCTCCAAGATGAGAATTTCGTAAAGTCTGAATACAGTTAAAGTTCAGCATATAACCAGTTCCTTAGTTTTTGGATCTGAAAATAAACGAAGTCCACACTATAGCTTAAGTCGCAGAAGCAAGCACTTTCAAAATATCTTACAGTCGTAACTTCAAGGGGGAAGTTCTGACGATCAAACTGTATAAAAAACCTCTAAGCCTGGCAAAGATAGAAGCACAAAGTAAAGTCTTGGCACTATCTTGCCACTGAAGAGGAAATAGAGATTATTCCCAATCCCAGCTGGCGCGTAACGATCTTAGAGTACAGATGTAGGAGGTGGTTTCCTGTCCTGGAAGATGGAAGGAGTACATAGCGAGGCGTTGAAGATATCTTCTTGTCAGTTGCTCGCTGCGACGATACTGGCTTGATAACAATCAATCCCTTGTGCGCGAGGCTGCAAAAGGTCAGTGACGTTTACGGCATTCTACACCCCACATTTTGTCTATCATGCAACCACAGTATTGGTCGCTAACAGGAACATGGGGCAGGACTGCGGGTATACGATGGGGAACACAACATTCGGCTATGGAGCGTAGTTGAACTGCTTAGTCGCTTAGTCGACGAGTGCACCGGTGCTACAGTGCTAGAGTTGTTGATACAAAGTAGTTCAATGGCAACGATCAACAAATGAAACATTGCGTTATATCTACAACAACAGTTTCCGAAGCAGACATTTCCTGGACCTAAATTACTGACTCAGGCAGACATTACCTTACTTTTGACTGAATGTAAACTGAGAACACGCTTGACCATCATATAACAGAGACCTTTCTGAGACTCTTGGTCACGGCCGTTCAAACAACACCAATTTCCTTGCCGGCACGTCCTGAGTTTCATAATTATCATCATCCAAAATCAGGTCATTCTTTTTGAATCACCCTGTGCTTTCTGAATGAGTTTTAATTTATCCATCCTGTGTTTCAGTCCTTGAGATTCAATGAAATGAACTGATATGAACAGTGATGGGATGAAAGTAAATATGAACTGACAATAACATCTTTGTCTAAATCCTTCTCCATTTCAGCTGTACGGTTCTGGAGCAAAAAGCGATTAGCCTGCATCTTGTCAAAGACCATTCTTCATTCGGGAGTAAATTAAAGCTTTCCTGTTGTCATGGACGTGGCTTCACTTTCGCCATATCTCAACTGTCCTCCATGTACAAAATAGTGAACCTGTTTTTCTGTCACATTGTCTACATTATTTTTCCTTCATATCTACCTCACTCTCATCTACTGAACTTACCCTATTATTTCTCGCTCTTCTCGACACCAGTCAACATCTTCTCCCTACTTCATTCCTTCTGCAATGCTACAGTTTTGTGATTAGTTGTCATGACTGACTCACATTCCTCACACACACAATGAGTAAATTATTTATATAGTGCCAATAAATTAAACTGAAATTTCAGAAAAAATGCGAATTTTTAACTGCATCCATTATCATTATTGCGAACATTATCCGAATCCTGTGTCGCTGCTTGACAGAACATTACTATGATATTAAAGCAAAGGCACTTTCCTGATGGTCAGCGAATACTGTGGAATCGTATAACTTCTTCGTTTGCTGTTTCCTATTTTTCCAGTACTTCTTCACCTTCTCCGCACTATTTTCCTTTCTACTATCCCTGTTATTCCCAAGTATTATTTCTGGTATACCAATTTCTTTCCAGTTGGTTTCTCATTTCAGTAATCCACTGTTGACTTATTAAATATAGAAATATTTATTTGGTTATACTGTTATCATTCAAACGATCGAGGTGTTCAACGGTATTAACCTTCACATTGCCAGTACGTTCAACACGTTATCTATGTTTTGCTAGGTCTCATCACTATTTTTCATTTTTCAACCATTTGTAGATCATATTACACCAATTTTTTATAACGATCTGTTTTTCAAGAATCTCCATCCTGTCCACCTTCATTGTTAAGCACTCACAGGCGTAAAAACATTGTGGTCTTACCAGTGCGGTCTAATGTCTGAGTATTGTATTTTTAGAGATGCATCTCTCTTTGTAAATACTTTTAGATAACCCGTGCGCTCTTTCTTTTTAATTCTCTCTTACATGCAGTGCGCATTTTTCTAGTTTATTCTTCTGTATTATGTCTGCATGTAAATTCCCTATTACGTTCCGTTTCATCCAGGTGTACACTTTTTTTGACGTCTTGAATTCTTCGTTTCTCAACTGAAATTTTGAGATTAGTTTTATAGGATTGGCTATCTTTCATGAAGACTGATTTGAGGAACTATATCTGTCACTTTTGTGAATCTATTGTAAAATCATCTGCAGGCAATTTATCTTAATTCTGTTTGATTTCTCATAAGAATTATTGTCTTAATTTTATCATTAGTATCCGTGGCCCTCATTCAATACAGTCTTAGTAAATGTGCAGTCATAATTCTGCAATATCCAAATGTGCTCAGGTTCAGACAACCAAACTGTAATGTGTCTGATTGACTGACCATCATTACACTTAACATAATTCGAACAAAATGGTTCAAATGGCTCTGAGCACTATGGGACTCAACTGCTGTGGTCATCAGTCCCCTAAAACTTAGAACTACTTAAACCTAACTAACCTAAGGACATCACACACATCCATGCCCGAGGCAGGATTCGAACCTGCGACCGTAGCGGTCACACGGTTCCAGACTGTAGCGCCTAGAACCGTACGGCCACTCCGGCCGGCCCATAATTCGAACAAGTAGTTTTTCGCACCCCACTGTTGGCTGCCAACTGAGTCTTTACATTGCTGATGAAAATATACTGGGCAATGGTGTTGGTACACATATTGTAGTGTTAACTGCCTAACGATGCCTGGTTAGAGCTATTCTCATTACACTGAAGGGAACACAAGCGAATGTGCAACAGTGGAAGATAATTCCCTCTTGTGCAAACGCACGGTGTCCGTGAGCGACTGGCATTCGGTCATATTCCGTTCGCATTCGCTTGTGTTCACTCATATTCTGCTCAGACCATCAGACAATGTTCACATACTCTCTGATTCGCCACTGACAGTACATAAAGCTTTCGTCTGCTGCCTTATCCACTACTAATCTTGACATCAGTATAGTGAGTGAAGGAGTTGTGACAAGAGAATGAAACATTACTGACAGAAGAATCGTACTTGCTTCTAGTATCCACAGCAAAAATGCCGAAGGGAAAGAAATTTGAAAAAATGTGTATCTTTAATAGATTAACATTAAACATTTACGAAAGATTTGGTCATTTTCATCCCTTTAGTACATGGTAGGTGTAACTGAATTGCATGTTTGTGATGAGACATAAGACAGTTTTTGATGACAATTATTTATTTGTGGAAAACGTTTCTTTGACTGTCGACCCATCGTTTATTAATGAAAGAAACCAAATCTGACGCTTAGAATGGTACAAACAAGCCTGCTCTTTTTTTTCATTGGTTACGTCACATTTCACGGCAGTCAACTTACGCCTCTTCATAACAAACACGGAGCACACTGTTACCCTGTGTGCCAAGTTGCAAACATCAGCACTTGTATGTCGTTCAGTTGGACTTATTACTATTCCAGTTGTTTACCATTTGGTTATTAAAGATAACACCTGCCATAGCCTATACTGAAATTAATAGTCTGGAAAAAAAGGAAAGTAGTATTACGGAATACTGAAACTTGTAAGAATGTGAAGGTTACAAAGGCCTGTATTCGAGGTGAGGATTACGTATACTGTAAAATCAAGCTTGTAACATCTAAGAGTACAGCTAGGAACTGAAGGTAAGTGCGTAACCCAAAACTGGAAACCAATACTAACTTACATGTGCTATTTTGCATGAAAATAGATTCTCATACACTGCACTTTATGCACTTAAAATCCTAAGAATATACATGTATATTAATTAGGAAAATATGTGCTAAATCCTACAAAAGGCGTTCCCTGAGTTAACTCGTAAGAAATGTTTCTACAAGGTAGATATTCCTTTGCAAGGAAAATTGCCTCATATAATCCTTTCATTTGACACAATAATTGAACAGGAGTTTTAACCTCAAGGATTAATTGCAACCGTTCAGGTTGAAAGCAGGAGGCCCAGAACAGGAGTAGATTCGAGACATCGAAGGTCATCTTTCAAGTACCATATAATGAAAGGTAACCACAGACTGAACGTGAGTAAAAAAGCATTTCTACGATTGTACGGTGTAACTGAGAACAGAGTGAGAAGATCACAGACATTATTGTTACGAAAATCGCCTATGGACACGGGGGCAACAAGCAAAGGGGAGGACAGTCCGAACAGAAGTTGTATAACAAATTAAAGAGCACATATGTAGCTTTTCCATACGCCGCGGTCACCCTGTTTCAAAGGAAATTAAATATCTTCATTCAGTTCTGCATACCGTAAACATGTACTGTCTTTTCAAGATAAAGCTTCCAAATCCATTTGGTAAACCACACGTTGGTAATTCTGGTGTTTGCGAACAGCTCAGAGTTATATTGAAGGTCTTACTTTAAATAACACCGAAAAACATGTCGCAGCTGTCGAATTAGCAGTCCACGAAAGAAAAGCTGAAAAGTTTTATATAGTGTACAAGAGATTGAACAGCCGTTTAAAAACAATTACAGCATTATGCGTCTCACATTTCATTATATGCAGACCTTACATCCGCCAAGCATTTGTGTTCAAGAGATGTATTATTACAGGCAGCTTTTTGTTTTCCCACTTCCAGTTATGTAACGTCCCCTTAGAAAAATTTATAAATGACTGTGCTTAAACTGACACACAATATTTTTATCGAAACGCAATCTGACTTTCAGTAATCCCTACAAAAAGTGGCCCTGACTAACAATAACCTATACCTTTCATGAATTCTTACCTCACAAAAATCACAGATCAATCACATCTCAAAATCGTCGCAGCTTCTTTCAATAATTTCAAGACCTAAGAAAAATTCTCTGCTCATTTCAATAGTCTCATCTACCTAAAACGTACTTTGAAAATCATGATCTCATACCAAATACGTCATTCAAAGCTCTCATAATATCACAATGGTTCCGAAAAAATATGAACAGTTCACAAAGTACAGACAAAATACAATTTCATCACTGTGAAGTTATCCAACTGTGTAATTGCGTAAACATCTGTCACTGACATAGTAAAAAAAGTGTCGTAATTATCGTCGTCCGTAAGCAAAGTTCTGTGGAAGTCAATGTACTTACCTCATAATAAACAAAACCGAAATGCTATGAGTGTAGATATCGTAGTTATTACGTACAGTACCGTATCAAGAAAGTACTATACTGTAACGTATTGTTGCGCTACGAAAAACGCTGTCTCATTGTAGCTATACCACAAAAGTTACTACTAAAACATGTTTTACTTTCCAGAAGAATTCAGAAAAACTGTGTACATATAAAACACATACACCGCAAAAGCAACAATGTAAATTGTGTCACACATTAGTAGCGTCGTGATATAATCGTATAGCTGTCAAAGAAACCAAATGCTAAGTCATCTTTAATCTCACAGAAAGTACTTTAAATCCAGAACGTATTCTCAAGTAAACCAAAATGTTGCATTAGAATCTCGTTAGCAGTACTGGTATATATTCTAAGTATGTGAGCCTTATAGTCGTTACGTAATCGTACAACTAACAAGCAAGAATGTACACACACAATAACACTGTGTCGTCTGTTCACTATAACAATGCATTCGTAATTACTGTCTAAATATGTTCCCTAGGTTCTTGACTGGATAGTTAACTTTAAATCATAGTTGCATGTTAACAGTTTCTAAGTCTGATGAAGCGTACTAGTAACGTGAAGTGAAAAATGTTATAGCAAAGACTAAGTTAAAAAGCAGATTATCTTTCAATAAACGGTTTTACATGTGAAATGTGGTGCAATCCTTTACCCTTCCTAGTGCGCAGAGTTTCAACTTGAACGCAATTATCATGTTGTATACGTCGGTAAGCAATGCTAAAATTTTTCTCAAGGTTTGCGTCTATGTTATTTTTCGCTGAACCAGCCGGCGTACATGGCTGCCTGCGGTGCGAGTCATTGTCTGTCTCTTTGTTGGCGCGCGTCGTTATTGGGATTAGGAGACCTAACTTGTCGAGAGGGCCCTGCCCTGTATGAATTCCGCCAGTTCTGATGCAATTCAGGTCTGTCGTTACGATTATATCGTCTGTCGTTATGTCGGTAATTTCTGTAATTAATTTCTTGTCGGTCACGTGGTGGAGAACTTCTCCCTGAGTCGTAACTGCGCGGAGGACCGTTGTGTCTGAAGTTATTCTGTCTCCCTTGATAATAATTGTTTTTGTTCCCACATTGTCTGTTTCTATGGTTGTCTCTGTCACATTCATTACTACGGAAGTGCGATCTTTCTCTGTAATTATTACTACTCTGCCAACGGTTGTCATACGGGTGGTGTCTGTTTTGGTCACGATTTACGTTGTAAGAATAGCCTTGTCATGTCCAGTTATTATTTCTTTCATCGCAGAATTGTGACGGATGTGACCTGTTATTGTTGTGCTCCTGTTTTCGCGTTCCGCGATTGTCAGTGTCAATTTCCAATTCTTGTAAGAGTCCCTGAAAAGCTTTAATGTCGTCTTTGCAACGTCCTGCCAAAATAATGTGTCGTAAATGTTCAGGCAATTTGATTAAGCAAATGCGGATGAGTTCTGAGGGGCTGTACGGGTTTGAAAGATACTGATTCTTATGTAACATGTCTTCGAAATATTTGACAAGACTAGAAAATTCCGATTGTTCGAAATGTTTCATCATTATGATGCTATGTTTTACTCGGTCTTGTGTAGCTTGAGACCAATATGCTGAGAGGAAGGCATGATAAAATTCTCCTTCACTGTGAATGACCGATGGCATTCTTAAAGCTGGTTCATTCTCTAAGTATCCACAAATAAATTCTAACCTGTGCTCCAATGACCAGTTGGGAGGGAAACAATGAGAGAATTTATGAGGCCATGCTTGTGGATGAATGTCGTTGCCAGAATTCTTAAATGTTTTGAATTTACGTGTAGTAATAAACAGCTTATAGTCAAAATCATCATGTCGGCTAGTCGCATGTCGGTCATTGTTACGTAGTTTCGGCGGTTCCATCTCAAAATTCGGTGCACCTTGCCAATTTCTTTCATAATTTCCGAAGTGCCCTGTGTTATTATTTTGTGGCTGTTCCGTATTTCTATGTCCCTCTTCTCGTATTGGAGCACGAGTGTCTGCTGAAATATGTAATTCTTGTATTACCTTTGTCAACTAATCTTGTACTTCCCGGATTTCTCTTTTGTAGTGTATTGATCTGATTTTGATTTTGTTTGAATTTTCTAATTTGTTCATACTCTTCTGTGTCATTCATATCATCACCTACCTTTGTGGATAAGATGGTGAACTGATCCGAAAGTTCGGCTACTTTCTCAGATAGAGAACTTATTTCCTCAGTGTCTTTTTCTGAACCATGTTTCAGAGCGTCCATTTGTGTTGAAATCGTAACTACTGTGTCCTTTAAGTTTTCCTGAGTTTTTGCAAGTTGCGTAACCTAATCTGTAGATGCAACTGAGTCAATTTTAGCTTGGAAGGTGTCGTGTTTTTAATGAACATTAGTTTGCAGTTCTTTTATGGCTGCTTCGTGATTCTGTAATGCATTTTCATGACGCGAAAAAATAGGTTGGGAATGCTCACAAATTTGTGTTTTTACGTCATTACAGACTTTTTGACATTTCGATTCGATTTTAAGTAACTCAGCAGTTAAACCTTCACGTATTTGTTCAAGTGTGGTGTCTAACTTTTGAAGTTGTTGCTGTGACTGTTTTTGATTTTGTTCCACTGCGTCTAACTATTGCTGTGTTTGTCTCTGGTGTTGTTCCACTGTGTCTAACTGTTGCTGTGTTTGTCTCCGATTTTGTTTCATTTCTATTAATTGCAATAATAATGTATTAGTGTTCTGAATCTGTTCCACTATGCTTTCCGGCAGTGCATTTGCACCGGCGACATTCACATTTTGACAAGCAGAAAATGTGTCTTGACTTATTTGGGAAAACGGTGAGGACCCAAAACCTGAATCTACAGTATTTGCAAGATTGTGTCCTGTCATTTCGGATTCCTGAGGCTGTTGCCGACCGATCGATCGATAATGCTTCCCTGTTCACTAATTGTTTCACTGTCTACACCATTATTTGCCGCCCGCTCCATTTCCCTATGCCCAATTACCAAATTACTATGTTGAACATTAGTTAATTCATTACACGGTGGTGCTGATACACTGCTATCGTCTTCACTGTCATTTCTCAGTTTACTTTGGAGCCTAGTATTACGTTTTTCACAAGCCAAAATTGTCACAATGTTTCACACGATAACACAGAAAAGCACAATTGGAAGAGTAAAATAAGAAAACACATTAACATAGCATTGAAAATAATATCTAGTTAATTGCAAGCGCAGCTGCAAAATACTTGGTGCAAATCTACATGCATGCCACAACTGTTTTACTGTACAACAATGAAAAACTACAATTACAAAGATGATTCTCTATACAATTACGCGCTAGCAATAGACAATAGCTACACTAATTACACAAACTACAAGAAAAAATCAGAAGATTCCAGTGAGGTATCCTCGGCTAAGGGTCGACATAGGAAACGTCCCCTTAGAAAATTATTGAATTACTGTGCGGGTAAACCCCTTACGTTATTTGATTTTCAAACAACTGAGCAAAACTGAGCGTACTCAGACATTCACTAAAGTGACACACGATATTTTTAGCGCAACGCTATCTGACTTTCAGTAATCCCTTCAGAAGAATGGTCCTGACTAAGAATAGCCTATACCTTTCGTGAATTCTTACCTCATAAAAATCTTCGTTACTCGAACTACTGCAATACAGCGAGCGCCAATACTGCCAGCTAAATAAAAGATTCTAACTACTGAAGGCACTAACTACTGATAGGCATAATTAGGAAATGAAAGATTTTGATAGAGAACAAACAATGTATTTACCTTAATAGTGTTCAAGAGTCATTATATATATATATATATATATATATATATATATATATATATATCCAGTCTTACAAATTTACTGTCTCTGTCCAGATCATCCGCTCTCAAAACTCCGCCATCTCACTCCCCACATCCACCACTGCTGGAGGCTCACCTCCAACTGCGCAACGCTACGCGCTGTTAACATCCAGCTACCCAACACTACAATAGCAAACAACAATGCAAACCAGCCACAGACTGCACACAGCACAACCAGTTATTTTCGTACAGAGCGCTACGTGGCGTTACCAATAAAAAAACCTAAACAGCCTACTTACACAGTACATAATCTCAGCATATAAAGCCCTGATTTCTTTCTGTACAATGACGAACAAGGGAAAAAAGGCACAAATTAAATATGTTTGTTCCTTTTCAGATATTTCAATCACCATGATTTTTAAAACAGCAGAGAACTTCATCTTTCTAGCGATTTCGTTATATGGCAACATTCTTAGTAGGCCTGACAGACAGTAGGAAATTTGTCAGATTTGCTTATCGCTTACTAATCTGTGGTCATTCATTCTTACTGTGTGATAGTAATTTTGGTGTTGTAAAGCGAGTACTCGGAAAGAGAGAGTCTATGAAGCATTAGAAATGTGTGAAATTATCTTCTCTGTTGCTATTTCTGATAAATTAAGTATTCATATGGTTACATCAGAGAATATACTAAATTTCAACTGTACATATGAATCTGCTTCTCAGAAGAATCTAAATCGAGTAGAGTCCCACAAACCCTAAACAAGTTTGAGTACAACAAAGCCATTAAACACATAATTACTGTTTCACAGCACTTGGCGGGGGGGGGGGGGGGGGTGCGGGGGGAGGTGGCGTTAATAAAGCGAACTTTTCTACTAAGGCATAAATTTCATACGAATATCTCATGCGTAATGTCAGCTGATGGAGCATTTATGATGAAGAAAAACTGACTATAAGTCTTGATAACTTTAAGGGCTCATCTAAAACTGTGAAATATGTACTATGCGACTATGAAGAGTTCTTTTAGATATCTCCTCCAGTGGTCCACAAACCATTTTTCTGGCTAATTATGTTTTGTAACTTATTGGAATTTTATAAATGGTATCTTGTATACCTGATGCCATTTGCGTATTCTAAAAGTAGTGAAAATAGAACATTATTAATGAGCAATATTATTCAATGCTTTTTTAATCATATGCTCTTTTATGTCAAGATGTAGGTCAAGAATATCTTCAATATAGATTTGGTTCCCTGAGGGCTGTAAATATTTATTTTCTTTTTTTTTCATTCCCAAAAGTTTACCTACACATTTTGACCAACAACTATTCACAAACAAGCGATTATTAGAGTCTGCACAAAATAACGTGACCAGTAGATATGCAGTGCGCAGGGTAAGCGTACAGATGGGAAATGCCGAGCACTGGAGGGGAAGTGCCATTCTAAATTGAAGCCTACCTCATATTTTTTGTTAAATGGAGCCTCTCAACGTCCAAAGTTGCATGGTGAGCATCTAAAAGATAGACTGTCACCTCTGCTTTGGTTAGAATTTAAAAATAATTCCGCTCAAACTGCAACAAAAACAGTGATTTATTTTTGCCTGTGTTGTTAATTTCAGAGCAGCGTCCTGAGAGTCGAATTTTGAGTAAAACCTGTATTTGTCTTGTTTCCCTGTTAGTTTGCTTTTTTTCCAAATCACATCGGAGTTTACACAATGTCATCTCACTAACGTGTTTTGTACAAGCCACTACGAGACCTGAAGCAATGGTTTATTAAGTTTATTCCATGAGAAACTGAGGAAAGGTAAAGTGAATAGCTTACGAAAAGCACATTCTCGGTACAAAAATAAAAATGTTCAAATGTGTGTGATATCTTATGGGACTTAACTGCTAAGGTCATCAGTCCCTAAGCTTACACACTACGTAACCCAAATTATCCTAAGGACAAACACACACACACCCGTGCCCGAAGGAGGACTCGAACATCCGACCAGCCACACAGTCCATGACTGCAGCGCCTTGGACCTCTCGGCTAATCTCGCGAGGCGGTACAAAAATAAACGTGTAATGTATTCACTTACGTTGTTCCAAAGCCCACAGTATTTCCCGATTCACTAACTATTGATGGCAGTGAAAAATATCATTCTTTCATCGAAAAAATCTGTAATTAGTGGAATAACACGGCACATAATGAAGTTTCGCAAAATAATCGTATCGGAATATACTCTCCTCTTTGCGTGTTATCATTTGTTAAAATCTCATTTTGATGTTTCAAACTATTTATGAGATGTGAAGAATGTTATGGAGATTTCACTCTGGTTTTAACCTTGGCGACAGAAGTAGCAAATAAATACGCTACATACGATCAGTTTTCGCGAGTGTTTTGACAGATAGAGATCTCCACAGAAGTCTAAAGAAAATTCAATCTATTAGCTGAAATGCGTACACAGTAACATATTATATAATATGCACCAAATGCAAAATCGTAACGACCTCTAATTTTGACTATAAACTTTTTCCAGTTTAGAGCAGTATCCTACTTTTATGCTCATATCACAATAACTATGACCATTAACGCAACGACGGGCACGTCAAAACAAAGATATGAGGAAACAAAAATGAATTTACTTTACTGAATAGTTTCTACAAAATCGTTTGCGAAAGACTGCAGGGCATGCAGCTCTATTCCGCAATCACTGCGCTTCGCTGACCTGCGGAAAGCGTACACACAACGCTGGCCTCCTCCTCTGAACATACGAGTGAAATCGCCCAGCCCTTCGGACGAAAATTTGTTATTGTGCAGTGCACCAACCACAGTATCCTGCATGAACTCTACGCAGCTGACGTATCTCTGTT
Organism: Schistocerca serialis cubense; assembly: GCF_023864345.2. Lineage (NCBI taxonomy): Eukaryota > Metazoa > Arthropoda > Insecta > Orthoptera > Acrididae > Schistocerca > Schistocerca serialis. The sequence goes on along the minus strand of NC_064647.1, from coordinate 213,337,322 downwards.
ACATAACAGATATTTGATGAAAAATAAGATTTGTTTACGCTATCTGCTCTTGCACCGCCTGTGGTTTTGTGTGGCACTATCACAGCACAGGCCTACATTGATGCTTTAAGCACCTTCTCGCTTACCAATGTTAAGAGCAATTCGGGGATGGCGATTGCATCTTTCAACACGATCGAGCACCATCAAAGCTAAGGGGAGGCCAACACCATACTGAATTCCAGCATTACCGATGGAGGGCGGCACTAACTAGTAAGTCATTTTCAGCCAGATGTCACGATACTTTTGATCAGCTAGTGTATGTGCAAAGTTTTGGACGAACGCTAACCTTCAATTCTGTATTAACTGCACAACCATCACGCATTTCATGATCACGTACAAGTTTAGACGAATAAATTATTCGTATCCTAGGCAATTTTGGTTCTCTTGCTGTAAACAGAACGGTCTGCATCCAAAATAGTCTTCCCTGACTATCAAATAGGGATGACGGGTATCGCTGAAACAACCAGTTTTCAGTTATATAGGTTTTTTCCATGCGAGTTTAACTTGACTGTCAATACCACTCAAAATAATCGGTTTCTGAAATAATCCAGTTTCGGTTTTTTATTGCTCATTTCCCGTGATAAACGTAGGAATCGAACGAAAATTGGTAAATCTTGACTTCCCTGTTGCAAGATACATAAATCAGAATATGAAATTGAACAGGTAAATAAAAGAAAATTTAGTCCAGCGATGGTTCGCTGCTTTTTCCTCTAAAAATGATAAGTGTTTGAATACTACAAATTGTCCCATTGATTCCAGTTTTTCGAGACTCTGCTCAAAAATTATCTTGTAATCGAGAATACCATTACCTGGGCATTACCAATAGTCAGTGTTATAAGTTGAATTTGTTCAATTTCAAGGATTAAAAGCATATAAAGTCGTATTATGTACACACGGGCAGCAGGTGAGGTGTTTCCCATTTTTATTGCACACTACGAATGAGTTGTTGTTAAGTTTGTAATTTATTACCGATACCATAAACTCCTTCCTCTTTTGTTATGTCATTATGGCAATACCCATCGTTTCTACAACTAATGTACAGTGTTTTACCTGTCCCCTTTTAGACGGATGCCCTTTCTGTGGTTCCCTGAGACCCTCTAACCTAAAAAACAGCCCAGCCCCTTCCACACAGCCTCCCTAACCGTAATAGCATCCTGTGTGTAGTGGACTCCTGACCTATTAAGTGGAACTTTGAAACCCACCACCCGATGGTGCAAGTCAAGGAATCTGCAGACCGCCTGAGCACTGATTCAGACCCTCCACTCGGCTCTGCACCACAGTCGGTTCTATCGACGATGCTGCAGACGATGATCTCTGCCTTAATCTCGCATTCAATACTGGTCTCTACCACTTCAGGTAGCTGCCCGAAACCAGAGAGGATCTCTTCCGATCCAAAGAGACACGCGTCATTGGTACCGAAATGAGCCAGAACCTGCAGCTGGCTGCACCCTGTACTCCTCATGGCATCCAGTAGCACCCTTTCCACATCCAGAATTACTCCCCCCAGTATGCACACTGTCTTCCTTCCCCTCCTTGGTAGCCGTGCTCCTAATGGTCCCCATCACGCACCTAATATTGGAGCTCCCAACTAACAGCAAACCCACCCTCTGTGAATGCCCAGAACTTGCAGGCCGAGAAGCTTCCTCTGGAACAGGGTACATCGACTGTATATGGCTCAGAGACATTGTCCACCACAGATAATGCCCGAAACCTGTTCGTCAAACGAACGAGGGAGCCCCTACGATCGGCCCCACAAAAAGTTTTTTTGTTGCCTGCCAGACTTCAGAATGATCTCCCACTCGACCACAGGTGGGGGCTCAACCTCAGTGCAGGCAGTACTCAGGGCGGCCACAGCAGTGGACTGATTGGGGGACATGTGGAACATGCTCGACGTCCCTCGCATTCCCGCATCCGACCCCCCCCCCTGCCTCCGGGGATGCCCCTTGGCAGCAGCCACAAGCTGTGTGACAGAAGCCAATGCAGCCTGGAGCCGGGAGCAAAGGGTCGCCAACTCAACTCACATCTGTATATAGCAATCACAGTTCCTATCCATTACTGCAGTCGCTCCTGTTTGAAGCTCATAAGAATATGTAACAAACGAACAGTGTACTCTGCTTATTGACAGCAGAAATTCGAAGTGCTCTCTCACTGACAGTCTAACAGACACTGAACTACATTAACCAGAACAAACACTTTACGATACGAGGGTCAACAACAACGGTGGTAGTGTACGCTACACTGTTATTAAAATAAAAAGTTGTGCCTAGTAAGCACTCGAAGACACACGAAATTACAAACTACACAGGTATCTGTAAATAAGTCGCTCCTGTAGGATGCTCTTAAGAATATATAACGAACCAACGGTGCATTCGCGTTACTAGCAGCAGGAACACGAGGTTCAAAAATGGCTCTGAGCACCATGAACTTAACATGTGAAGTCATCAGTCTCCTAGAACTTAGAACTAATTAAACCTAACTAATGTATGGACATCACACACATCAATGCCCGAGCCAGGATTCGAACCTACGACCGTAGCGGTCGCGCGGTTCCAGACTATAGCGCCTAGAACCGCTCGGCCACTCCACCCGGCAGAACACGAGGTGCTCTGTCTCTGACGGTCTATCCAACACTCCACGACATGCGGCAACAGGGACATTAATGTCTCAGCAGTGCTGTACTAATCATTACTCTCGTGTTTATCGACATTATTATCAAAAATCACTGGCCTCTTTTGCCATTTTCTTTAATACCACAATGTTACAAACCAATGCAAATTTTGCGAATAAAAATTACTCATTTTTAAAAAACGCTTATGTAAAAGCGAATTATTTTAGCACTACTAAATAAAAGTGAAACATTTTAGCACTTATCCTATGAATAATGGGTATTTAGATGTTTCTACCGATTATTAGCAAAAAATTTTAAAAAGGCGCATCTTATAAGCGAGGCGAAAGAAATTCCGAAAAATATTCGTTATTCAGAACTAAAATACTGGTATCGGTTTTAACCAGTCGGTCATCGCACGTTTACGGATATCGCCCCAATCTTCAATACATTCCAAATCATACATTACTACTGATAAATGGATATCAATATAGCTGATTCGAAGTATGTTCCTTCGAGGTGGTAGGTCCGCAGCTGTATAGTACTAAAGAAAAGTCATAATTTTGTTTTTTTATTTCTCCCATCTCAACTGCATGAATATAGAATTTTTGGAGCAGTGGTTACTGGGTTCGGGCTAATACGCCCATTCTCAAACCACACACCTAAAAATTACAAAGTATGTGTCGTACAGCAAGTCCAATAGGACCTTATTATTAACAGAAACTACTCATACAGTGTGGAACCAAAAGGCACGAATACGTTTGTAGGGGAGTTAGAACTGCGGGCTACAAGTACTCTCACTGGTAAGACAGCTTACGTGTCTGCTGTTACATCTGTATGATACAACCAAACTGACAAATAGAACTTTCAGTAGTTCACAGGACACCTTGGTAGGTGTCACCCTCATAGATACGCGCGTGCGCATAGGGCTGCCTACTATTTTGCTACGGTGTTGCCACGCCAACTGTCAATTATTGATGACATCTTTAAAAAGTAGAAAACAGTATCAATTTCACATTGCAGGAAATGTTAACAACTTTGTTTTACAAAATAACTTAGCATCCAGATGAAACATACAAAGCCCTAAGGAATACGGCGACCCTGTATTTTGTATTACAGTAACAAAACTTACTACATTCATACATGGAGTTACTGCTAAGACCAGCCGGCCGCTGTGGTCGGGCGGTTCAATGCGCTTCAGTCCGGAACCGCGCTACTGCAACGGTCACAGGTTTGAATCCTGCCTCGGGCATGGACGTGTGTGATGTCCTTAGGTTAGTTAGGTTTAAGTAGTTGTAAGTCTAGTTGACTGATGACATCAGATGTTAAGTCCCATAGTGCTTACAGCCATTTTAGTGCTAAAACCTAAAATGACTTGAAACTTCCTGGCAGATTAAAACTGTGTGCCCGACCGAGACTCGAACTCGGGACCTTTGCCTTTCGCGGGCAAGTACTCTACCAACTGAGCCACCGAAGCACGACTCACGGCCGGTACTCACAGCTTTACTTCTGCCAGTACTGGTAGAGTACTTGCCCGCGAAAGGCAAAGGTCCCGAGTTCGAGTCTCGGTCGGGCACACAGTTTTAATCTGCCAGGAAGTTTCATATCAGCGCACATTCCGCTGCAGAGTGAAAATCTCATTGTGGCTAAAATGACTTGTTTGTTATATGTTATCCACGCATTCTCTAAAGAAATAAAATAAGGTGAGACAAGTAAACAAGGTACATCTTCTTTCAAATTACATTATTATTGTAACCTATGGCAACAAAGCTCCAGTTATGCAATAAATAGACATTACACAGCGTCATATGAACCCTCCGACACAATTATCATTCATGGCGGGAAGCCGCATTCAATGCCAAAACCTTAGATGTGCATCGAGGTGTAACCATCACTGCTGACACTCATAACCAACAACTGAGACGTCTTGCGGACTCAGTCCAAGAACAACGACCAGTAAGACTGCGTGAAGTGGTGCTACCTCACAACACCCGCTTGCATTCTGCTCTACTGGCAAACTTGAGTTGGCAAGTCATTCCGCAACCACCTTACTTACCTTTTTTTTCTGATGAAGATGCGCTCCGAACAAAACTCGACGGCTTGTTCGCATCACAACCACGCGGAATCTACAGCCGCTTTATCGAAAAGTAACCCCAGCTTTGGCAGACTGTTGTAGCTAGAGAAGGAGAATATATTATTGATGACTTAAGTCTCTGTTGTGTGTATCTATTGTGTTGATGAAACTTAAGCAAAAACTTACGCACCAACCTAACACTTGTGTCAACAAATATCAGCACTTGTGATACATGCCTAAATTTCAATATGCAGGGTGGTCCATTGATAGTGACTGGACCAAATATCTCACGAAATAAGCGTCCTACGAAAAAACTTCAAAAAACGAAACTTGTCTACCTTGAAGGGGGAAACCAGATGGCGCTATGGTTGGCCTTCTAGATGGCGCTGCCATAGGTCAAACGGATATCAACTGCGTTTCTTCTAAATGGGAACCCCCATTATTTATTACATATTCGTGTAGTACGTAAATAAATATCAATGTTTTAGTTGGACCACTTTTTTCGCTTTGTGATAGATGGCGCTGTAATAGTCACAAACATATGGCTCACAATTTTGCACGAACAGTTGGTAAAAGATAGGTTTTTAAAATTAAAATACTAAATGTAGGTATGTTTGGACATTTTATTTCGGTTGTTCCAATGTGATACATGAACCTTTGTAAACTTATCACGTCTGAGAACGCATGCTGTTACAGCGTGATTACCTGTAAATACCACATTAATGCAATAAATGGTCAAAATGATGCCCGTCAACCTAAATGCGTGTAACGACATTCCTCTCAGCAGCGAGTAGTTCGCCTTCCGTAATGTTCGCACATGCATTGACAATGCGCTGACGCACGTTGTCAGGCGTTGTCGTTGGATCACGATACCAAATATCCTTCAACTTTCCCCTCAGAAAGAAATCCGGGGACGTCAGATCCGGTGAACGCGCGGGCCGTGGTATGGTGCTTCGATGACCAATCCACCTGTCATGAAATATGCTATTCAATGCCGCTTCAACCGCACGCGAGCTATGTGCCGGACATCCATCATGTTGGAACTACATCGCCATTCTGTCATGCAGTAGTTCATATGTTCAAATGTGTGTGAAATCTTATGGGACTTAACTGCTAAGGTCATCAGTCCCTAAGCTTACACACTACTTAACCTTAATGATCCTAAGGACAAACACACACACCCATGCCCGAGGGAGGACTCGAACCTCCGCCGGGACCAGCAGCACAGTCCATGACTGCAGCGCCTAAGACCGCACGACTAATCCCGCGCGGCATGCAGTAGTAACATCTTGTAGTAACATCTGCAGAACATTACGTAAGAAATCAGCATTCATTGCACCATTTAGATTGCCATCGATAAAATGTGGGCGAATTATCCTTCCTCCCATAACGCCGCACCATACATCACCCCCCAAGGTCGCTGATGTTCCACTTGTCACAGCCATCGTGGATTTTCCGTTGCCCAATAGTGCATATTATGCCGCTTCGCGTTACCGCTGTTGGTGAATGCCGCCTCGTCGCTAAACAGAACGCGTGCAAGAAATCTGTCATCCACCCGTATTTTCCCTTGTGCCCAATGGCAAAACTGTACACGGCGTTCAAAGTAGTCGCCATGCAATTCCTGATGCATATAGATATGGTACAGGTGCAATCGATGTTGATGTAGCATTCTCAACAGCGACGTTTTTGAGATTCCAGATTCTCGCGTAATTTGTCTGCTACTAATGTGCGGTTTACCCGCGACAGCAGCTAAAACACCTACTTGGGCATCATCATTTGTTGCAGGTCGTGTTGACGTTTCACATGTTGCTGAACACTTCCTGTTTCCTTAAATAACGTAACTATCCGGCGAACGGTGCGGACACTTGGATGATGTCGTCCAGGATACCGAGCAGCATACATAGCACACGCCCGTTGGGCATTTTGATCTCAATAGCCATACATCAACACGATATCGACCTTTTTCGCAATTGGTAAACGGTCCATTTAAACACGGCTAATGTAACACGAAGCAAATACCGTCCGCACTGGCGGAATGTTACGTGATACCACGTACTTAATAGTTTGTGACGATTATAGCGTGATCTATCACAAAGCGAAAAAAGTGGTCCAACTAATTCATATTTCTTTACGTACTACACGAATATGTAATAAAAAAGGGGGTTGCTATTTAAAAAAACGCGGTTGATATCCGTTTGACCTATGGCAGCGCCATCTAGCGGGCCAACCATAGCGCCATCTGGTTTCCCCCTTCAAGCTAGACAAGTTTCGTTCTTTGTAGTGTTTTCGTTTGATGCGTATTTCGTGAGATATTTGGCCCGGTCACTATCAGTGGACCACCCTGTATAAATAAGGTTGTTGAGTGCCAATTGATTTGCCTTTCCCACCACACAGTATTGGAGCTGTTGTGTTCAGAGAGCGCAGGCGCAGTCGTATGGAGGTCTAGGGTCTTAATCCTCCTCCCACCCTGCTTCCACCTATGTAGCCGCTGGCACAATGTCGCGGACCTGTACCTGTGACGTCATTGTTCCGTGTAAGTAGATTGACAATGACGTCTCTGGGGACGCCAGTGTCTATGTACTACCAGCCTGCTAGGGAGCTGCATCCAGCGCTATCCCTTTCAAGGAGGAAGCAATCGCGGTAAGAGTGTCTCGACCCAGCCCGTAATGTATGCTCCATTGTCCGGACCGGACATATTGTTACGGAGAGAGCAGTGGGCTCCCCGGGGAAATATGTCGGCTCCTCATGTCGTCTGCTCACAGGCACTGCCATTGTCACATGTAACGAGGCCATTTCCCGGCGAGGCGCTCACTGTGTGGCTCCATCAAGAGAAATCGCACAATGAAGCTTCACAGAGATCAATTTCGGGAACAAGTGTCCTTACCGTAATCTAACGGTTCGTTAAGCACAATTTTCGTGGATCTGTGAAGAGGCACTTCGACGTTTTTACAACTACTTGTGCAGCTACATCGCCATTATCATTAAAAAAATATTTTATATTACAAATAATTGACATATACAGGGGATAGGCAAAATAATGCGGACAACGGCGCTGAGGTTGATGCCGTGTTCCTTCATTTCAGTAAGGTATTTAACACCGTCCCGCATTGCCGTTAAATGAAAAAACTACGAGCTTAAGGAGTATCGGAGCGGACCTGCGATTGGGTTCAAGACTTTCTTGCAGGTACAACTCAACACGTCGCTCTTAAGGGGGTAGGACGTGAAACGAGCCGACTTGGAGCAGGAGAGGCACCACAGGACATTTTAATTTACGCTGTCTGTACTTTTACAAATAAATTCATAAAACTTTGTTAGCATGACCAGGAAGGATTCAGGATTCACACTCATAGCTGTGGAAGCTAAGAACCATAACAAAACAAAATTTTTCACATGTGAAATTTCATCATTTTTTCACTTAGTATTGGCTGGATTTGTTGCTGTAGGTACACTTTTCTTCATAAGTAAGAGAGACTCTTCGATGAATTTTGCACAGCATACAAACCATACTTACAGGTGTATGAAACTCTAGAATTCCCCAAATCTGTTAAAAACTGTGGTACGAATTTAGAGAATTAACTATAAAATTCGAGTTTTCTGTAAACACGAAGTTTAAAAAGTAACAGCCCACTCATTTTTTCATAGATTAAATTAATTATAGAGTTTCATACCCCTATAAGTACGTTTTGTAAGCTGAGCAAAATTCATAGAAGAATCTCTCTTACTTATAAAGAAAAGTGTACCTATAGAAACAAATGCAGCCAACAGTAAGCGAAAAAAATCATGAAATTTCACTTTTAAAAATATTATTTTTTTGTGTTTTTGAACTTCCACTGCTGTGAGTGTGGATCCTCAATCCTTCCTGGTCATGCTGACAAAGTTTTATGAATTTATTTGTAAAAGTATAGACAGTGCAAATTAAAATGCCCTGTGGTGCCTCTCTTTCTCGAAATCGGCCCGTTTGACGTCCTACCCCCCTTAACGGAACTAAATCGACAGATGTGAAGATAATATCCGGAGTATCACACGGAAGTCTGATAAGACCGTTGCTGTTTACATTATATATAAATGATTTAGTAGAAAGCGTCGGATGCTCTTTAGGCTATTCGCAGCCAAAGTAGCAACGCCAGAAGATAGTAAGAATTTGCAGAAGATCTGCAGAGAACTGATGAATGGTCAGACTGGCAATTGACCCTGAACATAAACAAATGTACCATATTGCGCTTACATAGGAAAAGAAATCCACTACCGTACAGCTACAATATTGATGACAAACAGCTGCAGACAGCGGCTGCCGTAAAATATCTAGGCAAGAGCGCCCTTAAGTCGAAAGACCATATAAATCAGATAGCGGGAAAAGCAGACACAAGACTCAGATTCATCAGAAGCATCTTAAGGAAATGTAACTTATCTTTGAAAGAAGTGTCTTATAAGTCGCTTGTTCGCCGAATCTTGAGTATTGTTCATCTATCTGGAATCCTTATCACGTAGGAGTGGTAGAGAAGATAGAGAAGATCCAACGAATAGCGGCGCGTTTCATCACGGGATCGTTCAACTGGCGAGAGAGCAGTACGGAGATGCTAAACAAACTCCACTGGCAGACGTTACAAGAGAGGCGTCGTACATCTCGGAGAGATTTGCTATTGAAATTTCGGGACAACGCTTTTCAGGAGGAGTCAGACAACATATTACTCCTCCCCCGAACATACATCTCTTGACCAAGAAATTAGAGCTAATACAGAGGCTTACCGACAATCATTCTTCCCACACACTATTCGCGAGTGGAACATGGTTGGAGAAATCAGATACCGGTACCGAAAGTACCCTACGCCACACACCATTAAGTGGCTTGCGGAGAATGATGTAGATGTAGATGTAGACCTGTACCTACTTGAGAATGGTTTATTAATAAGGGGTTGCACCTGGACCCCCCCCCCCTTTTCCAGTAATATAGCTGCGATTCTTCTTGGAATAGTGGCATATAATGATTGTACAGTCTACAGTGCAATGTTATGCCGCTCATCGAACAGAACGTAACTCCTGTAGTGACGAGGGAGGAGGAAATCTGCTCCGGAGTCTACACTCCAATACCGCCCACAAGGGTTGATACTGTTCAACTCCAGGGACTTTGTTAGCCAGGGAAGACGCTGCAGTTCACTTGCATGCTCCTCATAGCACGATTGTACTGCTCTGGCTGTGTGAGTGGATGCATTATCGTCCTCAAATATGGCATTATTGTTGGGAGCAAATTCAAATGACTGGGTGCACCTGATTACCTAAAACGGTCATATAATCAATGGCTGTAACACGGCATTTCAGAGTAATGATGGGACCGGCAGAATACCATGATATGGCTGCCCACACCATCACACTTCCACCTCCATCCTCAACCGTTGGAATCAAGGAGTCAGGATTGTAGGCTTGCCGGCCCTTAGTGGCCGTGCGGTTCTAGGCGCTACAGTCTGGAGCCGCGTGACCGCTACGGTCGCAGGTTCGAATCCTGCCTCGGGCATGGATGTGTGTGATGTCCTTAGGTTAGTTAGGTTTAAGTAGTTCTAAATTCTATGGGACTGGTGACCACAGCAGTTAAGTCCCATAGTGCTCAGAGCCATTTGAACCATTTTGACTGTAGGCTTCTTTCGACGTTCTGTATACCCGGTCCGATGTTGGAAATAACGAAAACGTTGACTCGTCGGACCATATGAGGTGTTTCCACTGATCAGCCATCCAGGATTTATCCTCCGGACACCATGTTTTACGCTTCTTTGCGTTGATTGCCATCGTTAATGGTTCATCCAAGGATATTCCGCTCTCGGCGGACAGTGTCGACAGATACGGTGACTCGAAGATGGCTATTGAGCTCAGCAGTCAATTTAGTAGCCATAGATTTGTGTTGTTTTGACACATTTCGTATTAGCATACGACGATCCGCGTCGTTTAGTTCTGTTTTGCACCCGTTATTACGTTTGCACGATGCTGCCTTTCCATGTTTTGTGTTGGCTGTCATGACTGTTGAAACAGTTGCTCTCGAATAAGTTGGCTGTGTTGGTTACTGATGCTCCAACTGACTGGGCCCCCACAACCTGCCCTCTTTGGACCTCTGTTATGTCTTTCACTGTACGTGGCCCTCGGCCTCTGAATGCAAATACGAAGTGTGCACTACTCGTAAACAGCCTGCACTGCTGCCCAGTCCGTACTGAACACGCACATTCCAGTGCGACAAGCACCTTACTTGTGTTGTTAACCATCAAACAGAACTGTCCCATTACTACCACTATTCTATCGATCGCTTGCGCCTTGTCCCGCGGTGATGCAGGGTCGGCCATGGTTACCGGATTTGGCACGTTAATTTTTTAAGCGGTGGCTGGATGCCCTTCCTGCCGCCAACCCGTACCCCCCCTCCCCCCCCCCAGGACGGAATCAGTGTACCCCAACTGCCTGCGTCGAGCGTAAATCGTGAAATAGTGTGAATGTGTTGCAAATGTCTGTGAGTCGTGTAACTGAGGCGGGACGTGGGGATCAGCCCGGTATTCACCTAGTAGGATGTGGAAAACCGCCTAAAAACCACATCCAGGCTGGCCGGCACACCGACCGTCGTTGTTAATCCGCCGGGCGGATTCGATCCGGGGTTGCCGCGCCTACCCGAATTCAGGAAGCAGCGCGTTAGCGCTCTCGGCTATCCTGGCGGGCCAGCCCGGTATTCACCTATTAGGCTGTGGAAAACCGCCTAAAAACCACATCCAGGCTGGCCAGCACACCGGCCGTCGTTGTTAATCTGCTGGGCGGATTCGATCCGGGGCCAGGGCGCCTACCTGAGTCCAGGAACCAGCGCATTAGCGCTCTCGGCTACCCTGGCGGGTGATCCCAAAACTACCACTGTTCATATTATTTTGCCTATCCTCTGTGTACGGGGTGAGCATGGAGTCTTTCACTGATTACAAGAACTTATTTGTAAAGAAACATGTAAGGCAGGTAAGTCAGGCTGCCCAAAATATATCCAGAATGCTACTGATTTTTCATCCACCAATTATTTTTCAAACGGTATTGTCCCCTGTAAAGTATTTCCCTTCGGCAGCTATACCTCTGCGCACTCGCTGTCTTGGTAGTAGCCCTGAAAGTTTTCGACTGGTAGGATTTTTAACAAACATGTCGGTCACATTATTTTTAACGTTCTCCAGAGTCCCAAAACAAGGACGTTTTAAGACTTTTTCGATTTCGGGAAAAGAAAAGAGTCACAAGGACTCGGATCAGGTGAATAGGGTGGGGGGAGGGGGGGTGGCTGTGGAACAACAGGAATGTCTTTTGAGGTCAAAAATTCCGTACTGAAAGTGTCAGTATGACACTTTTCTGCAATACCCGGACTCTATTCAGCCTTTCCCTGAGCCTTTAAGGGACATCTTTGTAAAACACTTGGTTCACATTTTTTCACGGAGCAATAAATTCATTATGCATGATACCCCTATTTCCACAAAGCAAATTAGCATAGTTTTGATTGGTTCATTCGAGCTTCTTACGGTTGAGGAGATGTCTCACTGTTCCACTTCTCGCTTTACTGTTTTGTCTCAGAATCGTACTCAAATATCCATAGTTCATCACCTGTCATCACATAGCTGAATCATCCGTGGTCATTGACAATCGTCTGAAGAAGATCAACGCACACATTACTTCGATTACCCTTCTGCTCAGTTACGAGGTATTTCAGCATCATTTTGGCATAGATCTTTCGCATTGTCAAAACTTCAGTCAAAATTTGACGTATGGTAAAACGTTTAACAGGTCGGTCTGATCTCCACGTAGCACGCACACGTTCGACTATTTCGTATGTTTCTGATTTTGAAGGTCTCCCTGAGAGAGGTTCAACGTTTTCATGGCCTTTCAAAACTTATTTGTGCCATCGAAAAACTTACACTTCTGGTAAGGAATGTTGTAAATTTTCGGTTGAAATCTTTCAAGTGTCACACTCGGGGACTCCTCAAGTTCAGCACAAAGCTTGATGACTTAACGTTGCTCTAAATGTCGCTGTTCCATTTTCGAAACATGCAACGAAGACATAACTTCACTGCTGGCAATCTCAAAGGCCACGTGATGTCTGCACATAGCTGAAACTCGGACTGAGCATCTGCAAGGGATGGACACACACCGGTCTACACAAGCAGTACAACACAGCGTTGACAGCTCGCTCATGGTGTTGTCAGCCTCATTTCTTTTCTTCCCTATTGTAATGTAATAAAATGAAAAATTTTATTTGTTATGTGACTATAAGTGTAATGTAATAAAATAAAATATGAGCTGTGACTTATATAAAAAAGAAACACACATTAATGCAATGGATCAGCATAAAAGAGAAGTAACTAATGTAGAAATACTATTAACAGTGTAATATGTTGTTTAATTTAGCCCAGCGTGTATAAGCACTCAGTAACTAGCTCAGTTCTCAGGGTAGTTACGTAATCGTAGATAATTAATTGTCCTTTTCTTATTTCCCAACACTACGGATGTGCTTATTGCACCAGAGAATATTTGCCAAGTCTGTTCGATGTACACTACTGCAATACGTAACTTAACATCGTGGTTTCGTCTCGATTCCCCAATATAACAAGAGTAGCATCTACAAATGAAATCCTATAATGGACCTGGAATCCTGTGACCAGACATTTTCTGCCTGGAATGTTATCTCGTTATATAAAGAAAACCTGTAAGTAAAATTGTTAAATTATTAGTAGCTGCGTCCGATCTCTTGGGATGTGAAATAAAGTTAATTGTCCTAAGCGACGGCACGTCTAGTAGATGACCTAAAAGAAAAATGTTAAAGATTTTTCTAACATGGCGCCTAACAATGAAAATTCTTTGTTAAGGCCCATATCTACTTAAGACAGTCTAGCTATCAGACTAACAATAGATTGACCACATACACAAATTCTTTTGACAAAATAACCATTATATTTTTCGAGTTTTAAGTACAACTTACATTATCAGCTGGTACACCAAGATGAGCTCTACACAAGAACGTCCTCTTAGGTCCGAATCCAAGCGAATAAGATAAGTGAATGACAAAGGAAAGATAGTTCATGCATAGAAGCGCAAGAGTCCATGGAATAACATGTCAGTTGTAGTTCTATCGCTTCTTCTTTGGCGTACTTGTCGATTATTTATGAAACTTACCGTAATATTTAGTTTACATTTTTTTTTAAACCCAAGCCCACCCAGGAGAAACAGTACAACATCTAGATTTTCGTAAAGTTATAGCAGACAATAAGGCTAAGGCGAATTTCCTGATGTTCGTAAGCAATTTTTATCGTTTATGGTCACGGAACTACGCACCGACTTTGTTTCTTTTTCTTTTCTAATGGAACTACCGTTTTTGGAAATTGTAACGCCGAGAAGGAAACGCACCAATTTAATTAATTTAATACCATAGGTTAGGTACATGACAAGTAAAAGATTATTACCTTTTCAAATCTGTACACATAGCCTTTGAGCCCTGCTATTCAGCATGTCGTGTGGCCACCATGCGCTGCACTCAGAGCTGCTATACGCCGTGGCATTGAATCAGTAAGGTTCTGAATACGCCCCAGGTGCCGACCAACCATATCCTAGACACGTCCGATGGACGACATGTCTGGCGAACGTGCAGGCCAGGGAAGCAATGGTACCCGTCGCTCTTGGATGAAGGCCTGTACATTCCTCGCAATATGTGTCCGGGCATTGTCCTGTTGAAATGTGGCCTGTGGAGATGCCTGAAGCAGGGGCAGTACCTCAGGCTCCACAACCTCCGTTAGGTACCCGTTACTGTTCAAAGTGTCCGCAATACGTACGAGGCGAGATCGGTTGTTGTAAACAATGGCGCCCCAAACCATCACACCTGGTGTTTGACCGCTACGCCGCTCCACAATACCGCCCTGCAAGCTGCGCTCTTCACCGTACCGCCGGACACGTACGAGGTGTGGCTAGAAAATAACCGGACTAGTACTGGTGAAACAATAAAACGAATGCAATAAGGCTGAAAGTCGCGTGGCCTGTCACGTGACTCTCGCTCCGCCTACTGCTCGAGTTTCATCTGTCTCCTGCACTCAGTCTGCCCGTGGCGTCTGCTTTAAGTAGTTGACGTTTTGTCTGTGCGTCGGAGAATGTTGAGTGTACAGAAAGAACAGCGTGTTAACATCAAATTTTGTTTCAAACTAGGAAAATCTGCAAGTGAAACGTTTGTAATGTTACAACAAGTGTACGGCGATGATTGTTTATCGCGAACACAAGTGTTTGAGTGGTTTAAACGATTTAAAGATGGCCGCGAAGACACCAGTGATGACACTCGCACTGGCAGACCATTGTCAGCAAAAACTGATGCAAATATTGAAAAAATCGGTAAACTTGTTCGACGAGATCGCCGTTTAACAATCAGAGCAGCGTCTGAGTTAACAGGAGTTGACAAGGAAAGTGTTAGGCAGATTCTTCATGAAAGTTTCAACATGAACAAAGTGTGTTCAAAAATGGTTCCAAAGTGTCTCACAATTGAACAGAAGGAACGCCGAAGAATGATTTGTTCTGACATCCTGGAAAACATTGAAAGTGATCCCACCTTCTTACAAAATGTTATTGCTTGCGATGAATCGTGGTTTTTTACTTACGATCCCGAAACTAAACGCCAATCGATGCATTGGAAAACTCCTGGTTCTCCACGACAAAAAAAAGCACGAATGTCAAAATCGAAATTCAAGGCAATAATGATTGTTTTTTTTTTTGACATCAAAGGGATTGTGCACATTGATTGGGTACCAGAGGGACAAACAGTGAATCAGCATTACTACATTAGCGTCCTGGCTACCCTGCGTGAGCGAGTACGGAGAAAACGGAACGATTTGTGGAGAAAA
Source organism: Schistocerca serialis cubense (assembly GCF_023864345.2). NCBI lineage: Eukaryota > Metazoa > Arthropoda > Insecta > Orthoptera > Acrididae > Schistocerca > Schistocerca serialis. The sequence goes on along the minus strand of NC_064647.1, from coordinate 213,321,739 downwards.
AAGTCATGGATCCTTCACCAAGACAATGCCCCAGCTCACAGTGCGTTGTCAGTGAAGAAGTTTTTGGCAAAACACAACATTCCCATCTTAGATCATCCACCCTACTCACCTGACTTGGCCCCCTGTGACTTTTTCTTTTCCCTAAAGTCAAGTCAGCTTTGAAAGGAACTAGATTTGAAACTGTTGAAGCAGTAAAACAAAAAGCGACGGAAGTAATGTATGGACTTGCCGAAAATGATCTGCAGCATTGCTATGAACAGTGGAAAATTCGTATGTAGCGGTGTAGAGACCGAGGAGGAGAGTACATTGAAGGAGATAACGTGAAATTGTAAATAATTGTAAATAAATGTTTTTTCCAGCATCAGTCCGGTTTTTTTCTAGCCGCACCTCGTATGCTGTCAGCACTGTAGGACACGCTGAAGCGGGACTCATCCGAAAATATTACATGTTGCCACTCAGTACCCCAGTGACGGTGTTCACGTTTCCATTGCAGTCGCAGGAGCTTGTGGTTTCTGAACGATGGAAGCCAACGTAATGGTATGCGTGCAACCAGTCCAACCTACAGCAGACGGCAACGAACCGTCGATGCAGACAGGTTCACACCTGTTGCAGTGCTCCAGCTACGAGCCAGCACTGTGGATGACGCTGTACGTTCCGTAATGGCAATGCGGACAAGATGACGGTCATCCTATGCTGTGGTAATGTTCCGTGGTCCAATTCCCGCTCGGCGCTGCGTACGACCTTCCTCTATCCACTCCTTCCATACACGCATCTCTGTCGTAGCAGCATGCCCTGTGCGAGTCGAAATTTCTACATCTACATCTACATCTACATGATTACTCTGCAATTCACATTTAAGTGCTTGGCAGAGGGTTCATCGAACCACAATCATACTCTCTCTCTACCATTCCACTCCTGAACAGCGCGCGGGAAAAACGAACACCTAAATCTTTATGTTCGAGCTCTGATTTCTCTTATTTTATTTTGATGATCATTCCTACCTATGTTGGTTGGGCTCAACAAAATATTTTCGCATTCGGAAGAGAAAGTTGGTGACTGAACTTTCGTAAATAGATCTCGCCGCGACGAAAAACGTCTTTGCTTTAATGACTTCCATCCCAACTCGCGTATCTTATCTGCCACACTCTCTCCCCTATCACGTGATAATACAAAACGGGCTGCCCTTTTTTCCACCCTTTCGATGTCCTCCGTCAATCCCACCTGGTATGGATCCCACACCGCGCAGCAATATTCTAACAGAGGACGAACGAGTGTAGTATAAGCTGTCTCTTTAGTGGACTTGTTGCATCTTCTAAGTGTCCTGCCAATGAAACGCAACCTTTGGCTCGCCTTCACCACAATATTATCTGTGTGGCCTTTCCAACTGAAGTTGTTCGTAATTTTAACACCCAGGTACTTAGTTGAATTGACAGCCTTAAGAATTGTACTATTTATCGAGTAATCGGATTCCAACTGATTTATTTTGGAACTCATGTGGATCACCTCACACTTTTCGTTATTTAGCGTCAACTGCCACCTGCCACACCATACAGCAATCTTTTCTAAATCGCTTTGCAACTGATACTGGTCTTCGGATGACCTTACTAGACGGTAAATTACAGCATCATCTGCGAACAACCTAAGAGAACTGCTCAGATTGTCATCCAGGTCATTTATATACACTCCTGGAAATGGAAAAAAGAACACATTGACACCGGTGTGTCAGACCCACCATACTTGCTCCGGACACTGCGACAGGGCTGTACAAGCAATGATCACACGCACGGCACAGCGGACACACCAGGAACCGCGGTGTTGGCCGTCGAATGGCGCTAGCTGCGCAGCATTTGTGCACCGCCGCCGTCAGTGTCAGCCAGTTTGCCGTGGCATACGGAGCTCCATCGCAGTCTTTAACACTGGGAGCATGCCGCGACAGCGTGGACGTGAACCGTATGTGCAGTTGACGGACTTTGATCGAGGGCGTATAGTGCGCATGCGGGAGGCCGGGTGGACGTACCGCCGAATTGCTCAACACGTGGGGCGTGAGGTCTCCACAGTACATCGATGTTGTCGGCAGTGGTCGGCGGAAGGTGCACGTGCCCGTCGACCTGGGACCGGACCGCAGCGACGCACGGATGCACGCCAAGACCGTAGGATCCTACGCAGTGCCGTAGGGGACCGCACCGCCACTTCCCAGCAAATTAGGGACACTGTTGCTCCTGGGGTATCGGCGAGGACCATTCGCAACCGTCTCCATGAAGCTGGGCTACGGTCCCGCACACCGTTAGGCCGTCTTCCGCTCACGTCGTCTTCAGCGATGAGAGTCGCTTCTGCCTTGGTGCCAATGATGGTCGTATGCGTGTTTGGCGCCGTGCAGGTGAGCGCCACAATCAGGACTGCATACGACCGAGGCACACAGGGCCAACACCCGGCATCATGGTGTGGGGAGCGATCTCCTACACTGGCCGTACACCATTGGTGGTCGTCGAGGGGACACTGAATAGTGCAAGGTACATCCAAACCGTCATCGAACCCATCGTTCTACCATTCCTAGACCGGCAAGGGAACTTGCTGTTCCAACAGGACAATGCACGTCCGCATGTATCCCGTGCCACCCAACGTGCTCTAGAAGGTGTAAGTCAACTACCCTGGCCAGCAAGATCTCCGGATCTGTCCCCCATTGAGCATGTTTGGGGCTGGATGAAGCGTCGTCTCACGCAGTCTGCACGTCCAGCACGAACGCTGGTCCAACTGAGGCGCCAGGTGGAAATGGCATGGCAAGCCGTTCCACAGGACTACATCCAGCATCTCTACGATCGTCTCCATGGGAGAATAGCAGCCTGCATTGCTGCGAAAGGTGGATATACACTGTACTAGTGCCGACATTGTGCATGCTCTGTTGCCTGTGTCTATGTGCCTGTGGTTCTGTCAGTGTGATCATGTGATGTATCTGACCCCAGGAATGTGTCAATAAAGTTTCCCCTTCCTGAGACAATGAATTCACGGTGTTCTTATTTCAATTTCCAGGAGTGTAGATTAGGAACAGCAGAGGTCCCAGGACGCTTCCCTGGGGAACACTTGATATCACTTCAATTTTACTTGATGATTTTCCGTCTATTACTACGAACTGCGACCTTCCTGACAGGAAATCACGAATCCAGTGGCACAACTGAGACGATACCCCGTAGGCCCGCAGCTTGATTGGAAGTCGCTTGTGAGGAACGGTGTCAAAAGCTTTCCGGAAATCTAGAAACACGGAATCGAGATACCCTGTCGATAGCGGCTATTACTTTGTGCGAATATGGCAACCACGTTTCCCGGAGACCGGTCGTTCTGCCCCGTTCGAAGTCGTTCACATGCCGACAGGGGGTCCCTTTGACGCCAACGAGGCGAGGCATACCAACACCGACTCAAAGGAAGGCCTCGGCACTTGTTGGTGACGTCACGTCAGCTAGGCACGGCGAACGCCGGGTCTGTTGGAGGCAGAAACGCCTGGGCGTGCTTATCACTATAAATCTCTTATTTTTGGACAAAATGTTTGGTATTGTTTTGGATTCTGCAGTTTTATTTAGATGAAAGGTTTTCTTACTATCGTAAAGCTACAAATGGAGATCATAGTTCTGTATTACTGAATCCTGTCGAAACAAACGTAGATCAATATGAGAAGATGCTTTGCCCCATTGCGAGCTTCGGAAATTTTACATTCAAGTAACTATATGTACTTGATCCATTTTGTTATCGAAACTTACCCCAAACCCCCTTACAATGAACTCGTTTCTTTTATTTATTTATTTATTTTCGTTTGACATCGTCACTGGAAATGTGAACTAATTTACATGTGTAAATGTCCAACTGTTGCCAGTCATTAGATTACAGTCAGGAAACAAAATGGCTTCATACATCGAAAATACTGCTGAGCTTAAACTTTTTTAAACATGAACATTAGAAAAGATAAATATTCCCCTCTTGGTACTGAAAGGAGAAACTTTATAAGATAAAAAAAAATTTGATAAAACAAGTATCTCTCTTTTGCCTCTTCTTCTGTCCGCCACCCCCTCCCCCAACGTGTACAATCGCAAGACATTTAATTAACATTCAGTGCTCCTCACCCCATAGTCAACCAGGATACCTAAATAAGAGCACCAATATGTTCACAGTTTCTTGTAAAAGCAACCCAGTACAAACGTAACTTCCTCAGATTTACAAATAAGGTAAATAAGCACGAATTCTGTTGCTGCTGGACCATGAAGTTGTTTTTGTATGTCAATCCTTAAAACAGTTGGAAATTTAAGTTCAGGAGTACACTATTTGTTAAGAAGTGTAATGAATTGCACAATTAATTGATTGCAGAAATCTCTCAGAACAATGTGTGTTGGTCGACTGCCGCCAATAGTTTCACATTTTCCTGTGTCAGAGAGGGAGACACCACCATTATGAGTATGCCTGCAACAGACCTGGCGTTCGCAGTGCCTAGATGACGTGACGTCACGAACAAGCGCCGAGGCCTTCCTTTGAGTTGGTGTTGGGCATACTGGCTCTCACTGTGTTGGTTCCACCTCGTGTGACAGCTCTGCACCGACCACACTAGGAGCGACACCGACCCTGTCGGACCGACACGGGAGGGCTCTGCACAGCCTGCGTAAACTCCATCTCGCTGCAAAACGTATAACGTATTGCTTGCACACCCTTCGCCACTTCTACCAAGTGTGGCGCTATTCGGGTAATTCCTTCTCGGTGTTGCACTTCTCACAAACGACATTGTATTTGTGACATTTGAAAAAAGCTTCTAAGAGAACTTCAACGACATTACATATATGTGACTTGATCAAATAGTACCAGGGGCAACAGCGACTCAAACCACCGTCCCGCCGTCAGGAGAAGAGGTTCCACAAACATCTGCCTTATTGAAACAAATGTAAACAAGCACGTAACTCGGGTACGGTTTATATGTTTATTACCACAGATGTCATAAAAAGTGCTCAAAAAATTGCTGCACGCTACAAAGCGATTTTGGAGAAACGGTAGTATACTTTAATTTTCTCGTGGAGTTAACAGCAGCGCAGGTCAGTGTTATGAGGAGTTTCATGCCATCAGGATTCGTGGGTGTATCTTGTTTTAAATTTCACCACAGATAAAACTATAGGAGTGAAATGTTTAGTGAGTGTGCAGTCCAATTTGCGTTCCCTGCGTTCGAATGTTCTCCAAACATTCTCTTACGATGGCCTGTCCTTACATGTGTGGAATGGGTGGGACATCCGTCATGTTGGTGCCACACTGATTACTTTAACTCCAGTGGGATATCTTACAATAACTGCGGCAGCAGCATATCTTAGGAATTCGAGATACTTGGATGTACTTATATTCCCGTCAATAAAACGTGGACCAATGATGAAGGTGTTGAAAAACACTCACCTAACGTTTATAGACCAAGAGCATTATCTTTTTCCACTTTTTAAAGTCAGCTTAGATTTTCAACTGAGGATTAGTGCAAATGGCGAAGATTATCTTGTCCATGGTTTGTAAACTATGCTTCTTCCTTAAATAAAATTTTGCGTTGATATGCCGCATCGCTTTTCGTACATAACATTTGGAGAACTGTAATCAGTTTTCGGAGTTATTGCCATGAAGCCAATTTTGGAAGTTATTGCCGTGAAGCTGTACATGCAGCGAAATATGAAGAAGATGATAAGCGGTGGAATGCAGTGTTTGCAGGACACTCACCTGATTGACCCCTCTCGCACTTCCGAGATGCCTGTTAGTGACGTTTGCATTGTGTGTTACTGCTGTCAAAATGTTAGTTTCATTTCTTTCATCTCTAGCTCTTCTTTTCTTTGCCATATGTTATTCTCCACACGTTCAGTTTCTGGTACCTTTTTTTATAATGTTTACAAAGATAGACCGCGTGTGTTTGGCACTATCTAGATACACTTCACCACGCAACCTCACCGCTGCTCTAGTAAGTTGGAGACATTTGTCATACAAGATGCTCACTTTGTCGTATCCACTGTAAATGTGTCGACAGTTTTGCGAGCGAGTTGTCTGATTGCTATAACAGCATCGAAGACAGACTGATAGGCTTCCGGAGCGCAAGTAAACAGAAGACTCATACCTGACAAGGAAACCTCCTCATCGCACCCCTCTCCGATTTAGTTATAAGTTGGCACAGTGGATAGCCCTTGAAAAACTGAACACAGATCACTCGAGAAAACAGGAACAAGTTGTGTGCAAAAAATAAGCAAAATATACAAACTGAGTAGTCCAGGCGAAAGATAGGCAACATCAAGGATAGTGCGAACTCCGGAGCGCCGTGGTCCCGTGGTTAGCGGGAGCAGCTGCGAAACGAGAGGTCCTTGGTTCAAGTCTTCCCTCGAGTGAAAAGTTTAATTTCTTTATTTTCGCGAAGTTATGATCTGTCCGTTCGTTCATTGACGTCTCTGTTCACTGTAATAAGTTTAGTGCCCGTGTTTTGAAACCGCACCGCAAAACCGTGCGATAAGTAGACGAAAGGACGTGCCTCTCCAATGGGAACCGAGAAGGTCATGGGTCATAGGTCAATCGATTCCTCCACAGGAAAACACGTCTGATATATTCTACACGACACAGGTGACGGCATGTGTGTCACATGACAGGAATGTGTTGTCGACTCACCTAACTTGTACACTTGGCGAATGGGTAAAAAGATTCTTCTACCTTGCCCGATTTAGGTTTTCTTGTGGATGTGATAATCACTCCCAAAAAAAAGTAATGAAAACGTAAGAGTTGGTCATATAAACTGCAACAAATGAATGCAACAGTTTCATAGTCGCACCGTTTTCCTTGTGCTGTGTCAAAATATATGTTTTTAACGTTTTCAAATTTTTCCGTGTGTAGACCGTCAAATCCTGCATATGTCCAAGCAAATCTGAACATGTCCTGGAATTTTGGAGAGCGAAGTTGATTATGTGTGAGTGCCTGAACTTTGATAATTGACACACGGCCTGTGCAGCTTCGCAAAATAATTGTCTGAATACAAAAAATTAAACTTTCCATTCGAGGCAAGACTTGAACCAAGAAACTCTCGTTCCGCAGCTGCTCACGCCAACCACGGGACCACGGCGCTCCTGAGCTCAGATTGACCTCTATGATGCCTATCTTGCACATGGACTACTCAGTTTGTATATTTTGCTTATTTTTTTCATAGTTCCACACAACTTCTTCCTGTTTTCTCGAATGATCTGTGTTCAGTTTTTCAAGGCCACTGTGCCAACTTATAACTAAATATGAGGGGGGTGCGATGGGGAGGTTCCCTTGTGAGTAACATGTGCGCTGACAGTATAATACGACAGACGTTTGTGGAGCACTTAGACACACTCTATATAAAAATCTTCAGAAAAGACTTCATGACACCTAAGTTTACATGAAATGTTGATAAATTCCTCTTTTTCAGAATTTTTTCTTTCTATAGTCTTCGATACCTAGTATCCTCTTTATTTCGACCGTCATTACTTATTTTGCTGCCCAAATAGTGAAATCCGTTGACTAGTGCCTCATTCGCTAACATAATTTTATGAGAATCACGTGGTAAACTTCGGCTACATACTATTCCTCTAGTTTTATTCTGGTTGTCGTCTTGCAACCACTATTTAGGACACTATCCATTCCATAGTAATATTTTGACCATTCTACCATGCATGACCTGAATTATTTTCTGCTAGTCATACACCCGTGCTTCGCAACGGACGTTAAAGAAGAGTCTTAGCATTCCATACCTCCGTCAGTAAAAATAGAACCTTTATAGGATGACAATGTTAATAAATTAGATTGTGATACTTTTTGCCACCAAAGAAATCAGGTGTAAATAAAACCTATCGACAAAAGCAAAGCAATGTCGCAATGTTTGTAATATACAAAGCGAAATCTGTAAATCCGTATATCTTAGCGAAGTAAATTGAATGTTAGTTCATATTCATAAATATTCTGATGAACAAGGGCGATTTCCAGTATGTGTGTGTGTGTGGGGGGGGGGGGGGGAGGGTAATGAAGGCACGAGGGAAGGTATGTGTCCCTTACCCTCCCCCCCCCAACCCCCCTCCCCAGCAAAACACACGCACACACACACACACACGCACACACACACACACACGCACACACACACATACACACAGTCCGAGACAGAGACAGAGAGAGGAGGCTCTGAATTTCGGCACAATCACAATTTTTACTTACGGGCAGTATGTAATTGTGAGTCAAAAAATTCAGAAACCATGGAAGTAACGGAACACATGTCTGATTTGTTGTGATACGCCTTCTTCTTTCTTTTTTGTCACAATTTACGATAAAAATGCAATATAACACGTCGTCGTTTATTGTTTCGTGATTGCGTAACACATAAATGAGCTTTCGTGTAGGTTTTGAGCAAAGTAAAGACTTTCACTTTATTAAAAATTTGCAAATTTCTAGGGTTGCGTACAGACACGAACTTTTAGATATTTTCGTTAAATATCTGGTCTCTTCGTATTTTTTTTAGTTAGTAAGACATTTCACCAAAGTCCTTTTGTTGGCATATACTGCCTATTGTCCTGTTTGGCGGTTTTAGCAGCAAGCAGAGTATTTTAAGCATAATATAGCGCTTCACTTCTTGTTCGAGGGCTGAGTGAATAATTCATAAAGTACCAATACTGCGGGTGTTGGAACTTAAGTAGTGGCAACTGTTTATCCACAACCGATGCAAAAATGGCTCAAATGGCTCTGAGCACTATGGGACTTAACTACTGAGGTCATCAGTCCCCTAGAACTTAGAACTATTTAAACCTAACTAACCTAAGGACATCACACACATCCATGCCCGAGGCAGGATTCGAACCTGCGACCGTAGCGGTCTCGCGGTTCCAGACTGTAGCGCCTAGAACCGCACGGCCGCTCCGGCCGGCAACCGATACAAAAGAGTTACATGATTGCACCTGTTTCTGTCCTTCAAATTAGTCAGCAGCGTTGTGTAGAACCCGTTGTCAGCAGCGATGTGGAAGGCGTGGTATACCGTTAGAAGAGCCTGTTCTGTTGGTGGTGCGAATGGAGCGGTCTAAAGTTACGGCGATTCTCGTGTACGACTGTGATGGTGTTATCCTAACGCATTTCGTTCCTCCACGGCAGACCGTCAGCGCACAGTATTAATTTTTGGAACATCACCTGCGACCAGCTTTGCGAAAGAAGCGGCGACACTTCCGCGGAACTAACCCATCATTTTGCAAAACAATGCGCGGGCGCATACAGCGCAAGCTGTGGCTGCTCTGTTCGGTCGATGGGACTGGGAAGTACTGTACCATCCACCATACTCCCCGGACTTTAGTCCTTGTGACTTTGATTTGATTCCGAAGATGAACGAACGACTTTGTGACATTCGCTTCAGAACTGTTCCAGGGATTCGACAGGCCGTAGACCGCTCCATTCGCGCCATCAACAGAACAGGCTCTTCTAACGATATACTACGCCTTCCATATCGCTGGCAGCGGGTTCTACACAACGTTTGTGGCTACTTTGAAGGACAGTAACAGGTGCAAACATGTAACTCTTTTCTATCGGTTGTGAATAAACAGTTGCCACTATTAAAGTTCAACTCTCGTGTAAATATGGAAGTAATTCTATCTGTAATATGTTCACGGCAGAACCACTGAATCGAATTTGATGAAGTTTGGTGAGGGGTTAGATTGAACTTCGAGAAAGAACATAGGCTATTTAAGAAAAAGTTAAATCAGTAGGCCGAGGTGATAATAGACGATTAGCGTGAATCGAGGCAGAAAAATCTTTTATTTTACTCATGTTGAGCTGGAAGGGGCAATCTGCAGCAATTACTCAGGAGAAGAATATCTTCTTAACCCAGATCGCTATAAAAAACTTTATTGTAGAAACCGGTATCCGTAAGACTAAGTTACCATCTTCAGATCTATAATAAGATTACAAGAAGAGCTACATACTGTTATACCAATAATACAACATTAACCAACAGAAGAACCATATGACAACATACTTTCATAAAAGTTACGTTTTGGCAAATTGCGATGTACGTAGTGATTTTAATATTGACGTGCCAACGCATGGCTAATTTTATGTTTTATGTATGTGGAAATCAAGTTTACAGATTTTTTTGTGTAAGTGGCACAAGATGTTGGTAACAACCTTTATGCTGATATTTTGTCATTCGGTTGCCCTACCGGTTAATGTTGCATTATTTGTATAACAGTTTGTAGCACTTCCTGTAGTCTTATTACAGATCTGACGATGGTGACTTAGTTACATCGATCCGCACACAATAAAGTTTTTTTATAGCGATCTCTGCTAAGAAGTTCTTCTTCTCTCTTACGATATGTAGCGCAGACGATAAGAGCTAATCAGACTGGAAAGCAGGAAACTGTAGATGTCAAAAAGACCCACACAAAATTTCATAAGAGCATGTACCTAGCTTTTACGGCTCACCCATGATAACTTTTGTCTTTTGATTGCACCTGAGCAACGAATCCGAAAGACATCGCATAAATGGCGATTGTGAATGAACCACAAAAGATAATCATATGTTCTCAAGGAACTTTAGTGGCGCTTTTTGAGGTCTGTATTGCAGTATATCAAATTATACACCACGAATTGATTAGGAAGTGTGTTGCTGTCTTTAATCTCTTTACTGCATATAGCAGACAACCTTTAAACGTCTGAACAAACTTTCATCAAACATACATCACGACAATTCTGATTAAACTAGAATACAAATAAAAAAAATCTTCATTGCAATCGATGTATTCGTGTTGATGCTGTGATGCCACAGACATACAAAGGGAAACTTATAACACCTGAGTTCGTGTGATGGGGCAGCGGAAGGGACGGCGTAAGTCGCGAGCTGTGGTTCTCCGACACTTATTCATCATAGCAATGCTACTGGCACACGAACCAAGCCTGGGGTACAAGATAATTGAATGTGCAAATACAGGGTGTTTCAAAAATGACCAGTATATTTGAAACGGCAATAAAAACTAAACGAGCAGCGATAGAAATACACCGTTTGTTGCAATATGCTTGGGACAACAGTACATTTTCAGGCAGACAAACTTTCGAAATTACAGTAGTTACAATTTTCAACAACAGATGGCGCTGCGGTCTGGGAAACTCTATAGTACGATATTTTCCACATATCCACCATGCGTAGCAATAATATGGCGTAGTCTCTGAATGAAATTACCCGAAACCTTTGACAACGTGTCTGGCGGAATGGCTTCACATGCAGATGAGATGTACTGCTTCAGCTGTTCAATTGTTTCTGGATTCTGGCGGTACACCTGGTCTTTCAAGTGTCCCCACAGAAAGAAGTCACAGGGGTTCATGTCTGGCGAATAGGGAGGCCAATCCACGCCGCCTCCTATATGTTTCGGATAGCCCAAAGCAATCACACGATCATCGAAATATTCATTCAGGAAATTAAAGACGTCGGCCGTGCGATGTGGCCGGGCACCATCTTGCATAAACCACGAGGTGTTCGCAGTGTCGTCTAAGGCAGTTTGTACTGCCACAAATTCACGAAGAATGTCCACATAGCGTGATGCAGTAATCGTTTCGGATCTGAAAAATGGGCCAATGATTCCTTTGGAAGAAATGGCGGCCCAGACCAGTACTTTTTGAGGATGCAGGGACGATGGGACTGCAACATGGGGCTTTTCGGTTCCCCATATGCGCCAGTTCTGTTTATTGACGAAGCCGTCCAGGTAAAAATAAGCTTCGTCAGTAAACCAAATGCTGCCCACATGCATATCGCCGTCATCAATCCTGTGCACTATATCGTTAGCGAATGTCTCTCGTGCAGCAATGGTAGCGGCGCTGAGGGGTTGCCGCGTTTGAATTTTGTATGGATAGAGGTGTAAACTCTGGCGCATGAGACGATACGTGGACGTTGGCGTCATTTGGACCGCAGCTGCAACACGGCGAACGGAAACCCGAGGCCGCTGTTGGATCACCTGCTGCACTAGCTGCGCGTTGCCCTCTGTGGTTGCCGTACGCGGTCGCCCTACCTTTCCAGCACGTTCATCCGTCACGTTCCCAGTCCGTTGAAATTTTTCAAACAGATCCTTTATTGTATCGCTTTTCGGTCCTTTGGTTACATTAAACCTCCGTTGAAAACTTCGTCTTGTTGCAACAACACTGTGTTCTATGCGGTGGAATTCCAACACCAGAAAAATCCTCTGTTCTAAGGAATAAACCATGTTGTCTACAGCACACTTGCACGTTGTGAACAGCACACGCTTACAGCAGAAAGACGACGTACAGAATGGCGCACCCACAGACTGCGTTGTCTTCTATATCTTTCACATCACTTGCAGCGCCATCTGTTGTTGAAAATTGTAACTACTGTAATTTCGAAAGTTTGTCCGCCTGATAATGTACTGTTGTCCCAAGCATATTGCAACAAACGGTGTAATTCTATCGCTGCTCGTTTAGTTTTTATTGCCGTTTCAAATATACCGGTCATTTTTGAAACACCCTGTAGATAGACACTGCTACTAATCGTTGAAGGACTTTCGAAAGTTCTTACAGGTGGCTCTCTGATAATGTAGTACTTTGCAGCTATGCTTTCGACAAACCGACAGACCCAATTTTCAGAAAGTCTATAAAGACTATTAAACTGTGTCAGTATTCATACCTTTTCTCGATCATTCATTAAATGAAATGTTATTAAGACACCTTACACCTCAGCCACAAATAATCGAACATATGTAAACTTTAGTGATAACGATACAGAGGATGTTTTGTTAAGTGCTGATCTATACAAAGACATTTCCCTTGTTTTTTAGCTCTCCTTTCAAAGCTACAAAACAAGGGAAATGTCTTTGTAAGTTGCGAAATTTTAAAACGTACACAAATACTATTTTCAACACATACGTACGTATTTTTAAATGAACTCCCCTATTATTTCGTATGCAATCAGTAGCTTGAAAAATCACAAAAATAATGGGTTTGATTGCACCGCAATACGTCAATTACATTCCAAGAAATTGCGAAGCACACAGCTAGAGCACGTCCTGAGACTCAAGCGTGCACCTCACGCTGCCGGTAATCGTGGTGTGATTGACGTACTGCGTCAGTGGAGTATTAATGTATGGGGTGGTATTGTATGACGACACATCATTGGCCCGTATTTCATTGGCGGCACTCCTAAAAGGGGGTAGTTTAGCCCCTTCTTGAGCTGCACCTTACTTGAGCCGGTATAGTGTGCCAAATAATGCGATATCAGAATGATGGGTGCCCTGCGCATAACTTTTATTGTTGCGGAATGACAACAAGAGTTACAATTAGTGGTAATTCACTTGGTTTCACGTTTCTAAACGTCATAAGTTCTGAAATATGTGGCTTGTAAAGGATAGCAACGGCGTCTCAGTTTCTGACGTAATGCATCGCATGTAGTACGCGCTCAGAGCAGGGGTTGCCTGCACTGGCGCCTCTATCCAGCAGTGAACATACAAATATCACCACGGCAGGCTGTACCTTCTGTGTACAAGTGTCTCCTAATCCGGTCTACTGAACTGCTCTCGTACTGTAACGTAATTCACATACGTTGCCACATTAAAAGCTGTTTTCTTGTGGCTTTTTACATTTGCCGTCATCTAGTCGATTTGCCGGTCTTCGGTAATGAAGAAAAACTAGATATTATTTTAATTTATGGCGAATGTCACAGAAATGGAACCGCAGCTGTGACACTGTATGCTGAACGCGACCCAGATCGGCGATGTCCGTCACGTCGAATCATTGGCAACATCTGCAAGACACTCACGGAAACAGGAAGCTGGGCTCCCGCAAAACGTCGACGTACAACGCCAGCGACTGGCAATGCAAACGAGATTGCTGTTCTGGCTGCTGTGGCGCACAATCCTCAGGTGGGTGTACGAGAAATTGCACGAGGTGTAGGAATAAGCCACAGTAGTGTGTGCATCGCCACCGGTTTCATCCGATCCATATCTCACTGCACCAAGAACTGAACGGGAATGACTTTGAATCCCGCATTGCATTCTGTCGTTATGCACTTCAGCAGTTGCAAAGTAATCCAGTATTCCTAAGCAATACGTTATTTAGGGACGAGGCTTCATTTACAAATGGTGGTAATATGAATCTGCGGAACATGCACTACTGGTCCGTGCAAAATCCCCACTGGATTCGCCAAGTTGCTCGTCAACGACAGTGGAGTGTCAATGTTTGGTGCGGTATCATTGATAATTGTATTGTAGGTCCATATTTTTACCGTGGAGAATTCAATGGACAGCGATATGCATCATTTCTTCAACACACACTAGCCTCATGGAGGATCTAGGATTGGAAAGTTGTCTATAGATGTGGTTCCAACTTGATGGATGTCCCGCACACAATGCAAAAGTTGACAGAGACTTTTTAGGTAAGACGTTTTCAAATAGGTGGATGGGGCGGGGAGGTACTTGACGCCATTAGACTTCTTTCTCTGGGGCACAGTGAGACACAGAGTGTATCAAGAACCCCCAATATCAAATGGCTCTGAGCACTATGGGACTTAACATCTGAGGTCATCAGTCCTCTAGAACTTAGAACTACTTAAACCTAACTAACCTAAGGACATCACACACATCCATGCCCGAGGCAGGATTCGAACCTGCGACCGAAGCGGTCGCGCGGTTCCAGACTGAAGCGCGTAGAACCGCTAAGACACACCGCCCGGCGAACCCCCAATATCAAAAATGGCTCTGAGTACTATGGGACTTAACATCTGAGGTCATCAGTTCCCTAGAACTTAGAACTACTTAAACCTAACTAACCCAAGGACATCACACACATCCATGCCCAAGGCAGGATTTGAACCTGCGACCGAAGCGGTCGCGCGGTTCCTTACTGAAGCGCCTAGAACCGCTCGGACACACCGGCCGGCGAACCCCCAATATCAAGAACCCCCAACGACAGTAGAGGATTTGCAACATGGTATTACTGTGGCGTGTGCGGCAGTATCTGTAGAAACCCTAAAATCTGTTAAATACTCTCGTTACCCGTCTGCAAATGTGTATTGATGCAAACGGAGGGCACTTCGATCATATGTTGACTTGACACATTTTCATTGGTCAAGATGTGGGTGTATTTTCTATGCTGGATGTAATGCATAACAACACAGTATCTGTGGGCGACAGAGCGGTGCTTAGCAAAGAGAATTCAAGTGTGTTATCTTTAATTGTAGCTCTAGTTGTCATTTCGCTGGAATAAACATACATTTACAATTAGAAAAACCTAACTTTGCGTTGGACGTGTTACTTGTTTATTTTTGTGGATTGTGCATACCTTTTCATTGTGTGACCCACTGACACAGGCAGAGTGAGGTGCACGATTGAGTCTCAGGACGTGCGCTAGCTGTGCGCTTCATTTATTTCCAGCGTCAACTTCGCATCGCAACCTCCTCTAGATGTAATTGACGTATTGCGGTGCCACCAACGCCATTATTTTTGTGATTTTGCATACTATTGATTATAGGGGGTGTAAATTTAAAAATACACAAGTTTGTGTTGAAAATAGTGTTTGTTTACGTTTTAAAATTTCGCATAGTATTTGGTTTCCTAAGTTCTTGCAGTACGTTCATACTGGTGAAAACAGTAGGTGAGATAACCTGTATGAGTAGGTGTGTGTGTATCCATTTTAAATTAGACTCACAACACCTACAAGGACATGTTCACAATTCTAATCCTTGTGCTCCAAACAGAAAAACAGTTCTGTATGCGTCCCTGGCGGTGCTAAATTCTGCCCCTGACGTCAACTTCTGAAATAATTCTTTCCTTTTCGTTTGGTCATCAGTGTAGCTGCGCGGGAGTAGCCGAGCGGTCTACGGGCGCTGCAGTCATGGCCTGTGCGGCTGGTCCCGGCGGAGGTTCGAGTCCTCCCTCGGGCATGAGTGTGTGTGTTTGTCCTTAAGATAATTTAGGTTAATTAGTGTGTAAGCTTAGGGACTGATGACCGTAGCAGTTAAGTCCCATAAGATTTCGCACACATTTGAACGTTTCGTCAGTCTTCTGACTGGTTTGATGCGGCAGGTCACGAATTCCTCTGTTTTGCTAACCTCTTCACCTCAGAGTAGCACTTCCAACCTACGTCCTCAATTATTTTCTGGATGTATTCCAGTCTCTCTCTTCCTCTACAGTTTTTGCCCTCTACAGCTCCCTCTAGTACCATGGAAGTCATTCCCTCCTGTCTTAACAGATGTCCCATCATCCTGTCCCTTCTCCTTATCAGTGTTTCCTACATAATCCTTGCCTCTCTTATTCTTCCTCTAAATTTGCGAGTGTGCTGCATCCTGGTATTCTCCCATCTGGTACTCCTCCAGACTCGAACAGCATTTGGACGGCTCTCCAGCTGTATTGGGATGGTACCACAGCATCTAACAAAATTGAGGATACTGCCTGAAATCCAGGATAGGTGCTTTAATGAAATGAAACTATTATGGTTCTCGAGGCCTTTCCACGTCTCAAACTTCAATGGTGCATATATGCACACTGAAGCGCTGAGTGAAAATTTGTTCCAAGGGTAGGAATCAAACTTGGGTCACCCTTTCTCTAGACAGATGCACTAACCTCTACGTCATCCTGGCACATTGCACAATGGCATGGACCACCCCAGCAAACCTCTCTGCTCTATACAAATTCCCATACACACCTCATCCCTCTTGGTATTCCCATATATCTGGAGAGCTTCGGCAATGCTATTCGAGTTTGGGGGAAATATCAAAGTGGGCTGAGGCATTAATGGGAATTTGTATGTAGGAATGAGGCATGCTAGGGTAGTCTATGGAGGTGTGCACAGTCACTGTGGTGTAGTGGTTAACTTATCAGCATAGTGAGCCAGAGACCCAGATACGGATCCTACCCTAGGTACAAATTTTCATTCGTCGCTTCAGCCTACAAAAACACTATTAAAAAATAGGTTTTTTTCCAATAGCTCCGCTCACCAAGATTGCAGGAATTGGAGGCATATGGGCTGAAAAATCGCTCCTTCTGTTGACCTTTCACTGGGCGTCTAAGGAGACTGACGTCGAGATGACAGCGAAAAAACAGAAGCGACGCTCACGGTTGGAAAGCACACTAATCGTCCCAGATGACTCTGGCTCTACCGCATGATCTGCGCAGTGGGTCCAGCGGTAAACGGCACAGACTCCAATGATTTGTTCCAGTGGATCGCAAGATTGGCAGTTGGAGGTCCGTATTGACTGAAGAAGCGTGAGCCCTCTGTGTTAGTCGAACATTGCTGAAATGTGGACCTGTCACCCATGAACAGTTACCAGTGCCATCACACCAGATAGGGTCTTGACTGTCATCTTCGCGACCACTGAGGCAAGGGGTCTGCATGTGGAACTGTTGACCGCCTATATTGTCGACCACAGTGAGGTCCACTGGGAACATTACTTAATTTTGCGCCTTCTGTTTCCTCTGGCGCGTTCTTGGTCTGGTCTTCTAGAGCAATGTCACTCGTTTGTATTTGATGAGTTGCACGTCTTCGTGGCTTGTGGCGAACGCATATTAAATTTGTAAAATTTTTATTAATGGGTACTGTGGCGTTCTCTGTGTTATTCGGTGGTTTGGTATTTTATTAATTTGTAAATGAAAATGAAAATCTTATTTTATTACAGTTACTAAATATTTTTTTCTCGGCTAAAGATTTGGTCAAGTTGCTAAAGAACTCCAAGTTAACGTCGTGTTAAAATGTTGTGTCTAAGTTGTGTAAGTGTCACTAAATCACAGTTCATACAACAGATTCTATACAACTACTGATTATGATGGAAACAGTTATCTTCAACAAAATGATCATTAAAACCACCGAATATCAGCCGCGCGTAACACTGACGTATGTTATCTGAAACAATATTCTTCGCAACTCGTGCTTAATTAATTTCGGCTCCATACATCAGCTAGAAAAGTTTGTTATAACGATCGTGCTATGAGCACTGTTTTTAAAGAACCAATCTGATTCGAATTATTTTAATTAAAATGAGTTCGGGACCACCGACGCACATTTATTTTTACACATTTGTATTACGTTTGGCATTTATGTCTGCAGAGTTGCGTAATTTGAATTTGCCGCTGAGATAATTGTTAAGATGGCGGCAGACAATTGATAGAGACTTTCTATTGTTGGAGCAAATAAGATAAGTATTTGAAATGCTTATTAAACTTTACTTTCGTATTGTGCACTATTTAGACTTCATCAAGCAAACATTTGATTTTTTTTCTAAGGAAAACAGACAAAAACGCGTTACAAATCACTATCATCAATGGCTGCGTTCCATGCAGCGGAAAGAAATAATTAATACACATAATGCTTACTGAGAGAGGAATTAAAGTTACAAATAATTATTCACTCATATTTATAATAATAATGAACTCTATTCTCAAGTAATAATTAACAAATAATTACAATTTCTTAACAGACCTCAGTTTGATATGTGTCCACAACCTACAAAAGCCAACCAACAAAAGGTAAAAACAAAGGAAGACGAACACAGATCATAAAACGAATTTACAATTGTCATTGTATTTGTATGATACATATAGATATATCCAATTACATCATAAAATATTATATAAATAATTAATATTTGTCATCGTTTTCACCGTTTTTTCATATGTCGGATAGATAACGTTTATAACTGTTAGAGGTATCATTTCCTCTCGTCGTACTGTAGCTAAAATTTATCTCGTCGATGTAACAGTACCAACACTGGAACTCGAAACAAAGTCTCGTGCTTGCTAGGCAGATGCACTGGATGCTATACCACACTGGCACTGGTACTATTCTTAACACAGCTACACGAATTGCAGTACTAAATCAACCACCTCAGTACACATTCTAACTCCCGCGATCCAGGCGCTGGTACACTTTTTAATTCATTCTTAGGCCTACATAATTATGTAGATAAATGTGAGACTCAGTATGTCTCAGAGACATCTACCGTATATGTTTTTTATTCTCCACGTTGCTGGGCAGCTCGATGTCCTCCGATGTCCGTAAGAGGCGCTTTCTGTTTACATCCTTTTACAGTTTTCCTGTTTTATTCTTTTCTCTCACGTTTTGCAATCTTTTAAGGTTTTTGATAGTGTTAAAAGTAGTATTCTAAGCAGCTAATGTTAAGGTTAACTAAAATCCGTCTGCCTCATATTCTATCCAGTGTCCTGCGTTTTATGAAAACAGTTTTCATTCAGTTGGTTTTGCTGGTGCTTTCGGCTTTCGGCTTTAAATTTAATATTGTTTAATCTCATAGGTTCTGCATACTTTAAGATACAATTGAAGAAAATAATTTATTTCGCAGAGTGCCTTTATAGATCGTCAAAGCAATCTCCGTCCACAGCTCGTGGTCGTGTGGTAGTGTTCTCGCTTCCCGCGCCCGGGTCCCCGGGTTCGATTCCCGGCGGGGTCAGGGATTTTCTCTGCCTCGTGATGACTGGGTGTTGTGTGATGTCCTTAGGTTAGTTAGGTTTAAGTGGTTCTAAGTTCTAGGGGACTGATGACCATAGATGATAAGTCCCATAGTGCTCAGAGCCATTTGAGCCAAAGCAATCTCCGTTCTTGCTTATGACAGCTTCCCATCGCTCTGGCAATTTCTGTATTCCGGATTGGACACATTCATTGTTGAGCTGTCTGTTACTCGGGTCACGCCACTGGGAAGCTTCGTCAGTTGTATTGAAAGTTTTCCGCGGAGTACTTCGTTCAGTTTGGGAAACAAAATATAGCCTGGTGGGCTTAAGGAGGGCTGTGTGGGTGGTTCGATCACTTGTCTGACTGGTAGGGCATTATGTGGCCTTGCATTATCGTGCAAAATAAGGACACCATCTGCTAGTCCTGTTTGATGAATTTTCGTGCTCAATGTGTTTCGCAGAGACAGCTTGTACTACACACATGTTACAGACGTTCCCTGGGGTATTCTATGTGTAGCTGTGACTCCATTCATGTCACACGTAGTATCATCATCAGTTTCGCCTTAATTGTTGGCGGTGGTGGAATTTTTAAGGTTATGAAGGGTCGGAGCTTTTCCACTGTGACGACTGAGACCTCAGATCCGGTTCAAAGTCTCGTATCCGCGTATCGTCGAGTGCAACAATCCTTTTCAGAAACTGATCCCCTCCTGTTCGACCAGAATGAAACAAATCTTCCTCGATTCTTTTGCGACATGCTCTCTGCTCTTCACTCAAATCATGCAGAACCCATCTGGCAGCAGCTTCTCTCGCCTTTAATTGTTTCGTTACGTTCTGTAAACTGAAGTGACAGACATTCTGGTCTCATATGCAGTTTCCTAACATCTATTTCGCCGATCCTCTTTCCAAACGTAGAGTGTAGTCTGTTGGAGTTGATCGCCTTCCAGTTCTTGAGTTGTCCTTAGTGCTTACCCGACCTTCACGGGACGCTTAGTACGACGACCTAACGCGCTACCGACTTCCCCAACGAGAGCTCCACACGATAGACGCTCGTAACAATGCTTTTCTTGTGCTCCGATAGGTGATGCGCCACGTATTACGAGGGCTATTCGGAAAGTAAGGAACGATAGGTTGCGAAATGGAAACCACAGTAAAAATGAAAACTGTTTTATTTGCAACAGTTAAAAAATGGTTCAAATGGCTCTGAGCACTATGAAACTTAACATCTGACGTCATCAGTCCCCTAGAACTTAGAACTACTTAAACCTAACTAACCCAAGGACATCACACACATCCATGCCCGAGTCAGGATTCGAACCTGCGACCGTAGCGGTCGCGCGGTTCCAGACTGAAGTGCCTAGAATAGCCCCGTCACAACGGCTGGCTTGCAACAGTTAGCTACAATTTCCATCTACTTATCTCCATAGTCGCCGATCCGACTTAGGCGTTTGTCGTAGAGTTATTATAGAAGGTAGCCGCCAGTGCTTTTCGCCAATTCTCTATGTTGACCTACAGCTCGTCGTCTGTATCAAGATGTCATCATAGCCAGCGTTTCATGTGAGCAGAGATGAAACTCAGAGGGAGACAATGACTGGCTGCATTTTGGGTAATCAAACATTTCCAATTGAAAACGATGCAGGAGCATCTTCATTGCCCCTCCAGAGTGTGGCTGAGAGTTGTGTTGAAGAAGAAAGTGCACAACAGTTATCTAATGTGGGCTGCATAGCTTCAGGCGAAGTTTCTCACCAGGCCCTCATATTTTCTCTGTGGTTTCCATTTCACGACCGATCGTTCCTTACTTTCAGAATAACTCTCGTACTTACCGTTGACGCACGTTCTCCTCGATGACAGCAAGTAAGACAAGCTGTATCAGAGTTTTGGTTTACGCTCTGTCGATGTACAACGTTTGGTAGTGATCTGGCTGTCTGACTTCTGGAGGTTTGGGTGTTAGCACAGTGGCTTCCTGAGTCTACTTCTCGTCACTCGTTCTGGAGTCTTTTCATTCCAGCCAGTTACCTGTGTGATCTCATCTCTCGCTATGTTGCTCCCATGTGTCTCATTCGATTAATGAGACGTTTTTCATTGTCCGAAAGATGGCAACACATCCCATGCACGTCGCCTGTCCGTGCTGATAAAAATTTCCGATGACGTTGGACTCACTCATCAGCCGTCATGCGCTCACTGCAATTTTACTCTCGAACGGAACAGGTCACCATGTCATCTTTATTTCAACCTTTAAATTTGTTTTATGGTACATTCTCCATGGGCGATCAAATACATAATTTGCGCTGAAGTCATATGTTTACAATTTCTGAGGCCTGAGAAATTCTTTATTTACACTTGTTATTGTTTAGCTTACGATTATTTAGACATAGGTAATTCATGTAGGAAACAAGATATCCAAAATAAGTTTTCAGTTTCAGTACTTTAATAAAAATTGTTTTGTACATAATGCTATAACATTTCACATCAATTTAAAACATTTATAAAATTTATCAGGGATTGAAACGGCACTGTAGTAGTAATTCTTACAGTTTCCATTTGCATTTTTCGATATCTAGTATTTAAAAATTAGGGTTATGTGAAAATTAGTTAACCATTGCCATTTTACCATAATTTTTCAAATCTTATAGTCTGGCCAATTCAGGTGATATGTTTTCTGAGACATGTAAAGACTAATTATAGCCAGTGAAACAGAATAATTAAAATGTTGTTAATTTCATTATTTTTACCATCGCATCTGTCTGACTATTCTGAAAATTATTTGTTGTTTTCTTATAGTGGTGTAAGGTTTGAGTAAAATTGAAGCTAAAGCCTCTTGTTCATCCCCAGTGTTTGCCCTATTAATATATGCCTATTTGTTTATTGTTACTACATGGCTTGCAGAGGTAATATTCACTGGATTATTAGAACTTTTTTGAGTAGTTCCCATGTTGAGATACTACGTTCATATCTCTGTAGAGTGCGTGATGTTCGAAGCTCGGAACTAAATCGCGTTTCCATTAATCGATCTAAATATTAGGGTACTTAAACTCGTTACACTCCTATTACATGAGCTTTTCTCAAAATTTAGTGGAATCGATAGATTTTCTTTTCTCTCAACATCTCACTTCTTGTGGTCTTCTGTACCACGTGCTATATGCAGATATGCTGTGAGTGCTGTTATGGTTCAATTATATTTTGTAAGCAATTATAAGTTTATTCTCTTTAAACTTTCTAAAATTATCCCAGATTCCATACCAATATTTTCAGATTCTCATGTCTTTACAATCGAGAACCACTATGTCATTGGTATCAATCAGTTCTGCACAACATACATTTTGTCTTCAGCACTGAAGTTTCGCTGCTATCAGTATTATGCATTTCAGTAATAATGGTGAGCAACAAGTTTCATTTATTCCTTTACATAATTTTACAGAGCTGAAGGTACGTCAGTTGCTGAAGGGAAATTGGAAATTTGTGGTAAGGTCTTATGGGACCAACCTGCTGAGGTCTTCGGTCTCTAAGCTTGCACACTGCCTAGTCTAACTCAAACTAGCTTACGCTAAGGATAACACACATACCCGTGCCCAAGGGGAGACTCAAACCTCAGACGGGGGGAGCCGCGTGGACCGTGACAAGGCGGCTAAGACCGCACAGTTCCTACGCGATGCTCTGCTAAAGGAGCTGGCAGTCCATCACTTATATAAAGTGTGAATGTTTTACATCCTGCTTTTGTAGATTCGCTAACATAAGTACAAGCTATGAAACTTTAATATGTTTTCCAGTTCTATAAAATGCATTAATTGGAAAAGACTTCTGATATAACAGAAAACTACACTTGAAGAAACTGCCTGTTAAGTACAATGATTGTAAATTTTGATTTAAGTTGGCGGCAAAGTATTCTTGACAAGATATTTCACTGGCTGCTCAGCATCAAAAGTGTCTTTATCTCTTATATAGAACTAAATGTTAGTTGTAAGGTTCTAGGGAAGTTCCCCAGCAGCCATCACCTGTGGTGTTTTTCGGGAGTGGAACAGTACACAAACAATCTTTCCCACACATAACCGGTGTAATAATACTACACTGTGAATGAAATGTTGTTAAGTATTTAATTTATTATTCTTACCATAATTTCCATCCTATTCTATTATTTCGTATAAATGATACTTAAATCCTTTAAAGCAAGTGAAGCGTTATACTTCATTGCTATGTGACTTGGTAAAAGTATTAGCGCCATTCTGCTGTACAAGGATTGCCCAACAACGACAACGTAAAACTACAGTGGCAGACCAGGTGGCGGCAGGTCTTGCACACTGCACACACACGCCTACCTTAAGCCCCAACACACGGCAGCAAGGGCGTTATTGTCTCAGCAATACTGTTGCAAGCCTCATGCCCTGTGTTTGTTACTCGTTTCTGTCGACATTGTAATTAAAATACCACTGATGGGTTTTCACATTTCCTGTACTAACGCAATGTTTCAAACCAATACAAATTGCGAATAAAACTTACTCCTTCCTTTAAAATAAGGTTTAATTCAAAACGAAAATATTTAGCACTGTTGCGATGGCTAATCGATATTTCGAATTTTTTCTCGAGTATTACTAAAACATAAAAACACCTACTACAATCGAGACCAAAAAAATAGCGAAAAATACCAGTTATTCAGAACTGCACGGAACAACCGAACATCACCCATTGCAATATTCTGTGATCTCTCAAAGGCTTTTGATTGTGTGGATCACGAAATTCTTCTAGATAAGCTTAAGTATTGTGGTATGAGTGGGACAGTTCACAAATGGTTTAATTTATACTTAACTGGAAGAATGGAGAAGATTGAAATTAACAGTAATGATAGTCTGCAAAAACCAACACAGTGCTCTAACTAGGGAGGTATCGAGAATGGTGTCCCACAGGGTTCAATCTTGGGTCCCTTATTGTTCTTAATATCTATTAACGACTTGCCACTCTATATTCATGTGATCCAAAGCTAGTTCTTTTTGCTGATGGTACAAGTATAGCAATCACACCCAACAAGCAAGAATCAGCTGAGGAAATTGCAAATAACGTATTTCAGAAAATTATTAAGTGGTTCTGTGCAAATGGACTCTCACTAAATTTTGAGGAAACACAATTTATACAATTCTGTACGATAAATGGCACAACATCATTGATAAATATAGACTATAAACAGAAGTCTGTTGCTAAGGCAGAACACTCAAAATTTCTGAGTGTGTGCATTGATGAGAAATTGAACTGGAAGATTCACATTGTTGATCGGCTGAAAGTTAGGTTCAACTACTTATGCTATTAGGGTTATTGCAAATTTTTCTGATAAACATGTCAGTAACTTAGACTTCTATGCCTATTTTCATTCACTGCTTTCATATGGCATCGAATTTTGGGGCAATTCATCATTAAGAGAGAATGTATTCATTAGCACAAAAGCATGTAATCAGAGTAATAGCTGGAGTTCACCCAAGATCAACTTGCAGACATTTATTTAAGGGACTCGGGACATTCACAGTGCATTCGCAATACATACAGTAGATTCCCTTATGAAATTGGTCATTAATAATCCATCCCAGTTCAAAAATAACATCGAAGTGCATGGCTACAACACTAGAAGAAAGGATGATCTTCACTATTCTGGATTAAATCTCACTTTGGCACAAAAAGGGGTGACTTCTGCTGCGACAAACATCTTTGCTCATTTACCAAATAGTATTAAAAGTCTGACAGATAGCCAACCAACATTTAAAAGCAAATTAAAAGAATTTCTGAATGACAACTCCTTCTACTCAATAGATGAATTCTTAGATAGGAAGTAGTAACTGTATATAAATAAATATACATATTAATTATTACTTTCTGTAATGAAAACACATGTTAAAGTGACATGTTCTATATCATTACGAAATAAATTTTTAGACAACATAGTTTTGTGGATATAACAGCGATTAGTTTACTTATAATCAATTATTCAAAATGACAGTAACAATCGCATTATTTATTTTGCCGCCAACCGGTTTCAACCCGCGATGGGGTCATCTTCAGGGCAATTTACTCCATTTGGTCGCTCGCTGGAGTCGTCACCCTGCCTGTACATAGTTGGCATAGTTACCAACGGTGCACAGGCAGGGTGAAGACTCCAGCGAACGACCAAATGGTGTAAATTGCCCTGAAGATGACCCCATCGCGGGTTGAAACCGGTTGGCGGCAAAATAAATAATACGATTGTGACTGTCATTTTGAATAATTCATTACAAAATGTCGTATTCATGATCTATGGAACAAGGATTAATATATGTATGTATGTATGTACTAAAATACCGGTAATGATTTTAACTGGGCGGTTTTTCCCATCCCTATCAACATTGCACTGTTCTAGATAACCATATTTACATAGAGCTGACTTGATCCTCTGGTGAAAATGAACCGATTACTGACTGGAAATGTCTATGTTCGGCTACCTGGAGACCATTTGCAGCCAGTCATTGACTTCATGCTCCCAAACAACGATTTCATGCCATTGGGCCACAATTGTTCGCGACTGGTTTGAAGAACATTCTGGAAAATTCGAGCGAATGATTTGACCACCCAGATCGCCCGATATTAATCCCAACGAACATTTATTGGACATAATCGGGCACAACACCCTGCACCGGCAACATGTTCGCAATTATGGACGGCTATAAAGGCAATGTGACTCAATATTTCTACTCACAAGGACTTATTGAGTCCATGCCACGTCGAGTTGCTGCACTGGCAAAAGGAGGTCCAAGTCGATATTAGGAGGTACCCCATGTCTTTTGTTTCCTCAGTGCATATATATATATATATATATATATATATATATATATATATATATATATATCCGCAGCTCGTGGTCTCACAGTAGCGTTCTCGCTTCCCGAGCATGGGGTCCCGGGTTCGATTCCCGGCGGGGTCACGGATTTTCCCTACCTCGAGATGACTGGGTGTTGTTGTGTCGTCTTTATCATCATCATTCATCTCCATTACGGTCGGAGGTAACGGCAAACCACCTCCATTAGGACCTTGCCTAGTACAGCGGTGCTGGTCTCCCGCATCGTCCCCTACGCTCTGTCAAGCAGCAGGGGACCTCATCATCATCATATATCATCATACCATATATATATATATAAATAAATATATATATATATATATATATATATATATATATATATATATATATATCATATAAATATACAGGGTGTTACAAAAAGGTACGGCCAAACTTTCAGGAAACATTCATCACACACAAATAAAGAAAAGATGTTATGTGGACATGTGTCCGGAAACGCTTAATTTCCATGTTAGAGCTCATTTTAGTTTCGCCAGTATGTACTGTACTTCCTCGATTCACCGCCAGTTGGCCCAATTGAAGGAAGGTAATGTTGACTTTGGTGCCTGTTTTGTCATGCGACTTATTGCTCTACAGTACTAGCATCAAGTGTTCGTACGCTAGACGGTAGAGGCGGACCTATTCCATGGTCTCCACACTCTCCTGACCTCAACCCTCTTGACTTTCATTTATGGGGGTATTTGAAAGCTCTTGTCTACGCAACCCCGGTACCAAATGTAGAGACTCTTCGTGCACGTATTGTGGATGGCTGTAATACGAGGGCAGTTCAATAAGTAATGCAACACATTTTTTTTCTCGGCCAATTTTGGTTGAAAAACTGGAAATTTCTTGTGGAATATTTTCAAACATTCCCGCTTCGTCTCGTATAGTTTCATTGACTTCCGACAGGTGGCAGCGCTGTACGCAGCTATTAAAATGGCGTCTGTAACGGATGTGCGTTGCAAACAACGGGCAGTGATCGAGTTTCTTTTGGCGGAAAACCAGGGCATCTCAGATATTCATAGGCGCTTGCAAAATGTCTACGGTGATCTGGCAGTGGACAAAAGCACGGTGAGTCGTTGGGCAAAGTGTTTGTCATCATCGCCGCAAGGTCAAGCAAGACTGTCTGATCTCCCGCGTGCGGGCCGGCGGTGCACAGCTGTGACTCCTGCAATGGCGGAGCGTGCGAATACACTCGTTCGAGATGATCGACGGATCACCATCAAACAACTCAATGCTCAACTTGACATCTCTGTTGGTAGTGCTGTGGTAGTGCTGTCACAATTCTTCACCAGTTGGGATATTCAAAGGTTTGTTCCCGCTGGGTCCCTCGTTGTCTAACCGAACACCATAAAGAGCAAAGGAGAACCATCTGCGCTGAATTGCTTGCTCGTCATGTGGCTGAGGGTGACAATTTCTTGTCAAAGATTGCTACAGGCGATGACACATGGGTTCATCACTTCGAACCTGAAACAAAACGGCAATCAATGGAGTGGCGCCACACCCACTCCCCTACCAAGAAAAAGTTTAAAGCCATACCCTCAACCGGTAAAGTCATGGTTACAGTCTTCTGGGACGCTGAAGGGGTTATTCTGTTCGATGTCCTTCCCCATGGTCAAACTATCAACTCTGAAGTGTGTTGTGCTACTCTTCAGAAATTGAAGAAACGACTTCAGCGTGTTCGTAGGCACAAAAATCTGAACGAACTTCTCCTTCTTCATGACAATGCAAGACCTCACACAAGTCTTCGCACCCAAGAGGAGCTCACAAAACTTCAGTGGACTGTTCTTTCTCATGCTACCTACAGCCCCGATCTCGCACCGTCGGATTTCCATATGTTTGGCCCAATGAAGGACGCAATCCGTGGGAGGCACTACGCGGATGATGAAGAAGTTATTGATGCAGTACGACGTTGGCTCCGACATCGACCAGTGGAATGGTACCGTGCAGGCATACAGGCCCTCATTTCAAGGTGGCGTAAGGCCGTAGCATTGAATGGAGATTACGTTGAAAAATAGTGTTGTGTAGCTAAAAGATAGGGGAATAACATGGTGTATTTTAATGCTGAATA
Source organism: Schistocerca serialis cubense (assembly GCF_023864345.2). Lineage (NCBI taxonomy): Eukaryota > Metazoa > Arthropoda > Insecta > Orthoptera > Acrididae > Schistocerca > Schistocerca serialis. The sequence goes on along the minus strand of NC_064647.1, from coordinate 213,293,406 downwards.
AAACAACCCCTGTTTCAGAAAAAAAATGTGTTGCATTACTTATTGAACTGCCCTCGTACAATACGCCATTCTCCAGGGCTGCATCAGCACATCAGGGATTCCATGCGACGGAGAGTGGATGCATGTATCCTCGCTAACGGAGGACATTTTGAACATTTCCTGTAACAAAGTGTTTGAAGTCACGCTGGTACGTTCTGTTGCTGTGTGTTTCCATTCCATGATTAATGTGATTTGAAGAGAAGTAATAAAATGAGAAGAGTATATATACTCTTTCCTGGCCGGTGAGCTTACTGCAAAGATAGTTACACTCTTTGTTGTACCGGAGTGATGCTGAAGGAATGCAGCTCAAACTGTGCTTTCACCAACCTGCAATGCGACGTTATCGGGCAGCGACCTGCTGTAATTCCTTCCAATTCGTGTCTGCGGACTGCGCCTTAGTGCGAAAGGAGTTTTGCCCCGTGCGGCCTGTGGAGCCCCTCTTAGCGCTTTACGCCTGGTTACATAATCTCCAAGGGCGCCACGCGCCAGCAGCGGAACTGGGGAGGAGACAGGCGGAGAAGATTAAAATTTTAATTACTTCGCCAACGCGGAGTGTTTGCACTCACTTAGGCGGAAGGAAGGCGCGGCCACGAAGGGAAGCGAAGAACGCGGCCGAGGAAACGGCGGTCGCCCTTCTGGCAGCCCTTAAGGGTCTGTGGCTTGCGAGGGCAGGTAGACTCGAAGGCCGGACGGAGCTGATCTCGCAGTCTGGCCTGATATCCGCCTTATCTTGCGCGAGCTTGAAGATGCGTTGCATACGAAGTTCTACCGCTAACTGAACTGGTCTAACGCGGCTGCCGTGTGGTGGTAGAACAAGTGCATCTGAGGGAATTAGCAGAGACGCATAGTCTCGCGGAAATTACACTTCTAAACTGCCATGAATCCGTGCATAAGCAGTAGACAGAAGGGGATATTATTGCAGGAGAGTCGGCGAAGAAGGATCCTATATTATCCCTTCCTTTCTGTGGTTGTTGTTGTTGTTGTTGTTGTTGTGGTCTTCAGTCCTGAGACTGGTTTGATGCAGCTCTCCATGCTACTCTATCCTGTGCAAGCTTCTTCATCTCCCAGTACTTACTGCAACCTACATCCTTCTAAATCTGCTTAGTGTAATTATCTCTTGCTCTCCCTGTACGATATTTACCCTCCACGCTGCCCTCCAATGGTAAATTTGTGATCCCTTGATGCCTCAGTACATGTCCTACCAACCGATCCCTTCTTCTAGTCAAGTTGTGCCACAGACTCCTCTTCTCCCCAATTCTATTCAATACCTCCTCATTTGTTATGTGTTCTACCCATCTAATCTTCAACATTCTTCTGCAGCACCACATTTCGAGAGCTTCCATTCTCTTCTTGTCTAAACTATTTATCGTCCACGTTTCACTTCCATACATGGCTACACTCCGTACAAATACTTTCAGAAATGACTACCTGACATTTAAATCTATGTTAAATTTCGCTTCTTCAGAAACGCTTTCCTTGCCATTGCCAGTCTACATTTTATATCCCCTCTACTTCGACCATTATCTGTTATTTTGCTCCCCAAACAGCGAAACTCCTTTACTACTTTAAGTGTCTCATTCCTTAATCCAATTCCCTCAGTATCGCCCGAGTTAACTCGAGGCTCAATATACAGGTTGAATAGCATCGGGGAGAGGCTACAACCCTGTCTCACTCACTTCCCAACCACTGCTTCCCTTTCATACCCCTCGACTCTTATAACTGCCATCTGGTTTCTGTACAAATTGTAAATAGCCTTTCGCTCCCTGTATTTTACCCCTGCCACCTTCAGAATTTGAAAGAGAGTATTCCAGTCAACATTGTCAAAAGCTTTCTCTAAGTCTACAAATGCTAGAAACGTAGGTTTCCCTTTCCTTAATCTTTCTTCTAAAATAAGTCGTAGGGTCAGTATTGCCTCACGTGTTCCAACATTTCTGCGGAATCCAAACTGATCTTCCCCGAGGTCGGCTTCTACCAGTTTTTCCATTCGCCTGTAAAGAATTCGCGTTAGTATTTTGCAGCCGTGACTTATGAAACTGATTGTTCGGTATTTTTCAGATCTGTCAACACCTGCTTTCTTTGGGATTGTAATTATTATATTCTTCTTGAAGTCTGAGGGTATTTCGCCTGTCTCATACATTTTGTTCACCAGATGGTAGAGTTTTGTCAGGACTGGCTCTCCCAAGGCTGTCAGTAGTACTAATGGAATGTTGTCTACTCCCGGGGCCTTGTTTCGACTCAGGTCTTTCAGTGCTCTGTCAAACTCTTCACGCAGTATCATATCACCCATTTCATCTTCATCTACACCCTCTTCCGTTTCCATAATATTGCTGTCAAGTGCATTGTCCTTGTATAGACCCTCTATATACGCCTTCCACCCTTCTGCTTTCCCGGAATGCAAAGAATGCTTAAAACTGGATTTCCGTTTGAGCTCTTGATAATGAAAACAAGTGGTTCTCTTTTCTCCAAAGGTCTTTTTAATTTTCCTGTAGGCAGTATCTATCTTACCCCAAGTGAGATAAGCCTCTACATCCTTACATTTGTCCACTAGCCATGCCTGCTTAGCCATTTTGCACTTCCTGTCGATCTCATTTTTGAGACGTTTGTATTCCTTTCTGTGGTTATTAAGTGTAATTATTATTAAGTGACACAGGAAAGCGATAATATTATATATATATATATATATATATATATATATATATACTGATTTGTATGTGGCCAAAGATAAATATCAATTTATGTTTCAAATGAGCGCCAGGCTCACTACAAATTATTTCCAATACATTCGTCGAAATGTAATGCACGCTAAGCTCACTGACCTAGAATAAATCGTATCTTTGAAAGTATGCATTGTTTGACAAAATAAAATTAGTGAAGCTTTGCACTTTAGTTAATTGAATAACTAGAAATGATTCTTTCAGCTCCGGCTACGTTACACAGAAAAATAAATTTAAATACGTCGCGTAATGGCGGCCAATTCTTGCCAGTCAAAGACCATCACTGCTCGCTTCGCAGAGACTGAAAAAATGCTAAATAACTTCTTGCAATTATTAATTCAGAAAGAATTATTTGCGTGGGTTTGAAAAGGTTCTCTTATAAATATATTTCCACAAAGCCTAGAATACACACTTGAATTACTCGCTACGTACGAGAACAAAAAGAACAAAAGCTACCTAAAGCGCACTTTACATACAGCAGCAGAAATCATCTGACTCGAAGTGATTTTAAATATCTTTTTTCTCTTATGTATAATGACAAAGATAATAATGTTAGTTTCGAGAACATTATGCACTACGATCTCATCTAATACACTCCTGGAAATGGAAAAAAGAACACATTGACACCGGTGTGTCAGACCCACCATACTTGCTCCGGACACTGCGAGAGGGCTGTACAAGCAATGATCACACGCACGGCACAGCGGACACACCAGGAACCGCGGTGTTGGCCGTCGAATGGCGCTAGCTGCGCAGCATTTGTGCACCGCCGCCGTCAGTGTCAGCCAGTTTGCCGTGGCATACGGAGCTCCATCGCAGTCTTTAACACTGGGAGCATGCCGCGACAGCGTGGACGTGAACCGTATGTGCAGTTGACGGACTTTGAGCGAGGGCGTATAGTGGGCATGCGGGAGGCCGGGTGGACGTACCGCCGAATTGCTCAACACGTGGGGCGTGAGGTCTCCACAGTACATCGATGTTGTCGCCAGTGGTCGGCGGAAGGTGCACGTGCCCGTCGACCTGGGACCGGACCGCAGCGACGCACGGATGCACGCCAAGACCGTAGGATCCTACGCAGTGCCGTAGGGGACCGCACCGCCACTTCCCAGCAAATTAGGGACACTGTTGCTCCTGGGGTATCGGCGAGGACCATTCGCAACCGTCTCCATGAAGCTGGGCTACGGTCCCGCACACCGTTAGGCCGTCTTCCGCTCACGCCCCAACATCGTGCAGCCCGCCTCCAGTGGTGTCGCGACAGGCGTGAATGGAGGGACGAATGGAGACGTGTCGTCTTCAGCGATGAGAGTCGCTCCTGCCTTGGTGCCAATGATGGTCGTATGCGTGTTTGGCGCCGTGCAGGTGAGCGCCACAATCAGGACTGCATACGACCGAGGCACACAGGGCCAACACCCGGCATCATGGTGTGGGGAGCGATCTCCTACACTGGCCGTACACCACTGGTGATCGTCGAGGGGACACTGAATAGTGCACAGTAAATCCAAACCGTAATCGAACCCATCGTTCTACCATTCCTAGACCGGCAAAGGAACTTGCTGTTCCAACAGGACAATGCACGTCCGCATGTATCCCGTGCCACCCAACGTGCTCTAGAAGGTGTAAGTCAACTACCCTGGCCAGCAAGATCTCCGGATCTGTCCCCCATTGAGCATGTTTGGGACTGGATGAAGCGTCGTCTCACGCGGTCTGCACGTCCAGCACGAACGCTGGTCCAACTGAGGCGCCAGGTGGAAATGGCATGGCAAGCCGTTCCACAGGACTACATCCAGCATCTCTACGATCGTCTCCATGGGAGAATAGCTGCCTGCATTGCTGCGAAAGGTGGATATACACTGTACTAGTGCCGACATTGTGCATGCTCTGTTGCCTGTGTCTATCTGCCTGTGGTTCTGTCAGTGTGATCATGTGATGTATCTGACCCCAGGAATGTGTCAATAAAGTTTCCCCTTCCTGGGACAATGAATTCACGGTGTTCTTATTTCAATTTCCAGGAGTGTATAAATAATGTCTTTTTATAACACTGCAATCGATATAGTCTTCCTTTGAAGCTAATTTGATACATTTTCATAATTAATTTGTAGTTTATGTCCATGTAATATTATTCAGAGTCCTTTTAATTTTTACCTTAAATATATCGGCTTGAATATTTCAAAAGGGACAGTATAATCCCTGTCACTTGCAGTGGGCTTTGAGTTACGTATTAGGGTTTGTAAGCACCCTTTGTAAGATTCTCATATATTTTCTGCTATTGTAAATAATTCACCTTTAGTGTACTGGGACAAAGACGAATGAGCACACTGCATGAGTAGTGAATAAAATCCATGACTCTGTGTTTAATGCCGGCCGGGGTGGCCGAGCGGTTCTAGACGCTACAGTCTGGAACCGCGCGACCGCTACTGTCGCAGGTTCGAATCCTGCCTCGGACATGGATGTGCGTGATGTCCTTAGGTTAGTTAGGTTTACGTAGTTCTAAGTTCTAGGGGACTGATGAGCTCAGCAGTTAAGTCCCATAGGGCTTAGAGCCATTTGAACCTTTTTTTTCTTGTGTTTCATTATATCTGCGGTTGACTTGCTAGTCACTCTTTTGTGACCTCTGAGACAGCTGAGCCGTAGTAGCAAACAGTTCAGTTTTTCAGAGACTGAGGCCTTTTATTGTATATCTGGGAGAGGCTAAATGGAGTACTTTATTATGTAGATGGAAATTCATTTAATACTGTCTTGTTTTGAAGACCTTAGAAGGTATGTTTGTAATTTTTGTAATGAGAGAATTTTGTAATTGTTAGAGTCTCCTCGTGTTGTACTGTCTTTTTGTCAACAATCAGAGTTTGATTTCTCAAAAACGAGTGTTTAAAGTAAAACTAACCTCCTTGATTCACGGTAAAGTTTTGAATTATCGTGGTGTGTGCATCGCACCTAACGCCACACAAAGCAACAGATTGTGTCCGACAAAAAAATTAGAGTAGATTATTTATCTTTAATTGCTGCATCTGTTGATATGTATTTGCTTTCGAGAACGTCAGTACTCTAGACACAAAAACTGCATTTTGAGCAAGTGGTTGGTAACTCTTTCTTTGAGGGCAGTTCTCACCGTGCAGTCTTGTGTAAACAGTGTATAGACAGGATTGCCTAATGTACTAGCAAGTACATTAATTTTCGTGAAAGGTGTTGGTAACTTCAAACAGTTAGTTTCTTTCGAGCAGAGCAGTAATTTATTTTTGCGGTTCCTCTTAGTCTAACATTGCACCTCTTATCACGCATTGTTCATAAAGTGTGTCGGTACTGACTTCTAGTTGCACAGTTTTCAGTGAGCACATTTTGTTAGATTCATTTTCTTTACTTCAAATTTTCCGTTGTATGAAGTTTAAAGTTTTATTCCACGACATTGTTCAAATGCGCAACACGGGAACAAACAACAGCCAGTTTTGCTCAGCAATTGAATACGATACCTGAAGTATATGTTATATGAGGAGAAAGTTTTTGGAAGCAATATATTCAGTTTTCGCGCATATAGACAATTTTTTATGAAAAGCTTACACCGGTCTTGCTTGAAATTCGAATTACATGCTGATGTATATCCTAAATATGCACTGAATTGAAACTGCCTCATATGCCGGGTAATTATTTTTTGTTAATGGTCTGCAGAAATGCAGTATGAGCCGTAGCGGCCGTGTTGCAGTCAGAATATCCAGTTGTCTTAGCCATACTGTTTATTAATTAAAGCTGCCTTACTCATCTCGATTATACATCATTTTTCAAGGATAAATGGAAAACATATATAGTATAGCACTATGTATCATGGTGATATCATTTATAATGCATAAAAATAAAGTAAATTACCTTTCGAGATTAAATATAACACTAGCACATATTTTGTAATAAAGAAAATATATGAGAGTAAACGTATATGTTTGAACATATGTTATAATGTACATGTGTAGATTTAAATAAACGATGGTAAACGAATTAGTTTATCGTGAAGATAGGGAGGAGGAAGGGAAGGGGTGGGGGGTAGCGATACGGGAGAAAGGTGAAAGATATATTATTACAAATAAGAAAATATTGCAATGGAAAATCATTTGTGTTTACAGAGAGAGAGAGAGAGAGAGAGACTCAGCTCAATTGAGCTTTAATGCTAACGTTCTTTGTCATGAAATAATTTAATTTCAAGGAGCTTGCTTATTAGTTAACTTCATAATTACTTATTTCATAATTCTTTCAACTGTAGGAGTAGTAAAGCTCGTACAACAGTTAATTACGAGGGTTGGAACTTTAACAGTGGCAACTATTTATTTGCAGCTCGTACAAAATAGATGTGTTTCAAAGTTTTATTGATCGTCAAAGTAGTCACCAGCATTGTGTATAACCCGTTGTCAGCGATGTGGAAGTCGAAGGATACTCTTAGGAGTGCCAGTTGTGTTGACAGTTCGAGCGGCGCGGTCTATTGTCCGACGAATTTGAAGCAGTTCTGAAGCGAATGCCGTGAAGTGTTTCTTTCAGTTCACAAATCGAGTTGAACTCACGAGGGCTTAAGTCAGGGGAGTGCAGTATGTGGTGTAGCACTTAGTAGCCCCATCAGTCAAACAATTAATCAGTAACAGCTCACACTGTACGTCCTTGAGCATTGTCCTGCAAAATGATGGTCAGGTCCTGCAAAAAGTGTCATCATTTCTCTCTCTGTGCTGTTCAATTTTGGAACATCACCTACGACCAGCTTAGAGACAGAAGTGATGACACTTTCTGCAGGATCTGACCATCATTTTGCAGGACAATGCTCAAGGACGTACAGTGTAAGCTGTTACTGATTTGTTTGACTGATGGGGCTGCTAAGTGCTATACCACATACTGCACTCCCCTGACTTAAGCCCTTGTGAGTTCAACTCGATTTCTAAACTGAAGGAAACACTTCATGGTATTCGCTTCAGAACTACTACAAATTCATCAAGCAATAGACGGCGCCGCTCGAACTGTCAACACAACTGGCACTGCTAAGAGTATCCTACGACTTCCACATCACTGGCAACGGATTATACACAATGCTGGTGACTACGTCGAAGGTCAGTAAAACTTTGAAACACGGATCTATTTCGTACAAACTGTAAATGAATAGCTGACACTATTAAAGTTCCAACCCTCGTATTTATCTAATCCCGCACCCACATTTGAATTAAAATTAAAGGTAATATTATAAATGTAATATGAAAATAAGGCGTATCTTTCAAACACTGGTATTGCCATGGAGCATTTAAGTAAATACTGAATATGTATTTTTCATTTTCTGGGTCCGTTGGGTAGTTTTTCAGATATTTCGTGAACAAAGTGTAGGCCCATACACTCATACAGTAATCGATGTGACTGCACCATTAACTAAATATGACGTGGAACTCGATTAGCTTGCTTTGCATAACGTATTTATAATGGGCATAAGTAAATAGTTAATTGAATTTCTTGAACCTATTAGACTGTAAGAAACATCTAAAGTAACATGAATAACGAGTATATAACTGTGTTGTAACCGAGCAGTGTGCGCGGAGGATACTGAATCAGTTTTATAGCTTGAACTTATGACAGCGAAGTCTATAAATGAAAGATGTGAAATAGTCACGCTTTATATAAGTGATGAACTGCCCAAGTCCTTCAGCAGATGGACCAACTGACTTACTTTCAGCGCTGTAAAATTATGCAAAGGAATAGATTAAACTTATTGTTCACCATTATTACGGAAATACATAACACTGATGACAACAAAAATTCAGGGAAATTACTGTCTCTGCTGAAGACAAAATGTATGTTGCGCAGAACTGACTGATACCGATGACATATTGGCTCTCGATTGTAAAGTCATGAGAATTTGACAATATTGGTATGGAATCTCGGATAATTTTAGAAAGTTTAAGCAGACAAAACTTGTAATTGCTTTCAAAATATAATTAAACCATAACTGCACTCACAACATATCTGCGTATAGCACGTGGTACAGAAGACCACAAGAAGTGAGACGTTGAGAGAAAAGAAAATCTATCGATTCTACTAAATTTTGAGAGAAGTTCATGTAATAGGAATGTAACGAGTTTAAGTACCCTAATATTTAGATCGATTAATGGAAACGCGATTTAGTTCCGTGCTTCGAACATCACGCACTCTTCAAAGATATAAACGTAAAATCTCAACATGGGAACTACTCACAAAAGTTCCGATAATCCTCTTATAAGAATACAAAATAGCCATATATTAATAGGGAAAGCATCTGGTAATGAACAAGAGACTGTGGCTTCAATTTTACTCAAATTTTACACCACTATAAGCGAACAACAAATAATTCCGGAACTGAAAATTATGAAAGTGACAGTCTACTTTCAAGATTTAATTCTTTACTTCAGTTTCAAGAAGATTAAAGATGACTAACAGGTCCCCTGCTGCGCCCTCCAAAATTTCTGTTTTTAATTTGGAGTTGGACTGTACTGGAATAATAATTTTACATACCAGAACCACAATTATGATTCTTCACATTGCGCATTGTTCTGCTTGTGACTGTGCGAAGCTTGAATAAACGTATAAATGACATAAATAACCAAATATTTCCCTACTTATCTCAAATTAATTGAGAGTTATGGGAACAGCGTTGTGACCGTTTCCTATGGAAGACTATACATTCATATTCTTCAACAATATAGGTGAATAAGCTATTGACGTCCTTGCTGTTGATTCAGATTTGGCTTTTCTCATTCTTGATATTTGCTATGTCCATACTGACAAGTAATATGAATCGAAGGCGTAGATTTTTTTCCTATTGCGAGACTATGAACCTAGCACTTGTTTGAATTTGCACATGGTGCGAGCATGAAATATGGGGCTCCTTCAATGTTACCCGGTTTTGCTTTCATACCCAAACTTTTTACGATTTCAAGTGTCCTGCTGAAATTAGGTGTTCTTATTTAAGTAATTTTAACACACACGTAATTTACAGAAAGGTCTGATGATCTGACAATAGACAGATGCAAACGTGAAAATAATGAAATTAATAACTTTTTAATAAATTTGCTTTATGCATATAATTAGTCTTTATATGCCTCAGATTACATTTTATGTGTTTTACATTTTTGTATCACGATTCACATATTTCACAAATTATTCTCAGTTGTGAAGAAACACGTCTCACTTCAATGAAATATAAAGATCTGTAACTTCAGTTTCCACCCTTTAGCACTGACTATTTGTAATACCCAAACAGTCGTATGATCCCCGATTATGACATGACTTTTTTAACAGAATTTCTAAAAATTGGGATCAAAAGAATACTGGTGAATAAAAATACTGGTGATTTTTTTGTAGTATTGAATCGTTTTATCACTTTCCCAGAAAAGCAGCGATCGGTGGAGGGACTAAATTTTCTTTTATTGCATATAATATTTTTCAGTCTTTGTTCGATTTCTGTATTTGTTACAAGCAATAATACGAACAAAAATCGCAATCAGCTATTTCAGAAGTCGTTTATTTTGAAATATTTTAACAGCCAGGTTAAAATGTCGTGGAAAAAACTATATAACCGAAAACTGGTTGTTTCAACGATAACCGCCATCCCTAGAGAGCGGCCGAGTATTGCGTGCGTATCAGAAAACAGATTTCACATATACGTTCCTGAGAAGAGGGAATGCATGAAAGTTATGTTGGCTGCATAACATCAGGCGAAATCTCTCGCAATGTCCTCATACTTGGCAGGAGACACGATTTTCTTGGCGTCTTTACTTGTTCAGTGTGCGCTCAGAACTGAAAAGATCGACGTCTCGCGATTGATCGGAATATTAGAGGCACTCCTCAACACGTCTGTAAAAAATTTCATTCGATTTTCACTGTGGTTTCTAGTTCGCACCAAATTGTACCATATTTTTTTAATAGTTCTCGATTTCAACCATTCCCTTGACCAGCGTTTTGTTTTATTATTATGCTTTATACACAATGCTAAAGTCGTTACAAGAAGTACTTTGTCTGCATTGGTAGACTTTCCCACTACAGTTAAAATGCAGGGTGAGGCAAAAGTCTGGATACATCCCTACACAAGTTGAACGCTATGAGGAATCATAGTGGCATCTGATGTGGGGTCACTCTAGATGAGTGTACAACTTTTGGGAGCTATGGCGAAGTCGGTGGTCATCTCTTGAAATCCGCTATATTGGATGCGTTACACGTTTCAAATGGGAAGGGGGTGACGTGGCATATCATTTTGAACTGACTCGTTCTCAGGAACGCACACGTAAATCTGTCTTAAGATATCTTTATTTGTGTAGGAGCTATGACCTGTTGAAGTCTGAAAATGCAAGGAGGTGATCAATTCTGTTTGTTGTTGCAGGTGATCCACAATGGCACTCACACAGCACGAAAGCATTGGAATTCTGTTAATGGGTGGTGGAAGGAGTACCAGAGTGATTGCTGCTGACTTCAATTTACGGCATCCTTTTAGAGAAATGACATTTCGCATATGACAGTATTCAGATATTTGGACGAATTACGTGCAACAGGTTTTGTGGTGGACAAACCACGCAGTAGACGTCCAAGAACAGCCACCGACAAGGAGACTGCAACAGCAGTTGTGGCATCGTTTGTGAAAAGTCCACATCGCCGCAGACGGTGGTCATCAGCAGTATCCGGTGTCAGTCAATGTTCAATCCTGTGGGTGTTACATACACATACACACACATACACATACACACACACACACACACACACACACACACACACACCAATGGCACCAGTATAAGTTAAAGTCGCAACATCCCCTCTCGGAGGACGACACTGACAGGTGAGTGGAGTTTGTAGAATGGACTCTGGATCAGTGTAACAGGAATCCAAACTACATACGACAGATGTTGTTCAGTGACGAGGCTAACTTTTATCTGCAAGGAAAAGTAAATGAACAGAATCATCGTTACTGGCTAGATACAAAACCGTCGTGGGTGGATCCCCGTAAAGATGGTGGTGGTGAAAAAGTCCTGGTTTGGCGTGGAATTTCAACCCAAGAATCATGGGTCTGGTGTTAAATGATGGAACCTTGAATTGGTTCAAAAATGGTTCAAATGGCTCTGAGCACTATGCGACTTAACTTCTGAGGTCATCAGTCGCCTAGAACTTAGAACTACTTAAACCTAACTAACCTAAGGACATCATACACATCCATGCCCAAGGCAGGATTCGAACATGCGACCGTAGGGGTCGCTCGGCTCCAGACTGTACCGCCTAGAACCGCACGGCCACTCCGGCCGGCAAACCTTGAATGGGGAGAGGTATCAATGCTGTTGAATCCGCAGGGTGATTCCCCAACCTTCTTCCAACAACACGGTGAACCTCCCCACTATGCTACTGAAGTCAGTTTCTGCATGAACAGTCTGGAGGTAGCTGGATAGGTAGGTGTCCTGTCGAGTGCCACCACGGCCCCATGATCTTACACCTCTTGACTTTTATCTGTGGGGGCACTTGAAATCAGTTGTGTATGAGGTAAAAATCAACACTGTAACCAACCTTTGCCGGTGTACTAGCCGGCCGGGGTGCCGTTCTAGGCGCTACAGTCTGGAACCGTTCGACCGCTACGGTCGCAGGTTCGAATGCTGCCTCAGGCCTGGATGTGAGGATGTCCTTAGGTTAGTTAGGTTTACGTAGTTCTAAGTTCTAGGGGACTGATGACCTCAGAAGTTAAGTCCCATAGTGCTCAGAGCCATTTGAACCATTTGAACCGGCGTACTAAGCAGGCGGAAACCTCTTTTGACCCACAGATCTTGTTGCGACATGTGCAGCAGGACTGGTGAAAAAGCCACCGTTTGTATGTCCAGTGCAGTTGAGGTCGTATTTAGTACATGCTGTAATGCCGACTCCGACAAGTTTCCTTTTCATTAACAGGTCAAACCTCCTACAGAAATAAAGATATCTTAAAACGTATTTCACATGTGTATTACTGACAAACAGGCAGTTCAAAATAATGTGCCACATGACCCTTTTCCTATTTGAAACACGATCCCAAACCCAAGATGGCGAATTTCAGAATGGCAGTGTCTGTTGCCATAGTTGCGCACTCACCTACAGACATCACATTCCTGACGCCATTGTGATTCCTCAGACCGTTCGACTTATTTAGGGGTGTAGCCAGACTATTACCAACTGGCGACACTAACAGCGTCTGCTTCAAAAGTGAGGTTGAATAATCAAATTTCCCTGGCGCGTCTGACAACTTAATTCACAAACCAGTGGATAGAAAATAGCGAAATTGTCAAATAAGTTTGACCATGTACAGGAACCATAAAATATCACACTGCAGTCAGCGAGAGAAGATCCCCGTCAATTGCAGTGGTCTGATTTGCGTGTCTGCTGCAGCCTATCGCGTAACGAGATATTGCATACGTCTCTACGGCAAAGCCTCAGCGTTGCCACAGGCCTATAGACAGCCACTGTTATGTTCCGCGGCTGCATGCGCTTCGCAGCTGAAACCTGGGAACAGTGCTGACAAGCTGTCAGGGGTTTCCTTTCGCTAACTGTATTATAGGAGACTTCTTTCAGCCTGGGATGTCGTCGTTGCCTGGTCTGGTCTAATTTTTAACACCTTCTGTCATGCGTTATGTCCTCCTTCACGCGTTATTTTGCTTTCTTACGTAGCAGAAATCCTCCTACTCCATATTCACCACTTTTCATAGTTTGTCACTAACCTCATTCCGGCTACTCCTCATAGATTTCGTCCTCCCTACGTTTACGCTCAACCTATAGCGTCTACTGAGTAGAATGTTCATTTCATTCAGTAAGTTCTGTAATTTTCACCCGCTGTCAACGAAGATAGCTATGTCTCAGCGAATAGCATCACTGCTACTATATCACAATGAATTTCAAAGCATTCGTGAACCTCTCTTTTATTTTTGTTATTGTGAATTCGATACAAAGATTGAACAGTACACGAGAAAAAATGCATACTTGGCTCACACCCTCTCTAACCTGACAACTTACTTATTGATTTTCCACTCCTGATATCCTTTTCTCGCACTTATATGTATCGCATATTAACTTTCCCTATATGTTACACCTCAATCGGTAAAAACGGAACCTTGCAGAATCATTCTTTGATCCGTCTGTCTGACTGTTTAGACGATTTTTTTTCTCAGAAACGGGTATGGGTATCAACTGGACATTTATGTCACGCACTAAAGTCTTTGCTCCCTTGGTGTGGTAAAAAATTTAAGTTTCCAAGTCAATGCAATCACTATAATTAAATGTTTCCCCGAGATATTTAAGTCTCTTTATCATCTACGATAATGACCGAAGCTGAAGAAATTAATTAAAATTTCTGCTGTGGCGGGTACTCGAACCCGGATCTTCTTGCTTGCTACCGCAGGACAATGGTCAACATTGCTGTACGCACTACCTAAGTTGAGTGCGCTCCGCAACACCAACTTCAACTTATATCTCCTGCTTATTTTCCCTTACATTGTCATTACTGCCAGGGCGCTCCGACATTGGAATAGCGGTCCAGCGTTGTACTCAATGTCTCAGGGAAACATTAAATTATAAGATCTGTAAGATCACCTATGGTATAGGACTTTCCAATTACGTCCAACGCTGGATTGCTATTCCAGTATCGGAGCGCCCTGGCAATAGTGACAATGTAACGGAAAACAACAGAAGATATCAAGTTTCAGAGATAAAGTAGTGAAAGCAGCAGAGGATCTAGTAGGTAAAAAGACGAGGGCTAGTAGAAATCCTTGGGTAACAAAAGAAATATTGAAATTAATTGATGAACGGAGAAAATATAAAAATTCAGTAAATGAAGCAGGCAAAAAGGAATATAAAAGTCTCAAAAATCAGATCGATAGGAAGTGCAAAAGAAAAATTCGAAGTAGGTACTAAAATCCATGGAGAAGAAATAAAAACTTTGATGTTCGCGGATGACATCGTAATTCTGTCAGAGATAGCAAAGAACTTGGAAGAGCAGTTGAACGGAATGGACAGTGTCATGAAAGGAGGGTATAAGATGATCATCAATAAAAGCAAAACGAGGATAATGGAATGTAGTCGAATTTAGTCGGGTGATGCTGACGGAATTAGAATAGGAAATGAGACACTTAAAGTAGTAAAGGAGTGTTGCTATTTGGGGAGCAAAATAAATGATGATGGTCGAATAGAGAGTATATCAAATGTAGACTGGCAATGGCAAGGAAAGCGTTTTTGAAGAAGAGAAATTTGTTAACATCGAGTATAGATTTAAGTGACAGGAAGTCGTTTCTGAAAGTATTTGTATAGAGTGTAGCCATGTATGGAAGTGAAACGTGGACGATAAATAGTTTGGACAAGAAGAGAATAGAAGCTTTCGAAATGTGGTGCTACAGAAGAATGCTGAAGATTAGATGGGTAGATCACATAACTAATGAGGAGGTACTGAACATAATTGGGGAGAAGAGGAGTTTGTGGCATAACTTGACTAGAAGAAGGGATCGGTTGGTAGGACATGTTCTGAGGCGTCAAGGGATCACAAATTTAACATTGGAGGGCAGGGTGGAGGGTAAAAATCGTAGAGGGAGACCAAGAGATGAATACACTATGCAGATTCAGAAGGATGTAGGCTGCAGTACGTACTGGGAGATGAAGAAGCTTGCACAGGATAGAGTAGCATGGAGAACTGCATCAACACAGTCTCAGGACTGAAGACCACAACAACAACATGAAGTTTCTGTTGGGGAGGACACTAGACTTAGGTAGTTGTGCAGCAATGTTGACCATTGTCCTGTGGTGGTGTAGTGGTTAGCGTTTCTGCCTAGCTAGCAAGAGAACCCGCGTTCGACTTCCGGCCACAGTACACATTTTAATTAATTTCTTCTGCTTCGCTCAATGCAATCAGTCATTTATGTCACATATTTTGGCACTCGCAAACTCTCTCATTAAAACCTATATAGTACGTCTTGTTTACCTAGAATCATGAAATTTGGGAAGACGTAAGGTTCGGTAGTAGAAATGAACGAAAAAATATGAAAATCGCGAAATTTATTTACATCAGATGAAAAAATATTTTTCTGCCTCATTTGTTATCCGTCTGGATGTCTGTCCGTCTATTAAGACCCGTTTTTCTCAGAAACAGGTAGCGATATAAACTTGAAACTTGCATCACATACTAAGGTCTTTGCTCCCTTGGCTGTGTAAAAATCGTGAGTTCCTAACTCAATGCAGTCAAAAGATACGACAGTTACATCACACATTTAATTATTGTAGTTATTAGTGTCAGTTATTGTTATTATTATCGGAAGATTTAGTCATATCTTTGGTATGTGTTACTCCTGGACAGATGTAAGAGAGGGCCTTAATGCTGTAAACTGATCAGGTTAAATAAGCAGTAAATAAGAAAGTAAATATTTTGATGCTCGCGAACTCACACATCAAACCCTACAGGGTGTTCCCCATGACCTGGAATGATGAGATTTGACAGTAAGCAAGGTTTCCCACTATAAGTCAAGGAAATTCCGAAAATCGTTTATTCGTAATTATATCACACGTAACAAACGTCTTTTTGTCATGGCAAATGCGAAATTACCTAAAAAGATTAACCTGAAAACATTTCGAAATCCTTAGAATTCTGGGGACCAATATATTTCCATTACTGATATGGATAACTGGTAAAAATCGTTGTCATTCAGAATTCCCGGGTTGGATGAACTGTCTGCATCTATAATTATGTTTGTACGGAAATCTCAGATCGCGATTCCTACTTGTATTTGGCCATTTATTTTTTACGATAATTTGAAACATTTCGCACAATTTTACACTATCGAACTCTCTTTCTAGGTTGACAGATCATATAATACCTCTCGATTTTTTCAATTCTTGTGTCCATCGTCCAACGCTACTTCAGGACTCCCTCTCTGGTGCCTTTATCTTTCCTAATGTCAACCTGATGGCTGCCTCAGAGGTCTTCTGTTTCTTTTTCCGTTTTCATGTACATTATTCCTGCCGATAACTTGGATGCATGATATGTTAAGCTGATTGCGCGATAGTTCTCGCTCTTGTCCGCTTTTGCTATCTTCTAAATTGTGTGGATGATATTCTTCCCGAAAGTGTAATGGTAAGTTATCAGCCTCATAGATTCTACACAACAGCTAGAATAGACGTTTGGTTGCCGCTTCCCTCGATTATTTTAAAATTTTTGTAGGAACTTAATCTGTACTTTCTGCCTTACTTGATCTTGAAACGTTCAAATCTCTCTCAGACTAACTGTAGTGGTGGGTATCCTACACCTTCCACATCCATTTACATTCCTTCTTCTGACACGCCAGTAGGCAGTTCGTTCCCCTGGAATTTGGTATTACCAAGCAGACTTTACTCTTATATACCTACTGCAAGATCTGCGAACATCTTAATATTTGAACTAATACTACCTCTTTAGCCATTAACCCTTTCGTGGGCAAAATTATTGAGCAGTTTTTTTTAATGAATGGCGAGCAGATAGTAGTTAACAGATAGGTATATTTATCATACAGAATATCAAATTTGCTCCAACTGTGAAAGTGGGGTCACACAACAAGGGGGAAGTATTCTTCGCACTGCCCTTCCTTGGAGTTAAATGACAAAAATAACTTTTCCAATGTATGTCATATTTATTTGATAAATCTACTTCTCTTGTTACAATGATTGTTCACAATTATTTGCCATGAAATTTTCTGAAACATGGGTCTATGCAATATGGTTTTTGACAATATGTACAAACACAGCGAGTGCTCTTTTCCGCAGCTTTGGTACTATAATGACGGCACGTCCAGTAGGCTTCTCCTAAAATGGGTTGATGCTCCCCTACAGCCACATGACGAAAATCTTCGGGTACTTCATCTCTTTTTGCCAGAAAGACAGGTTTTTGTCCACGCCTTTTTTGGGATGAGAAGTCAGCGATCAATTGTCTGGCTAGATGGATCCTGTATGTGAGCTGATCATGCTGTCCACTTTCTCTTTCACTTATTTTCCACAGGATAAAACTGTTCACTGCAGCAACGTCCATCAGGAAACAAAATATTCTGTGCCACCATTTTACAGAACGTCTGCCAATAGCATACCTTTCTCGTAACTGATCAAACTTATCGACACCGCCCATTATTTTGTTGTAATCTGCCACAACTTCAGGACAAGAAATCTCTGTACTAGGTACCATCCTTGTTTTTTCCTTTTCACAGTGGCTGTTTCTCATGGGTCATGAATTGAGGACAGGAAAGTGACTGGACGGTTATCCATCTATTTTACTACGGAAATGGCTCCTCTTTCCAATTTTACGCTTTCCTTCATAAATTTGGGTAAATCAAAAGTATTTACATTATACTATAGCTTTGAGGAAAAAAAATCACAAAATATAACGGAAACAGCACTGAAAGGCTCCTCTACAGAGCAACACTCAGCTATACAATGCCTCTGCGCGAAGGTACAGTAAAAACGGCGGAAATTTCCGATTGGAAGTAGTACCCTACACTGTTCGCTAGGTGGTAGCACCGTCAGAGGTGGGAACTGTGGATCCCACGGGACTAGGAGCGAGTTCATTGTAGTGGGAAGCATGTTTCCCACGGCTCACGAAAGGGTTAAAGCACATCACATGCATCAGACATTACTATCGTATCCAAGGGGCACAGAGGCCCCACGCAGTACAGATAAGTTAGCAGGGTTGCGTGAACAGCAGGCGTTAAGCGGTGAGATGATACAGCAGTTCCCGTCAGATGTAGAGAGGATCGCTGCCTTAACCGCACTATTTTGCAGCGCCTGTCACCTGGACGGATGGAAAGAATGGCTCAAAAGAGGGCCTTACGAGTCTTTCCATACATATGTGATTGATTCTGACGAGTAGGACTTCAACATTTGTAAAATGGAAGACGCAACTCTCAATCCTTTTTGAGAAAATCGTGTTTGAAATTATTAGACGTGCTGGTGTACTCGTTATGATAAGAACTAAAACTGAACTCCACCAGAACGGAGCATGAGGCCCAACTGTACCGATCGGCATTCAGAAGCACTGATGACGTGCGACTGTACAGGCAGCAGAAAGAAAAATTGCAAAAATTAATTTCAAGGCAACTATAGCATTAAACAAAAATCTGTGCCTCGCGCTTTATTAACCTCTTACGCAGACGCAAACAATGGTAACTAAACTTCCAAATAATTTCCGGGAATTCAGCCAGGTAACACTTTCAGCGACCGCCGATATTTCGGCGGGAGAACACCCCGCCATGTTCAAGGCAAACTGCAACGGACAGGCGACGTACATGCAAATTTAAAACCTCGGTTCTCAAACTGAAGTAGGAAAAATAACACACACACTGAACACTAGTGCCACCAAAGATGACCATAGTCAGAGCTATAGATAGTGAGACTATGAATTCGCAGGCGAGATAGCACTGACTCTGTCCCTCTGTTTTTTGACAAGGGAGAGAGCCGAATTCCAAACAGAGTTTAGACAGAAACCTCCACCCCTGTTAACGAGGTCGTTCGCTAATTTAATCTCAACTGTCTCCTTAATAACACTGTCCCAATAGCTGGGCGTATATGCCAATATCTCGGTGTTATTATACCACATGGGGTGACCAGTATCCAATCAATGTTCGGCAATAGCAGATCTACTTGGCTGCTGTAATCGTGTGTGCCGTTTATGCTCAGTACTTCGACATCCACGGTCCTGATAGTTTGACCAATACAGGGTGTTACAAAAAGGTGCAGCCAAACTTTCAGGAAACATTCCTCACACACAAAGAAAGAAAATATGTGTCCAGAAACGCTTACTTTCCTTGTTAGAGCTCAATTTATTACTTCTCTTCAAATCACATTAATCATGGAATGGAAACACACAGCAACAGAACGTACCAGCGTGACTTGAAACACTTTGTTACAGGAAATGTTGAAAATGTCCTCCGTTAGCGAGGATACATGCATCCACCCTCCGTCGCACGGAATCCCTGATGCGCTGATGCAGCCCTGGAGAATGGCGTATTGTATCATAGCCGTCCACAACACGAACACGAAGAGTCTCTACATTTGGTACCGGGGTTGCGTAGACAAGAGCTTTCAAATGCCCCCATAAATGAAAGTCAAGAGGGTTGAGGTCAGGAGAGCGTGGAGACTATGGAATTGGTCCGCCTCTACCAACCCATCGGTCACCGAATCTGTTGTTGAGAAGCGTACGAACACTTCGACTGAAATGTGCAGGAGCTCCATCTTGCATGAACCACATGTTGTGTCGTACTTGTAAAGCCACATGTTCCAGCAGCACAGGTAGAGTATCCCGTATGAAATCATGATAACGTGCTCCATTGAACGTAGGTGGAAGAACATGGGGCCCAATCAAGACATCACCAACAATGCTTGCCCAAACGTTCACAGAAAATCTGTGTTGATGACGTGATTGCACAATTGCGTGCGGATTCTTGTCAGCCCACACATGTTGATTGTGAAATTTACAATTGGATCACGTTGGAATGAAGCCTCATCCGTAAAGAGAACATTTGCACTGAAATGAGGATTGACACATTGTTGGATGAACCATTCGCAGATGTGTACCTGTGGAGGCCAATCAGCTGCTGATAGTGCCTGCACACGCTGTACATGATACGGAAACAACTGGTTCTCCCGTAGCACTCTCCATACAGTGACGTGGTCAACGTTACCTTGTACAGCAGCAACTTCTCTGACGCTGACATTAGGGTTATCGTCAACTGCACGAAGAATTGCCTCGTCCATTGCAGGTGTCCTCGTCGTTCTGAGGTCTTCCCCAGTCGCGAGTCATAGGCTGGAATGTTCCGTGCTCCCTATGACGCCTGTCGGGACACCTTCGTTCTGGAAAGCTGTCACGATACAAACGTACCGCGCCACGGCTATTGCCCCGTGCTAATCCATACATTAAATGGGCATCTGCCAATTCCGCATTTGTAAACATTTCACTGAATGCAAAACCACGTTCGTGATGAACACTAACCTGTTGATGCTATGTACTGATGTGCTTGATGCTAGTACCGTAGAGCAATGAGTCGCATGTCAACACAAGCACCGAAGTCAACTTTACCTTTCTTCAATTGGGCCAACTGGCGGTGAATCGAGGAAGTACAGTACATACTGACGAAATTAAAATGAGCTCTAACTTGGAAATTAAGCGTTTCCGGACACATGTCCACAACATCTTTTCTTTATTTGTGTGTGAGGAATGTTTCCTGAAAGTTTGGCCGTACCTTTTTTTTAACACCCTGTATATGCCATGCCGCAGCTACGAGGAACACGATATACACCCGCCGTTCGCAGACCAAGATCATCCTTAACAGAACTCAAAAGCGCTCTCATTTTAGATGGAGGTCAGCAGCCTAGTAGATTTGCTATTGCCGAACATTGCTTGGATACTGGTCATCCCATGTTATATAACAACACTGAGATATTGCCATGCACGTCCAGCTGTTGGGACAGTGTTGTTAAGGAGGCAGTTGAGATTAAATTAGCGATCAACCTCGTTAACAGGGATGGAGGTTTCTGTTTAAACTCTGTTTGGAATCCGGCTCTCTCCCTTGTCAATAAACAGAGGGACAGAGTCAGTGCTACCTCACCTGCGAATTCGTAGTCTCACTATCTATAGCTCTGACTGTGGTCATCATTGGTGGCACTGGTGTTCAGTGTGTGTGTTATCTTTCCTGCTTCAGTCCGAAAACCGAGGTTTTAAATTTGCATGTACGACGCCTGTCCATTGTAGTTTGCCTTGAAAATGGCGGGGTGTTCTCCCGCCGAAATATCAAAGGTCGCTGAAAGTGTTACCTGGCTGAATTCCCGGAAGTTATTTGAAAGTTGTATACGCCAGGAGAAACTCAGGTCTGACAATGGTAATTAAAAGTTCAAATCCATATAAAATGTGTGTCGATAGGCATTTTCAAACGAAAATTGCACAGAATATCAAGTATTATGTTGTACATAATAGCCTCAAGTTTTACAATTTTAGCTGTAATATTTTTGGATATGCATGTGTTTGAGTACAAGAATGCAATTTGTCCCTATTTCTGTCCTTAAAAAAGCGTGTCTTCTGTAGCCGAACGATGTTGGTAAACAAGATGACAGCAGCGCCGCGAGTGGGGAAATGTTGGAGATACTTCAGCACCGCAGGCGACGGCACGGAGCAAGTAGTGTCAGCAGCAGCCGGTAGACGGCAGGAGCTGTTGGCAATGGCTGCGGCCAGTCTGCTTTAGCTCAAACGATGGTCAACAGATGGCAGGAGCAGGGTAGCAAAGCTTGTTAGTAAGGGCCGTCATCCCCGAGCAAACGGCATTCCTTATACAAAACTTCTATTCACATCCATATAAACTAAGTTGTAGATGAATTTGACTAGTAACTCTCAGTAGGACGGAGCGCATTATGTCAACTTGCCGAACGGGATTCATGTATCAAAACGCAGAGACTAGTATCCAAAATATTTATCACCAAAATCAAAATCTACATTCTCTTCTCCTTAAGTTGTACTATGCTGCTGCTACTGCTGCTTACTTAATAAGTTTGGGAGTATATTGGTTAACGTTCCATAAAATTATCAATATTGCCATCTATCTGGAAGTTGTTAGAATGAACATTTTTACAGCACGATGTTGCAGTGCCATTGTTATTCCGAATTATGATGCAATGTTCCTACCGACGTCCATGTCTGTGGGCGTAGCTGCAGTGTATATCCAAGGCAGCGCTCTTCGATCCAGGTACATAGTCATCGACGTGTAGAAAGGGATTATTGTAGCATTCGCGTCTTTCCGACGTGCTTGCGATCAACGCGGCAACGTGAACTATGGTACTGAAAAGCGTCCAAACGGGACCAAAGTGCAGTCATATTTTCTTTGCTACCGAATGATAACAACCATGGATAGTACAATCGCTCTTTCCGTTTGGTAAGCTGTTAATATTCGTTGTAGTAGATATTACAAGCAAAAGACAGAAAGGGAGACTGTAGTGATATAATAGCAACAGCAATGGGCGGACCCACAGACGGCCCCTGCCAGGCAGACTACACTCAAGACACCCCTGTGTACCATATAACATACACAAGCACATGCAGGCACAACCAAGAGAAAAACAATTCTTCAAAATAAACAGAACTTGCTAGAGACTAATGTGAACCTTTTTCTGCAGAGGTCGCCTCACAGACACAGGGAAAGTTGGAGTACTCCGCCGACCTCCGTCGGCTTTATAAGGCCACCGCAGCAGCAGTACGGCCAGTTCCTCGCCGAGCTAGGACCAGCTCCGACGGACCTCACCGGCGCTCTTAATGAATAGTCGTCTACATTTTATTTGTTTTCTTTGTGTGTGTATAGTGATATTTCGAGAAGTGTAGTTCAGTTTCAATAAACGACATTATACTGAGTGTTCTACAATACTGAGTATTCTTCAGTAGGCCTATCTTAACGCTAAGATGGATGTATGTGGAAAGAGGTTTAATCAGTTTTGTGCGTCAGAATTAACTTTGCAAAAAAATGACACTCATAAATCGGAATTCGTTATGTTGCAACCGAATGGAGGTTGGTTTGTTTTCTGATCAGTGCATTGCATCATCGTATTAAGACGACTAACAATGAATATTTGCTGGAAAACGTTAAAAATTATCAGATGAGAGCAATGAGAAAATTAAATAACAACAAATGAATACAGTAGATATTCATATTAATATACATATTAGTGTAAATCAGCTTATTTAAAATAACGTTGTAAGACACCACTTTTTATTCCATCCGTTCACCAAGACAGCTACGAGGCAAGAGAGTGTAAGACAGTACTTCGTAGGGAAAAAAAGGTGATGGGGCATATCTCAGACGTTGGGAAACTGTAATGAGATAATATGTGATCTGGAAAGTAAGAAATGGATACCACAGCGAAAATCAATTTATTCTTATTTTGCGATAGTTAGCTACATATTCCAGGTACTTCGCTACATAACTGCTGCTACGACTTTTTTCATAGTGATGTACCAACGTTCCAACACCCTCGTCATAGAACGCAGCCACCTGTGCTTTCGGTCACTTCTCTACGCTGGTCCACAGCTCGTTCTCTGTCAGAAAATATTATCTTCATGGCCAGCGGTTCATGTAATGAGAGACGAACATCAGTGGGAGCCAAATCCAGGCTGTATGATGGATGATCAAACACTTCCCATCGGAAACGCCACAGAGGCGTCCTCATTTGCCCCTGCATTACGTGACTGAGATCTGTCACGAAAAACGGAACGCATGACAGGTATGGTATGTGGGGTTGCATGAAATCAGGCGAAACTTCGGAGTGGGTACTCGTACTTGGCTGTGGACACTACTGTTACAGGCATCTTTTCGTGCTCGTCGTGTGCTCAGAACTGAAAAGAACGACCTAACGAGATCGACAGGCTTCGACACAGCCCAACAACTGTCGTTTCCATTTTGTGACTTGTCGGACATTACTTCCCGAACAGCCCTAGGAATTCTGAGAGTGAAGAGTCCCCTTGCATGGCGTGGCACAATTTATCACTGCGAGCTGGACAACATCATTCAACAAGTCACTGAATAATGTTGGTTCATTCCTTTTGTTCCTGAATTCACATAACACATAATACACTGATATGCTGTAATAGTGCCCGTCTAATTACAATACTGGCCATTAAAATTGCTACACCACGAAGATGACGTGTTACAGACGCGAAATTTAACCGGCAGGAAGAAGATGCTGTGATATGCAAATGATTAGCTTTTCAGAGCATTGACACAAGGTTGGCGCCGGTCGCGACACCTACAACGTGCTGACATGAGGAAAGTTTCCAACCGATTTCTCATACACAAACAGCAGTTCACCGGCGTTGCCTGGTGAAAAGTTGTTGTCATGCCTCGTGTAAGGAGGAGAAATGCGTTTTCGCGATTGCGGTTTATCGTATCGCGACATTGATGCTCGCGTTGGTCGAGATCCAATGACTGTTAGTACAATATGGAATCGGTGGATTCAGGAGGGTAATACGGAACGTCGTGCTGGATCCCAACGGCCTCGTATCACTAGCAGTCGAGGTGACAGACATCTTATCCGCATGGCTGTAACGGATCGTGCAGCCACGTCTCGATCCCTGAGTCAACAGATGGGGACGTTTGCAAGACAACAACCATCTGCACGAACAGTTCGACGACGTTTGCAGCAGCATGGGCTATCAGCTCGGAGACCATGGCTGCGGTTACCCTTGACGCTGCAACACAGACAGGAGCTCCTGCGATGGTGTACTCAACCACGAACCTGGGTGCACGAATGGCAAAACGTCATTTTTCGGATGAATCCGGGTTCTGTTTACAGCATCATGATGGTCGCATCCGTGTTTGACGATATTAGGGGCGAACGCACATTGGAAGCGTGTAATCGTCATCGCCATACTGGCGTATCATCCGGCATAATGGTATTGGATGCCATTGGTTAGACGTCTCGGTCACCTCTTGTTCGCATTGACGGCACTTTGAACAGTGGACGTTACATGTCAGATGTGTTACGACCCGTGGCTCTACCCTTCATTCGATCCCTGCGAAACTGTACATTTCAGCAGGATAATGCACGACCGCATGTAGCAGGCCCTGTACGGGCTTTCCTGGATACAGAAAATGTTCGACTGCTGCCCTGGCAGAGCTCTGTTTTGGGTACTGATTTCTCAGGAAATTTTGTGAAAATGTAATCATATGTCAGTTCTAGTATAATATATTTGTCCAATGAATACCCGTTTATGATCTCCATTTCTTCTTGGTGTAGCAATTTTAATGGCCAGTAGTGTACGAATTAGGATGCAATGTTCCTTTGGACATGCAGGCTCAGCAATATCGTATTTATTCGCCGACACAGGGCAAGCAATTTTCAAGTAAAATATTTCCCCTGTACAGAAATATACATAACGAATGTACGAGTACAGGCTTTAGACACATGGTTGATGACATAGGGAAGTTTGGATCTGGTCGTGAATTGTGCTGGATAGCTTAGTGGTAAGGTGACCACACGCGAAAAGCGTGCAATCCGGGTTCGAGTCTCGGTCCGGCATAAACATTCATTGTCATGATTCCATTGCACAACTGATGGTTGTACACATTCGCAACTGCAAATACATTTCTCGTATAAGGTCTGCAGTCGTCGCAGTGCCTGTTCCTCTGGAGATACATTCATGTCCAAAGGAACATTGCATCGTAATTCGGAATAATACCGGCACTGCAATGTCTTATCTGTACGGCGACACCGGGCAAGTGACTTTTAAGTAAAATGTCTCCCCTGTACGGGAATTACTGCGTGAAGGTATGATTGAGGTTATAGGCACATGGCAGACGACATGGCCGTGAGACACATAGCCTAATGGGAAGGCGACCGCTCTCGGAAAGCAGAAAAACCAGGTTCAGGTCTTCGCCCAGCACGAATTTTCATTCTCGTCGTCCCATTACACAGCTGATGGTTGCTCAAGTTCGCAACTGCGAATACATCTCATGTACTTAGTACATTGTATCACAAAAATCAACAAATACACTCCTGGAAATTGAAATAAAAACACCGTGAATTCATTGTCCCAGGAAGGGGAAACTTTATTGACACATTCCTGGGGTCAGATACATCACATGATCACACTGACAGAACCACAGGCACATAGACACAGGCAACAGAGCATGCACAATGTCGGCACTAGTACAGTGTATATCCACCTTTCGCAGCAATGCAGGCTGCTATTCTCCCATGGAGACGATCGTAGAGATGCTGGATGTAGTCCTGTGGAACGGCTTGCCATGCCATTTCCACCTGGCGCCTCAGTTGGACCAGCGTTCGTGCTGGACGTGCAGACCGCGTGAGACGACGCTTCATCCAGTCCCAAACATGCTCAATCGGGGACAGATCCGGAGATCTTGCTGGCCAGGGTAGTTGACGTACACCTTCTAGAGCACGTTGGGTGGCACGGGATACATGCCGACGTTCATTGTCCTGTTGGAACAGCAAGTTCCCTTGCCAGTCTAGGAATTGTAGAACGATGAGTTCGATGACGGTTTGGATGTACCGTGCACTATTCAGTGTCCCCTCGACGATCACGAGTGGTGTACGGCCAGTGTAGGAGATCGATCCCCACACCATGATGCCGGGTGTTGGCCCTGTGTGCCTCGGTCGTATGCAGTCCTGATTGTGGCGCTCACCTGCACGGCGCCAAACACGCATACGACCATCATTGGCACCAAGGCAGAAGCGACTCTCATCGCTGAAGACGACACGTCTCCATTCGTCCCTCCATTCACGCCTGTCGCGACACCACTGGAGGCGGGCTGCACGATGTTGGGGCGTGAGCGGAAGACGGCCTAACGGTGTGCGGGACCGTAGCCCAGCTTCATGGAGACGGTTGCGAATGGTCCTCGCCGATACCCCAGGAGCAACAGTGTCCCTAATTTGCTGGGAAGTGGCGGTGCGGTCCCCTACGGCACTGCGTAGGATCCTACGGTCTTGGCATGCATCCGTGCGTCGCTGCGGTCCGGTCCCAGGTCGACGGGCACGTGCACCTTCCGCCGACCACTGGCGACAACATCGATGTACTGTGGAGACCTCACGCCCCACGTGTTGAGCAATTCGGCGGCACGTCCACCCGGCCTCCCGCATGCCCACTATACGCCCTCCCTCAAAGTCCGTCAACTGCACATACGGTTCACGTCCACGCTGTCGCGGCATGCTACCAGTGTTAAAGACTGCGATGGAGCTCCGTATGCCACGGCAAACTGGCTGACACTGACGGCGGCGGTGCACAAATGCTGCGCAGCTAGCGCCATTCGACGGCCAACACCGCGGTTCCTGGTGTGTCCGCTGTGCCGTGCGTGTGATCATTGCTTGTACAGCCCTCTCGCAGTGTCCGGAGCAAGTATGGTGGGTCTGACACACCGGTCTCAATGTGTTCTTTTTTCCATTTCCAGGAGTGTATATTGATTTCATTTACATAGGAAGAAACTGTTCATACACACAGGAAAATGTTTTCTTGCTTTCTTTCTTCTGAATGACTAATTTTGCATTCCTGCTTACGTTTCAGCATTTAAGAATGTTAGATTAATTGCCTTAGTCTGTTTTTCCGATGGTTGGTGAAAAGGTAGAACACATGCTCAGCGAAGTAAGATCACAGGAGGCGAAAGAGGTTGGCGGACAGTTCCAGAATATAAGTTTCTTGTTCGAACTGTTGCTGGGTGTCACGACTCGACAAGGACATCATTTAGGTGTTCGTAAAATTATTCACATACGCCGGGATCGTGAGACGATTGTACGGCATAATCACCGAATCTTTTTCACAAATCGAGACGGCTTTGTTGAAAGAAACATTTAAAACCAAAACAATATAAGATTTCCATTTCTAAATTAATGTGAAAATTGGTATTTCTCAGGGTGGCCCATTGATCACGAAGCAAATACCGTCCGCACTGACGTAATGTTACGTGATACCACGTACTTAAACGTTTGTGACTATTACAGCGACATCTCTCACAAAGGGAAAAAAGTGGTGCAACTAAAACATTCATATTTATTTACGTACTACACGAATATGTAATAAAAAATGGGAATTCCTGTAATAAAAACGCAGTTGATATCCGTTTGACGTATGGCAGCACCATCTAGCGGGCCAACCATATCGCCATCTGCTTTCCCCGTTCAAGATAGACAAATTTCGTTCTTTGTAGTTTTTTCGTTTGATGCTTATTTCGTGAGATATTTGGCCCGGTCACTATCACTGGACCACCCTGTATATATTGATAACTCCTAAGCGATTTTAAGAAATTCTACTATATCCCAGGAATCCGCCCTCTTTCATTCACGGACGCGGGCTTCTTTTAGTCGAACAGCACAAGAACTAAATGAGATTTTCACCCTGCAGCGGAGTCTGCCCTGATATGAAACTTCCTGGCAAATTAAAACTGTGTGCCGGACCGAGACTCGAACTCGGGACCTTTGCCTTTCGCGGGCAAGTGCTCTACCAACTGAGCTACCCAAGCACGACTCACGCCCCGACCTCACAGCTTTACTTCTGCCAGTACCTCGTCTCCTACCATCCAAACTTTACAGAAGCTCTCCTGCGAATCTTTCCAGCGAAAGGCAAAGGTCCCGAGTTCGAGTCTCGGGTCCAACACAGTTTTAATCAGCCAGGAAGTTTCATATCAGCGCACACTACGCTGCAGGGTGAAAATCTCATTCTGGAAACATCCCCCAGGCTGTGGCTAAGCCATGTCTCCGCAATATCCTTTCTCTCAGGAGTGCTAGTTCTGCAAAGTTCGTAGGAGAGCTTCTGTGAAGTTTGGAAGGTAGGAGACGAGGTACTGGCAGAAGTAAAGCTGTGAGGACGGGGCGTGAGTCGTGCTTGGGTAGCTCAGTTGGTAGCGCACTTGCCCGCGAAACGCAAAGGTCCCGAGTTCGAGTCTCGGTCCGACACACAGTTTTAATCTGCCAGGAAGTTTCAGCACAAGAACTGCCAGGAAAATGTAACATGTTACGAAAGTTTGCATAAGACACAGCTCGTCTCTGTATTAAGTTTGTATTTGATGTTCGTTTTAATTATATCATTTGGATTTTCATAATTCTGTCGTGTAGGCAACAGTCTGTCCCCCGCTTTCCGCGAGCTGTTAAGTCTGCGTTGTACAAAAGAGACAGTCGTAAGGTTCGCGCCACGCAAGGGCGTAGACAATTCGTCGGTACTGGCGTAGAATGGATATCCAACATACTCACGTAACCACGTTTATATGGACTGCATTGCAGGACCTTCCGAGAACATCCGTCTTC
Source organism: Schistocerca serialis cubense (assembly GCF_023864345.2). Taxonomy (NCBI): domain Eukaryota; kingdom Metazoa; phylum Arthropoda; class Insecta; order Orthoptera; family Acrididae; genus Schistocerca; species Schistocerca serialis. Next base: position 213,263,884 of record NC_064647.1, on the reverse strand, counting down.
CACACAAAAAAAGGAAGCCAGCCAGATCCTCACAGGATCCAGCCCAGGTAAGCAAAGTGTTCTCCATCTTCTTATGCGTCCCAGTCGGCGAAATATTCAGGTTACACATTGCAGCACTTACCACATACAGGATTTCACTTACACTTTGTCTCTCCTAGGTTCTCCACATCAATAACACTCACTCAATGGTCCCCCTTTTTTCTTTTTTTTTTAACACGTTCCAAGTTTACTGTCAAGAGTTCATAAGTCAGAGTTATATCACTTACATAAAAAACTAAACTTCGGCAGAACATGCCATGAAGATCATGAAGGCCTAACGGTACCGACCGGTCACCGTGTCATCCCCAGCCGACAGGCGTCACTGGATGCGGATATGGAAGAGCATGTGGTCAGCACACCTGTCTCCCGGCCGTATGTCAGTTTCTGAGACAGGAGCCGCTACTTCTCAATCAAGTAGCTCCACAGTTTGTCTCACAAGTGCTGAGCGCAACCCGCTTGCCAACAGCGATCCGCAGACTTGATGGTCACCCTTCCAAGTGCCAGGCAGCACTTACAACTACATCTACAGCTACGTGATTACTCTGCTATTCACAATAAAGTGCCTGGCAGAGAGTTCAATGAGGCACCATCAAGCTGTCTGTCTACAGTTCCAATCTCGAACGGCGATGGGCAAAAACGAGCAATTAAATTTTTCTGTCAGAGACCTGATTACTCTTATTTTATCGTGATGATCATTTCTCCCTATGTAGGTAGGTGCCAACAGAATATTTTCTCAATAGGAGGAGAAAACTGGTGATTGAAATTTCATGAGAAGATCTCGTCGCAACAAAAACGCCTATATTTTAATGATTGCCACTCCAATTCACGTATCATGTCTGTGACACTATCTCCCTTATTCCGCGGTAATACAAAACCAGCCGATGAGCCACCATACTTTGTACTTTTTCCATGTCATCTGTCACTCCCATCTGATGCGGATCCCACACCGCACAACAATACTCCAGAATAGGGTGGACAAGTGTAGTGTAAGCAGTCTCTTCAGTAGACCTGTTGCACCTTCTAAGTGTTTTGCCAATGAATCGCAGTCGTTGGTTTGCTCTGCGTACAACTTTATCTATGTGATCGTTCGGTTTTTTGTAATTGTAATTCCTAAGTATTATTTGAATTTACAGCCTTCAGATTTGTGCGACTTACCGCGTAATCGAAATTTAGCGGATTTCTTTTAGAGCTCATGTGAATAACTTCTTTTCTTTATTCAGGGTCAACATCCACTTTTCGCACCACACAGATATCTTAACTAAATCATTTTGCAATTCATTTTGGTATGGAAATGAAATGAGCGTTTGGCGTTATTGGCCGGGAGGCTCCTTACTGGGCAGGTCTTATTACATTCGACGCCACATTGGGTGACCTGCGCGCCGGATGGGGATGAAATGATGATGAAGACAACACAACACCCAGTCCCTGAGCAGAGAAAATCCCCGACCCACCCGGGAATCGAACCCGAGCCACTTAGGACGGCAGTCTGACCATTCAGCTATCGAGGCGGACATTCATTTTGGTCATCTGATGACTTTACAAGACGGTAAGTGATAGCGTCACCCGCAAATAATCTAAGAGGGGTTCTCAGATTGTCTTCTATGTCCTTACTACAGGGTGGTCCATTGATAGTGACCGGGCCAAATATCTCACGAAATAAGCGTCAAATGAAAAAACTACAAAGAACGGAACTTGTCTAGCTTGAAGGGGGAAACCAGATGGCGCTATGGTTGACCCGCTACATGGCGCTGCCATAGGTCAAAGGGATATCAACTGCGATTTTTTTAAAAATAGGAACCCCCATTTTTATTAAATATTCGTGTAGTACGTAAAGAAATATGAATGTTTTAGTTGGACCACTTTTTTCGCTTTGTGATAGATGGCACACCATGACACCATGGACTCGCTTTTAGGTGGGTCAGAAACCGTGCAGAACAGACGCCAAAGTACTGGCGTCGTATGTTGTTTGTGGACAAAACTCGCATCTGCTTCTGCCCTGATAATCGGTGACGACGTATTTTGAGACAACATCTGACGTCGTCAGTCTCCTGGAACTTATAACTACTTAAACAAAACCAACCTAAGGACAGCACACACATCCATACCCGAGGCAGGATTCGAACCTGCGACCGTATCAGCAGCGTGATTCCCGACTGAAGCGCCTAGAACCGCTCGGCCACAACGGTCGGCAGTAGTATAGAATACCTCCACATGCAACAATGTGGTGGTGGAGTGATGCTCTGGGGGGTGGTACTCCATTGCGCCACAGTACACCTCTCGTAGTAATAGCGGATACCCTGTTCAAGAATCACAAGAGGAGGAGGTACACTTGGAAAAGGCCGGGAGATACGGGAAGATTTCAATTAGATTACATCATGGTCAGACAGAGACTCCGAAATCAGATACTGGATTGTAAGGCGTACCCAGGAGCAGATGTAGACTCAGATCACAATATAGTAGTGATGAAGAGTAGGCTAAAGTTCAAGACATTAGTCAGGAAAAATCAATACGCAAAGAAGTGGGATACGGAAGTACTAAGGAATAACGAGATACGTTTGAAGTTCTCTAACGCTATAGATACAGCAATAAGGAACAGCGCAGTAGGCAGTAGAGTTGAAGAGGAATGGACATCTCTAAAAAGGGCCATCACAGAAGTTGGGAAGGAAAACATAGGTACAAAGAAGGTAGCTGCGAAGAAACCATGGGTAACAGAAGAAATACTTCAGTTGATTGATGAAAGGAGGAAGTACAAACATGTTCCGGGAAAATCAGGAATACAGAAATACAAGTCGTTGAGGAATGAAATAAATAGGAAGTGCAGGGAAGCTAAGACGAAATGGCTGCAGGAAAAATGTGAAGACATCGAAAAAGATATGATTGTCGGAAGGACCGACTCAGCATACAGGAAAGTCAAAACAACCTTTGGTGACATTAAAAGCAACGGTGGTAACATTAAGAGTGCAACGGGAATTCCACTGTTAAATGCAAAGGAGAGAGCAGATAGGTGGAAAGAACACATTGAAAGCCTCTATGAGGGTGAAGATTTGTCTGATGTGATAGAAGGCTCTGAGGCTCTGAGCAGGCTCTGAGCACTATGGGACTTAACATCTATGGTCATCAGTCCCCTAGAACTTAGAACTACTTAAACCTAACTAACCTAAGGACAGCACACAACACCCAGTCATCACGAGGCAGAGAAAATCCCTGACCCCGCCGGGAATCGAACATGGGAGGCGAGAACGCTACCGCACGACCACGAGATCCAGACGGATGATGTGATAGAACAAGAAACAGGAGTCGATTTAGAAGAGATAGGGGATCCAGTATTAGAATCGGAATTTAAAAGAGCTTTGGAGGATTTACGGTCAAATAAGGCAGAAGGGATAGATAACATTCCATCAGAATTTCTAAAATCATTGGGGGAAGTGGCAACAAAACGACTATTCACGTTGGTGTGTAGAATATATGAGTCTGGCGATATACCATCTCACTTTCGGAAAAGCATCATCCACACAATTCCGAAGATGGCAAGAGCTGACAAGTGCGAGAATTATCGCACAATCAGCTTAACAGCTCATGCATCGAAGCTGCTTACAAAATAATATACAGAAGAATGTGAAATAAAATTGAGAATGCGCTAGGTGACGATCAGTTTGCCTTTAGGAAAAGTAAAGGGACGAGAGAGACAATTCTGACGTTACGGCTAATAATGGAAGCAAGGCTAAAGAAAAAATCAAGACACTTTCATAGGATTCGTCGACCTGGAAAAAGCATTCGACAACATAAAATGGTGCAAGCTGTTCGAGATTCTCAAAAAAGTAGGGGTAAGCTATAGGGAGAGACGGGTCATATACAATATGTACAACAACCAAGAGGGAATAATAAGAGTGGACGATCAAGAACGAAGTGCTCGTATTAAGAAGGGTGTAAGACAAGGCTGTAGCCTTTCGCCCCTACTCTTCAATCTGTACATCGAGGAAGCAATGATGGAAATAAAAGAAAGGTTCAGGAGTGGAATTAAAATACAAGGTGAAAGGATATCAATGATACGATACGCTGATGATATTGCTATCCTGAGTGAAAGTGAAGAAGAATTAAATGATCTGCTGAACGGAATGAACAGTCTAAAGAGTACACAGTATGGCTTGAGAGTAAAACGGTGAAAGACGAAGGTAATGAGAAGTAGTAGAAATGAGAACAGCGAGAAACTTAACATCAGGATTGATGGTCACGAAGTCAATGAAGTTGAGGAATTGTGCTACCTAGGCAGTAATATAACCAATGACGGACGGAGCAAGGAGGTCATCAAAAGCAGACTCGCTATGGCAAAAAAGACATTTCTGGCCAAGAGAAGTCTACTAACATCAAATACCGGCCTTAATTTGAGGAAGAAATTTCTGAGGATGTACGTCTGGAGAACAGCATTGTATGGTAGTGAAACATGGACTGTGGGAAAACCGGAACAGAAGAGAATCGAAGCATTTGAGATGTTGTGCTATAGACGAATGTTGAAAATTAGGTGGACTGATAAGGTAAGGAATGAGGGGGTTCTACGCAGAATCGGAGAGGAAAGGAATATGTGGAAAACACTGATAAGGAGAAGGGACAGGATGATAGGACATCTGCTAAGACATGTGGGAATGACTTCCATGGTACTAGAGGGAGCTGTAGAGGGCAAAAACTGTAGAGGAAGACAGAGATTGGAATACGTCAAGCAAATAATTGAGGACGTAGGTTGCAAGTGCTACTCTGAGATGAAGAGGTTAGCACAGGAAAGGAATTCGTGGTGGGCGGCATCAAACCAGTCAGTAGACTGATGACAAAAAAAAAAAGTTGTTGGTACAGAGACTAGATTCTCCAACCAATAGTGGGTCCATACCGATAACATTTTACTGGCAGTGTCATCTTGATGGATAACAACTAGCGTGTTAGCCTCGTGAACACATTCCTCTAGAATGCTAGAATTTCCAGAAAGGTCTGCCTGTTCCCTCGACATGATCTCAGTCGAACATGTGTGGGATCTACTGAAAGGAGACGGTTTTCGACGTGACGTCAAAAATGGTTCAAATGGCTCTAAGCATTATGGGACTTAACATCTGAGGTCATCAGTCCCCTAGAACTTAGAACTACTTAAACCCAAGTAACCTAAGGACATCACACATCCATGCCCGAGGCAGGATTCGAACCTGCGACCGTAGCGTTCGCGCGGTTCAAGACTGAAGCAGCTAGAACCGCTCGGCCAGAACTGCCGGCCCCAGGAGAATGTCTCCCATAGCATACTACTGCTCACAGTGTACTGCATGTTTTGAGCCGCCGTTGACTTCGATTAGAGCGTTTGTGCAGACGACCATGGACCTAGTGCAGCAAAAATGTGATTTAGCCGACACGTTTCCACAGACTGACGATCAAATCTCGATGGTCCCGTGCCCACTGCAATCGTTATTGACGATGTCATCGGGTCAACATGTGAACACGTAGGGCTGGTCTGGTGTAAAACGCCATGCTCAACATTGTATGGTGAACGGTGTGCTCTCAAATACTTGTGCATGCACCAGCATTGTACTCGTTCAGCACAGATGTCACAAATCACCATCTATCCTACTTTACAAAGCCTCCGAACCCCACGTTCCGTGAAGAGTCGTTTGACGTCCAATCATTTAGCGGTTAGTGATGGTTTCATTGTCTTTCTACCTCTTTCTGTAGATACGAAAGAAAAGGGCACAGGTCATCCCCGTTTACAAGAAGGGACGTCGAACAGATGTGCAGAACTATAGATCTATATCTCTTACGTAATCAGTTGTAGAATTTTAGAACACGTATTATGTTCGAGTATAATGGCTTTTTTGGAAGCTAGAAACCTACTCTGTAGGAATAAGCATGAGTTTCGAAAAAGACGATCGTGTGCAACCCAGCTTGCGCTATTCGTCCACAAGACTCAGAGGGCCATAGACGAGGGTTCCCAGGTAAATGCTGTGTTTCTTGACTTCCGCAAGGCGTTTGATACAGTTCCCCACAGTCGTTTAATGAACAAAGTAAGAGATATGGACTATCAGACCAGTTGTGGGATTGTATTGGAGAGTTCCTACATAACAGAACGCAGCATGTCATTCTGAATGGAAAGTGATTTCAGGTGTGCCGCAGGAAAGTGTCGTAGGACCGATTCTATTCATAATATATATAAATGACGTTGTGGATAACATCAGAAGTTCACCGAGGATTTTTGCGGATGATGCTGTAATATATCGAGAGGTTGTAACAGTGGAAAATTGTACTGAAATGCAGGAGGATCTGCAACGAATTGACGCATGGTGCAGGGAATGGCAATTGAATCTCAATGTAGACAAGTGTAATGTGCTGCGAATACATAGAAAGAAAGATCCTTTACCATTTAGCTACAAAATAGCAGGTCAGCAACTGGAAGCAGTTAATTCCATAAATTATCTGAGAGTAGGCATTAGGAGTGATATAAAATGGAATGACCATATAAAATTTATCGTCGGTAAAGCAGATACCCGACTGATATTCATTGGAAGAATCCTAAGGAAATACAGTCCGAAAACTAAGGAAGTAGTTTGCAGTACACTTGTTCGCCCACTGCTTGAATACTGCTCACCAGTGTGGGATCCGTACCAGATAGGGTTGATAGAAGAGATGGAGAAGATCCAACGAAGAGCAGCGCGCTTCGTTACAGAATCACTTAGTAATCGCGAGAGCGTCATGGAGATGATAGATAAGCTCCAGTGGAAGACTCTGCAAGAGAGACGCTCAGTAGCTCGGTACGAGCTTTTGTTGAAGTTTCGAGAACATACCTTCACCGAGGATTCAAGCAGTATATTGCTCCGTCCTACGTATGTCTCGCGAAGAGACCATGAGGATAAAATCAGAGAGATTAGAACCCACACAGATGCATACCGACACTCTTTCTTTCCACGAACAATACGAGACTGGAATAGAAGGGAGAACCGATAGAGGTACTCAAGGTACACTCCGCCACACACCGTCAGGTGGCTTGTGGCGTATGGATGTAGGTGTAGATGTAGATGAACATTCGACCACCATCGCCGTTTTCGAGATATTGGTCCTTGTCAAAGACGCTTATCTCAATGGATTTGCTCATTTGCAATCCATATCTTCGCTATGATGGTCCCCCATCCGTGTCTACTTCGGTTACATACTTTCGGTATCGCGTCACTTGCCTGAAAGCTCGCCAGCAGCCACGCAACGTCGCAGTGGGCAGTGGTCGTTATGTTTTGGCTTAATCAGTGTTTACAGAGAATAAGTGAGGTAGGTATTGAGCTGCAGTATGCAATATTCTCCAGCGTTGGTGGATAACACCAGCAAAACCGCTGGGCAGCATTGTAGGGAACTACCTGCAAAGCAGCAATATTGCCCAATTGTACAATAATACTGCCACCTAGTGCCGCCATACTGCAGCAGTGTTGACAGCAAGACTATTGCAGCCAAATATTTCCATCATTTAAGGCCCATCTAAGGGGACCTTTCCTCAGTCATCGTGCAAAACATCCCTCGATCTGAAACTGCAGCGTTTAGTGTCCACATAATGCAGGATGGGGAAAGTAAAAGTGGCACAGAGAACAGTGCTCCGGGATACAAGGAAAGAGAGAAAAAAAAGGAAACAGTAATAACCTGACTATAGCAAATGTTGAAAGTGACCACCATTCATTCATCTCTTGACACTTTTGGGTCCTGGTCAGCAAGTTGCTGGAGGCAGATCGAAGCTGGACTCCTGGAATTGCTGCACTCTTATCCGAAATGTTTTGCAGCAGCTCTTGTAGACTATGTAGATTGTTGCGATACAAAAAAAAAAATGGTTCAAATGGCTCTGAGCACTATGGGACTTAACATCTGTGGTCATTAGTCCCCTAGAACTTAGAACTACTTAAACCTAACTAACCTAAGGACATCACACACATCGATGCCCGAGGCAGGATTCGAACCTGTGACCGTAGCGGTCACGCGGTTCCAGACTGAAGCGCCTAGAACCGCACGGCCACTCCGGCCGGCGTTGCGATACACCTTAGACTTGAGGGCTCCCCACACAAAGTAATCGCACACTGACAGATCAGGTGACTTGGATGGCCAGCTAGGGCCGCGACCAGACTTACTTCTGCTAACAACTCTGTCAGGCGTGTAGACTGTGTAAATATACTTCAACGTTCGGTCAGCTGTATGGGCAGTTGCTCCATCATGATGGAAGTAACTGTATGTCTTTTCCTCTTCTTGTTACGCTGCCACAAATACTTTGAAAATGTTGGCAATGTAATCCGCCAATGTCTAGACCGCTTTTATTTGCCACACCCTGTAGCTCCACTCGCTGCTTCTTGGGGGTAAACACCAGGGTGCTGCCGCCCTGGCCATGTAATTAAATCAGTACGCAGCGAAATATTTTATTGGAAATAAAGAACACACTTCGTACGCCGCTATTGCACTGTGGACGCTTTTATAGCCGGCAGCTGTGGCCGAGCGGTCCTAGGCGCTTCAGTCCGGAACCGCGCTGCAGCTACGGTCACAGGTTCAAATGCTACCTCTGGCATGGATATGTGTGGTATCCTTATATTAGTTAGGTTTAAGTAAAATGTTGCGTAAAAATGTTTGGAAGGTAGACGAGGTACTGGCAGAAGTAAAGTTGTGAGGAGGGGGCGTGAGTCGTGTTTGGGTAGCTCAGTTGGACGCCGGCACGGTAGCTCAGCGTGTTCGGTCAGAGGGTTAGCTGCCCTCTGTAATAAAAAAAAAACTGAGTTAATGGATCAACAACGAACTTAAACGGGTGTCTTAGGACGTCCGCCCCGAAGCAGATGCAACGAACCAAAGCGAACAAAATGAGATTTAAAAAAAAAAAAAGAAAGTTGGTAGGGCACTTGCCCGCGAAAGGCAAAGGTCCCGAGTTCGAGTCTCGGTCCGGCAAAAAGTTTTACTCTGCCAGGAAGTTTCGTATCAGCGCACACTCCGCTGCTGAGTGAAAATCTCATTCTAGTAAGTTTAAAGAGTTCTAAGTCTAGGGCACTGATGACCTCAGATGTTAAGTCCTATAGCACTTAGAGCCATTTGAAAGCTTTTATTTTTGCAAGATGACCGGTTTCAACAAACTTTTGCTGCCATCATCTGATTTCTTGCGAAAACATGAAGATCATGAAGGGGTGGGGGAGGGAGATTACAATTAATTTCGCCAATTATGTAAAATACAGAATTCCACATACCTTACAGAACTTGTTATAAAATTGCCATCTGCCATCTTACATTACAAGATATAAAAACATAAAAGGTACTCCAAACATACACATATCCTGATGACAACCCAGTTGATAAAATACACAAATTTGACAAAATGCACACGAGTGTCCCAAGATTGTCACACAGCACTGTGCTGCCGGCGGAATGTAAACATAGAGGCTGTAGATTCACTGTAAAGTATGGCGTATGTATGACGAATGTAGTCCTAGCTAAATGATCACATGCTGTGGCTGCAAACTGTGAATGGAGGTGCACCACAAATGAGGGGGGATATTTCAGAGTGCCCGATATAACATTTGTGATGTCATTGACCATACAGACAAAATTACCATGGGCGTATGCTCCACATAAAATATATGTGCTTATCAATAGTGAGAAGAAGACAATAATAAGCAAAAATTTAAAAAATTTGCCTGCATCTTTCATTTACGAAGCAACGTGACATAAAAAGAAACCGTACTGTTGGGAATGCGTATGCTGTAGCTACCAGACCTGGTGGGGTCATGTAAAGTATCACCCATAATCTCACTGTCAATAAGTACGCAGTATGCAAGTACTACAGACTTTAATTCGACCCTAAGTCTACGATAATTTCATATGTATAGTCAGCTGGCATTTGTAATTGTTATCTTGGCCACTTTTACCACCTTTACTTTTCTAGTGCAACGCCATTCATTGCTTGCACACCATCCAGCAGCGAGACGCGTAACTCTATATCATCTACACCTACATCTACATCTACATCTACATGGATACTCTGCAAGTCACATTAGAGTGCCTGGCAGAGGGTTCACTAAACAACCTTCACAGTTCTCTAGTATTCCTATCTCGTATAGCGCACGGAAAGAATGAACACCTATATCTTTCCGTACGAGCTCTGATTTCCCTTATTTTATCGTGGTGATCGTTCCTCCCTACGTAGGTCGGTGTCAACAAAATATTTTCGCATTCGGAGGAGAAAGTTGGTGATTGGAATTTCGTGAGAAGATTCCGTCGCAACGAAAAACGTCTTTCTTTTAATGATGTTTAGCCCAAACCCTGTATCATTTCTGTGACACTCCCTCCCATATTTCGCGATAATACAAAACATGCTGCCTTTCTTTGAACTTTCTCGATGTACTCCGTCAGTCCTATCAGGTAAGGATCCCACACAACGCACCAGTATTCTAAAAGGATGGACAAGCGTAGTGTAGGCAGTCTCCTTAGTAAATCTGTCACATTTTCAGTGTCCTGCCAATAAAACGCAGTCTTTTGTTAGCCTTCCCCACAACATTTTCTTTGCGTTCCTTCCAATTTAAGTTGATCGTAATTGTAATACCTAGTTATTTAGTTGAATTTACGGCTTTTAGATTAGACTGATTTATCGTGTAACCGAAGTTTGAGTTCATTTTAGCACTTATGTGGATGACCTCACACTTTTAGTTATTAGGGTCAACTGCCATCCAGTTATCTTTTTAAAATCGCTTTGCAGTTTGTTTTGATCTTTTGATGACTTCATTAGTCGATAAACGACAGCGTCATCTGCGATCAACCGAAGACGGCTGCTCAGATTGTCTCCAAAATCGTTTATTTAGATAAGGACAGCAGAGGGCCTATAAAACTACCTTGGGGAACGCCAGAAATCACTTCTGTTTTACTCGATGACTGTCCGTCAATTACTACAAATTGTGTGACCTCTCTGACAGGAAATCACAAATCCAGTCACATAACTGAGACGATATTCCATATGCACGCAATTTCATTACGTGCCGCTTGTGTGGTACAGTCTTAAAAGCCTTCCGGAAGTCCAGAAATACGGAATCGATCTGAAATCCCTGCCACCTCTATGTTAACGCTGCGCCGGCAATGTGGTGGTGGAAGGGAAGATTGAAGAGTCTCCGTCTTCGTTATATCCATGGGTGGTTTGAGGATTTTATCAACTCTGTGCATTTTATCATCTACATGCATGTTATCAACTGGGTTTCTATCAAGAGATGGGTGCATGCGGAATGCCTTTAACACTTTGCCTTCATGTAACGTAACATGGCAATTTTATGACAGGTTCCATAAGGTTCGTGGAATTTTGTATTTTATCAAATTAGTGAAATTAACTGTGGCCTCCCTCCCCCTCACTCCTCATAATCTTAATTTTCCCCCTTAGACCAGATTATGGCAGCACGGGAATGAAGCCTGTCATCGTGGAACAATAAAAGCGTCTACACTGCGATTGTAGCTTACGAAGCAAGTTCTTCATTTCCAACCATACAGTACAGAATGAGTACCTTACAGTGAGAGTTTCCATGCCCTATTTTTCATGTCGCCTCTCATTTTCGTCAATTCCATTAATGTTCTATGTCATTGCACTGTGGTAACAGAGGGAATAAGGTTATTGTAACGAGAGTATTTGTACTGAGAGCTCAAAATACTTTTCACTTCATTCCTATGCATGTTGGGTTACTTCCCTGGGTGGCTTGTGTGAGGCGAGCATTGGAGGACGCGGCACACTGCGTTTCCGGTTGGGGGCTGCACTTCTCCGAATACTGAGAGATTAATTTTATACTAAAGCCCTCAGCTGCACGCGCGCTCCCTTTGCCACAAGTCCACCTTGCTTGTTTCTCCATGTGATTCCATGTGAGCTCTCACTACTAATTTCGATACTGCAGTATACGAGAGAGTAATATTTGAGCGATTAGGAGTCCGCAGCTCGTGGTCGTGCGGTAGCGTTCTCGCTTCCCGCGCCCGCGTTCCCGGGTTCGATTCCCGGCGAGGTCATGGATTTTCTCTGCCTCGTGATGACTGCGTGTTGTGTGCTGTCCTTAGGTTAGTTAGGTTTAAGTAGTTCTAAGATCTGGGGGACTAATGACCATAGATGTCAAGTCCCATAGTGCTCAGAGCCATTTGAACCATTTTTGAATTGATTAGGACTGCCATTCATTATCGTCAAGATCTTGCGTCACAGAGAGTAGGAGTCCTTGTTCTCGAGCCAACTCTTATTCGCACAATAGTTCAGAATATCTTATCCTTTAACCTACTGTTTGTGTCGATAATCATGTGCCTTATGTTCTGATGTATAATTAATCTCATTGTAATATTTAAGCTGCATCTCATTTCGTGGATATAAAACGTAGACTGGCAATGGCAAGGAAAGCGTCTCTGAAGAAGAGAAATTTGTTAACATCGAGTATTGATTTAAGTGTCAGGAAGTCGTTTCAGAAAGTATTTGTATGGAGTATAGCCATGTATGGAAGTGAAACATGAATGATAAATAGTTTAGAAAGGAAGAGAATAGAAGCTTTCGAAATGTGGTGCTACAGAATAATGCTGAAGATTAGATGGGTAGATTACATAACTAATAATGAGGTATTGAATAGAATTGGAGAGAAGAGGAGTTTGTGGCACAACTTGACTAGAAGAAGGGATCGGTTGGTAGGACATGTTCTGAGGCATCAAGGGATCACCAATTTACTACTGAAGGGCAGCGTGGAGGTTAAAAATCGTAGAGGGAGGCCAAGAGATGAATACACTAAGCAGATTCAGAAGGATGTAGGCTGCAGTAGGTACTGGGAGCTGAAGAAGCTTGCACAGGATAGAGTAGCATGGAGAGCTCCATCAAACCAGTCTCAGGATTGAAGACCACAACAACAACAACTTTCATTTCGTAGATACATGCAGAGTCCCATTTCCTGTTGTTTATTGTGATAAAGTTCTCTTTCTTTTTTCTCTGAGTAGGTTACGATTGTTATTAAATTATTGTGAGTATGCGCTCCTTATTTTACCAACTAGCAGGATCCACCATCATTTCCCCTCGTTACCGCTGTGCGCATAAATAATTAGGTGATAGGTAAGGAGGAGGTCGAGTACATGTCTCGTTCTCATGCAAAATTCTTCAGAATTAAAGAGGTACAAACTCTTCGCCAGCCCGGCACCTCGCAACACAATGCTTTATTATTAATAATAATCACTTTGCTGAAACATATTTTTATTATCCATTACATTATATAAGAAGTTCTAAAAACGTTTTGTTACTACGACCTGTTATACAAACATAAGCAGTAGGTCTAAAGGTGGCAATGAAGACCCATGATACAGGCTCACACTGCAGTATTTGCAGCGTCAGCCTCCGTGAGTCGCTTGCGCCTCTGCCAGTTCCTCATTGCTGCAGATCCCTGCTCTTGGCCCGGTCTCTGGACACCTGGGTTCCACCTCTGTAATAGTCTGTTCTTAAGGAGAGGGAGTGTGGTGTCGTTGCAGACAATCAGAACGAAAAAGGCAGGGCCCTGAAGCATGCTCACCAGATGGACGTAGTAAATGGCCTGTGGAAGTCCTTCAATCTGGTGAAAGGCCACGCGAATAAAAACTCCCAGACCGCTGAAGATACACATCTTGGCTATGAGGAAGGCTAACCGTCTCTTGCTGCCCAACTTCAGTTTCGTAGTAACATCCAGCTGCTTCATAGAAGACCGGTTCCGAAGGTATAGGTCCCATACCATTACGAGTACCACTGAGTTGAAGAGAATCGATAAGCAGATGGCGACGAAGAAAAGTACCCTGCTATGGAATATGTACGTGTCGTCCACACGCTCTAGAACGATCATTGCAGTGGAGACCGCAGTCCAGAGACTGGACACGCACAGGACGTGCTTTCGGAATATTCGACGGGCTTCGCCTTGGCTCAGTTGGTCCGGAAGACTGAGCTGTCGAACGCAGTTCAACATCTCGTAACAGAACGAGTTGAGCCAGAGGCAGCTGAGAATGGTGAGCGAGCTGTCGAGTTGTACTGTCGTCTGGAGGTCTAAGGCGTTCGCAAAGCGGTGGACAATCTCGGAGAGGACGATCTGTACCAACCCCGTGATCTGGAAGCACAGCAATAGCTTCCCGGGGACGTTACGTAGTTTGGGGATATAGCCGTACACTCCCGCAGTTAAAACTCGAAAGACGACATTCAAAGAAATTAGTGTAACCTCTAAAGGCTGCAGGAAGTCAGTCTTGAGACTCAAGTATTTCACTACGTTCCTTCTCCATTTGTAGATATTGGGAAACTCTGAGGGCCGCCAGTACGGTTCGCATTTATATGGACCCGTATCGAAGGTAAACACCATTACGTCGTCTCGACGTGGGTATAGTGACTCGAAGCTGTCTCTGTGGTAGGACGGACACATCAGCCATAACATCGATCTCGAAATGGAGCAGATGCCATCTTTGGCACTGAGCTGTGCACAAACTTTCTCGCGCGAGTTTGAAAGTACGCAGTACATATCGTTCACCGATTTGACGATTCCGGTATGGACGTCGTGACAGATGCTCCTTTCATTGGACACTATCCACGAGAGCAGACAGACATTTATGTTCACCCTCTGCGTGTACGCGAGGTAACTGGTGACTGGAATATGTGAGACCCTGTGTACGAGGTTGCTCGTCAGGCGAGTCCGACATTCTCTGTGTCTGTTGACGGTCCCCTGAGGCAGATCCTCCATTGGACATGTGGGCAGAGCTATCATGTCCACCATCAACTGCACACAGCTAGTATCGACAGACACGACAACGTTGCTCTGGTCGCCCAGTATCGACTTTTCACCTGAAAAAAAAGAGACATAAGTGATTTTTAAAAAGAAAGCTACTTCTGCATCTACGTCTACATACATAATCTGCAAGCCACCATATGGTGCCTGGAGGATGGTACCCAGCACCGCTATTGGCCATTCCTTTCTCGTTTCACTCGCAAACAGAGCAAGGAAGAAAGCGAATGTCTATGTGGCTCCATACAAGCAGTAATTTCCCTTATCTTATCTTTCAAATTGCTGTCCTCAGTGAAAGTCAAAAAGAATTACACAACATTATGAGTGTTATGGTCTAATGAGTACTGATACGGATCGACAGGAACTCGAAGAAAGACGGAAGTAATGGGAAGTAACAGAAATGAGAACAGTGACAGATTTAACATCATAATTCGTAATCATGAGTAGATAAAGTTAAGGAATTCTGCTGCCCAGTCAGCAAAATAGCCCATGAAGGACGGAGCAAGGAGGACGTCAAGTGCAGAAACAGGTTGTGAGTTTTGATGTCGTGTCCCTTTTTACCCAGGTTCCCTTGGAAGAATCCTTTCAATTAATTGGTGAGAAACTAGATGACGAAACAACTAAGCTTTGTCGCCATGTGCTGACGTCGACGTACTTTTTATTCAATGACAAATACTTTGAACAGACTGACGGAGTGACTATGGGGAGCCCACTGTCCCCAATAGTCGCCAATCTTTTTATTGAGGATTTTGAGGACATGAGGCTGAAGAAGGCGACTTTAAAACCAGACTGTTTCGAAAGGTACGTCGACAATACGTTTATGATGTGGTCTCATGGGAAAGAAGCTCTTGACCGCCTCCTAGATCATTTTAATTCCCTGATCCTAGCATCAAGTTTATCATGGAGGTGGAAAGTGATGGGAAGCTTCCGTTTCTGGATGTTCTGGTGTACAGAAAGGATGATGGGATACTGGGACACAGTGTTTATCGAAAGCCTACGCACACGGACAGTTACCTGCATGCTTCTAGCTGTCATCCATCGTTCCAGCATACGGGGGTCCTGCGGACGTTGGCGAGAAGAGCTTATGCTATTTCAGACGGAGAAAGCTTGACACAAGAAGTGGACCATCATGAGGTTGTGTTCAAGCAGAATGGCTATACAGATAAACAGATCCGTCGTGCTTTCCAGTTTGGACATTCGCCTAAAACACCAGAAGATACCTTCAAATCGGTGGCTTTTCTACCTTTTGCTGGGAGCATTTCCTCGAAAATAGGAAGAATTCTAAAAAGATATCATATAAAAACTATTTTTCGTCCGCCAGCCAAGATTAGAGCTCTTCTTGGCTCAGTTAAGGATAACTTGGGTTTGAGGAAGGCCGGTGTGCACGAGATCCCTTGCCACTGTGGGAAGGCTTATATTGGTCAGACAATCCGGACCATTCAGGACCGATGTGTTGAACACCAGCGGCACACACAGTTGCTTCAGCCCGAGAAATCTGCAGTGGCGGAGCACTGTCTCACCCAGGAACATAGAATGCTGTACGACGAGACACAAATGGTTGCCCCTGCATCTCGCTATTGGGACTGTGTTTTAAAAGAATCCATAGAGATTCGATTATCCGATAATCTTATTGATTGAGACAAGGGTTACCCTTTAAGAAAGACTTCGAACCCGGTGTTATCAGACGTTAAAAAACAACGGTCTGTGTTTCAATCGTCGGAATAATTTTTAGTTTTTTGATAGCGATATCTCGATTTCGCCTGTTTCCACCACTGGCGGAGCGGTATGTTTACTTCCGCTAGAGGGCAGTTACTGCACCTTCTCGCGCACACGTTGTGGGCCTTCTGCGGCCATTATAGGGACCGCCGCTTTCGCTGAGAAGTCAGTTCCGACGAGATCGCGTACCAGCACTCTCACCTGAAGATGGCGGCCAGGTGGACCTCTGAAATATTGTGTCAAGATGACGTTATGATCCGGATGCACACCCGAGAAGAGTATTATCAGTAACTACAATGTACAGAGCATGGGCAGGTGTAAAACTACTTAAGCACAAAAACTTTGTTAAATTTTATTGCCGACTTTAAAACCTTTTGCAAAGTATGCAGACACAAAAACTTGGTTATGCTTTAGTACGGCAATGTAAAATTTGCAAAGAAGTCGGCGCTACCAATTGACGATGGGCACAGGCTCGAAACTAGTAATGGTACAAGAAAATTATTTCAAAAAATCTTGTTACTCGTTGCAATAATTTCTACAGTGTAATTTACGAAAACAGCTGCGGTGTTCTGTAACCAAAACGAGAAAAAGAACTCTAGAAGTCTTCGAACCATTCACATATCTGGGAACCTATTTCGTAAGCTCGTACCTTTAATAGTCTGCAGTTTGACAACGTGTCAAATGCCTTCTGGGAACCTAGGAGTATTGAATCCGCCAGCTGCCATTCATCCATGGTTTCCATATAATTTACAGCTTTATCACATGATCATCCAGTTTACTCGGATAATCATTCATTCCAGTACTACTCACACTAGTCTTACATCAAAAAGGAAAACTAATGAAATTCAACGAGAATTTTCTATTTTCGTGTGTTGTACTAGTCCGATTCGAGTAATTCTTTTCTTTCGCTGTCTTGGTAAATTGAAGTATGTGAAAAGTGTTAGCCATATAAAAGTGAATGAAAGAAATTACATTAAATTTTGCTGTAAGAACGGAATAAAGCGAAGTAAACTTTTAGTAATGTTGAATATTGCTTTTGATGTATCTTCTACCACTAAACTAAGGATTTACAAGTGGTGTAAGCGTTTCGAAGAAGGCTGTAAAGATACTGAAGAAGACGACCGCACTGTACGCTCCAGCACATCACCAGTCGATGGAATCGTTGAAAAAAACTGAAGGAAATGACTATGATCGTTCGCCGAATCACAATCATAGAAGTCGCTGGTGATGCTTTCATATCAATTTGTTCATGAGATGAAATTATTTCGGATGTTATGAGAATAAAATCTCTGACACACATATGTAGAGGAAGGGAATATATGAACACGGGTTTGGAAAAGCTTCATTTCTGTGTTAGAGCTTAATTTCTACAACCTTCCATAACATTAATTGTGGGAAACAGGCAGGAAAAGAACGTATCAGCACAGTATTAAACACTTCCGTTAATTAAATATGCGAAACGCCCTCCGTTTGCAAGAATACATGAATCAAACGTCTCTTATGCGTTGATGCATCCCTGGAGAATTGCTTATTATTTCACAGCCTTCCATAATACGGGCATGACGACCCAATTCACCTTGCAGCGGGGTTCCGTACACAAGAGCTTTAAAAACCTTCTCACAAGTAGAAGTTTCGTTGGTTTAGGTCCGAAGAGGGTAGAAGCAACCTCTACCTACCATCCATCACGGAATCGCTTATTTAGAATCCTATGAACATTAACACTGAGACGACGAGAAACTCCATCGTTAAGTACAAGGTTTGTCGCGCTAAGTGTGGCACGTGTTGCAGCAGAACAGGTAGAGTATCCTCAAAGAAATCTAGTTTCTCCATTGGGCTTGGGTGAGATAAGAAACACTCGCTAAGGTTCATAGCTCAAATGTTGGCAGAAGATCTTTGTTGATGATATGATTCCACAATTTCTGTTAATCACCTGATTCCAAAATTTCGTGAGGATTCTCGTTAGCTTACAAAAAGGAATAGAAGTGGACCAAAAACGGAACCTTGTGGGACTTCCTTCACAACCTTTTACATTCTGTTTGTTAAGTATGAATGAAATCAGTTGTGTTGCCCATGAATAATGTGATTATGAAGAGAAGTAAAAAAATGAATGAAGTAGACCGTTTCTGGATCCATGTCCATCTAACATGCTTTATTCTTGCATGTGTGACGAATTTTTTCTGAAAGTTTCTCCATAGCTATTATTACATCCTGTATACTTCATCTGCTCCCAGATCGTTGCTTGTTTGTGAATTACTGGCCGAAAGCAATCCTGTAATGATTCACTAGTCCCTATATTCGGCAGATATAGCCCCATGTGCTCTTCTGTTCCGGAAAGTGAAGGAAACCATGAAGCATAGATGAGACTAAAAACAACATAGATGAGACTAAAAAAGCATCACCGAGAGAAGTATCCGTCCCAAAGGTCGAGTACCAGGACTGTTTCAGGGATCGGAAAATGTACTGGCATTAGTGTACAATATCTGTTGGGATCATTTCGAACAGAGAACGTTGATGTGTACACAAAAAAATTCTTTCAAAATAAAAACGGTATTTTTGTAGACATCTCGTATTTTTATTGTATAAAAAACAGTTTATTTACTTTTTAAGTATAAATGTATACATATCTACGAGTGAATTGGAGCTAATGCCGTTCGTCGCTTTTCAATCTGCATAGTCTATAGTCTGTCCAGTCCCCTCCTGGGGTTTCCAGGACCCCACAGATTCCTTGACTAGGCTACCCACCTTCTAGACGGGCGACCCCGTTTCCTTTTTCCCTTTTGTCGTATATTGTCACTATTTAGTTCTGAATGGTTATTCCGCAGTAAATTCCTCGTATGGTCAGCTTCATTTATCTTCCCTGCAACTTCCCTAACTTTTCTGATTTCTTCATTTTAGTTGTGGCCCAACACTCCAGCATTTTGTCTCCAGAAATTCATTTCCACGATACAGCATTTTATTTATTTTCTCTTTCTTATTTCCCAAAGTTCTGACATATACAGGGTGGACCATTGATAGTGAACGGGCCAAATATCTCATGAAACAAGCATCAAACGAAAAAACTACAAAGAACGAAACTCGTCTAGCTTAAAGGGGGAAACCAGATGGCGCTATGGTTGGCCCGCTATATGGCGCTGCCGTAAGTCAAATGGATATCAACTGGGTTTTTTTAAATACGAACCCCCATTTTTTATCACATACTCGTGTAATACGTAAAGAAATATGGATGTTTTAGTTGGACCACTTTTTTTCGCTTTGTGATAGATGGCGCTGTAATAGTCACAAACGTGTAAGTACGTGGTATCACGTAACATTCCGCCAGTGCGGACGGTATTTGGTTAGTGATACATTACCCGTGTTAAAATGTACCGTTTACCAATTGCGGAAAACGTCGATATCGTGTTAATGTATGGCTGTTGTGATCAAAATGCCCAACGGACGTGTGCTATGTATGCTGCTCGGTATCCTGGACATCATCATCCAAGTGTCCGGACCGTTCGCTGAATAGTTACGTTATTTAAGGAAACAGGATTTGTTCAGCCACATGTGAAACGTCAACCAGGACCTGCAACAAATGATGATGCCCAAGTAGGTGTTTTAGTTGCTGTCGCGGCGAATCCGCACATCAGTAGCAGACAAATTGTGCGAGATCGAGAATCTCAAAAACATCGGTGTTGAGAATGCTACATCAACATCGATTGCACCCGTACCATATTTCTATGCCCAGGAATTGCATGGCGACGACTTTGAACGTCGTGTGCACTTCTGCCACTGGGCACTAGAGAAATTACGTGACGATGACAGATTTTTTGCACGCGTTCTATTTACCGACGAAGCGTCATTCACCAACAGCCGTAACGTAAACTGTCATAATATGCACTATCGAGCAACGGAAAATCTGCGATGGCTGCAACAAGTGGAACATCAGCGACCTTGGCAGGTTAATGTATGGTGCGGAATTATGGGAGGAAGGATAATTGGCCCCCATTTTATCGATGGCAATCTAAATGGTGCAATGTATGCTGATTTCCTTCGTAATGTTCTACAGATGTGTGTGTGAAAACTTATGGTACTTATCTGCTAAGGTCATCAGTCCCTAAGCTTACACACTACTTAACCTAAATTATCCTAAGGACAAACACACACAGGTCTTACTTTGAGAAAGAAATTTCTGAGAATGTACTTTTGCAGTACAGCATCGTATGGTAGTGTATAATGGACAGTGGGGAAACCAGAACAGAATAAAATCGAAGCACTTGAGATGTGTTGCTACAGAAGAATGTTGAAAATTAGGTGGACTGATACGGTAAGGAGTGTGGAGGTTTTCCACAGAATTGGCGAAGAAAGGAACACATGGAAACAGTGACAAGAAGAAAGTACAGAATGATGGGGCATGCACTAAGACATCACGGAACAACCTCCATGGTGTTAGAAGAAGCTGTAAAAGTCGTGGAGAAAAGTGACACTTTGAGATGAAGAGCTTGGAGCAGGAAAGGAATTCGAGACGGCAGCGTCAGAAGACTCGTACCACATTTCAAAATTATTTTCGATGTTAACATATTTCTTTTCTTCAGAAACGCTTTTCTTACAACTGCCAGTCGACATTTTATATCCTCTTTAATTCTGCCATCGTCAGTTATTTTACTTCTCAGATAGTGAAACACATCTACTACTGTTAATGTCTCGTCTGCTGATCTAATTTTCTCAGTATAATTTGATTTATTCGAGAAAATTCCATTTCTGAAACTTCCTGGCAGATTAAAACTGTGTGCTCTACCATCTGAGCTACCGAAGCACGACTCACGCGCGGTCCTCACAGCTTTACTTCTGCCAGTATCTCGTCTCCATTTCTGTTGTTGATGTTCGTCTTATATCCTACTTTCAAGACGCTGTCCATTTATTCTACTGCTCTTCCAAGTGCCTCGCTGCCTCTAATAGAATTACAACGTCAGCGTATACTTCAAACTTTTTATTTCTTCTCCCTGATCTTTAATTCATACTCCAAATTTTTATTTAGTTTCCTTTAGCGTTTTCTCAGTGCACAGATTGAATAATTTCGGTGATAGGCTGCAGCTTGTCTCAGCCCCTTCTCAAACACTGCTTCGCCTTCATACTCCTCGATTCTTATAAATGCCATCTAGTTTCTGTATCACCTGTTAACAGCATTTCGCTCCCTGTATTTTATCCCTGTTACCTTCAGAATTTCAAAGGAAGTCTTCCATTCAACATCATCAAAAGGTTTCTCTATGTCGACAAATGCTGTAATGGTACGGTTGCCCTTCCTTAACCTAGCTTTTAAGATAAGTCGTACAGTCAGCCTCATGTGTTCCTATATTTCTCCAGCATCCGAACTGATCTTCCTCGAGGTCGGCTTCTGTCAGTTTTTGCATTCTTCTGTAAACAATTGGTGTTTTATTTTATAACGATGATTTGTTAAGCTGATAATTCGATAATATTCGCACGTACCACCATCTTATTTCTTTGGAATTGTAGGTATTAGATTCTTCTGGAAGTCTGAGGGTATTCATCTGTCCCATACATCTTGCACGCCAAATGGAAGAGTTTCGTCAAGTCTACTAGTTGTTCTGAGAGAATGTCGTCTACTCCCAGGGCCTTGTTTCGACATAAGCCTTTAAATGTTCTGTCAAATTCTTCCCTCAGTATCATATCTCCCATTTCATCTTCATCTACGTCCTCTTCCATTTCCATAATATTTCCATCAAGTACATCGCCCTTGTATAGACCCTCTATTTACTCCTTCCACCTTTAAGCTTTCTTTTCTTTGCTTGGGTCTGGTTTTCCAGCTGATCTCTCGATGTTCACACAGCTGCTTCTTTACTTTTCAAATGCTCATTAATTTTCCTGTAGGCGATATCTTTCTGCTACTGAAATATGCTTCTACATCCTAACATTTGTCGTCTGGTCATTCCTGCTTAGCCATTTTTCACTTCCTCATTTTTTACACGTTTGCATTCCCTTCCACCTACTTCATTTGCTGCATTTTTATATTTTGTCCTTTCATGAGGTAAATTCTATCTTTCCTGTGTTATCCAAGGATTTCTACTACACCTTGTCTTTTTAGCTATTTGATAATCAGCTGCCTTGACTATTTCATCCCTCAAAGCTACCCGTTCGTCTTCTACTGTATTCCTTTCCTCTGCTCTTGTCAACTGTTGCCTAATGTTTCCTATGAAACTCTCAGCAACATCCAGTCCTTTTAACTTATCCACGTCACATCTTCTTAATTTCCTACGTGTTTGCAGTTTCTTCCGTTTCAAGCTACAGTTCATAACCAATTAATTGTGGTCAGCGTCCACATCTGCCAATGTCTGAGTCTTACAATTTAAAATCTGGTTCCGTCTTACCTTTTAATCATTCTAGGTCTCTTCCAAGTGCAATGCCTTACTTCATGATTCTTAAACCAAGTGTTAATGATGATTAAATTATACTCCATGCATAATTCTACCAGGCGGCTTCCTCTTTCATTCCTTACCACCAATACATATTCAGCTACCGTTTTTCCTTCCCATACTTTTCCTATTATCGAATTTCAGTTCCCTGTCACTATTAAATTTTCGTCTCTCTTAACTATCCAACTAATTTCTTTTATCTCATCATACATTTGCTTAACCTTCTTATAATCTGTTGGCCTATGAACTTGTACTATTGTGGTAAATGTGGGATTCGTGCCTATCTTGACTACAATAATGCATTAGCTAAGATGAACCTAGTAGGCTTACCTGATTCCTATTTCCTTATTCATTATTAAACCCACACCAGCAATCCCCTAACTGATTTTGTATTTATAACCCTGTATTCATCTGTCCAGAAGTCCTGTACTATTTAATTTCAGTATATTCATTTCCCTTCTAAAATTTTCCAGCCTACCTGCACAATTAAGGGGTCAATCCTTCCACACTCTAGATCATAGAATACAAGTTTTGTGTCGCCTGATGACATACTCCTGATTAGAGGGTGCCATCATCATGCAACCATACAGTACAGCTGTGCGCCCTCTGCAAAAATTACGGCTGTAGTCTCCCTTCGCTTTCAGTACTAGCATAGCAACTCCGTTTTGGTTTATGTTACAAGGGCAGACCAATCAACCATCCAGACTTTTAGCCCTGCAATTACTGAAAAGGTTCCTCCCCTTCTTGAGGAACTACACATTTGTCTGACCTCCATTTTGGTAGCACCTACAGTACATCTGTATGTGTCGCTGAAGCACGCAATTCATCCCACCAACGAGAAGGTCCATGGTTTACGGGGGATACCATACACATACAGGGCGTATACGTACAGATATTTTTATTGATGGCTGCAAACAGTGTACTGAACAAGATTAGATCAGATTTTACTTCGTTTACAGGCCGATAACTACACCTGTTACAAATCGAATATTTTTAGGTTGGTTAGTACCTCCAAGAACAAGTGCAAGAATGGTTGTTTTGCCCTGGGCAGCAGATCATATGTTGAAGGTTGGATGCGTTAATGCAGTAAATTATGTGACCTGTTTGTATTGTAGGAAGACTGTTCTATGCAGAGAAAGAACAACCAACACACTGATGTGTGTACATGTTAAGGTACCAAAAGTGAAAATATCTGCGCTTATAGTATCACAGTAGAAGTATAATGGGTAGCTTTTAGAGATGAAATAGTAAAGGCGGCAGAGGATCAAGTAGGTAAAAGAATGAGGGTGAACAGAAAACCTTGGGTAACAGAAGAGATATTGTATTTAATTGATTAAAGGAGAAAATAAAAAATGCAGTAAATGAAGCAGGCAAAAAGGAATACAAACGTCTCGAAAAAGAGATCGACAGGAAGTGCAAAATAGCTAAGCAGGGATGGCTAGAGGACACATGTAAGGATGTAGAGGCGTATATCACTAGGGGTCAGATAGATACTGCCTACAGGAAAATTAAAGAGACCTTTGGAGAAAAGAGAACCACTTGTATGAACATCAAGAGCTCAGATGGAAACCCAGTTCTGAGCAAAGAAGGAAAAGCAGAAAGGTGGAAGGAGTATATAGAGGGTCTATACAAGGGCGCTGTTCTTGAGGACAATATTATGGAAATGGAAGAGGATGTAGATGAAGATGAAATGGGAGATACAATACTGCGTTAAGAGTTTGACAGAGCACTGAAATACCTCATTCGAAACAGCGCCCCGGGAGTAGACAACATTCCATTAGAACTACTGACAGCCTTGAGAGAGCCAGTCCTGACGAAACTCTACCATCTGGTGATCAAAATGTATGAGACAGGCGAAATACCCTCAGACTTCAAGAGGAATATAATAATTCCAATCCCAAAGAAAGAACGCGTAGACAGATGTGAAAATTACCGACCTATCAGTTTAATAAGCCTTGGCTGCAAAATGCTAACGCGAATTCTTTACAGATGAATCGAAAAACTGATAGAAGTCGACCTCCGGGAAGATCAGTTTGTATTCCGTAGAAATATTGGAACACGTGAGGCAATACTGACTTATCTTAGAAAATAGATTAACGAAAGGCAAAGCTACGTTTCTAGCATTTGTAGACTTAGAGAAAGCTTTTGACCGCGTTGACTGGAAAACTCTCTTTCAAAATCTGAAGGTGGCAAGGGTAAAATACAGGGAGCGAAAGGCTATTTACAATTTGTACAGAAACCAGATGGCCGTTATATGAGTCGAGGGGCATGGAAGGGAAGCAGTGGTTGGGAAGGCAGTGAGAAGGGTTGTAACCTATCCCCGATGTTATTCAATCTGTATATTGAACAAGCAGTAAAGGAAACAAAAGAAAAATTCAGAGTAGGTATTAAAATCCATGGAGAAGAAATAAAAACTTTGAGGTTCGCCGATGATATTGTAATTCTGTCAGAGACAGCAAAGGACCTGGAAGAGCAATTCAACGGAATGGACAGTTTTAAGTGACAGATTTAAGTGCCAGAAAGTCGTTTCTGGAAGTATTTTTATGGAGTGTGGCCATGAATGGAAGTGAAACGTGGACGATAAATAGTTTGAACAAGAAGAGAATAGATGCTTTCGAAATGTGGTGCTACAGAAGAATGCTGAAGATTAGATGGGTAGATCACGTAACTAATGAGGAGGTATTAATAGAATTGGGGAGAAGAGAAATTTGTAGCACAACTTGACTAGAAGGGATCGGGTGGTAGGGCATATCCATTGAGGCATCAAAGGATCACCAATTTAGTATTGGAGGGTAGCGTGGAGGGTAAAAATCGTAGAGGGAGATCAAGAGACGAATACACTAGATTCAGAAAGATCTGGGAGATGAAGAAACTTGCACAGGATAGAGTAGCATTGAGAGCTCCATCAAACCAGTCTCTGGACTAAAGACCACAACAACAACAACATAGTATCACACACTGTATGTAGTAAAGAAGTTAAGTGAAACATACGAATGAAATGGGTTTAGAATGAACGTGAATAATACAGAATAGCTAGTAGCAGGAGGGATGTAGTACCACCACAATCGACTGTTAAAGTACTGAAGCAGTTTCAACACTTAGGATCTATACATCAGCAAGCTGCAAAGCAGATGTGGAAGGCAGGATCCAGCAAGGAAGAGCATGAATGTAAGATGCTAAATGGAGTTCTGTGGAGCATGGCAGTATCAAAAGAAAGACAGGAGAGGATTCTGCACACAAAACATATGGTGCAGGTGGATGGTCCCTGGAGGAATGGCAGAGAAGTACAGTACAGGCAGCAGAGATGGCTGGAATAAGGAGGGCGGGTAAGTTTCCCAGAACAGAGGGGATAATAAATTAGGGAAGCAGTGAACTTCGAATGACTGGCCGTCTAAAAAACTGAGAATTGGTCTCTTCAAGAGGCAAATGAAGCAACGGTGGTGGCTGAAAGCAAACCTTGGAGTGGTTAATATCATAAAGGCGGAAGCACAGACGGCTGAGAAAAACATGGAGCGCAGGAATGATTGGAAGGATGAGGAAGAGAACACTCAAAGAGGCAGACTGCGATGATCGTCAGTGTTGGCGAAAGGGAATAGAGAGATATTAATGAACAGCGGAGATGCCATTAAAAGTAAAAGTAAGTGAAAAGGAGTAAAGTTGATGAGCAGGCCGACCTGGGCAGTGATCTTGTTGTTTGCAGTCGACTGCTGTATTGGGAACTCTTTTTAGAGGCGTTGGAAATATTAGTGTCGAGATTTCCAGTTCTGGCGTTCGCCTAGTGACCAAAACCGGGGTGTTGCAGCTATTTGATTTTATTTCGACATACGGTTGTCCGAAAGTTCCAGACGAAATTTAAAGTTTTATGTATGTAAGTGTATGGGGTGTTGTGTATTGTACGTGTGCTTGTGTATCAGTGTATTTGTTTGTGGCAATAAGCTGCTGGCGTAGTTCGAAGAGACTATGAGAAGAGGAGTATGTATTTGTGTATTTGAACAACGCAATCTTTGAGATTTTCAGAACGCCCATTATCTGCTGGCTACATGATGTCTATATTGTACTACTGTAGATACCATATAGAACGTTCCTGATGCCAAAACGAAGAATGCTGTTGCAGAAATTCCTTGGGGCATTTAACCTACGATTGTATAAATAAAACCACTTGACACATTGTAAATACAGGTAATTTTTTCATATGACTTTTGTATTCGACACATTGGAGTCCTCAGAACAGGACACTTCGATCCTAAATAGTAGTAGCTAAGAACGTAAAGATTTCAGACAGTTTGGGTGGATTTGTCATGCGCATTACAGCTGACAAATCTACTAGATCTATGGTGGACTAAAAGATCAAGGAAGCCCAGAGCATCATCTTGCTGTACCTGTGTCGCTGACCTGGTCTGTTCATGAATGAGGTATTCCATCATGTCTCCCATTTTACAAGGCTGTGAGTGCTCCGTGACAGGTTTGCCATAGGCTTTGTCCATGACCTTTGCCTCCTCCCCCTGTTTGTCCATCACCTTCTCCCCATCTCTTCGTCCATGTCATCATCACCCATCTCTCGCCGTCTCCTTCTCCACCTCTCTCTGTCATTCTCCTCCTCCCCCCTTTCCCCCACTTTTACGACCATTACATCGCCCCCACCCCCTCCCGTTATTCTCCTCTTGCCTACTTTCTCTTATCTTACGTTTAGTGAAAAAAATACGAGCTTACGGAATATCGGACCAGGTTTGTGATTGGATTCAGGATTTCCTAGAAGAAAGAACACAACATGTCATTCTTAACGGTTCAAAATCTGCAGATGTAGAGGTAATTTCGGGAGTACCGCAGGGAAGCGTGATAGGACCTTTATTGTTTACAATATACATAAATGACTTAGTTGACAACATCGGTAGCTCCGTGAGGCTATTTGCAGATGACACGGTTGTCTACAAGAAAGTAGCAACATCAGAAGACTCGTACGTACTCCAGGAGGACCTGCAGAGGATTAATGCATGGTGCGACAGCTGGCAGCTTTCCCTAAACGTAGATAAATGTAATATAATGCGCATACATAGGGGCAGAAATCCATTCCAGTACGATTATGCCATAGGTGGTAAATCATTGGAAGCGGTAACGACCGTAAAATACTTAGGAGTTACTATCCGGAGCGATCTGAAGTGGAATGATCACATAAAACAAATAGTGGGAAAAGCAGGCGCCAGGTTGAGATTCATAGGAAGAATTCTAAGAAAATGTGACTCATCGACGAAAGAAGTAGCTTACAAAACGCTTGTTCGTCCGATTCTTGAGTATTGCTCATCAGTATGGGACCCTTACCAGGTGGGATTAATAGAAGAGATAGACATGATCCAGCGAAAAGCAGCGCGATTCGTCATGGGGACATTTAGTCAGCGCGAGAGCGTTACGGAGATGCTGAACAAGCTCCAGTGGCGGACAATTCAAGAAAGGCGTTACGCAATACGGAGAGGTTTATTATCGAAATTACGAGAGAGCACATTCCGGGAAGAGATGGGCAACATATTACTACCGCCCACATATATCTCGCGTAATGATCACAACGAAAAGATCCGAGAAATTAGAGCAAATACGGAGACTTACAAGCAGTCGTTCTTCCCACGCACAATTCGTGAATGGAACAGGGAAGGGGGGATCAGATAGTGGTACAATAAGTACCCTCCGCCACACACCGTAAGGTGGCTCGCGGAGTATAGATGTAGATGTAGATGTAGATCTTGAGCCTTGTTTATTGCTATTGCAAACGAAACCTTGGCTGGGAATTAAAGGCACTGAAAATGAATGGGTTAATCGGTTTGGATCAGTGGTACACGGGATATGAAAGACCTCTCCAGCTGTTGTGTTGTAACAGTGCATGTTAGACCACAGTCTCTTTAACACCTTATGACCGAACAAGTGGTCTCTAGCATTGAAACCATGCATTTCCGATATAAGTTCATTATATAAAAATTCTAGGAATTGACTGTTGAGAGGACATGCAACTAATAAGGTCTAATGACCTCATATCGGAAATTGCAGGTTTCAATGGTAGACACTACTTATTGAATCATAATTTATTACAGAGACTGTGGTCTAATACCACGTAGCCACAGTTACAATATGCATGGTTTCCTCCTAGTCGTGATAAGCATATTCCCTGTAATAATTTGCTTTATACACATTAGCGCGTGAGTGCCTGCTCCTCCTACAATGACACACCTCTTGAGTCGTTTTCAGCAGTTGCCTGTGCGGCAGCCCGGTCCAGACTGGCAGCGGAATCGGAAGCGGTCAACGCTTATATAGCCGAGAGCGCCCTTATCTGCACGGGAAACCGGACGCGCTGAAAACTGCGCGAGATTCCCAGTACAACTACAGGCGCTCGCTGCGGGCGGAGACCACAAGTACACAAACTACACTACTGTCCATTAAAATTGCTACACCAAGAAGAAATGCATATGATAAACGGGTATTCATTGGACAAATATATTACACTAGAACTGACATGTGATTACATTTTCACGCAATTTGGGTGCATAGATCCTGAGAAATCAGTACCCAGATGAACCACCTCTGGCCGTAATAACGACCTTGATACGCCTGGGCAGTGAGTCAAACAGAGCTTAGATGGCGTGTACAGGTACAACTGCCCATGCAGTTTCAACACGATACCACAGCTCATCAAGAGCAGTGACTGGCGTAGTATTGTGACGAGCCAATTGCTCGGCCACCATTGACCAGATCTTTTCAGTTGGTGAGAGATCTAAAGAATGTGCTGGCCAGGGCAGCAGTCGCACATTTTCTGTATCCAGAAAAGCCCGTACAGGACCTGCTACATGCGGTCGTGCATTATCCTGCTGAAATGTACGGTTTCGCAGGGATCGAATGGACGGTAGAGCCACGGGTCGTAACACATCTGAAATGTAACGTCCACTGTTCAAAGTGCCGTCAATGCGAACAAGAGGTGACCGAGACGTGTAACCAATGGCACCCCATACCGTCACGCCGCGTGATACGCCAGTAAGGCGATGACGAATACACCCTTCCAATGTGCGTTCACCACGATGTCGCCAAACACGGATGCGACCATCAAGATGCTGTAAACAGAACCTGGATTCATCCGAAAAAATGACGTTTTGCCATTCGTGCACCCAGGTTCGTCGCTGAGTACACCATCGCAGGCGTTCCTGTCTGTGATGCAGCGTCAAGGCTAACCGCAGCCACGGTCTCCGAGCTGATAGTCCATGCTGCTGCAAATGTCGTCGAACTGTTCGTCCAGATGGTTGTTATCTTGCAAACGTCCCCATCTGTTGACTCAGGGATCGAGACGTGGCTGCACGATCCGTTACAGCCATGCGGATAAGATGCCTGTCATCTCGACTGCTAGTGATACGAGGCCGTTGGGATCCAGCACGGCGTTCCGTATTAGCCTCCTGAACCCACCGATTTCATATTCTGCTAACAGTCATTGGATCTCAACCAACGCGAGCAGCAATGTCGTGATACGATAAACCGCAATCGCGATAGGCTACAATCCAACCTTTATCAAAGTCGGCAACGTGATGGTACGCATTTCTCCTCCTTACACGAGGCATCACAACAATGTTTCACCAGGCAATACCGGTCAACTGCTGTCTGTGTATGTCAAATCGGTTGGAAACTTTCCTCATGTTAGCACGTTGTAGGTGTCGCCACTGGTGCCAACCTTGTTTGAATGCTTTGATAGCTAATCATTTGCATATCACAGCATCTCCTTCCTGTCGGCTAAATTTGGCGTCTGTAGCACGTCATCTTCGTGGTGCAGCAATTTTAATGGCGAGTAGTGTACATTACTATACGGTTCAGCGTCGCGCATGCGCAAATCATGGGCCACGACTCACTCAGGTGCCCAGGCATGCGTGTAATCTACGTCCGTCCGATGGTTTATTGGAATATAGTGTAAAAATATTAAGGAAATCGGTCAAAAAGTGTCGTGATATTTGGAAACAATCTGAAACTAACTCTTGCCTTTGAACCTTTAAACAAATCTCTCCCACTGCCGGCTCTATGAATTTCATCTCTGTAGAGGAGGTAATACGACCATAACAAGAGATAAATGTCCGTTGATCATGGGCCCTAATATGAGTACCTTAAACGGTGAGAACGCTTGCTTGTCTTTGATAGTGTGAAACACACCCTTCCTACTGAGCAAATACTCACAGATCTTAAGGTATACATTTTAGAGTCCATGTTTGCCGAACTTTTTTTCTTTTTTTTTTCGGGTAAGGAACCTGTCATCATAGAGTGTAATAGGAATTTGGCTTCGTCATGTATAGTGGTATATATTCTGAAGATGACAAGGTGTACTTGAACACTGCAACGGATGTTAGCTTTAAAAGAAGAACGAATATTACTTCGCTGGATAATTCAGGCAATATAAGAAAAATAAGAACGTGAAAGACTGGGAGAAATAATGTATACATTCCTGTGGGGTTGATTTTGGAGTCCACTCTTTCCATTACGTCTACAAATCACCCTCCATGTACTACGTGTAACAGTAGGGCTTTTTTCGAGTGACTCACGAATTTCAAATAATCATTTGGAGTGGAAACCATAGAAAAAACTGTAAACATTAGTTTCAATTAATTTGTTATTTACAATTTGATTCTTCCTAAATTCCAAGAAAAAGACGGCAATATCGTTCCTATACAACAGATATAATAACACAAACATTAACTATATCATAGGGACAATGTGCAAGGAATAGCACA
Organism: Schistocerca serialis cubense; assembly: GCF_023864345.2. Taxonomy (NCBI): domain Eukaryota; kingdom Metazoa; phylum Arthropoda; class Insecta; order Orthoptera; family Acrididae; genus Schistocerca; species Schistocerca serialis. The sequence continues at coordinate 213,232,234 of NC_064647.1, read as the reverse complement.
GTACATAAAATGTTTAAGGTGTACGTATCAATGAAAATATCGAATGTATTATGGAACATATGAGACACCTAGTTTATTTACTTCTACTCTTCACATCATATCTCGCAACACAACCAAACATAATCAATAAATAGGTATAAATTTCACTATTCTACACTTCAATGCGCTTTGGCGTGTTAGGGTACCTCATTACGTGGAAATAATTTCGGTGTAATAATAATGGTCAACCTACAAAAGTATAAGTAAAAATAAATTCACCAATTATCGCTAGAACTCTGCTTATTTCGGAAACGGATGAAGTATGTGTGGCCTGAAAGAATCTGAAGCCACTTTCACAACACAAAGTATCTGACCAGCAGGAAAGAAATCTATTTACTCTGAAGTTGTTTCTTCTAGATAAATTCTTCTACTCTGCAGAAGAACTTGCAATTAGAACACATTAGTATGTAAACGTTATCTTTGCTGTTGTCTTCAAGTGTGTTCCAATAGTGGCATATGCTCATTAACTTAAATAAATTTTATTATGTACAGTGTATGGAATATTTGACTAGAGAAAGTCGCGATATGTTCTCGCACGAATTATATTCATACAGTGCGCAATTGTACATGACTTCTGTCTGATGTCCCCAGTGGCTGTGCCTGCGTAAACTTAAGAAAAATTTTAATGTCTTCCCCTCTCCTACCCTGTGGCGTAACATTCCCCATTTATTTAAGAAATTTGTAACTAATTTTACTTCCTACGCCCATAACTAAGCTATTCTGTACATTCAATATGCATAATGCTTTTTCTAGCAATACAACGTTTCCAGAATGAAATTTTCACCCTGCAGCGGAGTGTGCGCTGATATGAAACTTCGTGTCACATTAAAACTGAGTGCCGGACCGAGACTCGAACTCAGGACCTTTCCCAGTCGCAGCAAGTGCTCTACCATCTGAGCTACCCAAGCACGACTCACAACCCGTCCTCACATCTGTACTCGTCTCTTGCCTTCCAAAATTCACAGAAGCTCTCCAACGAAACTTGCAGAACTAGCACTCCAGGATAAATACGATATCGCGGAGAAATGGGTTTGCCACGGTCTGGGGGATGTTACCAGAATGAAATTTTCACCCTGCAGCGGAGTTTGCGCTGATATGAAACTTCCTCACAGATGAAAACAGTGCCTTTGCTTTTCGCGGGCAAATGCTCAACGGTAGGAGACGAGGTACTGGTGTAAGTAGACCTGTGAGGAGGGCTCGTGAGTCGTGCATGAGTAGTATAGACGATGGAGCACTTGCCTGCGAAAGAAAGGCCGTGAGTTCGACACTCGGTCCGGCACACGGTTTTAACACAACGTTTGTCGAGAAAAGATAAACATTGTTGTCCCTGTGATAGTAGCTGGAAGATGAAACCATGTTCTCGCTATGTTACACTTGGTTCTGTTGATTAGTAATATGGTATTTCGCAATTCTGTCATCCCTTCTGATTTTCTGTTCGTGTATAACAGTTGACAATCAACTTTTCTGTTGAAAAAATGTTCAAATGTGTGTGAATTCCTAAGGGGCCAAACTGCTTAAGTCATCGGTCCCTAGACTTATCCGCTACTTAAACTAACTTATGTTAAGAACAACACACACACCCATGCCCGAGGGAAGACTCGAAGCTCCGGCGGGAGCGGCCGCGCAGTCCGTGACATGACGCCTCAAACCACGTGGCCACTCCGCGCGGCTCTAATGAGAACATGGAGTAAATCCAGCGCTAACCAACTTTCTGGAAATGTGGCTATGGGACCAGTGCTTCCTTTTACTCTGAACTGCTTCCATTTTCCGAATAAACAGTTGTTCGTTGGTCTCATCTACCTGGCTGGAAAATGGCTCCACTTGTTATATCTGCTATGGACGTCTTTTCGTTCTGAGACCAATAACTTTTCCGCTAAGGTCATATTTTTGTTCCGAGGCCAGTAACTTTTCCTGAGCCTTTACTTTTACCCATTTATTGATGGTGTCCCACTTAAACGGATATGCATGGATCGTGTTGTTGTTGTTGAGGTCTTCAGTCCTGAGACTGATTTGATGCAGCTCTGCATGCTACTCTATCCTGTGCAAGATTCTTCATCTCCCAGTACCTACTGCAACCTACATCCTTCTGAATCTACTTAGTGTATTCATCTCTTGGTCACCCTCCACGATTTTTACCCTCCACGCTGCCCTCCAATACTGAATTGGTGATACCTTTATGCCTCAGAACATGTCCTACCAACCGATCTCATCTTCTAGTCAAGTTGTGCCACAAACTCTTCTTCTCCCCAATTCTATTCAATACCTCCTCATTAGTGATGTGATCTACCCATCTAATCTTCGGCATTCTTCTGTAGCACCACATTTCGAAAGCTTCTATTCACTTCTTGTCCAAACTATTTATCGTCCACGTTTCACTTCCATACATGGCTACACTCTATACAAATACTTTCAGGAACGACTTCCTGTCACTTAAATCTATACTCGATGTTAACAAATTTCTCTTCTTCAAAAACGCTTTCCTTGCCATTGCCAGTCTACATTTTATATCATCTCTACTACGACCATCATCAGTTATTTTGCTCCCCAAATAGCAAAACTCATTTACTACTTTAAGCGCCTCACTTCCTAATCTAATTCACGCCGCATCACCCGACTTAATTCGACTATATTCCATTATCCTCGTTTTGATTTTGTTGATGTTCATCTTATATCCTCTGTTCAAGACACTGTCCATTCCGTTCAACTGCTCTTCCAAATCCTTTACTGTCTCTGGCAGAATTACAATGTCATCGGCGAACCTCAAAGTTTTTATTTCTTCTCCACGGATTGTAATACCTGCTCCGAACTTTTCTTTTGTTTCCTTTACTTCTTGCTCAATATACAGATTGAATAACACCGGGGAGAGGCTACAACCCTGTCTCACTCCCTTCACAACCACTGCTTCCCTTTCATGTCCCTCGACTCTTATAACTGCCATCTGGTTTCTGTACAAATTGTGAATAGCCTCTCGCTCCCTGTATGTTACTTCTGCCACCTTCAGAATTTGAAAGAGAGTATTCCAGTCAACATTGTCAATAGCTTTCTCTAAGTCTACAAATGCTAGAAACGTAGGTTTGCCTTCCCTTAATCTTTCTTCTAAGATAAGTCGTATGATCAGTATTGCCTCACGTGTTCCAATATTTCTACGGAATCCAAACTGATATTCCCCTAGGTCAGCTTCTACCAGTTTTTCCACTCGTCTGCAAAGAATACGCGTTAGTATTTTCCAACCGCGACTTATTAAACTGATAGTTCGGTAATTTTCTCATCTGTCAACACCTGCTTTCCTTGGGATTGAAATTACTATGTTCTTCTTGAAGTCTGAGAGTATTTCGCCTCTCTGATCACCAGATGATAGAGTTTTGTCAGGATTGGGTCTCCCAAGGCTGTCAGTAGTTCTAATGGAATGTTGTCTACTCCCGGAGCCTAGTTTCGACTCAGGTCTTTCAGTGCTCTGTCAAACTCTTATCGCAGTATCATATCTCCCATTTCATCTCCATCTATATCCTCTTCCATATTCATAATATTGTCCTCAAGTACATCGCCCTTGTATAGACCCTCTATATACTCCTTCCACCTTTCTGCTTTCCCTTCTTTGCTTAGAACTGGGTTTCCATCTGAGCTCTTGATATTCATACAAGCGGTTCTCTTTGCTCCAAAGGTCTCTTTAATTTTTCTGGTGGCAGTATCTATCTTCTCCCTAGTGAGATAAGCCTCTAAATCCTTACATTTGTCCTTTAGCCATCCCTGCTTAGCCATTTTGCACTTCCTGTCGATCTCATTTTTGAGACGTTTGTATTCCTTATGGCCTGCTTATTTACTGCATTTTTATATTTTCTCCTTTCATCAATTAAATTTAATATTTCTTCTGTTGCCCAAGGATTTCTACTAGCCCTCGTCTTCTTACCTACTTGATCCTCTGCTGCCTTCACAACTTCATCCCTCAACGCTACCCATTCTTCTTCAACTGTATTTCTTTCACCCATTCCTGTCAGTTGTTCCCTTATGCATGGATTGTAAAAATCGATATTGTACATTTACTCCTGCTACTCAAAATTGTATGGTGATATATACACTAGCTTTGTCAGTACTAACTTTAACAACAGATGTGTGATGAAACAAGATTATATTTTTCTGTTACAGGTACGACGTAGGGCAACCCCGTGGGAAAGTCCCTTTGTGCTTGTTGTAATCCTGTCGCAAGTTGCTCTCAGTTGTCCATTGACGGCAGCGCTACAATTTCGATCCTTGCATCCCCCAAGTTTTCTGCTAACGACCTCAGTAACTTCGCTACTACCATTCTCTTATGAAGCGCACTCCGGTGACTTTGCACCTCTTTTCAGTTTCTATTTAGGGTATCTACGGTGCTCTGTGTGTACTGTTCTAATACTGTTGTTAGCTTCCCCACTGTTTTGACAACATTCATTATCCCCTATTCCATCATTGCTATTTGTGTCATCTCCTGTACGATTCCTGTCGTGTCGTTCGAGCTTAGTACAATCACGTTGTCTGCTGTTCCAAACACAGCTCTTAATAACCACCCACCTGCGTCTAACCATCTTCTTCTCTTCCGTACTAGTGATCGCGGGGCTACTTCCGGCAATTGCTGCAATTGAGCCCTTAACGTTTCACAGGAAAGCTTCAACTCTTGATACTCGGTATTGGTAGCTTAACGGATATCGTCAAATAAAAGAGGACTTGAATGGAAAAGAACTCATACCATAGTATGCTCACCTTTAATCGTAAAATCTCTGGATAAGGTTAATCCTCGATTGTAAGGTATTAGCTGGAACCACTTAATAATAAGATACATGTGCAGTGTCTCAATCAGCTGCAACATTTCAGGCCCCTCGGGTATCTGCTTTCCGCATTGCTTTCCAAACGCCTCTTGAAGAGGAAGTGGCCGTCTATGATAAGTCAGTAATCGCTCACTTAGCAGCGCTAGCCTGCAAAATAAAACACGATACCATCCTCAAGAGTGTCTCTAATTGAATGAGAAATAACTAGTTTTTGAATACACTCGACTCAGACTCTTATATAGAGCTTGTACCTTGTATGGAATATCTGGCAAGAGAAAGTCACAATGTGTTGTTGCACAAATTATATTCGTACAATGTGCAGTTAGCAACAAAATATAAATACAGCGTAAAAACCGCAGCTGCTATGGACTATTAGAACAAGAGATATCAGTCGTCAAATTTACGAAAACCATAAGTACGAATTATTTATTGCACAATTGTATTGTTTGAAACAAATAGTCAATAATATGACATGAAACATTCTTTAACAGAGATTACTTTCTTGACTACACTATTGGAGGCAAAAAATGTTTAACTGAGCAATAACAGCACGCCCAGTGCATAGACAGTTTTCGCAGTGCGCACGTTTGATGAAAGCAGGTTGGTCACACTTCTCATGGAAAGTCTTCCGTTAATCCATCTTCGAAACAGTACTGTACAGGTGTTTTGAATACAACAGAAGGGTCTTCGGTGGAGTCGCACCGAAAACACGCAAATCTGATTAAGTTGGAGAATCGTGCCGTCGAGAACTAGAAATACAGAAACGACTGGAGGCTTAAGAAGTGGTCTCTATGCCATATATTATTGTCATACTATAACTCTGTAATAAATTTCAGAAAATTTTTGGGTGGACGGAAGAAGAAAACGTCAGCAGATTGCTAAATGCCTGTGCTCTTTGGCCGGCCGAAGTGGCCGTGCGGTTAAAGGCGCTGCAGTCTGGAACCGCAAGACCGCTACGGTCGCAGGTTCGAATCCTGCCTCGGGCATGCATGTTTGTGATGTCCTTAGGTTAGTTACGTTTAACTAGTTCTAAGTTCTAGGGGACTAATGACCTCAGCAGTTGAGTCCCATAGTGCTCAGAGCCATTTGAACCATTTTGAACCTGTGCTCTTTGCTGGAATAAGCTTCCTGATGAATTCAACGCCTTCAGGAACTATAGAGTTGTCTAGTACGTCATCTCTGTTAGCTGTCCAGGAGTCAACGAAACAAAAAGACTTCAGTTTTTTCTTGTACACCTGCCAGCATCACTTGTTCTAGGAAGACTTTTAAATCCCTCTTCATCATATAAGCAGATTTGCTACAAAACGTCCTGCCGTTGTATAAATTTATATTCATTAAGCTTCCTGATGAATTCAACGCCTTCAGGAACTGTAGAGTTGTCTAGTACGTCATCTCTGTTGGCTGTCCAGGAGTCAACGAAATAAAAAGACTTTAGTTTTTTCTTGTACACCTGCCAGCATCACTTGTTCTAGGAAGACTTTTAAATCCCTCTTCATCATATAAGCAGATTTGCTACAAAACGCTCTGACGTTGTATAAATTTATATTCATTTTTGCAGGAAATGGCCAATGGGCTCCGATGCAGGGTTATAAAGGCTGGAGCAGATGAAACACATGTTTTTCACTATTGAATGACTGGGACACGGTTTGATAAAAATAATAAAAAGAAGCATTAAGTGATAGATATTTAATTCAGTTTTGAAATATACATACTTTAATTAGGTTGGAAAAATAATGTCTTGGAGATGACGTCCTTCTTGCTGGATACACATTTGGATCCTCTCCAGAAAGTTACGCATGGCTCTCTCCTACATTTCATTCGGCACGGCTTCAATTTCCTGACGAATGGAATTCTTCAAGTCATCGAGTGTGCGAGGCTTTTTCATGTAGACTTTTGATTTTAAATATTCCCACAAAAAGAAGTCGCATATCGACAAATCGTGTGCGCGGGGGGCCAGTAAACATCACCATATCTCGAAATAACGTGTCTTGCGAACATTTGTCGAACCACTTCCACGGATGCTCTCGCCGTTTGAGCTGTGGCACCGTCCAGATGAAACCATATTTCTCTCACGTTCACTTGACGCCTTTCAAGTTCTGGATGAAGAAATTTGTTTAACATTTTAACGTAGCGCGCTGATGTCACAGTAACTGCAGTTCCTTCCTCTTCAAAAGATTGGGTCCAACAATCCCCATCTTTGAAATGCAGCACCACACAGTTACTTTTAAACTGTGGAGTGGTCTTTGGTGTTGTTCATGTGGATTCTCCAGCGCCCAATAGCGACAATTCGGAACATTTCCTAATCTAATTCCCTCAGCATCACACGACTTCGACTACATTCCATTATTCTCGTGTTGATTTTGTTGATGTTCATCTTATATCCTACTTTCAAGACACTGTCCATTCCGTTCAACTGCTCTTCCAAGTTCTTTGCTGTCTCTGACAGTGCTTCATCACTCATGAAGACTGTAGCACCCATTACGCGACAAAACTCTCTGCGCTGCACAAAATCCCCTTCACTAAGCTTCTGGACTATCGTTATCTTGTACGGGTGAAACTAAAGGTCATCATGTAAGATGCGGTGAAGCGAAGGACGTGACATACCTAGCGTTATAGCCTGTCGTCTAGCCGATCGTTTCGGACTAGCAAGAACAGCCGTTCTGACTCGGTCTACAGTGTCCGGAGTACAAACTGAACGGGAAAGACCAGGGGGTTTCTTTCTCATCCCAGATCCAGTACTTCTAAAAGCTGCAACCCATCGGATTACAGTATTTCGATCATGCACTGCTCCTCGACATCCAAATCTAAAATTTCGACGAAAAAAACGTTGCACTGTGAATATGGAATCATTGTTTCTGAAGTACTGCTCGACAATAGTGCTCGACAACGAACACACGATGCTGTACGCTCCAACACTCCATAGCGACTGAAACCGCATTGTATGGGCAGCCTGCCAACATTCACTCAAGGTCAATACCCCCTTTCGTCGCTGTGTACTAGCGCCGTGTACAAGCCGTTCAAAAAGCATGCGTTTTCCCTGCCCCACTCTGTAGAAATGGGGTAGCAGCGTACCGTGCATCACAATCCCAGGCATTATCAAATAGGAGCATGGGTTGACGATGGAGCCGACAAAGGAGCGAGGTTAGCACACTGGAGTCGCATTTGGGAGGACAACGTTTCAAAACCGCGTCTGGTCAAACACGTCTGCCATCTGCTGTGTCGCAGTACTTCCGTGGCACTCGCCAGTTAATAAATTTTTCACGTCTCTTACTCAAGGAAAACAAAATTTTGAGTTTTCCATCACGTGACCAAACCTTTAAACATAATGATTTTTAAGGTTTAATTATATAAAAATTACAGATACTTTGTGAGAACATTCATCGAAAATACTATTAGAATGGTGTAATCATTCAGAATAACAACAATCCCAACGGTATTTTTAACACAGAAAAGTAACTCGTTGATTTGTAATGTAGCTGTGTTAAGGGGGTTAGGACGTCAAACGGGCCGACTTGGAGCAGGAGAAGCACCATAGGACATTTTATTTTCCACTGTCTATACTTTTACAAATAAATTCATAAAATTTTATCAGCATAACCAGGAAGGATTCAGAATTTACACTCATAGCAGTAGAAGTTCGAAAACATAACGAATTATTTTTTTTTACATGTGAAGTTTCATCATTTTTTTCACTTACTAATGGCAGCATTTGTTGCTATAGGTACACTTCTCATCATAAGTATGATTGAGGGTTCGATGAATTTTGCACAGCATACAAACCATTCTTAAAGGTGTATGAAACTCTAGAATGTTCCAAAACTATTAAAAACTGTGGTAAAAATTGAGATGATTAACTACAAAATTTGTGTTTTTTTCTAAACATGTAGTTTAAAATACAACAGATCATTGGTTTTTTCATAAATTAAATAAATTCTAGAGCTTCATACACCTGTGAGTATGGTATGTATGCTGTGCAAAATTCATCGAAGAACCTCTCTAACTTATGAAGAAAAGTGTACCTATAGCAACAAATGCAGCCATTAGTAAATTAAAAAATGATGAACTTTCACACGTAAAAAAATATTATTTTTTTATGTTTCCGAACTTCCAATGCAATGAGTGTAATCCTGAATCCTTCCTGGTCATGCTGACAAAGTTTTATGAACTTATTTCTAAAAGTATAGACACTGGAAATTAAAATGTCTTGTGATGCCTCTCCTGCTCCAAGTCGGCCCGTTTCACGTCCTACCCCCCTTAAACAAAGACACTAACTCCACCCATACGGGAGATCTTCCGAGATTATCTCTAAGGAAAAAGTAATCAGAAAGAAAATAAATATAACACACTCGTTGCTATTTTGGGAAAGAGAATGTAAACCTGGAATACTTTTCATACTCACGGAAATGCGTAACGACCCGGATTTGGGTCGACTGCGTCCAGTTTCATTCTGTCCATTTCCTCATTTATAGCAACGATGTCTTCCACCACTGCATTCAGTCTCATACGAAACCAGTCTGCGAGCTTTCCCATCTGCCTCGCCCAAACCTGCAGCCGCTCTTTAGGCAGTGTTCTACCCTGCAGACAGAAATACAGATCTTACTGTGTCCGTTTAACATTTAGTGAAGCAGACATTGAAATTTGTGTCATTAAAGCGCTGCGACTAATATGAGCAAGAGTAAAACAGTTTATCAGATTGTCAAATTTTTTGGTGAAATAGGAAATGTTTCCAGTATATCAAAAATTTTATGAAAAAGTAGATACTTGTGCACATTGAGAAAGATTTAAGGCGACCCACTGGTAAATATCGTTATTGGCAATCAAACGTACACACGTAATAAAATGTTGCAATACAAGGAAAAAATTCACACACACATTTTAAAAACAGCTTAACTAATTTTGTTCCACTGATGATAACAACGAAACCAGATTACATTGTATGGAAGTAAATACAATATTTAAGAAATAGTTTTCTGATGTCTTGCAACGATTCAAGTTAATAGATTCGAAAAGTTTACATCTAATTGGATATTAATTTGAACCACTTAAACAGTGGAGCTGCCTAATACTGTCAAGTTGCAATAGGAAACAATGTTCGATTGCGCAACATGAACCAAGATTTCCTACAAACAATACCATAAAAAAAACTAATAAAGAATTCGCATGCTACTCCAAAATACACTTAAAACTTTTTTCGTTATGTACCTAACATGACTCTTTAAAAAAATAGACAGGGTAGCGTAGGAAAACGTGGCATCAGAAAGATAATTCCGCACCGAAAGAAAGCTGCAGGCTCCATAAATGGACTCTTGGTACCACATATTGACTTTTAATTGAAGCTGTCTAATCTGAAATTGGCTGTCTTAGGACAAAGCATTCTACTATAGTTTAACATGGTAGACTTAAAAGTAGCCTGCTGGATTCAACAACAGATATTGTAGAGAGGAAACTAAGCCAGACAAAGTATGAAACGGAAAGGTACATGAAGAAATAGGGGAGGAGGAATCCACTGGCATATGTACTAAAGCACCCAGAGATAGTCATTATACGACTGGTCAGAGTGTCAGACTAAAATTAGGTAATGGAAATTTTGTGCAAGAAGTCACTAATAAAGCTATATTGTTTCTTTTCTAAGTTAATGGACAGGCGCTAACAGGAAACGATGTATGTGTACTAAAACTTGTATTACTGACTGAAAGAAACATTTCGCGTTCTGCGCAAGGCTAATGGCCAAAATCTGTATTAATGAAAGAGATTTGTTATTGGCGACGTGCTTGTTTAATCAGCTCAAATTGTGTGCTAAAATGGAAACAACACATATGTTAATTTCAGTTATCCCCTAGGTACGCATATCTAGAGCTCTTGTGCCTTGCTTTTATCGTGTTATTCAACCATGTTCACTACGGAGGCGTAGTATGGGGAAGTTTTACCACGACAAAAATGAAAAGAGACTCATACTACAAAGAAAAACCATTTTGATAGTACTGAAAAAGAAGAATGCCACAATGCTCTTTTTAATGATTTTAAATCTTCACTTTTCCATGTCTATATATAAAAGATCATTGTGACCACATTAACAGATCTCGGAACCATTACTCTTGAAACAGAAAACAACTGTTGTGCCTTTCATTTCAACAGGCTTCAGATTTTTGAAACAGGGAGTCAGTATGTCAGTATCAAATTATTACAAGAACTCCCAATAAACATACGAAATCTCAAAACAGAGAAGACGTTTCTAGAACTCTGAAAAGATTTGTGATGGACAAAGGAATCTACAATGTGGTGGGGCTACATGAGCAAACAGTGGGCTGAAGCCACTTGTTGACCCTGTGAGTAATGACTTTTATATATGTTGTAGGTACCTCTTCAATGGGTTCGGTATTTTAACTGCATCTACACAGTATAGTTCGCAAATGAAATTCCTCATAAATAAATCAGAATCTGAGAAGACTAACGCTGTCGATATGAAAACCACTAGAAGAAAATGTGACTTTTGTTACACGTTATAAAGCTGTCACTGACTCGTATAGACTTTCATTGCCCATCAACATAAATATTTAATCCTTTGCGCAATAACATAAAATGTTTAACAGGTAGTATTGCTAGTTTCAAATTTAGAAGCATTTCTCCTAGGCAACTCCTTCTATTCCATACATGAATCGTGAAGTATGATGAGATTCTCAAAAAGACTCGAAAAGATCACTTTCGGTGTTACAAGATTTTTGATTGCCTTTATTCACAAAAGCGCCGGTGCCTTAATGTATAGCGTCAATGTTTGATGATTCAAATCTCGCTACTGACAATTCTTTTTTATTTTCGTTTCAATTCTGTACTTATTATCATTATTTTTAATGGGGGTAGCACCTTTCTATTTTCAATTAGTGGTTGCACGAAAATAAATTAAAAATTGGCTCATACCTGCGAAATGCCTCACTCTAAACTCAAAAAAATTAAGTACACCAATCTCACTCTTCCATCCCTAGAATTAATAAATGTACTTTTTGCTCATACATCCACCGATTAAAGGAAAAAGGAGTCAGTGAACATTTGGAGTAGAGATATGAGACATACATGAAAAATGTTTATCATATACACTGTCCTCCTTTTTCACTCTCCTTTACGGATGAAAAATCTGTTAGATCACTCCTGTGACTCTCAATGTTTCAGGTGTCTGTTTTAGTTTGTTCCGTTAACCACCATTCACATCAACATATGTTGTAAAGTACTGATTTTCAGACGCTCTACATTGATTTCAAATTTCACGTAAAAGTTGACAGAATTTATGGAGCTTGTATTTGCCTGTCCTTGCTGGTAAAGAAAAATTTCAAACTCAGTTTTATTACGATCCAGAAAACCAGACATTGTGTCTGTTTCGCTATCACCGTCGGCTATTGCCACATTACTATTTAATTTTTCTATTTTTTATTTGTAGGTGGTTGCCTGAGAACTGTTCTCTATAAATAAGCGCCCATTTTAAACCACTTTGGTTAAAAAATCGCCTTTGCAATGTTTTATAACCACATGACATACCACACGTGCAGATTTACATTTCACATTAAGGCAGCGATTTTTTTATTGTCGGCTAGTTACAGTCTTCTTGTTACATTGGTTCTTTTATTTGCTTATTGCAACGTAGTTTAACATTATGGCATCCCAGACGTGTTTGTTATTCATAAAGTACCCTATTAACAGCGTTACAGAATGATTACGTGAAATATTCTGAAAATACAGCGCATGATTACTTTTTGTTACATATTCAAACACTCGCGTAGTGTTTACGATAAATAGTGCTAAACACTGAGTAGTTCCGTTGAGCGACGCCAGGCAAGTAGAAATAGTTATAATTTTCCATTGTAGATTTTATATCAATTGAAGTTTTAGGAATGTTTGTTTGTTATTTGTTTAATGATCCACGATAGAATTCAAAATGGTTTTCTAATGGTTTTCTGGCTACTCAGCAGAAGGTATTCAGAGGACATAATGTGAAGACAACAATTTCATGCCCCTTATATACTGGATTGGTTGCTAAGCAATTTCAGTTATCAGTACTCAAATGTCTGTCACTCCAAAAAGACAACTTTTACAAACGCCAACCTTTTGCTGGCGTGGGTGCTTGCTCAGATAATTGTCCTAAAAGGACAAATTATCTCAGCGGGACAGGGACAGCCGCCATCGCGACCTTAGGACCCCGCGGGGCCCCATTTTTTTTTTATCAGTTGCTGACCCTCATGAATCGAAACATGACTGCGTCGCGTCGTTTCATGATTCGAGGGTCAGCAACCAATCTCCGGCTTTTGGGCGGCAGACGACCTGAAAGGCATTGTCGGGACTAAATTTTACTTACTAAAACTGTCTTGATATAAAATGAATTGATGAATTGTACTCGCTATGTATCCGATGTCTAATGGTGAAGGTTACAAATTTATGTTTTGCGCCATATGTGTCAGTTGGTAACTGAATGTAAGTAAGAATTTCACACAGGAAGTATAATTATATTTGGGATACGAAATATGAGGGTACATAATTTTTAAGGTTTGTAGGTACAGGAAAAATCGTCAAGCAACTTTAATGGAAATTCTCATATCTCTTATGAAGTCTTCACGAGGCCAAATGGAAGTTTGACGACAATAAATGTTACCACCATTGTGTATGCTCAGAAGTAAAAATCATATTTCAGGCGTAAATAGCGAAAAGACTTGATTATTATTTAGCGCGACAGCAGCATACAATCATGTAATGAACTTCAAAAGAGGTTTCCTGAATTGCAGAGGCCGTTTTAGCTATCAATAATAGTCAATTAATAGTTAAAGGGTGCCAAATAACTACTTCACAGAATTAGGATTTCCGTGCATGTGAGCTATCCTGAGTGATTTGAATTGACTTTTAACGGCATTTAGACTTTGGTAAAGAACTTATAGTACCGAAAGGCACATGCTATACGTTTGCTGTTGTTTTTCAAGCCCATTACAACAAATATCGAGCGATATTTTAGCATTCATTATCCCGATTATTAATTAGATTGTTACCTCTGTCTAGAACGAATTCTGAATTTCTATTTCTGTCTTTTTTTATACGAGCTTGATTTTTTGGTCCAGACAAATACGTAATAATATTACAAGATCCGCTTCTAACATTTGTAGGATATTTATTTTTCCTCCGTTTAGTTATTCCATCTTTCCCTTAAAAAAATGCATCCTTTTGAGTTACTTCTTCCTGTGATTCATATTACTCATTTTCTGACACTTCTTGTTCTGTTCCTGAATCACGACCGCTTTCATGAACACAATCCTTAGTCTCTGAGTCAGCGCTATCACTGTGAGCATCTTCATCACTCAGCTCGTTAAACCATTTCAACCATATTTACTATTAAAACAGTCTTGATCACAACTCTTAGTAGCGGTTCTCCAGCAGAACGAGGTTCTTACTCATTGGTCTGAAGATGACCACAGTAGTGGTCGAAACAGGTCACTGTAATAAATAATTTGTGATCAAGACTGTTTTAATAGTAAATATTTGTAACACATTCATCATCCCATAATGTATTCAAAAGTAATTAGCTTCAATCATGCATTAGGATCTCTACTAAACTCGGTCCGAGGTTATTTTGCCTTTGACATCTCTTCCACAATCTAAATATAAAGAGAATACTAAGTAACAGGGAAGGTAACTGCAATCAGTTTCAATACGTCTAAATTTAAGCACATAAAATATCGATTCAGTCTAGGAAAGCAATAAAGTAATACAGACTTACATTGTTTCAGATTGTGGCAGCAGATCTCGCACGGATGACAAGTGTCCACCAGACTACAATAATGTTTCATAAACAATTTATCTTTCGTAACTGAAAGCCAACAATGATTGGAGCTAACACCTGCAGAGGTAACAGAAAGGTACTGAAAATGGCGCGAACTCAAACCAGCCCTGTCAGACAAAATTGAGCGGGAAAGTCACGTGGATGACGAGTGTCAGCCGCGCGAGCAACGGAGGGTTAAGGGAGGAGGAGAGGGAACTTCATTTTAATAGGTTATTGCGGAGGCGGGAGAACGTAACCTCTGCTGTCTATTGGCCCTTGTACTATGTGCCATGATTGGTGGCCACCGTCGAATGAGAAGTTGGCTGCTGTTTACCAAATGCTGGACGTCTTCCGCGCGGTGGCAGTTACTTAATATTAGCAATCGGAATAAATATATGCTCAACTGTAAATTCTTAAACAAATAAACATTGTTATTGCTTAATATTAAAGGTTCGGGTGCCACAGTAACACAAGACTTGCCATAGAGTGGAATATTCCACTTGTACTTACAATCCCTTCGAGGGCGAGCGGGACAAAATTGTGCATAGTGTTGTTTATTCCAAATGATATTAACTCAGCGCGGTGCTGAACCAGTGTGGTCATGTACTGATGATAGCCGTCGGACAATATCTTCACCTCTGAAACAAAGATACCTATTGTGCAGAATGAACTGCAAGCAGTTGGAGTAAATTTAGACATACATGCATACTAAGCAAATCATTGCGATGTTGGTACTTCACACTGCTCTGTAGTAATTAATACAGTCTTGCACTCGTCGTCCGTATAAGAACAATTCGTGACCTGTCGTGGTTCATGCCGTACTGCAACTAGGGATTATCATTCCACGATATTGCTGTTTGTGTTGGTTGTGCTCACACGTCATTCATGCGAATCCATGCTAATGTTATAAATGTGAAAGTACTAGCACAACACATTTGTCTATTTGAAGAATATAACCCGAAATAAAGAACAATAATTACTCTTCAAGAAAGCTAGATAGTTTTCAGCTTTTGAGCTTTGTTATATTTTCAATATCCCTTCATTGTTTGATATGGTCTGTGAGCCAGATCGCTGGTCGATCATCAGCGATCGGCTTGTTATCTTTGGCGCGTCCGCGGGCATGAGCATCTTTGCGTTTTCGGCTGTGGCGCGCGGGACGGCGAGAGGCAGTCGGTTTGGGGCGGCCAGTGAGACTGGCGGAGTGGTGGCTCGGGCGTTAAGCACACGTGTGATGTCTGTTACGCTGGGGCTGTTTGCTTATCGTGAAACTCCTGCGGCGGTTACTGGTTGCCTGGAAGGCATTTCATACAAACTGTGCCAAGCCTCGCAGTGAGAGGGGAGTCCGGAGTTGGTGTTGGCCAAGATGTTTGTAGAAATTGAGGTGCCTGTGTGAGAAGCACGGCGTGGGCCTGTTGGTTGCTTCGTCCTTCTGGCAGCCACCGCAAGCGGATGTTCGGCCGGAATGTCTACAGTTTGTGGTGAGCATAGTGCGATGTGCTCCCAGCCTGACTCTTAACCTGTGTTATTTGTGGGTGCAGCCACCTTGTCTGTTACTGCTTCCGGGTGTCCTGTAAGATTTCACAGGAAAACTGTGTTTTTGTGGCGTTCTGCGTTTCTTGCTCAGCCTCCGCCTAGAAAAAGGAAAGATTTGTGCCTCAACTGAAAAGGGGGGGGGGGGGGGGGTTTCGATTGGACATCTTTTGGAATTCCTTAATGCTATAATTTAAACACATAAAAAAAATTGTTCTTTCAGAATAAGCGCCTGTTTCTTTGGGACACTGGAGTTCAAACAGGAGTGACGTAATGTTAATGAGTATTTGTTATTAGTCAGATTAAGTGTATTTAATGTCTTGCAGTTTTCTGGGGCACGCAGCTGTGTTATTGATCTCATTTTGAAATGTTCTGTCGGGTGAATGACTGCTCCCCACTTCAGTATATTCTTTTGAGTAGTATTGTTTTTTGGATATTTGTCAGTGGGGTGTATTGATTCAATTTTGTTTTTCTCTTTCTTTTGAATTACGGAGAATTGTTTAGTTTATCTGGTTATTGGCTTAAATCGCGCTTCACGCACTAAATCAACTGACATTGAAATTGTTTTGTTTATTCCTGTTTAATGACAGACAGATTCAAATGTAACTGCATTTATGTTATTTGAAATAAATGTGTTGGATTGACCTTAATGAATTATGTGCAATCGTAGTGAGGGACCCAGTCCTTCATTAGTGCTTAACAGCGGCGTGTGGTTCGGGTTGTGAGCCCCGTGCTCCGACCAATCTGTACAATGTGACTACGTAGGCTTTCCCGGCGTAATAAGTCTTGAAAGTCTTTTCGGGTTTGCTGCCGGATCCTAAAATCAACTTGACTGGCACTGAGGACTTCAGCTTTGCAACCAACGTGCTTCTGGAGATACGTGGACGATACCTTCTTCGTATGGCCGCATGGACGTGATGCTCTTAACAGGTTTCTGGACCACTTCAACTGTCTTCATCCCCGTATCAAATTTACTATGGAGGTTGAAAATGATGGGATGCTTCCATTTTTAGACGTTATGGTTTATAAAAAACCAGATGGAACTTTGGGACACAGCGTTCACCGAAAGCCGACACACACAGATTTGTATCTGCACCCTAAGAGTTGTCATCCACCACACCAACGTAGTGGCGTCCTTAGGACTTTGGTACGGAGAGCATATGCCATTTCCGACGCAGACAGCTTAACCCAAGAACTTGAGCATTTGATGACTGTTTTTAAGGAAAATGGATACACCGAGAAACAGATTCGTCGGGCTATGGAATTTGGACCGTCTCCGGAGGTGTCCGAAGAGGAACATAGATCTGTGGCCTTTCTTCCTTATGCTGGAGGCTTATCGTTTAAGATTCGACGAATTTTAAGGAGTTTTAACATTAAGAGTGTGTTCCGTCCACCCTCTAAGATTAGGGCTCTGCTCGGCTCTGTGAAGGATGATTTGGGACTTAAGAAACCCGGGGTGTACAAAATCCCGTGTCAATGTGGGAAAGCTTACGTTGGCCGTTCTATTCGCACAGTGAATGACAGGTGTGTGGAACATCGCCGTCACACGAGGCTACAACAGCCGGAAAAATCGGCCGTAGCAGAACACTGCCTGAATGAGAGACATAAAATGAAATTTGAGGAAATTGTTGTTATTGCCAACATTTCCGGTTTTTGGAATAGTGTGTATAAAGAGGCGATCGAAATTAGGTTGGCTGATAATTTAATCAACAGGGACAATGGGTTTCCTCTTAGCAAAACGTGGAATCCTGTATTATCTCGCATCAAAACTGAACGTTCTTCGATGCGGCCTTGATTGCGATATATCGTTGCCAGCAGTGTTTCACTAAGGGCGGCGCCACCTCCCTGTTTTGGAAGTCAGAAACCGTGATGGGCGGCGCATGCGCCGTGTACTGAACGGTGGCCTATATAGGACGTCGAATTGCAATCTTGCGTCAGTTCTCAGCGGGACTCATCAGCAGAAGCAGCATTTCCTGAAGATGGTGAACAGTTGGATCGCCGAAATATCGAGTCAAGTTGATTTTAGGATCCGGCAGCAAACCCGAAAAGACTTTCAAAATCTGTACAATACGATTGAATGTAATGAATACAATGCTTATAAAGTCGTCCATGTGTTTAACCAGTACGTCCATACTAATATCAGCAGGAAACCCACTGCATTTTAGCCACTTTGTGTCACGTGTCACTTTAGTTTCTAAGACGCGTGATCAGAAGCGTCAACTGTTGGTGATCATGCGGTTAGCGTTCTTGACTTCTGTCCGTGGAAACCTAGGTTAGATTCCCGGCCGGCTCGAACTTTTTCCGTTCGCGCTTGGATATGCATATTTTGTCATCATCATAATTTTACTATCATAGACGCTCAAGTCGCCGAAGTGGCGCCAGATAAAAAGAGTTACACCAATCGCCAGAACTTCCCGAACGGTGGCTTCTGGCCAGTAAAGAAGGCTATAATATGTGAGGGCAACCGCGGATAATAGCTAGTATGGAATATATGTGTTCAGGAGGGCTATGCAGAATCTAATCTCAACGTTACTACCACCAGGGAATACATTGCCCACTCTGCTGTACAGAATCGTACAGCCACATCGTGTCGTGTCAGTAGAAGCGCTTGTTTACAGTCTCATCTACATCTACATCTACGTCATTACTCTGATATTCAGAATAAAGCGCCTGGCAGAGGGTTCAATGAACCACCTTCTAACAACCCTACCACAAAAAAGGTCAAAAATTAATTATGATTGTAGTGTTGCTCACGCTGCTAAATATTGCCTTTTCGGGCCACAACAAAGTTATATTATGTGGCAGGTGTCATTAGAGCACAGTAATAAAGTCATTTCTTGAAATAATGGATAAACTAGGCACTCATCTTTTCGTGTTTCCCACGCTGGTCTCGTTGTGAACTCATGGCTCAATCGTCGAAAATCTAGGTAGTGATGATTCCAAGGTCGAATGCAAAGAGGCCTAGGTGTTATTCTGCGATATTCAAAAGTTTTATAGATGTGTTTCATAAACCATTCTTGAAGATTAAACTTTTGCAAGTTAGGACAAAGGTGATGTAAAAAAGTAATCAGCACTCCGAATTTAAGTTACACTTCTTTTTTATTACTTTTGTTGCAATATCACGTAACTCGTTCGAAACATCACTTCACAATATAAAACATACTTGAAAATATCTTCCTCACTTTTAAAGTTCACATTTCATAAACTGACTGTCTTTTTAACATGACGACCAAAGCTTGACTCTCCAATAACCGCTTAGGCGCCCAAAAATCAGAGTTACAAGTACGTCAAAGATCATAGTGACAAAAGAAAGAATACACATAAGAATAATATCATTGCAATATATACATATCGATGTATCGAAGTGCCTCTACATTAATGAAATCAAATCTGAATGTTGTCACAGAAATATGGTAACTATTTTACAGAAACACAGTAGAATATTGCTGGTATCGAGAGGTTGAGGTGAGGTGCCGTAGTGGTTACGTAATTTAAGTATCATTGCAACCTCCATGTTGTCTCTCTACCGTTCCACTCTCGAACGGCACACGCGAAAAACGAGCTCTTAAATTTTTCCGTGCGAGCCCTGATTTCTCTTATTTTATCGTGATGATCATTTCTCCCTATGTAGGTGGGTGCCAACAGAATGTTTTCGCAATCGGAGGAGAAAACTGGTGACTGAAATTTCATGAGGAGATTCCGTCGCAACAAAAAACGCCTTTGTTTTAATGATTGTCACTCCAATTCACGTATCATGTCTGTGCCAGTAACTCCCCTATTCCGCGATAATACAAAACGAGCTGCCCTTCTTTGTACTTTTTCGATGTCATCCGTCAGTCCCACCTGATGCGGATCCCACACCGCACAGCAGTACTCCAGAATAGGGCGGACAAGCGTAGTGTAAGCAGTCTCTTTGGTAGAACTGTTGCACAGTAAGACGAGTATCCACACAGACAGTGCAAGAGATCGCTATAAAAACTTTACAGTAGATAACCAGTTTCGATAAAACTATTTTCAGATTTTCATATAGATTATTATAAACATCTTGTGTCAGATACACACAAGACCTTCCCATTGACTTTCCACGTACGTAAACCACATACCGCAGCGACACCTGTTGAGCTTGTGACAGTTAGTCTTCTGATCGGCATTATGTGTGGTGTTATGGGAAATACACTCCTGGAAATGGAAAAAAGAACACATTGACACCGGTGTGTCAGACCCACCATACTTGCTCCGGACACTGCGAGAGGGCTGTTCAAGCAATGATCACACGCACGGCACAGCGGACACACCAGGAACCGCGGTCTTGGCCGTCGAATGGCGCTAGCTGCGCAGCATTTGTGCACCGCCGCCGTCAGTGTCAGCCAGTTTGCCGTGGCATACGGAGCTCCATCGCAGTCTTTAACACTGGTAGCATGCCGCGACAGCGTGGACGTGAACCGTATGTGCAGTTGACGGACTTTGAGCGAGGGTGTATAGTGGGCATGCGGGAGGCCGGGTGGACGTACCGCCGAATTGCTCAACACGTGGGGCGTGAGGTCTCCACAGTACATCGATGTTGTCGCCAGTGGTCGGCGGAAGGTGCACGTGCCCGTCGACCAGGGACCGGACCGCAGCGACGCACGGATGCACGCCAAGACCGTAGGATCCTACGCAGTGCCGTAGGGGACCGCACCGCCACTTCCCAGCAAATTAGGGACACTGTTGCTCCTGGGGTATCGGCGAGGACCATTCGCAACCGTCTCCATGAAGCTGGGCTACAGTCCCGCACACCGTTAGGCCGTCTTCCGCTCACGCCCCAACATCGTGCAGCCCGCCTCCAGTGGTGTCGCGACAGGCGTGAATGGAGGGACGAATGGAGACGTGTCGTCTTCAGCGATGAGAGTCGCTTCTGCCTTGGTGCCAATGATGGTCGTATGCGTGTTTGGCGCCGTGCAGGTGATCGCCACAATCAGGACTGCATACGACCGAGGCACACAGGGCCAACACCTGACATCATGGTGTGGGGAGCGATCTCCTACACTGGCCGTACACCACTGGTGATCGTCGAGGGGACAATGAATAGTGCACGGTACATCCAAATTGTCATCGGACCCATCGTTCTACCATTCCTAGACCGGCAAGGGAACTTGCTGTTCCAACAGGACAATGCACGTCCGCATGTATCCCGTGCCACCCAACGTGCTCTAGAAGGTGTAAGTCAACTACCCTGGCCAGAAAGATCTCCGGATCTGTCCCCCATTGAGCATGTTTGGGACTGGATGAAGCGTCGTCTCACGCGGTCTGCACGTCCAGCACGAACGCTGGTCCAACTGAGGCGCCAGGTGGAAATGGCATGGCAAGCCGTTCCACAGGACTACATCCAGCATCTCTACGATCGTCTCCATGGGAGAATAGCAGCCTGCATTGCTGCGAAAGGTGGATATACACTGTACTAGTGCCGACATTGTGCATGCTCTGTTGCCTGTGTCTATGTGCCTGTGGTTCTGTCAGTGTGATCCTGTGATGTATCTGACCCCAGGAATGTGTCAATAAAGTTTCCCCTTCCTGGGACAATGATTTCACGGTGTTCTTATTTCAATTTCCAGGAGTGTATGTTTTGGGGAATTGTGATGTACATAGTAATTTTAATTTTGACGTGCCAATGCATCGTCCATTTCATATTTTATGTACCTGGAAGTTCAATGGAAAGATTTTGCGTTTAGATGGCATAAGATGTTTGTAATAATCCTTATGAAGATCTGAACATGGTAACTTAGTTTTGCCGAAACTGGTCATCTACAATAAAGTTTTCTACAGTTATCTGGGCTAAGAAGTTCTTCTTCTACTAAGTAATCACTACAGATGGCCCCCTTCGAGTTCAACATGAATAAACTAATGCATTATGAGTTGGGTTGATTTGGGGAGGAGACCAGACTGCGAGGTCATCGGTCTCATCGGATTAGGGAAGGATGGGGAAGGAAGTCGGCCGTGTCCTTTCAAAGGAACCATTCCGGCATTTACCTCAAGCGATTTAGGGAAGTCAAGGAAAATCTAAATCAGGATTGTCGGACGCGGGATTGAACCGTTGTTCTCCCGAATAAGAGTCCAGTGTGCTAACCACTGCGCCACCTCGCTCGGTAATGCATTACGAACTGTCAGCACAGCGACCACAGTTCCGCATTTTCATGAGATGGCAGCAGAAGCCCATTTCTGTGTAGAGCTCCATGACGGACTTACCCACTTGTAGAGGTTCTGAGGAGAATGAACGTGGCCAGATTGCATCCATCATCGTTATGTGAGTACAGAACCTGGCATGATGGTATGAGGTGCACTGCACATACAACACAATCACCTCGTCGCCTCCATAGTTGAGTGGTCAGCGCGACGAAATGGGACGATAAGGGGCCCGGGTTATATGCCCAGCCGGATCAGAGATTTTCTCCTACCAGGGAGTGGGTGTTGCGTTGTCTTCATGATCATCTCATGCCCATCGAAGACCAAGTCGCCGATGTGGCGTCAACTTAAAAGACTTGCAGAAGGCGACTGGTCGACCCGATGGGAGGCTCTAGCCAAACAGCATCTAATTTTCATCCTCGTCTCTAGTTCACATACCTAGTTATTTGGGCAGCAGCAGTTACACTGCTGACGTTTAATTCCAAGGACGATGCACGCCTACGGTGTCCACATGACGTTGTTATTCGACAAAAATACGCAAGGCCACTTCCAACTTATCCCCACAGAGTGTTCGACTGTTCCTCAGATCAGCATACTCTTCAAATTATTACCCACGGAAAACACTTGGTTATGGACAGACAGACTGGCACACAACAATGCCAGCCACTATGACTGATGGACTCTGGCAGAGAGATGTGCCTGTATAGAATGGCATACCTGTATACAGGGTGGTCCATTGATCATGACCGGGCCAAATATTTCACGAAATAAGCGTCAAACGAAAAAACTACAACGAACGAAACTTGTCTAGCTTGAAGGCGGAAACCAGACGGCGCTATGGTTGGCCCGCTAGATGGCGCTGCCATAGATCAAACGGATATCAACTGTGTTTTTTTAAAATAGGAGCCCCCATTTTTATTACATATTCGTGTAGTACGTAGAAAAAATGAATATTTTAGTTGGACCACTTTCTTCGCTTTGTGGTAGATGGCGCTGTAATACTCACAAACATATGGCTCACAATTTTAGACGAACAATTGGTAACAGGTAGGTTTTTTTAAATTAAAATACAGGACGAGGGTACGTTTCAACATTTTGTTTCGGTTGTTCCAATGTGATACATGTACCTTTGTGAACTAATCATTTCTGAGAAAGCATGCTGTTACAGCATGATTACCTGTAAATGCTACATTAATGCAATAAATGCTCAAAATGATGTCCGTCAACCTCAGTGCATTTGGCAATACGTGTAACGACATTCCTCTCAACAGCGATTAGTTCGCCTTCCGTAATGTTCGCACATGCATTGACAATGCGCTGACGCCATGTTGTCAGGCGTTGTCGGTGGATCACGATAGCAAATATCCTTCAACTTTCCCCACAGAAAGAAATCCGGGGACGCCAGATCCGGTGAACGTGCGGGCCATGGTATGGTGCTTCGACGACCAATCCACCTGTCATGAAATATGCTATTCAATACCGCTTCAACGGCACGCGAGCTATGTGGCGGACATCCATCATGTTCGAAGTACATCGCCATTCTGTCATGCAGTGAAACATCTTGTAGTAACACCGGTAGAACATTACGTAGTAAATTAGCATACATTGCACTATTTCGATTACCATCGATAAAATGGGGCCAATTATCCTTCCTCCCATAATGCCGCACCATACATTAACCCGCCAAGGTCGCTGATGTTCCACTTGTCGCAGCCATCGTGGATTTCCGTTGCCCAATAGTGCATATTATGCCGGTTTACGTTACGGCTGTTGGTGAATGACGCTTCGTCGCTAAATAGAACGCGTGCAAAAAATCTGTCATCGTCCCGCAATTTCTCTTGTGCCCAGTGGCAGAACTGTACACGACGTTCACAATCGTCGCCATGCAATTCCTGGTGGATAGAAATATGGTACGGGTTCAATCGATGTTGATGTAGCATTCTCAACACCGACGTTTTTGAGATTCCCGATTCTCGCGCAATTTGTCTGCTACAGATGTGCGGATTACCCGCGACAGCAGCTAAAACAACTATTTGGTTCAAAATGGCTCTGAGCACTATGGGACTTAACATCTGTGATCATCAGTCCCCTAGAACTACTTACACCTAACTAACCTATGGACATCACAGAACACCCAGTCATCACGAGGCAGAGAAAATCCCTGACCCCGCCGGGAATCGAACCCGGGTACCAACTACTTGGGCATCATCATTTATGCTGGTCGTGGTTGACGTTTCACATGTGGCTGAACACTTCCTGTTTCCTTAAATAACGTAACTATCCGGCGAACGGTCTGGTCACTTGGATGATGTCATCCAGGATACCGAGCAGCATACATAGCACACGCCCGTTGGGCAATTCGATCACAATAGCCATACATCAACACGATATCGACTTTTTCCGCAGTTGGTAAACGGACCATTTTAACACAGGTAATGTATCACGAAGCAAATACCGTCTGTTTTTTTTTTTTACTTTATTGTTATTTTAACACCTGAACAACCAGGTAGGCTGGCAGCGGCATGCTACGCCGCTCTTCAGCCATAGTGGTGACAATAACAGTACAAGAACGGAGAATTAAAATGAATAGAGTGATGGGCAAAAAAATAGTGGTCACAGAGACACAAAAAACGGAGCCGTTCACACGCGACGATAACAACAATGAAAACACGTTGACACGGCGCACATAACATTGATGAATATTTCTATGACCAATATTGGTTCAAATGGCTCTGAACGCTATGGGACTTAACATCTATGGTCATCAGTCCCCTAGAACTCAGAACTACTTAAACCTAACTAACCTAAGGACATCACAAAACACCCAGTCATCACGAGGCAGAGAAAATCCCTGACCCCGCCGGGAATCGAACCCGGGAACCCGGGCGTCAAATACCGTCCGCACTGGCAGAGTATTACGTTCCACCACGTACTTGAACGTTAGTGACTATTACAGAGCCATCTATCACAAAGAGAAAAAAGTGGTCCAACTAAAACATTCATATTTCTTTACGTACTACACGAATATGTAATAAAAAGTGAGGGTTCCTATTGAAAAAAACGCAGTTGATATTCGTTTTACCTATGGCAGCGCCATCTAGCGGGCCAACCAAAGCGCCATCTGGGTTCCCCCTTCAAGCTAGACGAGTTTCGTTCTTTGTAGTTTTTTCGTTTGATGTTTATTTCGTGAGATATTTGGCTCGGTCACTATCAATGAACCACCCTGTATATCATCCAAGCTGAGCTCAGCTTGAAGCCCAGTCTGGTCAGAATCATTGCTGCTGCCGTTTCACACCCTGTTTACCCCCAAATCACTTCCAGATTGGTTCATATACTAGCTGAGTACCCAGCACTGTCTACCTATGTTTACATTCCAGTCTACTACTAGTCCATCTCGTCCTCTCCTCCTTCACTCATTCTCTGTTTATCTCCTCCACTGCCTCTCTCTGACCACCTCTTCCATCGCCCCACATTCTATCCATCTCCTCATCCCTCTCTCCCTATCCATATCCTTTTTGCCTTCTATCCATCCCATCCTCCCCCTCAACCTATAGATCGCCTCTTCGCCCCTCTCCCCTCTGACCGCCTATTCCTCTTCCCTGCCTCTTTCTATTTTCTCCTCCTTCTCTCTATGATCATTTCTTCCTCCCCCTTTCTCTCTGCTTATCTCTTCTTCCACCTTCCTCTAATCCATCTTCTCCTTTTTCCTTTCTCTGTACAAATGCTCCTTCCTGCTCTCCCTGTCAACTTTCCTCTCCCCCTCTCTCTATGTCCCCTTTCTCTCTTCACTTTATCACACTCACCCCAATGGAAAGCTGGTGATAATTTCCCCCGGAGTACTAATATGTGTACCAAATGTAGCTGAAATCGTTCCACAGATTTAGGATGAACTTTTTGCTGTGGCTTCAGCTGCATACGAAAATGTCAATATACTTCACATACATTTCCTCCTACCCCTCTCTCTCTCTGCTTATCTCTTCCTCCAGCTTTGTCTATGCATCTCCTCCTTTTTCCTTTCTCTGTCCATCTCCTCCTTCCTGCTCTCTCTGTCAAATTCCTCCTCACCTTCTCTTTGTCCCTCCACATCATCAGCCTCAGCAAATGGGAGGCTGGTTGTAATTTCCCAAGAGTATTTCTTTCCAGATCGTAACTAATCTGTTCACCAAATTCGGGTAAAATTGTTACAGGGTTTAAAGATGAACTTTTTCCAGTGGCTTTGGACGCGTGCACAAATTTCAGTTACATTTCACATACATTTAAATTATATTTCACCTGTATCGCTATCAAATTTCGCCCTGCATTCTCATTTGAACAGCTCGGTGTTTATGATGTAGTGTCTCCTTGACTATGTGCTGTACAATGATATAATTCTGCAGATGAATCCAGCGTTATACCCGCTACTGTCTGCGAAACATGTTGTGAGTGGAGTTAGTAGCAACGAAGTAATAAATTCAAACATCTTTCATGATGCTGCACTACCTGTCATACAATGATACATTTTTCTAGTTACATTCAGCGGCATGTGTGGGTACTGTCTGCGAAATGTGGTGCAAGTAGAATTACTGGTAAAGAAGTAATGAATTAAAACGTCGTACACGATGCCGCAGTTTTTCGCACATCTCAGTATTTGACATCATATTTCCTGAACTACGTCTCCTACAATGACATAATTCTTCAGCTCGCAAATACTGTTAATAGCATATAAACACATAATTTCTGCCTGGCAATTTTACTGCATGAACAATGCAATTGCAGTAAGTGATAAACTTCTTCCTTTCATCATTTTGTGGGAGTTATCAGCGAGAAACATTTTCGTAGATATTTGAAATTATGTACAAACTTTGTTGCAGTTGCAAGTCACTAAGTTCTCTCATTCTCAAATAATGGAGACTAAATTATGGGCATTCGGACACTGTGGACTACATTGCTTTTCCATACCCACCCCACGCCTTTGATAGGTAGGAGTTTCTTACACCCACAGAGTTGATTTCCAACCAATAAGAGATATGCATATAAGTTTGATTGAAATCGATCCAAAAATACACGCACGCACACACACACACACACACACACATATATATATATATATATATATATATATATATATATATATATATATATATATATACTACTGGCCATTAACATTGCTACACCAAGTAGAAATGCAGATGATAAACGGGTATTCATTGAACAAATATATTATACTAGAACTGACATGTGATTACATTTTCACGCAATTTGTGTGCGTAGATCCTGAGAAATCAGTACCCAGAACAACCACCTCTGGCCGTAATAACGGCCTTGATACGCCTGGGCATTGAGTCAAACAGAGCTTGGATGGTGTGTACATGTACAGCTGCCCACGCAGCTTCAACGCAGTACCACAGTTCATCAAGAGTAGTGACTGGTGTATTGTGACGAACCAGTTACACGGCCAACATTGACCAGAGGTATTCAGTTGGTGAGAGATCTGGAGAATGTGCTGTTCTGTATCCAGAAAGGTCCCTACAGGACCTGCAACATGCGGTCGTGCATTATCCTGCTGAAATGTAGGGTTTCGCAGGGATCGAATGAAGGGTAGAACAGCCGGCCGCGGTGGTCTAGCGGTTCTGGCGCTGCAGTCCGGAACTGCGGGACTGCTACGGTCGCAGGTTCGAATCCTGCCTCGGGCATGGGTGTGTGTGGTGTCCTTAGGTTAGTTAGATTTAAGTAGTACTAAGTTCTAGGGGACTTATAACCTAAGATGTTGAGTCCCATAGTGCTCAGAGCCATTTGAACCATTTGAAGGGTAGAGCCACGGGTCGTAACACATCTTAAATGTTACGTCCACTGTTCAAAGTGCCGTCAATGCGAACAAGAGGTGACCGAGACGTATAACCAGTGGCACCCCATACCATCACGCCGAGTGATACGCTAGTATGGTGATGAGGAATACACGCTTCCAATGTGCGTTCACTGCGATGTCGCCAAACACGGATGCGACCATCATGATGTTGTAAACAGAACCTGGATTTATCCGAAAAAATGACGTTGTGCCCTTCGTGCACCCAGGTTCGTCGTCGAGTACACCATCGCAAGTGCTCCTGTCTGTGATGCAGCGTCAAGGGTAACCGCAGCCATGGTCTCCGAGCTGATAGTCCATGCTGCTTCAAACGTCGTCGAACTGTTCGTGCAGATGGTTGTTGTCTTGCAAACGTCCCCATGTGTTGACTCAGGGATTGAGACGTGGCTGCACGATCCGTTACAGCCATGCGGATAAGATGCCTGTCACTTCGACTGCTAGTGATACGAGACCGTTGGGATCGAGCACGGCGTTCCGTATTACCCTCCTGAACCCAGCGATTCCATATTCTGCTAACAGTTATTGGATCTCGACCAACGCGAGTAGCAATGTCGCGATAAGATAAACCGCAATCGCGATAGGGTACAATGCGACCTTTACCAAAGACGGAAACATGATGGTACGCATTTCTCCTCCTTACACGAGGCATCACAACAACGTTTCACCAGGCAACGCCGGTCAACTGCTGTTTGTCTATGAGAAATCGGTTGGAAACTTTCCTCATGTCACCGGCGCCAACCTTGTGTGATTGCTCTGAAAAGCTAATCATTTGCATATCACAGCATCTTCTTCCTGTCGGTTAAATTTCGCGTCTGTAGCACGTCATCTTCGTGTTATAGCAATTTTAATGGCCAGTAGTGTATATGTATATATACGAGGGTAATCCCAAAAGTAAGGTCTCCTATTTTTATATAAGTACATAGACCTGTTCATTTTTACATTGGTTTACATCAATCTGCACTTGAACATTTAGCTATTTTTCGACATAATCACCATTTCTGTCTATGCATTTTTGCAGACCCTGTGGCAGTTTTTGTACGCCCTTGTCATACCAGCTCGCCGCCATGCTATTCAGATAGTTATGAACCTCTTTTTTCACCTCGTCGTCGAAGCTGAATCGCTGGGACCACAATTAACGCTGACAGGTACTGTAAGACTCTGAAATATCTGTTGTCTGACCAGATATCCCTGTCTTCTGCCCCTTTCACTTCAATGACTCCCACTTTATCTAGATTGAGCCTTCACATTTCCATTTCCAGATTTTTTTTAGGTTGCCTGCCACGTTTAGACTTCTAACTCCACGCTCCATCTCGTAGAGTGTTATCCCGTCTTTGATTATTTCATCTTTTTCTCATGGTCACCTCCCCCTTGGAAGGCTGCAATCGAAGATCCGAATGGGGGACTAACAGGGAATCTTTTGCGAACGGAGAGCTCATGATGACAGTTCTTCAATTACAGGCCACATATCCTGTGGATACACATTACGTGTCTTTAATGCAATGGCTTCTGCATCCTCATGACTTTGATCATTGATGTTTCTTCCGACTTTTAAGGGCACTTTCCCACCCCAAAGATAAGAGAGTGCGCTGAACCTCTTTCCGCTCCTCCTCGAAGGCGCTGGCAGAATGAGGGTGACTTCTTATGCCGGGCGTCTTCGGCCGACAATGCTGTTGATATTTATTAAAACGTAAGCAACGGCAGGATTCGAAACCTGGATTTATCATGTTCTGATTCCTAATGAAAGACGCTACCTCTAGACCATGGGTTACGAAAGTGGAGCTATTTGTGATACTACTCCTAGTAAAGTGAAGACAAGGAAAAACAAATAGGTGTCTATCTGCAATGGCCTTGCAAAACATGTATCCCTTCAAATATAGTAACCAATGGCGCCTACTTTAAGCAGCAACTTTCGAAGTATTCCTTCACTATCCATGCTCTCGTATCGAGCGAATATATATATTCTGAATGCACTGCGACAAAGATCACAAATGAAGTGACATCATTTCTTCTTCCCTTCATAAGTCATGCCTTAGGTTAAGACACTAAAGAACTCTGTCTAGGGTGTTCCAGGAGGAATGGTCAGTATTCAAGGATAAGATAGGAACGATCATTTAAAGCAAAAACAATCTAGTAAACATGGGCTCTAAAATGCATACTTAACAGCTACGGACACTAGTATCGTAACAAGAGACGTCTTTCACGTAGCAAATACGTACAAGTACTCATAGCTCTTAAGGTATGCAGTTTAAAGCCCTGTTTTACTTCAAATAATCATTCCTGGCATATCACTGAATACTGGTCATTCCTCCTGAGACATCCTGTATATTCTGTGAATCTGCTGGTGCTCAAAATAAAATCTTTGTCTTTCCTGTCACTCATTATACAACTCTCCATCAATTTACATGGCTAAACAAGACAAAAATTACATTCCTATGCGAGGCCATTCGTATTTACAGTGCCATAAAAATTCTGGATTACAGAGCGCAAAGCCGCTGATGCAAACACCTGGAGAATTCAAGGAAATGATCGAAGCATGCAGATTAAGCCATCTTCTTTGACTGTGGTCACTGTTAATCGAGAAATGGAAAACACTCCTGCGGTCCGTATCCGCTGCAAAATGCCCTTTCAAAGCCTATTTAGATATCACCTGAATCCAACTACTGTCACGTGCTGACACGTCAAACAATCTATGGAAACTGGCATCTCAAGGACACCATGGCAATATCAACCAATGGATGAACTCTTTGAACTGCCCATACTTACTTACAACTGTGTGTTTAACGTCATGTTTTCTTACTTATGTAGTTCAAAATAACTCACAACTTTAGTTCCGCCAGTACCTCGTCTCCTACCTTCCAAACTTTACAGAAGATCTCCTGCGAACCTTGCAGAATTAGCACTCCTGGAAGAAAGGATATTGTGGAGACATGGCTTAGCCACAGCCTGGGGGATGTTTCTAGAATGAAATTTTCACTCTACAGTGGAGAGTGCGCTGATATGAAACTTCCTGACAGATTAAAACTGCGGGCCGGACCGAGACCCGAACTCGGGACCTCTGCCTTTCGCGGGCAAGTGCTCTACTAACGGAGCTACCCAAGCACGACTCACTCCTCGTCCTTACAACTTTAATTCCGCAAGTATCTCGTCTCCTACCTTCCAAACTTCACAGAAGCTCTCCTGCGAACCTTGCAGAACTAGCACTCCTGGAAGAAAGGATATTGCGGAGACATGGCTCGGCCACAGCCTGAAATTTGGAAGGTAGGGGACAGGGTACTGGCGGAACTAAAGTTGCGAGGACGGGGCGTGAGTCGTGCTTGGGTAGCTCAGTTGGTAGAGCACAAAGCTCCCGTCCTCACAACTTTCTGTATGCAGAAATGCCCGTACAGGACCTGCAACATGCGGTCGTGCATTATCCTGGTGAAATTTAGGATTTCAGAGGGATCGAATGAAGGGTAGAGCCAAGGGTCGTAACACATCTGAAATGTAACGTCCACCGTTGAAAGTGCCGTCAATGCGAACAAGAGGTGACCGAGACGTGTAACCAGTGGCACCCATACCATCACGCCGGGTGATACGCCAGTATGGATATGACCAATACACGCTTCCAATGTGCGTTCACCGCGATGTCGCCAAACACGGATGCGACCATCATGATGCTGATGCTGTAAACAGAACCTGGATTCATCCGAAAAAATTACGTTTTGCCATTCGTGCACCCAGGTTCGTCGATGAGAACACCATCGCAGGCGCTCCTGTAATGCAGCTTCAAGGGTAACCGCATCCATGGTCTCCGAGCTCATAGTCCATCTGCTCCAAACGTTGTCGAACCGTTCGTGCAGATGGTTGTTGTCTTGCAAACGTCCCCATCTGTTGACTCAGGGATCGAGACGTGGCGGTATGATCCGTTACAGCAGTGAGGATAAGATGCGTGTCATCTCGACCGTTAGTGATACGATTACGTTGGGATCCAGTTCGGCGTTCCGTATTACCCTCCTGAACCAACAGATTCGATATTGTGCTAACAGTCATTGGATCTCGACCAGCGCAGGCAGCAATTTCGCGATACGATAAAACGTAATCGCGATAGGCTACAATCCGACCTCTTTCTAATTCGGAAATGTGATGGTACGCATTTCTCCTCCATACACGAGGCATCACAACAACGTTTCACCAGGCAACGTCGGTCAACTGCTGTTTGTGCATGAGAAATCGGATGGAAACCTTCCTCATGTCAGCACGTTGTAGGTGCCGTCGGCGCCAACCTTATACGAATCCTCTGAAAAGTTAATCATTTGCATATCACAGTATCTTCTTCCTGTCGGTAAAATTCCGAGTCTGTAGCACGTCATCTTCGTGGTGTAGCAATTTTTATGGCCAGTAGTGTATTTAAGTATTTGGGCAGCATCCTATCGCAAGATGGAACAAGTAATTTGGAAATACAGCAACAGGTAGGCCACGGTTAAACAGCAATCCAAAAGCTAAACTCTTTGTTATGGTCTCACAGGATAAACTGAAACTCAAGAAGATCGTATAAGTACTGCAGGGCATATAACAACTTACAGATGCGAGTACTGGGAGGTGACTGGATAAGCACAGAAACAGACCGAGAGTTGTAAGAATGAACTACCTCAGAAAATAATGTAGGATGTCTCGGCGTGGCCACATAAGAAATACAACTGCAGGGAAGTGATCCACACTATAGAAAGCATCGCAGATAGAATACAAGAATGTCAGATTAACTGGTTTGGACATGTAGTGCAACTGACAGATGGCAGATAGCCAGCGAAAACGTAGGGAAGAAAGAGAGGGAGAATATCGAAGACTGCTTGGTTAGATAGTGTAAAGAGGCCATGAAAAAAATTAGAAATGCAAGAGGAACCACAGGAAGATAGGAAACGATGACTACTGATACATGGGGTGCGGCAACAGCTTTAGGAACCCCACAGGAGTAGAATATATATATTTTATTTTGGAGAATGCCACTCTCACATGGAACACAATGGTGAAGGGGAAGGAAGGGATGAAAGGAAGGGTAGAAAATGATAGGACAAAAAACCACAAATGTGTCAAAAGTACAGGGCTATTACAAATGATTGAAGCAATTTCGTAAATTCACTGTAGCTCCATTCACTGACATATGGTCACGACACACCACAGATAGGTAGAAAAACTCAGAGTTTTGTTCGGCTGAAGCCGCACTTCAGGTTTCTGCCGCCAGAGCGCTCGAGAGCGCAGTGAGACAAAATGGCGACAGGAGCCGAGAAAGCGTACGTCGTGCTTGAAATGGACTCACATCAGTCAGTCATAACAGTGCAACGACACTTCAGGACGAACTTCAACAAAGATCCACCAACTGCTAACTCCATTCGGTGATGGTATACGCAGTTTAAAGCTTCTGGATGCCTCTGTAAGGGGAAATCAACGGGTCGGCCGGCAGTGAGCGAACAAACGGTTGAACGCGTGCGGGCAAGTTTCACGCGTAGCCCGCGGAATTCGACGAATAAAGCAAGCAGGGAGCTAAACGTACCACAGCCAACGGTTTGGAAAATCTTACGGAAAAGGCTAAATCGGAAGCCTTACCGTTTACAATTGCTACAAGCCCTGACACCCGATGACAAAGTCAAACGCTTTGAATTTTCGGCGCGGTTGCAACAGCTCATGGAAGAGGATGCGTTCAGTGCGAAACTTGTTTTCAGTGATGAAGCAACATTTTTTCTTAATAGTGAAGTGAACAGACACAATGTGCGAATCTGGGCGGTAGAGAATCCTCACGCATTCGTGCAGCAAAGTCGCAGTTCACCAAAAGTTAACGTGTTTTGTGCAATCTCACGGTTTAAAGTTTACGGCCCCTTTTTCTTCTGTGAAAAAAACGTTACAGGACACGTGTACCTGGACATGCTGGAAAATTGGCTCATGCCACAACTGGAGACCGACAGCACCGACTTCATCTTTCAACAGGATGGTGCTCCACCGCACTTCCATCATGATGTTTGGCATTTCTTAAACAGGAGATTGGAAAACCGATGGATCGGTCGTGGTGGAGATCATCATCAGCAATTCATGTCATGGCCTCCGCGATCTCCCGACTTAACCCCATGCGATTTCTTTCTGTGGGGTTATGTGAAAGATTCAGTGTTTAAACCTCCTCTACCAAGAAACGTGCCAGAACTGCAAGCTCGCATCAACGATGCTTTCGAACTCATAGATGGGGACATGCTGCGCCGAGTGTGGGAGGAACTCGATTATCGGCTTGATGTCTGCCGAATCACTAAAGGGGCACATATCGAACATTTGTGAATGCCTAAAAACACTTTTTGAGTTTTTGTATGTGTGTGCAAAGCATTGTGAAAATATCTCAAATAATAAAGTTATTGTAGAGCTGCGAAATCGCTTCAATCATTTGTAATAACCCTGCAGAAGTGTCAGTTTACAGATCCATATGTACGTCAGTTCGGCTCTGTCCGATGATTTTTCGTGTTTATTGTCACTTCTTACTCATCTGGCCATTATTTCTAAATAATAAAATGCCGTGTTGGACCGTGGTTCTGGGTCCATGTCGAACCGAAAATTTCCATTTTAAATGGCTGGGCAAGTCAGTTCAGAATTTGAAGGAATGCACGCACGTGCCAGCTCCCACGAATCGCGCCTAGTGAGGCACCCTGATGCCCAGGGGAAACAGCTTTGGTTAGGTAAACAATAAGCCACCAGTTCACACACTTAGAAAGTTTTATCATGTAGGAATATACTCACCAGTGGCAATCGTTCTTTCGCCCTGGTCGAATTCCGCCTTGTTCAGATAGTAACACATGATGTTGTTTGTAATGGCTTCTGAAATGCGGCTGTTGATATCCAGCACTCGCTCGACGAGACAGTTTCTTTGGTCATCATTTTTAAGGTCCTGCTCGTCCCATTCTGTCTTGTTTGTCCTTAAAAACAAAAAGAAGAAAATATTTCCTAGCATGACGCTACTAGCATTCTAGTCAAAAGTGGCTTAGGTGAGAAAAGCCCTGGCGAACTACTGATATCTATGCCAGCCCCTGTAAGCAGAGGCTAACAAGCAATGAGGGGAAATTAGCTGAAAATGTGACAATCATTTTAAAATTTTTACTACGATTTAGTCTCCAGGAGTGCGTGGACAGAACTTAAAAATCACATCAGCAACAGTAAAGTTTATTACAGACATTATTAACGCCTTTAGAAAAGCATCACCGTACAATACCAAATGTCAGAACCTCTAATATGTTGCTGGTTTTAACACACAACCTGTAGCAATATATTCATAAAAATGACACTGTTCTAACAGGAAAATAAATGTGACTCAATTTCTGCTGGCATAAACAAGTTTCAATACTTGAAAAACGTCGTGATTTGACGCCAAGTGTTGCTGGTATTTTTTTTTTTAACAATAAGTTTCAATGCACCGACCATCTTCAGGTCTCTATATACAATTGAAAGAACACATGAAGAATATTCACACCACTAAAAGCTAGCAAGATGGATGGAATCCCATTTCGGTTCTCCAGAGAGTACTCTACGCTATTGGTTCCGTACTTAGTTTCCATTTACCGCGAATATTTCGCCCAATGCGATGTCCCATGCGGCTGGAAAAAAGCTCAGTTGACTCCCATATAAGGGAAAGATAAAACAACGGATCCCTAAAATTGCCGACCAACATCCTTACCAATGGTTCACTGCAGAATTCTTGAGTACATTGAGTTCGAATATCTTCTCCACCCAAATCAGGGCAAATTTTAAATGGCACCGCCCATGCGAAACTCAGCTTGCCCTCTTCTCGTTTGATATCCTGCGAACACTGGATGGAGAGCAACAGACAGGTTCTGTATTCCTAGATTTCCGAAAAGCGTTTGGCACGATGTCCAATTACAGAGCCTTAACGAGGGTCCGAGCATACGGAATAACGTTACGCCTAGATATGTCATCAAGACAACTCTGTCACACAGCACATTACTAATTCTGTAGTCGAGCATTATGAGAAAGTTTTCCCTGCTCATTTGCAACAACGCACTTTTTTTCATATTTAGAAGAAGCTGTCATCCATTCCAAACAGCTAGAAGTTCCATCTAGATCATCTTGCATCCTTCTATAGTCGCTCGAAGCTTACACTTTACCGTACACCACAGTGGCATCAGAAAACTGTCGCAGATTGCTGCTCATCCAGCCCACCATATCATTTATGTACACAGAGAGTCCTGACGATAACTCACCGTGGAGGACAACGTATTTTATTATTTAGAAGTCTTCGAGTCACTGACGTGTTTTCGAATCTTAAGAAACATCTTCAAAGACTTCAGTATGATAGTGATGGAGCGATGGAAGCTATGGCTCCGTCAACAGCTTCTAACATTCCACAGTGATGGTATCAACAAACTGGTATCTCATCGGGAGAAATGTGATCATCGCCACGGTAACTATGTTGGGAAATAAATATGAAGACATGAGGCATAATGTCAGTAACGTTTGTTTTATTTGAAAAGCTTTAAGAGCTTTCACATAAAAATTTGGAAGGCATTGCCTTCCAGCACGCCCCCACACTTCCCTTATCGTGCCACTAGGTGGCATTCAATTTCATGGTGGTATGTGGCCATAACGTTTTGGATCATTGATGTAACTAAGAACACTGATTTTACAACTTTCTCAAATGTGTACCAAACACTACTGTATTAGTCTTGTTACTGAATTAATGCATTAGATATTTTAAAACACGAATTGTCTAATAAAGGGAAGCACGATATTTTAATGTGTGTAATGCAAGGACACAAAGAAAGCTAATGGACCCTGTCAACTCGACTACTTGCTGGTACTAAGTAGCTGATGATCTTTACAAGTAAAAGAAAAAAATAAAAGAAAATGTATAGCTAGTGGTACAGTGTGTCGTAAGCTACTGGTACCACGGCAGACTACCAAGAGGTTCACCATAGCTTATGGGACTGGGCTGCCAACCTATAGCCAGCTCCAAAACATGCGCAGCTAGCATCACAACGAAACTGATTTCCAACAAATTTGTTACTGTGGTGTCATAAACGATTGATACCACACCAGGCAGTCTACATAGAGAAGTTGGCAGTAACTCGTGTGACTGTCCAGCTAATCCATGGCCAGCTCCAAGATATACCTTGTGCAGCACACACAGCTAGTGTCACCATGCAACTGACATAATCCAATAGATATGTTACTGTGGTTTCGTACACTATCGATACCATGTTAGGTAGCCCACTTAGGGAGGATGCCAGTTACCGATGCGACTTCCCCGCCATTCCATGCCCAGCTCTCTCTGCAGCATGTGGGGCTAGCACCAAAGCCGACTTAATCTAACAGACCTCACCACTATCAGCACCATACCAGTAATTCCACATGCAGACGTTGCCAGTGACTCATGACTGCCCAACCAAGCCACAGCCAGCTCTGAGACACATCCTTCGTACCACAGCTAGTGCCACCATGCAGCCAACTTAGTCCAACAGACATGTTACTCGTGTTTTCATGCGCTTTCGATACCACACCAGATAGTTCACACTGAGAAGTTGGCAGTAATCGATCTGACAGCCCCACCATTCTGAGGCCAGCTTTTAAACACACCCTCTGCAGCATGTGCAGTAAGTGTCATAATACAGCTGACTTAATTCAGCAGATGTGTTACTGTGGTGTCATACATTACCGATACCTTGCAAGGCAGTTAACATCGAGAAGTTAGCAGTAGGCCTTGTGACTGATCCACCAATTGACAAAATGGTTCAAATGGCTCTGAGTGCTACGGGACTTAGCATCTAAGGTCATCAGTCCCCTAGACTTAGAACTACTTAAACCTAACTAACCTAAGGACACCACACACATCCATGCCCGAGGCAGGATTCGAACCTGCGACCGTAAAAGCTGAAATTTACTGCAGAACTGATTTAGTTTTTCTCCTCTCTTACTTCTACTACCAGCCCCAAATTCTTCCTTCTCCTACAACACTGCTCCTGTGCCCCACGACTATTTGAACATCGTCTCCTTTCACGTACGTTACCCGTTAAATGTCCTCATCTACTTTCTCCTCTCTCTCATGATCTTCTGCTTGTGGTCCTGGCATATATCCCTGTATTATTGTTGTCGTCGGTGTGCTGGCGACTGTGATGAGGACAAACCTATCACTGAACTGTTCACAGTAACTCACTCTCTGCCCCACCTTCCTGTTCACAACGAATCCTTCTCCCGTTACATTTTCTACAGCTGTTGACCGAGCGAGGTGGCGCAGTGGTTAGCACACTGGACTCGCATTCGGGAAGACGACGGTTCAATCCCACCTCCGGCCATCCAGATTTAGGTTTTCCGTGATTTCCCTAGATCATTTCAGGCAAATGCTGGGATGGTTCCTTTCAAAGGGCACGGTCGATTTCCTTCCCCATCCTTTCCTAATCCGAGCTTGTGCTCCGTCTCTAATGACCTCGTTGTCGACGGGACGTTAAACACTAATCTCCTCCTCCTACAGCTGTTGATATTACCCAACATTTGTCTGACCAGAAATTCTCATATTCTTTCCATCTCACTTCACTGATTCCCTCTACATTTAGACTGAGCCTTAGCACTTCCCTTTTCGGATTTTCTAGCTTCCCTAGCACGTTCAAATTTTTTACGTTCGACGGCCCGACTGTAGAACGTCTTTTTTGTTGGTTTTTCGACGTTTTCTTCAGAGTCATTTCCCCCTTTTAATCCCCTGCCAGAAACCCAAACGGGTGATTAATCCAGAATCTTTTGCCAGTGGAGAGTTAGCAATGACTCCTTTCAATCACAGACCACATTTCCTGTGTGTATTTAATGCCTTCTACATCATCATGCCGTTGATTATCGCTAATTCTTCCGCCTTTTAGGGACATGTTCTCACCCCAGGCCAAGAAGTTGTCCTGAAATTCTGTCACAGCCTTCTTGACAAGACCGTTGGTAGTGCAAAGGTGACTCGATATACAGGAACTCTTCGGGCATCATTGCTGATGAATTTAATTAAAAGTTTAAGCATTGCCTCAGTTCGAACCCTAGACCCAGAATTTTTGATTATTAGTAAAAGACGCTATCTCTAGAGCCGAAGCTAGAGGCCTAGGGTGTATAGACCTCTAAAACTGAGTCTTAGAAACAGTAATATGACACTGTGTAATGGCTAGGCGCGGGGCAAAGGTTGAAATAATAATAATTGCAGAGATTGATCAAGGCTTGACTATGCTAAGTAAGTTCAGTGCCATTTTGTCGCAGTTTCACTGAGATGGAGAGACTTGCATACCATATATTACTTGCTCTGGGCTCTGCAATTAGGTGTGAAACTTAACCCATCTAAAACACAAGCAATATTAGTCGCTCATAAAAGACTGAGTACCTTTCTATACAGAAATCTCTTCCACCATTAATCCTAAACGGCAGAGTAATAACCTTTTCTTCTTCTGCAAAAAACTTGGGAATAATTCTGGACCATCTCCCCTAGACTGTAGTGAATACGCAATTGCAGTCTATGAGAAGGTGCCAGCGTCACTTCACTCTCTAGAGAAATATAAGAAATTGATTCCTCTCGAGATTAAAAAGAAGCTTGTAGAGTCACTTATACTCACTATACTCTGCTATGGTGATGCTGTTCTCCAAGGACTTTCATACGAAAACTAACGCTGCAACTGGCGATGAACGCTTGTGCACGATACATTTGTCACATTCTCTTTCTCGACCATATCACTCCTGCCTACAAACAATTATCTTGGCTATGTTACAATAAGCGTAGAGACTATCACACCCTATGCTTGCTCTATCATCTTATCAATCACTGCACTCCCTCTTATTTATCGACAACTTTTACGCTACCATCTGAACAGCAGAGCAGAAACACCCGCTCTCAACACAGTAAAATCCTCTATGTACCACCACATAACACTGCCATATTCTCTAAATCATTGCCTGCATCATGAACCCGACCCTGAAACCATCTTCCACAAAATATCAGAGAAACCAAATACCTTCCCCTTCAAAAGACAGCTAATAGTCCACCTTCTATCACAACAGCTTCTTATCGCATACTCAGATAGGCAACTTATTCTCACAAATTCTCTCTACCCCACAACTCCCACCCCCTCTTCCCCTTTTGTTAGCAGTGTTCTCTATTTGTATTTTATTGTTTCCTATTTTCACTGTCATTTCAATCTTCTCCATCTATACTCTTTTCACTCGTGATAAATCT
The DNA here is from genome assembly GCF_023864345.2 of Schistocerca serialis cubense. Lineage (NCBI taxonomy): Eukaryota > Metazoa > Arthropoda > Insecta > Orthoptera > Acrididae > Schistocerca > Schistocerca serialis. The sequence goes on along the minus strand of NC_064647.1, from coordinate 213,191,864 downwards.
AATCATGGACTCAAATGTACTAAAATAATCTAAATTATTCCTTATGCCATTCACTGTTATTATTATTATCACTATCATTATCATTATTATTGATAATTATTACTGATAGTGTCAACTATTACTATTATCGTTATTAATATTATGTCTATTATTACTGAAAACTGTTTTTGTGAAGTCTTTGGTATGTGTTGTTCCTGGTCATATGTAAGAGGGTGCCTTAAGCCCCTAATCTGATCAGGGTAATTAAGCAATAAATAAATATATTAACCTAGCGAGCAGTGCTAAAAGTCTTAGGACTGAAGACCACAACAACAGGTAATCTAAAAGTAATAAATAAACAATGATTTGTTTTTAAAGAATTGCACAAACACTTACCAGTGGACGAAGGGGACTATTTGTTCGATAGTCGCAGCTTCGCACAGCAACGTTCTGACTTTAGGTTTGGAAACAGGTTTCATCTTCGACAGAAGAGCATGACAGACGTCACGACCTGGGATCGATGCGTCCTTCCGAGGCTTCCTGATGCCTTTCTGCACGATTCTTCTCGCCAGCTCTCCGGCAGTGGTGCTGAAAGTTCTGTTGCGCATGACGTCATCACATGTCGTGTTGTGATTCAAGCTGATGATCATGCCGGCAGCAGCTAGAAACAAGAGTGCCACTGAAAATCCCATGGGCGATTTCTGTGCGAGAGGGTGACACGCATTTCTGGGCAAGTTTGGTTTTTGGCAAGCAGATTAACACCAACGAAGAACTATGTCTATGTGGTCGAGGGTACGTCATACTAATATACTACTGGCCATTAAGATTGCTACCCCTTTGGTGTCACCGCCAGACACCACACTTGCTAGGTGGTAGCCTTTAAATCGGCCGCGGTCCGGTAGTATACGTTGGACCCGCGTGTCGCCACTATCAGTGATTGCAGACCGAGCGCCGCCACACGGCAGGTCTAGAGAGACTTCCTAGCACTCGCCCCAGTTGCACAGCCGACTTTGCTAGCGATGGTTCACTGACAAATTACGCTCTCATTTGCCGAGACGACAGTTAGCATAGCCTTCAGCTACGTCATTTGCTACGACCTAGCAAGGCGCCATTACCAGTTACTACTGATGCTGTAAAACATGTACCGTCAAGAGCGATGTTCACCAATTATGGATTAAAGTTAAGTATTCCAGCAGCTACGTACATTTTTTGCTGGTCTCATTTCCTTGACCTGTTCCAGACCTCATGCCAGCCTGCGTGAGCTAAAACGCGTGCCTTTCGGCTTCCTCTCATAGTGGGTTGGCTGTCTTGCCAATTCACAACAACACCAACAAGAAATGCAGATAATAAACCGTTATTCATTGGACAAATATGTTATACTAGAACTGACATGTGATTACATTTTCACGTAACGTGGGTGCATGGATCTTGAGAGATCAGTACCCAGAACAACCACCTCTGGCCGCAATAACGGCCTTGATACGCCTGAGCATTAAGTCAATCAGAGCTTGGATGGCGTGTACGGGTACAGCTGCCCATGCAAATGCAACACGATAGCACAGTTCATCAAGAGTAGTGACTGGCGTATTGCGACGAGCCAGTTGCTCGGCCACAATCGACCAGACGTTTTTAGTTGGTGAGAGATCTGGAGAATGTGCTGGCGAGGGCAGCAGTCGATCATTTTCTGTATCCAGAAAGGCCCGTACAGGACCTGCAACACGCGGTCGTGCACTATCCTGCTGAAATGTAGCGTTTCGCAGGGATCGAATGAAGGGTAGAGCCACGGGTCATAATTCATCTGAAATGTACTTTGGATATGGACCCATAACCAGAAATCGCACAGGTTGAGATCTGATGAACGACCAGGCCATGCAAGTGGACTACCTCGTCCGATCCATCGACCAGGGAAGGCACACTTGAGATGCGTCCGGACGTTTACGGTGATGTGGGTTGGAGCACCATCATGTAGCAGCCACAAAACGCTTTGAACAATCAACGGAACTTCTCCCTGCAGGGGAGGCAAAGTCACCCACAAGAAACGCCAATAGGTCCGGCCTGTTAGTCGACGTGTAAGGAAGACTGGCCCCAAAATACTTACACCAATTATCCCTCCCCATACATGCCGGCTGTACCGATGCTGATGATTCGTGTCACCATACCGTATTGGTTCTGCATGCTACCCCAAAGATGACTGTTACGAAAGTTGAAAATACCACTTTACGTAAAGGTGACCTCATCTTTGAATAGGATGGATGATACAAATCCCTGAATCGTGGTTGCCTGGTGAGGAAACCAGTGACAAAACTACGCCCGATGTGGAAAGTCTGTCGCTAGTAAGCCCTGCACACGCTGTAAGTGATGAGGGTATTAACAATTGTCATGGAGGATGTTCCACACGGTCGTCTGGTTCACCCCGTAATAGCGGGCCAACTGCCTAGCACTGAAACGGCGGTCGCCTTCCAAACTCTTTAATCACATTTTCGGCTAAGTCTGGTGTCCGAACATTTCGGGTACGTTCCTCATGATTTCCTGCTTTTTCAAACGACCTTGTCTCAGACAAATGGCGAAACACTGTTGCAAACATTGAATGCTGTGGTGGTTGTAGGCGGCGATAGGTCTTCCTACACAGCTTTGCTGCCCGCCACCCCTTGACATTTGCCTTTCCGTAAGCAAAAACACCATGTCGGCAAGCTCTCTATTCGAATACAGACCCATTGTGTAGAACGCTGTATCACATCCACCACAAGGTGAGTCAACAAGAGAAGTGAATCGGACACAACATTACCAATTACTATGGCAGGAGAGGGCGCTAGGGCATGATGCATGAGGAGCAGTACCACCCTCTAGGAGGAAAGCATGTATACTGCAACTGTGGCTGCTCGGTACAGCGCGTATTAGACAGCAGACTCTGTAACAAAGTACGAGGGGCGTTCAGAAAGTAAGCTCCGATCGGTCGCGAAATGAAAACGACTATGAAAATCCGATAAAGCTTTGCACAGATGTGTTGGGTAGTGTCTCTAGTATAACCCCAGTTAGCATCACGTCGCTCTTCTCATTTCTGAGCTCGCAGTGAGTGCGTAAAGATGTCTAGAAAATAGTGTCTGCCGCCAAGTACGAGGGCCGGGTGAGAAATTTCGCCTGAAGCTATGCAGCTAACATTACATAACTGTCGTGCTGTTTCTTCTTCAAGACAATTCTCAGCCGCATTCTGCAGGGGCAATGAAGATGCTCCTGCATCGTTTTCAAATGGAAATGTGAGATTACCCACAATACAGTCCGCAATTGTCCCCCCCTGAGTTTCATCTCTGGTCACATGAACCGCTGTCTTTGAAGACAACATTTTGACACAGACAACGAGAATTGGCGGAAAGCACTGGCGGCTGCCTTCTATGACGAGGCTATTGAAAAGTTGGTACAACGCTATGACAAAAGTCTAAGTCAGAACGGCGACTACGTAGAGAAGTAGCTGAAAGGTGTAGCTAATTGTTACAAGTAAAACATTTCTGATGTTCACTGTGGTTTCAGTTTGGCAATCAATCGGAGCTTACTTTCTGAACAGGCCTCGTATAATTAAATAAATGGTCTCTAGCACGGGAAGCATGCATTTCCGGACATAACTTCAGTAAACCATTTTTGGTTCGTATCCTTTCATCGATCAGTCCGTAGAGTTTGTACACGGTGGAAAAAATCACCCTTAGTACTTCATAAAGCGATAACGTAGTCCCGATACACGTGTTAAATAAATCACACACATTGGGCAATTGGTGCGTAGTAAGCTCCGAAGAAGTTGTACGTAACGCATCAAATCAGTCAGAGGGAACATGCCCCCGAAAAAGAAAAGTGCAGAGAGTTGTCTAGAGTAGGAACACGGCACCTACAGAAACAAAGGGTACTTACCGTCACAGTAACTCCTGACGTCAGAGTCCGCTTCCCTAGTGATAATGCCGCGGACGCTCAGGAGTTCGGGATGGTGGCAGAAACACTGGAGGACCAAAGTGCTGTCTGCCGAGGCTTGCAGCACCAGCAACAGCACACACATCTGACCCGACAGGCGCATCACTCAGCCATTACGCGTCGACAGAACTGCGGCTCAGTTGTGGGACACAAGCAAGCTGTGGCAGAACGACGAGCGGACTTCTGCTTGCAGGAAGCGACGGAATGTTTGGCAATCGTGACCGTACCCAGAAGCTGTTCTTCCGTCAAGGAAAGCCGCAGTCTCCATTTTGGTCCGTGCGGCTCCTCGCGTAAGTCCTCACTTCCAGATATACAGGGCGAGTCACCTAACGCTACCGCTGGATATATTTCGTAAACCACATCAAATACTGACGAATCGATTCCACAGACCGAACGTGAGGAGAGGGGTAATTGGTTAATACAAACCATAAAAAAATGCACGGAAGTATGTTTTTTAACACAAACCTACGTTTTTCTAAATGGAACCGCGTTAGTTTTGCTAGCACATCTGAACATACACTCCTGGAAATGGAAAAAAGAACACATTGACACCGGTGTGTCAGACCCACCATACTTGCTCCGGACACTGCGAGAGGGCCGTACAAGCAATGATCACACGCACGGCACAGCGGACACACCAGGAACCGCGGTGTTGGCCGTCGAATGGCGCTAGCTGCGCAGCATTTGTGCACCGCCGCCGTCAGTGTCAGCCAGTTAGCCGTGGCATACGGAGCTCCATCGCAGTCTTTAACACTGGTAGCATGCCGCGACAGCGTGGACGTGAACCGTATGTGCAGTTGACGGACTTTGAGCGAGGGCGTATAGTGGGCACGCGGGAGGCCGGGTGGACGTACCGCCGAATTGCTCAACACGTGGGGCGAGAGGTCTCCACAGTACATCGATGTTGTCGCCAGTGGTCGGCGGAAGGTGCACGTGCCCGTCGACCTGGGACCTGACCGCAGCGACGCACGGATGCACGCCAAGACCGTAGGATCCTACGCAGTGCCGTAGGGGACTGCACCGCCACTTCCCAGCAAATTAGGGACACTGTTGCTCCTGGGGTATCGGCGAGGACCATTCGCAACCGTCTCCATGAAGCTGGGCTACGGTCCCGCACACCGTTAGGCCGTCTTCCGTTCACGCCCCAACATCGTGCAGCCCGCCTCCAGTGGTGTCGCGACAGGCGTGAATGGAGGGACGAATGGAGACGTGTCGTCTTCAGCGATGAGAGTCGCTTCTGCCTTGGTGCCAATGATGGTCGTATGCGTGTTTGGCGCCGTGCAGGTGAGCGCCACAATCAGGACTGCATACGACCGAGGCACACAGGGCCAACACCCGGCATCATGGTGTGGGGAGCGATCTCCTACACTGGCCGTACACCACTGGTGATCGTCGAGGGGACACTGAATAGTGCACTGTACAAAACCATCATCGAACTCATCGTTCTACCATTCCTAGACCGGCAAGGGAACTTGCTGTTCCAACAGGACAATGCACGTCCGCATGTATCCCGTGCCACCCAACGTGCTCTAGAAGGTGTAAGTCAACTACCCTGGCCAGCAAGATCTCCGGATCCGGCCCATCATTGAGCATGTTTGGGACTGGATGAAGCGTCGTCTCACGCGGTCTGCACGTCCAGCACGAACGCTGGTCCAACTGAGGCGCCAGGTGGAAATGCCATGGCAAGCCGTTCCACAGGACTACATCCAGCATCTCTACGATCGTCTCCATGGGAGAATAGCAGCCTGCATTGCTGCGAAAGATGGATATACACTGTACTAGTGCCGACATTGTGCATGCTCTGTTGCCTGTGTCTATGTGCCTGTGGTTCTGTCAGTGTGATCATGTGATGTATCTGACCCCAGGAATGTGTCAATAAAGTTTCCCATTCCTGGGACAATGAATTCACGGTGTTCTTATTTCAATTTCCAGGAGTGTATAAACAAATACGTAATCAGTGCCGTTTGTTGCATTGTAAAATGTTAATTACATCCGGAGATATTGTAACCTAAAGTTGACGCTTGAGTACCACTCTTCCGCTGTTCGATCGTGTGTATCGGAGAGCACCGAATTACGTAGGGGTCCAAAGGGAACGGTGATGGACCTTAGGGACAGAAGAGACTGGAACAGCACGTTACGTCCACATGCTAACACCTTTTTATTTGTCTTTTTCACTGACGCACATGTACATTACCATGAGGGGTGAGGTACACGTACACACCTGTTTTCCGTTTTCAATTACGGAGTGGAATAGAGTGTGTCTAGACATGTCAGGCCAATAGATGTTCAATGTGGTGGCCATCATTTGCTGCACACAATTGCAATCTCTGGCGTAATGAATGACGTACACGCCGCAGTACATCTGGTGTAATGTCGCCGCAGGCTGCCACAATACGTTGTTTCATATCCTCTGGGGTTGTAAGCACATCACGGTACACATTCTCCTTTAACGTACCCCACAGAAAGAAGTCCAGAGGTGTAAGATCAGAAGAATGGGCTGCCCAATTTTTGCGTCCTCCACGTCCTATGAAACGCCCGTCGAACATCCTGTCAAGGGTCAGCCTAGTGTTAATTGCGGAATGTGCAGGTGCACCATCATGCTGATACCACATACGTCGACGCGTTTCCAGTGGGACATTTTCGAGCAACGTTGGCAGATCATTCTGTAGAAACGCGTTGTATGTTGCAGTGCTCTCCGATACACACGATCGAACAGCGTAGGTGTGGTACTCAAGCGTCAACTTTAGGTTACAATATCTCCGGATGTAATTTTACAATGCAACAAACGGCACTGATTACGTATTTGTTTATATGTTCAGATGTGCTATCAAAACTAACGGGGTTCCATTTAAAAAAACGAAGGTTTGTGGTAAAAAACATACTTCCGTGCATTTTTTATGGTTTGTATTAACCAATTATACTAGCCCCTCTCCTCACGTTCGGTCTGTGGAATCGGTTCGTCAGTATTTGATGTGGTTTACGAAATATATCCAGCGGTAACGTTAGGTGACTCACCCTGTATATTCAAAGAGGAAACACCGACCACGCTGTCTAACTGAACACATCTCCAAAAGATAGAGGACTGACATCGTTGCCATTTCGTGACGTTTCCTCTTGGGGCATACTCAAAGTTCCCTGTCGAAAAAAGTCATTTGCCGGCACTGTATTGAAACCATTAAATGCAAAATGTAAAGGACGTTTAAAAGAAGTAAAAGGCTCCTTCTACAGTCATACTACCGCATTTATATGTATGGGTGTATAGCAAGCGTTGCACACATTTACCTTACTTGACTACAATGATGGGTGGGCGCTGATGACCACGCTGTTTAACGCCCGTAAACCTCAAACCACACTCACACACACTACAATGATTTGTTTCTATACCAATAATACATGTACACTCCTGGAAATTGAAATAAGAACACCGTGAATTCATTGTCCCAGGAAGGGGAAACTTTATTGACACATTCCTGGGGTCAGATACATCACATGATCACACTCACAGAACCACAGGCACATAGACACAGGCAACAGAGCATGCACAATGTCGGCACTAGTACAGTGTATATCCACCTTTCGCAGCAATGCAGGCTGCTATTCTCCCATGGAGACGATCGTAGAGATGCTGGATGTAGTCCTGTGGAACGGCTTGCCATGCCGTTTCCACCTGGCGCCTCAGTTGGACCAGCGTTCGTGCTGGACGTGCAGACCGCGTGAGACGACGCTTCATCCAGTCCCAAACATGCTCAATGGGGGACACATCCGGAGATCTTGCTGGCCAGGGTAGTTGACTTACACCTTCTAGAGCACGTTGGGTAGCACGGGATACATGCGGACGTGCATTGTCCTGTTGCAACAGCAAGTTCCCTTGCCGGTCTAGGACGGTTTTGATGTACCGTGCACTATTCAGTGTCCCCTCGACGATCACCAGTGGTGTACGGCCAGTGTAGGAGATCGCTCCCCACACCATGATGCCGGGTGTTGGCCCTGTGTGCCTCGGTCGTATACAGTCCTGATTGTGGCGCTCACCTGCACGGCGCCAAACACGCATACGAGCATCATTGGCACCAAGGCAGAAGCGACTCTCATCGCTGAAGACGACACGTCTCCATTCGTCCCTCCATTCACGCCTGTCGCGACACCACTGGAGGCGGGCTGCACGATGTTGGGGCGTGAGCGGAAGACGGCCTAACGGTGTGCGGGACCGTAGCCCAGCTTCATGGAGACGGTTGCGAATGGTCCTCGCCGATACCCCAGGAGCAACAGTGTCCCTAATTTGCTGGGAAGTGGCGGTGCGGTCCCCTACGGCACTGCGTAGGATCCTACGGTCTTGGCGTGCATCCGTGCGTCGCTGCGGTCCGGTCCCACGTCGACGGGCACGTGCACCTTCCGCCGACCACTGGCGACAACATCGATGTACTGTGGAGACCTCACGCCCCACGTGTTGAGCAATTCGGCGGTACGTCCACCCGGCCTCCCGCATGCCCACTATACGCCCTCGCTCAAAGTCCGTCAACTGCACATACGGTTCACGTCCACGCTGTCGCGGCATGCTACCAGTGTTAAAGACTGCGATGGAGCTCCGTATGCCACGGCAAACTGGCTGACACTGACGGCGGCGGCGCACAAATGCTGCGCAGCTAGCGCCATTCGACGGCCAACACCGCGGTTCCTGGTGTGTCCGCTGTGCCGTGCGTGTGATCATTGCTTGTACAGCCCTCTCGCAGTGTCCGGAGCAAGTATGGTGGGTCTGACACACCGGTGTCAATGTGTTCTTTTTTCCATTTCCAGGAGTGTATTACATTTTAGACTGCCGGCCGGAGTGGCCGTGCGGTTCTAGGCGCTACAGTCTGGAGCCGAGCGACCGCCACGGTCGCAGGCTCGAAACCTGCCTCCGGCATGGATGTGTGTGATGTCCTTAGGTTAGTTAGGTTTTTATTAGTTCTAAGTTCTAGGCGACTGATGACCTCAGAAGTTAAGTCGCATAGTGCTCAGAGCCATCTGAACCACTTTTTGAACTTTGTAGACTCTCTCATCCTTGGGAAAAAACTAAGATTATGTACGTAGTATATTATTAAAACGCTAAGTCGTTCTTGAACCTTGTGGTAACACCGGTTCCCGTCAGATCACCGAAATTAAGCGCTGTCGTGTTGGGCTAGCACTTGGATGGGTGACCATCTGGTCTGCCGAGTGCTGTTGGCAAGCGGGGTGCACTCAGCCCTTGTGAGGAAAACTGAGGAGCTACTTCATTGAGAAGTAGTGGGTCCGGTATCGTAACCTGACATACGGCCACGTAGTTATTGGTAGATCAACTTACAGTTATTGGCATTCAAGTTGAGCATGTACTACACAAAGATATACGATATCGACAATTACCCATGTTATCTTTGAATATATTCTCACTAGAAACCAGTATTCTAACTGGTTTGATGCGGCCCACCACGAATTTCTCTCTTGTGTCAACTTTCTCATCTCAGAGCAGCACTTGCAACGTACTTCCTCAATTATTTTCTGTATGTACCCAAATCTCTGTCTTCCCCTATAGTTTTTACTCTCTAAAGCTCCCTTGAGAACTGTGGAAGTTATTCCCTTATGTCTCAACAGATGTCCTGCCATCCTGTTCCTTCTCCTTATCAGTGTACTCCACATATTCCTTTCCTCTTCGGCTCTGCGCAGAACCTCCTCAATCATTAGCTGTAACAGCACATCTCAAATGCTTCGAACCTCTTCAGCTCCGATTTTCTCACAGTGCGTGTTTCACTTCTATGCAATGCTGTACTCCAAACGTATGTGTTTCACTTCTATGCCATGCTGTACTCCAAACGTGCATTCTCAGAAGTTTCTTCCTCAGACTAAGGCCTATGTTTGATAAGAGTAGACTTCTCTTCGCCAAGAATGCCCGTTTTGCCAGTACTAGTCTGCTTTTGAGGACCTCCTTGCTCCGTCTGTCAATGTTTATTTTGTTGCCCAGGTAGCAGAATTCCTTAACTTCGTGACCATCAGTCCTGATGTTAAGTATCTCGCTGTTCTCATTTCTGCTACGTCTCATTACTTTCGTCTTTCTTCGATTTACTTTCAGTCCATACTCTGTACTCATTAGACTGTTCATTGCATTCAGCAGACCACACAGTTCCTCTTCACTCTCACTGAGGAGAGCAATGTCATCAGCGAATCTTGTCATTGGTATCCTTACACCTTGCATTTTTATTCCACTCCTGAACCTTTCTTCTTTCCATCATGGCTCCTCGATGACTAAATTTTCTTACACAATTTTTATCCGAGCACTTTCTTCTTCGCCTTCCAGTCTCATCTTTCTCTCTGGATTCTTGTTCATATTGTACAGGGCTATTACAAATGATTGAAGCGATTTCGTAAATTCACTGTAGCTCCATTCATTGACATATGGTCACGGCACACTACAGATAGAAAGACTCATAAAGACTCATAAAGTTTTGTTCGGCTGAAGCCGCACTTCAGGTTTCTGCCGCCAGAGTGAGGCAAAATGGCGACAGGAACCGAGAAAGCGTATGTCGTGCTTGAAATGCACTCACATCAGTCAGTCATAACAGTGCAACGACACTTCAGGACGAACTTCAACAAAGATCCACCAACTGCTAACTCCATTCGGCGATGGTATGCGCAGTATAAAGCTTCTGGATGCCTCTGTAAGGGGAAATCAACGGGTCGGCCTGCAGTGAGCGAAGAAACGGTTGAACGCGTGCGGGCAAGTTTCACGCGTAGCCCTCGGAAGTAGACGAATAAAGCAAGCAGGGAGCTAAATGTACCACAGCCGACGGTTTGGAAAATCTTACGGAAAAGGCTAAAGCAGAGGCCTTACCGTTTACAATTGCTACAAGCCCTGGCACCCGATGACAAAGTGAAACGCTTTGAATTTTCGGCGCGGTTGCAACAGCTCATGGAAGAGGATGCGTTCAGTGTGAAACTTGTTTTCAGTGATGAAGCAACATTTTTTCTTAATGGTGAAGTGAACAGACACAATGTGCGAATCTGGGCGGTAGAGAATCCTCACGCATTCGTGCAGCAAATTCGCAATTCACCAAAAGTTAACGTGTTTTGTGCAGTCCCACAGTTTAAAGTTTACGGCCCATTTTTCTTCTGTGAAAAAAACGTTACAGGACACGTGTACCTGGACATGCTGGAAAATTGGCTCATGCCACAACTGGAGACCGACAGCGCCGACTTCATCTTTCAACAGGATGGTGCTCCACCGCACTTCCATCGTGATGTTCGGCATTTCTTAAACAGGAGATTGGAAAACCGGTGGATCGGTCGTGGTGGAGATCACGATCAGCAATTCATGTCACGGCCTCCACGCTCTCCCGACTTAACCCCATGCGATTTCTTTCTGTGGGGTTATGTGAAAGATTCAGTGTTTAAACCTCCTCTACCAAGAAACGTGCCAGAACTGCGAGCTCGCATCAACGATGCTTTCGAACTCATTGATGGGGACATGCTGCGCCGAGTGTGGGAGGAACTCGATTATCGGCTTGATGTCTGCCGAATCACTAAAGGGGCACATATCGAACATTTGTGAATGCCTAAAAAAACTTTGAGTTTTTGTATGTATGTGCAAAGCATTGTAGAAAATATCTCAAATAATGAAGTTATTGTAGAGCTATGATATCGCTTCAATCATTTGTAATAACACTGTATATTACCCGTACTTCGCTGTAGCGCGCCCGTATTTTTCGCAGAATTTTTAACTTCTTGTACCATTTTACACTGTCGAATGCTTTTTCCAGGCCGAGAAATCCTGTGAACTTGTCTTGATTATTCCTCAGTCTTGCTTTCACTGTATCAACACCAAAGTTTCCGAGGACCAAACTGACCGTCATCTAAAAGATTCCCAGGTTTCTTTCCCATTTGTGGAAATCAGAACAGCTGACTTCAGGCTGAGACCGACGTGGAAGTGTTGCCGTTCATGCTTGTTAAGACGTGTTTATGAGCGTCTACGTGGATGTTTTCCTTCTTAGACTGGATTTTAGTGCAACATTTCACGTATGGCTTGATATGTGGAATGACTTTTCGATTGTATGCCACATCACTTACGGCGTATTGCACATGTTGCGTAAGTAAGACCCCTTGTACTGATTTAAATAGAATTGTGGTTTTGTTAAATCGTTTTCCATGGTGTAGATACACTGAAGCGCCAAAGAAATTGGTGTAGGCGTGCGCATTCAAATACGGAGATATCTAAACAGGCAGGATACGTCGTTGCGTTCGGAACCCTCCTATATAAAATAATAAGTGTCCGACACAGTTAATAGATCTGCTGCTACAATGGCAGGTTATCGAGATTTAAGTAAGTTTGAACGTGGTGTTACAGTCCGCGCACGAACGATGGGACACAGCATCTCCGAGTTAGCGAGGAAGTGAGGATTTTCCCGTCCGACCGTTTCACGAGTGTAACGCGAATATCAGGAATTCTCTAAAATATCAAATCTCCGATATCGCTGCGGCCGGAAAGAGATCCTGCAAAAACGGGACCAGCAGTGACGAGAATCAACATGAGAGAAGTTCTACCCTTAAGTAAATTGCTGCAGATGTCAATGCTACGCCGATCCATTCAAAGAAACGTCATCGATATGGGCTTTCGTAGCCGAAGGCCCACTAGTATGCTCTTGGTGACACGATACAAAGCTTTACGCCATACCTGGACCCGTCAAGACCGTTGATGACTGGAAACATGTTGCCTGGTCGGACGAATCTCGTCACAAACTGTATCGAGCAGATGGACATATTTGGGTATTGAGACAACCTCACGAATCCACAGACCCTGCATGTCAGCAGGGGACTGTTGAAGCTGGTGGAGGCTCTGTAATGGTATGGGGCGTGTATAGTGGAGTGATAAGGGATCCCTCACAGTCTAGATACGATTCTGACAGTTGACACGTACGTAAGCATCCTGTCTGAGCACCTGCATCCATTGCGCATTCCGTAAAACTTGGACAATTCCAGCAGGCAGTGCGACACCCCACACATCCATAATTGCTACAGAGTAGCCCCAGGAACACTCTTCTGAGTTTAAACACTTCTGCTGGCCACAAACCTCCCTAAACATGAACATTACTGAGCATATCTGGGATGTCTCGCAACGCGCTGTTCAGAAGAGATCTCCACCCCCTCGTACTCTTACGAATTTATGGACAGCCCTACAGGATTCATGATGTCAGTTTCCTCCAGCACTATTTCAGACATTATGCCACGTAGTTTTGCGGCACCTCTGCCTTGTCGCGGGGGTCCTATACGATATCAGGCAGTTGTGACAGTTTCTTTGGCTCTTCAGTGGGTATGTATACACTAATACTCGTCTATGTTGATGTATTCTATTTTAGGTGCCTGAAAGTGACTTAGCGTCAGAATAGGCTAATCGTACGACGAATGTATGAAAACAGTGTACTACAGATAACGCTCTCTTTCACAAAGCTTTTGGAGTCTGCGAACGCAAGTATGGGCAAAAAGATAGAAATTCCTGTAGATATTGAGATGGATTCAAAATGAAGGGGCGAGGATGGGTGGTATCATAACCAGAGACTAGAGATGTAGCACTTAACGAATCTAATGATGAAAATTGCATACACTAGAATTCGACGTGTGGCTGTTACGTCAATGCTATACCAGATTCTTCCTTGCCGCTGCAGTTTCGTGACTGTAACTACCCTGAGAACGTTGATACTTCCCACACGTCGACTCGTTCTCTCGTAGTGAAGCATGCTGGATTGAGGCAAGCTGTGACAGTACAGCAGTAGACAGCATGACCACGCTGTTGTAAAGTGGCACCGACAGGGCGAAATGACCGATAGCGGAGATCAGATGGGTTCTAACGAAACTCTGTTTTGTGACACTGTGGACGGTATAAGACGAAAAGTAATTGAAGCACAGTCTGCAGTTTAAGTGTGTTCCATTGTAGTAACAGTAGATGCTATAATCCCCTCTTCAGGCGGAAAACATACAAAGCTTGTCCAGTGAAACCGAAATGGTCGTATTCTTGTTTATTCCGACTCCATCACGAAAAAACATGCGCCCTCAGTCTAAAGAAAACTGGGCACAGAGCAACGTCACTGTTATGCTTCTGAGACGAAAAAGTGAGACACTTGTGTATTCCTTTGGTCATGGCAACCTTCGTTCCTGGGCTAATAGCGAGCTATGTTGTTTATGATTCACATTTTTAATTTTATAGAAGACTGATGTAAATTTATTTTAATAATTAATCCCCACTTAGGGGATACGTTTCATACTCGTGTCTTCGATTTTTGTACTGTCGTCACAGACTTGGTAACGGGTCGAAAGCGTCTGTACGTCAATGAATTGTTATTCAGAATGGAGATTAAATATTAAGAGACATTTACAACAGTCTGCGAAAGAGTTGTACATACGTACGTTGTGTATACTGGTTGGGGCAAATAAAAGCGGCCTGGAAAACCACAGCAGACGAAAGGAAACACAGTACAAACTTGACTATAACAGATGTGGCAAATGACCACCATTCTCCACTTGCCACTTTTGTGCCCTAGTCAGCAGGTTGCTGAAGGCGGATGGAAGCTGGACTGCTGGAACTACTGCAGTCTTATCCAAAATCTTGAAGACTATGAGGTTTGTCGTGACACGCCTTACACTTGCGGACTCCCCACTCATGGTTATCGCCTACTGACAGACCAGGTGACCTGGCTGGCCAGCTAGGGCCGCGACGAGACCGGCCTCTGATAACAACTCTGTTAAGTGTTAAGTTTGTGTGAACGTACACCCAAGGAACCGGGGTGGAACGCATGACGGGCATACACGTGCTGGGCGCGTCAAGGGATGTGGTTACATGCATACGTTCACGTCCAATCATATCCTCTCATCTGGGCCACTTTTGTTTGCATCACTCTGTACATATACACATATACACGCATGCCTGAACTATATAGAGGAGAAAGTCCAAATATGGACAGTGGTCTAAATATGGGCTAAGAGACCTGGGTGTGCAGGCCTCCGAGGCCCACTCTAAACACTTGGATGTGCGAATGCATATTGTTTGGTTGCAGTGAGATTTTGCACGTGAAAACCGTCGATTCTGTGACTGCACTGTATCCGACACGTATGTGCTTAACCATTTTCTTTAGAATTTGACTCAGCTCTGCACGCAGTTCGTTCAAAGAACTGTATTACTGATATATTAAAGTACCTGATTCCCAGTTTTCGTTGTTCTGTCTGTATTTCGTAATTGAGCTGTGCTGACCCTGGCTTATGCGTTGCTTTAAAACTTGGCTGTTACTCTGCATTTGATTTCCCGCGGTTATTGCGGTTATGCCGTGGTCCTTCCTCTTTCTACATGTGGCAGCAGCGGTGTGTATCGACATTTGCCCAATATACCATCTTTGGTCTGGTGTGTAGCCATTCTGTCAGTTGGAGCGGATCAGCAAGCAAGTCTCCGCGCGGCGCAGTCGGCGGTCTCTGTGCAGTGTCGGAGCGTTTGGGGACTGTTCCGAGTGCTACGAGGTTCGTGGCTCACTGACCCAGGACATGAAAGTTGAGTGGTGGTTTAATTACCGAAGCCACGTCTGTTCACGTTGTCCCCTTGGTTGGTGGTTCGCTGTTGGCGGTATTCCTGGGAGCAACAGTGACTATTCCAGTTGGTGAAGATTTAGTCGCCCTGTGGTGGAATTAACTATATTTGTCAGTTTGAAATTCAAGTGCGCCAGCGGAATTTTCTGCTTTGTGGCCGTTAGTGTGCCGGTTACCTGCCCTGGTCGCTGACGTAAATTCAGGCAGTGTGCTTTCCTCACCTGTTGTCGCAGTCCAACATGGTGTGTAGTTTTTAACAGATTAATGTATTTTTGGTTTGTGGGCAGCTATATGTGCAACGTTTCAGCTTTGGAATTCTCATATACTGGTCGGTGGTTAGCAAGTCGTCTTGTCAGTAGGTCCGTGACTGTCTCTCGGTAGTGTTGGCGGAGGATCGAGTATAGTTGGGTCGACTTCTTGTCTCACCTAAGCGAACGTTAAGATTTCAAGGGCAGACCGAGCCCCCTAGAAACTTCTGAGAGCCATTGCCTGTACTGCCTTATTATTAGCGTTTGATTTTGTATTTTTAATGGCTCATAGCCGATGGTTGGAAACTGTATGCTTGTAATGATGTTTTTAAAAACAAAGACCTCAACCGTTTTAAAAGTAAGTTTTTCTAAACTGGACAAGTCTTACAGTGTCTGAAGATAAAGCTTGGGCCTTCAGCCACTTTAAGTTTTAAGGACCTTACTTATCAAGCATTACCTTTTGCAAGATAAAGCTGTGGGCTTCCTGCCTGTTGAAAATTTATTGTAGTGCATTGTTTTTAAAAGCATCGGCCTTCAGCCACTTTAATTTTTAAGGTTCTTATTTATCAAGTATTACATTCTTTCAAGATAAAGCTGTGGGCCTTCTGCTTGTTGAAAATTTACTGGAGTTGTGTTGTTCTTAAAATGATGGGCCTTCAGCCACTTTAAAGTTTTGGATTCTTACTTATGAAGTCTTACATCACTTTGGCTTAAATAGTATTTAAGGTTAAAGTGTTTGGGCCTTCTGCCTTGGAGAACTGGTTGCAGTTTTTTTTTTTTTTTTTTTTTTTCAAACAAAGGCTCTCAGCGGTTTTGAAGTAAGGTTTCTTATTGGTCACAAAGCTTGGGCCTTCTGCCTATTGAAAGGTTATTGTAGTTATGTTGTTTTAAATTTATGGGCCTTCAGCCGCTTTTGGAATTAAAGACGTTTTTCTGTCGGTAGTCAAGCTAGAAGTTGCGCTATAATGTTTGGGCAACTAAATAAAGTGTTATGTTTGGAGTGTAGCTGACACCCGCTCATTCTGGACCCCTTACACAATTCCTACTACTTGTCCTGTCCTGCAAGTTTAGCAGGGTGTCTCAGTATGATCGTTAGGGCTGTTTTCCAGGAACCACAGTGTGGTCCAGATATGGGCTACCATGAAATGTCTAATTATGGGCTAGCCCATATTTGGACTAATTTATATTCCTAACATTTAAGTTAAAATCTACTCAAGATTTGTTTTGTAGGATGCCACGTAACAAGCCTAAATACCAAGCCAAGGGCAAAAGGAAGACATGGGATCCTTTGAAGAAGGCTGAAGCCATACTGCTGTGAGGGCGAAGAAAATGGGATCACTAAGGGCCGCAAAAGTATATGATGCACCTCGCTCTACGCTGCAGCCTTAAATTAGAAAAACAGTTCTCCAGCTGCTACTGCCAGTGGTAAGCTAGGTTGGCCTTCTTGTTTTACGACTTCGTCTGGAACAAAAACTTTTTTCTTAGTTGTTCACTATGGAACAAAGGTTTTTGGTTATACTTTATCCGATTTGGAACAAACGACGTTTGTTTTAGCAGATAGGACAAGCGTCAATGCCTCTTTCACCGCTGACGCAGCTACCGGGAATTGGGCAGATGTTTTTCTGAATTGCCATTATCTCGTCTATCATTCGACCCTCAGCTAGGATCGTCGTGAACGGATAACACAGAATCTCCGATGGTAAACCTACCAACAAATTCAGGTTATCCTCTCCTCAGCCTGGAACGTTTTCTGAACTTTCTCTGCTCATTCCTTCCTCATCACATACACAACCAGAAACTAAGACTCCCGTTAGCCCTTTTGACATTTCTCCACCACCCACAATTGTATGTAAAAGAAGCCATAGAGGTCGGCAATCTGTAAAATCTTGCATGTTTACAGGATCACCGTACAAGGAAGAGCTCACAAGTTCCTTGGACAGGTCACTGAAGAGAAAGTGACAGCTAACTTTTCCTGATCAGAAACTGAGGCAGATTCAAAAATCAAATAAAGAAAGCAAGAGAAACAAAAGAAAATCTACTGAAGAAAAATAAAGTGCACTTACCTTCGCCTGACGAATTATCTAATGAGGGTGAGCCTACCCTAGCAGGCGAGGAAAGTGATTTCGAGCTTTCTGAAGACCGCATGCCTCCTGGGTCAAAGGTATAGTGCATATTCTGCGACAGCCATTTTTCAGCGGACGCCAACGGAGAAATTAGGATTCAGTGCATCCAGTGACGTATGTGGGCACCGTACTGAATGTGCAGAGATAGACAATGAAGTTCGTGATTATTGCAAATAAACTTGCACTTCAACCACGTTTTTAAATATTTTTCCTTCAAGATAAAATTAGCCCATATTTGGACCAAAGAAAAATATCAGTGGCATTGTCTTGGTTTTTTAAACAAATTATTTAAAATAAGAAGAATGTTTTTAATTCTTTAATCTCCCATAACGTTGAAGGGCACATGCTATTTTACCACCCCAGGGTTTCTTCAATAATTTAATCATTAAGGGGAGATTTACTACCTTTTGGTTAAAAAATCGATTTTTTTAAAATTGCATTTTTAGATCCATAAAAGGGTTTAGAATCCACGACTGAAACGGTTTTTCCCAATACGGGACGGAAATGTTTGTTATTTACGGTTGAACAAAAAAAATGCACCTACCTGAAATCGGCCTTTTTCACGCACCAGCTTTTTTTTTTCTTTCGGAGGACGAGTTATTGTACCGGTGCTTGAGAGCAAACACACAAAATTCAAATGAAAGTTTGAACGTGTGTGTTTGGAAGTTAGCCCCCAAGCATTTGCATTCTGTTGTGAACACTGTGGAGATTGCGACTTCCCTGGCAGTGAGCAGCTTCAACGAAGGGTATTCAGCAATTCTGAAGACCATGACAACGATGGACGTCACCCTGAGACTCTATTCGACGCAGTTCGCCAAGCATTCGTACGACCGCCGGATTCAAGCGGCCGAAAACCGCTTGTCACCGGCCGTACGAGCGGCTCTGGAGCAGCGCAGAATCTGAAGCTATTGGCATAATTCTTTGTCTCCGACGAAGCTAAGACTAGGAGTTGTACCACTTTTATTCCGATCCATCAACTACAAATATTTTTACTTGGCCGACGAAATCGACAAATCGAAGAAAACATCCTTTTTTTCTTTTCAAATGGCCGCCATTTTGTTTCCTACGTTCTAAACAACTTAAGCAAAGTACAACTTCTACAGAATCTTATATACTTCGCTTCAACTCAATTTTGATTTCAGATAAGCCGGCTTACGTATGACATACCGCACGTGGAGATCTACATTGAAATTTTGTTTCGTTGCGACGACACGTCCGCCTTTGCTCTTCGACATTTCCGGTCAAAAAAAATTCCATTTTGTATATCAATACACATTTTGACCAAATTTGAAATTGAAATCTGTAACACATCCCGATAAAAAAATTATCAAAGACCGTGCTTTTTTCGGGCCAAAGATACTAAACCTCCCCTTAACAGAAAAATGTTATTGCGTAAAAACTTTAGCTGGCCTACATTTGGACCTTTTCCACTACATGCATACATATACACTACTGTACATTAAAATTGCTACACCATAAAGATGATGTGCTACAGACGCGAAATTTAACCGACAGGAAGAAGATGCTGTGATATGCAAGTGATTAGTTTTTCACACAAGGTTGGCGCCGGTGGCGAAACCTACAACGTGCTGACATCAGGTAAGTTTCCAACCGATTTCTCATACACAAACAGCAGTTGATCGGCGTTTCCTGGTGAAATGTTGCTGTCATGCCTCGTGCAAGGAAGAGAAATGCGTACCATCACGTTTCCGACTTTGATAAAGGTCAGATTGTAGCCTATCGGAATTGCGATTTATCGTATCGCGACATTGCTGCTCGCGTTGGTCGAGATCCAATAACTGTTAGCAGAATATGGAATCGCTGGGTTCAGGAGGGTAATACGGAACGCCATGTTGGATCCCAACGGCCTCGTATCACTAGCAGTCGAGATGATAGGTATCTCATCCGCAGCCACGACTCGATCCACGTCAACAGATGCGGACGTTTGCAAGACAACAACCATCTGCACGAACAGTTCGACGACGTATACAGCAGCATGGCCTATCAGCTCGGAGACCATGGCTGCGGTTACCCTTGACGCTGCATCACAGAAAGGAGCGCCTGCGATGGTGTACTCAACGACGAACCTGGCTACACGAATGGCAAAACGTCATTTTTTTCGGATGAATCGAAGTTCTGTTTACAGCATCATGATGGTCTCATCCGTGTTTGGCGACATCGCGGTGAATGCACATTGGAAGCGTGTATTCGTCATCGCCATACTGGCGTATCACCCGGCGTGATGGTATGGGGTCCCATTGGTTACACGTCTCTGTCACCTCTTGTTCGCATTGACAGCACTTTGAACAATGGACGTTACATTTCAGATGTGTTACGACCAGTGGCTCTACCCTTCATTCGATCCCTGAGAAACCCTACAGTTCAGCAGGATAATGTACGGGCCTTTCTGGATACAGAAAATGTTCTACGCTGCCCTGGCCCGCACATTCTCCAGATCTCTCACCAATTGAACACGTCTGGGTCAATGGTGGCCGAGCAACTGGCTCGTCACAATACGCGAGTCACTACTCTTGACGAACTGTGGTATCGTGTTGAAGCTGCATGGGCAGCTGTACCTGTACACGCCACCCTAGCTCTCTTTGACTCAATGCCCAGGCGTATCAAGGCTGTTATTACGGCCAGAGGTGGTTGTTCTGGGTACCGATTTCTCAGGATCTATGAACCCAAATTGCGTGAAAATTTAATCACATGTCAGTTCTAGTATAATATATATGTGTCCAATGAATACACGTTTATCATCTGCATTTTTTCTTGGTGTAGCAATTTTAATGGCCGGTAGTGTATTCTGATGGTGCGGGTAGGGGATAAATTTGCAATGAGGAGAAGGGGGGAAGAATTGTAACATGAACTTTGGGATAAAGAAGAGACGGGTAGAAGGACTTACCAGTTGCTGCCCAACATCAAGGAACGGCTCCAACGTTCACACTTCATACCAAGTAAAGGATTGCTGCACTTCCTTATGGGGCATGGACCGTACCCAGCATATCTTTGCTGGTCCAGGAAGAGGGCTACCCCCTCATGGGACTGTGGTAATAAAATAGGCACTCCGAACCACGTGATCTATGAGTGTCCCCTTTTCGATGACCGAATCAAGACGTCAATTACCAAACAGAGAACATTTCACCTAATCAGAAATCCATCCACATTCAGAATTATTGACAGTTTGGCCAGCGGGGTATCAGCAAAAGTCTTGCAGGAATACCGTAGGGAGAATCAATGATTCGGAGAGCGTAAAATTACATTTCCCACACCTGTCCCATTCCACCAGGGCGTAGACTGGCAGAGCTCGGTGGGCACGGCCAAAAATAGAAGGTTTATGGATCTACTGACACGCTTATAACGCTGCAGGAGTGAGCTTGCTAGGACAGTAGGAATAGTATTTCAGTAGATAATAACACTTGCTCACAGCGTAACTTATATCCTCGTATCCCGTAGTAAGAAGGTAAGTAGGAAATCTGTAACATAGTAACAAATGCAGCTAAGGAAACGATTGTATTGTAGACAATTAAGACCCACTCATGTGTAAGGTGGTGGGTTACCATATATCAATATTATTGGCTGAATAAAGAAATTAAAAAGAAACAGAAACGTCATCGTTTCCATCGGATTAGGGAAGGAAATCAGGCGTGCCCTTTCACTGGAACCGTCACTGCGTTTGCCTGAAGCAATTTAGGAAAATGACGTAAAACCTTCAGCAGGATGGTTGGACGCGGGTTTGAGCTGCCGTCCTCCCGAATGCGAGTCCAGAGTGCTAACCACTGCGCCACCTCGCTCGGTATAATTTTTTGGCTTATCAGTGCATAAGTCGTGGTTTGTTAATCCCACATTTCCTTTTTGTTACCAATACCAGCAAAATATCGCGTTGTATGTAGTCCTAAGCTAATACTCGTCTACATCTGCATCTACATCATCTATATACATAGTCGTGAAGCCCGGCTACGGTGCTTGGTGGAGGGTACATTTTGCCACTACTAATCATTTCCTTTCCTCTTCCACTCTCAAATCGAGGAACGGAAAAAAGACCATCTATATGTCTCCATACTAGCATTAATTTCTCTTATCTTATATTCGTGGTCCTCACGCGAAACGTACACTGGCGGAAGAAGAATCGTTCTAAACTTAGCCTAAGATGCCGGTTATATTCTCTGAATAAGGCGTCGAGAAAAGAACCTCGTCTTCCCTTCAGAGACTCCCATCTGAGTTCACGAAGCAGCCCCGTAATAGTTGCGTGCTGATCGAATTTACTGGTAACAAATCTAGCAGCTGGCCTTTGAACTGCCTGGACGTCTTCGTTTAGTCCGACCTGCTGCTATTCTTCGTTCGTCGTAATAATAAGCCTGATTTAAATAAAGACAAGCCCGATGATTGGTCAGCAGCCATAGCTCTCGTACACTGGTTCCGTTCTTGGAAGTAGGTCCAACTTACGTGTTAGGTATCTTACACTACTGGCCATTAAAATTGCTACACCAAGAAGAAATGCAGATGATAAATAGGTATTCATTGGACAAATATACTAGAACTGACATATAATTACATTTTCACCCAATTTGGGTGCATAGATCCTGAGGAATCAGTACCCAGAACAACCACCTCTGGTCGTAATAACGGCCTTGATACGCCTGGGCATTGAGTCAAACAGAGCTTGGATGGCGTGTACAGGTACAGTTACCCATGCAGCTTCAACACGATACCACAGTCCATCAAGAGTAGTGACTGGTGTATTGTGACGAGCCAGTTGCTCAGCCACCATTGACTAGACGTTTCCAATTGGTGAGACATCTGGAGAATGTGCTGGCCAGGTCAGCAGTCGCACATTTTCTGTATCCAGAAAGGCCCGTACAGGACCTGTAACATGCGGTCGTGCATTGTCCTGATGAAATGTAGGGTTTCGCAGGGATCGAATAAAGGGTAGGGCCACGGATCGTAACACATCTGAAATATAACGTCCACTGTTCAGAGTGCCGTCAATGCGAACAAGAGGTGACCGACACGTGTAACCAATGGCACGCCATACCATCACGCCGGGTGATACGCCAGTATGACGATGACGAATACACCCTTCCAATGTGCGTTCACCGCGATGTCGCCAAACACGGATGCGACCATCACGATGCTGTTAACATAACTTGGATGCACCCGAAAAAATGACGTTTTGCTATTCGTGCACCCAGGTTCGTCGTTGAGTACACCATCGCAGGGGCTCATGTCTGTGACGCAGCGTCAAGGGTAACTGCAGCCATGGCCTCCGAGGTGATAGTCGATGCTGCTGCAAACGTCGTCGAACTGTTCGTGCAGATGGTTGTCTTGGAAACGTCCCCATCTGTTGGCTCAGGGATCGAGACTGGCTGCACGATGCGTTACAGCCATGCGGATAAGATGCCTGGCATCTCGACTGCTAGTGGTACGAGGCCATTGGGATCCAGCACGGCGTTGCGTATTATCCTCCTGAACCCACCGATTCCACATTCTGATAACAGTCATTGGATCTCGACCACCGGGAGCAGCAATGTCGCGATACGATAAACCGCAATCGTGATATGCTACAATCCGACCTATATCAAAATCGGAAACGTGATGGTACACATTTCTCCGCCTTACACGAGGCATCACAACAACGTTTCACCAGTCAACGCCGGTCAACCGCTGTTTGTGTATGAGTAATCGGTTGGAAACTTTCCTGATGTCAGCACGTTGTAGGTGTCGCCACCGGCGCCAGCCTTGTGTGAATGCTCTGAAAAGCTAATCATTTGCATATCATAGTATCTTCTTCCTGTCGGTTAAATTTCGCGTCTGTAGCGCGTCATCTTCATGTTGTAGCAATTTTAATGGCCAGTAGTGTATTACTGTATCTCTCTAAAAAATCTGTTTACAAATTCTAATGTATTAACAGCGATCAACATTTTCTTAATCTTACTTTAGGTACGTAAATTTCATTTCAAAAATGGTGTGAAGTCACAGTCTCTGTAAACGCAACTCGTGTTCTGATAGTTTCGCTCGTCACACGTACTGTGAAAATGGATGACACTGCTTCCTTCTTCGTGGTGAAACACGCCCGCGGAACGCCGTTAATGGCGAGAAACACGTTATTCTTAACATTGTTCACAAGATTATGATATAAATTACCTTTGACGTTTTTCGAGAAACACTGTAAAAAATATAACGGCGCCTATTTCAGTTATATGCGTGGCGTCGTACAAGGATAATTGTGTATGCTGGCCGGCTGTGGTGCGGAATTCGTTGTCCTCTTTAGTTTTTCTTGTTCGGTTTGAATACCTAAATCATTTAAATATGAAAGTCATCAAACTGATGTCCAGTAGCTCACACTTAACCATCAGCTTTCAAGAAAAATGCTCGTCTTAGCCCGCATCTCGTGGTCGTGCGGTAGCGTTCTCGCTTCCCACGCCCAGGTTCCCGGGTTCGATTCCCGGCGGGGTCAGGGATTTTCTCTGCCTCGAGATGGCTGGGTGTTGTGTGATGTCCTTAGGTTAGTTAGGTTTAAGTAGTTCTAAGTTCTAGGGGACTGATGACCATAGATGTTAAGTCCGATAGTGCTCACAAGGGAACCTCCCCATCTCACCCCCCTCAGATTTAGTTATAAGTTGGCACAGTGGATAGGTCTTGAAAAACTGGACACAGATCAATCGAGAAAACAGGAAGAAGTTGTGTGGAACTACGAAAAAAATAAGCAAAATATACGAACTGAGAAGTCAATGCGCAATATAAGCAACGTTAAGGATGTTACGAGCTCAGGAGCGCCGTGGTCCCGTGGTTAGCGTGAGCAGCTCTGGAGGGAGAGGTCCTTGGTTCAAGTCTTCCATCGGGTGAAAATTTTACTTTCTTTATTCTCGCAAAGTTATGATCCGTCCGTTCGTTCATTGACGTCTCTGTTCACTGTAATAAGTTTAGTGTCTGTGTTTTGCCACCGCACCGCAAAACCGTGCGATTAGTAGACGAAATGACGTGCCTCTCCAGTGGGCACCGAAAACATTTGCTCGCAAGGTCATACATCAACCGATTCCTCCACAGGAAAACACGTCTGATATATTCTATACGGCACTGGTGACGGCACGTGCGTCACCTGACAGGAATATTTTGTCGACCCATTTCTAACTTGTACACTTGGCGAATGGGTAAAAAGATTCTTCTACCTTGCCGATTTAGGTTTTCTTGTGGATGTGATAATCACTCCAAAAAAAGTGATGAAAACATAGGAGTTTGTCACATGAACTGCAACAAATGACTGCAACAGTTTCACAGTCGCACAGTTTTCCCTGTGCTCTGTCAAAACATATGTTTATAACGTTTTCAAATTTTTCCGTGTGTAGACCGTCAAATCCTGCATGTGTCCAAGCAAATCGGAACATGTCCTGGAATTTTGGAGAGCGAAGTTGATATGTTTGAGTGCCTTAACTTTGATAATAGTCTGAAAATAAAAAATTTTTCACACGAGGGAGGCTTGAACCAAAGACCCTTCACTTCGCAGCTGCTCACGCTAACCACGGGACCACGGCGCTTCAGAGCTTACAGCCCCCTTGATGTTGCCTATCTTGCACATGGACTACTCAGTTTGCATATTTTGCTTATTTTTTTCATAGTTCCACACAACTTCTTCCTGTTTTCTCGATTGTTCTGTGTTCAGTTTTTCAAGGCCTATCCACTGTGCCAACTTGTAATTAAATCTGAGGGGGGTGCGATGGGGAGGTTCCCTTGTCAGAGCCATTTGAGCCATTTTGCTCGTCTTCTAGTTTCTAATTAAACAATTCTGATTCTCATTCCAAATATACAGGGTGTCCCATTTATCTTGACCACCCTAAATAAATGTTTGTCCTGATGCAAATTACAAAATGTATCAAGCAAATGTTTTTTAGCCTGCAGGGGGACATCAGTGAGCGTGATTGCCTTCGTTGTAGCTTTGTTTTTCTCAGTATGAACAGCGGGTATGACTTTTTTAAATGACACCCTGTATTTTTTATTCAGTAATTTATTTCCTCTCCTAAAGACCTATTCAAAACTGCATCACAGTGTACCATCCCCTGAAACACAACGTTATTAATCACACAACACAACACTGATGTTGACGCTCCCACCGCTTAGTGCAGGTACTCGGGGTAACGGAACACAACCACGTGCTGACGTTGACAGAAGGCAAATGTAAACATGAGTAGAATGAACACCCGTCATTCCGTCAACCATCGTCAGTTGAAAAGTTGTGTGAGTAGAACGTACACCAACGAAGAGAAGGTAGAAATGCTACTTATCTTTGGGGAATGTAAGTTAGCAGAACAGTAAAAGCAATACTGTTTTCTTATGTACGGTGTAACGTTCCCTGGCAAACTCACACATTAACAAACTAAAATTTATTTGTACCATATACGCCGCTCTGAGCATTTGTATATAATGTAATTATTTAACAAAAAATATTGTTGAATTTTGCGTAAAAGACATTTGTTATTATTGTAATGTTTTTTGTAGTAATATTCTCTCTGTATTTAGGATGGTAATATTTCTATATTAATAATGTAATTGCGAAATGTGTCAATATCTGTGATAACAGAGACGTGAAATTCAGCCAGAGGGAAATAATGTCGTGAAATAACAAAGAAATGTTAATAGTCAGCAATACTATAAAAGCACAATGTACTATGTATTCTTTGGTCTTCCTCGTTTAGAGCTGAAAGCGGTAGGAAGCTGTGTCGATGTATTTGGTGAATGGGTAGACGTCATTTGTCTGTATCTAGATTTAGCCGCCATTGAAGGAGAAATTACGAACTAATGTGAGTTGAATATTTGTTGTGGTAAAAATATATGGAAATTTATAAAAAGTGTGTATTATTAATGTAAATTAGCTTGCCCATGTCATCTATAATATTTCTTTAAAGAGTTTTCAGCATTTTTTAGCGGTGTTGCTGGGCTGTGCCGCGACCGATCGATTTGCAGCGGCGGCACATTTAAAAAATTGTTCCGCTAAAGGAAAAATCAACCAAACCCGTAAATCGGGAACAGATAGATAAAAAATTAACAGTGAATTAAGAGAATGTTCTTCTTTTACAGCGATCCAGAGACTGACCGAGATTTTAAAAAATAGTTACACATTTGTGCATTCTTAGACGGATAGTTAACATTGAAATTTAACAATTTTGGTTCTTTCAAATAACTTTAATGTATAGCGAAGTAGGTTTGATCAGTGATAATTAAATGTCGGCTTGGTAATAATTAACCATTTTCTGCTAATAGTGATAATCTTGTGTTCAAAAGCTAACGCCGGGAAAGAATTCAGTAAAAATATTTAACAAAAAAATCCACTGCATTTAGAAAATGTGTGCCAAGGCCGAATGATGTAAAGAATTTAATTTTCAACCAAATATTCTTAATCAGTTAATATGAGTTCACGTAATTTTTAAATGTACGTAATTCTTTTGAAAGTGAAAATTTTTATTACCACACGTAAATAAGAGAGAGGTTCTATAACAAAGTTCGCACGCAAAGAAAGTAAGGTAAAGAAAATTAACTTAAAAGCAAATTTTATTCTTTAACGAAATTTAAACAGCAATTTCGTTAAAACGGGTACATTTAGTACAGTAGTTTAGTCCTTTAAAATACTGTTGTGTAGAGTAGGCATACAGTAAAGGCTGTCCTTCCTACAAACTGCATCCACATAACGTTTCTTTTCTTCTTGTTCTTGTTGTTGTCCAAGACAGGCGAAATGCTACGCAGGCAGTGGAACTGTACAGAGAGCGATATCATGAAAAGAACCTACCTTCCAGATGGATGTTTTCTCGTCTTGTTGCGACGCTTCAGGAAACGGGAAGTTTCAACCCACGACAACGCAATCGTCGTAGCATTCGCACGGACCAAGCTGTCGAAGTTACTGTTCTCGCTTCCGTTGCTATGAATCCACATGTAAGCACACGACAGCTTGAGCACGAGATTGGTATTCCTAAAACTAGGGTGCATCGTATTCTTACACGGCACCGGTTCCATCCTTACCATGTACACCTACATCAAGAATTGCTTGGGAATGATTCCCAGATTCGTGTGAAGTGGGCACAACAGCAAATCCTCGCCAACCCGAACATCTTCTTCAATGTTCTGTTTACCGATGAATGTTCCTTCTCAAACAAAGGACACGTAAATACAAGGTACATGCATTATTGGCCCAGCGACAACCCACGATGGCTTAGGTGGAACAGCAGTGTCAACGTCCGGTGTGGGATACTTGGTACTACAATTATTGGCCCTTATTTCATCAATGGTAATCTGAACGGCACAGCGTATGCCAACTTCCTCAGACGAATTTTTCATTCTCTTCTAGATGAAGTGCCGCTAAGAACCAGAATGCTTATGTGGTATCAACACGATGGATGTCCAGCACATAATGCCTTGCGTGCACGTCGTGTTCTGAACCGAAGATATCCTGCCAGATGGATTGGTCGAGGAGGAACAGTTACTTGGCCTGCTATGTCTCGTGATTTAAATCCTCTGGACTTTTTTCTTTGGGGATGCATTAAAGACGTTGTCTATCGTGATATTCCAACAGCTCCAGAGGACATGCAGGAACGTATTGTGCTTGCTTATAATTCTCTTCAGCAGGCAACACTGGAAGTAGTAAATAATTCTTTCATTGAACGAGTGCACCAGTGTATTGGTGTCCATGGTCACCACTTTGGGCAGCTTTGAATGTTCTACTCCTGGACAATGGTACAGGAGAGTCGAAGTCAATTTTGAGTTACATTTTTACTTGGTTTTCATTTGTTTTCTGACAACTCCAACAAGTGGACGAGTTTGTGATCCCGGGATCATAGTCAATGTTGTGTTATGTAATTAATTACGTTGTGGTTCAGTGAATGGTACACTGTGGTGCATTTTTCAATAGTTCTTTAGGAGAGGAAATGAATTACAGAATAAAAAATACAGGGTGCCATTTACACAAAGCTATATCGAAGGAAGTCATGCTGATTGATGTCCCCTTGACAGCTAAAGAACATTTGCTTGAAACATTTTGTAATTTGCATCTGGAGAAACAGTTATTTATGGTGGTCAAGACAAACGGTACACCATGTACATTCCCAGTTGTCGATGTTTTACAAAATATTGTTAAGCGTTTTTGAAGTTGAGAAAACACTACACAATTAAATTTATTGGAGAAAAATGAAAAATCAAATACTCTTTGTTTGAATATGTCCATTGCCTTGTAGGACAGTTATGGTCTCACAGGAGCCAGAGGGGCGAGCGTCCTAGAAAAATATAAAACAATAATTTTCGCTGCGTCGAGCACACTAACAAATGTTGCATTTTTAAAATTGTCACCGGAACACTGCGATCTGAACACAATAGAACTGATCTAGAACCAAGTTCATGGATCAGTCGCGAGAAACAACAAGACATTTAAGCTGACAAACGTACTTGGTAAAGTTAGCAACTTTGATCACTCTTGTTTTTAA
Source organism: Schistocerca serialis cubense (assembly GCF_023864345.2). Lineage (NCBI taxonomy): Eukaryota > Metazoa > Arthropoda > Insecta > Orthoptera > Acrididae > Schistocerca > Schistocerca serialis. The sequence continues at coordinate 213,162,530 of NC_064647.1, read as the reverse complement.
TTAAAACACTATGTTCGCTAAGATCGAGAGCACATTGTGTTTTCCGTCGGGTCCCCTAAGAAGCGTGTCGCTGAGTTTTGCCACATACACTGAAGAGACAAAGTGGTACACCTGCGTAATATCGTGCGGAGCACTCGCGTGCTCGCAGAAGTGCCGCAACGCGGCATGGCTTGGACTCGACTAATGTCTGAAGTAGTGTTGGAGGGAACTGATACAATGAATCCTGCACGGCTGTCCATAAGTCCGTAAGAGTACGAGGCGGTGGACATATCTTCTAAACAGCACGTTGCAAGGCATCCCAGACATGCTCAATACAATCCGCTCGATACAATTTGAAGCGAGACTCGTCAAATCAGGCACATATTTCCGGTCATTAACAGTCCGTTGTCGGTGTTGACGGACCCAGGGGAAGCTAAAGCATTGTGTTGTACAGTCATCAAAGCTACACGAATTGGCCTTCGACTCCGAAAGCCGATATCTATAACGTTTCGTTGAATGGTTCGCACACTGACACTTGTTGATGGCCCAGCATTGAAATCTGGAGCAATCCGCGGAAGGGTTGCATTTCTGTCACATTGAACGACTCTCTTCAATGCTCAATGGTCCCGTTCCGGTCGCAGCGATGTCGGAGATTTGATGTTTTACCGGATTCCTGACAATCGCAGTACACTCGTGAAATTGTCGCATGGGAAAATACCCACTTCATCGCTACCTCGGATATGCTGTCTCCCAGCGCTCGTGCGCCGACTGCAACACCACGTTCACACACACTTAAATCTTGGTAACCTGCCACTGCAGCAGCAATCACCGATCTAACAACTGCGCCAGATACTTATTGTCCCATATACGTGTTTCCGACCGCAGGGCCGTACTCTGCCTCTTTACATATCTCTGTATTTGAATACACATGCCTATGCCAGTTTCTTTGGGGCTTCAGTGTATTATTTTCTTCTGTTTAAAAGTTAAACGAATTTCAAAGTTACATTCAAAGCTATATTGTTTCTCTACTCGTCTCTTTTTACGTCTTTACTGCAACTGGTAGAAGCCGACATCGGGGAAGATCAATTTGGATTCCGCAGAAATGCTGGAACACGTGAGGCAATACTGACCCTACGACTTATCTTAGAAGATAGGTTAAGGAAACGCAAACCTACGTTTCTAGCATTTGTAGAGTTGGAGAAAGCTTTTGACAATGTTGACTGGAATTCTCTCTTTCAAATTCTGAAGGTGGCAGGGGTAAAATACAGGGAGCGAAAGGCTATTTACAATTTGTACAGGAACCAGATGGCAGTTATAACAGTCGAGGGGCATGAAACGGAAGCAGTGGTTGGGAAGGGAGTGAGACAGGATTGTAGCCTATCCCCGATGTTATTCAATCTGTATATTGAGCAAGCAGTAAAGGAAACAAAGTAAAAATTGGGAGTAGGAATTAAAATCCATGGAGAAGAAATAAAAACTTTAAGGTTAGCCGATGACATTGTAATTCTGTCAGAGACAGCAAAGGACCTGGAAGAGCAGTTGAATGGAACGGACAGTGTCTTGAAAGGATGATATAACATCAACAAAAGCAAAACGAGGATAATGGAATGCAGTCGAATTAAGTCGGGTGATGCTGAGGGAATTAGATTAGGTAATGAGACACATAAAGTAGTAAATGAGTTTTGCAATTTGGGGAGCAAAGTAACTGATGATGGTCGAAGTAGAGAGGATATAAAATGTAGACTGGCAATGGCAAGGAAAACATTTCTGAAGAAGAGAAATTTGGTGAGGTCTTTGTAGTTATCCTGTTGACTGCAGTGCTAGCATCCGCTTCAATTGTGAGTTGTGAGTCATTCAGTCTCGTGTGGGAACGAGCGGCCTGCTGGATCACAACGGCCTCGTATCACCAGCAGTCGAGATGGCAGGCATCTTATCCGCACGGCTGTAACGGATTGTGCAGCCACGTCTCGATCCCTGAGTCGACACATAGTGACGTTTGCAATACAACAACCATCTGCACGAACAGTTCGACGACGTTTCCAGCAGCATGGACTATCAGCTCGTAGACCATGGCTGCGGTTACCCTTGACGGTGCATCACAGACAGGAGCGCCTGCGATGATGTACTCAACGACGAACCTGGCTACACGAATGGCAAAACGTCATTTTTGGGATGAATCCAGGTTCTGTTTACAGCATCATGATGGTCGCATCCGTGTTTGGCGACATCGCGGTGAACGCACACTGGAAGCGTGTATTCGTCATCGCCCTACTGGTGTATCACCTGGCGTGATGGTATGGGGTGCCATTGGTTACACGTCTCGGTCACCGCTTGTTCGCATTGACGGCACTTTGAACAGTGGACGTTACATTTCAGACGTGTTACGTTCCGTGGTTCTACCCTTCATTCGATCCGTGCGAAACCTTACATTTCAGCAGGATAATGCACGACCGCATGTTGCAGATCCTGTACGGGCCGTTCTGGATACAGAAAATGTTCGACTGCTGCCCTGGCCAGCACATTCTCCAGATCTCTCATCAATTGGCCGAGCAACTGGCTCGTCACAATACGCCAGTCACTACTCTTGATGGACTGTGGTATCGTGTTGAAGCTGCACGGGCAACTGTACCTGTATACGCCATCCAAGCTCTGTTTGACTCAATGCCCAGGCGTATCAAGGCCGTTATTACGGCCAGAGGTGTTTGTTCTGGGTACTGATTTCTCAGAATCTATGCACCCAAATTGTGTGAAAATGTAATCACATGTCAGTTCTAGTATAATATATTTGTTCAATGAATACCCGTTTATCATCTGCATTTCTTCTTTGTGTAGCAATTTTAATGGCCAATGGTGTAGTTTATATGAATTCTTGTTTCTCGAACTGCGTCCTTCTCCAGACATTTTATTCATGACGTTTGTATACTTTCTGACGTACATTTCGTGGTGGAAGATAGGGAACTTCTATTATTTACCCTTATGGAGTCTTAAGGACATTATGTACTGAAAGGAAAGGTGAATAATCGATTGAGGTTTATTGGGAGAATTCTAGGAAAGCGTGGTTCATCTGTATAGGAGACCGCATATAGGCCGCTGGTGCGACTTATTCTTGAGTACTTCTCGAGTGTTTGGGCGCCGTACCAGGCCGGATTAAAGAAACATATCGAAGTGATTTAGAGGCAGGCTGCTAGGTTTGTTAGTGGCAGGTTCGAACAATACGCAAGTGTTTCGGAGATGCTTCAGGAACTCAACTGGGAATCCCTCGTGGGAAGGCGACGTTCTTTTCGAGGAACCATTTTGAGAAAATTTAGAGAACTGCCATTTGAAGCTTACTGCGAAACGATTCTGTTGCCTCCAACACACATTGCGAGTAAGGACCACGAACATAAGATACGAGAAATTAGAGCTCATAGTAGGCATATAGACAGTCGTTTTCTCTCGTTCTATTAGCGAGTGTAACAGGGGAGGAAACTACTAGAGGTAGGGAGTACTCACCACCACGTACTGTAAGGTGGATTGCGCCGTATCGATGTAGCTGTAGATGTAGATATAGATGCTAATGTAGATGCAGATTTAGGTATACAAAAGTCTGTATATTTCGCATGTCAGTCTTTATCAATTCGGTAATTTGTTACGATAGCTCTAATTACTGTTATTTTACCTTCTTTACGTCAACATTTTGTTACCGCAAGATGCGACTATAATATCTGGAATCATTTTGACGCAGCTATTGTTCCGTCAACTGAAAGCCCTTTTTATTGTTGTCAGAAAAGTTATTGTAATACGAAAAAGAATTCGAACACCCTAATACCTTTCTGGTTTGTTACGTTCCGTAACTTATTTATTTATTACCCAATCAACTTTTGTCAATACAGGCCCCTAAACATTTAAATTTTTGCACCTGTCAAATAACTGTTCTATCACTGACGTGGACTTCAAATCTAGTCTCACTGTTCTCTATTGCATATCCGGTTTCTGTTGGACACACCCCTACTCACTACTTGTCAAATTTCAGATACAAACGTCGTATGATTAACTCAAGTTCGTATTTGTGGTGTCGTCCGAAAACAGAGGTGCCGAAGCCAAGTTGGTACCTCACAACGCAGCCACAAGGGAAAATAGTCGCTGCAAGCCGTATTGACAAATGATCATCCCAGGCGAAGCCACGCCCACAAACGTTTCGCTACGCCACTGCAAAGGCTCTTCTGCTTAACGATCGATCACAGTACCGCTCAGCACATTCTGCAGTCACTGAGTAATGCGACAGCATCACCTTCTAGTAGGCCAGCTGTATGATCAGTTTATGAGGTATAAATGTACGTGAAAGTAATTGGTATATGTACTCTGAGTGTAAGACCTGTATTTTCTCAGCATCAGATGATACATTGATGCTCAGAGACAATTGTAAATATTCACGACACACCTGTGGAAACGAACTGTACAAAGTTAAGTAATTCTTTTTTTCTATGCTATAGTAAGGTGAAATAATATTTTATCTGTGATAGTATCAACTCGGTCTCCCCTTGGAACAAAGTAAAGAACTGGTCATTGTACCGACGAGAATATTTTCGTCTGGGTCGACAGTCTTCATCTTGTGCTAGAATGCACAAACCGCAACACATTCTTAGAAGTATAGAAATAAACAGAAACGGTGGTGTGCGAGAAAGTGTACTCCGCAAAACGTGAGAAATACATAGTTGTTCAGTACAAGTGAATATCAGTAACTAACGAAGAAAAACTCCAAAAGTGTGCTATCAGACGGCATTTCCCGATGTAGGCGAGAAACCAGGCGGAAATCACCGTAAATAAAAAACTACGTATTGTTAACGGACTGTTTTTCGATCTTAAAAATAAAACAAATGATAAATATCTTTAATTACAGACCGGGGCAACGGCCTTGCCGCAGTGGATACACCGGTTCCTGTAAGATCACCGAAGTTAAGCTCTGTTGGGCGTTGTCGGCACTTGGATGGGTGACCATCCAGGCCGCCATGCGCTGTTGCCATTTTTCAGGGTGCACTCAGCCTCGTGATGCCAATTAAGGAGCTACTCGACCGAATAGTAGCGGCTCCGGTCAAGAATGCCATCATAACGACCGGGAGAGCGGTGTGCTGACCCCACGCCCCTCCTGTCCGCATCCTCAACTGAGGATGACACGGCGGTCAGATGGTCCCGATGGGCCACTTGTGGCCAGAAGACGGAGTTCTTTTTTAATTACAGACCACGAAAGATGCTTTACCTCAATAAAGCGAAACGTGTCATGAAAAAAAAACACGTCTTGTAGTTGCAAAGAGAGAAGGAAAATAACCTCCTGAAATGTGCTAGAATGTCCTCATCATCAGCAAAACTTAACGAAAACATCGCTACTGATTACTAAGGACTCCCATTCCTCAAAAGCCTTGCGTTTTCAAAGAGACGCTTCAACGCGTAAATTGAACAAGACGAGTGACATACTGTAACCTTGTCTCACCCTTTTATGGCATTACTAGGTTCTGATGATTTTGACCCTATTTCAAACTACACCTTATTATCTCAGCACACATCAATAATAAACTGTAAAATTTGGTCATCCACGTCCATATTTGTTATAGTTGCCCACAGTTTTGCTATAGCCATCGTGTTTTAAGCTTTCGCTAAATGAACAAAGCAATGTGTAATTTTTTCCCTATTGCTATAAATTTTTGTATTGGATGTCGTAAAATAAAGAGCTAACCTGTGCAGGATCTGTTCCGTCTAAACTCACTGTGGTCTTCACCAGTACGTTCGCTAGCACTCTGCGTTATTTTCACATACATAATTTTGCCAAATAAGCGACTCATCGTGCATTTCGTTATAATGAACCTGTTGCACTTTGTGTCTCTTCTATTCCCATCCATGAAAATGGGAATCACATATGAATTTATCCACTCTGTTGGAATTTTAATCCACTGACAAGAGTTATCATCCAGTCTGTCGAGCGCTGTTGGCAAGCGTGGTGCACTCAGCCCTTGTGAGCCGGCCGGGGTGGCCGAGCGGTTCTAGGCGCTACAGTCTGGAACCACGCGACCGCTACGGTGGCAGGTTCGAATCCTGCCTCGGGCATGGATGTGTGTGATGTCCTTAGGTTAGTTAGGTTTAAGTAGTTCTAAGTTCAAGGGGACTGATGACCTCAGAAGTTAAGTCTCATAGTGCTCAGAGCCATTTGAACCATTAAAAAAAAAAAAAAAAAACTACTTCGACAGTGAGGCATCCCAACCGCCACTATGGCTGAGGTTGGGCTTGAAAATGATCGACAAAACCGTAATTCTAGAACGCCTAGAGCAGTTTCAACCAAATGTGGCATCTACGTGACTCATTATTTGTGCAAAAATGCATTGGGAGTGAGATGCCCCACTACCCCTAGTAGCGGGGATGGGATTGAGCAGGGCTGAAATGTGGAAATGTTGTAAAACGACCCATTGTTATTTCCTTGCTTTATTTCGATAACTTGGAATACTGTACTTTAAAAGTATAAAGCGCAATCTAGCTTACATTCGTGTTGTTCAGTATGTCACCAGGTCACGTAAATGAGCACCGTCGCGTCTATATTGTGAATTCACTATATAATGTTTTTATATTTGTTAGCAGTATGGCTATCTAAGCTCCAGATAATAATAAAAACCCTGCTTCTATATCGGCTTTTTTAACGGTCAGGGGTGTTAATCGTTTAACAGTTTGATATTACATTGCCAACTGTTGTGTACATACAGGCCAATCAGATTCCAAATGAAAGGATAAAAACACAAAAACGAGTCACATCAAATAGAAACGTAGCGTGTCAGCATGCATGTCCATTAAATTCGATTTGTTAGGCAATTCTAGAGCTACAAATAATAACTGTAAACAGCACAAATGTGTTTGACCATAGTGGGTGAAGGTTTTGTATCACAAATCACGAAGGAACAATGAATAGTACAAAGATTTTACGTTGTTTCATTAAAAGGGCTACAGAGACGTCTGAGTCCGTAAAGAGGCTTACGACGGTTTTGTTTAAGTCGTTCACCAGTGTCTGAGTGGTTTAAACGTTTTGAAAGACAGGTGCCGTTCTTGGACAACGAGACGCAGTGTGCAATTCGCAGGGAGTGATTTGGGGGTTTGTCGTCCACCCCCTCCCCGACCCCGAAATGTCGCATAATCTGATTTTAAATTATCTCCTGCCCCCATGTATAGGGGTCATTGACGCTGGGAATAAAATCAGTCTCGGAATTTTATGGACAGTGTACGTTCGTATGCAAAATTTGAAAGCTAACGTATGCCCTGCAGCCTAACGAACTATTTAACATTCCTAATGCGATGGATGTCTACACTGACGGGTAACGTTTCTATGATTATTTCCCAGTGAGTAGAACATTTAATTTAAATTTGTGGAACCATAGATAGAACTGTAACACACTATTACTACACTCACGTTCAGAAAAAACAGAACGCCTTGAAAGACTAGAAATAGGACGTTCATATTCACCCTGGCGGACCCTGTGCCCACGAGGCAACAGGAAACATATTGAACCGAGGTGACTGAAATGCTAATCGTTTCTGCAGTAAATGCTAATGTACGTGTCCTGTGAATATGAGCGTCCTGTCTCTAGTCGTCCAAGGTATTCTTGTTTTCCTGAACCTGAGTGAATTTTCGTAGTAACATGTTTCATTAGTTTTGGAAGAAGAGCTATAATTTTAAACATGTCAAAATGGATCTCTCATTCTCGTGCAGTCACTATTGCTTTAATCTAAGCTCACAAGTGAGCTTACGAGCCAAGTAGCATTACTAATGAGCTTCCGGCAGCTGTGGCTGAGTGGTTCTAGGCGCTTCAGTCCAGAACTGCGCTGCTGCTACGGTCGCAGGTTCGAGTCCTGCCTCAGGCATGGATGTGTGTGATGTCCGTAGGTTAGTTAGGTTTAAGTAGTTCTAAGTCTAGGGCACTGATGACCTCAAATGTTAAGTCCATAGTGCTTAGAGCCATTTGAAACATTACTGAGCTGCGTGCGTGCGGGCCTATAAGAATTACGGTACTTCAGTATGTCTTTCCAAAAATCCGTCACATTTTAAGTGCAATACTGTAAGCATGTGCAAACACTGACGGTCAGGATGTGAACAGTGGTGCTGAAAGAGTTAAGATAGATAGTGATTCTAATGACGGTGCTAAAAAAGAGAAAGTTGGTGAATCTTCGCGAACTAAAACTATGAGAAATCTCTAGGCAGGAATGGGAGTAAAAGTAAGCATGAAATTGCAGTGATAAATTGTATTGCTTTATGTTTTCAAAAGTGACAGAAAACCAAGCCGGCGCTGTTTACGATAAAAAAAAATTGGTAAGATTCGCGGTGTACACAGAATTTCACGAATTTAAGGTGGAAAGCTTAGAACGTGAAGATAGGCGTTTTTTGCTGGTGTTTCTCTTAATGATGCCAATTAACTAAACAATAAAATCCTTTATCATGCAGAGCGCAAATCACACATGAAATGCATAGAAACAATCTGTAACAAAGAAACGTAAAATATAGAAAAATGCGTGAGTGAAAGTGAAAAGTTGGGGGGAAAACAAAATCAAGAAAATATAATCACAAGTGCTTTGTTGTTCAGATCTGCGTTTTCTGTGCCTAAATAGTCGTCGAGGTGATGTCCATAACTGCAAATGCACGCGTCAAGACTCTTCTCCACTTCCACCATCAAACAGGGCAATGTCCCTGGCAGCAATTTCTTGAATGACTGCATTCTTCAAATGGTCTAAATTCCGCGGTTTGTGGTTAATATACACGGCTCTTTAGGTACACCCAATGAAAAAACGTCGCACATTGCTAAGTCAGGAGATCTGGGAGGCCAAGAAACATTGCCAAAATGTGAGATAATCTGTCGAGGAATCAAGTGTCAAAGGGATGCCACTGAAGCGTTCATGGTGTGCGATGTAGCGCCATCCTGCTGAAATCAAACATTCTTTTGAGGAGATTCTTCGTCTTCTCAATTCTGGTTTCAAATTTCAAGCGTATTAGTTTACTGATCTGAATTAACAGTGATTGTGGCCCCATTTTCTTAGAAAAAAATAGTATCCAATAATGCGGAAGCAGCCAACAGCACCAGACTGAGACTTTTCAGAGAGACGCTGATGAATAAAGTGTGGATGCTAAGGAGACGCGCGGGATTAGCCGAGCGGTCTGGGGCGCTGCAGTCATGGACTGTGCAGCTGGTCCCGATGGAGGTTCGAGTCCTCCCTCGGGCATGGGTGTGTGTGTGTGTGTTTGTCCTTAGGATAATTTAGGTTAAGTAGTGTGTAAGCTTAGGGACTGATGAGCTTAGCAGTTAAGTCCCATAAGATTTCACACACATTTGAACATTTGATGCTAAGTAGGCGAATGACGCAGGTTTTGTTTATTGAGGGTCCCATTTGAATGAAAATGAGTTTCATCAATTAAATCACATTAACATTCAAATCACCTGCATTCTGCAAGCTAAGTCTTCACATACAGCAAAACCAGTTGCCTTCAAATGTTTCTCAGTAAGATGTTAGTACGGCTGGAATTTCAGTATCTACAAAATTCGTGTCAAGGATTCACGATTGATCGCTAGCTCTCTAAGATGACGTCTAACTGACCGTGTGGGCTTCTGACTATCGTTGCCCTTATCCTTGCAACATTTTCTGGCGTCGTTATACTTCGTCTCGGTCCTGTACTCGTTCGCGTCTTATCCATTATGTTCCCATTTGTTCTAAAGTGTTCCACCAACCAGAGGATTGTGCTAAGACTCGGAACAAATCCCTACTGAACGTGATTGAATTACACACGCAACATTCGCTGCGCAGCCATAACAGACTCACCACTTCTACCAAAACTGTCGTAGACGAACAAACGATATTGCTAGTCCCACTGCTCCATTGTAATTGGAATGGAGTCTTGTGTGGGAAAGAACTATCCCCACCACGATCTACTTCCTCCACCACACTCTCAGTACTATTCAGTTCGAAAATGTACGTCTTCCCTGTATCACCCCGTAGAATCGCATGCAAACTTTATTATCATGAGGAACACAAATACAAAAATTTCCAATAAAATCTGATCAATAATATACACGCGTTTGTCCTTTGAGGGAGTTGCTTACAATTAGTTTTTCGATATTGTTGAATTAGAAAGTGTTACAAGACAAGGTATATTCAGTACAATAATAGCAGCTCCTCAAATTTAAATATGCTGTATCAAGAAACAATTTGTAGGTATCGGAAGATATGGAGCATCAACAATGTTTGCATCATGCACAGGTGGAGCCGCTTTCCGCTTTGCTGTATGTTCATTTACGTAAGGACTAAATTGTCGTGCATTTTATGAACAAAAGAATGGAACTACTGTAGCTGTACACCATGTCATTAATGATGCAGCAGAAATGTATCATATAAAGACTTTTTAAATTCCCATTATTCCGTGTTCTCCCGGAGTTGCAAAAATAAGAGACTACTACAGGATGTTTCACAAGATATATCCTCTCAGCTATTAAAATTAGGCCAAGTTTTACAAGTACGTTGGGTTGCTCCATAATTTAATGCTGTAGATTTGCTTGAAAGTCGTAATTCTCTTGCCCATTTGTTATGAAAAACTGAGTCATTACTGTTCCTGATCAACTCTTGAGACATCTGCACTGGACAGTTGCTAAAATATCTCACAAAGTGGTTGGTTCAAAAATGGTTCAAATGGCTCTGAGCACTATGGGACTCAACTGCTGTGGTCATTAGTCCCCTAGAACTTAGAACTACTTAAACCTAACTAACCTAAGGACATCACACACATCCATGCCCGAGGCAGGATTCGAACCTGCGACCGTAGCAGTCGCATGGTTCCGGACTGCGCGCCTAGAACCGCGAGACCACCGCGGCCGGCTCACAAAGTGGTTGCTTGTAACTAAATTAGTTGTGTGTTATGAGGTCCTAGCAGTCCTGCAGGTTTTATCATTGTTTATGCAAAACAGAAATTCTGCAGTCCTCAAAGTAAAACAAGAAATTGACATGGCTATAAAAATTCTTGAAACACGGAAAACAACTTACAGCGAATTCGGATTATAATACAAGAGATGGGGGGAAAACATTCACATTCAAAGGAATCGTAATTAAAGGGAATATTTTGCAAAGAATATAACAAAATTGAAACATTTGGAATAAGTTTTTTCACTCCGCAATAGGCAATATAAAAAACTGCTTTGAAGTACTTCAGTAGTGACTAAGAAGCGCTCCTGCATGGCGACAGCAGACAGTGTGGGGCAGAGTAGAATGCAAGTTCCTGCTGGAATGCTGATTGTTCTTCGTGTTATGTCCCTGTTAACATATATTGATAAACTTTATATTGCACTAGACTACTATGGCACTGGTCAATCAAACGGTCATGAAAAAATTCTGTTTTGAACATATATATATATATATATATATATATATATATATATATATATATATATATACACTCCTGGAAATTGAAATAAGAACACCGTGAATTCATTGTCCCAGGAAGGGGAAACTTTATTGACACATTCCTGGGGTCAGATACATCACATGATCACACTGACAGAACCACAGGCACATAGACACAGGCAACAGAGCATGCACAATGTCGACACTAGTACAGTGTATATCCACCTTTCGCAGCAATGCAGGCTGCTATTCTCCCATGGAGACGATCGTAGAGATGCTGGATGTAGTCCTGTGGAACGGCTTGCCATGCCATTTCCACCTGGCGCCTCAGTTGGACCAGCGTTCGTGCTGGACGTGCAGACCGCGTGAGACGATGCTTCATCCAGTCCCAAACATGCTCAATGGGGGACAGATCCGGAGATCTTGCTGGCCAGGGTAGTTGACTTACACCTTCTAGAGCACGTTGGGTGGCACGGGATACATGCGGACGTGCATTGACCTGTTGGAACAGCCCTTGCCGGTCTAGGAATGGTAGAGCTATGGGTTCGATGACGGTTTTGATGTACCGTGCACTATTCAGTGTCCCCTCGACGATCACGTGTACGGCCAGTGTAGGAGATCGCTACCCACACCATGATGCCGGGTGTTGGCCCTGTGTGCCTCAGTCATATGCAGTCCTGATTGTGGCGCTCACCTGCACGGCGCCAAACACGCATACGACCATCATTGGCACCAAGGCAGAAGCGACTCTCATCGCTGAAGACGACACGTCTCCATTCGTCCCTCCATTCACGCCTGTCGTGACACCACTGGAGGCGGGCTGCACGATGTTGGGGCGTGAGTGGAAGACGGCCTAACGGTATGCGGGACCGTAGCCCAGCTTCATGGAGACGGTTGCGAATGGTCCTCGCCGATACCCCAGGAGCAACAGTGTCCCTAATTTGCTGGGAAGTGGCGGTGCGGTCCCCTACGGCACTGCGTAGGATCCTACGGTCTTGGCGTGCATCCGTGCGTCACTGCGGTCCGGTCCCAGGTCGACGGGCACGTGCACCTTCCACCGACCACTGGCGACAACATCGATGTACTGTGGAGACCTCACGCCCCACGTGTTGAGCAATTCGGCAGTACGTCCACCCGGCCTCCCGCATGCCCACTATACGCCCTCGCTCAAAGTCCGTCAACTGCACATACGGTTCACGTCCACGCTGTCGCGGCATGCTACCAGTGTTAAAGACTGCGATGGAGCTCCGTATGCCACGGCAAACTGGCTGACACTGACGGCGGCGGTGCACAAATGCTGCGCAGCTAGCGCCATTCGACGGCCAACACCGCGGTTCCTGGTGTGTCCGCTGTGCCGTGCGTGTGATCATTGCTTGTACAGCCCTCTCGCAGTGTCCGGAGCAAGTATGGTGGGTCTGACACACCGGTGTCAATGTGTTATTTTTTGCATTTCCAGGAGTGTATATATATATATATATATATATATATATATATATATATATATATATATATATATATATATATATATACAGGGTTATTACAAATGATTGAAGCGATTTCACAGCTCTACAATAACTTTATTATTTGAGATATTTTCACAATGCTTTGCACACACATACAAAAACTCAAAAAGTTTTTTTAGGCATTCACAAATGTTCGATATGTGCCCCTTTAGTGATTCGGCAGACATCAAGTTCCTCCCACACTCGGCGCAGCATTGCCCCATCAATGAGTTCGAAAGCATCGTTGCTGCGAGCTCGCAGTTCTGGCACGTTTCTTGGTAGAGGAGGTTTAAACACTGAATCTTTCACATAACCCCACAGAAAGAAATCGCATGGGGTTAAGTCGGGAGAGCGTGGAGGCCATGACATGAATTGCTGATGATGATCTCCACCACGACCGATCCATCGTTTTTCCAATCTCCTGTTTAAGAAATGCCAAACATCATGATGGAAGTGCGGTGGAGCACCATCCTGTTGAAAGATGAAGTCGGCGCTGTCGGTCTCCAGTTGTGGCACGAGCCAATTTTCCAGCATGTCCAGGTACACGTGTCCTGTAACGTTTTTTTTGCAGAAGAAAAAGGGGCTGTAAACTTTATACCGTGAGATTGCACAAAACACATTAACTTTTGGTGAATTGCGAATTAGCTGCATGAATGCGTGAGGATTCTCTACCGCCCAGATTCGCACATTGTGTCTGTTCACTTCACTATTAAGAAAAAATGTTGCTTCATCACTGAAAACAAGTTTCGCACTGAACGCATCCTCTTCCATGAGCTGTTGCAACCGCGCCGAAAATTCAAAGCGGTTGACTTTGTCATCGGGTGTCAGGGCTTGTAGCAATTGTAAACGGTAAGGTTTCTGCTTTAGCCTTTTCCGTAAGATTTTCCAAACCGTCGGCTGTGGTACGTTTAGCTCCCTGCTTGCTTTATTCGTCGACTTCCGCGGGCTGCGCGTGAAACTTGCCCGCACGCGTTCAACCGTTTCTTCGCTCACTGCAGGCCGACCCATTGACTTCCCCTTACAGAGGCATCCAGAAGCTTTAAACTGCGCATACCATCGCCGAATGGAGTTAGCAGTTGGTGGATCTTTGTTGAACTTCGTCCTGAAGTGTCGTTGCACTGTTATGACTGACTGATGTGAGTCCATTTCAAGCACGACGTACGCTTTCTCGGCTCCTGTCGCCATTTTGTCTCACTGCGCTCTCGAGCGCTCTGGCGGCAGAAACCTGAAGTGCGGCTTCAGCCGAACAAAACTTTATGAGTTTTTCTACGTATCTGTAGTGTGTCGTGACCATATGTCAATGAATGGAGCTACAGTGAATTTATGAAATCGCTTCCATCATTTGTAATAGCCCTGTATATATATAAGAAATTGAAAAAGTTGCCGAACTCTATAAATATTAAACACTGTATTCGTCTGTCAATATTGTGTATGGAAAATTGGCCTATAAGGGCCTATCTCAGGGACGAAACGAGGTGCTGAAGCAAGGTATGTTACGCACTGTCTGGAGAGGGTATGTGACTGTGGAAATAATAACGTGTTTGTTGCTTAGCGCTCCTCGTGCCGATAACGTGTTGCCTCTTAAGTAAAAATTTCGCGCGGAGGTAATGAGCATCACGAGACAACCATTTGCAAGTGCGGTACTTGTTTGCAGCAAAGAACGTAAATTAAACTAACCTTCTAGCAATACAACGCAATGAGCAGAAGAAATATGGCCACTGTTCAGGAAACCGCGACTCTAGTAACAATCTTGAATAGAAAATATTGTTGCTTCCACCGTTATATTCTTAACTTCCACAGCGGTGATTGTATTTTTGTTTTTGTTGGGTGTTCACATCTTGAAAGTAAAGGATAAACATCTCACATAGATCAGTTCAGTTCCTTTAGCCTTAATCCTTTTGTAGCAACTCTGCAAAGGTAATTATTTTTGCTATCCGCTATCTTATTAGTAATGTGATCAATTTTTTGATAATTTTATTTTTGCGATTTAGCATCAAAAAGTATGATGGTACGTATATACATTAGCATGGCACTTGTGTGTGGTATTAAAACACCTGGTAAATGGATCTCCCACTTCCCTTTTGTATGCTGTTATGTGTTGCCATTACACGTAAAAAATAATGAACAGTGTTTTCTTTTTTTTAAGTTTCTTTTACTTTATTTAAAATATATTTGTTGCCGATATTAAAGTTTACTTACCACAATGTGAAAACAGTCCTTGAAACTTTATCACCCAATAAAGGTATGAGCTGATACAGTTCATAATAATGTATATTGCACAAGCGAAGCAATGTATTCTGACAACAGCAGTAATCCCCACGAGGAACAGAATCTGATTGTTGTAGCAGTATTCGTACACCTCGTGTAGCCTATTACCACAAGATGTCAGGCATAGACAGAGGTGGTAAAACGTATTCCCAAAAGCCTTGGGTTACCCCTAAGCTGTGGTACGTATTTTTCCCAAGGACAACAAATGAGGCATTAATTTTCTAATAAGTATTGAAAGGAGTCTACTGGGCCACACTTGTATGCGGCACACCGAATACGATATTATTAATGTAAACTAAAATGAACCTAGTAAATGATTTTATAACCGATGTGTGTCTCTGATAGGCAATACAATGCGGATCGCTGACTGTGCATGACCGCAGAGCCAAAGATACTGCTTCCTGGGCGCACAGTTGTAGGTAGCTGTCTGTCAGCGAAAGACGATGGAGTAGACAGTTTTTGTGGTATGCTCTGTGAAGCTGCCGAGTGTTAGATTAATGTAGGAATTAAGAGAACTCGGAAGCAGAAATCTTCATGCAAGCAAGGTAAAGATGTTAAGTACACTGCTTCCAGGGCGCTCAGTTGTAGGTAGCTGTCTGTCAGCGAAAGACGATGGAGTAGACGGTTTTTGTGGTATGCTCTGTCAAGCCACCAAGTGTTAGATTAAGGGGCTCCGGAAAGGCTCAAAATCATGAAAAGTTCAATTTTTACTTTTTTGCGTTTTCTGAATCTGCAGACTATTACCTTTTAATAGATATATAATTTATTCAATTCCGAAGACAACAACTATTTTTAATTTTTTTTTGAAATGTGTTCTACATGGGCGTGTCCCACTGTGGCGCTGTTAAACTGCTGTCAAATGGTGTTATTATTAACGTCCGTGTTCATCAGGTACGTTTTAGTGATGTGAGATAAAGTATGTGTTGTGGCTAACCTGTGATAGTTCAATATATATCGCTGGTGTGATTGTCGATTGTTTCATGTTTATTTACTCTGTCGTTATCTCGAAAATATTCGTAATTAATTCTGTTTCTTGAGTCTCTGTTTTGTTGAAGTATAATAATGAGTAAAAGTAAAGTTATTAGAAATCCTCTGAAGGCTTTTAAGAAAAGGAGAAATGTTGGAAAGCCAAAGGTATGTGTTATTACTGTAAACAATAAAGACGATAACCAAGTGAGTGAACCTAACCTCTCAAGTACACCTGCCCATAGCAGTCAAAGTGGGAAAGAAAATACTTCACAGAAGAAGCTTGGTTCAATGAGTGAAAACTATGAATGTTTTATGGGCGAATCGGCTGTGAATGAAATATTTGATATGTCGGTTCTCAAAGGAATTTTTTCAAACTGTGTAAGATGTATTCATTGTAGTGAAGTTGGTCTGGAATTCTCCATAATAAAGCACGTAGGACTTGCTAGTGAAATACAACTGAAATGTGATAAGTGTTCATACACGACCACCTTTTGGAACAGTGTTGCAGTAACTGCAACTGAAGAAAATGGTAGCAAAATCTACGAACACAACAACGAGCGATGCTTGCTTTAGACAAGGAACGCCTTCGGGCTGCAGACAGGGCTGTAAAGAGTCTAGAAATACAAGCAAGAGTAAACAGGAGGAGGAACAAGAGGAAGCTGGAGGAGGAGTTTGCAGAGGATGAAGATAATCCATTCTATGGACCTGGAATGCACTAAAAAGTTAATCCAATCTTTGTCGCTCGATTCCCAAAACTTTTATTTTCTCATACTAATTACATGTTTTCTAAGGATCTTCCAAACATATTTGTTTCAAACTTTCAGTAAATGTTACACAGTACCTTCTGCATAATTTAACACAGCCTTTTTCCAAAAAACTGTATATTTTTGAATATATAAATAAAAAATTGAAAAAAAAGTTGTGAATTTTCATTACAATTGAAAAAAAATCATCTTTAATAACTGAACTAAAATTTTGTAAAATCCCTGTGTTAAGTTGTAGCCCATATTCCAATAAATAATCTGTAAAAAGTTCAACTTCCTACCTCAAATACTTTGTGAGGAAAGATGTAATTTATAAGCGTTATTTTAACATTGCAAGTATAGGGCGTTCCGGAGCCCCTTAATGTAGGAATTAAGAGAACTTGGAAGCAGAAATCTGCTTGCAAGCATGGTAAAGATGTTAAATAATTATAATTTTCGATTTGCCAGAACGTTAGTACAGATGAGCTCGCTAATAATTTGTAGTTGATTGGTGACTCCATGTTGTCTTGTGCACTACGACCAGATAACAGGTATACTTGAAAAAAGAAACAGCATTGGTCGTATATTTTTTACTATTGCAAAATCGATTTTCTGTCACTGAGTGACCATCTTCAGTGCTAGAAGTTAAAAATTTTTTCACATTACGATCAGAGAGTACAACATAGAAAATCACAGTTACATCTGCATATGAACATAACACTTGTTAGAAACAAACCTATATTGTATAGCTTAAATTGGGATGCACTGTTGTCACTAAGCATACGGCAATCACATAGACTGAGGTCGCTGTTTACCTGCACTTGTTCAGCAGACCTCGGTGTGACGGGGCTTGACACGCCCTCTATGTGACATGTGTCACGTGAAGACATAGTATTATTGGTTTTGCGAATTATTAACACTAAATAACACTTGTACTTTTGTGAATGGTGTAGTAATTCAAATTTAAAATGTACGTACAACACATAGCAGACGCAGGAGAATATCTAGAATACATTGGCATATTGTTTTTTATAAACTATAAAACATAAAATAGGTCGATGATAAGTTGTTAGAGTGCAGAACATATAAAAAGCAAAAGATAATGCCAAAGAATAATAAATGAACAACATAAAAGAGGCGCAACACAGGTCTTTCTTAAAAAACGTAACACCCACCATCTGGCGTGGGAAGTCAAAAGTACAACGTTCGTAATTTATGTAACAAACGTTAATACCAAGGAGTCAATATATAAAAAATAATAACGTTAATACCAAGGAGTCAAATATATAAAAAATAATCACAGTACGAAACTGCCGTTACTTAATAATTAAAATGCCGTGTAAATGTAAGGTGCGAACAAGTAGTATACATCAATCATCGAGAAACCATCATGAGGAAGGACAAGTAATAGTGTCACTTATACCAAAATGTACATCGTACTTTAGAGAAATTAAACATAGACTATGCACGATATCCAGCACTTATTCAAATAGCAAAAGAATTGTTAACATACATTAAAAATAATTACGTAAAGTGATAACCGGTTTATATTACTTTGTGTCAACGCCTACGAGATGTCAACTGTCGTAAAATTATGTTCAGTAGGCGTCCATAAGTTCTGTAAATTACAGAACAAAAAAGAAAGAAGCATCTTATAAAAAACCGAAATTAGTAATGTTATTAAAACAAACAGAAAACATGTGTGTCAATGTGTTGAGATAGTTGAAATAGCGGCCATTATACGTGTTCTCGTAGCGACTCTGACTGAGGCGTTGTATATAAGGGATAACAAGCAGCTGACTATGAATTGCAAATTGTGATAAATGACCACAAGTTGACTTTATTTCATAGTAAATCGGAGAAGCATTCCCAAAAATGTGTCCTTCTCGATATCGTTTGCTCGTTAAGCAGCGTGATATCTGGAGCTTTATTATGACAAAAGATCTCCATCTCTTCCATAAGGTCGAGAAGGCGACCTTTTTCACCCTTGTGCAACAATTTCAATTGCGATGTCAAATCTGGAGTTGTATGACCAGTTGCTACCAGATGGGCTGCGAAATTCGATTTTTCAGCAATATCTTTCCTCTCAAGTGCAACATGCTCACGGAACCTTGTTTCTAATTTTCGTCCTGTTTGCCCTATGTAACCTGCATTACACGTGGCACACATAAGTTTGTAAACACCTGATTCATGTAAGACTTTGCGTTCATGAATGTTATTCCTTAAAAGCACGCCCAGTCTGTTCGCCGTCGAGAAACCTACATTAATATTTCTCTTCTTGAATACACTGGCAATTTTATTGCTAATGGGACCATAGAAAGGCAATGTGATAAATTTTTGATTTTTAGTTTCGCTTGTCTCATTCCGCCTTAAATTGTCTTTACTATATTTTTTGGATGTCATCTCATAAATGTTCATGACATATTTCAACGGGTAATGGTTATTTCTTGCAATTTGTCTAACTATGTTTAACTCTTTCTCATAGTTTTCCTTAGATAATGGTAATCGGAACATACGATGAAATGCAAAGTGGAAAAACGCTTTTTTGTGTTGGTCTGGGTGTTGTGAACGATAATCTAAGATGATATCTGTGAATGTTGATTTTCTGTAAATGTCAAATGTATGTTTTCCCTTTTCCCTTCCAATGGTTAGGTCTAAAAAATTAATGACTCCATTCTGTTCTTTTTCAACTGTGAAAGCAATTTTGTTGTGTAAGCTATTAAATGTACTGACGACTTCGTCAATATCAGATTGACTACCATTAATAAGCAATAGCGTGTCGTCTACATATCTATAGTAGTATACGATCTTTTTAGCTACTGTTGGAAAATAATTTAGTAATTTCAATTCAAGATAGTTAATAAAGATATCTGCCATAATCCCTGATACAGAGTTTCCCATGCTGAGTCCGTCTTTTTGGACATAAACTTTATCGTTAAATGTGAAGTAGTTATATTTTAAGCAGAATGATAATAATTCTATGAACTCGTTTATTTCCACGCTGGACATATTACTGTGGTTTCTGAAATTAGCGTCAATAATTTGTATTGTTTCATCAATCGGGATATTCGTATATAAATTGACAATTTCCAGCGAAAGAAAAGTCATAGTGTCTGTAATAGGTATATCTTTTATTTTCTCTACTAATTGGGTACTATTTTTAATCGAGAACTGTTGCACAAATTTATAATGTTTATTCAAAATAGTTAGACATTTTTTCGCAATATTCACCAACTTTTGCTAACAGTAACATAGAATAAGCACTCCACGTTACATTACTATTATTATTATCATTTATAACAAACACACACACACACACACACACACACACACACACACACTGTCCTCTAACTTACACCTTCAATGAAAGAACTCGCGTCGTTTCAATAATGATAAAATATTTACTATCATCATTATTTGTAACAATTACCCACACCATCTTCTCAAACACTACAGTGTACAGGTCTTGAATGACATAACCCACTCAATTGCTCTAGTTATGAATGAGAAATGGTGACAGAAGGATCTTGAGGGAGATGGGAGGGAGGGGTTCAAAAAAAAATGGTTGGTTCAAATGGCTCTGAGCACTATGGAACTCAACTGCTGAGGTCATTAGTCCCCTAGAACTTAGAACTAGTTAAACCTAACTAACCTAAGGACGTCACAAACATCCATGCCCGAGGCAGGATTCGAACCTGCGACCGTAGCGGTCTTGCGGTTCCAGACTGCAGCGCCTTTAACCGCACGGCCACTTCGGCCGGCGGAGGGAGGGGGTGACGTCTGATATAGCTCGCATATTTGCTTCAAGTGTAACATGATGCCACAGAAGCTTTATCAGCGACCTTGATATAAGAAACCCTAGAATCTGTTCTGTCCTCGAACTGCTGCTGGTAAGCTGTTAATATAGGGATTGGTTAAGAGCTGGTACATGTTTTCGCCGCTGCAAACTCTACCACAATTGTAGCTGCATGATATGCAACGAGGAGAAATCCCTCCCCTCCCATTTTGAACACAAACTCTCTGAATCCTTTTGCACAACCATACCACGACACCAAAATAATATTGGTTCCAGTGGGAATATCTTACTGTAGATAATGATGTGGGCGTCAAAAAACACGACACGCATTATCTTCGCTTTGGATTTTGTCATTCGCACCTTCTTCGGTCTAGGCAAACCATGAGAGATCCAGTCTGCGCTTTGTCGTCTTTTAATAGGTTCGCCGGCCGAGGTGACCGAGCGATTCTAGACGCTACAGGCTGGAACAGCGCGACCGCTACGGTCGCAGGTTCGACTCCTGCCTCGGGCATGGATGTGTGTGATATTCTTAGGTTAGTTCTAAGTTCTATGGGACTGATGACCTCAGCAGTTAAGTCCCATAGTGCTCAGAGCCACTTTAACCATTTAATAGGTTCATATGGATAATGCCAAGTCTCGTCACCCATGATGATTTTTTCCAGAAAAGAATTGTCTGCTGTTTGCATTTGAATCAAGTCACAGCAGGCGCCCACGGACGGTTGCTTTTGTTCTGGAGTCGATGTGTGTGGGACAAACTTTTCACAGACTTTTTCTCCGCTTCAAAACATTCTAGCGAATGTCCTGAATACTTCATTTAGAGATGTTCAGCCCTTAAGTGACAGCTCTGCATGGGAAATAACACTGAGTTTTCAAAAGATGATGAACTTAATCAGTGTTTCCTCCAGACGAACTTGAGGTGGGACATCCTGACTTCTCGTCAGTGTGCGATTTCTTCTTTTAATACCAGGAGGGTGAGGTGGATATGTATGTTTTGTGTGTGTGTGCCCACTAGGAAACATCTCTCTCATATATATTCCCCGAGTTTTACAGAGGGATTGTGAATCCGTTACTACGCCCCTGCATTTTGGAAGAAGGAGCCAAGAGTCCCTACGCGTAGGGAAACGTCCCTACGGTTGGCAAATAGGCTCTCTACTGCGGCGCCGGCTGGAAACGCCTGCCCCCTTGCGGCCGCCGGCTACACTACGTCTGAGATGCGTGGCGTCGCTGCGGATATGGACGCCCAGTCCCGCCGCAGCCAGACGCAACGGCCTATTTCTATCGTCGCTGCCTCATTGGTCGTCGCTGTCAAAATTGCGAAGCACTGAACATAGTGAAAACAGCTAAAATAAACAGAAAATAAGAACTGCCCATCGTGCGCTGGGAGATGGAACTGTGATCCAGTTCTGGCTTGTTTTTGTGAAAGAGAACTCACATTTGGAAGGACATAACCTGAACGGATCCATTCACGCTGGAAATGGTTAGTTTTATCGTAACAACAACTATAGTACTTTTGGCTTAACAACTAACTTTTGCATAGTACATGTTGTATATATCGTATTGGCTACAACAGCGAAATCTAACGCAACCGCCTAAATCGTACACAAACGGTGTATTTAAAAAATCGATATCGCTTATTGCAAGTTATCTTCCCAAACGGCGTACTCTTCATTACATTTTCGGAGAAACGTAACTGCTATTAGCTGTTTCTCGCAGCTGCGTTCGCTTGTCAATAAAATGAAATGAATTGTTCGTATGGCTTTATTGTTGTTCGGCCACTTGCTGCAAATAATTCTTTTTATTTTATGCTAATTCGGCGATTTGCGCGTAGTTGATGATAAAATGATGACAACTTGCTGCAAGTAATTCTTTTTATTTTATGCTAATTCGCCGATTTGCGCGTAGTTGATAAAATAATGACCACACACACATAGACAGTCCCGAGCGGATAGAATGCGGCCCGGTTTGGAATACTACCAAGGACGGGGCAAAGCTAATCAAAAGACCACGATTTGTTGAGTATTATCAGTACTTTCGTTACGATGAGTGATGGTGGCGGTACCAAAGTAAAATATGAACTTCTCAAAATTATTAAATAGAGTTAAACTGAGAAAGAAAGAAAATAAATAATTTGGGTGCAGCACAAATTTTACATTTGGATGGGCAATGACGTCAGATACCTTACGCTTCCATATAACCAAATGCAGCCTATATGTAAAGGAACAACGCCTCTCTGTCGTACATCATTTAAAAAACATAGTTGTCAGTCTTCAAACATGCTAGAGGCTATAAGAGACGCTCAGCGACTAAAATGCGACGGGCTTGTGTCTGAAATTAGAATAGATGTATGGATTACAGACGTTGGGGGTTGTATTAGTGTTTTATTCATTATGTTGAATCGTTTTGTATATAACGTGTCAAACAATAAAAGCACATTCGTAAATATGACAAAGTTCAAAAGTCAAAGAGTAAGTAGCTTTTTCAAAGAGTAATTATTGTTCCATATTCCGCTTTATTTTCTTCAAATTAACAAATGTCTCGAACTAAACACTTTCTAAGGTAGCCTGTGTTCTTCCTCAGCGTTCAAGCTATCTCCATACCAAATTTCATCGAAATCGGCTCAACGGTGTAGTCGTGAAAGCGAACAGATACTTACTTCTGCATTTACAATATTAGTACTGAAAGTATGGATATGGATAAAGTCCAATGCTCATTTTTGTTTGTTACTTATTTGGGGATTACTAACATTAATGAGACACTTATCTTTAAACTCTTTTTTGCTGCAGATTTTTGGTTTCAAATCAGAACGAATGCAAAATGCGCACGCACATTTTAAGCGAAAAAAGCATTTAAGTAGTGTGCTTACTGTATCGCATTTTAAAGCAACTGGTTGGAAGACTAAATGTCAATGTTTTTGCGTGATTGTAGAAAACTAGAAAATTTAATTCCCATCTGAGTTATTTTTTGAAAGCACAGAAGTGCAGCAATAGTGTATTCGTTATTGATGCTTTATGATTATGTGTGTTGGATATTTTCAGTGAGTTAGGTACAGTATCACATTCGTATAACATTTCACAGAGAAACAGGGGACAAAGTGTAGGCCTTCATGTAATTTATGTGTAGAATACTATTCATTTTGCTACCGTTGATTAATTTTTGTAATACAGTAACTGTTACGAAGTTGTGACACTCTTGACCATTATACTGCGCAGTACCTGCAACACGTTTTAAACGTGGCCAGCATTTTATCTCATTCATTATTCAAGAGCGTATTCGACATTCTTCAAAAATTTACATTCTTGCTACTTCTGTCTTCCCTTATTACAAGTTTCATACATTTTGCTGGCATTTTATCTTCACTCCTTCTCCACAAAATAAGGGTTTCTTGCGGTCGCGACTGTTTATGCTCATTTCAAAAACTTTTTGAAGTGTTAACTGTATGGCAGCCTAAGATTTACAAATACGAAATTTTTATCAAAAAACTACGCAAAAACCCGGGTGGTACGACTGTAGGCTATAACAACCGTATACCGTCGGTCCCTTCGACGTCGTTATAACCGTCTTTAACTATATTGCCTAGATTGTGTTACATCCAAAATTGAGCATGTATTTGGTATCTGATAAAAATCATCAAACAGCGTGCGAATATTACACTAATATGTGCCATAGGTTTGGCAGTTTATCTAAGTGGCTCGCAAAAGTGGAGCTTGAAAAGATAATTTAAATAAGGTATCGGTATCTCATCTTACCCACGTTCCATACGGTTCAAATATGTTAGGGATATTCTGCTTTGACCAAAACTCAATTCATTTTTATATTCTCTTTACGTGTAAATGAACGATGTGACACCATCATCAGTCGGTGTCCGCATATTTCACTTAACCGCACACTGTGCTGTTAATCTCACTGATTGTCTTACGCAGTATAGCAGGTATTCAAGAAAGATTTTTACCTGCGTTTTTATTTTGTTTGCTCGGTTTTCCCAAACTGTCAAAACTATGAACTGATTCGCCACTTGCACAGTTTCACTAATTGCAATACATTAGGAAAACAAGAAATTGTTCTGCTCAGTGCAAAGTCTTACATATCGCTAAACCAAAGATGGACTTTAATAGTCATCGTGTATGAAGAGGAGTCACCTTAAGATGAACATGTAAATTTAATTTTTCAAGGTAAATTAGTTCTGTTCTTACTATATCGCATTGGTTGTTGACTTTGGCAGTTTAAAATCAGGTTACCACTTGTCAGCCTAACCAAGACGTAAGACTTCATTTCAGTCCAGTCTATCACTATAGTTTCCATTGCACAATATACATCGCACTATAGTTTTCATTACACAATATACATCTACGAAAGCGCTCTTGGGCATATAGTGAGTAAGCTGCTGTGAATGGGTGTGTTAGGGAGGTAGCTTAAGCACCTGCAATCATCTCCCACATGTACTGACTGCTATCCAGGAGGAAGGTACACATTATTGCTAGTTGACCAAGTGTTTAGACTTCAGAAATATGTGCCCATCTTTCCCATTTCTTCTCTAGCAGACTCTCAAGCTACTTATATACGGCTTTCTTTTTTTTTTTTTTTAATTTTAAAATGTGTCTCAATATCATTCGTTTTCTAGAGTTGGTGTCTCGTTATCCTTCTCTTCTCTTACCCAGCCTAGATACAAACAGAATGAAAAGCACATAATATCTGTACCATATTGCTCCACCTTGGTTTGATTTTAAGAGGTTTTGCTATTCACAACTGAAACCTCTGTCAACAAGAAGGGTACCTATTGCCTGTTTGGGGCATTTGTTCTTAAATATTTATACCGTTCTTAATACTGAGCTGTTCTGTCAACTTTTACACCATAGAATTTGTGTGCATTATAAAAACAACACTGTACTGATTGTTTCTCGGTATAATTAGATAGGAAGTGTTTACCACAAAGAGAGTTCTGTTATTCTGTGGAAACTAGCAGCAATAGAGAAGGTGGAAAACGGTCTTTATACACACACAAAACCGAAGAGATGAGACTGACTGTGGCATTTCAGAAGGAAAACTCTGTAGACTACAGTGAGATTCAACACTGTTAACCTAGGGAGAATCGTTCATTCAGAGACCACGTTTTGAAGACTCCCATCATTGGGTAGAATTGTCACGGATATAAGCAAACTAAAACATACACTCCAATAGTATGCTGCTATAATGAACCACTCCTAATGGCTATATAACTAAGTGTAATTAAAGATAGGAAACTTCTGCTATTGTGGGAAGTACTTACTAGACGCTATTTCCATTTTAGAAAAAGCAAAAAACGGCAACCTAGTATGCTGCATTCTTGATAGAAAATTTCCTGCTTCAACAAGGTCCAGCTTTTGTAAATGGATAATTCAGTTGCTAGTCACCTTCTACACCCTTTGTCTTTTTTTTCTCTTTATTTTGGCTTTGGGTTACAAGGGCCATACAGCCAATAATGGTTATAAAGTGCCACAGAAACATAATAGCAAAAAAGCAGAATAGCACTAAATAATGAAGTTAACGTATAAACACACTCTAAAAAAAATAAAAGCTCAATTAGACAAACTCCAGAGAGCCGATGGCAGTGATGACAATGACGTTGATTCATGAAAAGAAAGACGTTTAATGCTACATAGTGATGAGATGTGTTGACCTTGGCTTTTTACAATGTTAACAGCAATTTGCAGGTACAAGAACAAATTAATGCAAAAGAGAAGTATATTGTATTGTGTTATACAATGATATGTTTTACTTAAAATATGTACTGACATTGAATATATTTAAAGTAATCTGAAATAGTTTTTGTTTGACGACTGCTTCTATTCTGTCTTAATTTTTGGAACATCATTACAAGTGAACCTGATTTATCGAATATTGTTAATTATGTTGTTTATTAGCTATGACATGTTATATTATTATTTATGGTCGGAACGTTGTGGTAGAATGTAAACACTTTAGGATTAAAGGAGGTCACTCACTGAAAATTTGAAGCATTTATTTGTCAACAGCACTCACAAAAAAGGATGAAATTGCTAGCTTTCGGAATACATTCTTCCTGAACATAGAGTACATACACATATACACACCTACACGCACACACACACACACACATACACACATACACTTCCACATCACCATCATTCCGCACCGCTCTCGACTGACACTGACAACCATAATCAAATGCCTAGCCCATGTCTCTGCCTCCTGTCCCTCCCACATTCCTTGACAGAAAACTCTCTGCATCCATCTGAGCTGCTTGCTACTCACCCCAACCCCTTCTCTTGCCTCCCAGCTCTCTCTCCCTGTACCCAGCCCACCTGACAATGGAAACCCTATCCCAGTCCATCTGCTAAACTGCACTCCTGGCATTGTTTATCCGGGAAACAGAGAGTGTATGGGTGGGGGTGGCAGGGGGGAGGGAGAGGGGTTATGGGTATGGCTGTATGCTCTAGCTCAAGACAGGATGTATTCTGAAAGTTAGCAAGTTTTCTCTCCTTTCTTTGTGTGTGTCCTGCTGTAAGCTCAACACTTCTGGTTTTTGGTGAGTGTCTTCTTTACCCCTATTTTATTATAATTTACTTTGGTTATACTGATGATGTAGTCTCACTAAATAACCACTGTGTGTGCATCATGATCTTCTTCTGCCAACTCTGTGTCAATCTCCCCCTACCCCTCTCCATTCCATCTCCTCCTCTTGTCCACTTTCTTTGTTCATCACCTCCTTCCCCTCTCACCCCATCTCCTCCTCCCCCAATCTTTGTTCATCTACTCCTCAACCCACAAACTGTCCATCTCCTCTTGCCTCCTCTCTCTGTCGATTCTTCCCCCTCCCCCCTACTTTCATCTTCTCTCTCTCTCACCATCTCTCTCTCTCTCTGACATTGAGCCTCATTTACTGTTGTTGCAAACGAAAATCTCAACTGGGAAATGAAGTCAGTTAAAATGAATAGGTAGATCTCTTGAGATCATTAATATAACAAGTACAGAAGAGACACGTCCAGATGCTGTATCTGTGAGGATAGTAGCTTCAGTGAGATTATTTCTTGTAGTTTTAGTCCGAAGATGATTAAACCAGCAAAGTTTCGAATGACCTAGATTTAATAGTAGAGTTGCATTCTAATCATAAGTTGATTAGCAATGAATATGACATTCCTTTTTCCTCTTAAAACTATCTGCAATGGAGGCAACAAAACAGCACACAGTTGACTGTACAATTTTTGTTTAAAATTATATATAAGGAGTAAGAATCTGTCTAATGGTGTAAAGCACTGCTATCTGTTAAAAATGACTGTGAATGTCATGACACAGCATTTCTTTTTTCGTCAGATTTGACAGAAAATCTGTACATTCTTATTTTTTAAAAAATACGTAGCCTATGTTCTTCTGAATGTCAGTGGAATATCATGTAAAAGTTCGTAGTAAAACGGTCAAGAAATTTTCTAGATTTTTGGTAACAATATATATATATATATATATATATATATATATATATATAGCCAATGTTTGTCTGAATATTTATTAGAGCATCATGCAAAAATTTGAAATAAATCGGTCAATGGCTTTTCGAGATTTTTGATAACAGTGTTTCCCCTGTATACATTACATATATATTTACTGACGATATGTAATTAAAAATGTAATCTATGTCTGTCTGAAAGCTTATTAGAGTATCTTGTAAAAATAAAAAATAAATCGATCAAGAACTACAACTTGCCTTTATATAGTAATGTAAATTATCACTGACCTGTCCTATGTCATATGTACTACCAGTGCACTAAAAACAATTTACTGGATAAAACAAATAAAAAAATACATAGTTTACAGAATGAGTAGCTAACAAAATAGTCCTTTTAGTTGAATATGAATTTCTGAAATATTGCCATTTTCCTGTCCAGTATCTAAACATAGCTTCTAAAAATAATCTGGGTTCTAGGAATAAAAATAGATAATAACTATAAACTTGAGTTCCCTACCGATTGGGTCTAAGCATATATGGAACAATTAGCACTGGCTTAATTGTCAACTTCCATCCAAGAATTATAAATTTGTTAAAGCTTTCGTCAAATAAAACAAAATTTTATTTCAAATACATTCTAGAATTCCCCTGGCCAAACACCTAGAACATTTTACCTATTTTTTGTTTTGTATGCTTTGTTCACAGTTTGTTCTTTGTACTACGTCTTCAAATATTTTTTATTCCAGGAAACGCCCCCAAACCAACAAACAAGTTCTGCCTGTGGTGGGACTACAATCGGACAAGGGCCAGTAAGTAATATAAATATCATCAATTATGTTTAGTGTCTGGAAAACATTTCAAAAGTAATTAAAAAACGACTCGTATCCGTCTACATCTACGTGATTACTCTGCTATTCACAATAAAGTGCCTGGCAGAGGAACCACCTTCGAGCTGTCTCTCTACCGTTACACTCTCGAAGGGCACGCGGGAAAAACGAGCACTTAAATTTTTCTGTGTGAGCCCTGATTTCTCTTATTTTATCGTGATGATCATTTCTCCCTATGTAGGTGGGTACCAACAGAATGTTTTCGCAATCAGAGGAGAAAAGTGGTGATTGAAATTTCATGAGAAGATCCCGTCGCAACGAAAAACGCCTTTGTTTTAATGATTGCCACTCCAATTCACGTATCACGTTTGTGACACGATCTCCCCTATTACGCGATAATACAAAACGAGCTGCCCTTCTTTGTACTTTTTCCGCAGTTCCACCTGACGCGGATCCCACACCGAACAGCAATACTCCACAATAGGGCGAACAAGCGTGGTGTAAGCATTCTCTTTAGTATACCTGTTGCAACTTCTAAGTGTTCTGTCAATGAATCGCAGTGTTTGGTTTGCTCTACACACAATATTATCTATGTGATCGTTCCAATTTAGGTTATTTGTAATTGTAATCCCTAAGTATTTAGTTGAATTTACAGCCTTCAGATTTGTGTGACTTATCACGTAATCGAAATTTAGCTGATTACTTTTAGTACTCATGTGAATAACTTCACACTTTTCTTTATTCAGGGTCAATTGCCACTTTTCGCGCCATACAGATATCTTACCTAAATCATTTTGCAAGTCGTTTTGTTAAGTCCTATAGTGCTCAGAGCCAAGTCGTTTTGATCATCTGATGACTTTACAAGACGGTAAATGACGGCATCATCTGCAAACAATCTAGGACGGCTACTCAGATTGTCTCCTATGTCGTTAGTATAGATCAGGAACAATAGAGGGCCTATAACACTTCCTTGGGCAACGCCGGAAATTAATTGTGTTTTACTCGATGACTTTCCGTCTGTTATTATTAACTGTGACCTTTCTGACAGGAAATCACGAATCCAGTCACACAACTGAGGCGATACTCCGTAGGCAAGCAGTTTGGGTAGAATATGTTTGTGAGGAACGGTGTCGAAAGCCTTCTGGAAATCTAAAAATATGGTATCAATTTGACATCCCCTGTCGATAGCACTTATTACTTCATGAGTATAAAGAACCAGTTGTGTATCACAAGAACGCTATCTTCTGAAACCGTGCTGACTATGTGTCAATAAATCGTTTTCTTCGAGGTACTTCATAATGTTCGAATACAGTATATGTTCCAAAACCCTACTGCAGATCGACGTTAGTCAAATAGGCCTGTAATTTATCGGATTACTCCTATTTGCCTTTTTGGGTATTGGTGTGACTTGAGCAATTTTCCAGTCTTTAGGTACGGATCTTTCTGTGAGCGAGTGGTTTAATATAATTGCTAAATATGGAGCTATTTTATCAGCATACTCTGAGAGGAACCTGACTGGTATACAATCTGGACCGGAGGCCTTGCCTTTATTAAGTGATTTAAGCTGCTTCGTTATTCCGAGGATATCTATTTTTATGTTTCTCTTCTTGGCAGTTGCTCTTGATTGGAATTCAGGAATATTTACTTCGTCTTCTTTGGTGAAGGAGTTTCGGAAAACCGTGGTTAATAACTCTGCTTTAGTGGCACTGCCATCAGTGACTTCACCGTTGTTATGGCACAGTGAAGGTATTGATTGCATCTTGCCACTGGTGTGATTTATGTATGACCAAAATCTGTTTGGGTTTTCTGCCAGATTTCGAGACAAAATTTCGTTGCGGAAGTTATTAAAAGCATCTCGCATTGAAGCACGCGCCGTATTTCGAACTTCTGTAAAACTTTGCCAATCTTGGGGATTTTGCATTCTTTTAAATTTGGCATGCTTTTTTCGTTGCTTCTGCAACAACGATCTGACCCGTTTTGTGTACCATGGGGGATCAGTACCATCACTTATTAATTTATGTGGTATATATCCCTCAATTGCTGTCGATACTATCTCTTTGAAAACATTCCACAACACTTCTACACTTACATGATCAGGTCAGAAGGAGTGGAGACTGTCTCTTAAAAAGGTGTTAAGAGCATTTTTATCGGCTTTTTTAAATAGATATACTTTAGGTTTCTTTTTGATGGTTGTAGGTGTTACGGTATTCAGCCTAGCAGCAACTGCCTTGTGGTCGCGAATCCCTGTATTCGTCACATTACTCACTATTTGTCCAGGATTATTTGTTGCTAAAAGATCAAGTATGTGTTCGCAAGCATTTACGGTTCGAATGGGCTCATGAACTAATTGTTCAACATAATTTTCTGAGAAAGCATTCAGTACAATTTCGGATGACGTTTTGTGCCTGCCGCCGGCTTCAAATGTATAATTTTTCCAGCATATCGAGGGTAGATTAAAGTCACCTCCGACTATAATTGTATGAGCGGGATACTTATTTGAAATGAGGTTTTCTTTGAACTGTTCATCAACTATACCTTCTGAGTGGGGGGGTCGGTAAAACGATCCAATTAATAGTTTAGTCCGATTGTCAGGTACAACCTCTACCCATACTATTTCACACGAACAATTTCGCTACAAGGCAAACTACCTCTGACAGCAATAAATACTCCACCACCAGAAAGGAGAAAAATAAATTGCCAACCACCTTCAGATTTTTTGTTACCAAAATTTCTTTCGGCACCTTTCAGCCGACTTCAGTCTTTGCAAATCTTTCTTTTGTGATAACGTGATATAATTTTGACTAGTTTTCTGTGTTATTATTTTAAATCGAGAAAATCGCTGAATTCGAATAACCTGGACTCAGCTGTATTATGGGCGGATGAGCTACCTGTTGGTGACACGTGAAAATTAGTGTCGGACCGGGACGCAAAGCCGGATTTCCCGCTTACCGCGAGCGGTCACCTTAACCATTAGGCTACTCGCGCACATGCCCCAGACCGACCCAAACTTCAACATGTCCATATGTCACATATCTGACTGATACGGGAATACAGAGTAAACCCTGCAAGCATTTCGTGATAAATGTAGGAGACTAGGGTGTAGTGATGTTGACGCTCTTACATATAGAACTTACGGTCAGTGCGGGAGGCGTGCACGGATAGCATAATGGTTAAGGCGACCACTCATAGAAAATTCAGGTCCGAGTTCCGGTATGACGCAAATTTTCGTATGTCACCAGCGGACAGTAAAAACTTGGAAATTTGTGGTAAGTCCTATGGGACCAAACTGCTGAGGTCATCGGCCCCTAAGCTTACACACTACTTAATCTAACTTAAACTAACTTACTCTAAGGACAACACACACACCCATACCCGAGGGAGGCCTCGAACCTCCGACGGGGAGCAGCCGCGCGAACCGTGACAAGGCGTCTGAGACTGCGCGGCTACCCCGCGCGGCAGTGGATAGTACATCTATACTTAACACAGCTGAGAGCATCTTCACGTTCAGTGAATTTATTTCGAACTTTGTATAGCTCTATTCCGTCATCAATGTCCGTCCATTCAGAAGTGCAAGTAAATATTATTTTAAGTCTAGAAGTTGTAATACTTTGGAAGTGATTGGCACTTTTGAGTACCTCACTTAAGACTTGAAGTCATCAAGGTTGCATTTTGCACATTCTCTGGCCAGTCAGTTTGTGATCTTTTTCCCATTATTGTGCTTCATGGATGCGTTGTTTAGAGAATGTTTTCACCTCTTTTCTTATGACTTCGCCGATACTTTCTTTTATCAGTTTGCAGTTCGTAACAGCAAAACCGACATGAATTCATAACTCAGAAATATTTCATAAACATGAAAATCTCAGAGCTATTTGAATTTTGCCTGTTCTATTCAGATTTTTGATAGCGTTAACCACTAGAATTTATTTATTTATGGATCCTATATACTGAGGTGAAAAAATTTACGGGATACCGCCTAATATCGTATCTGACCTCTTCCAACAATTCGACGTGTCATTCACTCATCAAGCCGTGTGAAGTCCCCTGCAGAAATATTGAGCCACGCTGCCTCTATAGCTGCCCATAATTGCAAAAGTATTACCGGTGCAGGAACTGGCCTCTGGATTATTCCCCATAAACGTTCTGCCCGATTCATGCTGGACGATCTGGTGGCCAAATCATTCGCT
The DNA here is from genome assembly GCF_023864345.2 of Schistocerca serialis cubense. Lineage (NCBI taxonomy): Eukaryota > Metazoa > Arthropoda > Insecta > Orthoptera > Acrididae > Schistocerca > Schistocerca serialis. The sequence continues at coordinate 213,129,415 of NC_064647.1, read as the reverse complement.
CGAACTGTCCAAAATTTTCTTCAAACCAATCGCGAACCGTTGTGGGCTGACGACATGGCGCATTGTCGTCCATAAAAACTCCATCGTTGTTTTGGAATATGAAGTACACGAATGACTGGAGTTGTTCCCAAAGTGGCCGAAAATAACCATTCCCATTCGATAATCGCTTCAGTTTGACCAAAAGACTCGGTCCAATCCCTGTAAACACAACCCACAACATTATGGAGACACCATCGGCTTGCACAGCGCCTTATTGACAACTTGGCCCCATGGCTTCGTGTGGTCTACGCGACACTCTAATCCAACTGTCACCTCTTACCAACTGGAACTGGGACACATCTAACCTGGCTACGGTTTCCCAGTCGTCTAGGATACAACCGATATGGTCACAAGCCCAGGAGAGGTGCCACAGGCGGTGTCGTGCTGTTAGTTAAGACATTAACGTCATATTTCGCCACACTGTCCTAACGCATACGTTCGTCGTAGTTTCCACACAGATTTCTCCTGTTATTTCGCACAGTGTTGGCCATAATCAGGTCGGAATCCTTTTCACATGAATCACCTGAGTTTAGAAATGACAGCTCCGTTAATGCACCGCCCTTTTGTGCACTGTGTAGGGGTATTACCACCGTCTGTATATAAGCATATCGCTACATCACGACTTTTGTCACCTCAGCTTGTGTGTTCCACAGAGCCATACACTTGGCCGAGTTGGTGTGTGCGGCACAAGATTTGATACCTACCGTACTGAAGATGTTAAGAAGAAAAAAAGTGTCGAATATTTGGAGAGACGCTAATACTAACCCAGACAAAAAAAAAAAAAAAAAAAAAAAACACACATCTAATGAACGTGGGTCGAGAAGTACGTACCTACTGAGATTCGATCTCTTGGTCAAAGGAGGGACTCAGTAAAATACTTCCTTCTGCCCTTCGGCATTAGCAATCACAATTTCTTTGAAGTCGATCTAATTGTCATGTACTTGCTGGCCTTGAAGAAACACACGATACTATATTGTCTGTACATCGTTGGCTGGAATGTCACTGAATAATTCCTTCAAGTGTCCCCATAAGTGGAAGTCTAGGGGCTGAGTTCTTGGAAATGAGAAGGCCGAAGTGTGGAACCACCCTGACCAGTCCCGTGGTCATGAAATATCAGCATAACCCATCTAATGAAGTAGCTCCCTCGAAGCTTCTGAGGTATAATAAATTGTATTTATCAGTGTTAACTGTAAACATAATATATGTCTCCGTTTATAATATAATTAATTTTACTATGTATATTGAAATCGACATAATAAAATAACAAGAAACTCCTGTTTTCTAATATTTTCAAAATCTGGAAACTTTTTTACTAACCATTAGGCATATAAATTTTAAGGTAAGCGATTGTTTTCAGAAATCAGTATGTAAATCAAAACTAACAATGATTTGCAATAATGAAAGCTATCTTAATGTGAAACTGATTTATTTCTGGATCTAGAATTTCTGGAACCTGGGTTTACAATATATATACAACTTTCTGGTGCTGAGCGCATCCGAGTGTGATTACCATTTTTAGTGAAACGCCACCCCTAAATTTTAATGAAAAACACACTATTTTCATTACAGAATATGAGTTGTTGGTTATGGTTTCAAAATTACCAGCAGCTAAGCAATTAAAAAAATAACGGGTTACTCATGAAGTTTAACCATCAATCAGAAAATATGGTGAATACAAACTACAAAATACGATTAATTATTTAGAAAATAAAGTTGAGGGTTTAGAAAATAAAGTTGAAAGTATGAAAAATAGTAATAGAACTATGTTCAACGTTGCTAGAGATATAATTCACGAGAAAGACGAAATTATTGATAATCATGCCACTCCTCCAACCATTAATCAAGATAAACATAGTGAATTTATTTTAATAAAGAAAAATCATCTGTTGGACTATCCATTTTATGTTATAAGAACTCAAAATTGTTCTGTAAATTCTAGATTGAATTAATTACTAGCAGATTATCCAGAAATCGAAATAATTTTGAGAATCAGGAATCCAAACTCAATAAATCTATACAATTTAATGAAAGAAAGATTACCAATAATTTACCAAGGAAATCATTTTGAATCAAGTTTAAATGAAGATGTTCTTATAAGATAAATAATGAATATTAAAACTGAGCATTAAAAAATTAATGTGAAAGCGTCGGTCAATCCCCTTATCGGCAGGCAGTACCAATATGGAGCAATGGGTACTCCACAAATTACATTAGAAGTGTAACAGAGCCAAACACTCGGCGAAGTAAGGAACCAGAAAAAGAAAAGTCGGGTACGGCCTTTCTGCCATACATTCTCAGAGTGACGGACAAAATCGGCCGTATATTGCGCAAACACGGCGTAAAGACGATTTTCAAACCGACAAGGAAGATCAAAGAGTGTCTTAGATCGGCGAAGGAGGAAAGAGACCCACTTGCAATGTCGGGAATATACCGTATACCTTGCACATGCGGAAAAGTTTATGTCGGAATGACTGGACGATCCATTAACACCAGGATCAAAGAGCATAAGCGACATTGCAGGTTGGGGCAGGTGGAGAAATCGGCCGTGGCAGAGCACGCACTGAATGAGACCGACCACGTAATAAAATTCGCCGACACGGAAGTTCTGGCTGTAGAGAAGCACTATCACACGCGCTTGTTCAGAGAAGCTGTAGAAATCCAAAAACACGCGAACAGTTTGAACAAGAAAGAGGAAAGCCTTAAGGTAAACGGATCCTGGCTTCCCGTACTGCAGCGAACGACCGTCGCAGGTAGCAAGAGGAGAACCGCACCGGAAATGACTGCGGAGAAGCCCTCGGACGTTGGCGCGCCAGGTACATATAATCTGCGTCCGCGAGCTCGCCTCCAGTTCACCACCGGCAATGGAGGGTGAAGCTTTGACAACGCCAGCCACTCGTGCTGGCGAAACGTCAGAAAAATCATTAGATGAACGTCGGCCGAAGAACCCGAGACAGAAGCCAATAGGCAGTTTGTCAACAAGTGGCCACGAAAGCCTTAACAATTTTGTAGATCAGAATTGTTGGATCGAGTAAAAACTGAGCATCACATTAACAACACAGATTTGGAATTGCTTTAAAGATCAAAAACAATGGAAAAGCGATAAAGAACCGATTACACATAAAGAAGTTAAAATTACAGTCACTTATTAATTGGCCTGACGTTTGCGACTGCTTCAGGAGAAGGCGTAAGTCAATCACTTACACTTTAAAATATAACATTGTCTTTAATCACCCAGCTGTTATGCGAATCATCGACGCCCAACCAGTTTACATACACTTTATCTCCTTTCTTTCGCAATACTTATTCAACGAGATATACATCTGGATATTTCGTCTTCTGCAGCTCATGCTCATAAAAATTTCATTTCACTCCTTCGCCATCTAGAGCCTTCAATTTATACGTGATTGGATTAGATCGAATAACATCTTCAATTTCGAAGATTTCTGTAGACAAATTTGCAATATAACCCTTCTCAAAAAGTCCTTTCAGTTTTCTGATCCTCACTTTGTTGCCAATTTTAAATTTGGGCTTAGCATCCGGCAAATTTATCGCGTAAAGGGCCACAGCAAGATTTTTTCAGCCTCTTCATCTACGTCTTTTGGAGCCATTTTTATGGTCGAATGTCTCATGTTATTGTATTCGTCAACTAATTTCGAGACTATGTCAACCCATTTATAATTTCCTTGAAGAGCACATTTCTTCCACATCTTTTCGTTAAGTGTTCGGTTGAATCGTTCAACAACAGATGCTTTAAATTCTGTAAAATTCGAAAAATGATTAATGCTGTATTTCTTCATCAGCTCATGAAATTCTTAGTTAAAGAATTCTTTCCCGTTGTCTGTCTGCAAATTTTTTGGTCTCCTGGAGCTGAAAAATTTTTTTTCGAGGGCATCAGCCACATTCTTTCCTGTTTTATCTTTAACTGGAACAGCACTGGCAATTTTAGAGAAGACGTTGATGATGGGTCAATAAATATTTGTATCCACGATTTATCTTCGAAATTCCTTTCAAGATGCCCGAATCCATTCCGACTAAGTCGGCTTACCAGAAGTCACCTATACCGAGAGAAATTACATTTCTTCGTCCAAATTTTTTTCTCGTTTGTTTATGCAGCTCATTAATGATTTCTTCACGAATAGAGGTGGGTGATTCGCCCACCTTTTCATCTACAAATTTTTTTTGACTTATTTACTCTTTTTACTTTTACAAATTGTACAAAGGCCTTCGATTCTTTATCTTCCATTTTTTATTATTACTCTGTGTGGATTATGTGTCTAGTAAATTTTTTACTCTTCAAGCAATAAATGTGATCGTCCATTTAAATAGATTAAAAAATATTTAGCTGTCACCGGCGACCTGCATTCAGACTGCGTCTGCTTCAGCTGTCGCTGGCAATTCAGCAAACATGATTAATTCACCTGAAACCAGGATAGTCTTAACAGATTCATTTAGAGATATAAGTATTTTATCCTTCTTTTTCATTTCAAGTGATGGATTATTAACCAGTGTTGGATATAAAATTTGCAGTTCATCAACGTTGAATCTTTTTATCTCTATTTTAAAATCAGTATGTGACAGATCGCGATTTACATTGTCTCTAAATAAAATAATTCTCTTGATTTTTGTATCATAATCAAATTTGTACTTGGATATTTCCGTGCCAGTATTAAAATCAATTTTCAGTCTATGTTTCTCATAGATTCTTTTTTGAAGGTCACTTATTTGACTTGTGGTGTTAACTCTGCCTTCGAAAAATAATATCCAAAAGCTTTTTCTACTTCCTTTTTTTGTAAAGAAACGCTTTGTAGTGTTTTAATTACCTTGATGAATCTGATTCACTTTTGCATCGAAATAATTTGTATTAACGTAATTACTGAACTGTGTTAGAATGCTTGTGTATTCAGGATTAGTAACATATTCTTTCTCTAAGTACTGTTTGGTGGCAGCATCATAACCATTTACCGGGTCTTTTATGTCTACGATTCTTCTACCTTTAAAATCAATACATCCTTTAGCTACTTTAAAGATGGTGCAAAGTTCTTTATGAAACTGTTTGACTTTTAGATAGAACGCGGTGACCCAGTCGGCTTTTGCGCTATCTTCACCTTCAGGCAGCAGTTAATTTCCAAAAATGTCCATTATTAAACTCAGAATTTAATGAAAGTTGTAGTTATCACATAATAGTTTCAAAACCAACAGACACAAATGACCACAAATTACCTCATCGAAATTTTGAATTCGTTGTCCATTATAATACAGCTCGTTTGAAGCGAGATAACCAATTCTTCGGGGATGTTTCACCCAAATGAATCAAAAACGTACTTTATGTGGGTGTTTTTATAGTAACAAATCCAGTGAGTGCCTATATTGTCAGAAGTATCGAAGCTCATTATGCCACATACTAAATTTTTCGCTTCGTTTGGCGATTCATCGATCATAAAAACGCGACAAAAGAGATTTTCAGCTGTTTAACTAATTCTTATATCTCAAAATTCGACAGAGGCTCAGAATACCCTCGAATCAATTTTTCGAAATTTTTTTGGGCCAGCTTTCTTCTCCATTTCCGTGTCTTTTCTGTTCTTCTAGATCTTTATCGACTTTCTTCTTGTTTATGACTGCATTTACAAATTATTTAACTAATTTTTAGTAGTAAATGGGGTGGTTGTTTCAATTAAGTGGTAAGCCATCTGTTCTTAAAAAAAGATTAACCGTTCCAATAAGAGAAACGTATGAAAGTGTTAGATCGGTTGGTTTTTATTCAACTTTTCTAACTCCGAATATTACATCGGGAAATAATAAACTTTACTGCAGTGGAGAAACGATAGAAATTCCTAGTCAGTATAGTTTGAAAAATTTGAAAAGTTTATTCATTCGAAGAAGCCAAATATTCGCATCACAGCAGATGAAATTTTAAACCGGGTTGTTATCGAAAGTGACGTAAAATTATATGTGGACATAAAAGACAGCATTGGAAATATGCTTGATTTTAGTAACCAAGTTGCTGAGGCTAAAGAAAACGCTGTGGCCAAATACGTTCCCAAAATTATTTCGTTTGAACTGATCAATATAAATTTCAATCTTGCTGAAGGGATGTTTGTAAAAGATACTCATCATTTTTACATAGAAACTAATATTGTCGCTTCAAGCAAGCCTAATGCAGAATTTGGTGGACCAATAATTCACGAACAGCATTTTCCTGTTCATGTTCCAATTTTTGATCTAATTCAAGATTTAAACGTTACTGTAACTGACGAAAATGATAATTTGATCGACTTTAACGGAGCTACTGTGACTATTCTTTTTGAAATGTCTTAAAAAATTTTGCTTCATAAATCAGCAGTCATGAATAAAATCGAGAGATATCAGTCCTACTCATTCCCCATGAATGAGAAGACTAAAAATAATTTAAATGTGCCAAGTAAGGATACAGAAATTGAAATAAATATTGTCCATGGATGGCTTCATCCGAGTCATGCACAACTTTATATGATTTTCGGTGTTGTTGGAACTGATGGAATGGATTATCCAATGTATGACGGGAAATCAAACAAGCGGTTAATCGATAATTGCGTAGCAAAACTGTTTGACTTCGTAACGATGGAAGGGGAACAATATTTTGTCTAGAATTGAATATTCTTTCATTTCCCTTATCAGTTTTACTGCATCTGACTTCGTCTTACTGACAAAGTAAGCTTAGAAGGACATATTCTTAACAATGGAAAAATAAAAATTTAAGAGAAATCAAGTCCTTTATCAGTTGTCGATGGTTAGAGGATTTTTTAAAGATTACAAAGAAATCATGTGGGAAGGAGATTTAACTGTAATTTTTACACGTAGTAATTCTTCGGTAAGCTGACAAAGATGCTGGAATTGAAATAAGAGACACTCTTCCAAAAGAAGAAAAATCGTTATAGAATCGATGGAAATTCGCGTACCTGTTGTCAAATATGAACCAAATTACGAGCTAGAACAGCGAGAAAACATTCTGAAAAACCTGAAAATTCCTATTTCTTTTTCTGAGCTTCAAACTGTAGAAGTCACTGGCTCATCTGGCAAAAATAATTTTGTACTCGATATCACAAATTACTATAAGTCGGTAGAAGTCGACATACCTTACTTCGTTTTTGTCACATTTCAGACAAATCGAAAAAACAATCAATTAGTTGACTCTTCACTATTCGATCACGTTAAACTTCAGAACAAATACCTGAAAAATGGTCGAACTGAAGTGTTTCCGCAGGAGATGCAGAAAATGAACCCGCCAGATAACTTTCTCAAAGCGTACGACGCAGTTCTCGATTTCAGACGAGTTACTCTACTAAAATCAGATATCGATATCGGCCCATTTAGTTTTATAACGAATTATCCGATTTAATAACATAAACTTCCTAATGACACTCTCGCATATGTTGTGATGTACGGAAAGAGAAATTTGACATACGATTCACAACACATACTAACAGAAAATTTTTATAGATCTTTCTCTCTCAGAGGCTCTGAATGAACTGGCGAGCGGCCAGCGGCCAGCCAGAGGCTACAGCTGAGCTGACAACGTGTGACCTCTGACTTTTAGATAAACATAGCTGACCACGCTCAATGCGCTGTCTCCAAACAGTGGTGGCAATTAGAAAGCGTCGCGCAACCTATTTATACCTGCTGATTTCCTCCAGCTCGCTTTTCACGCTCTAATTCCCAATTGAGTTAATAGATTGCGTTGTCGTCAGTTCCATTACAGTTAATACGGTAACATATTTCACTTTAGACATAATTTTCATTGTTTTTAATTTTAATTTTCATGTTCAAAATTACATTTGCGTGTTTTTCACATGCACTCTCTGTTTACAAAATGTAATGAATGAAAAATATGACCTACTTTTCATCAAAAATAGGTGATAAAAGTAGAGCTTTTAGAAAGTACTTTGTCACTCGCATACCAAGTATATTTATGATTTTTGAGACGAATTGCGTCGCCCTGCAGGGCGAAGCTGAATAGCTGCCGGCACGGTAGCTCAGCGTGTTCGGTCAGAGGGTTAGCTGCCCTGTGTAATAAGAAACTGAGTCGAAAGATCAACAAACGAACTTTAACGGATGTCATGTGACGTCCGCAACGACCAAACGCAACGATCAACAACGAACAAAAAAAAAATGCTGTAGGATTGGTCTGGCCAGCGAATACTATTGTTATTTGCTCTAGTCGTCCACCGCAGCAGCCCTTCAAGAAGAAGACGCGGACATCAGCCGTCAGCAGCCCTTCCATCTACTCCAGAAGCAGATGACAAGATGTAGCCAGCAGAAGATTGGTGGACAACGAGCAAGAAGAAGCCACAGACCAGCATTCAGCTAGAAGCCGCAGGGGCAGAGCCAGGTAGGATGAAGTTGAAATAAAGAAGTACCATCAAATCTCACCGTGGTCAGTGTGCGCACCCGTTTTTTCTAGGGAAATGAGTCATTTACTCTCGTTCACCTCTTTATTTTCTTACATTCATCAAGATGAAAAATGAGTGAGTCATACCTGAAAATGATGGTAAATCAGATGGAAAATGGGGCTTTTGGCGGTATAGCGAGCGAACGGAGTGAGTTTAGTAGCTAGAAAATGGGGATTTTATAGCTACTTCTCTATGTATCTGGACTTCGACAGCAATTTGGATAGAATTTATGTGTGCAAACTTAAGTACGAATTGAAATAAGAATTTATTTTGTGATGAAACCAGTACCGTCATGAAGTAAGCACGATATCAGTCATCTCATACGTATCTGACGATCTGTAATTCAGTCTGCAGACATTCAGAAACTGTGCTAGGTTGTGCTGTTTTCGGGCGTTCTAGCAGAGGTGAAGGACAACTTCGTATGCTTGTATTTCTACGGAAAGAAACAAAGCAGTAGGCTTTTACCAGAAATATTGACCTTTAGACAATGTGTTTGATAGTATATTTTAAATACGACAGTATGCCATCTTAGGCACTTTATAACATTAAAACACTTGATAATGGCAACTTAAAGCCGAACTCATGATCGTGTAAATATAACACTACAAATAAAAAAAACAGTCTAATGGCGGTACTGACTTTAAAAAAATATATTATGACTGTGGTCCCACATTATGAAAAAATTATTAAATTAGCGCGAAGTTGCAGTGAACAAGGGTGATGTAAATTACACAGGGTCGTTATTTGTAACCGACGAAGTGCTGTTACGCAAGCGAAAAAAGTTTCTTTGCTTTCCAGCTGCATATAACACGAGTTAGAGAAACATGTTATTGTGAGAAGTGACATTTGGTCTGTAAAGTGATTGTGTGAAGTTTTTTATAGCACATCTCATTCTTGTAAACATAGAATTAAAATACGTTTATATATCAAATGTGGACGGATTTTTCTAAGCAGCAAACACTTCATAATTATATCTCTTTGCGCTATGATTCCTTTTTAAAAGTTCCTAAATATTCCCACCTGTAGATACCTTTTGACTTACCTACAGTTAGTAATTCCAGATTATTTCGTTATGGGTTTATCAGTTTATCATGAGTGGTTTCAGGAGAAGCAATAAGAGTGGAGAACCAAAAACGAAGCGCTGGGATTAAAAGGAGTGTAAGACAGGAATGTCGTCCTTCGCCCCTACTGTTAATCGATACAACGAAGAAGCAATGCCGGAGATAAAAGGAAGGCTCAAGAGTGGGATTGAAATTCAAGATGAAAAGATATCAGTGATAAAATTTGCTGAGGACAATGCTACCCTCAGTGGAACTGAAGAAGAATTACAGGAGTTGTTGAATGGAATAAACAGTCTAATGAGTAGAGAATTACTGCGAGTAAATCGAAGAATGGAGAAAGTAGTGAGACGCACCAGAAATGAGAACAGCTAGAAACTTTTCAGAAGGACATTTCTGGGCAAGACAAGTTACTAGTATGAAACATAGGACTCGATTTTAGGAAGAATTTTCTGAGAATGTATGTTTGGAGCACAGCATTGTACGGTAGTGAAACACAGACAGTGGGAAAACCGGAACAGAAAACAAGCGGAGCATTTGAGATGTGTTGCTAGAGAAGAATGTTAAAAATCAGGTGGAGAGATAAGGTAATGAATGAGGAGGTTCTCCGCAGAGTCAGCGAGGAAAGGCATGTGTGGAAAACACTGACAACAAGAAGGAACAGGATTATAGGACATCTGTTACGACAGAATAACTTACATGGTACTAGAGGGAGATGAACGGCTTGGCACAGGAGAGAGATTCGTGGTGGGTCGCATCAAACCAGCAGCTGAAAGCCAGCAGTGGTAAAGATATACTCTCTGATAGCGTGCTTGAATTTTGGTTACGTTACGGTCAGACAAAATTCTGCTACACATGCAATAGCTCAAAATATTAAGTGATTATGTGAATTAGAATTATGTTACACATACAACAAATTATTTCTTATGCTTGAAGTTTGGATACTTTTTCTGGAGCGAAGGAATGTGTCAGCATACTCTACAAAAAATTTAATGTTCGGCAGTCAGTTTACGAATGTCTAATCTATATTCAGTTTTACAAGGTCATTTCTACCGTTCCGTGCCTCAGTCGATAAAAACGAAACCCTTTTAGGATAGCTTTGTTCCCCGTTTATCTGACTGTTAAAAACCCTTTTTCTCTGGAGGGGGTAGACCTGTCAAGTCGAAATTTGTCACATGCTGAGGTCTATAATCCCTTTACGGTATAAAAAATTGAAACTTATAAGTCAATGTAGTCAAAATATATGGCCATTTACGTCGATATTTTGATACTCGCAAACTCGCTCATCAAAACTTATAGGGTACTTCCCGTTGGCCTATAATCATGAAATTTGGCAACATGGAAGGTTGCACAGTACAAGCAAAGGGAAACATCCGAACACTGCAAATTTTTAATTGCATCATACAAAAAACATTTCCTCTGTCAATTGTTATCCGACGTCAAACTTTACTAAATTAAAAGTATCAGTAGTCTAGTCAGACTAATCTGCGAAAGTTTGTTTCACATGAAACACCATATCCACGTTCAGTAATCTCTCCCGTATATCTGATAACGCATAAATTCCGAAACGCGTCGTATGGGCAATACAGTCCTTCCCTGCTATTCGACTGTTACCATTGCGATCCTGTCGGCCTGAATGAAGAACGACTGAGCATTGTAAAGATAGTCGTTTGCCTCCTGGATGACTTTCAGTCACATTTATACACTCCTGGAAATGGAAAAAAGAACACATTGACACCTGTGTGTCAGACCCACCATACTTGCTCCGGACACTGCGAGAGGGCTGTACAAGCAATGATCACACGCACGGCACAGCGGACACACCAGGAACCGCGGTGTTGGCCGTCGAAAGGCGCTAGCTGCGCAGCGTTTGTACACCGCCGCCGTCAGTGTCAGCCAGTTTGCCGTGGCATACGGAGCTCCATCGCAGTCGTTAACACTGGTAGCATGCCGCGACAGCGTGGACGTGAACCGTATGTGCAGTTGACGGACTTTGAGCGAGGGCGTATAGTGGGCATGCGGGAGGCCGGGTGGACGTACCGCCGAATTGCTCAACACGTGGGGCGTGAGGTCTCCACAGTACATCGATGTTGTCGCCAGTGGTCGGCGGAAGGTGCACGTGCCCGTCGACCTGGGACCGGACCGCAGCGACGCACGGATGCACGCCAAGACCGTAGGATCCTACGCAGTGCCGTAGGGGACCGCACCGCCACTTCCCAGCAAATTAGGGACACTGTTGCTCCTGGGGTATCGGCAAGGACCATTCGCAACCGTCTCCATGAAGCTGGGCTACGGTCCCGCACACCGTTAGGCCGTCTTCCGCTCACGCCCCAACATCGTGCAGCCCGCCTCCAATGGTGTCGCGACAGGCGTGAATGGAGGGACGAATGGAGACGTGTCGTCTTCAGCGATGAGAGTCGCTTCTGCCTTGGTGCCAATGATGGTCGTATGCGTGTTTGGCGCCGTGCAGGTGAGCACCACAATCAGGACTGCATACGACCGAGGCACACAGGGCCAACATCCGGCATCATGGTGTGGGGAGCGATCTCCTACACTGGCCGTACACCACTGGTGATCGTCGAGGGGACACTGAATAGTGCACGGTACATCCAAACCGTCATCGAACCCATCGTTCTACCATTCCTAGACCGGCAAGGGAACTTGCTGTTCCAACAGGACAATACACGTCCGCATGTATCCCGTGCCACCCAACGTGCTCTAGAAGGTGTAAGTCAACTACCCTGGCCACCAAGATCTACGGATCTGTCCCCCATTGAGCATGTTTGGGACTTGATGAAGCGTCGTCTCACGCGGTCTGCACGTCCAGCACGAACGCTGGTCCAACTGAGGCGCCAGGTGGAAATGGCATGGCAAGCCGTTCCACAGGACTACATCCAGCATCTCTACGATCGTCTCCGTGGGAGAATAGCAGCCTGCATTGCTGCGAAAGGTGGATATACACTGTACTAGTGCCGACATTGTGCATGCTCTGTTGCCTGTGTCTATGTGCCTGTGGTTCTGTCAGTGTGATCATGTGATGTATCTGACCCCAGGAATGTGTCAATAAAGTTTCCCCTTCCTGGGACAATGAATTCACGGTGTTCTTATTTCAATTTCCAGGAGTGTATTATTCAAATTAAAACGTTCTAGAAAATCTTGGAATTCCTGCGACCGATATCTTGCCAGTATTAACAACACGCAAAGATGGTAGAAATTTTCGATTTCCAGAATAGATTAACTGTCTACATGCATAATTAAGTTTGTATAGAACACACAGTGCGCCAGTTCTACACGCAGCTGGCACATTTCTCTTTGTTATGCAGAAGTTCGTTTCTTCATTTGGTCTATGAAGCTGTGTTATTTAAAACCAAACAAAGGAAAATCCAGGCTGTAATAAATACAATATTATATTAAAAGGATGGACTGTACTCATCACATAGAGGAAAGAGGCACAATAAAAGGACCGCTAAGCATGTGAGGTTTTGCTCAAAAGGCCTCCTTCTTAAGTAGGCAACACACACACACACACACACACACACACACACATTCACACAAGCACGACTCGCACAGACATGGCCACTAAGGCTGGACTGTGAGTCACGTAAATCTATTTTACTCTGTAGATACTTCCACTTGTCTTACTTACTACTCTTTAAACTTCTTCCACATGTTGCAGCTCTCTTTTACGTCTATGATAGGAAGAATGATACAGATGATAGATTTATATGTGAATGTAGGCTTCCCCGGTGTATACTACTGATGAAATCTTCTCGGGCTTCCATCCGGGTAGCTGCGTCGAATATCCGCGACGTTTCGATGAGTGTCATTCTCATCATCTTCTGGCGAAGTGTCGAAGGACTATGTAGGATGGGGCCCCTCCACGCCCACACCGACGTGGTGACCAAACCAAAAGTTCTACTGTCACCTCCGTATAACATGTTAGTTTTCGAATCAGGAGTCACAGGATGCGGGCTGTGATGTTATCCATGCGTCTGGGTAAGATTACTCATTAACATGGTCCATCAGGAGATAGAAAGTGGACGAAAGCGATTGAAGGGTAGCGGTTGTAAGGGCAGAAGAAAAAAAGTGCCAAGGCAAGCGACAAGGGGAAAAAAATCTCTGCGACAGTAGGACGGGTAGTAAGGGCTGTAGCGGCTTGCTGTCTGCGACAGTGCATGCAAGGTGTGGTTATGTTAGTGCGAGGTATCGTGCATCGTTCCCTTTGTCGTTGCGGGCGCTCGTTGTAGGACCTGCTGCAGCGGCTGCGTCCCTGTAACAGTTCAAGGTCGTCATACATTTGTGGGCGATCGACCGTAGATCATCTCACAGTGTAGGGGGTGTGTGAGGCTGGTTTGCGTGCTGTGTACAGTACGGTTTCCCTGCGGTTGCCTGTTTTTCGGCGGGTCGAGCATCTGCGGTTGCCAGTAGTAGCTGTGTTGCAGGGGCTCGCCAGTACTGTCGTGTTAGCGTGCTATGGACCATAGATGTTTAGTTCCATGCTAATAGTGTCTTTGGTCTATTATGTTTCCATCTATGGTTGTAGTCGTGGTTCCCCAGAGAAAGAATAAACGGGTTACGCGAGTGTCTCGTGTTTCTGGTACGGTCGTGTGGAGAGCTTTTGGAATACCTGCAAGAGAGTATCTAACCGATATGCCTGGTCAAGATCCTCTGTGCGTGTGCAACGCGGAGCGTTGCTTATGATTCTGAGTACTTTGTTCTGTATGAGGTGCAGACGGCGCAGGCGTGTGGGCGCAGCGTATCCCCAGATAGGGGCTGCGTACGTCATCAGGGGTCGAATAAGTGTCATGTACATGGACCTAGACACCCTCTTATTCAGTGTGCTACCCCTGTTAAGCATAGGATAGAGTTGTTTGAGCCTCGCCTTTGCTTCGTTGGTCACGTGTTGAATGTGGTCCCCTCCCAGAGTAGTTTCCTGTCCAGCCAGACACCGAGGTATCTGATCTTCTCACGGAAACGTATTGGCGTGCATGTAGTCTTATTGGGTTGCACTGTTGATTTTTGCGCAGTAGTTTCGGTCTTATAGTGAAGAGAACGGTTTCGCACTTGTCGACGTTTACTCTAACATGCCATTTAACCAACCAAGGGTCTGAGTTCAGTCTGTAGTCGTGAGTTAATGTTAGACGGTTTCCAATCTTGCGCGAGAATTGTAGTGTCACCCGCGTAGATTTCCACCATCTTGTTGCGTGTAGCTAGAAGGTCATTAATGTAGAGGTTAAACAGTATGGGCCCTGGGATGCTTCCTAGGGGTACTCCAGCCTGAATACCATGTCGTGTTGGTTGTTTGCCCTGTATGTCGGTTTTGAAACTCCTGTCCGTGAGATATGAGTGTATGAGACGTACGAGCCCGTCGGGGAACCCTGCGTAGCTGAGCTTGCGTATGAGGCCATTGTGCCACAGACGGTCGAAGGCCTTTTCGATCTCCAGGAACACTGCCCAGTTGGTTTGTTTGTGTTGTATCCGTGTGTTACGTATTCAACGACGCGGAGGAATTGTGTTGTCGAGTGATGATCCCTGAAGCGGAATTGCTCCGGCCTCGGGGTGTCGTTTGTAATGCAGTGCCTAGTGAGTCGTTTTAGTATTACCTTGTGATCGATCTTGCTGAGCGCGCTCAGCAGGCTAATGGGTGAGTAATTTTGTTGGAGGGAGTGGTCTTTCCCCGGCTACCTGAACATCAGGACCTTGGCCGTCTTCCAAAAGGCGGGGAAGTGTTGGTGTTTAAGGATGGCATTCGTGATGTGTGTGAGGTGTTCTACTGCTTTATCTGTGAACTCCTGGAGGACACGGTTTTGAATGCCATCGTGACCAGCGGCTTTCCTAGCTGTGGTGCGCATGATGGTCCATTTGACTTCAGCTGTGCTAGCCTGTCGGATGTCATTGCGCGGTGGGTAGGTCAAGATGCGTGTAACCGCTTGGTCAGTCTCAAGTGTGAACGCTGGGTCTGAGGGATCCAGGTTCGGTGCGAATGACGCTGCAAGTGTGAGGTCCATCAGTTCTGCTTTATCTTCCGCAGAATATGCCGGTGGGTGTGTACAGTTTGTCCCTGGTGAAGTGACAGGCCAGCTGTCACACGCCAGGTCGCGTGGTGTCCAACCCTTCGAGTTTCTGGTTCCACTGTCGTGTTTTGAATGTTTGGATTTTGTCCCGGATTATCCCCTGGAGCCTATTCGTTTGCTGTTTGAAGAGCTGGCGCCTGGTACGCTGCCAATGTCTTCTGAGGCGGTTCCTCATTGAGATAAGGCCGAGGATCTCCTGGGGCAGGGCTGCACTGTGTTGTTGTGGTGTGAAGATTGGTATGGTGTCGGCTGTTGCGTCTTGGACGGCGCTAGTGAGGGTTTCGACAGCCTCATCAATTTGAGCTGTCTCGTTAATCGCGTGAGTAGGTGGGATGCGACTGTCAAGTGTTTCCATCCTGCGTTGGTACAATGTACAGTATAACAGGTTGGAGGTTCGAGGGCAGATCCTTTTCAACAGCAACGTTGAGTGTCGTTGTTAAGCCCTTGATGAGGGCCATGTCTACCACGTCTGGCCTGTGACCCCTCCGGTAGGAAATGTGCGTCGGTTCTTTCGGCGCTAGTGTGATATAGTTTCGTCCTAGTGCGTGTTCTTGTAGTTTCTTGCCGTTGGAGTTCCGCGGATTTGAGATACTGCCAGGGTGGTTTGCGTTAAGATCTCGAGCGGCGATTACGCGCGGTTATATGTTGAGAACAGTGCTGATGTCGCGTGTCTTGATGTTCTTATGGCTGTTGAATACTGACACCAGTGTAGTGTGGGCTCCGTTGAACATGATCCTGACGGCGGTTGGCTCAAATTTTTTAAGTTTACGGAGCAGTATGTTTGTGTGTTCAATGTTTTTGTGTATGATGATAGCTGTTCCACCGAGCCGGCCGATGTGGCCGAGCGGTTCTAGGCGCTACAGTCTGGAGCCGCGCGACCGCTACGGTCGCAGATTCGAATCCTGCCTCGGGCATGGATGTGTGTGATGTCCTTAGGTTAGTTAGGTTTAAGTAGTTCAAAGTTCTAGGGGACCCTTGACCTCAGAAGTTAAGTCCCATACTGCTCAGAGCCATTTGAACCATTTTTTTGTTCCACCGAAACCGGAGCCGTCCGGTCGGTCGGTACGTCAAATGCGGTAGCCAGTGAAGTTTAGGTGATTGTGTGGTTTGAGTTTAGTTTCACGCACTAGTGCAATAAGGATACCCTTACGCTCCATGAGTGCGGCAACTTCCGCCCTTTTGTTGTTGATCCCGTCTGTGCTCCAGAACAGGATCTGCGATAGTGTTCAAATGTTCAAATGTGTGTGAAATCTTATGGGAAATGTGTGTGAAATCTTATCGGACTTAACTGCTAAGGTCATCAGTCCCTAGGCTTACACACTACTTAACCTAAATTATCCTAAAGACAAACACACACACACACCCATGCCCGAGGGAGGACTCGAACCTCCGCCGGGACCAGCTGCACAGTACATGACTGCTGCGCCCTAGACCGCTTGGCTAATACCGAGCGGCTGCGATGGTGTCTGGTTGTTTGCGATGGGGGCCAGCTGTGGCGTGTTACCCATGGAGGGGTGTGAAGAGAGTGTGGTGAATGCGTTTTGTAAGGCAGCCCAGTACTGGCCGGGTTTATCAGTCATGCACTGTGTAAAAAATGTGGCGACGACGGCCATGCTCTTGCTAAGGATCTGAGCAGTCATATGCTGGGGGAATAGTGTTGCCAATATTCCCCCTAGTGTTGTGTTGGTGTTGTGCGTGTCGGCCCGTAGCTCGATTGAAGTGAATTTTTATACACCATAGTTGTATGGAGATAAATAGCGATTAATTTACTTATAATCAATTATTCAAAATGACAGTCACAATCGCATTATTTATTTTGCCGCCCGCCGGTTTCAAGCCGTGATGGGGTCATCTTAGTTGCCAACCGTGCACAGGCAGGGCGATGACTCCAGCGAACGCCCAAATGGTGTAAATTGCCCTGAAGATGACCCCATCACGGGCTGAAACCGGTTGGCGGCAAAATAAATAATGCGATTGTGACTGTCATTTTGAATAATCGATTGTAAGTGTTAGCGGCCGCTGGTGCGGGTGTTGGCGTTATGTGTGGGATGGCGCTTGTGTAGCTAAGTGTGGTGCAGTCTGTGGTGCCTGTGTTACAGCTGTGGTGAGTATGGGGGGGGGGGGGGGGGGGAGTAATGTGTGTGCTGGTGTCATGGCTTGCTGACTGTGTGCCTGCGTTTCGGTATTCTGTATTCTGTTGTTGCTGAGTGGCTTGTCGTCGGTTTGCAGTAGGGTTTTGGAGCATCTACTGTAGTCAAACATCACCTCTATTGATACGTAATCAGCATGGTTTCAGAAAACACCTCTTTATTCGCACGAAGTAATGGCCGCTATCGACGGGGGATCTCAAGTTGATTCCGTATTTCTAGATTTCCGGAAAGTTTTTGACACCGTTCCTCACAAGCGACTTCTAATGAAGCTGCGGGTCTACGGGGTATCGTCTCAGTTGTGCGACTGGATTCGTAATTTCCTGTCAGGAAGGTCGCAGGTCGTAGTAATAGACGGCAAATCACCGAGTAAAACTGAAGTGATATCAGGTGTTCCCCAGGGAAGCGTCCTGGGACCTCTGCTGTTCCTGATCTATATAAATGACCTGGGTGACAATCTGAGCAGTTCTCTTAGGTTGTTCGCAGATGATGCTGTAATTTACCGTCTAGTAAGGTCATCCGAAGGCCAGTATCAGTTGCAAAGCGATTTAGAAAAGATTGCTGTATGGTGTGGCAGGTGGCAGTTCACGCTAAATAACGAAAAGTGTGAAGTGATCCACATGAGTTCCAAAACAAATCCGTTGGAATTCGATTACTCGATAAATAGTACAGTTCTAAAGGCTGTCAATTCAACTAAGTACCTGCGTGTTCAAATTACGAACAACTTCAGTTGGAAAGACCACATAGATAATATTGTGGGGAAGGCGAGCCAGAGGTTGCGTTTCATTGGCAGGACACTTAGAAGATGCAACAAGTCCACTAAAGAGACAGCTTACACTACACTCGTTCGTCCTCTGGTAGAATATTGCTGCGCGGTGTGGGATCCTTACCAGGTGAGATTGACGGAGGATATCGAAAGGGTGCCAAAAAAGTCAGCTCGTTTTGTATTATCACGTAATAGGGGAGAGAGTGTGGCAGATATAATCCGCGAGTTGGGATGGAAGTCATTACAGCAAAGACGTTTTTCGTCGCGGCGATATCTATTTAGGAAATTTCAGTCACCAACTTTCTCTTCCGAATGCGAAAATATTTTGTTGAGCCCAACGTACATAGGTAGGAATCATCATCAAAATAAAATAAGAGAAATAAGAGCTCGAACAGAGAGGTTTAGGTGTTCGTTTTTCCCGCGCGCTGTTCGGGAGTGGAATGGTAGAGAGATACTATGATTGTGGTTCGATGAACCCTCTGCCAGCACTTAAATGTGAATTGCAGAGTAATCATGTAGATGTAGATGTAGATGTAGATGTTGTTTGTTCCCATTCTTTTTCCCTCCTGGTCGCCTACGCTTTCTCTGAGTTCTCGGTTCTGGAACTCCTTGTGTGGGTGCGTCTTCCCGTGCGGTGTGCGTGGTTTCGCAGGCCGTGGCCTCAGGGAGTGGGGTCGTGTTGTTTGGGAGAGCTGGTATTGGTAGCGGTGCTGTTGTAGTGTTTTTGTGTTGGCTTGTAATGTTATGTGAGCCTCACTGCCCACTTTTTTCAACTAATTTGCGTCTGATTTTATTCTGAGAAGCTCAGTAATGAATGTAAATACCATAAATGTAAATTTGATTCAAGAAGCACCTGAAGTGAAGTGAAGCGCAGTTGGACAGCAACAAACTCTTTAGCGCCTATCCCCGCAACGATAGTAGTTGTGAACCTTTGAGTATGGACTCCAAAAAAACGACAATTGATTTGTGATCTGAGGCTTTCCCGGCGAATGTGCTGTATCCAGGGTTCTCGGGTGTCCAGCCGGATCCGATCGTCGAAGTTCCACGATATTTTGGTGAAATACCGTTACGCCACCATCACCACCACCTGATGATGGAGGAACGGTTATTCGCCAAAATATCGTGGAACTTCGACCCGATAACCCTGGATACGACAATTGATTTATTAAAAAAAGAAATCTGTTAATCTGTATCTTGTGGAAACAGGACGTTTTGCTAGGCCGTCACTCGGAACGTATTATTACATTTAATGAAAACTGATATTTTAGTGATAAAACCGAGTAAAGTATGTGTAAGAGTGGCCAAACATATATGTATATAAATTTTCTGGAAGTGAAGAATAGAAATATCTTGTTTTTGGAAAAGGAAGTGAACTTCATTGTTGTCGCCGTCTATCAATCGACAGAATTTAATTGGGTTATTTTCTTGTACAATAGTATGGTGCTGAACTCCACAGATCAATTTTGATGTAGCAGGACGTGTAGTTTGAAGGAAGTTTGTCTGCTAAGCAATCTCCTTTTCTCACGAAAAGCAGATTGCTGTTTGATCTTATTTACTTAAACAGTGGTCCCTTAGGTACGAAAAGCTACGAAAATTTGGGCTCAAAGCTATCCGCAATACAGCCAAGTAACTAACAGAGTCGTATTTTAAACGATAAAGAACAATAACTTCCTCCAAATTGCAATACGTCACCAACTGGTGCAGAAGCTGATCATTCAAGGAGGCAGCAACCAAAATTCAGGTACCAGTTACGACTTAAAGTAAAAATCTCAATCAAAAATCAATCTCTCTCTCTCCAAACACATAGACAGGGTGTTACAAAAAGGTACGGCCAAACTTTCAGGAAACATTCCTCACACACAAAGAAAGAAAATATGTTATGTGGACATGTGTCCGGAAACGCTTACTTTCCATGTTAGAACTCATTTTATTACTTCTCTTCAAATCACATTAATCATGGAGTGGAAACACACAGCAACAGAACGTACCGGCGTGACTTCAAACACTTTGTTACAAGAAATTTTCAAAATGTCGTCCGTTATCGAGGATTCATGCATCCAGCCTCCGTCGCATGGAATCCCTGATGCGCTGATGCAGCCCTGGAGAATGGCGTATTGTATCACAGCCGTCCACAATACGAGCACGAACAGTCTCTACATTTGGTTCAAATGGCTCTGAGCACTATGGGACTCAACATCTTAGGTCATAAGTCCCCTAGAACTTAGAACTACTTAAACTTAACTAACCTAAGGACATCACACACACCCACGCCCGAGGCAGGATTCGAACCTGCGACTGTAGCAGTCCCGCGGTTCCGGACTGCAGCCCCAGAACCGCACGGCCACCGCGGCCGGCTCTACATTTGGTACCGGGGATGCGTAGACAAGAGCTTTCAAATGCCCCCATAAATGAAAGTCAAGAGGGTTGAGGTCAGGAAAGCGTGGAGGCCATGGAATTGGTCCGCCTCTACCAATCCATCGGTCACCGAATCTGTTGTTGAGAAGCGTACGAACACTTCGACTGAAATGTGCAGGAGCTCCATCGTGCATGAACCACATGTTGTGTCGTAGTTGTAAATGCACATGTTCTAGCAGCACAGGTAGAGTATCCCGTATGAAATCATGATAATGTGCTCCATTTAGCAGTACATACTGACGAAACTAAAATGAGCTCTAACATGGAAATTATGCGTTTCCGAACACATGTCCACATAACATCTTTTCTTTATTTGTGTGTGAGGAATGTTTCCTGAACGTTTGGCCGTACCTTTTTTGTAACACCCTGTATAAATATTCACATTATTTTAAAAAACGTCATTTTATAGGCTGAGGAGATTGTGTTGTTGTCGCAGAGATTGTGTCGAGTGCGTGTGATGGGCACAGAGGATCCACAGCCCGCCACGCTTCTCCAGGGCGCGTTGCCATGGCAAACGAGACACCGTTCCTGACTGGGTTTGGTGCGGGCCTTGGACGTGGTATGGCGTTGGGTGCCCTCAGTTTTTGTGTTTTTCGCCTCTTTGTATTCATCGCAGCCCCTGTAGTTGGCCGTGTGGCCTTGACCACAGTTGACGCAAAGGCGTTCGTTTTGTTGTGCGAGAGAACCTGTGTTTTATGCGTGTTTGCCAGCGCATCCGCGGCAGTGGGGTGCCAGGCCGCAGCAAAGGGCCGAATGACGCGAATCTCTGGCAACTGTTGCATTGTTGGGGGACCTGTGGTGGTTCGTATACTTCTAGGGTCTAGTTTAACAGGGGATACAACCCGTCGGCTTTGACCAATGACGTCAGAATTGGCCAGAGAGCATGTATTACAAAGATGAAAGAGCTGAGAAGAATGTTTAGAAACAAAGGAATGCAAGAGAGAAAAACTGTACTTCACATATATAAGGTCCAGTAGCACACTACTGGCCATTAAAATTGCTACACCAAGAAGAAATGCAGATGATAAACAGGTATTCATTGGATGGTTCAAATGGCTCTGAGCACTATGGGACTTAACATCTATGGTCATCAGTCCCCTAGAACTTAGAACTGCTTAAACCTAACTAACCTAAGGTCATCACACAACACCCAGTCATCACGAGGCAGAGAGAATCCCTGACCCCGCCGGGAATCGAACCCGGGAACCCGGGCGCGGGAAGTGAGAACGCTACCACACGACCACGAGCTGCGGATGGGGTATTCATTGGACAAATATATTATACTAGAACTGACATTTCATTTTCACGCAATTTGGGTGCATAGATCCTGATAAATCAGTACCCATAACAACCACCTCCGGCCGTAATAACGGCCTTGATACGCCTGGGCATTGAGTCAAACAGAGCTTGGATGTCGTATACAGGTACGGCTGCCCATGCAGCTTCAACACGATGTCACAGTTCATCAAGAGTAGTGACTGGCGTACTGTGCCTAGCCAGTTGCTCGGCCACCATTGACCAGACTTTTTCAATTGGAGAGAGATCTGGACAATGTGCTGGTCAGGGCAGCAGTCGAACATTTTCTGTACCCAGAAAGGCCCGTACAGGACACGCAACATGCGGTCGTGCATTATCCTGCTGAAATGTAGGGTTTCGCAGGGATCAAATGAAGGGTAAGCCAGGGGTCGTAACACATCTGAAATGTAACGTCCACTGTTCAAAGTGCCGTCAATGCGAACAAGAGGTGATCGAGACGTGTAACCAGTGGCACCTCATACCATCACGCCGGGTGATACGCCAGTATGGCGAGGACGAAAACACGCTTCCAATGTGCGTTCACAGCGATGTCGCCAAACAAGGATGTGACCATCATGGTGCTGTAAACAGAACCTAAATTCATCCAAAAGAATGACGTTTTACCATTCGTGCACCCAGCTTCGTCGTTGAGTACACCATCGCCGGCACTCCTGTCTGTGATGCAGCGTCAAGGGTAACCGCAGCCATGGTCTCCGAGCTGATAGTTCATGCTGCTGCAAACGTCGTCGAACTGTTCGTGCAGATGATTGTTGTCTTGCAAACATCCCCATATGTTGACTCGGATCGAGACGTGGCTGCACGATCCGTTACAGCCATACGGATAAGATGCCTGTCATCTCGACTGCAGGTAATGCGAGGCCGTTGGGATCCAGCACGGCGTTCCGTATTACCCTCCTGAACCCACCGATTCCATATTCTGCTAACAGTCATTGGATCTCGACCAAAGCGAGCAGCAATGTCGCGATACGATAAACCGCAATCGCGATAGGCTACAATCCGACCTTTATCATAGTCGGAAACGTGATGGTACGCGTCTCTCCTCCTTACATGAGGCATCACAACAACGTTTCACCAGGCAACGCCGGTCAACTGCTGTTTGTGTATGAGAAATCGGCTGGAAACTTTCCTCATGTCAGCAAGTTGTAGGTGTCGCCACCGGCACCAACCTTGTGTGAATGCTCTGAAAAGCTAATCATTTGCATATCACAGCATCTTCTTGCTGTTGGTTAAATTTCGCGTCGGTAGCACGCCATCTTCGTGGTGCAGCAATTTTAATGGCCAGTAGTGTATTTTCACGTTAACGATATCGCGTGTTTGTATCTTAGTATTTCTCCGCAAAATACAATGGAAAGTAATGAATGAGATCTATTACATGTATGTCAGTTGCATCTCGAAACTCTTTCGAACTGTATTGCTTAAGTGCAGTACGGAATACAAGTTCAGCGTACGTCGATTTCTTAGTTTCAACTAGCATTGCTGCCGTGTTGTTCACCTGAACTATGTATCCCCTGCTTCACTAAACCGTAAATGAAACACCCGATAAATTAAAAGCTCATTCGAAGTGTGTTGCTTAAGTACAGTTTGGAATACGAGTTTGACGTAAGTCGATTTCTTCGTTTTCACTAGCATTACTGTCCTGTTCTTCACTTGAACGATGTATCCTCCGCTTCAGTAAACCCTAAGTGGAACACGGCATAAAAATTGTAGATGTGTTGTTTATTTCGTCTCCGCTATTACTAACAGTCTTTTCTTACGTACATATCAGTACTACTGATGACAAAAGCACCTACGTATGTAATATATGTATACGAGACTTCCGTTTACCTCTATATATGTACACTGGTAACGAAAAAGTGGAAATAGACGTATGTTACATTTGCAACCTGTACATCAATTGAACTACACGGAGACAAGAAGACAACACATGTACAATTTGTATCCCGTACTTCACTATAGGGTACAGATTTCTTGTTGCCTTGGACGCTAATAGTATCCCATTCGTTACTTGAGCTACATAGCCATACTCAACATTTGTATCTTGCTCGCCAATTGACATATATAGTGTCAGTGTAAAGGCGAAGTAAAGGATGGGATACAAATTTTAGTTGTGTCGCCAGTGTAAAGGCGAAGTGAAGGATGGGATACAAATTTTAGTTGTGTCAGGGGTTTCGCCTGTGATATAGCAAGTACACATTCGAAAATGTTGTACTGATACTAGTGCTGGGAAACGAAAGAAGATCGACAGCTGAGAAATTTCTATTACGTACTTCACAACACGAAAATAGTGAAATACAGTGAAAGAAGCAAATGGAAAAGTGAACTTACCACACGGAAATATCGAGGAATAACCGAAGCTCGCTAGACAGATAGTAACGAAAGTTACATACCCACAAACAGACAAATCCATTCCTATAATGAAAATAAGACACTAAAAATTGTTCTACAATAACAAACTAATACTCCAAATTACCTCAATAGCATTACGAATAATTATTTTAATGTACAATGATAGCGCTTATCCGGAACACAGAACTGTTTTACTATCTATGCCTCGCAGTGAAGACATTACTATCTATGACTAATGTATGACGTCATTGGACAAAGCCGACGGGTTGTATCCCCTGCTTCGCTAGACCCTACTTCTACTCTGACATCCATCTGGAGAAGGCTCTTTATCTGCAGAAGGCGGCGGGAGGTGGCCGTTTCGGCCATCTCGACCAGGTAGTGGGGTAGACGATGGTGGGAGCGGAAGCCCGTCATCCGGGAAGCACTTTTGCAGTCGAATCCAAAGAAGTTGAGCGCCGCTTGAACTGTTTTGTTTGGTGTACTGGGGTCCACTCCTTTGACCACGTTCTGCTGTGTTCGTTCATCTAGTGTCCTGTACGTACAGTGCTCGATCCCCTTATCTTTGAGGAAGTTAAGGGGACCACACCCTGCCTACCTACACCATGTTAATTTAGGCAAGTGTTTGACCCATTTCTGAAAAAACTATTTTATGTAGGACCTTAATATTTTTTTCTGTATGTTACATGATGTTAATATGGTCAACTGCACTAAAATCTACTTTATCCATTTTATAGTTTTTAAGAAATACATTTTTTTAATTTATTAACAAAAAATATTAAGATTTTTCTGCAGAAAATATTTTTGTGAACTTCCTAATGGGGGAATATTAATGAATGTAGTGCCAGAGGTGGATTTTTATGTTATGCAGAGTCTCTGCAAATTTCATTCATTTATCTATGATAGTTTCTGATATAATGGGGCATATGTACTGAAAATTTTACTTTGCGGGAAATTGACTAAATTAAAAAAAAAAAAAAAACTTTTGAAACTTGTTACTTACAGTTAATTAAAACTGTCCTGCTGCATATGATGGCCCTTCTTTGGCCTCTAGCGGGTCTTACAGCTTCTTTTTCACCTCCCTGGATGTTTGTCTTGCTTTCTTGGCCATATTAGATGCAGACCTGTCTGCATCGGCTATCCTCATTTTATCGCAGTGTTGCAGCTCGTTGATCATATTTTCACCAGGAGTAATTCCCACCTTTTTCAGTACCCATATTTTCACCACGATTAATTCACAGCTTTTTCAGTGCCCAACACTTTCCAATATTACCACAACTGAATGTAGTAACAGCATTATGGACTCCTAGTTTTATCGTATGCATGCCTACAAATACAGTTTTAGGAAGACGGTTCCAAATTATGCCGTTGAAACATTCATTTGGGTTCTGTGTCTGCCCACGTAGACATTTCCTTAGAATCTCAGGATGAGGTAAGTCTCTGAAAATAGTTTTAATTGCTGTAATAACAGCAGCAGGAAGAGAATGCTGGTGAAAATAAGATTCTCCAGTTGCCTGAGCCCTATTGTGTTTGCATCACGAATTTTCTCCTGATGCACACAATCCGTGACATGGCTTATCATCAGTAGAGGACTTACGGAAGAATATGGCTCAAACGTCTCTCTTCATTGCCTCCAGATTTTCTTTATTTCTCCTAATTGCCTGCCCATAGTATACCTGCAAATTTTCTATAACAACTACTCGCAATCACACTTGAACAAAACTAACCGCGTGTATGAAAGCATGTTGTTTACAAACAGCAGAAACTAAAGAATACCGACCGTGGCATTCCAAGGATAGCCAACACACTCGGGAGTAAAAAAATCCCTATCGTGCAATGTAGAGGATATAAAGATCTGCCGGCCGGTGTGGCCGAGCGGTTCTAGGCGCTTCAGTCTGGAACCGCGCGACCGCTACGGTCGTAGGTTCGAATCCTGCCTCGGGCATGGATGTGTGTGAAGTCCTTAGGTTAGTTAGGATTACGTAGTTCTAAGTTCTAGGGGACTGATGACCTCAGATGTTAAGTCCCATAGTGCTCAGAGCCATTTGAACCATTTGATATAAAGATCTAAAATATCTGCAGAAAATTGGGTGACAGGAAAGTGGGTTTGCCACACGTGGTTGGAAAGTGGTCTTTAAATTACCGAAAAAAAATTTTTTCAGCATAAGCCGTTTCATAGTACTTAAATAAAACATTAATCCATCGAAATATTATAAGAACCGAAAATCGATTTTTCGACCTAAACCACGGTGTGATCCCCTTAAGGAGATCTTTGTATTCTGTGTTGGTAGATACGTACAATGAGGCCCTATCCCCAGAGTACTTGGTGATAAGCATGCAAGGTGTGTGCCTATCCACGGATGTGGTGTTGAGGACACTAAGGTCCCCATAGATCTGTATTACGACTGGGGGAGAAAACCATTCTTTTGTTATGCGGACATAGCTGCTGTTGGTGTTTGTGTGCTGTTGTTGACCGCAGGTCGGTTCGTGTTGGTAGATGAGTTTGTGTTCCTAGTCGGAAGTGCGGTTTTTGGTATAGGCAGCAGCGCCTTTTGGCTGCGTAGCGAGTGTGGTTGGTCGCTTGTTAGCCATGTGTTCTTTTGTTTGCGTCGTAAGCCCTCCACCTGCCTGGGCCCAGTGTAATGGTGTTCTGGGTCCGTATCTGCCGCTGCTGATTCTGCCCCTGGAGACAGCTGATGCATCGTGACGGTAGTGCAGGACTCACCAGTTGCAGGTTCAAAAATGGTTCAAATGGTTCTGAGCACTATCGGACTTAACATCTGAGGTCATCACTCCCCTGGAACTTAGAACTACTTAAACCTAACCGACCTAAGGACACCACACAGATCCATACTCGAGGCAGGATTAGAACCTGCGACCCTAGTGGTCGCGCGGTTCCAGACTGAAGCGCCTAGAACCGCCCGGCCACACCGGCCAGCACCAGTTGCAGTGTACTTGTTCGTGTGGGGGAGTCGCTTGCGCCACAGAGATCGGTGATTATCCAGCACTGGTCGGGCAGTTCCTGCGCTTGCGCAGCGATCTGCCGATCCCTGCCAGCCAGTACCTGCTCTACGGTAGCAAGAGGAAAGCTGACGTCGACGGGAGCAGCCGAGTCACGCGCTTCTTTCGCTGCAGCCTTGCTGCGGGAAATACTGGTGGAATCCATCTTGGTATTGTAGAGAGCTTTATTTGGAACGGGAAGGGTACGACAATTTGCTTTTTCTGGAAAGAAAAGAGCTACCTTATTGGCCCTACGGAAATGGGGGGGAATGCCTACGGCCTAGCGTGCGCTGTTGCCGTTATTGCAGTGGCGCCGCACCTAAAGGAGGTGCAGAGGAAGAAACAGGCCTACAGTGCGTGGGGTGGTCCAACGTGAAGAGCCCTGGCACTGATTAAACCTCACAGAGAACGATGGACGCTGACACTAACAGACGGGCCTTGATCTTGGCCCAAGGTGTGGGAGTTTAAGCTTTCAACAGCTGTTCCTCCTTAGTTCCTTGCGCGTTGCCAGCCACGGTGGTCGAGCGGTTCTAGGCGCTACAGTCTGGAACCGCGCGACCAGTACGGTTGCAGGTTCGAATCCTGCCTCGGGCATGGATGTGTGTGAGGTCCTTAAGTTAGTTAGGTTTAAGTAGTTCTAAGTTCTAGGGGACTGATGACCTCAGATGTTAAGTCCCATAATGCTCAGAGCCATTTCAACCATTTTGGAACCTTGCGCATTGAGTTGATATTGCCTAGCGTTGCGGTTTGTCCTCGCTTGTACTGTTGGTAGTTCTCGCCAGCAAGCAGGTATGCTAGCGGTGGGAGATGGCATTTTGAATCTTCTTTCCGTCGCACAAGATGTTGTTTAGCGCGGTCTCCAACACCGCTGACAACTTTCGCTCTCCATCACAGACCTCCTTCCGTAACGGGGTGACTCCTTCCTCCTGGATGAAGTCCCAGTCGCACGGCGTAAAGACATGGTTCGTGTTCACGGTGTGCAGGTCCTTTTCGCTGACGAATTAGAGCATGATTGAATAAAATGTTCTCTGATTTGTAACTGCGTCAATTGCTTAAAACTACACGAGCTTTCGGCCAAACACTCCTTGGCCATTGTCAAGTGTTATGAGTGCCATTGGTCTGTTGTTGCGCCCTTATATACGCCAGCTGCCGGCTAGACAAGTTTTTGGAACACCTCAATGGCATCAACAGTAATATCCAGTTCACCATGCAGGTGGAAAAAGATAATGCATTGCACTTCCTCGACGTCCTTGTCCACCGTAAACAAAATGGGTGCCTTGACCACAGCGTCTACAGAAAACCCACCCACACAGACCTGTACCTGCACGCCACGAGTCATCATCGTCCAACACAGAAGCGCACAGTATTACAAACATTGGTGTATCAAAAAATGGTTCAAATGGCTCTGAGCACTATGGGACTTAACTTCTGAGGTCATCAGTCCCCTAGAACTTAGAACTACGTAAACCTAACTAACCTAAGGACATCACACACATCCATGCCGGAGGCAGGATTCGAACCTGTGACCGTAGCGGTCGAGCGTTTCCAGACTGTAGCGCCTAGAACCGCTCGGTCACCCCGGCCGGCATTGGTGCATCGTGCAAGAGTAACATCAGACGACGATAACCTGCCCCATGAACTGAGCCACCTACGCAAGGTTTTCAGGAATAACGGCTACAGCGCCCATCAAGTGAAAGAAGTGATTTCTGGGAAATATCAGAATAAGACCACTGACGAAGAGCAGGAAAAGAAACTTGCTTTTCTCCCCTTCTGTGACTCTGTGTCGGGCAAGATAAGCCGCCTGTTGAAAAGAGACCAGATCAAATCAATCTTCAGGCCTCCAACGAAAATCCGTCAATTACTGAGACCAGTTAAAGACGCAGTAGGTCTCAGAACACCTGGAGTCTACGAAATACCTTGTGAGTGTGGCCAGAAATACATCGGACAAACAGTGCGCACTGTGGAACAACGCAGGAAAGAACATGAGAGGTATTATCGCCTACGCTATCCAGAGAAATCTGCGTTAGCTGAGCATGGGTTAGAAAACGGTCATCACACAAAATTTGACGATTGGCGGCCGGCCGGTGTGGTCGTGTGGTTCTAGGAGCCTCAGTCTGGAACCGCGTGACCGCTACGATCGCAGGTTCGAATCCTGCCTCGGGCATGGATGTGTGTGATGTCCTTAGGTTAGTTAGGTTTAAGTTCTAGGGGGCTGATGACGTCAGCTGTTAAGTTCCATAGTGCTCTGAGCCATTTTTGGAGTCTCCCTGGTTTCCTGTATCGCTACAGGTTGCGGAGGGACGCCCGTTTGCGTCGCCACATCCACCCCTGCTTGTCGTCCCACCGTAGAAGTGGTGTCTGGGGCGGGTGTCTTCTTCTGCCCCAACCTAAGTTCTTCCCGCAGCTGTTGAAGCTGTCGGTGGACAGCGACGAGCTCCTTCTGCATGGCTGCCCTCTCTGCCTCCGTTGCGGCTTTGAGAGCAGCCACTGCGTCTAAGGTGGCTGCGATAGGCGAGACTCGAGCCTCGCCCCCCTCTTGGTGGCGCTGTCCGTTTCCCCCTATGAAGTGCGATGACGGGGCCGCAACCTCCGTGTACCACTTTGTAGTATACCGTGCGAATATGGGCTCCAGTTGTAAGGGGTCAGGCAAATCCAACACCTTCCATGAAACCCCTGACATGATAGCAAATCCGGCAGTATGTCACGTAGCTCAGAATAAATCCTGACATTAAATTAACCAAAGTAATACGATCAAGGAGTGAGCAAACGGAATACCATAGACTAACACAAGAACGCCTAAATGCATGTCATACCTTCCCACCGTGAAACAGACGCAGTTCCGAGGGGAGAAACGAGAAGAGAAGCCGAGAGCAGAATCGTGTAAGCGAGAAGGCACTACGATAAGGGACGGACACCCACGTCGCCATCCGACCGCCAAGATCACCCTCAGCCCATGTTAAAAGATAGAGCCCTCCAGCCCATGTTAAAAGATAGAGCCCTCCAGAAGAACAGTATAGATCTTAAGATAACACTAAAAGGGCCACAACAGCTGCAAGTTTTAGCGTGAGAGTTTTTCGCGTCTCTGTTACGTTGCAAACTTTAAAAACATTGCCCCACCACGAAAAGTATAACGTTTCCCATTGGATAGACAGAATTTTTGTAGGTGGAGCTTAAGGTTAACATTGAGACCCTGATTGGTCAGTTGAAAACACAGCCAGATAGCTTTTTTTAAACCAACTTTGGTAAATTGTAGTAAAGAGAAGTTAGGAGAGAGTTGCTTCCGGGACGGCGAGGTGTGAGGAGCTGTGCTGCCCGCCGCCCCCTGGCAAACACCGACAAGGTAATGAACACACGCAATGCCGCATTTTTGAGCGCATAAGGCTTCACTCAGAACTGCAGAAGTCTCATCTGTTACATCCCCTTTTTACGTAATACTAGTGTCGATCGTCAATTAAATATCATGGTGTTCACATTTGCTACTTGAAGTAAAAATCTGAAACGCGATAATGTTTCTGTTATATAATTATTGAGAAGCCACATCAGCCACTGTAATTTACGACAAGTTAGATAAGTAATTAAAGATAATTGAGGGTCACTGTAGACCATTTTGATAGTTTTCTCTTTTATGAAACTTAAATCTAGATTATACACTCCTGGAAATGGAAAAAAGAACACATTCACACCGGTGTGCCCGACCCAACATACTTGCTCCGGACACTGCGAGAGGGCTGTACAAGCAATGATCACACGCACGGCACAGCGGACACACCAGGAACCGCGGTGTTGGCCGTCGAATGGCGCTAGCTGCGCAGCATTTGTGCGCCGCCGCCGTCAGTGTCAGCCAGTTTGCCGTGGCATACGGAGCTCCATCGCAGTCTTTAACACTGGTAGCATGCCGCGACAGCGTGGACGTGAACCGTATGTGCAGTTGACGGACTTTGGGCGAGGGCGTATAGTGGGCATGCGGGAGGCCGGATGGACGTACCGCCGAATTGCTCAACACGTGGGGCGTGAGGTCGCCACAGTACATCGATGTTGTCGCCAGTGGTCGACGGAAGGTGCACGTGCCCGTCGACCTGGGACCGGACCGCAGCGACGCACGGATGCACGCCAAGACCGTAGGATCCTACGCAGTGCCGTAGGGGACCGCACCGCCACTTCCCAGCAAATTAGGGACACTGTTGCTTCTGGGGTATCGGCGAGGACCATTCGCAACCGTCTCCATGAAGCTGGGCTACGGTCCCGCACACCGTT
This sequence comes from Schistocerca serialis cubense, assembly GCF_023864345.2. Lineage (NCBI taxonomy): Eukaryota > Metazoa > Arthropoda > Insecta > Orthoptera > Acrididae > Schistocerca > Schistocerca serialis. The sequence continues at coordinate 213,097,576 of NC_064647.1, read as the reverse complement.
AGGCCGTCTTCCGCTCACGCCCCAACATCGTGCAGCCCGCCTCCAGTGGTGTCGCGACAGGTGTGAATGGAGGGACGAATGGAGACGTGTCGTCTTCAGCGATGAGAGTCGCTTCTGCCTTGGTGCCAATGATGGTCGTATGCGTGTTTGGCGCCGTGCAGGTGAGCGCCACAATCAGGACTGCATACGACCGAGGCACACAGGGCCAACACCCGGCATCATGGTGTGGAGAGCGATCTCCTACACTGGCCGTACACCACTGGTGATCGTCGATGGGACACTGAATAGTGCACGGTACATCCAAACCGTCATCGAACCCATCGTTCTACCATTCCTAGACCGGCAAGGGAACTTGCTGTTCCAACAGGACAATGCACATCCGCATGTATCCCGTGCCACCCAACGTGCTCTAGAAGGTGTAAGTCAACTACCCTGGCCAGCAAGATCTCCGGATCTGTCCCCCATTGAGCATGTTTGGGACTGGATGAAGCGTCGTCTCACGCGGTCTGCACGTCCAGCACGAACGCTGGTCCAACTGAGGCGCCAGGTGGAAATGGCATGGCAAGCCGTTCCACAGGACTACATCCAGCATCTCTACGATCGTCTCCATGGGAGAATAGCAGCCTGCATTGCTGCGAAAGGTGGATATACACTGTACTAGTACCGACATTGTGCATGCTCTGTTGCCTATGTCTATTTCCTGTGGTTCTGTCAGTGTGATCATGTGATGTATCTGACCCCAGGAATGTGTCAATAAAGTTTCCCCTTCCTGGGACAATGAATTCACGGTGTTCTTATTTCAATTTCCAGGAGTGTAGATGTGATGTGGCATAGGTCATCCTTCGATCCATTGTAGAACTTGGAAACCCACTCAGGGAATATTCGTTCACATTTTTGTTGAACACAGTTGGTTTTTATCATCCTGTATTAAAACATTTCCTTTTATCAATAGTGCAATTTATAAACAATGTTTTGTGAGTAGAATAAAATTTCCAATGGTAAACTTAACTGCTTTTTCGACGTTATTTTACCAGCTAACTAAAAATAGGAAAGCCTTGAACCCCTTCCACTAGATTTATTTAGTATTAAGATTCTTCTACGGGGAGTGCAGTGGAGCTGACGCTGAAATCATTAAGTATTTGGTTATATCATCGCTAGTCTCACTGAACTCTTCTGAACTCTACATGCCATGTGTGGTTTGGCGTCTCCTTACCAGCAACAAGTCCCAGGTTCAAACTAGTCAATTCCCTAAAAAACACTCTCAGAGCGTTGTTGCGCGAAAGTGGTAGGGATAGACGACTTAGAACAAACAGAAACCACGCAGAATGTTAGACAGTACATTCGTCAAACACAACGCTGATTCTCGTAACGTTACCAGGAACACATTAGATGCGTACGGCTGGGACACAAGGACAAATCGGCCGTGGCAGAACACAGCCTCGATGAGGGACACACCTTCCAATTTGAAAAAACGAAAGTGCTCTGCTGAGCCAGTGGCTTCTCGGAGAGTGTCATCAAGGAATCAGTCGAAATAATACGAGGGCGAGTCAAATGAAAACCTTAAACTTGTAATAACAAATGGAAATTTCGCGCCGTTATCCTGCAAGTTGGTAAGCGTGCTACAAACAGCGTGCAGAATGGCCTGTAGGTGACAGCACAGTGCAGATGCACACATACCGTCGCAGTATTAGTATAAAGATGGCCGCCCCACTTGCGACTTGCACCAGGGAAGAACAGAGATCTGTTACTCGGTTTTGTGCGTGGTGAAGATGTGAAACCTATTGAAATTCATAGGCGAATGAAGGTTCAGTACGGTGATGCATGTTTGCCACAGTAGCAAGTCTACGAATGGAGTAGGAAGTTCGCAAAGTGGAAGATGCTCCTCGCCCAGGTCAGGCACAACGAGTTCTGACTCCACAGAGCATTGCAGCAGTTGAAGCCATAGTGAAGGAAAACCGCCGAGTGACACTCAGTGACATTGCAGCATGTTTACAGATTACTCATGGGTCAGCACACCACATTGTGCATGATTTGCTCTAGTTTCATTGAGTGTCTGCAAGATGGGTGCGACGGCAGCTGACTCCTGAAATGAGAGAACGACATTTTGATGCTTGTGAAGAACTTCTTCGGCGCTTTGAACGAGAAGCTTTCTTGCAAGAATCGTTACTGGGGACGAAACCTGGGTTCACTTCCACCAACCGGAAACAAAGAGAACGAGCAACTAATAGCGCCATTCCTCATCACCAAAACCAAAGAAGTTTCGAATGGAACCATCAGCAGGGAAGGTTATGCTGACTCTCTTTTGGGACGAAAAAGGCTTCATTTTGGAGCATTACATGCCTAGAGAGACCACTGTCACCAGTGCATCATTCACAGATCTCCTAAAAAATCATTTGCAGCACTCTGAGCTTCACGTGTGCTCTCGGTGCGTGGCGGAGGATACCTATAACACCACTTGACATTTCCTCTTCTGTTCCACTTGCAAACAGAACGAGGGAAAAATAACTGTCCGTATGCCTCCTTACCAGCCGTAATTTCTCGAGTCGTATCTCCGTGTGCCTTCCGTCCAACGTACGAGGATGAGTCAAATGAAAACCTTAAATATGTAATAACAAATCGAAATTTCGCGCCGTTATCCCCTAAGTTGATAAGCATGCTACAAACAGCGTGCAGAATAGCCTGTAGGTGGGATCATAGTGGAGATGCACACATACCGTCGCAGTACCAGTAAAAAGATGGCCGCCCCACTTGCGACTTGCACCACGGAAGAACAGCGTTCCGTTATTCGGTTTTTGCTTAGTGAAGGTGTGAAACCTATTGAAATTCATCGACAATGAAGGTTCAGTAGGTTATGCATGTTTGTCACAGCAGCAAGTCTACGAATGGGGTAGGAAGTTCGCAAAGTGGAAGATGCTCCTCGTCCAGGTCAGGCACAACGAGTTGTGACTCCACAGAACACTGCGGAAGTTGAAGCCATAGTGAAGTGACACTCAATGACATTGCAGCATGTTTGCAGATTAGTCATGGGTCAGCACACCACACTGTGCATGGTGTGCTCCAGTTTCACAAAGTGTCTGCAAAAAAAATGGGTGCCACGGCAGCTGGCTCCTGAAATGAGAGAACGACGTGTTGATGCTTGTGAAGAACTTCTTCGGCGCTTTAAACGAGAAGGTGCTGGCTTCGTTGCAGAAATCGTTACTGGTGGATGTCTGCTGCTTTAGGTAGGCGCAGCTGCGAGACTTTGCAGCGTGCGCGCCACCGCAGTTCACGCACGTGGGCGTGATGCGTCGTGGTTTGTCACAGTCTCGTGTGTCATGCACCTTGGTACACTTTAAACACGCGACTCGGTCCCTGCACGTCCTGGCGACATGCCCGACCTTCTGGCAGCGTAACGCTCTCCACTGTGCTGCGGTCTGCTTCGCCTCTGCTTGTTGCCGCGACCATCTCCCGCCAGCGTGAGCAGGAGCTCGGCCACAGCAGCCAGCTTGCTTCCCTTTCCGCGTCCGGACACATCGTTGGGCTAGTGGATTAAGCGAGCGTTGCGTCGCGTGCGTGCGATGCGAAACGTGCAGACACAGAGAACGATGGACTTCCCATAAACCAACGTGGTGACCAAACCAAACGTTCTACTGGCACCTCCGTATAACTTGTTGGTTTTGAATCAGGAGTCATAGGATGCGGGCTACGATTTAGCCTGGGTAAGATTAAAATCCATGGAGAAGAAATAAAAACTTTGAGGTTTGCCGATGACATTGTAATTGTGTCAGAGACAGCAAAGTACTTGGAAGAGCAGTTGAACGGAATGGACAGTGTCTTGAAAGGAGGATATAAGGTGAACATCAACAAAAGCAAAACGAGGAATATCGAATGTAGTCGAATTAAGTCTGGTGATGCTAAGGGAATTAGATTAGGAAATGAGACAGTTAAAGTAGTAAAGGAGTTTTGCTATTTGGGGAGCAAAGTAACTGATGATGGTCGAAGTAGAGAGGATATAAAATGTAGACTGGCAATGACAAGGAAAGCGTTTCTGAAGAAGAAAAATTTGTTAACATAGAGTATAGATTTAAGTGTCAGGAAGTCGTTTCTGAAAGTATTTGTATGGAGTGTAGCCATGTATGGGAGTGAAACATGGACGATAAATAGTTTGGACAAGAAGAGAATAGAAGCTTTCGAAATGTGGTGCTGCAGAAGAATGATGAAGATTAGATGGGTAGATCACATAACTAATGAAGAGATATTGAATAGAATTGGGGAGGAGTTTGTGGCACAACTTGACAAGAAGAAGGGATTGGTTGGTATGACTTGTCTTGAGGCATCAAGGGATCACAAATTTAGCATTTGAGGGCAGCGTGGAGGGTAAAAATCGTAGAGGGAGACCAGGAGATGAATACACTAAGCAGATTCAGAAGGATGTAGGCTGCAGTAAGTACTGCGAGATGAAGAAGCTTGCACAGGAGAGAGTAGCATGGAGAGCTGCATCAAACCAGTCTCAGGACTTAAGACCACAAGAACAACAACAACAACAAGATTACTCATGAACATGGCCCATCAGGAGATAGAAAGTGGACGAAAGCGATCGAGGGGTAGCGGTTGTAAGGGCAGAGGAAAAAAAGTGCCAAGGAAAAAAAATCTCTGCGACAGTAGGACAGGTAGTAATGGTAGTAGCGGCTTGCTGTCTGCGACAGTGCATGCACGGTGTGGTTATGTTAGTGGGAGGTACCGTGCATCGTTACCTTTGTCGTTGGGGGAGCTCTTTGTGGTGCTTGCTGCAGTTGCTGCGTCCCTGTAACAGTTCAAGGTCATCATACATCAGTGGGCGATCGGTCATAGATCGACTCACAGTATAGGGGGTGTGTGTGGCTGGTTTGCGTGCTGTGTACAGTTTGGCTTCCCTGCATTTGCTGTCTTGCGGCGGGTCGATCATCTGGGGTTACCAGTAGTAGCTGTGTTGCAGGGGCTCGCCAGTACTGTCGTGTTAGCGTGCTATGGACCATAGATGTTTAGTTCCTTGCCAATAGTGTCTTTGGTCTGTTAAGTTTCCATCTGTGGTTGCGCGAGTGTCTCGTGTTATTGTACAGTCGTGTGGAGAGGTTTTGGAATACCTGCAAGATGGTATCTAGCCGATATTCCCGGTGAAGGTCCACGGTGCGTGTGTAGCGCGGAGCGTTGCTTATGATTCTGAGTACTTTGTTCTGTATGAGCTGCAGACGGCGCAGGTGTGTGTGGGCTGTGTATCCCCAACAGGGGCTGCGTACGTCATCAGGGGTCGAATAAGTGTCATGTACATGGACCTAGACACCCTCTTATTCAGGGTGCTACGCCTGTTAAGCATAGGATAGAGTTGTTTGAGCCTCACGTTTGCTTTGTTGCTCACTTGTTGAATGAGGTCACCCCAGAGTAGTTTCCGGTCCAACCAGACACCAATGTACAGTATTTGACGGACTGCGGCCGTCATCTATATATAGCTGGCAAGCGGCGCGCGGAGGCCGTCCCTCCCCACCCCTCTTACCGGCGCTGGGTGGTGGGAGGGGGGGGGGAAGGGGGGGAGGACCGCGCGTGGATGGGCGAGGCCGGCCATCTACCACGTCAGTCTAGCTTCGAATCGTGAAGCGTTAGCAGCTGAGCATGGTCCCAGCGTATAGCTGCTATTGCAGGGCTCAACGCAGAACTTGAATGGTAGCCCTCGTTCCCGTTGCCGAGATTGTCATGTAATCTTATTTCGACTGATTCCTTGATGACGCTGTCCCAGAAGCCACTGGCTCGGGAAAGCATTTTCGTTTCTTCAAATTGGAATGTGTGTCTCTCATCGAGGCTGTGTTCTGCCACGGCCGATTTGTCCTTGTGTACAGTACTGACTGTGGCGGTGATAGACTATTTCCTAATCAACACTCATTCCCCGTATTAACTCTCCATTTTTTATCCTCCTCTGAGTTACAATGAATGGCGTGTAACTGTCCACATTTGCACTAGAAATACAGGACTTGTAAAGGGCCTAGTCAGGTTCTGCCACTTCAAGGTAGAACATGAATATTTTGTTACACTTGTTGTGCCAATACAGATGTAGAGCTCAGTTTGTTAGTTCATTGTTCTTGAAGTGAGACTGTCAAATAACTGCTGAGGTGGCAGAGGCTCTCGATTCTACTAAATGATCTGATGAGCTCTAAATTAGGGACGCCAACATATGGAGCAGATAAAGCTGTAAACTGCTAACAAGGCATTTTGCACATGTTGGATTCTCCTTGTGCTGTGGATGTGTTCAACATGTAGGCTGATCCTTCAGCATTCAGAATTTGCATTATACTTTCACTTAAACCAACAACTAATATTGTTCCTCTGCCTTTACTAGGTATCCCAACCTCATTCATGATTGATTGGGAAGAACTCATTAGTGTTGAAATACTATTTCATTGTAAATTTGGAAATTCACGGTAAGTTCCTAACGGACCAAATTGCTAAGGTCATCGGTCCCTAGGCTTACACACTACTTAATCTAACATAAACTGTAGGACAACACACACTGCCATGCCCGAGGGAGGATTCGAACCTCCGATGGGAGGAACCGCGCGAACCATGGCAAGGTGCCTCACACTGTGCAGCTACACCACACGGCATTTCATTCTACGTTGGGTGCACTGAGTCATCTACAATGTTTCCCACATAACTGGTTCTTATACGCCATAAATTCAGCATCAGTGGAGTTAATACTTAGGTACTGCACAGCTGTTTGCTCTTACACACTGTTCTGTCATTCACACGTAAATTGTTCTCACACAGGTCACATACATCACCACTGAATGCAGCTTTAACAAATAGCTACTATCCATTCAGATTGCCTCACACACTTGATGCTGCACCCTCTTTGTCACATGAGTTCACAACACTTGAATACCTTACCTAATTGGATGGGTCTGCAGATCCTATCTCGAGTGTTGCTTTCACATACAAATCAATGATGAATGTACTGCTCCAACATCTCAGTATGACATTGGGATGGGGAAAAAGAAAACAAATAAGTACTTGTACACACATACAATTAACAGTGAGAGGTTATGATTAGTAGTCATATTAATCTTCCTCTTATTCTGCCCAGCTGATCTCTGCTGTCACTTCATGGTCCTGCCACTTAGGCGAACAGACCTCAAGGTGGGTGATTGTAGTGCCACAACTATCTGAAGTTATAAGCTGCCATCCTGTCTGCCACTGCATGCCGTAGTCCACCACCTGTTCTGCCACCCTATCTGTCACCCTATCTGTCACCCTATCTGTCACCCTATCTGTCACCCTACCTGTCACCCTATATGTCACCCTGTATGTCACCCTATCTGTCACCCTATCTGTCACCCTATCTGCCACCCTACTGCCACCCTATCTGCCACCCTACTGCCACCCTACCTGCCACCCTACCTGCCACCATACCTGCCACCCTACCTGCCACCCTATCTGCCACCCTATCTGTCACCCTATCTGTCACCCAATCTGTCACCCTATCTGTCACCCTATCTGTCACCCTATCTGTCACCCTATCTGTCACCCTATCTGTCACCCTATCTGTCACCCTATCTCTCACCCTATATGTCACCCTATCTGTCACCCTATATGTCACCCTATATATCACCCTATCTGTCACCCTACCTGTCACCCTACCTGCCACCCTACCTGCCACCCTACCTGTCACCCTATCTGCCACCCTACCTGCCACCCTATCTGCCACCCTATCTGTCACCCTATCTGTCACCCTACCTGCCACCCTACCTGCCACCCTATCTGTCACCCTATCTGTCACCCCATCTGTCACCCTATCTGTCACCCTATCTGTCACCCTATCTGTCACCCTATCTGTCACCCTATCTGCCACCCTATCTGTCACCCTACCTACCACCCTATCTGTCACCCTATCTGTCACCCTACCTGCCACCCTATCTGTCACCCTATCTGTCACCCTATCTGTCACCCTATCTGTCACCCTATCTGTCACCCTATCTGTCACCCTATCTGTCACCCTATCTGTCACCCTATATGTCACCCTACCTGCCACCCTACCTACCACCCTACCTGCCACCCTACCTGCCACCCTATCTGCCACCCTACCTGCCACCCTACCTGCCACCCTATCTGTCACCCTATCTGTCACCCTATCTGTCACCCTATCTGTCACCCTATCTGTCACCCTATCTGCCACCCTACTGCCACCCTACCTGCCACCCTACCTGCCACCCTACCTGCCAATCTATCTGTCACCCTATCTGTCACCCTATCTGTCACCCTATCTGTCACCATATCTGTCACCCTATCTGTCACCCGATCTGTCACCCTATCTGTCACCCTATCTGTCACCCTATCTGTCACCCTATCTGTCACCCTATCTGTCACCCTATCTGCCACCCTATCTGCCACCCTATCTGCCACCCTATCTGCCACCCTACTGCCACCCTACCTGCCACCCTACCTGCCACCCTACCTGCCACCCTACCTGCCACCCTACCTGCCACCCTACCTGCCACCCTACCTGCCACTCATCTGTCACCCTATCTGTCACCCTATCTGTCACCCTATCTGCCACCCTACTGCCACCCTACCTGCCACCCTACCTGCCACCCTACCTGCCACCCTACCTGCCACCTTACCTGCCACCCTACCTGCCACCCTATCTGCCACCCTACCTGCCACCCTATCTGTCACCCTATCTGTCACCCTATCTGTCACCCTATCTGTCACCCTGTCACCCTATCTGTCACCCTATCTGTCACCCTATCTGTCACCCTATCTGTCACCCTATCTGCCACCCTACTGCCACCCTACCTGCCACCCTACCTGCCACCCTACCTGCCACCCTACCTGCCACCCTACCTGCCAACCTACCTGCCACCCTACCTGCCACACTACCTGCCACCCTACCTGCCACCCTACCTGCCAACCTACCTGCCACCCTACCTGCCACCCTACCTGCCACCCTATCTGCCACCCTACCTGCCGCCCTATCTGCCACCCTATCTGTCACCCTATCTGTCACCCTATCTGCCACCCTATCTGTCACCCTATCTGCCACCCTATCTGTCACCCTATCTGTCACCCTATCTGTCACCCTATCTCTCACCTTATCTGTCACCCTATCTGTCACCCTATCTGCCACCCTACCTGCCACCCTACCTGCCACCCTACCTGCCACCCTACCTGCCACCCTACCTCCCACCCTACCTGCCACCCTACCTGCCACCCTACCTGCCACCCTATCTGTCACTCTATCTGTCACCCTATCTGTCACCCTATCTGTCACCCTATCTGCCACCCTATCTGTCACCCTATCTGTCACCCTATCTGTCACCCTATCTGTCACCCTATCTGTCACCCTATCTGTCACCCTATCTGTCACCCTACCTGCCACCCTACCTGCCACCCTACCTGCCACCCTACCTGCCACCCTACCTGCCACCCTACCTGCCACCCTACCTGCCACCCTACCTGCGACCCTACCTGCCACCCTATCTGTCACCCTATCTGTCACCCTATCTGTCACCCTATCTGTCACCCTCTCTGCCACCCTACCTGCCACCCTACCTGCCACCCTACCTGCCACCCTATCTGTCACCCTACCTGCCACCCTATCTGTCACCCTATCTGTCACCCTACCTGCCACCCTATCTGTCACCCTATCTGTCACCCTATCTGTCACCCTATCTGTCGCCCTACCTGCCACTCTATCTGTCACCCTATCTGTCACCCTATCTGCCACCCTATCTGTCACCCTATCTGTCACCCTATCTGTCACCCTATCTGTCACCTTATCTGCCACCCTACCTGTCACCCTACCTGCCACCCTATCTGTCACCCTATCTGCCACCCTACCTGCCAGCCTACCTGCCACCCTACCTTCCACCCTACCTGCCACCCTACCTGCCACCCTACCTGCCACCCTATCTGCCACCCTACCTGCCACCCTATCTGTCACTCTATCTGTCACCCTATCTGTCACCCTATCTGTCACCCTATCTGTCACGCTATCTGTCACCCTATCTGTCACCCTATCTATCACCCTATGTGTCACCCTACCTGCCACCCTATCTGTCACCCTACCTGTCACCCTACCTGCCACCCTATCTGTCACCCTATCTGTCACCCTATCTGTCACCCTATCTGTCACCCTATCTGTCACCCTAACTGTCACCCTATCTGTCACCCTATATGTCACCCTATCTGTCACCCTGTCTGTCACCCTATCTGTCACCCTATCTGTCACCCTATCTGTCACCCTATCTGTCACCCTACCTGCCACCCTACCTGCCACCCTACCTGTCACCCTATCTGCCACCCTACCTGCCACCCTATCTGCCACCCTATCTGTCACCCTATCTGTCACCCTACCTGCCACCCTATCTGCCACCCTATCTGTCACCCTATCTGTCACCCTATCTGTCACCCCATCTGTCACCCTATCTGTCACCCTATCTGTCACCCTACCTGCCACCCTACCTGCCACCCTACCTGTCACCCTATCTGCCACCCTACCTGCCACCCTAACTTCCACCCTATCTGTCACCCTATCTGTCACCCTACCTGCCACCCTATCTGCCACCCTATCTGTCACCCTATCTGTCACCCTATCTGTCACCCTATCTGTCAGCCTATCTGTCACCCTATCTGTCACCCTATCTGTCACCCTACCTGCCACCCTATCTGTCACCCTACCTGTCACCCTACCTGCCACCCTATCTGTCAACCTATCTGTCACCCTATCTGTCACCCTATCTGTCACCCTATCTGCCACCCTATCTGTCACTCTATCTGCCACCCTACCTGCCACCCTATCTGTCACCCTATCTGTCACCCTACCTGCCACCCTATCTGTCACCCTATCTGTCACCCTACCTGCCACCCTATCTGTCACCCTATCTGTCACCCTATCTGTCGCCCTATCTGTCACCCTATCTGTCACCCTATCTGTCACCCTATATGTCACCCTACCTGCCACTCTATCTGTCACCCTATCTGTCACCCTATCTGTCACCCTATCTGTCACCCTACCTGCCATCCTACCTGCCACCCTACCTGTCACCCTATCTGCCACCCTACCTGCCACCCTATCTGCCACCCTATCTGTCACCCTAGCTGTCACCCTACCTGCCACCCTATCTGCCACCCTATCTGTCACCCTATCTGTCACCCTATCTGTCACCCTATCTGTCACCCTATCTGTCACCCTATCTGCCACCCTATCTGTCACCCTATCTGCCACCCTACCTGCCACCCTATCTGTCACCCTATCTGTCACCCTACCTGCCACCCTATCTGTCACCCTATCTGTCACCCTACCTGCCACCCTATCTGTCACCCTATCTGTCACCCTATCTGTCACCCTATCTGTCACCCTATCTGTCACCCTATCTGTCCCCCTATATGTCACCCTACCTGCCACTCTATCTGTCACCCTATCTGTCACCCTATCTGTCACCCTATCTGTCACCCTACCTGCCACCCTACCTTCCACCCTACCTGTCACCCTATCTGCCACCCTACCTGCCACCCTATCTGCCACCCTATCTGTCACCCTAGCTGTCACCCTACCTGCCACCCTATCTGCCACCCTATCTGTCACCCTATCTGTCACCCTACCTGCCACCCTTTCTGCCACCCTATCTGCCACCCTATCTGTCACCCTATCTGTCACCCTACCTGCCACCCTATATGTCACCCTATCTGTCATCCCATCTGTCACCCTATCTGTCACCCTATCTGTCACCCTATCTGTCACCCTATCTGCCACCCTACCTGCCACCCTACCTGTCACCCTATCTGCCACCCTATCTGCCACCCTATCTGCCACCCTATCTGTCACCCTATCTGCCACCCTATCTGTCACCCTATCTGTCACCCTACCTGCCACCCTATATGTCACCCTATCTGTCATCCCATCTGTCACCCTATCTGTCACCCTATCTGTCACCCTATCTGTCACCCTATCTGTCACCCTATCTGTCACCCTATCTGTCACCCTATCTGTCACCCTATCTGTCACCCTATCTGTCACCCTATATGTCACCCTACCTGCCACTCTATCTGTCACCCTATCTGTCACCCTATCTGTCACCCTATCTGTCACCCTACCTGACACCCTACCTGCCACCCTACCTGTCACCCTATCTGCCACCCTACCTGCCACCCTATCTGCCACCCTATCTGTCACCCTAGCTGTCACCCTACCTGCCACCCTATCTGCCACCCTATCTGTCTCCCTATCTGTCACCCTTCCTGCCACCCTATCTGCCACCCTATCTGCCACCCTATCTGTCACCCTATCTGTCACCCTACCTTCCACCCTATATGTCACCCTATCTGTCACCCCATCTGTCACCCTATCTGTCACCCTATCTGTCACCCTATCTGTCAACCTATCTGTCACCCTACCTGCCACGCTATCTGTCACCCTATCTGTCACCCTATCTGTCACCCTATCTGTCACCCTATCTGTCACCCTATCTGTCACCCTATATGTCACCCTATCTGTCACCCTATCTGTCACCCTATCTGTCACCCTATCTCTCACCCTATCTCTCACCCTATCTGTCACCCTATCTGTCACCCTATCTGTCACCCTATCTGCCACCCTACCTGCCACCCTACCTGCCACCCTACCTGCCACCCCACCTGCCACCCTACCTGCCACCCTACCTGCCACCCTACCTGCCACCCTATCTGCCACCCCATCTGCCGCCCCACCTGCCACCTGGTGATTCTGATTTTTGAGAGGGGTCACCTTGACTTTATGCCTAGGAAGGGAAGGGAGACACAATAAAAGTGACCCTGAACTGGTTTTGTTCCACTACACTGAAGACTAGTGTTTTTAGTCTAAAAACTGTCTTGGTGACATTTTATTCATGAATACTTTTCAGTGTGTACTGGCTGCAAATGTTTATGAAATATTTATTGCCCTTGCTCCCCAAGATCTTATTTCTGCTTGTCATCTATTCCATCACACTTTTGTCCCTAAAAGCAATTTTAACAGTTTGCAACGATTGTCCTTTTATCTCTGGTTTTCTACTTTGTGGCTCTCGTGTTATACAGCCATCGGCGTTTCTCCACCTTCGTGATGCTACATTTTGACACTTTATAAGACGTAGCAAGAAGGGCACAGCGACAAATGTGGTTGTGGTTCAATCTGTCTGCAAACAACCACCTCCCGAATGCCCCGTCCATGTACCCTGGTATGTCGTGACACCTGCACACAGACTGTTCCACAAAGTTATACCGTCTCTTCCACTGTGGGATTGTCTAAGCAGTGGTGACATAGTGCAACACAACTGGAGAGTGTTAATGTTTCACTAAATGCGTTACCCTATACGAAATACAGTAATTAGTAACTAATATAAGTAATGCAAGGAAGGCACATTAACAGAATTCAGATATATTACCAGTCGCTGCACTGCGCTGCTATATGTGTAACCGATTAGGAGCCGCCGTTATTCTTGGAAGGCCGCTTCCTCAGGCAGGCCATAAAAAAGTAGTGCTCTCTCCGCACTTTTGGCCATCGTCCAACGTGGGGGGGGGGGGGGGGGGGGGGAGGGAACACAGATATAATGCACTCCAGAACGTTCACGCCGCGTGAACACAGAAGTCCTAGGGTGTTCAGCATGTGGAAACACGTCATGTGGACAAGGCCCGTCCAACAAGGAGTGGTCTATAATATCGGTGTAGATTTCCGCATTAAGATCGTGGGAAACGAGCTCGTGTGGCCGTAGCCATATACAATAGAACACAGACAAAGAGATCGTGGCCCGTGGGCTGCATGCAACCGGCCGTTAATCTGATGGCAGCCCGTTCTTCACCATTCATTCTTGCAATTTTTTTTAACCATCTTTCATTTCTTCCCGGAGAGAATGTGCGCCCTAGTCGAAACTACTAAATGGCACAATCCCGCAGCGTCTACTGATGACTCGGTGTACCCTGCCTTCTCTCCTGAATTTTAGATTTCATTCGTTAATTTAACTCGTAATTTACTAATGTGAAACTAACTTTTTAGTAGTACAGCTTCGTTCTTAAGTACCTTGTATTTTATTTTTTAAATGTGTTCGTAATTTATTAAAGAGCGACTTCCATTATCAATGAGCAGCTTGCTCTTTAGAGTTATTCTTTTGTCTGCTTAACTCTTCTCTCCAAATTTTATAACTTTCACCTGTTGAACTCTTACTTCCACAAGTAAACTTACCAACATTCTTCTGTAAATTGTTTAAGTTTGTTTTAATATGTTAATTTTTTATGTAATTGGTGGTCTCTAGCAAATGCATGCCTCTTTATATATTAAACAACAGCATAGCAAACCACACAGAGTTCTCTGATTCAGTGCTTGAATGTACAGTATCTGACATGTTCTACTCTCTAACGATATTTTATGGTGTTTCCTTTGCCACTTCCCTTTCTAATCATATTGTACTTATTGCATGTAGGTAGAACTTCTTATGAACCATATTTTTTCTCTGTTATAATATGAGACCAAAACACTATGTGTTTGCGTCTATTGTGTTTTTTATAATAGGCCCATTTCGGCGTCACTGCCATCTTCAGGTTTTCTGTGGAAAGTATGTGCTTTGGTATGATATTTCATATTTTATACTAGATGATTTATCTTATTATAGAATTTTGAGTCAGCGATGTTATATCTTTACAGGCTGTTTTCTTCTCCAGTATTCTGTAGGGTATATCTTTGCTCTTACCAGCTATACTACATTGTTTGTATGATACGTATTTAGGTGGTTCTACGCTCGTATGTAATTTAAAAGTTTTTTTTATTGATTATGCCAGATAGTGTTGTAGTGCTCGAGGTTTACGACAGTTTCCCGGTGATGTTTTATTCTTAAACCTATGGTTTCCAGAGGCTCTTTTTAATTTCATGGTAACATTATCTTTAATATGTCAGGAAATTTTGTTTTCTACTCATATCGTGTTTGTGAGGATAATTTCAATATAATTTTCTGTGTATATTTGTTTCAAATTGATCTTTTCATTTAGAATTTCGTGAGTGTTAATCTTTGTGTGTGAATATCTTTAGATATCTTCAAGAATATTCGTTAGTAGTCCTTTTTGCGCCATATGTGAAACCTCGACAGCCTGTTTCTGCATCGTCCACTGTGTGCTGTTGCGTCTTTAAGTAATGGTAGAAAGTTGCTGGGTTACTGTCGCTTTCTCTAAGGAGTTCTCGGTATCAGTTATTGAATCCTGTCTCAGATCGGAAGATGAATGTTAACACATTCGCAACCGGTAATATACGAGGGCTGTAACTTAGTGGCAACTATTTATTTGTCAACCGATACAGAAGAGTTACATGTTTACACCTGTTGCTGTTCTTCAAAGTAGTCACCAGCGTTGTGTAGAACCCGCTGCCAGTGATGTGGAAGGCGTAGTATACCGTTAGCAGAGCCTGTTCTGTTGATGGTTCGAATGGAGCGGTCTAGAGTTACGGTGACTCTCGTGTACGACTGTGATGGTGTTATCCTAACGCATTACTTTCCCCCAAGGCAGACCGTTAATGCACAACATTGCTATTCGTTTTGGAGCACCATCTGCGACCAGCATTGCGAAGGAAGCGGTGACACTTTCTGCGCAACCCACCCATCACTTTGCACGACAATGCGCGGGCGCATACAGCGCAAGCTGTGGCTGCTCTGTTCGGTCGATGGGACTGGGAAGTACTGTACCATCCACCATACTCCCCGGACTTTAGTCGTTGTGACTTTGATTTGATTCCGAAGATTAAGGAACCACTTCGTGGCATTCGCTTTAGAACTGTTCTAGAGCTTCGACAGGCAGTAGACCGCTCCATTCGCACTATCAACAGAACAGGCTCTGCTAACGGTATATTGCGCCTTCCACATCGCTGGCAACGGATTTTACGCAACGCTGGTGACTACCATGAAAGTTAGTAACAGGTGCAAACATGTAACTCTTTTTCATCGGTTGTGAATCTCGTAATTTTATAAACTTGCGATCGAGAGAAATAAAAATTATACTAAAAATTAATATCGCTGTCCTACTTTCTTGACCGTGTCGAGTCTTATGTAAGCCAGCAACATAATCTTTGTGATTTCTTTTTCATCCACAGTCACTAGTGAGAGATTTGTGGCCCATGTAGTAACATACGTTTCATATGTATAGGCCTCACTGTCCCTATCTTGCGACGCCACGGTTTGAGACACCATTTCTTCTAAGTCATGTGATGGAGGGCAGACAGATGGGTTTCTGCCATCACGCACTACGCGAAGTAGACCCATCAGTTATGGCGTTTCTCATTTATAACTGAAATCAGACACTGATTTTAACGACTGAGTGATTTGTATTACTATTACATGTGTAATAGTACCGTTCATTTCTCCGAAATTCTCGCCATTAATGCGAATGGTGTCGTTTTTACATTAACCGAACTGCGGAAAGCTTAACAAACTGTCTGAAACAATCTACTGACGTATCTTTCTCTTTGTAAATGATAGTTTCAAAGTTCTTCACTGAATTCCTGTATCTGTTTCACTGTGAGTCACTTACAGTGAGGTGACAGTAGTCATGGATACGCACATACGAGGTGTGATTCAGAAGTTCCAAGACTGATTCATTTCTGAATATGGGAGCGCGCACGGACCAGTTCCGCCGGGTGGGGGAAGTAGTGGGGGGTCTCATCGAACGAACTGACGCAGCAGCAGTGGCCTCCGGAACCCCGGAGAGTGCGCATCGCTTGCAGCGTGAGTCCATGTCATTGACCTCGGACGAAAGGTGGGAGAGGCGAAAATGGAGCAGCACTTGGAGCAGCATTATGCGATTAAGTTTTGCGTGCGACTGAACAACATCGCCACGGAGACTCTCGCTATGATTCACGAGGTGTTTAAGGAAGTGTAATGGTTTTCATGTGGCACAAACGATTCAAAGATGGCCGTGAGAATGTTGATGATGACGACCGCTTTGGGAGGCCACCATCAAGCTGAACAGATCAAAATGTGGGGACAGTGCGGGAAATTTTAAACAATGACCATCGAGTTGAGGGATCGAGATCGCCGGGTCCGCCCGGCGATCAAGGCCGATTGGATTCTCCAGCACGACAACGCGCCCGCTCACACGTCGCGCGGCGCCGCCGAAGTTTTGGTCAGGTTCGACGTGACAACACTGCCAGAGGCATGCTACAGCCCCGACTTGGCTCCAAGTGAGTTTTCCCTCTTCCCCCGAATCAAGATAGGTCTACTATGAAGCGATTCGACTCCATCGACGCATCCAGCAGGCTTCGACGAGAGCCCTTCACAGCATGACGCCCGAGGCCTTCCAGAAGGGCTACAAACAGTGGAAGACGCGCTGGCAGCGCTGTGTTGATGCTGAAGAACCATATTTTGAAGAATTTTAGACCGCTGCACGCAAATGTCCAATACATTTCTACTTCTATGTCCAGAAACGTTTGATGGTTCAAATGGCTCTAAGCACTATTGGACTTAAGATCTGAAGTCATTAGTCCCCTTGACTTAGAACTACTTAAATCTAAGTAAGCTAAGGACATCACACACCATCCATGCCCAAAGCAGGATTTGAGCCTGCCACAGTAGCAGCAGTGCGGTTCCGGACTGAAGCGCCTAGAACCGCTCGACCGTAGCTGCCGGCTTGAAACTTTTGAATCACACCCTGTATACCGATGGTGGTAGCGTTGCGTACACAAAGTAGAAACAAGCACTGTCTTGGCGGAGCTGCCATTTGTACTCAGGTGATTCGTATGGAAAGGTTTCCGACGTGCTTATGGCTGCACGAGGGGAATTAGTAGACTGTGAACGCGGAATGGTAGCTGGAGCTGGACGCAAGGTACATTCCGTTTTGGAAATCGTTAGAGGGATCAGTATTCCAAAATCCACAATCCACGCCTATAGGCGTTGATATAGATCAACGGGGACAGTTGAAAATGTGTGTCCCGACCGGGACTCGAAGCCTGTATCTCCTGCTTACATGGCAGACGCTCTATCCATCTGAGCTACCGAGGGCGCAAAGCATAGTGCGACTGCAGGGATTTATCCCTTGCACGCTCCCCGTGAGACCCACATTCTCAACTGAATGTCCACACACTACATTCGTAGTGCCCCTGCACATTACACTCATTACTCGCGGCAGACAATCTTATTGAGTCCCGTGAGACTTCGGGCAATGTGTGTGCATCCAGCATAGAAGAAGGAGGTCAACGACCGGTTAACCTTAACTACACTCCTGGAAATGGAAAAAAGAACACATTGACACCGGTGTGTCAGACCCACCATACTTGCTCCGGACACTGCGAGAGGGCTGTACAAGCAATGATCACACGCACGGCACAGCGGACACACCAGGAACCGCGGTGTTGGCCGTCGAATGGCGCTAGCTGCGCAGCATTTGTGCACCGCCGCCGTCAGTGTCAGCCAGTTTGCCGTGGCATACGGAGCTCCATCGCAGTCTTTAACACTGGTAGCATGCCGCGACAGCGTGGACGTGAACCGTATGTGCAGTTGACGGACTTTGAGCGAGGGCGTATAGTGGGCATGCGGGAGGCCGGGTGGACGTACCGCCGAATTGCTCAACACGTGGGGCGTGAGGTCTCCACAGTACATCGATGTTGTCGCCAGTGGTCGGCGGAAGGTGCACGTGCCCGTCGACCTGGGACCGGACCGCAGCGACGCACGGATGCACGCCAAGACCGTAGGATCCTACGCAGTGCCGTAGGGGACCGCACCGCCACTTCCCAGCAAATTAGGGACACTGTTACTCCTGGGGTATCGGCGAGGACCATTCGCAACCGTCTCCATGAAGCTGGGCTACGGTCCCGCACACCGTTAGGCCGTCTTCCGCTCACGCCCCAACATCGTGCAGCCCGCCTCCAGTGGTGTCGCGACAGGCGTGAATGGAGGGACGAATGGAGACGTGTCGTCTTCAGCGATGAGAGTCGCTTCTGCCTTGGTGCCAATGATGGTCGTATGCGTGTTTGGGGCCGTGCAGATGAGCGCCACAATCGGGACTGCATACGACCGAGGCACACAGGGCCAACACCCGGCATCATGGTGTGGGGAGCGATCTCCTACACTGGCCGTACACCACTGGTGATCGTCGAGGGGACACTGAATAGTGCACGGTACATCCAAACCGTCATCGAACCCATCGTTCTACCATTCCTAGACCGGCAAGGGAACTTGCTGTTCCAACAGGACAATGCACGTCCGCATGTATCCCGTGCCACCCAACGTGCTCTAGAAGGTGTAAGTCAACTACCCTGGCCAGCAAGATCTCCGGATCTGTCCCCCATTGAGCATGTTTGGGACTGCATGAAGCGTCGTCTCACGCGGTCTGCACGTCCAGCACGAACGCTGGTCCAACTGAGGCGCCAGGTGGAAATGGCATGGCAAGCCGTTCCACAGGACTACATCCAGCATCTCTACGATCGTCTCCATGGGAGAATAGCAGCCTGCATTGCTGCGAAAGGTGGATATACACTGTACTAGTGCCGACATTGTGCATGCTCTGTTACCTGTGTCTATGTGCCTGTGGTTCTGTCAGTGTGATCATGTGATGTATCTGAGCCCAGGAATGTGTCAATAAAGTTTCCCCTTCCTGGGACAATGAATTCACGGTGTTCTTATTTCAATTTCCAGGAGTGTATATGAAGATTGTATCTGTTCTTTCGGACATGTCTCTCGGTAAGATTGTCTGCCGCGAGTAATGAGTGTAATGAGCAGGGGCACTGTGAATGTAGTATGTGGACATTACGATGGGAATGTGGGTCCCATGGGGAGCGTGCAAGGGATAAATTCCTGCAGTCGCACTATCCTCTGTGCCCTCGGTGCCTCAGATGGGTGCCGGCACGGTAGCTCAGCATGTTCGGTCAGAGGGTAAACTACCCTCTGTAATAAAAAAAACTGAGTTAAGGGACCAACGATGCACCTGAACAAGAGTCATGGGACGTCCGCAGCGAACATATACAACGAAGATTAAGGAACAAAATGAGATCAACAACAACAAAAATGGATAGATCGACTGCCATGTAAGTAGGAGATCCTAGGATCGAGTACCGGTCGGGGCAGACATTTGCAACTGTCCCCATTGATGTATATCAACGCCTGTCGACAGGTTAGGGTCTTGATTTAATTATCATTTCATTCTAGAGAGCTGCATCGTCACTGACGGTATCTGTTTTTTCGGACATGTCCAAAAGAACAGATACCATCTTCATATGTCGAGAGGGTGTCGAGAACACCAGAAATCTGGCATTACCTCTCACCACGGCCTGCACTTAATGACCGAGAGCAGCAGCGTTTACGTAGGATTGTCGGTGCTAATAGACAAATAACCGCAGAAATCAATGTGGGACACGACGAACGTGTCCGTCGAAATATGGCGTTAATGGGCTGTGGCAGCAGACGATCCAGGGGAATGCCTTTGCAAGCAGCACAACACTACCTGCAGCGCCTCTCCGGGGTCGTGAACGTGTCGGTTCGATTTCAGATGACTGGAAAACCGTGGCCTGGTCAGATGAGCCCCTTTTTCAGTATGTAAGAGCTAATGGTAGGATTCGAGTGTGGCGCAGACACCACGAGGATATGTACCTGAGTTGTCAACAAGACACTGTGTAAGCTGGTGGTGACTCCACAATGTTGTGGGCTGTGTTTACATGGAACGGACTGGGTCCTCTGGTCCAGCTGATCACTGACTGGAAATAATTATGTTCGGCTACTTCGATACTACAGAGAGTACGCGAAACAACTTGCCACCCCCCCCCCCCCTTCTAACAGCCGTGTACCGCAAGTCTCTAGAGGAACGGAAGGTGCCAAATGATTGGAAAAGAGCACAGGTAGTCCCAGTCTTCAAGAAGGGTCGTCGAGCAGATGCGCAAAACTATAGACCTATATCTCTGACATCGATCTGTTGTAGAATTTTAGAACATGTTTTTTGCTCGCTTATCATGTCGTTTCTGGAAACCAAGCATCTACTCTGTAGGAATCAACATGGATTTCGGAAACAGCGATCGTGTGAGACGCAACTCGCTTTATTTGTTCATGAGACCCAGAAAATATTAGATACAGGCTCCCAGGTAGATGCCATTTTCCTTGACTTCCGGAAGGCGTTCGATACAGTTCCGCACTGTCGCCTGATAAACAAAGTAAGAGCCTACGGGATATCAGACCAGCTGTGTGGCTGGATTGAAGAGTTTTTAGCAAACAGAACACAGCATTTTGTTCTCAATGGAGAGACGTCTACAGACGTTAAAGTAACCTCTGGCGTGCCACGGGGGAGTGTTATGGGAGCATTCCTTGTCACTATATATATAAATGATCTAGTAGATAGTGTCGGAAGTTCCATGCAGCTTTTCGCGGATGATGCTGTAGTATACAGAGAAGTTGCAGCATTAGAAAACTGCAGCGAAATGCAGGAAGATCTGCAGCATATAGGCGCTTGGTGCAGGGAGTGCCAACTGACCCTTAACATAGACAAATGTAATGTATTGTGAATACACAGAAAGAAGGATCCTTTATTGTATGATTATATGATAGCGGAACAAACACTGGTAGCAGTTACTTCTGTAAAATATCTGGGAGTATGCGTGAGGAACGATTTGAAGTGGAATGATCATATCAAATTAATTATTGGTAAGGCGGGTACCAGATTGACATTCATTGGGAGAGTCCTTAGAAAATGCAGTCCATCGACAAAGGAGGTGGCTTACAAAACACTCGTTCGACCTATACTTGAGTAACAGGTCGGGTTGACAGAGGAGATAGAGAAGATCCAAAGAAGAGCGGTGCGTTTCATTACAGGGTTATTTGGTAAGCGTGATAGTGTTACGGAAATGTTTAGCAAACTCAAGTGGCAGACTCTGCAAGAGAGGCGCTCTGCATCGCGGTGTAGGTTGCTGTCCAGGTTTCGAGAGGGTGCGTTTCTGGATGAGGTATCGAATATATTGCTTCCCCCTACTTACACCTCCCGAGGAGATCACGAATGTAAAATTAGAGAGATTTGAGCGCGCACGGAGGCTTTCCGGCAGTCGTTCTTCCCGCGAGCCATACGCGATTGGAACAGGAAAGGGAGGTAATGACAGTGGCACGTAAAGTGCCCTCTGCCACACATCGTTGGGTGGCTTGCGGAGTATAAATGTAGATGTAGATGTAGATGTAGACCATTTCCAGCCATTCATGCACTTCACATTCCCAAACATGTTACGGGGCCAGAATTGTCCGCGACCGGTTTGAAGTACATTCCGGACAGTTTCTAGCGAATAGTATGGCCACCCAGATCACCTGACATGAAGCACATCAAATATTTATGAGACATATTCGAGAGGTCAAGTCGTGGACAAATTCGTGCACCGTCAACACTTTCGCAATTATGGACCGCCGCACAGGAAGCATGGCTCAGTATTTCTACAGGACACTTCTAACGACTTGATGGGTCCATGCCACGTCGATCTGATTCAATACGCCGGGAAAAAGGAGTTGCGACGCGATAGCAGGAGGTTTCCCACGACCTCCGTCGCTTCAGTGCAGTACACCGCTTCCATAGGAGCAGAAGACGAAATTTCACTTTGGAAGCAAACATTTAGATTTATGACGATTCGTCATCAGTAAATGTCAAATGCTTTATTATACTTTTATAATAAATGACACCCATTTCCATCCAGGATCGTATTTTTGCGCAAAATTAGCGTTTAAGTTTTATGACTTTTTTTCTTCATCCAGTGCACATACACAGACAATGTCAACGTAGAAAAACCAAAACCTTCCGAACAGGGCTTGAAGGTCCCACGGTACTGACCGGCCCCCATGTCATCCTCAGCCCCTAAGCCGTCGGCACACGGACCGTGCATCCGAGCGTTGAGCGTGCCGAGCTTCTGACGGCATAGCGAGGAATAGCACGCTCGGGAGTCATTCCAAACGTGCAGAGCAATATCTGGCATGTCAGATATTCTGAGCGTGCGTCTGAGCGTTGGCCAATGAGATGGCACAACGCCACCTACATCACACGCACGCCGTCTCCCTTCAGTACAGAGTTGTGAGGCGCCATATTGGCATTCATTTCAAGTCTATATGTATATATGCCGTTTCTGAGCACCAGCAAATTGAGAATCACTGGAAAACCCGTTGTTAGTTGTATGATTCGTTCCAATAAAATAATGAGAAACATCGTATTCGTGGCAAAAGAATTATTGTAACTTGCGTATTTTGAGAGTAGGCTATTTGAAGGCAGCGACACACTGAAGATCCATCCAAAACGCATTGTTCTCGGTACAATTTCTTATAATTTCAATTAGTAACATAATTATCTACGATTAACTTTTTTTTTATCAAGGAGTAAAAGAATATGAGTAAGTAGAGCCAGAGTGTCGTTGGGTTAGCGTAATGAGTAGCGTCTCTGCACAGTAATAAGTTTTCTTTGGAGCGGTGGTTCGCCTCTCAGCACTTCCAATTTTTTCCTCTTACGTTCCAGTTTTTATTAGGTTCTGATACTTTATTATTAGTTTAATATAGGCATATGCTATAATATTTGATGTTATGTAAACATAAGTTCATCTTTCCTGAGGGGTGACTTTGTTCGATTGACTTAATCTACAGGACAGCTTACGCTACATGTATAAAGATAGTTTGCTCCTTTTTCTTTTATGCTTCGTAATTCACATGTTGAAAAGATTCTGCTACTGGGTAGGAACAGTGATCAAGTAAGACTTACCTTGGGGTTTTACTAAAATGTGGGAATGATGAATAATGTTTATCTTTTGCGGAGAAGTATTCCAAATTTGTACCGCACTGTTTGTAATTGAACTTTTATAAGCCTGTGTCGTTATTGACTGGACATGGTACTTTGCTTTTCGTGGACGATGGAGGGAATGTGCGTTTTAATAGAGCTAACGTGGGAATTTTACTCGCGTCCGTTGAGTAAACAGTGTGATTTACGAACTAGAAACATCCCTCAACTGTCGCTGCAGTGCGTTGCGATCACGTACACCACGTTGGGGCCCACGTACCGTATGCACAAGTCGCATCGTTCCTGAGCGTTCAGCAGAACGTTGAACTGGGCACGCTCAACGTTAACGTTCGACAGCACGGTCCGTGTCCCGACGGCTTTAGGCGTCACTGAATGTGGATGCGGAGGGGCACGTGGTCAGTACAGCGCTCTCTCAGCCGTTGTCAGTTTTCGTGACCGGAGCCGCTGCTTCTCAACCATGCAGCTCCTCAATTGTCCCCACAAGGCTGAGTGCACCCCGCTTGCCAGCTGCACTCGGCAAACACGGATGGTGAACCAACACCACTTAACGTCATATGAATATGGTATCTATTCTTTCGGACATACCATCTTCATATAGTTAAGGCTAACCGGCCACTGACCTTCTTCTTCTGTGCGGATGCACAAGTATTGCCCGAACTCTTACGGGACTCGGTAAGATTGTCTGCCGCGAGTAATGAATGTAATGGGCAGGGGCACTACGAATGTAGTGTGTGGACATTAACTTGGGAATGTGGGTCTCACGGGGAGCGTCCAACGGATAAGTCCCTGCAGTCGCACTATCCTCTGTGCCCTCGGTGGCTCAGACGGATAGAGCGTCTGCCATGTAAGCAGGAGAAAAAAATGTGCCTGAAATCTTATGGGACTTAACTGCTAAGGTCATCAGTCCCTAAGCTTACACACTACTTAAACTAAATTATCCTAAGGACAAACACGCAAACCCATGCCCGAGGGAGGACTCGAACCTCCGCCGGTACCAGCCGCACAGTCCATGACTGCAACGCCTGAGACCGCACGGCTAATCCCGCGCGGCTAAGCAGGAGATCCTGGGTTCGAGTCCCGGTCGGGCCACTGATCTTCAACCGTCCACGTTGATGTATATCAACCCTTGTCGGCAGCGTAGGATCTTGATTTAATTATCATTGCACTTAACGTTGGTGATCTGATCGGAAGAAGTATTATAAACTAGAAAATGTTAGTGAGAACACTCTTCTTCTGAGCTGGATATTAAAATTCTGTTGTTTCAACATGTACGTCATTCAGTAAGTTTTAGATTTCTTCTAACTTCTTACAACTTCCAAAAAACTTGCCATTTTTTTCGTAAAGCATCTTTGCCTGCGGTTTTCTGTCACTTACCTTTCGAAGCAACAACGCTGCACAAGATTTCGCCATGGTAATAGAGAAACATTTACTGAATATAGTACAGATCAGGTAAACTGTACAGTAGTTTCAAAGCATTACAAATAACAGGCAACCTGTTGCAAAGTACAGGTTTATTAAGCATTCACCGTGGTTTCGACGGTTTTAAAACAGTCTTCTTCCGAAGATGTAGGACGCAAAATCACACTATCTATAGTCAATGTGGGAGTCGTTGATTCTGTGTAGTACAGGTCGTCCACTTAATTCTTAAGACAAAGCCCTACAGTAGATGGCGTCAAGTTCCGTAGGACCAAATTGAGGAGCAAATCTCCAAGGTAATGGAACGTGTCAGTACATGAAATTAGAACATAAAAGTAATAACAGATAAAAATAAAATGTGTATGAACCCTAAAAAAGTCAATCCATAAGCTTAAGTAAACGCAATCAACAATACAACAAGAATCAGCTTACTTTTTCAAGTAACTCCTGGACAGAATATAAGTAGTGACCCATGAAAATACCTGTTTCGATTTGAAATCGAGTGGATTTCTGCTAAGATTCGAGTTGTAGCTTATTGAAAATGGATGCAGCGGTATACTGCACACCTTTTTGCACAACAGTTAAGGAAGTTCGAACCAAACGCAGGTTTGATTTCTCCCGTGTATCAACTGAGTGAAAGCTGCTTTTTCTTGGGAATAAGCTAATATTGTTAACAAGAAATAACAGTAAGGAATTATATATATTGAGAGGCCACTGTCAAAATACCTAGACACGTGAACAGGAGTCGACAAGAGGGTTGTGAACTTACATCACTTATGCCTAAACCGCCAGTTTCTGATCCAAAAATATCCTCTTGGAATGTGAAGAGTTACCCCAAAATATAATACCATACAACATAAGAGAATGAAAATAAGCAAAGTAGACTAATTTTCTTGTCGAACGATCACTGTCTTCAGATACTGTTCGAATGGTAAAAACGGCAGCATTAAATCTTTGAACAAGATCCTGAACGTGTGCTTTCCACGACAGTGTACTATCTATCTGAATACCCAGAAATTTTAACTGTTCAGTTTTACTATAATCATATGACCATTCTGTGAAATTAAAATGTCAGGTTTAGTTGAATCGTGTGTTAGAAAGTGTAAAAACTGAGTCTTAACGTGATTTAGCGTTAGTTTATTTCCTACAAGCCATGAGCTTAAGTCATGAACTGCACTATTTGAAACCGAACCAATGTTGCACACAACATACTTTACTTTAGTGTTATCAGCAAACAGAAACAGTTACCCATAATACTACAGGGCAAATCATTTATATAAATAAGGGACAGGAGTGGCCACAACACTGATCCCTGGGGCACCTCCCCACTTTTCTGTAACCTACTCAGACCTCACATCACAGCCATTCTCAACATTGTGAGTAATGACCTTTTGCTTTCTGTTGCTAAAGTAAGAGCTGAACCAGTTGTGAGCTATTCCCCGTATTCTGTAATGGTCCAACTTCTGGAGCAACATTTTGTGATCAACACCATCACGCAAATTAGTTAAATCAAAAAATATGCCTAGCGTTCGAAACCTTTTGTTTAACCCATCCCGTACCTCACGGGGAAAAGAGAATATAGCATTTTCTGTTGTTAAACGACTTCTAAGGCCGAACTGTACATTTGAGAGTAAATCGTGTGATATAAAATTATCAATTATCCTTACATAGAAGCCTTTTCAATAACTTTAGCGAACACTGACGGAATATTTATATACTGCATTTAAATGGTGATTAAGTGGATGACGTGTACTAAATAGAGTCAACGACTCCTGCATTGACTGTAGATAATGTGATAATGTGATCTCCTACATCTTCTGAAGCAGACGATTTTAAAACCGATGAAACCATGGTCAAGCTTTAATAAACAAGTTTTTTGAAACTGGTTGGCTGTTTTCTAACGCATTGTAGCTCTTGTACGCACAACGGCTGAAGCGCAACGATGTTAAAAATCTTGAGCAGTAGTTCAGAAGTGGCCCGTAGGTGTAGGTTTGTACGGGGTGAGGGCATCATCTGGAGTGCCCCAGGGAAGTGTGGTAGTTCTATCTACATAAATGATCTTTTGGATAGGGTTGATAGCAATGTGCGGCTGTTTGCTGATGATGCTGTGGTGTACGGGAAGGTGTCGTCGTTGAGTGACTGTAGGAGGATACAAGATGACTTGGACAGGATTTGTGATTGGTGTAAAGAATGGCAGCGAACTCTAAATATAGATAAATGTAAATCAGTGCAGATGAATAGGAAAAAGAATCCCGTAACGTTTGAATCTCCATTAGTAGTGTAGCGCTTGACACAGTCACGTCGATTAAATATTTTCGCGTAACACTGCAGAGCGATATGAAGTGGGACAAGCATGTAATGCCAGTTGTGGGGAAGGCGGATAATTGTCTTCGGTTCATTTGGGAAGATGTGGTTCATCTGTAAAGGAGACCGCTTATAAAACACCAATACGACCTATTCTTGAGTACTGCTCGAGCGTTTGGGATCCCTTTCAGGTCGGATTGAGGGAGGACATAGAAGCAATTCAAAGGCGGGCTGCTAGATTTGTTACTGGTGGGTTTGATCATCATGCGAGTGTTACGGAAATGCTTCAGGAACTCAGGTGGGAGTCTCTAGAGGAAAGGAGGCGTTCTTTTAGTGAATCGCTACTAATTTAGAGAACCAGCATTTGAGGCTGATGGCAGTACAATTTTACTGCCGCCAACTTACATTTCGCGGAAAGACCACAAAGATAAGATAAGAGAGATTAGGGCTCGTACAGAGGCATATAGGCAGTCATTTTTCCCTCGTTCTGTTTGGGAGTGTAACAGGGAGAGAAGATGCTAGTTGTGGTACGAGGTACCCTCCGCCACCCACCGTATAGTGGATTGCGGAGTATGTATGTAGATGTAGAAAGAAAGTAAGTCGGCCGACAGCAGCTGTACGCGGCACGCACCGTATTGCACACGTGCCGCGAATGCGAAACACCTGGGGCCTCTGTTCAGAGAATAACCCACTCTGTAGCCTAAGACGTACAGCCATCCACAATAAATAACCGTCTGAGGTAGCCTGCCCATCTTTCATGTGCAGAAACGTGAAATGTCCCTGTTCCCAGAACCTTACCACCAGTTGACCCTGGTTTCTACGTGCAACCAACTTGATACCGCAACAGGTGGCTTGACATCTCAAACTTCTGTGGCGCCAGGAACCACTCTCTCCGGCCAAAATACTTGTGCCGCTGTTAACATTATGGTGTCAACTGAAATCATGTAGGGGGCAATACTGTCACAGTAGGGACTGCGGCGGTATGGCTGAGCAATAGATTTCGTTACTTTTCACTGTTGTGGTCTGCAGTTCGAAGACTGGTTTGATGCAGCTGTCCAGGCTAGGATATCCTGTGGAAGCCTCTTCGCCTCTGCGGAAGCACTGCAGCCCACATCCATCTGAGCATGCTTGCTGTATTAATTCTTCCCCTCCTCCCCACGCTCCACCACACACTTCCCTCCATTGCCAAGCTGACAATTCTCTGATGCCTCAGCAGGTGTTCTATCTACTGATCCCTTCTTTTAGTCACATTGTAACATACATGGGGAGAGGGTGGAGGGGGAGGGGGCTGATAAGTAATGCCTTCAAATGTTTTACTTTTTTCTCAATATCCATCGAGGTATTACATGTCATGCATATTACTCGGTCAAGTTCTTCACTTCGCTGATCCAAGTAGCAACCCTCTGTTGCTGGAGAACTCCCAATTAATTCGAAGGTGTCGTCTACACATGGAGCTTTCTCTCTTTCACCATGACAATTCCAGACCATGCATGGGTGCTGTGCCCGCATCTCGTGGTCGTGCGGTAGCGTTCTCGCTTCCCACGCCCGGTTTCCCGGGTTCGATTCCCGGCGGGGTCAGGGATTTTCTCTGCCTCGTGATGGCTGGGTGTTGTGTGATGTCCCTAGGTTAGTTAGGTTTAAGTAGTTCTAAGTTCTAGGGGACTGATGACCATAGATGTTAAGTCCCATAGTGCTCAGAGCCATTTGAACCATGGGTGCTGTGACATCTGCAACAATCCGCTCCTTTGGTTCACTGTCAAACATCATGCACCATACAGCAACATCTTGGGCCAGTCTGACTTTCATCTGTTTCCAGAACTTAAAGTACTACTTCGAGGACTTCACTTTAATAGTTTTCAACCAATGCAAGCAGAGATATGATTGTGGCTCCGTCAACAGAGTCAAACATTATACAGTGATGGTCTTTCTTTGAGAGAAATGTGTTCGTCGCGAGGGTGACTAAGTTCAGAATTAAATGTGTAGTCGAAAAGAATAAAGATGTAGTCTGTTAATGAAGTTTATTTTATTTTAAAAACTTTTATGGGTTTACACGTACAAAATTCAGAGGCAATACTGTTCAGCATACCCTAGTATTATCTTTCTCCCTGTGAGATTCATTCACTACTCATTAACTATGCAATCTATCCATCTCTAGTATTATCTTCACCACAGTATTTCAAAATCTTCTGTTCGCTTCTTGTCCGAATCGTTTATTCCCCACGTTTCCCTTCCGACCATGGCTGCGCTCTAGGCTTATTGGTTCAGAAAATACTTCCTAATATTTGTATTAGATGTTAACGAACTTAACGTTTTGCAGATATGCTTCTCTTGCTATTGCCACTCTGCATTTTTATCCTCTCTACTTCGACCACCATAATTTATTTTCCTGCTCAAATAGCAAAACGCGTCTATACCTTTAATGTCACATAGATCGATAACCCCCCCCCCCCCCCCATGAACCATGGACCTTGCCGTTGGTGGGGAGGCTTGCGTGCCTCAGCGATACAGATAGCCGTACCGTAGGTGCAACCACAACGGAGGGGTATCTGTTGAGAGGCCAGACAAACGTGTGGTTCCTGAAGAGGAGCAGCAGCCTTTTCAGTAGTTGCAAGGGCAACAGTCTGGATGATTGACTGATCTGGCCTTGTAACAATAACCAAAACGGCCTTGCTGTGCTGGTACTGCGAACGGCTGAAAGCAAGGGGAAACTACAGCCGTAATTTTTCCCGAGGGCATGCAGCTTTACTGTATGATTACATGATGATGGCGTCCTCTTGGGTAAAATATTCCGGAGGTAAAATAGTCCCCCATTCGGATCTCCGGGCGGGGACTACTCAAGAGGATGTCGTTATCAGGAGAAAGAAAACTGGCGTTCTACGGATCGGAGCGTGGAATGTCAGATCCCTTAATCGGGCAGGTAGGTTAGAAAATTTAAAAAGGGAAATGGATAGGTTAAAGTTAGATATAGTGGGAATTAGTGAAGTTCGGTGGCAGGAGGAACAAGACTTCTGGTCAGGTGACTACAGGGTTATAAACACAAAATCAAATAGGGGTAATGCAAGAGTAGGTTTAATAATGAATAGGAAAATAGGAATGCGGGTAAGCTACTACAAACAGCATAGTGAACGCATTATTGTGGCCAAGATAGATACGAAGCCCACGCCTACTACAGTAGTACAAGTTTATATGCCAACTAGCTCTGCAGATGACGAAGAAATTGAAGAAATGTATGATGAAATAAAAGAAATTATTCAGATTGTGAAGGGAGACGAAAATTTAATAGTCATGGGTGACTGGAATTCGAGTGTAGGAAAAGGGAGAGAAGGAAACATAGTAGGTGAATATGGATTGGG
Source organism: Schistocerca serialis cubense (assembly GCF_023864345.2). Classification (NCBI taxonomy): domain Eukaryota; kingdom Metazoa; phylum Arthropoda; class Insecta; order Orthoptera; family Acrididae; genus Schistocerca; species Schistocerca serialis. Next base: position 213,066,779 of record NC_064647.1, on the reverse strand, counting down.
GGACAGAAATGAAAGAGGAAGCCGCCTGGTCGAATTTTGCACAGAGCACAACATAATCATAACTAACACTTGGTTTAAGAATCATGAAAGAAGGTTGTATACATGGAAGAACCCTGGAGATACTAAAAGGTATCAGATAGATTATATAATGGTAAGACAGAGATTTAGGAACCAGGTTTTAAATTGTAAGACATTTCCTGGGGCAGATGTGGACTCTGACCACAATCTATTGGTTATGACCTGTAGATTAAAACTGAAGAAACTGCAAAAAGGTGGGAATTTAAGGAGATGGGACCTGGATAAACTAAAAGAACCAGAGGTTGTACAGAGATTCAGGGAGAGCATAAGGGAGCAATTGACAGGAATGGGGGAAATAAATACAGTAGAAGAAGAATGGGTAGCTTTGAGGGATGAAGTAGTGAAGGCAGCAGAGGATCAAGTATGTAAAAAGACGAGGGCTAGTAGAAATCCTTGGGTAACAGAAGAAATATTGAATTTAATTGATGAAAGGAGAAAATATAAACGTCTCAAAAATGAGATCGACAGGAAGTGCAAAATGGCTAAGCAGGGATGGCTAGAGGACAAATGTAAGGATGTAGAGGCCTATCTCACTAGGGGTAAGATAGATACCGCCTACAGGAAAATTAAAGAGACCTTTGGAGATAAGAGAACCACTTGTATGAATATCAAGAGCTCAGATGGAAACCCAGTTCTAAGCAAAGAAGGGAAAGCAGAAAGGCGGAAGGAGTATATAGAGGGTCTATACAAGGGCGATGTACTTGAGGACAATATTATGGAAATGGAAGAGGATGTAGATGAAGATGAAATGGGAGATATGATACTGCGCGAAGAGTTTGACAGAGCACTGAAAGACCTGAGTCGAAAGAAGGCCCCCGGAGTAGACAATATTCCATTGGAACTACTGACGGCCGTGGGAGAGCCAGTCCTGACAAAACTCTACCATCTGGTGAGCAAGATGTATGAAACAGGCGAAATACCCTCAGACTTCAAGAAGAATATAATAATTCCAATCCCAAAGAAAGCAGGTGTTGACAGATGTGAAAATTACCGAACTATCAGCTTAATAAGTCACAGCTGCAAAATACTAACACGAATTCTTTACAGACGAATGGAAAAACTAGTAGAAGCCAACCTCGGGGAAGATCAGTTTGGATTCCGTAGAAACACTGGAACACGTGAGGCAATACTGATCTTACGACTTATCTTAGAAGAAAGATTAAGGAAAGGCAAACCTACGTTTCTAGCATTTGTAGACTTAGAGAAAGCTTTTGACAATGTTGACTGGAATACTCTCTTTTAAATTCTAAAGGTGGCAGGGGTAAATTACAGGGAGCGAAAGGCTATTTACAATTTGTACAGAAACCAGATGGCAGTTATAAGAGTCGAGGGACATGAAAGGGAAGCAGTGGTTGGGAAGGGAGTAAGACAGGGTTGTAGCCTCTCCCCGATGTTGTTCAATCTGTATATTGAGCAAGCAGTAAAGGAAACAAAAGAAAAATTCGGAGTAGGTATTAAAATTCATGGAGAAGAAATAAAAACTTTAAGGTTCGCCGATGACATTGTAATTCTGTCAGAGACAGCAAAGGACTTGGAAGAGCAGTTGAATGGAATGGACAGTGTCTTGAAAGGAGGATATAAGATGAACATCAACAAAAGCAAAACAAGGATAATGGAATGTAGTCTAATTAAGTCGGGTGATGCTGAGGGAATTAGATTAGGAAATGAGGCACTTAAAGTAGTAAAGGAGTTTTGCTATTTGGGGAGCAAAATAACTGATGATGGTCGAAGTAGAGAGGATATAAAATGTAGGCTGGCAATGGCAAGGAAAGCGTTTCTGAAGAAGAGAAATTTGTTAACATCCAGTATTGATTTAAGTGTCAGGAAGTCATTTCTGAAAGTATTCGTATGGAGTGTAGCCATGTATGGAAGTGAAACATGGACGATAAATAGTTTGGACAAGAAGAGAATAGAAGCTTTCGAAATGTGGTGCTACAGAAGAATGCTGAAGATTAGATGGGTAGATCACATAACTAATGAGGAAGTATTGAATAGGATTGGGGAGAAGAGAGGTTTGTGGCACAACTTGACCAGAAGAAGGGATCGGTTGGTAGGACATGTTCTGAGGCATCAAGGGATCACCAATTTAGTATTGGAGGGCAGCGTGGAGGGTAAAAATCGTAGAGGGAGACCAAGAGATGAATACACTAAGCAGATTCAGAAGGATGTAGGTTGCAGTAGGTACTGGGAGATGAAAAAGCTTGCACAGGATAGAGTAGCATGGAGAGCTGCATCAAACCAGTCTCAGGACTGAAGACCACAACAACAACAACAGATCGATAACAACAAAAAGCTCCACAATCGGATGTACAGCTGTAGGTACTAAGCATATGCAATGTAATCAGTGTGGCCAGTCACATCTCATAACTATCTGGCAAATAATTCCTGAATGTGCTTCAAGCTTCAAAGTGAAATGTGACCATCATCCCTTTGTTACAGATGAACTTCCCAGTCAGAGAACCAATCACTGATGCAGAGGGGGCACATCCCAAAGACTGTTGCTGTGATTTCTCGCTCAAGACGGCCGCTGTCATCGATACCCTCTTGTGCCTGGTGAGTTCATTAGAAAACAAATTGCGATAGTGTTTAAAGTTCTGGAGCTTCCTTGCATTGAGAGCCTCACCCACACGCTGTACTTCAGTAGACATCTCATCTCCAATGTTTTTTATGCTATTGTGCCATTTCCTATCTTTTGGCCATCGCTTCAATTCCCACGTAACTACTACACTCAACATACATAATGTACTTTCTCTATTTTGCCTTTCTTAGGGTGTCAACTGAGTTCATATTGGAACGCAACGTTGCCACGGAACAGGTTATGGCGGCAGGACCAAGCAAAAGAATTTTTTTTCTTACTGTGGCTCAAAATGGTTCAAATGGCTCTATGCACTAAGGAACTTAACCTCTGAGGTCATCAGTCCCCTAGACTAAGAACTACTTAAACCTAACTAACCTAACGAGATCACACACAACCATGCCAGAGGCAGGATTCGAACCTGCGACCGTAGCAGCAGCGCAGTTGCGGACAGAAGCGCCTATAACCGCTCGGCCACAGCGGCCGGCTCTTATCTACATCTACATCTACATCCATACTCCGCAAGCCACCTGACGGTGTGTGGTGGAGTACTGTGGTCAACAGTCCGAAGACCGGTTCGACGCAGCTCTCCCAGCTGTGGAAGCCGCAAAACCATTGCAGCCCACATCCAGTTCAACCTGCTTACTGTACTGATACCTTATTTCCCACCTCCCCCTCGCCCAAGCACACGCTTCGTGCCATTACCAAACTGACAATTTATTGCTGCCTTGGAATGTATTCTACCCTTGACCCCTCCTTTTAGTCAAATTGTAACATATACAAGGGCGTGTTGAAAAGTAATTCCTTAGTCTTTTAATTTTGTTCTCGATATCGTTTGAAGTACATGTCATGTACACACATCAAAAAAACTTTTGCGTCACCTCAGTTACGAGAACTCTCTGTACAGAGATTCGAACACAGATCAACATAAACATAATTTCCGCCCTTTTTGTTGCTCATGAAAACCGCACATTGCATGTTGTACCACCATACAGCGAGATATTCAGAGGTGGTAGTCCAGATTGCTGTACACACCAGTACCTCTAATACACAATAGGACGTCGACTTGCATTGATGCATGCCTGTATTCGTCGTGGCATACTATCCACAAGTTTATCAAGCCACTGTTGGTCCTGATTGTCCCACTCGTCAACGGCGATTCGCCGTAGATCCCTCAGAGTGGTTGGTGGGCCACGTCGCCCATAAACAGCCCTTTTCAATCTATCCCAGGCATGTTCGATATCGTTCATGTCTGTAGAAAATGCTGGCCGCTCAAGTCGAGCGTTGTCGTTATCCTGACGGAAGTCATTCACAAGATGTGCACGAAGAGGGGGGCGCGAATTGTCGTTTATGAAGACGAATGCCTCGCCAATATGCTGCCGATATGGTTGCACTATCGGTCGGAGGATGGCATTCACGTATCATACAGCCGTTACGGCACCTTCCATGACGACCAGCGGCGAACGTCGGCCCCAAATGACGCCACCCCAAAACATCAGGGAACCTCCACCTTGCTGCCCTCGTTGGACAGTTTGCCTAAGGCGTTCAGCCTGACCGGGTTGCCTTCCAACACGTTACCGACGATCGTCTGGTTGAAGGCATATGCGACACTCTTCGGTGAAGAGGACGTGATACCACTCTTGAGCAGTCCATTCGGCATGTTGTTGGGCCCATCTGTACCGCGCTGCGTGTCGCGGTTGCAAAGATGGACCTCGCCATGGACGTCGGGAGTGAAGTAGCGGACAGTTTAAGTTGTCACATGACGTCCTATGGCTGCACTAAAAGCATTATTCAACATCGTGGCGTTGCTGTCGGGGTTCCTCCGAGCCACAAACTGTAGGCAGCGATCATTCACTGATGTAGACCTTGGGCTCCCTGAGCGATGCAAGTCGTTGACAGTTCCTGTCTCTCTGTTTCTCCTCCATGTCCGAACATCATCGCTTTGGTTCACTCCGAGACGCCTGGACACTTGCCTTGTTGAGATTCCTTCCTGGCACAAAGTAACAACGCGGACTCGATCTAACCGCGGCATTGACTGCAGACAACACGAGCCGTGTACCTCCTTCCTTGTGGAATGACTGGAACTGATCGGCTTTCGGACCCACTCCGTCCAGTAGGCGTTGCTCATTCATGGTTGTTTATATCTTTGGGCGGGTTTAGTGACATCCCTGAACAGTCAAAGGGACTACGTCTGTGATGCAATATCCACAGTCAACGTCTATCTTCAGCAGTTCTCGGAACTTGGATGATGCAAAACTTTTTTTTTGATGTGTGTATATTACTCGGTCGACTTGCCACTTCGTTGACGCAAGCTGCAACACACTGCTGCTACAGGGCTCCGAATAGTAGCGTGTGACGTGGCGGTGTGTAAGGTGACAATGTCGTCTCGTGAGGAGTAGCTTTTCTTTCTCCAGTCTTCTGACTGGTTTGATGCGGCCCGCCACGAGTTCCTCTCCTGTGTCAACCTCTTCATCTCATGTCAGCACTTGCACGTCCTCAATTATTTGCTGGATGCATTCCAATCTCTGTCTTCCACTACAGATTTTGCCCTCTATAGCTCCCTCTAATACCATGGAAGCCATCCCCTGATGTCTTAACAAATGTCCTATCATCCTGTCCCTTCTCCTTTTCAGTGTTTTCCACATAATCCTTTCCTCTCCTATTCTGCGCAGGACCTCCTCATTCCTTACCTTATTGATCCTCCTGATTTTCAACATTCGTCTGTAGCACCAAGTCTCAAATGCTTCGATTGTCTTCTGTTCCTGTTTTCCCACAGTCCATGTTTCACTACCATTCAATGCAGTACTCGAAACGTACATTCTCATTAATTTCTTCCTCAAATTAAGGTCTATGTTCGATAACAGTAGACCTTTCTTTGCCCAGGAATGCCCTTTCTGCCAGTACTAGTCTGCTATTGATGTTCTCCTTGCTCCGTCCGTCTCTGGTTGTCTTGCTGCCTATGTAGCAGAATTCATCTACTTCGTGACCATCAGTCCTCATGTTAAGTTAGATTGGGACACTGAAACCATTAATTCCAATGTTTAGTCCATATACGGAGCTCCCTCTTCTTCACCGTGATAATATCAGACAAGATGTGAGTGCTGGGACAACAATCCACAACTTCTTTCACTGTCATAGATCGATGCACCATATAGTCTGTAACTCAGCCTCCACCTCAGCCAACTAAAATATTTTAGAATTTCGTAACCAGAATCAAGACAACGGTCTCAGATTGGTGTTGGGACCGGCGCAACAGAGGATTTGAACCGATTGAATTTTAGGAAATTTAATTTGATAGCCACTCTCTGCTGCATGACTGATTCTTTCAAAAAAAGTTCAGACTTCATTTCTGAATGATTCCAGGTTTCACACATACAATAAGTGAGAACGGACATTGAAAATTAGTATATAGATATATATACTTAAGTGCTTCTCTGTTATTTAACCAGTCCACATATTTATTCCACTATTAATTGTATTACGAGTTTTATTTTTCAGCGTTTCTTGTAGAGAGGACGCAACACTTTGATGTGACACCAATATATATATACATATATATATATATATATATATATATATATATATATTATTATTATTATTATTCACGTTTGGGCCCTACAGGACCACGCGAAGTACAATCACGGGGCATTCAGTTATTTTCTTTTAGACTTTCTCTCTGCCCAAATTGTTTTCAGTCTCTCGGAATGAGCTCTTTTCCTTTCATCAGACCATGTGGTTCCAGTTTTCTTTGGTTTTTCAGCTTGACCAACTACCCAGTCATGAATTTTTTTTCATGTCCTCTTTTATAGCAGCAATCCATTTTATTGTCTCAAATTTAGCTTTACTTCGATTTTCGTAGAATTCCACTACTTGTTTAGTTAGTCTGGTAGCATCCATTCTTTTAATATGCCCATAAAATTTTAATCTGCGTTTTTTCATATCCGAATATATGCTGGTGTATTGTTGAATTTCACTATTTGCTCTTAGCCTGTATGTTCCTTCTTCAGTATATTTTGGACCTAGAATTTTTCTGATTACTTTTCTTTCTCTTTTTTGGATTTCTTGAATGTCCTTTTTTCTGTTTAAAATTAGCGTTTCAGCCCCATAAAGGCACTCTGGTTTTATGACCGTGTTGTAATGTCTCAATTTAGAGTACCTCGAGAGACATTTTTTGTTGTAGATGTCTTTTTTTATAAGTCTAAAAGCTGTCTCCATCTTTTGACAACGAATTTCATTTCCAATTTTTTCTAGACCAGTCTCTGAGATTGTTTCACCTAAATATTTGAATTGCGAAACTCTTTTGATTTTTCCATACTTAGTTTCCAAAAGTTTGGGTGCCAGTTTGTTGCTAGTCATATACTGTGTTTTTTCAAATGAGATTTGGAGACCTACTCTTTCTGCTGTTTCTTTAAGAATTTCTATTTGTTTCTGAGCAATTTGGATGTCCTGCGTTAGAATAACCAAGTCGTCTGCAAAGGCCACACAGTCTATTCGAATATTTGTTCGTCCTAATTTCACTGGTTGGTCAATTTTGAACTCCAATTTTCGTTCGCGCCACTCTTGTATTACTTTTCCTAGAACGCAGTTAAATAGCAACGGAGAGAGTCCATCACCTTGCCTCACGCCTGTTTTTATTTCAAAGGATTCTGAAATTTCTCCTCTGAACTTTACTTTTGATTTTGTACCAGTTAGCGTGTCTCTGATAATTGCCATGGTTTTAGGATCCAGGCCTTGTTCTTTCACAATTTATATATATATATATTGGTGTCACATAAAAGTAATTAATAGGGGAATAAATATGTGGACTGGTTAAATAACAGAGAAGCACTTAAGATAAATTAGTTTATTGTGAAATCATTACAATTATACTTCACAATACTTACTCGTCCATAGCTGAAAACAAAAATAACATGTGCGAACAGCCAAGCTTCTCCTAGCTGCTCTCAAATGATTTAAAGGTTGAATCTTCTTTCATTACACAGACAGCACAAATATGAACATCGACTCTGTGGTCTCAAGCTTTATATAAATGTTTCACACGAAAGATAGTTGTTTAGAAAGGGGGTAATACAAGTCCCAACTTGGTTCCATCCGACTTTCATCTGATTCCAGGACTTAAAGAACACCCTCGAGGACATCATCTTGATACTGCTGAAGTGGTGCAGCACAGGTCAGGCTGTGGCTCCGTCAACAAAGTCGACACATTGTGTAGTGACAGTCTTCCTTAGGGAGAAATGCGTTCTTCGCCAGGATGACTATGTTAAGAAATAAATATGTAGACGTCAAGAATAAAGATGTAGACTGTTAATAAAGTTTGTTTTACTTAAAAAATGGGTTATGGGTTTTGACATACAGAATTCAGGGACAATACTTTTCTGGAAGCCCTCTACTTCTTTCCTCCCGAATTAGATTCAGCACTACCTAATTCGTTGCGCAAATTTACCTATCTCCAGGATCCTCTTTGGTGCAGTATTTCAAAATACATTCTCTTCTTGTCTGAATTGTTTATTATTCACGTTTCAGTTCCATCAACGGGTGCAGTCTAGACCAATACGTGCAGAAAAATGCTTCCTAATATTTAAATTTATCTTAGATCTTGCTATTGCCACTCTGCATTTTTACCTTCTCTAATTCAATCATCATCATTTATTTCGCAGCCCAAACAGGAAAACGAATCTACACATCTAATATCACGTTTCCCAAACCAATTCGAAGACTTCCAGTGATCTTGTCTTACTTTTGTTGACTTTTATCGTATAACCTCTCATCAAGACACAATTCCAGCCACCCAGCTGCCCGTCCAAGTCTTTTCCCGTCTCTGACAGAAGACCGGAAAGTACAACTGCTGGGTCGAAAAGCGACTGTGTAGCAAGAAATCGTAAGTTGGTATCAAAAAGACTGATACACTGAAGACTCGTTCGTTATCCTGTGCAAAATCATGCCTAGTTAATGAAACAGGGATTTATTCACAAATTTGTCATTAAGTACTCAGTAACAAATGCAGTTAACGTAAGAGAAGCGTATTTCAAACCGAAATTATTGTGCCTTTGGCGGGTAGGAAAATTGCTTGTGACTACAATTTTCAATTACCAATTACGATTATCTGAATAAATAACCATCTAGTGATAGGTTCTTGTGAGACAGGAGATGTGAGACAGTATCTTTTCGAAACCGCGCCCTCCATTTACCACCTTCGATCAGTGCCCATACTGAGTGGTTTTTAGACAGTTTTCCACGCCAGTGCCAAGTGACTGGGAAAAAACGGAGATGACTCCAGTATATAAAAAAGGTAACAGGACGGACTCGCAAAAATTACAGACCAGTGGCCTTAATATCGGTTTGCTGCAGAATCATAGAGCATATTCTGAGTTCGAATATAACGCAATACCTAGAGACTGAAAGCTCATGACCACGGATCACCACGGTTTTAGGAAGCATCTCTCGTGCGAAGCCCAGCTTGCTCGATTCTCATATGATATACTGCGAACTACGAGTGGAGGGCAACAAGTTGATTCTACATTTCTAGATTTCCGAAAAAGCATTCGACACGGTACATCACTTCAGACTGTTAACGAACGTACGTACATAGGGAATAGGCTCCCAGATATCTACATCTACATTTATACTCCGCAAGCCACCCAACGGTGTGTGGCGGAGGGCACTTTACGTGCCACTGTCATTACCTCCCTTTCCTGTTCCAGTCGCGTATGGTTCGCGGGAAGAACGACTGCCGGAAAGCCTCCGTGCGCGCTCGAATCTCTCTAATTTTCCATTCGTGATCTCCTCGGGAGGTATAAGTAGGGGGAAGCAATATATTCGATATCTCATCCAGAAACGCACCCTCTCGAAACCTGGACAGCAAGCTTCACCGCGATGCAGAGCGCCTCTCTTGCAGAGTCTGCCACTTGAGTTTGCTAAACATCTCCGTGACGCTATCACGCTTACCAAATAACCCTGTGACGAAACGCGCCGCTCTTCTCTGGATCTTATCTCCTCCGTCAACCCGACATGGTACGGATCCCACACTGATGAGCAATACTCAAGTATAGGTCGGACGAGTGTTTTGTAAGCCACCTCCTTTGTTGATGGACTACATTTTCTGAAGACACTGCCAATGAATCTCAACCAGGCACCCGCCTTATCAACAATTAATTTTATATGATCATTCCACTTCAAATCGTTCCGTACGCATACTCCCAGATATTTTACAGAAGTAACTGCTACCAATGTTTGTTCCACTATCATATAATCATACAATAAAGGATCCTTCTTTCTATGTATTTGCAATACATTACATTTGTCTATGGTAAGTGTCAATTGCCATTCCCTGCACCAAGTTTCTATCCGCTGCAGATCTTGCTGCATTTCTCTGCAATTTTCTAATGCTGCAACTTCTCTGTATACTACAGCATCATCCGCGAAAAGCCGCATGGAACTTCCGACACTATCTACTTTTATATATATATTAAGTAATAGAACCCAGTATGTTGTCCTCGACGGCGAGTGTTCATCGGAGGCCCCAGGGAAGTGTGATAGGACTTGCAATTTTCGCTGTACATAAATGACATGTCAGACAGCATGGGCAGCAATCTGCTGTTGTTCGTTGACAATGTTGTGGCGTAGAGGAAGGTGTCAAAGATAAGTGACTGTAGGCTGATATAAGACGACCTAGACAAAACTTGTGGTTGATGTGATGACTGGCAGCTAGCTCTAAGTGTAGGAAAATGTAAATTAATGCGGATGAGTAGGAAAAATAGACTCGTAATGTTCGGGTACAGCATTAGTAGTGTCCAGCTTGACACAATCACGCCGTTTAAATATCTGGGCGTAACGTAGCGAACCGATATGAAATGGAACTAGCATGTGAGAACTATGGTAGGGAAGGTGAATGGTCGACTTCGGTTTATTGGCAGAATTTTGAGAAGGTGTGGTTCATATTTAAAGGACACCGTATAGATGATGCTAATCTTGGGTACTGTTCGAGTGTTTGGGATCCACACTAGGTCGGCTTGGAAGAAGACATCGAAGCAAATCAGAGGCAAGCTGCTAGATTTGTTACCGGTAGGTTCGATCAGCACGCAAGTATTAAGGACATGCTTCGAGAGCTCAAGAGGGAATCCCTCGAGGGAGAAACTTAAGAGAACCGGCATTTGAAGATGACTGTAGAACGATTCTACTGCCGCCAACATAGATTTCGCATAGGGAACTCAAAGATAAGATACGGGAAATTAGGACTCATACAGAGGTATATGCAAGGTACGACAGTAAAGTAATGAGACTGATTTTCGTTGCAAGATGTGGCAACGCTGCAGGATTGCGTAGGCGCAATATCTTTGACCTTGGTCTATGAGCTGCTTCTAGTCCAAGCGGCACATCGATGCAACTGCTCAGTCGTGAGTTGTGCTGTAGTGAGTTAACACGTTTTTGTGTCTCTCGTCACGGAAATGGAACAGCATAATATTGCGCAGCGGTATGCCATTTCTTTTTCTGTTAATTGGGTGAAAACGCGACGACAACTTACGGTAAACTTCAGAAGGCTTTTGGAGAGGCATAAAATGTTAAGTGAAGGCAGAACGAATGTTGAAGATTAAGACCGCAGTGGACGACCATCAACCTCATGGAGGGATATCAACTTGGGCAGGGTGCGTAAACTCGTACGATCTGATCGAAGATTATCAGTGAAAAATGATTGCAGAAGAACTGAACATCAATCGAGACACGGTTCGTCTAATAATACCTGAAGATCTTGGTATGAGGAAGATTTGTGCAAAAATGGTCCCCAAAAATCTCACACCACAACAGCGAGACAGAAAAATGGGGCAGCCGATCTGTTAGAGCAAAAGGAAATCAATCCAGAATTTTTGAACGGTTTTATCACTGATGATGAAAGTTGGTTTTTTAGTTACAATCCAGAGACAAAACACCAAAGTTCGCAATGGTGCTCAAAGGGATCTCCCAGACCAAAAAAAGGTCGGATGTCAAACTCAAAACTGAAATGCATGCTTGTGTGCTTCTTTGATTCCAAGAGAATTGTTCATATAGAGTGGGTGCCTCCTGGACAAACAGTTAACCAATATTACTACAAAGAAATTTTAAAAAGGCTTCGTGTGGTGTGCGTACTGTAAGACCTTTGGTACACACACCATCAAATTATTTGACTTGTCGCTCTACCGAAGTAGGCGAGTGTCAGCAATATGTCTCGTGGTCTTATCGTGGCGTGTTTATCTTCTGCCGTTAGGTCAGACGATAGAAATGCCACTTGCACGCTCAGAGTAGCAAATTGACGGTGACCAACTTTAAACAGAACTTGATTAATTTTCACACACATTTATTAAAATAATAACAATCATAAACCTTACTTAACTTGATTCTGGATGCTATTTACAATTGACATTCTGAAGTTCCTTTGGTTTTCCTACGTTAATCTTATTCTCACATATCTCTAATACTTGACAAAATGTCTATACATTTATCTTCATGGCTATGTACAGGAATATGGTAATCTTATTAGGCGCAGACTGAAACTTGGCTATAGGCTGGGACAGACTAATGCAGACTGACTAATCGGAGGTCTGTACACTCGTTATAATACCTCGCGCGTTCAGGTATCACTGCGCGAGTGTGATCCGCTAGGAGAAAAGGTTCTACGTCAGCAGCAATCTCATTGGCTGCGTTACATATTAATACGCGGATCAGCAGAAGCAGAATTTGGTCCGTCTCTAAGACAGCGCCATCTCGTAGTGCGGAGACGGACGAGCGCTGCGCCGGCGCTGTTGTGCTTAGCGGGAAAGTTGTGTACATGCTGACTACGTGGAACTATGTACACAACACTTCGTAAAAGAGTTCTTAACGTCCGTGCCAACATTGCTGACAATTGGATTTTGCATCACGATAATGCACCATCCCATACTGCTCTGTCAGTACAGCAATTTTTAACCTCAAAAAAATTTTCAGTGCTACTACAGCGACCTTATTCACCAAATATCGCTCCATGCGACTTTTTTCTATGTGCAAGAGTGAAAACGGCGGTCAAGGGTCACCATTTTCAAACAACACAAGATGTCCAAAAAGCTGTGACGAGGATCTTGGAGGATATTACAAAAGATGAGTTCCAGAAATGTTACCATCAATGGCAGACACGCTGAAAAAAGTGTGTGCAATCAGAAAGGAAATACTTTGAAGGAGACAACACTGAACTTGACTAAAACGGTAAGCAGCATTTTTTTTTCACGTCAGTCTCATTACTTTATTGTCTCACCTCGTAGATAGTCGTTTCTCCCTCGCTCTTCTGCGAGTGGAATGGGAAAGGAAGCGACTAGTTGTGGTACACAGTACCCACCAACACGCACCTTACTGTGGCTTGCGGAATATGTATGTAGACGTACATGTACCTATTTGGTAAAAGATCATGCTCTGCATCTGAGTCACGCTGTGTTGCATACACGCTGCAGCAACGCTCTTAAACGCAGACTTTTTTTATTGCCCCTTATACAAACTCCTGGTGTAAGCTATTCGTTATAATGATTCACACTCGTAAAATATGCATCATAGTGTCACACTGGGAAAGAGACCAAACAGTTCAGAAATTTTTGTATTTCTAGGAACGAAGCGAGCTAGCCATAATAAATTACACTCCTGGAAATGGAAAAAAGAACACATTGACACCGGTGTGTCAGACCCACCATACTTGCTCCGGACACTGCGAGAGGGCTGTACAAGCAATGATCACACGCACGGCACAGCGGACACACCAGGAACCGCGGTGTTGGCCGTCGAATGGCGCTAGCTGCGCAGCATTTGTGCACCGCCCCGTCAGTGTCAGCCAGTTTGCCGTGGCATACGGAGCTCCATCGCAGTCTTTAACACTGGTAGCATGCCGCGACAGCGTGGACGTGAACCGTATGTGCAGTTGACGGACTTTGAGCGAGGGCGTATAGTGGGCATGCGGGAGGCCGGGTGGACGTACCGCCGAATTGCTCAACACGTGGGGCGTGAGGTCTCCACAGTACATCGATGTTGTCGCCAGTGGTCGGCGGAAGGTGCACGTGCCCGTCGATCTGGGACCGGACCGCAGCGACGCACGGATGCACGCCAAGACCGTAGGATCCTACGCAGTGCCGTAGGGGACCGCACCGCCACTTCCCAGCAAATTAGGGACACTGTTGCTCCTGGGGTATCGGCGAGGACCATTCGCAACCGTCTCCATGAAGCTGGGCTACGGTCCCGCACACCGTTAGGCCGTCTTCCGCTCACGCCCCAACATCGTGCAGCCCGCCTCCAGTGGTGTCGCAACAGGCGTGAATGGAGGGACGAATGGAGACGTGTCGTCTTCAGCGATGAGAGTCGCTTCTGCCTTGGTGCCAATGATGGTCGTATGCGTGTTTGGCGCCGTGCAGGTGAGCGCCATAATCAGGACTGCATACGACCGAGGCACACAGGGCCAACACCCGGCATCATGGTGTGGGGAGCGATCTCCTACACTGGCCGTACACCACTGGTGATCGTCGAGGGGACACTGAATAGTGCACGGTACATCCAAACCGTCATCGAACCCATCGTTCTACCATTCCTAGACCGGCAAGGGAACTTGCTGTTCCAACATGACAATGCACGTCTGCATGTATCCCGTGCCACCCAACGTGCTCTAGAAGGTGTACGTCAATTACCCTGGCCAGCAAGATCTCCGGATCTGTCCCCCATTGAGCATGTTTGGGACTGGATGAAGCGTCGTCTCACGCGGTCTGCACGTCCAGCACGAACGCTGGTCCAACTGAGGCGCCAGGTGGAAATGGCATGGCAAGCCGTTCCACAGGACTACATCCAGCATCTCTACGATCGTCTCCATGGGAGAATAGCAGACTGCATTGCTGCGAAAGGTGGATATACACTGTACTAGTGCCGACATTGTGCATGCTCTGTTGCCTGTGCCTATGTGCCTGTGGTTCTGTCAGTGTGATCATGTGATATATCTGACCCCAGGAATGTGTCAATAAAGTTTCCCCTTCCTGGGACAATGAATTCACGGTGTTCTTATTTCAATTTCCAGGAGTGTATATTATAAATATTTACAACGTGTCAGTCCTTAAACCGAAGGCAGATTTTCAAAAAGTTCTATGCCTCAATATTGCACTCCTTTCGCTGCCAAAGTTAGATTTACTAGAAGGAGTACAAATTATTTATCCTGTTTGCGTTGTTCCTGCACAGAAGCGGCAGCGTACTTGCGCCCACACACATCATAGCTGTCATTCAGAGAAACGGTAATACTAGATCGATAACAATGAGGGCAATAAGAAAGCTTCTAAGCATGTGCAGTACAATCAGTGTGGCCAGTCACGTCTCATAACTATTTGTCCATTAATTCCTGAACGTGCTTCAAGCTTTTGACTCAAATGTGACCATCATCGCTTTGTTACAGAGCAGCTCCCGAGCCAGAAAACCTACCACTGTTGCAGAGGTGGTAGTTTTGAACGACTGTTGCTGTGGACTGTCCCTCGAGACGGGCGCCACCATCGCAGGTGTCTTGTTTTTGGTGAGTGCGTTAGAAAATAAACCATGATAGCGATTAGAGTACGCTTGCATTGAGGAGTTCACCTCGGTGCAGTAGCGATCGCGTTTCCAATTTCACCTGATAATTGTGAGATTTAAAACTTTCCCGGCGTACATATTGTTCCACAAAATTTCGGGCGACCTACTCAGACTTAAGTTATTGCAGCTGCAAAGTTATGACTTGTTGGTCAGTTTTGACGTAGTTTCACTTTTTACAAATGTACCTCTTGTGGACTCACTACACCTCATTGGCGATAGGTTTGCAGCTGACATTACAGCGTTGTTTGAGCACACCCTCTCCTCTACATATTTTTCATTTAACGAGTTTTATGAGCAATCAGACGGCGTCGCCATGGGGAGTCCTTTGTCTCCGCTGGTGGCCAATCGTTTTATGGAAGATTCTGACGAGCGAGCGCTCACCTCAGCCACTTTTAAACCAACAGTATTTTGGCGATATGTTGATGATACTTTTATAATTTGGCCTCATGGTTTGCATCGTCTGCGAGAGTTCCTACAACATCTGAACTCCATACGTGAAAACATGAAATTTACTATTGAGTTGGAGAAGGAGGGTTGCCTGCCGTTCTTAGGCGTATTGGTGCGACGTAAGAGAGATGGCACACTTGGTCATTCGGTATATAGAAAGCCCACTCACACAGACCTTTACTTGCAAGCCGCTAGTTGCCACCATCCGGCACAAACGATGGGTGTTTTGAAGACATTCATTCACCGAGCCCACGTCATCTCTGACACTGATAGTTTGCATACCGAACTGGAGCACCTGCAGACCGTATTTCTGAAGAATGGGTATTCGTCCCAGCAAGTGGAGAGAGCCCTGCAGACCTGTAAACGACGGATCAAAAAAGAGGAAAAGGCCTTTAAAACGGCTGCCTATTTACCATATATTGGTAATATTTCAGCGCAAATAGGCAGATTACTAAGAAAATATAAAGTGAAAGCAATTTTTATCCCTCCTGCAAAAATTTCGTCGGTGTTGTGATCTGTCAAAGACGACCTAGAGCTGCGCAAGGCAAGGTGTTTACAGGATTCCGTGTGAATGCGGCAAATCTTACGTCGGGCAAACGACGCGTACTGTGCAGGATCGCATTGTAGAACGTCAGCGGCATACTCGCCTTCTTCAGCCTTGTAATTCTGCCATCGCCGAACACTGTATATCCACTGGTCATGCCATGAATTCCAATTAGACAAAACCTGTGGCCCATATGCATAACTTTTGGAGTTCTATTATTGATGAATCCGTGGAAATACGGCTGTCTGACAATGAGTCTCTTATTAATCGTGACGGCGGTTACCAATTGAATTCGGCATGGAATCCAGTCGTCGAAAAACTTCGTGCCCTCCGTAGCCGGCGTAGTTCTGTGATGGAACCTCGGAAGACAATCGAATTGATATCGATGCAGCGAGTTTCCACCACGGAGGGCGTGCGGTGCAGCAGAATCTAACGCGCTTAAATAGCGCACGCGCAACGGCAGGTGAATCCACCACGCATGTGCCAGAGGGGCCTTAAATACCAGAGCTCTGGGAGTTTTCGCCCAGGCGATCATTGCAGGTAAAACCACCCCTTCCTTCCGTCTCCTCGACTTCTATCTCACCATTTATGGCTGTCCTATCGCCCTCACCCCCCACCCTTAAGTACCTTGGCGTCACCCTTGACCGTCGCCTCTCCTGGACCCCCCATCTCCGGACTATCCAAGCCAAGGCACACTCCCGACTCCATCTCCTCAAGCTCCTTTCTGGCCGCACATCGGGTCTGGACCCCTCCACCATCCTCCAAACATACAAATCCCTCATCCTCCCTATCCTCTGCTACGCCCACTCTGCCTGGATCTCCGCTCCCCCTACCTTTTACAAATCCCTTCAGATCCTAGAACGCCATGCTCTTGGCCTCGCCTATCGCATCCATCTCCCCTCCCCTACGCGGATCCTGTACGACCTTATTCCGTTCCCCCACCTCCTCCTTTTCCTCAAATGGATACGGATCCTCTACACCTCCCGTAAACTGAATCGTCCTCACCTGCTTGTCTCTCCCATCCTCTCCCGACCCCGACTGCTGTCGCATCTGTATTTCCACGTCCCACCTGCTCTCCATCTCTCCACTCTCCATGCCCTCTCCCAAGATGGCTTCCGCCAGCTCCCCCTCCCTGATGATGCCCTCCCCCCTCCATCTACCCCTCCTACCAACTTTGATACTCCCTCCCTCTTCCTGTGTTTCTTTCCTATGGGCACCCTCTCTCCCTTCTCTCCCCCTTGCCTCCCTCCTCCCTTTCTCCCCATTCCTCCCCCGGGCTTCCCCTACCCCCATACCTTCATTCCTCCTACCATGTCCTCTGCCGTTGGCATCTTTGCTCTCCCCTCTCCGTCCCTCACCCCCTTCTTCCCCTCTTGGCAGGTCCCCGGACTCGCACACGTTAAGTGGACATTCGCGCGCTGGAGATCATCACCATCGGTTTCTCGTATGTGTGCCATCGTGTTTGTGGTTTAGTGTCGCGCTCCTTCGTTCAGCTGTACTGTCTAAGTCGTCAGTGTTTGTGCCCAGTGCCGACAGTTTTTAGTGTTTTTTTCGTCGAGTGTGAACGGCTTCGTGTTACTTGTTTCTGTGTCTACTGTTTTTTGCCCCCCCCCCCCACTTTGTTCTGTATCTTCTGTGTCTCCGTTGTATTTTCTTTGTAAAACTTGTGACTGGAAAGCAGCGTAGTATGCTGCTGCCAGCCCACCTTACTGTAAGGAGTCAAATAACAATAAAGAAAAAAAAAAGGGTTTTCGCCACTGTCACCTGAAGATGGCAAGAAGACTCTGCGCCAAAATATTGTGGGAAGAAGTTGCAAACATCCGGCAGTTCGCCCGAAGTATTGTGGAACACAACCTTATAATTGTTTTGAATCCGTCAGCCTTTCCACTTGTTCGACGCTCTTCCATCTTTTCCTATCTTCTGCTACCCATTTCATTGCCACATAATTACTACACCCAATACAGTTTACAATGTACCTTTGATATTCTACCATTTCTATGGTTTCAGTTGAGTACTACACTAAGATGACAAGCCATGGGATACCTCCTAGTGTCGTGTCGGACCTCCTTTTGCCCGGCGTAGTGTTGCAACTCGAAACAAGTCGTTGGAAGTTCCGTGCAGAATTATTGAGCTGTACTGCCTCTATAGCCGTCCATAACTCCGAAAGTGTTGCCAGTGCCGCGTGCTGTGCACGAACTGACCGCTCGATTATGCCTTGTAAATTTTCAATGGAATTCGTGTCGGACGATATGGCAGGCCGTATCACTCTCTCGAACTGTCCAGAATGCTGTTCAGACCAACTGTGAACAACTGTGGCACGGTGACGGGCTCGTTGTCATCCATAAAAATTCCATCTCTGTTTGGGAACATGAAGATCATGAATGGCTACAGATGTTGTCCAAGTAGTCAAATATAACCATTTTCAGTCAATGATCGGTTCATTTGGACCAGAAGGTACAGTCCATTCCATGTGAACACAGCCCACACAATTATGGATCCACCACCAGTTTGCACAGCACCTTGTTAACAACTTGGGTCCATGGATTGGTGCCTGCACCACACTCGATCCCTACCATCAGTTCTTAAGAGCTGAATCGGGACTCATCTGATCAGGCCACTGTTTTCCAGTCGTTCTAGGGTCCAATCGATACGGTCACCAGCCCAGGAGAGGCGCTGCAGGCGATGTCATGCTGTTAGCAAAGACACTCGCGTCGGTCGTCTGCTACCATACCCCATTAACGCCAAATTTCTCCGCACTGTCCTAAAAGGTACGTCCGACGTGCGTCCCACATTGCTTTCGGCGGTTATTTCACGCAGTGTTGCTTGTCTATTAGCATTGACAACCCTATGCAAACGCCGCTGCTCTCGGTCGTTAAGTGAAGGCTATGGGCCACTACATTGTCTGTGGTGAATGGTAATGCCTGAAATTTGGTATTCTCGACACACTCTAGACACAGTGGAGCTCGGGGTATTGAATTTCCTAAATACTGCTATGCCCCATGCATATACACTACTGGCCATTAAAATTTCTACACCACGAAGATGACGAGCTACAGACGCGAAATTTAACCGACAAGAAGAAGATGCTGTGATATGCAAGTGATTAGCTTTTCAGAGTGTTCACACAAGGTTGGAGCCGGTGGCCACACCTACAACGTGCTAACATGAGGAAAGTTTCCAACCGATTTCTCATACACAAACAGCAGGTGACCGGCGTTGCCTGGTGAAACGTTGTTGTGATGCCGCGTGTAAGGAGGAGAAATGCGTACCATCACGTTTCCGACTTTGATAAAGGTCGGATTGTAGCCTATCGCGATTGCGGTTTATTGTATCGCGACATTGCAGCTCGCGTGGGTCGAGATCCAATGAATGTTAGCGGAATATGGAATCGGTGGGTTCAGGAGGGTAATACGGAATGCCGTGCTGGAGCCCAACGGCCTCGTGTCACTAGCAGTCCAGATGACAGGCATCTTATCCGCATGGCTGTAACGGATCGTGCAGCCACGTCTCGATCCCTGAGTCAACAGATGAGACGTTTGGAAGACAACAATCATCTTCACGAATAGTTCGACGACGTTTGCAGCAGCATGGACTATCAGCTTGGAGACCATGACTGCGGTTACCCTTGACTCTGCATCACAGACAGGAGCGCCTGCGATGGTGTACTCTACGACGAACCTGGGTGCAAGAATGGCAAAGCGTCATTTTTTCGGATGAATCCAGGTTCTGTTTACAGCATCATGATGGTCGCATCCGGGTTTGTCGAGATCGCGGTGAACGCACTTTGGAAGCGTGTATTCGTCATCGCCATGCTGGCGTATCACCTGACGTGATGGTATGGATGCTATTGGTTACACGTGTCGGTCATCTCTTGTTCACACTTACGGCACTTTGAACAGTGGACGTTACATTTCAGATATGTTACGACCTGTGGCTCTACCCTTCGTTCGATCCCTGCGAAACCCTACATTTCAGTACGATAATGCACCACCACATGTTGCAGGTCCTTTCTGGATAGAGAAAATTTTTGACTGCTGCACTGGCCAGCACATTCTCCAGATCTCTTGCCAATTGAAAACGTCTGCTCAGTGGTGGCCGAGCAACTGGCTCGTCACATTACGTCAGTCACTATCCTTGATGAACTGTGGTATTGCGTTGAAGCTGCATGGGCAGCTGTACCTGTACACGTCATCCAAGCTGTGTCTGACTCAGTGCCCAGGCATGTCAAAGGCGTTATTACGGCCAGAGGTGGTGTTCTGAGTACTGATTTCTCAGGGTCTATGCACCCAAATTGCGTGAAAATGTAATCACATATATTTGTCCAGTGAATACCCGTTTATCATCTGCATTTCTTCTTGGTGTAGCAATTTTAATGGTCAGTAATGTAGCTCCAACTACCGCTCTTCCTTCAGAGTCTGGTAATTCCTGTCGTGCGGCCATAATCACGTCGGAAACTTTTTCGCATGAATTACGTGGGTACAAATGACAGCTCCGACAAAGCACTGACCTTTTATATCTTGTATACGACGTTCTACCGCCATTCGCATAAATACACATCACTATCCCATGACTCTTGTCACCTCAGTGTATACGAGGGGCGTTTGAAAAGTCCGTGCAAAGTCCGAGAGATGGCACCACCGGCGCCTATCGAGGTCATGTTTAGTTAGTACCATCTTTGGAAAGAACGCACACCAAGTTTCAGCCACATTGGTCTATTTCTTTGTGTTTGACATTCGTGTGAATCAGAAAGTCGAGTGATTGTCAAAAAATGGACGAAAAAGAGTTTCGTGTGATGATTAAACATTATTTTATCAAAGGCAAAACGCCTCAGGAGACTAAATAAAGCCTGATAAACATTACAGTGACTCTGCACCTTCGATTATAACTGTTTATAAGTGGTTTCAAAATTTTCGGAGTGGCCATATGAGCACAAGTGATGCTGAACGTTCTGGACGCACTGTGGAGATTACGACTCCAGAAATCATTGATGAAATCCATGATATGGTGATGGATGACAGAAGAGTTAAGGTGCATGAGATTGCTAGTGCTGTGGGCATCTCGAATGAAAGGGTACATAATATTTTGCATAAACATTTGGACATGAGAAAGCTATTCGCAAGATGGGTTCCGCGATTGCTCACGCTTGACAAAAACGGAATCGTGTGAAGTGTTGGACAGCACCGCCTCCTTCCCGTCACCCAGTGTGGCTTTCGGCCATCCTTCTCTTCCGACGATCTTCTCCTTCACCCTTCACCTCACTCATCTCCTTTCCGAACAGCTTAATTCCCGTCGCTCCGCAATCTTCCTCTCCCTTGACCTCGGGCCGGCCGAAGTGGCCGTGCGGTTAAAGGCGCTGCAGTCTGGAACCGCAAGACCGCTACGGTCGCAGGTTCGAATCCTGCCTCGGGCATGGATGTTTGTGATGTCCTTAGGTTAGTTAGGTTTAACTAGTTCTAAGTTCTAGGGGACTAATGACCTCAGCAGTTGAGTCCCATAGTGCTCAGAGCCATTTGAACCTTGACCTCGAACGCGCTTATGACCGCGTCTGGCATTCCCGTCTCCTCTTCAAGCTCCAAACCTTTGCCCTTCCCATTAACTACGTCCGTCTGATCGGTTCCTTTCTCTCCCGCCGTCCTTCCTATGTCACCATCCATAACACATATTCCTACACCTTTTTCCCCTCCGCCGGTGTGCCCCAAGGCTCCGTCCTCTCCCCCCTTCTGTACCTTTTGTACACGGCGGACATGCCGCCGCCGTCGCCCCCCATCCACCTCCTCCAGTTTGCCGATGACACCGCCTTCCTCGCCCTTGCCCCCACCCTGCAACGCTCCCAACGCCTTCTCCAATCCCATCTTGACCGATTCACCGCTTGGTGTAACCAGTGGTTGCTCAAGGTCAATCCTTCGAAAACCCAGGCGATCGTCATAGGCAAAACCACCCCTTCCTTCCGCCTCCTTGATTTCTATCTCACCGTCTATGGCTGTCCCATCGCCCTCACTCCCACCCTTAAGTACCTTGGCGTCACCCTCGACCGTCGCCTCTCCTGGACTCCCCATCTCCATACAATCCAAGCCAAGGCACGTTCCCGCCTCCGTCGCCTCAAGCTCCTTTCCGGCCGTACGTGGGGTCTGGACCCTTACACAATCCTCCACACCTATAAATCCCTCATCCGCCCTATCCTTTGTTATGCCCATCCAGCCTGGATCTCCGCCCCCCCTACCTTTTATAAATCCCTCCAAATCCTTGAACGCCATGCTCTCCGCCTCGCCTATCGCATCCGTCTCCCCTCCCCCACGCGGATCCTGTATGATCTCATCCCCTTCCCCCACCTCCTCCTTTTCCTTGAAAGGATACGGATCCTGTACACCTCCCGTAAACTCGATCCTCCTCACCCGCTCGTCTCCCCAATCCTCGCCCATCCCCACCTGCTGCCGCGCCTGTATTCCCACGTCCCGCCCGGTCTCCATCTCTCCACCCTCCTTACTCTCTCCCAAGGTGGCTTCCACCAGCTCCCCCTCCCTGATGATGTCCTCGTCCCCTCCATCTACCCCTCTTATCAACTTTGATCCTCCCCCCACCTCCTGTGTCCTCTCCTTTAGGCACCCTCCCTCCCTCCCTTCCCTTCCCTCCTCTTTCCTTTCCCCCCTCCCTCCTCCCCTCTCCCCCGGGCTTCCCCTCCCCCTTCCTCCCTCCCCCTCTCTCCTTTGCCCATGGCATCTCTGCTCCCCCCTCTCCCATTCCCCTTCCCATTCCTCCTCCTCCACCTCCTCTCTTGGCAGGTCCCCGGACTCGTACACGCTCAGTGAACATTCGCGCGCCGGAGATCATCACCGTCAGTGTTTCGTGTGTGTGCCTTCGTTTGTGTGTAGTGTTGTTCGCCGTCACGCCCCCACAGTTCACGTGCCGTCGCCATCATCCATGTTCTGTGCATCTTGTCGCCCAGTGTGAGTGATGTTTCTCGTCCAGCGTGAACGGCTCCATGTTTTTTCGATTTTTAGTGTCTACATTTTTTTGCCCACCGTTTTTACTGTCTACTCTGTACCACCTTTATGTACTACTTGTTGTAACACTCAAGGCTGAAGAGTGGCGTATTGTGCTGCTGCCAGCCCGCCTTTGTATAAGGTGTTAAAAACACAATAAAGAAAAAAAAAAAGTGTTGGAGGGATGGTTTGCAACTGTTCACGAAGAATCCGCAGGACTTTAAGTCACTGTGGGTGAAACATGGATACATTACTATACTCCTAAGACCAAAGAACAATCTAAACAATGGGTTATGAGGGGAGAATGTACGCCAAAAAAGGTGAAGACCATGCCTTCGGTGGGAAAGGTTACGGCGACTGTCTTTTGGGATTCGCAAGGGGTAATCCTCATCGACTATCTGGAAAAGGGTACAACTATTACAGGTGCATATTATTCATCGTTATTGGACCGTTTGAAAACCGAACGGCAAGAAAACCGCCGGTGATTGGACCGCAAAAAATTCCTGCTCCATCACAATGCACCAGCACACACCTCAGCAGTTGCGTCGCAAAATTAATGGAAATAGGATTCCCACCCGTTTCACATCCCCCCTATTCTCCAGACTTGGCTGCCTCGGACTACTATTTGTTACCCAATTTGAAGAAATGGCTGGCTGGACAAAGATGTGATTATAGTAACTAATAGCTACTTTGTAGACTAGGACAGTTCCTATTATTCGGAAGGGATCAACAAATTAGAACAGCGTTGGACGAAGTGTATGTCTAAAAGGAGACTATGGCGAAAAATAAACAAGGTTCACCCCAAACACCTAAGTAGGTTTCATTTTTACACGGACTTTTCAAACTGCCTTAGTATCTCTCTCTGCTGCTGCTTGCAGTACCAGATGAACTACTCCTCGGTTATCTGTCAGATATTCCACCAGCCATTCCATTCTTCTGTTTCAGTGCTTCAGCAGATTTCCTTCCCCTCCTATTCTTTTCAGTACACACTTGTCCAATTTGAACATCAGCCGTTTTTGATAGAAGTCTTGTACTTCTTATGATTTGCACATGTATTCTTCAGTACTGAGATTTCTCAGTTCTTGATCATTACCTTGTGTCAGGAGAGCTATTTTACTTAAGCAAGGCAGTCTCCCCTGTTTTGAGCGTCCTAGCTAATCTTCCACACTTCAGTGGAGAGGTGTATCATCCAGCTTACGTCCCTTCGTCATTCCCTGTTAACAAAGTCACTGTTTCTCATCCAGCCCATCACCTTCGTCTTTGTTATGTTTACCCTCAAGTTGTATTCTGTTTTAAGTGTTGCTTTCCATCCCTTTCCACAGTTCTCCGAAGTCCTTCTTACATCCAGCCGGAAAGGCTGTATCACCTGCCAAATGTAGTTCCCCTTGCACATTTATATCTGTCACAAGTCTGTCCTATATACAACTATGTGACAAGTGCACATTCACTTGAAGGATGTCAAAGTATTTGATTTCGTGAGACAAGTGCTGTTTCATTGCTTTTTCGTGAATGTTTGGAGTGTGGGTAAATGGTTTTTGAGCCTAGTTGTGCTGGCGGAAGAAAGTCTCTGATAGCTGGAAGCAATGTTGCCAGTTTTCAGGCGGCGCCAGTATGGCCATAGTTGCAGACAACTGCGGCAGCACGGGGCGTTGCTATAGAAATATCAACTAAATTCATGATTCGTCGTGGAAGGTGCGCAATGGAACTGTGCCAGGCCCACTTTAACAAACATCTGTTTATTCTCGCCTAAATAATGACAGAGATTTAATGTGACTACGTACATTATAGAAGTATGAAATACGATTTCAGTTCTCTTTAATGCCATGGCTTGTCTGATGATTTACATCAACTGATTATCCATTCCGGTCTGTGGCGTCATTATGCAGTTCTCGGTGCAATGTCAACAACCCCACCAGTCTCAACCCCATGGAGTCTCAACATGCTGGTTATCGTATTATGGCTGTTATTTCTGGACATGCTGGTCATGTTCCTCATTTGATTTTAATTTACAAGGGTCATTTAATAAGTAATGCCCCACATTTTATTCTCAGAACATATTTATTGTTAAGAGTCAGAATTCGATGACAATATACATCAACATGTATTGTCCATGTCCTATTTTTCTGCGTAGTCTCCGTCACGTTCCATGGCCGTGCGCCAACGTTGTGGAAGAGCGTGCATTAAGCAGCCCAAATAAATGGAACTTCGTAGACGACACGGCGCGAACGGTCAGCACGAATAATGGCATCCACACGATTCAGCATGTCTGGAGGTGTGATTGTGACAGGACGTCCCGAGCGTAGCTGATTATGGAACTCTGTGCATTTGCTGACGTAGTAACTTTCTTTACCCACCGCCCAACTGTACTCCCATAAACTGCAGCATCGCCATACACTGCACATTTCTTTACCCACCGCCCAACTGTACTCCCATCAACTGCAGCATCGCCATACACTGCACATTTCTTTACCCATCGCCCAACTGCACTCCCATCAACTGCAGCCTCGCCATACACTGCACATTTCTTTACCCATCGTCCAACTGTACTCCCATCAATGCAGCATCGCCATACACTGCACATTTCTTTACCTATCGCCCAACTGCACTCCCATCAACTTCACCATCGCCATACATTGCACATTTCTTTACCCATCGACCAACTGTACTCCCATCAACTGCAGCATAGCTATACATTGCACATTTCTTTACCCATCGACCTACTGTGCTCCCATCAACTGCAGCATCGCCATACATTGCACATTTCTGTACCCATCGACCAACTGTACTCCCATCAACCGCAGCATCGCCATACACTGCACGTTTCTTTACTCATCGACCAACTGTACTCCCATCAACTGCAGCCTCGCCATACACTGCACATTTCTTAACCCATCGACCAACTTTACTCCCATCAACTGCAGCATAGCTATACATTGCACATTTCTTTACCCATCGACCAACTTTACTCCCATCAACTGCAGCATCGCCATACACTGCACATTTCTTTACCCATCGTGCAACTGTACAACCCATCAACTTCAGCATCGCCATACACTTCACATTTCTTTACCCATCGACCAACTGTACTCCCATCAACTGCAGCATCGCCATACACTGCACATTTCTTTACCCATCGACCGACTGTGCTCCCATCAACTGCAGCATCGCCATACATTGCACATTTCTGTACCCATCGACCAACTGTACTCCCATCAACCGCAGCATCGCCATACACTGCACGTTTCTTTACTCATCGACCAACTGTACTCCCATCAACTGCAGCCTCGCCATACACTGCACATTTCTTAACCCATCGACCAACTTTACTCCCATCAACTGCAGCATAGCTATACATTGCACATTTCTTTACCCATCGACCAACTTTACTCCCATCAACTGCAGCATCGCCATACACTGCACATTTCTTTACCCATCGTGCAACTGTACAACCCATCAACTTCAGCATCGCCATACACTGCACATTTCTTTACCCATCGACCAACTGTACTCCCATCAACTGCAGCATCGCCATACACTGCACATTTCTTTACCCACCACCCAACTGTACTCCCATCAACTGTAGCATCGCCATATACTGCATATTTCTTTACCCATCGCCCAACTGCACTCCCATCAACTGCAGCCTCACCATACACTGCACATTTCTTTACCCATCGTCCAACTGTACTCCCATCAACTGCAGCCTCGCCATACACTGCACTTTTCTTAACCCATCGACCAACTGTACTCCCATCAACTGCAGCATCGCCATACATTGCACATTTCTTTACCCATCGATCAACTTTACTCCCATCAACTGCAGCATCGCCATACACTGCACATTTCTTTACCCATGGTGCAACTGTACAACCCATCAACTTCAGCATCGCCATACATTGCACATTTCTTTACCCATCGACCAACTGTACTCCCATCAACTGCAGCATCGCCATACACTGCACATTTCTTTACCCATCGACCAATTGTACTTCCATCAATTGCAGCATCGTCATACACTGCACGCAAATGTTTATGGATGTTCACCATAGTTCCTTTTTCTGCATAGAAAAATTCAATAATGGTATGCTGCTAGCAAAGTGAGGAGTCGAAGGTAGACGCCATTTTGATGCTGTACTATGGCTCTGCCATCTGCCAGAACGGTTCGCAACTTGACCGGCGCACCGTACAAATAACAAATGTGAAGCAGCACCAAGGACGTTTGTCTGTGTATATTAATGCCTTTTTTAAAAAAAATATGGAGCATTACTTACTGAACGACCCTCGTAGTTCGCCATGCTAGCGAAATCGTTTTATTCTGTGGGCTTATTCCATTATAGTCAGTACCATAGAAAGCTCTCAATCTGATAAACATTTGATTGCCGAGGAACTACAGATGGTTTTCATATCCACCCATTAAAACATTCCACAACATACTGGCTGGTATCTTAAATGTCTGGTACTTGATTCTTGAACTTACCCACCATTTGTTAGATATGAATGTTCGCATTCTGTTCTCCTTAGGTCAGCCTCAAAATATTTCTAGTTTGGCTCAATATTGTACTTTAGTACATGATATAAAGTGTCTCCTTGAATCCCACTGTTTGCTGAGTACCGTGGTTTGTGAAATACCTCAAGAAGACTAGAAATCATATTGTTCGCCATTTGCTTGTCTTTCCCGTCAATTGTTTCGCTATTTATATCCACACGCAAAGTGCTGATTCACGAGGTGAGTCTATTTCCTATTACACTTACATAGAGGGTTTAACTTTCCCGTATGAGGCATCTAATATACTAAACAACTAGATCTAGAATACTAAGCAGCTGACACTATATTTTAATAAAATCTATTATTACAATATGTCAAGAACAACTTAAATTGACTAAGTACTAATGTACATTCTTTTTTGTTAATACAGTTTTGGAGCCTCGTGCAGATAGCGGTATTATTGTCATACTTCGCCCTGGGCGGGTCAGGTAATAATCCTCACTTAATATTTTTTTTGCTACGAAAAATCATATTTATTCAAAAAGAAATAACCTAGTCAATATGCAATTTATCCAATACCCTCACTTTATCAAGTTTATTAAAACTCAAGTCTAACAAACATTTTTTTTTGTTTTAATAGTTTTTCTTAAGTTTACATTTGTGTTGTCACACCTGCCTTGTCAGCTGAGGGTACAGTTAGGACTGTGCAACTTTTAAACTTCAACGCTGATCAAAAACATAAGGTCCTGAGCCTACACAATTAGAACACATCTCGTGTTGTCATCGCTGATTCTGTCCGCACTCAACAATCTTCAAAGCTCTTTCCGTAGCCAGTGCAAAAGATTTCTTCTACTGCTTTTCTTTGTTTCGTCAAGTGGCAGTTGGTGTATTTTTTGACTTAATACAGTTTCAGCTTTTATTCTCCTTCTTCTTCTATTTCTCGCTCTCATTGCATTGATTTTTCTCTTTGGCTTCTTATCATATTTCTTTTCTGCTTTCTTTCTTTTCTCGAAATTATTTCTCCTTTTTTTCTCTTCCCATGTAATTTTAAATGGTTAGCATGATTCTATTTCAGACTTTCGTGCATTTACTTGCCTCTTATTTCAGTTTTGCACTTTGGCAAGTGGTGAATATCAAGAAACTAAGAGGTTATTCTCTTTTTTGCGTTGTATTTAAACTTAGTATGATCACATGAACCAACAGTATTCGTTTCCGGGGTTCTGCATCGCTTTTAATGTTCTATTGCCATTATCTACAAATTTACCTCTTTTCTCTTTATTTATTTATTGCCTATTTAGCTTACACAGATAAGGCCTTAAGCCCCCCTCGTACCTCTCACCACGAACAACATAAATCAAATGTATTACATAATGTTCACAATGCTGATAATTTTTATTAATAACAGTAATAATAAACGGCATTTTGAAAATACTGATTGTCCATGTTTAGCAGTGGAAGGGATAGTGGAAAAGAGAAGATTGAAGTATTTGTGACAGTAGCTGTTAAAAAAGAACAAAATTTAAGTAGAGAACTCTGTAGATAATGGAGAGGGAAAAGTGGTGTGCGAGGGAGGGCAGACGAGAATGAACAGCAGACATGAGTATAGAAGATGTATTAGTGTGATAGAAGATGGACCATAAGCTGTCCCTTGAAGTTTGAAAGGAAATTAATTTTCTAGTATTTTATGGAAGATTGTTCAAATGTGGCTTTCCTAGTACAGAAAATAGTTTAGACAACATGGCAGGAATAGGAATATCCTTTGTTAAGAACGCGTACTGTGTAAATTGCTGTTAATAAGCGGGAGGGGAATGACTGAGAAGGCGGTTCTAGGCGTTACAGTCTGGAAGCGCGCGACCGCTAAGGTCGCAGGTTCGAATCCTGCCTCGGGCATGGATTTGTGTGATGTCCTTAGGTTAGCTAGTTTTAAGTACACTACTGGCCATTAAAATTGCTACACCAAGAAGAAATGCACATGATAAATCGGTATTCGTTGGACAAATAAAATATACAAGAACTGACATGTGTTTACATTTTCACGTAATTTGGGTGCATAGATCCTGAGAAATCAGTACCCAGAACAACCACATCTGGCCATAATAACGGCCTTGATACGCCTGGGCATTGAGTCAAACACAGCTTGGATGGCGTGTACAGGTACAGCTTCTCATGCAGCTTCAACACGATACCACAGTTCATCAAGAGTAGTGACTGGCGTATTGTGACGAGCCAGTTGCTCGGCCACCATTGACACGACGTTTGCAATTGGTGAGAGATCTGGAGAATGTGCTGGCCAGGGCAGCAGTCGAACATTTTCTGTATCCAGAAAGGCCCGAACATTATCCTGCTGAAATGTAGGGTTTCGCAGGGATCGAATGAAGGGTAGAGCCATGGGTCTTAACACATCTGAAATGTAATGTCCACTGTTCAAAGCGCCGTCAATGCAAACAAGAGGTGACCGAGACGTGTAACGAATGGCACCCCATACTATCACGCAGGGTCATACGCCAGTATGGCGATGACGAATATACGCTTCCAATGCGCATTCATCGCGATGTCGCCAAATACGGATGCGACCGTCATGATGCTGTAAACAGGACCTGGATTCATCCGAAAAATGACGTTTTACCATTCGCGCATCCAGGTTCGTCGTTGAGTACACCATCGCAGGCGCTCCTGTCTGTGATGCAGCGCCAAGGGTACCCGCAGCCATGGTTTCCGAGCTGATAGTCCATGCTGCTGCAAAAGTCGTAGAACTGTTCGAGCAGATGGTTGCTGTCTTGCAAACGTCCCCATTTGTTGACTCAGGGATCCAGACGTGGCTGCACGATCCGTTACAGCCATGCGGATAAGATGCCCGTCATCTTGACTGCTAGTGATACGAGGCCGTTGGGATCCAGCACGGCGTTACGTATTACCTTCCTGAGCCCACCGATTCCATATTCTGCTAACAGTCATTGGATCTCGACCAACGCGAGCAGCAATGTCGCGAAACGATAAACTGCAATCGCGATAGGCTACAATCCGACCTTTATCAAAGTCGGAAACGTGACGGTACGCATTTCTCCTCCTTACACGCGGCATCACAACAACGTTTCACCAGGCAACACCGGTCAACTGCTGTTTATGTATGAGAAATCTGTTGGAAACTTTCCTCGTGTCAGCACGTTGTAGGTGCCGCCACCGGCGCCAACCTTGTGTGAATGCTCTGAAAAGCTAATCATTTGCATATCACAGCACCTTCTTCCTGACGTTTAAATTTCGCCTCTGTAGCACGTCATCTTCTTGGTGTAGCAATTTTAATGGCCAGTAGTGTAGTTCTTAAGTTCTAGGGGACTGATGACCTCAGAAGTTAAGTCCCACAGTGCTCAGAGCCATTTGAACCATTTTGAATGACTGAGAAGACTATACACACAGTGTATTATAATCGCCATGCTTATTTCCACGTAGCTGTAATAATTTTTCGTAGGCAGAAGTGATATGGTCGAATTTAGCTAACATCATAGATGAATCGTACACAGAAATTCAGTGGCAGCCTGCATGCGCTCGCTTAAGCAATTTCCTGGAGATCGGGACTGCCGTAGTCAGGCAGGGAGATTATTAGTGTCTCTGAGTTTCATTTTAAACTCGAGAGGAAGAAATTCTTTTATAGTTCTGTAGTGAATGAAGTGACATATACAATGTATTACAAACTGCAGTTGTGCGTTCTGTGATGTCGTCACACCGCCGCCTGAGAGATCGAGCCGCCGGATGCGATTCTCTCGATAAAGTGAACAGAAGAAAGGCTGTGTTAGCCAAGGAGTACACAGCCAGTCGCAGTACTTAGTCTCGCCGCTAGGCCACTTCATGTGCAGCACGAGAGCAGTGCAGTTGTGCCAGTCTACATACAGTTCGTAGCCGCGCTCAGTGGTCAGACAGCGCCGATGTTAACCAGTCATCTTCTGCAGCTCAGTCATTGCTGCCATCAAGTCATTGTAGCCCCGTTCCAAGTTACTCCTCAAAGTCACCGGATTCGACATTCAAGATTACGAGAGATTAATTCGTCACTGCAAGATTTGTGACTTGTAAATTATGTCATTCTACAGACGCTTAGTCTAGACGCGTCTTCTATAATTGTCAACCAACTCATCATGGACTACAGCAAACTAAGACATACTTTCTTATTATGTACTCCAGCTAATGAATTCTGTTTTCCTGTTGTAGCTACCAGGCAGTCTTGGCAGATTAGAACCCTCGTTCGAACCAACTCGGCTACCTCATACACTACTGGCCATTAAAATTTGCTACACCACGAAGATGACGTGCTACAGACGCTAAATTTAACCGACAGGAAGAAGATGCTGTGATATGCAAATGATTAGCATTCCAGAGCATTCACACAAGGTTGGCGCCGGTGGTGACACCTACAACGTGCTAACATGAGGAAAGTTTCCGACCGATTTCTCATACACAAACAGCAGTTGACCGCCGTTGCCTGGTGAAACGTTGTTGTGATGCCGCGTGTAAGGAGGAGAAATGCGTACCATCACGTTTCAGACATTGCTAAAGGTCGATTTGTAGCTTATCGCGATTGCGGTTTATCGTATCGCGACATTGCTGCTCGCGTTGGTCGAGATCCAATGACTGTTAGCAGAATATGGAATCGGTGGGTTCAGGACGATAACACGGAACGCCGTGCTGGATCCCAAAGGCCTCGTATCACTAGCAGTCCAGATGACAGGCATCTTATCCGCATGGCTGTAACGGATCGTGCAGCCACGTATCGATTCCTGAGTCAACAGATGGGGACGTTTGCAAGACAACAACCATCTGCACGAACAGTTCGACGACGTTTGCAGCAGCATGGAATATCAGCTCGGAGACCACGGCTGCGGTTTCTCTTGACGCTCATCACAGACAGGAGCGCCTGCGATGGTGTACTCAACGACGAACCTGTGTGCACGTATGGTAAAACGTCATTTTTTCGGATGAATCCAGGTTCTGTTTACAGCATCAAGATGGTCGTATCCGTGTTTGGCGACATCGCCGTGAACATACACTGGAAGTGTGTATTCGTTATCGCCATACTGGCGTATCACCTGGCGTGATGGTATGGGGTGCCATTTGTTACACGTCTCGGTCACCTCTTGTTCGTATTGGCGGCACGTCGAACAGTGGACGTTACATTTCAGATGTGTTACGACCCGTGGCTCTACCCTTCATTCGATCCCTGCGAGCCGGCCGGAGTGGCCGACCGGTTCTAGGCGCTACTGTCTGGTACCGCGCGACCGCTATGGTCGCAGGTTCGAATCCTGCCTCGGGCATGGATGTGTGTGATGTCAGGTTAGCTTTAAGTAGTTCTAAGTTCTAGAGGACTGATGACCACAGCAGTTGTCCCATAGTGCTCCGAGCCATTTTTGAGCCCTGCGAAACCCTACATTTCAGCAGGATAATGCACGACCGCTTGTTGCAGGTCCTGTACGGGCCTTTCTGGATACAGAATATGTTCGACTGCTGCCCTGGCCAGCACATTCTCCAGATCTCTCACCAACTGAAAACGTCTGGTCAATGGTGGCCGAGCAACTGGCTCGTCACAATACGCCAGTCGCTACTCTTGATGATCTGTGGTATCGTGTTGAAGCTGCATGGGCAGCTGTACCTGTACACACCATCCCAGCTCTGTTTGTCTCAATGCCCAGGCGTATCAAGGCCGTTGTTACGGCCAGAGTTGGTTGTTTTGGGTACTGATTTCTCAGGATCTATACACTTAAATTGCGTGAAAATGTAATCACATGTCAGTTCTAGTATAATATATTTGTCCAATGAATACCCGTTTATCATCTGCATTTCTTCTTGGTGTAGCAATTTTAATGCCACCTCATGTTGATAGACTCGATTATGGTGGAAGATCGAGAGCCATCACGTTTAGTTCAGTATTGAGGGTGGAAGAGATTCTCTGAAATTAGGGTTAACATATCTTTATTGATCTACTAAGACTGCTTGCGTTTTAGGTGCATTAACATTCAAATCTTTGTTCTTTGCCATCTCTGATAAAGCAAGTATCTCAGCATTTACATGCTGGATGGCTGTCCACAGGTGGGTCGGAGTGGCAGTTCGGTATAACTGAAGGTCTGCAGCATATGAGTAACATATGCGTGGTAAGAGAACAGTCACCCATCATTAGCGTATAATGGAAAATGTAATGGGCCCAATAGTGATCGTTGCGGAACATCTGGTACTACACCTGGCGACTTTATTAACTGTATCGTGTTACAGGATTAGGGTTGTTTCTACAGTTATAAACAGATAAAATACTGAAATTCTGCCTGACGTACTAATCAGATTCAACATAACATTAGGTTTATCATAGGTGCAGCAAATCTACGTAACATATGCCAAGGAAAGACGGTCGATATATTGCAAAGAAAGTTTATTGTTTTTAAATTACGCAAATGTTCGTAGACGGGTGATAAACTCGGCTACCGAATTAAGTGAAATTGAAGTAGCGCAAGCCCCTAAAGTCTAAAAATTAAATATCTCTAAAGCACATGCGGTGTTCAGGCTAAGTTATTCAAAGTTGCCTTCACTCTAATGCAAATAAATACGAACCTGACAGACATACAATATTATTATCTAAGAGCCAATCAGTTAAGAAAATTAATGAACATCATCACCCACAAACTGAACTGAAATCTGACTCGTAGCATCAATGACTAATTACAAAAAATTTTAAAGTATCGTGACACTGTCACTGAAATATTTCTATGTCTTAACCCGTACGACTAAACCACCGTCGAATCTGATAAAGTTCCTGTCTGTCCAGCTCCATCCAGAACAGTGTCACTGGTAAAGGTGGTCGCCATATTTTTATCCCCTCAGAGTTTTTATATCTCTACATCACTTACTCGCTTCAAGCAATCACCAAGCTTCCTTACCACTTTTTATATAACACTAAAATCGTAAATCTGAATTTGCCATTGGGAGCACGTTAAAAATGTAAACAAAACTGAAATATCACAGTTGATTCTACGTGCAGTAGTTTCGCCACAAATGTAAATGTTTGTTTCAGTATTCAAAATCGGGTCTTAATTGTTGTGCCCTCAATAAATACTCTACAGACACTTACAGGCAGCTGTATTTCATAGTAATAGCCCTACTGTATCCACTGCCACAATCAAACTTAATTATACAGAATGTGTGCAAAGTAATAAACAATCGATTAAAAATAACCATTACAAACATAAATACTATATACTAAATTTTGTAACTCTTTTACATTTATTTGTGACAGCAGATACTACCTTGCTATTAGAATAGCTGTCATACACTGCCAATGTGCTGATTCTGGTCAAAAATTCAATTAAAATGTCTCTCACATGTTAATTAATTAAATAGTGAAACTTGTGGCTAGGTCACATGATGCATATCGACTAGCACTCCAGATTGATACAACGATCTCTTTTGTGCACATAAAACTGTAATAGGTATTAATTATTTATTATTTTTTACTTTAAAATATCGTCTCGCCTCTGTAACTTGTCGCACTTACCATCTCCAAAGCATATCTACATATACAAAGAATTATCTTTTCTAATCTTTTACATGACGGTTCGTGCTCTGCAGTAACGACAGACATGACACTGCACATGCACAAACGTGTAAAAGTGAATCTATTCCCTTATGCTCACTACCGAACGGATCTGTCGTCATGTGTGGAGATTGTCTAAATCAGACTGTTCCGCATGGTACAGCCATGGTGCTCTGTTAGCTGCCATCACTACCAGCCTATCGTCAGATGTCCCCTAGCACGGCGGCAGCACTGCAGCACGTGCAAACCAAATGCGCTGGCTGACAAAGTCTAACACTAACAGACAAATAATATAGTACGTCTTGTCACTACCTCCACTTGCCTTATCTTTCACTAAGCGAATCCGATATGGAAACCAGCACCAAAATGAGCGCGAGTAAAATACATAAATACAGAAGTGTTACATTTTGTGAACTGACGGCGTCAGCTTGTGCATTGCGTTTTCAGCGTTCAAAACAAAACTAAGCTCACGTGTACCTTTTCGCGAGTGACAGAGTAACACATTGTACGCAAAATAAAATCCATACATATTATAAAAATGTATATTGAAACTTCCCCTTAGAACAATTTATACACGACTGTGCTTAACCTGACACACAATGTTTTTAGCGCAACGCAATCTGACTTTCAAAATTCCCTACTAAAGAATGGCCCTGACTAACGTTAAACTATACCTTTCGCAAATCACTTACCTCACAAAAATCTCCGCTGCTCAAGCTACTGCAATACAGCGAGCGCCACTACTGCCAGCTAAACAAAAGATTCAAACTATGGAAGGCACTAACTACTGATAGGGATAGTTAGCAAATGAAAGATATTAATAGAGAACAAACAATGTATTTACCTTAATATCATCACAAGTCATAATATATATATCAGTTCATGACAAATTACAAAACTCCGCCATCTCTCTCCCCACATCCACCACTGCTGGCGGCTCACCTCCAACTGCGCAACGCTACGCGCTGTTCACATCCAGCTGCCTAACACTACAATGGCGAGTATTACAACAATGCAAAGCAGACACAGACTGCCCACAGCTCAGCCAGTGATTTTCATACAGAGGTGGCGTTACCAATGAAAAAACCTAAACAGCCTACTTACATAAGAACCTAAACAGCCTACTTACATAAAGAAAACATAAACAGTCTACTTACATAGCCCCCATGCTCCCCAAAAAAAATTTTACAAAATTTTTTTGGGCAGTGGCCAATAATGATTTGATAAAATTTTTCATAATTACAATAACAAAGAAATCAAATGCACACACTTATTGATACAATGTTGGTCAAAAGCTAAAAATTTCTCACAGTCCATAAAGACAGTCCACATTGTTCATCACAGTAAAAATGCAGAGTTTTTCTCAAAGTCTGAGCAGTAAAAGAAAATGCACACAGAAGTAGTGGATTTCCATGCAGTCTTGAAGAAGTAGTGTTGTCCTTCCAACGGAAAGACAGTGCTGACTCTCGACATGCAGATAAGTATTGGGTCACAACAGAGCAAACCCACAGCAGAGTCATTCGAAGTTTGGAAGAATATTGGTAGGTAGGTCATCACAGAACAGACCCACTGTAGTCCTGGTAGAGATTACGGTATTGGTGGGCCACCAGAGGTGCAGACCCACTGCAGGCCTTGTAGAAATAATGGTACTGATGGATCATCAAAGATGTAGACCCACTGTAGTCCTTGAAGAGATGGCCAGCAGCCATCTGTTGTGACTGTGCAGGTGCACAATCACCATTGAAGAGTCTTGCGGATAATATAGCAAGTCCATAAACCACCACTTGTGCACTCACAAAGTTTTTGAAATTGTCCTTAGAACCAGCAATGCTGTTATCCAGTCCCTTGCTGAATTATTAGCACATGTGCAAACACTAACAGTCCCTACTTCTCACATATTGTCCACATACTATGACCAACAGAAACGTGTGCAGTGAAATGTAACTTACAAGTTAATAATAAGATGAACTGGT
Source organism: Schistocerca serialis cubense (assembly GCF_023864345.2). Classification (NCBI taxonomy): domain Eukaryota; kingdom Metazoa; phylum Arthropoda; class Insecta; order Orthoptera; family Acrididae; genus Schistocerca; species Schistocerca serialis. Next base: position 213,029,547 of record NC_064647.1, on the reverse strand, counting down.
GTCAATTACAATTTTATAACATGAGAATACAATAACAAAGGTACACAATACATCATTAAAAACATAACAATATAGATAACATTTGTAGTAATAGGGGCTTTACAAAAGAATAGAAATAGACATATACGTCAGTGTTACAGGAATTATGACATGAGTACATACATAGAAGATCAGAATAATTATTGAAACATCAACTTCACACATGAGCATTTAAACAGAATGAATAATGTCTAACATCTTTACAAAGTAAATAACATATTATTAATGCCAATTATATTTGAGGATAACAGTATTCCTCATCATAGTGAATGTAGCTTAATATTAAAAGAAGAAAAAATTCTATGAAACTACACAGAGACAGGAAGAAAACAAATACACAAGGGTACACACACACATAGTGGGATAACACAAAAGGAAAGGACAGGGTTCATTTTCAGTGTAACATTTGGTACTGCAGTCCAACCCAAAACTTCATATATCTTTCCTCTTATTTCATCCTTTGTTTCCACCAAAAAAAATTCTATCTGAAACGTCCCCTTTGAACAATTCTTACACGACTGTGCTTAACCTGACACACAATGTTTTTAGCGCAACGCAATCTGACTTTCAAAATTCCCTACTAAAGAATGGCCCTGACTAACGTTAAACTATACCTTTCGCAAATCACTTACCTCACAAAAATCTCCGCTGCTCAAGCTACTGCAATACAGCGAGCGCCACTACTGCCAGCTAAACAAAAGATTCAAACTATGGAAGGCACTAACTACTGATAGGGATAGTTAGCAAATGAAAGATATTAATAGAGAACAAACAATGTATTTACCTTAATATCATCACAAGTCATAATATATATATCAGTTCATGACAAATTACAAAACTCCGCCATCTCTCTCCCCACATCCACCACTGCTGGCGGCTCACCTCCAACTGCGCAACGCTACGCGCTGTTCACATCCAGCTGCCTAACACTACAATGGCGAGTATTACAACAATGCAAAGCAGACACAGACTGCCCACAGCACAGCCAGTGATTTTCATACAGAGGTGGCGTTACCAATGAAAAAACCTAAACAGCCTACTTACATAAGAACCTAAACAGCCTACTTACATAAAGAAAACATAAACAGCCTACTTACAATATATGTGTGCCTGTATGTTCCATATCTCCACTAAACCAATGGACCGATTACAAGGAAACCTGGGTCACATACACTATGTGATCAAAAGTACAGTCGCTCCATGAGGGAGTAAAGTTTTCCTCTTGCGACATATGTAGGCCACACAAAGCCTAGCTTCAACTAGCACAGCGCAATAAGCTGTGTCACTGACGGTCAGTGCGTATTGCCATCTGCTCCACATTGATTCGTTCCTTTCATGATCCTATAAATTGGCTACGAAATCTATGTGGGTCTCATTTCAAGGTCTTTCTTAGGAAGATTAGGGTCAAAAAAATGGTTCAAATGGCTCTGAGCACTATGGGACTTAACTTCTGAGGTCATCACCCCCCTAGAACTTAGAACTACTTAAACCTAACTAACCTAAGGACATCACACACATCCATGCCGGAGGCAGGATTCGAACCTGCGACCGTAGTGGTTGAACGGTTCCAGACTGTAGCGCCTAGAACCGCTTGGCCACTCCGGCCGGCGATTAGGGTCAGTCAACACATCTAAGGGGATTTCCAGCCAGTACAATGTAGAGTGTGGCACATTTACGACTGTCGTTCCAATGACGACGGAATGTCGTACCACCTGTTCACAGGTCACGTCATTTTTAGCCTCCCGTTACCTTTTGACTCCATCGTCATCAAATCTCTTGGCTCGCCTCCCTCATAAGAATTTTTGAGCACCACTTCCGGAGTGAATACAGAGTACACTCAATGCCTGCGCATTTTAAAATAAGGCTCTGTCAATTACACTTCCCTCTGACATTCGGCTTCTTCTGCATTGCACCGAAACAATGGCACTTTGCATGCCTGCTCAGTAGTCTGTACCATTCTCATGTGAGAAACTACGAAGTGCGGCCCAGTCAGCAACTTCCACACCGCCGCGGATGAGATGGACTGCCGCGTTGTGATAAACGACAGTCACAAACAGCAGCCGACGGTTATGTTCGTCGTTAGCGCATGACAGTACTAGTACCGAGTTCCAGGATTGCAGTTCATAGCTACAGTTCGAAGTGGAGATCGTCCTGCGAGATTCAGTCTACAAGTGGAGTCGCCTGTAGCCTTCACATAGTAACAAGTGTTTATTCGAGTGATTGACAGTGTGGCGGCCAGGACAGACACAGTCTTGTTGATGTTGTATTCAGTAACGCATGCCTTCACAAGCCACTGCTTACTTGTATCAGTCCACAAGCACATCACACTAGTTGTAAAAGTTTAGTTAAGTATCACAGCGCAATAAAGTGTATATATGTTTGTAACTAATTAGTTTGCACTGTCGCATTTTCTCCATGCACCTCAGAGCACCTAAACCTAATTCCACGTGTGTGAGCCGTTCTACCCAGACGATCTGTAGACATCGATAATACTCTCTTTGGCAACTCTGTAACACCTGTACTGACATTATCACAGAAGTTTCTTTTTACTCTGGCACCAATAACACTTTTGTGACTTTACTCATACTCATTTTCCCACTGGTTTGCACTTCACTATAAAGCAATGGTGGTGTAGATCAACACTAGTGCACTGGAAATAGTTCCAGCACATGTAGTATCACATAATTCGAACGAATTCCAAAGGTTATGAAGTGGTAGAATAGCGACATAATTTGCTTCATCGGTTATACCAGGTACTGAAATTCTCATGACATTCTTCGTTGTGCATCTTCTAGTCCGATTAAAAACAATTGTGGTTGTGGCAACGTTTGGTTTAACTGCCCACATATTGAGTGAAGCACAGCTTTTTGTAACTCTGCTACTTCAATTCTTGTGTCACTTAGGTTGCCTGCTAGCGACCATAACAATGTTTTTACAACCATTCTCTTCTTTTCCAATTCTAATCGATGTTGTATTCCAAGCAAGTCGCTGTTCACCAGTCCCATGGTATTCATTACACGTCGTACCACTTCCACAGTTAACTCTGATAGTACCCTGCGCTGTTCAGTACTTTGTGTTCCAGATTCGTGAAGTTTGCCGTATGCCACTCCACAGTTGCAGTATTTTCATCTGCTACTGCTTGTACATTCCCCACAGTATTATCCAAGTCATGAATGACCTCACTGTCTGCAGTGCCAAATACGTTCTTTCTTACTTTTCCACCTGCATCTAACCATTCTCATTACCAACATATCAACGTCTATGGAGCCATATCTGCTACGTAATGTAGCTGTCCCTTCAGCTTCTCATACAAAAATTGTAGTCCTTGATACACCCCTTGTACTTCTGTCAACACTGCTCCATTCTCTACCTCAAGTGGCAGCTCTGTGAACGTTTCCTGTAACCGTTCATCATTTCTTACTTTCAAACTCCTTTTAGGTTACTTTCTGTGTCCACTGGCAACTCCTAAATAGGACGTCTGATTGCTTAGCAAACAATATTCCTGCTTCTGGTGGCTGATATTGTAATGCATTCACCACTCCTCCCACGCACAGATGTAGAATCTTAAGGATTCTGATAGCCATACAGCACACTCTTGAAGGTATGCGACCTGGGAGCGAGGAATCCTTCCACTTGCCTCCCTCTTTGACAAAGTGTGTGCATACCAGTTACTGTCATAATCAAACCGCTTGACAATATCCTACATCCTATCATTACAGACTATAACCCCAACAAGAAAGAAAAATAACTAAAAACACAGCATTCCACTATAAGAAAATAAAGACGTAGTATTTTATGAATATATCAAAACAGTGACATACAAAATCAACTACCTCACGTATAGTCGACAGCAACATTTCAACGACCCATGTCATTCAGTCATTCCACGGCTTGGTGTGATGGCAAAAGCCACGTTTTGAATTCGTTTATCGCTGACACTCGGTCTCTTTCCATTCCTTTTTGACTTAACTTATTGCACTGGCAATGACATCGGTACCTGCGTCATGGCGTCCATAGCTCCTTTAAATACACTCCTGGAAATTGAAATAAGAACACCGTGAATTCATTGTCCCAGGAAGGGGAAACTTTATTGACACATTCCTGGGGTCAGATACATCACATGATCACACTGACAGAACCACAGGCACATAGACACAGGCAACAGAGCATGCACAATGTCGGCGCTAGTACAGTGTATATCCACCTTTCGCAGCAATGCAGGCTGCTATTCTCCCATGGAGACGATCGTAGAGATGCTGGATGTAGTCCTGTGGAACGGCTTGCCATGCCATTTCCACCTGGCGCCTCAGTTGGACCAGCGTTCGTGCTGGACGTGCAGACCGCGTGAGACGACGCTTCATCCAGTCCCAAACATGCTCAATGGGGGACAGATCCGGAGATCTTGCTGGCCAGGGTAGTTGACTTACACCTTCTAGAGCACGTTGGGTGGCACGGGATACGTGCGGACGTGCATTGTCCTGTTGGAACAGCAAGTTCCCTTGCCGGTCTAGGAATGGTAGAACGATGGGTTCGATGACGGTTTGGATGTACCGTGCACTATTCAGTGTCCCCTCGACGATCACCAGTGGTGTACGGCCAGTGTAGGAGATCGCTCCCCACACCATGATGCCGGGTGTTGGCCCTGTGTGCCTCGGTCGTATGCAGTCCTGATTGTGGCGCTCACCTGCACGGCGCCAAACACGCATACGACCATCATTGGCACCAAGGCAGAAGCGACTCTCATCGCTGAAGACGACACGTCTCCATTCGTCCCTCCATTCACGCCTGTCGCGACACCACTGGAGGCGGGCTGCACGATGTTGGGGCGTGAGCGGAAGACGGCCTAACGGTGTGCGGGACCGTAGCCCAGCTTCATGGAGACGGTTGTGAATGGTCCTCGCCGATACCCCAGGAGCAACAGTGTCCCTAATTTGCTGGGAAGTGGCGGTGCGGTCCCCTACGGCACTGCGTAGGATCCTACGGTCTTGGCGTGCATCCGTGCGTCGCTGCGGTCCGGTCCCAGGTCGACGGGCACGTGCACCTTCCGCCGACCACTGGCGACAACATCGATGTACTGTGGAGACCTCACGCCCCACGTGTTGAGCAATTCGGCGGTACGTCCACCCGGCCTCCCGCATGCCCACTATACGTCCTCGCTCAAAGTCCGTCAACTGCACATACGGTTCACGTCCACGCTGTCGCGGCATGCTACCAGTGTTAAAGACTGCGATGGAGCTCCGTATGCCACGGCAAACTGGCTGACACTGACGGCGGCGGTGCACAAATGCTGCGCAGCTAGCGCCATTCGACGGCCAACACCGCGGTTCCTGGTGTGTCCGCTGTGCCGTGCGTGTGATCATTGCTTGTACAGCCCTCTCGCAGTGTCCGGAGCAAGTATGGTGGGTCTGACACACCGGTGTCAATGTGTTCTTTTTTCCATTTCCAGGAGTGTAGCATAACACTCCCTACAAGCACAAGAGCGTTTTCCATTGGCAGCTGAAACTTGACGTTGTCAGACGATTCCATCTCTAGGATTTAATATGGTCCGTTTCCTTTGTTTTAGTAACCCCATCGTCCATTCGCTTTAAAAAACCGTGTATTGCTTCCGCGGGCGTTCGAAAAGTCACACTGACAGTAATAAGGGTTGCCATATTTTTTGAATGGAAATTTATGTAAGAGTGCTAATCGTTTGTGTAAATGAACTGTTGCTGTTGTTGTGGTCTTCAGTCCAAGAGACTGGTTCGATGCAGCTGCTGCAACCTACATCCTTCTGAATCTGCTTACTGTATTCATCTCTTGGTCTCCCTCTACGATTTTTACCCTCCACGCTGCCCTCCAATGCTAAATTTGTGATCCCTTGATGCCTCAAAACGTGTACTACCAACCGATCCCTTCTTCTAGTCAAGTTGTGCCACAAACCTCTCTTCTCCCCAATCCTATTCAATACCTCCTCATTAGTTACGTGCTCTTCCCACCTTATCTTCAGTGTTCTTCTGTAGCACCACATTTCGAAAGCTTCTATTCTCTTCTTGTCTCAACTATTTATCGTCCATGTTTCACTTCTATATATTGCTGCACTCCAGACAAATACTTTCAGAACGGACTTCCTGACACTTAAATCTATACTCGATGTTAACAAATTTCTATTCTTCAGAAATGCTTTCCTTGTCACAGCCAGTCTACATTTTATATCCTGTCTACTTCGACCGTCATCAGTTATTTTGCTGCCCAAACAGCAAAACTCATCTGCTACTTCAAGTGTCTTATTTCCTAATCTAATTCCATCAGCACCACCTGATTTAATTTGACTACATTCCATTATCGTCGTTTTGTTTTTGTTTATCTATATCTTATATTCTCCTTTCAAGACATTGTCCATTCCGTTCAACTGCTCTTGCAAGTCTTTTGCTGTCCCTGACAGAATTGACATGTCGGCGGAAAACTTCTAAGTTTTTATTTCTTCTCCATGGATTTTAATTCCTACTCTAAATTTTTCTTTTGTTCCTTTACTGCTTGCTCAATAAACAGATTGAATAACATCGGGGAGAGGCTACAGCCCTGTCTCAATCCCTTCCCATCCACTGCTCCCATTCATGCCCCTCGACTCTTATGACAGCCATCTGGTTTCCGTGCAAATTGTAAATAGCCTTTCGCTTCTGGTATTTGACCCCTTGCACCTTCAGAATTTGAGAGAGATTATTACAGTCAACATTGTCGAAAACTTTATCTAAGTCCACAAATGATAGAAACGTAGGTTTGCCTTCCTATCTTCTAGGGTAAGTCGTAGGTTCAGTATTGCCTCACGTGTCCCAACATTTCTATGGAATCCAAACTGATCCTTCCTGAAGCCGGCTTCTTTTTCCATTCATCTGTAAAGAATTGGTGTTAATATGTTGCATCCATGACTTATTAAACTGATAGTTAGGTAACTTTCACACCTGTCAACACCTGCTTTCTTTGGGATTGGAATTATTATAGTCTTCTTGAAGTATGAGGGTATTTCACCTGTCTCACACATGTTGCTCACTAGATAGTAGAGTTTTGTCAGGTCTGGTTCTCCCAAGACTACCAGTAGTTCGAATGGAATGCTGTTCACTCCCGGGGCTTTGTTTCGACTCAGGTCTTTCAGTGCTCTGTCAAACTCTTCAGGCAGTATCTTTTCTCCCATTTCATTTTCATCTATGTCCTCTTCCATTTCCATAATACTACCCTCAAGTACATCGCACTTGTATAGACCCTTTTCACCTTTCTGCTTTCCCTTCTTTGCTTAAAACTGATTTTCCGTGTGAGCTCTTGATATTCATACAAGTGGTTCTCTTTTCTCCAAAGGTCTCTTTAACTTTCCTTTACGCTGTATCTGCCTTACACCTAGTGATACATGCCTCTACATCCTTACATTTGTCTTCTAGGCATCCCTGCTTAGCCATTTTGCGCTTCCTGTCAATCTCATTTTTGAGACGTTTGTATTCCTTTTTTACCTGCTTCATTTACAGCATTTTTATATTTTCTTCCTTCATCAATTAAGTTCAATATCTCTTCTGTTACCCAAGGATTCCTACTAGCCCTCATCTTTTTATCTACTTGATCCTCTGCTGCTTTCAGTATTTCATCTCTCAAAGCTATCCTATCCTCTTCTGCTGTATTTCGTTCACCTGTATTTGTCAGTCGTTCCCTAATGCTCTCTCTAAAACTCTCTACGACCTCTGGTTCTTTCAGTTTATCCAGATCACATCTCCTGAAATTCCCACCTTCTCGCAGTTTCTTCAGGTTTAATCTACATTTCATAACCAAAAATGGACTAACTTCTGCAAATCGACTGACAAAATTCACTCATACTGCCTCTATTGTTATTATAACATTGTCCGTTCAGAAAGGTATTTTGCAGTTGCAGCTGCTTGTCTACTGCCGACGTTTTGTTAAGTGAAAGTTCTTCAGACGTGGCATAATCCCAGAACGCTGCAGAATTTTGGTTTGACCTCTGCTGTGCACTCAACCAATTTAATCTGGTCATCGACCGACATGTTCTCCACTGCCCACCCATTACTCCTTACCTCTACCTCTTTAAATACAGCAGTGTCCAGACTACTCGCCTCTGATTTCACAGAGGCCAGGTCTGCTTTAACTTTCGTCTGCCACTAAGCCACATTGCCTTTCACTGGTAGTTATTGATTTTAGTGCGTTCTCCGTTTCTGCCGCCCTGTTAGCAGACCCTGTCCACACAGAATCTACTCTCTCAAAATGGTTCAAATGGCTCTGAGCACTATGGGACTCAACTGCTGTGGTCATAAGTCCCCTAGAACTTAGAACTACTTAAACCTAACAAACCTAAGGACATCACACACATCCATGCCCGAGGCAGGATTCGAACCTGCGACCGTAGCGGTCGTGCGGTTACAGACTGTAGCGCCTGTAACCGCTCGGCCACTCCGGCCGGCCTCTACTCTCTCCCCAAGATCACTCTCCATCTCATTAAAGCGGTCTGCCAGTTGCTTTTCGACATCACTAACCACCGGCCGCTGTAACCGAACGGTTCTAGGCGCTTAAGTCCGGATCCGCGCTGCTGCTACGGTCGCAGGTTCGAATCCTGCCTCAGACATGGATGTGTGTGATGTCCTTAGGTTAGGTTTAAGTAGTTCTAAGTCTAGGGGACTGATGATCTCAGATGTTAAGTCTCATAGTGCTTAGAGCCATTTGAACCATAACTAACCTTCGTGCTAAGCCCCTCAAAACATTCTGGATTTTCTCATCCTGTTCGTTATTTTTTTCCCTAATCGATTCCTTTCCAAAAAAGTTGTTAGAAAATATTGCAGTTTGTCATCAGTTTCACTTTAAAATAACTGAACTGACATTATAAACATTAAGAACTAGGAGCATGTGTTGTCATTTCTACCACACATAGCGCTGCGCTGGCACAATATTGGGAGTTTCCTGGTAAAACATAAATAAATGAAAAGTTATACTTCGTGATCGAAAGTATCCAGACAGCCCGAATATCATATTCATCTTAAGTGCATGGTGCTGCCACCTACAGCCAGGTACTCCATATCAGCGACCTCAGTAGTCATTAGACATCGTGGGAGAGCGGAATAGGTCGCTCCGCGGAACTCATGGACCTCGAATTTGGTCAGGTGATTGGATGTCACTTGTGTCATACGTCTGTACGCGAGATTTCTACACTCCTAAACGTCCCTAGGTCCACTGTTTCCTATGTGACAGTGAAGTGGAAACGTCAAGGGACACGTACAGCACAAAAGCGTACAGACCGACCTCGTCTGTTGACTGACAGAGACCGCCGACAGTTGAAGAGGGTCGTAATGTGTAATAGGTAGACATCTAGCCAGACTACAACACAGGAATTCCGGACTGCATCAGCATCCACTTCAAGTACTATGACAATTACGCGGGAGGTGAGAAAACTTGTGTTTCATGGTCGAGCGGCTGCTCATAAGCCACACATCACGCCGGTAAATGCCAAACGACGCCTCGCTTGATGTAAAGAGCGTAAACATTGGACGATTGAACAGTGGAAAAACGTTGTGTGGAGTGAGGAATCACGGTACATAATGGGGCGATCCGATGGCAGGGTGTGGGTGTGGCGAATGCAGCGTGAACGTCATCTACCAGTATGTGTAGTGCCAATAGTGAAATTCGGGGGCGGTGGTGTTATGGTGTGATCGTGTTTTTCTAGGAGGGAGCTTGCACCCCTTGTTGTTTTGCGTGGCACTATCACAACACAGGCCTATACTGATGCTTTAAGCACCTTCTAGCTTACCACTGTTGAAGAGCAATTCGCGGATGACGATTGCATCTTTCAACACGATCGAGCACCTGTTCGTAATGCACGGGCTGCGGCTGAGTGGTTACACGACAGTAACATCCCTGTAATGGACTGACTAGATCCTATAGAACACCTCCGGGACTTTTTCGAACGCCGACTTCGTGGCTGGGGTCACCGACCGACAGCACATGGCAAGCTGCAGCAGATGCTGGGCCCTTGGAGCGTGCATCGATCGTGTTGCTGCTCTGAAGGCGTGTTGATGCGATGACGAGTTGGCTGCTGCTATGGCTCGCTGAAGTCTCAAAGTAAGTCCAAGAAATGAGCCCACAACTGTGACAGTCTTGTACTTGGGTCATCTTAGTGCATGCATAACTTTTTTTACAGTTATTGTCACGTTAATAATAAATCGATAAAGTGCTGGAATTATCTGTGGTGTACTAATCAGATTTAAAATATTGTTAGTTTTATGGTATGTGCAGCAAATATAAATAACATGCCCCAAATACAGACTAAATTTAAACAAACTTCATTGTTCTCGAATGATTCTAAAATTAGTATGCTAGTGACAAATTTTGCTATTTAATTAAGTGAATTGCAAAATGCTCGAGCTCCCAACACACAAAACTAAAACAGTTCGAAAATACTAGTAATTTACACAGCTGAACTGTTCAAAGTTAAATTCATTCTCACATAAATAAATACAATCTGACTGACATATGGTGCTATAAGGTAAGTACCAGGCAGTGACTGAAATAAATCACAGGCTTCAGAAATAGACTGAGTTCACCTCAGACAAACTGAAGATAATTAAGTTCTTAATCACTGTTCGGGAAACATTTTAAATTATTGTCATACCACGACCAAGTCGTTGGACAGAGAATTATAAGTCCTTAACAACAGTAAGGCGAATTGTATGGAAGGTGACATAGAGAGATGCATTAACAGCGTGCTTCAGTAGCTATCATTGTGGCGAAATGTGGGTTATACCAACAGATGCGTCAGTGGATTGCGAAGCAAAGGTTCAAATTCAAATGGCTCTGAGCACTATGAGACTTAACATCTGAGGTCATCAGTCCCCTAGAACTTAGAACTAGTTAAACCTAACTAACCTAAGGTCATCACACACACCCATGCCCGAGGCAGGATTCGAACCTGCGACTGTAGCGATTGCGCGGTTCCAGACTGAAGCGCCTAGAACCGCTTGGTCACAGAACCCGGAGCGAAGCCAGGATAACAGAACTCACTGATACATGGCGCCGAGCATTGCTAACCGTTTAGCAAGTGGTGCATAGTCACCATACCAGGGCGGGTCTACTGTGGTAGGATTGTGAGTAAGTGCTGGGTTTTAGTTTAACAAATGGGCACCATAGGAATATCAATATTACTGGATTTTAAGGCAGCGATCCCTTCTCGTCACCAGAAACCAGCAGCTTCACGACGATGCAAGAGCAACTCCAGGCTATGAAATGACTGGGCTCTGCCAGCTGCTGCCATGGGTTCGACACTTGCTGTCCCCACTATGTCCTTCACGGTACATGATGTGACAGCCCTGCATGCCTGCTGCCAACAAAGCTGAGTTTGTATTGAGACATTGCGCCAGAGCATCAGCCATTGTCCAACTTCTGCCAGAAGGCAGCGGGTTGTACCCCACACAAGGCAGACTCCAAACACAGCCACCATGGCCAAATGTGAAGATGAGGAGCGATTTCTTAAGAACAACACACAGCGCCACTGACGTCTCCTGTAAATATTACCTGGACTCACGTCACGGGGTTGTGGCTCAGCATCTCCAGGTGGAAGCTGTCACCCATTCATCAGCTCAAGCCAGGGACAATGGGAAGAGGCATGCCGACCTGAATAAGTGATGTATTGAAGTCAATAAATGTCATTTGTAACTATTAACAGCACTTCCTCTGGAGACTTTGGTCCCAGCACTCACCATCCCATTCTTTGGTATCACGACCGACAATACTGAAAAACTGCTAAGTACTAAACTTCATGGGTAAACCACAGCCAGGATTGAAACAGGTGTTGCCTTTCCAACTCCATTCAGAACAGTGTGAATGAGCAAAAGGGCCACCATCTAAATACCCCTTCGGTGACTCTGTTCTCTGGAAAGTCCATGTATCTAACTATAAATCTGAATTTGCCATTTTATGAATGCTAGAAATCTAAACAGATTTGCGGAGTCATAGTTGATTGTCCATACAAATTAATGTAACACAAAAGTAAATTTTTGTTGTGCAGTTCAAAATCAGTTCATGAAAACTGTGCTTTTAATAGTTACTGTACAGACTAATATGGCAATTCTGTTTTATAGGAAATGTCCTGCTGTTTCCACTGCTGCAATCATAATTAATGTATCTCTTACCATTATTGAATTTCATATAAAATTGTAAAAATTAATAAACAATTAATTGAAAATAACAAAACCAAAAATCTTAAAAACTAAATGTTTTAGGTTGTTGTGTATGGCAACATTTACTCCTTTACTATTAGTACAGCTGTCTTGTATTTTTTTTTAAAAAAACGCTAATTTCAATCAAAATTTCAGTTAAGGTGTCTCTCACAGATTAATTAATTAATTAAACATATGGCTATCTCAGTCTGTGTATGGACCAGCACTATAGTTTGATATGTTGATCTCTTTTGCTCAATTAAAAGTGTAATGGTTATTAATAATTTACTATTATCCTGCTCATTAAATATTCCTTGCACTTCAACTTCCCTACCTTATCACCTCAAAACCATATCTACATATCAACAGAACCATCTTATTATTTTCTTAACATGATGGATCGACCTTTGCAGTAGGTACAACATTTTGCATTGCATATTCTCAATTGTTTTCAATACAGTCTATCCCTGTGTGCGCGCTACTAGGCGGATCTGACGCACGTCTCGACAGTGTTGTAACCTGGCCGTACCACACGCCTCGGCAGGCGGGTTTTGCGTGCCTTCTTGCCTACCTGCTACCCCATCAGATGCGCAATCGCCTGGCCCCGACACCCCAGATTACAAAAAAGCAAAACTCCCATCCAACGAGAATCAAAAAGACTACTACTCAGACAAATATTAAGTCGGTCATAATCACCCCATTGAAAACCTTTAGTTCTGACACTTGTGCGCTATTGGTAAGATGCAAGGTGTGATTGGAGTAGTTGTACAGTATTTGAGGACAATTTTTGAGTTGTAAGTTTAGCGAGTATAATGTCAAAAAATGGCTCTGAGCACTATGCGACTTAACTTCTGATGTCATCAGTCGCCTAGAACTTAGAACTAATTAAACCTAACTACCCTAAGGACATCACACACATTCATGCCCGAGGCAGGATTCGAACCTGCGACCGTAGCGGTCGCTCGGTTCCAGACTATAGCGCCTAGAACCGCACGGCCACTCCGGCCGGCTCAAGTATGTCAAATTAGAGTGTTGCAAGCTATGCTGAAGACTAAAAGTGGCAGAGTAGTCACTCCTTGTTTGTCCAATGTGTACTTCAAAACGTCATCCAGTTTTATCAGAGCAGTCATCATGCTATACTTTTTCCAGAATCCAGACTGGTATACATTTCACAGGTTATACAATATTAAGTACTTAGTATGCTGTACAGTATAATGTTACATATCCCTTACTATCAAAATGTTCATAGATGTATGGCAAGTAAATACCCTACTTTGAACTAGCAATTCAAGTGTTATCAATGTTTATATAATTTCATAATGGCAGAAACATTAATTTAACAGATAAATGTTACTTATCTTGCCATAGCTGTATCGTTATCTAGGATGTTGGTTCCTGTTTGTGTTTTCCACTTAATAGGTCCAAGGCTTTTTTCATTAAAAAACACTGGAATATTGTTCATTTTTGACATCATCAGTAGTTATTCGTAAATTATTGACACTTTCTACAATACTACTTGTAAAGTAAATGCATAGTGCAACATTTCAAAACAACAAAGAACTTGATGGTTACATTGACCAATCTCGACAACTGAAGCTATTACATCGCGTTTGTCGCCTAAAATTTCTATAAGTATTATGTGCATAGCTTTCAGATCCTTCTAAAACAGGATGTAGTTCAAATGAATTTTATCATGGCGATCTTAATTATTTTATGGATATAATTTACATAATGTATTCTGGAAAAAATTATTTATATAAAGATTTATGTGCCTAATAATTAATAATGAAGGTTGAAAATTTCCTGTCTTTGTTTAATTGCCGATTAAATTATCGATAATTAAATTAGAAAAGTTAAAAATGAAAGCATAAATTTTGTTTGTAAAAACTAAAGCATAATAATATTAGTTTCACTGTAAAATGGTATTGACTCATTTAAGTTATCAGTGGTGATCAGTGTATGCAAAACTCTGTTTAGTTGTGGGATATGTAATTTAAGTATTAAAACTGACTCACGGCAGGCCGAAATTTATAGACACTCGAACATTTTAATTGGAGTACAAAGTTTCTTGCAGCCAAGATTCATTACACCAAGAACTATGTAATCTAAATACTAGGGTAATACTGGTAGAACCCACAACAGCTTGTATTTCCTTTTTGAATGATAGTTCTATGAGTCCCTGCATCCACATTCTTGGAAAGGTCTGAGGATGGATAAAAATGTCCATTGTTCTGGACAATACTGGATCGACAAGGGAACTGATGATCTATACTGTAATATCATTGTCTCCTGCGGCTGCCATGTGTATTCGTAGAAATGACACCCTGGCCGTATTAAAGCTTAAAACCCTCACCGTATTTAAACTTTAGACCATCAATAAGAATTAGAGGTTGATCTGCAGATTTTTTCCATTAGGCGGTGGCCCTGTTAAAATCCTCTCTTAACGAGTGAACACGCAAGAGTTTTACATTTCTTACAGAGTGAATAATTCCTGTGCATAGCTACTTGTGGACGAGATGATTTTATACGAAGCAGGGTGCTGTTTATGTATCCTGTGTGGCACCTGGCAAGAAATACCACACGCATTAGCTTTAAGGTCATACACACTCACAACTTAAAACCTCTAAACGTCGCCACTTGCATTTCGTTCCTTTGATACTGGGTAAATCATGAATATTAAGTCATGGACAGACAATTCGGGTCCAGAGCTCCAATCAATTTGAATTACTCTATTTAGACGTTGGGCTCTGTTTATATGGATACACGTGTGTTGTCTGTCTTATGGTGAGTTGTCTCAAGTGGAAAGAACATGAAGTTCGAGTAGGAAAGTATACACCTGAAACTGGAAAGGAAAAGACAGTTATGAACTATTCACGGGTGATCAGCCGTCATTCTGTCGCAACGTTTCTATGAGCTTTGCACTCATCGTCCTCAAGCGAGGTGCTGGGATGCTGTGCTGCACAGTTGTCTAGAAATTTTATAGTATTATGCATGATTTACTCGCCAATAATGACATAAGAAATTTTTTGTCGGAGCAGGACTCAAATCAGGATTTGCCGCTTATCACGAGGAAGCGTCACTGCAGTCCTTAGACTGTAGAACATTATTTGTGTTAGATTGAGCTACATTATTAATTTATGTGTAGTTCATTTTTCAAGTTCCTCCACCAAACTTTCATAAATAATCTGTGTTTGTTTCCCACTCTCCTCTTACCACCTAACCATCCATTTCGTCTCTCCTGACATTTATATGAACCTGCACTCCTGGAAATGGAAAAAAGAACACATTGACACCGGTGTGTCAGATCCACCATACTTGCTCCGGACACTGCGAGAGGGCTGTACAAGCAATGATCACACGCACGGCACAGCGGACACACCAGGAACCGCGGTGTTGGCCGTCGAATGGCGCTAGCTGCGCAGCATTTGTGCACCGCCGCCGTCAGTGTCAGCCAGATTGCCGTGGCATACGGAGCTCCATCGCAGTCTTTAACACTGGTAGCATGCCGCGACAGCATGGACGTGAACCGTATGTGCAGTTGACTGACTTTGAGCGAGGGCGTATAGTGAGCATGTGGGAGGCCGGGTGGACGTACCGCCGAATTGCTCAACACGTGGGGCGTGAGGTCTCCACAGTACATCGATGTTGTCGCCAGTGGTCGGCGGAAAGTGCACGTGCCCGTCGACCTGGGACCGGACCGCAGCGACGCACGGATGCACGCCAAGACCGTAGGATCCTACGCAGTGCCGTAGGGGACCGCACCGCCACTTCCCAGCAAATTAGGGACACTGTTGCTCCTGGGGTATCGGCGAGGACTATTCGCAACCGTCTCCATGAAGCTGGGCTACGGTCCCGCACACCGTTAGGCCGTCTTCCGCTCACGCCCCAACATCGTGCAGCCCGCCTCCAGTGGTGTCGCGACAGGCGTGAATGGAGGGACGAATGGAGACGTGTCGTCTTCAGCGATGAGAGTCGCTTCTGCCTTAGTGCCAATGATGGTCGTATGCGTGTTTGGCGCCGTGCAGGTGAGCGCCACAATCAGGACTGCATACGACCGAGGCACACAGGGCCAACACCCGGCATCATGGTGTGGGGAGCGATCTCCTACACTGGCCGTACACCACTGGTGATCGTCGAGGGGACACTGAATAGTGCACGGTACATCCAAACCGTCATCGAACCTATCGTTCTACCATTCCTAGACTGGCAAGGGAACTTGCTGTTCCAACAGGACAATGCACGTCCGCATGTATTCCGTGCCACCCAACGTGCTCTAGAAGGTGTAAGTCAACTACCCTGGCCAGCAAGATCTACGGATCTGTCCCCCATTGAGCATGTTTGGGACTGGATGAAGCGTCGTCTCACGCGGTCTGCACGTCCAGCACGAACGCTGGTCCAACTGAGGCGCCAGGTGGAAATGGCATGGCAAGCCGTTCCACAGGACTACATCCAGCATCTCTACGATCGTCTCCATGGGAGAATAGCAGACTGCATTGCTGCGAAAGGTGGATATACACTGTACTAGTGCCGACATTGTGCATGCTCTGTTGCCTGTGTCTATGTGCCTGTGGTTCTGTCAGTGTGATCATGTGATGTATCTGACCCCAGGAATGTGTCAATAAAGTTTCCCCTTCCTGGGACAATGAATTCACGGTGTTCTTATTTCAATTTCCAGGAGTGTAGATTCTAAAGTTTAATAAAAAAACCATAGCTACCACAATGGAGAAGTCATTTGTAATGATGGAGCGAAATGTCAAGTAAGTAATATGCCGAAACAGTTATGAGCTCAGATGTGTGAACAAGCTTAATCAATGCCGTCTATTGAACTAGAAACACAGCGTGTTTGTACAATACAAACCGGAAGTCTTCACTGTTTTAGTGGAATGAATGGCACTACAGTCTATTTTCATTGTGAATTCTTCATTCCTTCTTATATTAATAACTTAGTTATGAGAAAGAAAACTGAAACTTGGTCTTGTGTCTATTTCAGCTCTTGACGGAGTGGTGACTGTGTACCTTGTATACCACATTACCGAGGCTATCTGTGACATATTTCTCTACACTGGGGCTGTTAAGGTAAAGTGTTTACAGAAATACTCTATATTCATCAGAAACGGAACAACATTCAACTCTTTAAAGCTTTTTACTCAATTCCTGCTGTGTGCAAGAAAATAAAGTTAGTGTATATCTTTATGTTATTCTTATTACTACTTACTCTATAGTAGTACTGGGGCTATACCGATTCTGGCCCAGTTATTTTTGACCCACTATCCTTATTTTCCATTATCAGTTATTCCTGATACCACTCCCCCTCCCTTTCTGTCCACCACCGTCTCCCTCCCACTTCCCATCATATTTGCTGAGGAATTGAAAAGAAATATGATTAATGACCCTTAACCTTGCCAGTGAGTTAATTAAGAAACTTTTCCCCCAATATGTCAGGCCCAAGATGGCAGTCACTATGATGTCACAATCTTATATAGTCCACTTGTGCTAAATATAAAATAGTATTTATACCAAATAAATTAACAAACGACAGAGATGATCCTCCTTGGTACAAAAAACGTGTCAGAACACTGTTACAGAAACAACGAAAAAAACATCCCAAATTTAAACAGACGCAAAATCCCCAACATTGACGATCTTTTACAGAAGCTCGAAATTTAGAGCGAACTTCAATGCGAGATACTTATAACAGTTTCCACAACGAAACTTCGTCTCGAAACCTGGAATAAAATCAAAAGATATTCTGGTCGTATGTGAGATATGTTAGCGGCAAGAAACAGTCAATGCCTTCTCAGCGCGATAGCAATGGAGATACTATCGAAGACAGTGTTGCTAAGGCACAGTCACTAAACACAGCCTTCCGAAATTCCTTCACCAAAGAAGATGAAGTAAATATTCCAGAAGTCGAATCAAGAACAGCTGCCAACATGAGTAACGAAGAAGTAAATATCCTCCTAGTAGTGAATCAACTTAAATCACCTAATAAAAGCAAGTCTTCTGGTCCATATGGTATACCAATTAGATTCCTTTCAGAGTATGCTGATCCATTTGCTCCATACTTAACAATCATAAACAACCGTTCGGTCGACGAAAGATCCGTACCCAAAGACTGGAAAGTTGCACAGGTCACACCAATATTCAAGAAAGGTAATAAGAGCAATCCACTAAATTACAGGCCCATATCATTAACTTCGATACGCAGCAGGATTGTGAGACATATATTGTGTTCGAAAATTATTAATTTCGTCAAAGAGAACGGTCTATTGACACAGTCAACATGGGTTTAGAAAACATACTTCCTGTGGAACACAACTAGCTCTTTATTTGCATGAAGTGTTGAGTGCTATTAACAAGGGATTTCAGATCGATTTCGTATTTCTGGATTTCCGGAAGGATTTGACACTGTACCACACAAGCGGCTTGTAAGTAAATTGCGTGCTTATGGAATATCGTCTCAGTTATGTGACTGGATTTGTGACTTCCTGCCAGAGAGGTCACAGTTCGTAGTAATTGACGGAAAGTCATCGAGTAAAACAGAAGTGATTTCTGGCGTTCCCCAAGGTAGTGTTATAGGCCCTTTGCTGTTCCTTAAATATATAGACGGTTTTGGAGAATCTGAGCCACCGTCTTAGGTTGTTTGCAGATGGGGGTTGGGTTGTTTTGGGGAAGGAGACCAGACAGCGAGGTCATCGGTCTCATCGGATTAGGGAAGGAAGTCGGCCGTGCCCTTTGAAAGGAACCATCCCGGCATTTGCCTGGAGCGATTTAGGGAAATCACGGAAAACCTAAATCAGGATGGCCGGACGCGGGATTGAACCGTCGTCCTCCCGAATGCGAGTCCAGTGTTTAACCACTGCGCCACCTCGCTCGGTATTTGCAGATGATGCTGTCGTTTATCGACTAATAATCAGAAGATCAAAACAAATCGCAAAACGATTTAGAGAAGATATATGAATGGTGCGAAAATTGGCAGCTGGCCCTAAATAACGAAAAGTGAGAGGTCATCCACATGAGTGCTAAAAGGAATTCGTTAAACTTCGGTTACGCGATAAATCAGTCAAATCTAAAGGCCGCAAATTCAACTAAATACCTAGGAATTACAATAACGAACAACTTAAAATGTATAGAACACAAAGAAAATGTTGTGGGGAAGGCTAATCAAAGACTGGCAGGACACTTAGAAAATGTAACAGATCTACAAAGGAGACTGCCTACACTAAGCTTGTCCGTCCTCTTTTAGAATCTTGCTATGAGGTATGGGATCCTTACCAGATAGCACTGACGGAGTACATCGAAAAAATTCAAAGAAGGGCAGCACATTTTGTACCATCGCGAAATATGGGAGAGAGTGTCACTGAAATGATACAGGATTTGGACTGGACATCATTAAAAGAAAGGCGTTTTTCGTTGTGACAGAATCTTCTCACGAAATTCCAATAACCAACTTTCTCCTCCGAATGCGAAAATATTTTGTTGACACCGACCTACATAAGGAGAAACGATCACCACGATAAAATAAGGGAAATCAGAGCTCGTACGGAAAGATAAAGGTGTTCGTTCTTTCCGCGCGCTATACGAGATTGGAAGAAAAGAGAATTATGAAGGTGGCTCAATGAACCCTCTGCCAGCCACTTAAATATGATTTGCAGAGTATCCATGTCATAGTATCCACTTAAATAGTGGCAACACTGCTGTAGAGACACTATGCAATGGAATCTATGATTATCGCTGATAGCACTCTTTGTGGACATACCTACTTTACTTCTGAGCAAATGGACTCTCCTGTCCCACGTCACCGGCGTGCACATAATCTAGGGAAACAGTCACTTGTGAGCGAGCGGTCTAATGTAACGGTGACACTATATTTTCGAAACAGGAACAACGGAGTTTAATCAAGATTGAATGTGCCAGAGTTCGTGCAGTACGATAGTGTCATCAAGGTGTGCAAGAGGCGTGGGGGGATTGCCGTACAGAGCCGTGGCATGCTGGGTGGAAATGGAAATGAAGTCCGATGCTTCTTTACAGAGCGTAGAGGAACGATGGGGGAGACCCGCACCGCCTTACTAGGCAAGGTCCTAATGGTAGTGGTTTGCCGTCGTGGCATGCTGGGTGGAAATGGAAATGAAGTCCGATGCTTCTTTACAGAGCGTAGAGGAACGATGGGGGAGACCCGCACCGCCTTACTAGGCAAGGTCCTAATGGTAGTGGTTTGCCGTTGCCTTCCTCCGACCGTAATGGGGATGAATAATGATGATGAAGACGACACAACAACACCCAGTCATCTCGAGGCAGGAAAAATCCCTGACCCCGCCGGGAATCGAACTCGGGACCCCCTGCTTGGGAAGCGAGAACGCTACCGCGAGACCACGAGGGGCGCGCTGGGTAAAAGCCTTCGACGAAAGTCGGCAAACTGTGGCAGACATGCATCGGGCAGGTCGTCCTAGCGTCTCTGAAGAAGAAGGAGAGGCTTTCTTACGCCGTATCGTAACACTGGATGAGACATGGGCCACATCGTACGAGCCACGAGCCAAAACTGAAACGCCAATCCAACGAATGGCGTCATTATGGGTTGCCGCTAAAGTTGAAAGTGCGTCAGAGCCGCAGTGTGGTGAAAGTTATGGTGATTCTCGTGTACGACTGTGATGGTGTTATCCTAACGCATTACGTTCCTCCACGGCAGACCGACAGTGCACAGTGTTACTGTTCGTTTTTGGAGCGTCACCTGCGACTAGCTTTGCGAAAGAAGCGGCGACACTTCCTGTGCAGCCCACCCATCATTTTGCACGACAATGCGCGGGCGCATACAGCGCAAGCTGTGGCTGCACTGTTCGGTCGATGGGACTGGGAAGTACTGTACCATCCACCATACTCCCCGGAGTTAAGTCCTTCTGACTTTGATTCCGAAGATGAAGGAACCACTTGGTGGCATTCGCTTCAGAACTGTTCCAGAGATTCGACAGGCAGTAGACCGCTCCATTCGCACCATCAACAGAACAGGCTCTGCTAACGGTACACTACGCCTTCCACATAGCTGACAACGGGTTCTACAAAACGTGGGTGACTACTTTGAAGGACAGTAACAGGTGCAAATATGTAACACTTTTGTATCAATTGTGAATAAATAATTGCCACTGTTAATGTTCCAACCCTCGTAGATGTAGAAGTAGAAAACAGCTTCCTTGTTAAAACGCTTACTATATCGTTTTATCACATTTTTTGAAATTTATAACTTTGAACATTGTTACATTACTTAAACGTTATGAGTTTGAGCATTGTTAAACATCAACCAAAGACTCAATATTTAAATCAAAATGTAGCCGACCGCTGCTGTAAGGATATTGCGGAGACATGGCTTAGCCACAGCCTAGGGAATGTTTCCAGAATGAGATTTTCGCTCTGCAGCGGAGTGTGTGCTGATGTGAAACTTTCAGGAGTGCTAGTTCTGCAAGGTTCGCAGGAGAGATTCTGTTAAGTTTGGAAAGTAGGAGACAAGGTACTGGCAGAAGTAAAGCTGTGAGGACGGCGGGTGAGTCGTGCTTGGGTAGCTCAGATGGTAGAGCACTTGCCCGCGAAAGACAAAGGTCCTGAGTTGGAGTCTCGGTCCGTCATGCACTTTAAATCTGTCAGGAAGTTTCACATCAGTGCACACTCCGCTGCAGAGTGAACGAAAAGAGAATTGTAATACGCTGTTAAACTTGGATGAGCTGCAGGTGTACAATAAACAAATTTAAATGTCAAATCACATGCCTAGGAATGAACAAAGTTATCTGTGACTATCTTGTCGAATTTATTAAGTGCTCTGATACGTTGTTATGAGAATTTTTTCTACTTCGTTGGCTAAAGAACATGATATTACCAGGCTAGAAGCTACGATTTATAACTGTGAAACGGATGGTGTGTGCAATGCTTTGAAAGATTATCGAAATGTATCAAATGTCAACAAATGGTATTTACAGTCAGCTCCACAGTACTCTGTGCCAAATATAAATTACTGATAGCTTACAAATGAGTTGCTGCGTTGTGTTTAACACAGTTCTGCAATTTGTCTACTGTGAAAATAAGAACACATGAAACATGTGTATACAAGTAAAATTTCTAGACAATCAACAAAAAGACCCACTGTGCCAGACAGACTTAAACCATTCCCTATTGGAGAAATGACTCCTTTAGAAATAGTTAATATGTTTTGTGTACAAAGAAGAAAATAAGAAATGGAAGAAACTGGAGTCAACAAACGAAGACTGGAGTTTATGGCGGAAACAACCGTCGCAAAAAAGAAGAACATAAACTGCTTCTGGGTAAAGAGCAGGCCATTGCAGAGATGTAAGCACAGCTTACAAATTACTTTAAACAGAGTGTATGGAAAATTCTGCATACAATTCGGGAATACGATATATTTACATTTACCATAAACAGCATTGGGAAGTCGTCACACGTGGCTTATTTTAATGGACTCGCGAAATATCTGTAGCAGTTTACTTCCGTCTGTCGTGGAGTTTGGACGTCTTAGCCGTTGCGCTCCACGCGGTCGCGAGCTGATGTTCTGCGACAAGTGTGATGCTTCGTGTACATTCAAATAATTTAATGGTGTTATAAACACATATTGAAAACGACCGGTGGCTACTAACTTCCCTTGCCATGAACGATCCCCCAGACACTGGAGAGATCATCTGTTCTCCCATTCGTGAGTACTGTTCAGACTCGATGTTGATGGACGAAATGCTTCAGTACCAGCTAAGGAATACGCCACTACTGGAGGATGTATGTATGGATGAAGACACTAACCAGGATGATGTATTGCAAGAGACCCAGTCCTTCACTCTGCCGCTTACAACCGTGCTACAGAAACCGCTAACAAGGGAACCTCCCCATCGCACCCCCCTCAGATTTAGTTATAATTTGGCACAGTGGATGGGACTTGAAAAACTGAACACAGATCAGTCGAGAAAACAGGAAGAAGTTGTGTGGAACTATGAAAAAATAAGCAAAACATGCGAACTGAGTAGTCCATGGCCAACATAGGCAACATCAAGGATAATGTGGGCACAAGAGCGCCGTGGTCCCGTGGTTAGCGTGAGTAGCTGCGGAGCGAGAGGTCCTTGGTTCATGTCTACCCTCGAGCGAAAAGTTTACTTACTTTATTTTTGCAAAGTTATGATCTGTCCGTTCGTTCATTGACGTCTCTGTTCACTGTAATAAGTTTAGTGCCTGTGTTTTGCGACCGCACCGCAAAACCGTGCGATTAGTAGACGAAAGGACGTGTCTCTCCAATGGGAACCGAAAACATTTGGTCCAGGAAAACACGTCTGATATATTCTATACGACACTGGTGACGGCATGTGCGTCACATGACAGGAATATGTTGTCGACCCACCTAACTTGCACACTTGGCGAATGGGTAAAAAGATTCTTCTACCTTGCCCGATTGAGGTTTTCTTGTGGATGTAATAATCACTCCCAAAAAGGTGATGAAAACATAAGAGTGTGTCACATAAACTGCAAAAAATAAATGCAATAGTTTCACAGTCGCACAGTTTTCTCTGTGCTGTGTCAAAACATATCTTTTTAACGTTTTCAAATTTTTCCTTGTGTAGACCGTCAAATCCTGCATATGTCCAAGCAAATCTGAACACGTCCTGGAATTTTGGAGAGCGAAATTGATTATGTGTGAGTGCCTGAACTCTGATAATTGTCTGAAAATAAAAATTTAAACTTTTTACTGGAGAGAAGATTTGAACCAAGCTGCTCACGCTAACCACGGGACCACGGCGCTCCTGTGCCCACATCATCCTTGATGTTGCCTATGTTGCCCATGGACTACTCAGTTTGTATATTTTGCTTATTTTTTCATAGTTCTACACAATTTCTTCCTGTTTTCTCGACTGATCTATGTGTTCAGTTTTTCAAGGCCTATCCACTGTGCCAAATTATAACTAAATCTGAGGGGAGTGCGATGGGGAGGTTCCCTTGTAAGTATCGCTGCTAGCACATAAACGACATGGCTATTGCGGGGAGAAATCGTGCACAAACTGGAACAAAATCAGAATTAGTGGCGAACAAACTACTTGATAGCAAAACGTGGACAGAGAGAAGTGTGGAAGCAACTATTCCGAAGAGTGACTACAAAAGCGAGAGACTATCAGCAATGTTGACATCTCACTTGTTGTTGTTGTTGTGGTCTTCAGTCCTGAGACAGGTTTGATGCAGCCCTCCATGCTACTCTATCCTGTGCAAGTCTTTTCATCTCCCAGTACCTGCTGCAACCCACATCCTTCTGAATCTGCTTAGTGTATTCATCTCTTGGTCTCCCTCTACGATTTTTACCCTCCACGCTGCCCTCCAATACTAAATTGGTGATCCCTTGATGCCTCAGAACATGTCCTACCAACCGATCCCTTCTTCTGGTCAAGTTGTGCCACAAACTTCTCTTCTCCCCAATCCTATTCAATACTTCCTCATTAGTTACGTGATCTACCCATCTAATCTTCAGCATTCTTCTGTAGCACCACATTTCGAAAGCTTCTATTCTCTTCTTGTTCAAACTATTTATCGTCCATGTTTCACTTCCATACATGGCTACACTCCATACGAATACTTTCAGAAATGACTTCCTGAC
Source organism: Schistocerca serialis cubense (assembly GCF_023864345.2). Taxonomy (NCBI): domain Eukaryota; kingdom Metazoa; phylum Arthropoda; class Insecta; order Orthoptera; family Acrididae; genus Schistocerca; species Schistocerca serialis. Next base: position 213,004,710 of record NC_064647.1, on the reverse strand, counting down.
ACTTAAATCAATACTGGATGTTAACAAATTTCTCTTCTTCAGAAACGCTTTCCTTGCCATTGCCAGCCTACATTTTATATCCTCTCTACTTCGACCATCATCAGTTATTTTGCTCCCCAAATAGCAAAACTCCTTTACTACTTTAAGTGCCTCATTTCCTAATCTAATTCCCTCAGCATCACCCAACTTAATTCGACTACATTCCATTATCCTCGTTTTGCTTTTGTTGATGTTCATCTTATAACTTCAAGACACTGTCCATTCCGTTCAACTGCTCTTCCAAGTCCTTTGCTGTCTCTGACAGAATTACAATGTCATCGGCGAACCTCAAAGTTTTTATTTCTTCTCCATGAATTTTAATACCTACTCCGAATTTTTCTTTTGTTTCCTTTACTGCTTGCTCAATATACAGATTGAACAACATCGGGGAGACGCTACAACCCTGTCTTACTCCCTTCCCAACCACTGCTTCCCTTTCATGTCCCTCGACTCTTATAACTGCCATCTGGTTTCTGTACAAATTGTAAATAGCCTTTCGCTCCCTGTATTTTACCCCTGCCACCTTTAGAATTTGAAAGAGAGTATTCCAGTCAACATTGTCAAAAGCTTTCTCTAAGTCTACAAATGCTAGAAACGTAGGTTTGCCTTTCCTTAATCTTTCTTCTAAGATAAGTCGTAAGGTCAGTATTGCCTCACGTGTTCCAGTGTTTCTACGGAATCCAAACTGATCTTCCCCGAGGTTGGCTTCTACTAGTTTTTCCATTCGTCTGTAAAGAATTCGTGTTAGTATTTTGCAGCTGTGACTTATTAAGCTGATAGTTCGGTAATTTTCACATCTGTCAACACCTGCTTTCTTTGGGATTGGAATTATTATATTCTTCTTGAAGTCTGTGGGTATTTCGCCTGTTTCATACATCTTGCTCACCAGATGGTAGAGTTTTGTCAGGACTGGCTCTCCCACGGCCGTCAGTAGTTCCAATGGAATATTGTCTACTCCGGGGGCCTTGTTTCGACTCAGGTCTTTCAGTGCTCTGTCAAACTCTTCACGCAGTATCATATCTCCCATTTCATCTTCATCTACATCCTCTTCCATTTCCACAATATTGTCCCCAAGTACATCGCCCTTGTATAGACCCTCTATATACTCCTTCCACCTTTCTGCTTTCCCTTCTTTGCTTAGAACTGGGTTTCCATCTGAGCTCTTGATATTCATACAAGTCGTTCTCTTATCTCCAAAGGTCTCTTTAATTTTCCTGTAGGCGGTATCTATCTTACCCCTAGTGAGATAGGCCTCTACATCCTTACATTTGTCCTCTAGCCATCCCTGCTTAGCCATTTTGCACTTCCTGTCGATCTCATTTTTGAGACGTTTGTATTCCTTTTTGCCTGTTTCACTTACTGCATTTTTATATTTTCTCCTTTCATCAATTAAATTCAATATTTCTTCTGTTACCCAAGGATTTCTACTAGCCCTCACTTAGCGAGTAGGAAATATTACATGACAACCAAAGCGTTGGCCCTGATGCTGATACATTCGTCTAGTACTCGCCGCACGTTCTGACAGCTCTTTTACATTCCGTCGCGTCGGATTCAGTGGAACGCAATATGGAAGATGTCCAACCGGAGGGTGACCTACCTCATCTGCTCAATGAACAATTCTGCGAGGAGGTGGGATTCCGCGAAAAGGATCTCCACAGTGCATTAGCACAGGATATGAAAACTGCTCCCGGATAGGGGAACATATCCTACACTATGATTTAACTGATTCCAGAGGTGGGAGAACGGCTAATGCTCGGATTATATCATCCAGTATGATACACTCATACTGACATTCGGGTGCTGAAAATTGATCGCATTGTTCCCTGTTACAAGAGTGTGAAGCAACGGGAAGAAGCCATATCATAAAGGGGAATAACATTATTGTCATGCTTTTACAAAACGTTAGAATGCATGATTAAACACAGATTGGAATCATGGGAGGAACGAGTAGTACGGTTTTAGGAAAGTTCTACGCCCTTCTGATGCTCTTATCGCTTTAGTTACTGACATCCAGATTTGACTTACATTATTGGCAACAAGGATCTGCAGCCAGTTTCTAAGCAGCTTTTAAAACTTATGATTGTGCCCTGCTGCCACGACTAGCGCAGCAGTTGATGAACCTTGCACCGGCCGTTGTGACCGAGCGGCTCTAGTCACTTCAGTCTGGAACCGCGTGACCGCTACGGTCGCAGGTTCGAATCCTGCCTCGGACATGGCTATGTGTAATGTCCTTAGGTTAGTTAGGTTTAAGTAGTTCTAAGTTCTAGGGGACTAATGACCTCAAATGTTAAGTCCCATAGTGCTCAGAGCCATTTGAACCATTTGATGAACCTTGCCTGTGCAACAGAGCGTTAATTATATGATAAGATGAGCGATACGTTGAGCCCCAGTACATGAGCAAGGATTTGTCACAGGGTTAGATTTTATCGCCGCTGTTATTCAATTTTTACGTTGCTGATGTACATTCACTTTTGTAAACCAATGTCAAAGTGATACAACACGTGATGACCTCTGCTTCTATATTAAAAGCGTGAACCCCATGGAATGTAAATCCAGTTATCTCTCTGGAAAGATTTCAAGATTGGTTGCATGAGAATTCCTTGGAAATATTACCAGCCAAATCCCCAGCTTGCATATACAAGTGAAATAGATGGCAAGTACCAACAACGATGTTACTGGGTCCTTTTCTTACAGCAGTTGAACAAATTATCAAATACCTTGGCCACTATATTGACCAGAAGATTACTTGGTCAACGCATCTGAAGTACATCCTACAAAAAAGTGAAAGTCCATTAATATCACACATTCAATCAAGTAAGACCTTCGGCACACACACCATCAGATTATTTGAGTTGTCGCTCTAACGAAGTAGGCGAGTGTCAGCAATATGTCTCATGGTCTTATCGTGGCGTGTTTATCTCCTGCCGTTAGGTCAGACGATAGAAATGCCACTTGCATGCTTAGAGTAGCAGACTGACGGTGACCAACTTTAAACAGAACTTGATTAATTTTCACACACATTTATTAAAATAATAACAAGCATAAACATTATGTAACTTGATTCTGGATGCTATTTACAATTGACAATCTGAAGTTCCTTTGGTCTTGGTACGTTAATCTTATTCTCACATATCTCTGATACTTGACAAAATGTCTATACATTTATCTTCATGGCTATGTACAGGAATATGATAATCTTCTTAGGTGCAGACTGAAACTTGACTATAGACTGGTACAGACTAATGCAGACTGGTACAGACTGGTTAGGACTAATGCAGACTGGTGGAGACTAATGCAGACAAATGCAGACAAATGCAGACTGACTAATCGGAGGTCTGTACACTCGTTTAATACCTAGCGCATTCAGGTATCACTGCGCGAGTGTGATCCATGAGGAGAAATGGTTCTACGTTAGCAGCAATCTCATTGGCTGCGTTACATATTAATACGCGGATCAGCGGAATCAGAATTTGGTCTGTCTCTAAGGCAGCGCCATCTCGTAGTGCGGAGACGGACGAGCACTGCGCCTGTGCTGTTGTGCTTAGCGGGGCGCGCTCTAGTGGGAAAGTTGTGTACGCGCTGACTATGCGGAACTATGTACACAACAGTGCACTATCTATCCGAGAGTGAATAAAGGTGGATTGTCATGGCTGAAGGCTTGGCAGAAGCATTTTGGAAACTGCACGACTGCGGTGAGTGTCTTCAACATGTGATGAAACCAAGGTGAAACCACGTCCAGATGTTGTGGGGTGGTGCAGCCACCCATCATTACAGATGTTGGACGTCATAGGCTGGGCAGACAGGTAAAACAGGACACGCAGCGAGTTGTGGTGGAGCTAACATCAGAGTTTAATGAATAGCAGAGTAAATGTATGTCTGAACAGACAGTGCATGAAACACTCCTAACAATGGGCCTCCACAGTTCACGACCCATGTACGTACCAATGTTAACACCACAACATTGACAAAATATTAATACCACAACATTGTCAACTACAACTGATATGGGAGCATTGAACGTTGGCACAATGTCAGCGTGATGCATGGTCTGATGATTTCCGGTGCCTTCTTCATCATGCCGATGGAAGGGCGCGAATCAGTTGTCTTCCAGGGGAACCTTGACACCTGTGCTGTGGGACAGAGACAAGCTGGCAGCGGCTTCGTTATGCTCTGGGGGAAAGGGGGCATTTACGTGGACATTCATGGGTCCAGAGGAGCATGTGCGAAGCACTATGACTGCTAGGGAGTATCACACAGTGGTTGCAGACCACGTGCAACCCTTCAGGACGGTCACGTTTCCCAACAGCAATGGTACCATGACTCAAAGGCCAGGAGTGTGATTGACTGGAACGAAGTACACAGTGGCGAGTTCCAGTTGATGTGCTGGCCCTCCAGCTTGCCGGATGTGAACCCAATTGAACCTATCTGGTATGTGATTGAACATTGCCTCAGAGCTCATCGTCCCAATCTCCAGAATTTATGGGAATTAGAAGACTTGTGTGTGCTAATGTTGTGCCAGCTTCCTCCATCGACCTGCCAAGGCCTCATTGCTTCTATGCCATGATGCGTCGCCACTGATACCCGTACCAAAATAAATGCAATAGTTTCACAGTCGCACAGTTTTCTCTATGCTCTGTCAAAACATATCTTTTTAACGTTTTCAAATTTTTCCTTGTGTAGACCGTCAAATCCTGCATATGACCAAGCAAATCTGAACATGTCCTGGAATTTTGGAGAGCGAAATTGATTATGTGTGAGTGCCTGAACTCTGATAATTGTGTGAAAACAAAAATTTAAACTTTTTACTGGAGAGAAGATTTGAACCAAGCTGCTGACGCTAACCACGGGACCACGGCGCTCCTGTGCCCACATCATCCTTGATGTTGCCTATGTTGCCCATGGACTTACCGGCTATTAGGTAGGTGGTCATAATGTTGTGGGTGATCAGCTTATGACTTTGTAAGGTATGCTAATCGGGCCACATATGGACTGCAGTTGCATCTGCTATGGTTTGACCATTTATGCTGCTCTACAAACGCTTGGCAGATGGCAATAAAAAGCCATCAGGTACCGCTTGGGTGCTTTGCAGTAAACACCTATGAATCTCTTCTTGTCGAAGCTAATGACCCCGTGGTCGAATTCAGAATAATGTACATTGGATCTAAATATCTGCTCAAATGTGCACAATTTGTCCAAGATAATTTTGCATGGGGGCTTAATTATATATTTAATGCAAATAATTTTAATTTTTAGTAGCTGTCTGTCCGGCTACGAAGTCTCGTAAACGGTTGGCCCTGACTAGTTTTAGTACGCAATCTGACTGCATAGAATAACAACAAAGAATGAAAGAAAATTTCCGTTAACACAATTAATTAATTAAATCCACAGCAACTATAAAACGTACGAAACCAAAGCACAAGTGTAACTGTTCTGTGTGTGGAAGTGTGATTCAACGTACACATCTGGCACGGTTCTTCTTCAATAAGACAAGAAATTTTAAATACCATTTATACTGAAGTAATTTAAAAAAAATAGAAATACTATAATTGCGTAAGGAAACCAGAATTACACTCTAATACAAGAACACAAGCCAGATGCTTTGTTGACTGAACCTGTAATGACGCATTATTTAAGACATTGAAATAATAACAAGAAAAGGGAATTTTTTTACCTTCATATATATTGACGAAAAGCACTCTGATCATTACAATATCTCCATTCGAACAACATCTGCTGTCTAGCCCATCAACAACTGCATAAAACATGCAACAAGCACTCCCTACTACAACATCTCAACACCAACTCACTATTACCACATCTTGATAAGCACTGACTACTGCCACATCTCGACAAGCACTGCCAGTGGAGGCGGCTGAATAATACTCTTTGGCGCAATCTCTGGCGCTGTGGCTCAGTGTAGCCACCTTTCATATGCCCTTCCTCCACGGGCCAGAATTTGATGGTATTTTTGCCAGCATTGGTGGTGAAAATACCACCAAATTCGTCCACAAAAATACAGACAAAAATAAAAGATAATATTAATACGTAAATATCACATAATTAGATAAAATTTTAGCTTTGCACTGACCTTTCAATAACCTAATATATAAAATACAGTAAGCAATACAAATTCTTTCATACATGTGACTTTACATAATAGTTTACACAATACACAAAAAATCAGTTTATACAAATGTTCACATAAAATGCTTTCAATGATTCAAAAAAAACAAGTAGTTGATAGTTCCAGCAGTAGCACCCAGCAATGGTCAACAGGTGCAAATACAAACAAGTGACATCATTTTAATAGAAGCAGTTCCATCAGTGGCACCCAGCAATGTTGAACAAGTGCAGACGCCAACAAGTGACATCATTTCAGTAGAAGCAGTCCATCAGTGGCACCCAGCAATGTTGAACAGGTGCGGACACCAACAAGTGACATTATTTCAGTAGAAGCAGTCCATCAGTGGCACCCAGCATTGTTGAACAGGTGCAGACACCAACAAGTGACATTATCTCAGTAGAAGCAGTCCATCAGTGGCACCCAGCATTGTTGAACAGGTGCAGATAACAACAAGTGACATTATCTCAGTAGAAGCAGTCCATCAGTGGCACCCAGCAATGTTGAGCAAATGCAGACACCAACAGGTGACATCTTTTCAGTAGAAGCAGTCCATCAGTGGCACCCAGCATTGTTGAAGAGGTGCAGACACCAACAAGTGACATTATCTCAGTAGAAGCAGTTCCATCAGTGGCACCCAGCAATGTTGAGCAGGTGCAGACACCAAGAAGTGACATTTTCAGTATAAGCAGTTCCATTAGTGGCACCCAGCAATGTTGAACAGGTGCAGACACCAACAAGTGACATTATTTCAGTGGGAGCAGTTCCAATAGTGGCACCCAGCAATGTTGAGCAGGTGCAGACAGCAACAAGTGACATTATGTCAGTAGAAACAGTTTCATCAGTGGCACCCAGCAATGTTAAGCAGGTGCAGACAGCAGTCCATAATATTCACTATCACTAATCACACTGTTCATCAGAGTTTATCAGCAGAAATTAAACATGTCCTAGTGGCACCAATCATGTAGAAAAAGTGCAAGTAACAGTCCATAATATTCACTATCACTGATCACACAGTTCATCAGCAGAAATTAAACATTTGTAAGTGTCACACATCAATGTTGAACAGGTGCAGGTGTGAACAACAGTTTGAATGCACACACAATTGCTTTTACAAAATTATTATCAATGCTCTTACACTAAACATACAAATTATAATATACACACAAATGATATCAGATAATTGTCATATTAACTATTACAAATACACAAATACCAGTAAACCCATAATATTTATGGGTGTCAGTGCAAGCCACTACAAACAAGTAAAATAATATTTAGGAGATAGGTCGGTCCAATTATCTGGGATTAGGAAAGGAAAACACACAAAACACACTCACTCATCTTTCATCCACATTAAGTGCTACTGTGTAATTGAATAGTATTAACTGTGTAAATACAATTCTGTCAAAGATTTGATGTTCGTCATGTGTATCAAGTAGTAGTGGCAGCAATGTATAACAGTCAATAATAGTTAGTCAACGTCATAGTCATCACGTCAAGACCAATGTTTGCCAAGCCAAATCAAATGTACGGTTGCTGAACAACTGTCAGTGAGCCAAGATATGCAATTACTTCCTCTCTCCAAAAAAAAAAGTATGTACTGCTTATTGATTTAACAAAGTGTGTGTAGACAATCTTCCTTCCACTTTACTGTTCTAGTCTGCCATCTTCATCCTCCTTGTTCCATACAAACCAGCAAAAAAATATGCCCCTCACTTACTTTACCTCTTATTCACCAAAACTCCAATAATCATCAGCATCACATAATCTCAATACTTCAATAATACGTCTTACGTCGATACATATAAACCTTATCATCAATATCATTTACCTTACCTCTTGTCCACCAAAACTCCAATAATCATCAACTTCACACAATCTCAATACCTCAATAATACCTCTGCAATACGTCAATACATATAAACCTTAGCATTAATATCATTTCACTTCCATAACAACATCTCTCCTCTAGTCAGTCTCCTCGAACAAGAACAGATAAAATCCTAGTGCAAACTTCAATTCATCTTCCCATACAATCCGAAGAGACAATGTCCACACACAACCTCTGTGTAATCCATCTGACCCAAATCTTCAACTCATTATGAATTATAAAATACATTTTGGTTACCTTGTCCATCATTAAATAAAAGAAATGCATACATGACCTCTAACAGCCTTTAGTTTGAATAACTTCCAGTAAGTAAGTAAGAGTATGGAGTGTGAATGATCATAATATTTCACAGTGTGTACACCCCTTCAAGAATTATGGCAAAACATAAGCAAACATGTGGAGTATTTCTTGTGTCAACTGTCACTTGCTATTTCAATTGCTCACGAAGAATTCAGTGTAATAACTGTCAATGTTCTAAACCTAGTGTTGGTATGTCATGTCGTTAGCTTCCTTCCTATTAGCATAAATTTCTACAGTTTCCATAAAACCTCGAGCTCATGTAACTTCAATGAAGTTTCTTGTACTAATGTCATTCGTAGAATTACGGCAGTTCATTTTCTTATCTTAATATATAAAGCACTGAGCGTAAGCAAAACATGCAATAGCGAGTAAATATACCAGTAGAGAACAGAATGTCAACAAGTGGATGCAGCACAATCCCTACAACGAGGCTCTGCCAATCGAACAATCTATAATTAATACCACAGTGTAACCTAAACTCCATGTTCGTACACCTCATATCAGCATTTCTATATACCAAATTAATGAGTAGTTATGACAACAAACAGAAATCTATAAATATGCAATCCATACGCAAAGCAGCAAATATATATCTTACACAATAAACAGGTCATAATCATCATATCAGCATAAGCAAATAAATGTTCGTATGTAATCTTAATAAGTATAAATGAAGGCGCAAGCAAGTAAATCACAAAGTATAATTTACATACATAACCATATCAGCACAATTAAACAGGTCATTATCATCATATCAGCATAAGCAAATAAATGTTCTTATGTAATCTTAATAAGTAAACATGAAGGCGCAAGCAGATAAATCACGAAGTATAACCTACATACATAACCATATCAGCACAATTAATCAGGTGACAATTATAATTTAAATAAATAAGCACAGCAGGCACATAATAAAAAAAATATGACGTCAGTGAAAAAGCAGTGCAGCCAAGCGATGCATAATATACATAAGTAACAACCCTGTTCATTAATAAAACATTGTCAAATTCAGCAAATGTACGCAAGCACGTCGCTTCACAAGTAAATTCATAGAACATGAAATTTAGCACAAAGTATGAATCACGTAATCGCGAGCAGCAAATTACGTCTAAAGTACGTACCTAAGTGGAAATATGTTACCTGAAAAATAAACTCAGTTAATAGTTACCTTTTTGGTTTATTACTTTTTTCTTCGAAATTACATTCTTCCTGAAATTTTCTCGATAGCAAGTCCTCTTAACGTCGGACACACACAGAATTTACCTGAAGGTCTTAAATATTTTATACAACCGTATCCTGAAAAATACTGAACGTTAATAACATAATTTATTAAGTCACTATAGCTTTATACTGAATTTAATCGGAGAAATTAGACTGTGTATTTGTTTACGGCTGTCAGTGCATTCGCACTGAGCGCTCGATCAGCTGTAGGCGCGTGACGTAGGAAGTAATTGTTTGCGGTCAACGACTGCCTTGTGTGGCGCGCAGACTTGACTGTTGCTTTGAGTATGTGCCGCCGCCGGAACACGGCCCGGCATCCTTGCATTCTCCGTGTGTTTACGTATAACTGTTGATGTCTCACAAGTATGTCATTCCACAAAAAATTTACCGTTCGATATATGATGTATTCCCTTAGAGCGCCGAGATTTAAGAGTTTCTACTTCGACAGTATAATTTTGCGAATTCTATATGGACCGTTATAAAGCAGAAAAAAATTGCGACACAAGCCCTTTCCTTTGTGAGACAAACGATGAGACTTATTTAACACCTTTTGACCAACTGACAGGTCTTTAAACGACCAGGACGTTTTGCTGATTTCTCTCTTCTAGCAGCCGCAGATGCAATATTTTGTAGGGCCAGGTTGACAACTTCAGAATGCCGCAGTTTCCGTGCAGGCGGGAAAGGAACTATTTCAGAAATGCGATTTGTCGGTGCTTTATTTTTTAATATCAAAAGAGGCGGTAAAGAAGTTGAATCATTAGGGAGTTCATTCAGAATGTTTTGAAAAATATGAAGATACTGATCCCACGTTCTGTGATTCTGATGACAATAAGGTCGACACAATTTATTGATTTCCTTCATCCACCTCTCTGAAGCGTTAGATTGTGGGTGAAAAAGTGAAATGAAGATTGGTTTAATCTTACGACGCCGTAGAGTACGAAGCCAAATTTTAGAGCGAAACTGTGATCCATTATCTGATATAACCTTATCAACATGACCAACTTCTTTAAGAAATTGTTTGATGAAAGCGTTAGATACTGAAAGAGCTGTTGCTTTGCGTAAAGGTGTAAAACACACATATTTTGATGTCAATTCCACTGCTACCAAAATGTACGCAAAACCATTAGTAGAACGAACCACTGGACCGAACAAATCGACTGCAGCCATGTCCTTTAATTTCGCTGGAATGATAGGAAACAACGGTGCTCTGTGAGAAATAGTTGGCGGGTTAGCCTTTTGACATAATTTGCATAAACGAGGTGTGGCCAAATTGTCCAAACTAACAAAGTGTGTAAGAAAATTACAGAGAACAAGGTAACTACGAACATCACGTTTTGTAGTAGGAACAGCATCATTACGAATAGCGTCTAGTTTCTCTGGATCAGGAAAAATACCTTCTGTAGAAATAATATGACCAAGAAATTTCACCTGAGAACGACCAAATTCAGATTTTTCCAAGTTCACTGTAATGCCAATTCTTGCAAAAATACGTAATAATGAATCCAAAATTTTGTTATGCTCACTCCAAGAACGTTTAGCAATAAGAATATCGTCAACATATGAAGAAATATTGTCACGAAGATAAACAGGTAAAATTTTGTTTAAACTACGAATGAATGCTGCAGAAGATATAGTAAGTCCAAACGGTAATTTCCGAAATCACTTTTGGGCAAAATAGTCATACCCGGTTATTCTTTAACGACTCTATAGATAGATTGATAGTCGAAGAGTTGTTTTGACAGATGCAAAGAATAGTAAAAGAGTAGGCAGCGGTGCAGAAAACTAAAAGGGAAATAGCACCACTACAGCTCGGGGCCCTATGCACGCTACGGCACATATTCACTTAGTGTAGTGAATCCCCTGAGGATTTTAATAGTCGCACATAATTTCCAGTTTGTGACTTAGTGGCCAATTTGGTGGAAGTGCGTACATAAATTGATCTAGCCATGAACATGGATGTATGTCATTCTTAGAATTGCGAAAGATCTTAAATTTCCGAACAGTCAAGAAGTGTTAAAGTTTTCTCCTCGTGGCGACAAAGACCTACCGCGTCTATCCCAGTCCGAATGTCGATTATTGTCAAGTTCGCGCGCCTGGCGCTGTCTTGTTGCATCCCGTAAATGAAACAAATTACTTTCTTCAAACCCCTCTGCTATCTGTGATTCCAAATTTCTTTTGCTGTCTTTTCCTACGATTTCGCCTTCAATTTGTTTGACTTGCTTTCGTAATGCCTCAAATTCCCTTTTGACGCGTTCATTAAATTTTCCCTGATTTTCAACATGCTTATTTATGTTCTGGTACTCTTCGGTTTCTGCAAATGGCAATGGTGCTGTATCATCTGAACCTCTGTCCCCATTTAAACTAAGACTTGTCAATTTATCTGCAATCTCCTCAACTCTTTCGGATAAGTCACCTATTTGTTCTTTCTGTTTATTTATGTCTTCCGTAAGTGTCGCGACTCGGATTTCAGTATTGACACATTTAGTAGTTAACTGTTCATATTGTTGTGTTAGGTTATTTATTCTGTCATTTGGTACGGATTCCTCGATTTTCTCAAATATTTCTTCCTTATCATGTGCACGTTGTAAATTTAACTCTGAAAATTTTTGTACTATCGCGCGATTTCTCTCTTCCTGCTCTCTATCCTGTTCCTTTTGTCTGATTTCTATTGAAATTAATCTATTATTGTGAGCATTCAAAATCGGTTGTACTTCCTCTCTAATTTCTTTCTTTAATTCATCTTTCATGTTTTTGAAACATGTCCCTGTTCGTGAGCCTAACTGTGTTTCCATTGTTTCCATCTCGGTTTTACTTGTACCTATTTGTGAGCCTAACCGTGTTATCATTGCTCTTAATTCAGATCCCAAATTTAATATTGAACTCATCAACTGCTCCATATCTTCTGTCGTTAACCACATATATTGAAAATTTATCGATTGTGAAAAATTTTGAACTGTTTCCGGACTATTTTCCCGACTTATTAAATTGTCTTCCACTTCATTATTCATCATCCTGTTCTCCTGTGTTGGCGAGTTCGCCATGTCAACAATTTCGTTATTCTGACTATTCATCATTTTTGCCTTTTTCGCGTAATCATTTACAAAACATACAAAACTCGTCACTACGAAAATTACACACAATGACACTTTATCTCCAACAATACCATTCACACCAAATGCTTCCCTCAAACACGATTAACGAACAATTGAAATCTTCCTAACTGCACAAAATTGTCAAACCCGCATACAAGACAACAAAAATTAAATTCTGCAAAAAATACCATTAGAAGAATGACAATTACCAAATCTACACATGCAATATAGACTACAATTACTAAACTACAAATTACTACAACAATACTACTGTCTACTATTTTTACAATCAGAAGAATTCCAAGGGACGATCCGAAGCAGCGGTCGCCACGTGCATGGGGGCTTAATTATATAGAATGCAAATAATTTTAATTTTAGTAGCTGTCTGTCCGGCTACGAAGTCTCGTAAACGGTTGGCCCTGACTAGTTTTAGTACGCAATCTGACTGCATAGAATAACAACAAAGAATGAAAGAAAATTTCCGTTAACACAATTAATTAATTAAGTCCACAGCAACTATAAAACGTACGAAACCAAAGCACAAGTGTAACTGTTCTGTGTGTGGAAGTGTGATTCAACGTACACATCTGGCACGGTTCTTCTTCAATAAGACAAGAAATTTTAAATACCATTTATACTGAAGTAATTTAAAAAAAATAGAAATACTATAATTGCGTAAGGAAACCAGAATTACACTCTAATACAAGAACACCAGCCAGATGCTTTGTTGACTGAACCTGTAATGACGCATTATTTAAGACATTGAAATAATAACAAGAAAAGGGAATTTTTTTACCTTCATATATATTGACGAAAAGCACTCTGATCATTACAATATCTCCATTCGAACAACATCTGCTGTCTAGCCCATCAACAACTGCATAAAACATGCAACAAGCACTCCCTACTACAACATCTCAACACCGACTCACTATTACCACATCTCGATAAGCACTGACTACTGCCACATCTCGACGAGCACTGCCAGTGGAGGCGGCTGAATAATACTCTTTGGCGCAATCTCTGGCGCTGTGGCTCAGTTTGGATGTTGGCAGAGAAACGCTTTACTGGTAGATACTGGTACCACTGTGTCACCAAATCGCAACAGTTTCGCACCATCCAACTTGCATGAAAGATTACAAGAATCTGATAACAAATTTAGACATTCGACTGGCTGCACCACACGTGGATCCTAATATGAGCCCTCAACTGTTAAAAAACTTTTTAAGTGGTTGGGAATATGCGCGCCATCTCTACATAGCAATGCAGATGGCGTTGAAAGGATATATTACAGCGAACAGATGAACATAATGCCCACTTCAAGCTCCCTCCGGAAACCTCAGTACTTACAGCGGAGCTCACCGCAATTCTAGAGGCTCATAAATTTGCTGGTGGCCTAGCTATAGATACAATCGTTATTCTGACAGACTTACGATCACCATTACTCCTCATATAGAACCATTTCATCAATAATGCAAGAAATTAATTTATATACCAAATCACAGACTGTACTGTAGCATTACGGTGTCATAACAAGAAAATCACTATGCTGTGGATAAAGTGATACCATGGTATAAGGGGCAATGAAACTCTTGATGCTCATGGTAAGAGTGACATCCACCACAGGACAAAGGCGTATAAACATGGTTCTTATATTCAGACCTGGTGCAAGATGTGTGGCAGCAGATCGGAATTACAGAACCCCAGCACCAGCAAAGAGGAATGTATTATGCAGCTATATTACCTGATACGAATATGACCATGGTAATCCAGTGCTGTGTAACACACATCGTTTCTGGTTATCATGTCCCGCCTTCACTTTAACCATGGACAGTTGTGGCTGCGCCTCTGTCTACTACACCTGGATGAGTCACCCCTGTGTGACTGTGGCATGGAGAAGGGCGCTATGTTGGGTAATAAATTATCCTAATTAAGTGAGAGATAAGGATAACAGTGACTGGGGATAGTAGCAACCATCTTAGATTGCCTTATTGTGCTGTTAATTTTCCTTATAGGAATACCAGGTTGGTTGGTTGGTAGGTTTTGGGAAAGGAGACCAGACAGCGTGGTCATCGGTCTCATCGGATTAGGGAAGGATGGGGAAGGAAGTCGGCCGTGCCCTTTCAGAGGAACCATCCCAGCATTTGCCTGGAGTGATTTAGGGAAATCACGGAAAACCTAAATCAGGATGGCCGGACGCGGGATTGAATCGTCGTCCTCCCGAATGCGAGTCCAGTGTCTAACCACTGCGCCACCTCGCTCGGTTGGGAATACCAGGATAACAGATCACCCTAATTGGGTAATATATCAGGAATAAGAATAACTGTCACAAATAAAGCCTCTTATTTATCCTCTATCCCACAGGATAACAGTGCACCATTAATATGTAAGATAACTGAGGTGTAGTAGTGTGGAGATACTGGAACATGTGAGGCAATACTGACCCTACGGCTTATCTTAGAAACTAGATTAAGGAAAGGCAAACCTACGTTTCTAGCATTTGTAGACTTAGAGAAAGCTTTTGACAATGTTGACTGGAATACTCTCTTTCAAATTCTGAAGGTGGCAGGGGTAAAATATAGGGAGCGAAAGGCTATTTACAATTTATATAGAAACCAAATGGCAGTTATAAGAATTGAGGGGCATGAAAGGGAAGCGGTGGTTGGGAAGGGAGTGAGACAGGGTTGTAGCCTCTCCCCGATGTTATTCAATCTGTATATTGAGCAAGCAGTGAAGGAAACAAAAGAAAAATACGGCGTAGGTATTACAATCTATGGAGAAGAAATAAAAACTTTGAGGTTCGCCGATGACATTGTAATTCTGTCAGAGACAGCAAAGGACTTGGAAGAGCAGTTGAACGGAATGGACAGTGTCTTGAAGTTATAAGATGAACATCAACAAAAGCAAAACGAGGATAATGGAATGTAGTCGAATTAAGTCGGGTGATGTTGAGGGAATTAGATTAGTAAAGGAGACACTTAAAGTAGTAAAGGAGTTTTACTATTTGGGGAGCAAAATAACTGATGATGGTCGAAGTAGAGAGGATATGAAATGTAGACTGGCAATGGCAGGGAAAGCGTTTCTGAAGAAGAGAAATTTGTTAACATCGAGTATTGATTTAAGTGTCACGAAGTCATTTCTGAAAGTATTTGTATAGATTGTAGGCATGTATGGAAGTGAAACATGGACGATAAATAGTTTAGACAAGAAGAGAATAGAAGCTTTCGAAATGTGGTGCTACAGAAGAATGCTGAAGATTAGATGGGTAGACAATGTAACTAATGAGGAGCTGTTGAATAGGATTGGGGAGAAGAGAAGTTTGTGGCACAACTTGAGTAGAAGAAGGGATCGGTTGGTAGGACATGTTCTGAGGCATCAAGGGATCACAAATTTAGTATTGGAGGGCAGCGTGGAGAGTAAAAATCGTAGAGGGAGACCAAGAGATGAATACACCAAGCAGATTCAGAAGGATGCAAGTTGCAGTAGGTACTGGGAGATGAAGAAGCTTGCACAGTATATAGCATGGAGAGCTGCATCAAACCAGTCTCAGGACTGAAGACCACAACAACAACAACAGTGTGGAAGGGGAGCGTAAGAGATCAATGGGAGCGGGTTGGGGGACACAAATTGTTGAAGAGATAAGGATGACTCACGGTAAATCACTGGGCCAGAATCAGCGTAGCATCCACTTACAGTATCTGATTTTGATAAGAATCACGTTTCATCAGTTTTGTTCAAATGACTTATCAGTGTATCTCAGGTGAGCTTATTTTCATGACGAGCTACCACCAAAAATGGCATTAAATTAAGAAATCTGATCTGTACTACTAATGTCAGTTTCTTTTTATACATTTCAGGGAAGCTCTGCCAAGCTCTTACCATGGTTGATTGTAAAAGCCCTGACGGCAGTAGCAGTTATTGTAATAGCTGTTATCTCCTGGTCTGCTGTTTTTTGGTATGAACGTCCTTCCGACACCATTACTATATTTTTTATGTGCGTCATCTACTTGTGTAAGTATACTATTATACTGACTGGTGCAGAAGTCGCTCAGCTCTAGCTGTAGTTATTCAAGTTCGTGTTTAATAATTGCCTATGGTGCTGGAAACATCCAAATAATCCATTTTCACAATGCACATAAAACTAATTCAATCTCTTTATTTACACATATTTTATTTCCTAACTAGCTGAGCATTTATTCCAATCTACCATCAGTCCATCTCCTCCATCAGCCCTCTCTGTCCATATCATCCTTCACTCCCTGTCTGACCATTTCCCCCACACCCTCTTTGTTTCTACCTGACCCACCCCCTCCTGCCCATCTCCCTGTCCTACTCCACTTTCCCCATCTCTCTGTCAATCTGCCCTCCCCCCTCTGTCCATCTTCTCCTGCCCCTTATGTCCCTCTGCTCCCCCTTCTGTTCATCTAATCCTTCCCCTCTAAATCCATCAGGCCTCCCTCTTGCTTTGCCCATCTCTTCTTACCACTCCCTATATTCATCTCCTCCTCTCCCTTCCTTCTGACCACCTCCCACTCAACCCTCTCTGTCTCCTCCTCTTTCCTTTCTCTGTCCATCTCTTCCTAGCCCTCACTCTGTCCAACACCCCTTTTTTTGCCACTTTCTTTTCTCTGTCCCTGTCTCTTCTATCTATCCATCTCATCCCCTCCCTATTTTTACCCATCTTCTTCTCCCCTCTACTATCTCCATGTTACAATTTTCGCCCCAGTTGGAGGTTGGTTGTTCTTGCCCCCCTAGTATTTCTTTCCACACTGTTACCAATACGTGTACCAAATTTGATTTAAATCGACCAGGGGTTGAGGATGGGATTTTTACCGTCGCTTTTCTCGTGCACACGTACGTCAAATATATATTACATATATTTAACATATTACTAGAAGAAGGGATCGGTTGGTAGGACATGTTCTGAGGCATCAAGAGATCACCAGTTTAGTATTGGAGGGCAGCGTGGAGGGTAAAAATCGTAGAGGGAGACCAAGAGATGAATACACTAAGCAGATTCAGAAGGATATAGATTGCAGTAGGTACTGGGAGGTGAAGAAGCTTGCACAGGATGGAGTAGCATGGAGAGCTGCATCAAACCAGTCTCAGGACTGAAGACCACAACAACAACAACATATTTCACATGCGTTTGCACATATATTTAACCTGTATCATTAGCTAATTTCGCCTTGCAGTTTCATTTTGGTGCAGTTCAATGTTTATGACGTCTATTCTGAACTATGTGCTGTAAAATGTTATAATTTTGCAGGCACATGTAGTGGTATATATGGCAAATGTCTACGAAATGTGTTGTGAATAGAGTCTGCAGTAAGAAAGGAATAAATGAAAACGTTATGTTGTATCTACTAAACCGAGGCCCACGAGAAAGATAGGCTGTGATGCGTACGTCACAGCACAGCAACTATTTCAGACCAGTTTAATAATTATTCTTTAATACACGTTTAAATGCATACAAGTTCTCTATAGCAAATGAGGAAGCTAAGGCCTTTAGTGGGTACCTTTCTATTGATGACTTGATTTCCTACGGGCCCTTCAAGGAGCTGAGTGTTCGCAAAGTATGGCGGACAAGACGACTAGTTTGATGTCATAAGTTTGTTGCAGACTCGTATTTGTCATGGATCCCGTTCTGAACTTTTGCCGTACAATGATATAAATTTTCCTGTACATACAGTAGTATATGTGAATACTGTCTGTAAAATGGGTCACGAATGCAGTTAGCAGTAAAGAAGTAGTAAATTATAACGTCATGTTTCTTGCAGCAGTTTTGCTCCATGAAAATGTACTAAGCGATAAAGTGTTTTTCTTTCATCATTTTGTGGGAGTCTCCAGCAAGGGAAGATTTCGTTAAAATTGGAAATCATGTGTAAAGTTTATTGGAAGTATATTAATGCACTCATTCTAAAATACTAGATGAATAAAGTATTGGTATTTGCGCATTGATAGGTAAGTGATTTTAACCCCACAGCGTTTCGTTCCAGACTGTAAGTGGTATGTATACGAAGTTTGGTTCAAACCAATCCAGTAGTTAACGTGGAGATGTGGAACATACATGCAACACTAGGTTTGGATCCGCTCATGCTTAATGCAAATGTTTTAAATGTGTAGTCAGCCTAACTAATATTACCTTTACTACAGCTGAAATGAATATTTATGACAAAGGGTTAAAGTACAATGTAGCATCAGTTATAAACGGTAGTGCTTAAAAAACATTGTTGCTATTGTAACATACAAATAGCTCTAGACATAGCCCAGTTAGGAGTCCATGAAAAGGAAAAACAGATTTACTAACAAAGGTGATAGGATTATTGAAGATCAAATAAAATATAAGAAATAGGTGGATAATAATAAGACCCAAAATAATCTTATCATAAGTGGAATTAACGAGAAATTAACACTAGACAAATCTATTGCCCTGAAAGCAGATAAGGATGCTAGTGCAGTCATTATAAATGAGAATGATTATGTTACTAAGGTAAAACGCTTTATTACTACTAATAGTACTACGAAATAAAATAGAGGTCCTACCAATAGATTTAATGCTTTAATCAGCAAAGCTTTAAATAGTGTAATTTCATCCTTACAGAGAGGGAGGTTAATGAATGTTTGGTTGTGAACTCACGACCAACCACACTCCATGCTCAACCTCCTTAAGACCAGATATACTACACATCCTGTAGTTAATTGCATTAATAGTCCTGCATACAGAATGAGTAAGAAACCTTACGTCCTAATAAAAAAATTATTACACTTTTCAAACAGACTATGAAGTTCAAAATGCCACTGATGCAGCGTTACTCAGATTAAAGATATACCTATATCTAGAGAAGGAAAATTTATACGATTTGATGTATTAAATCTACTCGCCAGTGTTCTAATAATAGACATTATAAAAAGAACTTACTCAAAGACAAAAAATAGGAATAGCCGAAATTGAGAAAACTATATAGTTGTTACAACTTATCTTTATATTATTTTAAATTCCAAGATGAGATATATACACATGAGATGGTGCTGCAATGGCAGTTGTATTGTTAACAGACTGGCAGATATTTTTATAAGTCGTACACATTTTTTCTCTAGTCATCACCAAAAGTCTCACCTTCAGGTCGCAAAGGAGCATTATGACTCAGTACCACACAGGATCAGAGCAAGTAAATGGCATCCTCCACCAGGATTTTGACCACCTCTCGTCATGCCCTAAAATGAGAAACTTTCTATCCATTATAATTCCCACCCCCTCCCACAGTGCTATTCCACCATCCACTGAAGAACCTACACAATATCCTTTTCTTTCCCTACTCCACACCTGATCGCAGGCCTTTGCCTCATCGCTGCTATCCCTGTAATAGACCAAGATGCAAGATCTAGCCTGTGCATCTTCCCACCACCGCCTACTCTGGTCTGGTCATAAGCATCACTCATCCCAAAAAAAGGCAGGGCTACCTGTGAATGCACTCATGTGGTCTACAAGCTCAGCTGCAATCACTGTGCTGCATTCTACGTGGGCATGACAGCCAAGAAGCTGTCTGTCCACATGAATGGCAAACTGTGTTCAAGAAACAGCTGGATCACCCAGTTGCTGAGAACACTGCGCAACATAATTTCCTCACTTCAGCGACTGCTTCACAGCCTGTGCCAGCTGGTCCTCCCTGCCATCTTTTAATGCGCATGTAGAGACTCTCCCTCCTATGTTCCCATAATCCCACTGGCCTCAACTTTCGTTGGTCATTATCCTTCATCCACCTATCCCCTTCCTGTCACCATTCTGGCACTATCTCATTATCTATCCTTCTATTCCACCACTGTAACCTCTGGTCTCTTTACTTCTCTGTTTTTCCACTACCCTTCCTCCCTCTATCTAACCTCCTTTCTGCACCTGCCTGCTTTATCCCTCCCCACCACATCCTTGTATGCTCCCACAAGCAGCACTTTACTGTCCCCCACCACTACCCTGCTATCCCTCCCCCTCCCCACATCAGGCTCCTCCTTACCCTCGCCACCCAGATGTTTCTCCCATCATGCACAGATGATCGCATTCTGGCCTCAGCTCCTAGACACAATGGTCATGTGCCTCTGAGTTGTGTGAGTGTGTGTGTGGAGGGGGGGGGGGGGTTGTGTGTCATCTGCTTCTTCAGAAGACCACCTTTTAACTGACAGCTTACTTGTTTAACAGTGTTCTTGCCATGCCTTTCTGCAACTCACAATCTCCATTATATGGTGAGTAGCAGTCTTTGCTTTTATAATGTTGTCATTATTCTGTTCTGGATTTTTCGTTGTTTGATTTCAAAAGTTAACAATAGACACAGTATAAAATGCAGAGCCTCCAGAAATTTAAAACTAAGTGAAGTGAGGCCTTATTAGTCGTACCTTGTACAAATGAATTGAATTGTTGAATCATGCTATTAAACAGACTGCTGTGAATAAACCTCCATACATACTTCACACAATAACTGCAAACCTGGAATACGTGTGTAACTCTTGCTGCCGGCCGCTTCAATCTGGAACCGCGCAGTTTCGAATGCTGCCTCGGATATGGATGTGTGTCATGTCCTTAGGTTAGTTCTAAGTCTAGAAGACTGATGACCTCAGATGTTAAGTCCCATAGTCCTTAGAGAAATTTGAACCATTTTTGTAACTCTTGCTGAACTGTCAGTAGGAAGTAAACAGTAGTTACATAGAACAACTGAAGAGGCAACGGCCTCTTCCAAAGTAGCGGTTTTCTTTCTAATGCAGTTGAATAAATATAGCTATCAGAAACATGAATAACATTAAATAGTATAGCAAAACAGTACCGTTAATACAGCATATGGGTTAAATTCCTACAGTTTGTCTTTATTGTGTTAAGGTATCCCTGAAGGTGCTGGTACGTGATAGGATGTGCAGGACATATCGAACGTATGATTTGACAGTCTGCTGAACGGTATAGTGTATTTCTGGCTAAACAAAACCTTTCATTTTCTCATATCTGGCTCTTCTATTTTATTTTTCAGTAATGCCCCATTACATTTGAAATGTTTAACATCTGCCTACAGCCTCTGTGTATTTCTCACTTTTCTCTGCCAGTGCCCAACGTGTTCTTCCTGCGAGTCGTGTACAGCTACTACTGGACGCTCCGAAAGAGACAAGAATCTGACAGGCTGGTACCTGATAGAGTGAATGTATAGATGTGAAGTGAAATCGTCGCTGTTGGCAGTTTGAATCATCACTACTTCTATGGAACATTTAGCTCATGAAACTGCTCTGGACATCCGTGAATGTTGAAGGAAGAAAGGTTGTCGTTATTATTTTTTGATTTTGACAGGGAATCTTGTATCCAGGTACTACAGTTACTGCGAACAGTGTCTGCACTTTATACCTCTGACTGAACTTACTGCTTCTGTTTTCGTAAACAGAGCATTTCATAAATAATTGGAGAGACTATTAAAGTGTACAAGAATTCATTTTGCAGTGTTTCGCTTGGAACGAACTTTGTATATATAACCTTCAACTGTTGATTCTAGCAAAGCATAGTTCACTATTTGCTATTCAATGTTGTTCGATAAAAGATGCACATTTATTTTCATTATGTGCATTTCCGCCATTGAATTTCAATTTTTGTAACTCAATGATCTTCATCCCATGTTGTGTAATCTGTAGATAAAAAAATAAGACTATTTGACTGTATGATGTTGTTAACTGTAGATTAATGGTTGAATGTATTTTCATTGAAATTACTAAATGAAAATGTTCTATTCCGCTAATTTGCTAATTTTCTTCTATAATTGAGTCCCTGTCATGAAATTACTGTCATCTGTCATCTGTCAGACAGTACAACAGAAGGAACTGGCAAAAAATTACGGTGTTTGCACAAGATAAGCTATTTTATCTTCTAGTTAACAGTACTGTACCTCAATAATAAAACCAATCAAGCACCTATCAGCAATTTTAGATTATAAAACATCGGCATTTAGGATTTACAATGGCTTATACCAAGGATCCCCTATGTAAATCATGATATTCTATCAAAGAAGTAATACTTTTTTAAAAATTTCTGTGTATAGTCATCTGGTGTAAGAAGTAGATTAAAGAACGTTAAATCATTCAGTTAATTCACACATTATTTGCATGGGAAGAAATTATAAGGTTTGATCAAGGATCAAGGATCTTCTATTGCTGTTGTTCTATATATCTTGTGTGAACTTGGTTTAACTTTGAACCATGAAAAATCTTTGGTATAAATCTTTGGTAAATGGGGTACACCAACAATAAAGTCAACAGTTTTTTATGTGAAAACGAGGAGGTTGAACTAATTCTGATGTAAGAGAGTTGCCTAGTTTTGGTACACATAAAATAACACAGGCAGTTCTTCAGTAAGGCACAACGTAATCACTGTGCAAAATAAAGAATTTCGAATTATTAATATTAAAAGAAATACAAGGCTAACAATGCCCTTTATTGGCGAAAAACCCACACGTTTGACATAAGCAGAGCATCATCAGGCTATCTCGTGCGATGTGGGTCGCCACACACAACAGCACAGAGTAAGACCACCCTCACAAAACTTTAAATATATCCACAGAACAAACTGCCGGGGACATGTTTACAATTTTGTGAGAGTGGTCTTACTCCGCATTGTTATGTGTGATGACCCACTTCGCACGTCATAACCTGATGACGCTACAAGCGGGTAAAACGCGTTGTTTCTCAGCCAATAAGAGCATTCTCCAACCCACGACTGTCCTCTAATATTTATCACAACAGAACGTTGCTGTAGCACCTCGCCGCAATGGATTGGAATAAACTTTAAGATTTAAAATTATGGGTTTTAGCTCTGCTGCAGAGGTAAACTGACGATGAATGGAAACTCTTCAATTTGTACGAAATATTGTAAGTTTCCGGAATAGCTGGCTTGGTGTCAGCATCGAATATTTCAAGCGTGCCAGTTTTGCTCGCACCAGCAAATCCGACTTCGTAAATTAAACAGCAGGCACGTTCTCAATAATTACTACAATTCTCTTAGTGAGACAGCCGTGATGATGGCCGCATACTCGAATTATTATATTCAGTCTCACAGGAACTTCCACAGTAAAACCAGTCTGTAACATACCAAGAGTATTAATGGTACAAAATAAAACTACACCACAACACTGGAACAAAAATGAGTAATTATTCTCACTTAAAGAAACCTACATGTGTCTTAGCAGATTGTGGTTATCAGAAGAAAAGGTGAAGAGGGGAGCACAAAAAGACGGATATTGTTTTGCAGCGACAACATTTTCTAAACTGATTACTTCAGAATTTACGCATTATGAACTGCCTGTCTCTCATACCTGTGTCTATTCTTCATCACAAATAACACATTAGTAGTCAGACAATTATATTTGCTCTACAATAAAATACTTTTATTAAAGCAAAAAAGGGGATAAATTACAAATATGTCGTTACAGCGTACTCATCTATATGTTTATTTAAGTCTAACAAATGAATCACCAAACATTTAGGCTTTGGTGTAAATTTTTCTCTACGACACGCTAAAAATAATGTATATATCTCAGATTCACATATACATAGAAGAAGGCAAAATAATCTACACTACTCTATAGTAACTCCGAATTTGCATCATATAAGACTAACGTAGACAGGCATAGTACTCTTTTATAATCAGCCTCCGAAAATAAAAAATAAAATTTCTGGTACACTGTAGAAACGTTAAGCTAGAGATTAATGTGATTTATACCATACACTTAAATGTGCATAAGAAGTGAGTTCCGGAACAGAGGTGAGCAGTCAATTGATAGGATACAGATGGAAGCATTGTGGAAAGTTCCAAATATAATCGGGGGGCAACATATACTTACTGGTTCTGAAGGTGTGTGAGATACTAAGTGTTCTTAGAAAAACTAAAGGTACATGAATAAACATAAACCCTGTGAATGACCATGACTTTCATTTAGTGGTGTGGAGAGAAGTGTCATACGCAAATCAGACTTTGTCAGAAAAGATGAAAGTATAAAATACAAGCCGGTGGAAGGATCTCGTCTGCTGCTTCTTCAAACAGAAGGAACGATGTATGAATGCTATTTGAATTGCACAATTCACAGCATAACATTTTCAGATACTGGGATATGTAAACGGGCAGAATACGGCACTCGGTCGGCAACAAGTGTCTGGCAAGTTGTTATATCGGTTACTGCTGCTACAGTGACAAGTTATGAATATCTGAGTGAGTTTGAACGTGGTGTTATAGACGGCCCACGAGCGATGGGACACAGCACCTCAGAGGTCGCGATGAAGTGGGACTTTTCCCGTACGACCAAATTCACGAGAGTACCGTGAATATCAGGAATAAAACATAAAATCACCGACACTGCTGCGGCCGGAAACAGATCCTTCACGATCGGGACCAACGACGTGTAAAGATAATCGTTCAGCGTGACAGAAGTCCAACCCATCCGCCAATTGCTGCAGATTTCAGTGCTGGGCCATCAACACGTGTACTAGTGTGTGAACCATTCAACGAAACATCACCGATATGGGCTTTCGGAGCCAAGAGCCCACTCCTGTACGCTTAATGACTACATGCCTCGCCTGGGCCCGTCAACACCGACGTTGGAATGTTGATAACTGGAAACATGTTGCCTGGTCTGACAAGTCTAGTTTCAAATTGTGTAGTGAGGGTGGACGTGTACGGGTATGGAGACAACCTCATGATTCCATGGACCCTGCATGTCTTCACGTGACTGTTCAAGCTGGTGGAGGCCCTAGAATGGTGTGGGATGTGTGCAGTTGGAGTGATGTATGAGCCCTGATGCGCCTAGAGACGAAGCTGACAGGTGACACGGACGTAAACGTCCTGTCTGATCACTTGAATCCATTCATGTCCATTGTGCATTCCGACGAACAATTGTCCGGCAGGACAATGCGACCCCCAGAATTGCTACAGAGTGACTCCAGGAACACTCTTCTGAGATTAAACACTTCCGCTGCCGACCGAACTCCCCAGACATGAACATTATTGAGCATATCTGGGATGCCTTGCAACGTGCTGTTCAAAAGAGATCTCCATCTCACGGATTTATGGACAACCCTGAAGGATTCATGGTGTCAGTTCCCTCCAACACTACTTCAGACATTGGTCGAGTCCATACCACGTCGAGCTGCGGTACTTCTGCAAGCTCGCGGGAGCTCTGCAAGTTATTAGGCAGGTGTACTTTGGGTCTTCAGTGTATTAAGCACGTAACTCAACAAAAAAGTACTTATTACTAAATGTCTGTACTTGTCAGTTACTTGCATGTGATTGTTTCTCTGCAATGAGCCTTGAATACTTCCTACTCCGGATTTTGATCAGGTTGTTGAAATGGTGGCTGTTCTACGATTTGTGAAATTTTTGTAGCCATTTATGAGGGGCTTATTTCCGTAATGTGGTTTCACGCTGCAATGGAGTGGGCAGCTTCCTGTTGACTGTAGCTGTTTATTGGTTCGGGACTTAAGCAGCGCCCCTTTGCTTTTCGCCTGCAAGTGCTCACTCACCTACCTATCCAAGTACCTGCCCAAAGAGCCGGGATCCTGCCAGTACCTGTCTGTCTTGACTCGTGCTTCACTGTTTCAGGTGGTTGAACATTTACCTGTGAAAGCTGAGGATAGGGAGATATTCGAACTATGCACTTTTCCGTGTTTTTACTCACTGTTGACATCGTTATAATATAATGAAATGGTTTAGCACAGCTCACAAGTCGAATAATGCGATAAACCATTTTATTATACAGGGTGTTACAAAAAGGTACGGCCAAACTTTCAGGAAACATTCCTCACACACAAATACAGAAAAGATGTTATGTGGACATGTGTCCGGAAATGCTTAATTTCCATGTTAGAGCTCATTTTAGTTTCGTCAGTATGTACTGTACTTCCTAGATTCACCGCCAGTTGGCCCAATTGAACGGAGGTAATGTTGGGTAATGTTGACTTCGGTGCTTGTGTTGACACGTGACTCATTGCTCTACAGTACTAGCATCAAGCACATCAGTACGTAGCATCAACAGGTTAGTGTTCATCACGAACGTGGTTTTGCAGTCAGTGCAATGTTTACAAATGCAGAGTTGGCAGATGCCAATGATGTGTGGATTAGCACGTGGCAATAGCCGTGGCGCGGTACATTCGTATCGAGACAGATTTACAGAACGAAGGTGTCCCGACAGGAAGACGTTCGAAGCAATTGATCGGCGTCTTAGGGAGCACGGAACATTCCAGCCTATGACGCGCGACTGGGGAAGACCTAGAACGACGAGAACACCTGCAATGGACGAGGCAATTCTTCGTGCAGTTGACGATAACCCTAATGTCAGCTTCAGAGAAGTTGCTGCTGTACAAGGTAACGTTGACCACGTCACTGTACGGGAGAACCAGTTGTTTCTGTACCATGTACAGCGTGTGCAGGCACTATCAGCAGCTGATTGGCCTCCAAGGGTACACTTCTGCGAATGGTTCACCCAACAATGTGTCAATCCTCATTTCAGCGCAAATGTTCTCTTTACGGGTGAGGCTTCATACCAACGTGATCAAATGGTAAACTTTCACGATCAACATGTGTGGGCTGACGAGAATCCGCACGCAATTGTGCAATCACGTCATCAACACAGATTTTCTGTGAACGTTTGGGCAGGCATTGTTGGTGATGTCTTGATTGGGCCCCATGTTCTTCCACCTACGCTCAATGGAGCACGTTATCACGATTTCATACGGAATACTCTACCTGTGCTGCTAGGACATGTGCCTTTACAACTACGTTACAACATGTGGTTCATGCACGATGGAGCTCCTGCACATTTCAGTCGAAGTGTTCGTACGCTTCTCAGCAACAGATTCGGTGACCGATGGATTGGTAGAGGAGGACCAATTCCATGGCCTCCACGCTCTCCTGTCCTCAACCCTCTTGACTTTCATTTATGGGTGCATTTGAAAGCTCTTGTCTACGCAACCCCGGTACCAAATGTACAGACTCTTCGTGTTTGTGTTGTGGACGGCTGTGATACAATACGCCATTCTCCAGGGCTGCATCAGCGCATCAGGGATTCCATGCGACGGAGGGTGGATGCACGTATCCTCGCTAACGGAGAACATTTTGAACATTTCCTGTAACAAAGTGTTTGGCGTCACGCTGGTACGTTCTGTTGCTGTGTGTTTCCATTCCATGATTAATGTGATTTGAAGAGAAGTAATAAAATGAACTTTAACATGGAAAGTAAGCGTTTCCGGACACATGTCCTCATTACATATTTTCTTTCGTTGTGTGTGAGGAATGTTTCCTGAAAGTTTGGCCGTACCTTTTTGTAACACCCTGTATAACTTTTCAACTATAACCTGTTTACCATTTTTACCTGTAAATACAGAGTTTTTAATTGTTTTACCGTTCATTGTATATTAGATGATACATGCACAGACAGCAAAATTACATCACTGTAACCCAACACATCTGTGTTTAACTTGTTAAACATAGTAACTCTTCATTTCATTCTTTTTCTGTTCTGGTTTTATGCTTTTTATTATAACCGTTGGCTGCTTTGTGTGTGGTATTCTAATAGCGTTCTTAGTGATGTGTGTGCTGGTGCTTGAAAATGGCTGCACAGGCGAAACATCAGTGCACAAAATAAAATTTTAAATGAATGCAAGAACTGTCCGTTCGTGAACCTAATGTGATTCTGTGATGAAGAAAAGAATGCTAAGGTACAGAAAGTATGCTGTACGAAAATATTATTTCTTCTTACATAGCAACGAAATAATTAATTGAATTGCTAATTGCTGCACATGCTGTGAATCTCTGTAGAAACCTGCAGAATAACTTGTACGAGGTGCGAAAATAAAGTAATGCGACTGATGTGAAAAAAAAATGCTGCTTACCGCTTTAGTCAAGTTTGGTGTTGTCTGCTTCAAAGTAGTTCCCTTCTGATTGCACACACTTTTCCCAGCGTTTCTGCCATTTCTGGTAACATTTCTGGAACTCATCTTCTGTAATATCCTCCAAGACCCTCGTCACAGCTTTTTGGACATCTTGTGTTGTTTGAAAATGGTGTCCCTTGACCGCCATTTTGACACTTGGATATAGAAAAAAGTCGCACGGAGCGATATCTAGTGAATAAGGTGGCTGTGGTAGTACTGAAACCTGTTTTAAGGTAAGAAATTGCTGCACTGACAGAGCAGTATGGGATGGCGCATTATCGTGGTGCAGAATCCATTTATCAGCAATGTCGGCAAGGACACGAAGAACTCTTTTACGAAGTCTTTCAAAAATTTCATTGTAGCAATATTGGTTAACTGTTTGTCCAGGAGGCACCCACTCTTTATGAACAATTCCCTTGGAATCAAAGAAGCACAAAAGCATGCATTTCACTTATGACTTCGGCATGCGAGCTTTTTTGGTCTGGGTGATCCCTTTGAGCACCATTGCGAACTTGGGCGTTTTGTCTATGGATCTTTTGTAAAAACCAACTTTCATCACCAGAGATAAAACGGCTCAACAATTCTGGACTGATTTCCGTTTGCTCTGACAGATCGGCTGCCACATTTTCCCGTGATTCTCGCTGTTGTGGTGTGAGATTTTTGGGGATCATTTTTGCACAAATCTTTCTCATACCAAGATCTTCATTTATTATTACACGAACCGTTTCGCGATTGATGTTCAGTTCTTCTGCAATCATTTTCATGAAAATCTTCGATCAGATTGTACGAGTTCATGCACCTTGGCCAAGTTGACGTTTGTCCATGCATTCTTCATCGTCAACATTCGTTCTGCCTTCACTAACCATTTTATGCCAACAAAAAACTTCAGCTCTCGACATAACCTCATCTCCAAAAGCCTTCTGAAGCTTACCGTAAGCTGTCGTCGCGTTTTCACCCAATTTAACACAAAAAGAAATAGCATACCATTGTACAACATTATGCGCTTCCATTTCTATGACGAGAGAAACAAACACGTGTTAACTTATTACAGCACAATTCATGACTGGGCACCTGCATCGATGGGCCGCTTGGACTAGAAGCAGGTTATAGACCAAGGTCAAAGATATTGTGCCTACGCAAGCCTGCAGGGTTGCCACATTTTGCAAAGAAAATCAGTCTCATTACTTTATTGTCACACCTCGTGTAATAAAAATATAGCTGTCATCAATCAAAAAGTTGGTTTGAACACCACAGTCCATTGCACGGCATGGTCTTGTTTTAGGTGGTATGCCCAAACCTTCCTCTGTCATTTCAACTGATTTACTCAGCCAGCGATATGCGGATGTGCAGGCTTCTCTGGAATCTGATCCTTGGTGCAGCTTTTAGTTTTTAACATAAACGAGTGTTTGTAATAAACAGACAGAATGGCCTCCAAGTAACAGCATGAAACTGTGTGTGTAATAACTTGGCTAATCATCCTACGCAGTAAGGACAAACTAGGCGAATAGTTGTGTAGCGACGTCTGGCGTCAGTAGAAACACATGTCAGTCAATCAGCTGACCGGCCGTCGCTTGTCAGCATGGTTGGCACGCTGACCGCCAGGAGCACTATGAAACTTTGCTGCAGCGCGCGCTCCTTGAATTTCTTTATTCGCTTTGGCTTTTTTAGCATTCCCATTACTGTTCTATTTTCCTCACTTAGTTACCGAAAAACTGGTAACATTAGTTGCACTGTAAATGTTTTATAATGTTGTTCCTGCTATTATGTGAGCTTAAAATAAACTTCTCTTGTAAATAAAGTGTTGAACAGAATTATAGTCACGCGAATCTTATTCTCGCTGCGGACAAGAACACAATATCGAGATCGCAAGTACAACACACTCAACTTGCGGCAGTAGTGTCCGTATTGCTTCATAGCACTGTTCATGTTGCAGTATTACAATTTTGAACACATGTACACAGACTTGGGTCTGTCACCACTTCTCAAATAAAACTCTAATAGCGGAACAGTAGCAATAGCAAATGCCATCCTTAGACAAGAGAAATATGCAGTTTTATTAGATGTGCTAAAAGTAATTTTTAGACATAGCTCTCAAACCTGCATTATCACGAAGAGTACTTGTTTTATTAAGGTGAATTTTGGATTTCAGAAAGAAACAGCCACTTTCCTTAAGAGAAGCAGACTATTATCTTCCCTGTACTTTCTTGGTTACATAGAATTCAGATGGCTGTCTACCTTGCCCCCTTACTTTGTGTAAAAACAGCAAACGTTACTAGCTTGGAGACTATAGGAAGCTAAATAATTACTTACTGGCTATAAGGGAAAAGTTACTTGACATGTACTATAATACCAAAAATAAATCACTTAACAATCAACTAGCAAAGATTCACATGGCTTTCAGCATGAAATTAAAACCGACTGTTCTTGTGTGATGCTGTCCAAGGGCGGATTCGAGGGGAGGGGGCGGCATGGGGGGGCATGTGCCTCCCTCCCTCCCCTCTACGCCTGACAGAGAGACAGAGAGAGAGAGAGAGATAGAGAGAGAGAGAGAGAGAGAGAGAGAGAGAGAAGGCAGCGACAGCGAATCTCGGCATAATCAAAATTTTTACTTACGAGCAGTATGTAACTGTGAGTTTAAAAATTGCAGAAATCCTGGATTAACGGAACGTATGACTTGTGTTATGTCTTCTTGTTTTTCTTTTTCTTTTTTTTTTGTTAGAATTCATGATAAAAGTACAATAGAACATGACGTCGTTTATCATTTTGTGATTGCTTAGCTGATAAGCCAGCTATAGCGTTAAATCTCTTAATCTGTGAAAAATCTGTAAATTTCTAGGCCTGCGTTCTGGCTCACGCATTCAAATATTTTCGGCAAGTATTTGATCTCTCGGGGTTCTTTTGCTAGGTAATAGGATACGGTACTGCTACGAGTTACTACAACAAAGCGTCTCACTTGAAGCTGCACGTTTCAATTTTCCATTATTGTCAGGCTTCCAACAGTCAGTATATTGTTGTTCCATGTGCCTTGACCTTTCGCCAAAGTTCTGTTGTTGTCAAATAGTACTGTAGGTCCTGTTTGGCGTTTTCATTGGGAACCAGTGTATTTCAGTCATGATACAGAACTTCACTTATTGTTGAAAGGAACAGTGAGTAATCGATAGGGCACCTATATCATAAATGTAAGCAACTCCACATGTCAGTCTCTTTTTCACGGCAAAACGACTAAATCGAATTTGATGAAGTTTGTTATGGAGATAGCTTAAACCCTGAGAAAGAACTTAAGCCGCTTAAAAAAATTAAATCACTGGACAGTGGCGATAATAGGGATAGTTTTGAATCAAGGCAGGAAAACCTTTGTTGACAGTGCACTCTCTCACTATACATGGAGCTAACGATAAGAGCTACGCCAGACTGTGAAGTCCATGAGAGCGTATGCTTAGCTTTCACGGTTCATCTACGAGTGTTTCCCAGAAAGTAATGGCCCACATTTTTTTCTTCAACAGTTCTTTATTGGACATAATGAGAACTCCAGAATGAGATTTTCACTCTGCAGCGGAGTGTGCGCTGATATGAAACTTCCTGGCAGATTAAAACTGTGTGCCGGACTGAGACTCGAACTCGGGACCTTCGCCTTTCGCGGGCAAGTGCTCTATTTATTAAGTTTGGAAGATACGAGACAAGGTACTGGCAGAAGTAAAGCTGTGAGGACGGGGCGTGAGTCGTGCTTGGGTAGTTCAGTTGATAGAACACTTGCCCACGAAAGGCAAAGGTCCCGAGTTCGCGTCTCGGTAGGGCACACAGTTTTAATCTGCCAGGAAGTTTCATAAAGAGAACTACACACACGACAGAAGGTGTTTTACCTACAAATCCTATTTTCCCTCGTAATCTCCATCCCGTTCTATGGCCTTCCTCGTCTTGGATGGTCTCCCCGACCGCTGCAAATCGTGGAGCTCTGCGTTCTAATGACCTCACCCTCCGTGTCCAGCGACTAACTGTACTTCTGTCGACAGCTGATGCTCCATAGACTTTGCTTAGCTTTTGTCAATATTCCCCATGGTTTCTTTCTCTGGAGTGAGAAATTAAATGACGTCGGTTTGAAACTGTCCTGAGGCTAGGCTATCTGTCCTAAGTGACGGAAGGTTGGCGCGTTGACTCAGGAGACTTCAAATAATACATACGTAACGTTTCCCACTTGTAGCGTTGTTTTCGGCTGTGAAAAAAAATGAGGTGCGGTACTTTCTGAGCAACTCTCGTACAATAATTTTCGTCTTGTTATGGCACCAGGCGCAGCGAGTTCGACAGAGTTAAAAAACCGTGATTGTGGGTAAACCATAAAAGATAAACAATCCATCTCGTATGATGTATTGTTTGTATTGAACTGGGGACCTAGAAACGACGGAGAGGCTTCGTCCCGGCGTAACGCTCAGTAATTCACAACCCAACAACAGGCCACAGCAGTCCACCCACTCCACCGCCGTCCCACAACGAACCCAAGGCTATTGAGCTGTTCGGCCTCCAGTGGACCCCCCCCCCCTCCCTAGAAAGTCTCATAGCAGACGAGTATAACCCTAACCAACCCAAGTGTTTGCATGGTAGAGTAATTATGGTGTATGCGTATGTGGAGGCAGTGTTTGTGCAGCAATCGTCGACATAGTGTAACTTAGGCGGAATAAGGGGAAGCAGCCCGTATTCGCCGAGGCAGATGTAAAATAGCTTTGAAAACCATCCACAGGCTGGCTCGCACTAAACCACCGGGCATATTCATGCTGGGGACTAGCAAGCTTTTCCGCTTGGGAAGCAGTGCGTTAGACCGCATGGCTAACCAGGCGGCCAATCTATATTGCGGTATGGCATCAAATTATGTACCACATATTGATTAGGCAGCATGTTGGTGTCAGCAAACTTTTTATTTTATGCAGCAGAATATCGTTAAACGCCTGAACAAAATTTTATTAAAAATGCATCACAACAGTTCTGATTAGACTAAACTTCAAATTAATAAAACATCTGCCTGGAAATAGATGCATTTGTGTCGGTGCTGTGATGCGATAAACATAGAAAAGCTTGTGACACCTGACTTCCTGCGATAGAGCAGCAGAGGGTCGGCGCACATTGCGAGCTGTGCTCCTCCGGTTCTTGCTCACCATAACAATATCACTGATATATTAACGAAGCCAGGGGTAAAGGTTAATTGAATATACGAATAAATTCATACACTAATCGATGAAGAACTATCGGAAATCGTGACAGATGTCTATCTGTTATTGTAGCACTTTACAGCTGTACTTTATACACGTAAATTACCTGAAGCTGATGTATAATGATACACTCCATCCATATATAACTTTTAAGCTTTAATAATTATTGGTTGACCAGTATTTTTAATATATCTAATTTTAGCAATTTTTCTTCAGTTAGAAAATGTTGTTGTTGTTGTGGTCTTCAGTACTGAGACTGGTTTGATGCAGCTCTCCATGCTACTGTATCCTGTGCAAGCTTCTTCATCTCCCAGTACCTACTGCAGCCTACATCCTTCTGAATCTGCTTAGTGTATTCATCCCACGGTCTCCCTCTACGATTTTTACCCTCCACGCTGCCCTCCAATACTAAACTGGTGATCCCTTGATGCTTCAGAACATGTCCTACCAATCGATCCCTTCTTCTAGTCCAGTTGTGCCACAAACTTCTCTTCTCCCCAATCCTATTCAACAGCTCCTCTTTAGTTATGTGATCTACCCATCTAATCTTCAGCATTCTTCTGTAGCACCACATTTCTAAAGCTTCTATTCTCTTCTTGTCCAAACTATTTATCGTCCATGTTTCACTTCCATACATGGCTACACTCCTTACAAATACTTTCAGAAACGACTTCCTGACACTTAAACCAATACTCGATGTTAAAAAATTTCTCTTCTTCAGAAATGCTTTCCTTGCCATTGCCAGCCCACATATGATATCCTTTCTACTTCGACCATCATGAGTTATTTTGCTCCCCAAAAAGCAAAACTCCTTTACTACTTTAAGTGTCTCATTTCCTAATCTAATTCTCTCAGCATCGCCTGATTTAATTCGACTACATTCCATTATCTGGGTTTTGCTTTTGTTGATGTTCCGCTTAAATCCTCCTTTCAAGACACTAACAATTCCATTCAACTGCTCTTCCAAGTCCTTTTCTCTCTCTGACAGAATTACAATGTCATCGGCGAACCTCAAAGTGTTTATTTCTTCTCCATGGATTTTAATACCTACTGCAAATTTTTCTTTTGTTTCCTTCACTACTTGCTCAATATAGAGATTGAATAACATTGGGGAGAGGCTACAACCCTGTCTCACTCCCTTCCCAACCACTGCTTCCCTTTCATGTCCCTCGACTCTTATATCTGCCATCTGGTTTCTGTACAAATTGTAAATAGCTTTTCGCTCCCTGTATTTTACCCCTGCCACCTTCAGAATTTGAAAGAGAGTATTCCAGGCAACATTGTCAAAAGAGTTAGAAAATATCCAGTTAAATAATTAACTGTTTTATTACAATTAAAATAATTTTCATTTTCGTTTTCCCAAAATTTAGTGTTTTTATATTGTTTAATGTTGTCTTTATGAATATTTGATATAACAGCATTTTCAATTTTTCCAAATTCTTTCTCATAATATTTTCCGAGTTTTCTCTCTTCAATAATGCAATGATGTGGTCTTAATTTATATGTGCTTAGATTTTTCACTAACAACTCTAACAATGTTAGATATTCCACTGTATATATTAAACATTAATTTTATTTTAATCTAAATAAATTTGTTTCAATATAAATGGAAACTCCAGATTGCATCAAATTCAAAAAATGTAAAAATTTTGATGTGGAGATTTGAATTGATAATTTTAATTCACACATTTACACAAAGGATAAGCATTAATGTATTTGTAAAGAATGTGATAAAAGTCACCACGAAATATGTATAATAATCAACAACTTCTTTGTGCATATGTTAATATGTTTCAGCTCACTATTATAAGAAGCATTTCAATGCAGTTTTCAACTGTGATCATTCAAAAATATTGTATCAATGAAAAATGATATTCATGATGATGATGATGAATAACAAACGTGTAAAAATGTATTAAATGTCAAGAAATCAAAGGTTTTAATTGTTTTCTGTAGGAAGGAAATAAGTAAAATAATAATCAAAAAACATTTACTATTAGTTAAAAACATACAAGTAACAAGTGAAAATTCTTCTTATATTTAATTTTAATTTTTACACAAACTTAATAATAATTCTTCTACTTAAATAGAGTAAGCTGTGAGACAGTTTACACTTGCCAAACTTTGTGATCCTTGGAGAAGAAATACTTTAAGGGGATATAGTAAACTAAGAAAAATACTCTAGTTAATTTAATTGGATCACATAATATAACAATTCAATCAATCCTTACAAATGTAAATATTCTCAGTACCATGAAATCAGTGGATCTTGGAACTTTAGGTAAAAATAATGGCTTTAGAGGCTACAACAAATTAAAGAAATCTGAATTAGTTAATTCAATTACGTTACAGGAGTTTCCTTTTCAGAAAAAATTGTTCCAATAAGACTGCATCAAGACAAAAAAATTACTTAACATACATTACTATTAGAAATTTGATGATGATATTTCTGAAACAAAGTCAGCATTTAATGAAAAATTTAAGGCATGGTCTATTGAGTACAAAATTATATTTCATGGTACTAATATTAGTAAACTCTATGCCATTGATTAAAAAACAGAGTATGCAATGAAAGCACTCAATTTTGTAATAGAACTTCAAAAAAAGGAGATAAGTTAAACATAACAACTATAACTCGAAAAATGATTCATCCAGTTTGAACACGCTGTAAAGAAATAACCCATTCAACAATAAAATCAAAGATATATTATCATGTGATGAGTCTAATAATATTGCAGTTACCACATTTAATATTCAGATGTTAGCAATTCCTTTATGACAAACAGACTAAAATATATATTAGAAGAATTAATAATAACTGTAGTTTGTGTTGTTTAGAGCAATAACAGTTGTTCTAACATATCACACAAATAATGACTTGGACACTGAACAAACTACAGGTGAGATTAAATAAATTAGAGAAGGATATAAATACAAATAATAAAGAGAGATAACTGACATATTATGAAACTACTAGTAGAATACAATGATGAAGAATTTACTTTCGCAATATTAAAAATATTGAGCAATTACTAGATAGCCAAAGAAATGATCTGAGAATTTCAATTCACTTATCTATACAGCGGTCTCGAGACTGCAATAAAAATGTATCTGTATAAAAAACCATCTGTATAAAAACCATTTTTATGTAATTAACAGTATGCCATTTTTTTTTAGTGCCATGGTATTTCATTGACAAATGTAACAAGACTTATAACAACAAGAAGAAACATGTACGCAAAGTGGAAAGAAAAGTTTGTATATTGCACAAGAGGCTAGAACAGAACACTGCAGAAATACAAATTGTTACAATGACGAATGCCTAAACAATAACCAAGAAGTTTTTGGTACCAGTTATAAATGAGAAGATTGTAAGCACATGTGTTTGAGATCTATAGGACATAAATTTGAAAATGTAGAAACTGTAATCAAGTAGTAAAAATAAAAAAACATCAGTTTTATGTGCAACACAAAATGAAAAAAGGTGGTCGAAAGTATTTGATAATCATCAGAATTATACATTTGTAGCTAATCATGCTAAAGATTATGATTTTAATCATTTCTGAAGTACTGTGTGGAAAACACAATAAAACCATATCCTGTTTACTAAACTGATGTTACTGGGGTAAAGTATTTAGAAATAAAATCTATAGATAGCAGGAATTTGGTACAAGTAGCTTCACAGAAACATTTGATTTGAAAGAAATGAAGAGAGTTTACTTTTCACATTTGTTCAATACCCAAGAATACGAAAATTATACAGGATCTATTCCTAATGTCAAATATTATTGTGTTGAAACTATAAAACCAATAGATAGAGAAATATTTCTTAAATGACAGTCAAAAGTTAAAAGAATTATATATTCAATATAAAGAAACAAATTAATGAATACTGTATTTCTGATGTAGATACATTGAAAAGACTAATATAACAATTCCTAGAAACAGATAATATAGACCATTCTGTTGTTTAACAATTGCTGGAATTTGTATAACTGTATGAACATCTAAAAACTTGCCTAGTGTCAGAATAGCTGAATTGGATACAGAACAAAGAGAAAATTACAGTAAAGAGTTTATTACTTTGCTAAACAGTTTTAACAGTAATAATATTCAACACACTCCTAATGGTGGTGAAGCAAGTGTAGGAAGAGAGCATGCAGGTGGTTTTGATAAAGAAATCAATACCGTTATTTAGTATCACGATTGTTTTTGGTATGGTAGTAAAAATGTTTTAAAACTGTAAAGATTAACAACAAAAATAACGAATCAATAGATGACCTCTATCGAAAGACACTGAAAAGAATTTTAAAAAAACACGAAATTTTGAATATAATTTCGTAGAGATGTGGGAATATGAGTGGATTGATTCAGTAGAATATTAAAAATTTAAGAAATTAAAACAGTTACCTGAAGTTATTGAAACTTCGAATCCAAGAGATGCCTTTTATGGTGGTTGCACTAAAACATTAAAATTAAGAGCCAAAGCAGACAGCATTATTAGAAAAAAATTATTTAGTGTCTGTAGTCTGTACAACATTAGAATTATTATCCTGAGCGACATCAAATAAAAATATAGTCAAGGTATCATACTGAAAAACGGATCGGTTTATAAAATGTTAAGACTGGCACCTAGGGGACTGGATTATCCAGTTTTCCCAGTGCAAATAAAGATAGATAAAAATAAAAAACTTACATTTCTTTTGTGTAACAAATGTGCAGAAGAAACAGATAAATAAAAGTAATCACAATGATGATGAAACACGTTTTATTAGAACTTGGACAACTGATGAAGTAAAAAAGTTCTGGTAAAAGGATGTAAAATATAGACATTTATGAACTGTGGAGTTATAGGAATGTAACATGTTGTTTAAAATTATGTAAAAGACTTTATGAAAATATAATTAGAAATCAGTTCTTATTCTTTTGAATCCAGGGAGTTATGTATCAAAACACCCAAACAAAAAAATGCATATTTAATTCGATTATGATAAGGTAAAGTAAAATTTGGAAAAACGAATTATTGCTAAGAGAGACCTGAATTCCATATGGAGAAAATTTGGACAATGACAAAGTATTAGTAAAACAGAGTTTGTTACAGATTTACAACAGTTTTATGAGATTCTGTTGGATAACAGATATCAACCTTATGAACGAGAATAGGGTGCAGATGAAATACAGTTTCAAGGATTATTATATGTAAAATAACAAATATACAAAAAATTTTATAGCAACATTCGCTACCTCAAATTCAAGGCTTAGGTTCTACGATATGTTATGTCAGTTAGGAGAATCAGTCATATATTTAGGATGCAGACAGCATAGTATATGTTGATGATGGTTAAAATAATTAGGAAACAGGTTCTATGCTGAGTGAATGGACTGGTGGATTAAAAACTGGGTATTAACTGGACCTAAAATTTACTATTTGGAGAAAAATGATAGAACTACTGTAATGAAGATGAAAGAGATTGCATTAAAATATAAGAGTATTCAATAGCTGATTGGCAAATCTATGATAAGATTAACTGTGAATGATATGAAAGCAAAAGTTCAATTAGAGTACCATCAGATAACCAGAGATGTTAACATCAAATGGTTGCAATTGTTTTCTCTTTTTCATTTAAATAATTTTTCTTTTTTAAAAAATCAAGTCGATAGCTTGAGTAATTTTGTATTCGCTGTCAGTGTTTTAACATATAATTTTTTAATCTTAATAAAAATATGCTCTATCTAAATGGAATCCCATTTCAATAATGCAATCAATTCTAATTTGTTTAAAATATGAATCAGCTAGTGGTTAATTTTTGTATGACATTACTGGATGTGAATATTTTAATAATTGATATAGAGAAAAAACTTGTATAGGACTTATTAACGAGTTTAACATTCTATTACCAAACACATATTTGAAATTAACGACTAATTGGGATTTTCAAATTTTTGAAGAAAGACAGTGTAACACCTCAAGAAACCTGAAAACCCAAATAAGAATGTCATGATAATTTAAAGTAGGGAACAGTGTTATCCTGACAGGTATGACAACTTTGACAATAGTATAACACCTTAAAGTTTTGAAGAACACCAGTTTCAATAATTACTGAGTATTTCATAATATGAAGGTAGAAAGAAAGAACGGTTATTTTTAATTAGCTATGAAACATCTGCAACTGCAAATCTGTATGACGAAAGTTAAGTCCTAAGTAATATGTCGGTCAGAGATAACATTTATTGTGAAAGAGAGTTGTAAACGTGGTGAAAAGGAAATTCAATGGGTCTACAATGCTCGATCATGGAAATGTCAGTCGCTTGCTAGCTTGCTTGCTGTCAAGTCGTGAGAGAGCACCGTTTGTTATAGTACTACAAATGGAACGCTACGAGATTGTTTCTATTCAAAAAAAGTACTATTGCGTGATAGAGATGCGCCGAATTTGTTCTCAGTTGTTCTGACCTGAGAACTTGAACTGAAGTGATGTTCTGATAGTGTACGACGATTTAATGAACTTTAATTATTGGAGATATTATTGTTGGACTCAACCTTCATCAAAGTGAACAGTTACAACGAAGAATCGACAAATTATCGAAGATTGCAGTACTGGATAAGCCTTGAGTAGGAAACATTAACATGACCACACGAAGATAATGCAAATACGCCGATTGTAAAATTGTTGTAATTGTCACGATCACCAACCTGAAAAGAATCGTAATCGATCTGATCCATCGGTGGGCGTGTGGTGTGATGATTATAAACTAAATGCTAAGAAGGAACAATAAAAATTGTTCATCAGTAATGGAAATCTCACGTGTTGGCTCCATCATTAGTTGAATTGTGTGATAGTTGATGATCAAAATAATTAACTGTGAACATTTGAATTGAAAGAGTGACTTGATGAACATTGTGCATTGAAAGGAGCCTTTTGCCGAAATAATATTACAACACACAAAAGCAAGATAGTATTATAGATTATATCTGGTTTGCGTCGTGCCGTAGTGAACAATTCTGCCTAGCAACGTAACAACTACTGATACTGAACCGCAAATGAATTTTTCCTCGCTTCAGTGGTGTGAAACGACGCCGATGATGAATGATTCACTCAATACTGCAATAACTAACTAACCGAGTATAGCAAATCATCACAAAACCATAACAGATAATTAAAGTCAGCATTTCGCATCACTGAGATGACTTTGCGGACTCGCAAACAGACTTTCATACGTTACGTGAGGAACAATTTTCTTTAGAGATTTTCAGGTGCTGTTCCACTTTATCCAACGGGGACAAACATCACTGCATGTCGCGCCTCCATTCCACCGACCGAGCTGCAGCAGTAGCAGCTCAACATCAACAGCGACAGGAAAATGGGAGAGAGGACGTCACAACAGGTTAAACTGAGATTCTATGAAGTGAAGAAAATGAAAATAATGATAATGAATTTCACAATTTGGTATTTTTAGCTTAACTGAAATTTTTAATGGCATTACTCTTATGCACTGCTGGTCTGCTGCCCCGAGTCATTATCTTTACTGCAAGGGATAGTCTTTTTTTTCTCCCCCAACTGCACTTAATGTACCCATTCACTACTAGTGAAATTCTTTTTATGTATTAACCAAAGCAGATCTTCTTGAATAGTTAACATGTAGTTGTGGATGCGGAGGGGCTCCACTTAATATTTATAAAAGATTTGAACTTATGCTTCAGTTTAGAATGACACTTTCCCTCCAGCACACGGCATTTCCCCTACAGTTCTTGTTCTCAACCCCCACCACCATCACCCTCCCCACGTATACCCTACCGATTACGTGTCTACTGGCTGTGTTATTCTGTGCACAGTCTAGCTATGAGGGTATACTGAAAAGTAATGCCTCGAAATTTTTATGTGAAAACTCGAACCTTTTCAAATATAACAAACATTACTAACATGTTAAATTTTTTCTTTGCACCCACATATTTTCATACCTCTGGCACTAGAGAGTTCCTAATAGTACCGTGTAATATGGCCATGTGTAATGTAACCATGTTCATGTGTGAGAAACATCTCAGAAAACTAAAAGTGACAATGTGAAAATTTGTGCATACATGGCGCGCCCTCTACTTCACCATGACAATACCAGACTACATGCAAGCGCTGAGACATTTGCAACAATCTGACGCCATAGTTTTTCTGTCACTGACCATCCTCCATACAGATTTTCGCCTGCTTCCAAAACTTAAAAAACACCTTCAAGGACTTCGCTTTGATAGTGATGAAACAGTGTAAGCAGAGATGAGATTGTTGCTCCGTCAACGATTCAAACATTATATAGCGACGTATTAACAAACTGGTCTCTTGTTGGGAGGACGTGTTTGCCAGCAGAGTGACTATGTTGAGAAATAAATATGTACACATGAAGAATAAAGATGTAAAATTTTAGTTAAATTTTATTTATTTAAAAAGCTTTACGGGTTTTCACATAAATAATTCGGAGGAATTTCTTTTCAATTTGCACTCATACTTTACGTTTTATAGCTGCTGGCAGAAGTTACGAAGACCTCTAATTCACAGTAGTTGCATCCTGACAATTATTATCTAAAATGATTCTGAAAATTTGAAAAGTGAATTATAGTAGCATGAGGAAATACCCCTCGATAAAGCAAATCAAATAAAAAAATCACGTTTTTATCAACATTCTGTCTAGGATAACAGATGTCACCTAAAAGCTTAAAAAACTCATTTAAAATTAGATAAAAGATTAAAAATGGTGGTGACGCAAATTATGTAGTAAAGACAGCAGAGGACGTACAAGAAATGAAGCGTGTAGCAAGCAACTCTTAGATCTGTAAAAAAGTCGTACACTTTGTTCTCCATAGCAGATGGCATAGAGATCATCTGGATCTTTTTAACATTTCTAAGAGTGCAGCAAGTATATTTTATGAGTAAAGTCAGTGAACTGCCTGTATTTCGGTGTTTGTGTTTTCTTCGCGATATGTATCGGACATTAATTTAAAATCTCTCTGTGTTTTGGTTTTTAGATTTCATTTCCAAAGAATTTCGGAAACAAAAATTAAAATCGAAATACAGATAGTTGACGGATTATTATTCATAAAATTTGTATCTTTCACTAAGGATTCGTTAAAAAATGAAACTACCGCTTTACTTCTTGCATCTCTATTGCCATACTCCTCGCACAATATGTCCGACAAGCGTGTGCAATCTTTGAACTTCTCCAGAAATTGCGTGATGAGAGTTTCGCCCGTCTTGCACTCCGTCGTGTTAGCCATATTTCAACAGCGTTTATTCTCGCGCACAGTTATAGAAGATGAACTTTTGTCGGGCGGCCAGCACTACAATGCTGCACACAGCACGATTTCTTGGGTGATTCACAATCGAACGCCCGACGAGAAAAATCGGTCGGTAGATTGGCCAAAAAGTGTACACGTCCAATTTGTCGGTTGGTACGTTTAGAGCCCTTTAGATAGCCAATCTGCAAATGGATCTGGGCCAATTTATCGACCGACCGTCCGACCGGTCAATTTCGTGTCAGCCCACACACGTGCCGACCAACTGCACTCAGCGATTCCGGCGCCGCTCTGTTGTCCTGATTAGTTTATCTTAAGCTCGTTGAGTTTTTTTGTTTTACGAGATCGCCTTTGGTTTTGCACAGAAACAAAAATTGGGTTTTGCCTTGTTGTCTTGGCTGTTTTAGAGATAACAAGGCGAAAAAAGCCTAGAGAAAGCTGTAGGAAAAGATGTGGCTAATGAAAAGAAAGAAATTCACCTGCGCTT
Source organism: Schistocerca serialis cubense (assembly GCF_023864345.2). Classification (NCBI taxonomy): domain Eukaryota; kingdom Metazoa; phylum Arthropoda; class Insecta; order Orthoptera; family Acrididae; genus Schistocerca; species Schistocerca serialis. The sequence goes on along the minus strand of NC_064647.1, from coordinate 212,961,145 downwards.
TGTTACGTAAAGAGCTGCGACCCTATGATATTCATAGTTATCTAAGAATGGATGGAACATGCATTTCGGAGCTGCTGAATATCAAGAAACTATTCTTATGGGAAAAGAAAACAGTCATGAGAGAAGCTGTAACCTGTGAGGAGAGGCTGTTAGCTACGCTTCAGTTTCTAGCCGGTGGCAGAACTTATGAGGACATCAAAGTCAGTGCTGTTGTATCCCTACAACTATTACATACATAACTCCTGAAACCTGCAACTTGACTCATGGTTATGTGAGGAATCGTGTTAAAGCAAAATAAACAAAACATTTCCAGAATGAGATTTTCACTCTGTAGCGGAGTGTGCGCTGCTATGAAACTTCCTGGCAGATAAAAGTGTGTGCCGGACCGAGACTCGAACTCGGGACCTTTGCCTTTAACAGGCAAGTGCTCTACCATCCTTTTTTATCTCATTTTGCTCTATAATGGTAGATGAATCTGTTCGTGGCGGACGTCCGATGATAGCCGTTCAGGTTCTTTGTTGATCCGTTCACTCAGTTTTTTATTACAGAGGGTAGCTAACCCTCTGACCGAGCACGCTGAGCTACCGTGCTGGCAACCATCTGAGCTACACAAGCATGACTCACACCCCGTCCACTCAGCTTTACTTCTGCCAGTACCTCGTCTCCGACATTCCAAACTTTACAGAAGCTCTCCTGCAAACCTTGCAGAACTAGCTCTCCTGAAAGAAAGGATACTGCAGAGACATGGCTTACCCACAGCCTGGGGGATGTTTCCAGAATGACATTTTCACTCTGCAGCGGAGTGTGCGCTGATATGAAACTTCCTGGCAGATTAAAACTGTGCACTGGACCGAGACTCGAACTCGGGACCTTTGCCTTTTGCGGGCAAGTGCTCTGCCATCTTCCTTTTTTTTTTTCCCCACTGTTGTTCGTTGCATCTGCTCGGGGCGGACGTCGTACGACATCCATTTACGTTCGTTGTTGATCTGTTAACTCAGTTTTTTTTTTTTTTATTACAGAGGGCGCATTACCCTCTGACCAAACACACTGAGTTACCGCGCCGGCTCCATCTGAGCTACCCAAGCAAGACTCACGCGCCGTCCTCACAGCTTTACTTCTGCCAGTAAATGGCTCTGAGCACTATGGCACTTAATATCTATGGTCATCAGTCCCCTAGAACTTAGAACTACTTAAACCTAACTAACCTAAGGACGTCATACAACACCCAGTCATCACGAGGCAGACAAAATCCCTGTCCCCGTCGGGAATCGAACCCGGGAACCCGGGTGCGGAAAGCGAGAACACTTCCGCACGACCACGAGCTGCGGACTTCTGCCAGTATCTCGTCTCCTATCTTCCAAACGCAAAGGTCCCGAGTTCGAGTCTTGGTCCGGCACTCACTTTTAATCTGCCAGGAAGTTTCGAAACAAAATATATTTTTGTAAGCTTTGTTAATTTATTTATATATGTAGCACAAAAGATCGCCAGGAAGTTTAATAATCTTATTTCAAATGAGACGAAGAAAGATTAGAAATGGTGATGGCGCCAATAAGTACAGCAACAGATTTCCTAGATAACAGAACGCAGCATGTCATTCTCAATGGAGAGAAGTCTTCCGAAGTAAGAGTGATTTCAGGTGTGCCGCATGGGAGTGACGTACGACCGTTGCTATTCACAATATACACTCCTGGAAATTGGAATAAGAACACCGTGAATTCATTGTCCCAGGAAGCGGAAACTTTATTGACACATTCCTGGGGTCAGATACATCACATGATCACACTGACAGAACCACAGGCACATAGACACAGGCAACAGAGCATGCACAATGTCGGCACTAGTACAGTGTATATCCACCTTTCGCAGCAATGCAGGCTGCTATTCTCCCATGGAGACGATCGTAGAGATGCTGGATGTAGTCCTGTGGAACGGCTTGACATGCCATTTCCACCTGGCGCCTCAGTTGGACCAGCGTTCGTGCTGGACGTGCAGACCGCGTGAGACGACGCTTCATCCAGTCCCAAACATGCTCAATGGGGGACGGATCCGGAGATCTTGCTGGCCAGGGTAGTTGACTTACACCTTCTACAGCACGTTGGGTGGCACGGGAAACATGCGGACGTGCATTGTCCTGTTGGAACAGCGAGTTCCCTTGCCGGTCTAGAAACGGTAGAACGATGGGTTCGATGACGGTTTGGATGTACCGTGCACTATTCAGTGTCCCCTCGACGATCACCAGTGGTGTACGGCCAGTGTAGGAGATCGCTCCCCACACCATGATGCCGGGTGTTGGCCCTGTGTGCCTCGGTCGTATGCAATCCTGATTGTGGCGCTCACCTGCACGGCGCCAAACACGCATACGACCATCATTGGCACCAAGGCAGAAGCGACTCTCATCGCTGAAGACGACACGTCTCTATTCGTCCCTCCATTCACGCCTGTCGCGACACCACTGGAGGCGGGCTGCACGATGTTGGGGCGTGAGCGGAAGACGGCCTACCGGTGTGCGGGACCGTAGCCCAGCTTCATGGAGACGGTTGCGAATGGCCCTCGCCGATACCCCAGGAGCAACAGTGTCCCTAATTTGCTGGGAAGTGGCGGTGCGGTCCCCTACGGCACTGCGTAGGATCCTACGATCTTGGCGTGCATCCGTGCGTCGCTGCGGTCCGGTCCCAGGTCGACGGGCACGTGCACCTTCCGCCGACCACTGGCGACAACATCGATGTACTGTGGAGACATCACGCCCCACGTGTTGAGCAATTCGGCGGTACGTCCACCCGGCCTCCCGCATGCCCACTATACGCCCTCGCTCAAAGTCCGTCAACTGCACATACGGTTCACGTCCACGCTGTCGCGGCATGCTATCAGTGTTAAAGACTGCGATGGAGATCCGTATGCCACGGCAAACTGGCTGACACTGACGGCGGCGGTGCACAAATGCTGCGCAGCTAGCGCCATTCGACGGCCAACACCGCGGTTCCTGGTGTGTCCGCTGTGCCGTGCGTGTGATCATTGCTTGTACAGCCCTCTTGCAGTGTCCGGAGCAAGTATGGTGGGTCTGACACACCGGTGTCAATGTTTTTTTTTTTTCCCATTTCCAGGAGTGTATATAAATGACCCTGTGGATAACATCGGAAGTTCACTGAGGCTTTTTGTGGATGATGCTGTAGTATATCGAGAGGTTGTAACAATGGAAAATTGTACTGAAATGCAGGAGGATATGCAGCGAATTGACGCATGGTGCAGGGAATGGCAATTGAATCTCAATGTAGACAAGAGTAATGTGCTCCAGATACACAGAAAGAAAGATTCTTTCATTTAGCTACAGTATAGCAGGTCAGCAACTGGAAGCAGTTAATCCCATAAATTATCTGGAAGTAGGTGTTAGGAGTGATTTAAAATGGAATGACCATATAAAATAATCGTCGGTAAAGCAGATGCCAGACTGAGATTTATTGGAAGAAAACTAAGCAAATGCAATCCGAAAACAAAGGAAGTAGGTTACAGTACACTTGATTGAATACTGCTCACCGGTGTGGATCCGTACCAGATAGGGTTGATAGAAGAGATAGAGAAGATCCAACGGAGAGCAGCGCGCTTCGTTACAGGATCATTTAGCAATCGCGAAAGCGTTACGGAGATGATAGATAAACTCCAGTGGAAGATTCTGCAGGAGAGACGCTCAGTAGCTCGGTACGGGCTTCTGTTGAAGTTTGGAGAACATACCTCCACCGAGGAGTCAAGCAGTATATTGCTCCCGCCTACGTATATCTCGCGAAGAGACCATGAGGATAAAATCAGAGAGATTAGAGCCCACACAGAGGAATACCGACAATCTTTCTTTCCATGAACAGTACGAGACTGGAATAGAAGGGAGAACCGATAGAGGTACTCAAAGGTACCCTGCGACACACGCAGCGTATGAATGTAGATGTAGAACAGATATATAAGAAATGAAGCATTTAATAACTGCAAAAGAAGACCAACATTTTGCTATTCAAGGCCGAAGGTTTGGATATAGGGTGGACTTTTTTAACACTTATAACAGTGAAGCAAAATTATTCTATGAATAAAAATTCATTCGCTGTGTGTATTTTCGTTTTACTTTCTATACGTATCGGAAATGAAATCTAAGATCTAATCTGTCTGTGTTTCGATCCTTACATTTCATTTCCGGCAAGTATCGGAACTAAAACCTAAAACCGAAAAAATGGTTCAAATGGCTCTGAGCACTATGGGACTCAACATCTGCGGTCATTAGTTCCCTAGAACATAGAACTAGTTGAACCTAACTATCCTAAGGACATCACACACATCCATGGCCGAGGCAGGTTTCGAACCTGCCACCGTAGTCGTCGCGCGGCTCCAGACTGAAGCGCCTAAAACCGCTCGGCCACACTCGCCGGCCTAAAACCGAAATAGAGGAGGTCGACGGACTTCAGTCCTTAAAATATTTAACTTTCACTCTATGTGCCACATAAACCATTATGGGTTAAAAAATTAAACAAGTGCTTTATTTCTTGCCTATCTATTGCCATATTCCTCGCATGACGTGACCCACAAACATCTCCAGTCTTCTAGAATGGGATTTTCACTCTACAGCGGAGTGTGCGCTGATATGAAACTTCCTGGCAGATTAAAACTGTTTTAATCTGCCAGGAAGTTTCATATCAGCGCACACTCCGCTGTAGAGTGAAAATCTCATTCTAGAAACATCCCCCAGGCTGTGGCTAAGCCATGTCTCCGCAGTATCCTTTCTTCCAGGAGTGCTAGTTCTGCAAGTTTCGCAGGAAAGCTTCTGTGAAGTTTGGAAGGTAGGAGACGAGGTACTGGCGGAATTAAAGCTGTGAGGACGGGGCGTGAGTCGTGCTTGGGTAGCTCAGTCGGTAAAACACTTGCCCGCGAATGGCAAAGGTCCCGAGTTCGAGTCTCGGTCCGGCACACAGTTTTAATCTGCCAGGAAGTTTCATCTCCAGTCTTGAAATTCCTTCAGGAACCCTGTCAAAGTTTCGTGCGCTTCGTATTCTGTAGAACAGCATTGAATCAAGACCAACTTTTGCCCGACGTTTGGCACGACAGCGTTACATACGAGACAGTCAGTTGTGTGGTGTGGAGGGTGGGGTGGTGGGGGAGGAGGTGAAGGGGGACCCGACTGTCGGGTGGTCCTACCCGCCCGACATTTCGACAAGGAACGTTCGTCGGACTGCCTCTCCAAACGCCTGCACTCGTTCAGTTTGTCGGTCGGTTGGTCGGTCGGTCAGTTGCTGCAAGTGTAGATGCCTCAACGTTCCTCGGGATAGTCGTTTAGCAATACAGATACGATTTTACATTTTTTGCACTAAGCTATTGACAGTACGGGGTAGTGGTTCCGTAATATACGTTGATAAGATTTTTTACGTTTTTTTATACTAAGCTATTGGCAGTAATTTTCAAGGAAGCGAAAAACAGAAGTATAGAAGTTACTCGTCCAGCCGTGAGATGGCGAAAGCGTTATCTTTGGAAAGCTGCCCATAAACAGGTGTGTGGAACAAGTCTGTTTCATTCCTCCACTAGCCGACCTGGGAAGAGCTACGGTGTGTCTGACTCTGTCAGCATGTGCTCAATAATCGCCGCCTACATATTACGCTACGATTTCAAAATAGGGGTTGGCGGAATGGGTGCCGTAAGTAATTTCTAGTCTTTTAAGTTTGGCTGCACAATCGAAATCAAGAGCATGTGATCAGTCAGTTTATTGGCAGAGATGCCCAGTCAGAGCATGCTTGTGCAGTTAATAGTTTGTGCTTCGAGTAGTAACTGCAGTTCGCACGACGGCGATTTGTTCTGTTCTGTCGGTCTTGTCGCTGTGAGGTGAGAAACTGAAACGCAGGAAACGTTATAATCTGGTACAGATACTAAGGAAAATGGTCTTCTCACATTAAGTTACTAAGCTGAAGGGACGTCCAAAAGCAACTGATTTAATTGTTCCACGATTAAGAGAAATTTGTACCAATGTGGAGTATGAATATTTCTTTAGAGGAAACGGGACATCTAACTTGTTTGATAAATCAAGCGACTGTGTACGGTAGTCAACGTGACTTGTTCAGTCTTATTTTGGGGTGTCACAAATATTTCGATGTCACTTACTACTGTTAATCGCGATTTCCGAGACTGTGATTGGCTGAAATGAAATTCATAATCTCGGCTGTTACAGGTTTAGTCAGCTACGTAGTGGACCTCCCTCGCTTTATGCTTTTGTAGCTTATGTAAGATAAAGTGAAGAACGAAACACACACTGGTGAAATATTCTCGAATTTTTTTTTTCCACAACCTAGTTTTGGCTGATAAAGTTTTAGATACAAAGATAAGTACGTATTTCAGCCGTGCGATTCACGTATAGTTCGCGGGAAAAAGTAACTGAACGCCTTTGTGCTTGCTGTAATTATTCTAATCTCATCCTCACGATCAGTGTGTGAGCGATACGTAGGGGGCTGTAGTATATTCCTAGAGTAACCATTTAAAACCGGTTCTTGAAATATTAATAGTCGTTCTCGAGATAGTTCACGTGTCTTAAAGAGCCTTCCAGTTAAATTCCTTCAGTATATGAAGCACTACCAGGGAATAAACCTGTGACCATTCATACTGCCCTTCTCTGAATATATTCAATATCCGCTGTTACTCTACTGGGTAAGGGTCCCACACACTTGAACAATATTCCAGAAGTTATCGCATGAGTGATTTTAAGTAATCTTTTTCGCAGACGGATTGCACTTCCACAGTTTTCTACAAATAACCGACTGAACTTGTGATCATTCCTTTTATCACTACAAAGCGTTACACCCAGGCGTTTGTTAGAGCTGGCCTTTTACAACAGTAACTCATTCCTATTAGTCATAGCATACTAAGTTTCTTTTCGTTTCGCGGAATGCAAAATTTTAAATTTGTGAACATTTAGAGCAGAGTTACAAAGTTCTGCACCACGTTGAAATTGGTACTGAATATCTATGCAGTTTTTTTTCAGATAGTACCTAGGCGTAGATAAATGCATCATTTGCAAAAAGCCTCGTGTTATATTGTCTGCACGGTCTTCAGTATAAAATATGAACGCCAAGGGTCCCAGCACACTTCCCTGGGGCACACCTGAAGCTACTTCTACGTCTGGAGATGTCTTTCTAGACAAGATACTGTGTCCTCCCTACAAAAAGTCCGCAATCCAGTCATAAATATTTTATACCCCCATAGGATCGTACTTTTGGCAATAATCGTAGGTGCGGTACTGAGGCAATGCATTTCGTAAATATGGCATGCACATGGTTGCCTTGGTCCAAAGCTTTCAGTATGTCATGTGAGAAAAGCAAGAGTTGAGTTTCACATGGTCGATGTTTTCGAAATCCTTGCTGGCTGGCATTGAGGTCTGTTAGTACATCATTATGTTCCAGCTCAATATATGATCTAAGGTTCCACTAGAAAACGGTCAAGGATATTGGACAGTAATTTTGTAGATTTCTACTACCCTTGTTGTAGACTGGTGTTACATGTGCGTTTTTCCAAGAACTGGGCACTGTTCTTGTTCTCTCTAGAACGACACATTAGTTAGAAGAGCGGCTAACCCAGTCGCAAATTCTGTATAGAATCAGACAGGAATTTCGTAGGAACCTTGGAGCTTTCAGTTCAAACGATTTCAGCTGTTTCTCTCAACACACACTAATAATAACGTTGTTCATATTTCAGTGGCACAGAGGTGGAATTGGCACTTCTCCATGATGTTCCTTTGTAAAAGAACATTTGAAAACAGTTAAGCATTTCAGCGTTTACGTCGCTACCCTCAGTTTCATTTCTTGTCTCATTTACTAGGGACTGCACACTGATCTCGGTGCCACTAACAGCCTTTACATATGACCAGAATTTCTTTGGGTTCTGTGAAAATATTCTGCTATGGTAGTCATTGAAGGCATCACGTATTGCTCTCATCTAAATGCATTTCATTCTGCGTCTACCTATAGCCCTACGCTATGTTTTATACATTATGTAGTATGTTTTTTAGAAGTTTCTTTAGGGACTGTATACCATGGAGGTTTCCTCCCATTCTAAGCTGTTCTACAGGGTACAGATCAATCCAGTGCATGGTCAACTATTCTTTCAAACTTGAGCCAGAGTTCCTCTACATGTTCCTGACTTGTGCTGAAAGTTTTAAGTTCTTCACTGACATGACACTACTTACTTTTGTCTCGTTTACAGACCATACATACCTTTCTGATTGTTTCTTATCCTTTGTAGTTCGATAACCATTGTAGCCACAAATGAATCACTCACTGATACATTTCGATGTGGACATCCTCAGAGGTCGCGTCTCTGTTGGATTAAAGCCAATATATTTCCATCATGAGTAAGATTCCTAGCCATCTGTTCTAAGTAGTTTCCTGAGAAGGCATTTACTGAAGTTTCATCAGATGTTTATCATGTCCGCAACTACCAAAATTTTATTTTCCCAATTTATTGCTGGATGATTACAGTAAAATTGGAAATTTGTGTACAAGTGAACTGAGGTTTTCGCTGAAGTTTGATTACATCAAGAAATGAGCCTGGTGGAAAATAGAAGGCTCCCTGACACTGAATCTTGCCTGAACAGTCTCACTTGCAGTTTCAATGTCTACCTCAGTGGATCTGTCTTTTGCAACAAATACATCACCTCCATTTTCCATTTGCCTATCCTTTCGATACAAACTGTTTCCCAAAAAACTCCACTGTTATCAATTTCAGGTTTCAACCACTTTCTTATACCTGGTATTGTGAGGTTAACTGCTTTTTACGAGTTCCTCAAACTCTGCCACTTTGTTGCGGATGTTTCGGCAGTTTACCTTAGTATGGAAAACCTGTTATGGGTGGTTTTTAATCACTGGTGGAAGCTATTTCGCATTATTTAGCTGTCTTCTGTAAATATTCCGCTTCCGCCTCACACAGCTTTCGTTTTGTCACAGACAGCGCTGCAGTGCCTACTATCGTATCTTTTATTATGGAAACTTGAGCTTTATTTTTAATTAAAAGCAAACTAGTAGCTCTACCGCAAAATAAGTTATATCAATAGTTTTGTTTTATTCTACGTTAACATACACGGAGAAATGGTTTTAAAGTTACATATTTCAGATTGTAGTGAGGATTTTCCGGTTTTCAGTGTCTTCGCTAAGAACTGCTCACTTCAAAACTATATCACTTGAAATGATTTGTCCAGTGCTAAAATTTCATTAAATAGGATATAGACACATGTATAGAAGTCTCAAGTTATAGCATTTTTAATCACCCACAAAAAAGTTCTTATGCTTTCTCTAAAGCAACTTGTCTCAAAGATAAACACAACGACCATAAACCACGATTCGAATATGGCGCACATATAGTCGTTACGTAGGATGATGCTAAGTTCACCCAACCTGGGTATGATGTGACGTCATGACGTATATACGCTTTAGTCGATTAACACACTATCGACTTTTACGAACGTTCGAGATTCTAAACTGTCGTCAGATAGTGGTTTGTTTTGAGACGTGCGATTCTGAAAACAGCTCAGTGTGGCAGCATATATGTATTTCGCCAAAATAAAAGAGCTGGATATTAATAGACATATTCCTGACCGTGGCCTTGAAAACACCACGTAAAAAAGTGAAGTCTTCTTATGTCCCGACCAGATTAGATTGTGTGATTGTTGTATTGAATGCTTATGCCGAAAATATTTATTTATTATCAACATTTTAGTATGGTTTACCGAGCGAGGTGCGCAGTGGTTAGACACTGGACTCGCATTCGGGAGGACGACGGTTCAATCCCGCGTCCAGCCATCCTGATTTAGGTTTTCCGTGATTTCCCTAAATCGCTCCAGGCAAATGCCGGGATGGTTCCTTTGAAAGGGTACGGCCGACTTCCTTCCCCATCCTCCCCTACAACGATGAGACCGATGACCTCGCTGTCTGGTCTCCTTCCCCACAACCAACCTTAGTATGGTTTCATATAATTCGTCTTGTCAGTACATATTAGATTATAGCAGCATACTCTTGCTGACTTTTTTCTTAATTTATATAGCTGAAAGAGAACTCGTGCAAGTTTGTTAGCTAAGTAATTTATATGTCCATCCCAAGATACTTTTATCAACCATAATTCCAAGTAATTTTACACTCGGACCGCAGAGACAGGTACCTTAATGTCCAGTAATGACTGATGTGTAGAATGATTGAATTTCGAACTTAAAAAGAAAAATATGAGGCATTGTTGAAGAAAAATACGAGGGAAGTGGATTTCTCAATGTAATCTTAACCAAAGGTTAGTCTAGTACTGATTGACGTATGAAATGATTGAATGCAGTGTCAAAGCATTCCATGGTGGTAAGCTTTCCTCTCATTAGTCTCTCGAATGCTGAACACACAATTCGAGACGAGCAAACGAAAAACACACAGGACACAGTACAATACACGATTTAAACGCAAGGAACGCAAAACACATTTACACGAATGGCGCAGAGCATAGCGCTACCCTGTCACGATCTCTCGCAAGTTCACAAAAGTCGATATACGGTTTCTATAGTTTTCGATGTAGCGTGTACGTCATAATGACGTCACATCGTATCCAAGTCCGGTGAACTTAGTATCCTCCGTTACGTACACATTATTAGGACGAAAATACATCACACACACACACACACACACACACACACACACACACACACACACACACACACACACACACACACTCTTTCCACAAAAAGCCTAATGACACTAACGGGACAAGCGGGGGAAATAGGGTGTTTTTGGGTGGGGGCAAACTAAATATAAACAAATTTAGACACCCACCCCATACAAAACGAAGAAAAAACAGACATCGCAAAACTCCCCAAATACCACTAAACACAATATCTGTAATCGGACACTTCCCTTGGCCTACATAGCTCAAAAACATCTCCCGATACCAATACCAACATACACAGCCACACATTGGGATCGAACACTTCCCTTGACCTGCGCACTGTTAATTTTATCCGTCATATCCATTCCTGAACAAAAACGACCGATTAATTTTACTAACATTACCACACGACGTACAGCGAACAACACTAAATTAACCTTAACACAAAATCGTTAACTCACTGAAACAAATTTCACTACAAACACAGCCGACACTCGAACAGTTCTGGATAATGAGCAAAAGCAAACTGAGGTCATTACACCACACAAACGAAAACCCTGAACATACCAGCAGAGAGCACAACAAACCACAACACGACGACATCTACAAACACGCCACACTCACAAACCAAACTCCGTGCCGTCATGACGTTCCACACAGCACCCTTACGCGTGGGATCGGACGCTTCTGTCGACCCAGCGTGGATTTCCTTTGAAGGTCTTTTGCGGTTGTAAGAAGCTACAGCCATTGTGAGCGTACTGTGATACGGGTTTTATAAAGAGTAATATTCGATTGGTTCAGTGAGTGCTGAACCTCGCGAGGAATAGCCACGAACCCCCAGGCTGATGGAAAAAGCTTTGTGTGTGGCTGGCAACTGATTCCGCCACCGCACCCACTGTTACTCCCATGGCCCAACATGTACAGAACCAATCTTAAATATCACTCTTCATAAAATCCCTATCACTCGTCACAATGGCTGTAGCTTCTTACAGCCACAAGAGACCTTCAAAACAAACCCATCCTTTCTGCTAAATCTTTATCCTACACTAAGAAAAAGTTAATTCAGAAAAATCATTTTGTTTAATACAAAATTGACTTGCGGTTTCCGCTATCAATGTACGTGCCCATAACGTATTAGAATTTAACACTGGGAAAATACATTTCACGCTATATACACTCCTGGAAATGGAAAAAAGAACACATTGACACCGGTGTGTCCGACCCACCATACTTGCTCCGGACACTGCGAGAGGGCTGTACAAGCAATGATCACACGCACGGCACAGCGGACACACCAGGAATCGCGGTGTTGGCCGTCGAATGGCGGTAGCTGCGCAGCATTTGTGCACCGCCGCCATCAGTGTCAGCCAGTTTGCCGTGGCATACGGAGCTCCATCGCAGTCTTTAACACTGGTAGCATGCCGCGACAGCGTGGACGTGAACCGTATGTGCAGTTGACGGACTTTGAGCGAGGGCGTATAGTGGGCATGCGGGGGGCCGGGTGGACGTACCGCCGAATTGCTCAACACGTGGGGCGTGAGGTCTCCACAGTACATCGATGTTGTCGCCAGTGGTCGGCGGAAGGTGCACGTGCCCGTCGACCTGGGACCGGACCGCAGCGACGCACGGATGCACGCCAAGACCATAGGATCCTATGCAGTGCCGTAGGGGACCGCAATGCCACTTCCCAGCAAATTAGGGACACTGTTGCTCCTGGGGTATCGGCGAGGACCATTCGCAACCGTCTCCATGAAGCTGGGATACGGTCCCGCACACCGTTAGGCCGTCTTCCGCTCACGCCCCAACATCGTGCAGCCCGCCTCCAGTGGTGTCGCGACAGGCGTGAATGGAGGGACGAATGGAGACGTGTCGTCTTCAGCGATGAGAGTCGCTTCTGCCTTGGTGCCAATGATGGTCGTATGCGTGTTTGGCGCCGTGCAGGTGAGCGCCACAATCAGGACTGCATACGACCGAGGCACACAGGGCCAACACCCGGCATCATGGTGTGGGGAGCGATCTCTTACACTGGCCGTACACCACTGGTGATCGTCGAGGGGACACTGAATAGTGCACGGTACATCCAAACCGTCATCGAACCCATCGTTCTACCATTCCTAGACCGGCAAGGGAACTTCCTGTTCCAACAGGACAATGCACGTCCGCATGTATCCCGTGCCACCCAACGTGCTCTAGAAGGTGTAAGTCAACTACCCTGGCCAGCAAGATCTCCGGATCTGTCCCCCATTGAGCATGTTTGGGACTGGATGAAGCGTCGTCTCACGCGGTCTACACGTCCAGCACGAACGCTGGTCCAACTGAGGCGCCAGGTGGAAATGGCATGGCAAGCCGTTCCACAGGACTACATCCAGCATCTCTACGATCGTCTCCATGGGAGAATAGCAACCTGCATTGCTGCGAAAGGTGGATATGCACTGTACTAGTGCCGACATTGTGCATGCTCTGTTGCCTGTGTCTATGTGCCTGTGGTTCTGTCAGTGTGATCATGTGATGTATCTGACCCCAGGAATGTGTCAATAAAGTTTCCCCTTCCTGGGACAATGAATTCACGGTGTTCTTATTTCAATTTCCAGGAGTGTAGTTTAAAAGTGGGCAACAGTTCATAGAAGACACCACAAAGCGAAGCGATCCTTGCTAAAAAAAAAATAAAATAAAACCTGCTCTACATAGCCCAAAGCAGAACAGCAGAAAAATGTCATTTTGCGAAAGGTACATTGGTTCACTTGTAATTAAAGCTTAAACTCGAGTATCTGTAATAAAAATGCAGTAGTAGACGCGTAAGCTGAGCGGTGAAACAATAGTTTCATTTCTGAAGTCGACGAGCGAACGTAGCAGTTTCTAGCATTGTCTGCAGGGACGTAGAAGCGGGTAAATAAATTTCATAACTACAGTTGAGCGCAGCGTAATGAAACACAAAATGTGTACGAAGCAAGCAATCTGAAATAGCGTTCTCGTTGCTACAATCGTAATACATCTGCAGCAGTGACTCACAAATCTGTTCTACATACGTAGACTTCTAACTTTAAGGTTCATCACACACGTTTCCGTGTTCATATAAGTAACTTGCGCTAACCGTTCTTTGTCTTCGTATACACGGCCAACGACTGCGCATTACATTTATGGAATAGTGCCCTCATTGTGCTAGCGGCCTCAGGAAAATATTTCGAACTATATCTACATGATTACCGGTACTCGGCAATTCACAACTGCCTGACAGGGTTCATCGAACTGCCTTCAAGCTACTTCTCTACCGACCCACTCTTGAACAGCGCGCAGGAAAAACTAATACTTAAATCTTTCCGTGCGAGCTCTGGTTTCTCTTACTTTATAACAATTTCTCCCTAGGTAGGTGGGCGCCATCAAGTCTGTCACTGAGACTGAATTTTCATGAGGTCGTACCTGGAGCAGCGAAACGCGATTATACAAAACGAGCTGTCCTTTGCACTTTGCCGATGTCCGCCGTTTATCTTATCTGATGCGGATACCACATCGCATAGCAATAATAGGGCGTACAAGCGTAGTGCAGGTATAGTCATAGACCTGCTGCAATTTCTGTGTGCGCTGCCGATAAATGGCAGTCATTGGTTTGCTTTCCCGTCAATTTTTGTGATCGTTCCAATTTACGTTGTTCGGAATTGTAATCCCTAAGCATGTAGTTGAGTTTACAGCCTTTAGATTTACCTTGTAACTGAAATTTGGCGTATTCTTTTTAGTGCACATTTGGAGGACTTCACACCTTATTGTATAGTCAACTGCCGCTCTTTGCAGCATTCGGATATGTCTATCATTTTGCAATTCGTTTTGATTATCTTGACTTTACATGACGGTGAATGACAGCATCTGCAGACAGTCCGAGGATGCTCAGATTCGCTTAAATTGTTCATGTAGCTCAGAAACCACAAAAAGCCTATAACATTTCGTTGGAAACACCAATTATTACTTCTGTTCTAGTCAATAACTTTCCATCAGTTATTACGAACTGTTTCCTCTGACAGGAAATAACGAATCCAGTCACATTACTGAGAGGAAACTCCATAGGCACCCAGTTTAATTAGAATTCGCTTGTGAGGGACTGTGTCAAAAGCCATCTGGAAATCTAAAAATATGGAGTAAGTTTGACGTCCTCTGTCGATAGTACTGATCACTTCGTGAGGATAAAGAGGTAGTTGTTTCACAAGAACGGTACTTTCTAAATCGGTGTTGGCTATTTGTCAACAAATGATTTCCTGAGATGATTCAAAACGTTAGAGCACAGTAAGTTTCAAAACGCTACTGCAAATAGACGTTAGTGATACGGGGCTGTAATTCAGCAGATGAGTCCTATTTTCTTTCTTGGGTATTGCTGAAACTTTTACGACATAAGTCTTCGGGTACGGATCTTCCTACGACCGAGCAGTTGCATAGGCCGGTATTACACGTTCATATTTCTTTGACGAAGATCTTTGACGTGGCGCTAAAGGGGTATACCACGGTCGTAGTATTTTTCAATTTTCAAGATGGCCGATAACTTAGGTGCTCCAGTTGCTAGTACCATAATTTTGTATTTGGAAGAAAAGCGGCGGAAAAAAGGAAACACTTAGATGAAGCTAGCATTTATCGCAAATATCTTGCCCAACGTAAAGTCCCGAGCGACTGGAAAAAAGCGCAGGTGACGCTTGTATATAGGAAGGGTAGAAGGACGGATCCTCAAAATTAGACCAATATCCTTAACATCGGTTTGTTGCAGGATTCTCGAACATATTCTCAGTTCGAATATAATGAATTTCCTCGAGACAGAGAAGTTGTTGTCCATGCATCAGCACGGTTTTAGAAAGCATCGCTCCTGCGAAACGCAACTCGCCCTTTTTTCACATATCTTGCGAACCATGGATCAAGGGTATTCCTTGACTTCCGGAAAGCGTTTGACTCGGTGCCACCACTGCAGATTCCTAACTAAGGTACGAGCATATTGGATTGGTTCCCAAGTATGTGAGTGGCTCGAAGACTTATTAAGTAATAGAACCCAGTACGTTGTCCTCGATGGTGAGTGTTCATCGGAGGTGAGGGTATCATCTGGAGTGCCCCAGGGAAGTGTGGTAGGTCTGCTGATGTTTTCTATCTACATAAACGATCTTTTGGATAGGGTGGATAGCAATGTGTGGCTTTTTGCTGATGATGCTGTGGTGTACGGGAAGGTTTCGTTGTTGAGTGACTGTAGGATGATACAAGATGACTTGGACAGGATTTGTGATTGGTGTAAAGAATGGCAGATAACTCTAAATATAGATAAATGTAAATTAATGCAGATGAATAGAAAAAAGAATCCCGTACTGTTCGAATACTCCATTAGTAGTGTAACGCTTCACACAGTCACGTTGATTAAATATTTGGGCGTAACATTGCAGAGCGATATGAAGTGGGACAAGCATGTAATGGCAGTTGTGGGGAAGGCGGATAGTCGTCTTCGGTCCATTGGTAGAATTTTGGGAAGATGTGGTTCATCTGTAAAGGAGACCGCTTATAAAACACTAATACGACCTATTCTTGAGTACTGCCCGAGCGTTTGGGGTCCCTGTCAGGTCGGATTGATGGAGGGCATAGAAGCAATTCAGAGGCAGGCTGCTAGATTTGTTACTGGTAGGTTTGATCATAACGCGAGTGTTACGGAAATGCTTCAGGAACTCGGGTCGGAGTCTCTAGAAGCGTTCTTTTCGTGAATCGCTACTGAGGAAATTTAGAGAACCAGCATTTGAGGCTGCCTACAGTACAGTTTTACTGCCGCCAACTTACATTTCGCGGAAAGACCACAAAGATAAGAGATTAGGGCTCTTACAGCGGCATATAGGCAGTCATTTTTCCCTCGTTCTGTTTGGGAGTGGAACAGGGAGAGAAGCTAGTTGTGGTACTAAGTACCCTCCGCCACGCACCGTATGGTGGATTGCGGAGTATGTATGTAGATTTAGAAGCCATAGGTATTACGTCTAGATAGTAAAAGCATTCAGCAAAATTGAAGTGATGCAAGTGAAGGACGTTGAGACTTGCGTATAAATTACTTACGAATGGATTAATGTATTTCAGTATTTGCTCAGTAATGTGGCTTCTCGTGTTAAAATACAGAATAATTTCTTGATAAATACTATACCTGCAGAAGACAGGCAAACTGTGATGTTGGGATTTCTTGATACACGAGAGCTACTCCAGCTTACTCGAATATCACATTGCACATAACCAAAAATTCCAAAAACGTGTGAAGCGATTTATAAAGCACTGATGGGATTATGTAAAGGTAAATACTATATGGGCAGTAAGAACTATTGTTTTTGAATAATTGATGGCATTTGTTCCAACAATAACAAAATTAATAAAGTACGAATGAGATGAAGCGCTTTCTAACTTGTGACTTCCAGAGTTAAAAAATAAAGCGCAGTGGAAAGCTAAGAAAGAATTTTAGTGTGACCACATCGTCTAATCTGGCTTTATAAAAAAATGTAGAGATTGATGTCCATAGTTGTGATTGTGGATATACTGTGTGTCGTTTGCAGCGTATTCCACCCACTCATCAACACGTAATTAATAGCATGCACTGTGCCCATTGCTCACTCCCCCCACCCTAGTCGAAACAAGTTCATTAAGAGTCAAAGGAGCACACAAACTTCGAAGCCATGTTTACAGAGACGTCAGATAGCTGTAACGATGCCAGCTCCCTAAGCGGTTACATCTCACATTGCAGTGAACGGAAGACGAACGACTTTTGATCAAATCTATGGCGAGGTCCTAGATTTGATAAAATTTGACGACAGGCGAGACTTGAGTTTCCTATTACACCAGAAAATTTCTCTGACAAATATTTGACATATCGACTTCGACAAAGAAATACGGTAGTGTAACACAGGCCTAAGTATGGAGCTACTGTATCAGCATATTCCGAAAAGAACATTACTTGTATGCAATCTGGGCCCCAAGTCTTGCCTTTCTTAAATGTTGCAAGCTACTCCACTACACTGACGATACCTACTTCTAAGTTACTCATGTAGACAGTTCTTGAATGGAATTCTGAAGTATTTCATTTGTGAATTCCTTGCGTCCTTCCACCAAAGCGTTGCAAACATTTGGGTCCCAGAGGCGTATAGGTAAATGCGCTTCAAAGTGATACATCAAACTTCTGTATGAACCACCAGTAGGCAAAAACCGTACGATTATCGCCAGTCTGGTTGTAAACTGCTATAGTGATTCATCCTGATATTTCAACTGCTGGACACTTGATTTTGCGATAAATTAAAAATCGTGTTTAAATGTTGTGGAACATGTGTGCGCCTAGCATTAGTTTGGAAAGCAGTTCACTATCTTAAAGCGCTCTCAAGACCCGATTTTTTTTCTTATGGAATGTGACAAGAGGATGCGCTCTTTTCCAAGGGATAGCTGGCTTTCGTCCTCCCGGTCATAGTGTAGCTCATATACACTTCTGGCCCGCAAATTTGTTGCCGCAGACATTGCCGGGTGACAGACTAAAAACTGCTGCAGTTAGGGACGGGGAAAACTGACCGGTTAAAACCGATACTGGTACTTTAGTTGTGAAAGAGTGGTATTTTTGGATATTTATTTCCTCTCGGTTATAACACTAGTTTATTTTTTACTAGCAACACAGTGAAAACCAAAATATCGATAGCCATAGCAACGGTGCTAAAATTTTTCGTTTCTAAATGTTTCTTAAAAAGTATCTTTCATTAGTAAAATTTGCGTTGGGTGCTGTATTATAGAATATGGGAAGAGACCTATTTTAATAACAACGCCGACAGAAACGAGCAACAACCGCGTGGCACAAGAATTGGGACAGCATTGCTCAGGCAATCATGCCCCTGTTGCCGTATGTCTTTGCTTACGATACGCGTCTACGTGCAAGACTGCCCCCCCTCCTCCCCCGCACTTGATCTACATGGTAGCTTCCCACTGCCGTTGTATTGAAGAATGGCACCAACCTTAATCTCGAAATATTAATAAATGACGAAGCACTGAAATACAATGCTTAATTTGCTTTAAAAGATTAGATTTGTCTGCCATTTCTGTGAAATAAGGGGAAGGAAATTATGGTAACAGTAATCAATTAAAAAATTAACAATTCATAGTATGCAATAATAGAAAGTAGCTAATCTGCTGCGTGTGTCTATATAATAAGACCATATCTGCTTGTAACTCTTGAAAAAGGACAAATTAACACCAAAAAGTCCTTAAACCTCACCGCCCGTCCTTTAGCACTGAACATTCGTGGTACCCAAATTGGGGTACAATCCCCGATATCCATTCTGAACAGTGTTTCAAAAAATTTGAAACAGGAGAATGCTGGTCTGTTTTTTTTTTTGTTTTTTGTTTTTTTGTGTTCAAGCACTTAACGCTTTTCGAGAATAGCAGTGGACGGTGGTGGACCATGTTTCATTTACCTATAAAATTTAATATTTTGATTCTGCTTCATCTTGAAACTCAATTTTTCAATCTTAGTTAGCTTTATACATTGCAGGAAATAATAGGAATAAAATTTTCATTTCATAAATTTGAATAGTTCAAATTGCTTAATCTGGCTTGAAAAAAAAAAAAAGATATAAACGAAAACCGGTTGTAACGGCGATGACCGCCATCCCTAGCTGCAGTTCGCGTGACCAGGCAACATTGTGGCGAAATATTTTGGTGAATATGCAAGGTATAATGGCCATATGCTAAACGCACCATAAAAGCTCAGCTTAAACTGTTCAGTGAAAATAAATCGTGATACGCCGTCTTTTTAAAGGGTGTCACATGAAAACACTTAGAGCGTTGTTTCTAATAGTTCGAGAAAAAATCACCATGGCTGTAATAGAACAGAATTTTTCAGTTTTCTCTGATGTGCTATGATCTGTGTTTTTTGTCGTTTTACCTTTTTGGGGTTCATTTTTCGGCCGGTTAGCAATTGTTTCACAGCGCTGTGCTTCATTAGCTCATTCCGGCTGTTTAGTGTAACTACTGGATCTCTGCTCGCGCGCCGCGTCTGCCAGTGGACATAACTGTCTCCTTGCTGCATTCATCAGAATACGTCCCCCCCCCCCTCCCCCCCCCCCTGTGTGTGTTCCTGGCATCCGTCGGTACTGCTGCAATCAACCGTATAATGTGATTAAAATGACGTCATAGTTGACAGTTCACTCGATGGAGCTGGTTTCCTCCAAACAGAGCGCTAAACATCAGGCCCGAACTGATCGCTATTGCCAAACTACAACAACAATTGATCAATTCCCTTCCAGTTCCTTCTCCGGCATTCTTTCTCGATGTGTTTCGATCCCGAATCGTGGGTCTGGTACTTTCATTTCGTATTTCGTCATACATGATAACCAAAGATGCGCACCCCCTCTGCAAGTCTGGAGTTAGAATAGGCCTGAGGTATTCCTGCCTGTCGTAAGCGGAGACTAGTCTCACTTTTCGGCCCTACGAATTCAGGTCCTATTCTATGGTTTGACCTGCCACTTCAGAAATTCTATAAAAGTGCGGGCCATATGGGGAAGGCCGCCTTATGTGGTGCACGAGTGCCCTTAGATTCAAACTCCTGAATCTTTGTCATGGGTTTGCGTCTCCACCTGCAATTCAACTTTTTTGACGACACTTTCTGGGATATGTCATCTTCCGTTGTCTCCTGTCCTCTTTCACCACTATGATAGTACTGGATTTCTCTGCACCCCCATATTCAGCACGGTAGCCAGTCCATTGTGGTGGGGCAGTCATGTACCCATTTGGTGGTAGGCCCCTGACAACACGGGGATTGCACTGCTGAGGACTGAGCTGTAAACTCCCCACGTATGCCAAGGAGTAGATGCATGACTTCCTGGGGCATCAGGACTCCTGGCAACAGCCATCATGTGAGTTGGCCTTCGCTGTGCCTCGGTGGTGCCTGTGGGGAGAGACCCTGATCAGAGTGGGTGACATCAGGGCAGATGACCTGCAATGAAGTGGACTGTTGTCTCCTGCTGGTGACCGTATGGTAGCAGCAGTCTCTAAGAAGGGCAAGATAGAATGCAATGCTGAACCCCCAGGGGGCTAACAGTCCTTTTGTGAGAATGTGTGTGGCGAGCACAGGGCCCCGAGGTATTGCAGCCTTCCTTCTTTCCTGGGCTGAATTTCCCTTCCCTCCTTTCTTGTCCTAGCTCCTTCCCCTCTGCCCTCTCCTCTCCCCCTCTTGGTGTTCTTGTTTATGCTGGCCCCACTACCATCCTGGTTATGTTGGCTTTGCGATTTGGTTTTGTTGAGTAATTACCTCATCCTCTTGGCATTCTATGGTCCCCCTCTGTGGTTTCATCTCTTACTTAATTTCTATTCCATAGTATGAGCCATTTGGGGAAGAGCACCTTACCTAGTTTCTCCAGCATGTGCCCTCCTAGTTCCTTCCATCTTCCACTTCGTTATTGACTGATGCTAGGGTACATAGGAAGCACAGTAGCCAGCCTGTGTGGTGGGGTTGCTATGTACCCTTTCGGTTGACCCCCAGAAAACACAGGGACCACACTTCTGAAACCTGAGCTGTGAGTGGTTGCTTGTCATCCTGGAGCACTGGAACTCCTGGCAATGGCCACTGTGCCAGATGGCCCCTGCTGTGGCTGGGTGGAGCCTGTGGGGAGTGCCCCTGATTGGAGTGGGTGGTATCAAGGCAGATGCTATGCAAATGAAATGCATACATGCCCAGTACTCTGGCCATTCTTCTACGGCTGTCTCTTTGAATGCAAATGATTCTTTTACTGCTGGTTCTTCTGCCCCTTCGGCCTTCCCTTCCTCCTGGGAGGAGGGTTAGGCTTGTTAGCTGGCGGCAAAACCTTTCCCCTGCTATCTGCTTTGCACCAGGACTGATGGGGATACTTTCACTAATACTAAATCTTTAACTGCTTCAGCTGCCCAGATTGCCACCCTTCGTGCCTGTGACCATCCTGGCACAATTCCTGTGTCCATTACCCCCCCCCCCCCCCCCACCAGTCTTTAAATATGGGTCAAGGTGTAATTTTCCACAGGGACCTCATCCTTCAAACTGATGAACTAGCAGGCAACCCAGGACGGCAGGGTGTTCACTTTGTTTGGTGTGTTCAGAAGGCCCTGAAGGACAATAGCATTGATACTGGTGCCTTTATCCGGGCCTTTGAAGGGATACCCTCCCTGAGGTCAAGATTATGGTTTATCGATGTGATGCGATGCGAAGCTGTATGTCCCACCACCTATGAGATGTTTTAAGTGCTTGCATTTTGGACACATATCCCAGTGTTCACAAACCCCTCTCTGTGGTGACTACATGTTCACTCCATGAGGGAGTTCCTGTGTTCCCCCTCCTGTGTGTGTTGTCATGGCAGTCAATTTTCCACGTTCACTGGATTGCCCAGCTTATAAGAAGGAAAAGATACAGGATCGTCTAACCTACACTGAGGCTTATAAGAAGTATGCACGTCTTCATCCTGTGTCCATGATGTCTAGCTATGCTTTAGTTAAATCTTCACCCCTTCCTCCCCATTCCTTACCCCAGTCCCGAACTTTCCTCCTCTCACCCTCCCCTGCAGTTCCCACACCCTCCCCTCTGGGCGCCGCTCCCCTCTGCAGCCAGAGAAATGTCCCACTTCTTCAACGTCTGCTGGTTAAGGGCGCCCCTCCTGTATCCCCCTTGCCACGACCTTCCAGGCCAAAGGTCTGCTGCCAAACATCGACCATGAGAACCACAGTCTTGGGGGCCCCCAGATCGCCTGCTCTCGTTTTGTTCCAGATCTTGCTGCAGCTGGCTCCTTTTTGCAGCACAGCCATCCTCAATCTCAAACAGAAAAGAAGAAACCTAAGTCCCAGGACAAAAATCCTCTGGTGTTGGCAGCGGTCCCATCCCCACCTTCACAACCTGACTCTGACCTGCTGTTCATGGATGTCGCCCCTCCCCCCCACCTCCTTGTCAGACTGGTGGTGACCTGGTGGCATGACTGGCTTTAGCCTGTTCACCCCCAATTTGAATGATCCTTCTGTGGTTATCCAATGGATTTGTAATGGATATTACCGTCACCTTCTGAAGTCAAAATCTCTTATTTCGTCTTACTCTGCAGATTTTGTGTTTCTACAGGAATCTCGTTTTTCTAATCACTCACTGACCCTCCATGGTTTCCGTGCTTTCTGTCGAAATCGGGTCGGCCCCCTGTGGGCCTCAAGTGGCGTTTGTACGTTGGTCCATACAGACAGTACTAGCTCATGGATTCCTCTTCAAACTGAATTGGAAGCGATTGCTGTTATGGTCCACCTGGACTCTGGGGTCACAGTTTGCAATCATTATCTCCCTCCTGACACCCCCCAGGGGGTCCACAACTCTTTTGTGGATATGTGCGTGGCGAGCACGGGGCCCCGAACCATTGCAGCCTTCTTTCTCTCCCGGGCTGCATTTCCTTTCCCTTCCCCTCCTTTCCCCTCCATGCTCCTTTCCCCTCGCCCTCTCCTCTCCCTCTATTGGTGTCCTTGCTTATGTTGGCCTCGCTGTCTTCTTGGTTCTGTTGGTTTTACACTCCGGCTTTGTTGCGTAATCGTCTCCTCCTTTTGGCATTCCTTGGTCCCCCTCTGGGGTTTGACCTCCATTACAAAATTTCTTCTCCGTAGTGTGAGCCATTTGGGGAAGAGCACCTTACCTAGTGTCTCCGACGTGCGCCCTCCTAGTACATTCCACCTTTTCTTTCACGTCGTTGTTTGATGCTAGGGTGCGTAGCCAGCACGGTAGCCAGCCCTTGTGGTGGGGTCGCTATGTACCCTTTTGGTTGAGCCCCCTGAACACACAGGGATCACACTTCTGATACCTGAGCTGTGACCTCATGCATGCCTTGGAGTGGTTGCTCGTCATCGTGGAGCATCGGAACTCCCGGCAATGGCCGCCGTGCCAGACAGCCCTTGCTGTGGTTGGGTGGCGCCCGTGAGGAGAGCCCCTGATCGGAGTGGGTGGTATCAGGGCGGACGCTATGCAGATGAAACGCATACGGGTCCAAAACTCTGGCCATTCTTCTGCGGCCGTCTCTCTGCGTGGTACTGATTCCTCAAGTGCTGCTTCTCTTGCCCCTTCGGCCTTCCCTTCCATGGCTACCCCCTGGGAAGAGGGTCAGGCCCGTCGTCTAGGGGCAAAACCTTTCCCCCGTTATCTAGTTTGCACCAGGACTGATGGAGATACTTTCACCAGTGTCAAACCTTTATTCTTTGTGGAACACATTGAAGACAAGTTTGGCGAAGTGGACTCCCTGAGCAAGATGCGGTCGGGTTCGTTGCTGATAAAAACCGCTTCAGCTGCCCAATCTGCGGCCCTTCGTGCCTGTATCCATCTTGGCACAATTCCTGTGTCCATTACCCCTCACCAGTCTCTAAATATGGTACAAGGTGTGATTTTTCACAGGGACCTCATCCTTCAAAGTGATGAGGAACTTCGGGACAATCTCGGATGGCGGGGTGATCCCTTTGTTTGGCGTGTTCAGAAGGGTCCTAAAGATAATCGTATTGATACTGGCGCCTTTATCCTGGCCTTTGAAGGGGATACCCTTCCTGAGAAAGTTAAGATTATGGTCTATCGTTGTGATGTGAAGCCGTACATCCCACCTCCTATGAGGTGTTTTCAGTGCTTGCGTTTTGGCCACATGTCTTCTCGCTGTTCTCAGGACCCTCTCTGTGGTGACTGTGGACGTCCACTCCATGAGGGGAGTCCCTGTGTTCCCCCTCCTGTATGTGTAAATTGTCATGGTAGTCATTCTCCACGTTCACCAGATTGCCCAGTATATAAGAAAGAATAAAGATAAAGGAGTATAAGTCCCTCGATCGTTTAAGCTACACTGAGGCCCGTAAGAAATATGCACGACTGCACCCTGTGTCCATGACATCTAGTTACGCCTTGGTTACATCTTCACCCCTTCCTCCCCCTTCCTTACCCCCATCCCGGACCCCTCTCCTCCCCCCCTCCCCTGCGGCTCCCACACCTTCTCCTCTGGGCGCTGCTCCCCCTCCCCAGCCGGAGAAGTGTCCCACTCCTCCAGCGTCTGCCAGTCAAGGGCGCCTCTCCCGAGATGCCCCTTCCCGGCACCTTCCAGGTCAAAGGTCTGCTGCCGTGCGGCGACCGCGAGAGCTGCGGGCTGTGGGCCCGCAGGTCACCCGGTCTCTTTCTGTTCCTGATATTGCTGCAGCTGGCTCCTTTATGCCACACAGCCCTCCTCGATCTCAGCCTGAAAAGAAGAAACATAAGTCCCGGGACAAAGAGCCTCTGGTGTCACCGGCGGTCCCTTCCCCGACTTCACAACCGGATTCTGACCTATCGTTCATGGATGTCGCCCCCTCCTTGTCGGTGACGGGCGGGGACCCGGCGGTATGACTGGATTTAGCGTGTTCCGACCTCATTTAACCCATCATTCTGTGGTTCTCCAATGGAATTGTAATGGCTACTATCGTCACCTTCCGGAATTGAAATCCCTTCTTTCGTCCTACTCTGCAGCTTGTGTGGTTCTCCAGGAATCTCATTTTACTGATGCTCACTCACCGACCCTCCGTGGGTTCCGTGTTTTCTGTCGAAATCGGGTCGGACCCTTGCGGGCTTCTGGTGGCGTTTGTACGTTGGTCCGTACAGACATTGCTAGCACGTGGATTCCTCTCCAAACTACATTGGAAGTGGTTGCTGTTAGGGTCCACTTAGACTCTGCAGTCACAGTTTGCAATCTTTATCTCCCTCGTGACAGGACACTTACACCTGCTGCCTTAACCACCCTTCTTCAGCAACTTCCTCCTCCTTGGGGATTTTAATGCTCATCATCCTTTGTGGGGCAGTGCTCTTCCATCTCGACGAGGTCTTCTTATAGACCAATTTATTGCAGACCACGACCTGTGCCTTCTTAATGATGGCTCCCCTACTCATTTCAGTGCCGGTCATGGTACCTTTCCTGCCACTAATCTCTTTCTTCTCCCTCTCTCCTCTCTTCACTACACTGGTCGCCACACGACGACCTTTGTGATAGTGACCATTTCCCGTTGACTATCACGCTCCCTTCCCGCTCCCCGATGGACAGGTTACCTCGTTGGTCTTTCCACCGCGCCGATTGGCCTCTATACACTTCACAGGTCGAGTTTTCTCCCTCTTTGTCGGGTTGTATTGATGACGTCCTACGTGACGTGTCTGACGCGATTGTTCGCGCTGCTAACCTTGCTGTCCCGCGCTTTTCTGCACCATTTCGTCGCTGGCAAGTCCTGTGGTGGAGTACGGCCATTGCCATTGCCATCCGTGATCGCCGTCGAGCTTTGCAACACTTCAAGAGGCACCCATCTGTAGCCAGCCTTTCTACCTTTAAACGCCTTCGCGCTAAAGCCCGTTATTTAATCAAACAGAGCAAGCGCATATGTTGGGAACGATTCGTTTCTTCCCTGTCACGGGTATGGGCTACACTTCGCTCTCTCCAAGGTTGCCATCGGCAGTCCACCCTCCCAGGCCTTCACCTCCCAGATGGCATTTGTATGGACCCATTAGTTCTCGCAGAACATCTTGCGACCCATTTTGCAGTGGCATCAGCGTCAGCCTCCTATCCAGCTGCTTTCCTTCATCAAAAACAGCAGGCTGAAGCTCTCACCTTATGTTTCACCACTTGTGAGCCAGAATCTTACAACGAACCTTTTACTGAATGGGAATTGCTTTCTGCTCTATCTTCTTCTCATGATACGGCCCCTGGCCCAGATTCCATTCATAACCAACTGCTTCAACATCTCAGTGCTCCACAACGGCAACATCTTCTTCTGGTGTTTAACCTATCTGGCTCTAGGGTGACTTCCCTTCTCAGTGGAGGGATAGCATTGTGGTTCCTGTCCTTAAGCCTGGTAAGAACCCCCTATCTGTTGACAGCTATCGGCCAATTAGTTTGACCAATGTTGTTTGTAAGTTACTCGAACGGATGGTAGCCTGTCGGCTCACTTGGGTCCTCGAATCTCGGGATCTATTGTCCCCTTACCAGTGTGGCTTTCGAGAGGGACGATCTCCAATCGATCATTTACTTTGCTTGGACTCCACAGTTCCGCAGGCTTTTTCCCAGCGCCGCCATTTGGTTGCAGTGTTTTTTGACCTTCGCAAGGCCTATGACACGGCCTGGCGCCATCACATCTTACTAACCCTTCATCAGTGGGGTCTTCGGGGCCCACTCCCGATTTTTATCCGCCAGTTCCTGATCCATCGGTCATTCAGAGTTCGAGTTGGTACTGCTTTTAGTTCTCCACGGACCCAGGAGACAGGCATCCCACAGGGTTCTGTCTTGAGTGTCCTTCTTTTCCTCATTGCTATCGATGGACTTGTGGCCTCTGTCGGTCCCTTGGTCGCTCCTGCGCTGTATGTGGATGATTTCTGCATTTGGGTTAGTTCCTCCTCGATGGCATCTGCAGAACGGCAGCTCCAGGTGGCTATATGGCGTGCCTCTGCATGGACCCACTCACACGGGTTTCAATTCTCTCCTTTAAAATCGCGGGTGGTCCACTTCTGTCGCCGTACTACGTTCCACCCTGATCCAGAGCTCTATCTCGACGCACGACGATTGCCTGTGGTCCCACAGTTTCGTTTCCTAGGTCTTCTTTTCGACAACAAGCTCACTTGGCTGCCCCATATCAGACTCCTGAAGGTAGGATGTTTCCGTAAACTCAATGTCCTTCGCTTCCTTGCCCACTCCTCTTGGGGTGCGGACCGTTCCCTCCTCCTCCGTCTTTATCGTGCTCTAGTTCTGTCTCGTTTGGACTATGGTTGTCAAGTTTATGGTTCAGCTGCTCCTTCCACACTGCATGTGCTGGATCCAGTCCACCATCGTGGTATCCGTTTGGCCACCGGTGCCTTCCCTACTAGCCCTGTTGATAGTCTCCTGGTTGAAGCTGGGATCCCCCCCCCCCTTTCTGTTCGGCGGTCCCAGCTTCTGGTGTCTTATGCCCTCACTATCCGTTCTTCTCCCACTCATCCTTCCTATTCTATCCTGTTCCCAGACCATGGACGTCGCCCACCCGACTCCCGCCCTCGGGCGGGTTTACCGGTTGGGCTGCGCCTTGCGTCTCTTTACCGCAATTTTCAGCTTCCTTCTTTGTCCTGTCTTCCTCGCTCCCTCCCCTCCACCCCTCCTTGGTTAGTTCCTCAGCCTCGACTTCGGATGGATCTCCGCCGCGGATCGAAAGATTCCATCCCCCCGGTGGTGTTCCGTACCTTTTTCCGCGAAATTTTATGGGGGTTTCGGGATGCAGTTGTTTTTTACACTGATGGCTCTAAATATGCTGATCATGTTGGGTATGCCTTCACGTCCTCTGTTGGAACGGAAAATCATCTGCTACCACCTACATGTGGGGTGTTTACTGCGGAATTGATGGCAATTTCCCGGGCACTTACCTTCATTAAACAATCCCAACACAATCGCGTTTTGTTATGCACGGACTCGATGAGTGGCCTTCTTGCTATTGACCGGTGTTTTTCGCGCCATCCATTGGTCTCTGCCATCCATGACCATCTCGCTGATATTCACCGTGCTGCTTGTTCTATTGACTTCCTTTGGGTCCCTGGCCATGTGGGTATCCCGGGTAATGAGCTCGCTGATCGTTTGGCTGGGGGAGCAGTTACTTACCCCCCGTTTTCCGTAACCCCTCCTGCAGCGGATTTACGGCTTCACATCAAATCCCACTTCGCACAGTCATGGGCCAATTCTTGGGAGGCTACTCCACTGTCTAATAAGTTTCGTGCAATTAAGGTGACACCAGGCCCATGGCGTTCTTCCTTTCGCCTCTCCCGAAAGGACTCGACCACACTGTGTCGTCTCCGCATTGGCCATACCAGGCTGACCCATGGTTTTCTTTTGCGTGATGAGCCACCCCCGCTATGTGGTTGTGGAGCCTTCCAGTCAGTGGCCCACATTTTGGTTGAATGCCCCCTTCTTTTGGCTCTGCGTGTTAAGTACAGACTCCCCCACGCTTTACCTTTGATGTTGGCTGATGATTCCAGGATGGTCTCTCTGGTTCTCGGTTTCCTCCGGGAGAGTGGTTTTTATTCTCAGTTTTAAAATTTTTAATCTCTCTCTGGTGTTGGGGCAGGGCGGTGAGTGTTTGGGTGTCTCCCACTGTAAGCAGTGTTGAGAGATTCCCGATTCACCTCCCTGACCGGAATCATCTTTTCTTCCCCTTTTACTCTGTTTTTACCCCTTCTTTTTAAGGCTTGGTTAGTCTTTCTATTCCCATACGTACTTTCTGCATTATAGCAGTTGTACCTTTTAAGTCACAGGTGGTCTTGCCTATGCTGCTTCAGCAAAGTGTTGGGTTCGTTTCTCTTGCCAACTTCCCTCATTTGTTTTTACCAATGACAACGTGACTGCCCTTTTACGTTTTTCCCTTTTTCCGTTTTATTGTTCTGACTTTTCTGAGATGTCTCTTTAGCAGAATGGAGTATATTTGAAACAAGGGACTGATGACCTCGCTGTTTGGTCCCTTATACCTCAAACAACCAACCAACCATCCCTCCTGACAGAACTCTTACACATGCTGCCTTTACTGCCCTTCTTCAGCGACTTCCTCCTCCCTTCCTCCTTGGGATTTCAATGGTCATCATCCCTTGTGGGGCAGTGCATTTCCATCTAGTTGGGGACTTCTCACAGACCAATTTTTTGCAGAACACAACTTGTTCCTTCTTAATGATAGCTCCCCCACCCATTTCAGTACAGGTCATGGTACCTTTTCTGCCATTGATCTTTCTTTCTCCTCCTTCCCTCCTCCCTTCATTACACTGGTCGCCACAGAACCACCTTTGCGATAGCGACCATTTTCCATTGATTCTCTCGCTCCCTTCTCGCTCCCCAATGGACAGATTACCTTGTTTGGATTTCCGACGCTCCCATTGGCCTCTATATACTCCACAGGTCGTTTCTCTCTCAGGTTGTATTGATGACATCCTATGTGACGTGTCTGATGCGATTGTTCATGCTGTTAGCCTTGCTATCCCACACTCATCTGGACCACTTGGCCGCTGACAAGTCCTGTGGTGTAGTACGGCCATTGCCATCTGTGATCGCCATCGAGCTTTGCAACACCTTAAGAGGCATCCATCCATTGCCACCTTTATTACCTTTAAATGCCTTCGTGCCAAAGCCTGTTAATTAATGAAATGGAGAAAACGAGTGTGTTGAGAATGCTTTGTTTCTTCCTTCAGTTCTACTGACCATATGTCACGGGTATGGGCTAAACTTTGCACTCTCCAAGGTTGCAATCTCCAGTCTACCCTCCTGGGCCTTGCCCTCCCAGATGGCCCTCGCACTGACCCATTGATTCACGTGGAACATCTTGCGACCCATCTTGCAACAGCGTCAGTATCAATCTCCTATCCAGTTGCTTTTTTTCACTAGAAACAGCGGGCCAAAGCTTCCGCCCTATGTTTTCCCCTTGTCAGTCAGTCTTAGAATGACCTTTTTACTGAATGGGAACTTCTTTCCACACTTTCTTCCTCTCATGGTATGGCCCCTGGCCCAGACTCCATTCATAACCAATTGCTTAAACATCTCGGTGCTCCACATCTTCTCCATGTGCTTAACCATATTTGGCTCCAGGGTGACTTCTCTTCTCAATGGAGGGTAGCATTGTGGTTCCCATCCTTAAGCCTGGTAAAATCCCCTATTTGTCGAAAGCTATTGGCCAATTAGTCTGAAAAACGTTATTTGCAACTTACTTGAAAGGATGGTAGCCTGTTGGCTCAATTGGGTCCTCGAATCTTGGTGTCTACCAGTGTGGCTTCCAAAAGGGACAGTCTGTGATCGATCATTTACTTCGATTGGAATGCACAGTTCGGCAGATTTCTTCACGGTGCTGCCATTTGGTTGCAGTATTTTTCGAGCTTCACATGGCCTATGACACGGCTTAGTGGCATCATATCTTTTACACTTCATGAGTAGCGTTTTCAGGACCCACTTCCGATTTTTATCTGCCAGTTCCTGTTCCATCAGTCATTCAGGGTTCAGGTTGGTACTGCTTTTAGTTCTCCACAGACCCAGGAGGATGGCATCCCACAGGGTTCTGTATTCAGTGTACTTGTTTTGCTCATTGCTATAGATGGTCTTGGGGCCTCCGTCGGTCCTTCGGTCACCCCTGCTCTGTATGTGGAAGATTTCTGTACTTGGGTTAGTTCTCTTCGATGGCCTCTGCAGAGCAGCAGCTCCAGTGTGCTATACGACGTGCCTCTGCATGGATCCTCTCACACAGGCTTCAATTCTCTCCTTGAAAATCGCTTGTGGTCCACTTCTGTCGCCGTATTTTGGTCCACCCTGATACAGAGCTCTACCTCAATGCACAAGGATTACCTGTGGTCCCACAGTTTCGTTTCCTAGGTCGTCTTTTCGACAAAAAGCTCACTTAGCTGTCTCATGACTTCTGAACGTGAACTGTTTCTGTAAACTCGATGTACTTGGCTTTCTTGCCCACACCTTTTGGGGTGCAGATCGTTCCGCTGTTCCCTGGCTTTATTGGGCTTTAGTGCAATCTTACTTGGACTATGGTTCTCAAGTTTATGGTTTGGCTGCTCCTTCCGCACTGTGCCTCCTGGATCCCGTCCACCATTGTGGTATGTTTCGCCACTGATGCCCTCCCTGCCAGCCCTGTTGATAGTCTGCTGATTCAAGCTGGGATCCCATTTCTGTTCAGCGGTCCCAGCTTCTGGTTTCTTATGGAATCGCTGTCTGTTCCTCTCGCACTCATCCTTCCTATTCAATCCTGTTCTGAAGCCAAGGACGTGGCCCACCTGATTCCCGCCCTTGGATGGGTTCACTGGATGTGCTCCATCTTGCGTCTCTTCTCCATGATATTCAGTTTCCGTCTTTGTCCTGTCTCCCAAGTTCCCTCTCCAACAATCCCACTTCGTTAGTTCCTCAGCCCCGGATTCAGATGGATCTCTGCCGAGGTCTGAAACACTCCATTCCTCTGATGGTGTTGTTTTTCCGCCGAATTTTATGGGAGTTTCAGGATGCTGTTTTTTACACTGATGGATCTAAATTGGCTGATCATGTGGGTTATGCTGTCACGTCCTCTGTTGGCATGGAAAATACTGTGGAATTGATCGCAATTTCCCAGGCCCTTACCTTTATTAAACAGTCCCAACTCCTCCACGTTTTGCTATGTACGGACTCAGAGTGGCTATTGAGCAGTGTTTCTCCTGCCATCCCTTGGTCTCGGCCATCCATGACTGTCTCACTGGTCTCCACCATGCTGCTTGTTCTGTTGACTTCCTTGGGGTCCCTGGCCATGTAATTATACCTGATAGTGAGCTAGCTGATAGTTTGGCCAGGAGAGCAGTCACTCGCCGCCCCCCCCCCCCCCCCCCCCATTCTGTGTAACCCCTCCTGTAGCGGATTTACGGCTTTAAATCAAATCCCACTTCACAATCATGGGCCAACTCTTGGGATGGTACTTCCCGGTGTAATAAACCTCGTGCAATTAAAGTGACACCTGTCATTTGGCTTTCTTCATCCCAAAAAGACTCTACCACCCTGCATCGTCTCGTATTAAGCTGACCCATGGTTTCCTTTGACGTAATGAGCCAGCCCCATCTGTGGTTTTGGAGCCTTCCACATTTTGGTGATATACCCCCGTCTATTAGCTTTGTGTACTAATTAGACTTCCCTGCACTTGCACATTGCCCGACACAGCTCTTGGGATCGGATCCAGTCTGATGATTAAACATCTCTTGTCTGACTACAAGTGCCAACTCCTCATCATCTTCAACCAGATCTTTCCATCGAAATGGCGCGATAGCACCATGATTGTGGTGCTGAAACCCGGTAAAAACCTGCTTGATGTGGATAGCTATTGGGCCATCAGCATTCCCAATGTTGTTAGCAAGCTGCTGGAACATACGGTGTGTTGGCAGTTAGGTTTGGTTCTGGAGTCACGTGGCCTACTGGCTCCATGTCAGGGTGGCTTTCGCCAGGGTCGCTTTACCACTGATAATCTTGTGTCTGAATCTGCCATCCATACAGCATTTTCCAGATGCCAACACCTTGTTACCATCTCTTATCTATGCAAAGCGTGATGTCATATCCTTTCCAAATTATACGGGTGGGGTCTCAGAGGCCCACTTCAGACTTTCATCCAGAAGTACATGTCGCTCTGTACTTTGTCCAAGTTGGTGTTTCCCATAGTCCCCCCCCCCTCTCTCTAGGAGAATGGAGTGCCTCAGGACTCTGTATTGAGTGCACCACTATTTTTAGTGGCCATTGAGTCTAGCAGTAGCTGTAGGGACGTCCATCTCACCCTCTCTGTATGCCAACAACTTCTGTGTTTCATGCCGCTCCACTAGCACTGGTGTTGCTGAGCGTCACCTGCAGGGAGCTGTCCACGAGGCCTAGTCATGGGCTATCGCCAACAGCTTCCAGTTTTCGGCCACTAAGTCGTGCCGTGCACTTGTCGGTGTCGTACTGTCTGTCCAGGACAAGAACTGTACCTTAATAACAATCCAGTCACTCTAGTGGAGACATTGATTTTTGGGACTGGCTTCTGATGGCCAGTTGACTTGGCTTCCTCACCCTCATCAGCTTCAGCGGAAGTGCTGACAGCACATAAATGCTCTGTGCTGTCTGAGCAATGCCAACTGGGGTGCAGATAGCTCTAAGCTGCTGCACCTCTACAGAGCCTTTGTTCAATCCTGCTTCACAATGGGACTCTTTTGGTTGAGCCCCAAGAACACACAGGGATCACACTTCTGATACCTAAGCTGTGACCTCCTCATGCATCCCCCCCTGCGGGTCCGGGGATTAGAATAGGCCCATGGTATTCCTGCCTGTCGTAAGAGGCGACTAAAAGGAGTCCCTCCCCCTCACGGGGGTAGTTAGCGCATGCGTCTGGAGACGGACGGTTCCACGACCTCTATTTGCGGTCATTTTGCTTTTTCACTTCTCGTTTCTTCCTGCCTTCTTCTCATTGCCTTCTTCTCATTGCCTTCTTCTCATTGCCTTCTTCTCATTGCCTTCTTCTCATTGCCTTCTTCTCATTGCCTTCTTCTCATTGCCTTCTTCTCATTGCCTTCTTCTCATTGCCTTCTTCTCATTGCCTTCTTCTCATTGCCTTCTTCTCATTGCCTTCTTCTCATTGCCTTCTTCTCATTGCCTTCTTCTCATTGCCTTCTTCTCATTGCCTTCTTCTCATTGCCTTCTTCTCATTGCCTTCTTCTCATTGCCTTCTTCTCATTGCCTTCTTCTCATTGCCTTCTTCTCATTGCCTTCTTCTCATTGCCTTCTTCTCATTGCCTTCTTCTCATTGCCTTCTTCTCATTGCCTTCTTCTCATTGCCTTCTTCTCATTGCCTTCTTCTCATTGCCTTCTTCTCATTGCCTTCTTCTCATTGCCTTCTTCTCATTGCCTTCTTCTCATTGCAAATAAACAATTTTTTTTCAGCCTTCAGTTGCAAGGTAATTTTAATCGTTTACCTAGGTTTCGATTCCAGTAATGGAATCTTCTTCAGAACCTATAAATTAAACCACATACGGACATATTATAGTAAGCGGGCGTAGCCCCGCTACAGTAACTAAAATTAGTGTCAAAACCATGCGTGCTAAGCCTAAAATGTCTTTAACATAAAAACGCCTTAGCAACTATGTATCATTACCAGGCATATAACGAAATACAAAGACACACATGTACAATCGCATATATAATACAGGGACTTACTATAATATGTCCGTATGTGGTTTAATTTATAGGTTCTGAAGAAGATTCCATTACTGGAATCGAAACCTAGGTAAACGATTAAAATTACCTTGCAACTGAAGGCTGAAAAAAAAATTGTTTATTTGCTGTACATTTCACAGTTGCTGACACGCTGCAATATGTTAAAGATTTGTAAATTTGTACCAGCTAACAGATATATGGGCATAGTGTATAAAATACTGAAAACAGGTATGGCAATATCTTTCATTAAGCAATGCAAGCTGTCAAATGTAGTACCTGATTTTGTAAAAGGCTATATTAATAACAAGGTTTGTAATAAGTCCCCTGGTCTTAAAAGGAAACTCGTACACCAGATTTTAAATGAAAGAAGTGCTGAGTTGTACTCCAAGAAAGACAGCCTGAATGAAGAAGCTTATGAACTGTATCTTGAACTTTCAAAAATTTTTAAGACTACCTATAATTTTCAAATTGATTGTTTTTGGATGCATATTAGTTTATGGTTAGCAAACCGTAAAACCGAAATTAGTATTAGACATGAAAGAAAGCTAGCCAAATTATTAAAATGTGTTAAGGTTTCTGGCGTTCATAACACATGCAAAGGGGCGGCCGCCCTAACCCAATTTTACGAACGCGTAGTGAATAAGACTAATATTTGTTTCTCCAAAGCTGAGAACGAGCTGTTATGTAAAGGTTTCAAGTTTAATGTACAACCTAAATGTACTTCTCAAAGTGTAGAAAATTTAATTGTCGACCTCAAAGTTGGACTTGATTGTTCTAAAATAGCAAAAAATGCGCAAACAAGAATAGCTTATGACGCCTGTAAAATCGTCCAAAAAGATTACTCTGTTCAAAATCCTGTTTCTACTGTACATCAAACGTTGAAGAGCATTAATCTTAAGCTTAAAAATAATGTAGCACTAATAACTAAGGCCGACAAAGGCAATTCCCTAATTATCGCCCACAAAAGCGAATACATCCGTAAAACGGAAATGTTTTTTGAGGAAAATGGCATCGTGCCAATCGAGGTGGACCCCACACCCGTGATCCAAAAAGAGATAAGGTCGGCTCTTAGCAGTACAAAAAAGTTAATCGGCGAGTTTTATAAAAAATGCCTTATAAACATGAATCCGAAACCACCTATTTTGAGAAGCCAGTTCAAGGTTCATAAAAATTCCCATCCTATCCGTCCGATCGTTGACAGTACCAAAAGTGCATACCACAAACTAGCTAGGTTCCTACATCATAAATTGAAAGAGAATTTTGTGTTTGAAAAAAATTTCTCCGTCAAAAATTCGGTAGACGTGGCCAACAAACTTAAAACTTTAGCCTGTTCTGACATCACAAAACTCGTATCATTTGATATTAAAAATTTATACACTAATGTACCCGTTGAACAGACGATGGACATTATAGAAACCAATTTGCGACACTATAAAAAATTATCGGCCCCTGAGATCGATGAACTAATGGTTCTGTTGCGCACAACCCTCAAGTACAATTATTTCTCTTTCAATAATAAAATATATTCGCAACCCTGTGGTCTAGCGATGGGCAGCCCGTTAGCTGGTATCATGTCAGATATTTTTATAAACTCTATGGAGCAGATGTTTTTTCGGAATTATCCAGATTTGGCAAATAATTTAATATTCTATGCGAGATATGTAGATGACTTGCTGTTTGTGTTTGAAGGTTCCCATGAAGAGCTAGAACTGTTATTTACCACTTTCAATAACCTACATGAAAAAATCAGTTTCACGCAAGAAAATCAGACAGCTGATAGGACCTTAGACTATCTCGATCTGACTCTATCCATTATTGGCAACAAAATAGAGTTCAAAATTTTTCGGAAAGCAACCTATTCCGACATCATCATCCCAGCTGATTCCACCCATCCTCAGGCCCAAAAAATGGCCTTTTTTCACTCGAGTATCCATCGAGCTCTTTCCATTCCACTTTCGCCAGTCAACTTACAGAACGAATTAAAAGTCCTCGAAAACATCGCTCAGAATAATGGATATAATCCCAGTATAGTGAGACAGTTGCTCAATAAAAAAACTCGAAAGAAGACTACCACCCTTTCCAGTTCAGACACTCACAATCAACACCAGGCAACGAAATACATATCAGTTCCCTTTATAGGTAACATATCCTATAAGGTAGGTCGTTTATTAAAAAACCTAGGGTGTAAAGTTTCATACTCTACCACCAACAACCTCAAAAAGAACTTAGTTCAGTCCCTGGATAAAGGTAATGATAAATCATCGCTGTCAGGTGTGTATAAAATCACGTGTGCTGAATGTCCTTCTTATTACATTGGCCAGACAGGAAGGGCCCTGTCTGTTAGGTTTAAAGAGCATCTGCCGACAAAAAGCGGTGATGGAACTCGAGGCTCTACATTTGCTGAACATCTGGTCCAAAAGGCGCATGCTCCCAAGCCTCTAAAAGACGCAGAGCTGTTGCATAATGAAGTAAAGGGATGTAGGCTAGACACCCTCGAAGAATTGCAAATTTTTAAACATCTTAGTATTGATAGAGACAACTTACTTAATGATCAGCTGCAATTAAAAAATAGAAGTTATTTCGAAGGATTTCAACCTTTACTCCAGTGGAGTTAACCAACAGTCCGCCTCGAATGGCCGATGCTGTTTCCCTATCTGTTTTTGTCCCTGTATTATATATGCGATTGTACATGTGTGTCTTTGTATTTCGTTATATGCCTGGTAATGATACATAGTTGCTAAGGCGTTTTTATGTTAAAGACATTTTAGGCTTAGCACGCATGGTTTTGACACTAATTTTAGTTACTGTAGCGGGGCTACGCCCGCTTACTATAATATGTCCGTATGTGGTTTAATTTATAGGTTCTGAAGAAGATTCCATTACTGGAATCGAAACCTAGGTAAACGATTAAAATTACCTTGCAACTGAAGGCTGAAAAAAAAATTGTTTATTTGCTGTACATTTCACAGTTGCTGACACGCTGCAATATGTTAAAGATTTGTAAATCTTCTCATTGCCTTCTTCTCATTGCCTTCTTCTCATTGCCTTCTTCTCATTGCCTTCTTCTCATTGCCTTCTTCTCATTGCCTTCTTCTCATTGCCTTCTTCTCATTGCCTTCTTCTCATTGCCTTCTTCTCATTGCCTTCTTCTCATTGCCTTCTTCTCATTGCCTTCTTCTCATTGCCTTCTTCTCATTGCCTTCTTCTCATTGCCTTCTTCTCATTGCCTTCTTCTCATTGCCTTCTTCTCATTGCCTTCTTCTCATTGCCTTCTTCTCATTGCCTTCTTCTCATTGCCTTCTTCTCATTGCCTTCTTCTCATTGCCTTCTTCTCATTGCCTTCTTCTCATTGCCTTCTTCTCATTGCCTTCTTCTCATTGCCTTCTTCTCATTGCCTTCTTCTCATTGCCTTCTTCTCATTGCCTTCTTCTCATTGCCTTCTTCTCATTGCCTTCTTCTCATTGCCTTCTTCTCATTGCCTTCTTCTCATTGCCTTCTTCTCATTGCCTTCTTCTCATTGCCTTCTTCTCATTGCCTTCTTCTCATTGCCTTCTTCTCATTGCCTTCTTCTCATTGCCTTCTTCTCATTGCCTTCTTCTCATTGCCTTCTTCTCATTGCCTTCTTCTCATTGCCTTCTTCTCATTGCCTTCTTCTCATTGCCTTCTTCTCATTGCCTTCTTCTCATTGCCTTCTTCTCATTGCCTTCTTCTCATTGCCTTCTTCTCATTGCCTTCTTCTCATTGCCTTCTTCTCATTGCCTTCTTCTCATTGCCTTCTTCTCATTGCCTTCTTCTCATTGCCTTCTTCTCATTGCCTTCTTCTCATTGCCTTCTTCTCATTGCCTTCTTCTCATTGCCTTCTTCTCATTGCCTTCTTCTCATTGCCTTCTTCTCATTGCCTTCTTCTCATTGCCTTCTTCTCATTGCCTTCTTCTCATTGCCTTCTTCTCATTGCCTTCTTCTCATTGCCTTCTTCTCATTGCCTTCTTCTCATTGCCTTCTTCTCATTGCCTTCTTCTCATTGCCTTCTTCTCATTGCCTTCTTCTCATTGCCTTCTTCTCATTGCCTTCTTCTCATTGCCTTCTTCTCATTGCCTTCTTCTCATTGCCTTCTTCTCATTGCCTTCTTCTCATTGCCTTCTTCTCATTGCCTTCTTCTCATTGCCTTCTTCTCATTGCCTTCTTCTCATTGCCTTCTTCTCATTGCCTTCTTCTCATTGCCTTCTTCTCATTGCCTTCTTCTCATTGCCTTCTTCTCATTGCCTTCTTCTCATTGCCTTCTTCTCATTGCCTCCTTCTCATTGCCTCCTTCTCATTGCCTCCTTCTCATTGCCTCCTTCTCATTGCCTCCTTCTCATTGCCTCCTTCTCATTGCCTTCTTCTCATTGCCTCCTTCTCATTGCCTCCTTCTCATTGCCTCCTTCTCATTGCCTCCTTCTCATTGCCTCCTTCTCATTGCCTCCTTCTCATTGCCTCCTTCTCATTGCCTCCTTCTCATTGCCTCCTTCTCATTGCCTCCTTCTCATTGCCTCCTTCTCATTGCCTTCTCTGGTCCCCGCCTCAGTGTTTGAGACAGTCTGTTCTCTCTCTCTCTCTCTCTCTCTCTCTCTCTCTCTCTCTCTCTCTCTCTCTCTCTCTCTCTCTCTCTCTCTCTCTCTCTCTCTCTCTCTCTCTCTCTCTCTCTCTCTCTCTCTCTCTCTCTCTCTCTCTCTCTCTCTCTCTCTCTCTCCTCTTCTTCCTTCCTCCCTGTGCGTGCCTGAAGGCCAACCCACGCGTAGCGGGTGACGGGGTAACGCGTAATTCCCCGCCCTGCGTAGACATGTAAGGCACGCGCATTCCCCCTGGTAAAGGCCAGGCCCGGGGAGGGGTGATTGCCTGAGCTGATACCTTCTGACCATGCCGATTGGTCCCTCAGTCTGTTTCTCGGGAGGTGTGACCTGAGGTGTAAACATTCACCTAAGGCGGGAGTGCCCTCTGAGAGGGTCCCAACAAGGAAGGGGCGCGCCATTGGAGATGCTGGCAATCATGGGGGATTCCTCCGCAATGGATTTCACTCCATCTCTCGACTTCTGCCCAAAAACGGAAACATGACCAGGCACCAGTGACAAAAGTACTACCGCCTGCCCCACAGTTCCTCGTCGTTTCTCGATCTGAAGACGGAAAGGATTTTTCCTCTGTAAACCCTTTCGTTATCCAGAAGGGCTTAGATGCCATAGCCGGATCTGTCAAATCTTGTACCAGGTTGCTTAACGGTACCTTATTACTAGAAACTGAGAGCGCCTTTCAGGCACAAAAACTGCTTCAGGCCACACTCCTGTACACGTTCCCTGTTAGGGTGGAGGCCCACCGAACTTTGAATTCTTCTCGTGGTGTAGGCTATACTAGCTCCCTCGACGGATTGACTGACGAGGAGATTCAATCTTTCCTCGCTGAGCAGGGCGCGACGGCTGTCCATAGGGTCATGAAAAAGGTCAACAATGACCTTGTACCGACCCGGACACTTTTCTTGACCTTAGATAGTGTTAAGCTGCCATCGCGCATCATGGCGGGCTACGAGGTTATTTCTGTTCGTCCCGATGTCCCGACACCTACGCGCTGCTACCAGTGTCAGCGTTTCAATCACACTCGACAGTCTTGTTCCAATGCGGCTAAATGTCACTTGTGGCAGGGATGCCCATGAGGGTGACTGTCCACCTCCGTCTCCTCGTTGTGTGAACTGTCAGGGTCACCATGCCGCATCCTCCCGTGACTGTCCTGTCTATAAGGAAGAACGCTGTATCCAAGACATTCGGGCTCCCAGCGGCGAAATACAGTACTGTCCTCGCCTCTCCTCAGACTACCAGGGAGGTGGCAACCCAGACATGCGATCTGACCTTCAGCACCACGGTCGTCCGTTCGGCCGGTGCTAAGATCGCGCGGTCGACGTCTCCTCTTCCTCCCATCACCCCACAGACACCAGCCCCTTCATCAGCTTCTGCTAAGACGAAGACCCAGAAGTCAGATGCACGGGCCTTCAAGAAGGAACCATCGCGTGCAGACTTCCTACGTACCTCGACCTCCCAGCCTTCGACCGGTAGTTCCACCAAACGTCCTTCCAAGAAGACTCATAGGAAGCACAGTTCTCCTTCTCCGCCACGGCGCATTTCTTCTCCTGCGCCACCCAGCGGTTGCCGCCCCAGGCCGTCATCCGTTTCGCCTGACCGCACCGCTGGTAGCCGAACATCTGGCCGTTCACCGGCGGAGGAAGCTCCCCCTCCCAGCCATCCTCCCAAGATGGCCGATGAACCTATAGACCCAATGGACGATGACTGTCCGCCTACTGATAGCGGCGGCAGTGCTCGCTCGAAGCCAGGCCCTCAGCGGCCTTCGAGGTGACCCCTTCTTTCATCTTCCTTTTCTTCTTACGATGGCACTTATTCACTGGAATATTCGCAGCATTCGCTCCAACCGAGAGGACTTGAAGTTGCTGCTCCGCTTGCACCATCCGCTCGTCGTAGCCCTCCAGGAAATGAAGCTACGCCCATGCGATCAAATTGCCTTGGCACACTACACCTCTGTGCGTTTTGACCTACCCCCTGTGGTAGGTGTTCCGGCTCATGGAGGGGTTATGTTGCTGGTCCGGGATGATATTTACTACGATCCCATCACATTGCACACCGGCCTGCAGGCAGTTGGCGTCCGAATTACTCTCCCCACTTTTACATTTACCATTTGTACCGTTTACACTCCATCGTCATCTGCCGTTACCAGGGCAGACATGATGCAACTTATTGCTCAGCTACCTGCACCATTTTTGTTAACTGGAGACTTCAATGCCCACCATCCCCTTTGGGGCTCTCCAGCATCCTGCTCGAGGGGCTCCCTGTTAGCAGACCTTTTCAACAAGCTCAATCTTGTCTGCCTCAATACTGGCGACCCTACTTTTCTTTCGGACACATCTCACACCTATTCCCATTTAGATCTCTCTATATGTACTACCCAACTTGCACGCCGGTTTGAGTGGTATGCACTTTCTGATACATATTCGAGCGACCACTTCCCATGTTATCCATCTCCTGCAGCATACCCCCCTCTCCGTGCTCCTCTAGTTGGACCATCTCCGAGGCAGACTGGGGACTCTTCTCCTCCAGGGCGACTTTTCAGGATCAAACCTTCACAAGCTGCGATCGTCAGGTCGCACACCTCACGGAAGTCATTCTCGCTGCTGCTGAATATTCCATCCCTCACCCTACTTCTTCTCCACGTCGCGTACCGGTCCCCTGGTGGACCGCAGCATGTAGAGACGCTTTACGTGCTCGTCGACGTGCTTTACGCACCTTTAAACGCCACCCTACAGTGGCGAATTGTATCAATTATAAACGATTACGTGCTCAGTGTCGTCGTATTATTAAAGAAAGCAAGAAAGCCAGCTGGGCTGCTTTCACAAGCACCTTCAACAGTTTTACTCCTTCTGTTGTCTGGGATAGCCTGCGCCGGCTATCTGGCACTAAGGTCCACTCACCAGTTTCTGGCTTGACGGTCGCGAATGACGTCCTTGTGGCCCCTGAGGATGTCTCCAATGCCTTCGGCCGCTTTTTCGCTGAGGTTTCGAGCTCCGCCCATTACCACCCTGCCTTCCTCCCCCGCAAACAGGCAGAGGAGGCTAGGCCACCTAACTTCCGCTCCTCGAATCGTGAAAGTTATAATGCCCCATTCACCATGCGGGAACTTGAAAACGCACTTGGCCGATCACGGTCCTCCGCTCCAGGGCCTGATTCTATTCATATTCAGATGCTGAAGAACCTTTCCCCTGCGGGTAAAGGATTTCTTCTTCGTACTTATAATCGCATCTGGATTGAGGGACATGTTCCCGCATGCTGGTGTGAGTCTATTGTTGTCCCGATTCCTAAGCCGGGGAAGGACAAGCACTTGCCTTCCAGTTATCGACCCATCTCGCTTAGCAGCAGTGTCTGTAAGGTGATGGAGCGAATGGTTAACTCTCGTTTGGTTTGGCTGCTCGAATCTCGACGCCTACTTACCAATGTACAATGTGGATTTCGTAGGCGCCGCTCTGCTATTGACCATCTGGTTTCCTTGTCGACCTTCATTATGAATAACTTCTTGCGGAAGCGCCCGACCGCGGCTGTGTTCTTTGATTTGGAGAAGGCTTACGACACCTGTTGGAGGGCGGGCATTCTCCGCACCATGCATTCATGGGGCCTTCGCAGTCGCCTCCCTCTTTTTATTCGTTCCTTTTTAATGGATCGACAGTTCAGGGTACGTGTGGGTTCTGTCCTGTCAGACACCTTTCGCCAGGAGAATGGGGTGCCACAGGGCTCAGTTTTGAGCGTCGCTCTCTTCGCCATCGCGATCAATCCAATAATGGATTGCCTCCCAGCTGATGTATCAGGCTCCCTTTTCGTGGACGATTTTACCATCTATTGCAGCGCGCAGTGTACACGTGTCCTGGAGCGCTGTCTTCAGCGTTCTCTTGACCGTCTTTACTCCTGGAGTGTCGCCAATGGCTTCCGTTTTTCTGCCGAGAAGACGGTCTGTATTAACTTCTGGCGCTACAAAGAGTTTCTCCCACCGTCCTTACGACTCGGTCCCGTTGCTCTCCCAATCGTGGAGACAACCAAATTTTTAGGTCTTACAT
The DNA here is from genome assembly GCF_023864345.2 of Schistocerca serialis cubense. Lineage (NCBI taxonomy): Eukaryota > Metazoa > Arthropoda > Insecta > Orthoptera > Acrididae > Schistocerca > Schistocerca serialis. The sequence continues at coordinate 212,918,188 of NC_064647.1, read as the reverse complement.
TTGACAGGAAACTTAGCTGGTCTCCACATGTCATATTTGGCTGCCCGTTGTACCCGTTCTTTAAATGTCCTCCGTGTTCTCAGTGGTATGTCGTGGGGAGCGGATCGAACCGTCCTGCTTCGTCTATATCGGTCGATCGTCCGCTCCAAGCTGGATTATGGGAGCTTCGAATACTCCTCTGCACGGCCATCCATCTTAAGCCGCCTCGACTCCATACAACATCGGGGTCTACGACTTGCGATCGGAGCGTTTTATACTAGTCCCGTAGAGAGTCTTCATGCTGACGCTGGCGAATTGCCACTCACCTACCGGCGCGATATACTGCTTTGTCGGTATGCCTGTCGGCTACTGTCAATGCCCGACCACCCGTCTTATCGTTCCTTTTTTGACTACTCTCTCGACCGTCAATATGGGTTGTATGTCTCTGCCCTGCTACCCCCTGGAGTTCGCTTTCGTCGCCTCCTTCAACACCTTAATTTTTCACTCCCTGCAACCTTTCGAGTGGGCGAGAGCCACACGCCACCTTGGCTCCAGGATCAGGTCCGCGTTCACCTTGACCTCAGCTCGCTCCCAAAAGAGGTTACCCCTGGTTCGGTCTACCACTCCCGTTTTGTGGAACTTCGTTCGAAGTTCATCAATATGACCTTCATTTATACAGATGGCTCTAAGACCAATGACAGGGTCGGGTGTTCTTTTATTGTCGGGGCACAAAGTTTCAAATACCGACTCCATGGCCATTGTTCGGTCTTCACAGCTGAGCTCTTGCCCTCTACCAGGCTGTTCTTTACATCTGCCGCCACCGACATTCTGCTTACGTCATCTGCTCCGATTCCCTGAGCGCCATCCAGAACCTCAGTGATCCGTATCCGGTTCACCCTTTCGTGCACCGGATCCAACGCTCTCTTCGGCAGCTGGTGGACGTCGGTTCTCCGGTTAGCTTTATGTGGGTCCCTGGCCATGTCGGTATCCCTGGGAACGAAGCTGCAGATGCCGCGGCCAGGGCTGCGGTCCTCCAGCCTCGGACAGCTTCTTGTTGTGTCCCTTCATCAGATTGTAGCAGGGTTATTTGTCGGCGCATTTTATCGCTGTGGCATGCCGATTGGGCTGTACTTAAAGACAACAAGCTTCGGGCCTTGAAACCTCTTCTCGCGGCTTGGACGTCGTCCTCCCGCCCTTCTCGGCGGGAGGAGGTCGTTTTGGCCCGTTTACGCATTGGACACTGCCGGTTCAGCCATCGCCATCTGCTGACGGCAGCGCCGGCGCCGTTCTGCCCATGTGGGCAATTGCTGACGGTCCGCCACATTTTAATGTTCTGTCCAGATTTTAACACACTGCGTCTAGATCTTAACCTGCCATGTACTTTAGATGCCATTTTAGCGGATGACCCACGAGCAGCTGCTCGTGTTCTTTGTTTTATCAATTTGACAAACCTCTCTAAGGACATTTGATGATGCTGTTTTTTAATCCTATGCCTGTCAGTCTGTCTTTTATCGTGTTTTCCCTTTTAGTTGTTGTTTTAAACTTGTGCCTCGCGGTGCATTCTTAACGTAGACAGGGCGCTAATGACCATTAAAGTTGTGCGCCCTAAAACCACAAAAAAAATCCTCATGCATGCCTTGGAGTGGTTGCTCGTCATCCTGGAGCATCGGAACTTATGGCAATGGCTGCCGTGCCAGACGGCCCTTGCTGTGGCTGGGTGGCGCCCGTGAGGAGAGCCCCTGATCGGAGTGGGTGGTATCGGGGCGGACGCTATGCAGATGAAACGCATACGGGTCCAAAACTCTGGCCGTCTCTCTGCGTGAAACTGATTCCTCAAGTGCTGCTTCTCTTGCCCCTTTGGCCTTCACTTCCATGGCTACCCCCTGGGAAGATGGTCAGGCCCGTCGTCTATGGGCAAAACCTTTCCCCCATTATCTAGTTTGCACCAGGACTGATGGAGATACTTTCACCAGTGTCAAACCTTTATTCTTTGTGGAACACATTGAAGACGAGTTTGGCGAAGTGGACTCCCTGAGTAAGATGCGGTCGGGTTAGTTGCTGATAAAAACTGCTTCAGCTGCCCAATTTGTGGCCCTTCGTGCCTGTACCCATCTTGGCACAATTCCTGTGTCCATTACCCCTCACCAGTCTCTAAATATGATGCAAGGTATGATTTTTCACAGGGACCTCATCCTTCAAACTGATGAACTTCGGGACAATCTCGGACGGCGGGGTGTTCACTTTGTTCGGCGTGTTCAGAAGGGTCCTAAAGATAATTGTATTGATACTGGTGCCTTTATCCTGGCCTTTGAAGGGGATACCCTTCCTGAGAAAGTTAAGATTATGGTCTATCGCTGTGATGTGAAGCCGTACATCCCACCTCCTATGAGGTGTTTTAAGTGCTTGCGTTTTGGCCACATGTCTTCTAGTTGTTCCCAGGCCTCTCTCTGTGGTGACTGTGGACGTCCACTCCATGAGGGGAGTCCCTGTGTTCCCCCTCCTGTATGTGTAAATTGTCATGGTAGTCACCAGATTGTCCAGTATATAAGAAAGAAAAAACGATACAGGAGTATAAGGATCTCGATAGTTTAACCTACACAGAGGCCCGTAAGAAATATGCACGACTGCACCCTGTGTCCATGACATCTAGTTACGCCTTAGTTACATATTCACCCCTTCCATGCGGCTCCCACACCTTCTCCTCTGGGCGCTGCTCCCCCTCCCCAGCCGGAGAAGTGTCTCACTCCTTCGGCGTCTGCCGGTCAAGGGCGCCTCTCCCGAGATGCCCCTTCCCGGCACCTTCCAGGTCAAAGGTCTGCTGCCGCGCGGCGACCGCGAGAGCCGCGGGCTGTGGGCCCACAGGTCGCCCGGTCTCTTTCTGTTCCTGATATTGCTGCAGCTGGCTCCTTTATGCCACACAGCCCTCCTCAACCTCAGCCTGAAAAGAAGAAACATAAGTCCCGGGACAAAGAGCCTCTGGTGTCACCGGAGGTCCCTTCCCCGACTTCACAACCGGATTCTGACCTGTCGTTCATGGATGTCGCCCCCTCCTTGTCGGTGACGGGTGGGGACCCGGCGGTATGACTGGATTTAGTGTGTTTCGCCCTCATTTAAACAATCATTCTGTAGTTCTCCAATGGAATTGTAATGGCTACTATCGTCACCTTCCGGAATTGAAATCCCTTCTTTCGTCCTACTCTACAGCTTGTGTGGTTCTCCAGGAATCTCATTTTACTGATGCTCACTCACAGACCATCCGTGGGTTCTGTGTTTTCTGTCGAAATCGGTTCGGATCCTTGCGGGCTTCTGGTGGCGTTTGTACGTTGGTCCGTACAGATATTGCTAGCACGTGGATTCCTCTCCAAACTACATTGGCAGCGGTTGCTGTTAGGGTCCACTTAGACCCTGCAGTCACAGTTTGCAATCTTTATCTCCCTCCTGACAGGACTGTTACACCTGCTGCCTTAACCACCCTTCTTCAGCAACTTCCTCCTCCCTTCCTCCTCCTTGGGGATTTTAATGCTCATCATCCTTTGTGGGGCAGTGCTCTTCCATCTCGACGAGGTCTTCTTATAGACCAATTTATTGCAGACCACGACCTGTGCCTTCTTAATGATGGCTCCCCTACTCATTTCAGTGCCGGTCATGGTACCTTTCCTGCCACTAATCTCTTTCTTCTCCCTCTCTCCTCTCTTCACTACACTGGTCGCCACACGACGACCTTTGTGATAGTGACCATTTCCCGTTGACTATCACGCTCCCTTCCCGCTCCCCGATGGACAGGTTACCTCGTTGGTCTTCCCACCGCGCCGATTGGCTTCTATACACTGCACAGGTCGAGTTTTCTCCCTCTTTGTCGGGTTGTATTGATGGCGTCCTACGTGTCGTGTCTGACGCTATTGTTAAAGCTGCTAGACGTGCTGTCCCGCGCTCATCTGGACCATTTCGTCGCCGGCAAGTCCCGTGGTGGAGTATGGCCATTGTCATTGCCATCCGTGATCGCCGTCGAGCTTTGCAACACTTCAAGAGGCACCCATCCGTAGCCAGCCATACTACCTTTAAACGCCTTCACGCTAAAGCCGTTATTTAATCAAACAGAGCAAGCGGATATGTTGGGAACGATTCGTTTCTTCCCTTGGTTCTACTGTCCCTCTGTCACGGGTATGGGCTACTCTTTGTTCTCTCCAAGATGCCATCAGCAGTCCACCCTCTCAGGCCTTCACCTCCCAGATGGCATTTGGACGGACCCATTAGTTCTTGCAGAACATCTTGCGACCCATTTTGCAGTGGCGTCAGCGTCAGCCTCCTATCCAGCTGCTTTCCTTCATCAAAAACAGCTGGCTGAAGCTTCCACCTTATGTTTCACCCCTTGTGAGTCAGAATCTTACAACAAACCTTTTATTGAATGTGAATTTTTCTGCTCTCTCCTCATGATACGGCCACTGGCCCAGATTCCATTCATAACCAACTGCTTCAACATCTCAGTGCTCCACAACGGCAACATCTTCTTCGGGTGTTTAACCGTATCTGGCTCCAGGGTGACTTCCCTTCTCAGTGGAGGGATAGCATTGTGGTTCCTGTCCATAAGCCTGGTAAGAACCCCCTATCTGTTGACAGCTATCGGCCAATTAGTTTGACCAATGTTGTTTGTAAGTTACTCGAACGGATGGTAGCCCGTCGGCTCACTTGAGTCCTCGAATCTCGGGATCTATTGTCCCCTTACCAGTGTGGCTTTTGAGAGGGACGATCTCCAATCGATCATTTACTTCGCTTGGAATCCGCAGTTCGGCAGGCTTTTTCCCAGCCCCGCCATTTGGTTGCAGTGTTTTTTGACCTTCGCAAGGCCTATGACACGGCCTGGCGCCATCACATCTTACTAACCCTTCATCAGTGGGGTCTTCGGGGCCCACTCCCGATTTTTATCCGCCAGTTCCTGATCCATCGGTAATTCAGAGTTCGAGTTGGTACTGCTTTTAGTTCTCCACGGACCCAGGAGACGGGCATCCCACAGGGTTCTGTCTTGAATGTCCTTCTTTTTCCTCATTGCTATCGATGGACTTGTGGCCTCTGTCGGTCCCTTGGTCGCTCCTGCCCTGTATGTGGATGATTTCTGCATTTGGGTTAGTTCCTCCTCGATGGCATCTGCAGAACGGCGGCTCCAGGTGGCTATACGGCGTGCCTCTGCATGGACCCACTCACACGGGTTTCAGTTCTCTCCTTTAAAATATCGGGTGGTCCACTTATGTCGCCGTACTACGGTCCACCCTGATCCAGAGCTCTATCTCGATGCACAACGATTGCCTGTGGTCCCACAGTTCGTTTCCTGGGTCTTCTTTTCGACAACAAGCTCACTTGGCTGCCCCATATCAGACTCCTGAAGGTAGGATGTTTCCGTAAACTCAATGTCCTTCGCTTCCTTGCCCACTCCTCTTGGGGTGCGGACCGTTCCCTCCTCCTCCGTCTTTATCGTGCTCTAGTTCTGTCTCGTTTGGACTATGGTTGTCAAGTTTATGGTTCAGCTGCTCCTTCCACACTGCATGTGCTGGATCCAGTCCACCATCGTGGTATCCGTTTGGCCACCGGTGCCTTCCCTACTAGCCCTGTTGATAGTCTCCTGGTTGAAGCTGGGATCCCCCCCCCCCTTTCTGTTCGGCGGTCCCAGCTTCTGGTGTCTTATGCCCTCACTATCCGTTCTTCTCCCACTCATCCTTCCTATTCTATCCTGTTCCCAGACCATGGCCGTCGCCCACCCGACTCTCGCCCTCGGGCGGGTTTACCGGTTGGGCTGCGCCTTGCGTCTCTTTACCGTAATTTTCAGCTTCCTTCTTTGTCCTGTCTTCCTCGCTCCCTCCCCTCCACCCCTCCTTGGTTAGTTCCTCGGCCTCGACTTCGGATGGATCTCCGCCGCGGACCGAAAGATTCCATCCCCCCGGTGGTGTTCCGTACCTTGTTCCGCCAAATTTTATGGGAGTTTCGGGATGCTGTTGTTTTTTACACTGATGGCTCTAAATCTGCTGATCATGTTGGGTATGCCTTAACTCACGTCCTCTGTTGGAACGGAAAATCATCTGCTGCCACCTACATGTGGGGTGTTTACTGCGGAATTGATGGCAATTTCCCGGGCCCTTAACTTTATTAAACAATCCCAACGCATTCGCGTTCTGTTATGTACGGACTCGATCAGTGGCCTTCTTGCTATTGACCGGTGTTTTTCGCGCCATCCATTGGTCTCTGCCATCCATGACCATCTCGCTGATATTCACCGTGCTGCTTGTTCTATTGACTTCCTTGGGTCCCTGGCCATGTGGGTATCCCGGGTAATGAGCTCGCTGATCGTTTGGCTGGGGGAGCAGTTACTTACCCCCCGTTTTCCGTAACCCCTCCTGCAGCGGATTTACGGCTTCACATCAAATCCCACTTCGCACAGTCATGGGCCAATTCTTGGGAGGCTACTCCACTGTCTAATAAACTTCGTGCAATTAAGGCGACACCAGGCCCATGGCGTTCTTCCTTTCGCCTCTCCCGAATGGACTCGACCACACTGTGTCGTCTCCGCATTGGCCATACCAGGCTGACCCATGGTTCTCTTTTGCGTGATGAGCCACCCCCACTATGTGGTTATGGAGTTTTCCAGTCAGTGGCCCATATTTTGGTTGAATGCCCCCTTCTTTTGGCTCTGCGTGTTAAGTAGACTCCCCCACACTTTACCTTTGATGTTGGCTGACGATTCCCGGATGGTCTCTCTGGTTCTCGGTTTCCTCTGGGAAAGTGGTTTTTATTCTCAGTTTTAAGGTTTTTAATCTCTCTCTGGTGTTGGGCGGGGCGGTGAGTGTTTGGGTGTCTCCCACTGTAAGCAGTGTCCGGAGATTCCTGATTCACCTCCCTGACCGAATTCCTCTTTTCTTCCCCTTCCACTCTGTTTTTACCCTTTTTTTTAAGTCTTGGTTAGTCCATTCCCATACGTACTTTCTTCATTATAGCAGTTGTACCTTTTAAGTCACAGGTGGTCTTGCCTATGCTGCTTCAACATAGTGTTGGGTTCGTTCTCTTACCGACTTCCCTCATTTTGTTTTTTACCAATGACAACGACTGCCTTTTTACGTTTTTTCCATTTTCCTTTTTATTGTTCTGACTTTACTGAGTTGCCCCATTAGCGGAATGGCGCATGTTTGAAACAAGGGACTGATGACCTTACTGTTTGGTCCCTTCAACCTCAACCAACCAACCAACCAACCGGTATTTGATATTAGTAGACTTCTCTTGGCCAGAAATGCCTTTTTTGCCATAGTGAGTCTGCTTTTGATGTCCTCCTTGCTCCGTCCGTCATTGGTTATTTTACTGTCTAAATAGCAGAATTCCTTAACTTCATTGACTTCGTGACCATCAATCATGATAAGTTTCTCGCTGTTCTCATTTCTACTACTTCTCATTACCTTCGTCTTTCTCCGATTTACTCTCAAACCATTCTGTGTACTCATTAGACTGTTCATTCCGTTCAGAAGATCATTTAATTCTTCTTCACTTTCACTTAGGATAGCAATGTCATCAGCGAATCGTATAATTGATATCCTTTCACCTTGTATTTTAATTCCACTCCTGAACCTTTCTTTTATTTCCATCATTGCTTCCTCGATGTACAGATTGAAGAGAAGGGGCGAAAGGCTACAGCCTTGTCTTACAGCCTTCTTAATACGAGCGCTTCGTTCTTGATCGTCCACTCTTATTATTCCCTCTTGGTTGTTGTATATGACCCGTCTCTCCCTATAGCTTACCCCTACTTTTCTCAGAATCTCGAACAGCTTGCACCATTTTATATTGTCGAACGCTTTTTCCGGGTCGACAAATCCTATGAAACTGTCTTGATTTTTCTTTAGCTTTGCTTCCATTATTAGCCGTAACGTCAGAACTGCCTCTCTCGTCCCTTTACTTTTCCTAAAGCCAAACTGATCGTCACCTAGCGCATTCTCAATTTTCTTTACAATTCTTCTGTATATTATTCTTGTAAGCAGCTTCAAAAAATGGCTCTGAGCACTATGGGACACAACTGCTGAGGTCATTAGTCCCCTAGAACTTAGAACTAGTTAAACCTAACTAACCTAAGGACATCACACACATCCATGCCCGAGGCAGGATTCGAACCTGCGACCGTAGCGGTCTCGCGGTTCCAGACTGCAGCGCCAGAACCGCGCGGCCACTTCGGCCGGCGTAAGCAGCTTCGATGCATGAGCTGTTAAGCTGATTGCGCGATAATTCTCGCACTTGTCAGCTCTTGCCGTCTTCGGAATTGTGTGGATGATGCTTTCCCGAAAGTCAGATGGACTCATGTATTCTACACACCAACGTGAATAGTCGTTGTGTTGCCACTTCCCCCAATTATTTTATAAATTCTGATGGAATGTTATCTATCCCTTCTGCCTTATTTGACCGTAAGTCCTCCAAAGCTCTTTTAAATTCCGATTCTAATACTGGATCCCCTATCTCTTCTAAATCGACTCCTGTTTCTTCTTCTATCACAGCAGACCAATCTTCACCCTCATAGAGGCTTTCAATGTATTCTTTCCACCTATCTGCTCTCTCCTCTGCATTTAACGGTGGAATTCCCGTTGCACTCGTAATGTTACCACCGTTGCTTTTAACGTCACCAAAGGTTTTCACTTTCCTGTATGCTGAGTCTGTCCTTCCGACAATCGTATCTTTTTCGATGTCTTCACATTTTTCCTGCAGCCATTTCGTCTTAGCTTCCCTGCACTTCCTATTTATTTCATTCCTCAGCGACTTGTATTTCTGTATTCCTGATTTTCCCGGAACATGTTTGTACTTCCTCCTTTCATCAATCAACTGAAGTATCTCTTCTGTTACCCATGGTTTCTTCGCAGCTACCTTCTTTGTACCTATGTTTTCCTTCCCAACTTCCGTGATGGTCCTTTTTAGAGATGTCCATTCCTCTTAAACTGTACTGCCTACTGCGCTATTCCTTATTGCTGTATCTATAGCGTTAGAGAACTTCAAACGTATCTCGTCATTCCTTAGTACTTCCGTATCCCACTTCATTGCGTATTGATTCTTCCTAACTGTCTTGAACCTCAGCCTACTCTTCAACACTACTATATTGTGATCTGAGTCTATATCTGCTCCTGGGTACGCCTTACAATCCAGTATCTGATTTCGGAATCTGTCTGACCATGATGTAATCTAATTGAAATCTTCCCTTATCTCCCGGCTTTTTCCAAGTATACCTCCTCCTCTTGTGGTTCTTGAACAGGGTATTCGCTATTACTAGCTGAAACTTGTTACAGAACTCAATTAGTCTTTCTCCTCTTTCATTCCTTGTCCCAAGCCCATATTCTCCTGTAACCTTTTCTTCTTCTCCTTCCCCTACAACTGCATTCCAGTCGCCCATGACTATTAGATTTTCGTCCCACTTTACATACTGCATTACCCTTTCAATATCCTCATACACCTTCTATCTGTTAATCTTCAGCTTGCGACGTCGGCATGTATACCTGAACTGTCGTTGCCGGTGTTGGTCTGCTGTCGATTCTGATTAGAACAACCCGGTCACTGAACTGTTTACAGTAACACACCCTCTGCCCTACCTTCCTACTCATAACGAATCCTACACCTGTTATACCATTTTCTGCTGCTGTCTATATCACCCGATACTCATCTGACCAAAAATCCTTGTCTTCCTTCCACTTCACTGACCCCTACTGTATCTAGATGGAGCCTTTGCATTTCCCTTTTCAGATTTCTAGTTTTCCTACCACGTTCAAGCTTCTGACATTCCACGCCCCGACTCGTAGAACGTTATCCTTTCGTTGATTATTCAATCTTTCTCATGGTAACCTCCCCCTTGGCAGTCCCCTCCCGGAGATCCGAATGGGAGACTATTCCGGAATCTTTTGCCAATGGAGAGATCACTTCTTCAATTACAGGCCACATGTCCTGTGGATACAAGTTGCGTGTCTTTAATGCAGTGGTTTCCATTGCCTTCTGCATCCTCATGTCGTTGATCATTGCTGATTCTTCCGCCTTTAGGGGCAATTTCCCACCCCTAGGACAAGAAAGTGCCCTGAACCTCTATCCGATCCTCCGCCATCTTTGACAAGGCCGTTGGCAGAGTGAGGCTGACTTCTTATGCCGGAAGTCTTCGGTCGCCAATGCTGATTATTTATCAAAATTTAGGCAGTGGCGGGGATCGAAACTGGGACCGAAGACGTTTTGATTATGAATCAAAGACGCTACCCCTAGACCACGGATACTGGTCTAGCATGTGCTGTAGCATGCCTTAAAAATGGTCTGTCCTGCAGTACATTTACCTATGGTCAGATCTGACGAGGTGAAAGTGTGGAAAGCACTTCAGCAGTTGGCGCCATGCATTATTGGTAGTTATTAAAATAACTCCAGTTACAGATGACTAGTTCCTACCGTAAATGCTACTTCTCAGTAACTGTTCATTTGTCAGTTACTTTGTGCCAACTCTACACTAGTGAACAAAAAGATTTCAACGGAACATGACGATTCCATGAATACCTCTCCAAAGACTACATGTAAACCTCTGGTAGAAGTGCAACTTTATCAACCTCCATAAATGGCGCTGAGGTGTTCCAGCATGTCTCTGCAGTGCACCTCATAACTTCGCTTTGGCCACTACCTAGCCCTCCTCCTCACCCCCCCCCCCACCCCAGCCCCCTCCCCACAGCCTTCACCTACACGTTGTAGACACAGAGTCGTCTGAATAGCTGTCAGTAACAGTAGAGAGCATAAAATCCAACGTTTTGGATTTGAGTAATGATCCATCCCATGGTCCTAATCTGCTGGGAACATTCAGAATACTGTTCACTACCCTTTAGGGTCAAAGAATAATTTTGCGATCCCTTTAAATATTTACTTCTAAACTTTACACAATTTTCTTAATATTTTCTAAGGGTTTTCTTATTTTATAGTTTTGAGTGACTTTTTCGTGTAACTTCACTCTCTGGTATGAGAATGGACCTGTGTGCTTCCAGATGACCTCAGTCCTTGTGGCCATCGAGATGCTGGAGAAGCTGCTGGATGAGAATGTCTTCATCTGGTCGCCTCTTAGATTAATTGGGCCTCAACCCTGGGTACCGATATTCAACATTACCAGTGAGTATTCTTCAGTACAGTGTCGGATACTGAGACGTATATGTTAGTTTTTGCCCCATGATTCTATGTTGGTAAATTCCCAAATCGACGAGCTCTGTTGGTACACCAGCCATTGAAACTTCTCTTAACGTCTCAGATTGTTTAATTTAGTTTCACAAATGAGCAATGAAACAAAGCTAACATGTCACTTGTAGGTCAAGAGCAAATGCACACACCCACCTTTCGAATAGGCGACATGTGACGTCACTGTTACGGTGTCAATGGAGTTGCATGTCATAATGAAACATCTTTTGGACCAGTTTTTATTTTACTAAAAAATCCTGAAGGCCAATTTTATGGCTGGTTCAGCAGATCATAATGGAATAAGTGTACTGCTTCTAAATGCATACAAATAGTGTTTCCAACTGAACGTGCAAAACAATTATTGACAGGATCTGCCGCCACCCCTTAATTCCGTGCTGCCATTTTCCTCTCCGCTTTCCTCTCTGCGACACATGCCCCCGTGTCTTTACAAGGAATTAACTTCAAGCAAAGGGACATAACACAATGTGAATGTAGAGTTTGTAACTTCCTACAGGTCATGTAAGATGGTAAATTCCTATCACTCTCTGAAATTGGCATAAGATTCTACTGTGAATAGGAGTAATAAACGTTTTGATTAACAATTAAATGATCTTTACAACAGCTTGGTTTCTTCCTTTAGGCAAGAGGCTAGTGTCACAACTTACGTCACACTTAAAACAGCAACTCATCAAGATGCCACAATTGGCTAGTTAAATCCATACTGGAAGAAATTTTCAGGGCTCCTAACTTTTAAAAAAGAAATGTTTCAACCACGAGTTCACATGTTCTTAACATGTGATTTCTCGTTCACATTGGCACTTTAACCCAGATTTCTGGTTTATGCTCGTTCAGACAAAATACATCCCCACTCTAGAATGGAATGCTGTCAATAAATTTCATACAACTGGAGCTGCTGATCGGCACTCCCAAGGCGTTCAGTATGTGACACCATAATTATTTTCTAACTACACAGTAATTGCAGATTTTTACTGCTCCAGACCTCATTTTAGACATGTCCTTAACTTCTGCAAACTTGTCCTCTAAATTTTCCACAAAAAACTGAGGCTTTGTTGTCAGACTTGAGTCCCCATATGTTCAGCTACAAACCAGAAATCAATGAGAAGACGTCTCACCATGTAATGAAGTCGAATGTGTAATTTACCACTCTTAGGTGGTTTGAATACCAGCATAGATCTAAATAAACTAATAAAACCCTCAGGGGGCTCAGCATTTAGTTGCTGGGTACGGGCTTGGAGACCCCGGGGTCCCTGAGCTGGGGACTGGGAAGCACCACCAGTCCTCAATGCCATAAGCTCTGGAGCGTGCTTCAGCGACCACCTTAATGCGTGATGGTGGAAAGTTGTACAGTACAGAGCCTGGGGATCTTGGCTTAACTGCCTGGGTTGTGAGGATGGTATCAACCTCTATGAGAAAACCTCAATCTCAAGGTGTGCTCTGTGCCGAGGAGACGGATGACCGTTGAGGTAGAACAGTTGCCAGCGAGCGACCTCTGGGAACCTGCCGACCTCCCCCCCCACCCTCCCCGCGGTTGTATTAAGCTTACACAGGCAAGTGGGGCTCTGTCTGGGTGGACATTCCTTTCCCTAGCTGCTCGTGGGACCACCATGAAAAGAAATACGAATAGTATGCAAATAGTATGCCAGCATGAGTCTCTAAGAAAGGAAAGGTCAATGCTTTAAAGTATGACTCCCAATCGTTCACTTCCCTGCCCACACTAGGGGAGGAACTGAGGTCTAAATTACATGGTGAGACGTCTTCTCATCGATTTCTGGTTTGTAGCTGAACATATGGGGACTCAAGTCTGACAACAAAGCCTCAGTTTTTTGTGGAAAATTTAGAGGACAAGTTTGGAGAAGTTAAGGGCATGTCTAAAATGAGGTCTGGAGCAGTCCTCATACAGACTGCATCCCCAGCAGTCACGGGCATTGCTTGCTTGTGACAAGCTTGATGATGTTGCAGTCTCCATTACGCCTCATAAGAGCCACAATATGGTTCAGGGACTTATTTTTCATTGTGATCTGTTGTTGCAGTCTGACGAGCTCCATGCAAATCTGGAACGCCGCTGTGTCCACTTTGTACGACGTGCCTTCAGTGGACCTAAAGATAGTAGGGTCGCTACTGGCGCCTTCATCTTGGCTTTCGAGGGTGACACCCTGCCCGAGAAGGTCAAGGTGATGACATATCGATGTGATGTTAAGCGTTATGTCCCTCCTTCCATGCGCTGCTTTAAGTGCTGGAGGTTTGGGCATATGTCATAGAGATGTGACGCCAACTGTACCTGGCAGGATTGTGGACGTGCTTCCCACCTCAACGTCCCATGTTCGCCGCACCCTGGTAGTTGTGGAACACCCTCTTCCGTTGCTCCCCTGTTTTCAACATCGGGAGTAACAACCCCTCCTTCTTTGGGGACTTCAGTCCCCACCTCTGCGCCGAGAAAAGTGCCCGCCTCCTCTGGCTCTTTGTGTGGAAGGGATCGCTTGGTGCCCTCCCTTCCACGGTTACTGCCCCTCCAGATGTCCACCAGTGGCTGAAAAAGCCACCACCTGATGGCCATAGGGCTTCCAGGTCTTCCTCGGTCGATGAGACTGGGTCGGAAAAGCCCACCCAGTCTTATAAACTGAAGAACCAATGGGACCCTACCAAAAAGAAGAAAAAGCAAAAGAAGGATGTAGACAGAAAAGGAGTTCACTGCTGCACCTGAAGATGTGGAGCATCTAGCGTCCACTCGGGATCCAAATGTTGCTCGACCTGCAGCTCCTGTGGAAGGTGACCAGGCTACTTAGCAACTGGTGGTAAGTCCTTCTATGGTGTGACCTACCCTCCCCAGGTTCTTTCATGTCTTCAGTTGAATACCATTATCCTTCAATGGAATTGCCTTGGTTTTTCCCCAAATGTGGTTGTCCCTCTTGCTGACCTAGCTGCCTTGTTCACCCAGCTCCCCCCGCCATTCCTCCTCCTGGGGGACTTCAATGCCCAACACCCTTTATGGGGTGGGGCCCAGATCTTGGGCCAGGGTAGGAACGTTGAGGCTCTCTTGGCACAGCAGGACATTTGCCTCTTTAACACTGGTGCTCCCACATATTTTAGCTTGACTCATGACACTCTCGGCCATTGACCCCTCTCTTAGTAGCTCAGGTCTTCTTCTATACCTCAGTTGGAGGGTCCACGACGACCTCTGTGGTAGTGACCACTTTCCTATCCTGGTTTCTCTTCTTCAATCCCAACCCCCTGACCAGCTGCCACTATGGTCTCTTTGTGGAGCTCATTGGGCAGCCTACACCTCAGCTACTATGGCCATTGCTCCGCTTCCTGGTCCCCCCTGCGGGTTTGGGGGTTAGAATAGGCCCGCGGTATTCCTGCCTGTCGTAAGAGGCGACTAAAAGGAGTCTCAAACGTTTCGGCCTTCTGTGATGGTCCCCTCTTGGGTTTGACCTCCTTTTTTCTTCCAAATTTCCGTCGTCAGTGCGTGCCATTTGGGGAAGGACACCTTACGTGGTGTTTTTCTATTGGTCCATCATGCTCCACCATCTTGCATGTTACCTATTGTCGTGTGGGGGGACTACGCCCAACATCTTCTGGGTTGCCTCCTTCTCGCCTTGTGCGCACTCTTCTTCTTAGCGCCTACGACAACTGTGGACCCTTTAAACACCTAAAATCCAGCACGGTAGCCAGTCCGTTGTGGTGGGGTCGTCATGTACCCTCTTGGTGGTAGCCCCCTGACCACGCAGGGATCGCACTACAGATGCCAGAGCTGTTTCCTCCCCATGCATGCCAAGGAGTATGTGCCCATCTTGTCTGGGGCACGGGGACTCCAAACAATGGGATATCGGCCAGGTACCCGTTGCTTTGGCTGGGTGGCGCCCTTGGGGAGAGCCCTCGTTCGGAGTAGGTGGCATCTGGGCGGATGTGGCGCAATGAAGCGCAATAAATCACACCAAGCTGGTGGTCGCACGGCCACCAGCGTCTCTAATCGAGGTAGAGTCGACTTCGATGCTGCGCAATATGACCCTCAGACGTTCCCCTCATTGGCTGCGCCATGGGAGGGACGCCGATCTAGTGCCAAGCGGGAGCCTTACGTACCGCAATACCTTGTCTGCAGCAGGACTGATGGTGACTCCTTTCTTCCGATGAAGCCTATGTTTTTTGTGGAACACCTGGAGGATAAGTTTGGGGAAGTGGCGGGGTTGTCAAAAATGAGGAATGGGTCCATCCTCCTCAAGACGTCCTCCCCAGCCCAGTCACAAACGTTGCTCTTGTGTGATAAGCTGGGTGATGTCCCTGTTACCGTCACTCCCCACAGTAGCTTAAGTATGGTCCAGGGGATTATTTACCATCGTGACCTCTTGTTGCAATCCGATGACGAGCTGAGAGCCGACTTGGAACGACGTGGTGTGCATTTTGTCCGTCGTGTCCATAGAGGTCCCAAGCCAAACAGGGTGGCCACCGGTGCCTTTATCTTGGCCTTCGAGGGTGATGTCTTGCCCGAGAAGGTCAAGGTGATGGTTTACCGTTGCGATGTCAAGCCATACGTGCCTCCCCCGATGCGGTGCTTCCAGTGCTGGAAGTTTGGGCATATGTCCTCCCGTTGCCCATCCAGCGCTACATGTCGAGATTGCGGACGCCTCTCTCATCCTGATTCACCATGTGCGCCTCCGCCTGTATGTGTCAACTGTGGGGAGCACCACTCTCCATGCTCGCCGGATTGCCCCGTTCTTCATAAGGAGCGGAAGATAATGGAATTTAAGACCCTGGACCGGCTTACTTATCGAGAGGCTAAACAGAAATATGAAAGGTTGTATCCTGCTTCCATTCGAACATCTTATGCTGCAGCCACGTTATCGTCGCCCACGCGAGCGACGGTTGTCACTTCATCTGTGCCGCCTTCAGTGGGCCCTCGGGGCCATGTATCTCTGTCTGCCCCTCTTGTGCCTGGGGGCAAGCCTTCCTCTGTTGCCCCATTAGCAGTTGGGGGCAAACCCTCTTCTGTCGCTCCCCCCACGCTTACTTCGGGAGTGACATCTGCTCCACAACCGGGAGGCTCGATCCCTCCCCCTCCTTCTCTGCCGGCGTTGCCTCCGCCGGTTCCTCTCTCGCGGAAGGGTTCCCTCGGGGCTCTCCCTTCCTCCGTTTCTTCTCCTTCCCAGCCAGATGTCAGCCAGTGGCTGAAGGTTCCGCCACCTGCTGGTCGTAGGGCTTCTGCGTCGTCGTCAGCCTCCAACGCTCCTTCAGGGAAGCTCTCCCAGCCCTCTCACCCTAAGGGCCGACGTGAGAAGAAGGAACGGCATGTGTCCAAGAAGGACGTTCCGGCGGTTTCAGCACCGCCTGCTGTACATAGTCCTGGCTCCAGGGATGAGGTGGAGATCCTCGCCTCTGCCGCGAATCTCGCCCTCACGGAACCCTTGGGGGCCTCTCCTATGGACTCAGCTGCCTCTCCCCCAGTGGCGGCGGTTGGCTCTGAGGCGCTTTCTGCCTCTTAGTCGCATTCACTCCCTCCCAGTCCCTTCCTGCTTCCATTCTCCAATGGAACTGCGGTGGTTATTTCCGCCACCTGCCTGAGCTCCGGATGCTTCTGAGTGATTCCCCTGTTCTCTGCATTGCTCTGCAGGAAACTAGGTTTCCGGCACTGCGGACCCCCGCCCTTCGCGGTTATCGGGGATACTATAAGAACCGCGCTGCCTGTCAACGAGCGTCAGGTGGGGTTTGTCTTTTTGTTCACCACTCTGTCTGGAGCTCGCCAGTACCCCTTCAGACGCCTTTAGAGGCAGTCGCTGTCAGGGTTGAGCTCTCGCTGGCTATTACTGTTTGCTCTGTTTACATTCCTCCGGATGGGGAGCTCCCCCGACATGTCTTCGCTGCACTGCTGGCTCAACTCGCGCCACCTTTGCTGCTTCTAGGCGATTTCAATGCCCACAACCCTCTATGGGGTGGGACTGTCTCCGATGACCGCGGTCGGGCCGTGGAGCATGTGTTGGCTCAGCTCGACCTTAGCCTCTTGAATACCGGTGCTCCCACGCATTTCAGTGTGGCACATGGCTCTTTCTCGGCCATCGATCTCTCTATTTGCAGCCCCGGACTTGTCCCATCCCTCCACTGGCGAGTGCATCCTGACCTCTGTGGTAGTGACCATTTTCCCATCTATTTGTCACTGCCCCAGTGTCATTCTTCTGGGCGCCTGCCCCGCTGGGCTCTCCACAGGGCTGACTGGCCGGCTTTTAGTTCTGCTGCAACCATTGAGTCTCCCCCCCCCCCCCCAAGGTGACATTGACGGGGTGGTCCGTGTCTTAACCACATCCATCATTTCGGCGGCCGAGGCTGCCATCCCCCGCTCTTCTGGACTCCCTCGGAGGAAGGCTGTACCCTGGTGGTCGCCGGAGATAGCTGAGGCTATTCGCGACCGTCGGCGGCGGGCTCTCCAGCGTCATAGGCGGCACCCATCTCTGGAGACTCTCATCGCCTTTAAGAGGCTCCGTGCCTTGGCCCGCCGTCTTATTGCACGGCGTAAGCAGGAGTGCTGGGAGCGGTATGTCTCCTCCTTGGGCTCCCGTGTCTCCCCCTCGCTCGTGTGGTCTCGGATCCGGCGGATTTATGGATACCAGACCCCTATGGATGTACCTGGGGTCTCCTTGGACGGCGCTGTCTGCACGGACGCTGCCGCCATAGCTGAACAGCTTGCCGCGCACTTTGCGACGAGCTCGGAGACTGCATCTTATCCCCCGCCTTTCGCTCTCTAAAGGAGCGAGCCGAGCGGACGCAGTTCTCATTTCACACGCGTCGTTCTGAAAAATTCAATGCTCCTTTCAGCGAGAGGGAATTCCTCGCTGCCCTCGCCGATTGCCCTGATACAGCACCAGGACCGGACTGCATCCACGCCCAGATGCTGAAGCATCTCTCCCGGGACTGCCAGAGACACATTCTCGCGGTATTTAACCGCATTTGGAGCGAAGGCGTGTTCCCGTCGCAATGGCGAGAGGGTGTTATTGTCCCCATCTTGAAGCCCGGTGCGGACCCACTGGCGGTGGACAGCTATCGTCCCATTACCCTCACCAACATTTTGTGCAAATTGCTCGAACGTATGGTGGGGCGGCGTTTGTGTTGGGTCCTTGAGTCGCGCGGTCTCCTCGCTCCATCCCAGGGTGGCTTCCGTCAGGGCCGGTCTGCCACAGACAATTTGGTGCGGCTGGAATCTGCTATTCGTACGGCCTTTGCCCGACGTCAGCATCTCGTTACTGTATTTTTCGATCTGCGGAAGGCGTATGACACCACATGGAGGCATCACATCCTCGCCACGTTGTATGAGTGGGGTCTTCGTGGTCGGCTCCCGGCTTTTCTTCAAACCTTTCTATTGCACCGCTCTTTCTGGGTGCAAGTCGGTGCCACCTCTAGTTCTTCTTATACACAGGAAAATGGGGTCCCGCAGGGCTCGGTGTTCAGTGTGTCCTTATTTCTAGTGGCCATTAATGGTCTGGCTGCAGCCGTGGGGTCGTCGGTGTCTCCTTCTTTGTATGCCGACGACTTCTGCATCTCATTTAGCTCCACGACTACGGGAGTCGCCGAACGCAGGCTGCAGGTCGCCGTTTGGAAGGCAGCATCATGGGCTCTGACTCACGGTTTTCAGTTCTCTGCGCCAAGACTCGAGTTATGCACTTCTGCAGGCGTCGGACGGTCCACCCTCCTCCTGAACTTTACCTCGACGGCCACCTGCTTGAAGTGGTGGACACTTGCCGCTTCTTGGGACTCGTGTTTGATGCCCGGCTCACATGGGTTCCTCATATTACTCAGCTGAAGCAAAAATGCTGGCGGCACCTCAACGCCCTCCGCTGCCTTAGCCACATGTCTTGGGGTGCGGATCGCTGCACACTGCTGCGATTATACAGAGCCCTTGTGCAGTCTCGGCTTGATTATGGGAGCCTGGCCTATGGGTCTGCATCACCCTCAGTGTTGAAGTTGTTAGACCCCCTACACCACTGTGGGGTCCGGCTTGCAACTGGCGCTTTTCGTACGAGCCCCGTGGATAGTCTACTGGTGGAGGCCGGGGTTCCCCCGCTGCGGATTCGCCGCCATCGACTGCTCGCCGAGTATGCTGTCCATGTGCATTGCTCGCCAGGCCATCCCAATCGTCGCCTGCTTTTCCATGCCATGGTCCTCCATCTGCCCGAACGGCGACCTAGGTCTGGGCTTTCCGTCGCTGTCCGCCTTCAGTCCCTGCTGTCGGAATTGGGTTCATTCCCTCTTCCGCCTCCCTTCCGGGTCCGTGCACCTACGCCTCCCTGGTGTTTGTCCTGGCCGTCCGTCCGTCTGGATTTGGCACAGGGACCTAAGGACTCGGTTCCGCCTGTGGCCCTCCGTCGCCGTTTTCTTGCGCTCCTAGCCTCATTTCCGGGCTGTGAGCCTGTCTACACTGATGGTTCCCTGGTTGATGGTCGCACTGCCTACGCTTTTGCTCACGCTGCCCATGTTGAACAGCGCTCCTTGCCAGCTGGCTGTAGTGTTTTTACTGCAGAGCTGGTGGTCATCTTGCGCGCTCTTGAGCATATGCGTTCCTGCTTAGGTCGGTCCATCGTCATCTGCAGTGACTCCCTGAGCAGCCTCCAGGCCATCGACCGTTGCTATCCCTCTTCTCCTCTGGTGTCCTCTATTCGGGAGTCTGTCGTTCGGTGGTTTTTGTTTTGACGCCAGGTCACGTTGGCATCCTGGGGAACGAACGTGTTGACAGGCTGGCCAAAGGGGCGGTAGACGCCCCAGCTTTGGAGATCGGCCTTACGGCTCGCGACCAGCAGCTGATGTTGCGCCGTAAGGTGCTTGGGATGTGGGCTGCTGAGTGGCGTGGCATGACAGCCCCGAATAAACTGCGGGCTGTCAAGGAGACGACCGCTGTGTGGCGTTCCTCCCTGCAGGCTTCTCGCAGGGACTCGGTGGTCCTGTGTCGGCTGTGCATCGGCCATACGTACCTGACGCACGGCCATCTGTTGCGTCAGAAGGATCCCCCCGTGTCGGTGTGGGTCCCGGCTGACGGTTGGCCACATTTTGCTGGAGTGTCCTCGACTGCGCACACTCCGGCAATCTTTTAATCTCCCGGGCACTTTGGCTTTGGTTTTATCCGACGATGCCTCCATGGCTGATGACGTTTTAAATTTTATCCGTTGTAGTCCGATTTAGGGAGGTCCTGCACCTTTCCCTTTCTGTGTCTTTTGTCCTTGTGTCTGTTGCTGTTCTGGTGTGCCGTGAGATGGTTGACTCTTTCCCTTTTTTGTTCTCGTGGTCAGTCAACCAGTCTCCGGCCATCTTCCTTTCTTCTGTTTCTTTCTGTCTGGTGTTCCTCTGTCCTGTTCTTGTCCGTAGTGTTGCTGCATTTGTGTTCTTTTAGCGCCTGGGGGGACGTTTCCTCCCCCTTTGGTTTTTACCTGCTCCGTCGATTTTCGGCTCGCCTGATTTTGGAATGGGGGACTGATGACCTTCGCTGTTTAGTCCCCCTTAAACATCCCAACAACCACCACCGCTTCCTGGTGACATTGATTTGGTAGTGGATGAGGTCATGATGGCCATTGTTTCTGCTGCCGTGGCAACTGTCCCCTTTTCTTAAAGTACCCTAAGGCGTCAGTCCCTTGCTGGACACCAGATATTCAGGAAGCTATCTGGGGCCGCCGACGAGCCCTGCAACGACACTGGCGTCATCCTTCCCTAGAGAATCAGGTTGCCTTTAAATGGCTGTGGGCCCGGGCTTGGCGATACAACGCCCCATTTGGTGAATGGGAGTTCCAAAGTGCCCTTACAGCTTGCCCTGATACCTCTCCATGTCCAGACCGAATTCACAACCAGTTTCCTCGCCATCTCTCGATGCACTGTCAGGGTGAATTACTCGCCCTGTTTAACCACATCTGGATGGAGGGCATTTTCCCAACTCGTTCGCAGGATAGCGTTACCATCCCGATGCTGAAACCTGGTGCAGATCCGCTGGTGTTTGATAGCTATCGCCCTATCAGCCTTACCAACGTTATGTGCAAACTCTTGGAACGAATGGTGAGGCAGCAGCTCATGTGTATCATCAAAGCTTGGGACCTTCTGGCCCAGCAACAGGGGTGCTTCCATCAGGGCCGCTCAGCGATCGCCAATTTAGTCTCACTAGAGTCGGCTATTCGAACGGCTTTTACTCGGCGAGAACATCTAGTTGCTGTTTTCTTTGATCTTCAGAAGGCGTAAGATACCACCTGGCGCCATCATATCCTTGCTACGCTGCACGAATGGGGCTTACAGGGTCCAGATTTTTCTACAGAATTTTCTCTCCAATCGCTCCTTTCGGGTTAGTTGGCACTTATTTTAGCGATGCTCATATTCAGGAGAACGGTGTCCCACAGGGCTCGGTTCTCAGTGTTCCCCTCTTTCTGGTGGCGATTAATAGTCTTGCGGCTGTGCTAGGTTCATAGGTCCGTTCCTCTTTATATGCTGATGACTTTTGTCTTTATTACGGTTCCCCAAGCGTCAGTGTCGCTGAACGGCGACGGCAGGGAGCTATCTGTAAGGCACTTTTTTGGGCATCCAACCTAGGTTTTCAGTTCTCAGGCTCTAAGACCCTCGGTCGTCGTCGAAGGGTCCACCTCCATCCAGAGCTCAACCTTGCTAATGAACTCTTTCGTATTGAGGATACACATCGCTTTCTTGGCATGCTGTTCGATGCTCAGCTTACTTGAACACCTCATGTTCGCGAGCTTAAACAGGCAGCAACTCAACATCCTTCGCTGCCTCAGCCACACTGTTTGGGGGGGCTGCACAAACAACTCTCCTACAGCTCTATAAGGCCTTAATCCAGTCCCGTCTCGACTACAGGAATGTGGTGCAAGACTCAGCAGCACTTCAACGTTGCAGATCCTTGACCTGATTCTACATTGTGGCGTCAGGCTGGCGACAGGTGCCTTCCGCACTAATACGGTGACTAGCCTTCTTGTAGAAGCTGGAATCCCTCCCCCAAAATTCCGCCGACAACAGTTGCTTGCGTCATACATCGCTCGCGTCCATGCCTCGTCCCACTACCCAAACCACAGGCTCCTTTTCCATCTTCTGCAGTCCCCTACCGTAGACGGCCTAGGTCGTGTCTTCCGATCGCGGTCCGCGTTCGTTCCCTGCTCTCGTCCTTTCCCCTTCCTCCATCCTTCCGGCCCTCTTTTTCTACCCCTCCTTGGTCCCTCCCTCTTGCGGCTTTGCTTGGATTTGTCCGGTGACTCAGTCCTCGGTTCAACCTGCCGGTCTTCAGAAAGTCCTGGCTCTTCTTGCCTCATTTCGCGATGCAGATGTAGTTTACACCGATGGTTCTGTGGTCGGTGGACGCACTGGGTTTGCTTCATCCATAGCGACTACGTTGAGCAGCATTCTCTGCCTTATGAGAGCAGTGTTTTCACTGTGGATCTGGTTGCTCTTTATTGTGCACTCACTCACCTTTCCTCCTGCCCTGGGGAGTCATTTGTCAGATGCAGTGACTCCCTGAGTGGATTGCAATCACTCGACCAGTGTTTTTCTAGGGACCCTTTGGTGCGTGGTATTCAAGATGCTGTTTTTGCTCTCGCCGAGTGTGGTCGTTCAGCGACGTTTGTGTGGACCCTGGGATACATCGGCATACTAGGAAACGAACGTATCGATCGGTCGGCCGAACAGGCCACCACTTCGCCACCCCTAGAGCTTAGTCTCGTGGAAAGAGACCTCCGGTCAGTCCTACATCGCAAGGTCCGCGATGTCTGGAGCTCTGAATGGTCTGTCTTGAACACGCCAAATAAGCTCCGCATGGTAGTCGTCCACGCCAGTATGGAATTCACCCTTGAGGAGCACGCGTAGGGACTCAGTTCTCTGCCATCTCCGAATTGGACATACGCAGTTGACCCAAGTATCTCCTTCGCCATGACAACCTGCCCAAGTGTCGCTGTGATGCAGGGCTGACAGTAGTCCATCCTCTGATGGACTGCCCCCTTTTAGCCCCCTAGCGGCAGTCCTTTAATTTACCAGCTGCACTTCCTTTAATTTTAGGTGACGATGCCTCTATAGCTGACTCAGTTTTACGTTTTATCTGTGCAGCTCGGTTTTATCACCTACTCTAGTGCTCTCGCATTTCTCAGGCTACACCCACTCCAGCGACTTTAAATTGTAACGTGGATGCCAAAATAGTGTCTTTTATGGTAACAAGTTGTTGGTACCTCTATCAACGCTTTCCAGCTGGAGGTTATTCGTTTGTGGTTGAGTGGTTGACCTTTTACCTGATCTATCAACCACTGTAGTCTGTTTTACTCTAGTCAACTATTTGATCTACTCTTTTTTAGTGTCCTCTATTTTGTGTTATTGCGGTGTTAATTTTAGCTCTGTACCCCTTGGTGTTCCCTCCCTCTGGGTGCAGAGGTTACGCTTTTACTGTATAGCCCTTTTACAAGTACGTCTGTTTGGAACAGGGGCATGATGACCTCGATGTTTAGCCCCCATCAAACCCCAAAACCAACTAAATTAATAAAACGTTTGAATTATTTCATATTTCAAGCATCTGATGTAAACCATTTCAAATGTACATGATCTTAACAGTAATGACGTAACACTTAACAAATTTACAGAGAAGTGACTTCAATTTTGCTCACTGAATACAATGGAAATTTCATTTACAATTAAAAGATGCTCATTTTAGTCACAAATATAATTTATGATAAAGTGTAACCAAAGTGTCACAACACACATGCATAAAAATAAATGTGGCAGATGACAAGTTTCATTGCGAGTTATTGTGGGCCTCTTAGGCAGATGTTCAAATAAGTCATGGTTTTGTAGGGCTTGTGGTAGATTAGATTAGTACTTGTTCCATAGCTCATGAATACGACACTTAGTAATGATGTGGAATGTGTCAGGTTAATAAAAGGTGTCTATACATGATATTACATCAGACAAAATATTGCGTGACACTCAATATTTTTGATTTTTTGTGGGGTTGGGAAATTACCCACTTACTATATCCAAAAATTCATCTAATGAGTAGGAGGCGTTGCCATTAAGAAATTCTTTCAATTTCCTTTTAAATGCTGTATGGCTGTCAGACTTTTGATACTATTTAAGTGACCAAAGACTTTTGTGGCAGCATAATTTACCCCCTTCTGAGCCAACGTTAAATTTAACCTTGAGTAGTGAAAATCATCCTTTTCCTACTGTTGTAGCCATGTAAACTATTGCTTTTGAATTCGTTTGGATTGTCAATAACAAATTTCTCAAGTTTATGAGGCTACAATGATTTCTAGCTCTTTAAGTATCTGGAGGATGATCTTGGATGAGCTCCAGCAATTATTCTGATTACACGCTTTTGTGCAATGAACACTCTTTTACTCAATGATGAGTTACCCCAGAATATGATGCCATACGAAAGCAGAGAATGAAAATAGGTGTGGTAACCTAATTTACTCCGATGTATATCCCCAAAATTTGCAATGACCCTAATAACATAAGTAGCTGAACTCAAACGTTTCAGAAGATCCTCAGTGTGTTTTTTTCTGTTTCAATCCCTCATCAATGCATACACCTAGAAATTTTGAATATTTTACCTTAGCTACCGATTTCTGATCGAAGTCTATATTTATTAATGGGGTCATTCCATTTACTGTGTAGAAATGTATATACTGTGTTTTGTCAGTTTAATGAGAGCCCATTTGCAGAGAGCCACTTAACGATTTTCTGAAAAACATCATTTACAATTTCACCAGTTAATTCTTGTCTGTCAGGTGTGATAGCTATACATGTATCATCGGCAAAAAGTGCATCTTCGTGAATATAGGATGGCAAGTCATTAATATATATTAAGAACAGCAAAGGACCCAAGACCGAACCTTGTGCCATCTCATTCTTGATTGTTCCCCAGCTTGAGAAATCACCAGTTTTTGCATATTATGTGAACTGTTTATTTCAACTTTCTGCACTCGTCCAGTTAGGTATGATTTAAACCATTTGTGCACTGTCCCATTCATACCACAGTACTTCAGCTTATCTAGAAGTATTCCATGATTGTGTAAATCAAAAGCCTTTGATAGATCACCAGAAATCCCAACAGGTGACTTCCGGTTACACAGAGTATTTAATATTTCATTAGTGAAAGTATATATAGCATTTTCCGTTCAAAAACCCTTCTGGAAACCAAACTGACATTTTGTTTAAATTTTATTTTTACAAAGGTGTGAAGCTACTTTACAATACATTACTTTTCAAGGATTTTGGATAAGGCAGTCAGGAGAGATTGGGCGGTAGTTGTTGACATCAGACGTATCCCCTTTTTTATGCAGTGGTTTAACAATGGCATACTTCAGTCTATCTGGTAAAATACTCTACTTCAGAGAGCTATTACATATATGGCTAAGAATCCCACTTATTCCTTGGGAACAAGCTTTTATTATCCTGCTGGAAATGCCATCAATTTCATTTTCATTCTCTCTACTCATACGTGCAGCTTGTTTATAACCACTGATATTCATCTTTTCCATGTCAGACACAATGTGATGCTTAGACAGGCATAGTATATCTATTACATTATCAGATTCAATGTCATCTAAACAAAGCAGGAGCTCATCTACTTTATTCTTCAATCCCGGAATATTTTGGTGAAAAATAGTAACATTATTTTTCACTTCTGTGAGAATCTACTTTTTTCTTTAATCCACCAATATTTTGGTTAAATGTGGAAAGATTATTATTTACTGCCTTGTTGTGAGAATTTTGGGTTTTGGACCTCTTTAGCACCTGCCTGCCTTAACTTCTCATTGGACACTGATATTAGTCTAAACAAGAGGTACATCCATGAGTACTAGTGTCCACCCCTTATGGATTTCGCTAACAACCCTGCCAGTTTACCCTTCCCTTTCCTATTGAGATGTAGGCCATGCCTTGTGAAATCTCCCTCCCCCCCCCATCAATAGCCTTGACATAAACCACTCCAATGTCTGACAGTGGCCACCCTACGCAACTGATCCAACTCCATTTTACCCTCCAGACAGCGGTTCAACTGGGGCTGATCGTGCTGCACGAAAGCAGACACCAGCCCAACATTGGTATGGGTAGTTGCCGAGGCTATTTTCACCAGGTCACACTCAATGCTGTAGCCCTGATCCCTGTCAATACTGTTTCCCACTCCACCCTCTATCATCACATGATCCTACTTTGTGAATCCCTTGCACAGGGAACCTATATCCTCTACTACCTGGCCAAGACTTGCACTTCGCTTGAAAAAGTTTGTGACCTGGTACCTGTCACCTAATTTTTCCTGCAAAATCTGGCCCACACCTCTTCCATGGCTGCTATCTAGCAATAGAACTTTACTCTTACTTTCTACTTTTTTGAAACAGTTGGTTTCCTAGGGAGATTCTGTTGCATCTTAACTGCTTAACTGCATCTACTTCTACTGGGGCCTCTTCCATATTGAACTGCTGTAGCAAGGAAAATCTATTGGTTGTGCCAATTGGGAAACTGTCACACTGTCTTCTTTCTGTGGCCCCTGTTCCCAGCTACCACTTCCCACCGCTGTTAGCCCTCCTCCCCCCTTAACCTCTTCAGTTCCTCCTTCGCTCTGTCCAAATCAGCCTGAAGGGCGCTTTCTCCTGCTGTTCAGCTATAATCCTATCTCTTGAGCAAACCCTGCAAGAGAATGGAAGAGTCTCGTTTGCTTCCCCAATTCCCACGCCGCTAAAATTTCCCCAATGAAACCACCTGTCACAACAGCTGCACAAAACCCTGAACTAACTTTCCTCCTGCAGCTCACACACTTGGTATCCATGGTAGTTTGGAAATAAGTTAAGAGATTTACTAAGTGATAACGATAATATATTAAATACAGATGCAAAAGGACACTAAATGTTTTGGAAACTAATATGTAAGTAAACTATTACCACATGCACTTAAATTTCTGGTATAACGCTAAACATGTACGATCAAAAATTCAGCATAAACAGCCGAATGTAACCAAAACGAACTTTTCGCGATTACTGGAACAATACGCAAACAAAAGAAAAACCTTTAATGGTGAGCTTGAAGAGTACACTATGAGCGTATTTAATTAGTTAAGTGTTCAACTACAATTACAACCTGAATAACTTATCTTTCACGAGAGCTCTGTCTCCGTACGTGCGGCCTTGTGCAGGGTTAAAAAGTCATATCAGGTTCTAACCCTTCAGATTGACACCTGCAATTATACAACTGCTGAGCAAATCAGGAATAGAACTGACACCAACGCATATGAAAGCTTCACGAAAGTTGTCTGCAGGTGCCATGTTGAATGTCCATATCGCATAATGGGCAGCGCCATTGCGTGGGTATGCAGCGAGGAAAAAAGGCGAACTGCCTCCACTCTGGATACAATACAATGTGCTACTAGCTCCTCAGATTGCTAGATAAGTGCCCTCTGCAGATAATCTGGTATGGAAAATTTGTTGTTCCTTATTTTTGCCCTGTTTTGTTTCACTAAAAATGAAAACACAGGTGTCAGATATTGACATTGCAAACCCATTTATTTAAATATTTTCTTAACCATATCTAACCAAATCTATTAAATCTTGTAACCATTGTCCTGTTTCTGAAGGGAACTTTAATAAGTATAGATTTGTTAGGAAGTAGTTCCTGAATGTATGTGTATGGTGTTGCCATGTACGGAAGTGATACATGGATGATAAAGTGTTTACACGAGAAGAGAATAGCTTTTGATATGTGGTGCTACAGAAAATGCTGCAGATTACGTGGGTAAATCACATAACTAGTGAAGTGCTGAACAGAACTGGGGAGGAAAAATTTGTGGCACAACCTGACAAGAACGAATTAGTCGGTAGTACAAATTCTGAGACATAAAGGGATCACCAATTTAGTATTGGACGGAAGCGTGACAGGTAAAAATCGTGGAGCTGAATACAGCAAGCATGATAGATTCAGGTTGCAGTAGTTAGATGGAGGCATGCACAGGATAGAGTAGCATGCAGAGCTGAATCAAGCCAGTCTTCGGACTGAAGACAGGTTGTTGAGTAGAGTTGGCGCCTATGGTCAGGACCCTTTATATAGGGAACTTCTGTCCCTCTTAATACACCGTTGGAGGCTGTGGTTGTTCGGGTAATAGTATTTCAGGCTATTACTACCTACAATGTTTCTCCCTCCTAATTGTGGTGTCTTAGAACATATTGTTTGCATTGGTATCTCAGCTCCTCCACCTTTGCTAATCTTGGGTGACTTAAATGCCCATAATCTTCTGTGGGGGTGGAACGACGATCACTGGCTGTGATAAAGAACTCGAAAGCTTAATGGCGCAATTGACTTTAGCCTTTTAAATATTGGTATCCCCACACATTTCAATGTGGTGTGCAGACCTTTCTCTGTCATTGATCTTCCAATCTGTAGTCCTTCTCTTCTCTCATATATTCACTGAAACCGAGCGAGGTGGCGTTGTGGTTAGCACACTGGACTCGCATTCAGCTCGACGGCGGTTCAATCCCGTCTCCAGCCATCCTGATTTAGGTTTTCCGTGATTTCCCTAAATCGTTTCAGGCAAATGCCGGGATGGTTCCTCTGACAGGGCACGGCCGATTTCCTTCCCCATCCTTCCCTAGCCCGAGCTTGAGCTCCGTCTCTAATGACCTCGTTGTCGACGGGACGTTAAACACTAACCACCACCACATATTCACTGAAGAGGCCATAACTTATGTGGTAGTGACCACTTTCCTATCATATCCTTTCCTCAGCATCAGTCCCTGGATGCCAGCCCAGATAGGCTCTCAGCAGTGTTGAATGGGGTGGTTTCGCCTCTACTGTCGCCATTGTCTCCGCATTGCATGCAGGTATGGATGACAGTCGAGAAAACCGCAACCACTCTTTTGGCAGCTTTTTTAGCGACAGTTTCTTAGGTCCCACCTCAGTGGAAGACAGTATCTTGGTGGTGATCGGAAATAGAGGTTATCAGGTATCATAGGTGGGCTCTCCAACATCACAAGCAGGATCCATCGATGGGACACCTCACTACCTTTAAGCACCAGTATGTGTGGGCCTGCCAGCTAAAAAAATGGAAGCCAGAATTCTGGGAATGTTAAGTTTCAAGCACTGGAGCATGTTCATCTGTCAAAGGTTTGGGCTAAGATGGTCTCCACCGATTAGACAACTGCAGGTGTGCCTGGTATTACATTGAGTGGCACTATCTACACTGACAAAGTGCCATCGCCAAAAATTTTGCTCTGTTATGCTTCAGGCTTTGCGTCTGAGAATTATCAGCCTACCTTTTGTGTTCTTAAACAATGGGTGAAGTGAAAGCTGTACTTTCACTAAACACTACCTGGAGCCACATAATGCTGCACCCAGCGATTGGGACTTTGTCGTTCCTAGCTCACTGCCCTGATACAGTCAAAGGACTACACACGGTTAATGAATGTTGGGTAATTTAGGTATAGCCTGAAGGTTAGTGAACAATGGCCTCAGTTTTCCTTTCCAGATCATGCCACGTGTATATACACTCCTGGAAATTGAAATAAGAACACCGTGAATTCATTGTCCCAGGAAGGGGAAACTTTGACACATTCCTGGGGTCAGATACATCACATGATCACACTGACAGAACCACAGGCACATAGACACAGGCAACAGAGCATGCACAATGTCGGCACTAGTACAGTGTATATCCACCTTTCGCAGCAATGCAGGCTGCTATTCTCCCATGGAGACGATCGTAGAGATGCTGGATGTAGTCCTGTGGAACGGCTTGCCATGCCATTTCCATCTGGCGCCTCAGTTGGACCAGCGTTCGTGCTGGACGTGCAGACCGCGTGAGACGGGGCTTCATCCAGTCCCAAACATGCTCAATGGGGGACAGATCCGGAGATCTTGCTGGCCAGAGTAGTTGACTTACACCTTCTAGAGCACGTTGGGTGGCACGGGATACATGCGGACGTGCATTGTCCTGTTGGAACAGCAAGTTCCCTTGCCGGTCTAGGAATGGTAGAACGATCGGTTCGATGACGGTTTGGATGTACCGTGCACTATTCAGTGTCCCCTCGACGATCACCAGTGGTCTATGGCCAGTGTAGGAGATCGCTCCCCACACCATGATGTCGGGTGTTGGCCCTGTGTGCCTCGGGCGTATGCAGTCCTGGTTGTGGCGCTCACCTGCACGGCGCCAAACACGCATACGACCATCATTGGCACCAAGGCAGAAGCGACTCTCATCGCTGAAGACGACACGTCTCCATTCGTCCCTCCATTCACGCCTGTCGCGACACCACCGGAGGCGGGCTGCACGATGTTGGGGCGTGAGCGGAAGACGGCCTAACGGTGTGCGGGACCGTAGCCCAGCTGCATGGAGACGGTTGCGAATGGTCCTCGCAGATACCCCAGGAGCAACAGTGTCCTTAATTTGCTGGGAAGTGGCGGTGCGGTCCCCTACGGCACTGCGTAGGCTCCTACGGTCTTGGCGTGCATCCGTGCGTCGCTGCGGTCCGGTCCCAGGTCGATGGGGACGTGCACCTTCCGCCGACCACTGGCGACTACATCGATGTACTGTGGAGACCTCACGCCCCATGTGTTGAGCAATTCGGCGGTACGTCCACCCGGCCTCCCGCATGCCCACTATATGCCCTCGCTCAAAGTCCGTCAACTGCACATACGGTTCACGTCCACGCTGTCGCGGCATGCTACCAGTGTTAAAGACTGCGATGGAGCTCCGTATGCCACAGCAAACTGGCTGACACTGACGGCGGCGGTGCACAAATGCTGCGCAGCTAGCGCCATTCGACGGCCAACACCGCGGTTCCTGGTGTGTCCGCTGTGCCGTGCGTGTGATCATTGCTTGTACAGCCCTCTCGCAGTGTCCGGAGCAAGTATGGTGGGTCTGACACACCGGTGTCAATGTGTTCTTTTTTCCATTTCCAGGAGTGTATTAAGAAAAAGACACCCACATATGAGTAAGGATTGTCTTGGGGTGAGATGCAGGAAAATGGGGAATATGTTTATGCTAGTACTGCTAAAAAAATTCAACATTCCATCTGAAACACTAAGACGATCTTCGCTAGGCCTAGTGACGGTAGTGATGACACTGAAGACAAAGAATGATGCCTTGAATGTACTGCAAGAATTAACTCAAATTTTCTAAAGCAGTTCTGATGTAATTCTAATATATAGCTATGACGTAAATTGGCAGCTAAGGAATAATATCCTGGAAATTCAGTCTTAGATTGATAACCAGTTTCATCCCTTTGATTTGTAAACATATTTAGGCATCCTTGGTTAAAGAGTGGATAAATCACAGAAAAACCATAAAAATATGAATCTATTGTTAATTATACCTTTATACATTGATACATGCTGTAAAATGTGCAATAATATTGTAATAGTCAGATGTGTGTGGTGCACAATGTCCATGTGTATGCAGTACTTTTATGCAATTGATAATGACCTTCATTATTGCACTTGCTATCAAAGATAACGCAACACAGCCTAAATACTGTAAAATAAAGTAGATGTCAAAATATCCAAAACGAAACAAATGAAACAGACTACGAAAAAACAAAACGCCAATAGTCTCTCGCCACGTCCACATTGGATATTCCCGTATTCGACCGAGAGACCTTGTTGTTTCAATTGAATCCTTCAGGAGCCTGTCTTCTATGATCGCACAGTGAAATTGCAAACAATAATATCGCAGAGTGTGACATGCGTCATACGGCGCACAGAGCGCGCGTATAGCGGTATACAACTTACAACTACTTCAGGATATAACTTTATCATATATGGTTGAACTTGCTGTTAAATATGCTATCAGACTGACTACACAAACTTTTTACCGTTTCAAAAATTGACGTGAGGGGAGGACTTCGAAATACATGAATGTTTATATTGATTGCAGAGCTGTACAACAAAATAGCAGCCACGTAAATTACGTTCCAACATTTTAGTTATATCTCCTAATGTATCAAGGATATTTGATCAGAAAGATACCCGCATTTTCTTTGGGAGGTTTTTCCCTACAACAGCTATATGGGCACATAGAAAAATATACGTGTCATATTTTGACCTAAACAAATACATATTTGGAGTGGGAATCGGCGAGTGGCACTTAGCAAGTGTTACTTGCGAAACTGTGTATCACCTATGGATTGCATACAAGAAAAGTAGTGGCTATAGGGAAGTTTGGTACTTTTCGGAAACGGGCTCCACCTTTCATAATAAATATGGAATATGCAAATAAGTTCCTACTTGCATTAATCAAACCTCAGACAATATTACTCACCTGCCAGCGAGTCTTAAATTCAGCTGCTAGCTCTTCTCGTAATATTTTGTAAACGTTCTGTGTTGGCCAGTACTTTGGAAACCTCGAACCTACATATTTCAGATATGCGTCATACTGATGGACGAAATTAATATCCGGAATTGTGTGTGTGTGTGTGTGTGTGTGTGTGTGTGTGTGTGTGTGTGTGTGTGTGTGTGTGTGTGTGTGTGTGTGTAACATTTCGTCGAGTCTGCAGTGTTACAGTACCTCCAGTTGAATTATTTCTGGAGGATGCACCAGATATGAATGTAGGCCTACAGAATGTCCTCTGTTTCAGGTCGTCTCATCGCCATCCAGGTGCTAATATTCGCAATGTTGTTTTGTGCATCGAATGTACTGCTTATCTTCGCTGTCGTAAGGGTAAGCATCTTAACGTAAGGCTTGTGGTGGAACACAACATGGGAGTATATCCCTAATGAATTTTGCACTAGGTTTATAGAAACTGTTAAATGAAACAAGCCAGTAATTGTACAAGTTATACATAGTGTTGTGTGTATCGAAACTCCACACTGAGAAGAACTAGTTATCAGATCCATGAAACCTGATTCAAAATTACCTTTTGAAGGAAAACGTGTAATGAGTGTAACTGGATACAAAATGGAAAACTACGAGGGTCAGTCAAAAAGTAATGCCTCCTATTTTTTTTTTCTACGTTTAATTGTCAGGAAATTTAAATGCAATTACATAGGTTGAAAACCACAACATTGAGGATCATTTTGTCATTTTTCAATGTAATCTCCGCCCATCTCTACAGTTTTGGTCCATCTTTGAACAAGGGCATGTATCCCAGCACGGTAAAAATCACAGTTCTGCTTCCTAAGCCATTGACGCACGGATGTTTTGACGGCCTCCTCATCTTCAAAATGAATCCCACGATGAGCTTCTTTTAGTGGCCCGAACAGATGGAAGTCTAATGGTGCCAGGTCAGGGCTGTATGGGGGATGAGGCAAAACTTCCCATCCAATTTTGACAATCTCGTCAGAGGTGTGACGACTGGTGTGTGGTCTTGCATTGTCATGCAAAAGAACATCTGCCATTGATTTTGTTGGGCGAACTCGCTGAAGACGTGCTTTAAGTTTGTTGAGGGTTGTGACGTATTGAACAGAATTTATTGTGCATCCCTGCTCCAAAAAATCAACCAGAATCACACCCTCTGTATCCCAGAAAACTGTTGCCATGACTTTCCCTGCCGATCGCACAGTTTTGAATTTTTTCTTCCTCGGCGAGCTTGTGTGACGCCACTCCATTGACTGCCTCTTTGATTCGGGTTCAAAAAAATGCACCCATGTTTCGTCCCCGGTCACAATTTTTTTCAGAAACTCATCTCCCTCCAAACGGAAGCGCTGCAAGTGTTGGGAGGCTATTGTTTTCCTTGCCTCTTTATTCTGATCGGTTAACATTCTTGGAACCCACCGTGCACAAACTTTTGAGTACCCCAATTGTTTAATAATCGTGATCACACTGCCTTTACTAAGAGAGATAATGCGACACACTTCATCTGCAGTCACCCGACGGTCACCACGAATGATGTCATCAACTTGCTGAATGTTGTGTGGAGTCACTGCACTCACCGGCCTGCCGCTCCGCTTTTCGTCAGTCAACGGTGTTTGCCCTTCAGCTTCCTTACAACGACGAACCCATCGTCTAACAGTGCTGACATCCACTGTCACAACACCATACACCTTCTTCAGTCTTTCATGAATGCGTATGGGCGTTTCACCTTCTGCATTCAAGAATTCAATCACACAACGCTGTCTCAAACGAACATCGATGTCGGCCATCTTACAAACTTCTGCTGTGCTGCCACCTGTTGACACAGAAAGTTACTACTGCAGTGGATTGCAGAAGAAGGTTTGAGGAATGGCGCCAAATTCAAATTTTTCACTTAACTTAATTTCTTTAAGTAGAAAAAAAATGGGAGGCATTACTTTTTGACCGACCCTCGTAGTTACTCGGATATCAACCCATGAGTTGTCACTCTTCTCTGAACTCCAGATACTTAGTGTCATCACCTTCCACAGTACTGTCTAAAGAGGTGCCTTGGAACATTAAACAGTAACTTCGCATTTACCTTGGGGACAGTTTCCTGCAGTCACACTATGTAACAAAATCAGTGTATGGCATTCTTATAAGATAGTTGCTCAGTTGAGTCACACTACTGACAGCACCCATGGGGCTCGCCACTCTTGGTCAGGTTAGTACTGGGCTACCACAGGACCCCAGCCTTCGCATCACGTTCTCCCTTCTGTGTGCATGTCTCTCCTCTTGCTATTCTTTTTCCCCTCCCTTGGGAACATGTCGCGGTTTTTGGGAATACACCGCATTGTCCAGAGCTGACATAAAGTCTCACCACTGTTTTTCGTTCCCTTTTTCTTCGTTCTTCTCCTATCCCTCCTCCACTTTGGCGTTTGAGGCTTCTCTTTTCCTTCTTCCTCCCTGGGCTTTCCTGAAGGTCTGCCAACGTGTCTGACACAATTCCCCGGTATGATACCCCCCCCCCCCCCCCCCGACACAGGCCAGGTCCAGTAAAGTGTGATTGCCAGAGCTGCTACCTTCAAAATAGCTGATTGGTCCCTCTGTCAGGTATTCAGGAAGTGTGACCTGAGGTGTGAACAATCACCTAATGCAGGTGTCCCCTTTGTGAATGGGGCTCCCAGTTGGAAGTGCGCCATTGGGAGACACAAGCAATCGTGGGGACTTTCCTTGCAATGGGCCAATGATATTCACAATCGACGTCTATGAAACGTAAGTGGAATGAGGCTAACGATTAAAGGACCCACCCAGCTGCACCACGGTTCCTTGTGGTTTCATTTGCTGAAGATGGGCAGTCGTTCTCAACAGTAAATCTGTTTCTTATACAGAAAGGTGTTGATGCATTTGCCAGCCCTGTGAAATCTTGCTCTGGGTTTCAGAAAGGCACTTGGCTTTTGGAGACTACTTCTCATTCTTCAGTACAACCGCTGCTTGCCACTTCACTTAACAGCTCTCCTGTTCGTCTTGAGGCGTGTAGAACTCTGAATTCTCCCTGTGTTGTTATTTACACTAGACTGCTCGACTGTCTGACAGTCCGAAATCCAAACATCTCTCTGATCAGTCTCATTGCCGTGGCTTGGATGATGAAAGAGGCAGATACATCCTTAGTGCAAACACTCGCTCTTTTTCTCACCTTTGACAGTGGTGCTTCTGTACAAGATCAAAACTGCCTATGAAGTGATCACTGTCCAACCATACATTCCGAACCCAATAATTGCTACCAGTGTCATTGTTTCAACCACCTTCGAATGTCTTGTCAACACCTGTCCAAATGCATAACTCTGTAGTAGTTATGCACACGAGGGCGGCTGTCTGCCGCCGCCGCTTCCTCCGCCGCTTCCTCTCCATTGTGTGATCCATTTGGGGAAGAGCACCTTACCTAGTGTCTCCGACGTGTGCCCTCCTAGTACATTCCACCTTTTCTTTCATGTCGTTGTCTGATGCTAGTGTGCATAGCCAGCACGGTAGCCAGCCCGTGTGGTGGGGTCGCTATGTACCCTTTTGGTTGAGCCCCCTGAACACACAGGGATCACACTTCAGATACCTGAGCTGTGACCTCCTCATGCATGCCTTGGAGTGGTTACTCGTTATCCTGGAGCATCAGAACTTCCGGCAATGGCCGCCGTGCCCTTTCCCCCATTATCTAGTTTGCACCAGGACTGATGCAGATACTTTCACCAGTGTCAAACCTTTATTCTTTGTGGAACACATTGAAGACAAGTTCGGCGAAGTGGACTCCCTGAGCAAGATGCGGTCGGGTTCGTTGCTGATAAAAACTGCTTCAGCTGCCCAATCTGTGGCCTTTCGTGCCTGTACCCATCTTGGGACAATTCCTGTGTCCATTACCCCCTCACCAGTCTCTAAATATGGTACAAGGTATGATTTTTCACAGGGACCTCATCCTTCAAACTGATGAGGGACTTCGGGACAATCTCGGACGGCGGGGTGTTCATTTTATTCGGCGTGTTCGGAAGGGTCCTAAAATAATCGTATTGATACTGGTGCCTTTATCCTGGCCTTTGAAGGGGATACCCTCCCTGAGAAAGTTAAGATAATGGTCTATCGCTGTGATATGAAGCCGTACATCCCACCTCCTATGAGGTATTTTAAGTGCTTGCGTCTTGGCCACACGTCTTCTCGCTGTTCTCAGGACCCTCTCTGTGGTGACTGTGGACGTCCACCCCATGAGGGGAGTCCCTGTGTTCCCCCTCCTGTATGTGTAAATTGTCATGGTAGTCACCAGATTGCCCAGTATACAAGAAAGAAAAAACGATACAGGAGTATAAGGATCTCGATAGTTTTACCTACACAGAGGCCCGTAAGAAATATGCACGACTGCACCCTGTGTCCATGACATCTAGTTACGCCTTGGTTACATCTTCACCCCATCCTCCCCCTTCCTTACCCCCATCCCGGACCACTCTCCTCCCCCCTTCCAGACCACTCTCCTTCCCCCCCTCCCGGACCACTCTCCTTCCCCCCCTCCCGGACCACTCTCCTTCCCCCCCTCCCGGACCTCCGCTCTCCTTCCCCCCCTCCCGGACCGCTCTCCTTCCCCCCCTCCCGGACCGCTCTCCTTCCCCCCCTCCCGGACCGCTCTCCTTCCCCCCCTCCCGGACCGCTCTCCTTCCCCCCCTCCCGGACCGCTCTCCTTCCCCCCCCTCCCGGACCGCTCTCCTTCCCCCCCCTCCCGGACCGCTCTCCTTCCCCCCCTCCCGGACCGCTCTCCTTCCCCCCCTCCCGGACCGCTCTCCTTCCCCCCCTCCCGGACCGCTCTCCTTCCCCCCCTCCCGGACCGCTCTCCTTCCCCCCCTCCCGGACCGCTCTCCTTCCCCCCCTCCCGGACCGCTCTCCTTCCCCCCCTCCCGGACCGCTCTCCTTCCCCCCCTCCCGGACCGCTCTCCTTCCCCCCCTCCCGGACCGCTCTCCTTCCCCCCCTCCCGGACCGCTCTCCTTCCCCCCCTCCCGGACCGCTCTCCTTCCCCCCCTCCCGGACCGCTCTCCTTCCCCCCCTCCCGGGCCGCTCTCCTTCCCCCCCTCCCGGGCCGCTCTCCTTCCCCCCCTCCCGGGCCGCTCTCCTTCCCCCCCTCCCGGGCCGCTCTCCTTCCCCCCCTCCCGGGCCGCTCTCCTTCCCCCCCTCCCGGGCCGCTCTCCTTCCCCCCCTCCCGGGCCGCTCTCCTTCCCCCCCTCCCGGGCCGCTCTCCTTCCCCCCCTCCCGGGCCGCTCTCCTTCCCCCCCTCCCGGGCCGCTCTCCTTCCCCCCCTCCCGGGCCGCTCTCCTTCCCCCCCTCCCGGGCCGCTCTCCTTCCCCCCCTCCCGGGCCGCTCTCCTTCCCCCCCTCCCGGGCCGCTCTCCTTCCCCCCCTCCCGGGCCGCTCTCCTTCCCCCCCTCCCGGGCCGCTCTCCTTCCCCCCCTCCCGGGCCGCTCTCCTTCCCCCCCTCCCGGGCCGCTCTCCTTCCCCCCCTCCCGGGCCGCTCTCCTTCCCCCCCTCCCGGGCCGCTCTCCTTCCCCCCCTCCCGGGCCGCTCTCCTTCCCCCCCTCCCGGGCCGCTCTCCTTCCCCCCCCTCCCGGGCCGCTCTCCTTCCCCCCCTCCCGGGCCGCTCTCCTTCCCCCCCTCCCGGGCCGCTCTCCTTCCCCCCCTCCCGGGCCGCTCTCCTTCCCCCCCTCCCGGGCCGCTCTCCTTCCCCCCCTCCCGGGCCGCTCTCCTTCCCCCCCTCCCGGGCCGCTCTCCTTCCCCCCCTCCCGGGCCGCTCTCCTTCCCCCCCTCCCGGGCCGCTCTCCTTCCCCCCCTCCCGGGCCGCTCTCCTTCCCCCCCTCCCGGGCCGCTCTCCTTCCCCCCCTCCCGGGCCGCTCTCCTTCCCCCCCTCCCGGGCCGCTCTCCTTCCCCCCCTCCCGGGCCGCTCTCCTTCCCCCCCTCCCGGGCCGCTCTCCTTCCCCCCCTCCCGGGCCGCTCTCCTTCCCCCCCTCCCGGGCCGCTCTCCTTCCCCCCCTCCCGGGCCGCTCTCCTTCCCCCCCTCTCGGGCCGCTCTCCTTCCCCCCCTCCCGGGCCGCTCTCCTTCCCCCCCTCCCGGGCCGCTCTCCTTCCCCCCCTCCCGGGCCGCTCTCCTTCCCCCCCTCCCGGGCCGCTCTCCTTCCCCCCCTCCCGGGCCGCTCTCCTTCCCCCCCTCCCGGGCCGCTCTCCTTCCCCCCCTCCCGGGCCGCTCTCCTTCCCCCCCTCCCGGGCCGCTCTCCTTCCCCCCCTCCCGGGCCGCTCTCCTTCCCCCCCTCCCGGGCCGCTCTCCTTCCCCCCCTCCCGGGCCGCTCTCCTTCCCCCCCTCCCGGGCCGCTCTCCTTCCCCCCCTCCCGGGCCGCTCTCCTTACCCCCCTCCCGGGCCGCTCTCCTTACCCCCCTCCCGGGCCGCTCTCCTTACCCCCCTCCCGGGCCGCTCTCCTTACCCCCCTCCCGGGCCGCTCTCCTTACCCCCCTCCCGGGCCGCTCTCCTTCCCCCCCTCCCGGGCCGCTCTCCTTCCCCCCCTCCCGGGCCGCTCTCCTTCCCCCCCTCCCGGGCCGCTCTCCTTCCCCCCCTCCCGGGCCGCTCTCCTTCCCCCCCTCCCGGGCCGCTCTCCTTCCCCCCCTCCCGGGCCGCTCTCCTTCCCCCCCTCCCGGGCCGCTCTCCTTCCCCCCCTCCCGGGCCGCTCTCCTTCCCCCCCTCCCGGGCCGCTCTCCTTCCCCCCCTCCCGGGCCGCTCTCCTTCCCCCCCTCCCGGGCCGCTCTCCTTCCCCCCCTCCCGGGCCGCTCTCCTTCCCCCCCTCCCGGGCCGCTCTCCTTCCCCCCCTCCCGGGCCGCTCTCCTTCCCCCCCTCCCGGGCCGCTCTCCTTCCCCCCCTCCCGGGCCGCTCTCCTTCCCCCCCTCCCGGGCCGCTCTCCTTCCCCCCCTCCCGGGCCGCTCTCCTTCCCCCCCTCCCGGGCCGCTCTCCTTCCCCCCCTCCCGGGCCGCTCTCCTTCCCCCCCTCCCGGGCCGCTCTCCTTCCCCCCCTCCCGGGCCGCTCTCCTTCCCCCCCTCCCGGGCCGCTCTCCTTCCCCCCCTCCCGGGCCGCTCTCCTTCCCCCCCTCCCGGGCCGCTCTCCTTCCCCCCCTCCCGGGCC
This sequence comes from Schistocerca serialis cubense, assembly GCF_023864345.2. Lineage (NCBI taxonomy): Eukaryota > Metazoa > Arthropoda > Insecta > Orthoptera > Acrididae > Schistocerca > Schistocerca serialis. The sequence goes on along the minus strand of NC_064647.1, from coordinate 212,878,556 downwards.
GCTCTCCTTCCCCCCCTCCCGGGCCGCTCTCCTTCCCCCCCTCCCGGGCCGCTCTCCTTCCCCCCCTCCCGGGCCGCTCTCCTTCCCCCCCTCCCGGGCCGCTCTCCTTCCCCCCCTCCCGGGCCGCTCTCCTTCCCCCCTCCCGGGCCGCTCTCCTTCCCCCCCTCCCGGGCCGCTCTCCTTCCCCCCCTCCCGGGCCGCTCTCCTTCCCCCCCTCCCGGGCCGCTCTCCTCCCCCCCTCCCGGGCCGCTCTCCTCCCCCCCTCCCGGGCCGCTCTCCTCCCCCCCTCCCGGGCCGCTCTCCTCCCCCCCTCCCGGGCCGCTCTCCTCCCCCCCTCCCGGGCCGCTCTCCTCCCCCCCTCCCGGGCCGCTCTCCTCCCCCCCTCCCGGGCCGCTCTCCTCCCCCCCTCCCGGGCCGCTCTCCTCCCCCCCTCCCGGGCCGCTCTCCTCCCCCCCTCCCGGGCCGCTCTCCTCCCCCCCTCCCGGGCCGCTCTCCTCCCCCCCTCCCGGGCCGCTCTCCTCCCCCCCTCCCGGGCCGCTCTCCTCCCCCCCTCCCGGGCCGCTCTCCTCCCCCCCTCCCGGGCCGCTCTCCTCCCCCCCTCCCGGGCCGCTCTCCTCCCCCCCTCCCGGGCCGCTCTCCTCCCCCCCTCCCGGGCCGCTCTCCTCCCCCCCTCCCGGGCCGCTCTCCTCCCCCCCTCCCGGGCCGCTCTCCTCCCCCCCTCCCGGGCCGCTCTCCTCCCCCCCTCCCGGACCGCTCTCCTCCCCCCCCCCTCCCGGACCGCTCTCCTCCCCCCCCCCTCCCGGACCGCTCTCCTCCCCCCCCCCTCCCGGACCGCTCTCCTCCCCCCCCCCCTCCCGGACCGCTCTCCTCCCCCCCCCCTCCCGGACCGCTCTCCTCCACCCCCCCCTCCCGGACCGCTCTCCTCCCCCCCCCCCTCCCGGACCGCTCTCCTCCCCCCCCCCCCCTCCCGGACCGCTCTCCTCCCCCCCCCCTCCCGGACCGCTCTCCTCCCCCCCCCCCCTCCCGGACCGCTCTCCTCCCCCCCCCCTCCCGGACCGCTCTCCTCCCCCCCCCCCTCCCGGACCGCTCTCCTCCCCCCCCCCCTCCCGGACCGCTCTCCTCCCCCCCCCCTCCCGGACCGCTCTCCTCCCCCCCCCCCTCCCGGACCGCTCTCCTCCCCCCCCCCCTCCCCGACCGCTCTCCTGCCCCCCCCCCTCCCCGACCGCTCTCCTCGCCCCCCCCCCCTCCCCGACCGCTCTCCTCGCCCCCCCCCCCCCCTCCCCGACCGCTCTCCTCGCCCCCCCCCCCCCTCCCCGACCGCTCTCCTCGCCCCCCCCCTCCCGGACCGCTCTCCTCGCCCCCCCCCCCTCCCGGACCGCTCTCCTCGCCCCCCCCCCCCTCCCGGACCGCTCTCCTCGCCCCCCCCCCCCCTCCCGGACCGCTCTCCTCGCCCCCCCCCCCTCCCGGACCGCTCTCCTCGCCCCCCCCCCCTCCCGGACCGCTCTCTCCTTCCCCCCCCCCCTCCCCTGCCAGAGAAGTGTCCCACTCCTTCGGCGTCTGCTGGTCAAGGGCGCCTCTCCTGAGATGCCCCTTCCCGGCACCTTCCAGGTCAAAGGTCTGCTGCCGCGCGGCGACCGCGAGAGCCGCCGCGGTCTCTCTCTGTTCCTGTTCCTGATCTTGCTGCAGCTGGCTCCTTTATGCCACACAGCCCTCCTCGATCTCAGCCTGAAAAGAAACAAGTCCCGGGACAACGAGCCTCTGGTGTCACCGGTGGTCCCTTCCCCGACTTCACAACCGGATTCTGAACTGTCGTTCATGGATGTCGCCCCCTCCTTGTCGATGACGGGTGGGGACCCGGCGGTATGACTGGATTTAGCGTGTTCAGCCCTCATTTAAACCATCGTTCTGTGGCTCTTCAATGGAATTGTAATGGATACTATCGTCACCTTCCGGAATTGAAATCCCTTGTTTCGTCCTACTCTGCAGCTTGTGTGGTTCTCCAGGAATCTCATTTTACTGATGCTCACTCACCGACTCTCCGTGGGTTCCGTGGGTTCCGTGTTTTCTGTCGGAATCAGGTCGGACCCTTGTGGGCTTCTGGTGGCGTTTGTACGTTGGTCCGTACAGACATTGCTAGCACGTGGATTCCTCTCCAAACTACATTGGCAGCGGTTGCTGTTAAGGTCCACTTAGACTCTGCAGTCACAGTTTACAATCTTTATCTCGCTCCTGACAGGACCCTTACACCTACTGCCTTAACCACCCTTCTTCAGCAACTTCCTCCTCCCTTCCTCCTCCTTGGGGATTTTAATGCTCATCATCCTTTGTGGGGCAGTGCCTTTCCATCTAGACGAGGTCTTCTCACAGACCAATTTACTGCAGACCACGACCTGTGCCTTCTTAATGATGGCTCCCCTACTCATTTCACCGCCGGTCCCCCCCTGCGGGTCCGGGGATTAGAATAGGCCCACGGCATTCCTGCCTGTCGTAAGAGGCGACTAAAAGGAGTCCCTCCCCCTCACGAGGGTAGTTAGCGCCTGCGTCCGGAGGCGGACGGTTCCACGACCTCTATTTGTGGTCATTTTGCTTTTTCACTTCTCGTTTCTTCCTACCTTTGGTTGGTTCCTTTCTTTGCTCTTCTCCACCTCACTGTCTTCCTTACTCTTTCCCCTGCAAAATATCCTTGCCTTCTCATTGCCTTCTTCTCCTTGCCTTCTCTGGTCTCCGCCTCGGCGTTTGAGACAGTCTGTCCTCTCTCTCTCTCTCTCTCTCTCTCTCTCTCTCTCTCTCTCTCTCTCTCTCCTTTTTCCTCTTCTTTTTCCTCTTCTTCCTTCCTCCCTGTGCGTGCCTTAAGGCCGACCTACGCGTTCGCACGCGTAGCAGGTGACGGGGTAACGCGTAATTCCCCGCCCAGGGTAGACAAGTAAGGCACGCACGTACCCCCTGGTAAAGGCCAGGCCCGGGGAGGGGCCTGAGCTGATACCGTCTGACCATGCTGATTGGTCCCTCCGTATGTTTCTCGGGAGGTGTGACCTGAGGTGTAAACATTCACCTAAGGCGGGAGTGCCCTCTGAGAGGGTCCCCACAAGGAAGGAGCGCGCCATCGGAGACGCTGGCAATCGTGGGGGATTCCTCCGCAATGGATTTCACTCCATCTCTCTAAACTTCTGCCCAAAAACGGAAACTTGACCAGCCACCAGTGACAAAAGTACTACCGCCTGCGCCACAGTTCCTCGTCGTTTCTCGATCTCAGGACGGAAGGGATTTTTCCTCTGTCAACCCTTTCGTTATCCAGAAGGGCGTAGATGTCATAGCCGGATCTGTCAAATCTTGTACCAGGTTGCGTAACGGTACCCTATTACTAGAAACTGAGAGCGCCTTTCAGGCACAAAAACTGCTTCGGGCCACACTCCTGTACCCGTTCCCTGTCCGGGTGGAGGCTCACCGCACTTTGAATTCGTTTCGTGGTGTGGTATATACTAGATCACTCGACGGATTGACTGATGAGGAGATTGTCTTTCCTCGCTGAGCAGGGCGTGACGGCTGTCCATAGGGTCATGAAAAAGGCCAACAATGACCTTGTACCGACCCGAACACTTTTCTTGACCTTCGATAGTGTTCAGCTGCCGTCGCGCATCACAGCGGGCTACGAGGTTATTTCTGTTCGCCCCTATGTCCCGACACCTACGCGCTGCTACCAGTGTCAGCGTTTTAATCACACTCGCCAGTCTTGTTCCAATGCGTCTAAATGTCACTTGTTGCAGGGATGCCCATGAGGGTGACTATCCACCTCCGTCTCCACGTTGTGTGAACTGTCAGGGTGACCATGCAGCGTCCTCCCGCGACTGTCCCATCTACAAAGAAGAACGCTGTATCCAAGAAATTCGGGTCAAAGAGAAAGTGTCCACCTCGGCTGCTCGCAAGCTATTCGCTAGTAAGAAGCCCACGCTGCTCCCAGCGGCGAAATACAGAACTGTCCTCGCCTCTCCTCGGACTACCAGGGAGGTGGCAACCCTGACATGCGATCTGACCTTCAGCACCACGGTCGTCCGTTCGGCCAGTGCTAAGATTGCGCGGTCGACGTCTCCTCTTCCTCCCGTCACCCCTCAGACACAAACACCTTCATCAGCTTCTGCTAAGACGAAGACCCAGAAGTCAGATGCACGGGCCTTCAAGAAGGAACCGTCCCGTGCAGACTTCCTACGTACCTCGACCTCCCAGCCTTCGACCGTTACTTCCACCAAACGTCCTTGCAAGAAGGCTCATAGGAAGCACAGTTCTCCTTCTCCGCCACGGCCGTCATCCGTTTCGCCTGGCCGCACCGCTGGTAGCCGAACATCTGGCCGTTCACCGGCGGAGGAAGCTCCCCCTCCCAGCGATCCTCCCAAGATGGCCGATGAACCTATAGACCCAATGGACGATGACTGTCCGCCTACTGATAACGGCGGCAGTACTCGCTCGAAGCCAGGCCCTTAGCGGCCTTCGAGGTGACCCCTTCTTTCATCTTCCTTTTCTTCTAACGATGGCACTTATTCACTGGAATATTCGCAGCATTCGCTCCAACCGAGAGGACTTGAAGTTGCTGCTCCGCTTGCACCATCCGCTCGTCGTAGCCCTCCAGGAAACGAAGCTACGCCCATGCGATCAAATTGCCTTGGCACACTACACCTCTGTGCGTTTTGACCTACCCCCTGTGGTAGGTATCCCGGCTCATGGAGGGGTTATGTTGCTGGTCCGGGATGATATTTACTACGATCCCATCACGTTGCACACCGGCCTGCAGGCAGTTGCCATCCGCATTACTCTCCCCACTTTTACATTTTCCATTTGTACCGTTTACACTCCATCGTCATCTGCCTTTACCAGGGCAGACATGATGCAACTTATTGCTCAGCTACCTGCACCATTTTTGTTAACTGGAGACTTCAATGCCCACCATCCCCTTTGGGGCTCTCCAGCATCCTGCCTGAGGGGCTCCCTGTTAGCAGATCTTTTCAACCAGCTCAATCTTGTCTGCCTCAATACTGGCGACCCTACTTTTCTTTCGGACACATCTCACACCTATTCCCATTTAGACCTCTCTATATGTACTACCCAACTTGCACGCCGGTTTGAGTGGTATGCACTTTCTGATACATAATCGAGCGACCACTTCCCGTGTGTCATCCATCTCCTGCAGCATACCCCTCTCCGTGCTCCTCTAGTTGGACCATCTCCAAAGCAGACTGGGGGCTCTTCTCTTCCAGGGCGACCTTTCAGGATCAAGCCTTCACAAGCTGCGATAGTCAGGTCGCACACCTCATGGAAGTCATTCTCACTGCTGCTGAATATTCCATCCCTTACGCTACTTCTTCTCCACGTCGCGTACCGGTCCCCTGGTGGACCGCAGCATGTAGAGACGCTTTACGTGCTCGTCGACGTGCTTTACGCACCTTTAAACGCCACCCTACAGTGGCGAATTGTATCACTTACAAACGATTACGTGCACAGTGTCGTCGTATTATAAAAGAAAGCAAGAAAGCCAGCTGGGTTGCTTTCACAAGCACCTTCAACAGTTTTACTCCTCCTGTTGTCTGGGGTAGCCTGCGCCGGCTATCTGGCACTAAGGTCCACTCACCAGTTTCTGGCTTGACGGTCGCGAATGACGTCCTTGTGGCCCCTGAGGATGTCTCCAATGCCTTCGGCCGCTTTTTCGCTGAGGTTTCGAGCTCCGCCCATTACCACCCTGCCTTTCTCCCCCGCAAACAGGCAGAGGAGGCTAGGCCACCTAACTTCCGCTCCTCGAATCGTGAAAGTTATAATGCCCCATTCACCATGTGTGAACTAGAAAACGCACTTGGCCGATCACGGTCCTCCGCTCCAGGGCCTGATTCTATTCATATTCAGATGCTGAAGAACCTTTCTCCTGCGGGTAAAGGTTTTCTTCTTCTTCGTACTTACAATCGCATCTGGAATGAGGGACATGTTCCCGCATGCTGGCACGACTCTATTGTTGTCCCGATTCCTAAGCCGGGGAAGGACAAGCACTTGCCTTCCAGTTATCGACCTATCTCGCTTACCAGCTGTGTCTGTAAAGTGATGGAGCGAATGGTTAACTCTCGATTGGTTTGGCTGCTGCGAGTCTCAACGCCTACTTACCAATGTACAATGTGGATTTCGTAGGCGCCGCTCTGCTGTTGACCATCTGGTTACCTTGTCGACCTTCATTATGAATAACTTCTTGCGGAAGCGCCCGACCGCGGATGTGTTCATTGATTTGGAGAAGGCTTACGACACCTGTTGGAGGACGGGCATTCTCCGCAACATGCATACATGGGGCCTTCGCGGTCGCCTCCCTCTTTTTATTCGTTCCTTTTTAATGGATCGACAGTTCAGGGTACGTGTGGGTTCTGTCCTGTCCGACACATTTCGCCAGGAGAATGGGGTGCCACAGGGCTCAGTTTGGAGCGTCGCTCTCTTGGCCATCGCGATCAATCCAATAATGGATTGCCTCCCAGCTGATGTATCAGGCTCCCTTTTCGTGGACGATTTTACCATCTATTGCAACGCGCAGTGTACACATGTCGTGGAGCGCTGTCTTCAGCGTTCTATTGACAGTCTTTACTCCTGGAGTGTCGCCAATGGCTTCCGTTTTTCTGCCGAGAAGACGGTCTGTATTAACTTCGGGCGCTACAAAGAATTTCTCCCACCGTCCTTACGACTCGGTCTCGTTGCTATCCCAATCGTGGAGACAACCAAATTTTTAGGTCTTACATTTGAGAGGAAACTTAGCTGGTCTCCACATGTCATATTTGGCTGCCCGTTGTACCCGTTCTCTAAATGTCCTCCGTGTTGTCAGTGGTATGTCGTGGGGAGCGGATCGAACCGTCCTGCTTCGTCTATATCGGTCGATCGTCCGCTCCAAGCTGGATTATGGGAGCTTCGTATAGTCCTCTGCATGGCCATCCATCTTACACCGCCTCAACTCCATACAACATCGGGGTTTACGACTTGCGATCGGAGCGTTTTATACTAGTCCCGTAGAGAGTTTTCATGCTGACGCTGGCGAATTGCCACTCACCTACCGGCGCGATATACTGCTTTGTCGGTATGCCTGTCGGCTTCTGTCAATGCCCGACCACCCGTCTTATCGTTCGTTTTTTGACGACTCTCTCGACCGTCAATACAGGGACCGTCAATACAGGTTGTATGTCTCTGCCCTGCTACCCCCTGGAGTTCGCAGTCGTCGCCTCCTTCAACACCTTAATTTTTCACTCCCTGCAACCATTCGAGTGGGCGAGAGCCACACGCCACCTTGGCTCCAGGCTCAGGTCCGCGTTCACCTTGACCTCAGCTCGCTCCCAAAAGAGGTTACCCCTGGTTCGGTCTACCACTCCCGTTTTGTGGAACTTCGTTCGAAGTTCATCAATATGACCTTCATTTATACAGATGGCTCTAAGACCAATGACGGGGTCGGGTGTTCCTTTATTGTCAGGGCACAAAGTTTCAAATACCGGCTCCATGGCCATTGTTCGGTCTTCACAGCTGAGCTCTTTGCCCTCTACCAGACTGTTCTTTACATCTGCCGCCACTGACATTTTGCTTATGTCATCTGCTCCGATTCCCTGAGCGCCATTCAGAGCCTCAATGATCCGTATCCGGTTCACCCGTTCGTGCACCGGATCCAACGCTCTCTTCGGCAGCTGGTGGACGTCGGTTCTCCGGTTAGCTTCATGTGGGTCCCTGGCCATGTCGGTATCCCTGGGAACGAAGCTGCAGATGCTGCAGCCAAGGCTGCGGTCCTCCAGCCTCGGACAGCTTCTTGTTGTGTCCTTCATCAGATTGTAGCAGGGTTATTTGTCGGCGCATTTTATCGCTGTGGCATGCCGATTGGGCTGCACTTACAGACAACAAGCTTCGGGCCTTGAAACCTCTTCCCGCGGCTTGGACGTCGTCCTCCCGCCCTTCTCGGCAGGAGGAGGTCGTTTTGGCCCGGTTACGCATTGGACACTGCCGGTTCAGCCATCGCCATCTGCTGACGGCTGCGCCGGCGCCGTTCTGCCCATGTGGGCAATTGCTGACGGTCCGCCACATTTTAATGTCCTCTCCGGATTTTAACACACTGCGTCTAGATCTTAACCTGCCATGTACTTTAGATGCCATTTTAGCGGATGACCCACGTGCATCTTCGTTTTATCAATTTGACAAACCTCTCTAAGGACATTTGATGATGCTGTTTTTTAATCCTATGCCTGTCAGTCTGTCTTTAATCGTGTTTTCCCTTTTAGTTGTTGTTCTAAACTTGTGCCTCGCGGTGCATTCTTAACGTAGTCAGGGCGCTAATGACCATTGACGTTGTGCGCCCTAAAACCACAAAAAAAAAAATAAATCAGTGCCGGTCATGGTACCTTTTCTGCCATTGATCTTTCTCTTTCTCCTCCCTCTCTCTTCCCTTCATTACACTGGTCGCCACACGACGACCTTTGTGATACTGACCATTTCCCATTGATTATCACGCTCCCTTCCCGCTCCCCGATGGACAGGTTACCTCGTTGGTCTTTCCACCGCGCAGATTGGCCTCTATACACAGCACAGGTCGAGTTTTCTCCCTCTTTGTCGGGTTGTATTGATGGCGTCCTACGTGACGTGTCTGACGCGATTGTTCACGCTGCTAGCCGTGCTGTCCCGCGCTCATCTGGACCATATCGTCGCCGGCAAGTCCCGTGGTGTACGGCCATTGTCATTTCCATCCGTGATAGCCGTCGAGCTTTGCAACACTTCAAGAGGCACCCATCCGTAGCCAGCCTTACTACCTTTAAACGCCTCCGTGCTAAAGCCCATTATTTAATCAAACAGGGTAAGCGGATATGTTGGGAATGATTCGTTTCTTCCCTTGGTTCTACTGTCCCCCTGTCACGGGTATGAGCTACTCTTCGTTCTCTCCAAGGTTGCCATCGGCAGTCCACCCTCCCAGGCCTTCACTTCCCAGATGGCATTTGTACGGACCCATTAGTTCTTGCAGAACATCTTGCGACCAATTTTGCAGTGGCGTCAGCGTCAGCCTCCTATCCAGCTGCTTTCCTTCATTAAAAACAGCTGGCTAAAGCTTCCACCTTATGTTTCACCCCTTGTGAGTCAGAATCTTACAACAAACCTTTTATTGAATGGGAATTTTTCTGCTCTATCTCCTCATGATACGGCCACTGGCCCAGATTCCATTCATAACCAACTGCTTCAACATCTCAGTGCTCCACAACGGCAACATCTTCTTCGGGTGTTTAACCGTATCTGGCCCCCCTGCGGGTCCGGGGTAAGAATAGGCCCAAGGTATTCCTGCCTGTCGTACGAGGCGACTAAAAGGAGTTTCAACCATTTCGGCCTTCCATGTGTTGGTCCCCCTTGGGGTTTGACCTAAATTTTTTCAAAATTCTACTGAAGTACGAGCCTTTTGGGGAAGGACACCTTATGTGGTGTACCTCTGGTCCTAAGTGCACTAAGACCTTGGCACTCAGCATTGCACTGGCGTTGTAACCATACCCACTATTCCTCAAATTGGGCCTAAACGCCTGATGGGTTGTCCAAGTTACGCCCATAGTGCATCTCCATCTGCACCAGCGATCATGATGGACTTTCCATGGCACCAGAAATCCAGCACGGTAGCCAGCCCATTGTGTGGGGTCGTCATGTACCCTCTAGGTTGTAGCCCCCTGACAACACAGGGATCGTACTGCCGATACCTGAGCTGCACCCTCCCACGTCGGCCAAGGAGTAGATGCCTGTCTCCTTGGGGCATCAGGACTCCCGGCAATGGTCATCCTGCCAGGTGGCCCTTGCTGCGGCTGGGTGGCGCCCGTGGGGAGAGCCCCTGGTCGGAGTGGGTGGTATTGGGGCGGACGTTTCGCAGATGAAACGTCAACATGTATCAGGTCGCTCTGCGGCAGTCTTTCAAAAGAAAAGGTACCGTTTCTAGTCCTGGTTCTCCTGCCCTTTCCCCCTTGGCCACTCCATGGGAGGAGGGACAGGCCCGCCGGATAGGGTCGAAGTACTTCCCCTGCTATTTGGTCTGTTCTCGAACCGATGGGGGGGACATTCGCCACCTCCAAGCCCATGTTCTTTGTTCAGCACATTGAGGACATCTTCGGGGAAATCGAGGATCTCAGCAAGATGCGTTCAGGGTCCATTCTTATCAAGACCACCTCCGCCACATAGTCGGCGGCGCTCCAGGCGTGCGACCGCCTAGGGGACATCCCAGTATCCATTGTCCCGCATCTGGCACTAAATAGGACGCAGGGGGTTATTTTTCATTGTGACCTCCTGCTACAATCTGATGAGGAGCTCAGGGCCAACCTGGAGCGCCGAGGCGTGCACTTCGTCCGCGAGTCCAGCGCGGCATCAAAGACCATCGCATCGACACCGGGGCATTTATCCTGGCCTTCCAGGGGGACGTTCTCCCGGAGAAGGTAAAGGTGATGTGCTACCGGTGTGACGTGCGACCTTACGTCCCGCCTCCTATGCGCTGTTTTAGGTGTTTGCGCTTTGGGCACATGTCACCACGGTGTGAGGCTGAGCCCCTTCGTGGCGATTGTGGACGTCCTCTTCGTGAGGAACATACATGCACCCCACCACCTCGGTGCGTTAATTGTCCTGGCGTCCACTCGCCTAGATCCTCTGACTGCCCGCATATCAGAAAGAGAAGAAGATATAAGTAATCAAAACTTTGGATCGGCTCTCTTATTCCGAGACCCGGAAGAAGTACGACCGCCTCCATCCCATGCCATTGCCCACTTCGTTTACCTCAGTTGTATCCACTCCTTCAGCGGTATCCTCACCCCTATCCTGTCCCTCCTCGCCCATCAGGGGCTCTGCCTCCGCCTCCCAAATCCCTCCCTTCCAAATCCTCCCTCCCCCCATGACCCCACCCCCTCTGCCCCAGAGGCCACCCTTCCTCCTCCTCCTGGCTCCTCCTGCTCCTCCTGCTCCTCCTCCTCCTCCTCCTGCTCCTCCTCCTCCTGCTCCTCCTCCTGCTCCTCCTCCTCCTCCTGCTCCTCTCCTCCTCCTGCTCCTCCTCCTCCTCCTGCTCCTCCTCCTCCTCCTGCTCCTCCTCCTCCTCCTCCTGCTCCTCCTCCTCCTCTGCTCCTCCTGCTCCTCCTCCTCCTCCTGCTCCTCCTCCTCCTCCTGCTCCTCCTCCTCCTCCTGCTCCTCCTCCTCCTCCTGCTCCTCCTCCTCCTCCTGCTCCTCCTCCTCCTCCTGCTCCTCCTCCTCCTGCTCCTCCTCCTCCTGCTCCTCCTCCTCCTCCTGCTCCTCCTCCTCGTCCTCCTCCTCCTCCTCCCTGCTCCTCCTCCTCCTCCTCCTGCTCCTCCTCCTCCTCCTGGCTCCTCCTCCTCCTGCTCCTTCCTCCCTCCTCCTCCTCCTGCTCCTCCTCCTCCTGCTCCTCCTCCTCCTCCTCCTGCTCCTGCTCCTCCTGCTCCTGCTCCTCCTGCTCCTGCTCCTCCTGGCTCCTGCTCCTGCTCCTCCTGCTCCTGCTCCTGCTCCTGCTCCTCCTCCTCCTGCTCCTGCTCCTGCTCCTCCTCCTCCTGCTCCTGCTCCTGCTCCTCCTGCTCCTGCTCCTCCTGCTCCTGCTCCTCCTGCTCCTGCTCCTCTGCCTCCTGCTCCTGCTCCTCCTGCTCCTGCTCCTGCTCCTCCTGCTCCTGCTCCTCCTGCTCCTGCTCCTGCTCCTCCTGCTCCTGCTCCTGCTCCTCCTGCTCCTGCTCCTCCTGCTCCTGCTCCTGCTCCTGCTCCTCCTGCTCCTGCTCCTCTGCTCCTCCTCCTCCTCCTCCTCCTCCTCCTGCCTCTCCTGCTCCTCCTCCTCCTCCTGCTCCTCCTCCTCCTGCTCCTCCTCTCTCCTGCTCCTCCTCCTCCTGCTCCTCCTCCTCCTGCTCCTCCTCCTCCTGCTCCTCCTCCTCTCCTGCTCCTCCTCCTCCTGCTCCTCCTCCTCCTCCTCCTGCTCCTCCTCCTCTCTCCCTCCTCCCCTCCTCCTCCTGCGTCCTCCTCCTCCCTGCTCCTCCTCCTCCTGGCTCCTCCTCCTCCTGCTCCTCCTCCTCCTGCTCCTCCTCCTCCTGCTCCTCCTGCTCCTCCTGCTCCTCCTCCTCCTGCTCCTCCTCCTCCTGCTCCTCCATCCTCCTGCTCCTCCTCCTCCTGCTCCTCCGCCTGCTCCTCCTGCTCCTCCTCCGTCCTGCTCCTCCTCCTCCTGGCTCCTCCTCCTCCTGCTCCTCCTCCTCCTCTGCTCCTCCTCCTCCTGCTCCTCCCCACGCCACCTGAGAAGCGATCCTCTTCTCAGGCGTCCATCGGGGAAACGTTCCGGACCCCAGCTTCCGAGGTCCGGCGTTCCAAAACGGACCCCACACGTGAGGACTTTCTTCGGGTCCAGCCCACCATCCCTGTGCCTCCTCGGCCTTCCGAAAAGGCCTCCAAGAAGAAGTCTCTATCCCCCTCTCCACCCCGGCGCGTTTCGTCTGACGCTCCATCCGTGAGTCGCTGCTCCCGGCCGTCCTCCGTTTCGCCGGGACGCTCTGCTGCCAGGCGCTCCGCCGGCCTTTCGTCGGCAAATGATGCGGCCCCTCCTACACAACCAGGGACAGCGGCCGCAGCTGGCGACGAGTCGATGGAACTGGATCCGCCACCCGTCGGTTGTAGCGTTGTTCCCTCGCAACCTGGCCCTCTGTGGCCGTCGAGGTAACCAGCTCTTCCCCCGTCTCATTCCCCCAACTTTTTGACTAGCGATGGCGTTGTTTCATTGGAACGTAAGAGGTATTCGATCTAATCGGAAGGAATTAAAACTGCTCCTCCGCCTGCACTGTCCGCTCGTCCTTGGTCTCCAGGAAACCAAGTTGCGCCCGACTGACCGTATTGCCTTTACCCACTATACCTCGGAGCGGTATGACCTCACCCCTGTGGACAGTATCCCAGCTCATGGTGGGGTCATGTTGCTCGTTCGGGACGATGTCTATTACCATCCCATCCCATTGACCACCCCACTCCAAGCAATAGCTGTCCGCATTACTCTTTCTGCTTTTACCTTTTCAGTTTGTACCATCTACACTCCACCGTCATCTGCCGTTAGTCGGGCTGACATGATGCACCTGATCGTTCAGCTTCCCCCACCGTTCTTATTGTTTGGCGACTTCAATGCCCATCATCCCCTTTGGGGCTGTCCTGCATCCTGTCCACGAGGCTCACTCTTGGCGGATGTCTTAAACCATCTCAATCTTGTCTGCCTCAATACCGGCGCCCCGACTTTCCTCTCGGACTCTACTCATACCTACTCCCACTTGGACCACACGATCTGTTCTACCACTCTTGCCTGTCGGTTCGAGTGGTATGTCCTTTCTGACACCTATTCAAGCGACCACTTCCCCTGTGTCGTTCGTCTCCTGCACCATACCCCATCCCCACGTCCTTCGAGCTGGGACATACTGAAAGCTGACTGGGGACTTTACTCCTCCCTGGCGACCTTTCCGGACCACGATTTTCCCAGTTGTGACAGTCAGGTCGAATACCTCACGGCTGTTATCATCAATGCTGCCGAACGTTCCATTCCTCGTACTACTTCTTCTTCACGTCGCGTTTCCGTCCCCTGGTGGAACGAGGCTTGTAGGGACGCTATCCGTGCTCGACGACGTGCTTTACGCACCTTTCGCCGCCATCCTACGTTGGCGAATTGTATTGAATACAAACGACTCCGAGCGCAATGCCGTAGAGTCATCAAAGACAGCAAAAAAGCTTGTTGGGGCTCTTTCACCAGCTCCTTTAACAGTTTTACTCCCTCTTCAATCGTTTGGGGTAGCCTGCGCCGGCTGTCGGGCATTAAGGCTCACTCCTCGGTACCTGGCCTGACCTCAGGTAATGAGGTCCTTGTTGATCCTGTGGCTGTCTCCAACGCCTTTGGACGCTTTTCGCGGAGGTTTCAAGCTCCGCCCATTACCATCCTGCCTTCCTTCCCAGGAAAGAGGTAGAAGAGGCTCGGCGACCTTCCTTCCACTCGCTGAATCTGGAAACTTATAATGCCCCCTTTACTATGCGGGAACTCGAACGTGCGCTTGCACTGTTCCGGTCCTCTGCTCCGGGGCCAGATGCCATTCACGTTCAGATGCTGGCACACCTTTCTTCGTACCTACAATCGCGTCTGGACCGAAGGTCAAGTCCCCATGCGTTGGCGTAACGCCGTTGTTGTTCCTATACCCAAACCTGGGAAGGATAGACACCTTCCTTCTATTTACCGCCCCATTTCTCTTACAAGCTGTGTCTGTAAGGTGATGGAGCACATGGTTAATGCTCGGTTAGTCTGGATTCTTGAATCTCGACGACTACTTACTAATGTCCAATGCGGCTTTCGTCGCCGCCACTCCGCTGTTGACCACCTTGTGACCTTGTCGACATTCATCATGAACAACATTTTGCGAAGGCGCCAAACGGTAGCCGTTTTCTTCGACTTGGAGAAGGCTTATGATACCTGTTGGAGAGGAGGTATCCTCCGTACTATGCACAGGTGGGGCCTACGCGGTCGCCTGCTCCTTTTTATTGATTCCTTTTTAACGGATCGAAAGTTTAGGGTACGTGTGGGTTCCGTATTGTCCGACGTCTTCCTCCAGGAGAACGGAGTGCCTCAGGGCTCCATCTTGAGCGTAGCCCTTTTTGCCATCGCGATCAATCCAATTATGGATTGCATTCCTCCTAATGTCTCAGGCTCTCTTTGTCGATGACTTCGCGATCTACTGCAGTGCCCAGAGAACATGCCTCCTGGAGCGCTGCCTTCAGCGTTGTCTAGACAGCCTCTACTCACGGAGCATGGCAAATGGTTTCCGGTTCTCTGAAGAGAAGACGGTTTGTATCAACTTTTGGCGATATAAAGCGTGCCTTCCGCCATCCTTACATCTCGGTCCCGTTGTTCTCCCATTCGTGGACACAACTAAGTTTCTAGAGCTCACGTTGGACAGGAAACTGTGTTGGTCTCCACATGTCTCTTATTTGGCGGCCCGCTGTAAACGTTCCCTTAATGTCCTCAGAGTACTTAGCGGTTCATCTTGGGGAGTGGATTGCACTGTCCTGCTTCGCTTGTATCGGTCCATAGTCCGATCGAAGCCGGATTATGGGAGCTTCGTCTACTCGTCCGCTCGGCCATCCCTCTTACGCCGGCTCAACTCCATCCACCATCGGGGGATACGTCTTGCGACCGGAACCTTCTACACTAGTCCTGTTGAGTCTTTATGCTGAAGCTGCCGAGTTACCATTGACCTACCGGCGCGACGCCCTGCTGTGTCGGTATGCCTGCCGGCTGTTGTCTATGCCCGACCACCCCTCTTACAAGTCCTTCTTCGCCGATTCTCTCGACCATCAGTACGGGTTGTATGTGTCTGCCCTGCTGCCCCCCAGAGTCTGCATCCGTCGCCTGCTTCAACAATTGGATTTTGCCCTCCCTACCACCTTCAGAGAGGGTAAGAGCCAGACACCACCTTGGCTCCAGGCTCCGGTTCATATTTATCTCGACCTCAGCTCACTCCCGAAGAAGGGTACTCCGGCTGCAGTGTATTGCTCACGGTTTGTCGAACTTCGTGCTCGACTTGCCGGTCACACCTTTATTTACCCCGATGGCTCCAAAACTGACGGTGTCGGCTGTGCCTTTGTCGTCGGGGTCGCCACCTTTAAATACCGGCTCCTCGACCAATGTTCGAGCTTTACGGCCGAGCCTTTTGCTTTCCATCAGGCCGTTCAGTATGCCCGCCGCCACCGCCATTCATCGTATGTACTCTGCTCTCACTCACTCAGTGCTCTTCAGAGCCTTGGAGCTCCCTATCCAGTCCATCCCTTGATTCAACGGATACAGCAGTCCCTCCATTCTTTCGCTGATAATGGTGGTTCTGTCAGCTTTCTGTGGGTTCCCGGACATGTAGGAGTGTCTGGGAATGAGGCTGCGGATGCTGCAGCCAAGGCTGCAGTCCTCCTGCCTCGGCCAGCCTCCCATTGTGTCCCGTCATCTGACGTTCGTGGGGATGTATGTAAGAGGCTTGTGTCGTTGTGGTGGGATGCCTGGTCATTCCTCCAAGGAAACAAGCTCTGGGCAGTAAAACCGCTCCCAACTGCTTGGACAACATCCTCCCGACCATCTCGGCGCGAGGAGGTCCTTCTGACCAGTTTGCGGATTGGGCATTGCCGGTTTAGCCACCGCTACCTGCTCTCCGGTGACCCAGCCCCGCAGTGCCCTTGTGGTCAGGCATTAACAGTGCGCCATGTTTTATTGTCGTGTCCCCGTTTTAGTCAATTTCGTGTTGTCCTGTCCCTGCCATCTACTTTACCAGATGTTTTAGCTGATGATGCTCGAGCAGCTGCTCGTATTCTGCGTTTTATAACTTTGACTGGCTTGTCCAAAGACATCTAACCTTCTTACTTATTTTATCTGCATCTTTGTCTGGTCCTTCTGGTGTCCCCCCATCCCCTTGAGTTTTAGCAGTTTCCATGTGCTCTAACACCAGTGACTGGGCGCTAATGACCTAAGCAGTTGAGCGCCCTTAAACCCTACAAAAAAAACCGTATCTGGCTCCAGGGTGACTTTCCTTCTCAGTGGAGGTATAGCATTGTGGTTCCTGTCCTTGAGCCTGGTAAGAACCCCCTATCTGTTGACAGCTATCGGCCAATTAGTTTGACCAATGTTGTTTGTAAGTTACTTGAATGGATGGTAGCCCGTCGGCTCAATTGGGTCCTCGAATCTCGGGATCTATTGTCGCCTTACCACTGTGGCTTTCGAGAGAGACGGTCTTCAATCGATCATTTACTTCGCTTGGAATCCGCAGTTCGGCAGGCTTTTTCCCAGCGCCGCCATTTGGTAGGAGTGTTTCTTGACCTTCGCAAGGCCTATGACACGGCCTGGCGCCATCACATCTTACTTACCCTTCATCAGTGGGGTCTTCGGGCCCCACTCCCGATTTTTATCCGCCAGTTCCTGATCCATCGGCCATTCAAAATTCGAGTTGGTACTGCTTTTAGTTCTCCACGGACCCAGGAGACGGGCATCCCACAGGGTTCTGTTTTGAGTGTCCTTTTCCTCATTGCTATCGATGGACTTGTGGCCTCTGTCCGTCCCTTCTTCGCCCCTGCCCGGTATGTGGATGATTTATGCATTTGGGTTAGTTCCTCCTCGATAGCATCTGCAGAGCGGCAGCTCCAGGTAGCTATACGGCGTGCCTCTGCATGGCCCCTCTCACACGGGTTTCAATTCTTTCCTTTAAAATCGCGAGTGGTCCACTTCTGTCGGCGTACTACGATCCACCCTGATCCAGAGCTCTATCTCTCTGCACAACGATTGCCTGTGGTCACAGTTCCGTTTCCTGGGTCTTCTTTTCGACAACAATCTCACTTGGCTGCCCCATATCAGACTCCGGAAGGTAGGATGTTTCCGTAAACTCAATGTCCTTCGCTTCCTTGCCCACTCCTCTTGGGGTGCGGACTGTTCCCTCCTCCACCGTCTTTATCGTGCTCTAATTCTGTCTCGCTTGGACTATGGTTGTCAAGTTTATGGTTCAGCTGCTCCTTCCACACTGCATGTGGTGGATCCAGTCCACCATCGTGGTATCCCTTTGGCCACCGGTGCCTTTCCTACTAGCCCTGTTGATAGTCTCCTGGTTGAAGCTGGGATCCCCCCCCCCTTTCTGTTCGGCGGTCCCAGCTTCTGGTGTCTTATGCACTCACTATCCGTTCCTCTCCCACTCATCCTTCCTATTCTATCCTGTTGCCAGACCATGGACGTCGCCCACCCAACTCCCGCCCTCGGGCGGGTTTACCGGTTGGGCTGCGCCTTGCGTCTCTTTGCCGTGATTTTCAGCTTCCTTCTTTGTCCTGTCTTCCTCGCTTCCTCCCCTCCACCCCTCTTTGGTTAGTTCCTCGGCCTCGACTTCGGATGGATCTCCGCCGCGGTCCGAAAGATTCCATCCCCCCGGTGGTGTTCCCTTCCTTTTTCCGCCAAATTTTATGTGAGATTAGGGATGCTGTTGTTTTTACACTGATGGCTCTAAATCTGCTAATCGTGTTGGGTATGTCTTCACGTCCTCTGTTGGAATGGAAAGTTATCTGCTTCCAGCTACATGTGGGGTGTTTACTGCGGAATTGATGGCAATTTCCCAGGCCCTTACCTTTATTAAACAGTCCCAACACAATCGCGTTTTGTTACGCACGGACTCGATGAGTGGCCTTCTTGCTATTGACCGGTGTTTTTCGCGCCATCCCTTGGTCTCTGCCAGCCATGACCATCTCGCTGATATTCACCATGCTGCTTGTTCTATTGACTTACTTTGGGTCCCTGGCCATGTGGGTACCCCAGGTAATGAGCTCGCTGATCGTTTGGCTGGGGGAACAGTTACTTACCCCCCATTTTCTGTAGCCCCTCCTGCAGCGGATTTACGGCTTCACATCAAATCCCACTTCGCACAGTCATTGGCTAATTCTTGGGAGGCTACTCCCCTGTCTAATAAACTTCGTGCAATTAAGGTGACACCAGGCCCGTGGCGTTCTTCCTTTCGCATCTCCCGAAAGGACTCGACCACACTGTGTCGTCTCCGCATTCGCCATACTCGGTTGACCCATGGTTTTCTTTTGCGTGATGAGCCACCCCCACTATGTGGTTGTGGAGCCTTCCAGTCAGTAGCCCACATTCTGGTTGAATGCCCCCGTCTTTTGGCTCTGCGTGCTAAGTACAGGCTCCCCCACACTTTACCTTTGATGTTGGCTGACGATTCCCAGATGGTCTCTCTGGTTTTCGGTTTCCTCCAGGAAAGTGGTTTTTATTCTCAGTTTTAGGGTTTTTATTCTCTCTGGTGTAGCGGCAGGGCGGTGAGTGTTTGGGTGTCTCCCACTGTAAGCAGTGTTCGGAGATTCCTGATTTACCTCCCTGACCGAATTCCTCTTTTCTTCCCCTTTTACTCTTTTACCCTTTTTTTAAGTCTTGGTTAGTCTATTCCCATACGTACTTTCTACATTATAGCAGTTGTACCTTTTAAGTCACAGGTGGTCTTGCCTATGCTGCTTCAGCATAGTGTTGGGTTCGTTCTCTTACAGACTTCCCTCATTTTTTTTACCAATGACAACATAACTACCTTTTACGTTTTTTCCCTTTTTCCGTTTTATTGCTCTGACTTTACTGAGTTGTCCCATTAGCGGAATGGCGCATATTTGAAACAAGGGACTGATGACCTTGCTGTTTGGTCCCTTAAATCTCAACTAACCAACCCTCTAGTGTTAACTCCTAGAGTTTAATTTCGGCTCTTGGTCCGGTAGCTTAACTTCATGCTACTGGCAACTTTGCCAGTGGGTGTGAGCCCTTCTTCTGGCGACATTGTTCACTTCCTAAGGACACTACTCCAGCCACTACTATAATGCCTCCCGTTTCACGACCTTCGCATGGAACTTCGCGATATTATTGTGTACACTAATGGCGCTTGGACTGATCTGTGGTGGTAGGTGTGTCCGTCATTGGCGCCCACGTCTTTCTATATCAGCTATCGGTTTCCAGCACACTGCTCAGCATTTACAGCAGAGCTCTCTGCCCTGTATCAGACCAAGAAGTTCATTAGTGACACAGACTTTTCAATTGGGTCATTTGCTCACACTTTGTGCCCTTAAGTGTCTGTGCGCTGTACGTCGTCTATTAGTGCAACCTGTCCTGGAAAACTCACTTCCTCACTCATGATGAAGCTGCTGTGATGTTAGTGGGCTCCTGGGCGCCTTGGTTGTATAGGTAACGAGGTGGTTGACGCTGCTGGCAAGGCTGCAGTCCTCGTACCTCAGCCCACTAGTTCTTACATTCCCCCTGATCTCTGCTGCCACCTGTCAGGTGGTGATGTCGCTTTGGCATCGCCAATGGTTCTCCCGTAAAGGGAATAAGCTCTGAGTTACTAAGCCTCTCTCAGCAGCTTGGACGACCTCTCGGCTCTCTGGCCATGAGCTGGTCATTCTAACTAGGTTGCGTAATGGGCACTGTCTTTTTAGGCATCACCATTTCAGTGGTGCTCTCCCCACCACTTTGTACACACTGCGCTCAACCTTCGACATTCCATTTCCTTATGGAATACCATACTTTAACGCATTACGTTCTCGTTTGGGTTTGCCACTTGAGTTATCAGTCGTTTTAGCGAACAGTGTGCGGGCTGTCGATCGCGTCGTAGCACTATGGTGAAGGCCATTTAATTTTTAGTTCTGGATCTCCGTTTCTCTATGGCATATTTAGACCTCTCCATGTCCCTGTTTTTAGCTTTTTGGGATCGACCCCTAGACTTAAACTCCTCTTTGTCTTCGTGTTCCACATTTTTGACATGGGTGTGTATGACTGCAGTTCTTTTTTGCATCCAAAACAAAACACCTCACACTTCGGGCCTGTGACCACCCCCACACAGTAATTGCGACTTTAACTGATAAAAAGTGAGGTACATCTAGTAGTGGACATTAAGAGATACGTCAACTCTTCATCTGTATCATGGCTTTCTCTGTTGGAGACACTTCGTCACATGTTTCAAAGTTTGTGGAGCGATGGCAACCCACTCTTCCTCAAGAACTGAAGCCAGTCAAGGTGGTATTGTTGGACACTCCGGTCCGAATTAGTCGACGTTATAACTCATGAGTAGTTCCATAGGGTTCAGGTTGGGACTCTGGGCAGGCAAGTCCATTAAGGAAACTTGTTGTCCACAAACCATTGCCTGACATACCCTGCTTTGACAGGGTGCATTGTGATGCTGATTGTCACCGTTTCTGAATTGTTTCTCTGCTGTATGCACAAAACAATGTTGCAAAATGTGTTGATACCTTCCCCATTTACCGTTTCTTAAGTAAAACATAGTACCACACCCAAACCACTAAAACCTTCTCCATACTGTAACACCATCTAGTACATTCTTCTCTTGGCACTACATACTATGGCAGGTAATGTTCTCAAAGCAGGTACCAAAGTCAAACCACTCATCGGATAGCTACAGCGTGGAACAAGATTCATTACCCCAAATCTCTCGTCCATTGTCCAGTGGCGTCACTGTGTACACTACTACAAGCGTCATGTAGCATTGACTACAGAAACGGATGAGTTGTCACGAGCTGCTCGAGAATTGAACTCCATTCCTTGCCCAATGCACAGTCATTGTACTCGCTGGACTGCGGGTAGCACTTTGAGGCTCTAGTGATTCCTTCCGTTGATTTTGTGCAATATTTTACAGCCATCCTCTGCAGTACGAGTTGCATTAAAGTGCTAAGGCCTCCGATTTTTTTCTAATTAACTACCCACCCAAAATCGATGAAACTGGCGTTACTTCTCGACGTAATCGCCCTGCAGACGTACACATTTTTCACAACGCTGACGCCATGATTCCATGGCAGCGGCGAAGGCTTCTTTAGGAGTCTGTTTTGACCACTGGAAAATCGCTGAGGCAATAGCAGCACGGCTGGTAATGTGCGGCCACAGAGTGTCTTTCATTGTTGGAAAAAGCCAAAAGTCACTGGGAGCCAGGTCAGGTGAGTAGGGAGCATGAGGAATCACTTCAAAGTTATCACGAAGAAACTGTTGCGTAACGTTAGCTCGATGTGCGGGTGCATCGTCTTGGTGAAACAGCACATGCGCAGCCCTTCCCGGATGTTTCTGTTGCAGTGCAGGAAGGAATTTGTTCTCCAAAACATTTTCGTGGGATACACCTGTTACCGTAGTGCCCTTTGGAACGCAATTGGTAATGATTACGCCCTCGCTGTCCCAGAACATGGACACCATCTTTTCAGCACTGGCGGTTACCGGAAATTTTTTTGGTGGCGGTGAATCTGTGTGCTTCCATTGAGTTCACTGGCGCTTTGTTTCTGGATTGAAAAATGGCATCCACGTCTCATCCATTGTCACAACCAACGAAAAGAAAGTCCCATTCATGCTGTCGTTGCGCGTCAACATTGTTTGGCAACATGCCACGTGGGCAGCCATGTGGTCGTCCATCAGCATTCGTGGCACCCACCTGGATGACACTTTTCGCATTTTCAGGTCGTCATGCAGGATTGTGTGCACAGAACCCACAGAAATGCCAACTCTGGAGGCGATCTGTTCAACAGTCATTCGGCGATCCCCCAAAACAATTCTCTCCACTTTCTCGATCATGTCGTCAAACCGGGCTTATGCGAGCCCGAGGTTGTTTCGGTTTGTTGTCGCACAATGTTCTGCCTTCATTAAACTGTCGCACCCACAAACGCACTTTTGACACATCCATAACTCCATCACCACATGTCTCCTTCAACTGTCGATGAATTTCAATTGGTTTCACACCACGCAAATTCAGAAAACGAATGATTGCACACTGTTCAAGTAAGGAAAACGTCGCAATTTTAAGTATTTAAAACAGTTCTCATTCTCGCCGCTGGCGGTAAAATTCCATCTGCCGCATGGTGCTGCCATCTCTGGGACGTATTGACAATGAACGCGGCCTCATTTTAAAACAATGCGCATGTTTCTCTCTTTCCAGTCCGGAGAAAAAAAATCGGAGGCCTTAGAACTTGAATGCACCTTGTACTAGGCGGCCCTTGTCTGTCAGTACATGGGGTCTGCCTAGCTTTGATTTAGCTATCGCTTTCTTCACGTTTCCACTTCAAAATCAGATCACACAGTCGGCTTGGGCAATCTCTCCAATGGATTTGTTACTCAGGTTATATCATCCAGTGAGCGTTTCATGTTGGAAGTCATGGAACTTCCTGACGAACTCACCCTGTTGCTACTGGTTCTCCCCACCTCTTTTACTAGCAGGCCTGCCTATCATGACATGCATTGAATTGCGCATTACATAGGGGTACCTGGCTAACGTAGATCAGATAGTGTATGGGCAGAAATGTATTCCAAGGAAAGATTTTTTTATAAAGTATCTTTCAGACATGGGGACACACAACGTAGTTGGCAGTACTGTGTGTACTAGTGTTTTAGTTACTCAAGAGGTGGGTGAGCTGCAGCACCATCATGCAATAGCCACATACCAGCAAAGGAGTCTTCCAGCATCATTTACCCCAGCAGCACACAAGACTCGCCAGATAGTAGTGGACTGGTCCCAAGAGGCAGTCGTGAATTACCGCCATCTACACACTGAGGCTGAACCAGTGCTGACACTTCACTGCCATCGTACTGTGAGCATTTTCCATAGCTCACAGGTGGCTGCTGTGAATGTTGACAATACTGCCCCTCATAAAAGTATCCTTACCTGAAGAAGATGGATGACAAAAATCCCAGCACTGTGGTGGCCTGTATGAAGACATGGCTGTCGCTGTGGACTGAGTCATTACGTGATAAGGCT
This sequence comes from Schistocerca serialis cubense, assembly GCF_023864345.2. Taxonomy (NCBI): domain Eukaryota; kingdom Metazoa; phylum Arthropoda; class Insecta; order Orthoptera; family Acrididae; genus Schistocerca; species Schistocerca serialis. The sequence goes on along the minus strand of NC_064647.1, from coordinate 212,855,259 downwards.
TGCACGCCTCGTGATATGGACAGTGGCAATTCCCATGGATGGTGTTCCACAGGGTCATCTGGCTTAACCCATGCTAGCAGGCCACCTGCCTGATGGTGATACAGGGCTCATTGTTAGAACTGAAACCTCCACATTCGAGTGGGTGAACCTCCTGTGAAATACATATCCAGCAGTATGTCCATCTGACCCTTTTTGCTCCTTGACCATTCCGGGTTTTCCCCATCTTGCAGTGTCATACTGTACTCGTATGTCTCGTAGCGTATTGTCTCGTGATGAACTGCTCCCACCACCGATCTCTGCTGGCACCACACAGTGCCGGGTCCGGGGGTTAGAATAGGCCTGAGGTATTCCTGCCTGTCGTAAGTGGCGACTAAAAGGAGTCCCTCCCCCTCAAGCCCCCAGGGGGTCCAAAATTCTTTTGTGGATACGTGAGTGGCGAGCACGGGGCCCCGAGCCATTGCAGCCTTCTTTCTCTCCCGGGCTGCATTTCCTTTCCCCTCCAAGCTCCTTTCCCCTCGCCCTCTCCTCTCCTCTCCCTCTATTGGTGTCCTTGCTTATGTTGGCCCCGCTATACTCTTGGTTCTGTTGGTTTTACACTCCGGCTTTGTTGCGTAATCGTCTCCTCCTTTTGGCATTCCTTGGTCCCCCTCTGGGGTTTGACCTCCATTACAAAATTTCTCCTCCGTAGTGTGAGCCATTTGGGGAAGAGCACCTTACCTAGTGTCTCCGACGTGCGCCCTCCTCGTACATTCCACCTTTTCTTTCACATCGTTGTTTGATGCTAGGGTGCATAGCCAGCACGGTAGCCAGCCCGTGTGGTGGGGTCGCTATGTACCCTTTTGGTTGAGCCCCGTGAACACACAGGGATCACACTTCAGATACCTGAGCTGTGACCTCCTCATGCATGCCTTGGAGTGGTTGCTCGTCATCCTGGAGCATCGGAACTCCCGGCAATGGCCGCCATGCCAGACGGCCCTTGCTGTGGCTGGGTGGCGCCCGCGAGGAGAGCCCCTGATCGGAGTGGGTGGTATCAGGGCGGACGCTATGCGGATAAAACGCATACGGGTCCAAAACTCTGGCCGTTTTTCTGCGGCCGTCTCTCTGTGTGGTACTGATTCTTAAAGTGATGCTTCTCTTGCCCCTTCGGCCTTCCCTTCCATGGCTACCCCTGGGAAGAGGGTCAGGCCCGTCGTCTAGGGGAAAAACCTTTCCCCCGTTATCTAGTTTGCACCAGGACTGATGGAGATACTTTCACCAGTGTCAAACCTTTATTCTTTGTGGAACACATTGAAGACAAGTTTGGCGAAGTGGACTCCCTGAGCAAGATGAGGTCGGGTTCGTTGCTGATAAAAACCGCTTCAGCTGCCCAATCTGCGGCCCTTCGTGCCTGTACCCATCTTGGCACAATTCCTGTGTCCATTACCCCTCACCAGTCTCTAAATATGGTACAAGGTGTGATTTTTCACACGGACCTCATCCTTCAAACTGATGAGGAACTTCGGGACAATCTCGGACGGCGGGGTGTTCATTTTGTTCGGCGTGTTCAGAAGGGTCCAAAAGATAATCGTATTGATACTGGTGCCTTTATCCTGGCCTTTGAAGGGGATACCCTTCCTGGGAAAGTTAAGATTATGGTCTATTGCTGTGATGTGAAGCCGTACATCCCACCTCCTATGAGGTGTTTTAAGTGCTTGTGTTTTGGCCACACGTCTTCTCGCTGTTCTCAGGACCCTCTGTGGTGACTGTGGACGTCCACTCCATGAGGGGAGTCCCTCTGTTCCCCCACCTGTATGTGTAAATTGTCATGGTAGTCATTCTCCACGTTCACCAGATTGCCCAGTATATAAGAAAGAAAAACAGATACAGGAGTATAAGTCCCTCGATCGTTTAAGCTACACAGAGGCCCGTAAGAAATATGCACGACTGCACCCTGTGTCCATGACATCTAGTTACGCCTTGGTTACATCTTCACCCCTTCCTCCCCCTTCCTTACCCCCATCCCGGACCCCTCGCCTCCCCCCCTCCCCTGTGGCTCCCACACCTTCTCCTCTGGGCGCTGCTCCCCCTCCCCAGCCGGAGAGTGTCCCACTCCTTCGGCGTCTGCCGGTCAAGGGCGCCTCTCCCGAGATGCCCCTTCCTGGCACCTTCCAGGTCAAAGGTCTGCTGCCGCGCGGCGACCGCGAGAGCCGCTGGCTGTGGGCCCCCAGGTCACCCGGTCTCTTTCTGTTCCTGATCTTGCTGAAGCTGGCTCCTTTATGCCACACAGCCCTCCTCGATCTCAGCCTGAAAAGAAGAAGAAACATAAGTCCCGGGACAAAGAGCCTTTGGTGTCACCGGAGGTCCCTTCCCCAACTTCACAACCGGATTCTGACCTGTCGTTCATGGATGTCGCCCCCTCCTTGTCGGTGACGGGTGGGGACCCGGCGGTATGACTGGATTTAGCGTGTTCCGCCCTCATTTAAACAATCATTCTGTGGTTCTCCAATGGAACTGTAATGGCTACTATCGTCACCTTTCGGAATTGAAATCTCTTCTTTCGTCCTACTCTGCAGCTTGTGTGGTTCTCCAGGAATCTCATTTTACTGCTGCTCACTCACCGACCCTCCGTGGGTTCCGTGTTTTCTGTCGAAATCGGGTCGGACCCTTGCCGGATTCTGGTGGCGTTTGTACGTTGGTCCGTACAGACATTGCTAGCACGTGTATTCCCCTCCAAACTACATTGGAAGCGATTGCTGTTAGGGTCCACTTCGACTCTGCAGTCACAGTTTGCAATCTTTATCTCCCTCCTGACAGGACTCTTACACCTGCTGCCATAACCACCCTTCTTCAGCAACTTCCTCCTCCCTTCCTCCTCCTTGGGGATTTTAATGCTCATCATCCTTTGTGAGGCAGTGCTCTTCCATCTCGACGAGGTCTTCTTATAGACCAATTTATTGCAGACCACGACCTGTGCCTTCTTAATGATGGCTCCCCTACTCATTTCAGTGCCGGTCATGGTACCCTTTCTGACATTGATATTTCTCTTTCTTCTCCCTCTCTCCTCCCTTCATTAAACTGGTTGCCACACGACGACCTTTGTGCTAGTGATCATTAGCCCGTTGATTATCACGCTCCCTTCCCGCTCCCCGATGGACAGGTTACCTCGTTGGTCTTTCCACCGCGCCGATTGGCCTCTATACACTGCACAGGTCGAGTTTTCTCCCTCTTAGTCGGGTTGTATTGATGACGTCCTACGTGACATGTCTGACGCGATTGTTCGCGCTGCTAACCTTGCTGTCCCGCGCTCATCTGAACCATTTCGTCGCTGGCAAGTCCCGTGGTGGAGTACGGCCATTGCCATTGCCATCCGTGATCGCCGTCGAGCTTTGCAACACTTCGCGCTAAAGCCCGTTATTTAATCAAACAGAGCAAGCGGATATGTTGGGAACGATTCGTTTCTTCCCTTGGTTCCACTGTCCCTCTGTCACGGGTATGGGCTACACTTCGCTCTCTCCAAGGTTGTCATCGGCAGTCCACCCTCCCAGGCCTTCACCTCCCAGATGGCATTTGTACGGACCCATTAGTTCTCGCAGAACATCTTGTGACCCATTTGCAGTGGCATCAGCGTCAGCCTCCTATCCAGCTGCTTTCCTTCATCAAAAACAGCAAGATGAAGCTCTCACCTTATGTTTCACCACTTGTGAGCCAGAATCTTACAACAAACCTTTTACTGAATGGGAATTTCTTTCTGCTCTATCTTCTTCTCATGATACGGCCCCTGGCCCAGATTCCATTCATAACCAACTGCTTCAACATCTCAGTGCTCCACAACGGCAACACCTTCTTCGGGTGTTTAACCGTATCTGGCTCCAGGGTGACTTCCCTTCTCAGTGGAGGGATAGCATTGTGGTTCCTGTCCTTAAGCCTGGTAAGAACCCCCTATCTGTTGACAGCTATCGGCCAATTAGTTTGACCAATGTTGTTTGTAAGTTACTTGAACGGATGGTAGCCCGTCGGCTCACTTGAGTCCTCGAATCTCGGGATCTATTGTCCCCTTACCAGTGTGGCTTTCGAGAGGGACGATCTCCAATCGATCATTTACTTCGCTTGGAATCCGCAGTTCGGCAGGCTTTTTCCCAGCGCCGTCATTTGGTTGCAGTGTTTTTTGACCTTCGCAAGGCCGATAACACGGCCTGGCGCCATCACATCTTACTAACCCTTCATCAGTGGGGTCTTCGGGGCCCACTCCCGATTTTTATCCGCCAGTTCCTGATCCATCGGTCATTCAGAGTTAGTTGGTACTGCTTTTAGTTCTCCACGGACCCAGGAGACGGGCATCCCACAGGGTTCTGTTTTGAGTGTCCTTCTTTTCCTCATTGCTATCGATGGACTTGTGGCCTCTGTCGGTCCCTTGGTCGCTCCTGCCCTGTATGTGGATGATTTCTGCATTTGGGTTAGTTCCTCCTCGATGGCATCTGCAGAACGGCAGCTCCAGGTGGCTATACGGCGTGGCTCTGCATGGAGCCACTCACACGGGTTTCAATTCTCTCCTTTAAAATCGCGGGTGGTCCACTTCTGTCTCCGTAATATGGTCCACCCTGATCCAGAGCTCTATCTCGCTGCACGACGATTGCCTGTGGTTCCAGTTTCGTTTCCTGGGTCTTCTTTTCGACAACAAGCTCACTTGGCTGCCCCATATCAGACTCCTGAAGGTAGGGAGTTTCCGTATACTCAATGTCCTTCACTTTCTTGCCCACTCCACTTGGGGTGCGGACCGTTCCCTCCTCCTCCGTCTTTATCATGCTCTAGTTCTGTCTCGTTTGGACTATGGTTGTCAAGTTTATGGTTCAGCTGCTCCTTCCACACTGCACGTGCTGGATCCAGTCCACCATCGTGGTATCCGTTTGGCCACCGGTGCCTTCCCTACTAGCCCTGTTGCTAGTCTCCTGGTTGAAGCTGGGATCCCCCCCCTTTCTGTTCGGCGGTCCCAGCTTCTGGTGTCTTATGCCCTCACTATCCGTTCTTCTCCCACTCATCCATCCTATTCTATCCTGTTCCCAGACCATGGCCGTCGCCCACCCGACTCTCGCCCTCGGGCGGGTTTACCGGTTGGGCTGCGCCTTGCGTCTCTTTACCGTAATTTTCAGCTTCCTTCTTTGTCCTGTCTTCCTCGCTCCCTCCCCTCCACCCCTCCTTGGTTAGTTCCTCGGCCTCGACTTCGGATGGATCTCTGCCGTGGACCGAAAGATTCCATCCCCCCGGTGGTGTTCCGTACCTTGTTCCGCCAAATTTTATGGGAGTTTCGGGATGCTGTTGTTTTTTACACTGATGGCTCTAAATCTGCTGATCATGTTGGGTATGCCTTCACGTCCTCTGTTGGAACGGAAAATCATCTGCTGCCACCTACATGTGGGGTGTTTACTGCAGAATTGATGGCCATTTCCCGGGCCCTTACCTTTATGAAACAATCCCAACACAGTCGCGTTCTGTTATGTACGGACTCGATCAGTGGCCTTCTTGCTATTGACCGGTGTTTTTCGCGCCATCCATTGGTCTCTGCCATCCATGACCATCTCGCTGATATTCACCGTGTTGCTTGTTCTATTGACTTCCTTTGGGTCCCTGGCCATGTGGGTATCCCGGGTAATGAGCTCGCTGATCGTTTGGCTGGGGGAGCAGTTACTTACCCCCCGTTTTCCGTAACCCCTCCTGCAGCGGATTTACGGCTTCACATCAAATCCCACTTTGCACAGTCATGGGCCAATTCTTGGGAGGCTACTCCACTGTCTAATAAACTTCGTGCAATTAAGGTGACACCAGGCCCATGGCGTTCTTCCTCTCGCCTCTCCCAAAAGGACTCGACCACACTGTGTCGTCTCCGCATTGGCCATACCAGGCTGACCCATGGTTTTCTTTTGTGTGATGAGCCACCGCCGCTATGTGGTTGTGGAGCCTTTCAGTCAGTGGCCCACATTCTGGTTGAATGCCCCCTTCTTTTGGCTCTGCGTGCTAAGTACAGACTCTCCCACACTTTACCTTTGATGTTGGCTGACGATTCCTGGATGGTCTCTCTGGTTCTCGGTTTCCTCCGGGAGAGTGGTTTTTATTCTCAGTTTTAAAGTTTTTAATCTCTCTCTGGTGTTGGGGCAGGGCGGTGAGTGTTTGGGTGTCTCCCACTGTAAGCAGTGTTAAGAGATTCCCGATTCACCTCCCTGACCGGAATCCTCTTTTCTTCCCCTTTTACTCTGTTTTTACCCCTTCTTTTTAAGGCTTGGTGAGTCTCTCTATTCCCATACGTGCTTTCTGCATTATAGCAGTTGTACCTTTTAAGTCACAGGTGGTCTTGCCTATGCTGCTTCAGCATAGTGTTTGGTTCGTTTCTCTTGCCAACTTCCCTCCTTTGTTTTTACCAATGACAACGTGACTGCCCTTTTACGTTTTTCCCTTTTTCCGTTTTATTGTTCTGACTTTTCTGAGATGTCCCGTTAGCAGAACGGAGTATATTTGAAACAAGGGACTGATGACCTTGCTGTTTGGTCCCTTACACCTCAAACAAACAACCAACCAACCAACCAACCCTCCCCCTCAAGAGGGTAGTTAGCGCTTGCGTCCGGAGACGGAAGGTTCCACGACCTATATTTGCGGTCATTTTGGTTTTTCACTTCTTCTCGTTTCTTCCTTCCTTTGGTTGGTTCCTTTCTTTGTTCTTCTCCATCTCACTGTCTTCCTTACTCTTCCCCTTGCCTTCGCCTCGGCGTTTGAGATAGTCTGTCCTGTCTCTCCCTCTTATTTTTCCTCTTTCTTCCACCCTGTGCGCACCTGAAGGCCGACCCACGCGTTCGCACACGTAGCAGGTGACGGGTTAACGCATAATTCCCCGCCCTGGGTAGACAAGTAGGGCACGCACGTACCCTCTGGTAAAGGCCAGGCCCAGGGAGGGGTGATTGCCTGAGCTGATACCTTCTGACCATGCCGATTGGTCCCTCCGTCTGTTTCTCGGGAGGTGTGACCTGAGGTGTAAACATTCACCTAAGGCGGGAGTGCCCTCTGAGAGGGTCCCCACAAGGAAGGAGCGCGCCATCGGAGACGCTGGCAATCATGGGGGATTCCTCCGCAATAGATTTCTCTTCTTCTCTCTCGACTTCTGCCCACAAACGGAAAATTGACCAGCCACCAGTGAAAAAAGTACTACCGCATGCCCCTCTGTTCCTTGTAGTTTCTCGATCTGAGGACGGAAAGGATTTTTCCTCCGTCAACCCTTTAGTTATCCAGAAGGGCGTGGATACCATACCCGGATCGGTCAAGTCTTGTACCAGGTTGCGTAATGGTACCTTGTTACTAGAAACTGAGAGAGCCTTTCAGGCACAAAAGCTGCTTCGGGCCACCCTCCTGTACACGTTCCCTGTCCGGGTGGAGGCTCACCACACTTTGAATTCGTCTCGTGGTGTGGTATATACTGGATCACTCGACGGATTGACTGACGAGGAGATTGTCTTTCCTCGCAAGCAGGGCGTGACGGCTGTCTATAGGGTCATGAAAAAGGTCAACAATGACCTTGTACCGACCCGGACACTTTTCTTGACCTTTGATAGTGTTCAGCTGCCTTCGCGCATCAAAGCGGGCTACGAGGTTATTTCTGTTCGCCCCAATGTCCCAACACCTACGCGCTGCTACCAGTGTCAGCGTTTTAATCACACTCGCCAGTCTTGTTCCAATGCGGCTAAATGTCACTTGTAGCAGGGATGCCCATGAGGGTGACTGTCCACCTCCGTCTCCTCGTTGTGTGAACTGTCAGGGTCACCATGCAGCGTCCTCCCGCGACTGTCCCATCTACAAGGAAGAACGCTGTATCCAAGAAATTCGGGTCAAAGAGAAAGTGTCCACCTCGGCTGCTCGCAAGCTATTCGCTAGTAAGAAGCCCACACTGCTCCCAGCGGCGAAATACAGTACTGACCTCGCCTCGCCTCTCCTCTACCAGGGAGGTGGCGACACAGACATGCGATCTGACCTTCAGCACCACGGTCGTCCGTTCGGCCAGTGCTAAGATTGCGCGGTCGACGTCTCCTCTTCCTCCCGTCACCCCTCAGACACAAACACCTTCATCAGCTTCTGCTAAGACGAAGACCCAGAAGTCAGTTGCACGGGCCTTCAAGAAGGAACCGTCGCGTGCAGACTTCCTACGTATCTCGAACTCCCAGCCATTGACCAATACTTCCACTAAACGACCTTCCAAGAAGGGTCATAGGAAGCACAGTTCTCCTTCTCCGCCAAGGCGCATTTCTTCTCCTGCACCACCAGCGGTTGTTGCCCCAGGCCGTCATCCGTTTCGCCTGGCCGCACCGCTGGTAGCCGAACGTCTGGCCGTTCACCTGCAGAGGAAGATCCCCCTCCCGGTCATCTTAACAAGATGGCCGATGAACCTATAGAACCAATGGACGATGACTGTCCGCCTACTGATAGCGGCGGCAGTGCTCGCTCTAAGCCAGGCCCTCAGCGGCCTTCGAGGTGACCCCTTCTTTCATCTTCCTTTCTTCTTACGATGGCACTTATTCACTGGAATATTCGCTGCATTCGCTCCAACCGAGAGGACTTAACGTTGCTGCTCCGCTTGTACCGTCCGCTCGTCGTAGCCCTCCAGGAAACGAAGCTACGCCCATGCGATCAAATTGCCTTAGCACACTACACCTCTGTACGTTTTGACCTACCCCCTGTGGTAGGTATTCCGGCTCATGGAGGGGTTATGTTGCTGGTCTGGGATGATATTTACTACGATCCCATCACATTGCACACCGGCCTGCAGGCAGTTGCCGTCCGAATTACTCTCCTCACTTTTACATTTACCATTTGTACCGTTTACACTCCATCGTCGTCTGCCGTTACCAGGGCAGACATGATGCAAAATATTGCTCAGCTACCTGCACCATTTTTGTTAACTGGAGACTTCATTGCCCACCATCCCCTTTGGGGCTCTCCAGCATCCTGCCCGAGGGGCTCCCTGTTAAACCTTTTCAACCACCTCAATCTTGTCTGCTTTAATACTGGCGCCCTTTTCTTTCGGACACATCTCACACCTATTCCCATTTAGACCTCTCTATATGTACTACCCAACTTGCACACCGGTTTGAGTGGTATGCACTTTCTGATACATATTTGAGCGACCACTTCAGGTGTGTTATCCATCTCCTGCGTCATACCCCCTCTCCGTGCTCAACTAGTTGCAACATCTCCAAAGCAGACTGGGGCTCTTCTCTTCCAGGGCGACCTTTCAGGATCAAACCTTCACAAGCTGCGATCGTCAGGTCGCACACCTCACGGAAGTGATTCTCACTGCTGCTGAATATTCCATCGCTCACACTACTTCTCCACGTCGCGTACCGGTCCCCTGGTGGACCGCAGCATGTAGAGACGCTTTACGTGCTCGTCGACGTGCTTTACGCACCTTTAAACGCCACCCTACAGTGGCGAATTGTACCAATTATAAACGATTACGTGCGCAGTGTCGTCGTATTATTAAAGAAAGCAAGAAAGCCAGCTGGGCTGCTTTCACAAGCACCTTCGTTTTACTCCTTCTGTTGTCTGGGGAAGCCTGCGCCGGCTATCTGGCACTAAGGTCCACTCACCAGTTTCTGGCTTGACGGTCGCGAATGACGTCCTTGCGGCCTCTGAGAATGTCTCCAATGCCTTCGGCCGCTTTTTCGCCGAGGTTTCGAGCTCCGCCCGTTACCACCCTGCCTTCCTCCCCTGCAAACAGGCAGGAGGCAAGGCCACCTAGCCTCCACTCCTCGAATCGTGAAAGTTATAATGCCCCTTTCACCGTGCGGTAACTCGAAAATCCACTTGCCCGGTCACGGTCCTCCGCTCCAGGGCCTGATTCTATTCGTATTCAGATGCTGAAGAACCTTTCCCCTGCGGGGAAAGGTTTTCTTCTTCGTACTTAATATCGCATCTGGATTGAAGGACATGTTCCCGCATGCTGGCGCTTGTCTATTGTTGTCCCGATTCCTAAGCCGGGGAAGGACAAGCACTTGCCTTCCAGTTATCGACCCATCTCGCTTACCAGCAGTGTCTGTAAGGTGATGGAGCGAATGGTTAACTCTGGTTTGGTTTGGCTGCTCCAATCTCGACGCCTACTTACCAATGTACAACGTGGATTTCGTAGGCGCCGCTCTGCTGTTGACCATCTGGTTACCTTGTCAACCTTCATTATGAATAACTTCTTGTGGAAGCGCCCGACCGCGGCTGTGTTCTTTGATTTGGAGAAGGCTTACGACACCTGTTGGAGGGCGGGCGTTCTCGGCACCATGCATACATGGGGCCTTCGCGGTCACCTCCCTCTTTTTATTCGTTCCTTTTTAATTGATCGACAGTTCAGGATACGTGTGGGTTCTGTCCTGTCAGACACCTTTCGCCAGGAGAATGGGGTGACACACGGCTCAGTTTTGAGCGTCGCTCTCTTCGCCATAGCGATCAATTCAATAATGGATTGCCTCCGAGCTGATGTATCAGGCTCCCTTTTCGTGGACGATTTTACCATCTATTTCAGCGCGCAGCGTACATGTGTCCTGGACCGCTGTCTTCAGCATTCTCTTGACCGTCTTTACTCCTGGTGCCAATGGCTTCCGTTTTTCTGCCGAGAAGACGGTCTGTATTAACTTCTGGCGCTACAAAGAGTTTCTCCCACCGTCCTTACGACTCGGTCCCGTTGCTCTACCATTCGTGGAGACAGCAAAATTTTTAGGTCTTACATTTGACAGGAAACTTAGCTGGTCTCCACATGTCATATTTGGCTGCCCGTTGTACCCGTTCTTTAAATGTCCTCCGTGTTCTCAGTGGTATGTCGTGGGAAGCGGATCGCACCGTCCTACTTCGCCTATATCGGTCGATCGTCCGCTCCAAGCTGGATTATGGGAGCTCCGTATACTCCTATGCACGGCCGTCCATGTTACGCCGCCTCAACTCCACACATCGGGGTTTACGTCTTGCGATCGGAGCGTTTTATACTAGTCCTGTCGAGAGTCTTCATGCCGAAGCCGATGAATTGCCCCTCACCTACCGGTGCGATATACTGCTTTGTCGGTATGCCTGTCGGCTACTGTCAATGCCCGACCACCCGTCTTATCGTTCCTTTTTTTGACGACTCTCTCGACCGTCAATACGGGTTGTATGTCTGCCCTGCTACCCCCTGGAGTTGGCTTTCGTCGCCTCCTTCAACACCTTGAATTTTCACTCCCTGCAACCTTTAGAGTGGGCGAGAGCCACACGCCACCTTCGCTCCAGGCTCAGGTTCGCGTTCACCTTGACCTCAGCTCGCTCCCAAAGTTTACCACCGGTTCGGTCTACCACTCCCGTTTTGTCGAACTTCGTTCGAAGTTCATTAATATGACCTTCATTTATATAGATGGCTCTAAGACCAATGACGGGGTCGGGTGTTCTTTTATTGTCGGGGCACAAAGTTTCAAATACCGACTCCATGGCCATTGTTCGGTCTTCACAGCTGAGCTCTTTGCCCTCTACCAGGCTGTTCTTTACATCTGCCGCCACCGACATTCTGCTTATGTCATCTGCTCCGATTCCCTGAGCGCCATCCAGAGCCTCAGTGATCCGTATCCGGTTCACCCTTTCGTGCACCGGATCCAACGCTCTCTTCAGCAGCCGGTGGACGACGGTTCTCCGGTTAGCTTTGTGGGTTCCTGGCCATGTCGGTATCCCTGGGAACGAAGCTGCAGATGCCGCGGCCAAGGCTGCGGTCCTCCAGCATCAGATTGTAGCAGGGTCATATGTCGGCGCATTTTATCGCTGTGGCATGCCGATTGGGCTGCACTTAAGGACAACAAGTTTCGGGCCTTGAAACCTCTTCTCGCGGCTTGGACGACGTCCTCACGCCCTTCTCGGCGGGAGGAGGTCGTTATGGCCCGGTTACGAATTGGACACTGCCGGTTCAGCCATCGCCATCTGCTGATGGCTACGCCGGCGCCGTTCTGCCCATGTGGGCAATTGCTGACGGTCAGCCGCATTTAAACGTCCTGTCCGGATTTTATTACACTGCGTCTTGATCTTGGCCTGCCATGTACTCTAGATGCCATTTTAGTGGATGACCCAGGAGCAGCTGCTCGCGTTCTTCGTTTTATCAACTTGACAAACCTCTCTAAGGACATTCGATTATGCTGTTTTTTTTTAATACTATGCCTGTCAATCTGTCTTTTATCGTGTTTTCCCTTTTAGTTGCTGTTTTAAACTTGTGCCTCGCGGTGCATTCCTAACGTAGTCTGGGCGCTAATGACCATTGACGTTGTGCGCCCTAAAACCACAAAAAAAAACGAAACACAGTACGTCGTGATGTACAGCACGCTGTGCTTTGCTGAAAGCCCCCCCCCCCCCTCCATTTGCGGGAACAGCCTCTCTGTGATCCTGTAGCTCTATAAACTACTGCCAGAGACGGGAAATTCTTGACGATAAAGAATCTAAAAATTGAAAGGGCCTAATTACAATAGGTAACGTCAAAAATGAAACCAACAGAAAAGCTACAGGAAGAGAACCTAGCGTCTTTGTCACACAACACTTACACAAGATGTCCCGTGACTGCTGTGCTTCAGTTAACATGCAGCAACAATGAGTGGTGATTCGAACAAGCAAGGTCATAATTCACATGTTGTTGTCGTTCTGAGACTAGTTTGATGCAGCTCTCCATGCTACTATATCCTGTGCAAGCTTAATCTCCCAGTATCTACTGCATCTGCTTAGTGTATTCGTCTCTTGGTCTCCCTCTACGATTTTTACCCTCCACGCTGCCCTCCAGTACTAAATTGGTGATCCCATAATGCCTCAGAACATGTCCTACCAACCGATCCCTTCTTCTAGTCAAGTTCCGTCACAAACTCTTCTCCCCAGTTCTATTCAATACCTCCTCATTAGTTATGTGATCTCCTATCTAATCTTCAGCATTATTCTGTAGCACCACATTTCAAAACCTTCTATTCTCTTCTCGTCCAAACTATTTATCGTCCATGTTTCACTTCCATACATGGCTACACTCCATACAAATACTTTCAGAAACGACTTCCCGACACTTAAATCAATCCTCGATGTTAACAAATTTCTCTTCAGAAACGCTTTCCTTGTCATTGCCAGTCTACACTTCATATCCTCTCTACTTCGACCATCATCAGTTATTTTGCTCCCCAAATAGCAAAACTCCTTTACTACTTTCAGCTTCTCATTTGCTAATCTAATTCCCCCAGCGTCACCCGACTTAATTCGACTACATTCCATTATCCTCGTTTTGATTTTGTTGTTCATCTTATACCCTCCTTTCAAGACTCTGTCCATTCCGTTCAACTGCTCTTCCAAGTCCTTTGCTGTCTCTGACATAATTACAATGTCATCGGCGAACCTCATAGTTTTTGTTTCTTCTCCATGGATTTTAATACCTACTCCGAACTTTACTTTTGTTTCCTTCACTGCTTGCTCAATATAAATATTGAATAACATCAGGGAGAGGCTACAACCCTGTCTCACTCCTTTCCCAACCCCTGCTTCCCTTTCCTGCCCCTCGACTCTTGTAACTGCCATCTGCTTTCTGTACAAATTGTAAATAGCCTATCGCTCTCTGTATTTTACCCCTGCCACCTTCCGAATTTGAAAGAGTATTCCAATCAACATTGTCAAAAGCTTTCTCTAAGTCTACAAATGCTAGAAACGTAGGTTTGCCTTTCCTTAATCTAGCTTCTAAGATAAGTCGTAGGGTCAGTATTGCCTCACGTGTTCCAATATTTCTACGGAATCCAAATTGATCTTCCTCGAGGTCGGCTTCTACCAGTTTTCCCATTCGTCTGTAAAGAATTCGCGTTAGTATTTTGCAGCTGTAACGTATTAAACTGATAGTTCGGTAATTTTCACATCTGTCAGCACCTGCTTTCTTTGGGATTGGAATTTCGCCTGTATCATAAATCTTGCTCACCAGATGGTAAAGTTTTGTCAGGACTGGCTCTCCCAAGGCTGTCACTAGTTCTAATGGTATAATTCAGATAAAAAACAAAAAAATCTGAATCTCGGAACGACGGTTTGAAAACCATGCTGGTTTAATTTGTATGGTCATACTGTGTATGCCATTGCCTTCCTCCAACTTTCAACGGACTTTCTCGTTATAGAGGAGCCAAAAGTTTAAAACGAGCTACGAACAATGCTGCATCTTCACATTTTCCACATTCATATAACAATCACTACAGGGAAAGAATTGATAAACAAATGCTAATACTGACTGGAGCTCACGCTGGGTGCTTCAATTTTTAGTTCAGCACTTACTACCAATCACTACAAATGTGACAGTTTTCTGTAGTGCACCACACACCTGATTTGGCCTGTAGACGTACTAGATTGATACCTCCTGTAGATTGCGGTTGGCTCTGTTATTTTCTCTCGAAACAAATGGCACACACTTCCGAAAAATCAAAGTAGCCTAAATTTAGAGCTGAGCTAATGTAAGCTTAAACAGTGCTGAAAGGTCAACATTGCTAAAGACTATTTTGTTCATTCCAGTCCAATCGCTTGTTGGGAATTCCCTTTCTCGTCACTTACCCCTGCAAGATGGTTTACTCAATAGTGGCGTACTCTGCTCTGTACTCATCAATGTACACGCACCTAGATGCAGTCGTAACATTTACGGATGTCGGTGAGTGTGCTATATTACTACTGTACGTCTCTTAGCTGTGGAGTGATTGGTTATAGCTAACAATATGCAATATAGCAGACAGACTTCAGCGACCAGTCTTGCATGTATACGCACATTGATATTTTAAAATATATGTATTAGTCATATGTATTTGCACTGTTGAGTATGTCTCAATTTGTGATCTACTGAAGTAACAGGCATCTTACAGTTCATTCATTTTTTCTATGAAAAAAATTATTGTAATAACTGCAAGGAATTCTATGATATGTTCATAGTTGCTAGTGTGACAAATACTGAAAAGAAATTGTGTTCAACTTGCAATAACAGAAATTCCACCCTTCAAAGAGGATATATGTATAGTAAAGCCAAATAGGATATGCGCAGCCTGTAACACTCAATGTCTTAAAGGTTGAAAATTTTGAAATTGAGTTTTGAAACGTTCCTAAAGTCCCAATGTCACGCGATACAAGAGACGTTGTACACAACGCTGTAATTTGTTGTTGAAAGCTCGGAGTTGTTGTTCCTAAAAATAAACACATTACTTTCTCCCACCTATCTTATAAAAGACCATGAAGTTAACATTCAGAGAAACTGGTTCACACAGAGGCTTAACCAGTTGTTGTTGCCCTGCACCATTTGCAAGTGTAACAAAAATGGAAAATTGGGAAAAGTAGGTGAAAAAGGATGCTTGTCTAAAAGCTGACTTGCACTAGTCAGCCACACATTCACCAAACCCAAACCTTTAATTAGATTTCACAGGTTGTAGCACGATTCATGACTGAAAATCGCTCATTCCTAGTCATCCACTTTCCAATGGCATCGTTCATTCCACCACATCAAGCATCACTTAGCACTGACTACAGATATGGGTCGCTTATGAGGAGCTGCTCAATAAGTCTCCCATTCTTTTAGCTACCTACACCTGGGCTCGTGGTAGTACTTCAGATAATGAGGATGATTGCTTCCACTGATTTCATCAGATTTTTACAAGTATCCTCTACATTCTGGAAACGTTCCCCACGCCGTGGCTAAGCCATGTCTTCGCAATATCCTTTCTTTCAGGAGTGCTAGTTCTGCATGGTTCGCAGGAGAGCTTCTATAAAGTTTGGAGGGTAGGAGACGAGGTACTGGCAGAAGTAAAGCTGTGAGTACCGGGCGTGAGTTGTGCTTCGGTAGCTCAGTTGGTAGAGCACTTGCCCGCGAAAGGCAAAGGTCCCGAGTTCGAGTCTCGGTCGGGCGCACAGTTTTAATCTGCCAGGAAGTTTCATCCTCTACATACTCTACAGTCCCTCTCAACACATGAGGTCTGCCTGGTCTTATGTTAAATGTGATTGTCCTTTCCTATTCGACTGCACAATCACATTTCTAACACATTTAGAATGGTTAAAGTTCCACTGATCAGTTTGCTGTGCTGGTGATATCCAACGATAATCCCAAATTCGAAGCCACTGAGCTCTCCTGACACAGATTCTGCTTTAACTGCTTATATGCTGAGAACACAATGCCGCCTTTCATACTGGCAGGTGTGTGTGTGTGTGTGTGTGTGTGTGTGTGTGTGTGTGTGTGTGTGTGAGGATAGTTAAAATGATAGTATTTGTTTCAATGTGTGAGGATTCAGTTTCCGTAGTATTACTCTAATCGTCAGTCTATAAGCTGCAGAAACAACTTCCCTGTTTACTGTTAAAACCGACTATGAGGAATAAATGTAAGGCTCATGATCGTGTAAAAATATTTTGTTGAAAATTATATGTAAGGAGAAATTGCACAGTATATTTCCCTCGCAGTAGGTTTTAACAAAACCTATAGTGTTTAAAAAAAATAGCCTAAGTCTGTCTGAATGTTTATTAGAATATACAAAAATGTGAAGTAAATCAGTCAAGAACTTTGAGGAATTTGAGGTAATGGTTAAACGACACATTGTCTTTGTATAGAGGTGCAGATTAAGAAAACCAATTATTTCATAAAACATTTAAATTGCCTAGACTCAGATTACCTCAAATAAGTTACTCCACGTGAAAACACTGTAGAATAGACATGAATACAATGTAGTATCCATAGTATCTCAGTTATTCACAAAGTTGTTTATTTTACAGGGTGAGCACAAAGTCTTGCCCTGATAACAATTTATTACAGAATAACCGTTTGACACAGTGTCTGGAGATGGGCGTAATGTCCGGATCGGTGGATTGGAAGGAACAGTCAAATACCCTGGCCACCCCGCTCTCCAGACATTACGCCCCTTGACTTTTTTCTGGGACTATACCAAGGACAGTCTTCGTCACACCAGTTACTGACGTCGACGAACTGAAGGCTAGGATACAAGCTGCTGTGGGTACTATGACAGAACACATGTTACGAAACATCTGGCGGGAACTACAATACCGCCTCTACATCCTCCGAGCTACCAAGGGAGCACACTTCAAGGGTTACTAAACTGGTGGTAAAAAAAGTAACACTAACCGGTGTAACGGCATCAAATGTAACTTACGTCAAACAGTTATTCTGTTCTCATTTTTTATAATCAGGGCAGGAGTTTGTGCTCACCCTGTCCTTTAACTACAAGTTTTGCATTAACACTCTACCTGTCGCTTGCTGTACAGTCTGTGTCGCCTACAACCAATCCAGCTGCAGTTCTGGTGTGTCCCGCAGGTGTCGACGTCATGATCTACATGGTGGTGGCAATAAGCCTGAGCAACTGGGGCCAGCGGAGGTTTCCCACGCCAGACTCCGGCGAGCGGGTGCCCATCCTGACAGGACCGGCCTGAAAGAGTTCCTTGCTACAGGGCCATCTGTAAACACAATTACTTCATTTCTCAGCTTGATACTGGTTGTACAGCGGATATACAGTGTGACTGTAATTTGTTGTAACAGTTTTACAAAAATTCAGTGTACAACTGATCTCTTTTCTGTAACTAATCGAAATGCAGAGCGCTTAGTAGACTGCAAAACACTGTACTAATGTCACTTACCCTCCATTTTCTGTAACCCATCCTGCAGCGGATTTACGGCTTCACACTTCGCACAATCTTGGGTCAACTCTTGGGAGGCTACCTCCCTGTCTAATAAACTTCGTGTGATTAAGGTGACACCAGGCCCGTTGCGTTCTTCCTTTCCCCTCTCCTGAAAGGACTCGACCACACTGTCGTCTCCGCATTGGCCATACCAGGCTGACCCATGGTTTTCTTTTGCGTGATGTGGTTGTGGAGCCTTAGTCAGTAGCCCACATTTTGGTTGAATGCCCGATTCTTTGGGCTCTGCGTGCTAAGTACAGACTGCCCCGCACTTTACCTCTGATGTTGGCTGACGATTCCCGGATGGTCGACCTGGTTCTCGGTTTCCTCCGGGAAATTCGTTTTTACTCTGTTTTAAGGTTTTTAATCTCTCTAGTGTTGGGGCAGGACGGTGAGTGTTGGGGTACCTCCCACTGTAAGCCGTGTTTGGAGATTCCAGACTCCCCTCCCTGGCTGAGATCCTCTTTTCTTCCCCTTTTACTCTCTTTATCTTTTTTTGGATTGGTTAGTCTCCTTTTCCCATACGCACTTCATTTTAGCGGTTGCACCTTTTTAAGTCGCAGGTGGTCTTGCCTCTGCTGCTTCAGAGGTAGGATATTTCCTGCCTCTAGCATAGTGTTGGGTTCGCTCTCTTGCTGACTTACCTCATTTTGTTTTTACCATTGACAACTTGACTGACGTTTATGTTTTGTAGCCTTTTCCCTTTTATTGTTCTGACTTTTCTGAGATGTCACACTATTGGAATGGACCACATTTGAAACAAGGGACTGATGACCTTGTTGTTTGGTCCTTTCAACACCAACCAACCAATAAACACTGTGCTAATGGGTTTCTCTCATGTACATGCTACCATTATTTTAGTTTCATCGAGCATAACACTATTCGCAATTACGGCACCTTAAATAACCTCGTTTCTTAGAAGGGGAGAAAATACCACCGAAGTAGACATATCAGACAAACAAATTTACAGAAATGTTTCACATGAGAAATGTTTCACATGAGAAATGTTTCACATGAGAAATGTTTCACATGAGAAATGTTTCACATGAGAAATGTTTCACATGAGAAATGTTTCACATGAGAAATGTTTCACATGAGAAATGTTTCACATGAGAAATGTTTCACATGAGAAATGTTTCACATGAGAAATGTTTCACATGAGAAATGTTTCACATGAGAAATGTTTCACATGAGAAATGTTTCACATGAGAAATGTTTCACATGAGAAATGTTTCACATGAGAAATGTTTCACATGAGAAATGTTTAAATTCTGTTTTGATTACTTTGCATGACGGGTAAACCTATGTTCATAGCGCGTTTGGACTCGGAAAGCTTTCGACAATGCTGACCGCAATACTCTTACAAATTCCGAAGGTGGTCGGGGTAAAATACAGGAGCGAGGGGCTATTTGCAAACTGTACAGAAAACAGATGGCAGGGAAGTGGAGGGGCGTCAAAAAGGAGAGGCTAAGAGGGTGAGACCGGATTGTAGTATATCCCCCAATGTCATTCAATCTGTACATAAAGGCAGTAAAGGGAACAAACGAAAAATTGGGAGTGAGAATTAAAGCCAAGGGAAAAAATGAAAACTTTGTATTGTTAATGTCATCGGCAAAGCTGACAGCAAAGGACTACAAAGAACAGCTGAATGGAACGTATAGTGTCTTGAAAGATGGATATAAGGTGAACATAAAAGCAAGACAAAGATAATGGAATGTAGTCAAATCAGGTGATACCAAGGGAATTAAGACAAGAGACAGTTGAAGTATAGATGATTTTTGCTGTTCGGGCGTAAAATAACTGATGGCCGAAGTAGAGGATATAAAATGTAGACTGGCAATGGCAAGAAAAGCGTTTCTGAACAAAAGAAAATTAACATGGGATATAGATTTACGTATTGCGAAGTCTTTCCTGAACGCAATCGTCTGGAGTGTAGCCATGAATGGAAGTTAATCATGGATGGTAAATAGTTAAGACTTAAATAAAAAAGAATTCCAAATGTTGTGCTACAGAAGAATGCTGAAAATTAAATGGGTAGATCACTTATTTAATAAGGTACTGAACAGAATTGGGGAGACAAGAAGCTTGTGGCACAGCCTGAGTAGAAAGAGGTTGATAGATAGGATACATTCTGAGGCATCAAGTGATCACCAATTATTTAGTACTGGAGGTAAGTGTGGGCTGAGGATAAAAATCAGAGGTAGACAGAGATAAACAGTAAGCTGTTTCAGCAAGATATCAGTTGCAGTACTGATTTGGAAATGAAGAGGCTTGCTCAGGATAGACCATCACGGAGCTGCATCAAAATAGTTTTCGTACTGTAAACGACGTGACAGTTTGCACAAGGTGGCTGGTAATGAGTATGATACTAAAGATACGCTAAGAGATGCGTGTACAAGTATTAGAGGCATGGGAATGGCCAACTCGGCAGGAGAAAGTTGTTTCACTAGAACTGGTCAAAGCTAGACAGGGTAAAAAACACTTGCAACATTGTAGCGCAGGGAGAAGTTAAGAAAATGTGAAAAAACGCTGTAATTCCTCTACAGAAGCAAAAAATTTCAAACCTACCGGGTTCTTCAAGAAGTAAGAATTGAAAGCATGCGGCCTTTGTGCAATAATTATATCCAGGTTGCCACTAATTAGTTCATTCACATTAGCGGTTTCGACAAATTAACTTCTATCTCCAGTTTTCACAATCCACAAAGAAGTTTCGTCGTGATCTGAGCTGTAATTACATGCATGCTAAAGATAATGTGAAATGGTATACACACTGTGGCGTGCGAGTATTGTGGTTTGATTGCGTGTTATACAATTTCAGCAAGATTACAATAAAACTACTTACTACATGAGGTTTTGTCTAAACGCTGCTGATAGTTATTTTGTTAAAGATGTTGTCTAACAGTGTAAATGGCACCAAATTGCATATCGTTTATGGAATTTTACGCTACTGTTGTTCGAGGTGGCAGCGCTTTCCTTTAAGCGTAATGAGCAGTTTTATCATACAATACTACACGCATACAACACTAATACATTTTGCCTGTTAAAATCTTTCATAAACGTTGTTACGAAATAACCAGGCTTCATACATCAGCGGACAAGAATTTATATCACATAAGATGCTACTTGCACTATATTTAAAAATTATTCACTAAGTCCAATTTGCTTCCTCAAAGTGGGTTTTGGGCCACCAATACATAATTATCGCAATTATGACAACACTTACGCTCGTATAGAAAACCAATTTAAAACTGCCGCTGCAATATTTCACTAAGATGGCGGCTAAAATAAAACAATCACTTATCGATTCTGCTTACGCCCTGTTTTACTACTAACAAATAATAAATCTTTATATTTTCACTATATGCGTTAACATTTGAAAATGTCTCAATCGCTCATTATTTACTATTTACCAACAAACAGCGCTGTAGATAAATAGCGCTATTGGCTCCTTTGTGCCTGGCCAGAAAACTTTACATTTATATAAGACGAGAATTACAATGAAATAAAACTTCAAGCAAAGATGATTCAATCACACACTCTAATTTTTCAAATACTGACAACATAATAGTTTTTTTACAGACCGCTGTTACATTAAACACGACCGATCACAACAGTAGTTCAAACAAGGATTATTTAGAAGAATCACAGATAACAAAAATGAAGATTTCAATTATCTTTTTCCATGAGTAGTGTCTGATTTTCACAGAAAATTGTCACTGATTATAATTTGTGTCGATGAAGTCCTTTTTCATTAATATAACGGGAATGTCCGCTCAAAACTCCACACGCAGTGCTGTCGTGAATATTGTTCTGAATAAAATATCGTAGATATAACATTGGCCCTAGAGCCGAGAAAAAATTTATGTATTGTATTTTATCAGACCACCATACCCACATTGCTTAATGTTCACTTTCACATGATCAACATATTGTTCTCATCACGCAAATGTTCAGATATGACAGTGTTGATGGGATTGTGTAAATGGTTTCAGTAACTGTACAATATTGGAAAATGTGGCGGAGACTTCTCGGATTAATTTACCCTCCTCCCCGCCTCTCCATTAGGGTTCACTGGATTCGGAAAACCGGGAACAAAAGCATCAAAGAGGCTTCAAGAAGTGTTACCCACTCTTGTCAGGTTTGATATGAATTCATTTTGAACACGAGACTTTATATTTTAGTCGCATCAGAGGTCGTGTCTTTTACGGAGGCTTAACATGAATATTAAAAGTTCATGTAACTCAGATAACAAATTTCATATAACGATTCTCCGAAGACGACCATAGCCGCCCGCCCCCGTGTCGAGCCGCTGGGTCGCAGGCAGGATGAGACTGCTGCTGGAACACTCCAGACTGCGAAGATGGATCGTCGGCCGCACCTTGGTCTGGATTTGTTGCTGTCTGGAAGTATTACTGCAGCAGGTGTTGCTTCTCTTTTCACGTCCTTCTCGTATAAGATGGGTACATGAAATGTCGAAAAAAAAGGGTATCAGTAACAATATCATATATCCTGTGGAAGAAGTTTGTCTCAAATTCACTTTCATTCACACGGATTCATACAGCTTGTTTTTGGACGATGTCCTGCATCTTGACAATTTGAATGTAGTAATTCATAGTCAACTTTAACTATGCACGTGTACGACACTGCACAGTCTTTCATTCTGGTGTCCATCATGTGCTTTATCTCCTGCGGTAAGCAAAACTGCGAGGCGCTGCGTAACAGGCATTGCATTATATTGTCAGTCTGTTTCATAACATTTGGCACGCGAAGATGACCTTGGAGATCTACAGTTCTACATCGATTTTAATACTGTTAACAGTTCAACGTCCATGTCGGCACTGCTCCAATCACAGTTCATAACTTAACTCGAAAAGTTTTCACGCGTCCACCAAGACTTTTATTCTTGTGAGACACCCTTCACTGTCCTGATTGCTGCTGCTGCTGCTGCTGCTGTTGTTGTTGTTGTGGTCTTCAGTCCGGAGACTGGTTTGATGCAGCTAAAAATGGTTCAAATGGCTCTGAGCACTATGGGACTCAACATCTTAGGTCATAAGTCCCCTAGAACTTAGAACTACTTAAACCGAACTAACCTAAGGACATCACACACACCCATGCCCGAGGCAGGATTCGAACCTGCGACCGTAGCAGTCCTGCGGTTCCGGACTGCAGCGCCAGAACCGCTAGACCACCGCGGCCGGCTTGATGCAGCTCTCCATGCTAATCTATCCTGTGCAAGCTTCTTCATATCCCAGTACCTACTGCAGCCTACATCCTTCTGAATCTACTTAGTGTATTCATCTCTCCCTGTACGATTTTTTACCCTCCACGCTGCCCTCCAGTACTAAATTGGTGATCCCTTGATGCCTCAGAACATGTCCTACCAACCAATCCCTTCTTCTAGTCAGGATCATTTAGTAATCGCGAAAGCGTTACGGAGATGATAAAATCCAGTGGACGACTCTGAAAGAGAGACACTCAGATCTGTACGGGCTTTTGTTGAAGTTTTGAGAACATACTTTCACCGAGGAGTCGAGCAGTATATGCTCCGTCCTACGTAGATCTTGCGAAGAGACCATGAGGATAAAATCAGAGATTAGAGCCCACACAGAGGCATACCGACAATCTTTCTTTCCACGAACAGTAAGAGACTGGAATAGAAGGGAGAACCGACAGAGGTACTCAAGGTACCCTCCGCCACACACCGTCAGGTGGCTTGCGCAGTATGGATGTAGATATAGAAACTATCACAGATTAATATTCCTTAAGATCAGTATCTGTGACGTTACATAGTTGGCAATCTAGCCTTCAATACTCGAAAAAAGTCCCGTGTGGTTAATAGTTCATCCCAGTATCGAGTCATGTTAATGTATCTTCAAAAGTATTTTTCTCAAAGAGCCTGTCTTCGGGTTATACATTTCTGCGTTATATATAATCTTTTAGTCATTTCTCGACCAGAACTGGTCGAGAAACGCCTTCTCGTATTCGTTAAATGTTTTGCATGTTTCTGCTGCGTTCAACGCCCAGAGCGATGCGTCACCGAATTTTTCCGTTCCTCCGTCCAAGACTTTGGAAGGACGCTTCTAACGTTTCTAACAAAAACTACGGGATGAATATTCTTTCTACTTTCCTCGTTGAATACTTGAAATTGATGGTGTTTAATTAAGCTTCTTTCATAGATTAAGGTACTTAAGTTTATGGAGTTGTCATTAGCAGGCGGTGTACTGATTTTTTAAAAGTACTCTGCTTCATAATTCGGGTTTCTTGGTCAAACAAAATGCTGGGGTAATATGGGTTGATTACCGTAACTTAGTCTTTAATGCTCTGCAATAGAGGTCGCCAGCAAATTTTCTTTGTTCCTTTGCCTGTCAGTACCAGTGCCCTCTTTGCTGTGTGCTGACATTGTTTCAAAATTGTGGTCTTCCATGTTCAGTATCTTGGCTATTTCCTTTCTGACTTGTTTCTGTATTTGTGTGGGGATGTCATTCTGTATTGACTCAACAGTAGTAGCCGAAACTTTGACCTGGGTTTCTAACTTACGTACTTCGGTTTGAAGATTATTGAGTTGGTATGTTTGTCAACGGTTCAATACAAGTTTTTATTGCACTGATTTCTTTGTTGAAATGAGCCGTAATTGCTTTATCGCAATCGACTAACACTTGATTAATTCTCTGGAAGATTTCCTTATCTCATTCTATAAAAATATTAATTCTTCCATGACTTTCCTCTCACGCTCCTGGTCCCTGAGCTCTCGTTGCAGTTCACACTCCTTCGCCCGCGTTAGTTTTCTATAGCCTCTTTTGTCTAGGCTTTTGTTTTTCCTGTTAAATGATATTGAACTTTGCAAATAATACTAGCATATCCGGTAGTGGCATAGCTTGAGAATTGATAATTTCTGCCCCTTGCCAGGTAGAAATATTATCATTCACTTAAAACGGTTTAACTGCAAGAATGTCAGTGTTGACAACCTCACAGTTTCATTTTAGCTTGGAATGTAAGGTAATAAATTGTCATCAATATTTACATTAGCAAGTACTTGAACTGGAGTGTTCAAAGGTTGACCTATTTTAGGGTCTGATGCCATTTCTGCATCAGCCTGCTCATTCGACTTCACTTGCTTCTTTGGTCTAACCATTTTTGACACTAATATTGCACTATAAACTGACAACAATAATATTCCAACAAAATACGTTACAGATAACACATATACACAAATAACAATTGCAAAAATGGGTGAAACGTGTGCAGAAAATATCTAAAAGACAAATATACTTGAAAATATTACGCTCGCAGCCGGAATACTGTAGCACTGCTACCTGAGGCTATTGTCACTAACTCAACTGATGCTAAATTTTAAAAGCACACAAGCAACCAGTGCCAACTGCGTGCATGTTGGTTCATTAACATGAACATCTGTTCCTACCGTTAGTCATCCGTCGATGGACAGCACAGCTTAATTGTTAGATGTTTCTCGCAACATTTTAGATGACATACACATACCAACGGTAATTTCTCCCGTGTCGGATTGTCAATGTTACATGAAAAGAGAATAACAAATGTTAATGGTACACTACACCTGTAAAGAATTAAAATATTATAATAAATGTTGTGTATTGTGGTCCCATGTTGGGCGCCAATGTGGCGTGAGAGTATTGTGGTTTAATTGCGTGTTGTACAATTTCAGCAAGATTGTAATAAAGTTACTATCAACGTAACATGAGGTTTCATTTAAACACTGCTTTTCCAGTCTAATGATCGTTATTTTGTTAAAGAATCTCCGCCTGGCAACGTCTAGCAATGTTGTCTGTCGAGCAGTGTAAATGGCACCTAATTGCAGATTGTTTATCGAATTCAACGCTACTGTTATTCGAGGTGGCAGCACCTTTCTTTAAGCATAATGAACCGTTTTGTCGCACAATACTACACCCACACAACACTAATACATTTTTCCTGTCAAAATCTTTCATAAACGTTGTTACGAAATAACCAGGTTTCATACATAAGCAGATAAGAATTTATATCACGTAAGATGCTATTTGCACTATATTTAAAGATTATTTACAATCTAATTCGAATTTACTTCCTCAAAGTGTGTTTTGGGCCACCAATACACAATTATCGCAATTATGACCAACAACTTATGCTCGTGTAGAAAACCAATTTAAAACTGCCGCTGCAGTATTTCACTAAGATCAGCAGCAATCAGGAATATACGAAACGGTCTCACTTTCTGGAAGACTAAAAAGAAAATCTTTCAGGGTCTTTAAGATTTTTTCAAATGGCTCTGAGCACTATAGAACTTAACATCTGAGGTCATAAACCCCTAGAACTTAAAACTACTTAAACCTAACTAACCTACGGACATCACACACATCCATGCCGGAGGCAGGATTCGAACCTGCGACCGTAGCGGTCGCGCGGTTCCAGACTGAAGCGCCTAAAACCGCTCGACCACACGGGCCGGCTAAGATTTTTTTAATTATAACAAATCGATCTCTAAATTAAGAGTAAATAGGGTAAAAAGCTATGTACGCGTGTGCAAATGTTTTCAAAGGTCAACATAATCGATCTACTTAAATTTAGTATCGTATGCTACATTAACGTGACGGTATGCGACGCTAACATACTGAGCAATGGGACGTTACAGCACAATAAAAGTGTGCCCAATTTTTTAAAATGTTATGTGGGTGTACGTAATCAATAGTTCTATTGCGGTGCGAAAAGTAACCTGTCTCACAAGAAAACAGCTAGGTATCGTTACGAAAGTCATATTTACCGTGTGTGTGAAGAATTTTTGAACGACACCCTAGCTACTACGCCTAAGATTTTTCGATAGACAGAATACGTACAAGCGCATTTTCATCTTAGAGATCATATTGTCGGCGTCCTATCAAAAAGGGACTAAAGAAGACACACATGTGCAGTCTGAGAGTCAGTAATACTATATAAAGCTACACAACAGGACGCGTCATTTTGTGGACAAAGTGTACTGGCAGATGTTACAAGACGTGTTTTCTAAAATCATACAAGATTACAGTAGATTGGTTTTCTTTCCGTAAGTTTTCAGGTCACTAAACCTGGTCAATGAATGAAAGATATGGAACTAAAGAGTGTGCCATTTCTGGAATGACAATAAAACCAGGTGGAATAAGATTGCCTTCCGGTTTGGAGTTGTCACAAGTCTTGCTTTCTCCGGATTTGTCTTCACATGGACCACATCCAAGACTGTCCATTGCGAGGCGGGACTGAGATGAGCCCGGACTTGTTTGTGTTGTCGGAGAAATTAGAATGATTGAAAACACCTTAACGCACTATTTGCTAAAAATTTACTAAATGGTGACAGGTGTGTGCGAGTAGCTCCATTCAACAGACATTAAAAAAGCCAATGCCACCACACTTAATGGCACTCCTGTAAACGTATTTTTCTTCGCCACTTCCCGCGAAATATAGGGTTGAGGTTGTTCACGTGCTTTGTTAGTCTGTAACTGGAGCCAGAGACAACTTTGCTTCGTACTTCTTTATACTGCGACTAGCTTTTACCCGTGACTTCGTTCGCGCTGGCGGCGGCGGCTCACTTTGCCGTCCTGCCGGCCCATTTGATTGTTTGCAGCAAGCGACAGTGCCCTATGGTGTATAACAGCAGATACTTTTATGGGGAAACTGCCATAACCTTCATTCCACCCGGCGTGTCAAAATGAAAGTTGTATCATAGATCTGCAAAAAAATACAACTGAAAATCGCATCCAATTCCGTGCATTAGTTTTTGTGTGGTGCGCGCGCGCGCACACACACACACACACACACACACACACACACACACACACACACACACACACACGTTCTAAAAATTTTTTCGCTTCGATAGCTGTTGTAAAAAAACATCCTCATATTCAGTTCTCTTAAATATTTCGTACGTACCGACATCTTCAAGTACCAATTTTATAGTTGTTGTTGTTGTTGTTGTTGTTGTTGTTGTGGTCTTAAGTCCTGAGACTGGTTTGATGCAGCTCTCCATGCTACTCTATCCTGTGCAAGCTTCTTCATCTCCCATCTCTTCTGCAACCTACATCCTTCTGAATCTGCTTAGTGTATTCATCTCTTGGTCTCCCTCTACGATTTTTACCCTCCACGCTGCCCTCCAATGCTAAATTTGTCATTCCTTGATGCCTCAAAACATGTCCTACCAACCGATCCCTTCTTCTAGTCAAGTTGTGCCACAAACTTCTCTACTCCCCAATCCTATTCAATACCTCCTCATTAGTTACGTGATCTACCCACCTTATCTCCAGCATTCTTCTGTAGCACCACATTTCGAAAGCTTCTATTTTCTTCTTGTCCAAACTAGTTATCGTCCATGTTTCACATCCATACATGGCTACACTCCATACAAATACTTTCAGAAACGATTTCCTGACACTTACACCTATACTCGATGTTAACAAATTTCTCTTCTTCAGAAACGATTTCCTTGCCATTGCCAATCTACATTTTATATCCTCTCTACTTCGACCATCATCAGTTATTTTGCTCCCCAAATATCAAAACTCCTTTACTACTTTAAGCGTCTCATTTCCTAATCTAATTCTCTCAGCATCACCCGATTTAATTTGACTACATTCCATTATCCTCGTTTTGCTTTTGTTGTACATCTTATACCCTCATTTCAAGACACTGTCCATTCCGTTCAACTGCTCTTCCAAGTCCTTTGCTGTCTCTGACAGAATTACAATGTCATCGGCGAACCTCAAAGTTTTTACTTCTCCATGAATTTTAATACCTACTCCGAATTTTTCTTTTGTTTTCTTTATTGCTTGCTCAATATACGGATTGAATAACATCGGGGAGAGGCTACAACCCTGTCTCACTCCCTTCCCAACCACTGCTTCCCGTTCATGCCCCTCGACTCTTATAACTGCCATCTGGTTTCTGTACAAATTGTAAATAGCCTTTCGCTCCCTGTATTTTACCCCTGCCACCTTCAGAATTTGAACGAGAGTATTCCAGTTAACATTGTCAAAAGCTTTCTCTAAGTCTACAAATGCTAGAAACGTAAGTTTGCCTGTTCTTAATGTTTCCTCTAAGATAAGTCGTAAGGTTAGTATTGCCTCAATTGTTCTAACATTTCTACGGAATCTAAACTGATCTTCCCCAAGGTCTGCTTCTACCAGTTTTTCCATTCGTCTGTAAAGAATTCGCGTTAGTATTTTGCAGCTGTGACTTATTAAACTGATAGTTCGGTAATTTTCACATCTGTCAACACCTGCTTTCTTTGGGATTGGATATATTACATTCTTCTTGAAGTCTGAGGTATTTCGCCTGTCTGATACATCTTGCTCACCAGATGGTAGAGTTTTGTCATGACTGGCTCTCCCAAGGCCATCAGTAGTTCTAATGGAATGTTGTCTAGTCCCGGGGCCTTGTATCGACTCAGGTCTTTCAATGCTCTTTCAAACTCTTCACGCAGTATCTTATCTCCCATTTCGTCTTCATCTGCATCCTCTTCCATTTCCATAATATTGTCCTCAAGTACATCGCCCTTGTATAAACCCTCTATATACTCCTTTCACCTTTCTGCCTTCCCTTCTTTGCTTAGAACTGGGTTGCCATCTGAGCTCTTAATATTCATACAAGTGGTTCTCCTCTCTCCAAAGGTCTCTTTAATTTTCCTGTAGGCAGTATCTATCTTACCCCTAGTGAGACAAGCCTCTACATCCTTACATTTGTCCTCTAGCCATCCCTGCTTAGCAATTTTGCACTTCCTGTCGATCTCATTTTTGAGACGTTTGTATTCCTTTTTGCCTGTTTCATTTACTGCATTTTTATATTTTCTCCTTTCATCAATTAAATTCAATATTTCTTCTGTTACCCAAGGATTTCTATTAGCCCTCGTCTTTTTACCTACTTGATCGTCTGCTGCCTTCACTACTTCATCCCTCAGAGCTACCCATTCTTCTTCTACTGTATCTCTTTCCCCCATTCCTGTTAATTGTTCCCTTATGCTCTCCCTGAAACTCTGTACAACCTCTGGTTTAGTCAGTTTATCCAGGTCCCATCTCCTTAGATTCCCATCTTTTTGCAGTTTCTTCAGTTTCAATCTGCAGTTCATAACCAATAGATTGTGGTCAGAATCCACATCTGCCCCTGGAAATGTCTTACAATTTAAAACCTGGTTCCTAAATCTCTGTCTTACCATTATATAATCTATCTGATACCTTTTAGTATCTCCAGAATTCTTCCAGGTATACAACCTTCTTTTATGATTCTTGAACCAAGTGTTAGCTATGATTAAGTTATGCTCTGTGCAAAATTCTACAAGGCGGCTTCCTCTTTCATTTCTTCCCCCCAATCCATATTCACCCACTATGTTTCCTTCTCTCCCTTTTCCTACTGACTAATTCCAGTTACCCATGACTATTAAATTTTCGTCTCCCTTCACTACCTGAATAATTTCTTTTATCTCGTCATACATTTCATCTATTTCTTCATCATCTGCAGAGCTAGTTGGCATATAAACTTGTACTACTGTAGTAGGCATGGGCTTTGTGTCTATCTTGGCCACAATAATGCGTTCACTATGCTGTTTGTAGTAGCTAACCCGCACTCCTGTTTTTTTATTCATTATTAAACCTACTCCTGCATTACCCCTATTTGATTTTGTATTTATAAGCCTGTAATCACCAGACCAAAAGTCTTGTTCCTCCTACCACCGAACTTCACTAATTCCCACTATATCTAACTTTAACCTATCCATTTCCCTTTTTAAATTTTCTAACCTACCTGCTCGATTAAGGGATCTGACATTCCACGCTCCGATCCGTAGAACGCCAGTTTTCTTTCTCCTGATAACAACGTCCTCTTGAGTAGTCCCCGCCCGGAGATCCGAATGGGGGACTATTTTACCTCCGGAATATTTTACCCAAGAGGACGCCATCATCATTTAATCATACAGTAAAGCTGCATGTCCTCGGGAAAAATACGGCTGTAGTTTCCCCTTGCTTTCAGCCGTTCGCAGTACCAGCACAGCAAGGCCGTTTTGGTTAATGTTATAAGGCCAGATCAGTCAGTCATCCAGACTGTTGCCCCTGCAACTACTGAAAAGGCTGCTGCCCGTCTTCAGGAACCACATGTTTGTCTGGCCTCTCAACAGATACCCCTCCGTTGTGGTTGCACCTACGGTACGGCCATCTGTATCGCTGAGGCACGCAAGCCTCCCCGCCAACGGCAAGGTCCATGGTTCATGGGGGGACAAATTTATTATATGTGTAAATTCACGGTGGAAACCACTGAGCGTATCATTCGAAGTGCACCGGCTTATATGCAGCACAGCTGAACCATTTTCGCTTCCAATGTCTTGAGTAGCCGGGTGGACGTCACTCCCGATAACGACCCTTTGAAAAAATTTAGAGGTACCGTCAAGGGAACACGTCTTTTGAATTGTAAATCTGACACTATTAATGTGAAGTACATATTTAAGAGCTACACCATTCTTCAACGCTGCGGTAATTGCTTTACCAATTAGCTCTGTTCGTACTCCACGCTTTACCACTAAGGTAATGTGTGATGGGATACTGCAACGTGCTTATGCTTAAAACAGATGGTCAAAGCTGCGCAGTATCAAAATTATTGCTCAAATTTTGCCGCAAAATCGATTGCAAGGTTATTCCACCAGTGTCCGGTTTTCCTCTTTAATATATGACTTCAAGTCGATGACGTTCCAGTGTGGTATTAGAAACTCCAAAGTATATACCAGTACTAAGGGTGAACAAATTATGAGCGCTAAATAAATGTCTACTGTGAAACTTGAAACTTCCTGGCAGATTAAAGCTGTGTGCCGGGCCGAGACTCTACCTCGGGACTTTTGCCTTTCACAGGCAAGTGCTCTATCATCTGAGCTACCCAAGCACGACTCATGCCCCGTCCTCACAGCTTTACTTCTGCCATTACCTCGTCTCCACACCTTCCAAACTTTACAGACGCTCTCCTGCGAACCTTGCAGAACTAGCACTCATGAAAGAAAGGAAATTGCGGAGTGTTTCTCTTAAGTTTGGAAGGTAGGAGACGAGGTACTGGCAAAAGTAAAGCTGTGAGGACAGGGCGCGAGTCGTGCTTGGGTAGCTGTTCGTGGAGCACTTGCCCGCGAAAGGCAAAGGTTCCGAGTTCGATTCTCGGTCCGGCACACAGTTTTAATGTGCCAGGAAGTTTCATATCAGCGCACACTCCGCTGCAGAGTGAAAATCCCATTCTGGAAATATCTCCCGTATTCGAAATCAGTAAATAAAAACTAGTGTTTTACGATGTGGCACATGTAGCTGATAACTACATAGTTACATACTGAGTACTACTCCGTCGTAAGGCCAAGAGTGGCCTACCGGGACCATCCGACCGCCGCGTCATCCTCAGCGGAGGATGCAGATAGGAGGGGCGTGGGTCACACATCGCTCTCCCGGTCGTTATGATGGTGTTCTTGACCGAAGCCGCAACCAACATACTGTTTTTATTGTTTAAAGTTCGGAGAGTATATGAACAAACAAAGACCTTACCTTATGCTTCTGTGGTTCCCCCTCTTTTCAGTCAGCAACTTTGAAATCTCTACATAAAAATGGCCACCCACTCACTTATCACTTACTTAGTAAAATAAGTTGACGATCAGCATCCAAGCACCGACTGTTACATGTCTATAGCTCTCGGGACTTGTGTCGACTGCCCTTTTTGAATCGCTGTTGCCAACGTCAACATTCCCACGCTTTTAAATTTCTAATTGTTGTGCTGTGTGGCATTGGTTGCATGCAAGAGATTTGTTGCGTGCACTAAATGTCACCAAGAAACTGTTGCTGGCCATCGAGGTTAGCTTCGACACACAGATTACCCTGTTATTCATTGTGACGCCAGAAACATTATTAATCAGTTGGCAGAATATTACGAACTTAACCAAATGGTGAGATAATTCACCTTTTTCACTAGTCTACTTGCAACAAATAAATGCTATACTTGAAATGACGGTCAGAAAAAATCCTCTAACTTGACAAGTATTCGCGCCCAGGCCCGGGTCCTTCCAGAGCACGGGGCCCGTAGCATTTGCTAACTACTGCTAGTGGCTAATCCGGGGCTGGGTAATCTGCGTGAGTTGGTAGACTATATATAGTAGCCACTGTTCAAAACAAGTACTGATAGTCAAGTTTGCACGACATCGTCTCGACTGTGCTGTGCTGCCACCTTAGAGCGACCCCCAAACTTCAAACACTGTAACTTCCTGATGAAACGTAATTCTTTTGTCTGCATGAGCACATAATTAATTGTTTAATAACAATACACTTGTTTACATTTAATATCATTTTGCAATGTGAGATACGATCACAAATGTATGCTAAATGTTTTCAAAGTCATTTCTACTTTAGTCACTGCGTTTTATTATACAAGGCTTAATTAAATTTCATATTCCATGCCAGAAATACATACCGCATCTGATGACGACCATCTTTGTAATGTGCATTCACGAATTCGTTACTTCCGTTTGAAATGTATATCATAGCAGATGTCTGGTACGAGTCACACGTTGCAGGGGGTTGTCAGTACTGGAATACATACTAAAAGACTTAACAACAGAAACATCTCATCAGTTTGTTTTCTCAGTGCAGTCTTGTGCCCATCCCGGAGATTAAGACTTGTTCTAAGCAGATGTGGCAGAGGTGACCCCTGCCCCGAGTTATTGCAGCTCAAAAATGTGGTGATTCTGTAAAAACAGCCTTTGCCATTCGACCAGGACTAATTTTGTGCGAAAGTAGGCGACAATGCAACCTCATTGTTCTTAGTGGCCTCCGTAGTAAATGTTGGATTGTTTCAGTCTAATCTTTGTTAAGTGATGGCCCAGTGTCTGTGGTTAAGCAGAAGCGTCGGGAAAGACAGGAAAATGAGTGAGCAACATATGAATTACGTCTGCAAAAGTGTTCCCGCCCAACTGCATAACGAAGTGACCTCTCTTGTTCCATTACTTGAAAAGTAGACATCAGTCTGAGAGTTACTTCTGATTTCAGAGCGAAGTTTTGGCCAGAATAAAAATTTCGTCATTGTGTATTCTTTGAATATGCTAGCGCGCAGCTTGAAAAGTCAACAAAAACCTGACAGCATCCCCATGCGAGGTAATTCTTTTTTGCTCAGTGTCGAAATTTCTCCTTAATTTCACATAAGAAACAGAAGCAAGTCATTGAGTACACACACACACACACACACACACACACACACACACATCTTAGACCAATCAGTGTATTATTTACATAGCGACAGCCAAAACTTATGGAGAGGAAGATGATTTGCCGAACTTGCGTAAGACTGAATCTGTCGACAGTAATGGAGAGAACCAGTGAACATTGATCTGATCAGTTCTGTGTATCTTTAATTTAACCTAATCTTTTATTCTGTGACAAATTAGTATATTACGAGATTTATAAAGTGCAATTAACATACTTGTAGAGCCATTCCTTTGTACCTACTGTTCCAAATATTCGGTAGTAAGATTGTGTCTTCGATCACTCAAAACGTTTTTATGAGCGGAAATGGACCGTTCTACATCAACTGAGGTAACTGGGCAGCATTTGAATTTGGGTGCTGCGGTGGCACTTAATTTTTCTGGTAAAAGTTCATCCGTCCCATTAATAAAACTATCAATTTGGAACAAGGGTTCAAAGCCTGGGTTATTGTTTAAAATGTTTTCAAACTTTTCTTTAAGTTTTCTTGGGAATACCTCCGGAAATGAGTAATTCACTAAAATAATTTTATTCATTAACTGAATAGATTCATTCAACGCAAAACTTCGAGTTTCAAGCTTTTTAATACTTGCAGGTATATGGGAAAAATGAGTGTTAATCACAGCAATGTCTTTTTTAATACCAGAATCATTAAGTGTCCTTGCACTGGCAAACTGCCAAAGCCTCTGCACTATTGAAGTCGTTTGCTACCCCTCTATTAGCCTCGAAATGTTCATTGTAAAACAACACAACTCCGACCCACCTACCCCACCGAGTTACCACAAGTTTGGGAGGTAAAGGCACATGTGGTAGTTTTTCTTTGTAGCTCTTGATGCGAGCAGGAGCCTTTAGAAACACTTTCTTCGAAGAAATCGTTTAATTTACATTCGCAAACGTGGCACGTACTTCAGCAAGGCGATGTATTCCATGAGCAAAGCACGTCACATGAATCAAATTGGGATAAAATACTCGGAGGTCTTTGCCTGCTTTGATCATTTATGGAGCAACATCTGAAATAAACACAGACACCTTTTTATCTGCAGAAGATTCTGAAAATATTTTTCTAATATTCTCATTCACAAATCTGGCAATCGTAGAATGATTTACTTTTTCAAGTTCTTTGCAGGCCGCTAAATAGGAAGAAGGAGTCTCTTCTTGTAAAGCATCAACAATTAAATTTTCAATGCAACGGCCAAAAGTGTGTATAGTTTCGTCAACTGAAATTCAGATAATTCTGTTCTCGAGTTGATTGCGTATTTCTTCCAGAACATTTACGTACATTGTCGGTATGTAATTTTCACGCAATGCTGATTCGTCTAGTATATTTTGATTTAAGAAATATTTGCGCGGGAAGCCTTTGAGGACAGGGTTTGTAAGTTTGTGAAGAGGTATATTGCTTGCAATGAATGCTTCATGTAGATCCATGTTAAACCAACTTT
This sequence comes from Schistocerca serialis cubense, assembly GCF_023864345.2. NCBI lineage: Eukaryota > Metazoa > Arthropoda > Insecta > Orthoptera > Acrididae > Schistocerca > Schistocerca serialis. The sequence goes on along the minus strand of NC_064647.1, from coordinate 212,819,924 downwards.
TTTGGTTACTTTAAATGCGAACATTTTACAAATGTGACAGTATACATCTGCTGGGTTACGACAGCGAAAGGAACCTGTGACCATTGGAGGCAGTGCCACAAATTCCTTCAAAAAATTGTAACACCACACACACAAATGTCATACTAACTAATGTAAAACCACCCGATGATGGAGGTTTAAAACTTTGAAACGCGTCGTGGAAATAAATAGAACGGTGACTGGTAACAGTAAACGTGTTTCATTTTTTGGTTACCTTTGGACAAATCCTTGCTACCGCAACTTGCAGTTGCCAGAACTTGTAGTCGTGGTCCTGCATTCCTTGACGTACTGGTCTATTTGAAACTTTTTTTGCACGAAACGTTTTTTTTCGCAAACTCGACAATATAAAACAATTCGGTCGTATATAAATGTTCCAGGATGGTCAGCTATTCACGAAAAGACATTCCTTTTTTCGGGCGACATGACGTACAACACTTTACACACTACACGTCGTAAACACGTTCAACTGTGTACAAGTAAATAAGTTAAACAAACTATGGACTTGCCACTAAAGCCTTGCGTAGGGCGACGCGTACAGTGTGACAGCGGAGGGGATTAACCGGGGGCGTGGGTGCTGGAGCATTGACTCTTGTCTGCCTGTGCCTGTTCCTCTTCTACATGGTGTTACAAAAAGGTACCGGCAGACTTTCAGGAAACATTCCTCACACACAAATAAAGAAAAGATGTTACGTGGACATGTGTCCGGAAACGCTTAATTTCCATGTTAGAGCTCAGTTTCGTCAGTATGTACTGTACTTCCTCGATTCAAATTGTAAATTTTCACAGTCAACACGTGTGGGCTGACGAGAATCCGCGTGCAATTGTGCAATCACGTCATCAACACAGATTTTCTGTGAACGTTTGGGCAGGCATTTTTAGTGATGTCTTGATTGGACCCCATGTTCTTCCACCTACGCTCAATGGAGCGCATTATCATGATTTCATACGGGATACTCTACCTGTGCTGTGTGCGTTCCTGTACGCATGTATTAAACACTACAGTTAAAACTGGACTCTTATGAGCATCTAGGCACGTAAATATGGAAACCAAAACCATTCTCCTGAAAACAAAAATACTTCATACAATGTCCTCTTCGACATTGTCCTGTGCTCGAAATACTTAACCGATCAATGAGTAATAAGTAAGAACCTTCAATTTTCCATACTTTTTAAATATTGTTCCCAAAATTTTAGAATTGTGAAGAGAAGAAACGTTGTTTAATCCCGATACCGGAGGAAATTATTTTCAGGTTAATTACCATAACTGTCGTATTTCGTTTCTGCTACTAAATTTGTCGCCAGTATAGTGCTTAATTGTTTCTTCCATTTTTTTGGAACAATTTATTTGTTCATTTCTTTGTTTTAGCTTGCCACGTGACAACGAAAACAGTCTCGCCACCTTCGTATCTGCAAATATCTTTCAGACGAAAAATCGACTTGTGATAAATGTTTACACATGTTAAGGCGGCTACACACGGAACTGCATGCTTGACAAGAACGCTTGCGCAAGCATGCACAAATCCGCTCGCCACAATACGGCTCAAGAATGCTTGTACAAGCAGCAGTGCATTTAGGCTGGAAAACGTCGATCTCAGACGACGATGCGTTGGCTGTGGCGGCCCTTTTGCTTGTATTAAAGTAAGCACAAGACACTCCAACTGTGCAGACTGACTTAAATCTGATTAATGCTTTCAAAAGCCTCCTTATAGTTGGTGCACGATTGCACAAGCATGCATAATCGAAATTCGATCAAGCATAAAGCTTTTTGTACAATCCTGATGCTTGAGCAAATTAATTCCCACAAATTCTCACGCATGCAGGCGTGTGCAGCCGCGTTTAAGTACACTGCTGGCCATTAAAATTGCCACACCACGAAGATGACGCGCTACAGTCTTGAAATTTAACCGACAGGAAGAAGATGCTGTGATATACAAATGATAAGCTTTTCAGAGCGTTGACACAAGGTAGGCGCCGGTGGCGACACCTACAGCGTGCTGACATGACGAAAGTTTCCAACCGATTGCTCATACACAAACAGCAATTGACCGGCGTTGCCAGGTGAAACGTTGTTGTGACGCCTCGAGTAAAGAGGAGAAATGCGAATCATCACGTTTCCGCCTTTGATAAAGGTCGGATTGTAGCCTATCGCGATTGCGGTTTATCGTATCGCGACATTGCTGCTCGCGTTGGTCGAGATCCAATGACTGTTAGCAGAATATGGAATCGGTGGATTCAGGAGGGTAATACAGAACGCCGTGCTGGATCCCAACGGCCTCGTATCACTAACAGTCGAGATGACAGGCATCTTATCCGCATGGCTGTAACGGATCGTGCAGCCACGTCTCGATCCCTGAGTCAACAGATGGGGACGTTTGCAAGACAACAACCATCTGCACGAACAGATCGACGACCTTTGCAGCAGCATGAACTATCAGCTCGGAGACAATGGCTGTGGTTACCCTTGACGCTGAATCACAGACAGGAGCGCCTGCGATGGTGTACTTAACGACGAACCTGGGTGCACGAATGGCAAAACGTAATTTTTTCAGATGACTCCAGGTTCTATTTATAACATCATGATGGTCACATCCGTGTTTGGCGACATCGCAGTGAACGCACATTGGAATCGTGTATTCGTCATCGCCATACTGGCGTATCACCCGGCGTCATGGTATGGGGTGCCATTGGTTACACGTCTCGGTAACCTCTTGTTCGCATTGACGGCACTTCGAACAATGGACGTTACATTTCAAATGTGTTACGACCCGTGGCTCTACCCTTCATTCGATCTCTGCGAAACCCTACATTTCAGCAGGATAATGCACGACCACATGTTGCAGGTGCTGACGGGCATTTCTGTATACAGAAAATGTTCGACCGCTGCCCTGATCAGCACATTCTCCAGATCTCTCACCAATTGAAAACGTCTGGTTAATGGTGGCCAAGCAACTGGCTCGTCACAATATGCCAGTCACTACTCTTGATGAACTGTGGTATGGTGTTGAAGCTGCATGGGCAGCTGTACCTGTACACGCCATCCAAGCTCTGTTTGACTCAATGCCCAGGCATGTTAAGGCCGTTATTACCGGCAGAGGTGGTTGTTCTGGGTACTATTTTCTCAGGATCTATGCACCCAAATTGCGTGAAAATGTAATCACTTGTCAGTTCTAGTATAATATATTTGTCCAATGAATACCTGTTTATCATCTGCATTTCTTCTTGGTGTAGCAATTTTTATGGCCAATAGTGTACATTTAATAATCGTTCGCCACTGAAAATGTTAATTAAAAAAAAACAAGATCGTGATGAGCTACGATATCAAAGTCTTGGCTTGTCTGACTCGAGCTACTCGTAGTGGATTTCTGTACAAGCGTTATACCATTCCTAACTATCAAAAATGTAAGAGCATCGCTCCAGTACTGCTGTACAGCTAAGTACACACTTATATACAAAATCGAGCGATTGTCTATAGACATTGTAGAGACACTGCCAATAGACGTGTAACTAGACAATGCATATAGATCGGCAAGAGACTATCGCGTGTACACACTTGAATGCCTTGTTAATCGATGTTTGCTAAATATGACTGACCTTGCTGAGATCGTGCCTTGTGCAGTGACGATAATGAATGGGGAAAGAAATCGAAAGAGCTCTGCGATAATCAACTTCATCTATACTCCGTTCATCATAAGAATACACCTGATGTAAAAATTACAACATGTATTCTTCCGCGTTTGCTTGAATCTCATTGGATATCGTTTCACGTGGAGCGGACACCAGGGTCCAGTACAGTCAAGTACGATCATAAGTAGACCTTTTATGCACTGTTACACGCACATAGGCTGAGCGATAATGCACGACAACAGCTTTACCGGCGCATTTGACTTGGACAGCACAGGCTAGCCAGCCGGTCCAACCAACCGGCAATGATGTAATGATGTGACCAGTTGCAGAGAAACAATACAGCTTCGAATGTCAGTTAATTTTTAAAGAGAATGAAATAATATTCGACAAAACTCCAGCACTACCGCACGCTTCTTAGGTGACCAGACGGAAATCGAAAAATGCCTCTCGTTCTCACCGAACATAGTATTCTAATTACAAACACGCGTGATGAAAATTCCTAACTTAAAAATGGAGTAATTTTTCGGAGCGAGCTAAGTGTGATAGAAAAGTATAGTTGTAGAGATTTCACCGTATTGTTAAATACTGAAGCCACTGACGGTATTAATTACAGTCAGCCATCTGGTAATCTCTTAGCTCCTTCCTTATCCGAATCCGAGAAATATATTTCAGTTCTGGAACTGTCATCTGCTTCGTTGATAACGAGTCCTTGAGCAACAGAATCCACGAAGCCACTCAGACACCGCATTTTCTCCTGTTGTTTTATGAGGAGCCGTTCTATATCCCCCCCCAGCGTTCGGTAGTGACATGTGAAAAAGCTGTGTGCTTTAGTTCCAGTACGTCTGGCTGCTTAAGTCTAGTTATTCCGCGCGACAAATCCCTCAACTTAGCTCCTCATCAGTTCTGTTGGGTTCATATTGTGATGGTACAGCGGCAAATGTAAAAATGCAGCATTTGTATGGTGTACTCGATGCTGTGAAAAAGATTGTTTTTCATGTTTCTACGTCACTTACCACTCTGGTTCGTGTGCGACTACATCTGTAGTGTAAAACAATGGACATAGTCCGAATAAACAGTATTTGATTTTTCATCTTTGTCTTAAAAAAGTAAATTCTTATGTTTTCTTAATTTAAGCAACCTTTGATAACAATCTTTCCTAAAATTTCGATAATTAAGAATTTATATTTGAACTGAATTCAGGAATTTTGCGTGTATGTCATTACAAACAAGAAGTCGTGCATTTTTCAAAAAAAAAAAAAAAAAAAAAATGATACTGAATTCTACAATTGAGATGTAGGTATTTTCAGTTGAACGAAAATTTAAAAAAATATGCTCAAGGCGAAGTTCGAATCAGCGGTTCATAAAACGTGCCAGTTCATCAATCATTACGTTATCGATTACGCTACACGTCCTACGCACGGCGAAATTCTGCTGTATCCAACACAGCCTCTGAAAACTTCAAAACCGATATTTTCTGTAAATGTATGAAAAACCTTAAGAACAATGTTTTTGTCGGAACTTTTTAACTGCGTTCGGTTCGCGTGTTTTGCTACTGAGCAGGAAACAACCTCCGCCATTTTCACACTGCATATTAACAGCCGAAAATCAGAGGACAACAGTATACAAACTGTGACTGTAAAACTACATAGCTAAAGCCTGATTAAGAAAACCGTTGATGACTGTTAATACATTAAAATATCTTAAAGCTTTAATTAACATAACTTAATAATAAGATGACTAATACATGAGTAGGACCTACCTCCAAGAGCAGAACAACACCAGCATACCTCTGCTACGGCATCTGAGTAATCATTGCGTTTGTATTTGCTCACATCAGGTTAATTCTTGCGATTAACAGAGTGTAGCTGCGATTTTTGTAATGTCTATTGGCAGTTACTAACATCCTACAAACATGATACTGCCTGAAGATCTTCACCATTTTCTTCGTCAGCAACATTTTTATTACGTGTTGTTTAAGAATACTAAAAACAAAAATAATAAAAAAGATGAAGAGTTTTGCACGATGCACAGAGAATCAACTGTGGACCACATTTGCCAAGTCCATGTTACGAAATGTTGCACAACATTGTACAAGAATTGTCTCATGTCTCCCATTTCAAACGTAAGTCAAAAGTCCTGCGATGTTGTTGCAGAAACGTGATTTCGGATGAGAAACGTCTCTCAGTTGCCGATAGACTGTCTAGAAACAATAATCGCTCGACTTTGTGCACTAGTGTGAACAAGGCATACGACGAGGTTCGCGAATGAGCTTAAGTGTTCTAAATGTGACAGTGAGAAACTGTCTTCTTTTGTTAACTAAACTGCTGCATAATGTGAGAAGAAAAGTAACATAGAAGCATTTTCGTGCGAAATGACTTAATTACAAGCCGATAACTAGCAAGTTATTGAAGATCTAAACGCACAAGTTTTTGTTTGATTCACTATGGTTCTTATTATGTGCACTATATTAATTTGATTTATTAGTTCTGTAATTTAAAAAAAAAAAATGGTGGACTCATATGGAGCAATAAACATAGTGGTCCATATTAGTGCAATATTATCCTGTAGTTTAATTATTATGTTTTATTTCACATTAAACTAATCTGAGTGAGACAGTTTCGACGTGCACTCAGCACACTTTAACTTTATGCTTTTTATCTAAATAATATGGATATTTCCAATATTTTGCCATGTAACCGCTCAATAAAGTACGGGGAGATAAGCTGACATCTAGCGGCCGTGTCGGAATTACGGACGCTGTGCCGATTACGGCTCCAAAAACCGCTCGATACGGAGTCGTTTGTGTCTCTTCCTCTGAGGCGACGCCTGAACGGATACATCCACTTTGGAAATGGTTAGTTTTACAGTAGACAAATGTTGCATATTTTTCGCTAGCAAGGCATAACTTCTCAAACTCCCATTTTGCATAGAATGTACTGTATATGCAAGCTTATTGTGTATGCAAAATCTGTTGCATGTAAAATTTGGTATGCGCAAAACTTAATTGAACAATGCATGAATACTGCAGTAATCTGTACCGTAGTTTTGGAAGTTTGTCTAAGTGTCTCGCAAAAGTGGAATCTTAGGAGCTAACGACAATAAGGGCTCTTGTGTAAGCCATGTTCTGTTAGTTTCAAGTTCCATAGATCATTTGAACGATTCTTTTATCGAAATCAGTTTGCAGGATATGTATACTTCATTAATGTTAACGTTAGTGAACACATTATTTTTAGTCCTACTCATGCGACCACACTATTTTTTTAATTTAATTTTTTATTTTAATTTTGTTTGTACTGACTACCAGTTTAAAGTAGAACTTCATCAGATTTAAAACTTGCTTCACTACCTGTCAGGCTTTTCCATTATTGAGCAAATGATAAAAAAAAAATTGTTTCTGCATATTGAACTCCTTTCTGAATCATTGACAACTTTAACAATGAGTAATGGGGGTTATTTTTCCGATAGTGTTGTAGATATTCCCATCAATATTCTAAAATTGTGACATTATTTATGACGAATTTAATTAGCGAATATATGTACTGTGACGGGGCAGTTAAAAAAATGTCTAGTTCCATGAAGAGGTGCCTGCATTATGTGAATGGGTGAACACCATACGTTATTCTTATAGCTCTCTGCTGTGCAATCAATACTTTGTTTCTAAGTGATGAGGTACCCCAGATTATTCCTTATGGCATTATTGAGTGGAAATTCGGAAAATATGTCAGGAGATTGATACGTTTGTTTCAAAGATTACCAGTTACATGAACAGCAAAAGCAGTCGAACTCAGTTGTTTGAGAAGCTCAGTAATATGCTTCATCCAGTTCAAATTTTCATCAATATGTTAACCGAAGAATTTGGAGATTTCTGACGCATTTACTGACCCCTGCTCATGTGCTACAACAATTGTTGGTATGACTGGGCGAAATTCAGAGCGAGTCTATTTTCAGTAAAACACTTAAGAATTCCGTGAAAAATCATTGTCAGCTCTATTGTTACTTTCTCTTTAACTGGATTTATTTTAACACCAATATCGTCTGCAAGGGGTACAAATTTTGCTTGTTGAATGTTAAGCGGAAGGCCACTCACGTAAATAAGGCATAGGAGTGGACCCACTGTGAAGTTCTAACATCTTAGGAAAACTTTGCCGTGACTAAAACTCAGTTCCTTGTTTATTTTCTCATCATTGTAGATGAGTGATGTTACACCATCATGAACGGGTTTCCATTTATTTTACTTAACTGCACGTTCTGGTATTAATGTTACTGTCTTATGCTGCAGCTGATGTTTCAAGACAGCTTGTTATCCGAATTTTTTTATTTGCTTGTTGGTTGGGTTTTCCGTATTATCGAAACTTTGAACCATATTTGCAACACACACATTTTCACTGATGTGACAGAAGAGAAAAACGAGATAGGTACCATCTCTTATCCAGAAAATACAATGCACTTTGGTACTTGTCAACATGACCAAGTGACGAGTCAATGATAGAATTGGCGACCAGTACATGAGAGAGAGGCTGGCAGAATTCAAGGTACTACACCCATATCCCATACCAGTGAGTTTGAGGTGTTATTTCCCACCGAAACTTAAAGTAATGTGTGAAACTTCACCAGTTGAGGAGGTTGCTGAGTCATGGATATGCGTATGCGAAAGAGCAAAAGTCTGAAACTTTCTGGCAGATTAAAACTGTGTGTCGGACTGAGACTCGAACTCGAGACCTTTGCCTTTTGTGGGCAAGTGCTCTACCAACTGAGCTACCCAAGCACAACTCATGCCCCGTCCTCACAGCTTTACTTCTGCCAGTACCTCGTCTCCTACCAGTTGGTAGAGCACTTGCCCGCGAAAGGCAAACGTCCCGAGTTTGAGTCTCGGTCCGGCACACAGTTTTAGTCTGCCAGAAAGTTTCATATCAGCGCACACTCCACTGCAGAGTGAAAATCTCATTCTGGAAACATGCACCAGGCTGTGGCTAAGCCATGTTTCCACAATATCCTTTCTTTCAGGAGTGCTAATTCTGCAGGGTTCGCAGGAGAGCTTCTGTAAAGTTTGGAAGGTAGGAGACGAGGTACTGGCAGAAGTAAAGCTGTGAGGACGGGGCATGAGTCGTACTTGGATAGCTCAGTTGCCTGCGAAAGGCGAGGGTCCCGAGTTCGAGTCTCGGTCTGGCACACAGTTTTAATCCGCCAGAAAGTTTCATATCAGCACACACTCCGCTGCAGAGTGAAAATCTCATTCTGGGGCAAAAGTCTGTCGATTGTTGGCAGTTTGAATGTACTGTGAATGATGCTGCTACTCATGCGTTATGGGATGTGAAGAATGATCGTGTGTGGTCATTGTGTATGCCTTTGGGGCCCCATTCAACAAATTAATGGCTGAGAGAAGTACTCCTTTGAGGGAACTGGGTGTGACCAACCGCAGATTGTGGCACATGTTGGAATAAATTATGCTTGTTATATGGGTTCCAAGGTCAAGTTTGGATCATCCCAGCAACTGGTTTTTCTGGTTAGCCGATTCTTGATCCAGTCCAATTAACGATAGCTTTAGGAGACCCCTAAGTGTTAAGTGTAAGATTTAAAGATATGGCCTCACAGATGAAACAATTCAAATCATAGCGATCATCTGCTGAAGCATTGCAACCAAGTCCCAGAGTTTGAAGCAGCCATAAAAAGGAGTGAAACTTTCTTAACACTGAGAACAGAAATCTGACCAAAACCCAAAATGGAAGTAGTGAAGTTTTTGGGCCAATCAATGTGTATATCAAAATGATAGGCTAGTGAGAATCCAAGATATTGTATCTGTGACAGTAGACAAGAAACTGAAGTCCACCGAAACAGTTGAAGATGCGAGTGAGATCATTTAGGCAAGGCGATACAGTATCAGTGGTGGGCATAGACATAAAATTGGGGCTTCTATTGAATGCTAGACTCTATGCTAGATGTAAATGAAGATTTTTGGGGAACTTCTACTAGCTAGTGCGTAATATTCCCAACGCAGTCTGTTGTCATTGGAAGAGACATTAATCACCCAACAGTGGGTTGGGATAATTACAGTTACGTATATGGTGGGTTGAGGAGGTTACTACTAAATAATACCATACGCTCTCTCTGAAAATTATTGTTCAGAAACACATTAATGATCACAATGTGTTTTGACAGAACAAATGGTAATAAATAGACCTGACTGCTTCAAGGATGTCCACACTGAAAATAGTATCGCCATCTGTAGGTATCAGGAGTATCTTATCTCAAAGAGGAACTTGAAACATTTAACTTTAGACAGGAAGTTTTAGAGAACTGTGACTGGTTTGAAAGAATAGTTGACCAAACACTGGATACATATGTACGTGATAGAACAATTCCTGATAGGAAGGGCCCTACATGGTAAACATTCACTGTAAAGAAACCACTACTATTTTGCAACAGGTGTAAAATAAGGCATAGGGCTATAAATAGGCAGTCTCAATGAAACATGTGTGGCCGTTGAAAGAGCGATACATGAAGCATTTAATGACAGCCGTGGTTGAGATTTAACAAATTATCTCTCATAGTACCAAAAGAAATTCCAGACATGTGTGCAGTCTGTCACTGGCACCTAAGTTAATATACAAACAGTAGTGGATGACACAGAAACTGAGGGTAACAAAGCAAAAAACAAATGCCAAATTCAGTTTTCAATGTTCTTTTGGAAATGAAAACTCAGGAGTAAAGATGTGGCTACTTCTCATGACAGTGCAAAGCATTGCAATAGTATTGGTAGCACATTTAGAAACAGCTGAAATTGAGCAAAGTCTCAAGGCTCAAATGAATTCCTGTCAGATTCTGTACAAAATGGCTCTGAGCACTATGGGACTTAACAGCTATGGTCATCAGTCATATTCTGTACAGAATTTGTAGCTGAGTGAATGCCCCTTCCCCTCCCATCCCCTCTTAACTTTGACATATTGTAGATCCCTCAAACAACAATGTACCCTAAGTGGTGGGAAGAAAGTTCAAGTAACACCCATCTATTAGAAGGATAGCAGAAATGAGCCACAAAAGAACTGTTCACTACCACATCCATCTGTTGCAAAATCTTACAACATACTCTTGAACACATTCAAGGCAAGGACAGTGGAATGTGGACAAACTGAATCATGTGATCTGAGGGGATTAGATTAGGAATAATACACTCAATTTTGTATATCAGTTTTACTACTTAACTGATGAGGGATAAAGTAGAGAATGTAAAACACAGACTTGCAGCAGCTAGAAAGACATTTCTAAAAAAGAGAAATATTTTAATATCTAATATAAATTTAAGTGTTAACAAGTCTTTTCTGAAAGCTTTTGTTTGAAGGGTAGCTCTGTACGTAAGTGAAACATGCACAATAAGCAGAAGCTTTTGAAAATTGGTGTTTTAGAAAAATGTTAATAATTTGGTGGGTAGAGCCAATAACTATTGATGAGCTACAGAGAATTGAGGGGAAAAGAGCATTATGGCAGTACTTGACAAGTACCAGGGATTGTTTGCTATAACTCATTTTGTGGCACCATGTGCTAACCAATTTACTAGTGGACTGGAGTGTGAAAAATGAAACAGGAGAAGAAAGTTTGAGCCAGTACACACATTCAAGTGGATATGGGGTGCACCAGTTATGCACAGGTGAAGAGGCTTGCACAGGACACATGAGGAGTTGTATAAAAAAACAAAGTGTGGACAGAAGACCATAACATCAACATTCTGAATGCAAACAAAATGAAAAATTTCAAACTTAATGATCACCTTCGTACTAATCATTATGGGTTCTAATACGCAGTCACGTGGTTACAGTATTTCTTGATTTTCAGACAGCATTTGACTCACTACCACACCAGCATTAATTAAGGAAATACATTAATTTGAGATATCAAACAAAATTTGTGACTGGATTGAGGATTTATTGATAGGAAGAATGCATCATATTAAGTTGGATAATGTTATCACTGACAGAAGTAGAAGTAATGTGAAGCATGTCCTAGTGAAGTGTGTTGGAATCCTTCCAGCTCATGTCACATATTAATGACCTGATAGATGATATTAACATTTTGCAGAAAATGCAGTTATCTGTCAGGAATACTATCAGAAGAGACTACAGAATACCCAGTCACACTTTGGTAATGTTTTCAAAGTGTTATGAAGAGTGGCAACCTGCTCTAAATGTTCAGAAAAGTGGAATTGTGCATTTCACAAAGCAGAGAAAAGTAGTGTCCAGTGTGTGCATTATCAGTGGGCTAGAATAGGAATTAGCCTACTAGTACTAGTAGGCCTATCTGGGTGTAAAAATTTCTGAGGATATGAAAAGGAATGATTGTACAGGTTCAGTCAGAGGTCAAGCGAGTGGCAGATTTTGGTTCAAGTATGGGATGCATGGAAAACGCTGTCAGTCTACTAAGATGATAGCTTACAAAACAATTGTGCCCTGTTGTTCTTGTTGTTGTTGTTGTGGTCTTCAGTCCTGGGACTGGTTTGATCCAGCTCTCCATGCTACCCTATCCTGTGCAAGCTTCTTCATCTCCCAGTACCTACTGCAGCCTACATCCTTCTGAATCTGCTTAGTGTATTCATCTCTTGGTCTCCCTCTATGATATTTACCCTCCACGCTGCCCTCCAATGCTAAATTTGTGATCCCTTGATGCCTCAGAACATGTCCTACTAACCGTTCCCTTCTTTTTGTCAAGTTGCACCACAAACTCCTCTTCTCTGCAATTCAATTCAATACTTCATCATTAGTTATGTGATCTATCCATCTAATCTTCAGCATTCTTCTGTAGCACCACATTTCGAAAGCTTCTATTCTCTTCTTGTCCAAACAATTTATCGTCCACGTTTCACTTCCATACATGGCTACACTCCATACAAATATTTTCAGAAACGACTTCCTGACACTTAAATCTATACTCAATGTTAACAAATTTCTCTTCTTCAGAAACGCTTTCCTTGCCATTGCCAATCTACATTTTATATCTTCTCTACTTTGACCATTGTCAGTTACTTTGCTCCCCTAATAGCAAAACTCCTTTACTACTTTAAGTGTCTCATTTCCTAATGTAATTCCCTCAGCATCACCCGACTTCATTCGACTACATTCCATTATCCTCGTTTTCCTTTTGTTGATGTTCATCGTATATCCTCCTTTTAAGACACTACCCATTCTGTTCAACTGCTCTTCCAACTCCTTTGCTCTCTCTGATAGAATTACAATGTCATCAGCGAACCTCAAAGTTTTTATTTCTTCTCCATGGATTTTAATACCTAATCTGAATTTTTCTTTTGTTTCCTTTACTGCTTGCTCAATATACAGATTGAATAACATCGGGGAGAGACTACAACCCTGTCTCACTCCCTTCCCACCACTGATTCCCTTTCATGCCCCTCGACTCATAACTGCCATCTGGTTTCTGTACAAATTCTAAATTTACTTTCGCTCACTGTATTTTACCACCTTTACAATTTGAAAGAGAGTACTCCAGTCAACATTGTCAAAAGCTCTAACTCTACAAATGCTAGAAATGTAGGTTTGCCTTTCCTTAATCTTTCTTCTAAGATAAGTCGTAACGTCAGTATTGCCTCACGTGTTCCAAAGTTTCTACGGAATCCAAACTGATCTTCCCCGAGGTCGGCTTCTACCAGTTTTTCCTTTCATCTGTAAAGAATTTGTGTTAGTATTTTGCAGCTGTGACTTATTAAACTGATAGTTCGGTAATTTACACATCTGTCAACACCTGCTTTCTTTGGGGGCTGGCTCTGAGCACTATGGGACTTAACATATAGCTTTCTTTGGGATTGGAATTATTATATTCTTCTTGAAGTCTGAGGGTATTTCGCCTGTCTCATACATCTTGCTCACCAGATGGTAGAGTTTTGTCAGGACTGGCTCTCCCAAGGGCGTCAGTAGTTCTAATGGAATGTTGTCTACTCCTGGGGCCTTGTTTCAACTCAGGTCTTTCAGTGCTCTGTCAAACTCTTCACACAGTATCGTATCTCCCATTTCATCTTCATCCATTGCTTGATGCCTTACACTGTGTTGTATCTACTGAAGCTTTTTTTAGCTGGGTTACACCACAAGTTGCTTTCTTCCCATTTGCTGTCCAAATAGCACATCTTATCTTCTACTCTTCTTGTCACATTTTCAAATCTGATTCCCTCAGCACAACATGTTTTAATTTCTGGAATGAAGTTTGAAGGGTAGGTGCCAAGATACTCGAGAATTGAAGCTGTGAGGACATGGCCCGAGTCGTGCTTGGGTAGCTGTCAGCAGAGAACTTGCCCACAAAAGACACAGGCCTCGAGTTCAAGTTTCAGTCCAGCATACATTTTTAATCTGCCATGAGGTTTCATGGTTTAATTTTACTACATTCCTTCATCCAAGTTTTACTCTTATTGATGTTCATCTTATAACATATTTTCAAGGCACTATTCATTCAATTCAACTGATATTCCTAGTTCTTTGCTGTTTCTGTCAGAATTACAGCTGCAGCAGTAATCATTAAAGCTTTTCATTTTTCTTCCCTCAACACTTCAATGTACGGATTGAATAATAAGGGTTATATGCTTCTACCCTGTGTCACTCCCTGCTCATTTACTGCCTCCCGTTACAATTTTTCGACACTCAGGACTGCTTTGTGTAGAAATTGTAGTTAACCTTTTATCTCTCTTTATTTATCTCTGAAACTTCAGAATTTTATATGTACATGACATCATTGTCAAACTCTTTTAAATCTTCAAATACTATAATTATACATTTGCTTTTCTTCAATCTGTCTTCAGCAGTAATGATTTGGATCAGTTTTGCTTCTGTGATTTCCTTATTTCTTCCAGACCAGCTATTTTCTGGACATATTTTGTGTCAGTAATTTGTAACCACAGCTTACTAAACTGATGGTCCAGTAATACACCTATTGGTACCTGCCTTCTTCGTAACTGGGACTGTTACATTCTTCTTACAGTCTGGGGATATTTCACTTGTCTCATACATCCTTTATACTGGCTGGAATAGCGTTGTCATGATTGGTTCTCCATAGGCTTTTAAATTCTGACGGAGTGTTGTCTGCTCCAGGTGCCTTGTTTCAACTTAGGTCTTTCATTCATCTGTCAAATAATTCTCAATCATCACTTTTGGATGTATTCCTTCCTGTTTCAGCTTATCCTTCCTTTGTTTGTACTGGCTTCTCATTAGCTATCTTGATGTTCATGTGGGTACTTTTCCTATTTCAAAGGTTTATTTAATGTTCCTGTACATGGTATCCATCTTTCTTATGCTTTTACAGCTCTGTATCTCTCTGTTAGCACTTTGTGGTTTTTTTTTTGAAATTCCTGTCAAATTCTTTTTTAGGAGTGTGTACTTCATTTTGCATGTTTCATTTGTTGCATCTTTAAATTTTCTCCTTTGACCAGTCAAATATAATATATCCTGTGTGACTGTAGAATTTGTGCTGGCCCTTTCTTTGTAACTGTTTGATCCTCTCCTACTGCCACTATTTATCTAGCAAAGCTACTCATACCTTTTGTGTCGTATTCCTTCCTCCCATTTCAAATAGACGTAATCTAATTCTCTGTTTTACAGCCAGTGAAGCTCAGATTGTTTCAACTTATCCATGTCCTATCTTCTTAATTTCCTAGCTTTCTTCAATTTGTCAAGATTTAGTTTATGTTTTTCAATCAAAATAATGTAGTTACAGTTCACATCTGCTCCTGCAGATGTTATGCAGTTTGGAACTGGAGTTTTAAGTCTCACATTACATGATGGCATGATAGTCTTAAACCTACAAATGTCTTTAGGCCTTTTCCATATATACTGCTTTCTTCCATTATTTTTGAATGCATTGTTTACAGTGGTTAAATTGAGCTCTGTACAAAATTCTAGCAGTTAGTTTCCTTGTTTGTTCCTTACTCCTGATTCATGTCCTAAAATTTTTCCTTCTTCCATCATTATGTTACAGGCCACTGTTGTTGTGGTCTTCAGTCCAGAGACTGGTTTGATGCAACTCTCCATGCTACTCTATCCTGTGCAAGCTTCTTCATCTCCCAGTACCTACTGCAGCCTACATCCTTCTGAATCTGTTCAGTGTATTCATCTCTTGGTCTCCCTCTACGATTTTTACCCTCCGCACTGCCCTCCAATACTAAATTGGTGATCCCTTGATGCCTCAGAATATGTACTACCAACCAGTCCCTTCTTCTAGTCAAGTTGTGCCACAAACTCCTCTTCTCCCCAATGCTATTCAGTACCTCCTCATTAGTTATATAATCTACCCATCTAACCTTCAGCGTTCTTCTGTAGCACCACACTTCGCAAGCTTCTATTCTCTTTTTGTCTAAACTATTTATTGTCCACGTTTCACTTCCATACATGGCTACACTCCATACAAATACTTTCAGAAACAATTTCCTGACACTTAAATCTATACTCGATGTTAACAAATTTCTCTTCTTCAGAAACGCTTTCCTTGCCATTGCCAGTCTACATTTTATATCCTCTCTACTTTGACCATCATCAGTTATTTTGCTCCCCAAATAGCAAAACTCCTTTACTACTTTAAGTGTCTCATTTCCTAATCTAATTCCCTCTCAGCATCACCCGATTTAATTCGACTACATTCCATTACCCTCATTTTGCATTTGTTGATGTTCATCTTATTTCCTCCTGTCAAGACACTGTCCATTCTATTCAGCTGCACTTCCAGGTCCTTTGCTGTCTCTGACAGAATTACAATGTCATCAGCGAACCTCAAAGTTTTAATTTCTTCTCCATGGATTTTAATTCCTATGAATGTCTCTTTTGTTCCCTTCATTGCTTGCTCAGTATACAGGTTGAATAACATCGGGGATAGGCTACAACCCTGTCTCACTCCCTTCCCAACCACTGCTTCCCTTTCATGTCCTGCGACTCTTATAACTGCCATCTGGTTTCTGTAAAAATTGTAAATAGCCTTTCGTTCCCTGTATTTTACCCCTGCCACCTTCAGAATTTGAAAGAGTGCATTCCAGTCAACATTGTCAAAAGCTAGAAACGTAGGTTGCCCTTTCCTTAATCTATTTTCTAAGATAAGTCGTAGGGTCAGTATTGCCTCACGTGTTCCAACATTTCTACAGAATCCAATCTGATCTTCCCCGAGGTCGACATCTACCAGTTTTTCCATTCATCTGTAAAGAATTCATGTTAGTATTTTGCAGCCATGGCTTATTAAACTGATAGTTCGGTAATTTTCACATCTGTCAACCCCTGCTTTCTTTGGGATTGGAATTATTATATTCTTCTTTAAGTCTGAGGGCATTTCGCCTGTCTCATACATGTTGCTCACCAGATGGTAGAGTTTTGTCTGGACTGGCTCTCCCAAGGCTATCAGTAGTTCTAATGGAACGCTGTCTACTCCCGAGGCCTTGTTTCAACTTAGGTCTTTCAGTGCTCTGTCAAACTCTTCACACAGTATCATATCTCCCATTTCATCTTCATCTTCATCCTCTTCCATTTCCATAATCACAGTTAAATTTTCAACTCCTTTGATGTACTGAATACTTTGTTTCATTTCATCTTTCCTTTTCTATTCAGTCTCTTCATAATCAGCACAGGTAGAAGTCATGTATACTGTAGTGGATTGTGGCTTTGTGTATATATTGCCTCTGATATTGGTACAATATGCTGTTCATGGTAGTTCAAATTTATGTTTTCTTATTCGTTATTAAACTTACTCCTGCTGAACCCCAAATAATTTTTCTCTTTACACTCACTTTGCCAATTTTTTGTTAGGTTGGCAATGTAAATTGTTAATATGTTTAGCTATACATCTATATCAGGTAAACTGGAATTATGTTTAAAATTTTCAGTTCTGTTTATTGGCATTATGCAGTAGTGATAACTCTGTTTATGCTTCTTCAGAAACCTGCATCCGTATTTCCCATTTCCTCTAGAGCAGACACTCACGTTTTGTGTAAAATGGCTTTCATTTTTAAGATTCCGTACCACAGTTGATACAAACAGAACCCTTATAGGATCACTTTGTTGTGCGTGTCTGTCTGTCTGACTGTTCAGAACCGTTTTTTCCAGGAATAAATAGATGTATCAACCTGAAATTTACGTCAAAAACTAAGGTCTGTTGTCCTTTGGCAGTTGAATGGTCTTACACTGCTAAATCAATGAAACAAAAGGATGCCGTCATTTGTCACGTATTTTGATACTTCCAAACTGACTCATCAGAACCCTATAGGGGTCTTCCCCTTGATATAGAATCTCGTAATTCGGCAAGAAGAAAGGTTTCAAAGTACAACTAAAGGGAAAAAAATCAGAAATCTGTTAATTTATAATTATATTATATGAAAAAATATTTCTTTTATCATTTCTTATCTGACTTTAAACTTGAAATTAAAACATTTTGAAAAGTCTTGGGGTCTGGGGACCGATATCTTGCCAGTATGAATGTTGAGGCAAAAATCATCAAGGTTCTTAATTCCTGGAATGGATGAACTGTCTCTGTACATAATTAAGTTTGTGAGTGTGAGAGTCCTACTCACACCAGCCTAATTTTTTTTTTTTTTTAATTTTGTCTCAATATGGATCATTTTCTAGGTTTCATGTTCCCTTCCCATTCTCCTTCTTTTCCTCCATACAAAATACAAACAGAGGCACATAATGTGTGTACCCTATTGCTCCACCCAGGTTTGTTTTTAAGAAGTAAAGGCAGTTACTATTGACAACTGAAACTTGTACCAGTCAGAAGAGTAGCCGTTTGCCGAATTTGCTCTTAAATATATCCCTTTCTTAATACTAAGCTGTTCTGTCAAGTTCTACACTTTAAAAATTTTATATGCTGTACAATAACACTGAACTCACTGTTCAGTATAATCAGTTACGAAGTGTTTGAGAAAGGGAGATCTGTTAACAAATGGCATGTTGGATTATACCTTGGGTTCTTCAGCCAATATTTCTTGCATGATTTTTCTGGCTTTTTTGCTTTAGTCAAATAAAACAAAAACAAAATTCTCCTTTGAATGCAGGCTAGAATTCCCCATCCACAGATCTAAAACTTTTTGCCTACTTTCTTGTAGTGTATGCTTTGTTTGCAGTTTGTTCTTTGTAATTTGTCTACAGTTATATTTTTCTTACAGGAGAATGTTCAAGAAAAACATGAAAGTCCTGCATATAATGAAACTGAAATCCGTCATTATGAAACTGACTACAGTAATGACGAAACTGAAATCAGTCAGTATGAAACTGAAATCAGTGAAGAGCCAGTAAGTAACACTAATATGAGCAATTATGTTTGTTAACTTCTGGAGACTATATCAGAAACAACAAGTAATTTTATCGAGAAAGGAGAAAGAATAAATTACCTAATATCTTCAGCTCTTTAGTTGTCCAAACATTTTTCAGTAACTTTATCCAATATCAGTGTGTGTGAAGCTTTATAGGCTTTAAATGTGACAGTTTTCTCTAGTTCCTATGACATTATTTTAAGACTAAAAGCTATAATACTTTCTACGTGGTTGTCACTTTTAAGTACCTTACTTAAGTCTTGAAGTCAACAGGGTTGCATTTTGTACATTTTATGGTCAGTCATCTTGTGTGGTTCCTTTTTTTTGTGTTGTTTAGAGAATGGTTTAACCTTTTTTTGTGATGTGACCACTATTTGATTTCATCAGTCTGCAATGACAATGCATCCTTCTAGCCTTTTACTTTAGTCCACTCTCGGGGCTTTCGTGGCGTAGAGTGAAGTCACATTAGCTACTTCTGCCAAAATCATTGCACTTGTAAATATGTGTGGCACGTGAGACAAATCACATGACCTACTGCTCTGTAGATGGAATTGGAAATACTTGGTGTTGGATCCAGATTAAATCTTTGCACTGAAATCTGTCTAAATAAGGATCACTGGCCTGTATTTCTTGCAAGACACGATTTAACTTGTCATTACTACAAAGCAATAATTAAAATCCCATTAGCTATGTAACCACTCTAAGATACCGAGATCTGACCACTGGACTGGAATATGCATACTGCTAACAGTTTAATATACTAGCTCCAGCTGGCTCCTCAAAACATCTGAAAAAATCTGCTCAACAACAGAATAGGAAAACGGTTCAAAACATTAGGTCAGAAGACACACTCCAAGATTTCCATGTAAACAAATGAAATTTATTTTCTTGAGTTAAGTCTTGCAGAGTCTGCTTTGCTCTGCAGATTCTGCCTCCAGCCGGCTATTAGGTCCACACTCTAAGGTGCCTCTTCTTCTTGAGTACCTGCATTCTCACCAAAAGGGAAAACATACCTAGAATAACTGGAAAAAAGTACACAAAATTGCACTCGTGCACATGTTCAAGCAATTCGGAGTCTTGTAGTCTTCCCATATATGCAAAATAACTGTGTTAAGCACAAAGAATTAACAACTCTGGATTTTTTAAAAAATACCAACTCCACTGTACAGAGTCCACAACTTGCCAACTCAGCTGTGTGAGAGCTGCCAGTGGACTTCTTCAATTTAGTGAGCTCTCAATCACTTGACAAAACTATTGCAGCATTGAGGTCTTTCAGCTAATCAGAATCAGGAGCTGTAATATAGACATTTCCATTGTTTTTTTTTCTCCAAGCACTAAAAGAACTTTCTGCCAGTGTCTTCAGATATTCCTATCGAATGGGGGTTGGTAACTGCTAGCCATTATGGGAAATCACAAACTAGCCATGCAGGCCCCAGCGCAAACCATTTATGAGGTAGGGATTAGTGACCAAGATATTATAACAGCGATGATGATTACCACAATTGAATGATCAGTGTGCCATCTGCAGGCTGGAGGAAACCTTCACCCGGATAGTGGCTCTGGTGTGCGCACACACTTTACCCATCTGAAAGCACAATAGTGAGGGTAAGTACTGTGTTACGCACCTTTTCTTGTGAACTCCACATTCTCAGTTAATAAAATCCTGGATGGAAGAAATGGATCTGCACCACACATTTGTAAGTCATTTATGGGACTGTAATCTGGCATGGTAATCTTATGGCCGTACAACCTGGAAGTACTGAAGATGATATAGACACAGCAGTTGTTTAGTATGAACCACTCAGAGATGGGAATGATTGAGTGTTCTGTTGCTGCTAATCATCACATAGTGATCCAAGATTTTTGTTTACTAAATGTGACCCCCATTCCCCCATCTCAGGTGTGCAAACTGAGTGAGGCAGTCCACTATTTACTACTTGGGGTGCCAGTGAGCTTGTGACCATAAGAAAATTGAAGATTTGTTGTAATAGCATGTTGGTTTGTTTCCCAACACATTGATATTTTTCAGTGTAAAGGGTGTGGGCCTGCAGGGTGCTTTCTTTTGCTGACCCATAGAAAAATATCATCTCCATCTCTGTACATAGTCTGAAAGCCATCATATGTTGGCTGAAGATACCTTTCACGTCATTTTCCTTCCTGAGCCACTTGCAAATAGACCGAGGAAGATATGATTGACTGTATGCCTCCATGTGAGCCCTAATTTCTCTTATCTTCATGGTCCTTCTGTAAACTGGTGGCGGTATAATTATTCTCCAATCATCTTCAAATACTGATCCTCTATATTTTCTCAGTAGCGTTCTATGAAAAGAATTTTGCCTTCCCTCTTGGAATTCTCCATTTAGTTCCCAAAGTACCTTCCTATTAGAATTCCAAATTATTCACACAACTTAAATTTGATGCCCTCTTCGTAACACCCTACTTGTGCATGGATCGAACCTACTAGTAACAAATCTAACAGCCTGCCTCTGAAATGCTCCAATGCCTTTGTTTAACGTGATCCAGTGGAGATTCCAAACTATTGATCACTACTCATGAATCGGTCACATTAGTGTTGTATATGTTGTTTCCTTTACAGATGAAACAACTTCCCAAAAATTCTCCCAATAAACTGAAGTCGACAATTCCCCTTCACTACTACACTCATGACATGCTCATTCCATTTCTTATCACTCTGCAATGTCATGCCTAGATATTTAATTGAAGTGGCTGCATCAAGCAGGACACTTCTATTGCTATATTTGAACATTACAGTATTGTTTTTCCTACTCATTGTATTAACTTACTTTTTTTTGCATTTAGAGTTAGCTGCCATTCATCAAATCAACTAGACATTTTGTGTTAGTTATCTTGTATCACCTGTCACTCAACAAAAACACTGTTCCATACACAACAGAATCATCAACAAACAGCAGCAGATTACTTCTCATCCTGTCATCAGTGATGATACTCTTCATACTGATGAATACTTGCAGTTGAGGACAACACACTGGGTTCTATTATTTAAGAAATCTTCAAGCTACTCATTCATGTACCTTTGTTACCAGTCTGCAGTGGGGTACCATGTGAAATGCTTTTTGGAAATCAAGTAATATGGACTCTGCCTGTTGCCCTTCATTTGTGGTTTGCAGGGTGATATGTGAGAGAAAGGCAAGCTCAGCTAAGCAGAAGCAATGCTTTCTAAATCCATGCTGATTTGTGGACATAAGATAATCTGTCTCAAAGAAACTGAGTATATTCCAGCATATAATATACTAAAAAATTCAACAGCAAACAAATGTTAAGAATATTGGTCTGTAATTTTGTGGGTCCTTTCTTGTATCCTACTTGTATATGAGAGTCACCCACACTTTTTCCCAGTCACTAGGGATATTGCGATGGACAAGAGATTTGTGATAAATGGAAGCTAGGCAAGATACCAGTGCCACCTGGACCTGGCAGCTTATTGGTTGTCAACTCTTGCTTGTCAGTTCTGGCACTGAGTTCTCAGTGCCTATTACTATGTCCTCCATACGGGGTCTGTAAAATGGTCAAACAATGGTATGATTGTATGATTCTGTATGAAACATTTCTTACACAAAATTTAAAATTTCAGCTTTTCATTTACTATCTTCTATTGTCACACCAAACTGGTCACATAATGACTAGAGAGAACCGTTCCCCCAATTGACAATTTTATGTAGGACCAGAATTTTCTTGCGTTCTCAGCAAAATCTTTTAACAATGGTAGTTATTATATCCTTCATGCATTGATCATTTCACAGACACACAAATCTCTACTGACTCATCCCTGTCATCATTTGCACATTCTTTTTTGAACCAAGAATGCTACAGTCTTCCCTTTCTCAGCATATCCTGAATATTATTATTAAGCTGCAGTGGATGTTTTCTATCCATAATCAACTTATCCGGCACATACTTCTCAAGAGTGCGATTTACAATCCATTTTACCTATACTCATAATTGCTCAACGCTAATCAGACTGGAACTAAATGATATACATTCATTGTGTAAGTAGGATACTAACAACTGCTTTCATGCTCTTTCTTGCAAAAATACTCCCCCGGTGTTGTTTGATGGATTTATTAATTGTGGTAATCATCATCGCTGTGATAATATCATGGTCACTAATCCCTACCTCTATACTGACACTATTGATATGGTTAGGCCGGTTTGTGTCTACAATGTCTAAAATATTTCCAATGCTTGTGAGCCGTCAAACTAGCTGCTGAAGATAATTTTTTGAAAATGTGTTCATAAGTACGTTACAAGACTGCCTGTCTATACCCTCTGCAGCAAATCCATAGATGTCTCAGTCTCTACTCAGAAGACTAGTCCCCTCTAACTGATGTTGCATGATATGGGTGTTAACTCGCTACTGACAGGGGGACGCCACGACTTTAGGATCACAGATTTGCTTGAAACACTGTACACCTGTAGTAGACCATTGAAACAATATAACATGTAGGTAAGAAGGTGGCAATTCCAAGAAAATCACAAGAGAAGTTTTACACGTCCGTTATGTGGCTTATGTATCTGTGTGTAGGTGCTGGGCTTTGGAGTTCATGGTGGTCAAGTGGTTAGCCTTCAAGCTTCTTCTGACAAACATGTGTGAGGCAATGGTTTGATTCCCACTCAGAATTAATTTTCAATCTATATTTTTTTCACACTGGCCATTTTATTTAATTTATGACATTTGAGAGGTAATACAATTTTTAAAAAACTGTCAATAAGTAAACAATGAAACGCATAGAGCTTTTCTGTCATGATTTGCGAATCCCTTATACTTCCAATCTGGTAAGGTACCCGAAACTACTTTGCACATCAATACTTGGAGCTGCAAACACAGACTCTGGCCCCATTTGGCAGTTAACCTGTGTAGTGGTGAAACGTTGCTAATGTAGCAAGAACAAATAGTGTAGATGCAATTTTTTTTAATATCACAGAATTTACACTCCTACTACGAAAATTAAGTTTGAGCAGGAGTGAACTGTCACCTCCCACACACTCATCTTAGAATGCTCGAATACAAACCAGTTAACCACCACGAACTTTAAAACGCCCGGCACCTACACACAGATACGTAAGCCACACAATAGGTGCATAAAACAGCTCTTGTGATTTTCTCAGAATTGCAACAGTATTACTAATTGCTCATTATGTTGTGTTATGGCCTACTAAGGTGTACAAAGTTACCCATGATCCCAATGTTAGGGCCTCTCTTTGTAAGAGTAGACTTTCTTCGAATGACTCTAAAAATGACAGGGCGTAATTGAATGGCAGGTAAAAATGTTCGACAATTAACTTGATTTTACCTAGAACTGTAATATGCGTACATATAATTTCACTGTCTCATGCAAATAATGACCTCAGTAGAGACTGTAATAAACTCTCCTCCTGCTCCTCTTTTGGTATCTAATCTGTCTTTCAGGCATACATTCGATGATTTCCTAAATATTCCCAAGCTTTCTACTTCAGTTTCAGCCAGGTCTTGGTCCTGCGAAAAAATTGAGTGTGACAAATTGCCTGGAGGGCAATAAATTCGATAACTTTGTTACAAATACTTTGACAATTTAGTGACAATATTTTAACAGTCATAGTGTTTTTACTCTGCATTTGTATGTAGGAACACTGTAATAACAATTCAGGACACATGTGGAGGAACTCTGTCTCTTATATCAGGTTAGACCACTTTGTCTGTTTCTCCAGGAGACTGATTTCCATCAATCATATGCCCCTGAGCTACGAGGCTATATCCTACCCAAAAAGGACAACCTGAGTGGAGAGAGAGCTAGAGAAGGCATAGGTATTTTGTCAGTACTGACTACCACTCATCACCACTCTCTCTTACAGCGACTTTACAAGCCGTTGCCATATCAGTACATGTGTGTCATCCATTTATGATTTGTTCCCTTTACTTGCCCCCACATGATGTGCTCAATGATGAGGCCCCAACCAACCTTATCATACAGCTCCCCCACCACTTCGTCTGTGTTGATCTTAATGCACACAATGTGCTTTAGGGCTCTGCAACTACCTCTCCCAGGGGTAGAACAATTCAGAGGATTCTCATGTTTCATGGATGTACTTGCTAAATTACAGGACAGAACACACATTTCTGCATAGCAACTTGGTCATCACTTCCATTGATCTCTCACTCAGTAATCCAGCTCTTGCTCACACTGCTCAATGGGAAGTGGTGGATGACTTGCATGGAAGTTATCAGTTTCTGGTCTGGATTCGTCTGTCAGATGGAGTGGAACCCGAAAGAAAACTGCTGTGATTCGTGCTTGGTACAGCAGACTGGACACTTTGTAGCTAGTTGGCCCAGTTTGAACATTATGCCAATGTCAAGGCAAGGATGGATCATAATACCAAAGTGATCCACCGTGCCACTGCATCATCCATTCCATAGACCATGGGACAAAAGAAAAGACAACTTGTCCTTTTGTGGAGTGACAAAATGCTGCTCTGCAATCAGGATTAGGTGTGCAGCTGCACGTGGGTTGAAGGTTTGATAGCCTTTTGGGTGGCTAGGGCAAAGTGTCGCTGAAGAGAGAGCAAGAATAGGTTGTGCCAATAGTTCCTGAACACCATTAATCATTCCACAAAGAGTTGTGTTGTTTGGTAGACCATCAGGAGAATTTGTGTGGGTGGAGGGAGGTGCCCCATGACTGCTGTAATGGGGAACGGCACGCTCCAAACCGTTCCACGGAACATTGCCCAGGCCATGGCAATCTGTTTTGCCATAGTTATTGTAATAGCCAGTCAAGATTCAGGTTTCCAGTGCCATAGAGTGGTTGCTGAAAGGCATAGTATGGACTTCTGGTCCACCACTGATGAAGATTACAACTGCCCATTTTCGATGTGGGAGCTGGATTCTGCATTGTCTGCAGCTTGTGACACGTCCCCTGGCCATAACAGAATCCATTATAGTACACTGCAGCGCCTCAGAAGGTGCACTTTTTAATATTGTTTGGGCGTCGGGTCAGTTTCCTGACACATGGCATGAGGCAATTTTAATTCTTTTCTTAAAACACGAAAAACCGCACATCCCCGAGTAGTTACTGTAGTGTTGCCCTCACTAGCTGTGTGGGAAAGATCTTGGAGTGGATGGTCAACCTCTGCCTTGTCTCAGTCTTAGAATCCAGGCACCCTCTTAGTCGCTTTCAATGTGCGTTCAGGAAGTACCACTCCACATTTGATATCATGGTCCTACTGGAGGTGGCTATACAACAGGCTTTCCTATGCCGACATCACCTTCTAGGTATATTTTTTGACATTGAGAAGGTCTACGATGCTACTTGGAGGCACCTTATCCTCGAGCAGCTTCACAAATGGAGTTTTAGTTATTGCCTTCCCATTTTTATTCAGTCCTTCCTCTCGCTACGATATTTTAGATACTGAGTTGGTGACTTGGAACAGTAGATAACCATTTCGAGTCATAAGCTGAAATGGAAGAAAAAATGTACAGTGTGCTGAAAAGAGTGTTTGCAGTAGTGAAGAAGCTAATGCTGAAAGATTCCGTTCAATACATAATGGTCAATTTATAATGTCTCTTGAACTTACAGCCGAGTTTGACCTTTTTCTCACAGAGCACATTGAATGATATGAAATTCCAGGGCAGGGACATACAAGTTATCTTTCTTCAACAATCTGTGATGAAGTAATAGAGCTTTTTTCTGAACAAATAAAAAGAATTATCATAAGTGATATAAAACAGGCGAAATATTTCTCTATAATAGTAAATTGTACTGTGGCTATTTCACATATTGATCAATTATCTTTCATATTAAGATATGTGAATGAGAATGGTGAACCTCTTGAACATTTCCTTCCGTTTTTACTAAACCCGGGACACAAGTACGAAAACTTAGCTGAGGCCGCACTGAAAGTCCTGTCTACAAATTCCATTGATATTACTGACTGTAGAGGCCAGTCAAATGACAACGCAAGCTAGATGTCAGGAATCTATGCTGGTTTGCAGGCACGCATTAAACAACGAAATCTGAAAGTGCATTATGTGCCTTTCGCAGCACATTCTTTGAATATAGTCGGCACCAGTACTGCAAGCTGTTGTCAGGAAGCATGTTCATTTTTCAGTGCAGTGCAAAACCTTTATAATTTTTTCTCTGCTTCCACAGATAGTTGGGATAAACTTCTTTCTTTCATGAAACCAGGAAGCAAAACAGTAAAAAGTTATCAAAAACACATTGGTCAGCGACAGTGGGAGCGTGTGTGTCTATATGAAAATTGGGAGGGCGTTATCAATGCTCTCATATATATTGGCAATAATATGTTTGAAAATCACTTGTGTGAAATGAGGCTTCAGCTTTATTGAATCAGCTCAGCAGACTAGAAACAGTATTCATGACGATAGTTTGGAAGGAGATACTCCAGAGATTTAATAGTGTAAATCTGAAACTGTGTAAATATTGATACCTACTAAAATAGTGCATGAATTATATGAATCACATGTAGGATTTGTTGCATCTATTCATGGCATGTTGGACTAGTATGAAAATAAATCCATGGACATTTTGACTGAAATAGGCCATGAATGCACCTATAACAGATCACGAAAATGCAAGCTTTATTATGATGAAGAAGTAGACTCTGAAGAAGTTTTTCTGAGTGGAAGGGAAAAATTTAGAGTCGAAACATTTCTCTCAGTACTCGACAGTTTGTAGGTTGGTTGGTTGGTTTGGGGAAGGAGACCAGACAGCATGGTCATCGGTCTCATCGGATTAGGGAAGGATGGGGAAGGATGTCGGCCATGCCCTTTCAGAGGAACCATCCCGGCATTTGCCTGGAGTGATTTAGGGAAATCACGGAAAACCTAAATCAGGATGGCCGGACGCGGGAATGAACCGTCGTCCTCCCGAATGCGAGTCCAGTGTCTAACCACTGCGCCACCTCGCTCGGTGACAGTTTGTACTCCGAATTAGTGATGAGGAAGGAAAGTTATAGGGCACTGTTGGACTGCTTCACAGTTTTCAGTAACCTTAAGAATAGTTCATCTGACAATATTGCTGAATGTGCAGCAAAATTCCAAGCATCATATGAAACAGATTCAGAGACTTCCTTCCCTAGTGAATGTGTACATTTCGTGGAACTTTTGAAATCTTCTGCGATTAGTGATATAACGGTAGCAATGAGTAAATTTTTACGAAAATAGAGGTTACAGTCCGTGTTTCCGAATGTTGACAGTGCTCTTAGAATATTTCTATGTATGGCACTTACAAATTGTTCAGCAGAACACTTCTTTTCGGTTCTTAAAAGACTGAAATCGTAGCTATGTTCTACATTGTCTGAGGAGAAATTGAACGCCTTATCCATTCTACACACCGAAGCTGACCTAACTAATAACTGTCTGAATTATGAAGATATTATCAACGAGTTTTCTGCCGTCAAAGCCAGACGTAAACTTTGCTTGACTGGTGAGTTTATCTATTTACTCATATTAGTTTTAAAAATTTAAGATTATAATGTGATTTTTATTATAACTTAGAGTACGTTCATTGGGTTTACATACTATTTTACAATTGCTAATGGCAGAACGCGAAACTAAACCTCGTTTATGAGGAAACGTGGTGGAAGGCGTCTGACAATACTAAACAATATCCGAATCACCCAGGATGCTCGGCACTGTACAGTCAAGTCATACTGATACTGTAGTATATTACAACTGATGTGTATTCTTGGCACCTGCTGAAATGTATAATTATTGTGGAAATATACGTTATCAGAGAGTACGCCCAGATGAAAAAGTGTTAATAAATAACGTAGTGCAGTTATGTCGATAAATACATAAAAGCTTTGCTAATATTGCTAAAAGAGCTATGGTGAGAGAAGTAGCTGCAGTACAAAACTGTTCAGCCCTTACATGGATTAAAGGTATTGTGTACACTTATTATGCAGCATCTAGCTACACAGACCGTAATGCATGTTAACTATTAGATTGGAAATGAAGTCCCATGCTTCTTGACAGAGAGTAGGGGAATGATGCGGGAGACCCACACCGCGCCATACTAGGCAAGTTCCTAATGAAGCCGTTGCTTTCCTCCGACCATAATGGGGATGAATGATGATGATGATGAAGACAGTCATCTCGGGGCAGGTGAAAATCCCTGACCCCGCCGGCAATCGAACCAGGGAACCTGTGCTCAGGAAGGGAGAATGCTATCGCGAGACCACAAGCTGCGGACAATTATTAGATTATAAAACAAATTTCATTTTTCCACAGTAGTCCATAAAATTATGTAATAGCAAATCCAGTTCTATGTTTGTTCGTCTGTATTTCGTTATTAGTTTGTGCACCAAAATCTTTATTTCATTTTCATTTCTTACTCTCTCCTGCAGATTCATGTGGGTCATTCCATGTCAGTTCAACCAGCGGCTCCAGCTCATAGTCTCAGATTTGACTGAAATTCAGTACACTAATTCTACATGTGGAACACTCGTGTACAAAGTATTAGTTTTCCCTGCCAATTAGTTCCAGAATTATGACTTGTGAAAGAAGGTGGTGTGACCCCGAAATTGCAGCCCGCATCTGGCAGTCTCTCTTCAGACCCAACTTCAGATCTTAATAACTTTGGAACTATTTCACACAGTCCAGTGATATTTTTATAACCCAGTAACATCTGTTTTGAGAACAAACTCCATGAATCAAAACACCAACAACATATTTCTGAGGGAAAATAAAAAATTCCAAAATTTGATTAAAAAAATGTAATACCTTAAAAGTTACATATTGTAGGTGCCCTCTATGCCAAATATAATTCACTCAAAAAGGGTATAAATTTTTTTGTGGTAAGCTTAATGTGGCCTAAACACACACAGAACTCATGTTGCCCATATCAGTCACACAGAGTTACATGCACACGAAAATACAAAAATTTGATAAATTACCGGAAAAACATGGATTTTCTAAGTGTGGTAGCACAAAAGGGACAAGTGGTATCCAAGCCAAATGTCACATGCTGCATAAGTAGACCATAATGATATATATCTCAAAATTTCAGCATGTTATTGCAAGACATTTGTGTACAAAAGTTGACAGATGTATTTGGTGATGTGGCCATTGTTCCACAACACAATTTTGTAAAAACACATCGTAAACTGTTCTGCCTATTCTTATCCTCTCCCACAACTGTTTAATCCCTAGGCAACAACATACAGACAGATTAA
Organism: Schistocerca serialis cubense; assembly: GCF_023864345.2. Taxonomy (NCBI): domain Eukaryota; kingdom Metazoa; phylum Arthropoda; class Insecta; order Orthoptera; family Acrididae; genus Schistocerca; species Schistocerca serialis. The sequence continues at coordinate 212,789,785 of NC_064647.1, read as the reverse complement.
CACAACCTATCATTAATGTTTACTGCACTTTAACTACTAAAAATCAGTTGATTGTGCTTCGAACAGAAGTTCTCCCACACTTTAGCTACTGTACTCTGTACATTGAGTGACAAATTGGACTGTCTTCCTGACACTGTGGTAGGAACTGGAAATGCCATAAGAATATGTTCAAAAGAAATCCAACACCTGTCTGCCAAACGCGGCCAATGAAATGATCTTGCTCGTCCTGCTGGTGCCATGAAGTTCACAAATACATCACCTTCTGCTTCACAGCACTGTGCAACACATCCTAAGTACCATTTGTCATCATAAACAGCAGTAACATAGCAACCTGGTTATATGTTGCTGCTTTTGCTTCTGAATCCTGAGTCAGACACACTGTGAAGACACATGTTGTGCATGAACCTATAGTTATAACCGGACAGTCTGCTCATTTGCACATTGTCAGAGTCTGCTGGAGAGAAGTGATGATGGCTCCTTGTGCCTGCAACAGTTTTAATGTGTTCTAGTCTGCTTTTTAGCAACTCTTTGACTGATTTCACCTCATCTTTCGAAACATAGAATGATTGTATGCCAGAGATATTTTTTCTGCACCCAGGTAAATAATTGAAGAGGTGTTAGAATGTGACCTTCTGTAGGGTGCTGCAGACTACCTCGTGATGCCATGCACTTAATGGTAGCACCAGTACCATCACATACATTTTAACCATGACTTGTTGTGAAAAAATTCCATTCTGCGTGAATCTGAAATCATGGTAATGCATGCATAAATTTTTGAGATTTTTACAGTTTTTGCACTGACTAGCTGCCCCATCACTGAAGTATTTCACAAAATGTATGTGAGGCAGCTTGTTTTTCACATATGCCATGACAGTGCAAATGTGGGAATGAACTGCAATGGCATCATGAATTAAACAGTCACTAAAAATGCACAGGTTCATGACAGACACATCACCTGATTTACCTCTATAGTAAATCGCAAATGGCTGGAGAGTTGCTTGACTGTTGTCCCAATTATACCCTTGGATGGCATCTTGAACTATAAATGCATAATTTTCAGAAAAGTCTAGTATTACTACAATTTCATTTTGTTTCAAATTATCTTTACAAAACTGGAGATAAGCCAATTGTACTGTTGCTGTGAAGCTATGTGTGGTCAGTTTGTCCGTTTTTTGACAATACATTTCAACAAAATCTTCCACTGTACTTTGCTTTGTTTCAAGACTTGTGTGATCCATGTGTGTCCATTGTTTATAAGAAACTAGTTCATCGTCATCCATAAGGAGTTCACCATACAGTTTGTTATTCAGGTGTTCTGCAGAATTTGCCTTACCAGGACACTTTTCACACCTGTGTATCATGCACTGGTAGGAACTGATGTCGCACACTAGCAGCTTCATTGCACCTTTGTAATCCAGAACAGAATCCTTTATAGCAGTAAACATCAGCGTAGCATTTTGATGGGTCTCACATACACAAACATTGTGTGTGCCCCTTGCACTTACAGGCACAACCCATTTTGGCCGAAGATTGAAAAAAGATGAGAAACCTACTTTGGTATTGGAATACTTTTCCTTGAATTCTACATATAGCTCTGATATGTTGCATAGCAACAGTCTTTTTTGCATCTGTACATGTACATTTCCCATTTTCACCATTTCATAGTCTTTTTTTTTTTTCAGGCATTATTCGGCTGTAGTCATTATTTTCATAAAACTCCGACACTAGCACTTTTATTTCTGAACTCAATTGCTTACCCTGAGCCAGCTGAAGTTGTGGAAGCACTCCTTGGGTTGCTTTTATTTTCCTAGCTTGCTTTACTATATATGTAGACACATTGAATTCCTTTGCAGTGTAGTCAATAGACCAGCTGGAAGGTGCAAGCTACTTTTTTCTGACATGTGGATATGGCACATTTTTCTTTCAAATCATGCACAATTTTGTCCAAATCAGAGCATTTCTGGCATGATTTCTGTTCCTTTGGAGCATATAGTTCTTCCTCTTCTACCATTAGTGTGTCAGCTATTTTGTGTTTTAATTCCATTTGAGCTTCTTGTAGTTTTCTTCTACCATAGCTGGGCCTGTCTCTTTTCCCAACTTTGTGTGTCTTCATGGGGGACAAACCAAGAGCAGTCACTGAAGTATATAATTGTTCATCCGCTGTGGTTGTAGGTGGCTGATACTCTTCATCACTGTCATGTAAATTACCAGAATATTCTTCATTTTTTAGCAGTGTAACACACCTGGAACATAACTTTTGACCTGGTTTCATGTTAAGTCCCATGCACTGATTCACTTTCAATACTGATTTTATATCGAATATCTCTGAGGCTACACTTCACTGTCTTCTCATGAATCCGAAATGGATCAAAACAACTTCTTTGTAGGAAAGAATACTTATCCAGAAACACTTTGATATGATGATAACAAACACTAAAGTTTCCTGGAACTGTACTTCTTGTGCCCACAGGGTGTATCCCGGATCACCATAGCAACAAATCTTGGTCCAATTCATCCAGATCATACAGTACAAAGTGAATGCCACATTTTGTTCCGTATTTTGTTTTATGACATTCAGATGCTTGTGCTCTACCAATACTGCAACTTGGATGAACAAAAGCAGTACTAGTACACTCTTCTGCCTCCATACTGACTTTCCACAACAGTACTGACCAGTCTGAACTAGAATCTTACAAACATGAGTAACCTGTAATTGTTGCTTGTTTCCTTTGTTGTTCCTGCCTAACAATGACTCATTTCTGTTGCCTAATGGGTCCCAACAATTGCTGCAGCTTTATCTAAAACAAGCTGTCTGCATTATCACTATTACTTGCTAAATCATTTTAAAAGAAACGTAACCAAATACATCTCTGTCAACTTTTATTGTACACAAATGCCTTGCAGTAACAAGTTGAAATTTTGCCACATATTGTATTATGGTCTACTTATTCAGTGTTTGAAATTTGGCTTGGATATCACTCGTCCCTTTTGTGCTACCACACTTACATGTTTTTCCGGTAATTTATCAAATTTTTGTATTTTCGTGTGCATGTAACTCTGTGTGACTGATATGGGCAACATGAGTTCTGTGTGTGTTTAGGCCACATTAAACTTACCACCACCACAAAAAAAAATTATACCCTTTTTGAGTGAATTATATTTGGCATAGAGGGCACCTACAATTACCTTTTAACATATTTATTTTCCCTCAGAAATATATTGTTGATGTTTTGATTCATAGAGCGTGTTCTCTAAGTGGGGGGGGGGGGGGGGGGGGTCTGAAAGCTGTATCATTCAAGAATCAAGTTAGCCAAGTTGGCAAGCAATTCTTTTTATTACCATAACCGGTTTCGACAGATCTACACTCTCATCATCAAATCTTGTAACATTATTATTTGTAAATGTTTGTTACAATACTGAAAGTCTCATAGTGATATTGCCTCAAATAAAAAGTGACAGGAAACACCAGTGTGTCATGGTGTCAAGCAATTGGTGTATGCTGTGACATCAGTAACCTGTTGTATGTTTTAATTGTACATTACTTTATTTGTGATAAGCTGGTGTTTCCTGCCATGTTTTATTTGATGCAACATTAATATGTGCCTTTCAGTATTGTAACAAGTATGTGCAACTAATGTTAAAAGATCAGATTTTGACAGAGTAGATCTGTTAAAACCGTTCATAGTAGCAAAATTAATAGCTAGTGATCTTAGGTAACTTGATATTTAAAGAATAATACAATTGGATAATACGACTTTAGTCATGGTAATAATAAAAGAATGGTATTACCTATTTCAATATTTTCAATTTTCTGGACAACAGTTTATATCTACCATAAGTGAGCTTCAAAAAAATAGTATAATTTTGCTGTAAGTCAGGCAGAAGTATTCCATTGTAAACAAAGATATGACTGAACGGAAAGGAGGCAGTTAAGTGATGACCCAGTGTTAATACCCCACTCCTCTGTTATTGTAGAGGCTATGGCTTCTCTGTATTCTGACTAGTTGCAGACAGCATATGATCTAAATCCAGACATTCAATTGGAATCTTTTAAATTTTCCTTGTTGGGTTGATTAAACTGAAAGCAAATCATTAAGGAAATTCTCTCCTATCATTCTCCATAGGGAGTTGGGCAAATGTGCAACCCCATTTGAATAAGCCTAACTTGTGTTTGGTTTCTTGAGGGGCAGGTCACACAGCCTTACGCGGAGCTCTACTGTAGTTGACATTTGCAAAATTTAATGGTTACTTAATTAATGGTTATTTAATGGTTACTTAATTAAAGAGTGTGAAGTTTCATTTGAAGAAAATGTGGAAAATCTGGGAGTAAGCATTAACATATGCTATTTAATCAGCAAGCTAAATAAGTGAAACTAATAGACCCTGGTGTAAATTTACGTGTACTGACGAGAACTGCATGAGGAATTCCCAGAATTGAATTGATAGGTAATTAAGTGTACCAGTTTAGAACATTTGCAGAATATCTATCCTTAATTCACATAGTAGGCATGTAAATGCTTTCCGATTCACCTTAAGTTCACGTACATAAACATAATGAAATGCTAATAAATAAATCCTGCTGCTATATAATCAAACTAAATAGAAATTCAAATATCACATATCAAGAATATACCATGTCTGAATGACTATAAGCCTGCCTAATGGCCTTCAAAAGATGAGTCCAAAACTTGAGTGAGTGTTTCTATCACTGAAAGCAGCAGTAAATTTGACATAGCCTGAAACACAGGAATCATGTCTGTTAGTTGAAGCTGTGCAACCTCGTATTTTATAACATTTCACGCCTCTCGCAGGTGGACTAGCACTTAGGGCTCCTGGTAAGAATGATTCCCGATGATGACTGACTAGAAGTGGAATTGCACTCGGTGTCTCATGGCCTGTGTAGCTATGTAGCCCACAAATTCTCTCCAACATTTCACAAATATAACTCAAAAGATGTATTCTTTGATGCTAGTCTCTCTCCAGCCATTTAGATCTACAGGCCACATGCAATATTGAAGCAACAGGTTATCAGCAGTCAGGAAGCCTAGGTCAGTTGCAAAGTCTGATAGAAAGAAGAAGGTTCTGCTGCTAGGTAGTTCGCACTGTAGAGGCGTGGGCTAGCAGTTGCAGGAAGTGTTGGGGATTGAGTACCAGGTTACCAGCATTGTGAAGACTAGTGCAGGTTTGGCTCAGGTGACTGACAGCATTGGGGAATTATGTAGGAATTTTATGAAGGAGGATCAGGTAGTGTCTGTGATACAATACGAACAGTCAATGTCTATCTTCAAGAGTTGTGGGAACCGGGGTGATGCAAAACTTTTACTGGTGTGTGTATTTTAAAAAATCTGTTATCTAGTATGTTGCATTACAAACCGAAAATTTTCTATTTTCAACAAGCTGCAGCTTTTTCCAAATAGCTAATTCATTTGCTGATCAACTTCTATATCCTTTGCCATTTTACAAATGTACTAATGACTGTTCAAGAAAAGAGACATTTAATGCTGTATTCTGATAATTTGTATGCATTGAACGTGGTTTTCCATGATGCTAACAACATTTTGCAGGTCAAAGTACAAATTAATAGATAAGACTAGTGTATCTTATTAGAGTTACGTTACATAACAATATGTATTCATACTGAAAATGCGTACTCCCATTGAATACATTTAAAGTAAGGTGAAACAATTCTTGCTTGACCACTGCTTCTATTCTGTCTCTGAATTTCTGAAACACCATAATAAGTAAAACTGATTTAACAAATATCGTTCATCATATTTTTTTGTATTATCCATATAACTTTATCTTATCATCTATAGTAGGAAGGTTGTGGTAGAGCACAAATAATTTTGGAGTAAAGAAGACCACTCACAGAAAATGGGAAGAATTGAGTTGTGAGCAGGAGTGCACGTAACCCCCCTCCCCACACACACACATAAATTCATGTTATCACAGCACCCTCATCCTGCACTGCTCTCCACTGTTGGGAAACCCATGCATCACATACATAGCCTGTGCACTTTCCACACCTCCCTCCCACATTCCTAACCAGCAAACTGGCTGTCTCCCTCCATGCTGCTCGTTACTCTCTCCAAATCCTCTGCTGCCTGCTGCCTCTCTATCTGTATGCCCTACCTCCCCCCCCCCCCCCCCTCCTCCCCCATCAACTGCAACCAACCCCACCCCAGTCCACCTGCCAAACTGCAATCCTGGCATTGTACTTCTGGAGCACAGAAGTTTTCGTGTGTATGGAGAGAGAGGGGGTGGGGGGTTGTTCTCTTGCCCAAGAAAGGATTTATTCTGAAAGCTGGCTAGTTCTCTCTCTCTCTCTCTCTCTCTCTCTCTCTCTCTCTCTCTGTGTGTGTGTGTGTGTGTGTGTGTGTGTGTGTGTGTGTGTGTGTGTGTGTTGTCAATTCAAAGTTTCTGCTTTTCTATGAGTAATCTCCTTTGCTCCTAAAGTATTTATGTTATTATTTGCTTCGACTGTATTGATCCTGTATTTGCATTTGATAACTACTGTAATTATATCACATGTACAAACAATGCTCTAAAAATAGTTTACTGGATGAAATAAATTTATGGAATGAGTGGTGAACAAGAGCGTCTTTCCATTTTGATCAGAATTTCTGATAAAATGCCATTTTTCTGTCCTGTATCTAAAGGCAGCTTAAAAAAAAGCATCAAGTTTGTAGAGAAAAAAAAGATAGAAAACTTAAGTCCCCCACCAACCAAATCACGCATGTGTAGAACAATGAAGACTGGCTTGTCAGTTTCCATCCAAGAATGTTAAATTTGTTGAAGCTTCAGCCATATAGAACAAAAACTGAAATTCTCCTTCGAATACAAGCTAGAATTCCCCATCCATAGATCTAGAACTTTTTGCCTACTTTCTTGTAGTGTATGCTTTGTTTGCAGTTTGTTCTTTGTAATTTGTCTTCAATTATATTTTTCTTACAGGAGAATGTTCCAGAAGAACATGAAAGTCCTGCCTATGAAGAAACTGAAATCAGTCATGATGAAACTGAAAACAGTCATGATGAAACTGAAATCAGTGAAGAGCCAGTGAGTAACATTAATATGAGCAAGTATGTTTGTTAACTTTTGGAGGATATTTCAGAAACAATAAGTAATTTTATCAAGAAAGGAGAAAGAATAAATTACCAGATATCTTCAGCTCTTTAGTTAGCCAAACATTTTTCAGTAACTTTCATACAGTTTCAGTGTGTGTGAAGCTTTATTTTCTTTAAATGTGGGACGATTTTCTCTAGTTCCTGTGATATTATTTTAAGACTAAATGATGTAATGCCTTTTAAGTGGTTGTCACTTTTGAGTATCTTACTTAAGTCTTAAGTCAACAGGGTTGCATTTTGTACATTTTATGGCCAGTCATCTTGTGTGGTTCCTTTTTTCGTGTTGTTTAGAGAATGGTTTAACCTTTTTTGTGATGTGACCACTATTTGATTTCATCAGTCTGCAATGACATTGCATCCTTCTAGCCTGTTACTTTAGTCCACTCTCGGGCTTTCGTGGCATAGAGTGAAATCACGTTAGCAACTGCTGCCATAATCCTTCCACTTGTAGCTATGTGTGGTCTCTTGAGACAAATCATACAACTTACTGCTCTGTAGATGGAATTGGAAACATTTTGTGTTGGATTCAGATTAAATCTTTGCTCTGAAATCTGTCTAGACATAGAATTTGTTTAGTATGTACCACTCAGAGAAGGGAATGATTGATGTATTCTGTGTTTTGTTGCTGCTGATCACCACACAGTGAACCAAGATTTTTGTCCACTAAATGTGATGCCCACTCCATCATCTCAGGTGTGCAATATGACTGAGGCTGTCCACTATTTACTATTTGAGGTGCCAGTGAGCTTCTGACCATAACAAAATTGAAGATTTGCTGTCATAGCATAATGGTTTGTTTTCCAACAAACTGATATTTTTCAGTGTAAAGGGTGTGGGCCTGCAGGCTGCTTTCCTTTGCTGAGCCATAGAAAAAAATCATCTCCGTCTATGTACATAGTCTGAAAGCCATCATATGTTGGCTGAAAATACCTTGCACCACTTGTAGATAATAGTCCGAGGTAGAAATGACTGACTGTATGCCTCCATGTGAGCCCTAATTTCTCTTATCTTCATGGTGCTTCTGTGAAATGTAAGGTGGTGGCAGTATAATTGTTCACCAATCATCCTCAAATACCATTCCTCCACTTTTTCTCAGTAGTGTTCCTTGAAAAGAATTTTCCCTTCCCTCTTAGGATTCTCCTTTAAGTTCCCAAAGTACCTTCCTGTTATAATTCCAAATTATTCACCGAATTAGAATTTGATGACCTCTTTGTATCACCCTACTTGTGCATGGATCAAACCTACTGGTAACAAATCTAACAGCTTGCCTCTGAAATGCTCTGATGTCTTTGTTTAATCTATCCTGGTGGAGATTCCAAACTCTTGATCGGTACTCAAGAATCGTTCACAATAGTGTTGTATATGTTGTTTTCTTTACAGATGAACCACACTTCCCAAAAAGTCTCCCAATAAACTGAAGTCGACAATTCCCTTTCGCTGCTACACTCATTACATGCTCGTTCCATTTCTTATCGCTTTGCAACGTTAGGCCTAGGTATGTAATTGAAGTGGCGGCATCAAGCACCACACTACAATTGCTATATTTGATCATTACAGGGTTGTTTTTCCTACTCATTGTAATAACTTACATTTTTCTACATTTAAAGCTAGCTGCCATTCATCAGATCAACTAGACATTTTGTCTTAGTTATCTTGTATCACCTAACAGTCACTCAACAAAAACACCATTCCATACTCCACAGCATCATCAGCTAAAAGCCGCAGATTGCTTCTCATCCTGTCCATCAGTGATGATATTCTTCATTCTGATGAACACTTGAGATGTTTGGGACAACATACTGGGTTCTATTATTTAAGAAATCTTCAAGCTACTCGCTTATCTGGGAACCTGTTCGTGTACCTTTATTACCAGTCTGCAGCAGGGTACCATGTGAAATGTGTTTTGAAGATCAAGTAATATGGAATCTGCCTGTTACCTTTCATTTGTGGTTAGCAAGATGATATGTGAGAAAAGGGCAAGCTCAGCTAAGCAGAAGCAATGCTTCCTTAATTCATACTGATTTGTGGACATAAGATTGTCTCCCTCAAAGGAATCGAGTATATTCCAGCATATAATATACTTAAGAATTCAACAGCAAATTAATTTAAGAATATTGGTATGTAATTTTGTGGGGTCATTTCTTGCATCCTACTTATATATTAGAGTCACCCACACTTTTTCCCAATCGCTAGTGATATTGCCATGGACAAGAGATTCGCGATAAATGCAAGCTAAGCAAGATACCAGTGCCCTAGAGTACTCTTTGGGATTCCACCTGGACCTGGCAGCATATTGGTTGTCAATTCTTGCTTGTCAATTCTGGCACTGGTTTCTCGAGGCCTGTTTCTATGTCCTCCATATGGGGTTCTGTAAGATGGTCAAACAATGGTATGTTTGTATGATCATGTATGAAAGATTTCTTACACAAAATTTAAAATTTCAGCTTTCCATTTACTATCTTCTACTGTCACACTAAACTGGTCAAATAATGACTGGATAGAGCCTTTCAGCCAATTGACAATTTTATGTAGGACCAGAATTTCCTTGGGTTCTCGGCAAAATCTTTTAACAATGGTAGCTGATATATCTTTCATGCATTGTTCATTTTACTGACACATGAATCTCTACTGACTCATCCCTGTCATCATTACACATTTTCTTTTGAACCAAAAATGCAACAGTCTTTTCTTTCTTACCATATCCTGAATATTATTACTGAGCTACAGTGGATGTTTTCTATCCGTAATCCACTTATCCGGCACAGACTTCTCCAGAGTGTTATTTACAACCTGTTTTACTTCTGCCCATAATTGCTCTAAACTAATCAGACTGGAAGTAAATGGTGTCCACTCATTGTATAAGTGGGATACTAACAACTGCTTTCATGCTCTTTCTTACAAAAATACTCCCCCGGTGTTGTTTGATGGATTTATTAATTGTGGTAATCATCATTGTTGTGATAATATCATGGTCACTATCCCTGCCTCTATACTGACACTGTTGATATGGTTAGGCCGGTTTATACCTACAATATCTAAAATATTTTGAATGCTTGTGAGCTGTCAGATTAGTTGCTGAAGATAATTTTTTTGAAAATGGGTTCATAAGTACTTTGCAAGACTGCCTGTCTATACCCTCTGCAGCAAATCCATGGATGTCCCAGTCTCTACTCAGAAGACTAGTCCCCTCCAACTGTCGTTTCATGATATGGGTGTTAACTTGCTACTGCCAGGGGGACGCCACGACTTTAGGATCACAGGTTTGCTTGAAACGCTGTACACCTGTAGTAGACCATTAAAACAGTATAATGTGGAGATAAGAAGTGGCATTTCCAAGAAATTCAAAAGAGAAGTTTTACACATATGTTACGTGGCGTACGTATCTGTGTGTAGATGCTGGACTTTGGAGTTCATGGTGTTTAAGTGTTTAGCGTTCGAGCTTCTTCTGACAAACATGTGCGAGGCAATGGTTCGATTCCCACTCAGACTTAATTTTTAACCTTTATTTTTTCATCACTGCTCATTTTATTTAATTTATGACATTTCAGAGGTAATACAATTAAAAAAAAAAAAAAAAAAAAGACTGTCGAAAAGTAAACAATGAAACGCATAGGGCTTTTCAGTCATGATTTACAAAATCCCTTATACTTCCAATCTGGTAAGGTACCCGGAACTACTTTGCACATCAATACTTCGAGCTGCAAACACAGACTCTGGCCCCATCTGGCAGTTAACCTGTGTAGTGGTGAAACGTTGCTAATGTAGCAAGAACAAATAGTGTAGATGCAGTTTTTTTAAATATCACAGAATTTACACTCCTACTATGAAAATTAAGTTTCAGCAGGAGTGAACTGTCACCTCACACACACTAATCTTACAATGCTCAAATACAAACCATATAACCACCATGAACTTAAATGCCCATCACCTACACACAGATACGTAATCCACACAATAGGCGCATAAAACAGCTCTTGCGATTTTCTCAGAATTGCGACAGTATTACTAATTGCTCATTATGTTGTGTTATGGCCTGCTAAAGGTGTACAAAGTTACCCATGATCCCAATGTCAGGGCCTCTCTTTGTAAGAGTAGACTTTCTTCGAATGAGTCTAAAAAAGTCAGGGCATAATTGAATGGCGGGTAAAAATGTTCAACAGTTAACTTGATTTTACGTAGAACTGTAATATGCATACAGATAACTTCACTGTCTCGCGCAAATATGACCTCAGTAGAGACAACATTTTTGCCGACTGTAATAAACACTCCTCCTGCTCCTCCTTTGGCATCTAATCTGTCTTTCAGGCATATATTCGATGACTTCCTAAATATTCCCAAGCTTTCTACTTCAGTTTCAGCCAGGTCTTGGTCCTGAGAAAAAATTGAGTGTGACAAATTTCTTGGAGGGCAGTAAATTCGATAACTTTGTTACAAATACTTTGACAATTTAGTGATAATATTTTAACAGTCATAGTGTTTTTACTCTGCATGCGGTTTGACTTCATTATCTGCATGTGGATTGGCAAGTGTTCATAAGAGCGCTTCAAACTACTGCCTAGCCATCTGCTATGTACTCTGCTACCCCAGTAGCTGGCTCCTTTGTGTAGTGCTCCCCTTTTCTATCAGTTATTCACCTGGTAACGTAGGTCTAGAAATCAGTCTATCAAATCAGTTCTCACGTAGTGGGTTTCCGTTCCAATGATAGAAAAAAGGAAGGAAAATGAACTGTACTATTTGTATGTAGGAAAACTGCAATAACAATTCACGAGGCATGTGGAGGAACTCTGTCTCTTATCTCAGGGTAGCCCACTCTGTCTGTCTCTACAGGAGACTAATTTCCATCAGTCGTATACCCCTACTAATTTCCATCAATCGTATACCCCTGAACTCCGAGGCTATATCCTGCCCAAAAAGGACGAAGTGAGTGGAGAGTGAGCTAGAGAAGGCATAGGTATTTTCGTAAGTACTGACTACCACTCATCACCATTCTCCCTTACAGCGACTTTACAAGCCGTTGCCATACCAGTGCAGGTGTGTCATCCATTGATGATTTGTTCCCTTTACTTGCCCCATGTGATGTGCTCAATGATGAGGCCCCAACCAAACTTATCATACAGCTCCTCCACCACTGTGGTGATTTTAATGCACACAATGTGCTTTGGGGCTCTGCAGCTACCTGCCCCAGTTGTAGAACAATTCAGAGGATTCTCATGTTTCATGCATGTACTTGCTAAATATGGGATAGAACACACATTTATGCATAGCAACTGGGTCGTTCACTGCCATTGATCTCTCACTTAGTACTCCAGCTCTTGCTCACACTTCTCAATGGGAAGTGGTGGATGACTTGCATGGAAGTGATCACTTTCTGATCTGGATTCATCTGCCAGATGGAGTGGAACCCGAAAGGAAACTGCCGTGATGCATGCTTGGTAGAGCAGACTGCAGACTTTATGGCTAGTTGGCCCAGTTTAAACATTGTGCCAATGTCGAGACATGGGTGGATCATAATACCAAAATGATCCACCAAGCCACTACAGCATCCGTTCCGAAGACCCTGGGACAACAGAAGAGGCAACCTATCCCTTCGTGGAGTCACGAATGTCACTCTGCAATCAGGATTAGGCGTGTAGCTTCGCATAGGTTCAAGGTTTGGTAGCCTTTTGGCGAGGGCAAAGTGTCACTGAATTATTCGAGAGAGCAAGAACAGGTTGTGCCAACAGTTCCTGTACACCATTAATTGTTCCAGAAAGAGTTGTGTTGTGTGGGAGACCATCAAGAGAATTTGTGGGAGTGGAGGGAGGTGCCCCACGACTGCTGTAATGGGGAACGGCACTCTCCAAACCATTCCACGGGACATTGCCCAGACCATGGCAACCTGTTTTGCCATAGTTACTGCAGCTGCCAGTCAGGATTCAGGCTTCCAGTGCAATAGAGTGGTTGCTGAGGGGCATAGTACGGACTTCTGGTACACCACTGATGAAGATTGCAACTGCCATTTTGCATGTTCGAGCTGGATTCTGCATTGTCTGCAGGCTACGTCCCCTGGTCACAAAAGAACCTATTACAGTATGCTGCATCACCTCACAATTTCTAATACAGTTTTGACGTCGTGTCACTTTCCCAACTAATGGCATGAGGCAATTTTAATTCCTCTCTTAAAACCTGGGAAAGACCGCACATCCCCAAGTAGTTACTGTAGTGTTGTCCTCACTAGCTGTGTGGGAAACACCTTGGAGTGGATGGTCAGCTGCCGCCTTGTCTCAGTCTTAGAATCCAGGCGCCCCCTTAGTCGCTTTCAGTGTGGGTTCAGGAAGTACCACTCCACATTTGATATCATGGTCCTTCTGGAGGTGGCTATACAACAGGCTTTCCTATGCTGACATCACCTTCTAGGTATATTTTTTGACATTGAGAAGGTCTACGATGCTACTTGGAGGCATCTTATCTTCGAGCAGCTTCACAATTATGGTTTTCATTGTTGCCTTCCTATTTTTATTCAGTCCTTCCTCTCGCCATGATATTTTAGATACTGATTTGGTGATGTCCTGTCTGATTGCTTTGAGCAGGAGAACGGTGTCCCTCAAGATAGTGATAGTGTGACTGTCTTTGCAATAGCTATTAATTGCATTACGTCCATAGTGTTGTTTGTTTGTGCATGACTTCTCTGTTTTTGCCCTTCCTCAGGCCTTGCAACAACAGGTCAGGTGCTACCAACTCTTCGACATTTGGATGAATGGGTCAGGAGAGTGGTTTTAAGTTTTTCACCAAGAAGTCGTGTGTGTTCTTTTTAACTGTTCTCATTCCATTTTAAACTTTCCTGAGTTGAGGATAGGTATTGAATAGAATTGGGGAGAAGAGGAGTTTGTGGCACAACTTGACTAGAAGAAGGGATTGGTTGGTAGGAAATGTTCTGTAGTGTCAATGGGTCACCAGTTTAGTATTGGAGGGCAGCGTGGAGTGTAAAAATCGTAGAGGGAGACCAATAGATGAATTCACTAAGCAGATTCAGAAGGATGTAGGTTGCAGTAGGTACTGGGAGATGAAGAAGCTTGCACAGGATAGAGTAGCATGGAGAGCTGCATCAAACCTGTCTCAGGACTGAAGACCACAACAAAACACGAGTTGAGAATGAGGGACACTTTCCTTACTTTCAAAGACATAGTGAGTTTTCTGGGCCTCATATTTGACTTTAAGCTTTTGTGGTTACCACATCTTCAGGACCAGAAAAAATGAAGTATTTTAAAATGTCTTAGCCACAGTACATGGGGAGCATACAGGACTTGTCTGCTCTGGTTTTACAGGGCATTTATATGATCTCGGTTCGATTATGGGTGCACGGTGTTTGGGTCTGCGAGACCCTCTTATTTAAAAATGCTAGACTTGGTGCACCATGAAGGGATTCGGTTGGCCACTGTTCTGAATAGAACAAGCGCCCATACCATGCGTCTGTGCTGAGGCTGGTGTACCGCTGCTTCATATCAGGTGATGGCTACTTAGGGGTATGCCAAGCATATAAAAGACCATCCACACCATACGCACCCATCTACCATACTGTTACTCAGCCCCCACTAGAAAGGCTTTTTCGTAACCAGCAACAGGCAACGAGGCCCTGTGGGATTTGTGCACAAGATTGCCTTCTAGAGATGGGTGTTGCTGATCTTCACATCCTACTTCGCGGTTGGAGCAGATTTCCACCTTGGCTCCTACGGAGGCCTAAACTTAATTTAGACTTGACCAATTTTTAAAAAAGATTGGATATCAGATTATACACTTCAATCTCTGTTTCTTAATGTTTTAGATACGCATCACAGTTTCACCATAGTGTACACTGATGGCTCCAAACAAGGGACTTCCCTTGGTTGCTCTGTCGCCTTCCGGGCAAGTATACTGTGTTCTCAGCAGAGCTCCATGTGATCCTGAAGGCACTGGAGTATATGTGTTGTATCCGGGGCAAATGGTTTCTCAACTGCTCTGATTTACATAGTGTCTTATAATCGTTACAGAACCTGTACCCAGCTGAAGAGTTCATATGGCTGGTAATGACAAACTGTACTTGATCCAACAGCAGGGTAAGCACATGGCATTCTGCTGGGTGCCAGGTCATATAGGGCTATGGGAAAATGAGCAGGCTGATCGAGCTGCCGAGGTGGCCTGCCGAGGACAGGATGTGGCACAGTGTCCTATTCCCTTGCAGGCTGTCATTTCTGCACCACACAGGAAGTTGTGGGATGAGGAATGGCTGGTGGTGCCGGCCAATAAGCTTTTGTTGAGGAAGTCAACAACCTGGCCATGGTGTTCCTCCTGGCAGTTGCTCAGGCAGTATGAAGTGACTCTCAGACGACTTAGAATCGGGCACTGCCCTCTCACACATAGGTTTTTACTCTGACGAGAGGATCCCCCATCTTGTGATGCTTTTGACATGCACATATCTATTCACCATATTTTAACAGAGAACATTTTATACCATGGTGCAAGAGCAGAAGGAAATATTGGTGAGGATCTGCCCTCTGTTTTAGCTGATGATGAGACAAGTGTGACTAAGGTTTCAAAGTTTTGTGATGTGTGTGGACTCTGGCCTAACATTGTAGGGTCGAGGTTTTAGTGTGTTGCACAGTAGCTGGCTCCTCCTTTTTTCTTCTTGCAGTCAGCCAGCCACATACATTTGCTCTGTTGTTTTAACTCCTTATACCACTTTCATCCTGTTTAGTTAATCTTTTAATATTGACACAATACTTTGTTCCATGCTTCTGTGTGGTTACACACATAGTTTGCCAATTTTTTTTATCTTTGTTTTCTGTGCTGTTTTATCTTCCTGTTTTGTGTATTTTACCGACACTTCATCTCTGTGCGTTTTTATGCAGGCGCTGAAGACCTTGTTGTCGTGTGCCCACTACAAACATCTCCACTCATAACAATAAACATAAAAAGTAAGTCAGCTGTATGCGTGGGAGGAGAGCACGATACATACCCAGAGTTGTGACGAATTTACTGTACAATAACACACAGTAATATAACTGAGATTACAATACAACTTGAACCCACAACTGGCTACCGCCTGCTTAAGATTCAGGTTCATGTGTAATCAGAGTATTGTGGTACATAAGTATATCAGACCACCCTATATATTCTTGACAGCGGCAATAGGTGTTGATCTGCAGTGTATGGGAACTGAAGGAAACTTCGGAAGCTGAGACCGCTAAAAAAGCAGTTTCGACAGAGCTGTGGTGTTATCATTGGATCTTCTAAATGATGAGCAGTAGTTGATTGGGAACGTGATTTACAATCATAACTTGATAAATTGTCTTGTAACACAACCTACAGAATTATAATGTACCTTATGCTTTAAAATATTACAACATAAGGTCCATCAAGAGCTGCAAGTCATTTCACTTTGAATATATACTTTCCACTTTCATTAAGATCACCACAAATTGTCATGAGAAATATAAAATGACTATATACAGAAAAAATATTACTGTATGATGCTGATTTCAAGAGTCCATGTTTACCACGAGCGGGACTACACAGAAGTGGTACAAACATAACAACAGCCACTTAACATCCACCAGCTGACACTGTGGTGGTTGACTGGATTATCATCTTGTATACAGCATAAATATATATAGGCATAATTGCACATAATTGTTAATTCATTATTAAGGACCGTTTTTAGTTACATTTATATATAATTCAGATTAGAGAACTCTAGAAATTTTATGTACAAGTAAAGTACGTAACCGATAAATTTTTATAGGATAAAAACATTTGACATGTATTACGTAATGAAGAAACTATTAGGCTCGTAGTATGTTAAACAGAGACAAGAACTTAAAAAGAAAGTTATCTCCAAGGGAGGATATTAGTAATACAATTAATCTGTGTCATCTTTGTCATTTATATCTCGATGCCCACAATTGTTTCGATTTTCTCATCATAATGGCTAGACAATATATTTGATCTTTTTAATTTTTATCTGTTAAGAAATAGTGCTCTACACACAACATTATATACAAATTGACATTATAAAACAGTAATATAACTTATTTAATGCAATTTTAACCATAGTAATAGGTTGTTCATCTGGATTGCATAGGTACGTCCAATGCCGGATTTACGTGTAGGCCTACTAGGCAAGGGCCTAGGGGTGGCACCTTAATGGGAGGTGTCATTTTTTCCTCCATACTCATTTTAACCTTTTTACATTTTAAAATAAGTGCACTTACAGATGACAAAAATTTTTGATATGGTAGTTAAACAGCTAGCTAGTTTAAAAAAGCCTTAAGAATCAAATTTGACAATAAAAGCTTGGAAATATACGTAGTTTACTTGGTGACTGAATGGAAATTTAACATTGGATTTCTGTCTGGTATCATCTTCATGATTGTTCAAAAAATTTAAGGTAAGCTGTCAGGACGGCAATTTACAATACAATGTTTGAAATGTTATTATTCCGAGAATGTTGTGGGCTTCTGCTTAACCCTACCATATACTCCCTGTGAAAATACCGAGATCCCTGAAAAGCTGTGATAAACTAATAAGCAGTTTCTTAAATACTGTAACATGTATAGGCCTTTGTATGTAAAACTCGACTCTACTTAAATTTCTTGTAGAAAGTACCAGGAAGTATCAAGTCAGCCCTCCACTACTGTAATTAATGTGGAAGGTCTGTGTTCGTCAATATCTGAGGTTTGATTTAGTGACACCCTTTAACAGAACATGTTGATACTGGAAATGTTTTACATTTTTAAACAGACGTTCATACGAAAAGAACATAAACAGAATATCTAATAATATGTGAAATACACTTCACAACAGTTTAAAAATTTTATTTGTTTATTTACTTAGTTACTTATTTTGGCGAAGAAAGAAGAAACCAACTTTCATTTGTCTCATTTATTGTGCTGTAGCCTGCATGATATCAAAGTTCTCACTCTGTGCAGTCGAATAGTACATGGCATTGCAAATTTTATATTATACTTGTTAACTAAGCTTTTTTTCATTGAGGAAAGTTTATTTTTATTTTATGTTGCAAAAAGGGGCATTTGCGTGTACACATAACAGCAGTGTTCACACAAATGACAACACAAAACATCAACTACCAACATTACTTAAACTTTGTAGTCTGTCTTCTCTGCCCACAGAAACCGCTAAAATGTTATAAGAATAAGTGGGATAAGAGTCTATACAGCACACCTCAGTGCAAGATATTGCAAAAATTATTTGCTTTTTAAATTAGAGACGAATTCCAGCCGGCAGGTGTGCTTCTACAATGAAATTAAATTATTCTGCATTGTCGTTCTTTCATAGCACAGCTACGTTGAGTAATCCTGAGTTGGTAGGTTCATCACTTCGTGTTTAAATAAAAACTCTTTGTGCTTGTGTGCCGTGTTTAAAGTAAAAAGCTTTGTGCTCATGTGCAGTGTAGTACTGTATGATTGGAACTGGATACAGTTTTTCTTTCTTTCCTCTTACTATTTTTTTTTCTTTTGTTTTGACTGTTGGTTGACTATTTTGTAAGTGCCTTAACATGAATAACAATGAAAAAAGAAAACGTGCAAAATTAAATGGGGTGGCATTTCAGAAATTATTGAAGGAAAGGTGAGAACGAGAAGCCAATGTTCTAAAAATTCTTGGCGGAGTAGATAAATTTTTCGCAAAAAATTGTTGCTGGTACAACTTCAAGCTCAAGTAGTATGGATGATATGTCTGGTTCTGCAACTGCTATAAAAGAAGGAAATACAAACAAAACAAAAGTTAAAAATGAAGAAAAACAAATTCTTTCTGCTTTCGAGTTTCACGAAAAGCTAAGTGTCAAGTCAGACATTACAAAAGGAAATAATCTCGTTAGTGTTTATCCTGCAGACTGGTGTGTCAATGAATCAACAGTCAACACTTTCTTGCAACATGGCACTAATCAAAATTGTAATGGTGATTTTTCTAATTCAGGAAAATCAATAGGCGATAAGGCCACTTATTTGAACAAAAATGTATTTTATCGTAAACTTTTAAATGGTGAATCACCTTCGCTTGATTTTCTGGTATACTCCTGTAGCAGTAATGCTATTTTTTCTGCACCTAAACTGTTCAGTGGTAAGGTCGCGATTGCTACTAATGCTATTGCAGATTGGAAAAATATTTCTAATATTTCATCTCATCATGAGAAGTCACATGAACTCAAAAATTCTGTGTTATCACTCTTAACAATAAAAAAGTCACTTGGAACAATAGATAACCATTTTGAGTCATATGCTGAAACAGAAAAAAAACGTACTGGTGCAGTGTGTTGAAAAGGGTGTTTGCAGTAGTGAAGAAGCTAACAAGTTGTGGACTTCCCCTACTGGACATATTGAAAGATTCCATTCATTACATAATGGTCAATTTATAATGTCTCTTGAACTTATAGCCGAGTTTGATCCTTTTTTCACAGAGTGCATTGAATGATATGAAATTCCAGGGAAGGGACATAAAAGTTGTCTTTCCTCAACTATCTGTGATGAAATAATAGAGCTTTTTTCTGAGCAAACAAACAGAATTATCATAAGTGAAATAAAATGGGCCAAATGTTTCTCTATAATAATAGATTCTACAGTGGACATTTCGCATATTGATCAATTATCTTTCATATTAAGATATGTGAACGAGAGTGGTGAACCTCTTGAACGTTTCCTTCCATTTTTACCAAACCCGGGACACAAGTACGAAAACTTAGCTGAGGCCGTACTAAAAGTCATGTCTACAAATTCCATTGATATTACTGACTGTAGAGGCCAGTCAAATGACAACGCAAGCTAGATGTCAGGAACCTACACTGGTTTGCAGGCACGCATTAAACAATGAAATCTGAAAGCGCATTATGTGCCTTTTGCAGCACATTCTTTGAATTTATTCAGCACCAGTACTGCAAGCTGTTGTCAGGAAGCATGTTCATTTTTCAGTGTAGTGCAAAACCTTTATAAATTTTTCTCTGCTTCCACCGATAGTTGGGATAAACTTCTTTCTTTCATGAAACCAGGAAGCAAAACGGTAAAAAGTTATCAAAAACACATTGGTCAGCGACAGTGGGAGCGTGTGTGTCTATATGAAAATTGGGAGGGCGTTATCAATGCCCTCATACATATTGGCAATAATGTGTTTGAAAAACCACTTGTGTGAAATGAGGCTTCAGCTTTATTGAATCAGCTCAGCAGACTAGAAACAGTATTCATGATGATAGTTTGGAAGGAGATCCTCCAGAGATTTAATAGTGTAAATCTGAAATTGTGTAAATATTGACACCTACTAAAATAGTGCATGAATTATATGAATCACATGTAGGATTTGTTGCATCTATTCATGGCATGTTGGACTAGTATGAAAATAAATCCATGGACATTTTGACTGAAATAGGCCATGAATGCACCTATAACAGATCACGAAAATGCAAACTTTATTATGATGAAGAAGTGGACTCTGAAGAAGTTTTTCTGACTGGAAGGGAAAAATTTAGAGTCAAAACATTTCTCCCAGTACTCGACAGTTTGTATGACAAATTAGTGAGAAGGAAGGAAAGCTATAGAACACTGTTAGACTCCTTCACAGTTTTCAGTAACCTTAAGAATAGTTGATCTGATAATATTGCTGAACGTGCAAAAATCTCCAAGCATTATATGACATAGATTCAGAGCCTTCCTCCCCTAGTGAATGTGTACATTTCGCATAACTTTTGAAATCTTCTGCAATTAGTGATATACCAGTCGAAATGAGTAAATTTTTATGAAAAGAGAGGTTACAGTCTGTATTCAGAATGTTGACATTGATCTTAGAATATTTCTATGTATTATGGCACTTACAAACTGTTCAGCAGAACACTCATTTTCGGCTCTTAAAGGACTGAAATTGTAGCTGTGTTCTACATTGTCTGAGGAGTAATTGAATGCCTTGCCCATTATTCACATTGAAGCTGACCTCGTAACTGATAACCATGTGAATTATCAAGATATGATCAATGACTTTTCTGCATTCGAAGTCAGACGCAAACTTTGCAGACCGATGAGATTGTCTATTTATTCATATTAGTTTTAAAAATTTTAGATTATGATGTGATTTTTATTGTAACTTAGAGCACATTCATTGGATTTACAAACTTTGCATTACCTGCTTATTTTATAAATGCCGATGGCAGAACGCGAAACTAAACCTCGTTTACGTGCAGACATGACGGAAGGCTCCCGACAATACTAAACAATACCCGAATGACCCAGGCTGCTCTGCACTGTAGAGTCAAGTCATACTGATACTGTAGTATATTACAACTGAACGCGTATTCTTGGCGTCCACTGAAATCTATAGTTATGGCGGATATATACGTCACCGGAGAGCATCTAGCTGCACATACCCTAGTGCGTGGAAATGGAATTCCATGCTTCTTGACAGAGCATAGGGGAGATGTGGGAGACTTGCACTGCTGTACTGGGTAAGGTCCTAATGAAGGTGGTTTTCCGTTGGCTTCCTCTGACCGTAGTGGGGGATGAATGATGATGATGAAGACGACACAATGACAGCCAGGCACCTCGGGGCAGGTGAAAATCCCTGAACTTCGAACCTGGGAACCCGTGCTTGGGAAGAAAGAATGCTACCGTGAGACCATGAGCTGCTGACAACTATTAGATTATAAAACAAATTTGATTTTTCCACACTAGTCTGTAAAATTATGTACGAGGGTAATCCCAAAAGTAAGGTCTCCTATTTTTTTATAAGTACATAGAAGTGTTTATTTATACAATGGTTTACATTAGTTTACAGCTTTAACATTTAGCTGTTTTTCGACATAATCACCATTTCTGCCAATGCATTTTTGTAGATGCTGTGGCAGTTTTTGTATGCCCATGTCATACCAGCTTGCCGCCATGCTGTTCAGAAAGTTATGAACCTCTTCGTTCACCTCGCCGTTGGAGCTGAATTGCTTTCTGGCCAAATGTTCTTTTAACCGAGGGAACAGGTGATAGTCACTGGGTGCCAAGTCAGAGCTATAACGGTGGGTGGGTCTTTATGTTCCACTGAAACTGTTGCAGGAGAGCAATGGTTTGCCGAGCGATGCGTGGGCGAGCATTATCATGGAAAATGTGTACACCCTTGCTCAACATCCGTCTTCTCCGGTTCTGAATTGCCCATTTGAGTTTTTTCAGAGTCTCACAGTACCTGTCAGCATTAAATGGGGTCCCAACGATTCAGCTCCGACAAAGAAGTGAAAGAAGAGGTTCATAATTTTCTGAACAGCATGGCGGGGAGCTGGTATGATATGGGCATTTAAAAACTCTCCACAGCATCTACAAAAATGCATTGGCAGAAATGGTGATTATGTCGAAAAACAGCTAAATGTTAAAGCTGTAAACTAATGTAAACCATTGTATAAATAAACATGTCTATGTACTTATAAAAAAATAGGAGACCTTACTTTTGGGATTACCCTTGTAATAGCAAATCAAACTCTGTGTTTGTTCACCTGCATTTAGTTATTAGTTTGTGCATCGAAATCTCTATTTCATTTTCATTTCTAACACTTTCCTATAGATTCATGTATTAATACCAAACATGTCTTTCTTTTCTGCTACACGTTCAAGTTATTAGATCATAAAACTACAGCTTAATTTTAATTTTGAATGCATCCTTGTAAAAGTACATATTTATTTATAATGTATGACATGTTTGCTACAATTTTTAGATCGTAACACAACTTTTTTTATTTTCGTTTTCTACGGTTTCATGTAAAAGAACATATTAAAAGCAAATGTATGACAAAAATACGTTGTCTTCTACACACTCTAAAGAATATCCATGTTTTCGTTTCTGTTGTCTTTCAACAGAAGAATGTGTTACCACAATGCAGTTTTTAGTTTGTAGTGACTAGACTGCTGATGCATCCTTCAGAACAACAAATAGCAGAGTAAAGAAACAGCTCACAGCACTGCCACCCAAAATGGCAATTGTCAAGTGATCGGCTAATAGTTATTATTTGATGTCCCCTCCAATTTCCATTGACATCTTACATACATGATAAACCATGTACAAATTATGGTATTAATGATGTATGTAGGAAATAAATTTCTTGTTGTTTATGAATATTTTGTTGGACGTCTAGTTTGGCTTGACAGATTACAACTGTTGAAATGCATACACATGTATCAAACAATGGAAAATCCAGTATGGAATGTAACAATATTAGAGAGGAAACTTGCCACCTACCATATAGTGGAGATGCTGAGTCGCGATAGGCACAACAAAAAGATTCACACAATTATAGCTTTCAGCCATTAAGGCCTTTGTCAGCAATAGACACACACACACACACACACACACACACACACACACACACACACACACACACACACACACACACATGTGCAAACGCAACTTGCACACACATCTGCAGTTTCGGACAACTGAAACCACACTGTAGTGCTGAAAGCTATAATTATGTGAACATTTTTGTTGTGCCTGTTGCGACTCAACATCTCCGCTATTGGTGAGTGGCAACTTTCCTTTTTGATACACATGTATCATGTGTACAAGATCAAGAGAATGTATTAATGACTTCGTGGCACATTATATAGGCATTAGGTGCATACCATAAGACATACCATCCAAACAGATCCAAGTCTGTCTTCAAATGCCAGGGCAAGGCTTATGCAAACATATGTGTATAGTAATTTTACATTTGACATGGCAATTTGTAGTGATCTTTATGATACTGGAAAGTGTATACACAGTGTGAAGCAGCTTGGAACTCTGAGGGACAATATGTTGTAATCTTTTAAAGCATTAAGTTATGTATGTTATAATTCCATAGGTTATGTTAAAAGACAATTTATCGAGTTATGATATGATGATTCTAAAATATATTTCCTGTCAATTTCTGCTCATACTCTTGCAAATCTGATAGTTACGGCATAGCTATGTTGAAACTCAGTATTCAGTTAAATGCTTTTTAGAGATCTTGGCTTGTGATGTTTACTTTAGTTGCCAAATCGTACTGTTGACAGAGCTCCAAACAATGAATGTGCTCATATTCACAACCAAACATCTTTCAGCCCCTCTGGTGAACAAGTGTTCATATCTTATATCTCAGAGAGTGCGTCTCTTCAGGCACATGTTTATATGACTGGATGCAGGATCAAAATGGTGTCCGTTATTTCAGATTATAAATAGTAATGGGTACAATAGTGAAAACAGTGGGGACACAGATGAGCCAAGACATTGTGACTGCTGTCCACCATGAGATAGTGGTGACTGGAGGTTCTGTGGGCAAGTGACATGGTAAGGAAAGTATATAAGCATAGGAGAGACAAATGAGAAATTATTCTAGTGACAGTCATGGCTGAAATCAGGAAATCTACTGACATCAGTGTCTTCAACAAAGAGCACATAGTTATTGCCGAGCACCTTGAAATCAGCATCTTGGAAATGGTGAAGCTAGTTAGCTGTTCATGTGCTGCTGTTGTGAGTGTCACTGGAAAGTAAATGAAAGAAGGTTAAGCCACGAGTAGGCAAGAACACTTAAGATGTCTCTGCCTGATTACAGTAAATGTACAGAGGTTTGTCCACTTCATAAGGTTGAATAGAAGGCGAGCTGCGGCAGATCTGAAAACGGAGTATGGTACTGGAGCGGGCAGAAGTGTTTTGGAGCTTACCGCTTAGTGCACAGTGTCAAAAGTGGGGCTGTGCGGCAAACGCCCACTATGTGTTCCCATTTTGACCCAAGACATCATCGATTATTATCACTACGGATCAAGGATCTTTGAGATTATACTGTGGATCAGTGTAAGTGTCACCTGGTCAGATGAATCACACTATCACGCGCAAGCTTCATGATCACAAACCACCAGCCTGTAATCGATGGGAATGGGATAACTTGTGCTTGGACATTAGGTGCCATATACCTGGAGGAACTTAGCAATGCCTGCTACGGAGAATTATTACTACATTGCTTTCCAAACCCAGACCAGAATACTGTTAATCACTTGTTTTGGCTCATGAGAGTAGTAGTAATGAACCTTACAAGGAGAACAGTGGACATAATTTTTTGTGTTCACTGACTTAGATTAAAATACCCATTGTCACAAGAGCTGACCTGTGCATGTGATGCAGTTTTAGCTTAAATATTAAATAAAATGAGGAAATATTCAGTAACATCATTGTAGATAATGGACCATAGTGAACGGGTACTAGGTAGCTCAGTAGACAGGCAGAAAGTCTGTCTGCAGAGGGTATGGGGAAGTGACTACACTATTAGAAACAATTATCTCAGTCACTGTGATGTGAGCTGAAAGAACAATCAGTACCTGTATGTATTAAAGTAACAACCTACAAATCAGGAAAAGGTTTCTGGAAGCATACATGTTGAATGTGGTGGCATTGTATGACTGTGAGACCTGGACTTGATGACTGGGGAGAGGAAAAGACTGAATTCTTTTGAGATATGATATTAAAGGCACTTCTTGGAAATGTGTTGGTCTGCTGAATGGTTAAGAGTTGGAAGGAAAAGGAGTTTATGGAAGGCTATTGTAGAAAGAAGAGTTCAGATTAGTGGCCAAGTGTTGACATATGAAGAACTCCTAAAGACAATGAATCGGGCATCTGTCAAAGGTGGAACAACTACAGGAAGGCCATGACTGAAGTACAGATCAAATTACAAAAGATATTGGCTGTAACATTTACACAGAAATAAAAAAGAAAGTAGAAATATATTAGTACTGGAGATTTGCTGTTAATAGATCCTTGGCTTGATGAATGAAGGCGGAAATTGCATGTAATATCCGTATGTAAAGCCGTTCTGATATTCATTCTTTATTTCCTGAGCCTATCAGCTGTTGGCAGTAAAAGGTATTATCTTGTAGAGCATGGGAAAATTAGTAACCAGCTTCTCAAGTTCATATTAAGGCTGTAAGGGACCCTCCATTTGATTTCACCTCTGGTTCCAGTAGTGTTGAGACATTTTGTACCAAATGTAAATTTTTAGTACTTGAACATTAAATACTTCAAAAACCGAATCAGATAATGGCAGTAGTGTTAGGAAATGTAAAATTTTGCAATTCACAAAAAAAGACAGGGTCCCATGATTAGAATATCTGTGAGTCACAGATTGAATTGGTGAACCTGTACAAATACCTGGATGTAACACTTTGTAGGAATAT
The DNA here is from genome assembly GCF_023864345.2 of Schistocerca serialis cubense. Lineage (NCBI taxonomy): Eukaryota > Metazoa > Arthropoda > Insecta > Orthoptera > Acrididae > Schistocerca > Schistocerca serialis. Next base: position 212,763,486 of record NC_064647.1, on the reverse strand, counting down.
GAAAGAACACAGAGGCTAAGTTGAAGCAGATGTCAGACTTCTGTTCATTAGTAGCATGCTGGGGCAATGCAGGCAACAAGGGAAGTTGCTTACAAAACAGTCATACAGTCCATCTTCCAGTGTTGTTAAAGTGTGTGAGACACACATGCAGTTGGACCTACAGGGCTTATTGGATGTACACAGGGTTGGGCAGAACAAATGGTCACATATTTTTGAACCATGGGTGAGCATCACAGAGATGCTGAACCAACTAAAATACCAAATGCTTGGAAATATATGCACACTATCCCGAGAAAGTCTGCTTAGTAAATTTCGGAACTTGAATATAAAAAAACTTCAAAATTGGAAACATGTATTGACAGTAGCATACTTCAATCCTGCACGTATCTCTGATGGAGGGACTGCAAAGACAAGCTTAGACTAATTACAGTGTGCACAGAGGCATTCAAGTAATTATTGGTCCCATGGTCCATACTTGAATGGAATGTGAAAATGCCCTAATAACGAGTACAGTAGGATGTATCCTCCTCGGTGGTTTACAGAGTATGGCTGTAGATACGTCTTTTGCCAGTGTTGTATCCTGGGCAGTCAAAGGAGGTTGTGGCCATAGAGGAATGGCATCTGTTGTTGACAAATCGTCTGAGGTGTGTGTGTTGTGAGGGATGGAAGGCGGACGAGGCGGGGGGGGGGGGGGGGTTAGTACACTTTCCTGTAACGGAGAAGAGTATTAGAGAGGTGGAAACTGGAAATATCCAAAAAGTGACTTTCAGGTGACAATTAGAAGCCAAACAGTCTTCAAAACCTCTCTTTAAGTGCAATCTTTAAAGTCCTACACACTTATTTGGTGTCGGAGATGGTACGCATATATCAACCACTCCTGTGCATGAACTAGTCATAATGAAACCTAAGAGAAGTGTGATGTGAAATTACTTCAGTGAAAAAATATTCAGTGTACAAAATATGTGAGAAATGCTATTCAAAAACAGGCAGTGGAACTGTATATTGGAAAGGCCATTTAAAGTGATTACATACTTCTGAATATGAACAGTGCAGGAATACATATATGAAATAAGAGTTATTTCACCCATCCTCCTGGTGCCACAAGAATCTGGGAAAGATGTAACTTTCCATGGAAGTTTTGATGAGAAATACAAAGTGTGACTCTGTGAACCATGGACTGAAAGAAACACAGGTTATTCTCTGAAATGACTGACCGTTGGGACATCCCATTCAATCATATTCTTTAACATTTATTGCAGTCTGTTACATAAATGAGTGACTTTTGAGACATCCCATTCAATCATATGCTTTAACATTTACTGCAGCCTGTTACATCAGACTGTCTGTTATGTGGGCACAATTTCAGTTTATTTTCTACACTCATTTTATGTTAGAGCATTCAATGATTAATTCCAATTATAATGTTGAGTATTAATAAGAATATGACTTCCTTTATACAAACGAATCTGCCTCACTGTATTTTTATTCAGAAATGATAATTATGAGTATCACCTCTCACTTTGGTTCCAATAAAGCCATCTCCATTACATCTATTGTGTGTATAGTTCCCAGAGGACAGTTGGATAATATAATTTTGATATTGTGTCAACCCGGGGGGGGTGGGGGGGGGGTGGGGGTGATGACACCTGAAAGTTGTATTATTCAAGAATCAAGTTAGCGAAGATGGCAAGCAATTCTTTTTATTACTATAACCGGTTTCAACAGATCTACACTCCCATCATCAAATCTTGTAACACTAATAGTTGTAAATGTTTGTTACAATACTGAAAGTCACATAGTGATGTTGCCTCAAATAAAATATGAAAGGAACACCAGCTTGTCATGGTGTCAAGCCATTGGTGTATGCTGTGACATCAGTAACCTGTTGTATGTTTTAATTGTACATTACTTTATTTGTGATAAGCTCATGTACCCTGCCATGTTTTATTTGATCCAACATCAATATGTGCCTTTCAGTATTGTAACAAGCATGTGCAACTAATATTTAAAGATCAGAATTCGACAGTGTAGATCTGTCGAAACTGGTCATAGTAATAAAATTAATTGCTAGAGATCTTAGCTAACTTGATATTTCAAGAATAATACAATTGGATAATATGAACTTAGTCATGGTAATAATAAATGAATGGCATTACTAATTTAAATATTTTCAATTTTTCTGGACAACAGTTTATATCTACCATAAGTGAGCTTCCAAAAAATAGTATAATTGTGCTATAAGTCAGGCAGAAGTATTCCACTGTAGACAAAGATATGATTGAATGGAAAGAAGGCAGTTAAGTGATGACCCTTTGTGAATACCCCACTCCTCTGTATTCTGACTCTAGTTGCAGACAGCATATGATCTAAATCCAGACATTCAACTGGTATCTTTTAAATTTCACCTGCTGGGTTGATTAAACTGTAAGCAAATCATTAAGGAAATTATCTTCTACCATTCTCCATAAGGAGTTGGACAAATGTGCAACCCCATTTGAATAAGCCTCACTCATATTTCATGTTTGAGGGGCAGGTCGCACAGCCTTACACGGAGCTCTACTGTAGCTGACAATTTGAAAATTTTTATGGGTACTCTTAATTAAAAAGTGTGAAGTTTCATTTGAAGAAAATGTGGAAAATCTGGGAGTAAGCATTAGCATATGCTATTTAATCAGCAAGTTAAATAAGTGAAATAGTCCCTGGTATAAATTTACGTGTATTGAAGAGAACTGCAATAGAAGTTCCCAGAATTGAATTGATAGGTAATAAAGTGCACCAGTTTAGAATCTTTCTGGAATATCTATCCTTAATTCACATGGTAGGCATGTAAATGCTTCCTGATCCACCTTAAGTTGGCGTACATAAACATAATGAAATGATAATAAATAAATCCTGCCGCCATATAATCAAACTAAATACAAATTCAAATTTCACATATCGAGAATGTTCCATGTCTGAATGACTATAAACCTGCCTAATGGCCTTCAAAAGATGAGTCCAAAACTTGAGTGACTGTTTCTATCACTGAAGCCAGCCGTAAATTTGACATAGCCAAAAACACAGGAAACATGTCTGTCAGTTGAAGCTGTGCAGCCTTGTGTTGTATAACATTTCACCCCTCTCACAGATGGACCAGTGCTGAGTGCTCCTGGCCAGAGTGATTCCCGATGATGACTGACCGGAAGTGTACTTGCACTCAGTGTCTCATGGCCTGTGTAGCTATGTAGCCCACAATTTCTCTCCAACTTTTCACAAATATAACTCAAATGATGTGTTCTTTGATGCTAGTCTCTCTCCAGCCATTTAGATCTACAAGTCACATTCAGTGTTGAAACAACAGGTCCTCAGCAGTCAGGAGGCCTAGGTCAGTTGCAAAGTCTGATAGAAAGAAGAAGGTTCTGCTGCTAGGTAGTTCGCACTGTAGAGGCGTGGGCTAGCAGTTGCAGGAAGTGTTGGGGATTGAGTACCAGGTTACCAGCATTGTGAAGCCTAGTGTAGGGTTGGCTTAGGTGTCTGACAGTATAGGGGAATTATGTAGGAATTTTATGGAGGAGGATCAGGTGCTGTCTGTGATACAGTATCCACAGTCAATGTCTACCTTCAGGAGTTGTGGGAACGGGGGTGATGCAAAACTTTTTCTGGTGTGTGTATTTAAAAAAATATGTTATCTAGTATGTTGCATTGCAAACCAAAAATTTCCTATTTTTAACGAGCTGCACCTTTTCAAATAGCTAATTCATTTGCTGGTCAACTTCTAAATCCATTACCATTTTACAAATGTACTAATGACTGTTCCATAATGATAACAACATTTTGCAGGTCCAACTACAAATTAATGCATAAGAGTGGTGTATCTTATTAGAGTTACGTTACATAACAATATGTATTCTTACTGAAAATACATACTGTCATTGAATACATTTAAAGTAAGGTGAAACAATTCTTGCTTGATCACTGCTTCTATTCTGTCTCTGAATTTCTGAAACATCATAATAAGTAAACCTGATTTAGCAAATATTGTTAATCATATCTTTTCTATCATCTGTTTCACTTGATATTATCATTTATAGTAGGAACGTTGAGGTAGAGTGCAAGTAATTTAGGAGTGAAGAAGACCACTCACTGAAAATTGTAAGCATTGAGTTGTGAACAGGAGTGCATGCCCACCTCCCCCCCTACGATACACACACACACACACACACACACACACACACACACACTTATTCACGTTTCCACATCACCCTCATCCTGCACTGCTCTCCACTGTTGTGAAACCCGTGCGTCACATACACACATACATAGCCTGTGCATTTTCCCCACCTCCCTCCCACATTCCTAACCAGAAAACTGGCTGCCTCTCTATATGTATGCCCTACCTCCCCCCCCCCCCCCCCCACCCACGCCTACCCCACCACACAACCCACCCCACCCCACCCCAGTCCACCTGCTGAAATGCAATCCTGGCATTGTATGTTTCAAGCACAGAATTGTGTGTAAGGGGGGGAGGGGGGGCGGTTAGCAGGCATGGGTATGGGCAGGATTTATTCTGAAAGCTAGCTAGTTTTCTCTCTCTTTTTTTGTGTGTGCCTGTTGTCAATTCATTAGTTCAATGCTGCTTTTCAGCGAGTAATCTCCTGTGCTCGGAAAGTATTTATTTTGTTATTTACTTTCATTGTGGTGGTCATGTATTCTCATTTAATAACTACATTAATTATATCGCAAGTACAAACAATACTCTACAAATAGTTTACTGGATGAAATACATTTATAGAATGAGTGGTGAACAAGCGTGTCTTTTCAGTTTGATTGGAATTTCTGATAAGATGCCATATTTGTGTCCTGTATCTAAAGGCAGCTTAAAAAAAAAAAGCATCAAGTTTGTAGAGGGAAAAAAAGAGAGAAAACTTAAGTCCCCCACCAACCAAATCACGCATGTATAGAACAATTAAGACTGGCTTAATTGTCAATTTCCATCCAAGAATTATAAATTTGTGGAAGCTTCAGTCAAATAAAAGAAAAAACGAAATTCTCCTTTGAATACAGGCTAGAATTCCCCATTCATAGATCTAGAACTTTTTGCCTACTTTCTTGTAATGTATACTTCATTTGCTGTTTGTTCTTTGTAATTTGTCTTCAATTATATTTTTCTTACAGGAGAAGGTTCCAGAAAAACAGGGAAGTTCTGCCAATAATGAAGCTGAAATCAGTCAAGAGCCAGTAAGTAACATTAATATGAGCAATTATGTTTGTTAACTTTTGGAGAATATTTCAGAAACAATAAGTAATTTTGTCAAGAAAGGCGAAAGACTAGATTACCTGGTATCTGCAGCTCTTTAGTTATCCAAACAAGTTTCATCAGTAACTTTCAGCCAACTTCAGTGTGTTTGAAGCTTTATTTTTTAAAATGTGGCACAATTTTCTCTAGTTTTCTGTGTGACTATTTTAAGACAAAAAGCCATAATACCTTTTAAGTGGTTGTCACTTTTAAGTACCTTACTTAAGTCTTAAGTCAACAGGGTTGCATTTTGTACATTTTATGGCCAGTGGTTTCTTTTTTGTGTTGTTTAGAGAATGGTTTAACCTTTTTTTTGTGATGTGACCACTATTTGATTTCAACAGTCTGCAATGACAGTTTACTTTAGTCCACTCTCAGAGCTTTCGTGGCAGAGAGTGAAGTCACATTAGCAACTGCTGCCATAACCGTTGCACTTGTAACTGTATGTGGCACGTGAGACAAATCACATGACCTACTGCTCTGTAGATGGAATTGGAAACATTTGGTGTTGGATCCAGATTAAATCTTTGCACTGAAATTTGTCTAAATAATGATCACTGGCCTGTATTTCTTGCAAGGCATGATTTAACTTGTCGTTACTACAAAGCAATAATTAAAATCCCTTCAGCTAAGTGACCACTCGTAAGATTCCAAGATCTGATTGCTGGACTGGAATATGCATACTGTTAACAGTTCAGTATACTTGCTCCATCTGGCTTCTCAAAAAAATCTGAAAAAATCTCCTCAACAACAAAATAGGAATACAGTTCAAAACACTGGCTCAAAACACACGCTCCCAAGATATCCATGTAAACATATGAAATTTATTTTTTCGAGTTAAGTCTTGCCGAGTCTGCTTTGCTCAGTGGACTCTGCCTCCAGCCAGCTAATGGCTCCACACTCTAAGGTGCCTCTTCTTCTTGAGTACCTGCATGCTCGCCACAAGGGCCAACATACCTAGAATAACTGGAAAAAGGTACACAAAATTTCACTCGTGCACATGTTCAAGCACTTCAGATTCTTGTAGTCTTCCCATGTATGCAAAATAACTGTGTTGAGCAGAAAGAATTATTAACTCTGTATTTTTTAAAATACCACCTCGACTCTACAGAGCCCATAACTTGCCAACTCAGCTGTGTGAGAGCTGCCAGTGGACTTCTTCAATATAGTGAACTCCCAGTCTCGGCAAAACTAATGCAGCTTTAAGGTCATTCAGCTAATCATAATCAGGAGCTGTAATATAGACATTTCCATGTATGTTTTTTTTTTTTTGGCAAGCACTAAAAGAACTATGTGCCAGGGTCTTCAGATGTTTCCTATTGAATGGGTGTTGGTAACTGCTAGCCATTATGGGAAATCACAAACTAGCCGTGCAGGCCCCAGCACAAACCATTTATGAGAATTAGGGAATGATCAGTGTGCCATCTGCAGGCTGGAGGAAACCTTCCCCCATATAGTGACTCTGTCGTGCACACACACAGGAGCCATCTGAAAGCACAAAAATGAGGGCAAGAAGTTCTGTGTTGCACACCTCTTGTAAACCCGACATTGTCGGTTAATAAAATCCAGGATGGATGAAATGGATTGGCACCACACATTTGCAAGTCATTTATGGGACTGTAATCTGCCATGGCAATCTTCTGGCTTTACAACCTGGAAGTACTGAAGATGATACAGACACAGAAATTGTTTAGTATGTACCACTCAGAGATGGGAATGACTGATGTGTTGTGTGTTCTGTTGCTGCTAATCATCACACAGTGATCCAAGATTTTTGTCCACTAAATGTGGCGCACACTCCTCCATCTCAGGTGTGCAAAAAGAGTGAGGCCATCCACTATTTACTAGTTGGGGTGCCAGTGAGCTTCTGACCAGAAGAAAATTGAGGATTTGCTGTAATAGCATGTTGGTTTGTTTTCCAACATACTAATATTTTTCAGTGTAAAGGGTCAGGGCCCGCAGGCTGCTTTCTTTTGCTGAGCCATAGAAAAAAAATCATCTCCTTCTATGTACATAGCCTGAAAGCTATTGTATGTTGGTTGAGGGTACCTTGCACCACTTCTTGACATTTTCTTTCCTGAGCCACTTGCAAATAGATAGAGGAAGAAAAGACGTGACTGTATATCTCCATGAGAGCCCTAATTTCTCTTGTCTTCATGGTCCTTCTGTAAAATGAAAGCTGGTGGCAGTATAATTGTTCTCCAATCATCTTCAAATACCATTCCTCGACTTTTTCTCAGCAGTGTTCCTTGAAAAGAATTTTGCCTTCCCTCTTGGGATTCTCCTTTAAGTTCCCAAAGTAACTTCCTGTTATAATTCCAAATTATTCACAGAACTTGAATTTGACAATCTCTTCGTATCACCCTACTTGTGCATGGATTGAACCTACTGGTAACAAATCTAACAGCCGGCCTTTGAAATACTCCGATGTCTTTGTTTAATCTAACCTGGTGGAGATTCCAAACTCTTGATCAGTACTCAAGAATCGGTCACACTAGTGTTGTATATGCTGTTTCCTTTACAGATGAACCACACTTCCCAAAAAGTCTCCCAATAAACTGAAGTCGACAATTCCCCTTCGCTGCTACACTCATGACATGCTCATTCCATTTCTTATCGCTCTGCAACGTTATGCCTAGATATTTAATTGAAGTGGCTGCATCAAGCATCACGCTACAATTGCTGTATTTGAACATTTCAGTGTTGTTTTCCCTACTCACTGTATTAACTTACATTTTTCTACATGTAGAGCTAGCTGCCATTCATCAAATCAACTAGACATTTTGTCTTAGTTATCTTGTATCACCTAACAGTCACTCAACGAAAACACCATTCCATACTCCACAGCATCATCAGCTAAAAGCCGCAGATTGCTTCTCATCCCGTCCATCAGTGATGATATTCTTCATTCTGATGAACACTTGAGATGTTGAGGACAACATACTAGGTTCTAATATTTAAGAAATCTTCAAGCTACTCACTTATCTGGGAACCAGTCTGTGTACCTTTGTTACCAGTCTGCAGCGGGGTACCATGTGAAATGCGTTTTGGAAATCAAGTAATATGGAATCTGCCTGTTACCTTTCATTTGTGGTTGCAAGATGATATGTGCAGGGTGTATACGACCCGGGACAACTGGGAGATCTGGGAAAAACCCGGGAATTTTTTCATCCGGGAAAAAACTGGGAAAAACCGGGAATTTTTTAGAATTCCGGGAAGTTTTTATTGTTTTTGTTTTCAGTTAAATTTTTGTTATTTTGACTGGCAAGAACCGATACTCTAACAAAGGATATTACTGTATACCGCTATGTCAGAATAATACTGCCACAATAAAACATGAACGAGAGAAAAAACGAAAATAAAACTTAAATTGCAAAGGAAATGCACCATATATAGCAACAAAACACAGTGCTCATACAAGTGTCTGCCAACAGCAAAATGTGTCAAAGGTTTTAGGAAGACTATGCAATGTTCCGTAACAACAAATTGCCTCCGATGAGCGTGGCCTCACAACTGTTTACATTAGATTCGTTTTAGCAGTTACGAGTGGGATAATGCGCATGCGCAGTTGAGTAGTACCTTCTCCCACTTCTGGCTACAGAAATGTGGCTGTTGGCTTTGTAAGCAGTCGCAGCAAGCAGCTAGATGCTACCGGGAAAAATTCTACTGGAGTGCTCAAGCCGACAGATTTGCATGCGCAGCAGGCCCAGTTGTAGGAGGGGAGTGGGAGGGGGGGGGGGGGGGGCAATTGAGGGAAAAAACCTTGTTTCACAAGCGACTAGCATCCAGTGCACGTTAGTCTATCGATTTTTCATATGACTTTGAAACGCATCCCTGTTGGTTTTTGAACACATTCTAAGTTGATTTCTGAATGAATCGTAAGTTGATTTGTGAATGCGTGCATAGTGTACATGATGTCTCTGTCAGGGGAATCCTCATTGCATGTAGAAACAAACTTTCCTACAGACAAAAGGGGCTATACGAGCTGAGCAGAGTAAGGCCGAACGGATGAATGCCAACTGCTATCTGATTGTGTGGCTGATTGGGTTTGCGAATGATGAGCATTGTTATAATTACTAGCTAAATCCATAGATTCAGACTACAGGAGTGGAAATAAACGAATAACAGGTAAGAAAGATTACGTATTACCTTCTCGGAGTATCTAAGAAAATGAAATTTTGCCAGAAAATTTTTGGCCAGATTGCTGTACTAGTAAGGGCCAGTTGTACAGTCCCCGACCAGCAGCCAGTTTAAATTCTATTCTGGAAGAAGCACGGAAAATGCGTTGTATGAGCTTGTAGCAAGGCCTAACCGGAGAATAATCGTGGGATAACTAAACCGGTGATTCTGGCAGAGTTAGTGGTGTTGACCTGCGAATAAGCTTTGTCATTGACAGGAACAGTTACAGAATTAATGATAATGAGACTGTTTGTTAGAACGAGGAAGGAGAAGAAACGGGGACATCACATAAATTATGGAACAATATGACGATTCCAAGTTTGTATAAAAATTTCGTACTACTACTTTTTGCTCTCATACTTGAGAAACTGGAGTGTATGAATGAAGTGTGAAACTATTTCCTAACATAAGGCTTTTTGCTTGTGGTAGGCCTAATAGGCATTTGATATTGGTACTTTGTGAATTACATTCTGTCGTTACAAAAAAGACCGTTTGTGCCAAAACAGCCTCGTTTATTTGGTGTGTATTACAATTGTTGCAGTATTAGAAAGGCCTATTTTGTTTTAGCTAGCAGAGAGTGACAAAATAGACGTAATCAGATCAGGAAACCACACCAGCCTTGGGTACTATTTGCATTAACAGCTTTTTCAGTATTAGACAACGACATTTTGACTTTTCATGTAGCAAAACATTTTACGAACTTTGATGAGGTAATAGATTCTTTCGCAGAAAGGAAAGCATGCCATATAAAGCTGCATCAAGAGTAGAGAGAAAAAGCTTCTAGGAGCTAAGGATTGAAGAAATGTGTATAGTCTTGCTTGTCTCATGTCTTTACTGGGTTTATGTATCCTATATTTAATTTTATGTCACACAAAGCAGCAAGTTGTTAGGTGATAGGGAATAAAGAGTGCAAATTTTCTGAAGAGTTCTTTTTTTATTTATTTATTTATTTTTTGTATAGCGCGACAGGATATCAAACCGGCCAATTGTAAGCAGGAGAGGCTCCACAGGACATTTTAATTTTCACTGTCCTGAATATGGTTTGATGACATCCATTACAAAATATACACGTTTCAATTCCACAGAGCGAAGTCCAGTGACGTGCAATAGAAGAATGATGTGTGAGGAGGCGAGGCACTGCCCTTTGGCACACTTACGACCAAATAACATGTCTTACATTTCCTCGAACACACATGTTTTATGCATCAGACTTTCAGAAAGATGTGCACTACAAAATGAACATATTTTTGAAAATTAGCTTTTTTTAAAAATCAAACGCTCGAGGGAGTGGCGGGGTATTGCACCGGTTTGGAAATATCGTAGATCTGGGGCTGATGAGCAGAGCAGCCTGAGTTACAGTGGGGTAGTGGGTAGTCTCCACGTGACCCATGTTTACATTTAGTAATTTTGCTGTTTCCTCTTCTTTTACTGCTCTCACGTCAAATGAAAACAAAACAGATTTCTGATTTCCACCTTTCTGACAGTCAAGCATTAATTGCATTTCAGAACAATGAAGTTATTTTTGTCAGTTTGCTAAAGAAATTTTCTTTCTAATTCCACACACTGTTTGCTGCATTTCAAGTGCACGTTTTCAACTTCTAGCACGTATGGCATTTTGCCATAACAAAGAACCAAACATGAGATTACACAGTACTGGTACTCCAAGAAAATTTACATCCTGAAAACCACATTGAAAAACTTAATATCAGGTCATGGCCTGCTTAACTGGAAATATGGACATACAAATGTGCACTTTAAATGTGCACATTTTAGTATGGGTCTCGAAATTCCGATGCTCCTGGAGTATCCTCTGATGTCTTGTTTCTTCTATGACATAATGTACGATCTTTTAATGTTTTACACGTATGAACATACGGGCTCCCTACGACATCATAGCTGCGTAAGCGCAGTGACGCCTGTCATCTGGCACTCTCTGGCAACGGAAACAAACCTATTTCTAACAGTTCACCGGAAAATATTCTGAATGGTGGTTTGAAAAGTGTTACCATCAAAGTACCATTCTGGCAGTTACAACGGAGCTATGTGCAATAATGTACGATGAATTTCTTAAATCACAGAGCATTTGACTCTCATTTAAAAATCAACTCTTTGATGACGAGCCATTTAGATGAATTTTGAGTCCAGAAGATCAGACATTTAAATCATTATTAAAAATTTTATGATCACACTTGTGTGATATATCTTAAATTGCAATACACACATAAAAGACCAACATTGTATGTGAAAGCTTAGATTCTCTTGTAGCGTATTAATCTTACAGGCCAATATTATATGTGAAAGCCTTGCATTTCGTGTAGAAACACTATATATATTAATTTAAATCATCAACTTTTTCTGTTTGTGCGTTCGCACTACTTAACAGTGATGTTGCTATTGGCTGACTACATCACATGTCCTAAGCTCTGAATTCCCGCTGTCATCGGCTGGCGAGATCACATGACATGAGCTATGAATGGCTTTCAAAATCGCATCACAATCTCGATTTCAATGATTCGGAAAGTAACATGCGGTGTTTGGTGGTATTCGAATTTATACTTTCGTAATACAAAAATATGCAGCGTACATGTTGCTGCACATCAAAGATCTTTCCAAAACGTGTTTTTTTCACTGTGTTTAGTTTTATAAAGTGCTGGGAAATTCTACCCCCGTGTATAAAACCATAATCATTCAAGGACTTATACAATTCTGAGAGAAAATATACTGTCACTTAACAGGGAAAAAGTATGTTTTCACCTGGGAGAAAGTGTATTTTTAACTGGGAAATCCAGGAGAAATCCAGGAATTTTTTTTTCCTTGTCCACATATACACCCTGCATGTGAGAAAAGGGCAAGCTCAGCTAAGCAGAAGCAATGCTTTCTAAATCCATGCTGATTTGTGGACATAAGATTATCTGCCTCAAAGAAATTGTGTATATTCCAGAATATAATATACTAAAAGAATTTAACAGCAAACCAATGTTAAGAATATTGGTCTGTAATTTTGTGGGTCCTTTCTGGTATCCTACTTATATATTAGAGTCACCTGCACTTTTTCCCGGTCACTAGGGATATTGCAATGAACAAGAGATGCACGATAAATGCAAGCTAGGCAAGATACCAGTGACCTAGAGTACTCTTTGGGATTCCGCCTGGACCTGGCAGCTCATTGGTTATCAATTCTTGCTTGTCAATTCTGGCACTTGTTTCTCGATGCCAATTACTATGTCCTCTATACAGGATTCTGTAAGATGGTCAAACAATGGTATATTTGTATGATCCTGTATGAAAAATTTCTTACACAAAATTTAAAATTTCAGTTTCCCATTTACTATCTTCTATTGTCACGCGAAACTGGTCAAATAATGACTAGATAGAGCCTTTCAGCCAGTTGACAATTTTATGTAGGATCAGAATTTTCTTGGGTTCTCAGCAAAATCTCTTAACAATGGTAGTAGTTATATCCTTCACGCATTGATCATTTCACGGACACACAAATCTCTATCATCCCTGTCATCATTTGCACACTCTCTTTTGAACCAAGAATGCAACAGTCTTTGTTTTCTTAGCATATTCTGAATATTATTATTAAGCTACAGTGGATGTTTTCTATCCGTAATCAACTTATCCAGCACATACTTCTCCAGAGTGGGATTTGCAATCCATTTTACCTCTGCCCATAATTGCTTTACCCTAATCGTACTGGAGCTAAATGATGTCCATTCATTGTGTTAGTGGGATACTAACAACTGCTTTCATGCTCTTTCTTGCAAAAATACTCACCAAGTACCTCTCCACCTTTGATAACCAGGTCCTACTGGAGGTGGTTATACAACAGGCTTTCCAAGTGCCGACATCGCCATCTAGGCATATTTTTTGACATTGAGAAGGTCTATGATACTACTTGGAGGCATCTTATCCTCGAGCAGCTTCACAAATGGTGTTTTCATTGTTGCCTCCCCATTTTTATTCAGTCCTTCCTCACGCCACAATATTTTAAGTACAGAGTTGGTGATGTCCTGCCTGATTGCTTTGAGCAAAAGAATGGTGTCCCTCAAGATAGTGTTTTAAGTGTGACTGTCTTTGCAATAGCTATTAATAGCATTATGTCCATAGTGAAAAGCCCTGTCAACTGTTCTTTGTTTGTGGAGGACTTTTCTGTTTTTGCTCTTCTTCAAGCCTTGCAAAAACAACAAGTCAGTTGGTACTATCTCTTTGATGTTTGGATGAATGGGTGCAGAAGAGTGGTTTCAAGTTTTTCGCCAAGAAGTCTGTGTGTGTTCTTTTTAACTGTTCTCATTCCATTTTAAACCCTCCTGAGTTGAGGATGAGGGACGTTTTACAGGGCGTTTGTATGATCTCAGCTGGATTATGGGTGCACAGTGTATGGGTCTGCAAGACCTTCTTATTACAGATGCTGGACGTGGTGCACCATGAAGGGATTCGGTTGGCCACTGTTCTGAATAGAACAAGCGCCCATACCATGCGTCTGTGCTGAGGCTGGTGTACCGCCGCTTCACATCAGGCGATGGCTACTTAGGGCTGTGCCAAGCATATAAAAGACCATCCACACCATACACACCCATCTACCTTACTGTTACTCAGCCCCCACTGGAAAGGCTTCTTTGTAACCAGCAACAGGCAGCGAGGCCCTGTGGGATTCGTGCACAAGATTGCCTTCTAGAGATGGGTGTTGCTGATCTTCACATCCTACTTCGCGATTGGAGCAGATTTCCACCTTGGCTCCTACGGAGGCCTAAACTTAATTTAGACTTGACCAATTTTTAAAAAAGATTGGATATCAGATTATACACTTCAATCTCTGTTTCTTAATGTTTTAGATATGCATCACAGTTTCACCATAGTGTACACTGATGGCTCCAAACAAGGGACTTCCCTTGGTTGCTCTGTCACCTTCCGGGCAAGTATACTGTGTTCTCAGCAGAGCTCCATGTGATCCTGAAGGCACTGGAGTATATGTGTTGTATCCGGGGCAAATGGTTTCTCAACTGCTCTGATTTACATAGTGTCTTATAATCGTTACAGAACCTGTACCCAGCTGAAGAGTTCATATGGCTGGTAATGACAAACTGTACTTGATCCAACAGCAGGGTAAGCACATGGCATTCTGCTGGGTGCCAGGTCATATAGGGCTATGGGAAAATGAGCAGGCTGATCGAGCTGCCGAGGTGGCCTGCCGAGGACAGGATGTGGCACAGTGTCCTATTCCCTTGCAGGCTGTCATTTCTGCACCACACAGGAAGTTGTGGGATGAGGAATGGCTGGTGGTGCCGGCCAATAAGCTTTTGTTGAGGAAGTCAACAACCTGGCCATGGTGTTCCTCCTGGCAGTTGCTCAGGCAGTATGAAGTGACTCTCAGACGACTTAGAATCGGGCACTGCCCTCTCACACATAGGTTTTTACTCTGACGAGAGGATCCCCCATCTTGTGATGCTTTTGACATGCACATATCTATTCACCATATTTTAACAGAGAACATTTTATACCATGGTGCAAGAGCAGAAGGAAATATTGGTGAGGATCTGCCCTCTACTTTAGCTGATGATGAGACAAGTGTGACTCAGGTTTTAAAGTTTTGTGACGTGTGTGGACTCTGGCCTAACATTGTAGGGTGGAGGTTTTAGTATGTTGCACAGTGGCTGGCTCCTCTTTCTTTCTTCTTGCGGTCAGCCAACCACATCCATCTGCTCTATTGTTTTTACCTTCTTATACCACTTTCATCCTGTTTAGTTATTCTTTTAATATTGACACAATACTTCGTTCCATGCTTCTGTATGGTTACACACATAGTTTAGCCAGTTTTTGTTATCTTTGTTGTCTGTGCTGTTTTATCTTCCTGTTTTGTGTATTTTACCAACACTCACTTCAATGTGTTTTTGTGGGGGCGCTGAAGACCTTGCTGTCGTGTGCCCATTACAAACACCTCCACTCGTAAGAATAAACATAAAAAGTAACTCAACTGAATAAGTGGAAAGAGAGCACAATAGATATCCAGAATTGTGAGTAATTTACTGTACAATAACACACAGAAATATAACTGAGATTACAATACAACTTGAACCCACAATTGGCTGCTGCCTGCTTAAGATTCAGGGTGATGTGTACTCAGAGTAACTCCAAGCATCATATGACACAGAATTAGAGACTTCCTTCCCTAGTGAATGTGTACATTTCGCGGAACTTTTGAAATCTTCTACAATTAGGGTAGTGATATACCAGTCTAAATGAGTAAATTTTTACCAAATGAGAGGTTACAGTCCGTATTTCAGAATGTTGACATTGCTCTTAGAATATTTCTATGTATTATGGCACTTACAAATTGTTCAGCAGAACACTCGTTTTTGGCTCTTAAAAGACTGAAATTGTAGCTACATTCTACATTGTCTGAGGAGAAACTGAATGCCTTGTCCATTCTTCACACTGAAGCTGACCTCTTAACTGATAACCGTCTGAATTACGAAGATATGATCAACTTTTCTACCATCAAAGCCAGACGCAAACTTTGCTGACTGATGAGTTTGTCTATTTATTCATATTAGTTTTAAAAAATTTAAATTATGATGTGATTTTTATTGTAACTTAGAGCAAGTTCATTGGATTTACAAACTACGCATTACCTGCTTATTTTACAATTGCCGATGGCAAAACGTGAAACTGAACATCGTTTACGTGCAGACGTGACAGAAGGCACCCGACAACACTAAACAATACCCGAATGACCCAGGCCGCTCGGCACTGTACAGTCAAGTCATACTGATACTGTAGTATCAATATAATAGAAGGAAACATTCCACGTGGGAAAAATTATATATAAAAACAAAGATG
Source organism: Schistocerca serialis cubense (assembly GCF_023864345.2). NCBI lineage: Eukaryota > Metazoa > Arthropoda > Insecta > Orthoptera > Acrididae > Schistocerca > Schistocerca serialis. Next base: position 212,747,189 of record NC_064647.1, on the reverse strand, counting down.
AGGTGACTTACCGAACGAAAGCGCTGGCAGGTCAATAGACACACAAACATACACACAAAATTCAAGCTTTCGCAACAAACTGTTGCCTCATCAGGAAAGAGGGAAGGAGAGGGGAAGACGAAAGGAAGTGGGTTTTAAGGGAGAGGGTAAGGAGTCATTCCAATCCCGGGAGCGGAAAGACTTACCTTAGGGGGAAAAAAGGACAGGTATACACTCGCACACACATACAGACCAACTGTATGTGTGGATGGATATGTGCGTGTGTGCGAGTGTATACCTGTCCTTTTTTCCCCCTAAGGTAAGTCTTTCCGCTCCCGGGATTGGAATGACTCCTTACCCTCTCCCTTAAAACCCACTTCCTTTCGTCTTCCCCTCTCCTTCCCTCTTTCCTGATGAGGCAACAGTTTGTTGCGAAAGCTTGAATTTTGTGTGTGTGTTTGTGTTTGTTTGTGTGTCTATCGACCTGCCAGCGCTTTCGTTCGGTAAGTCACCTCATCTTTGTTTTTATATATGATACTGTAGTATATTACAACTGATGCGTATTTTTGGCATCCACTGAAATCTATAGTTATGGCGGATATATACATTATTGGAGAGCATCTAGCTGCACATACCCTAGTGCGTGTTAACTATTAGATTGGAAATGGAATTCCATGCTTCTTGACAGAGTATAGGGGAGATGCGGGAGGCCCACACCGCCATACTGGGTAAGGTCCTACTGCAGGTGGTTTGCCGTTGCCTTCCTCTGATAGTAGTGGGGATGAATGATGATGATGAAGGCAACACAACGAGTCCCAGTCACCTTGGGGCAGGTGAAAATCCCTGTCTTCGACAGCAGTCGAACCTGGGAACCCGTGCTCAGGAAGAAGAACGCTACCACGAGACCATGAGCTCTGGAAAACTATTAGATTATAAAACAAATTTGATTTTTCCACACTAGTCTGTGAAATTATGTAGTAGCAAGTCCAGTTATGTGTTTGTTCATTTGTATTTAGTTATTAGTTTGTGCACTGAAAACTCTGTTTCATTTTCATTTCCTACATTTTCCTATAGATTCAAGTATTAATATCAAACGTGTTTTTTTTAATCTGCTACACATTTAAGTTATTAAATCGTAAAACTACAGCTTAATTTTAATTTTGAATGCATCTCTTTAAGTGTACGTGTTAATTTCTAATGTAGGGCATGTTTCCTTCAATTTTTAGGTTGTAACACAACTTTTTTATTTTAATTTTCTACGGTTTCATGTAAAAGAACATGTTAAAAGTGAATGTACTGCAAAAATCCGTTGTCTCCAACACTCTCTGCTGAATTTCCTTGTGTTCATTTTTGTTGTCGTTCAACAGAATAATGTGTTAACACAATGCAGATTTTAGTTTTTATACGCTACTGTACACCAAGTACAGTTCAGGAACCATATTACATTTTGATTGAGCGCAACTAGACCGCTGACGCGTCCTTCAGAACAACGAATAGCAGAGTACAGAAACAGCTCAAAGCGCTCCCACCCAAAACAGCAATTGTGAAGTGATCGGGTAACAGTTATTATTTGAAACATTATTATTTGCATATGTCACCCGATGTCTAGGTTGCTCAGTGCGGATGTGAGTTGAACAAAAATTACCTTGATCTATCTCATAAAAGTTAAAATGGGGTCTACTTGTACTTAGAATTTATAACATAAAACTAAGTAGGCTAGTTCATGGAAATACCTTACAATACAAATTTTAAGAACAAAGTCATGCTTAAAACATAGTACACTGTCCTTCATTGGAGAATTTCAGAGACTGTTTAATACATCAGATATGTCCAAATCAATAATTCAAAACTACTACAATATATTTTTTCAAAAAATGATAGGGCCAGTACGAGTGTTACATGTCATTCAACAGCAATTTAAATTGAGAAACATAAAACTGCAATTTTCATTAACATCTTACATACAAGATAAACCATTTACAAATATGGCATTAATGATGTATGTAGGAAATAAATTTCTTGTTGTATATGAATATTTTGTTGGACTTTCTAGGTTGGCTTGACAGATTACAACTGTTGAAATGCATACACACGTATCAAACAATGGAAAATCCAGGATGAAATGTAACAATATTAGAGAGGAAAGTTGCCACCTATCATATAGTGCAGATGCTGATTCATGATAAGCACAACAAAAAGATTCACACAATTATATCTTCAGCTATTAAGGCCTTTGTCAGAAATAGACACACGTACACACACGCGAACACACACACACGCAAACGCAACTGGCGCCCACGTCTGCAGTGTCAGACAACTGAAACCACACTGCAGTGCTGAAAGCTATAATTGTGCCTATCGTGTGTCAACTCAATTTAAACATAATTCAAAAGAATTTTTGGTGGCTAACTCCTTCTATTCCATCCATGAGTTTCTCAACAAGTGCAGTAGACCATTTTAATGAAATTTTATTATACTTTAATTTTTGACAATACTTGGTTGTAATAGCCAAGTAACTACCTACTGTGTGAATGATGAATGTATGGAAAGCAGATGCAAGTCATAAGTCTGTAAATAGTGGAAGTTTAAGTTTAAATCTTGTACATAGTCTGCCTGTTCTTAACTGAGGATCACGGAAATGAATAATTTAATGTAATTTTTGACAATACTTGGTTGTAATAGCCAAGAAACTAGCAAATGTCTGAATGAGGGATTTAATGAAAGCAGATGTAAGTATTAAACCTGTAAATAATAGAAGTTTAAAGTTAATTCATGTACATAATTTTACTGTTTATTGACCGAGGATCATTAAAATTAATGAAACTCAAGTTTTTCTAATTACGTTTTTGTAATGTGTTCATCTGACATGTTCCACACCCAGGAGGATTCCCTCTTTTATGGGTCTATGGAATGAATAATTAATCTAATCTAATCTAATCTAAAAATATCTTTGCTATATGGTGAGTGGCAACTTTCCTCTCTAATACACATGTATCATGTGTGCAAGATCAAGAGAACATATTAATGACTTCCTGGCACATTATTTAGGCATTAGGTGTGTACCATAAGACATACCATCCAGACAGATCCAGTGTGACCCCAAATGCCATGGCAAGTCTTATGCAAACATATGTGTATAGTAATTTTACTTTTGAAGGGCAATTTGTAGTGATCTTTATGATACTGGAAAGTGTATACACAGTGTGAAGCAACTTGGAACTCTGAGGGGCAATATGTTGTAATATTTTAAAGCATTAAGTTAAGGTATGTTAGAATTCCGTAGGTTATGTTAAAAGACAATTTATCAAGTTATGATATCATGATTGTGAAATATTTTCCTGTCAGTTTCTGCTCATCCTCTTGCAAATCTGATAGTTACGACATAACTATGTTGAAACTCGATATTCAATAAAATACTTTTTAGAGATCTTGGCTTGTGATGTTTTATTCAGTTGCCAAATCGTACTGTGGACAGAGCTCCAAACAATGAATGTGCTCATATTCACAACCAAACACCTTTCAGACTCTCTGGTGAACAAGTGATCATATCTTATATCACAGAGACTGTGCTTCTTCAGGCCCATTTTTATTGGACTGGAAGCAGGATCAAAATGGATCCGTTATTTCAGAATACAAATAGTAGTGGGTACAATAGTGAAAACAGTGGGGACACAGATGAGCCAAGACATTGTGACCGCTGTCCACCATGAAATAGTGGTGACTGGAGGTGCTGTGAGCAAGTGACATGGTAAGGAAAGTAGATAAGCATAGGAGAGACAAATGAGAAATTATTCTAGTGACAGTCATTGCCAAAATCAGGAAATCTACTGACATCAGTGTCTTCAACAAAGAGCACATATTTATGGCCAAGCACCCTGAAATGAACATATTGAAAATTGTGAAGCTAGTTAGCTGTTCATGTGCTGCTGTTGTGAGCATTACTCGACCGTAAATGAATTAAGGTGAAGCCACGAGTAGGCGAGAACATGTAAGATGTCTATGACTGATTACAGTAAACGTACAGAGGTTTGTACACTTCATAAGACTGGATAGGAAGTGAGCGGCGAAGATCTGAAAATGGAGTATGGTACTGGAGCAGGCACAAGTGTTTTGGAGCTTACCGCTTAGCGCACACTGTCAAAAGTGGAGCTGTGTGGCGAACGACCCCTATGTGTTCCCATTTTGACCCAAGACATCATCGATTATGATTGCTATGTATCAAGGATCTTTGAGATTATACTGTGGGTCAGTGTAAATGTGTCACCTGGTCAGATGAATCACACTATCATGCGCAAGCTCCATGATCACAAACCACCGGCCAGTAATTGATGGGGATTGGATTATTTGTGCATGGACATCAGGTGCCATATATCTGGAGGAACTTAGCAATGCCTGCTATGGAGAATTATTACTATATTGCTTTCCAAACCCAGACCAGAATACTGTTAATCACTTGTTTTGGCTCATTAGAGTAGTAGTAATGAACCTTACAGGGAGAACAGTGGACATTTTTTTTTTGTTCACTGACTTAGATTAAAATACACATTGTCACAAGAGCTGACCTGTGCGGGGGATGCAGTTTTAGCTTAAATATTAAATAAAATGAGGAAATATTCAGTAACATTATTGTCGATAATGGACCATAGCGAACGGGTACTAGGGAGCTCAGTAGACAGGCAGAAAGTCTGTCTGCAGAGGGTATGGGGAGGTGACTACACTATTAGAAACAATTATCTCAGTCACTGTGGTATGAGCTGAAAGAACAATCAGTACCTGTATGTATTACAGACAAGGTTAATAACCTCTGAAAGTAACAACCTACAAATCAGGAAAAGGTTTCTGGAAGCATACATGTTGAATGTGGTGGCATTGTATGACTGTGAGCCCTGGACTATGGGGACTGAGGAAAGGAAAAGACTGGATTCCTTTGAGATATGATATTAAAGGCACATCTTGGAAATATGGTGGTCTGCTAAATGGTTAAGAGTGCGAGGGGATAGGAGTATATGGAAGGCTATTGTTGAAAAAAGAGTTCAGATTAGTGGCCATGTGATGACATATGAAGAACTCCTAAAGACAATAAATCGGGCATCTGTCAAAGGTGGAACAACTACAGGAAGGCCATGACTGAAGTACAGATCAAATTACAAAAGTTTTTGGCTGTAACTTTTACACAGAAACTTAAAAGAAGGCAGAAACATATTAGGACTGGAGATCTGCTGTCAACAAATCCTGGGTTTGATGAATAAAGGACGAAATGCTGTGTAATACCTGTAGGCAAAGCCTTTGTGATATTCGTTCTTTATTTCCTGAGCCTATCAACTATTGGCAGTAAAAGGTATTAACTTGTACAGCATGGGAAAATTAGTTACCAGCTCCGTAGTTGATATTAGGGCTGTAAGGGACGTTCAATTTGGTTTCACCTCTGGTCGAGTAGTGTTGAGACACATTTTGTGCCAAATGTAAATTTTTAGTACTTGAACATTAAAAACTTGAAAAATCGAATCTGGTAATGGCAGTAGTGTTAAGAAATGTAAAATTTTGCAATTCACAAAGAAAAGATAGGGTCCCATGATTAGAATATGTGAGTCCCAGATGGGATTTGTGAACCTGTAGAAATATCTGGATGTAACAATTTCTAGGAACATGAAAAAACACACTGGCTCAGGTGAAGCAGATGTCAGACTTCTGTTCATTAGTAGTACGCTGGGGCAATGCAGGCAACAAGGGAGGTTGCTTACAAAACAGTCATATACTCCATCTTCCAGTGTTGTTACAGTGTGTGAGACACACGTGAAGGTAGGACCTACAGGGGTTTTTGGATGTATATGGAGTTGGGCAGCACAAATGGTCACATATTTTTTGAACCATGGGTGAGCATCACAGAGATGCTGAAACAACTGAAATGCCAAATGCTTGGAAATATATGCACACTATCCCATGAAAGTCTGTTTAGTAAATTTCAGAACTTGAATGTAAAAAAAACTTAAAAAATGGATTCAGGTAATGAGGGTAGTGTACTTCAACTCTGCTCATATCTCAGATGGAGGGATTGCCAAGACAAGCTTAGACTAATTACAGTGTGCACAGAGGCATTCAAGTAATTATTTGTCCCTTGGTCCATACTTGAATGGAATGAGAAAATGCCTTAATAACGAGTACAGCAGAATGTATCCTCACTGGTTTACAGAGTATGGCTATAGACACATCTTTTGCGAGTGTTGTATTATGGGCAGTCAAGGAAGGTTGTGGCTAGCGGATTTTTTTTTTTTTTTTTTTTTTTTTTTTTTTTTTTTTTTTTTTTTTTTTTTTTTTAACCACAGAAGAATGACAGTTGTTGTTGACAAATCATCATTCACAATATATATATAAATGACCTAGTTGATAGTGTCAGAAGTTCCATGTGGCTTTTCGCGGATGATACTGCAGTATGCAGAGAAGTTGCAGCATTAGAAAATTGCAACGAAATGCAGGAAGATCTGCAGCGGATAGGCACTTGGTGCAGGGAGTGGCAGCTGACCCTTAACATAGACAAATGTAATGTATTGCGAATACATAGAAAGAAGGATCCTTTATCGTATGATTATATGACAGCGGAACAAACACTGGTAGTTGATACTTCTGTAAAATATCTGGGAGTATGCGTACGGAACGATTTGAAGTGGAATGATCATATAAAATTAATTGTTGGTAAGGCGGATGCCAGGTTGAGATTCCTTGAGAGTCCTTAGAAAATGTAGTCCATCAACAAAGGAGGTGGCTTACAAAACACTCATTCGACCTATACTTGAGTACTGCTCATCAGTGTGGGATCCATACCAGATCGGGTTGACAGAGGAGATAGAGAAGATCCAAAGAAGAGCAGTGCGTTACATCACAGGGCTATTTGGTAAGCATGATAGCGTTACGGAGATGCTTATCAAACTCAAGTGGCAGACTCTGCAAGAGAGGTGTTCTGCATCGCGGTGTAGCTTGCTGTCCAGGTTATGAGAGGGTGCGTTTCTGGATGAGGTATCAAATATATATTTCCCCCTACTTATGCCTCCCGAGGAGATCAAGGATGTAAAATTAGAGAGATTCGAGCGCGCACGGAGTCTTTCTGGCAGTCGTTCTTCCCGCGAACCATAAGCGACTGGAACAGGAAAGGGAGGCAAAGACAGTGGCACGTAAAGTGCCCTCCACCACACACCATTGGGTGGCTTTCGGAGTATAAATGTAGATGTAGATAGAGATGTGTGTGCGCTGTGAGGTGTGAGAGGCAGGGGGTTAGTACATTTTCCTGTAACGAAGAAGAGTATTAGAGATGTGGAAACTGGCAATATCCAACAAGTGACTTTCAGGTGTCAGTTAGAAGCCAAAACAGTCTCTAAAACCTGTCTTTAAGTGCAACCTTTAAGTCCTACACATTTAATCAGTGTCGGAGATGGTCAGCATATATCAACCACTCCTGTGCATGAAACATAGTCATAATGAGACCTAAGAGAAGTGTGATGTGAAATTACTTCAGTGAAAAAATACTCAGTGTACAAAATATGTGAGAAATGATATTCAAAAACAGGCAGCGAAACTGTATATTCAAAAGGCCAGTTAAAGTGATTACATATTACTGAATATGAACAGTGGAGGAATTCGGATATGAAAGTTGTGTTATTTCACTCATCCTCCAGGTGCCACAAGAATCTGGGAAAGATGTAACTTTCTATGGAAGTTTTGATGAGAAGTACTAACCGTGACCAAAAGAAACACGGGTTATTCCCTGAAATGACTGACCGTGCTGATGTGTGCTATTATATTTAGGAGTAACTCTTCCCATTCTAAAAGGATATTTTTGGTTCATAAATGGGCGGTTTGAGCAATAAGTGGTGTAAGTTCACGAACCTCTTGTCGACCCCTGTTCACAAGTCTGGGTATTTTGACATTGGCCTCTTAATATACACTACTGCCCCTTAAAATTGCTACACCAAGAAGAAATGCAGATGATAAATGGTTATTCATTGGACAAATATATTATACTAGAACTGACATGTGATTACATTTTCACGCAATTTGGGTGCGTAGATCCTGAGAAATCAGTACCCACAACAACCACCTCTGGCCGTAATAACGGCCTTGATATGCCTGGGCACTGAGTCAAACAGATCTTGGATGGCGTGTACAGGTACAGCTGCCCATGCAGCTTCAACATGATACCACAGTTCATCAAGAGTAGTGAATGGCATATTGTGACGAGCCAGTTGCTTGACCACCATTGACTAGACGTTTTCAATTGGTGAGAGCTCTGGAGAATGTACTGGCCAGGGCAGCAGTCGAACATTTCCTGTATTCAGAAAGGCCCGTACAAGACCAGCAACATGCGGCCGTGCATTATCCTGCTGAAATGTAGGGCTTCACAGGTATCGAATGAAGGGCAGAGCTACGGGTCGTAACACATCTGAAATGTAACGTCCACTGTTCAAAGTGCCGTCAATGGGAACAAGAGGTGACTGAGACGTGTAACCAATGGCACCCCATACCATCACGCCGGGTGATACGCCAGTATGGCAATGACGAATACACGCTTCCAATGTGTGTTCACCGCGATGTTGCCAAACACGTATGCGACCATCATGATGCTGTAAACAGAACCTGGATTCATCTGAAGAAATGACATTTTGCCATTCGTGCACCCAGGTTCGTCGTTGAGTACACCATCGTCGGTGCTCCTGTCTGTGATGCAGCGTCAAGGGTAACCGCAGCCATGGTCTCTGAGCTGATAGTCCATGTTGCTGCAAACGTCGTAGAACTGTTGATGCAGATGGTTGTTGACTTGCAAACATCCCCATCTGTTGACTCATGGATCGAGACGTTGCTGCACGATCCGTTACAGCCATGCGGTTAAGATGCCTGTCATCTCGACTGCTAGTGATAGGAGGCCGTTTGGATCCAGCACGGCATTCCATATTATCCTCCAGAACCCATTGATTCCATTCTCTGCTAACAGTCATTGGATCTCGACCAACGTGAGCAGAAATGTCGCGATCTGGTGAACTGCAATCGTGACAGGCTACAATCCGACCTTTTTCAAAGTCAGAAACGTGATGGTACGCATATCTCCTCCTCACATGAGGCATCACAACAACGTTTCACCAGGTAAGGCCGGTCAACTGCTGTTTGTGTATGAGAAATCAGTTGGAAACTTTCCATGTGTCAGTACGTTGTAGGTGTCGCCACCGGCGCCAGCCTTGTGTGAATGCTCTGAAAAGCTAATCATTTGCATATCGCAGCATCTTCATCCTGTCGGTTAAATTTCGTGTCTGTAGCACATCATCTTCGTGGTGTAGCTATTTTAATGACCAGTAGTGTATATATTCCTTACTGTCATTTCTTGTTAACAATATTAGCTTATTCCCAAGAATAAGCAGCTTTCACTCAGTTAATACTCGGCAGAAGTCAAACATGCGTTTGGACTGGACTTCCTTAATTCTTGTGCAGAAAGGTGTGCAGTATACTGCTGCATCCGTTTTCAGTAAGCTACCACTTGAATTCAAAAATCTTAGCAGTAATCCACGTTTTCAAATCGAAACAGAAGAGTTTCCTCATAGGTCACTCCTTCTATTCTGTCGAGCTAGTTGAAAAATTAAGCTGATTCTTGTTGTATTGTTGATTGCTGTGTTTACTTCAACTTATGATTTGACTTTTTTCCGGTTCATAAACATTTTATTTTTGTCTGTTATTACCTTTATGTTGTAATTTCACGTAGTGACACATTCCATTACCTTGATGATTTGCTTCTCAATTTGGTCCTGCAGAACTTGACGTGTAAATAAATAAATAAAAAGTCTAACTCTTACAACATTGCAAAATACACAAAAATGCAAATGACAAAATAATGAAGACATACCTGGCCATCTTATATTATCACATTATTCTGGGTGTTACCAGGTTTGAATAACAGGCAGCTTTATTGTTGGATAATTAATGAATAATTAAATAATTTATAAAATTAACATAGAATTGCTAGTAGAATAAATGAGAATGAAGATTCAGCATAGTTCATTATAGTTTTGCTGTTGTAACCCATGTTGATCGCTGTACATATTTTTCGAGGTTTATTAATTGATTCTCCATTAATTCAGTGACTTTCAAGCCAAAACTGTAAGTGATACAAATACATTGCTTCTACCATTCACTGCTGCAACACTATAGTACTGGTCACCACTTGTATCTTGTTTGTAGTATTCAGTTGCCCACAGCATTGCTTTCCACGTGATTGTGAAGTTTCATGAATCATAAAGATACCCCAATTTTCACAGTTTGAGCCATATGGGCAAATTAGAAGGTGCAACGAATTCATCTTGTCAAAACTGTCTGTGGTTCTTAGGTTTTAATGCACTTAACTGGAAACACACAGATCAATTTCGTAGCCAATATTCCGCAGTTGTCATGCAGCAGTTAGCAAGAGGTCCCAGGAAGTGGCCAAATGCTCGTGTCCACACCACCTCCCCCTCCCCTCCAACTCTAATCGGCTGGACTATCCAAGCCCTGTGTGAGTACACCTTTAGTGGCTTGCCACCTTTTCACAAATTTCCAAAACTTCAACTCTCTCACTGACTCTGCCTACAGCATAATGGCACTTACGTGTAAAAGCACATGTCAGTCAGAAACTGATTAACGGCTGAATGCATTTAAAGTTACGTCTACAACAGATACTGTACACGTCTCATATTGCAAGAACAGTACGTATGTTTCTGTAAGTTAAATGAATAAAATGCACTGAAATGAAAATAATGCAGCAGTACGGAAGAGAACAGTGAAGGTGAATGATGTGAGCTACGGTCAATGAAAACTGAAGCCAAATTCAAACTTTCATCGTCACTCGTATGATTTCTAAACACCACTACATGAGGTTTTTTGCTAGTATAAGTGGGAATAGTGCTGCAGGGGAATGGTGTTGGAGGAGGACAATTGTGTAATCTTCCACATTGTTTATCACATGGACAATCTCGTGTCATAGTGTTCTCAAGTCATATAAGGAAACATCATTGGCAATGGGAGTATGAGTTTGCTTTGGTGGTATGTTCAGATAGCCAAAGTATAAAGTGATGGATCCACAAATATTTGATTTTCAGGACACATTCACCACCAAGCGAACTGACACTGAAATGCTGAAATCATGATCAGTTTCTAGGTTTAACACTTAGCTAATATAACACCACCAGATCTCAAGACAAAACACAGTGCCTCTGAGAATAGAGTAAGGTAGGCACTATCAGTTCCTAGGAAATCCCCAATGAACAAAATTTATTTTCGCTGTCCACATCCCAGACTGAAATCTGAAAAAATGTCTATATATGATCCAAACAGAATCCACCTCCAGACAGTCTTATGGTTTCGACACCAGGTCATGAACTGTTGGTAACCCAGGTTCAAATCAAGGTCTGGCACAGTCAATTGTCTTGATGTATTAATTTGTGATGTGTAGACTAGTTTCATCTGTGCTTCTTGTATTCTGTGTTTCACCTGTACTTAACTAATTTCCTTTGATTTAGGAGGAGGATGAACCACCTTTTCATGAGATCGAGTTCATGATTGTTAAAGAAGGACCTCCGGTAAGTACTAAAATATATCTATCATTATATGCATACATATTCTCTGAAAGCCACTGTGCAGAACATGATTTACTAGGCAGAATGCCCTGACGGTTCCTTTCAAAAGGATGTGTTTGATTTCGTACCTCATTCTCATCCTGTTCTTCATCTGTAATGATCTTGTTATTGGTAAAATATTAATTCCTAATCTGTCTTCCTCTGTTCTTTTGAACACTTTTTGTCTGGAATGATAAGGCAGGAGGAACAATAAATGAAAAATTCAAAAGTATGATTTAGACTTTCTCAGTAAGTTGCTTGGAAAAAATGCAGTTGGTTCAGTTCTGTGCAAGGAAACATGTTTTCTCATCAATAACAATACAGTACGTGGGAAAGGAAATATGTACAACTAATTTTCAAAATTCCAGTGTGTGCATGTTAGTGAGAAGTTATTGTAAATCGTGTATTATAGACCTTCTCAAATGCTTGAGTTCAGCCACATTTGCTCAATGCATATTTGCTGATTTTGCCGAGATGAGCTTTAGAAAATTAGCCTGCTTTGAATACTTCTGTTTGTTGAAATCAAATGGACTAATCTTTTGGGACAATTCCACAAAATTGGTGTCCATCCACAAATTTCACGTAGGCAACAGTTCAAAAGAATATGCGTGTTATTATCAGTCTTGGAATATGTTTACTCTCTTATGCAGTTAGGTATTAAGAAATAGGCACAATTTAAAAATAATAGTAGCATCCATAAATATAACACTAGAATACATTTAAACATCATGGGGTTCAAAGACACACTCCAAAATGTCCATGTAAGCAAATGAAATTTATTACCTTCAGTGAAATCTTGAGAAGTCCACTTAGCTCAGTGGACCCTGCCTCCAGCCAGCTAATGGCTCCACACTCTTAAGGTGCCTCATCTTTTCGAGTACTTGCATGCTGGCCAAGAGGCAAAACTTACCTAGAATAACAGGAAAAAAGTACACAAAACTACACTCGTGCACATGTTCTAGAATGTCAGATTCTTGTAGTCTTTCCATATATGCAAAATAACTTCACTAAGCACAGAGGATTAATTACTTTTGACTCTTTTAAATTACCAACTCCAGGGCCCACAACTTGCCATCTCAGTTGTGCAAGAGCTGCTGTTGGACTTCTTCAGTTTAGTGAGCTCCCAATCAAGCAGAAAACTATTACAGCGTTAAGGCCTTTCAGTTAATCAGAATCAGGAGCTGTAATATAGGCATTTCCATTGGGTTTTTCCAGCTGGCACTACTAGAACTTTCTGCCAGGGCCTTCAGAAGTCCCTATCCAATGGGTTTTGGAAAATGCCAGTGACTCTGGGCTTGTGTTGCTTCTGATGTCTTCTTCCTCTGTCTCAACAGCCTGTCTTTAACACTGCCATGAGGAAAAGCAAAGCCATAAACCAACCATGCAGACTCCAACCGCAAACAATTTAGGAAGATTAGGGAATGACTGGCCCACCACCTGCAGGCTGAAGGAAACCTTGGCCTTGATAGTGGCTTAGGCACACACCTGGCGAGCAACAGGTCAGGGCAAGAAGTGATGTTTTACACACCATCTCTTGTGAAACCCAAATTGTCAGTTAATAAAAGTTTGGATGGAAGCAATGAATCTGTACCACACATTTGCAAGAGTCTTTTATAGAACTGTAATCATAAAATTGTTTATTAGACTACTGGCCATTAAAATTGCTCCACCAAGAAGAAATACAAATGATGAACAGGTATTCATTAGACACATATATTATACTAGAACTGACATGTGATTACATTTTCAATCAATTTAGGTGCATAGATCCTGAGAAATCAGTACCCAGAACAACCACCTCTAGCCATAATAACGGCCTTGATACGCCTGGGCATTGAGTCAAACAGAGCTTGGATGGCGTGTACAGGTACCGCTCCCCATGCAACTTCAACACGATACCACAGTTCATCAGGAGTAGTGACTGGCGTATTGTGACGAGCCAGTTGCTCGGTCACCATTGACCAGACGTTTTCAATTGGTGAGAGATGTGGAGAATGTACTGGCCAGGGCAGCAGTCGGACATTTTCTGTGTCCAGAAAGGCCTGTACAGGACCTGCAACATGCGGTCGTGCAGTATCCTGCTGAAATGTAGGGTTTCACAGGGATCGAATGAAGGGTAGACCCATGGATCGTAACACATCCGAAATGTAACATCCACTCTTCAAAGTACCGTCAAAGCGAACAAGAGGTGACCGAGACATGCAACCAATGGCACCCCATACCATCACGCTGGGTGATACGCCAATATGGCGATGACGAATACATGCTTCCAAAGTGTGTTCACCATGATGTCGCCAAACACGGATGTGACCATCACGATGCTGTAAACAGAACCTGGATTCATCTGAAAAATTGATGTTTTGCCATTTGTGCACCCAGGTTCGTCGTTGAGTACACCATCGCAGCCGCTCCTGTCTGTGATGCAGCTACAAGGGTAACCGCAGCCACAGTCTCCGAACTCATAGTCCATGTTGCTGCAAACATCGTCGAACTGTTGATGCAGATAGTTGTTGTCTTGCAAATGTCCCCATCTGTTGACTCAGGGATCGAGACGTGGTTGCACGATCTGTTACAGCCATGCGGATAAGATGCCTGTCATCTCGACTGCTAGTGATAGGAGGACGTTTGGATCCAGCACAGTGTTCGGTATTACCCTCCTGAACCCACTAATTCCATATTCTGTTAACAGTCATTGGATCTCGACCAACATGAGCAGAAATGTTGCAATACGGTAAACCGCAATCACTATAGGCTACAATCAGATCTTTATCGAAGTCAGAAACGTAATGGTACTCATTTCTCCTCTTTACACGAGGCATCACAACAACATTTCACCAGGCAACGCTGGTTTACTGCTGTTTGTGTATGAGATATTGGTTGGAAACTTTCCTCATTTCAGCACGTTGTAGGTGCCGCCACCGGTGCCAACCTTTTGTGAATGCTCTGAAAAGCTAATCACTTGCATATCACATCATCTTCTTCCTGTTGGTTAAATTTCGTGTCTGTAGCACGTCGTCTTTGTTGTGTAGCAGTTTTAATGGCCAGTAGTTTATGTATGTACCAGTCAGACGATAAAATGAATGATATGTTCTATTCCTGCTAATCATCACATACATGTCCTGGATTTTCATCCCCTAAATGTGGAGCCCATCCCCCCATTTCAGGTGTGCAAAATGAGGGAGGTTGTCCACTGTTTACTATTTGGGTGTCGAGCTTGTGATAAGAAACTGTAGTTTTGCATTAGTTGGTATTCTGACACACTGATATTGCCATAGGCTTGAAGGCTGCTCATTCTTGCTGAATTTTAGAAAAACATCATCTACATCTACTGGGTGGGACAGATTAGTATTATTACTTTTATGGTATATTGATAATTTTTACTTATGGACCGTCTGACAGCAACTGAATAAAACACAGTTTTAGTGCAATATGCTTTCGCCTTTATTTTCTGCAAGGCATCATCAGTGGCAGGTTACATGGACAATTTCTTACATATTATGCTCCTGTTGCATTTTTGGTGTTGTTCTTCTTCTTATGAATGCCAATTTGCGGTTTTTTTCCCACATTACACAGCACTATGAACTAAACGCGCACCCAGGGAACGTCTCACACCAGATGAGTGTAACCCCTATGTTTACATGGTAGAGTAATGGTGGTGTATGTGTACATGGAGAACTTGTTTGCACAGCAATCACCGACATAGTGTTACTGAGGTGGAATAAGGGGAACCAGCCCGCATTTGCTGAGGCATATGGAAAACCGCCTAAAAACCATCCACAGACTGGCCGGTTCACCGGACCTCGACACAAATCCGCCAGGCGGATTCGTGCCGGGGACCAGGAGCTCCTTGCGTTAGACAACATGGCCAACCGGGCGGGCTCAGCTTCAGTAAAGGGACCTCACAGAATGCATGTGGTTGCATCAAGATGGAGTGCCTCCTCACTACACACTTGAAATGTGTTACTTCCTAAATGAACACTTTCCAGGATGGTGCATAGGTTGTGGTTCATCAGCAACACCAGCTCCCTTGAAATGGCCACAAAGAAGTCCTGAACTCATCACTCCTAGGAACACATGGAAAGTTGTTAAGCCACATGCATCAGCACAACATTATGCTACAAATGAACTGTGAATGGCTGTTGAGGATGTGTTTTCGCACTATAACACTGTACAAGTTCAAAAATACGTCAGGAAAAACAGATGCATATGGAAATGAGTGTAACGCATGATGGGGAATGTACCGATATGTTGGACACTTATTACATAAGTACCGGGTGATCAAAAAATCAGTATAAATTTGAGAACTTAATAAACCACAGAATAATGTAGATAGAGAGGTAAAAATTGACACACATGCTTGGAATGACATGGGGTTTTATTAGAACCACACACAAAAAAAAAAAAACAAAGTATTGCTAGACGTGTGAAAGATGTCTTGCGTGCGTCGTTTGGTGATGATCGTGTGCTCAGCCGCCACTTTCGTCGTGCTTGGCCTCCCAGGTCCCCAGACCTCAGTCCGTGCGACTATTGGCTTTGGGGTTACCTGAAGTCGCGAGTGTATTGTGATCGACTGATACCTCTAGGGATGCTAAAAGACAACATCCGACGCCAATGCCCCACCATAACTCCGGACATGCTTTACAGTGCTATTCACAACATTATTCCTCGACTACAGCTATTGTTGAGGAATGATGGTGGACATATTGAGCATTTCCTGTAAAGGACATCATCTTTGCTTTGTCTTTCTTTGTTATGCTAATTATTCCTATTCTGACCAGATGAAGTGTCATCTGTCGGAAATTTTTTGAACATTTGTATTTTTTTGGTTCTAATAAAACCCTATGTAATTCCAAGCATGTGTGTCAATTTGTACCTCTGTATCTACATTATTCCATGATTTATTCAGTTTTCAAATTTATACTGACTTTTTGATCACCCGGTATATATCTGTGTTAAAACAAATCAACTCGATTAGCACTTGATACTAGGGCGTATGGAGACTTCTTGCCCACCCTGTATGTACATACTCTGCAACCAACCTTACAGTGTGTGGCTGGGGTACCTTGTACTGCAGATAGCCATTTCCTTTCCTGTTCCACTTGCAAATAGAGTAAGGAAGAAACAACCTTACTGTATGCCTCTGTATGAGCCCTAATTTCTCTTATGTGTTAAATGTACACTACTGGCCATTACAATTGCTACACCAAGAAGAAATGCAGATGATAAATGGGTATTCATTGGACAAATATATTATACTAGAACTGACATGTGATTACATTTTCACGCAATTTGGATGCATAGATCCTGAGAAATCAGTACCCCGAACAACCACCTCTAGCCATAATAACGGTCTTGATACGCCTGGGCATTGAGTCAAACAGAGCTTGGATGGCGTGTACAGGTACCGCTCCCCATGCAGCTTCAACACGATACCACAGTTCATCAGGAGTAGTGACTCGCATATTGTGATGAGCCAGTTGCTCGGCAACCATTGACCAGACTTTTCAGTTAGTGAGAGATATGGAGAATGTGCTGGCCAGGGCAGCAGTCGAACATTTTCTGTATCCAGAAAGGCCAGTACAGGACCTGCAACATGCAGTCGTGCATTATCCTGCTGAAATG
Organism: Schistocerca serialis cubense; assembly: GCF_023864345.2. Lineage (NCBI taxonomy): Eukaryota > Metazoa > Arthropoda > Insecta > Orthoptera > Acrididae > Schistocerca > Schistocerca serialis. The sequence goes on along the minus strand of NC_064647.1, from coordinate 212,729,964 downwards.
TAGGGTTTTGCAGGGATCGAATGAAGGTTAGAGCCACAGGTCGTAACACATCTGAAATGTAACCTTCACTGTTCAAAGTGCCATCAGTGCAAACAAGAGGTGACAGAGACATGTAACCAATGGTACCCCATACCCTCACACTGGGTGATGTGCCAGGTTTGTCGTTGAGTACACCATCGCAGCCGTTCCTGTCTGTGATGCAGCGTCAAGGCTTACCGCAGCCATGGTCTCTGAGCTGATAGTCCATGCTGCTGCAAACGTCGTCAAACTGTTCGTGCAGATGGTTGTTGTCTTGCAAATGTCCCCATCTGTTGACTCAGGGATCGAGACGTGGCTGCACGATCCGTTACAGCCATGTGGATAAGATGCCTATCATCTCAACTGCCAGTGATAGGATGTCGTTGGGATCCAGCACAGTATTCCGTATACCCTCCTGAACCCACCGATTCCATATTCTGCTAACAGTCATTGGATCTCGACCAACGTGAGCAGCAATGTCGCGATACGATAAACCGCAATTGTGATAGGCTACAATCCGACCTTTTTCAATGTCGGAAACGTGATGGTACGCATTTCTCCTCCTTACACAAGGCATCACAACAACGTTTCACCAGGCAATGCCGGTCAACTGCTGTTTGTATATGAGAAATCGGTTGGAAACATTCCTCATGTCAGCACATTGTATATGTCGCCACCAGCACCAACCTTGTGTGAATGCTCTGAAAAGCTAATCATTTGCATATCACAGCATCTTTTTCCTGTCAGTTAAATTTCGCGTCAGTAGCATGTCATCTTCATGGTGTACCAATTTTAATGGCCAGTAGTGTATGTTGGCAGCAGCAGAATCATTCTGCACTAATCTTCAAATACCTATTCTCTAAACTTTCTCAGTAGCATTCCTCGAAAAGATTGTAGCCTTTCTTCCTGGTTTTCTCATTTGAGTTCCAGAGCCATTTTTTGTAATATTGTTGTAGAATGTTATTATTCCAGAATATTTACTGAATATGAATTTCATGACATCTTCGTAATAGCTTACTTGTGTGTCGATCGAATCTACTGGTCTTTGATGTCTTCCTTTAATCTGACCTGGTGAGGATTCCAAATACTTTATCAGTACTCAAGACTGGATTGCACTAGTAGTGTATATTTGGTCTTCTTTGCAAATGACCCATATTTGACAATTTGTCTTCTCTTCTACAATCCTTACATGCTCATTCTATTCTTATTGCTTTTCTGTATATGTCTTGGAATACACTAAAGAATTCTGCTGCAAACCAATGTTAAGAATATTGGTCTATGATCTTCTGGGTCCTTCCTTGTATCCTGTTATATATGGGAGTCACCTACACTTTTTTCTAGCTGCTTGGGGTATTTTGATTGGCGAGAGATTCGTGACAAATGCAAACTAAGCAACAGGCCAGTGCTGTAGAATAGCCTACATAAAAGTGATTTGAGATTCCACCCGGACTTTTCTACTTATTAGTTATCAATTCTTGCTCTGGCTTCTCTGTGCCAGGGATGCCTTTTAGTGCGTCCTTCATATGGGGATGTGTGTGATGGTCAAACAGTGGTATGTTTGTATGATCCTCCTGTGTGAATGATGTCTTAAACATGAAATTTAAAATTTCGGCTTTCCTTTTTCTGTCTTCTACTGACATACCAAACTGGTCAAAGAGTGACTGGATGCGAGCCTCTGATCCACTTAGCAATTTTATGTAGGGTCAGAATTTTCTTGGGCTCTTGGCAAGATCTTTTATTAAGTTATGATGATGGTAGTTGTCATATCCTTCATGCCTCAATTTTTTTGGGAAGCACAATTCTCTACTGGCTTTTGTCTATCACCATTTGCTCATTCTCCTTTGAACCGAGAACTCAAAAGCCTTTGCTTCCTCAGCATTTCCCAAATTTTTTATTAAACTGTGGTGGGTGTCGTGCATCCTTAATCCACTTAAATGGCACATACGTCACCAGAGTTTGATTCACATCCCATTTAAATTTTACCAGTAATTTCTCTGTACCCATCATACTGGAGCTAAATGACCTTCCATTCATTGTATAAGTGGAATGCTAACAATTGCTTACCTGCTCTTTCCAGCAAAAATACTCTCTCAGCTGCATTCATGGATATATTTATTGTAGTGGTCATCTTTACTGTGATAACATCATGATCACTAATCACAGTCTCTGTACTGACACTGTCAATGAGGTCAGGCCTCTTTCTAGCTACAATGTCTAAAATATTTCCATTGCCTGTGGGCTATTGAATTAGCTGCTCAAGGCAGGTTTTGGAAAACGTGTTCACAACTACTTCACAGGACTGTTTGTCCGTAACCCTGCAATGAATTCATAGACGTCCCAGTCTATACTCAGTAGATTAAAGTCGCCTCCAACTAAAATTGCATGATGGAATTCTGTGCTACTGAGCGTAGACTTGCTGTGAATGACTCTAAAACTGTCATGGTGTAATCTGATTGCCTGTAAAAACGTCTAACAGTTCACTGACCAGATATTTTCACTGTTGGGTAAATTTGAGCTCAGTAGAGACAATATTTTTGTTGATGGCAATGACCACCCTTCTCCTTTGCCATCTAGTCTCTCTTTCCAATAAATGTTTCATTACTTGCTAAATAAGTCAGAGCTTTCTAATTTGAGTTTAAGCCACCTCTTGATCCTGAGAATAATTTGATTCAACAAATTTCCTTGAGAGCTGTGAATTTGAAAACTTCGATGTGAATACTTAGACTATTTACTGATAAAATTTTAACAGACAAAGTGTCTTTACTCTGTATGCCATCTGATTTCACTGTCTGTGTGTCAGTTGGCGAATTTTCATAAGCGTACATCAAACTACTGGCTAGCCCGTCCCTAAGTACAAGCCTCAGGCCTGTCTGAGTAGTTGGTTCCTTTGTGTAGTGCACCCCTGACCTATCAAAGGGAGTCCTGCAGTGTCCACCCAGTAGCGTTGGTGTAGAAATTGATCTGCCATATCACTTGTCACATAGCAGCCCTCCATTCCTGTGGTGGAGAAGAAAAAAAATTATGAACTGAAACTTATGTATGTACAAACACCACAATAACAATATACACAAAAATATGTCATCGGTGTAAGTAAGAATATGTACCCAGAACTGCAAGTAATTTATTGTACTGTAACACACAGTAATATGGCTGAGATTTAAACACAACTGGAACCACACAGCTAGATACAGGCTGCCTAAGATTCAGAGTTAGTGTGCTTTGAGTATTGTGATACTGAAGGATATCAAATCACATTGTTGACACATATTTCAGGGACTGTGTCTTTCTGGACCCATGTTTATTGGGCTTACTGCTCTTGTTTTGATGAGTATAACACTTCTCAATACATTTGACACTTTTCTTTAATGGTCTGAAATACAATGACATTTAGTAATGGATACAACAGTGATAATAGTAAAACACACTGATAAGCCGATACGTCGTGACCACTGCCCATTGTGAGATAGAATGCTGCGTGGAGGCATTGTGGGTGTTGTTGGTGTTGTGATCTGAGACTGGTTTGATGCAGCTATCCATGCTACCCTATCCTGTGCAAGCTTCTTCATCTCCCAGTACTTACTGCAGCCTACATCCTTCTGAATCTGTTTAGTGTATTCATCTCTTGGTCTCCCTCTACGATCTTTACCCTCCACGCTGCCCTCCAATGCTAAATTTGTGATTCCTTGATGCCTCTGTCCTACTAACCGATCCCTTCTTTTTGTCAAGTTGTGCCACAAACTCCTCTTCTCCCCAATTCTATTCATTACTTCATTATTAGTTATGTGATCTACCCATCTAATCTTCAGCATTCTTCTGTAGCACCACATTTCGAAAGTTTCTATTCCCTTCTTGTCCAAACTATTTATCATCCATGTTTTACTTCCATACATGGCTACACTCTATACAAATACTTTCAGAAATTACCTCCTGACACTTAAATCTATACTCGATGTTAACAGATTTCTCTTCTTCAGCAACGCTTTCCTTGCCGTTGTCAGACTACATTTTATATCCTCACTACTTTGACCATCATCAGTTATTTTGCTCTCGAAATAGCAAAACCCCTTTACTACTTTAAGTGTCTCATTTCCTCATCTAATTCCCTTAGCATCACCCCACTAAATTCAACTACATTCCATTATCCTCATTTTTCTTTTGTTGATGTTCATTTATATCCTCCTTTCAAGACACTGTCCATTCCATTCAACTGCTCTTCCAAGTCCTTTGCTGTCTCTGACAGAATTACAATGTCATCGGCGAACCTCAAAGTTTTTATTTCTTCTCCATGGATTTTAATACCTACTCGGAATTTTTCTTTTGTTTCCTTTGCTGCTTGCTCAATATACAGATTGAATAACGTTGGTGATATGCTACAACCCTGTCTCACTCCCTTCCCAACCACTGCTTCCCTTTCATGCCCCTCGACTCTTATAACTGCCATCTGGTTTCTGTACAAATTGTAAATAGCCTTTCGCTCCCTGTATTTTACCTCTGCCACCTTTAGAATTTTAAAGAGAGTATTCCAGTCAAAAGCTTTCTCTAAGTCTACAAATGCTAGAAACGTAGGTTTGTCTTTCCTTAATCTTTCTTCTAAAATAAGTCATAAGGTCGGTATTGCCTCACGTGTTCCAATATTTCTACGGAATCCAAACTGATCTTCCCCAAGGTCGGCTTCTACCAGTTTTTCCATTCATCTGTAAGAAATTAATGTTAGTATTTTGCAGCTGTGACTTATTAAACTGTTAGTTTGGTAATTTTCACATTTATCAACACCTGCTTTCTTTGGGATTGGAATTATTATATTCTTCTTGAAGTCTGAGGGTATTTCGCATGTCTCATACATCTTGCTCACCAGATGGCAGAGTTTTGTCAGGACTGGCTCTCCCAAGGCTGTCAGTAGTTCTAATGGAATGTTGGCTACTCCCGGGGCCTTGTTTCGACTCAGATCTTTCAGTGCTCTGTCAAACTCTTTACGCAGTATTGTATCTCCCATTTCATCTTCATCTACATCCTCTTCCATTTCCATATCATCCTCAAGTACATCGCCCTTCTAAAGACCCTCTATATACTCCTTCCACCTTTCTGCTTTCCCTTTTTTGCTTAGAACTGGGTTTCCATCTGAGCTCTTGATATTCATACAAGTGGTTCTCTTTTCTCCAAAGGTCTCTTTAATTTTTCTGTAGGCGGTATCTATCTTACCCCTAGTGAGATAAGCCTCTACAGCCTTACATTTGTCCTCTGGCCATCCCTGCTTAGCCATTTTGCACTTCATGTCGATCTCATTTTTGAGACATTTGTATTCCTTTTTGCATGCTTCATTTACTGCATTTTTATATTTTCTCCTTTCATCAATTAAATTCAATATTTCTTCTGTTACCCAAGAATTTCTACAAGCCCTCGTCTTTTTACCTACCTGATCCTCTGCTGCCTTCACTACTTCATCCCTCAGAGCTACCCATTCTTCTTCTACTGTATTTCTTTCCCCCATTCCTGTCAATTGTTCCCTTATGCTCTCTCTGAAACTCTGTACAACCTCTGGTTTAGTCAGTTTATCCAGGTCCCATCCCCTTAAATTCCCACCTTTTTGCAATTTCTTCAGTTTTAATCTATAGTTCATAACCAATAGATTGTGGTCAGAGTCCACATCTGCTCCTGGAAATGTCTTACAATTTAAAACCTGGTTCCTAAATCTCAATCTTACCATTGTATAATCTATCTGATACCTTCTAGTATCTCCAGGATTCTTCCATGGATAAAACCTTCTTTCATGATTCTTGAAGCAAGTGTTAGCTATGATCAAGTTATGCTCTGCGCAAAACTCTACCAGGCGGCTTCCTCTTTCATTTCTTAGCCCCAGTCCATATTCACCTACTATGTTTCCTTCTCGCCCTTTTCCTACTCTCGCATTCCAGTCACCCATGACTATTAAATTTTCGTTTCCCTTCACTAACTGAATAATTTCTTTTAACTCATCATACATTTCATCAATTTCTTCATTGTCTGCAGAGCTAGTTGGCATATAAAGTTGTACTACTGTAGTAGGCGTGGACTTCATGTCTATCTTGGCCACAATAATGCGTTCACTACGCTGTTTCTAGTAGGTTACCCTCACTCCTATTTTTTTATTCATTATTAAACCTACTCCTGCATTACCCCTATTTGATTTTGTATTTATAATCCTGTATTCACCTGACCAAAAGTCTTGTTCCTCCTGCCACCGAACTTCACTAATTCCCACTATATCAAACTTTAACCTATCCATTTCCCTTTTTAAATTTTCTAACCTACCTGCCTGATTAAGAGATCTGACATCCCACACTCTGATCCGTAGAACGCCAGTTTTCTTTTTCCTGATAATGATGTCCTCTTGAGTAGTCCCCGCCTGGAGATCCAAATGGGGGACTATTTTACCTCCAGAATATTTTACCCAAGAGGACGCCATCATCATTTAACCATATAGTAAAGCTGCATGCCCTTGGGAAAAATTACGGCTGTAGTTTCCCCTTGCTTTCAGCCGTTCGCAGTACCAGAACAGCAAGGCCGTTTTGGTTAGTGTTACAAGGCCAGATCAGTCAATATAGAAGAGACAAATTGAAAATGAATCTAGTGATGGTACGAGGCCAAAATTGGGAATTATACTGACATAAGTTTCTTCAACAAAGATTAATAATTATGATCCAGTACCTGGAACAAGCATCTCTGAAATGGTGAAGACAGTTAGCTGTTCATGTGCTGCTGTTGTGAGCATCACTGGAATGGCAGTGAAGCCACAAGTAGACAAGAACACGTTGGATGTCCACACCTTATTACAGGAGATGTAGGTTGAAGGTTTGTCCGCTTCATGAAGCTGTATAACTGGTGAGTTGTGGCCGATCTGACAGTGGAGTACAATACTGGTGCAGGCATATGTGTTTGAGAGCTTATCATTCAGCACATGTTGTCGAATGTGGGGCTGTGCAGAAAATGACCTCTGTGTGTACCCATGCTGACTCCAGACATCATCAACTACGATTGCTACGTGTCAAGGATTGAAGTGTTCCAAACTGGCTTGGGCTACGTGGTGGTTTCTTACACTTCATCTCGTGCACAAAACACTTAAATAAGTTGCCATCTGAAACCTCATTTTACATACAATGAATGCTGCTTAGTGAATATTCGATCACCATTAAGTATTATTAATCGTGATCCATCTAGTCTGTGCCCTGAATCGGTGGCTTCTTCCTCAGAATTGGCCTCCATACAGGCTGCAGATAAGCTGCTGAAAATTAACTTGTCCCATTGTTGTTGTTGTTGTTGTTGTTGTCGTCATCTTCAGTCCAAACACTGGTTTGATGCAGCTCTCCATGCTACTGTATCCTGTGCAAGACTCTTCATCTCCGAGTAACTGCTGCAACCTACATCCCTCTGAATGTGCTTACTGCATTTATCTCTTGGTTTCCATATATGATTTTTACCCCACGCGCTTCCCTCCAGTACAAAATTGGTGATCCCTCGATGTCTCAGAATGTGTCCTACCAAGTGATTCCTTCTTCTGGTCAGGTTGTACCACAAATTTCTCTTCTACCAATTCTATTCAGTACCTCCTTGTTAGTTATGTGATCTGCCCATCTAACCTTCAGCATTCTTCTGTAGCACCACATTTCAAAAGCTTTCATTCTCTTCTTGTCTAAACTATTTATCGTCCAGGTTTCACTTCCATACATGGCTTCACTCCATACAAATACTTTCAGAAAGGACTTCCTGGTACTTAAATCTATACTTGATGTTAACAAATTTCCCTTCTTCAGAAATGCTTTTCTTGCCATTGTCAGTCTGCATTTTATATCCTCCTTACCTTGACCATCATCAGCTATTTTGCTTCCCAAATAGAAAAACTCATTTGCTACTTTAAATGTCTCATTTCCAAATCTAATTCCCTCAGCATCACCTGATTCGATTCAACTACATTCCATTATCCTCATTTTGCTGTTGTTGATTTTGTTGTTGTGGTCTTCAGTCCTGAGACTGGTTTGATGCAGCTCTTCATGCTACTCTATCCTGTGCAAGCTTCTTCATCTCCCAATATGTACTGCAGCCTACATCCTTCTGAATCTGTTAAGTGTATTCATCTCTTGGTCTCCCTCTACAATTTTTACCCTCCACGCTGCCCTCCAGTACTATATTGGTGATCCCATGATGCCTCAGAACATGTCCTACCAACTGATCCCTTCTTCTGGTCAAGTTGTGCCACAAACTCCTCTTCTCCCCAATTCTACTCAATACCTCCTCATTAGTTATGTGATCTACCCATCTACTCTTCAGCATTCTTCTGTAGCACCACATTTCAAAGGCTTGTATTCTCTTCTTGTCCAAACTATTTATCATCCATGTTTCACTTCCATACATGGCTACACTCCATACAAATACTTTCAGAAACGATTTCCTGACATTTAAATCTATACTCGATGTTAACAAATTTTTCTTCTTTAGAAACGCTTTCCATGCTATTGCCAGTCTACATTTTATATCCTCTCTACTTCGACCATCATCAGTTATTTTGCTCCCCAAATAGCAAAACTCCTTTACTACTTTAAGTGTCTCATTTCCTAATCTAATTCCCTCAGCATCGCCAGACTTAATTCGACTACATTCCATTATTCTCGTTTTGCTTTTGTTGATCTTCATCTTATATCCTCCGTTCAAGACACTGTCCATTCCGTTCAACTGCTCTTCCAAGTCCTTTGCTGTCTCTGACAGAATTACAATGTCATTGGCAAACCTGAAAGTTTTTGTTTCTTCTCCACGGCCTTTAATTCCTACTCCATTTTTTTTTTTTTTTTTTTTTTTTTTTTTTGTTTCCTTTACTGCTTGCTCAATATACAGATTGAATAGCATTGGAGATAGGCTACAACCCGATCTCACTCCCTTCTCAACCTCTGCTTCCTGTTTGTTCCCTTGATTCTTGTAATTGCCCTCTTGTTTCTGTACAAATTGTAAATAGCCTTTTGCTCCCTGTATTTTACCCCTGCCACCTTTAGAATTTGAAAGAGAGTATTCCAGTCAACATTGTCAATAGCTTTTTCTAAGACTACAAATGCTATAAACATAGGTATGCCTTTCATTAACCCTTCTTTTAAGATAAGTCGTAGGGTCAGTATTGCCTCGTGTGTTCCTATATTTCTCCGGGATCCAAACTGATCTTCTCTGATGTCGGCTTCTATGAGTTTTTCCATTCTTCTGTAAATGATCGGTGTTAGTATTTTGCAGCCGTGACGTATTAAACTGATAGTTCAGTAATTTTCACACCTGTCAACACCTGCTTTCTTTGGAACTGGGATTGTTATTGTGTGGTACTGTGCGGTACATCTTTCTCACCATATGGAAGAGACGCAGGGTTATCAGTAGCCCTAACAGAATGTTGTTGACTCCCAGGGCCTTGTTTCGACTTAGATCTTTCAGTGCTTGTCAAATTCTTCGTGCAGTATCACATCTCCCTTCTCACCTTTCTCTACATCCTCTTCATTTCCATAACACTGTCCTCAAGTGCATTTGCCTTGTATAGTCTCTCTCTTTACTCTTTCCACCTTTGTGCTTTCCTTCTTTGCTTAGGACTGGTTTTCTATCTGAGCCCTTGCTATTCATACAGGTGGTTCTCTTTTCTCCAAAGGTCTCTTTAATTTTCTTTTAGGCAGTTTCTGTCTTACCACTAGTGATAAATAGTTCTAAATCATTACATTAGTCCTCTAGCCATTCCTACTTAGCCATTATGAACTTCCTGTCATCTCATTTTTTAGGCATTTGTATTCCTTTTTGCCTGCTTAATTTATTGTATTTTTATAGTTTCTCCTTTCATTGATTCAATTCAATATCTCTTTGTTACCCAAGAATTTCGTTTAGCCCTAATCTTTTTATGTACTCAATCCTCTGTAGACTTCATTGTTTCATCATGCAAAGCTACCCATTCATCTTCTACTGACTTCCTTCTTCTCAATCATTCCCTAACGTTCCTTCTGAAGCCCTCAGTTTATCCAGGCCCCATTGTCTCGTTAAATTCCTGCAGTTCCTTCAGTTTTAATCTGCAGTTCATAATCAGTAAATTGTGATGGAAATGCCTTACAATTTAAAATCTGGTTCCTAAATCACTGTCTAACCATTACATAATCAATCTGAAACCTTCCGGTGTCTCTCATGATTCTTCAACCAAATGTTACCTGTGATTAAATTTTGCTCTGTGCAAAATTCTACCAGGTGGCTTCCTCTTTCATTCCTTTCCCCCTGTCCACATTCACATACTACTTTTCCTTCTCTTCCTTTTCCTAATATCAAGTTCCAGTTCCCTATGACTATTAAATTTTCAGCTCCCTTAACTATCTGAATAATTTCTTTTATCTCACCATACATTTCCTCAATCTCCTCCTCATCTGTGGAGCTAGTTGGCATATAAACTTGTACTACTGTGGTGGGTGTGAGCTTCGTGTCAATCTTAGCTACAATAATGTGTTCAATACGCTGTTCATATGAGGCTGGTTTGAAAAGTTCTCAGAATCACCTTCAGAGGTCAGCGCTAGTGCAACCCACTGTTCATGTGATATTCATAGGACTGTTGCATGTAAACACATGCCACATCAGTGCTCTGGGAAGAGAGCTGTGGCGGTGACGTGACTCTGTTGTTGTTCCCACATAGTGATTTGCAGAGATGGAAAAAATAGAGATTCGAGCAGTGAATAAGCACCTAGTAAAGAAAGGTATGAAAGCAAAGGACATTCATGTTGATTTCCAAAAAACACTGCAGGACTCTTCATATTCAACTGTTGCCAAGTGGACAAATGAATTTAAATTTGGTTAGGAGAGCTTAGATGATGCTCTGGTCAGCCAAGATGTGTCACTACTCCAGAAATCATTGCAAAAGTGCACAAAATGGCCATGGAGGATCGCTGACTGAAAGTGCGTGAAATTGCTCACACTTGCCAGATGTCATCTGAAAGGATATATCACATTTTAACCAAATAATTAGAAATGTAAAAATTATCTGCAAGATGGGTGCCACGACTCTTGACGCTGGATCAAAACGCATGAGAATGGACACATCGGAACAATTTTTGGCCCCATTTCAGGAGAAACGAACAAGACTTTTTTTCGACAGTTTGTGATCACAGATGACACTTGGGTACACTACTGTTTCCCATAGGCAAAACAACAGTCAAAGCAGTGGAAACATGCTGATTCTCCTACATCAAAGAAGGCAAAGACAATTTCTTCAGCGGGAAAGGTCCTGGCATCAGTGTTCTGGGATGCGAAGGGGATTCTGTTTGTAGATTATCTCCGCACAGGGAAAACAATCCATGGGGAATTCTATGCTAACCTCTTAGACAAATTGTAATAAAAGATAACGCGAAGAAAGGCCAGGTTCAGCAGGGAAGAAAGTCATCTTCCATTAATACAGTGTACAACCGCACATGTGCCATTGCCATGGCAGAATTACATGAACTAAGGTATGAATTGTTGCCGCACCCATCTTATTCACATGATAATGGCTCTGTCAGACTTCCATCTCTTCCCAAAACTGAAAATTTTTCTTGGTGGATGAAGATTCTCTTCAAACAAAGAATTAAGACCGGAGTTGACAACTGTTTTGCAGGCCTGTAGGAAACTCATTTTCAAGATGGGATCAAGGCACTGGAACATTGTTAGACCAAGTTCATTAATCTTCAAGGAGACTACATTGAAAAATAAAAATGTTTCAGTAATGTAAGTACATTTTTCTATTCCGTTCTGAGAACTTTTCAGACCACCCTCATAATAGCTTACCAGCGTCTCTAATTTTTTTTTTTTTTTTTTTTTTTTTTTTTTTTAACCTACTCCTGCGTTACCTCTATCTAATTTTGCATTTATAGCCCCCCCACCCCTCTTGAACCATGGACCTTGCCGTTGGTGGGGAGGCTTGCGTACCTCAACGATACAGATCAACCACAACAGAGGGGTATCTGTTGAGAGGCCAGACAAATGTATGGTTCCTGAAGAGGTGCAGCAGCCTTTTCAGTAGTTGTAGGGGCAATAGTCTGGATGATTGACTGATCTGGCTTTGTAACTCTAACCAAAATGATCTTGCTGTTCTGGTACTGCGAATGGCTGAAAGCAAGGGGAAACTACAGCCGTAATTTTTCCCGAGGGCATGCAGCTTTACTGTATGATTAAATGTGGATGGCGTCCTCTTGGGTAAAATATTCCGGAGGTAAAATAGTCCCCCATTCGGATCTCCGGGCAGGGACTACTCAAGAGGACGTCGTTATCAGGAGAAAGAAAACTGGCATTCTATGGATCGGAGTGTGGAATGTCAGATCCCTTAATCGGACAGGTAGGTTAGAAAATTTAAAAAGGGAAATGGATAGGTTAAAGTTTGATATAGTGGGAATTAGTGAAGTTCAGTGGCAGGAGGAACAAGGCTTTGGTCAGGCGAATACAGGGTTATAAATACAAAATCAAATAGGGGTAATGCAGGAGTAGGTTTAACAATGAATAAAAAAATAGGAGTATGGGTAAGCTACTACAAACAGCATAGTGAACGCATTATTGTGGCCAAGATAGACACGAAGCCCATGACTACTACAGTAGTACACGTTGATATGTCAACTAGCTCTGCAGATGATGAAGAAATTGATGAAATGTATAATGAGATGAAAGAAATTATTCAGATAGTGAAAGGAGATGAAAATTTAATAGTCATGGGTGACTGGAATTCAAGAGTAGGAAAAGGGCGAGAAGGAAACATGGTAGGTGAATATGGATTGGGGCTAAGAAATGAAAGAGGAAGCTGCCTGGTAGAATTTTGTGCAGAGCATAACTTAATCATAGCTAACACTTGCTTCAAGAATCATGAAAGAAGGTTTTATACATGGAGGAATCCTGGAGATACTAGAAGTTATCAGATAGATTATACAATGGTAAGACTGAGATTTAGGAACCAGGTTTTAAATTGTAAGACATTTCCAGGAGCAGATGTGGACTCTGACCACAATCTATTGGTTATGAACTGTAGATTAAAACTGAAGAAACTGCAAAAAGGTGGGAATTTAAGGAGATGGGACCTGGATAAACAGACTAAACCCAAGGTTGTGCAGAGTTTCAGATAGAGCATAAGGGAACAATCGACAGGAATTGGGGAAAGAAGTACAGTAGAAGAAGAATGGATAGCTCTGAGGGATGAAGTAGTGAAGGCAGCAGAGGATCAAGTAGGTAAAAAGACGAGGGCTAGTAGAAATTCTTGGGTAACAGAAGAAATATTAAATTTAATTGATGAAAGGAGAAAATATAAAAATGCAGTAAATGAAGCATGCAAAAAGGAATACAAACATCTCAAAAATGAGATCAACATGAAGTGCAAAATGGCTAAGCAGGGATGGCTGGAGGACAAATGTAAGGATGTAGAGGCTTATCTCACTATGGGTAAGATAGATACTGCCTACAGGAAAATTAAATAGACCTTTGGAGAAAGGAGAACCACTTGCATGAATATCAAGAGCTTTGATGGAAACCCATTTCTAAGCAAAGAAGTGAAAGCAGAACGGTGGAAGGAGTATATAGAAGGTCTATACAAGGGCGATGTACTTGAGGACAATGTTATGGAAATGGAAGAGGATGTAGATGAAGATGAAATGGGAGATATGATACTGTGTGAAGAGTTTGACAGAGCACTGAACGACCTGAGTCGGAACAAGGCCCCCGGAATAGCCAACATTCCATTAGAACTACTGACAGCCTTGGGAGAGCCAGTCCTGACAAAACTCTACCATCTGGTGAGCAAGATGTATGAGACAGGTGAAATACTCTCAGACTTCAAGAAGAATATAATAATCCCAATCCCAAAGGAAGCATGTGTTGACAGATGTGAAAGTTACCGAACTATCAGTTTAATAAGTCACAGCTGCAAAATAGTAACGCAAATTCTTTACAGACGAATGGAAAAACTGGCAGAAGCCGACCTCGGGGAAGATAAGTTTAGATTTCGTAGAAATGTTGGAACACGTGAGGCAATACTGACCCTACGACTTATCTTAGAAGAAAGATTAAGGAAAGGCAAGCCTACGTTTCTAGCATTTGTAGACTTACAGAAAGCTTTTGACCATGTTGATTTGAATACTCTCTTTCAAATTCTGAAGGTGGCAGGGGTAAAATACAGGGAGCAAAAGGCTGTTTACAATTTGTACAGAAAGCAAATGGCAGTTATAAGAGTCGAGGACTATGAAAGGGAAGCATTGGTTGGGACGGGAGTGTGCAGGGTTGTAGCCTATCCCCGATGTTATTCAATCTGTATATTGAGCAGGCAGTAAAGGAAACAAAAGAAAAATTCGGAGTAGGTATTAAAATCCATGAATAAAAAATGAACACTTTGAGGTTCGCCGATGACATTGTAATTCTGTCAGAGACAGCAAAGAACTTGGAAGAGCAGTTGAACGGAATGGATAGTGTCTTGAAAGGAGGATATAAGATGAACATCAACAAAAGCAAAACGAGGATAAAGGAATGTATTCGAATTAAGTCGGGTGATGCTGAGGGAATTAGATTAGGAATTGAGACACTTAAAGTAGTAAAGGAGTTTTGCTATTTGGGGAGCAAAATAACTGATAATGGTCGAAGTAGAGAGGGTATAAAATGTAGATTGCCAATGGCAAGGAAAGCGTTGCTGAAGAAGAGAAATTTGTTAACATCGAGTATAGATTTAATTGTCAGGAAGTCGTTTCTGAAAGTATTTGTATGGAGTGTAGCCATGTATGGAAGTGAAACGTGGACGATAAATGGTTTGGACAAGAAAAGAATAGAAGCTTTCGAAATGTGGTGCTACAGAAGAATGCTGAAGGTTAGATGGGTAGATCACATAACTAATGAAGAGGTATTGAATAGAATTGGGGAGGAGTTTGTGGCACAACTTCACCAGAAGAAGGGATCACCAATTTATACTGGAGGGCAGCGTGGAGGGTAAAAATCGTAGAGGGAGACCAAGAGATGAATACACTAAGCAGATTCAGAAGGATGTAGGCTGCAGTAGGTACTGGGAGATGAAGAAGCTTTCACAAGATAGAGTAGCATGGAGAGCTGCATCAGTCTCAGGAGTGAAGACCACAACAACAACAACCCTGTATTCACCTGACCAGAAGTCTCCTGTTCCTCCTGCCACCAAACTTCACTAATTCCCATTATATCTGACTTTAACCTATCGATTTCCCTTTTTAAATTTTCTAATCTACCTGCCCGATGAAGGGATCTGACATTCCACGCTCCGATCCATAGAACGCCAGTTTTTTTTCTCCTGATGATCACGTCCCCCTGAGTAGTCCCTGCCCAGAGATCCATTTTGGGAGACTATTTTACCTCCACAATATTTTACCCAAGAGGATGCCATCATCATTTAACCATACAATAGAGCTGCATGCCCTTGGGAGAAATTATGGCTGTAGTTTCCCTTGCTTTCAGCCATTCACAGTACCAGCACAGGAAGGCCATTTTGGTTGATGTTACGAGGCCAGATCAGACAATCATATTGTCTTCAAAATTACTACTCAGTACATGTTAAATGAGGACAGCTACCAACTTGTATACTACCTCTGTACTATGTACATAACAGATCTGATATTCAACTTGATAATTAACAATTACAATACATTTATTATCTTTGACATTTCATTCTAGGCTTTCAGGGAGCTCTTTCTTGCATGGTGCCCGCTACCCAATTCCCCGCAGTCACGGGATTGTTAGCTCTGATACCAGCACTTACAATTTAAAACAAGTCCCAACAGTGGGATGCTCACCACTGTCACAAACATGTTTTCTATTACATATGTATTTAATGACTTGATACCTCTCATTCAAGGAATGGGATGAGCCACTACAGAATCTTCGAAATTATAATGTGGATCATTGTAAACGTACCACCCAGTCTGATGCATAATGCTGTCCATGTTCCCAAACCACTGGCCTGTCGCTGACGGGAATTGTGTAACCTGTGCATGGACATCAGATGCCATATACCTGAGGGAACCTAGCAATGCCTGATATGGAGCATATTTATTTTCGAAGGTGAACCAAAATGCTTCTTACAAGTTGTGCATAATTTTTGGCTCATTACTGTAGTAGCAACCTATATCTACATGATTACTCTGCAGCTCAAAATTAAGTACCTAGCAGATGTTTCATCGATCGACCTTCAAGCTATTTCTCTACCGTTCCAGTTGCCAGCAGCATGCAGGAAAAGTGAGCACTTAAATCTTTCCATGTGAGCTCTTATTTCTCATATTTTATTATGATGATCATTTCTCACTACGTAGCTGGGTACCAACAAAACACTTTTGTAATTGTAGGAGAAAGTTGATGATTACAATTTCATGAGAAGATCCTGCTGCAACCAAAAATGACTTTGTGTTAATGATTTCAACCCCAATTCACACATCATAACCATGGCACTCTCTCTCCTATTTCACAATAATACAAAACAAGCTGCCCTTCTGTGGACTTTTTCTGACGTTCTCCATTAGTTCCATCTGATGGAAATCTTTCACTGCACAGCAGTACTCCAGAAGAGGGCAAGCAAGCATTGCGTTAAGTAATCTGTTATATTAGTAGACCTGTTGCATTTTCTAAGTGTTATGCCAATAAATATGTCTTTGGTTTGTGTGCCACACAACATTGTTTGTGATCATTCCAATTTAAGTTAATCTTAATTGTAGTTCCTGAATGTTGTTGTTGTTGTGGTCTTCAGTCCTGAGACTGGTTTGATGCAGCTCTCCATGCTACCCTATCCTGTGCAAGCCTCTTCATCTCCCAGTACCTACCGCAACATACATCCTTCTGAATCTGCTTAATGTATTCATCTCTTGGTCCCCCTCTAGGATTCTTACACTCCACACTGCCCTCCAATACTAAATTGGTGATCCCTTGATGCCTCAGAACATGTCCTACCAACCGATCCCTTCCTCTAGTCAAATTGTGCCACAAACTTCTCTTCTCCCCAATCCTATTCAATACTTCCTCATTAGTTATGTGATCTACCCATCTTATCTTCAGCATTCTTCTGTAGCACCACATTTCAAAAGTTTCTATTCGCTTCTTGTCCAAACTATTTATCGTCCATGTTTCACTTCCATAAATGGCTACACTCCATACAAATACTTTCAGAAATGACTTCCTGACACTTAAATCTATACTCGATGCTAACAAATTTCTCTTCTTCAGAAACAATTTCCTTGCCATTGCCAGTCTACATTTTATATCCTCTCTACTTCGACCATCATCAGTTATTTTGCTCCCCAAATAGCAAAACTCCTTTACTGCTTTAAGCGTCTCATTTCCTAATCTAATTCTCTCAGCATCACCCGATTTAATTCGACTACATTCCATTATCCTCATTTTGCATTTGTTGATGTTCATCTTATATCCTCCTTTCAAGACACTATCCATTCCGTTCAACTGCTCTTCCAAGTCCTTTGCTGTCTCTGACAGAATTACAATGTCATCGGCGAACCTCAAAGTGTTTATTTCTTCTCCATGGATTTTAATACCTACTCCAAATTTTTCTTTTGTTTCCTTTACTGCTTGCTCAATATACAGATTGAATAACATCGGGGATAGGCTACAACCCTGTCTCACTCCCTTCCCAACCACTGCTCCCCTTTTATGCCCTTCGATTCTTATAACTGCCATCTGGTTTCTGTACAAATTGTAAATAGCCTTTTGCTCCCTGTATTTTACCTCTGCCACCTTTAGAATTTTATAGACAGTATTCCAGTCAAAAGCTTTCTCTAAGTCTACAAATGCTAGAAACGTAGGTTTGTCTTTCCTTAATCTTTCTTCTAAAATAAGTCATAAGGTCGGTATTGCCTCACGTGTTCCAATATTTCTACGGAATCCAAACTGATCTTCCCCAAGGTCGGCTTCTACCAGTTTTTCCATTCATCTGTAAGAAATTAATATTAGTATTTTGCAGCTGTGACTTATTAAACTGATAGTTTGGTAATTTTCACATTTATCAACACCTGCTTTCTTTGGGATTGGAATTATTATATTCTTCTTGAAGTCTGAGGGTATTTCGCCTGTCTCATACATCTTGCTCATCAGGTGGTAGAGTTTTGTCAGGACTGGCTCTCCCAAGGCTGTCATTAGTTCTAATGGAATGTTGGCTACTCCCGGGGCCTTGTTTCGACTCAGATCTTTCAGTGCTCTGTCAAACTCTTCACGCAGTATCGTATCTCCCATTTCATCTTCATCTACATCCTCTTCCATTTCCATAATATTGTCCTCAAGTACATCTCCCTTGTATAGACCTTCTATATACTCCTTCCACCTTTCTGCTTTCCCTTCTTTGCTTAGAACTGGGTTTCCATTTGAGCTCTTGATGTCCATGCAAGTGGTTCTCTTATCTCCAAAGGTCTCTCTAATCTTCCTGTAGGCAGTATCTATGTTACCCCTAGTGAGATAAGCCTCTACATCCTTACATTTGTCCTCTAGCCATCCCTGCTTAGCCGTTTTGCACTTCCTGTCGATCTCATTTTTGAGATGTTTGTATTCCTTTTTGCATGCTTCATTTACTGCATTTTTATGTTTTCTCCTTTCATCAATTAAATTCAATATATCTTCTGTTACCCAAGGATTTCTACTAGCCCTCATCTTTTTACTTACTTGATCCTCTGCTGTCTTCACTACTTCATCCCTCAGAGCTACCCATTCTTCTTCTACTGTATTTCTTTCCCCCATTCCTGTCAATTGTTCCCTTATGCTTTCCCTGAAACTCTGTACAACCTCTGGTTCTCTCAGTTTATCCAGGTCCTATCTCCTTAAATTGCCACCGTTTTGCAGTTTCTTCAGTTTTAATCTACAGTTCATAACCAATAGATTGTGGTCAGAGTCCACATCTGCCCCTGGAAATGTCTTACAATTTAAAACCTGGTTGCTAAATCTCTGTCTTACCATTATATAATCTATCTGAAACCTGTCAGTATCTCCAGGCTTCTTCCTGAATATTTAGTTAAATTTGCATCCTTTGAATTTGTGTGATTTGTCATGTAACTGACTTTTGGTGGATTTCTTTTATTACTCATGTAGATGACTTCACACATTCCATTACTCAGTCTCTACATCATTCAGACAGGTACCAAAGGTTGGCTGCAGAGGATACAGGAAAGTGAGTGCGCCAGTAAAACAAAGATCTCAGTCACCATATGATGAGATGAAAGAATAGTCAGTACATGTATATACTAAGACAAGTTATTAACCTCCAAAACTAACAAGAAACAAGAAAAGATTTCTTGAAATGTATTTTTGAGTATGGCATTGTATGGCTGAGAGACTTGGACTATGTGGACTGTGGAAAGAAAAAGACTGAATTCTTTTGAGATGTGGTTTTAAGAAGTGCATTTTGGTCTGATGAGCTCAGAAATGAAAAAGTTGTTAAAAGAGGGGGAGGGAAAATGAGTTTGTGGAATGCTGTTGTTGAGAGAGGAACTCAAATAATTGGTCATGTATTGACATATGAAGATCTCCTAAAACATAAGTCAGCAATCTGTTAATGGAAAAACATCTAGAGAAAGCCCATAACTGAAGTGCACAGAACAAATTAGGAGTACCACACTTTTTTTATTTCTGAGAGCGGGTTGGCTTTATTCAAGATTCAGATACACTATATAATTCCTCAGTACTTTGACTGGAGTCTGACAGTCCTATGACACCTTACTGGGAGGACCCAGGTGCCCGCACAATACCACTCTACTGGTTGACATTGGAGATGACGTTGCACTGTGACACTTCTCCATCATCCATGTACTGCTTCCCGTGGAGTGAACCTTTGATTTGGAAGTTTGAAGGTGTATAGTGGACGAGGAAGGACAGTCCATGAAAGTTTTGTGATCTCCGCTGTGGTGCGGAAACTCGTCAGGCCTTGCTTTCGCATGGAGAAGGAGAAGTTTGTTTGCACTTTCATGTAGATGAACATGCTGAAGTCGTTCCTTAAATTTCTTGAGGGTAGCACAGTGGACTCCAAAGTTGATTGTTGGAATGTGAGAGATGACATAGAACAGAATAACCCCTTCAGGATCCCGGAAAACCGTCACAGCGACTTACAGGCTAAGATACAGCTTTGATCTGTTTCTTTGGAGGAGAGGTGGTGTGCCACCACACCGAGGATTTTTGTTTTCTTCCGGTTGAAAGTGAGAAACCCATCAACCTTGGAACACACTAGCAATTTCGCACAGGTGGTGTGGTCTCTGTTAGGTAGCCAGGAACTGAGGGTGCACATGTGTTTGAGTACCCCAACTGCTGGACGAGTGTCAGTACTACCAATGTAAATATCCAGTTGAGCAGCGATGTGTTTGATTATGATCTGTCAATCACTCAAATGAGTGTCCACATGTTCCAACATTGCAGGAGTCACTGCTGTCCTGCCATCCATCACGTGGCAGATTGGACAGGTTTACGTGACGTTGGTGTGATGGTGACAGATGCCTTGCCCGATGACTCACCATGCTTTTGTTCACTGCCAGGTCTCCATAGACATTCTGCAAGTGCCCATGAATATCTGTGCTGCTCTAGTTTTCTGCCAAAAGAAATTCTATGACAGCTCTGTGCTTCAAATACACCTCCTTTACAGATACAATTTTAAAAGCTGCTTATGGTGTGGCTACCTATTGGAACTATGGGGGCTGAAGCAGGAATATTTCACTGTGTTTCAAAACAAATTCTGGATTTTTTCGTCTGAAATTGACAAGAAAAAAGTGGTATGATTACTTCTTGAAGGACAAATTCTGCATTTTTTCGTCTGAAATTGACAAGAAAAAAGTGGTATGATTACTTCTTGAAGGCTCCTCGTATGAAAGATATTTGCTAGAAGTCCCACACAGAAATAAAGAAGAGGCAGAAAGATGGGAGGACTTCCTGATACTCATGCTTTCTTTCCTGACCCTGGCAGCTATAGGCAGCAAAAACTTGTACATCATGATCCAATATGGGCAAATTAGTTAGCAGCTTCAAACTTCATTTGTAGGGTATAACAGAGCTTCCATTCTATTTCACCTCTGATTCCTGTAGTTTTGAAACAGAAGTTGTACCAAAGGAAAGTTTTCAAAACTTGGATATGAAACTTCCGAAATCTAATCCTTTGATGTCAGTAATGTCCAGAAATGTAACAACTAGCAATTCACAAAAAGAAAGAAAAGTCAGGGTCCTATGATTACAATATATGAGAGTCACAATTAGAATTGATCAATGTGTACAAATATCTGAGTGTAACAATTAGTTGGAATATGAATGAACGCAGGCTCAGATAAAGACTTCTGTTCATTAATGGTGTACCAGTGCAATGCTGTCAGTCCAGAAAGGAGGTTGCTGGCAAAATTACTCATACATCACATTTTCAAATATTGTTCAAGCTTGTGGGACCATATCAAGTGGGATGTATACAAAGTAGGGCTGTACAAATGGTCACCCATTTGTTTGACCCATGGGTGAGCATCATAGAGATGCTGAAACAACTGAAGTGGCAAATGCTTGGGAATATATGCACACTATCCCAAGAAAGTCTGTTTAGTAAATATCAGAACTTGAACATAAAACACTTCAAAAATTGAATCAGATAATGACAGTACTGCATGTCAATCAAGAATAATTACTTGAATGCCTCTGCATGCACTGTAATTAGTCTAAGCTTGTCTTTGCAATTCCTCCATTAGTGTTGTTGTTGTTGTTGTTGTTGATGATGATGATGATGATGATGATGATGGTGATGGTGATGGTGATGGTGATGGTGATGATGATGATGTTGTTGATGGTGATGGTGATGATGATGATGTTGTTGTTGTTGTTGTTGTTGTGGTCCTCAGTTTGGAGACTGGACTGATGCAGCTCTCCATGCTACTCTATCCTGTGCAAGCTTCTTCATCTCCAAGTACCTACTGCACCCTACATCCTTCTGAATCTGCTAAGTGTTTTCATCTCTTGGTATGCCTCTACGATTTTTACCTGTCGAGCTGCCCTCCAATACTAACTTGGTGATCCCTTGATGCCTCAGAACATGTCCTACCAACCGATCCCTTCCTCTAGTCAAGTTGTGCCACAAACTTCTCTTCTCCCCAATTCTCTTCAGTACCTCCTCATTAGTTTCATGATCTACCCATCTAATCTTCAGCATTTTTCTGTAGCACCACATTTCAAAAGCTTCTATTCTCTTCTTGTCTAAACTATTAATTGTCCGTTTCACACCCATACGTGGCTACAATCCATACAAATACTTTTAGAAAAGACTTCCTGTCACTTAAATCTATACTCGATGTTACCAAATTTCTCTTCTTGTGAAACGTCATTCTTGCCATTGCCAATCTACATTTTATAATGAAACACAAAAGAGGTGTGATAAGGATTTACTGTAGTGAAAAAATATTGCAAAGTGTAAATATCTGAGGAATACTATTTAAAAACAGAGTGTACAATTATATCTTCAAAAGAGTGTTAGAATAACAATAGACTGCTGAATATGTAGAATGCAGGAATTGGGGTATAGAAGAAGTTTACTTCACCATCCTCCAGGTGCTACAAGAATCTGAGGAACATATAACCTTCAAAGAAAGCTTTGATGAGAAATAAAAAACTATGACTCTGTGAACAATAAGTTGAAAGAGAAACAAGTTGCTCTGTGAAATGACTGACCTTCCCATTTATCATTTGCTTTAATGTTTAATGCAGTCTTACATCGAACTGCCTGTTAAGTGGACACCATTTTATTTTATTTTCTACACTCATGCTTATATTAGAGCTGTAATTATTAATAACAAATATAATGTAGGTTAGTAATAAGAATATGACTTCCTTTATATAAACGAATCTGACATTTTTCCTCAAGTCTATTTTTATTCAGAAATGATAATTATGACCTGTCACCTCTCACTGGTTACAAGAACGCCAGCTCCATTACATCTGTTGTGTGTATAGTCAGTGGAATGGATTTAATTATCTTCCATTTTCCAGACAAAAGATATCTAACATAGGTGTTAATGGTTGCCACTCACCATACAGCGGATATACTGAGTCGTGATAGGCACAACAAAAAGATTTACACAATTATAGCTTTCGGCCATTAAGGCCTTTGTCAGCAATAGACACACGTACACACACATGCACACAAACACACTCGTGCAAACACAACTTGTACACAGGTCTACAGTCTCAGACAACTGAAACCACACTCAGCTGTGAGTGGCTGAGTGCGTGTGTGTACGTGTGTCTATTGCTGACAAAGGCCTTAATGGCCGAAAGCTATAATTGTGTGAATCTTTTTGTTGTGCCTATCACGACTCAGCATCTCCGCTATATGGTGAGTGGCAAATTTTCTCTCTAATATTATTAGATTCCATCCTGGATTTTCCATTGTTTGTAGGTGTTAATGGGCTTCTTATGATATTGTTATTTTGCTATGCAATACTGTTGCATGTTGTTTTGTGAAACTTGCACAAAACAGGTCTAAATAGTTACCTCCACTGAAGCAGTAAAATTTTTGGTTCTTTACAGTAAAATTTTAGGTATGTCTATAAAGTGCTCGGAGGAAATCCATTTCAATACATACGCTTCACCACAGTGAAATATTCTGTCAGAAATCAACTGCTTGACTGTGGGTGAGCCACCTCAAACCATTGCATTTGTTCTATGTGCTCTACCTTTGTGTAGATGATGTAGGAGAATTTCTCTGCTCTTAGGGAAACTGAGAGCAGCTGCCAGTTTTTTGCTGGTAGATGTGTTCAGATGGCTGCAAGTCAGGCAGAAGTATTCCAATATAGACAAAGATGTGACTGAGTGGGAAACAGGTAATGATGTCCCTATGTGAATGCTCCACTCCCCAGTTTTTGCAGAGGCTACAGCATATCTGTATTCTGACTCTCGCTGCAGACTGATATGATCAAAATCCAGACATTCAAGTGGAATCTTCTAAAGTTCCGCTGTTGGGTTGATTAAACTAAAAGCAAATCACAGAAGATCTCCTCTACCATTCTCCATAAGCATGTCGGCAAATATGTGACCCCATTTGAATAAGCCTCACTTGTATTCTGTGTCTAAGGAGCGGGTCACAAAACCTTACTCTGATCTCTACTGTAGGTGGCATTTTACAGAATTTAACAGTTACTCCTAATTAAAAGGTGTGAAAAGTTTCATTTAAAGAAAAGTAATTTAAAATATAATTAACATGTGCTGCGTAATCAGCAACCAAACTAAATGAAATAGTCCCTGTTATAAATTTACATGTATGGAATTCCCAAAATTGAGTTGATACATAATCAAGTCTACCATTCCAGGACATGTGCAGAATATCTATCTTTAATTCATATGAGAGGCATATAAATAGTTCCCAATGCACCTGAAGTTGACATAAATAAGCATAATTAAATGCTACTAAATAAGTCTTGCAGCTATATAATCAAGTAAAATACGAATTTCTTATTTCCAAGATCTGAGAATATTCTGTGTCCGAATTAATATGAACACAGCTAATGGTGTTTGAAAGATTAAGATTTTCTATAACCGAAACCAGCAGTCTATCAGTTGAAGCTGTGTAGTTCATAACACCTGGCCTCTCTTACAGATTGACTACCGCTGAGTGGCTCCTGGACAGAATGACGTGTGGCACTTCCTGGTACTGACTGACCAGAGGTGCACTTGCATTCAATGTCTCAAAGCATGTGTAGCCATGTAGCCCACAAATTCTCTCCAACTTCTGAGAAATATTTAATTTTGGGATACCATTTAATGTACCTCAAATGATGTATCTTTCGATGCTAGCCTCTCTCCAGCTATTTAAACTACAAACCTTATGCAGTACTGAAATAAGCATAAAAAGTCTAAATCTTACAATGTTATGAAACACACAGAAATACAAATTAGACAAAATTTTGAAGACATAGCTGGCCAGCTCACACTACCACATTGTTCTAACTGTCACTATGCTTGAATAATGGGCTGTTTTATTACTGGACAATTAATGAATCATTAATAATATTTACATACGGTTGCTATTTGAATGCATGGGGATGAAGATTCAGCATGGTTCATTATAGACTTGCTTTATTAATTGATTCTCTACTAATTAAATAACTTTTATGCCAAAACTGTACATCATACAAATACATTGGTTCTACCAGTCACTGCTGTGCTGTATGCTGCCAATTGCTACTTACATGTTATTTGTGCAAACAGCATTGCTCTAAGTATCACTGCGAAGTTTCAGGAATCGTAAAGATAACCCAGTGTCCGTAGTTTTCGTCATATGGGCAAATTAGAAGATGCAATGAATTCATCTTGTTGATACAAAGAGTATGTGGTACTTGGTTTTAATGTATGTTATCGAAATATTCTGCAGTTGACACATGACAGTAAACTGAAGGTCCCAGCAATCAGCCTAGTGACTCTGGGGCATAAGCTGCCTCCCTGGTTCCTTCATGCCCTCTCATTATACTGAAAGCATGATTCTCCAGTGGAATTTTAGCAGTTTTTTTCCTCCACCTGGCTGAGCTGTGACGTATCTTAAGCTTCTCCCATGCTTTCTGCATTGCCTTCCAGGAAACTCTTGTTTCCAGCAGTGCTGACCCCTGCTCTCCATGGCTTCTGGGGATATTTTCAGGATTCCACTGACTATGATAGGGTGTCAGGTGGAGTTTGCACATATGTTGTGGACTCTGTGTATAGCAAACTTGTGCCTCTTGATATAACATTAGAGGCCGTGACTGTTCAAGTAACGGCATCAAAGGATTTTACCTAATGTGTATCTCCCTCCCATGATGGAGTGGCTCAGAATACACTGTCTGTACGGTTTCTCAGCTCCCCCCACCATTCCTAATCTAGGATTACTTCAGTACACATAACCCTTTGTGGGGTGGAACATGATTACTGGCCAGGATAAAGACATCAAAAATTTAATGGCAGGCCTTTGTCACCTGAATGCTGGTGCCCCCACACACTTCAGTATGGCACATGGAACTTACTCAGCCATTGATCTTTTCGTTTGCAACTGTGGTTTTTTCCCATCCATCCAGTGGAAAGTCCATGATGATCTGTGTGGTAGTGACCACTTCCTGATCTTCCTGTCATTCGCCGTTCTGTCGACAGCTGACTTAGATCCCTGTTTCTTTGGGATCCCCATCCACCCATTGGAGGACAGTATCGTGGTAGACCTCAGAAATTGCCAAGGCCATTAGAGATTGCAGGTGGGCTCTCCAGCACCATAAGTGCTATCCATCAATGGAGCACCTCTTTACCGTTAAATGGCTCCATGCCTGTGTCCTCCACCTAATAAAATGATGGAAGGAATGATTCTGGGAATTATATGTTTTGCCGGCTGTTGTGGCCGAGCAGTTCTAGGCGCTTCAGTCCGGAACTGCGCGACTGCTACTGTCGCAGGTTCGAATACTGCCTTGGGCATGGATGTGTGTGATGTCCTTAGGTTAGTTAGGTTTAAGTAGTTCTAAGTTCTAGGGGACAGATGACCTCAGATGTTAAGTCCCATACTGCTCAGAGCCATTTGAACCATTTGAATGATATGTTTCAACCATTGGACCAATACCCCTCTTTCACGGTTTGGGTGATCAGATGTGTCTGCGGGTACCAGTCTCCTGCCTGCCCGGCTAGCCGCGCGGTCTAACGCAATGCTTCCTGAGCGGGAAAGCATGCCAGTCCCCGGTTCGAATCTGCCCGGCAGATTAGTGTCGAGGTCTGGTGTGCCGGCCAGTCTGTGGATGGTTTTTAAGGAGGTTTTCCATCTACCTCAGCGAATGCAGGCTGGTTGCCCTTCTTCCGCCTCAGTTACACTATGTCGGCGATTGCTGCACAAACATTGTCCACGTACGCGTACACCATGATTACTCTACCACGCAAACATTTGGAGGGTTACACTTGTCTGGTATTAGGCGTTCCCTGGGGGTCCACTAGGGGCTGAACTGCTCAATAACCATAGGTTCGGGGTGGGGTGGTGGTGGAGTGGGTGGAGTGCTATGGCCTGTTGTTGGTTGTGAACCACTGAGGGCTACGGCGGGACGAAGCCTCTGTCATTTTTAGGTCCCCGGTTTAATAAACACAATACACACACACTAGTGTCCTGCAGGTGTAATTAGTATTTACTTGTACGGTACTATCTTCACTGCCCCAGATGTTGTTACCAAAAAATTTTCTCTGCATTATGCTCAAGTCTGTCTGCCTGAGTCCTCGAACTGCAGGTTGAGCGAGAGCACTGGTCCTTCACTACATGCCACTGGAGCCCTGTAGTGCTGCATTCAGTGACTAGTGCCTTAGCTCTTTGCCCTGATACAGCTCCAGGGCCAGAGTGCATCCACAACCAAATGCTCAAACGTCTATTGATAGATGTGAGTGTTGTCTCATTACCAGTTTCAACTGTGTCTAGAGAGGGGTTGAGATCCCATCTCAGTGGTGAGAACCAAGTAAGCATCCCCTAGAGGTGGGTGGCTATCAACTAGTTAGTCTCGCCAATGTTCTCCGTAAGTTGCTCAAGTGCATGGTGAGCCAGTGGCTCTGTTAGCTCTGAGTCTCAGGGCCTCCTGGCTCTTTACCAGAATGATTTTCATGAATGCCATTCAACTGCCGATAATTTGGTCTGCCTGGAGTATGTCATCCAGGTAGCTTTTGACCAATGTCAGCACCTTATTGCTGTCTTCCTTGACCTACAAAAGGCTTATGACACCACATGGTGATACCACATCCTCACTACTTTACTGAGTGGAATCTCCTGGGCCCATTCCAGATTTTTGTCCAGAACTTTTTGTCACACCATACTTGATGTGTTCAAGTTGGTGCTTCCCAAATCCAAGAGAATTGGTCCTGCAGGGCTCTGTATTGAGTGTCCCTGTGTTTCAGGTGGCCATCAATGATCTTGCAGCAGCTATAGGGCCTTCAGTATAAACTTTCTTGCAAGTTGACGATTTTTGCTTTTACTGTTGCTCCTTGTAGTGTGGCTGTTGATAAACACTGACTGCAGGGTGTCATAAAATCATGCAGTCATCGGCCATCGCCCGCGGCTTTCAGTTTTCAGCTGCCAAGACTCGCACCATGCACTTCTGTTAATATTTCATTTCACTGTCCATCCTCAACCTGAACTTTACCTACAGGAACTCTATCTCTATGATCAGTTATTCAGTGTAATGGAGATTTACCATTTTTTGGAACTGGCCTTCAGTGTCTCATTGACATGGGATCCCCATCTTCACCAATTTAAGCAAAGGTGCTGACTACACCTGAATGCAATCAGCTGCCTCAGTAACACCGTCTGGGGTGCAGACTGCTTAAACCTTCTACAGCTTTATAAAGCCCTGATCCTGTCCCTTCTTGACTGTGGGAGTCTGGCATATGGTTTGGTATTGCCCTCAGCATTGTGGTCACTGGACCAGATACACCACTGTGGTGTCCGAATTTTCACAGGAGTCTTTCAAACTAGCCCTGTAAACAGCTTATTCGTGAAGGCTGGGTTTCCTCCATTACAAATCAGATGCCAACAACAGCTACTCAGCTATGCTATGCACATTTACAGCTCCCCTAATCATCCAAACTACCAGGTCCTTTTTCCTAGTAGGGCGATCCACCTCCCACAGCAGAGACCAAGAACTGATTTCACTATTGCAGTTAGACTACAGCGTCTGCTCTGAACTCCAACTTCACCATTGTTGCCTCTTGTCAGGGAACAACTGCACATGCCCCCATGGCATGTTCCCCGAGCTTGGATCTTTCTCGATTTATCCTTTTCGTCCAAAAGAATCACTTGGCCCCATGATTTTTCACTGCCTGTTCCTGGCTATCCTCGATGAATTTCCAGGTTGTGAAGTGGTGTACACTGATGGCTCAACAGTCAGGGGAGAGACTGGTATTTCATACACATGCAAGGTGCAGTGAACTATGCTCCCTACCATATGGATGCAGTGTCTTCACTGCTGAATGGGTGGCCATCAGACAAACACGTAGCTATAATCATTCTTGAACAAGTAAGATGCTTCTAATCTGCAGTGACTGCCTGAGCAGCCTTCAGGCTATAGCCTAGTGCTACCCTCATCACCTATTATTCACGACTATGCAGGATATTCTTTCCAACCTGCATAAAGCTGGATGGCCGGTCATTTTTGTTTGAACACCTGGACATGTTGGGCTCTCAGGGAATGAACGTACTGACTTGTTGGAAAAGTTGGCTAATGGCGCCGATTTTCGAAATGGTGGTCCCAGAAGTGGATCTTCGGTTGACTCTATGCCAACAATTGTTGGAGGCCTGGAGCTCAGAATGGTCCGCCCTGGACTCCTGAAACAAACTGAGGGCAATAAAGGAGATAACAACAATGTGCAGTCTTTCCTTCGCACAGGGAATCCACCATTCTTTGCTGGCTACACATTGACCACATTTCACTGATGCATGACCTCATTCTTCTAGGTGAGGACCTACCTGACTGTGGTCCACATCCTACTAGACTGCAAAATTTAGCTGTTTTGCTACAACACCTTAAACTTCCTGACATGCTACCTCCGGTGCTAGCGGCAACCTGGTTTTGCATTTCACCTGTGAAGTTGGTTTCTGCTTGTCTCTTTGAGGTGAGACACTTTGCCCTCTCCTGCTCTAGCCCAGGGGACCCATGTGGCCCTTGCCTGGTGGTCTGGCATGGCTTCTACACTTTCCACCTTTTAATTCTCTTTATTCGTTTATATTTGCCATTCTTAATGTTTTTTTTTTTTTTTTTTTTTTTTTTTCCCTAAAATTTTATCATCTTGTTTGAGCTGCTTAATTTGCTTTTATCTCTCTGTCATTGTATCTTCATTACAACTCAGCTTCCCAGGATTTGCCTTTTGTATCCTTCCTCTCGGGATTATTCCTGGTTTGATATTTACAGAATAGAGGGTCTGATAACCTTGTGGATCGGTTACACTAACACCAAAAAAACCAACCAACCAGTCTCAAATTTTCATTGTCACTCACACAATTTCTCGACACCGCTACATGAGGTTCTCCTTAGGGTACTTGTGAACAGTACATTGGGGGGGAGGGGGGGGGGGGGGGAATAGTGCCAGTGACAGCTGTGTACTCTGTCACATGGTATACCATTTACTCCCTGGGAAAACCTCGTTACATGGTGTTTGTAAATCATACAAAGAAATGTCACTGGCAGTGGGAGTTGAGATTGCTGTGGAGGTAAGTTCAGATTGCCTAGGTTTGAAGTGACTAGTATATAAATCTTTTGATTTTCATGACATATTCTTCATAAAGACAACTGACATTGGCACATTAAAATCAATACCTGTTTCCAGATTTAAGACTTAGCCAATATAACACCACTAGATCTAAAGACAAAAACAAGCAGTACCTCTGGGAACAGAGCAAGTTGTGCACCATATCAGTTCCTAGAAAATCTCCAAACAATAAAAGTTATTTTCACCTTCCACATACCAGGCTGAAATCAAAACAAGTCTGTATAAGATCCAAACAGAGTCCACCTCCAGACAGTATTATGGTTTCAAGTCCGTATAAGATCCAAACAAGAGTCCACCTCCAGACAGTATTATGGTTTCAACACTCTGTCGTTACATGCAGGTGACCTGGGTTCAGATCAAGTTCTGCATACTGTCAGTTGCCTTTAATGTATTCATTGTGGTGTGTAGACCAGTTTCATTTGTGCTTCTTGTACTTTGCATTTCACCTGTACTTAACTAATTTCCTTTGATTCAGGTGGATGGTAAACCACATGCAACGCCTAACCGTGAAATTCAGATCATGTATCTTAAGGAATATCCGGTAAGTACTAAAATTTACCTATGCTTACACACAAATATATTCTCTACCAGCCACTGTGCCTAACATGATTAGACAGAATTACAGGATAGTTCCTTTCGAAAGGGTATATTTGATTTCCTCTCTCATTCCCCTCCTGATGATCTTGTCATGCTTTTTATCTGGAATGAGGAGGCAGGAGGAAACTAAATGAAATATTCAGAAATATGATTTATAGTTTCTCGTTAAGTCACTTAACTTGTAAAAAACACACTTCATTTGGTTCTGTACAAGGCAACATATGTTGTCATTGGTAACAGTACAGTTGCGCATAATGTTCTGGTTATTTAGTGTAGTAGTAATGAACCAACTTAAAGATTAAATAAAATAAGGAAACACATAACAGTAACGTTGTTTTAGATACCGGGTAGTAGGGAACGGATGTTAGGCAGCTCAACAGGCAGGCAGCAAGCCTGTCTAGAGATGATACAGGGAACCGAATACACTATTAAAACAAATCTGTCACCACAGCAGTGAACTGAAAGAATAGTCAATACAGGTATGTGTTGAAAGATAAAGATATTAACATCTAAAAGTAAAGACCTACAAATCAGGAAAAGGTTTCTAGAAGCATACATGTGGAATGTGTGATTGTATGTAAGAAATTGGCTGTAACTCCACACAGAAATGTAGGAGGAGGCAGAAAGATGTGAGGACTGCCAACAAAAACTTGGAACTTGGATTGAAGAATAAAGGAGAAAAGTCTAAATGAAACACACAGAAATACAAATAACAAATTAGACATAATTTTGAAGACATAGCTGGCCACCTCACATTACCACATTATTCGAATTGTCAGTGGGTTTGAATAGTGGACTGTTTTATTATTGGACAATTAATGAATCTTTAATAATATTGACATAGGGCATGGAAGACCCACATGTAAAGCCTTTTCAATATTTGTTACCCATTTCCTGACCCTGTCAGCTATCGGCAACAAAAATTGTTATCTTGTACCTCATGATCTAATATGTGCAAATCAGTTACCAGCTTCAAACTTCATATTTGGGATGTAACATAGCTTCTGCTTAGTTTCACCTCTGGTTCCACTTGTCCTGAAACAGGTGTTGTACCAAAAGTCAATTTTAAAAATGTGAACTTGAAGCTTCCAAAATCAGATCAGGTAATGACAACAGTGATCAGAAAGGCAAAAGTGTATACTCTACAATAAGAGGAAAAAAGCTAGTGTCCTATGGCTAGAATTTGAATGAGTCACAGTGGGAGCAGGATAACTCATACAAATATCCAGATGTAACAGTCTGTGGATATATGAATGATCACAAGCAGAGGCTCAGATGAAGCATGTGTCAGACTTCTGTTCATTAGTAGACTGCTAGGCAATGCAGTCAGTCCACAATGGAGTTTGCATATGAGACACCCACATGACTTACCTTAGAATATTGTTAGATTGTATGGGACTCATACCAAGTAGGCCCAACAAGGGATATTGGATATATAAAATTAAGGGCCACACAAATGGTCACATACTTGACCCCACATGTGAGCATCACAGAGACGCTGAAAGAAATAAAGTGGCAAACCCTTGGAAATGGATGCACACTATTCCAAGAAAGTCTGTTTAATAAATTTTGATAATCAGTTTCAAGTGATGTATCTGGGAGTGTACTACAATGCCGTATGTATTGCTGATGTAGGGATTGCAAAGACAAGTTTGCCCTGATAACTGGTACAATGGGATGGATCCTCTTCACTGTGGTTAGCAGAGTATGGATGTAGATGCATCTCTTTCCATTGTTATGTCCTAGGCGATTGAGGGCCATGGTGATAACAATAACAGAATGGGATTGCTCGTTTAAATATTTTCAGTTTTTCAGGCAACAGTTGATATGTAATGTGGCTGTTAGTGAGCATAAAAAAGTAGTATAATTTTGCAGTAGAACACTGTTGCATGTTGTTTTTGTGAAAATCTTACGAAACAAGTGTGAATAGTTACATCCATTGGTCCTTTGCAGCAAAATTTTAGGTATACATGAAAGTGCTGTGAGGGAAACCACTTCAGCACAAATACTTCACCAGAGTGAAAGATTATTTCAGAAATCTACTGCATGACTGTGGATGAGCCATCCAAAACGATGCCATCTCATCTGCGTGCACTGGCTTGGTATCGTGTGTAGGATAATTGTTTGCAGTTACAGACACCAGAAGCAACTGCCAAGTTGATGCTGGTAGATGTGTTTGGATGGCTGTAAGAAGCTGGAGTCAAGCAGAAGTATTCTACTATAGACAAAGATGTGACGGAATGAGAGACAGGCAGTTAAGCGATGTCTCTGTGTGAACACCCCACTCCTCTGTTTTTGTAGAGGCTATGGCATCTCTTTATTCTGACTCTCACTGCACTGAGTATATGATCAAAATCCAGACATTCAGCTGACATCTTGTGGTTTTTCCCCCCATTGGATTGATTAAACTAAAAGCAAATCATTGGGAAAAATCTCCCCTATCATTCTCCATATGAAATGGACAACTGTATGGCCCCATTTACATAAGCCCCTCTCGTATTCAGTATCTGAGGGACAGATTGCACAAACTTATACCATACCCTACTGTAGGTTAACATTTTACAATATTTAATACATTACTCTTAGTGTAAAATGCAGCACTAAAATGTGCTGTTTAATCACCAACCAAAGTAAATGGAATTAATGGTACCTGTTATACGTATATGTGTATGGAAGAGAATCGCACTAGGAATTCCCAGAACTGAATTGATATGGAGTGAAATCTACCATTGCGGAACACATGCTGAATATCTATCCTTAATTCACATGATAGGTGTGTAATTTAAAATAAATAAGTGTACTGAAATGGTCCTGCAACCACATAATCAAATGAAATAAAAGTTCAAATTCCAAGCAGCTGAGAATACTACATGTCTCAATGTTTATACTTGCCCAATGGCCTTTGAAAGATGAGTTCAAAACTTGAGTGAGATTTTCTATCACAGAAACCAGCAGTAAATTCGACAAAGTCGGAAGCACTGGAAAACATGTCTCTCAGTTGAAGCTGTGCAGTCAGTGTAGTGGTAGTGCATAACCCTTCACACCTCTCACAGATGGACTAGTGCTGAGTGCTCCTGGACAGAATGATTCCCGATAATCACTGACTGAAACTGGCCTTGCACTCAATATCTCACAGTCTGTGTAGCCATTTAGCACACAATTACACTTCAGATGTGTGTGTTATGATGGTTGTCTCTTTCCAGCCATTGATATTTGCAAAGCATATGTAATTTATGAAATACACAAAAATACACATAACAAACTGGATGAAATTATGAAGACTTTTAATAATAGGCACAATTTAATGAATCGTTAATTTCATAAATACATTAACTTAGAGCTGCTATTTGAATACTTGAGGATGGAGTTAGGCATAGTTCATTATAGACTTGCTTTTGTAGCACTTTTTGATCACTGGATGATTCTGT
This sequence comes from Schistocerca serialis cubense, assembly GCF_023864345.2. Taxonomy (NCBI): domain Eukaryota; kingdom Metazoa; phylum Arthropoda; class Insecta; order Orthoptera; family Acrididae; genus Schistocerca; species Schistocerca serialis. The sequence continues at coordinate 212,695,693 of NC_064647.1, read as the reverse complement.
ACTAACTAAATAACTTTTACGCCAAAACTGTACATCAAACAAATACATTGCTTCTACGAGTCACTGCTGCAGCTATATGCCACCGGTTGCTATTTACATGTTGTTTGTGCACACAGCATTGCTTTAAGTGCCACTCCAAAGTTTCAGGGACCATAAAGATTTTTTTTTTCTCCATATGGGCAAATTAGAAGGTGCAGCGAATTCATCTCATCGATACAAAGAGTCTGTGGTTCAAAGTTGTGATGTAGGTAATTAGAAATATCCAGATGAATTTTATAGCCAACATTATGCTGTTAGTGTACGACAGTTAGCGTGAGGTCCTAGCGAGTGGACAAGTGCTAATTCCCCCCATCCCCCACTCTATCTGGCTGAACTATCGAAACTCTGTGAGAGTATACCATTAGTTGCTTGGCTCCTCTTCACAAATTCTCTCAGCCTTCATCATGCTAGCTGACAGTGCTCATAGCTTAATGGCACTTACATGTAAAATCATATGTCAGTCGGCAGTTGACAAAGGGCTGAATGTGTTTAAACGTACAAGGTCTACAACAGGTATTGAACACTTCTCATATTGTAGGAATAGTATGTATATTTCTTAAGTGAACTGAATTAAATGCAGTGAAATTAAAATAATGCAGCAACAGGGAAGAAAACAGCGAATATGTAACAATGTCATTTGCTATCAGTAAAAACTGAAGCCAGGCTCAAACTTCCATTGTCACTCATATGATTTCTAAATGCCACTATGTGATGTTCTCCCTTAGGGTATGTGTGAACAGTATCACTGGAGGGAATGGTGTCTGTTGAGGACAGTTACATACTCTGCCACATGGTACACGACGTAGCCCATGGGACAAACTTGTGTCGTGGTGTTCATAAAACATACAGGGAGGCATAATTGGCAATGGAAGTTTGAGTTTGCTTTGGAGGTATGTTCAGGTAGCCTAAACCTGACATGACAGGTCCACAAATATTTGATTGTCATGACACGTTCTACACAGAGAGAATTGAAGCTGGTATCGTAAAAGCAACACCAGTTTCTAGATTTAAGACTTAGCTAAGACAATACCATTGAATTTCAAGACAAAATCGGCAGTGCCTCTGAGAGTTAGAGTAAGTTACGCACAGTATCAGTTCCTTAAAAATTTCCAACTAACAAAATTTATTTTCACCTTCCACATACCAGACTGAATTTTGAAAAAAGTCTTTGTATGATCCAAACAGAGTCCACCTCCAGACAGTATTATGGTTTCAATACCTGGTCATGAAATGTAGGTAATCCAGGTTCAAATCAAGGTCTGGCACAGACTGCCAATTGTCTCAATGTACGTATTTGTGATATGTAGTCTGGTTTCATCTGTGCTTTTTGTATTCTGCATTTCATCTGTACTTAACTAATTTCCTTTGATACAGGCGGAGTATGACCCAAATGCAGTACCTTACCGTGAGATTGAGTTCATAAGTATTAAAGAAGGATCTCCGGTAAGTACTAAAATTTACCTGTCATTACATCCAAATATATTCTCTGCAAGCCATTGTGCACAGCATGATTGATTAGACAGAATGTCGGGATAGTTCATTTCAGAAGGATGTATTTGATTTCCTACCACATTCTCATCCTGTTCTCTGTCTATAATGATCTCATCACTGACGAGTTGGTAAACACTAATCTGCCTTCCTTTATTCTCTTCAACACTTGTTCTCTGGAATGAAGTGGCAGAAAAAAGAATAAATAAAATATTCAAAACTGTGACTGATCCTTTCTCTGTAAGTTACTTCACTTGGAAAAAAACACAGCTCAGTCAATTCTGTACGAGGCAACATATATTGCCGACAATAACAATAGGGTAAATAGTAAGTGAAATGTGTAGAACTTAATCATTAAAACTCCTGTGCATGCGTATTATGAGAATTTGAATAATAAATCATGTATTATAGATACCAAATGCTTGAGTTCAGCCACATTTGTTCAATGCGTATTCACTGACTTTGCTGATGTAAGCATTAGAAAATTAGCCTGCTTTGAATACTTCTGAGTAAATGATGTATTATAGATTTCAAATGCTTAAGTTCAACCACATTTGTTCAGTGCATATTTACTGACTTTGCTGATGTAAGCATTAGATAATTAGCCTGCTTTGAATACTTACATTTGTTGATGTCAAATGGAATAATTTTTTGCAGTAGTTCCACATGTATACACAGTGTTTGTTGCTCAGAAACATGCCGTGAAAATAAAATCTGGTGTCTATCTACGAATTTCATGTAGGCAACCATTTAAACGATTAAGCCTGCTAGTGTCAGGCTTGCAATATGTTTATTCTTGTGTGCAGCTAATTGCAAAGAATTAGGCACAATTAAAAAATAACAGTAGCATCCATAAATACAACACTGGAAGGAACAATAACATTCACTATTCACAACTTAACCTTACTGTTGTGCAGAAAATAGCAATGTATGCATCCGTAAGAATATCTGACCACATATGTTATGAATAAAGGTGCTGACAGATAATGAAAGTTTTAAAAACAAAATAAATTCCTTTTTGCCTGACAATTCCTTCTTCTCCACAGATTACTTTCCGAATGGATATTATCTGTGTATATTTGGATTACATTTGTCAGATTTTTAAGTAGATTAAGAATAAAGAGAATAGTTAAGTAAATGGCCAACATGTAGCCATGTTTTGACAGGGAAATTTTATGTTACTTGTAAGCCTGTTGGCTGATTCCACAACTGTTGTCAGAGACAACTACACATATAAATTTATTAGAACACCTAGATGGACTGTAGAACTCTGGTGTAACTAACGGCAAATAACACTTTCTGGAACAGGTAACTTCCAGTAAGTCTGCAACCTGAGATAGAGTACAAGTCTGACATTTCCTCTTACAAGTCCCTATCTAGCAGGTTATCTTCCGAGATGAGATTCCATAGGTCCTCTGTACTGGTGGTAATATCACTCACTGATGACAGTCATAGACAGTAGCTTGCTGACCTCTAAGTGTGGACCCTAACCGTGGACTGATCGTGCCATGAACTGACTGTAGAGGCCCAGAAGAGGTGGTTATATTATCATGTGCATGGGTACTGTCAGTCTGCGCGAATGGTTGCCATCACCTGGGATGACAAGCTGATTGCTCATTGGCTCTTCATATAGCGTGATGTCATCCAGTGGGTGACTGGTGTGTGTGGAACATGTGACAAAGTAGTTCTGTCAGCTGCAGTGCACTCTCAAGGCGGTCGTTGATGTCAGTCTTGCTAAATGGTATCATCTGTTGGCAGTGCAACTGTTGACTGGGCATCATAAAAAGGTGTGTCATCCAGCAGGCGCCAGAGGATGTAACATCCTTCCCCCTCACAGCTAGGAAAATGAAGACCTTCAGCATCGTCTTGAACCACAACAGTGGCTATGTCTGCCTGGAGCCCAGTAATCAATCGATGCAGTAGGTTGCTGCTTCTGGGCAGTGAACCAGTGAAACATCCTCTTACTCCCTGCTGGAAGGCCAGTTAACAGCACCTGGAATTGATAAGGGTCCTGAGACAGTGATGGACCAAGGAACTGATGCACTGCCATACATCACCAGCAGATGAACCTGTGCCATCCCAACCGCGGCACCGAACGGGAAGTAAAGGCCTAACCAGTGCGTGCTGTAGCACAGGAGGGGATCTGGGAACACAATGAGCATTGTGACAAAAACACAGATTCATGTGGCAGTTGCACCCCATGAGCTCGTGAGACCCTCCAGGCAGCGACAACTTCCCAAGAGAAGAGAGCCTGGAAAGAGAGTAGAATTGAAGAGAGGAATGTGCCAGGAGAACAACAAAATAATGTGACAGTGTGGGGGAGGAGGCAGATATAGGAAGGTGCCAGTGGGACCATCCAAGGTGCTGTGGTGGAGGCACATGCAATTGGATATGTTGGATGACAAAGGATCAAACAGCATAAAGTAGGCGACTAAACCTGACACAACAAGGCGAGGATAGTCATCTACTGTGTAGATTTGCCAAAGCGCATGGGTGATTTGTGTGTGTGTGTGGGGGGGGGGGGGAGGAGGAGGAGGAGGAGGAGGAGGAGGAGGAGGAGGAGGAGGCAGCATCTGTTGTTCTGCCATGTGGCATACAGGTACCCGGTGGAAAAATCTAGAATGACAAGCCAATTTGTATCCCAAAGGGAGCCCAATGGAGGAGGGGGGGGGGGGGGGGGGGGGCAATACACAGGTACCAATGACTCCAGTCAATGTGGGAGAGATGTAGAGAGGGAACACTGTCAGGCACCTATCAGACCTGGACGCGGTTGCTTGAACCATGGGCACAGAAATACAGATGCTGAGAAAAATCAGGATCCAAAATACTAGATGATGTGTGCAAGTGCGTGACTGAAAGCTGTGCTGGCACACTGACAATTTTACTATACACACATGTAACAACTACCACAAAGTGTCACTTCATTGTTGTTTAGGTTTTGAGTGTACCAGAAGAGAAAAAAAAAATGTGGACAACTGACAAAAACATAAGTATCCACATGGACAGCAGACTTGGAAGATCCAGAACCTGTTTGAAATTTAACAGTGTGTCCATCAGTGTTCAAGTCCACAAAAATCGCAAGAACTGAGACCATGTCATTATGAATAGAATGGACAGGAGAACACACATTCTTTGTCATATCCACATGATGTATAGACCAAACATTGTGAACAATATGTAACTGTAAACCTTATTTTCAAAGCCATTAGTATAAGAATTACTTCCCCAAGCCCGAGGGGACGAGTCTGATAGAAACACAGTATTGCCTGTAACACCGGAAGGATTGGCGCACTGCAGGTTTTGTAAACATGCAATAGATTTGCTGTCCATTTTGTGGCAGAATAGGCATTGCAATTGTCAAAAAGAGCAAGATGACCTCTCGTGGTGGATTAAGCTCTGGGTGCAAGATTTGATGGGCAATGACAGATTACTGGGAGCTGGAGAATCATTATCCCATGCCTTAGCTCGATGTTGTGGTGGTAAGCTACCAGCAGATGAAGTAGAGCCTGAGTATAAGTGTAGCCTGATGCCTGGCTGACAGACAACCAGCAGGAGAACGAAAGGGGGGGGGGGGGCAGAGGTGGAGGAGTCTGGCCCTGAACACCCAACTGATGACCACCTGTAATGGCAAGACGCTGGAAGTCATCTAAAACATTCAGAATCATCATGGTGAAATGCCCACGCAGAGCTTTGATCTTGTTTGAGCGAACACACCACTGATAAATATTAATTTAATGAAGATTTCTCAGGTGAAGGAGGTCATTCCAGACCTCCATGACCAGAGCATGAACAAGGCACATGTCTCTGACTGTGGCATCTGTGTAAGTCAGGGCACAGTTCAGATTTTCGCATATAAACTGAGCGTCACAGGTTAGGCATTGCAAGGAGGCAATCCATTCAGCATGTGCTTCTCCAGATTCTTCCTAAGTACGAAAAAATGTATGGTGTGCTACTGTCACAGGTAGGTTATCTTGAGAATATGGCCATAGTTTATTCTTTGTCTTTATAACACAAATCATTTGGTTGCTTATCCAGAAAAAAAAAAACTGCTTTACAAGCTGAAGCACAGGAGCACCAGCAGTGGACACAAAAATATACTCGTCATTACATCACTAATCCCTGAGCAGCAAAGTATTGATCCAAGTGGTCCACATAGTAGTTCAACTGGTACAGTGCCAGTTGAACAAGTTGAACAGGGAAGGTGGACGGAGGTGGTGGCGGAGGGGGGGGGGGGGGGCGAGTTGGTGGGAGGAGACATTAGATAGACACTGAACATCTAGGTTGTGGTGTGATTCATCCTTCAAGTGGTGGAGTGACTTGCCCTGACAGATATCAGTACATCCAACATACTCTGACAGGGACTGAAGGTGAGTTTGGAATATTACTCATACAATAACAATTAGGCACAAAATATGTAACCAGTACTCAATGGAATGCAAAACACTGTTCTGAGTTCCAGCATGGTGCTAAGATGGAGGTGGTGGAACCACCTATAAAATATCTAGGAATCAGAGCAAGCACACTACACTGCATTTGAGTCATGGAAAGAAACAGAAGGTACCGTAACAGAGATAGGTGCAGTGTCAATGCAGATACTTGAAAACAGTCAAGAACATGTTTGGTATCTGAGTAGATACAGAAGAAGGTGAGGCTTCACACCACAATACCTTGTAGGTGGAAAACATGCTTAGGCTTTGAATCAGAACCGACTATGCCACTGTCGTATGTATGTCAACTGTGCCACTGCTACGTTGTCACCATGTAGCTGTCAAAATGACCTACTATAATGACTGTGTCAATGTAGTGTTGGAGACAACTATACAAATAAGCAATCCAAGTAAAATAATTGCATGTATTAGAACACTCAAATGGAACATAAAACTTCGGTATAAATGAATACAAATAACAGTGTCGGGAACAGGTAACCTCTAATGACTAAGTCTGCAACCTGACATGCAATACAAATCTAACAGATCCTCTTAGAAGTCTGTATTTGCTAGGTTACCTTCTGAAAAGGTGTCCTGTAGATCCGCTGTACTGACAGCGATACTGCTCACTGATGACTTCTGCAGATGGTAGCTAATTAGCTTCTTATTGTGGATTCCAAACATGACTGATTGTACCGTGAACTCACTGTGAACTGACTAACATTGGCTGTGATGTCCTCTCAAGGTGGCTGTCACTGTCAGCCATGCCTACTGTTTATGCAACTGGTGGGGAAAAAAAAATGTGTAGATGTGCAGAAGGCGCCAGAGGGTGGAACAGTAATCCTAGTGAGTTGTCACAAATATGATTCGCAGAACACTAAGCTAAACTATACCAATGCATTTATGTAGTCTTGTTAATATGATTTTATTGGTATGTATTGGTATTTACTTCCATTTGGCCAACAGGCCTACAGAAGAATTATTGCTTGTATTTGTTTCACTGTGTGCTGTTATAAGTTTTATTTTCATAGTTCACATGATGATGGCGTCCTCTTGGGTAAAATATTCCGGAGGTAAAATAGTCCCCCATTCGGATCTCCGGGCGGGGACTACTCAAGAGGATGTCGTTATCAGGAAAAAGAAAACTGGCGTTCTACGGATCGGAGCGTGGAATGTCAGATCCCTTAATCGGGCAGGTAGGTTAGAAAATTTAAAAAGGGAAGTGGATATGTTGAAGTTAGATATAGTGGGAATTAGTGAAGTTCGGTGGCAGGAGGAACAAGACTTCTGGTCAGGTGACTACAGGGTTATAAACACAAAATCAAATAGGGGTAATGCAGGAGTAGGTTTAATAATGAATAGGAAAATAGGAATGCGGGTAAGCTACTACAAACAGCATAGTGAACGCATTATTGTGGCCAAGATAGATACGAAGCCCACGCCTACTACAGTAGTACAAGTTTATATGCCAACTAGCTCTGCAGATGACGAAGAAATTGAAGAAATGTATGATGAAATAAAAGAAATTATTCAGATTGTGAAGGGAGACGAAAATTTAATAGTCATGGGTGACTGGAATTCGAGTGTAGGAAAAGGGAGAGAAGGAAACATAGTAGGTGAATATGGATTGGGGGACAGAAATGAAAGAGGAAGCCGCCTGGTCGAATTTTGCACAGAGCACAACATAATCATAACTAACACTTGGTTTAAGAATCATGAAAGAAGGTTGTATACATGGAAGAACCCTGGAGATACTAAAAGGTATCAGATAGATTATATAATGGTAAGACAGAGATTTAGGAACCAGGTTTTAAATTGTAAGACATTTCCAGGGGCAGATGTGGACTCTGACCACAATCTATTGGTTGTGACCTGTAGATTAAAACTGAAGAAACTGCAAAAAGGTGGGAATTTAAGGAGATGGGACCTGGATAAACTAAAAGAACCAGAGGTTGTACAGAGATTCAGGGAGAGCATAAGGGAGCAATTGACAGGGATGGGGGAAATAAATAAAGCAGAAGAAGAATGGGTAGCTTTGAGGGATGAAGTAGTGAAGGCAGCAGAGGATCAAGTAGGTAAAAAGACGAGGGCTAGTAGAAATCCTTGGGTAACAGAAGAAATATTGAATTTACTTGATGAAAGGAGAAAATATAAAAATGCAGTAAGTGAAACAGGCAAAAAGGAATACAAACGTCTCAAAAATGAGATCGACAGGAAGTGCAAAATGGCTAAGCAGGGATGGCTAGAGGACAAATGTAAGGATGTAGAGGCCTATCTCACTAGGGGTAAGATAGATACCGCCTATAGGAAAATTAAAGAGACCTTTGGAGATAAGAGAACGACTTGTATGAATATCAAGAGCTCAGATGGAAACCCAGTTCTAAGCAAAGAAGGGAAAGCAGAAAGGTGGAAGGAGTATATAGAGGGTCTATACAAGGGCGATGTACTTGAGGACAATATTATGGAAATGGAAGAGGATGTAGATGAAGATGAAATGGGAGATATGATACTGCGTGAAGAGTTTGACAGAGCACTGAAAGACCTGAGTCGAAACAAGGCCACCGGAGTAGACAATATTCCATTGGAACTACTGACGGCCGTGGGAGAGCCAGTCCTGACAAAACTCTACCATCTGGTGAGCAAGATGTATGAAACAGGCGAAATACCCTCAGACTTCAAGAAGAATATAATAATTACAATCCCAAAGAAAGCAGGTGTTGACAGATGTGAAAATTACCGAACTATCAGCTTAATAAGTCACAGCTGCAAAATACTAACACGAATTCTTTACAGACGAATGGAAAAACTAGTAGAAGCCAACCTCGGGGAAGATCAGTTTGGATTCCGTAGAAACACTGGAACACGTGAGGCAATACTGACCTTACGACTTATCTTAGAAGAAAGATTAAGGAAAGGCAAACCTACGTTTCTAGCATTTGTAGACTTAGAGAAAGCTTTTGACAATGTTGACTGGAATACTCTCTTTCAAATTCTAAAGGTGACAGGGGTAAAATACAGGGAGCGAAAGGCTATTTACAATTTGTACAGAAACCAGATGGCAGTTATAAGAGTCGAGGGACATGAAAGGGAAGCAGTGGTTGGGAAGGGAGTAAGACAGGGTTGTAGCCTCTCCCCGATGTTGTTCAATCTGTATATTGAGCAAGCAGTAAAGGAAACAAAAGAAAAATTCGGAGTAGGTATTAAAATTCATGGAGAAGAAATAAAAACTTTGAGGTTCGCCGATGACATTGTAATTCTGTCAGAGACAGCAAAGGACTTGGAAGAGTAGTTGAATGGAATGGACAGTGTCTTGAAAGGAGGATATAAGATGAACATCAACAAATGCAAAACAAGGATAATGGAATGTAGTCTAATTAAGTCGGGTGATGCTGAGGGAATTAGATTAGGAAATGAAGCACTTAAAGTAGTAAAGGAGTTTTGCTATTTGGGGAGCAAAATAACTGATGATGGTCGAAGTAGAGAGGATATAAAATGTAGGCTGGCAATGGCAAGGAAAGCGTTTCTGAAGAAGAGAAATTTGTTAACATCCAGTATTGATTTAAGTGTCAGGAAGTCATTTCTGAAAGTATTCGTATGGAGTGTAGCCATGTATGGAAGTGAAACATGGACGATAAATAGTTTGGACAAGAAGAGAATAGAAGCTTTCGAAATGTGGTGCTACAGAAGAATGCTGAAGATTAGATGGGTAGATCACATAACTAATGAGGAAGTATTGAATAGGATTGGGGAGAAGAGAAGTTTGTGGCACAACTTGACCAGAAGAAGGGATCGGTTGGTAGGACATGTTCTGAGGCATCAAGGGATCACCAATTTAGTATTGGAGGGCAGCGTGGAGGGTAAAAATCGTAGAGGGAGACCAAGAGATGAATACACTAAGCAGATTCAGAAGGATGTAGGTTGCAGTAGGTACTGGGAGATGAAAAAGCTTGCACAGGATAGAGTAGCATGGAGAGCTGCATCAAACCAGTCTCAGGACTGAAGACCACAACAACAACAACAGTTCCTTCAGCAGAGGTTCACGATTGGTGAAAAGTATTTGATCATTTGTCAACTAATTCCTGATTGTTATACATTGTTTAATTGGATATTTGATATCTTGTCAGTTGACTTTGCTTGCAATTTCCGGTATGATCTCTCGCAAAGCACAGGCCTGTGACTCACAGCAATCTCTCTTTTTGCATGTGTTTAACGTTTCTCAATATTCTAAACTCTTGCGGATTGTACTAAACTGTTATGGATGGTACAAACTATTCTAATGCATGACAATAACAATTTATTTTGTATGTGGATTCTGAGCGGCCAACCAATTAGTCAATTCTTACCATGTGTTTATTTGAAGCTGAGCCTGTGTGTTTGTTCCACTTCATGCTATACATTTTGTTACTCCTGGGAGGACACTTCTGACCTTAATTGTGACTCATTAAGTCTGTAGCGAATGGTTACTGCATTATTTTGTTTCATAAAGTGCACAACTTCAGTTGGTTTTGTGTGAAACTGAGAATTTGTAGGGATGCAACTGGTTATTGCTGCAGTTTCTATGGAATGATTTTTTTAAAGAATTGCATGAATGAATATTGCTACAGTTTTATTGAATAGCTCTTTTTCAAAGATTTGCATGTCATGAGCATCATGTTCAGACAGTAACCAGTACTGTTCTCTAAGCTGCTCATATACAGTATAATGTGAACAATGATTATCCTGTTACACATCCCAGAGTATAGCAGATATACAATGAGGTGACAAAAGGGGTATCTCCTAATATTATGTCGGACATCCTTTTGACCAGTGTAGTGCAGCAACTCAACATGGTGTAGACTCAACAAGTTGCTGGAAATCCTCTGCAGAAAATTGAGCTGTGCTTCCTTTGTAGCTGTCCATAATAGTCAAATTGTTGCCGGTACACAATTTTGTGCACGAACTGACCTTTCGATTATGTGGGATAAACATTCGATGGCATCATGTTGGGCCATCTAGGAGGCCAAATCATTCGCTCAAATTGTACAGAATGTTCTTCAAACCCATCATGGACTGCATAACTGGAAAGTACATATAGAAATGTTGTGGGGAGGGTGAACCAAAGACTGTGTTTTATTTGCAGAACATTTGTAAGATGCAACAAACCTACTGAAGAGACTGACTACATTACGCTTTTCCGCCTTCTTTTGGTGTACTTCTGCGAGGTATGGAATCTGTATCAGTTAGGATTAACAGTGTATGGTAAGAAAACTCAAAGAAAAGCAGCATGTTTTATTATTGAGAAATAGGGGAGAGTGTCACAGACATAAAATAGGATTTGGGGTGGACATAATTAAAATAAAGGCATTTCTCATTGCTGTGGAATCTTCTCATGAATTTTCAATGACCAACTTTCTTCTCCAAATATTAAAATATGTTGTTGACGCTAACTTACTTAGGGAGAAATGATTATCATAATAAAATAAGAGGGATCGATTCTCGCACGGAAAGATACAGGTTTCATTTTCTCTGCTCACTGTTGGAGAATGGAATAATAGAGAATTATTGTGAAGGTGGTTCGGTGAACCATATGTCAAGCACTGAGTCTCATTTGCAAAGTATTCCTGTAGATGTAGATGTAGATTGTGGCCAAATGATTTGGGGCATTGTCATCCATAAAAATTCCATCTTTGTTTAGAACATGAAATCCATGAATGGCTGCAGATTGTCTCAGAGTAGCTGAACATAACTGGAGGACCCAGTGTATTCCATGTAAACACAGCACAAACCATTATGGAGTCAGCAAGAGCTTACCCAATACCTTGTCAACATTTTGGGTTCATGACTTTGTGAGATCTGTGCCATATTGGATTGCTACCATCAGCTCTTGTCTTCTGAAATCAGGACTCATCTGACCACATCATGGTTTTACGGTCATCTAGGGTCCAGCCGATATGGCCACGAACCCAGGAGAGACACTGCAGGCTAATGTTACAACATTAGCAAAGGCACTCACCTCAGTCATAAGCTGTCATACCTCATTAATGCAAATTTCACTACGTTGTCCTAACAGACATTCATCAAACATCCCACTTTGATGTGGGAATTATTTCATGCAGTGTTGCTTGTCTGTTAGCACTGATATTTCTACACAATGCTGCTCTGTTGGTTGTTAAGTAAAGGTTGTCAGGCAATGCATTCTTCATGGCGAAAGTTAATGCTCGAAATTTGGTATTATCAGCACACTCTGGACACTGTGGATCTTGAAATACTGAATTCCCTAATGATTTCCAAAATGGAATGTCCCATGCTGAGGCCTGGCACCTTATATTGGGTGAATGACTCATGCATGCAAAGTGACAGATGGTCTGAAGCGGGTTCAGTTGAGTATGTAGTTCTAATTTTCATCTGCTAGAGGATAGTAATGCACAGAGACATTCAAGAAACAGGTCAAGGGAATGTTTTTGTGAATTGTTTATGTCTTGAAGGCTATTTTGTTTATTTATGTTTGTACCATGTTGTATATGCTTTTAATAGTGTGAATGATGCGTGAATGTGGTCTTAAGTAAATATGTAGATCATTGTTCTACTGGTTAAAGCTGTACGAACTAGCGTGAGAAATTTTTAAGACAGCATGAATTTTGTATCATAATATGGTAAGTAAGTTTATGGTAGAAGGAAAGCTAATTCGAGTGCAAAGGAAAATAGCTAATAACAGAAAGTATAGGTAAAATATCAGAATGTTAAATGTTTATTTCGGGAAAAAGTACAGTTTGAAAGTGTGTTGTTTGTTGATTGGTTAGTCATGAAAAGCATGGACTAATGCAATAGAATAATGTTTTCCTATTGGCCTTAAAGAAAACTGGCCAATCGGAACAGAGTATTCTTCGCACATCATTTCTGGAAAGCACTGGTAGATAGACACAATAAAAAAATAAAAAATATACAAACACACACACAAATATCAAGCTTTCGCAACCCACGGTTGCTTCATCAGGAAAGAGGGAAGGAGAAGGAAAGACGAAAGGAGAGGGTAAGGAGTCATTCCAATCCCGGGAGCAGAAAGACTTACCTTAGGCGTAAGGTATAGACACACACACACACACACACACACACACACACACAGACACAAGCAGACATGTGTAAATTCAAAGAATTTGGGCAGAGATGTCAGTTGAGGCGGAAGTACAGAAGCAAAGATGTTGTTGAGTGACAAGTGATGTACAAGTTGCTGCACCTTGTACATCACTTGTCACTCAACAACATCTTTGCCTCTGTACTTCAGCCTCGACTGACATCTCTGCCCAACCTCTTTGAATTTACACATGTCTGCTTGTGTCTGTATATGTGCGGATGGATATGTGTGTGTGTGTGCGAGTGTATACCTTACCTTTTTCCCCATAAGGTAAGTCTTTCCGCTCCCGGGATTGGAATGACTCCTTACCCTTTCCCTTAAAACCCACATCCTTTCGTCTTTCCTTCTCCTTCCCTCTTTCCTGATGAAGCAACCGTGGGTTGCGAAAGCTTGATATTTGTGTGTGTTTTTTATTGCGTCTATGTACCAGCACTTTCCTGTTTGGTAAGTCACAGCAACTTTTTTAATATATTTTTCCCATGTGGAATGTTCCTTTCTATTTATAAAGAAAGTATGGATTTTTTAAGTAATTTTGTGTATGAGAAAAGACAGTAATTCCTTGTAGTATATTGAGCAGATTGGTGAATAAAAACTTGAGTGCATTAGACACAGATAAATGGCGAGCATTTTCACTTAAGAATAATTCGTGCTTCGTAGCTGATCAGATTTCCTGAAGTACCTTACCATAAACTTCTAACATGAATGAAAGGTTTTGTGAATGACTGTGTTAAGATTAGCACGGGTTTGGCAGTGAACGTGTAATTCTCGACTTCAGAATATACCAAAGTTTTGCCAGTATTACCACATTTCATTCAAAATTAAGACCTTTTCTCGAATCTTAGAGTAGTTAGGTGTGAGTTGCAGTACGGTAGGCCTCTGCTCTGCTTTCCTACTGACAATCTGCTGCAACAAGTTCACAGGTAGGTGCAGGGTGACAGGAAACGCATCGCCGCAAAGCGTGTAACTCCAGCTATCATACCACATTCAGAGTCTGTTAATTCCCATCATGCAGCCATCATAAGATTGGAAACCTTTTCATGTGAATCGCCTGAGGACAAATGACAGCTCTGCCTTTGCACTGTCCTTTTACATCTTGTGTATGCGATACTACCACCACCTGTATATCACTACCCAATGCATTTGTCACCTCAGTGTAAAATTCAGTGCAGTTTACTAAGTCATGAGTGTCACACGCATGGCTAGATATCCAATAAAATGTTAACTTCTTTACATCTACATGGGTGCTCTGCAAATCACATTAAGTGCCTGGCAGAAGGTCCATAGGACCACCTTCACAATTCTCTGTTATTCCAATCTCATATAGCGAGCGGAAAGAATGAACACCTGTGTCTTTCTGTACAAGCTCTGATTTCCCTTATTTTAACTTGGTGATTGTTCCTCCCTATGTAGGTCAGTGTCAACAAAATATTTTCACATTCGGAGGAGAAAGTTGGTGATTGGAATTTTGTGAGAAGATTCCATTGCAACAAAAAACGCCTTCTCTTTAATGATGTCCAGCCCAAATCCTGTATCATTTCTGTGACACTCTCTCCCACATTTTGTGATAATACAAAACATGCTGCCTTTCTTTGAACTTTTTTGATGTACTCCGTCAGTCCTATCTGGTAGGGACCCTACACCACGCAGCAGTATTCTAAAAGAGGACAGACAAGCATAGTGTAGGCAGTCTCCTTAGTAGGTCTGTTACATTTCCTAAGTGTTCTGCCAATAAAACGCAGTCTTTGGTTAGCCTTCCATTTTCTATGTGTTCCTTCCAATTTAAGTTGTTCGTTATTGTAATACCTAGGTATTAAGTTGAATTTACGGTTTTTAGATTAGACTGATTTATTGTGTAACCGAAGTTTAACTAGTTCCCTTTAGCGCTCATATGGACGACCTTACACGTTTCATTATTTAGGGTCAACTGCCACGTTTTGCACAATTCAGATATCTTTTCTAAATCGTTTTGCAGTTTGTTTTGGTCTTCTGATGACTTTATTAGTCGATAAACGACAGCGTCATCTGCAAACAACCGAAGACGGCTGCTTCTGTCTCGAAAACTGTTTAAATAGAGAAGGAACAGCAAAGGGCCTATAGCACTACCTTGGGGAACGCCAGAAATCACTTCTGTTTTACTCGATGACTTTCCATCAATTACTACGAACTGTGACCTCTCTGAGAGGAAATCACAAATCCAGTCACATAACTGAGATGATATTCCATAAGCACACAATTTCACTGTGAGCTGTTTGTGTGGTACAGTGGCAAAAGCCTTCCAGAAATCCAGAAATATGGAACTGATCTGAAATCCCTTGTCAATAGCACTCAACACTTCATGTGAATAAAGAGATAGTTCTGTTTCACAGGAACGATGTTTTCTAAACCCATGTTAACTGTGTGTCAATAGACCGTTTTCTTCGAGGTAATTCATAATGTTTGAACACAATATATGTTCTAAAATCCTGCTGCATATTGACGTTAATGATATGGGCCTGTAATTTAGTGGATTATTCCTACTACCTTTCTTGAATATTGGTGTGACCTATGCAACTTTCCAGTCTTTTGGTGCCGATCTTTCGTCGAGCGAACGGTTGTATGCGATTGTTAAGTGTGGAGCTAATGCATCAGCATACTCCGAAAGGAACCTGACTGGTATACAGTTTGGACCAAAAGACTTGCTTTTATTAAGTGATTTAAGTTGCTTCACTACTCTGAGGATATTTACTTCTATATTACTCTTTCAAAGTAGATTAATCAGGAAATTTTTAAAAGTATCAAAATACCAAATCCATGTTATCTACTGCAACCATAGTTCTAATAAGGGAAGTACCCCAATGTGACAAGCTAGAACTGAATAAAAATATTTTTTTAAATACAGAAATGTGTGTGTTGTCCCACCTGTTGAGGTCATGTATCTGTAAAACTATGCTTTTGTGCACTATAATTGTTTCAAGGTTAATGAATGTAAAGATAACAGTAGCACAAGGCACTAAAGAAATTGTTCAATGTAACAGACAGTAACGAATAGCAGGTTCACAATTCATAAGTGCTATTATTTTGCAAAAACTAAACATTTGTTTGGAATAATACCTATTAACACGAGCAGCACTTTTGAGCCATCTACACTACTATATAAAGGCAGGTTATTGTTTAATGTTTTTACCAGCAGTCTCAGAGTTCTTGACAAGTTTACTTTGAATATTTAAATGATAAATAAACATTTGCATAGACAAAAGCTGTATATTTTTTAAACAATAAGGTACAGGTTTTTTGTTAAAATGAACTGGAAAGAAGGCAACATTCTGCTGTGCTGTGTGTTCTTGTTTTCATTGTTACAATCAGTTTTTACTAAGATAGCAGGCCATTTAAACTATTAGACACATTGTTTCTGACATAGCTGTATTGTTTCTTATTACTCATAATTTTGAACAAAGCTTGTGCACATAACTGTGTATGGTTTTGTTTTCTTCCTTACAATTGGTTTCGACAGAAAAAAGGAAAGTTATGTTATGGCTTATGTTTAGATTACTACTACGGAGTCTGAATCGTCTGAAACTTTGCAATCCTACCCATTTGCAGAGTAAAATTGTGCAAAATAATGTCATTGACGCTATTATCCTCACAGATCCAACAGCAGCAGTTGAGATCTCTCAGACCCCATAGACCAATGATCTCAGCTGATTTACCCATTCATTTTAGGCGACTCCAATTCACATAAAGGTTTTGTTGGCACTAACAACAAACAAGGTACAAGGCCAGAAGAGGGGTAAGAGGAGATGGGCAGATGGGGTGGAGGGAGGAGATGGAGAGGTGGGTGGGTGTGTGTGGGGGTGGGGGGGGGGGGTGGGGGGGAAGGACAGAGAGAGGGACCAGAAGACTAGGACTACAGCCAATTCGTTGCTCACTTCGCTAGAATTTCACAAAATGTGTAATGCTATATTGTTCATTCTTCGCCTATTTGCCATCAAACTGCAGATGAGGAGTTTTAATGAAGTAATTAAAACATGTCATGATAAAACAGCTGATGGTCCAAGTTGCATGGTTATTTCATAATAAAACAGACTGCAGGAAAATTAAATCCCTCCAAAAATTCCCCATGGCAATAGACCATGAAGTACAAAAGTCTAATGATAATTTATTATCTTCAGTTTTTATATCAATGTATTGATCTAAGTTTACTTGTAAGAGAAGCACAGTAAGTACTACTTCCCATTTCTAAATATATGCAAACTATAGCTATCTCTGAATACACTATGTGATCAAAAGTATGTGGACATCCCAATGTTACATGAAACCAGCCAGTAGATGTCACAAGAGGCAGACCCACCATTATAAATTGTGTCGGAATATTTTGCTATCAATAGATAAGCAGTAACAGCAGACTGGTTTATTTAGGAGACCTCAATGACTTCGAACTTCGGCTAATCATTGGACGTCACCTGAGTAACAAATCCAGTAGGAACATTTCAGTTATTCTAAAGCTGCCCAAGTCGACAGTTCACGATGCAATTGTGAAATGGAAATGTGAGTAAGCAACAACAGCAGCTAGACTGAGACAGGCCAGATCTAATTTACTGACAGTCAGGACTCGTCAGTCATTGCTGGGGATCACTATAAAAAATCAATGGAAGGCATCACATGTGAGTAGCAAAGTGTACCAGCAGTCTAGTTAGCACAGTGACTGTGCATAGGTAGTTAATGGGTTGAGTGGTGGAGCAGCTTATCATAAGACACACATTTCTGTACACAGTGATAAGTGATGCTTGAGGTAGTGCAGAGACTGATAGACTGGATAGTGCATGACTGGAAGCGAGTGAGTTGGTGTGGTGAATCACACCATACCCTGGGGCAATTCAGTGGAAGGATGTGTGTTCAGTGAATGCCTGGACAACATTAGCTGTCATCTTGTGTAGTGAAGTACAGAGAAGTTGGTGTTATGATATGGGGTTTTTTCAAAGTTAGGGCTTATTCCCATTATTGTGCTTAAGAAAATACTGATTGCAGGTGGATATAAACACAATTTGCAGCATTGTGCATTGCGTACAGTAGAGGTACAGTTCAGAGATGATAATTGTTTGTATCAGCATGACAGTGCACCATGCCATATGCAGCTTGTCTGAGGCCATAGCACTCGTGAAAAGCAGTAGCCGGCCCTGCATCCATCGTCATTACCTTCCCTGGTTTTGGCTCATGAGAAAGAATGGGCTGCCATCTGTCCACAGAGATTGACAACTCAGTGAAAGTGTCACCAGCAGAGTTCAAGCTGCTATAAAGGTGAAGTGTAGGCACACCCCACATTAATGTATACCAACAGGTATGCAAATTAAAGCAGTGACAATGTTCGAAACCTGACTTATTATTTGTCCACGATAATTTGACCATCAGTGCAGTGACTGTCGGTAACAGCCGTGCCCTCGCATCATGGCCACCGAGGGGTGAGGAGCAGCGAGGGGAAGGCAATGTTGACTGCTTGCAGTAGTGCCAAAACCACTTCCTGCATTTCGTGCTCGACATGAAATAGGAGGCGCCACTTGCATCTCTCGCTCTCAAAGCTCATCGTTTCAGGTCCATGTCATGAATAGGTAGTGATTTATCACATGGGCCACATCGTACGAGCCAAAACGGAAATGCCAGTCCAACGAATGGCGTCATTATGGATCGCCACGAAAGTTGAAAGTGCGTCAGAGCCCCAGTATGGTGAAAGTTATGTCGATTCTCGTGTACGACTACGATTGTGTTATCCTAACGCCTTACATTTCTCCACGGCAGACCGTCAACGCACAGTATTACTGGTCGTTTCTGGAGCATCACCTGTGACCAGTTTTGCGAAAGAAGTGGCGACACTTTCTGCGCAACCCACCCATCATTTTGCACGACAATGCGCGGACACCTACAGCGCAAACCGTGGCTGTTCTGTTCGCTCGATGGGACTGGAAAGTACTGTACCATCCACCATACTCCCCAGACTTAAGTCCATGTGGCTTTGATTTGATTCCGAAGATGAAGGAACCACTTTGTGGCAGTCGCTTCAGTACTGTTCCAGTGATTCAACAAGCAGTAGACTGCTCCATTCGTACCATCAACAGAACAGGCTTTGCTAATGGTACATTACGCCTTCAACATCACTGGAACGGGTTCTACACAATGCTGGTGACTAATTTGAAGGACAGTAACAGGTGCAAACGTGTAACTCTTCTGTATCGGTTGTGAATAAATAGTTGTCGTTATTTAAGTTCCAACCCTCGTATACAAAAACTTCACCACCTTTATATTTAGATCTACGGAAATAACTGGATAAGATACAGTCCTTTATTGTCAGGTTAGGGCTTTTAGATAGCCCCTTTTCACTGATGCATAATACATGTGGTTGTATTTCACTTAGAAGTACTTCTGATTCTAGTTTCTTGTTACCAATTATTGAATGTTTTGATGTAGCACTTCTATGTAATTTTTCATTTGCTGGTTTTCATGTTGTGGGCTGTATTCTGAGAGTGTTTTCTGTAGTGCCTCCTTTTAGGAGTGGTGCTTCTATTTTGCTTTCCAGCTAGAGCATCTATTTTTACACCACAGTTAGAGCATATTAATTTCCCTTGCTTCCAATGAGTTTGCAGACATCTGTAAACATTCTGATGAGTGTTACAGACTCCAATCTATGTAAATGCATGCATTTTTCTCACAGAAATTTGTTTGTGTCTATGAAAGCCATCCCAATATGATCACATTGTTCTTTGATGGATCACTTTACTTTGAAGATAAGTTTATCACTTGTTGAAGTATCACACAGACACTTCTTGAATATTGTGTCTTGTTTCAATAGTAATTCTTTCCTTGCTTCTTAACAAATTTATTCCAACACCTATAAAGATACTTCTGTAATTGTTTGGTTCCAGAAATACGGTTATGTAGTAGCTTATTTTGCATTTACCATATTTTTAAAATGTTTTTTGAGTTCTTGCATTCTCTTTCCCACTCGCACATAAATTTTACAGTCCAGGACAGAAATATTTTCCTTCAGCAAGTTGCAGATTATTAGAAACTCATTTTCATTCCTTTGCCTAGCAGTGGTTGTGTCCTTTTTAATGCATGTCACCACGTTTCCATTTATGTTTATTTGTAGATTTTTGGCTTGCTGAATTTATCATGACATCACTGCAAACAGTGAATGTGTTCCATGAAGTTTTGGGACTGGAACCAGATGACATCAAATTCTTGCCATGGTATTTCAACTAACAACCGTTCACCCATCTTCAGATCAGAGTTTTGCACTGAAGATTGCTAGTCCACATCATGAACTTTATACCAAAAATTAGCATGGAGATGCATGCACAAAGGCAGCTACTACATGAGCTAACTCTGTCGGGTTTTGCACCCTCTTTGAATACTGCTGCACCTGTGGCATGCAAGTGTGTGTGTAATGGTAATAATTACATGCATATCCTCTGTCAGAATGTGGGCTTGAGGAGTGAAAATTCAGATAGCAAATTAATAAAATTAACTGTTACTATATGTATCATTGGTCATTAAATGTTTTCTTTCTGAAGATATTAAAGAATTCAGTGTTCCACACCTTATCCAGTTGAAAGCAGCCATCAAAATTAATGAGATCTTCTGCCAAACGTTTTTCAAACGATTCCTTAATAATTGAGTCCCAGAAGCATCTTGCTGTGGGCAAGATTCCCATGACAGACTAATCCACAGAATGCCCTATGGAGATACAGTGCTTGGCTATGACTGAATTACTGGGTTGCAAAAGGCGAATGTGATGATAATGTTCAGTGCACCTTTCATACACGGCGTGTTGTCTGTCTAATGTGGGGTTTGCTACACTGACAAGGTATTTCATAGGTTCCATCCCTTAGCAACCCCAGATCATCCTTTGTGGAACCAAGAACAACACAAGTCTTTGTAAGTAAGCAGAAAATTACTTTGACAATGTTTCCTTAAGATTCTGCCTAATTTTGATGAAATATTGCTGACTTGGGATGAATGGATTTGAATTGCTCCTTATCCTCTTGATCTTGTGGGTAGTGATGTTTCTTCTTCCTTAAATCTGTGCTGATGTGTTGTGGAGAGTGCCCATTATCTTTGAAAACAATTTGTAGGTGTTTCACCTTCTTTGCAAGGCTGTCTCCATCAGACACAATGTGTACCCAGTGTACCAACATTCGAGGTACGGCCTTCAGGTACAGGCCTGTAGGTGTGGGCTTAAGGTAAACGGAATGCCTCAAAGATGCATCCATTTTCTTACTGACCATGATGTCCAGAAATGGCGGATGTCTGCCCTTCAGTCAGAAAGTGGATCAGTCATAGGGGCATTCCATTTACCATGAGCCCGCATATACAAACCTGTATTTGCAGACATGTAGTTGCCACCACCCATCACAAACTACAAGCATCCTTTAGACGTTGGTGCACCAGGTATAAGTCTGATGGAGACAGCCTTGTAAAGGAGCTGGTACATGTACACTCTGTGTTCAAAAGAAAATGAATATTCTCCAAATCAGATTAGCACAACTTTAAGCCTGTCTCACACAGATTTAGATTCACCATAAGCTTACTCGCTGGCTTGTGTGATGGCTCCTTTGCAGGCTCTATTGCCTGGTAGCTAGCTGCCCTACAAGGAGCTGTAAATGATTTCCGTGATGGCTCCTTT
This sequence comes from Schistocerca serialis cubense, assembly GCF_023864345.2. Taxonomy (NCBI): domain Eukaryota; kingdom Metazoa; phylum Arthropoda; class Insecta; order Orthoptera; family Acrididae; genus Schistocerca; species Schistocerca serialis. Next base: position 212,673,975 of record NC_064647.1, on the reverse strand, counting down.
GCTGTTTTTCTTGTAGTTTCCTGAATGCTATGTGCACTGGCCAATCATGAGATATTTCCGCTTCTGACGTCACACCCTGAAAGTGTGACCAGGATGCTTTTATCATTACACACTTTCATACGGTTTGTATAAAAGCATGTATTACAATGGCAGCACAGCGGACGAGGGATGCAATTGATGCTTTGGTATGTGCATATAGGGAGGAACCATGTCTGTACGTAGTAATAAGCATGAACTACTAATTTGCAGAAACATTCACAAGGGCTGCGAATGCCATATCCCTTGTTCAACCGAACATTACTAGCAAGTAGTATTATACAAAAAGGCAGCACCAATTCAGTGTCAAACACGTGAAAGTGAAACTGTCAGTGGACAATGGCAGAGGACTGAACGATGTAAGTACAAAATCATATATTTTCTATTTGTGTGTGTGTGTTACTTTTCAAAAGTTGGACATTTTAGATTATTTCCTATGTGGTCATCAGGTTCTCAGCTGCATCAGAATAGAAAAATCTCAAAATTTTGCAACAGCCTTGAAATTACTTTGCATTTATGTTCAAAAAGAATTCATTGGTGACAAATCGAAATTTGTACCAAACCCACGCCACCTTGGTACAGTGGTTTAGACACAACTGCATGGCCTACCCAAGCATCCCCTCCCCCCCTACCCTCAATCCAAATTTCCATTTGCACACTCCCAAAGAAGTGACCTCTAGCCCTTTTTCCTCTGTTTACTTCTAGCATCATGCAAAGAGTGCTCTGGAATGAATGATCATATTAGCCTTCACGGTGCACAGGTATCTGTGTGAGTGGTTGTTCTTTCGGATATGTCCACAAAAGAATAGACACAATTCATGAAGATATATTTTGCATTTAATAGTACTGTGATTCATATGCAGCAAGATGTACTTGATGACCACGAAAATAAAATAAAAATCACAGTGCATTTTCACTTCTAAAGATTTTTAAAAGTACAAATTTTGAATGGCTCATTTTCTTTCCAACATTTTTTTGTGTTAATAGGAACGTGTTGTTTTTTCAGGTAAACAAATTAAGTCTTTGGTATTTTGACAAGTTACGGTTCCTGGCAGACTAGTGTGTACCAACGAAAAGTGTAAGTAAGCTCTAAGTCGACACCCCTTGGCAGCAGTGAACAGTGTTGAAACTGAGGAGGTAGGTTACGTAAGTATTTACTTAAGGCAAATATTTAGGTGTAATACATGTTCAATAAAAATTCTGTAACAAAAGTTTGATTTAAATTTGAGAAACTGTCTTAGGTGTTACCCTGACGCGGAAACTGCTGTTGACATTCCTTACAAAACTTGAGTGTACTTCATTGCTTCATTACTATGTTAAACATTAAACTCAGGTACAGTACTGCAACTAATTTCATTATGTTCTGCAAAATACAGGCATGCAGTGAGTCTTTCTACTCAAAAACCAGTCAAATACAGCATTCTCCACAGCACTCTGTGGAGACGTCTTATAGCCTGGAATGGATATTCTAAGTCCAATGTGCATTGTGGAGCAGGCTGTGGAATAAGTTGCAAAACCAACAGCAACAGCTGCACCACCACCACCACCACCACCACCACCACCACCACCACCACCCCCGCTGCCGCTCCCACCTACCCAGGAGACTCAATACAGGATGAAACTGAAAGTGACCTCGGATGATTACATGAGTGGAGTGGAAGTAGCTGCACAGAAAATTTGTGCAACATGAGAGCAGGCAACCTGTCGCCATACCTACAATAAACAGTTGCAATAATTTCATTGCAGAAACTGAGAAGGAAATGGATAATGAAACAATAAGATTTCAGCTTCAACTAATAAGTGCCACTTGCCGATTCTGATACACTTCGAACATGTTGTAGTCTAGGTCAAAATATGAGACGTATATTTTTAAAAAATCTCCAAACGGCCATTGAAGTGGTGAAAACCCTCCCAAAGGAAACACGATTGTTATCTTTCTGAGCACATCTTGTCAAAACAGTAGGAGATTCAACAAAAAAGTTGAAGCACAATTTCCATGGTTGCTACTGCACAATTGTGCAATCACATCTTTAAATATTTTGATATATTTTGAAATCCTCCCCTCCCATCACAATTTTTGAATCAGTAGAAAGTTTATGTGTAGTAAATCTAATAGTGTATTTAACAACAAATGCAATCATATATGATAAAGTTACATCCCAAAGTCACAGTAGTCAGATATAAGTTGGAAGTTCCCCTATATACTGCTATATGCGTGCTCTGTCCGCCGTGAGACACGTGTCGTACATAGTGATAGTGTTGTTTGCAATTTCGCAGTGCAACCATCAAAGACAGGCTCCTGAAGGATTTAATTGAAACGATAAGGTATTGCTCTCTATCAACTCTGGGAATAACCAATGTGAAGGTCGTGAGAGGCTATTCCTCTTTTGCTTTTTTAAAGGTCTTTGTTTTATACCGAGCGAGGTGGCGCAGTGGTTAGCACACTGGACTCGCATTCGGGAGGACGATGGTTCAATCCCGTCTCCGGCCATCCTGATTTAGGTTTTCCGTGATTTCCCTAAATCGTTTCAGGCAAATGCCGGGATGGTTCCATTAAAAGGGCACGGCCGATTTCCTTCCCAATCCTTCCCTAACCCGATCTTGCGCTCCGTCTCTAATGACGTCGTCGTCGACGGGACGTTAAATACTAACCACTAACTAACTTTGTTTTATTTGTTTGTTGTTGGTTTTATTTTGTTTCTTTGGTGTTGGATATTACATTTGTATTTTTTTATTTTACAGTAATTAGGTTGTGTTGAATTACCATTGATAGTCAGTGCAATAATAAGGAGGTGTTGTATTATTCATTGCAAAGAAGTGCTGATTACACATACACATTATGCACCATATATATATATTGATTGTTGCAATATTATTGCAGAATTTACAGCATGTATCACAGTTTTTAAAGCAATAATTAGCAGTAGGTTCATATTTATCAGGTTTTCTGTGATGTATCTGCTCTTCAACCATGCATACCTGAACATGTTCACAAACTGAAGGGATGAAAACTGATTATGAACCCAATATATATTTTTAGGATATTATTCCTCAGGTGCAAATTTACATCATAGCTGTATAGTACAATTACATCAGAAAACTGTTTTAGAAAGTTCTTCCATGGTCTGAATGTGTGGCTTTATGAGCATGTAGGATGCATTAATATGGACTTATTCTGGCCACATGTATGTTGTGACCTATACTGGGACTGTGTTCTCTAGGGGGAGGGCAGTGACGAGAGCATGATACCCTTGATCTACCCAAGACTTCCACACATACGCACGGGCCGCCTTGTGTTTACACTAGTCAACATTGTGCAGCAGGTTGGGTATGGCCGTTAAATCACTAAGTGGACACACGATGATGAGGAAGTATAGGACGGCCGGACAATGGGGTAGGTATTCATTATGTATGCAGGCACTTCAACTGCATACGTACAGGTGCATGCACTGTCATTTGGTAATTGCTGCTCTCATAAACAGGCAGCTGGAATCTGCAGACCAAATGTTAGAATGAAATCGATTGACATATACAGAGTGTAACAGATGGAGTGTACACATGTTTATTCCGAATACAGCTCAATGAATCCAAAGAAAGTGTTACACATATTACACAAAAACTTCAATGATCTGCAATACGATATCGGCTTTATCATTATCAATGAAGAAACGTTGTTTACATTACATTTAGCGAATTTGAGTAAAGAGTCCATCAACACCAACTTATTTGTAGATAGCTGTAGTACATTCACCTATGACAATGAAAGTGTATTTCTTGAGGCTGTCACAGTGGAAGAGGTGTTTGAAAAGGATTATGAGGATGTTGTAGAAGATAGTAAGCAGAGTAAACGGTAATTGATTTGGAATATAAAAAAAGGCAGTCACGTTTTGCGATGTAAAGAAGAGGAAGAATATTTAAAATCAGACCAACATAATTTGAGAAAGGTTAAGGATACAAAATTACAACATATATGGGAAAAACAAATCACTGAAGATGGGACATGAAGTGACGGATTATTATTTCCAAATATGTATCGGAACATTTCCTGAAGGCATGCGATAAATCACTACCTATTCATGACATGGACCTGAAACGATGAGCTTTGTGTTGTGACTCGTCGATCTTTCAAAGTGCCACCGCGCAGTTACGCGCGTCCGCTACATGTGGCGCTGTCTGCCAGCCATGCAGCTGCAGCACCACCTAAGTGGCCAGTCAGCCAGCGGCCGCTAGACTTGGACTCAGTTATGGTTTTACTGTTAAAGTGACACATGTCTTACTCTGTTTACTTGATCTGTGACTTTCATGTATTGCGTCGTTCTTGAAATATATTTGTTGAACCTGAAGTTTCAACAGTTGGCAACGAGGTAGTGAATTTTTCTTTTTAATCGTTGACCCGCGTGTTTCCATGGCTGCTTTAGAGCAACTTTTGCAGGGTCTCATAGAACAGCAAATGCTTCTCACAAATGCGATTCGTGATTTCGTCGCGGCATCAAATGCGGGGCGTCTTTCATCGTTGTCTCTACCTCCTTTTCCTCCTTATGACGAGACGGCAAAAGAATGGTCTGATTACAGAAAACGTCTTCGACAGCACTTCTTGGCATTTCATGTCGCGAACAACCAAACATGTAAGTCTCCGTTCCTTTCATGGATTTCACCTCAAATGTATCAGTTGTTGTCACAATTGGCTCCTTTGAAAGATCCTGCGTCTTTGTCCTTTGCTGAAATGTGCTCACTTCTGTCCATCTATTTTCAAAAGCATACTCATGTGGTAGCCTCTCGTGTTGCCTTTTATCATTATCAAAAACAATCGAATCAATCCTATCGCGCTTGGGCTGCTGAACTTCATGGCCTCTGTAGAAAGCATCAGTTTGTTACTGAAGTTCACAAAGAATCCTACGCCGATTCCATGGTAAGGGATGCTATTATCTGGTCGATGCCTGACAAAGAAGTTAGGCAACGTGCCCTTCAGTTGGCAAATCCGACTCTAGATGAAGTCCTATCCATCGCTCAGTCTTTTGAAATTTCTCACACCGCTGGAGCGCAAATAGAGGCATGGGTGATGTCGGGGAAATACAACTTCTGTGCGCTGTTGACGAAGCGTGTGGCATGTCCCCGCCGGCCAACGTGGCTGCAGTACGCTCCCAAGCGCAGCCTAGGCCTAACCGTAAACAACCCTCTAAGAAACTGCAGCAAAACCCATGGCAATGTCCTTCATGTCCACAGTGGTTTTTTTTTTAAAAAAAAAAAAAAAAAAAAAAAAAGTGGGGTGTCATGGCAATGGGGGTCATGTGCCATCCGTTTGCAAATCTGACCGCATACATGATGTTCATGAACATGACACTGATTCTGATTCTGTGTTGTCTGTCAATTGTACTTCTTCCCTTTCAGGGAAGTTGTTTCTCATTGTCCAAATACTTGGTCAAGATGTTCGCATGCAGGTGGATACTGGTTCTGCTGCCACTATCATCAATTCTCAGACGTATCTTCAGTTGGGTTCTCCAATCCTGTCACCTGTCACTAGGCAATTATGGACTTACAATAAACAGAAGATTTCTCTCTTGGGACAATTTGATGCTGAGGTATCTTACAAATCTGTTGTTCCCACTGTTCCCATATTTGTGGTCGACCATAGTAACTCGGAGAATCTTTTTGGCTTTGATGCCTTTCACGTTTTTGGGTTCTCCATAGATGACTCTGTCAATATCGTCTCTGATGCTATTCCTTATGCTCAATTGGATTCCTTGTCGGCAACATTTTCGTCCCTTTTTTCTCCTGGGTTAGGCCGTGCAAATGACTTTGAAGCTCATATCATGCTCAAACCCATTGCTCGGCCTAAGTTTTTTTGGGCTCGGCCCATTCCTGTGGCCCTTCGTGATCAGGTCAAACGGGAGCTGGATCGTCTCACTGCTTCAGGGGTCTTGCTTCCTGTCACTTCCCGCGAGTGGTCCTCTCCTGTCGTTGTCGTTGCTAAGCCAAATGGTGATATTCGTCTCTGTGGCAATTTCAAAGCCACTGTCAATGCTCAATGCCTTATTGACACTTACCTATGCCATGACCTGAAGAATTGTTCACTAAACTTGCTGGAGGCCAGTATTTTTCTAAACTTGACCTGTCAGAAGCTTATCATCAACTTCCTCTCGACGCTGCTTCCCAGCAGTTTATGGTCCTTAACACGCCTTTCGGCCTCTAAGAATACCAACGATTGCCATTCGAGGTTGCCAGCGCCCCTGCTCCCTTTAAGCGATTCTTGGAACAATTATTACTCACAACGCAGTCCTCTCACCATCATACCAGTGCCAGCACAAGAACTGATGCCAACCGGAGACATGCCCATGCAGGAACCAGATGACCATCGTCTGTCGGAGCAACTCTACTCGCCTCCTCCTCCTACAGACGCGGACACATCGCCTATGTCTCCTGTCATAACAACCGGACTTGCCGCAACTGGCAGACTGGTGCACGGGGCCCCAGCAGATTTGCCCCCCACGTCTCCTGTCATCTCGACCCGTTATCATCGGGGACACTTCCGTCCGTACGGGAAGCCTCCTCGTTGAGACTTTACAGCCAGTCAAACAACACCTATGGACGTTAGCAATCTACAGGCCACCTCCATCAAGACCTGTGCAAAAACTTCAAAGGGGGAAAAGTGTTGTGACTCGCCGATCTTCCAAAGTGCCGCCGTGCAGTTACGCGCGTCCTCTACATATGGCGTTGTCTGCCAGCAATACAGCAGCAGCACCACCTAAGTGGCCAGCCAGCCAGCGGCCGCTAGACTCGGACTCAGTTATGGTTTGACTGTTAAAGTGACACACGTCTTACTCTGTTTACTTGATCTGTGACTTTCATGTATTGTGTCGTCCTTGAAATATATTTGTTCAACCTGAAGTTTTAACACTTTGAGAGCGAGAGATGAAGTTAATTTGATGTGCTACCTATTCACAGCTTCTACAGAATGGGTTGGCCATTTTAAAATAATGCATAGAATTATTTCCAGAAACATTAATAAATTTGTTCCTCAAAAACAAGTAACCACTAAAGAACAACTGCGAGGGTTGCCCAGAAAGTAATGCATTGCTTTTTTTTCTCAACTGAAAACAATGCTACAAATGCAAAATGTTACGTATGTATTATTTGAAGTCTCCTGAGTCAGCACGCCAATTTTTTCCGTCACTTCTGACAGATAGCATAGTAGGACAGTTTCAAAATGGCATCTGTAGGTGATATACATTACAAGCAATGTGCTGTCATTGAACATCTCACTGCAGAGAAAGAAAATGTGGGGTATGTTCGCAGACACTTGTGCAAAGCCTGTGGAGCATCTGCTGTCAACAGAAGCACAGTTCGCTTCTGGGCACGGAGGGTGAGGCCGTCAGAAGGCGGTTTGGTGGAGCTCCATGATTAGCAGCGGTTGGGGAGACCATCTATGGCAATCACACTTCACCTAGCCTCTCGGACTTTCACGTGTTTGCACCTGAGGAATAATATCCTGAAAATTCAATCTTTGATTCATAATCAGTTTTCACTCGTCAATTTGTGAACTTGTTTAGGTATGCATGGTTCAAGAGCAGAGACTAATAAATGTGAACCTCATGAGAATTATTTCTTAAAAAATTGTAATACATGCTATAAATTGCGTGTAATATTGCAATAACCAGATGTGCATGGTGCACAATATGCATGAGTAATCAGCACTTCTTTGCAATGGATAATAAAATGTTCCCTCATCATTGCAATGATTATCAAAGATAATGCAACACCAAAGAAACAAAACAAAACCAACAACAAACAAATAAAACAAAGAGAGCTTTAAAGAAACAAAACAGAAATAGCTTCTTGCCACCTCCACGTTGGTTATTCCCAACAGAATGAGACCTTTTTGTTTCAATTGAATACTTCAGAAGCCCGTCTTTTACAGTTGCACTGTAAAATTACACACAACACTATTGCCATGTATAACAAGTGTCATACAATGGGCAGAGTGCACGTGTAGCAGTATATAGGGGTACTTCGACGTTATACCTGAGTACTGCGACTTTGGGATGTAATTTGATCATATGTGGTTGAATTTGTTGTTAAATGTTGTTGTTGTTGTTGTTGTTGTTGTGGTCTTCAGTCCAGAGATTGGTTTGATGCAGCTCTCCATACTACTCTATCCTGTGCAAACTTCATCATCTCAGAGTAACTATTGCAGCCTACATCTTTCTGAATCTGCTTAGTGTATTCATCTCTTGGTCTCCCTCAATGATTTTTAGTCTCCATGCTTCCCTCCAGTACTAAATTGATGACCCCTTTATGCCTCAGAATGTGTCCTACCAACCGATCCCTTCTTTTAGTCAAGTTGTGCCACAAATCCATCTTCTCCCCAGTTGTATTCAGTACCTCTTCATTAGTTACGTGATCTACCCATTTAATCTTCAGCATTCTTCTGTAGCACCACATTTAGAAAGCTTCTATTCTCTTCTTGTCTCAAACATTTATCGTCCATGCTACACTCCATACAAATACTTTGAGAAAGGCCTTCCTGACACTTAAATCTATACTTGATGTTAACAAATTTCTCTTCTTCAGAAATGCTTTGCTTACCATTGCCAGTCTGTTTATATCCTCTCGGCATCATCCATCATCAGTTATTTTGTTCCCCAAATAGCAAAACTCATTTACTACTTTAAGTGTCTCATTTCCTAATCTACTTCCCTCAGCATCACCTGATTTAATTTAACTACATTCCATTATCCTCATTTTGCTTTTGTTGGTGTTCATCTTACATCTTCCTTTCAAGACACTGTCCATACCATTCAACTGCTCTTCCAAGTCCTTTGCTGTCTCTGACAGTATTACAATGATGTTGGCAAAGCGCAAAGTTTTCGTTTCTTCTCTGTGGACTATAATTCCTACTCAAAATTTTTCTTTTGTTTTCTTTACTGCTTGTTCAATATAGAGATTGAATAATATCAGGGGTAGGCTACAACACTGCCGAACTCCCTTCTCAGCCCCTGCTCCCCTTTCGTGCCCTTTGATTCTTATAACTGCCCTCCGATTTCTCAAAAATTGTAAATAGCCTTTTGCCCCCTTTATTTTACCCCTGCCACCTATAGAATTTGAAAGAGAGTATTCCGGTCAACATTATCAAAAGCTTTCTCTAAGCCTACAAGTGCTATATATGTAGGTTTGTCTTCCCTTAATCTATCTTCTAAGGTAAGTCGTAGGCCCCAGTATTTACTTCAAGTGTTCCAACATTTCTATGGAAACCAAACTGATCTTTCCCGAGGTTGGCTTCTACCATTATTTCCATTTGTCTGTAAAGAATTCGTGTTAGTATTTTGCAGCCTTGACTTATTAAACTAATAATTCGGTAATTTTCACACCTGTCAACATCTAATTTCTTTGGGATTGGAATTACTATATTTCTCTCGAAGTCTGAGGGTGTTTCACCAGTCTCTTACATTTTGCTCATCAGATGGTAGAGTTTTGTTGTGACTGGCACTCCCAAGGCTATCAGTAGTTCTGAAGGAATGTTGTCTACTCCCGGAGCCTTGTTTCGACTTAGGTATTTCAGCGCTTTGGAAAATTCTTCACACATTATCATATCTCCCATTTCTTCTTCATTTGTGTCCTCTTCCATTTCCATAACATAGCCTGTTGCGACTGCGCCAGGACGGTCGCAGGGTAGCTACAACGGAAGGCCCGGCGGGAACCGCAGAGAGGCCTGCGAACAACAACACAACGGAAGAGGACGGACACGACCAACGTAGGACGGAACGAATGCAAAAAGACCGAACAACAGAGTCACAAGCAAACAAACTTGTACACAAACCAGGAAGTAATCAGTCTAGTGCAAAGCGAGGTGTAAACCGACGTAAGCGAGATTAGACTGACTGGCTGAGTGTGTGGCCGGCGTTTAAATATGCTATCGGGGGCGCCACTATTGGCTGCTGGGACCACGTGTTCCACTGTGGTGCCCCCACACTAAAAGCCGGCCAGGAGGCGTGCGCCGCCACAGCTTAAGGGGCGATGGTGCAGAGACCTCTATGGGTCTCCGACGTCCATGACGTCTGGTGCGGATTCAAATTCCGCGGCACGTGGTACCAGATAGCCCTCAAGTACATAACGTTGTATAGACCCTCTATATACTCCTTCCACCTTGCTGCTTTCCCTTCTTTGCTTAGGACTGGTTTTCCATCTGAGCCATTGCTATTTGTGCAGGAGGTTCTCTTTTCTCCAAGGGTCTCTTTAATTTTCCTGTAGGCAGCATCTGCCTTACCCCTAGTGATATATGCCTCTACAGCCCTACAATTGTCTTCTAGTCATCCCTGCTTAGCCATTTTGCACTTCCTGTCAGTCTAATTTTTGAGACATTTGTATTTCTTTTTGCCTGCTTCATTTATTGCATTTTTATATTTTCTCCTTCCATCAATTAAATTCCATCTCTCTTCTTTTACCCAAGGATTTCTACTACCCCTCATCGTCTTACCTATTTGATCCTCTGCTGCCTTCACTATTTCATCTCTCAAAGCTGCCCATTCTTCACTACTGTATTTCTTTCCCCTGTTCTAGTGAATCTCTAATGCTCTCTCTGAAACTCTCTACAACCTCTGATTCTTTCAGTTTATCCAGGTCCCATCTCCTTAAATTCCTACCTCTTTTCAGTTTCTTTAGTTTTAATCTACAGTTCATAACCAATAGATTGTGCTCAGAGTCCACATTTGCCTCTGGAAATGTTTTACAGTTTAAAACCTGGTTCCTAAATCTCTGTCTTACCTATATAATCTATCTGAAACTTTCCAGTATCCCCATGCCTCTTCCTCGTATACAACCTTCTTTCATCATTCTTAATTACTACACATAAACTTTTTGCCATTTCAAAAACTGTGAGGTGAGAGGAGGATTCCGAAATATATCAGAATGTTTTAAAGATGTGATTGCACAGTTGTGCAGTAGCAACCATGGAAGTTATGTTCCAATATTTTGTTATATCTCCTACTTTTTTGACAGAATGTGCTGAGAAAGATAACAACTGCGTTTTCTTTGGGAGGATTTTCACTAATTCAATGGCTGTAAAAGATACATCTCTCATATTTTGACCTAGATTAAAACGTATTCGAAGTGTATCAGAATCGGTGGGTGGCACTTGGGTAGTGTTACTTGTTAGTGAAAGTTGCCATGGAGACAAAGGCAAAACGACAGGGAGAAGAACTTGTAAGTAGATCATTGTACTTTTGCGTGTCGGACATTGAACTAATTCCGCAAAATATGCATTTTTCTATAGCAGTCCTTGCTTAAAGTGTTAAGGTGAATGATTCACACGGCACTTCCAACCCTGGTGAATGCTTCTGCGCATAAGTGTTTATAATAATAGTTGGCACTTCTTACTATGTACTGATGTTAGTTATTTCTACATGCACATATCAAAGCATCTAAATGTAATTTACAATAAATAAAACTTCTAGTATTTTTCAAATTCTATAGTTCATTATTTATTCTTTTTTTTTAAATACTGTAACAGAAATGCAGTCATTGTGTGATAGTTTATATATAATTAATCCAAGTCCGGTCTTCATTGTGGAAAAATGTACATTTTACAGGATGCAGTAATACAGCGACTATTCATTGTTCTGCACTTCAAATACTAGTGACTTGAGGACCACAGTTCTAGGATTTATTTGTGATATTCTTCTCAGATTCAACATAAGTTTTATGGTATACCACATAAATTTTATCTTGTACATACGTTGACAGATGCTATGGCTCAGGAAATTGTGAATATTAATTCAGTTTCCATCTTTTGTTTGCTGTGCCTGTTTCTATGCAGAAGTGTAGTAGCCAGACCTGTGTTTGTAGGATATAAATATTTGATTCCTGTGACACAAAAATCACCAAATTCAGAGCAAGTACTTAATAACTAGGAAAGAAGTTTCAAGAACAATTTTATATGTGTAGGGACACACTTAACATACTTCAAAAATGCACTGTTTCGATTTACAAAGAAAGTGCTTTGAGGATGTCTCTCCATTAATGCAACCATCAGATATTCATTGTTTTGTGGGAGTTGTCATCGGAGGGGAAAGTGCACAGTACATTGTGAAGTATTGCTTTGGAGGGAACAGAGTTCACAGTAACCTTAACATTTACGCTTTCGTTTCTATAAATGTCCTTGTTTTTGTAGTAGTGATATGTTTGGAATTCCTTGAAGCGTAATAAAGGGTACTGAAGTGTTCTAGCTGGTGTGTCTCATTTGATTAAATGTTAAGGAACTAAGTTCACCATAAAGTGGTGACCCCCACAAGAGAGTAAAAACAGTAAAATGGGCATGCAGCATCAACCAGTATCACCAGGTCAAGACACGACCAGAGGATCGATGAGACAGCAGTTGTTAGCCTTCTGGCACAATTTGCAGAGACCGACTACAGAGCTCTAATTGTCAATGTCAGAGCAAGGAAGTCCAATGACCAATTTGTGATCACCAGGTGGAACCAGGTCTGCTGTTATTGAATAATACAGTTATGGACACTGCATTTCCTGCCAGACAAACTGCCATTTTTGTTACAGTGCTGGAGCTTTCATTTGAAGAGAATGAAACACCAGATGAATGCACAAAACTTACAGTAGCGGTGAATGCATTGGGTGCCAGCACATGGATATAGACATCATACCCAGGCCACCAGAAGAGCAACAATATTTATGTTTGAAAAAGGTATTAATTGACTACATGTGTAAACCATTGGATTAGCATCATCAATAAGTTTTACATAACGAGCAAATCGGGAAGAGGACTCCCTCCGAGTATGGGCAGCACTTGTTGGAGATGCAGACTTACTGGAGAGGATACCGTGGCACATTGATTAGCGCAGCTACTGGGGGGCAGTCAAAACATCAGTGGTCACATACGAAAAAGATAATATTACTGCATTGCTAGAATTAACAGACAGTATTTATGCAATGTTAAATACCTCACATACAGTGAGTGTCGCACTGGTTGCTGATGAATTGTAAACATCACACAGCTGTTCAGAGAGGGCAATGGTTGGATGCAATTAAGCAGCATCACAAACTCCAGAAGAAGCTCGACACACTACAGGGATAGGTGATCAGTTTGTCAGAAGGCGAGAAAAGCTCACCCAGGTGGGACACAAGAACAGCGATATGAACCAGAGTAGTTTCCAGCTGCAGGTATGTTGGTAACACCAGTGATTCAGCGATGGGGCTATGAGATGCGTGGCACCGTGCACCTGCCCAAGCAGCGTCAGCAGCCAGCAGTAGGTGTGGTGGGCCACAAAACTCGACAAGAGCATCTGCCGCAGAGAGGTGAGCATGGGAAGGTGCCCAACATGGTGAGTAACTTACGTCACATATCCTGTCCTATACGTTGTACATCAAAGAAGTGAAATCAGACTGCTACTAACTCCTAGTTAGTGTACTGCCAGCGAGAACAGTTAGGTCATACTAAGTACACCTGACAGCAGCAATTGAGCTACCAATAGCCGCACGTGGGAAGTGTATGATAAAATTAAGTTTAGTTTCCGACAGAACTGTGATTCAACCTTTATTATTGCAAAAGTGTCGGATGCCATACTAGAAGCTGATTTTCTTCACCACATGGGAATAGAAGTCAATATTACTGCCACACAAGATAAAAATGTGATCATGATGATCTATCACACATGCTGTGAACCATGCGAATAAACTAGTATTGACAGGGTGGAGCAGCACTGAATTGCTACCTGTGTAACAGACAGTACACAGCACAGTGCACCAGATTCAAATGACAATGGGTCAACAAGATTCACAGCAATGACATGAGGTTAGCCTGAGTGAATTTTGTAGCAGTTACACATGTTGGACTGCCCATCGGACTTGCTGCTGCATTTGGTGATGAAAACGGATGGTACTTAAAGGCCTTGTGGTTATTACCAGGTACTTACGCCCATATAGTCCCGGATCACTGCGTGGAACCCAATATCAGGGATTTCACCAACTTCCTGGCAGGGACAACATTTAGTGTGATCAACTGCAAGAAGGTGTATCATCAGATTCTGGTAATAAATTATGACATACCAAAAACAGTGGTGATAACACTTTAGGTTTGTTTGAATGCATGCTGATGCCTGAAGGACATGACACAGACATGGCAGCAGCATATTGATGAGGTTCCATGAAGATTAGTGTTGTTTTGTGTACATAGATGATATGTTAGTCAGCAAGTTCACATGAAAAACACTGCAAGACTGTATCGGAGCACGTAAATAAATATGGAGTCTTGGTCATCGAGGCAAAATGTTCACTCCTGCAGCACCAAGTAACATTCCTGCTTTACACTGTATCAGCAGCTGGGATATGCCCACTGAAAGACAAAGTAGCTTTCACTGAAAATGTTCCACACCCTACTAATTATCACCAACTTAGATTTCTTGGAGCAGTAAATTTCTACTGACTGCATTTACCAAGGGTGGCCAATATGCGATTACCACTGACAACAACATTAGCGGACAAAGATGTGACAGGCGGGCAGCCTCTGACATGGACTGCAGAAATGTAGAAGTCATCTGTGCAAGTCAAATCCAGCCTAAGGAAGGTAATCCTATTAGCACATCCTACACATCCTATCCCACAGGCACAATACTGGTCAATGCCAGTCAACAGGCAATTGGAGAGCCCTCCATCAGTACATGGATGACCACTGGCAGCTCTGGAGTGCTTATAACTGGGAGTTACTTGAAATGTAGGCAGTGCAATACTTTTGCCCTTATGCGTAAGGTAAAGCATTCGTGGTTTATACTGATCATAAACGAACCACATCCACTATCAGCAAGAACAGGTGCCTTCTTCCAACAGCAATTTAGGCAGTTGGAGTTTATTGACCAGTTTACCACAGGCTTGCAACTCACTACTGGGCCGGAGAACATTGTTGCTGATTTCTTGTCCAGATTGGGATCCATCTCCTAGACAGTAGATTACGAACAGGTAGCAAGGGGACAAATGCTTGATCCGCAGCTCAGAGGTACCAGCAGAACTTTTCTGCAGGACTGCAGTTAAGCAAGTTTCACCATGAAAGTGGATCTAAGTTTAATGTGACATCTCAGAAGACAAGCCATGACCATTTGTCCTCATTGGACTACAGAAGTCTTTCTTTGACAGTATTCTTGGACTATACTACCACAATGAAGCTCATGACTGACGAGTTTGTGTTGCCGAGCTTAAGGAGAGATTGCTATAGATGGGCCAAGACATGCATGGTGTACCAAAGTTGTAAAGTCGGGCACTGTGTCCACTGCTAACAAAACAGTTTGCACTCATCCTCTTAGACATCATCATGGGACTATTGTCGCTGTCAGAAGGGTTTAACCATCTGCTAATGGCAGTAGACCAGTACACACGATGGTCGAAGCAGTGCCCCTATTGGACATATTGGCAAAGTTATTAGCACGGATCTTCCGAGCTACATGAATGGTGCAGTCTGATTGCCCTTCACATGTGACCACAGAACAGGGGTACAAGTTCGAGTCATCATTATTCTTGGAGTTGTTCAGATTGTGTGGATTTTGTCATCACCGCACCAGATTGTGTGGATTTTGGCATCACCGCACAACTATAACTGAGTGAGTACTGGAACGGTGGAGTATTGGTACAGTACCTTAAAAACTATGCTGATGTGCCATATGGGCAACTGGATATTGGCTTTGCCAGTGGTTCTACTGGGATTGTGAACAATTTATAAACCAAATGTAAGATTGACCACACCAGAATTGGTTCACAGAGAGACCTCATGGTCTGTCAGGAGAATTCTTTGTGGCACAGGAGCAGTCAGCCACAGAGGAATGGCCGTACATCCTACAACAAGTAACAGACCACATACCCAACCTCCACCCTTCACCTGGTTCACGACAAATGAACAGCTGCACATTGCTGCACAAGGAGCTTTATTCATGTTCACATGTCATGCTGGGGGTTCGGCGACAACTACATCCGTCTTATTCGGGGCCACACAAAGTGTTGTTGAGAGGTGAGCATTCAGTACAAACAGATTTCAGGCAAATGGCAGACCATCTCATTGGACAAAATGAAACCTGCACACATACTGTTGGCAGATGAAATGATCATGAATGAATGGCAGAAAGAGACACCATTTCCCCCACAGGGAAGGCAGGAAAGCACCCGAGAGAATGTTTACAGTGCACCACCTTCAAGAGGTTGAACATCCTCTGGAGAAAAGACAAAATCACCTCTTGAGCTGGCCGGCGGATCACATACTGGTACCAATACATCCCTAGAACTCTGCTTTCCCGCAAAGGGGCTGAGTGGGAGTCCCCACAAGCAGAAGAGGAAGTGCACAGTACATCATGAAGTGTTGTGCTTTGGAGAGAACAGAGATGACAGTACAGTTGTCCTTTGATTTATATATATTGCCTTTTGTTAGTAGTAGTGATGTTTTTAGAATTCCTTGGTTGAAGACTAATAAAAATGGTTACTGAAGCATTCTACCTGGTATGTGTCCTTTGCTTAAATATTAGGGAACCAGGATTGCCACAGTTTCTAAGCAATATTTTATATGCTGCAAATCACGTAATGGATGAAGATTTTTTCTACTCACATTATTCCAGTTCCCATAAAATTGTAAAAGTTCGATAAAACTGTACCTTCTTGAATGGGCTACTTCCTTTGGTTACAATTTTGTAGTGACACTGCATAGCAAATTTACTGAGGTGCATATTAAAATTACTTACTATACATCAGCCATGATATTCAAGTGATGTAGGAAACTGAAAATTTTTAAGGGAGAGCCTACAATGATTCCACTTTATTAAGTAGTGTTTTAATGGATATGTAACACCTTGAATAACCAGTACAAATTAAACAATGTTAGGCTTCAAGTAATGTAATGTTGCTAGTGTGTGTTACATGTTGATAGTGTGGCTCTATAAAAATAAAAGTTACTTCTTATAAGGAAGTAGAAACAAGACTGTCAATACACTTACAACACCGAAAAATAAAACCAGAAAATATTGTGAAGACCAAGTGAACAATCATCTATTTGATTCCAAAAGGGCCACTACTGATGGCTAGCTATGCATTTGTTGAGCACATAAAATCTTTAAGATAAAATAATACTAGTTGGAATTTTCTGACTTAGCAAAGTTATTTAATTGTGTTGGATAGATAAAAAATGTAATCACCAAGTTGTGGCGTAACACACACATAAAATACAGTCGTAGTTGTCAAGCTTTCGGAGAAATTGGCTCCTTCTTTAGGCAGAAGGGTTGAAGGGGAAGGAAGAGGGGTGAAGGAAAAGGAGTAGAGAGGTCTAGGAACAGAGGTTGGTTTCGAGAAAGTCACCCAGAGTCAGGGGACTCTTACTGTACGGGATGAGAAGGAAAGACTGATTGTTGGGGACTGCATAAGATGAGATCTGAAAACCTGATAGCTCAAAGAAGAAATTCAATAATTATGGCAAGGTGTGTGATGAGAACCAAGGACATGTTGCAGTGCTAGTTCCAGGCTGCAGAGTTCTGAGAAATTAGTGTCTGGGGGAAGAATTCAGATGGTGCATGTGGTAAAACAGGCTCCAAGGCCACGAATGTCATGTTGTAGAGCATGCTCTGCAACAGGATATTTCGAGTTGCCATTATACACACTCTGCCTATGTCCATTCATCCTAAATGATAACTCAGTGGTAGTCATTCCGATGTAGAAGGCCAAACATTATTTACATAACAGCTGGTATATGACGTGTGTCTTTCCACAGGTGGCTCTCCCTTTGATAGGATATGTTTTGCCAGTTATGGGACTGATATAGGTGTTGGTAGGAGGGCGCATAGAGCAAGTCTTGCAGTGGGGATGGTCACAGGGGCAGGAGCCATAGGGTAGGGAGGTGGGTGCAGAAGGAGCATAGGGTCCGGGTCTGACATGAATATTGCAAAGATTGGGAGGGCGATGGAAAGCTATTCTAGGTGTGGTGCGGAACATTTCAGACAGAATGGATCTCATTTCAGAGTATAATTTTAAGAAGTCATGGTCCTGCTGAAGTAACTGTTTAACATATTCCAGACCCCGATAATACTGAGTCACCAATGGCGTGCTCTGAAGTTGTTTTTTGGAGGGATCAACAGTACCAGGATTGGATGTGATGGCCCAGGAAATCTGCTTTTTAACTAGGCTGGTGGGGTATGTGCAGTGAAGGCTGAGTTGAGAATGGTGGTGTATTGCTGTAAAGAGTCTGCATCTGAAAAAATACATTTGCCTCGGATGCTAAGGCTGTATGGGAGGGAACGTTTGACATGGAAAAGATGGCAACTTTCAAAATGTGTTGTTTGTTGGTAGGTTTAATGTGGACGGAAGTGGTGAGAACGAGATTAGCATCAAGGAAAGTGGCGTGGGATTCGGAATAGGACCATGTGAAATTTAATTGAGAGATGGAATTAAGAGATTCCAGGAATCTTAGCAGGTCAGCCTTACCATGAGTTCATTTGGTGAAGATGTCATCAATGTATCTAAACCAAACCACAGGCTGAAGACTTACGCATCTCAGGAAAGCCCCCTCCAAGCGACCTGTGAAATGGTAGGCATAGGAAGGAGCCATCCTTGTTCCCAAGGCCTTACCTTGATGTGTTTGTATGTCTACCCCTCAAACATGAAGTAGTTTGTTGGTAAGTATAAAGTTATTTAAGGTGAGTAGGAAGGAAGCATAGGTTTTTATTCAGGTGAGCACTGACTAAGGAAATGTTCAGGAACAGACAAACCATGTAAGTGGTTAATCAACTTTATACTTACCAATAAATACTTAACCTTTGACGGGCGGACATACAAACAGATCAGTGGTATGGCCATGAGAACGAGGATGGCTCCTTCCTATGCCAACCTTTCATTGGTAGCTTGGATGGGCATTCCTGAGGGGGCTTTTCTGGGATCCATAAGTCTACAGCCTGTGGTTTGGTTTAGATACATTGATGACTTCTTTATCGTATGGACTCATGGTGAGGCTGATCTGCTAAAAACCCGGGAATCTGTGAATACCTTCTCCCAGTTAAATTTCATATGGTCCTATTGTGATTCCCATGCCACTTTCCTTGATGTTGATCTTGTCCTCACCAAAGGCCAGCTACACGCTTCTGTCCACATTAAACTTACCAACAATACGGCCTTGGCAACCAAGGGAAACGTATTTTTTCAGATGCAGACTCTTTACGGCAATACACCTCCATTCTCAACTCAGCCTTCACTGCACGTAATTACCCTACCAGCCTAGTAAAAAAGCAGATTTCCCGGGCCATCACATCCAATCCTAGTACTATTGATCCCTCCAAAAAACAACGTCAGAGCACACCATTGGTGACTCAGTATTATCCTGGTCTGGAATGTGTTAATCAGCTACTTCGGCAGGGCCATGACTTCCTAAAATTATGCCCTGAAACGAGATCCATTCTGTCTGAAATGTTCCCCATCACACTAGAATAGCTTTCCATTGCCCTCCAAATCTTCGCAATATTCATGTCAGACCCAGACCCTATGCTCCTTCTGCACCCATCTCCCTACCCTACGGCTCCTACCCCTGTGACCATCCCCACCGCAAGACTTGCTCTATGCACCCTCCTACCACCACCTATATCAGTACTGTCACTGGCAAAACATGTACTACCAAAAGGAGAGCCACCTGTGAAATGACACGTTATATACCAGCTGTTGTGTATGGACTGTTCGGCCTTCTATCGCCATGAGTACCACCAAATTATCAATTAGGATGAATGAACATAGGCAGAGGGTGTATAGTGGCAACTTGCAATATCCTGTTGCAGAACATGCTCTACAACATGACATTCATGACCTCGGTGCCTGTTTCACCACATGCGCCATCTGTATTCTTCCCCCATACGCCAGTTTCTCAAAACTCTGGAGGTGGGAACTTGCACTACATTATGTTCTCGCCACCTACCTGGCCTTACTTTACATTAATTTCTTCCATCTCAGCTTTTTCTCATTGTAACTACTCTTTGCTTCATTCGGTTTCAGTTTTCTACATCTTTCATTGCCTCCCCATCTATTTTTCACCGCCCACCTCTGTTACGTACAATGCACTTAGCGTTCCCTCTTATTAACTCATGCATGATGTTTAAGCAGTGATCTCTGTCTGCATGTTACCCTGTCTTCCACCTTCAAGCTCTCAGCTTTTCAAATCTCATCTCATGCAGTCCTCAACAATCAGTCTTTCCTTCTCGTCCCTTATGTTAAGTCCCCCCTGACCTGCAGTTCCAAGTGACTTTCCCAAAATCTACCCCTTTTCCTAGACCTCTTCAGTCCCCTTCCTGCTCCTCTCTTCCTTCCCCTTCAACTGTCCTGCCCGATGAAGGAGCCAGTGGCTCAGAAACATTGGCAATTACAACTATCTGTTATATGTGTGTTCTGCTGCCACTTGGTGAGTAGATTTTTTATCTATCCAATTAAATAATTTTGTCAATAATTGTTGTTTTTGTTGTTATATTTATTTTTGTGTCATAATATTTTGTTAGAGAAGTTAAAAGTTTTAATGGCACTTATAGTTCAGCACATCTGGTTTGAGAATCACAATGAAACGAGATATCCTAGGCTGTCTGAGTAAATGTATGGAGGCACACAAAATAAAATACAAAGCAGTAAAATTTGAAACCTTCTTGTTTGTGCACTGTATTTGCCCTATGACAGTTTGACACGCTTGGGATATATCAAATACAGAATAGTACATATATGTACATGAAATACTACTGGACTAGACAAGAGTGACTGTGGCATGAAGTTCACAATTGTCAGACTGCTAATGTTCCCATAACATATCAATAGTCCAGTTAGCCCAGACCATACACAAGAATTAAAAAATGACAATATTTTAACATGAAAACTTTGTTCTATACACTTCCTAAAATTGACACATGTACGCCAGCCAACAATACTTTCTTCATAATATTTCACAACTGTTCTTGTATGTGATTCGCATCATCTAGTTAGCTTATTTGCAGCTACATCTGGAACACAGAAAACTGGAAACCAACAGTAGAAACATCCTCATACAGACACACAGCATAGACAGTAAACCTATTGCCTGATTAAAAATATAGACAATGCTTTTGAATACATGCATCTTGATTAACCATAATATATGCACCTACTAGAAAAATTAAATCATTTTGAGATTTTGGATGCATATTGTCGATATAGAAACTTGAAGAAGAAAAACGGAGTTTCTTATTTTTAAAATGTATACATATAGGGTGTCCCATGAGGAATGGTCAGTATGGAGGTATATGACAGGAGTGATCATTTGAAGCAAATAACTTCTTATGAACATAAACACTATTCCATACGGTTGCCACGGTAGAACACATTTAATGTACATTTGTTTTTGGGACATTGTTATGCACTGCATGCTGCAGCCCTCATTAGGAACTGTGCTGACGGTATCAGGCAAGCAGCACAACATATTCTCCCAAGAGTGCACAAATGTGATTAAGTTCATTGAGGGGTACTGTAATAGTTACTATGAATTGTGTAACAGCTGCAATGTGATTTGTACAATAACACTTAGACGTGAATGTGTTAAAAATACATACTTTTCAGTTGATTATTTGTAAAATGCATTTTAAATATTTACTAATGGTTGTAAATGTGTAAACCTGACAATGTATTGAGTAATGCAGAAAAACTATGTACACTAAATGTGTTTTATCGGGGAAACAATTCGGAATAGGGCATATGTCCGTACGATTGTGCTGGCCGCGGTGGTCAAGCGGTTCTAGGCGCTTCAGTCTGGAACCGAGCAACTGCTACGGTTGCAGGTTCGAATCCTGCCTCGGGCATGGATGTGTGTGATGTCCTTAGGTTAGTTAGGTTTAAGTAGTTCTAAGTTCTAGGGGACTGATGACCTCCGATGTTAAGTCCCATAGTGCTCAGAGCCATTTGAACCATACGATAGGTTTTTTTTCTTTTTCTTATTTTTAATCATTCCTGTCATATCCCTGAATACTGACCATTCCTTCTGGGACACCTTCTGTAATAAAGGTAGTGCACTGTATTGTACCCTGTTACATACAATAAGAATAATAACTACAACTAGTAGTCAGTCTCACTGTATTGAACTGCTTTAAATACTAGGTATTTTTACTGAACCAAGTGAGTATCTATCAATGTACCGGTATGCACATAGGAAGGAAAACTATATGTACATCGTCATGAAGCAGGAACCAGTTTGGAGTTACATTTACCATTGAAAAACTCAAAAACCAAATGATGTATCACAGAACAGAACTGTATAATAAATTTCCCAAGAAGATGAAAAAGATCACTGAAATACATATGTTTAAAATTGTAGCTAACACATTCTTCATTGAACACTTACAGGATTCAGAGTAATGGTTAATGGTGAAAGGGGATAAGTGCATCACCTTGACACATTACAGTGCTGCAATATTTGTATCGGGAAATCATTTGGCAAGATTTATAGTCCATGACAAAAATGTCTTTTCAGTCCATTGAAATTCAACATCTTACTGATTATGGGGGGAGGAATGCTGCCTCATCACCTAAAAGATAGGTTTGGGGAATAGTGTGTGTACCAGCCTAGAGTCCATTTTCCTTATGGATTGAAGTTATTGCAAGGGGCGTAGTAGCAAGTTCGTGGTTCCAGAGTCACCAGCTGGTGTCCTTTATAAGTCCACTGGTGAAGAGCAAAACTGTATATATTTTTAAAATTTATCGGGTGCACTAAGAGTATTGTACAATAGGGGCCGAACAAATGAGGAAATCTGGCAGTTAGGGCGCTGAAATTATATTTGGGAGGATGGAACTTGCTCTGTCTGGCCATCCTGATTTAAGTTTTCCTATAACTTGTTTCCTTCACCAAGGCCATGGCCAATCACTTGTCCTATTCTCATGAAGCATACATTTTATGTGTATGTATTGAGAGATGATACCTTGATGAATGAATAAGTGAATAAATATAAGCCGTGACTGATTAGTGTTGTCAGTATATAAAAGTAGTAGTGCAGTACCTTACTAGCTACCACAAACATAATCAGAACAAAATTGCCTTCTGAAACTTAATTTGGGATACATATACACGTATAGTACGCCTAATAATATATATTTTTTAAATATCAGAGAACGTGATAAGATTATTTCATCTTAAATTTCTCGCTATCTTCTATCATGGTTGTTACAGCCACCAGTGTCTCGGCATCGTTCGCTTAAGTGCGTTATTCAGTATTGCATAAGCTAAATATTTGTGTTTCCAGTAGCCGGCCGCTGTGGCCGAGTGGTTCTAGGCGCTTCCGTCAGGAACCGCGCTGCTGCTATGGTCACAGGTTCGAATCCTGCCTCGGGCATGGATGTGTGCATTGTCCTTAGGGTAGTTAGGTTTAAGTAGTTCTAAGTCTAGGGGTCTGATGACCTCAGATGTTAAGTCCCATAGTGCTTAGAGCCATTTGAACCATTTTTTGATTTTCCAGTAGCTAGAAAACGCCCAGAGACGGACATTTAACACGTCTCAGATTACTCAAGAGATTGTACACATTCGTAAAACCAAAAGAGATTATAAATAAAAATTAAGTTTGTCTTTCGAAAGTGTTACTAATAATGCACTTACCATTCCCGTGGCATAACTGTCTGACATATCACTGAATCTTTCTTCTGAATCAGAGGCGAAACCATATGAAGCAATTCTTCAATACTGATACATCCAATCGTATGTTATTTCCAAACTATGAACGATCTTCTATCCTATTAAAATAGGTTCGTGTGTATGAGTTATTACTGATATACTTACAAAGTCAAATTGTAATGAAATGGGGATACTTTGCACACTGAAGTAAATTTTATGTGGACTAATCTCAATTCTCGGTGAAGCATGGAGAGCACTCCTCTTTCAGCGTTTCTCCTCTTAATCCACCTTTTCGTCTATTCATCTTCTTCGCTCTTCAGCATATACTTCTGCATTGCTTAGCACAAAAATAATTAATAACGCTAGTTTGCTCTGAACATCTGCATGTCAAGTGGACATTCTCGCACGGTACAACCCGCAGCCGATCACAACGTAAGTTGCACACGACGTTAAAACATGTGAGAGCAGTGGCATTTAGTTAGCCCAAGGTCTATGTAGTCCTATATAGACCTTGAGCTAGCCGGCAGTCAAGCGTGCCATCTGGCAAACTTATGGTGAATCGTAAAATGGCCCAACCCATGCACTATCCGACTGATCGACAAATTGGACGTGTATAGGCGTAAATGACCGAACAACGGACATTCTTTGTCGGAATATCAGGTGGGTAGGACCACCCGACATCCGACAACCCCACCCCCCCAACAAATTGTGCCGTGTGTTCTGCTGTCGTGACAACCACCCAACGAAAGTTCGTCTTTTGTCACTGCGTCCACTGCTCCACAGATTTACTCTGCGTGAAGTCGGGAGACGAGAACAGCCTGACACAGCTTTGTGAAGACGTGAAGTACAATTTTTCTCAAAATGACAAT
Source organism: Schistocerca serialis cubense (assembly GCF_023864345.2). NCBI lineage: Eukaryota > Metazoa > Arthropoda > Insecta > Orthoptera > Acrididae > Schistocerca > Schistocerca serialis. The sequence continues at coordinate 212,649,456 of NC_064647.1, read as the reverse complement.
TGTCTAATGACAAGATCATTGAAACTGCTTGCGACATCTATCATTTATTGCGATTTGAGCTGTATTGTAAGTAAAAATTTAATACACAACAAAACTAACTTCAAGCACAAACCGAAATTATTATATTTGCTTGACAACTGCTTCTACTCTATAGGATTTTTCAAAATGTGTGTAACGTGTGTGTATCGATGTTTTTGTGTTTAGATGTAATCACTATGCATCGAAAAGAATTAGTGGTAGAAAAATCGTAAAAATGGTCAGTAAGTTGTCATATTTTTCTCTGTTAATGGGCATTATGAGTGTAAACTAACTTGTTCGACAATACAGTCAGAGACCGCATTTATAATCCATTGAACAAGCAAACAATTAACCATCAGGTGCGAATAACTCCAGGGAATGCTGACCGATAACATCGAAAACCACCGATATCTCGACAAGTAACAGTTACTGTCATTTTAGGGTCTTATCCAGTTCGTGCCTTGAAAATGACAGGGATCTACATGTGGAAATATCGGACTTTTGACGAATTTATCCAGCTGTATTCTTGCTTGCTATTAGAGCATACAGCACGATGAGAGAAGCTTAACTTCCCCTTGAGCAATATGTTGAACATTATAGTCTGCATAATTCAAAGAATACAATGTCCTAATCAAAAAGGCTTGAAAGTTCTCATTATTACGTAAGCAACTGATATGTTGACAAATACACTTTTAAACCACGAGTCTTTGTTCCAAAATGTACATCACAATACCACCGTCACTTCTATTTGAATATGTTTCTGAAGAATCTACAAAAATTTTTACAAAATTTACGATGATAGGTTCAAGGCTTATATTCATCATCACTTTTCTTTTCAATTATTCCTTCTGAATCTTTTCAGCATGCCGCACAGACTATGCTCACGCTACAGGTGGGATGTTGCCTATTGCCTCATCCACAAGCATTTCAGTGAATTTTACCTTGAATGTTTTTTTTCCCCCTCCCACATAGCCTTATTCTTTGCCCAAATTAATTCAGTAGGACTAAACTGACAGTGACATGTGGGTAAACGCAAAACTGTGTGATCACATTCACATGCAAGGAAATCAAGTTTGTACGTTCTGTCACGTGACTTGTATAAATTAACGAACTGCAGGAGATCGGCACGATTCTGCTTTATACTGTGCTTAATGTTTTTATTTTTTAAGCCAGGGAAAAACATCTGCTTTTCTGGTGTTCATACTTGGTGCTTTCTCTGTAACAGTTGAATTATAACTGGCAATGACGGACTTCCAAGCAAGGTGTGACAAGAATTATGTATCACGTCATAAAACTGACTGCGTTCATTTCCGAATGGTAGTCACTACTGTTTTTCTTATACGTAAATACAAGTTTACTCTCAGAAGCAAAACCAGAAGAAGAGTCAGCATGCAGAATAATTATCCGAGAACCCATTGCTATGAAAACTTTAAAACTGGCAGTACCATCACTCATTTTCCAGCAGATCTTCCTGGAATGATTCTAATTGACCCATGTTTAAAGGTAATACACTGTTGAACTACCTCCTCCTCTTGTGTCGTGAATCTTTATATGGGATGTAGTTCGTGCTGCAACTATGTCACTTCTTCGCACTAAAAACTATCTTCTTAACATATCAGGAACCTACGTCTTTTAAAATTCTTCACATTGACAAAGCGCTAACCATTGAAGATAATATTCTCCTGCATAACTGTAGCACGTTTTTGTGATGTTTGGCGTGCGTCATTCACATGGAGCACTTTAAAACATCGTTGATGAAACCATCAATTTGTGTTACAGTTTCCTTGTGATTTCGATGCTTTCCAGGTGACATGAAACCAACTTTTTATACTGCTCCTACAGTTCTGACACTTTCGTTTACAATTCTCTTTATAGTTCTCTTGTTGGCACCATATGGTTCTGGAATACGTTCTTGTGTCTTCAAATGTCAACAGTAGGAGACCTGCTTTCAGATACATGTTTGAAAAAGTTATAAATCTACATCTACGTGGATACTCTGCAAATCACATTTAAGTGCCTGGCAGAGGGTTCATCGAACCACCTTCACAATTCTCTATTATTCCAATCTCGTATAGCGCGCGGAATGAATGAACACCTATATCTTTCCGTACGAGCTCTGATTTCTCTTATTTTATTGTGGTGATCGTTTCTCCCTATGTAGGTCGGTGTCAACAAAATATTTTCGCATTCGGTGGAGAAAGTTGGTGATTGGAATTTCGTGAGAAGATTCCGACGCAACCAAAAACGCCTTTCTTTTAATGATTTCCAGCCCAAATCCTGCATCATTTCTGTGACACTCTCTCCCATCTTTCGCGACAGTACAAAACGTGCTGCCTTTCTTTGAACTTTTTCGATGTACTCCGTCAGTCCTATCTGGTAAGGATACCACACCGCGCAGCAGTATTCTAAAAGAGGACGGACAAGCGTAGTGTAGGCAGTCTCCTTAGTAGGTCTGTTACATTTTCTAAGTGTCCTGCCAATAAAACGCAGCCTTTGGTTAGCCTTCCCCACAACATTTTCTATGTGTTCTTTCCAATTTAAGTTGTTCGTAATTGTGATACCTAGGTATTTAGTTGAATTTACGGCTTTTAGATTTTCGTGTAACCGAAGTTTAACGAGTTCCTTTTAGCACTCATGTGGATGACCTCACACTTTTCGTTATTTAGGGTCAACTACCACTTTTCATACCATTCAGATATTTTTTTCTAAATCGTTTTGCAGTTTGTTTTGATCTTCTGATGACTTTATTAGTCGATAAACGACAGCGTCATCTGCAAACAACCGAAGACTGCTGCTCAGATTGTCTCCCAAATCGTTTATATAGATAAGGAACAGCAAAGGACCTATAACACAACCTTTGGGAACGCCTGAAATGACTTCTGTTGTACTCGATGACTTTCTGTCAATTACTGCGAACTGTGACCTCTCTGACAGGAAATGGCAAATCCAGTCACATAACTGAGACGATATTCCATAATTACGCAATTTCACTACGAGCCGCTTGTGTGGTACAGTGTCAAAACCCTTCCGGAAATTCAGGAATACGGAGTCGATCTGAAATCCCTTGTCAATAGCACTCAGCACTTCATGTGAATAAAGAGCTAGTTGTGTTTCACAGGAACGATGTTTTCTAAACCAATGTTGACTGTGTGTCAATAGACCGTTTCCTTCGAGGTAATTCATAATGTTCGAACACAATATATGTTCTAAAATCCTGCTACATATCGACGTTAATGGTATGGGCCTGTAATTTAGTGGATTACTCCTACTACCTTTCTTGAATATTGGTGTGACCTGAGCAACTTTCCAGTCTTTGGGTACGGATCTTTCGTCGAGCGAACGGTTGTGTATGATTTTTAAGTATGGAGCTAATGCATCAGTGTACTCGGAAAGGAACCTAATTGGTATACAGTCTGGACCAGAAGGCTTGTTTTTCTTAAGTGATTTGAGTTGCTTCATTACTCCAGGGATATTTACTTCTACGTTACTCATGTTGGCAGCCGTTCTCGATTCGAATTCTGAAATATTTACTTCGTCTTATTTTGTGAAGGCATTTCAGAAGGCTGTGTTTTGTAAATGCTCTCCGCTGCAGAGTGAAAATCTCATTCTGGAAACATCCCCCAGGCTGTGGCTAAGCCATGTCTCCACAATATCCTTTCTTTCAGGAGTGCTTGTTCTGCAAGGTTCGCAGGAGAGCTTCTGTAAAGTTTGGAAGGTAGGAGACGAGGTACTGGCAGAAGCAAAGCTTTGAGGACGGGGCGTGAATGGTGCTTGGGTAGCTCAGTTGGTAGAGCACTTGCCCGCGAAAGGCAAAGGTTCCGAGTTCGAGTCTCGGTCCGGCACACAGTTTTAATCTGCCAGGAAGTTTCATATCAGCGCACACTCCGCTGCAGAGTGAAAATCTCATTCTGGAAACATCCCCCAGGCTGTGGCTAAGCCATGTCTCCGCAATATCCTTTCTTTCAGGAGTGCTTGTTCTGCAAGGTTCGCAGGAAAGCTTCTGTAAAGTTTGGAAGGTAGGAGACGAGGTACTGGCAGAAGTAAAGCTTTGAGGACGGGGCGTGAATCGTGCTTGGGTAGCTCAGGTGGTAGAGCACTTGCCCGCGAAAGGCAAAGGTCCCGAGTTCGAGTCTCGGTCCGGCACACAGTTTTAATCTGCCAGGAAGTTTCATATCAGCGCACACTCCGCTGCAGAGTGAAAATCTCGTTCTAGAACGAATATTAATGGCTGCCAGTGGCTAGTGGAGAGGGATGCGCAGAATGGCTGAAAACTGGGCCGCCTTCCAATGTGTCACACGGACTGTAGTATTCTGCCAGCTTCCCAACTCTGAGACAAAGCGCGAACGCAGGAAGTACTCACGTTTGCCACCAGAGTGTTGCCAGCGCGCAGTATTCTGCCCGAGTGGCACTACACGCACTTAATTACATCTGCTCTGAGCTTTAATATTTTCGTTTGTTGCATGTCACATGCAGTGAATGTTTGATAACAGGCCACGTTCTTGTTTGACTTGTCCAACTTTACAAGCTGGATAAAAAGGGAAAACCTGAGGGAACTACAGCGTCATGCAGTTTCTTAATTTTTAATGCAGGTGAAGAGGTAGATTCTCGGAAATGAAGGCTGCATACCGCATAACATCTAATGTTTAAATTGGGCGTGAAATCTGCTCTTGATATTGCTTTAAGCCATTGTTCCCTGCGGTCACTTTGGCTGGGAAATTCGTAAAAAGAAACACCTTTCACTTTACCACATCAGCTTGTGCAAAAAGGCACATAGAAATTCACCACCGCAGTCGGTAAAATGAAACGTGTAATGTATGGCAAGATCATAAGAAATAACGCATTAGAGCAAATATGCCGATGGGTTGGCAAGTTAGAGCATGTGAAACATGAAACGTACATCTGATTTATGCAAACTCTGTAACGACATCTTATAATAAATTACTATGGTGACGTATCTCCTTATAATGAAATAAATCCATTGTAATTCCGCCGGCCGCTGTGACCGAGCGGTTCTAGGCGCTTCAGTCCGGAACCGCGCTGCTGCTACGGTCGCAGGTTCGACTCCTGTCTTGGGCATGGATGTGTGTGATGTCCTTAGGTTAGTTAGGTTTAAGTAGTTCTAAGTCTAAGGGACTATGACCTCAGATGTTGTCCCATAGTGCTTAAAGCCTTTTGAACCATTTGAACTGTAATTCCTTTATCACATCTCAATAATATACCCTCGCAAGTCTACACAAGGAAACGACAAAGCACTATGTTTGCTCCGTTCGCACTGTTTCTGATATTTCGCCAGCACGGATTTACTGTGTGCTACTATAGCGCCACAGAGGCGAAGGTGGTAACTCCGAGATGTTAGCTGACCTGCACGCAGAGGTGGAGCGGTAGAGAAACTTGGGTGATGATGATGGTGGTGATGTTTGGTTTGTGTGGCGCTTAAGATCGCAGTTATCAACACCCGGACAAATTCCCAGTCTTCTCATTTCCAGTCTCGCCATTTCCCGACTGATAAGGAAATGACGAGGACAACACAGTCATCGAGTCCCGGGCGGAGAAAATCCCCGATCTGGCCAGGAACTGAACCCAGGACCTCGTGATCCAGAGGCTGCAACTCCAGCCACTAGACCACGATCTGCGGGCAGGGAAACTTGGAGCGGATGAGATCTGCGCGTGCGTGACAGCAGAGCGAACTCGGAACCTTTGCCTTTCGCGGACAAGTGCTCTATCATCTGAGCTACCCAAGCACGACTCACGCCCCGTTCTCACAGCTTTACTTCTGCCAGTACCTCGTCTCCTACCTTCCAAATTTTACAGAAGCTATCCGCGAAAGGCAAAGGTCCCGAGTTCGAATCTCGGTCTGGCACACAGTCTTAATCTGTCAGGAAGTTTCACATCAGCGCACACTCCGCTGCAGAGTGAAAACCTCATTCTGGACACAATTATGTTCATTTGCTTGCCTTCAGTTCATAGTTCTATAGGTTCAAATCTATGACGGGAATAATACATTTTAAAGCCAATTTCGATCAGTCGTCTTGAGACATATCTTACTTCACGTCTTGGCGACGTTGCGTCCTCTGCTCCACAGGTTTAGTCCATATAATGTCGGAAGGCGAGAACAGCTGACACAGCTTTGCGAAGATGTCAAGTACAATTTTTCTCAGAATCACGACAACTTCATTGAAACTGATTGCAATAATCGTCATTTGTTGCTATTTGGACTGTGTTATAAGTAAAAATGTAAAGCACAACACAAAGCCCGCATCTCGTGGTCGTGCGGTAGCGTTCTCGCTTCCCACGCCCGGGTTTCCGGGTTCGATTCCCGGCGGGGTCAGGGATTTTCTCTGCCTCGTGATGGCTGGGTGTTGTGTGCTGTCCTTAGGTTAGTTAGGTTTAAGTAGTTCTAAGTTCTAGGGGACTGATGACCATCGATGTTAAGTCCCATAGTGCTCAGAGCCATTTGAACCATTTTGAACCACTACACAAAAACGTCAAGCTCGAACCGAAATCGTTATATTTGTTTGACAACTGCTTCTACTCCATAGATTTTTTTAAAATGTGTATAAGGCTTGTATATGGATATGTTTGACTGCCGTCAAGTGTAATCACTGTGCGTAAAAAAGAATTACATGTGGAAAAGACTAATGTAAAACAATACTCCAAAAATGGTCAGTGTGTTATATTTTTCGCTGTCAACTGGTATTATGAGTGTAAACTAACTCGTTCGACAATGTGTTGAGAGACGACTTTTATAATCCACTGAACAAGCAATCGCCGGCCGTTGTGATCGAGCGGTTCTAGGCGCTTCAGTCCGGTACCGCGCTGCATGGATGCCTCGGGCATGGATGTGTGTGGTGTCCTTAGGTTAGTTAGGTTTAAGTAGTTCTAAGACTAGGGGACTAATGACCTCAGATGTTAAGTCCCATGGTGCTTAGAGCCATTTGAACCATTTTTGAAGAAGCAAATAATGCTCGAGGGAATGCTGACCGATAACATTTAAAACAACCAATATCTCGACAGGTAACAGTTCCTGACATTTTAAGCCATTTTCCAGTTCGGGCACTGAAAATGACAGAGCTTTATCTGTGGAAATATCGGAGTTTTTGACGTGTTTACCCAGCTACACTCCCGCGAGTTATTAGAACATACAAAAAAGCTTAACTTCTCGTTGGTTAATATTGAACGTTACAGTCTGCATACTTCATAGGATAAAAATTCCTAATCAATAAAGGCTAGGAAATTCTCATATAGCCGGCCTGTGTGACCGAGCGGTTCTAGGCGCTTCAGTCTGGAACCGCGCGACCGCTACGGTCGCAGGTTCGAATCCTGCCTCGGGCATAGATGTGTGTGATGTCCTTAGGTTAGTTAGGTTTAAGTAGTTCTAAGTTCTAGGGGACTGATGACCTCAGATGTTAAGTCCCATAGTGCTCAGAGCCATTTGAGCCAGTTCTCGTGTACTATATATGCAACTGATAAGTTGAAAAACAAATTTTTTCAAACCATGAGTCTTTAAAATGAAGAAATAATATTACTTTGTTCGAAAGACTACATCGTAGTACCATAGTTTGTGTCTGAACCATGTGATTGTAAATTTACGATGGCAGGTAAAAGGCTTATATCCATCATCATGTCGCTATAAAGTCTTCTTCCGCAAGATTTTCAGCATGCCGCACAGACAGTGCCCACGCTGAGGGGAAACTGTTGTCTATTGCTTCATGCACAAACGATTCAGTGTCTGTTAACTTGAATAATTTGTTCTTTTCTCCCACATAGCCTTTAACCTTTGCCCAAATTAATTCCATGGGATTATACTAACAGCGATATGTAAATAAACGCAAAACTGTGTGACCACATTCACGTGCAAGAAAGTCAAATTTGTACCTACGTTCTGACGCGTAAATTAGATAAATTAACGAACTGCAGGAGTTCGGCACCAATCTGGCTTACGCTCTGCGTAATATTTTAATTTTTAAGCCAGGACAAAACATTTGAAATCAACGTCTTTTAATATTCTTTACACTGACGAAACAGTACCTTAGAAGCCAATTTTCTCGTGCGTAATTATAACAGATTTTGTGATGTCGGGTATTCACCATTCGAATGGAGTGCTTTAAAACATCGTTGTCAGAAATATCTTTTTGTGTTACAGGTTTCTTGCGATTTCGATGCTTTCCAGGCGACGTGAAACCAGTTTTTGCTAAGGTTCCTATAGCTCTGATCCTTTCATTTACTATTCAATATACAGTTCTCTTGCTGACACCACATGCTTCAGTAGTCAGTGTGAATTCAAATGTCAACAATACAAGTCCCGGCTACAAATTCAAGTCTGGAAAAGTTATAAATGCTGTAGATAATCGCCCTCGCCTGCTTGTGAAGCAATTCCTGTTTACTGTCGTCACCGGACACTTTCGTTAGGAAAAAGAACCGTGACCGTCCACAAGAGCAAGAGGAAGAGGAAAAGGAGCAGTTAAAGCCCAGGGGTTCCTGCCATATGTCGGCAATATTTCGTCAAACTTACGGAGATTCTTAAGGAACCATTATGTCCAATTAATTTTCCGCCCACCAACAAAAACTTGCGCATTTCTTTTATAATAATGGCTCTGAGCGCTATGGGACTTAACATATGTGGTCATCAGTCCCCTAGAACTTAGAACTACTTAAACCTAACTAACCTAAGGACACCACACACATCCATGCCCGAGGCGGGATTCGAACCTGCGACCGTAGCAGTCCCACGGTTCCGGACTGAGCGCCTGAACCGCTAGACCACCGCGGCCGGCCGCATTTCTTTGTTCGGCAAAGGACGATCTGTGGTGATGGAGGGCGGGAAGCTACAGAATACCTCGGCGGTGTGGCAAAGCCTACATTGGTCGGACAATGCGCAAAGTGCGTGAAAGATGCGTTGAACGTAGCTGCTACACTCGCCTTTCGCAGCTAAGTCAGCCATAGCCTACCATCGTATCTCCACAGGTCGTTCTGTGGCTTATTCTGCCACGGAAATCTTGGCTTCGACGAGCTCCTTCTGGGTTCCGTTATTAAGGAATCACTGGAAACACGTTTGGCAGATCTTATTAATCGTGATGGCGGCCTTCAACTGTATAAGTCGAGGGGCACGGTGATTTCTTTAATATCTTCAGAAATAAAACATTTTGTGACTAATGGCACATATAGCGACAATCAATTTCATTAATTTGGCATTTGGATATTAACTCCTCAAGCCTGCATTCCGACAGAGAGCACAACGTAGTACCACCGTAATTCATGCGTCTGCGCGCCGTAGATGGAGCAATATTCGGCGAGGGTGCGAAATTCAACAGAGGTCGCACCTGTAGCATTGTCTTTGCGCTCCAGTTTTTGGTATAAAGTTTGCGATGTAAACTATCAATCTCCTGTGGAAAGCACTCGCCTGAAGTTGGTTCAATGGTTGTCAGAAGAAATAACGTTGCAAGAAGTCGATATTATCCGACTTCAATCCCAAAATTTCGTGACGTACTATTGACGCCGGGAAAATTTTAAGAATCACTAAATGTGGTGTTGTTATTTTTAAAGTTTGTACGCACATACATATCTTACCGGTCTTGTTTTTCCATTCAATGGATTTCACAGGCACAGAATTCTTTTTCTCTTTATAGTCAATATTTCGGTTTTTAATGTCATTTTGTACCAACTTTATAAGTTTGTGTTTTGCATCCACTGCACTTAGAAGATTTGCCGTTTCATCACGTAAACAGTCGTGACCTGTTCACGGAAAATCATCGCTACTGAATTGTAAGTGTGCTTTTGAGCACTTTTCGTCTGACTAGTAGTTTGGCTTGAAACACAAAGCATCATTCATCACTGGCTTTTCACATTGTCTCCACGAAGAACAGTTTATTTTGGTGCAGTTTTAAGGGGAGGTTTACTATCTTTTGGTTCAAAAAATCGATTTATTAAAATTGTATTTTTGGATCCATAAAAGTGTTTAGAATCAAGCCTGGATACGGTTTTTCCGAATACGGAACGAAAATGTTTGTTATTCGCGGTTGAACAAAAAAATGCACCTGCCTGAAATCGGCCTTTTTGACGCACCTGTTTTTTTCTTTCGGAGGACGAGTTATTGTACCGGTGCTTGCGAGGAAACACACAAAATTCAAATGTAAGTTTGAACGTGTGTGTTTGGAAGTTAGCCCCCAAGCATTTGCATTCTTGTGCGAAGTCTGTGGAGATTGCGACTTTCCTGGCAGTGAGCAGCTTCAACGAAGGATATTCAGCAATTCTGAAGACCATGACAGCGATGGACGTCAGCCTGGGACTCTAATCGACGCAGTTCGCCAAGCATTCGGACGACCACCGGATTCAAGCGGCCGAAAACCGCTTGTCACCGGCCGTACGAGCGGCTCTGGAGCAGCGCAGGATGGCCCAGATCGAGCAGACGAGGAAGAGGAAGGATTAGTTTACGGACCCGGAATAGCAGATTGAACGTTATACGTAGTCAAATCTTCAAACGCGTTTTCCTCGAAATGACTTTTTTTTTAATCGCGAGGTATGGTAACTTCAAATCTACTGAACCGATTGGCGTGATTCTTTGTTCCGACGAAGCTAACTAAATTGTCTAGGAGTTGTACCACTTTTATTCCGATCCATCGACTATAAATGTTTTTACTAGGCTCACGAAGTCGAAAAATCGATGACAAAAACACTATTTTTTTTCAAATGGTCGCCATTTTTTTCCTATGGTCCAAATAACTTAAGCGAGGTACAGCTCCTAAAGAATCTTATATACTTCGCTAACGTCAACTCAGTTTTGATTTCAGACGAGCTGGCTTACCTGTGACATCGAAATTTTGTTTCGTTGCGACGGCACTTACGCCTTTGCTCTTCGACATTTCCGGTCGAAAAAGTTCCAGTTTGTAGAGGAAATATCAATAAACATTTTGACCAACTTTAACATTGATATCTGTAACACATCCTGAGAAACAAATTCTCAAAGAACATGCTTTTTTCAGGCCAAGGAGAGGCCAGAGGTTGTAAACCTCCCCTTAATGAGAGTGAAGTGTTATTACACTCTCCTGTCGACGCCATCTTGCCGCCTGCTGATAGGTTGTCAGATACGTGAGTGAATCAACGACTTTTTAAGTAACAGGAGACAATATGTAGTCCTGGACAAGGAGTGTACATTGGAGACAAAGGAATCGTTCAGGAGTATGCCAGGGAAGTTTGATAGAGAGATTCTATCAAACATTCCTGGAACACACCTAAATGGTTACTTTATACCTAATGTACACTCGTTGTCCAGGACAACATCTCTCTCGTTCTCTATATACACAAATGATCTGACGGACAGGGTCAGATGCAATCCACGGTTGTTTAATGATGACGCAGTAGTGTATGGAAAAGTATTGTCTTTAGTGATTTTAGGAGGACGCAGTATGACTTGGACAGAATTTCTTATTGGTAACATGGGTGAGAGCTTTCTCTAAAGGCAGAAAAGTGTAAGTTAGTCCAGATGAGTTGAAAAAGCGATTTTATCAGTTGAAAAAGCTTTTTTAGAATTTTAAAATACCATATTAATAGTGTACGACATGACACAGTGATGTCTTTTATATATCTTGAGGTAATGTTGCACAGCGAAATGAAGTGAAACGGGAAATTGTGCTTAGTTGTAGGGAAGATGAATGATAGATTTTGATTTATTGGGAGAACTCTAAGAAACTGTAGCTCATCTACAAAGGAGACCACATACAAAACACTTGTGTGGCCTATTATTCAGTAATATGCAGGTAGTACTGCTCATTTATTCGGGATCCCACATAGGCCAGGAAAGGAGCACAACACAGAAATTCAAAGCAGTACTGCTAGATTTGTTACCAACAGGTTTCATCAAGCGTTATTGAAGCAGTACACGAACTCAAAAGGGAATGCCTGGGGCACCCTTCTTTCGAAATACTACTGAGAACGAAACTTCCTGGCAGATTAAAACTGTGTGCCAGACCGAGACTCGAACTCGGGACCTTTGCCTTTCGCGGGCAAGTACTCTACCAACTGAGCTACCCAAGCACGACTCACGACCCGTCCTCACAGCTTTACTTCTGCCAGTACCTCGTCTCCTACCTTCCAAACTTTACAGAAGCTCTCCTGCGAACCCGGCAGAACTAGCACTCCTGAAAGAAAGGATATTGCGGAGACATGGCTTAGCCACAGCCTGGGGGATGTTTCCAGAGTGAGATTTTCGCTCTGCGGCGGAGTGTGCGCTGATATGAAACTTCCTGGCAGATTAGAACTGTGTGCCGGACCGAGACTCGAACTCGGGACCTTTGGAAGGTAGGGGGCGAGGTACTGGCGGAATTAAAGCTGTGAGGAAGGGGCGTGAGTCGTGCTTGGGTAGCTCAGTTGGTAGAGCACTTGCCCGCGTGAGGCAAAGGTCCCGAGTTCGAGTCTTGGTCCGGCACATAGTTTTAATCTGCCAGGAAGTTTCATATCAGCGCACACTCCGCTGCAGAGTGAAAATCTCATTTTGACTACTGAGAAAGTTTAGGGAACCGGCGTTCACGACGGATTGCTAATGATCTTACCGCCACCAACAGACACCTTGAGCAAAGGTCGCGAAGACAAAAGAAGAATAATAAGGGCTCATACGGAAGCGTATAGACAGTTGCTTTCCCCTCACTTCATTTTCCTTATAGGCTGTTTCATTTTGAAATAACCACATTATTTAATGACTAACTAATTTCGCCCCTAGTGAATTATGATTTTTTTTTTTTAAATGTAATGCATCTACTATGATATATTCCACATCTTTTCGTAGAGGAAGCAACATGTTATGGTATCCCTAATAAGGGTTTCATACAACCACAGTAGTTATGGGCACATCTATCGCGGACATGCAGTCCTTAGTCGCAATGTGGAACAAGTCGCCGGCCGGTGTGGCTGTGCGGTTCTAGGCGCTTCAGTCTGGAACCGCGTGACCGCTACGGTCGCAGGTTCGAATCCTGCCTCGGGCGTGGATGTGTGTGATGTCCTTAGGTTAGTTAGGTTTAAGTTCTAGGGGACTGATGAGCACAGGTGTTAAGTCCCATAGTGCTCAGAGCCATTTTTTGGAACAAGTCATTTACATTCACATTACACATCCACAAGAAAATATGGCTACATGCTGACCAATTACAGGTTTTTTTAATTTCAGAGTTGGGTTACTAATTCCTGTTCATCATCTTTTACACATCGAAAAGTTGGAAATTTCGTCTACGGAATAGGATTTTTCAAGGATAAACTATTTCAGTTTGTTTTCAGTTCTAACTTTGGTATCTGTCAGACATTTTATATCATTGGTGAGAATCAGATTTTTGGTAGCAGCTTGTGCAGTCCTTTGTGTGCTGTGACAACTTTGATGTGGAGTAATGAATGTCTGTCTTTCTTTTGAAATTGCAATCAGATACATCATTGTTCCTTTTGAACTTTAGTGCATTATTTAGAAGAAACTTCATAAGGGAACAAATATAAGTGAAGCAGTAGTCAAAATTTGTGACTTCTTAAACAGTTTTCTATTAGCTGATTGTGGGTGAGCACTAAATTTTATTCTTACTGCACGTTTTTGAGTTATGAGACTTTCTTATGTAATGATCATTTACCCCTGAACCTTATTCCATAAGACATTATGGAATGAAAATATGTAAAATATGTCAACTTACTGATTTGTCTCTCTCAAAGTTTTGCAGTTATTTTAAGTGCAAATGTGGTTGAACAAAGTTCTTTTTTTAAGAATTGAACAAAGCGTTTTTTTTTCTGTGTAAATTCTGGTCAGTATGGACGTCTGTAAGTTTTCACCGTATATATTATTTCCTCACCCTCATATTAATGTAGTACCTCTAGACGTGGAAGACTACGTGTTTTGTCTCTTGAAATGGAGAGTGAGACCGTTCACAGAAAAACAATCAGTAATATTGTTAAGAACACTATTTAGCATTTCTTCTGTTGCTGTATGTACATTTGAATTGATTACAATACTAGTGTCATCTGCAGGAAGAACAAATTCTGCTTGTTGTGTATTAAATGGAAGTTCGTTTAAATGAGTGAGAAACAATAGTGGATCTAAGATTGAGTCTTGTGAAACCCTATGATCTCTTCCCAATGAGAAGAATCTCCCCTGCTTACGTTGGTTGTTATTGTTAAGTACATATTTCTCCATTTTTTTGGTCAGATTTGAGTTTATCCATTGGTTGGCTATACCACCAATTCCATGGAGCTCAGTTTATCTAAGAAAATGTTGCGATTCGTACAGACAAATGCCTTGGATAGTCACAGAAAACACTCAGTCTCCTGAGAAAGCCATTCTAACTTCCTATGAGTTATAGCTACTCATCGCAAAGTCTAAGAAAAGCCATAAGGTGGGGAAAGCATTTTTCAAACCCTGTTTTTTTGTTAAAAGCAGCTGATGTCGTTCCTGCAGCAGAAAGTAAACAAAAATTTTCACAAATACCGCTTTCTGACAACACTGTGAAACGTTGGTTTGATGATGTGGCCGAAGACATAACAAATCAGGTACTGCAAGCCATGAAAGAATGAGAATTTTCCGCAACATCGTTAGACGAGAGTACAGATGCTCCAAATTGTTGTCAACTGTTAGTTTTCGTTCGACACATACAAAACGAAACAATTAAAACCGAGATGCTATTTTCCATAAAGCTAACGATTACTTCATAAGCAGTTCGTATTATGACAGCGATATCCGAATTCTCTTGCAAATATGATCTGTCGTGGCAAAACCTGATGAGCACATGCGGCGGTCTCGTCGATGCTTGTACCTCGCTCAGAATTCGCGCAGTTGTCCGAGAAAAGAATCCCAGTGTTATTTCTATTAACTGTGTTATACACCGTCAAGCCTTAGCAGCTGAGGCACTTCCAAACGAACTCAGTGACGTCTTAAAATTATACATCAAAATTGCGTGCGTTAAAAAGCGTGCGTTAAATACTTGTCTTTTTACAGCTCTTTGGGAAGATTTGGTTACATAAACTAAAAAATAGCTATTTCATACGGAAGTACGCTGCTCCACAAAAGGAAATATGTTAGCTAGTTCATTTGAACTTAAGAGAGATGAAGTGATTCAGTTTTTGGAAATTCAAAACCAAACTGAACTGTGTGTAGAACTTCGAAAGCCAAGTGTTCAAGCAGTGTTTGCTTATCTGTCAGATACTGTCGATTCATTGAACTCCCTGAACTTGAAATTGCAAGACGGAGGTTTGAACACAGTTTATCATCGGGATGCAATCGCAGCATATACTTATAAGTTGCAACCTCAGATCACACGTGATTTGGGGATGCAACTTTGGAAACGTAAATTTGTAGCCTCCAGTTATTTCTGTTTTCCCAAATTATTTGCAATCCTGGGAGAAGAACAGTTCATGGAGGTCTTTAAGCAGAATGATACTACGAATAAAATATCAACTCATTTGCAGCATCCAAATGACGAATTTAGACGCTACTTCCCTAACTCGTATGATAATAAGATTTATAGATAGCAACGGGTCCTTTCCACGTTAACGTAGATGTGCTGTCGGAAACACTGCAAGAAAAAGCTTTGGAAATTAAAAACAATCCTGCAACCAAATATGACTTTGAGAAGATGGTTAAGTCATTATTTTTGATAAACTTTCTGAAAGTTTATCCCAACATAGCAAAGCAAGCACTTCAACTATACTTAACATTTTGAAGCATTTGTGCGAAAGTGCATTTCCAGAAGTTGTAACAATGAAAATGAAATACAGAAGCAAACTCAATATTGCTAGTGATTTACGTTGTGGACTTCCTTCTATTCAACCAAAACTGAAAATCTCTGCAAAAATATGCAAGCTCATTCATCACATTGATTTATTTGTTTTTATTATCAAATGTGTGTGCAAATTGTATATGTATACAATAAAATATTTATATTATGAAGTATATGAACTTCTCTTTTCTATTTTTTTATTGCCCGTAGCCGCGCGAATAGTTGCTACAGGCCATAGTTCGGTCGTCCAGCATCACCGCCATTCGAAGCATTTTGTGTCAGCTGTCTTCTGTTTCAGGCAGCCTCACCGATCTGTCACCACTCGCCATTTTTCTTCTATTAATTGAGATGTATTTCAGCAGACTTAATTATCTTTGCAATATTTGCTACAAATAAGCGCCGCATTTGAAACTGGCCATTCTGTAATGACTAGAGCCCGAATTTCCATGAAAATGCGTTTATTGACCATTTTAGGAAATAAATGCATATGACGAAGAATTTTGTACTTCTTACCTTCTATTTAGAAATTCATAACGGATACGAATAACTTTCCTGGCATCAATGGAGGTGTTGCAATAACTTGCGTAGGAGTAATAAGTACTCCCTTTTCTCGTGTGAATTATGAACAAATTGAAGATAACGTAAAATTTATGGTAATTTGATTGAACTAATTATTACTTTATAGCTGAAAAATTTTGGCAATTGTTGGAGAGCTTTGTTTCATAGAACTGTATGTAAAATGCAACACAGCAGTCCTAAACCATTTTCTTCCCGTGTCTATGTTAAGATGTTAGTCGACAAATCAAAAGTGTTTACTTCTGACCCACAAAGGAAAGTGGCTGATGGAAGTACAGTACGCAAATTTCTAGTTGTTCTTTCCGTGGATAGTCAGAACAAGTCGGAACATTTCGTACCGATAAACCTCTTTTTCCCCATTGGCGCCATCGTCAAAATCTTACTGTTGTGGCACTAAAGATGCGAGGGAAGTGGTGTTGGGGTTTACTGTATGGCGCTGACAATTTAAACGGTAACGAAATGAGCGATTAGTTATTAGTGGTAATAATTGTATTTATAAAAAATTATCTTACACGACCTAAAATGCTGAATTCGTTTCTGAAATATCGTTTTTCTCTACTAATTGCTTGCCGGTGTGGCCGAGCGGTTCTAGGCGCTACAGTCTGGAACCGCGCGACCGCTACGGTCGCAGGTTCGAATCCTGCCTCGGGCATGGGTGTGTGTGCTGTCCTTACGTTAGTTAGGTTTAAGTAGCCCTAAGTTCTAGGGGACTGATGACCTCAGAAGTTAAGTCCCATAGTGCTCAGAGCCATTTGAACTAATTGCTTAGTGCTACAACACCTTTAAAAACAGTTTCATATGCCTTGATGCATGTGAGTAACTCATTTGAAGACGAGCGTCTATCTGTATAATGCGCATTCTGGAATCTATGTTACTTCCATGTCAAATTTATACCACTGCAGCTTTTTGGTACGATGGGTGCGAACTCGTCGGTCGGCGGTTGCGAATCGCAGACAGACGAACATCACCCTCTCACGTCACCCATCATAGCAGAGACAGTGGTACTCTCTCGCACTCCTTCATCTGCACGCCTTTGAAATAAAGCACTAACTTCAATTGTTCGCAACGTACCAGATACTCCAACGTACACAATCCAATGGACGCGCGGACATCAGTACAAATTTGTGTGGAGTCTACTCATCGCCGTTGTCAGTATTGCAAGACGGGACCTTGTCCCAAAATGAACTGAGGAAACGGTTCTCTGCTGTTGTGGTTGTTGTACGTGCAATTTTAGTTAGCGTCTTACCTCAAAGGCTTGGGTGATGCTGAGCAGTGGTTGTTTGGCGGCCGTGTTCGTGAGAGGGGAATTATGCCTTGGCTACACATTAGTGCTGCCAACCCATCGGTGCGTACGCTTTCTGCGGAACGGAACTGGTGTCCGTCGACCAACGTTTTGGATAAAGGTATGTGCCAAAGTGAAGCAAATATAAATATAAAACTGAAACTGAATTTTGGTGCTGGATATTTTTGTTGTTTTTGCTTGATTGTGCAGTTTTGGTCTTGTGACAGTTCATGAATACACACATGCTTAAGATATGATAGTGCATTGAAATCGGGGCTCTAATTATGAGTGTTAACGAATTCCATATTACTTCCGCCGTTGCTGATCGTTACAAGGTGCAGGCGCCACCTTTATGTTGGCAGTGCCGAGAGAGAAATCAGCACATACGCATCACCCCTCTCACGATCCCTGCTCCTCAAGAAGTCCTTACTACTTTACCTTTTAGCTCCCCCCTTCCACCACTCCCCCCCCACCCTAAGACAACGTGCCAACCGGCCGGTTGCTGAATGTAATACGGTATCATTATGAAGGGGCAAGAAGCTTCCATTTTTGGCAGTGGAGGGTGCGACGAACAAAAGTTGGGAAACCATTCTCTAGGCAGCGAGTAAACGCGGAACTCTGCCTGTTAAATACACCAATATGCACGAAATTAGAGAGTTTAAACTAAAGAGCACTGAGGAAATCTAAAATAAGTCACTACTTAGGAGAAGCTTGTCAAACTCACTGAACGAAACGTTGATGTGCTACAGTTACGAAAACTAGCATCATACGAATTAAATCTTGAGATATTTAAGTTATAAGTTATGGTCATGCTATGCCAATAAGCTTTAACTAAAGCTTAGAGGAGCAATAATAGTGCGGAGCTCTGAAAAAGTTCAGCGTGCAAATAGCAAGTTTTTAAGTTTATTCCAGCCATGGCCAGGCCAGCTCGGCATTGTGCTAATGAAGTAAGCCATTGGGCAGCACTATTCATGCTAAATCAAAACATTCCCACTAGATAATGTTTGCGGTACCGGTCATTGATGAAGCGCATAGAAAAGCTAGCTCCGCAACACAGTGTGACCAAGAATGGAAATATTTTGTAACTCGGATAAACTACGTGCTACCGAGAAACTCGCACATTTCAAATTTAGCCGGGCCTAGCAACCCATGCTCGATGTGGAACGACCCAGGAAAAATTGACAGGAAGAGTAATATGCAGCAAACCCATTCGCTCCCCACCCCCACTTTTGGACCTCTAAGTTCAACTGAATGAAACACAATTTTCGTGCCATATGCGCTTTGCCTTTATTACCTGCAAGGAATCTTCAGTGGCAGGTTTCGTGGACGATTTCCTACATGTTATGTTTTTGTTCCATTTTTAGTCCTGTTCCTCTTCTTACAGTTGACACATGGGGTTTTTGTTTTCCACATTTCACAGCACTAGGAACTGAACACTTATTTTGATGCAATATACATGTAATAAGAGGAACAGCACAAAAACTGGAACAAAAACATAACATGTAGAAAGTCGTCCATGCAACCTGTCACTAAAGGTGCCTTGCAGAGAATAAATGCAAAACTCATACGGCACGAAAATTGTGTTTCATTCAGTTCTAGTTAGACGGTAAAAAAGTAAAAATTATAAATATACCGTATTATTACACGCAACTGAGGAAGATAAGACTACGAAAGTTGAAGATGTTCGAACAGGATTTCTTGTGCCGTTGGAAAACTGTCCCGATAGACCGTACCACACACAGCACAAGTTAGTGCATGGATGGAATGCTTTTTAGTGGTCTTTGTGATTGGTATAGAACTGAGGTTTCTTGTACCCACGGGTGCATATATGTCCGTTATCAGACTGGATCTGGTGAGTAGTAGAAGACTTGGGCTACCACTATGTAATTACGTGTGGCTGGTGATAACAATATTGAGTCTTTGGGTACAACGGTGCTTGAGTTTACTGTTCAGAAAACTAAGTTTATGGAGTATACGGAAGTTTTACCATGTGTAGCTGAAAGATTTTCGTGATTCTTGGGCTACATTTTTTAGACAAACATTGTGCTGGGATTGATCTTTGGCAGCACCTGGTTGAACTCAGTGAAATTTTATTTCAATCATGTGACACAGTTGCAAACATAATAGGGCGCAAGTTCCTAACCTGCAGATGACTTCGATAAAAGATTGATCAACAGGATAAAATGGTGGCACGTATGGGAAAAGCAGTGTGGGTTTCAGTGTGTATTGATTTGCCTTGTGGGACTTTGTAAGTTGTTGAGGCAGTCTCAAGCAGTGAAGAGTTGGATAGTTCATATTGTTTTGTGTGCAGAAGCATCGCGCATGTGAGTAGTGTTAATGCAGGATATGTGGTCCCATTTAGCATAGATAACTATGACAAATGTAAATTTAGCCTGTTAAAAGGTATATTGATAGCCACTGTGGAAGTGTTAGAGAATGAAGACTTTGATAGCTCGAGTCTGGATATAAGCCATAAACAAACTGTCGATGTGGCAGCGTTACTGAGAAGGTGGGTCACTTCAGTAACTCAGCACTGCATACCAACAGGGGATAGTACACAGATGTATAGCACATAGTATCGAATAACGAGACATTTACAGCCAATAATGGAGGAGTTCATTAAAAGGCAATTATGAGAAGGGATCATAGATCCTAGTGACAGCCCACGGAGATCATTAGACAAAGTAGAAATATAGGTTTCTGCTTCATTAATGGATTTCTGAACACACAGGCTGTTGAAGATTCTTTTCCAATCCCTAATGTTACCGAGACCTTCGATTATTTGGGTCAGTGTCGTTACTTTATTACAGTGGACCTCAAAAATGGTTATCATGATTTAAGAGGTAGCTCCTGAGGATAGACCAAAGACCGTTTGTGGCATCATGTGGACATTACCAGTATAAGCTCGTGGAATCCGGTTTAAGGAATGCACCGGCTCCTTTTAAGCGGTTATTGGATGGGGTTGTAAGAGGGTTAAAGCCTAAGACCAGTGTCGTTTATCTAGATGACATAATAAAAAAAAGGATATACCAGAACATGAGACGATTGGAGGATGTTTTTAGTAGGTTAAAGCAGCATGTTTGATGCTGAGCATGGAGAAGTGCCATTCTGCTTAAACTGGAGGTAACTGTCTGGGACAACTAATTGGTGAAATTGGCGTACAGAACGATGCTCGTCTTATAGAAGCATTTCAGAATTTTTCAACACCACGAACAACCAAACAGATACAGTCGTCATTTGTCAGTTGGTGTACTGGATTTCGCAAAAATAGCTAAACCTTTGAGTAGAGTACGTACTAAAAAAAGGCTTAAAGTTTCAGTGGACACAGGACTGTCAGCTAGATTTCGAGAAACTAAAGCGGGCATTGATTTCGGATCTGGTACTGGAAAACAGATACTCTCGTGTGACGCTTCTAACGAAGAAGTCAGCTGTATTTAGAGTCAGATGGTTAATGAACACAAGCATCTAGTAGCGTACGTTTTGAGGCAATTAAATGAAACGGAACGTGACTAAGCAACTGAAAAGGAAATGTTAGCACTCATATATGCTATTACACATTTTCAATGCTGTATGGCAGAAGATTTCAGGCTGTGACTGATTCTATATCATTGAAATCATTGCTTGGTCTGAAAGGCCTATCTTGTTGTTGAACACGTTAGGCTGTCAAAGCTTAGTGAGTCTGATTTAGAGGTCTTCTGTAGACCTACGTAGTAAACACACGAATGCGGACAAATTGAGTCGCAAAGTAGCCATGTTGAGTACAATGGGCAAGGGTGTTGGGATGGCAACAAGCATAAGCATAGGCTGTCAGGCTTTTAAGTCACAGCCGCCTCTTATCGTACGTAAGGATTTTACCTTTGCAGGGGTTACTGAGACGTCAAAGCTGTTTCAAATATTTGGGTTCGACAATTTGGACCATTCAATAAAAAAATCTACAGGGAATAGGTTTTGCTTAGGTTCAGCGACCGTCTTTCACGGTTTCTAGTAATGATAGCAATTCCAGACCAAAAGTCCAGTACTATGTCACAGGCAGTTGTTAACAGTTTTATAAGACGTTTGGAGTGCCTGATACCTTAGTCACCGTAGGGCTACGACAGAAGTGTAGCTGTTGTTGTTTTGTTCTTCAGTCCGAGGACTGGTTTGATGCAGCTCTCCATGCTACTCTTTCCTGTGCAAGCCTCTTCATCTCCAAATAACTACTGCAACCTACATCCATTTGAATCTGCTTACTATATTCATCTCTTGGTCTCTCTCTACGATTCACCCCCCCCCCCCCCCCCCAACTTCCCTCCGATACTAAACTGGTGATCCGTTGATATCTAAGGATGTGTCGCCCGCAGCCCGTGGTCTGGCGGTCGCGTTCTCGCTTCCCGAGCACGGGGTCCCGGGTTCGATTCCCGGCGGGGTCAGGAATTTTCACCTGACCTCGAGATGACTGGGTGTTTGTGTTGTCCTCATCGTTTTATTATCAGGATGTGTCCTACCAACTGATCCCTTCTTCTGGTCAAGTTGTGCCCCAACTTTCTTGTCTCCACAATTCTGTTCAGTACCTCCTCATTAGTTACGTGATCTACCTATATAATCTTCAACATTCCTCTGTAGCATCACATTTCGAATGCTTCTATTCCGTTTTTGTCGAGACTGGCTTTCGTCCATGTTCCACTTCTATAGATGACTACACTCCAAAGAAATACTTTCAAAAAAAGCTTCCTAACACTTAAATCTATTTTTTTCAATCTGAAGGCATCATGAAATCTTTCAAAAAATTCATCGCCGCTGCAGCCCCTATCGCGTTGAAAACTTAGTTATATTCGACCTTCACAAATTTCTCTTCTTCAGGAATGCTTTTCTTGCCATTGAGAGCCTACATTTTATAACCTCTTTACTTTGGCCATCATCAGTTATTTTGTTTCCCAAATAACTAAACGCATCTACACTTACAACTGCCGTATAGTTTCTGTCCATGTTGTAAATAGCCTTTCGCTCCCTGTCTATCTTCAGAATCTCATTTACTACTTTAAGTGTCTCAATTCCTAATCTTATTCCCTCAGCATCACCCAACTTAATTCGACTACATTCCATTTCCCTCGGTTTCCTTTTATTGATGTTCATCTTATATCATCGTTTCAAGACACTGCCCATTCCGTTCAACTGCTCTTCCAGGTCCTTTGCTGTCTCTGACAGTATTACAATGACGTCGGCAAACCGCAAAGTTTTCATTTCTTCTCTGTGGACTACTCCAAATTTTTCTTTTATTTTCTTTACTGCTTGCTCAATATACAGACAATAATATTGGGGGTAGGCTACAATCCTGTCTCACTCCCTTCCCAACCACTGCTTCCCTTTCATGCCCCACGACTCTTATAACCGCCATCTGGTTTCTGTAAAAATTGTAAATAGCCTTTTGCTCCCTGTATTTTACCCCTGCCACGTTCATAATTTGAAAGAGAGTATTCCAGTCAACATTGTCAAAAGCTTTCTCTAAGTCTTCAAATGCTAGAAACGTAGGTTTGCCTTTCCTTAATCTAGCTTCTAAGATAAGTCGTAGGGACAGTATTGCTTCACGTGTTCCAACATTTCTACGAAATCAAAAACTGATTTTCCCTGAGGTCGGATTCTACTAGTTTTTCCATTCGTCCGTAGAAAATTCGTGTTAGTATTTTGTAGCCGTGGCTTATTAAACTGACAGTTCGGTAATTATCACATCTGTCAACACCTTTGGTATTGGGATTATTATATTCTTCTTGAAGTCTGAGGGTATTTCGCCTGTCTCATACATCTTGCTCACTAGATGGTAGAGTTCTGTTAGGCCTGGCTCTCCCAAGGCTGTCAGTAGTTCTAATAGAATGTTGCCATCTCCTGGGGCCTTGTTTAGACAGGTCTTTCAGTGCTCTGTCAAATTCTTCACGCAGTATCATATCTCCCATTTCATCATCTACATCCTCTTCCATTTCCATAATATTGTCCTCAAGTACATCGCCCGTGTATAGACCCTCTACTCCTTCCACCTTTCTGCTTTCCCTTCTTTGCTTAGAACTGGGTTTCCATCTGAGCTCTTGATATTCATGCAAGTGGTTCCCTTTTCTCCAAAGGTCTCTTTAATTTTCCTGTAGTCGGTATCTATCTTACACCTAATGGTATGCGCCTCTACATCTTTAAATTTGTCCTCTAGCCATCCCTGCTTAGCCGTTTTGCACTTCCTGTCGATCTCACTTTTAAGACGTTTGTATTCATTTTTGGCTGATTCATTTAATGCATTTTTGTATTTTCTCCTTTCAACAATTAAATTCAATATCTCTTCTGTTACCGAAGGATTTCTATTAGCCCTCGTCTTTTTACCTACTTGATCCTCTGATACCTTCCCTATTTCATCTCTCAAAGCTACTCATTCTTCCTCTACTGTATTTCTTACCCCCATTCTTGTCAATCGTTCCCTAATGCTCTCCCTGAAACACTCTACAACCTCTGGTTCTTTCAGTTTATCCAAGTCTCATCTCCTCAAATTCCCACCTTTTTGCAGTTTCTTCAGTGTTACTGGTTAACCACAGCAAATTCTGTAACAGTGGGAATATTACAGTTGTTTTTATAAACTTTTCATTGGTTGGAAATTGTAATGTCCATAGTCGTTGGCGTAAGGAATTCAGATGCTGGCGAAGCCAGTACGATTTTCAGAGGAAGCCTAGGACAACACTGCCTCTTATATTTTTTTTTGGGGGGGGGGGGGGGGAAATTTGTCTCAGACTGGCAGAGAGAAGAGTTCTTAGCCTGCACTTTCAGCAGACAATGCTTTGGCTGATGGTCGGCATCGATCACAGACGCTGGGGCTGAACTTAGAAACCCCAGCCACAACTGCAGCTACTCTGTGCACCTGAGTTTAGGAGAATGGTAAGCATGTGCAGCACGTGCGCAAGACGAAATGAGGTGGAGGCAGAATTATTTGTTTCAAGTTAGAGTTTTGCTTTTTAAAACTGATTCACCCACTCAGCCAGTTAAACTCAACTATGCTAATACTGATGAATTTCATGCCAAAGTCAAAGCAATCTCGCGAGAAAACGAAATACGTCCCTCTCTGCGCGGGGATCACATAATTATGTGAGCACTATGGGAATCAGGTACTGGGACATACGAAAGTTTGAGTCTGTCTCGGGAATATATTCAGATAGCCGAAGAGATTAAGGTGACTGCTTGTGTAAAGCGAGAAATCCGGGTTCGAGTCTCTGTTCAGTTAATATTTTCATTTGTTTCCAGTAAAATGTGTAGCTGTGGTGGTACTGTATGTGTGAAAACATTTCAGTATTCAGCAATCATTAGTGGGTTAACCTGGGCATAGCAGTTTATACTAATTCCGTTTCTTTCTCCACCCTCCTGTGCCGAGGTCTTATTGCATCTTTTTAATAACCTATTTCAACCATTGTAGATTTAATATTATTCATTGTCTGCAGTCAAGTCACTGCGCTTTAGCAATAAACGGATCTTTTATGTGAGCTTTAGTTTCATTCCTTAGTTAAATGGAACCCTTCTTCATTATGTCTGTGTCGGCTAAGGTGCCCATGTTTCGTGAATGATTAGGCAACTCCAGTTTAAATTAATAAGTTATCCGTTACGCAAGCTTGTTTTGATGTTTCACGTGATACTATGGGAGCAGTCTGTTCACTGCATTCTGTAGGTCAGCATGTGGAAACGTCGATAGCATCACAGGGAAATGCTTAACGATCAACCCTGTCACACAATATGTTCCAGAATCTCCCCACACCTCTCATTAAGACTGACCTCAGCTAAGAAATAGGTGAATGATTCTGCTATCATAATCTGTGGCCACTTACCAAATGATTTTAAATGCTTGACAGATGGCAAAATTACATTTGGAAGTAAGCTGGAAACTTTCCTTCAGGGCAACACCTTCTATGAATTTTAGAAGAAGTTTATCTACAGGAAAGGTGTCACACATACTGATGCTAAAAACTGCAGGGGAGATGAATTGATTGGTACACGAGACACCAATACACACTCGAGAAGACACTAGCTGCCCGTTTGGCTGAAGCTGCAGCCATTATTCCTGAAATACCTGGTCGTTTTGAGTGTGTTAGGCAATAATTAGCGTGCAGATGCTAGTTGTGCAGGAATGAAAATGGACGACACTTTCCGCAACACCTCTAAAACAATATTTATTATGCCACACTCAGTAGCATCGAAACTTGCATGGACACCTTGTAAGGGAACAGTGCACACGGCGGCGACAATATGTAATAATTTATTCAATAATGTAAAATATGTGGCAAGTAGTGAAGTATTACCTACAGTGCGTTTAAAATTAGTTGCGACTTTTGACAATTCAGCGCGGAGCGAAGTGTAGTTGCAGTGTGAGCTGGACGCGGCAACAGCTGACTGGCGTGAAAAGCAAGCCCCGCAAACTGCGATCTTTCTCAGACGAATGTAAGGAAACTATCAGCTAAAAAATCTGATTCTCGCACATCTCGAAGGTTAATTCGACAGCTTCATGATGAACTGCGTATCATTTCGTTAATACTCATAGTTATTGTGATATGTCGGTATTACTGCAATAAAATGCTTAATGTTTACAATAAAAAATAACGGTCGCTATGAATTTGCATTTCGTGCGTGTTATGCCATATATTGCCTCGTATTATGTCATATGTTGCCTCATATGAAATTCGGAAACATACTGAATTATTGTTTTAACTTAAAGGGGTCTGTCTGCAGTCTCGAGAAAATGGAATCTACTCGTATATATACCACTCTGTCATGAAAACACGCGGCAGAGAAAAAGCCAGAAACTATAGTTATAAATCCCACTGACCAGCTAAACCGTTCGAGGTATCGAAACAAGATTTTGGCACACAAAAAGAGAGTATTTTTCCATATAATTAATATGCGGAACTTTCATATCCGCGATCTCGAGCAACTACAGACTCTTTTCAGAGAAACAGTATAATTTTTGAGGACCATCGATAGCTGGTGAAATGAGAACTGCTGTGAGTTTTGTGACAAAATAAGTGAAGTTACGCGTTTATTTTATTCTGAGAATGAGCTGTTTTATAATATACTGACTTGACTTGCCCTAATTTGCTAGTTTAATAACGCACTATTTCATGAGTCTGTCGCAGTTTCAACTTCGTTAGAATGTTAGTGAGATGCATATTTGTAAACTATGCTCTGTTTTGAGAAAAGAATCAGATTTTAATATGGCAACAAGAGAAGGTGCGTGTTACTCAAAACTCGTTACAGTTCTTCGTGAATCCATCTCTCCCCAACTATTTTCTTGGTATGGCTGACAGCTCGAGACCTGCCAACGTTTTAAATGGCTTCTTTTTTCAGCTTTTTAGCGTCACAGAGCATATTCTCAGTCGTATTTAAACTAGTGTGATACGGACGAAGACTGATTAACCTATGTCCTTTAGCGTCAGCCAGTTCGTCGACCTGGTACCGTGTGGTTTTTGGCTTGGGGAACACTTCAAGTTCCATTAATTCGCCATATACATGTTACGCTCAACTTTATCCAATGGAACATTTCTTTGTACCCAGAGCGAAATCCAATGGATTGTTGTAGCTTTATCCATCACAACAAAATGGTATGGCCCAATGTCTATTATTATTGTTGAATTCGGGGGAATATTTTACAGAAGAACATTGCGTTCCTGAACGTCTACTTTCATTGTGAATCTTGTGTTTTCAGACGTGGTGCACTGCTTTCATTAATACAAATGCAGTGCAAAACACTTGCTCACAATATATATGTTTCCGGATGGGGTCCGCCTTTAGCAAAAATGGTTCAAAAACGGCTCTGAGCACTATGGGACTCAACATCTGAGGTCATCAGTCCCCTAGAACTTAGAACTACTTAAACCTAACTAACCTAAGGACATCACACACATCCATGCCCGAGGCAGGATCCGAATCTGCGACCGTAGCAGTCGCGCGGTTCCGGACTGAAGCGCCTAGAACCTCTCGGTCACCATGGCCGGCTCTGTAGGAAAACACAATATTGTTTTTTATCCCATGCATGTTTCACTGCAGTTCACAGTACCTGATGACGGCATAACACTTCAGCGCCAGAAAACACCACGCTCCAACGGAAGATGACGAATGTAGATGCATCTATTGCGAGACACAACGTGGTTATGTTTATCCACGGTATGGCAACAGAGGCGGTAGCATGGTAGGGAAAGCCTGCTCGCCGTTGGTGTTGCCTGGGCAACAGCGTCACGTCCCCTCCGCTGAGTTAAATGTCAAAAGCCGCAACTAATTTTAGAGGCGTACTTCGTGAAATACTTTGTAGCTGCACAAGTACTGAAGTATATTATCAGTGATCACTTCAGTGCGCATGCACGGCACGCTTGACCTCTAACGGGAATCGGCGAAACGACACAAGTTCAAAAATGTTCAAATGTGTGTGAAATCTTATGGGACTTAACTGCTAAGGTCTTCAGTCCCTACGCTTACACACTATTTAACCTAAAAAGGATAAATACACACACCCATGCCCAAGGGAGGACTCGAACCTCCGCCGGGACCAGCCGCACAGTCCATGACTGCAGCACTTTAGACAAATGACACAAGTAATGAGGATAATAGGCAAGGGGCATTATATCAGTAGTTTGTGAATAAGTTGAGAATTAGTGTCTGACAGGAGGCGTGCTACGGTAGTCCATGTAGTTGTGATGGCCACTGTGACCACAAATTTTCAACTTTCCCTATTGCTTGAAATCAGTACTCACTGTCAGCTAGTGGCACTAACTCTTTTGCTTCTTGATAATAGTTTCTTCCAAACAGCTACAAATCTGAATTCAGATTTTTGGCAAAGTAAAGAAGGAAAATATATGTTTTGTTGCAAGTGATAAGGAGTTAGAATACTGATAAAAATAAATTAGAATCGTAAACATAAAACGGCTGCAATGAAATGGCAGCGAAAAATGGTTTCCATTCTGTTGTGAAACAACATGCTCTCTTCATCCACTGCTAAGCACATCAGTTGAACGTAGTCCTGTATGCTTGTAAAAAAATTACAAAAGTAAAAATTTTTTTGGCAAATCTATCAGGATAACACGCTTTTTTTTTTAGCCGTTACAGTACAAGAAGTGAGCTTCGGGGGGAAAGGGGGTTTAAGCTACCAAGTGCTTGTGAAACAAAGTTGAATTTTCATTCTCGTGCTATACATTGCTTTAGCCTTCATTATACAGACCTGAGAGCAGCATTTAATGATGTGATAAACAATTAAGGGTGGGATGATAATTCTTTACATCAAGCAATTCGGCTAAATCGTATACTGGATGTTGTCTTTTCTTTTTGTACAAAAAATTGTTGTTAACTAAATCACCTCAACATAGAAAATGTTACCAGATAAAACAATAATAGTTAATAATCAGAATTAAATTGAGAAAGAACAAGAGGTGGAAACAGAGATGTTTCAAATATGTTTGATAAGTTGACACACACGTGCAGGACAAGTATTGGTACGAAAGAAGTCCAGTAAACAAAGCAGTAAACAACTTAATTCCTCTAAGGGAATGCAGAAAAGCGTTATACAGATCTTCCAATTGACCCTAGTGCGCAAAAGAGGAAGAAGGTAACACTGGAGAAACTGTTTGCATGTGACCATCACGGTAAAGAACGTGAATAGCACAATAACCAAAATGATGAGTGACCGATTACCTGGTCCTGGAAATATCCCTTTGGAATTATTGTAAGCTAGAGGACACCTTTTCAACAAAAAAAGGACACCTAATGAACAACTGTTGCTAGTGGACTGAAATTCCATTGGAGTGGAAAAATCACGTATGGTTTATATTTTCAAGAAGGGGAGTAGAAGATACACTAATTGCTACAGATCTGTTAGTATGAACTGCACGGTGAGCCGCCTACTTGACAAAATTATGTAAGTGTAAATAAGGCAGAATGCTGGTCAGAGTACTGAGGAAGACCAGAATGGGTTGAGCTGTACTAGATTCTGTACTCTTAACCTCTCTACTTTATAACAGCCAATACAGAAATTTATAGCAGTAGGGAAAGAGTTACACATCGCTTTAGTTGATTTAGTGGATGCTTATGACACGACTCATAGAATGAAACGGTGAGAAGCTATGAAAGATATACAGGGTGCGTCAAAAAATGTATACACACTTTGAAGCGTCATAGAAAATTTATTTCCCGTTCTACAACGTTAAATTTCTGGAAATGGAAAGCTTAAAGACCAAATGGAAAAATAAATGTACTTTGCAAATGTGATTAATGTTCTAACTGGTGGCCTTCAGCATCAATACATTTCTGAGTACGAGTCACCAATGATTCCGTACATTGTACCAAAGTGTCCAATGGGATTTATGTCCACACCGCCTTAATCTCATTCCAAAGTGTGTCCAGGTTACGTGGTTTACGTTTGTACACCTCATCTTTTACTGTGCCCCATAAGAAGAAATCCAGCGGCATGAGGTATGGAGAGCGTGCAGGAAACTCGATTGGTCCCCTGCATCCTATCCACTGACCTGGCTCATTGTGATCCAGGTATGCTCGTACATCCCTATGATAGTGCGGCGGGGCGCCATCTTGGAAATAAAACTCATCATTGCCGTATAACGCACGAATGGCAGGGAATATGGAGTCGGCAAGCATTGTTAGGTACGTTTCTCCAGTAACAGTACCCTCAAAGCGGAAAGGCCCAATGAGTCCCCTTGCAGACAAACCACACCATACATTTATACCAGGCAAATTCACAGCCTTTTCAACTGTAATGTGAAGATTATCTTCAGCCCAGTACACACAATTGTGCCTATTGACAGTTCCATTGAGTTTGAATTGGGGTTCATCCGGCCAAATTATGCTACCCATAAATCCCGGTTCATGTCTCACCATCTCCTGAACCCATTCACAAAATTCTAACCTTCGATTTGGATCGTCGTCACTTAGCTGTTGCACCAGCCTTGGAATGTACACACGAAGCTTGCCTTTCTTCAAAATTGGTAGCACACTACTAGCACTAACATTACTCTCACCTGCCGCTTGCCTTGAAGATTTTGGAGGCGAATGCTGAAACAGTTCCAAGACCACAGTTGTGGAATCATCACTTGTAGCTGTACGAGGTCGCCCAGATCGACCTTTATGCACATCACGTACATTTCGCATTTGTCTCGTAGACGTGTAATTGTTAACCTTGAAGGTGGTTCTGTACCATACTCACTTCTCCACTGTCTTCGAACTACAGCTACATTCTCAAACTTCCAGTACCACTTAATTATGTGTTTCCGCTCTTGAAAGCTCAAACGCACGTCCGCCATGTTGCACTTACTTCCTTGCCAGTGCTGCCACCTGTTCAAGAAACATAACATTACTTTCTCACAGATATTTAACCTTGTAGAACAGGAAATAAATTGTCTATGACAGTTCAAAGTGTGTATACATTTTTTTGACGCACCCTGTAGATATGGATGACCATCTTTTACGGATTGTTACAGATATGTACAGGGATAATAAGGTGCAGATTAAAAGAGGGTTATAATCGTCGGAATATATTAATGTGACACAAGGACTGAGACAAGACTGCAGCATATCACCCATCTTGTTCAATTTATACAGAGAAGTATCTATCTGCAGATGGAAGAACACTTGTGTAGGAATGGGAAGCAGTGTCAATGATGTATCGTTGTTTTCGTTAAGTTTTGCTGTCGATCTAGCCACTCTTAGAACAAGAGGAGTACGATCTCAAGCGTATGCTACAATGTTTATATCAGTGCTAGTACAAATGTGGTCTACATACGAGTCTTAACAGAAACCGGTTATCTATTAGTGAATAGTGAGACTAGATTTGAAGTACACATCAGTGACAGAGCAGCTATGAGAAAGAATAATTTAAACATATACGGACATGTATTGATAAAAGTGGATTAGGTAAAACAGAAGTAAAATGCAGAATACAACAAACCAGAAAAATAATACTGTGCATCTATTCTATTTGCCAGCTCAAGATTCTTTATAACAACAGTAAGAGAGGTATGGGCACGCTAACAGTTGAATCTGTCCTGTGCCATGAATCTGAATTATGAATTTTAAACGCTAAGAGAAGTCTAATATCTGTGGAAATGAATTGTTCACAAAGGAGTGTCAGAATACCTAGACTCGAGAAAAAAACTAATGATGAAATAAGAGCTAGAATGAGGACAAATAGAGAAGTGAGAGACATAATTGAACTAAAATCATGAAAGTGGCTTGGCAATCTGTTTGGCTATTTCAGACGTACTATCGATGAACAGTCAGACTCCAAATGAGAGGATAAAAAAAATACAAAAACGATTAACATTAAGTAGAAACGTCACGTCTCAGCGTACAAGCCCCTCGCGTTCAGAATATTTGGCAATTCGAGAGTCTGTAAGAGACACGTTATCTTTCAAGTTTTTGCAAGTGAACGTTGAGTACCTATACAAAAAGTTCCGAGACAGATTTTATTCCTGGAATATGATAGAAGATCTGTACAAACGTAGGGGGAGAGAGAGAGAGAGAGAGAGAGAGAGAGAGAGAGAGAATGGGGCCATAAGTGAAATCGTGTGTGATTGGCTGATCAGCTGCGATCCAATTTTTTTTACCACTGGTATCTCCAGAGTCGTACGTTAGCAGTGTTTTCAGACTTCGTTTCATTGTTTTGAATACTTTTGGAAACAGTCAGAAGGTACTTGAATTATTTAGAAATTTGGTTTTCTCTCTGTATGTCTTTGACTTGAGCCACACAGTTTTTGCAAAGAATTTATGCATGCGAGCTTAAATAAGAATATATTTTGTGATGAAATCGGAAGTTTTATGAAGTGAGCGCACTATATGTATTTGACGATCTGTAATTCATTCTACAGACATGCAGAAAGTATGCCAGGTTGTGCTGCTTTCTGATTTGCGAACATAGGTGAAGGTGGATTTTATATGCTTGTATTTCTGCAGAATGAGAAAGAAGAAAGCAGAGCGCAGTTGCAGCGGACAGAGGTGATATAAATCACACAGGAGCCAGATGAAAACTGACGAGGTGCTCTTATCTGTGCGAAGTTAGTGGTTTTTGCTTTGCAGCTGTATTTAATATGAATTACAAGACACATGTTGTCGTGACACGTGACATGTGGTCTGTATATTGACTGTGTGCAATTTTTTATAGCACGTCTTATTTGTATGAACATAGAATTAAAACAGGGTTACATATCAAATATGGTTCGATTCTTCTAAGCTGTAAACACCTCATAGTTACATTTCTTTGCACTTTTTTACTAACAGTACGTAAATATTTTCGCCTGTAGATTTTTTTATTTACCTGTAGTTAGTGATTCCAGATGATTTGACTACATGTTTATCAGTTAATATTATAGTTTTCAGGAGGAACAATATGAGTGCAAGACGAAGAACGAATTACTAGGATTAAAAAGGGTGTAAGACAAGGATGTAATATTTTGCCCCTACTGTTCAATCTGTACAGCGAAGAAGCTGTGGTGAAAGTAAAACAAAGATCCAAGAATGGGATTAAAATTTGAGGTGAAAAGATATATATGAAAAGATTCGTTGAGGCTATTGCTATCCTCAGTGAAAGTGAAGAAGAATTACAGGAGCTGTTGAATGGAATGAACAGTACATGAATAGAGAACATGGATTGAGAGTAAATCGAAGAAAGATGAAAGTAATGAGAAGTAGCCGAATTGAGAACACTGAGCACCTTTACATCAGAATTGGTAATCATGAAATACTTGAAGTTAAGGAATACTGATACCTCGGCAGCAAAATAACCTATGACAAACAGAATAAGGAGGATATAAAAAGGAGATCAGCACAGGCAAAGAGAGCATTCCTGGGCAAGAGAAGTCTATTAGTATAAAACATAAGTCTAAATCGGAGAAAGCAATTTCTGAGAATGTACGTTTGGAGTACAGCACTGTTTGGTATTGAAACGTGGACTGTGGGAAAACCAGAGCAGCATTTGAGATGTGGTGTTACAGAAGTATGTTGAAAATTATATGAGTTTAAAAGGTAAAGAATGAGGAGGTTCTCTGCCGAATCGCCGAGGAATATATGGAAAATTTATACAAGAATAGGGAAGAGGATGACAAGACATCTGTTAAGACATCAGGAAATATCTTCCATGGTACTGGAGGGAGCTGTAGAGGGTAAAAACTGTAGAGAAAGAGAGAGATAGGAATACATACAGCAAATAATTGGGATGTAGGTGCGACTCTGAGATGAAGAGACTGGCACAGGAGAGTAGTCTGTGGCAGACTGCCCCAAACTGATCAGATGACTGATGGCGTAATAGGGGAAAAAAATCCATCAACAGGTAGACAGAGAGAGGTAGTAGAGCAGTTAGCACACTGGACTCGCATTCTGGAGAACGACAGTTCAAATCCACTTCTTGCCATCCATGATTTCCCTAAATGGCCTAAAGCAAATGTCAGCATGGTTTCTTTCAAAGAGCGTGACCGATTTCCTTCCCCATCCTCCTCTGATACGATCTTGTGCTCCGTCTCTAATGACGTTAATGTCGACGGGATGTTATCTCTCACCCTCAGCAGAGACAGCTGCAGAAAGCCACCAGCATTGTGATGAAGATATTCTGTTCAAAAATGTGTATGAAATTTGGCCATGTTATGGCCTGAAAGACCCCTGCTATGGATGTACTGGCTCAAAATGTTAAGTAGTTACGTGAATTGAAGTTATGTTGCATGACAGATACAACAAATTATTTCTGAAGCTTGAAGTTTTGATACTTTTTTTGGAGTGAAGGAATGTGTTCCATACCCTGCAAAAAATATATAATGTTCTGGACTTAGTTTACAAATTCCTAATTTATATTACATACTACAAGGTCATGTTTCTTTGTTATGCAGAAATTCGTTTTTCATTTCGTATACATAGCCTTGTTATTTAAAATCAGGCAATTGAAAATATGGACCAGCATAATAACAATATTAGGTAAAAGATAGATTGCTGATCACCATACAGAGGAGATGTTGCACTGCAGATAGAGACAACAAAAAGACTGCTGTACATATGAGCTTTCGGTAAAAGTGCCTTCTTCTAAAGTAGACTACACACACACACCCACCCACCCACCCACACACACACACACACACACACACACACACACACACACACACACACACACACACACGCACACATTCACACAAGCACAACGCACAGCCACACGCACACGCTACAACCTTCTTTTTAGTCTCTGACAGGGAAGAGCTATATTTTAATGAATAAAGAGGATCATTGGCAATGTGGAAACAAAGTCAAATAATATTGCCAGTAACTCAAGTGCCAGATGGTCATCAATCAACGAGCATTGCAAAGGGTGCAATACCCTCTGAGGTCAGTAATCACATTTTATTTGTTGCAATGCTACAATATCACATTTTGTATTGCCAGCCTCTACTTTCATGTGCAAATCAACAACCTTTTGTCTACTCTTGTTAACCATTGTTCTCAACTGAGTGCCTTTAAATTTATGTTTTTCGTTGTGTTCACAAAATTGAAATGTTTACACATGACTGTCAGTTCCTCTCTGTTGACACAGTGCGATCTCTGTCTACAGTGCTGCATCATTTTCAGTAATGATACTTCTTCTCCTTTCCCAATCACATTACAATTTTATTTAGGATTTAATCCACCTGCTAAGATGAGTAACTTCAGTGCCCATGGGTTTCTTAACTACACTGTTTACACTTTTTGCCACTCCTCTCAGGTTGATTTGAATCATCCTTACACTGCCTTTATAAATGGATACAACATGGAAATATTACTACCACATTCACATATTTCTTCAGACTTGATTTAATGTGTACATCCCAAGGTGTGTTTTAGGTACTACTGAGTTTGCAGACTTCAGTTTTTGTTTGAGAGCTTTACTAATATCAGTCTTAAATGTTTCTATGTGGACCTCACTACCATCTGTTTTGTCTTTGCCAGTGAATTTACATTGACAATCCCACTTTTAAGTTCGCTTGATTCATAAGGCAATGACACAGTTCTTGTGTGTTTACTTTCATCATTTGTATCATAAATTTCACTAACATTATTGAGTACATTTACAATTCATTACCAATTTCAGGGTCTAAATTATTATTACTAATTGCATGGGCTTCGAGTTGCTTATCACAGCTGCTCATTTCATTACCAGTATTGGATTGGTCACTGATCCTATTATTTATGTCATTCTTGTGCTCACTTAAATTCGTAAATGATTTTTTTTTTCATTTCTTCAAGAGTCCCATTGATAGTGTTGTCAGTTTTAGCTTCAAGTTTTGTGGCCTTTTGATCCAGTGCCTTGAATTTTTATTGATGTCATTTTGCCATTTATCTAGCTTTTGATAAGTCTGTTTATGCCCTTCTTGTGCTTTTTGATTTACTGAATTTACAATGTTCATCATTACTTGCATCTGACTTTGAACCTGGTCCCTGACATTATTATTTTCAATAGTATTCTCATTTGGTGAACTACAAGCTGATGCAATAATGTGGCTTAATCTACATGGTCCCCAGCGTTATTATCTCCATTATTATTCTCATTTGGTGAACAACAATCCGATGCAACAATATGGCTTAATCTACATGGTTCCGCTGTCCACTCATTTGAAACTGGCTTCTTTATTTCAATCTACCATTTCATTGTGTTCACTTGTGACATAATTTTCATTTTCAGTGCAATTATTTAAGACTGAATCTACATTTTCTTGAACATTATTTCCAACATCATTATCCGCTGTATATATCTAATAAGAATGATCATAGCCAGGATTATCCATTTGCAGTTCTTGTAGCTGGTCTGAAGGATCTTCCCTACTATGATCCACCTGCACCCCTTCCCTACTTCTAAGAGGGTATCTTCCCTCCCCTTCACTAGCCATTTGGCAATTTAGAATATTTGGAAATTCTATACAGGAGTTTCTCAATGCAGAAATTATTACACTGTACACTGCAACCACATTCAGGCTACTCAGACCCTTTCACTAGCCAGTGCATATATTAAACTATGCTGAGCGAGTGTGACACTTACTCTAAGCTGCCAATGAGAAGCTCTGCTCACTGCCGTTGCTGAGGCTGGCATGACATACAAGTTTCAGGAATGCTGAGTCTCCCACTGCTTCAGCTTTGCTAAGGTGTTGTTTTCACTACATCCATGTGACAGAACTCGCATCTGTGACTGGCCACTCATGAAGTAGTCCTACAGCACTGCTCCTTGCATAGTCTTGTCTCATCACCCAATGAAATTAGCACTAGGACTCACGTAATCCAAGCACTGCACACACGAATTTTACTTAACACTGTTTTGCATACACCAATATAAACTGAGCCCTTCCTCTCTCCATTCGCGACTAACAGTTCTTAGCAGCAGTCGCTCATAGTTCAGAGATAGTTCAAATATCATTTTAATGCTGTCTAACACGTCCTAACACAGTTCACTATTGTCATTGCGATAGCTCACAGTCCTCAATATTAACGTTTACAGCTTCACTTCATCTATAAAACTTCCTCTGAAGAACATATTCTTGAAAGATATCCCCACTTGGGATGCCGTGTACGACTGTCCAAGGGATAAGAGAGGGAGAAATGGAAGGCAGTCAAATGTCAACTGGGCTAAATATTGAATATGACGATGACAATCTGTTTTCTAATCAACATTCGTTCCCTAGATTAATTCTTCTTTCATGTACCCTCCTCAGAGTTAAAATGAATGACATATAAGTGGAAATTCAGGACATGCGAGGTGCCTAATCTAGTTCTGCCGCTTCAAAGTACAGGGTGTTTCAAAAAGAATATACGTTTTCGAATGCATATATTTATTAAACTTTAAGACATACTAATGTGAAACTACTCAAGAGGGTGTCGTTATCAGGAGAAAGAAAACTGGCGTTCTACGAATCGGAGCGTGGAATGTCAGATCCCTTAATCGGGCAAGTAGGTTAGAAAATTTAAAAAGGGAAATGGATAGGTTGAAGTTAGATATAGTGGGAATTAGTGAAGTTCGGTGGCAGGAGGAACAAGACTTCTGGTCAGGTGACTACAGGGTTATAAACACAAAATCAAATAGGAGTAATGCAGGAGTAGGTTTAATAATGAATAGGAAAATAGGAATGCGGGTAAGCTACTACAAACAGCATAGTGAACGCATTATTGTGGCCAAGATAGATACAAAGCCCACACCTACTACAGTAGTACAAGTTTATATGCCAACTAGCTCTGCAGATGACGAAGAAATTGAAGAAATGTATGATGAAATAAAAGAAATTACTCAGATTGTGAAGGGAGACGAAAATTTAATAGTCATGGGTGACTGGAATTCGAGTGTAGGAAAAGGGAGAGAAGGAAACATAGTAGGTGAATATGGATTGGGGGACAGAAATGAAAGAGGAAGCCGCCTGGTAGAATTTTGCACCGAGCACAACATAATCATAGCTAACACTTGGTTTAAGAATCATGAAAGAAGGTTGTATACATGGAAGAACCCTGGAGATACTAAAAGGTATCAGATAGATTATATAATGGTAAGACAGAGATTTAGGAACCAGGTTTTAAATTGTAAGACATTTCCAGGGGCAGATGTGGACTCTGACCACAATCTATTGGTTATGACCTGTAGATTAAAACTGAAGAAACTGCAAAAAGGTGGGAATTTAAGGAGATGGGACCTGGATAAACTAAAAGAACCAGAGGTTGTACAGAGATTCAGGGAGAGCATAAGGGAGTAATTGACAGGAATGGGGGAAATAAATACAGTAGAAGAAGAATGGGTAGTTCTGAGGGATGAAGTAGTGAAGGCAGCAGAGGATCAAGTAGATAAAAAGACGAGGGCTAGTAGAAATCCTTGGGTAACAGAAGAAATATTGAATTTAATTGATGAAAGGAGAAAATATAAAAATGCAGTAAGTGAAACAGGCAAAAAGGAATACAAACGTCTCAAAAATGAGATCGACAGGAAGTGCAAAATGGCTAAGCAGGGATGGCTAGAGGACAAATGTAAGGATGTAGAGGCCTATCTCACTGGGGGTAAGATAGATACCGCCTACAGGAAAATTAAAGAGACCTTTGGAGATAAGAGAACCACTTGTATGAATATCAAGAGCTCAGATGGAAACCCAGTTCTACGCAAAGAAGGGAAAGCAGAAAGGTGGAAGGAGTATATAGAGGGTCTATACAAGGGCGATGTACTTGAGGACAATATTATGGAAATGGAAGAGGATGTAGATGAATATGAAATGGGAGATATGATACTGCGTGAAGAGTTTGACAGAGCACTGAAAGACCTGAGTCGAAACAAGGCCCCCGGAGTAGACAATATTCCATTGGAACTACTGACGGCCTTGGGAGAGCCAGTCCTGACAAAACTCTACCATCTGGTGAGCAAGATGTATGAAACAGGCGAAATACCCTCAGACTTCAAGAAGAATATAATAATTCCAATCCCAAAGAAAGCAGGTGTTGACAGATGTGAAAATTACCGAACTATCAGCTTAATAAGTCACAGCTGCAAAATACTAACACGAATTCTTTACAGACGAATGGAAAAACTAGTAGAAGCCAACCTCAGGGAAGATCAGTTTGGATTCCGTAGAAACACTGGAACACGTGAGGCAATACTGACCTTACGACTTATCTTAGAAGAAAGATTAAGGAAAGGCAAACCTACGTTTCTAGCATTTGTAGACTTAGAGAAAGCTTTTGACAATGTTGACTCGAATACTCTCTTTCAAATTCTAAAGGTGGCAGGGGTAAAATACAGGGAGCGAAAGGCTGTTTACAATTTGTACAGAAACCAGATGGCAGTTATAAGAGTCGAGGGACATGAAAGGGAAGCAGTGGTTGGGAAGGGTTTAAGACAGGGTTGTAGCCTCTCCCCGATGTTGTTCAATCTGTATATTGAGCAAGCAGTAAAGGAAACAAAAGAAAAATTCGGAGTAGGTATTAAAATTCATGGAGAAGAAATAAAAACTTTGAGGTTCGCCGATGACATTGTAATTCTGTCAGAGACAGCAAAGGACTTGGAAGAGCAGTTGAATGGAATGGACAGTGTCTTGAAAGGAGGATAAAAGATGAACATCAACAAAAGCAAAACAAGGATAATGGAATGTAGTCTAATTAAGTCGGGTGATGCTGAGGGAATTAGATTAGGAAATGAGGCACTTAAAGTAGTAAAGGAGTTTTGCTATTTGGGGAGCAAAATAACTGATGATGGTCGAAGTAGAGAGGATATAAAATGTAGGCTGGCAATGGCAAGGAAAGCGTTTCTGAAGAAGAGAAATTTGTTAACATCGAGTATTGATTTAAGTGTCAGGAAGTCATTTATGAAAGTATTCGTATGGAGTGTAGCCATGTATGGAAGTGAAACATGGACGATAAATAGTTTGGACAAGAAGAGAATAGAAGCTTTCGAAATGTGGTGCTACAGAAGAATGCTGAAGATTAGATGGGTAGATCACATAACTAATGAGGAAGTATTGAATAGGATTGGGGAGAAGAGAAGTTTGTGGCACAACTTGACCAGAAGAAGGGATCGGTTGGTAGGACATGTTCTGAGGCATCAAGGGATCACCAATTTAGTATTGGAGGGCAGCGTGGAGGGTAAAAATCGTAGAGGGAGACCAAGAGATGAATACACTAAGCAGATTCAGAAGGATGTAGGTTGCAGTAGGTACTGGGAGATGAAAAAGCTTGCACAGGATAGAGTAGCATGGAGAGCTGCATCAAACCAGTCTCAGGACTGAAGACCACAACAACAACAACAACAATGTGAAACTTTACACACAATCTACAAACCTTTCAAGTTCAGATTACAGATGTCCTTCATCAACGACACTAACAATATCACATCGATACTCAAATTCTTTGCACGCAGAGTCACGTTATTTGAATGGAATTTTGTGGCACGGGTCTGAGATCTTAAGTGTGCAGCCAGTAACACAAACTGTACCATTCAACCCCTTCGCTCCAGACTGACCAGACAGACCAAATCATTTCGATCCATACTGCACTTTTGGCAGGAGCTGAAGATGCATGAAGTGCTTCATCTGAATTTTATTCTTCTATTGTAAAAGAAATTATTATAAAAATGATAATTGAGATAAGTGAATTAAAGCTTGCTAATGAGAATGTGTATTCAGCATGATAGATGATTTGGGAAAAAAAACCTTTCAGTGTATTTTGACCACGAGTAAATATAATTATTACCTTGTTGGTTCCATTTGTATCATTGTCAAGTATGTCTGTGACAGGTATGAAAGCAGGAAAGGTTGAAATTAGTATTCTCCAGACTTCATAGTTATCATGAGAAACGTCACAAATCATAGACTGTGTCTGTATATTCATTTACTATCTTACAACATTAGTCCATGTGCAGCAGTGTGTCTATGTTGCAGAGCAAGATGACACATATCGTATCTCTTGTAAGTATTGATTGTAGTTTGACCCATGTATGTGATATATACAGTAGCTCAGTACCAATTCAGTATATATGTTTTCAATATATATGTTATAGAAGTCGAGGACCTAGCCCACCATGGTGATGCAAGTCGAACAACTACTTTATTACAAGCATTCTAGATGAAATGTGGCCAGATGATGGTCAATTATTCTTACACAGTCAGAAGAATTGGCAGGTAGCCAGAAAGAAGTTGTCAAGAAAGCAGCAGAGGTGGATAGCTAAATGTGGTATGTAGTATTTTTTTTCTTTTTTAATTCATCAGTCTGTGAACTGAGATCTTTCTGACAGGAAATCATGAGTCCAGTAACATACAGCTGAGATATTATCCAAAGACACACAAACTGATTAGAAGTCAATAGTTGTCACAGTCTCTGTAGCGGTTGAGAAATGAATGATTCTTTTCAGACATACTGATGCTTTTTGGCTATAAGCTTTCACTACTTTAAAAGGGTGCTTTTCGCATTTTGTAAGACTTTGGAGTAATACATGTTATGTCGCTATGCGTTTGACTCTGTCTGTGTATGCCTATTAATATGGCCCAGTATGGGTTTTAGACTGAGAAGCAATACTCAGGAATAGGCTGAACACTTCTTTGGCCTTCCACATCACACTAGGTGAATACTTAGCTGTTTTTCACGTTGTCTTCTCTTTCCCCTACCTACTGTTAGTATGCAGGTGATGGTGTGAATTTTTGTTCCATGTGCTTCAATGGTGTATTTAATCAGTCTTGACACTTCAGAACAATACTGTAATGTCGTTGCACAGTCTGTCTGAATGCCACTAATGGACAGCCAGGTGTAATTTTAATTAAGCCTTCATAAGCGCAACATCTTTTTATACTCATTTATCCCATCCACTGTTGTTTTCTTCTTCTTCTGCACACACCCCACAACAGTTTATCCTGGATTCTAGCCTAGTTACATAATTCGCCTGTGTCTTCTTGTTTCATATCTCCTCCTCTCATCCACCTTTCGAAATAGTCCTGTGAATGTAACTTCCAAAGCTACTGACTTTATTCTTTTCCGAGCCTTTGTTTTCACTTTCATTGAGTACTATATTTTGGAATGGCTTTCCAGACTCCATGTCAATTTTATAAATCAATAGAGTTTTATTTACGATTTAAGTTTTTTCTTCTCCATATTTCCTGCTTCTTAGACAGTGAAGTTCAATAATTTCCCCTCTGTTAATGTGTTTTTTATATGTACTAAGACACTACACCGTATGGCAGGTTCATATTACCTTAGCCCCACGTGTTTTTTGGCTTTCTACGCTACTTAAATAGAACACTTCTTTCTATACCTACATGCCTACTCTGAAATTCACATTTATGAGCCTGGCAGAAGGTTCACAGACTTCTTCATTGCTCCACTATCGAACAGTGTATGGGACAAATTAACATTAAAATCTTGTAGAATTTCCCTTCTCTGTTATTTTATTATTATTATGAGCATTTCTTCGAGTGTTAAAATATTTTTACACACATTGTTTTTGGAATGTAATGCTAATGTATTCTGTTATTTATTTCTACAGAAGCATAAGGAGGCAGACTTGGGATGCAGCCACAACTACCACCACAGCTTGGCGTGTCCTCTGCATGTTCATGAAAATATAGAAGGTATTCACTCCCCTTTACAAACCGCCCCCTCCCCAAAAAGAGAGAGAGATATTATTATACAATAAAGTGATTTGATACAGTGTCTCAGTCTTTTACTGCATTCCACCAATCCTCCCCTATCACCTTTTTCTGACATAAATGGAAGTAGCACTATTTCATATAGTGCACATGTACATACTAGATTGTTCAACCTTAAAAAAAGCCTTATGCTTTCTGCATACATTTTTGATGTACTTGCAGAAATCTACCTGATTTTGCCGCATTGGTGAACATATATTGACTTAAACCTACAAGACATCAGTAATAATCGGTAGTTCTTCTTCTTATGCTATTGGTTTTAAGCTGCTGATGTGGTAAGTCTGCTGCTGCTGTTTGAATGTGAGCAATATCGCACACACTGCTATTCAGTTTGTGCGTCAGATCCTATGATTATAGTATGGGTGCTATAGATCATAGTGTGTTCTAAATAATGTGTAAAATTAAACATGATGCCATTACACATGATTTCACACTGTCCAGTTCTTAGTGCATGGAGATTCTTCTTCTCTTCCTCCCCTTCATCCTCCTCCTCCTCCTCCTCCTCCTCCTCCTACAAATTCTGAAACCATCCATTAAGTTACTGGTAGAAAGATGCACGTCCTTATTGTGCATTTGAATGTGAAATAAAAACTTTTTTGCGTTCACTTCATACTGAAAATAGTATGATACAAATTCTACATGTATGCTCAAGACCAGCTTGAACTTCGCTGCATTAGAAATTTAACCACATTATTGTTTTACCTTGGAAAAATGGGCAACACCATATACACTTCATAAAATAACATACACCGTGTGCAATCTCACTATACAATAGTTTTAGTGCTTCTATTATTTAGGTGATGACACTGTCATTGCTGCTGCTGGTATTAGCATCTGTAAGGAGAATACAGTGATGCTCACCTCATGAGGGTTGTACACTTGTTGGAGTCAGCAGTATAATTCACACCACATGGGATAGCGAACACAGCAATCATACTTTTAAAAGAACTGTTTTGTTGGCATTTATATAGGCTATCACAGTGAAAGCTTTTTGTGATTGGCTGTAACATCAGTCGATAGCGAAAGCTCACTGTAGTGTGCCGAAATATTGTTGACTCATAAATATTTCAGATGAAGTAGGTAATTGATTAGTGAAGACCAAATAAAATTAACGGCAAAATATTGTATCAAAATACTCCCTAATGGTAGCAAAATACTCCCAAACTGCAACAAAATTTCTGCCAAACTACAGGTTCCACTGTCATCATCACCACCACCACTCTTAGTATCACACAAGTGCTAGTTAACACTGTGTGCTCCACCAGTGCAATTGTGTGTCTTATATCTGTGTGAGCTGGGGGAGGTGGGGCAGAGAGCTGTTATTTCGAATTTCCTGCCATAAACTAGAAACAGAATTGAACATGAATGGATCAGAGTTTAAATTATATGTATTATGCAGCTAAAGATAGATCTGCTAAGCATACTCCTTTCCTTATGAAAACTATTGTATTTGAACCTTGGTCAGCACAAATTCCTACACTCAGCTGTTTTCATCAGAAATACTAATACTATCAGTCTCGAAGGACTCAGATAATCCTGCCACTGGTGTTTGAAAAAAATAGACTGACACATATGAATATAATTTCTTTACAGAATTACTATTTTGGTAAGGAGGCTATAGACCTACCAGTCTACTTCTAGTTTCCTTTTGTGTGTGTGAATGGTAGCAGTCAGTAAAACTAAACATGATGCCAGTGCATCTATTTTACTGTCAGCCCAATTTGTTGAAAAAAAATATATGTATATGAAAAAACTATTTTATTCATTCCTTTTTACAACCTTCACAGTGCATTTTAATAGGAAGAGGTCCATT
This sequence comes from Schistocerca serialis cubense, assembly GCF_023864345.2. Lineage (NCBI taxonomy): Eukaryota > Metazoa > Arthropoda > Insecta > Orthoptera > Acrididae > Schistocerca > Schistocerca serialis. The sequence goes on along the minus strand of NC_064647.1, from coordinate 212,604,888 downwards.
AATTCGATATTTTAACAAGGTTCACACTTATAAATAAACACATCACTGTGAAATACTGGTAGTCATAATGAAATATCACATCAGAGGTATAGAAAATAAATAATCATCATTTTTATTCAAGCATTCGTCATATAAATATCAAAAAGTACCTTACACACATTTCTGGATTTAAACCAGGGAAAAAGCATAACTCTGCTCGTTCATGTTTAATCCAAAGTTGTCCAGCTGCAGCGTCAATACATATTCAGGGTTAATTAGCTCCAGAAACCTCAGAACCTCTAGACTTAGTAAATTTCTAGAAAATGTAAGCCATGCAGTCATTGTTCTGCTTTAGCAGTGATTTGACGGATGTATTCAAAGTATAGGCTGATGCCTCAGTGTTCAGAATTTGCAATATTCTTTCCACTTAAATTAACAACTAACATTGTAGCTCTGCATTTATCAAATATCATAACCTCATTCATGATTGACAGTGAAGAACTCATTTATGGTGAAGTATTATTTTATTATATATCAGGTTCAGTCAGTTATCTACAGAATTTTCTGAATACGTGGTTCTTATATGCCAGAAAAGCAGCATGCATGGAGTTAATATTTACAGATGTACACTTAGGTGCTGTACAGACACCTAGTCTCATACACTACTGTAAGTCATTCACATGTACACTATGCTGACACAGGTAATCCACAACATCATTGAATGCAGCTCTAACACACAGCTGTCACCCGTTCAGTCTGTTTACTACACTTGATAATGCAGCCTCTTTGTCACGTAAGTTCATAACACTAGAATGACATAGATAAATGGGTGAGTCTCCAGATTTTACCTTGACTGTTACCTTCACATACATTGCTATGAGGGCTACATTAATGTCAAGCAGGACAATGTGAGGATTAGATGTGTCGTACTTTTCGTCATCTGTGCATTAATGTGCAGCATAGTGCAACATAGTTCATTCCAAATCCTCTGATGAAACTGCAGTTTAACACTGCGTTTGACAACTAATTAACATTCACTGTCTGCTTTTATGGATATATTCATGCATTTTGATCCACTGGCAGTCAAATTATATGTTATAACAAACTTATAACCACTGAAATGTAGCTTGATGAACAGTTGTGTCTTCTGATCAGATATATCTGGGAGCCCATGTTTTGACTGCTGTGACTCGACAGGTGGTGGTGTGGTCAATAGAACACTTACCTTTGACTTGAACAGTTGTATGTTTGCTCATGTATTAACCCTGCTGTGCAATGTGTTGCGTTTACAAGTGATGGTGCATATGGTGGGAGCCTGATCAGTTGTGTGTCATGCTATGACGTTTCAGTGGGGTGTAGTGTAATGGCATTGATGGTTAATAACTCTTACGTACACTCACATTCTTCTTCCTCTTATTCTGCCCACCTGATCTCTGCTGACATTTCATGATCCTTCCACTACCATGAACAGAACACAAGTGAGTGAGTTAGTGACGGGCTGTAGAACCTCAGGGTGGTGACTGCAGTGGCACCAAATATTTGATGTCATGGTCCACCGACGTGTCCACCACAGTCTGCCATGTTGTCCGCCATCTTGTCTGCCACAGCCTGCCATCTTGTGATCTTGACCTTGGATGAGAGGTGCTCTGACTTTGCGAGGGAGCAACCTTGGCTTTTGGAGCAGGGAAGAAAGGGGGACCTGTCAGTGAGAACCAGCATTGTTCCACTACTGAAGACTAGTATTTTTAATCCGAAAATTGGCTTGTTGACATTTTATTCATGAAAAAATATCATTGTACACAGTAAATATTAATGAAATATTTACTATCAGTGTTCACCAATATCTCATTCCTACTTGTCATCCATTCCATTCCACTTTCTTCCCTGAGTGGCCTCTGTAACTGCTAGCAACCATTTTCTCTTTTTATCTTTGTTTTTGTACTCTTTGTCCAGTGTGTTGTATAGCCATTGGTGTTTTTGCACTTCCTTAATTATTACTTTGCTGGGCAGACACTCCATTTTGAGACTTTACAAGATACAACAAGAGGACTACAATGACAGTAATGCAGTGGTGGCTTAGTCTGCAAACTAAGTAGCAACCTACTGAGTCCCCAGCCCCTCTAGCCTGCTATAACATAATTAACACCTACAAACAGATTGTTGCACAAAGTTATACCGATTCTCCTGCACTAGGCTTGTGAAATTGGTGGCAACGTATTTAGCAGACACGTCTGGAGAGTGTTTCCCACACATGTGGCCAGCATGTGTTAGCAGCGTGTGGATGCTTAAGTTCTGAGGCACACAGCGTGTGTAAAAGTGCAACATGGATAGCCTCATTTAACAGACAGTGTCTATGAGGTTGGTGTGAATTCCACACAAACGCGCGTAAAAAAAAAAAGAAAAAAACCGCTCGTATGGCTGTAGCCTTAGGCTGCTGTTATAGTGGAGCGGTGGTGCGGGATGATCGGAGCTGCGCTGGCGAAACAAACCTGTGCTCTTTAGAGCATGTGATTACAGTGATACTGCAGGCCGAGAAGTGCAGGGCAGAGTGGTAAAGAGCGGCACTGAGCGAATCAAACTCATTTGTTTCACAGAATGACGACCAGAGTGTTCGAGTGACTCGAGCTGCAGTTGGATATAGCTGGGAGCCTTCAGCTGTTGCTGTGGGTAGCAGAGTCAATAATGTTGCTGGCACTTGTGTTTCTTTTGTTGTACTGTTGAGCAAGTGGCACTGGTGGGAACCGTGATAGCGGCTGTTTATACTCAGCATGCTTTAAGGAACCAGTGAAACAAGTATCGTCACAACTGATTCATTTTGGACTATTTATCAAATGGTTCAAATGGCTCTGAGCACTATGGGACTTAACAGCTATGGTCATCAGTCCCCTAGAACTTAAAACTACTTAAACCTAACTAACCTAAGGACATCACACACATCCATGCCCGAGGTAGGATTCGAACCTGCGACCGAAGCAGTCGCGCGGTTCCGGACTGCGCGCCTAGAACCGCTAGACCACCGCGGCCGGCGAATATTTATCTGATAAGGTGACTGCAGCATTACAGACTACAAGTATGGAATATATTTTCTTAACCTCTTATTTCTTTCACTGTCTTATAATGATAGTCATAGTAAATTTGAAGTAACATAGCTGACAGGCACTTGAAAATCGTCTCTTATTATGTGTCAAAAAGTTTTTAAAATCGTCTCCTTTGGACAGCTTCACTTGAAGCTCTATTAAAGTTTCGCTCTGTCTGATAAGTGCCTTGTGTAGAATGCTTGATTTCTAGTGTATGTTGCTCATTGACACGCAGATATTTTTAGGTCAGTGACAAGGTTGTGGAGAACGTGCACATTGCACAACTTAATCAGCAGATTATGGTGAAGTTCGTACTTGCTTCCAAAATATGCTCCACTTAGTACTCCCTATACCAAAGTTTCATCCAGTTAATCTTCGTGGTCTGTAAAGCGTTTGTCGAAATATTCCGTGGTAAAACTTTATATAGCTAAGATCACATAAATATCTCTTTATTTTAGGCAACTGAATCCGACAGACTTTGCTGTCGTATTCTGGTCATCATTAAGCAAATTAACTAATGTGGATTTTACTGTACATTGTGATTTTTAAGCTTTAATAATCAACTGAGAGCACTATATATACAGACATGGCGATGTGCACAATTTGCTTTGTGACAGTAAATGTTTTATTTCTGACAAACCTCTGTATAATGCATATTTCATACACTAATAAGACAACATGGTATGAGGTTGATCCAGCTCACAACAAACGTTTTTTAACGAAAAATTTTGGACACCAGAAGATGCCAGCAAAGTCTGTCAAATTCGGTTGTCGAAAATAAAGAAGTATTTATGTGATCTTGGCTATAGAAAGTTTTTCACCAAATAAACCAGACCGCCACCTCTCATTTCTCGACATGAGAAAATAAAACGAAATATTCTTTCCCTTGATCTAACACTCATCGACGTAAGTTTGATGAAATTCCTCAGCAACAGATATGCTCCATCACCAATCAACACAAAAGGCAGCACCCCTGATGTCTTTGGTAGTGGAGAGTCCAGCAGTATACTAAGCTTCCGTTCTTGCATCAAGAGAAATACACTAGAAGACTGAGATCTACCACCTTCTATTTCCTTCCACATCACCCAACATCGATGGCAATGTATTTCCTGTTATAATCTGTAACTGCATGTAGAATGGTTGGATGAAAATATTTTCTGGTTGTAAACACTGTACCATAATTTCCCAAGCATTTAAGACGAGTGTGTTTTCTGTCAACATCACTGACTGTATTTGCAAAATTCTGCATTTTGTATAAATAATTTACAGTATTTAGAAAATCATCTTCCAGAAGCACTCGTGTTATAACTGGAGGCAGTCCCACAACACTTCGGTTGTTGACTTCACAGTTCTTTCAATGTTTATGAATCCTATTGTCAATGTCAGAGTCATGCCTTGAAATCTACTTCCAGTTTCTAGGAACCTGTAATAATTATCCTTTCACTAGCTCTGTTGACCCTTAAAAAATCATTTTTGGACTGAAAAAATCTGTAGCTACTTTTACATAGAGCTCCATAACAAAGTTATGCACACTAACCACATGGCAACATACTCTCCTCTCTGAGTGCTATCATTTGCCAAAATCTTGTTTTAAGAGTTATAAACTGTTTATGAGATGGAAGGGTGTTGAAATGTTTCATTCTCACGTTATCGTCTGGTCACGGGAGTGGAAAGGAGTGCGTTATATATGATCCATTTTCTCGAGAACGGAGTGAGCTATAGATCCCGTCCCAAGTCTAATGAGCAGTTCAATATTTTCACTACATTTGGTACTCAGGTACATACGACCTACTTTGCACCAAATGCAAATTCGTAGCGAACCTCTATTTTTCGTTGTGCGCTATTCGATTTTTTGCAGTAGCTTACTTAATTTAGAAATATCACAACTACGACGATTAACGAAATGATAAGCAATTCCTCATGAAGCTGACGAAGAAAGCTATGAGGTGCTCGAGAATCCGTTTTTTATCAGTTAGTTTCTTTAACATCGTTTGAGAAAGACTGCTGATCGGATGGCTTGTGTCTTTGCAATGAAGCGCTGCGACCACCATGCGGCTCTCTCCACTATAATGCGCGACTTACAGACAATAGATCAGAGGTGAACAGATCGTCGCCGGCGGGACGCATGAAGCCCGCCATTGATCTGATGGCGGCCCTCCCTTCATAATTTTTTTTTACCCTCTTTCATTCCCTCCCAGAAGCGAGGGGGCGGGACCTTGTCGAAACTATTGAATGGTATAATCCGCAAAATTTTCCGATTGCACAACACACCCTCTCTGCCTTTCTGCACTTTACATTTAATTTGTTTAATTATCTCGTAATTTATTGGTGTTCAAATGGACTTTATGATGGTATATCTTTGCTCTTATATTTGTTGCATTTTATTTTTCAGATGTCTTCGTAATTAACTGAGGAGTATGTTCCATTATCAATTAACAAACTGCTCTCCAGAATTATTGTTTTATTTGTGTACATAAAAAAACTAAACTCTGTCCGAACAGGCCTGGGAAGGCCCAACAGCTCCGACCGGCCGCCATGTCATGCTCAGACCACATCTGTCACTTGATGCTGATATGGAGGGCCATGTGGTCAGCACACTGCTCCCCCAGCGGTATGTTAGTTTACGAGACCGGAGCCGCTACTTCTCACTCAAGTAGCTCTTCAGTTTGCCTCACAAGGGCTGAGGGCACACCACTTGCCAACAACGCTCGGCAGACCGGATGGTCCCCCATCCAAATAATATCTCAGCCCGATAGCGCTCAAATTCGGTGATCTGACGGGAACCACTGCGGCAAGACTGTTGGCCCCTGCTTATATATCCTTCCAAAGTTTTATTATTCTGAGTTGCTGAACTGTTTTGACTACCACAAGTTAACTTGCCAACATTCCTTTGTTACTACGATAAATATTATTATATAATTGTCAATACTATGGTGGCATTTTGCAAATACATGCTTCTTTTTATGACAAATAGCAGCATCACGAAACATGCAGCAGTTTACAATACGTGACGTATTACTCTGTAACAATATTTTACGGCTTTTGTTCTTTGGGGCCTGCAGTGCGAAGTATGTCTTTTAATGACATGATTATTATGACTAATAGACAGCTGCACTGCTATATAAATTGTTTATATTTTATCTAATTCACGATGAGCCATTTCGGCAAACTGCCATCGTCAGGTGATCTCTAAGTACATAAATAATCGATGGTCTTAATATAATGGTCTTCTAACTATGATTCGAAAAGCTATAATATATCATTAGGTGTTTTATCTTACATGTAACGTCGTTGCTGTCATGTACTGTCTGTTTTAGATTTATTACTTTCTCCCAGGTATACACTGGAGTTGAATGTCAGGTATTTCATGTTTGCCATATATGCTATTTTTCTGACAGCTTGGATGAAAGTGGGTAAGCGATATTATGTGTTTACGTAGTTACCATTATAAATAAGTGATGTGTGAAATTCGGTTGTTTATTATTATTTTTATATAGGTTTGTTTCTAATTATATTTTTGCCTAAAGCTTTAGTTTTATTTGAGGTTTTTATTTTACGTTTTACCGTAAAATAATTACGGGTAAAATAATCAAATCAGTGACTCTAAACAACACACATCCATAGTAACAGCGATAACAACATGAGTAGTATTAAACAGAGACAGAACAACACAAATCATAGTCAACAACAATTATTACGAAAAAATTAAAAAACCTAAAATAAAAATCTCAAATAAAATTCAAACAAAGTTGAGGCAAAACCACAATTAGAAACAAACCTATATAATAATAATCATCTGAATTTCACACATCACTTATTTACGTATAATGGTAACTATGTAAACTTGTAATTTCGCTGACCCACTGTCATCCAAGCTGTCAGAAGAATAGCATATATGGAAAACAAGTAATATCTGACATACAACTCCAATGTACACCTGGGAGAAAGTAATAATTTTAAAACAGACAGGACATGACAGAAACGACGTTACATGTAAGAGAAAACACGTAATGATATATTATAGCTTTTCAAATCATAGAAGACTATTATATTAAGACCATCGCTTATTTATGTACTTACAGAGCACCTGACGATGGCAGTTTGCCGAAATGGGCTCATCATGAATTAGATAAAATATAAACAATTTATATAGCTGTGTAGCTGGCTGTTATTCATAATAATATTTTATGGTATGTTCTGTATTACTTTCTTTTCAAATTATAGTTACTGTAAGTAGATAGAAGTTCTAATGAACAAAAATTTTTCTGCTTATTTTAAAGTGGGAGATGAATGCTAGAATATTTGAAATTGGTAACAGTATTTTATCAACTTTCCATATTGAAGAATAACAGTTACGTTAAAAACTGAGATCGCAGTTCCACATTCTTGACCATGTAAAACCTAATATAAGACAGCAAGATAATTTTTACGAAACAGTTGACGATATTTTTTGCGGCCTTAAGTAGTCACCATTAAGGGGTTTGTGGCCTTTATTCTAGCATGTCTGTATATCCCCGCCATGGATACAAAATAAGTGTACACTTCCATACCTCTGCAATTCCAAGGTTTGAAACACCATCTCTAAATCACGTGACAGAAGGCAAACAACCTTCCGTCATTACGCACTACCAAAAGTGGAGCCATCACTTACAGCGTTTTTCATATATGGCTGAAACTAAGCACTGATTTTAACAACTGATCGATTTGTTTTACAGTTGCGTGTGTAGTATTGCAGTTCACCTAATTTCTCCGAAAGTCTCGATATTAATGCGAAGTTTGTCATTTTTGCATTTGACCTGCGGAAAGTTTAAAAAGTAATCTCCTGACACAGCTTTCTCTTTATACACGACAGATTTATAGTTCTTCTGTGAATTTCTGTACCTGTTTCGCTGCGAGTCACTTTGTAAACCGCTTCCACAGGAGCAGAAGACGAAACATCACTTTGGAAGCAAGAATTTAGATTTTTGACGATTTCTTATCAACGAGTGTGACATGCTGAGAAATGACATCCATTTCTATCCATAATGGCGGTTTTTTTACTTTAAAAAATTGATTACGTTTTATTACATTTTCTTAATGCCATGCGGATTCAGAAATGAGAACACTCTTTTTGTGAATTGGATATTAATAATATATTGTCTCAAAATGTATGTCATTCAATAAGTTTTGGATTTCTTCAAACTTCTTACAAGTTCAAAAAAAATTGTCAATGAAACACGCACATTACTGGTGTAATATGCTACAATGCTTATTATTTGTTACACGAACCGGTTTTTGGCTCTTACACCATCATCAGGTACAAAGATAAGTATGTGGTGCAGTGAAATTTTGTTGAATCAAAGATTTTAAACTACTGTCTCTACAGAGTATCTCCATTTTCAGTGATGGAAAATGTTAATGTTACAATTATCACTAAATCAAGAGGGATTATTTCAGTGTAAATGTGATGTAAGATTATTTAACTAAGATAAAATATGCCACACATTAACTAATGAACTAGAGACAAATTACAACAGCTGTATATAGAAAAAATAATCTAGTAATACATTTTGTTGACATATTCCAAAGATGTTTTCTCTGGTAGGTCCTAAATTACAAACGGGTAGGATATAACGGTGATATTAAGCAGGCAAGTGAAGAAACTGTGATTCTACAAAGCAAAATTTTTAACACAGCAAAAGAAATCATAGTAACAGAAATAAAGAGAAATGGTGATTATAAGTAAGGCGGTAATTTACAACATGGCCTGTACGGGGTTACGAATAGTATTGAAGTGGCTTAAGCAGAGGTCAGCTTGTGGCTCCGTCAACAAAGTCACACATTCCACAGCGATGTTCTTTCGGAGAAATATGTTCATCGCCAGGGTGACAATATTGAGGTATATATATGTAGACATGAAGAATAAAGATGTAGACAGTTAGTAGAGCTTCTTTTATTTAAAAGAAAATCTTTATGGGCTTTCGCATACAAAATTCAGAGATAGTACTTTTTCTCATGTCCTTGGTTTTGTTTTCTCCCGAGTCAGATTCAGTACCACCTCATTAGGTATGCAATCTACCAACCTCCAGCATCTCCTTTAGCATAGTATTTCAAAATATTCCGTCTTCTTCTTATCTGAATTGTTTATTATCCACTTTTCGCTTCTGTCAGTGGCTAAACTCAAGGCTAATATGTTCAGAAAATACTTATTAACATTTAAATTTATATTACATGTTAACAAATTTCTCTTTTTCAGATATGCTTTTCTTGCTATTGCCGCTCTGCGTTTGTATCGTCTCTCTTCGAGCATCATCATTTATTTTGCTGCCCAAACAGCAAAAAGCATCTACACTTTCAACGTCACATTTCCTAATGAAATTAGAAGACATTTCAGTACCCCCTTGTTTTGCTTTGGTTGACATTTATCTTATAACGTCTTTTGAAAGCACACTCCTTCCATTCAACTGCCTTCTCAAGTCTCTTTCCCCCGTCTGACAGGTCCAAAACCAAACGAGGCGCAAAAAATGATTAGTTGGTATGAGACTTACTCATAGCTTAAAGATTCATTGGCTGCCTTGCACCAAGTTTGGTCCAGTTAATGAAGACCGGGCTTTATTTCCTAATTTTGTCGCTAAGTATGCAGTAATAAATGCAGTTAACATAACAGGAACGTATTTCAAACCGAAATCGTTGCGCCTCTGGCCAGCAGGAAAATTGCTTGTGGTTATAATTTTCAGATACTAAAGTACTTCTATGGGCAGATTACGAATTACTAATATCTGAATAACTAAACAAACACTGTTTTTTGCCTTGTTTCACAATGTTATTATTAATGTTACTGCATAAGCTAGGTTTCAGGTTATAAGCCCATTTTCAAGTATATTACTTGAAAATGGGCTTATAACCCAAAACCAAGGTCGTGCAGTAACATTGATAATAAAACTATGAAACAAGGCAAAAACAGTGTTTGTTTAGTTAATTTACAATGTTCTACCAAGAACCCACATTTGGTTAAATTAAAATATCTGAATAAATAACTGGTGGAGTGTCCGTCATGAAATTACTTGCCTCAATGTCACACTCACTTCCTGCTGTCTGCGGGCACTAACTACCAGCCTCATAGCTTTGTTGCCACATGTACATTGCTGACAAAGCATTAAGCTGGGTTCACACACCCAATGAAAGTTTCACCACAATTAGTGACATACTGCGCTTACAACGAAATTGCATGTGCAAACCCCCAGTCTTCAGTGGCGCCACTAAAGAGACGCAACTTTTGTGATACCACCAAAAAGTTCAGCTTCGTTGTACTTTGTTGCGCCACTTCTCTTCCATCACTGTTACCTGGTAACAGTTATTTCGAACCACGAGCTTTCTGACGCAGTGGTGGATACTTGTGGGGGTCCCCCATTTGCGGGGCCGCCCGCATTGCACCCGTTCTTGGGATTAAAAAGAGACTTACGGGAGAGATTCTAAATGCCCTTAGTGATCGTGATTTTGTTATGCAAGCGTTGTCTGTTTGTCCTAGATCTGACTATCCTACTTTGCACACGCTGTACAAAATATTTGCTTGTCTACCTGCATCTATTGCTACATTAGAAAGAAGTTTTTCAATATTGCGACATACAAAGACATGGCTGATGTCGACAATGAAGGCGGATCGACTTAATGGCTTAGTTCTTCTGAACACTCACTTCGACATTGATTGTCCTTTTGACGATATAATTAACTAATTTGCCAGGAAGAACAGGTGCATAGAAATCATCAAAGGAAGCCAACCACATTTGTAACTTTTTTATATCATAAGATGGCATTGTCTTGTACATGTGTATAATCAGTTTAAATAAAACTTTCTTAAACTTTGCAAGTGACTTGATTATTTTTTTATTACAGTAAAAGTAAAGGTAGCTCAAGATATGTTTAGCGCCCCCTCCTTGAGGTTTTTCTGTGTCCGCCACTGCTCTGACATAACTATTGTGTAGTATTTATAAATTTATAAATCATAGAGCGCATCAATCAGTCGTCCTTTTTTTGTAGGTTTTATTTGGCAAATTGTGTATTAATTGCTCGCGCCCGCACCCACACAATATTTGCAAACTCATGCTGTAGGCCTATCCCACGATATTGAAAGATATTCGGATGAGTAAATAAATAAACGTAATATGTAACCAAAAAAGTGAGTCGTATAAACTTCATGATTTGTGACACCAAGTGTAATATCACATTTTATTACAGAAATAACTGTCAGATACTGGGTTGTGTGTGGGAGCCAAAGCTGTTACTCCTTGCAAAAGAGTTTATTGCATTATCTCTGATCTTATTCTGTCTATTGTTGAATTTGATGTAAATGACTCTCATTTTGTTCTTGCTCTGCTAAAGACTAATGAAATTTATAATTGTGCATATTACCTATTACAACTCGATAGTAAAACTTATATTTGAGGAAGTAAGAAATGAGTGTTCATCTCTGATACATAATTAGGTGAGACTCGAATTCAATATTACTCGTTCTAATTACAATAGAACGTTTCAGCCACACTGAATCGACGTGAAGATGGAGAATCGCTGGCGAGATTGGCGTACGATCCTGGAAATAAACACGACTGTTTTCAATGGACTCGAGAGCACGCAATAAGAAATCTGCCATAGTTGTTTAGGAACATATACCACGCGGCAAAACACACAAAGCGAATTTAGTTTCAATGGAAATTTCAAGACACAATTTGAAAACCAAAAATACGTGCTAGTCTTGTCTACAAAACCATAAAATATAATAAAAATAACAATATACAAGCACTATATAAACTGTGGGTTATACCTGGGAAATAGCCCTGGAGTCTGATGTGGCAGCTAATAAACTAAAAATTTATTATTCGAAATACCTGGATCAACAAATACAATAAGAGTCTAAAATCTTGGAAGTGACGTCGTTGCAGATGATATTTATACATGCCAGCTGCTGATTAGTTTGCCAGAGCACAAATCATTTTCGAGTGTTATTTCTTTCGTAAATATGTTTGTGGCCCCTGATTCATCCCAGTGTGAAATCTGTTTGCAGGTTTAACATTTGGGTTTCATCTTTGTATGTAACTCTTGTCGAGTTGTAATGCCATAACCTGCACTATAACTCTAATACCAGCCCATATGGTTTCAGATGAAAGCTGTGCAACTACGTAGAATTTGAGGTGTTATGTGTGAACATTAGCTCACGGTGTCTCTACAGAAAATCACAAGCTGTGGTGTCATATTAGTAGCGTATGTGAACCCGGTTTCAGATTAGCGCCAGCTGAATGATCGGTATGATATCGTGTTTTTACGTATGGTTACAGTCCGCCATGGAACGGTGCACTGACGTGTATTCGGCAGTGACCAAAGTGCAGGAGCAAGAATTTCAAAAAGAAGTAAAATATTCATATCGAACGTACTGCAGATTTTTCTACTAATCTCGCCAACGGTGAAGATCCAGGAATAATAGAAATTTTGCGCAAGTTCGTAAAGTGACAACAAACCATTGCGGTGTTTCGAATCGACTGTATTCCGTAGAACAGTGCAATAACATTGGCAGAATCTCTAGATGTGAACACACCTTTTGATTATCCAAGAAAGGGATATAAATGAAAAACAGGAATCTACACAATTTGACAATTTTGACAAAACGTTAGTGTATAGAACTGTACTTCGCTACAACGACGTAGGAAAGTATTGAACAGCTAAAAAATAACTGAGTGATCCCCATGAAAAAATTAATTATTCTGGTTCAGAAAATTCCGTTTTTGGTCTTCCTGATAACTTGGTTACGGGATGCATAGAAATTTCATCAAGGACTCAGTTTTGTGTAAAATGCACCTACTGCTTGCTGATGACAGTAGTCTTGTGGTTGTTGTTGTTGTGGTCTTCAGTCCTGAGACTGGTTTGATGCAGCTCTCCATGCTACTCTATCCAGTGCAAGCTTCTTCATCTCCCAGTACTTACTGCAACCTACATCCTTCTGAATCTGCTTAGTGTATTCATCTCTTGGTCTCCCTCTACGATTTTTACCCTCCACGCTGCCCTCCAATGCTAAATGTGTGATTCCTTGATGCCTCAAAACATGTCCTACCAACCGATCCCTTCTTCTAGTCAAGTTGTGCCACAAACTTCTCTTCTCCCCAATCCTATTCAATACCTCCTCATTAGTTACGTGATCTACCCACCTTATCTTCAGCATTCTTCTGTAGCACCACATTTCGAAAGCTTCTATTCTCTTCTTGTCCAAACTAGTTATCGTCCATGTTCCACTTCCATACATGGCTACACTCCATACAAATACTTTCAGAAACGAATTCCTGACACTTAAATCTATACTCGATGTTAACAAATTTTTCTTCTTCAGAAACGATTTCCTTGCCATTGCCAGTCTACATTTTATATCCTCTCTACTTCGACCATCATCAGTTATTTTACTCCCTAAATAGCAAAACTCCTTTACAACTTTAAGTGTCTCATTTCCTAATCTAATTCCCTCAGCATCACCCGATTTAATTTGACTACATTCCATTATCCTCGTTTTGCTTTTGTTGATGTTCATCTTATATCCTCCTTTCAAGACACTGTCCATTCCGTTCAACAGCTCTTCCAAGTCCTTTGCTGTCTCTGACAGATTTACAATGTCATCAGCGAACCTCAAAGGTTTACTTCTTCTCCATGAATTTTAATACCTGCTCCGAATTTTTCTTTTGTTTCCTTTACTGCTTGCTCAATATACAGATTGAATAACATCGGGGAGATGCTACAACCCTGTCTCACTCCTTTCCCAACCACTGCTTCCCTTTGTGGTATACCGAGATAAAATTGGATTTCACAAAATCACACGCAAATTTATATTTTGCTCTACATCAATGGAAATATTAGCCAGAAAGTAGCTACAGTTACTTTCGTACAGTGTATACCGGCAATTTGGGTGATGGGTGTAATGACAAAGGGTCAGTAGGAGCCGAAAATAAATTTCGGAAGGTAGGGAATATATTCGGTCGCAGTATGGCGACCTGTCGTGTTTAAAATCGCAGCGGAGGCACCCAAGTACCGCTGCCGCACACGAAGTCTCCCATAAATGAAATTCATACGCAACGCAGTGCTGTAATAATGTCTGAGATGTTACCAAAATTAATTTCATAGTTTTATTAAAAAGTTTCTCGCTGCAAGTTTGTACAGGGTCCAAGCGAACAGAAATTCATCCGCGACGACATTCTTCGTTACACAGGTGGAATTGTTACACACTTCTTAGGTATTTTATTTTGTATCTAGAATACTTTTTTTGTTTTCACAATGAAATATGTATCTCATGTACCTACAATCTTTCAGAATGTTCATATATTATTTTCAGTCCAATTATGTCAGTGTACTGTTTTTGTCCACAGGTTGAAGTAGAAAGTATTTTTCTTCCAGATTTCTTTTAACGTTAGTTCTTATTTATTTTTGTTTTTCGTATCAGCTGGGAAAATTTTCTGTTGGAAAGTACTCGAATCATAGACTAAAAATGGAGATATCTAACATATTTTTCGGAACTTTTACTAACATTTGAAATAATAAGTAAATGGCAATGCTGTAAGACCCTGAGACGGCATTGAAGTGCCTTCTTTCGTTATGGCCACTATAGTTAATGAAGGATTCTTTTTTTTTTTTGGGGGGGGGGGACGAAGGGCAGAACCATATGCAAACCATATGGTGCAATAAAATTCGTCGACCTGGAAAAATGCCCATACTGAGCGGTTATTAGGCTATCCACGCATCTTATTGTGTGCGGGTGCCCAGTATAGACCACAGAAAATATGATATGTGAACAGTTCAAATACTGCTAGAAACGCAACTGTGTTTCTACAGTTCACAGACAGATAGCTCACATGTATTTCATTCCCTTATCTTAACTGACATCTGTGGCAATATAAATGGCATATGGCCACAAAGTTAAAATAAATTCCCCGAATCTTAAAACAGCAGGCTTAGTAGCAGAAAGAAAGTGAACTACAAGTACTACTGTAAATTTCCAACTTTCTCCACTTTAGGATTGAACTGAGCTGCTGGAAACATGTGTATGCCCTTTGTCAAATGGTAGACACCTTCATGTGGCAATTTACTATCTCAAGATTACCTAATTAACACAAATGTTCACATTACTGTTTTCAGCAACCTATCGCCATCTTTAGGTACGATAATAATTATTCCATCAGCAGTTTTGTCATGTATAAGCACTCCGTCATCAGACCACAAGTGGCCTATCGGGACCATCCGACCGCCGTGTCATCCTCAGTTGAGGATGTGGATAGGATGGGCATGTGGTCAACACACCGCTCTCCCAGTCGTTATGATGGTTTTCTGTGACCGGAGCCGCTACTATTCGATCACGTAGCTCCCCAATTGGCATGCCGAGGCTGAGTGCACCCCAAAAAATGGCAACAGCGCATGGCGGCCTGGATGGTCGCCCATTCAAGTGCCGGCGACGTCCGACAGCGCTTCGGTTATCTAAAGGGAACCGGTGTATCCACTGTGGCAAGGCCGTTGCCCTGTCATGTATAAGGGGCGATCAAAAAGTTTCGTTTCAAAGGCTGTATAGTCCATAATCTGTATGCCAATCAGGCAACATCGCCATGAGCATTCAGGCAGTCACCCCCACCAATGCGTGAGGTTGAAGATACCCGTTTGGTAAAACACTGTGCCTTCTGCGTGAAAAAGTCCGCAACTGCCTGCTGCAAATCCCCGTCCCTTTTATAAGGGACCAAAGTCATGACAATAACGTAGGGAGAGATCAGGACTATTGGGCGGGTGCTCGAGTGTCCCCCACTTGAGGTGGCGTTAACTTATGCGTTACGACATTTGCTGTATGGTGACGTACATTGTCACGATGCAGTGGAACCCCTAGGTGCACTATTCCACGACGTTGGTTTTCGACAGATATGCTGCCCCATACACGTTCTTCGTTCTGCGATGGATGTCTACGGGTGTTTGACCCTCAGCAGTCAAGAAAAGAATAACAGCACGTTGGTCCTGTTTGGATGCTTTTGGTAATAGCGTCAGCGTGGTTCACGTTTCCGCTTTACTTCATGTATATTTGGAAAGACACAAATACCATATTAATCACTTCCCTACATGTCGGTGCTCATATACCCGCATCAGAGATAGTCTACTTTTTGTGTTCAACTCTGAGGTTGGTTTGCAGCAGAGCGCCATTCCTTTCTTCTGTCTGCCTTCCTCTTCATTTCCACTTACGTGTTACATCCAACGTCATTCATGATCTGTTGCATGTATGATGTCCTTGGTCGCCCCTGCCGATTCCTTCCCTCAATAGCTCTTTCTGCTATTGTTCCAATGATGTTGTTGTGTCGTATGATGTGCCCAACAAGTTTGTCTCCTCTTTTTTTTGATGTGCCTCCACAGAGACTTGGTTTCCTGTACTCTTCTAAGCACCTCTTCATTTGTTAGTTTGTCTCTCCAGCTGATCTTCATCATCCTTTTATAGCACCACATCTCCTGGGCCTCTAGCTGTCTTCTCTCTTCTCTTCCAATTGTCCAAGTTTCACATCCGTATAGGGCCACATTCCAAAAGAAACCCTTCATGATACGCTTCCTTATTTTCAGACTGATGTTGTTCCTGGTGAGTAAGTTCCTTCTCCGATTAAATACAATTTTGGCCTTTTGTATTGTGCTCGTAATTTCTTTCCGGCTTCTACCATCCCTTGTGATTTTGCTTCCCAGGCAAGTAAATTCCTCTATCACTTCCATCTCCTCTCTTCCAATTCTCATTCTCAGAGGTTCATATTCTGTTACTGTACTGCATACCATCACTTTAGTCTTTTTCTTGATTATTCTCATTCCATACTGATTGCATAGAATTTTTTCCATTGTTCTGAGGACTTCCTCTAGATCTTCTTTTGTCTCCGTGACTATAGCAATATCATCTGCATAACGTTGCATGTCTATCTCCTGCCCATTAATTTTGATCCCCAACTCAGTAATTTCTCGAACTTGGTCTATAGCTTCCTGGATGTAACCATTGAATATAAGAGGAGAGAGAGCACATCCTTGTCTTACCCCTTTTGTAATATTTGATTCTTGTTTCTGGTGACAGTTCCTAATCACTGCCACCATATTCTTATAGAAACTGAGTATCACGCGGATGTCTTTGTACTTTAATCTACTTTTCCTCAGCACTCTGGACATCTCTTGCCAGGTAACGTTATCAAAAGCCTTTTCCAAGTCTACAAAGGCAATATAAGTTGGTTTATTTTTCTGTAATTGCTTTTCGATAACGAGTCTCAGTGCCAGAATCGCCTCTCTTGCTCCCAATCCCCTTCTGAAACCAAACTGATCTTCACTCAGCGTATCCTCCACCTTCTCTTCAATTCTATTCAGAACTATTTTCATGAAAATTTTTGATGCATGTGATATTAGGCTTAGAGTTCGGTACTGTTCACATTTTGTAGCTGCTGCCTTCTTTGGTATAGGAAAAATGATACATTTCTGGAAGTCTGTCGGTATCTCTCCTGTGTTATAGATGCACCTAATAAGTTTAAGCAGCGTCATTTTCATGCTGTCACCAGCATTCGTTATTAGTTGCATATACGCCCTTGCATATACGCTGTAGCAAGGCCCCTTTTTGATCACGTCTTATATGATCTCTCGGTATTGTTACTCTTCATCATGAAAATAATATAGAATGTGATCATAGTGTCACATTGTAAAAGAGACTGAACAGTCCAGCAATGTTAATATTCTTAATAACGAGGCGATCTTGTCATAGTAAATTATTTTATGAACTTTAACAACATGACATGCTTCCCTTTGTCAGTGTGTCAGGTCTTAAAAAGAAGGTAGATCATCATAAAGTCTTATATCTCAGTATTCCACTCGTTTCTTTGTCAAAGCTAGATTCACTAGAACGAAGCGCACATTATTTTTTCTATTAGTTTTGTGCTTACTCAGGGGTGGTAGCGAACTTGTACTCCCACACACCATAACTCTCATTCAGATAGGTACTAGTAATGGATCGATAACACTAAGAAAGTTACACAGTCAGCTGTCGGCCTGTAGGTACTAAGCTTAATCAGTGTGGTCAATCGCATCTCATAACTATTTGCTCATTGATTGTCGGCTGGGGTGGCCGAGCGGTTCTAGGCGCTACAGTCTGGAACCGCGCGACCGCTACGGTCGCAGGTTCGAATCCTGCCTCGGGCATGGATGTGTTGACGTCCTTGACGTCCTTAGGTTAGTTAGGTTTAAGTAGTTGTAAGTTCTATGGGACAGTTGACCTAAGAAGTTAAGTCTCATAGTGCTCAGAGCCATTTGAACCATTTGCTCATTGATTCCTGAACGTGCCTCGAGCTTGTGTATGAATTGTGACCGTCATTCTTTTGTTGCAGAACGGCTTCCCATTCAAAAAACGAAACCGTTTAGTAGGACTGCTAGCTGTCACCGATTTTTGCTGTGGGTGCACCCTCAGGACGGGCTCCATCATCACCGCTGTCTTGTTTCTGGTGAGTACGTTACAAATTAAACCATGGTAGGGATTGCCGGCCGGTGTGGCCGAGCGGTTCTAGGCGCTTCAGTCTGGAACCGCGCAACTACGGTCGCAGGTTCGAATCCTGCCTCGGGCATGGATGTGTGTGATGTCCTTAGGTTAGTTAGGTTTAAGTAGTTCTAAGTTCTGGGGGACTGATGACCTCAGATGGTAAGTCCCATAGTGCTCAGAGCCATTTGAACCATGATAGGGATTGAAGTATTGGAACTTCCTTGCATTTAGAAGTTACTTCATGTGCTGTACTTCAACTGTGATCTCATCTCCAATTTCACCTGATAATCTTTTTATTTGTTTTGTTTTTTAAGCCATCAACCTTTCACTTGTTCGATGCTGTTACATCTTTTCCTACCTTCCGCTATCCCTTCTGTTCACACGTAATAACTACACCCAGCACACTATATAATGTACTTTCTATAGTCTACCATTTTATGGTGTCAGATGAATACACTCTCCTATATTGCTCCTTTCAGTGCCAGATGAGGTGCTACTGTGTACTGCAGCACGTACGAGGTGCTATCCAAAATTTTCGGGACTGGTGCTGCCGTCTAATGAAACACTGCCAAGGGAGGTTCGTTTGGAATTTTCTAAGTGTTTGAGTGAAGCAATGGATATTGCACTATCGTTAGGGGAAACTGAATGATTGGCTAGGTCACATAAAGGTCACACAGTCTTTAGTACGAACGTAAATTGTTTTGGTGTGGGCGAAAGCGTCGTGTACAAAGAGATTTCAGTCAGCAGCGTTGCAGGTATTGTAGGAAATTTGGTCACTCGGATCAGCAATGTCATAACAGGAATCGGTTACAACAGAAGTTTCAGTCGCAGGCTAGATCTTACGGGCAGCAATTAAACGACGTAGAACCTTTGATGGATAATACAGGATTAGATCCAGGGGGTGGGATGTCCAGTGAGCCACGCTCGCAGTAAGAGTTAGTGCACGTAAGAAAGCAGTGGCCACTTTTTTCTGCCGGCTATCTGGGGGATAAACTATGAAAAATGTTGTTGGATACTGGTTCTCAGGTATCAGTTGCAAGTTAGCGAGTATGTGAGGCAAACAGGTTAAGTGCACCACGCTGGACGTTAAGTGAGGGAACGGTTACGTGTTAACCATTATTGACCATGTCTCTCGGTACGTTTCCATGATAGCTTTACTGGACCAGCAAGCCAGTCACTAGTCAGCCAGAGGATACTTCGGCTTGGGACATCTGAAACCATAATCACGAATCAGGGTGCTAATTTTACGTCGGAATTAATGTAGCAGCTATGCAGGCTGTTGCACATTAAAACATTATGGACGAGCGCACTGCATACTCAAGCTACTGGTCGCACAGAACGAGTCCACAGAACAATCGCGAAAATGTTGAGTTTTTAATAAATTCCCAGCATAAAAATTGGTATGATCTATTGGCCTACGTTGTCAATGCATACAGCTCGAAATTTCACCAGAGCACAGGGTTACCCCTATTTGAAGTAATTTTTGGGCGCAAGATGCCATCAGTCTTTGAGTTTTGCAAAGCCCGCCACAAGGAGACATCTCATCAGTATGGATTTCGCTAGGAGAGTGAAACTTATTTTGGAGACAAATACGAAAAATTAATACGAAGGCCTTAGAGAAACAGGAAAAGGCACATGAGGCGAAAGCGTTGTTATCGAAGTACCGTGTGGGTCTGTGGGTTATGTTAAACAAATCCGTATGTGCCAAAGGGGAAAACGAAGAAGTTCGTGTCATGGTATAACGGCCCTTACTAGGTAATAGAGATGACGTCGTTGGTTAGCATTAAATTGCAGCTACCCACCCACCATTTGAAGGTCCACGTAAGCCAAATTCGGCCGTTTAAAGGGGATACAAACAACCTGCTTCGTGTGACCCCAGTATCTGTAGAAGGGGGGAGAGGAACGGCGAATGGGGAGGAGAAAAACGAACAACCAAAGTTCTCTGTTTTCACAGAGGATTACTGCACTGTAGTTCCTTCTCTAGATTGTCGCACAGATGACAAAATGGTAGAAATCGAAATAGACGACAGAGGGATAGAGAAACAATTAAAACCGCTCAGAAGAGGAAAGGCCGCTCGACCTGATGGGATACCAGTTCGATTTTACACAGAGTACGCGAAGGAACTTTCCCCCCTTCTTGCTGCGGTGTACCGTAGGTCTCTAGAAGAGCGTAGCGTTCCAAAAGATTGGAGGGCGCAGGTCATCGCCGTTTTCAAGAAGGGACGTTGAAAAGATGTGCAGAATTATAGACCTATATCTCTAACGTCGATCAGTTGTAGAATTTTGGAACACGTATTATGTTCGAGTATAACTTTTCTGGAGACTAGAAATCTACTCTGTAGGAATCAGCATGGGTTTCGAAAAAGACGGTCGTGTGAAACCCAGCTCGCGCTATTCGTCCACGAGACTCAGAGGGCCATGGACACGGGTTCCCAGGTAGATGCCGTGTTTCTTGACTTCCGCAAGGCATTCGGTACAGTTCCCCACAGTCGTTTAGTGAACAAAGTAAGAGCATATGGACTATCAGACCAAATGTGTTTTGGGATTGAAGAGTTCCTAGATAACAGAACGCAGCATGTCATTCTCAATGGAGAGAAGTCTTCCGAAGTAAGAGTGATTTCAGGTGTGCCGCAGGGGAGTGTCGTAGGACCGTTGCTATTCACAATATACATAAATGACGTTGTGGATGACATCGGAAGTTCACTGAGGCTTTTTTTGCGGAAGATGCTATGGTTTATCGTGAGGTTGTAACAATGGAAAATTGTACTGAAATGCAGGAGGATCTGCAGCGAACTGACGCATGGTGCAGGGAATGGCAATTGAATCTCAATGTAGACAAGTGTAAAGTGGTGCGAATACATAGAAAGAAAGATCCCTTATCATTTAGCTACAATATAGCAGGTCAGCAACTGGAAGCAATTAATTCCATAAATTATCTGGGTGTACGCATTAGGAGTGGTTTAAAATGGAATGATCATATAAAGTTGATCGTCGGTAAAGCAGATGCCAGACTGAGATTCATTGGAAGAATCCTAAGGAAATGCAATCCGAAAACAAAGGAAGTAGGTTACAGTACGCTTGTTCGGCCACTGCTTGAATACTGCTCAGCAGTGTGGGATCCGTACCAGATAGGTTGATAGAAGAGATAGAGAAGATCCAACGGAGCCGGCCGAAGTTGCCGTGCGGTTCTAGGCGCTGCAGTCTGGAACCGCGAGGCCGCTGGTTCGAATCCTGCCTCGGGCATGGATGTGTGTGATGTCCTTAGGTTAGTTCGGTTTAACTAGTTCTAAGTTCTAGGGGACTAATGACCTCAGAAGTTGAGTCTCATAGTCCTCAGAGCCATTTGAACCATTTTTGAGATCCAACGGAGAGCAGCGCGGTTCGTTACAGGATCATTTAGTAATCGCGAAAGCGTTACTGAGAGAGGCTCAGTAGTTCGGTACGGGCTTTTGTTGAAGTTTCGAGAACATACCTTCACCGAGGAGTCAAGCAGTATATTGCTCCCTCGCATGTATATCTCGCGAAGAGACTATGAGGATAAAATCAGAGAGATTAGAGCCCACACAGAGGCATACCGACAATCCTTCTTTCCACGAACAATACGAGACTGGAATAGAAGGGAGAACCGATAAAGGTACTCAAGGTACCCTGCGCCACACACCGTCAGGTGGCTTGCGTAGTATGGATGCAGATGTAGATGAAGGAAGCAGGATAATATGGCAAATCATCAGTATATGCTAAGACCTAGAGCAGGGATGCGGGACTCACATTAGGATTTTCGCTTCGCTTACGAGCTACAATAATGAGAACCACAGCTGTCAGTATTGTCAATTTCTTAATTTATATACCTGACCTACCTTCCTCTGTTTTGCCCCCTCCCCCCCAAACGCCTTTCATTTCTTAGTGATACCACTGATGAGGACCTGCTCACTTCTCTGGACCTTATGACTGCCACCCAACATGGAACATCTCTTAGAGCACGTGAAAAGCTACACAACTCAGCAGCAGCACCAACTGGTAGTCATTGGTTCATCAACATCAGCCGCTTGCCTATTCTTGTGATGATCGGAGTAATGTATTTCTTGTTCAAGAGTTGCCCCAGTTCCACTCCTACCAATCTTCAGCTTACAGGTTCCAACCAAGCAGATGGCATGCCCCTGACAAGGCAGTGTAATGAATGAATAGTCATGAAGCAAAGACTGAGTGTGCTCAAAGGCCTGTAAGGAACAGTTGTGTATAAGAGGGAGAACTGTAGTGTAATTAGTAGTGACAAGCCACAGTCTCAAAGTAAGTGTACTCTGTAAATACCGTACAAGTCCAGTATTGGTCGATGGTTCAAAACCATGTAAATAGAGTCTGTTGTAAATAGATGTAGAGGCAGAATGCGGGGATGCATTCTTTCCATGGAAGGGAGAGTGTGGGAGTGTACAGGGTCGAAAGATGAGAGTGATTAAGATAGTTAAAGGTAGTGGTTTTGCAGGAATTGAGTCAGTTAAAATGTGAAGAATATAGGGAGTCAGAAGTGTGGTATATTCGGTTGCGCACTTCAGTACTACAGTACCGTGGCATAAACGGGTCGGTGGAGTGCCGAGTTCAGCAACACGAAGGAGAAATCTGTGGCAACGGCCAGCTCGTCGCACTGCAGATGTGACAAGAAGTAGCTCGCCACAATCCAGGGTGTTGACATGGGAAATCAGGTCAGTTATGCCTGCCGAGCAAAGCTGACCTACTGGGGAAGAAGAACAGCTTACGTCAGTCGCACAGGGTGGCGCACGAAATGTGTTACCACTTTGTTTTTCAATACAAACTTTATTGTCAATACAATCTGAAAAGAACATATACTACAATGAAGAGCCGTCCATGAGGATTTGTTCTAACTCAGCACATGCTCAATATGTCCACTATTTCCTTTCCTAACTTCCTTCAAATGAACACTGAAGTTAGTGATTACCCTACGGCACATGTCTTCCGTAATTTCACTGCAAGCTTGAAGAATAAGTCTTCTGAGCTCCGTCAAATCACGTGGACGTTTCGGGAAAATTTTTTCCTTTCGGTACCCCCAAAGAAAAAAGTCACATAGATTGAGGTATGGACTATTTGGGAGGGCAATTTTGTCCGTCATTGAAGCGACATGGAAACCTGAGTGAAATGATCCGCATGTCGAAATGCTCGTGTAAAAACTCCAACACAGTGTTTCCAGTATGTGGCCTTGCTCCATCTTGCATGAACCACTGCGTGCTGAAGGGCAACGCAGTAGCAAGAAGCTGTGGAATGAAGCTATTGCGAAGCGTGCTCAAATAACGCTCGCTGTTCACAGTTTCTTCAAAGAAAAAGGGTCCAGTAGGTCCGTGACTGGAAATTGCTGCCCACGCTGTAATCCTCAGAGCACAATGTTGTCGTTCATGAAGCACTTGTGGGTTTTCAGTGGCCCAAAAGCGTACATTTTGTTTGTTAGCCGCACCGTCTAAATGAAAATGCGCCTCGTCTGAAAACCAAACGTTGTTGAGAGTTTCTTCCGTATCCTCCGCTCACTGAGCAAACAGTAGTCTCTGCTGCTTGTGTTCTTCAGTGAGCTTCTGTGCACAGGTCATCTTGTATGGGTACATATGGAGGCCACTTTTAAGAATGCGTTGAACGAAGCGTCTGGATATTCCCAGTTGCACTGCTGCCTTTCTACACGATTTCCCGGGACTTCTCTGTACAGCAACTCGTACCGCTTCAGTATTCTCCAGCGAAGAAACAGACTTAGGCCGAGGTCGCTTCGCTTCCAATACTGTTCCTTTCTGTACAAATTTATCGTACAACCTGTGGATGGTCTTCTTGCAAGGGACCCATCGTGTGTTAAACTGTTGTCGAAAACGCCTGTGAGTCACAAGAAGGCTTTTCGTTTCATGAAAAAGTAACACAATTGCCGGTAGTTGCTGTGTCGTCAGTCTTCCATTGTCAGCCATTGCTGCTTACTAGTCTCCTAGCGGCAGTATCGTGAATTACACGCCATTTCGTAAATCATTTGTTTCTCCGAGCTCTGCTGGTACTGCTGTAGAGATCCCAGCGGGATATCTAATGTGCGTCGTAAACTGTGAAAGAAACAATTGGTAAAACATTTCGTGCGCCACCTTGTATTTAAGGACCAACAGCCAGCTCGTCAGCGTTGGCCGTCATGAGGCGTTGCCAGCATTCTCAAAATTTTTAGAAAAAGTAATGTACAGGCAGCTTCTCAACCATCTGACCACAAATTACATATTATCAAGAACACAGTTTGGATTTGTGAAGGGTTCTGATATCGAGAAGGCTACTTACACCTACAGTGAAAGTGTTCTTAATTCATTAAATAACAAATTACAAGCAGCAGGTATTTCCTGTAATTTGTCAAAGGCATTCGATTGTGTGAACCACAACATCCTTTTAAATAAATTAAAATTCTATGGTGTCACGGGCAGTGCTACAAAATGGTTCAAGTCATACCTCGCTAACAGGAAACAAAGGGTGTCAGTGCAAGGGACTAGTGAATTAAGTCATCAGTCATCATCAGAATGGGAAGAAAGTACATGTGTTATTCCACAAGGATCCATCTTAGGGCCATTGCTTTTTCTTGTGTACATTAATAATCTCTCATCAGTTACACTGCCAGAAGCAGAGTTCGTTTTGTTTGCAGATGATACAAGTATTGCAATAAATAGTATGTCGAGTGTATTTCTAGAAAGATCTGCTAATGATATTTTCATGGATATTAATAAATGGTTTAAAGTCAACTCACTGACATTAAACTTCGAAAAGACTCACTAAATGCAATTCAGAACCTGTAAGAGGTTTCCACCCAGCATATGCATAAAGTATGAAGAATAACAGATAGAAGTGGTTGACAGTCTTAAATTCCTGGGATTACAACTTGATAATAAATTCAGTTGGGAGGAGCACACCACAGAACTGCAGAAACGCCTTAACAAATCTGTATTTGCAATTCGAGTGTTAGCAGACATAGGCGACATAAAAATGAAAAAGCTTGCATACTTTGCCTATTTTCATTCCATAATGTCATATGGTATAATATTTTGGGGTAACTCTTCGAGTCAAATAGAAGTTTTCAGTTCAAAAGCGTGTAATACGTATTATTTGTGGAGTAAATTCACGGACGTCATGTAGAAACCTCTTCAAACAAGTGGGTATACTAACTGCTGCCTGTCAGTATATTTACTCCTTAATGAAATTTGTCCTAAATAATATATCTCTTTTTCCAACAAATGGCTCAGTTCATACATACAATACCAGGAACAAAAATGATCTGCACAAGGACTTAAAAGCACTTACTTTAGTTCAAAAAGGGGTCCACTACTCAGTAACACTCATCTTCAATAATTTGCCAGCAAACATAAAAAATTTAGTTAAAAATAAAGATCAGTTTAAAAGGAGCCTGAAAGACTTACTAGTGGCCAACTCCTTCTACTCCATTGACGAATTTTTTAACAGAAACAGATGATGTATTGTATATATTCATACTATTAGTATTGTTATTTCAGCTTTAAAAAAATAATTGACATGTTCCACATCCACGAGGATCTCCTCAGCACGGATCTATGGAACGAAAAACTAATCTAATCTAATCTACGTCTACATCTACATCTACATGATTACTCTGCAATTCACATTTAAGTGCTTGGCAGAGGGTTCATCGAACCACAATCATACTATCTGCCTACCATTCCACTCCCGAACAGCGCGCGGGAAAAACGAACACCTAAACCTTTCTGTTCGAGCTCTGATTTCTCTTATTTTATTTTGATGATCATTCCTACCTATGTTGGTTGGGGTCAACAAAATATTTTCGCATTCGGAAGAGAAAGTTGGTGACTGAAATTTCGTACATAGATCTCGCCGCGACGGTAAATTACAGCATCATATGCGAACAACCTAAGAGAACTGCTCAGATTGTCACCCAGGTCATTTATATAGATCAGGAATAGCAGAGGTCCCAGGACGCTTCCCTGGGGAACACCTGATATCACTTCAGTTTTACTCGATGATTTGCCGTCTATTACTATGAACTACGACCTTACTGACAGGAAATCACGGATCCAGTCGCACAACTGAGACGATACCCCATAGGCCCGCAGCTTGATTAGAAGTCGCTTGTGAGGAACGGTGTCAAAAGCTTTCCGGAAATCTAGAAATACGGAATCAACTTGAGATCCCCTGTCGATAGCGGCCATTACTTCGTGCGAATAAAGAGCTAGCTGCGTTGCACAAGAACGATGTTTTCTGAAACCATGCTGATTACGTATCAATAGATCGTTCCCTTCGAGGTGATTCATAATGTTTGAATACAGTATACGCTCGAAAACCCTACTGCAAATCGACGTCAATGATATAGGTCTGTAGTTCGATGGATTGCTCCTACTATCCCTCTTAAACACTGGTGCGGCCTGCGCAATTTTCCAATCTGCAGGTACAGATCTATCGGTGATCGATAACCTACGTTACGCAGAGCCTGTGTCACTTAGCGCAGCCACCAGATCGAATTCGTCACTGCCATCGCAGTCATCGTAATAGTCACCATCGTACAGCAGCTTGTTGCATAGGACACGCCAGAGTGGCTCTGCGACCGTAACTATCGTCAGACGCCGTCAACAGGCTGCCGTTTGTCACAGCAGTGGTCACTTGGGACGCATTGTGGTAATGCAGTGTCGCCATCGTCTTGGGACACTGCCGCCACAAATCGCCATGATCGGGGCAGGAGCTGGGAAGCTTGGCCTGCCGATGCCAGACGCCTGTTGCCGGGGATGTCCACAGAGAGAAGACACTGACCTGTCCCGCTGCCACGCCCCCCAGCCGCCAGCGCAATAGGGGCCCAAAGCATGTAGTCCCAGCTGCCGCAGTAAGGCTCGAGCGCTGCTGTCGAGACAGCTGATTAGTTACGCCAGCGCAGCTTCAGACGCAGCAGCAGGCCTATATCTCTGACTTCGATCTGTTGTAGAATTTTGGAACATGTTTTTTGCTCGCGTATCATGTCGATTCTGGAAACCCAGAATCTACTCTGTAGGAATCAACACGGATTCCAGAAACAGCGATCGTGTGAGACCCAACTCGCTTTATTTGTTCATGATACCCAGAAAATATTAGATACAGGCTCTCAGGTACATACCATTTTCCTTGACCTCCGGAAGGCGTTCGATACAGTTCCGCACTGTCGCCTGATAAACAAAGTAAGAGCCTACGGAATATCAGACCAGCAGTGTGGCTGGATTGAAGAGTTTTTAGCAAACAGAACACAGCATGTTGTTCTCAATGGAGAGACGTCTACAGACGTTAAAGTAACCTCTGCCGTGCCACAGGGGAGTGTTATGGGACCATTGCTTTTCACAATATACATAAATGACCTGGTAGATAGTGTCGGAAGTTCCATGCGGCTTTTCGCGGTTGACGCTGTAGTATACAGAGAAGTTGCAGCATTAGAAAATTGTAGCGAAATGCAGGGAGATCTGCAGCTGATAGGCACATGGTGGAGGGAGTGGCAATTGACCCTTAACATAGACAAATGTAATATATTGCGAATACATAGAAAGAAAGATCATTTATTGTATGATTATATGATAGTGGAACAAACACTGGTAGCAGTTACTTCTGTAAAATATCTGGGAGTATGCGTGCGGAACGATTTGAAGTGGAATGATCATATAAAATTAATTGTTGGTAAGGCGAGTACCAGGTTGAGATTCATTGGGAGAGTCCTTAGAAAATGTAGTCCATCAACAAAGGAGGTGGCTTACAAAACACTCGTTCGACCTATACTTGAGTATTGATTATCAGTGTGGGATCCATACCAGATCGGGTTGACGGAGGAGGTAGACAAGATCCAAAGAAGAGAGGCGCGTTTCGTCACAGGGTTATTTGTTAAGCGTGATAGCGTTACGGAGATGTTTAGCAAACTCAAGTGGCAGACTCTGCAAGAGAGGCGCTCTGCATCGCGGTGTAGCTTGCTGTTCAGGTTTCGAGAGGGTGCGTTTCTGGATGAGGTATCGAATATATTGCTTCCCCCTACTTATACCTCCCGGGGAGAACACGAATGTAAAATTAGAGAGATTCGAGCGCGCACGGAGGCTTTCCGGCAGTCGTTCTTCCCGCGAACCATATGCGACTGGAACAGAAAAGGGAGGTAATGAGAGTGGCACGTAAAGTGCCCTCTGCCACACACCGTTGGGTGGCTTGCGGAGTATAAAGGTAGATGTAGATGAGGGCACACATGTGAACGTCTGTCAGTCACCTCAGTCGCCACCTAGAATTTTACGAGTGGAAGCAAACCTCGCCAGAGGACTCACAACCAATCTGTAGCAGTTGACCAATAAATGTTATTATTCTGTCATGTGGAGCCACCCTCACGGTCCTCTTCCTCGCGCCTAGCAGAGAACCCATGTTGGAGTGTTGCAAATGGCAGAGGATACCTGTGCCTGTTAACAAGGTCCATTTAGACTGTTATCAGATGTGGCCATGTGCACATTTCACTACTGCATAATGCTACATTCCAGATTTACACTTCAAGATTGTGATTTCTCTGTTCCCTATCATTAAAGTGCTATTTTAGTAGAGGAAAGCTGTCTTCTTTGTCTACATCTACATACATACTCCCCAATCCACCATACGGTGCTTGGCGGAGGGTACCTCGTACCACAACCAGCATCTTGTCTCCCTGTTCCACTCCCAAACAGAACGAGGGAAAAATGACTGCCTGTATGCGTCTGTACGAGCCCTAATCTCTCTTATCTTAATCTTTGTGGTCTTTCCGCGAAATGTAAGTTGGCGGCAGTAAAATTGTTCTGCAGTCAGCCTCAAATGCTGGTTCTCTAAATTTCCTCAGTAGCGATTCACAAAAAGAACGCCTCCTTTCCTCTAGAGACTCCGACCCGAGTTCCTGAAGTATTTCCGTAACACTCGCGTGATGATCAAACCTACCAGTAACAAATCTAGCAGCCCGCCTCTGAATTGCTTCTATGTCCTTCCTCAATCCGACCTGATAGGGATCCCAAACGCTCGAGAAGTTCAAAAATGGCTCTGAGCACTA
This sequence comes from Schistocerca serialis cubense, assembly GCF_023864345.2. Taxonomy (NCBI): domain Eukaryota; kingdom Metazoa; phylum Arthropoda; class Insecta; order Orthoptera; family Acrididae; genus Schistocerca; species Schistocerca serialis. Next base: position 212,575,259 of record NC_064647.1, on the reverse strand, counting down.
TGGGACTTAACAGCTGAGGTCATCAGTCCCCTAGAACTTAGAACTACTTAAACCTAACTAACCTAAGGACATCACACACATCCATGGCCGAGGCAGGATTCGAACCTGCGACCGTAGCAGTCGCGCGGTTCCGGACTGCGCGCCTAGAACCGCGAGACCACCGCGGCCGGCACTCGAGAAGTAGTCAAGAATATGTCGTATTAGTGTTTTATATGCGGTCTCCTTTACAGATGAACCACATCTTCCCAAAATTCTACCAATGAACCGAAGACGACTATCCGCCTTCCCCACAACTGCCACTACATGCTTGTCTCACCTCATATCGCTCTGCAATGTTACGCCCAAATATTTAATCGACGTGACTGTGCCAAGCGCTGCATTACTAATGGACTTTTCAAACATTACAGGATTCTTTCTCCTATTCATCTGCATTAATTTACATTTATCTATATTTAGAGTTAGCTGCCATTCTTTACAACAATCACAAATCCTGTCCAAGTCATCTTGTATCCTCCTACAGTCACTCAACGACGACACCTTTCCGTACACCACAGCATCATCAGCAAACAGCCGCACATTGTTATCCACCCTATCCAAAAGATCATTTATGTAGATAGAAAACAACAGCGGACCTACCACACTTCCCTGGGCCACTCCAGATGATACCTTTACCTCCGATGAACACTCACCATCGAGGATAACATACTGGGTTCTATTAGTTAAGAAGTCTTCGAGCCACTCACATACTTAGGAACCAATCCCATATGCTCGTACCTTAGTTAGGAGTCTGCAGTGGGGCACCGAGTCGAACGCTTTCCGGAAGTCAAGGAATATGGCATCCGTCTGATACCCTTCATCCATGTTTCGCAAGATATCATGTGAAAAAAGGCGAGTTGCGTTTCGCAGGAGCGACGCTTTCTAAAGCCGTGCTGATGCATGGACAGCAACTTCTTTTTGTTCTGGGCATCCTGTCTAATGTTACATACTACATCAGAGACACCTATCAAGCATCTTGCACCACTTTGCGTTAAGAAAGGAATTACTCCACATGCCACTCTTCACCATTGTCTTTGCTTTTTGCCCCTCAGTTACATTCAGTGTTAAGTGTTGCTGTACATCCCTTTGCACAGTCCTTCAATGTCCTTCATACATCCACTGCCAACTGCAGTTCCTCTTGCAGATCAAATGTTTGTCCCGTAGCAACAAGTTACAGCTGTACAGGAAGCGCACATTCATTTCAAGGATGTCACAGTATTTTATTTATTTTGCACTGTTTCATTATTTTTTTTAGAATGTTTGGTGTTGGGGTAAATATTCTTTGTGTCTATCTGTGCTCCATATGGCGACAGAAGATCCCTGACAGCTGGAAACAATGTTGCCAGTTATCAGGCGCCGCTACTGCTGCCATGGTCACTGACAACTGCTGCAGCACTGAGGGATTACCATAGAATCGAGTTCCATGATTCGTCGTGGAAGGTGCGTGAAGGAACCGTGCCAAACCTACTTTAACTGTCATCTGTTTCCTCTCGCCACAGATACTGAGACTTTCACATGTTGCAGCTAATTACAGCTAGAAATTTAACGCTGCCAAATACATTATAGAAGTATGAAATAAATCATCGTCGAAATAACGCCATTGCTTGGCAGCAGATACACATCACTTGATTATCAGTATTGGTCTGTGATGATGCGCAGATGTGCAGTGCAGTGTCAACAGTCCCATCAGTAGACTGTTTATGTATGAAGTGTCAAAATACTGGATGTTATTTCTGAACATGATGTATGTTTTCCTCATTTGATCTTAATTTATATCGCCCTGCTGGTGCAATCGTTTTATTCTGTGGGCTTAGGTCACTACAGTCAGTATCACAGAAAGCTTCAAATCAATAAATATTTGGTTGCTCAGGGGCTTTTAGTTACTGGGTTATGGATCATTTTCATCTCTGTCCATTAAAACATTCCACAGCATACAGACTGGTATCTTAAGTATCTGGATGTCGACTCGTGTACTTACCCATAATTTCTGAGTTGGGAATGTTGGCATTCTGCTCTCCATAGACCAGCTTGAAAATTGTCTAGTTTTGCTCAATATTGTAGTTCAATAAACTATACAAAGTGTTAGCTACTTAAATCGCACTGATTGTTGAGTACCATGGTTTGTCAAATACCTCAAGAAGACTGGAAATCATATTGTTGGCCATTTGCATGTCTATCCCTTCTATCTCTTTTGATATTCATGTCACGCGCAAAGTGCTGATGCCGGAGGTAAGTGTATGTCCACTACAATTTCGTAGAGGATTTTAACTGTTTTGCATGAAACAAATAATGTACTAAACAATAGGATCATGAGTACTAAGAAGCCAGCCAGAGTATTTTAATAAAATCTATCATTACAACATATCAAGCGCAACCTAACAGCAGTTGAGTGCAAATGTACTTTCTTCTTTTTTTCTAAATGCAGGTTTGGAGCCTTGCGCAGATAGCGGCTGCATCATATGCTTTGTTCATGCTGGGCAACAGTTATTCCGTATATACGACTTGGGCAGGTAATAATGTGCACTTAATATTTGCATGCTACGAAAAATCAGTCTTATTCCAAGCAAAATGGAACCTAGTCAATGTGTAGTTAACGTAATAGCCTAACTTTATCAAGTTCATGAAAACTTAAATATAAGAAACATTATTTCTTTTAAGAGTTTTTTTTTTAAATTTGTTGGTGTGTGGTCTTAGCTGCCTTGTCGGCTGGCGCTGCATAGGGTGCAGTGAAGACTGCACAACTTTTATTAAACTTCAACACCACTCACAAATATAAGGTCCTAAGGTGGCAGTCAGAACACATCTCGTCCCATCATTGCTGACACTGTCCACACTGCACCGAATAACCTGCAAGCCTCTCTCCACAGCCAGCCTGAAAGGTTTCTTCTACTTCTTCTTACCTTTGTTTCTTCGGGTCGCGGTTGTTGTATTGTTTCGATTTAATACAGTTTGATGTCTTCTTCTCTTCTATTTAAAGTTTCCTTCGCTGATTTTCCCCTTCAATTTCTTATCATTTCTTTTTTTCTCCTTTCTTTCTTTTCTCGTATTTAGTTTTCCTTCTTTCTCTTCTGGTGTAATTCTTAATGGCAAGCTTATTTCAATTTGCTTTTGTGCACTGACTTTCTTTGTTTTTCAATTTGGCACTTTGACAAGGTGTGAATATCAAGAAAATAATAGATTATTTTCTTTCTTAGGTTGTCTTTGGACTTAGTGGCAATACCTGAACAAACAGTATTCGTTTCCTGGTTTTGGATCGCTTTGAATTTTTTACTGCTACTATCTACGAAATTACCTTGTTTCTCTTTCTTTATTGATTTATTATTCAGCATAACCACAAAGGGCCATAAGGCCCCCTCTTACATCTCACAAGAAACAATACATACCAAAAACTACTACACAGCGCTTTCAGAAGCAACAGTCTGCATTAATAGTAACAATAATATTAATGCTGCTGCTAGGTGTGCTAACATGAGGCTTGAGAAGGCACTGATGGCAGAGGGCATGGCTCGTATTGCGGTGGTGCCAGTTGAGTCTATCAATACATCTGATTTCATTAAGCATGGCCTGCACCTCATTAGATACGGGAAGCGGAGGTTGGCAGGGCTTATAGTTGATGCTTTAGTGGGTGGTAGTGGGATCACTCATGGGAAATTTTCTGTAGTTCGTGTTAGAGCTGCATCTTTTTGAGATTGAAGTCAGCTGATAGGCATCCCTGCTTAAAAGAAGTCTCTTTAAGAAAGTAAGCACCTTCAAAAAAAGGTCAGGTATCCAAGTAGGATACTTGCATGTTTCATCGTATAAGAGGTATCAGAGCTAACTGCTTATACATGCTGACTCTGATGTTGTTGGTATATCAGAACACCACTTAGAAAATGTGACAATTCAGAGGCTTCCTTTACCAGGACACAGATTACCTGGCTGTTTTTCAAGGAGTTCTTTGTGGAACAGAGGAGTGGCCATGTACGTAGGAAACAACACCGATTTGAGTCCGTAGATGTGTCAGAGCACTGCACTGAACAAGAATCTGAATGTTGTTGAGGAGCAGTTGAATATAGTAAAACATAACTTCTAACTGTTGTCATTCATGGATCCCCTAACTCTGACTTTAGAGCATTTCTGCTCAAGGTAGAGAGGTTCGTGGTTCACTTTATAGGAGGTAACAAAAGTTAGATGCATGTATTAACGTTGTATGTGACTAGGCAAGGTGGAAGATCTCCTAAATTCATATGATCTGATGCAGACTATTTTTTCCAGTGAAGTTGCAGGGGAACAGTAGCACAATCATAGACAATATTTTTATTAATTCTTAATTGCTTGATGGGCATTTCTGTTACTAAAAGGCTGAATGGCCTTTAGACCACGATGCACAATTTTTAACACTAAAAAGTTTTTGTACTCAAACAAATATTATCTACAATTACAAACTAAGTAGAAAAGCTAAACCAATGGCAATAACGAGTTTTTTGAAACGCGTTAAGGAACAAGAGTGGCTGATGTTTTCAGTGCTGATAATATTGATTACAAATATAATGCTTTCCATAACATATTTCTCATGCTTTTTGAAAGTTCTTTCCATTAAAACGTTCAAGATGTGGTACTAGCAGTAAAAGACAGCGTGGATGGCTGACTAATAGAATAAGGATATTATGTAGGACAAAGCAGGAATTACAATATATCAAGAAGTTAGAAGTAGCCACAATCAAGCTACAGTAGCCCATTTCAGACATTACTGTAAGATTTAAAAATGTTATTACGAAGACAAAGAGTATCTAATACACAAATAGAATGGCTAATTCCCAGGTCAAAATTAAAACCACATGATCAGTCGTGAAGGAAGTGTCTGGTCAGCAGCCCAAGGCCGAGGATATGTACTTCAACTTCTCTCCGTTACCCTCTCAAAAACATATCGACATGTACACAGAATCGTCTCATTATACTCTTTAACATGATGCATCGATCTTTACTGTAGCTACAATATTTTGCTCTACATATATCCATACGTTTACAATACAATTTATCCCTTTGTGTGTGCTAGTGGGAAGATCCAAGAGACGTCCAGAGAGTGTTCTAGCCTGATAGTACCACATGCCCTGGCAGGCTGCTTTATGTGCCGCTGTGCCTACAAACCACCCCATCAGAGACGCACTCGCCTGGCCAACACACCCCAGCATACACAAACAAAACACACCATCCAACAAGAATCAATACCACTACTACTGCGGATACAAGCTACGTCATGTCACAATCACCCCATTGAAACTCTTTAGTTCTGATAGTTATGCGCTGTTGGCAAGATGTAAGATATGAGAGCAGTTGTTGTACAGTGAACTTGAAGACAGTTTTTGACTTCCGAGTTTAGCAACTAGAATGCCAAATTTTACAGTGGTGCAGGCTATGTTGGGGACCAAAAATGACGTAGTAGTCACTCCTTGTTTTTCCACTACATGATTCAGATTGTCAGTCACTTATAAGAGCTGTCATCATGCTCTGCTTTTCCAGAAACCACACTGGTATGCATCTAAAAGGTTATTTGGTGTTAAGTACTTAGTAAGTTCACTGTGGACTATGTATTCTAAAGCCTTAGATAATGCTGGTAGAATGCAAAAGTCCCTGTGATCGCAGGGTTCTTTGGTAGTTCCCTTTTGAGTGATGATTCTTCGAGTCCCACCACTCACGCTCTTGGGAAAACACTGGTGGTCTCCTAGACCGCTGAGAAAATTGAGGACCTTCACTGTAACACTGTAATGTCCTGTGGCTGTGAAGTGTATTCATGGAACTGACACCTTGGCCGTGTTAGAGCTTACCATCTCCAAGAGAAATTTTTCGTTTCTAACAAGCACTGATTCTTTACGGGAATCGATGGTATGCGCTCTTGTGTGCTGGTGAGGTTAGGATGTTGACGTGGCGATATACTAATTTAGACCCTCGATAACAATTATGGGTATATCTGTAAATTTGGATTTGCCTATTCTTAGACCTCCTAGATTTTTTCACAAGATGGCGGGCTTGTGAAAGTCCTTAGTTAAGGTGTAAAAGATTTACATTTATCATGGAGTGACTTAGCTCATTTGCGCAGTTGCTTGTGGATGAGATGGTTATATGAGGTCGGGTTCTGCTTATATGGCCTCTATGCTGTGTCTGTGATTGTCTTGTTTGAAGTGATCCGTGAGCCAAGGTTCAGGCGTTCTCCTTACTGTTATATTTGTAAAAGGTGCATGTTTATAGTGTAAATTATTGAGTCTCTTAGTGATTATAATATAGTTTGAAGTTATTTCCTGCCGCTGCTTGCCAAGAAATACCACTTGCACCAGCTTTAATCCCACATATACCCATACATTAAAAATCTATAAGTATCGCCACTTGCAGTTTGTTCTTTGAATATTCCACGGAAGTCATGAATATTACATCATGAGTAAACAGTGGAGGCGCAGAGCTCTGATCAATGGGAATTACTCTGTATGGAGATTTGGTTGTGTGTATATGGATAAACATGTGGTGTCTGCTGTGTGATGAGTTAAACCAAATGGAATTGAGCAGGAGAATATAAACCTAAAATTTGAAAGGGGTGGACAGTTTTTTATACATTTTATACTTACATGTATGTTTTATTACCCAATAATTATGAAAATTTGCGCTGGGCTGTGACTCAAATCAGAATTTCCCAGTTATTACGAGTGGTCACCTTAACTGCTTTGGCTATCCGTGCACCCTGCCAGGACTGATCCAAACCTCCAGATGTCATCCTTATACCGTAGTCCACTTAATACATCACCTAATGCTCGCAACATTACTTGGATTCCCACAACGAGGACAATGACACAATGAGGAATTGAGATCAATATAGTTATGCTCATGTGCTTACCTAGGCGTGTCTCATTCTTCCTGTTGCGGCACAAATTTTCATTTGTCACTATTGTGTAGTAGATCGATATCTGATACAGCCAATGTCACTGTCAGTGAATTAATTTCAAAACAGAAAATTTGTTCAAGTCTCTGGCTACAGTTGTGTTTTCATACAAAGCGCCAAGATCTGTAAATGCGGTTTCAAAGCGAGCGAACTGGAAAATTGTGGATGGCTTGTGTATAACACGAACGGGGTACGTTCTGTTGAGACATTTAATTTCAATGAATTCATATTTTGGCTGTTTGTCCACAATTTTGGAAGAGAGCACGATCTGGGAAAACACGTTTTCGCATGTATATGCTACCACACCGCCTGCTCGTCTGTTATGTAGTCATGTGTCAGAGAAACACAGCCGTCGAGATGTACAGTGCTTGAAGAGATACTCGGCTTCAGTGTGTCTTTGAAGGAGGATGACATGAAGGTTGAAGTCCAGAAATGTGTAGCAGAACTCACACTTAGTCAGGTGCGCTGCTGAGGATTCCACGTTTGCATGAACGAGATGTAGCAGAGTCCTCGCTAGTCGTTCCTACTACGAACCTCCAGGTAGGAGGGAGAACTTCCAGTGGAAAGTTTTAACGTCATCTTTTCAGCAATTTTACCACTAGTTTACCTTGATGATTGGCCTGGTTCAGATATGGACTCATAAAATCTTAACTTTTTTGTTATGTTTCCTTAAAGTTGGCAGGCTTTCAATATCCCTGCTTCAGTGAGAAATCCCAGGTACGTTTTCATCAAGGCCTACAGGGATACCAATCAAGTCATCATCAGTAAAGACAGTAGGACGATCCTGAAGGACACTATGAGTGTAAGGACTTGTCCGATGACGTGTTACATGAAAAAACAGGAGTCGTCAGGGAAGAGATAGAAATTAGAATTTAAAAAGAGCTGTTGATGCCTTAAGACCGAATAAGGCAGAAGGGATATGTAACATTCCACCATGATTTCTGCAATCATTGGGGTAAGTGGCAACAAAATAACTATTTACTTTGGTGTGTAGAACATGTAAGATAGGTGATATACCATCAGACTTTTGGAAAAACATCATCCACAAAATTCCGAAGATAGCAAGAGGACACAAGTGCGGGAATTATCACACAGTCAGATTAACACCTCACGCACTAAGTTGCTGACAAGAATAATATACAGAAGAACGTAAAAGAAAATTGAGGATCCGTTAAATGACGATGAGATTGGCTTTAGGAAAGGTGCAGGCGTCAGAAAGGCAGTTCTGACGTTGCGGTTGATAATGGAAGAAGATTGAAGAAATATCAAGACACATTCTTGGGATCTATCGACCTGGAAAAAGCATTCGACAATGTAAAATGGTGTAAGATGTTGGAAATTTTGAGAAAAATAGGGGTAAGCAATAGGGAGAGACGGGTAATATATAACATGTAAATGAACCAAGAAGCACCAATAAGACTGGAAGACTAAGAACGAAGTGTTCTGATTAAAAAGGGTGTAAGATAGACACGTAGTTTATTTGCCCCTACTGTTCAATTTACACACCGAAGAAGCAGTGACGGAAGTACAAGAAAGGTTCAAGAGTGGGATGGAAGATCAAGATGAAACGATATCAGTGATAAGATTCGGTGATGACATTGCTATGGTCAGTGAAACTGAAGGATTACAGAATCTGTTGAAGGGAATATGTGTTGAGAGTAAGTAGAAGAGAGACTAAAGTAACGAGGAGTATCAGGATTGAGAACGGCGAAAAACATCGGGAGTGGGAATGACCAAGTAGAGGAAGTTTAGGAATTCTGCTACCTAGACAGCAAAATAACCCACTATGGACGGTACAAGATGTACATAAAAAGCAGACGAACATTGGCAGAAAGGGCAGTCCTTTCCAAGAGAAGTCTAATATTATCACATAGGCTTTAATTTGAGGAAGAAATTTCGGAGAACGTACGTTTGGTGCACAGCACTGTATGGTAGCGAAACATGGACTGTGGGAAGGCTGGAACTGAAGAGAATCGAAGCATTTGAGATGTGGTGCTACGAGAGAATGTTGAAAATCAAATGAACTGTTAAGGTGAGACCTGAGGAAGTTCTCCGCAGAATTGGCGAGGGAAGAAACATATGGAACCACTGACAAGAAGAGGGGACAGGATGATGTGACATCTGTGAAGACATCAGGGAATAATTTCAGTGGTACTATAGGGATTTGTAGAGGATAAAACGTGTAAAGGAAGACAGAGATTGGAAGAAATCCAGCATATAAGGAATATATAGGTTGCAAATGCTACTCTGATACGAAAGGGTTAGCTCAGGAGATGACTTCGTACTGGGCCATATGAAACCAGTCAGAAGTCTAATGACTCCCAACAACAAGGTTAATATTTTGCTACTACTTCTCGAGAATCACTCAACACACATCCGAAAACAGTGGGATGTTCCTCACTCATTCAAGAAGCGCTCAGAATCCTCCTTAGTAAACACATATGAGAAGAATGGCTATATTCCGGTGGCCTGAAAACTTTGCACAATCTTCACAATAGTTCAGACCATGTTGTATCCAACTATAAACAAAAACATTATTGTTGGTTACAATGTCTAAGTTTGTACAGTGTCTCTTTTCAATTTACAATCTTACTGAGAAATGCATGCATGCAATTTTCATGTGTCGCAAACAGCTGGCGTCAATCCAGATCTGCAGAACGTGAATCTTATCGTAATATAACACTAATCGAATAGGTCCAACAAAATCCTACATTGATCACCACCCGTTTTTCTTCACTTCTACAGAGTATTGAGTCTTCAGAGGACTGGCATGAGGTGGCAGAGACTCCATTATTGTAAAATATTCCTAGCAAAAGTTCACAATTGTAGTTAATATTTGAATAGAGCTGCTGGCAAAATAGTAAACTGTTCATTAAATAAATACACAATATGGTATTCAATCTGTATTCGTTTGCTGTGTAATTGTGGAGCATACAATATTCTTACAAACATTTTGCATAATGCAAATATATAAAAAATGTAATAAATGAAGAAATAAAACAGATACAGATACGTAGCTTTCAAAGGTGCTAGCTATCGTGCAATGCTATCGTCTGAGGTATCGTTTGTTGAAGTCACATGAAGCGTTTAAAAGTTGTTAAATAAGAGGTTTATCGATAAAATATTTTGTCACTGTAAATTATTAACTTCTGTTGTTTTAAGGCTACTGAAGTTATTGTTGTGTCACTGTTGTACTTCATTATGGGATCACCGATGTAATCAGATTTTCGTTAATATTTAATTGTAAGTTATCATAGGTCCTCAGAGAGCAGTAAGAATCCATCTTTCAGCTTGTCTGACATTCAGCCATTTTTGGTGTATCTCCTGCACAATGGTTATGTGAGCATCAGCTGTCCAAATTCCCAGCTGTGACATTCACCCATTTGCGGCAACACGCTCCTTGTGTCTGCACCTGAACTTACTTGGTAAGGCCGCATGACTTCCTCGTCACACTGACTCGTACCCAGCCCAGCAAGCAAATTCGTTTCTCCTCATTACCAGCTCTAGGTGGACGAATAACTCACCCACATGCTCATAAGGCTACAAAGTACACTAACGTGTAGACGCGTTTCTCCTGAAGGCATCTCACAGACCCCGTTTTTTACCTCATAAAAAGATATGAAGTTACCAAAAAATATTTTCACTTTAATTTTATTTCTCAGTTCCCCTTCGCATAGTCAAATTTCCCGGCTTTTTGAAGTACAGCATGTGTCTTTTCAAAACACCTGTCACACATTCTCTTTCATCCATTTTCTTTACACTGTGAGGGTGGTCACTTAAACCATTGACTTCAGCAAACTGATATGTGATTCACATGATTTTCTTCCTTGTCAAACTGTACAACCAGATCTCTACATAAACTTGCCATTTTTTCTTTCATTTCATTAGAAAAAACATTCTTGAACTTCCCGAGAGAACTAGACACACTCCCCTGAAAAAATGAAGAAAAAAACGAGCTTTAGGTTACTACACTTGCAACTGTATAATACTGAAATTTTGCATTCTTGGACATTGAGATATTGCAATGAAAAAACTTGTGTGAATGGTATAAGACTTCATGGAAGTTAATTATTGGGACAAGAAAGCAAGTTCCTGTGACAAGGGGAAAATTTCATTTTGATGGAAGCCCCGTCGAGTGCAATTAAATTAATAAATCTCAAATGTGAAAGTTTTTAACATTGAAATATAGCACTGTCAGTAACAAGAAAAAGGGGGGGGGGGGCATCAGGCTAGTGATTGTGCTGGGAGATGTCTCTGTGCGATGTTGTGTGACCAATCAGTTGAGCGCAAATTTTATGCAAAAGATATAGAAAACGATCATTGTATTAATATCAGGGGGGTTCAGTCTTTGGTTAGTAAAGAGTTACCGATAGGACACAGACAGTATATAATTTTGATAGTTTCATGTATCTCTTTTAGTTTTGTTGAGTGTCCAATGGGAATGGATGGAAAGATGTTACCATTGTGAAGCGAGACACTTTTCAGGCTTCTGATGGAGCTGTCTATAAAAAGCCAGAAATCTTTTTGTTGATCCTTCTGTAACCCGATCTGAATGAGTAGACTGGGAACATTACTGCATTATTGGCTGAAATATTACAGAAGACCTGCTTGTCTTATAGTATATACTGAAATTTTCACTTCTGGACTAGGACAGTCGTTTTCTTTTAGCCTGGGTGCCAGAAGTTCTGCTCCGTTCTTCAACAAATTAACATATCATGCCAGATCATTTAGTTTCTCCTGAGTGTATAATTCAGGTTTAGAAATTTCTCCTTCAGATGATGCTTTTGCACTCCGACCCCTGTATTGCTTCAAGTTCTGACATTACAGGTTCAGGTATTTTAGTGAACATTGCTATAGGAAAGTCACTTCGTGTCACAAATCTCTTGGCTGATTCTAAATTTGGATACTACAATTTAGGTTTTCCACAATTTAAGACACTCTGAACAACATTTACAAACGGCGTGGGGAGCCCATGGTCTGTCTTGTTCTCCAAGCAGTATATAAAAATATGCAAGATATGCCTTCTTTACAAAAACTGTGACGTTCCAGCTTTGTTTCTGTAGGCAGTATTCACCACAAATGTATCAGAACACAATGGGATTGTTCATTCATTCTCTTTATGAAGAAGTCATATTTTCTTGAAACAGATAAAATAAAAAATACAAAAATTTTTTTAAAGAATTTAGTAGAATGTTTAATTGAGATGTATTATAGAGTGTGAAAACTTAGATGAAAATACAGGTCAACGATACCAATGGAAGATCAGCATCTATGGGAAAATTTAATTAAAATCCAAAAACATAAATATCTTCATAACTAGAGCCAATTCGGGAAAAGTAAAGCCATGTTCGGATTCAGGACCTCTGAAGTATAATAAATGTCTTGCGATATCTTTGGCAATACTTTTTTTTTTTTTTTTTGCAGAGCTCTGTTATACATACCTAGGATAATAATCGATACAAGCGATTGGCAATCTTACATGAGTCTCCCCTATTGCGATAGAAAACGTTAACAGGTTCACACACAAGGTTTCAAATAGCAACTTAGCAAATAAGGCAGAGACACTCGAATATGATTTGGGACTAAAGGGTATGGACGGCAGTTCCAGGAGCACAGTAGATAAAGCGCTACCCATGGCTCAGGGTGAGGAATGTATTGTTTGCTGTTTGTATAATTTAATGTCAATAGATGCATAATAAAGTCTTATTTTTGGATAATAATCTCTTACACATTAAGGCATAAGACTTAATTCCAAGTGCGATGCATTTTGTGTCAAGATATTTCACATCAGTTGGGCTATAAATATGATTTTTAATATACCTGTAGACAAAAATGCATGACTACAGACCCTATACCATACCATATTTCAATGGAATGCAGTATTACAGACAGCTGTTCAGTGAGTAACAAATTAATTTACTAACAGTGTTTGCAAATGCTGTGTGTTACATTTAATCCAAACACAAGAGAATGTCCGGATAATTAAATTTTCTGCTTAATGTAAAACCATTCTTTGCAATTGTGAAACTGTAAGTGATAAAATACAGGGAGTGAAAGTTAATTTTAAACTTAAGCAGGGGCCAGACTGCAGATAAGAGAGTTGAAGGGCATGAAGCGAAGGCATGAACTGAAAAGGCAGTGAGACAAGGTTGTAGCTACTCCCGTTTTGTTCAGTCTGGACAGAAACAAAGAATAAACATGAAAACGCTGTTAAAGTTCAACGAGAATAAATAAAAACTGTTTGGTTTGTTGATTAAGTCGTAATTCTGTCAATGGCATTAAACAACATGGAAGATCAGTTGAATGGAATGGATACTGGCTTGAAACAGGTTGCAATACGGACATCAATAAAAATGGAACAGCGCTAATTGAATGCAGTTGAATTAAATTGGATAATGCTGTTGGGAATTAGACTAGGACGTGAGGTGCAGAAAATAGTAGGTGCACAACACTAACATGTGGTAGCAAAAGTAAAGAGGATGTAAAATGCTGGTGCAATAATCAGAAAATCTTTCCCAAAAAAATAGAAATATATTCTCATCAGACAGAAATGTAAGTGCTGGAAAGATTGTCTGGGTGTATTTGTCAGGAGTGTAGCCTTATATGGTAGTGAGATATATGTGGCAAACAGAACAGTCAAAAAGAGAGTAGAAGCTTTTTAAGTGATGTGCTACAGAAGAACGCAAACGATTGGATGAGTAGAACTAATGAAAATGTACCAAGTCTAACAAGGAGAAAAAAGAGCTGTATGGTGTCACTTTATTAGCAAAAGCGAGAGGCTGATGGGATACTTACTGAGAGGCCAAGAGATACTTAATCTACAAATGGAGGGTAGTGGTAGGAGGAACATTGTAGAATGAGAGCAAGGTTGAATAGAGAATTCAAGTACGCACAGATATGGGTTCCTGTAGTTAAGCAGAAGTGACGAGATTTGCATAGGATAGAGTAGCATGGATTGCATCACAACAGTTATTCGACTTTGGAACATGCCTTGTGTAAGATTACGCCACAATAATAATTTACATGTAGTTTATTTTTTAAAATTTCTTAATCAAACTTCCCTAATAATCTATGTTTGTTTCCGGCTCTCCTTTTTCCACTTGGCCATCCATTTCCTCTCTCCTGCCACTAACATGAACCTGGATTCTAAAGGTTGATCAAAATCCATAGCTTTCAACAATGGACAAGTAATTTGTGATCACGGAGCTAATGTGGTGAGTAAGTTGTATACCGAACGAACTTAATTAATGACTTCTATTGAACTACCAACCCAGCTGGTAAGTACACAGTACAAACCAAAAGTCTTTACTTTTATATTGGAATTAATGGACACTACAGCCCATTTTCATTTTGATTTCTTCATTGAATTTTATATTAATATGTTAGTTATGAAAAAGGTAACTAAAATTTTATTATGTTTCTGTTTCAGCAATTGACAAAATAGTAATTGCATACCTCTCATATTACGTTATCGAGGTTATCTGTGACATAATTCTCATCATTGGAGCCGTTAAGGTAAAGTGTCTACAGAAATACACTACATTCATGAGAAACTGAACAAAATTTAACTTTTTTTTAAAACTTTTTGTTCCATTCCTGCTGTTTGAAGTGAAGTACTATGATTATATTTCTCTACGTTATTCTTATTACTGCTAACTCTACAGTAGTACAGGGTCTGTACCGATTCTGGTCTAGTTATTTGTGACCTGTCATCCTTAATCTCCGCCGCGCGAGGTAGCCGCGCGGTCTGGGGCGTCTTGTGACGGTCCGTGCGGCTCCCCCCGTCGGAGGTTCAAGTCCTCCCTCATAGTGTAAGTTAGTTTAAGTTAGATTACGTAATGTGTAGGCTTAGGGACTGATGACCTCAGCAATTTGGTCCCATAAGACCTTCCCACAAATTTCCAAAAATTCCTTAATCTCCTATACGAATTACTTATGACAGTCTCTCCCCCTCCCTCTCTGCCTTCCCCCATCCCCCCCCCTTTCTCACTGGGACAAGTGCCTTATGTACAAATGACCCTTTTCACTGACATGATTAGTATGCTTTCCCCCCAATATCTTGGACCCAAGATGACTGCCACTCTCATTTCACAGTCCAGTGCAGTGCACTTACGATACGTATAAAATGGTTTGCAAAGCAAACCAGTTTTCTTGTTAAAATGATTACTACATTGATTTAATACATTATTTAAACATTATAACTGTGAGCATTGTGTAACTTCAACCAGAGACTTATGACACTACGCAATATGCTGAATTTTTTCCCCTGCTACTGGGTTGAAAATGTATTCCGTATAGCACACTACTGGCTTATAAAATTGCTGCACCACGAAGATGACGTGCTAGAGACGCGAAAATTAACCGATAGGAAGAAGATGCTGTGATATTCAAATGATTAGCTTTTCAGATCATTCACACAAGGTTGGCGCCGGTGGCGATACCTACAACGTACTGACATGAGGAAAGTTTCCAACCGATTTCTCATACACAAACAGCAGTTGACCGAGTTGCCTCGTGAAACGTTGTTGTGATGCCTCGTGTAAGGAGGAGAAATGCGTACCATCACGTTCCCGACTTTGATAATCGCCGGACTGCAGCCTATCGCGATTGCGGTTTATCGTATCCCGACATTGCTGCTCGCGTTGGTCGAGATCCAATGACTGTTAGCAGAATATGGAATCGGTGGGTTCAGGAGGGTAATACGGAACGCCGTGCTGGATCCCAACGGCCTCGTATCACTAGCAGTCGAGATGACAGGCATCTTATCCGCATGGCTGTAACGGATCGTGCAGCTACGTTTCGATCCCTGAGTCAACAGATGGGCACGTTTGCAAGACAACAACCATCCGCACGAACAGTTCGACGACGTTTGCAGCAGCATGGACTACCAGCTCGGAGACCATGGCTGCGGTTACCTTTGACGCTGCATCACAGACAGGAGCGCCGGCGATGGTGTACTCGACGACGAACCTGCGTGCACGAATGGCAAAACGTCATTTTTTCGGATGAATCCAGGTTCTGTTTACAGCATCATGATGGTCGCATCCGTGTTTGGCGACATCGCGGTGAACGCACATTGGAAGCGTGCATCCGTCATCGCCATACTGGCGTATCACCCGTCGTGATGGTATGGGGTGCCATTGGTTACACGTCTCGGTCGCCTTTTGTTCGCATTGACGGCACTTTGGACAGTGGACGTTACATTTCAGATGTGTTATGACCCGTGGCTCTACCCTTCATTTGATCCCTGCGAAACCTTACATTTGAGCAGGATAATGCGCGACCGCATGTTGCAGGTCCTGTACGGGCCTTTCTGGATACAGAAAATGTTTGACTGCTGTCCTGGTCAGCACATTCTCCAGATCTCTCACCAACTGAAAACGTCTGGTAAATGGTGTCCGACCAACTAGCTCGTCACAATACGCCAGTCACTACTCTTGATAAAATGTGGTGTCGTGTTGAAGCTGCATCCAAGCTCTGTTTGACTCAGTGCCCAGGCGTATCAAGGCCGTTATTACGGCCAGAGGTGGTTGTTCTGGGTACTGATTTCTCAGGATCTATGCACCCAAATTGCGTGAAAATTTAATCACATGTGAGTTCTAGTATAATATATTTGTCCAATGAATACCCGTTTATCATCTGCATTTCTTGTTGGTGTAGTAATTTTAATGGCCAGTAGTGTAGTTCCTTTATGAGTCCTGTCACATCATGACACAAGCAAACACCGCGGTCGTCAGCATATTATGCTGCGAATTTCATGTGGCGATCTCGAAAATACGTAACTATAGCACCTCTCTCAAGTAATTTTCATTCATCCAGTCTGGAACCCAACAGTTCAGAGTTTTCTTTCATTAGGGACAAATCGCGCACCAGGTCGTCCAGTTCGGCTTGGCTGATCAAATGCGGCTTTTTAGTGTCATTGTCTTTATCAATGGTGTATTTCATAGCTCCAGCGTCACTCTCATTACCTTCAGTATCACTTTCTTCGTTGTTCATTGCTTCGGATGAAGGAGTAATTGCCACTAGGTAATATGTGTCATGCGCCACAGGCTTTAGAGCAGACTATCTAGATACACGATTTTTGACTTGCCCTTCTTCCTCTATCCGGATATGTTGGTCAAGCAGAAATAGCAATCATAGCAGTGATCTTTCTGCCCCCGCCAAATCATGGGAACTGCAAAAGGCATTCGATTTCGCATACCATTTAACCACTGGGTTCATTCAGAGTAACAGACAGTGCAATAGAGATGAAGAGCCCAGGATTTTGTTTGATCTCTGCTTTAACATCCGAAGTAATATTTTAAGCTGTACATAGCTTTCTGGTCATGTTCTTGCGCTGATCGGACGTTGTACGTTTGCCACAAATGTAGCAGAAGCAGTCCGGACAATTCACACAACTGCGCCTATTCGTCTTTCGTTTACTGAATCAACATATACCAATTACCGAATCGTCTTACACGAAATCGCATAACTGGATGTTACTGCGACTGTTGATTAATAAAAAACAGAATTGCATAAACTATTGTCTAGTCACCTCTGAAACAGACTGATGGACAAATAGAAGAAACTACATGGGAACTAATTTTTATAAAACCTGTTGAAACCTGCGTGTAAGCTGTTGCTCGCAGACAAGTTAGAACTTGTTGCGGACTAGTTATAATCTGTTCAAGTCTCCCATTTTATTGTTACTACTGCACACTTATCTTTCCGTAGCTCCATAAAATAGAGTAACCTTGAGAATGCACTCAAATACACACACACACACACACACACACACACACACACACACAAACATATATCAAACACAGCTCATTGCTGCAGCTACATATTAACCCATGTACAAGCTTTTAATACCATGTCACTTTCAGCTATAACTTTAAATACAGACGACCTACAACATTTCTCATTGCAAAATCGGAATCAGCACACTCTACCACATAACACTTGCTTTATTTTCACCCAGTAGCAAATTCAGCGTTGCATAGTGTTATTTACATAAAATAGTAGCCAACACCTGCTGTAAGTACCTCACTATGTGGTAGTGCTTGCACTGGATGTGTATGCATGTGTGTGTGTGTGTGTGTGTGTGTGTGTGTGTGTGTGTGTGGGTGGGTGGGTGGGTGGGTGGGTGTCGAGGGAGGGGGGGCGAGTTGGTGATGGATGGTTGGGTAGGTAACATATCTGGACAAGGACAGGTGTAGCGATAACTTTATATCCAGACGACCTACAACATTTCTGATTGCAAAATCGGAATCAGCACACTCTATTACATAACACTTGCTTTATTTTCACCCAGTAGCAAATTCATTGTTGCATAGTGTTATTTGCATCAAAATGTAGCCAACATCTGCTGCAAGTACCTCACTATCTTCTAGTGCTTGCACTGGATGAGTATGTGTGTGTGTGTGTTGGGGGGGGGGGGGGTGTCAAGGGAGGGGGGTGAGTTGGTGATGGATGGTTGGGTAGGTAACATATGAGGACAAGGGCAGGCGTAGCGATTGTATGTAATGTTTAAACCAGCAGCGTTTGTTCATTCTTCAAATAAAGAGTACTCGTGCTACTAAATAATTACAGTGTATAGTTAGGTTCATTTTTTAAACAAGGTACACTCTTGCTACATAAAAATTACACTTTGGAGGTACAGGTCTGATTTTTAAACAAATTACACTGATAGCCCCTTGGTTATATGTGAGTACAACAGCCCCCATGCATATGTGTAGCAGTGTATCAGGTAGTGTTTAAGAATTGCTGAAGCAAGGACTTCTTTTTGAAGAAACATGATCCATGTGGCGGGCTTGATCCCAAATGACATTGCTGGCAGGGGTGAGCAGCCCTGTGCACCACTTTGGCCACTATGAATGCTGCCACACATCTGTGTCACTCAGACAATGCCACTGCCCGACCCATCACAGCTCTGTTATCACACAACCACTACGAGCCCTGACTTAGCGCCCTGCATGTTTTTGCTTCCATATATGAAGAGGCCTGGACCATATGATGAAGATAATTACGCACTTTCTCTCCGCAAAATGCTTCTGTAAAACCGATATTCTGTTTTGTTATTAAGTGTTCACATTTCATGTAGAACATATTGTTGTTGTTGTTGTTGTGGTCTTCAGTCCTGAGACTGGTTTGATGCAGCTCTCCATGCTACTCTATCCTGTGCAAGCTTCTTCATCTCCCGGTACCTACTGCAACCTACATCCTTCTGAATCTGTTTAGTGTATTCATTCTTGGTCTCCCTCTACGATTTTTACCCTCCACGCTGCCCTCCAATACTAAATTGGTGATCCCTACCAACCGAACATGTCCTACCAACCGATCCCTTCTTCTAATCAAGTTGTACCACAAATTTCTCTTCTCCCCAATCCTATTCAATACCTCCTCATTAGTTATATGATCTACCCATCTAACCTTCAGCATTCCTCTGTAGCACCACATTTCGAAAGCTTCTATTCTCTTCTTGTCCAAACTAGTCATCATCCATGTTTCACTTCCATACATGGCTACACTCCATACAAGTACTTTCAGAAACGACTTCCTGACACTTAAATCTATACTCGATGTTAACAAATTTCTCTTCTTCAGAAACGCTTTCCTTGCCATTGCCAGTCTACATTTTATATCATCTATACTTCGACCATCATCAGTTATTTTGCTCCCCAAATCGCAAAACTCCTTTACTACTTTAAGTGTCTCATTTCTTAATCTAATTCCCTCAGCATCACCTGACGTAATTCGACTACATTCCATGATCCTCGTTTTGCTTTTGTTGATGTTCATCTTATATCCTCCTTTCAAGACATTGTCCATTCCGTTCAACTGCTCTTCCAAGTCCTTTGCTGTCTCTGACAGAATTACAATGTCATCGGCGAACCTCAAAGTTTTTATTTCTTCTCCATGAATTTTAATACCCACTCCGAATTATTCTTTTGTTTCCTTTACTTTGCTCAATATACAGGTTGAATAACATCGGGGAGAGACTACAACCCTGTCTCACTCCCTTCCCAACCACTGCTTCCCTTTCATGCCCCTCGATTCTTATAACTGCCATCTGGTTTCTGTACAAATTGGAAATAGCCTTTCGCTCCCTGTATTTTACCCATGCCGCCTTCAGAATTTGAAAGAGAGTATTCCAGTCAACATTGTCAAAAGCTTTCTCTAAGTCTACAAATGCTAGAAACGTAGGTTTGCCTTTTCTTAATCTAGCTTCTAAAGTAAGCCGTAGGGTCAGTGTTGCCTCACGTGTTCCCATATTTCTACGGAATCCTATCTTCCCCAAGGTCGGCTTCTACCAGTTTTTCCATTCTTCTGAAAAGGATTCGCGTTAGTATTTTGCATCCGTGACTTATTAAACTGATAGTTCGGTAATTTTCACATCTGTCAGCACCTACTTTCTTTGGGATTGGAATTATTATATTCTTCTTGAAGTCTGAGGGTATTTCGCCTGTCTCATGCATCTTGCTCACCAGATGGTGGAGTTTTGTCAGGACTGGCTCTCCCAAGGCCGTCAGTAGGTCTAATGGAATGTTGTCTACTCGGGGGGCCTTGTATCGACTCGTGTCTTTCAGAGCTCTGTCAAACTCCTCACGCAGTATCGTATCTCCCATTTCATCTTCATCTACATCCTCTTCCATTTCCATAACATTGTCCTCATGTACATCGCCCTTGTATAGACCCTCTATATACTCCTTACACATTTATGCTTTCCCTTTTTTGCTTAGAACTGGGTTTCCATCTGAGCTCTTGATATTCATGGAAGTGGTTCTCTTTTCTTCCTGTAGGCAGCATATATCTTACCCCTAGTGAGATAAGCCTCTATATCCTTACATTTGTCCTCTAGCCATGCCTGCTTAGCCATTTTGCACTGTCTGTCGATCTCATTTTTGAGACGTTTGTATTCCTTTTTGCTTGCTTCATTTACTGCATTTTTATATTTTCTCCTTTCATCAATTAAATTCAATATTTCTTCTGTTACCCAAGGATTTCTACTAGTCCTCATCTTTTTGGCTACTAGATCCTCTGCTGCTTTCACAACTTCATCTCTCAAAGCTACCCATTCTTCTTCTGCTGTATTTCTTTCCCCCATTCCTGTCAGTTGTTCCCTTATGCTCTCCCTGGAAGTCTGTACAACCTCTGGTTTAGTCAGTTTATTCAGGTCCCATCTCCTTAAATTCCCACCTGTTTGCAGTTTCTTCAGTTTTAATCTACAGTTCATAACCAATAGATTGTGGTCAGAGTCATATTAGACTGTTATATACAATTTTCCAACTGTGCCATTAGGAGTACATCCTCTTGTAAATATGCATTGTATAATAACTTCCCACGTTTAAGAGAATAACATCTATACATACACAGAAACAGGACAAAATATCGTATCCTCTACATAATGGAATGGAAATTGTAGCGTGGAGAACTACGCCATGCCGAAAAAAACGCGTTTTAAGTTTGACAAATACAGTAATTATATAAAAAAAGAGGACAAAGCTTTAAACGTACGTGATATCATAGACGCCTAGTATGTAATAACTATCGTCGCGGTTGATGGATGGCCGCCTTCTTCTACTTTGGCCTGATAAGCCCTTATTTTCCTCTCAAAAGCCCTTTTCTTCGCTGAGCACATCGCCATTGGCGTCTCTGTCTTCACAGAATCGTCACATTTCATCACCGATTTTAATTTGAAGGGCATTTGCCACGTGAATTAATATACACTCCTGGAAATGGAAAAAAGAACACATTGACACCGGTGTGTCAGACCCACCATACTTGCTCCGGACACTGCGAGAGGGCTGTACAAGCAATGATCACACGCACGGCACAGCGGACACACCAGGAACCGCGGTGTTGGCCGTCGAATGGCGCTAGCTGCGCAGCATTTGTGCACCGCCGCCGTCAGTGTCAGCCAGTTTGCCGTGGCATACGGAGCTCCATCGCAGTCTTTAACACTGGTAGCATGCCGCGACAGTGTGGACGTGAACCGTATGTGCAGTTGACGGACTTTGAGCGAGGGCGTATAGTGGGCATGCGGGAGGCCGGGTGGACGTACCGCCGAATTGCTCAACACGTGGGGCGTGAGGTCTCCACAGTACATCGATGTTGTCGCCAGTGGTCGGCGGAAGGTGCACGTGCCCGTCGACCTGGGACCGGACCGCAGCGACGCACGGATGCACGCCAAGACCGTAGGATCCTACGCAGTGCCGTAGGGGACCGCACCGCCACTTCCCAGCAAATTAGGGACACTGTTGCTCCTGGGGTATCGGCGAGGACCATTCGCAACCGTCTCCAAGAAGCTGGGCTACGGTCCCGCACACCTTTAGGCCGTCTTCCGCTCACGCGCCAACATCGTGCAGCCCGCCTCCAGTGGTGTCGCGACAGGCGTGAATGGAGGGACGAATGGAGACGTGTCGTCTTCAGCGATGAGAGTCGCTTCTGCCTTGGTGCCAATGATGGTCGTATGCGTGTTTGGCGCCCTGCAGGTGAGCGCCACAATCAGGACTGCATACGACCGAGGCACACAGGGCCAACACCCGGCATCATGATGTGGGGAGCGATCTCCTACACTGGCCGTACACCACTGGTGATCGTCGAGGGGACACTGAATAGTGCACGGTACATCCAAACCGTCATCGAACCCATCGTTCTACCATTCCTAGACCGGCAAGGGAACTTGCTGTTCCAACAGGACAATGCACCTCCGCATGTATCCCGTGCCACCCAACGTGCTCTAGAAGGTGTAAGTCAACTACCCTGGCCAGCAAGATCTCCGGATCTGTCCCCCATTGAGCATGTTTGGGACTGGATGAAGCGTCGTCTCACGCGGTCTGCACGTCTAGCACGAACGCTGGTCCAACTGAGGCGCCAGGTGGAAATGGCATGGCAAGCCGTTCCACAGTACTACATCCAGCATCTCTACGATCGTCTCCATGGGAGAATAGCAGCCTGCATTGCTGCGAAAGGTGGATATACACTGTACTAGTGCCGACATTGTGCATGCTCTGTTGCCTGTGTCTATGTGCCTGTGGTTCTGTCAGTGTGATCATGTGATGTATCTGACCCCAGGAATGTGTCAATAAAGTTTCCCCTTCCTGGGACAATGAATTCACGGTGTTCTTATTTCAATTTCCAGGAGTGTAGTATGGCCTACATTGAATAGATATACGGCCACATCTGAAACAATGTTTACAGTTTCGCTTCGGTTGGATGTTATTTTCAGAGCGTATTCCCAAATGAGACTGACACGTCTTGGTATGAAAAAACTTAACCAAAACGTAAGGTAAGCAGAGCTCAAAGGCTGCAGGGAATGAAAGCGTAGACCCAAATGAGGTTACAGTTTCAAACACAATTTAATTTTATTAAACATTAAAAAACACTTGTTCACTGGTAAACACAATAAAATTTTTTAAACTTTAGGCCTGAAGGGCCGCTGAGCATTCACAACTGTAATGTCAGAATGACAACCTTAAGATTCAAAATAATCACGGTCTGAAGGACCCAACACTTTTGATTAATTATTGACCAATACAATAAGTTACTATAAGGAATGACTTTAATCATTCGGCCAGAACGGACAATCAAATATAACCACAAATGCTGTTTTGATAATGCTACAAGAATGCAAAACCAACAGTTAATTTACTTCGTCCAAAGGAGCAGTAAAGACCAAAAGACAAATTCATATACCAAAGTTTTTTTTATGAAACAAGCTAACAAGATAAAATTAATAACCAAAAATGGGTAGTGACGTCGCCACTCGGCCTGAAGGGCCTGAATATCAGTAGTAATAAATATTTGAGACTGGTTGAAGTTGGTGAGTTAGCACTTAAAACCAGCCCGTGCTCCTCACCACGAGGAAAAATTTACAATCAGCTGTGCTAAGACTGCCTACTTTAACAATATGACACAGACCAGCAGAACAACTAGAAACTTCACCAACGTGGCGAATCGTCCACATAGGGCACGACAGCAACTCTCTATAACAAATAAAATAAAAATTACGGAACATTGAAACACGAGGTTCAAAATATAATGCCTATCTAGGCAGGAACTGTTAATGACGTCCACTGGCCTTCGTAAATCTTCGACTTAATAAATGTGACGGCCAGTAGACTACTAAATAATAATACCACTCAAATTGTAAACTACAAGATCGTTATTGCGCTTAGGTCAGAATAAAATTTCCGCCGCAGATAATATTTTAGGCTCAGTTATTAAGGCACAGAGAGTTAACACTCTTTTCTAGTGATAGATACACTTGACAATATAACAGCAGATCATTGTACCAGGATTTCGGGCACGCCTGAGCCTACTAAAATTGCGAAACACCATGGCACACGACCTTAGAGCAAAACACACCTGACGACACGGGCAGAAATTGAGTGAGACACATCAAGTCAAGAAATTCTCACCGTTAGTCCAGAAGGCAGACAAGCATTCGGCGACAGGTTGCAACCAGCACCAACTCGAGTTATGTCAATCGCCCCAGTTCCGCCATAGCAATGCGGACACGCCGCGTCAACAGTTGCCACGCCGAGCTTCCGTATCACACAGCCCGTCCAGGACGACTGCCGCCGTCCCGAGTAGCAATCACGTGCGTTCACAGGAAGTCGTACCACCTTTCCCGCAACATTGCGCTGCCACACAACCGGAAACAAAACTCCCCGTCTCACTCCGGCAGCAGCACTCGATACTCTCGTCGTCAGCAGGTCTCTCTCCCCAGAACGCAGCGCCCTCCGAAATTTATAAGCAAACGGACCAATCGCGGCAGAGCAAAGCCAAGGCTCCGGAAGACGACACAACACACCTAGGCAAAGATGAAGATGATACAGTTCAGAGACTACTGAAACTTACGGTCACATTTTGAGTAAAACCGCCCAAACAACCTTCCAGCAAATCAGGTTTACTCAAATCGGTAATAAATAGGAGCAGTGGCATCGATAATGACTTGTGGCAACCGGTTCTCTAAATCCAAGGCGTGCCGTACACGCTCGGCTTCAAACGCTCACACAATCGTTACTTTTTGCAGTTGGTGCATAATATATTGGGGAATAAGTCTTCAATGCTTAAACCTTTGAATTCCGTAAAAAAAAGGTCAAGTTTTCTCGGCCGTCACCCTGTCGTTCCCCCTTAAAAGATGCCAACCCGCTGGCTTTGACAGATGCGTTCGCTTGGCTGGAGATACACTGCACACGGTTCGCAGTCCCACACCGCAGGGCTCTGCTGCTGGGAGCGTTGGAGCAACCACCCAAGTGGTGTCGAGTCGTCTGCTTCTGTTTCTCTTTTGAAGACATTGTATACTCTGAGCGCTGTAGCTCTTGTGTGCTTGTGTAGCGCTTGGCGCGTCTCTGGTTCGGCAGCCATGACGAACATTTGTAGATTAAAACTGAAGAAACTGCAAACAGGTGGGAATTTAAGGAGATTGGACCTGGATAAACTGAAAGAACCAGAGGCTGTACAGAGTTTCAGGGAGAGCATAAGGGGGCAATTGACAAGAATGGGGGAAAGAAATACAGTAGAAGAAGAATGGGTAGCTCTGAGGGATGAAGTAGTGAAGGCAGCAGAGGATCAAGTAGGTAAAAAGACGAGGGCTAGTAGAAATCCTTGGGTGACAAATAAATATTGAATTTAATTGATGAAAGGAGAAAATATAAAAATGCAGTAAATGAAGCAGGCGAAAAGGAATACAAACGTCTCAAAAATGAGATCGACAGAAAGTGCAAAACGGCTAAGCAGGGATGGCTAGAGGAAAAATGTAAGGATGTAGAAGCTTATCTCACTAGGGGTAACATAGATACTGCCTACAGGAAGATTAAAGAGACCTTTGGAGATAAGAGAACCACTTGCATGAACATCAAGAGCTCAAATGGAAACCCAGTTCTAAGAAAAGAAGGGAAACCAGAAAGGTGGAAGGAGTATATAGAAGGTCTATTCAAGGGAGATGTACTTGAGGACAATATTATGGAAATGGAAGAGGATGTAGATGAAGATGAAATGGGAGATACGATACTACTTGAAGAGTTTGACAGAGCACTGAAAGACCTAAGTCGAAACAAGGCCCCCCGAGTAGACAACATTCCATTGGAACTACTGACGGCCTTGGGAGAGCCAATCCTGACAAAACTCTACCATCTGCTGAGCAAGATGTATGAAACAGGCGAAATACCCTCAGACTTCAAGAAGAATAATAATTCCAATCCCACAGAAAGCAGGTGTTGACAGATGTGAAAATTACTGAACTATCAGTTTAATAAGTCACAGCTGCAAAATACTAACGTGAATTCTTTACAGAAGAATGGAAAAACTAGTAGAAGCCGACCATGGGGAGGATCAGTTTGGTTTCCGTAGAAATATCGGAACACGTGAGGCAATACTGACCCTACGACTTATCTTAGAAGAAAGATTAAGGAAAGGCAAACCTACGTTTCTAGCATTTGTAGACTTAGAGAAAGCTTTTGACAATGTTGACCGGAATACTCTCTTTCAAATTCTGAAGGCGGCAGGGGTAAAATACAGGGAGCGAAAGGCTATTTACAATTTGCACAGAAACCAGATGGCAGTTATAAGAGTCGAGGGACATGAAAGGGAAGCAGTGGTTGGGAAGGGAGTGAGACAGGTTTGTAGCCTCTCCCCGATGTTATTCGACCTGTATATTGAGCAAGCAGTAAAGGAAACAAAAGAAAAATTCAGAGTAGGTATTAAAATCCATGGAGAAGAAATGAAAACTCTAAGGTTCGCCGAAGACATTGTAATTCTGTCAGAGACAGCAAAGGACTTGGAAGAGCAGCTGAACGGCATGGACAGTGTCTTGAAAGGAGGATATAAGATGAACATCAACAAAATCAAAACGAGGATAATGGAATGTAGTCAGATTAAGTCGGGTGATGTTGCGGGAATTAGATTAGGAAATGAGACACTTAAAGTAGTAAAGAAGTTTTGCTATTTGGGGAGCTAATGACAAGGAAAGCGTTTCTGAAGAAGAAAAATTTGTTAACATCCGAGTATAGATTTAAATGTCAGGAAGCCGTTTCTGAATGTATTTGTATGGAGTGTAGCCATGTATGGAAGTGAAACGTGGACGACAAATAGTTTAGACAAGAAGAGAATAGAAGCTTTCGAAATGTGGTGCTACAGAAGAATGCTGAAGATTAGATGGGTAGATCACATAACTAATGAGGAGGTATTGAATAGAATTGGAGAGAAGAGGAGCTTGTGGCACAACTTGACTAGAAGAAGGGTTCGGTTGGTAGGACATGTTCTGAGACATCGAGGGATCACCAATTTAGTGTTGGAGGACAGCGTGGAGGGTAAAAATCGTAGAGGGAGACCAAGAGATGAATACACTAAGCAGATTCAGAATGATGTAGGCTGCAGTAGGTGCTGGAAGATGAAGAAGCTTGCACAGGATAGAGTGGCTTGGAGAGCTGCGTCAAACCAGTCTCAGGACTGAAGACCACAACAACAACAACGAACATTTCACAAACAATACAGTCGTCCACGCACGTAAACTGGTGAAGAAATCACCACTACACGTTCAAACAGTGAACCAAAAACTTGATAGTGGCGCCATCCCCCCTCCCACTCGAACATTTCAGACAGGAACTCAAAAACTGAAAAAAATATTTTTTCAAAAATATGTTCATTCTGTAGCGCATATCCTTCTGAAGAGATTGCTATATAATACATACGTGTTCGAGGAAATGTAAGACATGTTCTTTGGTCTCAAGCCTGATAAAGTGCAGTGCCATGCATCTTTACTCAGGATTCTTCTATCGCACATCACTGTATTTCGCTCTGTAGAATTCAAACGAATATAGTTTCTAAAGGAAGCCATGAAACCTAAATTCAGGACAGTGCAAATCATAATGTTCTGTGGTGCCTCTTCTGCTCCCAGTCGGCCGCTTGTCATCCTATGCCCTTTTTTTCTTTTTACTTTTTTTTTTAGAAACAGAGAAAGAATATCACGATTAATACTGGGTAGGATTATTTGTAACACGAAGAATAAGAACTCTTCAGAGAATTTGCACTCTTGATTCCCAATTACCTAACAATTTTCTCTTTTAGTGACATAAAGTTAAATACAGGAAACATAAAAACAGTAGAGAGAAGAGACAAGCAAGACAGTACAGACGTCTTCAATCCTTAGGTGCCAGCATTTTTTCACTCTGTAATCTTGATACAGCTCTACACGGCGTGCTTCCCCTTCTGTGAAAGAATCTATTACGTCATTAAAGTTCGTCAATCGTTTTGCTACAAGAAAAATCCAAATGTCGTTGCCTAATACTGGAAAAGCTGTCATTAAGAATAGTACCCAAGACTGGTGTGGTTTCTCGATTTGATTACGTCTATTTTGTCGCCGTCTGTTAGATAAAACAAAATAGGCCTTTTAAATATTGCTACAATCACACACACCAAATAAGCGAGACATTTTTGGCACAAACGGTCATTTTTATCTGCCTGTTACAAGCAAAATGTTTTATGTTAGGAAATAGTTTCATATGCTCCAGTTTCTGAAGCATGAGATCGAAAAGTAGTAGTAGTAGTACGAAATTGTTATTAAATTTGGAATCGTCATAGTCTTCCATATAATTTGTGTAATGCCACCATTTCTTCTCCTTTCTCGTTCTAACAACCAATCTTGTTATCACTAATTCTGTGACTATACCTGCCAGTTTCAAAACTTATTTCCTGGTTAACTTCACTAACCCTGCCAGAATCACCGTTTCGGTTATCCCACGTTTATTTTCCAGGTAGGCGTTATTACGTGTTCGTACAACGCGTTTTCCGCGTTTTTCCGAGAACTGAATGTAAACGGCTGCTAACCAGGGAAAGTACAACTGGCGCTCAGTAGTGTTGCGATCTGGCAAAAATTTTCTGTCAAAATTTCAATTTCTTGGATACACTGAGAAGATAATCTGTGACCATTTTTACCTGTTATTCCATTTAGTCGTTTATTTCCACTTTGATAATTTGAATCTATAGATTTCGCTAGTAATTATAACAACACATCATTCGCACGCCCAAGCAACCACATCAACAAACAGCGATTAGCATTCATCCGTTCGGGTTCATTCGGCTCAGCTCATATAAGCCCGTCTCCTTTTGTCTATAGGAAAGCTTTTTATTTCTTGATGCGACAGGGATTCCCCTAAGCGGCACATCATGTACACTATGCACGCATTCAATGATCGACTTATGATTCGTTCAGAAATGAGCTTAGAATGTGCTCAGAAATATTAAAAAACCAGCATTGATGTGAGTAATTGATAGACCAACAAGCTCATTTTTTCTTCGAGAATATGAAGATTTGCCCCTCCTTCCCCCCCCCCCCCCCCCCCTCCCGCTCCCTAGGCGAAATGACGCTATTGGCTGGAGTGTAACGGGAGGCTCTGTCCCTTGCTACTGCACATCGTCCCACACCACCCGCCGCCTTAGCTGCACACATCTGTGCTAGAGTTCACTTAGCACCTCCTTAATGCTCCCGAGCTGACTAAACGATCATATGCATGCTGCGCTTTGTTGAATCCTCTATACTTTTTTTTAGTAATATGACTGGTAATGGTAAAGGACTGATGACCAGTACTCAAAAATAGATTGATGAAGTGTTTCGTAACGCAGTTTACTCGTGAATGGGCTACATTTCCGTAAAATCCTTCCAATGAATCCCAACCTAGCATCTGCTTTTCCTACGTTTTGTTTCATGAAGTCATCTCATTTTGGGCCACTTTATATGGTTCCTTCTACTAATTTACAATTGTTACTTTTTCTAGTGATTTGTCGTCAATAGTGTAAACCTAGAGAACTGGATTTCTTGGCTTAAAAATGTGAATTAAGTAACAGTTACTTCCGTTCACTGTTAACTCCCGCTCCTATCCAATTATCGATCATCTCCAGTCCTTGCTACAATTCTTTACAGCATTCCAGTGTATCTGTCTTCTTATAGACAACCACATGAACTTCAGTGAGCCTCATGGACTTTCATAAGCTGTCCACTGGATCATTTATACCTGTGTGGTTGCGTTGTGGGTCTGCCACCATCAGTCAATCAAGAAACGTTATTTTTTCAGTTGTGTCAGTATGTGATCCATGTGCATTTTTTAATGCTATAGAACACTTAAATTATGACAGTACCAGTACCTGTGTTTTGTACTCTAAATTTTATGTATTTTGATAGTTAATCGTGTAGACAGTTTTGTTTGAATACAGGATAGAATTCTTTTATTTATGATCAGACATCTGTAATCATATTTGCATATTACAAAAAGCAACCTTGGTTTTTTTTGTACAGATACTGTTACTCTCCGCCCCAAAACACCCACTTAGGTAGGAAATTTAGTGGTTTGTCACAAAATTATTGCCAACGAATGAAATCTTCAGCAGAATTTCCTGAGTGAAGTTCACATGAAGAAATGTCACAGTGGCAAACCTGCCTTTGTGTGATGCTCATGGTGTTCAGAATTTCTGTTTCAATTGTTTGTGTGGTTGGTATCATCCAAGGGAATGCACCAAAACTTCCTGAATAAAAAGTAAAAATAAAGAATTGATGTAAGGGTGTAGTATAAGAATATGAGAATATAAAAAGATTGTAACATCTAAAAATATCATACACACATATATTATGTAGTAAATTTGTGATGCATATTGTGGAACACAGCTACAATTTAATAATTTGTGTAGTGCTCTTGTGTCCTCTAACTTTATAAGAAACATTCTTGTAGTAACCTTCTATGGACATGGATAGATAAATCAAAACACTAAAATAAAATAACAAGAATAATATAGTTTTGAACACAAGACACAAAAGTGAGGGGCCGTGATGCTAGCCAGTGGGCTACTATTAGGACTCAGTTTACCTAATGCTAAAACACAAGTGAAGTTGAAAACTTTAACAGACATTTTGTTAGAAATGTTCTAGTATCTACAGACAAACCAAGTCAAATTTTTACTTATTTTGGCTCCCCTTCCACTGAGCGAAGTTTCTGGGAAATTGGGTTATGGCGATTGCTGTACTCTCCTCATAAGCAAGGCATAATATTGTTGATAAATGAGAGACGTTACTATACAGTGCACTATGACGAGAGGATATACGCTTATGGAATGGATAAAATTTATAGGGAAATTGTTTAACATACTTCACAAACATGAACTGAACCCAAGCTTTACGATGAACTGGGAAATTTAGTTTTCAGAATCATTTTTCGGCAAGAAACGTTTACAATAGTATTCAGCTGCTAGTCCAGGTTTTTTCATACGTGGAAGCAAAAACCATGCATGGCTCTAGGTCAGGGCTGGTAGGACTCGGCAGATAAGAGCGGAGACACAGCTGGCCATGGCATCATCTGGGTGCCACAAAATGTGGCAGCCCCCATAGCGACAGAATGCATCCCGCACATGGCCAGCAGTCTGCTATACAAATGAGATTGGCATCTGCAATGGTTCTGTTTAAATGAAACGTCCCCACTTCATGATAAATAAATACCACTATCAACTATTACTATACACAAAGTTTGGGGAGATTATAATTGATAAACATAGAAGCAGGGAGGCCGTTGGTGTGATTTGATTAAAAAATGAGTCCTGTACCACCACAGTTTGCTACCTAACAGGAGTGTACACCATTTAAAAAATGAAACCAACATCTACAAAGTGTTATTGTTACACAGCAAGAGCGTATTTTGTTTGAAAAATGAATAAATACTGCTGATTTAAACATTAAATAAGCATTCCTACATTTCTCTTAGTTCTAATAATGTTACCCACATATACATAAACATTCGTCTGGTTTAAGCACAAAAAGTTGCTGAGCTCATTACACCAGCTGTCAGGTACATCCGGATTTTAGTAAAAAAGTCTCTGAATGTTGCTTAACAGTGCTCAAAATAATTGAGTAACGCAATAAAACATGACTGTTATTGTTTTAACAGGAAAACAGTTTTGCAGTTTTTCAAGTTCTCACCTTTTTTATACTTAAGAGGACTATCATTGATTATCATGTCATAGTAGCAGCCATCTTGAATCCGCTATATGGGGTAATAAATTATCCTAATTAAGTCAATAATCCCCCCCCCCCATGAACCATGGACCTTGCCGTTGGTGGGGAGGCTTGCGTGCCTCAGCAATACAGATGGCCGTACCATAGGTGCAACCACAACGGAGGGGTATCTGTTGAGAGGCCAGACAAACATGTGGTTCCTGAAGAGGGGCAGCAGCCTTTTCAGTAGTTGCAGGAGCATCAGTCTGGATGATTGACTGATCTGGCCTTGTAACACTAACCAAAATGGCCTTGCTGTGCTGGTACTGTGAATGACTGAAAGCAAGGGGAAACTACAGCCGTAATTTTTCCCAAGGGCATGCAGCTTTACTGTATGATTAAATGATGATGACGTCCTCTTGGGTAAAATATTCTGGAGGTAAAATAGTCCCCCATTCGGATCTCTGGGCGGGGACTACTCAGGACGATGCCGTTATCAGGAGAAAGAAAACTGGCGTTCTACGGATCGGAGCGTGGAATGTCAGATCCCTTAATCGAGCAGGTAGGTTAGAAAATTTAAAAAGGGAAATGGTTGGTTAAAGTTGGATATAGTGGGAATTAGTGAAGATCAGTGGCAGGAGCAACAAGACTTTTGGTCAGGTGAATACAGGGTTATAAATACAAAATCAAATAGGGGTAATGCAGGAGTAGGTTTAATAATGAATAAAACAATAGGAATGCGGGTAAGCTACTACAAACAGCACAGCAAACGCATTGTTGTGGCCAAGATAGACACGAAGCCCACGCCTACGACATTAGTACGAGTCTATATGTCAACTAGCTCTGCAGATGATGAAGAAATTGATGAAATGTATGATGAGATAAAGAAATTATCCAGGTAGTGATGGGAAACGAATATTTAATAGTCATGGGTGACTGGAATTCGAGAGTAGGAAAAGGGAGAGAAGGAAACATAGTAAGTGAATATGGATTGGGGGTAAGAAATGAAAGAGGAAGCCGTCTGGTAGAATTTTGCACACAACATAAATTAATCATAGCTAACACTTGATTCAAGAATCATGAAGGAAGGTTGTATACACGGAAGAATCCTGGAGATACTAAAAGGTATCAGATAGATTATATAATGATAAGACAAACATTTAGGAACCGGGTTTTAAATTGTAAGACATTTCCATGGGCAGCTGTGGACTCTGAACACAGTCTATTGGTCATGACCTGTCGATTAAAACTGAATAAACTGCAAAAAGGTGGGAATTTAAGGAGATGGGACCTAACCGACTAAACCAGAGGTTGTACAGAGTTTCAGTGGGGGCATAAGGGAACAATTGACAGGAATGGGGGAAGAAATACAGTAGAAGAAGAATGGGTACCTTTGAAGGGTGAAGTAGTGAAAGCAGCAGACGATCAAGTAGGTAAAAAGACGAGGGCTAGTAGAAATCCTTGGGTAACAGAAGAAATACTGAATTTAATTGATGAAAGGAGAAAATATAAAATGGAGTAAATGAAGCAGGCAAAAAGGAATACAAACGTCTCAAAAATGAGATCGACAGGAAGTGCAAAACTGCTAAGCAGGGATGGCTAGAGAACAAATGTGAGGATGTAGAGGCTTATCTCACTAGGGGTAAGATAGATACTGCCTACAGGGAAATTAAAGAGACCTTTGGAGAAAAGAGAACCACTTGTACGAATATCAAGAGCTCAGATGGAAACCCAGTTCTAAGCAAAGAAGGTAAAGCAGGAAGGTGGAAGGAGAATATAGAGGGTCTATACAAGGGCGATGTACATGAGGACAGTATTATGGAAATGGAAGAGGATGTAGATGAAGATGAAATGGGAGATACGTTATTGCGTGAAGAGTTTGACAGAGCACTGTAAGACCTGAGTCGAAACAAGGCCCCAGGAGTAGACAATATTCCATAAGAACTACTGACGGCCTTGGGAGAGCCAGTCATGACAAAACTCTACCATCTGGTCAGCAAGATGTATGAGACAGGCGAAATACCCTCAGACTTCAAGAATAATATAATAATCCCAATCCCAAAGAAAGCAGGTGTTGACAGATGTGAAAATTACCGAACAATCAGTTTAATAAGTCACAGCTGCAAAATACCAACGCGAATTCTTTACAGACGAATGGATAAACTGGTAGAAGTCGACCTCGCGGAAGATCAGTTTGGATTCTGTAGAAATGTTGGTACACGTGAGGCAATACTGACCTTACGACATATCTTAGAAGAAAGATTAAGGAAAGGCAAACCTACGTTTCTAGCATTTGTAGACTTAGAAAAAGCTTTTGACAATGTTAACTGGAATACTCTCTTTCAAATTCTAAAGGTGGCAGGGATAAAATACAGGAAGCGAAAGACTATTTACAATTTGTACAGAAACCAGATGGCAGTTATAAGAGTCGAGGGGCATGAAAGGGAAGCAGTGGTTTTGAAGGAAGTGAGACAGGGTTCTAGCCTCTCCCCAATGTTATTCAATCTGTATGTTGAACAAGCAGTAAAGGAAACGAAAGAAAAATCCGGAGTAGGTGTTAAATCCCATGGAGAAGAAATAAAAACTTTGAGGTTCGCTGATGACATTGTGATTCTGTCAGAGACAGCAAAGGACTTGGAAGAGCAGTTGAACGGAATGGGCAGTGTCTTGAAACGATGATATAAGATGAACATCAACAAAAGCAAAACGAGGATAATGGATTGTAGTCGAATTAAGTCGGGTGATGCTGAGGGAATTAGATTAGGAAATGAGATACTTAAAGTAGTGAAGGAGTTTTGCTATTTGGGGAGCAAAATAACTGATGATGGTCGAAGTAGAGATGATATAAAATGTAGACTGGCAATGGCAAGGAAAGCGTTTCGGAAGAAGAGAAATTTGTTAACATCAAGTATAGATTTAAGTGTCAGGAAGTCGTTTCTGAAAGTATTTGCATGGAGTTTAGCCATGTGTGGAAGTGAAACATGGAAGATAAATAGTTTGGACAAGAAGAGAATAGAAGCTTTTGAAATGTGGCGCTACAGAGGAATGCTGAAGATTAGATGGGTAGATCACGTAACTAATGATGAGGTATTGAATAGAATAGGGGAGAAGAGTAGTTTGTGGCACACCTTGACCAGAAGAAGGGGTCGGTTGGTAGGACATGTTTTGAGGCATCAAGGGATCACAAATTTAGCATTGGAGGGCAGCGTGGGGGGGTAAAAATCGTAGAGGGACACCAAGAGATGAATATACTAAGCATACTCAGAAGGATGTAGGTTGCGGTAGGTACTGGGAGTTGAAGAAGCTTGCACAGGATAGAGTTGCATGGAGAGCTGCATCAAACCAGTTTGAGGACTGAAGACCACAACAACAACAACAAGAAGTCAATAATAAGGATAAGAGCGGTGGAGTAGTGGCATCCATCTCAGACAGCCATACTGGGTAATAAATTATCACATTAAGGTTAATAGATTATCCTGATTGGTTAAGATATTTGAATTCATGACCAGTTTCAAAAGTACTTTGGTGTCATCTTCAGATACACATTATAACATAGAGACACATTGCATTTGTAAAGATATTTTCTATGCAAGTAGTAAAAAATACATAAATAGGCTACAATGGTTTAGATGTAGATAACATACAATATATTTTTCAAAATTATGCAATATATTTTGACAATGTTAAAAATTTAAATAGTTTGCAAATGTAAGCTCTATCATCAGGTAGATGTCTACCAATTAGCATGTCATTAATAAAAATATTATTTACAATCGTATTGCCATCCAACTTTCGCCAATTACATGTCAACACACACAAGCTCGCCTGGAGTAATTTTTCAAAGAATCATTTCATACAGAACTTGCAAAGTGTAGTGACAATAAAATTTAAAAGTAAAAAATTAAAAAAATTTTTTGGATGGATTGCTTTTCAGTCTAATAGATATGACTTACCATAGCAATATTAAAAATGACGATATTGCTCCTTCATGAAGGCTTATATATTGACAGCTGTTACTACAGTACAGTATGTATAAAATGTCTGAAATTTGCTTCAGCTTCAGATTTGGATTACTTTAGTTATTGTACAGATCTCTGATAAGCGAATTGTATAATTTATGTAATGTAAATTCAATAAATAACATCTGCTACAAGGCATCCACCTATCTGCCTAAGTTGTTACCTATATGTAAAACATTATAATTACGTATTTCATTACTACTTGCATAGAAAATATCTTTACAAATGCAATGTTTGGCTGTCATGATGCAGATCCAAATGTGATAGCAAAGATATATTGTAACTGGTTATCAGCTCAAAGTAAATATTTCTATGTAATCACTCTGAAGAATTTCTTAAAATATTACGATCTGCAGATTATCCCCTGATCAGAATGTAATATTTAATTTATATGTAAGGTAATTCGACTGTAGGAATGTGAGAGAGGGAGGGGAATGGGGATGGGGTTGGTAATGATGGGATGGGGACCACAAATCATCGATGAGGGGAGAGAAGGCCAGAAGCAGCATAACCATCATACGTAGAGTATCTGATTTTGTAAGAAGCACATCTTATACGTTTTGTGGAAATACTTCTTTTTTTATCAATGTATCTCAGAGAATTTTCTTTTCATGATGACATATACATAGTGCTGACACCATAACAAGTATTAAATTAAAGAGACAATTCTGCACCCTTAATGTCAGCTTCTTTTTATACATTTCAGGGCAAGACTGTCTTGTTTTTACCATGGATGATTATTCAAGTCCTGGTGGATGTATTATTGGCTGTAGTAGGCGTTATTGCATGGGCTGCTGATTTTTGGTATGAACTTCCTTTTGATGGCCTTACTATATCTTTTTCCGCTGGCATCTACTTGTGTAAGTATACTATTATACAGACTCGTTTAGAAGTCGCTCAACTGTCATTACACTTACTAATATTCATCTTTAATTATTACCTTCAGTAATGTAAATGTCCAAATAATCCACTTTCACAACGCACATAAAACTAATTCAGTCTTTTTATTTAAGCACATCTTATTTCTTAAGTAGCTGAGTATCTGGCCTTGCCCAAGTATGTATTTATTCCAATCTTGTATTAGTCCATCTCCTTCTTCACCCGCACCCTGTCCATCTCCTCCCTGATCTCGTCTCTGTCCACATCCCTCACCCCCTCTCTCAGTCTGCATCTTCCATCCCTCCTCTCTGTCCTACCCCTCCTCCCTCTGTCTCTTGTCAATCTGCCCCTATCCCTCTGTTCATCTACTCCTATCCACTCTGTTCATCTCCTCCTCCTCCCCCCTCCATTCACCTCCTCCACCCTCCCATAAACCCATTTCCCCTGGCCTTCCCTTTTCAATATACTCTTCCCCCCTCTCTCTGTCCATCTTCTCCTCTCTCTCTATCCATGTCCTCCTCCCCCCTCCCCTTGTACATCTCTTCCTCTTTCCTCCTATGTCCATATCGTCCTAGCCCCTCACTCTTCCATCTCCTCATCTTTCCTTCATCTGTCCATTTTACTGTCCCTTGTCTCTGTCCATCTCTTCCTCCCTTATCTTTGTCATTCTCCTCCTTTCCCTTCACAATCTGTCTGTCTTTCTCCTTCCCCTTCTCTCTCCACATTATCAGGCTCACCCCAACTGGGGGTCAGTTGCTCTAACCCCCACAGTATTCATTTCCGGATTGTAACTATTATGTGTACCAAATTTGGATGAAATCGATCAGTGGTTAGTTTTGCCCGAGTACACACATGTCAAATGTATATAACATATATCTGATATATTTTACACATATTGGTACACATATCTGACCTGTGCTTTACCGAATTGCACCCTGCTGTTTCATTTTCACACAGTTCCATGTTTATGATGTTGTATTCCTGAACTACGTGCTGAACAATGACATAATTTTTCACATACATCCATTGGTATATGGGACTACTGTCTGCTAAATGTATTGTGAAAAGAATTAGTACTAAAGAAGTAACAAATTAAAAAGCCATACATGATGTGGCAGCTTTTAACGCATTTCAGACTTCATGATGTCATTTGTCCTGAACTATCTCATTAAATGGTATCTTTTTCTAGCTTCATTCAACGGCACATGTAAATACTGTCTGTGAAATGTGTTGCAAATACAAGTAGTAGTAAAGATGTATTAAATTAAAATGTCATACATTGTGCCCCAGTTCCACACATCTTGGTACTTGGTGTCATATCTCATAAAGTATGGGTCGTACAGCGACACATTTTTCTACGTACCTTCAGCAACACGTGTGGATACCACATCCGAAATGTGTTGCGAATTAAGTTAGTAGTAAAGGAGTAATAAATTAAAATGTCATGCATGATGCAGCAGTTTTTCAGCATCTCAGTATTTGACATCATATCTCCTGAACTACGTGTCATACAATGATATATTTTTGTCCATACACTCAGTGGCAGATGTAGATACTGTCTGCAAAAAGTGTTGCAAATGGAGGTAGTAGTCATGACATCACAAATTTAAACGTCTTGCATGATGTTGCAGTTTTCAACGCATCTCAGTGTTTATTACGTCATATTCGCTGAACTATTTGTCGTACAGTGACATAACGTTTCTGGTACATTGAGTGATGTATGTGAATACTGTCTGCATAATGTGTCAGAAATACAGTGAGTAGTAAAGAAGTAATAAACTGAAACGTTTCATTAGGTTAGATTAGATTTACTTTCATTCCAATTGATCTGTAGTGAGGAGGTCCTCCAGGATGTAGAACATGTCAGAAGAACAACAATACATGGCAAATATTTACAATTCAGACAAATAAGCTAATGTACTATTCCACAGGTCCCAAGTGGAATGATCGTCATTTTTTAATGAACACTATATGAAAGAATCATTTTACAACTACGAATGCACTGAATTTAAAATAAAAGAAAGTTTATTTATTTATTTATTTATAAGGTAATAAACATGTAATACAACTACTACAATACTTATTTACAATGAACACATTACTGCACTGAAATGGTGCAAAAGTTATATTGTACTTTATATATATATATATATATATATATATATATATATATATATATATATATATACTACTGAGAAATTCATCAATGGAATAAAAGGGGTTGGCCACCAATAAATCTTTTAGGCTTCTCTTAAACTGAATTTCATGAACAGCGAAAATGCAGTAAGCAACAAACTTTTTAATTTCATCCTCTTGTGGGGTCACTGGCTGTAAGTAGTTTTGTAAAGGTTTGAAATAAAGTTTGTTGCAAGTGTATTAAGTGCTCTTATTCTCAAATACTAGATGACCAGAGTATGGGTATTTGTGTGTAATGAGCTACAATACTTTTTCATTCCTGGCTCTTTGATAGGTAGGTGGTTCCTATCCCCACAGTGTTTCTTTTCAAACTGTAAGTGATCTGTGTAACAAGTTTGGTTAAAATTGATCCAGTGTTTTAGAAAGAAATGTGGAACATACATACATGTAGAGTATCCATAATTAAAGGTTCAATTTCAAAACGCTGTAGAAAGACAACCATTGCTGAGAATGTCAAATTTGAACAGCATATTATTGACGCAGATGGAAATGTCATGGTGCAAAAATGTTTAACGAAAATTCGACCAGTAGATGGCGCTGAATATGCACACCAACAGACTCACGGCACGTGGCTGTTCCTCAGTTTGCGTGCAAGACACCAAACACGTCCGTCTCTATGAAGGATTGTACGCTTCTGGTAAAGTTCTTGTATAAGACCTGCAGAAGTTCCAGACACTCAAGACTATGAAAAAAGTCATTGATCCGATGTCTGCCAAGGGCCTGGGGAAAATTATTACAAAATTCTAAAAAGACAGGTCTTTTTGAAGTGCAGTGTGGCAGAGGGAGGAAAGCAACTGATCCAAGGTCAGTTGGCGATGTTGCCATAGCGTTGCAAGAGAAGTCGAGCGGTGATGTAGAAACATGCAGTGCACGTGGAATTGTCCGAATGTAGGACATGCCTGTGAGCATGGTGCATAAAACCCTGTGAAACATCCTGCATTGCTATCCGTACAAAATTACCCATGTTCAGGAGTTGCTTCCTGCTGACCTGCCACATAGACAAACATTCGCTCTGGGATTTCTTGCTTGCATAGAAGTGGACAATGATTAGACGAACATTCTGTGGACAGAAAGAGCCCATTTCCATCCCCAAGGATTCCAGAATACGGGCAATGGAAAATACGCAGGCACATGAACCGGTACCACTTAATCCTGCAAAGGTGGCTGTGTGGTGCGGTTGACAGCATCGTTTATCGTAGGGCCGTATTTTTTCGAAGAGATGAGTTCTGCGGATCGTGTTACATCTACTGTTATTGATAAAGGCTGCGAGAGTCATTCCGTGCATTGGAGGCCAGTGAAGTGGGTGCTGCAGGGGCGTTTCTGAAATGCGAGAATTATATGCTGTCATTTTCCTACAGCCTGGCCACCTGATCACGTGGTCTTAATCTGTGTGGATTCTGGCTGTTAGGTTATCTGAAAGATGTGTTCAGTGCTCAAATTAAGGACGTACCCGAATTGAAGGCACATATTGCACAATGCGTTC
The DNA here is from genome assembly GCF_023864345.2 of Schistocerca serialis cubense. Classification (NCBI taxonomy): domain Eukaryota; kingdom Metazoa; phylum Arthropoda; class Insecta; order Orthoptera; family Acrididae; genus Schistocerca; species Schistocerca serialis. Next base: position 212,534,775 of record NC_064647.1, on the reverse strand, counting down.
TGAACGTGACCGCCGAGACATTCTGATTTGTTGTGAAATGTGTTGTTTCTCCATTTCAGTTTGTGGAAGAAAACAGTGGACCGTATACTGAAGACGATTTGCACCAGTCTCTCGACAGAAACCGATGCCATTTTGCTTTTTATGCGGTTGTTTGGCCACAAGACAATTTAAAATTGTGTCATTTTCATTTTTAATCGGTCTTTGGCCTCAGTACAATTAGAACTGGTCTTCTCATCCGATGTTGTACGACCTTGCCGTGGTGGATAGGCCTACGCAGCTAACAGTGACACAAACGCTGACTGCCGAACTTGTGCAGTCATGGACATTGAACGGCACGGATGATGTAACGTGCAACTCAAATCGTCGCCATCGCATTACGATTCATCTGGCATTTGTAGCCTACCCCATCTATGTTAAGACGCTTACAGCGTCATTTATGGTTAAAATTTTCGTTAAATAGTTTTTTGTTCCATGTCTTTTTCCCATGGGTCAATAATATGCTGTTCAAATTTGATGTCCTTCTGAGCCGCGGCTCTGTTCCTATAGCGTTTTGAAAATGGAACATTAATTATGGATGCCTGTACATGTAGTGGACTGACAAGACAGCCAATCCACAGTGACGGGTAACCGAAAGGCACGCGCTTAAACTCACGCAGGCTGGCGTGAGGTCTGAAACAGGATACGTAATGAATGCTATAAAGAAAAGTACGTAGCTGCTGGAATACTTAACTTTAATCCATAATTTGTATACATCGTTCTCGATGAGACATGCTTCATACGATAACGATCAATTGCTATGGCGCCTTGCTAGGTCGTAGCCATTGACTTAGCTGTAGGCTATTCTAACCATCTTCTCTGCAAATAAACGAGGCTTCGTCAGTGTTGCATCGCTAGCTAAGTCGTCCGTACAACTGGGGCGAGTGCTAGTAAGTCTCTCTAGACCTGCCGTGTGGCGGCGCTCGGTCTGCTATCACTGATAATGGCGACACGCGGGTCCGTCGTATACTAATGGACCGCGGCTGATTTAAAAGCTACCACCTAGCAAGTGTGGTGTCTGGCGGTGACACCACAGTACATATATACGTACCTTCGTTTTTATTATACATATGGATTCTTAAACTCTGAAGTGAATCCGGCCGGAGTGGACGAGCGGTTCTAGGCGCTACAGGCTGGAACCGCCCGACCGCTGTGGTCGCAGGTTCGAATCCTTCCTCGGGCATGGGTGTGTGTGTTGCTCTTAGTTAGGTTTAAGTAGTTCTAAGTTCTAGGGGACTGATGACCTCAGAAGTTAACTCCCATAACGCTCAGAGCCATTTGAACCATTTTTTTCTGAAGTGAATTTTGTAGCGGTGTTACTTTGCATCATTCTGAAACATTATTTCTCAATTAGTATGATTCAATTTGTCCACCACACATGTCCCTCACTGAATCTGTGCACTTGGCTGATCTAGAAGTAGTGCATCAATCCGTCATCCTACTCCTCATATAAACACTTCTCCATTTCTCCCTGTAGTAACTATAATTATATCACCTGTGTGCACAGTCAAACAACAATACTTCATTTTTGACACAGTGATATATAGATTCTTTCGAAAAGTCTCTAATTTTTTACTATGATTGTGAGACTAACATAGAGGTTAAAATTTTCGGAATAGTGAGACCTAGTGCTTGTAGTGATGCCAAGAGCTGTCACAATAGGTACTTTCCTCTCCGAACTCTATGCTACAATTGTAAATAATGTTTCATTGGATAATACACAGAACTGATCCAGCAATCGATGCTGTACGCAAATTTGGCCATAATTCTCACTGTTGGCAGTTATGACCATCTGCATGTACAGTTTTTAAACTTCGCGCGCACACCATTTGTCTGTCATTCACTCTGCTCCACTGCAGCTGCCTAATGCCAAAGCACCAATTACATCAAAATGGTTCAAACGGCTCTGAGCACTATGGGACTTAACATCTGAGGTCATCAGTCCGCTAGAACTTAGAACAACTTAAACCTAACTAATTTAAGGACATCGCACAAGTCCATGCCCGAGGCAAGATTCGAACCTGCGACCGGTAGCAGTCGCGCTATCCCGGACTGAAGCGCATAGAACCGCTCGGCCACAGCAGCCGGCACCAATTATTGTACGGCACAGCGAAGACCAGAACCCTGCCATTCGTGGAATGTTGAACGTGAGGGAAACTGGCAAGGGCGGCACCATGCATCCTGAACGTTTTTTGAAACCTTGTTCGAGAACACATTGTTTCTTTCTCTTACATGAAAAGAGTACGTAACATTTCAATCTCACGCTCACAGAAATCAAAATTTATAAATCTAACCAACGGAAGACTTATTCTGAAATGGAGTTAATAATGTTCCATTTACATTTTAATCACGCTAATCACGTTGAAAAATCATGCAACTACTTCACTTTAACAGTGTGGGCGTTTCAGGCCAAAGAAAATAATGCACAAGAGGAACGTTAATAACTAAATAGTGCTAAGCTATTTCTTTAATGACACACCCGTTCGTTTCATTTCATTAATCTACATTGCATCCGTGGGTCGCAACATAAAAGTATTCAAAGCAAAAAGATCTCTGGTACCAGCTACCAGTTGGAAACTGCGCTCTTTGACACAATGAACAAAGCAGTATAGCTTCCTGGCTCGCCTACATTACGAACACAGACATCTTACTCACCCTACTTTACAGTACTTCGCACCTGGGCTTTTTATGGCTGCAGTGGGTTGGAGCGAGTGACAAGCAACCGATGCATGCCAATGCTTAACGGTTGTGCTTTCAGAAGGTCATAAATGCGTACAATAGGAATTCGGGCAAAATTTTCCTGTGGAACTGGTTGTTGTGGCTGATATGTTGCTCGTGTTCTTTTTTCTCTTTAAAATATAAGGTCAAGTTGGTGATGTTCGCCTGTTATACAAGTATGAGGTCTGTGTGACTTATATTACTTTTATCTGCGTGTGGACCAAATAGTCGGAAATGGCTAGAAACAAAGCCATCTGCACCACACTGTTACAAAAACACACTGCTGAGAACATTATTATTTGCACAAAAACCAGATAGTACTGGCTGAAAGCAAATATAATTTACAGATATACACATATATACTTTCAAAAGTCCTCTAAAAGTAGAGTATGGGAGACAGACTGAAGCAGATGCAATGGCTGTGACTAAGCAAAATTTGTCAGTAGTAAAAATTTCAAAACAAAATGAGGCAACACGTTAGGTAAAACACTATGAATTTGGGTAGCCATAATTCACAAGTGACAAAGCGAAAAGACCTAGAGAAGAATCTGACCAAGCTAATGGAAAAAACGTATATTGTAAAGGAACTTTGATAAATAGATGAAAAGAGAAATATAAATCAGATTTCACAAGGTTTATCAAAATCGGCTGTTTTATATCACAGTGACCGTAGTCTTCTATGCTAAAATGATGAAAACAAAATAAACAATACACAGACAGAGTGAGAAGTGAAAACATCATGTAGAATAAATGGTACATGATGCTGAAACATATCACTCCAAATTATACCAGCACGTTAATAAAAGTGCACAACATGAACATCAAGGAAAAAGATATGTAGTAACTCTGTATTGACGGTGGATGGAAGAGTTTGTGCAATCGTAGAATGGGAGATAACCAATAACTGCGTAGTGACAAGGAAACACATCTTCTCAGGAGACTGACTTTCATATCTATATATTTCCACAAACTGCGCTTCAGTTTTATATTGTTTTTTATAACAAAAATAATCGAGACTGAGTTATGTTAACTCAGTCTATTATCTATTCGCTGTACAAATCAGCACCAATAAGGTATTATTTAATGATTGGGCATTATTCAACATAGTCAGTAGAATAAAGAGATGTATTGCAAATAATAAATGTTTTCTGAGTGGATGCCCCACGAGTAATACTCATACATAACAGCGTAACTAATGGTGCCATGGCCTGGATAAACATAGCTCTTGCTATAAGCTCCTCTGCTCAGTTTCTGTGGAGCCATCTCCATTAATATATGCACAAATAGAACATGTATGTATGATGCAGAATCAGTGGTGGATAAAGAAAAGCCTCAAGGAGAGGACGCTAAAGATATCTTGAACTACCTTTACTTTTAACGTAATAAAATGATGATGTCACCCGGCACTTTATGTGTGTGGAACGTTTATTGTCGATTCTATTTCTTTCTTGCGCATTCGATAGAGGACCTACATAGTAACAATGCGCTTTTAGGAATCTTCTCGAAAGTCACCATTACCGGAGATATACTCATCAATAGTTTCCCACGCCTAACTCGTGTTACGAGCTAGGATGAGAAACTACACTACTGGCCATTATAATTGCTACACCACGAAGATGACATGCTACAGACGCGAAATTTAACCAACAGGAAGAAGATGCTGTGATACGCAAATAATTAGCTTTTCAAGGCATTCACACAAGGTTGGCGCCGGTGGCGACACCTACAACGTGCTGACATGAGGAAAGTTTCCAACCGATTTCTCATACACAAACATTAGTTAACCGGCGTTGCCTGGTGAAACGTTGTTGTGATGCCTCGTGTTAAGGAGAAGAAATGCCTACCATCACGTTTCCGACTTTGATAAAGGTCGGGTTGTAGCTTATCGCGACTGCGGTTTATCGTACAGCGACACTGCTGCTCACATTGGTCGAGATCCAATGACTGTTAGCAGAATATGAAATCGGTGAGTTCCGGAGGGTAATACGGAACGCCGTGCTGGATCCCAACGACCTCGTATCACTAGCAGTCGAGATGACAGGCATCTTATGCGCATGGCTGTAACGGATCGTACAGCCACGTCTCGATCCCTTAGTCAACAGATGGGGACGTTTGCAAGACAACAACAATCTGCACGAACAGTTCGACGACGTTTGCAGCAGCATGGATTATCAGCTCGGAGACCATGGCTGCGGTTACCCTTGACACTGCATCACAGACAGGAGCGCCTCTGATGGTGTACTCAACGACGAACTTGGGTGCACGAATAACAAAACGTCATTTTTTCGGATGAATCCAGGTTCTGTTTATAGCATCACGATGGTCGCATCCGTGTTTGGCGACATCGTTGCTGTGAACGCACATTGGAAGAGTGTATTCGTCATCGCTATACTGGCGTATCACCTAGCGTGATGGTATGGGGTGCCATTGGTTACACGTCTGGTCACCTTTTGTTTACATTAACGGCACTTTGAATAGTGGACGTTACATTTGAGATGTGGCTCTACCCTTCATTCGATCCCTGAGAAACCCTACATCTCAGCAGGATAATGCACGACCGCATGTTACAGATCCTGTATGGGCCTTTCTGGATACAGAAAATGTTCGACTGCTGCTCTGGCCAGCACATTCTCCAGATCTCTCACCAATTGAAAACGTCTGGTCAATGGTGGCCGAGCAACTGGCTCGTCACAATACGCTAATCACTACTCTTGATGAACTGTGGTATCGTGTTGAAGCTGCATGGGCAGCTGTACCTGTACACGCCATCCAAGCTCTGTTTGACTCAATGCCCAGGCGTATCAGGGCCGTTATTACGGCCAGAGGTGGTTGTTCTGGGTACTGATTTCTCAGGATCTATGCAACCAAATTGCGTGAAAATGTAATCACATGTCAGTTCTAGTTTACTATATTTGTCCAATGAATACCCATTTATTATCTTCATTTCTTCTTGGTGTAGCAATTTTAATGGCCAGTAGTGTATTTTTACAGAGAAATTACTGTGAATTACTATTACTAATACTTCACAATCAACTGATCACTCCAACTCTTGGCTAATATTCACACTTGCACTTTGTACAAATAGGACTTTTTACTTACTCATTCTTCAGTCTTAATATTTCTGCTTCTGAATATAAGCTAGCATCCTATTCGTCGAATACCCCGTATCGAAGGTTCTCTGTACAAGAAAACGGTAGAATATTCAGGACTTTTGTCGAGCAAATGCCACACAGAATAATGTATCGATATCACTTTTCTCGTAGGTATGCGTTAACTATCTATGTGCCTGGCAGAAACGTATAACATACGATGATGCGGACGCGCGTGCTACATAGGAAAGTACAACTACTCGATAACTCGATTCAGTCGAGTCGAATGACGAAAGAAACGAACGAATAGCATGCGGGGTGACCGCCGGGGCGGCAATGCGGGCGGCCCCACAAGAGGGAGAGGGGCGCGCCCACCGTATGTACCCGCCATTGCACGAAGTACAGTAGTATTTAAGTAATCTTTCCCTTGCTGTCCTGCTTCCATAGTTTATATTGATATGTCAATCAGTTTTTGTTCAGGGGCAAAAACCAACATTTTCAGCATAGCCAACAAAGACAGCTTGTTGTCCGCCGGCCAGTGTATCCGAGCGGTTCTAGGCGCTTCGGTCTGGAACTGCGCGACCGCCACGGTCGCAGGTTCGAATCCTGCCTCGGGCATGGATGTGTGTGGTGTACTTAGGTTAGTTAGTTACGTTTAAGCACTTCTGAGTTCTAGGGGACTGATGACCTTAGATGTTAAGTCCCATAGTGCTCACAGCCTTTTGAACCATTTGAACGGCTTGTTGTCCCTTTGAATTCAACTTCTTATTGCACTTTATTGGATGAACATTTGGTTTAAAATTCTCCAGCTTTTGCAGATGCCAATTCTTCCCTATGATTCACTGGTCAATAATCTTTCCATCAACACTCCATGGTCTAGTTAAATAAAGGATATGTGACATATTTTTACTCTTTATTAGAGGATAGATTTCAGTCAATATTCGTGACACATAAAAGATTTGTAACAGACTTGATGTCAACCCAGGTCATTTCCCATTACAAATTAAAACCTCAAAGGTTACAGCTAACTTATGTCTTCTTAAAGAAGGCGCACTGTGGTTTATTAGTCATGCCTTCTACAAATGAGTGGAATTGTTAAATCAGGTCCTTAAAAGCATCAGTTTTATTTCTAATTCAGGTGATTAAATTTAGCTATCATATACATGAATGGCACTATGTAGTTTAGCACAGCTGCACAATGAATGCAGCATACAGTTCATATTTTTACAGCGTTTGTATTTTCTTAATGTATCCCTGAATACGCTCATGATGGGATATGCAGAACATAATCAGTGTATGATTTGCATTCACGCATAACAGTGCAGTGTATTTCAAGCTAAACAAAACCTTGCATTCCCTCATATCTAGACCTTGTGGTTTATTTCTCAGTAATGCCCCATTACAGTTGATTTGTTTAACACCTGCCTGCATCCTCTGTATTTATCACTTTTTTCTTCCAGTTTCAGATATGTACTTCCTGCGAGTTGTCTACAGCTACTACAGAACACTACAGAAATCAGATGCTATCAGGGTAGTGGAATATGGCAGAATTTATTGATGAGGTGATTAGAGGTGGCAGTTGAATCACCATTACTCCAGTAAAACGCATAGCTCACGAAATTGCTTTGGATGTATCTGAATGTTGAAGGAAGAAAAATTATCATTATTAGTTTTGAAAAAGGAATTTAGGATCCAGATATAACATTTATCATGAATAGTGTCAACATTTTATACCCTTGACTAAACTAAGTGTTTCCATTTTCATAAACAGAATTTCATAAATAATTCCAGAGATCATTGAAATGTGCAAGAATTCATTTTGCAATGTTTTCCATGGAACTTTTGTTTTATAACCCTAAATGTTGCATCTAGCAAAGCGTAAGTCAATATTTGGTGTTCAATATTGACAGGCAAAATACACCTTTAACTTTCATTATGTACATTTCTGCCACTGTATTTAAATTTTTGTAAGTAAATGATGATTTTCATCCTATGTTACTTGTAACTTGTAGGACAAAAATTAGACTTTTTGACTATTTGATGTTGCAAACTGAAGATTAATGCTTGACTCTATTTAATTGAAATTAATAAATGAATTCCATACCAAAAGCTCTGCTAACTGTCTTCTATAGATCTGTCCACTTCATGAGACTTTGATTTTGCAGATAATTATTGGTCGTCTGTTAGACAGTATAACAGAAGGGACTGGCAAAAATTATGACATTTACAAAAGCAAAGACTACTTTTTTCAAGTTAGCTGGACTGTACCCAAATAAACCGTTTATTATTATTATTATTATTATTAATAAATATTAATACAATAATTTCCATAAAGCCATCAAGCAATCATTAAAAATTTAGAATATAAAATATCAGCAGTCATGGTTTACAATGGTTTATCCTACTTGTTGCATGAGATATTCTGTCACAGAAGTAATACTTCTTTTTGCAGTTTCTATGTATATTCATCTGGTGTAATAAGTAGTTTAAAGTGTGTTAAATCATTTAGTTATTTCACACATGATTTACAATAGAACGAAATACTAGGTTTGATGACCTATTACTGTTGCTTTATGTAACTTGTCTGAGCTTAGTTTGACTTTGAACCATAAAACATTGAATCTTTGATAAATGGAGTATACCAACGACAAAGTCATGCAAGTTGTGTGTTAAAACAATTAGGATCAATAAAGTCTGCTACAGAAAGATTTGCCTAGTCGTAGAAAACATAAATGAGTAAAATAACATGCATGGCATTGGTGCCACAGAGGGATACTTTGAGGCAGCTCTTCTCTAAGGCAAAACTTAATAACTGTCCAAAATAAACGATTTAGGATTATGTATGTTGTTGTAACCTATATGTCTATTTAGGCACACTCGTGTTCAGAGAGACAGCATGTTCATACTCACAGAACACATACATTAACATGTTTTGCAGAAATTACTATCATTTCAGTCAGCCCATTTCAGCATGCGTCCTGTTGCCTAGTGGGTGCAGGGTCCACCATAGGCCTGATAACTTGTACCCTGCATTATGGCATCAACGCATATAAGGTGTGAATGGTTGCCTTGGTATAGCCGCCCATGCTGCATTCACCTAGTTCAAAATCTCATCTGTGGTGTTTGGCACTGGGTCACAGCACTGCACCCGTTGTTTGACCATATCCCGTACATTTTCAGCTGGCAACAAGTCTGATGACCTGGCAGGCCAGGGAAAAAGGCTGACATCCTATGACACCAAGAAGGCACATGTTTGTGTAGCAACATGTAGTTGTGCATTGTCTTGCTGAAAAATGACATCTAGAGTGTTGTGTGGAAAGGGTATAGCTACGAGTCGCAGCATGTCATTCACATAGGTCAGATTAGTTACAGTGCCCTGGAAGTGCACCAACTGTGATTTTTGATTGTACTCAATAGCATTCCATACCACAAGGCCTTGAGCTGGCTCTGTATGTCTTGTGCAAATGCATTCACTGTGATGCTGCTCCCTCTGCCTACAGTGAACCAAAATGCTACCATCACTTTCAAACAAACATAACCTGGATTCACCACAAAACACTATCTCATGCCATACCTGTCTCCAGTGATGTTACTCCATGCAGTATTGTCATCTAGCATGCTTCTGCACATTCCTCAAAATTAGATGGAGAAGTGGTCTATACACACATAACCTATGTCATAATAAACGGACTCTCACCCCTGATAATTTACAATGCGTTTCACTGTTCCATCAGAGCTGAGGAGGAAACAGATTTGTCCTGCAATGCCATTCCAATGAGGTGTGGATCTTCTTGATAGGTGGTCTGGGTGGTGCAACCAGACCCATCTTCTTGAGTTTTATGGTCTTCCATGTACCATTCTTCACATACCTGCTGCTCTGCCGAAAACCTTCTTCCCACATGAACAGTAGTTTCTCGATTTGATGCATCTCATTCGCTCATTCTAATAACGCACCGTCTTTCAAACCCACTGATTCAACGTTACAGTTTGCACATATGTCTGTGAGGCGTCCTGTGTGTCTGCTCAAGTCACACTGATCCATTACCTTTAGTTTATACTGACGACGAGAGCCACAGGTATGCCTTACCATTAGGTGGTGTTGCATCACGATATCGATGTTGACCTTGAACTCATTGACCGACATGGTTCAAATGCCCATAATTTCTGCAGAAAATACTAATGTACATGTCCTACGAATATGAACATTCTACCTCTAGTGATTCAAGGTGTTCTGTTTTTTCTGAACACGAGTGTAATTGGGAACTAACTGATTCCACATACATTTACACTTTGGTGCTATTTTAATTTGTTCTGAACAATACACTTGAAAATCATGTATACTGCTGAAATTCTCATAACACAGCAGAAGAAGAAACAATATTCGCCACCCTACAGTAACTATAAATTTGCGACATAAAATAGTAACATAGACAGATATGATACCATTTAATAATCATCCTGTGAAAATAAAAAATCTGGCAGACTGTAGAAACATTCATACAGAGATGAATGCGGTTCATGTCGTAGAATTAATTTTCTGTAAGAAATGAGTTCTTGAGCGAGGTAAGTACTTAGTTGACAGGATCCAGATGGAAACATTTCAGAATGTTTCTCATGTAATCAGGTAATAACAGCTGCATGCAGTTTCTGAAGGTGTTTTTAAAAAAAGAATAGGCACGTTGATAAACATAAGCCATGTGGATGACCATGACTTTCATTTTTGGATACAGAGAAGACCGGCATACACAAATTAGACTGCATCAGTAACGATGAAAGATATAAAATACAAGCTTGTAGGAAATTCTTGTCTGCTGATTCTTCAAGTATAAGGAATGATGTAGTATGTACGCTGTTTGAATGTCACAGTTCACAGCATAACATTTTTATGAATGTGATCTATTAAAAACATAACTAACCAAAAAAATACATATTACTAACTATAGCTACTGTGGCAGTTACATGCATGGAAGTTGTTTTTCTACAATGAGCCTTGAATACTTTCCACTTCTAATTTTGATGAGATTGTTGTAATGGAGGCTGCTCTACGATGGAATTTATTTTTGTAGGAGTGCACAAAGATCTGTAACTTCCTGGAAAATTTAAGCTGTGCTCCAGTTCATGACTTAAACCAGAGTACTTGATTTTCGTGTGAAAGTGCTCTTCCACTGAGCTATCCAAGTACCCACTCTGACAGCTTTGCTTCTGCCACTGTCTTTCTGTCCTGATTCATGCTTCAATATCGCAACTGACTGAAGGCTTGCTGGTGTCAGCTGAAGATACGAAGATATTCAAACTACATACATTTCCATGTTTTTACTCACACTTGAAAGCATTGTATAATAAAACGGCTTACCACACCTTGCAAGCCCAGTAGTGTTACAGACCATTTTATTATATGACTTTTCAGCTGTTTCTTGTTTAGCATTTTCACCTGTACTTTCACAGTGTTCAATTTTTTTTTACACTTTATTGTATATCAGTTGATACACTCACAGCTCGGAAAATTTTATCATTGTAAATAAACAAATGTGTGTTCAATGTGTCATATTCAAATTGCTCTTTTTTCGTTTTCTGTTGTGCTTTCATGCTGGTGACTATAACCAGTGGTTGCTTTGTACATGGTATTCTAATAACGTTTTTATTTATGTGCATGCAATTGATTGAAAATGGCTACCACATTCAAAACATCAGAGACCAAAATAGCATTAAAATGGATACAAATACTGCCTATTCAGGAAACTAATTTTCTTGTTGGATAAAGAAAAGAGCACTATAGTACATAAAACATGCTGTATGGAAACATTTCTTATTAGGTAGCAAGGAAATTATTAACTGAATTGCACATCGCAAGAAAATTATTAACTGAATTACTAAATGTTGCTCTTAGATAAAGCTGTAATATAGGAACAGAAGAAATAGGCAAATACCACCACTAGACGAAAAAACATACAATTTTATTAGCTGTATTAAAAGAAAACTGTACAAATGGATCACAAATCCACTGTGTCACAAAGAATTCTTGTTTTATTATCTTCGATTTCAGAGAAGAAGAGGCCTTTCTTTTAGAGAAGCACATTATTGTCTTCCATGGGCTTTGTTGTTTACATAGAATTCAGATGGCTTTCTACCTGGCCCCCTTACTTTGTGTAAAACCAGGAGATGCCTCTGGCCTGGAGACCATGATAAGCTAAACAATTACTTATTAGTTATTAGGGAATAATTACTTGTGTGTTAGGATACTAAAAAGTCACTTAACTGGCTTGGCTTGGCTTTCATTCTGTAAACTGATGTCCGTCATTCGAATTGTAGACAACATATCAGTTATAAATACTGCTGTATGTTACACAGCTACATGTAAAGAAAGAGACTGAGACATGTCCACTATTTTTCTCAAGGCCATCTTAATGATCTTGGGCACCAGGGAGAGAAAAATCAGCTTGCGCCTCCTCCTCCCCCCTTTGCCATCATTGAAAAAAAAGAGCAAAATTTAATTTTTATGTTGCATTTTTTATTTAGTACTTCCTCTAAAATAAAGTTAACGAGATTTTTCTGGCTTTTTAGTAGGCAAACTTTTTAATGATATCATCTGTTTTGAAATCTACTTTCAATTCAATACTGATGATGGCCAAATCTGTCAATCTATCTTGGGGCATGGTTGATCAAAAATTATTTTTTATTATTTCAATTTTGAAAATAAACTTTCGCCTTCTTCAACAGTCACACGAAGTGATAAATGCATTTTCGAAACACAAGACATTAAATTATTGGAATAAATGTAATTTAACACATCGAGCAAGTTTTTTTTGTTTTTTTTTCCTTTGTTGGTCAGAGTAGGGGGCACAAGCTGATTTTTCGCCTCCTGGCACCCAATACGGTGAAGATGGCCCCAAATAGAATAGTGGACATGTAGCTGTGTAACATACAGCAATATTTATAACAGAAATGCCTTCCAAATATGAATGTTGAGCACCAGTTTTCTTTACAAAAAATAAAGGAAGCAATTCCAGCTCGTTAAATAGATCTTCCCCATCAATAGCCAATTTATTTCCGTCTGTTAACTTTTGTTGTAAGTGTTTTTGTTTGGTCTTTCTCCAGTTCACTCGAGCTTTCAATGTTTTGAAAAAATGTTGTTGTGTTCTGTTAACAAATCAAATCTTTCATTTAACTGTAGGACCACTGTATCAACTAGAAAAAAATAAAAATTTACTTTAAATTTCGTTTTTGGGCCTAATATGGCTTATCTGCCGCTTTCTAATTAAAAAGTAATTTTCGAGAAAGTAAATGAGCAGTATTGGCAAATTCAGGTTGACATTAGAAATCTTCAGTAATTACTTCGAATCCACAATTTAGGCATACACACTCTATGCAGTATACACCTAAATATTTTAGACCAGATTGATCATTTTGACCACCTGTGAAAGAAAAACGCCTTAGCAAAATTTTGCTTTTTCTGATAAATGCTATAGCATACTAAAACTGAACATATGAACATGTAGGTCTTCAGTTTTGACACTAATGAATTCGCTATGTGTCCTGCGTCACTGTCGTATTTGTCACTGATAAAAATAGAATATAATGCATCATGAACTTTATCCATATTAATGCAAAGAGCTCTTCAAGCATTAACATGACTTCCTTGTCGCGTATTTGAAAAAGTCTTTAGGTATCTGGTTCATAATGACATCCCAATGTGAAGTTGATGCTGAAAAAAATGCTTATATTTCTTGAACAACAGAAAAAAGATCGAGCCTTCCAGTGAGTTTGTAGTGGCGTCATTTACTACGAACTGAGACACGAGCCGCACATGGAACCCAAAAAGGACAGGGATTCATGTCGTATATTCTTTATGCCCCATTATCATATCCTAAGCCTTTAAGTCTTAGTTCATCATTGCATGATTTTAACAGATCTAACATAAGTTGGTAACCATCGTTCAATAGTATAAAAAATGTTATCTTAAACCAACAAGTTTTGTTGACAGGTTAAAATAAACGAACCTTACAATAACATTAATTTGTCCTGTGTGTCAGTTGTGTGATCTAGAATCATGAATAGTATTTAGGTTGGTTTAAAAGATCAACTATAGCTGTTTTAATTTTTTCAGAAATTAAAGTAAGTAATTCATTTTGAATATTATGGACTAGGTTATGGGGCATACAATGCTGAGCACTTTGAATTCGTGCAATGTGTTCTGATGGTGCATTATCAAAGTTACAAATACACTCTACCGACGTTAAAATGTTCCGTTATTTGATCCAAATAGTTTTCTGTGGATCCTCTAAAATTAAAATTTTGACAAGCTAAAAATTTTATAATGCCAATTATCGGCTCAAAAACTGCCATCCACCTCTTTTTCTCAAGATCTATTAGAGCATGATTTACAGAGTCTAGTGTTTGATCTTTTAGTCAGTAATTTTTTTGATCTCAGCGATTTTTTAAAGAAAGTATGTGTCCAGAGCTCTTATCATGACTTCCTAAATTTGCCAGTGAATGCTTCTAGTCTTTAAAACCAATTTCACCATTAAGCGCAGTGATATTTATGTCAAAAAGTTTACAGTAAAAGGAAATACCGAAGCTGTAGATTTTGAATAAACAAACAATAACGACGAATAATTTCGTTATTTTGTAACTTTCTATTATAATACGTATCACTAGATGACCTATTGCTATCAGAAGTATATATAGATATTTTAATCTGAACTGGTCAGTTTTCCTTTAAAAATAAGATTATTTTATCGGGTATTCAGAGGTCGGGATTGATTCATCTGGAGTAGGTGAGGTACTAGTGCAGATAGTATCTTTCTCCTGAACTACGTGTCTCTTCTGACGCAGGTGCCTCTTTTGAAGAAGATATCACTTCTGATCGACCAGTTAACGTTGACGAAGATGTCCCTGAAATCCAAAATACCATAAGTCAGCAGTTTGGACAGGTAGCCAAAAGTCGTGCCTCAAAAGGACACCATTGTTAGAAACCAAGAAAGTACATAAATATGACGGGGCATTTTTGTATTTGATTATTTCCTGGAAATCATCTTAAACGATTAATTACGTTATTTTATGCCCATAATAAGCTTTTTTCCATAGTAACTTTACGTATTTACAACAGAAATCGAAAATTAAAATAATTTAAAAGCCTGCAAATATGTTTCCCTCTAGTCACTTGATGCCAGAGACGTTATTTTATAGGTGGCTCAATTTGTATTGTAGGCGCAAAGCCGATACGCGCTAGTGACTTTTTCTGGAATTTACACGGTAAAAAATGAGTTGCAAATGATGTATTGTACCAAAATTTAAAAGGGTATCTATAAAAATCCGAAAATTTCTTTTTAAAATTGCGAAAATACATAAAAATATGCGTGTTACTCATTCGTAGAGTTCCAACGATGTAGCCGACTTTTCAAACGTTTGTGTCTGTGAGAATAATTTCAATGTGTAAGTAACACTTCAGTCGAACTCATAAATCTATTTAATTCTCAATTAAGTACTAAGCTGTGTTACTGCAAAAGCGTAATATGATATAATGCGCAGATTTGAGTGCTCACGCCACGAAACAAATGAATACTACACAGCTACAACAACACGTAATAGCGGCGAAAACTCTATGTTTGACTCTCCGTCAAACGACCATAAGTCACAGTAATCAACGTATTCACCCAGCCAAAACATATGATAAAACACTGCAACATCAAAGCCGTAAGTTACGCACAAGAAAAAGTGATATGTACTCATTTCCGGTCGTAAATGCATAACAAACAGAAAAATAAGGATTACGTTTTGCTGTTTGCAAAGGACAAGTTGTAGATTGCGTAGCAGACTAGCTACCAACATCAACATTCAACAACTTCAAGTAAGTAGAATGAAATTTTTAGTCTACAGCGGAATGTGCGCTGATATGAAACTTCCTGGCAGACTAGAACTATGTGCTGGACCGAGACTCGAACTCGGGACCGTTGCCTTTCGCGGACAAGTGCTCTGCCAACAGAGCTACCCAAGCACGACTCACGCCCCGTCCTCACAGCCTTACTTCTGCCAGTACCTCGTCTCCTACCTTCCAAACTTTACAGAAAGTGCTGTCAAGAGGCTTTACATACACTACTGGAAATTAAAATTGCTACACCACGACGATGACGTGCTACAGACGCGACAGGAAGAAGATGCTGTGATATGCAAGTGATTAGCTTTTCAGAGCATTCACACAAGCTTGGCACCGGTGGCGACTCCTATAACGTGCTGACATGAGGAAAATTTCCAACCGATTTCTCATGCACAAACAGCAGCTGACCGGCGTTGCCTGGTGAAACGTTGTTGTGACACCTCGTGTAAGGAGGAGAAATGCGTACTATCACGTTTCCGGCTTTGATAGAGGTCGGATTGTAGCCTATCGCGATTGCGGTTTATCGTATCGCGACATTGCTGCTCGCGTTGGTCAAGATCCAGTGACTGTTAGCAGGATATGGAATCTGTGGCTTCAGGAGGGTAATACGGAACGCCGTGCTGGATCCCACGGCCTCGTATCACCAGCAGTCGAGATGAGAGGCATCTTATCCTCATGGCTGTAACGGATCGTGCAGCCACGTCTCGATCCCTGAGTCAACAGATGGGGACATTTGCAAGACAACAACCATCAGCACGAACTGTTGGACGACGTTTGCAGCATGAAAAGGAACTAAAAAATGTTGTAATTTAATCTCAAAGATACAATAAGAAAATTTGTTCGTCTGTCAGATATAGCGTCCCCAGTGCCATATTACGAAAAGACTTAAAAACAATATTTATAAATAAGAGACATTCCTAAATTTAATAATATTTTTTTTTCATGTAGCCGTAAAACACTAATTTCTCTGTCGAGAAATGCAAAGAAATGCAATGCAAAGAAATATAACAAAGTGATCTAAAGAGACGACAAGATACGCTCTTTTGTTTAATTTTTTAGTCGTCTGGACTTCCTTTTTAGTCTTGAATGTGTATAGAGGGACATCTTGCGAGTGCTGGCAAATGTAAGCATATTTGTATGAGTTAAGCATATAATATACTGATTTAATATTATTGTGCACTTTTAATTTGTAAGAGGTGATCCCGATTTCATGTCCGCCTTCCTTGAATTAACCTTCATTCAAGTAATTTACAGTTCAACAATCGCAGCGGCCGATGCAGCTAACGACGCCATTACGTGGCGATATTAACTTATGAAAAATTAGCGGAAGCGGAAAACTCGCCCGCTATTAACATAATATTAATTTTTCTCCACAGCCGCCCGACGTTGCAGAAAATACTTAGCTTTAAGATTCTTATTTTCAGTACCATAGCCGAGACCCAGATCCAGGACTCTGACTACAATACAATGGTTAACGGAGGTAAGAAAAATACTCTCGCGCATGTGTGGGCTGCAACTTTATTTAATAACTAAAGATCTTACGCTTTGAAGTGAACTGACTAGCCGAGGAAATTAATATGAAAAGTTTATTACATTGTACAACTTATATGCTCATGCTTTAAGATTCAGCGAGTCTAACATTCATGTACGTAACAAATAATTTAAGATTAATATTGCTAAAATGGAGAACTTCAGGAAAGCATTTAATCGTAAAAATCAAAATTAAATGAAATATCATTTTTATTAAGGCCCACCACGTAAGTCGGCAACAATCAAATAATAATAATAATAATAATAACAATAATAATATATATATTAAATTACGACAGCCGACGGACGCGAGATTGGCGCCGCAACTTTGGGGCCCGATTAAAGAAAATACGAAAATTACGAACTCTGACTGTATTGTAATGAATGTAATTATGTATGTGTCTAATTGTTGTAAAATATTAATGCTTGTATGAATTCTTTTACATGTACAACAACAAAACCAAACCCTGAGGAGATCTGGAGAGGAAAAAGTGTAGAAAAGAAAAAGGATTGCGAGAAAGAAAAATAAGTAAGGTAAGGCCTATTGTGCAAGCATCCTGTGTAGCTCTGTGCGGAATATCGAACCCATGTGCACATGAGATACCTTCGGTGTTTTGTGTGTTTATATGTTTATTTTTGGAGGGGATAATTTATTGTGTGTGTATCAGTGTTAAAGATTCGTCAGTGGCTTAAAGTGAATTTAGTATGGGTAAGATAGGACAACCTAAAGCATCCGTACCAGAAGAACAAAATTCTGTTAATATGGAAAGTGAGGATCATTTGCAATACGTAAACGAATCCCAAGCCACCGCCTCGGATAACATAATTTCTGGAGCGGGGGGCGAGGATCTGTGGACGGTGAATGACGCTCCACAGCAGAATGGGAATAGAGTAACAACTCCACTGCCTGGGCAGGGGGGCCAGTCGAGTGCTAGATCAAGCGGGACACCAGTATGCTCACCGATTGCAGACCCATTTGCAGAATTTTTGCGCAGGTTAGAAGTAAGAGATAGGGAAAGAGATCAGAAACTGGCTCAGATGCTGTATGGGCAAGAGCAACAAAGAGAACAGAAAGAAAGGGAAAAAGAAAGAATGTCAGAACAGAGGGAAAAACAAAGAGACGAAAAACTGGCTCAGATGCTGCATGAGCAGGAGAAAAAATTAACGCAAAAGCTCATTGAGCAAGAGCAGCGCAGTGAAGCAAAACTAGACAGTATCCAAAGCGAACTTGCCGAGATGCGGGACGCGTTCAAAGAAATACCCGATCTTGTGCAAAGCTTAGCCGGCGAAATGCAAAAATTACAGATATCGCAGGCTAGGCTTGAAGATAATGTCCAGACTTTAACCAACCGCGTAGATAATGTGGAGGTAGATGCACGGAAAAGTATTGACGCATATTTGGAAGTGCAAGCTCAAAAAGTAGAAAAAGAATTAAATGAATGGCTAGAAGTAAAGGATCGCGAGATATCTGCAAAGATTGAAAGCGACGTAAAAACAGCTGTAGAACAAGCGACTGCGGCCGCGAGTGTAAATATTGACGCTAGCGCTGCCGCACTGCACGCGGAATTAACACAGATCAAATCCCGTGTGACAGCGGAGTTGTCAAATTGGCAACAGGAGGTCGCGCGGAGACTGTCTGCGTTGGAAAGCAATGTAAACAGTGGCGGACAGATCATGAATCCGACTCCGCGTACTGATTACTGTAATAACGCTGACGGTAGGCAGGGTGCGAGTGTGCAACCGCAACCTAATGCGAATTATGAGCACGAACAACATGCGATACCGTGCAGCGCACATCACGAAGTGATGAATGTCCCAGAATGTAGCAATCAGATGTGCAAGAAAGAGGACAATGTAATAAAACACAGGACATTCCAACCCTTCAATAGCGAAAAACGAAATGTCCACCCCGTTGTATTTATTAAGAGCTTCAGGAATGTGTTTCCCAGGACATGGACGGAAAGACAAAGAATACAGTTCGTGGTCTCCTTTATTCAAGGTGACGCGGCACTGTGGGCCACCGACGTGTCCGAAAAATGTCTAACGATGCAACAGTTTGAAGGTGCATTCTTGAAAAAATTCTGGTCCGATAGCGTCCAAGAAAGACTACGAAAGGAGTTGTACAGTCCAGAAATGTACAATCCTAAGATGGGAACGTTACGCAAATATTTCGAAAAGTATATAAACAAAACCAGGTACTGGGACGAGCCAATGTCCGATCGTGACATAATCAGATTAATAAAAATGAAGTTGCCCAGTGAAATTAAAAGATATTTCATCAATGTGCCGGAATACGATATAGAACAATTCATGGAAATAGTGGATTCTGTTCACTTATTGATCGAAGATATGAAAACCGAAAACAAGTGGAACCATGCAGGCTGTAATCAACAAAAAGCCGATTACAATAGCAGCCACAGTAACGGTAGTAAGTTAGTACCAAATGATAACGGGAATAGGCAAGAGCACCGGCAACAGAATCGAGGCACAAACAATGGCAATGGTTATAACGGCAACGGTTATAATCGTCAAAATCGAAAGAGACATCATGATGGACGCATGAGTAACGGATATAATGGTAACGGCAATCCGCAATGGCGGAACAACCGAAACCAGTGGCGTGGTTGTAATGAACCGACACCACGGTGGCAACAAAACACAGCGCCACAATGGAACGCCAACCCAGGTTCGTCACAGAACATGTCAGGAAGTTACAACCGACCACCGCAAAACCAGGGCCATACACAATATCAAAATACACCATCGGGGAGGCAGGGCGGCCAACCCAACAGTAGCAACAACAACAACAACAACCAGAACCACAATGTGAGGTTAGTGGAAGTGACAGACGACTGTCAACCCACTAAGGCTCATCCGTTAAACTAAAGACAGCCACAATACGCTCTCCGTGCTGCAGGATGGTGTAGTGAGGGCACATTCACAGATGACAGCCATAAACTTTGTATGCTGAGATACAATGAAGGAACAAAAATAGAAAAGGAACTTGTAGACATACCGCAGAAATGTAACCGAACCGACAAAAGTGTTGTGCAGGCTATATTGCAAGCAGATATGTACGGAGCACCAATACACATAATAGTCGATACCGGTGCGTCAACCAATGTCATGAGCGCAAATTTTTACAAGTACTTGAGTCAAAATAATAGAATACCAGTATTGCCAGTGAAGAATTGTCGTGTTACAGGTGCAATAGGTGCACAATCTCATATCATAAAGCAACAGGTGCAAGTCGAGTTTACGGTAGGAAATGAAGCAATGAAAAGCTCGTTCCTAGTAGTTAAGGGATTAGGTGTTGCTTGCATCCTGGGGATGGAATTTTTACGCCAGAGGGACGCAAAAATCGACCTCTTGTGCGGGGAAGTAAGCCTTATGAATGAGGGTAGACGTGTAATTTTGCCGTTGTTGAGGACACGGGAAGTGCACAGTAAATATTGCCGGAGCTTTCAGTCGAGATTCGAAGGAATACAAGTAATGAATTTATATTCTGACTTAAGTACAAGACAAGTATATTTTAAAGATTTTATTACTGAAGACAAAGAGGAAAAAAGGAAAATGATAGCCATGAAAGTTAGGGAGTCAGAACATTTGACTGAAGCACAACAAAACGAATTGACTCAGCTACTTACAGATTATGAGAATGTGTTTTCGGAAAAACCCGGTGTTATCGAGGGCTACACCTATAACATCGAAGTGGTACCTCACGATACTTTCTGTCACGCAAACTACACCATCCCGTGGTCAAAGAAGGAGGCAGTTACCAAGGAAATGAGAAAAATACTTACAAAGACGTTCGCTCAGTAGAGCAACTTTTACATATATATAAGCAGTAGGTTAAGTTTATAGTGTATTTTTTTGTGAGTAAATGTTCAGATTTTAGAGTAACATTTAAAAACAATGATGCACACAAGATTAGTGCGATTCAATTTTGTAGATGTTAAGGAATAATAGTATTTTCAAGTAATTACATTTTGAAGAAAAAAAAATGAACGTAGGTTTAAGAACATTTTACAAATTTCATGTTGAAAAATGTTTAAAAAAAAAAATTCAACAGCATGTAACGATGAAAGAATTTTTCATTAGTGTGTCATGAATATTTTTGAACTGTAGTAGTAATGCAACTTATGAAATTCAATATTATAGTGTATACGTTGTTCCATGTATTTATGTCTATACCGATCTTGAAATATGCTCAATCATAATTTACTTAACAATATCAGTCCAGGGTGTTCATCACCCAAGGTACCTCATGTGTTGTGGACAAGGTACCAAGCAAATCAGTAAACGCGACTACCGCTAAGCACTGTTAAAATATATTGCCATCTGCTAAGGCAGAGATTTGCACGAATTTGTAGTGTAAACAAAAGTCACAAATCTAACATTAATCTAGGAACTTGCACGCTAGGCCTGGATTATAAAATGTGTACAATAATGCGAGAGGCAAAGTTTTGTAAAGTCGAGCCTGGCTCTGGAGGGCAAGTACGCAATGCGTGGGCAGACATGACATGGGGACTTACCTCAGATGAGACGGAAATACAATTGTATAGTCAAAAAATCTGAAGGCAAGTACGACTATAAGTGGAAAATGAAAAGAGATAATTAGTGCGAGAGACTGGTAAAATCCAGCACGAGCCAAAATCCAGTTCAGACTGAATGAAATACATTAGTGTTTGTGAACTAATCGAAACAGTTACTTTAAGCAGTGTGAAAAACTGTGAAGGTGAAACTGTGATACGGACAGTGAAGTGCTAGTATTGAACGTTCAACAGCGGTGAAGACGCCAAACGCCAATATTACGCACGAAAAACTGTGAATTTGCTTATAAATGTGAACTGTTAACATGAAGTGAACCCACAGTCAATATTTTTGGGACAGACTGTAGTTTCAGTGAGCACAATAATGCGAGATTGGAATGCGATGCGTGGACTGTTGCAAAACAGCGACCGCAGAAACGGCGAATGTTTGTGCTAAGCTCGTACTGGGACACTCACCAGTGCCTGCGAATGCGGCGAAAACATAAATAATTTTGTCAAGACAAAAACTGACGTTTAATGGAAAGAGTGGCGCATCAAAACTACATTCACGGGAGAAGATCCATGTCATGTATTCTGCAAGACAGTGCTGGCTTGACACTCGGAAACTGGCGAAAGCTTAACAACAACTGCCACACTAATAAATGCTTCTTTCCCACTAGCGTAACCATCTGCAGCGGGAAACAAATATTACGTTGGTTGTGTGTATGTTTCATGTACTACGTCGGAGATGCGTAGCAGAGCTGACTCCTGCCAACAAGAGCGGGGGGCGAATATCATCCCACTCCGCCACGCCCGGGCGAGACAGAAGCGCATCGCCAACGGTGCAGCCGATCAGCTGATTCTGACGTTCCGCGACGGCGAGAGACACGCTGGCGTCGAGCGGGCGTTGACCTCTCCGCAGCCGCCGCGACCGCCGAGCACCGAACACACCAACCGACGCCATCGCGAGCTAAACGCCGCGGCGTAGATCATCAACGACACCGCAATCAATTGTTATAATGACCTCATTTCTTTGCATAGTGCAACAAAAAAAATATTTGTAATGTACGCACATCCTGTACTCCAATGACATCTCAGAAACATTTAAGTGAAAGTGACCCAAGCAGTTAGTCTGTCGCTCCACCGAGGTTTTCCCCAGGTTTCCCTACGGGCGCGCCAAATGGGGAGCGAACAGTTGACATCCCTGGGACTTAAAATATTCCGGACTAACTCGTGGTTGTATACCTTGAACTTCATCTGTATTACACTTTGTGTGCAACACACCTCAGTAATTACAACATACGATGTGACATATGTAGACTGTGAAAGAAAAATCTGCGTATGGACACTGTGGACATGAAAGAGGAAATATTTATGTCAAAAAACACGAACATTTTTTATGACATAAACATTTCAGGGGGCAATATAGCGTCCCCAGTGCCATATTACGAAAAGACTTAAAAACAATGTTTATAAATAAGAGACATTCCTAAATTTAATAATATTTTTTTTTCATGTAGCCGTAAAACAATAATTTCTCTGTCGAGAAATGCAAAGAAATGCAATGCAAAGAAATATAACAAAGTGATCTAAAGAGACGACAAGATACGCTCTTTTGTTTAATTTTTTAGTCGTGTGGACTTCCTTTTTTGTCTTGAATGTGTATAGAGGGACATCTTGCGAGTGCTGGCAAATGTAAGCATATTTGTATGAGTTAAGCATATAATATACTGATTTAATATTATTGTGCACTTTTAATTTGTAAGAGGTGATCCCGATTTCATGACCGCCTTCCTTGAATTAACCTTCATTCAAGTAATTTACAGTTCAACAATCGCAGCGGCCGATGCAGCTAACGACGCCATTACGTGGCGATATTAACTTATGAAAAATTAGCGGAAGCGGAAAACTCGCCCGCTATTAACATAATATTAATTTTTCTCCACAGCCGCCCGACGTTGCAGAAAATACTTAGCTTTAAGATTCTTATTTTCAGTACCATAGCCGAGACCCAGATCCAGGACTCTGACTACAATACAATGGTTAACGGAGGTAAGAAAAATACACTCGCGCTTGTGTGGGCCGCAACTTTAATTAATAACTAAAGATCTTACGCTTTAAAGTGAACTGACTAGCCGAGGAAATTAATATGAAAAGTTTATTACGTTGTACAACTTATATGCTCATGTTTTAAGATTCAGCGAGTCTAACATTCATTAACGTAACAAATAATTTAAGATTAATATAGCTAAAATGGAGAACTTCAGGAAAGCATTTAATCGTAAAAATCAAAATTAAATGAAATATCATTTTTATTAAGGCCCACCACGTAAGTCGGCAACAATCAAATAATAATAATAACAATAATAATATATATATTAAATTACGACGGCCGACGGACGCGAGACATACCAGAGGAATACTCTGAAAAACTGTTTTATCCTTGATAGACAAAGGACTAATTTCGAGATTCTTGTATTACTTCTGGTTCAAAAATGGCTCTGAGCACTATGGGACTTAACATCTATAGTCATCAGTCCCCTAGAACTTAGAACTACTTAAACGTAACTAACCTAAGGACAGAACACAACACCCAGTCATCACGAGGCAGAGAAAATCCCTGACCCCGCCGGGAATCGAACCCGGGCGTGGGAAGCGAGAACGCTACCGCACGACCACGAGCTGCGGACATTACTTCTGGTATTAACTACTTTTTGTTCTGATGTGCTGGCGTAAAGACGTACTGTATAATTTCATGTCTATGTGTGTGTTAAATGAAGCAGATGTGCAGAAGTATAGACCTATATCTCTAACGTCGATCAGTTGTAGAATTTTGGAACACGTATTGTGTTCGAGTATAATGACTTTTCTGGAGACTAGAAATCTACTCTGTAGGAATCAGCATGGGTTTCGAAAAAGACGGTCATGTGAAACCCAGCTCGCGCTATTCGTCCACGAGACTCAGAGGGCCATAGATACGGGTTCACAGGTAGATGCCGTGTTTCTTGACTTCCGCAAGGCGTTCGATACAGTTCCCCACAGTCGTTTAATGAACAAAGTAAGAGCATATGGACTATCAGACCAATTGTGTGATTGGATTGAGGAGTTCCTAGATAACAGAACGCAGCATGTCATTCTCAATGGAGAGAAGTCTTCCGAAGTAAGAGTGATTTCAGGTGTGCCGCAGGGGAGTGCCATAGGACCGTTGTTATTCACAATATACATAAATGACCTTGTGGATGACATCGGAAGTTCACTGAGGCTTTTTGCGGATGATGCTGTGGTGTATCGAGAGGTTGTAACAATGGAAAATTGTACTGAAATGCAGGAGGATCTGCAGCGAATTGACGCATGGTGCAGGGAATGGCAATTGAATCTCAATGTAGACAAGTGTAATGTGCTGCGAATACACAGAAAGATAGATCCTTTATCATTTAGCTACAAAATAGCAGGTCAGCAACTGGAAGCAGTTAATACCATAAATTATCTGGGAGTACTCATTAGGAGTGATTTAAAATGGAATGATCATATAATGTTGATCGTCGGTAAAGCAGATGCCAGACTGAGATTCATTGGAAGAATGCTAAGGAAATGCAATCCGAAAACAAAGGAAGTAGGTTACAGTACGCTTGTTCGCCCACTGCTTGAATACTGCTCAGCAGTGTGGGATCCGTACCAGATAGGGTTGATAGAAGATATAGAGAAGATCCAACGGAGAGCAGCGCGCTTCGTTACAGGATCATTTAGTAATCGCGAAAGCGTTACGGAGATGATAGATAAACTCCAGTGGAAGACTCTGCAGGAGAGACGCTCAGTAGCTCGGTACAGGCTTTTGTTGAAGTTTCGAGAACATACCTTCACCGAGGAGTCGAGCAGTATATTGCTCCGTCCTACGTAGAACTTACGAAGAGACCATGAGGATAAAATCAGAGATTAGAGCCCACACAGAGGCATACCGACAATCCTTCTTTCCACGAACAATACGAGAATGGAATAGAAGGGAGAACCGATAGAGGTACTCAAGGTACCCTCCGCCACACACCGTCGGGTGGCTTGCGGAGTATGGATGTAGATGTAGATGTAGAAGGTGTTAAATGATGAAAAATGTGTTTTATAATTTCTGTCAAGATCAAACCTAAATCCCATACCAGTGAAGTACAAATTATTCTGTTAATTCGAGAAGGCGAATTTTAGATGGAGGCGACGATCTTTACGACGGCGCTGCTCAACAATAGAGGTACGTGATCGTGCTCAATACGTTCCTTTGGTGTCCGCTAAGATTATTTCAGACGTGTTTTTGCCGAGACATTCAGAACCTGCAATCTTCTTTTTCTTATGAAAATAGGAGTCCAATAGAAAAAGAAATATTCTTAAATTTAAATAATTGCAATTCTTTTACCCAGGCCACGGGGAATGATAGAAAGTACGTGCCTCTACCCTGATTGTACGTTCGCAATCTCCGAGTGTGTTACGACGTAATTATTTTACGAAAAAAAATTAAGATAGATCTTTCTCATCAGTTCGCAACCACTCGCACGCGAATGTACGTACCCACTGAATGTGTCTAGTCAGTCGTGCGCATTATTCTAAAGCTTTTCTTTTAATATTCATTGGATTGGATCTCCGCAATTAATTTTTGTTTATGCCGCAAATCGCACTTCACGCGAAGTATTTATTACGCAAGTTTCAGGCTCCATTTAATGTTAAAAATTCCGAAGTACGGCTGACTAAGCAAACCGCTACAATAATGTCATATCTCTGCAACTACAATAACACAAAACAACAATAACATAACAGAGAGGGTACGTTACAAGCAGCATGGACTATCAGCTCGGAGACCATGGCTGCGGTTACCCTTGACGCTGCATCACAGACAGGAGCGCCTGCGATGGTGTACTCAACGACGAACCTGGGCGCACGAATGGCAAAACGTCATTTTTTCCGATGAATCCCGGTTCTGTTTACAGCATCATGATGGTCGCATCCGTGTTTGGCGACATCGCGGTGAACGCACATTCGAAGCGTGTATTCGTCATCGCCATACTGGCGTATCATCCGGCGTGATGGTATGGGGTGCCATTGGTTACACGTCTCGGTCACCTCTTGTTCGCACTGACGGCCCTTTGAACAGTGGACGCTACATTTCAGATGTGTTAAGACACGTGGCTCTCCCCTTCATTCGATCCCTGCGAAACCCTACATTTCAGCAGGATAATGCACGACCGCATGTTGCAGGTCCTGTACGGGCCTTTCTGGATACAGAAAATGTTCGACTGCTGCCCTGGCGAGCACATTCTCCAGATCTCTCACCAACTGAAAACGTCTGGTCAATAGTGGCCGTGCAACTGGCTCGTCACAATACTCCAGTCACTACTCTTGATGAACTGTGGTATCGTGTTGAAGCTGCATGGGCAGCTGTACCTGTACACGCCATCCAAGCTCTGTTTGACTCAATGCCAGGCGTATAAAGGCCGTTATTACGGCCAGAGGTGATTGTTGTGGGAACTGATTTCTCAGGATCTATGCAACCAAATTGCGTGAAAATGTAATCACGTGTCAGTTCTAGTATAATATATTTGTCCAATGAATATCCGTTTATCATCTGCATTTCTTCTTGGTGTAGCAATTTTAATGGCCAGTAGTGTAATATTTCCGTCCTTTCATTACGCACCAACCGTGATTAGTAGCGATTTGTGCTCAGCCTTTACTGGTTCCTTGAGATAGTTCTGGTTTGGCGGTTGATTCCTTTCGACCATACCTAGAGCCCACGGAACTTGGTGGATGTAACACTAGCCAGATTCCGTTGCCTTATGGCGCAGCTGACCTACTGATTGCTCACACATTTTAATATTCTGATCTGGATAGGCGCTCTGACACCACACTGATACAATTGAGTCCTTATCTTCTTCCATAACTCTTTGTGATGAGTCCCTAGCATTTTGTTTCTGTTAGTTAGGACACTTTTGCTTCTCAGTCTTCAACAGCCGGTTTTTATACTTTGAGCATTCTTGCTCATACAACGCCCACCTTCGTATTTACAGCTTTATCCCTTCTTGTAAAAAATGTAGGTTATTTACTTTGATGTGGTTTTGGTATTGGTGGTCTAGTAGATTTTTGATTGCTATGGCTTAATCGTTTACAGTATATGTAAAGGTATAGTGTGGAACATGTAACGGGGGAACCTATATTCCCATATGATACTCAGATCGTTAGGCATGCTACTCTTTGATGATTTTCAATAGACTATATCTGCATTAATGTAACTTTACGTTCTTGTTTTATTGTTTATTATTAGTATATGGAACATGGTGACAATGTTAACATGGGATGACCTCCAATAAGTGGTTTTATGTTTTATTAGCATGTGACAACAAACAAATACATATTTTACTTTCAGTTTGCACCCATCAGTGTATCACTGCGATTGTTTTGCTCCAGATGTTTCATGGGCATTGACATCAGCATTACACTGTGATTATGTATGCAAGACAATGCAAATTCACCTCCTTTCAGTAGATCCATCTTTATAACTACAAGCATTGGCGTCCGAAGACTTCCAGCATAAGAATTCACCCTTCTTCTGCCAACGGCCTTGTCAAAGATGGCGGAGGAGCGGGCAGAAGTTCAAGACACTCTCTTGTCCTTGGGGTGGGAAACCGCCCCTAAAGGTGCTAGAATCGGCATGAGGCTGCAGAAGGCAATGAAAACCACTACATTAAAGACACATAACATGTATCCACAGGACGTGTGGCCTATGATTGAATAGTGTCATGATGATCTCTTAACTGGCAAAAGATACCGGAATTGTCCCCCATTCGGATCTCCAAGAGGGGACTGCCATGACGGAGATGACTGTGAGAAAGATTGGATAAACAACGAAAGGATAACGTTATACGATTCGGGGCGTGACATGTCAGGAGGTTGAATGTGGTAGGGAAACTCTAGTAGGGGTCAGTGAAGTGAAATGGCAAGCAGACAAGAATTTCCGGTCAGATGAGTATAGGATAATATAAATAGTATCAGAAAATGGTATAACGGGAGCAGGATTCCTTATGAATCCGAAGGCGGGACAGAGAGCGTGTTACTGTGAACAGTTCAGTTGTAGGTTTTTTCTCATCAGAATCGAGCCCAAACTAATACCGATAACGGTAGTTCAGGTATACATGACGACGTCGCAAGCTGAAGATGAGGAGACAGAGGAAGTATATGAGGATATTGAAAAGCTAATACAGTACGTAAAGGGAGATGACAATCTGGTTGTCATGGGAGACTGAAATGCAGTTGTAGGGGAAGGAGTAGAAGATATGGTGAGAGGAGAATATGCGAATGGGACAAGGAACCAGAGAGGAGAAAAACTAATAGAGTTCTGTAATAAATTTCAGCTAGTAATAACAAATTCTCTGTTCAAGAATCACAAGAGGAGGAGGTACACTTGAAAAAGGTGGGGCGATACAAAAAGATTTCAGTTAGATTACATCACAATCAGAAAGAGATATCGAAATCAGATACTGGATTGTAAGGCGTATCCACGAACCGACACAGATTCAGATCACTGTGTATTAGTGATGAAGGTTAGGATGAAGCTTAAGAGATAATTCAGGAAGAATCAACAAGCAAAGAAGTGGGATACCGATGTACCAAGGCATTATGAGCTACGCTTGAAGTTCTCTAAGGCAATGAATACAGCAATAAGGAATGGCTCTGTGGGCAGTACAGTTGAAGAGGAGTGGACATCTCTAAACAGGGTAATGACAGAAGTTTGAAAGAAAAACAGGCACAAAGACGGTAACTGCGAAGAAACCATGGATAATAGAAGAAATACTTCAGTAGACAGATGAAATAAGCAAGTACAAAAATGATCAGGGAAATTCAGGAATAAGAAATACAAATCGCTGAGGAATGTAATTAATGGGAAGTGTAGGGAAGCAAAGACGAAATGGCTACATGAAATATGTGAAGAAAAATAAAAAGAAATGATTGTTGGGAGGACTGACTACATATAGGAAGCCAAAGCAGTCATCGGTGAAATTAAGAGCAAGGATGGTAACACTACGATTTCAACTGGAACTCCACTGTTAGATGCAGAGGAGAAAGCGGATCGATGGAAGGAGTAAATTGAAGGCCTCCGGAGCGGGACGATTTGTGTGATGTCATAGAAGATTAAATAGGAGTAGATTTAGAAGAGATAGGGAATCCATTATTAGCATAAGAACTTAAAAGAGCTATGGAAGACTTAAGATCTAATAACGCAGCAGGTATAGATAAAATTCCATCGGTATTTCTAAAATCATTGAGGGAACTTGCACCAAAACGATTATTCACGTCGATGTGTAGAACATTTGAGTGGCGACATACCATCTGAGTTTCCGAAAATATCATCCACACAGTTCCGAAGATTGCAAGAACTGGCAAGTGCGAGAATTACCACCCAATCAGCAGTACAGCTCATGCATCCAAGTTGCTGATAAGAATAATATATAGAAGAATGGAAAATGAAATTAAAAGGATGTGTTCAGAATGAGATTTTCACTCTCCAGCGGAGTGTGCGCTGATATGAAACTCCCTAGCAGATTAAAACTGTGTGCCCGACCGAGACTCGAACTCGGGACCTTTGCCTTTCGCGGGCAAGTGCTCTTCTAACTGAGCTACCCAAGCACGACACACAGCCCGTCCTCACAGCTTCACTTCTGCCAGTACCTCGTCTCCTACCTTCCAAACTTTACAGAAGCTCTCCTGCGAACCTTGCAGAGCACTTGCCCGCGAAAGGCAAAGGGCCCGAGTTCGAGTCTCGATCCGGCAAACAGTTTTAATCTGCCAGGAAGTTTCAAAAGCATTTACATGACGATAAGTTTGGCTTTAGGAAATGTAAAGGCACCAGAGAGACAATTCTGACGTCTTTTTTATTATTGTTTCGTGGCACAAAACTGCTACGGTCATAAGCACCCATTCCGTGAAGGATAAGAAACTGATAATTAAATCAACAGCAATGGGAGCGAAACTCAAGAAGGAGGGAAACTAAAAACGAAAGGAAATCTTAGAAAATTGCTTTTGAGGGGGGTTGTTTTCCCCGAAAATAGCTTAAAATGAACGATGTAATCTCACTAACACTGATAAACTTAAGGACGTAATAGGCTGAGCGCGCGTCATCTGCTAAAAGAGAAGATATATCAGGCGGCAGCTGTAAACGGGCACGTAGCGGATTAAAATAGGGGCGCTGAAGTGAAAGGTGTCTCACCGTTCACCATTGATAGAAGTGGGGACAGATTGGGGGAGGGTCGTCACTTAAAAGATGTCGATGGCTAAAAAGACAGTGCCCAGTCAGCAGTCTAGTTAAAATTGCCTCCTTCCGAGGCCAGGAGGAAGAGGTCCAAGCACAGGGAAGAGGTTTTATGTTCCGTAATTTATCATCCTGAAGTGCAGACCAATGTGTGTGCCATAAAAGAGAAACTCGACGACATAAAACGCTCTGTAGATCGGCAAAGGGAACCAGGCGAACAGCGGGCCGAGGTAGAGAGACAGCAGCCTTACCCTTATATCGGCTGCCTCGTTTCTGTGGACACCGTCATACCCTGGGATGTACACTCCTGGAAATGGAAAAAAGAACACATTGACACCGGTGTGTCAGACCCATCATACTTGCTCCGGACACTGCGAGAGGGCTGTACAAGCAATGATCACACGCACGGCACAGCGGACACACCAGGAACCGCGGTGTTGGCCGTCGAATGGCGCTAGCTGCGCAGCATTTGTGCACCGCCGCCGTCAGTGTCAGCCAGTTTGCCGTGGCATACGGAGCTCCATCGCAGTCTTTAACACTGGTAGCATGCCGCGACAGCGTGGACGTGAACCATATGTGCAGTTGACGGACTTTGAGCGAGGGCGTATAGTGGGCATGCGGGAGGCCGGGTGGACGTACCGCCGAATTGCTCAACACGTGGGGCGTGAGGTCTCCACAGTACATCGATGTTGTCGCCAGTGGTCGGCGGAAGGTGCACGTGCCCGTCGACCTGGGACCGGACCGCAGCGACGCACGGATGCACGCCAAGACCGTAGGATCCTACGCAGTGCCGTAGGGGACCGCACCGCCACTTCCCAGCAAATTAGGGACACTGTTGCTCCTGGGGTATCGGCGAGGACCATTCGCAACCGTCTCCATGAAGCTGGGCTACGGTCCCGCACACCGTTAGGCCGTCTTCCGCTCACGCCCCAACATCGTGCAGCCCGCCTCCAGTGGTGTCGCGACGGGCGTGAATGGAGGGACGAATGGAGACGTGTCGTCTTCAGCGATGAGAGTCGCTTCTGCCTTGGTGCCAATGATGGTCGTATGCGTGTTTGGCGCCGTGCAGGTGAGCGCCACAATCAGGACTGCATACGACCGAGGCACACAGGCCAACACCCGGCATCATGGTGTGGGGAGCGATCTCCTACACTGGCCGTACACCACTGGTGATCGTCGAGGGGACACTGAATAGTGCACGGTACATCCAAACCGTCATCGAACCCATCGTTCTACCATTCCTAGACCGGCAAGGGAACTTGCTGTTCCAACAGGACAATGCACGTCCGCATGTATCCTGTGCCACCTAACGTGCTCTAGAAGGTGTAAGTCAACTACCCTGGCCAGCAAGATCTCCGGATCTGTCCCTCATTGAGCATGTTTGGGACTGGATGAAGCGTCGTCTCACGCGGTCTGCACGTCCAGCACGAACGCTGGTCCAACTGAGGCGCCAGGTGGAAATGGCATGGCAAGCCGTTCCACAGGACTACATCCAGCATCTCTACGATCGTCTCCATGGGAGAATAGCAGCCTGCATTGCTGCGAAAGGTGGATATACACTGTACTAGTGCCGACATTGTGCATGCTCTGTTGCCTGTGTCTATGTGCCTGTGGTTCTGTCAGTGTGATCATGTGATGTATCTGACCCCAGGAATGTGTCAATAAAGTTTCCCCTTCCTGGGACAATGAATTCACGGTGTTCTTATTTCAATTTCCAGGTGTGTATATGGTACAAAGAGAGAAGGTTGAGCCGCGTATCGACTCGTGCTGCACGTTGTGTTTGGATTGCATTGGTTTTCCTTTTCTTCCCTTGACATGTTTGTTTGATATGTTGTCTGCCATTAAGTGGCTGCTTGGTTGTCTTTTTCCCTCTGCTATCGATATCAGCGTTTTTGCTTCCGGGAAACTGCTATGGAGGAAGTGAGATCTTTGACCGGTTGTAACCTCGTGTGGTGGCGCAGAAGAGGGGGTTGCGGGGAGAGAGTGTGGTGGACACGGGAGGGCAGTGTGGCTCTCCAGCGCGAAGCAGGCGTGATCGGTTGTACCGAGTCGCCACGTGATGAATGTCGGTTGTGTGTAACGAGCGGGTCGAGTTGACGAAAGAGCTCCCCGCGTGTTGATTGTATACAAAATCGCCCCACGAGTAGTTGCTGTTCATTTCGCCTTGGTGGGACATTAACAAGCTTCTTTAAATCCTCCATTTCAACACTGGAGTTCAAAAGGAGATACCTAACATGAAGGAGCGGTCACTACCCGTCAACGTTGCAGAGAAGACGTGAACTCCGGTGACAGAGCGTGTTGACGCGTGACCGTGGCGTGTTGGGTACACTGGTGACGCGTGTGCGGTCAGATGTGTGGATCCCTGCCATCGGAGGTCGTGTACTGCCTGTTCGATCATAACTGCAAGTTAAATTCGTGGAAGGTTTAATCATTAAGTAATAATTTTATGTAACCAGCGTCTCTTCTGCCTTGTGGCCTCCGGCGATCGGGTTTCCTGTCTCCGGCACCGGTGTAATTGAAGACAATTATCTTTCCTCCTCCTCTCGTTACTGTCCGATGGGAGGTGTAGTTTTGGCAGTTTAACTGTTTCGCTATTCTGTCGTGGGTTATGAGTAAATTCATGCTTTTTGTTGGTTGATCATGTGGTCGCTCATTCAGGACTGTGTGGTGTAATGTTTCCTTGCACGAGGTTAGCTCTAATTCTGTCAACAAGTTAAGCCATCTTATAACAAGCTTTCGCTGGCTAAAAGTCGGTGCAGTGTTTACGGGCGTATTTAAATTGGTCAGTATTCTGTCTAGCCTGAGCATCCCTGAGTGGGTGATTTGTGACCGCCTTACACGGGTCCGTCATATCTGTTATATTCTAATGATATTCCAGGACACTTTCGTTTAAATTTTTTTTAAGTTCCTCCAAGTTTGTAAATTCCTTTTATTGCCATTAATCGTGTGTTTGCTGAGACCTGTTTAATTTTTTTAATGGCTGTGTTGTAGCTTCACTACCTCACCGTACTTAATTAACAAAGTTCTGTATTTACTTTAGTAGCCTGTTTACTAATGTTCTTTAAATTTCTTTAAATTGTTGTATTGCTATAAATTAGCTTGATTGGTGCTAGCGGCGCGTTTTAAAAGGTAGTTTATTGCCGTACTGCTACCTTCTGTGTCTTTTTAATTTTTTTTTTAAATTGTTGTATTGCTATAAATTACTTGATTGCCATTAGCGGCGTGTTTAAAAGGCTGTTTATTGCCGTACTGCTAGTTTCTGTAAGATACGAATAAAACATTTGTGAAAATCTCAACTCGACAGTAAACTACTAGAAATTTGGCCCCGTTTCGCAACGTGTGGTGTGGCTTGTAGTAACCGTAACCACTGTGTGTGTCAAAGGTGAAATCAGAAAGGGAGGGGTGTATAGCGACAGCTTGGAAGGAACTATGTAAGTGGATTGGATGATAAGGGATAGTACCATGGTGGAGTATCGTTAAGTCCATGTGCCAGCAACAGAGGGGACATCAAACCGGACTGATTGGAAATGAGGGAATACAAAGCCATCTTGGGGACGTATCTTCGTTTCCTGATGACAGAAGACTACCGGGTAGTAGGATCGTAAGAGGACCGATAGTTCGTCCCGATTGGAGCGAATTCCGCTGACATTCGAATGGATAACTGAGATAGGGTGGACGAAAAAAGCAAAAATCTCACCAACGTTGCCTCCACTGATCGATCGCTGAGAGCTGGTGGCCGACGGACTGGAATGGCATTCAGCCAGAGACAGAAGATCCTGATCGATAGGGTGTTGGCGGGCAGCCCCTGCCGCCAGTGACCGGCTGGTTGATGGGTCGCCAGCGGTGCGTCTCGGCGACACAGAAGACGGCCGAGGGCGGCTACTGCTGCGTGGCGCTGTAGAATAGACACTCCGTGGTGGGGGAGGGGAACTGTGTTTCTTATGAGCCTTTTCGGAAGCAGGACGTTGAGATGAGGGATTAGGGTTGTGAGGTCTGGGTATGTAAAACAATCTTCACGAGTAGGCTCTTCTTTGTGAAGCCGGGCGTCCGATTTTGGGGGCCCATAATTTAGCTTGAGCCAATGAAGGTTGAGCCATAGAGTGAGAGGGTAATAGTGGGGCCGGTCTTTGGGCTGGCCTATCTGACGACCGTGGCGCTAAAGATGAGATCGCAAGTCTGCATGGCTACCTCCTTAGTAGGTCGAGGAGAGGCGAGGACGGTGCTATATTTACGCGCTGGAAGCACAGTGGGCTTTTACTGGCGAATAACTTACAAACATCAAAGTCTACCGTATCTTCCTTCGTCGTCGGCGCTGTCGTTGTTGCCGTGAGGCACCGTTATACCAAGTGGAAAGGCGCGTCGATCTTAGAGCATGAGATATGGTAACCTTAAGTCAGTGACAACACACAACGGTCACGGTAGCACCTGATTCCAGAATAGCTGCAGTAGTTAGGATCTATGAACTACCCCTTCTTGACCAGGTCCCCAAAACGTAACTCGTGACGAGATCGTTTCGAAGCAAATTGTTATAAAGGTAATCTATGAAGGCTTCGTACAACGGTAAGAAATGTTGCAGTTTTTGGAATAATAACAGATACGACCAAACTTCAGACTTCAAGAAGAATATAATAATTCCAATCCCAAAGAAAGCAGGTGTTGACAGATGTGAAAATTACCGAACTATCAGCTTAATAAGTCACAGCTGCAAAATACTAACACGAATTCTTTACAGACGAATGGAAAAACTAGTAGAAGCCAACCTCGGGGAAGATCAGTTTGGATTCCGTAGAAACACTGGAACACGTGAGGCAATACTGACCTTACGACTTATCTTAGAAGAAAGATTAAGGAAAGGCAAACCTACGTTTCTAGCATTTGTAGACTTAGAGAAAGCTTTTGACAATGTTGACTGGAATACTCTCTTTCAAATTCTAAAGGTGGCAGGGGTAAAATACAGGGAGCGAAAGGCTATTTACAATTTGTACAGAAACCAGATGGCAGTTATAAGAGTCGAGGGACATGAAAGGGAAGCAGTGGTTGGGAAGGGAGTAAGACAGGGTTGTAGCCTCTCCCCGATGTTGTTCAATGTGTATATTGAGCAAGCAGTAAAGGAAACAAAAGAAAAATTCGGAGTAGGTATTAAAATTCATGGAGAAGAAATAAAAACTTTGAGGTTCGCCGATGAGATTGTAATTCTGTCAGAGACAGCAAAGGACTTGGAAGAGCAGTTGAATGGAATGGACAGTGTCTTGAAAGGAGGATATAAGATGAACATCAACAAAAGCAAAACAAGGATAATGGAATGTAGTCTAATTAAGTCGGGTGATGCTGAGGAAATTAGATTAGGAAATGAGGCACTTAAAGTAGTAAAGGAGTTTTGCTATTTTGGGAGCAAAATAACTGATGATGGTCGAAGTAGAGAGTATATAAAATGTAGGCTGGCAATGGCAAGGAAAGCGTTTCTGAAGAAGAGAAATTTGTTAACATCGAGTATAGATTTGAGTGTCAGGAAGTCGTTTCTGAAAGTATTTGTATGGAGTGTAGCCATGTATGGAAGTGAAACATGGACAATAAATAGTTTGGACAAGAAGAGAATAGAAGCTTTCGAAATGTGGTGCTACAGAAGAATGTTGAAGATTAGATGCGTAGATCACGTAACTAATGAGGAGGTATTGAATAGGATTGGGGAGAAGAGAAGTTTGTGGCACAACTTGACTAGAAGAAGGGATCGGTTGGTAGGACATGTTTTGAGGCATCAAGGGATCACAAATTTAGCAGTGGAGGGCAGCGTGGAGGGTAAAAATCGTAGAGGGAGACCAAGAGATGAATACACTAAGCAGATTCAGAAGGATGTAGGTTGCAGTAGGTACTGGGAGATGAAGGAGCTTGCACAGGATAGAGCAGCATGGAGAGCTGCATCAAACCAGTCTCAGGACTGAAGACCACAACAACAACAACACGACCAAACTGTATTGTTTCTTCTGTTTTATGTAACGTAGCTTTGTTCACAGTTTTATTTCGCGTTCACCACTCATTCACACTCTGATGTGGAGTATATGAGAGTGCCTGAACCCTAACTCCCAAGTGCCATCGAAACCCTTTGATGAACAGTTTTGGTTGCTCGACACCAACAGTCAATGATAATGATACAGTATTTTGTTATTGACTCTTCTAGTTTAGCTACCACCGTCCACGAATGTTAGTTAGGCGTAAGACAGTTACACACTTTTCTCTCCGATCCGCTACTATTAAGAGTTCGCGTAACGTTTTTCTCCTTTTCATAAATTGGAGCTAGCTCTCCGAGATATAATTAAAAAAAAAAGTCTCAATACCGCGTCCCTCGTGAAATGCGTATAGATTTATCCCGGAATTAACCCCCCTGTAGGTGTTCTCAAATTAATGACCACACTTCGCTATCCGCGATTTCGTGTAACTAAATGTCCTTTTGTTACTCTGATCGTGTACCGTAGTTATTTAAAACTCGCCCCTATATTTTTTCACAACGCACAATTAGTACTTCTTCACTTGTTTATTTCTAAGATTAAACGAAAAAATGACGCCGTATCATCGGCTTCGTCGATATAAAGCGAAACACCTCAATATGCCAGATTTTACCTCTGCTTATAGGATCGGCTATCTTACTCATTAATTTACTACATGTTATTTCCAATAACACTAAACAGGTATCGCCGTTATATTTTAATTGTATTCAGAAGCATGTTATTATTATTATTATTATTATGACCGACCAAATTGTAACAAATCGCGCGGCGTGTGTATTTAACGATAGCTTTATATATATATATGACCGAAAGATCGATCTCTCTACCGTAACCAATAGAGGCAAATAAGCTATTCAAGTTACGTTAGATCTATCTTGACTCGTATTGTTACAAAAGGTAGACACCTTTTCCTTCACTCGGATTTCCTGAATAATTCGTTAATCTTTAAAAATCTCAAGAGGAAGTAGCGTGGTCGCCCATACAGTTCATGCAGCGAGGGGATGGGACTGGACAATCACCCTCGCCGGCCGCGGTGGCCGTGCGATTCTGGCGCTGCAGTCCGGAACCGCGGGACTGCTACGGTCGCAGGTTCGAATCCTGCCTCGGGCATGGGTGTGTGTGATGTCCTTAGGTTAGTTAGGTTTAAGTAGTTCTGTTCTAGGGGACTGATGACCTCAGATGTTGAGTCCCATAGTGCTCAGAGCCATTTGAACCAACCAATCACCCTCATGGGCATCCTTGCCACAAGTAACGCATTTAGCAGCATTGGATCACAACTAGCTGGTATGATTAAACCTCTGACACCGATAGCAAGGCGTAGGGTGAACTGAAATTATCTCATATCCCACTTTAATGTTCAATGGAAGTTGAACTCTGTCAAACGTGAAGGAGGGATGCGGGTCGGTACCCGTTCCATTCCAACTCTTTTCATTGCTTGATGTGTGACCATTACTCCCTGATCAGACAGGTAATTTTGAAATTCATTTGATAATCCGTCGAGTGATGGGGTATAAACCACCCCGCGTGATGAGTTTAATATATGGTGCGCTTCCACCCGAACAGGGAAGGAGTGTAATAGTGTAGTTCGAAGCAATTTGTGTGCCTGGAGGACACTGTCTGTTTCTGACAACAAGGTGCCATTTCGTAACCGGGAACAAGACTTTACAGGACTTGCAATTGCGTCGACACCTTTCTGAATAATGAAAGGGTTTACTCTTGAGAAGTCTTGACCTTCGTCAGACCGAGAAACAACTAGGAACTGTGGCACTGAGGGAAGAATTTTCTGTGCCTGAGACTTATCTAGCTTTGTTTTGTGGGCAGAAGTTGTGAAAGTAGAAGAAACCATTGCGAAGGTATCCCCCATGATTACCAGCATCTCCAATGGCGCGCTCCTTCCTAGTGGGGGCCCACTCTGAGGGCACCCCTGCCTTAGGTGATTGTCCACACCTCAGGTTGCACCTCACGAGAAATGGACGGAGGGACCAATCGGCACGTTCGGAAGGTACCAGCTCGGGTAATCACCCCTCCCTGGGCCTGGACTTTAGCAGGGGGTACGTACATGTCCTACTTACCTACCCAGGGCGCGGAGTTACGCGTTACCCCGTCACCGACTACACATGGAAACGCTTGGGTCGGCCTTCAGACACACACAGGGAGGAAAAAAACAGAAAAGGAGGAACAAAGAAAAATGAAAGAAGAGAACAATTCTTAAACGCAGCAGTGGAGAAGAAGGTAAGGACAAGAATCGAGGGAAAGATAAGCACAAAGTAAGGACAGAGACTTTCCATTATAGAGATAAAAGATGGGAAACCACGTCACACATTCACAAGCGTCCGTCTCCAGACGTAGGCTCGAAAAATTTCTCCCAAACAGAGGGAGAAAGGGGAGGGAACGGGTGGGAGAGGGGGAGGATCGGGAAGAGGAAGGGATGTGGAAAGGGAAGGTATGCAGCCACTAGCTTGGGGTCCCATGATCGCCATGCACGTATCCACAAAAGAGTTGTGGACAACTTGGGGAGAATTCTGATATTGTAGTTGATAGTGAAAGCAAGACTAAAGAAAAAATCAGGACACTTTCATAGGATCGGTTGACCTGGAAATGCGTTTGACAATGTATAATGGTGCAACAGTCTAATGAGCACAGAATATGGACTGAGAGTAAATGGAGCAAAGACGAAAATAATGAGAAATAGCAAAAATTAAAAAATTGTCGTGTAACTAGGACTGTTCGCCGGGTGCAAGTCTTTCGATTTGACGCCACTTTGGCGACTTATCATTTGAGGCACAAATGATAACAGCCAGAAACTTAGATCAGGATTGTTGGTCACGAAGTACATGAGGTAAAGGGATTCCGCTACTTAGGCAACAAAATTACTAATGATGGAGGGAGCAAGGAAGACATTAAAAGCAGATTATCACTGGCAAAAAGGGCATCCCTGGGCGAGAGAAGTATACTTGTATCAAACATAGGCCTTAATATGAGGAAGAAATTTCTGAGTGTGTGTTTGGAGTTCAGCATTGTATGGTAGTGAAACATGGGCTGTGAGAAAGCCGGAACAGAAGAGAACTGAAGCATTTGAGATTTGGTGCTGGAGATGAGCATTGAAAATTAGGTGGACTGATAAGGAAAGGAATGAGGATGTTCTGTGCAGAATCGGAGAGGAAAGGAATTTAAGGAAAACACTGAGAAAGAGGACAAGATGAGAGGATCTCTCTTATAACATCAGGGAATGACTTCCATAGTACTAGACAGAGCGATAGAGGGTATAAACCGTAGATGAACACACAGATTGGATTATATCCAGCAAATAATTGAGGACATAGGTTGTAAGTGCCACTCTGAAATGAAGAGGTTGGCGTAGGAGAGGAAGTCGTGCTGGGCCCCATCAAAACAGTCAGAAGACTGATGAATAGAAAAAAATTACATATACACTTTGTTCAATAGTGTAAACATAGGCTTCCGCAGCTGTTGTCACAGTCAATAAAATCAAAGCAGAAAATCTAAGAGAAGATCAAGACATAATTCTATTTAATACTCTAAGTTCACCTACCAAATTCAATGATGGAGGAGCAGTCATATTTGATAACCTTAAAAGGAGTCACCACAAAGCCATTCTAGGAATCAAATTAATTATACCCTTGTTAATTAATAGTCTCCATCTACCTAAACGCTCATAAATAATATTAGAAAAACAAAATAATCCAGAAATCGAACCTATACAAACCCATCAATTTATAGTTATCAATCCACCAATAACTATTCTTATATGAGTGACAGAAGCATAAGCAAATAAAGACATCAAATCAATCTAACAAAAACAAATAAATCTAACAATAACCCCACCAGATAAACCTAGAGATAACCAGAAATACTTAAACCTTAAACCAAAATAAGAAATAACCTTTATTACACAAAAAATATCATAACCACCCAACTTTAATAAAACACCAACAAGAATTATTCTACCAGAAATAGGAGCCTCTACATGGGCCTTAGGAAGTCATAAATGAACCAAAAATATTGGCATCTTAACTAAAAAGGCCAAAATTATAAAAACATAAAATATAAGATAATAAGAACCAAAATCAACCAATAATAGGAAATATAAAGTATTAAAAAAATAATAAACCTTAAATAAAACTAACAATAAAGGCAGTCTAGCAAGCAAAGTGTAAAAAATTAAATAAACACCAGCCTGCAAATGCTCAGGTTGATGACCCCAACCTTAAATCGAAAGCAAAGTAGGAACCAATCTAGCCTCAAAAATAAAAAAGAAAGAAGACTCAA
This sequence comes from Schistocerca serialis cubense, assembly GCF_023864345.2. NCBI lineage: Eukaryota > Metazoa > Arthropoda > Insecta > Orthoptera > Acrididae > Schistocerca > Schistocerca serialis. Next base: position 212,493,430 of record NC_064647.1, on the reverse strand, counting down.
TCTAGCAAATGAACAATAAAGTATAATTATTAAAATCAAAACCATAAAAACAACAAAACTAGAATGATACGAACTGAAATAAACTGAACCTCTAGCAGTAATTATTGAAGAACAATTTCAAAAACTCAACAAAATTAAACTAAAAGAAAAATAATCAATACCAAAATAGTATCTAATTATATTCAAATCAGCATATGAATATATACAAATCATAAAAACAAAACTAGACAGGAACATTAAAGAACCAACCACCAACAATTATTTAATAAACAAAAAGGGATAAAAAAATAGTTATAAATAAATACTTTAACATAAAGACAAACCAAAAGAATTAAAAAAATCATTACCATGAGACCAAATTATTGAAACCAAATTAGAAAGACCTCAAGCACCTTCACAAACAGAAGAAACTAAAAAAACAGAAAAAATAATCATAATCAAATTCAATAACAAATGCGATAATTAATATAAATAAAGAAAGAACAATATATTCCAATCTCAGAAGAACCATTAATAAATGCTTCCGTTCAGAAGAAGAAACATAGACACCAGCAAAATATACCAGTGAAGAAGTAAAAATAGAGAATATAAAGATTAGTTTTAATAGTTAAAAAAACACTGGTCTTGTAAACCGGAAATAAGTCTAGCCTCCACTTTTAAAACTTCAGAGGTGAAAGGCTTCCAACGTAGGTAACCAAAACCGATGTTTTAAATAAACTAACCCCTGAAATGATTAAAATAATAATTATATCACTATGAAATATAATAAATATTAATTGCATTAAATTAGGACACCCAATATCAATAATACTTTTCATTATCCTCTGAACTTTCCTGGTTGGATTAATAACAGCAAAAATAATGGAAAGTTATTGACTATCATACATTTTAATCTTAACATTTCTTGGTGGTATATTCGTTCTATTTCTTTATATTACGAGAATTGCATCAAACGAAATATATCAACCTAAATGAATTACTATAATTATCACCTTAGCAATATGAGTGTCTATTATACCAACACTAATTATTTTAGACATAAGAATATTTATAGGCTTCTTCAAAAATACCGAAACCATAAATATTGATAACTCAATCAATTACCAAGAAATAGCAATATCTTTAGAAAAATTATATAATAGACCAACATTTATTATTACAATAATAATAATAATTTATTTATTTTTAGCACTATTGGCAGTAGTTAAAATCACTAATATTAACCAGGGACCTATTCATAAAATAAGATAATTTACTAATGAATAAACCCTTATGATTAAGACATCCTTTAATTAAAATTAATAACAACTCCTTAGTTGACTTACCTGCACCAACAAACATTTCATTTTCATGAAATTTTTGGTACCTACTCGGATTGTGTTTAGTTATTCAAATCGTAACTGGATTATTTTTAGCTATACACTATACCTCAAATATTGAAATAGCATTTAGTAGTGTAGTACACATTCAGGAGGGACGTAAATAATGGTTGAATCATTCGAACTTTACATGCAAATGGAGCATCTATATTTTTTATTTGCATTTAGTTACATGTAGGATAAGGAATCTACTATGGATCTTATTGGATCTTATATGTATATACACACCTGAATAATTGGTACAGTAATTCTATTCTTAGTTATAGCTACTGTATTTGTAGGATATGTTTTACCTTGAGGTCAAATATCATTCTGAGGTGCAACAGTAATTACTAATTTATTACCAGCAATTCCATACTTAGGAACAGATTTAGTTCAATAAGTGTGAGAAGGATTTGCTGTTGATAACAACATTAAATCGATTCTTTACATTTCATTTTGTATTACCATTTGTTATCACAGCTATGGCAGCAATCCACTTATTCTTTCTTCATCAAACAGGATCTAATAACCCGTTAGGACTAAATGGAGATATCGAAAAATCCCATTCCACCAAAACTTCTGAACAACATTTCACCTTTACTGGCTATATCTGACCCTTAGACAAACAAACGTGGGCCTAGAAAAACTAAAGCTAAAACCTTAACATCAAACATATTAAAAAGTAAATGGGTCAAATGGCTCTGAGCACTATGGGACTCAACTGCTGTGGTCATCAGTCCCCTAGAACTTAGAACTACTTAAACCTAACTAACCTAAGGACATCACACACATCCATGCCTGAGGCAGGACTCGAACCTGCGACCGTAGCAGTCGCACGTATTAAAAAGTAAAAATTGAAACTTGATGGTAAAGGAAAAAGAAACACAGGCTTAATGGGAACAAAACTAGTGAAAAAGGGTAATTGTTGGTTACATGAATCCTGCACATCATATTTTGATGTGTGCCACCAATGTCATCACACAATTTCTTAAAAAAAATTATCTATGCGCGTAAAGTAAACATTCCTTTTCATAAATTAGGCTTACTTCCAAAGTCTACTAACAGCATAACTGAGTGATATCTCATTATTTCATATGTAAAACTGATATGTTCCTAAGAGTTAATAAAAGTACCATATTTAAAAAATTCAAGAACTGTAAACGGCAGTTTACATATGAAGGTCTGTTTAAGTTATAATTTACCTACAATGAAATGATCGTATGGTATTGTTGGTCTGGAGGCCCCATGCGGGGAAGTTCGTCCGCCGTATTGCAATTCCTTTTTAGTTGACGCCACTTCGGCGACTTGCGAGTCAATGATGATGAAATGATGATAAAGAACACACAACACCCAGTCATCACAAGGCAGAGAAAATCCTTGACCCACCAGGAATCAAACCCGGGACCCCGTGCGCAGGAAGCGAGAATGCTACCGCAAGACCACGGGCTGCAGACAATTTACCCACAATTAATATGTTTATGAACTATTTTTTTTTCGAAAAATTCAATAAAACATTTTTAAAGTATGAAAAGTCTTTTTATAATCTTCCCTTTGATTCAAAAGTGTTTTGTCCAATGGCTATCTATCCCTTACATGTCTGGAGTTCTAACCCTGATACTCGGATTAGATGGCCAAGAGTTACATGTTTTTTTTTTTTTTAAGAATTTGTAGCTAGTACAAAATTTGGTGTATCTTTGTAAACGAAATCGACTTTTGTGCTTTACGAATTTAAAAAGTAATTTATGGAAAGTTTCAAGTTTTTTTGTGTATTAGATTGTGAAACTGGCTTTTGGAAAAATCATAGCCATCTATCTCGGATTTACCTTATATATCTTTTTAATACAGATGTGAACTCGTACATTTACATCTACATCTACACTACGGTGTGCAGTGGATGGTACTTTGTGTATATTCTTTTGTTGTCACAATTGTGTTTGTTCCTGGGGAGAGCTATCGCTGATAAGCCTCTGTGTGGGTCCAGATCTCTCTGATTTTATCTCCGTGGCCTTTTTGCCAGATATACATAGGAGGAAGCAATATATTGGTTGACTCTTCTAGGAATGTACACTCTCGGAACTTAACAGAGGACCATAATGTGATGCAAGAGGCCTCTCTTGCAGCTTCTGTCACTAGAGTTGGCTGACCATCTCTGTGACGCTTACTGAGTAAAACAGTGACACGACGTGCTGCTCTACTTTCGTTCTTCTCCATTCCTTCCATCAGTCGTACCTGTTATGGATCCCACACTGACGAGCAGTTTTCAGGTATTGGTCGACATAGTGTTTTGTGAGCTCCTCCCTTTTTTGGTGGACTACATTTCCTGAGGATTCTTCGAAGGAATCACAGTCTGGTGTCTGGCTTACTAGCAATTAATGTTAGGTGGTCGTTCCAATTCTGATCAATCCATACCTGTACTCATAGTTACTTTATGGAAGTAACAGCTTCCAGCGATTGTTCTGCAATTTTGTAATCATACAATACAGGCTCTTTCTGTCACATATACTTAACACATTATACTGGTTTCTGTTGAGGGTCAGTTTCCACTCCCTGCACCGAACATCGATCTTCTGCAGGTCTTCTTGCATTTTGCTGCAGTTTCCTAGAGTCGCGAATTACCTGTATACATTAGTATCATCCACAACAAATCTTATGGAACTGCATTGGCAGCTTCTGTCACTGAATGTAACAGAAACACCAAATGTAGCAGGAAGAGGTAGAAGGCACTGTATTAAGACTTGTCTGAGCTTTCCATGTGATTTATTGTTTCCAACTACAGTACCGCGTTCCCCTTGGTCTGCGTCACTGGGTCCCACAATGCTGAGGACGCAACTTCGCTGTCTGAGAAATGGCTTGGCGCAGAATGGCTGCCTCAGCGACTCATGCAATGCCCCGCTTTGTGTCGGCCTCGTTCATCAGTATGCGCCGATAGTCGACTCAGCGGTCTTCGCCCCTGCCGCCTCAGCGGCGCTCGCTGGGAGCTGCAGGTGGCCTGTTGCATGCTTCTTCGCCGTCTTGGTTGAGATCGCAGGCGACAACCAGCGCCTGCGATCCGTGGTCCGAATCTGCGGCCCTCGCCTCTGATGTCCCTGGTGCGTGTTGGATGCCAACAAGTCTGCTTGCGGTAGCAAGCTGTGGAGTTACCTGTCGCTGGCTGACTACGGACTCCATGTCGGCCTCAGGGAGTGGAAGTCTGGCGCCCCATCTGCTGTTGTGTGTAGCTGGTGGTGTGACACGCCCCACTTTCCAGGAGAGTTGCCACACTTTGATGGCCCGTGTTGGCATCAGAGGGTCTAACCAGCGACCCGCTGTGGACTGGAATGTTGGCGCCCCATCTGCTGCTGATTGTAGCCAGTGGTGTGACACACCCCGCCGTCGAGCAGAGCTGCCACTCTTGAACAGAAAACTGGCACCTATTGAGACGCGGCTGTGCACCTCTGTTTTGGTAAAGTGCCTCTCCAAGTCACTTACTCACAGCACCTAGGTTGCTCCATTGGGCCCCTTCTGCCTGTAACCTGTGACATGCAAACTTCTGTGTTCACTCTTTTCAGCGGTTCGACCGCCCTGTGGCGTCCATTATACTTCACACCCGCTGGTCAGCGTAACTTACTGTCAACAGGCCCTTGCCTGGCTATAACTTGTGTGCTCAGAAATGTTGCACCGAATCTAACTTTCCTATCCTAAACTATGGTGCCGCTACACAACTTCCAACTTTATATGCTAGTCATTTACATACATTGACATATATTGTGAAAAGTAATGGTCTTATAACACTTCCATGGTACACGTCCAAAGTTACTTTTACTTTTGAAAACTTTTCTCCATTTAACATAACAAGTTGTGGTCTGCTTGCTAGAAACTCTTCAAACGAATCACATAGTTCGTGTGATTTTGCATACACTCGTACTTCTACACACCACCATACACATATTATTCTGTGCATTAGAAGGAGTTCTCAAGGAAAAGCTTTTTTAGTTTGTTTTCAAATTTAACTTTGCTACATGTCAGGCATTTGACGTCATAAGGTAAGTAATCAAACATTTTAGTGACAGCAACGTGAACAAGTTCTTTGCTAATGATAATCTTACTGTCGCGATATGAATATCTTCATTTCTTTTAGATTTACAATTTTCAAGTGATGGGACACAGTTATCATGTGCACAATCAATATGAGAAAAGGACTAGCATCATACACAAGTGATGATTATAATGGTGTAGGAGAATGATGAGAATAATACTGAACATGTCTTACTCTCTTTCTTTAGATGTAGTTACGTAACAAACAGAAATATTTATAACAGAAATGGCGTCCAAAATCAGGATGATAAACATCTTGTTGCAGGCTGAACTTCAAGTGATTGTTTGCTAGCTTATAGCTCAGTGATGTTTTAGTATTCCAATACATGTCAAATAACTATTTCTTAATAACCAACAAGTAATTTTAGTTTGTTTTCAAATTTAACTTTGCTACATGTCAGGCATTTGACGTCATAAGGTAAGTAATCAAACATTTTAGTGACAGCAACTTGAACAAGTTCTTTGCTAATGATAATCTTACTGTTGCGATATGAATATCTTCATTTCTTTTAGATTTGCAATTTTCAAGTGATGGGACACAGTTATCATGTGCACAATCAATATGAGAAAAGGACTAGCATCATACACAAGTGATGATTATAATGGTGTAGGAGAATGATGAGAATAATACTGAACATGTCTTACTCTCTTTCTTTAGATGTAGTTACGTAACAAACAGAAATATTTATAACAGAAATGACGTCCAAAATCAGGATGATAAACATCTTGTTGCAGGCTGAACTTCAAGTGATTGTTTGCTAGCTTATAGCTCAGTGATTTTTTAGTATTCCAATACATGTCAAATAACTATTTCTTAATAACGAATAAGTAATTATTTAGCTTGTCGCAGACTCCAAGTTAGAAGCATTTCCTAGTTTTACGCAAAGTAAATGGTCAACGTCGAAATCCAGCTGAATTCTACGTGAACGAGAAAGTGTATGGAAGACAATAGTGTGCATCTCTTTTCGAAAGTGCCTCTTCCACTCCAAAATCCAAGACACATATTAATAAAACGAAAACTTTTTGTGATACTCAAGGTTTGAGATCTATTTCTAGATTTTCTTTTCGTTTGTATAATAAAACTGCAAGTTTTTTGTGTTGTGGTGGTATTTGGCAATTATTTCTGCTCCTCTGTTACAGTTTTGTTTGAGAGGTATGCGTGTGTACATAACAGTAACACTGTAACATGAACAGTGCTGTGAAGCAATACAGGACCTACTGCTGGGTTAGTTTATGACCCTACTGGATAGAATGAGTGGCCAAGCTAGCGCACATGGTTCATGCTGTCACCCAGAGGCTATTCCGTGTGTTCTTTGTAAACAGTTGTATATGTTGCAAATTACACGCTGCACTATGGGTCAGATTCCAAATAAATCTGTACATTCCCGTTTCGCTGGCTGGGTAAATCAACTGAAACGACAGAGAAATGTTCGGGCATATCAGTCCAGCAGGATCATACCTAATGCACTGTAGTGTGATATTTCTTAGGGGAGTGCCTCAGTCTGCTCGCCACCACAGCATGGTCAGTGTTACAGTCAGCGCGATGATAGCTTCGTGTCAGCAGGACATTTTTTAGATCTGAACACCTAGCTATGACAAAATCAAGTTGGTGCCAGTGATGAGAGCGGGGATCCTCCAGGTGACCTCGTGTCGATCTTTAACTTGGAAATACGTGTTTTTGATAGGCAGACTATGAAAACAGCACATTTCTAACAGTATCTGGCCATTATCGTTTATTTTTCCCACTCCATGATGAGCCAGGCAAGTCAGCCACATGTCATTCATTATCTGACCCAACTAGAGCATCAAAGTCGCCTAGAATATATAGTGGCTCTTAGCTGGGTACTTTGGCTATTCTGTCGCTGAGTAAATTACGAGGGCAGGTCAGTAAGTAATGCAACACATTTTTTTTCTGAAACAGGGATTGTTTTATTCAGCATTGAAATACACCAGGTTATTCCCCAATCTTTTAGCTACACAACACTATTTTTCATCGTAATCTCCATTCAATGCTACGGCCTTACGCCACCTTGAAATGAGGGCCTGTATGCCTGCACGGTACCATTTCACTGGTCGATGTCGGAGCCAACGTCGTACTGCATCAATAACTTCATCATCATCCGCGTAGTGCCTCCCACGGATTGCGTCCTTCATTGGGCCAAACATATGGAAATCCGACGGTGCGAGATCGGGGCTGTAGGGTGCATGAGGAAGAACAGTCCACTGAAGTTTTGTGAGCTCCTCTCGGGTGCGAAGACTTGTGTGAGGTCTTGCGTTGTCATGAAGAAGGAGAAGTTCGTTCAGATTTTTGTGCCTACGAACACGCTGAAGTCGTTTCTTCAATTTCTGAAGAGTAGCACAATACACTTCAGAGTTGATCGTTTGACCATGGGGAAGGACATCGAACAGAATAACCCCTTCAGTGTCCCAGAAGACTGTAACCATGACTTTACCGGCTGAGGGTATGGCTTTAAACTTTTTCTTGGTAGGGGAGTGGGTGTGGCGCCACTCCATTGATTGCCGTTTTGTTTCAGGTTCGAAGTGATGAACCCATGTTTCATCGCCTGTAACAATCTTTGACAAGAAATTGTCACTCTCAGCCACATGACGAGCAAGCAGTTCGGCACAGATGGTTCTCCTTTGCTCTTTACGGTGTTCGGTTAGACAACGAGGGACCCAGCGGGAACAAACCTTTGAATATCCCAACTGGTGAACAATTGTGACAGCACTACCAACAGAGATGTCAAGTTGAGCACTGAGTTGTTTGATGGTGATCCGTCGATCATCTCGAACGAGGGTGTTCGCACGCTCCGCCATTGCAGGAGTCACAGCTGTGCACGGCCGGCCCGCACCTGGGAGATCAGACAGTCTTCCTTGACCTTGCGGCGATGATGACACACGCTTTGGCCAACGACTCACCGTGCTTTTGTCCACTGCCAGATCACCGTAGACATTCTGCAAGCGCCTATGAATATCTGAGATGCCCTGGTTTTCCGCCAAAAGAAACTCGATCACTGCCCATTGTTTGCAACGCACATCCGTTACAGACGCCATTTTAACAGCTCCGTACAGCGCTGCCACCTGTCGGAAGTCAATGAAACTATACGAGACGAAGCGGGAATGTTTGAAAATATTCCACAAGAAATTTCCGGTTTTTTCAACCAAAATTGGCTGAGAAAAAAAATGTGTTGCATTACTTATTGAACTGCCCTCGTATAAAACAGATCCTTCTTTTCTGCGCTGGATGATAAGGTGGGAGTGTACACAGTAAAGATGCTAACAGTTCCACTCGAAGAGCGTACTTGTAAAATAAGAATCCGCTCTAGTCCACCAGATGATGGCACAGTACTGTTCAAGAGAGTGTTTTTAACCGCGAATTATACACCGTGAACTCTTGGCTCATCTTGTGACTTCCCCTGCCAGAAGAACGTATAATTAGCTTCCCAAATAGAGCCCCTGTCTGGCAGCAGCATCTCCTGTAGTCCCACAAATTAAAGCGATAGAACTCCGTGTCAATAACCGCAATCTTACGAATGAAATCAGCACCTTGGGTATCGTCAATGTATCTTGGACACATGGTCCTGACATTTCAGGTGGCATTACGAAATGGCGGTTTCTTTATTATTTCCTTTTTGTTTTTCTGCCCGCTCGTTGAAGATCACTTCTAAGCTCCACACACTCTATGAATCAGGCGAATAGTGGCGGGACTGCGCCTTATTGACTGGAGGCTGCCCAGCTTGAAGCAGGCGGTAGCTGTCCACTGAGATGCGATGATCTCTCCCACCGTCGGAAGCGGCCCCTGGCGCTCAAGTCTAACTCCAATCAGACAGAGCTCATAACCGGTGACTCCCCGTGTTGTTCTGATGTTTTTAGACGTCGCTGAAGTGCCCTCTCCAGGATGCTACATGCCTGGGCGAGCGTTCAGAGGAAAGGCAAGCCAATACGACTGGTATCACGTCGGTTGCAGGAGCTACCAGTAGGGGACGCAGTACGCCTTCCAACCGCCTTTGGGACCCCACTCCAGATTCTTTCAGGGTATTCTCCCTAGCTTTCATCCCTCCCGAGACTAACGACAAGGCAGTGGAGTGTAAGATAATGAGATGAGGAAAGGAGTGGTAACTGAGGAAAGGGTACGGTAGGGAATATGTAGGATTTAAGATGGGTCTTCTCTTCCAATCCCAAAGAAAGCAGTTGTTGACAGATGTGAAAGTTACCGAACTATCAGTTTAATAAGTCACAGCTGCAAAGTACTAACGCGAATTCTTTACAGACGAATGGAAAAACTGGTAGAAGCGGACCTCGGGGAAGATCAGTTTGGATTCCGTAGAAATGTTGGAACACGTGAGGCAATACTAACCTTACGACTTATCTTAGAAGAAAGATTAAGAAAAGGCAAACCTACGTTTCTAGCATTTGTATACTTAGAGAAAGCTTTTGACAACGTTAACTGGAATACTCTCTTTCAAATTCTGAAGGTGGCAGGGGTAAAATACAGGGAGCGAAAGGCTATTTACAATTTGTACAGAAACCAGATGGCAGTTATAAGAGTCGAGGGGCATGAAAGGGAAGCAGTGGTTGCGAAAGGAGTGAGACGGGGTTGTAGCCTCTCCCCGATGTTATTCAATCTGTATATTGAGCAAGCAGTAAAGGAAACAAAAGAAAAATTCGGAGTAGGTATTAAAATTCATGGAGAAGAAGTAAAAACTTTGAGGTTCGCCGATGACATTGTAATTCTGTCAGAGACAGCAAAGGACTTGGAAGAGCAGTTGAACGGAATGGACAGTGTCTTGAAAGGAGGATATAAGATGAACATCAACAAAAGCAAAACGAGGATAATGGAATGTAGTCAAATTAAATCGGGTGATGCTGAGGGGATTAGATTAGGAAATGAGACACTTAAAGTAGTAAAGGAGTTTTGCTATTTAGGGAGTAAAATAACTGATGATGGTCGAAGTAGAGAGGATATAAAATGTAGACTGGCAATGGCAAGGAAATCGTATCTGAAGAAGAGAAATTTGTTAACATCGAGTATAGATTTAACTGTCACGAAGTCGTTTCTGAAAGTATTTGTATGGAGTGCAGCCATGTATGGAAGTGAAACATGAACGATAAATATTTTAGACAAGAAGAGAATAGAAGCTTTCGAAATGTGGTGCTGCAGAAGAATGCTGAAGATAAGGTGGGTAGATCACGTAACTAATGAGGAGGTATTGAATAGGATTGGGGAGAAGCGAAGTTTGTGGCACAACTTGACTAGAAGAAGGGATCGGTTGGTAGGACATGTTTTGAGGCATCAAGGGATCACAAATTTAGCATTGGAGGGCAGCGTGGAGGGTAAAAATCGTAGGGGGAGACCAAGAGATCAATACACTAAGCAGATTCAGAAGGATGTAGGTTGCAGTAGGTACTGGGAGATGAAGAAGCTTGCACAGGACAGAGTAGCATGGAGAGCTGCATCAAACCAGTCTCAGGACTGAAGACCACAACAACAACAACAACTTCTCATAAATGGCAACAGAAAGCTCACGAATCATTCAACAACCACCATTACAACAACCTGATAAAAATCAAGAGTGGAGAGTATTCAAGGGTCACTGTAGTAAAATAAATCCCTGCAGGACACTGAAGAAATATGTACAGCCAGTAAGAGGTTCTTTTTTGTTTAGTTACATGTTTATTAGATTACATTCATAGAAATGTGGATTGTGTAATTAAAATAGCATACCTACATTGTACCTTCTATCTGAAGGATCACCAAACGAAAACCTTCCACCAGCTTCGATCTTATATCTTTCACCTTTTCTGATGCAGTCTGATTTGTGTTCTGTCATTTGTATGCCACGCTTCTCCATATCTCTAAATGAAGTCATGATCATTCATTGCGTTTATACACTACTGGCCATTAAAATTGCTACACCACGAAGATGACGTGCTACAGACGCGAAATTTAACCGACAGGAAGAAGATGCTGTGATATGCGAATGATTAGCTTTTTAGAGCATTCACGCAAGGTTGGCGCCGGTGGCGACACCTTCAACGTGCTGACATGAGGAAAGTTTCCAACCAATTTCTAATACACAAACAGCAGTTGACCAGCATTGCCTGGTGAAACGTTGTTGTGATGCCTCGTGTAAGGAGGAGAAATGCGTACCATCACGTTGCGGATTATCGTGTCGCGACATTGCTGCTCGCGTTGGTCGAGATCCAATGACTGTTATAAGAATATGGAATCGGTGGGTTCAGGAGGTTAATAGGGAACGCCGCGCTGGATCCCAAGTGCCTCGTATCACTAGCAGTCGAGATGACAGGGTTCTTATCCGCATGGCTGTAACGGATCGTGCAGCCACGTCTCGATCTCTGAGTCAAGAGATGGGGACGTTTGCAAGGCAACAACCATCTGCATGAACAGTTCGACGACGTTTGCAGCAGCATGGACTACCAGCTCGGAGACCATGGCTGCGGTTACCCTTGACGCTGCATCACAGACAGGAGTGCCTGCGATGGTGTACTCAACGACGAACCTGGGTGCATGGATGGCAAAACATCATTTTTTCGGATGAATCCAGGTTCTGTTTACAGCGTCATGATGATCGCATCCGTGTTTTGCGACATCGCGGTGAACGCACATTGGAAGCGTGTATTCGCCATCGCTATATTGTCGTATCACCCGGCGTGATGGTATGGGGTGCCATTGGTTACACGTCTCGGTCACCTCTTGTTCGCACTGACGGCACTTTGAACAGTGGACGTTACATTTCAGATGTGTTACGACCCGTGGCTCTACCCTCTGTCCTGGCCAGCACATTTTCCAGATCTCTCACCACTTGAAAACGTCTGGCCAATGGTGGCCGAGCAACTGGCTCGTCACAATACGCCAGTCACTACTCTTGATGAACTGTGGTATCGTGTTGAAGCTGCTTGGGCAGCTGTACCTGTACACGCCATCCAAGCTCTGTTTGACTCAATGCCCAGGCGTATCAAGGCTGTTATTACGACCAGATGTGGTTGTTCTGGGTACTGATTTCTCAGGATCTACGCACCCAAATTGATTGAAAATGTAATCACATGTCAGTTCTAGTATAATATATTTGTCCCATGAATACCCGTTTATCATCTGCATTTCTTCTTGGTGTAGCACTTTTAATGGCCAGTAGTGTATTTGTCTATGTGCCATCCGTTTTTAAGAGCAGTATACCTTCAGAACCTGCATGCAGTTGTTAGCCCCAGATTGTATGAGATACGCCACAATGATACCATCTGGATCTGTCAAATAACTACTTACCTCTGTTCAAGAACTCACTTCTTTTACATAATTAAGTCTATGACGTAAATCACGTTAACCTCCATATGAACATTTCTGCAATCAGTCAGACATTTTATTTTCAGAGGCTGATTATGAAGGAGCGTTACATCTGTTACTATTTTATGACGCCAAAATTATAGCTGCTACTGGGTAGTGTACCGGTTCCCGTGAGATCACCGAAGTTAAGCGCTGTCGGGCGTGGTCGGCACTTGGATGGGTGACCATCCAGGCCGCCATGCGCTGTTGCCAATTGAGGAGCTACTCGACCGAGTAGTAGCTGCTTCGGTCAAGAATACCATCATAACGACCGGGAGAGCGGTGTGCTGACCCCACACCCCTTCTATCTACATCCTCCACTGAGGATGACACGGCGGTCGGATTCCCCGGTAGGCCACTCGTGGCCTGACGACGGAGTGCTTACTGGGTGGTGTAGATTGGTTTTCTTTCTGCTATGTACAAGAGAATCTTAACGATATACGTTATTTTCAAGTGTGTTTTTGAGAATAAATTGCACCAAAGCCAAAATGTATGCTGAGCCAGTTGTTAGAGTTTCCCATTACTTAAATATATAATTCTAAATTTTTTATTTTCCACAGTTATTAAGTGGCACCAATGGCATGCGTGTTATTTTACTTGTTTATATGTTCCAAAACTAGGCTACTGTCTTTACAGCAGAAATAGTTGAACCTCATATTTTAACATTTAAACTGCATCACTTTACTGCTGGTGTACGACATTTATCAAAGATTTTATGTTTTATGGATCAAAGTTAAACAAAGCACAGACAAGATATAAAAAGCAACAACAATAGAAATCCTTGGTCAACAAATCTTATAATTTTTTCCCCATACAAATAATGTGTGAATTAACTGAATGATTTAACACACTTTAATCTACTTCTTACAGCAGATGACTATACACATAAATTTAATAAAGTATTACTTCTGTGAAAGAATATCATGATTTACACAGGCAACCCCTGGGATAAGCTACTGTAAGTCCTAACTACTGATATTTTATAATTAAAAATTTTTAATAAGAGCTTGATGGATTTATATATGGATCAGCACTCAGCAATTCTAGTTTGATAAAAAAATAATTTGTTCTTGTACACTCCCGATAACTTGAAAATAAAATTGCTTGTATTTGTTAACATCATTATCTTTTGCCAGCTCCTTTCGTTGTACAGTCGAACAGATGACTGCTAATTATGTACAAAAGCCAGTGGTTTCATGACATGGATTTAATTGTACAAGGAAATTAACAAAGATAGTGGAACAGAAATTTTTCATTTATTAATTTCAATAAAAATTCATTCAACTATTAATCTTCATTTAATAAAATCAAATAGTAAAAAAGTCTTATTTTTCGTCTACAAATTACATGTAACATTGATTGAAGATCATCATTATCTTACAAAAATTGAAATTCAGTCACAGTGACACACATAATGAAAATAAATAAGTACGTTTTTTTCCGACAACACTGAATAACAACTACTTAACTATTCTTTACTAGATGCAACAGTTGACGGTTATATACACAAAAGTCAATGGAAAACACTGCAAAATGAATTCTTGTACCTTCAATGGTCTCTGGAATTATTTATGAAATGCACTGTTTATGAGAATGGAAGCAGTAAGTCTAGTCTGAGTTATAAAGTGTAGACACCATTAACGATAAACGAAGTACATGGATTCTAGATTCACTGTCAAAACCAATACTAATAATAATAACCATTCTTTCTTCAACATTCACAGAGGTCCAAAGCAGTTTCATCAGCTAAGTGTTTCACAGAAGTAATGGTGATTCAAACTGCAAAAGTAACCATCTCAGTTCACAACTATATATTCTCATTCTTAGGTACCAGCCTGTCAGACTCTGGGTTCTTTTCGAGCATCCAGTAGTAGCTGTAGACAACTCGCAGGAAGTATACGTTGGGCACTGAGAAATAGACAGAGGCCGTAGGCATATATTAAGCAAATCAGATGTAATTGTACATTACTTAGAAATAAACTATGGGGGGGGGGGGCGGGGATGTAAAAAAATGGAAGATTTTGTTTAGCTTGAAATACAGTACACCATTCTGCAGAATGGCAAATCATGTGTTGATCATATTCTGCATACTCTGTCACATAGCGACACCTTCAGGGATGCATTAACAATATACAGACAAACTACAGAAATGTAACCTGTACGCTGTATTAACTGTACTGTTTTGCTATACTATTTAATGTTATTCATGCTTATGATAGCTATGTTTGGTCAACTGAATTAGAAGGAAAACTGCTACTTTTGAAGGGGCCGCTACCTCTTCAGTTGCTCTAAATAACTATTGTTTAGTTCCTACTGATAGCTAAGCAAGAGTTACACACATATAATAGGTTTTAGTCACTGTGTGTAGTATGTATGAGGGTTTATTTATAATAGTCTCTGTTTAATTACGTGTTTACAGGTATTTACAAGTACTGATTCAATAATTCAGTTCATTTGTACAAGGTGTGACTAATAAGATACGACTTCACTTAATTTTGAATTTCTGGAGGCTCTAAATTTTGTACTGTATCTATTGATAACTTTTAAAATCAAACAGTGGAAAATACATGATCGACTAATAACAGTTCTGAAAGAGAGAGATAAGACTGCTAAACAAGTAAGTTCTTCTAAAGAAATAGACAAAACACACACACACACACACACACACACACACACACACACACACACATTCAAGCAAAGACAACTCACAGAGACATGAGCAATATCTCGGGCCACTGAGCCAGATTGTGATCATCCATGCGTGATGGGAGAAGCAATCTGTGTGGTGACGTTAAGGTGTAGGCAGGGGTGGGGAGGGGAAGAGATAGTGGGATAGGAGTGAGGGCTGGCAAAGTGCTGCTTATGGGAGGATACAGGGGTGGGGTGGAGAGAGGGTAGGGCAGCAGATGCAGTCGGGATGTGTTAGACAGAAAGCAGGTGGGGGGGGGGGGGGTGTGTAAAAGTAAAAAGACTGAGGATGCATTGGTGAAACAGAAGACTATACAGTACTGGAGGGGGGACAGGGAAGGGGATATATTGGTGAAGGACAGTGACTAATGGAGGTTTAAGCCAGGGGAATTACAGGAACACATGATATATTGCAAAGAGAATTTCCAATTGTGTAGCTTAGAACAGCTGGTGTTGGTAGGAAGGATCCGGATGGCACAGGCTGTGAAGCAGTCAACTGGGTGGTCCAGTAGTTTCCTGGTCACAGTTTTCCATTATGTGGACAGACTGCTTGTTGGTCCTCATGCCCACATAGAATGCAGCACAGTGGTTGCCGGTCAGCTTGTAAATCACATTACTGGTTTCACAGGTATCCCTGCATTTGACGGGGTAGGTGATGTGCCTGGAGTGAAGTAGTTAGTGGTAGGAGGATGTATGTATCAGGTCTTGCATCTATGTCTGTTATAGGAATATGAGCTATGCAGTAAGGGGCAGGGATCAGGGGTGGAGAAGGGATGGACGAGGATATTGTGTAGGTGCAGTGGGAGGTGGAATACCACCATGGGAGGGGTGGGAAGGATAGTGGGTGGAACGTTCCTCATTTCAGGACACGATGAGAGGTAGTCGAAACCCTCGCAGAGAAAGTGATTCAGTTGCTCTGGTGCTAGGTTGTACTGAGTCGTGAGGGGAATACTCTTCTGTGGTCTGACGATGAGACTTTTGGAGGTCACTGGAGAGAAAAGGCATGGGATATCTGTTTCTGTATAAGGTTGGGAGGTAATTTCGGTCTGTGAAGGCCTCAGTGTGATCTTTGGTATATTTTGAGAGCGACTGCTGATTACTACAGATATGACGGCCATCCATTGCGTATTGTCCTTTTGTTAAGAGAAGACGTTGCACCTTGAGCTTTTTGAATTTGTCTGTGAGGCATTCTTGAGTAGTGCTATTGGCAGTGTAGGGAACTGACGTGGGTGGACACCTGGTCTCTTACAAAGCTTTAATGTGTCGTAGATGTTCTCTGAAGTGTATAGTCCAATAAAGAGTAGAATTAAATATATAATCTTGGTGTAACTTCACCGTGCAGTGTCGATGGAAAGATTCTACACCAGTGGTTCATAGGGAAGAATTGTCATCTGTGTCGGCTGGAAGTATTTGGAACCAAATAATATGCACTTCATCCAAAAGAGTGCCGAGAAGTGGAGTGAAAAGTGACAACAAGCAGTCTTTTTTGAGTATGCTAAAAATGTTGATGGTTTCTGACCCTGTATGATAACCGATCGACATTTCAGTGTAAATTAATTTAGAGAAGCAGGACAACAGGGAATACCACAGGTCAAATCACCATTTATTATGCTGTTCTCTATGACTATTTCTTATCATCACCATTTGTTATCATCATCATTTCTTATCATCATCATCATCATCATCGTCATCCATTAGCAGTATTGGCTATTTCACATTCTGTGACCAGACAACCTCTTCCATCCATCGACAATACAGACCTCCTGTATCTCTTCAGCCTTGGGGTTCATAAAATTTAGAGTGATATGTTTCAACATCCTGTACAGTTTTTTTATATATGGGTTCACTTCTCACTTTGAGTGCTGTGTATTTTGTTTTCGTCATTTTGGCAAAGGCCACTACGTTCACTGAGTTTTGATAACACATTGTTAAGTATTGTTTATATTTATGTTTTCATTCGTTTATCAAATTTTCTTCATAATATACATATTTTCCATTACACTTGGTTATTTTCTTGCAGTATGGATCCACAGCTTCTACAAATTTTTAAAGGGTTTCATCTTGCTTACAGCTGTTCCTATTTAATTTTTCGATTGCAATTTCGGCATTAAGCCATTTTCAGGCATCCACAGGACATAATGTAACGTAATGAGAACAATTTACCGTGGGATAACAACAGATACAGCCAATTTTGTAGTTTTTTATATTTGTATATCGTACTTACAAGATTTTTGACATATACGTTTACGTTAAGCACAGATAACAACGTAATATGCACAATTGCACGTCAGAACAACTAGTCAGCGAATGTTCCATTTTATATGCTGCGATTTTGAGTATATATGTCATACATCTAAAAGTGTGCACTTACAGTACATTAGAATACATGTCTAAAACAGTTCAGAAATTTTTATTTTTGAGATTTGCTTCTTCACTGATTAGTTCTTCAGCAGCGTCCATTAATCTATCTTTCTCTAACCTGTGTAGTACCTTTAAAGATTTCACGAAGTTGTTGGTGTAATTATTGTAGTTTTGGAGATGGGCACTAAATGAAGAGATGCACGTCTCGCTTATGTTTGTGTGCTCTCTGAATCTGGTGGACAAGCGTCTACCTGTTTGCCCCGCATAGAAATTTTCACGTTCACTACATGCGATATTATAAATGCATGATTGTGAGAATGGTTTTGTTTTGTGCGTTGTGTGTCTAATTATTGTCCTTACTTTGTTGTTTGTGCAGAACCCGATTTGTACATTAGTTTTACGAAAATCATCGGCTATTCCGTGTGATTTGGCAACATGCACTTCGTTTTTTCTGGTTCTGCTTCTCTTGTTATTGTTATTTCTTTATAGTGTTGTTGCTTTTGTTATGTAATTTGGTACTAAATATTTTGTTTTCCTAATCAGCATTGTAGCCTTTATTTGTGCCTATATGTTCTAGTATACACAACTACTCAGTAATTTCGTTCCGTTCTAATGGGAGGTTAATGATTCTGTTGGTCATGCAGTGATAAAAGATTTCTTATACATTCTGGGTGGAACAAACTGTTGTGGATTATGCTATCAGTGCAGGTTGGTTTCCAAATGTTCCGAATTTGTCTCCACCTTTGTCATTCTTTGTCATCAAATCCAAAAAACTGATCAACTGTTCAACTGATCAAATCGTTTTTCCAGTTCCATAGTAAAAACGATTTTTGGATGTACCCCGTTACATTGTGAAAACATACTTTCGATATCAGCAATTGTGCCATTGAAGAGAGCAAGAGTATCGTCTACATACGTCTTGTAATATAAAATCTTAATAGTTATACCAATAAATTTTTCAAAGAATTGGTTCTCAGCAATATCTGATTTGTAAAAAAAATCTACTAGTGTGCTAACAATACAGTTGTCCAAAGCAAGCACTATGTGCTTGTGAGTGTATCTCATGTTGGAATTTAAAATAATAAACAGATAAGATCAATTGTAACAACTCAGTAATTTCCTCAGTTTTGGCTATTGCACTTTTTTTATGTTTGAGTAGGTTATTTTTTATATTGTCAATTATTTCTGTTATTAAAACATTAGTGAGCAGATTTATTATATAAAATGAGACTAAGTTTCCTTCAGTAGCTATGGGTATATCTTAAATCTGGCTAGCGCTACACCAGTGGCAATTTTAACTGTACAGCCTGTTTCAAAAGTGTAATATTTTATTATTAGCATGTTAAGTTTCTTACTAATTCTGTATGCAGGTCTATTAATATAATTCACTACAGGGTATATCTGATATCCAGTCTTATGGACCTTAGGTTACGCATGGAATGTGGGTGTTCGTGGATTCAAGACCAAACATTCATTGACCTCCCTGTCTGTCAGGATGAAGTTACGCTTTTTAAAGCTTTCCTGATTAAAGCACTAACTTTGTTGGTAGGATCTCTATTTCATTTCGTAATATTATTAGTAGCAATTATGTCGCTTACCTTGCAAACATGATCATTTTCATTTATGATAGCTACACTAGCACCCTTATCTGCTTTCAGGGCAATAGGTTTGTTTATCGTTAATTCCACATATGGTAAGATTGTTTCATAAAAACACGGGAGAACAGCCGGATATCAGTAACTTCCTGCCACGATATTTCGGCGCAGAGTCTTCTGGCCATCTTCAGGTGAATGCCACTGTAGTAGTACTGGCGAGTACGCGCTGAGCTCCTCTATTTAAAGCCTTCTGAGGTGACATTGCGCATGCGCTGCTCAACGCGCGCTTTCATAACGGCTCTGTCCGCTGCGCCTCGCGCCCTCCACTGCGAAAGCCTGGCATATCGCTGTCAGGTCGATTTCCATCTTCATGCAGATAACTACGTCGACTACGAAGTTTCTCTATAACAGGATTCCAAGCAGAGTTCAGCTGAAAACCGCTATCTCGATTGATGAGAGTCTCGTTGTCAGACAATCCTAATTCCACAGATTCATTGATAATCGAGCTCCAAAAGTTTGATGTATGGGCCAAAATTTTTGTGTCGTTGTAATTCATGGAATGGTCTGTGGAAATACAATGTTCGGCGATTGCGGACTTGGTGGGTTGGAGAAGGCGAGTATGCCGTTGGTGTTCCACAATGCGTTCCTGCACAGTTCGTGTTGTTTGCCCTGTATATGATTTGCCGCATTCACACGGAATTTTGTAAACACCTGGTTTACGCAGGCCCAGGTCGTCTTTAACGGATCCCACCAGTGAAGAAATTTTGGAAGGAGGGCGAAAGATGACTCTCACTTGATACTTTCTCAATATTCTGCCTATCTGTGAATAAATATTCCCAATAAATGGTAGATAAACAGTCGACCTGAAGGCCTCTTCCTCTTCCTTGTTTCGTCGTTTGTAGGTCTTCATCATCTGTTCACTTGCCTAGGTGAAAAGCCATTCTTCAAAAATATTTTTTGCAGGTGTTCCAGTTCCGCTTGAAGACTGTCGGCGTCAGAGATAGTATGGGCACGGTGGACCAAGGTTTTGAGAACGCCCATTGTTTGTGCTGGATGGTGGCAACTAGTAGCTTGTAGATACAGGTCTGTATGAGTGGGCTTTCTGTACACCGAGTGACCAAGTGTGCCGTCACTCTTCCGTCGCACCAAGACGTCTAAAAATGGCAGACAAACATCTCTCTCTATCTCCATGGTAAACTTTATGTTTTCATGTATGGAGTTCATGTGACGTAAAAATTCTTGGAGACGGTCCAGACCATGAGGCAACACTATACAAGTGTCGTCAACGTACCGCCAAAATACTGTCGGTTTAAAAGTGGCAGTGTCGAGTGCTCTCTCCTCAAAATCCTCCATAAAAAGATTGGCCACCAGGGCAGACAAAGGACTCCCCATGGCGACACCATCAGATTGTTCGTAAAATTCGTTGTTAAATATAAAATATGTAGAGGAGATGGTAAGATTATTTTGGATCTTATTATTATACCTCTCCTCCTTGCATTTTATTTTTTTCTTCAATAATCCTAGCTACTGTGTTAGTAATTCTGTTTTTCTTTCATAGAATGGAAACTGGGGTATGTCTAGAGCGAATTTTGTATCAGCAATAACATTATTTACAGCAACACCATTCATGACTGACGCAACATTGTACTTTAATCCTTAGTGTTAAATATTGATTTCAGATGTAGTAATGGTAATATTAATTAGGTTGACCAAACGTTTAAAAAATTTAAAACTGCATTCAGCATTATCAGATCCAAAACTAGGTTCGTATGTATGTTCCACATCTGTCCCTAAAGCACTTACTCGATTTCATCCAAACTTCCTACACAAACCACTTCCAGTCTGGAGTGAAACGCTGTGGGATTAAGAACGATCCACCTATCAGAGGGGTAGGGGTAAGGCAGCACTGTACTTCACAACGTGTGCAAATACCTATACTTCTTGATCTAGTATTTGAGAATGAGGGCACTAAAAGACTTCCAATAAACTTTACACACAATTTCAGATCTTAACGAAACAGTTTCTTGCTGGCTACCCCCACAAAATAATGAAAGGAAAGCAGTTTATTGCTTCGTACATTTTCATGGAGTGAAACTGCTGCAAGAAGCATGACGTTATAATTTACTACTTATTTACAGCTAACTGCACTCGTGGCACATTTTGCAGACAGTATTCACATTTACCACAGAATGTACAGGAAAAATTACATCATTGAACGACACATAGTTCAGGATGGCACCCACGAGGAAAACCGGCCCTAGAACGAATTTGTGATATCACACTAGTCGACTTGTCCGCCATACATTGCGAACACTCAGCTCCTTGCAGGGACCACGGGAAATCAGTATGTCAATAGAAAGGTACCCAGCAAAGGTCTTAACTTCGTCGTGTGCTGTCCAGAAGTTGTACGCATTTAAATGTGCAGTGATGAATTATCAAACTCGTTTTAAATAACTACTGGCTCCCAGCCGGAGGCGGCTGCTGACATTCGTAAACCCTGCAGTGTCACGTGCTGTGACGTATGCGCTGCTGCCTTTCTTTCTCGTTGGCCTCGGATTAGGAGATACAACAGAGTAAACACTGAGATGCGGGAAAAAGTGCTAAGCTATGGTAGAGGTTTAAACTTATTACTTCACGGCTACTGACTACATTCGCAACATTTTTCGCAGTGTCTACACCTGCAGCTGAATGTACCTACAACAGTATCACTGTACGACACATAGTTCAGAAGATACGACATCATAAAGACTGAGATGCGTGAAAAGGTGCCAGATATCGATGACGTTTTCATTTATTCCTTCTCTACTACTCACTCTATTCAAAACACATTTTACAGACAGAGTAGACACATATACCACTACATGTAACTTCCTGGCAAGCTAAAACTGTGTGCCGCACCGAGACTCGAACTCGGGACCTTTGCCTCCCGCAGGCAAGTGCTCTACCATCTGAGCTACCCAAGCACGACTCACGCCCCGTCCTCACAGCTTTAATTCCGCCAGTACCTCGTCTCCTACCTTCCAAACTTCACAGAAGCTCTCCTGCGAACCTTGCAAAACTAGCACTCCTGGAAGAAAGGATACTGCGGAGACATGGCTTAATCACAGCCTGGGGGATGTTTCTAGAATGAAATTTTCACACTACAGCGGAGTGTACGCTGATATGAAACTTCCTGGCAGATTAGAACTGTGTGCCGGACCGAGACTCGAACTCGGGACCTTTGGAAGGTAGGGGGCGAGGTACTGGCGGAATTAAAGCTGTGAGGAAGGGGCGTGAGTCGTGCTTGGGTACCTCAGTTGGTAGAGCACTTGCCCGCGTGAGGCAAAGGTCCCGAGTTCGAGTCTTGGTCCGGCACATAGTTTTAATCTGCCAGGAAGTTTCATATCAGCGCACACTCCGCTGTAGAGTGAAAATTTCATACCACTGGATGTGCCTGCAAATTATAACATTGTACAGTACATAGCTCAGAAGATACGAAGTCATAAACATTGAACTGCACGAAAATGAAACTGCAGGACGCAATACGCTTAAGATACAGGTGAAATACATGTACAAATATATGTTAAGTATATGTGATATATATTTTGACACGTGTGTACTTGGGAAAAGATGAGGCTAAAAAACTCTTTCTGAACCGCTGATCGATCAAATTTGGTACACGTAGTAACAATCAGGAAAAAATTACTGTGGAACTAAGAACAACCAACCTCTAATTTGGGCAAGTATTATAACATGGAGAGAGATGGAGAGGCGGAGAAGATGGGCAAAACTAGGGGGAAGGGGGATGGACAGAGAGAAGAGACAGGGAAATGGGAGGAGATAGGAAAGAGGATGAGCTGGACATGGAGAGGGCAGATGAGGAGAGTAGGAGGAGGAGATAGAGAGGAGGAGATAGAGGGAGGGGAAGGAGGAGATTGGCAAAGTGAGTGGGAGGGTTAATGGACTTAGAGGGGAGGTGGAGATGAACAGAGGGGGTATGAGCAGATGACCCAAGGGAGGATGGGCCGATTGCCAGAGAGACGACGCAAGTGGGGTATTTGTAGGACAGAGAGAGGGGCAGGAAGAGGGGGGTGAATGAGTTAGAAAGATAGATGGGGTGGGGAAGATGGGCAGAAAGGGTGGAGGGACGAGATGGACAGAGATGGGGTGAAAATGGAGGGGAAAGGGGGAGATGGAATAATAGAAGAGTGGAATAAAATCTCAGCTAGTTAGGAAATAAAATACGTTTAAATAAAAAATTAGATTAGTTTTACGTCCATTGTGAAAATGGGTTATTTGGATGTTTCCAGCACTGTAGGCCCACAATTAAGCAGGAGTATGAGTAACTATAGTGGCAGCTGAGTGACATCTGCAGTAATCAGTATAACAGTATACTTACACAAGTAGATGATGCACATAAAAAATATACTGATACCGACGGAAGGGCGTTCGTACCAAAAAACAGCAGACCATGAGATAACAGCTATTACGATCACTGCTATGTCCCCCAGGGTTTTAATAATCAACCATGGTAAAAACAAGACAGTCCTTGCCTGAAATGTATAAGAAGAAGCTGATGTTACTAGTATGGATTTGCCTCTTCAATGTAATACAAGTTTTGATGGCAGCTCTATGTATTTTTCACCATGCAAATAAACTCGCCTCGGATACACTGATAAAAAAAAGTCATTTCAACAAAACTAATAAAATTAGCTTCTTACCAAAATCAGATAGTGTAAGTATGGGGCTACGCCGATTCTGGCCCAGTGATTTACAGTCACTCATCGTCATCCTGTCAACTATTTGTCACCCCCAACCCCCTTCCCCCCTTTCACTATCCTCCTCTCCTGTCCCCTCTCCCACACTCCTATGCCCCAGTTACCTTTGTAAAGGGACATCCTCCTCTACCATTACTTTTCCTCAACAGCAGCAGTCGATACCAGAAACATTTTTCGAATTTTGGATAGGTCAGTATTATCTAAGCTGCTTTTCTGAAAAGTTTCAATCAACATATTGTTATATTTCAAGCTAAAATTTATGAAATTGAATTAATTTATTTTCTTGTTACAATCGATATGTACCAGCTGTGAATGAACAGTTAAAATAGGTTTTTAGAAACATTTGAAAATAGCGAGTTAGTTGGCACACTTAAAATTTCTATTATTAATTATGCAGTCTAGTACTGTTTATTACGTTTATTTCTGGGCTCATTTATAAAATAATAATCTAAACTATTAGACATACATTCGTCAAGAATATTTGTAAACCCTTTGGAATATTATTATTACCGCAGAGTGATCGGATGTATTTTTGTATTTTGGACGAACAATGTAATTTCTGCTTTGTTAATGTGAAAATTCAATAGACAATGTGACATAGTAAAATGCGAGACGATAAATTATCGTAAAAACAAAAATTCTGCAACGACATTCTTCAAAATTTTTTAGGTCAATTGCACCATGAGAACCTAAAATGTGAAAATTTCAGCTTCAAGAACCAAACCCCTGGACGTGGAGAACTGGAGCCAACTGCGCGAGAAAAGATCAGTAAAAAGTTTATTCCAAATCTTAGTCCTCTCGAATCTTCTGAAAAGACTTTAACATAGTGGACAGTATCACCAACGAAGATAGGAGGGGTTGATTGCATCCTCCATATAAATGGTGGACTGTTATCCTATAGTATTGAGGATAGGGACTTTATTTATGATAGGGACTTTATTTATGACAGCTATTCTTATTCTGGACTTATTTAGGATAATTTATTATCCAGTTAGCATAATATATTATCCTAGTATTGTTACCAGGATATATTGCGACTCAATATGACAGTCCAAGATGGGTGCCACTAACTCCTGACATCCTTATCCTTAACGTTCACTTAATTTAGATAACTTAGTACGCAATACGGCAGATTAAACAAGACTGCCGCTATGAAATCACAATCCATGTTAGTCCAAAAATAATTTTCTTGTTAACATAGTTGCTGTCCTGTTTTATTGCATTATTACATTATTGAAACATTATAACTTTGAGCATTGCTAAACAAGACTCAGAAACTACTTGCTTACATCCAAATATAACCGACAGCTGATCTAAAGAGTTCACCAATTGCTTGTGCTTACATCAGATGTATGTGTGTGTATGTGTTGGTAACATTATTAGTACTAGAAAGAGTGTAGAGATGCTTTGTTCAATGCTTAAACAACCGTTCATTTTTCAAACGATGTATTCTCTTTCAATGTAACAATAACACCATTTAGATATCAGGTTCATATTTTAAGGAATGCAACAATTACACTGTCGATGTACAAGGGCTCATTTCCTGAACAAATTACGTTCTCTTTTTATCAGTTACAAGGGTGGTTTGAAAAGTTCTCGGAACGGAATAGGAAAAAAAGTACTTGCATCACTGAAACTTTTTTATTGATCAATGTAGTCTCCTTGTAGATTAATGCACTTGTTCTAACGATGTTCCAGTGTCTTTATCCTGTCTGGAAAATGAGTTTCTTCGAGGCCTGCAAAATAGTTGTCAACTCCGGTTATCAATTCTTTGTTTGAAGTGAATCTTCATCCAGCAAGAAAAATTTTCAGTTTTGGGAAGAGATGGAAGGCTGGCGGGGCCATATCACGTGAATAAGGCGGGTTTGGCAACAATTCATATCTTAGTTCGTGTAATTTTGCTATGGCGATGGCACTTGCGTTATTGAACCAGCATCAAGAGTCACGGCACCTATCTTGCAGATAATTTTTTCATTTCCAATTCTTCAATTAAAATATGATATACCCTTTCAGATGACAACTGGCAAGCGTGAGCAATTTCACGCACTTTCAATCAGCGATCCTCCATGACCATTTTGTGGACTTTTGCAATGATTTCTGGAGTAGTGACACATTTGGCAGACCACTGCGCGGATCATCATCTAAGCTCTCCCGACCAAATTTAAATTCACTTGTCCACTTGGCAACTGTTGAATATGAAGGAGCAGGGTCCCCCCAGTGTGTTCTGGAAACTGGCGTTAATGTATTTTGCTTTCATACCTTTCTTTACTAGGTACTTAATGACTGCTCGAATCTCGATTTTTTTTTATCCATCTTTGCAAATCAGTAGGCAGGTACAACAACAGAGCCACGTCACCGCCACAGCTCTCTTCCAAGAACACTGACGTGGCACGTGTTTACAGACAAGAGTCCAATGAATATCACGTGAACAACTCGTTGCGCTAGCGCTGACCTCTCTTGGTGATTCCGAGAACTTTTCAAACCACCCATGTACAGCCACTTCCCCCCCCCCCCCCCCCCCCCGCCCCCCACGGACTTGTGATAGAGGTATTTAACTACGGTTGAAGCAGGGACACTTTATTTAAACAAACCCACTGTAGATGGTGAGCTCACCAACAGTCCCCCATAGTGCTTTGCTCGCTAAGTGCACTACCAAGTCTGTGTCACCCAGATAATACCACAGCCTTTTCTGTTTCAGCTCCCTTATTTGCCGAGTGCTACCAGTCATGAAACAGCGCCGTGCATGGTTTTTTCCTCCACATGCAAAAAAAAACCGGATTGGATACTGAATACTATTCTATTGTAAGGGTTTCTTGATGAATAATGATTCCAAAAACTCTAATTCCCAGTCCAACGTTGTGACTGTTTATTGTGGAGAATATTAAACAATTTGCACTCAGATTTCTTCTAATCCATCAAGAGTATATCTTCTCATCAATAGTGCACTGTATAGTAGCTTCCATCACTTAAGTTAATAACAATATTATACATTGCTTAGTGCATTTCATGTTCTAAATAAGATGTGAACATATACAGAAATGGCGCAAAATAGCGTAATTATCCTCTGAAACATTGTTTGGGTCAGGTGGAAGTGCGAGTCGAAGACTATATTTCATTGTCAGATCAGTTAGAAGATGCAGTAAACCTGGTACCGGCTGCTTACGCTACACCTGAGTATTTATGCGTTGCACGGAAGCCTTACCAGATGGGACTGATCGCAACGATATCACTGATATACCTTCTCAGCCATACCTAATCTGCACTTACAATGTCTTTACTATTTGTAATAGTTAACATAGTATGGTCCATGAAGTTTTTGGTATTGTCTGTATGAAGACTGAACAGAAAGTGAGATGCATAAGAGTGTGTGGTGAGAAGTATTTATGGTATCTCTGTGATGTGAACCCCATTTCTTTTCTCCTCACACCGACTTGTCCAATTGCAAACTCCTACCCCAGCCGACTATGATGAAATGAAATGAAATGTCGTATGGCTAGGGCCTCCCGTCGGGTAGACCGTTCGCCTGGTGCAGGTCTTTCGATTTGACGCCAATTCGGCGACCTGCGCGTCGATGGGGATGAAATGATGATGATTAGGACAACACAACACCCAGCCCCTGAGCGGAGAAAATCTACGACCCAGCCGGGAATCGAACCCGGGACCTTTGGATTGACATTTCGTCACGCTGACCGTTCAGCTACCGGGGCCGGACTATGATGTGTGTGTGTATGTGTGTTGTGTGTTTGTGGGGGGGGGGGGGGAGGTGTGTGTGTGTGTGTGTGTTGTGTGTGTGTGTGTGTGTGTGTGTGTGTGTGTGAGAGAGAGAGAGAGAGAGAGAGAGAGACAGAGAGAAAGAGAGAGACAGAGAGAGAGAGAACCCAGCTTAATTTTTAACTTAAAATTTAAATCTACCTCACAATCATCTAATTCTTTTTCCGATCAGTAGTTCGATAGACACGAAGAACTTACTTATGTTTTCGAATGCTAAAGTGTCTTTAATTTTTTTCTATAAACTATCTGCCTTACCCCATTGAGAATTATCTCCATGCCTTCTTGCAATTCATATACCGAAGACCATTCACGAATTTTAATTTCTTTCTATATCTTGCATTACACTATTGCTAGAGCATTCCACGTCTTCTTGTGTCAACACTTCTCCAACACTTGCTTGTAGAATTTCCATATAGACACTTTTACAACTTTTCCAAACGAACTACCAATCAATGAATCTATTTCGTCTGTTTTAAACTCAGAAAATGGCTTTCTTGCTGCTAGATGCATAATATCCAGTTCACCAAATTTAGGTACAATGTAACCATCATTTTTAGTAGATCCAAAATGGGAGTGGAGGCTATTGTGACCTTCAGACATTATCTACTCAGGCAGCCTCCAACACATGATGTGTTATAATTTGAAAGGTACATGCAATCATATTCGTCACACATGTATTGCCAAGACTCACATAGAATATTTACATTGATTTCCACAGAATATTTAAATAATGATATCTTCAGCTGCCAAAAAGCAATACAAATGTCTATACAGTGATAAGAGGGTAATCCCAAAAGTAAGGTCTCCTATTTTTTTTATAAGTGCAGAACTCTGTTTGTGTGGCAGTTGGTCACAATGTTATGAAGAGTGCTTCACGCGCTTTGTGTGAACATGGATACACCCCGCTGAGGAGCTCAGTCTTGGCTTGGCAGCCTTTGCGAATGGAGTTCCTGTCGGATGTTACCGTTAAGTGCGAATTGCGCGCAGTTATTCGGTTTTTGAACGCAAAGGGCACGGCGCCGATGGAAATCCATCGCCAATTGACGGAAGTGTATGGTGAGTCGTGCATGGATGTCAAAAATGTTCGTACGTAAGTGGTGTAGAGAGTTTGCAGCTGGTCGGCCCGAAATTCACGACGAACAAAGGAGCGGGAGACCGTCAACTTCTGAGGAG
Organism: Schistocerca serialis cubense; assembly: GCF_023864345.2. Classification (NCBI taxonomy): domain Eukaryota; kingdom Metazoa; phylum Arthropoda; class Insecta; order Orthoptera; family Acrididae; genus Schistocerca; species Schistocerca serialis. Next base: position 212,464,311 of record NC_064647.1, on the reverse strand, counting down.
ACAGTGTTGAAGGTTGAGCAAAGCATGTGTGAAAATCGGTGGATCACCCTGGATGATATCTGCACGTTGGTTCCTGAGGTTTCCCGAAGCACAAGAATTTTAACGGGAACATTGAACTACCGGAAGATGTGTTCAAGATGAGTGCCACGCATGCTGGCTGAGGACCACATGCGGCAACGTGTTGGTGCTTCCCGTGCATTTCTTCACCGCCTTGCAGCCGAAAAGGACAACTTTCTGGTGACGAAACCTGGGCATACCACTTTACATCTGAGACCAAGCAACAATCACGCCAGTGGCGGCATCCTCCTTCGCCAAAGCCGCAGAAATTCAAACAAACCCAGTCTGCCGGTAAAGTCATGACAACCTATTTTTTGGGATCGGAAGGGGGTATTTTTGGTCGACTTTATGCCCACTGGGACCACAATTAACGCTGACAGGTACTGTGAGACTCTGAAAAAACTCAAACGGGCAGTTCAGAACCGGAGAAGAGGAATGTTGAGCAATGGCGTACACATTCTCCATGACACATCGCTCGGCAAACAGTTGCTCTCCTGCAACAGTTTCAGTGGAACATAATCACCCACCCACCCTATAGTCCTGACTTGGCGCCCAGTGACTATCACCTGTTCCGTACGTTAAAAGAACATTTGGTCGGAAAGCGATTCAGCTCCGACGACGAGGTGAAAGAAGAAGTTCATAACTTTCTGAACAGCATTGCGGCGAGCTGGTATGACATGGGCATACAAAAACTACCACAGCGTCTACAAAAATGCATCGACAGAAATGGCGATTATGTCGAAAAATAGCTAAATGTTCAAGCTGTAAACTGATGTAAACCATTGTAGAAATAAACAGGTCTATGTACTAAAAAATAGGAGACCTTACTTCTGGGATTGCCCTCGTAGATCCTGCATTGCTAGTACTGACCCTGGTAGGAAGTTGTTGTCCTCTAAATACCAAAAATTGCACCAATTCGATTGTCACGTGGTATCACAGTGGGCAGCTGTAAATAATGTGATCCATGCAGCAGTAACATAGGGGTGAATCAGTCAGCTGTAGCCGAGAAAGGTGCAGCCGGAACCGTGCGTCGTTACAGTGGAGGTGGGAGATGGTAACCATAAACTTTCCGTGTTACATAGCAGTGGATTACCATGGTCGGGCAGAGATATGTGGCAATACAGCTGGATAACGCTTTGCTCTTTGTTGGCACAATAGGCGTCGCTTACTGTTCTACAAGGTGCTGATGTGCTGTTGTAGATCTTGCACAATGTGTGTGTAAGGAACATGTTCATATGCCTTTGTCCTGTGGTGGATGACATTCTTAGCGAGAGCGTCGACAATTTGACTATCCCTTATACCATGGTATTCCTTTACACACACCTTGGTGATCTTGGTACGACGCTGTACTGCTGGAATGCAGTCCATGATCTGGTACAGCAAGTAACTGTATTACTGACAAAACGATGATCTCATGTTCAACAGAATAATGACGGTATACAGGATGGTGCATTGTTCGTGACCCGGCCAAATATCTCACGAAATAAACGTCAAACGAAAAAACTACAAAGAACGAAACTTGCCTACCTTGAAGGGAGAAACCAGATGGCGCTATGGTTGGCCCGCCAGATGGCGCTGCCATAGTTCAAACGGATAGCAACTGCGTTTTTTTTTTTAAATAGGAACCCCCATTTTTCATTACATATTCGTGTAGTGCGTAAAGAAATATGAATGTTTTAGTTGGACCACTTTTTTCGCTTTGTGATAGATGGCGCTGTAATAGTCACAAACGTATAAGTACGTGGTATCACGTAACATTCCTCCAATGAGGACCAATTGCGGAAAAGGTCGATATCGTGTTGATGTATGGCTGTTGTGATCAGAATGCCCAACGGGCGTGTACTATGTATGCTGCTCGGTATCCTGGACGACATCATCCAAATGTCCGAACCGTTCGCCGGATACTTACGTTATTTAAGGAAACAGGAAGTGTGAAACGTCAACCACGACCTGCAACAAATGATGATGCCCAAGCAGGTGTTTTAGCTGCTGTCGCTGGTAATCCACACATCAGTAGCAGACAAATTGCGCGAGAATCGTGGATCTCAAAAACGTCGATGTTGAGAATGCTACATCAACATCGATTGCACCCGTACCATATTTATATGCATCAGGAATTGCATGGCGACGACTATGAACGTCGTGTACAGTTCTGCCACTGGGCACAAGAGAAATTACGGGACGAAGACAGATTTTTTGCACTCGTTCTATTTAGCGACGAAGCGTCATTCACCAACAGCGGTAACGTAAACCGGAATAATATGCTCTATTCGGCAACGAAAAATCCACGATGGCTGCGACAAGTGGAACATCAGCGACCTTGGCGCGTTAATGTATGGTGCGGCATTATGGGAGGAAGGATAATTGGCCCCTATTTTATCGATGGCAATCTAAATGGTGCAATATATGCTGACTTCCTACGCAACGTTCTACCGATGTTACTACAAGATATTTCACTGCATGACAGAATGGCGATGTACTTCCAACATGATAAATGTCCGGCACATAGCTCTCGTGCGGTTGAAGCAATATTGAATAGCATATTCCATGACAGGTGGATTAGTGGTCGAAGCGCCATACCATGGCCCAAACGTTCACCGAATTTGACGTCCCCGGATTTCTTTCTGTGGGGAAAGTTGAAGGATATTTGCTATCGAGATCCACCGACAACACCTGACAACGTGCGACAGCGCATTGTCAATGGATGTGCGAACATTAAGGGAGGCTAACTACTAGCTGTTGAGAGGAATATCGTTACACGTATTGCCAAATGCATAGAGGTTGATGGACATCGAGCATTTATTGCATTAATGTGGTATTTACAGGTAATCACGCTGTAACAGCATGCGTTCTCAGAAACGATAAGTTCACAAAGGTACATGTATCACATTGGAACAACCGAAATAAAATGTTCAAACCTACATACGTTCTGTATTTTAATTTAAAAAATCTACCTGTTACCAACTGTTCGTCTAAAATTGTGATCCGTATGTTTGTCACTATTACAGCGCCATTTATCACAAAAAGAAAAAAGTGGTGCAACTAAAACATTCACATTTATTTACGTACTACTCGAATGTGTATTAAAAAATGGAGGTTCCTACTTAAAAAAAACGCAGTTGATATTCGTTTGACCTATGGCAGCGGCATCTAGCGGGCCAACCATAGCGCCATCTGGTTTCCCCCTTCAAGCTAGACAGGTTTCGTTCTTTGTAGTTTTTTCGTTTGACGCTTATTTCGTGAGATATTTGGCCCGGTCACGATCAATGTACCACCCTGTATATAGCTAAGCCATCCGCATATTTAAGACCCTCTAGAATTTCGGTGAGCTCCACTGTTACTGGGGCTTCTGAAGAGAGCTGGAATTGGGCACAGTGGTGCGTCTGTTCGCCATAACGTGAGCTTCCAACGCCATTTGCAGTAGGTGATCCATCTGTGTAGGTACGGTGAGCATGTTTCCAACCGCATAAAACGCCCTGTAACAGTTGTTGGCTCATATTAGGGTCAGTGATTAGTATATTCGTTCGAATGTCTACATCTGTTACAGGATTCTTGTAATCTGTTATGAAGCATGGGTGGTGCGAAACTGTTGCGATTCGTGAGCCCATGGTGAAGTAATTTAAAAATATACATACTAGAGGTAAAAGTTTCTTCAGAAATCCGTATCTAATAGTCGCACGTGGTAGCCGTACAGTCTCAGGCGCCTTGCCACGGTTCGCGCAGCTCCCCCTGTCAGAGGTTCGAGTCGTTCCTCGGGCGCGGGTGTGTGTGTTGTCTTTAGCGTAGTGTAGGTCTAGGGACCGATGACCTCAGCCATTTGGTCCCATATGAACTTAACCACCACCAGTATCTAATAGTAAAGTATTTCTCTGATAACATCCGAATTTTCAAAAACAAAGTAACTTGCCAGAATTGTGCGTGTTTTAGTAGATATTTAAATCCAGTTTTCTGTCTTCTGAATTTGAGCAAAGTATCGTTAGCTTCAACTAGAAGATCGTTTGTAGGGGTTGACCGCAAAGCACCCAAGAAGTATTTCATCATTTTATATTGGCATCTGTTAAGCCTTTTTAGCGTAGAATCAGTGACCAAACCATAGAAAAGGCAACTTTAGTCCAGATAGACCCGGATTAGCGTATGATACAAAGTCATACATACTCTTTGGTTGGCACCTCATCAACCTCCCATAGTTTAATGTATAATACTAATTGACTTTTCACTTATTTATAGGATGTACTTCACATGCGTGGATCAAGTAAGCTTCCAGTTGACATAGAGGCGAAGGTATCTGATAACTTGTTCGACTGGTATACAGAAGGGAACCAGTAGCATCGTTTTTGGCGCTTCTCATCTATACCATGTCTAAATGCAAGCAGCTGATTTGGACTGCAATATTTCCCGGGAATTCAAATGCATCCAATCTCAAGTTGAAATTCCACAGAGGTCATTTGCGTTTTGCATCATTTCGACATTGTTTCGCAGAAGTGAATGTAGATGAGCAGTGTACGGATTAAATAACAGCGGCGATAAAATCAAACCCTGTGGCAAACTCTTGCTCGTGTACCGGGGCCCTATGTGTCCCTATGTATGATTAACACTCTGTTTTTCAGGCAAGCTTCTTCAACTGCTGACTAATCGTGGGAGCAGAACACAATCATAGGCTTTGGAAAGTTCCGTATAAACTGCCAGCAGATACTTGTTGTCACTAACGTAAGTGAAATATGGGTGTCACTAAGTAAAGCAACAATGGCATCAGAGGGGTCTTTATCTCTTTTAAAAACCATACTGCCCATTTGGAAGGATATTCTGACGGTCCGCCCACCGTTTTGATTTGTGTTTAATCATTCATTCTAAAATTTTGTAACAAGCATGAAAATAATGCTATTCGCCTTTATTATGTGGTTTCTCCCCACGTTTTTCCCTCTCTTGTAAGTGGGGACAATGCGAAAAGTTTTCAGCTCTGGAATATCAACATCAGTGCATATAATCTGAGCAGTAGCCGATTTCCTACCTTTGGAAGCAGCCAAATCATAGTGTAGGCCATGTTGCCCGGTATGAGATTTTTCACTCTGCAGCGGAGTGTGCCCTGATATGAAACTTCTTGGCAGATTAAAACTGTGTGCCGGACAGGGACTCGAACTCGGGACCTTCGCCTTACACGGGCAAGTACTCTACCATCTGAGCTACGCAAGCCATGTCTCCACACTGCAGCAGAGTGAAAATCTCATTCTGGAAACATCCCCCTGGCTAAGCCATGTCTCCGTAATATGCTTTCTTCCAGGAGCGCTAGTTCTGCAAGGTTCGCAGGAGAGCTTCTGTAAAGTTTGGAAGGTAGGAGACGAGGTACTGGCAGAAGTAAAGCTGTGAGGACGGGGCGTGAGTCGTGCTTGGGTAGTTCAGATGGTAGAGCACTTGCCCGCGAAAGGCAAAGGTTCCGCGTTCGAGTCTCGGTCCGGCACACAGTTTTAGTCTGCCAGAAAGTTTCATGTTGTCCAATTCTTGATCAGTATTCATATCCCTCTGCTAATGCCCTATGGAGATCCTATTGCGCAGAATGGTTCATTGAGAAGATGAGCTAGTTCATCGTCCGGTTGGACGTCTTTAACTGAGTCTGGCGCGACGACATGTTAAATTGCAGTCACAACGTGCGGCGAGTGTGTGGCAAATCTGTCAGACATATTGAACGTCTAGCAGGTATGGTTCATATTATTACAAATTGAGATCATTATGGCTTTGTTGAGACTGTCAGAAAGGGTTTTTCAGCGGGTCCTTTTCTTTCTTCTCAACAGGCAATTCGCTTTCGCCTGAACACGACTGAATTGCATATAATATTCAAATATTAGCCGTAGGCCTATAAGTTTTCAAAGCTTCTCGCCTTTGTGCAATAGCAGTAGTGCGCTCTTCATCCCACCAAGCTGGTGAACATGCGCTGCCCGTAGGGAATGGGGTATAGAGTGGAATCGAGGTATCGGCTGCGGGTTCCATCATTTGAAGTAAATTAGCATAGTATTCGCAGTTTTTGTTCCGTTCAGCATAGCTTGTCAGCGCCCCTGCAATCTTCACTTGATACGCTTTCGAATCGGATTTTCTAGTTTTTTTTTTTTTTATATCAGCAGGTGCGCAATGTGGTAGTATTATCAAAACTGTTAGGTCTCTGCAGTACCTGCCACGTGGTGGCCATCGCAATGGTTGGCGAGGTGAAACAAATGTCCACTGTATTAGGATGTTGTCCTCGCCTGGTGAGCCGATTAGGTATTCCGTCGTTCCGGATTGTAAGACCGTACAGTTCCATTACCTCCGCTGTCAGTATGTGCCAGATGACAAGCCTAATGATGCGCATTGAGATCACCTATGATTATCTTTGAGTGCTCAATAGCGCCGATGAGTTCACAAGTTGTACTCCTGTCTGGTACTCGATATACCGATAAGACCTTTATATTGCGTCCAGAAGCCTTTAAAGTCACTCCTATGGTATCGACAGTCACCACACTGATATTTAAATTCAAGGGCGTGTAGTCAGTTCCATGTTTAATCAAGGTAGCAGCACATCCATAGCCAATTCTTCGCAGAAGGTGGTAGCCAGGAATTGAAATATGCTAAGTCGGATGTAACCAAGTCTCTGCAAGAGTGCAGGCTGACACGTCTCGTGCTCTAATGAAGCCAAGAAAACTCCGTTTATCTGATCACAGTGAGCACACTTCCAATGTAATATTTGTTTCATAACGTTAGCCATTAAGGGCAGACGATGCCCGCCCGGTTAGCTGTACGGTCTAATGCACGGCTTTCCGCATTGGGAAGGAGCGCCTGGTCCCCGGCACGAATCCGTCGGGCGGGCTTGTGTCGAGGTCCGGTGAGCCGGCCAGTCTGTGGATGATTTTTAGGCGGTTTTCTACTTGCCTCGACGAATGCTGGCTGCTTCCCCTTATTCCACCTCAGCTACACTATGTCGGCGATTGCTGCGCATACAAGTTCTCCACGTACGCGTACACCACCATTACTCTACCATGCAAACGTAGGGGTACATAGCCGAGCAGTCTAAGGCGCTGCAGTCATGGACTGTGCGGCTGCTCCCGGCGGAGTTTCGAGTCCTCCCTCGGGCATGGGTGTGTGTGTTTGTCCTTAGGATAATTTAGGTTAAGTAGTGTGTAAGCTTAGGGACTGATGACCTTAGCAAGTCTCATAAGATTTCACACACACATAGGGGTTACACTCGTTTGGTGTGAGACGTTTCCTGCGCGCGGGGGGGGGGGGGGGGAGGGGTCCAACAGAGGCCGAACTGCACAATAACCCTGAAAGAATAGTTCGGCGTGGGGCGGCGGAGGGGTAAAGTGGACTGCGGTACTCTTCGTGGGGTTGTGGACCACTGCGACTGTGGCGGGGACGGAGCCTCTCCATCGTTTCTACGTCCCCAGTTAACATACAATACAATACAATGCAAGGGCAGAGGATTAAGTGAGTGTTGAAAGAATGAATAATTTGATATCCGTACCAAATGTGGCGGACGTAAACAGCAGCGGAGAGATAACTTGCTGGAATGTCATTGACACGTCAGAAATATGATCGACTAGTTTAAAGCAAGGTGACAAAATCGCAAATAATATCGTCTCGCAACTCACTTCGTCTGTCATAGTGCAGCAACTCGACGTGGCATGGGCTCAACAAGTCGCCAGTAGTCTCCTGCAGAAACATTGAGCCATGATGCTCTACAGCGATCCATAATTTCGAAAGTGTCACCGGCGCAGGATTTTGTGCACAAAATGACCTCATCATTATGTACCATAAATTTTCGATGGAATACATGTTGAACGATTCACTCGAATTGTTCAGAATGTTCATGGAACCAATTGCGAACGATTCAAGCCCAGTGGCAAGGTGCAATGTCATCCATAAAAACTCCATCGTTGTTTGAAAATGGTCTCCAAGTAGCCAAGCATAACAATTTACAGCCAATGACCGTTCAGCTTGTCCAGAGGACCGAGTCTGTTCCATGTAAACACAACCCACACCATTACTGAGCCACCACCACTTTGAACAGTGCTTGCTGATAACTTGAGTCCTTGGTTTTGTCGGGTCTGCCCCACACTCTGCCCTACCATCAGCTCTTACCAACTGAAGTCGGGTCTCATTCGACCAGGCCACGGTTGTCCAGTAGTTCAGAGTCCAACCATAATGGTCACGTGCCCAGGAGAGGCGCTGCAGGCGATGTCGTGTTGTTAGCAAAGGCACGCGCGTCGATCGTCTGCTGCCGTAGCCCATTAACGCCATATCTCGCCCGATACGTATCCCACATTGACTTCTGCTGTTATTTCATGCAGTGTTGCTTGTCTGTTAGCACTAAACATTCTACGCTGCTCTCGGTCGTTAAGAGAAGGCCCTCGGTTTTCATTGTCAGTGGTGAGAGGTAAAGTCTGAAATTTGGCATTCTCGGCACAGTCTTGACACTGTGGATCTCGAAATATTGACTTCCATACCGATTTCCGAAATGGAATGTCCCATGTGTCTAGCTTCAACTATCATTTTCTGTTCAAAATATGTTAATTCCCGTCGTGCAGCCATAATCAAATGGTTCAAATGGCTTTGAGCACTATGGGACTCAACATCTGAGGTCATCAGTCCCCCTAGAGCTTAGAACTACTTAACCCTAACTAACCTAAGGACATCACACACATCCACGCCTGAGGCAGGTTCAGAATGGCTCTGAGCACTGCGGGACTTAACATCTGAAGTCATCAGTCCCCTAGAACTTAGAACTACTTAAACCTAACTAACCTAAGGACATCACACACATCCACGCCTGAGGCCAGTTCAGAATGGCTCTGAGCACTGACTTAACATCTGAAGTCATCACTCCCCTAGAACTTAGAACTACTTAAACCTAACTAACCTAAGGACATCACACATGTCCACGCCTGAGGCAGGTTCAGAATGGCTCTGAGCACTGTAGGACTTAACATCTGAGGTCATCAGTCCCCGAGAACTTAGAACTACTTAAACCTAACTAACCTAAGGACATCACACACGTCCACGCCTGAGGCAGGTTCAGAATGGCTCTGAGCACTGTGGGACTCAACATCTGAGGTCATCAGTCCCCTAGAACTTAGAACTACTTAAACTTAACCTAAGGGCATCACACACATCCATGCCCGAGGCAGGATTAGAACCTACGACCGTAGCGGTCAATCGCTTCCAGACTGAAGCGCCTAGAACCACTCGGCCAACGCGGCCGGCAGCCATAATCACGTCGGAAACCTTTTCACATGAATCAGCTGAGTCCCTACGACAGCTGTACCAATTCACTGCCCTCTTCTACCTTGTCTACGCGATACCACCGCATTCGCTATCCCATGACTTTTGTCACTTCAGTAGATGGACATATTTTCCGGATGTCTGTGGTAATGTGGAGGAAAGGGATTACTGAAGAAGGGTGTGACATCATACTCGTTTGGCATCGAGTGACTATGGTATTGTGGTATTCGTATCTCCTAGTTGCTGGCCGTTGTATCACTCTCCATGGCGAAGCGTGTGGGTAGGTGCAACTGCATTCTGCTGCGGATGTTGCGCAGGTGTGTGAGGGGGCTGTGGTTGCGGCTGAGATGCAGGTGTCAGAACCCCGCAACGGAAGAAAATAAACTGCTGAACAAATATTTCGTTTGCTACAGATCCCAAAATATCTGTTTAGCAGTTTACTTCCGTCTGTCGTGGAGTTCGGGCGTATTAGCCGGTGCGCTGCACACAATCGCGAGTTGTGTATATTTAGCAGACGAGTGTCTTTCAAGTTTTTACTTGATATTGTAAACATGTAGTGCAAACGAACAGTGGCAAGTTACTTGCCTTGCCACGAATGATACCGCGGACATTGGGCAGATGATTAATACTGCACTTCGGGAGTGTTATTCGGATTCGAAACGGACGGACGAAATTCTTCAATACCAGTTACGAAATACGCTATTACCGGAGGATGTATCTGCCGAAGAAGCAGGATGGTGTAATGCAAGAGACCCAGCCTTTCATACCGCGTCTACTGCAGAAACCGATAAATATCGCTGTTGGGAAACCAACCGGATGTGTAGAATCCGATGTGCAATTGAAAAGGTTTCGTGTTGTCACTACTCCCAACATTACGCTTGTACCTAAGGGAGATACAGAGTGACAGTTATTGAGCTACATGAAAAAAAGGTAATTAGTTACAAACTACGGTGTGCACACACTACAGATATTCAGATTTAGGTTATGACATGTTCGATATACCTGCCATCATTGGCGTGATGTGGTGCACATGACTACCGAAATTTTGCAGGACTCCATCAAGTGTTGGAACAACGATGCTGTCTTGACCTTCTGAATGGCTGTTTTCAGCTCAGCAATGGCTTTGGGGTTATTGCTGTACACCTTGTGTTTAATATAGCCCCCCAGAAAAGGAGTCGCATGTGTTCAGATCCGAAAAAAATTGCGGCCAATCGAGGCCCATGCGAGTAGCCTCTGGGTGCCACAAAGTGCTCCTCCAGGACATCAACTCTCTCCTGCTTCGATGGGGTCGAGCTCCGTTTCGAATGCCAGTAGCCTCTGGGTGCCACAAAGTGCTCCTCCAGGACATCAACTCTCTCCTGCTTCGATGGGGTCGAGCTCCGTTTCGAATGCCAGTAGCCTCTGGGTGCCACAAAGTGTTCCTCCAGGACATCAACTCTCTCCTGTTTCGATGGGGTCGAGCTCCGTTTCGAATGCCAGTAGACTCTGGGTGCCACAAAGTGTTCCTCCAGGACATCAACTCTCTCCTGTTTCGATGGGGTCGAGCTCCGTTTCGAATGCCAGTAGCCTCTGGGTGCCACAAAGTGTTCCTCCAGGACATCAACTCTCTCCTGCTTCGATGGGGTCGAGCTCCGTTTCGAATGCCAGTAGCCTCTGGGTACCACAAAGTGTTCCTCCAGGACATCAACTCTCTCCTGCTTCGATGGGGTCGAGCTCCGTTTCGAATGAACAACATCTTGTCGAAATCAGGGTCACTTTGGATAATGGTGATGAAATCATCTTCCAAAACCTTCAGGTACCGTTCGGTAGTGTCCGTGCCATCAAGGACTATCGCACCGGCTATTCCGTGAGTGGACACTGCACAACATACTGTCACCCGTTGAGGATGAACAGCCTTCTCGATCTCGGAAAGCAGATTCTCAGTACCCCAAATGGGCCAGTTTTGGTTATTGACAAACTTATCCAAATGGAAGTTGGCTTCGTCACTACACCAAACTATACTAATTCCCATTATGCCGAGAAGTCTCTTCATCCTTATTGGGTGACTGTGTGATATGCAATGTCCAGTCACCGGATAATCGGTGCGCTATTCCTTGATGGCATGGTCGCTACCGAACGGTACATAAAGATTTTGGAAGATAATGCCATCCTCATTACCCAAAGTGACTACACTCCTGGAAATTGAAATAAGAACACCGTGAATTCATTGTCCCAGGAAGGGGAAACTTTATTGACACATTCCTGGGGTCAGATACATCACATGATCACACTGACAGAACCACAGGCACATAGACACAGGCAACAGAGCATGCACAATGTCGGCACTAGTACAGTGTATATCCACCTTTCGCAGCAATGCAGGCTGCTATTCTCCCATGGAGACGATCGTAGAGATGCTGGATGTAGTCCTGTGGAACGGCTTGCCATGCCATTTCCACCTGGCGCCTCAGTTGGACCAGCGTTCGTGCTGGACGTGCAGACCGCGTGAGACGACGCTTCATCCAGTCCCAAACATGCTCAATGGAGGACAGATCCGGAGATCTTGCTGGCCAGGGTAGTTGACTTACACCTTCTAGAGCACGTTGGGTGGCACGGGATACATGCGGACGTGCATTGTCCTGTTGGAACAGCAAGTTCCCTTGCCGGTCTAGGAATGGTAGAACGATGGGTTCGATGACGGTTTGGATGTACCGTGCACTATTCAGTGTCCCCTCGACGATCACCAGCGGTGTACGGCCAGTGTAGGAGATCGCTCCCCACACCATGATGCCGGGTGTTGGCCCTGTGTGCCTCGGTCGTATGCAGTCCTGATTGTGGCGCTCACCTGCACGGCGCCAAACACGCATACGACCATCATTGGCACCAAGTTAGAAGCGACTCTCATCGCTGAAGACGACACGTCTCCATTCGTCCCTCCATTCACGCCTGTCGCGACACCACTGGAGGCGGGCTGCACGATGTTGGGGCGTGAGCGGAAGACGGCCTAACGGTGTGCGGGACCGTAGCCCAGCTTCATGGAGACGGTTGCGAATGGTCCTCGCCGATACCCCAGGAGCAACAGTGTCCCTAATTTGCTGGGAAGTGGCGGTGCGGTCCCCTACGGCACTGCGTAGGATCCTACGGTCTTGGCGTGCATCCGTGCGTCGCTGCGGTCCGGTCCCAGGTCGACGGGCACGTGCACCTTCCGCCGACCACTGGCGACAACATCGATGTACTGTGGAGACCTCACGCCCCACGTGTTGAGCAATTCGGCGGTACGTCCACCCGGCCTCCCGCATGCCCACTATACGCCCTCGCTCAAAGTCCGTCAACTGCACATACGGTTCACGTCCACGCTGTCGCGGCATGCTACCAGTGTTAAAGACTGCGATGGAGCTCCGTATGCCACGGCAAACTGGCTGACACTGACGGCGGCGGTGCACAAATGCTGCGCAGCTAGCGCCATTCGACGGCCAACACCGCGGTTCCTGGTGTGTCCGCTGTGCCGTGCGTGTGATCATTGCTTGTACAGCCCTCTCGCAGTGTCCGGAGCAAGTATGGTGTGTCTGACACACCGGTGTCAATGTGTTCCTTTTTCCATTTCCAGGAGTGTATGATCTTGACAAGATGCGGTTCATGCAATACAGAGCTCGACACCATCGAAGCAGGGAGTGTGTTATGTCCAGGAGGAGCACTTTGGGGACCGCATTCTGCCTCTGGGGTACTCAGGGGCCATTGGCATGGGCCTCGATTGGCCACCATACTCTCCGGATCTGAAAACATGGGGCTATGTTAAAGACAAGGTGTACAGCAATAACCCAAAAAGCATTATTGAGATGAAAACAGGCATTCAGAAGATCATCGACAGCATCGATGTTCCGACACTTTAGCAGGTTATGCAGAATTTCGCTATTCGTCTGCTTCACATCATCGCCAATGATGGCAGGCATATCGAACGTGTCATAATCTAAATCCGAATATCTGTAGTGACATCTACGTGTTGAATAAAGTGTGTGCACGCCGTAGTTTGTAACTAATCTACACTCATGCTCATAAATTAACGATAATGCTGATACATGGTGAAACAACGCTCTGGTGGGCGGACTGCGGGTTTAAATCACCTCAGGGTATGACCATGCGATGCATTTGACCTGCGGTCATCGCACGGTGGCGCTGGCAGCGGTCCACGTACACAGAGGTGTGTTGGTGCATGTCAGAGTACGGTGCAGCGAGTAAGTGTGCAGCCGTTTTCAAACGCGCTAATGGTGACTGTGTGTTGAAAATGGCTCAAAGAACACATATTGATGTACTAGGGCGATTGGAGGCTGGTCAAACACAGCAGGTCGTAGCAAGGGCCCTCCGTGTGCCACAAAATGTGATCTCAGGATTATGGGAACGATTCCAGCAGACAGGAAACGTGTCCAGGCGCTACAGTACAGAACGTCCACAGTGTACAACACCACAAGAAGACGGATATCTCACCATCAGTGCCTGCAGATGGCCAAAGAGTACTGCAGGTACCCCTGCTCGGGATCTTACCGCAGCCACTGGAACAGTTTTCTCTAGACATATCGCATTCGGGAGGACGGCGGTTCAATCCCACGTCTGGCCATCCTGATTTAGGTTTTCCGTGATTTCCCTAAATCGCTCCAGGCAAATGCCGGGATGGTTCCTTTGAAAGGGCACGGTCGACTTCCTTCCCCGTCCTCCCCTAATCCGATGAGACCGATGACCTCGCTGTTTGGTCTCTTCCCCCAAACAATCCAATCCAATCTCTAGACATACAGTCTACAGAGGACTGAACAGACATGGTTTATTCGCCCGAACACCTGCAAGGTGCATTCCACTAACCCCTGGTCACAGGAGAGCCCGTAAAGCCTGGTGTCAAGAACACGGTGTATGGTCATTGGAACAGTGGTCCCAGGTTATGTTCACAGCAGAGGAGTCCAGATATAGTCTGAACAGTGATTCTCGCCGGGTTTCCATCTGGCGTGAACCAGGAACCAGCTACCAACCCCTTAATATCCTGAAAGGAACCTGTATAGAGGTCATGGTTTGATGGTGTTGGTGGGATTATGATTGGTGCACGTACACCCCCGCATGTCTTTGATAGAGGAACAGTAACAGGACAGGCGTATCGGGACGTCATTTTGCACCAGTATGTCCGCCTTTTCAGGGGTGCAGTGGGTCCCACATTCCTCCTGATGGATGATAACGCACGGCCCCACCGAGCTGCCATCGCGGAGGAGTATCTTGAAACAGAAGATATCAGGGGAGTGGAGTGGTCTGCCTGCTCTTCAGACCTAAACACCATCGAGCACGTCTGAGGTGCTCTCGGTCGACGTATCGCTGCACGTCTTCAAACCCTAAGGACACTTCAGGAACTCCGACAGGAACTGGTGCAAGAATCGGAGGCTATACCGCAGTAGCTGCTCGACCACCTGATCCAGAGTATGCCAACCAGTTTTGCGGCCTGTGTACGTGTGCATGGTGATCATATCACATATGGATGTCGGGGTACATGCGCAGGAAACAGTGGCGTTTTGTAGCACATGTGTTTCGGGACGGTTTTCTCAACTTATCACCAATACCGTGGACTTACAGATCTGTGTCGTGTGTATTCCCTATGTGCTTATGCTATTAGCGCCAGTTCCATGTAGTGCCACGTTGTGTGGCACAACATTCTGCAGTTATCCTTAATTTATGACCATGAGTGTACGTCTCTTTTCATATAGGTGAATAATTGTCACCCTGTATCAACAGGATCAGTGATTAGTATAGAGACTGCGACTGTAAAAAAATGTAATGCAGTAAAGATAAATAGGCGAAGAATCCAGTACAGTACAATTACCATTGACGACGAAGCACTTGAAACAGTACAGCCGTAAGACACCTGGAAGGAACCATCTGGAGTGTTCTAAAGTGGTACGACCACTTAAAAAAATGTAGGAAAAGCAAATGCCAGCTTCGTATTTATTGGAAGAATCTTACGGAAATGTAATTCACCCACTAACAAACTGCCTTACTAAGTGCTTCTTCAACGGATTTTTCAGTAAAGCTCGTCAGTCTTGCACCTTTAACAGATACATTAATAGAAGAGGAATACAAGACACAACGCAGAGCAGCATGTAAATGATCGTTTAGTCAGCACGAGAGCGTTACAGAGAGGCTAAACAAACACTGGTAATAGAAGCTACAAGAGAGATGTACCTCACATAGAAATTTTATTGCATAAATTCCAAGACAGTCAATTCCGGGAACAGTTGGGCTACACATGACCTACTTGCATGTAAGTCACTAAATGACAACAAGAAAATCGGAGAAATTAGAGCTAATACAGAGGTTTACCAATAATCATTCCTCTAAGTACCATACGCCAATGGAGTAGGGGCGAGGATTAAACGATAGAGGTACCAGAAGTGCTCGCCACCACATCCTCTAAGTTAGCCTTTGTGTGTTCCATATGAGATTGTTGATGTAGTCTTCATACAGACAGTAGCATTGTCTGGGAACAGCTTTATGGAGCATTCAGTGTTATCTATTGTGAATAGCAGAGATAGCACAAGTATGAATCAGGTAAGGATGAGTAGCTAAACTGGTAATGCCCTTCTCTAAAGAACTGTCAGATCTTTCTGGCTAGGATTCCATAAGATGCACCAATACCCTAAAGGAGGACTAACAGGTGTACTGTTGGCAGCCTCTTTATTAGATTTTCTCCATATTCTAACTATTCTGGCAACAAAACGGAGTATCTGACTCTCCCAGAGAGTGGCCTAAACACTGTTGTAGAGGATACTCATGGCATTTTGCCCTCTTTGTGTATATATGCAGATGTTGTTTAGAGCACGAAAGACACTAAGCAATGCATGGTTATCATCCTCTTAAGTGCAGGAAGTTATTAATCCATGCACTACTCATGAGAGGACACACAACAAGTAGAACAGATGGAATCCGTGTATAATAGCTTAATATGTTTGACACCAAATGTGAACTGAACCCCAGACTCCATAACGAGGCAGAAAACTGAATTTTCAGAATCACTTCTTGGAGTTTGAAAAGTGTGTGATAATCTTCGGTATCTGGTAAATGACTCATCATATATGGAAGCAAAAAATACAGGGTGCTAAATCAGCGCTGATGGCGCTAGTGTGGCAAGGGAGCTGAGACAGTCTGTCACCGGCATTGTCTCTGTGACGCACATGTATGGCAGCATCCAAAATGACTGGAGTCCTGTGCACGACTCATAACCTCTGAATTGCCTTATGCAGCCACCGCTGTTTTGTGGGACCAAGCCCACCAAATGCATTATTTTTATTTAAGTAAAACTTCCCTGCGATACTTAGATACTACTCTGATATTTTTTTTTGGTCATCAGTCTACTGACTGGTTTGATGCGGCCCGCCACGAATTACTTTCCTGTGCTAACCTCTTCATCTCAGAGTAGCACTTGCAACCTACGTCCTCAATTATTTGCTTGACGTATTCCAATCTCGGTCTTCCTCTACAGTTCTTTCCTCTACAGCTCCCTCTAGTACCATGGAAGTCATTCCCTCATGTCTTAGCAGATGTCCTATCATCCTGTCCCTTCTCTTTATCAGTGTTTTCCACATATTCCTTTCCTCTCCGATTCTGCATAGAACCTCCTCAACCTTATCAGTCCACCTAATTTTCAACATTCGTCTATAGCACCACATCTCAAATGCTTCGATTCTCTTCTGTTCCGGTTTTCCCACAGTCCATGTTTCACTACCATACAATGCTGCACTCCAGACGTACATCCTCAGAAATTTCTTCCGCAAATTAAGGCCTGTATTTGATATTAGTAGACTTCTCCTGGCCAGAAATGCCTTTTTTGCCATAGCGAGTCTGCTTTTGATGTCCTCCTTGCTCCGTCCGTCATTGGTTATTTTACTGCCTAGGTAGCAGAATTCCTTAACTTCATTGACTTCGTGACCATCAATCATGATGTTAAGTTTCTCGCTGTTCTCATTTCTACTACTTCTCATTACCTTCGTCTTTCTCCCATTTACTCTCAAACCATACTGTGTACTCATTAGACTGTTCATTCCGTTCAGCAGATCATTTACTTCTTCTTCACTTTCACTCAGGACAGCAATGTCATCAGCGAATCGTATCATTGATATCCTTTCGCCTTGTATTTTAATTCCACTCCTAAACCTTTCTTTTATTTCCATCATTGCTTCCTCGATGTACAGATTGAAGAGTAGGGGCGAAAGGCTACAGCCTTGTCTTACACCCTTCTTAATACGAGCACTTCGTTCTTGACCGTCCACTCTTATTATTCCCTCTTGGTTGTTGTACATATTGTATATGACCCATCTCTCCCTACAGCTTACCCCTACTTTTTTCAGAATCTCGAACAGCTTGCACGATTTTATATTGTCGAACGCTTTTTCCAGGTCGACAAATCCTATGAAAGTGTCTTGATTTTTATTTAGCCTTGCTTCCATTATTAGCCGTAACGTCAGAATTGCCTCTCTCATCCCTTTACTTTTCCTAAAGCCAAACTGATCGTCACCTAGCGCATTCTCAATTTTCTTTTCCTTTCTTCTGTATATTATTCTTGTAAGCAGCTTCGATGCATGAGCTGTTAAGCTGATTGTGCGATAATTCTCGCACTTGTCAGCTCTTGCCGTCTTCGGAATTGTGTGGATGATGCTTTTCCAAAAGTCAGATGGTATGTCGCCAGACACATATATTCTACACACCAAGGTGAATAGTCGTTTTGTTGCCACTTCCCCCAATGATTTTAGAAATTCTGATGGAATGTTATCTATCCCTTCTGCCTTATTTGACCATAAGTCCTCCAAAGCTCTTTTAAATTCCGATTCCAATACTGGATCCCATATCTCTTCTAAATCGAATCCTGTTTCTTCTTCTATCACATCAGACAAATCTTCACGCTCATAGAGGCTTTCAATGTATTCTTTCCTCCCATCTGCTCTCTCCTCTGCATTTAACTGTGGAATTCCCGTTGCACTCTTAATGTTACCACCGTTGCTTTTAATATCACCAGAGGTTGTTTTGACTTTCCTGTATACTGAGTCTGTCCTTCCGACAATCAAATCTTTTTCGATGTCTTCACATTTTTCCTGCAGCCATTTCGTCATAGCTTCCCTGCACTTCCTATTTATTTCATTCCTCAGCGACTTGTATTTCTGTATTCCTGATTTTCCTGGAACATGTTTGTACTTCCTCCTTTCATCAATCAACTGAAGTGTTTCTTCTGTTACCCATGGTTTCTTCGCAGCTACCTTCTTTGTACCTATGTTTTCCTTCCCAAATTCTGTGATGGCCCTTTTTAGAGATGTCCATGTCCATTCCAACTGTACTGCCTACTGCGCTATTCCTTATTGCTGTATATATAGCGTTAGAGAACTTAAAACGTATCTCGTCATTCCTTAGTACTTCCGTATCCAACTTCTTTGCGTATTAATTCTTCCTGACTAATGTATTGAACTTCAGCCTACTCTTCATCACTGCTATATTGTGATCTGAGTCTATATCTGCTCCTGGGTACGCCTTACAGTCCAGTATCTGATTTCGGAATCTCTGTCTGACCATGATGTAATCTAATTGAAATCTTCCCGTATCTCCCAGCCTTTTCCAAGTATACTTCCTCCTTTTGTGATTCTTGAACAGGGTATTCGCTATTACTAGCTGAAACTTGTTACAGAACTCAATTAGTCTTTCTCCTGTTTCATTCCTTGTCCCAAGCCCATATTCTCCTGTAACCTTTTCTTCTGCTCCTTCCTCTACAACTGCATTCCAGTCGCCCATGACTATTAGATTTTCGTCCCCCTTTACATACTGCATTACCCTTTCAATATCCTCATACACTTTCTCTATCTGTTCATCTTCAGCTTGCGACGTCGGCATGTATACCTGAACTATCGTTGTCGGTGTTGGCCTGCTGCCGACTCTGATTAGAACAACCCGGTCACTGAACTGTTCACAGTAACACACCCTCTGCCCTACCTTCCTATTCATAACGAATCCTACACCTGTTATACTATTTTCTGCTGTTGTTAATATTACCCGATACTCATCTGACCAGAAATCCTTGTCTTCCTTCAACTTCACTTCACTGACCCCTACTATATCTAGATTGAGCCTTTGCATTTCCCTTTTCAGATTTTCTAGTTTCCCTACCATGTTCAAGCTTCTGACATTCCACGCCCCGACTCGTAGAACGTTATCCTTTCGTTCAAATGGTTCAAGTGGCTCTGAGCACTATGCGACTCAACTGCCGAGGTCATCAGTCGCGTATAACTTAGAACTAATTAAACCTAACTAACCTAAGAACATCACACACATCCATGCCCGAGGCAGGATTCGAACCTGCGACAGTAGCGGTCACGCGGTTCCAGACTGAAGCGCCTTTAACCGCACGGCCACACCGGCCGGCATTCTTTCGTTGATTATTCAATATTTTTCTCATGGTAACCTCCCCCTTGGCAGTCCCCTCCCGGAGATCCGAATGGGGGACTATTCCGGAATCTTTTGCCAATGGAGAGATCAACATGACACTTCTTCAATTACAGGCCACATTTCCTGTGGATACACGTTACGTGTCTTTAATGCAGTGGTTCCCATTGCCTTCTGCATCCTCATGTCGTTGATCATTGCTGATTCTTCCGGCTTTTAGGGGCAATTTCCCACCCCTAGGACAAGAGAGTGCCCTGAACCTCTATCCGCTCCTCCGCCCTCTTTGACAAGGCCGTTGGCAGAATGAGGCTGACTTCTTATGCCGTAAGTCTTCGGCCACCAATGCTGATTATTTATCAAAATTTGGGCAGTGGCGGGGATCGAACCCGGGACCGAAGACGTTTTGATTATAAATCAAAGACGCTACCCCTAGACCACATATGTGTGGGAGCAGTTGTAATTATGAAACATGAAACTTGTAACTAGGGACTATCAATGTAATTTGTTTAAAAAATTGAACCTGTACTTCCAAAGTAATTTTTATGTAACAAGAGTATATTATATTTGAAAATTGAACCCTACACCTACACAGTGTAACTGTTACATCACAAGAGTGTACTCTGTTTAAAAAATGAACCTAACAATTACTCAGTGTAATTGTTTTGTGGCAGAAATCTTCTTTTTTTAAAAATGAACAGATACTGCTCCTTTACACATTAAGTAAATTCTCTACGCTACTTTTAGTTCTGATAGTGTTACACACACGACAACCTATCACCAATGAACCTCCTGCCCCCCCCCCCCCCCCCCCCGCCCCGTCCCCACACACGCGCACACATCGCGTGCAAGCAAAAGTAGATGGTGAGCTACTTGCCATGGCTGTCCTCTACATTTTGATGTAAATAATTAATTCTGTGGCTGATGTTAAACAATGTTCACAGTTACAGTGTTTAAATAATCTAATAAAACAGTATAATGACCGTTTTAACAAGAAAACTGTTTTGAATTTTACACTACTTTATACTTAACATAAGTGTACTACGTTGGATTGTGACCAAGAGTGGGAGCCATATTGTGTCTGAGATAATGGGAAAAATATCCTAATTAAGTCACTGCTAAGGATAAGTGTCTTAGATTTGTAAAGTAGACAACTGTCTTAAAGGGATGTGGGAGGGGAATGTTGCAGGGCAGAGAGGATGGGGAGAGGGTGTCATGAATCATTGACAATGGGAGATAGGGGTGACAGGTCGTAAATAACTGGGCCAGATTCGGTATAGTCCTGGTAGTACTTAGAGTTATCAGTTATAATAATAACATAGAGAAATACAATAACATCATCTCATCGTAAAAAACAAGAATGGAACAAAATTTTCAAAAAGTTAAACAGAATTCGGTTTCTGACGAATATAATGTATTTCTATAGACACTTTACCTTGACGATTCCATGGAGGAGAATTATGTTACAGATAGCCTCGATAATGTAATATATAAAGTATGCAGTCGTCACTATGTCAGTAACTGAAACAGAAACATGGCAAAATTTTAGTTGCCTTTTTCATGAGTAAGGTATTAACATAAAAGGCAATGAAAAAATCACAATGAAAATGAACTGTAATATCCACGCATTCCACTAAAATAGTGAGGATTTTCGGTTTGCAAGGTGTACTAACCAGCTGGGTTGGTAATTCGTTAGAAGGCACTGATTAAATTCGTCCTCACATCTGTGCTCATAATTGTTTCAGCGTGTAACTCACTTGCCACATTAGCTCTGTAATTATAAATAACTTGCCCATTGTGACAGCTGTGGTTTTTGATCTATCTGGAATCTACATTCGTATAAGTGGCTGAAGACAGGCAGTGGATGAATATGTGGCAAAAGGAGAGTGGGAAACAAAGACGGACTATTTAGGGAAGTTTGATGAAGAAACTTAAAAAAAAATGAACTACACAGAAATTAATAATGTTGCTGAATCCAACACAGATCACGTCCCACAGTCGAAGAATTAGTGTGATGTAGTTATCCATGCTATTTTATCCTTTCTATCCTATGCAAATGTCTTTACCTGTTCTTGAAGAAGCAATAAACAGCCAGTCAGTAGCATAATGGAAGGTTTATTTGACTGATAAAAACGTCTTCTTCAGAAGGAAGCAGTGGCAACCTAAATTGGTTAACAGTGGGAGCATTTTAATATATATATATATATATATATATATATATATATATATATATATATATATATATATATATATATATATATATTGGCTAAGGAAAGCTTCTGGCACGGCAAGGCATTAAGTAGTCAGCGCAAAGAGGTTGTGCGAAGTGAATTAACATTATTATGCTAGATTTAGTTAAGACATTACAATTAAAATTATAACACTAATAATTAATAAATACAAAAATAAATAAAAAACTTATTTCAGAATTTAATTTCCTAGATTTCAGACAAAGGTTACTCAAGAACAAAATCAGCTTTGACATTTTCTGGAAACCCACTTTTGCAGATAACATCCCAGCCTTCTCATGCCACCCACAAAACAGTTTTTTTCTACTCTGCAAAACATCGTGCAGTTCACGCTCCTTTGGAACAGCGTTGTTTTCAAAAAGAAATTTCCATAATTAAATCCACTGCAATTAATAATGTATATGACCCAAGGTCGGCTGGTAATATAGGCAACAGCAGCTTGAAAACAGGAAGTGAGAGTAGTGATAAGATTATTTCTACACCTGTTCTAGGAAATGTATTGCTCAGGATAAATAAACTATTGAACAATAAATATGTCTGCAGATTTGCTTGCTTTATAAACAATAGCCTGGAGCAAAAATTACCTCGTTCTGTCATAACACAACAAGATCGTTTCAATAACTGTGGTGTCTATAAAATTACACGTAATGAGTGCATTAACTGCGCCTGCTCCCCGCTTTGCACGTCTTCCCCCATTCATCACCCATTCTCTCTGCTGTTGTCTTCTATCTGAACTATCTCACAGTTCACTTAGTTTGTTTTTACCTCAATGATTTCTTCTAGATGGTAGCATATTACTTCTTGCTATTTTCTTAATATAAATATGACCTTAGTTTTAATGTTACAATTTCAATATCAACGTCTTAAACAAGCCTAGCACTGTGTACTGTGTATTAAAACGGGGACCTAGAAACGATGGAGAGGCTTCGTCCCGCCGTAACCCTCAGTGGTTCACAAGCCCACAGCAGGCCACAGCAGTCCACCCACCTCACCGCCACCCCACACCAAACCCAGTGTTACAGTGCTGTTCGGGCCCCAGTGGAATCCCCCCCCCCCCCGTCCCCACCTCTCCTGGGAACGCCTCATACCAGACGAGTGTAACTCCAATGTTTGTGTGGTAGAGTAATTATGGTGTACACTTTCGTGGAGACAGTGTTAGCGCAGCAATCGCTGATATAGACAGTGTAACCGAGGCGGGATAAAAGGAATCAGCAATGACTCCAAGGCTTGTGCATGGCTGCACCTTCCGCACTGCTCTGCCGCCAAGATGGCGGCGTTTAAAAGCAGTGCAAGCACGGTATCTGGCCACACGAGGTAGATGGAAAACCGCCGTAAAAACCATCTACTGGCTGGCCGGCACACCGGACCGCTACACTAATCCGCTGGGGAGCCTAGCATAGTGATGTTCACTCACTGTCGCACACCCTCCTTGCACTTACTACTTGTGCTTTCTCTTGCTGGAAGCTTTCTTCACCCCACGTGTTGCGTATGAGACGCTAGTTCAGTAGCTGTACATCAGTGATGTATCGAGACTAGTATTGTTATGGTTGTATGGCCATCTAGGCTTGTCTCATTCTCCCTGTTGTGGGAATCCAAGTAAGGTTGAGAGGATTAGGTGATGAAATAAGTAGACCACCATAGTGAGACATACGGAGGTTTGATGAGCGATAACGGAAGTGCTTAAGGCAACTGCTCATGCAATGCGGCAAATCCTAATTCGAGCCCTGCTCCTGCACAAAATTTTTAGACATCACTACTGGCTGGTAAATCATGCATGATACTATAAAATTTCTAGACAACTGTCCTTCCGATTCAAATTTCAGGTGTATACTTTCCTGTTCAAATCTCATGCTGTTCCCACTTGGGCCAACTCACTATACAGCAGGCACCATACGTTTATCCATATATCCGACCCAGTGTCTGAATAGAGTAATTCCCATTGATCGGAGCTCTGCAACTGGATTATCTGCTTATGATCCAATATTCATTATTTACTCGCTGGAATGTCCAAGGAACAAACTGCAAGTGGCGACACTTAGAGGCTTTAAGTGTGTCAGTATGTATGAGCTTAGAGCTGATGCATATGGTATTCCTTCGCAGGCAGGGGCAGGAAATAACTTCGAAACAAGTTATGAACACACAATAAACACGCACATCTTAAAAATAAAAGTAAGGAGAAATTCTGATCCTTGGCTTGCAGATCACCTCCAACACCTTACGAGTATCAGAAACGCAGCACACAGGTTATATACACACATCAAGAAAAGTTTTGCGTCATCCCAGTTCCCAGAACGCCTGAAGATAGACGTTGACTGTGGAAATTGTATCACAGACACAGCCCCTTTGACGGTTAACAGATGTCACTAAACCTGCCCAAAGATGTAAACAACCATGCATGAGCAGCGCCTATTAGACGGAGCGGGTCCGACAGGCGATCAGTACCAGTCGTTCTACCAGGAAGGAGATACACGGCTCTTGTTGTCTGTAGTTCAATCATGCCTAGACGGTCAATGCCGCGGTTAGATCGCGGCCGCATTGTTACATTGCGCCAGAAAGGGCTTTCAACCAGAGAAGTGTCCAGGCGTCTCGGAGTGAACCAAAGCGATGTTGTTCGGGCATGGAGGAGGTACAGAGAGACAGGAACTGTCCATGACATGCCTCGCTCAGGACACCCAAGGTCTACTACTGCAGTGGATGACCGATACCTACGGATTATTGCTCGGAGGAACCCTGACAGCAACGCCATGATGTTGAATAATGCTTTTCGTGCAACCACAGGACGTCGTGTTACGACTCAAACTGTGCGCAATAGGCTGCATGATGCGCAACTTCACGCCCGACGTCCATGGTGAGGCCCATCTTCACGACCACGACACCATGCAGCGTGGTACAGATAGGCTCAACAACATGCAGAATGGACCGCTCAAGATTGGCATCACGTTCTCTTCAGCGATGAGTGTAACATATGTCTTCAACCAGACAATCGTCAGAGACGTGTTTGGAGGCAACCCGGTCAGGCTGAAAGCGTTAGACGCACGTCCAGCCAGTGCAGTAAAGTAGAGGTTCCCTGCTGTTTTTGGGTGGCTTTATGTGGGGCCGACGTATGTAGCTAGTGGTCATAGAAGGCACCGTAACGGCTGTACGATACGTGAATGCCATCCTGCGACCGATGTTGCAACCATATCGGCAGCATATTGGCGGGCATTTGTCTTCATGGACGACAAAACGCTCCCATCGCGCACGTCTTGTGAGTGACTTCCTTCAGGATAATGACGTCGCTCGACTAGAGTGACCAGCATGTTCTCCAGACATGAACCATATCTAACATATCTGGAATAGATTGAAGAGGGCTGTTTATGGACGACGTGAGCCACCAACCACTCTGAGTGATCTACGCCGAATCACCGTTGACTAGTGGGACAATCTGGACCAACAGAGCCCTGATGAACTTGTGGATAGTATGCCACAACAAATACAGGCATGCATCAATGCAAGAGGACGTGCTAATGGGTGTCAGAGGTACTGGCGTGCACAGCCATCTGGACCACCACCTCTGAAGGTCTCGCTGTACGGTGGTACAACATGCAATGTGTGGTTTTCATGAGCAATAAAAAGGGCGGAAATGATGTTTATGTTGATCTCTATTCCAGTTTTCGGTACAGGTTCCGGAACTCTCGGAACCGAGGTGATGCAAACCTTCTTTCAATGTGTACATAGCACCCTGCCTAGTATAATCAACTCGTCCACGATCAACCATGCAAATGACGATCAAATGAGAAATGCAAAACTCACGTTTGTCCACTCGTTAAACGTGATCGTAGCGGCAGACCAGATCGTCAATGCGAGCCCTCTTAATGGGAGGAGGGGGATGACGCCTGCCCACTGGCAATTACTCCAAAGCCTGTGGATGGCTGCACCTTCGGCACTGCTCTGCCGCCAAGGTGGCGGCGTTTAAAGGCAGCGCAGCCACGGTATCTGGCCACATATTTTACACTGCAGTTGCAGGCCTGTTGCGGGTCATACCTTTTCTTTATGCAGTCTCAGCTCTGATGTGAGCCATCACACTTGACGCAGCGAGACGGCATCGTGCAGTATCTCAACACATGGTCAAGGCTTGGCATCAGTAGCATTGCGCCCATCCCTTGGCATTGGAAGGTTAGACTTCCACAGCAATGTCTGCAATACTGAGGATGTGGAATATTTTTCCGTTATCATCACTGTCGAGCAGGATGCCGAGAAACAGTGCTTCCTGGATGACCAAATGATTTTGACGGCCTGGACACCGAAACCCAGGGCCACAAATTCTTCTTTAAGAAGGGCTGGGTCCATCTTGAGAGGGAGGGGCGGAAGACCAACTTCCGGAGGCGGAGGGGCTCCACATCGAGCGTGAAGTAGTGGAGTCCCTTGGTATAAATGTAATTCATCAGTTTTGTGTGATCGTCAGTAGTGGGTGTGAAGACCTTGTACATATCGTCCCCAGCGAATCCCTGTGATGGTCGCCTTTGTGAAGACTTTGTAAACTCCATGTCTACAGATGAAAATTGGGAGGGGAGGGGGGAGAAGGCTTCCTCACTGTTGGTGCCACGTCATTTTCGTCTGTTGCCACCAGGAGTGGCCTCAAAGCGGTTTTCTGGCGAGAGTTGAACTTCCTCGAGCGCTTGGACCCAAGCTGATTTCGCGTCGGAGCGAAGAAGCCATCCTTGTCTGCCCGTGGAGAAGGAGGAGGGGCACCCCTCTATGCCATCTTCTTTGGCAATCACGAATAGTTTTGAACAAAGATGAGGAATCGTTCCCATCTGCCATTACAGGCCTATTTTGTGAGGCCTGTCAAACATCCATTCTGTCACCTGCAGTGGTCGCTTCTGCTGTAACAAGACCCATCAGGTCCACCAGGTTTGCCTATGGCAGACCAATGGCATCTTCATTTGCCATGCCTGGCTGGACAGTTGTCGACTGCACTGTGACATCTTGTGGGGTCACAGTTGGTACGGCTGTATTCGGCAGAGCTGTGGCTTCTTTTAGGAGAGCAACTGGCGAGATCTGCTTTGGCAGGATAGTGACCGCTTGAATGGCCGCGACTGGTGGAGCGTTTGTTGGCGGTACAGTTGTGTCTTGTGTCGCTACGACTGGCAGATCGTTCCAGGCAGTGCAGCGGCTGCGTCAGAGGTCACACCTGGTGTTGCAGAGGGAGGCTGCTTCTTCTGTAAAGTGTTGAGGCTGCGTTCATCGACCTGGCAACGGTGCAGAGAGCCGCCTGTGGTGAGTCGATGCGTTACTGAGACAGTTTCGTCTTTGCGCATGCCATGTCCTGGGGTCCTAAGCTGGGTAGCCGTTGATGGGGCCAGATGGGGTCACCGACGACGCAACCACCGACAGGCGGTCATCCTCCACACCCTTTGCTGCAACACGTTCCTCCCTGGTCGACATCTGATTCGGGTATGCTCTGGGCAGCTGAAGCCAGGTAGCCTTTAGAGGCCATGGCCGTTGAAGTCAGCATCGATATGCGTTTTGCTCGTGGAATCGCTTCTCATCTCTGCAAGCAACCACGGAGGTGGTGTGTGGAGTCTACTGTGTGAGGTACAACCTGCTGCCTTCAGACAGTAGTTGGACTATGGCTGGCGAAATGCCCAGTGCAGGACCTAGTCCAGATGGCTGGCGCAGCTCGATCTGGAACCTATGGCTACTACTGGCAGAGCCCGGTCATCTCATGCCTGCCACGGCTCTCACATCACGGCGATGCTCCTGGTTTCCGCTGAGGAGAAGTGATCCCTGCCTTAAAATCCAGTCCCATTTTATTCATGAGCCAAAACATTATGACCAACTGCGAAACAGCTGTTTTGTCCGTCTTTAGAGCGAAATACATCACCGATTCTGCGTATCAGGAATCCGACTGTTTTTTGGTAAGTTTTTAGAAGCATGTGGCATTAGATGTCGACATACAGGTCATGTAATTCGTGTAAATAAAGGGCCGCTTATTGTATAGGCAATGATGTTGCTCGATAGCAACCCGGATGGGCTCCACAGGATTTGCATCAGGCGAATTTTGTCACCAGGACTTTAACGTGATATCACTATTATGGTCAGCCTGTATGACCCAGCGGTTCTATGCGCTTCAGTCTGGAACCGCGCGACGGCTACAGTCGCAGGTTCGAATCCTACCTCGGGCATGGATGTGTGTGACGTCCTTAGGTTAGTTAGGTTTAAGTAGTTCTAAGTTCTAGGGACTGATGACCTCGGATGTTATGTCCCGAAGTGCTCAGAGCCATTTGAACCATCACTATTATGGTCCTCATACCACTGCAGTGTGGTTCTGGCTCAGAGACTCAGACAATTCTACTGCTAAAAGATGACATCGCCGTCAGGGAAGACATCATGAATGAAGGGATGCAGGCGCTTTACAGCTGCCAGTGTGTGTTTGGTTATTACGACAGGTCCCATGCAAGCACAGGAGAGTGTCTCCCATAGCATAATACTGCTCCCAACAGCATACGTCTGCGGCGTAATTCACGTTTCGTGCCTCGATGACAGTGTTTGTGCAGACGATCGTAGACCAATTGTTGGAAAAATGTGATTCGCCCAAAGATCTGACCGGTTTCCATTGATCGACTGTCGAATCCTGATTGTCCCATACCCACTGAAATCGTAACTGACGATATCGTTGGGTCAACATGTGAACACATAGGGGTGGTCTGCTACGGAGCTTCACGTTCAACAGTGTACGATGAACGCTGTGTTCCGAAACACTTGTGCGTGTACCAGAGATGCCGCAGGTCACCATGTATCTTACTTTACAGGGCAGATAAACCTTCGAAACCCACGTCCTGTGAAAAGATACTCCTTCACAGGCTCTGCATAATAATAATATGCCGCTTTTTTCAAGTTTGTTTATCTCAATGGATTTGCAGAGTATATCTTTGCTAGGGTGATCCACCATCCGTGTCTGAACCGCTTACATACCGGGTGATCAAAAAGTCAGTATAAATTTGAAAACTGAATAAACCACGGAATAATGTAGATAGAGAGGTACAAATTGACACACATGCTTTGAATGACGTGGGGTTTTATTAGAACAAAAAAAAGTTTAAAAATTGTCCGACAGATGGCACTCTATCTGATCAGAATAGCAATAATTAGCATAACAAAGTAAGACAAAGCAAAGATGATGTTCTTTACAGGAAATGCTCAATATGTCCACCATTATTCCTCAACAATAGCTGTAGGCGAGGAATAATGTTGTGAACAGCACTGTAAAGCATGTCCGGAGTTATGGTGAGGCATTGGCGTCGGATGTTGTTTTTCAGCATCCCTAGAGATGTCGGTCGATCACGATACACTTGCGACTTCTGGTAACCCCAAAGCCAATAATCGCACGGACTGAGGTCTGGGGATAAGGGATGCTAAGCATGACGAAAGTGGCGGCTGAGCATACGATCATCACCAAACGAGGCGCGCAAGAGATCTTTCACGCGTCCAGCAATATGGGGTGGAGCGCCATCCTGCATAAACATCGTACGTTGCAGCAGGTGTTTATCAGCCAGGCTGGGGATGATGCGATTGTGTAACATATCGGCGTACCTCTCACCCATCACGGTAGCAATTTTGCTGTCCAACGCCATCTGTCGGACGTTTTGTGAACTTTGTTTTTTTTTTCTTTTTTTTCTAATAAAACCCCATGTCATTCGAAGCATGTGTGTTAGTTTTTACCTCTCTGTCTACATTATTCCGTGGTTTATTAAGTTTTCGAATTTATACTGACTTTTTGATCACCCTGTGCTTTTGCTGCCACGTCACGTGCCCGTAGCACCACGAGGCATCCAATGTCACTCTGGGCAGTGGTCATAATGTTTTGGTTTATCAGTGTATACGCCTATCGTCTCGATTTGTTGCCGTCACCGTAGATTCGTGCTAGTGTGGTGACAGGGCCCCACTTTAAATGATAACCGACTGAGGCGCAGTTCACCCCCGAGCGCAGCTATCCTCGCTTCGCAATCCTCTGGAGCATCAGCTACTGTGATCCACATATGGCCACAGTGGCAGATACTGGACCACGCTGTTAACACAACTCTGTATGCCAGCATCCATATAATCCTACTCAGATGTAATTTTCTGTCCGAAGACTGGGTCGCGGCACGGAAACAATTTAAAATGTTTCCCGAGTTGTCATTAAGAACTTAATTATGTTCATTGTGTCTGAGTTGAACAGAGAGCGTTTCCCACACCTTTGTCTTATTTTCGACAGTGTTTACGTTTATAACAGCGTACGCCGATCAGGTTGCATTTACTGTCTGTTAGGGAGAATTTGGACAACTCAGCTGTGTACATCACTTGTACGGGGTGTTCAAAAAGTCTCTCCACAGTGCCGTGTGATTGTTAGCCGCGCGTGCCGTATGCCGCAGTGAATATACCGAAATGAAACTCAGTGAAATACAAGTTATTAATTTACTCAATATTCATTTTTACTTACAAATTTTCACATTAAATGTTGAAAGTGTCCCCCCTGTTGTCGAATACACAATTCACTTCGTCTAATCATGTAAACTGTAACATTTCTTCTGTAACAGAAGCAGTGAACCTGGATATTGCAGTTTTCAATTCATCGATGGATTTTGGACGGTTTTTATAGACAGTT
Source organism: Schistocerca serialis cubense (assembly GCF_023864345.2). NCBI lineage: Eukaryota > Metazoa > Arthropoda > Insecta > Orthoptera > Acrididae > Schistocerca > Schistocerca serialis. The sequence goes on along the minus strand of NC_064647.1, from coordinate 212,433,708 downwards.
GCTTTCGCTGCAGCCCAGAAGAAAGGTGGTGCTAGGTCAGGCGATCGTGGAGGCCAAAGTCCCTGTGAAATTATGCGACCACCAAAAACATCAGCAAGCAGTGACATTGAAACGCGAGTTGTATGTGCGGTGGCACCATCTCGTTGAAAATAACCGTTCAGTATTTCACTTAACACAAGTTCTCCTATGAATGTGTACAGAATATCACTGCAGTATCGTTGTGCGTTTATTGTTTCGTTGAAAAATATCGGACGTCTAGAAATTGCAATCCAACCTCCTATTTTCACAAAATGAAGTGGTTCGTCATGAATACACAATGGATTTGCAGTACTGCACATACGACAATTTTGCGAGTTCATGTATCCAGATAAATGAAACCACGCCTCATCAGTGAAAAGCATTTTATTAAGAATATTCCTTCCATCTCGTTGAACAAATTTTTCAACCATTTGAAATAATGCAGTCTCTTGCCATCATCAGTATTTTTCAGTTCTTGCACGACTGTCACTTTCTATAGGAAAAGTTCTAATTGTTTCCTTACAGCCGAGTGGGCCGTTCCGACACTAACATCGATTTCCTGGGCGAGTTTTCTTACTGACTCGTTCAGACTCGTGGACATTTTATCGGAAATATCGAGGAGTTTAGCCTCAGACAAAACGCTAGGACAAATTTTTGAACCATTTGCAATAATGCAGTCTCTTGCCATGATCAGTATTTTTCAGTTGTTGCACAACTGTCACTTTGTATGGGAAAGATCTAATTTTTTCCTTACAGCTGTGTGGGCCGTTCCGACACTAACATCGATTTCCTGGGCGAGTTTTCTTACTGACTTGTTCGGACTCGTGGACATTTTATCGGAAATATCGAGTAGTTTATCCTCAGACAAAACGCTAGGACGACCACTTCTCGGTGCATCTGTCACTGAACCCGTACTTCGAAATTTGTTGATGAAATCTCGCACAGTATCGCGATGTGGGAGTATTGCCTCCAGCAAAACTGAATTAAATGTTTGACGAACTGAAACTGTATATTTACCGCCAGCTGTGAACACTTGTTCGACTAAAAACAAACGTTCTTCAGTAATTAGCATTTTAACAGTGACAAAAACGAAACAAACGACCAAAGGAACTAAGACGTTCACGTCAACACGTAACGTCACACACTAACGATGCTACTGACGCTGGCTGAGATAAACGAAACAGTGGAACGTTGGGAGAGTCCACTGCGGGGGAAGTAACCCAGGCAGGCGAACAATCATACGGCACTGCGGAGAGACGTTTTGAACACTCTGTATTTTCCAGCTATTTTATTTTTATATATTGGGAGCTCGAGCATTTTGCAATTCGCCTAATTACATAGCAGAATTTATCACTGGCCTACGTAGTTTACTGTTATTTGAGAACAACAAACTTTGTTTATTTAAATTTAAAGATCTGTGTTTGGGGCAGGTTATTTCGTTTTGCTGCACTTGAAGTAAACTGAACGCTGTCTTAAAATCTGGTTAGTGCATCACAGACAATTCCAGCACTTTATCAATTTATCATTAAAGCGATAATAGCTGTAAATTCAAATATGCACTAAGATGACCCTAATGTAAGATTGTCGCAGTTGTGGGCTCCGTTCCTGGATTTACTTTGCTCCCTCAGTGCGGAGCAGCCAAGCTGTCATCGCCTCAGCACCCCCGCACAGCAGAGGCACAGTCGATGCACGCTCCGAGGGTCAGGGCTTTGTTGCACAGTGCTACGTGCCACACCTGTCACCTCGTCTCCGACAAATCACCAGTCCAAGGAAGATGGGTCCAGAATTCCAGTGCACCGCTATACCAGCCAATTGAAGCATACAGCCATCGGCTCCGAGCCAGCAGCACAACAGTCACAGACAAAAGGGCGAACAGCATTTTAAAAAAGTAGCTTTGTCACTGCACGTTGTCAGCCATGGCTAAGAGAATCAAGCAGTCGGTAACTGAGTGTGGGTTTGAACAGATAGGACGCAGTAAGGAGTGTCCGAATAGATGCCAGTGGGATGGAAACAGATATTTGGGGGAGCAATATGCACAGGCACCTTGGCAATGTGTAATATAATAGACTGAAAAGAGAAGCAAAACCAAAGTCAGTCTAAAGAAATAAAGATTCATAATGAGGGTTCACCCACTTCTTCCCATTGTTCTGTAAACGCAACACAAAGCTCTACATTACAAAATGTAGTCTTAATGATCTTATTATATATAATTCACGTGAAAAGGCATTCAGAAGCTCTCTGTCTAAGTGGTTATATTTCATATTTAGTCCAACACTTCATGAAAAAGAAAACTGAAAACAAATTTCAATAACTTATTTCAAGTGTTAAAATATGTTGAGTTCAGTTATGTGCATAATCCTGAATGCTACAATGTGGAATATTTTTTTCTTGATCCTAGTTGACCTGTAAGATGGGAATGTATTATTTATAAATCCGATTTGTTGATGAAACGTCTGGAGCTGCCCAGTTCATGTTCGTTCTGTGACGTACATGACCCGTGCAGTCAAAGACAAGAAATCGAATTGAATATTTGGCGCTAATGAAGTGTTCTGCGACCTAAAAGTTTGTTAAGTTTCAGAATTATACCTGGCTTTGTGTTTTAACACTAATGTTTTTGAAGTATTGGACCTGCCTCGTAAGTACATTATATCATAATATTCTGTTACGACTTCTGTGTTTCTGACGGTATGTACACTCATGCTCATAAATTAACGATAATGCTGATACACGGTGAAACAACGCTCTGGTGGGCGGTTTGGGGGTTTAAATCACCTCAGGGTATGATCATGCGGTGCATTTGACCTGCGGTCGTCGCAGGGTGGCGCTGACAGCAGTCCACATACGCAGAGGTCCGTTGGTGTATGTCAGAGTACGGTGCAGCGAGTAAGTGTGCAGACGTTTTAAGACATGCGAATGGTGACTGTGTGTTTAAAATGGCTCAAAGAACACATATTGATGACGTTACGAGGGGTAGAATACTAGGGCGACTGGAGGCTGGTCAAACACACTAGGTCGTAGCACAAAATGTGATCTCAAGATTGTGACAGTGAGTCCAGCAGACAGGTAACGTGTCCAGGCGCTACAGTACGGCACGTCCACAGTGTACAAGACCACAAGAAGACCGATATTTCACCATCAGTGCTCTCAGACGGCCACTGAGTACTGCAGGTAGCCTTGCTCAGGACCTTACCGCTGCCACTGGAACGGCTGTCTCCAGACACACAGTCTACAGACGACTGAACAGACATGGTTTATTCTCCCGGAGACTTGCAGGGTGCATTCCACTGACCCCTGGTCACAGGAGAGCCCGTAAAGCCTGGCTGGCTCTGAGCACTGTGGGACTTAACATCTATGGTGATCAGTCCCCTAGAACTTAGAACTACTTAAACCTAACTAACCTAAGGACATCACACAACACCCAGTCATCACGAGGCAGAGAAAATCCCTGACCCCGCCGGGAATCGAACCCGGGAACCCGGGCGTGGGAAGCGAGAACGCTACCGCACGACCACGAGCTGCGGACCGTAAAGCCTGGTGTCAAGAACACTGTACATGGTAATTGTAACAGTGGTCCTAGGTTATGTTGACCGACGAGTCCAGATAAAGTCTGAACAGTCATTCTCGCCGGGTTTAAATCTACTGTGAACCAGGAAGCAGATACCAACACCGTAACCCCTTAATGTCCGTGAAAGGGACCTGTATGGAGGTCATGGTTTGATGGTGTTGGTGGGATTATGATTGGCGCACGTACACGCCTACATGTCTGTGACAGAGGAACTGAAACAGGTCAGGTGTATCGGGACGTCATTTTGCACCAGTATGTCCGCCTTTTCAGGGGTGCAGTGGGTCCCACATTCCTCCTGATGGATGATAACGCACGGCCCCACCGAGCTGCCATCGTGGAGGAGTACCTTGAAACAGAAGATGTCAGGCGAATCGAGTAGCCTGCCTGTTCTTCAGACCTAAACCCAATGCTCACGGTGGACGTATCGCTGCACGTCTTCAAACCCCTACGACGCTTCAGGAACTCTGACAGGCACTGGTGCAAGAATGGGAGGCTATAACCCAGCTGCTGCTCGACCACATGACCCAGAGTATGCCAACCCGTTGTGCGGCCTGTGTACGTGTGCATGGTGATCATATCCCATATTGATATCGGGGTACATGCGCAGGAAACAGTGGCGTTTTGTAGCACATTTGTTTCGGGACTGTTTTCTCAGTTTATCACCAATACCGTTGACTTACAGATCTATCATGTGTGTTTCCTACGTGTCTATGCTATTAGCGCCAATGTTGTCTAGTGCCACGTTGTGTGGCACCACATTCTGCAGTTATCCTTAATTTACGAGCATGAGTGTAGTTTTTCACAAAAAGAGTGTCGCAGTTCTGGAATACTTTATTTTTCAATTAAACAACAGAGAAATGACTCATCCCATGTAGGCTTTCACGGCCGGCGTCTCCATCAGTAAACACTTCCGGGCTAAGTTGCCGTGGTCGATCTGTAGAACTTCTTCTCCCTGACGTTTCGTTCTCAACTACGGAGAACATCTTTGGAGGTGACTCACCTCCGAAGATGTTCTCCGTAGTTGAGAACGAAACGTCAGGGAGAAGAAGTTCTACAGATCGACCACGGCAACTTAGCCCGGAAGTGTTTATTGATGAGAGAAATGACTTTCTACACACAGAGGTTACAAACAGCTGAGTAAATTACAGCTGCACTTGACGAATTAGAGGCCACTGACGCAGTCATCAAAACTCATAAATAAGAACTTACTGGTGAAGATCTTCTTCTGTCAGTAAAAAGGTTTTGTAATGGTACACAACTGATTGAAAATGCCAGTTATGGGCAAATACAGAAACTTCTTAAAACAACAACTTTAGGCGAATACATCATTGTCGTTGAATTGCATAAAACACTAAATTCCAGCCTTCGGGTGGTGTCTCATGGATGAGGACATCAGTCTTTTGCAACAGGAATGGGCAAACTAAAGCGTTACAGAAGTAAAACAAGTGATGAATAGAGTGCATGGAAGCCTTGAAAAAACGCGTACTTTCATTTTAACCTTTAATATGCCAGACATGCCCAGCCACATTAATACTGGTTTCTTACACTTAACAGTTCGCCCTTTTTTTTTTCGAATCCATTGCGATGTTTCAAGTGCCAAACAGCTGGTCACAGTAGACTTGCGTGTAACGGTTACGGTACTTGTGGGAGCTGGGGTCAAGCCGTGCGTGCACCAGGTGTGGAATGTGCGCCTCCAGCTGCGTGTGTTAATTTCTCTAACTCACATCCAGTTTGGAGCAGAGAGAGTCGCAGCTTCAGGGATGAAGAAAAGATTCAGGAAAGTAAATTTACATGACGCATGTCTTACGCAGAAGTGAAGAAGGTGTTTAAAGTCGTGCTGTCTCCGCTTCGTTATCTCACTTGCATCTGCTGCGAAACCGTCTACAGTTAAAAGTTAGTGTGACAACACAGACAGGCCCCGTTGCTGCTCACGCCAAAAGGCAGACTCCATTAAACCTGCACCTGCCGGAGACCCAGTTACACAAACTTCTCAGACAGATAATGTGGAGCCAATGTTCCACCAGCATCGACTAGTACACTCATTCATTGGCCTACCCATGTTTCAGTCCAAACAGGGAAAGCCACCAAAAGGACAAGTCAAAATCTAGGAATGGAATCTAAAGCAACAGCATCAAAGTCGGCGGCTGCTGCCCCTGCTGAAAGTTTGACGATGGATTTGGTCCAATCAGGGGACCCATGAAGTTGTACCAGTCTGCCACCAACGACCTTGGGCGCACCATCGAGGTACAGAGACAAAGGGAAGACGAACCTTACCAATGGATAATCGACATAATACAGTAGAATTTAAATGGCTTCGGAATTTGTATGGCGCAGATAAATGGCGACAGAGCACAGGGTGAGGTGGCAGCCTTCCTCACCGACACGCTCTACTCTTCACATACAGGGTGTTTCAAAAATGACCGGTATATTTGAAACGGCAATAAAAACTAAACGAGCAGCGATAGAAATACACCGTTTGTTGCAATATGCTTGGGACAACAGTTCATTTTCAGGCAGACAAACTTTCGAAATTACAGTAGTTACAATTTTCAACAACAGATGGCGCTGAAGTGATGTGAAAGATATAGAAGACAACGCAGTCTGTGGGTGCGCCATTCTGTACGTCGTCTTTCTGCTGTAAGCGTGTGCTGTTCACAACGTGCAAGTGTGCTGTAGACAACATGGTTTATTCCTTAGAACAGAGGATTTTTCTGGTGTTGGAATTCCACCGCCTAGAACACAGTGTTGTTGCAACAAGACGAAGTTTTCAACGGAGGTTTAATGTAACCAAAGGACCGAAAAGCGATACAATACAGGATCTGTTTGAAAAATTTCAACGGACTGGGAACGTGACGGATGAACGTGCTGGAAAGGTAGGGCGACCGCGTACGGCAACCACAGAGGGCAACGCGCAGCTAGTGCAGCAGGTGATCCGACAGCGGCCTCGGGTTTCCGTTCGCCGTGTTGCAGCTGCGGTCCAAATGACGCCAACGTCCACGTATCGTCTCATGCGCCAGAGTTTACACCTCTGTCCATACAAAATTCAAACACGGCAACCCCTCAGCGCCGCTACCATTGCTGCACGAGAGACATTCACTAACGATATAGTGCACAGGATTGATGACGGCGATATGCATGTGGGCAGCATTTGGTTTACTGACGAAGCTTATTTTTACCTGTACGGCTTCGTCAATAAACAGAACTGGCGCATATGGGGAACCGAAAAGCCCCATGTTGCAGTCCCATCGTCCCTGCATCCTCAAAAAGTACTGGTCTGGGCCGCCATTTCTTCCAAAGGAATCATTGGCCCATTTTTCAGATCCGAAACGATTACTGCATCACGCTATCTGGACATTCTTCGTGAATTTGTGGCGGTACAAACTGCCTCAGACGACACTGCGAACACCTCGTGGTTTATGCAAGATGGTGCCCGGCCACATCGCACGGCCAACGTCTTTAATTTCCTGAATGAATATTTCGAAGATCGTGTGATTGCTTTGGGCTATCCGAAACATACAGGAGGCGGCGTGGATTGGCCTCCCTATTCGCCAGACATGAACCACTGTGACTTCTTTCTGTGGGGACACTTGAAAGACCAGGTGTACCGCCAGAATCCATAAACAATTGAACAGCTGAAGCAGTACATCTCATCTGCATGTGAAGCCATTCCGCCAGACACGTTGTCAAAGGTTTCGGGTAATTTCAGTCAGAGACTACGCCATATTATTGCTACGCATGGTGGATATGTGGAAAATATCGTACTATAGAGTTTCCCAGACCGCAGCGCCATCTGTTGTTGAAAATTGTAACTACTGTAATTTCGAAAGTTTGTCTGCCTGAAAATGTACTGTTGTCCCAACGATATTGGTACAAACAGTGTATTTCTATCGCTGCTCGTATAGTTTTTATTGCCGTTTCAAATATACCGGTCATTTTTGAAACACCCTGTATAAACCTACTACCTACACTACAGGCCGTTACCTCTTTGTGAATTTTGTGTCCTTCAAGTTAACACTGTGTTCTCTTCAACTCTCCCATCGAAACCGCTGGATAGCGAGGCAGTTTCCGAGCTGATAGACCAGCTTCCCCTGATCGACCAGCTTCCTCCCCATGTCAACTGTTGGGAGGTATCAGTCCCCACAATACTCTCTGGGGTAGTCTCTTCACCTGTCCCAGCAGTAGAATGGTTGAATACTTGCAGCCACACGTCTCTTGAATGTGGGCGCAATGACAAATTTCTGCTCAGCAGCAGGGACATTTTCTGCTATTGATTTGGCTGTTTGCTCTCCTCGCAGACTCCGTCCATTGTGAGACGCCAGATGACCTCCATTCCCGTGACCACTTTTCTAATGCCCTCCACTTTTTACAATAAACGCGAATGGAGAGAAACTTACCTAAGTTGATGGTATGTAAGGCAAACTGGACACTTACAGCCAGTTGGCTGTACTCGAGAACCAGGACAGAGTCTACGATTTGGTGGATCAAGTTACAGTATGGTGCACTCTGCCACTAATGCATCTACTCCAAAATCGTCAGGCCGTCACACAAGGCGACCTGATACTTAGGTGCTCTGACGTGCACGGCGAAAATGTGACAATGCAATCTAATTAGTGACACACACATATATACAGTTTATTGCGCTGCAGTACTTAACTTATTACAGTAAGTCGTCGGATGTGCTTGTAGACTGACACAAATAAGCAGTGGCCTGTCAAGGTGATTGTTACTGAATACAATGTCAACAAGACTATGTCCGTCCTGGGTGCCACACTGTCAATCAGTGTAGTAAACACTTGTGCCTATGCAAATGCTATACTCGACTCCACTTGTAGAATAAGTCTCGCAGGCTGATCTCCACTGCGAACTATAGCTATGAACTGCACCCTGAAATTTCATACTAGAACTGTCGCACTACATCGACGAACATGAACCATCCGTTGCTATCTTTGGCAGCGCTTAACACAACGTGGAAGACCTTCTCATTGGCGGCGGTGTGGAGATTGCTAATTGGGTGGCACGTGTGGTTGGTGACGCCAGTCAAAAACTGCCTCAGTGCGCCAGGTCCAGTTGCGTCCATTGGCGAGGACACAACACTTACGGTCTCTCACATGAGAATGGTACGGACTAGTGCGCAGGCATGCGAAGTACCACTGTTTTGGAGTAAGACAGAACAAGCTGAAAATCACAGGAAAATGATATTAACACATTCTTATTTTAAAGTGGGTAGGCACTGTGTATACCCAGTGTTTACTCTGGAAGCAGTGATCATAAATTCTTAAGAGCAAGGTCTGATACCGATGGAGTTACAAGACAGAAGGACTTTAATAAATGGTACGATCTGTGACAAAGCTGGTAAGACAGTCCGTTATTCGGCGACAGTCACTGGAATGACTATTGTAAATCTGACAGAATCTACTTTGGACTGGTTGAAAAATCAGCTAAATGTGTTGCCAGAACCTGACCTTCCTAAGTAAGACCTTGAAATGGGACCTCATATACATTTCATGGGAAAATTCATAGCATAATAAAAGGGACGAATCACTGCGTACCCGATGCTTCAACACATACAACAGTATCGCGAGAAGCGATGCCAGAACGTACTGGGCATGAGTGCCGAGCTGCTTCTTGTTATGCTTTGTGTGGATTACATATCTCGCAAGAGAAAAACTTCGCTCCCTCCTAAAGCACCTGGGCACAAGCTGAATGGTTTATTGATAGAGGTACGAATACTTAAGAAAGAATGAGAGTAATGAATTACCTGTTAGGAAAGGAAGAGTATATGAGATGGTAAATTCTACCATGACCTTAAGAAATTATGAAAAATGATTGTGTTATTGTACAAATACTTATCTGGACGAAATGTGACCTTGTAGGAACAACAGATTCCTGGACTGATTTTAAGACAATGAGGTTTAGAATAATGAGCGGAATTGAGGAACCACATTGTGTGAACTAGGCAGAATAAGTGAGAGACTAAAATCATTATATAAACGTATGTCAAGACTGTTTCAGAGGCTTCTCAGAGAAATCTGCACAGCAGGATAGTACACTTGGTGCAGCCAGAAAGACTTTCAAAGATTTTCACTGGCAACTCTGAGGCAGGACAGAACAAGTCAATAGCCAGGTTAAATTTCAACAAGACAGTACCACAGATGCTGCAGCTGGAATGTGAAAGCTATTGCAACACCCTTCATAAGCTGAGCACTAAGCCAGCAACATATCTGAATCACATCATGGCAATGGAACGACATCATCTTAATGGTGACTGCGCCAAGTGTTGCAAGAAAGGTGAAGCTGGATGCAAGAGTAACCATTCAGTATACTTATTATTATTATTATCGTATGCATCAATTACAGTAATACACATTTAGCAAAACAAAGAAATATATATAAAAATGAACATGTGAAATTATATACAGTACACAAGTTTTAAAAAACATTTATCAAAACAAAGAAATATATATAAAACTGAACATGTGAAATTATATACAGTACACAAGTTTTAAAACGGCTCAGACTACACTTTGATGTTGATGGACTCGATCCAGCGGAGTGCTTCGTGGGATGATTGATTACCTCAGGTGCACTGATATGAAACTTCCTGGCAGATTAAAACTGTGTGCCAGACCGAGACTCGAACTCGCGACCTTTGCCTTTCGCTGTCAAGTGCTCTAACCAACTAAGCTACCCAAGTACGACTCACGCCCCATCCTCACTTGCACTTGCCCGTGAAAGGCAAAGGTCGCGAGTTCGAGTCTCGGTCTGGCACACAGTTTTAATTTGCCAGGAAGTTTCATACCAGCGCACACTCCACTGCAGAGTGAAAATCTCATTCTGGAAATATCCCCCAGGCTGTGGCTAAGCCATGTCTCCGCAATATCCTTTCTTTCAGGAGTGCTAGTTCTGCAAGGTTCACAGGAGAGCTTCTGTTGTTTGGAAGGTAGGAGACGAGGTAGTGGCAGAAGTAAAGTTGTGAGGACGGGGCGTGAGTGGTGCTTGGGAGCTCAGTTGGTAGAGCACTTGCCCGCGAAAGGCAAAGGTCGCGAGTTCGAGTCTCGGTCCGGCACAAAGTTTTAATCTGCCAGGAAGTTTCACCTCAGGGATTACCTCAGGGCTCTGTTCTTGCTCCAGTGTTATTCAATCTCTACACAGCTGACCTGCCGAATCCGATGTGCTGAAAATTTCAATATGCAGATCACCTGGCCATTTCATATCAGAGTGAAGACCTTTCTGAATGTGAAGAACACTTAACGAATAGCCTTAATAAACTTTATGAGTATTTTGAGACATGGCGACTGAGACCAAATGTTTCTAAAACCGAGGTAAGCCTGTTCCACCTCTGTAATCGCCTTTCATCAGCAAAGATCAGTCCACAGTTCGGCTCTCTTGGCACAGTCAGATACAACGAAAGCCCAAATAGCAGGGAGTCACTCTGGACAGCACTTTAACATACAAGAAACACCTTTCGAACTTGACCAAGAAGATTCAGTATACTGATATGCCAGAAAGAGTGTCTGAAAGGTGAGGTTGTGAAATTCGGAAGGGACCGAGAGATCTGATCATTCAGCGACTGTCTTTGGAACGACCTTTGTAAATTTGACACAATCTACGTTGTACTGATTTGAAAATCTGCTGTATGTGTTGCCAGAACCTGACCTTCCTAAGTCAATAACGTCATTACTGCCTCTCCATAGCAGAACGCGCAAGCCTGCCCTACATAAATACTACTTCTCTTCTGGTGGAGTTCTCTTCAGTTTACAGGGAAGACCTGCTTGTCTAACCACCTTCGATCTTCTATGGAGCTGCAAGACCTATCTGGGCAGAGTTCATCACTGTGAGCTGCAGTGTCAACTACTGAATCAAGACTGATGGGGAGCTATGGTCATCACCATTAGTCTGTGGTCGTGCGGTAGCGTTCTCGCTTCCCACGCCCGGGTTCCCGGGTTCGATTCCCGACGGTGTCAGGGATTTTCTCTGCCTCGTGATGGCTGGGTGTTGTGTGCTGTCCTTAGGTTAGTTAGGTTAAAGTAGTTCTAAGTTCTAGGGGACTGATGACCATAGATGTTAAGTCCCATAGTGCTCAGAGCCAGCCACCATTAGTCTAGATTTCTGGAGGCCAAAATAGCTGGGCCTGGGAGCAGATCATCACCCGTCATTGTGTGGGCGAGCCACTGCTGCCACCCACCCACCTTTCTGTGATAGACTTCATTGCTGCTGGTCTCCCTCCTATCGAGAGGCCACAGCATTTGTATGCACGACTTCACTTGCTCTGAGCAGTGGCAGTATGTGCCACCCACTGTGTGCAGTCTATGGCGGAGCCACAGCGCTCTGATAATCTTCTTCAAGAAGCTGCTGGAAAACTAGGGCAGCATGAAATACGACACGACCTCACTCAGTGGGGCAAAGCCCGCAACAATGTTGCTGATGCCACTCCATGGTCACCACCTACTGAGCTGTTACTTACTGCTACCACGCTAGCCTGGTGTCTGAATGTCGATACATCAGCTGCTATAATTTGTGAACAATAAATATTTAATATTGTACCATTGTTTTAATAATGCCTTCAGGCTCATCTTGCCTCAATGTCACCTTACCCATGCCTCTTGAGTGGTCAGCTGTCGACCTCCTGACCCCTACCAGACATAAATACACTACCCACTTAGCTTCCTACAATAACTTAAGCGATGTAGATGTGATGAGATCCTCTTCCCTCCCCAAGGTTTACAGCGTTCTCTATTTAAAGTCTGTTATTTCTCAACAACCATTTTCATCTACATTTCAATCTCCTCCTCTATTTTTCACCATCCCTTGCAATTCTGCTAATACTAAAAAAGGCTTCAAATGAGTTTTACTCGTCAATATTGTTGATGATAAAGAACTGTTTGTTATTCTGCAAAGAACTTGGGGAAATAATACTATATTTTTCTGGAAAGAACTTGGGGATAATTGCAGACCATGACTTGGACTGAACTGAACACTCAACTGCAGTCTGCAAGAAGATGTGGTCGTCACTTCATTCAGTACAGAAATGTAAAAGAATTGTTTTCTCTCGAGTTTAAAATGAAACTCAAAAAGTCGCTAATAGTCCCTCTACTTGATTACGGCAGCCCTATTCTCCAAGAAATTGCTTATGAGAGCTCATGCAAGCTGGCGCTGAATGCTTGTGTTCGATTCATCACTTCTGCCTACGGAAAATTATCACAGCTATGTGCAAACAAGAATGGAGTTTATCATAGACTGGGTTGACTCTATGTATTCTCATTCATTGCCCTCTCTCTTATTTAACAGTAACTCGTACACTACTCGTTCCCAACAAAGTAAAATCCTCTCACTTCCTCTCACTGCCATGTTATCTAAACCATTTTCTGTGTTAGGAAACCGACATTCGAACGATCTCCCACAAAATATAGGAAAATTAAATTCCTTTGAAATTTCAAAAGACAGTTTATGGTCCTCCTCTTATCACAATAACTGCTACGGTCGCAGGTTCGAATCCTGCCTCGGGCATGGATGTGTGTGATGTCCTTATGTTAGTTAGGTTTAAGTAGTTCTAAGTTCTAGGGAACTGATGACCACAGATGTTAAGTCCCATAGTGCTCAGAGCCATTTTATCACAATAACTATATCTTCCACACAATTGTCTGCTGCTCACTCTCTTCAGCTCTCAGTTAAAAATCACTCTTCCATCCCCATTGTTTACAGAGTTCTCTATTTGAAGTCTGTTATTTCTTAACAGCCATTGTCATCAACATCTCAATCTTATCTTCTTTTTTTTCACTGTCCCTTGCAATTCTGCTAACACTAAACATGGCTTCAAATGAGTTTAGCTAATTGATATTTTCAAAATGTCCTCTGTTATTATTACTAATGCAAATTAATGCCATTGATATTGTTATGTAATACATCAGTATGCGACCTGTGTTGTAGGGGTAGCGTCTTTGACTGATCATTAAAACGCCCCCAGTTCGAAACCTGCCACCGCGTAAGTTTTGATTAATAATCAGCGTTGACGACCGAAGACTTCCGGCATAAGAAGTCACCCTCATTCTGCCAACGGCCATGTCAGATAGGGTCACTCTCTTTCCCTTTGGGTGGGAAACTGCCCCTAATGGTGGAAGAATCAGCATGATCAATGGCATGAGAATGCAGAAGGTAATGGGAACCACTGCATTAAAGACACATAACTTATATCCCAAGACATTTGGCCTGTAAAAAAGGAAGTGTCATGATGATCTCTCCATTGGCAAAAGATTCCGGAATGCTCCCCATTTGGATCTCCGGGAGGGGACTGCCAAGGGGGGAGGTGAACAAAAGAAAAATATTGGATAATCAACGAAACTATAACGTCCTACGAGTCGAATCGCGGAATGTCAGAAGCTTGAACGTGGTAGGGAAGCTAGAAGATCCACAAAGGCAAATTATAAGACTCAATCTAGATATAGTAAGGGTCAATGAAGTGAAGTGGAAAGAAGACAAGAATTTCTGGTCGGACGAATATAGGGTAATATCAACAGCAGCAGAAAATGGTGTAACGGGAGCAGGATTCGTTATGAATAGAAGGTAGGGTAGAGAGTGTGTTGCTGTGAACAGCTCAGTGGTAGGGTTATTCTTATCAGAATCGACAGCAAACCAGCACTGACAACGACAGCTCAGGTATACATGCCAACGTCGCAAGCTGAAGATGAAGAGATAGCGAAAGTATATACTGATATAAAAAGGATAACACAATATGCAAAGGGAGATGAAAGTCTAATAGTCATGGGGGACTAGTTTGCAGTTGCAGGGGGAGGAGTAGAAGGAAAGGTTACAGGAGAATGTGTCCTTGGCTCAAGGAATGAGAGAGGAGAAAGACTAATTGAGTTCTGTAGTAAATTTCAGTTAGTAATAGCGACTACTCTGTTCAAGCATCACAAGAGGAGGAGGTGTACTTGGAAAAGGACGGGTGATACGAGAAGATTTCAATTAGATTACATCATGGTCAGACAGAGATTTCGAAATCAGGTTATTGATTGTAAGGCGTACCAAGGAGCAGATATATACTCAGATCACAATGTAGAAGTGATAAAGAGTAGGCTGAAGTTTAAGAGATCATCCAGGAAAAATCGATATGCAAAGAAATGGGATACGGAAGTACTAAGAAATACCGATATACGTTTAAGTTCTCTAAGGCTGTACATACAGCAATAAAGGATAATACAGTAGGCAGTACAGTTAAGGAGGAATGGACATCTCTAAGAATGGCCATCACAGAAGCTGGAAAGAAAAACGTAGGTACAAAAAAGGTAACCACACAGAAACCATGGGTAAAAATGGTTCAAATGGCTCTGAGCACTATGGGACTTAACATCTGAGGTCATCAGTCCCCTAGAACTTAGAACTACTTGAACCTAACTAACCTAAGTACATCTACCACATCCATGTCCGAGGCAGGATTCGAACCTGCGACCGTAGCGGGTACGTGGTTCCAGACTGTAGCGCCTAGAAGCGCTCGGCCACTCCGGCCGGCAAACCATAGATAACAGAAGAAGTACTTCAGGTGATCGATGAAAGAAGGTAGTACAAAAGTGTTCCTGGAAATTCAGGAATACAGGAGTACAAGTCGCTGAGGAATGAAATAAACAGGAGGTGCATGGAAGGTAAAACGAAATGGCTGCATGAAAAATATGAAGAAATCGAAAAGGAAATGATTGATGGAAGGAGTGACTCAGCATATAAGAAAGTCAAAACAACCTTCGGAGAAATTAAAACCAAGGGTGGTAACAGAGGAGAGAGCGGATAGGTGGAAAGAGTACATTGAAGGCCTTTATCAGGGAGAAGATTTGTCTGATGTTGTAGGAGAAGAAACGGTAATAGATTCGGAAGAGATAGGAGATACAGTATTTGAACCTGAATTTGAGAGAGCTTTGGAGGACTTAAGATCAAATAAGGGAGAAGGGATCGATAACATTCTATCAGAATTCCTAGAATCATTAGGGGAAGTGGGTACAAAACGACTATTCACGTTGGTGTGTTGGCAATGAACTGTCTGACTTTCGAAAAAATATCATCCACATAATTCCGAAGACGGCAAGAGCTGACATGTGCGAGAATTTTCGCACAGTCAGCTTATATTGGAAAAGAAAATTAAGGATGTGTTAGATGGCGATTAGTTTGGCTTTAGTTAAGGTGTAGGCACCAGAGAGGCAATTCTGACGTTGCGGTTGATAATGGAAGCAAGATTAAAGAAAAATCAGGACACGTTCATAGGATCTGTCGAACTGGAAAAGCGTTCGTCAATGTAAAATGGTGAAAGATGTTCGAAATTCTGAGAAAGGTAGGGTTAAGGTATAGGGAGAGAGGGGTCATATACAATAACTACAAGAGCCAAGAGGGAATAATAAGAGTGGACGACCAAGAACGAAATGCTCGGATTAAAAATTGTGAAAGACAGGGATGTAGTCTACCGCCCCTACTGTTCAATCTGTACTTCGAAGAAGCAATGATGGAAATAAAAGAGTGGAATTATAATTCAAGGTGAATTGCTATGCTGAGTGAAAGTGAAGAAGAATTACATGATCTGATGAATGGAATGGTCAGTCTAATGAGCACAGAATATGGATTGAGAGTAAATCGATGAAAGACGAAAGCAAAGAGAAGTAGCAGAAATGAGGACAGCGAGAAACTTAACATCAGGATTGACGGTCACGAAGTAGGTGAAGTTACGGAATTCTGTTATCTAGGCAACAAAATAAGCAATGTCGGATGTAGCAAGGAGGACATCAAACGCGGACTAGCACTGGCAGAAAGGGCATTCCTGGCCAAGAGAAGTCTACTAATATCAAACATAGGGCTTAATTTGAGAATGAAATTGCTGAGAATATGCGTTTCGAGCACAGCATTGTATTGTATTGAAACATGGACTGCGGGAAAACCGGAACAGAAGAGAATCGAAGCATTTGAGATGTGGTGCTATAGACGAATGTTGAAAAATAGGTGAACTGATAAGCAAAGAGGAGGTTCTGCGCAGAGCTGGCTAAGAAAGTAATATGTGGAAAACAATGACAAGGAGATGGGACAGGATGATGGGACATCTGTTAAGACATCAGTGAGTCACTTCCATAGTACTAGAGAGAGTTGAAAATGGAAAAAACTATAGAGGATGACAAAGACGGAATACATCCAGCATATAATTGGGGACGTTGGTTGCAAGTGCTACTCTGAAATGAAGAGGTTAGCACAGGAGAGAAATTCGTGGCGAGCGGCATCAAACCAGTCAGACGACTGATGACTCAAAAAGAAAAAAAGAGAAAATGTTGTACTTTTGGTATCTGTTGTTCATAGCGAGATTGTTATAATGGTTGTTATGTTGTTTTCTGTAAGTTGGTTCAAATGGCACTGAGCACTATGAGACTTAACATCTGAGGTCATCAGTCTCCTACAACTTAGAACTACTTAACCCTAACTAAGGACATCACGCACATCCATGCCCGAGGCAGGATTCGAACCTGCGACCGTAGCGGTCGCGTGGTTCCAGACTGAAGCGCCTAGAACCGCTCTGCCACACCGGCCGGCTTTTCTTTAAGTGATTGTATAACAACCCATTTTGGTATAAATAGAAGAAATGGCGGTAAACCCCTAAGAAGGGGCCTTATGGCCCCATCTGGTTAGGCTAAATACGCAAGAAAGAAGGCAAGTTTGCAGATAATAGCAGTAAAACATTAAAAGCGATCCAGAACCAGGAAACGCATGCTGTTTTTTCATGTGTTCGTACTAAGTCTAAACCCAACGCAAAAAAAGAGACTGACCACTCAGTTTCTTGATATTCACCCCTTATTGTGTGCAAAATTGTAGCATTGGATGAGAAAAATGGAACAATAATTTCGAGAAAAGAAGGAAGGAGGAATGAAAGGAAAGATAAGAAACTGAATGGAAGAATCAGTGAAATGAAAGCTTGAAACAGAAAAAGAAGCAGGAAAATGAGAAGAATAAAAGCTCAAACTGCATTAAATCAAAACAATACACCAACTGCGACGTGGAGAAACAAAGAAAAGAAAAGGTAGAAGAAACCTTTCCCAATGGCTGCGGAAAGAGCTTTCAAGATGGTTGAGTTCAGTGTGGACAGAATCAGCAATGAGGGCGAGAGGTGTGTTCTGATTGTGCAGGCTCAGGACCTTATGTCTGTGATCAATGCTGAAGCTTCAAAGTTGCGCAGTCTTAACTGCTCCGTGGGTAGTCTCAGACGACAAGACATCTAAGACCTCACATATGTAAACTTTAAAAATACTGTTAACAAGGCTATTTACAATTTGTACAGAAACCAGATGGCAGTTATAAGAGTCGGGGGACATGAAAGGGAAGCAGTTGTTGGGAAGGGAGTGAGACAGGGTTGTAGCCTCTCCCCAATGTTATTCAACCTGTATATTGAGCAAGCAGTAAAGGAAACAAAAGAAAATTCGGAGTAGGTATTAAAATCCATGGAGAAGAAATAAAAACTTTGAGGTTCGCCGATGACATTGTAATTCTGTCAGAGACAGCAAAGGACTTGATACAGCAGTTGAACGGAATAGATAGCGTCTTGAATGGAGGATATAAGATGAACATCAACAAAAGCAAAACGAGGATAATGGAATGTAGTCGAATTAAGTCGGGTGATGCTGAGGGAATTAGATTAGGAAATGAGACACTTAAAGTAGTAAAGGAGTTTTGCTATTTGGAGAGCAAAATAACTGATGATGGCCGAAGTAGAGAGGATATAAAATGTAGAATGGCAATGGCAAGGAAAGTGTTTCTGAAGAACAGAAATTTGTTAACATCGAGTATAGATTTAAGTGTCAGGAAGTCATTTGCGAAAGTATTTGTATGGAGTGTAGCCACGTATGGAAGTGAAACATGGACGATAAATAGTTTGGACAAGAAGAGAATAGAAGCTTTCGAAATGTGGTGCTACAGAAGAATGCTGAAGATTAGATGGGTAGATCACATATGAGGAAGTATTGAAAAGGATTGGGGAGAAGAGAAGTTTGTGGCACAACTTGACCAGAAGAAGGAATCGGTTGGTAGGACATGTTCTGAGGCATCAAGGGATCACCAATTTAATATTGGAGGGCAGCGTAGAGGGTAAAATTCGTAGAGGGAGACCAAGAAATGAATACACTATGCAGATTCAGAAGGATGTAGGTTGCAGTAGGTACTGGGAGATGAAGAAGCTTGCACAGGATAGAGTAGCATGGAGAGCTGCATCAAACCAGTCTCAGGACTGAAGACCACAATAACAACAACACAAGTGATGTTTGTTAGACTTAAGTTTTCAAAAACTTGATAATGTTAGTCTGCTACATAAATTATATATTAACTAGGGTTTCATTTATTTTGGAATAAGATTGACTTTTCGTAGCAAAAAAATATATGAGAATTATTACCTGATTCTGCCTTGTATAAACGGTAATAGGTGCCCAGCATGAACAAAATGAGTGACGATACCGCTATCTGCACAAGGCTCCATACCTGGATTTAAAACAAGAAAAAAGTACATTTGCATTCAACTGGTTTTAGATTGTGCTTGATGTATTGTAACGATAGATTTTATTAAAAGATACTTTCTGGTTTATTAGTATTCATGATCCGTTTGTTTACTATATTATTTGTCTCCACAGAAAAGGTAAAATGCCCTATGAAAATGTAAATGAACACGCACTTTTCTCGTAGATCTGCGCTCTGCGCGTGGATATGAATAACAAATCAAATGCAAGGGTAGACAAGCAACTGTCCAACAACGTGGTTTCCAGTCTTCTTGAGATACCCGACAAACCATGGTACTCAGCAACAAGTGCGATTTAAGTAGGAAATACTTTGACTACTTTATTAAACTGCAATATTTGACCAAACTAGAAAATTTTCAAGCTGGTCCCAGGAGAGCAAAATGCCAACTTTCCCATCTCAGATATAAGGGTAAGTACAAGAATAGATCTCCAGATACTTAAAATAGCAGTCAGTATGCTGTGGAATATTTTAATGGGCGGAGATTAAAATAATCCTTAGGCCAGTAACAAAAATCCCCAGGGCAACCAAATATTTACTGATAGAGAGCTTTCTATGACACTTCTGTAACGACGTACAATAAAAGAATTGCACCAGCATGGCGATGCAAATTAAAACCAAATGCGGAAAAGATCCAGCACGTCCAGAAAAAAACAGCCGTAATACAACAACTAGCGTGTTATCATACATAAACAACCTATTATTGGACTGTTGACATTGCACTGCAGATCTGCACATGGCCGTCACAGGCCAAAATCGATACTCAGCTGATGTACATCTGGTGTCAAGCAATGGTGTTAAAGAAAATTAAAATCAACATTCCCTGGTTCACTGATTCTCTTTATTTCGACAGTGATATGTTTCGTATTTCTATAATGTACTTGGTAAATTTAAATTTCTGGCTGTTATTAGTTGCAAAGTGTGGATGTCACAGTATGTATGGCTAGAGAAAACGGATAATAGTTGAAGTGGGCTTGGCATAGTTCCTTCGTTCACCTTCAATGACGAATCATGGAATTCGATTCTATGGCAATTCCTCAGTGCAGTCATGGCAGTACTGCTGGCGCCTGTAAACTGGCAACACCACTTCCAGCTGCTCAGGATCTTCTTTCGCCATACGGAGTAAATGAAATGATAATTAAATCAAGACCCTAAGCTGCCGAGAGGCGTTGATATACATCAACGGGGACAGTTGAAAATGTATGCCCCGGTCGGGACTCGAACCGGCGATCTCCTGCTTACATGGCAGACGCTTGCACGCTCCCCGTGTGATCCACATTCCCAACTTGATGTCCACACACTACATTCGCAGTGCGCCTGCCTGTTACACTCATTACTCGCGGCAGATGCATTGTCCGAACTCTTACGGGACTCGGTAAGATTGTCTTCATATACGGAGTAAAGGTAGGCTCCAAAAGCATTTACCCCTACTCCAAAAATTCACCAAAAAGCAATGAAACAGCACTTGTCTCACAAAACGGAATACTGTGACATCCTCCAAGTGAATTTGCTCTTCCTATACAATTGTAAATTGTTAGTATAAGACAGACTGTTTGTATACGGCAGACTTGTGATAGATATAAATATGCAAGGGGAACTAAATTTCGCAGGTGATACAGCCTTTCTACCTGGTGTAAGAAGGACTTCGGAGGACTGTGGGAAAGGACGGAAAGCAACACTTAACACAGAATATACGAGGGCAGTTCAATAAGTAATGCAACACTTTTTTTTTCTCGGCCAATTTTGGTTGAAAAAACCGGAAATTTCTTGTGGAATATTTTCAAACATTCCCGCTTCGTCTCGTATAGTTTCATTGACTTCCGACAGGTGGCAGCGCTGTACGGAGCTGTTAAAATGGCGTCTGTAACGGATGTGAGTTGCAAACAACGGGCAGTGATCGAGTTTCTTTTGGCGGAAAACCAGGGCATCTCAGATAGTCATAGGCGCTTTGCAGAATGTCTACGGTGATCTGGCAATGGACAAAAGCACGGTGAGTCGTTGGGCAAAGCGTGTGTCATCATCGCCGCAAGGTCAAGCAAGACTGTCTGATCTCCCGCGTGCGGGCCGCCCGTGCACAGCTGTGACTCCTGCAATGGCGGAGCGTTCGAACACACTCGTTCGAGATGATCGACGGATCACCATCAAACAACTCAGTGCTCAACTTGACATCTCTGTTGGTAGTGCTGTCACAATTTTTCACCAGTTGGGATATTCAAAGGTTTGTTCCCGCTGGGTCCCTCGTTGTCTAACCGAACACCATAAAGAGCAAAGGAGAACCATCTGTGCGGAATTGCTTGCTCGTCATGTGGCTGAGGGTGACAATTTCTTGTCAAAGATTATTACAGGCGATGAAACATGGGTTCATCACTTCGAACCTGAAACAAAACGGCAATCAATGGGGTGGCACCACACCCACTCCCCTACCAAGAAAAAGTTTAAAGCCATACCCTCAGCCGGTAAAGTCATGGTTACAGTCTTCTGGGACGCTGAAGGGGTTATTCTGTTCGATGTCCTTCACCATCGTCAAACGATCAACTCTGAAGTGTATTGTGCTACTCTTCAGAAATTGAAGAAACGACTTCAGCGTGTTCGTAGGCACAAAAATCTGAACGCACTTCTCCTTCTTCATGACAACGCAAGACCTCACACAAGTCTTCGCACCCGAGAGGAGCTCACAAAACTTCAGTGGACTGTTCTTCCTCATGCACCCTACAGCCTCGATCTCGCACCGTCGGATTTCCATATGTTTGGCCCAATGAAGGACGCAATCCGTGGGAGGCACTACACGGATGATGAAGAAGTTATTGATGCAGTACGACGTTGGCTCCGACATCGACCAGTGGAATGGTACCGTGCAGGCATACAGGCCCTCATTTCAAGGTGGCGTAAGGCCGTAGCATTGAATGGAGATTACGTTGAAAAATAGTGTTGTGTAGCTAAAAGATTGAGGAATAACCTGGTTTATTTCAATACTGAATAAAACAACCCTTGTTTCAGAAAAAAAATGTGTTGCATTACTTATTGAACTGCCCTCGTAAGTTGAGGGCAAACATAACAGAGACGGAGCTGATGAGTTAGAGGTGAAATAGCGAAGTTGTTAGCACCAAATAGCGAATGGCGAAGTAGTGCAAGATGACTGATACACGTCTCCATTGTAGTCTGGAAGATTGGACAGGATCCCCAAAACAAAGAAAGCAGCCTTCCTTCAGTAAAATAGCTCTCTAGACGCGAGGTAATGATACAGAACTGAGAAATCACAGTACTCAAGTGCACATCTGGAAAGTGGGACCATGCAGAAATGAAACATGGATTGCTGTAAACCCTGAGAATTAGAACCTGCTAGCATTTGAAATCGAACGCTTTTGAATGATGTCAAAATTTCGATATGTACCTAAACCTTTGGTGACATTAAAAGCAACGGTGACATTAAAAGCAACGGTGGTAACATTAAGAGTGCAACGGGAATTCCACTGTTAAATGCAGAGGAGAGAGCAGATAGGTGGAAAGAATACATTGAAAGCCTCTATGAGGGTGAAGATTTGTCTGATGTGATAGAAGAAAAAACAGGAGTCGATTTAGAAGAGATGGGGGATCCAGTATTAGAATCGGAATTTAAAAGAGCTTTGGAGGACTTACGGTCAAATAAGGCAGAAGGGATAGATAACATTCCATCAGAATTTCTAAAATCATTGGGGGAAGTGGCAACAAAACGACTATTCACCTTGGTGTGTAGAATATATGAGTCTGGCGACATACCATCTGACTTTCGGAAAAGCATCATCCACACAATTCCGAAGACGGCAAGAGCTGACAAGTGCGAGAATTATCGCACAATCAGCTTAACAGCTCATGCATCGAAGCTGCTTACAAGAATAATATACAGAAGAAAGGAAAAGAAAATTGAGAATGCGCTAGGTGACGATCAGTTTGGCTTTAGGAAAAGTAAAGGGACGAGAGAGGCAATGCTGACGTTACGGCTAATAATGGAAGCAAGGCTAAAGAAAAATCAAGACACGTTCATAGGATTTGTCGACCTGGAAAAAGCGTTCGACAATATAAAATGGTGCAAGCTGTTCGAGATTCTGAAAAAAGTAGGGGTAAGCTATAGGGAGAGACAGGTCATATACAATATGAGGGAATAATAAGAGTGGACGATCAAGAACGAAGTGCTCGTATTAAGAATGGTGTAAGACAAGGCTGTAGCCTTTCCCTCCTACTCTTCAATCTGTACATCGAGGAAGCAATGATGGAAATTAAAGAAAGGTTCAGGAGTAGAACTAAAATACAAGGTGAAAGGATATCAATGATACGATTCGCTGATGACATTGCTATCCTGAGTGAAAGTGAAGAAGAATTAAATGATCTGCTGAACGGAATGAACAGTCTAATGAGTACACAGTACGGTTTGAGAGTAAATGGGAGAAAGACGAAGGTAATGAGAAGTAGTAGAAATGAGAACAGCGAGAAACTTAACATCAGAATTGATGGTCACAAAGTCAATGAAGTTAAGGAATTCTGCTACTTAGGCAGTAAAATAACCGATGACGGACGGAGCAAGGAGGACATCAAAAGCAGACTCGCTATGGCAAAAAAGGCATTTCTGGCCAAGAGATGTCTACTAAATACCGGTCTTAATTGGAGGAAGAAATTTCTGAGGATGTACGTCTGGAGTACAGCATTGTGTGGTAGTGAATCATGGACTGGGGGAAAACCGGAACAGAAGAGAATCGAAGCATTTGAGATGTGATGCTACAGACGAATGTTGAAAATTAGGTGGACTGATAAGGTAAGGAATGACGAGGTTCTACGCAGAATCGGAGAGGAAAGAAATGTGGAAAACACTGATAAGAAGAAGGGACAGGATGATAGGACATCTGCTAATTCATGAGGGAATGACTTCCATGGTACTAGAAGGAGCTGTAGAGGGCAAAAACTGTAGAGGAAGACAGAGATTGGAATACGTCAAGCAAATAATTGAGGACGTAGGTTGCAACTGCTACTCTGAGATGAAGAGGTTAGCGCAGGAAAGGAATTCGTGGCGGGCCGCATCAAACCAGTCAATAGACTGATGACAAAAAAAAAAAAAAAAAAAAAAAAGCTAAAGTTCAAAATTGAATGGAATCTGCGGTAAGACTGAAACAGAAATCGTTGGTGGAATGTATACTATGGCATTCAGGAGTAGTTTGTCTGGCACTGGAAGATGCAGTAGAGAGGCATTTACAGTGAGGTGAGAAGAGTCATGGGACAGCCATGTGCACAAATGAAAATGGCGGAAGATTCGCGTACACAACGTATAAAAGGGCAGTGCGTCGGTGGAGCTGTCATTTGTACTCA
Source organism: Schistocerca serialis cubense (assembly GCF_023864345.2). NCBI lineage: Eukaryota > Metazoa > Arthropoda > Insecta > Orthoptera > Acrididae > Schistocerca > Schistocerca serialis. Next base: position 212,409,275 of record NC_064647.1, on the reverse strand, counting down.
GGTAATTCATGTGAAAAAGTTTCTGACGCGAATATGGGCGCAGGGCGCGATTTGACAAACTCTGAACGCAGAACGGTAGTTGGAGCTAGATACATGGGACATTCCATTTCGTAAAACGTTAGGGAATTCAGTATGCCAAGACCCACAGTGTCAAAAGAGTGCTGAGGATACCAAGTTTCAGGCGTTACCTCTCACCATGGTGAATGCAAAGTCCGACGGCACCCAGATAAAGAATGTGAGCAGCGGCGTTTGCGTATGGTTGTCAATCCTAACAGACAAGCAGCAAATCAATGTGGGACGTACATCGAACGTATCTCTTAGGACAGTGCGGCGAAATTTGACGTTGGGGTATGGCAGCAGACGACTGATGCGAGTGCCTTTTCTGGCAGTACGACATCGCCTGTAGCTTCTCTCCTGGGCTCGTCAGTCTATCGGTTGGACTGAAAAAATAGTGGTCTGGTCAGATACTAAATGTCTTTTTCCAAAGCTGTTTCACAGATGAAGACTGCACTAGTTCCTTCTCTAGATTGTCGCACAGATGACGAAATCGTAGATATCGAAATACATGACAGAGGGACAGAAAAAAAAATTAAAATCGCTCAAAAGAGGAAGGGCCGCTGCACCTGATGGGATACCAGTTCGTTTTTACACAGAGTACGCGAAGGAACTTGCACCCCCTTCTTGCAGCGATTTCAGGTGCCCCGCAGGGGAGTGTCGTAGGACCGTCGCTATTCACAATATATATATAAATGACCTTGTTCACTGAGGCTTTTGCGGATGATGCTGTAGTATATCGAGAGGTTGTAACAACGGAAAACTGTACTGAAATGCAAGAGAATCTACAACGAATTGACGCATGGTGCAGGAATGGCAATTGAATCTCAATGTAGACAAGTGTACTGTGCTGCGAATACATAGAAAGAAAGATCCTTTATCATTTGGCTACAATATAGCAGGTCAGCAACTGGAAGCAGTTAATTCCATAAATTATCTGGGAGTAGGCATTAGGAGTGATTTACAATGGAATGATCATATAAAGTTGATCATAGGCAAAGCAGATGCGAGACTGAGATTCATTGGAGGAATTCTAAGGAAATGCAATCCGAAAGCAAAGGGAGTAGGTTACAGTACACTGCTTGAATACTGGTCATCAGGTTGGGATCCGTACCAGATAGGGTAGATAGAAGAGACAGAGAAGATCCAACGGAGAGCAGCGAAAGCGTAACAGATATGATAGATAAACTCCAGTGGAAGACTCTGCAAGAGAGACTCGCAGTAGCTCGGTACGGGATTTTGTTGAAGTTTAGAGAACATACCTTCACTGAGGAGTCAAGCAGTATATTGCTCCCCCCTACGTATATCCATGAGGATAAAATCAGAGAGATTAGGGCCCACACAGAGGCATACCGACAATCTTTCTTTCCACGAACAGTACGAGACTGGAATAGGAGGGAGAACCGATAGAGGTACGGAAGGTACCCCTCGCCACTCACCGTCAGATGGCTTCCGGAGTATGGATGTAGATGTACGTGTAGATGGCGTAGACACCACAAATCCACGGACCCAAGTTGGTAACTAGCTTGTGGTGGCTACATAATGGCGTGGACTGTGTTCACATGAAATCGACCGGGTCTTCTGGTCCAACTGAAGCTATCATTGATTGGAAATATTTATAATCGGCTACCTGGACACCATTTGCAGACATTGACGGTCTTCCTGTTCCCAAACAACGATGGAAATTTTATGGATGACAACGCACCATGTTATCGTGCCTCGCGATTGGATTCTTCAACATTCTTGCCAATTCGAGCGAATGATTTGGCCACGCAGATCATCCGACACGAATCCCATTCAACATTTATAGGACATAATCAAGAGGTCAGTTCATGTCAAAATGCTACACTGTCAATACTTTCACAATTATAGACGACTATAGAGGCAGCAAAGGCATGGCCTTGCCGCAGTCGATACACCGGTTCTCGTCAGATCACCGAAGTTAAGCACTGTCGGGCGTCGCCGGCACTTGGATGGGTGACCATCCGGGCTGCCATGCGCTGTTGCCATTTTTCGGGGTGCACTCAGTTTCGTGATGCCAATTGAGGAGCTACTCGACCGAATAGAAGCGGCTCCGGTCAAAGAAAACCATCATAACGACCGGGAGAGCGGTGTGCTGACCACACGCCCCTCCTATTCGCATCCTCAGCCAAGGATGACACGGCGGTCGGATGGTCCCGTTGGGCCACTTGTGCCCTGAAGACGGAGCTCGCGCGCACAGAGGCAGCGCAGGTCAACATATCTGCAGGAGACTTAACAACGACTTGTTGGGTCCATGCCACGTCGAGGTGCAGAACTACGCGAGTCAAAAGGATGTCTGACACGGTATTAGCACGTATCCCATGACTCTTGTCGTCTCAGTGCACTACTCAGTTGACACCATGGAAAAGGTACGATATAAAAGTTAAATTATAGAGTGTGGTGTGTGTAATAGTTATGTGAGAATGAAAGGGTTAGCAGAACTTAGGAAAATTCTGATGGCTTAAAAAATGATTTTAAGGTGAAACTGTAGATGAGGTCACTACTGAAGTATAGCACCTGGGTGAAGTAATCAATGCAAGGAAGTTGTAGTACTCTAGTCACTATCATTGCTTATTTTGTAATGTACTCACCAGAAACAGGACACCAGCGATCATGGCGCCCGTCTCGAGGGACAGTCCACAGCACCAATCGTTGAGAGCTACCACCTCTGCAACAGTGGTAGGTTTTTTGACTGGGAAATAGCTCTGTAACAAAGGTATGATTGGCACGTTTGATTCAGAGGCTTTAAGCACATGCAGGAATTAAATGGTCAGACAGTTATGAGACGTGATTGGCCGCACTGAGTCCACTGCACAAGCCTGGTACCTACAGGTGGACAGCTGACTGTGTAGTTTTCTTATTGTTACCGATCTATTACGACCTTTTTTTTTTTCAAAATGAGAGATTTGGTGTGGAAGTACAAGTACTCTGCCACCTCTGTGTAGGCACAACACTAACTGAAAGATAATCTGCACTCCTTCTAGTAAATCTAACTTTGGTAAAGGAAGAATGGTTCAAATGGCTCTGAGCACTATGAGACTTAACATCTGAGGTCATCAGTCCCCTAGAACTTAGAACTACTTAAACCTAACTAACCTAAGGACATCACACACACCCATGCCCGAGGCAGGATTCGAACCTGCGACCGTAGCGGTTACGCGGCTCCAGACTGTAGCGCCTAGAACCGCACGGCCACTCCGGCCGGCTATACAAAAGGAATAGGCTAATTTTCACATTTTGTAAGAGATGATATAAAATCAAAATAGTGTCTGTTTTTAATGCAGGTTGATCATTCAATAGATAGATGTTTTGAATTTAAGTTGGAACGTGACGGAGTGGAAATAGCAAGATGTAATATAAGTATAAAATTTAGGAAGTCTTTTCTGAACATATTAGCCTAGAGTGTGGCCATTGACGGAAGTGTAGCGTGAATAATAATTCAGACAAGAAGAGAGTAGATTTTCAAATAGTACGCTAAAGGAGATGCTGGAGATGGGTAGATTGCACACTAATGAAGAGGAACTGAATCTATTTGCGGAGAAAAGAAATACGAAGGCGTGCGAAATAGTCTCTGAACTTTGTATGTGAAAACACATAAAGGGTTTTTAAATAAAATAAACTTTATTAAGCCTACATCTTTATCGTTCACTTCTGTATATTTATTTCTCAACATATTCACCTAGGTGACGAACACTTTTCTCCCTAAGAAATACCGTCACTATGAATGTCTGACTATGCTGATGGAGCCACAACCTGAACTCTGCTTGCACCGTTTCGGCACTACCAAAGTGAAGTCCTTGATGGTATTCTTGAAGTTCTGGGAACAGGTGACAGTCGTATGGGGCCATGTTTGGACTGTGTGCAGCACGATCTGTGACAGCGAAACCAAGGCACGGATTGTTGAAGATTTCGCAGTGCTCATGTGTCACGCTGAAGAAGAGGATGTGTGGATAAAACCTTCGAATTCGCGCTTTTAGTTTTCTAAATTGCTTCTCAAGCACCGCCATAGTTACGTTACACGCTACAGTTCGAAGCCGCCTGGTAGGAGACGTTTGCAACTTGTCCCAACGAAGCGGAAAAGTCGTCCGAGTAATGTGCATGGTACGTAACATCTCTGCCGATACTGAGAAAAGAAATGAGAAATACGAAGGTACTATTTTTCATCTCGGCTCCGTTCGTGTTACAATTTGACAAAAAGGAGGAATCAGTAGATAGAATACTGAGGCATCAAAGAATTACCAGTTTGGTAATGGAAGGAAATGTGTGCTGTGGGATGGGGGTAGAAATAAGGTATCAATACGTAAACAGCTTGGGATGGATTTCGGTTACAGTGGTTCTGCAGAGGCAAGAGGTTTCCACAGTATTTACTAGGGTGGAGAGCTGCATGAAACCAGTCTTCGAACTGTAGACTACAAGAAGGAAAAGCAAAAATAAAAAAAAAGTTGCTGAGTCATACCGGCGTAACCTATACTGTGACAATGTTGCCCTCCCGCATGAACTCAGTTGACACCATAAAAAAGGTAGAATATGAGAAGTACACTATAGGGTCGTTTGGATGTACTAATTGCTTAGGAATGAAACGGTTAGTAGAAGATAGGAAAAGATGGAACAGCATCCAACAAGTGGACAGGCTAATGGCTTAAAAAGCGAGAAAAAAAGGTTTGTCAGGTACAATTCGAGATGAGTACTGAAGTACAGAGCCTGGTTGAAGTTCTCAATGCAAGGAAGCTACAGTACTTTAAACATTATCACAATTTATTTCATAATGTACTCACCAGACACATGAGAGCATCGATGATGGAGTCCTTCTTGAGGGAGAAACTACAGCAACGGTCTTCGGGAAGTCCCCTCTCTGCATCAGTGATTGGTTCTCTGACTGGAAAGTTGCTCTGTAACAAAGGGATGATGGTCACATTTCACTTAGAAGCTTGAAGCACGATCAGGAATTAATGGGCAAGTACTTATGATCGACCACACTGATTACATTGCATAGAGAGCTGATTGTGGAGCTTTTTGTTGTTATCGATCTATGTGACATTAAAAGTGTACATGCTTTTTTTCTATTTGGGCAGGAAAATAACTGATAGATAGGATAAAGAGGATAAAAATTCAGAATGGCAATAGCAAGAGAATCATATCTGCAAAATATAAATTCGTTAACATCTAATGCAATTTTAAATTTAGAAAGTATTTTCTTAGTGTATAAGCCTAGAGTGCAGCCACTGACGGAAGTGAAAAGTGGGTAATAAACAATTCGGACAAGAAGCGGAATGAAGATTTTGAAGTACAGAGCTAAAGGAAACGCCGGAGATGGGTAGATTGCATAATTAATGAATGGGTACAAAATCTAACTGGGGAGAAAGAAAATACTAGTGTATGCTGAACAGTATTGTCTCTGAATTTTGTATGTGAAAACCTATAACACTTTTAAAAATAAAACAAACTTTGTTCACAATCTACATGTTTATTCTTTTCGGCTACAAATTTAATTCTAAACATAGTCACGCTGGCGACGAACACATTTCTCTCAAAGGAAGACCATCACTGTAGAATGTTTGACTCTGTTGACGGAGCCACAAACTGATCTCTGCTTGCATCAGATGAGCACTATTAAAGTGAAGTCCTCGAAGGTATTAACAGATGCAAGTTGAACTGGCCCAAGAGGGGCTGTATGGAGCATGATACGAGGGCTGTCCAGGAAGAAAGTTCCGATCAGTAGCGAAATGGAAACCACTGGGAAAATCCGGTAAAGCTTTGCACAGATGTGTCGGGCAGTGTCTCTAGTATGCCCGTCGATCGTGTCGCATCGCTCTTTTCAGTTTTGAGTGAACAGTGAGCAAGTAAATATGCGTAGGGAATTGCGTCCCCCGCCAAGTATGAGGGCCTGGTTAGAGATTTCGCCTGTGACATGCAGTCCACATAAAACAAGTGTCGAGCAGTTCCTTCTTCATGCCAATTCTCGGCTGCACACTGCAGGGGCAATGAAGACGCTCCTGCAGCGTCTCCGATAAGAAGTGTTTGACCACCCACAATACAGTCCGTAACTGGTTCCCCCTGAGTCTCATCTCCGCTCACAGGAACCGCTGGCTATGAAGACAAAATTTTTCCACAGACAACGATCTGCAGACCAGTGCAGATAACTGGCCGGAAGCACAAGCGGCTGCTTTCTATGACGAGGATATTAGAAAGTTGATACAACACTACGACAAAACTCGAAGATGGAGCGGCGACCATGTAGGTGGAAGGTGTACCAAACTGTTTTCACTGTGGTTTCCATTTCGCGAACGATCGGAACTTACTTTCTGGACAACCCTCGTATATGACAGTGAACCGAAGGTGCGGATTGTTGCAGATGTGACAGCGCCCGTGTGTGATCTGGCATTGTCGTGCTGAAGAAGACGGAGTGCCATGTGTGGACGAAACGTTCCAATTAATTCGGAGCCCTTTAGCAGCAGAGGGCTGCTGCTTGCAACAAAGAACTAGGAAAGTCGACCGAATATTGTGCATGGCATTTAATATCCCGACGTATATTGACCACAAAATCAAAAATTCGAAGGCATTACTTTTCAGCACCCGCCCCATGTATGTTACAATATGACTAAAAGGAAGGATCAGTAGATAGAATACATGCTGATGCAGCAGAGAATTGTCAATTAGATAATGATGGGAAGTGTGTGGTGGAGGAAGGGGAGAATTAACACAATAAGCAGTTTCAGATGGGTGAGGGTTCAGGTGGTTCTGCAGAGGCGAAGAGGCTTCCACAGGATACCATAGCGTGGAGATCTGCATCAGACCAATCTTGGAACTGTAGGCCACAACAGTTAAAAGGGAAAAAATCTTTTGCTCAGTCGTACCACCGTAACCTGTACTTTGACAGTGTTTCCCAATCACATGATTTCAGTTAACTCCATAACGTAAACAGTGCCCTAACTATTTTCGTCGGGAAGAGTGGCTCCCTGTGCCATTGAAGCTAGAGCCCTCAAGTCACCTACTGTGATATGAAGTTGGTTGCATGTAGAAATCAGGGTAATTGGGGGTGAGGTTCTGCGAGAGGGGGGTGTTACTTCAAGTGTCTGCACATGGAGGGTGCGCAGTCTGTCTTGGAAGGTAATTTCTTGTGGATGTCTGTACACTTTAGGTTACAAAATCGATTCTTCTCCGAAGAGAGGTCCCAGATGTTTCGGTTTCACGGTACGCGTGCAGTGCCAAGCCCAGCTGGTGTGGGCTGATTTGCATTCCTTATCTGATCATAGATGGTATAGGCCACAAATGACGTCACTGTCTTGAAACCAAGACTCGTACCGGCTTCCACTTCCGGACGGCATCTGAACTACTGTTCAAGATTTTGATCAAGGCTGTACTTCAGCAACTGTACATGCAAGAGCTTCAGTGCATTACAATCTACATCTACATATACATACATACTCCGCAATCCACCATACGGTGCGTGGCGGAGGGTACCTCGTACCACAACTAGCATCTTCTCTCCCTGTTCCACTCCCAAACAGAACGAGGGAAAAATGACTGCCTATATGCCTCTGTACGAGCCCTAATCTCTCTTATCTTATCTATGGGGTCTTTCCGCGAAATGTAAGTTGGCGGCAGTAAAACTGCACTGCAGTCAGCCTCAAATGCTGGTTCTCTAAATTTCCTCAGTAGCGATTCACGAAAAGAACGCCTCCTTTCTTCTATAGACTCCCACCTGTGTTCCTGAAGCATTTCCGTAACACTCGCGTGATGATCAAACCTACCAGTAACAAATCTAGCTGCCCACCTCTGAATTGCTTCTATGTGCACCCTCAATCCGTCCTCATAGGGATCCCAAACGCTCGAGCAGTACTCAAGAATAGGTCGTATTAGGGTTTTATAAGCGGTCTCCTTTACAGATGAACCACATCTTCCCAAAATTCTACCAATGAATCGATGACGACTATCCGCCTTCCCCATAACTGCCATTACGTGCTTGTCCCACCTCATATCGCTCTGCAATGTTACGCCAAAATATTTAATCTACGTGACTGTGTCAAGCGCTACACTACTAATGGAGTATTCAAACATTACAGTATTCTTTTTCCTATTCATCTGCATTAATTTACATTTATCTATATTTAGAGTTAGCTGCCATTCTTTACACCAATCACAAATCCTGTCGAAGTCATCTTGTATCCTCCTACAGTCACTCGACGATGACACCTTCCCGTACATCACAGCATCATCAGCAAACAGCCGCACCTTGCTATCCACCCTATCCAAAAGATATTTTTTGTAGATAGAAAACAACAGCCGACCTACCACACTTCCCTGGGGCATAAAAATCATCCGGTTGCAAAATAGAGATTAATTAAACCTTGACTATGGTTTCGACGGTTTCAAAACCGCCTTCTTCAGAAGATGTAGGACGTAAAATCACATTATGTATAGTCAATGTGGGAGTCTATCTAGTACATGTCACCATTTAAATACAGTATATAAAAGTAGTCCCACATAGACTATAGATAGGGTGATTTTACGTCCTACATATTCTGAAGAACATGGTCTTAAAACCGTGGAAACCATGGTCAAGGTCGTAAATGTCTACCTCCTAAGTGGTGTTTCATCTTCTACTCCTGTGGAAGTCGTGTACTGCAATGAGGCGACGGAAGTCATGGGATACCCAAAATGTCGTGTCGCACCTGCTTTTCCCCACGGTAGTGCGATAAATCGACGTTTCCTGGACTCAACAAGTCGTTGGAAGCCCCTGCAGAAATACTAAGGCATGCTGATCTACAGCCATCCAAAATCGCGAAACTGTTGCCGGTGCAGGATGTTGTGCACGACCTGCCTTCTCGATTATGTCCCACAAATATTCGATGGGATTCTTGTCAGGAGATCTGGATGGCCATACCATTCGCTCGAATTGTCCAGAATGTTCTTCAAACCTATCGCGAACAGTTCTTCCCGGTGACATGTTTGGGAATATTAAACGTATGAATGACTGCAAATGGTCTCCAAGAGGTCGAACATAATTATTTCGAGTCAATGATCGCTGCAGTTCGACCAGAGGACCCAGTCCATTCCATGTAAACACAGCCCACAACGTTATGGATCCACCACCAGCTTGCACAGTGCCTTGTTGACAACTTAGGTGCACGGATTCGTGTCTGCACCACAATCGAGCCTTACCATCGACTCTTGCCAAGTGAAACAGGGACTCATCTGACCAAGCCAACGTTTTCCAGTCGTCTAGGGTCCAACTGTTATGGTCAAGAGCCCAGGAGAGGCGCTGCTGGCCATGTCGTGCTTTTAGCAAAAGCATTCAAGTGAATCGTCTGCTGCCATGGCCCATTAAAGCCATACTTCGCCCATATGTTCGGGGTACGTGCCACATTGATTTCAGGTATTCTTTCACGCAGAGCTGCTTGTCTATTACCACCGACAATTCTACGCCAAATCCGCTGGTCTCGGTTGTTAAGTGAAAGCCTTCGGCCACTGTGTTGTCTATGGTGAGACGTAGAGCTCGAAATCTGGTATTCTAGGCACATTTTTGACACTGTGGATTTGGGAATACTGACTTCCCTAACGGTTTCCGAAGTGGAAGGTCCCGTACGTCTAACTCCAACTACCATTTGGCGTTCAAAGTCTCTTAATTTCTGTCGTGCGGTTATAAGCACGTTGGAAACCTTTACACACGAATCATCTGAGTACAAATGACAGGCCTGCCAACTAAGTGCCGTTTTATACTTTGTGTACTCAATGCTACCGCCATCTGTACGTGTGCATATCGCCATAACATGACATTTGTCACTACATTGTAACTGACTCACAGTGAAACAGATACTGGAATTTGCTGACGAACTGTAAATATCTTGTTTATAAAGGGAAGCGAATAGACTGTTCCAGCTTGTTACGCTTTCATCAGTTCAAATGTAAAAACGACAGCCTCCGCATAAACGTCTAGAATTTCTGAGAAATGAAGTGAACAATAGTACTACATGTACAATAGTAATACAAATTGCTCAGCAGTTAAAATCAGTGTTTGACTTCAGTTATAAATGAGAAACGCTGTAACTGATGGCTCTACTTTGCATAACTCGTAATGACAGAAACTCAGCTGTCTGCCCTCCATCACATGACTTATAAATGGTGTCTCTACCCGTGACGTAGCAGAGATAGGGACGTGTGTGGCCTATATGTATGTATGGCACGGATGTACACACATGTTAGTACAAGGGCTACAAACCCCTCACTGGTCCGCAAAAAAAAAGAAAGAAAGAAAAAATACCATAATTTGGTTCACAAAGATTATGTTGCTGGCTTGCATTACGCTTGAGACGGTCAATAATGTAGAACAGCGATTTTAATTTTTAATGTAACTTTTATTTCTCTCGAGCGCAAGTTAACAAAATTATATTACCGGTTCAAATGTGCTAGCATTCATCTTCCGATCTAAGACAGAATTTCAGTATTTGATACAGAGAACACGCTTTCTTCCATCACTTATAAACACAACGGCACACAGTGAACACTATAGAAAGGGCTGTCGAAGTTTTACACTTTGCACAAAAGGATTACTAACGAATATTCTTGAAGAGATCGAAAGATATTCACACACAAAATAACCCTGAAGAAATTCTAAATGAACAGATCGATATGAAACATAAACATTGCACAGAAAACTACAACGAAATTATCCTCACAAACACGAGATGAGTAGGAAACAAAATCTACAAACATATCAGAGATAATGTTACCATGAGATTAAAAATAACCGTTGGAAAGCTTACGTTTAAGGATGAAACAACACCGGGAAATTCTCAGAAACCTCGAGGAGTACAACACTATCTGCCATTTGTTGTTGTTTTACACTTTGCACAAAAGGATTACTAACGAATATTCTTGAAGAGATCGAAAGATATTCACACACAATAAAAGGATTAAATTACATATGAGCTTAGAACCATATAAATATAATCATTTAAAAAATATACTACAGCTCATAATGACGAAGATATCACCTACAGAATACCGTATAAGCAAACAGCCTGTAACCATACAACATCACTGACTCACCTGTGAATTCAGCTGTCAAGTAACGTCGTTATCATTATTTTTATAAATAACTGATGTAGTACAAGCAGCAAACTTATACAGTAGTGCGACAGTAAGTGAAACATCGATGTCATAAGGATATCAAGACCACCTGATGTACGTAACAAATCAAAATTATATAACTCGATAAATTATTTACTTCAAAATTTAAAATATTCTATAGAACTACATACTTTCCACAGATAAGCTGAAGATGGCAGCAATGCTGAAGTGGGCCTAATGTAAAAAAAAAAAAAAGAAACAAAACAAAAATAAACAGACGTGAACACAACAGTGTTCTGGATCGTAATATAGAAAAAAATATTGTACTATCTACTTGCAACAGGTACAATATGAAAAGAAAAGGATATGACAAAGAAGATAGCATAAAAGGTTGTCACAGAGTAGAAGATGTCACATATTGTACGTTCAAGCACTGAATCAGGAAACTATTGTGTGTTCCGTGATACTGATGTTTAACATAAGAAGAGGCATGCATTTTGTAGAGACTACCAGTAAATGCACCATTACATAATAAAATTTATCATATTAAAACAAACTTAAACAATTTACAAAAGAACGTTGGTAAGTTAACTTACGGAAGTAAGAGCTCAACTGCTGAAAATAATAAAATTTGGGGAGAATATATAAGCAGACAAAACAGTAACTCTAAAGAGCAATGGATGGTGCTGCTTAATAAAGTACGAAAACATTTGAAAAATAAAATACGACATTTATAAGAGCAGAGCTGTACTGTTAGAACGTTCATTTCACATTAGTAAATTGCGAGCGAATTTAACAAATAAGATTGAAAATGCACTAAGACAGGCATGGTACATTGTACCATCGATAAACACTGTTGGACTGTGGCATTTAGTAGTTTCGACAAGGGTTAGCCCTTCCTGTTCCGGAAAGAAATGAAAGATGCTTTTAAAACGATGACAAGAGTGAATTATGAGGAGCGGGCTGCCATCAGATCAATGGACCACGATCTGTTCGCCTGTGATCTATTGGCTAAGGCTACCGCCACAAGAGCGTGTTTTCCACGCCCTTTAACGCGGGAATTCTCGGCGACATTATAGGCCACAGTTTGTTGATGGGTCTGTCCACATGACGTGTTTCCTAGGACTTCTGTGTCCACGTGGCGTGAACGTGATGGAGTCCATTCGAACTGTCTTTTTTACTATTTTTTTTATTTTTCCACGCTGGACTTTGGCCACACCTGCGGAAAACGCACTACGTTTTATGAACTGTCTGGGGAAGCGGCTCCTAATAGGTTACATCGCAGTGCAGCGATAGGTGATATATCTGAATTCTGTTCATGTGCGTTTCTTTCATTATTTACATTAGTTATTGGAAATTGGAAATTTGTGGTAAGGTCTTATGGGACCAAACTGCTGAGGTTATCAGTACCTAAGCTTACACACTATTTAATCGAGCTTGAACTAACTTATGCTAAGGACAACACACACCCATGCCCCAGGGGGGACTCGAACCTCCTACGGGGGGAGCCGCGCATTAGTTACTAATTACTGTATTTCATGTATCTGCACTATGTCACCACTGCTTTGCAACCCCGCTGTGGAAGACTTGGTATAACTTTGTGGAACAGTCAGTGTGCAGGTATTACTTATGACATAGCAGTGTAGAGAGACTGGGGACTCGGGAGGTCGCTGTTATTGGACTAAACCGCCGTCACATCACTGTCGTTGTAGCCCTCTTGCTATGTCTTACGAAGTGTTAAAATGGAGCGTCTGGAAAGCCCAGTAGTGATTAAGGAAGTGCAGAAACACCGATGGCTGTACAACACTTAAGACAGAGGGTACAAGAACGGAGATAAAAAGGGAAAATCATTGTGAGATGTTCAGAGGCCATTTAGGGAGAAAAGTGGGGTGGAATGGATGACGAACAGAAATAAGATCTTAATGAGCGCTGACAGTGAATATTTCATTAATATATTATAGACTGAAATATCTCCATGAATAAAATGTCACCGAGCCAGTTCTTAGACTGAAAACACTAGTCTTCATTTGTGGAACAAACCCAGTGCTGGGTCACTTTCACTGCATGTTTCCCCCCCCCCCTCCCCTTCCCCAGCATAAAGTCAAGGTCGCCGCCCCCCGTCAGAAGATCAAAGTGTCAAAGTCAAGGTCACAAGATGGCAGAATGTGGTAGAGAATATGGTGGAAGGTGTTGGCATGTTGTGGCAGACAGGATGGCAGATCATGAAATCAGACAGTTTGTGGCACTGCAGTCACCTGCCTCGAGGTGTTACATCAATCGAATCACTTGCGTTCTGTTCGCCTTAGGGGCAGGACGATGAAGTGACAGCAGAGATCAGCTGGGCAGAATAAGAGGAAGAAGAACATGACTATCTGTAAGTATTACTAACCATCACTTCTCATTGTATGTGTGTACGAGTAATCATGATCTTTCCTTTTTCACCACAACAATGTCCTACTGAGATATCAGAGCAGGACATGCAACTAATCAAGTTCCCATATTGTGCACCATCCCTTGTAGAGCCACAACAGTGCAAAGGTTCTGTTTACCACGCCACCATTTGTTGAGCCACTGCAGTTGGCAGCTGGCTACCAGGTATATCTGATCAGAACACACAGTTGCTGTCGCTTGTTCATCAAGCGACAGCAACTGGTTTACAGCTACTTGTCACGACATATAATTTGACTGCCAGTAGATGGAAACTTGTGGATATAGGCATATAAGTAGACAATACTAAGTAGTAATGGAAACCGAGAATGTCAAACATAGTGTTAAAGTGCATTTTTGACCAAATGGGTTGGAACAAGCTATCTCGTGCAATGCTGTACATCAGTGCTCACATGAAAACAGAGTGTGACACATCCCATCCTCCCATCATCCTAGTTGACATTAAGGTAGCCACCATAGATGTCTTTGCGAAGAAAGCACTTGAGATAGAATCTAGAGACTCATCCATTTAGCCATGCAATTCAAGTGCTGTGAACTTACGTGACGAAGGGGGTGCTGCACTATGTCACCACATTATGACCCACAAGGGTCAGTCTTGGGTCCCTTGTTGTTCATATTATATATTAATGACTTGCCATTCTATATTCATAAAGAGGCAAAGTTAGCTCTCTTTGCTGATGATACAAGTATAGTAATCACACCTGACAAACAAGAATTAACTGATGAAATTGTCAATACTGTCTTTCAGAAAATTACTAAGTGGTTCCTTGTAAACAGACTCTCACTGAATTTTGATAAGACACAGTACATACAGTTCCGTACAGTGAATGGTATGACACCATTAATAAATATAGACCTTAATCAGAAGCATATAGCTAAGGTAGAATATTCCAAATTTTTAGGTGTGTCCATTGATGAGAGATTAAATTGGAAGAAACACATTGATGATCTTCTGAAACGTTTGAGTTCAACTACTTATGCAATAAGGGTCATTGCAAATTTTGGTGATAAACATCTTAGTAAATTAGCTTACTACGCCTATTTTCGCTCATTGCTTTCATATGGCATCATATTTTGGGGTAATTCATCACTGAGGTATAAAGTATTTATAGCACAAAAGCGTGTAATCAGAATAATAGCTGGAGTCCACCCAAGATCATCCTGCAGACATTTATTTAAGGATCTAGGGATATTCACAGTAGCTTCTCAGTATATATACTCTCTTATGAAATTTGTTATTAACAACCAAACCCAATTCAAAAGTAATAGCAGTGTGCATAACTACAATACTAGGAGAAAGGATGATGTTGACTATTCTAGATTAAATCTAACTTTGGCACAGAAAGGGGTGAATTATACTGGCACTAAAGTCTTTGGTCACTTACCAAATAGTATCAAAAGTCTGACAGATAACCAACAAGTATTTAAGACGAAGTTAACAGAATTTCTGAATGACAACACCTTCTACTCCATAGAGGAATTTTTAGATATAAATTAAGAAAAAGAAACAAAACAAAAATATTAAAAAAAATAAAAAAAATAAAAATAAAATAAAAAATAAAGAAAAACAAAAAACACAAAAAATAAAGTTGTTATATTAACTTAAGTATGTTGTTAAATTAACCTAATTATGTCATGTATTGGAAAATTTGACTCGTTCCACATCATTACGAAATATCGTATTCATGATCCATGGAACTAGTATTAATCAAATCTAATCTACTCTATCTGTTAGACAGTCTGAATGGGTGGCAGCTGTATGTTAAAGCTGCAGTAAGTGGTGATATGTGCTATCTGTGTGAGCACAGTTCATATGTGAATGACGTAGAGCAGTGTACAAGAACATGCATTTGTGCAGCATCTACATCTGAAACCTTAAGTATTAACTGCATACATGAATTTATGGCGTATAAGAACCAGTTATTTGGAAAATATTATAGATGACTTACTGCACCCAATGTACAATGAAATAACATTTCAACACAAATGAGTTCCTCGCCATCAATCATGAATGAGGTTTTGATACCTAGTAAATGCAGAGCAACAGTGTTGGTTGTTAATTTAAATGAAAGTATACTGAAAATTCTGAACACTGAAGCGTCAGCCATACTTTGAACACATTCATTAAATCACTGCAGAAGGAGAATTCAACATCTGCACCGTGCGAGTTGGTTCAGTCGTTAGCACACTGGACTCACATTCTGGAGGACGACGGCCATCCTGATTTAGGTTTTCTGTGATTTCCCTAAATCGCTCCAGGCAACTGGCGGGATTGTTCCTTTGGAAGGGCACGGCCGGCTTCCTTCCTCATCCTTCCCTAACCCAATGAGACCGATGTCCTCGCTGTTTGGCCTCTTCCACCATATCGACCCAACCAAACCCACCCAACATCTGCAAAATGTCTTGTTAGCAGTTTACAGTTTTATCTGCTTCATATGTTGGCATCCCAAATTTACAGCTCATCGGATCATATAGTACAGTCAGGAGCCTTAGCCACCTCAAAAGTTATTTTACAGCCTCACTTCAAGAACAGTGAACTAACGTACTGAGCTCTACATCTGCAATGGAACACCGATATCTGTACCAAGTGATAATCTTAGTGGAGTGTAACAAAATATCCGTGTTTTACCTTGAAGTGGCAGAACCTGACTAGGCCCATCACAAGTCCTGCATTTCCATTAGAAATGGGGACAGGTACATGTCATTCATTGCAACTCAGAGGAGGGTAATAAAAGGAAGAATTAACATGGGGAATGAGTGTTGATTAGGAAACAGATTATCATCGTCGTATTAAATAGCTGAGTAGACACTTACATGCTTTTCATTTCTTCCTCTCGTATCCCTTCCACTGACAGACGCCGTATCTTTGGTGCGGATTACTGTTAAGAACATATTCTTAAGAGAAAATTTTATGGAAGAAGTGAAGCTGTAAGACAGTGTCAGGCAGCGTTAAAATGTTAACTGAACTGTTTCTTGAAATGTGCTTGAACTGTGTTACAAACTGTTAGTCACTTAATACAGAACATAGCGAACGGAGAGATTAAGAGCTCAATTTATAATGACCTATGCAAACAATGTTAAATTACATTTGTGTGTGCGATCCTTGGATTATGTGGGTGCTAGTGCTGATTTCATTGGGTTACAAGACACGGCTACGCAAGAGACAGTGCAGTGAGATGACTTCAGAAGTGGTGTGAGATCAAGCAGTCCGGCTGCAGTGAAAACAACACCTTACCAGAGATAAAGCAGTGGGAGATGCAGCAGTCCTGAAACTTGTACGTCACCCCATCTTCAGCGACGGCGGTGAGCAGAGCATCTCAATGGCATAACGCAGAAAGAAGCAGATTCTAGTATGTTTAATGTGTGCTGAGGCCAGTGAAAGGGTATGAGTAAACTGAATGCGGTTGCAGCGTATAGTGTAATAATTGCTATATTGAGAAATAGTTTTGTAAGATTTCCAAATATTAAAATATTACTTGTTAAATGGCTAGCGAAGGGAAGGGAAGATACTTTTTTAGTAATAGTTAAGGTGTGCAAACGGATGATAGTAGGGAAGATCCTTTGCACCAGCTACAAGAATTTGCAAATAGATAATACTGGCTACTACCCCTCTGATCTGATATAAAAAGCGGATAATGATGTTGGAAATAATGTTCAAGAAAATGTAGAGTCATTTTTAAATAATTACACTGAAAATGAAAATGATATCATGTTTGACAACACTGACATGGTAGACTGGAATGAATAAGCCAGAGAAATAGGGCCTGGCGTCGACATTTCAAATGAATGGACAGTCGGGTAGTGTAGTTTTAGCCACAGCAGTGCATCAGCTTGTAGTTTGCCAAATGAGAATAGTAATTAAGGTAATAATGTGGAGGACTAGATTAAAAGTCAGATGCATACAGTGATGAACTTTCTAAAATCAAGAATTCAGAAAGTAGAAGGGCATAACAAACTCATCAAAAGCTAGATGAAGGGCAAAATGAGCTCAATAAAAATATCAAGGCATTGGACAAAAATATCACAGAACTTGAAGCTAAAATTGACAACGTTATCAAGGGGATCCTTGAAGAAACGAAAAAAAAACAATTATTTAAGAATTTAAGTGAGTACAAGTATGAAATAAATAATAGGATCAATGAACAATCTAATATTCATAATGAAATGAACAGCTCTGATAAGCAAGTAGAAACCCATTCAGTTAGTAACAATTATTTAGAACCAGAGACTGATAATAAAGTATTTAATGTACAAAATAATGTTAGCGAAATTTCGGACACAAACGATCAAAGTAAACACAATAGAAGTGTTTCGAAACAAAAACTGAAGTATGTAAACTCAGTATTATTGAAGAGACGTCAGATACTAAATCAATATCTGAAAAAACATGTTAATGTAGTAGTAATATTTCCTAAGTAGAATACATTTGCAAATACAGTGTAATTGTGATTCATATCGATTTGAGAGGACTCACAGTAAATGTTAATATCCTTGCAAAAGTAGTTAAGGAAATTGTGGGCACTAAAGTCACTCAGCTTACTGGGAAGATTAAATCCAAAGCAAAATCGCAATGTGACTGGGGGGGGGGGAACGAAAATAATTATCGTTAGTCAAAGTGATGCAGCAGTTTGCATCTGCGTAGACGGAGTTCGTGCTGTGTCAACAGAAAGGAAAGTGCAGTCACTGACATTCATGCATCCCTTACACATAAACATTCCAATTATGTGGACGCAATGAAAAACATTCGATTAGATTAAAAGTAAATTTGAAGTCAGTGAGGTGAGAACAGTGGTTAACAAAAGCAGACACAGATTTAGAGGTGAAAGTAGTAGTTGGCAAAAGGAAATGCAACGTTGTAGCGTCACGACAGGTAAAGTATGAATACCGACCTCAGAGAGCACTGCACCTGTTGCACTGTTAGCTGACTGAAGACCATCCGGAGCTCGCGTTATTGGCAATATTATTTAATTTTCCTTTCATATTGCCTATCATCCTCTTCGTTCATTGAGAACTAAATGTCATCTTTATCATTCTTCCCTGTCATAGAAGAAAAAGAGAGCTTTAACACATGGGAGAAGTTTAAAGAGTAGTAAGGCAAACTGAAGAATTTACATGTGCGAGTTGTGCTTCTGTGAGTGTGTGTGTGTTTCCTACTCTAGAAGAAGGCCTTTTGACCGAAAGCTCACATGTTTAGCAGTTTCTTTGTTGTGCATGTCTCCTCTATGTGGTGAGTAGTAATGTATACTTTTCACAGTATTTTCATTATTTCAGCCTCGATTTTCCATTGTTTGCTTTTAAATAACACAACTACGTAGGTGAAATGGAAAACGAACTTCTGCATAACAAAGAAAAATGACCTTGTAAAACAGAATACAAATCAGGAATTCAAAAACTGAGTCCCAAATTTTTTGATGATACGTTGACACTCTCGTTCACTCCAGAAAATATATCGAAACTTCAAGCCTAAGAAATAAGTTCTTACATAACACAACTGTAATTGACATAGCTACTTAACATTTTCAAGCAGTGCATGTGCAGCAGAAGTTTTGCTGACCATAACATGGCCAAATTTCAGGTAAATTTACAAACAGAACAGGCTCGGATTAGAGAAGGGTGGGTAAGGAACTCGGCCGCGTTCTTTCGAAAGAACCATCCCTGCATTTGCCTTAAGCGATTTAGGGAAATCATAGAAAACCTAAATGAGAATGGCCAGTCACGGATTTCAACCATCGTTCTTCCAAATGCGAGTCTAGTGTTCTAACCGCTGTATTACCTTGCTAGGTGTCTGTACTGAGACATACTTTCTTTTTTGTTTACTGCATGTATTTCACTCCCTTCCTCTACAATTTTAACCCTCTACAGCTGCCCCTACTACCAGAGAAGTTACTGTCTGATGTCTTAACAGATGTTCTATCATCCTATCCCATTCCTCCTTCTTGTCAGTTTTTCCCATACTTTCGTTTCCTTACCGATTCTGCAGGGAACCTCTTCGTTTTTCACCTTACCACTCCACCTAATTTTGAACATTCTTCTGTAGCACCACATCTCAAACGCTTCAATTCTTTTCTGTTCTGGTTTTCCAACAGTTCACGTTTCACTGCACATACAGTGCTGCGCTCCAAACGTACATTCTCAGAAATTTCTTCCTCAAATTAAGGCCTATGTTTAACACTAATAAACTTTAATTGACCAGGAATGCCCTTTTTGCCAGTGCTAGTCTGGTTTTTATGTCCTTCTTGCTCCGTCTGTGATGGTTACTTTGCTGCCTAGGTAGCAGAAAGACTGTTCATTCCATTCATCAGCTCCTGTAATTCTTTTCTACTTGCAGGGATGATAGCAATTTCATCAGTGAATATTTTCACTGATATCCATTCACCTCGAATTTTAATCTTACTCTTGAATCTTTCTTTTATTTCCGTCATTGCTTCTTCGATTTACAGACTGAAAAGCAGGGGCGAAAGACTACATTCTTGTCTTATGCTATTTTTAATCTGAGCATTCCGTTCTTGGTATTCCACTCTTATCGTGCCTCCTAAAAGCATAATGATAAATTCATAAACACATAATCAAATTATCTGAAATCAGTAACTATATGTAAACCAAAAAGTGGCTACATTTAGGTACTATTAAAAACAAATCGTAGTACAGAGAGACATATTTACGAGGTGTTCACAGCTTGGATGAACCTGTCCATATTTCATACCTAATCCTATTTTTAAATCTATCTTTATAAGAAGGAGGTGTGCTATATAAAATTGTAGAAAAAAATCAATTTAAAGGCCAAATGTCACGTCTCACAATAACATAGTCTTGTAACTCATGTGTTACGCAGCTGGAAAGCAAAAAAGAAAAAAAAATTCGCATAGATAGGAACACATCTTCGGTTTCCATAAGGCTTCTGTGTGGTTTCCACAGAAATACAAGAATCCAAAACCCGCCTTCGCCTCTGTTGGAACATCTGAAGGCAGCACAGCCTAGCACAATTTTTAAAAGTTTATATGGGACAACTGACATCACGCATACATCATACAGTACTGATTTCATCTCAAAATAAATTCTTATTTCAAATCGTATTTAAGCTCACACTCATAAATTCTATGCAAAAAGCTGTCCTACTTAAGTTCAAACAATACGAGTGCGGAGAGCACAACAAATTTTTGAGTAACTCAGATACCATCTGATCGTTTCCAGAAGTCTTCAAAACAATAATCGAACGTTGGAAAGCACTTCCAACGTACGGCTCCTAAAAGATATTTGCCCATTCACTCATTATTCGCGCCAACTAAGGTGGCGATTCCCTGAAGAGTTCGGGCAAAGTGTGCGCTTTTGCACAGAAGGAGATCAATGGCCGGGTATACTTCAACTATATGAGGGCAGTAACTGTTCTGAAAGAACAGATACCAATGATGACCAAGCAGCTTCTCTAGAAAGAAATGATAATTAACCGAAACCCTCAGCTGCCTACAGGTGTTGTTGATATACCTCACTGGGGAGAGCTGAAAATGTGTGCCCCGACCCTTTCACAACAGTTACTATCTTCATATAGTTAAAGGCTACCCGGCCATTGACCCTCTTCTGAGCGAATGCGCACACTTTTCCCGAACTCTTATGGGAATCGTCACCTTAGTTGGCGCGAGTAATTAGTGAATGGGCAAATATGTATTAGGAACAACAATACGAATGTATGTTGTGGACAGTTGGGAATGTGGGTCTCACGGGACGCGTGCAAGGGATAAGACCTGCAGGCGCACTATCCTCTGTGCCCTCGGTGGCTCAGATGAATAGAGCGTCTGCCCTGTAAGAAGGAGATCCCATGTTCGAGTCCCGGTTGAGGCACACATTTTCAGCTGTCCCCATTGAGGTATATCAACAACAAATGTGGCAGCTGAGGGTTTCGATTAATTATTAAATCACAAGGTGACTGGCTACAAAACATACAAAATGAAACCTTGTTGACTTCAATTCACCAGTAAGGTACTTAAAAGTGACAGTCACTTCAAAAGTATTACAGCTTTTAGATTTAAAATAATAACATTTACTTGCATGTTTAAGTGGGCGGACGTTGACGTTGGCGATATACAGCTGTACGAAGTCAATTCGAAATAAATTCGCTGAATGTGAATGTGCAAATAACTTGCTCTCAGTTGTGTTACATATAGGTGTACTACATATTGGTGACAAATGAAAAGTCCTAGCGGACCAGGACTCGAACCCATACTTCCCACTTATCGTAAATGAGTTCACTAACCGTGCACGCCGCCCGGGCCGACCGAAAGTTCTGTTATGTAAGATTGTCTACATCACTGTACCATAGACTGCTACATTCATCACGAAAGACTTGCAGCTTTACTCTGTAATCCCCCACCAGAGAGAAGTGTGACATACGGACATATGCAAATTTGGGTCGGTCTGGGAGGCGTGTACAAATAGCTAATCTTTAAGGTCACTGTAACGATTAGCGGCAAATCCATGTTCGCGTCCCGGAGTAGCACTTACTTCTATGTGTGAACAATAGGTAACATATCTACACCTAATACAGCTGAGGTCAAGTTATCTCAATTCAGCGAATTTGTTTCGGATTAAAATAACACCACAGAAAACTAGTCAAAATTGTACCACGTAGCACAAACGAGAACGATAGGGATACAAGTTTTGATAACAAAAGAGCTGAAGATGTCTGGTAATTTATTCTTTTTCCTTTCTTGACAAAAGAGTTGCGTTTTTTAATTACTAGTGAGACATTCTCCGAGTATTAAAAACAAAATAATAGCTCATATTAATATACTTACTGGCTCTTGTCTCATTGCAGTCCCAACACTGGAAGAATTCGTTTGTTGGTTTGGAGCCGTTCCCTATGAGAAAAGATATATGAAGACATAGTACAAAGAACAAACTGAGAATACACGATAAAAAGTAGGTAATAAGTTCTGCATCTGTGGAATTTTGCATGTGTAAAAGTCTATCCTGTATTTGAAGTAGATTTTTTTTGTTTTGTTTCATTTAATTGAAGCTACAAGAAATTTATAATTCTTGGATTGAAGATGACAATGAAGCCAGTTGTAATTTTTCTGCACATGCTTACGTTCAATCGGTAGGGACTTTGAACTTATGTTTACCACAGTTATTTTCTGATTTTATTCCTAGAACCTTCGTTTTATCCATATGCTGCCTTTAGAGACGGGATGCGAAAATGACAATATTACGGAAATTGAAATCAAACCTAAAGGATTGTTTTGTTAATCAAATTATATATTTATTACTTTGTTTCGGTCAGTAAATTATTTTCAGTCCATTGTTTGTACATAAGATATAGGGCAAGTCAGACGTAATTTAATCTATATGACTACACAAAAACAAATTGTAATTTAACATTGTTACCACAAATCTCCAAAAGCTCTTGATCGATTTGTTTCCTATTTTTGCACGATACTCTAATAACTTTCGGACAGACAGAGGCTAATTTTTTTTAAAATACATGAAGAAGAACCACGGACTCTGCCGTTGGTGGGGAGGCTTGCGTGCCTCAGCGATACAGATGGCCGTACCGTAGGTGCAACCGCAATGGAGGGGTATCTGTTGAGAGGTCAGACAAACGTGTGGTTCCTGAAGAGGGGCAGCAGCCTTTTCAGTAGTTGCAGGGGCAACAGTCTGGATGATTGACTGATCTGGCCTTGTAACACTAACCAAAACGGCCTTGCTGTGCTGGTACTGCGAACGGCTGAAAGCAAGGGGAAACTACAGCCGTAATTTTTCCGGAGGGCATGCAGCTTTACTGTATGGTTAAATGATGATGGCGTCCTCTTGGGTAAAATATTCCGGAGGTAAAATAATCCCCCATTCAGATCTCTGGGCGGGGACTACTCAGGAGGACGTCATTATCAGGAGAAAGAAAACTGGCATTCAACGGATCGGAGCGTGGAATGTCAGACCCCCTAATCGAGTAGGTAGGTTAGAAAATTTAAAAAGGGAAATGGATAGATTCAAGTTAGATATAGTAGGAATTAGTGAAGTTCGGTAGCAGGAGGAACAAGACTTTTGGTCAGGCGAATACAGGGTTATAAATACAAATTCAAATAGGGGTAATGCAGGAGTAGGTTTAATAATGAATAAAAAAACAGGAGTGCGGGTAAGCTACTAAAAACAGCATAGTGAACGCATTATTGTGGCCAAGATAGACACGAAGCCCACGCCTACTACAGTAGTACATATGCCAACTAGCTCTGCAGATGAAGAAATTGAAGAAATGTATGATGAAGTAAAAGAAATTGTTCAGATAGTGAAGGGGGACGAAAATTTAATAGTCATGGGTGACTGGAGTTCATCAGTATGAAAAGGGAGAGAAGGAAACGTAGTAGGTGAATATGGACTGGGGGTAAGAAACGAAAGAGGAGGCTGCCTGGCAGAATTTTGCACAGAGCATAACTTAATCATAGCTAACACTTGGTTCAAGAATCATAAAAGAAGGTTGTATACCTGGAAGAATCCTGGAGATACTAAAAGGTATCAGATAAATTATATAATGGTAAGACAGAGATTTAGGAACCAGGTTTTAAATTGTAAGACATTTCCTGGGGCAGATGTGGATTCTGACCACAATCTATTGGTTATGAAGTAGATTAAAACTGAAGAAACTGCAAAAAGGTGGAAATTTAATGAGATGGGATCTGGACAAGCTGAAAGAACCAGAGGTTGTACAGAGTTTCAGCGAGAGCATAAGGGAACAATTGACAGGAATGTGGGAAAGAAATACAGTAGAAGAAGAATGGGTAGCTTTGAGAGATGAAGTGAAGGTAGCAGAGGATCGAGTAGGTAAAAAGACGAGGGATGGTAGAAATCCTTAGGTAACAGAAGGAATATTGAATTTAATTGATGAGAGGAGAAAATATAAAAATGCAGTAAATGAAGCAGGCACAAAGGAATATAAACGTCTCAAAATTGAGATCGACAGGAAGTGCAAAATGACTAAGCAGCGATGGTTAGTGGACAAATGTAAGGATGTAGAGGCTTATCTCACTAGGGGTAAGATAGATACTTCCTACAGGAAAATTAAAGAGACCTTTGGACAAAAGAGAACCACTTGTATGAATATCAAGAGCTCAGATGGAAACCCAGTTCTAAGCAAAGAAGGGAAAGCAGAAAGGTGGAAGGTGTATACAGAGGGTCTATACAAGGCCGATGTACTTGAGGACAATATTATGGAAACGGAAGAGAATGTAGATGAAGATGAATTGGGAGATACGAAACAGCGTGAAGAGTTTGACGGAGCACTGAAAGACCTGAGTCGAAACAAGGCCCCGGGAGTAGACAACATTCCATTAGAACTACTGACGGCCTTGGGAGAGCCAGTCCTGACAAAACTCTACTATCTGGTGAGCACGATGTATGACCATGCGAAATACCCTCAGACTTCAAGAAGAATATAATAACTCCAATCCCAAAGAAAGCAGGGGTTGACAGATGTGAAAATTACCGAACTATCAGTTTAAGAAGTCACGGATGCAAAACACTAACGCGAATTCTTTACAGACGAATGGAAAACCTGGTAGAATTCGACCTCTGGGAGGATCAGATTGGATTCCGTAGAAATGTTGGAACACACGAGGCAATACTGACCCTACGACTTATCTTAGAAGCTAGATTAAGGAAAGGCAAACCAAAGTTTCTACCATTTGTAGACTTAGGGAAAGCTTTTGACAACGTAGAGTGGAATACTCTCTTTCAAATTCTGAGGGAGGCAGGGGTAAAATATAGGGAGCGAAAGGCTATTTACAATTTGTACAGGAACCAGATGGCAGTTATAAGAGTCGAGGGGCATGAAAGGGAAGCAGTGGTTGGGAAGGGAGTGAGACAGGGTTGTAGCCTATCCCCGATGTTATTCAATCTGTATATTGAGCAAGCAGTAAAGGAAACAAAAGAAAAATTCGGAGTAGGTATTAAAATCCATGGAGAAGAAATAAAAACTTTTTGGTTCGCCGATGACATTGTAATTCTGTCAGAGACAGCAAAGGACTTGATACAGCAGTTGAACGGAGTGGACAGTGTCTTGAAAGGAGGATATAAGATGAACATCAACAAAAGCAAAACGGGGATAATGGAATGTAGTCGAATTAAGTCGGGTGATGCTGAGGGAATTAGATTAAGAAATGAGACACATAAAGTAGTAAAGGGGTTTGCTATTTGGGGAGCAAAATAACTGATGATTGTCGAAGTAGAGAGGATATAAAATGTAGACTGGCAATGGCAAGGAAAGCGTTTCTGAAGAAGAGAAATGTGTTAACATCGAGTATAGATTTAAGTGTCAGGAAGTCGTTTCTGAAAGTATTTTTATGGAGCGTAGCCATGTATGGAAGTGAAACATGGATGATAACCAATTTGGACAAGAAGAGAACAGAAGCTTTCGAAATGTGTTGCTACAGAAGAATGCTGAAGATAAGGTGGGTAGATCATGTAACTAATGAGGAGGTATTGAATAGGATTGGGGAGAAGAGAAGTTTGTGGCACAACTTGACTAGAAGAAGGGATCGGTTGGTAGGAAATGTTCTGAGGCATCAATGGATCACCAATTTAGTATTGGAGGGCAGCGCGGAGGGTAAAAGTCGTAGAGGGAGACCAAGAGATGAACACACTAAACAGATTCAGATGGATGTAGGTTGCAGTAGGTACTGGGAGATGAAGAAGCTTGCACAGGATAGAGTAGCACGGAGAGCTGCATCAAACCAGTCTCAGGACTGAAGACCACAACAACAACAACATGTGGCGAATCAATATGTATGTAATATGTAACACGGAAACGATTTTACCAAAATTTCGAAAAGTTGTTGGGCATTTCATTTAAAAATTTTGCATGATGCACTAATAAACATTCAGACTGGTAATGGTTATAATCCGCCATTTGGAGATCAACTGCAGCCATTCATTTACTTCATGTTACAAAACAACGATGAATTTTTATGGATGACCGTGCGTCATGTGATCAGGCCACAGTGGTTCACGATTGGTTTGAATATTTGGCCACTCAGATCTCTCGACATGAATCCAATAAAACGTTTATGGGACGTAATCGAGATGTCAGTTCGTGCACAGAATCCTGCACCAGCAACACATTCGCAATTATGGACGGCTATAGAGAAAAAAAGGCTCATTATTTCTGCACGGGACTACAAACCGCTTGTTGAGTCAATGATACATCGAGTTGCTGTACTACACCACCCAGAAGGGTATCAGATACAATATAAAGAGATATCCCTTAACTTTTTTCGCTTCAGTGTGTAGGTCCTATAAGTAAATAATTTCTAGTGGTTAAGCCGGCCGCTCTGGTCGAGAGGTTCTAGGCGCTTCACTCCGGAACCACGCTGCTGACCACTATGGTCGCAGGTTCGAATCCTGCAACGTGCATGGATGTGAGTGATGTCCTTAGGTTAGTTAGGTTTAGGTAGTTCTACGTCTAGGGGACTGATGACCTCCGATGTCAATTCCCATAGTGATTAGAGACATTTGAACCATTTTCTAGTGGTTAAGACTATCAAAAACCTGAATAAGATAAACATCCAAAATTCAGATATCTCTAACGT
The DNA here is from genome assembly GCF_023864345.2 of Schistocerca serialis cubense. NCBI lineage: Eukaryota > Metazoa > Arthropoda > Insecta > Orthoptera > Acrididae > Schistocerca > Schistocerca serialis. Next base: position 212,382,111 of record NC_064647.1, on the reverse strand, counting down.
TTTCATGTTTCTCAATTATTTCTAAATTATGATATTAAGGATTCATGTCAGTTTTGTTGTTAGAAACTCCAAAATGATGTAACAATATAGCTGTGAATTCATAAAAAAGAGTTGAAAACTTTCTCTAAATAACACACCAATGAAGGACAATAAGGCAAAAAAGTCACAAGCTGGCTGACCACGAAACATACAAAATGCAATCTTGTTGACCGCGAGTCTGAAGAAAGGTACTTACAAATGAAAATAGCTTCAAAGGTATTACAGCTTTTAGATTTAAAATAATAAATATTAACTTGCATGTCCGGATGGACGGATATGGATGGCGATTTACATCAGGACGAAATTAATTCGACATAAAGTCGCTGAATGTAAAATAACTTGATCTCAGCTGAGTTAGGTATGGATGTACTACCCCAGATCACGACAGAAACAGATTGCCCGATCGCTTGGTCTAGCAGGCAACCCTTGTCAAGGAACGGCCACCAGGCGGCAACAGTGTCACACCCTTACTTCTGGAATCAACCACTAGATGGCACTCCGTTCTGTGAAATATGTGGCAACAGCGGCCGAACGCGTGCAGCTTTCCACTACTTGGCGTCTGTGAAGTACAGCTGTTTCTGACATACCGGTGGTAGTGGATCGAGTCGATATACTCGTAGGTCCTCGGTATGACAACTGTGGAAGGAGTAGACGAACAAATCCTGAACTAAAAATGTTCAGATTTCCCGTCAAAGATAAAGAAAGGTTACGCGAGTGGATTTTAAATTCAGGTAAATCAATAAATTAGTTACGAGTAAAAATTAATAAAATCCATAAGCATTCGATCCTATTTAAATTTTGTCGACGTTATATTCGATATAACGTGGCAGCCCTTCCTGTACAAGAATCATATCATATAATTTTTAAATGAAATCTTTGCTGCAATTTGGACTTTTTAAAACTGTTTATTCACTTCACTATCGTAATTTTGGGTGTAGAGGCATTTTTGTGTGCAATGTGAAAACTGAAACCAATATAACATATGGATAACAAAATGCAAAGCATAGTGTGGTAACATTTGGTAAACAATTTAACAAGCATTACCTTACAAGACCTTTCCCTTGGTACTTGAAAATGGCTCTACAACTGAAATCACAACAGTGAAATAAATGAATAATAGTCGTCATCTAACTGCTAGATCATCGGTCCCTCTGAATCCTGGTATATACTAGAGCGAACGAATTGAACGAGTGTTAAACCTCGTTTACACTGCTGCAAACGAGTATTCATAGATAATTCGACAATGTTCAATGCCATTCGTTTATACTTGTGAACAAGCGTTTATACTGGAATGAAGGGAGGAGAATACACTCCTGGAAATGGAAAAAAGAACACATTGACACCGGTGTGTCAGACCCACCATACTTGCTCCGGACACTGCGAGAGGGCTGTACAAGCAATGATCACACGCACGGCACAGCGGACACACCAGGAACCGCAGTGTTGGCCGTCGAATGGCGCTAGCTGCGCAGCATTTGTGCACCGCCGCCGTCAGTGTCAGCCAGTTTGCCGTGGCATACGGAGCTCCATCGCAGTCTTTAACACTGGTAGCATGCCGCGACAGCGTGGACGTGAACCGTATGTGCAGTTGACGGACTTTGAGCGAGTGCGTATAGTGGGCATGCGGGAGGGCGGGTGGACGTACCGCCGAATTGCTCAACACGTGGGGCGTGAGGTCTCCACAGTACATCGATGTTGTCGCCAGTGGTCGGCGGAAGGTGCACGTGCCCGTCGACCTGGGACCGGACCGCAGCGACGCACGGATGCACGCCAAGACTGTAGGATCCTACGCAGTGCCGTAGGGGACCGCACCGCCACTTCCCAGCAAATTAGGGACACTGTTGCTCCTGGGGTATCGGCGAGGACCATTCGCTACCGTCTCCATGAAGCTGGGCTACGGTCCCGCACACCGTTAGGCCGTCTTCCGCTCACGCCCCAACATCGTGCAGCCCGCCTCCAGTGGTGTCGCGACAGGCGTGAATGGAGGGACGAATGGAGACGTGTCGTCTTCAGCGATGAGAGTCGCTTCTGCCTTGGTGCCAATGATGGTCGTATGCGTGTTTGGCGCCGTACAGGTGAGCGCCACAATCAGGACTGCATACGACCGAGGCACACAGGGCCAACACCCGGCATCATGGTGTGGGGAGCGATCTCCTACACTGGCCGTACACCACTGGTGATCGTCGAGGGCACACTGAATAGTGCACGGTACATCCAAACCGTCATCGAACCCATCGTTCTACCATTCCTAGACCGGCAAGGGAACTTGCTGTTCCAACAGGACAATGCACGTCCGCATGTATCCCGTGCCACCCAACGTGCTCTAGAAGGTGTAAGTCAACTACCCTGGCCAGCAAGATCTCCGGATCTGTCCCCCATTGAGCATGTTTGGGACTGGATGAAGCGTCGTCTCACGCGGTCTGCACGTCCAGCACGAACGCTGGTCCAACTGAGGCGCCAGGTGGAAATGGCATGGCAAGCCGTTCCACAGGACTACATCCAGCATCTCTACGATCGTCTCGATGGGAGAATAGCAGCCTGCATTGCTGCGAAAGGTGGATATACACTGTACTAGTGCCGACATTGTGCATGCTCTGTTGCCTGTGTCTATGTGCCTGTGGTTCTGTCAATGTGATCATGTGATGTATCTGACCCCAGGAATGTGTCAATAAAGTTTCCCCTTCCTGGGACAATGAATTCACGGTGTTCTTATTTCAATTTCCAGGAGTGTAGAAGAGAACGAGCATAACATGCAAACTATACACGCTGCCTATTTTAATTTTTTTTATCTGTGCGTTAATAATCCTCACACAGCTTTCACTTGAAAACAACACTACTTATAGTAACAGGTCTGCGCGAGTGCAGATATCCCCAGTAATAACAGTGTTGCACATAAAAGCGTATGTCTGTTGCGAATATTTGCGGGTTATCTTTAAACTGTACAAAGTAAATTTTTAACATAATTATGGTTTGCCGTCTGTGGCTCTTCAAAGTTGACAGCGCCAAAATATGCTCGAAAAACACGCTTTGCAGCCCCCTTTCAACAACAATCCAAAATTCATCGTTTTGTGCCACTCTTATATCATTTACGATAAGTTACATGCAAAATAAAAGAATTTAAATTTGAAATGACCGTCACTGAAAGCCGGCCAGTGTGGCCGTGCGGTTCTAGGCGCTTCAGTCTGGAACCGCGTGACCGCTACGGTCGCAGGTTCGAATCCTGCCTCGGGCATGGATGTGTGTGATGTCCTTAGGTTAATTTAATTAATTCGCATCATAACCGAGTGCGCATTTTGAAAACTTTCTAGTGTTAACGTGCACGTGGAGATCTTTTTTACCACCATAATCCGTATCAGAAGATGTGTATAGCAAAGAGGAAATAAACGGCATGGAAGGCGAGTGTAAAACCCTTGCGACTGCAATACAGTCTGCATTTAAACAGTAACTCGCGAGGAATGTTTGTGTGTTACTTTTCATTTATTTCATTTCGCATATGATTGTGAGAAATAAACTTGGTCTGTAGAATTACAGGAGCTAATCTTCATTCTTAGATTGAAAACTCGGGAAAAACCACAGCCGATCATGAGCGACAGTCAGCAGTGTGACGAATGCATTTCGCACGGAGCGCTCTAGCCGAACGCAAATCTGCGTCATTCACGTCGCTGTAGATACAGCGTTGCCAATTCCGCGACATGAACAGGTCAGTTAGCATTGTAGCGTCGCCTGCGACATCTGTTGACCGACGAGAAAACTATTTTTACAGTTGCCTGTTCCGCCGTAAGGACGGTCAATCTGTTTCTTACGTGATCTAGGGTACTACCTATTGGTGAGATATGAAAATTCGTGCCAGTGGGGGACTCGAACCAGAAATTTCCGCTCTCGCCTTAACCATTACGCTATCCATGCACGCTTCCCATACCGATAGAGTTTAGTGAGAGTGCACATGCATGTCTACATGTCCATATCACAGTCTCCTAGTTTCATCACCAAATACTTGCAGCTTTACCCTGTATTTCCACACCAGTGAGAAGTGTGACAAAAACACACATGTGGAACTTTGAGATGGTCTGTGAGACGTGCACATATAGCTTATTGTTTAGGTAACCGCTCGCGATAACCGGGTAATTCGTGTTTGTGTCCCACTCTGGCACATATTTCCATGTTTCACCTTTAGAAAGCAAGTCTATACCTAACGTGGCCAAGGCCATGATATTCGCAATCAGCGAGTTTATTTCGAATTAAAATTATAACACAAATAAACAGTCAAAGTTGTACCTCGTTAGCACAAAAGGAAGGAACGCTTCCTTAGTCTGAAGTCGGCTGAAAGGAATCGACACAAGTTTTGATAAAAAAAGATCTGAAAATGGCTGGTAATTTCTCCTTTCTTGACAAAGAAATTGCTGTTTTTTTATTACTATTGAAATATTCCCCAAATATTAACAAACAAAATAATTTCTCGTGTTAATATACTTACTGGCTCCAGTCTGCTTGTACTCCCATCCCTGACTGAACTTGTGTGTTCTTTTGGAACCTTCTCCTATAAGAAAAAATATTAAAGAACAAATTAGAAACAAAGTATACACAACAAAAAAGCAGGCAGAAAGGTCTAGATGTGTGGACTGATGAATTGTAGCCTGCATTTGAAGCAGAGATTTTTTTTAATTTTATTAGACTGAAGCTTTAAGAAGTTTATAATTCGTGGATGGAAGCTGACAACAAAGCCAGTTTATTTGCTCTTTACATGGATTGATTTATTCAGTTGGGAATTATTTTTTGTCTTTACTATAGATATTCTCTGTTTGTACTCCTAGAACCTACATTTTCTTTACAAGCTACATTTAGATACAGGACTGGAAAATGACAATATTTCAGAAATTCAAGTCAAACTGAAAGTACTGTTGTGTTCGCCACTCATTCTATCAATTATTTATTTATTTCTTTGTTTCGTCCAGTAAATTATTTTCAGTGCAGTGTTTGTACATATGATATAGGACAAGTCAGGCGTAACTTACTCTATACGACTACAACTCAGGCGAAACCTAATCTATGTGACTACATAAAAACAAGTTGCAGTTTAAAAAGTTCTCGACCGGTTTAATTTCTGTTTTTACACGATATTCTAAAAATGTTTCATACAGGCGGAGGCTAATATGTAAAGGGAAAGTGCTGTTAGGAAAAGTCTCGAAAATTTATTGACCAATTGATTTCAAATTTTTGTATTATACTCTAGTAACATTCAGACGTCTGTTGTATAAAGGCTGCGTTCTGTTTTAAACAACAATGTAAAGAAACCAATTGCGAGAAAGGAAATGCAGTGCCATGAAGATGTACAGTTTCATTTTCTTTTTTGCATTCAGTATTAACATAGATATCAGTGCATTTAAACCATTAGACAAATTGTTTCTTACACATATATTGTTTCTCCTAATACATAATTTTAAGTAAGAATTGTAGACACAAGAGTGTGTTGTTTTGTTTTCATAACTGCAGACAGCTTTAAGAGGAAAGAGGAATATTTATGGCTTATCAAGTTATGATCAGAATGTCGCTGTACTATAGAATCTGAATTGTACAAAACTTTGCAATCGTACCTGTTCACAGACTGAAACTATGAGAAATACACTCATTGGAGCTACTATCCTCACAAATACAGCCCCTCAAGATACATCTCCTGTAGTCCTTACATTCATGATCCCAATCGATTTACCCATCCATTTTCGTGCCTGCCTTTCGCAGACGAGGTTTTGTTTGCGGTAACAATAAACAATGCTGAGGGTCAGGGAGAGAGAATGGACAGACCGCAGACCGGGGTGGGGGACAAAGTGGACAGAAAGAGAGGAAAAGGAGGAGGTGGAAAGTGAGAGGGGTGAGGAGGAGGAGATGGAGAGAGATTGGGGAAGATGGAAATGGACAATGAGAGGGAGGACAAGGATGAGATGGACAAAGAGAGTGGGCAAGATGGGGAGATATGGAGAGTTTGAGAAGGAGATGGACAGAGAGAGAAGGGAGAAGGAGATAGGATGTATAGACAATTCACATACACACTCAGCAACTTGAAAGCATTGTCAGGTTCGCTAGTTAATTACTGTACACATTAAGTGATACTACTTGATCAAGACAATCATAGCAGATAACAACATAAATACTCTGGGAGTGAATGAGACCTCTCACCAAAAAACAGAAGTGTTGAGTTGACTGGAACACACACACACACACACACACACACACACACACAGAAAACTAGCTTGCTTTCAGAATAAATTATTTTCATGAGCTAGAGTGTATGGTCATGTCCACACCCACTCCCCAGCTCCCCTCCACACACACATACATATCCCTGTACCCCAGACGCACAGTACGAGGACTGCAGTTCTGCAGTTGGGCTGGGGTGGGGTTTCCACTGTGTGAGGTTAGATGGATGAAGGCAGGAGAGGGGTTTGGGGAGAATAACTAACACCTGAGAGGGAGGCAGCTAGTTTGCTGGCTAGGAATGTGGGATGGGGAGGGTGTCAGGCATATAGGCGAGGAATGTAATGTATGGGTGCTGGAGTTGGTGGAAAGCAGTGCAGCATGGGTTGATGTGCTAATGTGAATTAATGGGTGTGTGTGTGTGTGTGTGTGTGTGTGTGTGTGTGCGCGCGCGCGCGCTCCACTCGAGGAAGAACTTACGTCGAAAGCTATTAAATTTCATCTTCTTTTGTGTGTTGACAACTGAATGTTCCCACTTTTAATGAGTGGTGTCCTTTATTCGTACAGTATTTACATTCTGCACAACTTACGTACTATAAATAATAATATAATGTAACATAGCCAATACAAAAGTATATTATCTGCCATATTTGATGAATAGGGTTAAGTATAATGGTGTTCAGGATATTAAGAGACATAGTAGAAGCAGAGGTCAAGGAAGAAGTATTTCACAGTACTTTAAATTTATTAAATGTTGGTATGCATTTCAAAAGAACATATCATTGCATAACACAACACAAATATGGTATACTCGTCTTGTTCATAGATTTTTATTTGTAACCCCAAAACGTTGCTAGCATTGTAAGGAAAGAATGCAGGCGATTTTCTAATATCCCTCAGTTTTTTAGATGATATGGTCATCTAATTTAGACCTATGGGTGATTTTGGTTAGTATCCACAGGCTACATACAATGTAAAATAAAATATAGAGGATGCATAAAATTTAAATGATAACGATCACATTCCTTAACCTAAAAAAACCTTTATCTACATATTTCAGGAAAGTAATAAAGAACCCACTGAGGAAGCCACAACTCTGGTGAAACATATTTGGGTCCAAAACTAAACAATAATTTATGTACTTGCAAAACGGCAGACGCATACTTAATTCATTATTGTTCTAAAAATGGCAAATCCCTGTGATGCCATTAGCATCAGAAAATTGTATATAAGTTACAGACTCAAGCTACAGAGCCCTCTAAATCCAGCAATAGTTTAATTTCACATTAAGACAGCTTTCGATATTGAAATCTTTGTCAGTTTCCATTTATGTATTAATTTCTGACAATAATTATTTATTTATAAATTTAATAGCCTAATGATTAGTAACAAGGTTGAAAATTTTGAATATATAAAAAATTTTTTGATTTCTCTTACTTTATAATATCGATTTCATTATGGACAGTAAAATTAATGAAATTGGAAATGGAGACATATTTTGGTTACAATTAACACTGAAAAATACAAACTATTGTATCTAACATAGAGTTCATTTCACATCACGTACTTTTAAAAATTATACTACTCATTTTCATGGTGTGATTTTGATGCCTGATAACATATCGAAATAGCGGAAGAAAACTTTATTTACAGAAAAACTGTATTTGTCAGTTAAGAAACTTTACCAGCTTTTGTAGATAAGAACGGACTTAACCGCTATGTCAGTTTGATCACAACATCCTGAACCAGCAACACATTCGCTACTATGGATGGCTACAGCGGCAGTATGGCTCAATATTTCTGCAGGATGAGTCAATGATACATCGAGTTGCTGCACTATGTAACACAGGAGGAGAAGTGGAATGATATTAAGAGATACCCCATAACTTTATTCACCTCTGTGTTTAGATCCCATAAATAAATAAATTCTAGTGGCTAAGACTATCAAAAATCTGAATAAGATAAACAGCCTAAATTCAGATAGCTCTAAAGTTTTCATGTTTCTTACTTATTTCTGAGTTCCAAAATTAAGTATTCATGTCAGTTTTGCTGCAAGAAACTGGAAACTGATGTAACAACATAGCTGTGAATTAATAAAAAAAAAAGTTGAGAACTTTCTCTAAACAATACACCAACAAACAATAAGGCAAAACATCAGTCTCAAGCTGAGTGACCACAAAACATATAAGATGGAATCTTGTTGACCCAAAGTCTGAAGTGAGGTACTTAAAAATGAAAATCACTTCAAAGGTAGTACAGCTGTTAGATTTAAAATAGTAACATTTACTTCCATGTCTGAATGGACGGACATTGATGACGATTTACAGCAAGAAGAAATTAATTCGACATAAAGTTGCTGAATGTAAAATAGCTTGGTCTCAGCTATGTACTACCTATTGGTGAGATATGAAAATTCTTGCCAGGGGGGGACTCGAACCCGAAATTTCCGCTCTAGCCTTAACCATTACGCTATCCACACGTGCCTCCCAGACCAATAGAATTCTGTGAGTGTGCACATGCGTGTCTACATGAACATACCACAGCCTCTTTGTTTCATCACTAAATACTTGCAGCTTTATTCTGTATTCCCGCACCAGTGAGAAGTGTGACACACACACACACACACACACACACACACACACACACACACACACACACTGGATAAATCGTGTTCGCCTCCCACTCCGGCGCATATTTTCATGTTTCACCATTAGGTAGCACGTCTATACCTAACGCAGCCAAGGCCATGTTACTCGCAATCAGCGAGTTTATTTAGAATTAAAGCAATAACACAAGAAACTAGTCAAAATGTACCACGTTATCACAAAAGAAAGAAAGGCTTGCTTAGACTGAAGTCGGCTGAAATGTGTCGACACAAGATTTAGTAACAACAGATCTAAAAATGGCTGGTAATTTATTCTTTCTCGATAAAATAGTTGCTGTTTCTTAATTATTTTTGAAATACTCTCCAAATGTTAACAGGCAATATAACTGCTGATATTAATATTACTTACCGGCTTTGGACCGTTTGTAGTCCCATAACATGAAGATTTTGCGCATTGTTTTGGAGGATTTTCCTAGAAGAAGAAATAATTGAACAACAAATTGAAGACAAAGCATACACAGCAAGAAGCAGGCAGAAAGTACGAAATATGTGGATTGGCGAACTGTAGCCAGTAATTGAAGGAGAGTTTTTCTGCTTTTTTGGTTTTATTTGACTGAAGCTGCAACAAATTTATAATTCTTGGATCGAAGCTGGCCGTTGAAAAAGTTTTAATTCTTCTGTACATGCATAGATTCAATTGGTAGGGGACTTAAGCTAAGGTTTGCTATAGATATTTTCTGATTTTATTCCTAGTAGCAATTTTTTTAAATAAGCTGTCTTTAGATACAGGACAGGAAAATAGCAATATTTCAGAAATACAAATCAAGCTTAAAGGAATATTTTGTTTGCCACACATTCTGTAAATTATTTATTATTTCTTTGTTTCGTCAAGTTAATTATTTTTGGTGCATTATTTGTACATACAATATAGGACAAGCCAGGTGTAGCTTAATGTATATTACCATAAAAAAAAGCAAGTTGTAGATTAGTGTTGTTACCAAAAATTTCGGAAAGTTCTTGGCCAATTTATTTCCTAATTTAACACGATAGTCTAATAAAGTTTTGGACAGACGTAGGCAAATATGGGAAATAAATATCTATGTAATATGTCAAGGGGCTTTTAGCAAAAAACTCGAAAAGTTGTTGACCAATTATTTCAAATTTTTGTATCATATTCTAATAAGCATTCGGACAGACATTGGGTATGTATTTTATTAAATATATGTAATATGTATAAATACATATTAGTAAATGAAGGAGAAACTTTATTATCTTGAGTGCTTTACTACACACTTGTTATAGGATATTCCACTGACATTCACACAGTCATAGACTATGTATTTTTTTAGACAGGAATGAAGAGATTTTCTGAGAAAACCGACTGCGTTAAAAAATGCAATGCCGTGAAAATGTATGGTTTCATTTTCTTATTCGCAGTCAGTTTTAACATAGGCATCTGAGAATTTAAACCATCAGACAAATTGTTTCTTCCACATACGTTCCTTCTCTTCATATATAATTTTGTATAAAAATTGTATACAAAAGAGTGTTATGTTTTGTTTTATTCTTTGCAGACAGCTTGAGAGTAAAGATTCGTGCTATATCAATGGCTTATCAACTTATTATTAGAATACTACTTTTTTTTCAGTCATCGGTCTACTGACTGGTTTGACTCGATGTATACCAATCTGTCTTCCACTTCAGTTTTTGCAATCGACAACTCCCTCTAGTACCATGGAAGACATTCCCTGATGCCTTACCAAATTTCCTATCGGCCTGTCCTTTCTCCTTGTCTGTGTTTCCCACATATGCCTTTCCTCTCCGATTATTCACAGAATCTCCTCATTCCTTACGTTCAATCCACCCAATTTTCAACGTTCCTCTGTAACCTACCATCTCAAGTGCTTCATTTCGCCTCTGTTCTGCATTTCGCACAGTGCATGTTTCATTTCCACACAATGATGTACTCCAAACGTACATTCTCAGAAATTTCTTCCTCAAATGAAGGTCTATGTTTGATACTAGTAGGCTTCTCTTGGCAGGAATGCACTTTTTGCCTGTTCTAGTCTGCTTTTAATGTTCTCCTTGCTCCATCCGTCGAGTATTTTGCTGCCTAGGTAACAAAACTTCTTAACCCTCTACTTTGTGACCATGAATCGTGATGTTACGTTTCTCGCTGTTCTCATTTCTGCTACTGCTCATTGCTTTCGTCTTTCTTCAATTTACTCTCAACTCATATTCTGTAGTGTTGGCTCAAGAGCCAACACCGTGTTGCTAAAGGAGGCCGAAATGCACGCGTTTAGCTCACGCAGGCTGGCTTGAGGTCTGGAACATTACAAGGAAATGAGAACGTAGAAAACGGACGCAGTTGCTGTAATACTTAACTTTAATCCACAATTGGTGAACATTGGTCTGACGGTACAGGCATCACAATATATATATAGCAAAGGATTATGGCGCCTTGCTAGGTCGTAGCAAATGACGTAGCTGAAGGCTATGCTAACTATCGTCTCGGCTAATGAGAGCCTATTTGTCAGTGATCCATCTCTGGCAAAGTCGGCTGTACAACTGGGGCGAGTGCCAGGACGTCTCTCTAGACCTGCCGTGTGGTGGCGCTCGGTCTGCTATCACTGACAGTGGCGACACACGGGTCCGACGTATACCACCGGACCGCGGCCGATTTAAAGGCTACCACCTAGCAAGTGTGGTGTCTGGCGGTGACACCACATATTCTCTACTCATTAGTCTGTTGATACCATTCAGCAAATCGTTTAATTCTTCTTCACTTTCACTCTGGGTAGCAATGTCATTAGCGAATCTTATCATTGATATCCTTTCACCTTGAATTTTAATTCCACTCCTGCACCTTTCTTTATTTCCATCATTGCTTTTTCCATGTACAGATTGAACAGTAGGGGTAAAAGACTACAACCTCGTCTTACAACCTTTTTAATCCAAGCACATCCTTTTTGGCCTTCCATTCTTATTATTCCCTCTTGGCTCTTGTACATAATGTATATTAACCATCTGCCCCTATAGCTTCCCCCTATTTTTCTCACAATTTTGAACATCTTTCACCATTTTACATTACCGAACGCTTTTGCCAGGTCTACAAATCCTGTGAACGCGTCTTGATTTTTTAAAATCTTGCTTCCATTATCAACCACAGCTTCTGAAGTCACAAAAAAGGTGAGAACGTTCTCTACGCAACACACCAACCAAACACAATAAAATAAAAAAAAAGATCCACAAGCTAAATGTCCACACAATGTATAAAATTGCAATCTTGTTGATTTCGACTCTTAAATAAGGTACTTAAAAGTGACAGTCACTTCGAAGGTGTTACAGATATGAGATTTAAAATAATAATATTAATTTGAATGTCTGGATGGGCGGACACTGACGATATACAGACATACTAAGTTAATTCGAAACAAATTCACTGAATGCGAATATATGAATAACCTGGTCTCAGCTGCGTTACGTAGAGATGTACTATATACTGGTGACAAATGAAAATTTGTGCCGGATCGGGACTTTAACCTGAATTTCCCGCTTATCGTTTGCGTTCAAAATGGTTCAAATGGCTCTGAGCACTATGGGACTTAACTTCTGAGATCATCAGTCCCCTAGAACTTAGAACTACTTAAACCTAAGTAACCTAAGGACATCACACACATCCATGCCAGATGCAGGATTCGAACCTGCGACCATAGCGGTCGCACAGTTCCAGACTGTAGCGCCTAGAACTGCTCGGCCAGCCTGGCCGGCCGCGTGCGTTCATCCCAAACATTTCGCTATTTGTACAAGCCTCGCAGACAGGCCGAAACTTCTGTATAGAAGAGTGTCGACGTGATTATACCGTAGTTTCCTACATTCATCACGAAATACTTGCAGCTTTACTGCGTTACCGCACCAGAGAGAAGTGTGACATACAGACATGTGGAAGTTAGTGTAGGTCTGAGAGGCGTGCACAGATTGCCTAATGGTTAAGGCGACCGCTCGCGGTAAGTGGGAAATTATTCGCATTCGTCGTTTTTATTTCGAATTAAAACCAATAACAGAGAAAACTAGTCAAAATTGTACCACATTATCATAGTAGAATGGCTTGCACAGACTAAAGTCGGTTGAAAGGTGCCGACACAAGTTTTCATCACAATAGGCTCAACATGTCTGGTAAATACACTCCGGGAAATGGAAAAAAGAACACATTGACACCGGTGTGTCAGACCCACCATACTTGCTCCGGACACTGCGAGAGGGCTGTACAAGCAATGATCACACGCACGGCACAGCGGACACACCAGGAACCGCGGTGTTGGCCGTCGAATGGCGCTAGCTGCGCAGCATTTGTGCACCGCCGCCGTCAGTGTCAGCCAGTTTGCCGTGGCATACGGAGCTCCATCGCAGTCTTTAACACTGGTAGCATGCCGCGACAGCGTAGACGTGAACCGTATCTGCAGTTGACAGACTTTGAGCGAGGGCGTATAGTGGGCATGCGGGAGGCCGGGTGGACGTACCGCCGAATTGCTCAACACGTGGGGCGTGAGGTCTCCACAGTACATCGATGTTGTCACCAGTGGTCGGCGGAAGGTGCACGTGCCCGTCGACCTGGGACCGGACCGCAGCGACGCACGGATGCACGCCAAGACCGTAGGATCCTATGCAGTGCCGTAGGGGACCGCACCGCCACTTCCCAGCAAATTAGGGACACTGTTGTTCCTGGGGTATCGGCGAGGACCATTCGCAACCGTCTCCATGAAGCTGGGCTACGGTCCCGCACACCGTTAGGCCGTCTTCCTCTCACGCCCCAACATCGTGCAGCCCGCCTCCAGTGGTGTCGCGACAGGCGTGAATGGAGGGACGAATGGAGACGTGTCGTCTTCAGCGATGAGAGTCGCTTCTGCGTGCCAATGATGGTCGTATGCGTGTTTGGCGCCGTGCAGGTTAGCGCCACAATCAGGACTGCATACTACCGAGGCACACAGGGCCAACACCCGGCATCATGGTGTGGGGAGCGATCTCCTACACTGGCCGTACACCACTGGTGATCGTCGAGGGGACACTGAATAGTGCACGGTACATCCAAACCGTCATCGAACCCATCGTTCTACCATTCCTAGACCGGCAAGGGAACTTGCTGTTCCAACAGGACAATGCACGTCCGCATGTATCCCGTGCCACCCAACGTGCTCTAGAAGGTGTAAGTCAACTACCCTGGCCAGCAAGATCTCCGGATCTGTCCCCCATTGAGCATGTTTGGGACTGGATGAAGCGTCATCTCACGCGGTCTGCACGTCCAGCACGAACGCTGGTCCAACTGAGGCGCCAGGTGGAAATGGCATGGCAAGCCGTTCCACAGGACTACATCCAGCATCTCTACGATCGTCTCCATGGGAGAATAGCAGCCTGCATTGCTGCAAAAGGTGGATATACACTGTACTAGTGCTGACATTGTGCATGCTCTGTTGCCTGTGTCTATGTGCCTGTGGTTCTGTCAGTGTGATCATGTGATGTATCTGACCCCAGGAATGTGTCAATAAAGTTTCCCCTTCCTGGGACAATGAATTCACGGTGTTCTTATTTCAATTTCCAGGAGTGTATATTCTTCCTTGTTTCTTGATAAAAGAGTCGTTCTTTTTTAATTGTTTTTGAAATACTTTCCCATATTAACAAACAACATAATTCCTGCTTTTAATATTACTTACTGGCTCTTTTCTGATTTTAGTCCCATCACAGGCAGAACTCGGGGGTTGTTTTGGAGCCTTCTCCTGTAGGAAAAAATAATTGAACAACAAATTGAAAACAAAATCTACACAACGAATAATCAGGTGAAAAGTTCTAGACCTGTGGACTTGTGAACTATATTTGAAGGGGAGGTTTCTGTTTGTTTTATTTGACAGAAGCTTTAGGAAATTAATGTTTCATGGATGGAAGCTGATAAGAAAGCCAGTTTTAATTGTCCTATACATGCGTAGATTCAATTGGTAGGGGACTTAATCTTATGTTTACTATAGTTATTCGCTATTGTTATTCCTAGAATATAGAGTTTTTTTTAAAGTAGAGTTTAGATGCACGACAGGAAAATGCCAATATTTCGGAAATTCAAATCAAACTTGAAGGATTATTTTGTTAGCCATTCATTCTATAAATTATATATTTATTTCTTTGTTTTGTCTAGTACAATAATTTTAGTTCATTGTTTGTAGTGTGATACAGGACACGGCAGGGGTACCTTAACCTTCATAAGGACAAGCTGTAGTATAAGATTGTTACCAAAAAGTCCAAATTTTCCTAACCAAATTAGTTACTATTTTTGCGCGATACTTTAATAAACTTTCGGACTGGCATTGGCAAACGTTTTTTTAATTTCCTATGGTAAATAAATGTAGCTGTAATATATAAAGGGGAAACGAATAAATAATACGTGACTGGAATCACTTCAGGCTCCTGACAGAAACCTCAAACTATGAAGAAGTTGAGCCAAAACCTCAACCCAAGAGAGTGTGGACAGATGAGCAGAGACGAGCAGTTGGCGAGAAAATGAAGAAGCACTGGGAAGAATGGAAGAAAAAGAAACACCATAAGTCTTAAGTTTATGCGGTCCATAGCTGGCCAAATTCATAAATAAAAAAAAATGGGGGGAAACGCTGTTAGCAAAAATCTCGGAAAGGTATTGGCCAGTTTACTTTAGATTTTGTGCATGATACTCCAGAACACCATTCAGATGGACATCGGCTGTGTATTTTTTAAATATATGTAATAATATTAATATATATTTAATATAGAAATGGGAAATGTTGATACCAAATTTTCGAAGAGTTCGTACTATTTTTCTATGAACTGTTACCCGACATTCCAGACGGACATAGGTTATGTATTTTTAAAGAACAATGTACAGGTTTCATGACATAACCATCTGTGTGAAAAGATAAAGTGCATCGTGAAAATGTGCAGCTTTATTTTCTTTTCGCAGTCGGTTTTCATCACAGATTTCAAGGTATTTAAACCATTAGACAAACTGTTATCTCCACATACATTCTCACTCCCTATACATAAGTTTAAACAAAAATTGTGTACACAAAAAGCATGATATTTTGTTTTCTTTGTTGCAGACAGTTTTAAGAGGAAAGAGAAATGTTGTATTTATGGCCTAACAACTTACGATTAGAATACTACTGTATTATGAAATCTGAATCATACAAAACTTTGCAATCTTGCCTATTCGCTGAATAAAAGTATGAGAAATACCTTCAGTGAAGCTACTACCCATACAAATCCAGTAGCTGGAGGCAGCCTCCTGTTGCCCTTACAATAAGAGGGGTAGTACTGAAATATGTTTTGAGGTTAAAAATTGCTCTACTGACAGAGCATTATGGGACGGCGCACTATCGTAATGCAGAATCCAGTTATCAGCAGTGTTGGCATGGACACGAAGAACTCTATTACTAAGCCTTTCTAAAATTTCTTTGTAGTAATATTGGTTAACTGTTTGTCCAGGAGACACCCACTCTTTAAGAACAGTTCCCTTGGGATCAAAGAAGCACACAAGCATGCATTTCACTTTTTAGATCTTTGACATCCGAGCTTCTTTGGTATGGGTGATCCCTTTGAGCACCATTGTGAACTTTTGCGTTTTGTCTCTGGATTATACTGAAAAAACCAACTTCCATCACCGCTGATAACACGGCAAAATAATTCGGGATTCATTTCCGTTTGCTCTAACAGATCGGATGCCACATTTTTCCGTGTTTCTCGCTGTTGTGGTGTGAGATTTTTGGGGAAAATTTTTTCACAAATCTTTCTCATGCCAATATCTTCAGTTATTATTAGACGAACTGTTTCTCGATTGATGTTAAGTTCTTCTGCAATCATTTTCACGTATAATCTTCGGATCAGATCGTACGAGTTCACGCACCCTGGCCAAGTTGACATCCATCCCTGAGGTTGATGGTCGTCCACTGCGGTCTTCACTAAACATTTTATGCCAACGAAAAACTTGAGCTCTTTACATAACCTCCTCTCCAAAAGTCTTCTGAAGCTTATCGTAAGTTGTCATCGCGTTTTCACCCAATTTAATGCAAAAGAATGGCATACCGTTACGCAATATTATGCGGTTCCATTTCTGTGACGAGAGACACAAACACGTGTTAACTTATTACAGCACAACTCGCGACTGAGCGGTTGCGTCGATGAGCCGCTTGGAATAGAAACAGCTTATAGACCAAGGTCAAAGATATTGTGCCTACGCAAGCCTGCAGGGTTGCCACATCTTGGAAAGAAAATCAATCTCATTTCTTTATTGTCGCACCTCGTATATCGGTCTATAGAATACACACACTGAGGTGACAAAAGTCGTGAAATAGGGATATCACATATACAGAGGGTGGTAATATCGCATACAGAGTGTCCAAAAGGGCAGTGCACTGATGGAGCGCTGATTTGCACTCGGGTTATTCAACTATAAATACTGGTAGGAGTCAAAACAAAATATTTTACCAAAATATACATTTTGATTATTATGAGATCTGTGGCCTTGTACAACGAGTTTCTCACGAAGTAGCATTGACGCTAAGCGTGGACCACATCGGCAATGAGACAGAACTCACAAAGACTACTTGAGTCTAGCTTTGACTGTCACTTTCTTTTATAAATGTGCGTATTAGTTTCATCTGTCGAATGACGGTTAACTTTTGAGAATCTGCAAGACAGCAGTAACGATAGCATATTTTCGGTTCTCAGGAATTGAGCACTCCGCGTTATGATAGACAGTTTTGTTAGATACATATGACTAAAGGCCTTTAACATACCTATATAAACTGCAAGATTTGAAATTTCCTCGAGCTCTGAAGTTGCTCTCGGTAAGGTTTACAATGACATTTGGACTTACGTTGCACTGTATAATCCTTGGACGCCTTGTTGCAGGTCAACCTCAGTCCACTGTGTCACAAAGTGTCATTTACAGTCTTTGATGACGGTTTGCATTCGACAGAAATGGCTTGTACTAGGTCTATTCTGTAATAGGCCAGACATGGTGACTACTCCATTACGAAATCCCATGCAGTGTGGAAGACTACTGTCTGTTCAGGCCGGCCGGTGTGGCCGATTGGTTCTAGGCGCTTCAGTCTGCAACCGCGCGACCGCTACGGTCGCAGGTTTGAATCCTGCCTCAGGCGTGGATGTTTGTGATGTCCTTAGGTTAGTTAGGTTTAAGTAGTTCTAAGTTCTAGGGGACTGATGACCACAGATGTTAAGTCCCGTAGTGCTCAGAGCCATTTGAACCATTTTTTGTCAGTTCAGTCTTGTGCAGTCTCGTGACTTGCAGATTTAGCTCTGTGTGCCACTTGGCCATGTACTGCTCAGTGCAGTGT
Source organism: Schistocerca serialis cubense (assembly GCF_023864345.2). NCBI lineage: Eukaryota > Metazoa > Arthropoda > Insecta > Orthoptera > Acrididae > Schistocerca > Schistocerca serialis. The sequence goes on along the minus strand of NC_064647.1, from coordinate 212,363,907 downwards.
AGACAATATCACGTCTATGCTGATGTCGACAAGTTCGTGACCAGTTTAGGTGTAAGTGGAGCGACATGTTGCGTCCACTAATGAACCCCACTTTAGTCTCAAGAAAGCACCTCACGACGGTTCCGTTTAGAGCAGTGTATCTCACTTTTTCTACCTGTTGGCCACCACAACAATCTCAGAAGATCTCATGCCTCCAATCTGTATATATTTTATTTATTGTCTCCTTGCTAAAACTTTCATTTGACAACAATCTGCAAACCACACTTTAGTAGGGGAGGATTATCAAACGCGGAGTTATGGCCACACGGCGGCAATTAACAGACTTTGAACGCACAATGGCTGTTGAAGCTAGACGCATGGCATATCCAACTTCGGAAATTCGTAAGGGATTCTGTGTTCCGAGACACTCAGTGTCAAGAGTGTGTCGGGAATACCAAACGTCAGGCACTACCTCCCACCACAAAAAATACAGTGGCGGAGACTCTTCACTTAACGACCGAGAACAGTGGCATTTGTGTAGAGTTTCCAGTGCTAACAGATAACCAGCACTGCGCGTAATAACTGCAGAAACCAATGTGGGACGAATGACAAAGCTTAGTACAGTGCAGCGAAATGTGGAGTTGATGGTATATGGCAGCACGACATCACCTGCAGCCCCTTCTCCTGGGTTTGTGACGATATAAGTTGGACCCTGTGCAACTTGAAGGCCATGCAGTGGTGAGATGTGTCCCGATTTGTGTTGGCAAGAGCTGACAGTAGTGTTCGAGTATGTACAGACTCTATAGGAAGCCTTGGTCCAAATTTGTCAATATGGCAGTACGGTAGTTGATGTGGCTCCAAACCGCTGCGAGATGTGTTTACATGGAATGTACTGGGTTCTCCGCTCGAACTGAACCGATCATGGACTGCGAATGGTTATGTTGGGGTCGTTGGAGACTATTTGCAGCCATTGATGTACTTCATGTTCCAAAACAACGATGGAATTTTTGTGCATTACCATGTGGCATGTCATCAGTTCACAATGGTTCGCGATCGGCGTGAATAAGATTTTGGATAATTCGTGCGAATGAATTGGTCACTCAGATCTTCCGTTATCTACCCTATAGACTGTTTACGATACATAATCGAGAAGTAAATTCGTGCACAAAATCCTACTCTGGCAGCACTTTCACAGTTATAGATGGCTATAGTTGCAGCATCACTCAGTATTTCTACAGGGGACTTCGAGTAAATAGCATGCCGAATTGCTGCACCACAACAGGCAAATGGAGATTCGACATGATATTTGGAGCCATCCCGTGACTTTTGTCACCTCAGTCTATAAGTCCCTGGAATAAATAAATTCTAGTGGTTAAGACTATCAAAAACCTGAATAAGATAAACAGGCAAAATTAAGATAGCTCTGACATTTTCATGTTTGTCATATATTTCTGAGCTATGAAATTACGGATTCGTGTCAGTTTAATTGTTACAAACTGCAATAAGACTGTGATGAAGTCATGAAAAAGGTCAAAACACCCGCTACGCAACACACCATCCAAGCATAATAAAGTAAAAAAAAAAAAAGGACCCACAAGCTGAGTGGCTACACAATACGCAAAATGCAACTTTATTGATTTCAAGTCTTGAGTAAGGTATTTAAGAGTGACAGTCACTTCAAAGGTATTGCAACTTTTAGATTTAAGATAATAATATTTACTTGCATGTGTGAGTGGGCGGACGTTGAAATAAATTCGCTGAATGCGAATGTGCCAATAACTTGGTCTCAGCTGTTTTAGGTATAGATGTACTACATACTGTTGATAAATGAAAAGTTTTTCCGGACCAGGATTCGAAGCCGAATATCCCGCTTATCGTGATCGGTCACTCCAACCATTTCGCTATCCGTGCACGCCTCCTGGACCGACCAAAAGTTCTATATGTAAGAGTGTCCACATGATTATACCATAGTCTCCAACATTCATCACGAAATACCTGCAGCTTTACTCTGTATTTCTGCACCACTGAGAAGTGCGACACGCGGACATTTGGAAGTTTGAGTTGTTATGGGAGGCGCGTATGAATAACAAGTGGTTAAGGTGACAGCTCGCGATTATCAGGAAATCCATCTTCACGTCCTGCTCTAGCACATATTTCCATTTGTCGCCAACAGGTAGCACATCTGTACCTAATACAGCTCAAGCCAAGTTATTTGCATTCATCAAATTTATTTCGAATTGAAATAATAACACAGAAAACTAGTCAAAATATTGTCACATTTGCAAGAAAGAAAGCGTTTGCACATACTGTCGGCTGAAAGATGCCAATACAAGTTTTGATAACAAGAGACCTGAAGATGGCTGGTAATTTAGTCTTTCTTGACAAAAGAGTTTCTGTTTTTTTAATTACTATTGAAATATTCTCCAAATATTTACAAACAAAGGAATTGTTGACATTAATATTACTTACTGGCTCTTGTCTGATTGTAGTCCCATTATAGGCAGAACTTGGGTGTTGTTTTGGAGCCTTCTCCTACAAGAAAAAATTATCAAAGAACAAATTGAAAACAAAGCATACACAACAAAAAGCAGGTAGAAAGGTCTAGATTTGAGGACTGGAAAATTGCAATCTGCATTTGAAGGATGGTTTATTTTTGTTTTGTTTTATTTTACTGTAGTTTTGAGAAATTTATAATGCTTGGATGGAAGCTGACAATAAAGCCAGATTTATTTGTTCCATGCATGCATAGATTCAATCAGTAGGTGACTTAAGCTTATGTTTACTATAGTTATCTTCTATTTTTATTCCTAGAACCTACATTTTTTATAAGCTGTATTTAGATACATGACAGTACAACTGAAACATTTCAGGATATCAAATCAAACTGGAAGGACTATTGTGTTAGCCACTCATTCTAAAAATTATTTGTCTATTTCTTTGTTTCGTCAAGTAAGTTATTTTTAGTGCATTATTAGTACACACTACATAGGACAAGTCAGGGCTAACTTGATCTATTTGACTACATAAAGACAAGTCGTAGTTTAATATTGTTACCAAAAATCTCCAAAAATTCTTTGCCAATTAATTTCCTATTTTTACACAGTACTCTAATAAACTACTGGACAGACATAGGCAACAGTTTTTAAATACACATGGTAAATAAATACGTATGTAATATGTAAAGGGGAAACGCTGTTATGAAAAATCTTGGAAATGTATTGACCAGTTTATATCACATTTTTGCATGATATTCCAGTAAACATTCAGATGGTCATTGGCGATGTATTTTTGAAATATACCTAATATATATTAATATACATTACATATATAAAGCGGAAAAGTTGTTAGCAAAAGTGTCGAAAACTTCTCGAACGTTTTACTACAGACTGTGAGATGATTCCATTGACATTCAGGCGGTCATGGGCTACGTATTGTTTTAAACAACAATATACAGATTTGCTGACTTTAGCGGCAGGGAGAAAGGAAACGCAGTGGCATGAATGTGTGCCATTTCATTTTCTTTTTCGCAGTCAGTTTTAACGTAGGTATTAGAGCATTGAAACCATTAGACAAACTGTTTCTTGCACATATATGTTTACTGCTGAGATAAAATTTTAAACAGAAATTGTATGTACAAGAGTGTCCTGTTTTGTTTTCTTCATTAGAGTCAGTTTTAAGAGGAAAGAGGAACGTTGTACTTATGGCTTATCAACTTATGATTAGAATATTACTGCACATTGGAATCTGAATCATAGAAAGCTTTGCAATCCTACCTACTCACAGACTGAAATTATGAGACATGCTCTCACTGAAGCTACTATCCTCACAAGTGAAGCATCTTGAGGTAATCTCCTGTAGCCCTTATACTACTTATCCAAATGGATTTGTTCATTCATTTAAGTGACTCCTTTCCCAACTCGAGTTTTGTTTGCAATAACAGTAAGGATCAAGGTCTTGGAGAGTGGGGAAGAGGAGATGGACAGATAGGAGAGGTATAAAATGGACATAGAGAGCTGGGAAGAGGTGATTCGTAGAGAGAGAGGTGAGGAGGAGTTGGAGAGAGATTGGGGGAGAAAGAGATGAACAGTGAGAAGTGGGAGATAAATGAAATGGACAGAAAAGAGATAGACAAGCAGAGAGGGAGGAAGAGGTGAGCAGACAGAGATGGAAGAAAGAGACTAGGATGTAATTACAAGTCAGATATGTATTTCGCAACTGCAGAGAATTCCCAAGTTCGCCAGTTAATTTATAATTATCATAGTTATTAAGTGATACTACGTAATCTACACAATCAAAGTAAAAAAATAATATAAATACTTTGGGAGTAAGGAGACTATTCCCCTAAAAGTTGAGTTGATGGCAGGCATGCAGGAAAGAAGAGAGAAACCTAGCTACTTTCAGAGTAAATCCATTTTGAGCTAACGTGCACAGCCATGTCCGCATCTCACCCCCCCCCCTCCCTCCTCCACAATCACATCTCTGTACCCCAGATGCGCAATACCAAAATTGCAGTTGGGCTTGGTTGGGATTTGTGCTGTGTGGGATGGGATGTGGAATGGAGGAGTGACTTGTGCACAGGCTATATACGTAATGAAGACGTGCTGAACGTGGTGGAGAGCTCTGCAGGATGAGGGTGATGTAATGTGAACTGGTATGTGCATAAGTGTGTGTGTGTGTGTGTGTGTGTACTCTAGCTAGAGGTAGAATTTATTCTGAAAGCTAGCAAATTTCATCTCTTTTTGTATGTGAGTGCTGTTGAGGGCTCAACACTTCCGCATTTCGGTGACTAGTCTCCTTTATTCCTAAAGTACTTCGATTCTATCACAACGTTCCTATTACAAATAATAATATAGCTTGATTTAGTTAATACAGGATATTATAGTTAACAACATTTGGTAAATGAGGTTTACTTATAATGATCTTCCAGATGTTAAGAGACAGAGTATGAGCAAAGGTCAAACAAGAACTATTTCAAGGTTACAACTTCGGTATGCATTTTAAGTAAAACATATCATTGTACAACACAACGCCAATGTGATATACTCTTGTTTTGCATTTATTTACACTTTGTTGTTAGCATTGTAAGGAACCATTTTCAACACACATATTTCATCACTATATAGCATTAACCGTATTTCTTTTCAAGAACAGTCATTATTAAATTCGTAAAATGGCAAAGGATGTAGAAGTTGCCTAGCAACCAAATTATCCATTTGGAAAAGCTGAAACTCATCGAAAACAGAAAATTTTCTGTTAATAATGCAACGTACTAGATTGCAGCTTCTCTTTCATTTTTAATATAATGAGATTATAGCTAGTATCTCCAATAATAACCAAACTCTTCTATCTTCAGTTCGAGTTAGTTATGTGGCCATTAAAGTTGTTCATCATAACAGAATAGTAGGGGGAGTAACTTTTATTTTGTTTACATCCCTCACAATTCTACCTAGTGGTCCAATGATGGGAGCCTTCAGAACATGTGTCTGAACGAATGATTCTGTCTAATGTTCAGTGTTCAATGTCACTGCCGTCTACACAGTTTTTCTCCTGAGATGCTTCACTCCGCCTCACGTCCTCAGTCTCGTATGTGTCTAAAGACAGTTTTCCCCTTCCCTTTAGGTGCTAGATTCCTCAGAGTAACAGAACTCCTTCTCTGGGAGACTCTTACCAACTCATTAAGCTGAGAAACAGTCAGTTCAGTGGTGATTTCATAATGTACACAAATTCTATGGTGTAAATAATGACAGAACAGCTCAGTATTAAGAACTGAATATATTTAAGAGCAAATCCTTCAAACAGCAAACAGTTACACTTCTTGCTTAGAGAGGTTTCAATTGTGAATAGCAACTGACTTTACCTCTTAAATTCAAACTAGGGTAGAACAACAGGGTCTACACATTATGTGCCTATCATTTTGTTTGCATCCACTCTGGATAAGAGAAGAGAAGAAGAAGGAAAAACGAACTCTAGAAAACGACTGATGTTGAGACGCATTTTAGAATTTAAAAAATTAAATCCGTTATATATAAACGTTGAGAATCTGCAGTAGAAGAAGTGGGAAAGATAGACAGATTTCTCGAGTCTGACCACTTGGTCACGTTAACAAATACTAATGTGTACCTTACTTTCTGGATAAGTGACATAGTATTAGGTACTTAAAGCTATCTACCCAAAATATCTGTTCACACCAGGTTACAAATTACAAGCCCGAGAATGGCTTTCATAGAAGGACTGAACTGACTATTTGAAGATTTGCTCAATTTATGTATATAAATGTGTAAATATTCAATTCTACAATTCAGCCCACTGCAGCTCAGTCTGTCACTATGTTTTTCATTACGTATATATATATATATATATATATATATATGTGTGTGTGTGTGTGTGTGTGTGTGTGTGTGTGTAATGAAATTTATAGTGGCAAACTGATCTGTAGTGAAACCTTTTGTTTTTTTTTTTTAGGCTGAGAAACAGTAAACTGGTTTTACGCTCTCAAAGTCAACAAATGTGATATTGTAAGGACACAACTAATTTCCTCTGATAAATCGAATTACATCTTCATCCTAAAGTGAATTCTCTTCAGACACGATCACTATTACGGCCTGACTTTGGTTTAGTGGTGATATATATGTGTTCGGAAGATTTTGCCTTGAGCAAAACAATTTCTTGTTTTTCTCAAGTATCACAATTAGTGAAACTGTGTGTGTTGCGAAATAGTTCATAGTTTTCACATCATGGAAAACCCAGCCAACAAGCAATAAAAAATACAGGTAACAAGATGTCTTGAATACCAGCTACATCGTATAAGACAGACAAAGAGATTAACAGCAGAATGTGCAGTTAAGTCAAATACGCAGAAACCCACTCATGATGGTGCTACATTACTCCTCTTTAAGTAAATAGAAAATAAACAAGAAACTGAATTTTGGACACAGCAGAATCTCCCTAACATATTGGAACTTCACAGAACGTGGCTAACACAAGATAACTATACCTTATTTTAGTTAGCTCTTAAATCTCTAATTTTGCGAGACACTTACATAAACTGCCAAAACTGCGGTACAAGTTAATATAATGTTCATGCATTGTTAAATGATTATTATCAAATACAAAATTCATATTAAATTTAGCATGCAGCACAGTCTGAATAATGCAGTTAAAACCGGTTATAACGACGTCGAAGGGACCGACGGTAAGGTTGTTATAGCCTATTGTCGCACGAACCGGGGTTTTGAATTTTTTTTATATAAAAATGTCGTATCTGTAAATTTTAGGCTACCGTACAGATAAGACTTCAAAAAGTAGCAGAAATATAATGTGGAGAATGACTGAAAAGGATCTTTCTTATGTTTAGTAGAGCAGACAGAAATAAAATCCAGCAAAATACGTAAAATCTGTAATAAGTGAAGAAGGCAGTAGCAACAATATAAAATGTCCGGTAAAGTCCATCACGGTATTGGATAATGAATGAGTTAAAATGGACATGATTAAAACGTATTGTAGATGCTGTGTAGGTTAATAGTAATGAATGACACAACCTAGTTCCAGTTACTACATGACAAAAATTAATCAACAGTAGCAAAATTAATAGTACTCTATACATAAATTACATGGAGGTCTATACTTTGTCCCATGTTTCTCTGTAAAATGTTGTACAAATGTGACGTATTGTACTTGACTCATTGAGAATATCTAACATACAGAACCACGAAGCATCTATAACGAATACACTGTTACTCCACTTCTCTACTTTCAAAAAATAACTCAGATTCGAATTTAATTTTCTGGTTTTCTACCATCACGGAAAAGACAGCGTTGTTTAGTATTTCAACCAGTTGCTTTAACTTTGAAATGCAGTATAGTACGCATAATACAGTATAGCGTCCTATTTAAGGTAACCAGTTACCTTTGTTTTCTTTTTGCTTTCAAGATGGGCGTACGCATTTTGCATTTGACGGTGCATTTGTTTTAACGCCTGATTTGAAATCAACAACCTCCAGCAAAAAAGAGTTTAAATGTAACTATTACATTGTTATCAGTAATCCCCAAACACGCAATAAACAAATAAGAACATTGGATGTGATCCATATCCATACTTTCCGTGCTAATGTTATAAATGCGAAAGGAACTTTGCTTTCACGTTGAAACCGCTGAACCAAATTTAATGAAATTTGGTATGGAGATAGCTTAAATATTGGGGAAGAACATAGGCTACCTCGGAATGTCTTTAGTACGAGATATTTGTTGATCTGAAGAAAATTAAGCGAAATATGGAACAATTATTGCTGTTTGAGAAAGCTGTTTACTCTTTGACTTTTGAACTTTGTCATATTTACGAATATGTTTTTACTGTTTTATACGTTATATATAAGACGATTCAACGTAATACAACACTAATACAATCCCCAACGTGTGTAATGCGTACTTCTATTCTAATTTCAGACACAAGCGCATCGAATTGTATTCGCTGAGCGTGTCGCGTCTCTTCCAGCTTCTGGGACGTTTGCAGACACGACTACGTCCTTTAAACGCTGGACGACAAACAGAGAGACTCTGCCTTTACATGTAGCGTGTGGGAGGCTTTTAGTGAGGCTGCATTTGATTATTTGCAAGCGCAGCCTGCTTGTAACAGACAGAAACCTGGGTGCATCTAACATTATTGCCGATACAAATGTTACAAAAATTTGCGCTGCACCGAACTACAGGTTATTTATTTTCTCTCTTCGTCAGTTTAACGCTGTTTAATAATTTATGAAGTCCATATTTTACTTTAGTGTTGCCAGCCGTCACTCATCGTAACAAAGTTACTGATTAGAGTCAACAATTCTTTGGTTAGCCTTGCTGACCTTCGATCACGGGGTTCCGGGTAGAAATCCCAGCCGGGCCGAAATCTCTCCGCTCGGGATTGTGTGTGTGTGTGTGCTCGTCATTGTATCGTCAACTACGCTCAAGTCGCCGAATTGGCGCCAAATAAAAATAATTACTTGCAGCAAGTGGTCGAACATCCCGAATGGTACTAATGCCAAACACAGAATTCATTTCATTTTACTGATATGCGAGTGCAGCTGCGAGTAACAGCCAGTAGCCGATAGGTTTCTCCGAAAATGTGACGAAATGTAAGTCGTTTGATACGAGAACTTGCAATAATCGATGTCGATCTTTTGAATTCACCGTTTATACACGATTTAGACGGTACCGCTAGATTTCGCTATTATAGCCAATACGTCATTAAAAGCGCTGTCGCTATAAACTATGCCGACTATATTATATACAACATGTGCTATGCAGAGTGAAAGCTAGCTGCTAAGCGAAAAATACGTGACAGTGGTTGTTACGATAAAACTAACCATTTCCAAGGTGAATGGGTCCGTTCAGGTTATGTCCTTCCAAATGTATCTTCTCTTTAACAATAGCAAGCCAGAACTCGATCACAGTTCCGCCACACTATTTACTATCGATACATTTTTTTGTTTATTTTATTTTCAGTATGTTCAGTAGTTCACAATTTTGACAACAACGATAGTATGTTCGGAGCAACTGCGTCTCCCTGCGGTGGGACTGTGTGAAGACACCTCATGCTGATTGGCCGTTCATCGCCGCAGCGCATCGCAGACGTAGTGCACCTAGCGGCCGAGAGATGGCAGGCGCTTCCAGCTGGCTGTAGAATGCCTAATGCCATGTCCCTCCCGTAGTGACTCCTGGCTATTTTTCCTTTTTTTCCCCTTTTTTTTCTTCTTCAAAACGTAGGGACGTAGGGACAGATTTCCAACCGCTCTGTAAAATGTAGGGACTTTTTGTGCAAGAACGAAAAATTACAAAGTAGGAATTAAAAAAGAAAAAAAGTTGCCAAACTACATAAACTTTAAACGTTGTATGTATCTTCCAGCATTACGTACGGAAAGTAGGCTGGCAAGGGCCTAAATCAGAGACGAAACGAGGTGGCGAACGAAGTATTTTAGTGAATTTCTGGAGAGGACAGAGGAAATACTGACGTGTTTGTTGCTTAGCGCTCCTCGCGCCGATGAGCTATTTATTGCCTCCTAAGATACAAATTTCGCACGGCGGTAATGCGCATCGAACCAATTTCAAATGCGGTACTTATTTGCGGCATAGAACCAAAATTAAATTAAATTTGTAGCAATTCAGCACTACGATTAGAAGAAATATGGCCGCTGTGAAGGAAACCCTGACGAAAGCAACTACCGTGGACAGAAGACAATCAACGGCAGGGGGCCATCTTGCACCCTTTATCGCGTCTGCTGTAATATCTGCACTATATTTCTGTCTTTGTTGTACGTTCACAGCTTGATTATAAAGAATAAACAGTTCACATAGACCGGTTCAGCTCCTTTACCCTAAGCTTCTATATTTGGGATGTTTAACTGTAGTATTAGCATTTCTTTTTATGATGCCTTCAGCGCCGAGAAGGAAATGAGACGTACAAAACAGTGAAAGTCAAAGCCGAAGCATGGAGAACAGATTCCCATGTGGCACACCCTGCTGGATGTTAAAAGATTTTGTTAGATGTCCATTAACTTGCACCCCAGCAGATATTCCACTGGTCACATTCTGAATGTCTTTCATTATTTTCTCTTCCATGCACACTTTCTCCATTATCCTCAATATGGCTGACAAGATCAAAAACCGTATGGAAATCGATGAAAAAAAAGTTGATATTGCTCACAATAGCCATTAAAACTATGTCTCTATATTCAGAAACAGTAGACTTTCCAAGGATGCAAACCAAATGTTTTTTACTTCTTTTTTAAGCAACGGGTTCATCCTGCTGTTAATATCTCAGTTTTGTGGTCAAAGTTCATCAGTGTAAAAGGTAATAGGTTTTCTACGGTTTTCAGTCCCCTCTTGTTTGGTATGAGAACAGGTTTACCGTGTTTCATCTCGTCAGGCACAATTCTACCACAAATTATGTCATTTAAAATAGCAGTAAAAGTTGTCCCAATAATAACCCAGAATTAAGGGAATTCCGTCCAGTCCCAGAGCTCTGAGGTCTGAAGATTTAACAGTGATTTCAGATACTTCATCCACGCTACAGTCACCTACTATTTCTCTGTTGTTGCCGCGCGGGGTAGCCGTGCGGTCTCAGGCGCCTTGCCACGGTTCGCACGGCTCCCACCGTCGGAGGTTCGAGTCCTCCCTTGGGCATGTGTGTGTGTGTTGTCATTAGCGTTATTATGGTTCATTATGGTGGATATATGGTGCATTATAGTGGAATTTCGACGTATTGTGTGAAATGGATCATGGTTTGCAGGATATTATGCTGAATGTTAATAAAATATGTTGTTCACAGGAAGACACAATTAAGTGAGGAACTATTTTTTGCAGCTATTTATGGAACAAGAGACTCTAAAAAAAGTACACTCTTTAAATGTGTCACAGTGGTATTTTGAAAAGAGATTTATTTTCTCATGAAATGATTTCTGTGAGTACAGTATTATTGAAGAGATGTATTACGATGTTTAGAGCTGTCGAATATAGAAAGAATACGAATTACAGTTTGAGATACCAAGCAAGCCAGCTATATACATTGGGAACTCTAGAAAACAGGAAAATTTTACCTAATGAAACACCAGCGCTTGCTGATGACACATTTTCTTTTCACCTGTTTGAAGATTGCATGTATGGTGTTGTGTACATAGTTCCACAGAGTCAGCACGTACACAACTTTCCCACTAGAGTGCGCCCCGCTAAGCACAAAAGTGTAGGCACAGCACTCGTCCATCTCCGCACTATGAGATGGCGCTGTCTTAGAGACGGACCAAATTCTGCTTCCGCCGATCCGCGTATTAATATGTAACGCAGCCAATGAGATTGCTGCTAATGTAGAACCTTTTCTCCTCGTGGATCACACTCGTGCAGTGATACCTGTACGCTCGAGGTATTATAACGAGTGTACAGACCTCCGATTATTCAGTCTGCATTACTCTGCATTAGTCTGCACCAGTCTATAGTCAAGTTTCAGTCTGCGCCTAATAAGATTGCCATATTCCTGTACAGAGAAATGTATAGACACTTTGTCAAGTATCAGAGATATGTGAGAATAAGTTTAACGTACCAAGACCAAAGGAACTTCAGATTGTCAATTGTAAACAGCATCGAGAATCAAGTTACGTAATGTCTATCCTTTTTATTATTTTAATAAATGTGTGTGAAAATTAATCAAGTTCTGTTGAAAGTTGGTCATCGTCAATCTGCTACTCTAAGCGTGCAAGTGGCATTTCCATCGACTGACCTAACGGCAGAAGATAAACACGCCACGATAAGACCACGAGACATATTGCTGACACTCGCCTACTTCATTAGAGAGACAAGTCAAACAATCTGATGGTGTGTGTACCAAAGGTCTTACAGTACGCACACCACATATGAATGTACACTATGTGATCAAAAGTATCCGGACACCCCAAAAAATACGTTTTTCATATTAGGTGTGCTGTATTGCCACCTACTGCCAGGTCCATATCAGCGACTTCAGTAGTCATTAGACATCGTGAGAGAGCAGAATGGGGCTTTCCGCGGAACTCACGGACTTCGAATGTGATCAGGTGACTGGGTGTCACTAGTGTCATACGTCTGTACATCCCTAGGTCCACTGTTTCCGATGTGATAGTGAAGTGGATACGTGAAGGAACACGTAAAGCACAGAAGCGTACAGGCTGACCTCGTCTGTTGACTGACAGAGACAACCGACAGTTGAAGATGGTAGTAATGTGTAATAGGCAGACAACTATACAGACCATCACACAGGAATTCCAAACTTCATTAGGATCCACAGCAAGTACAATGACAATTAGGCGGGAGGTGAGAAAACTTGGACTTCATGGTCGAGCGGTTGCTTGGTGTAAGGAACGTAAACATTGGACGATTGAACAGTGGAAAAATGTTGTGTGGAGTGACGTATCACGGTACACAATGCGGCAATCAGATGGCAGGGGGTGGGTATGGCGGATGCCTGGTGAACGTTGTCTGCCAGCGTGTGTAGTGCCAACAGTAACTAGGCGATGGTTTTAGGGTGAGGTCGTGTTTTTCATGGAGGGTGCTTGCACCCCTTGTTGTTTTATGTGGCACTATCACAGCACAGACCTACATTTTAAGCACCTTCTTCCTTTCCACTATTGAGGAGCATATCGGGGACGGCGACTTCATCTTTCAACACGATCGAGCACCTATTCATAATGCACGGCCTGTGGCGGAGTGGTTACACGACAATAACATCCCTGTAACGGACTGGCCTGCAAAGAGTCCTGATCTGAATCCTATAGAACACCTTTGCGATGTTTTGGAACGCCGACTTCGTGCCAGGCCTCGCCGACCGACATCGATACCTCTCCTCAGTGCAGCACTCGTTGAAGAATGGACTGCCATTCCCCAAGAAATCTTCCAGCACCTGATAGAACGTATGCCAGAGAGAGTGTAAGCTGTAATCAAGGGTAAGGGTGGGCGTACATCATATTGAATTCCTACATTACCGATGGGGGGCGCCACGAACTTGTAAGTCATTTTCAGCCAGGTGTCCGGATACTTTTGTTCACATAGTGTATCTTTCAAGTAATGAGCATGGATAAGTTTTAAAAATCTTCTTTTCTCTACTGATGAATTATGCTAGGTAAGTGTGAAATGAATTTTCTAGCTTTGCAAAGTTGTGAAAAGAAATTGTCTCAATGAAAAATTTTGTTTCCCCACTTATTATTCTTTACACTTACTACATTTTTTGTGTGTGACAAGCTGATAACTTAATTTTTCCCCACTGCAGAAGTAATAAAAAGAGCACAGAACTTTATGCACTTGTATGAACTGAACAATATTTTCAGATCTGAGGATAACATTCGTAGTCAGCGAGTTACATTCTAACAGTGCAAATGTTGCAGTCGTCTGTTACGGAGAATTAGACATTCCAGAAGTACCCAGTCATGTTAGAAACACTGATCCGCGACGTGTTTATAAATATGTTCTACATTTTGACAACTTTTTCTTTTCAGCTTGCAGTATTTTTATGGCCTGATGCAAGTTGATCAGCTACATTTTTATGCATGTTGTAAATAATTGCGTAAAGTAAGTTGCTTCAGTACTTTAGTGTCTTTCTATTTAATCAATTTTATTTCAGTCTTTCTCTTATGGTTCTGCTCCAGCAGTGATACGGTGCCGAATCTATTACGTTAAGTTAATGCTTGTAAGATGATTTTTTTCTCTTGTCATTAAGCAATACTGAAGCTCAAGAGGAGTTATTTGCTTCATTATCGCTTAATAAACAATTTCTCTCAGCTACCACTGAAGAGTTCGAGGATAAATCTACTTTGTGTTGCATCTTAGAGTAAGTTATGCCATTATTACTTGCTTTATAACATATATCTTTTGAATGTTGTATTTGTTTTGCTGTTGTGATTAACTGTCTATGGCTGTACGATTCTGACTCCATAGGATTAGGACACTATTAGATTCTGACCCCACAGAATTCTTACTCCACTTACAGACAAGATATTTAATATCTGACAAAATTGACCTTGTGATGCTACTTACCATTTTATATTCGATGATCATCTTGTAAAACTTACTATGATTTTTAAAAATGACATAATTATGGTGTAATAACTAGGAAGTACTTGTGATAACTGAAGACCCATTACTCAATGATTGACTGTATAATAAGTTATGAGAGCTAAACTGAATATCCAGTCAAAAGAAATGACATTCCTTACTAACTTGCATTGACTGCAACTCAGGTCACTTACCCTGAATAAGGAGGAATTGCATGTATACTGACATATAATTTTTCTTAAGTAACTACCACAGAAATTGGGTTACATGAACTTCATATTTTGATTGTTCACTTGTAATTTTCCTGTGTATGTGAATGTACTTTCGAACAATGCTAATTTTCTATTGTATGATAATTTAAATCACTTCTACTTTCTATGTATATATGAACTCTGTGATCTACGATTAGTTGTAAAATTTTTAAATCTGTATGTTATTCAATGAAGTTATGTGTTACACATTTTTCATGTTGTAGATCAAACCATGCACTGGACCATCAGAAAATAAATTTATACAGAGCAATTCTGTCACTATTTGATTGGCCTAAACTTTATATTTGCAATTGTACTTAGGAACCTGTCACGCTTATGTAATTATCTGATGTCATACACATTTTGAGTCATTCATGAAGCACTGAGCTTATGTGCCCATTCACATAATGTTGACTTTTATAGTCAAATGTATATAACTTAGTATTATTCTTTTACTCACTACGATTCGTTCTCTTATTGTGTCATACATGAGTCTTTCGGTCTTCTATGCCAATTATGAGAACCTGTTGTGTCTAAGGGATACATCAATGCTTTTACTATCTTCATGAATTCTCTGTTGTTCAGCAAGATATACTCGTGCCTTACACTATTACTACCGGTTGTGTACAGTATCTTTATCTGAATATGCAAAGGTGTGACACATTAAAACATTTTGGTGTGGTTGTCAGGTTACATAAAGTGTATAAGGATTCCCTGAGTCTGCTTACACCTCAAATTTGTGTGTCGTCAAATGAATATATTAACATTTCGGTGTGATGGTCATTGGATGTAGTGTGAATTCTCCCTGAGTCTGCTGCACCTAAGACATACATTTCTTTACCTTGTTTTCGATTGCCAGATGATTTTTACTCTCTTTAAGAACTGTAAATAACATTTTGTTAGCTCCTCAAATGAACTACCACTAATGGCATACAGTTACAGGTGCTTACCTGCACAATGATATGTGTATATTTACTTTCTCCCTTTTTGCAGCTGTATGTAGTTTATGTAAATGCACAACTGAAAGATTTTTTTTTTACGCTGTTGGAGAACTATAAACATCATTTTGTTATCCTGTCAAATGAAGGACTCACACTGTCAAGTGGAGACGACTGCTTACACGCACAAGATGATGCTTGTATACTATTTTTCTTGACTACATAGACAAGCTTATCATTTTCATATTATGTACATAATTTATGTAATCTTATGCTAATGTTCATGTATTCTAACACTTTTGTAAATCATGTGGTGCTATTTTTCTCAATTTTTTTGTGTAAGAATTTTGCGTTTTCTCCTTGCCAACACATTAGGAAGAGGTGGGGGTTATGAAAGTTAGACATTAATAGTTCTTTGCAAAGCTGACAAATGATTTTGGTGTGGCATGTATACATAAACTCTGAGTCTGAGATATTATTATCAATAGTAGTAGCCAGCAAACATTTGTTGAGAGGAGTCGAAAGTGAGTTGACTCAGCTTGTGGTGGAGAGAAGCTGCACACTGTGAGAGGCTGCAGTCTCCTGTGATCGTGCTAATAGTGCCTGGGTAGACTTTGGTATTGATTGAAGATTTTTGGTAATTTGCCTTTTCGTTGCACATAGTTGTTGCTTGCTTGCACACTGGAGGGATTTTGTCACATTTGTATATTCATACATTGAGAGTAATATTTGTTTCTTTGAAGTGGCCAGATACATGTTTATTGAGTATAGACCTTGTGGAATAAATAAGGACTGTGTAAAGGTTGTCAGTGCTTAAATGATCTATTTTGCAAATATACACTCCTGGAAATGGAAAAAAGAACACATTGACACCGGTGTGTCAGACCCACCATACTTGCTCCGGACACTGCGAGAGGGCTGTACAAGCAATGATCACACGCACGGCACAGCGGACACACCAGGAACCGCGGTGTTGGCCGTCGAATGGCGCTAGCTGCGCAGCATTTGTGCACCGCCTCCGTCTGTGTCAGTCAGTTTGCCGTGGCATACGGAGCTCCATCGCAGTCTTTAACACTGGTAGCATGCCGCGACAGCGTGGACGTGAACTGTATGTGCAGTTGACGGACTTTGAGCGAGGGCGTATAGTGGGCATGCGGGAGGCCGGGTGGACGTACCGCCGAATTGCTCAACACGTGGGGCGTGAGGTCTCCACAGTACATCGATGTTGTCGCCAGTGGTCGGCGGAAGGTGCACGTGCCCGTCGACCTGGGACCAGACCGCAGCGACGCACGGATGCACGCCAAGACCGTAGGATCCTATGCAGTGCCGCAGGGGACCGCACCGCCACTTCCCAGCAAATTAGGGACACTGTTGCTCCTGGGGTATCGGCGAGGACAATTCGCAACCGTCTCCATGAAGCTGGGCTACGGTCCCGCACACCGTTAGGCCGTCTTCCGCTCACGCCCCAACATCGTGCAGCCCGCCTCCAGTGGTGTCGCGACTGGCGTGAATGGAGGGACGAATGGAGACGTGTCGTCTTCAGCGATGAGAGTCGCTTCTGCCGTGGTGCCAATGATGGTCGTATGCGTGTTTGGCGCCGTGCAGGTGAGCGCCACAATCAGGACTGCATACGACCGAGGCACGCAGGGCCAACACCCGGCATCATGGTGTGGGGAGCGATCTCCTACACTGGCCGTACACCACTGGTGATCGTCGAGGGGACACTGAATAGTGCACGGTACATCCAAACCGTCATCGAACCCATCGTTCTACCATTCCTAGACCGGCAAGGGAACTTGCTGTTCCAACAGGACAATGCACGTCCGCATGTATCCCGTGCCATCCACCGTGCTCTAGAAGGTGTAAGTCAACTACCCTGGCCAGCAAGATCTCCGGATCTGTCCCCCATTGAGCATGTTTGGGACTGGATGAAGCGTCGTCTCACGCGGTCTGCACGTCCAGCACGAACGCTGGTCCAACTGAGGCGCCAGGTGGAAATGGCATGGCAAGCCGTTCCACAGGACTACATCCAGAATCTCTACGATCGTCTCCATGGGAGAATAGCAGCCTGCATTGCTGCGAAAGGTGGATATACACTGTACTAGTGCCGACATTGTGCATGCTCTGTTGCCTGTGTCTATGTGCCTGTGGTTCTGTCAGAGTGATCATGTGATGTATCTGACCCCAGAAATGCGTCAATAAAGTTTCCCCTTCCTGGGACAATGCATTCACGGTGTTCTTATTTCAATTTCCAGGAGTGTAGTATACTAAAGTCTTCCTTGGTTTCTTTTATTTTTTACGCCATTTAGGTGTAGTTCAACAAACCCTCCTGATTGTTCAATCTCGTCATATAAAAAAATATAGCAGTGGTTCTTGCAATTACAATGACCACGCATTGCAATCTGCATGGATTGAAGTATTGCTTTTCAAATATTTTTAGCATGTTTCTGCTCATGCAACTGCAGCGGCAAGGTGTCCTTCACATACAGAAGCATTGTGGAACAGTTGTTAGTAGTTGTCAGAGAATGTTTTGAAACTCATGGTCAGATAATTGAGAAGTGATTTCTTAATGATTTATAGTTCTGTTTCAGTTTGTTCTTAATCAGAATTCCATTATGATTAGAGCTGTCTCGCCATATAATTCTATATGTCTTTCAGTGGGACGGATAATAATTACATATACATGAGTCTAAATAAAAGTAGGTTATAATTGGGGTCATGGGTGCACTTTTACAATGAGACCTTTTATATACAAATAACCATAAAAATAAAAAGCTTCAATTTTTAGATAAAACAGAAGGCAATTATGTGCATGTAAAAGGATATTTTTGTATACCAGGTGGTTATAATTAAACTTTCCCTATTTACCGCGGTATAAAACGGAAAGTAATTACTTTACAAGTACCAAACTTGGTAGCATTAATGTCCAATGTATGGGGTGCATGATTTCCATGCATCACAGCACTACTGTCCATTTCAAACTATGGCCACAGGTGCCATAATCAGTCACTGTGATACATAGTCCCACAAAACTGACCAGTCACAGTGCTCTTGTTGATGTGTTTACATGAGCTTGGACAAAAGGAGCAGGGCATTATTGGTGAACCTCTATCATCAAAACAACAGTAATACTGCAGATGCACTTGGAGAATATCGCTGGCTGACAGGATTTGGGAAGGTCCTCTTTCTCCACCTGCTGTACAGAGCATGATGAACTAGTTCAAATCAACTTTAGAACTGGGTGTCACTTCAGGAAGAGGCCGACGACCTGCTGAACCACAGGTAGTTGTTGAAATCACTGTTGCTATGGTAGACAACGCTGTTCGCAATTCCAGATCGTCAAGCAGTGCGCATGCTGTACCACAACAGTTGAACACTGCATGGTTCATTTTACAGAAAGTGTTGCGAACCATTCTCAAATGGTATCTGTACTAGATACATATCATACAACAGCAGCTTGCACCACAGGATGCATAACGATGTGTTGACTTCGCTCTCCACTTTCTGACAAGGATTAAAGTTGGCAAGCACTGGCCCTGGACCATCCTATGGACAGATGAATCTTCTTTCTCTGATTGGTCAGGTGAACACAAAGAATAGTCGAGTGTGGGGATCTTCACCTCCACTCATGTGCATGAACTTCCTCTGTATGGTGAATGTGTCACTATGTGGTGTGGCTTCAAAGCAACTTTCATTATTGGCTCATTCTTTTTTGAACAGATGGCGCTCAAGGACCAAAGAGGTGCAGTGTGATTAGCCAGCATAACTGTGATTTGCTTTCCCAACGTCTCCAACCCCCCCCCCCCCCCCCTACAGGACAGACATGCATTGAACTCAACAGTTTTCATGCAAGATCGGGCTCCACCACACTCACTCATGAAGTTCACTTGTTTCTCCGTAACACATTTGAAAACGATCGAATTATCAGCCGATTGTTTCCAAATGCTTGGCCAGCATAGTCACTTGATCTCACTCCCTGTGATTTTTGGTTGTGGGGATACCTGGAGGACAGGATTTAGCAGGGGAACATTCACTGCATCTGGTGGCGTCATCTTTAATTGAGGGGACAGAGCCTGGACAGCAGCAACTTGATGACTGACGATTCTCATTGTTTGGGTGGACAGTCTGCTTCCAGACTGGGCAGTCTGGGAGCAAGTGCATTCAATTGCAGTTTATATATATAGATGGAAGCTGAATGACTAAGTACATTCTAGAAATGCTCTTTTCAACAGTTTATTTGGGGCCAGAAATAATTAATTTTCTTAATATTATTGTATTTATTTAGATGAATGATAAACTACATGCAAGTGTGAAAAGAATGCTCAAATGAAAATTAGAAAGGAATAATGAGCGTGTAAAATAATTTTTTCCCATATGAACTTCAATGGAAGCTACATCAATGCCATCATCTGACAGAAGTATGAATCGAGTTAGTTTCACTAATACAGAGGCACTGCTGTATGTACAGTCTAACACCTGGGAGATGCAACTACTGTACTGTTTGCTTCATATAACATGCATTAGCTGTACTGTTTGACACATAACAGAAACTTTATGACCGAGTCTGTGAAAATTGGTTTTGCCATAACATTTTTTTAATTTTAGAGATAAAAGAATTTTCATTGTATTTATAGATAGCACCTTTACCTCTGAATAGCCTCTACCCACAACACATGGAAGTCAGTTGGGTTGCATAACTGGTATAGAAAGGGGAAAAACCTTTTTTGTTAATTTCTCAACCAAATATTAACAGAATTTATTAAAGTCCACACATAATCTACATAACAAGAACTATCTGAATGAATAATGAAAAAATTAGGTATCATCCTTTTACTGGCATACTAAATTTTTCAGTTTTTATTTATTCTTTCTTAAAATTTTCCGGAAAGGTATATCAGCATCAAATCAACACTTCTATAAGTAATTTTAAATTTTTTGTTCATTTATGTAACTAAAAATTTTCAACTGTAATTCTGTCTTGAATTGAATATCAAATTTCTTTTACCTCAGATTCCTACTTGCGTAAGTGTGTCATCCAGAATGTTATCATTGAAAGTAACAACTAATTACATTGTAGTTTCATGTGTGGCTAATACATTCATTCTTTTAGATATATTTATCACATGGACAGAATAATGCCCAAAAAACTGAATGAGCTTACATTAACATCACTATTCAGTATTGTAGTTTTCTTAAAAATCTAGGAAAGTATCATATGCCTTTAGATAATTGTTTTCTGGATCTAAGTTCCATATTTCTTGAGGAAAAATTTCATTTTTTCCATTTTCATATAGTTATTCTGTAATTTTACATGATTGAATAAAGAAGAGGCAGCTACCTATTTTCTGTTTTCCTCTGTAAAATAAAGAAATTGCACAGTTATAGAAATTTGTAATATCTACCTCAAAATTTCTCATGTACCCAATCCAGCAATCCCTACAGTTTGTGGTTAAAGATAAGGGAATTTTAGACATTTTAATCTATTTTGTTGTAGTTTGAACGAATATTCCAGTTCTAATAAAACCTTGGGAATACGGATTTCCATCAATTCTATTACAACTTTACTTCCTTTGTATGTGTGATTGTATATTCGACATTGGCTTGATTATGGTCAAGTTACTGAAGAATAACATCTCCAGCAGCTGACTCCAAGTAACAGTTAACTCTCCTTCCTACATCTTTATAATCTTTAAAAAATGCGTCAGATAATTCTAATGGATAAAGTACTTCATTTTCCTCACTATTTACCTTTCTGTTATTGAGGGCATGACCTTCTGTGGTTAACTCATTGGTTGTAGTCGAAGTTAATCGAATATGAGCCAGTGAAGAAATAAATGGGTATTCCATTCTAGACAAATTATTGTTTCCTTTCTTTATGGTGATAGCATTGAACTGTTTAGCAACATAATTATCAATCGATTTTTTATTGATTTTCCATCATAAGTTTGATAATCTGATTCTGATCAATCATGATTAGCTATAATAATTCTAAAGATGTATAAGTGTACATGATTAGGAATCAATCAACCATTTTCAATAGTTACATTAATCTCTGCATTCTTGTTGAGGTGATTTAAATTTTTTTAGTCTTCTCATTCACAGGGTTGATTAGAACTGATAACTCTTGAACTTGTTCATGATTTATTAAGTATAAAATTTAGACAGTTCTAAAATAACTGTTACAGTACCAACATTAAAGTCAATTGAATTAACATTTTCATCAGTTATAGTTATTTCTAATTCTTCCATGGGATCAAAATGAGGAATATATACAGGATGATGTGATACACGAATTATTTATCCCAGAAGAGTTATTCAATCCAATAATCAGGAAAGGTGTATATCCATATGATTACATGGACTCTTGGAAAAAATTTGAAGGATAGCAGCTTAAACCAAAAGAAGAGAAAACTACAATCATGCACCACTGGTCTGGAAAAAATTTAATATAAAATTTTTGTAAATATTATGATCTGTATCTAAAAGCAGATGTTTTGTTACTGCCTGATGTGATTGAAAATTTTAGAAAAACTTATATAAAAGCATTGATTTAGACCCATCTTGGTATTTTACTGCACCTGGTTTATCATAGGATGCATAGTTAAATATGATTAAACAAGCAATAGAATGTTTACATGGTTCTGATCGATTTTTGTGGTTGTAAGACAAATAAGAAGTGGTATATCACAGTGTTGTATCAGTGTTGTAAAAAGACATGTAAAAGTAAATAATAAACATGTCAAAGATTGCGACATAAAAAAGA
Organism: Schistocerca serialis cubense; assembly: GCF_023864345.2. Lineage (NCBI taxonomy): Eukaryota > Metazoa > Arthropoda > Insecta > Orthoptera > Acrididae > Schistocerca > Schistocerca serialis. The sequence goes on along the minus strand of NC_064647.1, from coordinate 212,341,423 downwards.
TATTAAGATGCAGACATTTTATATGGTTATGCTATGAGACAATATTTACCATATGGTGGATATGAATGGGGTGCATCAAGTAATTTTGACTGAACAAAAAGAAACTATATTTCAGATAATGCTACAATTGGATATATTTTCTAAGCAGATTACATAATTTACATTAAGATTCGCCACTCGCTCCTGAAAATAAAATTGTACTTAATGCTAGAGAAGACACATCGTTAACTACTCTGGGAAACAAAAATATTGTGTAGATCACTATAGAAATCTTCAACTGTATCTGTCTTAGAATGAAAATAACAAAAATACACAGAATCTTAAAATTCAATCAATCAGATTGGTTGAAAAAATATATAGAGTTAAACAGAGAAATGAGAATGAAAGCAAAGAATTTTTTGAGAAATATTTTTCCAAGTCAGTGAATAATTCAGTGTTTGGGATAACAATGGCAAATATATACGAAACATGGTGGATATAAAAACTTTAGTGTGAGATGGTCCCAAATGTGATAAATTTAAGGGGAGAGCGATACTTAAAGGAAATCTTGTTGCTGTTCGTATGAATAAGACAAAAATTACATTTAATAAACCCATGTCCATTGGAATGAGTATACTTCATTTATCTAAAGAACTGTTGTATGCTTTTTCACTATAGAACCAAAATATGGGGCAACTATTGTTTTGTTATCAAGATACAGACAATTACATTTACAATATACAGACTAAAGGTTTCTATGAAGATATGAAACAGATGATTGATTACTTTCATATGAGTGATTATACAACAGATAATATTTATGGTATTTCACAAGTAAACAAAAATGTTTTAGAAAAAATGAAAGATGAATAACGGAAAATAATAGAATTTTGTGGTTTAAGTGCAAAAATATATGCTTATAAAATTGGTGATAAAATAGAGAAAAATCTAAAGGTGTTAAGAAATGTATTTTTAGAAACAGGATAAGTTTAGAAGATCGTAAAGATTATTTATTTAACAGTATAGAACAATACAAGACAATGAATTTGATATGAAGTGAAAAACATGAAAGCTATGCAATTGATGTAGACAAAAAAGCACTGAGTTGTCACGATGAAAAAACATATGTAATGAAAAGTAAAATATATACTTTACAATATGGACATTATTCATTATTATCATCTTCTGTACAGTTTCCACATTCATAATCATTATATTCTTTAAAAAATAAACACCTTAAATAAATGTGTACTTTATATCATTTATGCTATCTTTTCAACACTATAAACCCCTGTAGAATTTTTGTTGTTTTCTGAGTCAATTTATAACATATCTAATTTAATAAGGAAAACAAAAATAAAAAATTTTCCTTATAAATGGAGACTCTGGATATTTAAAAAGGTCTTCACCTCCACTAGGACCTTGCCTAGTGAAGTAGTGCAGGTGTCCCACATTGTTCCCCTATGCTCTCTTTTCTAAGGTAAACATAAAATCCATGGCACATTTCTTATGCAAATGAAATAAATTTACTAGCATATTTTTATTATACTCTCTGTCTTCAAAAGCTCTAGTTATTGAATGAGAAACTTTTAAAAATAATGAATAGCTATTTATACAATTTTGTAATAGTTTTGGTAAGTTATTCATTGGCAAATTCTAATTTGCTATTTTTCTGCAGTCATAAAAAGGAGACAATCTGACTTTTATATTTCTATCCATGTTTCTATATCACTTTCCTCATAACTAACAAATTTTATTTTGTATTCTACATCTTTATAAATTAGCTTTAATACATCCATACAGTCAGTACGATCCTCATTTCTCAAATATTCTATAGTTAAAGATGGTTTAAAATATTCTTTGCAGATATTATATTCAACTTGTTCCTCTCTTGATTTATTATTTCTTTCAACAAAAAAGTCGAAATTAAATTCATCCCACACATTAGTCACATTGACAAGATTAAAAATTTATAGAGTTATTAAATTTTTAATCTACATAAATGGAATCGTTTTTGAGGAAGCTCAGTAATGCAAGCAGTTCTAATTCTTTTAGAAAGGTTAATGAGTTATAAGTCAATGAATCATATTATATTACAGGTTGTGAACATTTGAATACTACACATGGAGAAAAAATATGAATGGAGCTTGATAACAAATTTAAAATTATTTTACTAAACGGCTATTATGAATTAACTAGTGGTTACAATTTTCAGTTTTTGAAGGTGGATGTTTAAACTGAAATGAAAAGGAATGAGGTTGCTTAATAAAACTGAGTTTTATAATCTTGAATTTTTACTCTGAATATGACTGTGCATTACTTTACTTCAAAATCTACTAATAAATACGAATATGTTTCAGGCTACATTATTTTCTGTCTTATTGTACAGTTCTGTCAACCTTGGGTATGTATCATGTTGTTTTACCTTCTTCCAAAAGCATTCATTTATGTGTTAACTGTTATTGAGCTTTCTGTACAGGCAAATGGTGTAGTACATTTACATTTTCTCTCTTCCACCACTTGTTAGCAATGGAAGTGAAAAAGTGGATGTGGTATTCTGGTATGCTTTAGCAAACTGACGTAGCCTGCAAGCCCATGACCTCTATGCTGAAAAATATTCTCACACGAAAGTGCCATGTGATAAGCTGTTCGCCAGACTTTTTCAGCATCTGAGGAACACAGGAACCTTGAAGGACCGACAGAGGAAGACCCCCCACACAGTCTGCAGATGTATACCCCCAAGTAACCAAGAAAGAAATCGTGAAAGCAATTATGAATCGTCGTATGGGCAGGCATACTTGGCAATAGATTAATAGGGCTGTACGTGCTACCACATGGTCACATTACCTGGACTTCCTCATTAATGTATTACCTGCTTTGGTGGAGGCTGTACCACTGCTGCAACGAGTACAAATGTGTTCATACATGATAGCACACAAGCATTCTTTCGTCACAATGAGTACGAACACCTGATGCAGACACTTCAAGACCACTACATTGGTGGAGGGGGCCCTCACAACTTTGCCTGCTCGTTCCCCAGGCCTCAATCCCCTAGACTAGGTTATGGGGACACTTGAAGGAAATGGTCTATGCCACGCCAATCAACGATGTGCGGACAGTACAGGGTTGCATCTTCAATGCATGCCAGCAGGTACAGTAAGAATCGGGTATACTTCAAAGGGTGTGTCATACCTAACGCCAGAGGGCAGAAGGGCGAACCGTCATGAATGGACGCCACATTGAAGACCTCCTGCAAACACGTGTTTCTGGCAGAAAGTATGCATTTCCAGACCTTACTTTTCTTGTTTCGGCGAGTACTACCATCTCTCGACTCTTTTTTGAATACCCTGTATATATAACTAACTTTTTCCCTCCAGGACAGTGGTTAACATAAATGTTACATGATTGTTCATTTTTTTCTATTTTCTTTCTTCTTTTTCTTTTCCCAAAACCTCTTCTTAATTCTTTGGCTGTGTTTCTGCTCCCTTTGGACTGTCCATGTTTTTCCTGTTTCCTTCTCTTTTTTACTTCCAATTTCGCATTCGTAATTTTACTTCTGAATTTGTCTCTTTCATTTTTCATTTCAATACTGATCCATGTTTATTTTAGATATTCTGCTATTTCATGAAATCAATTGTTTTTTTTTAAATTGTGTGTGTGAATTGTGGAAGTCCAGTTAAAATTCTAAAATCCTTGAAGAGTTACCTACAAGATGACCGTGTCAACGCCACATGTTATTCTTTCTGCTATTTGGTGAGTTACACCAGAAAATTGTTCTGTAACACCTGACTGAATGGGAATAGACAGAACATTGGGAGGTTGATTCGTTTGATTTGAGAACCAGCAATAATACAGAGGAAAAGTATTTGAACTTAATTGTTTGAGCAGCTCAGTAATACCTTCTTTCGAATTAAAGTTTTCATCAATATGTACATCCAAACATTTGGAGCATTCTAGCCTTTTTACTAAGTCCTGTTCTTGTTCCGGATCAATTAGTGACGTGACAGTTTGTTGTAAATAATTGAATATAGTGAGTTTCCTGATTTTCAGAGAACCACTTAATAACACACCTTTCACAGTTTCTTCTATCGCTTTCTCTCTCTCTGTCTCTCAAAAGGGGAATTGTCTGCAAAAGTCACCGGTTCTGCTTAAGATTATTAAGTGGAGTTCATTCAAATAGATAAAGAACTTCTTTCCCCGCCGTTTTTTTTAGTATATTTGAATTTCGTGCTTTACCTGCAAACTGAGTTTCAAACATTCTTAGATGGTACAAAATTTGCAATACCTCCAGTTCCTTCTGCAGATATCATGTAGTCCACGTTCCACTTTCGTATGATTCTGTGCTCCTGGCGTACATCTGCAGAAACTTTCAAAATGTATTATTATATATATTGCCGTAAGCTGCCCTGTAAAGTGTATATTGTGCACTCTTGTTTGATTGTCAGATCATTATCGAGAAATTTCCCACCTTAAGTAACTTCTGTACTGTTTTTAGAGCATGGTAAAGAAATTTGGTGATAACATTCAGGAAATTATCGAATTATACGTCTTACGCAATCTACTGCTGATAAGACAAGAAAAGCCCAATCTATTGGGCGAAAGGTGCGACACCTCTAGTGCGTCTGCAATCTCGTGGAAACCCCGATTCTCTGCGTTTCCAGAGGTCCCTGTGTTGCCGTTCTCCATGGTATGAACTTACTGCCTGTTGGCACGATTAATTACTAAACGTAATGTCTTCTGTTATTTGGATTAAAGCCCACTGGGACAAGGCAAGCTGTAGAAAACTTAAATGGCTTTTCATAAATATTTGTGACTCTGTTAGCTATAACATTCAGTACCTTAAAACGTAAAACATTCAGTCTTAGTCGCGTGTCTGTGACGTAGTGAAAGATTTTTCAGATACATCTAATTGGTAGATAGAACATGTCAATGTTTGTTGCACTGTTGCATTGAAACATTTTTAAAATTGGCACCATAGGTAGGGACAAGCTTTCACATCATGTCTTTAGGTTGAAACGTTTTTCGCTCCCACGTTGACTTAAGGGCCGAATTTTTGTGACAAGGATTACTTCAGGGAGTGGGGAGTACAAAAGATTCACTTGAATCTTAGGATAGCACCAGGAATCTTCTACAGACATCCTAAAAACAACACCGATCTCGATTTTTCATCTGCATCCTATCTAATAATCTCTGTGTCGATGCTGTCATTTTTCAAGTCCACATTGTATTTTTCCTTGCAGCCACGCAAAATATCTTTCAGCTCATGTAAAATAACTATACTGTACGCTACAATTTCTGGGCCACAGTCCGATCATCATGCCAAATGTAATCGTGTGAGAAAGGAAATAAAACACAGAGTCCACAGTTTTTAAAAGAAGTATCGTGTAGCTTAGGATGTGGCCTTATGGTGGGATAAGGGTCTTCGAAACGTGAAGACTAGAATGAAGTTATTTTAATTGTGACTGAGCTGTATTTGGTTCAAAGCTAACATTTCACTCACTACACGTTTTTAACATTGCTATACTAAAGGAAGAAGATTAAAGCATTTATTGATTCCTAATTTGTGTACAAATTACGTTTATTTACCATACTACTTAAGCTCAACGATTTCTGGAACATGCATTCAGATTTGAATGTCTGAAGAGCAGAAGATATTCGCAAAAGTTGAAGAAATGGATCGTTAGCATAATTGGAATATTTCGGTATGGTATCACAGACTGATCTTGCCAAACATCTCCCAACCATCTCACGATTTGGTGCACTGACAATTTCGTTAGCAGTGTTTTGAGCGAACTCGTTTCCTGATGATCGCAGAGAGTGTTCAAAGTTTCCTGTTATATCTGTGGTTATGCTTCGATAAAAATAAGTTGGAGGTTGACGTCTCTGTGAGTGGCGTGGTAGGGCCCAGCTGTAAGACAGTCACAGTTCTTTTCTGGCGCCACATACTCGCTGTGTTGCCTGATTCCTACGGCTTTTGGAGAAGTCGCCGTAACTCTCTTGCCCCTGCAGAAGGGAAGAAATAAATAGTTGTTTTATAAGTATCCCTGCTCAGATCGAAGACAAGAGGATCAAGGATCACATGTGTTTACAGCAGGACAGAGCTCCAACAAACTTTGCTATTCAGATGAGTGAGTTCATCGAGAAACAACTTCGGGCCCACTGTACTAGATGTGGTACAGCAACATCTCCAGCCCCACTGAAATAGCCACCTTTAAGCCCAGACTTTAACACGCCAGACAGGTCATTATGGGGGAAGAATCATTTACTTTTTGACTCAACCTCAGTACAAGATTAGTGAAGTATTGCGCACAAATGTCCAGGAGTCCTTCCCAAGTATAGCTCCTGAGATGCTCCACAAGGTGTCAACAAGCACATGGAAACTCCTAGATCACTGCGTAAGGCACGAAACTGCGCGTACGGATGAACTGGATATGTAACCTTTATATGTAAGTACTCCAATATACAGATAGCGTTTTACCAAGAGTTAGGCAGAAGAATTCACTATAGCTGCTACTCCAACTGCTATATCCACCACTGGCCTCCCCAGTTTAATCTGTAAGTTCACGTTCTATTTCACTTTCAGTGCCCACATAACTACCGACTCCTTGAGCATGTGGCGTATACCAGCTGGCCATCTATTAGCCTAAAAGTTAATTTAATGGATCATACTGCATATGTCGGGTGTGACACTGTGAACGATTGGCAGCAAAAGAGAGTCTGAAATCTGGAGCTGTGGCAGAAGAACGTCGTGTCTAGAGATTGCTGGTACATGGTTGGGGTGAATGAAGCGTCCCTGGTAAGAGCTTCTCAGTGTCACACGGACCACTTGGCTGCGATGATGCTGCGACGCAACTGTTGCTAATCAATGGACGGCAACTCCCAGACTCTGTAGTCTAGAAGATCTGCTGCAAGTCGCGGTGGTAGCTACGCACCATTATCCAGAAACACACGGTCACAGCTGCAACAGAAGACAATAGCGTCGAGATATCAGTGCTTTACATTCTGCTATGATGATTGTGTCGATCTGACTCATAACTGAGTTGCACAAAGCTGTTTTAAATTGTTTTCTCTTATTAAATCCATCCAAGTGGAACTTGCAGTTCGTGAAAAATGCAATAGTATTCGGACACGTTATCTTCATTCACACAGTTTCAACAACAGAGAGCATCGAATTTAGATGTTGTGTCAGAGAGATTAGTTGCAATGGGCAGTGACAGATCGCGTTCACACAGTTTGAACCATATAGTTCAGTAGACCTGGATCTAGAGTACCAGGTCAGATGTGAGATGAACACAGTGTCAGCTCATCTATCTCGATAGCGTTGTGCAGTGAATTTCGACCCAGTGTCCCAGCCAACAGTCGTGAGGGACACTGGTGGCTTTTGTTCACACAGCCAAGACAACACACTACAGCGGACGTGACCCTGACGCCATAGCCAGCAGCCGAGTTGGGCACTGACAGTTTGGATCTGAAATGATTGTGGCATCCTGATCAGCGGTTGATATGGATCTGGAGGCTTGCAGTCACAGAGTCTGGACAACACAAGCTAGTAGGTGTGGATATGACATTTTATGATGAATTAAAAGGGATGCACAGAGCACCCATCCCAGACAACGCAATGCAGCAGTCTTGGATCAGGCGTCCCAGGCCTTAGTAGAGGTGAACAGGATGGTCTCAGGTTCACAAAGTCAGAAAACAACAGAATCCAGTGGACCTATGTCTGCTACCTCTATCACCACTCGAGCTGGACACAGAACGTTCATGGTCTCATATGCTGGAAAACACAAGTTAGCAGTCCTGGGTCTGGCACCCCATTCAGTGGCTGAGATGCTCAACATGGGGAAACAGTCATGAAATTGATTTCCAACGCAGCAATTGAGGCGCCGAGTTACTGACAGTTTTTATTAAGAGACTCTGAACAATAACGTTCAATACATTGGGATCTAGTTTCTCAGGTATTAGCCGAAACAGAAACAACAGATCTCATTCAGTAGTATGAATCACAAATGACTTAAGCCTGAAGATTCAGCCACCAGTTGCTTATTCAGGCCTGCGGTCACACGGACTCCACATCATGGTGCAGCAGGTGAGGATCTTGGCGTTCCAGAGAGAAATAGACTGCACAATTCAGTAGCCATGAAACTGGTGTCCCAGTCAGCAGGTGAGATGGGCATTAATGCTTCATTTTCACCAAGTTGTCAAGATGGACCCTTGAGGCTCTTATTAATGCAGTCCAAACAACAATGGATGTGACTCTGGCATCAGAAGTACGACTTGTACACTGGAGACTCGGAATCGTACAGACTGAGCACCATAGAGCAGAGAAACTTAATCTGGTGTTCCAGCCAGATGAGATTACGCCTTCAGAGTACTGTTTACAGCTGCAAAGAACCATTTAAAGGCAGCGTTTATAAGAGTTGCCTTCCAACTGTTCTCACACTTGGTCATTACAGTAATCTCTTCAGTGGGCGTGAGTCTTTGGGTATTTCCTCTTTTTTATGTGTATAGACCGGCCTCTGTGGCAGAGCGGTTCTAGGCGCTTCAGTCTGGAACCACTGGGCTGCAACGCCCGCATGTTCGAATCCTGCCTCGGACATGGATGTGTGTGATGTCTTTAGGTTAGTTAGGTTTAAGTACCTCTAAGTCTAGGGGACTGATGACCTCAGATGTTAAGTCTCATAGTGCTTAGAGCAATTAGAAACATTTATGTATGTAGACTGAAGCAGCGAGTGAAAATTCGCCAGAAATCGAACCTAAGTCTCCTGCTTTCTAGACAGATGCATTACACACTAAGCCACCACTGCACACCGGTTCATACAGATGCATGGATTACCCTGGCATGCCTCCTTCTTAGATCCAAAGTAGACTGGGGTGGCACTGAGAATCTGAGTCAAGGAGGGAGGCGTGCCACGACAAGCCGTGCAGTTGTGTGAACTGCTGTGCCAAGGTGGCTTAGTGACTAACGCATCTGCCTATCGAGCATTAGACCCGAGTTCGAGTTCGATTCCCAGCATTGGTACAAATTTTCACACTTTGATCCAGTTTACATACATAAAATCTTATCTGTATGAGACAGGTAAAGTCTCTGAAATGGTCTCATTTCCTGTGGGTACTAATTGCTGTTGGTAACTTCACACATCAACCTGCTATGGGCTCTACATAAATTGTGTACATAATTGCTCAATGCTATATATGGCATCATATAGTGTATCAGACTTGCATTCGCCGGCCGGAGTGGCCGAGCAGTTAAAGGCGCTCCAGTCTGGAACCGCACGACCGCTACGGTCGCAGGTTCGAATCCTGCCTCAGGCATGGATGTGTGTGATGTCCTTAGGTTAGTTAGGTTTAAGTAGTTCTAAGTTCTAGGGGACTTATGACCACAGAAGTTGAGTCCCATAGTGCTCAGAGCCATTTGAACCATTTCGAACTTGCATTCAGTGGGGAACGACACCACCAGACAAAATAAGTGAAGCGCCCAGAAGAGGACGAGGAAACAAAATGAAACATTACTTCAATGATTACCAAATCGAGTCAAATGGCGTTGCAGCCCGCAGACCATCGACGCATTCGCCCACCATGGTCATCCAGGTTAGTGTGGAACTGGGCTCCATTGCTGCAGTACAGAACCGGCATTCATTGCTGAACACAATGTGACGGCATTCATCAGCAGTTCAACTTCCCTCTTACAGCACTACTCCAAACGCATTAATCTGTGCTGTGGTGTTAACGGCAGCCTACATATGGGATGGTAGTTCCCCAGTCTGGCTCTGCTAGCCTTTTCCCAGTGGTGCCAGATGGCGCAGAATGTAGCAGGGATTCAATTACTTGTTGTCAAATGGCTCGATACGCGATCCTATTTTGCCTTGCGACATATGGTCAACTGTAAACTTGGCGACGAATATGCCTGTCCTCACACTCCCACACAGTCCAGCACTAGGCCATTGTCATACCTGAATGCTCCACAAATCTATAAACTGCAATATTCGACGAGCCAACCAAATGGTGACCCACAATGAGCCCCTTTTCAAAGTCTGACATGTGCCAATGACTCTGTCTCACGCAAGTACCAGACACCTCCATGACCTTGACAGTGCTCGCTCAGCATGTGATGCCGTTCATGCCCTGCATACAGGATGATTTATCTCCCCCAGCCGATCTCGTTTCTTGCAACCCTCAACATGTGCAATGCTACATTGCTGGGAATATGCTTTTATTACGCTCTTTGTTACATACAGCCACATATTAACATAGTTACATGTCAATGGACATAGACGAATGATTTAAAGGACCGATGTTTTGCTAAGGGTCTAAACCGCAATCAGGTGGGTTCAGAAGCGTTTGGAAAATGAACTTGCTGAAAATTAGCACCGTACAGCGATCCAGCAGGGGAATATTAAGCTTATGACGACTTTTGTTGCGTTGCATCAGACAATTTCGGTATGGGCAACTGAATCACCCTTAATAGACTATGTGATCAAAAGTATTCAGACTCCTGGCTGAAAATGATTTACAAGCTCGTGGCGCCCTCCGTCGGTAATGCTGAAATTCAGTATAGTGTTGGCTCACCTTTAGTGTCGATGACAGCCGGCCGCGGTGGTCTAGCGGTTCAGGCGCTCAGTCCGGAACCGCGCGACTGCTACGGTCGCAGGTTCGAATCCTGCCTCGGGCATGGATGTGTGTGATGTCCTTAGGTTAGTTAGGTTTAAGTAGTTCTAAGTTCTAGGGGACTGATGACCACAGATGTTAAGTCCCATAGTGCTCAGAGCCATTTGAACCATTTAGTGTCGATGACAGCTTCCAGTCCCTCAAACATACGTTCAATCAGGCACTGGAAGGTTTCTTGGGGAATGGAAGCCCATTCTTCACGGAGTGCTTCAAAGAGGAGAGGTATCGATGTCGGTCGGTGAGGCCTGGCGCGAAGTCGCCGTTCCAAAACATCCCAAAGGTTTTCTATAGGATTCAGGTCAGGACTCTGTGCAGGCCAGTCCATTACAGGGATGTTATTGCCGTGTAACCGTGCATTGTGAACAGGTAGTCGATTGAATTGAAAGATGAAATCGCTATCCCCGAATTGCTCTTCAACAGTGAGAAACAAGAAGGTGCTTAAAACGTCAGTGTAGGCCTATGTTGTGATAGTGCCACGCAGAACAGCAAGGGGTGCAACCCTCTCCATGAAAAACACGAGCACACCATAAAACTACCGCCTCAGAATTTTACTGTTGGCACAACACACGTTGGAAGATAACATTCACTGGGCATTCACCATACCCACACCCTGCCATCTGATCGACACATTGTGTACCGTGATTTGTCACTCCACAGTACGTTTTTCCACTGTTCAGTCGTCCATTGTTTACGGTCCTTACACGAAGCAAGGCGTCGTATGGCATATACCGGCGTGATGTGTGGCTTATGAAATCCAAGTTTTCTCACCTCCCGCCTAACTGTCATAGTACTTGCAATGGATCCTGATGCAGTTTCGAATTCCTGTGTGATGGTCTGGGTGGATGTCTGCCTATTTCAGATTACGAGCCTCTTGAACTGTCGGCGGTCTCTGTCAGTCAACAGACGAGGTCGGCCTGTACGCTTTTGTGCTGTACGTGTCCCTTCACGTTTCCACTTCACTATCTCACCGGAAAGAGTGGACCTAGGGATGTTTAGGAATGTGGAAATCTCGCGTACAGACGTATGATACAAGTGACATTCAATCATCTGATCACCTTCGAAGTCCATTCTGTTCTCTCACGATGTCTATTAACTACTGAGGTCACTGATATGGAGTACCTGGCAGCAGATGGTAGCACAATCGTATGTTTTTGGTGGTGTCTGGACACTTTTGATCAAATTGTGTATTTCTTGCCTGGTGACCGAGTATAACAAAGAGCGAAATTAATGCTTAAAACCAAGTGACAGTGCAGAAGATAATGTATTAACTAACGTAGTGTGTACTATATTATATTCGTAACAAAGGCATGCTTCCATCACTCTGTTGGTCATTCTACATGTCAGGTAGAGTTGCAACCACAATCATTTACATATCCACGAACAGGGGATGTGTGTATGATGTTAAATTTACATCTGACCTATGTCTTATGGATAGTCACTTTTTCTTGTCAGGAGGTGTGTAATGTCTTAGTGGCGAAACAAATTGGGTCCTCTCATGGATATACAAGTAGAGAAACTTTATCCGCTATTGTCCTGCTACAGAGGTCTCTTACCTATGCCGAGAATGTTTGCGGCCAGAACCAAGAAGCCCGTGTGAACGGAGCCAGTGAGGAACAGCTCTGTCAGCACCAGCCAGAAGTAGACCAGGTAGGCCCCGGTCACCACGACGTGGCCGTGCAACCAGCACTGCACCAGATCTCGGCAGCGCTGCACACACAGAGAAAAGATGTATCGATAAATGTTTTGACTAAAGTTCAGTCTTGATCACACCATTTATGTTTTAATGATATAGGTAACCGGTTTCGGTTATTTTTACATACCATCATCAGACCTGTGGATAAATTTTAGGAAATACACTCCTGGAAATTGAAATAAGAACACCATGAATTCATTGTCCCAGGAAGGGGAAACTTTATTGACACATTCCTGGGGTCAGATACATCACATGATCACACTGACAGAACCACAGGCACATAGACACAGGCAACAGAGCATGCACAATGTCGGCACTAGTACAGTGTATATCCACCTTTCGCAGCAATGCAGGCTGCTATTCTCCCATGGAGACGATCGTAGAGATGCTGGATGTAGTCCTGTGGAACGGCTTGCCATGCCATTTCCACCTGGCGCCTCAGTTGGACCAGCGTTCGTGCTGGACGTGCAGACCGCGTGAGACGACGCTTCATCCAGTCCCAAACATGCTCAATGGGAGACAGATCCGGAGATCTTGCTGGCCAGGAAAGTTGACTTACACCTTCTAGAGCACGTTGGGTGGCACGGGATACATGCGGACGTGCATTGTCCTGTTGGAACAGCAAGTTCCCTTGCCGGTCTAGGAATGGTAGAACGATGGGTTCGATGACGGTTTGGATGTACCGTGCACTATTCAGTGTCCCCTCGACGATCACCAGTGGTGTACGGCCAGTGTAGGAGATCGCTCCCCACACCATGATGCCGGGTGTTGGCCCTGTGTGCCTCGGTCGTATGCAGTCCTGATTGTGGCGCTCACCTGCACGGCGCCAAACACGCATACGACCATTATTGGCACCAAGGCAGAAGCGACTCTCATCGCTGAAGACGACACGTCTCCATTCGTCCCTCCATTCACGCCTGTCGCGACACCACTGGAGGCGGGCTGCACGATGTTGGGGCGTGAGCGGAAGACGGCCTAACGGTGTGCGGGACCGTAGCCCAGCTTCATGGAGACGGTTGTGAATGATCATCGCCAATACCCCAGGAGCAACAGTGTCCCTAATTTGCTGGGAAGTGGCGGTGCGGTCCCCTACGGCACTGCGTAGGATCCTACGGTCTTGGCGTGCATCCGTGCGTCGCTGCGGTCCGGTCCCAGGTCGACGGGCACGTGCACCTTCCGCCGACCACTGGCGACAACATCGATGTACTGTGGAGACCTCACGCCCCACGTGTTGAGCAATTCGGCGGTACGTCCACCCGGCCTCCCGCATGCCCACTATACGCCCTCGCTCAAAGTCCGTCAACTGCACATACGGTTCACGTCCACGCTGTGGCGGCATGCTACCAGTGTTAAAGACTGCGATGGAGCTCCGTATGCCACGGCAAACTGGCTGACACTGACGGCGGCGGTGCACAAACGCTGCGCAGCTAGCGCCATTCGACGGCCAACACCGCGGTTCCTGGTGTGTCCGCTGTGCCGTGCGTGTGATCATTGCTTGTACAGCCCTCTCGCAGTGTCCGGAGCAAGTATGGTGGCTCTGACACACCGGTGTCAATGTGTTCTTTTTTCCATTTCCTGGAGTGTACTAGAAACCAATCTTGAAATAAAATGAAAGCGTCTAATGATGTCAAAATTTAGCAAGATAAAATAAAATTAATTATACCCATGGATACCTTAGGAAAAACCAAAAAAAAAAAAACAATTTAATCAGCGGTCTCATCAGTTATTCAGACATACATAATGCGGAACGTACTCTTGGCTTCTACCCTACTGCTATAAAGAATATTGCTATGAAAACTATAGTTAAAGTAAGACGATTCTGCAGCATCCAACAAAGATGCAATTGTGATGTAGGCGACTCGGTATAATCGATATATACCACAACTCCAAGGACTTTCACATCTTTGATGTAACTGACACTGTAATAGTATTAAGGTTGCCCATAGAGGGCATAACTATTACACATCGTAGTTTAGTGTTTTTATCTAAAATATAAATAAGCTGTACACATGCTAACTATCTGTTAATCAGACATTTAAATGAATCAATTTTATGTTATTAGTGTATTTCCTACTTTTATACTTTGACGATGGCGTCATATTATGAACGCTGATTGGCAGTTGTGAAGTAGTGTGACAGGAAGTAGGCGGAGTCTCTGCATATTTAAGCTCGTGCTCAGCACTCATAACCATCAGTTGACTGCGTAGCAGCGAGGAGAGCTCCGCCTACCATCCTAAGGTAGCCATGGGTATAATTAATTTTATTTTATCTTGTTAAATTTTGACATCATTAGACACTTTCATTTTATTTAAAGATTGGTTTCTAGTATTTCTTAAAATTTATCCACAGGTCTGATGATGGTTATGTAAAAATAACCGAAACCGGTTACCTATATCATTAAAACATAAATGGTGTGATCAAGACTGAACTTTAGTCAAAATATAATAATCAATTGATCACTGTTTTCCAAAAATGTTTACGAAAATTATCGATAAATACTAAACATCGAAATCTTTTAGGTAGTTTCGTGCACTCTTGCTATATCGACCAGTATATCATCGCTATAATTCCATTTTCTATACACTTTTCTGAGTGACCACTATATTTGTGGCGTCTGTTCTTTTGAACATATCCAAAAGGATAGACACATTTTGATGGTACAAACACTGTGAATCAAGAAACAAAGGAATTAAATACATTAGTGGCCAGTGGGCAATTCATACCAATGAGGCAAGCAGAAAATTTGTGCTGGAGTGCGATTCGAATCTGGATCTCCTGCTTGTTAGGCACATACGCTGACCACTACTTTGCGTCTTGATATTCATAGAGGCTGTAGGATCAAAAATGGTGTCGATTCTTGCAGACATATATACGTATGATCCCGTCAGTGCAGGTGCACACCAAACTGACACTCTTACGGGAGTCGGAGAGATGCCGCGAGAGTAACGAGTCCAATGGGCAGGGGTACTACATCAGTAGTGTGTGGTGTAAATTGAGAATTTGGGGTCTGACGGATGCGGGGGCGGAGGGGGGGGGGGTGAGGGTGTCTAATGTTGATGTTATGTTCAGAGGGCGAAGTGCCTAGTAAGCAGGAGACGTGGATTCGAACCCCAGTAGTCCAGAACAAATTTCCAACATGCCCTATTCATATAAATTAATGACCACTGGGCAGCTAATGTCTTTAAATCCTCTGTGTCCTGCCAAATAAACTTGGCACATTTTTCTACATCTACATACGTACGAGTAGCCTGCAGCCACTGAGAAGAGCATGGCAGGCAGTATTTTGTTTTGGACGGCATGCTGGGCTTTCCTCTGGTCCCAGCTACAAGTGGAGTGCCGGGAAATTCACTGCTTCATTGTCTTTGCACATACTGTAGTTAGTCTAATCTTTTGCCACGGCCGCTTCTGGAACAATATCCGCCTTCAAGCGCTTACCAGTTCAAGTTTTCAACGTTTCTGTGATGCTGTCCCCTGATTCAAACAAAGCGGCACCCATTCGTGCTGCCTTCTTTCTGCATAATGTATGGACTACTGAAAAGGAGACTTTCTCTGTAGCAGCGTTGTATGTCATTTCAGTGGGTGACTGTGTTCGTTGAGATATGGCATGGTGGTATTCCCACTTCCAGCACTGGAGTTAACGGATTCACAGCAATTATCCCATTCCTTGAGAGTTCATTTGTATCCAATTACTTGAGCAATGGCGCTGATGACCTCACTGTTGAGAGAACCTGCTCGCTAGAAGCCGTTTCCGTTGTGCGAAATTAAGTTATTAATATGTAGGGAGCGATTTCAGCGCTCATTCCTATTACCAAAGCAGTAGGGTCCAAGAGACTACGTGCTGGCAAATACAGAATCAATGAACAAATTCTCAGATTGGTTGTAGTGGCAATTTGAACAGGCAGTATGATTGCGCCTCGCCTACCTCGCTGGAACATGTTTCAACCATATTAAGTAATTAACAGGCGTACTTGCAGTTAACTTGCCGTACCAGGATGTGTATTAGAGACACAACACTAAGCTTGCAAAGAGATATGACGGTTGTTTCATGGATCCTTGTGTTGTATCAAAAAAGGAAAACTAATTCAAATGGTTCAAAAGGCTCTGAGCACTATGGGACTTAATATCTGTGGTCATCAGTCCCCTCGAACTTGGAACTACTTAAACCTAACTAACCTATGGACATCACACACATCTTTGCCCGAGGCGGGATTCAAACCTGCGACCGTAGCCGTCGCGCGGTTCCAGACTGAAGCGCCTGGAACCGCTCGGCCGCACCGACCGGCGAAAGCTAATTCACAATCAGTCGCAAATCCAATCTATATTATTCTTGCAGATCTTCATTCCAGCAATTTCAATGCGTTTAAATCGACTTGTATAGACTCTTCAAGCTTGAGTTAGGATCTGGCAATGTTCGTGTTAAAGTCGTATTGTAACATGTATTGCCACAAATTTGATGAGTCTGTATGACTCAATCTAAACGCACTGAATGTAGCTATTCAGTAGATGAAATCTCGATCTGGAATAGATGTAGATTTGCGACTGATTGTTGAATTCCTTTTTCCTTTATGTAATATACTACAGTCGCTTTACACAACTGTTCCAATGGAATCAAATTTGGTCTCTTTCGCTATTCTTCTTGCTGATGGGTGTCATCTGTGCTTTCTTTCAACCGCTGGGCAAGCATTTTTGGACAAAGAATCTACATTGTATTATGGTTATGACGGGAGCTAGCTCACCTGAAAAGTCTGTATAGAAGGTGAGAGCGGTTCCATCAGGCCCTGAAGCCCTGTTTCGTTTTAGCGATTTTTGTTGTTTCTCATAGCCACCGACAGAAAACTTTGTATGACTTATTTTTGCAGTAGTGCCGGGATTAAATCGTCACAGTGCTCTTGGATGTTCCATTCTAATGGCGCATTGGAAAATGATTTCTGTTTTTGCTAGATTGCTTTCAATTTCAGATCCAGCGCCATCCGCGAGTGATTGAGCGCTGTCTAGAATTTACATCTACATCTACATTTATACTCCGCAAGCCACCCAACGGTGTGTGGCGGAGGGCACTTTACGTGCCACTGTCATTACCTCCCTTTCCTGTTCCAGTCGCGTATGGTTCGCGGGAAGAACGACTGTCTGAAAGCCTCCGTGCGCGCTCTAATCTCTCTAATTTTACATTCGTGATCTCCTCGGGAGGTATAAGTAGGGGGAAGCAGTATATACGATACTTCATCCAGAAACGCACTCTCTCGAAACCTGGCGAGCAAGCTACACCGCGATGCAGAGCGCCTCTCTTGCAGAGTCTGCCACTTGAGTTTATTAAACATCTCCGTAACGCTATCACGGTTACCAAATAACCCTGTGACGAAGTGCGCCGCTCTTCTTTGGATCTTCTCTATCTCCTCCGTCAACCCGATCTGGTACGGATCCCACACTGATGAACAATACTCAAGTATAGGTCGAACGAGTGTTTTGTAAGCCACTATATTTTCTAAGCACTCTCCCAATGATTCTCAACCTGGTACCCGCCTTACCAACAATTAATTTTATATAATCATTCCACATCAAATCGTTCCGCACGCATACTCCCAGATATTTTACAGAAGTGACTACTACCAGTGTTTGTTCCGCTATCATATAGTCATACAATAAAGGATCCTTCTTTCTATGTATTCGCAATACATTACATTTGTCTATGTTAAGGGACAGTTGCCACTCCCTGCACCAAGTGCCTATCCGCTGCAGATCTTCCTGCATTTCGCTACAATTTTCTAATGCTGCAACTTCTCTGTATACTACAGCATCATCCGCGAAAAGCCGCATGGAACTTCCGACACTATCTACTAGGTCATTTATATATATTGTGAAAAGCAATTGTCCCATAACACTCCCCTGTGGCACGCCAGAGGTTACTTTAACGTCTGTAGACGTCTCTCCATTGATAACAACATGCTGTGTTCTGTTTGCTAAAAACTCTTCAATCCAGCCACACAGCTGGTCTGATATTCCGTAGGCTCTTACTTTGTTTATCAGGCGACAGTGCGGAACTGTATCGAACGCCTTCCGGAAGTCAAGAAAAATAGCATCTACCTGGGAGCCTGTATCTAATATTTTCTGGGTCTCATGAACAAATAAAGCGAGTTGGGTCTCACACGATCGCTGTTTCCGGAATCCATGTTGATTCCTACATAGTAGATTCTGGGTTTCCAAAAACGACATGATACTCGAGCAAAAAACATGTTCTAAAATTCTACAACAGATCGACGTCAGAGATATAGGTCTATAGTTTTGCGCATCTGCTCGACGACCCTTCTTGAAGACTGGGACTACCTGTGCTCTTTTCCAATCATTTGGAACCCTTCGTTCCTCTAGAGACTTGCGGTACACGGCTGTTAGAAGGGGGGCAAGTTCTTTCGCGTACTCTGTGTAGAATCGAATTGGTATCCCGTCAGGTCCATTGGACTTTCCTCTATTGAGTGATTCCAGTTGCTTTTCTATTCCTTGGACACTTATTTCGATGTCAGCCATTTTTTCGTTTGTGCGAGGATTTAGAGAAGGAACTGCAGTGCGGTCTTCCTTTGTGAAACAGCTTTGGAAAAAGGTGTTTAGTATTTCAGCTTTACGCGTGTCATCCTCTGTTTCAATGCCATCATCATCCCGGAGTGTCTGGATATGCTGTTTCGAGCCATTTACTGATTTAACGTAAGACCAGAACGTCCTAGGATTTTCTGTCAAGTTGGTACATAGAATTTTCTTTCGAATTCACTGAACGCTTCACGCATAGCCCTCCTTACGCTAACTTTGACATCGTTTAGCTTCTGTTTGTCTGAGGGGTTTTGGCTGCGTTTAAACTTGAAGCTCTCTTTGCTTTCGCAGTAGTATCCTAACTTTGTTGTTGTACCACGGTGGGTTTTTCCCGTCCCTCACAGTTTTACTCGGCACGTACCTGTCTAAAACGCATTTTACGATTGCCTTGAACTTTTTCCATATACACTCAACATTGTCAGTGTCGGAACAGAAATTTTCGTTTTTATCTGTTAGGTAGTGTCAAATCTGCCTTCTATTACTCTTGCTAAACAGATAAACCTTCCTCCCTTTTTTTATATTCCTATTAACTTACATATTCAGGGATGCTGCAACGGCCTTATGATCACTGATTCCCTGTTCTGTACATACAGAGTCGAAAAGTTCGGGTCTGTTTGTTATCAGTAGGTCCAAGATGTTATCTCCACGAGTCGGTTCTCTGTTTAATTGCTCGAGGTAATTTTCGGATAGTGCACTCAGTATAATGTCACTCGATGCTCTGTCCCTACCACCCGTCCTAAACATCTGAGTGTCCCAGTCTATATCTGGTAAATTGAAATCTCCACCTAAGACTATAACATGCTGAGAAAATTTATGTGAAATGTATTCCAAATTTTCTCTCAGTTGTTCTGCCACTAATGCTGCTGAGTCGGGAGGTCGGTAAAAGGAGCCAATTATTAACCTAGCTCGGTTGTTGAGTGTAACCTCCACCCATAATAATTCACAGGAACTATCCACTTCTACTTCACTACAGGATAAACTACTACTAACAGCGACGAACACTCCACCACCGGTTGCATGCAATCTATCCTTTCTAAACACCGTCTGTACCTTTGTAAAAATTTCGGCAGAATTTATCTCTGGCTTAAGCCAGCTTTCTGTACCTATAACGATTTCAGCTTCGGTGCTTTCTATCATCGCTTGAAGTTCTGGTACTTTACCAACGCAGCTTCGACAGTTGACAATTACAATACCGATTGCTGCTTGGTCCCCGCATGTCCTGACTTTGCCCCGCACCCGTTGAGGCTGTTGCCCTTTCTGTACTTGCCCAAGGCCATCTAACCTAAAAAACCGCCCAGCCCACGCCACACAACCCCTGCTACCCGTGTAGCCGCTTGTTGCGTGTAGTGGACTCCTGGCCTATCCAGCGGAACCCGAAACCCCACCACACTATGGCGCAAGTCGAGGAATCTGCAGCCCACACGGTCGCAGAACCGTCTCAGCCTCTGATTCAGACCCTCCACTCGGCTCTATACCAAAGGTCCGCAGTCAGTCCTGTCGACGATGCTGCAGATGGTGAGCTCTGCTTTCATCCCGCTAGCGAGACTGGCAGTCTTCACCAAATCAGATAGCCGCCGGAAGCCAGAGAGGATTTCCTCCGATCCATAGCGACACACATCATTGGTGCCGACATGAGCGACCACCTGCAGATGGGTGCACCCTGTACCCTTCATGGCATCCGGAAGGACCCTTTCCACATCTGGAATGACTCCCCCCGGTATGCACACGGAGTGCACATTGGTTTTCTTCCCCTCTCTTGCTGCCATATCCCTAAGGGGCCCCATTACGCGCCTGACGTTGGAGCTCCCAACTACCAGTAAGCCCACCCTCTGCGACTGCCCGGATCTTGCAGACTGAGGGGCAACCTCTGGAACAGGACAAGCAGCCATGTCAGGCCGAAGATCAGTATCAGCCTGAGACAGAGCCTGAATACTGTGAGAGATCCATCGATAATTTTCTGCTACAGTGGTTGTTGAAGGCCCTCTCCACTGTCATACACGATTCATTCATAATCTTACTACCTAAAACGGGACTAGTCGAGCGGTCTAAGGCGCTGCAGTCATGGACTGTGCGGCTGCTCCCGGCGGAGTTTCGAGTCCTCCCTTGGCCATGGGTGTGTGTGTTTGTCCTTAGGATAATTTAGGTTAAGTAGTGTGTAAGCTTAGGGACTGATGGCCTTAGCAGTTAAGTCCCATAAGACTTCACACACACACGCACACCTACCTAAAACTCTGTGCTTTGTTGTACGTCTATTAGCCAGTAGTCTATTTACTTAGAAGATTCTTTACAATGTATACTATGGAGGATCTCTCCCACCATTAACTTTTCTATCAAGTGTACACCTTGCGGACGCAAGGTCAGATATTCTGTTAAACTTGACGTGAAGTCTACCATCGAAGTTTCTAAATTCATTGGGAGCAGTGACAACCATACTACTATTGAAGCTGGAGTGTAGAATCTGTGAGAGAGCCGATATACCATCGGACATTCGGAAAAATATCATCCATACTATCCCGAAGACAGCAAGAAGAGATTAGTGCGAGAACTATCGAACAGATAACTTAACATCTCACGTATAAAAGTCGCTGACAAGAATAATTTACAGAACAATGAAAAAGAAAACTGAGGAACTGTTAGATGACGATCGGTTTGACTTTAGTAAAGGTAAAGGCACCAAGAGGCACTTCTGACGATCCGCTTGCTAATGGAAGCAAAACTGAAGGAAACGTAACACAGATTCATGGAATTCGTCGACCCGGAAAGAGAGATCGACAATGTGAACAGGTGCAAGATTTTCGAAATTCCGAGAAAAATAGGTTCCAGCTACAGTGATAGACGGTTAATGCACGAGGGCTATGCAGAAAGAAACAGACATTTTGACATTAAAAAGAAATTAACAGTATAGAAAACCCTAATTTTATTACATTCATTTTGAAGGTTCACTTTTAAACTATTTTTCTACATGATCGCCGTTCAGATTGGGGCAGTTACCATTCCATGATAAAAGTTTTTCAATATCGTCTCTGTACAACTTTGCCGCCTACGATTGCAGCCATTGGTTTATGACGTCATGCATCTCGGCGTCACTATCAGATTCATTGCTGGGAAGAGCTAGTAATCACTCAGCGTCTAATCTGAGGTGTATGGTGGATGATCGAAATCCTCCCATCCAAAACATCGACGGAACACTTAACTTTGTCGGTGTTTGACAGTAGGTTTGCAGTTTCTTGCCAACAAGAACTTAACCACAGAATGCACCTCACGAGTGGCGGGATTTTCTATTGCAACGCACATGTTAATACGTCTCGGAAAGCAGAGGCACAGACCGTAGGCTATCAATGGTTCAAATGGCTCTGAGCACTATGGGACTTAACATCTGTGGTCATCAGTCCCCTAGAACTTAGAACTACTTAAACCTAACTAATCTAAGGGCATCACACACATCCATGCCCGAGGCAGGATTCGAACCTGCGACCGTAGCAGTCGCGCGGTTCCAGACTGAAGCGCCAAGAACCGCACGGCCACACCGACCGGCGTACGCTGTCAATGCTGGATATACACTGAGTGCAGCAATGCTATGTCACCAATATGGCGTCTGTAGCACCGCCCACTGCCGCAATAGAGCAAAACGCCTGTTACTTTCTGGACAGACCACGTACAAAATGCACTGTACTAGAACCAAAAGAGAACAATAAGACTGGAAGAGTAAGAGCAAAGTGGTCGGATTAGAAAGGGTGTAAGACAAGGATGTGGTCCTTCTACTCTACAATTCCAGTCTATACATTAATCAGCAGAACACTGACCACCGACCTACTGACGATATAAACCCGTCCAGCAGATAGCAGCGTCACCTGGCGAGGAATGACTGCTAGTCAGACATGGGCACTGTGCATACAATACCAGTGAGCCTGTTGTCCGTGTGTAGAATGGGGAAGGTGCCGGATCTATCTGACCGAGGGAAGTTTGTGATGGCCTGGAGGCCACGGCACGAGCATTTTGAAAAGTGAAGGACTTGCCGGGCGTTCGAGCTGTGAGGAGTGTCTTCTACACGTGACTAAACCAAGGTGAAAGTACGTCCACACGTCTTGGGTTTGGGCGGTGACCCCTCATTACAGATATCGGACCTCGTAGGCTGGGCAGACTGGTAAAACAGGTCAGGCAGCGAACTGTGGCGGAACTAACATACGACTTTAATGCTGGGCAGAGTACACACAGTACAACGAACATTCCTGACGATGGACCTCCGCAGCCGACGATCACTGCACGTGCGAATGGTAACACCACGACATCGGCAGCTACGACTGAAATGAGCACTTGGTCATCGGAACTGCACACTGGCGCATTGGAGGAGGGTTTCAAGGTCTAATGAATCCTGGTACCTTCTTCAACATGCCGACGGCGGCGCGAATCTGTTGTCTTCCAGGCGGATCAACTTTATGACACCTGTGCTGCGGGAGGGAGACAAACTGGTGGCGGTTCTATTAAGCCCTGAGGAACATCATATGGCCATCCATAGGTCCAGTGGACTTCGTGCACGTCACCACGACTAAGGAGTGTCGTACACTGGGTGCAAAGCAAGAGCACCCCTTCATGACGATAATGTTTCCCGACGTCAGTGGCATTTTTCAACAAGACAATGCGTCATGTCACAAGGCCGAGGAACGTGGTGGAGAGGTCCAACTGGTGTGCTGGCCGCCCAGCTCGCCAGATATGAGCCCGATCGAACACATCTGGGATGTGACTGAACGTGGCGTCAGAGCTCATCCATCGCTCCACTCCCCGGAATTTACGGGAATTGGGTTACTTCTGTGTGCAGATGTGGTGCCAACTCCCTCCAGCGACCTACGAAGGCCTCACTGCTTCCATGCCACGATGCGTCGCCGCTGCTATTCGTGCCAAAGGTGGACATACCGTCTATTAGGTACATGGTCATAATATTCTGGCTCATCAGTGTACACCGGAGGAGCAGTGACGAAAATACAAGAAAGGGTCAAGAGTGGAACTGAACCGGGATCTGTTGAATGGAAAGAGTCTCATGAGTACATGAGTAGAAATGAGAATAGCATGAAGCTTAACATCAGTATTGGTGATCGAGAAATAAACGAGGTTAGAGAATTCTGCTACCATGGAAGCAGAATAACCTGTGACGGACGAAACAAGAAAGGCTTAAAAAGCTGAGCAGAACAGGAAAAAAGGGAATTCCTGGCCAGGAGAAATCTACTGGTATCAAACACAGGAATTATTTTGATGAAGGAATTTTGTACGTTTAGGGTAAAACATTGTGTGGTAGTGAATCATGGACTGTGGAAAAACAAGAACAGAAGAGAATAGAACCCTTTGATACGTGGTGTAACAGAAGAATGTTGAAAATTGACTGACTGATAACGTAAGGAATGAGTTCTTCGCAGAATCGTCGAAGCAAGGAATATATGAGAATATGGACAAGAAATGGGACAGGATGGTAGGACATTTATTACGGCATCAAGGAATAACGACGTCAACATTACTGTGGACCACCTGCATCCTTTCATGCTTCATGTCTGCCCCGACGGCAATAGCGTCTTTTAGCAGGTAACTATACTCTATAGGCCAGAATACCGCTACGGTAATTTGAGGAGCGTGTCTGTGAACTATCGTTAACGTCTTAGCTATCACATTTGCTTGATGTAAACACGATGAAACACGCTTAGGACCCTATTCGACCCCAGCTCCGAGCCCACAAACCATCACATGTACGGGGTTTGTGTGACCTATGCAGTAATAGCTCCAAAAATATTTTGAAATCATATCTCCTTGACAACTCCTTCTACACCATAGATGAATTCTTGAACAGAAATAAATAAATCAATAAATATAGTATATGCATTTTGTTCCATTTAAGGTAATGGGGTAAATAATATAAATATTAATGATTAACTCTGTATTGTAATGTATACAGGGTGAGTCACCTAACGTTAGCGCTGGATATATTTCGTAAACCACATCAAATACTGACGAACCGATTACGTATTTGTTTATATGTTCAGATGTGCTAACAAAACTAACGGGGTTCCATTTAAAAAAACGTAGGTTTGTGTTAAAAAACATACTTCCGTGCATTTTTTTATGGTTTGTATTAACCAATTACACTAGCCCCTCTCCTCACGTTCGGTCTGTGATCGATTCGTCAGTATTTGATGTGGTTTACGAAATATATCCAGCGGTAATGTTAGGTGACTCACCCTGCATATATTAGAAAATCTTGTTTCATATGTGCATTTCTTGTGCACTTGACACATTCCACCTCATAACGGTTACCGTACCGTGCTATTGATCAACGGAACAAGCAACCAACTAACTAACTAACTATACAGCTTGTGCCGGATTCCTCTGGAAGGCTACCAAGCATTTGTCGGATCTGTGGCATGCACAACTTCTAATGTATTTCGTTACATCGTTCCAAAGGTGGACCTGCAGCCTACTGAGCAGGTGTCTTAAGGTTTTGGTTCATCAGTGGATAGCATCTTATAAGCCACCCATCAGCAAATTTAATGCTCACATATTTACTAAATTAGGAAGCATTGAAATGAGCAGCAAAATTTCTGCAGACCTTTCTATCATTAAAGAGAAAAATTGTACTGAAAGACGCATGTAACATATTATCTTAAACGTCTGCAACTTTTGCATTACGGATAATGGCAGATTTTAGACACGAACATGTAAAAAAGTAGACTTATTTTCCCTTTTTTCTTTCAGTAATGTCTTACGGCATCATGTTCTCGGGTAACTAGTTATTAAGGTACAATGTCTGTTGTCGACTAGAGAACCTCTTGTGGGTAGATCTTTCAGCAGTGGGATGTACTGTCAATAGTCACATAGTACATTAATGAAGTTTGTTGTCAACAAGCAATTACAATTTGAATGATAAACTAATCGTCATAAATATATTAGTGGAAGAGAAATTATTGACTGTATCCAATACTCACTTTTAATGTGGCGTAGTGAGTAGTGAGGTATCCAGCCGTAAACATGGTTACTCACAGATATAAGGAATTTAGTGGATGATAAAATTGACTTCAGGCAAAAATTGAAATAATATCTGCTTCTACTCAATTTTAGAGTTTCTGCATGTGCAGTAGTATGATTATTGTATGCGTGTGTGCGTGATTGTGTTTGTGTGTGTGTGTGTGTGTGTGTGTGTGTGTGTGTGTGTGTGTGTGTGTGTGTTTGATTAAGAGAGGGAAGGGAGGGAAATATTGTACATAGTTAAGTATCTATATACGAAAAAAACTTAGAAAATCATGTAAGCGGTCAACATGCTGCCGTACATATTTTCCGCTGAGAAGTTGTACCTTAATTGTAGAGCTACTCAACATATAGTAGTGAAAGGTCGCAATTGTGCTCCATGGAACATGCAGATAACTAACTACGATCACTAGCTCTTCAGTATGTTTCATCCGTCCTCGCTTCACACATGATATTAATAACAAAACTAGAGCACTCAGGCATTGGAATTTGTAAATACTAGCTTTTATCCAGTGCTTAAGCAATGTACGCATATGTCACATACTCTCATCAACAATGAAAAGCCGGCCGGAGTGACCGTGCGGTTCTAGGCGCTACAGTCTGGAACCGAGCGACCGCTACGGTCGCAGTTTCAAATCCTGCTTCGGGCATGGATGTGTGTGATGACCTTAGGTTAGTTAGGTTTAATTAGTTCTAAGTTCTAGGCGACTGATGACCTCAGAAGTTAAGTCGCATAGTGCTCAGAGCCATTTGAACCATTATGAACAACGAAAACAGCGCATCCAGAGGGAAGGAAGGTACAAGCACGAAACTTGGCGTACTTGAAAAGTGAGATCCGATATGCAAATGATCTAAGTTTGGTGCTAATGGCCATGCCCAAAGACCCTGCATTGGCGCTGCAATCAGGCAATGGACCTTATTTAAAAGGCACATAATGGACGAGCCACACACGTGACCATTGCTTCCCGACTCCAAGACGACTTTTTTAGCATGAGCACAATGCCAGACAGACCTGTTAGACATTTCCCACATTTAAGCCAGTGTGAGAGGGGCCTAGTCATCTACATGGAAACCGCAGGCAGATCGACACGCCATGTGGCTAGCCAGATCGATCGTTCGGAGTGCTCTGTCAGACGATGTTGGGAGCAGTGGACACGAGATGGCACCCACTTGGGACATACAGGTCTGGGGAGGCCAGGAAGACGACGAGGTGAGAGGATCGAAGAATCGTGCACCAGTCAATCGCGGATCCTACAGTGAATCGCTCCAAGACACAAACTGATGTACGGGTGCCAGTTGTTGCACAAACCATTTCTAGACGCCTCTCGGGTGCAAATTTGGCAACCAGTGGTCTCGACGTGTACTGCTGATAACGCCGAGACATCGAGACATTGGCGACTCCGTCTACAGTAGTTCCAAACCAGATTGACGGGGACTACCACGGATTAGCAAAACCTGATGTTTAGTTATGAATCGCGATTCGTTTCTGGGTCGGATGACAACCGCACACAGCAGCCTACAGTGCCGTTCACGGTGGGTCTGGGAGCTCATAGCCCACGATAGCTGGGCCCCTCTAATTGTGGTACGTGGTAACTTAACAGGCCAGCGTTATGTGGATGATATTCTTCGACCCCATGTGAGACCTTTCCTGCACGGTCTACCAGGCGCAGAAAATGCTGGTCCGTATAGAGCTTCTTCCTACGTTGCGTTCCGATTTCATTTGTGGCCACCGCTTCCCCTACTTGTCCTCTACGGTACATGTGTGGGACCAACTGAAACCACAGATGTCACCGTGTCCCTCTGCACATGAATTGCAGGTAACTCTTCAAGGTTTGTGAGGCAGTCTGCAAATCGATGCCAGACCGTGTTGCTAAATGTACTGCAGCAACGGATGATACAACGCGTTATTGATGTTGCACTGTACTTTTCTACTTGTACTCACTGTATTTGTTTATTTATGTTTTGGGACCACTTGAATCTCTCACCTGTATCTTTACATCTAATAAATTTCTTTTCGCTCCGATGATACCCCTTTTGTGCGCTGTTTTCAATGTTCTTTATTTTATATTGCACACGTCTCCTCCTCCTTCTGCCCAACTCATCCTCCCTCCATCTGTTCACCTCCTCCTCCCACCTCTCTCTAGCTCCTCCTTCCTCAACTAACTGTCCATCTCTTCCTCCCCCTTTTATTTGTCCATCTCATCGCCCAACCTCTATCTCTGTACTAACTCTTACTACCCTTCCTTTGTCAACTTATTCGTTCCCTCTATCTGTCCATCTCTTACTATTCCCTCTCTCTGATCATCCTGTCCTCCACGCTCTATCCACCATTTCTTTAACGTCTCTCCGCTCAACCATCCCCCTTCACACCTATAACCTCTCACACACATACCAATACGACCCACACAACGGCCAGTCCTGCAGGGTGTCCAAGATATCAGACATTACCAAATATTTCCAGCCTCATCCCTAGCTCTATAGGAACTAGGTAGCTCTTACCTCCACTATAACATCTCATTATCTCTCTCGGATAATCCCCTCCTCAACTCTCTCACTATCTGGTTCTACTTTCACCATCTCTCCACTCAACGATGCCCATCCACACATTCACTGCCCAGAGTGAACAATAGATCCACACAAGGTGCCAGGCCTCCAGGGCATCCAACATGTCAGGCATTATCAAACCTTTCGAACACCCACCCCTAACTCTATGGGAGTTAGGTGGTTCTTACCCTCACAATACCTCTCTCAGACAATAAGTGATATGTGTACCAAACTTGACTGAAATCGATCCGGTGGTTTAGAAGAATATGTGGAACATCATACTTACACCCACTTTTATAAATGGCTTCAGAGTATTCCTATTCCTTAAATTCCCTATTTATTTATTATATTTCCCTAATTCGATAGACAATTTGGAGCCTAGCCCAGATGGTTAATGTTTACTTACTCTGAAAGCGCCAATGAAGAGTACAATGTCCAGGAGAATGGCCGCATTGGACACCAACAACATCAAAGCCAGCATCACCACTGGGGCTGCAACAACACACCTTACTTAATACCGACTCGGTTTAACTTTAGTACATATATATATATATATATATATATATATATATATATATATATATAACAGCATCAAATTACGAACATTTATCCAGGACTGGAGTCGATTGCGAAATTGGCAACTACAGGGATGCAGAATAATTTTTACACCTTACAAACTAGCCGTCTCTGACTGAAAGTCAGTGCCCAGGAATTAAATTTCTAAGCCAGTATGTCAATGATGTAAAAAAGAAAGTTGAGGAAAATAGCATTTGGGGACTGGAAGATTGCTGAACTACCTGGTTATTAGCACAGTCACCAGCAGCTAAGTGTGTGGCATGAATGGTATGTAAATATAATGTCGTTGAATCGAATCTCGCTAGTGCCATACGTTTTTTCACTTCTTATGATTTGCTCATTTTTTAAGAAATATGTTAATTAATAAATATGAAATTACAGTTTTTAATGAAAATAATACTTTCATTTTTTAACATTTAATGTGTGAGTACTGACAGTAAATAAAAATTTAGTACATGAATGCGAAGCATGAAGTAGAAAATAAATTACCTTTTTACACTACTGGTCATTAAAATTGCTACACCAAGAAGAAATGCAGATGATAAACGGGTATTCATTGGACAAATATATTATACTATAACTGCAATGTGATTACATTTTCATGCAATTTGGGTTCACAGATCCTGAGAAATCAGTACCCAGAACAACTACCTCTGGCCGTAATAACGGCCTTGATACGCCTAGGTATTGAGTAAACCAGATCTTGGATGGCGTGTACACGTACAGCTGCCCATGCAACTTCAACACGATACCACAGTTCATTAAGAGTAGTGACTGGCGTATTGTGACGAGCCAGTTGCTGGGCCACCATAGACCAGACGTTTTCAATTGGTGAGAGATCTGGAGAATGTGCTGACTAGGGCAGCAGTCGAACATTTTCTGTATCCAGAAAGGCTCGTACAGGATCTGCAACATGCGGTCGTGCATTATCCTGCTGAAATGTAGAGTTTCTCTGGGATCGAATAAAGGGTAGACCCACGGGTCGTAACGCATCTGAAATGTAACGTCCACTGTTGAAAGTACCGTCAATACGAACAAGAAGTGACCGAGACGTGTAACTGATGGCACCCCACACCATCACGCCAGTATGGTGATGACGAATAGACGCTTCCAATGTGCGTTCACCGCGATGTCGCTGAACACGGATGCGACCATCATGATGCTGTAAACGGAACCTGGATTCATCCGAAAAAATGAAGTTTTGGCATTCGTGCACCCAGGTACATCGTCGAGTACACCGTCGCAGGCGCTCCTGTCTGTGATGCAGCGTCAAAGGTAACCGCAGCCATGGTCTCCGAGCTGATAGTTCATGCTGCTGCAAACGTCGTCGAACTGTTCGTGCAGATGGCTGTTGTCTCGCAAACGCCCCATCTGTTGACTCAGGGATCGAGACGTGGCTGCACGATCCGTTACAGCCACTGCTAGTGATACGAGGCCGTCAGGATCCAGCACGGCGTATTACGCTCCTGAACCCACCGATTCCATATTCTGCTAACAGTCATTGGATCTCGACTAATGCGAGCAGCAATGTCGCGATACGATAAACCGAAATCGCGATAGGCTACAATCCGACCTTTATTAAAGTCGCAAACGTATTTCTGCTCCTTACACGAGGCATCACAACAACGTTTCACCAGGCAACGCCGGTCAACTGCTGTTTGTGTATGAGAAATCGGTTGGAAACTTTCCTCATGTCAGCACGTTGTAGGTGTCGCCACCGGCGCCAGCCTTGTGTGAATGCTCTGGAAAGCTAATCATTTGCATATCACGGCATCTTCTTGCTGTTGGTTAAATTTCGCGTCTGTAGCACGTCATCTTCGTGCTGTAGCAATTTTAATGGCCAGTAATGTATTTCTAGTCGTTTAACAGTATTACTGATATGTACCAGGGTCATTCAATTACTGATGCAACAAAATTCTAATACACCAATCGAGATTCTAATACACCATATTACCCTACAAAACCCTATTTTTCAACATAATCTACGTGCAATGTCACGTCCTTACGCCACCTTACTGGGAGGGCCTGTGTGCCCGCATGGTACCACTTCACTGGTCGACGCGGCGCCAGCGTCTTTCTATCCACACTGCTTCCCGACCGCCCCCGGTAGCTGAGTGGTCAGCGCGACAGAACGTCAGTCTTAAGGGGCCGGGATCCCATTCCCAGCTGGGTCGGAGATTTTCTCCACTCAGGACTGGGTGTTGTGTTGTCCTAATCATCATCATTTCATCCCCATCGACGGACAAATCGCTAAGTGGTGATAAACCGAAAGACTTGCACACTTGCACCCAGCGAACGGTCTACCCGACGGGAGGCCCTAGTCACACGACATTTACATTACTGCTTCCCGCGTAGCGCATCCTTCATTGGACCAAACAGATGCAGTTCGGAAGGTCCGAAATCTGGACTCTTAGAGTGGATGAGGAAGAACGGTCCAATGCAGTTTTGTGAGCTGCCCTCGGCTGTACAGATTGTGTAAGATTTTGTGTTGTCATAGAGAAGGAGAAATTCGTTTGCATTATTCCGGCGACGAACACGTTGAAGTTGTTTGTCCAATTTCCTTAGGGTAGCAAAATACACTTCTGAGTTGATCGTTGCGCAGTAAGGGAGGACATCAAACGGAATAACCCCGTCAGAGATGCAGAAAACCATCGTCTGACTTTACTGGTTGAAGATGCGGCTTTGAACTTTTTCTTCAGAGGAGAGGTGGTGCGACGTCACTCCATGGATTGCCGTTTTCTTTCCGGTTCGACGTAATGAACCCATGTTTCACCTCCTGTGTCGATGTTCGACAAAAGATTGTCGTAGTCGGCCTCGTAATACATGAGCAATTTCGCACGGTCTTCTTTTAGGTGGTGGGAACCCACCAGGCACTCACCATTGAGTACCCATTTGGTGGACGAGTGTGACAGCACTACCAACAGAGTCGTCCAGTTGAGCAGGAGGTGTTTGATTATGATCATTCGATCACCTCGAATGAGTGTGTCCGCACGTTTCAACACGGCAAGAGCCGCAGCTGTGTGAGGCCTGTCAGCATGCGCAGATCGGACACGTTTGCGAGACGTTGTTGCGGTGATGGCAGACGCCTCGCCCAACGGCTCGCCGTGCTTTTGTTCACTGCCAGCTCTCCGTAGACATTCTGGAAGAGCTTATAAAGATCGTGGCACGAACATACGTTACAGACCCCATTTCGAAAGCTACGTGTAGCCCCGCCTCCTTTCGGAACTTCATGAGTCTACAGAAGCGGGACTATTCCACGACATCCCGTAACAAACAACGCGTTTTTTTTTAACCGAGACTGACCGAAAGAAAATGTGTTGCATTACTTACTGAACGCCCTAGTGTAATTATTTCAATAAACATGACATTTCGTATGTTTGTTTCAAATTTTAAGTTATTTTTGTATAACTATTAGGGGAGGCTGTAGTTTAATTTTAAGACTCCCAGCCCTGTATTAGACGCTTATTCCTTTTTGAAAGGATAGCATTCACCTTGTTTGCTGCACTCTTTTTCCCGAAATTACAAACATTACGCTGTAACTTGACTTTTCTATGTGTGCAACACTACTCCAAGGTAAAACATTGTCATATATCTAGGAGCAAATTTTCTACTAAAATTAAAAGTGTTTCAGTTAAACAATACTTGTCAATACTGTATTTATGTTCCATTATTAGCCGAGCGGCGTAGCCGCGCGGCCTAAGGGCGCCTTGTTGCGGTTCGAGTCCTCCGTCGGGCATGGGTGTGTGTGTGTTGTCCTTAGCATAAATTACTTTAAGTTACTTTAATTAGTGTGTAAGCCTAAGAACAGATGACCTCAGTAGTTACCACAAATTTGAATTTATTTATTTATTTATTTATTTATTTATTTATTTTTTTTTTTTTTTGCCGGCCGCGATGGTCTAGCGGTTCTGGCGCTGCAGTCCGGAACCGCGGGACTGCTACGGTCGCAGGTTCGAATCCTGCCTCGGGCATGGGTGTGTGTGATGTCCTTACGTTAGTTAGGTTTAAGTAGTTCTAAGTTCTAGGGGACTTATGACCTAAGATGTTGAGTCCCATAGTGCTCAGAGCCATTTGAACCATTTTTGAAAATATTTTTTTCCATTATTAACCTAGTACAAACAAACAGTCAGCAAGTGAAATCAAATTAAGAAGTAGTATCACAAAAGACCTGCTACAAGTCAAAGACGTGACATTACAAATGGAAGATATTAGGAACGAACATAAATATCCATTTCCCGGAATGGGGAAATAATTAAAATATTAAAGAAACTAAATTCACTTGAAAATATGACGTGTTACATGGTAGAAGACCTTTCGTTTGTAGGTGTGCTTAACCTTACACATGTCAAAGTATACTGAATTTGACTCACCATAGAACTCTGTAACTGAAGAGTTAACAATATCCTCCAAGTAGCTTTTAGATAGATAATAACACTTTGTAAAATTCATAATAATCACAAGCCGTGCACAAAAAATGCTTCATATCTCGCAACAATAAAAACAGTGCAAAATGCCGGAAACTGCTTCTGTTACGATACGATATTGCAGTGCCTCTGTTATTCCGATTCACGAAGCAAAGTTCCTTTGGACATGCAGGCACTGCAATATCGTATTTATCCACGGGCGCCGGAATATACACACTGGATGTCCGAGTACAGGTTGCAGACGCATGTTTGACGTCATGTGAAGTTTGGGTCTGGCCATGAGTTGTGCACGGATAGTCAAATGCTAGCACTTGTTCGCAAACCTAGGTACAAGCAGTTCCTTTCCAGTTTTCTGTCGAGCGCCTTTCCTTATCCGCCTTCCGGCTGGAACGTCCAAGCCATGCGATGCTGATGCTTATTTTGCCAACATGACGCTCTGAACGAAATACGAACGGAATCTCCTTTAGAAATTTCGAAAACACACGTTTGGATGTATCACCATCGGAAGGCGCGGGCGACTCCTGGAATTTTGGTACATAACAAAAGGTAAGGCGACCGCTCGCGATAACCGGGGTATTCCAGGATTCGAGACCCGGTCCGGCACAATTGTTCATTGTCGTCATTCAGTTCTACAGCTGATGGATGTCCACATTCGCAATTGCGAATACATTTAATGTACTGCTTATGGTTGTCTGCAGGGCACATTTCTTCATGTGGTTCTAAAATCGGTCACGGGATGGAAACACCGTCCAGGAAACTTCACGTATTTCTCGGTATACTATCCTCCAGGTACAGGGAGCAGAGAGCTTCTGTAATTTCAAAAATCTGTACCCATATGCGGATTTTAAACCGTATAATATGTAATCCTGTGCTACATCTAGCCACAGAGTTAAGGGTTCTGTAGCCAGTTACCATGGTTACACAATGACGTGTCAAACCAAGAGGACGAGAACCATTTTTGGTCAACTCAAGCTTGCTAAGAGTTTACACTTCAGGAATAATAGTAATATACCTTAAACAAATATTTCCTGAATAACTTTGAAACGTTTGAGACAACTTTCAGCGTACGCCCTAGACCTCTCTCGTAATGAAATATTGAACAAAATTTATTTTTAATGAAACAAATATGATTCAGTTTCGCAAGTGTTCGGAATTCTTATAAGCTTCAAATATGAGCTTTTGTAGTTTATTGGTGTATGAAATAAATTAGATCACGGCATCTTAAGGAGTGTGAAGAAAATCTAAATAGGGTAGTAGCTGCGCTATTTCCTCTTGTTAGTCTGGTACTGGAGAGACTGCACTCCTGCCTATGTTTTTACTGCAACTTTTTTTTTTTTTGTTATCAGTCTACTGACTGGTTTGATGCGGCCCGCCACGTATTCCTTTCCTGTGCTAACCTCTTCATCTCAGAGTAGCACTTACAACCTACGTCCTCAATTATTTGCTTGACGTATTCCAATCTCTGTCTTCCTCTACAGTTTTTGCCCTCTACAGCTCCCTCCAGTACCATGGAAGTCATTCCCTCATGTCTTAGCAGATGTCCTATCATCCTGTCCCTTCTCCTTACCAGTGTTTTCCATATATTCCTTTCCCCTCCGATTCTGCGTAGAACCTCCTCATTCCTTACCTTATCAGTCCAACTAATTTTCAACATTCGTCTATAGCACCACATCTCAAATGCTTCGATTCTCTTCTGTTCCGGTTTTCCCACAGTCCATGTTTCACTACCATATAATGCTGTACTCCAGACGTACATCCTCAGAAATTTCTTCCTCAAATTAAGGCCGGTATTTGATATTAGTAGACTTCTCTTGGCCAGAAATGCCTTTTTTGCCATAGCGAGTCTGCTTTTGATGTCCTCCTTGCTCCGTCCGTCATTGGTTATTTTACTGCCTAGGTAGCAGAATTCCTTAACTTCATTGACTTCGTGACCATCAATCCTGATGTTAAGTTTCTCGCTGTTCTCATTTCTACTACTTCTCATTACCTTCGTCTTTCTCCGATTTACTCTCAAACCATACTGTGTACTCATTAGACTGTTCATTCCGTTCAGCAGATCATTTAATTCTTCTTCACTTTCACTCAGCGAATCGTATCATTGATATCCTTTCGCCTTGTATTTTAATTCCACTCCTGAACATTTCTTTTATTTCCATAATTGCTTCCTCGATGTACAGATTGAAGAGTAGGGGCGAAAGGCTACAGCCTTGTCTTACACCCTTCTTAATACGAGCACTTCGTTCTTGATCGTCCACTCTTATTATTCCCTCTTGGTTATTGTACATATTGTATATGACCCGTCTCTCCCTATAGCTTACCCCTACTTTTTTCAGAATCTCGAACAGCTTGCACCATTTTATATTGTCGAACGTTTTTTCCAGGTCGATAAATCCTATGAAAGTTTCTTGATTTTTCTTTAGCCTTGCTTCCATTATTAGCCGTAACGTCAGAATTGCCTCTCTCGTCCCTCTACTTTTCCTAAAGCCAAACTGATCGTCACCTAGCGCATTCTCAATTTTCTTTTCCATTCTTTTGTATATTATTCTTGTAAGCAACTGTTAAGCTGATTGTGCGATAATTCTCGCACTTGTCAGCTCTTGCCGTCTTCGGAATTGTGTGGATGATGCTTTTCCGAAAGTCAAATGGTATGTCGCCAGACTCATATATTCTACACACCAAGGTGAATAGTCGTTTTGTTGACACTTCCCCCAATGATTTAAGAAATTCTGATGGAATGTTATCTATCCCTTCTGCCTTATTTGACCGTAAGTCCTCCAAAGCTCTTTTAAATTCCGATTCTAATACTGGATCCCATATCTCTTCTAAATCGACTCCTGTTTCTTCTTCTATCACATCAGACAAATCGTCACCCTCATAGAGGCTTTCAATGTATTTTTTCCACCTATCTGCTCTCTCCTCTGCATTTAACAGAGGAATTCCCGTTGCACTATTAATGTTACCTCCGTTGCTTTCAATGTCACCAAAGGTTGTTTTGAGTTTCCTGTATGCTGAGTCTGTCCTTCCGACAATCATAGCCGGCCGGAGTGGCCGTGCGGTTCTAGGCGCTACAGTCTGGAACCGAGCGACCGCTACGGTCGCAGGTTCGAATCGTGCCTCGGGCATGGATGTGTGTGATGTCCTTAGGTTAGTTAGGTTTAATTAGTTGTAAGTTTTAGGCGACTGATGACCTCAGAAGTTAAGTCGCATAGTGCTCAGAGCCATTTGAACCATTTGAGCCCGACAATCATATCTTTTTCGATGTCTTCACATTTTTCCTGCAGCCATTTCCTCATAGCTTCCCTGCACTTCCTATTTATTTCATTCCTCAACGACTTTTATTTCTGTATTCCTGATTTTCCCGGAACATGTTTGTACTTCCTCCTTTTATCAATCAACTGAAGTATTTCTTCTGTTACCCACGGTTTCCTCGCAGCTACCTTCTTTGTACCTATGTTTTCCTTCCCAACTTCTGTGACGGCCCTTTTTATAGATGTCCATTCATCTTCAACTGTACTGCCTACTGCGCTATTCCTTATTGCTGTATCTATAGCGTTAGAGAACTTCAAACGGATCTCGTCATTCCATAATACTTCCGTATCCCACTTCTTTGCGTATTGATTCTTCCTGACTAATGTCTTGAACTTCAGCCTACTCTTCATCACTACTATATTGTGATCTGAGTCTATATCTGCTCCTGGGTACGCCTTACAATCCAGTATCTGATTTCGGAGTCTCTGTCTGACCATGATGTAATCTAATTGAAATCTTCCCGCATCTCCCGGCCTTTTCCAAGTATACCTACCGAGCGAGGTGGCGCAGTAGTTCGACACTGGACTTGCATTCGGGAGGACGGCGGTTCAATCCCACGTCCAGCCATCCTGATTTAGGTTTTCCGTGATTTCCCTAAATCGCTCCCGGCAAATGCCGGGATGGTTCCTTTCAAAGGGCACGGCCGACTTCCTCCCCGTCCTTCACTAATACGATGAGACCGATGACCTCGCTGTATGGTCTCCTTCCCCAAAAACAACCAACCAACAACCAACCAAGTATACCTCCTCCTCTTGTGATTCTTGAACAGGGTATTCGCTATCACCAGCTGAAACTTGTTACAGAACTCAATTAGTCTTTCTCTTCTTTCATTCCTTGTCCCAAGCCCATATTCTCCTGTAACCTTTTCTTCTACTCCTTCCCCTACAACTGAATTCCAGTCGCCCATGACTATTAGATTTTCGTCCCCCTTTACATACTGCATTACCCTTTCAATATCCTCATACACTTTCTCTATCTGTTCATCTTCAGCTTGCGACGTCGGCATGTATACCTGAACTATCGTTGTCGGTGTTGGCCTGCTGTCGATTCTGATTAGAACAACCCGGTCACTGAACTGTTCACAGTAACACACCCTCTGCCCTACCTTCCTATTCATAACGAATCCTACACCTGTTATAGCATTTTCTGCTGCTGTTGATATTACCCGATACTCATCTGACCAGAAATCCTTGTCTTCCTTCCACTTCACTTCACTTCACTGACCCCTACTATATCTAGATTGAGCCTTTGCATTTCCCTTTTCAGATTTTCTAGTTTCCCTACCACGCCCCGACTCGTAGAACGTTATCCTTTCGTTGATTATTCAATCTTTTTCTCATGGTAACCTGCCTCTTGGCAGTCCCCTCACGGAGATCCGAATGGGGGACTATTCCGGAATCTTTTGCCAATGGAGAGATCATCATGATACTTCTTCAATTACAGTGTATTTAATGCAGTGGTTTCCATTGCCTTCTGCATCCTCATGTCGTTGATCATTGCTGATTCTTCCGCCTTTGGGGGCAATTTCCCACCCCTAGGACAAGAGAGTGCCCTGAACCTCTATCCGCTCCTCCGCCCTCTTTGACAAGGCCGTTGGCAGAATGAGGCTGACATCTTATGCCGGAAGTCTTCGGCCGCCAATGCTGATTATTTATCAAAATTTAGGCAGTGGCGGGGATCGAACCCGGGACCGAAGATGTTTTGATTATGAATCAAAGACGCTACCCCTAGACCACTACATATGAGCAAAACAGCTGGTATAGACGTAATTATAGATGGTTCTAAGCAGGATAATCCTCTTGCTGCTCAATAGTTTCAGTTGTGCTGAAGTTTTGTTTGCTCAGTGATTAGAGCGTATTTGGTGCAGAGTTGCATGCAATCTTGAGGCACTGGAGCAGATGGGACATATCCGTGCTGGGAAGTTTCCTAGGTGTCCTTCAGTCTACTCAACACGTGTATCCAGCAGAAAAATCGAGGTCTCCATTTAGCCACCTGGACAAGCTGTGTATGGAGGTGACAGCCAACTGGAAACTACGAAACAAAACTATTCAGGGAAATGACGCAGCTAGGGAAGTGAATTTACTAAATTTGGTGGCTCGATGTGCTGCCCCCCCTCCCCCCCCCCCCCCTGCATGATATACCCTCGCTGATGAGGTACAATATTCCTTCACTGGGAGGATGGTTGGATGGAAGTTCAAATAGGGAACGCCTGCTACTTGTTCAACACATTTTCGCAAACGACGTGTTGAGGTAAGTGCTAATGTATGGCACTGAACCGTCTTTCCCCAATGCAGCAAAACGACGTCATAGGGAGAGGGGTGCCATCATTGTGCTGACTAGGTAGTGGAGACCACGGAGCACGAAGTAAGAAGGCGTGCAAAGGGACTCGCTTATAGAGCTGACGAAGCGAAAGAAGCTAGCAAGCGGCTCTGAAGGGCGAAGGTGGGCGTTACTAAACCTCTGGCTAGGCTCCTTCAAGAACTGATTAGACAAGAGGAGCAATACGAATGAAGTCGTCGACACCCAATGGCGAAACCTCGTTACTTCCACCTGTTGTCTCTTCTAGGTTGGGAGAGGTGCTGTTGAAAAAGAAATGGCCAGTTGACCCTCATAAATACCCCTTTCCAAATCAGACCCTCCGTCTCAGATGTACTCAGTTGTTCTCAGAAGCTCACTCACACTCCCTGTACATGACAGTACTGGGGTGTGTTCATGACGTCACCTACTGTCGTCTCCATCTGCTGTCTTCAACACGGAGATTGCTGCAATGCCTCGTGGTGCGTCCAGTCATCAACAATGGACTTCCAGTAGCGGTGCAGACAGCGCCTTCAGCACTGTGTCTCCCTCTTCTTGGTAACCACCCAATGGCGGCCACCCCTCTAGTGGAACGCCTGCTTGAACCGAGGCTGGGGGGCGTCGCAATCTCTTTGTCACTGTGCAACATGTCCTGAAGGCTTCGATCGATGCTGGTCATCGCACACAGCGTTCTCGCGACTTCGACATCGATCATCTCAGGGGCTAGTGTTTGAGAACCATCCTGCCCTGTGTTGGATTCTGCACTCCGAGGTGTGCCAGCTGCCTGGAAGGCATGGTCGTACATCAGCCACAGTGTGAAGTTCCTGTTGGCTGTGGCCATCACGCTGACTCCAGTGGGCGATGCAACTCACACATGCCGCTGGCCAGGACTATCTGCTGACAACAGTTCGTTGAGCTCTGAGCCTCACTTGGTCATTCCAGTGTCGGAGACCTCTCCACTAACACCGATCACAGCTCTGTATACAACATTTGATCACGGATGTGGTCCGCCACTGCTTTCAGTCACCATCACCACTCTCAAACTCAAAACTTTGCCGCCCGTTTCTACACAGCACATTTACAGCAATGGCCAGAAATAACGCAAATGCCAATCAAGGACGTCTATTCTCACCAATGACAAGAAATAAAGCAAAAACGCCACCAATGAAGATCTATCAACCCTTCTCCTGATCCTTTGTTCCTTATCAGATTATGAAAACAGCTTCTTCCACTACTCCATAAGAACTCAAGTTTTGTGTCATTCATCTATCATCAAAACAGCCTGAGGAAGACCATTTGCAGCGGTAGCCAAAACCTTATTGTAAAAATAGTAAACAGCCAATCAGTTGCAAATTGGAAGGATTGTTAAAGCCCCTTTATGATGTTGGTAGCGTTTATAAAAAACGTTTTCTTCAGAAGGAAAAAATAGACAACTGCATTAAATGTTGTGGTAGAGTTACGCTAAAATATAGCCGAAAGGCGTCCGTCTTGAAATATAAAATTTCACCTCCATATTTATAAACATGCAAATCATGGTAAAGGAGTATTAATAAACCTTTCAGTTTGGAACTGACTGGTTGTTTACTACTTCTACAAGAAGATTTCATTCTCCGGTTGCTGCTCCAGCCGTGTCCAAAATATTAAGTAACCAAAACTTGATGAATTTTACATATCGACAATTGGGTCACATTTTATTAACAGATTAAAATTAATTACATTATTTCACTTTTCGGAGTTGATAATCAAAATTTGGTGACTATGCAGCAAATACGTGCATTGTCGTTCTAAGCATTGGGTGGGACTCTATGGATGTAGGTAATGAAGCAAGTATCATTCCTGTAGATGGATAACCTTCTCACCTGATCCATTATTTTTGAAGAAGTTCAGCAAAACCGCATTCGTCATCCTCATGTTCCGCACCACTATGAATGCGAGGACACTGACATTCCCCAGCTGAAACGTAAGAGTGCATCTCAGTGGATGTCTTGTAGTCTCATAAAATTTTCCAGAAACAAGTTCTACATCTACATCTACGTGATTACCTTGCAGTTCGGCCAAGTGATTGACGGAGGGTTTGTAGGTCCACTTTGAGGCTGTTTCTCTACTGGTCCAGTCTCTTACTGCACTTGCAAGAAATGAGCAGCTTAATCTTTCTGTCAGAGCTTGAATTTCACTTATTTTATTATGACTTTCATTTCTATGAAGGTGGGGGTCAGCAAAAAATTTCTGTATTGTAGGAGAACGTCGGTGAACGAAATTTTGTCACTAGGTCTCGCTGCAACAAAAAACGCTTTTGTTTTAATGATTGCCACCCCAACTTGCGTATCATTACCGTGATGCCCACTCCACAGCTTCACGATAGTACAAAACGAGTTGCCTCTCTTTGAACTTCTTCGACGTCCTCCGTTCCGGAGGTTCGTGTCCTCCCTCGGGCATAGGTGTGTGTTTTGTTCTTAGCATAAGATAGTTTAAGTTAGTTTAAGTAGTGCGTAAGTCTAGGGACCGATGACCTAAGCAGTTTGGTCCCTTAGGAATTCACACACATTTGAACGTTTTGTCCGCCGTTAATCCCATACCACACAGTAACGCTATTGCGAAGACGGACAGATATAGTGTAGTCAGTCTCCTTACTAAATTTGTTGCTGCTTTGTAAGTGTTCTGCCAACAAAACGCGGCTTCTGGTTCACCTATGCCAGAACATTTTTATGTAACTGAACCCACCACCCTCACTGACAAGAACAGAATATATAAGGGAGACCCTTTGAATGCACGATAACGATCTGGAAAGGCGGCAAATTAGCTAACATACCATTCATTTTAGCATTGTGCTTAGTCAGGCATACATTGATCTTTCGAAATTTTCACCAACAAACTCTATCTTCTTTGAACCTTCCAAATCACAAAGGTACAAATATGCTGATAAGCCAAAACACTATGACCACTGCCCATCGAGACCTGCGATGCTCCCTCGTGGCTTTGTGGGCACGTGACGCGTTAACACAAGTATATAAGCAGATCAGTTACGAGACACGGCGGGGCGGTCACCTTAACGGAGATGTGAGCCGCAAATGGGGAAATCCATTCAGACAAGCGACTCTGACAAGGAGCAGATTATTACTACACAGAACCTGTGGAC
This sequence comes from Schistocerca serialis cubense, assembly GCF_023864345.2. Taxonomy (NCBI): domain Eukaryota; kingdom Metazoa; phylum Arthropoda; class Insecta; order Orthoptera; family Acrididae; genus Schistocerca; species Schistocerca serialis. The sequence goes on along the minus strand of NC_064647.1, from coordinate 212,299,221 downwards.
GAGTATCTCGAAGCTGTTCACATGTTCACGTGCCTCTCTCGATGAAACTACTACTTGGCGTTAAATGACTGGGTGACCACGACTCTTCACAGAACACGGGATTCGGAGATTTGTTTGCTCTGTGAAGTAGGACAGACGGTAATCTGTGGCATCTCTGCCGAAAGAGCACAATGCTGGTGCACGCACAAGTGTTTCTGAGCACACCGTTCATCGTACATTGTTGAACCTGGAGCTCAGCAGCAGACAACCCGTAACGTATTCACATCTTGACTCAACGACATGGTCAGCCACCATTGCTGTGGGCACAGGACCAACGGGATTCGACCATCGATCACTGCAAATTGGTGGGCTCTTCCGGTGAATCACATTTTTACTGTACTACGTCCTCCTGCTTAGCTGAGTGGTAACGTGCTTGCCTCCCATGCAGAGGGCCCGAGTTCGATTCCCGGCCGGGTAGGAGATTTTCTCCGCTCGTGGACAGCGTGTCGCGTTGTCCTCATCGTCATTTCATCACCGGCACGCAAGTCACCCAATGTGGCGTCAACTGAAATAAGAATTGCACTCGGCAGCCGAACTTTCCCGAATGGGGCCTCCCGAGCAACAATGGCACACGATCATTTAGTTTTTTTTATTTATTTTGTTACACTAAGTCGCTGGTCATTTCCACAAACGCCGTCATCGAGGTGAACGGCGGCTCGAAACGTGCAGCGCGTCACGGACGCAGGTTGGTGAGATCAGTATTATACAGGGTGATTCAAAAAGAATACCACAACTTTAGGAATTTAAAACTCTGCAACGACAAAAGGCAGAGCTAAGCACTATCTGTCGGCGAATTAAGGGAGCTATAAAGTTTCATTTAGTTGTACATTTGTTCGCTTGAGGCGCTGTTGACTAGGCATCAGCGTCAGTTGATGCTAAGATGGCGATCGCTCAACAGAAAGCTTTTTGTGTTATTGAGTACGGCAGAAGTGAATCGACGACAGTTGTTCAGCGTGCATTTCGAACGAAGTATGGTGTTAAACCTCCTGATAGGTGGTGTATTAAACGTTGGTATAAGCAGTTTACAGAGGATGGGTGTTTGTGCAAAGGGAAAAGTTCTGGACGGCCGAGAACGAGTGATGAAAATGGAGTATCGGGTTGATATTGCTCGAGTGTCTGGAGGGGGCCATATTGAACATCTCTGAACTTGTTTTTGAGTGAAAAAAAATCCTTTTTAAATACTCTTTGTAATGATGTATAACAGAAGGTTATATTATGTTTCTGTCATTAAATACACATTTTTAAAGTTGTGGTATTCTTTTTGAATCACCCTGAACAACGGGAGACATTCTCCTGCGCTTGCATGGAACCTGTGGTAGTAATCGAAGACACGCTGCTGGCCGGGATGGCCGAGCGGTTCTAGGCGCCACAGTCTGGAACCGCGTGACCGCTACGGTCGTAGGTTCGAATCCTGCCTCGGGCATGGATGTGTGTGATGTCCTTAGGTTAGTTAGGTTTAAGTAGTTCTAAGTTCTAGGGGACTGATGACCACAGCAGTTAAGTCCCATAATGCCCAGAGCCATTTTTGAAGACACGCTAACAAATACGAACGAACTGCATCCCTTCATGCTTGATGTCTTCCCAGGCGGCGATGCCATCTTTCAGCATTATAATTGTCCATGTCTCGGAGTCAAAACCGTGCTACTGTGGTTTGAGGAGCGTTGTAGTGAACTCACGTTGACGTCCCGCCGATGAAATTCGCCTGATGTAAAGCCCATGGATCCCATCTGGGTCGCTGTCGGGCACCATCACCGGTGACGCACATCAGCGGCCCGTTATTTATGCGAATTACACGCCCTGTTTGGAGACCTCTAATGCCACATACCTATACAAAACTACCATCAAACTGCCGGATTCCCGACACGGACAAGCAGTGCTATATTTAGTTCCAAAGATGAACAAACAAGCTATTAAGTAGGTGGTCATAACGTTTTGGCTCGTCAGTGTATTGTTTTACAGATATTTATGAACTCCTATACGTTTCTTTCTGTTTGGTAGAGACGAAGCGTTTGATGCACCAGACTCTGGCAGTCACTCCATTAAGCCTGCTTGCGTGTTTGTCTGATGCTGCACCCGTTATTCATGGAGCATTTGATTATTGCGTTCGACAGTCATTAACTCACAGATGCCAGTTGCACATTAATGAAAACAGACGACATTTGTAGCAAGACCTCTAAAGAATTCTGAACCATCGTCTCTGTTCCCTACTAAACTCATACCTTCGTGGACTCCTTGCGGGGAAACTGTGCTTGCGGTGACAAAAATCTTTGATGATTCACACAGTGATATAAAATATGTGACAAGTAGAGAAGAATATTTTCAGTATTAAGTAAGTGGTATTTTTTAGCCCGTCCGGTTAGCGGTGCGGTATAAAGCACGGCTTTCCGGATTGGGAAGGAGCGCCTGGTCCCCGGCACGAATCCGCCAGGCGGACTTGTGTCGAGGTCCAGTGAGCCGGCCAGTCCGTGTGCTTTTTAGGCGGTTTTGCATCTGCCTCGGTGAACGCCGGCTGGTTCCCCTTATTCCGTCTCAGCTACACTATGTCGGCGATTTCTGCGCAAACAAGTTCTCCACGTACGCGTACACCACCATTAGTCTACCACACAAACATAGGGGCTACACTCGTCTGGTGTGAGACGTTCCCTGGGGATTCGACCGGGGGCCAAACCGCACATTATCCCTGAAAGAGTGGTTCGGTGTGGGGTGGCGGAGGGGTGAAGTGGACTGCGGTAGTCGTCGTAGGGCTGTGGACCACTGCGGCAGCGGGTGGGACGGAGCCTCTCCATCGTTTCTGGGCCTCCGGTTGACATACCATAGAGGAAGTTTTTTTTTACAGACGACTGCACATTTGTATAAGGATCTTCAGGCGATGTAAAGAAGAAACAGCTACCTTTTTTTATGAAACTTAGCTGGTTGCGTGTGTAGTGTTTCTCCTTGGTTACTTAAGTTATCGTATTATTTTAGTAACACATAAAAGCCAGATATAAATAAAGCTTTAGGATATGCTGATGATGTTATCGTTCTGTCTGTGTGAAAAGGACTCGAAAAATCAATCGAATGGAGTGGATGGTGTCTCGGACAGAGGTTATCACACTAACGTAAATAAAGAAGCTACAGTAATGGAGTGTCGGTCCGTATACGTCGAGCGACACTGAGGACATTAGACTAGAAAATGAGAAAATGAATGTGGTAGACATCTTTTACTATTTGGCAACATAAATGACGGTGACAGAAGTAAAAGGGAGTATAGAATGCTGACTGGCGGCAGGAACAAAAGATCTGCTCACCCAGTCTTCAGTATTCTGATGTAATTCGTTTCTAAATGTTCTATTTTCTTCTTATCAGGGCCGTTCTTCGACCATATTTTACTTCAGTTAAGGCTGACATTCATATTCATGCACTGATCAGCCAGAGCATTATGAGCACCGACCTACTATCGATACTAACCCGTCCAGGCTATAGCAGCGTCACCTGGCGAGGAGCGGCTGCTAGTCAGACACACGCACGGAGCATTTACTATCAAGGAGCGCGCTACCCGTCAACAGAATGGCGAAGGCGCGCGATATATCTGAGTTAGACCGAGGGCAGATTGTGACAGACCACGTATCCATCGTCCAGGCAGATTTTCACCCAAATACGCTGTCACATCTCTGCCGTAGGGAGGTGGAGCACCATCTTGTTGTATGTAAAATCTTTCATTTCCAAACACCTCTCGAACGGCAGGTAAAATTGACGTTTGCAGTAAATGAAGATACATCTCACCAGGTACAGTACTTTCAAAGAAGAATGAGCACACATTGACGCCCAGTAGATGAACATGTTTTTCCACGCGAACGTGGCGATTTTCAGGAGCCCGGTACAAGCAGTTGTGGTGGTTTACAGTACCCTTCAGTTTCCATTGCGCCTCGTCAGACCAGACAACCATCCTTCGCGAATCATGTCTTCACACCAGTCGCAGTACTCCATCCTTCGATGCGGGTCGTCCTCATTCATAGCGTGCAGCCATCTTGCAATGTACACTTTGTGGCCTTCAGAATTCCTCGTACGCTCGATCGATTTACCCCGCTTTCACGTCCACCCTGCCTCGCAGTTTTTTGAGGTGACCTAGTAAAATTTTGCGAAATTGCAGTGCTGGATGCTTGACGTTTTCGGTCGGCCAGATCTTTCTCTATGCACCGTCGGCCTCAAACTTATCCCGAATGCCATAAATTATTGTACGTCTTCGAGGTTGGGTTCTGTACACATTACACCATTGCCGTTGTACCTACATCATGTTTTCGTACTACCAGTACCACTTCAATACAGCCTTGCGTTGCTCAATCGACAATCTTACTTCATTCATTCTTGCACTGTCATCTGCTGGAAAACGCGCCCCGAGATCTGTTGAGAAAACAATGGAAGTCCATTAGCTCCAGTAATAGCCAACCTCTTTATGGAGCATTTCGAATACGTCGCCTTGGACACGGCTCCTGCAAAGCCGAGCTGTTTTTATCGCTACGTCGACGATACCTTCGTCATTTGGCCACATGGACAAGAAAAGTTAGAAGAGTTCCTGGAGCACCTCAACAGCATCCACGACCACATCAACTTCACAATGGAGGTAGAGAAGGAGGGTTCTCTGCCGTTCTTGGACGTGCTTGTCCGCCGTAAACCCAATGGGTCTCTAGGTATTAGCGTTTACCGCAAGCCCACCCACACGGATCGGTATCTGCACGCCACCAGCTTCCATCACCCAGCACAGAAACATTCAGTTCTGAGGACCTTTGTACATCGTGCTGAAACCGTCTCAGACGCTGAAAACTTGAGAAAAGAGAATCGAGCCACTTACGCAAAGTTTTTAAGGATAACAGTTACAACAACAAACAGATCTCACAAGCAGTGTCATCCAAGCCTCAAGGGAAGAAGACCTCTGAAGAAGACTCCAAGGATACATTCTTACCGTTGTGGCATGACAACAGGGAAGATTAGTCGGCTCCTGAAGAGGCATAAAATAGACACAATCTTCAGGTCTCCGGCAAAGATCCGTCAACTAATCAAATCTGCGAAAGACGATGTAGGCCTCAGAAAACACCGTGTGGATGTGGGCAGTTCTATTTCGGCCAGACTGTTCGCACTATTGAACAACGCCGCATAGAACATGAAAGGTGTTACCGTCTGCGCTATCCCGAAAAGTCAGCTGTAGCAGAACATGCTCTGGAAAACGGGGCCGGCCAGAGTGGCCGAGCGGTCCTAGGCGCTACAGTCTGGAGCCGCGTGACCATTACGGTCGCAGGTTCGAATCCTGCCTCGGGCATGGGTGTGTGTGATGTCCTTAGGTTAGTTAGGTTTAAGTAGTTCTAAGTTCTAGGGGACTGATGACCACAGCAGTTAAGTCCCATAGTGCTCAGAGCCATTTTTTTTTTAAAATCTCACACCGAATTGCATTCGATGAGACGTCTATTATTAAATGGACTAATGACTTCTGGGATAGCGTGATAAACAACGCCATAGAGATCAGAATTTCTAACAGCACCTTCAATAGAGACGGTGCACTGCAGCTGAGTACAGCGTGGGATCCGGTGTTGAGGGAGTTGAAGCGGGCCCGGCGGTCACGCGGCCAAAACATTACCATATATGGTGCGGGACGGAGCACCAGTGACGTCACGGGCGACGGCGCGGCTATATAAGCACGGCAATGACAACCACACGACAGTCATCCACTTGACAATGGCAGAGGAGATCTCTGCCGAAGGGTCGTGGGCAGTAAACCACTTGACGCGACTTGAAACCCGAGAATGTTTGTTAACGGCTATCGCCGCGAAAGCTTTCATTCGTACATAACAACGGACTATGTTACCGCGCGAAATTGCAACGATATATCATTTTGTTCCAAAGATATTAACTATCCAAGAGTGTCTGCATTTTCTGGACCCCTCCGTACAGTTATGTTTAGTTTTATTATACCTTGATTTCCGCAAAAGTTCAGGAAACGACGATGGTGGTGGGTAGCTACCCGATACCGTCTCCAAAGTAGGCCTAAATAATTTTGAGATCTGGTGAGTGTCACGTCCAAAGGAGGTGCGGCGACTGATCTTCGTGTTCACAAAACCTGTCCTGGACGATGCGAACTGTATGAACACAGAGCCTGCTTTCTTGGAACTGAGGATCACCACTGGCCATGATCAGGCAGACTGATAGCATAATCCGTGACAGTAACGTGACCTTGAAAAGTACCAAGATATGGCTGCCCATGTCGTCACTACTAACCCTCCGGCGTGTTTCATTGTTGGGTCGTATACTATGCCAAAAGTTAGTGCGCAACAAGATTCTTGCAAACAAATGACTGTCTTCCATTGCCCCATAGTCCAGATTTTGTGGCGTCGGCACAACCTTTTTCCTTACACTGATAAATGGTTTGGAGGGTGACTTTCAGTTGCGCAGTGAAATTTGGAAATTTGTGGTAAGTACCTTTGGTACTAAACTGCTGAGGTCATCGGCCCCTAGGCTTACACACTACTTAACGTAACTTGAACTAACTTTACGCTAAGGAAGACACACACCCATGCCCAAGGAAGGACTCGAACCTCCGACAGTGGGAGCCGCAAGAACCATGACAAGTCCCCTAAGACCGCACGGCTACCCCGCGCGGCTACGCAGTTACTTTTGCAGCTGTCTTACTCTTATCTTTCGTAACAATGCTCTTCAGTCACCACCTGTGACGACCACTCAAAAAACACTTCCGTCCGCGTTGTGATTTAGCGGATGGTGTTTCCCCGCTCTCCCTGTTTGCGGTATAGATCTACGATATGGCGCCTCTCGAAACACCAAACAATTCGGCTAATTTGTCTTCGAAAGCGCCTAGCACTCAGGCACCCACAATTTGCCCACTTTCGGATACACTTACGCTCATGAGCCAAAACATTGTAAACAGCTGCTTAACAGGTTATTTATCCATCTTTGGAACGAAATATATCACTGATTCTGCGTGTAAGGCATGCGTCAGTTTGTAGGTAGGTTTGTGGAGGTGTGTGGTGCTAAATGTCTACGCAAGGCATGTAATTCGCGTAAATAACGGGCCGCTGACTTGCGTGCGCTGTGATGGCGCCCGATAGCGACCCAGATGGGTTCCACAGGATGTACATCAGGCCAATTTGGTAGCCGAGACACAACGTGAGTTCGCTATTATTCTCCTCAAACCACTCAGCACGGTTCTGGCTCCAAGACACGACAATTATTGTACGAGGGCAGTTCAATAAGTAATGCAACACATTTTTTTTCCGGCCAATTTTGGTTGAAAAAACCGGAAATTTCTTGTGGAATATTGTCAAACATTCCCGCTTCGTCTCGTATAGTTTCATTGACTTCCGACAGGTGGCAGCGCTTTACGGAGCTGTTAAAATGGCGTCTGTAACAGATGTGCGTTGCAAACAACAGGCAGTGATCGAGACAAAAGCACGGTGAGTCGTTGGGCAAAGCGTGTGTCATCATCACCGCAAGGTCAAGCAAGACTGTCTGATCTCCCGCGTGAGGGCCGGCCGTGCACAGCTGTGACTCCTGCAATGGCGGAGCGTGCGAACACACTCGTTCGAGATGATCGACGGATCACCATCAAACAACTCAGTGCTCAACTTGACATCTCTGTTGGTAGTGCTGTCACAATTGTTCACCAGTTGGGATATTCAAAGGTTTGATCCCGCTGGGTCCCTCGTTGTCTAACCGAACACCATAAAGAGCAAAGGAGAACCATCTGTGCGGAATTGCTTGCTCGTCATGTGGCTGAGGGTGACAATTTCTTGTCAAAGATTGTTACAGGCGATGAAACATGGGTTCATCACTTCGAACCTGAAACAAAACGGCAATCAATGGAGTGGCGCCACACCCACTCCCCTACCAAGAAAAAGTTTAAAGCCATACCCTCAGCCGGTAAAGTCATGGTTACAGTCTTCTGGGACGCTGAAGGGGTTATTCTGTTCGATGTCCTTCCCCATGGTCAATCGATCAACTCTGAAGTGTATTGTGCTACTCTTCATAACTGAAGAAACGACTTCAGCGTGTTCGTCGGCACAAAAATCTGAACGAACTTCTCCTTCTTCATGACAACGCAAGACTTCACACAAGTCTTCGCACCCGAGAGGAGCTCACAAAACTTCAGTGGACTGTTCTTCCTCATGCACCCTATAGCCCCGATCTCGCACCATCGGATTTCCATATGTTTGGCCCAATGAAGAACGCAATCCGTGGGAGGCACTACGCGGATGATGAAGAAGTTATTGATGCAGTACGACGTTGGCTCCGACATCGACCAGTGGAATGGTACCGTGCAGGCATACAGGCCCTCATTTCAAGGTGGCGTAAGGCCGTAGCATTGAATGGAGATTACGTTGAAAAATAGTGTTGTGTAGCTAAAAGATTGGGGAATAACCTGGTATATTTCAATGCTGAATAAAACAACCCCTGTTTCAGAAAAAAAATGTGTTGCATTACTTATTGAACTGCCCTCGTAGTATATTGACTATTCCTTGCTAGTGTAGAGTTATCTTGAAGCTGTGAGAAAGGAGGACAGGCGTTCAAGGCGCGGAAGCAGAGACGATGCTGTGGGCAGACGAAACTAGAAGAGATATTGTTACATGAAGTAAACAGTAAGGGGAGAGCCTTGCGAAAATGCAGACGCCCTCAGACTCGGTCCCAGGGCGTTAGTTACTCTTCAAGAAATTAACATGTAACTACATATGTCGTCTAGACGCTGTGGTAGGTTGCCACCGTAGAACTTTGTAACCAACAGGCACGTACTAGCGTATGAAGGCAGCTTGATACCAGCCCTGAGAACAGCAACGTCAGTAGGCTCACAAGGGTTAGAAAGAGAGCGAAAACGCCAAAAACTGTTGACCTAGCAGTCCCTACTCCTGGGAGCCCGAGGGGGGGGGGGGGCTAAATGACGTATAACAATAATGTTGCAAGCCTTATTTGGCATAGCAGTTACGTTTAGCTTTCAGCTGAACAATGTTGACACCAAATACGGACTTAGTTAGTGCAACTAACATCACCGCCTTGGGAGCAGTAGAGGGGACCTAACTAAACTGTGATTGGCAGGCGCCTGCAAGAGACCTACGGGATTGACTGGGTGGCTTTAAGTGGGGGAAAACAGTGCCCCCACGCGACTCTTTAAAACCCCTAGATTCCGAATTTTGGCAGAGTTCTCAGTCAGAGGATCTGGACGCCGGATTCGCGTCCGTCGACTCCAGCCTCGGCCCAGCTCCGCGTAAGTCTGCTCTCTCACTTGGAGTGCCTCCGTGAACAGTGACACATTCATTGCTACGTTTTGTTTTACAACGAAGTTATTCCCTTAAGATGCTACTAGTGTGTGCTGCTGTGGTTAGCATCCACTCCTGGGACTTCTGCACTGGCTTCTGTTGTAACAGTATTATTCATGCATTTTCTAACCCTAGAACTAGCCTCCACTGTATTAGTTAGTCCTGTCTGGAATGAACAACTATTTCAAAACCCTGTTTATCCAAGAGTCTCCACAACGAGTTCCCTACCGAGTCTCACCACCTGCAATTCTAGAAAATGCCTATACCAGTGTTGGCTCAGATAGACGAAATCAATCAAATGCCTTCTGCTCTGTACCGATCGGAAGCGCAGACTGACAAGCAACCTCTTTTTCCGTCTCCCACCTATGTCAGGAAACGACATTATGCTGCTGAAAGTTGTCATCACCATTGAGGAAGACATCAAGCATGAAGGGATGTAGGAGGCTAGCAAGTGTCACCGTGTCTTCGATTACTACTGCAGGTCCCAAGCAAGCGCAGAATGTCTCCCACCGCATAACATTGTTCCCACCTGTCTGCGTCCGTGGCATGCTACACGTTTCGAGCCGCCGTTCATGACGATGACGGCAATTGTGGAGACAGCCAGAAAACTAGAGTAGCAAATATGTGACCCAACCGAAGAGTTAACATGTTTCCATTTATCGACGGTCTAATTTCGATGGTCCCGTGCCCACTGCAATTGTAATTGACGACGTCGTTGGGTCAACAAGTGAAGACGTAGGGGTGGTCTACTGCGGAGCTCTATCTTCAACAGTGAACGATGAACGGTATGTTCTGACGACTTGTGCTTGCACCAGCATTGTGCTCTTTCGGGCGAGATGTCACATATCACTTACTTTACAGAGCAGACAAGCCTCCGAACCTATGTTCTGCGAAGAGTCGTGGACGTCCAACCATTTCGCTCCTACAGTTATGACACACACAGTGGTTACCACAAGTTGGAAAACGGGGCCAAATTTCTAGTAGTTTACTGTCGAGTTGAGATTTTCACAAATGTTTTATTCGTATCTTACAGAAACTAACAGTACGGCAATAAACAGCCTTTTAAACACGCCACTAACGGCAATTAAGTAATTTATAGAAATACAACAATTTAAAATTAAAAAAAAAACACAGAAGCTAGCAGTACGGCAATAAACTTCCTTTTAAAACACGCCGCTAACGCCTATCAAAGTAATTTATAGCAATACAACAATTTAAAAAATTTAAGAACATTAGTAAACAGGCTACTAAAGTAAATACAGAACTTTGTCAATAAAGTACAGTGAGGTAGTGAAGCTACCAACATTGCCATTAAAAAAAATTAAACAGGTCTCAGCAAACGCACGAATAATGGCAATAAAAGCAATTTACAAACTTGTAGGAATTTAAAAAAATTTAAACAAAAGTGTCCTGGAATATCATTAGAACGTAACAGATATGACGGACCCGTGTAAGGCGGCCACAAATCACCCACTCGGGGATGCTCAGGCTAGACAGAATACTGACCAGTTTAAATACGCCCGTAAACACAATTGCCACTCTCAGGCTGGTCACTGCACCGACTTTTAGCCAGCAAAAACTTGTTATAAGATGGCTTAACTTGTTGACAGAATTAGAGCTAACCTCGTGCAAGAAAACTTACACCACACAGTCCTGAATGAGCGACCACATGATCAACCAACAAAAAGCATGAATTTACTCATAACCCACGACAGAATAGCGAAACAGTTAAACTGCCAAAACTACACCTCCCATCGGACAGTAACGAGAGGAGGAGGAAAGACCATTGTCTTCAATTACACCGGTGCCAGAGACAGGAAACCCGATCGCCGGAGGCCACAAGGCAGAAGAGACGCTGGTTACACAAAATTATTACTTAATGATTAGCCCTTCCACGAACTTTTTGTAATTATGCTCGAACAGGCAGTACACGACCTCCGATGGCAAGGATCCACACATCGGACCGCGCACGCGTCACCAGCGTACCCAATACGCCACGGTCACGCGACAACACGCTCTGTCACCGAAGTTCACGTCTTCTCTGCCACGTTGACGGGTAGTGACCGCTCCTTCATGTTAGGTGTCTCCTTTTAAACTCCAGTGTTGAAATGGAGGACTTAAGGAAGCTTGTTAACGTCCCACCAAGGCGAAATGAACAGCAACTACTCGTGGGCGATTTTGTATACAACCAACAGCGGGGAGCTCTTCCGTCAACTCGACCCGCTCGTTACACACAACCGACAAACATCACGTGGCGACTCGGTACAACCGACCACGCCTGCTTCGCGCTGGAGAGCCACACTGCCCTCCCGTGTCCACCACACTCTCTGCGCGCAACGCCTCTACTTCCGCGCCACCACACGAGGCTACAACCGGTCGAAGATCTCACTTCCTCCATAGCAGTTTCCCGGAAGCAAAAACGCAGATATTGAATTTTTTTTTTTTTTTCATCAGTCTACTGACTGGTTTGATGCGGCCCGCCACGAATTCCTTTCCTGTGCTAACCTCTTCATCTCAGAGTAGCACTTCCAACCTACGTCCTCAATTATTTGCTTGACGTATTCCAATCTCTGTCTTCCTCTACAGTTTTTGCCCTCTACAGCTCCCTCCAGTACCATGGAAGTCATTCCCTCATGTCTTAGCAGATGTCCTATCATCCTGTCCCTTCTCCTTATCAGTGTTTTCCACATATTCCTTTCCTCTCCGATTCTGCGTAGAACCTCCTCATTCCTTACCTTATCAGTCCACCTAATTTTCAACATTCGTCTATAGCACCACATCTCAAATGCTTCGATTCTCTTCTGTTCCGGTATTCCCATAGTCCATGTTTCACTACCATACAATGCTGTACTCCAGACGTACAGCCTCAGAAATTTCTTCCTCATTAAGGCCTGTATTTGATATTAGTAGACTTCTCTTGGCCAGAAATGCCTTTTTTGCCATAGCGAGTCTGCTTTTGATGTCCTCCTTGCTCCGTCCATCATTGGTTATTTTACTGCCTAGGTAGTAGAATTCCTTAACTTCATAGACTTCATGACCGTCAATCCTGATGTTAAGTTTCTCGCTGTTCTCATTTCTACTACTTCTCATTACCTTCGTCTTTCTCCGATTTACTCTCAAACCATACTGTGTACTCATTAGACTGTTCATTCCGTTCAGCAGATCATTTAATTCTTCTTCACTTTCACTCAGGATAGCAATGTCATCAGCGAATCGTATCATTGATGTCCTTTCACCTTGTATTTTAATTCCACACCTGGACCTTTCTTTTATTTCCATCATTGCTTCCTCGATGTACAGATTGAAGAGTAGGGGCGAAAGGCTACAGCCTTGTCTTACACCCTACTTAATACGAGCACTTCGTTCTTGATCGTCCACTCTTATTATTCCGTCTTGGTTGTTGTACATATTGTATATGAGCCGTCTCTCCCTATAGCTTACCCCTACTTTTTTCAGAATCTCGAACAGCTTGCACCATTTTATATTGTCGAACGCTTTTTCCGGGTCGACAAATCCTATGAAAGTGTCTTGATTTTTCTTTAGCCTTGCTTCCATTATTAGCCGTAACGTCAGAATTGCCTCTCTCGTCCCTTTACTTTTCCTAAAGCCAAACTGATCGTCACCTAGCGCATCCTCAATTTTCTTTTCCATTCTTCTGTATATTATTCTTGTAAGCAACTGTTAAGCTGATTGTGCGATAATTCTCGCACTTGTCAGCTCTTGCCGTCTTCGGAATTGTGTGGATGATGCTTTTCCGAAAGTCAGATGGTATGTCGCCAAACCCATATATTCTACACACCAAGGTGAATAGTCGTTTTGTTGCCACTTCCCCCAATGATTTTAGAAATTCTGATGGAATGTTATCTATCCCTTCTGCCTTATTTGACCGTAAGTCCTCCAAAGCTCTTTTAAATTCCGATTCTAATACTGGATCCCGTATCTCTTCTAAATCGACTCCTGTTTCTTCTTCTATCACATCAGACAAATCGTCACCCTCATAGAGGCTTTCAATGTATTCTTTCCACCTATCTGCTCTCTCCTCTGCATTTAACAGTGGAATTCCCGTTGCACTCTTAATGTTACCACCGTTGCTTTTAATGTCACCAAAGGTTGTTTTGACTTTCCTGTATGCTGAGTCTGCCCTTCCGACAATCATATCTTTTTCGATGTCTTCACATTTTTCCTGCAGCCATTTCGTCTTAGCTTCCCTGCACTTCCTATTTATTTCATTCCTCAGCGACTTGTATTTCTGTATTTATGATTTTCCCGGAACATGTTTGTACTTCCTCCTTTCATCAATCAACTGAAGTATCTCTTCTGTTACCAATGGTTTCTTCGCAGCTACCTTCTTCGTACCTATGTTTTCCTTCCCAACTTCTGTGATGTCCCTTTTCAGACATGTCCATTCCTCTTCAACTGTATTGCCTACTGCGCTATTCCTTATTGCTGTATCTATAGCGTTAGAGAACTTTAAACGTATCTCGTCATTCCTTAGTACTTCCGTATCCCACTTCTTTGCGTATTGATTCTTCCTGACTAATGTCTTGAACTTCAGCCTACTCTTCATCACTCCTATATTGTGATCTGAACCTATATCTGCTCCTGGGTACGCCTTACAATCCAGTATCTGATGTCGGAATCTCTGTCTGACCATGATGTAATCTAATTGAAAACTTCCCGTGTCTCCCGGCCTTTTCCAAGTATACCTCCTCCTCTTGTGATTCTTGAACAGGGTATTCGCTATTACTAGCTGAAAATTGTTACAGAACTCAATTAGTCTTTCTCCTCTTTCATTCCTTGTCCCAAGCCCATATTCTCCTGTAACCTTCTCTTCTACTCCTTCCTCTACAACTGCATTCCAGTCGCCCATGACTATTAGATTTTCGTCCCCCTTTACATACTGCATTACCCTTTCAATATCCTCATACACTTTCTCTATCTGTTCATCTTCAGCTTGCGAAGTCATGTATACCTGAACTATCGTTGTCGGTGGTGGCCTGCTGTCGATTCTGATTAGAACAACCCGGTCACTGAACTGTTCACAGTGACACACCCTCTGCCCTCTCTTCCTATTCATAACGAATCCTACACCTGTTATAGCATTTTCTGCTGCTGTTGATATTACCCGATACTCATCTGACCAGAAATCCTTGTCTTCCTTCAACTTCACTTCACTTCACTGACCCCTACTATATCTAGATTGAGCCTTTGCATTTTCTTTTCAGATTTTCTAGTTTCCCTACCACGTTCAAGCTTCTGACATTCCACGCCCCGACTCGTAGAACGTTATCCTTTCGTTGATTATTCAATCTTTTTCTCATGGTAACCTCCCCCTTGGCAGTCCCCTCCCGGAGATCCGAATGGGAGACTATTCCGGAATCTTTTGCCAATGGAGAGATCATCATGACACTTCTTCAATTACAGGCCACATGTCCTGTGGATACACGTTGCGTGTCTTTAATGCAGTGGTTTCCATTGCCTTCTGCATCCTCATGTCGTTGATCATTGCTGATTCTTCCGCCTTTAGGGGCAAATTCTGACCCCTAGGACAAGAGAGTGCCCTGAACCTCTATCCGCTCCTCCGCCCTCTTTGACAAGGCAGAATGAGGCTGACTTCTTATGCCGGAAGTCTTCGGCCGCCAATGCTGATTATTTATCAAAATTTAGGCAGTGGCTGGGATCGAACCCGAGATCGAAGACGTTTTGATTATGAATCAAAGACGCTACCCCTAGACCACGGGTACACGGGGTATTGATAGCAGAGGGTAAAGACAAGCAAGCAGCCACTTAATGACAGACAACATATCAAACAAACATGTCAGGGGAAGAAAAGGAAAACCAATGCAATCTGAACACAAGGTGTAGCACGAGTCGATACACGGCTCAAGGTAGTGCCACTGTCCTACCTCTTTCCATAGATATTCACGACAGTAGCACGTGAACATTCGACCAGCTTCGCCGTTTTCGATATGCTCGTTCACAGGCTTTGCGTGATAATAATCTTCCCTTTTTCAGTCACTTATCTCAATGGATTTCCCCATTTTCAGCCCATATCTTCATTAGGCTGATCCCCTGTCTGCTCTTACATACTTTCTTTACCGCGTCACGTGGCGTTAATGCCACCAGGCGTCGTCCAGCATCGAGGTGGGCAGTCGTCATAATGTTTTGGCTTATCAGTATAGCTGAGACGCCGTTCGTGGTCAATCAAAACAGCGCAGAGTGCAGGCTGTCGCCTGCATTTATATTCAGCCATCTATTTCTTGCGGTGTTTCCGTATTTTGGTCCAACCTCTTTATTAACATCCTCTTTGTTTCTTTTTGTTGCCGCTTATATTTTATATATGGTTAATAGTTACTATTAACATCAGTCTTGACACACAAATTTATTTATTCTGGTAACCGGTTTCGACCACGCCTGAGATCGTCTTCAGACCTACAAGTCAAACACAATGTCTGATCAGAGGGCTACATACTGGGTGATCAAAAAGTCAGTATAAATTTGAAAACTTAATAAACCACGGAATAATGTAGATATAGAGGTAAAAATTGACACACATTCTTGGAATGACACGGGGTTTTATTAGAACCATCCCATATTGCTAGACGCGCGAAAGATCTCCAGCGCGCGTCGCTTGGTGATGATCGTGTGCACAGCCGCCACCTTCGTCATGCTTGGCTTCCCAGGTCCCCAGACCTCAGTCCGTGCGATTATTGGCTTCGGGGTTACCTGAAGTCGCAAGTGTATCATGATCGACCGACATCTCTAGGGATGCTGAAAGACAACCTCCGACGCCAATGCCTCACCATAACTCCGGACATGCTTTATAGTGCTGTTCACAACATTATTCCTCGACTACAGCTATTGTTGAGGAATGATGATGGACATATTGAGCATTTCCTGTAAAGAACATCATCTTTGCTTTGTCTTACTTTGTTATGCTAATTATTGCTATTCTGATCAGATGAAGCGCCATCTGTCGAACATTTTTTGAACGTTTGTATTTTTTTTTTGGTTCTAATAAAACCCCATGTCATTCCAAGCATGTGTGTCAATTTGTGTCTCTCTATCTACATTATTCCGTGATTTATTTAGTTTTCAAATTTATACTGACTTTTTGATCACCCGGTACATTAAAGAAAATTATATAAAACTACAAAGTTATAAGGCTTTCGAATTTATACTGACTTTTTGATCACCCAGTACATTAAAGAAAATTATGTAAAACTACAAAGTTATAAGACGATGAATTACCAAAATGCTGTACGAGCAGAAGCCTCCTTCTGGTGGTAAATCGCTGCTAGATAGAGCAGTGCACGTCTTACTTATATACTGAAGGCTCCGCCCACTTTTGATAGACTGATGTCATCGCTAACCAATGCGTTAAACGTCAAATAATAACGTAAAATTTCGTAATGAAAGAACAATGACAAGAATGAAAAGTACATGGAACTTAACTGGTTCAACAGCTATTGTCAGATAAAATATCTAAAAATATATGAGAGAAATAAAAATCGTTTCGACAGTACATGCGTTGCCCCGTATGGGCCTGTTGGAGAACCATTTAGAAGCTACTAGTTGCCAAGGTAAGTGTAGACGCCATTTCAAAGATGTGGCAGCAGGTTACTCTCCAACAAGGTTGTTGTAATATCGATACACAAACACTGTCACGTCAGACGACGTACCATGAACGGCAGCATGTTGTTATGGAAACGACAGATGCTCTACCATGGCGCTTTCCATTAATGAGGCTCCAGAAATCGTTGACCGACGTGTTGTAGTATATGCTGCACAGATAGAATTTCAAGGTGTAACCAGAGACATCCATTTGTATAGATTGTTTGAGAGATAATTAGTTCTTGCAAATGAAAACTGAGAAAGAAAGTAATCGAGAAGTCACAGTACTTGTGCATAAAAATACTGCCTATGACGCTCCTATATTATTGCAAATTTTACATCAGACAATATTAAACAGCATTGGTTTTATTTTACATGTCAGTCTTATAAACAAAAATCTAGTTAAAGTATAAAAAAATAGTACTAGAAGACTAAGAATAAAACAATGACAGGGCAAGGTACGGAATTAACAGGTACCTGTGACAAACACTGAAGCATTATTGGTCACTAAGACTTGTAGGTCTGAAGATGACCACAGGCGTAGTCTAAACCGGTTACCAGAATAAACAAATTTGTGATCAAAACTGATAGTAAGTATTAGTAATAACATTGATCTCTGTCTGCTCCCACAATGTGTTCCAAAGTAATTATATATGGTTGCTTTCAAACTCACCAAACTGAGGACTGCAATGACGAGCGTAGTCAGCCGCCAGTCGGTGATGCAGCAGCACATCCTGGCAGGGGTCTCGTTTCTGTGGTCATCAATACCAGAGCGGATTAGTACATGCTCAAAGGAAGAGAGACAACTTTAAAGTAATAGTACTGAAAATACGTATTTGAGAAATATAAACGAGTGCTAAACATTTCTTTATAAATACTTAAGACTTCAATATTATACTTCTAGTATATATTATACTAGAACTGACATGTGATTACATTTTCACGCAATTTGAGTGCATGGATCTTGAGAAATCAGTACCCAGAACAACCACCTCTGGCCATAATAACGGCCTTGATATGCCTGGGAATTGCGTCAAACAGAGCTTGGATGGCATGTACAGGTACTGCTGGCCATGCAGCTTCAACACGATACCGCAGTTCATCAAGAGTAGTGACTGGCGTATTGTGACGAGCCAGCTGCTCGGCCACCATTGACCAGACGTTTTCAATTGGTGAGAGATCTGGAGAATGTGCTGACCAGGGCAGCAGTCGAACATTTTCTGTATCCAGAAAGGCCCCTACAGGACCTGCAACATGCGGTCGTGCATTATCCTGCTGAAATGTAGGGTTTCGCAGGGATCGAATGAAGGGTAGAGTCACGGGTCGTAACACATCTGAAATGTTACGTCCACTGTTCAAAGTGCCGTCAGTGCGAACAAGAGGTGGCCGAAACGTGTAACCAATGGCACCCCATACCATCACGCCGGGTGATACGCCAGTATGGCGATGACGAATACACGCTACCAATGTGCGTTCACCGCGATGTCGCCAAACAAAACAGAACCTGGATTCATCCGAAAAAAATGACGTTTTGCCATTCGTGCACCCAGGTTCGTCATTGAGTACACCATCGCAGGCGCTCCTGTCTGTGATGCAGCGTCAAGGGTAACCGCAGCCATGGTCTCCGAGCTGATATTCTATGCTGCTGCAATCGTCGTCGAACCGTTCGTGCAGATGGTTGCTGTATTCAAAACGTCCCCATCTGTTGACTCGGGGATCGAGACGTGGCTGCACGATCCGTTACAGCCATCCAAGATAAGATGCCTGTCATCTCGACTGCTAGTGATACGAAGCCGTTGGGATCCAGCACGGCGTTCTGTATTACCCTCATGAACCCACCGATTCCATATTCTGCTAACAGTCATTGGATCTCGACCAACGCGAGCAGTAGTGTCGCGATACGATAAACCGCAATCGCGATAGGCTACAATCTGACCTTTATCAAAGTCGAAAACGTGATGGTACGCATTTCTCCTCCTTACACGAGGCATCACAACAACGTTTCACCAGGCAACGCCGTTCAACTGCTGTTTGTGTATGAGAAATCGGTTGGAAACTTTCCTCATGTCAGCACGTTGTAGGTGTCGCCACCGGCGCCATACTCGTGTGAATGCTCTGAAAAGCCAATCATTTACATATCACAGCATCTTCTGCCGGTCGGCTAAATTTCGCGTCTGTAGCACGTCATCTTCGTGGTGTAGCAATTTTAATGGCCAGTAGTGTAGTTGCCACTACCTAAGTTCCAACCCTCGTACAGTCTTACATATGATTGAAAACAGTCTGACAAAGTTTGGATAGTTCGTCAGTTTCACGCCTGTACATAGAATTTTGGGAGCACTTCATCGCCTTGCCTGTTATACTGTGTAGCAGACTTTAAAGCTGTGCGGATCTGCATAACGAAAAGGCGAGGGGTCTCGCTCTTTTTGTCCACGACTGTACATACGCTGGGCAGTCACACTCCGAGTGAAAGAATAAAAGATAAGAAAATGAAAAACATCAAATATAAATCTTATGTGTCAACCTGCACAGCCGTCACTATCGGAATGTTAAGCAATTCAGAAACATTTTCCTGTTTTACGTGTAAACATACAGCGTTCATGCAAAAAATTTCCGAGACATTTTATGCCTGGCGTGTTAAACGACGTCGGGACGGTAACTACGGAGGCAGCCCGTGTCCTCCCTCGGGCGTGGATGTGTGTGTTGCCATTAGCGTAAGTTAGTTTAAGTAGTGTGTAGACTTAGGGACCAATGACCTCATCATTTTGGTCCCATAAGACCTCACCATAAATTTCCTTTCCTTTCCGGAGGCAGCTGGAACTAACAGCTGTAAACAACACACGTAACTGACTAGTCAGTTGGGAGCGGGCAGCTTTAAGCGGAGGACGTGCGGCCGTAGTGTGTCAAAGCTGTTGTGTCACAAACTGTAGTAGAGCAACGAACGGTGTTTCGAATTTACGTTGTAATAGTTAAAACGGTTACGGAGACCCATGAAGGAGGCTTCCCTTGCGCGACTATTTGAGTGGTGTACGCGTTTCAAAGAAGGACAGATGCCGCTAGAGAGTGAAAAGCAATGTGCGATTTTCTGCAGGGGGGGGGGGGGGGGACAAAGAAGGGGATGGTTTCTCCACTCTGTACCAGACCATAACACCCTCTGATTTTATGTTAGCCATCCCAGCCAGGGATGATTACTCCCTTCCATTCTGCAGGATATGTAAAATTCAAGATTTAATTCAGATTTATGAAGCCAAACACAGAAAGTGTGATGCACTATTACTGCTTTAATATCAACATGTTTTCTCATTAATTTTGGAAGAAGCGTTATGTATTGAAATATTTCAAACTGAATCGTCACTCTTGTGCTCTCGTTGTTACTTTAATCTGACACGCATTACTTTTTTTTCTTTAATTCTTTATTCAACTCATTACATTATACATATTAACCCACTACCAGATTACATTAGTGGGTCCTATTTTCATACACAAATATGCAGCTATTTATTCTACACTACAGGTAAATCTTAGTTATGATCTTACCGCTATGTGGTTCCTAATTCTACTTAATCTACGAAAACTTATGCTACCTGCAGCGTTACAGGTGTGCCAGTGCTCTATAAACCCGATGGATGTTGGCCTGGCCCAGTGAGCGAATCCCAGAGGTTATGCCCTGGCACTGGGCTGGCCAGTAACTTGGCGAGACTGGAAGCATGGACAGTGAGTACAGTGAGTGCACAATGTCTTTCCAAGAAAGCAAAATTTCACAAGTTGCGACGCAGTCGCGGATAAGACTGTGATCCAGGAAGCGTAGGATGAGTTTCTTTTATTTCCGCCAGTTACCACAAAACTTTTCGTCATCAGACCAGCTTCAGTCAGCAATTACGATCTTCAGGTCTGCAGAAAATTATGGGAAATGGAATACAATTCGTGAACAGGTTACGTCCTAGAACAATAAAATATGCCATAAAGAAAAATTGTTACTTTCATGGATAAGAAAACATGAGCTTAACATACGACGCGGCATCCATGCTCTATAACTTGTCCTAAACTAACAAAGCCATAATGGCGTCGTCACAAAACATATACAAAATAAGACCAGCATCGTCGAACATATTTAAAATGTGATGTGAACTAGGTTCAAATGGCTCTGAGCACTATGGGACTTAACTTCTGAGGTCATCAGTCCCCTAGAACTTAGAACTAATTAAACCTAACCAAGCTAAGGACATCACATACATCCATGCCCGAGGCAGGATTCGAACCTGCGACCGTAGCGGTCGCGCGGTTCCAGATTGTAGTGCCTAGAACCGCTCGGCCACTCCGGCCGGCGATGTGAACTAGGCTATAGTTCTGGCTGTGTCATACCGTCTCTATCGCTACTGGTCATAACAAACTGCAGTACAGCGGCCGCAACATAGTATCACCAACTGCGACATGGTCGCTTATACAAACAGTGATCCAATACTGTCAAATGGTTTTTTATTTTTCCAGTCTTTGATCACAATATCAATTCTTTAGACGATGACCGGTTTCAGTCCGTAATGACCATCCTCAGATCTTTTTTTACACCATGTCCTAAACTGACAAGGCCATAGTGGCCATAAGGCCTTATCACTTTAGGACATGGTGTAAAGAAAGATCTGAGGATGGCCATTACGGACTGAAACCGGTCATCGTCTAAAGAATTGATATTGTGATCAAAGACTGAAAAAATAAAAAAAACATTTGCAACATAGTATGTTTGTGTCGTGAGCTCATTTCATGTCGCTACTGTAAGTGGACAGGTGAAGGGCTTATTTCAATAGTGGTAAAAGTCCATTTTTGCTCGTTCTGAGATACAGAGTTCTAAAGTTAAATGAGTGCTGAAAAATCTGCAGTTGAGATACCAGAAATATTCAAGCATATGGCTTCTTGCTAGAGATGAACCTTTCTTTCTGTTTGTATGGGCCATTATTTCAGAAGCATTATAGAAAGAAAAGTGGAGGTAATGGACTTGTACCACTATTGAAATAAGCCCTTCCGATTATCGTCGATTGTAAAAATTGTACAGTTGTAATAAGTGAACAATACAATAGGTGAAATCTATAATGGACTTGCTAAATATATAAGTTATTACAGTGATAAAGTGTAAAAACACGAATAAAGTTAAATTTAAAATTGTTAAAAGGAAATGCGTAAGTTACGGTAAATGATTTTGGAACGGTCTTGTGGTCATCTTAGACAAAAATAATAACATACGCAAGAGCAAGCTTAGGGAACTAATTAAATAACATGAAGTTGGTAGAATAACTAAAGAAAAGAAGCGAAAAACGATTAAAATAGAAGATTAAAGTGCATAGACTAGAAGTCCGAGGAACTTAATCGCCACAGGACCTTGTGACACGCCGTTCCAAAAAAAAGTGTAACAAAATATTGTAACTGGTGGTTAAGTTTTTATCTACTAATACCAGGTCCAGACAACATATGTCCAATTTCCTATCGCGTGTGTACGATGAACGTTGCTGATGTGGGAAAATAACTGTTCTCGTGCATTAGTATTCATGAATTTCATGTCCGATGCGATTTTGTGTTTCAAAGTGATTGACACGTGACTTGCACGACACAATTTTTCATAACTTATGTTTTATATTTTTGTGTCCATACGACGTTATATACAGTGAAGTTTTCTTTTAACATGCATTCAGGTGCCAGAGGATGGTCGTTGACCGAAACCAGTAGCAAATTAATCAGTTGTTCTAATGCAGGCAAGTGTCATGAGTTCCATGAAACATACACTGAAGCGTGAAAGAAACTGGCATAGGCACGCGTATTAAAATACAGAGATATGTAAACAGGCAGAATACGGCGCTGTGGTCGGCAACACCTATGCAATACAAGTGTCTAGCGCAGTTGTTAGATAGGATTCTGCTGCTACAATAGCAGGTTCTCAAAAACTTAGTGAGTTTGCACGTGGTGTTATATTCGGCGCACGAGCGACGGGACAGACCGAGGCATCTCCGACATTGGTGCAGCTTCAAAAAGATCCCGCAGGAACGGGACCAACAGCGTCTGAAGAAAATCTTTCAACGTGACAGAAGTACAGCCCTTCCGCAGATTGCTGCAGATTTCAAAACTGGACCATCAACATGTGTCAGCGTGCGAAGCATTCAACGAGACATCATCGATATGGGCTATCGGAGCCATAGGCCCACTCGTGTACCTTTGATGACTGCACGACGCAAAGCTTTATGCCTTGCTTGGGCCCGTCAACACCGATATTGGACTGTTGATGACTGGAAACATGTTTCCTGGTCGGACGAGTCTCGTTTCAATTTTTATCGAGCGAATGGACATGTACGGATATGGAACAACCACATGGATCCATGGAACCAGCGTATCAGCCGGGGACTGTTCAAGCTGGTAGAGGCTCTGTAATAGTGTCGGCCGTGTTCATCCGTGATTCGTCTAAATACGACTCTGACAGGTGACACGTACGTAAGCGTCCTGTCTGTTCACCTGCATCCATTCATGTCCATTGCGCATTCCGACGGACTTAATTTTAGCGGACAAAGCGACACTCTACGCGCTCAGACTTCCTACAGAGTGGCTTCAGGAACACTCTTCTGCGTTTTAAGACTTCCGCTGACCACCAAACTCCCAAGACATGAACATGATTTAGCATATCTGGGGCGCCTTGCAAAGTGCTGTTCAGAGGAACTCTCCACCCCGTCGTACTCTTATAGGTTAATGGACATTCCTGTAGGATTCACGGTATCATTTCCCTCTAGCACTACTTCAGAAATCAGTCGAGTCAATGCCACGTCGTGATGCGGCACTTCTGCGTGCTCGCGTGGGCCCTACACGATATTAGGCAGGTGTACCAGTTTCTTTGGCTCTTCAGTTTACATCCGCTACTGAGAACTACATTTTTAACATTTGTAGACTTAGAGAAAGCTTTTGACAATGTTGACTGGAATACTCTCTTTCAAAATCTAAAGGTGGCAGGGGTAAAATACAGGGAGCGAAAGGCTATTTACAATTTGTACAGAAACCAAATGGCAGTTATAGGAGTCGAGGGGTATGAAAGGGAAGCAGTGGTTGGGAAGGGAGTAAGACAGGGTTGTAGCCTCTCCCCGATGTTGTTCAATCTGTATATTGAGCAAGCAGTAAAGGAAACAAAAGAAAAATTCGGAGTAGGTATTAAAATCCATGGAGAAGAAATAAAAACTTTGAGGTTCGCCGATGACGTTGTAATTCTGTCAGAGACAGCAAAGGACTTGGAATAACAGTTGAACGGAATGGACAGTGTCTTGAAAGGAGGATGTAAGATGAACATCAACAAAAGCAAAACGAGGATAATGGAATGTAGTCGAATTAAATCGGGTGATGCTAAGGAAATTAGATTAGCAAATGAGACACTTAAAGTAGTAAAGGAGTTTTGCTATTTGGGGAGCAAAATAACTGATGATGGTCGAAGTAGAGAGGGTATAAGATGTAGAGTGGCAATGGCAAGGAAAGCGTTTCTGAGGAAGAGAAATTTGTTAACATCGAGTATAGATTTAAGTGTCAGGGAGTCGTTTCTGAAAGTATTTGCATGGAGTGTAGCCATGTATGGAAGTGAAATACGGACGATAAATAGTTTGGACAAGAAGAGAATAGAACTTTCGAAATGTGGTGCTACAGAAGAATGCTGAAGATTAGATGGCACAACTTGACTAGATGAAGGGACCGGTTGGTAAGACATGTTCTGAGACATCAAGGGATCACAAATTTAGCATTGGAGGGCAGCATGGAGGGTAAAAATCGTAGAGGGAGACCAAGACATGAATACACTAAACAGATTCAGAAGGATGTAGGTTGCATTAAGTACTGGGAGATAAAGAAGCTTGCACAGGATAGAGTAGCATGGAGAGTGCATCAAACCAGTCTCAGGACTGAAGACCACAACAACCACAACAACAACAACAACAACAACAACAGCAACTGAGAACTGCCTGAAGAAAACATTTCAGAAGGCACTGCCTTTCTTACATAATTAATTCTTACGTTGTAGTCAATGCACTTCTTGTTAAATAAACGTATTCTACCAAACCAGTGTGAACAATTGTTGTCCACCAAAGCAGACGGACAAAACAGCAAAATGCCTTAGGAAGAGACTTTCGAGTTTTTCAATGTCAATTAATTCCTCTTCTCCAGACAAGATTTTTTTTTTCTATTTGGAGTTTCCATTTTACATCTTTTTCTCCTGCATCGTTCGCTATTTTTCTGCCCGAATACCAAAAATCGTCTGCTACGCTTGGTGTCTCATTCCCTAAACTAATCCCTTCCGTATCGCCTGAATTTATTAGCCTATTTTCCACTAGCCTCATTTTTGTTTTCTTGATATTCATTTTACAATCATTGTTTTAAACACTCTCCACTCCGTTCGAAGGCTTTTTTAATTTAATTAATTTCAATATTGTCAGTAAACCTGAATGTTTTCAATTCTTTTACCTGAAGGCTAATTCCCTCACCAAGATCTCTCCGTACTTCCCATCACTGATTTTCTTGTACCGACTGAATAAGACAGCCATGTGCTACACCCCTGGCTCACTCCCTTTTCAACTACTGACCGCCTTTCATATCCTTCGACTCTTCTGATTACAGTCCACTCTCTCTAAAAGTTGCAGATAATCTTTCGCTACGTGTATTTTACCCCCGCTGCCTTCAGAACCCAAAATAGTACCTTCCAATTGAGACACAATTGGAGTAATTGGTTGTTGTCTATTGAAGCAAAGGTGATCGCGACATCTTGTATCAGACTATTTGATCGTACCGGCAACCTAAACCGACATTTCGTAAATTATATTTTTTTTTAAACATAAGACATGCTTTTAACAACACCATAACAGTGGTGATTGCTTGCTTATTTTGTAGATATCAAACAATCCTTCTGAAACAGCATCTTCGGAGCCTTGTAAGACATACATATTTAGAATGTTGAAACCAGATAAATTCATTACCCCATATTTTACTATAGGAACTGAGAATTAATAATAACTAAATATCACGACGTGATAAAAAGGTCCCTGTGGGACCTTCTGTTTTGGGTAATTTCAAAACTGTAGTATCACGTAATCAGATAGGGATCTGTTACCCAGTACTTAAATCCAGTTAAGACTGTTTTCAAAAGTAACTCTGACTGAACTGATTCTAGAGTACAAAAGATAATCATTTACACACACAGCTGGCATCTAAACATAACAGGTGAATTAAAGTGATAAAATATTAATCATAATATCAGGTTCTCCATAAGTGTGTAATTATGGATGACACGCAAAATCTAAAACCAGATTTGCAATCAGTATAACAGTTCCTTCGGGACGAGACATTTTATACGTCATTTTACATTCGTTCTAAAGTTTGTACAAATTACGTTTACTTGATTTTGCTAAGATGGCAGAACGAGTCGTGGAAGCAATAACAGACTCAAATATTGATGCAATCACACTTGTACAGTTTCCGATGGATTTAATATACAAACGAGAATCTTTCCTGTATTAAAAATAATATTAAATGACGTAGTGCTTGCCACTAGGAAGCGTAATTCTTACAAGAAGTACATGTTTATATTTTGGTTATCTCACATCCCTTGATATGGTCGATAGAGGAATGTCTGTACAAAGATTTGTAAGGGATAACGCAGGCAGTTATGACTTATTGTTGCGGTATGTGGTTAAAACGTCCAGTATTTTCCTTTTTTTGTGAAGGTCTTCCTTAATTAAGTTGGCAACAGTGAAAAAAAACATGGCCGATATTTGTTACTGTAAATTTCGAACTCCTTGAACTGTGTTTACTAAAAAACCACATAGTTCAGATAGATGTTTTGGTTTATTGCTTGAAACGCGGAACATAGTACAAGTGAACTCTGGCACCAATCTCATGGAATGGTCTGCAGCCAATTTAATCCATAATATGGATCTTGGGTCTTCGCATCTAACAGATTTTTTACATCAAGTGAGAGGAACGCCAAACAGCCTACCCTTCACATTGATTCCATTTATGACAATAACAAGAGCGCAAGGAATGACTCTTTTTTCTTTCTTTTTTTTTTAAAAAAAAAAGAGCATGGTGTCTGTTGTAAGAGCATATAAATAACTACGAGGTGTTGGAAAAGTTTCTCCGCAGTGTCGTGTGATTGTTAGACGCGCGTGCCGTATGCCGCAGTGAATACACCGAAATGAAACTCATTGAAATACAAGTTATTAATTAACTGAATATTCATTTTTACTTACAAATTTTCACATTAAATGTTGAAAGTGTCCCCCCTGTTGTTGAATACACAATTTAATTCTTCTAATCATGTTTCCAAACACAAGCTGTAACATTTCTTCTGCAACAGAAGCAGTGAAAGTGGATATTGCAGTTTTCAATTCATCGATGGATTTTGGACGGTTTTTATAGACAGTTGCTTTCGCTGCACCCCAGAAGAAAAAGCCAAGTGGTGTTAGGTCAGGCGATCGTGGAGGCCAAAGTCCCTGTGAAATTCTGTGATCACGAAAAACATCAGCAAGCAGTGACATTGAAACGTGAGCTGTCTGCGCGGTTGCATCATCTTGCTGAAAATAACCGTTCAGTATTTCACTTAACACAAGTTCTCCTATGAATGGGTCCAGAATATCACTGCAGTATCGATGTGCGTTTATTGTTTCCTTGAAAAATATGGGACCCACAATCCGACGTCTAGAAATTGCAATCCAATCTCCTATTTTCACAAAATGAAGTAGTTCCTCATGAATACACAATGGATTTGCAGTACTCCACATACGAGAATTCTGCGTGTTCATATACCCAGATAAATGAAACCACGCCTCATCAGTGAAAAACGTTTCATTAAAAATATCCCTTCCATTTTGTTGAACGAAATTTTTGAATCATTGACAATAATGCAGTCTCTTCCCATGATCAGTATTTGCCCACAAACCAACCAACCAACTAACCAACAACTGTGTGGGCCGTTCCGACACTAACATAGATTCCCTGGGCGAGTTTTCTTACTAACTTGTTGGGACTCGGACATTTTATGGGAAATATCGAGCAGTTTATCCTCAGACAAAACGCTAGGATGACCACTTCTCGGTGCATCTGTCACTGAACCCGTACTTCGAAATTTGTTGATGAAATCTCGCACAGTATCGCGATTTGGGAGTGTTGTCTCCAGGAAAACTGAATTAAATGTTTGACGAACTGAAACTGTATATTTACCGCTAGCTGTGAACACTTGTTCGACTAAAAACACACGTTCTTCAGTGGTTAGCATTTTAACAGTGACAAAAACGAAACAAACGACCAAAGGAACTAAGACGTTCACGTCAACACGTAACGTCACACACTAACGATGCTACGGACGCTGGCTGAGATAAACGAAACAGTGGAACGTTGGGAGAGTCCACTTGAAGGGAAGTAAGTCAGGCAGGGGAACAATCACACGGCGCGCGCGGCTAACAATCATACGGCACTGCGCAGAGACTTTTTGAACACCCTGTATA
Organism: Schistocerca serialis cubense; assembly: GCF_023864345.2. NCBI lineage: Eukaryota > Metazoa > Arthropoda > Insecta > Orthoptera > Acrididae > Schistocerca > Schistocerca serialis. The sequence continues at coordinate 212,270,777 of NC_064647.1, read as the reverse complement.
TCTTCTGAACAAAGGATCGCTTACTCACGGTTTAAGAGCCTGAGGTCTGCCTCGCTTGTCGTGTATGTGGCGTTACGTAGTTCCAGTAGCGTCTGCTGCTACACAGACCTCTGGCTCCTGTGTGATGTACCGCTATCGCTTCCACGATTCCCCCACCCTTTCAACTGCGGCCGCAAACCCACTTCCAGCAAAGTGTGCTTAATATGTCTCTCGTCGTCTCAACGTCCTGTACCAGAAGGAGATAGCGACCGATGACGGATGTTCCTCAAGTAGTTGTGTGGGACGCTGCTGCGGCTTAATACGCTCGTGCGCGTCTGGAATTGACGTGAACTGCTGGAGAATGGGAATGGGTGGCCCTGTGAAATGAGCTTGTAGAACAACATAATTAACTTATTACTAGCATTATAAGTTATCCGGAACCTGCTAGAGGTCCTTGTGCCAAATAGAATACTGGCAGGACGAAGCACTGAGATGTGAATCGACGCTTCTGTTATTGCTAACAACAACTGAGAGAATTAAAAGTCAGAGCGCACATTTTGTCAGGGTGTTTCATCTTGGTCATTGGCTGACCATGGTGATAAATGCACACACGTGCTGCCCTCAGGTTCCTAAGCAGACTGAAGAGCCAAAGAAACTGGTACACCTGTATAATATCGAGTAGAGCCCCAGAGACCACGTAGAAGTGCCGTAACACGACGTGGCATGGACTCGACTGTCTGAGTAGTGCTGGAGGGAGTTGCCACCATTAATCCTCCAGGGCTGTACATAAATCCGTAAGAGCATGAGCGGGTGGAGATCTCTTCTGAACAGCACGTTGCAAGACATTACAGATGTGCTCAATAATTTTCATGTCTGGGGAGTTTGGTGTCCAGCTGAAGTGTTTAAACTCCTAAGTGTGTTCCTGGAGCCATTCTGTAGCAATTCTGGATGTGCGGGTTGTCGCATTGTCCTGCTGAAATTGATCAAGTCCGTCGGAACGCACAATGGACATGAATGGATGCAGGTGATCAGAGAAGATGCTTACGTGCGTATCACCTGCATAGTCGTATCTAGACTACAACTGCACACGCCCCACACCATTACAGAGCCTGCAACAGCTCGAAACGTACCCTGCTGACATGCAGGGTCCATGGACTCATAAGCTTGTGTCCATGCCCGTACACGTCCATCCGCTCGATACAATTTGAAACGAGACTCGTCCGACTAGGCAACATTTTTCCAGTCATCAACAGTCCAATGTCGATGTTGAGGAGTCCAAGCGAGGCGCAAAACTTTGTGTCGTGCGGTCATCAACGGTGCAGGAGTGCGCCATCGGCTCGGAAAGCCCATATAGATGATGTTTCGTTGAATGGTTCGCAAGCTGACACTCGCCAGCATTGAAATTTACAGCAGTTTGCGGGAGGGTTGCACTTCTGTCACGTTGAACGATGCTCTTCAGTCGTCGTTGGTCCCGTTCTCGCAGGATCTTTTTCCGGCCGCAGCGATGTCGGAGATTAGATGTTTTACCGGACTCCTGATATTCACGCTACACTCTTGAAATGGTCGTACGGAAAAATCCCCACTTGATTGCTGCCTCGGAGATGCTGTGTCCCATCGCTCGTGCACCCACTGTATCACCACGTTCAAACTCACTTAAATCTTGATAACCTGCCATTGTAGGAGCAGTAACCGATCTAACCACTGCACCAGACACTTGTTGTCTTATATAGGCGTTGCCGACTGCAGCGTCGCATTCTACCTGTTTACGTATCTCACATGCCTATACCAGTTTGCTTGTCGCTTGGGTGTGTGATGAGACGCTTTTTGCGATAAGGTCCACATAATCAAAGATTGACAACTTGCTTTACATTAATACAAATATAAAATTACGCACCTCACAAGAGGAAAGAAAGGAGTATTCTATGACTACAACCCTGTGCGTCTCAGTTGGAATCGTTGAAGTCATACACATATTTGGGTGTAACAGTTTGCAGGAATGTGAAATGGAATGAAAATATAAGCCAGATTGTAGGTAAAGCTGGTGGCAGACTTTAGTTTGTTGGTAGCATACTGGGAAAAAGCAGTCACCTTATAAAGGAGACTGCTCAACAAGACACTTGTGTTTCCGACAGTAGAAGAATACTCAGGTATGTGGTAGATATCAGAAATAAGCTCCGTATACGCTTTTTAAATTCGCCAACGAGTCCTCTGATGTTATCTCTGAGCGCGCCCTGTCCGTGTGTTCGCAGACTAGACTCTCGTCACCTGTCGGGAACAACTGAACTCGACTCGCTCTGAAAGGAGAGCGAGTACACCACTGCGCACTCGCGGCGTTCCCGCTACGTACGCAATCTTTTTAAAGGAAATTTCCTCCATTAGACTATAAACCAGTATTCATTTATTTAGCACAGCCGTCTTTTCAGTTTTATGACTACTCTGAAGCGCAAGCTGAAAAGTCAGAAAATGTCCTACCTGCCTACATGACATAAGCAACCACTGAGCAACACGATTACCTACATCTGCATCTACATCCATACTCCGCAAGCCACCTGACGGTGTGTGGCGGAGGGTACCCTGAGTACCTCTATCGGTTCTCCCTTCTATTCCAGTCTCGTATTGTACGTGGAAAGAAGGATTGTCGGTATGCTTCTGTGTGGGCTCTAATCTCTCTGATTTTATCCTCATGGTCTCTTCGCGAGATATACGTAGGAGAGAGCAATATACTACTTGACTCTTCGGTGAAGGCGTGTTCTCGAAACTTTAACAAAAGCCCGTATCGAGCTACTGAGCGTCTCTCCTGCAGAGTCTTCCACTGGAGTTTATCTATCATCTCCGTAACGCTTTCGCGATTACTAAATAATCCTATAACGAAGCGCGCTGCTCTCCGTTGGATCTTCTCTATCTCTTCTATCAACCCTGGTACGGATCCCACACTGCCGAGCAGTATTCAAGCAGTGGGCGAACAAGCGTACTGTAACCTACTTCCTTTGTTTTCGGATTGCATTTCCTTAGGATTCTTCCAATGAATCTCAGTCTGGCATCTGCTTTACCGACGATCAACTTTATATGATCATTCCATTTTAAATCACTCCTAATGGGTACTCCCATATAATTTATGGAATTAACTGCTTCCAGTTGCTAACCTGCTATTTTGTAGCTAAATGATAAGGGATCTATCTTTCTATGTATTCGCAGCACATTACACTTGTCTACATTGAGATTCAATTGCCATTCCCTGCACCATGCGTCAATTCGCTGCAGATCCTCCTGCATTTCAGTACATTTTTCCATTGTTACAACCTCTCGATACACCACAGCATCATCTGCAAAAAGCCTCAGTGCCTTCCGATGTCATCCACAAGGTCATTTATGTATATTGTGAATAGCAACGGTCCTATGACACTCCCCTGCGGCACACCTGAAATCACTCTTACTTCGGAAGACTTCTCTCCATTGAGAATGACATGCTGCGTTCTGCTATCTAGCAACTCCTCAATACAATCACACAATTGGTCTGATAGTCCATATGCTATTACTTTGTTCATTAAACGACTGTGGGGAACTGTATCGAACGCCTTGCGGAAGTCAAGAAACACGACATCTACCTGTGAACCCGTGTCTATGGCCCTCTGAGTCTCGTGGATGAATAGCGCGAGCTGGGTTTCACAAGACCGTCTTTTTCGAAACCCATGCTGATTCCTACAGAGTAGATTTCTAGTATCCAGAAAAGTCATTATACTCGAACATAATACGTGTTCCAAAATTCTACAACTGATCGACGTTAGAGATATAGATAGGTCTATAGTTCTGCACATCTGTTCGACGTCCCTTCTTGAAAACGGGGATGACCTGTGCCCTTTTCCAATCCTTTGGAACGCTACGCTCTTCTAGAGACCTGCGGTACACCGCTGCAAGAAGGGGGGCAAGTTCCTCCGCGTACTCTGTGTAAAATCGAACTGGTATCCCATCAGGTCCAGCGGCCTGAATGACAATCATTGAAATGTATGAAACAAAATCGTGATAAATTCTGAACTGTTTGCGTAGGACTTTCAAACTGCACGGCTGGCTGCGGGGCATGATCGGAATTAGTATGCGCTGTGTGGCTTCGTTTAGCGACGAAGCCCACTTTCATTTGGCTGGGTTCGTCAATAAGCAAAACTGGCACATTTGGGGGACTGAAAATCCGCATTTCGCGACCGAGAAGTCTCTTCAGCCTCAATGGGTGACTGTGTGGCGTGCAGTGTCCAGTCACGGAATAATCGCTGCGATATTCCTTGATGGCACGGTGACTACCGAACGGTACGAGAAAGTTGTGGAAGATGATTTCATCCCCATTATCCAAAGCGACCCTGATTTCGGCAAGATGTGGCTCATGCTAAGACGGAGCTCGATCCCATCGAAACAGGAGAGTGTTTAATGTCCTGGAGGAGCATTTTGGGGAACGCATTCTGGCACTGGGGCACCCAGAGGCCACTGGCAATAGCCTGGATTGGCCACTATATTCTCCGGATCTGAACACATGCGACTCCTTTTTGTGGGGCTGTATTAAAGACGGCTCACAGCAGTAATCCTAAAACCATCGTTGAGCTGAAAACAGCTATCGACACCATCGATGTTCCCACACTTCAGCGGGTAATGCAGAATTTCGCTATTCGTCTGCGCCACACCATCGTCAATGATGGTAAGCATATCAAACGTGTCATAACCTAAATCCGAATATCTGCAGTGACGTTTACATGTTGAATAAAATGTGTCCACGCTTTAGTTTGTTACTAAGTTATATAAGGGAGAACTGATAGAGGTACTCGAGGTACCCTCCGCCACACACCGTCAGGTGGCTTTCGGAGTATGGAGTAGATTCAGAGGTAGATTTTTTCATATAGTTCAATAATTGTCACTCTTTACATGACATAAGCAGCTATTGGGCATCACGATTTTTATATATCAGTATAATGACTTACTTGTGAGCAGTGAATAATGTATATCCAGAAAGAGATTTTCACTCTGCAGCGGAGTGTGCGCTGATATGAAACTTCCTGGCAGATTAAAACTGTGTGCCGGACCGAGACTCGAACTCGGGACCTTTGCTTTCGCAGGGAACTGCTCTACCAACTGAGGTACCCAAGAACGACTCACGCCCCGTCCTCACAGCTTTACTTCTGCCAGTATCTCGTCTCCTACCTGCCAGGCTTTCCAGAAGCTCTCCTGCCAACCTCTCAGAACTAGCACTCCTGAAAGAAAGGATATTGCGGGGACATGGCTTAGCCACATCCTGGGGGATGTTTCCAGAATGAGATTTTCACTCTGCAATGGAGTGTGCGCTGATGTGAAACTTCCTGTCGGATTAAAACTGTAAAGCTGTGAGGACGGAGAGTGAGTTGTGCTTGGACAGCTCAGTTGGTAGATCACTTGCACGCGAAAGGCAAAGGTCCCGAGTTCGAGTCTCAGTCCGGCGCTCAGTTTTAGTCTGCCAGGAAGTTTCAATAATGTATATTTTTATACACTCTATGACAAAAAGAAAAATAAATATGCACACTATGAAGGATGTTGTGGCGTAACAAGCGTGCTACGCCACACTGGGAAGGGAGCCAAAAGAAAGGCACGCGTACACACACGCCGACTGGTGTCAAGTCTGGAACAGGATAACTATTGAATGGTAGCAAGAAAAGTACGTAGCTGCTTTATACTTAACTTTTATTCTTTGATGAATACAGCTTTCTTCTTGAGACATTTATACGATAACTCTCAAACTAGGTAAGGCTAATGGCGCCTTGCTAGGTCGTAGCCATGGACTTACCAGAAGGCTATTCTAACTGTCTCTCGGCAAATGAGAGGAAGGCAGTGTCCGTATTGTTGCTAGCAATGTCGTCGTACAACTGCGGCGAGTGCTCTATCGTATATCGAGACCTGCCTTGTGGTGGCGCTAGGTCTGCGATCACACAGTGGCGACACGCGGGTCCGACATGTACTAAATGAACCGCGGCCGATTTAAGCTACCTCCTAGCAAGTGTGGTGTCTGGCGGTGACACCACATTCCTCCCACGCAAATCGGCGAACGGTCGTGAGATAAGGCTTCCGCCCGCCGTGGGGAGGACCCCATGTTGACGTATGCGATGAGGTGGGGAGCCTAACAACAGGCGAGGCTGTGCCACCCGCACCCGGCCATTCGGTCCGAGGGGAGCCAGGAAACGCCTGAAAACCTAGTCCAGGGTGCTCGTCAACATGCGGTGTATGCGCCCGTAATGAGACAGGAGGGGCCGACGGGTCGACCTCCATTGCGTCGGGGTACCCGACGCGCGATGACGTCATGTGGTCTGGAGGGGGCAAGAGGTCCATGGCGGAGGACGGCTGGTCACGGGAAGCGATCGGCGGCGCGTGACCCAGGGAGGCGCTTGGCGGCTGCAGCGAAGCGTCGAATGCGGGCGGCGCCGGCGGGAGAACAGGCGGCGGCGGCGGCGGCGGCGGCGGCGGCGGCTGCTGCGGCGGCGCGTCGCCATGGGGCAAAATGGAAGGCATCGTCGGTAACACCTGGGGATGAGGCGAGCCAGTAGATGGGTCCCCAGGGCGCTGACCGGACGGCACCGTCGCTGAAAGCAGACGGGGAGCTGCAGAACCCGTGCGACGACAGAGGTGCAGCTGATTGAGATGCCGACGCACCTCACCAGAGGCCCCCAAAACCAAATACATCTCGCGGCCGAGGCAGTGAAGAATGCGCCCTGCGAGCCAACGCCGTGAACCTCGATAGTTGCGATAAAATACAACGTCGCCTGGAGCAAATGCAGGAGTCTGCCGCTGCACAGGAACCTGATGCGGCGGATGCAGCAAAGACATCAAGGTTCGATGAGGACGACCGTGGAGCAACTCAGCCGGCGAGCGACCATCTCGGGGCTGAGAGCGATACGAGGACAAAAAGAGCAACAACGCGTCCTCCCGAGAATGCGACTCTTTCAACTTCAACATCTGTGACTTGAAAGTCCGGACCAATCGTTCAGCGGCACCGTTTGACTGAGGCGAAAACGGCGCGGATGTCAGATGTTGAATACCATTGGCCTGGCAGAATGACTGAAATTCTGCGGACATGAATTGTGGGCCATTGTCGGAAACAATAGTCTGCGGAAGACCTTCAATGCAAAAGATAGCCGACAACGCTTGGATGGTGGCGGAGGACGTCGTGGAAGACATCCGGACAACAAAAGGAAAACTACTGAAGGCATCGGCCAGAACCAACCATCGAGCATTCCAGAATGGACCAGCAAAATCAATGTGCAAGCGTTGCCAAGGGGAAGTGGCTTTTGGCCATGCAAAGACTTTCCGCGGCGGTGCGGATTGTTGTTCGGCACACGCCATGCAAGAAGAACACATATTCGTAATCGCAGCATCGATTCCGAACCAAGTACAGTGCTGACGAGCAAGTTGTTTCGTTCGCACTATACCCCAATATCCGTGGTGAAGAAGCCGTAAAACAGAGGACTGTAACAAACGTGGGACCACTACTCTGGACTGATCATTATCGGAACGCAACAACAAAACACCACGTCGAACAAAAAGTCTCTCCTTGTGAGCAAAAAATCGGCGAACCAACAGATCCTCGATCCGCGACTTTGACAAAGGCCATTGCGTAGCAACAAAACGCGAAACGGTAGCAAGGACAGGGTCAGCAGCTGTGGCTGTAGCTACACGACGAAAATCAATCGGAAACGATTCGACCACTTCATCGGTTTCCGAATCAATGAACATGCAAGCAAGTTCGGAAGAATCGAATGCTTTATCCTCAGCAACAGGCAAACGGGACAAGGCATCAGCGTTTCCGTGCTTAGCAGTGGACCGATACAAGATATCGTAGCGGAACTGCGAGAGGAAAATAGACCAGCGAATGAGTTTCTGCGCTGTACGCGGAGGTACAGGCTTGTGCAGATGAAAAAGCGATGTCAAAGGTTTGTGGTCTGTGATGATGGTAAAGTGACGACCATACAAGAAATCATGGAACTTAGTAACACCAAACACGAGAGCCAAAGCTTCTTTCTCTATCTGTGAGTAACTTCTTTGCACAGACGAGAGCAATTTGGACGCAAAGGCAATAGGGCGATCATGCGAGCCAACTTTGTGTGCAAGCACAGCACCGATCCCGAAATCCGATGCATCTATCATCAACAAAAGGGGTTTCTGGGGATCGAATGGCGTAAGGCAAGTATTAGAAAGCAACGCCGATTTCAACTGGCGAAAGGCGCTTTCGCATTCCGTCGTCCAGACGAACGGAACACCCTTACGGCGTAAGCGATGAAGCGGAGCTGAAATGGAAGAGGCCTTGCGCAGAAAGCGATGATAGTAGGTAATTTTACCCAACACACTCTGCAGCTGCTTCACATTTTGAGGGGAAGGCAAATCTTGTATGGCACGGAGGTGCTCTGGACTCGGATGTATGCCTTGGGCATTGATGACATGGCCCAGGTATGGTAAGTCACGAGCAAAAAACACACATTTGTCCTTCCACAAGCGAAGACCATTTTGTCGCAAGACCTGAAATAACGTTCGTAGGTTCGCAAGATGATCTTCTTCTGTCTGTCCGGAGATCACTATATCGTCCAGATAGTTTGCTGCAGTAGGGACCGACGCACAAATAGTTTGTAAATATTGCTGAAACAATGCAGGGGCGGATGCACACCTCAACGGAAGTCTTTTGAACCTGTACAATCCAAGATGCGGGTTAACCACCAATACGCGCTGGGACTCGTCGTCCACCGGTATTTGCAAGTACACATCAGCTAGATCCAACTTTGAAAAATATTTTCCCGGGCACAGTTTAGCAAAAAGATCTTCCGGGCAGGGCAAGGGAAAGTAGCAGTCACTAGTTGTGGATTCACTGTGGCCTTGAAGTCCACGCAAAGTCTCAATTTTCCGGAAGGTTTTGGCAAAATTACTAAGGGTGAGGCCCAGAGAGAAGCTTGCACACGTTCAATTACACCCTGTGATTCTAAATCGTTTAGTGTTCTTGCGACCTCATCACGCAATGCGTGAGGAACATTGCGCGCTCTGAAAAATTTCGGTTGCGCGTTGACTTTCAGTTCCAAATGTGCTTCATAGTTTTTAGTGCAACCTAGGCCCGGTGCAAAAATGTCTGCAAATTCGTCACACAGACGAGAAACACTGTCTGAAGGCACAGTTTGATTCACTGATAGGACCTGATTTACAATAGACATGTTAAACAACTGAAATAAATCTAAACCAAACAAGTTCACTGCAGAAGAAGAACGAAGAACGTAAAATGACACAAGTTTTGTTTGTCCCTTGTATGTGGCAAGAAGGCTACACTGTCCTAACACAGGTATATTCTGTCCTGAATAACTATGTAACTTAACATTTGCGGCACGCAACGAAGGTGCGCCCAGTTGTTTGTACGTGTCGTGATTGAGTAATGAAACTGCAGCTCCGGTATCGAGCTGGAATGGTATGACCTTGCCATTAAAGTCCAAATCTACAAAAAGTTTATTGTCCTACTGACGACAAGAGCGACTGTCTCGTGCAATTTGAACAGACACTGGTACAGAATCACTTGCTAATTGACGTGATTTCCGGCGACGTCGACGCACAGTTTTTGTGGGACGAACACAGTCACTGTTAGAGAAAGTGGCACTGGACGAAGCGGAATTAACTACATGAATGTCCATGGGCGAAGGTCCACGAGCCTGAGTGTCCTTGGTTCGATTCCGGCGCGAAGCAAAGGGCCTGGAATGATTAAGAGTGTCTGATCGGAGCTTTTTCTGGCAAACACTTTGAACATGTCCTTTCCTATTGCAGAAAAAGCAAATAGCTTGGCGTGACGGGCAATGTTCACGCGAATGTCGAGTAGCACACCGCGGGCATGATTTCACTGCATGTGTGTGCTGGTGCGGCACACGTGGCCTAGAGCGCGGCGGCAGCTGCGTCGACGTGCGCGAGGGCAATTTACCGGGCCGCGTAGCGCGAGCGCGCCCGGCAGGCCGGTTAATGTTACACACAGCTGGCGAAGTTTCAAAAGATTCCTGAGCACAGTCAAGTGTGTCTTGTCTATCCAATATGTCTATCACTTGTTGAAGGGAGGGATTAACCAGTTTCAAAATTTGCTCCCATATGCGAACATCAGAAACATTCTGTGCAATTGCATCACGAACCATTGTATCTGAATAAGAAAGGCCACAGTCACATTCAAAGGCACAGTCCCTAGTAAGTCCTTGCAATGTTGCTACCCACTCCCGATTAGTTTGACCGGCCGTACGTTTTGTACGAAAAAACGTATACCGTTTTGCAACCACATTAACTGTTTCTTTGAAATAGGCATCTAAAGCAGACAAAATTTCTTCGTAGGACAGAGTTGCTACGTCGCGTCGGGGAAACAATTTCACTATCACACGGTAGGTGGACACACCGACACAAGAAAGCAAAAACGGCTGCCGCCCATTACCTTGAATTCTGTAGGCGGCTAGATGAAAGGCAAACTGGCGGGACCATTCCGTCCACGATTCGTGCGCTGGGTCGTAGTGCCTAAAAGGCGGTGCAACTGCGAGTTGTGGCTGCGGTAGCGGTGAAGTGGCGGCTGCCGCATCGTGTGGCAGTGCACGTTGACCCTGGACGAGCTGTCCCAGGGCATCCAATAACGCCTGCGTCTGCTGATTCTGCAAGCGATAAAATTCGGACAGTATATCTGGAGATTGTGGCGAAGCCATGACACAAATAAATGTAAGCAATCAGAAAGAACAAGACCCTTTCCGTTGCTTCGTCGCCAATCTGTTGTGGCGTAACAAGCATGCTACGCCACACTGGGAAGGGAGCCGAAAGAAAGGCACGCGTACACACACGCCGACTGGCGTCAAGTCTGGAACAGGGTAACTATTGAATGGTAGCAAGAAAAGTACGTAGCTGCTTTATACTTAACTTTTATTCTTTGATGAATACAGCGTTCTTCTTGAAACATTTATACGATAACTCTCAAACTAGGTATGGCTAATGGCGCCTTGCTAGGTCGTAGCCATGGACTTAGCAGAAGGCTATTCTAACTGTCTCTCGGCAAATGAGAGGAAGGCTTCGTCCGTATTGTCGCTAGCAATGTCGTCGTACAACTGGGGCGAGTGCTCTATCGTATATTGAGACCTCCCTTGTGGTGGCGCTAGGTCTGCGATCACACAGTGGCGACACGCGGGTCCGACATGTACTAAATGAACCGCGGCCGATTTAAGCTACCACCTAGCAAGTGTGGTGTCTGGCGGTGACACCACAAAGGAACTATCCGAATGGGAGGGAAACCGGTAGATGTGATCTACTTTTACAGAAAAACTAATGACTAAAATTTAAGAAAAAGTGGATGATTTATTCAAGATAAAGATCTTCAAAAATTGAGCAAGTTAATAGCGTGTTGGTTCACCTCTGGCCCTTGGGCAAGCAGTTATCAGATGTCCTGCTCCGGGATCTCGTGCGAAATTCTGTCCAATTGGGGCTTTGGAGGGTCCTGCACTTAATGTCTCGAACGTTCTCGGTTGGGAACGGATCCGACGATCTTGCTGGCCAAGGTGCGGATTGGCAAGCACATATAGTAGAAACCTTCACCATGTGGGGGGTGGGCATTATCTTGCTGAAATGTTAGCCCAGGATGGCTCGCCAAGAAGGGCAACAAAATTGGACGTAGAAAGTCATCGATGTACCGGAGCGCTCTATAGGTGCTGCTGATAACAACCTAAGAGGTTCTGCTACGAAATGAAATGTCACCCCAGACCATCTCTTCTAGCTGTTGGGCCGTAAGGCGAGCGACTGCCAGGGGCTCAATTCGAAACGGAGACTCATCACTGAACACACTTCTACTCCAGTCAGATTCCTGGCGCTGAGCTTCACACGCTGAGCTGAGCTGAAGAAGTCCAACTGGGATGCTCTGTCTTCACGTGCCTTCCATATAAGCGACGGCAACAGATTGGAATAGATGTTGGATCTTTTAAAGAAGACCATGAAGGCCAACGGCTCTGAAAGTTTTTCCCTAAACAAGACTTTTAAGCGAAGTATTAATTGTCCTAATAGGAAGGGTGGGGAAGCGCCTTTTCAATCTTTCAAGTTACAGTTTGTTTCTGAGATCACTGATCGTACAAGTAGAATTTTAAGGAAAAATGGTATTCAGACCACTTTCTTCAGCCAAAACGAAGTAAAAGACTTTTTGCGACAGAAAATGGATGCACCTGATTGCCTCCACACTGCAGGCTTCTGTAAGGTGACGTGTGGCTGCGGTAAGGGGGAAGGACTGCTAGAGAACGTATTAAGGAACACAGACGCCACACGCGACTGAAACACAGCGTGAAGTATGAAATCGACGTTAGCGGACGTCTCGAGAACTATGGCCTTGACATCAAATTCAATAACGTACAGCTGTTGGCTAAGGAAACCATCATTTACAGAAGAAAAGTCCGAAATGCGATTGAAGTGTCTAAGAGCGCTATAGCTTCCGACATCTTGGCTCTTTGCCATCAAGGAAGTGAATTTGAGGTGCGGCTTACGAGCCGTGGGGTCTTAGGCGCCTTGCCACGGTTTGCGGTGCCCCCCCCCCCCCCTCTCTTACCACCGTCGGAGGTTCGAATTCGCCCTCGGGCATGGGTGTGTGTGTTATCCTTAGCGTAAGTTTGTTCAAGCTAGATAAAGTTTGGACCCATAGGAACTTGCCCCAAATGGTTCAAATGGCTCTAAGCAATATGGGACTTAACATCTGAGGTCATCAGTCCCCTACATTTAGAACTACTTAAACCTAACTAACCTAAAGACAACACACACATCCATACTCGAGGCAGGATTCGAACCTACGACCGTAGGAGCAGCGCGGTTCCGGACTGAAGCGTCTAGAACCGGCCATAGCGGCCGGCTCTTACCACAAATTCCCAAAATTACGAGCAATACAACAACGCCCTGTAAACCACCTCTGAGGACAATAATAGTTTGGATGAACATTACCTCTTTCATTCTCTACCTGTTTGCCAATGGCAAGAGTCCAGCAATACCAGCAGGAGGAATTTTAACTAATAACTCTTCTCCAGCGTAAATATAGGAAAATAACACCCTTTTTAACCAATGACGCTGGCCCGCCAAGCTTTTGCCAGTAGCTCCCTTCTTCGGTATTAGCACGGAAAAACACTCAGTATCTAATGAAGACGCCCCACCAACAGTCTATCAAGGTTTTTCATCCAATAATCCTACTTCTTCAGCACAAGCACGGGAAAACTGCCCTCTACAAGACAAGCTGTCACTATTCTCTGACAGTGTCCAACTGCAGTGGACACTACAAGATACTGAGGAAGATTCCAGCACAGGGGTGGAAACGCCACTTGTTTGGAGAAATACGACGCGGCCTAAAAGTCAAGAAGATTTTAATTTCAGTGCCAAGGGCGACGATATCCTGCAGATTAACATAAAACTGGTCGCTCGTTGGGAGGAATGTATTCGTCGCCAGGACGATTATGTTGAGAACTTAGCATGTAGATGTGAAGAGTAAAGATGGAGAAAATTTGTTTTATTTACAAGCTTTAAGACCATCCTCATAAAAAATTTGGAGGAATCATTTTTCAGTAGGCACTCGCACTAACTCCGCAAGACACCATACGGTGCATGGTGGAAAGAACTACACCACTGCTATCGTTCCCTTTCCTGTCTGTATGTCTCCGTTCGAGGCCCAGTTTTCGGTTTCTTGTCTTTGTGGTCCTTACGTGAGATATATGATAGCTTTGCCGCAAATGTTGGTTCTCTAATTTCGATAGTATTTCGCTAAAAGAACGTCCTCTTCCCTCCAGGGAATCGAGTTCGAATTCACGGATCGTCCGCAGCTCGTGGTCGTGCGGTAGCGTTCTCGCTTCACACGCCCGGGTTCCCGGGTTCGATTCCCAGCGAGGTTAGGGATTTTCTCTGCCTCGTGATGACTGGGTGTGGTGTGCTGTCCTTAGGTTACTTAGGTTTAAGTAGTTCTAAGTTCTAGGGGACTGATGACAATCGATGTTAAGTACCATAGTGCTCAGAGCCATTTGAACCATTTGAATTCACGGACCATTTCCGTAATACTCGCTCAGGGATCGAACGTACCGGTAACAAACCTGGCAACACACCCCCGAATTGCTTACCGAATCGCAACTGTATGTTGCGGGAATGGTTCCTTTGAAAGGGCACGGCCTTCCTTCCTTTATTCACTCTGAATTATTTCGATGTCTTTCTTTAACCCGACCTGATGGATGCGAAATGGGGTCCTTTCATAAGGTCTGAATCCGGTTCTGATCGCGCTGTCTGATCGTCAATCTTACACGAAGCATCAGAAGCTTGTCTCTCTGATATACGCTCGAATTTTGATGCTTCACTTGTAAGTGGGCTGTTTAGGTTTTCTTATTGGTAACGCCACGTAGCGCTCTGTGTGAGAATCACTGGCTGTGCTGTGTGCAGTCTGTGTCTAGTTTGCATTGTTGTCTGCCATTGTAGTGTTGGGCAGCGGCAGCTGGATGTGAACAGCGCGTAGCGTTGCGCAGTTGGAGGTGAGCCGCCAGCAGTGGTGGATGTGGGGAGAGAGATGGCGGAGTTTTGAAATTTGTCATGAACTGCTATATATATTATGACTATTGAGGTAAATATATTGGTTGTTCTCTACCAAAATCTATCATTTGCTAACTATGCTTATCAGTAGTTAGTGCCTTCAGTACTTTGAATCTTTTATTTATCTGGCAGTAGTGGCGCTCGCTGTATTGCAGTAGCTTGAGTAGCGAAGATTTTTGTGAGGTAAGTGATTTGTGAAAGGTATAGTTTAATGTTAGTCAGGGCCCATTCTTTTGTGGGGATTATTGAAAGTCAGATTGCGTTGCGCTAAAAATATTGTATGTCAGTTTAAGCACAGTCTGTATAAATTTTTTCAAAGGGGACGTTTCATATGTCGACCCTTAGCCGAGGATACCTCACTGGAATCTTCTGATTTTTTTCTTGTAGTTTGTGTAATTAGTGTAGCTTTTGTTTATTGCCAGCGCGTAATTATAGAGAGAATTTCCATTGTAGTTGTAGTTTTTCATTGTTGTACAGTAAAACATTTGTGGCATGCATGTAGATTTGCACCAAGTATTTCGCAGCTGCGCTTGCAATTAACTACATATTATTTTCAGTGCTATGTTAATGTGTTCTCTTATTTTTGCTCTTCAAATTGTGCTTTTCTGTGTTATCGTGTGAAATATTGTGACAATAATGGCGTGTGAAAAACATAACACTAGGCTCCAAAGTAAACTGAGAAATAATAGTGACGACGAGCGTAGCTTGCCAGCACCACTGTGTAATGAATTAACAGACGTTCGAAGTAGTAATTTGGTAATTGTGCATAGGGAAATGGAGCGGGCTGCAAACAATGGCGTAGACAGTGAAACAGGTAGTGAACAGGGAAGCATTATCGATCGATCGCTCGGCAACAGCTCGCCTCAGGAATCCGAAATGACAGGATACAATTTTGCAAATACTGTAGATTCAGGTTTTGCGTCCTCACCGTTTTCTCAAATGAGTCAAGACACATTTTCCGCTTGTCAAAATGTGAATGTAGCCGGTGCAAATTCACTGCCGAAAAGCACTGAGGAACATGTTTCAGACACCAGTGCATTGTTATTACAATTAATGCAACAAATGGGACAAAAGCTTGAAAAGTTAGACACAATGGAACAAAATCAGAGACAAACACAGCAACAGTTAGACACAATGGAACAAAATCAGAGTCAAACACAGCAAAAGCTACAAAAGTTAGACAGAATGGAACAAAATCTTCAAAAGTTAGACACAATGGAACAACACCAGACACAAACACAGCAACAGTTAGACGCAATGGAAGAAAATCTTCAACCACGCTTGAACAAACACGTGTAGATTTAATTACTGAGTTACATAACATTGAATCGAAATGTCAAAAAGTCTGTAATGACGTAAAAAATTTGTGAGCATTTTCAACCTATTTTTTCGCGGCATGAAAATGCATTACAGAATCACGAAGCAGCCATAAAAGAACTGCAAACTATTGTTCATGAAAATCATGAGACCTTGCAAGCTAAAATTGACTCAGTTGCGTCTACCGATTCGGTTACGCAACTTGCAAAAACTCAGGAAAACTTAAAGGACACAGTAGAAAGACACATGGAGGAAATTAGTACATTATCAGAGAAAGTAGTTGAACTTTCGGATCAGCTAAATAATTTATCTACGAAGGTAGATGATAATCTGAATGACACAAAACCGGTAGTCTTTAATGACACAGAAGAGTGCGAAAAAATTAGGAAATTCAAACAAAATCAGAATCAAATTAATACGCAACACCAAAGAGAAATCCGCGAAGTACAAGATCAGCTGACACAGGTAATACAAGAATTACGTATTTCAGAGGACACTCGCGCCCCAATACGGGGAGAGGGACATAGAAATACGGAACAGCCACAAAATAATAACACAGCGCATTTTGGAAATTATGAAAGAAATTGGCAAGGTGCACCGAATTTTGAAATGGAACCGCCGAAACGACATAACAATGACCGATATGCGACTCGCCGACATGATGACTTTGACTATAAGCTGTTCATTACTACACGTAAATTCAAAACATTTAAGAATTCTGGCAACGACATTCATCCACAAGCATGGCTCCATCAATTCTCTCATTGTTTTCCTCCCAACTGGTCGTTAGAACACAGATTAGAATTTATGTGTGGCTATTTAGAGAATGAACCAGCTGTAAGAATGCAATCAGTCATTCACGATTGTCACAGTGAAGGAGAATTTTACCATGCCTTCCTCTCAGCATATTGGTCTCAGGCTACACAAGACTGAGTAAAACATAGCATCATGATGATGAAATACTTTGAACAATCTGTATTTTCCAGTCTTGTCAAATATTTTGAAGACATGTTGCACAAGAATCAGTATGTGACAAACCCATACAGCCCCTCAGAACTCATCCGCATTTGCTTAATCAAATTACCTGAACATTTACGACATATTATTTTAGCAGGACGTTGCAAAGACGACATTGAAGCATTTCAGGGACTGTTACAAGAACTGGAAATTGACACTGACAATCGGGGAACGCGGAAACAGAAGCACAACAATTACAGATCACATCCGTCACAATTCCGCGATGACAGAAATAATATACGACAAGGCTATTCTTTCAACGTAAATCGTGACCGAAACAGACACCAACCATATGACAACCGTTGGCAGAGTAGTAATAATTACAGGGAAAGATCACCTCTCCGCGGTAATGACTATCACAGAGACAATCAGAGAAACAGATAATATGGGAACCAAAATAATTATTATTACGGGAGACAGAATAACTTTAGACGCAATGGTCCAGCGTGCAGTTACGATTCAGGGAGAAATTCTTCACCACTTAACCGACAAGAAAGAAACTACAGGAACTACCGACATGACGACAGACGATGTGATCGTAACGACAGACCTGAATTGCATCAGAACTGGCGGGATTTAAACAGGGCAGGGCCCTCTCGTCACAGTGAATTTGTAGAAGTTAGGTCTCCAAATCCCAATAACGCCACGCACCAACAAAGAAACAGACAAGGACTCGCACCGCAGGCAGCCACCTGCGCCGGCTGGCTCAGGGAAAAATAACATAGACGCAAACCTTGAGAAAAAAATTTCAGTATTCTTTACCGACGTATACCAAATGACAATTGCATTCAAGTTCAATCTCTGAGTACTAGGAAGAGTAAAGGTTTACACCACATTTCACATGTAAAACCATTTATTGAGAATCTGCTTTTTAACTTAGTCTTTGGTATAAAACTTTTCACTTCACATTTCTAGTATGCTTTGTCAGACTTAAGAAACTGTTAACATGCAACAATGTTTGCAGTTAAATATCCAGTCTATAACCTAGGGAACATTTTTAAACAGAAATTACGAATGCATTGTTATAGCGAACAGATGTCACAGTGTTATTGTGTGTGTACATTCTTGCTTGTTAGTTGCACGATTATGTAACGACTATAAGGCTCACATACTTAGAACATTTACCAGTACTGCTAATGAGATTTTAATGCAACATTTTGGTTTACTTGAAATTTGGTGTATCATGAGGTAAGTACATTGCCTTCTGCAGAGCTTAACTTTCGGAGGACGATAACTACGACACTTCCACAGAGATTATCTTACAGCAAGACGCACATTTAGCGCTACAGGACACATATTTGAGTGATTAATTTCGCACTTAAAACATTTATTTTTAAAGATATTTGAAGTACAATGATACAAAGGTTTCCCGTGATACATTTCATTCCATTGCTGTAATCTGTAACACCTGAGGGTATAATTACATTAATCCTCAGGGGGGTACACGCTTACTTTGTGTACCATGTGTTTGGCAAGCACAAGGAGCCCTAGCTAATTTGGTATTTGCTTATACAACTTTACTCATCGGTACCATATTTCTCTAACACACAAATTACACAGCTATCTGATCATGTAACTGAGAGATAAACAATTTTTTTTACTACATCAGTGACAGATGTTTACGTAATTACACAGTTGGATAACTTCACACTTATGAAATTGTATTTTGTCTGTACTTTGTGAAATGCTCATATTTTTCCAGAACCATTGTGATACTATGAGAGCTTTGAATGATGTATTTGGTAAGGGAGCATGATTTTTAAAGTAAGTTTGAGATAAATGACACTACTGACATGATCAGAAAATTTTTTTTAGGTTTTGACACTATTGGAGGAAGCTACGACGATTTTGAGATTTGGCTGAGGTTTTATGATGTTATTATTACGATGATGATGTGTATTATGCTGTTGCCATATGTTTATGATCAATTAGCTGATGCTATATGAGTTATCTGATTATGCTACGTATCTGTTATGATGAAATATTGAAGAAGTGTCGACGAATATTTATATGTGTAATAAGGTAAGGAGTAATGAATAGTGGTTAGGGACTCTGACTTGTGAAAAAGGATCGTACTTTAAGAGTTATGAAATGTGTGTAAATGCGTGAATGTATCACAATGCCGGCGAAAATTTTTTTTGGACACTGTTATATTCATAAGATTTTGTATCTACACATTTGCAACGCAAATTCTCGACTTCTGAAATTTTTTATATGAGACTGCCACTGTAGCAGAAACTGCTGTCGTAAATATTTCCGTAAGAAAGTTAAGTGACCACCTGCACGTAATGCATCGTGGGCACCCAGCTGTGTCAGATGCCTGGAGAAAAAGCCATTAGTGCGTGTCTTTTTCAGAGGCACAGGTAGAAAAGAAAAAAAAGGGAGGTCATTATCCTCACTATTGACATTCCTTTGTAGAAAGCACCGCAAATACGACATGCTCATTACTTGGAAAGATACTTACATCTGCACACCTGATTAGGACAAGTGTCTATCTACGAGAATTGAGAGAATTTCTACTAATTTATGAAATGCCTCATGACTACTGAATGATTATTTTATGCTTTACTTTGTACATAGTTGCTTATTTAATTTGATATCTGGTTTCCAGCTGTCTTGCAGCATTGGTTTCATAAAATAAAATTAAATGCATTTGCTAATGTGAATACTTTCTGTCAACAGATCTATTAAATAATTATTTTATGACCCACATTCTTCGAGAAAGGAGCTCTTGGAGTGGAAAGAACAATAAGAAGGGACTAATAACAGTAACTGCATATCTTATTCTTTTCAAGTACTTGGTAATTTCTTTTGTAGAAATAGTTGTGGTGCACCACTTTAATTACTTAGACATTAAGATGTGATTATATGTTTCCTTTATCTGCATTGTTATCTTTAGTGTACTATTTTTTCTGCTTGAGCTATGTCATGTTTAGGTATAAGTTATTTCATTTTCTGCTGCTGTTTGCCAGGCATAGTGCTACTGAATTTTAATTTGTGTTACCCTGCTAAGCCAGATTTATTTTTCTTGTTTGCTGCACATTGCCTTATATTAGTTGTAATATTGCAATTGCTTTGCTAATTTCTGTAATGCTGCTTCCTTTGCAAATCTGCATTTTTTTATCATTGCTGTTTGTGTTAATTGTTTTGTGCTGCTGCATTGCCTCGCCCCTTAGTTTAGCATCTGAGCTCAGTAGATTTAAGTTAGCTTAAGAGGGGGTAGACTATATAAGAGAATGAGTTGCGATGAATTGGAAGAAACGCATTGAGAAGTTATACGAAAAAAGTACAGAAAGCAGGTATAGATAGGACCTTTTGGGAATAATGAAGAACGAAGGGAGATCTCCGAGAAGTAAATAAAGTGTTTGTGGACCCTTGTGTATTTATGTTCTTCCTGTCTTAACATGTTTATCTGATAAGACTTATGTTGTAGAATGTTTCTAATACTCAGCTACATGAACTATGATGAGGAATACTGTTATCCTCAAATATAATTTGCATTAATAATATGTTATTTACTTTGTAAAGATGTTAGACATTATTAATTCTGATCTGTTTTAATGCTCATGTGTGAAGTCGATGTTTCAATAATTATTCTGATCTTTTATGTATGTACTTATGTCATAATTCCTGTAACACTGATGTATATGTAATTTCGATTCTTTTGTAAAGCCCATACTACTACAAATGTTATTCGTACTATTATGTTCTTTAATGATGTATTTTGTACCTTTGTAATTGTATTTTCATGTTGTAAATTTAAAATTGTAATTGACACCAGTTCATCAAATTAAGTAACTTGTAAGTTCCATTTCACTGCACACGTTTCTGTTGGTCATAGTATATGGACAATATGTGAGAAGTAGGGACTGTTAGTGTTTGCGCGTGTGTTAATAATTCAGCAAGGGACTGGATAACAGCATTGCTGGTTCTAAGGACATTTCAAACAAATTTTTTGTGAATGGACAAGTGGTGGTTTATGGACTAGCTATATTCTCCGCAAGACTCTTTGATGGTGATTGTGCACCTGCACAGTCACAACAGATGGCTGCTGGCCATCTCTACCAGGACTACAGTGTGTCTGCATCTTTGATGGCCCACCAATTTCTACAAGGACTGCAATGGGTCTGCACCTTTGATGACCCACCAATACCATTATTTCTACAAGGACTGCAGTGGGTCTGCCCCTCTGGTGGCCCACCAGTACCGTAATCTCTACCAGGACTACAGTGGGTCTGCTCTGTGATGACGTAACTACCAATATTCTTCAAAACGTCGACTGACTCTGCTGTGGGTTTGCTCTGTTGTGGACCAATACCTGTCTGCATGTCAAGAGTCAACACTGTCTTTCCATTGGAAGGACAACACTACTTCTTCAAGACGGCATGGAAATCCACTACTTCCATGTGCATTTTCTTTTACTGCAGAGACTTTGAGAAAAACACTGCAATTTTACTGTGATGAATGATCAGGACTGTCTTTACGGACTGTGAGAAAATTTTAGCTTTTGACCAACAATGTATCAATAAGTGTGTGCATTTGATATCTTTGTTATTGTAATTATGAAAAATTTTATCAAATCATTATTGGCCACTGCCCAAAACAATTTGTAAAATTTTTTGTGGGGAGCATTGGGGCTATGTAAGTGAGCTGTTTAGGTTTTCTTATTGGTAACGCCACGTAGCGCTCTGTGTGAGAATCACTGGCTGTGCTGTGTGCAGTCTGTGTCTAGTTTGCATTGTTGTCTGCCATTGTAGTGTTGGGCAGCGGCAGCTGGATGTGAACAGCGCGTAGTGTTGCGCAGTTGGAGGTGAGCCGCCAGCAGTGGTGGATGTGGGGAGAGAGATGGCGGAGTTTTGAAATTTGTCATGAACTGCTATATATATTATGACTATTGAGGTAAATACATTGGTTGTTCTCTATCAAAATCTTTCATTTGCTAACTATGCCTATCAGTAGTTAGTGCCTTCAGTACTTTGAATCTTTTATTTATCTGGCAGTAGTGGCGCTCGCTGTATTGCAGTAGCTTGAGTAGCGAAGATTTTTGTGAGGTAAGTGATTTGTGAAAGGTATAGTTTAATGTTAGTCAGGGCCCATTCTTTTGTAGGGATTTTTTCAAAGGGGACGTTTCACACTTACTGATTTTTTCTGTTTTCTCCTTCGTTATTCAATGCCTCCTGAGCTATCCAGGGATTTCTACTAGATCCTCAATTTTTGCTTACTTAATCCACTGCTTCCTTCTCTATCTCATCTCAAGTCCTCCCACCACCCGAGTGCGGGCTTCCTAAAATTTCGTTTACGAACTGACGCAATCGAAGCGAAGCCGCAGTTTCCTTCCTTGAGTCGTTTTTAAACGCTCGAGTCGCACAAATAGAGCAGTCAGTTGGGAAAGAAGAGGGAAACCCTTGAGGCTACGCTGGAATCTACAGGGAGTCCGTCTGCGCTGTCAAGGTGCGTTCCTCGCAGAACTGTTCGACTCGTCTCCGCGAGTCACTGTTTCTAATGTGGCTGTCGGTGGCTCAGTGCAGTCTTCTGCGATGTACTCGACTAATTAGTTTTCTTCGGCGCGCAGAGTGTTATCACGATACGCAGTGACGTTTCCACAGCGGCTAGTGGACGTGTGTAGATGTGTTGCTCGATAATGGTTTCTAAGACATGCTTAGGAATTATAAGATATTGCTGTGCGTGTGTTATTCTGAATTACGGTGCAAAGTTCCTTTGAACTTGCATTCCTAATAAGACAGGTGCTGCAGTATTGTATTTATCCGCCGACACTGGGCAAGCGACTTTCAAGTAGAATGTCTTGCCGGCCGTTGTGGCCGAGCGGTTCTAGGCGCTTCAGTCCCGAACCGCACTGCTGCTACGGTCGTAGGCTCGAATCCTGCCTCGGGCATGGATGTGTGTGATGTCCTTAGGTCATGGATGTGTGTGATGTCCTTAGGTTAGTTAGGTTTAAGTAGTCTAAGTCTAGGGGACTGATGACCTCAGATGTTAAGTCCCATAGTGCTTAGAGCCATTTTTTTTTAAATGTCTCACCTGTCCGGGAATATACATAATAGATGTACGAGTACAGGTTGTAGATGCATGGTTGACACATCTGGAAGTGGATCAGATAACCAAATGGTAAGGTGACCGCTAGTGATATAGCGGGAAATTCGGGTTCGTGTCCCGGCCCGGCACAAATTTTCATTGTCGTCATTCCATTCTACAGCTGATAACTCTTCATATTCGCAATTGCGAATACATTTAACGTGTAGTAATTATTTCGTACTTGGCCGCTAGACCAATAACTGCATGTCCACGGTAGTCTGTAAGGAATCGGAGGCGAGACGCAAACGCACATAAGTGCTGTGCAACATTTCGGCCTTCTGGGCTATTTTGTAATCCGAAAAGCATTTGTTTAAAAAAATCATAATTTCTTACAATTTCTTTATGAAAACTACCCATTTAAATCAAATAATAGACCGCCCACAAGCACAAAAAGGAAATGTTCAGTACGGAGCAAGAGTCATTTCGTGGTCAGTTGTATCTAGTTCAACGGTAACTGCACCTGAATGACAGAATGCAGTAATAGTAGTAATCACACTCGGAAAATGCTGAGAAAATAGAGATTATTGCGCTCTCGTTTAAAGAGCACGCAATTGTTAACAGACAAAAGTTAGTAGAAATTCTTGAGTCCGTAAGAAGATCAGTGCCCGAGGTATACAACAACTCCCAACGTCATACCTTACCGAGAGATCTCGCTGAAATTCGAGATAATTCTAGTTACACTTAATTTAACTAAGCTGGTCGTAGGTTTGTATCCCGTCACTCGATGAACAGATAGGTGACGCAACAGAAGATCGCGAAAGGAAAGCTAAAGCTATAAATTTCGCATTTAAGAAATTATTCACGCAACACAATCGTGCAGACATACAGTCGTCTGACTGTCGCATATAGTCCTCCATGGATGGCAAGGAAGTAGGTAACCCAGGTGTAGAGTAGCAGCTGAAATATTTGGAAACAGTCGCTCGGTCTAGGTCGCTAACTAGATGGAATCAAATGGTTCAAATGGCTCTGAGCACTATGGGACTTAACTTCTGAGGTCATCAGTCCCCTAGAACTACTTAAACCTAACTAACCAAAGGACATCACACACATCCATGCCCGAAGCAGGATTCGAACCTGCGACCGTAGCGGTCGCGCGGGTCCTGACGGTAGCGCCTAGAACCGCTCGGCCACTGCGGCCGGCTAGGTGGAATCCCTCTTCGGCTTTATAGAGAGTATTCTGGAGAATTTGCCCCATTCCTTTTTTTGAGTCATCAGTCTTCTGACTCCCACTACGAATTGCTCTCCTGTGCCAACCCCTTCAGCTCAGAGTAGCACTTGCAACCTATGTCCTCAATTATTTGCTCCATGTATTCCAGTCTCTGTCTCCCTCTACAGTTTTTACCCTCTACAGCTCCCTTCAGTATCATGATAGTCATTCTCTGACATATTGACAGATGTCCTACCATCCTGTCCCTTCTCGCTCTCAGTGTTTCCCACATATTCCTTTCCTCTCCGATTCTGCGCAGGACCTCCTCATTCATTACCTTATCAGCCCACACAGTTTTCAACATTCATCTGTAGCACCACATCTCAAATGCTTCTATTCTTTTCTGTTCCCGTTTTTCCCACAGTCCGTGTTTCACTACCATACAATTATGTGCTCCAAACGTACACTCTCAGAATTTTCTTCCTCAAATTAAAGCCTATGTTCGATACTAGTAGACTTCACTTGGCCAGAAATTCCCTTTTTGCCAGTGCTAATCTGCTTTTGATGTCTTCCTTGCTCCACCCGTCACTGGTTATTTTGGTGCCTAGGTAGCAGAATTCCGTAACTTCATCTACTACGTGACCAATCCTGATGATAAGTTTCTCGCTGTTCTTATTTCTGCTATCTCTACTTTCGTTTTTCTTCGATTTACTCTCAATCCATATTCTGGACTCACTAGATTGTTCAGTCCATTCAGCAGATCATGTAATTCTTCTTCATTTCACTGCGGATAGCAATGTCATCAGCTAATTGTATCATTAATATCTTTCCACCTCGAATTTTAATTCCACTGCTGAGCCCTTCTTTTATTTCCGTCATTCCGTTTTCTATGCATATATTGAACACTAGGGGCGAAAGGTTACATCCCTATCTGACACCCTTTTTAATCTGAGCCCTTTGCTCTTGGTCTTCCACTCTTTTTCTTCCCTCTTAGCATTTGTACATGTTGTATGCTAAACGTCTCTCGTTATACCTTACCCATATTTTCATCAGAATTTCGAACATCTTTCGGCATTTGTCACTGTCGAGCCCGATTTGTAGGTCAACAAATCCTATGAACGTGTCTTGATTTTTCTTTGGTCTTGCTTCCACTATCAACCGCCACGTCAGAATTGCCTCTCTGCTGCCTTTACCTTTCCTAAAGCCAAACTGATCATCTAACACGTCCTCAATTTTCTTTTCCATTCTTCTGTATACTATTCAAGTTGGATGCATCAGCTGTTAAGCTGATTATGCGATAATTCTCGCACTTGTCAGCTCCTGTAGTCTTGTAACTGTGTGGACGATATTTTTCAGAAAGTGAGATGTTATGTCGCCAGACTTAGACATTCTACACACCAACGTGAATAGCCGTTTTGTTGCCACTTCCCCAATGATTTTAGAAATTCTGATGGAATGTTATCTATCTTCTCTGTCTTAAAATGTTCAAATGGGTTGGGTTGGGTTGTTTGCGGGAAGAGACCAAACTGCGAGGTCATCGGTCTCATCGGATTATGGAAGGACGGGGAAGGAAGTCGGCCGTGCCCTTTAATAGGAACCATACCGGCATTTGCTTGGAGTGATTTAGGGAAATCACGGAAAACCTAGATCAGGATGTCCGGACGCGGGATTGAACCGTGCTAACCAAAAATTTTCAAATGGCTCTGAGCACTATGGGACTTAACATCAGAGGTCATCACTCCCCTATAACTTAGAACTACTTAAACCTAACTAACCTAAGGACATAACACACATCCATGCCCGAGGCAGGATTCGAACCTGCGACCGTAGCAGTAGCGCGGTTCCGGACTGAAGCGCCTAGAACCGCTCGGCCACCGCGGCCGGCTATCTTTTCTGCCTTATTTGGTCGTAAGTCTTCTCATACTTTTTAAATTATGATTCTAAAACTGGATCCCCCATGTCTTGTAAATCGACTACTGTTTCTTCTTCTATCATATCAGAGAAATCTTCCCCCTCTTAGACATCTTCACTGCTCTTTCCGCCTACCCGCTCTCTCCTCTGTATTTAACAGTGAAATTCCCGTTGCACTCTTAATGTTGTCACCTTTGCTTTTAATTTCACTTTCCTGTATGCTGAGTCAGTCCTTCCGATAATCATTTCTTTTCCGATTTCTTCACATTTTCAGTGTAGTCATTTCGTCTTAGTTTCCCTGCACTTCCTGTTTATTTCATTCCGCAGGGACTTGTATTTCTGTATTCCTGAATTTCCCTGAACATTTTTGTACTTCTTTCTTTCATCGATCGACTGAAATATTTGTTCTGAAACCGATGGTTTCTCCTCTGTTATCTTCTTTGTATCAATGTTCTTCTTCCCAACATTCGCCATTGCCCTTTTTAGAGATGTCCATTCCCCGTCAACTGGACTGCTTTGTGAGCTATCCCGTATTGCAGCATCTATACTCTTACAGAACTTCAAACGTATCTCCTCATTCCTCAGTACCTTCGTGTCCCATTTCTTTTCGTATTGTTTCTTCCTGTCAAATCTCTTACACTTCAGCCTATTCTTCATCACTACTACATTGTGATCTGAGTCTACGTCTGCTCCTGGATACGCCTTACAATCTAGAATCTGATTCAGAATCTCTGTCTGATCATGATGTAATCTAACTGAAAGCTTCCCGTATCGCCCCCTTTCTTTCAAGTATACTTCCTCGTGTGACTCATGAACCGAGTATTCGCCATAAGTAGCTGAAACTTATTACAGAACTCAGTCTTTCCCTTCTCTCAGTCCCAAGTCCGTTTTTTGCCGCGACATTTTCTTCTATCTTCTCCTACAATAGCCTTCCAATTCCCCATGACTATTACATTTTCATCTCTCTTTATTTACTGCATTTGCCGTTCAATATCCTCTATACTTTCACTACCTCTTCATCTTCACCTTGCCACATCGGCATGTATACCTGAACTATCGTACTAGCTTGCATTTATCGTGAATCTCGTCCTCAGCGAAAAGCCCCAAGCGCCTGGAAAAAAAAAAAAAAACCACGGGCCACTCCTGTATGTACGAGTAAGAAGGGTATAGGAAATGACAAGCATAATCCTTTCCACCGGTTTCCTGCAGAATTCTTGAACACATTTTAATTTCGAATATAATAAATCTTCTAGAGAGAGAAGAGCTTCGGTCCACAAATCATCACGGATGCAGAAAGCATCGCTCGTTCGAAACTCAATTTGCCACTCTCTCACATGATATCGTACAAATAATGGATGGAGGGCAACAGGTAGATTCCTAGATTTCCGGTGAGCAATCGACACAGTGCCCCATTGCAGTCTGCTAACCATGATAGTTTCCCAGTTATGCGAGTGGCTCGAAGACTTCTTAAGAAATAGAACCCAATACGTTGTCCTCGACGGTGAGTGTTCATCAGAGACAAGGGTATCGTCAGGAGTGCCCCAGGGAAGTGTGACAGCACTGCTTTTGTTCTCTGTATGTAAAAATGACCTGGCTGACAGGCTGAGTTGCAGTCCGCGACTGTTTGCTGATGATGCTATGGAGTACTGGACGGTGTCGTCGTTGGGTGACTGTAGGAGGATACAAGATGACTTTAGACAAAATACCTAGTTGGTGTGATGAATGGCAGCTTGCTCTGACAGTAGAAAAATGTAATTTAACGCGTATGAATAGGAAAAGCAAACCCGTAATGTTCGGGTACAACATTAGAAGTGTGCTGTTTGGCACAACCACGTCAGTTACATATCTTGGCGTAAAGCGCAAAGCGCAAAGCGATGAGAAATGGAATGATCACGTCCGGCTGGTGGCACTGGAGGAAAATGCTTTGTTTTAGTTGGGAAATGTAACTCATCCAAAAAGGAGACGGCGTACAGAACGATAGTGCGACCCCTTCTTGAATACTGTTCGAGTGTTTGGCATACCTTCCAGCTCTGTTCAAGTCACACCCATTTTACTTTCTTTCTACGTGATGTCATTATGAAACGACCAGGGCCCACGGGAAATAGGGGCCGCACAACGAATGTCGGCAGTGATGGTTACATCACGGGAAAGCAATCACACCCCGCCGCTTTTCCACCAAATACAATACATTGTGGATGCGCACAGGTCCTTGAATGGGGAGTCGCTGCATTTTTTGGGCTCAACCATCCGTTTATTTTCCTTATGTTAGCATGAAGACGTCGTTTATAGCCAACACTAACGATACGGGATAGGAACGGTTGGTGTTTTTCACGAGTGAATTGATGACGAGCCATCCGAGATGCTTATGTGACCACCTGCTCATTTTTTTGTTTTGTTTTTTGTTTTTGTTTTGGCTTAGAGCACACATCCGAGTTTTGAATCTTCCCCATTCCATGCAAATGTCGCGCGATGGTGGAACGATCACGCCGGCTGGTATGGCCGAGCGGTTCTAGACGCTTCAGTCTGGAACCGCGCATCCGCTACAGTCGCAGGTTCGAATTCTGCCTCGGGAATGGGTGTGTGTGATGTCCTTAGGTTAGTTAAGTTTAAGTAGTTCTAAGTTCTAGGGGACTGATGACCTCAGAAGTCCCATAGTGCTCAGAGCCATCTGAACCATTTTTGGAATGATTACAGTTTATCACATCTACCAGTTGTCGAGTAGACTGACTTGTATCATAGTGGGTTAAGGCGTAGGAAAAGGGAGAGAAGGAAACACAGTAGGTGAATATGGATTGGGGGGAAGAAATGAAAGAGGAAGCCGCCTTGTAGAATTTTGCACAGAGCATAACTTAATCATAGCTAACACTTGGTTCAAGAATCATGAAAGAAGGTTGTATACCTGGAAGAATCCTGGAGATACTAAAAGGTATCAGATAGATTACATAATGGTAAGACAGAGATTTAGGAACCAGGTTTTAAATTGTAAGACATTTCCAGGGGCAGATGTGGATTCTGACCACAATCTATTGGTTATGAGCTGCAGATTGAAACTGAAGAAACTGCAAAAAGGCGGGAATTTAAGGAGATGGGACCCGGATAAACTGAAAGAACCAGAGGTGGTACAGAGTTTCACGGAGAGCATAAGGGAACAATTGACAGGAATGGGGGAAAGAAATACAGTAGAAGAAGAATGGGTAGCTCTGAGGGATGAAGTAGTGAAGGCAGCAGAGGATCAAGTACGTAAAAAGACGAGGGCTAATAGAAATCCTTGGGTAACAGAAGAAATATTGAATTTAATTGATGAAGAGAAAATATAAAAATGCAGTAAATGAAGCAGGCAAAAAGGAATACAAACGTCTCAAAAATGAGATCGACAGGAAGTGCAAAATGGCTAAGCAGGAATGGCTAGAGGACAAATGTAAGGATGTAGAGGCTTGTCTCACTAGGGGTAAGATAGATACTGCCTACAGGAAAATTAAAGAGACCTTTGGAGAGAAGAGAACCACTTGTATGAATATCAAGAGCTCAGATGGCAACCCAGTTCTAAGCAAAGAAGGGAAAGCAGAAAGGTGGAAGGAGTATATAGAGGGTCTATACAGGGGCGATGTTCTTGAGGACAATATTATGGAAATGGAAGAGGATGTAGATGAAGATGAAATGGGAGATAAGATACTGCGTGAAGAGTTTGACAGAGCACTGAAAGACCTGAGTCGAAACAAGGTCCCGGGAGTAGACAACATTCCATTAGAACTACTGATGGCCTTGGGAGAGCCAGTCATGACAAAACTCTACATTCTGGTGAGCAAGATGTATGAGACAGGCGAAATACCCACAGACTTCAAGAAGAATATAATAATTCCATTCCCAAAGAAAGCAGGTGTTGACAGATGTGAAAATTACCGAACTATCAGTTTAATAAGTCACAGCTGCAAAATACTAACGCGAATTCTTTACAGACGAATGGAAAAACTGGTAGAAGCGGATCTCGGGGAAGATCAGTTTGGATTCCGTAGAAATGTTGGAACACGTGAGGCAATACTAACCTTACGACTTATCTTAGAAGAAAGATTAAGAAAAGGCAAACCTACGTTTCTAGCATTTGTAGACTTAGAGAAAGCTTTTGACAACGTTAACTGGAATACTCTCTTTCAAATTCGGAAGGTGGCAGAGGTAAAATACAGAGAGCGAAAGTCTATTTACAATTTGTACAGAAACCAGATGGCAGTTATAAGAGTCGAGGGGCATGAAAGGGAAGCAGTGGTTGGGAAAGGAGTGAGACAGGGTTGTAGCCTATCCCCGATGTTATTCAATCTGTATATTGAGCAAGCAGTAAAGGAAACAAAAGAAAAATTCGGAGTAGGTATTAAAATCCATGGAGAAGAAATAAAAACTTTGAGGTTCGCCGATGACATTGTAATTCTATCAGAAACAGCAAAGGACTTGGAAGATCAGTTGAATGGAATGGACAGTGTCTTGAAAGGAGGATATAAGATGAACATCAACAAAAGCAAAACGAGGATAATGGAATGTAGTCAAATTAAATCGGGTGATGCTGAGGGGATTAGATTGGGAAATGAGACACTTAAAGTAGTAAAGGAGTTTTGCTATTTAGGGAGTAAAATAACTGATGATGGTCGAAGTAGAGAGGATATAAAATGTAGACTGGCAATGGCAAGGAAATCGTTTCTGAAGAAGAGAAATTTGTTAACATCGAGTATAGATTTAAGTGTCAGGAAGTCGTTTCTGAAAGTATTCGTATGGAGTGTAGCCATGTATGGAAGTGAAACATGGACGATAACCAGTTTGGACAAGAGGAGAATAGAAGCTTTCGAAATGTGGTGCTATAGAAGAATGCTGAAGATAAGGTGGGTAGATCACGTAACTAATGAGGATGTATTGAATAGGATTGGGGAGAAGAGAAGTTTGTGGCACAACTTGACTAGAAGAAGGGATCGGTTGGTAGGACATGTTTTGAGGCATCAAGGGATCACAAATTTAGCATTGGAGGGCAGCGTGGAGGGTAAAAATCGTAGAGGGAGACCAAGAGATCAATACACTAAGCAGATTCAGAAGGATGTAGGTTGCAGTAGGTACTGGGAGATGAAGAAGCTTGCACAGGATAGAGTAGCATGGAGAGCTGCATCAAACCAGTCTCAGGACTGAAGACCACAACAACAACAACAAGGCGTTTATCGAACCCGGAAGGTCTTTCCGAACGTGAAGAGGCACTAATGTCTAAACGGTCCTGCTTAAAACAAGGAAACTATTTTCTTGCGGTGCTCTGTCCAATGGCATTATCCTCATACATGACGCAAATGTTTCTGGCTGTCTTCGCTGCAGTCACTCCTCTATTGTACTCAGACAGAAGAATATGTCGGAAATGTTCCGATTTCTCCACTCGGCACTCTCATTCTAACTTCCACAGCTCCACTCACTACCTCCAAATGACAAAATGACAATATGTAAACTCAAATAACACTGAACGAGAAATAAAAAATAACGGTCGACAGATAAATCCATAGCAATACAAATACCAACATGCAAAACAACAGTGTTACGAACTTATGCACCAACCTAATAGAGGAAACAAACTTACTTTTCAGACAGCTGCCATTTTGTATTAGCTGCGATTAGTTTGTTCGAAATATTAAAGAGATGACGACGACTATAAAATTTCGTTAGTGTACAGAACTTAACTGCGCGTGAACAGGCCTTGGAAGGCACAACGGTACCGACCGGCCGCCGTGTCATACTCAGCCCAGAGGCGTCGCTGGATGCGGATATGGAGGGACATGTGGTCAGCACGCCGGTCTCCCGTACGTATGTCAGTTTACGAAACCGAAGCCGCTATTTCTCAATCAAGTAGCTCCTCACATGGGCTGAGTGCACCCCGCTTGCCAAAACCTCTCGGCAGGTCCGGTCGGTCACCCATCTAAGTGCTTGCCTGGCTCGCCAGTGCCGAACCTGCTTGTATAGCGACCTTTAAAAATGCGATCACCCTCATTAGCGTAACATAATGTTTAGAAATGATACGGTGAATTAAATAATTATTTTGCATTATAGTATGGTAACAAGGAGCATAGATGCACAGTATTTAGCTTTGTCAGGATATCGAAATGCGGATCATGAATCACATTAATTTAAAATAAAGGAAAAGTTCCGTGTTCTGATCTTAGACGTGTCAATCGTGACCAACCGACCGCCGTGTCTTCTTCTGCCTATGGTGTCATTGTATGCGGTGTGGAAAGGCACGTGGTCAGCTCTTCCGATAGTCGTCGGATTTCTTGACCATGGAATCGCTAGTAATCGGCCGGGGGCTCCCATAGCAGTCCTCCGACCAAGGAAAAATTCCTCCCAAAACTGGGAAACTGACCTGGTAAATGTATGGGAGTCATCCGCACTGACATTTCAGCTACAGAGGTGGGCATTAAATGGATATACACACATACGAAACGTGCATACAACCCAACAATTTGAAGAGACTTGCTGATAATAACAACAAAAATTCAAATGGATATGTAAATTTTTTAGCTACAGGAAAGCATTTTCTAACTAAATTAATGATGTTTAGCGTCTATTCTTACGAGGGTGAGTCAAATGAAAATCTTACATTTTTTTAAATATTATTTATTGGGCAGAAGTGGTACAAAGTTGTATCACTTTTCAACATAATCTCCCCCACGCTCAATGCAAGTCCTCCAGCGCTTACAAAGAGCATAAATTCCTTTAGAAAAAAATTCTTTTGGTAGTCCGCGCAACCACTCATGCACCGCATGGCGTACCTCTTCATCAGAACGGAACTTCTTTCCTCCCATTGCGTCTTTGAGTGGTCCAAACATTTAGAAATCACTTGGGGCAAAGTCTGGTGAGTATGGTGGATGAGGAAGACACTCAAAATGGAAGTGAACCCACGTTCCGTCCCCAGTAACGATTCTTGCAAGGGAGCCATCACCTTCAAAGCGGCGAAGAAGTTCTTCGCAAGCATCAACACGTCGTTCTCTCAATTCAAGAGTCAGCTGCCGTGGCACCCATCTTGCAGACACTTTGTGAAACTGGAGCACATCATGCACAATGTGGTGTGCTGACCCATGACTAATCTGTAAACATGCTGAAATGTCATTCAGTGTCACTCGGAGCTTTTCCTTCACTATGGCTTCAACTGCTGCAATGTCCTGTGGAGTCACAACTCGTTGTGCCTGACCTGGGCAAGGAGCATCTTTCACTGAAGTCACACCATTTGCTAACTTCCTACTCCATCCGTAAACTTGTTGCTGTGACAAACATGCATCACCGTACTGAACCTTCATTCATTGATGAATTTCAATATGTTTCACGCCTTTGCTACGCAAAAACCGAATAACAGAACGCTGTTTTTCCCTGATGCAAGTCGCAAGTGGGGCGGCCATCTTTATACTGATACTGCGACGGTATGCGTGCATCTGCACTATGCTGCCACTTACAGGCCATTCTGCACGCTGTTTGTAGGACGCTTACCAGCTTACAGCGCGAAATTTCGATTTGTTATTACAAATTTAAGGTTTTCATTTGACTCACCCTCGTACATACGAAAAACTAATGTATAGCTGATAAAATTCGTCTCGTTACGTGACCGCATTGTGTGTAAAATTTTCTGACGTTTCGGCCATTTTCAACAGTGTCCAAAACGTTGAAAAATTTTACACATTGGCAGTGCGGTCAAACACCCAAAAGAATTGTTTTGGCTGTCATAATGCATGTCAGACGCAAGAAAACTAGATTCCTACGGTGCAGAAAGAAACGGACTGCGACATACTTTGAACGCAGAAGAAGGAATGGCAGGCAAAATGTGTCTATCCAAGAAATATCACTGAGGGAAATGGAT
Source organism: Schistocerca serialis cubense (assembly GCF_023864345.2). Taxonomy (NCBI): domain Eukaryota; kingdom Metazoa; phylum Arthropoda; class Insecta; order Orthoptera; family Acrididae; genus Schistocerca; species Schistocerca serialis. The sequence continues at coordinate 212,236,881 of NC_064647.1, read as the reverse complement.
TTCGGTAGAAATTCAACAAGCTCATTTTGTTATATGTAGATCTACAACTCCATGCTGTTACACACGTTCACAGTCCATTCCATACAAGTCTGAACGGAATCCATTAACTCTAAAATAGTATGACCGCTATTTCAGAATTACGATTGTCTAGGCATGAGTTTTTTGTCAGCCAATGATCCTAACTTTACATCATGAACCACAATACGCTAGGACGTTATTAGAAGTCCTCACGCATCTAATTCAAGATGTGTTCTTATACATTTCTGACATTACACCTTTACGCTTTAATAAAAAATAAGGAAAAACTGCAACATTTTATTTGAAATTGTTGGCACTCATCTAGGCTTGCCTAGATAGTTATATTGTATGTCGTCAATTGTGGGTGGTTCAGTTTATGTATCGACTGATACGAATTAATGAAACCTGGTTCCTAATTTATACCGCTTGCACATTTTTAAAAAAACTGAATGGAATGTGTTCATTTTTCTCAGACTTTCAGTTATTTAAATCAGATACGAAGAACGACATCTTTTAGTTGGGGATGGTATTGTTTGAATAATTTTCTAATTTACTGTTTAGGGTAAAATAAGTAAAATCTCAAGTGGTACAATTTAGTGGTACAATTTACGCAATTCTCCGCCGCTGAGGATATGCAGTGTAATTTGTGCCGCCAATCACGTCACACTAAACAATTTGGCTATTAACTTCAGAATGTGTTCAAGCGTCTGTATGAAATGTGACCATCATACTGTTGTTACAGAGGAATCCACAGCAACTTCCAAGTCAGAAAACCGGTGTTGCAGACATGGTAGTTCTAAAGCAGTGCTGCTGCGGCTGCTCCCTCAGGGCTGGGGCCATCATCATTGCAATCTTCTTTGTGGTGAGTACACGAGAAAAAATACACGTGATACGGCAGTAATTAGAGTACTGCATCCTCACTGTATAAACAAGTTCAGCTGTACTTTCTAGTGATCTATCCTTGCAGTTTCCCCTTATACTCTTTTTTCAAGCCATCAGTCTTTGTTTCACGCTGTTCCATCCTTTCAGGTCTTGTATTAACTACTACACCCAGCATACTATGTAATCTGTTTTGCATAGTCTAGCCTTTATCTGAACACCTACTATGTTTTTCTCTACTGCTACTCCCAGCACCAGGGATGCCATAACAAGTGTCACGCTATTCTGTACCTTTTTCTGCTTAGGACTTTCCATAGACTTAATTCCCCACATATTTTTTTCAGAACGTTCTTGTTTATGTTGAACCTTATCTGCCCATCGGATTTTTAACATAATCCCAAAGTACTTCACCGAGCGAGGAGGCGCAGTGGTTAGCACACTGGACTCGCATTCGGGAGGACGACGGTTCAATCCCGTCTCCAGCCATCCTGATTTAGGTTTTCCGTGATTTCCCTAAATCGCTTCAGGCAAATGCCAGGATGGTCCCTTTGAAAGGGCACGGCCGATTTCCTTCCCAATCCTTCCCTAACCCGAGCATGAGCTCCGTCTCTAATGACCTCGTTGTTGACGGGACGTTAAACACTAACCACCACCACCACCCAAAGTACTTCATTTCAACCACTTGCAGTTTCTTCTCCTATTTTATTAATTATTCTTTCTAGTTTCCCCAGGTATGTGCCGAGTTTCGCTCAATATATAGTTTATTATGTGCGTAGCGTCAATTCTTACTTTGATGCTGTCACGACCCGGCTGCCTCCTGCAGGCATCTAGCTCCGAGTCGAAACACGTCTGCTGTCTCTGCGCATCTCCTCACCACTACTCAAACTTCTACCGCATGCACCTAGCTCTGTTAGCTGTCAAAGATCTTACTACTCGAAGATGTACTACTTGTCCAACCTTGCGGTTGGGAACTATCGACATTTTTCACTGGCTCTATCCTGTTTGAATCTCAACACATACCTTTCAGGGTCATCAGTCTTCTGACTGGTTTGATGCGGCCCGCGACGAATTCCTCTCCTATGCCGGTTCGAATCCTGCCTCGGGCATGGATGTGTGTGATGTCCTTAGGTTAGTTAGGTTTAAGTAGTTCTACGTTCTAGGGGACTTATGACCACAGCAGTTGAGTCCCATAGTGCTCAGAGCCATTTGAACCATTTTGAACCTCTCCTATGCCACCCTCTTCATCTCAGAGTAGCACTTGCAACCGACGTCCTGATTTATTTGCTGGATGTATTCCAATCTCTGCCTTGCTCTACAGTTTTTGCCTTCTACAGCTCCCTCTAGTACCATGGAAGTCATTCCCTCGTGTCTTAACAGGTGTCCTATCATCCTGTCCCTTCTCGTTATCAGCATTTTTCACATATTCCTTTCCTCTCCGATTCTGCGCAGAACCTCCTCATACTTTACCTAATCAGTCCACCTAATTTCCAACATTCGTCTGTAGCACCGAATCTCAAATAGTTCGATTCTCTTCTGTTACGGTTGTCCCACAGTCCATGTTTCACTACCACACAATGCTGTACTCCAGACGTACAATCTCAGAAATTTCTTCCTCTGATCGAGGCCTATATTTGATGCTAGTAGACTTCTTTTGTCCAGGAGTGCTCTTTTTAACATTTCTAGTCTGCTTTTGATGTCCTCCTTGCTCCGTTCAAAAAATGGTTCAAATGGCTCTGAGCACTATGAGACTTGACATCTGAGTCATCAGCCCCGTAGACTTAGAACTTCTTAAACCTAACGAACCTAAGGACATCACACACATCCATGTCCGAGGCAGGGTTCGAACCTGCGACCGTAGCAGCAGCGCGGTTCCGGACTGAAGCGCCTAGAATCCTCGGCCACAACGGCCGGCCCTTGCTCCGTCCGTGTTTGGTTATTTTACTGCCTACGTAGCAGAGTTCCTTAACTTTGTGTACTTCGTGATCATCAGTTCAGGTTCCTCGCTGTTCTCGTTTCTTCTACTTCTCATTACTTTCGTCTTTCTTCGATTTAGTCTCAATCCATATTCTGTACTCATTAGACTGTCCTTTGCATTCAGTAGATCATGTAATTATTCTTCACTTTCAAATAGCAATTTCATCAGCGAATCATATCATTGATATCCTTTCGCCTTGAATTTTAATTCTACTCTTGAACATTTCTTTTATTTCCATCATTGCTTTTTAGATGTACAGACTGAACAGTAGGGGTGACAGACTACATCCCTATCTTATACCCTTTCTAATCCGAGCACTTCGTTCTTGGTCGTCCACTCTTATTGTTAAATCTTGGCTCTTGCACATATTGTATATCACCCGTCCCTCCCTATAGCTTACTCCTATTTTTTTTCAGAATTTGCCTAGACAAATGTATGAATTAAAAAAAATGTTCAAATGTCTGTGAAATCTTATGGGACTTAACTGCTAAGGTCACCAGTCCCTAAGCTTACACACTACTTAACCTAAATTATCCAAAGGACAAACACACACACCCATGCCCGAGGGAGGACTCGAAGCTCCGCCGGGACCAGCCGCACAGTCCATGACTGCAGCGCCTAAGACCGCTCGGCTAATCCCGCGCGGCTGTATGAATTCGGACTTCGCTGCAATGAAAGGTAAAGGCAGTCCAAGGAATGCTGGTTTAAATTCTGTGTAATCCTATTGCAGCCGGCCGGAGTGGCCGAGCGGTTCTAGGCGCTACAGTCTGGAACCGCGTGACCGCTACGGTCGCAGGTTCGAATCCTGCCTCGGGCATGGATGTGTGTCATGTCCTTAGGTTACTTAGGTTTACATAGTTCTAAGTTCTAGGGGACTGATGACCTCAGCAGTTAAGTCCCATAGTGCTCAGAGCCATTTTTTAATCCTATTGCTTGGTTGAAAATGTACATCAACTGGTTACCTACTTCAGTCTATGACGACCATATTGATATCTACGTTATGTTGTCAACAGTCTCATCAGCTGCTAGTTTATGAATCAGGTCTTAACATGCTGAATGTCATATTATGGTTATCATTTCTTGATATGCTGGATGTATTCCTTATTGATCTTAATGGATGTGGACATGTTGGCAGCTTCTAAAATTTTGTGACGTGCCTGGACTCTGGCCTAAAGTGTGTTTCAGAGTGGCAGGCTCATCCCTTTTATTCCGGGGATGAACCAGTTGCTTGTGTGTGTGTATGTATGAGTGTGTGTGTGTGTGTGTGTGTGTTTGTGTGTGTTTGCACTTAAGTCTCTAGGTGGTTCTTCACGTTTTTATTTCCAGTCTCCATTTTATTAATTTTGCCCCTTTATCCAGACTCGTCTTATTGAAATGTAATATGGGCAGCTAAGGACCTTGCTGTTGGCACCCACACCACCACGTTATCCTCATCGTCATTATCATCATCATCGTCATCATCATCATTCAGTTCTCATTATTTGCTGAGTATGATGATTTTTCATACAGCTGGAAACTAATCTGTTGGCCACGAGTTTGTCTTGTCCTTCATTTGTTTTACTGAACAGTCCCAAAGGCCAAGTGCTGAATCTACAAGGTGAGTGTGCACCCATTTATAGTATCAGAAAGCATCCTAACTTTTCTGCATCAGACCTTCAAGACACTGAACAACAAGCCAGGCTGTTAGTTTGAGTGAAATATACTCTACTGTTTGTAAAAAGTGAAGCACTCAGAAGAAATGGTCTGCAACACGCCACGATGAGAGGACGTGTACAACAGCGGAACCGCAGCAAGTGATTTAAATGATACAGCGGTGGCGTGCACGGAGGTTCAACAGCGCCTTCTTTTGTGTCGACCGGACAGGTCAGTGTTAGGCAACGTTCAGTCAGCGCGGAGCCGTCGTACGAAGTGGAAACGTGTAACCATGTGCCACAATGCTTCGCCGACATCACAGGGTGGACTATCGACATGTGAGTGCATTCGGATGAGGCAGACTGATTGGTCTGCGGGAGGCGGGTTTGTCGTTCTGTGACAATGCGGCTCCTACAAGGCACGCTGGTTCCACACACCGCTTCGTGGCTAGCCGAGTATACAGGGTGGTCCATTGATCGTGACGGGGCCAAATATCTCACAAAATAAGCATCAAACGAAAAAACTACAAAGAACGAAACTCGTCTAGCTTGAAGGGGGAAACCAGATGGTGCTGTGGTTGGCCCGCTAGATGTCGCTGCCATAGGTCAAACGGATATCAACTGCGTTTATTTTTAAATAGGAACCACCATTTTTTATTACATATTCGTGTAATACGTAAAGAAATATGAATGTTTTAGTTGGACCACTTTTTCCGTTTTGTGATAGATGGCACTATAATAGTCACAAACGTGTAAGTACGTGGTATCAAGTAACATTCCGCCAGTGCGGACGGTATTTTCTACGTTATACATTACTCGTGTTAAAATGAACCGTTTATCAATTGCAGAAAAGGTCGATATCGTGTTCATGTATGGCCGTTGTGCTCAAAATGCCTAACGGGTGTGTGTATGTATGCTGCTCGGTATCTTGGACTACATCATCCAAGTGTCCGGGCCGTTCGCCGGATAGTTACGTTATTTAAGGAAACAGGAAGTGTTCAGCCACATGTGAAACGTCAACCACGACCTGCAATAACGGTTACCAACTGTTCGTCTAAAATTGTAAGCCGTATGTTTGTGACTATTACAGCGCCATCTATCACAAAGCGAAAAAAGTGGTCCAACTAAAACATTCATACTTATTTACGTACTATACGAATATGTAATAAAAAGTGGGGGTTCCTATTTTAAAAAACGCAGTTGATATCCGTTTGACCTATGGCAGCGGCACCTAACTCGCCAACCATAACGCCCTCTGGTTTCCCCCTTCAAGCTAGCCAAGTTTCGTTTTTGGTAGTTTTTTCGTTTGACGCTTATTTCGTGAGATATTTGGCCCGGTCACGATCAATGGACCACACTGTATATGTAGATGTAGAACAGTGAGGCGTATGTGGAACCACTGGAGAGAAGCGGGCCATACGCAGTGCCGACAGGTTACTGAAGTACACAAAGTGACAACAGCTTGGTCGGTTGTAACAGTCAGAACGGCTTCATCCAGAGTTGGCGCGACGATGGAGCTCTACAAAGGGTGTGGACATGTCTGCGTAGACTGTTCAAAGCTATCTGCTGCAGGCTGGACTAAGTGCCACGGATACCGCTGCATCGGCATCCACTGACCAGAACCCATCAACGCCGCAGACTGTACTGGCCACGCGAACGCCTACACTGGCCTGCTGAGTGGAAACAAGTTAATGTTTCCAGACGAGTCCCCGTCCAGCTCATCCTACAGTGATGGCCGCTTAAGCATTTGGCGCCGCCAGGGTGAACCCAATTGGACAGACTGTATTGTTGAGCGCCATAGTGGGCAAACGCCAAGTGTGGTGGTTTGGGGAGCCATTGGGGGCAATCTGTACAGATACCGCCACATGAGGGAGTTGTACAGGTCGAGGTGATGCCCTTCCTGCAGATCGTTCCAAAGGCCATACTTCAGCAGGACAACACCAGGCCACATGTGCCGATCAATGTGCAAACCTTCTTCGATGGATGACCACAGCTTCCCTGGCCTGCCCATTCGCCTGACATACCGCCCATCGAGCATGTCTGGGATATGGTCGGTCAGTTGCTGTTCGTTCAGGTCTTCCTGCAGCCGCAGTTGATGCTTTTCGACATACTTACACACCACGTGGCAGAGTATTTCCCAGCAACTCACTCAGGTATCCTTTGATTCCACGCCACGACGTCTAGTGGCTGTGATTGCAGCTCTCCGTACTGAATTTCCACAGTCACAGTGCATGTACTGGCCTGCGGTCCATAATCATTTCTGTAGTGCCTCGTCCTTAATACGTAGAATAAATTTCATTGTGACCACAACTCTCGATCTTGGCGTTCCACTTCTTCCAAATAGTAGTGTATCATTACAGTCTATCAACCATAACCTGCAACTAATTGATCGCAAATCTATCGCGTGTTTCATTGCAGGTTTGGAGCCTTGTGGACATAGGAACGTCAGCGAACAGTCTGAACACCTATCACTACATCGATGATGATCTAAGTGCAGCCATCGACAAATTTAATAGGCACGTACACAAAGACTTCGAGAAGCCACTCATAGATACAGGTGATACTCTCAACAATCATTTGGCTCTGGAGGGCGAGGACGGCAGATTGAGCAGCACAAGGGATAAAGCACTATCCCAGACTCGAGGTGAGCAACCCGGGATTTCCATTTTGCGCAATTTAATATCTGTGGACATTCTTGATTCATGCATGAACACAAGTAGCAGTGTATATTCCGTGAACACAATTTCAGTTTCAGACACTTCTCACAATACTTTTTTCATTAGTGCATCGCACCTAATCCCAGGTCTGATGAACTGCACGATAAGATTTTCCACATCAAAACTGATAAAAACGATTTATAATATATTTATACACGAAAGGCATGGCTACAGACCCTGTTCCATTCCACATTTTAATGGAATGCTGTATTCCATACAGTCCAATTAAATGAATGAGATTAAATTTTTCCCAGAGTAACAATAAAAAACCATTATGACATTCAGTGTGCTACATTTCATCCGTATACGTAAGTACATTGGTGTAATTAATTTGTCTACATAATGTGAAGCCATTCTTTGGACTTCTGAAGTTATCTGTGATGAAATACAGGGACAACAACTCGCACAGAAGCCAGACATCAATTAGAGTTGAAAGACATGAACGAAGGAATATGCTGAGAGGGGAGTGCAGTCTATCCCCTAATTTAGTAAAGAAACATAAAAAATGAACTACACGACAATTAATTATATTGCTTTATCTAACATAAAACATGTCCTATAGCCCAAGGATTGGTGTGATGCAGTTCTCCATGCTATTCTATCTCGCGCATGCCTGTTCCCCTACAGCTACTCCAACTACATGAATTTGAACTTACTTTCTATAGTCAACCCTTGGTCTTCCTCTTCTGTTTTTACCCCACCACTGGCCTCCATTTCCTCATTAACCACCTCCTGACGTCTCAGGATGTGTCTTATCAACCTGTGTATTCTGCTAGTCAGGTGGCGCCACAAAGCTCGCTTTCACTCTGATTACACTCAATACTTCTTTACTTCTGCTCATCTAATCTGCATCATCACATCTCAGTTTCATACAGTCCAGACAAATACTTCCAAGAGAGTCTTCCTAACACATTTTTTTATTCGGTGTTACTACGAGGAGCGTTGATAAGTAAGGCAACACATTTTTTCTCAGCCAGTTTCGGTTGAAAACATGCAGAATTTGTTGTGGGACATCGTGGAATATTCCTGCCTCAGCCCCTGCAGTTTCATGAAATTTCGATAGGTGGCAGTGCTATACACAATATTCGAAGAGGCGTCTGTAACGGAAGTGCTTTCCAATCAGAGAGCTGTCATTAGGCGTCATTCGGCAGAAAACCAGAGCTTCGCAGTTATTCAGCGCTTGCAGAATGTCAGCGGAGACATGACAATGAACAAAAGCACGGTGAGTCGTTGGGAGAGGGGCTGTCATCGTCGCAATGAGGTCGTGCAAATCCGCCCGGCCTCCCGCTTTCCGCCCAGCTGTACACAGCTGTGACTCCTGGAATGTCGCAACGTGCGGACACTCTCACTCGTGATGACAGACGGGTCACAATCAAAAACCTCGCTGCACAACAGGACGTCTCTGTTGGTAGTGCCGACACACTCGTCCACCAGTTGGAGTATTCAAAGAAGATCATAATGAGCAATGGAGGACCATCTGTGTGTAAGTGCTCGCGCTTTACCACGCCGATTGTGACACTTTTTTCTCGAATATCGTCACAGGCGATAAAACATGGGTTCATCACTCCGAACCGGAAACGAAACTGCAGTCCATGGAATGGTGCAACACCACCTTTCCTCCAAAGAAAATGTTCAAAGCCGTACTCTCAGCTGGTAAAGTAATGGCGTCGGTCTTCTGGCCCTCTGGAGGGGTTATTCTGTTTGATGCCTTCCCTCACAGTACAACATCATCTCTGAAATGTACTGTGTGCTATCCTCAGGAAATCGTAGAAACCACAACAGGGCGTTCGTCGCCACAAACATGTAGATCCTCCCCCCAACATAACGCACAGCCCCACACAAGTCTGCGCGCCCAAAACTTCATTCGACTGTTCTTCCTCATCCACTCTACAGCCCGAATCTCGCACCTCCAGAAAAAATTGGTTCAAATGTCTCTAAGCACTATGGGACCTAACATCTGAGGTCATCAGTCCCCTTGACTTAGAACTACTTAAACCTAACGAACCTAAGGACATCACACAAATCCATGCCCGAGGCAGGATTCGAAACTGCGACCGTAGCAGCCGCGTGGGTCCGGACTGAAGCGCCTAGAACTTCTCGCCCACAGCGGCCGGCGCACCTTCCGATCTCCATGTTTTTAGCCGAATCGAGGATGCATTCCGCGGGAAGCAGTTATGTTGAAAAATAGGGTATTGTAACCAAAGAAATGGGGAATAATTTGGCGTATTGGAATGATGAATAAAACCGACGTGCTTTCAGGGAAAAAATGTGTTGCGTTACTTATTGAACGATCCGCGTATATAAGGGACAACTGAAGTTTCCTTTACGACTCCGATGCGGATATATAAGCACCGACATGCAGGCAAGGGATCAGTGTGGCATTCGTGTCTTTCGGAAGTGCCTGCAGTAAATACAGAACGTGAACTATGGTGGCATTATTACCAAATGAGTCCAAAAAGGACCAACGTACCATTAATCTTTTCTTGGCTGCCAAAAGACGAACACCGGTAGACATTCAACGAAGAATGAAGAATGTGTATGGGGCAGTAGGTCAGTCTGATACCGCCATTGCGGAATGGTGTGCCATCTTGCGTGCTGGTCGCTGTTCTACACAAGACACCTGTCGACCAATTAGCGAGCCATATCCATGACAGACAAGTGGGGGATGCTCGAACACCCACCCTGTAGGCCCGATCTCACCACATGCGATTATCACGCTCTCGACGAAAAGCCATGAAAAGTCGGAGATTCCTGTCCGACTGGGATGTGCAGCAGACAGTCAAAAACTTCTTGTCGCAGAAGGACACTGAGTTTTACCAAACGGGTATCTTCAACTTGGTGCATTGGTGGAACGATTGATTGCCTCAGCGCTCACCGCGATTTTGCGTGATTTCCATACTGACTCTGGACTGCGCGGCCTTCGACTAGAAATTTTTTCAAAGCTCCTTACAAATCCATTTTTCGAGAACACATTTTCTGATTGTCGCTTCTCCATTTTACGTCCTCTTCGTTTCTGCCATCACCAGTATTTGTACTGTCAGAAAAACGTTCTGCATTTCATTTCCCAATCTAACCTATGAGACTCACCTCATTTTATTCGATTACTACATTCCCTTACCCTGTTTTATTTCTGTTGATGTCTATATTGTAATCTGTTTCAAGACACTAGCTATTCCACTCAATTAATCCTCCAAGTCTTCGAAGCCTTTGACAGAATTTCTCCGTGACCTTTACCTGCTTTCTCAAATTTATCCTTCATTTCCACCATTGCTTGCGCTATGTTCGGAAACTTTCCAAAATAATCATTGTTAGCTTTCCTCTCCACGCTTCCTGCCTATCCACCCATTTCCTTTCTCCTGCCAGACATAAGAACAATTCTACAGGTTAATTATAAATAATAACTGTCACAATGGAGAAATAATTTATAATCATGGAACTAACGCAGCAAGCACGAGTAAGTTACATGCAGAAACCGTAATGAGCCCAGGTGTTTAAGCCAGCTTACGTAATGTATTCAATTGAATTACCAACCCGGCTGGTTATTATACACTATACACCGAGAATCTTCACCGTTTTAGTAGAATGCGTGTACGCTGAATATATTTATTTTCATTGTGGTTTATTCATTTCCTTTTGTGTTAATATTTTAGTTATGAGAAATACAACTGATATTTATTTCCATTTCTGCTTCAGTTACTAAGGCGGAGTTGATTTTAGGCGTCTTCTTCTCTGTTATCCAGTTTATCTGTGGCCTACTTCTCATCTACGGAGCAATTCAGGTAAATTGTCTTACTACAGAAATACACTATGCTTATCAGAAACTGAACAACACTTTTTTTTTGACACTTTCTGTTCCATTCTTGCTGTTTTGATTAAATGGTTGAAAAACTAATAAATATTATAATTCTGTCAGACAACTGAAGGTTTTATTTAAAATTCAGAAAGTTATCTTTTTATTTAATTGTTTGTATTATCAGTTGTGTATGAGTGGTTCGACACCGTTTTATTTGGTTTATGCCCAGCTAATTGTTCAGTGTTGTTGTGAGTTCAGAATATTTTTTGAAGAGCTCCAAAATTCCAAGGAATTGATAGGCGTCGCTGCTCTGTATCCGAAGATGTAGTTGAGCGGCTGTAACTCTTCTAAATAACATTCGATGGAAAATCCACGATGGAATGTAACAATATCGTGAAAAGGTATAGCGTAAACGTTGAGTCGCAGATAGGCACAACAAAAAGACTCTCACAAATAAGCTTTCGGTCAGTAAGGCCTTCGCCAAAATTAGACGACAAACACACACATACGCACTTACGCAAACGCAACTCACATACTCATGACTGTAGTTCCCGGAGACTACAGTCACGAGTGTGTGAGGTGAGTATGTGTGAGTTTGTCGTCCAGTTTTGACGAAGGCCTTACTGGCCGAAAGCTATATTTGTGAGAGTATTTTTGTTGTGCCTATCTGCGACTCAGTGTTTCCGCTATACCGTGAGTAGCAACTTCCTTTTTCACAATACTGCTAATTAACATTCGGTTACCGAGCGGGATAGCGCAGTGGTTAGCATACCAGATTTGCGTTCAGAGGGACGACGGTTCAAACCAGGGTCCGGTCATTCTGATTTAGGTTTTCCGTGATTTCCCTGAATCGTTTAAGGCAAATACCAGGATGGTTCCTTCGAATGCGCTCGGCCGTTTTCCTTGTCCATCCTTCCCTCTCACGAGCTTGTGATCCGTCTCTAATGCCCTTGTTGTCGACGGGACGTTACACGTTAATCTCCTCCTCCTCCAACATTCGGTACCCCGAAAACTTAATTTTGGTTTACTTCCACACATCGAATCCTCGAAGCCTGTACGAGTGCAATTATAATACACAATTGACTCATGGATGTCCTTGCCAGATTGATACATTTTCACAGAAATCACAGCGGGTTAATAATTCTCCCGATGAAATGACTGTGTTAGCAGATTCGTTGGAAAACATACAGAAATCAATGTCCGAAAATCCTATGGCAGTACTCAATACGTAGAAACTCAGATCAGACACTTTTGGATAAATAACAATGTAACATACCTCTGAATTCAGAAATTGTAATCTCTTGAAAGTATATCAGCCCCAAGAAATCGAATTAACATTGATGGGACGCCATTTGTATCGTAGGAATGACTTTAAATTATTACAAATTGTGAAGATGGCTAACAATAGTGTAAGTATTTAAGGAAATTGATACAAATCCCCATATGCATTCGTATGCCTACATGCGTCCCTACCAACTGACTTTCCAAACGGTAGTGGAAATACTGTCGTTGTATTACCTTCTTACGATATTTGCTCTCAAAGGAGAAGCACTACAGCCACAGAGCGTCTAGCGCGCTCCCGCAGTTACTAAAAACTCTTCACGCTGCGTTTGATAAAGTCCGCTAAATAATTTACGCCGACTGTATTCGAACCCGACTCGAACTGCTCGCACAGTTTACGTCACACTTCGGTAACTCTCGGGTTCTGTTCGAATTTTTGATCGGCCTGCCATCTAGTGACTTTGGTTTCTACACCGCAAAGGCACGTATTAGCGTTTCCGATGCCCTATTGATTTTAATATTAAAAATAATTGTGGAACACGGTCTGGAATGTCTTCTAGGTTGCAGGACATGTGCAACAAAGGGAACTAATAAGTAAATAAGAGATCTAAATCATGATTATCTCCAACTCTCAAGTTTTTAGTTAGTCACGCGATCTAGCGACGTCTGATGGTACTAGTTCCAAGGTGGGTATTGCCGCTGTTAAGTCACTCTCGCTATAAAATTTCCTCACTTTATTACGATCTGTTTCGTTGCTCACCATTTAATTCTTAATAACTGGTCTTGACTGTTTCATCTGAATGTTGCCGTCTTGTTATCAAACTGATTAAAATCTGGTAACGTTTTTATTTGTTATTCTACCATATGAACAGGGACTGAATTGCTCACTTGCAACATTGTTCGTAAATCATTACCGTTTCTCATAAACAAAAAAATGGTTCAGTCAAGTTTCCTTTTTTTTTTTAAGGACAACAAATTATTCTTTTTCTGTTATCTTAACTTAAATATTTATATTTCCCTACGTATCAGTACTATATCGGAACTCATTGCAAATTTGTTCAAACACCATAGGAGTTTGTGCAGTGGTAGGATTTGACGTTGTTTCCTCCAGTGTTCCATCAAACTGTCAATTTTAAGCGGAGCCACAACTTATTGTTGTGTCTTGTTCGAAGTTCCTTGCGTTCCCCTCTCTCTCGCGCCACGCGGGTCAACACATAATTGTTCGAGCAAGCTCAATGCCGTATCGAACACTGAGGCGTGTCGGGAAATCTCGCAGCCTGTTCGAACGCGAGTACTGTTTATACAGCCCTCCACATACCCCGCGTTTGTCTTACGCAGGGATCATATCCTGCAACGAACAGTTCACTCAAATACACGCAAGGTTATACTACACTTTGAAACTGTAATATTATTGGATTTCAGATACTTTGCATATGAGATATTTGTCATAAAAGAAAAGGACAGCCAACGAGCTGTAGTTCGTAAAGATGCTAAGCACCACAGCGATAGAGTAAAGAGACGAAATATTTTTTTTAAATGTGCACCTATATCAAGACGCGCGTCCAGCGTTAAATACTCTAAATAAACACTATGACCCGCTGGGCGCAGATATTTAAAATCATTGCCGCAGTACTTGATAGCAAGAAGCTGCGAAACAGAAGAAAGAACAATCTATCTTTTGTTAAGAAATATTCTAGAGACTTCATTATCCCTTGTACTTCTGGTCGCTGACATGTTAAGACGTACTACATAGCATTGCTACAAGTTGTATTTTTATTTTGTGTAAAACTATGTGAAACGACGAACAAATATTTCGGTAACTCGGGTGAGGATACAATGTACTTACGCACACGCAAGGACATTTAATTTTAAGAAGGAACGGACTGACAAAGCAGAGATTATTGGACTGCGCCATGTACAAAAGAAATATCAGATGTAAATCATGCATTTATTGTGTATTTGTCAATGTGTAGACCTTTAAAGCCACTTTCTCAAAATATATTAATATTTTACTATGCAGTAATTTTCTTCTTATTCTCTTCTTTCACTAACCAAAAAAGGTGTTCAAATTTTATATGAGCTTTGTTACGGGTTCGCTCTTTATCGCGGTGTCTCGATTGTATTTGGGAGTACAACTAACGTGTTCAACTTCCGATCTGTTAATCCTTCTCTTACGAAATTCCACTAATTTGCTTTCATTTCCATTTTTATATTCAAATGGTCCCTTAGGTATTTTCATCGAAGATTCTGATTGCGTGAAGGCAATCCGGTCAAAAGATCAATTAAGAAAACCCTTTCGCATAATCAATCCGTACGTCTCCTGAAAATCGAGTACCGAAGCATCGGTGATCAGTTAATAATCTCTCTCTCTTTTTAAGTCGTACTAAAAAACGGCCCACAGGATAGCCGTAAGTACGCAATATAGCGTTAGGTTGCATTTTGTCAGTAAATATTACCAACCAACAGTTACAGCATCACTATTACTATTTACTACTATTTCTTACATAGGATAAGCAAGTTCCTAGCGCCAGAAAATGAAAAACAAAGGCCATATTTCTCTATATTATTGTTTTTACTGCTCACTCTACCGTTACCTAATTTTGGTAAGAATTACAATTTGTTAGTTTTGTTGAAATGCTTCTAATATACCAGTGAACATTACTGGTGTTTGTTTTCAGGAGGACGAATACATAATGCTCCCAACATATCATGTGTGAAAGTAAAGAAGCAAATGTGTACCAGTAATGTCAGCTTTCTCTGTTGCATTTCAGGAAAAGGCTGGCATACTTCTTCCATGGGTGGTTGTAGAAACCCTGCTACTCATAGCAATGACTGTAATGGGCATTGTCTCATGTATTAAAGCTTTTACGGTTATCGAATCAACTATCGCCGGCATTATTACAGTTGTTTGGGTCGTCCTCTACTTTCGTAAGTACACAATTATTATGCATTCCGATGCAAAAGCCGCTCTACTCTCACTACAGTTATATAGTTTTCGTTGTCACACATGGTACTAGAAACACGCCGATAGGCTGTTATCATAATGCTCATGAAACCATTTGCTAGTTACAATAGTTTGAAGAGTCTTTTGTTGCACATTGATCTGTCATTCAGTATTATTAAACAGGTACCTCACAGAAAGCTTGCATTCGGTTTATCCTCTGGTAGTGGTTCTTTTTTTAATCCTATTCCTCACATTAGTATTTCTTCATGACTCTCTGTCTCTATTAATTTTTCATAAATTTCGCACACTTCTGCCCTTTCCTTTATCGCAAGTACTCTGGCACAGTGTGTTAGCTCTGTGTACAGTCAAACACCATTACTTCATTTTTGACACAGTGATACGTATATCGTTTGAAAAGTTTCAGATTTTATATAGAATAGAATAGAATAGAATCTTTATTTGCCTTTCAGTATGTTTTCCATGCAATTGGCATCGTCAGTGTGGTCAATGCATTTTTTAAAAATTACAATAATTATTATTCTACATAATTGTACCTGTGCAGGGCAAGCAGATACGCATGCTAAAGTAATATTGATAATACAACAATTATTCATTCACAATAGTAATAACAATAATAATATTAATAATAATAATACATCATAACAGTTAAATATACAATAGTATCAAGATATATTTATGGTACATCTTATGTATCCATATAAAAAGTCTTTGCTGGTACATTACTGTCACAAACATATAGGTATAATTTATATGGCAGTTTTTTCTTTCATGCAGCATATCTCTTTTGTGTCACTGTTTAGAAACTCATCAAGTGAGTAGTATGGCGTACATTTGAGCCACACTTCTATTGTCTGCTTAAAGTTATTCATCGGTAGTTGGCTCACAGCTTTTGGGGGGTTTGTTATAAAATTTCAAACTAAGGTGTTTATGGCTCTTTAGTGTTAATGTCAGCCTTGTGTATGGTACGTCTATGTTACTATTATTTCGAGTATTATGAACATGCACTTTAGATCTTAAAGTTCTTTACATTCTCTTTAGCATTTATTAAACAATTATAAATGTATATACTAGGTACTGTCATTATCTTTATTTCTTTAAATTGATTTTTGCAACTTTGTCTTGGTGCTAGTCCTAAAATGCACCTGACTGCTTTCTTCTACCACTTGAAGATGGTACTTGAACCCACTGAGTTACCCCAAAGAAGTACCCCATATTGCAGTTGTGAACGGAAAAAAGCAAAGTATGTGGAGATTAGCAGATTTTTACTGATAACGTGTCTCAGCTTGTGTAATAGAAAGAGAGTTCGAGCAAGTTTGCCACATAGATAATTTGTGTGTATGTTCCATGTAAGTTTTTGCTCTATATGTAAACCTAGTAACTTGACATTTTTTGTATTCTGTTCAACTGGTTTCAGGGTGAAGTAAATTTCTTCAGTTTTCAATTTGTTTATCGATAAAAGGTTGGCTCTGCACCAGTCACTGCTCATTTCAGTCACCCGACTAAACATATCCATTAGCACCGTACTGAGAAATCTGGCATTAGTGGGCTATGGTAGTTGCCAACAGTATTAAGTTCAAATGGCTCTAAGCACTATGGGACTTAACATCTGAGGTCATCACTCCCCTAGACTTAGAAATACTTAAACCTAACTAAACTAAGGACATCACACACATCCATGTCCGAGGCAGAATTCTAACCTGCGATCGTAGCAGCAGTGGGGTTCCGGACTGAAACTTCTAGACCCTCTCGGCCACAGCGGCCGGCTAGCATTATGTCGCCTGCAGTTCCTCTTCGGGGCTCGTGACCATATCGATTGGACCCTAGACGACTGGAAAACCGTGGCCTGGTTAGCTGAGCCCGATCTCAGTTGGTAATAGCTGATGGTAGAGTTCGAGTGTGGCGAAGCCTAGGACCCAAGCTATCAACAAGGCACTGTGCAAGCTGGTGGTGGCTCTGTAATTGTGTTGGCTCTGTTTGCTTGGAATGGACTGGGTCCTCTGGCCACACTGAACCGATTATTGATTGGAAATGTTTATGTTCGGCTACTTGGAAACCATTTGCAACCATTAAACGACATCATGTTCCCATGACAATGCGCCATGCCACCTGGTCACAATCGTTCGCGATTGGTTTTGAGGTACATTTAGGGCAATTCGAATGAATGGTTTGGCCACCCAGCTCCCATCGAACATTTATGGGACATGATGGGTAGTTCAGTTCATGCACAAAATCCAGGACAGGCAACACCTTCGCATTTGTGGACTGCTATGGAGGCAGCATGGATCAATGTTTCCGCAGGGGACGTACAACAGGAGTCCATGCCACGGCAAGATGCTGTTCCAGGCAGCGCAAAAGAAAGTCCGATACGATATTAGGAGGTATCTCATACCTTTTTCCACCTCAGTGTAATGGCTATAAGCGAAGGTGATTTACGAAGATCCATATACATACTTTCAAAAGTGTTCAAAAAATTCTGTATGAATATCCCAGAAACTGAAAGAAATCCATTGGCTCTAAATGAGAAAGATCTTTTAATACCAAAAATTTCAATAAAAATGAAATAACAGAGGAGGTACAAGACTCTGTATATTTGGTTAGTGATTTCCCGCAAGTTAGAAAGGGAACAGGCATAGAAATGAATCTGGCCGTAGATGTAGTACAAAATTTCGAAACAATTTAAAAATAAATTATAATCATGTCTTGTTGGTCATAGCTTCTACAACTGAAAAGAATTTTTAATTCTCGATTTGCAAACACCTGCAAAAACAGAGTTTAACAAAGAGTTCCGTAGGGAAACTTCCATACATACTGCGCATAGTAACTGGACTATGTGTATTATAACGCTGGCCCACCAGTCAATAGCAGCTAAATGGTACTTATTAAGTACAACTTGGAAAGCAGTATCCTATTCAAAAGCACCATCTTTCAGTTTATTTTAATTGATTAAATATACAGGGTGGTCCATTGATCGTGACCGAGCCAAATATCTCACGAAATAAGCGTCAAACGATAAAACTACAAAGAACGAAACTTGCCTAGCTTGAAGGTGGAAACCAGATGGCGCTATGATTGGCCCGCTAGATGGAGCTGCCATAGGTCAAACAGATATCAATTGCGTTTTTTTTAAAATAGGAACCCCCATTTTTTATTATACACTCCTGGAAAAGGAAAAAAGAACACATTGACACCGGTGTGTCAGACCCACCATACTTGCTCCGGACACTGCGAGAGGGCTGTACAAGCAATGATCACACGCACGGCACAGCGGACACACCAGAAACCGCGGTGTTGGCCGTCGAATGGCGCTAGCTGCGCAGCATTTGTGCACCGCCGCCGTCAGTGTCAGCCAGTTTGCCGTGGCATACGGAGCTCCATCGCAGTCTTTAACACTGGTAGCATGCCGCGACAGCGTGGACGTGAACCGTATGTGCAGTTGACGGACTTTGAGCGAGGACGTATAGTGGGCATGCGGGAGGCCGGGTGGACGTACCGCCGAATTGCTCAACACGTGGGGCGTGAGGTCTCCACAGTACATCGATGTTGTCGCCAGTGGTCGGCGGAAGGTGCACGTGCCCGTCGACCTGGTACCGGACCGCAGCGACGCACGGATGCACGCCAAGACCGTAGGATCCTACGCAGTGCCGTAGGGGACCGCACCGCCGCTTCCCAGCAAATTAGGGACACTGTTGCTCCTGGGGTATCGGCGAGGATCATTCGCAACCGTCTCCATGAAGCTGGGCTACGGTCCCGCACACCGTTAGGCCGCCTTCCGCTCACGCCCCAACATCGTGCAGCCCGCCTCCAGTGGTGTCGCGACAGGCGTGAATGGAGGGACGAATGGAGACGTGTCGTCTTCAGCGATGAGAGTCGCTTCTGCCTTGGTGCCAATGATGGTCGTATGCGTGTTTGGCGCCGTGCAGGTGAGCGCCACAATCAGGACTGCATACGACCGAGGCACACAGGGCCAACACCCGGCATCATGGTGTGGGGAGCGATCTCCTACACTGGCCGTACACCACTGGTGATCGTCGAGGGGACACTGAATAGTGCACGGTACATCCAAACCGTCATCGAACCCATCGTTCTACCATTCCTAGACCGGCAAGGGAACTTGCTGTTCCAACAGGACCATGCACGTCCGCATGTATCCCGCGCCACCCAACGTGCTCTAGAAGGTGTAAGTCAACTACCCTGGCCAGCAAGATCTCCGGATCTGTCCCCCATTGAGCATGTTTGGGACTGGATGAAGCGTCGTCTCACGCGGTCTGCACGTCCAGCACGAACGCTGGTCCAACTGAGGCGCCAGGTGGAAATGGCATGGCAAGCCGTTCCACAGGACTACATCCAGCATCTCTACGATCGTCTCCATGGGAGAATAGCAGCCTGCATTGCTGCGAAAGGTGGATATACACTGTACTAGTGCCGACATTGTGCATGCTCTGTTGCCTGTGTCTATGTGCCTGTGGTTCTGTCAGTGTGATCAAGTGATGTATCTGACCCCAGGAATGTGTCAATAAAGTTTCCCCTTCCTGGGACAATGAATTCACGGTGTTCTTATTTCAATTTCCAGGAGTGTATATTCGTGTAGTACGTAAGGAAATATGAATGTTTTACTTGGACCACTTTTTTGGCTTTTTGTGATAGATGGCACTGTAATAGTCACAAACATGTGGCTCACAATTTTAGACTAACAGTTGATAACAGGTAAGTTTTTTAAATTAAAATACAGAACGTTTGATCATTTTATTTCGGTTGTTCCAATGTCAGACATGTACCTTTGTGAACTTATCATTTCTGAGAACGCATGCTGTTACAGCGTGATTACCTGTAAATATCACATTAATGCAATAAATGCTTAAAATGATGTCCGTCAGCGTCATTGCATTTGGCAGTACGTGTAACGACATTCCTCTCAACAGCGAGTGGTTCGCCTTCCGTAATGTTCACACATGCATTGACAATGCGCTGACGCATGTTGTCAGGCGTTGTCGGTGGATCACGATAGCAAATATCCTTCAACTTTCCCCACAGAAAGAAATCACGGGACGTCAGATCCGGTGAAGGTGCGGGCCATGGTAAGGTGCTTCGACGACCAATCCATCTTTCATGAAATATGCTATTCAATACCGCTTCAACAGCACGCGAGCTATGTGCCGGATATCCATCATGTTGGTAGAACATCGCCATTCTGTCATGCAGTGAAACATCTTGTAGTAACATTGGTAGAACATTACGTAGGAAATCAGCATACAATGCACCATTTAGATTGCCATCGATAAAATGAGGGCCAATTATCCTTCCTCCCATAATGCCGCACCATACATTAACCCGCCAAGGTTGCTGATGTTCCACTTGCCGCAGCCATCGTGGATGTTTCGTTGCCCAATAGTGCGTATTATGCCGGTTTACGTTACCGCTGTTGGTGAATGACGCTTGGTCGCTAAATAGAACGCGTGCAGAAGATCTGTCATCGTCCCGTAATTTCTCTTGTACCCAGTGGCAGAACTGCGCACGACGTTCAAAATCGTCGCCAAGCAATTCCTGGTGCATAGAAATACGGCACGGGTGCAATCGATGTTGATGTAGCATTCTCAACACCGACGTTTTTGTGATGCCCGATACTCGCGCAGTTTGTCTGTTGCTGATGTGCTGATTAGCCGCGACAGCAGCTAAAACACCTACTTGGGCATCATGTGGCTGAGCACTTCCTGTTTCCTTAAATAACGCAACTATCCGGCGAACGGTCCGGGCACTTGGATGATGTCGTCCAGGATACGGAGCAGCATACATAGCACACGCCCGTTGGGCATTTTGATCACAATAGGCATACATCAACACGATATCCACCTTTTCCGCAATTGGTAAACGGTCCATTTTAACATGCATAATGTATCACGAAGAAAATACCGTCCGCACTGGCGGAATGTTACGTGATACCACGCACCTATACGTTTGTGACTATTACAGCGCCATCTATCACAAAGCGAAAAAAGTCGTACAACTAAAACATTCATATTTCTTTATGTACTACACGAATACGTAATAAAAATGGGGATTCCTATTTTAAAAAATTCGCAGTTGATATCCGTTTGACGTATGGCAGCACCATCTAGCGGGCCTACCTTATCGCCATCTAGTTTGCGCTTTCAAGGTAGACAAGTTTCGTTGTTTGTAGTTTTTTCGTTTGACGCTTAATTCGTGAGATATTTCGCCCGGTCACTATAAATGAACCACCCTGTATATAATATACACTCCTGGAAATGGAAAAAAGAACACATTGACACCGGTGTGTCAGACCCACCATACTTGCTCCGGACACTGCGAGAGGGCTGTACAAGCAATGATCACACGCACGGCAAAGCGGACACACCAGGAACCGCGGTGTTGGCCGTCGAATGGCGCTAGCTGCGCAGCATTTGTGCACCGCCGCCGTCAGTGTCAGCCAGTTTGCCGTGGCATACGGAGCTCCATCGCAGTCTTTAACACTGGTAGCATGCCGCGACAGCGTGGACGTGAACCGTATGTGCAGTTGACGGACTTTGAGCGAGGGCGTATAGTGGGCATGCGGGAGGCCGGGTGGACGTACTGCCGAATTGCTCAACACGTGGGGCGTGAGGTCTCCACAGTACATCGATGTTGTCGCCAGTGGTCGGCGGAAGGTGCATGTGCCCGTCGACCTGGAACCGGACCGCAGCGACGCACGGATGCACGCCAAGACCGTAGGATCCTACGCAGTGCCGTAGGGGACCGCACCGCCACTTCCCAGCAAATTAGGGACACTGTTGCTCCTGGGGTATCGGCGAGGACCATTCGCAACCGTCTCCATGAAGCTGGGCTACGGTCCCGCACACCGTTAGGCCGTCTTCCGCTCACGCCCCAACATCGTGCAGCCCGCCTCCAGTGGTGTCGCGACAGGCGTGAATGGAGGGACGAATGGAGACGTGTCGTCTTCAGCGATGAGAGTCGCTTCTGCCTTGGTGCCAATGATGGTCGTATGCGTGTTTGGCGCCGTGCAGGTGAGCGCCACAATCAGGACTGCATACGACCGAGGCACACAGGGCCAACACCCGGCATCATGGTGTGGGGAGCGATCTCCTACACTGGCCGTACACCACTGGTGATCGTCGAGGGGACACTGAATAGTGCACGGTACATCCAAACCGTCATCGAACCCATCGTTCTACCATTCCTAGACCGGCAAGGGAACTTGCTGTTCCAACAGGACAATGCACGTCCGCATGTATCCCGTGCCACCCAACGTGCTCTAGAAGGTGTAAGTCAACTACCCTGGCCAGCAAGATCTCCGGATCTGTCCCCCATTGAGCATGTTTGGGACTGGATGAAGCGTTGTCTCACGCGGTCTGCACGTCCAGCACGAACGCTGGTCCAACTGAGGCGCCAGGTGGAAATGGCATGGCAAGCCGTTCCACAGGACTACATCCAGCATCTCTACGATCGTCTCCATGGGAGAATAGCAGCCTGCATTGCTGCGAAAGGTGGATATACACTGTACTAGTGCCGACATTGTGCATGCTCTGTTGCCTGTGTCTATGTGCCTGTGGTTCTGTCAGTGTGATCATGTGATGTATCTGACCCCAGGAATGTGTCAATAAAGTTTCCCTTTCCTGGGACAATGAATTCACGGTGTTCTTATTTCAATTTCCAGGAGTGTACACATGTAATAAATAAAATTAAGTAATAAAGCACAATTTTCGTTTTACAACAGCATACAGATTAAATTTCTTCCGTTTGTTTGCCCCTTGTTTATCTACTCCTGAAGGTACTGCTTCTTGATGGGATTGTGAAACACACTCATTGTATGAATGAATGAAACATTTGCTGTTCTGTTCTTCATATCTAGCCCATACAATTTATTTCTAAGTGATAACTCATTGTATTTGATTAGCTTGACATCTGCGCACATCCTGTGTGTATCTCCCACTTTTCTTTTCCAGTTCTCAGCGTGTACTCCATCGTGGTCGTGTACAGCTACTACCGCGATCTCCGTGATAACCCACGTCCTGTCAGGCTGGTTGAGGAGATCGAGGGTGCAGAAATGTGAAGGGAGGTCGATGCAGTTCAGTGTTTGCGTCACCATTACCTGCAGATTCAGATTTCTTCTAGCGCATATAGCTATGAATGTCGAAGGAATCAAAGTAATCAGCTGTCACTTTTGGTTTGGCAGTGCATATACAAACCATGTACAACATCTATCAGGAACAGTGTCTCCATTTTAGGAGCGATATACTAATGATTCCACTTGCTGTTTCACTTTTCACAAACAGAGAATGTCATAAACAATTTCAGAGACCATTCATGTGTACAAGAATTCGTTTCACACTATTCTCAAGAGAATTTTGAATATGTCACCCTCAATTGCTGCATCTAACAAAGTACAGTATCTGCTACACAATTTGCTCGAACAAAATATACGTATTTCTTTACATTATGTGTATTTCCATTTGTGTAAGTGAATGATGATCGTCTTCATTTTACATATAGTTTGTAGATAAAATGTAAGTTGTTTCGATTATTTGCTGTTGCCGGCTTAAAGATGAATGTTTCATTGTATTTTTACTGAAATTAATAAATGACTAATTTTTACAATCCTAGCTTTACTAATTTCATTCTATAGTCAACTGCACTTCTTGGTTCCCTGACTCCCGCCTTATAATTTAATATGCGTCAGTCAATAAAAATCACAGATCCTCTAGTCGACAGGGAACGTGCGAAGATTCCCATGACCACCTCTCCATGAGGGGAAATTCTGTAAATCTTAGGAAGTGTACCAGCTTTGTTCCTACAGAAGGAGTACTGGTGAGGTTTCCGAGGTGCAGATGTGGCAATATTTCTGGGTTAGCAAGACAGAGTAATGAGAGCAAACATAGACCGCTCGTCAATGTATTTTAACGGGGTCCAGGTCTCAGCCTAACCACCCATAAGATAATGGATGCTACTGTCGGCAAAGCTTGCCTGAGCGGCTTAGGGCCCGCACTCACTGACCGACACGGTCATCGGGCAATCTCTCAACCACCGCTCGCCACAGAGGTGTGCTCTCGGAAACGTTAATACGAGGAAAAGAGCTTAATTAACATGTCACTCTGCTGAGGGTGGGAAGATTGGTGCTCCACAGTTAGAGTAGATTCCACATGCCGAGCAAGGATGTTAACAGACAATACAAAATCCACCAGAAATAAGCTTAATACTAAAATCCAGATGATCACCCATCTAGAGTACTAGCAACTATGCCCTAACAACTCATCTGTATCTGTACAATTGCGAGTATGTACAGGAAGCAAAATAAAGAAATGAAAGTCTGCTGTGCTAATCAAGTGTCCAGAGCAGGATAATACGTGAGGTACGGCCTGGAACAGGCCGCCACATCACACTACTTACTCACATACTTAGACAGTTCAAACGTTTGGGAGTTCTCCACTTGGAATCTAATTTTCCAAAATATGTTCAAAATGGTCCAAATGGCTCTCAGCCCTATGGGACTGAACATCTGGGGTCATCACCCCGCTAAACTTAGAACTACTTAAAACTAACTTACCTAAGAACATGACACACATCCATGCCCGAGGCAGGATTCGAACCTGCGACCGTAGCAGCAGTGTGGTTCCGGACTGAAGCGCCTAGAACCGTTCGGCCACACATTTCTCAGTGGTATCATCTACAAAAAATATATGTTAGATTATATATAAAACAGTATTATTGCACATATATACAATAATGTACCGGAGCTTAATGAATACTGAAATCAACAATCTCAGCATTACTCTGAGGCGGTAGACGATTCCTTCTGAAGGACTTCGACATATTTCTTGACTCCAGTTATCATACCATCCGAGTTAACCAATTTCTTCTACGGAAGACAAAAGAAAACCATTGTAATCATACTGTATGAAATAAAACAGCTTATATATATGCTTAGGATCGAGAAATGCGGAGTACATTAGCTACAGTGGCATATACACAGAAGACCCAAAGAAACTGGTACACCTGCCTAATATCGTGTAGGGACCCCCCAAGAGCACACGGAAATGCCACAACATGACGTGGCACGGACTCGACTGATACAACTAGTGATGGCGGAAATTAATACCATGAGTCATGCAAGACTGTCCATAAATCAGTAAGAATACGAGGTGGTGGAGATCTCTTCTGGACAGCACGTTGCATGGCATACCAGATATGCTCAATAATGTTTATGTCAGGGGAGTTTTCTGGCCAGCGGATGTGTTTAAACTAAGAAGAGTGTTTCTGGAGCCTCTCTGTAGGAATTCTGGACGTTTGGGGTGTTGCATTGTTCTGCTGGAATTGCTCAAGTCCATCGGAATGCACAATAAAAGTCAATGGATGAAGTGATCAGACAGGATGCTTACGTACGTGTCACCTGTCAGAGTAGACGTATCATGGTCCCATATCACTCCAACTGCACACGCGCCACACCATTACATAGTCTTGCAGGATCTTTTTCCGGTCGCAGCGATGTCGACGATTTGATGTTTTATCACTGAGACGTGGTTTTTACTGGTATTAAGGAAAACGTGGAAGGGAGGACGCACCAATGTAACTTTCTTTTCACACAACCTATTTATTTAATAATGTATAATAATAATTTTTTTTCTTTACAAATCAACAAATTTGTGAAATGAATAAGCTTTTAAAAGAGAAATCAAAACAAGAACAACATGTCAATAATTACAATGGCCTGGACCTGGAGCCCGCCCATTATCGGATGAAGCAGCGGTGTTTACTACCGCGCTTGATTCAGTTTCTCTTATTGAATGCCCTTCTGCAACACATGAAAACGTGGAAGTAATACTGATGGCGAGAGTGTTTTAATTACTCAAACAAATGCTGTATTTTTTTTTATTTGGAAACTGTATGTCGAAAGGTTCGGGGTTAAGATGCGCACCTATGCTTAAAGGTTAAACAAGACAGTCAACAATTATGAGAATGATAAGGCTTGCTTGAAAGCGAGCAACTTTCGCACTTCAATCAGCAACAGGGTGCTACTTGATGCCAACCCGTCCCTTTTGACAATCTTATTCTGACTTAAGTCCTGGTGACAGTTGGATGTTAATACGCCAAAAGTTAAATTGCTTCTCAGTTATGAAGGCCGCTCTGGAGGAACGTTTTAAAACATTAGGTATGAGCATTTACCACAAGATAACTCACTCGGCGGAACCACAAGATCCAGTTAAAAATATACCGATAATGACCAGGTCTTCCAACGACAGGAACGCACAGCTTAATGGAAAAGGTAGTTCAGATTACGTCAAATACAATTGCAATCAAGGAATTGAACCGGTTAACATCTAAATCTAACCACAAGACCCCTGTTTGTCTAACGGCAACCTGTGCCTTCGTACAGTTGTTCCGGCTGTATTTCCAACCAGGAGCTGATCTATTAAAACATTAATGATCGGGTATGAACTAGAAAGGAAGGGCAATATAATATCGGAGCAAATTTTCAAACGACAACCAGTGTCTAGTACAATACTACGGTCTATATTTACGACCAAAGAGCCGACCGAGTAAACCTCTGCGGGTCGGGTACAAACCAGAAAATAATAAAGACAGGCATTATAGTAACAGGGCAAATTTTTTAGGGACCTCCAGTGTCTTAGTACAATACTACAGGCTATATTTCCGATACAAAAGAGCCGACCGAGTAAAACTCTGAGGGCCGGGTACAAACCAAAAAAGGCGGTCGGGTAGACAATGACACACATCACCAAGGGGATTGCACAATGTTACTCCCCTTTATCAGCGAGCAACTCCATGGATCCACGGAGCATCGCGGCGGTTACTGTGTGGTGCCGATGAAAGCCAGGTAGAAGAGGGCAGCCAGCCAGGCCCATATACACTCCTGGAAATTGAAATAAGAACACCGTGAATTCATTGTCCCAGGAAGGGGAAACTTTATTGACACATTCCTGGGGTCAGATACATCACATGATCACACTGACAGAACCACAGGCACATAGACACAGGCAACAGAGCATGCACAATGGCGGCACTAGTACAGTGTATATCCACCTTTCGCAGCAATGCAGGCTGCTATTCTCCCATGGAGACGATCGTAGAGATGCTGGATGTAGTCCTGTGGAACGGCTTGCCATGCCATTTCCACCTGGCACCTCAGTTGGACCAGCGTTCGTGCTGGACGTGCAGACCGCGTGAGACGACGCCTCATCCAGTCCCAAACATGCTCAATGGGGGACAGATCCGGAGATCTTGCTGGCGAGGGTAGTTGACTTACACCTTCTAGAGCACGTTGGGTGGCGCGGGATACATGCGGACGTGCTTTGTCCTGTTGGAACAGCAAGTTCCCTTGCCGGTCTAGGAATGATAGAACGATGGGTTCGATGACGGTTTGGATGTACCGTGCACTATTCAGTGTCCCCTCGACGATCACCAGTATTGTACGGCCAGTGTAGGAGATCGCTCCCCACACCATGATGCCGGGTGTTGGCACTGTGTGCCTCGGTCGTATGCAGTCCTGATTGTGGCGCTGACCTGCACGGCGCCAAACACGCATACGACCATCATTGGCACCAAGGCAGAAGCGACTCTCATCGCTGAAGACGACACGTCTCCATTCGTCCCTCCATTCACGCCTGTCGCGACACCACTGGAGGCGGGCTGCACGATGTTGGGGCGTGAGCGGAAGACGGCCTAACGGTGTGCGGGACCGTAGCCCAGCTTCATGGAGACGGTTGCGAATGGTCCTCGCCGATACCCCAGGAGCAACAGTGTCCCTAACACGTGCACCTTCCGCCGACCACTGGCGACAACATCGATGTACTGTGGAGACCTCACGCCCCACGTGTTGAGCAATTCGGCGGTACGTCCACCCGGCCTCCCGCATGCCCACTATACGCCCTCGCTCAAAGTCCGTCAACTGCACATACGGTTCACGTCCACGCTGTCGCGGCATGCTACCAGTGTTAAAGACTGCGATGGAGCTCCGTATGCCACGGCAAACAGGCTGACACTGACGGCGGCGGTGCACAAATGCTGCGCAGCTAGCGCCATTCGACGGCCAACACCGCGGTTCCTGGTGTGTCCGCTGTGCCGTGCGTGTGATCATTGCTTGTACAGCCCTCTCGCAGTGTCCGGAGCAAGTATGGTGGGTCTGACACACCGGTGTCAATGTGTTCTTTTTTCCATTTCCAGGAGTGTATCCAGGGAAATGCCCACATTATCACTGTCTCAGAGATGCTGTGTCCCATCGCTCGTGGGCCGACTATAACACGACGTTCAAACTCACTTCAGTGTTGATAACCCGCCATTGCAGCAGCAGTAACCGATCTAACAACTGCGCCAGACACTAGTTATCTTACACAGGCGTTGCCGACCGCAGTGCCGTATTCTGCCTGTTTAAATATCTCTGAATACGCATGCTTGTACCAGTTTCTTTGACACTTCAGTTTAGATGTCTGGTTAACAATGTCATCTATAATATGGATTACAATTCCGTGTTTGGCATGACTGTAAAGCAAGTGTGGAAAAAGGAAAGAAAATTAAATACTTACTAATACGTGGATGCTGATGTTCGCTGCTGTTCCGAGACCCAATTTCACTGTGTTGTTTCATGGTGAGAAAGATACTTCCTGTGAGTACTCATCCGTTTTATGTACTAACCAAGGTACACACACTAGAGGGGCTGAGGGAGAACATGTCAGCACCCTGAAAATGCAAGCACAGAATGCTCTGTCTCACACTTATGAAATAGCAGAAATCTCTGGGGCGCACTATGAATAGCTTTGGATCCGGCGGTATTAGAGAGTGCTGAGGTATGCAGAGGCGGTTTTACAGCGGTCGTTCTTACTATAGGACGGACTGATGTGGTCGGCATGTCTTGAGTAATGTTAACAGCTGTTTTTTTTAATTGTCATTCATTTTGTCACCCTTTTTAACAGTAAGAATACATTTTGATATGCATTCGTAAATTTTTCAATTGCAGTCCTCAAAGTTTGTAGGGCCAGACAGTCCTCTTCATCCAGATTTTGTACTTCATCTTGTTCAGACATTATTCCAGGCCAAGTGGCTGTTTCACATCAATAATCGTTGGTTGTTGGTTGTTGTTGGTTGGTTTGGGGAAGGAGACCAGACAGCGTGGTCATCATCAATAATCGTGTTTGTATGGTGGAACAACTAGAGGGTTGCTATATACATATAGCATTAAAACGCGGTTATTGATGTGAAAGAGCTACTTGGCCTGGACTAATGTCTGAACAAGATGAAGTACAAAACCTGGATGATATACAGGGTGTTACACAAAGGTACGGCCAAACCTTCACGAAACATTCCTCACACACAAATAAAGACAATATGTTATGTGGACATGTGTCCGGAAACGCTTAATTTCCATGTTAGAGCTCATTTTAGTTTCGTCAGTATGTACTGTACTTCCTCGATTCACCGCCAGTTGGCCCGATTGAAGGAAGGTAATGTTGACTTCGGTGCTAGTGTTGACATGCGACTCATTGCTCTACAGTACTAGCATCAAGCGCATCAGTACGTAGCATCAACAGGTTAGTGTTCATCACGAACGTGGTTTTGCAGTCAGTGCAATGTTTACAAATGCGGAGTTGGCAGATGCCCATTTGATGTATGGATTAGCACGGGGCAATAGCCGTGGCGCGGTACGTTTGTATCGAGACAGATTTCCAGAACGAAGGTGTCCCGACAGGAAGACGTTCGAAGCAATTGATCGGCGATTGATCGGCGTCTTAGGGAGCACGGAACATTCCAGCCTATGACTCGCGACTGGGGAAGACCTAGAACGACGAGAACACCTGCAATGGACGAGGCATTTCTTCGTGCAGTTGACGATAACACTAAAGTCAGCGTCAAAGAAGTTGCTGCTGTACAAGGTAACGTTGACCACGTCAGTGTATGGAGAGTGCTACGGGAGAACCAGTTGTTTCCGTACCATATACAGCGTGTGCAGGCACTATCAGCAGCTGATTGGCCTCCACGGGTAAACCTGCGAATGGTTCATCCAACAATGTGTCAATCCTCATTTCAGTGCAAATGTTCTCTTTACGGATGAGGCTTCATTCCAACGTGATCAAATTGTAAATTTTCACAATCAACATGTGTGGGCTGACGAGAATCCGCACACAGTTGTGCAATCACGTCATCAACACAGATTTTCTGTGAACGTTTGGGCAGGCATTGTTGGTGATGTCTTGATTGGGCCCCATGTTCTTCCACCTACGCTCAATGGAGCACATTATCATGATTTGATACGAGATACTCTACCTGTGCTGCTAGAACATGTGCCTTTACAAGTACGACACAACATGTGGTTCATGCATGATGGAGCTCCTGCACATTTCAGTCGAAGTGTTCGTACGCTTCTCAACAACAAATTCGGTGACCGATGGATTGGTAGAGGCGGACCAATTCCATCTCCTGACCTCAACCCTCTTGACTTTCATTTACGGAGGCATTTGAAAGCTCTTGTCTACGCAACCCCGGTACCAAATGTAGAGGCTCTTCGTGCTCGTATTGTGGACGGCTGCGATACAATACGCCATTCTCCAGGGCTGCATCAGCGCATCAGGGACTCCATGCGACGGAGGGTGGATGCACGTATCCTCGCTAACGGAGGACATTTTGAACATTTCCTGTAACAAAGTGTTTGAAGTCATGCTGGTACGTTCTGTTGCTGTGTGTTTCCATTCCATGATTAATGTGATTTGAAGAGAAGTAATAAAATGAGCTCTAACATGGAAAGTAAGCGTTTCCGGACACATGTCCACATAACATATTTTCTTTCTTTGTGTGTGAGGAATGTTTCCTGAAAGTTTGGCCGTACCTTTTTGTAACACCCTGTATATCGCGTGACTAGGCCCTCCCGTCGGGTAGACCGTTCGCCAGGTGCAAGTCTTCCGATTTGACTCCACTTCGACAACTTGAGCGTCGATGGGGATGAAATTATGATGATTAGGACAACACAACACCTACTCCCAGAGCGGAGAAAATCTCCGACCCAGCTGGGAATCGAACCCGGACCCTTAAGATTGACATTCCGTCGCGCTGGCCACTCAGCTACGGGGGCGGACGGCGTTGCTACTAAATCCGTGAATTGAATACCGGCTTCATTTCATTGCGAACCGTGAACCGAAGCACAATATTTCACAGATCATGGTTTCACCACTATTGAAATCAATGACTGGTTTCAGATACCAATATTGCACTTCCGAGATTGTGTATTATTTCTAGTTTCAGATGAACCGGTAAAGATACCGGTAAAGAAACACGTTTTCGCTTTTCGGACGTTTTTCAACAACAACAGACGTCAATGACTGAACACCGCAAAAATTTCGGTGTAGTGCTTGCAGTGTTCGAGCAGCAGATTGTTTATTATACTCTTGTTGTAACGGCGTATCATCATTCGCCCGCAGCCACTCCTGGGATAAAGACAAATTTTCAGCAACAAAAAAAGTGGGACAAATAGGCCACGAATGATCCGCCAAAAAGCAGATAATCCGCCTGTGGATAATCGAGAGTGTACTATAATAAGAAAGTGCAGTTTTCACAAAACTTTTAGAGAGTTCACGAATACATAGTATGGGATTTTGTCTATCATGTCACAAGTATTACTCCATGAGAATATTTGGCATGTGCTCCTAACGAATTCCATAGAAATACTAAAGAAACGGGGAAAAATTTGTCTCGTGTACTGGATGACAGCCAAGGACGTCATATGTGGACGACATTTCGTGAACAAGATGAAAGATTTTAGAAAAACTTTATCACTTCCGAATACAAAATACCCCCTTAAATTATTTGCAGTGGTGGATAGCAAAGTAAATGAGCTCTGTAGCTTAAAACGTCTCTGTTTAATTAAAGTAAAGAGTAATAACTCAACATCCAACCTGCAGCTGTGCCATGAGGCTGCTGAGTCTTCGGGGATGTGCGAGTGTACGTAGGTATTGTGACAAAGTTTAAGAAAATGCCTACGAAGGTGTTTGGAAATGGGCTGAATATGAAAGTGAGAGTTGCACCTAGGTGAATGTAGGTATTTGAATGCCAGGCTTTTCCTTAAATTGTATGAAATTAAACAAAGTTAGGATCGAACACAGAGGCCTCCGACTAAGCAGATATTTGTCCATTGGGTAGTCTTGTGACGTTAAGTAACCTTGGATTCTCTTATGACACTGACCTGTTCATCAGCTTGGAGTGTATCATGGCTGTTTATGACCTGAACATTGCCTAAACGTGCATGTACATTTAGGTAATTAAGGTACAGCCTTGCACTGCTCCACTTGAGGTTCTGTGGTACTAGTAAGTCTAGTTAGATATCAAAATACCAATCTAATATGAAAACGTTCTGTTCGTTACACAGGAGCTGTCGTTCACTTTTACCATGAACAAAGAATTTCACTTGTTCTAGTATGTTTAAGAAGTAGCTTTTAAGTGCCTTGTGTTAAGCCTGTAAACTACACTGATAAGCCAATACATTATGACCACTTCCCACGACGACCCTGGATGCTGTCTGATGATGGGACGCGGTAAAAAACTATGTAAACACAGCAGACACGGAGGGAGGATCACACTGGGTTACAAATGCGGAAATCCATTGTAATAATTGACAAAGGGTAGATTATTACTACGCAGAGCCTGTGAAGGTCTGTCTCTAAAACAGCGAACCTGGTAGCATGTCCACTTGCTACTATCTGGAGCATCTACGGAGAAAGGTAGAAGAACAGTAAAATTACCACTATGCGCTAAATGGTTGGACGTCCACGAATCTTCACAGAAAGTGGGTTTCGGAGGCCTGTGTGCTCCGTAAAGTAGGATAGATGGTGATCTGTGGGGACTCCGCCGAAAGAACACAAATGCTGGAGAACATCGTTCATTGTACATTGATGAATATGGAGCTCCGCAGCCGACCACTCCTGTGTGTTCAAATGTTGACCCAGTGACTTCGTCAATTAAGATTGCAGTGGTTACGGGATCATCGGAATTGGGCTGTCGATCAACGGAAACGTGTCGGCTCTTCGGGTGAATTACATTTTTACTACACTAGGTCGATGATCGTGTCCACAAACGCCATCATCGAGGTGAATGTAGCTCGAAATGTGCAGCGCCCCACGGACGCCGGCTGGTGTGTAGCAATGTTATGCTATGGGAGACAATCTCCTGAGCTTGCATGGGACTTCTGGTAGTAACTGAAGACAGCTGCGAACCACCTGCATCCATTCATGCTTGATGTCTCCCCCCGGGTGCGATGTCACCTTTCAGCAGTATACCTGTCCGTGTCTCGAAGCCAGGTCCGTGCTACAGTGGTTGGATGAGCATTTTGGTGAACACACATTGGTGTCTCGGCGACCAAATTCGGCCATGGCACCCATCGCTATCGGGCGCCATCGCCGGTTCAAAATGGTTCAAATGGCTCTGAGCACTATGGGACTTAACATCTGAGGTCATCAGTCCCCTAGAACTTAGAACTACTTAAACCTAACTAACCTATGGACGTCACACACATCCATGCCCGAGGCAGGATTCGAACCTGCGACCGTAGCAGCCGCGTGGTTCCGTACTGAAGCGCCTAGAACCGCTCGGCCACCACGGCCGGCCCTCCATCCCCGTTATTTACGCGAATTACATGAACAGTGAATAGACATCTAATGCGAAATGCCTCCACAAACCTACCAACGAACTGTCAGATTCCTGATACGTGGAATGACGGACAAACAAACTACTAAGCAGGTGATCATAACGTTTTGGCTCATCAGTGCATCGTGTACAAGTACATGACCTATTTTATGTTTCTCGATGATCACATGATTATAGAGGGCACTGTTGCACTGATCATAGCCGACGACATGCGGGCACCTTCGCCGACCCACTGTATTTCCTTTCACCAGTATTATTTACTGAATTTTTATGTCTTCTCTTTTCGTCAGATAAATTCAATAGCTCCCGAGGTGCCCCGGGATTCCTGTTAAGCCTCATCTTTATTTTTTTTAGTTTTACACTCTTTTTTTCCCTGTTTCATCTCGAATCTTCTCATTCCCGAGCGTGGGCTTCGTGACAATTCGGTCAGCAACTGACGTGTCCGGAGCAAAGCCGCAGTTTCCTTCCTGCTCCTTAAGTGGAGTCGTTTATATTCCCCGGCCTCGCACTAATGGAGCAGTCAGTGTGAGAGGAAGAACGAATGCTGGCTTCTACAAGGAGTCTCTTGGAATTCTCTGTACGCCTTAGAAGAGCAGTCTTCCAGCTAGCGTCCACAGCTGAGTCTTCTAGTTTGCTTCGTGAGTAGGTGGCGACAATAGAATCCAAGTTCCTCTCTGCAGAGTTAACTACCGACATGGACGGTAGCGACGGCGAGAAACCGAATGGTAGTGAGCTAAACTCTGACAACAGTCAAGAAGCAATGTCAGAAGAACTTGCTATGATAGTGGATGCCTTAAATGCTGTGGACAGAGACGCCGATAATCCAGCACAAGATGAAGGCGTCGAGATGATTAGCCTCGAAAAGAGCTCTTGGGAGGCGAACGACAGCGACAACGAACGGCAAAGTAGAAGGTCAGATACACTGCCGCTCGCGGATGCTGGATGGCAGTGCAGACGTGGTTCTGATGATACAGCCGGGCACCACACGGACGCAGCAACAGCACAGGCAGAATCGGTAAGTGGCCGAGCTCAAAGTGTACAGTAGATAATTACCTACGACAAATCTGATGTTGGCTCGTTTGAAATCATTATTAAAACTAAGGATTAGCATGTCGGTCATCTACATCCTATGTCTTTGGGTAGACTACAATATCGTGACTGCGATGGGGAAAATAAATTTATCACAAACATAATACCGTCAGAATGCAATCGCGGAAAAGCAGCAACTTGCTCTGGGGAAACTGCAGACACTTCCGTTCGGAGTCAAGTTTTTCAGAACAGTAACATGGAGGCTATTACTTCCTCATTCATAACGACAAGGCATGGTATCATCCTAGATGTGGACGTTACTTTGTCTGAAGAAGAAATTTGGGCAGTTATCCGGTGAAGCGATAAGAAGTGAAACATTACACTAAATCTCCTACAGTAGAAGGGAATATTTGGAAAACACCTATTCAGTATGTCCCAAAAAAGACCAGACTGCATTTCTGTTTAGGGAATAAGATTCCAGCTGATGACCTTCGAACGTCTGTTTTCCAGTGTCTCAAGTGTTTGAGATCTAGATACTGAAGTAATCAGTATCTTAGAATAGCGTCCCCTGTCATTTTCCCCCTTGACTAATTAACTAATTAAGATGACCTATAAGGAATGTTCCTGCCATGACAGTTTACTGCGCGAAACATGCTAACAGTGCAAGTTACTGCTCACGAATTTTTGTAAGTGGAGGGCTACTTTGACCAATTCTTAACGAGAATATTTAGATAAAAATAAGAAATTCTTCCAATCCCTCTGTGGCATGAATCAGCAAACCAGTGTTTAGTAGTATTAGTTGAAAACAGTCTTGGTTGCAATTATAGTTTTTTTTTATTTATCAAGTACGCGTTTCACCTTATTCAGGCATCTTCAGGCTGATCTTAATATGGTATTTCTTACGACGATCCTATAGACAATGTAGCTAAGGGGCATCGTCGAATACATCAGGCCAATATCGTCTTCGTTAACCTCAGTAAATACTTTCTAGACGGACAAGAGTGACTCCAAGACTTGCATAACGCGTTCAAGTTCACAGGAGCAAATAATAGAATAAGATGGGGCTTAAGTAGTAACTACTTATGCGGGACTCACTCATGTCCATCTAGAAAGTATTTACTGAGGTTAACGAAGGCGATGTTGGCCTGATGTACTCGACGATGCGCCTTAGCTACACTGTCTAAAGGATCGTCCTAAGAAATACCATATTAATATTAGCCTGAAGATGCGTAAATAAGGTGAAACGCGTAGTTGATAAATAAAAAAAACTAAAATTACAACCTAGACTGTTTTCTGCTAAAACATAAAAAAAGCTTCATATAACTTACATTAAAGCAGTATCGTTATTTGTCTGTAAAGTTTATGCAGTGCATGTGTGTACGTCCGAAGGAACATTATATCGATAGCTGCAGACGCTGCACTAATGTATTTCATGCCAAAGCCAAGTCAACCTGCCGAGGAAACTAAACAATAAGTAAAAGAAATATATTCACGGTTCCAAGTACGAACAACCATCAGCTGTGTAAGGGAATGACGACAGTGCAAATTTATTCCCGACTGTGACTCGAACCTGGATTTCTCGCTTTACGCGAGCGGTCATCTTAACCTCTTTTTTTATATCATTTTCTTCGTGATTGTTCGTTCTGTTTGTTCGGGGCCGACGTCCCATGACGTTCAAGTTCATCGTCGTTCCATTAGGTCAGTGTTTCATTACAGAGGGCGACTAACCCTCTGACCGAACACGCTGAGCTACCGTGCCGGCAACCTCTTTGGCTATCTGTGAACGATTCTCGTCTAAGACTTCCATATGTCATCGGTCCTGCGTCACAACATGTACTCGTGCACACATTACGTAATTCGAGTACAGGGGAGCACATTTTAATTGGAAATCACTGCCCGATATCGGCGGATAAACATGATACTGCAGGGCCTTTGCTGTTAAGAGGAACTGTGCAATTGTTCCTTCGGACATGCATGCATATCAGGCAGCGACTTTCAATTAAAATGTCCTCCCCTCTACGGGAATCACATACCAGGTGCACCGGTATGAAATGAGCGTTTTTTGTGAATATGAAATACTAATTTTGAATTGAAAAGTAAAAACATTTTATTCAAAGTACTGACCTTTGCTTTCTATACATTTTGACCACATTTCTGGCAATTTGTGGACACCATGTCAAAGGAAATGTTCGTCTTTTGAAGCAAACCAATCAGACACCCAATTTTCGACTTCTTCGTAGGAATTGAAGTGTTCCTCAGCCAATGCGTGTCCCATTGATGAAAAAAAATGGTAGTCGGAAGGGGTCAAGTCTGGCTAATACGGCGGGTGGGATAGCAGCTCCCAGCCAAGTGTTTTGATTGTATCCTGAACCAGTTTTGCTTTGTGTGCAGGTGCATTGTCGTGTAAAAAAATTACTTTGCCATGTCTTCTGGCCCATTCTGGTCTTTTTTCGATCAATGCATCAAATCGATCATTTGTTGTCTGTAGCGATTAGTATTCACAGTTTCACCGGGTTATAGAAGCTCATGATACACCACACTTTTCTGATCCCACCAAACACAGAGCATTGTCTTCTTGCCGAATCGATCTGGTTTTGCAGTCGATGTTGATGGTTGTCCCGTATTAACCCATGATTTTTCCCGTTTAGGATTTTTAAAATAAATCCATTTTTCAACGCCAGTAACAATTCGATGCAAAATTGATTTTCTTTCATGTCTTTGAAGCAAAATTTGACAAATGGTTTTTCGGTTTTCCATCTGTCTTTCATTCAGTTCATGTGGCACCCGTTTTCCATACTTTTGGATCTTTCCAATAGCTTTCAAACGGTCAGAAATTGTTTGTTGTGCAACATTTAGCATTGCTGCCATTTGCGTCTGACTCAAAGTATCATCTTCATCCAATATTGCTTGCAATTCGGCGTCTTCGAACTTTTTTGGTGGTCTGCCACGTTCTTCACTTCTTACATCAAGATCATTATTTCTGAACCATTGAAACCATCTTTTGCATGTTGCTTCTGATAGAGCATGATCACCATATGCCTCGACAAGCATTCGATGCGACTCAGCAGCACTCTTTTTCAAATGAAAACAAAAAATCAATGCTTTCCGCAAATCATCACTTTCTGGTA
Source organism: Schistocerca serialis cubense (assembly GCF_023864345.2). NCBI lineage: Eukaryota > Metazoa > Arthropoda > Insecta > Orthoptera > Acrididae > Schistocerca > Schistocerca serialis. Next base: position 212,198,817 of record NC_064647.1, on the reverse strand, counting down.
CAAAATTCGACATTGTTAACACTATGAAAACATATGATGTTGTTTGTTCCATGACTTGATGTATACTAAATATCTTTGACAGATGTCATACCAACAAAACAAAAAACAATTAAGGCTCGTTCACAACAAATGTTCCCTATCGACACATTTGTATCTTAACGCTCATTTCTTACCGGTACACCTGGTAATCTGTGTGCGAGTACAGGTTGTAGGTCTGGCCATAACTCGTGCAAGGATAGCCGAAGTTGTTAAGGCGACGGCTAGCGTAAAGCGGGAAATCCGGTTTCGAGACCCGGTCGAGCACAAACATTTGTTGTTATTCCCTTCCACACCTGCAGGTTGTCCGTTTTAGCAACTACGAATGCATTTCATGTATTTCATAAGCGGCTGTTGTAGTGGCAGCAGTGCCTGTTACTCCGGACAATCTTCGAAGCACCATTCCTTCGTTCCTCTTAACAACGTAGCCATTTCAATATTGTATAAATAATAAGTTTCTCCCTGTGAGGGAATCACATCGCTGTACGAGCAATGTGGCAAGCAGACGCTAGGACATACGGAAGTTTGCGATTGCCTGTGAAGCATCTTTTGGTAGCCGAAGCCGTTAAGACAACCTCTTGTGTAAAGCAAGAAATCTGAGTTCAGTTCCCCGGTCGGGTAAAAATTGTCATCTGGCTCCAGTAAGTTGTATAGCTGTGGTGGTACTGTATTCACAATATGCGAATACATTTCCTAATTCTTGCGATTTCCCTAGTTCAATAGGAGCCAGTTTGCTTACTTCACTTAGTGTAAAGCTGTCTCGGCGACCCCATTGGTTTCCTTTATCGCCGGTCGCAGATTCTAACATACATATAATCGACTGTAAATGATGAAATGGTAGGTGGAAAAGTCTCAACGCCACTTCAAGTCTCGAAATAAAAGGATGCCACCTTATTTTCTTTATAAAAATAAGGAAAGAGCAGTAATACACTACTGGCCATTAAAATTGCTACACCACGAAGATGACGTGCTGCAGACGCGAAATTTAACCGACAGCAAGAAGTGGAGGGCTACTTTGGCCAATTCGTAACGAGAATATTTAGAAAAAAAAAAAAAGAAATTCTTCCAATCCCTCCGTGGCAAGAATCAGCAAACCAGTGTTTAGTAGTATTAGTTGAAAATAGTCTTGGTTGCAATTTTAGTTTTTTTTTTATATATCTACTACGCGTTTCACCTTATTTAAGCATCCTCAGGTTGATAGACAGTGTAGCTAAGGGGCATCGTCGAGTACATCTGGCCAACATCGCCTTCGTTAACCTCAGTAAATAGACTACTGGCCATTAAAATTGCTACACCACGAATATGACGTGCTACAGACGCGAAATTTAACCGACAGGAAGAAGATGCTGTGATATGCAAATGATTAGCTTTTCAGAGAATTCACACAAGGTTGGCGCCGGTGGCGACACCTACAACGTGCTGACATGAGGAAAGTTTCCAACCAATTTCTCATACACAAACAGCAGTTGACCGGCGTTGGCCTGGTGAATTGTTGTTCAAATGGTTCAAATGTCTCTGAGCACTAATCAACTTAATTTCTGAGGTCATCAGTCGCCTTGAACTTAGAACTAATTAAACCTAACCTAAGGACATCACACACATCCATGCCCGAGGCAGGATTCGAACCTGCGATCGTAGTGGTCATGCGATTCCAGACTGAAGCGCCTAGAACCGCAAGGTGAATTGTTGTGATGCCTCGTGTAAGGAGGAGAAATGAGTACCATCACGTTTCCGACTTTGATAAAGGTTGGATTGTAGCCTATCGCGATTGCGGTTTATCGTATCGCGACATTGCTGCTCCCGTTGGTCGAGATCCATTGACTGTTAGCAGAATATGGAATCGGTAGGTTCAGGAGGGTAATACGGAACGCCGTGCTGGATCCCGACGGCCTCGTATCACTAGTAGTCGACATGAGAGGCATCTTATCTTCATGGCTGTAACGGATCGTGCAGCCACGTCTCGATCGCTGAGTCAACAGATGGGGACGTTTGCAAGACAACAACCATCTACACGAACAGTTCGACGACGTTTGCAGCAGCATGGACGATCAGCTCGGAGACCGTGGCTGCGGTTACCCTTGACGCTGCACCACAGACAGGAGCGCCTGCGAAGGTGTACTCAACGACGAACACGGGTGCACGAATGGCAAAACGTCATTTTTTCGGATGAATCCAGGTTCTGTTTACAGCACCATCATGGTCGCATCCGTGTTTGGCGTCATCGCAATGAACGCACATTGGAAGCGTGTATTCGTCATCGCCATACTGGCGTATCACCTGGCGTGGTGGTATGGGGTGCCATTGGTTACAAGTCTCGGTCGCGTTCGCATTGACGGCACTTTGAACAGTGGACGTTACATTTCAGATGTGTTATGACCCGCGGCTCTACCATTCATTCGAACTCTGGGAAACCCCACATTTCAGCAGGATAATACACGACCGCATGTTGCAGGTCCTGTACGGGCCTTTCTGGATACAGAAAATGTTCGACTGCTGCCCAGGCCAGCACATTCTCCAGATCTCGCACCAATTGAAAACGTCTGGTCAATGGTGGCCGAGCAACCGGCTCGTCACTACTCTTGATGAACTGTGGTATAGTGTTAAAGCTGCATAGGCAGCTGTACCTGTATATGCCATCCAAGCTCTGTTTGACTCAATGCCCAGGCGTATCAAGGCCGTTATTACGGCCAGAGATGGTTGTTCAGGGTACTGATTTCTCAGGATGTATGCACCCAAATTGCGTAAAAATCAAATCACATGCCAGTTCTAATATAATATATTTGTCCAATGAATACCCGTTTATCATCTGCATTTCTTCTTGGTGTAGCAATTTTAATGGGCAGTAGTGTAATTGACTGCATTCAACCGCAGTTGTCTCTTACATACAACTTAATAATGTGTTTCAGGTGAAAGTGCTCTCGTTACCAGGTCGTAAATCTAAGATCATGAGGTTATAACACTAATAAGTTTACCAACAGAATTTCGGCTTGCGAAAGGCAAGATCCCGAGTTAGAGTCTAGGTCCGGAACACAGTTTTAATCTGCCAGGAAGTTTCATATCAGTGCACACTCCGCTGCAGGGTTAAAATTTCATTCTAGAATAAAAGCACATTTAACTTGTGTCCTCGACTTCTGTCAGCAGCGTGATCCGCTTCAACCAGCACTTGACTTAAAGTTCAGACAGTCCAATCTCCACTTATCGGGCAGCACTTGTAAGTTCACAATAATCTCCTCATGAGACCACACCGTATGGAGCCACGCGAAAATTTTTTTGGAAATTTGTGGTAAGTTCCTATGGGACCAAACTGCTGAGGTCATCGGTCCTTAGGCTTACATACTACTTAATCTAACTAACTTACGGTAAAGACGAGGCACACACCCATGCCCGAGGGAGGACTCGAAACTCCGAGAGGGGGAGCCGCGCGAACCGTGACAAGGCACCTAGTCCGCACGGCTGGAGTCACGCGAGATCGCATATAAACATTTTCCGAGGGCAAATAATCCTTCCACTTTGGTCGAAGACACACAGTACTAAGTTCGCGGTGTTGACCAGAGTACTAGTCGTAGATTATGTATGTACACTGCCCAGCAACATTCATCTGACCGCTGGTAAAAATCCCGAGTAGCCAACTTTTGCAGCACGACCCACTGTGAGATGTGCTGGAAGAGTGTCAGTGAGGTTCTGGGAGGTACCGACAGGGATGTGGAGCCATGCCGGCTCCAGTACTGTAATCAGCTTCGCCAGGTATCTCCGTTGAGTATCCCTGACGCCAACAGCACGATCGAAAATGGTTCAAACGGCTCTGAGCACTATGGGATTTAACATCTGAGGTCATCAGTCCCCTAGAACTTAGAACTACTTAAACCTAACTAAGTACATCACACACATCCATGCCCCAGGCAGGATTTGAACCTGCGACCGTAGCGGTGGCGCGGTTCCAGACTGAAGCACCTAGAACCGCTCGGCCACACCGGCCGGCAGCACGATCGAGGTGGTCCCACAGGTTCTCGATTGGGTTCGGGGAGTTTGAAGGCCAGAGGCGTACGGTAAACTCGTCCTTATGCTGTTCAAACCATGCATGTGCACTGCGAGTTGTGTGACACGTTGCATTGTCCTGCTGGTAGATGCCATAGTGCCGAGGAGAAACAAACTGCGTGTAGGAGTGTACATGATCCCCAAGGACAGAAGCATGCTTGTGTAGATCCAGAACGACGAGATCGAAACACCATACCGACATACCGACTCAACGGTAAAAAAAAAAATTTACCAGATTACGAAAATAGTGCAGCCTATTCAGAGGGATAACACCAGGAAGGAGAGAGTGACAGATTCTTATTGACTGTAAATCTTCAACTCGCCTTACTTTATGAATGAAGTGACTTTCTGTATTAAGTTTCTAGGCCCTTTGTCAAATGGTTGACACGTTTGCCAAAGTTAATCCACTGTGAATCTCACACATTGTCCAGCAGCATTGAAACCACTTCATTGTGAAACTTCGTCACTAATCCAAGTTTCAAGAACCTTAGAATATACTCACAGCAAACGTTATAATGTGGAACATGTTGGTTGGACAAAAGGCTTGTCAGGCGTTCTGTTTCCGTGAGTACATTAACAATCTGAGTATTGCCGTTCTTTCTGTGAGGCAACATATTTTTGCTTCTAGTTTTGTCCCTACACGTCGGTGGCAGAGTTCTTACATTCACACATGCAATAAATCTAATCTAGTGAAATACGAGTGAATAGGCCAATAACAATAAGGAAGTTACACAAGCAGCTGACCAGCTGAGGGTACTAATTGAATGCGGTGTATTCAGTTTTGTCACTCACCTCTCTTAACTGTATTACCAGTAGTTTCTAAATGTGCTTCAAGCCGTTGTATACAATGTGACCTTCATCCCTTAGTTACAGAGCAACTTACCAGTCAGAAAACCCAAGAGTGTTGCAGTGATGGTTGTTCTAAGCAAGTGTTCCTGTGGGTCCTACCTCAAGACTGGCACCATCATCACTTCTGTCTTCTGTCTGGTGAGTACACAAGGGAAAAACTATGATGGTAATTAAAGCATTGCAACTTCACCAAGGTGCTTTTCTCCACTATTGGTGTGTCCTATAATTCTATAATTTCACCTTTCAACGTTTTTCTTATTTTTATTTTATTTTTTTTTTTAGCCATCGTCCCTTCCACTGGTTAGATGCTGTTCCATTTCTTCCTGTCTTCTGACAATCTTTTGCTCTCATGCTCTATAATATAATATGCATGTTCAACTCTCTACTAGTCACCTACCATTGTATCCTCCTACTATTTCTTGCAGTGTAAGGTTAGCTGATCCTAGATGCCCTTTGCAGGAGGCACAACAATCACTCCCTTCCCCTGTTTAGGTCCTCCCATAAACTTCATCTCCTAATTCTTATTTTTCTATGTTCTCATTTATTTTTAACTTTATCTGTCCACCAAACCTTAACGCCCCTCGATACAACTCTGTTTCATACGCTTGCAGTTCCTTCTTTTTCTTACAACAGTCCACATTTCACTACTTCATAAACCTGTGTTCCAGCTGTATCCGAGTACTTCAAGGCACTAATTCCTCAGTTCATTATCGTCTTATGTCTAGCCAGTCCTGTGTAACCGTCCATATCAGACAGGGGAAATCTGTAGTGCTTCTTCCACTACATTTTACCACCTTCTTCTTTCAACTCATCACCTTTGCCTTTGCTTAGTTTATCCTTAAGTTATACAGGGTGTGTCGCTAACTACTACCACCAAGAATGACACCGAAAGTATGATAGAAGCTGAAACGTTTGTGGGACAAAAGCTTCATTGGACAACGGGAGCCATAATATGACGTTGGTATTTTTTTTTCTTAATTGGGATGCTATTGTTTGGTACTTATTTTCTGATAGCGCCTATCGAAACGAATCGAATGATGTGTAACAGTAAGATCTTTGAAAGTCGACGAAGGTCACAAAGGTGGCATGAACGTCCATTTACAGAAGGTGTTCGAAGCGATGGACATTGGTATCAATGCAGTGTTGCAATCTTCTTATCATGGATTGAGTGGTATTCCTGATCACTTCGACACTTATCGAAACACATGCTCTGACAGTTCTCTCTCGCATATCTTCATCTGTACTTGGAACGTCTTTATAAATAATGGCTTTTACGAATCCCCACGACAAATCTCCTCCTCGTCCAATCCAACGATTTAGGAGTTGTCTCTGAAACTCATTTGTAGCCATCAGCGAAAAATGTGCCGAACGACCCATCATGTTGATACCACATTCTGTTCCTTGTTCCTAATGGTGTTTCTTTCAATAACAGGCTTAATTTTTGTTGCAGGAATGTTGTGTACTTCCTACCATTAAGACTTCCTAAGATGAAATAGGGGCCTATAATTTTGCCCTCCAGAATACCACACCTTACAGTCACCGACCACAGTTTTTGATGTGCAACTTGCCGGAGCCAACAATTATTTTCAGTTGCCCAATAATGCATGTTATGCAAATTAACATTTCCATGGTTCGTGGATGTAGCCTCGTCAGTAAATTAAATCAAATTAATAAATTTCTCATCCCTCTGAATCTGAATTCTCACTGAAGTTGAGCCCATCGGCAGAATTCAGTGCGACGGATACAATCTGTATCAGTTAATTCTTGGTGTCGACTGACATGGTAAGGATGATATTTATGGCGATGCAGAACACGAACAACACTACTCTGGCTCATGCCAGAATCCCTTGCGATTTGACACTGGATCTCGAATCACAGTGGCAAGAGTACCAATTTCCGTTTCCTCGTTAGTAACTTTCCTTTGCCGGATATGTTTCCGATGCGTTCAAGATCCAGTTGTTCTCAATTTATCATACACATATTTAAACGTACGACGTGTAGGGATATCTTTGAGGGTATAAGTCTCTAGCTCTCAGTGAATTTCGTTGGCATTCTCCGTAAATGAGAAGCACATCGACTTGTTCTTCGAAGGAATACATCATCCACATTCGCTTGATTGGACGATAGTAGTCTTACCGTTCCTATTAGTGTTGTATGGCGAAACCGTCGAATGGTGTTTACATGTCAATGGCATGTTAGATGGATACGCCGTATTCGGCAAATACACTCCTGGAAATGGAAAAAAGAACACATTGACACCGGTGTGTCAGACCCACCATACTTGCTCCGGACACTGCGAGAGGGCTGTACAAGCAATGATCACACGCACGGCACAGCGGACACACCAGGAACCGCGGTGTTGGCCGTCGAATGGCGCTAGCTGCGCAGCATTTGTGCACCGCCGCCGTCAGTGTCAGCCAGTTTGCCGTGGCATACGGAGCTCCATCGCAGTGTTTAACACTGGTATCATGCCGTGACAGCGTGGACGTGAACCGTATGTGCAGTTGACGGACTTTGAGCGAGGGTGTATAGTGGGCATGCGGGAGGCCGGGTGGACGTACCGCCGAATTGCTCAACACGTGGGGCGTGAGGTCTCCACAGTACATCGATGTTGTCGCCAGTGGTCGGCGGAAGGTGCACGTGCTCGTCGACCTGGGACCGGACCGCAGCGACGCACGGATGCACGCCAAGACCGTAGGATCCTACGCAGTGCCGTAGGGGACCGCACCGCCACTTCCCAGCAAATTAGGGACACTGTTGCTCCTGGGGTATCGGCGAGGACCATTCGCAACCGTCTCCATGAAACTGGGCTACGGTCCCGCACACCGTTAGGCCGTCTTCCGCTCACGCCCCAACATCGTGCAGCCCGCCTCCAGTGGTGTCGCGACAGGCGTGAATGGAGGGACGAATGGAGACGTGTCGTCTTCAGCGATGAGAGTCGCTTCTGCCTTGGTGCCAATGATGGTCGTATGCGTGTTTGGCGCCGTGCAGGTGAGCGCCACAATCAGGACTGCATACGACTGAGGCACACAGGGCCAACACCCGGCATCATGGTGTGGGGAGCGATCTCCTACACTGGCCGTACACCACTGGTGATCGTCGAGGGGACACTGAATAGTGCACGGTACATCCAAACCGTCATCGAACCCATCGTTCTACCAATCCTAGACCGGCAAGGGAACTTGCTGTTCCAACAGGACAATGCACGTCCGCATGTATCCCGTGCCACCCAACGTGCTCTAGAAGGTGTAAGTCAACTACCCCGGCCAGCAAGATCTCCGGATCTGTCCCCCATTAAGCATGTTTGGGACTGGATGAAGCGTCGTCTCACGCGGTCTGCACGTCCAGCACGAACGCTGGTCCAACTGAGGCGCCAGGTGGAAATGGCATGGCAAGCCGTTCCACAGGACTACATCCAGCATCTCTACGATCGTCTCCATGGGAGAATAGCAGCCTGCATTGCTGCGAAAGGTGGATATACACTGTACTAGTGCCGACATTGTGCATGCTCTGTTGCCTGTGTCTATGTGCCTGTGGTTCTGTCAGTGTGATCATGTGATGTATCTGACCCCAGGAATGTGTCAATAAAGTTTCCCCTTCCTGGGACAATGAATTCAAGGTGTTCTTATTTCAATTTCCAGGAGTGTATTTACTATTTGCACGATATATGAGAGAAAATTGTTAAAGAATGTGCTTCGATAAGTGCCGAAGTGATCAGGAACGCCACTCAATCCATGATAAGAAGATGGCAGCACTGCATTGATACCAACGGCTATCGCTTAGAACACCTTCTGTAAATGGACGTTCATGCCACCTTTTTGATCTTCGCTGATTCGTTGATCTTCAAAGACCTTACTGTTACACATCATTGGATTCGTTTCGACAGCCGCTATCAGAAAATAAGTACCAAACTATAGCATTCCATTTCAAACAAAAAAAAGAAAACACGGTTGACCTTAATATTTCTGACGCGACCCCACCTACCAACAAAAATCAATGTCGTATTATGGCCCCCGTTGTCCCATGCAACATTTGTCCCACAAACTTTTCAGCTACTATCATACTTTCGGAGTTATTCTAGGTTTCGATAGTTAGTGACTCACCCTGTATACTGTGGCAAGTGTTCCTGTCTATTCATTTCCGCAGTTCTCCAAAGGCTGACGTGCCAATCCAGACAGAAAGGTTATGTCAACTGGCCTAAATCTGTCTGATACAAACAACTTACAATTGTACGAGAGGCGTATATTCACTTCAAGGATGTCGCGGTATTCGATTTTGTGAGGCAAATGCCTTTTTTTGGGGCTACCTACATTCCATATTGAGAAAGTAAATCCTTGACCGATGGAAGCATTGTTGCCAATTATCAGAAACAATTTGCACGAGGTTGACGCCAGTGCTGCCATAGTTGCTTACAACTGCGGCAGCGCTGAGGCACTGGCGTAGCAACGTAAACTAAATCGAATTCCTTGAATGGTTGTCGAAGATGCGCAAAGTATATGCACAAAGCGCACTTAAGCTCTAAGGTATTTCCTCTCACTCTACCTGTAGTAACTTTCCCATTATATAATTAGTGACAGGTAGAAATTTAATGTGACCAAGTACATCGTAGAAATACGAATTATGATATCACTGCAATGGAAGGAAATGGCAATCCAGGGAATGCTGACTAATTCTCACTAAGTTCATTGCTTGTTTGCAAACGTTCATGGTCTGTTTATAAATTATAGTATTTGTTGACCATCTTCACGATGTGGACAGTCTCGTTGATGGCAGACTTCGTATGAAGACTCAGAATGCTGGATGTCTTATTATGGTTATTATTTCTGGACATGCTGGACGTATTCCTCAATTGATTTTAATTTTCATCGCCATATTGATGTAATTGTTTCTATTCTATGGGCTTAAATCATTAAAGTAAATGTCACAGAAGTTTATCTATCAGTAAATATTGGACGGCACAGAAACTTAAGTTAATGGGCTAAGAGTTATTTTTATCTCCACCCATTAAAATATACTATAGGTCACTGAGCGCTATCTTCAGAACATCCAGCTGGATTCTTATAGTTCACGATTATTTCTGAGATTGGAGTGTTGGCATACAGCTCTCTTGAGAGCAACATATATGTTTATCGTTTGGCCCAATATTGTTTCTTAGCAAGCTATACAAAGAGTCCATGGTTTGTCAAATACTGCAAGAACGCTGAAAAACCAACCAAATTCTTTTTCCAAGTGTACGTCTTTCCCCTCCTTTGTTCTGCTGAATCTATGAGGTGGGTGCATGTTCATTTATACTTTCAGGAAAGGTCAAAGTTTTCTGCGTGACACCAGTAAGATACTAAACAGTAACACTGTGAACGCTAAGAAGCAACAATCTGTCTTTGAATAAAATATATCATTACAATATTTCAAGCATAATCTGGAACCAATTGAGTACAAATGTATTTTTCCATTACAGGTTTTGTGCCTTGTGGAGATAGCAACATTACCGTACATTTCGCTCACCATTGATACTGATATGAACAGGCTGAAGCCAGGTAAGAGTCTACACTCAACGTATTTCTTTGCTGTAAAAAGCCAGTTTCATTCCAAAACTAATGAAAAACTAGTCAAAGTGTACTTTATCTGTATACTTCATCATATTCATGAAAAATTAAATCGAAGTACAAATTTTTCGTTCCAACACTTTTTAAAAGTTTACATTTGTGCAGTTTCAACTGGCTTATCAGGTGAGGCTATGGAGGGCGCTGATTACGACTTCAGCGTTACGATTGAGTACCCTGTAAGCTTTAGCAATGATCGTTATTAGGAAGACCCTGAGCCTGCGTAGTGAGAACACGTTTGGTGCCACCGTTGCTAATGCTATCCACACTGCACGCAACAGTCTTCCAAGCTCTATCCACGACTGGCGCAAAAAGTTTTTCTTCTTCTTTCCTTTGTTTCACGTCATATATGATGAGTTGCCCTTTGATAGATTATGAGCTCTTCTTCAATTTCAAGCTTTCTTTTCAACCATTTTCCCTTAATTTTCGCCGGCCGGAGTGGCCGAGCGGTTCTAGGCGCTACAGTCCGGAACCGCGCGACCGCTACGGTCGCAGGTTCGAGTCCTGCCTCGGGCATGGATGTGTGTGATGTCCTTAGGTTAGTTAGGTTTAAGTAGTTCTAAGTTATAGGGGACTGAAAACCTCAGCAGTTAAGGCCCATAGTGCTCAGAGCCATTTGAACCTTAATTTTCTTATCATAACTTTCTTTCCTTTCTTCATCCTTTTGTCGAAGTTCTTGTCTCTTTGTTGTTTTTTTTTTCTCTTCTAGAATGCTTTTAATTGGCCAGCTTCATACTGTTTCAGACTGTTGCAGAATGATTTGGATTTTTTCAACCCTGCTCTACGCCCAGGGATGAATGTAATGAAACTGAGAGATATTTTCTTTTTTGTTGTCATTAGCCTTAGTAGGAACACCTGAACAAACGGGTTTTGTTTTTTTGGATTCTGATAGCTTCGAATGTTCAACAGTTGCTTTCGAATTGAGATTTTTTCTCTATGTTTAATCTTCATCTTAGAAACAGTTCTAGTGCCAATTAATCTACGCGATGAAACTGGATGAGAGATGGACTCATTAAATCCGTCAGCTGAAAGCGTTTTCACGTTTTTACCATGTTTCCTTGAAAGTGGTACGTTTTCAATATCGCTGTTGGAATAAGAATCGTCAAGTATGGTTTTTTTTTTCAAAGTGCACAGGGACACCAAGCAAGTCATCATCTTCTATAGAGTTATACTGCAGAGTTATATTCAGTCTTTAGAGGACACAAAATAACTCTTGTTCATGACTGGAATAGAGTGACAGAGAGACGAAAAATTTTCCCTGCAATATTTCACAGCCAAAAAGACTTATATAAGTAGTGTGATTATCTAGAAGTAACAACAGGTTCCAGTTTCATCCGCTTCCTGGAAAATACTATAGCTGGCGGTGTATAAATACCTGAAACACACAAATAAACAATAATACTACATTTTGACCTTCTTCTGCTGAACGGACCTCTTTGTTACTCTCTGGCGAAATTACTTTAGTTTTTTTCTGAGGCACTGTTGATAGCCCCAATTCATCGCTATTGAAGATCGTATGAGGGGGAAATTTCTTTCATATTTTCAGTCATAAAAATTCTTTCAACATGTATTTTACACACATCAAAAAGGGTTTTGCATCACCTCGGTTGCGAGAGTTCCAGAACCTGTACAGAAAATGGGAATAGAGATCAAAATAAACATCATTTCCGTCCTTTTTATTGCACATGAAAATCACGCATTGCATGTTGTACCACCATACAGCGAGATCTTCAGAGGTGGCGATCGAGATTTCTCTACACACCTCCCCATACCTCTTATACCCAGTAGCACGTCCTCTTGCATTGATGCATGCCTGTATTCGCCTTGGCATACTATCCACAAGTTCATCATCAAGGCACTGTTGGTTCAGATTGTCCCACTCGTCAATGGCGATTCGGCGTACCGTAGATCCCTCAGAGTGGTTGGTGGGTCACGTCGTCCATTAACAGCCCTTTTCAATCTGTACCAGGCATGTTCGACAGGGTTCATGTCTGGAGAACATGCTGTCCACTCTAGTCGAGCGATGTCGTTGTCCTGAAGGAAGTCATTTACAAGATGTGCACAATGGGGGAGCGAATCGTCGTCCATGAAGAGGAATGCCTCGCCAATATGCTGCCGATATGGTTGCACTATCGGTCGGAGGATGGCATTCACGTATCGTACAGCCGTTACGGCGCCTTCCATGACCACCAGCGGCGAACGTCGGCCCCACATAATGCCACCCAAAAACAGCAGCAAACTCCACCTTGCTGCACTCGCTGTACAGTGTGTCTAAGGCGTTCAGTCTGACCGGGTTGCCTCCAAACACGTCTCCGACGATTGTCTGGTTGAAGGCATATGCGACACTCATCGGTGAAGAGAACGTGATGCCAATCCTGAGCGGTCCATTAGATATGTTGTTGGTCCCATCTCTACCGCGCTGCATGGTGTCATGGTTGCAAAGACAGACCTCGCCTTGTACTTCGGGAGTGAAGTTGCGCATCATGCATGCAGCCTATTGCGCACAGTTTGAGTCGTAATACGACGTCCTGTAGCTGCACAAAAAGCATTATTCAATATGGTGGCGTTGTTGTCAGGGTTCCTCCGAGCCATAATCCATAGGTAGCGGTCATCCACTGCCGTTGGGCGGCCTGAGCGAGGCATGTCATCGACAGTTCCTGTCTCTCTGTATCTTCTCCATGTCCGAACAACATCGCTTTGGTTCACTCCGAGACGCCTGGACACTTCCCTTGTTGAGAGCCCTTCCTGGCACGAAGTAACAATTCGGACGCGATCGAATCGCGTTATTGACCGTCTAGGCATGGTTGAACTACAGACAACACGAACCGTGTACCTCCTAACTGGCGGAATGACTGGAACTGATCGGCTGTCGGACCCCCTCCGTCTAATAAGCGCTGCTCATGCATGGTTGCTTACTTCTTTGGGGAGGTTTAGTGGCATTTCTGGACAGTTGTGAAGGGACTTTGTCTGTGATACAATATCCACAGTCAACGTCTGTCTTCAGGAGTTCTTGGAACCGGGGTGATGCAAAACTTTGTTTGATGTGTGTATTTGAAGGCGATTGCCCTCCTCCTACTACAGTTTCCTGGCTCTCTGACGGACAGCCTGTATCTTTTCAAAGAACCTTTGACCCGAATCTTTTCCAGCCATTTCCTTTCCGTTCTTACACCCTTTACATCAGCAAATTGACAGGCAGTTTGCACGATTTGTTTCCTAGTCGAATTATGACACCTACAACCTAATCTCTGCATTAACTTGCGAGGTATTTTTCACCATCCCGTTAGAAACCTGCACAGAAAAGTAGAAACGACCGTGAAAAAAAACCAGCAATGTACTAAAACTCTTATAAAATAATACATCGATAATCTCATCAGGGGTGAAAAATTATTTTCGTATAAATTACATCTACAATTTCAATTCTTACGTTTTAAGGCTATTTTGCTCCTTGCCTCTTGCTTACATCATATGCAATTCTAAAATGTATGTCATTTAGTATTTCTTCGGTAGAAATTAACTTTCTATCAATTTTTCTGGTGCGCGTTCCGATGATTATACCTGTGATATTAAAAATTGAAATTATACCTAAGCTAAGAGTTGTCAGCACAGTAAAAACGAACAATGCATACACGAAGGAAGACTGCGCACTCCAAAATTTGTGCAGTCCTACCTCACATCTGAGAGTGCGTCTTGGCCACCATCGATATAAAAAACATACCCCCAACTCCCACATTCCTCCAAAAGCCTTGTCTTGCAGTATATTACATTATTCAGTAGTTAAGTGTCTGCTGTTCGTGGTGGTAAAATCGGTAATTACACTGAACGAATGTGGTTGCTGTATCACGCTACTAAGCTGACTGACAATGTTGTACAGAATAACACATTTCTTACCTCCTAAACGTAGACGTATGGCCAAAGTGAGTCGATGGACTGTCAGATTTGTCATGAGCGGGCTGCTAGCGTAAGATGACTGATCACGTTAGCCAATTTAAAACTGTAGTGATTGGCATCATTACCTGACCTTTCTCTTATCACCATAGACAACACTAATAGGCCTATACAAACAGATATCGACAAGAAATTTAGTAATATGGTTGATACACTCAAAAATGATTTTGCACTAAAGGGAAATGACGGTGCATTCATGAACACACCCAAGTTTCAAGGTGAGGATTGCAGAGTTTGCTATTTGCCTAACTTAATTCCTGTGTACATTCTCTCTCCCTTTAAAACGCTAACAGCTTCCTCTATTCCTTGATCGTAATTTCAGTTTAAAACATTTCACTCTTTACTTTCCGTCATTAAGGCATAATATCTAATCCCAAGTCAGATGAAATGCATGATAAAATTTTCGAGATCGTACGAGCTAAAAACAGTTCTTAATACATTTGTGGGCAAAATGCATGACTACAGACGCAGTTCCGTTCCATGTTTTAATGGAATTGAATATCGAGACAGTTAGAATTCTAAAGTTAGCCGTGATAAAATACACGGAGCGAAAGGTGATCTACAACTTGTGCACAAGCGAGACTGCCGTTAAAATAGTTGAAGAACTTGAAACGAAGGAAATAGTTGAGAACCAAGTGAGACAAGGTATTGACATAGCCCGTATTTTATTCGATCTGTACATAGCGCAAGCGATGAAGGAAACCATTGATAAATTTGAAAAATACGTTAAAGTTCAGGGAGAAGAAATAAAAAATTTTAGGTTTCTAACGACATTGTAATTCTGTCAAAGTCATCAGAGAGGTTGGAAGATCACTTGAATACAATGGACAGTGTATTGAAACACACTACGATATGGACATCAATGAAAGACGAACAAGGAAATGGAATGTAGGAGAATTAAATCATACGATGCTGTGAGAATTAGAAAGTAGTTTGGGCAGCACGACAACTGATGATGTAAAATGCGGAAGTGATATTTCGAAAATATTTTCTGAAAAAATTTAAATATTTTAACATCGAATGGAAATTTAGCTGTTAGGCAGACATTTTTGGAAATATTTGTCTGGAATAGAAATGGAATTTGGGTAGTAAGCAACACGGATGGGAAGAGGAAATGTGGTGCTGCAGAAGAATGCAGAAGATGAGATGGTAAAAACTAATGTAGCAATACTGACATACTGCGAATTTCTTGACATCAGCTGTATCAAGTATAAGTCAATTTACCAAAAGGAACTTATGAAAATTTGTGCCGGATCTGGAGTAGAACCGAGATTTCCCGCTTATCGCGAACAGTCGCCTTTACAACATCGCCGGCCACAGTGGCCGAGCGGTTCTAGGCGCTTCAGTCTGGAACCGCGCTACCGCTACGGTCGCAGGTTCGAACCCTGCCTCGGGTATGGATGTGTGTGATGTCCTTAGGTTAGTTAGGTTTAAGTAGTTCTAACTTCTAGGGGACTTATGACCTCAGATGTTAAGTCCCATAGTGCTCAAAGTCATTTTTGAACTTAACAACATCGACTATCTCTGCACCGACCCAAACCTCTATGTATCAATAGAGCAGTCAGGTAATGCTGTGAGAATTCAATGAGGAAATATGCAGAAAGTAGTTTCAGCAGCACAGTAACTGATGATGCGTTATATGGACTGTGTTAAGAAAGACTAATGTGATAACTAAGCGTATATATGTTCTACATTTGTACGGTTCATACACACTGAAGAACCAAAAAAACTGGTACACCTGCCTAATATCGTGTAGGGCGCCCGGAAGCACGCAAAAGTGCCGCAGCACGACGTGACATGGACTCGACTAATGTCTGAAGTAGTGCTGGAGGGAACTGACACCATGAATCCTGCAGGGCTGTCCATAAATCCGTAAGAATACAACGGGGTGGAACTCTCTTCTGAACAGCACGTTGTGAAACATCCCAGATATGCTCAATAATATTCATGTCTGGGGAGTTTTCTGGCCAGTGGAAGTGTCTAAATTCAGAAGAGAGTTCCTGGAGCCTCTCTGTAGTAATTCTGGACGTGTGGGTGTCGCATTGTCCTGCTGGAATCGCCCAAGTCGGTCGGAATGCACAATGTACATGAATGGATGCAGCTGATCAGACAGGATATTGACGTACGTGTCACCTGTCACAGTGGTACCTAGACGTATCAGAAGTCCCATATCACTCCAACTGCACGCGCCCCACACAATTACAGAGCCTCCACCGGCTTGAACAGTCCCCTGCTGACAGCAGGGTTCATGGATTCGTGAGGTTGTCTTCATACCAGCACATGTGTATCCGCTCGATACCATTTGAAACGAGACTCTTCCCACCAGGCAACATGTCTGCAGTCATCAACAGTCCAGTGTGTGTTGACGGGTCCAGGCGAGGCGTAAAGCTTTTTGTCGTGCAGTGATCAACAGTACACGAGTGGGCCTTTAGCTCCGAAAGCCCATATCGAAGATGTTTCGTTGAATGGTTCGCACGTTGATACTCGTTGACGCCCAGCGTTGAAATCTCCAGCAATTTGCGGAAGGGTAGCACTTGTGTTGCGTTGAACGATTCTCTTCGGGCGTTCTTACAGGATCTTTTTCCAGCCATAGCGATGTCCGAGATTTGATTTTTTACCAGATTCCTGATATTCACGGCACACTAGTGAAATGGTCGTGCGGGAAAATCCCCACTTCATCGCTTCCTCGGAGGTGCTGTATCCCATTGCCTCGTGTGCCGACCAAAACACCACGTTCAATCTCACTTGAATCTTGATAACCTACCATTGTAGCAGCATTAACCGAGCTAAAAACTGCGCCAGAGACTTGTTGTTTATGTAAAAGTTGCCGGCCGCAGTGCCGTTTTCTGCCTGTTTACATATCTCTGTATTTGAATACGCAAGCCTATACCAGTTTCTTTGGCGCTTTAAAAAAATGGTTCAAATGGTTCTGAGCACTATGGGGCTTAACATCTGTGGTCATCAGTTCCCTAGAACTTAGAACTACTTAAACCTAACTAACCTAAGTACATCACACACATCCATGCCCGAGGCAGAATTCGAACCTGCGACCGTAGCAGTCGCGCGGTTCCGGACTGCGCGCCTAGAACCGCTAGACCACCGCGGCCGGCCTTTAATGTATGACGGAAATGAGTAGATAATTCATATTTTTTCTCCTTGAAGATGATTGCATCAATCAAAGCCCGTAGAGAATCAATATAAAATTGTGCAGTTCATACCACAAAACTGATTTTTCCAATAAATGGCTCTGAGCACTATGAGACTTAACATCTGTGGTCATCAGTCCCCTAGAAGTTAGAACTACTTAAACCTAACTAACCTAAGGACATCACACACATCCATGCCCGAGGCAGGATTCGAACCTGCGACCGTAGCGGTAGCGCGGTCTAGACTGTAGCGCCTAGAACCGCTCGGCCACCCTGGCCGGCTTTGATTTTTCCATTTTCAGTGTGTCACACTGCGTATATCCTTATATAGTAGTCCACTAAATTCATCATGTAATGCACGCAACATTATTTGGCTTCCAGCAACAGGTGGAATGAGACAACACAGAATCGAGACTAATGTTATTATCATCGCACGACCGCCTTGGCTTGTAATAGCTGCACGCATGTCTGAAGCAACAGACACTGTTAACAATCCACAGCTGTACGATATACATATGTATGTTTGGATCGGTCCGGATAGCCGATAGTGGTTTAGGTGACCTCTCGTGATAAGTATGAAATCCGGGTTCGTGTCCAACTCCGACGTATCCGTTCATATGTCACTACTGGGCAGTAAATCTACAGCTGTCACTACATCTACAGCTAACACAGCTGTTGTCAGGAAATTAATTTCGGACAAAAAGGGAGTCTAATCAAGGGAAACAAGAGAGGTCTGTGACACAATCTGATTAGCAGAAGGGGGAGGATCATGGAACACACCCTCAGGCGTCTAAAGGGAGGCAATTTGAAAATGGAGGGCAGTGGTGGGGTAAGAACGGGAGGGGCCTGTATGGCCACATGGTACCGCTCCACTGGTCGACAGTGGATCCATCGTCCTGCTGCGTCAATAAACTCACCATCCGAATATTTCTTTCAGTATAGTGAATTCTTCACCGGGCCAAATGCATGGAAGTGAGGTGCAAGAGCCAGGATGTAGGGTGGATCAGGAAGAATAGCTCAATGGAGTTTTGCGGGCTTCTCTAGAGAGCGCAGACTTGAGTGAGGCCTTGCGTTTTCAGGGAATAGGAGAAGTTTGCTGTTTATTTTTTTTTCAGTTTCCTGAGGGCTGCATAATACATTTCAGAGTTGACCGCTCCACTATGATGGAGGACTTCAAACAAAATAAGTCATGACTTTACCGGCTGAAAGTGTGGCTTTTATTAGGTCTACATCTTTGCTTCCGCCGTTTTGCAATAGACGGCAGTAGCGGCAAGTGGAGTTCAGGTGGTTGGTCATAGGTGTAATACAATAAGCTTCGGCATCTGTAAACATAATGCCATAAATATTTTAGTCGATTTCTGATTGCATCATAAGGTTATTCTCTATTACGTACGTTAACTTAAGCACCCATTTCTCGCCATTTGCGGGAAGTATTACTTTTCTGCTTTAACATGAAGAAATCTGCGTATGTGGCTCTTAAAATGCTGATTAAGACCAATAGTGAGGGAACTACACTACTGGCCATTATAACTGCTACACAAAGAAAAAATGCAGATGATAAAGGGGTATTCACTGTACAAATAAATTATACTATAAATGACTTGTGATTACATTCTCACGCAATTTGGGTGCATAGATCATGAGAAATCAGTGCCCAGAACAACCACCTCTGGCCGTAATAACGGCTTTGATACGCCTGGGCACTGAGTCAAACAGAGCTTGGATAGCGTGTGCATGAATAGCTGCACATGCAGCTTCAACACAATACCACAGTTCATCAAGAGTAGTGACTGGTGTATTGTGACGATCCAGTTGCTCGGCCACCATTCACCAGACGTTTTCAATTGGTGAGAGATCTGGAGAATGTGCTGGCCAGGGCAGCAGTTGAACATTTTCTGTATCCAGAAAGGCTCATACAGGACCGGCAGCACGCGGTAGTGCATTATCCTGCTGAAATGTAGGGTTTCGCAGGGATCGAATGAAGGGTAGAGGGACGGGTCGTAACACATCTGAAATATAACGTCCACTGTTCAAAGTGCCGTCAATGCGAACAAGAGGTGACCGAGACGTGTAACCAATGGCACCCCATACCATCACGCCGGGTTATATGCCAGTACGGCGATGACGAATACACGCTTCCGATGTGCGTTCACCGCGATGTCACCAAACACGGATGCGACCATCATGATACTGTGAACAGACCCTGGGCTCATCCGAAAAAATGACGTTTTGCCATTCGTACACCCAGGTTCATCGTTGAGTACACCGTCGCAGGCGCTCCTGTCTGTGATGCAGCCTCAAGGGTAACCGCAGCCATGGTCTCCGAACTGATAGCCCATGCTGCTGCAAACGTCGTCGAACTGTTCGTGCAGATGGTTGTTGTCTTGCAAACGTCTCAGTGATCGAGACGTGGCTGCACGATCCGTTACAGCCATGCGGATAAGATGCCTGTCATCTCGACTGCTAGTGATACGAGGCCGTTGGGATCCAGCACGGCTTTCCGTATTACCCTCCTGAACCCACCGATTTCATATTCTGCTAACAGTCATTGGATTTCGCCCAACGCGAACAGCAATGTCGCGATACGGTAAACCGCAATCGCGATAGGCTACAATCCGACTTTTATCAAAGTCGGAAACGTGATGATACGCATTTGTCCTCCTTACACGAGGCATCGCAACAGCGTTTCACCAGGCAACACCGGTCAACTGCTGTTTTTGTATGAAAAATCGGTTGGAAACTTTCCTCATGTCAGCACGTTGTAGGTGTCGCCACCGGCGCCAACCTTGTGTGAATGCTCTGAAAAGCTAATCATTTGCATGTGACAGCATCTTCTCCCTGTCGGTTAAATTTCGCGTCTGTAGCACGTCATCTTCGTGGTGTAGTAATTTTAATGGCCAGTAGTGTATTAGTGGAAGAACGTGCATAGAATGTTTTCAACGCCTTAAGAACGCTGATTTTGATGTCGAAGACCGGCATCGCGGTGGAGGACAGAACGTTTTCGTAGCTACTGAAACAGACGGATACAGTCACAGGACATCATTATCGAAAGCAACTGATGCGTCCGAGTCCAGCACTGAATCACAAACGGCCACAATACAGCGATAGACACGTAAAGGTAATTTTGCAGCAGATCGGTGCTCGACCACATGGCGCAAAACCCGTCGAAATATACATGTAAAGGTTGAAATGAGGTGTCCTATCCCTCCCGCCGACTCTCCATACGCTGCTCTGTCTGACTGCCACCTTTTTCGATAGTGACATACAGTCTGGCTGACCAGCGCTTCCGCTCATATGAACAAGTGCAAAATTGAATCGATCCATGGACCCCCACAAAAGACGCCCAGTTCTTCCGCCACGGGATTCGTATGCTATCCGAAAGATGGAAGAATGTAGTGGCCAGCGATGGGAAATACTATGAATCATAATTTGTTTGTAAGTTTTTCACAATAAAGCTCCGAACTTCGAGAAGAAACGGCGGAAGCAAAGTTGTAGACCTAGTAACTTTTTCTTCGGAGGAAGGGAGGAGTAGCGCTACTCCATGAGTTGTCGTTTCGCTCCCGGTTAGAAGTGACGAAGCCATCTTTCGTCGCCTGTGACTATATTCGACAAAAAATTGTTTACGATCAGCCTCGTAACGCATAAGTAGTCCCGCACAGATGGTTCTCCGTTGCTCTTTCTGTCTTGCGTTAGGCGCCGAGGAACCCACACCTTTGAGTACCCCAGTGTGTCAGCATTGTCAACAGAGACGTCCAGATGTGCAGCGATGTGTCTGATGGTGATCCGTCAATCACCTACAACAAGAAAGTCCTCTCGTTGCCCAACGATTCGCCGTGATTATGTTCACTGCCAAGTCTTCATAAACATTCCGCAACTGAGAAGCCATTTTCAAAGTTATGTATAGCGCCGCCACTTATCGGAGCTCTAAATGAAACTATAGGGACTCACTCCAACAGCAAATTCCGATTTTTTTTTTCAACCGAATCTGCCCGACAGAAAAATGTTGCATTACTTATTGACACTCCTCGTCAATGGAGGTTCAAATGGAAGTAGTTTACAGCAGTTACGCAGAGATGAAGAGACTTAGACAGGACAGAGTAGAGTTGAGCGTACTTGGACTGTAAACGTTATTTGATTAGACTGCTCTTCTTTATCTTGCGCTCTTGTCCAGCATCGGTGCAGGTTCGGCATGGCTGTTAACGGATATGGCGTGGTTAATTCAACGGGTGGATGGATGCCCTGCGTGTCACCATCCTCTGTTACCTCCGCGGCGCAATATGCGTATCCCAACTGTCTGCAGCTAGTGTTATTGGTGTGA
This sequence comes from Schistocerca serialis cubense, assembly GCF_023864345.2. Classification (NCBI taxonomy): domain Eukaryota; kingdom Metazoa; phylum Arthropoda; class Insecta; order Orthoptera; family Acrididae; genus Schistocerca; species Schistocerca serialis. Next base: position 212,176,888 of record NC_064647.1, on the reverse strand, counting down.
AAGTGTTGGCAATTTACGAAATCTGCACGCCTCCGCGGCCGTTATCATTGAACTAAAAATCCTCTGTGTTGTTAGGCTGCGTCATATTTCTTCGCACAATCGACGTTTCGACATCTGTGCTGGGATAATCTTCAGAATCTTCTGGTGTCCACTGTAGATCCAGCTCTCATCTGCAGTGGACACCAGAAGATCCTGAAGATGATCGCAGCAGAGGTGTCGAAACTTCGATTGTTTGAAGAAATGTGACGCTTCCTAACACTCCAGAATCGCGTAACGAAGGTTGGACATCGGTACCAGCCCACTACCCACCACCTAAAAACCACGTCCATGCCAGTCAGTACACCGAACCTTATTGTTAATACACCAGGTGGATTCTATCTGGATTCTATTCCGGAAGGGCCCTTTAACACGCACGTCTCTCTAGACAGGCACGATCTGTGATGGATTAAGTAACATCATGAATGTCCATGTAGCGTGGTCGTTTTTTTCATCATCAAACTTACCTAAATAATCGGTTAATAAGTTTCCTTCCTATCCATTCATTTCCTTTCTTCTGTCAGGCAAATTAACCTCTATTGTAAAGGTTAATTATAAAGAAGTTCTCTCACCGTGGAACTACACTGAAGCGCCAAAGTAAAAATTTGTACATTTATGGTAAGATCTTATGGGACCAAACTGCATAGGTCATCGGCCCCTATGTGTACACACTACTTAATGTCACTTAAACTAATCTGTGCAATGGACAACACACACACCCATGCCCGAAGGAGGACTCGAACCTCCGGCGGGGAAAGCCGCTTCCCGGCGCGGAGAAGCGCCAAAGTAACTGGTATAGGCATGCGTATTCAAATACAGATATACGACGGTTGTCCAGAAAGTAAGTGACGATCGGTAGCGAAATGGAACCCGATCGTGTCGCGTTTTCAGTTTTGACTGAACAGTGAGCACGTAAAGAGGCATAGGGAATGCTCTTGCAGCGTTTCCGATGAAAAGTGTTTGATCACCCACAGTACAGTCCGTAACAGGCTCCCGCTGAGTCTCATCTCTATTCACATGAACATCTGGTTATGAAGACAAAATTTTTCCACAGACAACGAGCTGCAGACCAGTGCAGATAACTGGCCGAAAGCATAGGCGGCTGCTTTTTATGACGAGGATATTGGAAAGTTGATACAACACTACGACAACTCTCAAAATTGGAGCGGCGGCTATGTAAAAATGCAGGTGGAAGGTATACCTAACTGTTGCAAATAAAACGTTTCTGATTTTCACTGTGGTTTCCATTTCGCGACCTATCGGAACTTACTTTCTCGACAACTCTAGTATGTAAACAGACAGAATACGGCACTGCGGTCGGCCTGCTGCAGTGGCAGGTTATCAAGATTGAAGTGGGCTTGAAAGAGGTGTTAAAAAGTCGGCGTACGAGCTATGAGACACAGCATCTCCGGGCTAGCGATGAAGCGCAGATTTTCGCGTACGACCATTTCACGAGTGTACCGTGAATATTAGGAATCCGGTAAAATATCAAATCTGCAACATCGCTGCGGCCGGAAAAAGATCCAGCAAGAACGGGACCAACGTCGACTGAAGAGAATCGTTCAACGTGACAGAAGTGCAACCCTTCCGCAAACTGCTGCAGATTTCAGTGCCGGGCCAACAAGAAGTGACAGCGTGCGAACCACTCGATATGGGCATTTTGAGCCGAAGGTCCACTCGTGTACCCTTGATGACTGCACAATACAAATCTTGACGCCTCGCCTGGGCACGTAAACACCGACATTGGACTGTTGATAGTTGGAAACATGTTGTTTGGTCAGACGAGTCTCGTGTCAAATTGTATCTAGCGGATGGACGTGTACGGCTATGGAGACAACCTCAAGAATCCATGGACACTGCATGGCAGCAAGTGACTGTTCAAGCTGGTGGAGAATCTGTAATGGTGAGGGGCTTGTCCAGTAGGAATGATATGGTATCCCTAATACGTCTAGATACGTCTCTGACAGGTGACACGTACGTAAGCATCCTGTCTCATCATCTCATCCATTCATGGCCATTGTGCATTCCGATGGACTTGGGCGATTCCAGCAGGACAATGCGACACCCGACAGGTCCAGAATTGCTACAGAGGGGCTTCAGGGACACTCTTCTGAGATTGAACACTTCCGCTGACCACCAAACTGGGACGCCTTGCAACGTGCTGTTCAGAAGAGATCTCCACCCCCTTGTACTCTTATGAATATATGGACGGCCATGCAGGAATCATGGTGTCAATTTCCTCCAGCACTACTTCAGACATTAGTCGAGCCCATGCCACATCGTGTTGCGGCATTTCTGCGTGCTCGCTGGAGCCCTACACGAAATTAGGCAGGTGTACCTGTTTCTTCGGTTCTCCAGAGTATAATTTATTATCATGGGCGCAACTCAGATCGAGTTATGAGCTCATATGTGTTAACGAACTTATTTAGTACCTTCAATTGAAGTAGCAATCCCACTGCTTAGTATACATTATAAATGTAGATCCATGACTGTGTTTATAGAATGCAGGGACAATACAGTGATTTATCTGCATTGTGATTTTTTCTTGCCTTAGTTATGAGAAAGACAACTAATACTTTTTCATGTTTCTGTTTCAGTTATTTTGACACAAATCGTTATAGGCTTCGCGCTGTCCATTATCCGTATTGTCTGTAGCATACTTCTCCTCACTGGAGCCATTCAGGTGAAGTGTCTTATTACATAAGTACACTGTATTCAACGGAAACTGAAAAAAATCCTTTTAGAAACTGTTTGTTCCTTTCCTGGTGTTGGTAATGAAATGCTGAGACCGTATTGCTTCTGTATTATTATTGTTACTGTCATATTTTGGTTAGAAGCACGTGGTAACCGTTCTATTTAAAATATTCTTTTTTTTAGTAAATGTCATGGGAGTTAGTTTTCAGGATGACAAAAACAGAGTGCTCCCAACATATCTTAAATTAAAGACACAGATCTGTATCCAGTAACGTCAACTTCGTCTTTTACATTCCAGAAGAAGGCTGGCATGCTTCTTCCATGGATGGCTGTGGAAGCCGTCGTGGATGTAGGAACGGCTGTAGTAGGCATTATCTTATGCATTGCTCATTTCCCACATCCCCACACGGCTTTCATCGGCTCTATTGAGTATGCCTTTACCGTCATCTATGTGTGTAAGTATACTACTATTATACGGTCTGGTGCAAAAGTCACTGCACTTACTCATTTGCTGTTTCACTGTCGCCTACGGTACTTGAAATATCTTAATGAGCTATTTTCACAATTTATGAAAAACTAATTCAATTTTTTTATTGAAACACATTTAATTTCCTAATTCTAAAAATGATTTTTGTGGAACTGTGCCCTTACTTCATTCAGCCTTATTATTTATGTATCCGTTGTATTATAGGTCACTGTCTTACATGTGCCTCACAGAAACATTGCATTTGGACTATCCTCTAGTAATAGTTATTTTCTTAGTCTTAGTAATATCTGCCCATGTCTCTCTCTCTCTCTCTCTCTCTCTCTCTCTCTCTCTCTCTCTCACTCACTCACACACACTCTTTCTCTGTTAAGTTTTCATAAATTTTGCTCGCTTATGGGAACAGTTTGTCACCTCTGTACACAATCAAACAGAGTTACCTCATCTGTGAAAGAGTAATATGCAGATTCTATTGCAAAGTTTCTTATCTGTTACAGTTAGCCACCTATAACTGTAACAGTGAAGTACTGGTCCACAATCTGGCGATCGAGAGACCTAGCGATGGCAGTGAAGAGTTGCCACAAAAGGTGCAATTCACCTTGAAGTTAGAAGCTAAGATTTCAAATAACGTACTGTAAAAAGATAACTGTATAAAGTGTAGAAATTAATCTGGGACGTGTCATCCTGTTGCTTTTATCTGTATGAACGAAATACTATCTCGAAGAAGGGGCAGGTTCCGCTTACAATAAAATCAGTGTTTCCACAGCATCCCTGTCTGATGTGGGTTAAGCGACCCTCTGCTAAATCAACAGTCACTGAATGAAATAGAACGTTGAATTTTGTGTCGTGAATACTCTGAACTGTTAATGTGGTTTAAAGCTCATATCGGTGGCAATTCCGTGCTTGACTAAGATAAATTGTCATTATTAGTGAACAAAGAATCTTCCCATCTCCTTAGATTATTCTTATACCAAATATTCCGAGCCCCGTCCACTTCCATGTATCTATCCAAAAAATATGAACGTATACGGAACGTATGTATGCCCTGAAAAGAATATAAGAATGGAATTAAGGAATGTGCGAAAAAATAAGCCTTAATGCAACATCCGTTTCGTCGCCTTCCCCTATAAGCTAGCTTAAAGACGTTATCTGTTACGCGAAATATTCCCGTCTTGTTCAATGACCATATTCAATAATGCAAATTCATTTCATGATTGATGCAAGATAGGAAAAGAATGTGGCATAAATGGAAGTGCATGACAATCACCAAAGTACATGAATTGATGTGTAGTCTATTTAAATGCAACACCAATACAGGAATCATAAGTTTATTTAAGACTGCGCTTTTTTATTTGGTGTCCCTGATCACCAGTAGTACAGATAAAAATGATTAAACAACCATCTCTCACAGACGTAGAGAAAAATTCAATCAAGCGTAATTAATAAAATGATACATTATAAAGAAAATGTTTTAAACAAATGAAAAAAGAAGTACAAACCATATTTCACAATATGGTATTAAAACTGGCTCTTTCAAACGCCAGTGGACGTAGTGCACGTGCTGTTAAGATGCTAGTAGATAGAAAGGTTTTGGCATAAAGTGCTGTAATAACAACGTCCAGCAAGAAGTGGTGCAGGAAGCCCTTACTGTTGATGAATTAAAGAGATTTTGAAGCTGCAGAAGGAGAAATACCCATTACTGCTTACTAGTGGATGATGGTGATGATAAAACTGACGCTGTTCCTTATTAGCACATAAACACGTCCATTCAGGAGAATCACTTTTTATAAAGATATATTTCCACAAACAGTAGTTCAAATTCGTATTTACTTACATAACTAAAAATAATAGAGGCAATGGCATGTTAACTGAGTGTAACCGGCATTACCTCTTCACTGTATGGATCAGCATCAACAAAAATCAACGAATCCTGAACTGAATCTCTACATTGAAGATTAAATCTTTCTTGAGAGACAGTCACAGAGATGACAATAATTTATAAGTATTAACTTCACTGCTAAGATTTTGATAGTATGTGGAGCTGTCCACATCAGTGTGTGCAGAAACACGCCGAATATAAATGAGACAATACAACAATGCTACCCATTATTCTCCTACTTTCTTAGTTTTATATACGTTGATCTGTCGCCATCTATAGGTGAAAACTATCAACATTTTCAGCATGTGAAACAAAGGCTCTTGTTGTCACTTCGCGTTCCACTCTTTTGCAATAGTATGTTGCAAGTCGTCGTGGTCTCCTGACCTTCGTTGCTTACATATTCCGCCCTCACAATCATATTCCGCACATCAGGATGCTTCATTTGAACCCAAACTCGATAAGATAAAGTCAATGTTGTATGAATTCATGTAAACGAAATGCAAATAACAAGTAAGCGCACCGTGGTTGAAATACTCGAGGCTGGCATACACACACACATTCAAGACACTACGGTCGCAGGGGCTTGCTTTTAGTTTGGGAGATGCAAACCGCACGCCAGGGGGCCGGTCCCTTCAGAGGACGACTCAGCCTATATATGTCGGCCGGTGACCACCCTTAGAGCAGACAGCGTTGGCCTGAGTGAAAAGGGGGAACGATCCCGTGTTCGGTTTAAAAGCAAATTCTGCTACATTGTGTGGGAGCGCCCAGTTTACGCATTCTTTACAACATAGCACACAGTTTCAGAGATTTTCACAGGGAGACAGCAAACGACAAAAGCCGATACTACAGGTTTCCGGATTGGTTGCCTTAAACGAAACGTCATTCTCCCATTTTAGAAGAGCGATGATGATTGGAAGACGATATTTCTGACACCTTGAGCTGAAGGAGTAATGGAAGAGACCAAAAGATATACCCCTTCACGTCTGGCATGGAGAGGGGCCGTTCCATTGTCGCACTTGGAGCGAGAACACGTAACGAGAGCATGCGCGCTCGTACATGTACTCAAAGAGCAAGGAACAAGTCTCTCCTCAGTACTTCACTGGGAGAGCACCTCTGTAGAGAGCAAATCGAAGTGCGACTCTATATAGTGTACTTGCAATTAAGCGTTGTTCACTGTGTTGGCCGACACACTTATTGTGCGGTGTGAACAGACAGAGTTATAGTTAAACGCCTGCTAGCGAATTTTTCAGTGGCATTGTGGTGGACTGGTTATCTGACTGGTGTACTACGCCAATAGTTAGACTAGGGGCGTATAGGAGTCCTTGACTTCATCAAGGCGTAGGGAGAGTTTGATTGGCGAAGGTCAATCCAGATAGAACGAGAGTTTTCTTATTTGTCAGCAGCGAGTGGCACAGACAGCTGTCATCGCAGCTTATGGTATTGTGTGCTACAGCCATTGGGAGCCCCATATTTCCTCCACATCAGTACACTTCACTGCGTTTCACTCGCGACAGCCTTGACCGTACCTAGCAACATTCTAACGGATAATTATTCAAGTTGAGTAGGCAAGGTTCTCAGCCATTCTGACAAGTTAATAACAATCTTAAACTTTGTATAGAAATTTCATTAGTGAATCCTATCCTTGAGAGGTAAGTTCACATTCCGAAAAGAACCAGGATATAACTTGTTCGATTCATAACTAAAAGTGCCATTGTGCTTCCTCAGAATTTTTGCAAAACAAATAATAATTTTCGTTAGTTTCATGTTTTTCTTACACTAACTAGCACTACTCCAGTACCCAAGTATCCCACTAGTTATGCAAGAAATTTTGTGAATTTTTGTGTCATTTTCTTACAATGGACGACTCCAGAAGATATTTATTGCTGAAAGTTTTTCAGGCATTTCTCTTTAGAACGTTAGGAGAGTCTGTCTGACTTCTGTAGTAGTGTGGGGGTGGAAATTGCATCTTGCAGGAGCCACAGGGTAAAGGGTACATCTCAGATTAATCCGTTGCGCAGAATAACAGAATAGCAGTCCCACACTCAGAATGTTAAACTATCCAGCACATTCAGGTGAGCATTCTTCCCCATGAACAACTGGTGTGAAGACTGTCTATCAAAACTGCATGGCCCAGTTCAGTTAAGAACATTGGACACAATTTCACTCCTTATTGGAGTATACACGCCAGTGAATACTTGTGACAGACTAAAACTTTGTATAAGATTGGGATTCTAGCAGGTGTCATTCTTAAGAACATTGCACTATCTAAAGTACTACTCAACAATAGCTCACAGACTGACTCCAACATTTCAGGTGCCCCACCATTCCTTAACAAGACAAAAGGGCGCACTTATGTTTTTAAAAAGATACCAATAGGTACAGCACAAAATTTGGAATCTCCATAAATTTACAAATAAAGTCTAATTTATTAGTCATATCATCTAGCAATATAAACTGAAATTTTGAATCTGGATCTCTAAATCCCTGAATTAACCAATTAGTGCTGTAAATAAACCTCCATACATACTACACACTGTAACTGAAAAACTGGAATATGTGTGTGACACTTAATGAGCTGTCAGTGGAAGATAAGCAGCAATTGTTTACTATACATGAGGAACCAGTAGCTTTTCTAAAAGCAGCAGCTTTGCTTATGATTTACTAGGTTAAATTTAGTTGGTAAAAAACGTGAGTAGCGTTAAGTATTGTAACAAAAGTTTCTGTTAATACAGCATACAGGTTAAATTGCCACAGTTTGTTTGCCTTTTATTAACGTATCCCTGAAGGTACTCTTTTGTGATGGCGTCTCCGAAACATAGTCATTCTGTAGAAAAAGACAATTTACTTCAGTCTAAACAAAACCTTTTACTTTCTCTAATCCAGCCCCTGTGATTTATTTCTCAGTAATACCTCAATGTATTTGCTTTGCTTAACATTTGCCTCTACCCTCTGTGTATTTCTCACTTTCATGTTCCAGTGTTGGGTGGGTACGTCCTCATAGTTGTCTACAGCTACTACCAGACTCTACGTACCAACTCAGGTTCTGTCAGGCTGTTAGAGGACAGCGAGACTGCAGAGATGTGAAGGAAGGTGACTAGTGTTGACAGCTTAATTCTCCATTACTTATGTGAAATGTGCCACTGATGGAATTACTGCTGGCTCTGATTCTTACTTGTGCATACATCTGTCAATGTGGAAGGAACCAAAGGTATCAGTTTTCTCTTCTGTTTTTGCCTGCGCATCTACCATCCAGGCATAACGTTTATAATGAATAGTGTCTATATTTCAGAAGCCATATATCTCTGACGCAACTTGCCCTTCCCATTTTCACAAACAGATAATTCCGTAACTGATTCCAGATAGCACAGAAGTGTTCAGGTATTAATTTTGCACTTTTTCATAGAAATTCGTGTATACCATCCTCAACTGTTGCTTCTGGGAAAGGGTAATTCACTATGTGCTTTTCAATGAACTCAGACAAACGTTAATTTCTGCCACTGCAGTTCTATTTTTGTAAGTGACTAATGAACATGTGCTTTGTAGGACAAAATGTGAGATGTTCCAGCTGTCTAATGTTTCTGACTGAAGATTAATATGTGAATGTATTTTTATTGAAATTAATAAATGCCAAGTTTCTATTCAAGCTTTGCCAATTTACTTTTGCAACTAGATCCATTTCATGAAAATATTGCAGACAGTTCAGCAGTGTTCTGTTGGACAGTGTGTAACAGAAGGAACTTGCCAATAATTATAATGATCGAAAACGTGAGCACATTTATTCTTAATTTGGCGGGATGGCGCCTGAATAATTAGTTTTTTTTTTTGTAGTATTGCTGAATTAAGAAATTTCTGTATATAATCCATCAATAACTCAAAACTGTAAATTATGAAATATCACTAGTTAGGGCTTTAAATGGCCTATCTGAAGAGTTGCTAGTGTCAATTGCATCATTGTGTCGTACAAGCAATAGTTGTACTGAAATATCTGCTCTGTCTGGTCTTAAAGCGTACTCTTCGCTTTGGCAGTTTTATTAAATAGCGTTAAGTGACTCAGTTAATTCACACTTCATTTGCATCGGAAGAAATTACTGGGTTGATCAACAATCGTCTGTTGTTTTTGGTTCTAAATTATCTAAGCTTATTATTTATTTATTATTTATTATTAAATAGCGTTAAGTGACTCAGTTAATTCACACTTCATTTGCATCGGAAGAAATTACTGTGTTGATCAACAATCATCTGTTGTTTTTGGTTCTAAATTATCTAAGCTCACTCTGACTTTCAATGATGAACCATAAAATCTTTGAAAAATGGAGTACACCAACGGTAAAGTCATACAATGTACAGATAAAACAAATAAGTCAAAGTTATTTTGGTTTCAAAAGATTTCCCAGTTTTGAAACTCATAAAAGTAAAATAACGCAAATACGTGTGTTCATTCATTGGTGCCACAGTGTGATACTTGGAGGCAGCTCTTCTCTAAAGCAAAACATATAAGCTTTGCAAAATAGAGGATTTAGAATTATGAATTGCATTCTCACCTATACGTGTTCAAGCACTTGGGTAATCTGTCAAATGCCTCACTAAATATTTAGATTTCTTTTTTTTTTTTTCCAAGTCAGTTCCCTTCAAAACAATGTATATCACTGAGACTGACATACATATAGTAGAAGGAAAGCCCTCTAATAACTCTTACTTTGCTCATATAAGAGTTATGTACACAGGTACAATAAATTGTCTTTGATAATCAAGTACGGAAATACAATGTCTGGTAAACGGCGTAAAACATTTAGATGGAAATTAATTTGATTTCTGTAATACAATTAATTGTGTGTAAGCACTGAGTTCTTGAAAAGCGGTAAATAAGCAGTTACATTGCCAGTTATCTACATACGTGAAACTGCCATACAATGATGCCATCGAATAAGTTTTTTTTAATATCACTTCTTCAACAGTGACGCCCAAAAGAAGCTAATCAGGGGCATGACTGCTGAGACCAAGGCAGAGAGCATCTATAAGGAAACATTACAGAATATTTTGCAAACAATCAAGGAATAATAGCTGTATGCATGGTCTTAAAATGTATGAGATAAATAACTTGCTTAAAAAAAATGCAGATAGATGATCACGACTTTCAATTAGGGATATGGAGAAGAGAGACATAAAAATGACTGGACCCAAATCATATGCCATCAGACTAAATGGAAGATATAAGACACAGGTGGATTGAAGGGCTACATTTGCTGATCCTTCAGAGTGGACGATTTATGAAAGTTGCTTAAATTGCACAGTTCACAGCATAAAAGTTTCGTGGACGTTGTCTGTTAAGCACGTAACTAAAGCAAGACTAAACCAAAATAATATCTACTACTTTCTACATATACTTCTTTATTCCCACATGGAGTTATTTTTCCAACATACCCCTTGTATATTTCCACCCCTGATTTAATGGTATTTGTTCTATGACTTTTGTACTTCCTCATTCCCCATTTATATGGCTCAAATGGCTCTGAGAACTATGGGACTTAACATCTGAGGTCATCAGTCCCCTAGAACCTAAAACTACTTAAACGTAACTAACCTAAGGACATCAAACACATCCATTCCCGAGGCAGGATTCAAAACTGCGACCGTAGCGGTCGCTCGGTTCCGTACTGAAGCGCCTAGAACCGCTCGGCCACAACGGCCGGCCCCCATTTATAAGCAGCCTTATTTCTGTTATGCATACTCACTCTGCAGGGGAGGGTATGCTGATGTGAAACTTCCTGGCAGTTTCAGTAACTGTGTGCTGTACTACGAGTCAAACTTGGAACTTCTGATTCTCGCGTGCAAGTGTTCACCTAGCAGAGCTATCCAAGTACCCGCCGTCACAGCTTTGCTTGTACCAGAATTTCCCTGTCATGAGTCATGCTTGGATACTTCAGTCAGCTGCGCACTTACTTGTTAATGCCAAATGAGGGATATTTGTGTACATTTGTTTAGCCACTTTGATATATTCATACTAAGTACATTTCCATATTTTTACTCATAACTGAAAATGTCATGTTCTAAAATGGTTTCCAACAGCATTCAAGCCCGATTATGCGCTAAAGCTTTGTCTTATATGACTTTTCAACTACTGTCCACTTAGCAATTTTAGCTGTATCTACATGGTGTTTAATTGCATTTTACTTTATCATGTGATCCACGCTCTGACTTACCAATTATATGACAGTAATCCAAACTATATGTGTTTAATGGGTTAAACATTATAAGTGCACTTTTTATTCTATTTTTGTGCTGGTGATTATTTACAATTATTGCTTTGTGCCATGTATTCTAATATGGTTTTCTGATATGCATGCAGCTGTTTGAAAATGTCTACACAACCAAAACGCCATAGTATATAAAATAGAAATAAAATACATATAAAAACAGCCAATGCTGGAAACTAATTCTTTTCATCGATAAAGAAAAAGTTATCTATGTACACAAACCGTGCTGTATGAAACTATAATTTCTTGTTAAACAGCAAAGAAATGATTAATTTAACTGCTAAATGTTGCAAGCGAAGTGAATCTCAGTAAAAATTCATATTAGTATTTGTACAATAAATGTATAGCTCTTAAGAGATTCCCACTCATGCGTTTATTAATGGTTTGATTGCATTCAGCCTTAATTACGAATGTAAGCAGTAATCTACTTGTGGGATACACGGTTCGCCATATCCAAAGGACTTGATGGAATTACTTTGTTTGCTATCAAGAGCAAGAATTGCATCTCTATTTGTAAATTCCATTGGGGACATTGTCGTCTAAGGTCGGCAAGAAAACAGTTATGGTATCTGACACTACGGTTTATCTAAAATGTGCAACTGAATCTGACAAAACGACATCAGTATAGATGATCAGCGAAAGCATTTCACTGATAGTTTAAAAGACATTTCTAGAGCAAAAATAGCTATTCACATTAGTTATGGGAGGTGTAAAGTAGTAATCAAACGAATATCTAATTATACTCCATGAAAAGGACTATCATTACATTGAGGTATTGTGTCCTCAAAATTTAGCAGTCATTTGAGAAGCGAGATTGACCTTAACGTTACGGTTTTTAATGGGGATTGATTTGCTAGTAAATGCTATGGACACCAAACTATTAGCAAATGATCAACTTACCGCAGAGATTGGACACGGTTACTGAAAAAAAATTCATATTACCTAAAGTACTATGCCAATAAATTAAGCGCACTAATAGGCAACCTGAGGCACTGGTAGAATGTAATTAATTATACATACTCTTGGTGTAATATTAAACATTTTACGTCTAAATCGTTCTCGAGCACCATTTTAGGATGGACAGTTATACACAATAAAAATATATTCAGTGATACTGACTAGCAATTATTAGTTTTATTACAAATAACTTATCTGTACTAGAGGTTATGTACAATAATAATTTTTATGAAGACTGCACTTTAAGCATCTATAGATTGTATTTCTTGTAATCAAATATTAAATAACCCCAACATCTAATAAAACTACGTGATGCAGAAACACACACACACACATGGAGTGTACCCAAAAGACAGATTCCACAGACACCCTATTACGAACTATGGTGTGGCACTTAAATTACATATTTTTTTCGTAATACACAACAAGAACTTCTCTTATGTTTGGATACATATCACAACCAAAGACAATGGTGGAGATAAAACATCACCAAAGAAGATGGTGCAAAAGAGAGTCGAAAGTAAAATTATTTATTACTCATTTATTATTTATCATTTATAGACTACAAAACACACAAAAACACTACTTGAAGATTGGTTGTTTATCGTCATAACTCCAGACCTCTACAATAATTCGAGCAAAAATTTTGCACACTTTGCAAGCTCGGAGCCCTGAATTAAATATTTTCACAAACAAATTGTCTGTATTGCTTATTAAAATACATGCAGCTAACTTTGTGGCACTACATAAATAAACTGTAGTTTAGAATTCCAGGCATTTTGGAACGACCCTGCTATGCACAACGTAGAGACTTCAGGGAAATCTTCAAAGTTTCTGCTTTTACATACAGAAAAACTGCAGACAGAACTTGACAGTCCTTAGTACTGAAAATGAGAAACGTATGTGGGCAACCCTTTACTTGCCGTCTAATACTACGAGCACGTGCTGAAAGGTAATGGCTCCGAATTACTAATGTGAAAAAACTTCACTAACGTTATACATCTTTATCCTCTGTAGGTACTGAGACGCCCGCTAAACCCGCTGGGCAGAACACGTAATAGGATTGTAGGGTTGAAGTCAGTTTCTGCTTCTAATTGTCATTTATTGTAATTTAACAAATCTTTCACGGCTGAAGGCCTCCAACAAGAAATCTTAACAAGATAAAATCCAATTAAGATACCAATAAAATTATTCGGAAAAACAACATACGCAAAGCGCAATAGAGATGGCTGAGGATCATAATTTATTTCCACAATATATTACCATAGACCTTTGAAGGAAGAAGGCCAGCATGTTTAACAACAAGAAATCTTAAAAATTAACAAGATGAGAATCCAATTAAGATAGAAATAAAATAATTTAAAGAAACAACATATGCAAGGTGCAATACCAATGGCTGAGGTCCACAATCAAACTTCAAAATTTCAAAATATATTACCATAATCTTTAAAGACAGAAGGCCGGAGTGTTTAAGCTTGAAAGATAAACGCAAAAGTTAATTTTGCAAAATTTTATGAAAAAACAAATGACCATAAGCCTAAAATTTAAAATAGATGTCAAGATATAATTAAACACCGGTGGCACTCAGAAGGCCTCCAGGGAGGTCGGTCTGCCCTCGTTCACTCAGGTGAGACAGGTGGTGAGCCCAACTATACTTGATCCGTCGGAACCCTCACGGACTGACCGACAAACCACTTGGTTGCCACGAAAGAGTACATGAGAAATCAGACCAAAAAGTTACGAGCCTCACTATCCACAATCAAATACTTGTGTGCACTAAGCTGTCAAAACTACACACCATGTTGGACAGCAGCAACAGGTGAGGAAAGGACGCTGCCTGAAATTACGAGGGCCGTTCAGAAAGTAACCTCCGGTTGATTTAAAAAAATACACCAAGTTAAATAAAAATATTTTAATATATACATCTTACAACTACATTTTTGCACTATTTTTCTACATAGTCTCCATAGCGATTGAGGCACTTATCGTATCTCTTCACAAGCTTTGAAATTCCTTCTGCATAAAAATCACCCGCTTGTGCCTGGAGCCAGCCTGTGACCGCATCTTTGAGCTCTTCGTCGTCATCAAACCGCTGTGACCCGAGCCATTTCTTCAAATGCATGAAGAGGTGATAATCACTTGGCGCCAGGTCTGGGCTGTAAGGTGGATGGTTGATAACGTCCCACTTGAAGGACTCAAGAAGGGCCGTTGTTCTGCGAGTAGAGTGAGGACGGGCGTTATCGTGCAAAAAAACGATACCGGAAGTCAGCATACCACGGCGTTTGTTCTGTATAGCCCGTCGTAACTTTTTTATTGTTTCACAGTACACGTCTTGATTAATGGTCGTACCACGTTCCATGAATTCAACCAACAACACCCCTTTGGCATCCCAAAACACCGTTGCCATCAGTTTTCTGGCAGAAAAATCTTGCGAGGCTTTTCTTGGTTTGGTAGGCGAATTTGAATGTGCCCACATCTTTGATTGTTCTTTTGTCTCAGGGTTCACGTATTTAATCCAGGTTTCGTCACCGGCCACGATTCTGTTTAACAATGGTTCTCCTTCGTCCTCATAACGTGACAGAAAGTCTAATGCAGAGGCCATTCTTTGAGTTTTGTGGTGGTCGGTAAGAATTTTGGGCACCCATCGTGCACAGAACTTACGGTAACCCAATCTTGCTGTCACTATCTCGTACAAGAGAGTCTTAGAAATCTGTGGAAAACCAGTAGACAACTCCGACATTGAGAAACGTCGATTTTCACGAACTTTTGCATCAACTGTCTGAACGAGTTCGTCAGTCACCAATGATGGTCTACCACTCCTCTCTTCATCATGAACGTTTTCTCGTCCACTTTTAAATAAACGTACCCATTCACGGACAACTCCTTCACTCATAACTCTTGGTCCGTACACGGCACAAAGCTCACGATGAATAGCTGCTGCAGAATATCCTTTGGCTGTAAAAAACCTTATGACAGCACGCACTTCACATTTGGCGGGGTTTTCTATTGCAGCACACATTTCAAACTGCCACAAAAACTAAACTAGCGCAGGTACGACGTTCACTCGACCACGGCTTGATGCCGACTGACCTGTTGAGTGCGTGAACGCACAGATGGCGTCGCTACTCCCCCCACAACCCGCACTGTGACCAATCGGAGGTTACTTTCTGAACCGCCCTCGTACATTAGCGGGCAGGGCAGGTAACCAGAACACTAACGGCCACAAGGCAGAAAAAATTTCGCTGATGCACCTGAACAATAGTAAAGTAATTTGATCAATTGCACCTGACGGCGGCTATTTCGACCACTTCAAACACTCGTTGCTACTCACAGGAAAACTCCGCAGCAACCGACCGACCAGCAGCAGAATGCCGACAACATCTAAAATAGTCGTCAGTAGAAATAAGGACAACTACACATACAACCTGACAAACACTTGCACAAAGAAAATGGTTCAAATGGCTCTGAGCACTATGGGACTTAACTGCTGTGGTCATCAGTCCCCTAGAATTTAGAACTACTTAAACCTAACTAACCTAAGGACATCACACACATCTATGCCCAAGGCAGGATTCGAACCTGCGACCGTTGCAGTAGCACGGTTCCATACTGTAGCGCCTAGAACCGCTCGGCCACTCCGGCCGGCCCTTGCACGAAGACCTGAACGATACCCAACAGTAACTAAACACACACGAAAACAAATCGGTAGTCGATGCACACACACACAGCCGACTCATGAACGATCGGCGACCCAAAACGCGTCTTCCGGTAGGGAGACGGACCGACGCTCTACCAAGACCTTGGACCGGCCCAAGTAATTCATGGCGGCAATGGTCGGGCGAGCCCTAACTGGTACTCCAACCCGACTGCCCTAGTGTCACATCTCCACTCCAACTGGCAGGTTCGGGCGGCGCTCCAGATGCGTTCCAACTGACTGGCAGCCTGAACTCGCCACGAACTCCCGACGCGAACTGACGACGAACTCTCCAACAACAGACAACAATCGGGAAGTAATAGCAGTCATTCAAAGATACTACAAGAGGGGATATATCGATAGCCGCGCGGGTTTAGCCGAGCGGTGTAAGGCGCTGCAGTCATAGACTGTGCGGCTGGTTCCGGCGGAGGTTCGAGTCCACTCTCGGGCATGGGTGTGTGTGTTTGTCCTTAGGATAATTTAGGTTAAGTCGTGTAGGGACTGATGACCTTAGCAGCTCAGTCCTATAAGATTTCACACAGATTTGAACATTTTTTGATATATCGATACATGCTGCTAGCGCCAGACACGGTCAGGCAAAGCGGCAACTCAGACAGTAGTTAAATTAACGTAGTGACATGGAAGTACGTTAAAAACATGGTGTAAAATACATGGTGGCTGGAACACGAGCCACGCACGGCTGAGGTACATATTTATTTCTCACGATAGTGGCCCTGGTGACCAAGACATTGCTGCCAACGAAAGACCAGTTTATTAATACTGTCACTGTAGAATATTTGATTTTGTTGACATAGTCACAACCTTACATCTGACTGTACTGCTTCCTCATTATGAAAATAAAGTCCTCGACGGTTTTCAAGTTTTGAAAACAGATGAAAATCGGAAGGGGGCAAAGTCGGGTCTCTATGGAGGATGACCGATGACAGCGAAATGAAGACGTCTGGTTGTGCAGTTGTCTCAGCGCTCGTGTGTGGTATGGCTTTTTCATGCTGCGGGAGTGGGTTATACATGTGCGGACGAACTCGTCAAATTCGTGCTTTCAGTTTTCCCGCAGTTAGAAATTCAATTACAGCAAGCTGTTTCTCACGCGCTGACTTAGTAGTTCAGCCGCAAATGCCGTGTTGCGCGTTACAGCTCGGAGCCCTCTAGCGGCAGATGACTGCAATTGGGGCCAGCGAAGCGGCAAGTCGACCCATATTGAGACCAGAATAAAAATTTCGGAGGTATTACTATTCAGCAAGACCTTGTAGTATTGTAATACTTGTTCAGCTCGTGCATTCCACCAATATGTAATGGTTACGCTACGTAGCTGGAAGAAAGTTTTTGATAAGTTTAGTAATGCAGTGCAATGCGGCGTAGAGGGCAAAGGGTGGAGGACTCAGTAGATGTTACCCCGTCAACCGGGAAAAGGGGGGAGGAGAGGCCCCAGTAAGAAGGAAAAAGTCTGCCACTGGTGGAGAAGCGGCGAGGTAATTTGAGCCTGCACGTTTTTGGATTAAGAAACGGTAATTATAATATTAAATTTGAAACTGACAAAGACGGGAATACTAGAGCTTAAGTATTGTATATAGGAAATTGAAACGTCCCCTTAGAAAAATTTGTGAATTACTGTGCTGATAAATCTCTTACATTATTTGATTTTCAAACAGTTGAGCAAAACTGAACGTACTCAGACGTTTCGCTCTTTACCTATTCTGATCAACACTAAACTGACACACAATATTTTTTTAGCGCGACGCAATCTGACTTTCAATAATCCCTACAAAAGAATGGCCCTGACTAACAATAACCTATACATTTCACAAATCACTTACCTCACAAAAACTTCGTTACTCGAACTACTGCAATACAGCGAGCGCCAATACTGCCAGCTAAATAAAAGATTTAAACTACTGAAGGCACTAACTACTGATAGGCACAGTTAGCAAATGAAAGATTTTGATAGAGAACAAACAATGTATTTACCTTAATAGTGTTCAAAAGTCATAATATATATAGCAGTTCATGATATCCATTCTTACAAACGTACTGTTTCTGATGGACACACGTCCAGATCATCCGCTCTCAAAAACCCGTCATCTCACTTCCCCACATCCACCACTGTTGGCGGCTCACCTCCAACTGCGCAACGCTACGCGCTGTTAACAGCCAACTGCCCATCACTACAATGACGAATATTGCAACAATGCCGACCAGCCTCACACTGCACACAGCACAGCCAGTGATTTTCATATAGATCGCTACGTGGCGTTACCAATATAAAAACCTAAACAGCCTTGACAGTAATTTTCTTATACAAGCGAGGGTCAAAGACATTACGGGTTTTCTAAATACACTATTGGCCATTAAAATTGCTACACCACGAAGATGACGTGCTACAGACGCGGAATTTAACCTACAACGTGCTGACATGAGAAACGTTTCCAACCGATTTCTCGTACACAAACAGCAGTTGACCGGCGTTGCCTGTTGAAACGTTGTTGTGATGCCTCATGTAAGGGGGAAAAATGCATACCATCACGTTTCCGACTTTGATAAAGGTCGGATTGTAGCCTATCGCGATTGCGGTTTATCGTATCGCGACATTTACGGAACACCGTGCGGGAGACGACAGGCATCTTGTCCGAATGACTGTTACGGATCGTGCAGCCACGTCTCGATCCCTGAGTCAACACATGGGGACGTTTGCAAGACAACAACCATCTGCACGAACAGTTCGACGACGTTGGCAGCAGCATGGACTGTCAGCTCGGAGACCATGGCTGCGGTTACCCTTGACCCTGCATCACAGACAGGAGGGCCTGCGATGGTGTACTCAACGGCGAACCTGGGTGCACGAATGGCAAAACGTCATTTTTTCGGATCAATTCAGCTTCTGTTTACAGCATCATGATGGTCGCATCCGTGTTTGGCGACATCGCGGTGAACGCACATTGGAAGCGTGTATTCGTCATCGCCATACTGGCGTATCACCCGGCGTGATGGTATGGGGTGTCATCGGTTACACGTCTCGGTCACCTCTTGTTCGCATTGACGGCACTTTGAACAGTGGACGTTACATTTCAGATGTGTTGCGACCCGTGGCTCTACCCTCCATTCGATCCCTGTGAAGGCCTACATTTCAGCAGGTAATGCAAGACCGCATGTTGCAGGTCCTGTACGGGCCTTTCTGGATACAGAAAATGTTCGACTGCTGCCCTGGCCAGCACAGTCTCTAGATCTCTCACCAATTGAAAACGTCTGGTGATTGGTGGCCGAGCAACTGGCTCGTCACAATACGTCAGTCACTGCTCTCGATGAACTGTGGTATCGTGTTGAAGCTGCATGGGCAGCTGTCCCATTACATGCCATCCAAGCCCTGTTTGACTCAATGCCCAGGTGTATCAAGGCCGTTATTACGGCCAGAGGTGGTTGTTCTGGGTACTGATTTCTCAGGATCTATGCGCCCAAACTGCGTGAAAATGTAATCACATGTCAGTTCTAGTATAATATATTTGTCCAATACCCGTTTATTATCTGCATTTCTTCTTGATGTAGCAATTTTAATTGCCAGTAGTGAATTAATGGTAAATTAAATGATGTTGGTGACTCTTAATTACGTACCCTCCAATTCAGAGTTGTAATATTAAAAGTTTTGACGGGTTTTGTTGTCTAGAGGCTGGGATACGTAGTTGCCGCATTACAGGCCAAATACTGCTGAGTCTACAGTATACGGCAAGAATACACACATGAATCGAATGGTCGAAGATTCTATCACTCGGCAATTGCGTATTATGAATGTAACATGTCGATTTATAAATGAAAGATTGCAATTAAATAAAATCTGCAGGTACTGTCTTATCGACTTTAAATGATGAGTACGATAGTAGAAGTCCTTTTGAGTATGCGGTATATTTTTACAAAACACTTATTGGTGTTGATGCTCCAGCAATTAAATAAAATATAAGCTGAATAACAGGGATACAATCGATTCCTACTGCACGTAGTTAGTTATGAACAACAACATAGCTACATAGCTCGCGAGATATTCACTCCTAAACGGACACTACGTCTTCACTGCATTAGCCACGGAAATGTCACAAGTGCACAAATCGGCACTCCAAAGTATTTCTGTCTCTCGCGATCACGCGCAAACCGCTCCACATTCTAAGTCTCTCTCGCGACCTTGAGTCCGCCGCGCCGTCGCGTCCAGCACTTCACGTGTCCTGTGCCGTCCTCCCCAGAACTCTTCAGCCGAACTCGCTTCCATCCAGTCTCCCCATTCACGAGCGCTGTGATTGGCTAGAGCGCTCACGCCATGTCTTCATGCCAACACACCCACACAAACATAATGAAACACTTTCGAAGTGCTGGATTTACATTTAAATTACTTGAAAGTGTATAAATATTCCTACAGCTGGACCATAAACACGTTCTAACAGACATTATTAGATACATAAACAGATTAAATAAAGATAAATCAAAGGAATAGAAGAAAAGGTAGGCCAGTAGCCTAATGTCTCTGTGCTTTCTATAACACAGAAAATATTTAACTAATTTCTTCATGAATAGTATATATCGCATATAAACAAGGACATAGATGAATAAATATATTTATAAGCATGCTGCTACCGGTTTTTCGTGTAACTGTGGCGTACTTATGGCCTGACGCGATCGATAGCAATCGGCCAATTTGACCTCCAATAACTCATGTATTATTCAAGTTACATGCCTGTAATTCATACCAATTTAGGTTTACACTAATAGCTTTCTAAACACATGGCGATCGAGAAAATCGGATGAAGCGTTTATATTTTGGAAATTCTTTGCTGGGTGTTACTTGTATAATTTACTGTCAGATATTAAACTTTAAACTAATAAAGATATTAAAAATCTGATTACACCATCAGTATCGTCGCGCAAATAGTAGTACTGTACATCTTTCTTTTTGAGGTACCATGGTTCATCTGGCTACTGTTAATTTCTATACAAGCTGTGAAATGTCTGTCACGGCATACAAGTCTCTTTCATCGACACAGCGTCACCATGGAATTCCCAGCCACATGCTCGGGCTGGACGCCTCTTCCTTCGGCCAGCGTCCGGCACCATGTGATCGGCCAGCCAACCAGCCCGTGCGGCGACTGCTTCCTCCGAACTTAGAATATTTTCAGGGCGCGACGACTCGCCCGTTACCTGACAACACTTTGTAACAGAGTTAAAGAATCAATTTTTCGATGTCCCGTATTTGCCTCCCATTGCGACACATAAGTTTGATATTTGCACAAAAGTGCCTAAATCTGTAATAATGCGAAAGCGTGGCGCCCTGTGACATCTTCGGCCTCGGTGGCACCTCAAACAGCAAGGTGTCGCCACATGATAAAAATATCAGAGTTGAGAATTACATGTGACATGTAGGGTAGGTTACTGACGTCACATTGGCACCAAGTGCCTCCGCAATTCTTCACAACGCCACTGTCGACGCGTCGCTTGATGGAAAGGACGCCACAGCTCCTGTTACACACATTTCACCACTTCTTTTGGCGTCTCTGTAGTGAAAGACAGAGTCGTTACGCCCATCGATGAAATAACGCGGTTTCCTTGTGACTGACGGAAGAAAACGTTTCAGAGTCTCTAAGAATCGGCACGAGAAGGCCTCAGAGAGTGACATAAACGGCGTCAATGAAACCACGTCGTCTACATTATCAAAATCTTTCTATATATGTACAAATGGTGCAAAACTAGGATTGCCTTTCATCAACCTATCTTCGAAGATAAGTCGTAGAGTCAAGTGTTCATACAGATCTGTGGAACCCAAACTGATTTTTCCCAAGGTCGGCATCTATCAGTCCTTCTTCTCTAAATAATTCTTGTCTATATTTTGCAACGATGACTTACCAGAGAGATGATTAGGTAGCACTCACAACTGTCAGCAGCTGTCTGTCTCAAATCTTGCGCAGCAGGTGAGGTAATTTTGCCATGGCCAGCCCAACCAAGGATCTCTATAATTCTAAGACAATCTCTTCCACTACAGGGGTCTCGTTTTCACTTAGGTCCTTCAGCACTCCGCCAGAATCTTCTCCCGGTATCATACATTGTCCAGTGACATTAGAGTGACCGCCTGTCACAAGCCGGAGTAACCACCTTCCACAGGCGTGCAGGGCGGAAGTCAGTGAGGTTCTGGAACCTACGACAGCGATGTGCATCCATCCAGACTACAGTGCCGTCACCAGCTGCGCTGATGATCTTTGCCGCGAACAGACCGATCGAGGCAGTCCCATAGATTCTCGATTGGGTTTAAATCAGGGGAGTCTGGTGGCCAGGGGTGTACGGTAAACTCATTCTGGTGCACTTCAAGACGCGCACGTGCGCTGCGAGCATTTAGGAGCGCACGTGGTCCCCAAGGAAAGATGCATACTGGATGCAAACTTGTGCTGATCCATTGTGCTTCCCAGAACAGCGATAGCACCCAGAGAGTGGCACGAAAACATTCCCGAGACAATAATTCTCCGGCCTCCGTACATGATGAAATTTTTAAAACACAGTCAGCGATCTTAAAAGTAGAATTTAAAACAGTTTTCATCGCAATCTTGTTTAAATACACTACTGGCCATTAAAATCGCTACACCAAGAAGAAATGCAGATCATAAACGGGTGTTCATTGGACAAATATATTATACTACGACTGACATGTGATTACATTTTCATGCAATTTGGCCGCAATAACAGCCTTGATACGCATGGGCATTGACTCAAACAGAGACTGGATGGCGTGTACAGGTACAGCTACCCATGCAGCTTCAACACGATACCACAGTTCATCAAGAGTAGTGACTGTCGTATACAGAAAGGCCCGTACAGGACCTGCAACATGCGGTCGCGCATTATCCTGCTGAAATGTAGGGTTTCACAGGGATCGAATGAAGGGAGAGCAACGGGTGGTAACACATCTGAAATGTAACGTCCACTGTTCAAAGTGCCGACAATGCGAACAAGAGGTGACCGACGGCACTCCAAACCATCACGCCGGGTGATACGTCAGTATGGCGATGACGAATACACGCTTCCAATGTGCGTTCACCGCGATATCGCCAAACACGGATGAGACCATCATGATGCTGTAAACAGAACCTGTATTCATCCGAAAGAATGACGTTTTGCCATTCGTGCACCCAGGTTCGTCGTCGAGTACATCGTCGCAGGCGCTCCTGTCTGTGATGCAGCGTCAAGGGTAACCAACCGCAGCCATGGTCTTCCAGTTGATAGTCCATTCTGCTGCAAACGTCGTCGAACTGTTCGTGCAGATGGTTGTTGTTTTGCAAACGTCCCCATCTGTTGACTCAGGGATCGAGACGTGGCTGCACGACCCGTTACTGCCATGCGGATAAGACGCCTGTCATCTCGACTGCTATTGATACGAGGCCGTTGGGATCCAGCACGGCGTTCCGTATTACCCTCCTGAACCCACCGATTCCATATTCTGCTAACAGTCATTGGACCTCGACCAACGCGAGCAGCAACGTCGCGATACGATAAACCGCAATCGCGATAGGCTACAACCCGATCTTTATCAAAGTCAGAAACGTGATAGTATGCATTTCTCCTCCTTACACAAGGCATCACAACAACGTTTCACCAGGCAACGCCGGTCAACTGTTGTTTGAGAAATCGGTTTTTTCATGTCAGCACGTTGTAGGTGTCGTCACCGGCGCCAAACTTGTGTGAATGCTCTGAGAAGCTAATCATTTGCATATGACAGCATCTTCTTCCTGTCGGTTAAATTTCGCGTCTGTAGCACGTCATCTTCGTGGTGTAACAATTTTAATGGCCAGTAGTGTATCTTTTTATTGGAGTGAGTGACTGGTTTCTACTCTATGAAAGAGTCGTCTTCGGACTCTGTAAGTATATATTGCCAAAGTAGTTCAAATGGCTCTGAGCACTGTGGGACTTAGCTTCTGAGGTCATCAGTCCCCTAGAACATAGAACTACTTAAACCTAACTAACCTAAGGACATCACACACAGTCATGCCCGAGGCAGGATTCGAACCTGCGACCGTAGCGGTCGCGCAGCTCCAGACTGTAGCGCCTAGAAACGCTCGGCCATCCGGCCCGTCTATTAAGTTATCTAATAATGAACGTGTTTTCTGATTGGCTATTTATGATGCCATACTCAGAACGGTGGGTGTAACTAGAAATACTTCTATTTATTATTTTTATGTATTTTTTATATGGGTATAATAACGTCTGTACCACTTTGGTAATATACTGGTTGTTGCAAAAAGGTACGGCTAAACTTTCAGGAAACATTCCTTATACACAAAGAAAGAGTCAAGACCGGTCACTCGCTCCAATAAATTTTAACAGGATTGCGATCAAGATTGTTTTAAATTTTAATTTTAACTCTGGACTTGTCCCTTCCGACGAATGTGGCAAGGTGTTCGCTTCCTGTTCGACGGAACGTAAAACGTGATTCGTTTGAAAAAAAAAACTTTTGCAATTCAGTGGACGTACAGTTGTAGTACTGGCGTGCGTATTGCAGGCTTTGTTGCCAATGAACAGCAGTCAGCATGGGTGCGTGAACCAGGCGCCTGGTGCAGAGGCCCGTACGCAGCAACGTTCTCTGAATGGTCGTTGGGTAGACACTGCTGGTAGCCCCATGGTTTATCTGTGCGGTCAGTTGCGCAATAGCTGCACGTCTGTTCGCCCGTGCACACATCCACAGTCGTCGTTGGCACCTGTCATCTACACTCCCGGAAATGGAAAAAAGAACACATTGACACCGGTGTGTCAGACACACCATACTTGCTCCGGACACTGCGAGAGGGCTGTACAAGCAATGATCACACGCACGGCACAGCGGACACACCAGGAACCGCGGTGTTGGCCGTCGAATGGCGCTAGCTGCGCAGCATTTGTGCACCGCCGCCGTCAGTGTCAGCCAGTTTGCCGTGGCATACGGAGCTCCATCGCAGTCTTTAACACTGGTAGCATGCCGCGACAGCGTGCACGTGAACCGTATGTGCAGTTGACGGACTTTGAGCGAGGGCGTATAGTGGACATGCGGGAGGCCTGGTGGACGTACCGCCGAATTGCTCAACACGTGGGGCGTGAGGTCTCCACAGTACATCGATGTTGTCGCCAGTGGTCGGCGGAAGGTGCACGTGCCCGTCGACCTGGGACCGGACCGCAGCGACGCACGGATGCACGCCAAGACCGTAGGATCCTACGCAGTGCCGTAGGGGACCGCACCGCCACTTCCCAGCAAATTAGGGACACTGTTGCTCCTGGGGTATCGGCGAGGACCATTCGCAACCGTCTCCATGAAGCTGGGCTACGGTCCCGCACACCGTTAGGCCGTCTTCCGCCCACGCCCCAATATCGTGCAGCCCGCCTCCAGTGGTGTCGCGACAGGCGTGAATGGAGGGACGAATGGAGACGTGTCGTCTTCAGCGATGAGAGTCGCTTCTGCCTTGGTGCCAATCACCTGAGTCGAAACAAGGCCCCAGGAGTAGACAACATTCCATTAGAACTACTGATGGCCTTGGGAGAGCCAGCCATGACAAAACTCTACCATCTGGTGAGCAAGATGTATGAGACAGGCGAAATACTTTCAGACTTCAAGAGGAATATAATAATCCCAATTCCAAAGAAAGCAGGTGTTGACAGATGTGAAAATTACCGAACTATCAGATTAATAAGTCACAGCTGCAAAATACTAACGCGAATTTTTTACAGACGAATGGAAAAACTAGTAGAAGTGACCTCGGGGAAGATCAGTTTGGATTCCGTAGAAATGTTCGAACACGTGAGACAATTCTGACCTTACGCCTTATCTTAGAAGAAAGATTAAGGAATGGCAAACCTACGTTTCTAGCATTTGTACACTTAGAGAAAGCTTTTGACAATGTTGACTGGAATACTCTCTTTCAAATTCTAAAGGTGGCAGGGATAAAATACAGGGATCGAAAGGCTATTTACAATTTGTACAGAAACCAGATGGCAGTTATAAGAGTCGAGGGGCATGAAAGGGAAGCAGTGGCTGGGAAGGGAGTGAGACAGGGTTGTAGCCTCTCCCCGATGTTATTCAACCTCTATATTGACCAAGCAGTAAAGGAAACAAAAGAAAAATTCGGAGTAGGTATTAAAATCCATGGAGAAGAAATAAAAAGTTTGAGGTTCGCCGATGACATTGTAATTCTGTCAGAGACAACAAAGGACTTCGAAGAGCAGTTGAACGGAATTGACAGTGTCTTGAAAGGAGGATGTAAGATGAACATCAACAAAAGCAAAACGAGAATAATGGAACGTAGTCGAATTCAGTCGGGTGATGCTGAGGGAATTAGATTAGAAAATGAGACGCTTAAAGTAGTAAATGAGTTTAGCTATTTGGGGAGCAAAATAACTCAAGATGGTCGAAGTAGAGAGTATATAAAATGTAGACTGGCAATGGTAAGGAAAGCGTTTCTGAAGAAGAGAAATTTGTTAACATCGAGTATAGATTTAAGTGTCAGGAAGCCGTTTCTGAATGTATTTGTATGGAGTGTAGCCATGTATGGAAGTGATACATGGACGATAAATAGTTTGGACAGGTAGAGAATGGAAGCTTTCGAAATGTGATGCTACAGAAGAATGCTGAATATTAGATATGTAGATCACGTAACTAATAAGGAGGCATTGAATAGAATAGGGGACAAGAGGATTTTGTGGCACAACTTGACAAGAAGAAGGGACCGGTTGGTAGGGCACGTTCTGAGGCGTCAAGGGATCACCAATTTAGCATTGGAGGGCAGCGTGGAGGGTAAAAATCGTATAGGGAGACCAAGAGATGAATACATTAAGCAGATTTAGAAGGATGTAGGTTGCAGTAAGTACTGGGAGATGAAGAAGCTTGCACAGGATAGAATAGCATGGAGAGTTGCATCAAACCAGTCTCAGGACTGAAGACCACAACAACGTCCCATCATCATTGGGTTTTCGTTTTTATTTATTCTGCAATCTGAACATTTTTGTTAAATGACTATACAATTATTTAAAATGTTTAGTTCAAACAACAGATCGTTTCTTTTTGCAAATACCTTTACATTTGGTGTGCATGAATTTTCTGGGTCACTTGCGTGTTAATCACTACAGGTAGCTTGTCATCTGCAACCAAACGACGTTGATTAGAAATTTTTTTTTATTTCTGCGGGTTAACCTATCTTCTAGAATGTAATGAACTAAAAATGCACATAATTTTATAATAATTTAACAAAAATGTTCACATTGCAGAATAAATAAAAACGAAAACCCACTGATGATGGCACAGTGGTGCCGAAACATGTTTGGGTAGTGAGAAAAACGGTGTTTTGCATAACTGGCGGACCTCACATCCAACAACTCTGTCATCTATAGCTTGTGGTGCACTATAGTTGCCTGGGTGATGGTTGTGGATAGCGTCATTTTGCGATGCACGGTATACTTTAACCACGGCAGCACGGGAACACTTTACAGACTTATCCATTTCGGAAATGCTGCCACATTTGACCCGAAAACCAATGATCGTACAATTTTGGACGTCGGATCCATCGCTCTGTTGCCGCATTACGACGACTGCCACTGCTGCTGCTGCCACATGCCGTTTGATGTTGAACATAGGCGGTGATCACATTCACATGAGTGGACCGTGTATATCCCATCTCATCTTCACGTACCTGCTCTTCTGTTTCTACACTACTGTCCTGTAGTTGGTTCCTCTTATGTAGACACTCTCTTCTTTGCCTATTACTGGCTTGCTATCTCATCTCCTGATTTTGACACAATTCTCTTTATGCCAGAGACCGAGCGAGGTGGCGCAGTGGTTAGGACACTGCACTCACATTCGGGAGGACGACGGTTCAAACCCGTCTCCGGCCATCGTGATTTAGGTTTTCCGTAACTTCCCTAAATCGTTTCAGGCAAAGGCTGGATGGTTCCTTTGAAAGGGCACGGCAGATTTCCTTCCCCATCCTTCCCTAATCTGAGCTTGTGCTCCGTCTCTAATGACGGGACGTTAACCAATAATCTCGTCCTCCTTTATGCCAGAGTTTAATTTGCCTGTAGGCAGCATCCATCTTTCCTCTAGTTATGTTTCCTTATGCAGCCTTGCATTTGTCCTCTTTCCATTCCTTCTTATTCTGCTCCGTTTTTCAGTCTCACTTCTTACTCGTCTACACTCCATGTCGCTAGCTTCATTTACTACCTTTTGGTTCAAAAAATCGATTTTTTTAATTGCGTTTTTGGATCCATAAAAGTGTTTAGAATCTATCCCTGATAAGGTTTTTCCGAATACGGAAAGGAAATGTTTGTTATTCGCTGTTGAACAAAAAAATTCACCTGCCTGAAATCGGCCTTTTTCACGCACCAGTTTTTTTTTTTTTTTTTTGGGAATTTCGACTTCGCAGCCTCGAAAAATTATTGTATGTGCTTGCCCATGACAAAAACTGATAAAGTGATCAAGGAGCTTACGACGTACTACGGCTTGGCAATCCGACGGCATTCCAATTCGGTGGAACAGATGAAGAAGGCAATCTGGGCAAAGCATTTCCACAAGTGTTCCACGGATGACCACCAACAACACCAAAATTGTGCGGCTGGGGAAACTAGTTGGTGCAAGTGGCGCATTGCAGAGGCTACCGGACATCTTGACGAATATCAACACGACCAGCCGCTCTCCAAAGAAGTTCAAAAAGTGATTCATCCAATCTACGAGGCCCTTTCAGAGGACGAGTTCTTGTACCGGTGCTTGGGAGGAAACACACAAAATTCAAATGAAAGTTTGAACGAGTGTGTTTGGAAGTTAGCCCCCACGCATTTGCATTCTGGTGCGTAGACTGTGGAGATTGCGACTTTCCTGGCAGAGCAGCTTCAACGAAGAGCACTTTTGAAGACCATGAGAACGATGGACGTCACCCTGGGACTCTATTCGACGCAGTTCGCCAAGCATTCGGACGACCACCGGATTCAAGCGGCCGAAAACCGCTTGCCACCGGCCGTGCGAGCGGCTCTGGAGCAGCGCAGGATGGCCCAGATCGAGCAGAGCGCCCTCTATGAGGAAGAGGAAGGACTAGTTCATGGACCCGGATTAGCAGATCGAACGTACGTTGCATAATATTGCATTTATATGTAGTCAAAACTTCAAACGCATTTTTCTCGAAATGACGTTTTTTTTTCGCTCGGTAACTTAACTTCAAATCTACTGAACCGAATGGCATGAGTCTTTGTTTCCGACGAAGGTAACTAAATTGTCTAGGAGTTGTACCACTTTTATTCCGATCCATCAACTATAAATATTTATACTTGGTCGACGAAGTCGAAAAATCAACTGAAACAACCCTATTTTGTTTCAAATGGCTGCCATTTTGCTTCCTATGGTCCAAATAACTTAAGCGAAGTAAAATTCCTAAAGAATCTTATCTACTTCGATAACGTCAACTCAATTTTGATTTCAGACGAACCGGCTGACCTGTGACATACCGCACATGGAGGTCTACATCGAAATTTTGTTTCGCTCCGTAGCCACTTACGCCTTTGATCTTTGACATTTCCTGTCGAAAAAATTCCAGTTTGTAGAGGAAATCAATAAACATTTTTACCAAATTTGACATTGATATCTATAACACATCCCGAGAAAAAAATTCTCAAAGAATATGCTTTTTTCGTGCCAAAGATAGTAAACTGCCCTTAATTTTTATATTTTCATGCTCTTGAATGAAATTCGATATTTCTACTAGGCATTGCGTTTTTACTTATGCAATCCTCTGCTGTCAGCGACGAATGCGGGCCTCCTAGTATTTCGGTTACCAACTGACGCATTCGGGTCGAGGCCGCAGTTTCCTTCCTGTTCGCTCGGTCGAGTCGGTTTCAAAGGCTGGCCTCCTACAAATGGAGCAGTCGGTAGGAGAAGAAGAGGGAATCCGCTGATAGCGATTCAATACATAGACTTCTGCAATGTGTCAGACTTTCGTTATTTTGAGCTTTCCTTAGCCTGCAGACTATTTTCAGGACAGGTAGGGTAGTTACGGCTAGAAAGTATTTGCGTACATCGCAAATTGCCACATAATCGCAGTGTGGTAATCCCATGACACCAAAAATATTTATTTTATCATTAATCTGTTCACGGGCCACAAATGTGTATCAATCGGTTTATTACATCTACATCTGCATATATACTCCGCTAGCCGCCAAGCTATGTGTGACCAATGTCATATTCTCCCCCCCCCCCCCCCCCCGCTCCTTCCACCCTTCCCATCTGTTCCATTCGCAATCCCGCGAGGGAAAGACGAGTGTCTGAACGCCTCAGTTCAAGCTCTAATCTCCCTTATCTTTGAATGGTGATCATTGCGCGATTTGAAAGTTCGTGGTAATAATACACGCTCTACATCCTCGGCGAAGATCGGATTTTGGAATTTAGTGAGCAGTCCCTTCCTTCTACGTGCAAGTGTGTCCCACTTGAAATCTTCTATGAGATTTCTGACGCTCTCGCGATGGCTAAAAGTACCAGTCACGAATCTTGCCGCTCTTCTTTGGAGCTTCTCAATCTCTTGAATCAGACCGGACTGGTAAGGGTCCCATACAGGCGAACAATACTCTAAGACTGGACGAACTAAAGTTTTGTAAGCAATTTCCTTTGTTGAAGGACTGCATCGCTTCAGGTTTCTACCAATAAACCGCAATCTAGAGTTCGCTTTACCCGTTACTTGTGTAATCTGAACGTCCCATTTGAGATCATTTCGATTAGTCACACCCAGATACCGCTTCCAAAGACTGGGCATTTATTTTGTACTCGTACATTAACGGGGTTTTCGGTTTGTTATATGCAGTAGGTTACACTTACTAATATTGAGAGATAACTGCCAGTCATTATACCATGCATTTATTTTCTGCAAATCCTCATCGAATTGTTCACAACTTTCCTGTGATACTACTTTCCGGTAGACTACAGCATCATCGGCAAACAGTCCAATGCTGCTGTCAATACCATCAACATTTAGTTTCAGTCAACGATGACAATCTTCAGACCGAAAAATGAGCATACAGACGTAACTTGACACAGAAATATTTCCAAATTACACAAATACTGCATCAGACATTATTCTGAATAAAAATACGTCAACATTGTCACACCTGATTAGATGCTGTATGTACACTACAGTTATCGTAACACTGCGTATACAGAAGGTACAGTCGTAATAATTAGCCATTTAAGCTTCGTCACGAAGGACCGTTTCCATTCTTACGCTTAGTACGTATTCGCGTATGTCACAAGTTGAGGCGTAATCACAGTAAGGTATTCCCATATTCCAAGAAGTATTTATTTTACTATAAATCAGGTCGGGGACCACAAATATTTATCAATCAGGTTAAAAGTATAATCATAACTATGTGACAGCAAGGCAAGAGGTAATTAAATAGAACAGCTCTGCAACTCCTTTATTAGCTGTCTACAGACTTTTTGTTTTAATGGTCGAGTGCATTGTACAATGATACTCTGTAATCTTTGTAACATAGATTTATTTTTAATAAAGTCTGCTTCCTTGTTACATTTTATTATATAATACGTAAGCACAACCATGTGCACTTTGATATCAATTTGCTCTAAATTCCGTAGCAAACATTTTGTACACTTAATTAAAGAGATTACTTTTGTTGACGTCATGGGAACTGACGTGCAGCAGCGATATCTAGCGCGCCAGATTTAATTTGTGCGTACTTTGATTAAAATATGTTTTATTTATTCTTTGAAACTGTGTTACTATTCAGTTTGTTATTATTATGTAAATTAAAGATTACTATTACTTTTTCAGTGAAATTCCCTATATGTTACGTAATACTGCTACAACTGGTAAATCAGTAAAAACAGTATAGCAGCGGTATGCGAAAAATACGATCGACATCTTACAAACACATTAAAATACAACCAAATGCACTTCGTCAAAATAAATATGCTTTTAGCTGTCACTTTGCTTTTCAACGTGCTATGTCAAATATAATGTTCACTTTTTGTAAGTAAAGTCGTTCTCCCTTAGACGTAGTACAGGCCAGGACCTAATTCCACCCAATACTATAAAATGATTCGCAATTTCTGCTGCCTGATTCTGGTCTCCAGCTTTGCTTGAAGAAAAATTATTACATGATCTGCGCTGGTAGTAACGCGCCTATAAAACAATAATGTAAATTTTGAATGTGCCGCATAATGATTAGATTAGATTAGTACTTGTTCCATAGATTATGAATACGACACTTCGTAATGATGTGGAAAGTGTCAGGTTAATTAAAGGTTTCTATACAAGATATTACATTACACAAAATATTACATTACATTTAATATTTTTAATTTTTTTGTGGGGGTTGGGGAAATTACCCACTTATTATATCCAAAAATTCATCTAATGAGTAGGAGGAGTTGCCATTAAGAAATTCTTTTAATTTCCTTTTAAATGCTATATGGCTATCTGTCAGACTTTTGATGCTATTAGATAAGTGAGCAAAGACTTTCGTGGCAGCATAATTTACCCCCTTCTGAGTCAAAGTTAGATTTAACCTTGAGTAGTGAAGATCAGTCTTTCTCCTAGTGTTGTAGCCATGTACACTGCTATTACTTTTGAATTCGTTCGGATTGTTAATAACAAATTTCATAAGTGAATATATGTATTGTGAGGCTACAGTGAATATCTCTAGCTCTTTAAATAAGTGTCTGCAGGATGATCTTGGATGAGCTCCAGCAATTATTCTGATTACACGCTTTTGTGCAATGAACACTGTTTTATTCAATGATGAGTTACCCCAGAATATGATGCCATAGGAAAGCAGAGAATGAAAATAGGCATGGTAAGCTAATTTACTCAGATGTATATGGCCAAAATTTGCAATGACCCTAATAGCATAAGTAGCTGAACTCAAACGTTTCAGCAGATCATCGGTGTATTTTTTCCAGTTCAACCCCTCATCAATGCATACACCTAGAAATTTTGAATATTCTACCTTAGCTACCGATTTCTGATCGAAGTCTGTTTTTATCAATGGTGTCATTCCATTTACTGTGTGGAACTGTATATACTGTGTTTTGTCAAAGTTTAATGAGAGCCCATTTGCAGAGAACCACTTAATGATTTTCAGAAAAACATCGTTTACAATTTCACCGTTTAATTCTTGTCTGTTGGGTGTGATAGCTATACTTGTGTCATCGGCAAAAAGTAGCAGCAGTAATGGCGGCGGACTGCAGCGCTACAGCGATGCTGGTTTTTCTCCGATGCAGACAATGGTATAATTCTCAAAACTGGGATTATATGACAGGAGTTTAACCCTTCTACAAACAAAACTCAACTCACACGTTACCGTGTTATCTATTTGACATCAGCTCAGTAAATTACATTGTATTATACACTTTGAGAAGTAGTATACGTAATGACTAAATGGTTCAAATGGCTCTGAGCACTATGGGACTTAACAGCTGTGGTCATCAGTCCCCTAGAACTTAGAACTACTTAAACCTAACTAACCTAAGGGCATCACACACATCCATGCCCGAGGCAGGATTCGAACCTGCGACCGTAGCAGTCGCGCGTAATAACTCTTCGGAAGACAACGACAGAGAGGGAGGGCGACAGAAAGATGATGATGAGCGACTTTGACTTAGGGGCGCTCAACAGCGTGCTTATCGGAGCCTGCGCAAATTCCACAAGACTCCAGTCCCCGGGCGGAAAAAATCCCCGATCCAGCCTCGAATCAAGCCCGAGACCGCGTGGTCCACAGGCAGCAACGCTAGACCACGAGCTGCGGATGCAAGAAAGAGAGCGAGAGAAAGAAAATCTTTAAATATACCTTTGAAGACGGCAGATGAACGCTTATCAGTATAGTGACACCATGTATTTTTCAAATACATCATTATTGTTTTCGTTTTTCAAATTAGTATTTTTCTGATTTTTCGCTTAAAACATTGTCTACAGTGTGGTCCACTGATCGTGACCGGGCCAAATATCTCACGAAATAAGCGTCAAAAGAAAAAACTACAAAGAACGAAACTCGTCTAGCTTGCAGGGGGAAACCAGATGGCCCAATCGTTGGCCCGCTAGATGGCGCTCTCATAGGTCAAACGGATATCAACTGCGTTTTTTAAATAGGAACCCCAATTATTTATTACATATTCGTGTAGTACGTAAAGAAATATGAATGTTTTAGTTGTACCAATTTTTTCTGTTACTGATAGATGGCGCTGTAATAGTCACAAACATGTGGCTCACAGTTTTAGACGAACAGCTGGTAACAGGTAGGTTCTTTAAATTAAAATACAGAACGTAGGTACGTTTGAACATTTTGTTTCTATTGTTCCGATGTGATACATGTATCTTTGTGAACTTATCATTTCTGAGAACCCATGCTGTTACAGCGTGATTACCTGTAAATACCACATTAATGCAATAAATGCTCAAAATGAAGTCCGTCAACCTCGATACATTTGGCAATACGTGTAACGACATTCCTCTCAACAGCGAGTAGTTCGCCTTCCGTAATGTTCGCACATGCATTGACAATGCGCTGACGCATGTTGTCGGGCGTTGTCGGTGGATCACGATAGCAAATATCCTTCAACTTTCCCCACAGAAAGAAATCCGGGGACGTCAGATCCGGTGAACGTGCGGGTCATGGTATGGTGCTTCGACGACCAATCCACCTGTCATGAAATATGCTATACAATACCGCTTCAACCGCACGCGAGCTATGTGCCGGACATCCATCATGTTGGAAGTACATCGCCAATCTGTTATGCAGTGAAACATCTTGTAGTAACATCGGTAGGAAATCAGCATACATTGCACCATTTAGATTGCCATCGATAAAATGGGGTCTAATTGTCCTTCCTCCCATAATGCCGCACTATAC
Source organism: Schistocerca serialis cubense (assembly GCF_023864345.2). Lineage (NCBI taxonomy): Eukaryota > Metazoa > Arthropoda > Insecta > Orthoptera > Acrididae > Schistocerca > Schistocerca serialis. Next base: position 212,141,996 of record NC_064647.1, on the reverse strand, counting down.
ATTAAGCCACCAAGGTCGCTGATGTTCCACTTGTCGCAGCCATCGAAGATTCTCTGTTGCCCAATAGTGCATATTATATCGGCTTACGTTACCGCTGTTGGTGAATGACGCTTCGTCGCTAAATAGAACGCGTGCAAAAAATCTGTCATCGTCCCGTAATTTCTCTTGTGCCAATTGGCAGAACTGTACATGACGTTCAAAGTCGTCGTCATGTAATTCATGGTGGATAGAAATATGGTACGGGTGCAATCGATGTTGATATAGCATTCTCAACACCGACCTTTTTGCGATTCCCGATTCTCGCGCAATTTGTCTGCTACTGATGTGCGGATTAGCCGCGACAGCAGCTAAAACACCTACTTGGGCATCATCATTTGTTGCAGGTCGTGGTTCACGTTTCACATGTGGCTGGACAATTCCTGTTTTCTTAACGTAATAACGTAACTATCCGGCGAACGGTCCGGACAATTGGATGACGTCGTCCAGGATACCGAGCAGCATACATAGCACACGCCCGTTGGGCATTTTGATCACAATAGCCATACATCAACACTATATCGACCTTTTCCGCATTGGTAAACGGTCGATTTTAACACGGTTAACGTACCACGAAGAAAATACCGTCCGAACTGGCGGAATGTTACGTGATACCACGTACTTATACGTTTGTGACTATTACAGTGCCATCACAGAGCGAAAAAAGTGGTCCAACTAAAACATTCATATTTCTTTACGTACTACACGAATATGTAATAAAAATGGGGGTTCCTGTTTAAAAAAAAGGCAGTTGATATCTGTTTGAACTACGGCAGCGCCATCTAGCGGGCCAACCATAGCGCCATCTGGTATCCCCCTTCAAGCTAGACAAGTTTCGTTCTTTGTAGATTTCTCGTTGGACGCTTATTTCGTGAGATATTTGCCCCGGTCACGATCAATGGACCACCTTGTATATTCATTTCTAATCACACTAGTTTTTGTCATAATTTTTCTACGTCTCACTTCACTTGAAAAAAAAAATTATTACGTATTGGTACAGGGATGCTATAGAGAGTGAAGTTACGATTTTCGTCGTTGCGCAGCAGTGTGATTGGGTCCGTACAAGTGTCAGTATGTACACTGACAAGCTGGACCACAGGCCACCGCGGCATTGGGTGCCACTTCTTGGTGTAGCGGGCATGTGACGCGATAACGAAAGTATGTAAGAAGAGCAAACATGGACGGGGTATCACCCTAGCGAAGATATGGACAGCAAATGTGGAAATACGTTGAGATAAGCGACTTTGACATGGGGCAGATTGTTATCACACAGAGTCTGTGAACGAGTATCTCGGAAACGGCGAAGCTGGTCGAATGTTCACGTGCTACTGTCGTGAGCTTCTACGCAAGGAGGTAAAAGGTCAGTTAAACAACTACTAGGCGCTAAATGGTTGGACGTAACGACTCTTCACAGAACGTGGGGTTCGGAGACTTGTCTGCTCTGTAAAGTAGGAGAGATGGTGACCTGTCGCATCTCTGCCGAAAGATGACAATGCTGGTGCACACCGTTCATCGTACATTGTTGATCATCGAGCTTCGCAGTAGACCACCGCTACGTCTTCTCTTGTTGACCCAACGACATCGTCAATTAAGATTCCAGAGGGTACGGGACCATCGGTATTCGACCGTCGATCAATGGAAACGTGTCGGCTCTTCGGGTGACTCACATTTTTGCTACACCAGGTCGATGGTCGTCTCCACAAACGCTGTCATCGAGGTGAACGGCGGGGCTCGAAACGTGCAGCGCGCCGCGGACGCAGGATGGTGCAAACACTATTGCGCTGTGGGAGATATTCTCCTGGGCTTTTATGGGACCTGTGGTAGTAATCACAAACACGCCGACAGCTGCGGACCACCTGCATCCCTTCATGCTTGATATCTTCCCCGATGACGATGTCACCTCTCAGCAGAATAATTGACCGTGTGAGGAGCATTACAGTGAACTGACGTTGATGTCTCGGCTACCAAATTTGTCTGATGTAAATCCTAAGGAACCCATCTGGGTCGCTGTCGGGCGCCGAGTACACAAAATAGAGGCCCGTTATTTCCGCAAAATACATAACCTGGGCGTAGACATCTAATGCCACATACCTCCAGAAGCCTACCAACAAACTGTCGGATTCCTGATACGCAGAATTAGTCATGTACTTCGTTCCAAAGACTGACAAATAAGCTATTAAGTTGATGTTCACAATGTTTTGGCAAATCAGTGTATGTCGCAATCGTATTGATGGTACTCAAACTTTGTAAGTTTATGGCGAAACTTGTATGGCTAATTATTATGACTATTCTATCTATTCAGCACTATCGTACATTTCCTCAACTTTACGTCATCGTCACAGACACCTGCGCGACCTTGTGTCGCGTCTTGAGCTACTAATAGAAAATCTTTCAAACAAGGATTTACAGCGAATGATTTAGCATTTCTTTAAGCGTGTAAACTCCGACACTTGATATTCGTCCTCTACACAGTCTAAGGCATGTGAGCAGGTTTTGACTTTTCAGGTTTTCACGACGGATCTGTAGTACATGCACTTCCCGGTTTTCCCGACAGGAGAGCATTTCTTTTATCACTGCTGAATGTGTCACCTGAAGTGAACAGGTCAGTATTGTATCTGACGCGTTTGAGGTGTAGCTCATGTACAGAATGTCTACCAACGGAAATACAAAGTCATGAGAGCACAATTATATTTTACGATTAGCATTAAAGGTTTAGATAGTGCAGGTGGTGCAAAAACTTTTAAAATAAAATACACATACCTAACAAAATGTCTTCATACACAGTGTAGCTTCACAGACCTACCTCCCCACCATCAGCGCTCACCTAACAATGAGTCCCTGTCACAAAACGTAACTATCGAGACATGGCAGCAGATGGCGTGGTTGTACGGCAATACTGGTGGCAATATATTTCACACAAATCCATTTGCAAATTGGTATCAAAATGATATTTGAAAATTATAAAGAACTAGCAGATTATACGTCGTTGCCCGGGCTTAGGTTTACCCCGATCGTCTATCCATTCATCTCCTCCTTTCCCTTCCTACTGTCCATCTCCTCCTACCACCTCTCTATCCATCTACTTGTCCTTCTCTCTCTGTCCACCTCCTCCTCCATCCTCTCAGTACATTTCCCCTTCCATCTGTCCAACACCTCCTCTTTCCTTTCTCGGTCCATCTGCTCCTTCATCCTTTTTCCATCTCCTCCTACCCTCTCACAGTCCTCCTTTCATCTCTTTGTCCATCTCCCACTCCCGTCTCTCACTGTCCATCTCCATCTTTCACCCCTCTCTATTGCCCCCTCTCTTCCTCTCTCTGTCCATCTCCCCTCCTCATATCTCAATCCGTCTCTTCTTCCTCACTCTATCCATCTCCTCCGCTTGCCTTTCTCTCTGCATGTCCTCTTCTCCCCCTTTTCTGTCCATTTCTCTCTGTCCCTTTCCCCTCCCCCTCTATGTCCACCTCCTCTTCCCCTATCTGTATTCACCTCCTTCTTCCTCCTCTCTCTCTGTTCATATCCTCCTACCCCCTTATCTCATGTTATTACATCTACACAAGTAGGAGGTTGCTGCTTCTTACCCCAACAGTATTTCTTCCCATATAGTAACTAGTGTGTGTATCAAGCATTCTTATAATCGATACAGGGGTATAAGCTTTTACCTTTCACTGCCCATGTACGCAAATATCACATATATTGAACATATAATTACCATATTTCACACATACTTGTGCATCAGTACCCCTCACTGTTTGTAAAGCATAGTGGTGGGGGTAAGAACCGCCTGCCTATCAAATGGGTGCGAGTGGAGTTGAAAAAGGAGTGTAGCCCACAATACCATGAGGCATTCCGATGTGACAGTGCCCCGATGTCAGATTTAATGGGAACATGAAGGCAAGCATACTCGCTGTTAAGTTTCCAGTTCAAATGGCTCTAAGCACTATGGGATTTAACATCTGAGGTCATCAGTCCCCAAGACTTGGAACTACTTAAACCTAACTAACCTAAGGACATCACACATATCCATACCCGAGGCAGGATTCGAACCTGCGACCTTAGCAGCAGCGCGGTTCCCGACTGAAGCGCCTAAAACCGCTCGGTCACAGCGGCCGGCGAGTTTCCAGTCTACCACATTGGTCCACCACAATAGTAACACGCCCTCTTGTGAAGCAAGAACATCGTAACCTCTCCACATCTACGCCTACCATTCAAGGACAATTAATTGACTGTTTGCAGCATTCTATGTGATCGCGCACCACAGGTCAGAGACGAGCTGTAACCGAACTAGTGAACGGCCGTCCCATTGGTAGGCTGCTGTCAGCGTCACAACATAAACGGCTACATTTGAGTGATACCATGACCGATGATCATACACTGCTGATGAATGTTATTGCATTGTGTTCACCAATGAGTTTCGGTTCTCCATTACCGACGGATGACCTTCGTCAGCGAGTATGGTGGCATCCTGCAGAGAGTTCCAATTCTTCCACTGTTTTGCAGAGGAACACCAGAGTTATTCATGGCTAGTGGTGACCCTGAGGGAACTCTGATTCCACAATGGTACGTCACGGTCATATTGCGTCCTCATACATCTCATGCAACGGAACTGTGGTGCCCTTTTTCAGCAGGAAAATGTTCTTCCATACATGACCTGTGTCTCTATGAACTGCCTGCATGATCTTGAGGTCTTCACGCGGCCGTCAAGACCTCCCCCCCCCCCCCCCCATCTGACCCCAAAACGACATGTGTGAGACCAGATCGGAAGCCAGTGTCCCAGTGCGCGTATCTGCGACATTAGGGACCAGTCACAACAGCTGTGGGAGCAGCTTCCCTTGGGGAGGATATAACTGCCAACCGAATCACTGCATACATTCTGGCCAGAGAGTTCAACGTCTTATTGAAAAGTGGTCTCACGGTGTCAAGTACGTTGTAAAACGGAATCGATTGTGTAATCACTGATCTAATATCACGTACTCTCTCAACTCATTAACTTTCATTTCGTTTCCTACTCTTCTTTCGGGTGATTCACTTTTTTGACGGGCAATACATTTGGATACGTCCGAAGTACAGCAATAATGAAGGGATCTACAAGGATCAACTGTCCGATACATAACCAACTTCAATAATATACCAATATACAAATAATATACGTTGAAGAGCCAAAGAAACTGGTACACCTGCCTAATTGTCCGCCCCCGGTAGCCGAGTAGTCAGCGCGACAGACTGTCAATCCAAAGGGCCCGGGTTCGATTCCCGGCTGGGTAGGAGATTTTCTCCGCTTAGGGACGGATGTTGTGTTGTCGTAATCATCATCATTTCATCCCCATCGACGCGCAAGTCGCCGAAGTGGCGTCAAATCGAAAGACCTGCACCAGGCGAACGGTCTACCCGACGGGAGGCCCTAGCCACACGGCATTTCCATTTCACCTGCCTAATATCGTTAGGGCCCCGGCGAGCACGCAGAAGTGTCGCAACACGACGCACGGATTTGACGAATGTGAAGTAGTGCTGGAGAGAGCCGATACCCTGAATCCTGCAGTGTTGTCCATAAATTTGGGTACGAGGGGTGGAACAGCGCGTGGGGCAAGGCATCCCAAATATGCTCGATAATGTTCATGCCTGGGGAGTTTGGTAGCCGGCGGAAGTGTTTAAGCTCTGTTTCTGGAGCCACTCTGTAGCAGTTCTGGACTTGTGTGGTATCGTTTTGTCCTGCTGGAATTGCCCAATTCCGTCGGAATAAACAATCGACATGAATGGATGCAGCGGATCAGACAGGATGCCTACGTAGGAGTCACCTGTCAGAGTCGTACCTAGATGTATCAGGGGTCCCATATCACTCCAACTGTACACACCCACACCATTACAGAGCCTCCGCCACCTTGAACAGTTCTCTGCTGAGATGCAGCGTCCATGGATTCATGAGGTTGTCTGCATACCCGCAAACGTCCATCCGCTCGATACAATTTGAAACGAGATTCACCCAACTAGGCAACATGTTTCCAGTCATCAACAGTCCAATGTCGGTGTTGACAGACCCAGGCGTTGCGTAAAGCTTTGTGCAGTGCAGTCATCACAGGTACACCAGTGGTCCTTCGGCTCCAAAAGCCCATATCGATGAAGCGAATGGTTCTCACCCTGCGGCAATTTGCGGAAAGGTTGCTCTTCTGTCACGTTGTACGATTCTCTTCAGTCGTCGTTAGCTCCGTTCTTGCACGATCGTTTTCCGGCCACAGCGTGTTCACCGTACAATCGTGAAATGGTCTTAAGGGAAAATCGCCTTTTCATCACTACCACGGAGATGCTGTGTCCCTTCGCTCGTGCGCCGACTGTAATACCACGTTCAAACTCACTTAAATCTTGATAATCTAAAATTTTAGCTGCAGTAACCGATCTAACATATGCGCCAGACACTTGTTGTCTTACATAGGCGTTGCCGTTTTCTGCCGGCTTACATATCTCTATATTTTAAAACGCGTGCCTTTACCATGGCGCTTCAGCGTAGCATGCGTCATAATAAAAGATACAACAGTTTACAGAAGCTTGAATATGTAATGAGATCACATTTTAGTAAAAAGTGGTATAACGTTTTGGTTGGTTGGTTGGTTGTTTGGGGAAGGAGACCAGACAGCGTGGTCATCGGTCTCATTGGATTAGGGAAGGATGGGGAAGGAAGTCGGCCGTGCCCTTTCAGAGGAACCATCCCGGCATTTTCCTGGAGTGATTTAGGGAAATCACGGAAAATTTAAATCAGGATGGCCGGACGCGGGATTGAACCGCCGTCCTCACGAATGCGAGTCCAGTGTATAACGTTTTGAAAAAGGATGGAAGAAACCACGCATAAACCCCCAGTCGAGTATAAGAACTTGTATGATGCACCTATTCCAAGAACATAGTATCAGACGATTATACTAAAAAAAATGAGAAATGTTAAATGATTCCAGTAAGCAACAACTTAAAAAGAGAATGCTAATAAATAAATTATAACGCATACAGACGTTGAACCATTAGGAAAGAGGGATAAGAAATACTCTAAAAGAGGATTAACGACTTCAAATGACTATATTAGTAACTTAATTGACAAAAAGGAGACGTATCTAAAAACCTTCTCATCACCTAATAACGTGAATCACATATAGGAGTATAAAACGAAATCTGCTTTAGTAAAGAAAGAAATATGAAATATTAAACAGGTAAGTTGGGACCGATATGTGAGCGAAACAGAACGTGATGTTCATGGAAGACCAAACAAAGCATAGAAAGTTATGAAGCTCTTGAATAAACAAGAACTAGATACTTTTCAGTTAAATGTAATATCCGAAAAGGAGTGAATAAAGTACTCCAAATGTAGTAATAAAGAAGAACCATAAATAGACACTGCTGCCAGCGAGTCTGTAATCTGATAACAATGTAACAGCTACAAGACATCATCATAGAAACAAAAAACAAGAAGTCGCCCGGCACTGGTAATAGAAATATGAAGCCGATTAAATATGCATCTAATAAGCTAAATTTTATGAATTTTTGTTGGTTGAGCGGAAATGTGCCAGACGAATAAAATGAATCTTTGGTGATAAATGTCTGTTCCGAACTGTGTGCTAGAATTATAAACAAGAAATTAGTTCCAATAGTGGAAGCACGTATATTAGAGGTTCAGCATGGTTTTAGGAAAGGTTGGTCATCTTCCGATAGCCTTTTCACTCTGGCTCATGGCAGTTGAGACTGCTAGTTTACTGTGTTTTTATGGAATGTGAAAAGGCGTTTGACAAGTAAAAGCGGAAAATGCTATCGGTATCACTTAAGGAATTGGAAGTGCCAGCATATATGATTATGGTAATTCACTCGTTATACAAAAATAATAACATGGGACAGAATCTGCTGGTATCAATAAAGAAGTCAGGCAAGGCCACCCACTCTCCCCCACCCTTTTGAATCATTACATCGATGGTATCATTCGTAAGTGGTCGATTTTATCAAATGTAACCTTAAAAAGTGATAAATTTCATATTATGGCGGTGCTATTTGCTGAGAATCCGAAGTAAAGATACAAATTTCAGTACACAATTTGAGTCATATTGCCGCTAAATATGGAATGAAAACATCGACTGATAATGCATAGCTGATGATATTTAAAGCATTGGAACCAGTAAGAACCGAAATTTTAAATTTTCCAAGTCAGATGGTGTAAGCTAAAATTGGCCAGATTCAGACATTTCTGTGTGTGTGGCGGCGGGTGGAATAATTGTTAATGTTCCTATTATTTATTTAATGCTGTTGTTTGCCGTTCTCAACGCTGGCTCTCTAACTACAATATTGGCAACCAGAAAGTGATTAGCAAAATGTGAAGACTGTAATTAGAATTCCTAGTGCCCACTTCATCTGAGAAATACATTTATAGCTACAGCTTATAGCTCTGAGTAATTAGGAGATTGTCTGGGATTCATAATCAGAAACCATTCTCTCTAAAATGTTCACTATATTCTGAAAGTCAAAGACCAAAAAGAATCTACACAATCCAACTACCAGAGCAGTTCAGAGTCTAAAAGGCTGATGCAACTATAACTGTTCAAATTAAATGTTTAAGTGAATGCTCGCCATAATTTGATGATAATGTTCATCAAACGCCACGCTAATAATGGTAGAATGTCTGTCCTGCGGCGGCACGTGAAAATACGACATACGCAAACTAAAGATAGAGCATTAATGTCATCCCAAAATTAACACTTCACTCGAAAACGATTTCATAGTTACGCTTATCCCGAGTAACTTATTACTGCGTCCGAGGCTGTTTATATCAACGATACCGACGCGACACGACTCCCGGCACAGGTGGTGCGCTAATCAGCGTCTGGAGAGAACTGGGGCCTTCCTTTTCTCCCTCAGCGTTCTTACATATAAAGCCGCGGTGCGGACGGCTAAGGGAACGCCTGATCAAATCTTCTCTCCCGACTAGCCTCTGGGCTAGTAATGTACCACTTTAAGTTATCGAATAAATCATTGCTTCCTTTGCTGATGGCTGATGAAGCTTTCAATTAATTGTGCAATCAGCACACAAGTAAGTAATCATAATAAAAGTCTGACATGGCTAAGTCAAATATTTTGGGCGAGATAATTAATTTAATTACATTACATGCAGTAGACGAGCTCTGAACTTGCTCTTTGGAGATACACTATAGCTATAGTTTTATAGTTATTCTATTGAAACTTCTCACATTTTTATGATTATAGCGGATCTCCCATCTACTTAAATTTAAACATCCTAGCTGTATTTATTCGCCTACTTAATCTATCTTGCTTCCTTAATTTTTAAGACAAAAACCAGAAAATCATGAATTTCAACAAAAATTTTAATTTGTGAGATCCAGAATACTGTTTCTACTAAATTATTATGCAAAAGGAAACTAAATATAAATTTTTAAGTTTCTAGCTCTTTTCTGTTGCGCCAATGATTTTTACAGAAAAACATCCAAATTTCGAAAATGGTTAAAGTTATTGAACTGATATCCAACACATATTGATTTTGTATTACTCCTGACATGCTAGAAACGTTTCAGGTTATTTACTTCATTTTAAAGTATTGCGAAATATTTATGACATCAGAGCTGGTTACAGCGGACTAGGCTGGCACACAATGGAAAGACTGATGTGAATTTTATAAGGCGTGAGTATGCTGCTTCCCTACATGTGGAACCACACAACTTACAATAAAACTTCAGGTGAGTTGTCAGTGAATGGCTGCAAAAACAGTAATAATGTTCATAAAGTTTAACTACATAATGTGAACTCTGAATACAAAGAAATTTTAGGACAGTGAAAGTGTTTTCAGGATTAATATTTTGTTATAAGAATGATCAGAATAACTTCGATATAAATGTTATTATATAGACATTTATATCGGTCAGTAATTTAAAATTTTTCCTATCAGTCTATGTTTGAAGACTATAGGCTTATTAACTACTTTTTTCTAGATGCTTAAAACTTTGTGCACACATTTATGACATTGTTATCTAAAAAGTAGACTACAATCAAATGATTTCAACCAATAGTTTTTATACTATAAATACATAAATTAGATGATCAAAATTAAGAAAATTTTATAATTAATAACGGTATAGTTTTCCTCCTGGTGATAGTAAGCTGGAGTCTGTAGTCTACTTTTCTCCAAATGATAGTCTGAAATATCACCAAAAAACTTCAAACCTCTAGCTCAAATAGTTTTTTTTCTTTTGCATAAAATAAGCATGTCAGAACATCTGATTCTTTGGAAATTCAGTTTAAAGGTACATTTCATCTGTTACCTCTGTTGTTCTTAAAACCCTCCAGTTGCATCAGGTTCTTAGTTAGTGAGTTTCTCATCTACTCTCTTCCTTTTCTTGCTCCTCTGTGCTATTCTGGTCTCTTTGGTTGCCTCACGAGCCCATTTTTCGTGCGGAATCTTTTTGTTTCACGGTTTCCCTGTGCACTTCTGTGCTAGTTGTTGCGTTATAACGGGACAAGTCCAAAAAAGTTACAGTGAGAGAATCGCATAAATTAGACACATCGAGAACGCATAAATTACCCTAACTCCTCGCTGCCTTCACCTACTAGCTTCAAACTTCGACACTGCCAAGCGACCACCGACCTTCTTACGTGACATCAATTTCAACTTCATACACACTAGTTTGGACAAGAAGAGAATAGAAGCTTTCGAAATGTGGTGCTACAGAATAATGATGAAGATTAGATGGGTAGATCACATAACTAATGAGGAGGTACTGAATGGGACTGGGGAGAAGAGGAGTTTGTGGCACAATTTGACTAGAAGAAGGGATCGGTTGGTAGGACATGTGTTGAGGCATCAAGGGATCACAAATTTAGTATTGGAGGGCAGTGTGGAGGGTAAAAGTCGTAGAGGGAGACCCAGAGATGAATATACTAAGCAGTTTCAGAAGGATGTAGGCTGCAGTACGTACTGGGAGATGAAGAAGCTTGCACAGGATAGAGTAGCGTGGAGAGCTGCATCAAACCAGTCTCAGGACTGAAGACCACAACAACAACAACACACTTACTTTCCCAGGGAAAAACGCTCTCAAAGACGGAAATACAAACCGTAAAACGCATTAAAGGAACTCAGAGAAAAGCTGTTTTTTCGTATTATGTAATTACAAATTAAACTCTTTCCGTTACTTTCCTTCAATTGTGCTGTGAAACCTCGTTTCTTTCCGCATCTCACGCTTCTAGCTCAACGCAAAAAATAATGACGTTATTTGACATCCGACCGCAGCGGAAACACGGTCGTTACCGCAACCCGACATATATTTAAATTTGTTTTTAAAGATGTTTCCGATGTCGGAATAGATTTATTTGACTACCATTTTGTTCAAAAAACTCTAAATATTTATTTAAGATGGAAAAAAATTCGAATTTTTAAAGCAGATTCAATAGCAAGTGACCATAACTTTCGGAAAGAAACATTAATACAACCCTACAGAGTAATAGCGTTACCTTTGCTGTTTGTTTGCGAATGTCTAATCCTATTCCTAGTAATTCAGAATCAGATATGATGTACCTCCGCTTTGTGGCAGGACATTCATTATGGACCGTAAGTGGAATACTGATATTGGACAAGCAACGAATGTTGAATCAATTACAAATATAATTGAAAAATACCAACAGAATTGGAAAGGCCACGTCCATCTAATGATAAAATAACCAAAGTGGCAGTACAATATAACCCTCCCGGCGAGAGGAACGTTGGACGTCCATCGAAAAGATGACGTGAACAGTTCTGAGGCGGAACAGGCGAAAAGGGCTAATCGTTGAAAACCACGATGATGATAACTGAGCGTACGGCAGCATTGTGTATTACATACAAAACAACATAGTAGAGACACACTTCCTAAAAGTTTAATGGTATTTATAAAATTTATTGGCCTTTACATTACTGATTATTGCCATGCCAATACGCGGCTGTCTCAACCGTCTCCTCCTGTTCTCCTTCCATCTCCTTCCGCCCATCAAGTGAATTATGTGATTTATTATCGTATTTTTGCGCATACAATATGATTTATTGCATTTAATTTAACTTATAAGTCTTTACCCCTATTTTCTTTGTAATTCTCGAATAGCATTTTCGTTTCAGTTTTCTCGTTTACTTCTAAAACGCTATTAATATCATAACTCTTGATAATTATTTTACGATACGCTTGTGTTCTCATGTCTTTGAATTTAGTTTGGCAGACATTCTGAAGATGAGGTGCTCCTGAAACGCGTCAGATACAACCGTCACTGAACAACAAGTGAGCTACTTGTTTCAAGGGCCTCATCCTGCAGAGGTATAAGAAGTGACCACCACCTACATTACTGTTGCAGTCCTTCTACGCGACTTCATGTCGCAACTTCACTTAACGCGACAATACTCTGATGAAAAACCACTGCGGTTTACATATGTCGAGCCTTCCTGCTTCTGGCATTAAAAATGGACTGCGGTCGGCAACAGTCCAAACTTCCTGCTTCTAGCTTAATATTTCTGGACATCCTGGTTAGAAGAACAGCCAACGAACCGCTGGGTTGCAGTGTCTAACTCAAACTGACCCACACAGAGTTATATCTGCAGCTCAATAGCTGTCATCACCCAGCAAAGTGCAGTAGTGTGTGACGCTCCGTGCTACATAGAGGGCAAGCGGTCTCAGATTCCGACACCCTGCCAGGTAAGCTGTAACACTTACGAGCAGAAGAGCAGTGTTCGAAATTAATAGTTTCTCTGATATACATGTAGGGTGACTCAGCTACCACTACAGACTATGTGTTAAGCAACCTGCATTGTTACATTTGACCTTTAGAAACCACTCGCAACATTTTCATATTCTCTGCCTCCCTGCGTACAAGCTACTAGTCCTACAGAAAAAATGAGCAGGACTTTTTGTAGGAAACTTAATGTGGTTAAGTTTTATACTGGGATATGTTTTCGCTGGAGGCGGTCTTTTTCGAATTAAACAAGGATAACGAACAAAAGTGACCTTCGAACGCCGCCACACTCACCCTTCGCCAGTCAATATTTCTAATATGTTGCCGGCCGAGGTGGCCGAGCGGTTCTAGGCGCTACAGTCTGGAACCGCGCTACCGCAACGGTCGCAGGTTCGAATCCTGCCTCGGGCATGGATGTGTGTGATGTCCTTAGGTTAGTTAGGTTTAAATAGTTCTAAGTTCTAGGGGACTTATGACCTCGGAAGCTAAGTCCCATAGTGCTCAGAGCCATTTGAACCATTCTAATATGTTACCCATGGCACTCCCTACCACTGTACTAAAATCTCAGGCTTCAAAGAACTATTCCCGATATTCGACCTTTTTCGGTCGCTATAGATTACGCTCTTACACCACCAGCATAATCGGCCATTTCGTTGACATTATTAATTTAAGAGTGCCAGTGAGGATAACGAAACATCCGACTTTTGCAAACGTCACGCTTAAACTAATTACGTTAGTTGTTGGATCCTTTACAAGCACAATACTTCCTTAGACAGAACGCCTGACGAATACAATGATGTAATTTTTCTTGAATAACTCGAGAACTACGGGCTCTAGCAAAAACGTATCCCAGTATAAATTTTAAATACATCAAATTTCCGATAAATATGTCCTGCTCATTTTTTCTGTAGGACCAACGGTTCACGCTAAAGCGACCGAGAGAATATGAAAATCTCGCGCCTGGTTTTTGAAGGCTGTACACAACATTGCAGACTGTATAAAGCAACATTGGTAGAGTCAGCTGAATGACTCAGTACACGCAATGCATTGCAATCAATTGCGAGTACGATATATAAACGTAAATGGCGAGTTGGTGGCGGCCACTGAAGAGGCCTTCTCGCCGTTTTTCGGCGGCATGTTTTCAAGAATAGGAATAATCCTCAAGAAATACGACCGTAAGTGAGTTATTCGTCCATCGGCAGAACTGAGGACTGGGTTGTGTTGCGCCCAAAAGGGTCTTGGCCTTAGGAAACTAGGCCCATATAAAATCCCAGGCCAGTGTGGGAATTTTACATTCGGCAGACATATGGCACCGTTCAAGAAAGTTGTGTTGGTTACCAGCGACACACACGCCTGATAAATCAGCGGTAGCAAAGGAATCCCTTCAGCTCCCTGTCGGGGCCACTGCGAACGCTACTTTCGTCCAAACGGTGAGTGCTTCATCGCACACGCAGGGTGACAATTGATGTGTCGACAGAAGTGCCGACACAGTGTGATTTGAGGGGACCGCACGCTATAAACACACGAAGGATGGCGTGAGGTCTGAAACAGGATACGTAATGAATGCTATAAAGAAAAGTACGTAGCTTTTGGAATACTTATCTTTAATCCATCCATGTTGTACATCGCTATTGACGATACAAGTGAGACTCTGTAGATTCAGGCAATAAACTACTAATGGCGCCTTGCTAGATCGTAGCCATTGACTTAGCTGAAGGCTGTTCTAACTATCTGCTCTGCAAATGAGCGAGGCTTCGTCAGTGTGCATCGCTAGCTACGTCGTCCGTACAACTGAGGCGAGTGCTATTCCGTATCTCGAGATCTGTCTTGTGGTGGCGCTCGGTCTGCGATCACACAGTGGCGACACGCGGGTCCGACATGTACTAATGGACCGCGGCCGATTTAAAACTACCACCTAGCAAGTGTGGTGTCTGGCGTTGACACCACAACAATTGTTACAATATATGAGGAAAAAAGTAAATTAGTTTCAAACTGCGGCGTGCACACACTTTATTCAACGTGTGACTGTCACCACAGATATTCAGATTTATCCTATGACATGTTCGATGTGCCTCCCACCATTGGCGATGAGGTGGCGCAGATGAATAGCGCAATGCTGCATGATCCCTTGAAGCCTCGGAACATCGATAATGTGAAATGAAACATCATGGGTATGTGCCTGAAACATTCTTCTACACTACTGGCCATTAAAATTGCTACACCACGAAGATGACGTGCTACAGAGCGAAATTTAACCGACAGGAAAAAGATGCTTTGACATGCAAATGATGAGCTTTTTAGAGCATTCACACAGGGTTGGCGCCGGTGGCGACACCTACAACGTGCTGACATGAGGAAAGTTTCCAACCGATTTTACATACACAAACAGCAGTGAAACCTAGTTGTGATGCCTCGTGTAAGGAGGAGAAATGCGTACCATCACGTTTCCGACTGATAAAGGTCGAATTGTAGCCTATCGCGATTGCGGATTATCGTATTGCGACATTGCTGCTCGCGTTGGTCGAGATCCAATGACTGTTAGTAGAATATGAAATCGGTGGGTTCAGGAGGGTAATTCGGAACGCCGTGCTGGATCCCAAAAAAATGGCTCTTAGCACTATGGGACTTAACTACTCAGGTCATCAATCCCCTAGAACTTAGAACTACTTAAACCTAACTAACCTAAGGACATCACACACATCCATGCCCGAGGAAGGATTCGAACCTGCGACCGTAGCGGTCATGCGGTTCCAAACTGAAGCGCTTAGAACCGCACGGCCACACCGGCCGGCACTGGATCCCAACGGCCTCGTATGACTAGCAGTGGAGATGACAGCCATCTTATCCGCATGGCTGTAACGGATCGTGCAGCAACGTCTCGATCCCTGAGTCAACACATGGGGACGTTTGCAAGACAACAACCATCTGCACGAACAGTTCGACGACGTTTGCAGCAGCATGGACTATCAGCTCGGAGACCATGGCTGCGGTTACCCTTGACTCTGCATCACAGACAGGAGCGCCTGCGATGGTGTACTCAACGAAGAACCTGGGTGCACGAATGGTAAAACGTCATTTTTTCGGATGAATCCAAGTTCTGTTTACAGCATCATGATGGTCGCAATCCGTGTTTGGCGACATCGCGGTGAACGCACATTGGAAGCGTGTATTCGTCATCGCCATACTGGCGTATCAGCAGGCGTTATGGTATGGGGTGCCATTGGTTACACGTCTCGGTCACCTCTTGTTCGCATTAACGGCACTTTGAACAGTGGACGTTACATTTCAGATGTGTTACGACCCATGGCTCTACCCTTCATTCGATCGCTGCGAAACCTTACATTTCAGCAGGATAATGGACGACCGCATGTTGCAGGTCCTGTACGGGCCTTTATGGATACAGAAAATGTTCGACTGCTGCCCTGGCCAGCACATTCTCCAGATCTCTCACCAACTGAAAACGTCTGGTCAATGGTGGCCGAGCAACTGTCTCGTCACAATACGCCAGTCACCACTCTTGATGAACTGTGGTATCGTGTTGAAGCTGCGTGGGCAGCTGTACCTGTACACACCATCCAAGCTCTGTTGGACTCAATGCCCAGGCGTATCATGGCCGTTATTACGACCAGAGGTGGTTGTTCTGGGTACTGATTTCTCAGGATCTATGCACCCAAATTGCGTGAAAACATAATCACACATCAGTTCTAGTATAATATAATTGTCCAATGAATATCCGTTTATCATCTGCATTTCTTCTTGGTGTAGCAATTTTAATGGCCAGTAGTGTACTAGGGAATAGGGAGACGAATAGGAAGGACTGGACCCCTTTCGTTATCACTCTTTTTATTTGACAATCTTGTCAACAAATTCCTTTAAAACAACAATATCTTAATCCTGATTACTTTAGGTAACAAGAATAGTAAATCACAAGAATTTAGTGAGTCTGCTAACAATGTCTTTTTATGAAACAAAGTCTACCTCATATATGAGAAAATTTTAAAACCACTGACAATTATGTCCCTGACGGCTTAAATTAAGACACACAGTATTTCTGACTAGTCTTCGAACAGTAAGGACTGATGTTCTCAAAAACATTTACCTAAATAACAAGCTGCCAGAGATGGACCCAATAAATAGCAGGATGAAGTTAATACAAAGGCACTTGTTTCACACTCAAGAGTCAATCAATATCACTAAGGCTTGCTAAGGTTTCAAACTTCCGCTCCAAGGCCCAGTAACAGAAATAGGTAGCGCAAAGTCTTACTGAAAGTAGCACAGCAACAACCTTTCACAATTGTATTTGGCTCTTCAGACAAAGTTTAATAAATATAATAAATACCCAAGTAAACATAATTAGCACCAGAATTAATTAGCGAGGAGTGACGCTCGAAAGCAGAAGGAAAACTTAATTTGGAGAAGCCAAGGCGAAAGGCAGCAGACCCAGTTCTCGAGCTTCGACCCGGAGTCACCTCCCACTACCCAGGATTTCACAGCCCCGGTACACATCGCTGGAAAGGTAGCGCTTACTCCAAAACAGCAGCCAGCTAACTGGAATATTTAACAAGCGGACAGAACAGGTACGCAGGGACGACGTAAACAACCACCAAAAGATATAAAACAACAGGTTAAATTATTGACTGACAAAACGACACACTGCCTTTGCCGCACTACGAATGAACTACACAGGCTCAAAATGGTTCAAATGGCTCTGAGCACTATGGGACTTAACATCTGAGATCATCAGTCCCCTAGAACTTAGAACTACTTAAACCTAACTAACCTAAGAACATCACACACATCCATGCCCGAGGCAGGAATCGAACCTGCGACCGTAGCGGACGCGCGGTTCCAGACTGTAGCGCCTAGAACTTTGGCCGGCTACACAGGCAAGGTACAACCAATACCGCAAATCTTATGAATAACCTTAAGGCGACTAGCCTGCTATTAAGATATTAAGAAAGTCTGACAATTACTTGCAAGGCTAGCGGGCACTCTAGTCTTAGTCACAATTAAATTACGTGAACTCTTGTGCCCGACTGTTCAGTGGAAACCGTAACAAGCACAATTCTGAAAATTTAATTATAAGCTTTACTGGGGCTCACTGCGCTAGGGTTACCAAACACTTGAATGCGATATGTTTGATAAAAAGATTACGGTCTTGCAGCTGGCTACGTATTACATCAAATAACTATTTCCCACGGAGTGGAAGAGGCGTGCTCGTGCATTATGTTAATGTTTAACACCTATCAGAAACACCATGAACTCTTCATAGCCACACTTTTACTTGCATGGTAACACCCATGAGCTTACAGTTACCAGAAGCGAGGTAGCAGCCCTCAACATCTTCACACACATGCCCTAAGTACAATCTCACTTAACTTATCGCTGGACGTCCGATATGGCTTTCGTCGGGTACAGCAGGCGGCAAAAAGGCAGCGGACGACCGTAGACAGCCGAGTCCGGAACTACACTACTGGCCATTAAAATTGCTACACCAAGAAGAACTGCAAATGATAAACGGATATTCATTGGACAAATATATTATACTAGAACTGACAAGAGATTACATTTTCACGCAGTTTGAGTGCATAGATGCTGAGAAGTCAGTACCCAGAACAACCACCTCTGGCCGTAATAACGGCCTTGATACGCCTGGGCATTGAGTCAAACAGAGCTTGGATGGCGTGTACAGGTACAGCTGCACATGCAGCTTCAACGATACCACAGTTCATGAACAGTAGTGACTGGCGTATTGTGACGAGCCAGTTGTTCAGCCACCATTGACCAGACGTTTTCAATTGGTCAGAGATGTGGAGATGGCCAGGGCAGCAGTCGAACATTTTCTGTATCCATAAAGGCCCGTACAGGACCTGCAACATGTGGTCCTGCATTATCCTGCTGAAATGTAGGATTTCGCAAGGATCGAATGAAAGAGCCACGGGTCGTAACACATCAAATGTAACGTCCACTGTTCAAAGTGCCGTCAATGCGAACAAGAGGTGACCGAAACGTGTAACCAATGCCACCCTATACCATCACGCCGGCTGATACGCCAGTATGGCGATGACGAATACACGCTTCCAATGTGCGCTCACCTTAATGTCGCCAAACACGGATGCGCCCATCATGGCGCTGTAAACAGAACCTGGATTCATCCGAAAAAGTGACATTGTGCCATTCCTGCACTCAGGTTCGTCGTTGAATACACCATCGCAGGCGCTCCTGTCTGTGACGCAGCGTCAAGGGTAACCGCAGCCATGCTCTCCGAGCTGATAGTCCATACTGTTGCTAACGTCGTCGAACTGTTCGTGCAGATGGTTGTTGTCTTGCAAACGTTCCCATGTGTTGACTCAGGGATCGAGACGTAGCTGCACGATCCGTTACAGCCATGCGGATAAGATGCTTGCCATTTCGACCGCTAGTGATACGAGGCCGTTGGGATCCACTACGGCGTTCCGTATTACCCTCCTCAGCCCACTGATTTCATATTCTGCTAACAGTCATTGGATCTCGACCAACGCGAGCAGCAATGTCGCGATACGATAAACCGGAATCGCGATAGGCTACAATCCGACCTTTATCAAAGTCGGAAACGTGATGGTACGCATTTCTCCTCCTTACACGAGGCATCACAACAACGTTTCACCCGGCACCGCCGGTCAACTGATGTTTGTGTAAGAGAAATCTGTTGGAAACTTTCCTCATGTTCGCACGTTGTATGTGTCGTCACCGGCGCCAAACTTGTGTGAATGCTCTTAAAAGCTAATCATTTGCATATCACAGCATCTACTTCCTGTCGGTTAAATTTCTCTTCTGTAGCACGTCATCTTCGTGGTGTAGCAATTTTAATGGCCAGTAGTGTAGTTTCTCCGTATTTTGGGCTATCATGCTTCATACAAATTAATTCTGTCAGTAAGTATGCGTAACCACTTATAATTGACATTTACTTTGTAAAATCGCAATAAGATGAGTTTAAGCCTATTCGAAATTATTATACGCTACCTTGCAGAAAGATTGCTTGTGACCCCAATATTCAGACGTTGAAGTACATTTTTGAGCAGACTGTGTGTAATTACCGATAACTGAATAAACAACCAGATGTGAATGATATGCGTTTGCTAGAGAAAGAGGTGAGCCAGACTGGAATCAGATCCATGTGGCGGATTAACCACTGGTGCTTCGGACAGTCGGAGGGTGGTGTTTAGGAAATTCACTACACTCTTTTAGGAAAGGACTGGCGTGGTCCTCAGCCTCTGAGAAATACAAATACAAATGGTTTATATACGGTAACCTAGAGAACAAAGTTCACACGATTCTCACACAGATGGCAAACACGACTTCTCTCCCTTGAGCTGGCGGAGGACTGTAGTGGAAGAAAGCAGTCATCCACAATTTCAAACAACAAAAATTGCAAAATTATACAAACAGTCGTCCCCTTACAATGGGATGAACCCTAGGAAAGAGAGTGAATGAATTTGTAAATTTCGTCACTTAAAGAAAGAAACAAAACATTTGTAGGCCCTTTACCAAATGATAGACGCCTTTTCCTTTGTTAAAACATTTCACATTTTCCAGCACCATTGTAGTCACTATAGTGTGAAACCTTATCACTGAAATAAGTTACAAGTTTCGCAGATCACATTCACAGTGAATCATGTGATGTGGAACACGCTGGTTGAACAAAAGTGTAATGGTGGGAGCGGGGAGGTAGTGGTAAGGTGCTGGGTCTAAATTACAGCACACATTTTGCTTAAAATAATTTATTACACAGAAATTTGAACTTCAGTATGCTACGCACGTCATATAGCAATTTATGATGACATCGAGCTACAGGAAATAACAATTTAACAGTGCGATGGTGATCTACATGGCCGGCCGTGGTGGACAAGAGGTTAAAGGCGCTACTGTCTGGAACCGCGCGGCCGCTACGGTCGCAGGTTCGAATCCTGCCTTGGGCATGGATGTGTGTGATGTCCTTAAGTTAGTTAGGTTTAAGTAATTCTAAGTTCTAGGGGACTGATGACCTTAGAAGTTAAGTCCCATAGTGCTCAAAGCCATTTGAACCATTTTGATCTACATGGAACCCAACTGAAACCTCAAATTTTACACACTATAGCTCAGGAAAAGAATCTTTCAAGACTGACATTAGTTTCATAGAGCTTAGATAACAACTACACAAGTTAAATCCCAGAAGAGTGAATTCATAGTTACCATATAAATTATTAAAGTTTTTAAAATGCGATATAGCACAGTTCACAGCAATGAACAGGTTTTAAAAGGAGCAACAGTAATTATGTAGTTTGAGCTGGTGTACACCTTAAAATTTAAAGTTTAAATACACAAATACCAAATAACGTAAATCTCACTCAGCCTTTTCTAACAGTACCTAGCTGTAGGAGCTGAGGCACAGATTTAAAAACAGTGGTATTTCCAAGAAAACAGTAGGACAGGTTAGAATGTAACTGCTATTTTCTGTAACTAACACCAGATAATAATTAAGAATCACTACCTTAACACATGACAAACTAAAACGTGGATTATTTATCTGCAGAACGTACTAGGATACATGTCCTGTGAATATGGACGTCCTACATCTTGTCGTTCCGTATGTTCTGTTTCTTTTCTGAACATGAATGTAAACTACTGGCCATTAAAATTGCTATACCACGAAGATGACGTGCTGCAGACGCGAAATTTAACCGAAAGGAAGAAGATGCTGTGATATGCAAATGATTAGCTATACAGAGCATTCACACAAGGTTGGCGCCGGTGGCGACATCTGCAACGTGCTAACATGAGGAAAGTTTCCAACCGATTTCTCATACACAAACAGCAGTTGACCGGCGTTGCCCGGTGAAACGTTGTTGTGATGCCTCGTGTAAGGAGGAGAAATGCGTACCATCACGTATCCGACTTTCATAAAGATCGGATTGTAGCCTATCGCGATTGCGGTTTATCGTATCGCGACATTGCTGCTCGCGTTGGTCAAGATCCAATGACTGTTAGCAGAATATGGAATCAGTGGGCTGAGGAGGGTAATACGGAACGCCGTGGTGGATCCCAACGGCCTCGTATCACTAGCGGTCGAAATGGCAAGCATCTTATCCGCATGGCTGTAACGGATCGTGCAGCTACGTCTCGATCCCTGAGTCAACACATGGGGCGTTTGCAAGACAACAACCATCTGCACGAACAGTTCGACGACGTTTGCAACAGTATGGACTATCAGCTCGGAGACCATGGCTGCGGTTACCCTTGACGCTGCATCACAGACAGGAACGCCTGCGATGGTGTACTCAACGACGAACCTGAGTGCAGGAATGGCACAACGTCATTTTTTCGGATGAATCCAGGTTCTGTTTACAGCACCATGATGGTCGCATCCGTGTTTGGCGACATCAAGGTGAGCGCACATTGGAAGCGTGTATTCGACACCGCCATACTGGCGTATCAGCCGGCGTGATGGTATGGGGTGCCATTGGTTACACGTCTCGGTCACCTCTTGTTCGCATTGACGGCACTTTTCAACAATGGACGTTACATTTCAGATGTGTTACGACCCGTGGCTCTGCCCTTAATTCGATCCCTGCGAAACCCTACATTTCCGCAGGATAATGCACGACCACATGTTGTAGTTCCTGTACGGGCCTTTTTGGATACAGAAAATGTTCGACTGCTGCCCTGGCCAGCACATTCTACAGATCTCTTACCAACTGAGGACGTCTGGTCAATGTGGCCGAGCAACCGGCTCGTCACAATACGCCAGTCACTACTGTTGATGAACTGTGGTATCGTGTTGAAGCTGCATGGCCAGCTGTACCCGTACACGCCATCCAAGCTCTGTTTGACTCAATGCCCAGCGGTATCAAGGCCACTATTACGGCCAGAGGTGGTTGTTCTGGATACTGATTTCTCAGGATCTATGCACCCAAATTGCGTGAAATTGTAATCACACGTGAGTTGTAGTATAATATATTTGTCCAATGAATACCCGTTTATAATCTGCATTTCTTCTTGGTGTAGCAGTTTTAATGGCCAGTAATGTAATATTAAGCGGGTAGAAGCCCTACTGTCAAATGGCCGCTTGCTGGATTTTTAACGAAGCATCATTCATCAAAGTGGCTTTTACAGTACATTACCAAAGGAAAACATCGGATAGAAATATCTGAAGCATAGATTTGCTACCAGAAGCAACCAACACAAAACATAATCGCTGGCACTTAAACACTTCTTACGTGCAATAGCTGTTTGCTAGGATATTAACAAAACACAAGAAACTTGAGTTTAATACGTTGACATAAATGTAACTCGGCTTTCAGATGTAGCCAGGGAACTGAAAAGTAAAAGTAGCTTAAAAATTCTCACCGCTCTCTGGAGGACTCGTTAGAACAAAACCACCGGTACACATCTTAGCTCTCTAGACCAGCTTGAATTAGCACGGTGGCGGCAGGATACCAGTGTAAGAATAATTGATAAGACTCCCACAACAGTCTCTGACGACGTCACAAATTCATTAGTGTCCACAACAGTCGGCCCTACAGAATTTCAAATCCTCTGTCTGCTGGACTGATTAATTTTCATCTCCTTAATTTCATTAATTTTCACATCTTTCTACCGGGGTTAAGAATCTTCATAGTAAAACATGACATTGTTATTGTAGTTGTTGTTGTTGTTGTTCTTGTTTTTGTGGTCTTCAGTCCCCAGACTGGTCTGATGCAGCTGTCCATGCTACTCTATCCTGTGCAAGCTTCTTCATCTCCCAGTACTTACTGCAATCTACATCCTTCTGAATCTGCTTAGTGTATTGATCTCTTGGTCTCCCACTACGATTTTTACCCTCCAAGCTGCCCTCCAATGCTAAATTTGTGTTCCCCTGATGTCTCAGAACATGTCCTGCCGACCGGTCCCTCCTTCTTGTCAAGTTGTGCCACAAACTTCTCTTCTCCCCAATCCTATTCAATACCTCCTCATTAGTTATGTGATCTACCCATCTAATCTTCAGCATTCTTCTGTAGCACCACATTTCGAAAGCTTCTACTCTCTTCTTGTCCAAACTATTTATCGTCCATGTTTCACTTCCGTACATGGCTACACTCCATACAAATACTTACAGAAACGACTTCCTGACACTTAAATCTATACTCGGTGTTAACAGATTTCTCTTCTTCAGAAACGCTTTCCTTGCCATTGCCAGTCTACATTTTATATCCTCCCCGTCCATCATCAGTTATTTTGCTCCTTTACTACTTGAAGTGTCCCAATTCCTAATCTAATTCCCTCAGCATCACCCGACTTAATTCGACCACATTCCATTTTCCTCGTTTTGCTTTTGTTGATGTTCATCTCATATCCTCCTTTCAAGACACTGTCCATTCCGTTCAACTGCTCTTCCAAGTCCTTTGCTGTATCTGACAGAATTACAATGTCATCGGCGAACCTCAAAGTTTTTACTTCTTCTCCATGGATTTTAATACCTACTCCGAATTTTTCTTTTGTTTGCTTTACTGCTTGCTCAATATACAGATTGAATAACATCGGGGAGAGGCTACAAACCTGTCTCACTCCCTTCCAAACCATTGCTTCCCTTTCATGCCCCTCGACTCTTATAACTGCCATCTGGTTTCTGTACAAATTGTAAATAGCCTTTCGCTCCCTGTGTTTTACCCCTGGCACCTTTAGAATTTGAAAGAGAGTATTCAAGTCAACATTGTCAAAAGCTTTCTCGAAATCTACAAATGCTAGAAACGTAGTTTTGCCTTTCCTTAATCTTAACATGACATTAAAGGAAAATATTTGTTTTGATGTCCCTTGCAGTGTTTGTCGATTTTAATAATTATCACCCTGTAATTAACCAACCATTTCCAGTTGTACCACATCACAGTAGTGGGTAAATTCCATAAGCGTATCATGTGCCATGCTATGAGAAGCACGCCATGCAATGCTATTCCTTTGGGTCGTGTCCCACCGTATTTTCCAGTTGACCTATGAGTCACCAATACGTTGCGGATTCCGTAAGTATCCGCTCCACGGAATTACAAAATTGAAAAGTCTTCTGCTCTTCAGGATGTTAATAGAACCCTTAAAGTGACAAGTATCTCTAGCAATGACATCTGACATGCTATTCCACAAATAAGCGCCACTTTGGACACACTACAGGCAACTGCCCCGGCTACACACGAAGAGAATCCCACGGCAAAGCGCAAGAGCCCAAGTGGCCTTGCGCTCGCTCCACGAGAAACTCTGGTGAGAACATTCTGACAAAACAGTCGAATTATCCAAGAAGTCAGAAGGTGCAGCGAAATCATTGCAAAAAATTGATAAAAGTAAGCCGGACTGCTCAAAAAGATCTGTCAGACATTTTATTTCAGTGGGTAGATTATGAAGCCGAGTATTGCAGCACTTTCTTTGTCAAATTTGGATGCTTTAGAGGCTGACAAAACTCTACCATCTGGTGAGGAAGATGTATGAGACAGGTGAAATATCCTCAGACTTCAAGAAGAATATAATAATTCCAATCCCAAAGAAAACAGGTGTTGACAGATGTGAAAATTACCGAACTATCAGCTTAATAAGTCACAGCTGCAAAATACTAACACGAATTCTTTACAGACGAATGGAAAAACTGGTAGAAGCGGACTTTGGGGAAGATCAGTTTGGATTCCGTAGAAATATTGGAACACGTGAGGCAATACTGACCTTACGACTTATCTTAGAAGAAAGATTAAGGAAAGGCAAACCTACGTTTCTAGCATTTGTAGACTTAGAGAAAGCTTTTGACAATGTTGACTGGAATACTCTCTTCCAAATTCTAAAGGTGGCAGGGGTGAAATACAGGGAGCGAAAGTCTATTTACAATTTGTACAGAAACCAGATGGCAGTTATAAGAGTCGAGGGGAATGAAAGGGAAGCAGTGATTGGGAAAAGAGTGAGACAGGGTTGTAGTCTCTCCCCGATGTTATTCAATCTGTATATTGAGCAAGCAGTAAAGGAAACTAAAGTAAAATTCGGAGTAGGTATTAAAATCCATGGAGAAGATATAAAAACTTTGAGGTTCGCCGATGACATTGTAATTCTGTCAGAGGCCTCAAAGGACTTGGAAGAGCAGTTGAACGGAATGGACAGTGTCTTGAAAGGAGGATATACGATGAACATCAACAAAAGCCAAACGAGGATAATGGAATGTAGTCGAATAAGTTGGGTGATGCTGAGGGTATTAGATTAGGAAATGAGACGCTTAAAGTAGTAAAGGAGTTTTGCTATTTGGGGAGCAAAATAACTGATGATGGTCGAAGTAGAGAGTATATAAAATGTAGACTGGCAATGGAAAGGAAAGCGTTTCTGAAGAAGAGAAATTCGTTAACATCCAGTATAGATTTAAGTGTCAGGATGTCGTTTCTGAAAGTATTTGTATGGAGTGTAGCGATGTATGGAAGTGAAACGTGGACGATAAATAGTTTAGGCAAGAAGAGAATAGAAGCTTTCGAAATGTGGTGCTACAGAAGAATGCTGAAGATTAGATGGGTAGATCACATGAGGAGGTATTAAATAGAACTGGGGAGAAGAGGAGTTTGTGGCACAACATGAGTAGAAGAAGGGATCGGTTGGTAGGACCTGTTCTGAGGCATCAAGGGATCACAAATTTAGCATTGGAGGGCAGCGTGGAGGGTAAAAATCGTAGAGGGAGACCAAGAGATGAATACACTAAGGCTGCAGTAGGTATTGGGAGGTGAAGAAACTTGCAGAGGATAGAGTAGCATGGAGAGCTGCATCTAACCAGTCTCAGGACTGAAGACCACAACAACAACAACAGAGGCAATTACAGTTCACTTTTTCCATTTAATATTGTACCTATACATAGGTGGTAAGGCACTTATTTTCACAAATGTCGTACCACTCATCCAGTTAAACACGAGTAAATAGACCGGTAACAGCTAAAGGTGTTGAGTGCTATGGAGTGTAATCAGTGTTGCCAGCCACCTCTCTTACGCATATGGCCATTAACTTCTGAATGTGCTTCAAACCTCGGTATGGAATGTGACCATCATCCTTTCGTTACAGAACAACTTCTCTGCAGCAAACAAAAGACTTTTGCAGAGATGGTAGTTCCAAACCAGTGTTGTTGTGGGTGCTCGCTCAGGACTGGCACCATCATCATTGCCGTCTTGAGTATGGTGAGTACAAGAGGAAAAAAAGGATTGACGGTAATTAAAGTGTGGCACCTTTCTTGCATTGACAGATTTACCCGGGGGACTGTGCATCACTAATGATCACTCCTCCAATTTCACCCTTTTTTTTTAAAAAAAAAAATAAGTCATCAAACTTTAAACTGGTTTAATTCTGTTCCATTTCTTTCTATCTTGTGCTAACTTTTTCATCCCTAGCTACTTACTACACCCAGTATACTCATAATCTATCTTGCATGAACTAACCTTGGTCCACACACCTAATATTTTCCCCTGTACCACTCTCCCCAGCGCAAGGTAAACTATTCCTACGTGCCATAGCTGATCATTGCTGATATCACACTAAACTGTCCCATCCTCTACACGGTGAGTCACAGCCACCAAGAATAACTCAGAAAGTATGATACGAGCTGAAAAGTTTGTGGGAAAAAGTTGCTTAGGACAACGGGGCCCTTTTTTTAAAAAAAAAAAAATCTGATGCTATAGTTTGGTACTTATTTTCTGATAGCGGCTATCGAGATGAATCCAATGATGCGTAATAGTAAGGTCTTCGAAGGTCAACGAAGGTCACAAACGTGGCATGAACATCCATTTACAGAAGGCGTTCGAAGTGATGACCGTTGGTATCAATGCAGTGCTGCAATCTTCTTATCATGGACTGAGTGGTATTCCTTATCGCTTCGGCACTTGCCGAAGTACATGCTCTGACAATTCTCTCTCGCATCTCTTCATCTGTAGTTTGAACGTCTTTATAAACAATGTCTTTTACGAATCGCCACACGAAAAAATCCAGAGACGTCATGTCTGGCGAACGAGCCGACCACGACACGTCTCCTCCGCATCCAATCCAACGATTTTGGAATTTTCTCTGCAACTCATTGCTAGCCATCCGCGAAAAATGTGCCGGTCACCAATCGGGTTGATACCACATTCGGTTCCTTGTTCCTAAAGGTGTTTCTTCCAATCACAGACCTAATGTTTCTTGCAGGAATGTGGTGTACTTCCTACCATTAAGATATCCTTCGACGGAATCCGCATAATTCTGTCCTCCAGAATCCCATACCATACACTCACCGACCACGGTTTTTGGTGTGCAACTTGCCGCAGTCCACATGGATTTTCAGTTGCCCAATAATGCGTGTTATCCAAATTAACATTTCCACGATTCGTGCATGTAGCTTCGTCAGTAACTAAAATCAAATTAATAAATGTGTCATCCCTATGAATTTGAAGTTGAGCCCATCAGCAGAATTCACTGCGACGCATACAATCTGTACCAGTTAATTCTTCGTGGAGACTGATATGGTAAGAATGATATTTATGGCGACGCAGAACACGAACAACACTACTCTGGCTCATGCCAGATTCCCTTGCGATTTCACGTGAACTAACACAAGGATCTCGAACCACACTGGCAAAAGTACCAATTTCCGTTTGAGCGTTAGTAACTTTCCTTTGCCGGATATGTTTCAGATGCGCTAAAGGTCCAGTTGTTCTCAGTTCATCAGACACATTTAAATGTACGACGTGTAGGGTGAGTACGTTGAGGATATCTTTCAGCGAATAAATTTCTCGCTCTCACAGAATTTCGCTGGCAATCTCCGTAAACGAGATGCATATCGACTTGTTCTTCGAAGGCATACATCATTCACATTTGCTTGATACGACGATAATAGTCTTACTGTTCCTGTTACGGTTGTATTACGAAACCGTCGAATGGTGTTTACATGTCTATGGAACGTTAGACTGATACGCCGTATTCGGCGAATATTTACTATTTCAGGATATACGAGAGAGAATTGTCAGGGCATGTCCTTCGATAAGTGTAGAAGTGATCAGGTATACCACTCAAAACACGAGAAGACTGCAACACTGCATTGATACAATTGGTCATCACTTCGAACACTTTCTGTAAATGGACGTTCATGCCACATTTGTGACCTTCGTTGACCTTCAAAGACCTGTTACACGTCATTGGATTCGTCTCGATAGCCGCTACCAAAAAAAAGTACCAAGCTATAGTATCCCATTTAAAAAGACAAAGTTGATCTTCAGATCTCTGACGCGACCCCACTTAGCAACCAAAACCACGTCATATTTGGGCCTCGTTGTCCCATGCAACATTTGTCCCACAAACTTTTCAGCTACTATCATACTTTCTGCGTTATTCTAGGTGGCAATAGTTACTGGCTCGCCCTGTACTTAGATCATTCAGGTCCTGTCAGAGCTCTTTCCCCACATATTGATTATAATATACAGGTTGTTACGAACAGGTACGGCCAAACTTTCAGGAAACATTCCTCACACACAAAGAAAGAAAATATGTTATGTGGACATGTGTCCGGAAACGCTTACTTTCTATGTTAGAGCTCATTTTATTACTTCTCTTCAAATCACATTAATCATGCAATGGAAACACACAGCAACAGAACGTACCAGCGTTACTTCAAACACTTTGTTACAGGAAATGTTCAAAATGTCGAGGATATATGCATCCACCCTCCGTCGCATGGAATCCCTGATGCACTGATGCAGCCCTGGAGAATGGCGTATTGTATCACAGCCGTCCACAATACGAGCACGAAGAGTCTCTACATTTGGTACCGGGGTTGCGTAGACAAGAGCTTTCAAATGCCCCCATAAATGAAAGTCAAGAAGGTTGAGGTCAGGAGAGCGTGGAGGCCATGGAATTGGTCCGCCTCTACCAATCCATCGGTCACCGAATCTGTTGTTGAGAAGCGTACGAACACTTGGACTGAAATGTGCAGGAGCTCCATCGTGCATGAACCACATGTTGTGTCGTACATGTAAAGGCACATGTACTAGCATATCCCGTATGAAATCGTGATAACGTGCTCCATTGAGCATAGGTGGAAGAACATGGGGCCCAATCAAGACATCACCAACAATGCCTGCCCAAACGTTCACAGAAAATCTGTGTTGATGACGTGATTGCACAATTGCGTGCGGATTCTCGTCAGCCCACTCATGTTGATTGTCAAAATTTACAATTTGATCACGTTGGAATGAAGCCTCATCCGTAAAGAGAACATTTGCACTGAAATGTGGATTGACACATTGCTGGATGAATCATTCGCAGAAGTGTACCCGTGGAGGCCAATCAGCTGCTGATAGTGCCTGCACACGCTGTACATGGTACGGAGACAACTGGTTCTCCCGTAGCACTCTCCATACAGTGACGTGGTCAACGTTACCTTGTACAGCAGCAATTTCTCTGACGCTGACATTAGGGTTATCTTCAACTGCACGACGAATTGCCTCGTCCATTGCAGGTGTCCTCGTCGTTCTAGGTCTTCCCCATTCGCGAGTCATAGGCTGGAATGTTCAGTGCACCCTAACACACCGATCAATTGCTTCGAACGTCTTCCTGTCGGGACACCTTCGTTCTAGAAATCTGTCCCTATACAAACGTACCGCGCCACTGCTATTGCCCCGTGCTAATCCATAAATTAAATGGGTATCTGCCAACTCCGCTTTTCTAAACATTGCACTGACTGCAAAACCACGTTTGTGATGAACACTAACCTGTTGATGCTACGTACTGATGTGCTTGTTGCTAGTACTGTAGAGCAATGAGTCGCATGTCAACACAAGCACCGAAGTCAACATTACCTTCCTTCAATTGGGCCAAATGGCGGTGAATCGAGGAAGTACAGTACATACTGATGAAACTTAAATGAGCTCTAACATGGAAATTAAGCGTTTCCGGACACATGTCCACGTAACATCTTTTCTTTTTTTGTGTGTGAAGATATCTTCGCGGGTACCGGGCGCGGTTGGGCCACCGTCTCCCCAAGGGGAGTGGTGGGCTCAGCGGCGTTCGCGGCGCAAGAGGCGGAGGGTAAATGTGGAGGCTGGCCGTGTGGCATCGCCCGCTCTGCCTGTGAGTGGACATGTGGCCACTCCTCCAGCAAGTTCCGAACAGGCACACGGGGGGAGGGGTTTATTAGTGATTGGGAGCTCCAATGTTAGGGAAATAGCGGAAAGGTCGGGGAAGAAGGTCAGTGATCAAACTGTCTGCTTGCCGGTGGGTCTCATCCGAGATGTGGAGGAGGCCCTGCAGGCGGCGATAGAGAGAACTGGGTGCACCCGATTGCAAACTGTTGCTCATGTTGGCACCAATGACTCCTGCCGTCTGGGTTCAGAGGTCATCCTCACTTCACACAGGCGGTTGGCGGAGTTGGTGAAGGCGGAAAGCCTCGCTCGCCGGGTGGAATCAGAGCTAACTGTTTGTAGTGTCGTTCCCAGAACCGATCGCGGTCCTCTGGTTTGGAGCCGAGTTGAAGGCTTAAACCAGAGGCTCAGACGAATCTTCGGAGATCTGGGGTGCAAATTTCTCGACCTCTGCTATCGGGTGGAGAAACGTAGGGTCCCCCTGAATAGGTCAGGCGTGCACTACACGCAGGTAGCGGCTACAAGGGTAGCGGAGTACGTGTGGAGAGCACATGTTGGTTTTTTAGGTTAGAGAATTACCTCCTTAGGCCCGGCAAGACGCCTCCTGAGTCGTGACAAGGTAGCAGTAGGCAGTCTGGAACCGCGCGACCGCTACGGTCCGAGGTTCGAATCCTGCCTCGGGCATGGATGTGTGTGATGTCCTTAGGTTAGTTAAGTTTAAGTAGTGCTAAGTTCTAGGGGACTGATGACCTTAGAAGTTAAGTCCCATAGTACTCAGAGCCATTTTTGCCCAAATAGTACTAGCTAGGGAAGTTGGCTGAAACCAGACGTAAACAGTAATTAAATTCTAAACTCAGATTGGAATGTATACCGCAGAGACAGGCTGGACAGTGAAGGGGGAAGCGCGTTTATAGCGATAAGAAGTGCAATAGTATCGAAGGAAATCGACGGAATTCCGAAATGTGAAATAATTTAAAGCAGCCTCAAACATGATAATTGGATGTCTCTGGCTTAGCAGCTGTTCTGGCAGAACACCTCATGGAAAATTTGGAAAATATTTCGAGTAGATTTCCCGACCATGTTACAGTTTTGGATGGAGATTTTAATTTACCTGACATGGACTGGGAGACTCAAACGTTTATAACGGGCGGCAGGGACAAGGAATCCAGTGAAAATTTTTTAAGTGCATTATCTGAAAACTACCTTGAGCAGTTAAACAGAGAACCGACTCGTGGCGACAACGTATTACATCTTCTGGCGACAAACAGACCCGAACTATTTGAAACAGTTAACGCAGAACAGGGAATCAGCGATCATAAAGCGGCTACAGCATCGGTGATTTCAGCCGTCAATAGAAATATTAAAAAAGGTAGGAAGATTTTTCTGTTTAGCAAAAGTGACAAAAAGCAGATTTCAGAGTACTTGACAACT
Organism: Schistocerca serialis cubense; assembly: GCF_023864345.2. Lineage (NCBI taxonomy): Eukaryota > Metazoa > Arthropoda > Insecta > Orthoptera > Acrididae > Schistocerca > Schistocerca serialis. The sequence goes on along the minus strand of NC_064647.1, from coordinate 212,109,711 downwards.
CAACACAAGTTTTGTCTCAAGTACATATAGTGTTGAGGATCAGTGGACAAAGTTCAAAACTATCGTACAATATGCATTAGATGGGTATGTACCAAGCAAGATCGTAAGAGATGGAAAAGAGCCATCGTGGTTCAACAACCGAATTAGAAAACTACTACGGAAGCAAATGGAACTTCACAGCAAACATAAACATAGCCAAAGCCTTGCAGACAAACAAAAATTACACGAAGCGAAATGTAGTGTGAGGAGGGCTATACGAGAGGTGTTCAACGAATTCGAAAGTAACGTTCTGTGTACTGACTTGGCAGAAAATCCTAAGAAATTTTGGTCTTATGTCAAAGCAGGAGGTGGATCAAAACAAAATGTCCAAACACTCTGTGACCAAAATGGTACACGAACAGAGGATGACAGACTAAAGGCCGAAATACTAAACGTCTTTTTCCAAAGCTGTTTCACAGAGAAAGACGGCACTGTAGTTTCCTCTCTAGATTGTCGCACAGATGACAAAATGGTAGATATCGAAATAGATGACAGAGAGATAGAAAAACAATTAAAATCGCTCAAAAGAGGAAAGGCCGCTGCACCTGATGGGATACCAGTTCGATTTTATACAGAGTACGCGAAGGAACTTGCCCCCCCCCGCCCTTCTTGCAGCGGTGTACCGTAGGTCTCTAGAAGAGCGTAGCGTTTCAAAAGATTGGAAAAGGGCACAGGTCAACCCCTTTTCAATAAGAGACGTCGAACAGATGTGCAAAACTATAGACCTATATCTCTAACGTCGATCAGTTGTAGAATTTTGTACCACGTATTATGTTCGAGTATAATGACTTTTCTGGAGACTAGAAACGTACTCTGTAGGAATCAGCATGGGTTTCGAAAAAGACGATCGTGTGAAACCCAGCTCGCGCTGTTCGTCCACGAGCCTCTGAGGGCCATAGACACTGGTTCCCAGGTAGATGCCGTGTTTCTTGACTTCCGCAAGGCGTTTGATATAGTTCCCCACAGTCGTTTAATGAAAAAAAGTAAGAGCATATGGACTATCAGACCAATTGTGTGATTGGATTGAAAAGTTCCTAGATAACAGAACGCAGCATGTCATTCTCAATGGAGAGAAGTCTTCCGAAGTAAGAGTGATTTCAGGTGTGCCGCAGGGGAGTGTCGTAGGAACGTTGTTATTCGCAATATACAATATAAATGACCTTGTGTATAACATCGGAAGTTGACTGAGGCTTTTTGCGGATGATGCTGTAGTATATCGAGAGGTTGTAACAATGGAAAATTGTGCTTAAATGCAGGAGGATTTGCAATGAATTGACGCATGTTGCAGGGAATGACAATTGTATCTCAATGTAGACAAGTGCAATGTGCTGCGAATACATAGAAAGGAAGATCCTTTATCATTTAGCTACAATATAGCAGGTCAGCAACTGGAAGCAGTTAATTCCATAAATTATCTGGGAGTATGCATTAGGAGTGATTTAAAATGGAATGATCATATAATGTTGATCGTCGGTAACGCAGATGCCAGACTGAGATTCATTGGAAGAATCCTAAGGAAATGCAGTCAGAAAACAAAGGAAGTAGATTACAGTACGCTTGCTCGCCCACTGCTTGAATACTGCTCATCGGTGTGGGATCCGTACCAGATAGGGTTGATAGAAGAGATAGAGAAGATCCAACGGAGAGCAGCGCGCTTCGTTACAGGATCATTTAGTAATCGTGAAACCGTTACTGAGATGATAAACACCAGTGGAAGGCTCTGCAAGAGAGACGCGCAGTAGCTCGGTACGGGCTTTTGTTGAAGTTTCGAGAACATACCTTCACCGAGGAGTGAAGCAGTATATTGCTCCCTCCTACGCATATCTCGCGAAGAGCTCATGAGAATAAAATCAGAGAGATTAGAGCCCACACAGAGGCATACCGACAATCTTTCTTTCCACGAACAATACGAGACTGGAATACAAGGGAGAACCTATAGAGGCACTCAAGGTACCTTCCGCCACATACCGTCAGGTAGCTTGCGGAGTATGGATGTATAAAGTTGCCGTTTTTACATATTGGATCACAGAACCCTAAAAATTCTACTGCGTAATGGTTGCCTCCTATAGCGTCAACACGGAGGCACTGCCATAGAAACGCAGACTAAATCGAATTCTGTGATGGGTTGTAGATGGTGCTTAAAGTTGTCACACTGAGCGTACCTTAACTATCAGGCATTTTCTTTCGTTGTGCGTACTGTAACTTCCCCATCACGTAAATAATGAGAGCTATCAAATAAATTCAAACAGCCTTGCCACAATGGTAACACAGGGTTCCCGTCAGATGACCGAAGTTAAGAGCTGTCCGGCTGGGCTAGCACTTGGATGGGTCACCATCCAGTCTGCCGAGCGCTGTTGGCAAATGGTTTTCACTCAGCCCTTGTGAGGCAAACAGAGAAGTAGCGGCTCTGGTCTTGGAAACTGACACCAGGAGAGTGGTGTGCTGATGACAGGCCCCTCCATTTCAACATCCAGTGAGGTCTATGAGATGAGGATGACACGGCGGCCGGTCAGTACCGCTGGGCCTTCATGGCCTGCTCTGGAGGAGTTTAGTTTAGTTAGGAAATCAATGCAACCGAGCAGATCATAGAAATACGGATTACATCATCGCACTAAAGGTAACTGTCGATCCAGGGAATGTTGATTTTCATACTCATTAAGCCCATTGATTGATACGCAAACGTACATCAAATGACTATAGATTTTTGTTTGTGAGGACCATCTTTATATCTGCACAACGGTGTCAATAGTCTCATCAGTCGGTCTTTTTCGACATACTGGGTCTCGTATTATACACACATCATAAAAGTTTTGTATCACCTCGGTTCAGAGAGTCCCGGAACTTGTACAGAAAATTGGAATAGAAATCAACATAAACATCATTTTTGTTGTTCATGAAAACCACACAGTGCATGTTGTACCACCATACACCGAGACCTTCAGAGGTGGTGGTCGAGATAGCTGTACACACCGGTACCCCTTAATAGCCAGTAGCTAGTCCTCTTGCATTGATGCTTGCCTGTATTCGTCGTGGCATACTATGCTCAAGTTCATCAAGACACTGTTGGTCCAGATTGTCCCATGCCTCAACGGCGATTCGGTCTCGATCCCTCAGAGGGGTTGGTGGGTCACTTCGCCCATAAACAGCCCTTTTCAATCTATCCCAGTAATGTTCGATAGGGTTCATGTCTGGAGAATATGCTGGCCACTCTAGTCGAGCGGTGTCGTTAGCCTGAAGAAAGACATTCACAATATGTGCACGATTACGGCGTGAACTGTCCTCCATGAAGGCGAATGCCCCGCCAATACGCTGCCAATATGGTAGCATTATCGGTCGGAGGACGGCATTCACGTATCGTACAGCGGATGCGGCACCTTCCATGACCACCAACGGCGTACATCGGGCCCACACAATGCCACTCCAAAACAGCAGGGAAACTCCGCCTTACTGCACTCGCTGGGCAGTGTGTCCAAAGTGTTCAGCCTGACCGGGTTGCCTCCAAACACGTCTCCGACGATTGTCTGGTTGAAGGCATATGCGACATTCATCGGCGAGGGTAACGTGATGCCAATCGTGGCGGTTCATTCGTTATGTTGTTGGGCCTATCTGCACCGCTCTGCATGGTGTCGTGTTTGCAAAGATGGACCTCGTCATGGGCGCCAGGAATGAAGTTGCGCATGATGCAGCCTATCGCGCACAGTTTGAGTCTTAACACGACGTTCTGTGGCTGCACGGAAAGCATTATTCAATATCGTGGCGTTGCTGTCAGGGTTCCTCTGAGCCATAATCCGTAGGTAGCGGTCGTCCACTGCAGTAGTAGCCCTTGGGAGGCCTGAGCGAGGCATGTCATCGACAGTTCCTGTCTCACTATATCTCCACGTCCGAACGACATCGCTTTGGTTCACTCGCCTGGACACTCCCCGTGTTGAGAGCCCTTCCTGGCACCAAGTAACAATGCGGACCCGATCGAACCGAGGTATTGACCGTCTAGGCATGGTTGAACTCCAACACGAGCCGTGTACCTCTTTCCTGTGGAATGACTGGAGCTGATCGGCTGTCGGAACCCCCCCCCCCCCCCCCCCCGTGTAATAGGCGCTGCTCAAGGGACCGGTTTTATGATATAATATCCACAGTCAATGTCACTCTTCAGAAGGAACCGGGGTATTACAAAACTTTTTTCTGATATGTGTAGTTATTATTTGTAGGCATGTTGGCAGCATTCCTCATCGGCTTTTAATTAAATCACCGTGTTGGGGTATGTTTCTTACTTTAAATAATGGGCATAAGTCGTTAAAGTCTACATCTACATCTACATCCATACTCCGCAAGCCACCTGACGGTGTGTGGCGGAGGATACATTGAGTACCTCCATCGGTTCTCCCTTCTATTCCAGTCTCGCATTGTTCGTGGAAAGAAGGATTGTCGGTATGCCTCTGTGTGGGCTCTAATCTCTCTGATTTTATCCTCGTGGTCTCTTCGCGAGATATACGTAGGAGGGAGCAATATACTGCTTGACTCCTCGGTGAAGGTATGTTCTCGAAACTTCAAAAAAAGCCCGTACCGAGGTACCGAGCGTCTCTCCTTCAGAGTCTTCCATTGCAGTTTATGTATCATCTCCGTAACACTTTCGCGATTACTAAATGATCCTGTAACGAAGCGCGCTGCTCTCCGTTGGATCTTCTCTATCTCTTCTGTCAACCCTTTCTGGTACGGATCCCACACTGCTGAGCAGTATTCAAGCAGTGGGCGAACAAGCGTACTGTAACCTACTTCCTTTGTTTTCGGATTGCATTTCCTTAAGATTCTTCCAATGAATCTCAGTCTGGCATCTGCTTTACCGACGATCAACTTTATATGATTATTTCATTTTAAATCACTCCTAATGAGTACTCCAAGATAATTTATGGAATTAACTGCTTCCAGTTGCTGACCTGCTATATTGTAGCTAAATGATGTGGGATCTTTCTTTGTATGTAATCGCAGCACATTACACTTGTCTACATTGATATTCAATTGCCATTCCCTGCACCATGCGTCAATTCTCTGCAGATCCTCCTGCATTTCAGTACAATTTTCCATTGTTACAACCTCTCGATATACCACAGCATCATCCGCAAAAAGCCTCAGTGAACTTCCGATGTCAATGTCATAGAAAGCTATCTATCAGCAAATACTGGATTGCGCGGGAATTTTAGTTACTGAGCTACAGATTGATGTTACCTCCATACGTTAAAACATTCTACACCATTCTGGCTAGTATCTTAATGGCATCGATGCGTACAAGGCGCGAATGGCGTCCTGTGGTGCAGCTGTCCACACTGCATTCCTCTGGTTTAAAAGTTCATCTGCAGTGGTTGGCAGTGGGTCACAGCACTGCACCCGTTGTTCCACCATATCCCACACATTTTCGATTAGCGACAAGTCTGGTGAGCTGGCAGGGCAGGGTAACAGCCTGTGAAACCAAGATGGCGCGCAGCGGAATGTGGTCGTGCATTGTCTTGCTGAAAAATGTCGTCTGGGTTGTTGTGTGGGAAGGGTATGGCTAGAGGCAGCATGATGTCATTCACGTAGTTTACACTGGATGTGGTGCCCTGGACGTGCTCCAACTGTGGTTTGCCTTTGTACCCAAAAGCACTCCACACCATCAGCCCTTGAGATGGCGCTGTGTGTCTTGTGCGAATGCAGTCTCTGTGACGCCGCTCCCCATGTCTGTGGCGAACCAAAATGTGGCAATCATTTTCAAGCAAATAGAACTTGGATTCGTCCGAAAACACTATCTGATGTCATTCCTTTTCCCCAATGACGTCGTTCCATACACCATTGCCGTCTAGCATATTTCTTCACATTCGTCAAAGGTAGGCGGAGAAGAGGACGACGTGCAAGTAACCCAACCCATGCTGTAATAAACTGTGATTGACTGTCGCCCCTGACAGTGTACGATGTTATACACTGTTCCAGAGTTAGGCGAGAGCCGAGGGGAACCCAGACTGGTCCTGCAGTCGATCTTTGTGGAGGGGAGGGTGGGGAGGAAGAATGTGCTGGGTGGTGTGATCTGATCCGTCTCGTCGTCTAATACGGCATTCTGTGAATCATCCTGCACACGCCCGTTGCACTGCCGAAACACTTCATCTCGTAAGAGCAGCAACTTATCCTCATGGATGTATAATATTCCCTCGTGCCCTATTTCAAACTCATTGATTTGACGTTACAGTTAACGCATACGTCAGCGAGGCATCATGCAAGTCTGCTCAAGTCACACTTATCCATTACTTACGGTTTATAGCGACAACGAGAGCCGCAGGCACATTTTACCGGTAGGTGGTGGTGCTTCGCGATATCGATGCTGACCTTGGACCCGCTGACGGAGATGCCTGAAATGCTAATCGTGTCTGCAGAACGTACTAGGGTACATGTCCTGTGAATATGGACGTCCTGCATCTAGTCGTTCCAGGTGTTGGGCTTCTTTTCTGAACATGAATATATGTTGTTCTTCTTGTGGTCTTCAGTCCAGAGACTGGTTTGATGCAACTCTCCTTGCTACTCTGTCCTGTGCAAGCTTTTTCATCTCCCAGTACCTACTGCAACCTGCATCCTTCTGAATCTCTTTAGTGTATCCATCTCTTGTTCTCCCTCTACGATTTTTACCATCCACGCTGCCCACCAATGCTAAATTTGTCATCCCTTGATGCCTCAGGACATGTCCTACCAACCAATCCCTTCTTCTAGTCAAGTTGTGCCACAAACTTTTCTTCTCCCCAATCCTATTCAACACCTCCTCATTAGTTACGTGATCTACCCACCTAATCTTCAACATTCTTCTGTAGCACCACATTTCGAAAGCTTCTATTCTCTTCTTGTCCAAACTATTTATCGTCCACGTTTCACTTCCATACATGGCTACGCTCCATACAAATACTTTCAGAAACTACTTCCTGACACTGAAATTTATACTTGATGTTAACGAATTTCTCTTCTTCATAAACGCTTTCCTTGCCATTGCCAGTCTACATTTTATATCCTCTCTACTTCGACCATCATCAGTTATTTTGCTCCCCAAATAGCAAAACTCATTTTCTACTTTAAGTGTCTCAATTCCTAATCTAATTCCCTCAGCATCACCCAATTTAATTCGACTACCTTCCATTATCCTCGTTTCACTTTTGTTGATGTTCATCTTATATCGTCCTTTCAAGACACTATCCATTCCGTTCTGCTGCTCTTCCAGGTCCTTTGCTGTCTCTGACAGAATTACAATGTCATCGGCGAACCTTAAAGTTTTTATTTCTTCTCCACAGATTTTAATACCTACTCCGAATTTTTTGTTTTGTTTTGTTTCCTTTACTGCTTACTCAATATACAGATTGAATAACATCGGGGAGATGCTACAACCCTGTCTCACTCCCTTCGAACCTCTGCTTCCATTTCAAGCCCCTCGACTCTTATAACTGTATGACATTGTAATATAGCAAGCATAACCAGGATCCAGTTGAATGGAGATGTATCTTCTTTTTTTTTTGCAGTTGTGGTGCCTTTTTCAATTAGCAATAACAGCGTACGGTTTGCACAACTCCCTTCAGTACTTCAGCGATGATGTAAACAGGGAAACATCAGGTAAGAATGAATGCTTAGCACATTTTTTGCTGTGAAAAAAACCAATTTTTCTAAAAGACCATGGAAACTAGTCAATGTTTACTTCATCTAGCAGTTTAAATTTATCTAGGTTTTGAAAACATAAATCTAACTAAAATTACTGGTTATTACAATATTTTTAAAAGCTTACATTCGCGCAGTGTCAGTCACGAAAGGAAGGAAGAAGGAAGATTGGGTTTAACTTCCCGCCAACATCGAGGTCGTTAGAGACGGAGCACAAGCAGAGATTATGTCAAGGATGGGACGTGCCGTGCAGTTTCAAGGAAACCATCCTGGAGTTTGCCTGAAGCGATTTAGGGAAATCACGGACAACCTAAATCTGGATGGCCACGCACGGGTTTCAACGCCGTTCTCCCGAATGCGAATACAATGTGCTAACCACTGCACCACCTCGATCGCTGTACGCAGTCTTACTCACCTTGTGGGGTGAGGCTGAGTAGGATGGCGGTTAAGACTGCACAACTTACAATCTTTAGCAGTGATCACTATTAGAAGGCACAGAGCCGGCACAATGACCACGCGTCACCTGCCATTGTCCAAACTGCACCCAACAATGCTCAAAGCTCTCACAGCAACCAGCGAGATAGCGTTCTTCTTCTCTTTGTTTATACACTGCATGGGGGCTTAATTAAATAAATAACAATGCAAATTCTTTTTAAAATTTTTAATAGCTGTATGTCCGATTACGAAGTCTCGTAAACGGTTGGCCCTGACTAGTTTTAGTACGCAATCTGACTGCATAGAATAACAACAAAGAAAGTAATGAAATTTTCCGTTAACACAATTAATTAATTAAGTCCCCAGCAGCTATGAAACCAACGCATTAAAAAACACAAGTGTAACTGTTCTGTGTGTGGAAGTGTGATTCAACGTACACATCTGGCACGGTTCTTCTTCAATAAGACAAGAAATTTTTAATATCATTTATACTGAAGTAATTAAAAAAAATAGAAATACTATAATTGCGCAAGAAAACCAGAATTACACTCTAATACAAGAACACGAGCCAGATGCTTTGTTGACTGAACCTGTAATCACGCATTATTTAAGACATGGAAATAATGAGAAAACAGGGAATATTTTACCTTCATATATATTGACGAAAAGCACTCTGGTCATTACAATATCTCCATTCGAATAACATCCGCTGTCTATCCCATCAAACAAATGCATGAAACATGGAACAAGCACTCTCCACTACGACTTCTCGACAAGAACTTTTCACTACGACATCTCAGCAAGCACTGCCTACTACGAGTTCTCGACAAGCACTGCCAGTGGAGGCGGCGGAATAATACTCTTTGGCGCAATCTCTCGCGCTGTGGCTCAGTGTAGCCACCTTTCAACACCTCGCTGTTGGTGTACCGATTTCACGTGATACCTTTTGAGCTCTTCTTGTCTTCTTCTACTTTGAGCTTTCTTTTCACAGATTTTCTCTTAATCGTCTTATGGTATCTTTTTCTCCTGAACAAACAACTGTATTGTAACACCAGAAGCTGAAAGTGTGTATGCGCAGTGAATGTCAGCTACAGGGTCTTAGAGCAATATTCTAATACCTGTCACTGATAGAGCTACAAGAAGATTATAAAAGGTTTGAAATTGTGTTTAAAGTTTCTCCAAAGTCGCTAAGTGCTATCAGTACCAAACAGTGGATGCTCCGCTCCGATTTAAGCAAAAGCTAGTTTTTGCCACATCTGAATGTTTATAATGTCACAGCTCCTGAAGCATGTGTCATACAATCATACAATTCTGCGAGCTCTTTCAGTGGTGTAGGAGGTGCGACAATAAAGTAAAGAGACTGATTTTCTTTGCAAGATGTGGCAACCCTGCAGGCTTGTGTAAGCACATCTTTGACCTTGGTCTATAAGCTGCTTCTAGTCCGAGCGGCACATCGATGCAACTGCTCAGTCGTGAGTTGTGCTGTAATTAGTTAACACGTGTTTGTGTCTTTCATCACAGAAATGGAACAGCGTAAGGTTGTGCAACGATATGCCATTTCTTTTTGCGTTAAATTGGGTTAAAACTTGGCAAATTACAGTAGGAACCGCGTAAAGTTGTGCAACGATATGCCATTTCTTTTTGCGTTAAATTGGGTTAAAACTTGGCAAATTACAGTAAGCTTCAGAAGGCTTTTGGAGAGGAGGTTATGTCAAGAGCTCAAGTTATTCGTTGGCATAAAATGTTTAATGAATGCGGAACGAATGTTGAAGATGAAGACCGCAGTGGACGACCATCAACCTGCTTGTGTGCTTCTTTGATTCCAATGGAATTGTTCATAAAGAGTGTGTGCCTCCTGGACAAACAGTTAACCAATATTACTACAAAGACATTTTAGAAAGACTTCATAAAAGAGCTCTTCATGTCTGTGCCAACATTGCTGATAATTGGATTCTGCATCACGATAATGCACTGTCCCATACTGCTCTGTCAGTACTGCAATTTTTAACCTCAAAACAAATTTCAGTACTACCACAGCCACCTTATTCATCAGATATCGCTCCATGCGACTTTTTTCTATTTCCAAGAGTAAAAATGGCGGTCAAGGGACATCATTTTCAAACAACACAAGATGTCCAAAAAAGCTGTGACAAGGGGTCTTGGAGGATATTACAGAAGATGAATTCCGGAAATGTTACCATCAATGGCAGAAGCGCTGAAAAAAATTTGTGCGATCAGAAGGGAACTACTTTGAAGGAGACTACACTAAACTTGAATAAAACGGTAAGCAACATTTTTTTTTTTCAGATCAGTCTCATTATTTTCGCACCTCGTAATTGCATACTGTCTGCAAAATGTATGGCGAATAGAGTTAGAAGCGAAGAAATAATAAATTAAGCATAATGCCTGATGCACCAGTTTTACTGCCTGAACAGCGAAAATATAGTAAGCGGCAAAGCTTTATTCTATCATTTTGTGATGGTTGTCAGAAGCTCGGTAAAAGTCGGAAATTATGTATGAGGTTTGTGGAAAGTGGATAAATGCTCTCATTTTCAAATAATGGACTAATATTATGGTGGGTATTTGCGCAGGACTAGTTACGCTGTCTTAAGATATACACACTGTTTCTAACTGTAATACTTTGTCTTAGTGTGTTAAGCGTTTGGCGTAAGAGCAAGCCTTTAGATAGACAATCTGCAACGCGGAACCACGAACCGGTTTAATCACTTAATAATATAGATTTGTCACAGCAATTGTGTGTCTACCGAGCTACTCCGTATGATAGTATCTTATTTAGTGGTTCATGGTACGGTACAGTGTCCACTGCCTTGCGGAAATATAGCAAGACAGAATCTACCTTTTCACCTTCGCGCACCATGAGGAAGCTCTTTCAGGCAATTACTAAACGAGATACCATGATATGGAGTACCCTCACTGACATGCGATTGACTCATTACATTGTTTGACTAACAGAACACAGTAAACGTAAACACCGTCGACACTCCTTAGCGTGTCCTACAGTACCGACCGACCGCCGTGTCATCCTCTGCCAATAGCGTCATTGGCTGTGGTACGGACGCTGTTGTGAGTTCTCGTGACGCGGAGCCGCAATCGGCATCACGAGGCAGAGTGTGCACCGATCCAGTTCTTCCAAGAAAAAAATCCCTGGAAGTAACGGAATCGAACACGGTCTTCCACATGACAGTCAGACGTGCTGACAGCTACAGAAATGGATAATAGATCGCAATACTTGCTTTTATTTAATATACAGTCACATTCTTTGACATTGTCATAAACTGTTTACACCCACAGGGACTACCTTCGGGCTATTGTAGACCGAAAGCGGTTATTATTGTGTCATAAAATGACTGTGTCTGAATCAAAATGAAGTTCGAAATATGTCAGTCACAGATCTCCTTCGACAGAATATCTTTTTTCACATCTCAGTACGTTATGGAAGAGCCTCATGGCTACTGAATGTGCTGTACTGCAGCTCTGTAGGTATTTGTAACCTTACGCAATGGCTAGCACGCTTTACTACTGTAAGTACCCTCCCTAGAAGGAAGTTGCAAGCAGTCAAATTCACGAAGCGTGTTGACTGATTCACGTTACCGGTTTCCCTGGGAACAAGCTACGCAACATTCTCCCTCTTTTTTCTTTCTTTCTTTTTTTTTGCGAATTAACCACTTACGATCTTGCTACAACTTCATTTCGTCCTCCTTTTGTGGTGTTTTCTCTGTTTCGAATACTTCGTCATATAGTTGATATGCTGTTGCTTTTCTTCTTCCATGTTCATCTGGCCTTTCTAGTTCCCCTTTCGTCTTGAATCTCTCCCTAACTCTGTATCTCTTTCCGAAATGTTGCGATCTAACACCTGGTCTTCCGTTGTGCTCGATCTCTCAAGGTTTTTCCGACCGTGTTTAGTAAAAATCATGGTAGTCTTGTATTTCCAGATCAAATATTTATCTGGACAGTCTATTTATCTTCATTCTGTACAGATGTCTAAGAAATATCAACCACTTTTTTTCATTATTTTGCAGATCCTTTCCACACCCTGCTAAATTTCTTTGTGGCTCCAAAGTTTCCAGCCGCCCTTGGTCAGGACTGTACGTGTGACTTTACGTAGCATTCTCCTTTCCAGGATATCCAATTTCTCTAGCTTACAGTTCATTGGCAGGAAAAAGAAAACTGGCGTTCTACGGATCGGAGCGTGGAGTGTCAGATCCCTTAATCGGGCAGGTAGGTTCGAAAATTAAAAAATGGATAGGTTAAAGTTAGAAATAGTGGGAATTAGTGAAGTTCGGTGGCAGGAGGAATAAGACTTTTGGTCAGGTGAATACACGGTTATAAATACAAAATCAAATAGGGATAATGCAGAAGTAGGTTTAATAATGAATAAAAAAATGGGAATGCGGGTAAACTACTACAAACAGCATAGTGAGCACATTATTGTGGCCAAAATAGACACGAAGCCCACGCCTGCTACAGTAGTACAAGTTTATATTCCAACTAGCTCTGCAGATGATGAAGAAATTGATGAAATGTATGATAAGATAAAAGAAATTACTCAGGTAGTGAAGGAAGACGAAAATTTAATAGTCATGGGTGACTGGAATTCGACAGTAGGAAAATGGAGAGAAGGAAACATAGTAGGTGAATATGGATTGGGGCTAAGAAATGAAAGAGGAAACCGCCTGATGTAGTTTTGCACAGAGCATAACTGAATCATAGCTAAGACTTGGTTCAAGAATCATGAAAGAAGGTTGTATACATGAAAGAATCCTGGAGATACTAGAAGGTATCAGATAGATTATATAATGGTAAGACAGAGATTTAGGAACCAGGTTTTAAATTGTAAGATATTTCCAGGGGAAGATGTGGACTCTGACCACAATCTATTGGTTATAAACTGTAGATTATGACTGAAGAAACAGCAAAAAGGTGGGAATTTAATGAGATGGGACCTGGATAAACTGACTAAACCAGAGGTTGTATAGAGTTTCAGGGAGAGCATAAGGGAACGATTCACAAGAACAGGGGAAAGAAATACAGTAGAAGAAGAATGGGTAGCTTTGAGGGATGAAGTAGTGAAGGCAGCAGAGGGTTGGTAGAAATCCTTGGGTAACAGAAGAAATATTGAATTTGATTGATGAAAGGAGATAATATAAAAATGCAGTAAATGAAGCAGGCAAAAAGGAATACAAATGTCTCAAAAAATAAGATAGACAGGAAGTGCAAAATAGCTAAGCAGGGATGGCTAGAGGACAAATGTACGGATGTAGAGGCTTATCTCACTAGGTGTAACATAGATACTGCCTACAGGAAAACTAAAGAGACCTTTGGAGAAAAGAGAACCACTTGTGTGAATATCAAGACCTCAGATGGAAACCCGGTTCAAAGCAAACAAGGGAAATCAGAAAGGTGTAAGGAGTATATAGTGGGTCTACACAAGGGCGATGTACTTGAGGGCAATATTATGGAAATGGAAGAGGATGTAGATGAAGATGAAATGGGAGATACGATACTGCGTGAAGAGTTTGACAGAGCACTGAAAGACCAAGTCGAAACAAGCCCCCGGGACTAGACAACATTCCATTAGAGCTACTGACGGCCTTGGAAGAGCCAGTCCTGACAAAAAACTACCATCTGGAGAGCAAGATGTATGAGACAGGCGAAATACCCTCAGACGTCAAGAATAATATAATAATTCCAATCCCAAAGAAAGCAGGTGTTGGTAGAAGCCGACCTCAGGGAAGATCAGTTTGGATTCTGTAGAAATGTTTGACCACGTGAGGCAAAACTGACCTTACAGCTTATCTTAGAAGAAAGATTAAGGAAAGTCAAACCTACGTTTCTAGCATTTGTAGACTTAGAGAAAGCTTTTGACAATGTTGACTGGAATACTCTCTTTCAAATTCTAAAGGTGGCAGGGGTAAAATACAGGGAGCGAAACGCTATTTACAGTTTGTACAGAAACCAGATGACTGTTATAAGAGTCGAGAGGCATGAAAGGGAAGCAGTGGTTGGGAAGGGAGTGAGACAGGTTTGTAGCCTCTCCCCGGTGTTATTCAACCTGTATATTGAGCAAGAAGTAAAGGAAACTAAAGGAAAATTTGGAGTAGGTATTAAAATCCACGCAGAAGAAATAAAAACTTTGAGGTTCGCCGATGACATTGTAATTCTGTCAGAGACAGCAAAGAACTTGCAAGAGCAGTTGAACGGAATGGATGGTGTCTTGAAAGGAGGATATAAGATAAACATCAACAAAAGCATAACGAGGATAATGGAATGTAGTCAACTCGGGTGATACTGAGGGAATTAGATTAGGAAATGAGACACTTAAAGTAGTAAAGGAGTTTTGCTATTTGGGGAGCAAAATAACTGATGATGGTCGAAGTGGACAGGATATAAAATGTAGGCTGGCAATGGAAAGGAAAGCGTTTCTGAAGAAGAGAAATTTGTTAACATCGAGTATAGATTTAAGTGTCAGGAAGTCGTTTATGAAAGTATTTGTATGGAGTGTAGCCACGTATGGAAGTGAAACTTGGACGATAAATAGTTTGGAAAAGGAGAGAATAGAAGCTTTCGAAATGTGGTGGTACAGAAGAATGCCGAAGATTAGATTTGTAGATCACATAACTAATAGGAGGTATTGAATAGAATTGGGGAGAAGAGGAGTTTGTGGCACAACTTGACTAGAAGAAGGGACCGGTTAGTAGGACATGTTCTGGGGCATCAAGGGATCAAAAATTTTGCATTGGAGGGCAGCGTGGAGGGTAAAAATCGTATAGGGAAACCAAGAGATGAATACACTAAGCAGATTCAGATGGATGTAGGCTGCAGTAGGTACTGGGAGATGAAGAAGCTTGCACAGGATAGGGTAGCATGGAGAGCTGCATCAAACCAGTCTCTGGACTGAAGACCACAACAACAACAACATAATTCATGGAGATGCATTCACTGACGTACAGGCAACCCCTACTGAGACCACACTATTATAGTGTCTCAGTGTGACATTGTTGCGAAAGTCTTTACATCCATACGCTTTCTCCATTTTTGCGAGACAGTACTTGATGTCAGGTTTTTCTTCTCCATTTCCTTGTACGTTGTCACTGAGGCACTTGTATTTCTTAACCCTCATATCCTGGTCTACATCAGCTTTAAGGAATTTCTGTCCATTTAGTCATTCAACATGAATTTAACTTTTCTATTGGGATTATCAACTCTAATCTGCTGGTGGTTCCTTCTAAGTTGTTGACCTGAATGATCGCTTCCTTTGAGCATTCTGAGAGGGTCACAAACCCATCAGCAAAGAAACAGACGGTTGACTTTCAATTCGTTCCGATCTTTTCCATAAGCACATCGGGTTAAGTGAGGGTTACGGCAAGTTAGGGAATAGAATGGGGAGGAAAAAATGTGACAGCCCCTAAAACGCGTCCTCAGACACTACCCTTAACTTTGTGATCGACTCTCGTCTTGTGTGTGCGCGGCTTAACTCAAAATTCTCGCTGCAGAAATGATGAGAAACTTAGGTTTTCCATACTTGTCTTCAAACTACGATTCAGTTAATGAATTTAGCGGTAAAATAAACAAAACGTAGCTCAGTTTCTCACAAGATCATAATTTTGTGAATCCATTAACATTACGATCTGTAATTGCGTAAAGTTAATTACAATAAAACAGCTATAAAAATACTGTTCTTTTGTGAATATTTTAGCCGTTTAGTAAATTCTCAGCGGTAAAATTGTATTTCTGAAACCCATATGTATGTGTATACAGAGCTGAAAGTCGTCCACTGAGGATAGTTGGAATATGCGACAAACTAGAGATGAACAAGGCTCTGTCAGGCATGTAAAAGCAGAAATAAGCAGAGTCTTACATCTTTTAAAGCTTGAGACAAAGGCGTCTTTGAGGTTTTGTTCTGCAAATCTGCCTCCTGACTTTTTTAATAAGGTTACTAACTATACATTAAATGAAGTGCTACTAGTTGTAGTGCAAATTCACAGGAAATGTTGTTTCTATACACCAGCAACTTAATGAATCGGTGACACTGAGGTAAAAGTTTCAATCATTAAAATGTTTCGTTAACATGTGTTAGTGAGTTCTTTTCATCTTTTAAAGCTTGAGATAAAGGCGTCTTTGAGGTATTGTTCTGCAAATCTGCCTCCTGACTTTTTTAATAAGGTTACTAACTATACATTAAATGAAGTGCTACTAGTTGTAGTGCAAATTCACAGGAAATGTTGTTTCTATACACCAGCAACTTAATGAATCGGTGACACTGAGGTAAAAGTTCCAATCATTAAAATGTTTCGTTAACATGTGTTAGTGAGTTCTTTTGTATTAACTGTTAAGTTTTCCATGGTGCCTCTTACAAGTCTTTCTATCTTCCAAGCTGTCACCTGATCATGTCCACATCTGAAAAACGGCCAAACCTCACTATGAAGGGCACCGTTTGTCTTTAATGTGATTAGGCGTACCTCATCTCAGTTTTCATTGTGTATCTTCTGAAATTTACACATCATTGGTATTACCAAACAGTCCAACAGAACAGAAAGCAAATTTTATAAACAAAATATTTTCAACAGTTGAGGCTCAGGATAAAATGCAGCAATTACTTGTGGAGCCAAGTTAAATACAGTGTCCGTCAAAACTTTCGGACAGAGCTACAATTTATAAGTAAAGTATTCACACTACTGTAAGTTCAGTTGACTCTTTATTTATTCCCGGAGTGGAGATGAGTGATTCACCAAAGTGTGTGTCTCAAACTTTCTCGTAGTTTGTTACACATATTTACAACCAATCAAATTGTCAAAAGGATTCAACACAAGATTATATGCATACACAAATGAAATATTTATAGATGCAGAACTTCATGTCTCTTATAGCGTGTAACAAAAAGAAACACAGGTGTGAACTATGTACAGTTTTTCTGTCAGTGTTGGTTAAATAATTGTCTAACTACTACGACTAATAATACTGTAGGAACATAACTATTACTGCATTAGACTTGTGAAAAGATCAGCCTGCCAAGTAGTGACCAATGGTTTCTTACAGGGAAATGACAAAATACATGCTCTTCTGTTCACGTAACTGTCTCTTCACAGTTATGCTGACAAAGCATAAAAGTAATCACATTTCTTTTTTCAAATTTCTGTTTTATAGTGCTTATAGTGTATTACAGTTGCCTTTGCAAGTACAACACGCCGTCAGTAAGTATCCTCACTCAAGGGGGTGGACAGAGTAGAAATTTTTTTAACCTGGTTTTATTGGCTTAAAATGTTACTTAGTGTCCATTTTTAAGATTCATCTATGCAGTGTACCATGAATATTAAAATATCTTAAAACCGCCCTTTACTGTATTGGGTACATCCGAGCACTCGAATGCAATCGATGTAATACGTAATAGTTACCAACGGAATAGCGGTCCTGTTATTTTAGGATAGTATCACGGAGGACATTAGTATCAATATTCTCAAAAATATTTCTCTTCTCCATGATTCAGTCATGGTACATATTATGAAAGCACGTGCTTCTCTCTCGTCTGCTTAATTTGTCACTTCTCTTGCTTTTTAGGCGAATTAAAATGTGTTTGCAAATGACAAACATTGTTATTTATAAGGACAGAAAAGTTTCGAAAAGTTTTTGTATGTCCACATTCTGATTGAAGGTTTGAGGGACATCGGCCGTTCACTTATATAATAAAATGGAAACCATCTTCAGACCTTAAATGACTCTGACGGAGTTAACTTCAATCTTATACACGATTTCATCAGTGGCCAACCTCTATGAACTGGTTTTCGTAGACTGCATATAACCACCGACTACCAATTTGGTGCTGGCATTGACAGTTAGAGGTTTATTCAATTTCAGTATAAAAAAACACAA
Source organism: Schistocerca serialis cubense (assembly GCF_023864345.2). Lineage (NCBI taxonomy): Eukaryota > Metazoa > Arthropoda > Insecta > Orthoptera > Acrididae > Schistocerca > Schistocerca serialis. The sequence goes on along the minus strand of NC_064647.1, from coordinate 212,091,696 downwards.
GTAGAACATTTAAGCACTTTTCCTCTTTTTCAAAACAAAGGTGCTGAGAGCCGTAACTCATGAAATGTACATACAATTACATTATATCTTTTTGTAAGTTGTGAGAATGCATTTTCTCTACTGTAGTACTTACGATACTTTAATTTCTACTTTTGGTGCTCGTTTCTGTTAGAGTTTTGCTGAAAACATTGACTTTTATTTCAGAGTTCCGCCATTTTTTAATAACCACTTTTAAAAATATCCCTAGATAGTACATTAGACAGTATCATCTGTTTCAAACCAGTTTTTGAAATTTTTTCCTAGGATGAAAATTGTGGCGTTGAGCGCTCTCACCATTCACGCTCGCATTCCGCGAATGGCCTTTTGTCGATGTCTTGTAGTGTCATGTGAGTGCAAATTTTTTGCTTAAAAATACATTATACGATTTTAAGGGTGTACAATAAAAATCGCTTTTGTAATTTGTTTGTTATTTCATTGAAAAAATCAATGCCGGTTCCAAAATCGAGAGTCAGCATCGTCTACCTCCTGAAGTTCAATAGTACATGAAGTATCTCTTTTACACAGTAGTGCACAACATCTCATTCAAGTACTTCTTAGTAATCACATTCGGTGTATTGTTGTGTGTTGATCATAATGCAACGTCCCTCTTTTCTATGTGAGTTATGAAATTTAGTTAAGAAGATAAAATGTTGCCGAAGGAAGGTTGCGTTACGTTTCCAACAAGAAGAGACTTAAACATTTATCCAGAAGTAAAAGAAGCTGTGAATTCCTTTTCTGTTTTATTGTTACATCAGCAGTTCTGCCAAGTACCTTTACTTTTATCCAGGCTCAGATGTCGTGGTTGGAGAGCCGTGATCTCGGTGACATAATACCATGTTATTGTTGAGTTTCAATGCAAAGAAGTGATTTGCGTGATAAAAATGGTAATGATATAACGTATGTTGCGCGATCGCTGCGTCTTCAGACCGACCACTTTTAAGTATTTAAAAGGCTGTAAAATGTGCAGAAGTATTTATCATTAGTGGAGAATCGGAGTGTGCATAATGTTGCCAAATGAGTTCTTGAAATTCGTTAAAAATGTAATTATTTCACAACATCGAATAGATGACATAGTACAACCCTTTACTAGCTAGGTTCGAAGAAGAAGTAGGCAAAATACGACTAAAGTGTGTCGTATTTTTTAACGGAACAACATCGAAATCAGTGCAGATAATAATTATGACTTTGGAACAAAAAGTTCATATTCTTAGATATATCCTTCACTCTGATATCGCTAGAACATGAATATTTGCTTCATCATGAATATGAATTGACTAGATATACTTTTCTATATCAATAATATTTGTCAAGTAGCGGTTTGAAGTATTTTTGTAAGTATAGCTTTGGCGACGGAATTAAGCCTGAATAACATAGAAACTACACTCCAAACAGTAACAGGTCTAAGTCAAAGTCTATCATGATCATCACCTTACGCAAGGGTGCATCTGTCACTAATGAGACACAAATCCAGATGATAAGAAAAGGTAAGAGGAAGGGCAATTCAGTATTTGACAAAGAACGAACATCTTTCCATATCAGCACTGAGATGTGAGAGCAATAGATTACAAATCTCACTCTCTAAAAATACAAGGGTTCGTGTCCATGACATCCACGCTACATAAATAGCTGTTAATATGTTGATGATTAAAATTATGTTTTATATATATCAGTAACGTAAAGTGCAACTCCTAGTTGGAAAAGTCAGTGATACTGGCGACAACATGTGAAGGTCTCCCATCAGAGAGGCATATCTGTGTGTAGCATAATATGTGTAAATTGCATAATGAAGTGAATTTGACTTCAAATAATCATGTTCAAGTACTGTATATATAATATTATATAACACATCACACACACACACACAGATGGTGCGCACTTGGGCTAATATTGGTGTATAATAAATACCTTCACTCATACATATATATCCATAATTTTAAAGTCACTTTCTACTTAAGTGTAAGGAGTGTAGGTAGTATAACAGTCACACTGCATCAGATTTAAGTGCCTTAATTCATACTGTAATGTCATTGTGTAATTAACATTTGAAGAGCAATACTCAATTCATAGATGCTTACACTTCAATAAACTACAGACTCCTGCTAGGTTTTTTAAACTCACACTGCTGATACGTAAATGCAGCAGCAAGATGTGATAATATACTGGTAAGTCACTGAGCTGGTCCCCAATGTGAATAAAACATTAGTGCATAATTCAATAACATTACAACATATTTGATATTTGTTTCAATCTGTAACCCCTAATATTGGAGCATAGAAAGAAAATAACATGATTATAATTGTCTTAACTCATTTGATGTCTGACATCATGAAAATTCGTATTGTAGAATAGTTCTGTTGTAGATGTGATGTTGTGATTGCAGAACAGTGTACAATGTGGTAACACATGACTTCTATAGTTCACTGTTACTGAACAAGTGCCCATGTTTTCGAATATATTGCTTAGGTTGAGGTAAAATCAGAAATAGAGCTGCCAGGTTGCTCTTTATTTCAGATATGCAGTACACTCTAATTAATCAATAGCTCCTATCACTCTGCAACGTAGGACTGAAATACTGTTCATTCTATTAAATACCATATGACATTAATACCTAAATATAGCTCCACAAATAATATCTTACACAGATGTAGTTCAACATGTTTCCGTTTCAGTGACTAAATACATTGAACTAAATTGCTTGGACTCAAAGTGAAACAATGATAATAAGGAAATCATTTACTTAAAATCAATTTAATAAAAATATTTACCAGATGCTGAGCAATGTGATGCTAATAGATTGTATTTAGTATCTCACTGGTTGAACAAAGTGCACTATGCTGCTTTTGAATGACATCTCATGTGCTGCCGTGTGTTTACACAGGAAATATTAAGTTAAAATTTTTGATAAGTATAAATGTAGACAATATAAGAGTATCAGGTGTGCTTTCATACCGGTACATATTAGACTGTAAATGTATTTTACATACAATATATTACATTTCGAAATACAAATATTGGCACCCTGTTTTTACATGAACAATAAAGTATGGTGATAGATTTTATACACTGAAAAACCAATGAAACAGGTACACCTGCCTGATATCTTGTAGAGCTCCCGCGAGCATGCAGAAGTGCCGTAACACGACGTGGCATGGACTCGACTAATGTCTGAAGTGGTGCTGGAGGAAACTGACACCATGAATCCTGCAGGGCTGACCGTAAATCCGTAAGAGCACGAGGGGGTGGAGATCTCTTGCGAACAGCATGTTGCAAAGCATCCCAAATATACCTGATAATGTTCATGTCTGGGGTGTTTGGTGGCCAGCGGAAGTGTTTAAACTCAAGAGTTCCTGGAGCCACTCTGTAGCAATTCTGGACGTGTGGGGCGTCGCATTGTTCTGTTTGACTTGGCCAAGTGGGTCGGAATGCACAATGGACATGAATCGATGCAGGTGATCAGACAGGAAGCTTACGTACGTGTCACCTGTCAGTCGTACCCCCTGTCAGGGGTCCCATGTTACTCCAACTGCACACGCCCCCCACCAGTACAGAGCCTACAACAGCTTGAACGGACTTCTTCTGACGTACAGGATCCACACATTCATGTGGTTGTGTCCATACCGGTACACGTCCATCCGCTAGATACAATTTGAAAAGAGACCCATCAGACCAGGCAACATGTTTCCACTCATCAATTCGTCCACTGATGGTGTCGACGGGCCCAGGCGAGACGCAAAGCTTTGTGTCGTGCAGTCATCAAGGGTACACAAGTGGACCTTCGGTTCCGAAAGTCCATATCGATGATGTTTCGTTGAATAGATACTTGTTGATGGCCCAGCACTGAAAAATGCAGAAATTTTTGGAAGGGTTGCAGTTCTGCCACGCGGAACGGTTCTCTTCAGTCTTCGTTGGTCCCATTGTTACAGGATCTTTTTCCGGCCGCAGCGATGTCGGAGATTTGATGTTTCATCGGATTCCTGATATTCACGGCACACTCGTGAAATGGTCGTACGGGAAAATCCCACTTCATCGCTATCTCGGAGATGCTGTATCCCATAGCTCGTGCGCCGACTATAAGACTACGTCCAAACTCACTTAAGTCTTGATAATCTGCCGTTGTAGCAGCAGTAACCCATCTACAACTGCGCCAGCCACTTGCCTTATATAGGCGTTGCCGACAGCTATGCTGTCTTCTGCCTGAATACGCATGCCTGTACCAGTTTCTTTTGAACTTCAGTGTATAATGCTTCCTATTTAGAAACCTGAAAATGGCCTAAGGCCGAAATTGTACAATCGTACATGAAATAAAGGGAATGGCAGCTGAAGGCGTCACGAAATCATTAAAAAAATAAAGAAGAGTCACTAAATTCTCTGGCTCCGGATCTTGCAATAGAATCGTCTGCCATTCCTCCACAAACAAGCAGACATCTCACTAAAAATGTTCCCATCTGAGCTAAAGTCATTATAAAGAGGAAGAGTGGACACAGCCCTTATTAATATCCATCAATAAGTGTGTGGATACTTTTGGTCAAGTAGCGTATGGGATCGACGTGCAAGAAGTGAACGATGTGCTCAGTTTCCCACTTCATATTTAACTTTTCTTACACTCTGCCAACATTCCTAACCTCAAACCACTCACAACTACTAGCTATTTGTCATCAAAGTACGGACAAGTTTAGTTTGGCAGCGGACCGCGTAACCACGCGCCGCGCGTGCACAGTGGTAGGTAGAGCAGCTTTGAAACTTGGTTTCGCAACCTAGTGTCGTCGTGTGAACTAGCCTTTAGTGGTGGGCACCTGAACCCCGCTCTTCTTGGCACGTGTTCATCCTTCACTAGGCTAAGTACGATCCATTACTGAACTTACGCTATTGCTAGCATGACCTGTTTCAAAAGTTGAGAGTGAGGAGTTGGGAATAGAAGCTGCCAGACCCAGGTATAATTTATTACAAAGAAATTGTTTCATTATTTTGAATACAGTGCTGCAACAAAACAACGTAAACCGCACAGTTTTATTGTCCCGACACCTAACAATAAATACAATGAATTAATCAGGTGCTAAGATGACACTTATGGAATTTATAGCAATACACATTACTGTAGTAAATTTACAGTGAAACTTCCCCTTTGTATGTAAAAAACGACAGTGCTGGAAAAACTCTTACGTTATTTGATTTTCAAACAGGTGAGCACAATTGACCGTACTCAGACAGTTCTCTATTGGCTTATTCTGATCATCACTAAACTGACACACAATATTTTTAGCGCAATACAATCTGACTTTCAATAATCCCCACAAAAGAATGGCCCTGACTAACAATAACCTACACCCTTCATGAATCACTTACCTTAAAAAAAATCTTCGTTACTCGGACTACTGCAATACAGCGAGCGCCAATACTGCCGATTCTAATTACTGAAGGCACTAACTACTGATAGACATAGTTAGCAAATGAAAGATTTTGATAGAGAACAATGTATTTACCTTTATATATATATATATATATATATATATATATATATATATATATATATATACATATATATCAGTTCACGACATCCAGTCTTACAAATTTCATTTTTCTGACGGACACACGTCCAGGTCGTCCGCTCATAGTAACCTCTCAAAACTCTGGCATCTCTCTCCCCACATCTACCTCTGCTGGCGGCTCACCTGCAATTGCCCAACGCTACGCGCTGTTCCCATCCAACTGCCCAACACTACACAAGCGAATATTCCGACAATGAGTCCAACCAGCCACAGACTGGACACAGTGCAGTCACCGATTTCAATACAGAGCGCTACGTGGCGTTACCAACATAAAAATCTAAACAGCCTACTTACAACAGTCAAGAGCCAGTCGCTACCATCAGGATTGGTTGTGCACTCCGGCTGGCAAACTTGATAATTTCATGAAGTAAACAGGTCATAAATGATAACAAAAATTTTCGAACGGCAATTGCCATTGAACTTAGGAATGAATAAGGGATATGCAATAATGAACTCAGACAACTTCATATTACCCACTGCAAATGCTCATGCGCTCTGAAAAATTCTTTATGAAAATCTGAAAGTATTAACTGAAATAATTCTTAACATTTCAGAGCCATAGGACAGGCAATAATAAAGGCAGACGACAAGACATGCTTAAAATAATACATCAGCTATTGTGGACATATATATATCGAAGCAAATGTTAGTGGTCTGGAAGTCTACAGATTACAGTGAAAACACAGCTAGGGCTGCAGTTGAATCAGCATAAATTGGTCTCTCACAGCTGTAGTGGACACGGCGAGGTAGCTTCGTGGGCCTACCTGTCAATAATGTAAACTGATTTTGTGAACGCGTCTCTATGGCAACGCCTCCGTGTTATCAGACCTCTTTCGCTGGCTACTGATTCTGCCTGCAACCATCGGCGCTTCACAGTTGAAAGCTGGCAACAGCGCTAGCAGCTGTCACGGATCTACTTACGCCGTTGCCTCTATAGGCTACACAGTCAGCATCTTGAAGAAACCAATGAAGCTTGGGAATTTACATAATTTTAGCAAAGGTTCGTTTCATGCACACACAGTCAAGCCACTCACTGTGGAACATCCATCACCACAGACATATGTTTTAGGAAGCTCCTCAAAGTAATCGTCTTGGATGGTCCACTGAGAATGCAGAGGACAAAGTCGCCAAGAGGTAGATCCTTCAAGCACTGCTGACATCCCACGTTGGTCAGAATCCCGAAAAAGTTTCCATAAATTAAAAGAAATGGTCAGAGTTATGAAGTTTCATCTAGTACGTTGGCTACAGTAATGTTTGAGACTACAGAATCCCAGGCTGAGAAACAGCTAGTGTTTTTCCAAAGGTATATTTCATTTGGAAGGAATATTTTTGTTTAACAAAATCAGAGCGAATTTTTTTTAAATGGGGTCTATTCTGTGAGGTATGTTCTTAATCACGAACACTTATTTTATTATTTAATCATTAATTAATAATTAGTTTTTGTTAATTAACTTCTTACTGGAATGGAAGAAAGAAATTGTAAAACACGAGCGAGAAAGATGTGTTTTACATTACACGACATTCTGGCTTCTTTTTCATTCAGTCCTAAAGTATGGACTGCTATCTTCACGAATCAAGCTTAAAAACCAGCTACTAGCAGCAACTCCAGCTTCGAGCCGTATTTAAGCGACGTTTGCAAAATGTCGTTATTTACTATGAGAAAATAGAATTTAAAATTTGACTTAAAGGCGAATACGACACGTAAACACATATAATCATACAACTGTTATTTTTATAACATTGCTAATAGGCTATTACAAAATAATAATATATTTACTAAATATGAAAATATATTTTAAACATATTTAAATATAAAAAGTATTCTTTATGAAATAAGTATTTTTTATATCCATAAGATTTGCTTGATAAATTTTGTTTTGTTAAATTATATTTCACTATTACATATTTCTATCTTTTGAAAACCGGTTTCGAAGAAAATGAAAACTTTGTCGACTGAAGATTGTGCTTACTTGGTACCTGCTATAGTCGATCATGAGGAACCATATGCTGAGGATGATGAAGAGGATGTCTTTGAGGATGAAGATGAAGAAGGAAATTAAGTTGACAAACAAGAAACACAAGAAGATGAAGATGAAGAAGACTTAATAAAACTTCCATTTTCTGTTATTAATACATATTTTCTGTGATAAAGACAGTAATAGAGGCAGTTCTGTGTTAAAATTTAAGACTGAAATAATAAATATTCATGGAAACATTTTTTCTCCATTTCATTAATTTCAACCGAATTCTTTTCGGCATATTGGATGCGCCATTTTGAATATTCTAGCTGGTGTAAAAATCGTTATCAGAAGTGTCAGAAATACCATTATACCCAATTTTGGCCATATTGGAGCAGATTTTGGAATTTTGGCCATGTTTTCAGGATTATGGCCCAGTACGTTTCGGTCTGCCATGGTGGCAGCACAAAAATTCCAAGGCAGTCGAGAAGGAACAAGGCTCGCGGGCCACGCTCTTAAACTGCGCAGGTGGAGGCATCGTGCTTGCTGTAGCGACACAGTATAGTTAGTATTCGTTGCTAAGTAACAACGTCAACGATATATTAAGACCGCAGTCGATATGAACCGATGCATGATACATTGTTAACTTCTGTATGGGCATCTCTACAACTTTTTCCGTCTTGTCGACAATACTCGTGAAGTTAACAACGTTAACAGCATGCTGATGTGTCTGCCCCTGAAGACAGCGTGCTCTATTTCGAACTGCAACATGGCTGTACCCGCCCAAGTGACCAGTTTAGTTCCCACTGTGGCTCGGTCTATAGTTAGCCTTATACATATGCCCTGGATCGTAGTGTTGCAGAGTACTAGACCATCAGGATTAAATGGGAGGGGCGATTAAGTGAAGTTGGGTCACAAATTTTACACTAACCAACCCACTTCTACATGTCAAAGCCAACTTGCATGCACTGACAGCTCAAAGAAATATGAATTTAAGAACGAGCCAAAATTACTTGAAAGACTTAAGCCTTCACTTATATGAATTACTTAAGAAAACTGTTCAGCAAATAACCTGTCTTCAAGAAAACTTTAACCAAAATGTGTTTCAGTTTTTTATACAGTATTACTAGTAACAGTGAATTCAGAAAACGATTACAATATTTTCAAAAAAGGGAGAAAAAGAGAGAGAGGAAAGAATTAATGTCCTTCAGTAAAATATACTTTAGATCAGACATACCCGTAAGAGCAGCTTAATTGTAAAAGATTAAACCAGGTAATACACACATAAAACAATAACTATCTTCAGCACAGTATTAGGCAAACACAGGGAATGAAATTGCTTAGAGACTGTTACAGCAATCAGAAGGAAAACTATCGTTCAACAGGTCTATAAACTTTAGAAAATACTGTTGTATAGAATAAGCTTTCTTTACTTTACGTCTATGGTCACAAACTTTTTGTTAACATATTACCGGTTTCGGTCCATAATGACCATCATTAGATCTGTTTTATAAAAACGAAGTCCTAATGTACTGCAGCCATAGTGGCATCGTCAGATGTTAAATGCAAAATCAGCACCAGCTTCGTCAAATATATATAAATAACACGCTACTGACAACATGACTCGTGCATATGATGATGGTCATTATAGACTGAAACTGGTAATCTGTTAACAAAAAGTTTGTGACCATAGACGTAAATTAAAGGAAACTGCTTGTATACACGGATCACTGTTTTATTCGCGACAATATCACAGCTTGTGAAACTGTTATATAGGTACAGTACACTAATGATAATGTAAAGCATAAACAATATCAGCTTCCCTTGTCCACTGCATGCTGCGATGGCGCCACTCTCCTTCCCACGTCTGGCAGGCATTTAGCGTATCGATTCTTTCAAGGGAATCGAACCTCAAACACACCATAATAAATAGCAAGCAATCATTGTTCATAACATCAAGGCAGTTCAACACTTCTTCCTTTCACTACAATTCCTGTCCAGCGTAAATATAATCGCAGGAAAGCAACTTGGATTCGGAAAATAGCAAGCAAAAATGTCAGTGCCCAAATAAACACATTGTGTACTTTAATACAGAAACGGAGTGTGACGTAGGACTGAAATATAGCCCACTGCCATCCAAGACGAAACTCAGCAAGTACGAGGTGCATTCAAGTTCTAAGGCCTCCAATTTTTTTTTCTCCAGACTGGAAAGAGATAGAAACATGCGCATTGTTTTAAAATGAGGCCGCGTTCATTGTCAATACGTCCCAGAGATGGCAGCACCATACGGCAGATGGCATTTTACCGCCAGCGGCGAGAATGAGAACTGTTTTAAATACTTAAAATGGCAACGTTTTCCTTACTTGAACAGCCTGCAATCATTCGTTTTCTGAATTTGCGTGGTGTGGAACGAAATGAAATTCATGGACAGTTGAAGGAGACATGTGGTGATGAAGTTATGGATGTGTCAAAAGTGCATTCGTGGGTGCAACAGTTTAGTGAAGGCAGAACATCGTGCAACAACAAACCGAAACAACCTCGGGCTCGCACAAGCCGGTCTGACGACATGATTCAGAAAGTGGAGAGAACTGTTTTGGGGGATCGCCAAATGACTGTTGAACAGATCGCCTCCAGAGTTGGCATTTCTGTGGGTTCTGTGCACACAATCCTGCATGACGACCTGAAAATGCGAAAAGTGTCATCCAGGTGGGTGCCACGAATGCTGACGGACGACCACATGGCTGCCCGTGTGGCATGTTGCCAAGCAATGTTGACGCACAACGACAGCATGAATGGGACTTTCTTTTCATCGGTTGTGACAATGGATGAGACGTGGATGCCATTTTTCAATCCAGGAACAAAGCGCCAGTCAGCTCAATGGAAGCACACAGATTCACCTCCACCAAAAAAATTTCGGGTAACCGCCAGTGCTGAAAAAATTATGGTGTCCATGTTCTGGGACAGCGAGGGCGTAATCCTTACCCATTGCGTTCCAAAGGGCACTACGGTAACAGGTGCATCCTATGAAAATCTTTTGAAGAACAAATTCCTTCCTGCACTGCAACAAAAACGTAGGGGAAGGGCTGCGCGTGAGCTGTTTCACCAAGACAACGCACCCGCACATCGAGCTAACGTTACGCAACAGTTTCTTCGTGATAACAACTTTGAAGTGATTCCTCATGCTCCCTACTCATCTGACCTGGCTCCCAGTGACTTTTCGCTTTTTCCAACAATGAAAGACACTCTCCGTGGCCGCACATTCACCAGCCGTGCTGCTATAGCCTCAGCGATTTTCCAATGGTCAAAACAGACTCCTAAAGAAGCCTTCGCCGCTGCCATGGAATCATGTGTACGTCTGCAGGGCGATTACGTCGAGAAGTAACGCCAGTTTCATCGATTTCGGGTGAGTAGTTAATTAGAAAAAAAATCGGAGGCCATAGAACTTGAATGCACCTCGAAAGACAGTGCCTTTTAGAACGAAGAGCAAACACAGCCCAGCCTATCTACTGAAAGTCAACTAAACTCCGCATGGAGGCCCAACGGCACTGACCGGCAACCGTGTCATCCTCAGCCAACTGGCGTCACTGGATGCGGATATCAACAGGCATGTGGTCAGCACACCGCTCTCCCGGCCGTATATCAGTTTTCGAAACCGGAGCCGCTACTTCTCAATCAAGTAGCTCCTCAGTTTGCGTCACGAGTTCTGAGTCCACCCCACTTGAAAACAACGCTCGGCAGACCGGATGGTCGCCCATCCAAATCCTAGCCCAGCTCTACAGCGTTTTACTTTGGTGATATGACGGGAACCGCTATTACCACTGCGGCAAGGCCGTTGGCCCAGGCTGACTACACATACCACAAATGCACACTCTTCCATCGTACAGGCTGTGGTGTGTATGGTATAAAAAGTTGTGTTAAGATGTTTGATAACAGAGACGCAAAGTTGGTGCTGTATGCGTTGTTCATATTAACGTCACCTGCAAGTGGTGAACATTTACACTAATCTCAGCTAAAACTTTCGCAGAATAAACGTTTCATATTTGATAGCATCTAATTTAAAAAACAATTACATAAACTGTACTGTTGCACTTGATATACGTGGGTTATGGGTTATAAATATACATATATGTAGATATATATGTACACACACACACACACACACACACATATATATATATATATATATATATATATATATATATATATATATATATATATATAATTTTCGATTATTCCCTTTTGAGAAAGCGATAAAACTTGAGTAGTCATGATTTCTTCTTCTTTCTTCGTTCTTCCCTAATTCTCTTCATACGTTCACTGTGTTCTCTCTTGCGTTCTTCCGACCATCTTTTTCCCGTCCTGTTCTCCATGTGTTCTTGTTTAAGTGTGTGTTGCTGTATGATGTTTCTAAACTCTTCTCTATTGTTTATGTTGTCTTGCGTGATCCCCAGTTCTTTAATGTCTTCTTCTGCTCCAGTGATGCACTTTGTCTAGTTTTGCTCTTGTTTACTATCCCAAAGATTTGTCTTGTGAGCCTGCTTTTATTCATCCTGCTGAAATGTCCATAAGACTTCATCCTTCTCTTTCTAATGGTGTCTGTTATTGTTTCTATGTCTTTGTAAATCTCTCTCGCTGGCCTCTTCATCCAAATACCTTCCCGAAACACTGGTCCAGATATTTTCCTCAGAATTTTTCTTTCCTGCTTTTCAATCTCTCTGGTCTTTGTATGACCATGAATCACTGTAGTTTCTGCAGCATAAAGTGCTATTGAGTTCAGTCCTGATGGTTGATTATCTCTCCCAGATACACTCCTGGAAATGGAAAAAAGAACACATTGACACCGGTGTGTCAGACCCACCATACTTGCTCCGGACACTGCGAGAGGGCTGTACAAGCAATGATCACACGCACGGCACAGCGGACACACCAGGAACCGCGGTGTTGGCCGTCGAATGGCGCTAGCTGCGCAGCATTTGTGCACCGCCGCCGTCAGTGTCAGCCAGTTTGCCGTGGCATACGGAGCTCCATCGCAGTCTTTAACACTGGTAGCATGCCGCGACAGCGTGGACGTGAACCGTATGTGCAGTTGACGGACTTTGAGCGAGGGCGTATAGTGGGCATGCGGGAGGCCGGGTGGACGTACCGCCGAATTGCTCAACACGTGGGGCGTGAGGTCTCCACAGTACATCGATGTTGTCGCCAGTGGTCGGCGGAAGGTGCACGTGCCCGTCGACCTGGGACCGGACCGCAGCGACGCACGGATGCACGCCAAGACCGTAGGATCCTACGCAGTGCCGTAGGGGACCGCACCGCCACTTCCCAGCAAATTAGGGACACTGTTGCTCCTGGGGTATCGGCGAGGACCATTCGCAACCGTCTCCATGAAGCTGGGCTACGGTCCCGCACACCGTTAGGCCGTCTTCCGCTCCTGCCCCAACATCGTGCAGCCCGCCTCCAGTGGTGTCGGGACAGGCGTGAATGGAGGGACGAATGGAGACGTGTCGTCTTCAGCGATGAGAGTCGCTTCTGCCTTGGTGCCAATGATGGTCGTATGCGTGTTTGGCGCCGTGCAGGTGAGCGCCACAATCAGGACTGCATACGACCTAGGCAAACAGGGCCAACACCCGGCATCATGGTGTGGGGAGCGATCTCCTACACTGGCCGTACACCACTGGTGATCGTCGAGGGGACACTGAATAGTGCACAGTACATCCAAACCGTCTTCGAACCCATCGTTCTACCATTCCTAGACCGGCAAGGGAACTTGCTGTTCCAACAGGACAATGCACGTCCGCATGTATCCCGTGCCACCCAACGTGCTCTAGAAGGTGTAAGTCAACTACCCTGGCCAGCAAGATCTCCGGATCTGTCCCCTATTGAGCATGTTTGGGACTGGATGAAGCGTCGTCTCACGCGGTCTGCACGTCCAGCACGAACGCTGGTCCAACTGAGGCGCCAGATGGAAATGGCATGGCAAGCCGTTCCACAGGACTACATCCAGCATCTCTATGATCGTCTCCATGGGAGAATAGCAGCCTGCATTGCTGCGAAAGGTGGATATACACTGTACTAGTGCCGACATTGTGCATGCTCTGTTGCCTGTGTCTATGTGCCTGTGGTTCTGTCAGTGTGATCACGTGATGTATCTGACCCCAGGAATGTGTCAATAAAGTTTCCCCTTCCTGGGACAATGAATTCACGGTGTTCTTATTTCAATTTCCAGGAGTGTATATGAAGTGGGCAACTTGTGCCACTTTCCCGTATTGAGTAGTAATGGGGAGATTACCTAGAGGTTTGTTTCCCATATACTGTGTTTTCTCGTTGGAGATTTGTAGCCCAGTTTTCTGTGAGATTCCGTGTGGTTCTTCCAATGCAAGTCTGGCTTCCTCTCTGTTGTTGGTTAGAATGGCAATATATATATATATATATATATATATATATATATATATATATATATATATATATATGGAACATATAATTTTTTTCTGAAGAGAGAAAGAAATTGATACACCAGCCTAATGTCGCGTAGGGCCCCAGTGAGCACGCAGAGCTGCCACAACATGACGTGGGATGGACTTGACTAATGTCTGAAGTAGTGCTGAATGGAATTGACACTACGAATCTGCAGGGTTGACCATAAATCCGTAAGAGTACGAGGGAGTAGAGATCTCTTCTAAACAGCATGTTGCAAAGAATCACAGATATGCTCAATAACGTTCATGTCTGGGGTGTTTGGTTGGCAGCGGAAGGTTTTAAACTCAGAAAAGTGTTCCTGGAGCCACTCTATAGCAATTCTGGACGTGTGTTGTGTCACATTGTCCTGTTGGAATTCCCCAAGTCCGTCTGAATGCACAATGGACATGAACGGATCCAGGTGATCAGACAGGGTGCTTACGTACGCGTCACCTGTAAGAGTCGTATCTAGACGTATCAGCGTTCCCATATCACTCCAACTGCAGACGCCCCACAACATTACAGTGTCTCCACCAGCTTCAACAGTCCCCTGCTGTCATGCAGGGGCCATGGATTCATGAGGTTGTCTCCATACCCGTACACGCCCATCCGCTCGATATAACTTGAAACGAGACTTGTCCGACCAGACAATGTGTTTCCAGTCATCAACAGTCCAATGTCGGTGCTGACAGGCCGAGGCGAGTCGTAAAGTTTTGTGTCGTGCAATCATCAAGGACACACGAGTGGGTCTTTGTCTCCGAAAGCCCATATCGATGATGTTTCGTTGAATGGTTCGGACGCTCCCACTTGTTGATGGCCCAGCATTGAAATCTGCAGCAGTTTGCGGAAGGGTTGCACTTCTGTCACGTTGAACGGTTGTCTTAAGTCGTCGTTGGTCCCATTCTTACAGGATCTTTTCCCGGCCGCAGCGATGTTAGAAGTTTGATGTTTTACCGCAGTCCTGATATTCACGGTACATTCGTGAAATAGTCGTACGGCAAGATCCTCACTTCATCGCTCCCTCGGAGGTGCTGTGCCCCATCACTCGTGCGCCGATTAAAACACCACGTTCAAACTCTCTTAAATCTTGATAACCTGCCATTGTAGCAGCAGTTACCGATATAACAACTGCGCCAGGCACTTGTTCTCTTATATAGGCGTTGCCGACCGCAGCGCCGTATTCTGCCTGTTTTCATATCTGTGTATCTGATTATGCATGCCAATACCAGTTACTTCGGTGCTTCAGTATATAATGCTTCAGAACATAATCTTAAGAGCACGCGCCAGATCGGCTGCGGACGCCTGTTTACGTGGAAGGCCGCCACAAGGATCCGCTTCTTCCTCCAGCTCCGTGCTGCCGCTGTCCACTTCCTCGTTGCTGGCCCACAGATAAACACTTTCGCGCAGTAATCTTGTAAATCGCATGTGTTGGAAGTATCGCCAAATTACGTCATACGTTGGAACAGTGCCAGCCATGGCACAGTTGTCCATCGGATTTTGCATTGTTCACCAAAGACAAATATTGCTGTTGCTAGAGAAAGAATGTACAATACTAACTGTCCTTTAATAGCTTTTCCAATATGGATCACCGAGAACAACTTGTCACCTCATTCTTGTTCGACGGAATCTTGAGTACCAATAACTCTCACCCTTACCCAAATTCCTTAAAGAACGATTTCCCGCGTAAAAAGCAGCTTTAAGTTATGTCTGTGGTTTGCCGGAAGTGTCTAAGTGCTCTCGTTACCAGATAGCAGATGAATATAGTGTGGCTAATTTGCACACAGTAAGTTACTTCGGCCCAAGACATAGAAACAGTATCTAACTTTAATAATTGACATATTGTTGTTGTTGTGGACTGACAAGGCAGCCAGTCCAGAGTGAAGTAGCCGAAAGGGCACGCGTCAACTCACGCCGTCTTGTGTTAAGTCTGAAACAGGATACGTGATGAAAGCTGTAAAGAAAAGAACGGAGCTTCTCATGTACTTAACTTTAATGTCTTCTTGTACATTGCTCTTGATAATACAAGTGAGACTCTCTCCAGATATGGATAACTGCGCCTTGCTAGGTCGTAGCCATGGACTTAGCTGAAGGCTATTCTGTCTCCCGGCAAATGAGAGGAAGGCTTCGTACGTCTAGTCGCTAGCAATGTCGTCCGTACAACTGGGCCGAGTTCTAGTCAGTCTCTCGAGACCTGCCTTGTGGTGGCGCTCGGTCTGCGATCACACAGTGGCGACACGCGGGTCCGACATGTACTACTGGACCGCGGCCGATTTAAGCTACCACCTAGCAAGTGTGGTGTCCGGCGGTGACACCACAGTTGTAAATCTTTAACGTAAAATTATACCTATCTAAGAGTAGATTATCGCAGCATTCGAAAATTTTAAATTTCTTCAATAATTATGTGAAATACTCAAAATCAAAGGTTTGTTAACCCTGGTAGTCAGTAGATAGGCAACCTGGAGCTTTAACAGCCTGACCGTTTCATCCATTTAGTATCATAGAAGATCGCAGAGCCAACAAATGCATGAATTATCGAACAATCAGCTTAACAGTTCATGCATCCAAGTAGCTAACAATGAAACGTCCCCTTAGAACAATTTATACATGACTGTGCTTAAACTGACACACAATATTTTGTTAGCGCAACGCAATCTGACTTTCAAAATTCCCTACAAAAGAATGGCCCTGACTAACATTAAACTATACCTTTCACAAATCACTTACCTCACAAAAATCTTCGCTGCTCAAGCTACTGCAATACAGCGAGCGCCACTACTGCCAGCTAAATAAAAGATTCAAACTATGGAAGGCACTAACTACTGATAGGGATAGTTAGCAAATGAAAGATATTAATAGAGAACAAACAATGTATTTACCTTGATATCATCATATATAAATATAGCAGTTCATGACAAATTACAAATCTCCGCCATCTCTCTCCCCACATCCACCACTGCTGGCGGCTCACCTCCAACTGCGCAACGCTACGCGCTGTTCACATCCAGCTGCCGCTGCCCAACACTACAATGGCAGACAACAATGCAAACTAGCCACAGACTGCACACAGCACAGCCAGTGATTTTCATATTGAGCGCTACGTAACGTTGCCAATAAGAAAACATAAACAGCCTACTTACATAGAGAAAACATAAACAGCCTACTTACATAGCCCCCATGCTCCCCACAAAAAATTTTACAAATTTTTTTTGGGCAGTGGCCAATAATGATTTGATAAAATTTTTCATAATTACAATAACAAAGAAATCAAATGCACACACTTATTGATACAATGTTGGTCAAAAGCTAAAATTTTCTCACAGTCCATAAAGATAGTCCTAATCATTCATCATAATAGTAATTACATTTTTTTTTTTAAAAAGTCTCATTAGTAAAAGAAATTGCACACAGAAGTAGTGGATTTCCATGCAGTCTTGAAGAAGTAGCGTTGTCCTTCCAACGGAAAGACAGTGCTGACTCTTGACATGCTGACAGATAATGGGCCACAACATAGCAAACCCACAGCAGAGTCATTCGACGTTTTGAAGGGTATTGGTAGGTCATCACAGAGCAGACCCACTGTAGTCCTGGTAGAGATTACGGTATTGGTGGGCCATCAAAGATACAGACCCACTGTAGTCCTTGTAGAGATAATGGTATTGGTGGGCCACCAGAGGTGCAGACCCACTGTAGTCCTTGTAAAAATGTCCAGCAGCCATCTGTTGCGATTGTGCAGGTGCACATTCACCATTGAAGAGTCTTGCGGAGAACATAGCAAGTCCATAAACCACCACTTGTGCACTCACAAAGTTTTTGAAATTGTCCTTAGAACAAGCAATGCTGTTATCCAGTCCCTTGCTGAATTATTAACACACGTGCAAACACTAACAGTCCCTACTTCTCACATATTGTCCATATACTATGACCAACAGAAACGTGTGCAGTGAAATGTAACTTACAAGTTAATAATATCATGAACTGGTGACAATTACAATTTTATAACATAAGAATACAATTACAAAGGTACAAAATACATCATTTAAAACATAACAATACAGATAACATTTGTAGTACAGGCTTTACAAAAGAATCGAACTAACATATACATCAGTGGAATTATGACATGAGTACATACATAAAAGATCAGAATAACTTTCGAAACACCAACTTCACACATGAGCATTGACACAAAACAGAATTAACAATATCTAACATCTTTACAAAGTAAATAACATATTATTAATGCCAATTATATTCGAGGATAACAGTATTCCTCATCATAGTGAATGTAGCTTAATATTAAAAGAAGAAAAATTCTATGAAACTACACAAAGACAGGAAGAAAACAAATACACATGGGATAACACCAATAGGAAAGGACAGGGTTCGTTTTCAGTGTAACATTTGGTACTGCAGTCCAACCCAAAACTTCATATACCTTTCCTCTTATTTCATCCTTTGTTTCCACCAAAAAAATTCTATCTAAGCATGCTTTCTGTATTTATATGTTCACACATTTCTTACCTCAACATTTATTTCCAAGAAAATCCTACCTAAACCTGTTTTCTCAATGCATTTCTTCCAATTCATCGCAACTCATTCTCTTAGAGGCTACCCCCTCTTAAGCTAACTTAAATCTACTGAGCTCAGATGCTAAACTAAGGAACGAGGCAATGCAGCATCACATAACAAATCAACACAAACAGCAATGCAAAAAATGCAAATTGGCAAAGCTAGCAGCATAAATGAGCAAAAGTCAAATTCAATAACACTATGCCTGGCAAACAGCAGCAACTTATACCTAAACATGACATAGTGGAAGCAGAAAAAATATTACACTAAAATGGCCATGTCTAATACCTATGTCACATCTTAACATTAGAGTGATGCATCACAAAAACTTACGCTAGTAGATAAGTTACCAAATCGTAAAAAAATTATTTATGCAATTCCTGTGAAGGGAAATGTTTTTTTGTGCTCCCTCATTTGTTTTGGATAGATCATAAAATTATTTACTGGATCTGTAGGCATAAAATATTTATATTAGTACATATATTAAATTTTATTTTAACCAATGCTGCAGTGCAGCTAGAAACTTGATATTAAACAAAATGTGTAAATAAATACATAAAGCAAGCCATATGGCATTTTTCTTAACTAGCAAGACAATAGCTGTGAAATGTATCTCATCGTTTCATTAGGCATTGCAGTAAATATCATAAATTACGAGCTCCACAGTATGCTTTCAACAAGGAGATGTCAGTAGCGTGGACAATGGCCTTCCCTTTCTTTTTTTTCTACCTGTGCTTCTGACGAGGCACTCACACTAATGGCTTGTTCTCCAGGCGTCTGACACACCTGGGTGCCCATGACGCGTTATGTGCAGGTGGTCACTTAACTTTCGTACGGAAATATTTACGACAGCAGTTTCCGCTACAGTGACAGTCTCACATAAAAATATTTCACAGGTCGAAAATTTGCATAACAAATGTGTAGAAACCAAATCTTGTAAATATAACAGCGTCCAAAAAAAAAAATTCGTCAGCATTGTGATACAGTCACACATTTACACACATTTAATAACTCTTAAAGTACGTTTCTTGGTTTCCAACATCCTTTTCATAAATCAGAGTCCCTATTAGAAACACGTAGCATAATCAAATTCCTCATATACGGTAGCATCATCTTATTGATCATAAACATATCTCAACAGCATAGTACACATCGTCGTCGTAATAATAACATCATAACACTTCAGTCAAATCTCAAAATCGTCGTAACTTCCTCCAATAATTTCTAAGCCTAAAAAAATTCTCTGCTCATGTCAAAAGTGTCATCTGCCTCAAACGTACTTTAAAAATCATGACCCCATACGAAATACGTCATTCAAAGCTCTCATAGTATCACAATGATTCCGAAAAAATATGAACAGTTTACAAAGTACAGACAAAATACAGTTTCATAAGTGTGAAGTTATCCAACTGTATAATTGCGTAAACATGTGTCACTGATGTAGTAAAATAAATGTTTGTCTCTCTCAGTTAAATAATCAGATAGCTGTGTAATTCTGTGTTTTAGAGAAATATGGTACCGATGTGTAAAGTTGTGTAAGCAAATACCATATTAGCTAGGGCTCCTTGTGGTTGCCACACACATGGTACACAAAGTAAGCGTGTACCCCCCTGAGGATTAATGTAATTATACCCTCAGGTGTTACAGATTACACCAATGGAATGAAATATATCACGGAAAACTTTCTTTGTAATTCAAAAATCTTTAAAAATAAATGTTTTAAGTATAAAATTGATCACTGAAATGCGTGTCCTGTAGCGCTAAATGTGCATCTTGTTGTAAGATAATCTCTGTGGAAGTGTCGTAGTTATTTTCCTCCGAAAGCTAAGTTCTGCGGAAGCCAATGTACTTACCTCATGATAAACAAAAGTGAAATGCTTTGCGTATAGATATCGTAGTTATTATGCTTATTGGCGTGATGAAGAAAGTACTGTATAGTAACGTATTGTTGTGCCACGAAAAAGCTGTCTCATTGTTGCTATACCACAAAAGTTACTACTAAAACATGTTTTTCTTTCCAGAAGAATTCAGAAAACTGTGCAGATATAAAACAGATACACCGCAAAAGCAACATTGTAAATTGTCACTCATTAGTAGCGTCGTGATAAAAATCATGTAGCTGTCACATAAACTAACCTCTGTGTCATCTGGTATCTCTCAGAAAGCACTTTAAATTCAGAATGTATTTTCAAATAAACCGAAATGTTGCATTAAAATCTCATTAGCAGTACTGGTAAATGTTCTAAGTATGTGAGCCTTATAGTCGTTACATAATCGTGCAACAAACAAGCAAGAATGTACACACACAATAACACTGTGACGTCTGTTCACTATAACAATGCATTCGTCATTTCTGTTTAAATAAGTTCTCTTGGTTCTTGACTGGATATTTAACTTCAAACATTGTTGTATGTTAACAGATTCTAAGTCTGACAAAGCATATTAGTAATGTGAAGCGAAAAATTTTATGACAAAGACTAAGTTAAAAAGCAGATTATCTTTCAATAAACGGTTTTACATGTGAAGTGTGGTGCAATCCTTTACTCTTCCTAGTACGCAGAGTTTCAACTTCAACACAATTATCATGTGGTATACGTCGGTAAAGAATACTGGAATATCTCTCAAGGTTAGCGTCTTATGTTATTTTTCCCTGAGCCAGCGGCCGCACGCAGCTGCCTGCTGTGCGAGTCATTGTCTGTTCCTTTGTTGGCGCGCGTCGTTATTGGGATTTGGAGACCTAACTTCTACGAATTTACCGTGACGAGAGGGCCCTGCTCTGTTTGAATCCCGCCAGTTCTGATGCAACTCAGGTCTGTCGTTACGATCATATCGTCTGTCGTCATGTCGGTAGATTCCATAGTTTCTTTCTTGTCGGTCACATGGTGGAGAATTTCTCCCTGAATCGTAAGTGCGCGCTGGTCCGTTGCGTCTAAAGTTATTCTGTCTCCCTTGATAGTATTTATTTTGGTTCCCATATTGTGTGTTTCTCTGATTGTCTCTGTGATAGTCACTACCGCGGAGAGGTGATCTTTCCCTGTAATTATTACTACTCTGCCAACGGTTGTCATACGGGTGGTGTCTGTTTTGGTCACGATTTGTGTTGTGAGAATAGCCTTGTCGTGTAAAGTTATTACTTCTTTCATCGCGGAATTGCGACGGATGTGACCTGTAATTGCTGTGTTCCTGGTTTCGCGTTCCGCGATTGTCAGTGTCAATTTCTAATTCTTGTAAGAGTCCCTGAAATGCTTCAATGTCGTCTTTGCAACGTCCTGCCAAAATAATATGTCGTAAATGTTCAGGCAGTTTGATTAAGCAAATGCGGATGAGTTCTGAGGGGCTGTATGGGTTTGACAGGTACTGATTCTTATGCAACATGTCTTCAAAATATTTCACAAGACTGGAAAATTCAGATTGTTCGAAATGTTTCATCATTATGATGCCATGTTTTACTCGGTCTCGTGTGGCTGGAGACCAATATGCTGAGAGGAAGGCATGGTAAAACTCTCCTTCACTGTGGCAATCGTGAGTTACCGATCGCATTCTTACAGCTGGTTCATTCTCCAAGTAGCCACACATAAATTCTAATCTGTGTTCTAACGACCAGTTGGGAGGAAAACAATGAGAGAATTGATGGAGCCATGCTTGTGGATGAATGTCGTTGCCAGAATTCTTAAACGTTTTGAATTTACGTGTAGTAATGAACAGCTTATAGTCAAAATCATCATGTCGGCGAGTCGCATATCGGTCATTGTTAGGTCGTGTCGGCCGTTCCATCTCAAAATTCGGTGCACATTGCCAATTTCTTTCATAACTTCCGAAATGCCCTGTGTTATTATTTTGCGGCTTTTCCGTATTTCTAAGTCCCTCTTCCCGTGTTGGAGCGCGAGTGTCCTCTGAAATACGTAATTCTTGTATTACCTGTGTCAGCTGATCTTGTACTTCCCGGATTTCTCTTTGGTGTTGTGTATTAATTTGATTCTGATTTTGTTTGAATTTTCTTATTTGTTCATACTCTTCTGTGTCAGTGAAGGCTACGGGTCTTGTGTCATTCAGATCATCATCTACCTTTGTAGATAAGTTAGTGAACTGATCCGAAAGTTCGGCTAATTTCTCCGATAGTGAACACATTTCCTCAATGTGTTTTTCTGAACCAAGTTTCAGAGTGTCCATTTGTGTTGAAATCGAATCTACTGTGTTCTTTAAGTTTTCCTGAGTTTTTGCAAGTTGCGTAACCGAATCGGTAGATGCAACTGAGTCAAATTTAGCTTGCAAGGTCTCATGATTTTCATGAACAATAATTTGCAGTTCTTTTATGGCTGCTTCGTGATTCTGTAATGCCTTTTCATGCTGCGAAAAAATAGGTTGAAAATGCTCACAAATTTGAGTTTTTACGTCATTACAGACTTTTTGACATTTCGATTCAATGTTATGTAATTCAGTAGTTAAATCTTCACGCGTTTGTTCAAGAGTTTGTTCCAATGAGTCTAACTTTTGAAGCTGTTGCTGTGTTTGTCTCTGATTTTGTTCCAGTGTGTCTAACTGTTGCTGTGTTTGTCTCTGGTGTTGTTCCATTGTGTCTAACTTTTCAAGCTTTTGTCCCATTTGTTGCATTAATTGTAATAACAATGCACTGGTGTCTGAAACATGTTCCTCAGTGCTTTTCGGCAGTGAAGTTGCACCGGCAACATTCACATTTTGACAAGCGGAAAATGTGTCTTGACTCATTTGAGAAAACGGTGAGAACCCAAAACCTGAGTCTGCAGTATTTGCAATATTGTGTTCTGTCATTCCCGATTCCTGAGGCGAGCTGTTGCCGACCAATCGATCGATAACGCTTCCCTGTTCACTACCTGTTTCACTGTCTACACCATTGTTTGCCGCCCGCTCCATTTCCCTATGCACAATTACCAAATTACTACTTTGAACATTAGTTAATTCATTACTCTGCGGCGCTAACACACTGCTTTCGTCTTCACTGTCATTTCTCAGTTTACTTTGGAGCCTAGTATTACGTTTTTCACACGCCATAATTGTCACAATATTTCACACGATAGCACAGAAAAACACAATTTGAAGATCAAAAATAAGAGAACACATTAACATAGCACTGAAAATAATATCTAGTTAATTGCAGCTGCGAAATACTTGGCGCAAATCTGCATGCATGCCACAACTGTTTTACTGTACAACAATGAAAGACTGCAACTACAAAGGAGATTTTCTCTACAATTACGCGCTAGCAATAAACAAAATCTACACTAATTACACAAACTACAAGAAAAAATCAGAAGATTCCAGTGAGGTATCCTCGGCTAAGGGTCGACATATGAAACGTCCCCTTAGAACAATTTATACATGACTGTGCTTAAACTGACACACAATATTTTGTTAGCGCAACGCAATCTGACTTTCAAAATTCCCTACAAAAGAATGGCCCTGACTAACATTAAACTATACCTTTCACAAATCACTTACCTCACAAAAATCTTCGCTGCTCAAGCTACTGCAATACAGCGAGCGCCACTACTGCCAGCTAAATAAAAGATTCAAACTATGGAAGGCACTAACTACTGATAGGGATAGTTAGCAAATGAAAGATATTAATAGAGAACAAACAATGTATTTACCTTGATATCATCATATATAAATATAGCAGTTCATGACAAATTACAAATCTCCGCCATCTCTCTCCCCACATCCACCACTGCTGGCGGCTCACCTCCAACTGCGCAACGCTACGCGCTGTTCACATCCAGCTGCCGCTGCCCAACACTACAATGGCAGACAACAATGCAAACTAGCCACAGACTGCACACAGCACAGCCACTGATTTTCATATTGAGCGCTACGTAACGTTGCCAATAAGAAAACATAAACAGCCTACTTACATAGAGAAAACATAAACAGCCTACTTACAACAAGAATAATGAATATAAGAATGGAAAATAAAATTGAGGATGTGTCGGATGACGATCTCTTTGGCTATACGAAAGGCAGTTCCGACGTTACAGTTTGTGAGGGAACCGTGATCTCACGAACATAGCCATTAGTATCCGACACCCAGGTCGATAGCAGACAGGAATCGATTGTCGAGCGCTGCCGGAGGCAGTGAAATTAGTGTCGACTGAAAGCAGTACTGGGAAGACTCGCAAAAAAAAAAAAAAAAAAAAAAAAATGGCGGTCGAGCTGAGTACGGTGTCAATGGCGCATGTGCCGAGTGAGGAGTAAATTGTAAATTCACCGGAGTGTGGGAACTGAGCGCGTGCCCCTTCTCGTCGTGGGGTTGACCCTCATCGATATCGATCCGCGAGTGATATAAAACCAAAAGTGACCAGCGCCGAATTACGTGTTTCGCGTCGACCGAGTTGGCCAGCAACAACCATGGATTGCAGTGAGGATTGTTGTGAAAGTTAACCATCATCATTGCGTGTGACGAAGTACTTAAAATCAGCAACCAATAAAAGATATAACCGTAACTAACCGTGTAAGGCGAAGGTAGAAACTGCCTTAGAATTTGTGTGTTAATAGAAAATACATGTCAGTGTGTTTACCGCAACATTTGTGGTCTTTAATAATAGAAAAACTTTCAATCATTAACTATTCCGTCTCAGAATAGCCGCACTCTGTTGAAATACCCCCGACCCGCAGCAGAAAAACCGATGGCCTTTCATTCATTAAGCACAAGGTCATATGTACATAATAATTAAACGTTTGGCGGCATATATCACACAAAACCCAATAAAGGATATAACGGAGGTGTTTCAGGTTGATAAAGAAAACAAGATTAAAGAAAATCGGGGGACGTTCATAGAATTTGTGAACCTGGAGAAGGCTGTCGACACTGTAAAATGGTGCAAGATGTTCGAAATTATGAGAAAAATCTCGTAAATCACGTGTGTTGGAAGTATTGTTGGAAGCATCGGCCGTGGCAGAGCACGCACTGAATAAGACCGACCACGTAATAAAATTCGCCGACACGGAAGTTCTGGCTGTAGAGAAGCACTATCACACGCGCTTGTTCAGAGAAGCTGTAGAAATACAAAAACACGCGAACAGTTTCAACAAGGAAGAGGAAAGCCTTAAGGTCAACGGATCCTGGCTTCCCGTACTGCAGCGAACGACCGTCGCAGGTAGCAAGAGGAGAACCGCACCGGAAATGACCGCGGAGAAGCCCTCGGACATTGGCGCGCCAGGTACATATAGTCTGCGGCCGCGAGCTCGCCTCCAGTTCACCACCGGCAATGGAGGGTGAAGCTTTGACAATGTCAGCCACTCGTGCTGGCGAAACGTCAGAAAAATCATTAGATGAACGTCGGCCGAAGAACCCGAGACAGAAGCCAATAGGCAGTTTGTCAACAAGTGGCCACCAAAGCCTTAACAATTTTGTATTGTCAACTTAGTTCATACTTTCGAACAATGCCAACCGTGGCACAGTTGTCCATGGGATTTTACATTGGTCACCAAGACCAGGGAGAGACCAGTAATATACAACACGTGCGAGAGACAAGAGGGAATAATAATAGTGGACGACTGAGACCAAAGTGCTCGGATTGAAAAGGGTGTAAGCCTGGAATGTAGTTCAAAATGGTTCAAATGGCTCTGAGCACAATGCGACTTAGCTTCTGAGGTCATCAGTCGCCTAGAACTTAGAACTAATTAAACCTAACTAACCTAAGGACATCACACACATCCATGCCCGAGGCAGGATTCGAACCTGCGACTGTGGAATGTAGTCTTTTGCCTCTAATGTTTAATCTATACATCGAAGAAGCAATGATGAAAATAAAGGTTCAAGAGTGGAATTAAAATGCAAGTAAAAAGATATCGATGATAAGATTCGCTGATGACAATGGGGAATGAATAATCTAATGGTTACAGAACACGGAATGAAAAGAAATCGAAGAAAGACACCAGTAATGACAAGCAGCAGATATGAACACAGCGAGAAACCAAACACCAGAGTTGGTAACCAAGAACTAGACGAAATTAAGGAACTCTGCTACCTAGACAGAAAAATAACCCATGACAAATGGAGCGAGGAGGACAGAAAAAGCAGACTAGCACTTGCAAGAACAGCATTCCTGTCCAAGAGAAGTCTACTAGTATCAAACGAAGACCTTAATTTGAGGCAGAAATTTGTGAGAATGTGCTTTCTGAGCACAGCATTCTATGGTTGTGAAATGTCGACTGTGGGAAAACCGGAACAGAAGAGAATCGAAGCATTTTAGGTGTGCTGCTACAGAAGAATGTTGAAAATTAGGTGGACTGATAAGGTAAGGAATGAGGAGTTTGTCTGGAGAATTGGCGAGGAAAGGGATATATCGGAAACACTGAAAAGAAGAAGGGAGGATGGTAGGACATCTGTCAAGACATCACGGAATACCTTAACTGTCACTAGAGTGAGCTGTAGAGGGTAAAACCCGTAGAGGATGATACGATTGGAAAACATCCAGCAAAGAATTGAGGATATAGGCTGCAAGTGCTACTCTCACAGGGGAGGGATTCGTGGCGGTTTGCATCAAACCAGTCAGATGGGTGATGACTCAAAACAAAAACAAAAAAAAATTTTTGGTCAATATAAGACTGTTCTATTTGTTTTTGTTGTGCCTCTGTCCTGCCGCATTGGCGCAGAGTTAGCGAAGTTGGTATGGTTAGTTTCAGAACTGCATGGATGTCCTTGCTGTTGCCATCCTATTATCCTCAGGATAGTATACGTGTACCCCATCTGTCTGAGAGACCTATTATTCATGTGAAAGTGAGTGAAAGCTATCGAAATGTTAGCCAATCGTGTAACTGAGGTGGGACTTGGGTATCAGTCCAGTATCCACCTAGTGAGGTGTGGGAAAGCGCCTAACAACCACATGTGGGCTGGTCAGCACACCAACACTCATCGTTAATCCGTCGGGCAAATTTGATCTGGAGCCAGCGCATTTCCACGTCCCGGAACCATCGCTTTAACACACACATCTATGTGGGTGGGTGAGTTCATCAGTATAAGACTCTTGCCAGAAACCGTTAACCTTCTTACTGCTACGTGGCAGAGTTTACAGCTATGTCTGATTTGTTACATTGTCATGCATCTCGTAATGTACTGGTTGCTGAACATTTCCGATGCCCTCCTATTTTTCAGCTTTATTGTTATTGTTTCAAATGTTGGACAGGCACTGGCAGAGTTAATGGTTTTTATTTACATTTTTTAGAGTACTGCATGCATGCTACAACAAAGGTACAGTCTCACAGAAAAACATTTCAGTCATCTGTAGGATTTACAGAAAACCACAAAGTGTCTTCAAATTCTGCAGAAAGTACAATACATGTAGTAGAGACTGAGAGATGCCATCTGTATGGTGCGTTCTGTCCGTATTCTATTGTTGAGTTTAATTACAAAAGGCAGTTTGTCAAATTCACAGTTCCTGCGGATATACTTATCTGTGGTAGTTGGTTGTCTAGAGGTCGAAGTCCACAGTTCCGTTATATATTTGATGTGACCTTAACTTTAGAGATGACAAACGAAAACTTAAAGTAATATTTGTGTATTACTGTACTTTTCGGTACAAAAGCAGTAACACAAGTATCTCGTTACCTCATTCTTGCCACCTTCATCATATTCAAAGACAATATTCCGCCATCTTGAAAACATGCACATCTGTAGCTTTCAAAACATCTACTTGCTGCACTCATCGATTTCATGCCAAGACTCTCAACACAGCTGCCCAACTGACCAAATTCACCTGAGGCAACTGCAACTATTCTGGTAGCTTCTAACGTCATTCCCAAGACCCCAAACTTATGACATGTCTCAGTTATGGCTGATCAGATGAAAGAAACGAAATTTCATAAGCTTTAATTTATGCCAAGGGCCATCTATACAGATAATTCGAGTGCAAGGGGCTAAAAAAATCACTAAAAAATTCCAAAATAAAACTTATTCTGAGTGTTGGTGTCTTTCAAATCAAACGATTCCCTATGATCAGAAGATTCAAAAATTGAAAGTCAGTATAGACAAATGTTACGTGCTAGTTTATCTACAAACTGTAACACAACCTATTTTATATTATAATAAACACACCCCAATTGCCAGTGTAATCGATCCTTTCTTTCATGATAACTGCAGACAATGTTCACTAGTGCCAATGATTGTGCAGCTAATTACTTCTTTCTCTCCTTTTCTTTTATTATGATGAGAAGGGGCCTGTCATTGTCTGCAGCTCAAATGGTTCAAATGGCTCTGAGCACTATGCGACTTAACTTCTGAGGTCATCAGTCGCCTAGAACTTAGAACTAATTAAACCTAACTAACCTAAGGATATCACACACATCCATGCCCGAGGCAGGATTCCAACCTGCGACCGTAGCGGTCGCTCGGCTCCAGACTGTAGCGCCAGAACCGCACGGCCACTCCGGCCGTTGTCTGCAGCCTCGGGAGTTTCTTAAGCCAGCTCTGGACATCGGAAGTTAACTTAAAAGTACCAGAGGGTCATAAACTTGTTTGGCAGTCTAAGCAGCTGCCTCAGCAGGTATTGGGCACAGAATTCCCATTTCCACGCAGCAGGCACGTTGGGGACCACCTGAGTTCCATAAAACTACACGAGGAGGAATCTTTTTGGAAGAATAAATTCTGAAATCCATGCATAACACTTAGAATGGGAGATCATGCAATCGGTCACTGTCCGAGAACGTGGCACAAAATAATGTTCATTTAAATTTCAGTAGCAGGACCTGTGGTGGACTCACAACATTCATTCCTGGAGAAGGTGTATTTTCCCACACAATTCTACGTGAAAATAAGCCTGTTGTTTGGTCAGGGTTTGAAATTGGTCAATAGTGGGAGAGATTTTCTGCCTTCAATCCCATGCTATGCCACTATTGGTTAAAAATGACAAGATTCACGGAAGTAGCAATTTGCTAAACTTGTTCACAAAATCATTATTGGTCAGAACTTGCAGAGTCTGCTTCAACTGACCATGATACTACTTCACTGGTGGAACCAGCTGTGTTTCGGGGAGTGAAGTCAGAACACATTTGAGATCGATCAGTACGCTTGCTTCAGTGGCATCATCGAGAATGCCCTTCACTTTAGTCAGTCACAAAAAGTGCACGACTGGTGCCATAAGAGGATCACTTCGAAGATGAAATGCGATGGCGTGCCATGGTCCTCCGTGATGAAAAAAGATTCTGCTTCCATGCAAGTCATCGTCCTTTGCGTCTGCGACGTCTAGGACATGGACTTGGCGAGTGTTGCCTCGTAGAGCGGCATCATTCAAGACATACTGGCTCGCCGACCGGAGTGGCCGTGCGATTCTAGGCGCTACAGGCTGGAGCCGAGCGATCGCTACGGTCGCAGGCTCGGATCCTGCCTCGGGCATGGATGTGTGTGATGTCCTTAGGTTAGTTAGGTTTAAGTAGTTCTAAGTTCTAGGCGACTGATGGCCTCAGGAGTTAAGTCGCATAGTGCTCAGAGCGATTTGAACCATTTGAACATACTGGCTCGAACGCAGGCCTTGTGGTCTGGAGTGCAATAAGCTATAGCTCTCGTTCACTTTTTGAGTTTCTGGAGGAGACACTAAACAATGCTTGGCACGTGTAGAGTGTTGTTAGACCCATTCTTTTGCTTTCTTGCAACAGGAAAGTGCTTTATTGTTCTAACAGGATAATGCTCACCCACACACTGCATGTGGAACTCAACGTGCTCTAGCCAGTAAAGTCTCTGAACTTTTCTCCAATTTATCATGTGTGCGATATGATTGGACGAGAAGTGACTTGTTTATGTGACGCGTCAGCCAACAACTCTTACAGAAACGCATGAACAGGTCGAGCTGGCGTAGCATAACATATCCCACGACAGTATTCGCCATCTGCACAGTCGACTGGATACCAAATCAGCACTGCTTCTACGCCCTAGGAGTCTACACCACACACGAACATGATAGTTTCAGCATGAGTCGATATTTGGTACCTTAGAACCGCTTGTGCTATTGATCTGTAAATGTAATGATTTCATGTACTCCACAAGCACTATTGCAACTGTGGGATCTTGCCCACTCTATGCTAATAGGGTGCCTATGGGATGCAGTGTTCTTGGAATGCAATAGAACAATTTCAAAGAAATAATGTTAGTAGTTTTACTTCCAAAAAATTAACTGACAGTTTTATATTGTGTATTAAACCAGGGACCTAGAAACGACAGAGAGGCTTGGTCCCGCCGTAGCCTCCCACAATAGGCCACAGCAGTCCACCCACCTCACCGCTGCCCTACACCGAACCCAAGATTATTGTGCGTTTCGGCCCCCAGTGGACCGCCTCCCCTTCCGCCACCACCACCCGGGAACGTCTCACACCAGACGAGTGTAACATCAAATGTTTGCTTGGTAGAGTAATTATGGTGTACGCATATATGGAGACAGTGTTTGCGCAGCAATTGCTAACATAAAGTAACAATCTATACAGAAACCAGATGGCAGTTATAAGAGTCGAGGGGCATGAACGGGAAGCAGCGGTTGGGAAGGGAGTGAGACAAGGTTTTAGCCTCTCTCCGATGTTATTCAAAATGTATATTGAGCAAGCAGTAAAGGAAACAAAAGAAAAATTTGGAGTAGGTATTAAAATCCAGGGAGAAGAAATAAAAACTTTGAGGTTCGCCGATGACATTGTAATTCTGTCAGAGACAGCAAAGGACTTGGAAGAGCAGTTGAACGGAATGGACAGTGTCTTGAAAGGAGGATATAAGATGAACATCAACAAAAGCAAAACGAGGATAATGGAATGTAGTCGAATTAAGTCGGGTGATGCTGAGGGAATTAGATTAGGAAATGAGAAGCTTAAAGTAGTAAAGGAGTTTTGCTATTTGGGGAGCAAAATAACTGATGATGGTCGAAGTAGAGAGGATATAAAATGTAGACTGGCAATGGCAAGGAAAGCGTTTCTGAAGAAGAGAAATTTGTTGACATCGAGTATATATGTAAGTGTCAGGAAGTCGTTTCTGAAAGTATTTGTATGGAGCGTAACCATGTATGGAAGTGAAACATGGACAATAAATAGTTTGGACAAGAAAAGAATAGAAGCTTTCGAAATGTGGTGCTACAGAAGAATGTTGAAGATTAGGTGGGTAGATCACATAACTAATGAGGAGGTGTTGAATAGGATTGGAGAGAAGAGAAATTTGTGGCACAACTTGACTAGAAGAAGGGATCGGTTGGTAGGACATGTCCTGAGGCATCAAGGGATCACAAATTTAACATTGGAGGGCAGCGTGGAGGGTAAAAATCGTAGAGGGAGACCAAGAGATGAATACACTAAACAGATTCAGAAGGATGTAGGTTGCAGTAGGTACTGGGAGATGAAGGAACTTGCACAGAATAGTTAGCATGGAGAGCTGCATCAAACCAGTCTCAGGACTGAAGACCACAAGAACAACAATGTAACTGAGGGGGAGTAAGGGGAACCAGCCAGCATTCGTCGAGGCAGGTGTAAAACCGCCTAAGAACCATTCACAGGCTGGCCGGCACACCGGACCTCGACACAAATCCTCCGTGCGGATTCGTGCCGGGGACCGGCACATCTACCCTCTCGGGAAGCAGCTCGTTAGACCGTGCGGCTAGCGACAATACTTAACTTTCTTTACGGCAAATGTCGTTAGCTGAGACGACGTGAAAACAGTACTGTTGTTGCTATACACAGAGTCCACGGATCACAACAGTCTGATAGCGCAATACTAATCGCGTTGCAGATTTTGGTCGATCTCAGTGGTCGAGGCTAGCAGGATCGTCGTTTATATGCACTTGTTGCAGGGGGCGCGCCTGAAGCGGCGCGGTCCAATTCCGCTCACCATTGGCCGCCGTTTCCTCGCAGCCTCCTCTGCTCTTCCGCTTTGCCTCTTAGTCACGGTGCTTGTGGTAACGCCAGAGCAGCAAGAATAAATCTTGAGTGAATTGGAGACCTCTAAAAGGGTGTACTACATTTTTCTGGCAGCGTATTAATGAACTGAATGTACTGAGCATTACTGCACTTCATTTGTAGTGTAACTAAAAATCTAAAATTAAAAAAATGTTTATGGAAAAGGATTCGATCCCACGACCGTCTGATTACTATCTGATTGCAATCGCGGAAACCTACACAAACATAAATGATTTAGTTTTTCTAAGCGGTTGCCCTATTAATTTCCTTCTGGTCAAGTCCAGCCTGTATCACAGATTGAACGAAATTTGTGAAAACCGCACTTTACAGTTTCGTGATTGTGGAGCCAGACCCCCCCCCCCCCCCCCTCCCAGTTGTGATTCATACTGCTGAATACAATTTCAAGCCGATGGTTACATTTTCACAGAGTGTGCGCAAGATGGGTGTCATGGCAGCTGATACAGACGAACCCATGAGCAAACGTCTGGCCACTGGGCCGATGTTCCTCCACAAGCCTTAAGAGTAAGGCGACGAGTTACTCGCACCTATTGCCATGGTCACCGAGGTTAAAAGATAAAAAAGATAAATATTAAAAAAGACGTCCTTGTCATATTCTACACAAGAAACAATTTCGAACTCCTAATTATGAAACATGGACCATGGACATGAACCATGGACCTTGCCGTTGGTGGGGAGGCTTGCGTGTCTCAGCGATACAGATGGCCGTACCGTAGGTGCAACCACAACGGAGGGGTATCTGTTGAGAGGCCAGACAAACGTGTGGTTCCTGAAGAGGGGCAGCAGCCTTTGCAGTAGTTGCAGGGGCAACAGTCTGGATGATTGACTGATCTGGCCTTGTAACAATAACCAAAACGGCCTTGCAATGCTGGTACTGAGAACGGCTGAAAGCAAGGGGAAACTACAGCCGTAATTTTTCCCGAGGGCATGCAGCTTTACTGTATGATTAAATGATGATGGCGTCCTCTTGGGTAAAATATTCCGGAGGTAAAATAGTCCCCCATTCGGATCTCCGGGCGGGGACTACTCAGGTGGACTTCGTTATCGGGAGAAAGAAAACTGGTGTTCTACGGATCGGAGCGTGGAATGTCAGATCCCTTAATCGGGCAGATAGGTTAGAAAATTTAAAAAGAGAAATGGATAGGTTAAAGTTAGATATAGTGGGAATTAGTGAAGTTCGGTGGCAGGAGGAACAAGACTTTTGGTCAGGTGATTACAGGGTCATAAATACAAAATCAAACAGGGGTAGTGCAGGAGTATGTTTAATAATGAATAAAAAAATAGGAGTGCGGGTTAGCTACTACAAACAGCATAGTGAACGCATTATTGTGGCCAAGATAGACACAAAGCCCATGCCTACTACAGTAGTACAAGTTTATATGCCAACTAGCTCTGCAGATGATTAAGAAATAGATGAAATGTATGACGAGATAAAAGAAATTATTCAGGTAGTGAAGGGAGACGAAAATTTAATAGTCATGGGTAACTGGTAGTCGTCAGTAGGAAAAGGGAGAGAAGGAAACGTAGTAGGTGAATATGGATTGGGGGGAAGGAATGAAAGAGGAAGCCACCTTGTAGAATTTTGCACAGAGCATAACTTAATCATAGCTAACACTTGGTTCAAGAATCATAAAAGAAGGTTGTATACCTGGAAGAATCCTGGAGATACTAAAAGGTATCAGATAGATTATATAATGGTAAGACAGAGATTTAGGAACCAGGTTTTAAATTGTAAGACATTTCCTGGGGCAGATGTGGATTCTGACCACAATCTGTTGGTTATGAACTGCAGATTGAAACTGAAGAAACTGCAAAAAGGTGGGAATTTAAGGAGATGGGACCTGGATAAACTGAGAGAACCAGAGGTTGTACAGAGTTTCAGGGAGAGCATAAGTGAACAATTGACAGGAATGGGGGAAAGAAATACAGTAGAAGAAGAATGGGTAGCTCTGAGGGATGGTAGTGAAGGCAGCAGACGATCAAGTAGGTAAAAAGACGAGGGCTAATAGAAATCCTTGGGTAACAGAAGAAATATTGAATTTAATTGATGAAAGGAGAAAATATAAAAATGCAGTAAATGAAGTAGGCAAAAAGGAATACAAACGTCTCAAAAATGATATCGACAGGAAGTGCAAAATGGCTAAGCAGAGATGGCTAGAGGACAAATGTAAGGATGTAGAGGCTTGTCTCACTAGGGGTAAGATAGATACTGCCTACAGGAAAATTAAAGAGACCTTTGGAGAGAAGAGAACCACTTGTATGAATATCAAGAGCTCAGATGGCAACCCAGTTCTAAGCAAAGAAGGGAAGGCAGAAAGGTGGAAGGAGTATATAGAGGGTTTATACAAAGGCGATGTACTTGAGGACAATATTATAGAAATGGAAGAGGATGTAGATGAAGACGAAATGGGAGATAAGATACTGCGTGAAGAGTTTGACAGAGCACTGAAAGACCTGAGTCGAAACAAGGCCCCGGGAGTAGACAACATTCCATTAGAAGTTCTGATGGCCTCGGGAGAGCCAGTCATGACAAAACTCTACCATCTGGTGAGCACGATGTATGAGACAGGCGAAATACCCTCAGACTTCAAGAAGAATATAATAATTCCAATCCCAAAGAAAGCAGGTGTTGACAGATCTGAAAATTACCGAACTATCAGTTTAATAAGTCACAGCTGCAAAATATTAACGCGAATTCTTTACAGACGAATGGAAAAACTGGCAGAAGCGGACCTCGGGGAAGATCAGTTTGGATTCCGTAGAAATGTTGGAACACGTGAGGCAATACTAACCTTACGACTTATCTTAGAAGAAAGATTAAGAAAAGGCAAACCTACGTTTCTAGCATTTGTAGACTTAGAGAAAGCTTTTGACAATGTTAACTGGAATACTCTCTTTCAAATTCTGAAGGTGGCAGGGATAAAATACAGGGAGCGAAAGGCTATTTACAATTTCTACAGAAACCAGATGGCAGTTATAAAAGTCGAGGGGCATGAAAGGGAAGCAGTGGTTGGGAAAGGAGTGAGACAGGGTTGTAGCCTCTCCCCAATGTTATTCAATCTGTATATTGAGCAAGCAGTAAAGGAAACTAAAGGAAAATTTGGAGTAGGTATTAAAATCCACGCAGAAGTCTAATTAAGTCGGGTGATGCTGAGGGAATTAGATTACGAAATGAGACACTTAAAGTAGTAAAGGAGTTTTGCTATTTAGGGAGTAAAATAACTGATGATGGTCGAAGTAGAGAGGATATAAAATGTAGACTGGCAATGGCAAGGAAAGCGTTTCTGAAGAAGATAAATTTGTTAACATCGAGTATAGATTTAAGTGTCAGGAAGTCGTTTCTGAAAGTATTTGTATGGAGTGTAGCCATGTATGGAAGTGAAACATGGACGATAACTAGTTTGGACAAGAAGAGAATAGAAGCTTTTGAAATGTGGTGCTACAGAAGAATGCTGAAGATAAGGTGGGTAGATCACGTAACTAATGAGGAGGTATTGAATAGTGTTATATCCTAGCCAGTAATGCCAACCGAGCCAGCTGCCACAAGGTTGGCAGCATCAAAGTCCGGACGCCGTCCGCATAAGCAGCGCCAGCGATACAGGAAATCGCCGCAAGTCTGCGCGCGCCACCGCTGGCTTCTGGCTTCTTAAGCGCTGGAGTCGCGAGCGCTAGGACAGTTCTGTATTCGCCGCTCAGTTGTATACTCGCCACCGAATTGTGTACTCGCTAGTCAGTTGTGTGTTCATCGCAGCCGAGTTGTTGTTTGTCGTCAGCCGACGCTGACCTAGCCGCTCCGACTCGAACTAGACAGATTTCTGTAGACACCGAGTTCACTACTGTGTTACTGTATCTTCATTAATAAAAGATAAGTACCGATTTTTATTTAATATGAGTGTTTGGGTTTTCATATTTCTGTTCACTGTTCCAGCGGACCGGTCGGCCCGCTATTAAAAGTGTGGCGGTGACTTCGTAAGCCATTTCTACAACGAATTGCTTGTCGCTACGAACACCGCCACAAAACTGGCGACGAGGTCTTCCGAACTCGTGTGCAGGGCTGGTTCAACTTGTTCTTGTTATACTAATTACAGCGATAAACATTTGGGGGCTGGTTTAATTTGTGTTCACTATGTCTGCCGAATTACAACAGTTAATCTTGTTACAGAGTCAGCAAATACAAAGTCTGGTGGAAGCGATCGCCAAACAAGCGGCTAATCCTCCAACACAAAAGGAACAAGCACAGGCAGCACCACCGTTCCGTGCTTTTGATGCCTCCCGAGAAGAATGGCGAGAATATTTCGCGCAGTTGCAGGCGCACATGACAGTCTACAAAATCACGGGTACTGAGCGGCAGCTTTATTTAATTTCCACTGCAGGCGTGGAAGTCTATCGACTACTTTGTAAGTTGTTCCCGGAATCCCAGCCAGAAGCTTTAGACTATGACGTTGTTGTTAACAAGCTTGCTGAGTATTTCGAGTCGCGAGTTCATGTGGTAGCAGCCAGATTCAAGTTCTTCAGATTAAAGAAACTGCCACATCAATCTAATAAACAGTGGTTAACAGATTTACGGGGTCTCACCCGTCAGTGCCGATTTAATTGTGTGTGTGGAGCTTCCTACAGTGATGTCATGTTACGAGACGCTATTACTCAAAACATTGCAGATTCTCGTATTCGTGCTGCTATCTTAAAGTTGCCTGACCCGTCATTAGAGACTGTGATGAACATCATTGAAGCCCAAGATACTTTTGACTATGCTGAGTGTGAGTTAGATCAGCCATGTATTTCTCAAATTGCCTGTGCTAAGCAAGTTACGTCACGCCCGCGGCCCCACCGGCAGAGTCAGACTGTAAACACTAGCCGGCCGCGTCATGTTAAACACATTCGTCAGCCGCGTGTGCAAAATGATAGAGTTAAGTCTTGCCCTAAGTGTGTTCTTGCTCATCCTCGTGAACGTTGCCCGTTAAGAAACGCGGTTTGTCACTTTTGTCAAAGGAAAGGACACATCCAGACTGTTTGTTTGCGTAAACGCAAGAACAATTCTAGTGCTGCCCAGCCCATGGATATTCATGTTCTTCAAAGCCAGCCCGCCCAGAAGGTCGCGTTTAAAGACTCTTCCACGGTTCGTGTGGGTAATAAACTTGTTCGCAATAAGCCACCCACCCAGCCCTCTGCTACGCGACCCAAGCGTAATTCAAACGCTGTCAAACGTAATGTACAGACTGCAAGTGAAGCGGGAGTTGTTGTTCCACCCGCCCAACCCACGAGTTGTCGTAAGCAGCGCACACGCGCTAAACGCGCTGATTTTGTGTCTTCCGCCTCCACTGCACCGATCCAGCGACAGTGTAATAAACTATTTGTGAAGCTACGCATCCAGGACAAGACCTTCAATTTTCAATTAGACACTGGTGCGTCTGTGACTCATAAATAGTGCTACGTATGCGGCTATCGGCCGCCCTAAACTTTCAGCGGCAAAACATTCTTTGGCTACTTATAGTGGAGAACAAATTCCTGTGTTAGGTGTATGTAGCGTGCCAGCCACATTCCGTGGCAATACAAAAAGTTTCATTCACAGTGCTCCGCGCTACAGACAGTGTAAACATTTTCGGATTAGACTGTTTTGACTTGTTTGGCCTGTCTATCCAAGACAATGTGTTGCAAATTAATTCTGTTGTTGTTCCTCAAGACAGCATAACCGATTTGTGTAAACGATACAGTGACATATTTAAGGACGAACTAGGTTGTGCTGCGAACTTTGCCGCTCATATTACGTTAAAAGATAATGCTCAGCCTCGATTTTGTCGTGCTCGTCCAGTGCCTCACGCCCTCCGGGCACCTGTAGAAGATGAACTTCGTCGTTGGCAAAACAACGGTGTTATTCAACCCGTTTCAGCGAGCCAGTGGGCTTCTCCCTTAGTTATTATAAAGAAACCGTCTGGCAAGTTACGTTTGTGTGCTGATTTTAAGTCGACAGTTAATCCTCAGACTGTCATTGATTCTTTTCCTTTGCCTAGACCGGACGAGCTGATGGATAAGTTAGGGGAAGCTCGGTTCTTTTCCAAAATTGATCTCCGTGAAGCATATTTGCAATTGCCCCTCGACGAGCAATCACAACAGTATTTTGTCATAAACACGTCGTTGGGGTTGTTCCGTTTTCTGCGTTTGCCTTTTGGTTGTGCGTCAGCTCCAGCTGTTTTTCAGCGTTTTTTGTCACAACTTCTGGCTAATGTGCCATCGTGTTGCAACTATTTAGACGATATTGTTGTGTCCGGTCGGACGCCTGCTGAACATTTCCGTAATTTGGAGTGTTTGTTTAAAGTGTTGTCTCAGGCAGGCCTACGTTGCAACATCGATAAATGTTCATTTTTCCTTACGGAGATGGAGTATCTGGGACATGTTATTAATGCTCAAGGCATTCATCCATCCCAGTCACTTTTAGCAGCTATTCGTGATTTGCCCGCCCCTCGCAATCTGCAGGAATTGCAAGCAGTTCTTGGCAAATTGACATATTATATTAGGTTTATACCTAATGCATCACAGATTGCTGCACCGTTGAATCGTCTCCGCCGTAAGAATGTTCCGTTTGTGTGGTCAGCTGATTGCCAATCAGCCTTTCAGCAGCTTAAAGAGGCTTTATTGATTGATCGTTGTCTGGTCCATTACGACCCTAACAAGCCTCTGGTGTTAGCTTGTGATGCCTCTTCTTTCGGCCTTGGTGCTGTGTTGTCTCACCGAGTCGGTAACACCGAACGTCCTATTGCGTTCGCATCTAAATTGCTAAACAAAGCTCAGTGTAATTATAGCCAATTGGACAAGGAAGCGTTGGCTATTGTGTTCGGTGTCACAAAATTCCATCACTACCTCTATGGTAGACCATTCTATTTAGTCACAGATCACAAGCCCCTGACGTCACTGTTTCATCCGTCTAAACCAGTTCCTCAGCGGACAGCTCAGAGACTACAACGTTGGGCTCTTTTGTTATCACAATACCAGTATGAGATACTGTATCGCCCTACAGCTCAGCATGCAAACGCTGACGCGCTTTCTAGATTGCCGATTGCTGCGGATGATGTCTTCGATTCCTCTGACGACTCTTGCCATCAGATTGACGCCGATGAGCATCAATCCCTCCGGGATTTTCCGATTGATTATCGTCAGGTGGCACGTGAGACAGCTACGGATCCTCATCTGAGTTTACTATTACGTTTTGTTCAACGTGGTTGGCCGTCCAAGGCAAAGGACATATCGGATCCTGTGGTTCGTCGCTATTATCCGCAACGTCATCTGTTGTCTGTTTCGCACGGAGTTTTGCTGTTACGCACCGAGAATGACCAGCTTCGTGTAGTGGTTCCCCAAGTGCTCCAATCCAAGGTCCTCGACTTGTTGCATCAAGGTCATTGGGGAGTGGTCCGCACCAAGCAGCTTGCCCGCCGTCATTGTACATGGATCGGCATTGATAAGCAGATTACGCAGATGTCTACAGATTGTTCGACGTGTGCCGAACACCAAGCTGCTCCGCCTCAACGCTATTTTGAGTGGGCACGCCCTGCCGGACCCTGGCAGCGAGTACATATTGATTTCGCTGGTCCATATTGGAATTCTCGTTGGCTCATCGTGATAGATGCATTTAGTAATTTTCCGTTTGTGGTGCCCATGCAGTCTACGTCTGCACAAACTATACAGGCGTTGACTTCCATTTTTTGTATTGAGGGTCTTCCAGAAGTTTTAGTGTCTGACAATGGTCCACAATTTACCTCTGCTGAATTTGAAAGTTTTTGTTCTGCCAATGGCATTCGCCATGTTCTTACTCCGCCGTTCCACCCTCAATCGAATGGTGCAGCGGAACGTTTTGTACGCACATTCAAGGATCATATGGACCGCCTTCGTGCTACGCACTCTCTTCAGCAGGCCCTCATCACGTTCCTGTCGTCGTACCGGACCACGCCACGCGACGGCCCTTCGCCTGCAGAGCTTCTCCACGGCCGTCGTCATCGCACCCTACTACGGTTGTTGCACCCCCCGGATCGACCCACCGCTTCTGAGCATCGCACGCGTTTTCAGCGCAACGACGCCGTTTTTTTCAGAGTTTATCACGGTCGCCGTCGTTGGGAACGTGGTACCGTGATAAGTGTCCAGGGTCGCGGTTTATATACTGTTCAAGGTGCTGCTGGGGTGCACAGGAGGCATCAGAACCAGTTGCGCCGCGCTGGCCGCCCGGATTCTGCCGCTCGTTCTTTGTCCACAGATTTGGTCCGCGGCGGGTTCCAGCCGCGCCTTCCGACTTCGCTGCCGCCCCCAGGGCAGCAGCAGCAGCCGTCGCCGCTACCACGCCGACAGCCCGTCCCGTTGATGCCTCCCGCGCAGCTTCATTCGGGAGCGCCCCCGGTGGTCGCTCCGGCGCCTGCGGTCCCTCTTCAGTCGCCACCGCCTTCGGAGCTGATGGACGTCGACCCCTCAGCCGGGCCGCCTTCCCAAGCGGTGGCTGTGCAGCCTGTCCTGCTGCCGCTTTCCTTGGGCACCCCCAAGGAGTCTGACACCGCAGCGCCTTGTCCGGCGCCCACTCAGCAGCCGTCGACGCAGCGTCAGGAGACGCTGCCTCTCTTCGTGGGTCCCGCCGACCCGTCGCGTCCAGTGCCAGAAGCTGCGCCCGTGGTCACAGGCGTGCACCCTGACCTCGGTTTTCAGTCGGGTTTCCCGAGGCCCCTCGCAGCCACTGCTGGGGTGCGGACCGGGGACTGCCACCGACAACAGTCTCCGCCCCGGTCTCTTCTGCTACGCCTGCGGCCAGACCCCTCCCCCGCCGTCGACGCTCGCCACGTCATTATTCAACGACGGTGCGGCGATTTGGGGGGGGAGGAGTGTTATATCCTAGCCAGTAATGCCAACCGAGCCAGCTGCCACAAGGTTGGCAGCATCAAAGTCCGGACGCCGTCCGCATAAGCAGCGCCAGCGATACAGGAAATCGCCGCAAGTCTGCGCGCGCCACCGCTGGCTTCTGGCTTCTTAAGCGCTGGAGTCGCGAGCGCTAGGACAGTTCTGTATTCGCCGCTCAGTTGTATACTCGCCACCGAATTGTGTACTCGCTAGTCAGTTGTGTGTTCATCGCAGCCGAGTTGTTGTTTGTCGTCAGCCGACGCTGACCTAGCCGCTCCGACTCGAACTAGACAGATTTCTGTAGACACCGAGTTCACTACTGTGTTACGGTATCTTCATTAATAAAAGATAAGTACCGATTTTTATTTAATATGAGTGTTTGGGTTTTCATCTTTCTGTTCACTGTTCCAGCGGACCGGTCGGCCCGCTATTAAAAGTGTGGCGGTGACTTCGTAAGCCATTTCTACAACGAATTGCTTGTCGCTACGAACACCGCCACAAAAAATAGAATTGGGGAGAAGACAAGTTTGTGGCACAACTTGACTAGAAGAAGGGATCGGTTGGTAGGACATGTTTTGAGGCATCAAGGGATCACAAATTTAACATTGGAGGGCACCATGGAGGGTAAAAATCGTAGAGGGAGACCAGGAGATGAATACACTAAGCAGATTCAGAAGGACGTAGGTTGCAGTAGGTACTGGGAGATGAAGAAGCTTGCACAGGATAGAGTAGCATGGAGAGCTGCATCAAACCAGTCTCAGGACTGAAGACCACAACAACAACAACAACAACAACAATTATGAAATTATTTTTAAAGCTCCTTGGAAGACGCTAAGTGCTCCCGTTATCAAACCGGAATAAGAAATAAGAGATGAGATGGAAAGAAACAACCGCTAAGAAACTGCGTATAACTCGTGAAGCGTTTATTAATGATTTTTTCGACAGCTGCAATACGTATTTTGGTGACTAGTTTCGAAGCAGTCGGTTTATTTTCAAGCCTGGCCTCCTGAACCTGCACTGAAAGTACCTGATCTCAATAACAGACACGGAAATGGCTGTGCAAGCAAGAATGATTGTCACAGTCTGCCTTTGCCTCCTAGCAAGACTTTGATTTTGACTTGCTAAGGCTCACAGAATGAACGATTGTTTCCACTTTATTTTCGACACCTGTCTGGTATCTCAATTCTTTTTTATGCATACGATCGAGTATGTAATGATATTTTGTCTTATACTTGATTTGTGAAAGATAAACGTATAACTTGGAACATGTCAAGTCACCAATGATTGCTCAGTGGGATATGGTAGACGCCAATAGTCATTTTCTCCTGATCGTATTGAGCAATATATGTGTAAATTTCTTTATTCAGCAACACTACCATTACAAAAAGCATATTATTCAGGTACAGTCTTGTTAACTGGTAAACAAAATGGCTTGTTTTTTTTTTAATATCATAATTTTTGGCAAGTTCGTTCGGCTATACACTGTCCATCAGAAACTGCTAATTATCTATAACAATCACTGTTGTTTTTAGGCGGTTTTCCACATCCCACTAGGTGATTACTGGGCTGTTCCCCACGTTCCGCCTCTGTTACACGACCCGCAGACATTTGAAAACGTTGGCACTATTTCATGGATTACACTAGACGTAGACAGCTGGGGTATACTAGTTCCATCCCAGGGGGTTTGGGGTGGCGGCAGGAAGGGTATCTGGCCACCCTCTGCAACTAACATCTCCAAAACCATAATAACGATGCCGACCCTGCGTTGAAGCGGGACAAAGACCCAAAGAAAATGATGATGATCTTCAACAATCAATAGTTTCGTGAAGTAAATTTAATTATAGAAGGAAATTAGGAAGGTAGTACAAACAGGAATTTGTCATTTATTAATTTCACTAATAATACATTCAGACATTAATCTTTAGTGAACAACATCAAACAGTCGAAACATCTGACACTTTGTGCTACAAATTATATGCAACATAAGATGAAGACGATCATAATTCACTTACAAAAATGCAAATGCAATGCCACAAGTGTACATAATGATAGTAAATAGTATGTTGTCAGAGCACAGTGAAGAGCACATAGTGAACTATGTTTCGTTAGGTGCAACACTTGAGGCTTATACATATACAAAGTTTTATGGAAAACAGTCCGAAATGAATCTTGTGCGCTTCAATGATCTCTGGAAAAATTTAAGAAATTCTCTGTTCCTGAAAATGGAAACGGCAAGTTGAGCCAGAGGTATGTGGCTACTTAAGTGAAGACAATATTCGTGGTAAACATTGTACCTCGATGCTACCTGCACTGTCAGAGCCAATAACGATGCCTTATAACTTTGATTCGTTCAGTATGCACAGATGTATTCATAAGAAAAAGCCTGAGTCGAGAGCAGTTTCACCAGCTACGCGGTTCACATAAGTCATGGAGACTGTAATAACCTCACTTCACACCTTTGTACGCTATCAGCTTGACAGTATCTGGTTTCTCACGGAGAGTCCGGTAGTAGCTGCACACGACTACCAGAGAGTACAGGTTCAACACTGGAAGAAAAAAGTGAGAGATACACAGAGAATGTAAGCAGAAGTTAAGCATATCAAAATATAATGAATATTACTGAGAAATAAATCACTAGGGCTATAAATCAGAAAATGAAAACTTTTGTTTACATTGAAAGACACATCAACAAATGTTTTACGTCACCACGACATGTCGCGCAGGTGTGTTGCAATTGTGACTGTTCCCTTACCAATCAGAAGGTCACATCTGGCGCTTGTAAGCATACACACAGCTGCCATGAATGTTACCTAGAGGTAGAACGCCGTGCTCGAATGGACTGCACCATTTCAGTGGAAAATACAGCAAGAGTAGGGACGGGCGTTAGAGACACCTCTAGGACACTAAAATGTAAACTTTCACGGCCGGAAATATCATGTCCATTATAATTATCCGGGCTGTTATGCCGTGGTCGGTTGATGAATTCTGCGGTGATTCCCAACGTTTCGTCTCCGACTGCGGGAGACATCTTCAAGGGGGTCCGTAGCTTGACGGAAGGTCCAACACA
The DNA here is from genome assembly GCF_023864345.2 of Schistocerca serialis cubense. Taxonomy (NCBI): domain Eukaryota; kingdom Metazoa; phylum Arthropoda; class Insecta; order Orthoptera; family Acrididae; genus Schistocerca; species Schistocerca serialis. Next base: position 212,047,285 of record NC_064647.1, on the reverse strand, counting down.
CACACAATCAGTCAGTAGCGAGCCAGTGTGTGTGTTGGACCTTCCATCAAGCTACGGACCCCCTTGAAGATGTCTCCCGCAGTCGGAGACGAAACGTTGGGAATCACGACAGAATTCATCAACCGACCACGGCATAACAACCCGGATAATTATAATGGACATGACCTCTAGGACAGTAATGTGAACATCCATCATGCCGCGAACAACAATCGGCACGAATGATCGGGTCTGCATCAATACGTTACGTGCAGCGGGCTTGTCAACCAGGAGAGTTGCTCAAAGTCTGAACCGAAAGCAGTGGGATGTAGTGCGGACGTGGAATCGGTTCCAATTGACAGATAGTATTGATGACTTACCCACGTATGACAGGTCCATTGAGGAGCGTTGCACTCAGGAGAGGTACCGATGTCGGTCAGTGAGGCCTGGCACGATGTCCGCGTTCCGAAACATCCCAAAGGTGTTCTACACAATTCAGATCAGAACTCTGTGCAGGCCACTCCACTACAGGGATGTTATTGTCGTGTAACCACTCCATCAAAGGCCGTGCATTATGAACAGGTGCCCGATCGTGTTGAAAGATGCAATCGCCATCCCCGAATTCCTCTTCAACAGTGAGAAGCAGGAAAGTGCTTAAAACATCATTGTAGGCCTGTGCTGTGATAGTGGCACGCAATACAACAAGGGGTGCAAGCCCTTCCATGAAAAACACGACCACACCTTAAAACCACCACCGAATTTTACTTTTGGCACTACACACGCTGGCAGATGACGTGCTTCGGGCATTCGACATACCCACACCCTGCCATCGGATCACCATATTGTGTACCGTGATTTGTCACTCCAAACAAAGTTTTTGCAGTGTTCAGTCGTCCAATGTTTACGCTCCTTACACGAAGCGAGGTGTCGTTTGACATTTACCTGAGTGACGTGTGGCTTATAAGCAGCCTCTTGGCCATGAAATCCAAGTTTTCTCACCTCCCACCTAATTGTCATAGTACTTGCTGTGGATCCTAATGCAGTATGGAATTCCTGTATGATGGTCTGAATAGATGTCTGCCTATTACACATTGCGACCCTTTTTAACTGTCGGCGGTCTCAGTCAATCAACAGACGAGGTCGGCTTGTATGCTTTCCCTTCACATTTCCATTTCACTATCACATCGAAAACAGTGGACCTAGGGCTGTTTAGGAGTGTGGATATCTCGCGTACAGACGTATGGCACAAGTGACAACCATGTCACCTGACCACCTTCGAAATCCGTGAGTTCCGCGGAGCGCCCCATTCTGCTCTCTCGCGATATCTAATGACTACTGAGATCGCTGACATGGAGTACCTGGCAGTAGGTGGCAGCACGAGGCACCTTGTATGAAAAACGTGTGTTTTTGTAAGTACCCGGATACTTTTGATCACTGAGCAAGAAATCATGCTAATGGACGCACCACGATTGGAATCGGGGGTTGTTTACAGGCGAAACTCAGATCTGTTTTCACCCTGCTAATTGCAGCCATCGTGTCTGGAGGTAATCAGGTAATACTGAACGCCTCCATCACTGTGTCCCACTTGTGTAACAAAGGTCTTGGTGGAGTGATGTCCTGGAATGGCATTATGTTGGGCCACCGTACACCTCTCGTGTTGTTGAGGGCAATATCCGTGCACTGCGGTCCAGAGACGAGATTCTGCAACCGGTAGTGGGTCTATATCACCAACATTTTGGTAACAATTTTATCTTGGTGAATGGTAACTCGTGTGCTCAGCGCGCTGTTCTCGTCAGCAGGTTGCATCACCACTCTGCATTCACAACAATGATGTGGCCTGCCTGCTCACCAGCATAAACACAATCGATCATGTGTGATATCGACTGATGCGAGCTGTTTCTTCTGAATGTCGACATCGAGCACATACTCCGCGTGAGTCATCACTGAAGAGCAGAACAGTTTGGACCAGGTGAGGATTAGAGCCTGTATCCGAGCAAATAGGATGTTCCACCACTTGGTGTCATCGATCAGGAGTGCTGTGAAACACCCATCATGGGAAACAGAAGACTTTGTCGTCACATTAATGTTGATTGTTACTGTTATTATTTGGTAATCTAACACATTGCAAATGAATATATACACATTCCTCACAGCCAGTTTTTGTTTTCGGTATCTTGAATTTCGAAGTAAAGGGGTGATGCAAATCATTTGCTGGTGTGTGTACGTTTCACCTTTCTATAGAATTATAAACCATTCATTCAGTATTATGAGAATGAAAGTGACTACTCACCATATAGCGGAAATGCTGAGTTGCAGATAGGCACAACAAAAAGACTCTCACAATTAATGCTTTCGGCCATTAAGGTGTTTGTCAACAATAGAAACACATACCCACACACACAAGCGCGCTCACACACACACAGACACACACACACACAGACAGACAGTTTCGCAAATGCAACTCACACACACGACTGCAGTCTCAGACAACTGAAATTGTGGTTTTAGTTAACTGAGACTGCAGTCTTTTGTATGAGTCGCATTTGCGTAAGTGTGTGTGTCTGAGAGAGAGAGAGAGAAATATATTGGCAGAAAAGTCATTCTACTGACTAGACGTGTTTATGTGCTACTAAGTAACAGAGTTAATTTTAACATCATCACCCGTTATCGAAACTGGGTATCTCCTCTCCCATTCTGCAGCTACACATATCCTCAGTCCATCACCAGCAGGTACTTCCTGAAACTCTTCTTCCCTGAGATTGACATTGCAGCTCTTTATGTGGAAACTTGTCTATCCTCTGGTATCTTAAGAACTTCTTGTTGAAAATTAAATCGGTATGTTTCAGAATGATGTATTATATATTCTACATGCCGCTGTTGCCACTACTCCTCTGCCCCTCAAAGTTATGCCACTTAGAGAATGTACGGATCTCATCTGTGCGATGTTTATTCTGCTTCCATCATTTTGTCAAAGAGCACTGCCTTCACTGGCGTACCAAGGAGCCAATTTTGATGCAACATTACGAAATCTGAATTACATTTCTTTTCTCATTTAATTACCAAATCTTCTTTATAATATACCATTTAATTCATTATGCTTGCTGAGATTGTTCTCTAAGGCTGAGTGAGGTGGTTGTTTAATGTTGTCGTATCTGTACTCCTGGTAATCAGAAATATTTTGCCCAGAAACGCCTTACAAAAGAGGTGTGTTTAACAAACTTATGATTCCTAGATAGGGATGGCAGATAAAATGAGGGTGTATACACTTGTCACGACTCCGTTCATGAACAATTCTGATTATCATGTACTCCTGGCCACGACACAATCCTTACCTACAATGCTTGATACATAAAATGAATTTATGTTTTTGAATATGGCCATTAAAAAAGGTTGGTAATATTTCTCATAACGGATAACTTGGAGGTCTTTAAGCTATAGGTGACGTTACGGACGTAGCATCTACATTTATTTCATTGGATGTTCCGAATATGATTCTGATTTTCTTGTAAGGGAACACACATGTCGTGTTTACATTGTTCCTTTTTTGGTAGCTTCGTGGGAGTGGGTGGAAATTGGAATGCATAATATAAAAATCACCTAATGAGAACAAAAGATCCTTTTACCACACGTGGTGACAACGTCTTTCAATTAGATATGTAATTGCCACCAAGATACACTTTAAAATTCATTCACAGTGTAGAGTGTTCATGGCACGAACACGGGCAAGTAATTCAATGTTCGATTACCACTTCTTGAATATTCATCAACTAGAGGGATCCTTAACGGTGCATCAAAATGGGATGCAGAGAAAACGTTGATTCTCTTGTAAGTGAATTCAGCCTCGTGTTTCTGACATTATTTGTTTCATATACACAAAAACAATACCATAATCCTTCCAAGTACATGATTAATTTCTGCCTATTGTACAATCATCTTCTCGTGGCACATTATATAAAATCTTGGCTTCAGAATTCAGAGTGGAATATGTCTTACACTGATAAGCCAAAACATTATGACTACAGCGCCGTTGTATCGCGCATGGTGGCGCTGCAGGCACATGAAGCGATGACAAATGTATATAATCGGATCAGACACCAACGATGGATCAACCTAACGAAGATATGGGCTCCAAACGGAGAAATCCGTTGAGATAAGCGACTTTCACAAAGGACAGATTATTATCACAGACAGGCTGTGAATGAGTACCTCGGAAACTGGAAAGCTGGTCGAATGTTCACGTGCTACTGTCGTGAGCATCTACGGAAACAGGAAGAAGGACAGTGAAACTACCACTAGGCGCTAAATTGCTGGACGTCCACGACAAACGTGGAGTTCGGACGCTTGTCTACCCTGTAACGTAGGACAGATGGAGATCTGTGGCATCTCTGCCGAAAGAGCACAATGCTGGTGCACGCACAAGTGTTTCGGAGCACACCGTCCATCGTACATTGTTGAACATGGAACTCCGCAGCACACAACCCCTACGTGTTCACATGCAGACTCAGCGACATCGTCAATTACGATTGTAGTGGGCAAGGAACCATCGGAATTCAACCGTCTATCAATGGAAACCTGTCGGCTCTTTGGGTGAATTACATTTTTGCTACACTATGTCGCCGGTCGTCTGCACAAACGCCGTCATCGAGATGAACGGCGGCTCGAAACGCGCACCGCGCCACGGACGCAGTCTGGTGGAAGCGATATCGCTTCTCTATGGGAGACATTCACCTGCGCTTGCTTGGGACCTGTAGTAGTAATCGGAGACACACTGACAGCTGCGAATCACTGTATCCCTTCATGCGTGATGTCTTCACCAACGGCTATGTCACCTTCCACGTATATAATTATCCGTCTCGGAATCAGAACCGTGCAGCAGTGGTTTGAGGAGCATTATAGTGAGCTCACGTTGACGTTTCGGCCACAAAATTTGCCTGGTGTAAATCCTATGGAACTCATCTGGATCGTTACCAGGCGCCATCGCTGCGTAAGCAAATCAGCGGCCCATTATATACGCGAATTGCATGACCTATGCGTAGACTTTTAATGCCACATACCTCCGCAAATACAGCAGTAAGCTGTCGGATCCCTCATAAGCAGAATCAGTTATGTAATTCTTTCCAAAGACGGAAAGAAAAGCTATTAAGCAGGTGGTCATAATGTTTTGGCTCGTCAGTGTATGAGGCAACTCTTGACAACACCCCAATCGCTAGGTCTCTCTGTCGCCGTATTGTTGACCTGTATTTAAGTGTTTCAATTATGGTAGGCTAACTATACTAAATAATAAACTTTCCAAAAGAATTCAAATATCACTCTTTCAAAAATGCCTCGTGGAATTAGCCGAGCGGTCTAAGGTGCTGCAGTCATGGATTGTGCCGCTGGTCCCGGCGGAGGTTCGAGTCCTCCTTCGGGCATGGGTGTGTGTGTTTGTTCTTAGGATAATTTAGGTTAAGTAGTGTGTAAGCTTAGGGACTGATGACTTTAGCAGTTAAGTCCCATAAGATTTAACACACATTTGAACATTTCTCTTTCAAAAATGAAGTAACGCTCTTTAGGTGGATACACTGGTTACAAACTGTGCCATAGGACATGTCGTAAAAGAAAGGCCAAAAACGTGTAAACTTTATGAAGCCTTATTAGAGAGAGAGAAAGAGAGAGAGAGAGACATGGAGAAGTATTGAAAAAAAATGAATTGATCATATCAGTCCCCACTGGAGTAAGTTCGGCCACCACATGGAAGTTCTCTAGTTGCCACCACATTGAGTGACTTGCGTATCAATGGTGATAAAATGATGAGGACAACACAACATACAGTCCCCGAATGGAGAAAATCACCGACCCATCTGAGACTCGAACCTGAGCCTACTACATGACAGTCAGACATGCTGACCCCTCATTTAAGAAGGAGAAATATTAATATGACGAGTAGAACAAAGGAATGTACTACTACTACACTATAAACCAAGCCCAAGCTATCAGTGAAGAAGATGTTTGAACGTTAGTTTGAATATTACGGATTCATAAACAGTAATGCAGAATTAAGCTTATTCAGTGCGTCACAAAAGTCATTTAAAACTTGTAGCACTGGCAAATCAAATGTGTTCAGTAGCAAGATTGAATCAGTTTTATATGCATTGTGAAACTGGCTTAGTGGGACATTTCTAGTACCTTAAGAAATAATGAAAAAGGAACTGCATAATCGTAGTGGCTGTTGAGCGGATTTTGTCCCAGTCTGTGTCAAAATTGTATACTTACACACATAGCTGATGATACAAACAAATACTCGTACATTAAGGTCAACAACAGTGATTGCACTATCCGAAAAACCACCAGTGTATACGATAATGCCTATTACAGCCATTACTATGGTCACCAGGATTTCCGTAGCGACCCACGGAAGAACCATGCCAGACTTTTCCTGGAATATAAAAGAAGAAATTGACGTTACTGGGACAGATTTGCCGCTTTAATACAAGCATACATGCTATATTTGAAGCACTATGTTTTTTTCATCCTTAAAAGAAACTTTTCCCACATACACTGATACAAAAAGAATCGTTTCAACAAAACTGATAAAATATATTTCTTAGCAAAATCAGAACTGTAAGTATGGGGCCTATGCCGATGCTGGCTGAGTGATTTTAGGTATGTAATCCTTACCCCCACTTACCAACGAGTTATAACACTTTTATCTCTATTCCCCTCTCCTCTGGTGGACTATTATCCTATTGGTTGTGGTTTAGATCTTCATCTTCAACACACACTTAATTAGGATAATTTATCACACAATTAGGATAATTTATTACCTTGAATAATTTATAACCAAATAAGGCACTCCAAGATGGTTGCCACTGTTGCCTGTCATTATTATACTTATCACTGAGACAGTTGTGAAAATTTATTAGCAATATGGTGGACACAAGATGGCTGCCACTACGATGTAGCCATCCAAGATAGCCAATTTATTGTAAACTTAAAATGATGGGAAATGCAAAAAATACAAAGTGTTTTCTTAAAACAACTGCTGTAACATTTTATAAAATTACGTGAACATTATAAAGTTAAACGTTGTTAAAAAGGAAGCATAACTTTTTATTTACATCAAAACTTAACTGACAGCGACTGTAAGAAGCTCACCAACCACTTGTGCATGCAGTGGATGTGTGTTTGTGTGTGTTATTGAGAGTCAGTATTCCCACCTGGCTTTCGCAAATGTAACAATAATAGATTATATGATATAGGTAGCAGAACTACTCTCCACCACACACCATAAGGTACCATGTGGGAGCTACACACCTGATTTTCGATATAGTTTTCATATAGACAATAGCGTTAACTGGGAAAAGCGTTATGGAGCACAAAACATTAATTATAGTAAACATTAGAAGGGGCACAGGCACAGATTGTGTAAGGATGGGAAGGAAAATCGGTTGTGTCATTCTCTAACAAATCATCAATCTCATCTCGTAAGGATTCCTTACCATACAACAGAACTCTAAAAGTAACTGCATTGCAGCACCTGTAGCGACCAGATCACTGCAATGCTGACCTGTGCATTTCCTCGCAAGGCCAGTGACGAATTCCACGATCAACCCACCTTCTACTGTATATTTGTTTAAATAAAACATCTCTCCTTCAGTTATGATTAACTATAACTCTAAAATACTATTATACACATGTCTGTGGGCTACTGTAATTGTCAAACATAGAATCAGGGGGTCTATGAGTGTACCTTGTTTAAAATATGAGCCTTGTAGACACATAGTGTAATTGTTACATAGCAGGATAGCATTTTGTTTGTTACATAGAAAGAGCGTTTATTGCTTAAAAAATGAACCCGTCGCCTACACTGTGAAATTGTTATGACTTACGAATGTACTGTATTTAAAAAATGAATCCATCACATATACGGTGTAACTGTAATGTAACAAGAGTATGTTGTGTTTAAAAAATGAACCCACCATCTACAAACTGAGAGTGTTATGTAGTAAGAGCGTCAGTTGAAAACTGAACAAATACAGCTGGTTTAAACATTAAATAAAGAATCCTTGCACCTCTCCTTCATTTACATGAAAACATAGCTGACATCTGCTGTAAGAGATCAAAAACACACACACACACACAGTCATAAATCAAACCTCTTATCGTTCTCCCATCCTATAGGATAACAGCCAGCCATTTGTACGTATGGCAATTGGCCTAGGAAGATGGGGGGATGGTGAGGGGGAGCCAAAGGAAGTCATAAGTAACTGGTAACTAGAAATAAGAATCACAAATCATAGATCATTGGGCCGGAAATAGTATAGCCGCATACGAATGTACATAGAGCAGTGACAATGATATAGGGATATACAGCCTCAGAATTTCATTAATATCAGCAGGACTAGAAAACTAGTTCTAAAAAGCTAAATTTTGTTCAGTTCCTGGTGATTATAGTGTAATTCTTTAGTTATACATTTTACCTGAATTGCTCCATAAAGGAGAAGTACACTACAGATAGCCTGCACAGAGGAATACACAAGGACTTCTGTCAGGAGTGTCTTAATAACTGAAACAGAAATAAGAAAAAGTATTAGTTGTCTTTCTGATAACTAATATATTAACAAAAAAGACAATAAGGAATCACATGAAAATATATAATTGTATCAGATGTGAGACAGACAACACTGTGAGCGATCTGGCAACACTGTGTTTCTCTGCTTGTGTAGATCGGCGTGCCCATCCCTTACAGATGCTCAGTCTGAGTTTCAGCTCCGTACTGCCACCATGTGATTTCTCAGAGCGTTATCAGTGAAGATGCTTTTTTTGTGCGTGCTACGAAAATGGAACAGCGGAATATAGAGCAACCTTATGTCATCAAATTTTGTGTAAAACTTGTGGAACCCGCGAGCGTAACCTTTGAAAAGTTGAAACAGGCCAATAGCGAACATTCCTTACCAAGAGCAAAAGATTTTCGGTGGTACAAATTATTTTTGGGAGACTGAGAATACGTTGACGATGAACCTCACTCAGGGAGACCTTCAACTTCCAAAAACCGACGGAAACGTCGAACTTGTGCGTGCTCTTCCTCAAGGACAAACTTTCAAATAAGTTTTTACAAAGACGAACTTGAAAGGCTCACGGGAAGGATGAATCGAATGAGACCGGACACTGCACATAAGTGGATGTTGCATCATGACCATGTCATATGACCACATTCATGACGGAATTTTTGACCTCCTGTTGATCCACAGCCCCCTTATTCAGATGATATGAGTCCTTATGACTTTTTCTTTCACAGAAATTGAGAAATGTCTTAAAAGCAAATTCAAATGGTTCAAATAGCTCTGAGCACTATGGGACTTAACATCTGAGGTCATCAGTCCCCTAGAACTTAGAACTACTTAAACCTAACTAACCTAAGGACATCACACACATCCATGCCCGAGGCAGGATTCGAACCTGCGACAGTAGCGGTCGCGCGGCTCCAGACTGTAGCGCCTAGAACCCGTAGGCCACTCCGGCCGGCCCCGAGGCAGGATTCGAACCTGCGACCGTAACGGTCGCACGGTTCCAGACTGAAGCGCTTAGAACCGCTCGGTCACACCAGCCGGCAAATGTCTTAAAACAACGTCATTTTGGAACTCTGGAGAACATTTAAAACAATGTGACTGACATGTTAAAAGCCCTACCAGATAAAACGCTGCTACCAAGTGTGGCAACAATGGCTCCACCGGTTTATAGTTGTCGAAGGGAACTTATTCGAAGGAGGCAAAATTGTTCCCAGTAGTTTCACAATATTGTTGTTTCAAAAAAATAAAACGCTTTGGTAGATAAAAAAATCAGAGTCATTAATTATCTTACACACCTCGCAGTATCCGCTCGTACTACTGAAATGCTGAAGACTTTCAGTTTAATCTGTGCCAGTAAAATCATGATTCTTTAACGCTCGCCCCGCACAGTTGATCTGAATTACGTAACACCTCACACTGGGATCCACTGGACCCCAATACAATGTTATATATGATGTTTTCGAAGCTCATTAATATATACATTGGACTGTCTTATGTCTATGGAGCATAGTAAATAACTGTAGTGATTTTTTTATTATTACAACAATAAGTAACACATGGTATATATAAAATGTGCGTAGTATTATTAATAAATAATATTTTGTATTTCTTTATGTTTAACTTTCCCACATCTGAACGTGTATAATGCAACACAACGTCTTACTTGACTTTATTTAGTTATTACAACGAGTAATATACGATATTTAAAAAATTTGGTATAAGTTACACTTCAACACTATACTGAAAATGAATTTTTGTATATATACTTTATTAATGTATAAAATCAACATGAGTCTGAGCTAGAATGTATAAAGTAATATAATGTAATATAAAATAGTGGCGTATTTGAATTTTGCCCGATATTTTGGGATAGGGTGTTTACAAAATTACTATTATATCATATTTGCGCAAAAACACACAAGAAAAATGAAACTAATGTATATCAGAATCGAGTCACCATTTGTATTGTCAGTGAGCACACTCAGTACAAATTAGGGCTTTGTGTTCTTCACAGACAGCCCTTTTACAATCCTGTCCGTTGACAACTGGTTTTCGTCAGTTCCTATTTATCAGACAATAATTGAAAACTTTGGTTTGACAATGTTGGGAACTGTAAGAAATAATAAACCTGAAATACCACAATCATTTTCACGTTCTCAGAATATCACAAAAACAAAGTTTGCCTTTGATGTGAATAAGACGCTACTGTCATATGTCCCAAAGAAGAATAAAGTTGTACTCTTGCTGTCTACCATTAGCACCATGAACAGGTTCTGACAATAAGTGGGACAGATTCGTTTCTTTCTGTTACTACCTTACCAATGTATGGAATTGCGTCTAGCATGTACTACGTCTTGCAATCATTAAACATCAAAATCTTAATTCCATATTTGTCCGGTTTTGAAGGCATGTATATTCTGAATGGGCATCTGCCATGGAAGCCCATTAGATGCTAGTCTGTTGTGCAGTAATCGAAAGGGGTGTATAGGGACTTGCAGTTATCAATAAATATAGTCCAGGTGTACTGAATGGGTGAAAATTTGTCTTCTTGTTTCCTTTACAAGCGGGTTGCTTCTTAGTCATCAAATTTTAGACAACTCAAAAACTGAAATCCCCTTTGTGACATTGTACCGCGAAACAGGAGAACTACAAATTTAGCGGACCAAAAATCTAAATTTTTGTGAGCAGCCTTCTTTACGTTGCAGAGGTGCAAGAGTCCAATGGCAGCTCTACGATATTTGTAGTCTTATGGTAACTTTCCGCGTTTCCGATTGAAGAACAGTTGCGAGTCATTTTGTCGTTCGTGTAAGTGACAAACATGTACAGCATTTCATCTGTCACAACTAACTGCCATGCATCAATTGGACTAGAAGTGGACCTTGTTTGACCCTTTGGTCCTGGGAGGGGAGGAACTAAATTTCTGGATTCAGTTCTTCCTTTCTTAGATGGTGTAGTTGAAGACCACTTATAGCCGTTCTAGAAGGATGTTGGCGTTGGAAGAACGACCATGAGTAAGATCATCGTCTTCTTCACTCTCTTCCGTACTTGATGGTTCCTGTATTTCGGAAAAATTACGATCTTCATCAGAATCTAGGCCTCCAAATGTATCTTCTTCCTGCTCCAACAAGTCCATAAGCGCATTATACGCGTTTATATCTTCAAGTGTTGAGAGTTGTTTGCCCATTGTCGCTGATAAATAAAATAATATAGGGCTACACTGAGCGGAAACAGTTATGTCACACACAATACATATTTCAGTATTGTATACTTACCAGGTTATTATTTTCAACCTACATAAATGAGCTACACGGAAAGCACACTTGGGTAATCAAGACCCCACGGACGTTCAACAAACTTTATAGCTTGTCACTACCGCAACAACAATGCAAATGTTTGACTTAATATCGCATACGTGTAGTCAGTGTTACCAGCCTAATACACACTAAATTTCAATAAACTATTGCCAACATACTCTGTAATACACAACAAAAATTACGCTTTGGTCCCTAGGACTAGAGTCTGCGGTGCGAGGGTTAAGAGTCGAACTCTCATATATAAAACAGCTTGAAACTTCTGATCAACTTGCAGATGAGTTAGTGCGTTAAATATTTTATTTTAAGCATGTAAGCGAAAAAATGTTTAGACAAGGTTTGAAATTATGCTTAAGATTTGTTGGAAGTTGCTGAGTGCTTTCCTTATGAAAGATTGTGTGACTATAATCGGAGCAATCTACTCTCCATTTTAAACAAAAGCAAATTTTTCACACAACTCAATGTTTATTATGTTATATCTCCAGAATTTTGTGTCGTCTCTGATATGATATTGCAGTTACATTCAGTGATATGTATGCACAGGCTGCAAAGCGTACTGTGAATAGAGTTAATAGAAAAGAAATAATTGATTAAAACGTCATATCTGGTGCTGAAGTTTTATGTAGTAAATCATAAACATTTTTTGCTTTCATCATTTTGTGGGGGTATCAGAAAGAAAATATTTTGTAAAGTTTGAAAATATGTATGAAGTTTGTTGAAAGCCGCTAAGTATGTCATTCTCAAATACTGGATAAATGAAATCAGGGTATTTTACGTTGCCTCTAGATAAACACAATTTCTAACTGTGGTACTTGTCTTATTGTGTTAAGCTTTGAACAACAGATTCTACCTCTTAGTGAGTGGATTTTGATAGCATTTTAATTTTTTTAATTCAATACATAATTACGCTAAATATTGAAAATCAATTTGCTGTTGCCCCTGAAATCCGTTAGATAGGCAACCTGCAAATAGTGCTTCATAATATATTCCACTACACTAACGAACCTGGTTGCTAGTACTATCTCCGTTTAGAGAACCTGTTCCAACCTTAATCCTAAACGGCACAGAAATATTATTTTCTTCTAGTGCAAAGGACTTGGGGATAATTGTGGACCATCACTTAGACTCGGCAGAACACACAACTGCAATTTATAAAAAGATATCAGTGTCACTTTATTCAGTACAGAAACTTAAAAAAGTATTTCCTCTCGAGCGTAAAAATAACTCATGGAGACATTAATATCGCCCAGTTTTGATTACGGTGACCATATACTACAAGCAACTGCATAGAGAACTCATCCTAGCTGGTACTGCAAATGAATGTTTGTGTACTATAAATACGTGACGTCCTCTATTTTGACCACATCACTCCTGCCTATGAACAATTATTACCGCTAACTGCCAATAAGTTAGAGATTATCTTAACCTATGTTTGCTCTATCGTCTTCTCAACCATTGCGCTTTCTCTCTCTTCCTTATCTTCAACTTTCATATGACTACATGAGCAGCGCAGGAGAAATGTTCGTTCTCAGCGAAGTCGTTACTGTACCACTGTGTAAGACTGCCACGTTCTCTGAATCATTTTCTGTTTCAGGAACTCATCTTTGAGAAAATCTTCCTTAAAATATCAAAAATATTTAATTCCTTTCGGACAAGGGAGCTTAAGGTCTACGTATCATAGTAAGCATCTCCTTCATAAACTTGTCAGCAGCTCACTATCGGCAACCCTTCCGCACCATTCTGCTCTCCCCCTGGTTGACAATTTTGTTCTTTCTTAACGGCCATTATCACTTTCATTTCAATGTTCTCATCTTTCTTTGTCCCTTCCATTTCTGGTAATATTAAACACAGCTTCAAATGTGCTAAACTAATCTACATCATTCGTAATGCCCTTTATTCTTGTTCTTAATTTTATTAATATTATTATTATTATTGCCATTTATTATTATTATTAATGCAAATTATTATTATAATTAATGTTATGTTTTTGTATCTGTTGTTCCTGGTTAGATGAAAGAAAGACCCTGAGGGCCCTCACTTGATCAAGTTAAATAAGTAATAAATAAGTAAGCAAATAAAGAGAACAAGGTATATCCTGAAATGATATCAGCAAACACTTAAATCGATCCAAATTCAGAAAGTGAAATATGTTTGTTCAGGTGTGTCTTCTGAGATTAAAGACAACAAAAAAGAAAATAATCTCTCTGTCTCTTGATATTCACCCCTTGCCGAAGTTCAGAGTTGAAAAAGATAATTCAGTTGCAAAGAATCTGAAATACTATCAAGTTCTCCATTTAAATTATTCTGGAAGAGAAAAAATCAAAAACGAACTATGAGAAAAGAAAAAAGGCAGAAAAGAAAGAGGCAATAAGAAGCTTAAAGCCAAGTTTATGAAAATAAAGCATGAAATAGGAGACAAAAAGAGCTCAAAATCTAGCAAATCAAAATAAAACAACGTCTACGCCATGAAGAAAGAAAGAAAAGAGTAAGAAGCAACCTTTTCTACCAGTTGCAATGAGAGCTTTACAGATAATGGGGTGTAGTGTGGACACTGTCAGCGAAGGCACCATGAGATGTGCCCTGATTATGTAGACTCAGAACGTTATGTTTGTGATCGCTGTTAAAATTTAAAAGTTGTGCAGTCTTAACCACACCCTCTGTAGCCTTACCTGACAAGATCATTACGACTGCACAACTGTCATTTTTTTTCAATTGCTAGAACAAGTAATTTTTAGTTAGATTTAAGTTTTATATACTCGATATAGTTAGGTTGTTAGATAAGAGACACATTGAGTATATTTTCATTTGTTTTAGAATAAAATTTTTGTTCACGACAAAAATGTGTTAAATGCAGATACTCACCCAACTTTCCTCTATTCACGTCATCATCGATGTCCTGATAGGTGAGCAAATAGTACATTGATGTTCCTATCTGCACAAAGCTTAAACTCTGCAATGTAAAAATATTCTTTTGTATTCAATTGGTCCCAGGTCATGTTTGATATATTGTAATGATATATTTTATTAAAATACAGAGTCTGGCTTCTTAGTAATAACGATCTTGTTGTTTAATATCTTCAAAGTCTCATGCAGAAAAGTTAAGATGCTTTGTGAACGTATATGTGGATATGCACTCACCTCAGACATTCAACACTTTGCCTATGGGCTTCTGCACTAAAACAAATTAAGGAGGAGACAAGTAAGTGGCCAATAATATGATTTCCAGGCTTCTTGTATGTGACAAACTGTAGCACTCAGAAATGAGTACGAGCTGAAGTATGTAACTCTTTATATCACAGAGCACTTGACTGCAAAGGGCAATAGGTTCCGAGTTCGAATGTCGATCAGGCACACGGTTTTAATCTGCCAGGAACTTTCATATCAGCGCACACACCACTTAACAGTGAAAATTTCATTCTGGAATTCCTTATATAACTTACTAAGAAACACTATTGTGTCAAACCAGAAATATTTTCCAGCTGGTCTCAGACCATCATATTCAGAAACAATCACCTTAATGTGACTCTCCAGCAAGTCGAGACTTCATATGTACACTGCCATCTGATGACATTGTGCTGTAGATCTGCAGAAGTCTTGGCTGCGTTCACACTGCCGGCCGGGCCGAGCCGAGCCGTCGCCCGCTTCGATATCAAACACATGGTTTTGAATTGCGGTGTTCACACTGGCGGCCGGGCCGCGCCGACACGGCGTGAGCCTCCCGGAGCCGAGCCGGCGACATCCCGAATGTTTAATATTGCCGGCGCGAGCCGACCGCAGGCGCGAGCCTGTGGAGCAGCACTACAGCTTCTGCAGTACACGCATCACACGTATCCCTTCTGCTTTCATCACAAGTGTGACTGCACACGTCTTTTATTTTAAGATATTACCTCACATTTCACAATCAGTGAGGAAAAATTACGTTTATTATAATGATACATGCGAAATTACTTTTATTTCATTTATTTAATCTACCGTATTTACATGCATTTACAACAATAGCTTGCCAGCGATCGCGGCATTGCCGCCACTGAATAGTTCGCATTTACTTGTAAACGGAGACAGATATGAGTGTCACTGAGGGACGGAAATGTGTCCCTACCAGATGATAATGCATTGTAAAGTCATGCTGTGGCAGTTCCTTATCAGTGGAGATAGAACCACTGAGTCAAAGGGCATTATCTCAAAACTCTTCGCCTATCAATCTGTCTATCTTACAAGGTAATGAAAAGAATTCTGTGAGGTCATCAGTGGCTCCACGTGATGAACCATCACCACTGCCAAGCGCTGCATCATGAAGAAAAAAGTTGGAAAATTCTGAAGGAGTATTTTTGCGATTCTTCGTTTAAGGCACAGCAAGACATTACCCAAAATGACGAAGCTAATTACTTCCTAATGATTCTCAGGAGTCCCATAAACTCTCTCCCCCTCAGAGGTAGCGTTTGTGAAATTTAAAATACAAAAGCATGACTACAATTAGTTGGGGTAGTGAATGCTGTACAAAGTTCTACTGCAAACCAAAAAGTGTGCACTAAAGAATCTTACCTTATCGTTATACACAATTTTTCTTCTGCTGTTATACTTCTTCGAAAATTTGTGTCCTGTTTCGAAATTTTGTGTTGAATGTTCTGCAGCACATACTGAAATGTATTATGATTCATTCTGTAATATGAATAAAAATTTTCAGGATAGCTTTTAAGTTCTTCATGTAAAGAAAAACTCTCTCCTAAATGTCTGTCGCTATTTATGGGATAAATCCATAACCTCCTAGTTCATCTGTACTTCAAAACTCGACGAGTTACTGCAGAGTCAAAACAATACCAATAAAAGAGTTAAGACATTGTTCTACAAGACAGCACAGACTAGCTAAAGGCGAGCAACTGTTGACTGCAGCTGCGTTTTCTACTGACTTGCTTGTCAGCTGTCGAAGGGTAGGGATTTTTTTAATTTATTTATTTGGCATCCGGCAGCTAACAGCCATTTAGCCAAAGAGTGGGGATTACCTCGACAGTGCAGCACAGCCCGCCAAGGAAGAAAAAAACATGAAGAACAATGAAACGCACATCTGTGTCGATCTACAATAGTTTCATTAACTCTCCATTATTTTTTCTGTCAAAGTAGACAACGAGACTACAGAATTGCGCTTCAGTTTCTGTAGTAAACGTATCACAAATCTCCAGTTTGTTTTTGTGATTAGTTTTACATCATATTTTATCAGACCTATGTCATTGACACTTCTATCTAGACACTTTATCTAGACAATGAGACCATTAAAATAATACGAGGGACCGACACTAGGTCTGCGCTGATCACTAGTAATTAGTATTTTTCTGTCCTGCATTATATGACTACACTAAACCAAGCTGTAACCGCGCGAACTTGCGGACGCGGCACTGACGCCACTGAATAGCTCGCATTACTTGAGACCAGAGACAGATATCAGTATCATTATCATTTCAAAAACGTTTTGGTTCTTTTAGCTACATTTCATTCCCAACAATGTATGGTCTAAAACTGATCTAACAGTAAGCTACCCGCTACATAACTTTTTCACTACAAGATTTGTAAATCAAGTGCACAACGTTGACAAATAGCATCATTTCACAATGACTGCTAAGAAATATGGAAAGATAAATGATTCAATTCGAAGCTAAGATGTGACAGTACCACGTGTACAAAAATCAGATTTTTTAGCCGCATAATTTCTTCAAAATCAGTTGGGAAGCGCTACGAAGCTATGAAATCACGCGAAACGAAAAGTAGACTTTTTATTTTTTCACGACGTAAGTAACGCTTTTAAGGGAAAAATAAGTTCATAAAACGATGCGGCGAAGTCTTATATACCGCTAAGAATTTTTAAAACATGAAAATCGGAGAAGTGGATTTTCCCCCATTTCGCCGTCCCGGCTGGGCGCGGCGCGCAATGTGAATGCACTACTCGTCGGCCTGAGCTGGCTAGGCACGAGCCGAGCCAGTACGCGTCATCCCGGCCCGGCCCGGCCGGCAGTGTGAACGCAGCCTTAAAGAGAATTAAAGTCAACATTCCCTAGATCACTCTTTCCCTTCATCATGAATGTTTCTACAATGTAGTTGGTCGCATTATAAAATCACAGAACTCGATTTGGTTCTTATATTTTGAAGCGAATTAAGAAATAAATGGCCATGCAAAGCACAGGCATAGGTGTTGAGTACAATGCAGAATAGAGACTTTCTTAACACCAAATAGTGGATGACAGAGTGGTGGAAGAAGGGAAAGACTTCTCCTAGACTAGCTGAATGAAGTGAGATGAGCATACTTCAATAAAAGAAATTTGTATGGAACTAAAAATATTTCCCAGGAGTTTATATCTGGAATAAAAGAATCAGATCTGGAACCAGAAACATTTTCCTTGAAGCGGATATCTTGAATATGGAATCACATAGAGGTAAAATGTGGACCATTATCAATTAAGAAGAACAAGAATGGGATACTGCAAGCTTCTGAAACACACTCCTGGAAATGGAAAAAAGAACACATTGACACCGGTGTGTCAGACCCACCATACTTGCTCCGGACACTGCGAGAGGGCTGTACAAGCAATGATCACACGCACGGCACAGCGGACACACCAGGAACCGCGGTGTTGGCCGTCGAATGGCGCTAGCTGCGCAGCATTTGTGCACCGCCGCCGTCAGTGTCAGCCAGTTTGCCGTGGCATACGGAGCTCCATCGCAGTCTTTAACACTGGTAGCATGCCGCGACAGCGTGGACGTGAACCGTATGTGCAGTTGACGGACTTTGAGCAAGGGCGTATAGTGGGCATGCGGGAGGCTGGGTGGACGTACCGCCGAATTGCTCAACACGTGTGGCGTGAGGTCTCCACAGTACATCGATGTTGTCGCCAGTGGTCGGCGGAAGGTGCACGTCCCCTTCGACCTTGGACCGGACTGCAGCGACGCACGGATGCACGCCAAGACCGTAGGATCCTACGCAGTGCCGTAGGGGACCGCACCGCCACTTCCCAGCAAATTAGGGACACTATTGCTCCTGGGGTATCGGCGAGGACCATTCGCAACCGTCTCCATGAAGCTGGCCTACGGTCCCGCACACTGTTAGGCCGTCTTCCGCTCAAGCCCCAACATCGTGCAGCCCGCCTCCAGTGGTGTCGCGACAGGCGTGAATGGAGGGACGAATGGAGACGTGTCGTCTTCAGCGATGAGAGTCGCTTCTGCCTTGGTGCCAATGATGGTTGTATGCGTGTTTGGCGCCGTGCAGGTGAGCGCCACGATCAGGACTGCATACGACCAAGGCACACAGGGCCAACACCCGGCATCATGGTGTGGGGAGCGATCTCCTACACTGGCCATACACCACTGGTGATCGTCGAGGGGACACTGAATAGTGCACGGTACATTCAAACCGTCATCGAACCCATCGTTCTACCATTCCTAGACCGGCAAGGGAACTTGCTGTTCCAACAGGACAATGCACGTCCGCATGTATCCCGTGCCACCCAACGTGCTCTAGAAGGTGTACGTCAATTACCCTGGGCAGCAAGATCTCCGGATCTGTCCCCCATTGAGCATGTTTGGGACTGGATGAAGCGTCGTCTCACGCGGTCTGCACGTCCAGCACGAACGCTGGTCCAACTGAGGCGCCAGGTGGAAATGGCATGGCAAGCCGTTCCACAGGACTACATCCAGCATCTCTACGATCGTCTCCATGGGAGAATAGCAGCCTGCATTGCTACGAAAGGTGGATATACACTGTACTAGTGCCGATATTGTGCATGCTCTGTTGCCTGTGTCTATGTGCCTGTGGTTCTGTCAGTGTGATCATGTGATGTATCTGACCCCAGGAATGTGTCAATAAAGTTTCCCCTTCCTGGGACAATGAATTCACGGTGTTCTTATTTCAATTTCCAGGAGTGTAGAAAGCTATCCATGCTTGTCACAAATTTGGCTGGCACACAAAGTTCAAAATAAACAGGTACAAAAAAGAATAGGTTGAGAAATATGTCTAAGAATAGGGTGAGTAAAAAATTCTACAGAAAAACTAAACAGAAGAACCTAACACTTGCTACAGCATCCAGTTATAGTTAACATGGTGACGGGAGCTGCAGAGGGATAAATAGTAGGTATGTAAACAATGGATATACCATGCAAAATAGCTCATAGAGCAGGTTAGGTGTAGTAACTACGTAGGGATGAAAAGGTTAGTACAAGATAGGAAAAGATGGAACAGCATGAAACCAGTGGAAAGACTGATGGCTTGAAAACCAGAGAATATTAGGTGGAACTAGAGTATATTCATTATTGAGGTGCAGCACCCAGGTGAAGTCATTGCAAGGAAGCTGCACTACCTTAATTACTGTCATTTTTTCCTTGTGTACTCACCACAAACAAGATGGCAATGATAATCGTGCCCATTCTGAGGGTGCACCCACAGCGACATTGGTGCATAAGAACCATCTCAGCAACAGTATTTGGTTTTGTAACTGGGACGATGCTCTGTAACAATGGGACGATGGTCACATTACATATGGAAGTTTGAAGCATATTAAGAAACTAATGGCCAAACAGTTATGAGACTTGATTGGCAACATTGATTCCAGTCCATATGCTCAGTACCTTCAGCTAGATGACTGATCATGTAACTTCTGTATTGTTATCGATCTATTACTTGAATTTCTCTAGATGAGAGTTGCAACATGTGTGAATGCAAGTACTCTGACACTTTCATGTAGGCAGAACAATAGAAACAGGAACTACCTGCACCTCGATCTAGTTATCTTTGAAACAGAAACGAGTACAGTACACAGCTTGTTAATCTTCCCATCGAAATACAATGCCTGACAGATCGATTGTTCACTGACAAATTTACTGATAATATGACTACAGAACATGGACCTTGGGTTAGTGAAAAAATTTCTCGGTAAAGTAGTCATAACATTGCTGAAAGTTTTGGGAGGGTCACAGTGGGTTGTTTTAACAATGGTAAATTTGTCTACCGTTTGGCAAATGAATACACAGGTTTCAAGTAACTCAATGTTTTCTAAAAGTGGAGAAACTTACAGATTCACTGTTAATAAGAAAGTATCGTTCACTCTCTCTCTTTCATAGTGTTCATACAATCGTAAAGACAATACTGATTTTATGATTTGGCATATTATCTCATTTCATTGTAACTTTGTTACCACATGCCAGGCCTGTTGTCAAAGTTGTCAGTTAAGATGAGAGAGGGGAGATCCTGCATGCCATCTATATGTGAATTGTAGAAATTTTGTTGTGTATGTTACCATATGTAAACTGTTAATGTATCATATTTTCTGAGGCTTATATTGGTGACCAGCTCACCACTTACTAAACAAGCGAGAAAAAAAGCCTAGAGCCACTCACTATAGCCAGTGTTCCACATCAATGTTCATTAACCTAGCCTGTTTTTCCGATCTGGGCATGGGTCATACCCTATTCTCACAAGAACCTGCCCGTCAGTATTGGCTATTTATTCAGATACTGGTAAATGATGACCTGCTTATAAATATATTTTGGCATTTGAAAATTGTCATCACAAGCAATTTTCCTCCTGGCCACAGGCATAATTTCACTCTGATGTACATTCCTGTTATGTCAGCTCCATTTATTACTGCATAACTGTAGGATGAAGAATGAACCATTAGTACGCCAGAGCACTGGATACACAGTAATATTTTTTGCATCTCATGCACTTCTGGACCCAAAATTTTTGTTTACTATTTCTCTGTCACAGACGGGATGACACTTGGGAGGTAGTTGAATGCAATGGATAGTGGATTGTGAAGAAGTTATAAAATGACTATCAAAATAAGTAAAACAAAGATACTGGAATGGATTCGGATTAGGAAATGGGGCACTAAAAGTAATAGATGAGCTCTTGCTAATTGGGCAGCAAAAAAATCGATGATAACCAAAGTGCCAATAGCAAGAAAAAATATGTAAAAATTAAAATTTATTAACATCTAGTACTGTATGAATGTAATTGTAAAAAATATTCGTCTAGAGTGTATTCTTTCACTGACAGGAGTTGAACTTGGATAATAAGCACACCACACAAAAAGAGAGTAGAAGAGTTCGAAATATGATCCTACAGGAGATTGCTGGAAATGGTTACATTAGATAAAAAATGAAGGGATAGTGAATGAGATTGGAGAAAAAGGAGTATATATTACAACTGGTCTAAAATGAGGCGTTGGAAAATAGTAAACATTCTGAGGCATCACGAAATCGTCAGTTTGGTAATGGAGGGGAGAGAGGGCTATGAGAGTAAAAACTTGCTAGGGAGACAAAAGGGAGAATAGAGTAAGAATGTAGGCTGCAGTAATTACACAGAGATGACGAGATTCGCACAGGATAATCTAGTGTCGAGAGTAGCATCAAACTAGTCTTTGGACTAAAGGCCACAGAAAAAACTAACAGAAATTTCCTTTTATCTAATCTTTAGTGGCAGCTCTGCTGCCATAGCCTCTACCATGGCAGAATTTACTGCAATATGATTTCCAGTTAGATTACATCGTGGTCAGACAGAGATTCCGAAATCAGAAACTGGACTGTAAGGTGTACCCAAGAGCAGATACGTTTAGATATCAATTTGGTAACGATCAAGTGCAGACTGAGGTTTAAGAGTCTAGCGAGAAGGAAACATCGTGCACAAAAGGTGGGACATGGAAGTGCTACAGAATGGTGAGATACGCTGAAGCAGTATATACTTCGATACCAAATAGCTCATTAGGTAGTTCACTTGAAGACGAATGGACAGCTCTAAAAAGGGCAGTCACAGAAGTTGAAAAAAAATGACATATGTGCAAAGAAGGTAACTGCAAAGATACCATGAGTAACAGAAGAAAAACTTCAGTTGATCGACAAAAGAAGGAAGTACAATAATATTCAGAGAAATTCAGGAAACCGGAAATACAAGTTACTTAGGAACGAAATAAACGGGAAGTGCGGGAAAACTAAGGCATAAGCTCTACATGAAAAATATGAACAAATCGAAAAAGAAATGATTATCTGAAGGACTGACTCAGCAACCAGAAAATTCAAAACAATCTTTGCTGAAATTAAAAACAATAGCCAGAGAAGAAAAAGTGCGATGTCAATAGCATGGCTTAATTCTGAGGGGAGAGAGAACCAGGTGGAAAGCCTCTATGAGGACAAGACTGGTCTCATGATATGATTCAACAAGATACAGGAATCGATAGGAAATAGAGAGGGGATCCAGTATTACAGTCAGAATTTAAAAGAGCTTTGTATGACTTAAGATTGAATGAGACAGAAGAAAAGATAAAATTCCATAATAATTTCCTAAATCATTGGAGCAAGTGGTAACGAAACGACTCTTCATGTTCAGGTATAGAATTTTTGAGACTGGGGATATACCAACAGACTTTCGAAAAAACGTCATCCACACAATACCGATGATAGCAAGAACAGACAAGTGCAAGAATTATCGCACAGTCAGCTTAACAGCTCATGCATCCAAGTCGCTGAGAAGGATAACACACAGAGGAATGGAAAAGAATCTGAGAATCTATTAGGTGGCTTCAGAAAAGGTAAAGGCCAAGAGAGGCAGTTCTGAGGTTGCAGTTGATAATGGAAGCAAGACTGAAGAAAAACCAAGACACGTTCGTAGGATTTATCGATGTGTAAATAGCGTTCGACTATGTAAAATGGTACAAGATGTTCGAAATTTTAAGAAATATAGGAGTAAACTACAGGGAAAGAAGGATCATATACATGTGCAAGAACAAAGAGGGAACAATAAGATTAAAAGAGCAAGAACTAAGTGCTCCAATTAAAAAAGGTGTAAGACAGTGATGTAACCTTTCACCCCTACTGTTCAGTCTATATATGGAAGAAGCAATGATGGAAATAGAAAAAAGTTTCAAGAGTGGAATCAAAATTCAGGGTGAAAGGATATCATTGATGAGATTTACGTTGTTATTCTCAGTGAAAGTGAAGAATGATTACATGATCTGCTGAATGGAATGAATAGTCTTATGAGTACAGAATACCAATTTATAGTAAATCGAAGAAAGACGAACGTAATGAGACGTAACAGAAATGTGAACAGAGAGGAACTTAATATCATAACAGCTGATCACGAAATAGATGAAGTCGACGATTTCTGCCAACTAGGCACCAAAATAACACACGACGGATGGAGCGTGGAGGATATAAAAAGCAGACTGGCACTGGCAAAAAGGACGTCCTTTGCCAAGAGAAGTCTACAAGTATCAAACACAGAAATTTCTGAAAAAGTACTTTTGGAGCACAGCGTTGTATGGTAGTGAGATACGGACTATGGGAAAATCTGAACAGAAGAGAATCGAAGAATTTCAGATATGGTGCTACAGGCTAATGTTAAAAGTTACGTGTGTAGACGATGGATAGACCACGCAGAGTTGGTCACAGAGGTAACGAATGAGGAGGTTCTCTGCAGAGTCGCTAAGGCAAGGAATATATGGAAGAGACTGAAAAGACGAAGGGACAGGGTGATAGTACATCTATTAAAATATCATGAAATAACTTCCATGGAACCAGAGGAAGCTGTAGATGGTAAAAATTGTAGAGGGAGACAGAAATTGGAATATGTCTGGCAAATAATCGAAGACGTAGGTTGCAAGTGACAATCTGAGATGAAAAGATTGGCACAGCACAACAATTTGTGGCAGGCAGCATGAAACCAGAAGTATGATGACCCCAAAAAATAAAAGTACTTGTAAGATCCATAATAAAGAGCGCGAAGCGCATGGAGTATATAGCTGATGCATGAACAGTTCATCTCCTAAATATTGTCTGCTGCATACAATCCATGTTTTTCGTTACAAATCTTACAACTATTTACACAGGTAAGTTACAAACGTTCAGAATTACATGTATGGGGTTAGGAATCTGTATGGAGCTAGGAAAAATTATTTTATACCTCTTAGTCCGATTCGGAAACGCAATGAATAAAAAATTTAATTTCATTTAAATAATTTTCTGCTTAAAGATCACATAAACTATATGGGATTTGCATATGACTTATTTTTACTAGCTATTAACATTGAGAAGCGAGAAATCAAGTAACAAGTCTAAAAAATATGGTACAGGAAAAGAACTCCAGAAACCATTCAAAAAGACTGAGATAAAGGTGGCAGTATCAATAATAATTACCCATAAGAGTAAATAATAGTAATGCGGAAATAGTAAAAACTAGGAGAAAATAAATCATACAATTTGGACGAGACATGAGCATGGCAACTAGAACTAATAAAAAGAAAGCTCAAAAATTAACATGGTCAACATACAGTCTATTAATCAAAGCTAAATTAAAACATTACAAGATTGTAGTTCAACCAGAGTTGATACAAGGAAGTGAAACGCTTTTCAAAGTCATCCAGAAAAACAGCTTCGACAAAATCCTAAAAGCAAAGAGAAGAATAGCTAGAACATGGATAACTAAGGAATATCAAAAAGATAGACAATGACGGATAGTGCGAAATGAAGTGGTGTACAGTGAACTGAAACCCATTACAGACACTGTATGGTCACATTATGACGACATCAGAAACCAGATTACCAAGAAAAAATTTAGAGAAACTTTGGAAGATGAAGGAACAGGTAGAATGAGTAATGAAAATCTGGGAGCATATGAGAAAGTTAGTATTAATCCTGGACGATTTGCGAAGCAATACAGGAAATTTTTAAGAAAAATGAAAACCATAAAAATTAGATTTAAATAAAAAATAAACAAAAACGATAAGCAATGAAAAGGGTATTTACAGAGGAGAAACGATAAAAAAGGCCAGCACTAATGAAAAGATATTGGGCAATTCGGAAAGGAAATCTACTGAAGAAGAAGACCAAGTAGTCCAATGAGGCGGTAAGAGCGGAAGAAGACAAATTCTGCTTCATTCCCTTTGGTAATATGGACAAAATTAAGAAAAGAGTTCAGTAAACAAGAGCTCTAATTTGTAAATCTTAGGTGCTATGAGCACTTGTTCATTTTCGCTAATTCTAAATACTTATCTTCTAGAAAACAATTGCCCATAGCTCTTAAGTTCTGTATTTTAAAGTCTATATTTATCAGACTTTTCTTTCTTGTTCCCATCTGTACTACCAGAACTCTACAATCTTGGCAACAACAGGACTAGTACATGTGTTCAGTCGACAGACGTATTATAACGATTATCGCTTATATCTTTCGAACCGTTCGTTTCCCGATTAGTGTCTCTTGCCTCAAATTGATACCCTTACCATTCTCCTTCAATACCGAAAGTTGCTAACACCATCGTAGAATCACCATGTATTAGAGTTGTAAAACTACTGCTCTCTACCGTAGACTGCCATAAGCAAGAGTAGAGCTTCGGTAAGTCAAGATTGTAACTGCATTTCCTGTATGTTAGGTGTGTTGCATACATATCAGGCGCTACCTCTCCCGATCGCTTCGTCTGTCTATGCAATCATTGTCTTACTAAAATCTGGATGTGGTGAACCGTTCAGAAAGTGAGTGAGTACATATAAAGGGCTACGTAACCTATTAAACTTTTAAAAATAAACAATAATCATAGCAAAATTGACACTGTCAGTGTTTGACTCAGGTTTTATTCGAAAATTATTGATCTGTAACCTGAAAAAGAGGGCTGTTGTAGTAAAGATGAAAAACAAACAAACAGATTTATTATACAGGGAGAGTCACTAACTATTTCCACTATTTCCACCAAGAATAACTCCGAAAGTATGATAGGAGCCGAAACGTTTGTGGGACAGAAGTTGCATGGGAGAACGGGACCATAATATGACGTTGGGTTTTTGTCGCTAGTTGAGGTCACTGCAGAGATATGAAGGCCAATTTTTTTTAAATGGGATGCTATAGTTTGGTACTTATTTTTTGAGAGCGGCTATCGAGATGAATCCAATGACGTGTAACAGTAAGGTCAGCGAAGGTCACATAGGTAGCATCAACGTCCATTTACAGAAGGTGTTCGAAATGATGACCACTGGTATCAATGCAGTGCTGCAATCTTCTTATCACAGATTGAGTGGTATTCCTTATCACTTTGGCACTAATCGAAGCACATGCTCTGACAATTCTCTTTCGTTTATCTTCGTCTGTAGTAGGAACGTCTTTATAAACGATGACTTTTACGAATCTCCACAAGAAAAAATCCAGAGGCTTCAACTCTGACGAACGAGCTGACCACGACACATCTCCTCCACGTCCAATCCGACGGTTTGGGAATTGACTCTGCAACTCATTGCTAGCCATCAGCGAAAAATTTGCCGGACACCCATCGTTTTGATAACACATTCTGTTCCTTGTTCATAAAGGTATTTCTTCCAATAACAGACATAATGTTTCTTGCAGGAATGAGGTGTGCTTCCTACCATTAAGATTTCCTTCTATTGAATGGGGGCCTATAATTCTGTCATCCAGAATCCCACACCATACACTCACCGACCACGGTTTTTGGTGTGCAACTTGCCGCAGCCAACATGGATTTTCAGTTGCCCATTAATGCTTGTTACGCAAATTAACATTTCCACGGTTCGTGAATATAGGTTTGTCAGTAAATTAATGAAATTAATAAATGTGTCATCCCTCTGAATCTGAAGTTGAGCCCATCGGCAGAACTCAGTGCGACGCATACAATCCGTACCAGTTAATTCCTGGTGGAGACTGATGTGGTAAGGATGATATTTATGGCGATGCAGAACACGGACAACACTACTCTGTCTCATGCCTTGCGATTTGATGCGAACTAACAGAAGGATCTCGAAGTACATTTGCAAGACTACCAATTTCCATTTCCTCGTTAGTAACTTTCCATTGCCGAATATGTTTCCGATGCGTCAAACATCCAGTTGTTCTGAGTTTATCATACACATATTTAAATGTACGATGCGTATGGTGAGTAAGTTGAGGATATCTTTCAGCGTATAAGTCTCTAGCTCTCACTGAATTTCGTTGGCATTTTCCGTAAATGAGAAGCATATCGACTTGTTCTTCGAAAGCATACATCATTCACATTTGCTTGATATGACGATAATAGTCTTACTGTTCCTGTTACGGTTGTATTACAAAACCGTCGAATGGTGTTCACATGTCTATGGCACGTTAGATTGATACGCCGTATTCGGCGAATATGTACTCTTTCAGGATATACGAGAGAGAATTGTCAGGGCATGTGCTTCGATAAGTACCGAAGTGATAAGGAATACCACTCAATACACGAGAAGATTGCAGCACTGCATTGATACCAATGGTCATCACTTCGAACACCTTCTGTAAATGGACGTTTATGCCACATTTGTGACCTTCGTTGACCGTCAATGACCTTACTCTTACACATCATTGGATTCATCTCGATAGCCACTATCAGAAAATAAGTACCAAACTATAGTATCCCATTAAAAGAAATTAAGTTGACATTCAGATCTCTGACGCAACCCCACCTAGCAGCAAACAACCAACGTCATACTATGGCCCCCGTTATCCGATGCAACTTTTGACCCACAAGCTTTTCAGATCCTATCATACTTTCGGAGTTATCGGAGTTATTCTTGGTGGCAATAGTTAGTGACTCACCCTGTACAACTCTGGAAAACGCAATTTCCTCAAAGAAAAGATAAATTTAGAAAAAGAACGGAAAGTAAAATCATATAAAACGTTTCTTGACTACTTTGTCAGGCTCATATGAAACATATTTCTGTTATTCATAGACAAGTTTCGCACTTATCAGTAATAACAGGAAGCGATTGCCTTTGACTAAGATGAAGAAAGTTCTGTTGGATAAAAACAAGAATAATTATAAACATTTTTCTGTTTGTGCATGTACACCGTCCTTGCATCAGATATAAATGCTTTGGTTACATAAAAGCGCAAAAGTTACGCGATCAGCTAATTTTTAGTTCTTGTAAAATGCAACTTGTATGTTGTAAGCATATAAAATACACAATGGACTAACACCGAACGATGTGCGGTTCTAATTATGTATAGAACAAACAAAGAAAAAACAAAGAGATGTCGTCGGTTCCCTGTTTCTCTCTGACACATTCATTTATGGCTTTTTTCCCTTACGATGCCAGCACTAGTAATGTAATCCTAACATTTACTACGCTATTTATGTAATGTACCAAAAGAATCGTACGGTAGTTTTGGTAGAACGCAATCGTGCCACTTACTGTATCTGCATGCGCTGCCGCCGCATTGTGATGCGTGGGAGTAACTGTGCAATGGCGTCCGCTCCACCCCTCTGCATCCACTCGTAGCATTTTGTAGAACCCGCCCATCTGCTGCTCGTTGTGACTGCCGTCCATCAATCGCTTCTGTGAAATCTTCTCAGGGCTTTCCATCTTGACGTCTTCATCTTTTGCTGGAATATTATCGACTGTGTTCACAGTATTTAAAGTGTCCCCTGTCATAGCTCTTAGTTCCGCCGTTGGTACTTGAGTATTATCGCTGTCCATCTCACTTACCGTTCGTCTTGTCACCGTACACGCCGTTCATGGTGGCGGTTGGTCGTTTTAAACTTAGATTTGGACTCCTTGTAGATCCCAGCGGCGCCTCGCGGGATCCTCTATCTCTTCTACACTGATTCTTCCACTTGTGCGAGGCCAGCGTTTAAAAACGACCCGAGTCAAGGAACGGGAAGGAAACTGCGGCTTCGCTCTGAATGCGTCAGTGCAGGCACGCATATTGTGCGCAGTCAAAACTACTACCGTGGCCCTTAGCTGCGCTAATAATAAATCTGGAAAACCGCCGTGTCTGTTTGTCTTTGAACACGCTGATCTCCAAAACTAGTAGAAGACTTTTCATGGGGGTTTCGCAGGAAACGTGGTAATAACTTGGGGTACCCTATATTTTTCAGTTTATCAAAATCTGATTTTTAACGTTATTAAGATTGTAACAAAACTTCCTTTTCCGCCTGACGTTGCGTAATTGTATGTATATTTATTGTCTGTATGTGTAAACGTGAAAGAATGATCCGTGTTTAGTGTAATTGTAACGTGTTGTATGAAATTGTCTTTTAAACAGATAATAGTTAATTATTTTTCCACAGTTCTTCTTGCAATCATTTAAACTGCGAAAATGTTAACAGAGACTTATTACACCCAACACTTCGGTGTGCTAAATAGCTGATTATAATTATTTCCTTTTATTGAAGTTGTAACCTCCCCCCTCCTTCCTTCTTCCATATATTGTCCACTTTAAACAATGCCCAGCCCAAGAAATTAATAAACAAAGTCTTTTATGAAGATATGAGACGAGTGAAGATTTCCATAAACTTTCAAGTTTACTTAAGTTGTCATGTTGAGATGTCTCCAGGTCTTCTTGTCTAGGGGTCTGATTCTTGAAGCTGAAAATCCAACATCAGGTTCTCACGGTTACTTTGAACTAAATAAATTGGAATATTGTTGTTGCAGAATTTTTTACGTAAACGTATTTTCCACTGATCTTCTCTCATTTTAATATATCATACAGTGTTTTTATTTTTCACATTAACAAAGCCGAAATTACATTGTTCGCACCTATTATTTTCTTAACAAATGAATTCGTACTAGTTTTCGTTACAATATTAATTTCGATTATTATTTCATAAATGAATCCAGAAATAAACATAGTAAATAGTACAGGATTGGGTAATTAATAAAAGAAATTTTAACTGTGCAAATAATTCGTAATTTCAAACGTTTGTAAGAAAAATAATTTTAACTGTACATTCAGCAGTAGTACTTATCGATTATAGCATCGAAACTAAAATAATGTATAAAGTAATTCTTTTTCATAAATTTTAGCTTGAAATATAACATACTGTGTATAAAGTTACATTAATGTTTTAAGAAAAGCACAGTATTGGATACTGGTCACTCCATGTTATATAATAACACTGAAATATTGGCATGTACGTCCTGCTATTGGGACAGTGTTATTAGGGAGGCAGTGGAGATTAAATTAGCGAGCAACCTCGTTAACAGGAATGGAGGTTTCTGTTTAAACTCTGTTTGGAATCCGGCTCTCTCCCTTGTCAAAAAACAGAGGGACAGAGTCAATGGTACCGGCGAATTCATAGTCTCACTATCGATAGCTCTGACTTTGGTCATCTTTGGCGGCACTAGTGTTCAGTGTGTGTGTTATCTTTCCTGCTTCAGTCCGAGAACTGAGGTTTTAAATTTGCATGTACGCCGCCTGTCCGTTGCAGTTTGCCTTGAAAATGGCGGGGTGTGCTCCCGCCGAAATGTCGGCGGTCGCTGAAAGTGTTACCTGGCTGAATTCCCGGAAGTTATTTGAAAATGGATGTTGTAGTGTCGTCTTAATCATCATCATTCATCCCCATTACGGTCGCAGGAAGGCAATGACAAAACCACCTCCGCTAGGACCTTGCCTAGTAGGCTGTGCGGGTCTCCCGCATTGTCCCCCTACGCTCCTCGGAGTATGGGACCTCATCAGCATGATCATGATCATCATCATCATCATCATCATCATCATCATCATCATCATCACAGTTGTTACAGCCCTCTTAATATGGAACGTAGGAAGAGTGCGTCTTTCTAGGTCGACGGTACTACATAAAAAGGTAAACGTCATTTCTTTTATCAGACAAATGAAAATTAACAGAGTCTATACCGTCTTTTTTAATCATTGACTACACCGATAATAAATCGTGCTTATTGCCTTTGTTATTTTCACTCGAAGTACTTCATATGAAAGAATGCCAATGTTTTACTCATATAACAGCCGGTCCCTGTGGCCGAGCGGTTCTAGGCACCAGTCCGGAATCGCGCGACTACTACGTTCACAGGTTCGAATCCTGCCTCGGGCATGGATGTGTGATGCCCTTAGGTTAGTTAGGTTTAAGTAGTTCTAAGTTCTAGGGGACTGATGACCTCAGCAGTTAAGTCCCATAGTGCTCAGAGCCATTTCAACCATTTTTTTACTCATATAACAGAAAAATATTAAGTCCTTTCTTCAAGTATATTTGGAAAGGAAAATACACCAAGAGACGCCACACTGCCTCCCTGTCGGTCTGAACACGTTAATCTTTGAAACTAATAGAGAGATTTTGTGGGGTTTTCACCGGTAAATTTAGCGTCTCTAGGGGCACCGTATAGGCTATATTTCATCAAAATCCGATCAAGGAAAAAATAAGACCGTCATATATATTACACTGAAGAGCAAAAGAAACTGGTACACCTGCCTAATATCGTGTAGGGACCTCGCGAATACGCAGAAGTGCTGCAACGTGACGTGGCATGGACTCGACTAATGTCTGAAGTAGTGACGGAGAGAATTAACACCATGAATCCTTCAGGGTTGTACATAAATCCGTAAGAGTACGAGTGGGTGGAAATCTCTTCTGAACAGCACGTTGCAAAATGTCCCATATTTACCCAATAATGTTCAAATCTGGGGAGTTTTGTGGCCAGCGGAAGTGTTTAAGCTCGAAAGAGTGTTCCTGAGCCACTCTGTAGCAAATCTGGACGTGTAGGGTGTCGCATTGTCCTGCAGGAATTGCCCAAGACTGTCGGAATGCACAATGGACATGAATGGATGCAGGTGAGCAGACAGGACGCTTACGAACATGTCACCTTTCAGGTCGTATGTAGACATATCAAGGATCCCATATCACTCCAACTGCACACGCCCCACAGCATTACAGAGCCTCCACCAGCTTGAGCAGTCCCCTGCGGACAAGCAGGGAGCACAGATTTATGAGGTTGTCCCCATACCCGTACACGTCCGTCCACTGGATACAATTTAAAACGAGACTCGTCCGACCAAGCAACATGTTTCCAGTCATCAACAGTTCAATGTCGGTGTTGACGGGCAGAGGCGAGGCGTAAAGCCATGTGTCGTACAGTCATCAAGGTATACGTCTTCGGTACTGTTTTTGCAGGATCTTTTCCGGCCGCAGTGACGTCGGAGATTTGAAGTTTTACTGGATTCATGATATTCACGGTAAATTCGTGAAATGGTCGTACAGTAAAACCCCCACTTCATCGCTCCCTCGGAGATGTTGTGTTCCATAGCTCGTGCGCCGACTACAACACCACCTTCAAACTCACTTAAATCTTGATAACCTGACGTTGTAGCAGCAGTAACCTATCTAACAAGTGCGCCAGACACTTGTTGTCTTATATAGGCGCTGCTGACCTCGGCGACGTATTCTGCCTGTTTACATATCTCTGTATTTGAATAAGCATGCGTGTATTAGCTTCTTTGGAGCTTCAGTGCATAATAATGTATGTATGTGTGTATGTTCCACACTTCCTCCAAAATCACTGGACCGATTTCAACCAAACGTGATGCAAATCTCACTGTCTGGTAACAATCATTGTTGGACTAAGAACCACCTGCCTATCTAAAGAGTAAAGGTGGAGTGAAGAAGAGGTGTAGGCTACGACGCGCGAATATTCAGTTTTTATTCATCTACTATTAGAGAGCGAGACCGCTAAGTGAGGTGTAGCAAACTTTATTCATAATTTCAGATCTTAAGCAAACTTTTTCTTCTTTACACACCCTGCACAATGATAAAAGGAAAAAAGTTTGTTGCTTACAGCATTTTACATCTTTGCTGTTCATTTTCGCATCAGACATGACGTTTTAATTTGCTACTCCTTTATTACTAACTTTCCCAACGGCTTTGCAGCAGTGGTAACACTTCTTCCCATGAGATGATCGAAGTTAAACACTATCGGGATGGGCTAGAACTTGGATGGGTGACCGTCCGGGTCGACCAAGTGCTGTAGGCAACCTGGGTGCAGTCATCCCTGGTGAAGACAACAGAGGAACTACTTGACTGAGAAGTTGCGGCTGCAGTCCTGAAAACAAACAATGGCTGGTAGAACCGTGTGCTGACCACATGCTCCTGCATCCAGTGACAACTATCGACTCAGGATGACGCGATGATCGGTCGGTACCGAAATATTTCGATGTCTGTTCGGAAGTACTATGTTCTATTCCGATGTATGTTCGGAATAGGACATATCTGGCAATCTGAGAAAATATCTGACGACTGGAGAACTGCCCTGATTCATCCATTGCATAAAAAAGGGGAAAGACCAGATGTTAATAATTACGTAGGAATCTCTTTCCCGGTCACATACAAAATTCTCTCGCAGTGTTTACCTGATCGAACCCACGAACAGTTAGAACCTAAAATTGACGAATACCAAGCAGGCTTTAGACCAAATAGATCCCGTCCGGAACAAATTCTTATTTTAAAACTAGTCCTTAGGCACCAAAGGATTTCTAATAACAATATCGTATGCACATTCGTGGATTTTAAAAGGGCCTACGACTCAGTTGATCGTGAATCCCTTATTCAAATTCTAAAGGAGCAAGGGCTAGATAATAAAACTCTAACACTGACTAAGGGAATGTCAACCGACACTATCTCTAAAGTTAAATTCGAGGGAGCAGTTTCTGGACCATTTGATATAAAGGCTGGTGTTAGACAGGGAGATGAAATCTTGCCATTAGTGTTAAACTGTGTTTTGGGAAAAGCAATTACAGAATGGCGAGAGCAAAAGGTGAGTCAACATATAGATCAATCAGTCAAGTTAGGTAGAAGTAATATTAGAGTAGATTGCCTCACCTTTGCAGCTGATATGGCAATTTTAACTAGGGATATTAGCACAGCTCATAAAGAAATTGAAATTCTTAAAGAAGTTGCAGGACTGCTGGACTAGAAATATTATTCGAAAAAACGGAATATATGACATGCAAAAAACAAGTACCAAAGTCCAGAATGAGTTTTTCACTCTGCAGCGGAGTGTGCACTGATATGAAACTTCCTGGCAGATTAAAAAAAATGTGCCGAACCGAGACTCGAACTCGGGAACTTTGCCTTTCGAGGGCAAGTACCCTACCATCTGAGCTACCCAACTACAACTCACGCCCCCTACTCACAGCTTTACTTCTGCCAGTACCTCGTCTCCTACCTCCCAAACTTTACAGAAGCTTTACTGCGCAGGAAACATAGAAAAATAAGAAGAGGTTATCAGTTTTAATATCTGGAGGAAATCATAGAAGAAAACAGTCGTGAAAAAGCTGAAAATGAAGTTCGCTGTCAAAAAATGGCAACCGCATTCAGATTAACACAAAATATTTATAATAAAAAATCACTTTCTAAATTCACCAAATGTACGCATTACAGGACTGTAATAACACCTAAATGTCTTTATGGAGTAGAAACGCCAATTTTAAATAGAAAGAGGGATAATGAAGAAATTCAGAACAAAGAAAGAAAGATTATTAGGAGAATATTACCCCCCAAAATTACTGATCGAGAAACTTATACGCTGAGAAGTAATAAGGAAATAGAAAAATACACAGACATACATGGTGAGATGAGAAAACGAAGACTTAAATATTATGGGCACATTAAGAAAATGGCACCCACTCGGTTGACAAAACAAAAGTAGAATTCTACACAAACAGAAGTAAGGTCAAAGCTGAGGCAATGAAATGGATTGCTGGGATTAAGGAGGATCTTAAAGTATCTGGTATAACTCAGGCAGACCCTACAGAGAGAAAAACTTTCAGACAAAAGATATTTCACTGGGAAGTTGGTTAGAGGGAAATTAGAACACGAACTGTAATACCGTGGTCTCATGAAAGGAAGAGACTTCATTCCGAAAGAATGAAACAGATTTGGACACAAAGGAAGGCCAGCCATCAAAAGCGACATTGATTGAAACTCGCGTAGTCCTATTGAGTCCATATGTGAATAATAATAAAAGTCAAATGTCTGATAGTCTACGCTATGTTGACGATTAAAGCGATCTACTTTTCAATAACGCAAGTTTTGACAGAACAGCCAGTGATTTATTTGAATACGTAAAAACGGGTGTAGATGACTGAGAATATTCAAAAACATTGTTATTCAAACTTTCGGTTGAGCAGCAGTAACGAGGAGACATGTTCTGAGCTCCAGACTTTAACACCGAGTATCATACTGCTACCTTCATCCATTGTTCATTCACAGACTTCAGCTCATACTTTCCCAGTCTGCGAATTATATTAAGGAAACAAGGCAACTCTTAATTTCTCTTGCTCCTTTACCGCTTTTTTACCACATTCCATTTCTAGTACAGATGCTCCAAAAGCCTTTGCTGAAAAGAAAATTCAATTGTCGCACCTGCACGATGGAATTTCACTTCTGGGCTTAGCAGCAGAGTTCGACACGTATTTCTTTTCCTTTTCATTTCTCAATGTAAACTCGCCATCGCAGCCCCCTCAGATTTAGCGGTGAGATAGCCCACTGGATAGTCCGTCAAAAACTGAACACAAATCAAGCATGAAAACAGGAAGAAGGTGTACTGAAGTGTGGAAAAAGAAGCAAAATAGAAACAGTGAAAGGTCCACGGTCGAGATGTACAACATCGACCGAATCTGAATAGCAATGGCGTAGTGGATATGTGGTCACGGTGTTAGGCTGCGAAGGGCTGATCCTTGCTCAAATCTTCCTCGTGCTCCATTTTCTCATTTTTTTCGCAAAATTATACCTATTCGTCCAGTCAGTGACGTGTCTGTTCGCTGTAAATTTAAATTTGTGTCCGCGGCTCGTGGTCTTGCGGTAGCGTTCTCGCTTCCCGCGCGCGGGGTCCCGTGTTCGATTCCCGGCGGGGTTAGGGATTTTCTCTACCTCGAGATGACTGGGTGTTGCGTGTCTTTCGTCATCATTTCCTCCTCATTCACTCGCAAGTCGCCGTAGTGGCGTTAAAGAACTTATGGAGCGGCGGCCAAACCGCCTCGCGAGGTGTCTCCCGGCCACCAATGCCAATTATCATTATTCAAATTTGTGTCTATGTCATGGAGTAATGTCCATCTGCAGGAGCGAGGTGTAAGAAAGTGACCTCCAGACATATGTATTTTCAGGTACCACATGTTATGACTCTCACATTCCGTTTTGGAAGTTTTGACTCTTGAACTGCTTTGTTGTAACACCTTTTATTTGTTGTTCTTTATTTCTACGAGAGGTTTATGCGGCATCTCGCCCTCTCTCACTATTCATCACGTTTTCTTGCGACGTTAATATGTCCTTAACACACAACTCATATTCTGTAGCCAATGTATAGTCTGACAACAGGAAGAGAAGAGACACATCAATGACCGGAAAAAGAGTGGTAGACGAGGAAGATTTGTACACACATCCCCCGCTTTGCAGTCTCACACCGTGACTACACAACCACGAAGGCGTGGTTCCTGCAATTCGTTTGATGGTCACATCTTCAGCATGGACAGTTTCTATTTTGCTTCTTTTTTCATGACACCATCTTCCTGTTTTCATGCTTGATCTGTGTTCAGTTTTTAAGGGGCTATCCACGGGCCATTTTAC
This sequence comes from Schistocerca serialis cubense, assembly GCF_023864345.2. Taxonomy (NCBI): domain Eukaryota; kingdom Metazoa; phylum Arthropoda; class Insecta; order Orthoptera; family Acrididae; genus Schistocerca; species Schistocerca serialis. Next base: position 212,010,109 of record NC_064647.1, on the reverse strand, counting down.
CACTAATTACGAGGGGGGGGGGGGGGAGGGGGATGCTATGGGGGAGGTTCCCTTGTCAGAGCAGCACTTGCAACCTACGTCCTTAATTATTTACCGGTTGTATCCCATCTTTCCCCCCCTGTTCACGTGATATCCACTGCAGCTCCCTCTAGTACCGTGAAAATTATTCCCTGATGTCTGAGCAGTTGTCCTATCATTCTGTGCCTTCTTCTTGTCAATTTTTTCCATATATTCTTTCCTCGCTGATTCTGCGATAACCTCCCCATTCCTCACCTTATATGCCACCTAATTTTCAAAATTCTTCTGTGGCACCACATCTCAAATGGATCTATTCCCTTTTCTTCCGGTTTTCCCACAGTGCATATTTCACTACTGTAGAATGCTGCGCTTGAAACGTACGTTCTCAGTAATTTCTTCCCGAAATTAAGGGCTACGTTTGATACCAGCAGACTTCTCTTAGACAGTAATGCCCTTTTTTGTGAGTGCTAGTCTGTTTTTGTCGCTGTTTTCATTTCTGCTATTCCTCATTGCTTTCGTATCTCCTCAACTCACTCTCAATGCACATTATGTACTGATTAGTTCCTTCCATCCAACAGATCCTGTAAGTCTTCTGCACTTTCACATAGGTACAAGGGAGATAACTGCGAAAAAACCTCGGGTAATAGAAGAAATACACCACCTCATCGACGAAAGAAGGAAGTACAAAAGTGTACAGGGAAAGACAGGAATACAGAAATGTAAATTATTCAGGAATGAAATAAATAGGAGTTGTAGGGGAGCCACGGGAAAATGACTGCAGCAAAAGCGTTAAGAAATCGAGGATGAAATGACTGTCGGAAGGACTGACTCAGCATATAGAAAAGTGGAAATGGCACCGCTAGAAGTGGCGCAGTGGTTAGCACAATGGACTCGCATTCGGGAGGACTACGGTTCAAACTCGCGTTCGGTCATCCTGATTTAGGTTTTCCGTGGTTTCTCTAAATCACTCCAGGCACTTCCTTTCAAAAGGCACGGCCGACTTCCTTCCCCATCCTTACCTAATTCGATGGAACCGATAACCTCGCTGTTTGGTTTCTCCCCCAAATCAATCATCGAACCAACCAACCTTCGACGAAATGAAAAGCAAGGGTGGAAACGTTACGGATGCAATGGGAATTCCACTGTTAAATGGAGAGGAGAGAGCGGATTGTCGTAAAGAGTACAAATAAGGCCTACATCGGGAGAAGGAATTGTCTGATAACAGAAGAAGACATCGGAATCTATACGGAGGAGATAGTGGTTTCATTATTTAAAAGATCTATGAAAGAGTCGATCTCTAATAATGCGGAAGGAATGGATAACATTCCGTTGGAATTCCTAAAAACACTGGGAAGAGTGGCCACCAGACGGCTATTCACGTTGGTGTGTGCAAACTGTGAGAAAGGCGAAGTGCCCGCATCTCGTGGTCGTGCGGTAGCGTTCTCGCTTCCCACGCCCGGGTTCCCGGGTTCGATTCCCGGCGGGGTCAGGGATTTTCTCTGCCTCGTGATGGCTGGGTGTTGTGTGATGTCCTTAGGTTAGTTAGGTTTAAGTAGTTCTAAGTTCTAGGGGACTGATGACCATAGATGTTAAGTCCCATAGTGCTCAGAGCCATTTGAACCATTTGAACCAAAGGCGAAGTACCGTCAGACTTTCGGAAAAATATCATCCACACAATCCCGAAGATAGCAAGGCCAGATAAGTGCGAGAATTAGCGCACAATCAGCTTAACAGCTCACACATCCAAGATGCTGACAAGAATAATACGCAGCAAATGGAAAAGAAAATTGAGGATGTGCTAGACGACGATCAGTTTGGCTTTATGAAAGGGAAAGACACGAGATAGGCAATTCTGACGTTGCGGTTAATAATGGAAGCAAGACTAAAGAAAAATCAAGACACGTTCATAGGATTTGTAGACGTGGAAAAAGTATTCGACAATGTAAAATGGTGCAAGATGTTCGAAATTCTGAGAAAAGTATGGGTAAGCTATAAGGAGAGACGGGTAATATACAATATGTAGCCAAGAAGGAACAATAAGTGTGGAAGACCAATAACGAAGCGCTCGGATTAAAGACGTGTAAGAAAAGGCTGTACTCTTTCGTCACTACTGTTCAGTCTATGCATAAAAGCAACAATGACGGAAACAAAAGATTCATTGATGGCATTGCTATTCTCAGTGAAAGTGAAGAGAATTACAGGATCTGTTGAATAGAATCACCAGTCTAGTGAGTACAGAATGTGAATTGAGAGTAAACCGAAGAAAGACGAAAGTAATGCCAAGAAGATTCACATTAAAATTTGTGATCACGTAGTAGACGAGGGTAAGGAATTCTGCTACCTCAAAGCAGTGTAACTTGTGACGGGCGAAGCAAAGTGGATGTAAAAAGCAGAGTACCATATGCAAAGAGGGCGTTCCTGACCAAAATAAATCTTTTAGTATGAAACATTGGCCTTAATTTGAGAAATAAATTTCTGAGAAAGTACGTTTGGAGCAAAGCGTATATGGTAAATATCATGGCTTGTGGGAGAACCGGAACGGAAGAAAATTGGAGGGTTTGAGATGTGGTGCTACAGAAGAATGTTGAAAATTAGATGAACTGATAACTTAATGAATGAAGCCCCACAGAATCGACGAATGAAGAAATATATGGAAGGCACTGACAAGAAGGTGGAGCAGGATGTTAAGACCCCAGGGCAACACTATAGAGGAAGGCAGAGGCTGGAATACGTCCGATATATAATTCAAGACGTTGAGTGCTAGTGCTCCTATGAGGTGAAGAGGTTTTCTGAGGGGAGGAATTCGTGGCGGGCCGCATCAAACCAATCAGAAGACTGGTGAGCCAAAAATATGTGCAGAACACACTGAATAGATTTGTTATTACCTTTTTGTGTATTATTTATCTTTCCTTCCGATATTAATAACAATTTCTTCTAAATGTTATGGATCGATCGTATGGCACTGATGGCAGGGAGTCACCACATAGGGAAGTTCGGTCACCGAGTTGCAAGTCTTTTCAGTTGACGACACAGTGGGCGACTTGCATATCGATGATGATGAAATGATGATGTGGAAAACACAACACCCAGCCACCAAGCATAGAAAATCTCCAACAGGAATCAAACCCATACCTGCTGCGTGGCAGTCAAATGCACTGACCACTCAGCCAACGGGGCAGACTTGTAAATGTTAAAGTTTCCATCTCCCGGAAAAGGCAGACAGAAGAAAATAAATCCACAGAATAATTATTACTGTGATCTGTGGCCTATAATCCAGGTCGTATTTAATCATTGCTAATAGCTTTATTTATATCAGAATTAATGGTAAGTTTCATAACCATGTCGAAAGCGGAAAATAAAAAGATATTACAGAATTCCATACGTAATCCACCTTCCTTTAGGAATTAATCGAAATCTTATAGTTTTGCAGATGGAAAATAAAGGTAGAGAATTAGATCTCTTGGAATAATTTTCAATTGCTACGTATGTGGAGAAAAATTAAAATATGTTAAATGGACGAATTACAAACAACACAAATAACTTTCTTCTTTATTTGTGGGGTTGTTATAATTTGAAAGTGGTATGTTTAGCTACCTTAAACGTCTTTTATATTAGTGAAATGGAAGCTTTTAGGACCTGCTGTGTGATATGATTAGTACATGCGGTCATTTCCATAGGGGATGTTTGTTAGACGAGATCTTTGGTAACAGTGTCTTTGATTCCTTGACAACGACCATAGAATAGAAATATCTATGGAGTAAGCATATTGTAATGTCAAGGTTGAAATGGAATTTTTGCGTGACGTTCATTTAATGTTGTTTGTTTATATTTTGTGCTAAGACCGAAACTTTAATATTACACATATTAGTTCCATTTTTATTCATTTATTAATGGCAACAATGGTGAATAATCGGTGCAAATCGAAGTACGTTCCGGTGGTAAGTACTACGGAGATATAATTGTGGTATTCGTAGCGGGACTCTCTTTCCTCAGTATCGAGACAAAGTATAACAAATTTATTGCTGTGTAGTCACATTTGTGATTGCATAGAAATAAATTTACGAAAGAAATGCTAGATAAATCCGAAAGTGGGGAAAGGTGTTGTCAGTCAGTATGTACGAGTGTACGCATTTCGAGTGGTTTTTCACTTTTACAGAAGATTTATAAATGATATTCAGAGTCATCACATCCGTACTGTACAGATAGCCTAGCCAATATCTTGTTTTATTGTTGTCTTAATGGGATATCTATAACTGTGTGATTAACATTTTATTTTCGCTAAGGATTAACAAAGATTGCAGCAGAAAGTAAAAAAGAAAGAATCTCGTTCATGAAAATATTTCAAAGTAGACAATTTGTTAATGTACTGCTTGTTATAATTCCAAACTCAGAGTTCCGGTTCAGAAATATTCGATAATAGTCGTCAGCCTTTACCAATGGCGCAACGAACATGCGACGAACGTCGTAAACAATATGGCTACTACAAACGGCCTAAGCTAGATATGTCTGTCACCACAATCAGACTCTTTTGTTTCACATTCGCAGTGTTCGCCAACTGTCAACAGCGTGAGAGCTGCCAACATAACCTAGACCTCGGGCTAAGTTACGCATCAGTCGTCACCGAAAATAGTGTTCTTTTGCTTTCGTGTGTGTTTGCTTCGTCAAGTGTCAACCATACTATTACCGTGCAGCCTAACCTACATCTCGAGCTGTGCTAAAAATCTGTAGGCTACCACAACTAGCTTTTCTCGGTTTCACATTCGTTGTTTGGGTTGTCTGAAGCGTCCGATCCCGCGCGTCGTCTTTGACCAATGAGGTAGGGGTGTTGTCGTGTGTGACGTCATGACGGCGCGGAGTTTGGTTTGTGAGTGTGGCGTGTTTGTGGATGTCGTCGTGTTGTGGTTTGTTGTGCTCTCTGGTGGTATGTTCAGGGTTTTCGTTTGTGTGGTGTAATGGGCTCAGTTTGCATTTGCTCATTACCCAGAATTGTTCGAGTGTCGGCTGTGTTTTAGTGGAATTCATTTCAGTGAGTTAACGATTTTGTGTGAAGGTTGGTTTAGTGTTGTTAGCTGTACATCGTGTGGTAATTTTACTAAAATTAATCTGTTGTTTATGTTCATTAATGGATATGACGGATAAAATTAACAGTGCGCAGGTCAAGGGAAGTGTTCGATCCCTATGTGTGGCTGTGTATGTTGGTATCGAGAGATGTTTTTGAGCTATATAGGCCAAGGGAAGTGTTTGATCCTAATTTATGGGATCGGGAGCTGCTGTTGAGCTATATAGGTCAAGGGAAGTGTCCGATTCCAGATGATACTGTGTTTAGTGGTATTTTGGGAGTTTTGTGATGTCGGTTTTTTTCGTCGTTTTGTGTGGTTTTGTATGGGGGTGGGTGTCTAAATTTGTTTATATTTAGTTTGCCCCCACCCAAAAACCCCTTATTTCCAGCGCTTGTCCCATTAGTGTCATTAGGCTTTTTGTGGAAACTGTGTGTGGTTTTCGATGTTTCGCCCTCATAATGTGTACGTACCATACTGGAATCATGGTTTATGGTCATTTCCGCCATATTTGTGACGTAATGGGTCAAAGCAGACGGGCGGGATCGGACGCTTCCGTATTTCCCGTTGTTTGCCAGCTCACAACCAACTTGTGGAAGTACCCACTAAAACCTGACGTCATAGCAGCCATTAACATTAGCTCAGCGCTCAAAGGCTACTACTAGCTAGTTCTCTAAACCCGGCTCGATTTGATTCTAGGAGCTGTGACGTAGTGGTGTTGTGGTGGATGATCTCGTACGAGTGCGAAGCGGCAGTCTGTTTTGATTAGGGTCGCTAGCACTTTGTTCTATTCTATGTTTGTGCAAGGACGATGTTATTTGTACTGGTGCGACCAAGTGGTGTAAGCAGGAGTTATCACTAGTTGTGTTGGGGCTCAGACACAGTTAGCTTTAGCTCTTGGCTCAAGTATTACTGATTTTGAAATGGATCAGTCATTGAAGTTCACCAGACGCATTTTGTAGCGAAAAATGGAAGATTTGCAATCCGCGGTCTCAATCCGCCGATGCGCCTGGTTCGAGTGCTCGAAGTTCAGTTTGTTCGTTATAGTTACGTCGTGTTAATTTTGTTACACGAAACAGGTGTCATTGATGTACCATGACTTTCATTTATCGTGAAGTGTGTAGGGAAGGAAGGTTTCGTTTCTATTTGTTTCGCGCATGTCTCCGGCCTTTCTTTGTCTCTCTAGACCATTCTGGTGGTTTTATCATTTTTTTGTTAAATTTGTGATTTTTTATTATGTTTTTCAGTGTTTTTCGTATTTTTTTCTTTTGTCTTTACTGAGTCTCTCTCTGTTTCATGATGTAATGTATGTCTGTTAAGCTGATTGCCGCGATTTTTGGTTGCCTGCGTTGGTATCAGTTTTTTGTTATGTCTGTTTATGAGCTCATTTCAGCAATATCGGTCAAGTATTTTTTTTTCGACACCAGTTGTTTGTTCGCTCTATTTTTTAGTGTACTTGACGCCAACCGTCGTTTCGTGGTTTTCTTGTTATTTTGGTGAGTACATTTTGGTATTTTCGTGATTTTGTGGTTGTTTTGTTTTGTTCCCTCCAGTTTGCCACAATTGCCCCATTAGGATCAGTACTTATTAATACTTTATACGATTCCGTAATTAAAATCACATTTTTGCGGTATTGCAATAATTATCGTGACGTCATGTTCTCCATCGTTCATGCCCACGAGAAAGACAGGATGTGGCGCTTACGTCATATGTCAAAGTGTACGGATGATATCGAAGACTTGTTACGTTTTCGGGACGCTTTCTCTTTGCCATACTACGAAGAAACGTCGTAATGCCACCATAGCATAATTTATTAAACCAGAGGTCCGGCAATATGGAGATCGGTACAAAAATTTTGAAAAAGTTCTATTCCTCTAATGACGAATAAAAATATAGAAATATAGCGACACCTGTGTTGTGATACAGCAAATAAGCAAAATAATTTTGATTTTCTCTCTTCTAACCTTAAAACCACGTTCACTTCAGATATTGAATGCAATTATAAACATGTTAATGAAGTCCTGCTGTAAAATCTACGATGCTTTTGAATGGGATCTGCCTGTACTGGCAATGTAACAATATTCAAAATGTGCACAACGTTTATCAACAAACCTTACGCCACGTGTGACTTTGGGGTCATTGTTTGTCGGCAACTACATTTCAGTTTTGCACATCTAAATGCTCACTTCAGCTAAATGTAATTGTTAATCCGGACCGAAGGGAAACTGTCAGTGCTAAATGAGAGTTGTAACAGCGCCTCTAGTGGATTATGTACGAACTAGTGTCGCAAACCGAATGGAAGAAAACTGTGGTGACGGACTTACCTGTAGCGTGGCTCGAGGCCTAGGTTGGGTTGGAATATGACAGTTTGGTCGTTAACTCTCAGCAATCACATTTGAAATGATTGGTTCAAAACCTTTGTGGAGGATTTGCCCCGATGGTGGTTAGGCAGGAAGCTAATAAAACAGATTCAACTTTTTGTGGAATATTCCGTTTTATATGACAGCATTCCACACAACTATAATTATGCTGCACGTATTGTCATATGCTCGACGTTATGATCACATTTATCGAACGCTGTTTTCTCATTGGTTCCGCGCTTGTACTTAATCAGTCGGCACTACATGTTGCCAACTGGTATTCGGTATTTCACGAATTTTTCGTAAAACACAATTTCCAGCGCACTACATGCTAAGATAAGTAGCTGTTGTACTTCTTACCTACATTCCAGTACCGTAAATATGTTTCTTATATATGTTACCGAGCTAGCTGCCACAGCGGTTACAACACTGGACTCTCATTCGGGAGGACGACGGCTAAGAACCGCGTCCGGCAATCATAATTTAGGTTTTCTGTGATTTCCCTAGATCGCTTCAGGCAAATGCCGGGATGGTTCCTTTGCAACGGCACGAACAATTTCCTTCTCCATTCAAACTCATTGCTGATAGCTTTGCTTGTACCAAAATTACTCCACGTTGGAGGCGGAAAACAAAATATTATAGAGTCCTAAATGCAAGCCGCTCTCCGTTAGGAACTGATGGAAATCTTATAGTTTTGCAGATGGAAAATAAAGGTAAATAATTAGATCTCTTGGAATAATTGTCGATTGCTGTGTACGTGGAAAAAACTAAAATGCTAAATTAAAATGTTACAAATTACACACAACTCTATTTTTAATTTGCGGAACTGTAATTATTTAAAATGATCTTGTTAGCTACGTTAAACGCCTGTTATATTAGTGACATGGACGCTCTTAGGATCTTCTGTGTGTGATATGATTAGTACTTGCGGTCGTTCTCATCGAGGGTAGTCGTTAGATAAAAACTTTGGTAACAGTGTCTGTGGTTCCTTGACATGAACCATGGAATAGGAATATCTATGGAGTGAGAATACTATAATGTCAACATGAACGTGGAATTGTCACGTGACGTTCGTTTAACACTGTTCAAAATTTGCGCTAAATCTGAAACTTTAACGTTACACGTATATGGTCCATTTGTTTCCATTTATTTATTAGTGGCAGCCATGATGAATAATCTGTGCAAATCGAAGTACGTTCCGGTGGTAAGTACTACGGTGAGGCAATCGCGGTGCTCACTCTAGTTGGAGTCTCCTTACTTATATCGACACACATTGTAATAAATACTTAATATCTTAAGACAAATGTGACTGTATAGCAATTCATTTACGAAAGAAGGGCTAGATAAATTCGAAAGTGTGGAAAGATGCTGTTAGTCTGTGTACTGGATGTACGAGTGTACGCATTTCGAGTGGTCTTCACTTGGAAAGATTATTTGTAAATGATACTCGGTCATCACATCCGTATTGTACAGATGTCCAAGCCAGTATGCTTCTTTTACTGTGTTCTTAATGGCATATCTATGATGTGAAAAATAGCTGTAAGATTAATATTTTATTTTCCCTAAGGATTAACAAAAATTGCACGAGAAAGTAAAAAAGAAAACACTTCGTCCCTTCTTAAGTTTTATCGCACACTTCATAGATACTTCTACTGTATGCTATGTATAAAACTTCCTTCATCGTGGTGCATGTGTATTTACGTTCAGACGGTGTTTTCTCCCTCTCCCTCTCCCTCTCCCTCTCCCTCTCCCTCTCCCTCTCCCTCCCCCTCCCCCTCCCCCTCTCCCTCTCCCTCTCCCTCCCCCTCTCCCTCTCCCTCCCCCTCTCCCTCCCCCCCCCTCCCGGAGCAAACGATTTGCTGTCATTGTCACCACCAGTGTTCATGAGTGGCATACACATCAATTTATTTTTGTTCAAGTACAATTGCTGATCAGCTACGTTTTAAAAAGAGCACGTGGTTTCAAAGAATGTTAGAACGAACTTTGATTTTCAGGGTCGACAGAAGCGTCCGATCCCACGCATCGGCTTTGACCCGTGACGTAAGGGTGTTGTGTGTGACGTCATCATGGCGCGGAGTTTGGCTTGTGAGAGTGTGGCGTGTTTGTAGATGTCGTCGTGTTGTGCTCTCTGGGGTATGTTCAGGGTTTTCGTTTGTGTGGCGTAGTGGGCTCAGTTTGCTTTTGCTCATTATCCAGAACTGTTCGAGTGTCGGCTGTGTTTGTAGTGGAATTCGTTTCAGTGAGTTAACGATTTTGTGTGAAGGTGAATTTAGTGTTGTTCGCTGTACATCGTGTGGTAATTTCAGTCAAATTGGTTGTTGTTTTTCTTCAGGAATGGATATGACGGATAAAATGAAGTGCGCAGGTCAAGGGAAGTGTCCTATCCCAAAGTGTGGCTGTGAATGTTGATATTGGTATCGGGAGATGTTTTTGAGCTATATCGGCCAAGGGAAGTGTTTGATCCTAATTTATGGGATCGGGAGCTGCTGTTGAGCTCTATAACTCAAGGGAAGTGTCCGATTCCAGATGATACTGTGTTTAGTGGTATTTGGGGAGTTTTGTGATGTAGATTTTTTCGTCGTTTTGTGTGGTTTTGTTTGGGGGGACGGTTCCTAAGTTTGTTTATATTTAGTTTGCCCCCACCTAAAAACACCACATTTCCCGCGCTTGTCCAGTAAGTGTCATTAGGGTTTTTGTGGAAAGTGTGTGTGTGTGTGTTTGTTTTTCGATGTATTTTCGTCCTCATAATGTGTACGTACCGACTTTATATGCGCCATATTGGAATCGTGGTTTCTGGTCGTTTCCGCCATATTTCTGACGTCATGGGTCAAAGCAGGCGGGCGGGATCGGACGCTTCCGTATTTCCGATTTTTATATGGATGTTTTCACTCTATACGATGATGGCACTACTGTGGATATTTGACAGGGCCGAACGTTACTAAAGCTTTGTATCCGTGCAGATTCTTGAGTAAAAGTTAGCAATGTCTCCCTTCACCACTCCAACTCCCTTGCATTCTCCATAGTCTGTATATTATAAACATGCATAACATACAGCAAAATGTGTGTCGCAGAATTCTGTTTTATCTTATATAAGTTTTCTGAGTTAATGTCGCAGTTTTAGTTTTCATGAATTCAATCAAACTGCCAGTATCAAACCTAACCTAGACCTCGGGCTACGCTATGAATCAATCTGCCGCCACAGCCAGTGTGTGGTGGCACCCACTACTCCCGAATTACATCTTGAATGTCGTAACTGACTGATCTGTAGCATAGCCCGGGGCCTAGGTTAAGTACGAAATGGAAGACTTGGTTGTGAATTCATAAAAAACTACAACTGCAAAGTTATTTCAGAAAACGTATACCAGACAATACACAACCTGCGACTCGTATTTTTCTGAATCTTACGATGTAAATGTACCATACATACACTACTAAAAGGCCAACTGGGTTAGGGGGTGGGTGGTACAGATAGAGCCAGGATTTCCTTGCAGATTTATGTTCAAAGTATATTTGCATGTTTTGGCCATTTCGGGACAAATGCATAGTTTGAAGATTTCAATCATGTAACTGCATGAATTTAGACATTATTATTACATGTTATATCATTTGTCTGTTCTCAGTGCACATATTGCTATAACTTGTATGATAGCACCACTTACTGATATTTTTACATATGAATTACCCCAAAAATACATGAGTGATCCCGCGAATTTTGTTAGTCTTTAAACTTCATAGTGAACTCCAGCATCCTGGGTCACCTCGATAAATATCTGTGGAAGTCACAATATATATCCTCTCTATGAGTTTAAACCAAAAAGAAAGGTACCAGGATTTTTAAACGATGCTGCCCCCTTATACGATGAAATCCGCGAAAGGAATTAAAATATTATATCCTAACCTCAAGCATCTTACATGTTTACACCATGCACTTCAACTTTTAGTGACACAGTACGTCTAAAGTATGGCAATGTGAATACGCTGATATCCTCCACATACGAGATAAATCGACGCACAAAATACAAAGGTTTGATAATTCTGACAGTATTAACTCATACATTGACTTCTTTCCTATTAAATTCATTCTAGAAAGCATCTGTGTGCCTGGATAAACGCTGCCATTTTTTACTGTAATAATTTTGATGAATTGAAGTCGGCAAGAGACCGCTGTATTCCCTTAAATTTTTTAGCATTAACGTCTGTGTACTTCTTTCTATTGAAAATCCTTCAGTTACTATCCCTTAATTATATATACGGTCTCTCTTTTCTCGGATATGTCCGAATGAACAGATACCATTTTGATCCAGCACCCATTATGAATTAAGACAGTGGAATTACAGACATTACATATTATAGGAAATTCTGCGAATTTTGTTAGTCTGTAAACTTTATAGTGAGCTCAAACATCCTGGTTCGCCTCGGCAAATGTCGGTAGAAGTCACTGTACTTCATCTCAATAGATTTAAATAAAAAAGGTCCTAGTGTTGTTAAGCGGTGCTGCTCCTTATACGATTAATTTCAGGAAAGCAATTAAAATATTACACCCTAACCCAAAATATCTTACATGTGTACTACAACGTGTAGTGACACAATACGTCTGAAGTATGACATCGTGAATACGCTGATATCCTCCACATTCAAGATAAGTAACCGCACAAAATACAAGGGCTTGATAATTTTGACAGTATTAAGTCATATGTTGACTTTTTTCTATTAACTGCATTCTTGAAACCATCTGTCCATATTGCCGCATTTAGAGACAAACTAACAGATTTAGCTTTGCCACCATAAACTTTTTGCCTGGATGAACGCTGCCATTTTTTTCTGTGACAATTTTGATAAATGTAAGTCGGCAGGAGAGCGTAAATTTATTGAGCTTAGCATCTGTTTGTTCTATTCTATTTCCTAATTATAGTGTGTCTTCTTTCGGAGATGTCCGAATGAACAGACACCATTTTGATCCAGCACCGATTATGAATTAAGACAGAAGGGAATTACAGACATTGGCTACGAGTGGTTCAAATGGCTCTGAGCACTATGGGACTTAACATCTGAGGTCATCAGTCCCCTAGAACTTAAAACTACTTAAACCTGACTAACCTAAGGACATCACACACATCCATGTCCGAGGCAGGATTCGAACCTGCGACCGTAGCAGTCTCGCGGTTCTGGACTGAAGCGCCTAGAACCGCTCGGCCACCAAGGCAGGCGGCTACGAGTGGGCGTGGATTAAAGTCAACGGGGAAAGTTAAAAATTTGCGCTTGACCTGCTTTCGAACCCAGGTCCCTTGCTTGCCTGGCAGATGCTCTGACCCCTGAGCCACTCGAACCCAGCGGCCATGCTAGTGCACGGACTACCCTTGCACGCCTCCCGACAGATCCAAATTCTCAACTGATCGACACACTACTAATTTAGTAGCTCTTGCCCCATTACTCGCATCGTTTTGCCGATTCCTGTAAGTGTTTGAGACTGATGCACGTCTACACTTAAGGGGAGCCGGAGGTGCCTATGCTGCCCATGTTAAAATCACTAAGTTTGAGGAACATTTATGAATAAACTACCAAATAGAAAAATTTGAATTTTTTTCACATATAGAGTGGTTTAGTATTGCAGTTATGGCAGAGGGATTTTGGAGTATCTTTTCTAGTTTCCTTCCAATTATTTTTTTATTAATGACCCAAATTTTTTTTACAAATAGTTGCTTTATAATTAAACTGAAATGAAACTACTTAACATATTGCCAAATGGCTGTGTTACAATGTAAGTTTGACCACTAGGAGTGCTGTATAAAAATTTCATCTCTCTAGCTTGCGTGGATTTTGAGAAAATGTTCCTTATATTCGAAAAATTCTAATTTACGGGAAATGGCTATCAAAGTTTCTCAATACATTCCTGCACTATAGAATGGATTATCAGGATCTTCTTCATCCTCCAAAAGCTTCCTCTTCTTTTCTGGCCTGTTGTTCCATCATACTTCATATGCCTTTCTCTTCTTTCTGCTCCTCTTATCCTTTCTCTGTCAATATTTCTTAGTGCTAGTACAGTGCTCACCCCAGCTGTAAATCGTAATGCCTTCAGAACTTCACACTTCACACTGTTCCCTTGGTTGTAGGTTGCTATTGCATCATAAATGCCAAAGTGCAGTGTTTTTATGCTTACAAACACCCTTTTAGGAATCACTTTCCAAATCAAATTGTTTACACTCTCATTAGGATTCTGCGCCTTTCCGTGTAGACATTTGTGTAACAATTCTGGCTGTACTAAGTCATGAAAGATTGGTTTTATTGTTCCCTCCTGATTCTTGCACATACTGCATATTACCCGCTTTACTCAAGAAGTATAATACTACCAACAACAGGCGCAACACTGAACTAATTCGAAACGGTAAAACAGCAAAGAGACGATGTTCCGCGCTCTTATTCATTGTAGTATCGCAACTTGGTATTAGTGCTAATTTTCTTTTCCCTGCGTTCTTCCTCTTCTTATATACACGGTTACTAAAATGTGGCATCGTAACCAGAACAAAAGTGTACGACAATATTAAATGGAGCAAGATGTGCGAAATTCTGAGGAAAATAAGAGTCAGCTGTAAGGAAATAAGGGTAATATTTGTCACAGAAAACAATATAGCCAACCCTGTCACACTCGCTGTATGCGTAACAGGCCGAGAAAATCCCAAGCAGTTCGCCAGGAAGTCACCAGAGGGTGTTAGATGCATTCAGCGGCCGCCCATTTCCTCTGCAGGCGTGGGGGAAAATGGTAATAACTTCACTTCTAGGGCGAGTAGAACAATAATTCAAAGTTTACATTAAAGAGGAATGTTCCAATTAATTTTCGGTAGCAAAAAAAATCGTAATTTTTTGGATTTGACCACCTCCGGCTCCCCTTAAGAGATCACTGTCAGTCTCGACTTAATTACATATAGCGAGTCCGTGTTGTTGCAGTGATGGCCTAGGGGTCGCCGCACGGTAGCTCAGCGTGTTCGGTCAGAGGGTTAGCTGCCCTCTGTAATAACTGAGTGAACGGAAGAACGTTGAACTTGAAAGGGTGTCATGGGACGTCCACCACGAACAAATGCAACGAATAATAACGAACAAGATGAGATTAAAAGAAAAAAGTGGTCAGAGTATCTACTCAGTAAGCAGGGGACCTAACAAATGCAACGAATAATAACGAACAAGATGAGATTAAAAGAAAAAAGTGGTCAGAGTATCTACTCAGTAAGCAGGGGACCTGGGTTCGAAAATTTCAACTTTCCCCATTGATTTCACTCACTGCGCACTTGCAGTCGAGATCTGTGATTACTTTGTGTCTTTATCCTCTAATTGTTTTTCTTTTCGGTTTTGGATCCTAGACACTTTCGAAGCCACAATGCAACTTGAATTGCATCTGCGGGAGTGGCAGTCAAGAAAGATTTAAATCAAGACCTGATTTGCATCAAATTAAATTTCTTGCATTTTGTCATTTGTCTGCGACAATAACGATGTTGAAAGCCACAGCTAACTGTTTGAACTGCTGACAGTGTGTTATTTGAGAAGGTTGAAAAATCTTTGCACTCGTCGTTTGGAGAAGTGGGTGTTGAGCAAACGATAAGATGAACAAAGTTACGGGATCAAATCCTGATTCTGAGTTTATTAAGTTGACCAAACTGCGGCCAAAATGTAAAAGACTTTCAGCTTGATCTGACTTCATCCGAAATTTCTTCACGTAAGTTTGCATTTGTCAGCTCTTACTACGTACAAAAATGTTCTGTCTGCTAAACGCATGAGCGTAAATGAAGAAAAATTGGAGAATTTGGTTGTTGTGTACTGTTTTACAAGAAATTATAAATATAGAACTGAATTATGATATCGCATATTTTTGTTTTGCTGCCACATTGTGCATGTTAAACGATATGAGACAACATGAATGGATGCAGATTTTACAATTTGTTAGTATATGAAAGTCCGTGCTCTAGTTAAGAAATTTCTGATAAGGAGAGGAAATACCTTCGAAATGCCTAAAAATCTTGTACTTTTGCAGTGTGACTGAACATACTTCTTAGCTTTGAGGAAGAGGGGATGCTGAGGCGACAACTGATAAATCTTGAATAGAGAGAATTTTCGACCTAATGAACAACGTGAGCCGTCAGTATAGTCTTTGAAGTCTGACATCTTACGTAGATAATGTCTAGGATGTTTCTGTTCACATGTTTCTGTTTGTTATATCTCGTGTAGTTCTGTGTTCGGTGACACATGTATGCCTAGTGGGGATGAAGATCCATTAAGGGAACAATGTTTTGGATTGCGTTGTATATTAGACCCATAATTATAGGTTTGATTATGGGGTACCGTAGACCGATGTCTAGGTTAGGCGAATCCTACGAATGTGTCAAAAGTGAATTTCCGGATGGTATGGCCTTGGTTCATCAAACTTTTCCGCAGTTAACGTTTCGTCCAGAGTTGTATTGGACATCTTCAGAGGAGCTCCTAGTTCCACTGACTGTTGGCGGCTGAATTAGCATCCTATGACTACAGTAGAAATGAGTCACAAT
Organism: Schistocerca serialis cubense; assembly: GCF_023864345.2. Classification (NCBI taxonomy): domain Eukaryota; kingdom Metazoa; phylum Arthropoda; class Insecta; order Orthoptera; family Acrididae; genus Schistocerca; species Schistocerca serialis. The sequence goes on along the minus strand of NC_064647.1, from coordinate 211,994,143 downwards.
TGGAATCAGCTAATTTCTGAAAAAACCTGGGTGTAACAATTTCTAGAGATAAAAAATGGCCCTTTAGATTCACTGGTAGATTGCTGTGATGTGTAGATCGTCTGCAAAAGAACACTTGTGCGTGCCATCCTAGAATATCGCTCACCTGGGTAGGACCCATATGAGGATATTGGACGCGTGCAGAGAAGGGCTGCACGAATTGTCACAGATTACTTTTACCCAAGGCAGAGAGTCACGGAGATGCTGAAGAAACAGAACTGATAGGAGCTTGAAGATGGACTCAAATTATCCATAAAGTACCTACTTAGAGAGTTTCGAGAACTATTTCACAGTGGTTTGCAGAGTATAGATGTAGATGTTAGTGCATAGGAGCCGATCTTAATGGTTTGAGCACTATAATTTTACAACGAGAGCTACTGTTCACAATTATTAATTATAAATTTACGAAGACGTGACAGTGTAACTCAAGGTACATTAATACTATAATGGATAGTTGTGGCACAATAATCCGATCGGTTTTATTTACGTGCTGGTTTCATTGCCGTGCTCCGTCTTTGTTATCGGAATTGCTTAAACAATATAATTGCAATAGTGCAGAATACCCCTAAAAACAGATATGGTCATTAATTTTGCAATACTGTATCCTAAATATATCCCAGTCCCACCTCCTGGTGTTGCTTGTTTGTGCTAATGTATAAATTGTGCGACAAATTTGTTTACAACAAACTGCTTTGGTATTCTAGTTCTGTATCAGTGTGGATGGTACAGATGCTGAAGTCAAATGGAAACATTTAACAATAGTATAAGTTCGTAAGGTGCCACGGCCTTCGTCATTTTGGAAAAACAAAAATAATTTTGGGTATTAACTGAAGCAATTAGAACGCCGACGTTTCGACTTACTCTGCAGCGGTCTTCTTCATGAAGACATTTAATCTTTGGTTCGGGACCTCCGCTGTCTCTACAGCGTATTTTGTGGACTTTACTGCATGAAGAAGTCTTTTTTTCTTAGCCCAATTTACTTCTGTCGATTCGGCTTATTGATTAGTCACTTTTAAGTTCTTTTACTTCCTGATATTCTAAGGCTATGACATGGGCGCTTATGACTTTAGTCGTTTTTGCGCCCCAAGACAAACTAAAGCTAAAAAGTTTTCACGTTTAACCGCCGTGTAGAGGACCGCTGGAAAGTCCGTCTAAACTTCGGAAATTCCGTTGCTTTAGTTTCATATTGACGTGGCCTAATGTCATCATCGGCCGCAAGTCGCCCCAATGTGACGCCGAATGAAGTAAGACTTGCACTTGGCAGTCGAATCCGAATGGGAGATTGCGGCCAACAATGCCATACGATCATTTCATTTCACTTCCAAAATTATTTTGCTCAAAACTTGTTTATGGCTTTAATTTTACCCTCTGTTTGTTGATTTGAGCACTGTTGTCGAAACTGTTAGTAATTTACGATGATCTACAAATTCAACGAAGTTTGTGTGCGTGTGCTTCTAATATATTAGGTTGGTGAATAAGTTTTGTTTTGCATGCTGGTATTCCTGTTGTTATGGGTTCATTTATCGATTGCCATTTTTTTTATTTGTAGTTCATTGTGGCTATTTGAGTTTCCATATTGTCATTTTGTCATTTGGAGATAGCGAGCGAAGGTGAGGGCGCTAGAAAATAGTGCGAAGTAGAGAAATCGGAACATTCCCGAAACGTTTTTCTTTTTTAGTTCATTAGAAGTGAGGACAGCAGCGAAGGCAGCCAAAAATATTTGCGGCGTGTATGGGGACAGTGCCATAGGACATACCACGACAAGAAAATGGTTTTCTCGTTTTCAGGAAAATCTTTTTGATGTTAGGGACTCTCCATGTACAGGAAGGCTTCAGGGTTTGATGGATATTGTTTAAACATTGTGTAAACACATTAATCCACAATGATTCACATCATTGTAATCGATAACTGGCAAATGTGATGAACTGTAATCATTCCACCAATCTTCAACATTTTCGTGGACTGGGTAAGGTCCAAAAGCCGGGTTTATGGGTACCGCATGTTCGAAAACTAAATCACAAAAAATCTGCGGGTGGCCACATGTGCTTCTCTCCCTGCTCCTCATCAACTAGCCCTTGTACAACATCGACCTTTCCTAACCTGTATCGTTACTGGTGAAGAGAAATGGTGCCTTTACGCTAAGATAAGTAAAAGAAAGGAATGGTTCAGCCCAAACAAAGCAACACCGCCCCATTCAAAGAAATGTCCACATACACAAAAGATAATGTATTTGGTGGAAAAGCGACAGTGTGGTGTACTACGAATTGCTTCCCCGAGGTCTAACCATCACTGGTGACATTCATTGTCAACAACTGAAACGTCTTGAAGACGCAGTCCAAGAATAACTAGCAGGGAGACTGTGTGGAGTGATGCTTCTCCACGATAACGCCTGCTCGCATTCTGCTAGACTGACAAAAAACGCTAAACAGGATTTGGGTTGGGAAGTCATTCCGCATGCTCCTTATTCACGTGATCTTGCACCCTCAGATTTTCACCTTTTCCCGCTCTCTATCGAACAACCTTCAAGCAACATCCTTTCCGAATGAAAATGCGCTCCGAACGTGACTCGACGAGTTCTTCGATTTAAGACCACGTGATTTCTACAATTCGTGGTATCGAAAAGTTACCCAGCATTGGCAGACTCGTAAATAATTATGGAGGATATATTACTGATGAATAAAGTCTTTGTAATGTGCATCTATTGTGTTTATTAATGGAAGAACACTAAGAGCTTACACAACAACCTGTTACAAACATCATATGGGGCGTTTACACCGTAAGAATCTGTGGTGGTGGTGGTGGTGGTGGTGGTGGTGGTGGTGGTGGTGGTCTTCAGTCCAGAGACTGGTTTGATGCAGGTCTCCATGCTACTCTATCCTGTGCAAGCTTCTTCATCTCCCAGTACCTACTGCAACCTACATCCTTCTGAATCTGTTTAGTATATTCATCTCTTGGTCTCCCTCTACGATTTTTACCCTCCACGCTGCCCTCCAGTACTAAATTGGTGATCCCTTGATGCCTCAGAATATGCCCTACCAACCGATCCCTTCTTCTTGTCAAGTTGTGCCACAAATTTCTCTTCTCCCCAATTCTATTCAATACCTCCTCATTAGTTCTGTGATCTACCCATCTAATCTTCAGTATTCTTCTGCAGCACCACATTTCGAAAGCTTCTATTCTCTTCTTGTCCCAACTATTTATCGTCCATGTTTCACTTCCATACATGGCTCCACTCCATACAAATACTTTCAGAAACGACTTCCTGACACTTAAATCTATACTCGATGTTAACAAATTTCTCTTCTTCGTAAACGCTTTCCTTGCCATTGCCAGTCTACATTTTATATCCTCTCTGCTTCGACCACCATCAGTTATTTTGCTCCCCAAATAGCAAAACTCCTTCACTACTTCAAGTGTCTCATTCCCTAATCTAAGTCTCTCAGCATCACCCAATGTAATTCAATTACATTCCATTATCCTCGTTTTGCTTTTGTTGATGTTCCTTTTATGTCCACCTTTCAAGAAACTGTCCATTTCGTTGAACTGATCTTCCAGGTTCTTTGCTGACTGTGACAAAATTACGATGTCATCGGCAAACCTCAAAGTTTTTATTTCTTCTCCATGGATTTTAATTCCCACACCGAATTTTTCTTTTGTTTCCTTTACTGCTTGTTCAATATACAAATTGAACAACATCGGGGATCCGGGGATCTAGAATCTATACCTGTAAAGTGTGTGTGTGTGTGTGTGTGTGTGTGTGTGTGTGTGTGTGTGTGTGTGTGTGTGTGTGATCGTTCCATATGTCGTTCTAAATCAATGCACCGATAATTTATTACTTCTGTGCTGCTAGCATCATTCACAATAATTTTCGCAGAGAGTATCCACGTATGGCACTAAATGCACCTACAAAATATCATGGTACCACGCATAGTTCAAGAGATACGACATTATAAACTCGAAGAAGTTATTGGGAGCGAACTATGAAGACACAAGCCACTAGCTCGTAATTTATGGGAATTTTCGGACCTACGGATAAATGATAAAAGGGACTGTGCAATTTTCATGACGGTTTTCAGGAAGTTTTGGCCATAAATGTGAATGGAGTAACGAATTTGATAATTGTACTGGCGCATCCTGCGTGACGTTTGAATTATTACTTCTTTGCAACTTATTCTATTCGCAACATATTTCGCAGGCATTGTCCACATAAACCGATAAATGTAGCTACACAAGTACATTATTGTATGACACACAGTTAAGAGATATGACGTCACAAACACTAAGATACGTGGAAAAATGCCGCACCATGCATCAAGTTTCAGTACATTTATACTTTACTATTAAGACTCTCCTATAGACGCGTCAACGTGCAGTGCTTTTGACAACTTTCAACTGGGAAGTGGAAATGGCTGTAGCCGAAAACGATAGCTGCGTGTAGAGCTATGAAAAGGCGTTATCATAGAAACGTTTACAAAATCACATTGTACACACGCGAAGCAGCTATACGTGTTAATTTGTACATAAGTCATAATTCTTTGTACAACTGTTTCATAATTTCAAAGGTGTTTTTTCGAATAAATGGAAATGAAATTTTTTCTTTATTGCGCTACAGACAGTCCTTTTTTCCGTTTCTGATAGGAACTTGGCAAAACGAATACTCGGGCAATGCCGGATTTGTCAGCTAGTCATCTAGAAATGGGCTCGAAGACGGCGTACTTGCTGTCTGACTCAGCCGATTACTTTTGCGAAGACGTAAGTATCCAGATACACCGTTGGATATACACCGACTTCTCCTTGATAGCGTGTTGTTCCTTATTCGGATCGCAATGCGGCAGCGATTTTGCGTGGCATACATTCGCAAGCCCACGGTAGCATTCTGAGGCATGTGGTACCAGATGTTGAAAGTTGCTCGTATATTTAAACTCGTGTTCGTGTAAATGTCAAGTTGGTGTGTAGTAAATGTGTAAAACTTATTTTTTATGTTGAAATACAAAAATCTCAATGCAGTGCAACAGAAATACGTGAAAATTTAGTCTCGAACGGAAATACGTGAAGCTCACGCTACACGATGCGAAAATTCAGACTATCCGGTACATCAAACAATTTGCCTGAGATAAAGCGATCCGTTTTCAATGACATTTACGTACGCCATGTGACTGCAGAACAAAACGACTCAGCTTAAAACGTAATCCCTGAATATTGCTAACATTTTATCTTAAGTCTCGCAATCACTGTATCAGAACTGTTACTGTAATTGCACAGAAATTGAACCTAAAAATTAACGGTCTGCCTTTCTCATCAAACTGCTTGAAAGTTCACAAGCTAGCAATTTACTGAAATCTACTAGCATTAATCTTCTGAACTGATAACTGATCTAATTTTCATACATACACTCTGACAATAACTATTCCTTACAGTGGACATCAACATTGACGGTTATTAAATTTATTGGCCTACATGCACACACGTAACGTTCCTCTGCTCCGCAGCTTGTTGCTATGAGGAACAATGATGTGAGTGTCAAAAATCAAATTTCATTTGCCGCACTTGCGATGTGCAATGCAAGACGGTTCTTACCAATTTTCATAAATACTTCTCAGTACACAACTTAAGTTGTGCAATGCAGATGTGCAAACGCTCGTGAAAGTAAATGAAAATGGGGGAACTTATCTTACAGACTGATAAATATGAAACAAGACTAAGTTTGTGCTTCATTAGGCAATAGCATAAAGAAACCTTTTCATAAAGTTTGAAACGTCCCCTTTGAACAATTATACACGATTGTCCTTAAACTGACACAATATTTTGTTAGCGCAACGCAATCTGACTTTCAAAATTCCCTACAAAAGAATGGCCCTGACTAACATTAAACTATACCTTTCACAAATCACTTACCTCACAAAAATCTTCGCTGCTCAAGCTACTGCAATACAGCGAGCGCCACTACTGCCAGCTAAATAAAAGATTCAAACTATGGAAGGCACTAACTACTGATAGGGATAGTTAGCAAATGAAAGATATTAATAGAGAACAAACAATGTATTTACCTTGATATCATCATATATAAATATAGCAGTTCATGACAAATTTCAAAACTCCGCCATCTCTCTCCCCACATCCACCACTGCTGGCGGCTCACCTCCAACTGCGCAACGCTACGCGCTGTTCACAGCCAGCTGCCTAACACTACAATGGCGAGTATTACAACAATGCAAAGCAGCCACAGACTGCACACAGCACAGCCAGTGATTTTCATACAGAGGTGGCGTTACCAATAAAAAAAACCTAAACAGCCTACTTACAAGTTATCACACCTAGAGAAGTTAGCAAAATTTATCGTAATAACTCAATGTGCAGTTGGCTCCATGGACAATTATTTAAATTATGAGACAAGACCTTTTACTTCATTACAAAAAACTTCAACCATGCGCAGTGTTCTAACAACGAGAAGCTACAAATATAAAAAAGTGGATCACCTTAAAAGTTGGCTTTTATCATTCTTCCATTCCAGCTTCCATCCTTTTTAAACCAAAAAGTTTGCCAGACCATCCGAAAACTCTGCTACTGTTCCTCTCAGACTTACCCTGACAAAGCAAACTTAACCTGAATGAGATTTTCACTCTGCAGCGGAGTGTGCACTGATATAAAACTTCCTGGCAGATGAAAAGTGTGTGCTGGACCGAGAGTCGAACTCGGGACCTTTGCCTTTCGCGGGCATGTGCTCTACCGTCTGAGCTACCCAAGCACGACTCACGCTCCGTCCTCACAGCTTTACTTCTGCCAGTATCTCGTCTCCTACCTTCCAAACTTTACAGAAGCTCTCCTGCGAAAGGTCCCGAGCTCGAGTCTCGGTCCGGCACACAGTTTTAATCTTCCAGGAAGTTTCAAAGTTAACCTCTTTGACCAATATCTCTAATCTCAAACATAATTTACAAGGAATATGATTATATCGATATTACAGAGGTTGAGTACATTTATCAAATTCGTAAACTCATTCACATTTAAGGCCAAAACTTCCTGAAAATCGTCATGAAAAGTAGTATAGCCCCCTTTCATCGTTTATGCATAGGTCAGATAATTGCCATAAATTACGAGCTGGTGGTTTGTGTGTGTGTAGTTGGTGCCCAACAGCGTCCCAGATGTGTCCGACGACTTTCCTTCATTCATCAAAAGCGGACAGTCACAGATCGCAGACAGAGCGCTTAGTGGAACGTGAGAGTCATGGTCCGTCGTGACGTACACAGAGCAGGCTGAGAAGTGGCGCCTCCCGCGTATTTGCCAGCATCTGACCGTTGCGACACGGCCTATCATCGCCATGTCGGCTAATGCGGACCTTAGCATGGAAAGCGAGGAGCGAGGCGGCCGCCTGGGTGCGTTACGCTGAGTTGCGTCACACCAGCTGAGCTGCAGGTAACGGGCGAAAGTTGCCGGACTGCGGACCGCAGCCAGAAAGCGGGGGGGGGGGGGGGGGGGGGGGGGGTCTGCTTCACATTCAGTTCAATTCACATTGGGCGTCACAAAACGGAAGCGAACACATCAACGTCAAACGGCGGTTTGTTCACTCTAGACGGAACGTCACCATAACGCTATGTTGCGTCGCTGCAGGGTAGGTTGGTTCTTTATTTACGCTAGACGTCAAAATGTCACCCAACAGATGCGAACGTCAACATCAAATGGTGCTGAGTTCATACCAGACAGAACGTCAACGTAATGCCGCGTTGCCTCCCTGTAGGACGGCTTGGTCCCCCTTAATGTCGGTTCACAAACGACGTCAAAGTAATGCGGCATAGTGAAAGTGAACGTTAAATGAGTGTCTTCACACTAGGCAGAACGTCAACGTATTGTCACGTTGGCTCCCCATGTGGTAGTCTAGGTCCCCATTAAGTTTGTTTTACATTGGAAGTCAGGATGATTTCACAGAACAGGAACAAGCGTCAACGTCAAATGGCGGTGTGTTCACGCGAGACGGAATGTGAATGTAATGTAAGGTTCCCTCCCTACTAGGGGGCTTGGTTCACATTGTCGCCGATTTACAGTGGACGTCAAAGTAACGGCGCGGGACGAAAACGAAAGTCATCAAGTGGTGGTGTGTTCTTTCTAGACAGAACGTCAACGTAAGTTAACGTTGGATGCAGAACAGCTTGGTTCCCACTAAGGTCGATTTACGCTGACGTCATAGTAACGACACGGAACAGACGCAAACTTAAACATCGAATGGCAGTGTTCTCAAACTAGACGGAACGTCAATTGCCTTCCCGCTGGGGGCTTGGCTTGGCGAGTAAGCGTTGAAAAGTCGATTGTTTAATTTATGTCTTAAATTCTCTGTGTTTTTCTGAACAAGAACAAGTTTGCTTCGAGGAAACTTTACCGAAGAAATCCTCAAAATTAGAGGAATTTTTAAAAGTAACTGCACATATGACGACGCCTCTATCTGACGCAGGTACACCTGTTAAAAATAGAATTTATTTGTAACTTGTTTGTTTTTTATGAATTTTTAGTCTCTAATGCTGGCTAACCTGTGAAACCGTCATGGCCGCATCGCTTTTGTTTGTACGGACAGTTTAGTCATTGTTTTTTCCGCCGTGTGTGGGAACGAATACCAAAAACTCTTCTCATAGCACTAAATATTTTGAAAATAGGTGTCCTGAATGCTCTGCTATATTTCAATGATGGTGCAGTCTCACGGTTTAAGGTTATTCAGTTGATGTGGGTGCCTGGTGGACTAAATATTCAAAGAGCTTTAATGGATGTTGACCGCAGCATGTAAATCAGTGTTGGAGGCCACCACAGAAGCAAGAATAAGTAGTAGTCTGAAAAGGAAAGGGAAGAGGAACAATACCAAAAACAAGATAAGTATGCACCTAGGATGCGTTAGTGTCATGGGGCTTATATAGAGAAACCAGTTATAAAAGGATAGTGGCATGAGGGTTAGATAGAGAAACTAGTTTTAACTTGAATTTCCTGAAAGTGCACTTTCTCATAGTCTTGTACACATCGCTAAAAATCATTAAAGATAGAAGTCTGAAATTTTCTGCACTCTCTTAAAACATACATAACAAAAAGGAAGGCTATTCTATGGCTTAAATTTAAAAATGAAAAACTTTTTCAAAGAAACATGAGTTAATTACTGAATTTTTTTTTATAATTATCATTAAATTTTTTCAGTCATAATTTGTGGCATTAGCATCTTTTAAAAGTCTGCTTTAGAGAAAATAGTGTTTAGAAGTTCCAGAAAAAAGTTTATTTTATTTTTATTCTGAGGCAATTGTAAGTACGCCGTACGTAGATATTTCACTGGCTTTATTTCGCTTGCAACGCAAAACACAATTCAGAAAAAAGTAAGACCAAAGGCTGTGGATCATACATCAAAATCTTCACTTGAAACTTCCGGGCGAAGTTCGCCGCTTTACCTCCGAGGATGTCTCCCGCAATCGGAGACGAAACGTCAGGAGAGAGTTTTATACTTCGACCACGGCCTATCAGCCCGGAAGTTTAAAGTGAAGACAATACCGGCCGTGAAAGCTTACATTGTATGATACATCAAAATATTGACAAAACATCTGGTAAAAGACCCCCAGGGGGCTCATGGTTCGTGCGTGGCGCACATGAGGCCCCGAGCTATTGCAGTCCATTTCTCCTTCCCTGGCTGCATTTCCTTCACCGAGCCGCTCCCTACCTTCGCTCCTTCGCCACTGCACCTTCTTCCTCTCTCTCTCTCTCTCTCGGTGTTCTGATTTATGTCGACCTGGCTATCCAATGAGCCATGTGCGGCTCGTGTTCATGCCGTTTATTGCTTGGCATCTTGTCATTGCGGTTATGGCATCTCGTTTCTTATTCGATTTCTGGCGTCACTAATTTGCTGGCTTGCCTACCCGTGAGTGGCAGCAGCAGCTCTTATAGATACGTGTACTGTGGTACTATATTTGGAGCGACCGCTACTATTTCGGGGTCATGTTGTGTGGAGCAGGGAGTGGTGAACGGATATCAGTTTGGTTGGGGCGCAGCAGTGAGCAAGTCTTTGCAGCGCAAGGGCAAGCCGGAACCACTGGAGGCGTGCTGCCACTGCCGGATCCAGGAGGGGTAGCTGCGAGAGCGAAGATTTCGTTGCACACCAAACCCTGGACGTTTAAGTTTAGTGAAGAGTTAACTGCTAATGCGACCTCAACTATTCTGAGATCTCGCCTTTGGTCGGCAGGTTGTTGGCCCCCAGGGCCGCTGAGCCTGGCGGCAAAAAGTGAAGTGTTTAGAGCCGGTGAAATATTGCAGCCGTCTTCCTCTGTGTTATTCATAATTGAATTTAGTATTATTCTTATTAGTGAAGTGCAGCCAGCGGTGTTTTCTGCCTTGTGGCCACTAACGACCCAGTTACCTGCCCTGGAGGTTAGCATACGTTTCTGGCAGTGTACCTTTCCTCGTCCTGTTGATGCTGTCAGACACGTGGTGTAGTTCGACAGCCTCTTGTATTGTACTGTGCATATTGTTTGGGGGGGTTTACCTTGGTTCTGGTGTTTCATCTACATCTACATTTAAACTCCGCAAGCCACCCAATGATGTGTGGCGGAGGGCACTTTACGTGCCACTGTCATTACCTCCATCTCCTGTTCCAGTCGCGTATGGTTCGCGGGAAGAACGACTGCCGGGAAGCCTCCGTGCGCGCTCGAATCCCTCTAATTTTACATTTGTGATCTCCTCTGGAGGTATAAGTAGGGGGAAGCAATATATTAGATACCTTATCCTGAAACGCACCCTCTCGAAACCTGGCTAGCAAGCTACACCGCGATGCAGAGCGCCTCTCTTGCAGAGTCTGCCACTTGAGTTTGCTAAACATCTCTGTGACGCTATCACGCTTACCAAATAACCCTGTGACGAAACGCGCCGCTCTTCTTTGGATCTTCTCTATCTCCTGTGTCAACCCGACCTGGTACGGATCCCACACTGGTGAGCAATACTCAAGTGTAGGTCGAACGAGTGTTTTGTAAGCCACCTCCTTTGTTGATGGACTACATTTTCTAAGGTCTCTCCCAATGAATCTCAACCTAGCACCCGCCTTACCAACAATTTTATATGATTATTCCACTTCAAATCGTTCTGCACGCATACCCCCAGATATTTTACAGAAGTAACTGCTACCAGTGTTTGTTCCGCTATCATATACTCGTACAATAAAGGATCCTTCTTTCTATGTATTTCCAATACATTACATTTGTCTATGTTAAAGGTCAGTTGCCACTCCCTGCACCAAGTGCCTATCCGCTGCAGATCTTCCTGTACTTCGCTGCAATTTTCTAATGCTGCAACTTCTCTGTATACTACAGCATCATCCACGAAAAGCCGCATGGAACTTCCGATTCGGACTTGATGTTTTCTGAAGACGTAGTGTTGTCTGTATCTTCATCCTTGCCTAAAAATATTCCATCGTTATACCGGTGATCGGACGTTAGGCGCATTGGTTAGTCGGTCGGTCGGCGCTTAAGCTGCCCCTAGTTTGAGTTGGCATTATGTTACGTGAGTACAACTTTGGCTGCCTGTCTCACCTTACCTTACGTTTGAGTTACCTTTCCAGGACGACCCTTGGAACACTTGCTCAGAACCGCTTGTCTTGATTCCTTAGATTGTGATGTTTGTTTTAAGGATATTTGTAATTTTCTACTTTTTGTTGGTGTGGCCTTCAGCCGAGCAATAGTTTCATTTCTTTCGTGGTAAGGCCTTCAGCCGTGTTATAGTTTGTTTAAAAACTAAGTATTTATCTTAATATATGCTATTTGGAATTGTACTTCTGACTTCTAATTCAGGCCTTTCAGCTGTTCGTTGATTGAGGTATTGTCGGTGGCCCTCAGCCCCCAAAATTGTGGAATTTTTTTCCTGGAATAAGGCCTTCAGCTGTCATACAGTCAATCGTGTTTTTAGAGAGATCGTTTTAAAATCTTAGTTTCTTTATTTAAAGTTTACATATTAGTTGTGCAGCCGAGAATAACTGATTATGGCCCCATCCACAATCATAGCCTTATCCTGCCCTATCCTGAGAACCCAACTTTCATCCACCTAATTCGATGTATTGCTTCCAGTTTTGTTCCTTCTGCCTGTTCTTTCATCACTTGGCACAGGGCCCGAAGGACTCAGTCCCTCCAGAGGCCTTTCACCGCCGCTTTTATTCCATCCTGGCCACGTATCAGGGCTCTGACGTTGTTTACACTGACGGTTCGATGGTTGCTGGTCGTGTCGGTTATGCGCTAGCTCTAGGGGACCATTCTGAACAACGTTCCTTGCCGGCTGGCTGCAGCGTTTACACTGCTGAGCTGGTCGCCATCTTTCGAGCCCTAGAGTATATCTGCTCCTGCTCAGGTGAGTCCTTCGTGATCTGTAGCGATTTCCTGAGCGGTTTACGAGCTCTCTACCAGTGTTTCCCTCATTATCGTCTGGTGATGCATACTCTTGCCCGTTGCGGCCGCTCTGTGGTCTTTGTGTGGACCCCCGGTCATGTCGGTATCCCGGGCAATGCACATGTTGACCGGCTGGAGAAAGAGGCCACCAGTCAACCATCTCTGGGTGTTGGCCACCCAGCGACTGATTTGAGGGCAGTCTTACGCCGCAAAGTTTTTGAGCTATGGGACGATGAATGGCGCGAACGGACAATGTGTAATAAACTCCGTGCTGTCAAGGAGACGACAACTGTGTGGCAGTCATCCCTGTGAGCCCCTCGCAGGGACTCAGTAGTCTTTTGCCGGCTCCGCATTGGCCACTCCTGGCTGGTACACAGTTACTTACTGCGTTGGGAGGACCCTCCTCTGTGTCGCTGCGTGGTGGCTTTGACAGTGGCCCACATTTTGTTGGCCTGCCCCCTTTTAGCTGTGGTCAGGCAGACATTTGCGCTGCCTGATACGCTCCCTGCCCTTTTAACTGATGACCCTGCTATGGCTGGCTTAGTTTTACGTTTTATTTGGGCAGGGTTTTTTTATCATTTGATATGAGTGTTTGTTTTATTTTATTGTTCTGTGTTGATTCTGGCCTTTGGCCTACGGTTTTAAACTGAGTTTTTAATGTGTTCTCGGTGGTTGGCTTTTCCTTTTTTATTCTATGGTTGGCCAACCACCGCCACACTCCGTGTGATTTTAATTTGTTATGTCTGTTCTTTGTCTGAGTTTTTCTTGTCCTGTGTTGTCTGTTGTCTCTATTATCCGTTTTTTTTCCTCTGTGTGGTAGTTTTTAAGTTTTGGAACAAGGGACCTATGACCGTTGCAGTCTGGTCCCTTTAATCCCACAAACCAACCAACCATCCAACCAACAAACCTGTTCTTTCATCCATCTAGGAGTTTAGCTCCCCACGTAAATTTTGACCACTTCTAAATTTTCTGTTTTTAGTGTAGGCCGTTTCGGGAAGAGCTCCCTCCCTAGCAGCTATGTTGAGGTTTCCTCTCCTCCCTTCCTTACACTCTTCCTTCCCCACTGTAGCCCCACTCCAGTCTGGTAGGTCCCCAGCCAGTCCGTGTGGTGGGGCTGTTCTGTACCCATCTGGCTGAGCCCCCTGACAATATAGGGATCACATCACTGATACCTGAGCTGTTCGTCTCCATGTATCCCACGGAGTTGTTGCTGGTCTCCTGGGACCATCAGAAATCCTGGCAACAGCCACCATACCAACCAGCCCTTTCTGTGGCTGAGTGACGCCCATGACGAGAGCCCCTGATTGGAGTGGGTGGTATCATGGTGGATGCTGCAAAAATTCACCAGCCATTTCATCAAATGGTAAGTGATCACTGAATCCTGCTTTGTGTGACCTGGCAGCTTTCCTTTCCCCCACTACACCATGGGAGGAGGGCCAGGCTCGCCGTCTTGGGATGAAACACTTCCCCCACTACCTCATCTACACTAGGACGGATTTGGACACATTCACTGTGACAAAGCCATTGTTTTTGTGGAGTCTTTTAGTAATATGCGGTCGGACTCCATGTTGATCAAAGCTGCTTCTGCCGCCCAACCTGCAGCTCTTCGTCTTGTGATCGTGTTGGCAATGTCCCATTGTCTATTAGCCCTCACTAGTCTGAATATTGTCCAGCGAGTGATTTTTCATAGGGTACTTACCCTGCAAACTGATTAAGAACTCTGGGCTAATCTGGAGTGATGCAGCATTCGTTTTGTTCGACATGTCCAGAAGGGTCATTAAGACAACCTCACCAATAACAGAGCCTTAGTTCTGGCTTTCGAGGGAGATATGCTCCCAGAGAACGTCAAGGTTATGTGCCACAGACGTGTCCCGCCATCCACAAGGTGCTTTTGGTGCTTGGGCATCTCTCTTCCCACTATATAGCGGATCCTTTGTATAGTGATTGTGGACCCCCACTTCATGAAGTAAGCCCCTTCCTCCACCTGCGTGTATCAATTATCATGTACGCCACTCTCTTCACTCGCCACGTCGTCCAGCTAACAAGAGAGAAAAGAAGATCCAAGAGTATAAGTTCCTGGATCGCCCATCTTATGCCGAGGCTCGCCAAAAATATGACAGACTCCATCTAGTGTCATTTTCAACTTTTGGTCTGCTTATTACATCCTTTCTCCCTACTACCTCTTCATTATCCCAGCCCCAGCCCCTCTCCCTCTTTGCCCTCCTGCCCTGGGGGCCCAGCATTTGGTTGCTGGGTAAGGGCTTAGCAACTCCAGGTTCCTGAGCTGAAAACTGGTAAGCGCCATCAGTTCTCTTTTACCATAAGCTGTGTGCATGCTTCAGCGACCACCGTGCAGCGCTGCAGGTGTGTGTTTCGGAGAACGATGGTCTTGAACTCACCCCCTGTATCACGAGAAAGGTACACACCACCTTCAAAAAAACTGTAACCCCAAGGTGTTCTACGTGCTGATGACGTTAATGGCTCCAGAATGAGGTTTTCACTCTGCAGCGGAGTGTGTGCTGATATGAAACTTTCTGGCAGATTAAAACTGTGCTGGACCAAGACTCGAACTCAGGCTCTTTGCCTTTCGTGGACAAGTGCTCTACCATCTGAACTACCAAAGCAGGACTCACGCCCCGTCCTAACAGCTTTTACTTCTGCCAGTAAGCAGTTAGGACGGGCCGTGAATCGTGCTTGGGTAGCTCAGATGGTAGTGCATTTGCCAGCGAAACGCAAAGGTCCCGAGTTCGAGTCTCGGTCCAGCACAAAGTTTTAATCTGCCAGGAAGTTTCAGATTAATGACTGTTCATGCAAAACAATCTCTTGTGGGGCAACCTATGGGACACCTGCTGCCCCCAATTGTATAAGGCCTTCTCAGGCATGCAGGGTTCTGCCTGGATCGACGTTTGTTTCCTTAGCGTCTCAAGGGATTCCTATGGAAATGTCATCAAACTTCTTCTGACAGGACGGGTGTACCATCAGGTAGCACCTACACTCTCTCATAAAAGAGAGCTCAATTGGTCAGTCCTCCCAAGTAGTAGTCTCAGAATCATACTAACAGGGCATTAGTGTGCTATAAAACTTTCATTGCAATCAGTCGAACAGGGGAAACCTTTGAGAAGGTCTCGTCTTTCTCATAAGACATAGGAAGGTATTGCTCGGTCTCTAAAATAAGTCAAATAACTTCGTAAAGGAACACATCTAGTTGAAACTGCTAATTCAAAACAAGTAATTAAGCTTCTGGGATGTAAGGCCTTAAGTGACTACTCAGTCAAGACTGAGTTGCATAACAACCTTAACTTATGGGAGTGGTTTCCTGCTCCGACATAATGGAGGTGAATGCCAAGGAGTTACATGAAGAATGGAAGTGCAGAACTGTATGAGGAGAGTCAATGACAAATTGGAAAAATCTGCAACATTTATTCTAACTTTTAGCACTCCAGAATTAGCTGAATATGTCCTTGCAGGCTATATCTGTCTTAAGGTTCACCTCTTTGTTACTAACTCATTGTGATGCTTCAAATGTCAAAGATTTGGCCCTGCCACTGTGGGATGTAATGGGAAGGCTATGTATGGTGGTTGTGGAGGCTCAGCTCACGATTCAGGCAATTCTTGTACACTTTCTCCAAAATGTTTAAACTGCTCTGGGGATCACCCAGTGTGGAGCACAATGTCTGAGGTTTACAACAAGGGAAGGAAAACTCAGGAGATGAAAGCCAAGAGATGCATACCCTATGATGAAGCTAAAAAATATTTTCAAAGCTATGGAACCTCTGGTTTTTGTTACTTTCTTTTTGCATCAACCCTTAACATGCCACTCTCTAAGTGTGATGCCTCCACACAGACCACAGATTCAAGTATGAGCACATGCACTTGTCAGTGTAGCTGTGGGGGGAAAACGCTGCACTTGAAACAGAAGTCACTCAGAAGCTGTCAGCCATGAGCTTACCACCTAAGCCACATTCCACTGCCCACCCCCCCCCCCCCCCCCCTGCGGGTTCAGGGGTTAGAATAGGCCCGCGGTATTCCTGCCTGTCGTAAGAAGCGACTAAAAGGAGTCTCAAATGTGTCGGCCTTATGTGATGGTCCCCTCTCGGGTTTGACCTCCATCTTTCTAAATTGTTCCGAAGAGCGAGCCAATTGGGGAAGGGCGCCTTACATGGTGCACTGTATCTGTCGTGCATTGAGACCTTTAGCCGGCTTTCTCGTCGTTGCAATGGTGTCCAGCTCGTTTTCTATCTCTTGGGCGAGGATACGTCCATGGGTGCGATTTCCACGCTGCACTGTGCAGTGTTGCTTTTCGCTGCGACGTCGACCTCATACATTTTTGCACCTAAGATCCAGCACGGTAGCCAATCCGTTGTGGTGGGACCGCCATGTACCCTGTTGGTTGTAGCCCCCTGACAACACAGGGATCGCTCTACTGATGCCTGCGCCGTTTACTCCCCATGTATGCCAAGGAGTAGATGCCCATCTTCCTGGGGCATCGGGACTCCCGGCAATGGCCATCCTGCCAGGTGGCCCTTGCTGTGGCTGGATGGCGCCCGTGGGGAGGGCCCTTGGTCGGAGTAGGTGGCATCAGGGTGGATGAAACACAGTGAAGCGTGGCACATCATCTCTTGCTGGTGGCCAGCCACCAGCAGTCTCTAAGCGTTCGAGGGCTCATTTTAAAGGTAAGGTTTATGGCCCCAAATCGTTCCCATCCCTGGCCACACCATGGGAGGAACGAAAGGCAATGAATGACAGTGACACGTGTTCGCCCCGGTATCTCGTCTGTACCAGAGCTGATGGGGAATCCTTTGTCTCCGTGAAGCCTCAGTTCTTTGTAGAGCATTTAAAGGACAAGTTTGGGGAGGTGGAGGGCTTGTCCAAAATGCGCTCTGGGTCAGTTTTGATAAAAACGGCATCCTCCGCGCAGTCACGCAGGTTAATTGCTTGTGACAAGTTGGGGGATGTTATCGTTACCATCACACCACATAAGAGTTTAAATATGGTCCAGGGTGTTATTTTCCACAGGAACCTACTTTTGCAGTCTGATGACGAGCTGCGCGCCAACTAAGAGCATAGAGGTGTTCATTTTGTCTGGCGCGTTCATCGAGGTCCGAGGGACAATCAGGCTGCTACCGGTGCCTTCATCTTGGCCTTCGAGGGTGATACATTACCGGAGAAGGTCAAGGTGATGGTCTACCTTTGTGACGTCAAGCCCTATATCCCTCCTCCGATGCAGTGCTTTAAGTGCTGGAAGTTCGGCCATATGTCTTCCCGCTGCACTTCCAGCCTCACTTGTCGAGATTGCGGACGCCCATCTCATCCCGACACTCCATGTGCTCCGCCTCCTTTCTGTGTCAACTGTGGGGAGCCTCATTCACCTTGCTCGCCAGACTGCAGGATCTTATAGAAAGAACGCAAAATCATGGAATATAAGACCCTGGACCAACTCACTTACACTGAGGGTAAGCGGAAATTTGAATGGCTACATCCCGTGTGCATGATGGCATCTTATGGCTCAACTGTCACTCCTGCTCCAGCTCCTTTAGCTGCACCACAAACAGTCAGCTCTCAGAGTCAGAGGACCTCACCTGCCCCCTTGACGATGGGGGCCCCTTCTCTCGCTGTTGCTCCCACACCATCTGCTTCGGGAGCAGCATCCACTAAACCACCGGGGACACCAGTCCTCACTTCTAAGCTGGAGAAGCGTAAGTCTTCTTCGGCTTCTCTCGCTCGGAAGGGATCCCTTGGGTCACTCCCTTCCCAGGTTCCTACCAGCGGCACAGGAGACACCAACCAGTGGCTGAAGAAGCCACAGGTCACTGGTCGTCGAGCTTCGCAATCATCTTCGGTCCCGGAAACTGACTCCAATAAGCCCTCTCAACAACGACAACCAAAGGAACAGCGAGAGAAAACGACATTGAAGACCCGTAAGACCAAGGCACCTGCGGTGGCACCTACTCCACCGCTACCTACAAGCTCTGCATCTGAGGATGCGGTGGAGATTCTTGCGTCCGCTGAGGACCTCGATCTCGCCGGTCCCTCAGACACAATGGATAGCACTTGCATGGGTGCTCCATCGGAGGCAGCAGGTGACCCAGAGGCGTAATCTGCCTTCCCAGTCCCGTCACGCCTTTCTCAGCCATGGACAATTCCATCCTCCAGTGGAACTGCAGTGGTTTCATCCACCATCTAGCTGAGCTCTGACAACTTATCAGCCTTCACCCTTTCTTCTGCATTGCTCTTCAGGAAACTTGGTTTCCAGCAATGCGAACCCCCGCCCTCCGTGGCTATCGGGGTTATTATAAGAACCGGGCAGCTTATGAAAGGGTGTCTGGTGGCGTCTGCATATATGTCCCTAACTCTCTTCACAGCAAGTCTGTCCCTCCACAAACAGCTGTTCGGGTGTGGACGCCACAGGCTGTTACCGTCTGCAGTCTTTACCTTCCACCGGATGGTGATGTCGCGCAGCATGTCCTGGCTGCGCTGATAGCCCAATTGCCGCCACCTTTCTTATTACTGGGCGTCTTCAACGCCCATAACCCTCTGTGGGGTGGGTCAGTGGCGACAGGTCGAGGCGCCACCATTGAGCATTTATTGGCACAGCTCGATCTTTCGCTGTTAAATGATGGTTCTTTCACAAACTTCAGTGTGGCGCATGGCACGTACTCCGCCATTGACCTTTCGATCTGCAGCCCTAGCCTCTTACCATCTGTCCGATGGAGAGTGCATGACGACCTGTGTGGTAGTGACCACTTTTCGATCTTTCTGTCACTGCCACAGCGTCAGTCTTCTGGGCGCCTTTGCAGGTGGGCAATGAATAAGGCTGACTGGGACTTGTTTTCCTCCATTGCCGCTATTGAGCCTCTCTCTAATGATGGCATTGATGCGGTGGTTCAATCGGTCACCACCGGCATCGTTACTGCCGCCGAATCTTCCATTCCCAGTTCTTCTGGGACCCCTCGGCGGCGGACTGTGCCTTGTAGGTCGCCTGAGATCGCTGAAGCGATTAAAGATCGCCGGCGGGCGCTCGAGCGTCACAAGAGACATCCCTGCATTGAACATCTCATTACCTTCAAACGCCTGCGTGAGCATGCCCGCCGCCTTATCCGCCAAAGCAAGCAGGAGTGTTGGGAGCGGTATGTGTCCACCATTGGCCTTCATGTCTCTCCATCGCAGGTGTGGGCCAAGATCCGACGCCTCTATGGCTATCGGACCCCTGTCAGCGTCCCTGCGCTCTCACGGAATGGAGCAGTTTGTACAGAGTCTGACGAAATTGCCAACCGCTTGGCAGAGCATTTTGCTCTGAGTTCCGCTTCTTCCAATCACCCCTGGCCTTCCGCTCCATTAAAGAGCGGATGGAACGTCGGAGCCTTTTTTTCGCACCCACCATTCTTAATCTTACAATGCTCCATTCAGTGAGTGGGAATTTCACAGTGCCCTTGCCGCTTGCCCTGATACCCCTCCTGGGCCAGATCGCATCCACTGTCAGATGCTGCAACACCTTTCAGTGGACTGCAAGCGACGCCTCCTCGACCTTTACAACCGTCTCTGGGTCGAGGGTGAGTTTCCGTCACAATGGCGGGAAAGCATTGTCATCCACGTTTTGAAACCGGGCAAGAGCCCTTTGGAGGTGGACAGCTACCGCCCCATTAGCCTCACCAACGTTCTTTGCAAGCTTCTCGAACGGATGGTGAGCCGGTGGTTGAATTGGGTACTGGAGTCTCGGGGCCTTCTGGCTCCGTCTCAGGGTGGGTTCTGTAAAGGCCGCTCCGCCACCGACAATCTGGTGAGTCTGGAGTCGGCCATCCGTACTGCCTTTGCCCGCCGTCAGCACCTGGTTGCTGTCTTTTTCGACATGCGGAAGGCGTGCGATACGACATGGCGTCATCACATACTTTCTACGCTTCATGGATGGAGTCTTTGGGGCCCTCTGCCGATCTTTATCCGAAATTTTCTGTCGTATCGTACCTTCCGCGTGCAAGTCGCGGCCTCTCATAGTTCCTCCCGAGTCCAGGAGAACAGGGTACCACAGGGATCTGTCCTCAGTGTCTGCCTGTTTTTAATCGCAATAAACGGGCTCGCTGCAGCGGTGGGAAATTCTGTCTCCGCTTCCCTGTATGCTGACGACTTCTGCCTTTACTACCGCTCTACTGGCATTGCAGCAGTTGAACGTCAGCTACAGGGTGCTATCCGCAAGGCGCAGTCTTGGACTGTAGCGCATGGTTTTCAGTTTTCGGCTGCCAAGACCTGCGTTATGCATTTCTGCTAGCGCCGAACAGTCCATCCTGATCTGCGGCTTTATCTTGCTGACGAACTCCTTGCTGTGGTGGAGACCCACAGGTTTTTGGGTGTAGTTTTTTATGCCCGGCTGACTTGGCTGCCTCATATTTGGCAGCTTAAACAGGCGTGTTGGCGGCATCTAAATGCTCTGAGATGCTTGAGCCACACCCGCTGAGGCGCCGACCGATCTACCCTATTACGGCTCTACCAGGCGTTAATCCAGTCTCGTCTGGATTATGGGAGCCTGGCTTATGGCTCAGCATCCCCATCTGCGCTGTGGGTATTGGACCCAATCCTACACAGCGGAATACACCTTGCCACGAGTGCTTTCCAACCAGCCCACTGGACAGCATACTTGCGGAGGCAGGTGTCCCTCCATTGCGGTTCAGGCGCCAAAATTTACTGGCCGCTTATGCTGTCCATGTTCTTAGCTTGCCCGGGCATCCAAACTATCGTCTCCTGTTCCCGCGATCGGTCGTCCATCTGCCAGAACGTCGGCCCCGGTCAGGTTGTACGATCGCGGTCTGCGTCAAAGAGCTTCTCTCCGGGCTTAGGGTTTTCACTGTTCCACCTCCTTTTCGGGCCACTTTGCGTACACCCCCATGGTGTGTTCCTCGCCCTTGCCCAAAGGACTCAGTCTCTCCGGAGGCCTTCCGCCGCCGCTTTTATTCCATCCTAGCCACATATCAGGGCTCTGACGTTGTTTACACTGACGGTTCGATGGTTGCTCGTCATGTCGGTTATGCGCTAACTCTAGGGGACCATTCCGAACAACGTTCCTTGCCGGCTGGCTGCAGCGTTTACACTGCTGAGCTGGTCGCCGTCTTTCGAGCCCTAGAGTATATCCGCTCCTGCTCAGGTGAGTCCTTTGTGATCTGTAGCGATTCCCTGAGCGGTTTACGAGCTCTCGACCAGTATTTCCCTCGTTCTCGTCTGGTGATGGCTATCCAGGAGTCCCTGCATACTCTTGCCCGTTGCGCCCGCTCTGTGGTCTTTGTGTGGAACCCCGGTCATGTCGGTATCCCGGGCAATGAACATGACAACTGCCTGGCGAAAGAGGCCACCAGGCAACCATCTCTGGATGTTGGCCTCCCAGAGACTGATTTGCGAGCGGTCCTCCGCCGAAAAGTTTTTGCGCTTTGGGACGCTGAATGGCGCGATCGGGTCGCGCCCAATAAACTCTGTGCCATTAAGGAGACAATGACTGTGTGGCGGTCATCCATGCAAGCCAACCACAGGGACTCAGTCGTCCTTTGTCGGCTCCGCATTGGCCAGTCCCGGCTGACACACAGTTACTTACTGCGTCGGGAGGACCCTCCTCTGTGTCGCTGCGTGGCGGCTTTGACAGTGGCCCACATTTTGTTGGCCTGCCCCCTTTTAGCTGTGGTCAGGCGGACATTTGCGCTGCCTGATACGCTCCCTGCCTTTTTAACTGATGACCCTGCTATGACTGGCTTAGTTTTATGTTTTATTCGGGCATGGGGATTTTATCATTTGATATGAGTGTTTGTTTTATTTTATTGTTTTGTGTTGATTCTGGCCTTTGGCCTACGGTTTTAAACTGAGTTTTTAATGTGTTCTCGGTGGTTGGCTTTTCCTTTTTTATTCTATGGTCGGCCAACCACTGCCACACTCCGTGGGATTTCAATTTGTTATGTCTGTTCTTTGTCTGAGTTTTTCTTGTCCTGTGTTGTCTGTTGTTTCTCTTATCTGATTTTTTACTCTGTGTGGTAGTTTTTAAGTTTTGGAACAAGGGACCGATGACCATTGCAGTCTGGTCCCTTTAATCCCACAAACCAACCAACCAACCAACCACTGCCCACCATCAGAAACCTACTAAGCCATCTCCCCTACAAGCAACCACCTGTTTCCATAAGTAAAGAAAAAACATCCGTCGAAAAGGAGTTCCAAGTAGAAGAAAGTGGTAGTCAACCTTAGGATCGGCGAGCTCTCTCCCTCTCTGATGGGGATTATGCTCATGAGGATGTGGACTTCCATCGAAGGACCTGGAGAGCCAGGAACCGGCTAATGTTCCCCCTGGTCTCCCTGGTAAATCACTGCCATCGAGAGAGAAAGAAAAGAACAACCTTCTCTGAACAATTGCCCCCTGCAACTCCAGGATTTAGAACAGGACCGAGATACTCCTGCCTGTCGCAAGAGGCGGCAAAAAGAGTCTCACACTTTTCGGCCCGATGAGTTCAGGTCCCATTCTATGTTTTGACCTGCCACTTCCAAAATTTTACAGAAGTGCGGGTCATATGGGTAAGGGCGCCTTACATGGTGCACGAGTGCCTTTGGATTCAATTTCCTGAATCTCTTGTCATGGATATGCATCTCCACCTGTGATTTAACTATTTGGGCGAGGATACTTTCTGGGGTATGTAGTCTTCTTCCGTTGTCTCCTGTCCTCTTTCGCCCCCATTACATTACCGGATTTCTCTGCACCCAATATCCAGTACGTTGGCCAGTCTGTTGTGGTGGGGCCTTCATGTACCCAACACAGGGATCGCACTGCTGATGCCTGAGCTGTAAACTCCCCATGTATGCCAAGGAGTAGATGCCTGTCTTCCTGGGGCAACGGCCTTCATGCCAGCTGTGGCTGGGTGGCGCCCATGGGGAGAACCCCTGATCAGAGTGGGTGGCATCAGGGCAGATGACCTGCAATGAAGCAGACTGCCATCATCTCTTGCTGGTGACCATACGGCACCAGCAGTCTCAAAGGGGCAACATAGAATACAATGCCGACAGGTATGATCCTAAATCGTTTCCCTTCCTCACTAGACCATGGAAGGATGTAGAGCTACAGAACAGAGAGAGCCATATTCGCCTCGGTTTTTAGTCTGTATCAAAACCGATGGGGACTCTTTCCTACCAACGAAGCCCCAATTTTTCGTTGAACTCCTTGAGGATACGTTTCTAGAAGTGACATGCGAAATGGCGCAGTCTTGATTCAGACAGCATCCCCAGCCCAATCCCGAGCGTTACTCGCCTGTGACAAGCTGGGTGATATTCCTGTTTCCATCACATCCTATAAAAGCCACAACATGATCCAGGGGATTATTTACCATCATGACCTCCTCTTGCAGTCTGACGACGAGTTCCGCGCCAGTTTAGAATGGTGGGGTGTTTCATCCGGCGCATTTACAGGGGACCCAAAGACAAGGTTGCTACCGGTGCCTTCTTTTGGCCTTCGAGGGTGATTCATTGCCTGAAAAGGTCAAGGTGATGGTTCACCGCTATGATGTTAAGACATACGTCCCTCCCCCTTGGTGGTGCTTTAATTGCTGGAAGTTCGGGCACATGTCCTCCCACTGTACTTCCAGCGCCTCATGTCGAGACTGCAGAAGTCCACTGCACACATATACTCCATGTGCACCACCTCCCAATTGCATCAGCTGTGGAGAGCACCATTCCTCCTGCTCGCCAGACAGCACAGTATACAAAAGGATCGGAAAATCATGGAGTACAAGACGTTTGACCGCTTGAGTTACACAGAGGCTAAACGTAAATTCGAAAGATTACACCCCATTCGGTTGACGTCGACATACGCTGCAGCTACATCGCCATCTCCATCCCAAGTGCCAGTGGTTCCTCTCTCTGCGCCACGAACAA
This sequence comes from Schistocerca serialis cubense, assembly GCF_023864345.2. NCBI lineage: Eukaryota > Metazoa > Arthropoda > Insecta > Orthoptera > Acrididae > Schistocerca > Schistocerca serialis. The sequence goes on along the minus strand of NC_064647.1, from coordinate 211,969,841 downwards.
TGGGCCCTCTGAGCCACCAGAATACATCCGCCCCCATGATGGTAGGGGACAAGTCTTCCTCCATTGCTCCAAAAGCACGTACTTCAGGAGCAAGCCCCCCCCCCCCCTACCCAAACGCAGGGGACATCGGTTCCCTCCTCCCTGCCGGAGAAGCAACAGCCTCCTCCGGCTCCTCTCATGCGTAAGGGGTCCCTTGGGGCCCTCTCTCCCAAGGTCTCCACTAATGCCACAGCAAACACTCGGCAGTGGCTCAAGGAGCCAAAAGCTGCTGGATTAAGAGCTTCACGGTCTTCCTCCGTGCCTGAAGCTGCTTCGGAGAAATCTTCCCAGCAAGCCGCTAAAGAGAAGAGAGAGAGGAATCAAGATAAGTATTAGTCTAAGAAACAGGGCCCTCTTGTATCCTTAACACCACCACTCCCTGTTAATTCTGCATCTGAGGATACAGTGGAGATCTTACCGTATCCTACGGACCTGGAACTCACTCATGCCTCATTCACCATAGAAATGGCTACAAATATTCTGTCGGAGGCAGCAGGTAACCCTGAGGCATAACCTGCCTCCTTGCGTGCTTCGTGCCTTCCCAGCCTCACTGTAACGTCACCCTACAGTCTGTCTGTCAGAAAACTTTCTGTCCAACCGCATATGTTATTGGATAGATCGTAAGCGCGCACTTCTTGTAGCAAGCCGACAGCGCGGAACTGACTCTAACGCCTTTCGAAAGTCGAGAAATATGGCATCAACCTGAGAGCCGGTGTCTAGAGCCTGTTGTATATCATGCACAAAGAGGGCCAGTTGTGTCTCGCATGACCGCTGTTTCCTAAAACCGTGCTAGTTTCTGCAGACGAGCTTCTCAGTGTCTAGAAAGGTCATTATGTCTGAACAGAAAATATGTTCCATGATTCTACAACAAATCGACGTCAGTGAAATTTGCCGGTAATTATGTGCATTCGATTTTCTATCCTTTTTATAGATTGCCACGACCTGGGCATTCTTCCAGTCCCGTGGAACTTTCCGCAGCTCCAATGATGTCTGATAGACGATGGATAAGAATGGTGCTATATTTGTAACGTAGTCAACACACAATCTTACGGGGATCAAGTTTACGCTCGGGAAAGGCGCTTTGCATTTTTGCTGGACTATTCGCGGGGCTGTTCATTTTGAAGTGCTGAAACGTGGACACACTGTGAACTCAGACACTTATTGAGGACAACTGTATCGAGTAAATGAGTTTCAATTGAAAAGTACCTAGTATTTGTCAACAGAAAATGCGTTATTTTGGAACATTAAAATTCAAAACCGCACTGTCAAGACGAAAACTGGGAAAAATTAATTGATTGAGGATGAGTTACTGCCCCGCCCACGATACTCGTCAGATATTGCGCCGTCGGATTTCCATTTATTCCGATCACCACATTTTCACCCTTTAGAAAATTATGTAAAGGGTGAAAATGTGGATGTCCAAAATGTCATCCCCAGATATTTTGTTCAAAAACCAATTGATTTTTTGTCGACCCTGCATTGAAAATATATACACTAGATGGCAAAAGATTGTTGATAACGAGAGTGATCAAATCATTAGTAATAAGTAAAAACTTTTTAAAAAATTGGGTTTTTGAACCGAATGTAAAGAACCTTACTATCAGATCCCCTAATAGCAATGTCAGGGTTTGGATATGACGCAGTTATCTCTAATGAAGTGTACTCCGAAAAAAATACACATATTTAGAAAGCTATAGATAACATTTCAGAGTGGTTCATAGACTGACAACTTGAATGAAATGTTCAGAAGTGTAAAAGCGTGCACTTCACTAATGCAAAGTTTTAGTATTCTATGACTACAATATCAACCGCAGTTTCATCAAATCACTTCATATAAATGTTTGTAAAGTGATAGGAGTCGTGTTTCTGGTATGAGCGTGGTTGTGCCTCGTAATAATTTCGCATTCGAAGCTCAAAATGAAATTTCCTGCCTACTTTAGGATCACTACTACTCTTTGTTTGTGAATAATCTTGTTGCAAGTTCATCTAAATTTCTTAGAATAGTGGCACATTTGATTTTTTTCTTTACCAATGAAAAATTCAGTTAGTCTCCCATAATATTTGTGCTGTTGCTACATGCGTTTCTTTGGAAACAGATGTCATAATACTGCAGTCCATTAATCTCTGAATAAAGGTTGTATATTCAGACTAAATTCAAATTCCGAGTTTCTTTCTGTCAGTGATCACTTTTAAAATTATTAAACAATATAGTTTGCACTGACATATTGCCCTTAATTTCTGCCCTTCGAGGAAGATTTTATTACTCTAATACAAATTAGGTTCAACGAAGTCATGATCTACTGTTATATTTTTCCGCAATATTTACTTTTTCTATCTGATTCAGATATAGTGATGATTTTTAAGTATCCTTCCAGTAGCCAGATAGCATAACATTTTGATTTAAATATTTTCAAAAACAGTCAATAGGCAAACACATTTTTACCTCTTGCTCTTTAAATTTATTGCACATAGCAACGTGAGCTACGTGTTACACCACGTAATCGAAAAACTTCAGATATTAAAACATAATGTTTGAAAGCAAGGGTAGATAAACAAGAACTGTTACAAAGTGAACATCAACATTTCTTTCAATACCAATGATAGACTGCAGGATTCTTGACAGTCCTTCATCTATCTTCTCAGGAGGGACGGCTGTCGACTCGGAGATAATCCGATTGTACAACATTGTATTGCACCCGGAAGAGCTATCTGCTTACGCCAGGTGCCCACGACGAGCGTATAACAAATAGAAAACTGGAACAAACATTTCTAATCTTATACAAATAACGATCAGTAACACAAAATTCATTAACTAGCTTTAAAATGTTTGTGACATGCACTACGAAACAAAAGTTTTCGATCAGCCATCACAACTACCACAAGTATAGAGTTGTTGTTAAAACAGAGGTTTAGCTGTACGGTGTGGGATTCGTACCACGTAGGACTGAAGGACGACGTGGAGAAATTTCTGAGGAGGAAAGCCCATTTTGTATAATAGTGAAATAGGAGGGATAGTGTCATAGATACGATACATGTGGTGGACTGGAAATCATTTTTCGTCGCGGAAACATCTTTTCACGAAATTCAATCACCAACTTTCTCCTGCGAATGCGAAAATATTTTGATGATGCTATCATACATAGGGGGAAATTATCCTCGTATTAAATTACGAAAAATCGGAGCTAGCACGGAAAGAATTAGGTACTCGTTTTTCCCACGCGCTATTACGGAGTGGAACGATCAAAAATTAGTCTGAAAGTGGTTCTTCGCACCCGCTCCCAAGCGGTTAAGTGTAAATTGCAGGGTTGTTATGCAATGTAGAGGGACGCAAAATATAAGATAGTTATAATTAAACTTTCGCTACTTCAGAGCTTTACGAGGAAAGCCCTGCTCAACTTGTCCCGACCCATTTAGACTTTCTGCAACTGTAATGCACACAGATGCTTGTGTTTCAACCCTACGTCGCCCTACGAGTATCGGCGCTTAACGGCAAGACCTAACATTAACTCATTAACTCACAAATGGTTCGAATGGCTCTAAGCACTATGGGACTTAGATCTGAGATCATCTGTTCCCTAGACTTAGAACTACTTCAACCTTACTAACCTAAGGACATCACACACAACCATGCCCGAGGCAGGATTCGAACCTGCGACCGTAGCAACAGGGCGGTTCCGGACTGAAGCGCCTAGAACCGCTCGGCCACCGTAGCCGTCTCATTAACTCTACATACAACGTAAATTCTGTAACGCACCGTCTGAACATCAGTCCTATAAAGGTGGCGACCCTTACGGTAAATAGTTTTCCGTCTGCACTGGCTCAAGTAGCGTAATTATAACCACCCCGTGAAAGCGTAATTTCAACCTTTCAAGAACCATATACATGTGATGTCGGTTCTTTTAGACACGTAGCTATGTAGCTCACTATCTTCTCGGATAGGGAGCCACAAGTCCAGTCGCCAGTGAAACATAATACAGGATAATCGTTGTCCAAGGACCGGGTATCCATGGAAAATCACCCTTAGCGTAGTAAAAGAAAAAAATTATGAACGTATTTCTAGTAAATTCGCAGCAATATGACAGTGTAAATCATGGCAAAACTACGGATATTCAAGGTAGGACAAGGCGCTGTCGTTACAAAAACTGGTGTTTACGCGTATCATGTGCGCTCCACACAGTTTTCAGCACGTGCATGACACTGACATGATACGCTATGCACATCAATTTGCGCACGACATGGTTTTAAGTGACATCAAGAGAAGCAGTGGATGGTTGCACAAATTCAGACACTATTACAAAATTGTAAGACGTAAGATAACGAAATTTCAAACAGAGCATCAACTTAATCGTGCACAGCAGACTGCAGAATCGGACCGAATATTTGTAGAAGAGATAATGAAACTTACGCGATCGTTCAGTACGGAATTGCTTTTCAACTCCGACCTATCGAGACCTGAAGAGGAAACGCATATGAATGGAGCCCTGGAAATTAGAGGTACAAAGAGAGTTGTATCAGGATCAACAAACATCAATGTCTTCATGCATTCGTATAGATTTATATCGATTGTTAATCTTGATGGTGAATTGGTTGGAAAGTTATTGTGCTGCACGAAGTTTTAGGTGCTCAGCCCCCGACGATTTTTTCCTCGTGAGCGTGAACTTGCAAAGCCACAAAGGAATATTTACGTCACAGCAAGCGAAAGTGGTGAAATGGGCCTAAGAGAGCTACGACTATGGTGTGAACACTGCTTTTGGCCAATAGCTAGGCAAAATAACTTGATTTTCCTTGATTCCTGATCTGCGTATAAGGGTCATACCCCTTTAGAGCAAACTACCCAGCCTGAAATTGGTGAGACATTGCATTTCATACCACTGGACAAATTCAGCCTCAAGATGTCTGTTCCTTCCCTGCCTATAAAACATACACTACTGGCCATTAAAATTGCTACACCACGAAGATGACGTGCTACAGACGCGAAATTTAACCACAGGAAGAAGATTCTGTGATATGCAAATGATTAGCTTTTCAGAGCATTCACTCAAGGTTGGCGCCGGTGGCGACACCTACAACGAGCTGACATAAGGAAAGTTTCCAACCGATTTCTCATACACAAACAGCAATTGACCGGCGATGCCTGGTGAAACGGTGTTGTCATGCCTCGTGTAAGGAGGAGAAATGCGTACCATCACGTTTTCGACTTTGATAAAGGTCGGATTGTAGCCTATCGCGATTGCGGTTTATCGTATCGCGACATTGCTGCTCGCGTTGGTCGAGATCCAATGACTGTTAGCAGAATATGGAATCGGTGGGTTCAGGAGGCTAATACGGAACGCAGTGCTGGATCCCAACGGCATCGTATCACTAGCAGTCGAGATGCCAGGCAACTTATCCGCATGGCTGTAACGGATCGTGCAGCCACGTCTCGGTCCCTGAGTCAACAGATGGGGAAGTTTGCAAGACAACAACCATCTGCACGAACAGTTCGACGACGTTTGCAGCAGCATGGACTATCAGCTCGGAGACAATGGCTGCGGTCACCCTTGACGCTGCATCACAGACAGGAGCGCCTGCGATGGTGTACTCAACGACGAACCTGGGTGCACGAAAGCTAAAACGTCATTTTTTCGGATGAATCAAGATTCTGGTTACAGCATCATGATGGTCGCATCCGTGCTTGGCGACATCGCGGTGAACGCACATAGGATCGTGTATTCGTCATCGTCATACTGGCGTATCACCCAGCGTGATGGTATGGGGTGCCATTGGTGACACGTCTTGGTCACCTCTTGTTCGCATTAACGGCACTTTGAGCAGTCGACGTTACGTTTCAGATGTGTTACGACCCGTGGCTCTGCCGTTCATTCGATCCCTGCGAAACCCTACATTTCAGCAGGATAATGCACGACCGCATGTTGCAGGTCCTGTACGGGCCTTTCTGGATACAGAAAATGTTCGACTGCTGCCCTGGCCACCACATTCTCCAGATCTCTCACCAATTGAAAACGTCTGGTCAGTGGTGGCCGAGCAACTGGCTCGTCACAATACGCCAGTCACTACTCTTGATGAACTGTGGTATCGTGTTGAAGCTGCATGGGCAGTTGTACCTGTACACGCCATCCAAGCTCTGTTTGACTCAATGCCCAGGTGTATCAAGGCCGTTATTACGGCCAGAGTTGGTTGTTCTGGGCACTGTTTCCTCAGGATCTATGCACCCAAATTGCATGAAAATGTAATCACATGTCAGTTCTAGTATAATATATTTGTCCAATGAATACCCGTTTATCATATACATTTCTTACTGGTGTAGCAATTTTAATGGCCAGTAGTGTATTAGCGCATTATATGCAGCTACGCGCCGGCCAGTGTGGCCGAGCTATTCTAGGCGCTTCAGTCTGGAACCGCGCGACCGCTATCGTCGAAGGTTCGAATCCTGCCTCGGGCATGGATGTGTGTGCTGTCTTTAGGTTAGTTAGGTTTAAGTTGTTCTAAGTTCTAGGGGACTGATGACCTCAGATGTTAAGTCCCATAGTGCTCAGAGCCATTTGAGCCATTTTTTTGCAGCTATGCCTTAATGGATAATCAGTTTCACGATAAACTCCACGACAGATTGTTTCACGTTCGGCTGCATGCCATCACATTCCATTAGTTCTCATCACCTCGTTACAACAATATGATTCTATATACGTTTTGTAAGAGTGGATACCTAGCTGAATGTCCGGCATCTTTTGGATGTCCCAAAGATTTGGATTTCGATCTTGATGGTGCGAACCTTTCCGATCACTGTAGCGTGCTGTTTTTCATTCGGTGTTCATGGTGCAAGTTCATGGTCTGTCGACGATGTCCATTTGTGATCGTATAATACATACTCTGTACTTCCCGGATACTCATTTTCCTTCACCCCCCCCCCCCCCCCCCTTATGCAGGCAGTGATGAGCCATTGGCTGGTAATATTTTTCCTGTCATAATTGTTAACACAACACGTTCATACGAGCCTTACTAAAGATGGAACTTGCGACCTCGAACTGAAAGGGTACTTTGTAAGATTCGTCAGTTGAATTTCCTCTGGTATTTCGGCAGAAAGCGTCGCGTCGATTTGTTTCTCTTGACTAACAATGATTTCTAAAGCGGTATTTTATGTGGCCGTCAGAAAGAGCGTTCCCAAATTAGTCTAGTGCAACATTTGTTTCATCGATATGTGTTAAGAGGGAGAGTACACCATGAAGAATAACCACTATAATCAGTACTCTGGCAGCTTTAAAAATAATTTTGTTTGTAACAGTAAACAAACGGACGCTTTCTATCGACGTCGGGCGCCGCGTGAAAGACGTGATGAGAAGTATTTGTTCGGGCTGAATTCAATTAGATATTCCAAAGACGAAACCGGAAATAAGTGCTATACTGGCACTGTTCGCTCCCATTTACACTGCGCAGGGCATTGTGCCTGCCAGTTCAAAAGTATTACACTTTTGTGGTCGAGGAAATTTCACCTTTGAAGACAAAACGTAATTTCGGCTCTAATTATAATTGATAACAGTTCTAAGACATGGTTAGAATCTGTTCCATAGGCCACTTTCAGAATTTTTGCATGATTTTCGTGGGTGATCGAGCTTGACCAACTTCATGCTAGAAAAAAGGAAAAAAAGACAAAAATTTCCAAACGTATAAATAGGAAACACGAAACTTTCGAAACATCTGTGGCCGAACGCAAGTAATTTTTACAGCCACCGAAAAAGTGTCTTTCACAAAGTTCGGTAGCTTTAGAGCTATACAGGTTGTTCCAGGAGGAATGGTCAGTCTTTAGGAATGTGACAGAAACGATCATTCGAATGGAAAAAGTCTCGTAAAGACTGCTCTGAAAGGCATACCTTACGAGCTACGAGCCCTTGTTCGTCTTTGCTTTTGTCAATCACGTCTCATCTACTTAAAAGTGCTCACAGCTCGTGACGCATGCGTTTTAAAGCCCGTGTTTACGAGACAATTTTGTCTCGATTTGATCCAAACTACCTCTTCCGAAAATATGGAAAGCAAAGAGCTTGCAGAAGAAGACATTTGTTTAGAGCCCTTGTTACCGCGTTTTTGCTTCGAAAGATTCTTCCTGACATATCCCCGAATACTGGCCATTCATCCTTGAGCAACCTGCTTATAGGTGTATGATGAATGTGTGTATATATTATGTAGTATGTAAGTGCATGTATAAAAACGTCTGAAGGGTGCTACGAAATTACAAAGCAAGAAGGCAACTATTTAATTTTGCACTGGCCGTACTTCGTAAGTTTTCCAGCTGCGTCAAATTTCTTCCAGACATCACTCTTCCTAAGCTGAGGGCAAATTTGAATCTGTATGCACTGCATCGCTTAATTTTCGTCTTACAACTTTTACAGTCTCACGTAAAACAGCTTCGTTGAAAGCCATCTGATGTCGAGAGTAGGTATTTTGTGTTACACTACAATATCGCTCGACTTTCGTTCTACGTCATGGCTTCAAGCTCAGCTCCGCATCAGTAATGCTGCCATCGGCACACGGGACGAGTTAGCTAACGTTTAGGTGGTACTGTACGAGTTTTGTGACGTCACTTCCTGATATATCTCATTGAGAAGCCATAACTTCACGTGAAACACAAAATAAGTTTTGCGAAATTTCGGCAGTGTGCCACGAAGTACAACCAATAGGAAGCAACAACACTCCCCACGTCAGAAACAGAAAGCAACACGCCATACTGCATTTGTCGTGTTCAGCAGAAGCCCATATTGGATGGGTTTTATGTTACACCCTATGAATGTACTTAGGGTTGGAACTTTAATACTGGCAACTATTTATTTAGAGTTCGTACAAAACAGATAAGTGTTCCAAAGGTTTACTGATCTTCAGAGTAGTCACCAGCATTGTGTATCACCCGTTGCCAGCGATGTAGAAGTCTTAGGATACTCTTAGCAGTGCCAGTTGTGTTGACAGTTCGAGCGGCGCGGTCTATTGCCCGACGAATTTGTAGCAGTTCTGAAGCGAATGCCGTGAAGTGTTTCCTTCAGTTTAGAAACTGGGTTCAACTCAAGAGGGATTATGTCTGGGGAGTGCAGTAGGTGGTATAGCACTTAGCAGCCCCATCAGTCAAACAAATCAGTAACAGCTTGCACAGTACGTGTTGAGCATTGTCCTGCAAAATGATGGTCAGGTCCTGCAGAAAGTGGCATCACTTCTGTCTCTATGCTGATTAGTTTTGGAACAAAACCTACGACCAGCTTAGAGTCAGAAGTGACGACACTTTCTGCAAGACCTGACCATCATTTCGCAGGACGATGCTCACGCACGTACAGTGCAAGCTGTTACTGATTTGTTTGACTGATGGGTGTACTAGGTGCTATACCACCTACTGCACTCCCATGACTTAAGCCCTCGTGAGTATAACTCGATTTCTAAACTGAAGGAAACACTTCACGGCATTCGCTTCAGAACTGCTACAGATTCGTCGGGCAATAGACCGCGCCACTCGAACTATCAACACAACTGGCACTGCTAAGAGTATCCTACGACTTCCACATCGCTGGCAGCAGGTTATGCACAATGCTGGTGACTACTTTGAAGGTCAGTAAAACTTTGAAACGCATATCTATTGTGTAAGAGCTGTTTCTGAGCACCAGCACGTTGAATGTCTCGAAAAGGAATCGTTGTCATGAAATGACGGGAAACTCGTATTGCTGGTTAAAGAATTTTCGTATTTAGTTATTTTGGCGTTATAACTTGCGTGTAATGAGAGTAAGCAGTTTTAAAGCAACGACCCAATTAAAATTCATGGAGCCGGCCGCTGTGGCCGAGCGGTTCTAGCCGGTTCAATTTGGAACCGCGAGACCGCTACGGTCGCAGGTTCGATTCCTGCCATGGGCATGGAAGTGTGTGATGTCCTTAGGTTAATTAGGTTTAAGTAGTTCTAAGTTCTAGGGGACTGATGACCTCAGATGTTAAGTCCCATAGTGCTTAGAGCTATTTGAACCACTTGAAAATTTATGGAAACACTTCATTTTTATAATGATTTATTATATTATTAAATTTCGATGACATTTTGGAAGCTAATGTAAAGGAAAAGAACGTCCTCAATAACGTAGTTGGTTGAGGCACTGCACCAGAGAATGGGCATTAGATCTTATGAGCATCCACATCCTGCTATAACCAACTTTTTTTTTCGCCTTCGCATTTTCTAGAAGATTGTGGGAGTTCTTTGTCAGGAGTGAGTGTGTTTGATTTGATGAATTTTTATTTGTGCAAAATGTAATTTGACAGGCCGAAACACAAATAAAGCCAAATCCCTGACGAATGCTTGCATGAGACGTCCTATACCTAGTCACACACAAGCTTGAACACTAGCATATGAATGTATAATCGGAATTTGATCAAGCATCAAGCTGCTTGCACAGTCCTGATGCTTTTCGCAAATGTATCCTAAACGCCCTCAAGCATGCTTGGGCAAGCACACTTGCTCATGCATGCTTGTCAAGCATTTAGTACATGTCCGGCCACCTTCACCCTTCAGTAGATTATAAAGCTGATGTCTTTCCTAAATGGGCATGTATCTTCCATTTTTGTCTTATTACACGTTCACGGAATTAAAGTTTTTATTTATGTACACTACGGACAGAACAACATGACTAGCATATGGTCTGGAAAGCAAACGCTCGTGTTAATAGAGGTAATGTAGGAATTCAACGTACCTCCATTTTTGTGAGCGATCTGTACGGTTTGTGAGCCGCATAAATCCGACAATCGTCGGCGGAGAGCTCTGAGAGCGCAAAAGTCGCAACACCTGGCTCGTGCCGTGTGCCGACGGCGCTCTCTCTTGTGACACTGGACATCCCTTCAACGTTAGCTGCCTCGTCCCGTGCTCTGGCGGCTTAAGAGGGAACGAGTCGACGTGCGTGTTGCGACCACAGCGTCTCCATTCCCACACTCGTCGTATTCGCGGAATTACAGCGCGAAGAAAGGGTCTGTGTAGCCCCGACGTTAAAGCGACGCCTTGATTCTAATGCAGGCAGGCCTCATCACTGGATTCGTATGCCCACGAGAAAGACAGGTCATGGCACGTACGTCACAGAACGTGACACTGCAGGTCTCACGAGTACCAGCAGGGGAGCGAGTAATTACTTCAGACGATTTTCGTAATTCTTAACTGCGTGCTTAAACACATGCAAGCTCTCGAAAGCACATGACAAAATGTGAGCGCCATTTGAATTAAATATTTACTTCCCATGGGCCCTGCACGGTGCCGAGCATACGCGAAATGTGGCTAAACAGCAGCCTATTGTGACGTCACAAGTTCGTTCCAGGCACGGATATTTGGTTGGCCCCGACCCGTATTAGCTCCATGGACTGAAGGGTGAAGGCAGACTGCATCTACTGTTTGCTTGACAAACATACATGTGCAAGGGTGCTTGCCCAAGCATGCTTGAGTGCATGTAGGATAACTCTGCGAAAAGCATCAGGACTGTGCAAGCAGCTTGGTGCTTGATCAAATTCCGAGTATACATTCATACGCGAGTGTTCAAGCGTGTGTATGTGTAGGGAGGGAGTCTTGTGCAATCATTCGTAAGTGATTTGGCTTGATTTAAAGTGAGACGGAAGGCAAGTGGGCTTCAAAAACTCGATTTTTAGATTTTAGCATATTTGAAATGCCTGGTCTTTCCTGCGTGAAACAGTTTTTGTTTTATGTAAGACAATTTTTTTGTGAGATTTGATGGTTTTCCTGACGCTCTGTGCAATCTGGCATTAAAATGCCATGCCTTCCTTTTTGCGCCATGCAGACATAATGCACAGCGTTTAATTAAATTAAATTAAACCCATATTTAGAGACCTTTGTGAAGATATCTTGTTGAAGAAATGTCTTCATGGGAAAACCCAAAATTTAAATTAATGTGTCAATTCTGTCATTTGGAACTGGTTACCAAAAACTGTATTTGTTCAGCTTACAACCCTCAAATTTGGTGTTTATGATGCTATTTTATGCTTCAATGATGGTGTAATTAGAAAACTGGATGTTCTGGGATTATTGGGCATAAAATCTAGTGGAAATACTGCAAAATCCTTGGTGCAAATAGATAAAGACAGAATCCACCAAGCAGATACTGCTAATTTAAAGTGCACAAAAGAAGCCAGACAGGAAAGAAGAGAGACCAAGAGAAGAAAAAAAAGACCAGTATGATTCAGATGATGCTCAGTGTGGTGCAGGAAAATATTTGTGGTAAGCAGTTCTCATCAATGACTATACTAGAATTGCAATATTAAACTTTAAATGGATTTTTTTTCAAAACTACATTCTTTCACATTCAGGTACCATTATTTGATGAACTAATTGGGTTTGAAACATGAAATTTGGTCAATTTGTACTGCAGATGGTAATAAGTTATTAGAAGTAAATTGAGAACCACCAAATAATCTGAAACTTTCATGATAATTAATGTACAAAAAAAATGTTAAATTTTACTAGTGGAAAAGTAATTTTTTTCTTCAAAACCATAAGAGGCATTATGTTCATTTTACTTGTAAATTGAGGCATATGTTACATATATGCAGTAAAAATTTTGTTTTATCGCTTATAGATCTTTTGGAAAGTGTACCTATTCAAAGCGTAAAATAGCATTGGCAGAATAGGGATCAAAATTGCCTTCCCCTTAAGTTTTGTTTTGGCCCATTAAATTACTTTCTGTACGAAGATTGTATAGTAATGTAGGACAAGTCGAAGAATACAATATTAACTGCAGAAAAAAAGAAAGATAGCAGTACTGTGAGACAGGTTCCATAGCGTGTCTACCCTGACTGGTTAATGTGCCATGCACCCCACAATGGTCTGCAGTGTGTATGTCTAGATGTAGGTGAATAATATTTTAGTTTCTTTAACCACTTTTTACTGCACATATTACGTTATCTCTCTGAGCCGTTTTGGTCTCACAAGCAAAATTGCTGCCAAAGCTCTGAGCACTACATTTTCTAGTAAACAAACTTATGCTTCTATGGAGCGTCTCACATGAAACTGGTACGTCTCACGCCTGAGATTCGAGTAACAATGAACTAGCTAAAAAAGGATGGGTAGTAGTAACGTTAAAAAACTTGTTACCTATTTATGAGAGATGCTGGAAGCGATGACCTTGGGGATCCAGGCGTCGCTGACGTTACCAGCAGCATGCCGTAATTCTGCTGGCGTGTTGTTGCTAATTTCTCTGGTCATGTTTCGTTTGAGATCGTCTATTGTACGAGGGTTGTCAGCATACACTTTGCCTTTTAGTGAGCCTCGTAAATAAAAATCTTACGATCTTAAGTCCAGGGATTTTGTGGGCCAGAGGAAGACTTTGGTGATGTGGGCCACACTTCAGTCGGATGTGCGAACGGTTGTTCCATCTTTTTGGACTACTGCAGATAACTTCCCGGTATTTGTTAACTGTGCATAGAAGGAGTCAAAGTTCTGTAGATACCTGAGAGTGTTTAAGGTGTAATTGAAAAATATGAGGCCAATAATGCACATCCCAGACAGTGCACACCAAACTCCTATCTTCTGTGAGCGGTGAGCTTCTTAACGAAGAATATGTAGGTTGTCCTCTGACCAGTACCTGCCATTCTGTGATTGTACATTACGTGACAAATGAAACTAGGATTCATTTGACATGAAGTAAAGCAAAAGGTCTAAATAACCGTTAGCAATTGATGATGTTAACACCCAGTTACAATATCTTTTTTCTTGATACTCAGATTCCAATTCTTAATTTCACGCTGTACAAGATACAACAGCCTGCTGCGATGACCACCTTGCTGACTTGCAGAGACTTCTTGTATTGTCCATGCGAATTTTGTCAATAGTTTCGGGGATCCTCATGTCGCTCTCCTATGCCTCTACACATTCTGAACGGAACTTACACCCCTAGTTTTTTGTACAGATCCTAAATAGTGCTGGCCGTGAGCAGCTTCCAACAGGATACGCCACCTGAAACATTTCTTTACATTCCTTGATGGAGCCTCTCTTTATGGAACACTCCACAATATCATTTCGCTGTTCTAATACAAAACTGCCCCATTAAATCGAGCAGAGATGATTAACCGTTTCGTGTGCAAGCTTTAAATAAACTGTTATCTATATGTGAATGAACTGAATACTTTGATTTCAAAAACTTTCTCCTCATCGAAAGTGTACTTTGGAAGATACTCTGTTGCTGAGCAAAACTGACTGTTGGTTGGTCCTGTGTTGCGCAGGTGAATAATTTTATGAAATAAAACTTTAACTTCACGAAATAAAAAATCTGAAATAAAGCAAATGAATCTAATTAAATGCCAAAAGAAAGTAATGATGTGCTTAACGAAAACTATATAACTGAAACACAGTACTGAAACGCATTGTGATAGATACGTAATATGGAAGTGCAATGTTAGATTATGAATATTCTCAAAAATAAAGTACTGTTCTGCTCGGAAGAAAATGACTGAAAGTAGCAACAATGTTTACACCTGACAATCTTGAAGACACACTGTTTGCACAAGATCTGCCCTGACATAAAAGTGACTTACCTCTTGCTCAGCATGCTGTCTGGAGTACTGACGTCCTCGAAAGAAAATACAAATCAGCAGAAGCAGCAGCTAGGGATAAATAATCTACCCTAAATTTACCCTTGTCAGAAACAGTCCGTTGCTTCGTGTGTAAGGTGTAATGCCCATACAATAAAAATTTAAAACATCTTTATGAATCATGGAGGTGAGTTTTGCTTTAAAGAAAATCGTTTCCGAGAAATCAAACTCTCATTATTGAAAGAGATCAAAACATAAGAAGACTAACAATTACGAAATTCCCTCATTAGAAAAATTACCTTTAAAATGCCTCCAAAATATTCTGTATCAAACTAAATAACAAGAAAGTATTAAATGAATTTTCGTCTCCATAATAAAGTATCTTAGACAGCTTCTCCCACATTCACAATAACATATTTCATTCTCTGAAAACGTCAACTGCTCACTACTATGGCTCTAAAAATAACGTTGCAGCGCTGCTCAAATGACTGATAAACTAGACGCTACCTGTGCTTTCTTACGAATGGGGTGATTTATTACGTAAAATTGAGAAAAAATCTCTCTATGTAATTACTGGGAAAGCAAGAACACAAGCATTTCATTATAATGAATTTCTCTTCCCACATTTAATAATGGGAATTGCACTTCAAATATATCCTTTATGTAAAGAGAAAATATCGTGACGTTGCGAATTATTATTCTGAGATCATAGATATATTTTAGTGCTATGAAAAATTATTTCTGATAAGGATATTAAATATTTTTCTTTCTGACTCGAAATAAATTGAAAATTGTGAAAGTTACCTCGTCTTGGTCAATCTAAATATTAATATAATCGAATATGGTATCTGTTCTTTCGGACATGTCCCAAAGAACAGATACCATCTTTATACATATACAGGGTGTTACAAAAAGGTACGGCCAAACTTTCAGGTAACATTCCTCACACACAAATAAAGAAAAGATGTTATGTGGACATGTGTCCGGAAACGCTTACTTTCCATATTAGAGCTCATTTTATTACTTCTCTTCAAATCACATTAATCATGGAATGCAAATACACAGCAACAGAACGTACCAGCGTGACTTCAAACACTTTGTTACAGGAAATATTCAAAATGTCCTCCGTTAGCGAGGATACATGCATCCACCCTCCGTCGCATTGAATCCCTGATGCGCTGATGCAGCCCTGGAGAATGGTGTATTGTATCACAGCCGTCCACAATACGAGCACGAAGAGTCTCTACATTTGGTACGGGGGTCGCGTAGACAAGAGCTTTCAAATACCCCCATAAATGAAAGTCAAGAGGGTTGAGGTCACGAGGCCACGGAATTGGTCCGCCTCTACCAATCCATCGGTCACCGAATCTGTTTTGAGAAGCGTACGAACACTTCGACTGAAATGTGTGGGAGCTCCATCGTGCATGAACCACATGTTGTGTCGTACTTCTAAAGGCACATGTTCTAGCAGCACAGGTAGAGTATCCCGTATGAAATCATGATAACGTGCTCCATTGAGCGTAGGTGGAAGAAACTAAAATGAGCTTTAACATGGAAATTAAGCGTTTCCGGACACATGTCCACATAACACCTTTTCTTTATTTGTGTGTGAGGAACGTTTCCTGAATGTTTGGCCGTGCCTTTTTGTAACACCCTGTATAGTTAAGGCTCACCGGCCATTTGACCATCTTCTTGTGTGCGGATGCACAAACAGTGTCCGGGAATCGGCAGTAAAGCCGCGAGTAATGAGTATAATGGGCGGGGGCAAAATGAAAATAGTGCGGGACAATAAGCTGCGAATGTGGGTCCCACAGGAGACGTGCCAGAGATAAGTTCCTGCAGTCGCACTATCATCTGTGTTCTCGGTGGCTCAGACGGCGGCACGGTAGTTCAGCGTGTTCCATCAGAGAGAACTCAGTAAAGGAATCAACGATCAACTTAAACGGATGTCCTGTGACGTCCTCCCAGACCAAACACGACGAACGATACTGAACAAAAAAAAAAAAAAAAGTCTGCCATGTAAGCAGGAGATCCCAGTTGACTTATATCAACACCTATATGCAGCCAGGGGTATTCATTTCATTGTAATTTCACATTAAATATTAATGCAAGCTTCTCCTTGTGTAGTTTTACGTAAAGACAAGTTCGCGATGGGCAGTGGTCATAATGCTTTGGCTCATCAGTGTAATTTAGCTTTTCTGTACTGGGAGAAAGATGAATGAGTGCACTGCAGGAGTAGTAAGATTATGTTAACTGACAATCGTACTTCGTAAATAACTTTAAAATGCAGGTTGGTGAGAATGCAGAGTGCGAGAAATGAAAGAAAACTAATATTAAGCTATTTTTCGAATTAAAATACCACACGAGCTTCCTCCCATGGAAAGTATTGGCCAAATTTACGTAAATGGTAAGGAGAGAAAACGTTTGCGTTTCCGACACTGAACCAGGGACCTTACTACTCCTGCAGTGCACTCATTCATCTTTCTCCCAGTACAGAAAAGCTGAATTACACTGATGAGCCAAAGCATTATGACCACTGCCCATCGCGAGCTTGTATGCTGCCTAATGGCGCTGAGGGCACGTTCAGCGGTAAGGGGAGTATGTGAGCGGAGCAGAGACGAATGGGGAATCATTATAGCGACGATAAGTGGCGCAAATGCGGAAATCCGCCGACTTAAGCGGCTTTGAAGAAAGACAAATTGTTGTGGATCAGTGCCTGGGACCGATCATCTCGAAAATGGCGAAGTTGGTCGGCTACTGTCGTCAGCATCTGTGGAAAGTGGTCAAAGAATGCTGAAGCCACGAGTAGGCGACAAGGAGTTGGACATCCAACCTCATCACAGAACATAGGGATTGGAGGCTTGCCCGCTCTCTGAAGCAGGACAGGCGGCGATTTGTGGCAGATATGACGACAGAATACAGCCCAGGCTCAAGTGTTTTGGAGCAGACCTTTCAGCATACAGTGTTGAAGATGTTGTTCCACAGCAGAGGATCCTTACATGTTTCCATGTTTCCCCAACAACGCCGTCTACAGGGTGTGGTATATATGTACTGAGACTCAGTCTAGAAAAACAAATTTATTGATCCAATTTGTACAAAACGTTAATATTCTTCAAAGTACTCGCCTTGGGCGTCGACACAACGTTGTCAGCGCGTTTTCCAAGCTTCATAGGCCCCACTGTAGTCCGTTTGAGTTATCCCAGTAGTGCCTTCGTGACAGCACGTTGGATGTTCGGAATATCGTCGAAACGATGACCCTTCAGGCATCTTTTGACCTTCGGAAATAGGAAGAAATCAGGAGCACTCACGTCAGGGCTGTATGGTGGCTGTGGCAAAACTTCAACTCCAATTCGGGTCAAGTAGGAGGTCACGAGGAACGCTGTGTGCGCCGGAGCGTTGTCATGGTGGAGACGCCAGCGTTGAGCAAGGTCCTGTCGCTTGCGTTTGACGGCTCTGTGCAATCGCTGAAGGACTTCTTTGTAGAATTCGGCATTGACAGTCTTCCCTGAGGGACAAACTCTTTGTGAATTAACCCCCGCTTGTCGAAAAACCCAATCAGCATTGTCTTGATGCAGGACTTTGACATTCTTGCTTTCTTCGGCCGCGGGGATGCCGGTGTGTGCCACTCCGAGCTCTGGGCTTTCGTCTCCGGGTCGTACTGGAATGTCCACGATTCGTCGCCTGTTACTACGTTGTCTAAAAAGTGTGGATTATTTTCCAAATCATTCAACATCTCAAGGCAAACGTCCACTCGTTGTTGCTTTTGTTCAGCGGTGAGCACTCGGGGAACCAATTTTGCGCAAACTTTCCTCATCATCAAATCTTGCGTAACAATTTGGTGAACCGTACCTGTAAATTTATTCACGGAGACCTCATCGGCGATCATTTTGAGACTTAAACGACGGTCGGAGTCCAGGAGTTCTTTCACTTTGGCCACCGTTTCATCCACACGACTCGTTGAAGGGCGTCCAGATCGTTCCATGTCTTCAACGGATTCCCTCCCGTTTTTAAATTCATTAAACCACCGGAACACTTGAGCTCTTGATAGGGAGTCTTCTTTGTAGGCCTCCGTAATCATAGCAAAAGTTTCCGAAGCAGTTTTGCCCAAGCGAAAGCAAAATTTGACTGCATACCGCTGTTCTATCGAGCGATCCATCTTCAGCGTTTTCACAAGTGTCACGGGCACACAAACAACGTAATACGCGAAGCTCGTCCCTCACTGCACCAGAGCTCCGACGCGACTGCGAACCGGTTCTATTGTTAGCTCTGATCCCCCACCACGTGACGTACACGTGGAGACCGCCCTGCGAGCGACTGGGGCGCCGCGCGGCGGCCAGTCTCATTACTTATCTACCACACCCTGTATTATGATTACAGTGGGCACGGGATCATCGAGCTTGGGCAGTGTATTAATGGAATCCCGGCGCCTGGTCGGATGAATCCCATGTATTGTTAAACCACGTCGACGGTCGTACCCAAATACGCCATCATACAGGCGAACGGTTGCTCGAAGGGAGCAGTATGATGTTATGAGTGATATTCTCCTGGGCTTCCGTGGGACCTGCGGTAGTAACCAAAGGCACCATCACAGCTGTGGACCAAGTTAACGTTATAAGGGACCATCTGTAACTCCTTATGCTTGATGTCGTCCCCAACAGTGATTGCATCTTCCAGCAGTATAACTGTGTGTGTTACAAGGCCAGAATAGAGCTGCAGTGGTTTGAGGAGCACGATAGCGAACTCACTTCGAGGTCTCGGCTATAAAATTTGGTCGTCTGAATCAACACCGACTCAAAGGAAGACCTCGGCGCTTGTTCGTGACGTCACGTCAGCTAGGCACGGCGAATGCCAGGTCTGTTGCAGGCATACTCATAATGGTGGCGTGTCCCTCTCTGACACAGGAAAATGTGAAACTATTGGCGGAGTTGACCAACACACATTGTTCTGAGAGATTTCTGCAATCAATTAATTGTGCAATAATTACACTTCTTAACAAATAGTGTACTCCTGAACTTGAATTTCCACCTGTTTTAAGGATTGACATACAAGAACTTCACGGTCCAGCAGCAACAGAATTCGTGCTTCTTTACCTTATCATCTGAGGAAGTTATGTTTGTACTGGGTTGCTTTTACAAGAAACTGTGAACATATTGGTGCTCTTCTTTAGGTATCTTGGTTGACTATGGTGTGAGGAGCACTGAATGTTAATGAAATATCTTGCAATTGTACACGTTGGGGGAGTGAGTGGGGGACAGAAGAGGAGGCAAAAGAGAGATACTTGTTTTATCAAATAAAACTTGTTTATCTTATAAAGTTTCTCCTTTCAATTGCAAGAGGGGAATATTTATCTTTTCTAATGTGCATGTTTAAAAAAGTTAAAGCTCAGCAGTGTTTTCGATGTATGAAGCTATTTTGTTTCCTGTTTAGAATTCCTTTCGTTGAAAACAACTTTAATCTAATGACTGGCAACAATTGGACATTTACACATGTAAATTAGTTCACATTTCCAGTGACGATGTCAAACGAAAATAAATAAATAAAGGAAACGAGTTCATTGTAAGGGGGTTGGGGTAAATTTCGATAACAAAATGGATGAAGTAAATATAGTTACTTGAATGTAAAATTTCCGAAGCTTGCAATGGGGCAAAGCATATTCTCATATTGATCTACGTTTGTTTCGACAGGATTCAGTAATACAGAACTATGATCTTCATTTGTAGCTTTACGATAGTAAGAAAATCTTTCATCTAAGTAAAACTGCAGAATCCAAAACAATACCAAACATTTTGTCCAAAAATAAGAGATTTATAGTGATAAGCACGCCGAGGCGTTTCTGCCTGCAACAGACCAGGCGTTCGCCGTGCCTAGCTGACGTGACGTCACCAATAAGCGCCGAGGCCTTCCTTTGAGTCGGTGTTGTCTGAATGCTACGGAAACCCAACTGGGACGCTATCGGGAGCCAGCTCCGGATCTACAAACAAACCACCCGTAAATTATGGGATGCTGGCACGCAGAATCACTGCTGAATTGTATTCCACATATGGACCAACACGCTTTTAAGTAGGCGGTCATAATGTTTTGGCTCATCAGCGTACAGGGTGGCGCATAAAGGATAGACATTAAAAAAAATATCGTTACTCGTACTTTAAAAAAAAAATTATTTGCAGAATAATACTCAAATGATAACGATATTTTACATCACACATGCTTGAAAACAAGTTCTCCCAGGTGAAGGTCGTTTTCAGCGATGTGCTTCTCAAGCCACTCTCGGAACTTGGCTGCCACTCTCTCCAGCATTGCTGTGTCAATTAGAACAACTTCCACACGAATGTTTATTGGCTTAGATTGGTTTGCTACTTGAGGATATCAATATAAGTGGGGGTATGATGAGAAGTGTGGTAGTAGTACTAGTACAATTTGTAGTCGTCTTGTTACATCAGCTTCACAGTGGTATCTAGATAGTATTCCTTTCTTTTGATGTAGAGGACAGTTCGAAGCTTTACCTAGATGTTGTTATGCTGTTGATACTGAAGTATGTATTATACCTGTTGTTTTGGAACTGGTTCCACATTAGCTGGTAATGGTTCATTGACGCATGTTCCTTTTGTTATAAATAATATTGGTGGGTCTACTACACATGCTCATGAAACAATTAAAGTTCAGGGTTCTGGAAGTGAAATGTCTATTTCTTCTACTACTAAAATGAATAATATGACAACTGCTTTTGAGGAATTAATGTGGGGTAGTGGTGGACTGGAAGGAGTATATAGAGGGTCTATACAGTGGCGATGTTCTTGAGGACAATATTATGGAAATGGAAGAGGATGTAGATGAAGATGAAATGGGAGGTATGATAACTGCGTGAAGAATTTGACAGAGCACTGAAAGATCTAAGTCGAAACAAGGCCCCGGGAGTAGACAACATTCCATTAGAACTACTGACAGCCTTGGGAGAGCCAGTCCTGACAAAACTCTACCATCTGGTGAGCAAGATGTATGAAACAGGCGAAATTCCCTCAGACTTCAAGAAGAATATAATAATTTCAATCCCAAAGAAAGCAGGTGTTGACAGATGTGAAAATTACCGAACTATCAGTTTAATAAGTCACAGCTGCATAATACCAAGGCGAATTCTTTACAGACGAATGGAAAAACTAGTAGAAGCCAACCTCGGGGAAGATCAGTTTGTATTCCATAGAAATGTTGGAACACGTGAGGCAATACTGACCCTACGACTTATGTTAGAAGAAAGATTAAGGAAACGCAAACCTATGTTTCTAGCATTTGTAGACTTAGAGAAAGCTTTTGACAATGTTGACTGGAATACTCTCTTTCAAATTCTGAAGGTGACAGGGGTAAAATACAGGGAGCGGAAAGCTATTTACAATTTGTACAGAAACCAGATGGCAGTTATAAGAGTCCAGGGACATGAAAGGGAAGCAGTGGTTGGGAAGGGAGAGAGACAGGGTTGTAGCTTCTCCCCGATGTTATTCAATCTGTATATTGAGCAAGCAGTGAAGGAAACAAAAGAAAAGTTCGGGGTAGGTATTAAAATCCATGTAGAAGAAATAAAAACCTTGAGGTTCGCCGATGACATTGTAATTCTGTCAGAGACAGCAAAGGACTTGGAAGAGCAGTTGAACGGAATGGACAGTGTCTTGAGAGGAGGGTATTAGATGAACATCAACAAAAGCAAAACAAGGATAATGGAATGTAGTCGAATTAAGTCGGGTGATGCTGAGGGAATTACATTAGGAAACGAGACAGTTAAAGTAGTAAAGGAGTTTTGCTATTTGGGGAACAAAATAACTGATGATGGTGGAAGTAGAGGGGATATAAAATGTAGACTGGCAATGGCAAGGAAAGCGTTTCTGAAGAAGAGAAATTTGTTAACATCGAGTATTGATTTAAGTGTCAGGAAGTCGTTTCTGAAAGTATTTGTATGGAGTGTAGCCATGAATGGAAGTGAAACATGGGCGATAAATAATTTAGACAAGAAGAGAATAGAAGCTTTCGAAATGTGGTGCTACAGAAGAGTGCTGAAGATTAGATGGGTGGATCACATAGCTAACGAGGAGGTATTGAATAGTATTGGGGAGAACAGGAGTTTGTGGCACAACATGACTAGAAGAAGGGATCGGTTGGTAGGATATGTTCTGAGGCATCAAGGGATCACCAGTTTAGTATTGGAGGACAGCGTGGAGGGTAATACTCGTAGAGGGAGACCAAGAGATGAATACACTAAGCAGATTCAGAAGGATGTTGGCTGCAGTACGTACTGGGAGATGAAGAAGCTTGCACAGGATAGAGCAGCTTGGAGAGCTGCATCAAATCAGTCTCAGGACTGAATATCACAGCAACAACAACAATGGTGGACTGAGTAAGTACAATAGTGCGACATCTTTGCTTCGTAATTGGCCTTATTATGATTCTTGGGTTGTTCCTGCTACTGGTACTTCTGATACAACTGGAAATTATATGTATGTTGCACGTGATTTAGGTGGTCCTTTGTTACATAAAATTTATGCACAAGGAGTTGCACTGTCTATTGTAGATGCCAGACGTCCGTTTTGTTATAAATATACTCCTCAATGTGGTGTTATTAAAACTATGGTTGAGTATCCACATCCTCCTATGACAGAGAGTTGTGAATGGTTCAGAGAAAATAATACTTTATTGAATCCATACCAACTACAAACTCGAGGTGGCCCAGTTGGTATTCTTGAAAAGCTTCCTTCAGATGTACGTGGTTCATTCTCGTATACACGTGACGTGAGGAAATCCCACTAAAAATGTCCGCACAGAGACAGGTCTGGGGAATGACGCGACGACGAAAAACAATCTGAATAGCTTCCACTGACATTATTGCTGCTGAAACCAAACCCGCCGAATAGGAATACGTTTCCTTCTGATTTCAAGTAGGAAGAATTCAGTGATCATCTGGCTCTAGCTGTAAGTACGTTGTTTAGGTTTTTATGTTGGTGACGCGACGTAGCACTCTGTATGAAAATCGCTGACTGCGCTGTGTGCAGTGTGTGGCTGGTTGGACTCATTGTTGGAATATTCGCTTGTGTAGTGTTGGGCAGTTGGATGTGATCAGCGCGTAGCGTTGGGCAGTTGGAGGTGAGCCGCCAGCAGTGGTGATGTGGAGAGAGAAATGCCAGTGTTTTGAGATGTTAATATGAGCGGACCATCTGGACGTGTGTCCGTCAGAAAAAGGAAATTTGTCAAAATGTATGTGTGGTGTCACCGCCAGACACCACACTTGCTAGGTGGTAGCCTTTAAATCGGCCGCGGTCAGTTAGTATACGTCGGACACGCGTGTCGCCACTGTCAGTGATTGCAGACCGAGCGCCGCCACACGGCAGGTCTAGAGAGACTTCCTAGCACACGCCCCAGTTGTACAACCGACTTTGCTAGCGATGGTTCACTGACAAAATACATTCTCATTTGCCAAGACGATAGTTAGAATAGCCTTCAGCTACGTCATTTGCTACGACCTAGCAAGGCGCCATTACCAGTTACTATTGATACTGAATCATGTACCGTCATTAACGACGTTCACCATTAATGGATTAAAGTTAAGTATTCCACCAGCTACGTCCTTTTTTCTACATTCTAATTTCCTTGTCCTGTTCCAGACCTCTCGCCATCCTGCGTGAGCTAAAACGCGAGCCTTTCAGCCTCCTTCTAGTAACACGGTGTAGGCTCTCCTGCCAACCAAAACAGTATGTCAAGAATATAATTAATATATATATAAAATTACTTATGAACACTATTAAGGTAAATACATTGTTTGTCCCTTATCAAAATCTCTCATTTGCTAACTATCCCTATCAGTAGTTAGTACCTCCAGTAGTTAGAATCTTTTATTTAGCTGGAAGTATTGGCGCTCGCTTTATTGCAGCAGTTAGAGTAACAAAGATTTTTGTGAGGTAAGTGATTCATGAAGGATATGTTATTGTTAGTCAGGGCCATTCTTTTGTAGGGATTATTAAGTGAGATTGCGTTGCGCTAAAATAGTGTGTGTCAGTTTAGAAATGATAAGAATAAGTAAAGAGAAAACTGAGTACGTTCAGTTTTACTCAGATGTTTCAGGATCAAATAACGTAGTTTACCAGCACAGTCATTTTTTCACTCAAAGCCGAAGTTTCATAGCATTCTGGGGTTACAGTCACGGTGTTCCCATTCTCCTCTTGGGAAAAGTATGGACCAATAACATCTGTACCGATTACAGCACACCAATCACATTGGTACTGTGTAATGGTCTCCCATCCATTAGTTTCCGATTTTCATTGGCCCAATAGCGACAGTTGTTCTGATTTACTATGCCGTTCAAATGAAAATAAAGTTCATCACTCATAAACAAAACAATGTTGTCATTTTGTTCAAGTACGGCCTCCATTTCTCGAGAAAAATTTAGCCAGTATACGTGATCTCTAGGCACCATCACAAATTTTTAGGAATGAGGTCGTAAAATGGTTGAAATCGCTCTAAGCACTATCAGACTTAACATCTGAGATCCTCAGTCCCCTAGATTTAGAACTACTTAAACCTAAGTAACCTAAGGAGATCACACACATCGAAGTCCGAGGCAGGATTCGAACCTGTGACCGTAGCAGCCGCGTGGGTCTGGACTGAAGCGCCTAGAACCGCTCGGCCACAGAGGCCGGCAATGAGATCCTAGATCAATAGGCAAAATACGGCTTACTGAACAAATACCGACGCGCAGTTCAGCAGAACATTTTCTGGCAGATTGACGAGGACTATAGAGTATGGCTTGCCGAACTATTCCAACATTTCCTGCAGTGCGTACTGAGCGAGGAGCCACTGGCGGTTTTCTGTTCATCACTGTTCCTTTAAAACGAAATGATTCAGGCCACCGTAATACGGTATTGCGAGTAAGCACACTGCCATGTCCCGCAAGACTGAAATGGTGACGAAACTCTCACTGAACTGCAAGAATAGACTCATTATTACAGACAAAATTATCGTAAGCAAACACACAACGATGCACAGTCCACTGCTCCATGGCCTCCTACCAAACACATGACCACATCAGTCACACTACTCCTACAACCTGAGCCTGTAAATGTCAGTCCTTTCCAATTACTCAAAAACAGTCTTAATCGCATTTATTATTATTATTATACCGCCAACCGGTTTCAACCCGACGTAGGGGTCATCTTCTGGGCGTTTACACTGTGAAATTATAGATATCCGTCAGAAAGGCTCCATTATACAACAGCTAAAATTTACGTAAATTTAAAATATGTTACCCACTGGTCGGCTGCTGGTGGTGTCACTCCTGTCTACATAACGGCAGGAAACAATGCGAGACTAACCCTTCGTATGGGCTTAAATAGCATGCTGAGATCACGTGAATAGACGGCAACACCACCAGCGGCGATCAACCACATTTAATACAGTGTATTATATGTAATTACTAGTCAGCTTGGTTTAACATAAATTTAAGTTACAGTAAATAACAGAAAACGGAACCATACCATTTAAAAAGAGTTACAATTATAAAATAATAATCTATGGCCACGAAGTCCACACCACAGGCTTTGTAGTCCTTCTATATTAGCCGTTTTAGTAAATTGATTCAAATGTTTTCTACGTAAATGTACGAATAGATATAATACAAGACGACACCAGTTTTTGTGTCACAAATTGTTTCAATTTATATTATGGCACATTATGTAATATACTTTTACGAATTTTACGAGTTGACTACGGAACATTTGTTATTATTTTATAATTGTAATTCTTTTTAAATGGTATGGTTCCGTTTTCTGTTATTTACTGTCACTTAAATTTATGTTAAACCAAGGTGACTAGCAATTACATATAATAAACTGTATTAAATGCCGTTGATCGCCGCTGGGGGTGTTGCCGTCTATTCACGTGATCTCAGCACGCTATTTAAGCCCATACGAAGGGTTAGTGTCGCATAGTTTACTGCTGTTATGTAGACAGGAGTCGACCAATGGGTAACATATTTTAAATTTACGTAATTTTCGCTGGTGTATAATAGAGTCTTTCTGACGGATATCTATAATTTCACAGTGTAAACGCCCAGAAGATAAGCCCTACGCCGGGGTGAAACCGGTTGGCAGTATAATAATAAGAAATGCGATTAAGACTGTTTTTGAATAATTTTATTAATCATACTAATCGCTGCTTCATCTCCGCAATCATGTTGTCCAAAAATCAGTCCTTCTATCTACATCTATATCTACATCTATATACATACTCCGCAATCCACCATACGGTGCGTGGCGGAGGGTACCTCGTACCACAACTAGCATCTTCTCTTCGTGTACCACTTCCAAACAGGACGAGGGAAAAATGACTACCTATATGCCTCTGTACGAGCCCTAATCTCTCTTACCTTTGTGGTCTTTCCGCGAAGTGTAAGTTGGCGGCAGTAAAATTATACTGCAGTCAGCCTGAAATGCTGGTTCTCTAAATTTCCTCAGTAGCGATTCAACGAAAAGAACGCCTCCTTTCCTCTAGAGACTCTCACCCGAGTTCCTGAAGCATTTCCGTAACACTCGCGTGATGACCAAACCTACCAGTAACAAATCTAGCAGCCCGCCTCTGGATTCCTTCTATGTCCTCCCTCAATCCGACCTGATACGGATCCCAAACGCTCGAGCAGTACTCAAGAATAAGTCGCACCAGTATTCTATAAGCGGTCTCCTTTACAGATGAACCACATCTTCCCAAAATTCTACCAATGAACCGAAGACGACTATCCGCATTCCCCACAACTGCCATTACATGCTTGTCCCACTTCATATCGCTCTGCAATGTTACGCCCAAACATTTAATCGACGTGACTGTGTCAAGCGCTACACTACTAATGGAGTATTCAAACATTACAGGATTCTTTTTCCTATTCATCTGCATTAATTTACATTTATCTATATTTAGAGTTAGCTGCCATTCTTTACACCAATCACAAATCCTGTCCAAGTCATCTTGTATCCTCCTACAGTCACTCACCGACGACACCTTCCCGCACACCACAGCATCATCAGCAAACAGCCGCACATTGCTATCCACCCTATCCAAAAGATCAGTTATGTAGATAGAAAACAACAGCGGACCTACCACACTTCCCTGGGGCACTACAGATGATACCCCCACCTCCGATGAACACTCGCCATCGAGGACAACATACTGGGTTCTATTACTTAAGAAGTCTTCGAGCCACTCACATACTTGGGAACCAATCCCTTTTGCTCGTACCTTAGTTAGGAGTCTGCAGTGGGGCACAGAGTCAAACACTTTCCGGAAATCCAGGAATATGGCATCCGTCTGATACCCTTCATCCATGGTTCGCAAGATATCATGTTAAAAAAGGGCGAGTTGTGTTTCGCAGGAGTGATGCTTTCTAAAGCCATGCTGATGCATGGACAGCAACTTCTCTGTCTTCAGGAAATTCATTATATTCGAACTGAGAATATGTTAGAGAATCCTGCAACAAACCGATGTTAAGGATATTGGTCTGTAATTTTGAGGATCCGTCCTTCTACCCTTCTTATATACAGGCTTCACCTGCGCTTTTTTCCAGTCGCTCGGGACTTTACGTTGGGCAAGAGATTTGCGATAAATGCAAGCTAAGTAAGGAGCCAATGCAGTAGAGTACTCTCTGTAAAACCGAATTGGAATCCCATCAGGACCTGGCGATTTATTTATTTTCAACTCATTCAGCTGCTTCACAACCCCAGGGATGTCTCTCACTATGTCCTCCACACGGGAATCTGTACGAGACTCAAACGGCGGTATGTTTGTACGATCCTCCTGCGTGAAAGATTTCTCAAATGCTAAATTGAAAATTTCAGCTTTAGTTTTGCTGTCTTCCGTTGCCAGGCCAGACTGATCAGTGAGTGACTGGATGGAAGCCTTCGACCCGCTTACCGATTTTACGTAAGACCAGAATTTCCTTGGGTTTTCAGCAAGATCTTTTGCTAAGGTAATTGCGCAGGTCGCACCAGTGTTTAAGAAAGGTAATAGGAGTAATGCATCGAACTACAGACCTATATCATTGACGTCGGTTTGCAGTAGGGTCTTGGAGCATATACTGTATTCAAACATTATGAATCACCTCGAAGGGAACGATCTATTGATACGTAATCAGCATGGTTTCAGAAAACATCGTTCTTGTGCAACGCAGCTACCTCTTTATTCGCACGAAGTAATGGCCGCTACCGACAGGGGATCTAAAGTTGATTCCGTATTTCTAGATTTCCGGAAAGATTTTGACACCGTTTCTCACAAGCGACCTCTAATCAAGCTGTGGGCCTATGGGGTATCGTCTCAGTTGTGCGACTGGATTCGTGATTTCCTGTCAGGAAGGGACCTCTGCTGTTCCTGATCTATATAAATGGCCTGGGTGACAATCTGAGCAGTTCTCTTAAGTTGTTCGCAGATGGTGCTGTAATTTACCGTCTAGTAAGGTCATCCGAAGACCAGTATCAGTTGCAAAGCGATTTAGAAAAGATTGCTGTATGGTGTGGCAGGTGGCAGTTGACGCTAAATAACGAAAAGTGTGAGGTGATCCACACGAGTTCCGAAAGAAATCCGTCGGAATTCGATTACTCGATAAATAGTACAATTCTCAAGGCTGTCAATTCAACTAAGTACCTGGGCGTTAAAATTACGAACAACTTCTGTTGCAAAGGCCACATAGATAATATTGTGGGGAACGCGACTCAAAGCTTGCGTTTCAATGGCAGGACACTTAGAAGATGCAACAAGTCCACTAAAGAGACAGCTTAACACTACAATCGTTCGTCCTCTGTTAGAATATTGCTGCGCGGTGTGGGATCCTTACCAGGTGCGATTGACGGAGGACATCGAAAGGGTGCAAAAAAGGGCAGCGCGTTTTGTATCATCACGTAATAGGGGAGAGAGTGTGGCAGATATGATACGCGAGTTGGGATGTAAGTCATTAAAGCAAAGACGTTTTTCGTCACAGCGAGATCTATTTACGAAATTTCAGTCACCAACTTTCTCTTCCGAATGCGAAACTATTTTGTTGAGCCCAACCAACATAGATAGGAATGATCATCAAAATAAAATAAGAGAAATCAGAGCTCGAACATAAAGATTTAGGTGTTCGTTTTTCCCGCGCGCTCTTCGGAAGTGGAATGGTAGAGAGATAGTATGATTGTGGTTCGATGAACCCTCTGCCAAGCACTTAATTGTGAATTGCAGAGTAATCAAGTAGAAGTAGAAGGTGGTAGTGGTTGAATGCTTCGCGCATCAGCCTTCGCGCCTCACTCAGCAGAAAACATACGACAGCCTTACACTTGAGGCGTACCGATTTTATGTGGGACACCCTGTAGAAGGGTAACTCAGACGTGTGGGGACGTGACTTACGAGGCCTCCGATTTTTTTTTCTCCGGACTGGAAAGAGATAGAAACATGCGCATTGTTTTAAAATGAGGCGGCATTCATTGTCAATACGTCCCAGAGATGGCAGCACCGTACGGCAGATGGAATTTTACCGCCAGCGGCGAGAATGAGAACTGTTTTAAATACTCAAAATGGCGACGTTTTCCTTACTTGAACAGCGTGCAATCTTTCGTTTTCTGAATTTGCGTGGTGTGAAACCAATTGAAATTCATCAACAGTTGAAAGAGACATGTGGTGATGGAGTTATGGATGTGTCGAAACTGCGTTCGTGGGTGCGACAGTTTAATGAAGGTGGAACATCGTGTGACAACAAACCGAAACAAGCCGGTCTGACGACATGATCGAGAAAGTGGAGAGAATTGTTTTGGGGGATCGCCGAATGACTGTTGAACAGATCCCCTCCAGAATTGGCATTTCTGTGGGTTCTGTGCACACAATCCTGCATGACGACGTGAAAATGCGAAAAGTGTCATCCAGGTGGGTGCCACGAATGCTGACGGATGACCACCCGTCTGCCCGTGTGGCATGTTGCCAAGCAATGTTGACGCGCAACGACAGCACGAATGGGACTTTCTTTTCGTTGGTTGTGACAATGGATGAGACGTGGATGCCATTTTTCAATCCAGAAACAAAGCGCCAGTCAGCTCAATGGAAGCACACAGATTCACCGCCACCAAAAAAATTTCGGGTAACCGCCAGTGCTGAAAAAATGAAGGTGTCCATGTTCTGGGACAGCGAGGGCGTAATCCTTACCCATTGCGTTCCAAAGGGCACTACGGTAACAGGTGCATCCTACGAAAATGTTTTGAAGAACAAATTCCTTCCTGCGTGTTTCACCAAGACAACGCACCCGCACATCGGGCTAACGTTACGCAACAGTTTCTTCGTGATAACAACTTTGAAGTGATTCCTCATGCTCCCTACTCACCTGACCTGGCTCCTAGTGACTATTGGTTTTCCCAACAATGAAAGACACTCTCCGTGGCCGCACATTCGCCAGCCGTGCTGCTATTGCCTCAGCGATTTTCCAGTGGTCAAAACAGACTCCTAAAGAGGCCTTCGCCGCTGCCATGGAATCATGGCGTCAGCGTTGTGTAGAATGTGTGTGTCTGCAGGGTGATTACGTCGAGAAGTAACGCCAGTTTCATCGATTTCGGGTGAGTTGTTAATTAGAAAAAAAAATCGGAGGCCTTAGAACTTGAATGCACCTCGTAATTTGCGCACGATTGCCTGTGAAGCAGTTACGTGTGTGGCCGGCTTAATCCGCTAGGCGACGCGCGTCCTCGGCGGAGGTCGCCAAGGTTGTTGACCGCGGCCGGGTTGCGCCGGCGTCGCCGTCTGTATTACGGCGGCCGCCCCTCACCACGCACCCTCCTCCCTCCACCCTCCTCCCTCCTCCCTCCCTGTACCTCCTGCCTCGTGGCGCTGTCTGCGGCGGAGGGCCGACACGGAGTCGGCCGCCGCGACGGCGAGTGAAAGTGAGAGCTGGCCGCTGCCGCCACCAGAAGCCGTCTCCAGTCGGTCGTCCGCGCGCCACCGAAGAGGCCCGCCAGCGAGCGTTCGGGTCGAAGACGTCGCTACTGAGCTCCGCACTCTGCCTGCCGGGACTGTCCGCTGGCCGTGGGAAGGTACGTTCGCAACGCCGACACAGTGTCGTAGTCGCCGTCATCGTCACTCTCGTCATTGAGAACGATGTCAACTGTCAGACATAACAAATATGCATTCAACATCGCGTTGTGATTGAAGACAGAAAATTTTGGAAAATAACAAATTAAAACCTTTTTAGGGTTCAGTACCTCATATATTCCTGATGGGAGGCGATCTGCAATATATGGTAACTGAAAAAAAAGAAACACAAGCCAAATCGCTAAAAAGCATGTTATCGGATCGCCGGTTTCGACATACCTATGTTTTCAGCATCGGATCTTATGCTTTTGAATTTACACAACACATTGTTGTAGAATTTTAGAACACGTTTTTTGCTCGAGTATCATGTCGTTTTTGGAAACCCAGAATCTACTATGTAGGAATCTACATGGATTCCAGAAACAGCGATCGTGTGAGACCCAACTCGCTTTATTTGTTCATGAGACCCAGAAAATATTAGATACAGGCTCCCAGGTAGATGCTATTTTTCTTGACTTCCGGAAGGCGTTCGATACAGTTCCGCACTGTCGCCTGATAAACAAAGTAAGAGCCTACGGAATGTCAGACCAGCTGTGAGGCTGGATTGAAGAGTTTTTAGCAAACAGAACACAGCATGTTGTTATCAATGGAGAGACGTCTACAGACGTTAAAGTAACCTCTGGCGTGCCACAGGGGAGTGTTATGGGACCATTGCTTTTCACAATATATATAAATTACCTAGTAGATAGTGTCGGAAGTTCCATGCGGCTTTTCGCGGATGATGCTGTAGTATACAGAGAAGTTCTAGCATTAGAAAATTGTAGCGAAATGCAGGAAGATCTGCAGCGGATAGGCACTTGGTGCAGGGAGTGGCAACTGACCCTTAACATAGACAAATGTAATGTATTGCGAATACATAGAAAAAAGGATCCTTTATTGTATGATTATATGATAGCGGAACAAACACTGGTAGCAGTTACTTCTGTAAAATATCTGGGAGTATGCGTGCGGAACGATTTGAAGTGGAATGATCATATAAAATTAATTGTTGGTAAGGCGGGTACCAGGTTGAGATTCATTGGGAGAGTGCTTAGAAAATGTAGTCCATCAACAAAGGAGGTGGCTTACAAAGCACTCGTTCGACCTATACTTGAGTATTGCTCATCAGTGTGGGATCCGTACCAGATCGGTCTGACGGAGGAGATAGAAAAGATCCAAAGAAGAGCGGCGCGTTTCGTCACAGGGTTATTTGGTAACCGTGATAGCGTTACGGAGATGTTTAATAAACTCAAGTGGCAGACTCTGCAAGAGAGGCGCTCTGCATCGCGGTGTAGCTTGCTCGCCAGGTTTCGAGAGGGTGCGTTTCTGGATGAGGTATCGAATATATTGCTTCCCCCTACTTATACCTCCCGAGCAGATCACGAATGTAAAATTAGAGAGATTAGAGCGCGCACGGAGGCTTTCAGACAGTCGTTCTTCCCGCGAACCATACGCGACTGGAACAGGAAAGGGATGTAATGACAGTGGCACGTAAAGTGCCCTCCGCCACACACCGTTGGGTGGCTTGCGGAGTGTAAATGTAGATGTAGATTATCTAGCAGTGAAAAGGTTCTTTGACACAAGCAGCACCAATTCGTCATCGTTTTTGTTGTTATCATCGTCATTCTCGCTGTTGTTGTTTCCGTTGTTGAGAATGATGTCACCAACAAATATGCATTCAGCATCGCTTTGTGATTGGTGACCAAAATTTTGTAAAACGGCAAACTGAAACCTTCCTTTTATGGTTCTGTGCCTCATATATTCCTGACCTGGTCAGTCTGCGCGCTATCTGCGATGTATGGTAACTGAAGAAAACTTCATAAGCCAACATCGCGAAAAGAGGAATTTATTGACTAGCCAGTTTCGACAGAGCTATGCTTTCTTCGTCGGATTCTATGCTTCTGAATTTGTACAACATATTATCCAGCAGTGGCACCGGCTTTGCCGCAGTGGATGCATCAGATCACCGAAGTTAAGCGCTGTCGGGCGTGGCCGGCACTTGGATGGGTGACCATCCGGGCCGCCATGCGCTGTTGACATTTTTCGGGATGCCCTCAGCCTCGTGATGCCAATTGTGGAGCTACTCGACCGAACAATAGCGGCTCCGGTCAACGAAAACCATCATAACGACCGGGAGAGCGGTGTGCTGACCACAAACCCCTCCTATCCGCATCCTTAGCTGAGGATGACCCGGCGGGCGGGTGGTCCCGATGGGCCACTTGTGGCCTCAAGACGGAGTGCTTTTATTATCCAGCAGTGAAAAGGTACGTTCACACTGCCAACACCAATGTGGTCGTCGTGGTTGTTGTTTCTATTGTTGAGAATGTTGTCAACTGCCAGACACAGTAAATAGCACTCAGCATCGCGTTGTGATTGGTGACAGAAAATTTTGTAAAATAACAAACTAAAACCTTCTTTTTAGTGTTCTGTACATCATATATGCCTGATCTGGTCAGTCTGGGGATGGTCTGCGATGTATGGTAAATGAAGAAAACTTTAAAAGCCAAGATTGCTACGTAAGCATTTTATTGGTTGACCCGTTCCGACTGAGCTGTGCTGTCATCATCGGATCTGATTTTGAATTTGTACAGCATATTATGCGACAGTGTTAAAAGTCGCTTCACTTTCCGGATGTACACCCCACTACCACAAAGGTCAGTACACATCGGCATGTCAAATGTAAACTGTACCCGCGCCGACTGTAAGTATTGGTGTTCATTACCAGCTGGCAACTCGTAAGCAACACTCTATTGTTCCCCATACCTGTACAGAGAGACCTGCTCCACACAAGCGATTGCTAGTGTCATCCAGGAATGTATATCAGATGATTTTCATTTTTAGATCTTCTAAGCAGATTGAAACTGGTGTTCCAAAGTTAAAAATTAACAGCTTAAGTGCGATCACGACTTAAATATAATACATCAATAGATTGCTGGTTTTCCAGGAACAATATCGCAAAAAAGTTTTAAATTTAAGCACTGTTGTTCACGCCATTGAAATAATGTAAGCGATAGCCATATAGTGTGTGCTAAATAGTCTCTGTTGGCTGAGATGAACGTAGCACCAATGTGCACGTGGCCGTTACGTATTGTCCTGCCATTAGGCCTTTGAACTGAAATGTCTTATGCTGTGTCATTATTTCATTCAGTCTTCATAGCGTATAGAACTTGCATCTTCCTTGTATTTATTGCAGACAAGAAATAGCAACGAATATCAGTAATTAATCCATATCTAGGCTTCACGATTTTAACACTTAGTGGCGTGGATCCCATAGGAAGACTTAATACTTACTCCGTGACGTGTGCGATAACCAAACATGGCTTTGTAACGTCACAAATGGATAGTCTGTAGCAGTATTATCGCTGTAGACCACCGTTTCATGCTACCTATAATGTATACTTTCATCTATTGTGCCCGTATCTATTGACACTAATTGCCTTTTCAAGCAGTTTTCATTCATTAACTGTGACTAATGACACTTTCACTGCCAGTTTCTAATAAGCCACTCCTAGCAACGTTAACTCAAACTCCACCGACACTCTGCTGTGATTGAGCCACTCTCTCACCAAATCAAGTCATCTTTGTGATCGGCCACATCTGAATGTCCTCGTCATTGGTGCCGAATTGTGACGTTGTAGTGTTATCTCCAGCCTACTGCATACGGCAAGAGAAGAGGGACCAACGAACTCTTCCTTTGAGATCCTCAAAACTAAATTCTAGAATCACGAAATCTAGACATAAATTAACAACTTCTGATGCTTATTCACGGTTATTTGTAGCCTGAAAAACACGCAAGGAAGGTGCAGTTCTTTTTTGCCACTTAATTTGAATGAGATAATTATTAATAGATGCCACGACACTTATTTTATGTACACTGTCTGACAAGAGAAGTGAGGCGCCCAGAACGCATTCTCAGATGTCAGTGTACTTCGTGCACGTGTACACCATTGGCCATTGCGATAGGTAAAACAGCCACCAGAGTGCGTTAGAACTGTTCGTGTTTAGTGTTGTTTCCAGACCTGATACGATAAGGGGCTTGAGCACCGTCATATGTTAAGTGATGGCTGTGGAGACGGCGCCTACACGTGTCAAATCTCTGCCAGGGGCTGATTACGCTGTCTCACACGACTACGCGACATCTCCGTGCCCTACACAGTGATAAGTCAACATCTGACACCGATCCCACCCCTCCCCCCGCTATATATCCTACCAGTCCTGCGAACAATCCTAAACATGAACGAACTAAGGTATTATTATTGCTGTTCTACTTGTCACGGAGGATTGAAGATCATTTTCACAAATTCATCATCTACAAAAAAAAATTTAAAAAAATAATTAGAAACAATTTATTGAAATACTTAAACTATATACATTGCTGATGTTTCTCAAAATTGTATTTCACAAATAAACTGTGGATACATTATACAGCAGTGGAAAAACATTTTTATTATCTAGTTACAAATAAAAATGTCTAAATATCGTTAATTTAAAAAAATTGAAGATATACAGATTAATCGCTTTATAGCAGTAATATTCTACTTTATTTTAGTATACTAACCAAATGATTTAATAAATTGTTTCATTAAGTTACAGTAGATCACTATTTTCATTGTCATGATCACAGCTACACTGTAGCGCTTTCCCATAGAACTATCGGGCTACTTCTGATGATGTATCAAAAAATCTGCTAGTTTCTTTACGTGACTTGATTTGTGATTTCCTGTCAGAGAGGTCACAGTTCGTTGTAATTAACGGAAAGTCATCAAGTAAAACAGAAGTGATTTCTGACGTTCCCCCGATTTAGAAGAAATATCTGAATGGTGCGAAAAGTGGCAGTTGACCCTAAATAACGAAAAGTGTGAGGTCAACCACATGAGTGCTAAAAGGAATTCGTTAAACTTCGGTTACACGATAAATCAGTCTAATCTAAAAGCCGTGAATTCAACTAAACACCTAGATATTACAATTAAGAACAACTTCAATTGGAAGGAACACACAGAAAATGTTGTGGGGAAGGGTAACCAAAGACTGCGTTTTATTGGCAGGACACTTAGAAAATGTAACAGATTTACTAATTAGACTGCCTACACTACATCTGTCCGTCCTCTTTTAGAATACTGCTGCGCAGTGTGGGATCCTTACCAGATAGGGCTGACGGAGTACGTCGAAAAAGTTCAAAGAAAGACAGCACGTTTTGTATTGTCGCGAAATATGGGAGAGAGTGTCACAGAAATGATACAGGGTTTGGGCTGACATTATTTTAAAAAACGTGTTTTTCCTTGCGACGGAATCTTGTAACGAAATTCCAATCACCAACTGTTTCCTCCGAATGCGAAAATATTTTGTTGACACCGACCTACGTAGTGAGGAACGATCACCACGATAAAATAAGGGAAATCCGAACTCGTACGGAAAGATATAGGTGTTCATTCATTCCGCGCGCTATACTATATTGGATTAATAGAGAATTGTGAATGTGGTTTCATGAACCCTCTACCAGGTACCTGAATGTGATTTGCAGGGTATCCATGTAGATGTAGATGTTTTTGTCACTCACATGGTTTGTAGGTTTCGTTACAGTTGACTAACCAATGTCCTTGAAGCTATCTGTTAGTTTTCTTCACGTCAGCAATGATCGAAGGGGGAAAGTACTATGTTTGGACTTCGAAGATAGCATTACTTATATATAAGAACTCTACTGGAGACATTTTGAATGGTAGCTATTAATTTTGATAGCAGTGGTGTTGAAATCGTATGCATACCAGTCCTAGCCCTGAACCATACACCTACCATGGTGGCTCAGAAACTCACGATAGTGTGATGGTTTCAAATTTTATCAATTCCTTTTTTAATGGTATCATATATCCTATCACAACTATCCTATCAGGAGGCATGTACCTGTGACCCCTGATTGGAATAAGTGAGCTATTTTGTCAAATTTCCTACGACAAGCAGTAGATGTTCACATTTTGGAAAACTAGTTTTTTGTATACGTCGATATTTTGGACAAATTTTACAGTTTCGTGTGTAAGATTGAACAGGCAAATCGTAAATTTTCATAAAATATCTACACTGTAATGGATTCATTTAGAAGTACACGAATACATGTATAACTCATTTTTTGGAAATTTTGTTGTTCAGTTTTGTGAAAACGCTCCTCAGCTGCAACCCTAATCATCTACAAGGGCTTTTCGGAAAGTAAAGAACGATCGGTCGCGAGGAAACCAGATTGCACAGTACACAGATGTATCAGGCTGTGGCTCTAGTATGACTGTAGATAGTGACACGTCGCTCTTTTCAGTTCTGAGTACACAGTGAGCGCGTAAAGATGCCTAGAAAATAGTTTTTCCCGCCATGTAATGTAAAGCATTCCGTCTTGAGGCCACAAGTGGCCCATCGGGACCATCCGACCGCCGTGTCATCCTCAGCGGAGGATACGGATAGGAGGGGCGTGTGGTCAGCACACCGCTCTCCTGGCCGTTATGATGGTTTTCTCTGACTGGAGCAGATACTATTCGGTCGAGTAGCTCCCTAGTTGGCATCACGAGGCTGAGTGCACCCCGAAAAATGGTAACAGCGCATGATGGCCCGGATTGTCATCCATCCAACTACCGGCCACGCCCGACAGCGCTTAACTTCGGTAATCTGAGGGGAATCGGTGTATCCAGTGCGGCAAGGCCGTTACCTTTTCCCGCCATGTATGGGTCCCTATCGAAAGATTTCGCCTGAATTCATGCAACCCCACGTAGCGTATATGTCATGCATTTCCTTCTTCATGACAATTCTCAGACCCACACTGCACGGTCAATGAGAACTCTCCTAAAGAGTTTTTGATGGGAAGTGTCCGATCACCCATGATATAGCCTGGACTTGGCTCTGTCTGATATTCATCTCTGCTTAAATGAACCGCTGCCGCTGGACACAAGATTTTGGCTCAGACAACGAGGTTCAGTCCAGCGTAGAAAACTGTCAGGAAGGAGGCTGTCTTCTGTGACAAGGGTACTGGAAAGTGGCTACAGCGGTACGATAAACGTCGAAGTTGGAGCGGCGACTACATAGGGAAGTACCTGGAAAGTGTAACTAACTGTTGCAAATAAAACAGTTGTGATTTTCACTGTGGTTTCCATTTCGCCACGGATCGTTCGTTTCCTTGCGAATAGCCCTTGTACATACTAGTCGGGTGTGTACATGTTGGAAGTTACATCCTACCGTGTCTTTCCAGGAGGTCACACTTTATGCAAACCACTGTGGATT
Source organism: Schistocerca serialis cubense (assembly GCF_023864345.2). NCBI lineage: Eukaryota > Metazoa > Arthropoda > Insecta > Orthoptera > Acrididae > Schistocerca > Schistocerca serialis. The sequence goes on along the minus strand of NC_064647.1, from coordinate 211,930,919 downwards.
AAACGGTGTAGGTTACTTTCCATTGCAGCACGTATGGTGGTTTCTGCCGGCTCCATTCGCGAGTGGAGTACGATTAGAGTAGTTAAACACCCATCACTTCCATTGTAATGAGCCTAACCTTGTCGTCACTCTTCTTATTGGAACGATATGTTGGGGTTGTACCTTTCTAGATTCCTCACTTAATATTGGCTCTTGAAAATATCTAAGTACCATTCGAGGGATACTTGGCGCATATATCTCAAAAAGACTACCAATTCAACTTTTTCGTGACCATCTCCCTGAGTCAAACAAACCTTTGACAGTACATGCTGCCTCTATCTATATACGTTCGCTGTCCCTTCTTAATGTGCTGCAACTTTCATGAAACACCTGCCATCTTGCGCCATTCTGGAGATGCATTTTGCGCTCCTGCCTCACTTTGCTTTCTCTCCTCTTCTCGTTCCAGAGATTCTGTCTCGGAGCGCCTTCGTTGCGAATCGATTTAATCTGGAAAGTGCCATGGACTGTCACGTCAAAAGCTCAGAGAGAGATCGACTCGAAAAGGGGTGACATCAGTAGCATTGCTTGCAGGTTTCTCCCGCCGACAGATGATGTACTCTTTCGGTCGGAAGACTGGATATCACCAGGACTTACCTTGATAAGTGTTAAAGTAAAAACATTCCTATACTACGGTATATTAATAATTTTTACTTATGGACCATCTGACAGCAACTGAATAAAACACAATTTTAGTGCTATACGTGTTTCGCCTTTATTTTCTGCAAGGCATCATCAGTGGCCTGGAATAGGTACATATGTTGGCTATTTAATTTACATTTTTGTCACTGTTCCTGTAGGTTACAAACAGTTCTGGTGGTTGGTATTTCCTATTAAGCAGTAATGTTTTTAACTGTACTTACAGGTTGCGTGGACAATTTCTTACATATTACGCTCCTGTTGCATTTTTGGTGGTGTTCTTCTTCTTATGAATGCCAATTTGCGGTTTTTTCCCACATTCCACAGCACTATGAACTGAACGCTTGTTTCAATGCAATGTTTTGGTTTCTGTTGCCAACTGTCAAATGTTTTTGCCAAAGATCGAATGTTATTGCCAAAACTTTCGAGTGTAATTATTGAAGTATCCGTGACACACACACACACACACACACACACACACACACACACACGGCAATAACATTCGATCTTTGGCAAAACCATTTGACAGTCGGCAACAGAAACCAAAACATTGCATTGAAACAAGCGTTCAGTGCATAATGCTGTGGAATGCGGAAAAACAGCAAATTGGCGCTCATAGGAAGAAGAACAAGACCAAAAATGCAACAGGAGCGTAATATGTAAGAAACTGTCTACGCAACCTGTAAGTACAGTTCAAAACATTACTACTTAATAGGAAATACCAACCACCAGAACTGTTTATAACCTATAGGCACAGTGACAAAAATGTAAATAAAATAGCTAACATATGTACATATTCCAGGCCACTGATGATGCCTTGCAGAAAATAGAGGCGAAACGCGTATGGCACTAAAATTGTGTTTTATTCAGTTGCTGTCAGACGGTCCATAAGTAAAAATTATCAATATACCGTAATATTACACGCAACTGAGTAAGACAGGACTACAAAAGTTGAAGACATTCCTATACATTACCTACAACGTTTTGTGGTGTCGTGCGATGCTCAAGCATTACATCCGACTCAGGAAGCCAGGCTAAATCACCTGTTACGTAAATTGAAAGTGGAGGGGGAGAAGGGATAGAATAGGGCAGGAACTGCTGATATCAGCTGCATCGAGACTTTATGCGGGATCACCAGTGACAAGTGAAAGTGTGCTAGAGCGGGATTCGAACCCAGTGCCTTCGGCTTGCTAGCCAGTTGCATTAGCTGCTGCACTACTTGGACTCAGTGTTCATCACAACTGTGCGGACTATCTCGGTACGATCCTCGGCTGACCCACGTTTCCACCTAGCGCCACCTATCTGCAGTCCCCACATTGTCCTCCATACTCGCTACTTCGAGATTCCTGCAAAAGGTCCAACGTAACTGTGCTTTCGCAATGAAGGTGGTGGAATCAGTGCCCATCGATACGAATCAATGAATGTGTGGTGACACAATACTAATCGCCGAGCCACATCAGGCCACAATGCAAGTGTGCTTTTTTACTTTGATAGAAAGAGCATCTGTGTGATAAATGGCTCTAGGCTACGTCTCGTAATTTCATTATTTTACTATCTAGTCTCCCGTTTTTAGCATAACTTTATTCAGATTTTAAGTCAGTGCTCTTGCATCGGCGCTGTTATTTGACCTACGGACAAGTTTCTACTTTATGTGGCCGTTTGCACCTAGTATTTATGTTCTGCTTTTATCTACTTTGTTTCTTTTTATAAAAAAATCTCGCTGTGACTTTACGTCCTTAGTAACCTTCACATAATTGTGACCTACTGTATTTCAGCTTTAACACATTTTTACAAAGGAATTTCTTACTAAAAATTACGTAAGTTTTCCAGACGCTTTGTTTCAAGACGATGTGGTTAGTTGCTTTAAAAGTTTGTAAATAGCTTTCTTATAAATAATGCTTAGTAACTCACGGTGAACTGGTTGCCATTTACCGTGGTGAACGCACACTTACCGCAGGATGTAGAACAACGCTTCCAGCGTGCTTACCATTTGACAGTTTATACGGCCTGATACTGCCTTGTGTTCACTGGACCACATTACGCGTCCCGAAAAGGTAGTTACTTCTCATCTTTTTCCGCTTCGTCCTCTTTCACTTGGTGGACTATAACTTTCGTGCAAGTGACTGCTTGCAGTTTGTGCTTATTTTAAATTCATACCCTTTTTTCTTCAAGGTTATCAGATGTTATTGTTGTTGATAATTCTTCCGGGTTATAAGGCCGTGGTCCATGGAATTCTTCAATTCCTAACGTTTCGTCCAATACTACGTTGGACATCTTCAGAGGTATGGCTGGTCCTGCTGAGTCCAGCCGACTGACAGTCAGTCGGCAGGACTCAGCAGGACCAGCCATACCTCTGAAGATGTCCAACGTAGTATTGGACGAAACGTTAGGAATTGAAGAATTCCATGGACCGCCTTATAACCCGGAAGAATTACCAACAACAGTACCATCCGGTCCTGAAAGCCTTCATTGTATTATCAGATGTTATGCTTATAATACTTGACGGGAGCATATACAGGGCGTTACAAAAAGGTGCGGCCAAACTTTCAGGAAACATTCCTCACACACAAAGAAAGAAAATAAGTTACGTGGACATGTGTCCGGAAACGCTTACTTTCCATGTTAGAGCTCATATTATTACTTCTCTTCAAATCACATTAATCATGGAGTGGAAACACACAGCAACAGAATGTACCAGCGTGACTTCAAATACTTTGTTACAGGAAATGTTCAAAATGTCCTCCGTTAGCGAGGATACATGCATCCACCCTCCGTCGCATCGAATCCCTGATGAGCTGATGCAGCCCTGGAGAATGGCGTATTGTATCACAGCTGTCCACAACACGAGCACGAAGAGTCTCTACATTTGGTACCGGGGTTGCGTAGACAAGAGCTTTCAGATGCCCCCATAAATGAAAGTCAAGAGGGTTGAGGTCAGGAGAGCGTGGAGGCCATGGAATTGGTCCGCCTCTACCAATCCATCGGTCACCGAATCTGTTGTTGAGAAGCGTACGAACACTTCGACTGAAATGTGCAGGAGCTCCATCGTGCATGAACCACATGTTGTGTCGTACTTGTAAAGACACATGTTCTAGTAGCACAGGTAGAGTATCCCGTATGAAATCATGATAACGTGCTCCATTGAGCGTAGGTGGAAGAACGAAACTAAAATGAGCTCTAACATGGAAATTAAGCGTTTCCAGACACATGTCCACATAACATCTTTTCTTTATTTGTGTGTGAGGAATATTTCCTGAAAGTTTGGCCGTACCTTTTTGTAACACCCTGTATTTAATTCGACTCTCTTTCTTGCACATGATGAGAGCAATTGATTTTTGCGAATGTGTTACCTTCGATAGCCATAAATTTTTGATCAACATTTATCGGTGAGTCTGGTTTTTAATTTTCCTAATTTCGTTCCGTAGCAATGGAGGGTCAAGCATTTGCAACTATATTGTATTTTAATGTAGGCCAATCTCAAGATGAATTGAATTAGACGAAACGAGCGTCTCTGACAAAAAGTGAGTAATTTCAACATAAAAATCAAGACTGCTTCCTTCTCCTCACCTTGGTAGATTGTTTGACAGATATTCTTCATTAATAAATCACTGCGGTTTTTTTTCCAAAGTTACGAACTTTGTTGAATGAACTGATAAAACCTTACTGAAATTTACGAGGAATACCAAAGCAGCGCCTCAGGTGAAGGTTAGATAATGTCATTGATCGGCTGGTAATTGGGTTATTGACGGCCTAAAGCAGCCAATGTGGAATATCGGCTGAAGTTGCTTTGACCGTTGCTCCTGGCAACTCTTGCTTATTCACGAGACGGTAGCCGAATAGCACGCAAATTGTGTAGTATCTGACCAGATTAGCTCCGAACCGTGACTACGATAAGAAGCAGAAATAAAACAGGAAAAAACTGGGACATTCTCCGCAGTTTTTCATCGGTCAACAGGTGATGAACTGGATGTCAACGATTGTGTACCGAAATCTGCAATCTAGAAATCACAGTGAAAGTTTTACATAAAGCTTACTAGGTTATTTACTATTTGAACGTTCTATTAGCGGGGTGTATGTGGGAAAATTGACCCTTTATACCTTCAAGCGAAATCTCATGATCATCTCCACGATACTTACGAATGAAATAATTACGTAAGGCAAAAGTTTGAGAAGCCTGTCGACTCTGGGATTACTAGGCTTTCCATCTGCAACACAGTGGGCGCTATTACGAAACATCGTGACTGATGAAAGCTACGTGCCGGGCCTCGAACTTGGAACCTTTCGCGGCCGATTTAGTGGAAGAAATTTAATGGCAGGTTAAAGCACTTCCAGGAGGCAAGTCGCACCGGGATAGCTAAATACCGGGTGATCAAAAACTCAGTATAAATTTGAAAACTGAATAAATCACGGAATAAGGTAGTAAGAGAGGTGCAAATTGACACACATGCTTGTAATGACATGGGGTTTTATTAGAACCAAAAAATACATAAGTTCAAAAAATATCCGACAGATGGCGCTTCATCTGATCACAATAGCAATAATTAGCATAACAAAGTAAGACAAAGCAAAGATGATGATCTTTACAGGAAATGCTCAATATGTCCACTATCTTTCCTCAACAATAGCTGTAGTCGAGGAATAATGTTGTGAACAGCACTGTAAAGCATGTCCGGAGTTATGGTGAGGCATTGGCGTCGCATGTTGTCTTTCAGCATCCCTAGAGATGCCGGTCGATCACGATACACTTGCGACTTCAGGTAACCCCAAAGCCAATAATCGCACGGACTGAGGTCTGGGGACCTGGGAGGCCAAGCATGACGAAAGTGGCGGCTGAGCACACGATCATCACCAAACGACGCGCGCAAGAGATCTTTCACGCGTCTAGCAATATGCGGTGGGGCGCCATCCTGCGTAAACATCGTACGTTCCAGCAGGTGTTTATCAGCCAGGCTGGGGATGATGCGATTGCGTACCATATGGGCGTACTTCTCACCCGTCACGGTAGCAGTTATAAAACCAGAATCAAGCATTTCCTCGAATAAAAAAGGCCCGATAACGGTAGATGTGGTAAATCCAACCCATACCGTGACTTTCTCGTCGTGTAATGGAGTTTCCACGACAGTTCTAGGATTTTCGGTAGCCCAAATTCTACAGTTGTGGGCGTTGACAGACCCTCGGAGCGTGAAATGAGCTTCGTGGGTCCACAACACGTTACTCAACCAATCGTCATCTTCCGCCATCTTTTGAAACGCCTACACCGCAAATGCCCTCCGCTCCACTAAATCGCCAGGTAACAGTGCATGATGCCGATGGATTTTGCACGGATAGCATCGGAGGGTACGCCTAAGTACCAAGCAAACAGTAGTGTATGGAATGCCGGTGCGACGTGCGACTGCACGAGCGCTGACTCCCGTGCATAGACGAACCCGCTACAGTCTCCATTTCTTCCTGAACTGTTTCAGCAGCATTACGCCGTGTGCTCGGTCGGCCACTACGGGCTCTATCGTCTGAACAACCCGTGGCTTCGAACTTCGAAATCATTCTCGCCACAGCTGCATTTTTCAACGGACCTTTACCCGTTCCTATGGCGATAGGATCGGAACGCTGAACTAGCACATTCCCCATTCTGATAATACAGCTTCACTAAAAGCGCCTTTTCAGGTAACGTCAACATGCTACGACTACTGGCGCATCTGATTCTCTCTCTCATTACAGCTCCTTTTATACACGATTGTCATGCGCAGTCACTGACGTTTTGCTGTCCAGCGCCATCTCTCGGACATTTTGTGAACTTTTTTTTTTTCCTAATAAAACCCCATCTCATTCCAAGCATATGTGTCAATTTTTACCTCTCTATCTACATTATTCCGTGGTTTATTAAGTTTTCAAATTTGTACTGACTTTTTGATCATCCGGTACATACGATTGATTTTTTCACTGCTAGGACTACCTCCTCACCGTCTTCTGAGCTATACGGGATGCCGAGCTTAAATCCAAGCGAATGAAACTTTTTTAAATGCAAATTTATTGATACAAAATACAAATAAAATACTGTTACATATTTGTAATGGTATCTTAAAAGAGTAACATTACCCAATGTAACCCCCTTCAGCCGCAATGTCCGCCTCCAATTTGTCCTGAAACGATCGCACGCTCTCGTTAAAACAGCGCTGTCCACATTCGCGCCGGCCGAAGTGGCCGTGCGGTTAAAGGCGCTGCAGTCTGGAACCGCAAGACCGCTACGGTCGCAGGTTCGAATCCTGCCTCGGGCATGGATGTTTGTGATGTCCTTAGGTTAGTTAGGTTTAACTAATTCTAAGTTCTAGGGGACTAATGACCTCAGCAGTTGAGTCCCATAGTGCTCAGAGCCATTTGAACCATTATAGCCACATTCGCGATCACTGCTTCGATAGCGGTGCGTTGTGATGTGACGCTAGGGTGCCTCGTCTAATGATCAACACTTTCGACTTCGCTCTAAACATAATAGTCGAGGGGGTGCAAATCCGGGCTATTCGGGGGCCAGAACTCCTTTGACCAGAATATGTCAACGATATCAGAGAGCCAGTTTTGGACGAAATGGCTCGTATGAGCTCCTCTTTTGCCATTCGACCCATTGTTCGCTCGCTGACATCCAATACTGACGCCAGTTTCCTCAGCGGTTGCCCCGGGTCCTCAGAAATAGGTTCCTGAGCCTTTTCGATGACTGCTGCAGTTGGTGACACGCGTTTCCTCGAATCAGGTTCCCTCGCCGCGTTAGCGGAACCTTCCCCAGACTTCTCCGAAGCATTATACTTGCCCACAGTATCGTAAACAGTTGACTGGACTGCCCAAATAATCGAACTATTTCTGTGCCCGAACACCCAGGGCGAAGACTTTAGATTATCGCGGCGCTTCGGCTGTACTCCGCACTTGTCAGTAACATCTCGGCCATTTTGACGTTCTGATTGTTTACTAAATGCCTACGGCTTTCAAGAACGCCAATCGCGACCTCCGGAGGAACTATGATATGGTGGGAACTTCAATTTGAAATTTGTTCTAAGCGCCGCACCCTGTATAAGTGATATTCAGGGATCTCGTTTCCCTTGTGTTCTATAGTCAATACTGGCGTTGTTAGCTTCCTCTCGGTGTCCTATCAATGCTTCCAGCCGTTTTACTCTCTCTGTTTCATTAATTCGTTGAGTAAGCTCCCAATTCAAATTCGATGTCATTGTTTATCTGCTCCCTCAAACTGCAATCTTTGGTGCGTCTCGTAAATTTCTTTTCAGTTCCGTCTCACTTTCGTATTGTCAGCGTCTGTCTCGCATCAAAACACTCGAGTCACTGCTTATAACTTTTATTTTTATTTCTTTCCACAGTTTACTGCCTACAGTTCTGTGTATTGTACCACTCAGCATCAGATGTTTACTTTATTCTGCATATCGGTATCAAGACGGTAGCTTACGTCGAAACCTAAGAAGTTAAACACGAAACTTGTTCTAAAACAAGACCATTTAGTTCTATCTGGAACCTTCGGAGTCATTTTCTTCATAAGCTATCATCTTAGTCTTCCCTTTAGAAATATTACAATAATATTCTCTCTGACTTCGTTTTAGTGCCCCAATTGATGTTTGGTTTCCCTTGACTAACAAAGCAGTCTTATATACTCGCAGTTATTAAAAAGTGTAGCTATGCTGCAATTGTCTCACACACCTGTTAATTGTTACGGTTCCAATAACTATCTACCCATCTATATTAATGACTTGTTTCTTGATACAGTCTTCCCGATTCAATTACTCGTACATTAACAGGACATCTATAGATCCTTCAGAAGTAAAGTAAGAAAGGAATGAAGGAAGAATAGCGTTTAATGGCCCGTCGACATCTAGGTCATTGGGATACGGTAAAGTAAGAAAGGAAACTTAAGTTTTACGATCGATACCACATGGAAATGAGTCGAGAACTGCACAAAAAGACAAAGAATACAAGCATCGAACATGGGATTTCTAATAAGAGTGACTGGTTACTCTCTGTCCAACAGGAGGAGAAATGGCCGCAGCTCGTGGCCTTGTAACTAACGTTGCTGCCTCAGGATAACTGGGTCCCGGGTTCCACTGCCGGCCGGTTCGGGGATTTTCTACGCCCGGGGGATGGGTTTCATGCGTTGTTTCCACTTTAAATCGCTCCGTACTCATACCTGTAGGTATACTATGTAATCAAAAGTATCCGGACACCTGGCTGAAAATGACTTACGAGTTCCTGGCGCCCTCCATTGGTAATGCTAGAATTTAATACGGTGTTGGCCCACCCTTAGCCTTGATAAAAGCTTCCATTCTCATTCAGGTGCTGGAACCTTTCTTGCGAGTGGTGCACTGATTGGAGGTATCGATGTAGGTCGGTGAGGCCTGGCACGAAGTCGGCGTTCCAAAACACCGCAAAGGTGTTCTGTAGCAGTCAGGTCAGGACTCTGTGCACGCTGGCAGATGACGTTCACCGGGCATTCGCCATACCCACACCCTACCATCGGATCGCCACGTTGTGTACCATGATTCGTCACTCCACACAACATTTTTCCACCGTTCAACTGTCCAATGTTTACGCTTCTTAGACCAAGCGAGGCGTCGTTTGGCGTTTACCGGCGTGATGTGTGGCTTTGCCGCTCGACCATGAAATCCAAGTTTTTTCACCTCCCGCCTAACTGTCATAGTACTCGCAGTGGATCCTGATGCACTTTGGAATTCCTGTGTGATGGTGTGGATACATGTCTGCCTATTACACATTACGACCCTCTTCAACTGTCGGCGGTCTGTGTCAGTCAACAGATGAGGTCGGCCTGTGCGCTTTTATGCTGTAAGTCTCCCTTCACGTTTCCGATTCACTATCACATCGGAAACAGTGGACCAATGGATGTTTAGGAGTGTGGAAACCTCGCATACAGACGTATGACACAAGTGACACCCAATCAACGGACCACGTTCGAAGTCCGTGAGTTCCGCGGAGCGCCCCATTCTGCTCTCTCACGATGTCTAATGACTACTGAGATCGCTGATACGAAATACGTGGCAGTAGGTGGCAGAAAACGCATCTAATATGAAACACGTATGTTTTTTGGGGTGACCGGATACGTATTTCATCATAGTAGCTATTTCCAATGATTGTTCTGCACTAGTGTAATCATACAAAATCGGTGTTTCTGTCAATGTACACGTAATGGGTTACATCTGTTTATCTCTGAGGTCAAGTGCCACTCTTTGCATGAGGCATCGACCTTCTGCATGTCTTCCTGCATTTCACTACAATTTTCTAGCGTCGCGACTTCTCCTGTATACAACACCATCCTCTGCGAAAATCCTCGCGGAACTTCCGATCCGGTTTTGCCTGCCATGTGGTATATTGTGAAAAGAAAATGACGTATAACACTCCCTTGCGGTACGTCTGAAGACTGCTCTCCGTTAAGAGTAACATGTAATGTTCCGTTTGTCAGGAAATCTTCAATCATACAGTTCGTCTGATATTCTGTACGTTCGTATTTTGTTCACTAGGCAGCAGAGCGGAACTGTAACGAATGCCTTTCTAAGCTCAAAGAACACGGCACCAGCCTGGACGCCTGCACCCACTGCTTCCTGGGTCTGGTGGACGGACAGAGCGAGCTGGGTTTCATACTGTCGTTGATTTTGATACCCATATTGATTTCTACAGAGGAGATTTTCGATCTCCAGAAATGTCACAACACACCAGCATAAAGCATGTTCCAAAATTGTACAATACATCGACATCAGAGATGTGGATCTGCAGTTTTGTGTGTCTGTTCAACGACTCTTCTTGAAAATGGAAATGACCTGCTCTTTTTTTTCTCTTTCTTTCAATCATTAGGAGCGCTTTGCCCCAACAGAGATCTGCGATACGCTACTGCTAGAAGAGGAGCAGTTTACCTCGCATTCTCACTGTAGAATCGTGTTGGTATCCCGTCAAGCCCAGTGGTCTCCCCTGTGTTAAGCGATCTCAGTTTTTCTATCCCATTGTCACTTGCTTCGATACTGGCCATTTCGTAGTTCGTAGGACGATTTAAAGGGGTATTACGGTTTTGGAAAAAAATGTTTAGTATTTCGTCCTCTCATGTATCATCCTCCATTTCAGTGACATTATGGTCACATTGTATCTGCACAGATAGCGACGATCCGTTTACTGGTTTAACGTTAGGCTAAAACTTCTCCGAATTTTCTGTTGCTCGAACTAGCCTCTTGTATCCTCTCAGTTTTTATGTAGCACATACGCTACATAGAGATTTTTTTTTTGTAGGTCAGGGAATAAACTAAACTCGCTGTGCCTGATTGTAGTGTATACTTTAGACAATGTGCTTCACAAGTTATTTATTCGCTCATGAAGTATCTAGTAGGTAATCCATTCCAGTTCAAAGAGAACTATGAACAACATAATGATACTATCAGCAGGAAAAATAACATTCATTATTCCACATTAATGTTATCTTTAGCACAAAGAGGGGTCACAATACCACAACTACCATTTAACTTGCTCGGTAATACACAAAGACTGAAAAATAGCAAAGCAAAATTTTGAAAACAGTCTGGAGAAGGTTCTCCGTAACAATTTCCTCTATTCTGTAGAAGAATTTCTGTGTAAAAGGTGGTGGGTAGGAATCACTAACATCTGTATAGTTAATAATAATAATAATAATAATAATAATAATAATAATAATAATAATAATAACTGCTAGCCAACTGGAAAATGATTTAAATCCAAATAGAGGTGTTTTGCAGGATATGCTTCCTGCAACCACCCTAGAAGGAAAACAAAGACAGAGGATGAGATGGTCAGATGAAGTTAATCGACACCTCATGTTCTGTTATTACCAAGCAACAAACCTAGGAACCAACACAACTGGATACAGATCACAAGTATACACAACATTTATTACCAGATACCCAGAATTAAAATTTTTAACAGAACAACGACTAGCTGATCAGATCCGTGTAATAATAAAAAATAACAGGATACCCCAGTCAGAATTAGAAAACATCAGACAACAAGTACAACAAATACTGGAACAAAATAATGTGCAATCAGAAGAAGAAGAAAATACAGTAATGGACTCAAACATCCCAGAGCAAACAAACAAAGAACAACACGCACCAATTAAACAATCAGAGGAAAACGAAATCTTAAGACAGCCACCAGAACAAGCACAAATAGAACACGAAGTGACACAGACGTTAGATATAGAAGAAAGATTTCAGCTAACATATATAGAATACAAAGACACAAATACAGACATTAGACCATTCTTGCATAGACCACCAAATAACCCACAAGTCGAAACAACAATAAAAACTATCAACACAATCATACACAACAAAATAAATGAAAACACAACTATGGAAGAGTTACAACTACTGGTATATATAGGAGCACTCACTACACTAAATATACACACTAGGCAGAGATCAGAACCAACCAACACACAGAAGAAACCCACAAAACCAGCATGGCAACACAGGCTACAGATCAAAATAGAAAAACTGAGAAAAGACATCGGACAGCTAACACAATTTATAAGAAATGAAATCTCGGAAAAAAAACGAAAAAGGTTAGGTAAAATCTCACAACAAGAAGCGACAGAGCAATTAGACGAAAAGAAGCAGAAATTACAAGCATTCGCTAAACGACTCAGAAGATACAAAAAAAGTGAAAATAGAAGGAAACAAAACCAAACATTCAACACAAACCAAAAGAAATTTTACCAGACAATAGATAACACACACATTGAAATAAACAATCCACCAAACATAACAGACATGGAACACTTCTGGAGCAACATATGGTCAAACCCGGTACAACATAACAGGCATGCACGGTGGATACAAGCAGAAACAGACACATACAAGATGATACCACAAATGCCTGAAGTGACAATTTTGCAACATGAAGTCACCCAAGCAATTAATTCTACTCACAATTGGAAAGCCCCTGGAAATGATAAAATAGCAAATTTCTGGTTAAAGAAGTTCACCTCAACACATTCACATCTAACTAAATTATTTAACAGTTACATTGCAGACCCATACACATTCCCTGATACACTTACACATGGAATAACTTATCTGAAACCTAAAGATCAAGCAGACACAGCGAACCCAGCTAAATATCGCCCCATAACATGCCTACCAACAATATACAAAATATTAACTTCAGTCATTAAACAGAAACTAGTGACACATACAACACAGAACAAAATTATAAATGAAGAACAAAAAGGCTGTTGCAAAGGAGCACGAGGATGTAAAGAGCAACTGATAATAGATGCAGAGGTGACATATCAAGCTAAAACTAAACAAAGGTCGCTACACTACGCATACATCGATTACCAAAAAGCTTTTGATAGTGTACCCCACTCATGGTTACTACAAATATTGGAAATATATAAAGTAGGTCCTAAATTGATACAGTTCCTAAACATAGTAATGAAAAACTGGAAAACCACACTTAATATCCAAACAAATTCAAATAATATCACATCGCAGCCAATACAGATTAAGCGTGGAATATACCAGGGAGATTCATTAAGTCCTTTCTGGTTCTGCCTTGCTCTGAACCCACTATCCAATATGCTAAATAATACAAATTATGGTTACAATATTACTGGAACATACCCACACAAAATCACACATTTGCTATACATGGATGATCTAAAACTACTGGCAGCAACAAATCAACAACTCAACCAATTACTAAAGATAACAGAAGTATTTAGCAATGATATAAATATGGCTTTTGGAACAGACAAATGTAAGAAAAATAGCATAGTCAAGGGAAAACACACTAAACAAGAAGATTACATATTGGATAACCACAGCGACTGCATAGAAGCGATGGAAAAAACAGATGCCTATAAATATCTAGGATACAGACAAAAAATAGGAATAGATGATAGAAATATTAAGGAAGAGCTAAAAGAAAAATATAGACAAAGACTAACAAAAATACTGAAAACAGAATTGACAGCAAGAAACAAGACAAAAGCTATAAATACCTATGCTATACCAATATTGACCTACTCATTTGGAGTAGTGAAATGGAGTAACACAGACCTAGAAGCACTCAATACACTTACACGATCACAATGCCACAAATATAGAATACATCACATACATTCAGCAACAGAAAGATTCACATTAAGCAGAAAGGAAGGAGGAAGGAGATTTATCGACATAAAAAACCTACATTATGGACAGGTAGACAATTTAAGAAAATTCTTTCTAGAACGAGCAGAAACTAGCAAAATACACAAAGCAATCACCCACATAAATACATCGGCTACACCACTACAATTTCATAACCACCTCTACAACCCTTTAGATCACATAACATCAACAGATACAAAGAAAGTAAATTGGAAAAAGAAAACACTACATGGCAAGCACCTGTATCATCTAACACAGCCACACATCGATCAAGACGCATCCAACACATGGCTAAGAAGAGGCAATATATACAGTGAGACAGAAGGATTCATGATTGCAATACAGGATCAAACAATAAACACCAGATATTACAGCAAGCATATTATTAGAGATCCCAGTACCACAACAGATAAATGCAGACTTTGCAAACAACAAATAGAAACAGTAGATCACATCACAAGCGGATGTACAATACTAGCAAATACAGAATACCCCAGAAGACATGACAACGTCGCAAAAATAATACATCAACAGCTTGCCTTACAACATAGACTTTTGAAACAACACATTCCTACATACAAGTATACACCACAAAATGTACTGGAGAATGATGAATACAAATTATACTGGAACAGAACCATTATAACAGATAAAACAACACCACATAACAAACCTGACATCATACTCACCAATAAAAAGAAGAAATTAACACAACTAATTGAAATATCCATACCCAATACAGCAAATATACAGAAGAAAACAGGAGAAAAAATTGAAAAATACATCCAACTGGCTGAGGAAGTCAAGGACATGTGGCATCAGGATAAAGTTGACATTATACCAATTATACTTTCAACTACAGGAGTCATACCACGCAATATCCACCAGTACATCAATGCAATACAGCTACATCCAAACTTATATATACAACTTCAGAAATCCGTAATTATTGATACATGTTCAATTACCCGAAAGTTCCTAAACGCAATGTAACATATACTGTACAGTTAAAAGGAAGTGACGCTTGATCAAGGTCCGCGTCACTTTCATTCCGAACCAGAAAAGGAAAGATAATAATAATAATAATAATAATAATAATAATAATAATAATAATAATTAGCAGAACTGGCTTAAAAATTTCCGCAGAAAGACAAACTTTTTAACAAATTGTTAAGGATAGCCCAAAATTCCTGGCAAAATAGAAAGGGTAAAAAAATTCATATATCTATGGGAGATAATCCAAGAAAATGCTTTCGTAACATCTGCACTAGGAGAAGGGTTTCATAATATGGCGAGAGGATATGGTATCACCAAAAACCTCTACAGTAAAAAATGCCTATCCAAAAATGCAAAAACAGGCATTACAGCACAGTAGTGAAGCCAGAAAACCTGTACTCGTATGCAAGCGAATTCCTGGCATTAAATTATAATTTAGATAAATTAGAAGTACTAGAAAGGCGAATCCTAAGGAAAATATTAGGACCACAAAACACAGCAGAAGGTTGGAAATTACGAAGTAATGCTGAAATATACCAAAAAATAGAAAATATTTCAAGCGTAAATGAGAAAAGGAAGACTCATGTGTCTTGGACATTTATTTCGAATGCAAGACAGTATATTAACTAATAAGACTTACAAATATTTGCGGGGTAAGACGTCCACATCAAACTGGGTCAACGAAGTAAAAAAGGATTTAGAAAGAAACAACATAAAACCACAAGATATAAACAACAGGGAAGCCTTTCCAGGGTAAGTATTGAAAACGGATAGATTCCAACGCAGGTTAGTTAAAGAGACTGGTTCAATATGGTGTGAAGACAGAAAGAAGAAACATAGCGAAGAGAAAAAAGCATACTGGAAGAAAAGAAAAGAACAAAAAATGAAGAACTGAAATTGGAACGCAGTAATCAAATAGCCTATTTGCAGCACAAAAAAAAAAAGAAATCCACATCATTACGGTCTATCGTGCAAATGTTCCATGGGACCTGAAACTTGCATCACTTGTATTCGTTTCTGCACTTCCCGGCAGGTTGTGGTATCCGCTTAAAAAACAGTTTATCGCAGTGTCAGCTTGTCTTAGAGAAATAAAAGTAATATTTCTTTTTGCTTGTAGGTAATTTTGGACTAGACTGTGTGTGTCACACGCTGTAGTATGCTAATAAGCCGTATGTCGAAAATATTCCGTCACTGGTTTATTCGAGCCACGTCAGCGCATTAACTATTATGTCACGCTGAACTAAAATTCACTGCAGATGTGCAGAGGTAAGTAGCGGATGTTGGCCGCAGTGTATCAACGCTGTGCTGTCACAGGTCGCAGTGGAGCAACACCTCTAAATCAAGCGTTCAAGACATTCTCCAAATTTTTTGGAAGAAGAGAAAAGTGTATGCGACGTTGTCCCGCACTCCCTGACTCTCTAACAAAAACACAAACACGTGGCCTCCTGCTACAACTTGACTGAACTGCAAAACGCGGGTAGTTCTTTTCCTGAATATCATCACCAGAGGTGAGCACACGTGGTGTTATCAATACGAACGTACCACAAAATGACAAGGGATCAAAAATTCACGTGAAGAGTCAATGCCTTGACGATATAACCGATGTTCAAGCCAATGTCTCGCGCAAGTTGAACAATATACCAAAGAAGTTTTGTGTGTGTTTCACATGGTCACATGAAAGCTTTGTGTGTTGTGCTCAAGTGGGGAAGGGGGCGAGACTATATAGGCATTAAAAAGTCCATCTTAACTGCTCTCTTGTTTTTATTAATCTAATTCCAAAACTTTTTGGTCTGGCATCGGTATACTCTACACTATTGAATAAGTTTATTTCATCGCAAAATTACAGCGAGATATTGATTTCGATGTAGCCCAGGGAGTATGTTCGGCAACAACCTATACTTTCACATTTCAGTGGCACTATTATCAAAAGTTTTAGGTGTTCAATAATACACTATCTGAGTACTGCACATACATTATAAGTAAAAATCAAAGGAAACGCAACACGAAGGAATTATCTGAATGATGAACGGGACGGAAATCGGCAGACATGATGCACGTCTAGAGACATACAAATTATTACAATTTATGGAATATTGGATGATCTGTTCAGGGAAATGACTTCACAAATTGAGCAAGTTAATAAAGCATTGCTCCACCTCTGGCCCTTACGCAAGCAATTGTTCGGCTTCGCATTAACTGACAGGGTTGTAGGACGTCCTCTTGAGGGGGTTTCATGCCAAATCCTGTCCAACTGCCGCGTTAGATCGCCAAAACCCCGAGCTTGTTGGAGGACCAGTCCATAATGCTCCAAACGTTCTCAATTGGCGAGAGACCCGGCGACCTTGCTGTCCAAGGTGGGATTTGGCAAGCACGAAGACAACCAGTAGGAACTCTCGCACATGTGTGGGCAGGCATTATCTTGCTGAAATGTAAGCCCAGGACGGCCTGGCGCAGAGTGCAACAAAACGGGGCACAGCATATCGTCGGCGTGCCGGTGTGCTGTAAGTCTG
The DNA here is from genome assembly GCF_023864345.2 of Schistocerca serialis cubense. Lineage (NCBI taxonomy): Eukaryota > Metazoa > Arthropoda > Insecta > Orthoptera > Acrididae > Schistocerca > Schistocerca serialis. Next base: position 211,913,563 of record NC_064647.1, on the reverse strand, counting down.
AAGCGGATGATAGTCAAAATGCTTCTGCTATCCCCAGGCTGTCACTACTGGTTGTCAGGCCAATAGTCAGATTGGTATCCCACCACTGACCACAGCATGTCCAGACGCGTCTTCGGCTTGGAATCTCATTGAGTAGAGTAAAACTGTCTTCAGTGATAAATCCCGCTTCGAGATGACTCCCAAAGACCAGCGAAGTCGTGTCGCATGTCGAGCCAAGAATGCGAGTCACGAGCCATGTCCTGGCAAGAGTGCCTTAGCTCTCGGCATAGCTGCACACATCCATCACCATCACACCACACTGTCTGAGGACAAGCCGGAGGCAGGCGGGGAAACTGCGAACGCTCCGTTTTTAATTGGCACTGCAGTCGCATTGCATACGATTTGTCTTTATATTTCACAACAACACAGATCATAAAAGAAATTTTCGGTATTATTTAATTATTTTCGGCACGCTGAAGACATATAATTTCTATCTGACACAAACTGTTAACTTATGGATAGATGAAGAAAATTTCACGGATTTTCGCGCTCGTGTTTCCACGTAATCGTGACTTACTTGGTTTCATAACCGAAAAAAGGTCTTGGACAGAAATAGGTGGACAAAAATATTGTAGCACTTTTGCAACTTCATTATGGAGACGTGTAAACTCTGCCTGAAGAAAGCCACGTAGACGTCCTGGACACTTTTATCGTCAAAGGCTTTGTATTTAAAATGGGACTTACATTGCACATCAGTCTGTTACATGTGCAGATGTACAGTGTTGCTTTCTACTGAAACAGCAAATTGTCTCTAAAACAGAAGTTATAACTGCAGTGTGCTCAAAACATTTAGAAAGCCCTACTTGAAATTTTTTTGAAAACCGCAATAACTGCTTCTAATGTATCGTTTTCTTTAAAGCTAGTGGTCTTAGTGAATTGGACGTTGTTCCTCATAATTTGTTCCATCTACATTGCGATTTTCTTTTTAAATATATCCATCATCTGCAAATCAGAACTAAGTCGTTTCACACCTAGAAAAGTGTCCGCAGCTCGTGGGCTAGTGGCTAGCGTTGCTGCCTCGGGATCATGGGATCCTGGGTTCGATTCCCAGGCGGCTTCGGGATTTTCTCTGCCTGGGGACTGGGTTTTTGTGTTGTCATCATTATTTAATGGTCATTCATGGCAGTGACTAGATTGGACTGTGTAAGAATTGGACTGTGTAAGAATTGGACTGTGTAAGAATTGGACTGTGTAAGAATTGGACTGTGTAAGAATTGGACTGTGTAAGAATTGGACTGTGTAAGAATTGGACTGTGTAAGAATTGGACTGTGTAAGAATTGGACTGTGTAAGAATTGGGACTGTGTAAGAATTGGGACTGTGTAAGAATTGGGACTGTGTAAGAATTGGGACTGTGTAAGAATTGGGACTGTGTAAGAATTGGGACTGTGTAAGAATTGGGACTGTGTAAGAATTGGGACTGTGTAAGAATTGGGACTGTGTAAGAATTGGGACTGTGTAAGAATTGGGACTGTGTAAGAATTGGGACTGTGTAAGAATTGGGACTGTGTAAGAATTGGGACTGTGTAAGAATTGGGACTGTGTAAGAATTGGGACTGTGTAAGAATTGGGACTGTGTAAGAATTGGGACTGTGTAAGAATTGGGACTGTGTAAGAATTGGGACTGTGTAAGAATTGGGACTGTGTAAGAATTGGGACTGTGTAAGAATTGGGACTGTGTAAGAATTGGGACTGTGTAAGAATTGGGACTGTGTAAGAATTGGGACTGTGTAAGAATTGGGACTGTGTAAGAATTGGGACTGTGTAAGAATTGGGACTGTGTAAGAATTGGGACTGTGTAAGAATTGGGACTGTGTAAGAATTGGGACTGTGTAAGAATTGGGACTGTGTAAGAATTGGGACTGTGTAAGAATTGGGACTGTGTAAGAATTGGGACTGTGTAAGAATTGGACTGTGTAAGAATTGGACTGTGTAAGAATTGGACTGTGTAAGAATTGGACTGTGTAAGAATTGGACTGTGTAAGAATTGGGACTGTGTAAGAATTGGGACTGTGTAAGAATTGGGACTGTGTAAGAATTGGGACTGTGTAAGAATTGGGACTGTGTAAGAATTGGGACTGTGTAAGAATTGGGACTGTGTAAGAATTGGGACTGTGTAAGAATTGGGACTGTGTACAGCCGCTGATGACCTCGCAGTTGAGTGCCCCACAAACTAAACATCACCACCTATAAATGCCTTTCAGTGGGCAGTGTGGAGCTAAGTCCACTTAAAATTCAAAGTCTCCAATGCATTGCAGATTTTCTAATTCTCGTTCCTGCTTTATTTTCTCCTTTATAAATATAACAATAGCAGTATCTAACTCGAAAAATCTATTCTGGCATGCCCCTTGACTTAACCCAAGTGCTTTGCAGTACTACATAAAGTTTCCTTGCTCTTCACTCAGCTCCACCGAAAACTGTTTCAGCAGACAGTGGGATCATGTCTGAGACTTTAGAAATTTTTCTATTCTTATCACCAATTTCTTCGCGTGTTCCATGCCTGCAAATACAGCACAAAGTGATTCATAATGTACAGAACAATGAATCCCATCTGTCGATCACTGTTAAGTTTTGTAAGTTTTTGCTCTTTCAGTGTCAACTAAATCTTTAAGTTCTTTGTGCATGGTATTGAAATATATTCTCATAGCAAATATGCAGCACCTGTCTTAATCCGAATTGAGACGACCACTTTCTGTGCAAACAGCCACTGGCCCTGTCCACGTGCCTCGTACTGCGAACAAATAGCGGAGCTTAAACAGCGCTCACAACACGATTCTGCGGAACTGGAGAGAGCTGTGCTGACCGAAAAATGCAGCACCGCAGTGGTGACTGAAATGTCACGCTGCACCGGGTACTTTCGAGCAGCACTCAACAAAACCGTGACAAGTTGCGGTCACGACTAGCAAGCGGACCCACATTCAGCTCACGGGCACTTTGGCACCTCGTGGTCCGCCCTGCTCTACGGGATCTTAATCATGAATTAGTGGCTGCAGTTGGATATGGCGTATTTGCGATCTCTGTCTTCCATTCCGAACTGACACCATTACCAAGGCTAGAGACAGTTTTACACGGGGCACGGAGGGTGGGGGCGGGTGGGGTTGATTCCAGCGTGCTTAAATGCTCAGTGTTCGCTGATATGGTGACATGATATTTAGGTCCCATTTACTTCAGCAGTATTTAGGTGTCTGCCTTGGCAGAGCTGTCTCAAGTGACTGACGTGGAAAGATTGCTGACGTGATTACAGTCGCATGATACGAATTAAGACTTTCAATGCGGATTGGTAGTTGAAGTTAGACGCTTGAGACATTCCATTTCCGAAATGGGTAGGAAATTCAGTATTACGCGATCCACAGAGTCAAGGTTGTGCCGAGAATACCAATTTACATGCATTACGTCCCACCAAGGACAACGCAGAGGCCGACGGCATTCACTTAACGACCGAGAGCAGCGGCGTTTCCATACAGTTGTCAGTGCTAACAGACAAGCAACACTGCGTGGACTAACCGTAGAATCAATTTAGGACGTACGAAGAACGTATCCGTTAGAGCACTGGCGCGGCAGCAGGCGACCGACGCTAGTGTCTTTGCTAACAGCACGACATCGCTTGCAGCGCCCCTCCTAGAGCCGAGCTCACATTGGCTGCACTCTAGGCGACTGGATAATCGGGCCTCGTCAGATGAACCTCTGTTTCAGTTGGTAAGAGCTGATTGTAGGATTCGAATGTGGCCCAGACCCCACAGAGCCACGGGCCCAAGTTGTTAACAAGGCGCTGTACAAGCCGGTGGTGGCTCCACAATGGTGTGGCCTGTCTTTACGTGGAATGGACTGGGTCCTTTGGATGTCCAGCTACTTGGATACCATTTGCAGCCATTCGTGGACTTAATGCTACCAAACAACGATGGAATTTTTATGGATGATAACGCGCCATGTCTCCAGGCCACAATTGTTCACGAACATTCTGGACAATTAGAGTGAGTCGTCTGAAACCCGCTTAGCCAGACGTGACTCCCATCGTTCAGTTATGGGACATAATCGAGATGTCAGTTCGTGCACGAAATCCTGAACTGGCAACTCTTTCACAGCTGTGGACGGATACAGAGGCAGCATTGCTCAATATTTCTGCAGGAGACTTCCAAAGACTCGTTGAGTCCAAGTCACATAGAGTTGCTGCGCTACGGTGGGCAAAATGAGGTCGGACACGATATTAGGAGGTGCACCACGACTTTTTTTCCTCAGTGTACAGTATGCCGAAAAAGGTATGTTGCAATTGTGATCTTCACTCCGAACACAGATTTCATGATGCTTTCTACGGTATTATATCCTCTATCACCTAATAACTGCTGCAACCCACATCAATTTTAACCTGCTTACTGTTTTCAATCGTTGGTCTCCATTTACAGTTGTTAGCGCCCCTCCCCCCACTTCTCTCTAATAGTAAACTGACGAATTCTTCATGCCTCGAGATGTGTCCTATCAACCGATCACATTTTTAGTCAAGCTGTGCCACAATTTACTGTTTTTCCCAATCCGATTCATTACCACTTCATAGTTACTCCATCTACCTGTCTAGTCGTCAGCATTCTTCTATCGCACCCTGTTTCAAAAGCTTCTGTTTTATTTTTGTCAGAACTGTTAATTGACCAATTTTCCACTTCCAAACAAGGCTATCCTATAGACAGATACTTTCAGAAAAGGCTTCTTAATGTTTACATTTATTTTCGATGTTAACAAATTCATGTTTTTTAGAGAAGCTTTCGTTGCTCCGATAGCTGAGTGGTCAGCGCGGTGGTCTGTCACGCCAAGGGGCCCGGGTTCGACTCCCGGCTGGGTCGGAGATTTTCTCCGCTCAGGGACTGGGTGTTGTGTTGTCCTCCTTATCATTTCATCATCGTCAGTGGAAGGCAACGGGAAACCACCACTGGAATCACTTCCCTAGACGCTCATGCGGTGGACCTCTCTGACGAGGCTTCCCCTATGACAAGACCTGCCGTAAGACAGAACACAAAGCTTTTTTTCGTTGCTATAGCCAGTCTGCATTTTATATCCTCTTTACTTGCGCCATCATAAGTTACTTTCCTGCCCAAATAGTAAAACTCATCTACTACTTTCAGTGTCTCGCTTGCTGATCTAATTTCCCTCAGCATCGCCTGATATAATTTGACTCCATTCTATTACCGTTGTTTTATTCTACCGATGCTCGTCTTCTACTTTCTTTTCAAGACATCTATTTCTTTTATCTGCTCTTCCATGTCCTTTGCTGTCTCTGACAGAATTACAAAGCAAACCTCAGAGTTTTTATTTCTTCTCCTTGACCTTGCATTAGTTCTCCAAATTCTTCTTTGATTTCCTTTGCCGGTTCCTCAGCGTACAGACTGAATAACGTCACGGAGAATACAACTGTGTCTCACTCCGTGCTCAACCGCTGCTTCCCTTTCATGCCCCTCGACTCTTAAACTGCCGCCTGGTTTCTCTACAACCTGTAAATGGCCTTGGACTCCCTGCATTTTCCCCTGCTACCTTCAGAATTTCAAAGAGAGCATTCCAGTCAATATTGTCAAAAGTTTTCTCTAAGACTACACAGAGATTTGCCGTTCCGTAATCTACACTCCTGGAAATGGAAAAAAGAACACATTGACACCGGTGTGTCAGACCCACCATACTTGCTCCGGACACTGCGAGAGGGCTGTACAAGCAATGATCACACGCACGGCACAGCGGACACACCGGGAACCGCGGTGTTGGCCGTCGAATGGCGCTAGCTGCGCAGCATTTGTGCACCGCCGCCGTCAGTGTCAGCCAGTTTGCCGTGGCATACGGAGCTCCATCGCAGTCTTTAACACTGGTAGCATGCCGCGACAGCGTGGACGTGAACCGTATGTGCAGTTGACGGACTTTGAGCGAGGGCGTATAGTGGGCATGCGGGAGGCCGGGTGGACGTACCGCCGAATTGCTCAACACGTGGGGCGTGAGGTCTCCACAGTACATCGATGTTGTCGCCAGTGGTCGGCGGAAGGTGCACGTGCCCGTCGACCTGGGACCGGACCGCAGCGATGCACGGATACACGCCAAGACCGTAGGATCCTACGCAGTGCTGTAGGGGACCGCACCGCCACTTCCCAGCAAATTAGGGACACTGTTGCTCCTGGAGTATCGGCGAGGACCATTCGCAACCGTCTCCATGAAGCTGGGCTACGGTCCCGCACACCGTTAGGCCGTCTTCCGCTCACGCCCCAACATCGTGCAGCCCGCCTCCAGTGGTGTCGCGACAGGCGTGAATGGAGGGACGAATGGAGACGTGTCGTCTTCAGCGATGAGAGTCGCTTCTGCCTTGGTGCCAATGATGGTTGTATGCGTGTTTGGTGCGGTGCAGGTGAGCGCCACAATCAGGACTGCATACGACCAATGCACACAGGGCCAACACCCGGCATCATGGTGTGGGGAGCGATCTCCTACACTGGCCGTACACCACTGGTGATCGTCGAGGGGACACTGAATAGTGCACGGTACATCCAAACCGTCATCGAACCCATCGTTCTACCATTCCTAGACCGGCAAGGGAACTTGCTGTTCCAACAGGACAATGGACGTCCACATGTATCCCGTGCCCCCTAACGTGCTCTAGAAGGTGTAAGTCAACTACCCTGGCCAGCAAGATCTCCGGATCTGTCCCCCATTGAGCATGTTTGGGACTGGACGAAGCGTCGTCTCACGCGGTCTGCACGTCCAGCACGAACGCTGGTCCAACTGAGGCGCCAGGTGGAAATGGCATGGCAAACCGTTCCACAGGACTACATCCAGCATCTCTACGATCGTCTCCATGGGAGAATAGCAGCCTGCATTGCTGCGAAAGGTGGATATACACTGTACTAGTGCCGACATTGTGCATGCTCTGTTGCCTGTGTCTATGTGCCTGTGGTTCTGTCAGTGTGATCATGTGGTGTATCTGACTCCAGGAATGTGTCAATAAAGTTTCCCCTTCCTGGGACAATGAATTCACGGTGTTCTTATTTCAATTTCCAGGGGTGTATTTTCTAAGACAAGTCATAGGGCCAGTACTGCTTCACGTGTTCCTACCCAAACTGATCTTCACTGCGGTCGGTTTGTACCAGTTCTCTTGTTCTTATACAAATAATTCGTATCAATATTTTGTAACCATGACTCATTAAACTGATATTCGGTAATATTTACACCTGTCAGCACTTGTTTCTTTTGGAATTAGAATTACTACATTCTTATTTAAGTCCGTCTCATGTATCTAGCACATCAGGTGGAATAGCTTTGTCGTTGCTGGCTCTCCGAAGGATCCCTATAATCCTAAGGGAATTTCGTCTACTAGGTGGCAACACATGGACTGTGGGGGACCCCACAAGTGAGAGTAGCGTTTAAAGGTTCAGTTCGAGATGGTCCAGAATAAATAAAGAAATCGACCGTGTCAACTTTTAAGAACTCATCCCTAGGATTTATATAAATCAGTTAGATCGTTGATGGCCAGACGAGAATTGCAACCCTATTCTTCCGCATTGAGAGTTCACTGAGAGAATGGCAGATCTCTGTCCAATCTCATAGTACGCAGCCTAGCCGAAGTTACGTCGCACATGCCAGCGCTCTTCTTGGGAAATTTCCGGTTAGGTTCGTTCCAGCAAGCGTGGCGTAACAGCTTTGTTTCCTCGGTTGTCCTTTCGATCTCGATCGGAGGTTGTCTGCATCGCAGTCGACTGTGGAGAGGTTTCACGCGCCGGCGGCTTCAGCTCACCTCGGACAGTGGGAAAGTTTTTTCTGCAGCCGGACGCTGATTGTCAAGAGCATGGTTATAGCACGCCCCGCCAAGTTACGGATCAGCCTTGCTCTGGGGCTTTCGTTTAAGTGAATCTAGTCTCTGATTAAGAATTAGTCTAATGCGACTTATTCCTGTGTAAAGGTATGATCGTATCCTTTCTCGTCTGCTCGTCTTAAGTTTTTCTTTTTTTTTTTTTTTTTTTTTCCAAGCATGCTCCCCATCTTGGGGCCCGATCATCTGAAACATCTTTTAACTACGCGATTTAAAAATTTATTATATCAGTTACACGCTATATCACTTTCAGGTGATTAACGAGTCATCGTGGCAAGGGTCATGATGTAAATCCATGAGTATTCGGGACACAAGTTGTGAATACAATACTACGAAACCAGATACACCTCCCACACCAACGGTTCTTTAAAGGAACGAACTCCCATGTATAAAAGAACTTCAAACGTATGACTACTTTACAGATCAGTTAATGTATAAATACACACTTCAAAACAAGTTTTCCATCACCTCGGTTCCGAGTGTCCCGGAATCTGTACAGAAAATTGGAATAGAGATAAATATAAACATCATTTCCGTCCTTTTTATTGCTCATAAACGCCACACATTGCATGTCGTACCACCATACAGCGAGACCTTCCGAGGTGGCAGTCTAGATTTCTGTACACACCTGTACTTCTATTACCCAGTAGCACGTCCTCTTCCATTGATGCATGCCTGTATTCGTCGTGGTATACTATCCACAGTTCATCAAGGCACTTTTGGTCCAGATTGTCCCGCTTCTCAACGGCGATTCGGTGTAGATCCCTCAGAGTGGTTCTTGGGTCACGTCGTCCATAAACAGCCCTTTTCAATCTATCCCAGGCATGTTCGATAGGGTTCATGTCTGGAGAACATGCAGGCCACTCGAGTCGAGCGATGTGGATTCCCTGAAGGAAGTCATTCACATGATGTGCAGGATGGGGTCGCCAGTTTCCTGCCGATACGGTTGCACTATCTCTCGGAGCACGGCATTCACATATCGTACAGCCGTTACGGGGCCTTCCATGACCACCAGCGTCGTACATCGGCTCCACATAATGCCACTCCAAAAGAGTAGGGAACCTCCACCTTGCTGCACTCGCTGGACAGTGTGTATAAGGCATTCAGCCTGATCGGATTGCCTCCAAACACGACTCCGACGATTGTCTGCTTGAAGGCATATGCGACACTCGTCTGTTAAGAGAACGTGATGCCAATCATGAGCGGTCCATTCGGCATGTTGTTGGGCTCATCTGTACCGTGCTGCATGGCTCGTGGTTCCAAAGATGGACCTCGCCATGGGCATCGGGAGTGAAGTTGCGCATCATGCAGCCTACTGCGCACAGCTTGAGTCGTAACATGACATCCTGTGGCTGCACGAAAAGCATTATTCAACATGGTGGCGTTGCTGTCAGGGTTTCTCCGAGCCATAATCCGTAGGTAGCAGTCATCCACTGCAGTAGCAGACCTTGGGCCGCCTGAGCGAGGAATGTCATCGGCAGTTCTGTCTCTCTGTATCTCCTCCATGTCCGAACAATGCCGCTTTGGTTCACGTCGAGACGCCTGGACACTTCCCTTGTTGAGAGCCCTTCCTGGCACAAAGTAAAAATGCGGACGCGATCCAGCCTCGGTATTGACCGTCTAGGCATGGTTGAACTACAGACAACACTAGCCGTATACCTCCTTCCTGGTGGAATGACTGGAACTGATCGGCTTTCGGACCCCCTCCGTCTAATAAGCGCTGGTCATGCAGGGTTGTTTACATCTTTGGGTGGGTTTAGTGACATCTCTGAACAGTCAAAGGGACTGTGTCTGTGATACAATATCCACAGTCAACGTCTATCTTCACAAGTTCTGGGAACCAGGTGATGCAAAACTTTTTTTGATGTGTGTATTTGGCGTCATTGATGTAAAACATTTATTGTAGAAGACGCAAAACACTACTTATATTGGTGTTATTTTCGGATTATGCACCTATTGACTAATGCAGAACTAAAAACCAAAAAACTGATAACTCCTTTATACACTGGTGAAGGAAACATCGCCGGCCGGTGTAGCCGAGCGGTTCTAGGCGCTTCAGTCTGCAACCGCGCGACCGCTATGGTCGCAGGTTCGAATCCCGCCTCGGGCATGGATGTGTATGCTGTCCTTAGTTAGGTTTAAGTAGTTCTAAGTTCTAGGGGATTGATGACCTCAGATGTTAAGTCCCATAGTGCTCAGAGCCATTTGAACCATTTGAAGGAAACATCCAAATGAGGTGAAATTTGCAGAATGCTTTTGCAACGACGAGAGATGCATACCGTTAGCTTGAGCACAGGCCCACATCGCCGTCGCTTCAAGCGCTATATAAAGGGGGAGCAGACAGCCGTGTAGACGTACGGAATTGCTCTTTCCTGCGGTTGTTTTGCATAAGTGGCTTCAGTATGCCTCGTAGCAGACAGCGAGCGTCTTTCGAGCATGTTTCAGAGTTAGAATGAGGCAAAATTGTTGCCTATATGGATTGCGGATTATCCTTAAGAGAAGTCGGTGACGGTGTGGGACGGAACCAAGCAACTGTGATGTCGGTCTTTAATCACTGGATGCAGGGGGAACGACGGGCTCACGGGACCGATTGCATCCACCTCGTTACATCATTACACGTGATGACAGGTATGTTGTGCGAACGGCAGTGGTGGATCGCCTCGCCGCATCAAGAACCATATCGCAACAAATTCAATCTGTTGGTGCGTACCATTCGACGTTGTTTGCAACGAAATGGACTGTCCGCAAGGCGTCCGTCGCTGCGTCTGCCAAAGAGTCGATGCCGCAGATGCCTGCGCCGGCAGTGGAGCGTTGAACGACGGACTTAGACAACCGAATGGAACGACATTGTTCTTACCGACGAATACCGATTCTGCCCGCACCCCCACATGGCCGGATTGGAGTCTGAAGACACCGTGGTGACACACTGTTGAACTTATGCGTCGCACCCGGTGTTATGGTCTGCGGTGGTATTAGATTCCACTTCCACTGACCAGCCATCACTGAATTGTTGGAGCCTGTTGTCCTCCCATACCTTCGGGGCCTGCCGAAGGCCACATTCCAACAGGATAATTCGTGACCATAGCTGGTACGGAATGTGTAAGATATTTTCGTCGCCCATCGGATTGTACTGCTGCCTTGGTCTTCCTGTTCTCCCGCTCTCTCGAAAACGTGTGGTCGATGACTGCGGGACAACTGGCCCGAGATACACCACCCACTGCTACACCAGATCAGCTTTGGCAATATGTGGAAGCAACGTGGACTGCTATACCCCAGCAACACGTCCAAAGCCTCATCGATTCAGTGCCGAGGCGTGTAGCAGCGGTTACGGTCAGCAATGGCGGCAAACCTCAATACTGCTTTCATCATCTTCCTCACCTTACATGGATCTGCGCTTTTCTATAATGTGCTATTTGTACAATGTGTTGTCTCCCAAATCAATTTTACTGTGATATCTCCAGTCTTTCTTCGTGTTGCATTTTGGATAGTGAGCCTCAAGCGGCTGAGTGCACCTCATCCCAGTCCTCCCGCCGAGTAAAAATTCCTGAGGGTACAGGGAATCGAACCCAGATCTTCCACATGGTAATCAGCCGCGCTGAGCACTCAGCTACCTGGTAAACCACCTACTGTTTTCAAAATTAAAGTTGGAGTGTGTCTGAAAAGGGAAGTTTTCAATCGATGTATATGACCAGTGCTGCTTTTAAGGCTGCAAGATGGGAAATGTAAATTAGGGATGAAAATAAAATTGAGGTGAATAGGAATTGTGAAGATTCTGAAGGTGAGATGGGTAGTTCACGTAACTAATGAGGAGGTACTGAATAGAAATGGAGAGACCAGAAATTTGTGGCACAACTTGACTAGGAAAAGGGATTGCTTGATACGACACGTTCTGAGGCGTCAAGGGATCACCAATTTAGTACTGGAAGGAAGTGTGGGGGGTAAAAATAGTAGAGAGAGGCCGAGAGATGAATACTGTAAGCAGATTCAGAAGGATGTAGGTTGCAGTAGTTATTCGGAGATGAAGAGGCTTGCACAGGATAGAATAACATGAAGAGTTGCATCAAACCAGTGTTAGGACTAAAGAAAACAACAAAAACAGAAATCATGGCCACGACAATGCCTGGAAGGTGGGCCAAGCAAGTTCTTTCTTCAATTGCAAGTGATAGGAGATTAGAAAATTTATTGCTGCTAAAGATGTCAGCAATGTGTGCTAAATTTCGCATCCTGTAGCCCCCAAATTATTTTTCAGAAATAATAATGTATTCATCGTACTTTACTGTAAACGTACAACAGGTAAAATTTCGGTAATTCTCTATCCTTCCCGGTGTTCAGTTTTAATGGCCGGCACTTGGCCCACAGAAGACACTAATTGCATCAAACTGGATGCTATGTCTTTGCGACAAGCAATATCGAGTTTTCCCCATTCTGTGATGTAAGAGACACAAATTCATTAGCACTCTCGCTTCCAAACTATCGTGGATTTTTCTGTATCCCTTACTTCCTCAGCTCTACAAGGAGCAGGTAAAATAATATACAGAAACCTTCTCATGATACTGACTGGTTAGGCGTAACAGATACTAAGAATTTATTTTTGCAGCACGCATTCACTGACTTTTAGTACTAATAAAAGTTTTCAACCCGTTCTTTGCAGTACTGTGCGGGCGAACGTTGTTTGATTATCACGGCCTCCAAAATTTTCCTCTGATCAAAAATACCTTTTCTTGCATCTTCATTCTTCTGACTAGTTTTGTACAGCCCGCAGTGAAATCCTCTCCTGTGCCAACCACTTCATCTCAGAATAGCACATGCACCTTAAATCTTCAGTTATTTGCTAGATGTATTCCAATCTCTGTATCTTCCCATACAGTTCTTATCCTCTACAGCTCGCTCTAGCACCATGGAAGTTATTGGTTCAAATGGCTCTGAGCACTATGTGACTTAACATCTAAGGTCATCAGTCCCGTAGAACTTAGAACTACTTAAACCTAACTAACCTAAGGACATCACACAACACCCAGTCATCACGAGGCAGAGAAAATCCCTGACCCCGCCGGGAATCGAACACGGGAACCCGGGCGTGGGAAGCGAGAACGCTACCGCACGACCACGAGCTGCGGACATGGAAGTTATTCCCCGATGTCTTAATGGGTGTCTTACCATCCTATCGCTTCTTCTTACACCTCTCCACGCCTATCAGTCCATCTAGTTTCCAACATTCTCCTGTAGCACCACATTTCATACGGTCGATTATCTTCTGCTCCGGTTTTCCCATAGTCCATGATTCACTACTATACTCTGCTGTGCTCCAAACGTACTTTCTCAGAAATTTCTTCCTCAAATTAAAGCCGGTTCTTGATATTAGGAGACATCTCTTGGACAGGAATCCACTCTCTGCCCGAGCTACTATCCTTTTTATGTCGTCCTTGCCTCTTCCATCGCGTGTTATGCTGCATGCAAGGTAGCAGAATTCCTTAACTTCGTCTACTTCGTAGTCCTCAGTTTTCATCAGTTTACCTCTAATATTTCTGCTGCTTCTCATTAGATTGTTCATTCCTTTCAGTGGGTTCTGTAATTATTGCCCACTTCCACTGATCATAGTAATGTCAAAAGAGAACATTCTCATTGTTCCTGATGTGTCATACACTTCATGGATCGTATAATTAGAAATTATTGAGCTCTCTGCATAAAATAGCATGCAAATGGGGCTGTAAATTTCCGCTTCTGCCGCTAGCTGCAATTTATTGTCAGCCACTTGCGATCTGCGCGACAAGGTTGACCATTGGTAGTAAAAAAAAAAGGTTTCGCGAACTTTACTGATCCCAGCGAGGCGAGACGGAGAGACCGTACCGTAATCCAGCATTACGTCAGTTTCGTGGCAGCCGATTGTGTAAAACCCTGTCCCCTGTCTATCAGGGACGCTCGAGCTCACTGCCGAGGACAAAAATGCAACTGCTGGCGTGTCAGCGATCGATTACGTCTGACCTCTTCAGGTGCAGACACTGTACCTGGATTGCGCCGCTAAACAAAAATCCTCCTACGCGGACAGAACAATCTAAAGGATAGCCCTTAGCGCTTCTTTCTCTGAAGCAGAGCTCTAGGATATCGTACATATTCGTTACTGATTAACGAATACTCCACGACACTTGAAGTACCTTTCCGTTACCGGCTGAAACAATTCATTAGTCACGTTGTACTGTAATAAAATAAAAATATTATTTTTGTGACGCCTTTTCTTTGCTATCAGTGTAATGTCTTAGAATGAATATGAGCCGTGACTTATATAAAAAAGAAACACATTAATGCAATGGCTCAGCATAAAAGAGAAATAACTAATGTAGGAATATTACGAGGGCAGTTCAATAAGTAATGCAACACTTTTTTTTTCTGAAACAGGGGTTATTTTATTCAGCATTGAAATACACCAGGTTATTCCCCAATCTTTTAGCTACACAACACTATTTTTCAACGTAATCTCCATTCAATGCTATGGCCTTACGCCACCTTGAAATGAGGGCCTGTATGCCTGCACGGTACCATTCCACTGGTCGATGTCGGAGCCAACGTCGTACTGCATCAATAACTTCTTCATCATCCGCGTAGTGCCTCCCACGGATTGCGTCCTTCATTGGGCCAAACATATGGAAATCCGACGGTGCGAGATCGGGGCTGTAGGGTGCTTGAGGAAGAACAGTCCACTGAAGTTTTGTGAGCTCCTCTCGGGTGTGAAGACTTGTGTGAGGTCTTGCGTTGTCATGAAGAAGGAGAAGTTCGTTCAGATTTTTGTGCCTACGAACACGCTGAAGTCGTTTCTTCAATTTCTGAAGAGTAGCACAATACACTTCAGAGTTGATCGTTTGACCATGGGGAAGGACATCGAACAGAATAACCCCTTCAGCGTCCCAGAAGACTGTAACCATGACTTTACCGGCTGAGGGTATGGCTTTAAACTTTTTCTTGGTAGGGGAGTGGGTGTGGCGCCACTCCATTGATTGCCGTTTTGTTTCAGGTTCAAAGTGATGAACGCATGTTTCATCGCCTGTAACAATCTTTGACAAGAAATTGTCACCCTCAGCCACATGACGAGCAAGCAATTCCGCACAGATGGTTCTCCTTTGCTCTTTATGGTGTTCGGTTAGACAACGAGGGACCCAGCGGGAACAAACCTTTGAATATCCCA
This sequence comes from Schistocerca serialis cubense, assembly GCF_023864345.2. Taxonomy (NCBI): domain Eukaryota; kingdom Metazoa; phylum Arthropoda; class Insecta; order Orthoptera; family Acrididae; genus Schistocerca; species Schistocerca serialis. Next base: position 211,898,520 of record NC_064647.1, on the reverse strand, counting down.
ACTGGTGAACAATTGTGACAGCACTACCAACAGAGATGTCAAGTTGAGCACTGAGTTGTTTGATGGTGATCCGTCGATCATCTCGAACGAGTGTGTTCGCAGGCTCCGCCATTGCAGGAGTCACAGCTGTGCACGGCCGGCCCGCACGCGGGAGATCAGACAGTCTTGCTTGACCTTGCGGCGATGATGACACACGCTTTGCCCAACGACTCACCGTGCTTTTGTCCACTGCCAGATCACCGTAGACATTCTGCAAGCGCCTATGAATATCTGAGATGCCCTGGTTTTCCGCCAAATGAAACTCGATCACTGCCCGTTGTTTGCAACGCACATCCGTTACAGACGCCATTTTAACAGCTCCGTACAGCGGTGCCACCTGTCGGAAGTCAATGAAACTATACGAGACGAAGCGGGAATGTTTGAAAATATTCCACAAGAAATTTCCGGTTTTTTCAACCAAAATTGGCCGAGAAAAAAATGTGTTGCATTACTTATTGAACTGCCCTCGTATTAACAGTGTAATCTGTTCTTTAATTTAGCCCGATGTGTAAAAGCACTCAGTAAACTAGCTCAGTTCTCAGGGTAGTTACGTAATCGTCGATAATTAATTGTCCTTTTCTTATCCAACCAACACTACAGATATTATTCCAGGCTCGTGAGAAGTCTTGTGCTTATTGCACCAGAGAATATTTGCCAAGTCTGTTCGATGCACACTACTGTAGTACGTAACTTAATATCGTGGTTTCGTCTCAATTCCCAATATAAGATAACAAGAGTAGCCTCTACAAACGAAATCCTATAATGGAACTGGAATCCCGTGACCAGACATTTTCTGCCTGGGATGTTACCTCGTTATATCAAGAAAATCTGTAAGTACAATTTGTTAAATTATTAGTAGCTGCCTGCGGTCTCGTGGGATCTGAAATAAAGTTAATTGTCCTAACCGACGACACGTCTCGTAGATGAGGCTAAGAGAAAAATGTTAAAGATTTTTCTAAGATGGCGCCTAACAATGAAAATTCTTTGTTAAGGTACATATCTACTTAAGACAATCCAGGTATCAGACTAACAATAGATTGACCACATGCACAAATACTTTTGACAAAATAACCATTGTATTTTTCGGGTTTTAAGTACGACTTACATTATCAGCTGGTACAGCAAGATGAGCTTTACACAAGAACGTCCTCTTAGGTCCGAATCCAAGCCGATAAGTGAAAGACAAAGGAAAGATAGTTCATGCATAGAAGCGCAAGAGTCCTTGGAATTACATGTTCATTGTAGTTCTATCCCTTCTTCTTTGGCGTACTTGTCGATTATTTATAAAATTTATCGTAATATTTAGTTTACTTTTTTTTTAACCCAAGTCCACCCAGGAGAAACAGTACAACGTGTATTCTTTCACGCATTGCAACATGCCCTTTCAGTGGGGATTATGTTTGGAATGACGTATAAACTTTAGAGACATTTGCCATTCTAAGCAAACTTGGAAGTTGTCACGTCCAACATAAATTACAAAATCTGATACTTAACTGGTTTTTTGTTGGCCTCGTTGGCTTCTTCGGGATAAGACTGTTGGCACAGGCTCTGCCACTCAGAAGAAATTACCGAAAGTTTCTTTTGGACAATCAGAGTAGCTCCAACTCGTAAATAATATTTCCCGTCAATTTCTCTCTTCAGTTTATTTTCTTAGTAAGCCAGCAAACTGTTTTGCAATGAACCAACTGCCACAGAAATACAACTCCGTAGACTGCACAAACGTATCCCTTTCTTACAACACTCCAAACATGTCTCACTCTTATAACCGATTTGACATGATCCACTAATGCTACATCTCTTCCCGCCAAGCGTTAGGTACAAGAACAGAGGTACCGCAATTTGAGACAGTGTCTAAGCATTTATATAACTGGCAACGAAAGTATTTTACTTACGACAATTTTTTACGTAAATATTACGAAATTTAGTGAAAAAATTATTATATATACACTCCTGGAAATCGAAATACGAACACCGTGAATTCATTGTCCCAGGGAGGGGAAACTTTATTGACACATTCCTGGGGTCAGATAAATCACATGATCACACTGACAGAACCACAGGCACATAGACACAGGCAACAGAGCATGCACAATGTCGGCACTAGTACAGTGTATATCCACCTTTCGCAGCAATGCAGGCTGCTATTCTCCCATGGAGACGATCGTAGAGATGCTGGATGTAGTCCTGTGGAACGGCTTGCCATGCCATTTCCACCTGGCGCCTCAGTTAAACCAGCGTTCGTGCTGGACGCGCAGACCGCGTGAGACGACGCTTCATCCAGTCCCAAACATGCTCAATGGGGGACAGATCCGGAGATCTTGCTGGCCAGGGTAGTTGACTTACACCTTCTAGAGCACGTTGGGTGGCACGGGATACATGCGGACGTGCATTGTCCTGTTGGAACAGCAAGTTCCCTTGCCGGTCTAGGAATGGTAGAACGATGGGTTCGATGACGGTTTGGATGTACCGTGCACTATTCAGTGTCCCCTCGACGATCACCAGTGGTGTACGACCAGTGTAGGAGATCGCTCCCCACACCATGATGCCGGGTGTTGGCCCTGTGTGCCTCGGTCGTATGCAGTCCTGATTGTGGCGCTCACCTGCACGGCGCCAAACACGCATACGACCATCATTGGCACCAAGGCAGAAGCGACTCTCATCGCTGAAGACGACACGTCTCCATTCGTCCCTCCATTCACGCCTGTCGCGACACCACTGGAGGCGGGCTGCACGATGTTGGGGCGTGAGCGGAAGACGGCCTAACGGTGTGCGGGACCGTAGCCCAGCTTCATGGAGACGGTTGCGAATGGTCCTCGCCGATACCCCAGGAGCAACAGTGTCCCTAATTTGCTAGGAAGTGGCGGTGCGGTCCCCTACGGCACTGCGTAGGATCCTACGGTCTTGGAGTGCATACGTGCGTCGCTGCGGTCCGGTCCCAGGTCGACGGGCACGTGCACCTTCCGCCGACCACTGGCGACAACATCGATGTACTGTGGAGACCTCACGCCCCACGTGTTGAGCAATTCGGCGGTACGTCCACCCGGCCTCCCGCATGCCCACTATACGCCCTCGCTCAAAGTCCGTCAACTGCACATACGGTTCACGTCCACGCTGTCGCGGCATGCTACCAGTGTTGAAGACTGCGATGGAGCTCCGTATGCCACGGCAAACTGGCTGACACTGACGGCGGTGGTGCACAAATGCTGCGCAGCTAGCGCCATTCGACGGCCAACACCGCAGTTCCTGGTGTGTCCGCTGTGCCGTGCGTGTGATCATTGCTTGTACAGCCCTCTCGCAGTGTCCGGAGCAAGTATGGTGGGTCTGACACACCGGTGTCAATGTGTTCTTTTTTCCATTTCCAGGAGTGTATGAAGATAGTAACTGTTCTCGAAAGAACAGATACCGTTGATGACCGTGCAGCTTCTCTAGAATAAATAATAATTAATTGAAACCCTCAGCTGCTGACAGGTTTTGTTGATATACCTCAATGAGGACAGCTGAAAATGTGTGCCCCGCCTGGGACTCGAACCCGGTATATCCTACTTACATGGCAGACGCTCTATCCATCTGAGCCACAGAGGATACAGCTGAATAGCGCGACTGCAGGGACTTATCCATTGCACGCATCCCGTGAGACACACATTCCCAACTGTCCACAATTCTACATATGTAATGCACCTAATAAATAGGTGGCTCAGATGAGTAGAGCGTCTGCCATGTAAGCAGGAGATCCCGGGTTCCAGTCCCGGTCGGGGCACACATTTTCAGTTGTCCCCATTGAGGTATATTAACAACACCTGTCAGAAGGTGAGGGTTTCAATGAAAAAATTATTGTTAAATAATTCTTATAAAACTTATGTGTTTATGTTTCTAGTAATTAACTACAAAATTTCCAGTGCACTCATGTGAAACTTCCTGGCGGAAACCGGGTCTCGAACTCGGGACGTTGGCTTTCCATGGGCAAGTACCCTACCAACTCAACTAAGCAAGCATGACTCACGACCCGTCCTCGCAGCTTTACTTCCACCAGTGCCTCGTCTCCTACCTTCCAGGCTTCACAAGTGGTCTCCTGCGACTAACATCATCGATTAAAATCGGCAGATAACTGTAACGATTTCACATACCCCGTACGCAGAGCACCAGTCGGGTGGTCTGAGGTTCGTCTACGAGATGGTTCATCACAACGCTGACATTTGAGAGTGTAATCTGGAAGTGTTGGCTGTGTTGCAGCACAGCAGGATTCAAGACTCCAAGTTTACGATCAGACACAGCCAAAACCTGTTTGCCCGCCGACCTGGATTTCTCGTATTACGCTGGCGTAGTCTGGCTGTTTCTGCTTCAGGACGCACAAAAGCGCACGATCTCTGCGTGTGAGCTCGCTGGTTGCCAGTCTTGCGAGCAGCCGAACACAAACATCGCTTAATGGAGAGTGCGAACTTTGTAAAGGCAACCTACAGACTGATCCTTCCTCAGTTTTGTACATACTTATAAAATTTTAACGTCAGTTCTCGGATATCAGTCCGCAGCTCGTGGTCTCGCGGTCGCGTTCTCGCTTCCCGAGCACGGGGTCCCGGGTTCGATTCCCGGCGGGGTCAGGTATTTTCACCTGCCTGAAGATGACTGGGTGTTTGTGTTGTCCTCATCATTTCATCATCATTCCTGAATGTGGCGAGTTTGGACTGAGCAAAGGTTGGGAATTTGTACGGGCACTGATAACCGCGCAGTTGAGCGCCCTACAAACCAAACATCATCATCATCTCGGACATCAGTTTTCTATCGGTTACCAGGCAGTTCTCTAACGAACTCGATAACTTCGCCTTCGAAATCTGTATTCTCCCCGAGCGCTTTTAAATACGAAACGGTACCATCATGTTGCAAGATTCGCCAGTAGTTGGGTGCATAAGGTCTTACAAGAGGAAAGTCCGTGGTTTGATTCTCCTAGCTTTTAAAACTTACGATTGTAGACCTGCCACAAGTCACATTTAACTTGTTCTTAATTTTACATGTTTCACTCGACCGACGGGAGAATTTTCAGATATCACGTAGCCGAGGGCCACACGCTACAAATATCAGTCTCTGTATAGCACCGCCGTCATGCTATTCGTGGAGGCTCCACAATTTTAATTTCTAACTCTCACTGTTCCCATGCAGGCAAATGCCAGCGCTCTTTACTAGCTTCTCTGTACTTTTATTTAAATTCTATATTTACAAGGCCCCGGGAGTAGACAACATTCCATTAGAACTACTAACAGCCTTGGGAGAGCCCGTCCTGACAAAACTCTACCATCTGGTGAGCAAGATGTATGAGACAGGCGAAACTGTGCGGCTGATCACGGCGGAGGTTCGAGACCTCCCTCGGGCATGGGTGTGTGTGTTTGTCCTTAGGATAATTTAGGTTAAGTAGTGTGTAAGCTTAGGGATTGATGACCTTAGCAGTTAAGTCGCATAAGATTTCCCACACATTTGAACATTTAGACAGGCGAAATACCCTCAGACTTCAAGAAGAATACAGTAATTTCAGTCCCAAAGAAGGCAGGTGCTGACAGATGTGAAAATTACCGAACTACCAGTTAAATAAGTCACGGCTGCAAACTACTAACACGAATTCTTTACAGACGAATGGAAAAACTGGTAGGAGCCGACCTCGGGGAAGGTTAGTTTGAATTCCGTAGAAATATTGGAACACGTGAGACAATACTGATCCTACGACTTAACTTAGAAGATAGGTTAAGGAAAGGCAAACCAACGTTTCTAACATTTGTATATTTAGAGAAAACGACTGGAATACTCTCTTTCAAATTATGAATGTGGCAGGGGTAAAATACAGGGAGCGAAAGGCTTTTACAATTTGTACAAGAACCAGATGGCAGTTACAAGAATCGAGGGGTATGAAAGGGAAGTAGTGGTTGGGAAGGGAGTGAGACAGGGTTGTAGCCTATCCCCGATGTCATTCAATCTGTATATTGAGCAAGCAGTAAAGGAAACAAAAGAAAAATTCGGAGAAGGTATTAAAATCCTTGGAGAAAAAATAAAAACTTTGAGATTCGCCGATGACATTGTAATTATGTCAGAGACAGCAAAGGACCTGGAAGAGCAGTTGAACGGAATGCAATTGTCTTCAAAGGAGAATATAAGATGAACATCAACAAAAGCAAGACAAGGATAATGGAATGTTTTCGAATTAAATCGGGTGATGCTGAGGGAGCTATATCAGGAAATGAGGTACTTAAAGTAGGTGACGAGTTTTGCTAGTTAGGGAGAAAAAACTGATGATGGTCAAAGCAGAGAGGCTATAAAATGTAGGCTGACAATAGCAAGGAAAGCGTTTCTGAATAGGAGAAATTTGTTAACACCGTGTATAGATTTGTCAGGAATTCGTTTCTGAAAGTATTTGTATCGAGTGTAGCCATGTATGGAAGTGAAACGTGGACGATAAAAGTTTGGACAAGTAGAGAATAGAAGCTTTCGAAATGTGGTGCTACAGAAGAATGCTGAAGATTAGATGGGTAGATCACATAACTAATGAGGAGGTATTGAATAGAATTTGGGAGAAGAGAAATTTGTGGCACAACTTGACTAGAAGAAGGGATCGATTGGTAGGACATATTCTGAGGCATCAAAGGACCACCAAGTTAGCATTGGAGGGCCGCGGGGAGGCTTAAAATCGTAGAGGGAGACCAAGAGATGAATTCACTAAGCAGATTCAGAAGGATGTAGGTTGCAGTAGGTACTGGGAGATGAAGAAGCTTGCACAGGATAGAGTAGCGTGGAGAGCTTGCATCAAACCAGTCTCTGGACTGAAGGCAACAACAACAACAACAACAGTTACTATCAAGTAGAAATTTTAATTAACAAATAGTAAATCACAGTTTGTTAGTAAAAATAATTCCTTGATTTTTAATTTTTACCCACATGACAATAAATTAAAATTCGATACAGACATGGGAAATGTCTTACTCAAAATGAAAAAAAAATTATGTACATCGATAATACCGTCAATCTCTAGGAATACAAAAGTATTTTGTTTCCGATTTGATGTTTCATGGATTTGAAGTAAATTTTATTTTAACCATTCACATTTTCATTGAGCTATCAGTTAGAAATAAGGATGTTATTCTTATAACACTAGCTGACAAACCCGGCATTGCCGACGTATTCATTTTGCACATTTTCTGTCGGAAACGGAAACAAAAAATTATCTGTGTTTGTGGTGAAATATGTATTCGTGACAACACCTTAGAAATTATTAAATAGTGGCACCAAGAAATATGCAAAATGTTCAAAAATACAAGTACAGCCCCTTTGCGTGTGTGAAACGCGATTTTGTAAACGTGTCTGACAACGCCCCTTCGTAAATCTATAGACGGGTATGTTTCCCCTACAGACGTCTGCACTCCCCAGATGAAAGCTGTCAAAAGCGCTGCAGGGTGTGAGGGGTTTCCATGACTCGATTGCAGGAGTGTCTTGGTAGTAGAGAATAAATATATTAAAACTTTATGCATTACGCGACATTCTTTCATGCATCTTATAGCTTATGACGTCACATCTCCCGAATTGTGATAGGCAGGTGGTTCTTACCCCGACAGCGATTATTACCGAACATTAACAGATACCAAATGTGGTTAACTCGATCCGGTAGTAGGACACACACACACACACACACACATATATATATATATATATATTTGTGTGTGTGTGTGTGTGTGTGTGTGTGTGTGTGTGTGTGTGTGTGTGTGTGTGTGTGTGTGTGTGTGTGTGTGTCCTACTACCGGATCGAGTTCAACCACATTTGGAATCTGTTAATATATATATATAATCACACACACTTTTGTAATAATGTATGGATTAAAATTCAATGTTTGTTTACCAATATTTCCATTTTATAGTAATTATAGAACTTACACGGAAGTTGCAATGAAAATTCAGTTTAGTTTCTGGATTTGGGCCAGATGATGTCGGCCTCTTGCCATGATATTTCGGCTGACGACTATTCAGCTACCTTTAGGTGAACGTAAAACACTCACTTGATGATGGCTGAATGGTTGTCAGACAAATATCGTGACCAAATGCCGACGTCGTCCGCCTGCAATCCCGAAACGTCATACCGAGCGAAGTGGCGCTCATTATAATCGCATTCTGGAAGACACGGTCCAAATACCGGACCAGCTATGGAGATTCAGGTGTTGCTTGATTTTCCTGAATCATTCCAAGCAAGTGCCGGGATGCTTCCATCTTTCCTTAATCCGAGCTAGTGTAGACGTCGACGACACATAAAGCCTTAATCTGCCTCCCTTCTTCCTAATCTTCATGGAATACCCCTTACGGCGCCAAAGCTTCAGGAATGGCAAAAACTGCTAGTTGTCGGATTCGAACCAGGTATCTCACGATTATGCAAATTATACAATACATACTTGACCTCCTCCAGAGCCGAAGCGTTAGCGTCGATGCCTACGGTGCGGCAGGATCTGGGTTCGGTTCTCGGTGTATCCTCAGATTTTTCTGAGGTAGGGAGGACTGGTAGTGTCTACTCAGCCCTCGTCAGCCCACAGCAGGGGTGTCTTGAACAAAGAGACAGCAGCAGCATCAGGACTTAGCTGCTTAACGGCTCGAGAGATTGGGGACATGCTGATCACATGTTCCACCATCATACAGCGATCGTCGTTCTGTCTTGTAGGAGCAGTCAGCAATTTGGAACAGCCTTAAGATCTAATCCTCTCTTAAGGAGGCAATCAAAAAGTTTCCATTCAAAGGCTGTACAGTTCAGAATCGGTATGCCAATCAGGGAAATAGCTGTGATCACTGAGGCAATCATCCCACTGATGCACCACATTGAAGATACCCATTTGGTAAAACACCGTGTCCTGCTGAGTGAAGAAGTCCGTAACTGCATGCTTCACATCCCCATCCGACAGGAATCGTCAGCCTTCAAGGTCTCTTGTAAGGGACCAAAGGACTGGTAACGACATTGGGAGAGATCAGGACCACAGGGCAAGTGCTCGAGTGTGCCCGGCTCGAGTTGGCGTCGAGCGCGGGTTGGCGTCGAGCGGGGGTTGGCGTCGAGCGGGGGTTGGCGTCGAGCGCGAGTTGGCGTCGAGCGCGAGTTGGCGTCGAGCGCGAGTTGGCGTCGAGCGCGAGTTGGCGTCGAGCGCGAGTTGGCGTCGAGCGCGAGTTGGCGTCGAGCGCGAGTTGGCGTCGAGCGCGAGTTGGCGTCGAGCGCGAGTTGGCGTCGAGCGCGAGTTGGCGTCGAGCGCGAGTTGGCGTCGAGCGCGAGTTGGCGTCGAGCGCGAGTTGGCGTCGAGCGCGAGTTGGCGTCGAGCGCGAGTTGGCGTAACATCTGTGTTACAGCATTTGCGATGTAGAGACATTCGTTGTCATGAGGCAGCACCACCCCTCATTGCAGTATTCCCTGACATTTCGCCTTAACTGCACACCGTAAGTTTTCCAGCATTGCGCATTTCCATTTCCCGATGATGGAGGTACCAGTTTCCTTCAAATGAATTACTGGTTGCCCCCAGTAATCAATCGGCCGGCGACTTGTGTCGATCGCCACCTGTACAGAACTTCGCGCACCATTCTGTAACGATAGTTTTCGATAGACGTGCTGCCCCTTATACGAGGTGCATTCAAGTTCTAAGGCCTCCGATTTTTTTTCTCCGGACGGGAAAGAGATAGAAACATGCGCATTGTTTTAAAATGAGGCCGCGTTCATTGTCAATACGTCCCAGAGATGGCAGCACCGTACGGCAGATGGAATTTTACCGCCAGCAGCGAGAATGAGAACTGTTTTAAATACTTAAAATGGCGACGTTTTCCTTACTTGAACAGTGTGCAATCATTCGTTTTCTGAATTTGCGTGGTGTGAAACCAATTGAAATTTATCGACAGTTGAAGGGGACATGTGGTGGTGGAGTTATGGATGTGTCGAAAGTGCGTTCGTGGGTGCGACAGTTTAATGAAGGCGGAACATCATGTGACAACAAACCGAAACAACCTCGGGCTCGCACAAGCCAGTCTGACGACACAATCGAGAAAGTGGAGAGAATTGTTTTGGGGGATCGCCGAATGACTGTTGAACAGATCGCCTCCAGAGTTGGCATTTCTGTGGGTTCTGTGCACACAATCCTGCACGACGACCTGAAAATGCGAAAAGTGTCATCCAGGTGGGTGCCACGAATCCTGACGGACGACCACATGGCTGCCCGTGTGGCATGCTGCCAAGCAATGTTGACGTGCAACGACAGCGTGAATGGGACTTTCTTTTCGTCGGTTGTGACAATGGATGAGACGTGGATGCCATTTTTCAATCCAGAAACAAAGCGCCAGTCAACTCAATGGAAGCACACAGATTCACCGCCACCAAAAAAATTTCGGGTAATCGCCAGTGCTGAAAAAATGGTGTCCGTGTTCTGGGACAGCGAGGGCGTAATCCTTACCCATTGCGTTCCAAAGGGCACTACGATAACAGGTACATCCTACGAAAATGTTTTGAGGAACAAATTCCTTCCTGCACTGCAACAAAAACGTCCGGGAAGGGCTGCGCGTGTGCTGTTTCACCAAGACAACGCACACGCACATCGAGCTAACGTTATGCAACAGTTTCTTTGTGATAACAACTTTGAAGTGATTCCTCATGCTCCCTACTCACCTGACCTGGCTCCTAGTGACTTTTGGCTTTTTCCAACAATGAAAGACACTCTCCGTGGCCGCACATTCACCAGCCCTGCTGCTATTGCCTCAGCGATTTTCCAGTGGTCAAAACAGACTCCTAAAGAAGCCTTCGCCGCTGCCATGGAATCATGGCGTCAGCGTTGTGAAAAATGTGTACGTCTGCAGGGCGATTACGTCGAGAAGTAACGCCAGTTTCATCGATTTTGGGTGAGTAGTTAGTTAGAAAAAAAAATCGGAGGCCTTAGAACTTGAATGCACCTCGTACAGTCTTCATTCTCCATAGGGTGTCTGCTGGTGGTTGTCCTTCGTCAGACAGGAAAAGAGTAACAGAACGTTAGTCCTGTTTGGCCGCATTTGGTCATAACGTCGCCATAGTTCACGTTTTCACATCGCACACTAATCCTTTGCCTAGATGTCAGTGCTTATATACCCGCATCACAGTCGCACTACGTCGCCTTCACGTTGCAGCATCGCTCTCAAACGGGACCTTGCTGATCGTCCCCTTATACAATATGCACACAGCTAGAAGCGACTTTGTTAAAACTGTAGAAATGTTTTGTTATTAACAGCTGCCGGTTTTACTCGAACCTTCGTAGGTGATACTTTCGGTGTGTGTGTGTGGGGGGGGGGGGGGGGGAGGGGGGGAGAGAGAGAGAGAGAGAGAGAGAGAGAGAGAGAGAGAGAGAGAGAGAGAGAGAGAGAGAGAGAAAATTAGGAAATTGAAGTGCGAGTTCTGAGCTTCAAATCGTACAAGCATGACTAAAATCGATGAGGTAGCCCTTATTAGAGCAAAAAAGTTTAGTCGTATATCGCATAATGGAAACTGACAAACGTACAGCGGAAATGCCTCTTGGTAAAGAACCGGAAGACGTTACCCAAGTTGCTGGTGATGAAACACAGACGATTTGGTTATACCGTTATCCTAGCTACCAGTTCAACAGTTGGAACTAAGGAAGTTAGTGCACTCGATCTAACTTACAAGCGTGGACCGAAAACTGCACTAATAGACTATACTGACGGCTCAGGAATAAATCCTGTGAGCATAGGTAAACAGCAAGGGTCGTGGAAGGAAGACTTTTTCTTTCCATCACTCCAATGATATTAGACTCCTTGTGACAGCTCTTCTAGTTCTGTGTTGTGGCGCCTTCTCCTTTCTTCAGTAGTTGAATCCCGGATTGGTCGACATGTTTTCCTGAGGATCTCTCACTCAGATGTAAGCAGTCGGTTAAGATCTTTTCGAGTACTCAACGCTTGAGAACCAAATAGTACTACAGGCACTATTGTTTTACACAGTCTTCGTTTCAGCTACTGAGATATGCTTCTAGACTTTAATTCAGAGTCTACAGAGTTAATATATTTTATACTTTCCCTTAAGCATGTAAGCAATATAGCGTTCCCGAAGGGTCTGGAAGACTGTAGCTTGTTGCAAGTCGCTGATTATGTAACACTGGATGAATGTAAACTGGGTGATCTGGGCTCCATTTTAAGAAAAAGCTAGTCTTTCATGTTTATGACGTCGTATTGCCTGAACTGTGTGCCGTACAGTGATATAATTCATTCAGAGCTATTTGTGGATTTTGTGTACTAACTGTCTTATTCAAATGTGTGTGAATTCCTAAGAGACCAAACTGCTGAGGTCATCGGTCCCTAGACTTACACACACACATACACACACACACACACACACACACACACACACACACACACACACACACACACACCCGAGGGAGGACTTCAACCTCCGGCGGGAGTGGCCTCGCAATCCGTGACGTGGCGCCTCAAACCGCGCGGCCACTCCGCGCGGTTAACTGTCTAGCACATAGTCAGCAGTAAAAAAGTAATGAATTAAAATGTCAAGTCTGATGCTAAAGTTTGACTGCATCAACAGCGAAAATGTACAGGGTGGAAGAAATAAAAGTTGCTTGGACAAGTGGATATGACTGGACGTGAATGTACGCATAGAACCACATGCCTGCCACGTGACCCACAGCGGTTCCTTGGAACACATTTACAGTCTTCACGCCTGACAGAGTGACTGGTCGCGGCCATAGCTGGCCACCCAGGTCGCCTGATCCGTCAGTGAGCGATTACTTTGTGTGCAGAGCCCTCAAGTCCAACACTCACAGTCCTCAAGAACTGCAGCAGAACATTTCAGATGAGATGGCAGCAATTCTAGCAGTCCACCTTCGATCCGGCTTCAGTAATTTGCGGACCAGGGACCAGAAGTTCCAAGAGATGAATGGTGGTCACTTTCAACATCTGCTATATTCATATTAGTACTGTATTACCTTTCCCGTGCTGTGCTTCTCTCTACCTCGGCACTCTGTTCTCCGGGCCAGTTTTGTTTTCCCCACCCTGTACTAAGCGTTAAACTTTTTTTCCTTTCATCATTTTTGGGAGGTGTCAGCGAGAAACAGTTATGGAAAGGTTTGAAATTACGTACAAAGTTTGCTAAGAGTCTCTAAATGGTCTCATTCTCGAATACTGGACGAATGAAGTCCGTGTATTTGCGCACCGTCATTTACTCTGCCTCAAGACAAACACAAGGTTTCTAACTGGTTGTCACACCATGTTGAACTTTTAACGAGTCGAAATAAAGCTTTTTAACTTTTTAAGTTGAAAATGGAATTTTTGTTACCCAAGACTGCCTAGACTGGACACTGCACACCACACAGTCACCCGTTGAGTTTGAAGAGACTTCTCGATTGCGAAATGCGGATTCTCAGTCCCTCAAATGTGCTAGTTTTGCTTATTGACGAATCCATCCAAATGGAAGTGGGCTTCGTCGCTAAAACAAGCCACGCAATTCCCATCATGCCCCGCTGCCAACCGTGCAACTTGAACGTCTTAGCACAAACTCTTCAGAAGTTATGACGATTTTATTTCATATAGTTCAATAATCATCAACCTGTATTATGGCATTGTGACATTATGCCCATCTTCTGAAAATATTATCTCTTCAGTTACTTTATATTTTAAAATTTTGAAAAAATATTCATTGCTTGTAATGAAATTTCCTACCAAATTCCCTGTCTGTTTTAAATTTTTCATTTTAGCTTAACCCAAAAATATTAGTCTCAGTAGTAGATGTCACTTTCCCCGCTGAATGTCATATGCAACATTTACAGGTTCAGGGCCTTGTTTACAAGTCAGTATCTCTTTGAAGAGGATGTTGTGAGTAAAAGTCAACAAAAACGAAGGAAATTTGCATTTTTTAAACTTTTTTGAGGTAGTCATAAAGTACTCCGCCCCCTCATTAATACTCATTATTGAAAGTGCATTAATATTGCTAAGTATGTTGTGCACCTTACTTGCTCATCCATACCTCTTTTAAATGCCTGTTGTTAATACAAATCAACAAAAATTGGCGAATCTTTTAAAAAATATTCTTAGGTGGGAATAAAGAATATCTCTCTCTCCCCCCGCCTAATGCGCATTAGGAAAATGCGTTATAGCTCTAGGGTTAAATTTAGCTAGTTTTTGATTGAGAACTTTGTGTCTACGTGCTGTTCTGAAATGAAAAAGTTGGCACAGGATGGGCAACCTTGGAGGATCACATCAGAAGACTTATGACTCAGAAATTTAAAAAAGTGAATTATATATATATATATATATATATATATATATATATATATATATATATATATATATGTGTGTGTGTGTGTGTGTGTGTGTGTGTGTGTGTGTGTGTGTGTGTGTGTGTGTCAGTACAGCGCACTAGGGAGTATTATGGGAAACCTATGGTCTTACAATCGACGATCGTCTTTTCCAGTGCTCCTCGGCAGGCAGTGTACCAAATAGACCTCGCTACATGCCCCACTCTGCCTTAGAGTGTACGGATATAGTTTAAGCAAGTAGTCACAACTCAGATATAGCTGATGGCTTTGTTTCTTTCGGTCAATGTTACGCCCTTAAAGCGCACTAGTGGCACAAGTTCTTGCTATACGTTTTTAGATAGTCCACACCCAGGGGGCGATAACACCACAGATGTTTTCACCCCTTCAAAGCAGTAGTTCTCCTTTGCGTCTACGCTTGTTGGCTGGAGCCCCTGTAATTTAAACTCCTCCTCTGCAACGTCTCTCTAATTTTACTCAATGAGCGCCAATATATGCGTGAAAATCAGGGAGTAAGCGTAGCTTATTCTGAAGCCTATTTCCACCCTACATCGAGAACTTTCTTCTGTCCTCCCACCCATGTGAGATCCTCCTGTTGTAGTCCTCGCTAATAATGGTGGATAACATCAACAAATCGGCTGATGATATGGTATTACTGTTACGAGATCCCCTTCCTATTGCCGTGCCGTTAAAAGTCTTTCCTCTACTTGAAGAGAATAAAATCTTAAAAACAGAAAACGTAGTATCGCCTTGGAAATTATATGACAGTAATACGAAAAAAATATGGAGTGGGGTAAATTAATCAAGGTGCTCCGCAGCAAGGTTAGGGCTAGCGCATGTGATCTTGGCCTACATAAACGATCTGACCTGAAAATTTTTTTTAATCTCCTTGCTGACCAACTGCGATCACGTAACAAATTCAGTTCCTCTTCTTTCCTTGTTGTTTACTATTTTTTCAGTACTTCTTTTTCTCC
Source organism: Schistocerca serialis cubense (assembly GCF_023864345.2). Lineage (NCBI taxonomy): Eukaryota > Metazoa > Arthropoda > Insecta > Orthoptera > Acrididae > Schistocerca > Schistocerca serialis. Next base: position 211,883,225 of record NC_064647.1, on the reverse strand, counting down.
CCTTGTTGTCTTCTTTCTATGTTGTTCCCGATTTCTTATTCATTTCCCCCCAAAGATTTCCAAACCTAGCATTGTATTGTTAAAAAGGTCTCTTTCTGTTATTTCTGGTTCTTTGATTCTGTTTCTATCTAGTTCTTTTGTTCTTTATACAATCAGTGCTATAATCGATTTCTTTTTATCAGAAAGAAATGAATATTTGTTTCGTTTGGTAGAAGTGTCCAAAAAAATATCTACCTTCTAACTGCTGTTGCTTCTGATATTTTCTAAATATTTATGTAGATCTCACCGTTACTTCTCATGCTCCAATAATCTGCAGCTTGTACACACAATTTTTGTAATAATCCGTTTTTCAGGTACCTCTGTTCTGTCCAGCTACAGTTCATCGTTAGGCATTAAACATTCTGATCGTACCACAGTGGTATAATGTTTGTTTTGTTTCTCTAGATACGAAATTCTTGCCGTAACTATTTTTTGCCAGACAATAAGCTCTTTCCATTTTATTAACTCGTACATTCTATTTCAAAGTTTTCGCATCCCTTCTACTGTACAGTTTCTCCGAAATATTTTAATTTGCTAACACGCTCTTTTCCATCTATTTTTGTTTCTATGTACGAATCTTGTTCTTCGCCTGAAATTTTTGAGACGAGTTTTACTCGCTATCTTTCTTTTTTCAAAAGGTGTCTTTGAGTAGCTATTTCTGTGAACTTTCTGAAAGTACTGCAAATTAGTCTGCGAAATGCACAAAGTTCATCTTAATTCCAATTGATTCCCTTTACAGAATTATTAGATCAGTTTTATGATTTTTAACTCTAATTGGAGACCCGTACCGTTTTTTTGTAAAACACAGTTACAGATGGCATGTCGTCCCCTTTTCCGACGTCATTTTTTACATCACACAAGCTATATCCGGCCACACATTGCTGTTGCCGACTCTGGTTAAATGGGGTTAAAGAAAAGAGAAAACACACGCCTCTAACTTATAAGCGGATTGGATATACGTCCTAATCTCCTTCTCCCTTCTGTCTTTGTCAATCTTCTCTTGACCATCCCTTTGTCCATCTCCTCCTTCTTCCTGTTCTCTCTCTGTCCATCACCTTCCCTATCTCTGTCCATCTTTTCCTTACTATACTCTCTCCTCCTTCCCCTCTGTCTTTGTCTATCTCCTCCTCCTCCTCCCTGCTCTCTCTCTCTCTCTCTCTCTCTCTCTCTCTCTCTCTCTCTCTCTCTCTGTCTCTCTCTCTGTCTCTCTCTCTGTCTCTCTCTCTCTCTCTCTCTCTCTCTCTCTCTCTCTCTCTCTCTCTTCCATCATCTCTCCATCTCCACCATCTTCTTTCCGCTCTCTCCATTTCCTCCCATTCCGCTACCCATCTCCTCTATCTTCCACCACCTCCCCTCTGACCTAAAGCCTTTATTTTTGATATTGCAAATTCAGATTCTGTCGTAGTATTCCTATCACAAGCCGATAAGCCACATACATAACATTCATGTTTTCTCTGAAAACCTACTGTGGGGTGCAAAACAAAATAGTATATTGTTGTGCGTATACTTTACGTTTAAAAATATACATGCAGGGTGATTCAGTTGCCCCTACCGATGTCGTTTTACGTCACCTGCACTGCATCTTTATCAGTAACGTAACAGTCGCGTAATCGATAGAAGATCCCTCTCAGAGATTTGGGTGACTGTTAGCAACCGGAACCACAATGTAAAAAATACAAGTGAGAATTGTCCGTTAATTCACAAGTTATTTTTAGGCCAAGATATACCTTATGTATGCTATACTTACCCCAAGTATCATCAGTCTTCCTTTTTGTAATTAGCGGTGTAGACATACATGTTTAAGATGTCTCTGTATGTTTATTCCGTTCACAGTACTTAATCTTTCGTAAATGATTCAGAAACGTTGCATTATAAAGTGTATTTCACCATAGCAAACCACGAAAGCAGTCATGTAACTTGCCTAGCCGCGATCAACCTAACTGGGCATCAGAGAGACGGATATTATGGATGTAATATATGAGGGCGAGCTGTTCTCAATGTCGGATGAAGTGTTACATGTCATGCGTATTACTCGATCTACTTTTCCGCTCCGCTGCCGTAAGTACCAACCTTCTGCCGTTACAGTGCTAAGAAGTGTAGCATGTAATGTGTTAATGTATCTATGTTGGCGCGTGAAAAACAGCATGCTGTAATCGGGTTTCCCACCGCAGAAAACCTGCCTCAAATTGAAATCCATAGAAGAATGAATGCTACGTACGGTGGTGATTGTATCGACATCAGTAATGCGCGGCGTTGGGCTGTTGGTGCTCGTGATGAAGGAAACGGCGGTGCTACGCTCAACTTGTGTGGCAGTGATACAAGTGGACGACCCCGTACACCAATTGATGAGACTCGTCGGAATCGGGTTGACGAACTCGGCAGAGAAAATCGTCGGATAACACAGCCACAGCTATCACGACAGGGCGTACAGAAAACTGTGTACCAAAAGAGCGCCTCGAATGCTCACTCCTCACCTGAGTCTGAGGATATGGACATCGGTCAACAGTTTCTTTTGTGTTTTGAGAGTGAGGGTGATGGTTTCTCTAAAACACTGTGACTGGCGATGAAAGCTGCTTCACCATTTCGATCCCAGAAACAAGAGAGCGTCAATGGAGTTCCGCCACTAAGAATCAGCACTATTCAGGCCACAAGTGGCCCATCGCGGCCATCTGACCGCCATGTCATCCTCAGTTGAGGATGCAGATAGGAGGGGCATGTGGTCAGCACACCGCTCTCCCGGTCGTTATGATGGTTTTCTGTGACCGGAGCCGCTACTATTCGGTCAAGTAGCTCCTCAATTGACATCACAAGGCTGAGTGCACCCCGAAAAATGGCAACAGCGCATGGCGGCCTGGATGGTCACCCATCCAAGTGCCGGCCACGCCCGACAGCGCTTAACTTCGGTGATCTCACGAGAACCGGTGTATCCACTGCGGCAAGGCCGTTGCCCACAAAGAATCATCCGTGCCAAAAAAGGTTAAGACCATCAGCAGGCAAACTCATGCTCACATTCTCGGATTTTCAAGATATGGAGCATTTGGACTTCATGCCTAAAGTCACCGCCATAAAGTTCGGAAGTTACTGCGAAATCCTCGGAATACGGAAAGCACGAATTCGAAGAGTTGACGTGAAGTATCCCCTCTTGAGCATGACAATGCCAGACGACATGCGAGCCCTGCAAACAAACCGACGGCTTGGGATAACTGTCATCGCTCATCCACCACACAGTTCGGATTTGACCCCATCCGATTTCTATCTGTTTGCGAAACTCAAAGAATACTTTCGAGGAGTTCACTTTGACAGTGATGGTGCGGTGCAAGCAGAGGTGAGGTTGCGGCCCCGTCGACGAAGGCAAACATTCCGCAGTGACGCTATCAAGAAACTGGTCTCTCGTTGTGAGAAATATGTTCATCGATAGGGTGACTAAGTTGAGAAATAAATATTGTAACAACTACAACGGCTTCTGACATCAAATGTAACAGTTGTGTTACTAAATGTGACACTTCTGTCACTCAATGTAACTGGGTTTTCTCTTTGGATGCTGTCAATTGTCAGGATGAGCATTCTAAAGCATTCTGTCAGGGTGAAAATATTAAATAAATTAACTTTTCTCTCTTAACAACATGTGGGCAGGGTGGGTTCTCCCTTGGCTCGGGTATGAGGTCGAATGAAACATCATTTTTACATAAGATAACTTTTATTGAAGATTTGTACAACTGTATCTTACGGGATGTTCTGGTTCGGAGAGCGGCAGCTGTGTCGTTTGTGAAGTCTTTTGCTGCGGCAGCGGCGGCGGCGGCGGCGTCTGATTACGCGTAGCGGTGTGTATCTCGTGTCGCCGTCTCGCCCAGCTGACCGGAGACGCGCAGCGCGAGGTGGCCCGTTTAATTATTGCGAGCGACGTCGTGCATCGGATGGTGATACCTTGAATGTGGCGTCCCAGTGTTTCTCTTCTCTAAGCGGCCGCGTGTGTTGTGCGTCGGCCAGCGGAGCGGTGCGGCGGGGGAAGGCCAGTGTCCCGAACTCGAACCACGGACTCCCGCTTGCCAGTCTTCGGCTGTCAGGTCTTCATCCCAGCTCACAGGTAACTACTGATGTGAGGCCGTCTCCTTCCCGTCCTCACGAGTCACCCGGGTATGTAAAAATCAGACTTCAAATACCTTTTAACTTCTGTCTTCTGGCGCCGCGGCTGCTGCTTGCTATTCCATTACAGCGGCGGACTTGGTGCGTCTGTGCATGAAGCAGTCTCTTCTTGCATGACGGTCTTCAGCACCGAAACTGACTGAAAACTACTGCTGCTCTTCTTTTCTTCCTTCGTCTCTCGTCTTCGTCTCCGTTCCCGTCTCCGTCTTCGTCTTCGTCCCCGTCTTCATCTGTCTTCATCTGCCGGGCCCACCGCGTCTCGCGTATTTATTCACTTCAGTTCACTGGAGGTGAACGACTTCACGGCCATTGCCTCTTCTGTCACGTTGAAAAGCTTCTCGAAGAATCTTCTTGACCTGTGTCATTGGCTCTTGGAATGTAGGCGGGGGCCTCTGATCGCATGTGACGACTGAGAAACACGTGAGCCGGTCATTGCCTCTTCCGTCACGTTGAAAAGCTTCTCGAAGAATCTTCTTGACGTCGGTCATTGGCTCTTGGAATGTAGGCAAGGGCCTTTGCTTACATGCGACAACTGAGAAACACGTGAGCCGGTCGGGCGGTGCCCTGACGGCTGAATCGACAGCGCCCGCTTATGTGGAACTCGCTGACTTCACGGTCATTGTCGCTTCTGTTCTGCTGTTCTGCCCACTGAATGCGAGTATGTAACTCTCTAAACTAAACCAAGTTTTCGATTTATATTCTAATTTCTAGTTCACTTTGATTTCACTAATTTATTTACTTAAGTACCACTCAACAATATATATACATGAAAATTAAGATGTAGAATGGTAATAAACGCCGTTTAAAATTTTTCACATAAAAAATCAGAGGTATTACTTTCCGTCACGCCCATGTACATAAGCATGCGTAGTTGGTCACAATCATCTAGAGTTGTCACTCCTGGTGCCATGTTACACTACATCGCAATGGTGCACACTGGAGGATCCCTGTAGTGTTTGCTGATTCCACAGCTTCTCCTGCTGATGGAGATAGCCTTCCTTTGCATTTTTTGTTATAAGGAAACTAACAGGAGATAATTCAGGTTAAAAAGGGCAATGAGTATTTTAATTGGACTCTTTTCTCTGTCTGTCGTGCTCTTGGTTGACAGCTGGCATTGTCATGAAGAACGATGCGATGTTCTGGACGAATTACGGCAAAAACAGAAAATTATGTTTACCATTCAACATTAGCTGTTCTTAGACAGTCTAGAGAACTGTTCACGATTTGCCCATTGTCACCACAGAAACAAGTCATCGTTTCCAAAATGAGATTTTCACTCTGCAGCGCACACTCCGCTGCAGAGTGAAAATCTCATTCTGGAAACATCCCCCAGACTGTGGCTAAGCCATGTCTCCGCAATATCCTTTCTTTCAGGAGTGCTAGTTCTGCATGGTTCGCAGGAGAGCTTCTGTAAAGCTTGGAAGGTAGGAGACGAGGTACTAGCAGAAGTAAAGTTGTGAGGACCGGGCGTGAGTCGTGCTTGGGTGGCTCAGTTGGTAGAGGCCCTCGAAAGGCAAAGGTCCCGAGATGGCGTCTCGGTGCGGCACACAGTTGTAATCTGCCAGGAAGTTTCAAGTCATCGTTTCCTTGGACGTTTGCGAACCAAACCACTGCGATTCGTTCCGGCTGTGATCGCCTAGTTGGAATCAGAGTGTAAAGTCACACATGGCGTGAGTTTAGCACTACTAACAGCGTTCCTGTTCAAGGAAACAGGCAGGCACGATCTACTTACCAGAAGTTTCGATGTTCTAGACGAAGTCTAGTCTGGGTAAATTAATGCATTCAGGCTCACAGTTTCCTGTAATTTCATAGTGAACTTAGCTGTCATAAATAAAAACTGATTTCGTACTTTAGGAAATTTGTTCCACATATATCAGAAATTCATGAACATTGCAACAAGAGCGCTAACATTGCGCAATATCAGCTCTTAAGAAGCATTTATGCAACATGTCCGTCTCCCAGTTTATCGCATCAGCTGTGCTCTTGCTGACTTTCAGTGGTAAACTCAGCTCACTCGCATCAGAGTCGATACAGCTATTACATTTTAATCTTTTTTACGCTGGTCACTGGCCGAGCGGGGTAGCCGCGCGGTCTCAGGCGGCTTGTCACGGTTCGCGCTGCTCCTCCACCCCCTCCCCCGTCGGCGGTTCGAAACGTCCCTCAGGCATGGCTGTGTGTGTCGTTCTTAGCGTTAGTTAGTTTACGTTAGGTTAAGTAGTGTGTAAGCTTAGGGACCGATGACCTCAGCAGTTTGCGTCCCATAAGACCTTACCACAAATCTCCAAATTTTACGCTGGTTACTAATGAATGTTCAGATTTATGTTAAATGAAATAAATTTTTGTAACTTTGATGTAACCTTTCTCCTTTTTGTAGTGATCAATAACTATAAAAATGTAATTTAGCGTTCCTGTTCTTAACAGTGCAATGATCCTGATGTCGACAGTTTTTGTGATATTTTTAAAACGAAACAGCACATTAATGTTGACTGATCTCTGAAATCGACTTTTCAGTTTCAGTGTTAAAAATTAACATTCCATTTGGATTGTAGGATGTTAGCGTCACTAGTGAGAAATAAGTATGTCTCAGAGTTTCGATCTGAGACATAATCTGTGTTCACTACTGCGATTTCAACCCAAAGCAACAGTTTCGACATGAATCACAGTCCATTATGTTTACTCTGTTCTCTAAGCTTTCTAATAATAGTGAATTATCAAAAGATAATGATTTATTATTATACGCAAATTATGTAGCTAAATGTTTCGTCAGTGATGTATCAGTTTGTATTCTTTAAAGTTTGGTTGGCTTTTCCGTCTTTTACACATGATGTGGTCATTATTGAACTAAATCAAGGGTTATCCACAGTTAAAGTGCTTTCCAATACTATATTTTAATACTTACATGACTCAAAGTTGTTTTTATTACTGTTCGTCAGGAAAATATCTTTCCTTCATTAACTCACGTCGATATAAACAGAATATTATTATGTTATGTAAGTATAAACGTCAGACATAGTATCCTGATGTTTCTTTGCTAACTGGCATTACATTCAGATATCTGACGTGCAGACGTCTAGCGAAGTACATGATACATGGGATATAGTATTGTACTAGCCGATACAAGATCTAATTCATTTGTGTCCGTGCAGTGTAATATGTTAAACGGTTCATCTTGGAACCCCCAGTTTCCAGTTTCCGTCTGCTGTTGAAATTTTGATAAAGGATTTTACATTTCCTCTCTTGAATTTTTTGAGCGTTGTCTTACGCAACTGAAACGAGTCTTGTTTGTGAGCTTGAATAAAACTGTGCAGGGCCCACAGGGACCAGGTATCTTTCACAGCTAAATGCTCATGCAAACTCGAATGTACTGCAGTCTTTGACATGACAAGGAACACATCTCTCTCACTGTAAGTAACATGACAGACCGTTTTAATCAATTTCCGGAGAGCATCCGCGATTTTTGGAACGACGAACGACAGCCAATTTCGGTCGACCTCCAGGAAACTAATTGTACAACGGAAGCGCGACGGCAAAATTCTGTTAATCGATTCGAAAGCCAGCTCATTCAGAGTTAAACGAAGCTATTAAAGGCATTGTTATTGAGTTATGGCTTTGCAAAAATCTTAAAAAAAAATCATCCAACGAAAGCCTTCAAGTGAAACACTCATTTTTTTCACAATGCTGTATCTTCAAACACTCGCCGTAAACGACAATTTCGTCAGTTTTTGAGCTGCCATTGTTTTAACGATAAAAAAAGTCGGGTCTCTCTGATGTCGCGGCGGCTCAGCGAATCCGCCCAGAAGATTGGCCACACTCTGTAATAAAAAAAAAATGAGTAAAGTTTTCGTCGATAGACTTTGAAAGATGTCATGAGGTGTCCGAACAGAATCGATCTCCCGGACGGAGAAAGACAACGAAGAAACAGGCATAAAAAAGGTGATATAACAGTAACGCATGCCTGAAAAAGAATCTAATCCCGGATGTTTCAGTCTTCGTTTTGACCTACCCTTCAACTCTCAGCGACGTGAGGAGTCGTCAGAAACGACACACAGTTCGGATTCCACGTCAAACTCTAGGTTCCCTTTCCCCGGTTGAGTGACTGGGGTAGGTTAGGGACATTGAAGTCGCTGGAATGGCGTCGAAATGAAAGACTTGCACTCGACCATTGATCCACAGGGATTTATTATCATCATTATTATTACAGGTAAAAAAGACATATTTTGAAACAACAGTAACGTGGAACGTTAGTACTGGTGTGTAGTAATGGTCGGTGCGGACTTAAGAGCCAAGCATAGTATGGAATATGTCGACGCTGTATTTCATCGTATACGTCATCTTATTTTACGTTTCTTCTGTATGTATACACACACACTTTGTAAGCCACCATATGATGCATGGTAGAAGGTACCTCAGAGCACTGCTTTTCATTGCCTTTCCTGTTTCACTCGTAAAAAGAACGAGGGAAAAACTCTTCCGTAACAGCTCTAAATACTTGTATTCGCTGTCCCTAAGCGAAAGGTACGTTGGTGACAGTAGTATCGTTTCTCAACAGCGTTTTGCAAAATGAACGTCGTATTCCCTCAGACTCCCATCTGAGCTCATAAAGTATCCCCGTAATATTCGCGTGTTCTAACCTACTGATAACAAATCTACCAGCATGCCCGTTAATTGCTTCGATGTCTTCCTTTAATCCGACGTGTTGAGTCAGCCACACGCTGTAGCAGCACTCAGGAATACGTCCCATTAGTGCTCTAAACGCGATCAGATGAACCACACTTTGCTAAAATTCTCCCAATAAACCGAAGGCGAACGGCGGCCCTCCCTAGAGCCGACCTTAGGTGCACTTTCTATTTCATGTCGATTTGCAACAGTGCGCCCAGATTATTTAATCATTGTGACTGTGCGAAGTATCACACGACTGTACTGTATTCGAACATTATAGGCTTGTCTTTCATCTCATCTGAATTAATATAAATTTTTCCATATTCAAAGCGAAAAGCCAACCAATACAAATTCTATATGAAGATAGTACCTGTTCTTTCGGACATGTCCGAAAGAACAGATACTATCTTCGTATGGATAAGGCTTACCGGCCAATGATCTTCTTCAGTGCGGATGCACTCACATTGGCCGAACTCTTACGGGAATTGATAGTTTGACTGCGGCGAGTAATGAGTTTAGTGGGCAGGGGCACTACAAATGTAGTGTGTGGACAGTAAGATGGAAACGTGAGTCTCACGGGGGGCGTGCCAGACATCAGTCCCTGCAGTTGCAATACCCTCTGTGTCCTCGATGGCTCAGACCGATAGAGCGTCTGCCATATAAGCAGGAGATCATTGCTTCGAGTCCCGGTTGGGGCACACACTTTCTACTGTCCCCATTGATATTTACCAACGCCTGATAGCAGTTAAAGGTCTGGATTTCACTGTAATTTCAATACAAATTCTGTCCAACCATCTCGTACCCCCCTACAGTTGCTGGAAGACGACACTTTTCTCATACAGTACCCATCAGAGCGTTTTTTTTTTTTTCATACTCCGCAAGCCACCTGACGGTGTGTGGTGGAGGGTACCTTGAGTACCTCTATCGGTTCTCCCTTCTATTCCATTCTCGTATTGTTCGTGCAAAGGAGGATTGTCGGTATGCCTCTGTGTGGGCTCTAATCTCTCTGATTTTATCCTCATGGTCTCTTCGCGAGATATACGTAGGAGGGAGCAATATACTGCTTGACTCCTCAGTGAAGGTATGTTCTCGAAACTTTGGCAAAAGCCCGTACCGAGCTACTGAGCGTCTCTCCTGCAGAGTCTTCCACTGGAGTTTATCTATCATCTCCGTAACGCTTTCGCGATTACTAAATGATCCTGTAACGAAGCGTGCTGCTCTCCGTTGGATCTTCTCTATATCTTCTATCAACCCTACATGGTACGGATCCCACACTGCTGAGCAGTATTCAAGCAGTGGGCGAACAAGCGTACTGTAACCTACTTCCTTTGTTTTCGGATTGCATTTCCTTAGGATTCTTCCAATGAATCTCAGTCTGGCATCTGCTTTACCGACGATCATCATTATATGATCATTCCATTTTAAATCACTCCTAATGCGTACTCCCAGATAATTTATGGTATTAACTGCTTCCAGTTGCTGACCTGCCATTTTGTAACAAAATGATAAAGGATCTTTCTTCCTGTGTATTCGCAGCACATTACACTTGTCTACATTGAGATTCAGTTGCCATTCCCTGCACCATGCGTCAATTCGCTGCAGATCCTCCTGCATTTGAGTACAATTTTCCATTGTTACAACCTCTCGATACACCACAGCATCATCCGCAAAAAGCCTCAGTGAACTTCCGATGTTATCCACAAGGTCATATACGTATATTGCGAATAGCAACGGTCCTATGACACTCCCCTGCGGCACACCTGAAATCACTCTTACTTCGGAAGACTTCTCTCCATTGAGAATGACATGCTGCGTCCTGTTATCTAGGAACTCCTCAATCCAATCACACAATTGGTCTGATAGTCCATATGCTCTTACTTTGTTCATTAAACGACTGTGGGGAACTGTATCGAACGCCTTGCGGAAGTCAAGAAACACGGCATCTACCTGTGAACCCGTATCTATGGCCCTCTGAGTCTCGTGGACGAATAGCGCTAGCTGGGTTTCACATGACCGTCTTTTTCGAAACCCATGCTGATTCCTACAGAGTAGATTTCTAGTCTCCAGAAAAGTCATTATACTCGAACACAATACGTGTTCCAAAATTCTACAACTGATTGACGTTAGAGATATAGGTCTATAGTTCTGCACATCTGCTCGACGTCCCTTCTTGAAAACGGGGATGACCTGTGTCCTTTTCCAATCCTTTGGAACGCGACGCTCTTCTAGAGACCTACGGTACACCGCTGCAAGAAGGGGGCCAAGTTCCTTCGCGTACTCTGTGTAAAATTGAACTGGTATCCCATCAGGTCCAGAGGCCTTTCCTCTTTTGAGCGATTTTAATTGTTTCTCTATCCCTCTGTCGTCTATTTCGATATCTACCATTTTGTCATCTGTGCGACAATCTAGAGAAGGAACTACAGTGCAATCTTCCTCTGTGAAACAACTTTGGAAAAAGACATTTAGTATTTCGGCCTTTAGTCTGTCATCCTCTGTTTCAGTACCATTTTGGTCACAGAGTGTCTGGACATTTTGTTTTGATCCACCTACCGCTTTCACATAAGACCAAAATTTCTTAGGATTTTCTGCCAAGTCAGTACATAGAACTTTACTTTCGCATAGCCCTCCTCACACTACATTTCGCTTCACGTAATTTTTGTTTGTCTGCAAGGCTTTGGCTATGTTTATGTTTGCTGTGAAGTTCCCTTTGCTTCCGCAGCAGTTTTCTAACTCTGTTGTTGTACCGCCGGCCGAAGTGGCCGTGCGGTTAAAGGCGCTGCAGTCTGGAACCGCAAGACCGCTACGGTCGCATGTTCGAATCCTGCCTCGGGCATGGATGTTTGTGATGTCCTTAGGTTAGTTAGGTTTACCTAGTTCTAAGTTCTAGGGGACTAATGACCTCAGCAGTTGAGTCCCATAGTGCTCAGAGCCATTTGAACCATTTTTTTGTTGTTGTACCACGGTGGCTCTCTTCCATATCTTACGATCTTGCTTGGCACATACTCATCTAACGCATTATGTATGACGGTTTTGAACTTTGTCCACTGATCCTCAACACTATCTGTACTTGAGACAAAACTTTTGTGTTGAGCCAACAGGTACTCTGAAATCTGCTTTTTGTCACTTTTTCTAAACAGAAAAATCTTTATTTACATGAAAAGTAACAGCGATCCTGTAACATTCCCATGGAGCATACCTGACGATTCCCTCGTTTCCGATGAACACTCGCCGTCTAGGACAGCACACTGGATTTCTATCGCTTGCGCCTTCGTCTCGCATTTTGCGCGGGGTTGGCGTGGTTAAAGCGGATTTGGCATGTTAATGTGAACGGGTGGCCGGATGCCCTTCCTGCCGCCACCCCGTACCCCCCAGGACGGAATCAGTGTACCCCAGCTGTCTGCGTCTAGTGTAAATCATGGAAAAGTGCGGATGTGTTTCAAATGTCTGTGAGTCATATAACTGAGGCCGGCCGTGGGGACCAGCCCGGTATTCACTTAGAGAGATGTGGAAAACCGCCTAAAAACCACATCCAGGCTGGCCGGCACACCGGCCCTCGTCGTTAATCCGGCGGGCGGATTCGATCCGGGGCCGGCGCGCCTACCAGAGGCCAGGTAGCAGCGCAATAACGCTCTTCGCTAACCTGGCGGGTGACAGCACACTGGGTTCTCTCACTTAAAAAACATTCGAGTCAGTCATGTATCTGAGTACCTTATTTCCACATCGACTACAGTTTTTTGAGGGACCGGATTGTGTTGAAGCTGGTGTGCTGGATACCTCTAGAATGGTTTACTTGGTTAAGACCGACACTATAGAGCCAGGGCAGGGTTTCCCACTGTTGGTAGAAATAGTTTTGAAGATGAATGTATGACGGTAGTGTTTCATGCACAAGTGAGGAAATAACTCTGGAGTTTCTGCATAGAATGAGCAGTCTACCGAGAATACTCTGTGGAGTGAGAGTAAGCCCAAAAAAGACGAAAGCAATGAGGAGTAGCAGATATGAGGATAGCGATAAACATATAACTAAAATATAGATCCTGAGAAATCAGTACCTATAACAACCAACTCTGGCCGTAAAACGGCCTTGATACGCCTGGACATTGAGTCAAACACAGCTTGGATGGTGTGTACAGATGCAGCTGCCCATGCAACTTCAACACGATACCACAGTTCATCAAGAGTAGTGACTGGCGTAATGTGACGAGCCAGTTGCTCGGCCACCATTGACCACACGTTTTCAATTGGTGAGAGATCTGGAGAATGTGCTGGCCAGGGCAACAATCGAACATTTTCTGTATCCAGAAAGGCCCGTACAGGAGCTGCAACATGCGGTCGTGCATTATCCTGCTGAAATGTAGGGTTTCGCAGGGATCGAATGAAGGGTAGAGCCACGGGTCGTAACACATCTGAAATGTAGCGTCCACTGTTCATAGTGCCGTCAATGCGAACAAGTGACAGAGACGTGTAACCAATGGCACCCCACACCATCACGCCGGGTGATACACAGTATGACGATGACGAATACACGCTTCCAATGCGCGTTCACCGCGATGACGCCAAACACGGACGCGACCATCGTGATGCTGTAAACAGAACCTGGATTCATCCGAAAAAATGACGTTTTGCCATTCGTGCACCCAAGTTCGTCGTCGAGTACACCATCGCAGGCGCTCCTGTCTGTGATGCAGCGTCAAGTGTAACCGCAGCCACGGTCTCCGAGCTGATAGGCCATGCTGCTGCAAACGTCGTCGAACTGTTCGTGCAGATAGTTGTTGTCTTGCAAACGTCCCCATCTGTTGACTCAGTGATCGAGACGTGGCTGCACGATCCGTTACAACCATGCGGATAAGATGCCTGTGTTCTCGACTGCTAGTGATACGAGGCCGTTGGGATCCAGCACGGTGTTCCGTATTACCCTCCTGAACCCACCGATTCCATATGTTGCTAACAGTCATTGGATCTCGACCAACGCGAGGAGCAATGTCACGATACGATAAACCGCAATCGTGATAGGCTACAATCCGACCTTGTCACAGTCGGAAACGTGATGGTACGCATTTCTCCTCGTTACACGAGGCATCACAGCAACGTTTCACTAGGCAACGCCGGTCAACTGCTGTTTGTGTATGAGAAATCGGTTAGGAACTTTCCTCATGTCAGCACGTTGTAGGTGTCGCCACCGGTGCCAAACTTGTGTGAATACCTGAAAAGCTAATCATTTGCATATCACAGCATCTGCTTCCTGTCGGTTAAATCTCGGGTCTGTAGCACGTCATCTTCGTGATGTAGCAGTTTTAATGGCCAATTGTGTATTTTCACGAAATTTTAATCGCCAACTTTATCCTCCAAATGCGAAAATATTTTTTTGCCGCCAGCCTACATAGGGGGAAATGACCATCGTAATAAAATAAGAGTAAATCAGAGGCCTCACGGAAGGATTCAACAGTTCATTTTTCCCACGCGTTGTTCGAGAGTGGTAAGGTAGGGAAATAGCTTGAAGACGGTTCGATGCACCCTCTGCAGGGCTGTTAATTGTGAATTGTAGAGTAATCATGTAGATCTATAATTGAGGACAGAGGGTGTACGTGTAAGTCTCAGATCAAGTAGTTGGCACAGGAGGGAAAGTCGTGGCGGACTGCAACAATCCAGTCTGAATGACGACCAAAGAAAGATTTCATCATTCAGCGCTCGTTACCCTTGAAACTGGGCCGACGCTGAAGTCCAGAGATATGCATATGGTGCAATTTTTTCCACCGGTTTATACAGGGCTCTCGAAAATTCCCACTACAAACTTATGGGACGTGTGGGACTTGTAGGGGGGACTGAGTAGACAATATTTTGAATTGTAATGCATGTATGGAAAGGTACAGTTGCATTGCTACAGCCGTTAGAAAAGATGTTTGCTAGGCAGGTATGCAGCAGGGTGCCATTTAACGTCTATCCCACCTCTCTGAAATCATTAGAGTGTCATTCAATTATCTGTGAGTATTAGAGCAACATGACTGAGGACACATTTGCAGAATATACCGACGTGATCCTTATGAATGACGAAGCTCACTGTAATGGAAGAGCTGCTCATTGCCTGTATCAAGATCATTCCCCACAACGTCCGACTCGGCCGCATACCCTTTTCGCCTCAATTACGCAACAGCATCGAGAAAGGGTTACCTTCACCAGCAAGGGTGACGGGGTGCTCCAAGGAGACGGCGCGCGCACTCTAACTGGAAGAGGCGTTACTGCATCACGTTGAAGAGAATCCGTCAATGAGTACAATAGCAATGGATGTTGCTCCCAGCACCGCCTGGTATGTTCTATAGAGGCAACAGCTACATTCATGCCACCCTCAAAGGACTTTTCAAATGGTTGTAGCACGGAAACGGTACGTTTCGGACTAAAATGTACTCACTCCCCTCTAAAAGACCTAGAAGTTTGTAGGGGGAATTCCCGAACACCTTGTATAGCAGAGAGGGAAGTTTCAGTGGACCATCTTGGCAGTGCACGTAACGCAGCAGTAGGACGGCGTTCGCTGGCGACGGCAGCCGCCTCCGGAACGTTCGGCGACGCCTCCGCAAGTTTCGTGGGAACACCTGCGTGTCCTCTGCGGCCAGGCCGCCTTTCTTGCGAGTGCGGGGGCGGAAAAACAGGCGCCGCTCTAGCGGTCTGTGGCCAGCGGCGCGTGAAGACGGCCAGCCAGCTCCTCTGCCCTAGCTGGCGCCACCACCGCCTTCTCTCCTTTCCTACGCAGCACCTGCTACACAATCCTATACCACACGACATCTCTTAACTGCTCGTTTATGTATGAAATGTATGCGCATTTGCAAATACGAACAACCGTCAACTGTATAAGGAAATGACTACAACGAAAATATGTACCTGACCACATCTCGAACTCGGATATCCCACTTTATGCGAGTGGTCACCTTTACTGCTTCGGCTATCCGTGCACGACTCGCGCCAGCCTCAAATGGGTCTGACCACTATGGGACTTAAAATCTGAGGTCATCAGTCCCCTAGAACTTAGAACTATTTAAACCGAACTAACATATCCATGCCCGAGACAGGATTCGAACCTGCGACTGTAGCAGTCGCGCGGTTCCAGACTGAAGCGCCTAGAACCGCTCGGCCACATCGGCCGGCACGCCAGACTCAATCTCCACAAATTTTGAATTATATTAATACCTTCAGCTGCCGACGGGCGTTGATATATATCAATGGGGACAGGTGAAAATGTGTGCCCCAACCGGGACTCGAACCCGGGATCTCCTGCTTTCATGGCAGACGCTCTATTCATCTGAGCCACCGACCCCAGGAGGTGGTGCGAGCGCAAGAAGGCACCGATAATGTCCGAAAGAACAGTCATCATATCCATATAAGTACCGGGTGATCAAAAAGTCAGTATAAATTTGAAAACTTAATAAACCACGGAATAATGTAGATAGTGAGGTAAAAATTGACACACATGCTTGGAATGACATGGGGTTTTATTAGAACCAAAAAAAAACCCATATTGCTAGACGCGTGAAAGATCTCTTGCGCACGCCGTTTGGTAATGGTCGTGTGCTCAGTCGCCACTTTCGTCATGCTTGGCGTCTCAGGTCCCCAGACCTCAGTCCGTGCGATTATTGGCTTTGGTGTTACCTGAAGTCGCAAGGTATCGTGATCGACCGACATCTCTAGGGATGCTGAAAGACAACATCCGACGCCAATGCCTCACCATAGCTCCGGACATGCTTTACAGTGCTGTTCACAACATTATTCCTCGACTACAGCTATTGTTGAGGAATGATGGTCGACATATTGAGCATTTCCTGTAAAGAACATCATCTTTGCTTTTTCTTGATTTGATATGCTAATTATTGCTGTTCGGATCAGATGAAGCGCCATCTGTAATACATTTTTGAACGTTTGTATTTTTTTGGTTCTAATAAAACCTCATGAGTCATTCCAAGCATGTGTGTCAATTTGTACCTCTCTATCTACATTATTCCGGGATTTATTCAGTTTTCAAATTTAGACTGACTTTTTGATCACCCGGTGTATAATTCTGGCAATACCGGTCAGGACCACCTCCTTCTGGGCGGATGCACACACATTCCCCAACTCTTACGGGACTTGGTAAGAAAGTCTTCCACGAGTAATGAGTGTGTTGGGGGTGGGACACTACGAATGTAATGTGTGGACATACATGGTGAGGATGTGGGTCTCGCAGGAGGCGTGCGCGAGATAGTCCTTGCAGTCACACTATCCACTGTGCCCTCGGTGGCTCAGATGGATAGAGCGTCTGCCATGTAAGCAGGAGATCCCGTTTCGAGTCCCGATCGGGGCACACATTTTCACCTGTCCCCGTTGAAATATATATCAACGCCCGTCGACAGCTGAAGGTATTAATATAATTGAAATTTCGTTCGAGACGGCTGCAGGTCATCCATGGTGTCTGTTCTTTCAGACATGTCCGAAAGAACTGACACCATATCCATGTATGTGTCAATCTCCACATGTCGTCTTTGCTGCCTCACAATCTGTACTTGTACACACCTTATATAATTCTAGTACAGGGGTGGATATTTTAATTGAAGGTCGCTGCGAGGCATCGGCAGATAAATACTATACAGCAGTTAATAAGTTATTGAGAATAATTGTGCATGTTTGTCCCAAGGAACACTGCATCGTTCTTAATAGCGACACAGCCACTGCATTATCGTACATGTTTGTGTTCTTAAGATAGCAACGGAGGATTAAGTCTTGAAGTACGTATAAAGGAGCTATCAAAATTGCACATTGCCGACAATGTGGCCCAACAATGTTGTCTCGCAACATCTCAGCAATACCAAATGCAACCGCATGTAAGCCACAATGGCTTGCAATCGTGCCCAGTAACATTTGTGGCAATATATCTCCGGCCAACGACTGTTTACACGTGCCACATTGCGGTTTTAAATGCATGAAAGGCAGATGGTGGCAGTGAGGGCAGCTCCCCTGCACTCGCATTTCATAAGAAAAAAAGGCTGCAAACAAAATAAAAATCTAGCTTCTTATACACTGGTCATCCACAACATTGACCACCTACCTTACGAGAGGAGTTTGAAAAGTCCTTGCAAAAATATGAACTACTTATGTGTTTAGGGTAAACATTTTTCTATTTCTCGACATAGTCACCTTTTAGACTTATACACTTCGTCCAACACTGTTCTAATTTCTTGATCTCTTCCGAATAATAGGAATTGTCAAAGTCTGTAAAATACACTCCTGGAAATTGAAATAAGAACACTGTGAATTCATTGTCCCAGGAAGGGGAAACTTTATTGACACATTCCTGGGGTCAGATACATCACATGATCACACTGACAGAACCACTGGCACATAGACACAGGCAACAGAGCATGCACAATGTCGGCACTAGTACAGTGTATATCCACCTTTCGCAGCAATGCAGGCTGCTATTCTCCCATGGAGACGATTGTAGAGATGCTGGATGTAGTCCTGTGGAACGGCTTGCCATGCCATTTCCACCTGGCGCCTCAGTTGGACCAGCGTTCGTGCTGGACGTGCAGACCGCGTGAGACGACGCTTCATCCAGTCCCAAACATGCTCAATGGGGGACAGATCCGGAGATCTTGCTGGCCAGGGTAGTTGACTTACACCTTCTAGAGCACGTTGGGTGGCACGGGATACATACGGACGTGCATTGTCCTGTTGGAACAGCAAGTTCCCTTGCCGGTCTAGCAATGGTAGAACGATGGGTTCGATGACGGTTTGGATGTACCGTGCACTATTCAGTGTCCCCTCGACGATCACCAGTGGTGTACGGCCAGTGTAGGAGATCGCTCCCTGTGTGCCTCGGTCGTATGCAGTCCTGATTGTGACGCTCACCTGCACGGCGCCAAACACGCATACGACCATCATTGGCACCAAGGCAGAAGCGACTCTCATCGCTGAAGACGACACGTCTCCATTCGTCCCTCCATTCACGCCTGTCGCGACACCACTGGAGGCGGGCTGCACGATGTTGGGGCGTGAGCGGAAGACGGCCTAACGGTGTGCGGGACCGTAGCCCAGCTTCATGGAGACGGTTGCGAATGGTCCTCGCCGATACCCCAGGAGCAACAGTGTCCCTAATTTGCTGGGAAGTGGCGGTGCGGTCCCCTACGGCACTGCGTAGGATCCTACGGTCTTGGCGTGCATCCGTGCGTCGCTGCGGTCCGGTCCCAGGTCGACGGGCACGTGCACCTTCCGCCGACCACTGGCGACAACATCGATGTACTGTGGAGACCTCACGGCCCACGTGTTGAGCAATTCGGCGGTACGTCCACCCGGCCTCCCGCATGCCCACTATACGCCCTCGCTCAAAGTCCGTCAACTGCACATACGGTTCACGTCCACGCTGTCGCGGCATGCTACCAGTGTTAAAGGCTGTGGTGGAGCTCCGTATGCCACGGCAAACTGGCTGACACTGACGGCGGCGGTGCACAAATGCTGCGCAGCTAGCGCCATTCGACGGCCAACACCGCGGTTCCTGGTGTGTCCGCTGTGCCGTGCGTGTGATCATTGCTTGTACAGCCCTCTCGCAGTGTCCGGAGCAAGTATGGTGGGTCTGACACACCGGTGTCAATGTGTTCTTTTTTCCATTTCCAGGAGTGTAGCTATTAATTGCTGCAATCACCTCCTTGTTTGAATAAAATCTTTGTCCCGCCAGCCATTTCTTCAAATTTGGGGACAAATAATAGACCGAGGGAGCCAAGTCTGGAGAATAGGGGGGGGAGGGGGGGGGAGTTAAACGAGTTGGAATCCTAGTTCCCTTAATTTTGAAACCAAAACTGCTGAGCTGTGTGCTGGTGCATTGTCGTAATGGAAAAGGACTAATCGCCAGCGTTTTTCTTGCGGCCCGGTTTTCAAACTGTCCAACTATGAATAATATACACCTGTAATAGTTTTACCCTTTACCAGATAGTCGATGAGGATTATCCGTTGCGAATCCCAAAAGACAGTCGCCATAACCTTTCCGGCCGAAGGAATGGTCTTCGCCTATTTTGGCGCAGATTTTCCCTTGGTAATACATTGTTTAGATCGTTGTTTGGTCTCATGTACGCATGTTTCATCCACAATGACGAAACGACGCTTAAAGTCCTGCGGATTCTTCCTGAACAGCTACAAACCATCCTTGCAACACTTCACACGATTCCGTGTTTGGTCAAGCGTGAGCAATCGCGGAACCCATCCTGCGGATAGCTTTCTCATGTCCAAATGTTTATGCAAAATATTATGTACCCGTTCATTCGAGATGCCCACAGCACTAGCATTCTCACGCACCTTAACTCTTCTGTCATCCATCACCACATCATGGATTTTATCAATAATTTATGGAGTTGTAACCTCCACAGGGCGTGCGGAACGTTCAGCTTCACTTGTGCTCATATGGCCACTCCGAAAATTTTGAAACCACTTATAAACTGTTCTAATCGAAGGTGAAAAGTCACCGTAATGTTTATCAAGCTTCTCTTTAGTCTCCTGAGGCGTTTAGTCTTTCACAAAGTAATGTTTAATGACCACACGAAATTCTTTTTCGTCCATTTTTTGACAGTCACTCGGCTTCCTTGATTCACACGAATGCCAAACACAAAGAAATAGACCAATATGGCTAAAACTTGGTGTTCGTTCTTTCCACAGATGCTACTATCTAAACATGACCCCGATACGCGCCGGTGGTGCCATCTCTCCGACTTTGAACGGACGTTTCAAACGCCCCTCGTATAGACGGCATCTCCACCTCTGGCACGGATAAGAGTGGCGACGCGTCGTGGAATGGAAGCAGTGAGGCCGTGATAGGTCGCTGGAGCGAGTTGGCACCACATCTGCACACACCAGTCACCTAGTTCCCATAAATTCCGGAGAGGGAAAGCAATGAGCACTGAAGTCTCGTTCAGACACATTCCAGATGTGTTCGATCGGGTTCAGAACTGACGAGTTGTGGAGCCAGCACATCAGCTGGAACTCGCCACTGTGTTCCTCGAACCATTCCATCACACTCCTGGCCTTGTGTCATGGCGCATTATCTTGCTGAAAAATAGCACTGCCGTCGGGAAACATGATCGTCATCAGGGGGTGTACATAGTCCGCAACCAATGTGCAGTACTTCTTGGCCGTAATGGATCCACAGGACCCATGGATACCCACGTGAGTGTTCATTTATCGAGAAAGCCTTTATTTTTCAAAAAGCGGATGTATCTAGAAAAAATTAATATCAATTAATTTTTTCAAACAAATATTTCTTTGCCTTGCCGCATGTTATGCCTGTACTAATTAGCAAGTAAGGGAACGTGAGTGTTAACGAGACATGGAGACCCGATATTTAACGGCATTTTCGATATATCTCGGAAGGTAAGAAAGCAATGGATATAAAAAGCAATCAATAGATCTTTTTATACCATAAAATTCACATTTAACATTCATTGGTCGGAGCTATAGTTTTTTATTCATTTAAGAAAAACATAGTAGTAAAGTAGTTTAAGAAAAGTAGTAAAGTAGTTTAAGAAAAACATAGTAGTAAAGAGTCGAGGGACATGAAAGGGAAGCGGTGGTTGGGAAGGGAGTAAGACAGGGTTGTAGCCTCTCCCCGACGTTGTTCAATCTGTATATTCAGCAAGCAGTAAAGGAAACAAAAGAAAAATTCGGAGTAGGTATTAAAATTCATGGAGAAGAAATAAAAACTTTGAGGTTCGCCGATGACATTGTAATTCTGTCAGAGACAGCAAAGGACTTGGAAGAGCAGTTGAATGGAATGGACAGTGTCTTGAAAGGATATAACATGAACATCAACAAAAGCAAAACAAGGATAATGGAATGTAGTCTAATTAAGTCGGGTGATGCTGAGGGAATTAGATTAGGAAATGAGGCACCTAAAGTAGTAAAGGAGTTTTGCTATTTGGGGAGCAAAATAACTGATGATGGTCGAAATAGAGAGGATATAAAATGTAGGCTGGCAATGGCAAGGAAAGCGTTTCTGAAGAAGAGAAATTTGTTAACATCCAGTATTGATTTAAGTGTCAGGAAGTCATTTCTGAAAGTATTCGTATGGAGTGTAGCCATGTATGGAAGTGAAACATGGACGATAAATAGTTTGGACAAGAAGAGAATAGAAGCTTTCGAAATGTGGTGCTACAGAAGAATGCTGAAGATTAGATGGGTAGATCACATAACTAATGAGGAAGTATTGAATAGGATTGGAGAGAAGAGAAGTTTGTGGCACAACTTGGCCAGAAGAAGGGATCGGTTGGTAGGACATGTTCTGAGGCATCAAGGGATCACCAATTTAGTATTGGAGGGCAGCGGGGAGGGTAAAAATCGTAGAGGGAGACCAAGAGATGAATACACTAAGCAGATACAGAAGGATGTAGGTTGCAGTAGGTACTGGGAGATGAAAAAGCTTGCACAGGATAGAGTAGCATGGAGAGCTGCATCAAACCAGTCTCAGGACTGAAGACAACAACAACAACAACAAGAAAAACATTTTTATTTTGTAAATTGGCGAATTTTTTTGGCCATGTCCTCCCTCTTAGATCGAGATTTATGGAATAAAAACGCTGTTTAAAACGTAATTTTCTGTAAGCTTATATTTTTGGGTTTTCAGATAAATCTTTTTTTTTTGTCATCAGTCTACTGACTGGTTGAATTCCTTTCCTGTGCTAACCTCTTCATCTCAGAGTAGCACTTGCAACCTACGTCCTCAATTATTTGCTTGACGTATTCCAATCTCTGTCTTCCTCTACAGTTTTTGCCCTCTACAGCTCCCTCTAGTACCATGGAAGTCATTCCCTCATGTCTTAGCAGATGTCCTATCATCCTGTCCCTTCTTATCAGTGTTTTCCACATATTCCTTTCGTCTCCGATTCTGCGTAGAACCTCCTCATTCCTTACCTTATCAGTCCACCTAATTTTCAACATTCGTCTATAGCACCACATCTCAAATGCTTCGATTCTCTTCTGTTCCGGTTTTCCCACAGTCCATGTTTCACTACCATACAATGCTGTACTCCAGACGTACAGCCTCAGAAATTTCTTCCTCAAATTGAGGCCGGTATTTGATATTAGTAGACTTCTCTTGGCCAGAAATGCCTTTTTTGCCATAGCGAGTCTGCTTTTGATGTCCTCTTTGCTCCGTCCGCCATTGGTTATTTTACTGCCTAGGTAGCAGAGTTCCTTAACTTCATTGACTTCGTGACCATCCATCCTGATGGTAGATGGTAGATAATAAGTATTTCAAATTTAACACTGGGCTGTCACAGAACGCTTGGACAATGTTGTGGTAAGGCCCGATCCTGCTCTTACCTAAGGTGAGCTATTTCCAAAGGGTGGGCGCTGTTTCCTAACGCCCTTCGAAAAAGAATCTCCTCAGACGGCTGGAAGGAAGCTAACATAGCGTCAGAAGAAAATGGGCGATTGAGGTGTCTACATATTGGTTTGGAGGCCGATTGGCGGAAAGTGCTGCATGTTAATACAATTTCAGTCGTTTGTGCGCCAACTGAAACTCCCTGGCAGATTAAAACTTTAAACCAGTTGGGGGACTCGTAACTGTGATCATCATCTCTCTCGGGTAAGTGGTCTGCCGACTATGGTATCTAAGCACGATCCGCCCTTATAACTTGACTATCGAACTTGTGTGTCGTGTTTCCATGGCTCAGTCGGTAGAGCACTTGCTCGTGAAATGCAGAGGCGCCAGATTCGAGTCTCGGTCACGCACAGAGTTTTAATCTGCTGGAAGTTTCAAATCAAACCACACTCCGCTGCAAAGTGAAAATTCAATCTGGAAAGGTATGAGCGTTTATGCAGTCGTCCTATGTAAGCGTTCAGTATCCCGTGTTTGGACTATTTGGTACGGGTCCAACACACTTGAGCATTATGGATGGATCCCACAACTATTTTCTAATTAATGCTCTTCATAGATTGCTTACTTTTTCCCAGTATTCTATTGATGCACCGAAGCTTCCCACTTCGTCTTCGACTGATCCTGTGCCACCACTCCTACAAATCGTTAAATCTAGCTATTTGCGTAAATTCATTGATTCTTGCTGTGACTTCTCGACGTTGCAGTCATAGGATGGTATGGTTTTGCGTTTTATCAAGTGCACTGATCATTTAAAGCATGATGTCAATCCTTGCACCACTTTCAGATCATATTAAATCTTTCTATCTGTGCTGCTTTTACAGACATTACTTCATTATAGAGTGCTTCGTCACGCACAAATTCTGTGGTTACTATTAATACCGTATGACAAACTGTTAACATACACCATTAACAGTAATCGTCCATACTCACTTTTCTGCGGCACACCTGAATGTACTTTTTCATTTGTCGATGACTGTCCATCCAAGATGTCGTGCAGTGTCCGCCCTTTCTAAAACTGTACTGTCCAGTCACAAATTCCGTTTGGCAGCTTGATAGGATCGTACTTTTCTTTTTGGAAGTGAAAAAACACTGCATCCACCCAATTTGCGTTGATCCAAGACTTTCAGGATGTCCTGTGAGAAAAATTCAGGTTGGGTTGCGAACGTATTGACTATGATCAAGATAATGATGCTGCAATGATTATGCTCACCGTGTGTTTCACACATGTTGCGGGGAAATTTTACCTCTGGGAAGTGCTCGAATTTGAGCTGAAACAGCCGGATCTCCGGACAGCCTTGGCAGTGTTGGAGCGGTGGAGGTGATCGCCCAGCAAGAAGAGCGGCGGTTTGCAGAGAAGGCATCGGCAGCGATTGGTCTCGCTCCGCCGGGAGCCTCATGTCCAAGGGCGGGCCCAGCACAGTGTTTCGCCAGACCGGACGCTCAGTTCCAACGGGACGCTTTTTACGGCTATCAGCCAGCGCGACGTGGCCGGGGCAGCGTGCTATCGTCCCGAGAGCCTAGTCACTGTGCATGGCAGGGAGCTACTTAGTGTCATTGCCGCTTCCTTTCCTACATCATTCGCGAAAAATACGTTGAATATTGGGCCCATCTTATACAAAGGACATTTTTTTTATCATGATCATCATTTCATTGCCATTGTCATCATTGTCGTCGCCGTTTTCAAAACTGCCATCATCATCACCCATGGGGTCCCAGGTTCGATTCCCGGCTTGGTTGGGGATTTTCTCTGCCTGGGGACTGCATACTTGTGTTATCATCATCGTTTGTGGCAGTGGCTATAGTGGACTGTGAAAAACTAGACTGTGTAACAAGTGGGACTTTGTACACACGCCAATGACTCCGCAGTTGAGCGCCCCACAAACCAATCACGACGACGACCACCACCACCACCACCACCACCACCACCACCACCACCACCACCACCACCACCACAGTTGTCATCATCATCATCATCACCACCACCACCACAGTTGTCGCCACTGCCATCAGAATTTGCACCTTTCTCATCATTGTCATCACAATTGTCACCATTATGGCCATCATCGCCACCATTCCTGTGTCATCGCCACCATTCCTGTGTCATCGCCACCATTCCTGTGTTATCGCCACCATTCCTGTGTCATCGCCACCATTCCTGTGTCATCGCCACCATTCCTGTGTCATCGCCACCATTCCTGTGTCATCGCCACCATTCCTGTGTCATTGCCACCATTCCTGTGTCATTGCCACCATTCCTGTGTCAGTGTCACCATTCCTGTGTCAGTGTCCCCATTATCGTCCCCATTATCTTTGCTGTAGGTCTGTCCACTCGCCTCCTATGCACTGCCTGGCAGCAGCGCTGCAAATGCCGACAAACCATTCCCTGGGACATCTTCAGATGGGGGAGAGCAGACCACATATCACGAGCTATGCTTACATGAGGAGGCACGCACGTGAAGGCAGCTAACGTTACTACATGTACAGTACCTTAATTACTCGCCATAACAAAACTACTGATATGTGAGTGCAGCCACAGTGAACACTGGAGTGCTCCGGAGCTCGCAGTGTTGAGTTGCGCGACGGCCCTGGAGGTGAGTAGTATTTGTGTTCGCTCTGGAGCGGGTGGGAGGGAGGGGGGGGGTGATTTTGTTGTGCATTTCTGAAGCCAGGAGTCACTGATCCATCAGTATTGACCAAGTTATTTATTGAAGTACAGAAGAGTTAGAGAATTTGAAGTGCAGTGGATGTGGGTGTGAAGTTCTGTTCAGGCAAGCTTTGCTGTTTGGTAAGTGTAAACTCTTTCAGTAAACAGATCAAACTCAGAGCAGGGCTCGGAGCCAATCATTAGCATACTATGCTTCGCAGTCGTGGCACCACTCCCACTGCTGACGCTTGTATTGCGGTGTTAATGGCAGCCTATACGTGGGGCAGTGATTCCCTACTCCAGCTGCTGCCTGTTTCTGGGCAGTGGTGTGAGATGAGACAGAATGATGCAGAGAGTCCATTACTTCATTTCCGAGGGTAGGTGCAGAATGTGAAGGCGTTACAATGCGCATGGCGCACAACATAGCGATCTAACCTAGTGGTGGTCCGACGACGGTTATGCCAATTCTCAGGTGCCCATGCAGTCCAAAGCATCGCCCCACTGTCACATCCAAATGCCTCAAAAATCGGGATTTTGCATGTCTTGTGCAGTCGGTCAGATGGAGATCCACCCTGATGCCCCTTCAGACTCTGTCGGGTGCTGATGAGTCTGTCTCACACGCGTATGAGGCATCTCTGTCGCCTTCTCATTTGTGTCTCAACATCTGACGCCACTGACGTCCCATGCATACCCTATCTAGCATAGTAACAATGCTAAACACGAGCAGTGCTTGTGCACGCTGCTCGCCGTCCCACCTGTCAGAGAGATTTGCAACTCTAATCATTTACATACCCATCGAACATTATTACATGTTATCTACATCTTTGTCCGCACCGATCCTAACATACACCATCTTGATAGGGCATAAAAAAACAGCGTCTCGTTACGAGAACGTATCATAAAACAGAGAGATAAACACAGCTCTCCTGACTAATTTTACTGGTATGTAACGGATTAGATTCAAATTTTTGAATCTAAACCGTGATACTCAACATGTAAGTTTGCACTACTTAGATCTTCTTCAGGCAGATTATACACTCCTGGAAATGGAAAAAAGAACACATTGACACCGGTGTGTCAGACCCACCATACTTGCTCCGGACACTGCGAGAGGGCTGTACAAGCAATGATCACACGCACGGCACAGCGGACACACCAGGAACCGCGGTGTTGGCCGTCGAATGGCGCTAGCTGCGCAGCATTTGTGCACCGCCGCCGTCAGTGTCAGCCAGTTTGCCGTGGCATACGGAGCTCCATCGCAGTCTTTAACACTGGTAGCATGCCGCGACAGCGTGGACGTGAACCGTATGTACAGTTGACGGACTTTGAGCGAGGGCGTATAGTGGGCATGCGGGAGGCCGGGTGGACGTACCGCCGAATTGCTCAACACGTGGGGCGTGAGGTCTCCACAGTACATCGATGTTGTCGCCAGTGGTCGGCGGAAGGTGCACGTGCCCGTCGACCTGGGACCGGACCGCAGCGACGCATGGAAGCACGCCAAGACCGTAGGATCCTACGCAGTGCCGTAGGGGACCGCACCGCCACTTCCCAGCAAATTAGGGACACTGTTGCTCCTGGGGTATCGGCGAGGACCATTCGCAACCGTCTCCATGAAGCTGGGCTACGGTCCCGCACACCGTTAGGCCGTCTTCCGCTCACGCCCCAACATCGTGCAGCCCGCCTCCAGTGGTGTCGCGACAGGCGTGAATGGAGGGACGAATGGAGACGTGTCGTCTTCAGCGATGAGAGTCGCTTCTGCCTTGGTGCCAATGATGGTCGTATGCGTGTTTGGCGCCGTGCAGGTGAGCGCCACAATCAGGACTGCATACGACCGAGGCACACAGGGCCAACACCCGGCATCATGGTGTGGGGAGCGATCCCCTACACTGGCCGTACACCACTGGTGATCGTCGAGGGGACACTGAATAATGCACGGTACATCCAAACCGTCATCGAACCCATCGTTCTACCATTCCTAGACCGGCAAGGGAACTTGCTGTTCCAACAGGACAATGCACGTCTGCATGTATCCCGTGCCACCCAACGTGCTCTAGAAGGTGTAAGTCAACTACCCTGGCCAGCAAGATCTCCGGATCTGTCCCCCATTAAGCATGTTTGGGACTGGATGAAGCGTCGTCTCACACGGTCTGCACGTCCAGCACGAACGCTGGTCCAACTGAGGCACCAGGTGGAAATGGCATGGCAAGCCGTTCCACAGGACAACATCCAGCATCTCTACGATCGTCTCCATGGGAGAATAGCAACCTGCATTGCTGCGAAAGGTGGATATACACTGTACTAGTGCCGACATTGTGCATGCTCTGTTGCCTGTGTCTATGTACCTGTGGTTCTGTCAGTGTGATCATGTGATGTATCTGACCCCAGGAATGTGTCAATAAAGTTTCCCCTTCCTGGGACAATGAATTCACGGTGTTCTTATTTCAATTTCCAGGAGTGTACAAGTTCCCTGCTGACTTCCAGACAGCACTAGTTCTGATCGTCTTGAAGCATTCGTGGTAGCAACTTCGCCGCAATCCTCTTTATGTTACGTTCGCTTGTGCCTCATCTTATTCTCAGATATGCAGAGGTCTTGTATGGTCTGTCAACGAGCTTCCAGAATCATACCCTTAACTTTCTGAACATTTCATGCTGTGATACCTGTTGACGATCGACCGGAATCGCATTCATCATAAACCTGTGCCCGGCCATTTTTGGAAACGCTTACACCAGTCTGTGTCGTGCAAAACTGTCGTCACCAAAAGCTCGCCCCGAGTACTAAAATCAGATTGCAGTTGTAAGAGTAGAAGTATGTGAAAGGGAAGCACAGATTGACAAGGAAATCAGACAGTGATGTAGTATGTCCCGAAAATTACTCAGTCTGTATATTCAATTAATGGTAAAGCAAACCAAAGAAACTTTTGTGGCAGAATTTGACATAGGAAGGGCTCGGCTGATAAGACTTTCCTGAAGCATCAAGGTATCGCCTATTTCGTAATGAAGGGAAAGGGGGGGGGTAAATATTACAGAGGGAAATCTTGGCACGAACGAAGTAAGTAGGTTCAAATGGATGTAGGTGACAGTGTGAGAAAAGGTTTGTACGGGATGGACTAGCGTGGAGGGCTGCATCAAACCAGTCTTCAGACTGAAGACCATAACAACAACAAAAAAACTGTATGCAGCCATTGCTCTTTACAGTTGGACAAAGCAAAACGGCAACTTACGGAAGCACAGCAGTTGAAACTGTTGTTGTTGTTGTTGTGGTCTTCAGTCCTGAGACTGGATTGATGCAGCTCTCCATGCTACTCTAACCTGTGCAAGCTTCTTCATCTCCCAGTACTTACTGCAACCTACATCCTTCTGAATCTTAGTGTATTCATCTCTTGGTCTCCCTCTACGAATTTTACCCTCCACGCTGCCCTCCAATGCTAAATTTGTGATCCCTTGATGGCTCAGAACATGTCCTACCAACCGGTCCCTTCTTCTTGTCAAGTTGCGCCACAAACTCCTCCCCAATTCTATTCAATACCTCCTCATTAGTTATGTGATCTACACATGTAATGTTCAGCATTCTATGCTCACAGAAAACTAAACGAAGTGCTCATCTCACAGGTCCATCTGTGGAGACACGACTGGCACTCTCGCATCCCATGTTGGGCACAGACGAGAAGATTTTTGCCATGGGCTACGACCAATAACACTCAGTGTTTTCATGTGGTTTCATGTGACATCAAAGTCTTTTCTTCTTGAAGAATGGGAAAAGAATGGACCGGTGACCACATCGAAGAAGTTATACAACTGAACTTCAAAAGAAATTGTTTGTAAAAATTGACCCATCAACACTACACAAACAGGAAAGTAAGAAATAGGGCGTACATAAAGATGGCTGAAATTTTTCTGGAAGATACAGCAACCGAATCGCCACATGCTAAAAGTGTCTCATTGAGGAAAACCCAAAATAGAGTGAACCACATTGATGTGTTGCTGAAGGGTAGGTGCATCTGTGAATGCTAGAAGGTAGTCGATCAGATGCTTGGTTATAGTAAGAAAGATGCTACACAAAGCATGTCTTTTGCTATGAGAACCTCAGCCAATGACTGAATATCTCCTAGCACGGCAAGGGAGCCCTTCCAGCAAAAACTAGAAGAGCTATCCGGCAACACATCCAAAGATTTCCACTAAAAGAAAGCCATTATACGGACAAGGATATAAATGTTTAGATGCCAGACTTAACATTCTGTTGTTGTTGTGCTCTTCAGGCCAGAGACTGGTCTGATGCATTTCTCCATGCTACGCTATCAAAATGGTTCAAATGGCTCTGATCACTATGCGACTTAACTTATGAGGTCATCAGTCGCCTAGAACTTAAAACTAATTAAACCTAACTAACCTAAGGACATCACACACATCCATGCCCGAGGCAGGATTCGAACCTGCGACCGTAGCGGTCGGTCGGCTCCAGACTGTAGCGCCTGCTACTCTATCCTGTGCAAGCTTCATCATCACCCAGTACCTACTGCAACTTACATCCTTCTGAACCCGCGTAGCGTATTCATCTCTTGGTCTCCCTCTACGATTTTTACCCTCCACGCTGCCCTCCAGTGCTAAATTTGTGAGCCCTTGATGCCTCAGAACATGTCCTACCAACCGGTCCCTTCCTTTTGTCAAGTTGTGCCACAAACTCTTCTTCTCCCCAGTTCTGTTCAATACCTCCTCAGTAGTTATGTGATCTACCCATCTAATCTTCAGCATTCTTCTGTAGCACCACATTTCGAAGGCTTCTATTCTCTTCTTGTCTAAACTATTTATTGTCCACGTTTCACTTCCATACATGGCTACACTCCATACAAATACTTTCAGAAACGACTTCCTGATACTTAAATCTATACTCGACGTTAACAAATTTATCTTCTTCAGAAATTCTTTCCTTGGTATTGCCAGTCTACATTTTATATCCTCACTACTTCGCCCACCATCAGTTATTTTGCTCCCCAAATAGCAAAACTCGTTTACTACTAATGACATATAAATCGTTTAAGGAGAAACATCCCCAAATGAAAGCCACCTTATGCATCAGTCTTCAAGGAAAATTCCAGTTTGCATTTCGGACGCACTCAAATAGACTTCTGCCGCACATATGAAGAGCTGAATGCGACAATTAGAAGTTAGTTTTGACTATATGTAAAATGTCCCTATTCCACAGATTCTTGTCCAGGATACATTGGACATTTGAGAGTCAATATAATTTGAATTCAAGACATTTAAAAAATGCACTTTGCTCTATAAGTAAATTGAATGGGGATCACTGCTGTCGGCCGCAGTGGGACATTAAGCGGAATCAGTGGCGATGTGAGAAAATGTGTACCGGACCGGGATTCGAACACGGGATCTTTTTTTTTCCTGATCTCATTTGGTTCACACTTGTTCGTTGCACTTGTTCGAGGCGGCTGTTCCACGACAGTTGTTCGTTCGTCGTTGATCCGCTCACTCAGTTTGTTTGTTTCTTTGTTTTTTATTATTACAGAGGGCAGCTAACCCTCTGACCGAACACGCTAAGCTACCATGCCGGCACACCATCCGGAGCACAGCTTTAGCCCAACTGCACGGAGTATCTCGGTAAGCGTCACGGCCGACCCACACTACCACCGAGAGCCAGTATCCGCAGTCCCGCAGCTTCTCTATAAGTTTCTGCAAAGCGTTCCTCCATCACTCACTGAGTTAAATTTGTATTCCGAGAACGAAGGAGGACACCAATTATGTTGTATCGAGGCAGTTACTGGCACTGAGTGACTGTAACCGGCACTGACTGTAACCGCTTTGAGAAAACTGAAAACTATCTGCCTGCCAGGGGACGTTCGCTTTTCCCTTGTGACAGGGATTTCAGCATACTCAAAAGAGAACTCAGAATGTATAACAGGCTCTACACGAACTAACAAAACCCACAAGAAATTCCAGGAAAGACCAAAACATTTTTTGTGACAGAAACTGATGTCAAGGATATACTGTATTTCGAGACTTGGCGGCCGAAGCTTCACAAGAAGCCTTGTGTTTCAGTCGAAACTTGCCGTAAAAGTGTTTCAGCAGAAAATTCACTTTGTTGTCAAAATATGGCACATTTTACACACAGAAACAGTACACCTTTATACACATTCTTAATTATTGGTTATTATTATAGCCACTGTTAAACACAGTTATTAAGAGAAAAAAACAGCAACTACTATAGGATATCCGAAAACGTGATAAAAGGATCTCAATCATCGAACGTTTTTATGTGCACAGCTTTTATTTTTTCACGTTGTGAAATGGACCCTGATACTCGCCCCAGAAATCCGCTCGTGCGTGATCAGCTATCTTTGATCGTCTGCAGGAACTACTTAACACTTTGCCGTCCGGCGACACCACAGTGGTGTTGTGTGCATAGTATCGCGCAGTGGCTGGCGACAGCACTTTACTATCTTTTGCATTCTGTTGGTGTTTTGTTTAGGTAACAATAAGTTACACACATCAACAAGTTTCTTGTTTTATAAGTACTTGTGCACTTTCATCATGGCAGACGAAAGAGACGATACGATTATTTACGATGAATGCTAGGACGTCTTGTCTGATGTTCCGGACGACTTGGCCGATTGGGAAGAAGACACTGGATATCAAAAAAATGAAAGTGAAGCAGAATCTTCGGAAGGTAGTGAAATACGTCCAAGAAGAATTCGGCGAAGCTACGGTTGCCAACTGATTCGGCTGAATCAGACGAAGAAGACAGTGCACAGTGGTCAGACTTTGATTTACCGAGGATGAATTTGAAGGATCCCCGGGTACAAACATATTTCCCAAAGATACACAGACCGTCGAGGATATCGTGCAATTATATATTGGGAACGATCTATTTGAATATATTAGCAACGAAACCAACAAGTACACTGTCAAAATTGCAACAGAAGGAAACTGGATAAAAAGGAATGTCAAATTTGTCGACGTTACGGGACCCGAACTTAGAAAATAGTCTGGGTTTGCTATCCTTATGGGAATTGTAAAAAAAGCAAGGATCGATGATTATTGGTCAACGAATCCGTTGATAGACACACCGATATTTCGCAAAACGATGTCCTGCACCCGATTCAGACAAATATCATTTTTACGTTTTTCCGACAGCAACAACAAACCGAATACTGCCGACCGTTTTGTCAAAGTGCAATTCGTAATTGATTAGTTTTCCAAAAAGTTTAAAGAAACGTTTAATCTAAGTCACTAGAGTAATATAATTTTCTTATTTAATCTATTGTCATGATGTAACTCTGATGTGTGAAATGCTGCATGTGTGAAACACAGGTCCGATGTAAGAGAGGGACTGATGGCCCTAATCTGATCAGGTTAAATAAATAAATAAATAAGTTAAAACATCTCAATTGCTGAAGGAATGATACCGTGGCATGGACGGTTAAATTTTGAAGTTTACAATCCGTCAAAAATTACGAAGTACGGCATACTCCTTCGGATGCTGTGTGATTCGAGTACGGGATACATTTCCTCATTCAAGATATATTCAGGCGCTGGACGACCTTTAGCAAAAACAGTGATGGGACTATTGACACCTTCTGATGGAAAGTGGCATCATCTCCGCGTGGGTAATTATTATAACAGTGTGGAGCTTGCAGAGAAGTTACTTGAAAATAAGAGTTTGTGGAACGATACGGCAAAATAGAGGATTTCCGGAAAATTAAAACGCGCGAAAGTCAATGTGTTCCAAGCTTGTCATCAACGGAAAGGTGACAAGCGGCAGGCGACAAGCCAAGTAATCCGAATTAGCACTGCTGGCGCCAAGCGAATAAATTTGTACGAGACGTCCGGACGGCAAAGTGTTAATATGGTCCGCTACCGGTTACATTTCAGCAACCAGCATCCCTGTTACGACGAACCGCAGCTGTATTCCGTGACAGGGTTAGAGTAGCGCTCTGCTACTAGGCCATCACAGTGTTGGGCATAGTTTCAAGTTTCGTCACAGACGTAACTGGGGTCGCAAGCTGAACCAGTAGCAGCTCCGTGGCGAAACGTTACCGGAAACCGCAAGCGGCGCACACTTTAAAATCACGTCTGCTAGCGCCGGCGAGGTCACCCCAAACCACAACACAGCCGCTTTTCGGCGGTAGCGAGCTTTGCAGCTGGGACAATGTTCTGTCTTAACTGTGTCAAGGTCCCTCCCTGTCCGCCAGACGATCGTGAGCACGTCTGGAACACAGTCCGTTACATCAGCCAACTCGCATTCCTACTTCTGACGTTTCTTCCGGCTACCCTGGAAGATCAGTGACCCCAGGCCCGATTCTTTAATGAATCGAACTCCCATCCGTGAAACAGCTCCACTACTGGCCATTAAATTTGCTACACCACGAAGATGACGTGCTACAGACGTGAAATTTAATCGACAGGAAGAAGATGTTGCGATATGCAAATGATTACCTTTTCAGAGCATTCACACAAGGATGGCGCCGGTGGCGACACCTACAACGTGCTGACATGAGGAAAGTTTACAACCTATTTCTCGTACACAAACAGCAGTTGACCGGCGTTGCCTGGTGAAACGTTGTTGTGATGCCTCGTGTAAGGAAGAGAAATGCGTACCATCACGTTTCCGACTTTGATAAAGGGCGGATTGTAGCCTATCACGATGGCGGTTTATCGTATCGCGACACTGCTGCACGCGTTGGTCGAAATCCCATGACTGTTAGCAGAATATGGAATCGGTGGTTTCAGGAGGGTAATACGGAACACAGTGCTGGATCCTAACAGCCTCGTATCACTAGCAGTCGAGATGACGGGCATCTTGTCCGCATGGCTGTAACGGATCGTGCAGCCACGTCTCGATCGCTGAGTCAACAGATGGAGACATTTGCAAGACGAAAACCATCTGCACGAACAGTTGGACGGCGTTTGCAGCAGCATGGAATATCAGCTCGGAGACCATGGCTGCGTTTACCCTTTACGCTGCATCACAGACAGGAGCGCCTGCAATGGTGTACTCAACGACGAACCTGGGGGCACCGAATGGCAAAACGTCATTTTTTCGGATGAATCCACGTTCTGTTTACAGCGTTATGATGGTCGCATCCGTGTTTGGCAACAACGCGGTGAACGCACATTGGAAGCGTGTATTCGTCATCGCCATACTGGCGTATCACCCGGCGTGATGGTATGGGGTGTCATTGGTTACACGTCTCTGTTACCTCTTGTTCGCATTGACGGCACTATGAACGGTGGACGTTACATTTCAGCTGTGTTACGACGCGTGGCTCTACCATTCATTCGATCCCTGCAAAACCTTACATTTCAGCAGGATAATGCACGACCGCATGTTGCAGCTCCTGTACGGGCCTTTCAGGATACAAAAAATGTTCGACTGCTGCCATGGCCAGCACATTCTCCAGATCTCTCACCAATTGAAATCGTCTGGTCAATGGTGGCCGAGCAACTGGCTCGTCAGAATACGTCAGTCTCTACTCTTGATGAACTGTGCTATCGTGTTGAGCTGCATGGGCAGCTGTACCTGTACGCGCCGTACATGCTCTGTTTGACTAAATGCCCAGGCGTATCAAGGCCGTTATTACGACCAGAGGTGGTTGTTCTGGGTACTGATTTCTCAGGATCTATGCACCGAAATTGCGCGAAAATGTGATCACATGTCAGTTCTAGTATAATATATTTGTCCAATGAACACCCGTTTATCATCTGCGTTTCTTCTTAGTATTGGAATTTTAATGGCCAGGAGTGTACTTTTGTGGGCACATTCACAGGTGTGTGCAAAATGTGTTGCGAGTGGAGTAAGCAGTAAAGAAGTAATGAATTAAAACGCCATGGCTGATGTTAATGTTTAACTACATGAATAGCGAATATTTATTGAGCAATAATTTTATTTTCCCTTCAATATTTCGTTGGGTATGTCGGCGAAGAAAAGTTTCGAATATATTTCAAATTACTTGTAAAGTAAGTCCCTAAGTGCTCTCATTTTTATGTATTGTGTGTGTACACCGACCGAAGTAGCGTCATAACACCTAATATCGTGTCGGGCCTCATTGTAACCGGCTTAGTGCAGCGTTTCGAGGTGACAATGACTCAACAAGTCGTTGGAAGTCCCATGCAGGGGTATTGATACACGCTGCCTCTATAGCTGTCCATGACTGGGAAAGTGTTACCAGTGCAGGATTTTATGCAAGAACTGACCTCTCGATTATGTCCCATAAGTGTTCGCCCCAGGGAGTAGACAACATTCTATTAGAACTACTGATAGCCTTGGGAGAGCCAGCCCTGACAAAACTCTACCATCTGGTGAGCAAGATGTATGAGACAGGCGAAATACCCTCAGACTCAAAGAAGAATATAATAATTCCAATCCCAAAGAAGGCAGGTGCTGACAGATGTGAAAATTACCGAACTATCAGTTTAACAAGCCACAGGTGCAAACTACTAACACGAATTCTTTACAGACGAATGGAAAAACTAGTAGAAGCCGGCCTCGGGGAAGATCAGTTTGGATTCCGTAATGATATTGAAACACGTGAGGCAGTACTGACCCTAAAACTTATCTTATAAAATAGATTAAGGAAAGGCAAACCTACGTTTCTAGCATTTGTAGACTTAGAGAAAGCTTTTGACAATGTTGACTGGAACACTCTCTTTCAAATTCTAAAGATGGCAGGGGTAAAATACAGGGAGCGAAAGGCTATTTACAATTTGTACAGAAACCATATGGCAGTTGTAAGAGTCGAGGGGCATGAAAGGGAAGCAGTGGTTGGGAAGGGAGTGAGACAGGATTGTAACCTACCCTCTGTTATTCAATCTGTATATTGAGCAAGCAGTAAAGGAAACAAAAGAAAAATTCGGAATAGGTATTAATATCCATGGAGAAGAAATAAAAACTTTGAGGTTCGCCGATGACATTGTAATTCTGTCAGAGGCAGGAAAGGACTTGGAAGAGCAGCTGAACGGAATGGACAGTGCCTTGAAAGGAGGATATAAAATGAACACCAACATAAGCAAAACGAGGATAATGGAATATAGTCTAATTAAATCGGGTGATGCTGAAGGTATTAGATTAGGAAATGAGACGCTTAAAGTAGTAAATGAGTTTTGCTATTTGGGGAGCAAAATAACTCATGATGGTCGAAGGAGAGAGGATATAAAATGTAGACTGTCAATGGCAAGGAAAGCGTTTCTGAAGAAGAGAAATTTGTTAACATCGAGTATAGATTTAAGTGTCAGGAAGTCGTTTCTGAAAGTATTTGTATGGAGTGTAGCCATGTATGGAAGTGAAACATGGATGATAACCAGTTCGGACAAGAAGAGAATAGAAGCTTTTGAAATGTGCTGCTACAGAAGAATCCTGAAGATAAGGTGGGTAGATCACGTAACTAATGAGGAGGTATTGAATAGAATTGGAGAGAAGAGGAGTTTGTGGCACAACTTGACTAGAAGAAGGGATCGGTTGGTAGGACATGTTTTGAGGCATCAAGGGATCATCAAGTTAGCATTGGAGGGCAACGTGGAGGGTAAAAATCGTACAGGGAGACCAAGAGATGAATACACTAAGCAGATTCAGAAGGATGTAGGTTGCAGTAGGTACTGGGAGATGAAGCAGCTTGCACAGGATAGAGTAGCATGGAGAGCTGCATCAAATCAGACTGAAGACCACAACAACAAATGTTCACTGGGATTCATGTCGATCGGGCCGGCTGGTCAAACAATTCGCTTGAATTGTCCACAATGTTCTTCAAACCAACTGCAAAAAATTGTGTTTCGGTGACATGACATCGTTGTTTGCGAACATGAAAGTCCATGAATGGCTACAAAGGCTCCGCCTTGTAACAAACATAACCATTTTCAGTCACTGATCGGTTCAGTTCGACCAGAGAACCCAGTCCATTCGATGTAAACACAGCACGCACCATTGTGGAACCACCACCAGCTTTCACAGCGCCTTGCTGACAGACAGCTTGGATCAATGGCTTCGTGGGCTCTGCGCCACACTCTAACTTTACGTAAGCTCTTGCCAACAGAAATCAGTACTCGTCTAACCAGTCCAAGCTTTCCGAATCGTTAGGATATAACCTTCGACCATAAATATAAGACTGGCCCTGACGTCATTTTTGTGGCTCCAAGATCTCTGGGCTAAAGTCACGTGAATGTTGGCAAAACATGGTTGTTTCGTGTTGCGCTTATGGATGTACTCAGCGTTTTGTCTGGGGAAATGGCATTACATTTCACGTGTGTTTCTATGATAGTGCAGATGCGTTTATAGAAATCTGCTGAAGTGACTTTTATGTGTTTTTTACACTTGAAATAGAGAATCACGTAAATTAAAGTGTTGAAAGTGATGGCTGCAAAGTCAGACTCACATTACATGTTGTAAAGTATCTGTGATAATTCGGTTACAGAAGTAAGTATAATTGTTTCTCGTTCCTACTCATAGGTTCCCTAAGGATGAAAACCGAAAGCAGCTTTTGATACAGGCCCTGAAAAGGAAAAACTTTAAGCCATCTGCACATACTCGCCTTTTTGTATATACAAGTGAGATTATAATAAGGTAAGAGCACCTATAGTCGACACATGAAAAGAATTTTTTCTACCCTCTAATACTATTAAATAAATGTAGGCTCCAAAATTATTTTCTGAAACTTCAGAGTCTCACCTTTCATCTAAAATATCATTTTTTTAAACTGATAGTTTAAACTTTTGTAAAAATAGTAGGAACTGAACCTTTGAAGTGCACCTAAAATTGATACTCTAAAATGGACCTGCTCCTAAAGTAGACAATTTTGGGACCTATAGTTGACATAATTCCCATATCCCATTTTCTTTTGTAAGTGACTAGAGCTCAAAACGCGGCGAATCCAATATTTAAAGTTTTCACACGAGCCCACTCTTACTGTTTAAAAGAATTTTAACGACATTTTACTTTAAGTGATAGTTTATAGTAATTGATAGTTTATAGTAATTTCATCCCGCTGCCCACCAGATGTATTTGTTAGATTTTGTAAATGGTACTGTGAACAAATCTAGGTCAAATGTAGTTCTGACATAATTTTTCGCGAATAAAAAAGTAATTTTTGTTGGAAGCCTTTGGCAGTCAATTGAGAAATGTGGGTAAAAACATAGGATGGCAGACCGCTGATTTGAAATCCCGCCACGTTTTGCCAACAGTCACGTGGTTTATGTTGGAGCCACACCAGCCCTATAGCTTCTGCACAGCAAGGCCAATCTACTAGTATCTATGGTCGAAGGATATAACCGACATGGTGTGAGACCAAAGAGATGCGTCGTAGGCGGTATTGTGCTGTTATCAAAGGCAGACGCGGCGGTCGTTTGCTGCCATTAACGGCAAATTTCGCTGTACGGTCCTAACGGATACGTTCGTCGTACGTCCAACATTTGTTTCTGCGGTAATTTCATGCAGTGTTTCTTGTATGTAAGCACTGAGAACTCTAAGCAAACGCCGCTGTTGTCGGTCGTTAAGTGAAGGCCGTGGGCCACTTCGATGTCCGTGCTGAGAGATAATGCCTGAACTTTTATATTCTTCGTACACCATTGACACTGTGGATCTCACAACAATGAATTCCCTAATGATTTCCGAAATGTAATGCCCCATGCGTCTAGCTCAAACTACCATTCCGCGTCCTGTTAATTTCCGTCTTGCGGCCGTAATCACGTCGTAACTCTTTACACGTGAATCACTTCGGAACAAATGACGGCTCCGCCAATGCACTGACCTTTTTATACCTTTTTGTACCTTGACTATGCGACATTACCGCGATCGGTATATGTGGATGTCGCTGTCACATGACTTTTGTAAGCGAAGTGTAAACCTGGGCAGTATACTGCCTCAAGAGACATATATAGTCTCTAACTGAAACTTGCTCTGTTTAACCCTTGATATAAGATTACACTGCGTAATGAGTAGATTATGGCGGCTGTTTGAATTTCGATGAATAATTATGTGAAAATCTAAGAGTCATTTTGTAAGCTGTTAGATAGGCAACGTGCAACTCAGACCAGATGACCACTTTAGCCGTTTAGCAGTACACGTTCACTATATCCACCTGGACTCTGTAAGTAAAACAGTAAGAAACTCAAAGTACACGTGTTCAAATACGGAAATAAGTTAGTGAGTACCAATTCCCAGGTGGATGAGAGGTGGGCTTCCAAGCAGTAGAAGAGCAATCGCAGAGAATTTCCGTCTGGTTGAAGATACGCTTTACTTAGTTTTGCTTTACTCAAACATGTTTCACTACCTTCAGTGAGTTCTGCTTAGTCTCACATGGACGCTATCAGTTATTCTACGGTGGTAGTTTTTCAAGTGTGAGGCGTCTCCTTTTCTAAAAAATGAGGTTTGAATTTATTTAAATATTGATTGATGTCCTCCGACTGCATTAGCTGAACTTCATAAACATTGTCTTGACTGAACCATCACAATAATAGACATAAGAAAAAAGTCCGATGGAAAAATTAATTTGGCGTTTAAAAAAAATATAATTGGGTCCTAGAATTTGCATCCGACTGCGTTCAGTCGTTCGGAGTTCCCATGACTTGACGAGAACTTTCGAATCACGTCAGTGATTCTTCTGCATGGTGCCGCCTCTTAAGACATTTTGTGTTAGCTCTGACCTGAAGACTGTTCCAAGGGTTTTTAATTGATTTG
Source organism: Schistocerca serialis cubense (assembly GCF_023864345.2). Taxonomy (NCBI): domain Eukaryota; kingdom Metazoa; phylum Arthropoda; class Insecta; order Orthoptera; family Acrididae; genus Schistocerca; species Schistocerca serialis. The sequence continues at coordinate 211,842,686 of NC_064647.1, read as the reverse complement.
AATGATGGTTTGTCCAGAGATTAAGCTAGGGCTCACGAAAACTTAGTGAAAGCGACGAATAAAAAAGAAAAATCTTTCAAGTATTTAAAGACAAAATTCTCGTATCTGGATGATGCTAAGATCAAAGAGAGAATCTTTGTTCGACCTAAAATTCATTTAGTAGGGCCACTGAAGGAAAAGAGGAGGCCTTCAAAAATGTTCACATTTTCTTGAGAAATCAAAGAACTGATAATTGCAGTCTACATATTAATGAACTTGTGAGGTCACACCAAGACCCAGGTTGTAATATGTCGCTCAAGATCCGTTTTTTGGACTCGTGTCTCGATTTCTGTGGCGCTACGCTGTAGCCGAGCGGTCCTAGGCGCTACAGTCTGGAACCGCGCGACCGCAACGGTCGCAGGTTCGAATCCTGCCTCGGGCATGGATGTGTGTGATGTCCTTAGGTTAGTTATGTTTAAGTAGCTCTAAGTTATAGGGGACTGATGCCCTCAGAAGTTAAGTCCCATAGTGCTCAGAACCATTTGAACCATTTTGTGGTGCTACGATTGAGGAGCACGGAGAAAGCTTCCATCAAGACATTGCAGCAATGGAAAGAGCGTATTAGGGCAAGCGGATCTCATCTGTCATTGAAAAATATTGTTAGACTGCAACGAGATAGATGCCAGAAGGAGATTACAAACGAAAACAAGGAAAGAAAAATCAGAAACGCTCAAGTCAATAATTCAGTGGGTAATATATCAAAGGGAAAAGTTCCATACTTTCACGTATATATGTACATATCTTTGATCAAAGTGCTAAAAAATTCCAGAATGAGATATTTCACTCTGCAGCGGAGTGTGCGCTGATATGAAACTTTCTGGCAGATTAAAACTGTGTGAAGGACTGAGACTCGAACTCGGGACCTTTGCCTTTGGCGGGCAAGTGCTGTACCAACTGAGCTACCCAAGCACGACTCACGCCCCGTCCTCACAGCTTTACTTCTGCCAGTACCTCGTCTCCTGCCTTCCTTGCTAAAAAATTATTCTCGTGCCATGTTCTTAGTCTTCGAATCCAATCGGGTTATAGTTGACTGTTTTTGTAGAGGATAGAGACAACATTCACTTTTTATACACCAGTGTAGTATTATAGTGTTACGAACGCTGCTAACAAAACCAAACAACAGTAAACGTTAAAACACAAAAACACTGAGGTGATAAGTCTTGGGATGGCGATGTGGAAATACAAAAATGGCGGTACTATCGCGTATATTGGATATAAAAGGGCGGTGCAATGCAAAGCTGTCATTTTTGGTCAAGTGATTCAGCCCGCCCGGGTAGCCGCACGGTCTAACGCGCTGCTTACCGAGCGGAAAGGCGTGCCGGGCCCCGGTACGAATCCGCCCGGCGGATTAGTGTCGAGGTACGGTGTTCCGGCCAACCTGTGGATAGTTTTTAAGGCGGTTTTCCATCTGCCTCGGCGAATGCGGGATGGTTCCCCTTATTCCGCCTCAGTTACATTGTGTTGGCGATTGCTGCGCAAACACTGTCTCCACGTACGCGTACACCATAATTACTCTACCACACAAACATTTGGAGTTACACTCGTTTGGCATGAGACGTTCCCGGAGCGGGGGTGGTCCATTGGGAGTCGAACGACACAATAGCCCTGGGTTCAGTGTGGGGCGGCTGTTGGGTGGATGGACTACTGTGGCCGGTTGTGGAGTTGTGAACCATTGAGGGCTACTGCGGGACGAAGCCTCTCCGTCGTTTCTAGGTCCCCAGTTTAATACACACGCCCATGTCAAAACGTATGATTATGGCCGCACGACGATCGGAATTAACGGATTTTGAATGCGGAATGGCATTTCGAGCTAGAAACATGGGACATTTCATTTTGGCAATCGTTATGGAATTCAGTATTCCGCCATCCACTGTGTCAAGATGAAACGTCCCCTTAGAAAATTATAAGTTACAGTGCTGATAAACCTCAAACGTCATTTGATTTTCAAACAACTGAACGTGCTCGACATTTCTCTCTTCACTTATTCTGATCAACACTAAACTGACACACAATATTTTTAGCGTAACGCAATCTGACTTTCAATAATCCCTACAAAAGAATGGCCCTGACTAACAATAACCTATACCTTTCATGAATCACTTAACTCACAAAAATCTTCGTTGCTCGAACTAATGCAATACAGTGAGCGCCAATACTGCCAGCTAAATAAAAGATTCTAAATACTGAAGGCACTAACTACTGATAGGTATAGTCAGCGAATGAAAGATTTTGATAGAGAATAAACAATGTATTTACCTTAATAATGTTCAAAAGTCATCATATATATATCAGTTCATGATATCCAATATTACAAATTTACTCTCTCTGATGGACACACGTCCAGATCATCCGCTCTCAAGATTCCGCCATCTCTCTCCCCACATCCACCACTGCTGGCGGCTCACAACCAACTGCGCGTTCTGGAGGACGACGGTTCAATCCAGTCTCCGGCCATCCTGATTTAGTTTTTCCGTGATTTCCCTAAATCGCTTCAGGCAAATGCCGAGATGGTTCCTTTGAAAGGGCAAGGCCGATTTCCTTCCCCTCCTTCCCTCACCCGAGCTTGCGCTCCGTCTCTAATGATCTCGTTGTCGACGGGACGTTAAACACTCATCTCGTCCTCCTCCTCCTCCAACTGCGCAACGCTACGCGCTGTTCACATCTAACTGCCCAACACTACAATAGCGAATATTTCAACAATGCCAACTAGCCACAGACTTTACATAGCACAGTCAGTGATTTCCATATAGAGCACTACGTGGCGTTACCAACATAAAAACCTAAACAGACTACTTACAAAGAGTGTACCGAGAATACCAAATTTCAGCAATTATTTCTCACCACGGACAACGCAGAGGCCAACGGCCTTAATTTATTGACCGAGAGCAGCGGCGTTTGCGTAGAGTTCGCAGTGCTAACAGACATGCAGCTCTACATGAAAGAACTGCGGAAATCAATGTGGTACGTACGACGAAAGTATCCGGAGACCAGTGCGGCGAAATTTGGCGTTTATGAGCTGTGGCAGCAGACGAGCGACACGAGTGCCCTTGCTAACAGGACGACTGCGCCTGTCCTGGGTTCGTTACCGTGTCGATTGGACCATAGACAATTGGGAAAACGTGGTCGAGACGGATGAGTCCAGATTTCAGTTCGTTGCAGCTGATGGTAGGGTTAGTTTTGGACCCTGGCTGCCAACAAGCCATTGTGTAAGCTGGTTGTGGCTCCATAATGGTGTGGGCTTATTTTACATGAAATGGACGGTAGATGGTTATGCTCGGTTACTTGGAGACCATTTGCACCAATTCATGGATGCCATCTTCCCAAACAACGATGTAATTCCTGTGAATGACAGTTCCCAATGTCGGTGGGCCACTAATGTTGGTGAGTGGACTGGAGAACGTTCTGGGCAGTTTGGGTGAATGATTGGGCGACCGAGATCACCTGAAATGAATCCCATGGAAGATTTGTGGGACATAATAGAGAGGTCAGTTCGTGCACAGGGGACACTTTCAGTATTATGGACGGCTGTAGGGCCAGCATGGATCAGTATTAATGCAGACGACTTCTAACGTGTTACTGAGACTGTGACACCTCGAGCTGCTATGCTACACCTGGTAGGAGGCCAGACACGATGTCAGGGATTATCCAGTGTGACGTTCGTCACTTGAGTATAAACTGTATTTTCTTAATAACGTTACAGTCACTGCGCCGCATACTGTTGAACTCTCTAAGAATCTTTTAAAATATTAATGATAGACTGAAAAACAACAAGGCATCCGGAGAAGGTAATACCACTGCAGAACTACTTAAAAATCTTGGACCAAATTCCCTCAAAGAACTCACTCAAATCATCACAGACATTTGGCAGACAGAAAAACTACCAGAAGATTGGAAATGCGCCCTAATTCATCCACTGCATAAAAAGGGAGACGTGGCAGATATAAACAACTATCGAGGAATCTCCCTTCTCCAAGTCACTTATAAAATCCTCTCAGCTTGTCTTCTTCAACGAACACAAGAACAACTCGAACACAGTATTGGTGAATACCAAGCTGGCTTTCGCCCTCACCGATCCTGTGCAGAACAAATTTTCAATTTGAAGACAACACTAAAATACAAAGCAGTCAGAAACAGTCCGATCATTTGTTCCTTTGTTGATTTCGCAAAGGCTTATGATTCAATCGATAGGCAATCTCTCTTTATTATCCTTGAGGAGCTAGGATTCGATCCGAAAACCCTAAACCTTATCAAAGAAACGCTCACAAACACAACTTCTAAGATAAAATTCCTGGGTGAAATATCAGAGCCCTTCCTGATCAAAACCGGCGTCAGACAAGGTGACGGCTTGTCTCCACTCCTCTTCAACCTTGTCTTAGACAAAGTCATCCGAGAATGGGAAAAAGAACTGAAGAATCAAAATTACTGGAAGCCTATACAACTAGGAAGATCTAAAGATAGTATTAAAATTTCATGCTTGGCATTTGCAGATGACGTGGCCATTCTAGCAGAAAACGAGACCACAGCAATTAAACAGATAGACATTCTCAAAGAATGCGCCGAAAAAGTTCGGCTACAAATTTCCTTCCAAAAAACCAAATTCATCTGCTCAAAATTTGAAACTCAAAAACTGACTACAAAATATGGACAAGTTGAGAGAGTTCCATTCTTTAAATACTTAGGCGAGGTCCTAGAACCCACAGGGGGAGAGAAATCTGCACAAAAAGTTCGACTGCAAAAACTGAAAAGAGCATACTGGAAAACCCACAACATCTACAATAAAAAGTGTCTCTCCATTCACTCAAAAATACGACACTACAATACAGTAATCAAGCCCGAAGCACTATATGCCAGCGAAACACTCACACTCCATAGAAAAGGCGACCTGGAAGGCATCCTGAAAGAGGAACGCAAAATTATCAGAAAGATTCTTGGCCCAAAAAGAACGGAAGATGGATACAGGTTACAGTCTCGGAAAACTACAGAAAAATTATCTAACCTCGCCGCAGACATCCGGAAAAGAAGACTAAAATTTTACGGTCATATCCACAGACTCCCAACACCCAGCCTCTCCCACAAAATTTTAATATACATTGAAAAATTGAAAACCATACCCTGGATACAAGAAACCAAAACAGATCTAGCAAATGCACAAATAAATTCTTCAGAAGTTATAAACAGAAATGTATACAGGCAAAAACTCAATAGTTGGAAAGTACAACCCGAGAATGAAGTTTGCAAGAGACGGGGGACAAAATGGACAGAGGAAAGAAAGAGAATTCATGAGGAAAGAATGAGAGAAGTTTGGAGAATTAAAAAATTGAATCGGAAAAGCTTTGCGTGATCCGTATGGGTCCAATCGCACATAATAATAATAATAATAATAACCTCAGTTGCCTGTCGTTTTTAGGCAGTTGCCCACATCCCACTAGGTGAACACCGGGTTGGTATCCACGTCCCGCCTCATTTAAGCAATTTGCAAACATTTCGAAGCTTCCTCTCACGTTCATACGCTTAATATTAAATGCAGGTAAATGGGCTATGCATACGAGGTGGGAAAATAAAGCAATGAGACTGATTTTCTTTGCAAGGTGTAGCAACCCTGCAGGCTTGCATAGGCACAATATCTTTGACCTTGGTCTATAAGCTGCTTCTAGTCCAAGCGGCATATCGATGCAGCTGCTCAGTCTTGAGTTGTGCTGTAGTAAGTTAACATGTGTTTGTGTCACTCGTCACGGAAATGGAACCGCGTAATATTCCGCAACGGTAAGCCATTTCTTTTTGCGTTAAATTGGGTGAAAACGCGACGACAACTTACAGTAAGCTTCAGAAACTTTTTGGAGAGGAGGTTATGTCAGGATCTCAAGTTTTCCGTGGAATAAAATGTTTAGTGAAGGCAGAATGAATGTTGAAGACCGCAGTGGACGACCATCAAACTCACTGACGGATGTCAACTTGGCCAGGGTGCGTGAACTCGTACGATCTGATCGAAGGTTATCCGCAAAAATGATTGCAGAAGAACTGAACATCAATCGATAAACGGTTCGTCTAATAATAACCGGAGATCTTGGTATGAGAAAGATTTGTGCAAAAATGGTCCCCAAAAATCTCACACCACAGCAGCGAGAAACACGGAAAAATGTAGCAGCCGATCAGTTAGAGCAAACGGAAGTCAATCCAGAATTGGTGAGCCGTGTTATCACTGGTGATGAAAATTGGTTTTTTCAGTGCGATCCAGAGACAAAACGCCAAAGTTCGCAATGGTGCTCAAAGGGATCACCCAGACCAAAAAAAGCTCGCATGTCAAAGTCAAAAGTGAAAAGCGTGCTTGTGTGCTTCTTTGATTCCAAGGGAATTGTTCATAAAGAGTGGCTGCCTCCTGGACGAACAGTTAACCAGTATTACTAGGAAGAAATTTTAGAAAGACTTCGTAAAAGAGTTCTTCGTGTCCGTGCCAACATTGCTGATAATTGGATTCTGCATCACGTTAATGCGTCATCCCATACTGCTCTGTCAGTACAGAAATATTTAACCTCAAAACAAATTTCAGTATTACTACAGCCACCTTATTCACTAGATATCGCTCCGTGCGACTTTTTTCTATTTCCAAGAGTCAAAACGGCGGTCAAGGGACACCATTTTCAAACAACACAAGATGTCCAAAAAGGCGTGACGAAGGTCTTGGAGGATATTACAGAAGATGAGTTCCAGAAATGTTACCATCAATGGCAGAAGCGCTGTAAAAAGTGTGTGAAGGGAAGTACCTTGAAGGAGACAACACTACACTTGAGTAAAACGGTAAGCAACACTTTTTTTCACTACGGTCTCCATTACTTTATTGTCGCATCTCGTATTCCATCCTGGGGGTTACGGGGTGGAGACTATAAGTGCATTCGGCCACCCCGTAAATTAACCATCCAAATCTGTCCATATCAGGTTTTAACCGTGCCGACCCTATGTCGATACGAGACAGAGGCACAAGAAAAAGAAGACTAATGCCAACTTCAATTAGTCTAGTCTTTCGCAACTAGAAACACGTAAGACCAGAACGTACATAACACGACTGATTACCACAATCTCAAAATGGTTTTAGGCTGTGGATGCCATGGCTCTCAGACGGCTGTTAGGCGGCGCATTCCCATGTTGCCTGTACTGCTTTCCCCGAGACTGGGTAGTGGCAGATTACGTGAAACAATTTGTTTCAAGTTTATTTACAGAAAGATTTTTTTTTCTTACTTGGCCCCCTACTTGTTCATTTTTCTAGCATTGTATTTGAAATAAATATGCGAATGGGGAATAAAAAAAACAGAATGTTCACAGTCCCATTACCCGCTATCACGTTTCCATACAGTCATAGATGTTCACATTGTTCACTCTAAGACAAAAAAAAAATCCGCGCACCACGAAAATCGGTAGGTGTGACGTACTCCTACGGTCAAATGAATGATTCTAATTTCAGAAAAATTGAATTATTTACTCAAGAGAGAGAGCTTCACAAATTGAGAAAGTCAGCAACGCGTTGGTCCATCTCTGGCTAGCCGGCCGCTGCAGCATAGCGGTTCTAGGCGCTTCAGTCCGGAACCGCGCTGCTGCTACTGTCGCAGGTTCGAATCCTGCCTCGGGTATGGATGTGTGTGATGTCCTTAGGTTAGTTAGGTTTAAGTAGTTCTAAGTTCTAGGGGACTGATGACCACAGATGTTAGGTCCCATAGTGCTTACCTCCATTTAAAACATTTTTGAGCATGTTCGTCTGAAGGAAATTGACGGGCGCGAATGCCTTCCTTCAGGGCTCGAAACATGTGGAAATCGTATGGGGAAAGATAGTATCTCTACGTAGTATGTGTAAGGGCTTCCCAGCGAAACTTATGCAGCCTACTCTAAACCGTTTTGGCAACATACGGGCGAGCAACATGGTTCCGTTGCCGACAGCAAAAATATTTCCATGAAGGCACGGACCGCCCTGTCTCACAGTAGTACGAATGTATTAACAGTTATGGCGATTAAATTGAGATAATGGTTTGCGTGCTTTTCCCCCCTATCTCCTTTTCATTTGACTGCCCCTTACAAATAAGAAATTGGAGTGGAGCAAAAGTTAAACGTGTGGGGACTCTTGCGTGATTTTTGCTCTGTTACCAACACCTCCTCTACTTGCACACATATTGAGCAAGATATTTTTGCATTCGTTTCGTTAAAAACGACTGAAACCGTTATTTGAGGCTTCTAATAGTTAGCGAATAAATGATATTATCAGCCGATCAATCCTTCTGGCACTAAAACTCTAATATACTGAATATATTGTTTCTATTATGTCCGACACTATTCTGGAAACGTCAGTTTCTCATATAATCTAGAAGGAAATGTTAGATTACGGGACGATAATTATTTGGATTTATTCCGCTATATGTCTTACAAAGAGGTTTAATAAGAATATTTCAATCTGGTAATTTCAGAGTCGTAGTGATGTGTTACTAATTCCAGGAATAACAAATCATTGTGTTTCAATGATATTCATGGTGAGATTTATTTCAGAAGTATGAATCTTATTATGACGTTTTAATTATCTACGAAATTTTCGATAATTTTTTGCTAAAAAATAAGAGAACTGATATTCAGTCTTCCTTCTTTTTCTTCTTCGATCCTCGCTGCTATAAGTTGTATCATTCTTATATCACGAATTATGTTGTGAGATAATAACATCTTTTGAGCCATTTTCGACTTTATTCTGGTAGTTAAGTTCATTACCGTGCCATTCGTGTAAAATTAAACGTTTTGTGTATTTTATGGCCTTTCAATTAGTTGGAAGTAGTCAGTCTCGTGATGCAGCGCCCGTGCTTATGCATATTTCAATATGTGTGAGTCAAACCTGCAGTCTACGTTTTTAGCGTAATAATAATTGTTGTTATTATTACGACTATTCCTCTGCTTTGATAATTAACAATAACACGGCCTTGTGTCAATATGCTTGCTGCTTTTCTCTGACTACTTCTGGACCTGTGGGAAAACTGGCATGAGTAAAGAAATAATTCCTCACAGATTCATTTTATGTCATAGGAAATGTGAAAGGTTCCATGAATTCTCTCTAATTTTCATAACCATGCGGTTTTTTTTCGTGTCTGTAGTGTGATGTGCCGTTTTGTCGTTAACATTTTACTTTCTTATTTAAATTCGAAATTACAAAAATCAACACGGGAGGGAACTGGTTCATTAACAGTGATGACGTTTCGACAGTAAGACGGCGTCTTATCTCGGAGCAGCACCACTAATTTGTAATTTGGAGGCTGTGAATTGGGGGGCCCGCCTGTGGTCTGGAAGTAGCTTTCAAAGGCGGCTATAGCAACAATAGTAAGTGACGGAAATCACTACACATATCTGTTTAAAGCGTCCCAACGAAGACGCTACTGTGTGCAATAACCGAGACTTAGAGAGAACATCTGGTTGCATGAATGAGTTGCCAAAATACCAATCATTTTCATTTCTAAAAAATTTACTGAGAATAAGGACTTTGATATCACAAAATTGTATACATGGCTGCGCGTTCAGAGAACGTGAATAATTACCATTAAACGAAAGCAGCCCTCCGTCACTAATTTTTAACGAATTAACCGGGTTTCGACACTGCTAGGAGTGTCTTCCCTAGAATTTAAACCAAAGAATGGTCTATAACATGGTCACAGAATTATGACTAAAAACGTATGATACGAATTATAAGTACGGAATTATCGTGAAAGACTGGCAGTACTTATGTCATTTATAAAATAATAAATATCCCAAAAGGGCATTAGTCACAAGGAAATTTAAGATAAAAAAAACTGATGGCGAGTCACTAAGGGCTGCTCGTTACTTGCGTGGTGCAGGTTGTAAACGGAGTGAGGTGCCCGCGATAACAAATGCGGCCAGCTGGACACGGCACTGCAACGAGCGTGCCATCTAGTAGCCGTAAATACAATTAGGCTACTTCACATTGAAATATAGGCAGAAATGTTTATAAACAAACAGTATTTGGCACATAATGGAAAGCATTGTTTGTTTGATAGTAGCATGCAACATAACATTTTGTCTACATCAAAGCTTATACCAGTAAAGTAAAACATGAAAGTATCATTATGAAAATGTGGATAGGACTGAATGACAACTGTTAGAAAGCAATATTGACGTGAAATACAGCCAAGAAACGTTTGATAATTAGAAAACATAGGACTACCTTAGAAGGAAAAGAACATTTCGGCAACCTGCACAAGGAGACCTGAAGTCAGATATCGAGTAACAGCTTTATACCGTCGAAGAAATTTTTGTTACGAGGTGCATTCAAGTTCTAAGGCCTCCGATTTTTTTTCTCCGGACTGGAAAGAGATAGAAACATGCCCATTGTTTTAAAATGAGGCCGCGTGCATTGTCAATACGTCCCAGAGATGGCAGCACCGTACGGCAGATGGAATTTTACCGCCAGAGGCGAGAATGAGAACTGTTTTAAATACTCAAAATGGCGACGTTTTCCTTACTTGAACAGCGTGCAGTCATTCGTTTTCTGAATTTGCGTGGTGTGAAACCAAGTGAAATTCATCGACAGTTGAAGGAGACGTGGTGATGGAGACATGGTGATGGAGTTACGGATGTGTTGAAAGTGCGTTTGTGGGTGCGACAGTTTAATGAAGACAGAACATCATGTGACAACAAACCGAAACAACCTCGGGCTCGCACAAGCCGGTCAGACGACGTGATCGAGAAAGTGGAGAGAATTGTTTTGGGGGATCGCCGAATGACTGTTGAACAGATCGCCTTCAGAGTTGGCATTTCTGTGGGTTCTGTGCACACAATCCTGCATGACGACCTGAAAATACGAAAAGTGTCATGCAGGTGGGTGCCACGAATGCTGACGGATGACCACATGGCTGCCCGTGTGGCATGTTGCCAAGCAATGTTGACACGCAACGACAGTATGAATGGGACTTTCTGTTCGTCGGTTGTGACAATGGATGAGACGTGGATGCCATTTTTCAATCCAGAAACAAAGCGCCAGTCAGCTCAATGGAAGCACACAGATTCACCGCCACCAAAAAAATTTCGGGTAACCGCCAGTGCTGAAAAAATGGTGTCCGTGTTGTGGGACAGCGAGGGCGTAATCCTTACCCATTGCGTTCCAAAGGGCACTACGGTAACAGGTGCATCCTACGAAAATGTTTTGAAGAACAAATTCCTTCCTGTACTGCAACAAAAACGTCCGGGAAGGGCTGCGCGTGTGCTGTTTCACCAAGACAACGCACCCGCACATCGAGCTAACGTTACGCAACAGTTTCATCGTGATAACAACTTTGAAGTGATTCCTCATGCTCCCTACTCACCTGACCTGGCTCCTAGTGACGTTTGGCTTTTTCCAACAATGAAAGACACACTCCGTGGCCGCACATTCACCAGCCGTGCTGCTATAGCCTCAGCGATTTTCCAGTGGTCAAAACAGACTCCTAAAGAAGTCTTCGCCGCTGCCATGGAATCATGGCGTCAGCGTTGTGAAGAATGTGTATGTCTGCAGGGCGATAACGTCGAAAAGTAACGCCAGTTTCATCGATTTTGGGTGAGTAGTTAATTAGAAAAAAAATCGGAGGCCTTAGAACTTGAATGCACCTCGTACGTAGCTGTAGCTGTTCGTTAAGAATGAGGCTATCCTTTCGAGCAAGATGTTTGAAAATCTCTAATTCCTCTAGAATTTCTAGTCTATGCCCTTTCTTTTCGGTGTGCAAAATGTTGGTATCGTAAATGGCTTTAGGTGAATGCTATCAGACTTCTTTAGTACTCTGCAGACGCCCTATAGTTAGAGAGGTGATATACGAATGTTCCCGGAGAACGGGTTATAATTTTGAGTGTAGACATTTCATTTCAGGTTTCCGTAGCTTACCTAAGAGAGGCTGTAGTGCGATCGCTTCTGAAGTGTCACGGCCAAGTGCTTCCCTTTGTCTCTGCTTGTCAGAGCGTGCCATTTACCTCCAATGGTGGCCGTGTTGCCTGGACCCGCAGAATCAACAAAGAGCTGTTACGGCAGGGAACCAAGGACTCGGCTGTACTGATAAAAGCGCGGAACGCCTCTCTCTTTTCTGACGAGATGGGGCAATAGCAGCAGTCTGGCGATGAGATTAACACAAGGAAGAAGACTCCCCTTACACGGAAAATTGCCAAATCAACAACTTTATTTACTAAAGGCAAGCAGAACTATACTGGCAGCTATCATAGTATCGTCGTCGTCGGCACTGTCGTGATTCACGGTGCCGTTATGATCATTGGCGTTGTCATCAGGCATTTGACTATAGTCTTCCCCATTACTCGTCCAGTCGGGTCAAAACCACAACGGAAGATTCTCCCTTAAAGAACCCGATGTACTTGCGGAGTATATGACTTTGATTACTGAACTAATGTGCCTGACGCTGAGCCTAGAAATTGTTTGCAAACTGACACAAAAAACAAGCATGTGGACTGATTCTTACAAACATAAACACAGCAACCAGCTACTATTATTAATGCTATCTTTTTTTTTTAAGTAAATAGCGACGTAATCGGTTTCGAATTTACAGGTTCATCTTCAGACGGCTGTTCAAAACATGTACATTTGTTTGATGTTTAAGTTTACACAAGTCTTTTGCTCTTTATTCCCCATCGTGGTGAAGACTCTTGGGATGACAGTGTTCTATGGTACAAAGCGACGTTGGAAAAAATCTATTTAAACGTCATAACGATGGACAAAAGAAAACGTCGGAGTGGGAATTGAAATCCATGGAAAAAGAAATAACTTTTGGGTTTGCCGATGACATTGTAATTCTGTCATGTGGTGTGCGTACTATAAGACCTTCGGTACACACACCATCAGATTATTTGACTTGTCGCTCTAACGAAGTAGACGAGTGTCAGCAATATGTCTCATGGTCTTATCGTGGCGTGTTTATCTTCTGCCATTATGTCAGAAAATAGAAATGCCACGTGCACGCTTAGAGTAGCAGATTGACGGTGACCAACTTTAAACAGAACTTGACTAATTTTCACACATATTTATTAAAATAATAAAACGCATAGACCTTACGTAACTTGATTCTGGATGCAGTTTACAATTGACAATCTGAAGTTCCTTTGGTCTTGCTACGTTAATCTTATTCTCACATATCTCTGATACTTGACAAAGTGTCTGTTCATTTATCTTCATGGCTATGTACAGGAATATGGTAATCTTATTAGGCGCAGACTGAAACTTGACTATAGACTGGTATATACTGGTACAGACAAATGCAGACTCATACAGACTAATGCAGACTGACTAATCGGAGGTCTGTACACTCGTTATAATACCTCGTGTGTTCAGGTATCACTGCGCGAGTGTGATCCGCGAGGAGAAAATGTTCTACATTAGCAGCAATCTCATTGGCTGCGTTACATATTAATACGCGGATCGGCGGATGCAGAATTTGGTCCGTCTCTAAGGCAGCGCCATCTCGTAGTACAGAGACGGACGAGCGCTGCGCCTGCGCTGTTGTGCTTAGCGGGGCGCGCTCTAGTGGGAAAGTTGTGTACACACTGGCTACGCAGAACTATGTACACAACATGTCAGAAACAGCAAAGAACCTGGAAGAGCAGTTGAATGGAATGGATAGTGTCTTGAAAGGAGGATATAAGATGAACATCAACAAAAGCAAAACAAGGATAATGGAATGCAGTCGAATTAAATCAGATGATGCTGAGGGAATTACATTAGGAAATTGGACCGTAAAGTAGTGGATGAGATTTTCTATTTGGGGAGCAAAATAACTGATGATGGTCGAAGTAGAAAGGATATAAAATGTAGACTAGCAATGGCAAGGAAAGCGTTTCTGAGGAAGACAAATTTGTTAACGTCGAGTATAAATTTAAGAGTCACGAAGGCTTTTCTGAAGGTGTTTTGCATGGAATGTAGCCATGTATGGAAGTGAAACGTGGACAATAAATAGTTTAGACAAGAGGAGAATAGAAGCTTTCGAAATGTGGTGCTACAGGAGAATGCTGAAGATTAGATGGGTAGATCACGTAACTAATGAAGAGGTACTGAATAGAATTGAGGCGAGGAGAAGCTTGTTGCACAACTTGACTAGAAGAAGGGATCGGTTGGTAGGACATGTTCTGAGGCATCACTGGATCACCAATTTAGTACTGGAGGGCAGCGTGGAGGGTAAAAATCGTAGAGGGAGACCAAGAGGTGAATACACTAATCAGATTCAGAAGGATGTAGTTCGCAGTAGGTACTGGCAGATGAAGCAGCTTGCGCAGGATAGAGTAGCATGAAGAGCTGCATCAAACCAGTATCTGGACTGAAGACCACAACAACAACAACGATGGAACACAATGTACAGAAATATTTAAGACTGAATGGTAGTAGTACTCAGTTTTATATATTTGTTTACATTGTGTTCGTTATTACGTTGAAATAGGTCGTTTGCAATATCTTTTTTAATGTTGGGAGACACCACCCCAAGAATCTTTCACCACAAGGGGGGAATAAAGAACAAGTGTCTTATCCAGACTTCACACAAATGCGCATCTTGTGAACAGCCACCTGAAGATGAACTTGTGGGTTCTAAAGCGTTATTTATTTAACTAAATAGGTGTCCTTTTCTTTGGAAGAATCAACCTACATGTTTATATTCTTTTTTTTTCAGTTTACAAACAGTGTCTAGCGTCTAAGGCTTCAGCGTCATGCGCATTAGTTTGGTAGTCTGCAAGCATAACAGGTTACCTTAAGGCAGAGTCATCTGCTGTGGTTTTGACGCGACTGGACAAGTAGTGCGGAAGACTAAAGTCACATGCCTGATGCGAGCGCCAATGATGATGAAAGCGGCGATGACGACGATACCTCGCTAACTGCCTATATCGTCTTTTTGGCCTTTATTAAATACAGGCGTTGCTTTGGCAATTTTCTGTGTATCACTTTTTGAGAAAATAATACAGATAGCTGATTGGAGATGAAATAATGACAGAATGATATTTACCGCCTTCTCATTAGGACTTTTCGGTTATCACTAGTCTCTTGGAATCTAGGTAAGAACTTCCTTGGTTCAATTACCATCCATCGGTCGGTTCATACATTTTCTCCGCTCAGGGTGTGGGTGTTGTTGTCCTTAAGTTCGCATAGGCGTAATTGACAGTATACTGTTGAGATTGTTGAATGGGCACGGACAGAAAGCCAATACATTGGAAAAAAACTACCACCCACGATAACTACCGCAAGACGAGTCCTAACGCATAAGCAAGACTATTAGAGACACGATACAAGCTACATCTGAAGCTGGCTGAAGATATTTTTTTAACGCCTATATTCGACCGGCAAGGGGTGATGAGGTGGTGGGCGGTAAGGTTCCAGATCACCAGAATTTTCTCCAATTACCGGGGTTAAATTCCAGACATCTACTCTAGAGTATAATGAAGTAAGGGTATATGACGCTGTTGGTGATCCGTCCGTCGGATTGGAAGTTAGGTTCCACGGTCCCCTTTGTGCTATTCGACAGGAACAAATATGGCATAGGCTCCATGCAAACACATTGTCACTAAGACAAGTCAGCGACATGCACTCCAACCTAATGGATGCACCAGATCAGCTTACACAAGACCGTGAGCTGCAAAGCAAAACAAATATATTTCAAATGGACGAGCATGATCTAACGTCACTATCTAGTTGTTTAGATAAGAAATATTATTAGTTGACTCTTGCAAAAATGAGGTGTTCTTAAAAATGGTTCAGATGGCTCTGAGCACTATATGACTTAACATCTGAGGTCATCAGTTCCCTAGAACTAAGAACTACTTAAACCTAACTAACCTAAGTTCATCACACACATCCATGCCCGAGGCAGGATTCGAGCCTGCGACCTTAGCAGTCGCGCGGTTCCGGGCTGAAGCACCTAGAACCGCTCGGCCACAGCGGCTGGCGAGGTGTTTTTACTTTGAGGGTGATGTATTTTATTTTTACTTTGAGGGTGATGTATTTGATTTTTACTTTGAGGGTGATGTATTTGGGGTGTAAACAAAGTTCATACGACCAAGAGTCGGCATTCAATGGGAGACTGCTAGAATAAGACGACTTGGTTGTTGAATAATTAGGTCTCTGAAATTTCCTGGCACCTTTGCCTTTCGCGGGCAAGTGCTCTACCAATAGAGCACTTGCCCGCGAAAGGCAATGGTCCCGATTTCGAGTCTCGGTCCGGCACACAGTTTTAATCTGCCAGGAAGTTTCATATCAGGGTACACTCATCTGTAGAGTGAAAATTTCTTTCTAGAAACATCCCCCAGGCTGTGGCTAAGCCATGTCTCCGCAATATCCTTTCTTCCAGGAGTGCTAGTTCTGCAAGGTTCGCAGGAGAGCTTCTGTGAAGTTTGGAAGGTAGGAGACGAGGTACTGGCGGAATTAAAGCTGTGAGGACGGGGCGTGAGTCGTGCATGGGTAGCTCAGTTGGTAGAGCACTTGCCCGCGAAAGGCAAAGATTCCGAGTTCGAGTCTCGGTCCGGTAAACATTTTTAATCTGCCAGGAAGTTTCATATCAGCGCACAATCCGCTGCAGAGTGAAAATTTCATTCTAATTAGATCTCTGTTTCTTCGCTATAAATAATACCCTGAGAGAATTATCGTGTGACTTACCATTTATTCTTCAGTTGTATCGGAAATATTCTTAATTTTGTTTCACAGTCATTCCATCATCCCGATCATTGCGATTACTTTATAACAAACGAACTGCTATTGTGAGCTGTGCGCGCATATCAGTAGTTTCGTTATGATGAGTGGTCGTAAATAAGTAATTTGCAATAACGTCAGCTGCCCTCACGTGTCTGCCTGCACATGCAAGCACAGCTCGTGATTTGTGCTCCGCGATTCACCCTCCTGAGCTTCCAGGTGCACGATGGTGTGTGCGGAGTAGCGTGGGCAGGAGTGTGCATCTACACGTCGTGCTATTCAAATAGCTATTCATCATACAACGTTTTCATATGCAACGAATTTAATATTTTTTTAACGTAGCTTACTTCACTCTCTTATGAACAGATTTTTTTTTTTTTTACTTTCTAATTTAGCCTTCGTTCTTCCTCAGGATACAAACTATAGCAATGCCAAATTTCACCGGAAGTGGCTCAGCGTCTAAGTCATAAAAACAATAGCAGGCAGAGTTGTTGTCGCATTAATAATATCAGCACAGATTATCTGCGCCATGACAGTTCACACAAACGAACCTGTACTGACTGTCTTAACCAAAAAATTGGTAGAACTAACTGACTGACCGAATTATACGAGGTGCGAGAATAAAGTAATGAGACTAATTTTCTTTGCAAGATGGGGCAACCCTGCAGGCTTGCATAGGCGCAATATCTTTGACCTTGGTCTATAAGCTGCTTCTAGTCCAAGCGGCACATCGATGCAACTGCTCAGTCGTGATTTGTGCTGCAATAAGTTAACACATGTTTGTGACTCTCGTCACGGAAATGGAACCGCATAATATTGTGCAACGGCATGCCATTTCTTTTTCCGTTAAAGTGGGTGAAAACGCGACAACTTACCGTAAGCTTCAGAAGGCTTTTGGAGAGGAGGTTATGTCGTGACCTCAAGTTTTTCGTTGACATAAAATGTTTAGTGAAAGCATAACGAATTTTGAAGACCGCAGTGGACAACCATCAACCTCACGAACTGGTATCAACTTTGCCAGGGTGCGTGAATTCGTACGATCTGATCGAAGATTATCCGTGACAATGATTGCAGAAGAACTGAACATAAATCGAGGAACGGTTCGTCTAATAATAACTGAAGATCTTGGTATGAGAAAGATTTGTGCAAAAATGGTCCCCAAAAATCACACACAACAACAGTGAGAAACACGAAAAAATGTGGCAGCCGATCTGTTAAAGGAAACGGAAATCAATCCAGAATTGTTTTGCCATGTTATCACTGGTGATGAAAGTTGGTTTTTTCAGTACAATCCAGAGACAAAACGCCAAAGTTCGCAATGGTGCTCAAAGGGATGACCCAGACCAAAAATAGCTCGCATGTCAAAGTCAAAGGTGAAATGCATGCTTGTGAGCTTCTTTGATTCCAAGGGAATTGTTCATAAAGAGTGGCTGCCTCCTGGACAAACAGTTAACCAATATTACAACAACAAAATTTTAGAAAGACTTCGTAATTGCTGATAATTGGATTCTGCATCTCGTTAATGCGTCATCCCATACTGCTCTGTCAGTACAGCAATTTTTAACCTCAAAACAGATTTCAGTACCACCACAGCCGCCTTATTCACCAGATTTAGCTCCGTGCGACTTTTTTCTATTTCCAAGAGTCAAAACCTCGGTCAAGGAACACCATTTTCAAACAACACAAGATGTCCAAAAAGCTGTGACGAGAGTCTTGGAGGAAATTACAGAAGATGAGGTCCAGAAATATTACCGTTAATGGCAGAAGCGCTGGAAAAAGTGTGTGCAATCAGAAGGGAACTACTTTGCAGAAGACAACACTAAACTTGACTAAAACGGTAAGCAACATTTTTTTCACATCAGTCTCATTACTTTGCCGGCCGAAGTGGCCGTGCGGTTCTAGGCGCTTCAGTCTGGAACCGCGTGACCGCTACGGTCGCAGGTTCGAATCCTGCCCCGGGCATGGATGTATGTGATGTCCTTAGGTTAGTTAGGTTTAATTAGTTCTAAGTTCTAGGCGACTGATGACGTCAGAAGTTAAGTCCCATAGTTCTCAGAGCCAGAGTCTCATTACTTTATTGTCGCACCTCGTATTTTCACAAAATTTGAAGAGCAGTGTTATGCATTACAAAAAAGATGAAAAATGTATGACATAATCTGAATTTATATTTTCTTTCCACATTGTTACAAAATATAATTCGTAAGCGGTTAGTTCCGAAAAACTTTTGGTTTCTTCTTAGTTATATAATTCTTTCAGATCTCGATGAAGAGTTGTATATTTTAGTAACGTTCGTTTATTAGTACGTTATTGTGCTCATGTACATTACTAAACATATCTGGTATTAGTTTATCATTTTCAAAATGATAATTTTTATATTGAAACAGCTGCATTTACAAAATTTGCGGTAGCATTCTTTTAAATTAGATAATATTGTTTTAGCCACTCACAAGCTCGTAAAACCCACTATTATGGGTTACTAAAATTTTGTAGTATTGACAACATCACACATTATTTAATATCAGCAGGCTTTTAATTCAAAATTGTTTCATACAATAGTAACTAATGAAGGATAAATTTAGTCACATAATAATATCATTAACGTCGCAGTACGATGTTATCGGCTTCTTTCTGAAATAGTTGTATCGTGTGTTACTGTAAATGGCGCCCAGTCTGTTTCATTATATTGGTCACAGGAAGTGGACGCAGGCGCAAAATAGTCTAGCGAGGAGAGCTGAAGCAAATGAGTCTTACAGACGACTACGACAACAGCAGCAACAATAACAGGTTGAGCTGTTTACGAGAGATTAGCACTGAGGACAAAATTAAACGCGCCTTTCCGTCGGCGCGCAAAATCCCACATTTATTTCGCTTCGTGAGTGAGCTGTTCTTTAGATAACAACGCTTCAAGCACTGGAGCCCCGAATGGGGTGACCACAGTACCTTGATCACCGCCAAGACATTCCTCCCGCTCCCGGTAGGTGTGTGCTTTTCGACCTTCCTACTCGCGAGACTTTCTCCGAGTACGGCTTGTTTGCACGACATAGTTTTTCCTGAGTGTTACGCCGAAGTGCGTAAACCGAAAGCTGCAGTTTTTCCCGTCGGCCAGAGTCGTAAAACATTGCAAACTCTGTGCTTAAAGCGAGGTTCTTGATGTACCCGTACATCTAACTTTCCCAAAAAGGCACTCTTTTCAGTATACTTTAGAAAATCGTTCTTTGTAGAATAGCGTCCAGTCGCATCCGTAGTATATCGCTTTTTAATATAGGTATCCGACAAAGTATCAGCTCACCGGCACATCCACTAGGTGGTGTACTGTGCTTGCTGATACGCACGGAATTAGCGTTGGTATCGAATAAATCTGTGCTGTTAAAAGTTACAACAAAAGTGGAATATTTTACTAGGAAGCTCGGGAGCAAATGGTTATCTACATATACGAGTATTGTCCAGAATAATGCGCCTTTTTTTCCGTCGTCGTAAAACAATGCTACGAATGCGACACGTTACGTATGTATTCCTAGAAGACTCCTAAGTGAGCACTTACGACAGATAGCGTAACTGCAAGACAGTTTCAAATGGTTCAAATGGCTCTGAGCACCATGCGACTTCTTCTGAGGTCATCAGTCGCCTAGAACTTAGAACTAATTAAACCTAACTAACCTAAGGACATCACACACATCCATGCCCGAGGCAGGATTCGAACCTGCGACCGTAGCGGTCACTCGGCTCCAGACTGTAGCGCCTAGAACCGCACGGCCACTCCGGCCGGCCGACAGTTTCAAAACGGCGTCTGTAGGTGATATACGTTACAAGCAATGTGCCATCATTGAATTTCTCACTGCAGAGAAAAAACTGTGGAAAATATTCACAAATACTTGTGCAAAGTCTATGTAGCATCTGCTGTCGGCAGAAGTACAGTCAGTCGCTGGGCACGGAGGGTGAGGTCATCAGAAGCGGTTCGGCGGAGCTCCACGATTTGCAGCGGCCGGGGAGACCATCCACGGCTGTCACACCTGACATGTTGCAGCGAGCTGATGTCATTCGGGGGACGGACGCATTCATGGCAGACATTTTGAGGAGGATCAGGTGGTGGCTTACCCTGTGAACTACTGGCTCCGCCACCAGGCCATACACGCCCTTGTTTTGCGCTGTAGGAAGGCCATAGAACTAGATGGAGATTACGTGGAAATATAGGGTGTGTAGATAAAACACCACACTTTCGTGCGTGTAATTCACATTATCTTTATCTATATATATAAAACAAAGTCGGGTTTGTTACAACACTTATAACTCGAGGTCTGCTGGACCAATTTTCATGGTTTTTGATTTGTTTGATTTGTCTCCGCCCCGAATAGCAGAATACATCTTAAAAATAATGAAAAATTGACGAGTAAAAATTTTCATGGTTTTTGATTTGTTGGATTTGTCTCCGCCCCGAATAGCAGAATACATCTTAAAAATAATGAAAAATTGACGAATACTTGAAAAATGCGTTATTTTCCCTAAAAGTTCTTTAGTTTCGGAGCTGTCAAATTTTTTTGTCAAAATCTGTAAGTAATGATTGACATTTATGCATGCGTTCATAAACTATTTAAAATGGATGAATAAACTATGATGTGTATTTTTTTAAAAAAAAAGATTGAAAAATATTACGCGTGCGTTCAGAAATGTGTAATGAATACTTAATCTATATATATAAAAGAAAGTCGTGTTAGTTACACTATTTATAACTGAAGAACGGCTGGATGAAGCCACCAACTATCCAATTGAATTTTTAAACTCTTAGGATGTGCCTGACATACCACCGCACAATTTACGCCTAAAAGTTGGTTCCGTAGTAATCATGCTTCGAAACATAAACCAACCAAAACTGTGCAACGGTAAACATTTTAAGGTACGTAAATTGATGACCAATGTTATTTACGCGACGATACTCGGAGGAAAATTCGAGGGTGAGGAAGTTCTCATTCAGAGGATCCCGACGGTCCCAACCGATGTGCCGTTTGAGTTTAAAAGACTTCAATTTCCGATCCGTCTTGCATTCGCCATGACCATTAACAAATCACAAGGCCAATCCTTGAAAGTTTGTGGTTTAAATCTGGAATATCCATATTTTTCAAATGGTCAATTATATGTGGCATGTTCACGGGTCGGAAGACCATATGCGTTGTTTGTTCTTGCGCCTGATAATAAAACAAAAAATGTCGTGTATCACAAGGTACTGAATTGAAGAGTGGAAGCTATGCACCAAAAAACATAAAGAATCATTACAATACTTAATTTTTATTTGTCCTAATAAAAAATTGAACTTAACATCCAAAATCTGATTATTTATTGGCTTTAAGGCGGAACAGAGTTCGCCGGGTCAGTTAGTGTTCAATAAAGAATTGTCGAAGAAAAAAATGAAATGCGTTACTTTCTGGGCAACCCTCGTACATCTACACACACACACACACACACACACACACACACACACACACACTCTCCGCAAGACAGCGTACGGTGAATGGCGGAGGGTACCACGTCCCAGCACTAGTGATTTCCTTTCCACACGCAAACACAGCGAGGGAAAAACGACTCTATTAATCTCCGCTCTAATTTCAGTCCTCTTATTTCGTGGTCCTTAAACGAGATTTTAGTCGGCGGCGATAGAATCGGTCTGCAGTCGGCCTCAAATGAGGGATCTTTTCTCAATAGTGTCTAGCGAAAAGAGTGTCTTCTTCCCCCCAGGGATTCCCATTTGAGTTAACGAAGTACACTCCTGGAAATGGAAAAAAGAACACATTGACACCGGTGTGTCAGACCCACCATACTTGCTCCGGACACTGCGAGAGGGCTGTACAAGCAATGATCACACGCACGGCACAGCGGACACACCAGGAACCGCGGTGTTGGCTGTCGAATGGCGCTAGCTGCGCAGCATTTGTGCACCGCCGCCGTCAGTGTCAGCCAGTTTGCCGTGGCATACGGAGCTCCACCGCAGTCTTTAACACTGGTAGCATGCCGCGACAGCGTGGACGTGAACCGTATGTGCAGTTGACGGACTTTGAGCGAGGGCGTATAGTGGGCATGCGGGAGGCCGGGTGGACGTACCGCCGAATTGCTCAACACGTGGGGCGTGAGGTCTCCACAGTACATCGATGTTGTCGCCAGTGGTCGGCGGAAGGTGCACGTGCCCGTCGACCTGGGACCGGACCGCAGCGACGCACGGATGCACGCCAAGACCGTAGGATCCTACGCAGTGCCGTAGGGGACCGCACCGCCACTTCCCAGCAAATTAGGGACACTGTTGCTCCTGGGGTATCGGCGACGACCATTCGCAACCGTCTCCATGAAGCTGGGCTACGGTCCCGCACACCGTTAGGCCGTCTTCCGCTCACGCCCCAACATCGTGCAGCCCGCCTCCAGTGGTGTCGCGACAGGCGTGAATGGAGGGACGAATGGAGACGTGTCGTCTTCAGCGATGAGAGTCGCTTCTGCCTTGGTGCCAATGATGGTCGTATGCGTGTTTGGCGCCGTGCAGGTGAGCGCCACAATCAGGACTGCATACGACCGAGGCACACAGGGCCAACACCCGGCATCATGGTGTGGGGAGCGATCTCCTACACTAGCCGTACACCACTGGTGATCGTCGAGGGGACACTGAATAGTGCACGGTACATCCAAACCGTCATCGAACCCATCGTTCTACCATTCCTAGACCGGGAAGGGAACTTGCTGTTCCAACAGGACAATGCACGTCCGCATGTATCCCGTCAACTACCTTGGCCAGCAAGATCTCCGGATCTGTCCCCCATTGAGCATGTTTCGGACTGGATGAAGCGTCGTCTCACGCGGTCTGCACGTCCAGCACGAACGCTGGTCCAACTGAGGCGCCAGGTGGAAATGGCATGGCAAGCCGTTCCACAGGACTACATCCAGCATCTCTACGATCGTCTCCATGGGAGAATAGCAGCCTGCATTGCTGCGAAAGGTGGATATACACTGTACTAGTGCCGACATTGTGCATGCTCTGTTGCCTGTGTCTATGTGCCTGTGGTTCTGTCAGTGTGATCATGTGATGTATCTGACCCCAGGAATGTGTCAATAAAGTTTCCCCTTCCTGGGACAATGAATTAACGGTGTTCTTATTTCAGTTTCCAGGAGTGTATAATTTTTTTTGAACGAGAAAACTTTCCATCTTTCTGGGTTTCGAAAACAAAAAATATTATTAATAAATCTTTCTGTGTAATAAATACCAATAATAACAAAAATTCTATCATGTCATGGAATTTCCATATAATTGGCGAATAAAAACTTGAATGAATAAAATAATCACTCTGGTGTCAGCTCACGGACCTATTAGTCGATTTTGTACGAGACTGCTGCTGAACGCACGATACTGTTAGTTGTACACAAGTTTTTTCTCAGTACATGTATAAAAGGTATTTGTCTTTCTAATCTCATTTTATACCTAACCTTCCAAGTGAATATAATGACGTGGAAACAATTAATTATCGCTAGAATTCAAGTTTTATCATTAGCCATCTGCCATTCTTTTGTCGTAATGGCACGTTGGCAGCCATTATGTGAAATATAAACAATCACATTATTTTCGGGCTACACTCACAAGATAACAAAAAAATACTTTAAATATTTTCTAGGAGGAAAAGAAAAATGTTTTCGTTAAATATGCACTACGAACACAAAGATAATAAATAAAAATCTGAAGCTCACGTTGCTTACGAGTAAATCGTCAACTGGTAAGAAACTTGTTTTCACTGCCGTAAATATTATTCAGACCATAATTAACAGTAAAAAGGTCAGCGTTTAACATAGATTTTACGTATTATTGAGAATAACAGTGCAGCTACTTAAGTGATTATATCGTCCCTCTCTCTCCAACAATATTTATTTACTAGGCATTAACTACTACATTTTTAACCAAACCAAGCGTATTTTTGAGCTAGCTGTGTGTGTTGACAACATAAGTAAATTGTTACAACCTGATCTAGTACCCTTACTCAGAAATATTTGCCGTCGTAGCAACATTGATGATTGTTAGCGTATATTTTAGCCGCTACTAAGAGTGTGCAAAATATATACGACGTAATGACCTAGAAATATGTTCATCCACGATTCCAGACTTTAACAAACCGACGCCTTTTACGTACCAAATCTAAGAAAGTCATAGAAATGATCGTAGCTACTCGAAGCACAATGACGTGACTACTCAGTAGTTCCAACAAAACAGATTTTCATAATATTCAGGTTTGAGCAAATAAATGTCAAATGAATTATTTGTGCAAGGCTGTCTGCGTATCCCACAGAATTGTTTATGGTGGCCACTTTCGAATATTTATTAACTTTCAAGTGGACAGACAACAAAACTTGAACACTTTGAAGGAATAATCGGTCGTACACGCAATTCTACACCCTTATATACTTTCAGCAGATAAAATAACTGGAGTTTGCAGATGATCTCTGGCGGGTACCAAGGTCACCAGAACGTGCTGATGTTGCCACTGTGAGCCCAATAGGTGTTCTTTTCTACTTTAACAGTAAACGCCTGATTCTTTAAAGAATAGAACTCTCTTGTGTAAAATAGTTCAAGTATCTCATGACTTTGAAAATGAGTCAAGTGTAATAAATATTTGACGTTATGAAAGTAAGCGAGAAATGTAGCAAAGGTTTGAAACTACTTTTAAAGTTTGTTGGAAGTCGCAAAGTGTTCCCATTTGGGAGACAATCTGAGCAGCCGAAGATGACGCTGTCGTTTATCGACTAATAAAGTCACCAGAAGATCAAAACAAACTGCAAAACGATTTAGAAGAAATATCGGAATGGTGCGAAAAGTGGCAGTTGACCCTAAATAACGAAAAGTGTGAGATCATCCACGTGAGTGCTAAAAGGAACTCGTTAAAACTTCGGTTACAAGATAAATCAATCTAATCTAAAAGCCGTAAATTCAACTAAACACCTAGGTATTACAATAACGAACAACATAAATTGGAAGGAACACATAGAAAATGCTGTGGGGAAGGCTAGCCAAAGACTGCGTTTTGTTGGCAGGACACTTAGAAAATGTAACAGACCTACTAAGGAGACTGCCTACACTACGCTTGTCCGTTCTCTTTTAGAATAGTACTGCGCGGTGTGGGATCCTTACCAGGTAGGACTGACGAAGTACCTCGAAAAAGTTCAAAGAAAGGCAGCACGTTTTGTATTATTGCGAAATATGGGAGAGAGTGTCACAGAAATGATACAGGATTTGGGCTAGAAATCATTACAAGAAAGACGTTTTTCGCTGCGACGGAACCTTCTCACGAAATTACAATCACCAACTTTCTCCTCTGAGTGCTAAAATATTTTGTTGACACGGCCTACATAGGGGGAACGATCACCACAATAAAATAAGGGAAATCAGAGCTCGTACGGAAGGATATAGGTGTTCATTCTTTCCGCGCGCTATACGAGATTGGAATAATAGAGAATTGTGAAGATGGTTCGATGAACCCTCTGCCAGGCACTTAAATGTGATTTGCAGAGTATCGATGTAGATGTAGACTATGGTGTGCGTAATTTCCTCTCTGTTTTAGGCAAAAACTAGTTTTTTCTGCATCTTAATGTTTATAACGCCGCATTCGCTGAGCAATGTGTACATTCAGTGGTACATGTGAATTCTGCGTGAAAAATGCCTTGCGAGTAGAGTTAGTAGCAAAGAAGTAATAATTTAAAACGCCAGCATTGATGCTGACCTTTCACAGCTTCGTAAAGGTTTTAAATTATATGTAAATTTTGTTGGTGGTTGCTAAATGCTGTCATTCACAAATTCTGGATGAATATAGTGTCACAGCGTGTGAAGAACGGCTTCTTGTTTTCTATCGCGAAATGTATGGGGATCAACGCCTCAGGGAAACGGGAGGTTTCATTGAAGTCCTTTACGCTATCCCCCTGTGGCTATTTTGTACCACTTGCGAGCGACGGCGTGTGTGGAACATTTTTCTGAGCCACTCATATGAAAACTACGTGATTTTAACGCTGGGTGTCGCGGTTCTGGCCCGAATCGCAGAGGCGTCCAAAGAACGGGTGAGGAGTTTTTAAGAAGGAATGTGACGTCCTTCAGTAGTGCTACTCGTCCACAGCGACATTGGGCAGAGTTGTGAAATTTTGTGCCAGTGGGACATCACTAACCCACCTTAAACGTCACACGAACTTCTGATCTGTGGCCTACTTTTCGCAAGTGTCGACATCTTGTTGTTTGAAGGGTCCCGGAGCCCGACGCTGACGTCACAGGGTGCCTCTCTATTGCGCCATTACAGCAGAAGTTTGAACATACCTTTGGAGTAAATTTAAAACTTAAGCGTCGCAATAGGTAGGAGTCATAGAAAAAAGCACTTTGTTTTCAGGCCACAAGTGGCCCATCGGGACCATCCGACCGCCGTGTCATCCTCAGCTGAGGATGCGGATAGGAGCGGCATGTGATCAGCACACCGCTCTCCCGATCGTTATGGTGATTTTCTTTGACCGGAGCCGCTACTATTCGGCCGAATATCTCCTCAGTTGGCATCACGAGGCTGAGTGCACACCAAAAAATTACAACAGTGCATGGCGGCCCATATGGTAACCCATCCAAGTACCGGCCACGCCTGACAGTGCTTAACTTCGGTGATCTGACGGGAACCGGTGTAGCCACTGCGGCAATGCCGTTGCAGGTATAAGTCATGGGGATTCGAAAAAATGATCATTTAATTCAGTTGCGCAGTGAATTAGGTAGCTTTCTTGTCTGTTTGTTGGGCACAAATTTTCCAGTTGATTTTAAACTAACTTAACGGTTAGCTAGAGACTTGAAATTTTCAACAGAGCTCAGAACTCGATGATAATACAATATTAACCCTCTTTACGGTCTGGTGTGTGTCGGAGGGTTCTTTGTGTACCAGTGCAATTTCCTCCTCTTACTTTTCCACTTGCCAATGTTTCCTGGTAAGAACCGTTGCTGGTAAGTTACGGAGCGAGCTAGATTCTCTATAATTTTTAGCTTTGACACGTTTCCGTGAGACAAGTGTAGGAGGAAGCAATTTACTGGTTGACTCAGATGAAGGAAAAATGAAATAATCCCGAAATTTACCAGACTTTTCCGTTATAATCTCATCAAAATCTCTGAAATTTACTGACAAATTTGACACACGCAGGACTTAAACAAAATACTTACTTACATAAAAAACGTTTTAATATAACACGTTTACAAAATGGAGTAAAAAGCATAAAATAACTTTTTGTAGCCCCATAGATATTCCTAACCCGAACATATAGTCCTGAATATTTGTGATTGTGCATTTTTAATAAGTATGAAAATAATTGTATAATTTAAAATTTAAAAACTTGGGGTTGCAGGCAATACATAGCCTACTTCCTATTTTCTTCCGTTCTTCCGCTTACAAACCGTAGACTTTTCCACGGCGCCTATCACGCACGTGGAAGAACCCTAGAAGCCATTACATGCCGCCCCAGCAAAGGAAGAGAACAAATTATATCAATTTCAAATCTAACTGCAGATTCGTACAGAAGACGGAAAATACTTGTCCAGTAACCGCAATACCGGGTCGACTGCGTGCATGTTAATGTGAAAAACTTAAATTTAATATGAGAATGTCGCCTGTGGAATCAATTTTGCTCGAGATTCTAGGCCGATAGATGTGTTGCTGAAGTATAGGATCATCTGTTGTAAGGCAAAAATTTGTGATACCGCCAAAGAATGTTATTTAAAAAAGTCTCAAGATGGAGCCGGCCATTAAAAGAAAAACTGTTTGGTTCAAATTTACGCTTTGGCCACGTTTTTTCTCGGCGTCCTCGAGTCTGCTGCTAGAGTGGTATAGCCAACTTCTGAGCTACGAAGACATCGCCGCCCCCACCTCCAGGAATTAGCGGAAGAGATGAGAACAGCCTCCCCTGTAAGGTTGGTAGCTCCGACTATGTTGAAGGGGAGCAGGCACTTCACCAAGGTAATACAACTAGCGGTGACACGTTTTCCGGACAGATCTAACCCAGGCTCTCGCCTCGTCTCGTATGGCTTGTGAGTAATGACGCAGGAGTCTGCTTCCATCTTACAAGGGGACCATAAGATCTATTAATCACGAATTTTGATGAGTCTTAACGTATGTTTTAGACGGACCTGTACTGAATGAATGGCTAGCGGATTTTTTTGGGCACAACCCCAATTTCCGCGAAAATCGATGTTGAAGTTGATGCGTACCTCCCGTAACCATAACGTTAGTACTATTACGTTCAAGTGAAAGCAGCTCAGCGGCTAAAGTAGAGGGCTATCATACGGCCGGTGCAGGTTCACATCCCACGTCCTTACTTTGTTTTATAGTTTCAAAGTACGGACTAGAATTAAATAGTATACAAAATTATTGAAAAATAGCAATTATCGCTGTAGTAATTTTATAATATATCAATAATTACAGCAAACCATCTTCAAACATGTATTGCGTTTGTGGTTAGTAGTTAAAATGCGAAATATCTTCATAACGTTCGCTTCATTCGTGGGGAGACACTTCATGATCAAACCTTTGTAGATGTAAGAAAAGAATCCACCAGCACCGTAAAAATTCTCTCCCAAATTTACTCCTCTTTATGAGCCCCCGTGATGTTTACGACATTACAGTGCACGTGTTGTTAAGACGGGCATTGCAGTGTTGCTTCGGACCCACATGCATGTACACTCCTGGAAATGGAAAAAAGAACACATTGACACCGGTGTGTCAGACCCACCATACTTGCTCCGGACACTGCGAGAGGGCTGTACAAGCAATGATCACACGCACGGCACAGCGGACACACCAGGAACCGTGGTGTTGGCCGTCGAATGGCGCTAGCTGCGCAGCATTTGTGCACCGCCGCCGCCAGTGTCAGCCAGTTTGCCGTGGCATACGGAGCTCCATCGTAGTCTTTAACACTGGTAGCATGCCGCGACAGCGTGGACGTGAACCGTATGTGCAGTTGACGGACTTTGAGCGAGGGCATATAGTGGGCATGCGGGAGGCCGGGTGGACGTACCGCCGAATTGCTCAACACGTGGGGCGTGTCCACAGTCCATCGATGTTGTCGCCAGTGGTCGGCGGAAGGTGCACGTGCCCGTCGACCTGGGACTGGACCGCAGCGACGCACGGATGCACGCCAAGACTGTAGGATCCTACGCAGTGCCGTAGGGGACCACACCGCCACTTCCCAGCAAATTAGGGACACTGTTGCTCCTGGGGTATCGGCGAGGACCACTCGCAACCGTCTCCATGAAGCTGCGCTACGGTCCCGCACACCGTTAGGCCGTCTTCCGCTCACGCTCCAACATCGTGCAGCCCGCCTCCAGTGGTGTCGCGACAGGCGTGAATGGAGGGACGAATGGAGACGTGTCG
Source organism: Schistocerca serialis cubense (assembly GCF_023864345.2). NCBI lineage: Eukaryota > Metazoa > Arthropoda > Insecta > Orthoptera > Acrididae > Schistocerca > Schistocerca serialis. Next base: position 211,812,587 of record NC_064647.1, on the reverse strand, counting down.
TCTTCAGCGATGAGAGTCGCTTCTGCCTTGGTGCCAATGATGGTCGTATGCGTGTTTGGCGCCGTGCGGGTGAGCGCCACAATCAGGACTGCATACGACCGAGGCACACAGGGCCAACACCCGGCATCATGGTGTGGGGAGCGATCTCCTACACTGGCCGTACACCACTGGTGATCGTCGAGGGGACACTGAATAGTGCACGGTACATCCAAACCGTCATCGAACCCATCGTTCTACCATTCCTAGACCGGCAAGGGAACTTGCTGTTCCAACAGGACAATGCACGTCCGCATGTATCCCGTGCCACCCAACGTGCTCTGGAAGGTGTAAGTCAACTACCCTGGCCAGCAAGATCTCTGGATCTGTCCCCCATTGAGCATGTTTGGGACTGGATGAAGCGTCGTCTCACGCGGTCTGCAAGTCCAGCACGAACGCTGGTCCAACTGAGGCGCCAGGTGGAAATGGCATGGCAAGCCGTTCCACAGGACTACATCCAGCATCTCTACGATCGTCTCCATGGGAGAATAGCAGCCTGCATTGCTGCGAAAGGTGGATATACACTGTACTAGTGCCGACATTGTGCATGCTCTGTTGCCTGTGTCTATGTGCCTGTGGTTCTGTCAGTGTGATCATGTGATGTATCTGACCCCAGGAATGTGTCAATAAAGTTTCCCCTTCCTGGGACAATGAATTCACGGTGTTCTTATTTCAATTTCCAGGAGTGTACATATGTTCAAAGAAACAGGCACTGCGGCGACTACAGCCATTACGAAATACGTGAAATGTATTCTCATTTATGAATGCGGACACCCATCAGCTGTACAAGGGAAGGACAACAGTGAAAATTATTGCTGGACCGGGATTCGAACCCGCATTCCGACTTAACGTGAGTGGCTCCCTTAACAGATGTGGCTACCCGTGCATAACTCAGTCACATCCAAACATCCACGTGTCGTCGATCCTGCGTCACAACCTGTACTCGTACATACATTATGTGATTCCCGTACAGGAGATGGTATTTTAATTGAAAGCCACCGTCTGGCATGGGCGAATAAATAGATTATTGCAATCCCATGTCGTTAAGAGAAAGGAAGCACTGTTCCCTCGGACGTGCATGCAGCTGATAGTTGTATGCATTCGCAACTGTGAATACAGTGCATGTACCTGTTATTTTTTTATTTTACGGGCGGCACAATCCGTCGCTCTTCAGCCGAGTGACATAACTGAAATAAGAATAAAATGGTACATACATAAGGCGATAAAAAAGGGGACATAAAACAGAGTAAGGGGAGGAAATGGAGGTTAAAATACAATGACATGGTGACATTCATTGGGGGACAATTAAAAAAATCAACATAAAGTTAAAGAACACAGTTGGCGATTCTTAAAACACAAAGAAGACACTGAATGCACATGCACATGCACAGGTTAAAAGTCGGCCACAGTATTAAAAACACTCCAGAACAACACACTTAAAACCCATTTGGAGCACACACGAGGAAGAATAAAACTGCCAGGTGGGACCTGCCGAGGGAGAGGCCGGAGAGGATGGAAAAGGAAGGGAGAACTGCTAATGACTGCATGTCGACGGGACGTTAAATTGAGTCTTCCTTCCTTCCTTCATTCCTTCCTCTTTTCTACAACTTTTGGATAATTTTGCATGACACGTACTATTTAATGATATTCTGTATGAAGCCAATGAAAAAGTATTACGCGGGTTGGATTTTAACCAGTGCTGTTAGCTTGATAGCTGTGAACCTCAGCCGCTGCAGTACTTTCTCTCGATCGTTGACATGTGTAAAACGTTATGGGTATAGGAGGTACGTACAAAACGTCAAAATTCGATTTTTTCGGAAACGACGGGCCGCCGCTTGAAAAGCCGCTAGCAGGTGCTCAAGACAGGTCCACTTACAACATTCCTAAGCCTCATCAAAATCCGTCGTTAACAGGTCTGATGGTCCCCTTGTTAGCTAACAGCATGTACTGACTTCCATCACCTTGGAGTCACATGAGCTGTGTGTCAAATCGGTAGCAATTCGGTCGCGACTCTTGGCGATGTACTCGATTACCGCACCTGCCGTGTCAACGGGCGCCCGTAGTCTCCACTGCGAGCCGACTGAAAACAGCGCTCTTGAAGCGACTTTGGCTTGCCGCACACGCCGTCCATGGTATCGAGTCCCGACCACTTGTGGCAACCAGTGTCTCCCCATCTCTTCTTACAAGGGTATCATATGAACTTCCCCTCATAGACTTCCTTCATTCTGAGAAGATGTGCAGGTCACGATCAGGACTATAACGCACAGCCTCTGCCGCCCCTACCGTTGGGTTTTATGCTACCCGCAACGACTCTAAAAACCACACACTTGATTTTCATATTCTCTCGCTTGCTACGTGCAAATTACTAGTCCTACAGAAAAAATGTGCACGACCTTCTAGTAGGAAATTAAATTTAGTTCAATTTAGTACTGAGATGCAGTTACGCTGGAGGCCAGGGTTTACGAGTTGTTAAAGAAAAACGCGTTTGAAGATCATTTCTGCAAGTTTTTCTTGAATAATTCGAAAACTATGGCCTCTAGCGAGAACTTCTCCCGCTACAAAATTTCTGTAAGACTAAAAGTTTATGTGAAGTGGGCATGAGAATACGAAAATTTTTCATGTGATATTTGAAGGCAGTGGTGAGGGTTGCATAAAATCCATCTGTAATGACAGCGGAATCACCATGTATGTATCAGTTTAATAAGCCATGGATGCAAAATGCTACCACGAATTCTTTACAGAAGTATGGAAAAACACGTAGAAGCTACCTCTGAAAAGATCAGTCTGGATTCCAGTGAAATGTAGGAACACGTGAGGCAACACTTTCCCTACGACTTCTCTTAGAAGGTAAATTAAGGAAAGACAAACCTACGTTTATAGCAAATTCTTTATTGTAATTCTGTCACATTTTCGTTTTATTAAGCGGGCGACTAGAGTCTACTTCAACTGTACTTCATGAATACCTCTACATTCTGAAATTGGTTGACATTTCATGTGTCTATAATGTGTGTGCCACGTATGTGTGAATTGATTGTTGCCTAATCAAACACTATTAGTGAGATTTCATAGACTTGGCTTAAAAATTAACTTCAAAGTTCCAAACCAGTCACCAGCATAATACAACGCAACAGTGGTGGAATTACAATAAAGAATTTGCTATTCAAGTTGCTGGTCCTGCTCTGACTTCATGTTGGAAATAAGCAGCTACATTTGTAGCACTGGTAGACTTTGCCAGTATTGACTGAAATATTCTCTTTAAATTCTGAAGGTTGAAACAGTAAAATACAGGGAACAAAAGGCTATTTAAAACTTGTTCAGCAGCCAGACGGCAGCCGTAGGAGTCGAGGGGCGTGAAATGGAAACAGTTATTGAGAAGGGAGTGAGGCAGGATTGTAGCCTTTCCCCGACGGTATTCATTCAGTATGTTGAGTAAGCAATAAAGGAAACCAGGGAAGAGAAAAAGTTTGAGATTCGCTGATGACGTAATTCTGTCAAAGAGAGCAAAGGAGTGGGAAGAGCAGTTGAATGGAATGGACAGTATAACGAAAGAAGGATAAAAGATGAACAACAACAACAACAACAAAAGCAAATCAAGGATAATGGAATGTAGTCGAATTCAATCAGGTGATCCGGAGAGAATCAGATTAGGAAAAGATACACTGGAAGTAGTAGATGAGTTTTGCTATTTGTGCAGCGAAATAACTAATAATGGCCAAAGTAGACAGGATATAAACTGTAGACTGGAATGGCAAGAAAAGCATATCTAAAAAAATTTGTTAATGTCGATCATAAATTTAGGTGTTAGGAAGACCGTTTCGAAGATATTTGCCTGGAGTGTAGCCTTGTATGGAAGTGAAACGTCTGAAACGAGAAGAGAATAGACGTGTTTGAAATTGAAAAGGGGAAGGACTGACATAAAAAAAGAGAGAGAGCAGCAGATATGTGACTGACTGTAGCAGTAGGAACATTATTTGTCGGAATTCTCGTTTTCACGACTAACTCGTCGTTTCAGTTGAGCTTTGTAACTGCGTGCTAGATCTTCGGGCGGCGTGCACATGTTAATGAGCTCCTACTTAATTATGAATCGTGAACCACAAGGGGCTACAATCATCTCGCACTTAGTCTTGTCTCAGGTCGTGGCAGGTATGCCGTCTTGTTGTGAATGAAAGGTTCCGAGGTACACTACACTGGTATTAACGAGGTGACACCCGGAGAAAGTTGATTACTTGGAAATTTTACATTGTCAATCAGATGTAACCTCGATCCTTTAGATGCGAGCAAGCACTGTAGGTATTTCGACAGACGAAGTCTTCAAAGAAGTAAGTTTATAACTAAATATCTTGTCCAATTACTTGTCATGTATTATTCGTTTATTGGGACCGTTACGGTCAGTCAAAGATCGCTGTGGGGATAACAGAAATGACGTCATAAATACTGAATGCGTGGAAAACTACCCCATCATGCCAGACGTTTAAATTTTTTTATTCCTTTGCCACTAACTCTATTCGCAATATATTTCACAGACAGTCACCACATAGTCCGCTGAATGTACCTACACAAAAATATCATTGTATGGCATATAGTTAGAGAGATACGACGACATAAACACTGAGATGTGAAAATATTACGAATCATGCATGAAGTTTTAATACATTTATTCTTTACTAGTAAGACTCTGGTACAGTCGAGTCAACTCAAGGAAATCCCTGACACCCGGCAGCGCTTTTCACAGCTTTCAAGTACGAAGCACAAATGGATGTAATGCGAAAACAATAGCAGTCTTTAGAGCTACGAAGAGGCGTTGCCATAATACATTTTTACATTATACATATTCCTTTGTACGACTGTTACATTATTTCAGAGGTCTTTTCACGAAGACATGGAAATAAAACTGTTTCGATACTACTCTACAGTTCTTTTTTTTCGTTTCTAATGGAAAATTGGCAAAGTGAATACCCCGACATTGTCCGTACCAACATAAACGGCATTTCACAATTCCTATTTCACACTTTCCGAAAGGCAAATTTCCTGTTGGTTTCTGTCTCGTGTTCTTCGGCCGACGTTTGACTTTTTTTCGGTCTGTAAATACCCTTTCGACGTGACTGACCAATGTCCGGCCGATTCTGTTCGTCAACTTTAACATGTATACCAGAAAGGTGGTACCCGATATTTCTTCTTTCGTCGCTCACAGTCCGCAGCTCTTGCTAGCATTGCTGGCTCTGGATCACGGGGTTCCAGGTTCGATTACCGGCCGAGTTGGGGATTTTCTCTGCCCGGGGACTGGGTATTTGTGCTGTCCCCATCAATTCATCACCACCACCCTTCGTGACAGTGGCTAGATTGGACTGTGTAAAAAATTGAACTGTGAAAACAATGGGTAGTTTGTACGGGCGCTGATGACCGCGCAGTTGAGCTAACCACAAACCAATCATCGTAATCATCATCGTCGGTCAAACAGCATAAAGATAATTTAGAAACCGGCCGAAAAGATGAAGAAAAAGGGGCCGACGTTCAATAGCGGGAATATACCGCTTGCCCTGTGCACGGTCTATACGGAAATGACTGTACAATCCGCCAACTCCAGGATCGCCGGACACAGACGGACTATCTAAGAAAATCCTCCGAAACCGAAGATCTCGCTGTGGGCCACCATTTCCGCTTGTCCAGGGAAGCCATCGAAATTGAGAAACATGATAATAGCTTCAACAAGAAAAAGAAAATTTTTGTAAATTAATTCGCCGACTGCGAATTCCTTGACAACAGCTATATTTGGTACAGATACACTACCGAACAGTGAAATACGAAAATTTATGCCGGACTGGGGCTCGAAACCGGATTACCCACTTGTCACGATATCCACCTTAACCGCTTCAGCTCTCCATGCGCTCTCTCCAAACTGACTCAAACTGTCTCCATCCTTCTATCGTAGTGCACTAAATTCACCACTACGACGTAAGCATGCATACAGTATGACTTCTGGAAGTTTGGGTCGGTCCAGGGAGTGTACATGCATAGCCGAAGTGGTTAAGACGGACATTGTGAGAAGTGGTAAATCCGGATTCGAGTCACGGAAACAGTGTGTTCGCCGTATCGAATGTTGGACAGACCACAGATTTTTCAGTCTTCGTTTTAATCTAGCCTTCATCTCTCAACGATTTGGTAAGTCACCAAACTCAATTAGTGGTTCGCATTCCACGTATGTGTATGCCCCATTTCCCCAGTTGGATTAATGGTGTTGCTGGCGGCAGGAATGTCGCCGAAACGGCGTCCAATAAAAGAATAGACAGCTGGAGCTGCATATTTTGCCTTCCTTGGTTTCCGTCACTTTGGCCATCTTCTGGAATCTCTTAGACGCTGCTTTTGTCGCCCGCACCAACATAATACCGTGCCAGACCGAACCCACCAGTCAACACACACACACACACACACACACACACACACACACACACACACACACACACACACACACACACTCCGTCCGAACAGGCCATGAAGAACCAACGGTACCGACCGGCCGCCGTGTCATTCTCTTCTCAAGGCGTTACTAGATGGGGATACGGAGGAGAATGTGGTCAGCACACCCCTCTTCCAGCCGTATGTCAGTTTACGAGACCGGTGCCGCTACTTCTCAAGTAGTTTAGTTTCCTCCACAAGGGCCTAGTGCACCCCGCTTGCCAACAGCGCTCGGCAGACCGGATGGTCACGCATCCAATTGCTAGACCAGTCCGACAGCGCTTAACTTCGGTGATCTGACGGGAACCGGTGTTGCCACTGCGGCAAAGCCGTTGGCAGCGAAGAGCGATAGTTCGACTTAACTATAGTGAATAAGACAGCAAGAAAAAGATTGGTCGCAATACTGAACCCTATGGAACACCAACAGTAATACGTCCCCACTCAGAAGGAGGTCCACCATCATCTTTCATGCCTCCTTGAAATTAAGTATGAAATTAAATGGAACACAAATATTGTACTTTGAAAGAATTTTGTGATATGCTCAAAAAAAATGGTTCAAATGGCTCTGAGCACTATGGGATTTAACTTCTGAGGTCATCAGTCCCCTAGAACTTAGAACTACTTAAACCTAACTAACCTAAGGACATCACACATATCCATGCCCGAGGCAGGATTCGAACCTGCGACCGCAGTGGTCGCGCGATTCCAAACTGTAGCGCCTGGAACCGCTCGGCCACTCCAGCCGGCAGTGATATGCTCAATTCAGAGGGTGACACAATCATAATTTATTTATTTTTTTTTTTTTTTGTGGTAAAGTTCTATGGGACCAAACTTCTGATGTCATCAGTCCCGAGGCTTACAAACTTATTAAACTGACTTATGCCAGTGATGACACACATACACCCATGCCCGAAGGAGGACTTGAACCTCCGACTTGGGGAGCCGCGTGAACCGTGGCAAGACGCCGTAGACCGAGTCATAAAAATGTTGATTGGCTCATTTGAAGGAGGGGACCAGACACTGAGGTCATCGGTCCCATCGGCTTATGGAAGAATGGGGAAGGAAGTCGGCCATGCTCTTTCAAAGGAATCATGCCGACATTCCCCTGAAGCGATTTAGGGAAATCACGGAAAACCTAAATCAGGATGGCCGGACACGGGTTTGAACCGTCGTCCTCCCGAATGCAGGTTGAGTGTGCTAACCATTGCGCTGCCATAAAAATGCTCAGGAAGGTAAATTCTTGCGTGTCATATCTTGTCCAGTCCGGACTTGTGCGCAGTCCCTAATGATGTCATTCATGGGACGCTAAATCAAACTTTCTCCTTTCTTTGGTCAACTAATGGCCTGATACAGTCAATCAGGAAAGATATGTTAATAAAGTGATTCATAGCTTACATGGATATATACAATAATGATATCGGAAGGATATGCTTTGTTTTTTGTTTTATTTGGAATTTTAGAACTCCCTAAGAACTTTTGGATTCCGTAGAAATATTGGAACACATGAGGCAATACTGACCCTACGACTTATCTTAGAAGCTAGATTAAGGAAAGGCAAACCTATGTTTCTAGCATTTGTAAACTTAGAGAAAGCTTTTGGCAATGTTGACTGGAATACTCTATTTCAAATTCTGAAGGTGGCAGGGGTAAAATACAGGGAGCGAAAGGCTATTTACAATTTGTACAGAAACCAGATGGCAGTTACAAGAGTCGAGGGGCAGGAAAGGGAAGCAGGGGTTGGGAAGGGAGTGAGACAGGGTTGTAGCCTCTCCCTGATTTTATTCAATATTTATATTGAGCAAGCAGTGAAGGAAACACAAGTAAAGTTCGGAGTAGGTATTAAAATCCATGGAGAAGAAACAAAAACTTTGAGGTTCGCCGATGACAATGTAATTCTGTCAGAGACAGCAAAGGACTTGGAAGAGCAGTTGAACGGAATGGACAGTGTCTTGAAAGGAGGATATAAGATGAACATCAACAAAAACAAAACGAGGATAATAGAATGTAGTCGGACTGTGTGATGGGGAGGGAATTAGATTAGGAAATGAAACGCTTAAAGTAGTAAATGATTTTTGCTGTTTGGGGAGCAAAATGACAGATGATGGTCGAAATTAGAGAGGTTATAAAATGTAGACGGGCAATGGAAAGGAAAGCGTTTCCGAAGAAGAGAAATTTGTTAACATCGAGTATAGATTTAAGTGTCAGGAAGTTGTTTCTGAAAGTATTTGTATGGAGTGTAGCCATGTATGGAAGCGAAACATGGACGATAAATAGTTTGGACAAGAAGAGAATAGAAGCTTCCGATATGTGGTGCTACAGAAGAATGCTGAAGATTAGATGGGTAGATCACGTAACTAATGAGGAGGTATTGAATAGGATTGGGGAGAAGAGAAGTTTGTGGCACAACTTGAGTAGAAGAAGGGATCGGTTGGTAGGACATGTTCTGAGGCATCAAGGAATCACAAATTTAGCATTGGAGGGCAGCGTGGAGGGTAAAAATCGTAGAGGGAGACCAAGAGATGAATACACTAAGCAGATTCAGAAGGATGTAGGTTGCAGTAGGTACTGGGAGATGAAGCAGCTTGCACAGGATAGAGTAGCATGGAGAGCTGCATCAAACCAGTCTCAGGACTGAAGACCACAACAACAACAACATTTATATTACTGATTTCCCTGGAAGGAGTACCATGAAATTGATTGAATGCTGTGGTTGCTGATGATTTTCACATAAACGCAATGATTCTTTCGAACGTATCGTCAATGTGGGGATACCAATTCATTCCACATTTGTACACATAGGTATTAGGCTTTATAAAGTCGTAACAGACGCTTCTCGTCAGTAAACTTTCATGTGCGGTTCTTCCCAAAAATCTCCGTCCATCTCGTTACGCCTACGAATGGCAACACCGACTGGTTCCCAAATCCGAGCGCGCCCTCTCGGAGCGATCGAAGCATATCCGGGGCGTGCTATGCATGCTTCGGCCGGCAGGTCTTCAATAAATTATCTAAGCGGGGGCCACAAGTTCTATAGACCAGCCAGTTATACGCGACCAGGGAGAATCTGCGTCGGAGCCTCGCTAGTCCTTGACCGGGACGCACGCACCAATGCCATCGCGTGACAACCCCGGAGTTACACGCAAACCGCAGTCGCTTTCACTTCAGGGTAATGACCACAAATTTCACTGCCACTTCCTTCAGCAGCAGCCGTCATTCGTCGCCGCTACCTGACCGTCGATTCCTTGTGTTGTTATCTCCAGCATCAAAATACAGCATACACCGTGTTGTCAAAAGAGTGTTCCCTTTTAGTTTATGAGGACTTGAAATCTGCTGGAATGTCTGATTGTAAAACAATAAACTGGTAGCCAAGATCGCAGGAATTCTTTGTATTCCTTGATTACCGGTTTCGGCGAAACTAAAGCCGCCATCATCGGATCTAGGGAGGACAGAAAACACTATAAAAGTGGGCTTGGATTCCACTTACATTGCATGTACACATATAAAACCTTTATACTAATACTCCTATTAAAGAATGCGATGATAATATTAAAAATAATCTCTTAAAATATCAGAAAGTAAGCTAAGCAGAAATAATAGAATTCATTGACCTGTTGGAAACGTCTCTCTCGTTTAACTACTTCCAGTTCAATAATAAAATATATTGTCAGCGTTATGGGCTTGCGATGGGCAATTACCTTACAGATAAAATGGCAGATATTTTTATTAACCACCTTGAGAATAACTTTTTGTAATAATGCAAATTTGAAAGAGGCAAATATATACTACAAGATGTATGGTGGCGACGTCATTGCTCTGATCCGAGGCGACCTCAGTGACGTTAACATATACCTTACAGCCTTAATGCGATACATAATCAGATTATTTTTGCTCTTGAACTTGAGAGCAATTGCAGCATTAATTATTTAGATTTGACGATTACGGAAGTTAACGATAATCATAAGTTCAGCATTTTTAGGAAACCATTCTCTACAGACCTTACTATTAACGCCCAATCATGTCATCCTCCCAAATGTAAAAAGGTGTACTTCTAATCGATGATTCATAGACTTGTAAAACTCCCCTTGGAACAAGACAGTATAAAGCAAGAAATAGCAACGCTGGAATACATAGCACATAATAATGGATACGATCCATCTATAGTCGACGTTATTTATAAGAATGTAAAAAGAAATAAAAATAAGAACAAGTTATCTAGTAATACCAATCCGAAAAGATATGTCCCTATGACCTATAATGGTCTAATATCAGATAAAACTGAACGACAGTTCCGTAAGTCGAACGTGGTGTTCGCGTTCAATACGAAAAGTAACCTACGCTCGAAACTTAGACATACTGTAGAAAGCCAAGCAGACAAATACAAAAGCACAGGGGTTTATAAACTACAATGCGGTGAGTGCGAAGGGTTCTATGTCGACAGACAAGAAGGTCGATTTTACACGTTTTCGAGAACACACAAATGCACATAAGAAGACTGCATTTGCAGACCATATGCGGGCGTCTAAGCATAAAGTGTTAGATATACGCCGAGGCATGGAGATTTTGCATAGGGCCCCCAAAGTAAAAGCTTGACATTCCAGAAAACATTCAAATTAATGGAAACAAGAAAGATACCCTAACTCACTGCTTAATGATCAACTCAAATCTGCAGACCATAATTTCTTTAGTATTTTTGACGAGGTCCTACAAAGCCCTTTGAAGCAACAGTGAACCATGGAAACGCAGTCAACTCTTTTATGAATGTGCGGAGAATGTCCTATTTTAGGGCGAAAGGCACCCCCCCCCCCCGTCCCTCCCCCCCCCCCCCCCCCCCCCGCGTGTTATAGGCAACTATTAATATCACCATTGTTTGCCTTGATGTTGTAACCTGTATTTGTCCTAAGGTATGTAATTAATTTTATATGTACACATGTACACACTTTTATAGTGTTTTCTGTCCTCCCTAGGTCCGATGATGGCGGCTTTAGTTTCGCCGAAAGTGGTAATCATGGAATAAAAAAGAATTCGTGCGATTTTGCTTCTAGTTTATTGTTTTACAAGCTTCTAGATCGCTCCCACATGAGTATAATGTGCTCCCTACAGAATGTCTGATTGTCTGTGGAGGTGCGGCGGCCCATTACTCCTCAAAATCCGAAAACAGAGAAGGTAATGATGATGGACGTTGGGGTCTGGTGAGAAATCGACGGTCTAGCTCATTCCAAAATGTGTTCCATTAGGTTCATGCCGGGAGTCAGGCCAGGTCATCCATTCTCAGGAACGTTACTGTCCATAAGCCATTACCTCACACATACTGCTTTATGACATGGTGCATTGTCATTTGACGCACTAGTCGTCTCCGACCTGGTCCCTTACACAATGCTGCAAAATGTGTTCATGTCCTGCATTTAGCGTTTTCTTAAGCACGATAGCGAACGACACCCTAACAACGAAAAACACCGTAACACGACATCCTCTATATTTCCATCGATTGCCACATAGTATAGCGTGATTCATTACTCTAGATAACTCGTTTCCAGTCATCCACTGGTCAGTTACGTGAGTCTCCATATAATAAGTGTGTCCAATCACTGAATACCTAAAAGTGTGGCTTATGACGAACTGCTCGAACACTGCACTTCATTCTCTTTAACTCCTTACGGAGAATCACTATGCTACCCGGATTCCTGCCAATTCTTTGGAATTCATGATTGATCCCTTCCGCTGATTTTACGCGGTATTTTAGAACCACCCACCGTTGTAATGGTCGACGTTCTCTGTCTGTCATTACATGAGGTCTGTGTGGTTTTCGTTTAGCTGTGGTTCTTTCACATTTCCTCTTCACAGCCACATCACCAACAGTCGTCTCGTGCAGCTTTAGAAGGGCTGAAATGTCGCTGATAGATTTTTTACTCTGGTTACATCCAATGGATAGTCCACATACGAAGTCGCTGACCTCTCCTGACCCACCCGTTCTGCTGTTACTTCTGTTCTACTGTTAACACAAAACTTCTGCCTCCTTCTGGCAGATCCACCTCTAGTGACATCTAATCATCAATCCCGTACGACATAGAGGTGTCCTGTTAGTTTTTATCAGATAATGTATGCTTTAAATCAGTGCCTGGAATAGTCCCGAAATTACATTTATGCTCATAGACTTCATTGCAGTAACTATACACAACATTGTAGATAATAAAATGTATTTTTTACCACTATTGAGGAAATCTACATATTTATGAAAATTATCACTGTTTTCATATGCAGAACAAACATTTGAAGAAATGAACTAATTAACTGTCAAGTTTTAAAAAAAAAATTAAATTGTTCTGAGCACTATGGGACTCAACTTCTGAGGTCATCAGTCCCCTAGCACTCAGAACTACTTAAACCTAACTAACCTAAGGATATCACAAACATCCATGCCCGAGGCAGGATTCGAACCTGCGACCGTAGCGGTCGCGCGGTTCCAGACTGTAGCGCCTAGAACCGCTCGGCCACCTCGGCCGCCTTGTCAAGTTTGTCAAATGTGTCTCTTGCATATCATAACTGTGACATTTTCATAAATATGTACATTTCATCATTGGGAAAAAGATAAAATAAAAATAAAGTATAATCGATAATTTAGTAGTGAATAAGGGTAAAAAAGGTATTTTATTATCTATATATATAATGTAATCCAAAATATTGTAACACCTCCGACTGTACACAAACTTTTTGTGAAGCCATAGTGTCATAATATCTTTGTACCATGTTTTGTAAACAAACATTGTCAGTGATGATTTGCATGTTTGCAATGTTCTGTATAATGGAGGACGCACAATATTTGTAAATAAACAAACCAAAATACTATTTGTAACATTAGCTTTAAGAAAAGAAAAAAAATCTCATTCATTTTGCCGACTTCACGATTGCAGTCTCACTTCGAAAAGACGCAGGCGAGGTAGAAAAGCACACATGCAATCATCACTAAAGATGAAACTTCCTGGCAGATTAAAACTGTGCCGGACCGAGACTCGAACTCGGGACCTTTGCCTTTCGCGGGCAAGTGCTCTACCAACTGAACTACCCATTCTCACAGCTTTACTTCTGCCAGTACCTCGTCTCCTACCTTCGAAACTTTACAGAAGCTTTTCTGTGAACCTCGCAGAACTAGCACTCCTGAAAGAAAGGATATTGCTTAGCCATTGCTTAGCCACAGCCTGGGGGATGTTTCCAGAATGAGATTTTCACTCTGCAGCGGAGTGTGCGATGATATGAAACTTCCTGGCAGATTAAAACTGTGTGCCGGACCGAGACTCCAACTCGGGACCTTTGCCTTTCGCGGGCAAGTGAGCTACCCAAGCTCGACTCACGCCCCGTGAAGTTTCATATCAGCGCACACTCCGCTGCAGAGTGAAAATCTCATTCTGGAATCACTAAAGATATTCATGAAAGAAAATACGCAAAAGCGCTTGAAAATGAGAATAAATTCTCTAAACGCGTTGTGCTCGGCAGCAAAAAATAACTGGTGCAGTTTTCATTACTTCAATCATGAATGACTCAGCTACACGCTTTCACCATACGATGAAGTAAATTATGAAAATTTTATGTTGTTCATTCCGTCAGGTAAATACACTTCAGAAGTTTCAATACAATAGTTCAAGGTGCGCGTTTAACATATGGGAAGGAAATGGAGTGTCCATAACAGCCAAAAAACGAAGCCCCATGGAGGAAATATCGGAATGAACTCAGAGAAACTGGATGATTTAATCAACAGAAAGAGATTCATAAATTGAGTAACTAAACAACGCGTTGGTCCATCTCTGGCCCTTCCTTACGCAAGCAGTTATTCGGTTTGGCAATGATTGAGAGAGTTGTTGGATGATGTTCTAAGGAATATCGTGAAAAATTCTTTCCAACATGCGCGTTAGATCGTCAAAACTCTGTTTGAAAGCTCTGTCCATAATGCTCCGGATGTTCTCAGTTGGAAGAGATCTGGCGACCTTGCTCACCAAGGGTTTTGCAAGCACGAAGACAAGCAAGAGAAACTCTCGCCGTGTGCGGGCGTACATTATATTGCTGACATTTAAGGCCAGGATGGCTTGCCATGAAGGGCAACAAAACGGGACGTAGGATATTGTCGACGTATCTCTGTGTTGTTCCTACTTCGCCTTTATCGGTCGATCGTCCGCTCAAAGCCGGATTATGGGAGCTTTCTATACTCCTCTGCACGGCCGTCCATCTTACGTCGCCTCAACTCTATACAACATCGGATGTTACGTCTTGCGATTGAAGCGTTCTATACTAGTCCCGTCGAGAGTCTTCATGCTGAAGCCGCTGAATTGCCACTCACCTACCGGCGCGATATACTGCTTTGTCGGTATGCCTGTCGGCTATTGTCAATGCCCGACCACCCGTCTTATCCTTCCTTTTTTGACGACTGTCTCGACCGTCAATACGGGTTGTAGGTCTCTGCCCTGCTACCCCCTGGAGTTCGCTTTCGTCGCCTCCTTCAGCACCTTGATTTTTCACTCCCTGCAACCTTTGGAGTGGGCGAGAGCCAAACACCACCTTGGCTCCAGGCTCAGGTTCGCGTTCACCTTGACCTCAGCTCGCTCCCAAAGGAGGTTACCCAGCTGGCTCCCGGTTTGTCGAACTTCGTTCGAAGTTCATTAATAAGATCTTCATTTATACAGATGGCTCTAAGGCCAATAATGGTGTCGGGTATTCTTTTATTGTCGGGGCACACAGTTTCAAATACCGGCTCCATGGCCATTGTTCGGTCTTCACAGCTGAGCCATTTGCCCTCTACCAGGCTGTTCTTTACATCCGCCGCCACCGACATTCTGCTTATGTCATCTGCTCTGATTCCCTGAGCGCCATCCAGAGCCTCAGTGATCCGTATCCGGTTCACCCTTTCGTGCACCGGATCCAACGCTCTCTTCAGCAGCTGGCGGACGACGGTGCTCGGGTTACCTTTATGTGGGTTCCTGGCCATGTCGGTATCCCTGGGAACGAAACTGCAGATGCCGTAGCCAAAGCTGCGGTCCTCCAGCCACGGACAGCTTCTTGTTGTGTGCCTTCATCTGATTTTAGCAGGGTCATTTGTCAGCGCATTTTATCGCTGTGGCATGCCGATTAGGCTACACTTACTGCAAACAAGCTTCGGGCGTTGAAACCTCTCCCCACGGCTTGGACGACCACGCCCTTCTCGGAGGGAGGAGGTCGTTTTGGCCCGGTTACGGATTGGACACTGCCGGTTCAGCCATCGCCATCTGCTGACGGCTGCGCCGGCGCCGTTCTGCGCATGTGGGCAATTGCTGACGGTACGCCACATTTTAACGTCCTGTCCGAATTTTAATACACTGCGCGTTGATCTTGGCCTGCCGCGTACTCTGGATGCCATTTTAGCGGATGGCCCAGGAGCAGCTGCTCGCGTTCTTCGTTTT
Organism: Schistocerca serialis cubense; assembly: GCF_023864345.2. Taxonomy (NCBI): domain Eukaryota; kingdom Metazoa; phylum Arthropoda; class Insecta; order Orthoptera; family Acrididae; genus Schistocerca; species Schistocerca serialis. The sequence goes on along the minus strand of NC_064647.1, from coordinate 211,796,679 downwards.
ATCCACTTGACAAACCTGTCTAAGGACATTTGATTATGCTGTTTTCTTTTAATCCCTTGCCTGTTGATGTGCCTTTTATAGTGTTATCCTTTTTAGTTGCTGTTTTAACCTTGTGCCTCACAGTGCACTCATAATTTAGTCTGGGCGCTAATGACCACTCTACTTGTGCGCTCTAAAACCACAAAAAAAATCAACCTTGTGCTGTGAGGGTGCCGCGGATGACAACCAAAGGAGTCCTGCTATGGAAAGAAATGCCATAACAGAACATCACTCCTAGCTGTCGGACTGTAAGGCGGTTGCCCATTCAGGTTGGTATCCTGCTGCTGTGTCTCGAGACACGTCTTCTCTGGCCATCGGCGCTCAGTTCCAAGTGGGGCTCATCACTAAAGACAGTTCTACTGTGGATAAGGTTCCAGGCCGAATGTGTAGGACACCACTGCAGACGTGCTTGTTCGTGTACACAGGTCAATGGTAGTTGGGGTAAAGGTCCCTGTGAGCTCAGCCTCCTTTATGTGATCCACCTATTAATGGTCGCTGTGTTCACTGAAACACGAATTGGCTGTCGTATCCGTAATAACGGTGAATTGGGGGCTCTGAGTGCCTCTCTGACGATTGCTCGGTCCTCGTATTCTGTCATCTCTCTAGTTCGGTCGCTTCTTTTTTTGACGCTGCGTTCGGCCATTGTTCACCCATTCCTGTCAACATCGTCGAATACTGGCATCGCTCCTATTCAAATGTAGACTAATTCACCGACTACTCCAATCGGTTTCTCTCTAAGCTCAACTATACACTTTCTCTCAAATACAGACATCTACACTACTGGCCATTAAAATTGCTACACCAAGAAGAAATGCAGATGATAAACGGGTATTCATTGGACAAATATACTATACTAGAACTGACATGTGATTACATTTTCACGCAATTTGGGTGCATAGATCCTGCGAAACCAGTACCCAGAACAACCACCTCTGGCCGTAATAACGGACGGCCATGATACGCCTGGGCATTGAGTCAAACACAGCTTGGATCGCTTTCTGTATCCAGAAAGGCCCGTACAGGACCTGCAACATGCGGCGTGCATTATCCTGCTGAAATGTAGGGTTTCGCAGGGATCGAATGAAGGGTAGAGCCACGGGTCGTAACACATCTGAAATGTAACGTCCACTGTTCAAAGTGCCGTCATTGTGAACAAGAGAGGACCGAGACGTGTAACCAATGGCTCCCCATACCACCACGCCGGGTCATACGCCAGTATGGCAATGACGAATACGCGCTTCCAATGTGCGTTCACCGCGATGTCGCCAAACACGGATGTGACCATCATGATGCTGTAAACAGAACCTGGATTCATCCGAAAAAATGACGTTTTGCCATTCGTGCACCCAGGTCCGTCGTTGAGTACACCATCGCAGGCGTTCCTGTCTGTGATGCAGCGTCAAAGCTAACCGCAGCCACGGCCTCCGAGCTGATAGTCCATGCTGCTGCAAACGTCGTGGAACTGTTCGTGCAGATGGTTGTTGTCTTGCAAACGTCCCCATCTGTTGACTCAGGGATCGAGACGTGGCTGCACGATCCATTGCAGCCATGGGGATACGATGCCTGTCATCTCGACTGCCAGTGATACGAGGCCGTTGCGATCCAGCACGGCGTTCCGTATTACCGTCCTTAACCCACCGATTCCGTATTCTGCTAACAGTCATTGGATCTCGACCAACGCGAGCAGCAATGTGGCGATACGATAAACCGCAATCGTGATAGGCTACAATCCGACCTTTATCAAAGTCGGAAACGTGATGGTACGCATTTCGCGTCCTTACACGAGGCATCACAACAACGTTTCACCAGGCAACGCCGGTCAACTGCTGTTTGTGTATGAGAAATCGGTTGGAAACTTTCCTGATGTCAGCACGTTGTAGCTGTCGCCACCGGCGCCAACCTTGTGTGAATGAATGCTCTGAAAAGCTAATCATTTGCGTATCACAGCATCTTCTTCCTGTCGGTTAAATTTCGCGTCTGCAGCACATCATCTTCGTGGTGTAGCAATTTTAATGGCGAGTAGTGTACGTCAATTGTGTGTTTTTGAGTGGAATTCGCCTTTAGCAAAATACAATTTTGTTTTTTGTCACTGACCTGTTTCACTGCAGCTGCAGCATCATCAGTGGGATTTTTATTATTATGGCTGTTAAACGTGAGGAATGTTATTTACTGTTTAAAAATATATAAATATAGTTTCTAAATGGTAATTACAGGTTTTTGAAGAGCACATAAAACTGTTTATTCATATCTTCTTACCACGTGGTGTGGTTTTCTTGCTGTATTACGTTTTTACAGTGACTGTTTTTCGTATCAGTTTGCCACCTGCATCTATATACGACTTATTGTAGGCAAAACATTTACGCAAAAATGACGCTTTCTAAACTGTTATGGCTATGTCTGACATTAATAATTCATGTCAAAGGTTGTGTGTGTGTGTGTGTGTGTGTGTGTGTGTGTGTGTGTGTGTGTGTGTGTGTGTGTGTGTGTGTGTGTAGACAGACTTGTAGATGGTCACCCACACCGTGCAGAAGTAAAGGTGAATTCCGTTCAACCACAGCAATAACTTAGTGTCAGCACATAACGCCTTCCCAATGTGACACCAAGTAAAGGGGCTTAGCATTGATCGCACTCCACTTTTGGCGAGCCACCAAATGCCGCCGCCCAGCAACGAGGAACTTCCTTCACGGCGAGATATCCATGAGAGCCCTTACACAACGGCTTAGCAATACGTCACAAATTGCTCTGCATCCACTGGTAGTACTAAAACTTTTAAAGTACACCACGGGCCTGCAGTAAACTGAGCTTCGACGAAGCGCTGCAGTCCTTTCCGTGGTATGCGACCAAAAGGTAGGTCAGAATCAGAAGGTTTTTGAGATCGACTTCGCTTCCATAATCTACATTCGATTACTTAAAATGGTTCAAATGGCTCTGAGCACTATGGGACTTTACATCTATGGTCACCAGTCCCCTAGAACTTAGAACCACTTAAACCTAACTAACCTAAGGACATCACACAACACCCAGTCATCACGAGGCAGAGAAAATCCCCGACCCCGCCCGGAATCGAACCCCGGATCGATTACTTAAATTATATGTCAACTGTAGCGCACAATTTCGGCGCTAAATTGGGGATTGGCAAAATCCTGTACCCTCACACTGTTCGGTTTAGCTTACCGGACACATGAAAGCAAGCATCGTCCGTGAACGTCACCTTCTCAGAAAGTCCGACTCAGATTCTCAATTGCAAATGCTCTGGCTTTTGGCCTGTCCTCAGGATGATGCTGCATCTTGCAGGCATGAAGCTTCAGTCTCTTATGTAGCAACCTATGCTTCGTGGATGCTGGTGGTTAAAAGTTGCGCTGGATCTGGGTGTCAGTTTTCGTCCGTCTCTCTCTCTCTCTCTCTCTCTCTCTCAAGTCTCAATGGGTTGTGAACCTCCTGCCCCTTTATACCATCGCCATTTCTGAAATAAACGTGAAGTTCTAAAGATGATTTTGGCACACCCTGTGAATTTTCTTTTCAGCGAGTGAACGGAGTTTCAAAGAGCAATGGCTAACTCGAGTGAAAATTACAATGTTGTGTTTGTCTATGTAAGCTGACGGCAGATAAGATCATCGTAGGGATCTTTTACTAGTTCAAGACGTAGTGAATTCAATATGAATCATAGATTTCAATTTCATGATCAGCGGAAGTAGCTGATCGGGAGAACACATCTCACATAGGCACACGGTTATATGAGGAACACGTTGATACGTGCAGTACGTTGCCCGGAAATGCTGTCCAAAAATCTCTGATGCCAAATAATTACGACACCACAGCTCAGAAATGTTCATGAGCCAATAAAGGAAATACACTGGAGAGCCAAAGAAAGTGGTACACCTGCCTGATATCGTGTAGATTCCCCGCAAGCACGCAGAAATGCCGAAACACGACATGGCATGGACTCGACTAATGTCTGAGGTAGTGCTGCAGGGAACGGACTCCATGAATCCTGCAGGGCTGTCCATAAATCCTTAAGAGTGCGATGGGGTGTAGATCTCTTCTGTACCGCACGTTGCAATGCATCACAGATATGCTCAGTAATGTTCGTGTCTGGGAAGTTTGGTGGCCAGCAGAACTGTTTAAACTCGGGACAGTGTTCCTGGGGCCACTCTGTAGCAATTATGGACGAGTGGGGTGTAGCATTGTCCTGCTGGACTTGCCCAAGTCCGTCGGAATGCACAATGGACGTGAATGGATGCAGGTGATTGGACAGGATGCATACGTAAATGTCACCTGTCAGAGTCGTATCTGCACGTATCAGGTGTCCCATACAACTCTAACTGCTCACGCCCCACACACTTACAGAGCCTTCTCCAGCCTGAAGAGTCCCCTGCTGAATGCAGGGTCCATGGGTTCATGAGGTTGTCTCCATACCCGTACACGCCCATCCGCTCGATAAAATTTGAATCGAGACTCGTCCGACCAGGCAACATGTTTCCAGTGAACAGTCCAATGTCGGTGTTGAAGGGCCCAGGCGAGGCGTAAAGCTTTGTCTCGCGCATCCATCAAGGATACTCGAGTGGGCCTTCGGCTCCGAAAGCCCATATTGATGACGTTTCGTTGAGTGGTTCACAAGTTGACACTTACTGACCGTCCAGCATTGAAGTCAGCAACAATTGGGGGAAGGATTGCCCTTCTGTCACGTTGAACGATTGTCTTCAGTCGTCATCGGTCCCGTTCTTGCACGATATTTTGTCGGCCGCAGTGATGACGGAGATTTGATGTTTTACCGGATTCCTGATACTGATGGTACACTCGTGGAGTGGTTGTAAGGGAAAATTCCCACTTTATTGCTACCTCGGAGATGCTGTCTCCCGTCGCTCTTGCGCCGGCAATAACACACGTTCAGACTCATTTAAATCTTGATAACCTGCCATTGTAGCAGCAGTAAGCCAAACACTTGTTATCTCATATAGGGGTTGCCGACCACAGCGCCGTCATCTGCCTGTTTACATCTCTCGGTATTTTGATACGCATGCCTACACCAGTTTCTTTGGTGCTCCAGTGTATGAGATCGTCAAACGGCCTGGAAACTTACAAAACTGAAACAGTAAGTGAGCTTCAAAAGTCTGTAACAGCATACTTACTCTTGTAGGCGATGTAGTCAAAATGATGCAGTCAGTCATGTGCAGATAGCCGCAATTAAGGTATAATGAGGTATACTAATGGAGCAGCCTCAGTACAGTCTATGTCACTGTTAGTTTTCTGTATTTCTGTATTCCATCTAATAGCAGCAAAAATTTGCTTAAGTCCAAAACAGTGATCTAAAGACGTAAATTTTGTTTCATTCAGTTTTACCTACGCTTTCAAACGTATAGAACGATTGGTAATAGACGCCTCAGATTTATAAGGGCATTAACTCATTGCAGTCAGAAATATTTGAAGTACATGTTATGTTTCATGGAAACAAACTAATTGGGATGTAAATGTAGGTTAGGATTCAAAGAGACTGCAGACGACAGAAGTCGGACACTTATCGACCTTTTAAATACCATCGATTTTTGCGTGTGTCAGCACACCGCTTCTGTGATTACGTCACTGACTAACAGAAGTCGGTTGGTGAAGGAAGGGGGACGACGGAACAAAAGTATGGACTCTCGATTTACTTCAACTCTTCGTCCTCCTTCCCCTATCACTTCTCCTTTCGAGTAAGTAACGTCAAAATCATAGGCACATACTTCCTGAAGATCAGAAAAACCAAACTAGTCCCGATTTCATACAATAATGTGTAATAAGGGCGGTAGCTGGAAAGCTTAAATGTATGTTTCATTGTAGTCAGGACCACTAACCCCTCACCCCAGATTCTATAAATAGTCGAATCGCTCCATTTTAAGAAAGGCTAGTTTTTCACGCATTTCAATATTTATGACGACGTACCTCCTGAAGTATATGTCGTACAATGATACAGTTTTTCAGGTACATTCAGTGGAATACGTGGATAGTATCTGAAAAATATGCTTTAAAAATATTCGTTAGTAAGCAAGTAATAAACTGAAATGTCCCGCCTGACGCTGAAATTTTACTGGATCAATAGCGAAAATGTGGTGAGCAATAAAGTTGTTTTCCTTTCATTGGCTCTGAGCACTATGGGACTTAACATCCGAGGTCATCAGTCCACTAGAACTTAGAACTACTTAAACCTAAGTAATCTAAGGACATCACACACATCCATGCCCGAGGCAGGATTCGAACCTGCGGCCGTAGCGGTCGCGCGGTTCAAGACTGAAGCGCCTAGAACCGCTGGGCCACACCGGCCGGCTTTTTCCTTTTATTATTTTCTGTATGAGTGGCGGAGGAGGAGGAGGCGGAGGCGGAGGCGGAGGAGGACGAGGTGGCGTGTCAGTTTCGAAATGGTTTGAGATGATGTGCAAAGTCTGTTGGAAGTCGCTAAGTGCTCTCGTTTCAAATACTATATAGTCTAGGTAATTTGCGCGCTAGGAGTTAAACTGCCTCAAGACATGCACAGTTTCTCAATTTAAGACTTGACGTTCTGTGTTAAACCTTTAAAGGAAGGTAGTACCTCTTAGTAAGCAGATTATGGGGCCCGCCCGGTTAGCCGAGCGGTCTAACGCACGGCTTTCCGGAGCGAGAAGGAGCGCCTGGTCCCCAGCACGAATCCGCCCGGCGGACTTGTCTCGAGGTCCTGTGAGCCGGCCAGTCTGTGTATGGTTTTTAGGTGGTTTTACATCTGCCTCGGCGAATCCGGTGTGGTTCCCCTTATTCTGCCTCAAGTACACTATGTTGGCGATTCTTGCGCAAACAGGTTCTCCACGTACGCGTACACCACCATTACTCTACCATGCAAACATAGGGGCTACACTTGTCCGATGTGAGACGTTCCCTGCGGGGGGAGGGGGTGGGTGTCCAGCGAACCGCCCAATAACCCTGGGTTCGGTGTGGGGCGGTGGAGGGGTGGACTGCGGTAGTAGTCGTGTGGTTGTGGACCCTTGCGGCTGCAGTGGGGACAGAGCCTCTCCGTCGTTTCTAGGTCCCAGTTAACATACAACATACAAGCAGATTAAGACAGTAATTTAAATTTTTCATTACCTCACTAATTATATGAAATACTGGAAGCCAAATTTTCTTTCCCCTAGAAGCCGTGAGACAGGCAATCTTCAACTAGGACTGGATGACCCTTTCGTGGTTAAGTAATATAGATACATATGAGTGTCGTTAGTAAGCGATGCATCACAGTTTTTTCTGGAAGCAGATTGGTTTATTTCAGTAATCCAATAGACCATATTACTCCACACTCGTTTGGCTACAAAACCATATTTTCCAACATAATCTGCCAGGAAGTTTCATATCAGCGCTCACTTCGCTGCAGAGTGATAATCTCATTGTGGAAACATCCCCCAGGCTGTGGCTAAGCCATGTCTCAGCAATATCCTTTCTTTCAGGAGTGCTAGTTCTGCAAGGTACGCAGGAAAGCTTCTGTAAAGTTTGGAAGGTAGGAGACGAGGTGCTGGCAGAAGTAAAGCTGTGAGGACGGGGCGTGAGTCGTGCTTGGGTAGCTCCGTTGGTAGAGCACTTGCCCGCGAAAGGCAAAGGTCCCGAGTTCGAGTCTCGGTCCGGCACACAGTTTTAATCTGCCAGGAAGTTTCATAATCTCCGATCATTGCAATGGCCTTAAGTCACATCTCTGGGTTGGTCTATATGCTCTTATGATACCACTCTGCTGGTCGACGTCGGGGCCACCGTCTTACTCCACCAATCCATCCACGTTCTGTTTCCAGCAGAGTGCCCCTTTCGAGGGCCAAACAGATGGACGTCGGTAGGTGCGGCATCTGCGATGTAGGTTGGGTGAGGAACAGCAGACCAATGATGTTTTGTGAGCCAAACAGCTGGACGTCAGAAGGTGCGGTATTTGAGGTGTAGGTTGGACAAGAAACAGCAATGATGTTTTGTTAGCCAAACAGATGGACGCCGGAAGGTGCGATATCCGTTGTGTAGGTTGGACGAGGAACAGCAGTCCAATGATGTTTTGTGAGCCAAACAGATGGACGTCGGAAGGTGCGGTATCCATGGTGTAGGTTGGACGAGGAACAGCAGTCCAATGATGTTTTGTGAGCCAAACAGATGGACGTCGGAAGGTGCGATATCTGCGGTGTAGGTTGAGCGAGGAACAGCAGTCCAATGTTGTTTTGTGAGCGGGTGCACAGAGCAGTCCAATGATGATTTTGTGAGCAGGTGCACAGAGCTGTGTGACACCTTGCGTTGTCATAGAGGAGTTAGTTCTAATTTTTGCAACGACGAGAACGCTGAAGTTGTTCCTTCAGTTTCCAGAAGGTAGCTAAATACGCTTCAGAGTTGATCGTTTCACTGTGAGGGAGGGCATCAAACAGAATAACCCCTCCAAAGTCGCTGAAGACCGTCGCCATGACCTTACCGCCTAAGGTTGCGGCTTTAAACTTTTTCTTTGAAGGAGAGATGGTGTAGTTTCCAGTTCGAAGTAATGAACCGGTGTTTCATCAGTTATGACGATGTTCGACAAACAAATGGCGCGATCAGCGTCCTAGCAGTTCCGCACAGATGGTCCTTTGTTGCTCTTTGTGGTCCTCTATTAGTTGGCCAGGATTCCATCGGGCACGCGCGTTTGCATACCCCCACTGGTGGACGAGTTTGTCAGCGCTGCCAACAGAGACATCCAGTTGTACAGTGAGGTGTGAGATTGTTATCTGTCGATCACCTCGAATGAGAGTGTCCGCACGTGTCAGCATTGCAGGAGTCATAGGTGTATGCGGCTGTTCTGCGGGGATGAGATGGGACAAGTTTGTGCGACCTTCTTGCCATGATGACAGTCGCATCCTCCATCGGCTCACCCCGCTTTTGTCATTGCTAGGACTCCTTAGACATTCTGCAAGCTCCTATGAATATCTGTGATGCTCTGGTTTTCGGTAAACAGAAACTCAGTGGTAGCGCTCTGACTGTAATGCACCTCCATTACAAACACAATTTTGAAGGCTGTGTATCTCACCACCACCAATCGGAACTTAATGAAACTGTAGTGGATGAAGCGGGAATATTCCATGATGTCCAATAAGAAATTCTACGTTTTTTCAACCGAAACTAGCCGAGAAAAAATATGTTGCATTACTTACCGAGTGCCCTCGTATAAGGTCATACAAGAAAATACAGCAAGCTCTGTGCCTTCTGTGGAACTGGTATGAGGAGGTCATGTGGCCATCCACCGTTGTCTTAATTCATGACATTGGTGAGCTGTTTACGAGGGTGTGCTGAAAAGCCTTCGAATTTTTTTGTGGAAACTCTTAAAGCTTTTTAAGTAAAACAGAAGTTATTAATATTCTGCATCTTTACTCTTCACTTCTGCACATTTATTTCTCAACAAAGCCACCCTGGCGATGAATACAGTTCTCTCACCAAGATACCAGCTTCATGATACCGTCACTGTGGAACGTTTGACTTTGTTGATGGAGCCACAACGTCTTCTTTGTTAGCAGCACTTTATCATTGTCAAATACATGTTCTCGAAAGTGTTTTTTTAAGTTTTGGAAACAGATAAAAATCGGATGGGCCAAGTCGGGACTGTATGGAGGATGGTCGATGACAGTGACCCCAAGGCGTCGGACTGTTGCAGATTTCGCACTGCTCGTGTGTAGTATGGCATTGTCATTCTGAAGCAGAAGTTGACCCATATGTGGGCAACCTCTTCGAATTCGAAACTCAATTACAGCACGCTGTTTCTCATGACCCGACATCGTTACATTACCCTTCATCTAGTTACACACTACCATTCGAAGCCCTGCGACGACAGATGGTTGCAAATATATGTTAATATTAGTTATGTTTTATTTAAAAAGCTTTAAGAGTTCTCACATAAAAAATTCCGAGGCATTGCTTTTCAACTCATACTGGTATTGGACCTGTGTGATTTCACTCAATTATTTCATTTCAAAATTACGCACTTTAAGGTAAAGTATTTTTTTCTTGTAACACTACGTTGGGTGTCCAACAAACCTACATTTTGTATTCGTTACAAGGAACGCTGTTTACATAGCCATGGCCTCATTACACCCTCTACGTGATATGATACCATCCAGTGTTGTGCTAAAATAGAACTGAAGAGTAATTATAGCAAGATATTGACTTGCTCAGCCGTCCAAGAACAGACTTATGACTGACATTCTTCTGTAGCAGGTGGAGTCTCTGGAAAGATGGAGGGGTTTGAGTACAACGCGACAACCGGCGACTCACCTCTGGTGCTGCCACCTGTGAGAGTGTCGGCGATGTCCGTCAACAGGACAGCTGGTGCCACCTGTGAGCCTGAGATGGTACCCTCTCTAAGGCAGTACTACACCGGTGAGTCGAGCAGCACCTTTCTTTTTTATAGTATCTGTCTGTTGCTTACATTTCCCCAGTTGGGGAAGGCCCGTTGTTATCGGACATGTTGCCATTCTTCACACTTTTATTAAAACAGTTAAAACATGTAAGAAGTGTACAGTGGTTTGAACAGAGAAAGATGGCCTTCAACTTCGTGATGTGGTGTGTGTGGGTTTGAAATTTGTAGTGGTGGCATTTCGGTGGGCTCCTGGAAATGCTTTCTAGTTGAGGGATTTGGATGCAGGTGGGTTTGGAGAGGAAGCAATATGAATAAGGTTCTGCAGTCACTATGTGGAAGGGTAATGGGACAGGTCACCCAAAAAAATTACAAAATGAAAGGGTGGTCAGAGCCTTGATTTTGGAAAAGGGCGGATTTCGTGATTGATATCATGGGTAACATGGAGGGGATGGAAGTTTAAAGTAGCCTGGGAAAGAACAGATCGTTTGTGAAATGATAGTGGGATGGGGTGGTAGAAGTGCAGTACCAGACCAATGTTCTCAAGATCGAAAATAATGTATTTATTTATCTATTTACTTACCATCACCCACCTAATTGGCTGTTTAGAAGCAAAAGCGTTCCTGTAAATTAGAAAAAGAGTAAAAAACTACATTATTTATATAACAAAATAAACTGCAGCAACAGACCCTGAATACCTTACAGAAATCTCAGACTAATGTAATTCTAAATGGAAAGTGTCATCTTAACTGTGTATCAGCCTGCAGTATGTTGGCTACACCAAAGTAGTCTGATCTGGTTCTCCGTGACATATGCCACTGGTTCCTAGATGTGCTGCCTGCGATTATACAGGGTTCAAAATTACTGACCGACATACGATATGCGTCTTCAGCTGATAGGGGTCACTGCATTGCAGATATGGAGGGACATGCGATCACCACACCACACTTCCAGCCATTCTGAGTTTTCATGTGCAGAGCTGCCACTTCTGTCAAGTAGTTCCTCAATTAGTCTCACAGGGGCTGAGTGCACCCCACTCGCCAACAGCACTCGCTACACCCAGACAGTCATCCATCCAAGTGCTGCCCAAGCCCAACAGCGCTTGGCTTCAGTGATTTTGCTTCAGTGATTTCACGGGAACCAGTGCTATCACTATGTAAAAGGCATTTGCATTTAACGGTGTTTCAAAATTCCTATTACAAGCTTCTAGTTGTAGAGGGGACTTAGTAGACGAAGTTTTGATGTGGAACCACTGTCCGGGAATGGACCGTTTGGATGTAAAATAAGCTTCAGGATCCAAACACTTTCAAATCTTCTGCTTCACGGTATGCACACATTGGAGACAATGAGCCCTGACCTCTCTGGTGCACGTCGCATGGGGAACATTATGAGTACTTGTCAGCAGGTTGTCGTCTGCATGTCGAAGGACATCCTCTTCAAAGGCGAGAGTGTGAGGCGTCTGTAAAGCATCATAGTCAACCCCCATAGTTGTGTACATACTAGTTTCTCGCAGCCGTTATTGTAGTCAGACGAAAATGGTATGTCATGTCAAAATTGCACTTCAGACTGATGATGGCGCCCTCTTCTCAGTTTGTGTATGTACTGTGAAGTGGGAGACTTGAAAGTGATCTGGTCTTAAAACTTACTTTATATCCAAATGGTACATTTCCTGGGTTCCTTATCAAAACAAAATCAATTAAGTCCCCTCTACCACCCATAGAAGCCTGTAAAACCTATTGTGAAACACGAAGTATACCACATATACGGTCAAGTCGTAATAATGTGTCCACCACGTATGTTCGACATCAATGTACAATGGGCACATTAGACAGCCCCCTGGCTAGCCACGCGGTCTAACGCGCTGCTTCCCGGGTGGGAAGGTGTGCCAGTCCCCAGCACAAATCCAGCCAGCGCATTAGTGTCGAGGTCTGGGGTGCCGGCCAACCTGTGGATGGTTTTTAAGGCTGTTTTCCATCTACCTCGGCGAATGAGGGTTGGTTCCCCTTCTTCCGCCTCCGTTACACTGTGTGGGCGACTGCTGCGCGAACACCATTTCCACATAGATATACACCATAATTATTCTACCACGCAAATATTTGGGGTTACAGTCGTCTGGTATGAGACATTCCTGGGTGGGTCCACTGGGGGCTGAACCACACAGTAACCCTGGGTTTGATATGGGGTGGCCCAGGAGCAGTTGGACTGCTGTGGACTGTTGTGGGGTTGTGAACCACTGAGGGCTACAGTGGGACGAAGCCTCTCTGTCGTTTCTAGGTATCCGGTGTAATACACACACACACACACACACACACACAGTAGGTGGCAGCACTAGTAGTGGTAGTATATCAAGTATGTCGGGGAACATGGAAAACAGTGTCGTAGTCGGAGTAATTTATCTGACATCCAAAAGGGGACCATTATTGATTTTTGGGCGAAGTGTGAAAGTTTTACGAAACAGCAAAATTTGTAAGCTGTTCATGTGCTGTCATGGCTAAAATGGCAAAATGGCGCTATCCAAAACCAGCATCGATGCAACTGTGGTGCACCACAGGCTATAGGTGACAGGGGCGAACGATAGCTGTGGAGATCTGTATGGGAAAATAGACATGCAACTATTCAGCAGCTACTGACCAAATAAACAAAGGGGCTACCAACAGTGTCTCGTCTACGTGCAGTCAGTGAACGCTGCTGTCTATGGGCCTCCACAGTGTGCGCCTGGTTCATGCACTCACGCTGATCGCTGTTAATCAGCGATGAAGGGTGGATCTGCACGCCAGTACTGCAGCTAAAAGTCCTCTGAGTGATGACACGTGGGCTATTTACATTAACCACGTATATGCACCATCAGATAGTCGGCTGTTGGGTTATCAGAAGAGTACAGGCTGGAGGAGGGAGCGTTATGGTCTGGAGAATGTTTTTTAGCCATTACTCTCGAGATTTCGTCATTCTGGAAGACACAATGGATCAGCACAAATGTGCATCTGTCCTTCACCAAGTCCACCCCTTGTGGTGTGCGTACTGTAAGACCTTCGGTACACACACCATCAGATTATTTGACTTGTCGCTCTAACGAAGTAGGCGAGCGTCAACAATATGTTTCGTGATCTTATCGTGGCGTTTTTATCTTCTGCCGTTAGGTCAGACGATAGAAATGCCACTTGCACGCTTAGAGTAGCAGATTGACGGTGACCAACTTTAAACAGAACTTGATTAATTTTCACACACATTAATTAAAATTATAAAAAGCATAGACATTACGTAACTTGATTCTGGATGCTGTTTACAATTGACAGTCTGAAGTTCCTTTGGTTTTGGTACGTTAATCTTATTCTCACATATCTCTGATACTTGACAAAAGTGTCTATTCATTTATCTTCATGGCTATGTACAGTAATATGGTAATCTTATTAGGCACAGACTGAAACTTGACTATAGACTGGTACAGACTGGGGCAGACAAATGCAGACTAATGCAGACTGACTAATCGGAGTTCTGTACACTCATTATAATACCTCGCGCATTCAGGTATCACTGCGCGAGTGTGATCCACGAGGAGAAAAGGTTCTACGTTTGCAGCAATCTCACTGGCTGCGTTACATATTAATACGCGTATCGGCGGAAGCAGAATTTGGTCCGTCTCTAAGACAGCGCCATCTCGTAGTGCAGAGACGGACGAGTGCTGCGCCTGCGCTGTTGTGCTTAGCAGTGCGCGCTCTATTGGGAAAGTTGTGTACACGCTGACTATGCGGAACTATGTACACAACACCCCTACATGTGGTTTGTTTTCCCTCTGCACAATGGCATCTACCAGTAGGACAATGCAACATGTTACACATCTCGCAATGTATGTGCGTGGTTCGACGAGCACCAAGATCAATTTACAGTATTTCCTGGCCACGAAACTCCCCGGATTTAAATCCAATGGTGAATGTGTGGGACCATCTCATTTGAGCCGTTCGTGCCACGGATCCTCAACCGAGAAACCGAGCTCAGCTGGCCACAGCGTTCGAGTCGGCATGACTGCGCAGGCTTTAAAGTGCGTTCCAGACCCTCACCGACCCTCTTCCCGAACGTCACGCAGTGCTCTATGCTGCAAAAGGTGGTGACTCAGACTTTTGACAGATGGTCACATTAATCTGACTGGACAGTGCATATTCTTGCTCTATAAAAATCACTTTCTTGCATTTAGTTATAGTGTTACGAAATATCTCAAATGCATACGGATGGTTACCTAGATAGGCCTACTGTGGGTTCATCCATCCATCCATCCATCCATCCATCCATCCACCCATCCATACATGCTTTTATTACTATGCCACATATATAGGGTGGTCCATTGATCGTGAGCAAGACAAATATCTCACGAAATAAGCATCAAACGAAAAAACTACAAAGAACGAAACTTGTCTAGCTTGAAGGGGGAAACAAGATGGCGCTATGGTTGGCTCGCTAGATGCCGCTGCCATAGGTCAAACGGATATCAACTGCGATTTTTTTAAATAGGAACCCCCATTTTTATTACATATTCGTGTAGTACGTAAAGAAATATGAATGTTTTAGTTAAACCACTTTTTTCGCTTTGTGATAGATGGCGCTGTAAGTCACAAACATATAGCTCACAATTTTAGACGAACAGTTGGTAACAGGTAGGTTTTTTAAATTAAAATACAGAACGTAGGTACGTTTGAACATTTTAGTTCGGTTGTTCCAATGTGATACATGTACCTTTATGAACTTATCATTTCTGAGAACGCATGCTGTTACAGCAAGATTACCTGTAAATACCACATTAATGCAATAAATGCTCAAAATGATGTCCGTCAACCTCAATGCATTTTGCAATACGTGTAACGACATTCCTCTCAACAGCGAGTAGTTCGCCTTCCGTAATATTCGCACATGCATTGACGATGCGCTGACGCATGTTGTCAGGCGTTGTCGGTGGATCACGATAGCAAATATCCTTCAACTTTACCCACAGAAAGAAATCCGGGGACGTCAGATACGGTGAACGTGCGGGCCGTGGTATGTTGCTTCGACGACCAATCCACCTGTCATGAAATATGCTATTCAATACCGCTTCAACCGCACGCGACCTATGTGCCGGACATCCATCATGTTGGAAGTACATCGCCATTCTGTCATGCAGTAGTAACATGTTGTTGTAACATCGGTAGAACATTACGTAGGAAATCAGCATACATTGCACCATTTAGATTCCTATCGATAAAATCGGGGCCAATTACCCTTCCTCCCATAATGCCGCACCATACATTAACCGCCAAGGTCGCTGATGTTCCACTTGTCGCAGCCATCGTGGAATTTCCGTTGCCCAATAGCGCATATTATGCCGGTGTACGTTACCGTTGTTGGTCGATGACGCTTCGTCGCTAAATAGAGCGCGTGCAAAAAATCTGTCATCGTCCCGTAATTTCTCTTGTGCCCAGTGGCAGAACTGTGCACGACGTTCAAAGTCGTCGCCATGCAATTCCTGGTGCATAGAAATATGGTACGGGTACAATCGATGTTGATGTAGCATTCTCAACACCGACGTTTTTGAAATCCCGATTCTCACGCAATTTGTCTGCTACTAATGTGCGGATTAGCCGCGACAGCAGCTGAAACACCTACTTGGGCATCATCATTTGTTGCAGGTCGTGGTTGACGTTTCACATGTTGCTGAACGCTTCCTGTTTCCTTAAATAACGCAACTATCCGGCGAACGGTCCGGACACTTGGATGAGGTCGTCCAGGATACCGAGCAGCATACATAGTACCCGCCCGTTGGGCATTTTGATCACAACAGCCATACATCAACACGATATCGACCTTTTCCGCAAATGGTAAACGGTCCATTTTAACACGGGTAATGTATCACGAAGCAAATACCGTCCGAACTGGCGGAATGTTACGTGAAACCACGTACTTGTACATTTGTAATTATTACAGCGCCATCTATCACAGAGCGAAAAAAGTGGTCCAACTAAAACATTCATATTTCTTTATGTACTACACGAATATATAATAAAAACGAGGGTTCCTATTTGAAAAACGCGGTTGATATCCGTTTGCCCTATGGCAGCGCTATCTAGCGGGCTGACCATAGCGCCATCTGGTTTCCCCCTTCAAGTTAGACAAGTTTCATTCTTTGTAATTTTTTCGTTGGATGCTTGTTTCGTGAGATATTTGGCCCGGTCACGATCAATGGACCACCCTGTACTGCCTCGATTCATGGCAGACATATTTTTACCTTCAGTGCCGTCTTATTACCTACGATTTATGTGGCATTGTACAGTGGATTAAAATTGAGGATTTACACAAACGGAGTCATTCCTTGATTGACTTGGACGGGGTGTTTAACTTATTCTTGTGAAAGATAGCGCGGAGTCTTGCGATTCAGTGTTGCAGGATATCGACAGGCGTATTTTAGGTGTCTGAGGGATGTGAAATTTATCGTCTGGTGGAGGATACAGGTGGGTAAGGGTAAATCGAGGTCTGTGTAACATTTGCACAGCTGAGATTTAATTCCCATGTTTATATGATTAGAAGTTTTTGTAGTTTTTCTTTATATCGGGATTTTCAATGGTTGCTAGGTTAGCTTCAGGTCTGCTGTTGCTCCAAGGTATTTTAGTTGCGTAAACTGGATGCTTGTCATGTGTGAGGTAGAGGTCTTGCGGACGGAAAGCCCCGGTGCATTTTCGCATAACCATTGCCTGTGCTCTTGCAAGCTACCTAGGAGGTACCACAGTTTATACCAGTAAGTGAAATTATTGAGGTAGAATTGGAGAGATCAGTACGGATGGAGAGAATAGAAAGCGGTATAGTCACTGAACAGCACCCACTGTACCTGCTTCACATCAAATTACTGTAAAAAAAATTTGAGAAAGTATAATTATGAAACCAGAGCAGCTGCAGCTTTTGTTCCATTCTGATGTCGCTGGAATCGATATTTTACGCTATGCTGTGTTTCCTACACACAGTTGCATCCTAAAAGCAGGTGTACACCCTGGGATCCCTTACCGAGTCCGCTACCTGGTGGGAATTCCCACTTCGTCAACTGAACAGCCTTTCAGAGGTAACCACACAGCAGAGAGCGACAGAAGTTTATATGCGGCCCCAGTTCCAGACAAGTTGCTACGTTAAATGTCACGAGATTGCCCAACATGTTGCAGGAATCAGTACAGCGTGTCCGAAATCTTTAGGATAAAAATTCTGCTGTCGGTAGATAGTCTGAGACAGTGTTTTGTGATAACAAACCAATAGCGGGAAATGAACATTTCAGACTACCTGGGGTATTACACGATTAATGTGAGAGTCACAGCCGGGTTCTGTGGCCGAGCGGTTCTAGGCGCTACAGTCTGGCACCGCGCGACCGCTACGGTCGCAGGTTCGAATCCTGCCTCGGGCATGGATGTGTGTGATGTACTTAGGTTAGTTAGGTTTAAGTAGTTGTAAGTTTTAGGGGACTGATGACATTAGAAGTTAATTTTTTAGTCACATGCTGCTAATGTCTTTGTGTTTTATAGCAGAGAACTGTCTGCTGCGTCGTAGTTTGTGGTCCTAGTTAAGAGAACTCACAAACATCTGTACTGTGCCCATCGCAAAGAGTACCACTGTTTGTGCTTCATGACTATTTGATGAAGATGGAACATCACCCATCACAGGAACTCAGTCACGCATGTAACGTATGTTGCAACAGAAGATAACCCTCTGAAAGCTGAATTAACGGAGAGAGAGAATTTTCGCCACAGTTGTAACCATACGTGTAAGAAATTCGTTATCGTGGATGGAATCTGGTTGCTCAAACAACAGAAAGTTAGCCAAGGTTCTCAACAATGACTTGTCTACAATGTAGGCTCTGTAGGAGATGGGGTTGGACCTTGTGAAAGAAAATTCACCAATAAGCGTCCAACAGCTTCAACTTGAAATGCAAATTTCAGAGAATTCCACGTGGGGAGTACCGATGAAGCATCAGTCACATCCCAATATTAACCAATGCATGCATGGAACGAGCCTAAAAGACTCTGGATAGAGAGTTCACATCTGTCAGTGGATTATCAAATCAGTACTTTAGTTTTCAACGGTTACAATAGTGTTAACCGCATGCCACCCTCTTCTCTTACCAGCAGTAATAATTTTCTATCAGTTTGTAAGCTTTTTCTGTACAAGATCAACTTACAGTCTTCAATCCAGTTTCCGTGCAACATTGGTCAACATTAGAAAAATAGTACTTCCAGTTGTTCATGATAGGCGTGTTTCAACATCAAGGTGCACCGTACCACTCTGATATTAATGTCCATGAACACCTGAACAATAGATACCTTTATCGTTAGTCTGAAAGCGGAGGTCAGCTCGTGGTCTCGCAGTCGCGTTCTAGCTTCCCGACCCAGGGTCCCGGGTTCGATTCCCGGCAGGGTCGCGGATTTTCACCTGCCTCGAGATGACTGGATTTTTGTGTTGTCCTCATAATTTCATCATCATTCATGAAAGTGCCGAGACTGGACTGAGCAAAGTTTGGGAATTTGTACGGGTGCTGATAAATGCACAGTTGAGCGCCCCACAAACCAAACCATCATCATCATCATCACCGGCCGAGCGGTTCTAGACCCTTCCGTCCGGAACCACGCTGCTGCTACAGTCGCAGGTTCGAATCCTGCCTCGGGAATGGATATGTGTTATGTCCTTAAGTTAGTTAGGTTGAAGTCTAGGGAACAGATGACCTCAGACGTCCCATAGTGCTTAGAGCCATTTGAACCACCATCATCATCATGATCATCATCATCATCATCATCATCGTCGTCGTCGTCGTCGTCGTCGTTTCCTGTTTCTGTGCTAGGTCTCCAGAGCCATGGAAAGAAAGGGATGACAGAACACTGAAAAGTTAAATTCGGAAATATATAGGGACACTTGGATTTATATAGCCCAACAGTGGCTGGCAAATGGTTGTGGTGGTAGTAATGATGGTGATGACGACGGTGGCGGTGGTGGTGCTGGTGGTTTTGGCAATGATGGAGCCGATTGTGAAGAATAACGTAAAAAGAAAATTGTGAAAATCTAGAAGAGACCAGAAATCACTCCGTGAACTATACACATGATCCGTGTATAAATGCTATGGCAGAATTCTTGATACTACAATAAGAGGTAATCTTGCTCTGAGCAGTCATTTCTCAAGAAAGGAAAGCAGTAGC
This sequence comes from Schistocerca serialis cubense, assembly GCF_023864345.2. Taxonomy (NCBI): domain Eukaryota; kingdom Metazoa; phylum Arthropoda; class Insecta; order Orthoptera; family Acrididae; genus Schistocerca; species Schistocerca serialis. Next base: position 211,777,113 of record NC_064647.1, on the reverse strand, counting down.
TATTAAATTAACAACTTCATGCAATACTCAGTTTGGCTCTGTAAAAGGTTCTAGAAAGAAGTTCAAACTGCGTATTAATAGTGAGAAGCAGCAAGCGGTTCAAGAGACAGCTGACTTCAGAGGAGCGAAGAATGAAAGCTTTGGTGAGTCACGAGCAGCGAAAAACTAGCGTAGCCGCCAATGAGAGCTGGTAAGCCATTGTCCTCTGGAGTTTCTTGCAGTTGGCGCTGACTTTTGCCAACCGCCACCCTGTGTATAAAACTCTCAAGACAAAAAAACGCCGCTATTAAGTCTCAAACTCGGTTTCTTCCCCACAATCAAGTGACACTGCGCCACCGGCCGTGCATTACGAACAGGTGCTCGATCGTGTTGAAAGATACAATCGCCATCCACGAATTCTCTTCAACAGTGGGAAGCAAGAAAGAGCATAAAACATCAGTGTAGGCCTGTGCTGTGATAGTGCCACGCAAAATAACACGGTGTTCAAGCCCCCTCCATAAAAAACACGACCACACCATAACACCACCGCCTCCGAAATTTATTGATGCTACTACACACGCTGGCAGATGACGTTCACCGGGCATTCGGCATACCCACACCCTGCCATTAGGTCGCCTCATTGTGTATCGTGATTTGTCACTCAACACAACGTTTTTCCACTGTTCAATCGTCAAATGTTTACGCTCCTTACACCAAGCGAGACGTCGTTTGCCATTTACCGGCGTTATGTGTGGCTTATGAGCAGGAGCTCGACCGTGAAATCCAAGTTTTCTCACCTCCCGCCTGTCATATTACTTGCAGTGGAACCTGATACAGTTTGGAATTACTGTCTGATGGTCTGGATAGATGTCTACCTGTTAAGCATTACGACTCTCTTCAACTGTCGGCGGTCTCTGTCAGTCAACAGACGAGGTCGGCCTGTACGCTTTTGTGCTGTACGTGTCCCTTCACGTTTCCACTTCACTATCACATCAGAAACAGTGGCCATAGGGAGGTTTAGGAGTGTGGAAATCTCGCGTACAGACATATGACAAAAGTGACACCCAATCACCTGACCACGTTCGAAGTCCGTGAGTTCCGCGGAGCGCCCCATTCTGCTCAATCACGATGTCTAATGACTACTGAGGTCGCTGATATGGAGTACCTGGCAGTAAGTGGCAGCACAATGCACATAATATGAGAAATGTATGTTTTTAGGGGTGTCCAGATACTTTTGATTAGTTAGTGTATACACAAACATATATACATATATACCTATGTACATACTTTTTTTATAATTTGTGTGGATTTTTCTCTTTATCGCTAGCACGAAATATTCCTTTTCTTATGGGAGGGGCGTTGGGTCCAGCCGGTGGACAGTTCAGTCCTAAATGACAGGCTCGGAGGAGCGTGTATGTGGGGCCCCTAAGACACTATTTGCGTATAGGCGATCCAGTATCCGGCGGGCTCTGTTTCGTCAGCCCCGCGACTCTACCCCGCTGGTAGCGAAGAAAGCGCCTCCGGCAGCTCCGGACGCTGCCGCTGGCGGAGTCGGTGTTGCGTGACCGAGGCGACTAAGCGAGAGGCTGAGTTCCATCAGCGGAGAAAGTGAGCCCTCACTCAGTCCAGGGACAGCGAGAAGGCGCGCATCTTCTCCACCCGGCCGTCCCACCAGATATTCACTGGTGCCTACCAGCACGGCGCAGCGCTCAGCTGCAGCCTCACTCCACGCGGGTTTCCCAAACCGAGGGTGGGGGCTAGCCACACTAATACGAAGGACGTTCAGTAAATAATGCATCACATTTCTTTCTCCACCAGTTTCGATTGAAGAAAATGCGGAAACTGTTCTCAATATTCCCGCTTGTGCCCCTATAGTTTCATGAAGTTCCAATGGTGGTTGTTGTTGTTGTTGTTGTTGTTGTTGTGGTCTACAGTCCTGAGACTGGTTTGATGCAGCTCTCCATGCTACTCTATCCTGTGCAAGATTTTTCATCTCCCAGTACCTACTGCAACCTACATCCTTCTGAATCTGCTTAGTGTATTCATCTCTTGGTCTCCCTCTACGATTTTTACCCTCCACGCTGCCCTCCAATACTAAATTGGTGATCCCTTGATGCCTCAGAACATGTCCTACCAACCGATCCCTTCTTCTGGTCAAGTTGTGCCACAAACGTCTCTTCTCCCCAATCCTATTCAATACTTCCTCATTAGTTATGTGATCTACCCATCTAATCTTCAGCATTCTTCTGTAGCACCACATTTCGAAAGCTTCTATTCTCTTCTTGTCCAAACTATTTATCGTCCATGTTTCACTTCCATACATGGCTACACTCCATACGAATACTTTCAGAAATGACTTCCTGACACTTAAATCAATACTGGATGTTAACAAATTTCTCTTCTTCAGAAACGCTTTCCTTGCCATTGCCAGCCTACATTTTATATCCTCTCTACTTCGACCATCATCAGTTATTTTGCTCCCCAAATAGCAAAACTCCTTTACTACTTTAAGTGCCTCATTTCCTAATCTAATTCCCTCAGCATCATCCGACTTAATTAGACTACATTCCATTATCCTTGTTTTGCTTTTGTTGATGTTCATAATTATATCCTCCTTTCAAGACACTGTCCATTCCATTCAACTGCTCTTCCAAGTCCTTTGCTGTCTCTGACAGAATTACAACGTCATCGGCGAACCTCAAAGTTTTTATTTCTTCTCCCTGAATTTTAATACCTACTCCGAGTTTTTCTATTGTTTCCTTTACTGCTTGCTCAATATACAGATTGAACAACATCGGGGAGAGGCTACAACCCTGTCTCACTCCCTTCCCAACCACTGCTTCCCTTTCATGTCCCTCGACTCTTATAACTGCCATCTGGTTTCTGTACAAATTGTAAATAGCCTTTCGCTCCCTGTATTTTACCCCTGCCACCTTTAGAATTTGAAAGAGAGTATTCCAGTCAACATTGTCAAAAGCTTTCTCTAAGTCTACAAATGCTAGAAACGTAGGTTTGCCTTTCCTTAATCTTTCTCCTAAGATAAGTCGTAAGGTCAGTATTGCCTCACGTGTTCCAGTGTTTCTACGGAATCCAAACTGATCTTCCCCGAGGTTGGCTTCTACTAGTTTTTCCATTCGTCTGTAAAGAATTCGTGTTAGTATTTTGCAGCTGTGACTTATTAAGCTGATAGTTCGGTAATTTTCACATCTGTCAACACCTGCTTTCTTTGGGATTGGAATTATTATATTCTTCTTGAAGTCTGAGGGTATTTCGCCTGTTTCATACATTTTGCTCACCAGATGGTAGAGTTTTGTCAGGAGTGGCTCTCCCACGGCCGTCAGTAGTTCCAAGGGAATAGTGTCTCCTCCGGGGGCCTTGTTTCGACTCAGGTCTTTCAGTGCTCTGTCAAACTCTTCACGCAGTATCATATCTCCCATTTCATCTTCATCTACATCCTCTTCCATTTCCATAATATTGTCCTCAAGTACATCGCCCTTGTATAGACCCTCTATATACTCCTTCCACCTTTCTGCTTTCCCTTCTTTGCTTAGAACTGGGTTTCCATCTGAGCTCTTGATATTCATACAAGTCGTTCTCTTATCTCCAAATGTCTCTTTAATTTTCCTGTAGGCGGTATCTATCTTACCCCTAGTGAGATAGGCCTCTACATCCTTACATTTGTCCTCTAGCCATCCCTGCTTAGCCATTTTGCACTTCCTGTCGATCTCATTTTTGAGACGTTTGTATTCCTTTTTGCTTGCTTCATTTACTGCATTTTTATATTTTCTCCTTTCATCAATTAAATTCAATATTTCTTCTGTTACCCAAGGATTTCTACTAACCCTCTTCTTTTTACCTACTTGATCGTCTGCTGCCTTCACTACTTCATCCCTCAAAGCTACCCATTCTTCTTCCACTGTATTTCTTTCCCCCATTCCTTTCAATTGCTCCCTTATGCTCTCCCTGAATCTCTGTACAACCTCTGGTTCTTTTAGTTTATCCAGGTCCCATCTCCTTAAATTCCCACCTTTTTGCAGTTTCTTCAGTTTTAATCTACAGGTCATAACCAATAGATTGTGGTCAGAGTCCACATCTGCCCCTGGAAATGTCTTACAATTTAAAACCTGGTTCCTAAATCTCTGTCTTACCATTATATAATCTGATACCTTTTAGTATCTCCAGGGTTCTTTCATGTATACAACCTTCTTTCATGATTTCTAAACCAAGTATTAGTTATGATTATGTTGTGCTCTGTGCAAAATTCTACCAGGCGGCTTCCTCTTTCATTTCTGTCCCCCAATCCATATTCACCTACTATGTTTCCTTCTCTCCCTTTTCCTACACTCGAATTCCAGTCACCCATGACTATTAAATTTTCGTCTCCCTTCACAATCTGAATAATTTCTTTTATTTCATCATACATTTCTTCAATTTCTTCGTCATCTGCAGAGCTAGTTGGCATATAAACTTGTACTACTGTAGTAGGTGTGGGCTTCGTATCTATCTTGGCCACAATAATGCGTTCACTATGCTGTTTGTAGTAGCTTACCCGCATTCCTATTGTCCTATTCATTATTAAACCTACTCCTGCATTACCCCTATTTGATTTTGTGTTTATAACCCTGTAGTCACCTGACCAGAAGTCTTGTTCCTCCTGCCACTGAACTTCACTAATTCCCACTATATCTAACTTCAACCTATCCATTTCCCTTTTTAAATTTTCTAACCTACCTGCCCGATTAAGGGATCTGACATTCCACGCTCCGATCCGTAGAACGCCAGTTTTCTTTCTCCTGATAACGACATCCTCTTGAGTAGTCCCCGCCCGGAGATCCAAATGGGGGACTATTTTACCTCCGGAATATTTTACCCAAGAGGACGCCATCATCATGTAATCATACGGTAAAGCTGCATGCCCTCGGGAAAAATTACGGCTGTAGTTTCCCCTTGCTTTCAGCCGTTCGCAGTACCAGCACAGCAAGGCCGTTTTGGTTATTGTTACAAGGCCAGATCAGTCAATCATCCAGACTGTTGCCCTTGCAACTACTGAAAAGGCTGCTACCCCTCTTCAGGAACCACACGTTTGTCTGACCTCTCAACAGATACCCCTCCGTTGTGGTTGTACCTACGGTACGGCTATCTGTATCGCTGAGGCACGCAAGCCTCCCCACCAATGACAAGGTCCATGGTTCATGGGGGGTGGGGGGGTTTCCAATGGTGGCGAAGCTATATGTGGCTCTCATAATGGTGTCTGTAATGGAGGTACGTACCAAGCAGTGAGATAGCATTCAGTTTCTATTGGGGGAAAACCAGAGCATCGCAGATATTCAGAGGCTCTTGCAGAATATCTACGGAGATCTGGCAGTGAACAAAAGCTCGGTGAGTCGTTGGACATAGCGTCTGTCATCGTCGCAACGAGGCCACATACAGCTGTCACTCCTGCAGTGTTGGAACGTGCGGACACTCTCATTCGAGGAGATCGACAGATCAGTCACACACGTCGCAGCGCATCTGGACGTCTGTTAGTGGTGCTGAGACACTCGTAGACCAGTGGGGGGGTACTCGAAGGTGTTCTACGCGCTTGGTTCCTCGCCGCTCAACAAAATACCGCAAAGATCAGTGAACGACCATCTGTGCGGAATTGCTTGCGGGTTAGGAGGCTCAACGTGACAATTTTTTGGTCGAACATCGCCACAGGCGACGACACGTCGATTCACCACTTCGAACCGGAAATAAAACGGCAGTCCTTGGAGTGTCACCACGCCACCTCTCCTCCAAAGAAAAGAAAAATTCATGGCGACTGTCTTTTCGAACACTGAAGGGATTACTCTGGTTTTTTCTTGTTTTTTTTTTTTTTAAAAATCTTTATTCATCAGAACGAATATCAAACAACATAAACCACCATCTAAAGACATTAGTGGGTCGAAGTTACATACAAAGTTACAATTTCCAGCAGCATTTACCAAGACTCTATTTACCTATTATTAGTATCAACTACAGGATGGGAAGTTAGTTCTGTGGGTATTCCTACTATTTGATCTACTCTTAGTCTACCATGCTATCTACTCTATCCTACTCTACTAGTAGTTACATCCTGCAGCGTTACAGGTGTGCCAGTAAGAAGATATAAATCTACTCTCTCTTGGCCGTGCCCACCTAGCTAATCCCAGTGGGCGTGCCCCCTGTCACTGGGCTGGCCTTAACTGGAAATCGCTGCAAGTCTTTAAAAATATCCTACTACCTATTTCCTACAAGTAATTCTATCTACTAGGTCATAATCGGTGTGCTGTGTCTATAGTCGGTAAGTTCGCACCCTCCCCCTAGTCCTGGACGCGACGGATCCCGATCGCCACGGCGGTCGGCCAGTGCGCATCCTGGCGGAATGGGATGGGGCGTGATGTCACGTTTTGGTTCTTTCACTACTCAATCTCCCTACGATCTTCTCTCAGGACTTTGGCAGATACCTCGCTAGCCAATTTATCAACGATAGCGAAGGTGATTGGGTTCCTAATTAGATGGACGGTATCTGTATTTGGCAGCGAATTCCTTAACTCAGCGGCAACGTCGTCAAAAAGGGGACACTCGTAGACCACGTGGTCTGGCGTACCTATCCCGGCACCACAGTCACACGAGGGTGTCGCTCTTTCCCCGAAACGGCAGAGAGATGCCAGGTAGGGGCCATGCGCAGTGAGGAAGTGCAGCAGTTCCTTACTACGCTGAAAATTCTTCATTCTCAATCGTTCTTGGATGTTTGGTAATAGTTGGTATGTTCTTCTCCCTGTCTCATCCCCATCACAGATTTCTTGCCAGAGTTCCATCCCCCTCCTTTTGATTGATAGTTTATCCCCCACTCTGACCCCCATAATGTCCCCAGTTTTTTCGATCTGCCCCTTTTTTACCCAGTACCATGCGGCTTGCTCCCTGATTTTTACATCTAAGGGACACAGCCCCATGAGAATCAACAATGCTCCCCCTGGTGATGTACGATATGCCCCAACTGAGCATAGTAGCATGTTTGATGTCCTTGTTAATGGTGGAATGATCAGCTCAAAAGTGTATTTTGCTATCCTTAGGAAAGTGAAGAAACTTCGGCATATTCGTCGCCACAAAAATGCAAACTTCTCATCCTCCGTGACAACGTAAGGCCTCACCCAAGTCTGTGCACCCGAGACGAAAATTCATAAAACTGTTCTTCTTCGTCCGCCCTATAGCCCGGATCTGGCACCTTCCGACTTCTACATGTTTGGTCCGATGATGGATGCACTCTGCGGGAAGCAGAACGTGATTGATGGGGAGGTTACTGATGCAGTAAGCCGTTGTCTTCGACATTCACCAGTAGAGAGGTACCATGCGGGTATACAGGCCTCCCCAGTCAAGTGGTGTAAGGCCATTGCATTCAACGGAGAGTATATGGTTTTGTGGCCAAAACGCCGCTCGTAAGGATTTCTAAGACTTCAAGAGGAGTGTAACACTTCAATTTATTTTTTTTCGGGTTCCAGACCTTGGTCGGTAGAAACGGAACCGTTATAGGATCTCTTTGTTGTCCGTCTGACTGTCTGTTCGATTGTTAACACTCCTTTCTGTCAGGAACGGGCAGACATATTAAGTTCAAATTTGTGCCGCATACTTTCGTCTATGACCTTCGGCCGTACAAGAAATTGAAATTTCTGCGTCCATGCAACCAAAAGGTAAGGCCATTTATGTCACACACTTTGATACACAGTCGGCACGTGAGTAGTTTGCAGACTTAGCCATTTCGGAAATACTTTCCCCATTGGCCCGAAAGACACTAATCATACCCCTTTGGACGTCAGGTAAATCGCTGCGTTTCCACATGAGGACGACGACGACTGCTCTGTTTTCCGCGTACGCCAACTCTCTTTATATACCCTCCACTGCAAATGCTACCATCTGGGGGTACTTATAGCACGTCGACGTCAAACATAGGCGGTGCTCACGTTGATGTGACTGGACTGTGTATAATGGCGTGGCGTTTGGTAAAGAAAGCAGTGCCATAGTGAACCCTCCACTGACCCGCCCTAAAGTGGTAGTTACGACCGCTAATGCATAGCCATATTAAAACTGCTTTGCGTTAGACACTGTGAGAAATTGAATCTGGAGGTCTTACGTTCAAAGAGCAACTGAAAACATAAAAAATGCACAGTAACGCTTTGTGGCTGGTTTGCGAAGCTCTATATGGTGAATACACTCATACCATCAATTCTCGACCTCAGAAGCTCGTACGGACTGACATTACCAAGAATACTTTTGGGGCCATTAATACTGCTCGTCAGTGTCTCTAGTATTGTAATACTTCGATACGCGCCCTCAGGCAGCCAAAACATTGACCGTTTGACAATATTCTTGAACGTGGGAGCACCCCTTCAAAATGCCAAGAACACATGTTCCAAGAATATGCAGGCAACATATTACTTCGCCCTACAACTCATACCGATGGTTCTTGCCAAGCACCAATCGTGAATGGAGATGTACCTGAAGTATTCTACTCCATTTATTGTAAGCCGGACTTAGACGTAGCGGTAGGCTTAACCACAGAAGAATGAAACACCTGGTAAATGTTGCTCTGAGAGAACATCCGTTTGGGTTTAGGAGAAATGTAGGAGCACACGAAGCGACATTGACCCTATGATATGACATACGTATATTAGAAGATAGGGTAAAGAAAATTAAATGTACGAAAATATTTTGACAGTGGTAATTAGAATACTACCTTTTAAATTCTGATGTTATCATGGATAAAACAGAGGCAGCGAAAGGTTTTGTACAGTTATAAAAGTCGATGGACGTGAAAGGGAACCAATCTTACAGCCTGTCCTTTGTGTTATTGTCTGTATACAGGATGATTTTGCTGAATGGGGACAAATCGCCCGAAATGGTCGCTGAGATGATCAGACAGATAAGACAGCATATGGACATGTAACCGGAAATGTGTTCCAAAGGAGGTGAAACTTGATTTATTTTCAAAGAATATTCTTAAGAATTTATTTTATTTACTAGCGATGCATCAAGAACATTAACACATTTGCTTACACTATGTAAGCATTGAAGCAGTTGACAGGGAGTAACTGATGAAATCATAACCAAATTCCTTTTAACAAATGGGAATTTTATTCACTTTAATAGTGCCTAAAAGCATTTTTTAAAAGAAACAGATTATAATTTTAAATCAGAAAGTACACTTTAAATATCAAAGTTACAATTTATTCAGAGGCAGAAAGAAACAAGTTTTGACTGTATGAGCTTTCGGGCAGAGAACCTTGCCGCTCCCTTTTCACACGGCCATAGTTATGACCGCTCATAACAGCCTCTGAAAGACTACATTGGTGCAAACCTGCAACACACCAGATTACTTTAAACTAACAGCTTTAACAATTTACACAAGCACACAAACTAGGCACCCCCCGTAGGAGGGATGGAAATGGTACAAAACACTAACAATTAAAATATTAACCTTGCCACAGAAGGTGCAACTTGATTTTAACTTCTAAGAAAAGTCTTACGGCGAAAGGGTGGCACCTTTATATACTAAAATATCATTTAAATAAAAGCCCATGAAATGCAGTCTTACATAAAATTCTGCAAGGTTGGCCAAACAATAGTTAATATGCTCTACGGTACACAAATACCGCCTCTCAAGATCACAGGCAGTAATATGAAAGTTTCCAAAGATCAAAACATACTTCAGGTATCAGCCCGTTACACTCCGACCAATAAATTCGTTAACACACCAAATCCGACAAACATGACAGAGGCAGCTACTAACGTGCGGTAGATTGATAGGGAGATAACGGAACAACCCGAACTGCAATTTGCTCTAACCCGCTCCTACTCCACAAGGGAAAAACGGACCACCCAATTTATAAACAACCACCTTTTCGCGGGTGGTCAAACGGAGAAGAATGGTGGGATGACCCCAAAGCAAAACGGCTGGTGACCTCACTAAGAAAACAAGTAGAATTTAACAAGAGTAAAACAAACAAGATATCACCAATCACTTAACTTCTAATAAACTGCGATTTCTCGAGAAGACCTGGCGCAGCACCCCCAAATCGCTCTCCCGAACCGTCCGCTGCCAGCCGCTTCAACGGACGCATGAAGGCGCGCCGATCTCCCGTCTCACGGCGTCGCAGCTCGCACCGGCCAGACTGATGTCGTGGGTTGACTCCTGTTGCTCTCGTGTCGACCGCGAAGTCACTACCCCTCGCTGTACGCCGCGGCCCACTGGACTCACGTGGCGACCTCACATGCGCCGACGCTCAAGACGGACAAGTCATCTTGTGCCTCAGTGCGCGACCGACCAACCGATCGATCCAGCCGCCAATGACCATTGCCTGAGCAAACTCGAGAAGACTGGCGGCCTAACGCGCAGACTCAGATGCAGGAACTAAGTCCCGACCGGGCGACCACTAGCTGAGTTGTCTTACTGGCAGTGTGGAAAGACTCTCATTTTGCCGGCTTTAAAGGTTGGTCTGAACGACAGACATACTAGCACTCCAAACAACAGACAGACACTAACTGCCTAACAAATGCGGACGAGAGACAGACTAGCAAGCTGGGGGCGAGAGACTGACCCCACTGGCGAAGTCATAGCGCCCCTTAAATGCACGTGAACAGGCAACCTTTCCCATTTCCCACCAGAGGGAGACACCAAAGCTGCGATTGCCACAGCGGCGCCACCGTCAGAAACGGAGGGCGACTGCTTCACACTACGCACTGCGGCGCGCTCTTCAAAATAGCAATTTTTACCACGGCTCAGGAGGCACACCCACTTGAAGGTGGAGATGAAAGATCTTTGACAGTGTCGGTTTGAGTGATTGAAGACACACATCAGAATATACCAGGTAACTGGGAATGATTTGTCCAGTGTTTTATCTCCACACTCAGGAGGGCGATGATCTGGAGAACCATCACGTAGTAACCACATTACCATTTGCACCACCAAATGCACTTCATCCGGCAGGGTCACCAGCAGGAAGGGCACGTATGCCACCGCCTGTGAGGCGTTGTGGGAGTACGATTGATCCCACGAGGCAGTCGCCAATAAACTCCCCCAAACACTGACGCTGAACCAATGCTGATGGTTCACTGCCATTATACTATGACGAATCTCCATAGCCCAGAGTTAGTGTTACAGAGGTTAGCGATGCCGTCGCTCGTAGGTGCACCTTCATCTGTGAATAGGATGGATGGCAGAAATCGCAATACTTTGGCGGTCTTTGTGACGAACCAAGAATCGAAAACGTCACAGTGTGGTTGAGACCATAGGTAATAAGGTCTGCAAGCATTGAAAATGATGTAGATAGTGGCAGTTGTCAGAGTATGTACCATACAGTCATCTAGATTACTCCATGTGATACCAATCAGGTTCCTTCCATGGTATGCAGATACAATAGCGCCTTTCTTAGCAATCAAATACAACCACTCACTTGACGACTAATGACTGGAAAGTAGCACAGGTCATACCAATATTCAAGAAAGGAAATAGGAGTAACCCATTGAATTACAGACTCATATTACTGACCTCAGTATGCAGTAGGATTTTGGAGCATATACTGTAATCGAACGTTATGAATCACCTTGAAGAAAAAGACTTATTGAAACATAACCAACACGGATTCAGAAAATATCGTTCTTGTGCAACACAGCTAGCTCTTTATTCCCATGAAGTAATGAGTGCTGTCGACTGGGGATCTCGAATCGATTCCATATTCTTAGATTTACAGATGGCTTTTGATACCGTTCCTCACAAGCAACTACACTCCTGGAAATAGAAATAAGAACACCGTGAATTCATTGTCCCAGGAAGGGGAAACTTTATTGACACATTCCTGGGGTCAGATACATCACATGATCACACTGACAGAACCACAGGCACATAGACACAGGCAACAGAGCATGCACAATGTCGCCACTAGTACAGTGTATATCCACCTTTCGCAGCAATGCAGGCTGCTATTCTCCCATGGAGACGATCGTAGAGATGCTGGATGTAGTCCTGTGGAACGGCTTGCCATGCCATTTCCACCTGGCGCCTCAGTTGGACCAGCGTTCGTGCTGGACGTGCAGACCGCGTGAGACGACGCTTCATCCAGTCCCAAACATGCTCAATGGGGAACAGATCCGGAGATCTTGCTGGCCAGGGTAGTTGACTTACACCTTCTAGAGCACGTTGGGTGGCACGGGATACATGCGGACGTGCATTGTCCTGTTGGAACAGCAAGTTCCCTTGCCGGTCTAGGAATGGTAGAACGATGGGTTCGATGACGGTTTGGATGTACCGTGCACTATTCAGTGTCCCCTCGACGATCACCAGTGGTGTACGGCCAGTGTAGGAGATCGCTCCCCACACCATGATGCCGGGTGTTGGCCCTGTGTGCCTCGGTCGTATGCAGTCCTGATTGTGGCGCTCACCTGCACGGCGCCAAACACGCATACGACCATCATTGGCACCAAGGCAGAAGCGACTCTCATCGCTGAAGACGACACGTCTCCATTCGTCCCCCCATTCACGCCTGTCGCGACACCACTGGAGGCGGGCTGCACGATGTTGGGGCGTGAGCGGAAGACGGCCTAACGGTGTGCGGGACCGTAGCCCAGCTTCATGGAGACGGTTGCGAATGGTCCTCGCCGATACCCCAGCAGCAACAGTGTCCCTAATTTGCTGGGAAGTGGCGGTGCGGTCCCCTACGGCACTGCGTAGGATCCTACGGTCTTGGCGTGCATCCGTGCGTCGCTGCGGTCCAGTCCCAGGTCGACGGGCACGTGCACCTTCCGCCGACCACTGGCGACAACATCGATGTACTGTGGAGACCTCACGCCCCACGTGTTGAGCAATTCGGCGGTACGTCCACCCGGCCTCCCGCATGCTCACTATACGCCCTCGCTCAAAGTCCGTCAACTGCACATACGGTTCACGTCCACGCTGTCGCGGCATGCTACCAGTGTTAAAGACTGCGATGGAGCTCCGTATGCCACGGCAAACTGGCTGACACTGACGGCGGCGGTGCACAAATGCTGCGCAGCTAGCGCCATTCGACGGCCAACACCGCGGTTCCTGGTGTGTCGGCTGTGCCGTGCGTGTGATCATTGCTTGTACAGCCCTCTCGCAGTGTCCGGAGCAAGTATGGTGGGTCTGACACACCGGTGTCAATGTGTTCTTTTTTCCATTTTCAGGAGTGTACAATGTGCAACATTTACAAAACTACATTTCCACTTGAGACTCGAATAGCTCTTTGGTCCTGCCTGATCGTGATGACTGCTTCAGCTGACGTCATACACTGGGGCAGCGCGCTTCCAAGCTAGGCTCTATATTGACCTCTGTTTGATGGCTCTGCAGAGCTGAGAGGGAGGTGTGGTCTTCAGGAGCACCTCCCATTCATTGTTGTGGATTGCAGCGAGAGCGCGCTAACATCTCTAGTATCGATTTGCATTGCCAGCGACCCAGCGATCTCTGGACGATACCCTTCAAATCGGTGTACCTCCCTTCGAACAAATTTCCGCCCAAATGTCCATTACATCTTTTCTGCTGCTTATCCTCCCAGGGACAGTTTCCTGCAGTTTGCTCCCATTTAGCACAATCAGCCTTTACAGAGCACACAGTGAAGGAAACTGAGGAGAAATTCGGAAATGGTGTTAACATTCACAGATAATTAAAAAAACGACTGTCACTATACCACCATGCTCTAGTAGATTGATCATCTACAGTTGATTTCGAAACTCTGTAATCGTGTTATAAATTGGAGATGAGTGGCATAATAATTATGAATCATCATACTAAACGAAGGCAGTGTGCGGTCTGGATAGGAAACACAGTCACCACTTGGACGCAGGAAATACCGAGTCCTAAATAAAGCAAATAAATAGCTCAAGGTGGTCGTGGAGCGGCAGAAAGCGGTCAAGCAGCTGCAAAGCTCCTTGGAAGGCTTTTTCGCACCTTTGTTAATGACGTTATTGACAGAGAAACTCCAACATTTCTCTAGAAGGGGGGGAAAAAAGTGCAGTCAGATCCGCCACTGCGTTACATAACTTGGTGAGAATACGTGTCGAAATCTGAATAAATACAGAAAGGCAGATCGATTACGTAGTGAAGGCCAGACAGCGCTATACAAAATACTGCAGTCTTTAACACCACCTCTCCTTTGACTTGCAACCGCTTTTCAGACCATTGTTTCATTCCTGAGTGTTCTGTACTACTGCGAGGGCTGCCCTCTACGTTTCTATGAAAGTGAAAGAAAAATAATTCCAGATTCAAATCTTCTCTCAAAATAACTGCGTTTGAAATTTATACACTTTCGTGTGTATTCGAATTATTTCAAGAAACTTTTTTTTGTCTTTCTGACGCAGGTACCTCAAAAAATCACTGTTTTTAAAGGATTTAATGGCTTTTTGAAGTGATGAAAATCAATCCAAGCAATTTTTTGTTGACACGAGGAAAAAAAGATTTGTTATGCAATACATCTGGCGAGTAGTGGCAATAAGAATTAATCAGACGTTGTACCCCTTAAAATAAAAAGTTATTTCAACTGCTGTGTGACAGCTGGCATTTGCGTGGCGAAAAACTGCACGATATTTTCTGTTGTTTTCCCGATTTTATAGACGACTTGCGGCAGACATATCGTTGTATACTATTCAGCATTAACTATTCTTCCATTCACTGCAGCAATGGTCGCGACAACGCTAATGTGATGAAACAAGCCATCATTTTCTGATGAGTACCTCTGTTGTTTTCTGTTCAGCTTGGAACACCCAGACAATACAGTGCTAGTTAGTTTCCTGGCACTGTGTTATATATAGATTTTTGCTTTTCCGCAGTGGAACTTTTTGAGTGTTTCCTTACACCATTTGAGACAAGCACGTCTTGAACTTCGCTAAAATGTACGGAATCCACCAGGAACACGATTTCTTCACAGCTAAATGGTCAAGTAAAATGGTATATTCCTAAGGACGCTTCCGTCACATGGTGACTCAAATGTTGATCCGCTTTAATAACATCCGATTTTGGTCAATCTTCACGAGATTCGTCGTTGACGGTGACACCAGTACGACTAAATTCTGCACACGAATTATACAGTCTTTTACGAGTGTGGTCAGTTACCAAAACAGCTAAAACTGTCCCAGTTGTTGCGAGTTGCACTTCTAACAGCTTTCAGGGGAAATAAAAACTTCATTTTCAGTATTTCGAATAATTACTGGCCGAATTTGAAAATTTAAAGTCCTCTCAAAATGTACTCTGAAATGCCTGGGCTAGCAGGCCAGAGCGGGTTAGGTTGTGGAAAGGGGCCAAAATAGGTTGCTGTCAGTTGCACTCAATATACAAATTTATTTATTCATCCACAATATTACAAGAAGAACGCAAAACACACACAACTTTAATCGACCTCCTTGATTAACTTTAGATCGGCTGAAGGCCACACTTAAAATGGGAGACACCAGGCCTAAGTAAAAATTGGAGGGACCGATGACCGTAGCAGTCTGGTTCCTTCAATCCCACAAACCAACCAAAAATTGAAATACAAAGTTCCTCAGGAGGTTTCACCCAAGAATTTTTCTAATTCTTCAATCTTATCATCGGCTGAAGGCCTTAGCAATTTAATTTTTATGGAACTTGACTGGAGGTCGCATATTAAGCAATAAGAAGAGTTTCAACCAAAAGTCAGAAGGCCTTATGGGCAAGGCAAGAACTTTAATTTAAGAGATATTAAAACTCGGCTGAAGGTCACACATCAACACAATAATTCAACGGCTTAAGGCCTTAAAAAGATTTGATGTTATATTTGGCTAAAAGCCCCATATAAGCAATAACAGTCTTATGCCTGAAGGGCAAGAGAGGAACATTAATCCAGGATATATAAAAACTCGGCTGAAGGCCAAACATCAACCAAATAACTAAAGCACAAACAGGGAGGTTACTATGTAAAAGACACGGAACAGCGCTCACAAGGGAACCTCCCCATCGCACCCCCCTCAGATTTAGTTATAAGTTGGCACAGTGGATAGGCCTTGATAAACTGAACACAGATCAATTGAGAAAACAGGAAGAAGTTGTGTGGAACTGTGAAAAAATAAGCAAAATATACAAACTGAGTAGTCCATGGGCGACATAGGCAACATCATGGAGATTGTGAGCTCAGGAGCGCCGTGGTCCCGTGGTAGCGTGAGCAGCTGCAGAACGAGAGGTCCTTGGTTCAAGTCTTCCCTCGAGTGAAAATTTTACTTTCTTTATTTTTGCATAGTTATTATCTGTCCGTTCGTTCATTGATGTCTCTGTTCACTGTAATAAGTTTAGTGTCTGTGTTTTGCGACCGCATCGCAAAACCGTGCGATTAGTAGACGAAAGGACGTGCCTCTCCAATGGGAACCGAAAACATTTGATCGCAAGGTCATAGGGCAACCGATTCCTCCACAGGAAAACACATCTGATATATTCTATACGACACTGGTGACGGCATGTGCGTCACATGACAGGAATATGTTATCGACCCACCTAACTTGTACACTTGGTAAATGGGTAAAAAGATTCTTCTACCTTGCCCGATTTAGGTTTTCTTGTGGATGTGATAATCACTCCCAAAAAAGTGATGAAAACATAAGAGTTTGCCACATAAACTGAAAATAAAAAATTAAACTTACACTCGATGGAAGATTTGAACCAAAGACCTTTCGTTCCGCAGCTACTCACGTTACCAGGAGACCACGGCGCTCCTGCAGTCCCAGTGTCCTTGATGTTGCCTATCTTCCCATGAACTACTCAGTTTGTATACTTTGCTTATTTTTTCACAGTTCCACACAACTTCTTCCTGTTTTCTCAATTGATCTGTGTTCAGTTTTTCAAGGCCTATCCACTGTGCCAACTTATAACTAAATCTGAGGGGGGTGCGATGGGGAGGTTCCTTGTCAGAAGTTTCGAAGGGTCGGCCTGGGATTGTGACACTAACGCCCGTTTAGGTGAGACAGGCAGCCTGTCCAACGACTTCTTAATCTGGAGGCAACCCAACCGACAGACAGCCGACCGACCCAACCAACTACCTGATTTCGGTCACCAGACCAAAAACACAACAACCAAAATGCCGGCGAGGCGAAGAGACCAGTAACACTCGTCTTCAAATATTGGTGTGTTAATAAGCCAAGGCACAATAACAAATGACATGCATGAACATCGCAACGGCTGTGAAACTACACGCCGTGGCGGACAGCATCAACACAGTAAGAAAACACTCACTCGCTGCTCTGCCTGCTGGGCTGGCCGAGCGGTTCTAGGCGCTTCAGTCCGGAGCCGCTCGACCGCTACAGTCGCAGGTTCGAATCCTGCCTCGGGCATGGATGTGTGTGATGTCCTTAGGTTGGTTAGGTTTAAGTAGTTCTTAGTTCTAGGGGCCTGATGACCTCAGAAGTTAAGTTCCATAGTGCTAAGAGCCATTTGAACCATTTTTTGAACTCGCTACTCTGTCGCAACCGACCAACTGGCTACCGCAATACGCAGACAGCATTACAGCATTTAAAGCATTGCTCAGTTGAACTGACACACGGTTCACAGTGCTGCACGAAACACTGCCACAGGAAACTCAAACACTCGTAAAACGAAACACTGATGAACAACTAGAAGATATCAGAAGCGAACACACACACAAAACCGAAAGACGGTCGGTGACAAAACACACGTCGTCTGACCAGATGACCGACCAACAACCGACCTAGGGCGTTGCCACTCAAACCGTGTGTGTCAGGAACGGTCGGGCGAGTCTTGCCTATCCGGAGCTGACATCAGCTCCAACCCGACTCAACCAACACCACCTAGACTACAGGCCTGCGCGCACACTTGTGACGTCACATACTGATGGCCGGGTCTGTATCGGGACGCTCCTGTTACGCACTCTGCAGCTATACGAACCTTACGAGTTTCAGAGCGGAGACCGCATAGAGATTCTCGTGCTTTCCTCTTCTACGTGGCCTTGTAATGAAAGTATGGAAATTTATATCATTGCGTAAAGTAACTGAACAAAACTGCCCTATGTTATTTCAAGGTGTAAAATTATTTTGACTATTTGCCTTAAATTCGCGTTTCTAGGCTCGAATACAAACTGTAATTTTAAATTCTTTTACCTCAGGAGCTATGTTTCCTTGCATTAAAAAATCGGCAATATGCAATAACAATCAGACGTTTTCGGTTTTAAATAAAGCAGCTGGAGCTCCTACAGAATTTAAGAATTTTTGTCCCCGGTTATTTACGTAAATTTTCCTCTCCACTTCAAAATTTGCTGACCTCACACGAAACTCAAATCTTTCGACAAAATGGAGCAGCTCCTGACATAATGATTAATGAATCAAAAAACGCCGGCCGGTGTGGCCGTGCGGTTCTAGGCGCTTCAGTCTGGAACAGCGTGACGGCTACGGTCGCAGGTTCGAGTCCTGCCTCGGGCGTGGATGTGTGTGAGGTCCTTAGGTTAGTTAGGTTTAAGTAGTTCTAAGTTCTAGGGGACTGACGACCACAGATGTTAAGTCCCATAGTGCTCAGAGCCATTTGAACCATTTTGAATCAAAAAACCCGAAAAAATATTTTATTTCCCTGTTTCTCCAGAACTTTAGAACCTTAAACATGAAGAGATTGTTTCTCCTATATCCTTGACTGAAATTCGTGTCACAGAGTACGGTTAATTTAATCACAATGCACTTACCTCGAAATTCTGCTTTCTATACTGCTTAATCTGTCGAATGCTGAATTCATTAAAACAATTTTCTAAGGTAGTTTACTCAAATTGAAATTATTTCCGAGTAGCTGTATATGTAAAACTGAACAAAATCATTCTGTAGCTCTTCCAAATAAAAGTACTGGAAACTCAATAATCTGGTGGGAATGATAAGTGATACCAAACATTTTCGAGCCACACTAATTGATATGACTATTCTGTGTGACAATAGTTGCAAATATGAGAGACATTTCACAGCCAGCTTCGTATTAACCTCGCAGCAATGGTCCAGAATTAAGAAACAAATTATACTGGTACATGATACACAACTGCTTTTAAAAACAATTGGCAAATGTGGTGCAATGGAAACAAATAACACGCTATAAATTTTTTGTCATTTACGTAGACACAAATTCCTGTCTGGGAATAGCTGAAATCTAGCGATTTCTCTACTTCACACATTTGGGAAATCGAAACATGTGCTCTTTCAGGCCTTTTTGGGATTTATAATTTCCCTGGCAAAAGGGAACACAACACTTGTATCCCATACTTCGAAGAAATGTAGGCGAATACTGTATGAAATCTATATCAGATTCACGTGGCACACACTGGGTCGACCGAAGCGTCCGATCCCACCTGCCGTCTTTGACCCGTGATGTAAGGCTGTTGTGGTGTGTGACGTCACGACGGCGCGGAATTTAGTTTGTGAGAGTGGCGTGTTTGCAGGTGTCGTTTTGATGCCATCGGTGGTGCTCTCTGGTGGTGTGTTAGGTGATGTTTTTGGTTTAGATTGCGAGTGTGGCGTCGTCTTTTTTTGGTAGGTAGGGGTATGACTGACAGGGTCAACAGTTTTCGGTTGTCGGCTATGATGGGGGACAGTGCGTTGTCTCTAGTAAAATTTCTTCAACTATTCGGATTTTTGGATGAAGTCGTGAAGTGTTCAGTATGTCGTGAAGAAATGAGGCTTACTTAAAGTTCCGGCGTCTCGGTCCAGGGACGGCTGTATGTGGAGATGTCGTAAGGATAACAGGTCAAGGGAAGTGTTCGATCCCGATGCGTGGCTGTGAATGTTGGTATCGGGAGATGTTTTTGAGCTATATAGGTCAATGGAAGTGTTAGGTCCTAATTTATGGGATCGGGAGCTGCTGTTGAGCTATATAGGTCAAGGGAAGTGTTCGATCCCAATTTATGGGATCGGGAGCTGGTTTTGAGCTATATAGGTCAAGGGAAGTGTCCGATTCCAGATGATAGTGGTATTTGGGGAGTTTTGTGATGGCGGTTGTTTTCGTCGTTTTGCGTGGTTTTGTATGGGGGTGGGTGTCTAAATTTGTTTATATTTAGTTTGTCACCACCCAAAAACTCCCTATTTCCCGCACTTGTCCCGTTATTGTCATTAGGCTTTTTGTGGGACGTGTGTGTATTTGGTTTTTCGATGTATTTTCGTCCTCATAATGTGTACGTAACGACTTTATATGAGCCATATTGGAATCGTGGTTTATGGTCGTTTCCACCATATTTGTGACGCCATGGGTCAAAGCAGACGGGCGGGATCGGACGCTTCCGTATTTCCCACACACTTTCAACACAACATACACGTCAACAGGACTGCCGACTAAAGATAAGACGGCGAACAGTTTGTGACGTCACGTGCCAATATGGACGCTGTGTATGGGCTTTGTATCTAGAAGGCTTTGACTCAACCCGGTGTCCGTCGGGAACTGGGAGATACGGCGATCCGGGGACACTGGCTCGGACCCAGTCATGCAGAGGTAACTCTTGCCCACTGGCCACGACATCTCCGCACAAGAAGGAACCGAGCTACGTCCAGCAAGATGATCCAGTGACGAGGCCCAGAAACGGTCAAAAGCCCAAACACACGTCGCCCAAAGAGGCGACCATCTGAACGACCGACCAACGTTCGATCCCGCTGCCATCTCCGTCCATCGGACAGTTCATCCTGTGTCGCGAGCGGTCGGCGAGTACTGGCTGTCCGTGCCTCCCTAAAGCCATCGGCACACGGACCGTGCATCCGAACGTTGAGCTTTGAGCGTGTCTGGTTTCTGACGTCATAGCGTGGAATAGCACGTTCGGGAGTCTTTCCGAACGTGCAGAACAATATCTGGCATGTCAGATATTCTGAGCGTGCGTCTGAGCATTGACCAATGAGATGGCACAACGCCACCTACGTCACAAGCGCGCCGTCTCCCTTCAGTACAGAGTTGTGAGGCGCCATATTGGCATTCATTTCGAGCCTGTATGTATATATGCCGTTTCTGAGCACCAGAAAATTGAAAATCACTGGAAAACCCGTTGTTAACTGTGCGATTCGTTCCAATAAAATAATGAGAAACATCATATTCGTGGCAAAAGAATTATTTTCAGTGTTATGAGAGTAAGCTATTTGAAGGCAGCGACACACTGAAGATCCACCCAAAACGCGTTGTTCTTGGTACAATTTGTTATAATTAAATTTCAAGTAGTAAAATATCTACGAATAAAGTTTTCAGCAACGGGTAATATAAATGATTAGCTGCACGAGGTGTGATGATGGTTTAGCGCCGGCACGGTAGCTCAGCGTGTTCGGTCAGAGGGTTAGCTGCCCTCTGTAATAAAAAAACTGAGTGAACAGATCAACGAACTACCTGAACGGATGTCATGAGACGTCCGCGCCGAACATATACAACGAACAAAATGGAGCAAAACGAGATCAACAAAGAGTTTAAAAAAAGCGTAATGAGTAGCGTGACTGTCCTCATTAGAATTGCTTGGTGGGGCGGTGGTTCGCATCTTGACACTTCCGATTTTTTTTTCTAACATTCACGTTTTCGTTAGGTTCTGATACTTTATTATTAGTTTAATATAAGTATATACTATAATATTTGGTGTTCTGTAAATATAAGTTCACCATTTTTGAGGGGTGACTTTGTTCGATTGGCTTAATCTACAGAACAGCTTGCGCTACTTGTATAAAGATATTTTGCTCCTTTTTCTTTTACGCTTCGTATTTCACATGTTGCAAGGATTCTGCTACTGGGTAGGAACAGTGATCAAGTAAGACTGACCTTCGGGCTTTACTAAAATGTGGGAATGATGAAATAATGTTTATCTCATGCGCAGAAGTATTCCAAATTTGTAATGCACTGTTGTTTATAAACCTGTGTCCTTATTGATTGGACATGGTACTTTCCTTTTCGTGGACGATGGAGGAAATGTGCGTTTTAATAGAGTTAACGTGGGAATTTTACGCGCGCCTGTTGAGTAAACTGTGTGATTTACGAACTAGAAACATCCCTCAAATGGCGCTGGAGTGCGTTGCGATCGCGTATCCCACGTTGGGGCCCACGTACCGTATGCAGAAGTCCCATCGTTCCTGAGCGTTCAGCAGCACGTTGAACTTGGCACGCTCAACGTTAACGTTCGACAGCACGGTCCGTGTACCGACAGCTTAACGCTCAGTTTCCGACTGCTGCTACGTCCCGACTGCACTTCTGCCGCGTTGCAACTCCAACCGCTCCAGGTCCGATCTCCCACTTCGACAAGCGACGACCGGGAAGTAATAACCGCCCAGCAGAGATAATATCGATAAGCGCTGCTACTGCCACTCACGGACAGGGAAGGCAGCAGTTCAGTGACCCAGTAATTGAAATTAAAATTACTACGCGGCCGTATGGTAAAAAAAAGTGTGTGAAATCTTATGGGACTTAACTGCTGCGGTCATCAGTCCCTAAGCTTACACACTAGTTAACCTAAATTATCCTAAGGACAAACACACACACCCATGCCCGACGGAGGACTCGAATCTACATCTACATCTACATTTATACTCCGCAAGCCACCCAACGGTGTGTGGCGGAGGGCACTTAACGTGCTACTGTCATTACCTCCCTTTCCTGTTCCAGTCGCGTATGGTTCGCAGGAAGAACGACTGCCGAAAAGCCTCCGTGCGCGCTCGAATCTCTCTGATTTTACATTCGTGATCTCCTCGGGAGGTATAAGTAGGGGGAAGCAATATATTCGATACCTCATCCAGAAACGCACCCTCTCGAAACCTGGCGAGCAAGCTACACCGCGATGCAGAGCGCCTCTCTTGCAGAGTCTGCCACTTGAGTTTGCTAAACATCTCCGTAACGCTATCACGCTTACCAAATAACCCTGCAAAGAAACGCGCCGCTCTTCTTTGGATCTTCTCTATCTCCTCCGTCAACCCGAGCTGGTACGGATCCCACACTGATGAGCAATACTCAAGTATAGGTCGAACGAGTGTTTTGTAAGCCACCTCCTTTGTTGATGGACTACATTTTCTAAGGACTCTCCCAATGAATCTCAACCTGGTACTCGCCTTACCAACAATTAATTTTATATGATCATTCCACTTTAAATCGTTCTGCACGCATACTCCAAGATATTTTACAGAAGTAACTGCTACCAGTGTTTGTTCCGCTATCATATAATCATACAGTAAAGGATCCTTCTTTCTATGTATTCGCATTACATATGTCTATGTTAAGGGTCAGTTGCCACTCCCTGCACCAAGTGCCTATCCGCTGCAGATCTTCCTGCATTTCGCTACAATTTTCTAATGCTGCAACTTCTCTGTATGCTACAGCATTATCCGCAAAAAGCCGCATGGAAGTCCCGACACTATCTACTTGGTCATTTATATATATTGTGAAAAGCAGTGGTACCATAACACTCCCCTGTGGCACGCCAGAGGTTACTTTAACGTCTGTAGACGTCTCTCGATAACAACATGCTGTGTTCTGTTTGCTAAAAACTCTCCAATCCAGCCACAAAGCTGGTCTGATATTCCGTAGGCTCTTACTTTGTTTATCAGGCGACAGTGCGGAACTGTATCGAACGCCTTCCGGAAGTCAAGGAAAATGGCATCTACCTTGGAGCCTGTATCTAATATTTTCTGGGTCTCATGTACAAATAAAGCTAGTTTGGTCTCACACGATCGTTGTTTCCGGAATCCATGTTCATTCCTACAGAGTAGATTCTGGGTTTCCAGAAACGATATGATACGCGATCAAAAAACATGTTCTAAAATTCTACAACAGATCGACGTCAGAGATATAGGTCTATAGTTTTGCGCATCTGCCTGACGACCCTTCTTGAAGACTGGGACTACCTGTGCTCTTTTCCAGTCATTTGGAACCTTCCGTTCCTCTAGAGACTTGCGGTACACGGCTGTTAGAAGGGGGCAAATTCTTTCGCGTACTCTGTGTAGAATCGAATTGGTATCCCGTCAGGTCCAGTGGACATTCCTCTGTTGAGTGATTTCAGTTGCTTTTCTATTCCTTGGACACTTATTTCGATGGCAGCCATTTTTTCGTTTGTGCGAGGACTTAGAGAAGGAACTGCAGTGCGGTCTTCCTCTGTGAAACAGCTTTGCAAAAAGGTGTTTAGTATTTCAGCTTTACGCGTGTCATCCTCTGTGTCAATGCCATCATCATCCCGGAGTATCTGGATATGCTGTTTCGAGCCACTTACTGATTTAACGTAAGACTAGAACTTCCTAGGATTTTCTGTCAAGTCGGTACATAGAATTTTACTTTCGAATTCACTGAACGCTTCACGCATAGCCCCCCTCACGCTAACTTTGACATCGTTTAGCTTCTGTTTGTCTGAGAGGTTTTGGCTACGTTTAAAGTTCCAATGAAGCTCTCTTTGCTTTCACAGTAGTTTCCTAACTTTGTTGTTGAACCACGGTGGGTTTTTCCCGCCGGGACCAGCCGCACAGTCCATGACTGCAGCGCCATAGACCGCTCGGCTAATTCCGCGAGCCGTACGGTAAAAACAATATGTTAAATAATAGATGGCACGAACATGAGCCACGCACAGCTCCTACTCTTTGAGAGGTTTAATCATCCGCCAGTGTATACACTGCCCAGTCTCGATGATGTCACCACCTGTCGAAAACCTGAATAGCCACCTGTTGCAGGCGGACCGCTGCGAAACGTGCAAGAAGAGCGTGAATGAATTTCTGGGAGGTACCGACAGGGATGTGGAGCCATGCCGACTCCTGCGCCGTGGCCACTTGACCTAGGTTTCTCGGTTGAGGATCGATGGCGCAAACAACCTCATCGAGGTGGTCCCACAGATTCTGGCTTGGGTTTAGATCCGGGAAGTTCGGTGATCAAAGAAGCGCGGTAAACTCAGACTGGTACATACGAGCACACGTAATTTCCAACCATTACGAATTTTTTTTGCCGACGACCTTTACAAAATGATGAAACGAAAAATATTTATCGTTTACTACTTTCCAGGTGTTTACGCAGTAAAGGTACTACATGAGGCATGACGTTATAAATTATTACTTCTTTACTACTTTCGCAATCAATTTTACAGACAGTATGCACGTATACCACTAAGTATACCTACAATGCTATATACACTACCGGCCATTAAAATTGCTACACCGAGAAGAAATGCAGATGATAAACGGGTATTCATTGGACAAATATATTATACTAGAAGTGACATGTGATTACATTTTCACGCAATGTGGGTGCATAGATCATGAGAAATCAGTACCCAGAACAACCACCTCTGGCCGTAATAACGCTCTTGACACGCCTGGGCATTGAGTCAAACAGAGCTTGCATGGCGTGTACAGGTACAGCTGCCCATGCATCTTCAACACGATACCACAGTTCATCAAGAGTAGTGACTGGCGTAATGTGACGAGCCAGTTGCTCGGCCACCATTGACCAGACGTTTTCAGTTGGTGAGAGATCTGGAGAATGTGCTGGCCAGGGCAGCAGTCGAACATTTTCTGTATCCAGAAAGGACCGTACAGGACCTGCAACATGCGGTCGTGCATTATCCTGATGAAATGTAGTATTTCGCAGGGATCGAACGAAGGGTAGAGCCACGGGTCGTAACACATCTGAAATGTAAAGTCCACTGAACAGTGCCGTCAATGCGAACAAGAGGTGACCGAGACGTGTAACCAATGGCACCCCTTACCATCACGCTGGGTGAGACGCCAGTATGGCGATGACGAATACACGCTTCCAATGTGCGTTCACCGCGATGTCGCCAAACACGCATGCGACTATCATGACGCTGTAAACAGAACCAGGATTTATCCGAAAAAATGACGTTTTGCCATTCGTACACCCAGGTTCGTCTTTTAGTGCACCATCGCAGGCGCCCCTGTCGGTGATACAGCGTCGAGGGTAACCGCAGCCATGACCTCCGAGCTGATAGTCCGTGCTGCTGCAAACGTCGTCGAACTGTTCGTGCAGATGGTTGTTGTCTTGCAAACGTCCCCATCTGTTGAGCCAGGGATCGAGTCGTGGCTGCACGATCCGTTACAGCCATGTGGATAAGTTGCCTTTCATCCCGACTGCTAGTGATACGAGGCCGTTGGGATCCAGCACGGCGTTCCGTATTACCCTCCTAAATCCACCAATTCCATGTTCTGCTTAGTCATTGGATCTCGACTAACGCGAGCAGCAATGTCGCGATACGATAAACCGCAATCGCGATATGCTACAGTCCGACCTATATCAAAGTCGGAAACGTGATGGTACGCATTTCTCCTCCTTACACGAGGCATCACAACAACGTTTCACCAGCCAACGCCGGTCAACTGCTGTTTGTGTATGAGAAATCGGTTAGAAACTTTCCTCATGTCAGCACGTTGTAGGTGTCGCCACCGGCGCCAACCTTGTGTGAATGCTCTGAAAAGCTAATCAATTGCATATCACAGCATCTTCTTCCTGTCGGGTAAATGTCGCGTCTGTAGCACGTCATCTTCGTGGTGTAGCAATTTTAATGGCCAGCAGTGTACTTGTACGACACACTGTTAAGGAGATAGGACGTTATAAACGGAGAGATGCGCGAAATCTCCCTTATCGTGCGTGAGGTTTAAATTTATTATTTCGTCGCAGTGAGTCTATTCGCAACGCATTTTGTAGACAATATTCGTATACGCCTCTGAATGTAGCTACTAATGATATCATAAACATGAAGCATGAGGCCAGACGCTGTGTGGTATGGCTGGGGATGCTCAGCTACATATACATCGGCAACGCCGGGTTTCTCCACCACAAATCGATTTAAAAAAAAAAAAAAAATCGTAGATGGTTCCTACGCTGGGCAACCTGTCTGATGAAGAAGGAAAGATCCTTTGGGGTGAATGAAGAGTACACTACCGAAAGAACACGATATTTCTCCAAAACTGCTCGAAGTCATACAACATCAAATTGATTCGATGGAGATCTGCTAGGTAATGCCTACGTTCAAATTTTAACCTCTCCATGCTGCCAAGTTCACCCTTACGAGTTGGCAGCACAAGCAGATTAGCACCAACACGCTTTTCGGCTGTCCCCGCTACTGCACGCAACACGGCCGACTCCAAACGCAACCGTCATACAGACAATTTTTTATCTACAAGTGTCACGAATCTATGTCAGAAAGAACAGACACCACACACATAACTGATTCGCTTCGATGGACAATGAATCCACAACTTTCAATACGGATGCACATTTACGTTCGATCGCAAGCAGGAACCTAAAATTAGCGAGCGTGGAGAAACATGGACGGGGACAGTGGCTAGGTGGCGATAGACGGGTATATGGGTCGGTGGGGAGCGGGCAGAGATAGCCCGCGCATTTGCGACAAACACTGTGTCCGGGTGGACCAGTGGTTACAGAACTCCCCAGTAAGTAGGAGATCCCCGGTTCGAATCCCGACCCAGCTCACATTTTCACTTGTCGCCGCTGATACCGCATAATGTCCCGATGCAGCTGATACCATTACTTCCTTCCCCCTTCTCCTCCTTCCACCTTCAGTTTACATAATTTGTTTACCAGTTGTGTTTCACAGGAACGATGTTTTCTATACCCATGTTGACTGTGTGTCAATAGACCGTTTCCTAGGAGGTAACTGATAATGTTCGAACACAATATATGTTCTAAAATCCTGGTGCATATCGACAACGATATGGGCCTGTAATTTAGTGGATTACTCCTACTATCTTTCTTTAATATTGGTGTGACCTGTGCAACTTTCCAGTCTTTGGGTACGGATCTTTCGTCGAGCGAACGGTTCTACATCTACATTTATACTCCGCAAGCCAGCCAACGATGTGTGACGGAGGGCACTTAACGTGCCACTGTTATTACCTCCATTTTCTGGTTCAAAATTGTTCAAATGGCTCTGAGAACTATGGGACTAAACATCTGTGGTCATCAGTCCCCTAGAAATCAGAACTACTTAAACCTGACTAACCTAAGGACATCACACACATCCATGCCCGAGGCAGCATTCGAACCTGCGACCGTAGCGGTCGCGCGGTTCCAGACTGAAGCGCCTAGAACCGCACGGCCACACCGGCCGGCTTCCCTTTTCTGTTCCAGTCGCGTATGGTTCGCGGGAAGAACGACTGCCGGAAAGCCTCCGTACGCTCTCAAATCTCTCTAATTTTACATTCGTGATCTCCTCGGGAGGTATAAGTAGGGGGAAGCAACATATTAGATACCTCATCCAGAAACGCACCCTCTCGAAACCTGGACAGCAAGCTACACCGCGCTGTAGAGCACCTCTCTTGCAGAGTCTGCCACTTGAGTTTGCTAAACATCTCCGTAACGCTATCACGCTTACCAATAACCCCGTGACGAAACGCACCGCTCTTCTTTGGATCTTCTCTATCTCCTCTGTCAACCCGATCTGGTACGGATCCCACACTGATGAACGGGTGTTTTGTAAGCCGCCACATTTGTTGATGGACTACATTTTCTAAGGACTCTCCCAATGAACCCCAACCTGGTACCCGCCTTACTGGTTGTTAAATATTTAGCTAATGCATCAGCATACTCCGAAAGAAACCTAATTAGTATACAGTCTGGACCAGCATAAATATGGGTCACAGTGTTTCTGAGGCTAAATTGATGGAACGGTAATTTTCGCACCGCCTCTTCTATGCTGCGGTGTAACAGAAGCCAGAGGTGTTCGTTCGTAGTACGGCGTCAGTTACGTGCCTGGTGCTTTTGTCACAGACCAGCAATGACCGTCCGCATGCCTTTGGCCCCGCCGTGAATGCACATAGCCGGGCTAAGCTGTAGCGTACGTGAAAGCGTCACGCGCGACTGCGTAACCGCAGGACAAAGCAGGCACATCCGTTGCTTGGGCCGGCCGTAAAGCCTGCCCGGTGATGACTGAGCCGCCGCTTTCTCCTGAGGATGGCGCACGAGGACGAAACGAATTCCACGGTGATGCACTGCGTCCGTAAACACGTCACCTATGACAGGGTCCCAGTACCGCGGTATATAACAGCACAGCTCCTCTGTATCTGGGAGATAATTGCAAGCCGGCTCTAACTCAGCCCATGACACCAACCCACTTAGGTGTCAGGCGTTACATAACTGCGAGGGTAAGCCAAATGGACCTTAAATTTGTAATAACAAATCAAAATTTGTGCCATTATCCCGTAAGTGCAAACAGCGTGCAGAATGGCCTGTAGGTGTCAGCATAGTGCAGATGCGCACATACCGTCGCAGTATCAGTATACAGATGGCCGCCCCAATTGTGACTTGCACCAGGGAAGAACAGCGTTCTGTTATTCGGGTTTTGCGTAGTGAAGACGTGAAACCTATTGAAATTCATTGACGAATGAAGGTTCAGTACGGTGATGCATGTTTGTCACAGCAGCAAGTCTACGAATGGAGTAGGAATTTCGCAAATGGTGTGACTTCAGTGGAAGATGCTCCTCGTCCAGGTCAGGCACAACGAGTTGTGACTCCACAGAACATTGCAGCAGTTGAAGCCATAGTGAAGGAAAACCGCCGAGTGACACTGAATGACATTGCAGCGTGTTTACAGATTAGTCATGGGTCACCACACCACATTGCGCATGATGTGCTCCAGTTTCACGAAGTATCTGCAAGATGGGTGCCACGGCAGCTGACTCCTGAAATGAGAGAACTAAGTGTTGATGCTTGTGAAGAACTGATTCGGCGCTTTGAACGATAAGGTGATGGCTTCCTTGCAAGACTCGTTACTGGGGACGAAACCTGGGTTCACTTCCACCAACAGGAAACGAAGAGAGCAAGCAAGGAATGGCGCCATTCCTCATCACGAAAACCAAAGAAGTTTCGAACAGAACCATCAGCAGGGAAGGTTATGCTGACTCTCTTTCGGGACGAAGAAGGAGTCATTTTGGAGCATTCAATGCCTAGAGGGACCACTTTCACCAGTGCATCTTACACAGATCTCCTAAAAAATGATCTGCGGCCTGCAGTCAAATCAAAGCGACGTGGATTGCTGTCAGCAGGTGTCCTTTTGCAAGATGACAATGAAAGGACCCACACTGCCCGTACAACAGTTGCAACAATCACAGACCTGCATTTTGAGTGTCTTCCTCATCCACCATACTCACCATACCTTGCCCCAAGTGACCTCCATACGTCTGGACCACTCAAAGACGCAATGGGAGGAAATAAGTTCTATTCTGATGCAGAGGTACGCCACGTTGTGCATGAGTTTTTTTCTTAAGGAATTTATGCACTTTGCAAGCGCTGGAGGACTTGCACTGAGCGTGGGGGAGGTTATATTGAAAAGTGATACAGCTTTGTATCACTTCTACACAATAAATAATATTTTAAAAAATATTTAAGGTTTTCATTCGACTCACCCTCGTATGTTTGCAGACCAGCACACGACAGCTACGATCAAAACTTAGCATTCGAACTACGTCATCATAATCAGCTGTACTAGTGAACCCGTCTGACCTGTTCCGATTTAACATTCTATCTGTTCCTCAGAGATCCTATATTACGTCTGCCAATGGTTATATCACTTATACGTCTACATGACTACTCTGCATTTCACTCTGTTTGTCAGAGGGTTCATAGGACCACTTTTAAACTATTGGTCGATCGTTAAATACTGAAATAGCACTTGGGAAACTGATCAAATGGTCATTTCTCTCTACGGACGTGGAAATCAACAAAACATTTAGATATACGGATGAGAAAGTTGGTGTTGAAATTTCGCGAAAAAATCTCACCACAACGAAAAGGTCTTCGTTTCAGTGATTTCCGCCCCAACTCTTCAATAAAATGCACTCTTTGGTTCACCTTCCGCACAATATGTTCTATATGATGGCTCCAGTTTAAGTTGTTCCTAATTACAATTCCTACGGTTTAGTTGGATGGACAACATTTAAGTCTGTATATTCACCGCGAAACCGCCGGCCGCGGTGGCCGAGCGGTTTTTTTCGCTTCAGTCCGGAACCGCGCGACTGCTACGGTCGCAGGTTCGAATCCTGCCTCGGGCATGGATGTGTGTGATGTCTTTAGGTTAGTTAGATTTAAGTAGTTCTAAGTTCTAGGGGACTGTGATGTCCGATGTTAAGTCCCATAGTGCTCAGAGCCATTTTTGTCACCGTGAAATCGAAATTTTTGGTTACGTGGACGACCTGACACTTATTATTGTTTAGGGCCAATAGCCACTTTTCGCATCGTGGAGCTACCTTGTGGAAATCATTTTGCAATTTGCGTTTATCTTGCTATGACTTTACTAGGAAATCCGTGGTCTAGCTGATTCTTCGAAGGTGTGGCATGACTTAAGTACGTCAAACGGTGCGTGCTGTCGAAAATCTTTGCCGAGAACACCAGCGGCACACCAGACTGCAGTAGCCTAATAAGTCGGTAGAGAATGATTTCCACGCTTCAAGGACGGTTACTTTGACGTCACGGAGCATTACCTATCGGGGTTATGCGGAATGGATTACGACTGTAAGGTCCTAAGACAGACATCTAACTCTTGGGATGGTGTTATTGAAGAATATATCGAGACTACAGTAAGACGACCGCTGATCAGTCGTGACAGTGGCTGCATCCCCAGTACCCCCTGGGATCCCTCACTGGGTGTGATTAAGAAGAGCAAGGGACCGATGACCTCGCTGTTGGGTTCCCCTTCCCCCAAATCAACCAATCGACCAAGAAGAGGAAGGAGGCGGCCCACAACGAACTGACTTCGGGCGAAGGCAGAGCAGCATAAAACACGCCACGAGAACGCGTCCGTGGATGCGAACCCCGAACGATGCGACTTGGCGACGGGAAGGGGGAAGTCGAGAATTTGAATACTGTTCGTTAAACTGGGGCACTTACCAGGTAGGATTGTCCGCCCCCGGTAGCTGAGTAGTCAGCACGACAGATTGTCGATCCTAAGGGCCCGGGTTTGATTCCCGGCTGGGTCGGAGATTTTCTCCGCCCAGAGACTGGGTGTTGTGTTGTCCTAATCATCATCAGTTCATTCCCATCGACACGCAAGTCGCCGAAGTGGCGTCAAATCGAAAGACTTGCACCCGGCGAAAGGTGTACCCCAGTCACACGACATTATTATTATACCAGATAGGATTGAGGAACGAAATAAAGAAGATCCAACGAAGGGCGGCTCGTTTAGTCGGCTCAAGAGCCTTGACGAAATGCTCACCAAATTCGAGTGGCAGACGCTACAAGAGAAAAGTTGTGCATCACGGAGAGGTTAGCTATATAAATTTCGAGACAGCAGTTTTTCGCGATGAGTCGAACAACATATTACTTTCTCCCACATATTAAGTCTTCAGCTCTGCTTCCACCGTTGGTGCAGGTGGTAGTGCGTAAGTGTTACACAATAGGTATTTGTAAATGTAGCACCCTCAGTAATTGACTTTTGATTACACGATAAAGTTATTCTCGAGTGAATATATCAACTTAAGAGTTGTAACACTCCGGTTTAATCTACTGACCTATCCCGCTCGATCGGGATCCGATAGCAGCCCAAATAGATAATAATTAGTGTGACCGTGTACCTAATGGGGCTGGCAATCGGATTGGACTGCTAGGGAGATGTTACATTCCATTTTGTCCTTCTCAAATGCTGTAATAAAGAAATGTCTGGTGCCAAGAAGAACGACAACACAGCTTCATTAATCAATGACCTATATTCATTACAAAAACACAAAGTAAGGAGACAGCCACTGCCTTCGTCGTACAGAATTAATAACGGCTAATCTCAGCACAGGCCCTTTAGTTATTCATTATCGTCACACGCAATTTCAATCATTGTAATCCAACACTACAATCCAACATTGCAATCCAACACTGCAATCCAAATGATGCCGGCGCGGTAGACGCGTAATTACAAATATCGGCACAAAAAAATATCACTGAATCACACTAGTAATTATACTTTTTCACTTTCCCGTATATTTCTAACACAAAGGGGTTAAACCACGGCGATGGCCACTCCCTTTGTCGGTACGGTCTTTCATTCCAGCAACAGACCTCCACCCGGCTCGGCCCGCAGCGCGTACCACACACTACTCTACACTCGCTCTCGCAACCCGACACACACTATCGACTGTTTGTCCTGTCGACCTGTGCTGTCGCAAAACTTATAGTAAGGGCCTACGGACCCCTTACAGAGTCCAGTTCTCGTCATGCGCAGGAAGTTTTAATTTTCCGCTTTAAGGGGGGACGTTGATGAAGACCAACAGTGTCAATTTTCGATTTATTTTTTATTTTTCAGTACAACTCATGGACAATAAGTTCCCAAAGTTTCAATGTTGAAATCGCTTCCGAAGTGCCTGAAAATTGATTAAAAGTGTGACGCGGCCTCCCTGCCACGCCCTCGTTTTGAAGCAGCACTTCAGTACCAGCTCAGTGAACAAAGATTTTGTGTATTACTTTCAACCAAACGTGTGCCGGATACACCTAGAAGGCCGTGATACATACTCTTTGGTTTTATAGAGCATCTTTGTCCGATCCTGCACTTCTCAAAAAGTGTGTTCATGGCAAAACCCAAAATCCAAATGAGTGCTAAAAGGAACTCGTTAAATTTCGTTTACACGATAAATCAGTCTAATCTAAAAGCCGTAAATTCAACTAAATACCTAGCGATTCCAATTACGAACAACTTAAATTGGAAAGAACACACAGAAAATGTTGTGGGGAAGGCTAACCAAAGGCTGCGTTTTATTGGCAGGACACTTAGAAAATGTAACAGACCTGCTAAGGAAACTGCCTACACTACGCTTGTCCGTCCTCTTTTAGAATACTGCTGCGCGATGTGGGATCCTTACCAGGTAGGATTGACAGAGTACATCGAAAAAGTTCAAAGAAAGGCAGCACGTTTTGTATTATTGCGAAATATGGGAAAGAGTGTAACAGAAATGATACAGGATTTGGGCTGGACATCGTTAAAAGAAAGGCGTTTTTCGTTGCAATGGTAACTTCCCACGAAATTCCAATCACCAACTTTCTCCTCCGAATGCGAAAATATTTTGTTGACACCGACATACATAGGACGGAACGATCATCACGATAAAATAAGGGAAATCAGAGCTCGTACGGAAAGATATAGGTGTTCATTCTTTCCGCGCGCTGTACGAGATTGGAATGATAGAGAATTGTGAAGGTGGTTCGATGAACCCTCTGCCAGGCACTTAAATGTGATTTGCAGAGTATCCATGTAGACGTAGATGTAGAAGTCTCTAAATTCACTCACATGGAAACGATGCCCTAAAAACACATTTCCATCTGCTACAGTTGTCATAATTGCAGCTTATGATGCAGCTATTGTATTTAATGATGGAAACGTCGGGAGGATGAAGGTATTAGAAACAAATTTTACACAAGGCATCCTGAGAAAAATAGAGTTACAGTGCATATCTGCAGCTGAAAAGTCAGTTGAAGACCTGGTAAAGCAAAGAAGACATACAACAAGAAACCAGAAGAGAAGCCTTGAAGAGAAAGACGACCCAGAGTACAAATGTGGTGCCTTCTGAAGAAGAGACATAAGGAAAAAAGTTAGGTTGAACTTTAATCTGCGTTCCTGAAAAGTTTGTTTTTTAAAGTTTATGTACCTTTTCTTCAGATTCTATGAATGCTAGAATTACGAAATTTTGTACACATATTTCTGTGAGCCTAATAAACGTTGTCTCAAGAGCAAATTTAGACATTCTGATTGCAAGCAGAGATATGGGGCAAAGTGCTTGGAATTTTGCGTGAATTTAAAATTGTACTTGTGGAATTATAATTGAAAAGTTATGAAAATTCTCCTATTTGACCTATTCCAAAAATTTTTGTAGAAATCTCTTGAGTACTTTCTGAGAAAAAGGAACATGCATTATTTTTTGAAAATAAAACTTCAAATTTTATTCAAAGAAAGTTGAATATAGATAATGTAAGGCATGTCCGCCCCCCGGTAGCTGAGTGGTCAGCGAGACAGAATGTCAATCCTAAGGGCCCGGGTTCGATTCCCGGTTGGGTCGGAGATTTTCTCCGCTCAGGGACTGGGTGTTGTGTTGTCCTAATCATCCGCATAATTTCATCCCCATCGACGCGCAAGTCGCCGAAGAGACGTCGAATCGAAAGACTTGCATCCGGCAAACGGTCTACCCGAGGGGAGGCCCTCGTCACACGACATTTTTGTATTTATGTAAGGCGTTGTGTAAAATTTCGTTGCCATATCTCGAAAACTGTGGATTTGGTGCATTTTTGAAATAGTGAGTGTTTTTCATCAACGTCCCCCCTTAACACGAAGAAATCTGCGGCTGAGGCCCATAAAATGCTGGGTAAGACCTATGGTGAGGAAACTATTAGTCAAACAACGTGCAAAGAATAACTTTAACGCTTGAAGGATGGTTATTTTACCGTCGAAGATCGGCATGGTGGTGGAAGAGACAAGCCACTGATACCGACGGAAACAGTCGCAGGGGATGGTTATCGAAAGCAGTTAATGCGTTTGAGCCGAGCAATGAAAGGGAAATGGCCAGAATACAGCGGTAGACACCCAAGAGCATGACAGTCCTCGACCTTATGTCACA
The DNA here is from genome assembly GCF_023864345.2 of Schistocerca serialis cubense. Classification (NCBI taxonomy): domain Eukaryota; kingdom Metazoa; phylum Arthropoda; class Insecta; order Orthoptera; family Acrididae; genus Schistocerca; species Schistocerca serialis. Next base: position 211,741,602 of record NC_064647.1, on the reverse strand, counting down.
TACTTGGAAATGTTGAAATGGGAAGTCTTACCCCACCCACCGTATTCTCCAGGCATTCAACCCTCCAGCTACGATCTTTTTCGATCAGTGGCACACGGCCTGGCTGACCAGCGCTTCCGGTCATATGAATAAGTGCAAGACTGGATCGATTCATGGACCTCCTTAGAGGACGATAAGTTCTTCCTCCGCGGGATCCGTATACTGCCCGAAAAATAGTAGGTAGTAGCGGCTTTCTCACTCCAAAACCTCAACGTTCAGGAAAAAACGGCGGAAGCAAAGTTGTGGATACAATACATCTCACGGAATGATCACGATGAGAAAATTCGAGGAGTTAGAGCTAATACAGAGACCTACCGACAGTCATTCTTCCCATGTGCCAGAGAAGGGGGAATCAGTTAGTGGTACCAGAAGTATCCTACGCCATGCACCATCTGGCTTGCCGAGTATTGATTTAGAGACAGACGCAGATGGAGGAGGAGATGTTGGACGCACGCCCACGCCTTGGCGCGGACTGCAAACAGAGGGCTAGGTCGAAGGGATGGGGAGGAGATGCAAGCTCTGCGTCAGCTCCTGATTTGTCTGCACTGCTGATGATGGCTACGTCGTCACTTGCCGAAATATTGTGTCCGCTGGACACTCGCATGCAACCATTTACCCGCGAACTATTTCGTTCTTATTTACGCTTGGGGTAGTTGTAGAATCAATATATTGGTTGATTCTTCTAGGAATGTATACTCTTGGAACTTCGACAGTAGAGCACACTGCGACGCAAAACACCTCTCCTGCAACGTCTGCCTCTGGAAATGGCTGAGTGTCATCATGACGCTTCCGCGCTTCCTAAATGAACCTGAAAGACAAACATTGGATCTCCTCTAACTCCTCTATCAATCCTTTCTGTTACGGATCCCAAACTGACAAACGACAGAACTGTTGGTCTAACGAGATTTTTGTAGGCTTTCTCGCTTGCGGGTTCACTACACTTTCTTTCTTCCAGTGAATATCAGTCTGACGTCTGTCTTACTCGGGATTAGTTTTATGTGGTCATTCCACTTTAAATCGCTCTATACGTGCAATGGATGTAAGTGCTTGCAATAATTGTTCTGCAATCGTATAATCATATAATAATGGGTATTTCTCAGTAGTTATCCTCAGTACAACACAGTTGTTAATGGTGAGGGTCAAATGTCTGTCATTGCATCATATTCTACAGGTCTTCTATCACTTCGTTTCAATTTTCTAAATTCTGTGACTTTTCTACATACTACGTTGACATCTGAGAATAGCCTCAACGAACTACATACGTTATTTTCTAGTTAATTTATATACATATAGAGAAAAGTGAAAAGTAACGGTCCTATAACACTCGCATGGTGCGTCCAATAATTCCCCTCAAAATGGTTCAAATGGCTCTGAGCACTATGGGACTTAACTTCTGAGGTCATCAGTCCCCTAACTAACCTAAGGAAATCACACACATCCGTGCCCGAGGCAGGATTCGAACCTGCGACCGTAGCGGTCGCGCGGTTCCAGACTGTAGCGCCTGGAACCGCTCGGCCACCCAGGCCGGCTAATTCCTCTCAGTTAAAGATGACCTGTTATGTTGTTAAGTTATGTTCTGTCTACCAGGAACTCTCTAATCCAGAAACTTAATTGGTCTAATATTCCGTATGTCCTATTCTCTTCCTGTACTGTGGAACTATATCAAGCACCTTCCGCAAATTAAGAACATGTCATGAACCTGGGCGGCAGTATCTGCCTTCTTGATCTCCTCAACACTCGCTAACAACACTCCCAGTAAACCATAGCCGAAGAATCGCCTTCCGGTCAACTGATTATATTTGCTCCTTACTTTCCATTTCGTTTCGCAATGTTATGCATAAAGTCGACTTGTACCCCATCCATATTACGAATCGACTAAAACGGATAATTCATGCAACTATCGACTGAATTTAAAAATTTAAAATGCTGTCATAAGACGTGCAGGTATTGGACAAAACATCACGACAAATCAATTCTTGGACAGAGATGCAGGTGCTAGCCATGTCTCAGGTTGTGCTGTTATACGAGACGTGTTTTTTTTAAGTAAGATCCGTATTGTTGTAGACACCAGTAGTTCGCGCGCATACCGCAACGAGCGCATGCGTCGTGTGCCGGCATGCCTCGGGATCAACTGTGCTCAGTTTCAGCTCTGTAGCTAACCTGTACGGTTGTGTTCTGTGCTTTCAAAATGTTTACGACTATCAACTCGCCCGCCGCTTGTGAGGTTCACTCAGTGATACGGTCTTTGTCAGCAAGGAACCTGTCTGCTGCAGAAACTCATAGACAGATTTGCGAAGTGTACTGTGATACTGTTATGAGTGAAAGCAAAGTGGGTACGAGAATTCAAAGATGGCCATGACAACGTCCATGATGAGGACCGCTCCGGTCGCCCTTCTTTGATTACAGACGATTTGGTGGCTTCAGTTGAAGCGAGGATTCGTGAGAACAGGCGCTTCACAATAACAGATCTCTCAAACGAATTTACTGACGTGGCGAGATCAGTTCTTTACAACATTGTTTCTGAACACCTAAAGTTTAGAAAACTGTGCTCCCATTGGGTCCCAAAACTCCTAACAGAGGACCACAAAAACCAAAGATTTCAGTGGGCGATGAAGTTCTTGACTAGTTATCATGAAGACGCTGACGACTTCTTGAGTCAGACCGTAACTGGAGACGAAACATGGGTTTCGCATATCACGCCCGAATCGAAACAACAGAGCATGGAATGGAGACACACTCACTCATCTGTAAAGGTGAAGGCCAAACAGACTCTGTCCCAGCGCAAAATCATGTCGTAGGTGTTTTGTGTTAGGCATGGTGTTTTGTTGGTCGACTTCATGCAACGAGGAACCACTATCAATGCAGAAGCATACTGGCAAACCCTGAGAAAGCAATGCACAGCGATTCAAAACAAAAGACACAACACGCTGACAAAGGGAATTCTCCTTCTCCATGACAATGCAAGACCTCACACTGCAGGTCAGACCCGCGATTTATTGGACAGTTCCGGCTGGGAAGTTTTAGAGCACCCACCCTACAGTCTTGATCTTGCGCCGAGCGATTGCCATGTGTTCCTCCACCTACAACACCTCAGTGGCAACCGTTACAATGATGATGACGACGACGTGAAAGCGGTAGTGAACTCTTGGTTAGCCAGCCGCTGTGGCCGAGCAGTTCTAGGCGCTTGAGTCCTGAACCGCGCTGCTGCTACAGTCGCAGGTTCGAATCCTATCTCAGGCATGGATGTCTGTGATGTCCTTAGGTTCGTTAGTTTTAAGTAGTTCTAAGTTCTAGGGAACTGATGAGCTCAGATGTTAAGTCCCATAGTGCTCAGAGCCATTTGAATTTTTGAAAACATGAAAGGAAGAACACTATACAACTTAACCACAAGTACAACAATACCTGCAGTACAAAATTGCAAATAACTTCATAATTCAATGTGAGAAGTGTAGCAAACAGACAATACTTAAAGTAAAAGAGAACCCAAAAAGACAAACACAATACAACCAGCGGTATGTACAATAGTGACAGTAGAAAAGTGACATAAAATGCACAAGGGAGCAATAACAGAAATTTTATGTATAGATGGAGGTCTGTATGTAAATTACAACACGAAGCTACGTACCCAATAATGGACCGGCCTGAGACCATGTGAAAATGAAGACCTCGCAACTCATAAATTGAATTTGGATGCCGGTGGCTTTCAGATGGTCTGTAATCAAGTTACATTTATCACAACTGTGGAGTAAAACAGGCACTGTGGTGGGGAGCGGGTAACCTCTCGCAACCAATTTCTTACACAAGTCTGACTGTGCAGTCGTGTACTTGGAACCTGCCAATATGATGTGGTTAAAATCTGCTACTGCCATTGTGTCCTTATCGCAGTGTCCTTATCGCAGTGTCCAGGCATGATAATATTCAACCGATATAGGCGTGCGGCAGTAGCACCCATGTCCCAGCCTCATGTAAATGATAAAAGTCACATGATGTCTACGAAGCTGCACCGGGGCGAACAGTGGTCGAGAAGAGAAGTTCGGTTGTATGGCCTCTTGGCAAGGCAGTCAGCAGTTTTATTATGAAGAACGCCATGATGTCGTTTAATCCAGAGTAATTGGACGGCCATACCCAAGGTCTCCGGGTCTGTAAAGGCCGCTAAGACGTCCAGAACATGTCTGCTGGTCTATTTATCAAACGGAGGATGTTGCAATTTCTGAAGCACAATTTGAGAGTCCATGAGTATCAGGACAAACTCGAAAGTCCGGGTACCATAATGAATAGCTTCCCTGATGGCCAGTAGCTCCGCCGTGTAGATAGAAGATTCAGGTGGACGCGCAAACATTTGGTAGGCACCACTAGAAGGGCCAAAGAAGGCGTATCCCACACCCGCCTCAGATTTAGAATCGTACGTGTAGATATGAGTGCGAGTGATGTTGGTATCCGTTCGGAAATCAGACGGCAGGATGCCACTGAGCCTGGAGTAAACAATCGACTAAACGGAAAACCAAAACCGGAGAGTTTTGTGTCCTGTAGAAAGAGTGAAAAGAGAGAGCGTCATTCCTTGTAACTAAGAACTAATTAAGGAGTTCTGTTCACTCTCGGAGGTGGATTTGCTTTTTCATATTTAACACGCCGTTAGGGAAACAACTTGCTACACATGTCTGTTTATAATTACAGTTCTTTGAAGCCTGCTATATAATCGTTCGCGCCACTGTCTGTGGGAGAGTAAAGAAGCTTTCGACGCACGTTTTCCGGAAACAGTGTCGCAGTGAAAGCGCGCCAAGAAATTCGCGGGTCGGGACCGACGCGGTTTTCTCCCTGGCCGCGTCATTACGTTCGTTTGGTAACTGCTGATGACGTACGTTGCCCAGTGTCGAAACAGCGAAGCTCTGTCCCTTGCTAGGGCGTCTGCACCTCTGTGGACCGCTCTGACAACGGGTTCCTTTGGCATGGGTCGAAGCCCACACTCCAGGTCGCAGCGGGCACTGCCTGAAAAAGGACGGTTCCAGTTCAACATCTATTTTTTTACCTCGGGGGAACGGGGGCGGTAGGCTGACTGCTCACTGATTTGATCAATTTTGTTGAAAAATATCCTTTTACTTCGTCTTTTTATAATATTTTCCGCCGTTGCTTAGTTGCTGCTATATCCTTGGAGGTGTGGTTCGACAACGCATCTAAATGAAAATCTGTTTTGCACCCTGTGCATGAGGCTTCTTTGTATTTATGAAGCATCTTCAGTGGTCTGTGGCACATGTTTGTTCTATGCATACAGGGGCCACAGAAGGAATGGTCAGTACTCATGTGTACGACAGGAACGATCATTCGAAGCAAAAAGTCTAGTTAACACGGGCTGTAAAATGTATACCCACAACTTAAGATCTGTGACAATTATTTTTTTCATTTTACTGGCTGTTGAGCTTCGTGGTTATGCGCTATAGTATTTAGTAAGTACAACAAACCAGTCACTTTGTTATGCATTTTTATTTAAGCTAATAAGTGATTCGGGCTTTCACTCATCTTCGGTTAGCGTAATACGAATGTCGATCTTCAGTCAGCACATAGTTTCAATATCGACAGCAGACGGGATGTTGTAGCTGCCTTACGGATGTGACATAAACACCTGTTTATTTCTATTTCGCACAAAAACGGCTCAATATCCGCCACGTTGCCGACCAATATTTGTGTTTACATCTGAAAAAATGTAAACAAAACTGTAAGTCGGCAACATGGCTGATACTGAGCCGTTTTTGTGCAAAATAGAAGTAAACAAGTGTTCGTGCCACATCCGTAAGGGTGAAAATTGAAATAACGAAAAGCAGAGTACAAAGGCAGCTGCAACATCCACTCTGCTGTCGATGTTGTAACTATGTACTGACTGATGAGTCAAATACGTTTTACGCTAAAAGAACGTGGGTGAAAGGAAGCCCAGAACACGTATTAGCTTACATACAAATATATAAAAAAAGTAGCTATTTATTATACCTATCAAAATAATCTACCAGTAGTTGTACATCAGAAGGAACGTTTTTCAGATTAGTGAAGATAAACAAGTATTCATAGCACTTAAAGTATATACTTCAGAGCCCATGTTTACTGGAATTTTCTTCTCTTTTTGGTCTACACTACCACTTCACAAAATATGAAAAGCAAAGAGCTTTAAATAGAAAAGATATGTTTCACAGTATCGAATATGTAGTAGTGCTCATAGCTCTTAAGGCATGCAATTCAAAGCCCATGTTTACTTCGAATGATCGTTCTTTTCAAATCCCTGAATATTCTACATCTACATAGATACTCTGCAATCCACCATACGGTGCGTGGCAAAGGGTACCTCGTACCACAACTAGCAACTTCTCTCCCTTTTCCACTCCCAAACAAAACGAGGGAAAAAATGACTGCCTATATGCCTTTGTACGAGTCCTAATCTCTCTTATCTTATCTTTGTGGTCTTTCCACGAAATGTAAGTTGGCGGCAGTAAAATTGCACTGCAGTCAGCCTCAAATGCTGGTTCTCTAAATTTCCTCAGTAGCGATTCACGAAAAGAACGCCTTCTTACCTCCAGAGACTCCCACCCGAGTTCCTCAAGCATTTCCGTAACACTCGCGTGATGACCAAACCTACCAGTAACAAATCTAGCAGCCCGCCTCTGAATTGATTCTATGCCCTCCCTCAATCCGACCTGATAGGGATCCCAAACGCTCGAGCAGTACTCAAGAATAGGTCGTATTAGTGTTTTATAAGCGGTCTGCTTTACAGATGAACCACATCTTCCCAAAATTCTACCAATGAACCGAAGACGACCATCCGCCTTCCCCACAACTGCCATTACATGCTTGTCCCACTTCATATCACTCTGCAATGTTACGCCCAAATATTTAATCGACGTGACTGTGTCAAGCGCTACACTACTAATGGAGTATTCAAACATTACGGGATTCTTTTTCCTATTCATCTGCATTAATTTACATTTATCTATATTTAGAGTTAGCTGCCATTCTTCACACCAATCACAAATCCTGTCCAAGTCATCTTGTATCCTCCTACAGCCACTCAACGACGACACCTTCCGTACACCACAGCATCATCAGCAAACAGCCGCACTTTGCTATCCACCCGATCCAAAAGATCATTTATGTAGATAGAAAACAACAGCGGACCTACCACACTTCCCTGGGGCACTCCAGATGATACCCTCACCTCCGATGAACACTCACCATCGAGGACAACGTACTGGGTTCTATTAGGTTCCATTCGCCGTTCCTCCTGCGACACCTGGTATAAAAACTGCGTTAAAGAAGTAGAATGATTCCAGATATGTTACTATATTATAGTTGCTGTTAATATTTTATTGTTAAGCAAGAAACAATTTTCAGAGCGCATATTTTGTAAGGCCAAGTTACTACTCGGTTCTGCTCAGGATTATGTGACCTCACGATTCCATATGTGTCGCTCTGGAGTCGTACTTATCTGGCGTACGTGCTCCAGGATTTCCAATATTCGGTGTTTTCGAACATACTTCAATTCAACACTTCATTTTCAATGAGTGTCGGCTGTGTGTCTTCAGTGCGTATACCAGGGCGTGCTGAAAAGGAATGCTTCCGAATTTTTATGTGAAAACTTTCAAGGCTTAAAAAAAACTTTATATGAGTACTGCATGTTTGTTCTTCAAGTCTATATTTGCAGCCCTCTTGCCCCAGAGGGCTCCGAATCGAAGCATGTAACATGGCGGTGTGTGTCAGTGCACGAGAAACAGTGTACCGAAATCGAGGAGTTCGTCCTCTCCTTCAGAACGACAATGCCAGACCACACACGAGAGCTGTGACGTATGCAACAGTCCTACGCCTTGAATTCACTGTCATCGGTCATCCTCCATACAGTCTCTACTTGGCCCCATTGATTTTCATCAGTTTCCAAAACTTAAAGAAAACCGTCGAGGACTTTGGTAGTGATGAAGCGGTGCAAGTAGAGGCGTGGTTGTGTGGCTCCGTCAATAAAGAAAAAGATTCCACACTGATGGTATCAATAAATTGGTCTCTCGTTGGGAGGAATGTCTGTCATCAGGGTGCATATGTTAACAAATAAATATGTAGATATGAAAAATAAAGACTCAGGATCTTATTAAAGTTTGTTTTATTTAAAAAGCTTTAAGTGTTTTAGACAAAAAAAATCGGAGGCAATACTTTCCAGAACGGCCTCGTAGTGTTGCTGTGTGTTTTTCGTTCGTCTTTTGTGTTGTGGTGTCTGTATGTAGTTTGATATTCGTGTTTTTGGTTATGTATGTGCATCTGTTATTGTGTATAGTGGATCCTGCTCTAGAAGAAAGATGGAATCTTGAGTGAAAACAATCGCAAATGAATGTTGTTTTTTTAATATCTTTGGTGGTGAGATTTTTATTTAGTCTGGTTACGTTGTTTCTGGTCCGAGGTAGGCAGTTGCACGATTGATAACACTGATGAACAACCATTTTGTATCTGGTGTCTGATACATCAATTCTTATGTACTTTTTAACAAAAATTTACTCTTAGAAGTGTGGTGAAATATAAGGTTTATCGAGCTATTAAAATCATGTCTTCTTTATATGTTCAATCGATCTTGTTATTTTATTTCCTTATATACCTGAACTATAAAACGTTTCACAATTAAGTTACTTTTTGCGTTACGTAGTGTCAGTTCTAAAAAGAGTGGCTAGCTGGCAAAGGAGTTCCATTTGCCAGATTCTTTGCTAGAACGTTTTGATGTGCTGATAGTTCGTACTCCAGTGGATAAGCAGGAAATATATGAAAGTATGGCCCTGCTACTGGGGACTGAAATACAAAGATCGTGAGTGGATTATATTATGTTGCAGTTTAAAAGCTGATACACTACATACAGATTAACAAGTTTGTTCCTCAAAATATTGTTGTCTCCTTTATTTATGAGACAGCGGAGACATCAAAAACAACTAAACTGTGACGTAATGTTGTATGAGACAAATTTATATTGCAGGAACGGGAAACCTTAAGAACAAACTATTAGTTGTGCCAAGTCAAGTCATGTTGCCTTCGCTTCGTATTGAGTTAGGCCTGATCAAGAATTCTGTAAAGGCTCTTGATAAACTCAGTGAGACTTGAGACTTTCGATCACCTGTAAGGTTACTTTCCGATATTATTGAGGCCAAGAGGAAAGAAAGTGTATTCATTGGACAAAAAATGTTGTTGATCGACAAGATCTTTGCCGCTAAACTCACGAATGTCTAGTTCCATGCTTCGACTTCTTTACGAGTCATAGCTCATGACTTTTTTTGGACAATAGAACAGAATTGTGCTTCTATAGTAGCTGAATCGTTGGAAAAATATAACAAAAATCAGTTACAGAGTTTGACTAAAAATACGCTTTTTAGATTCACATTTTCATGCAAAACTTCTCCCCATGTTGGAAAAAATACGATCCCATTTTATTATTTGGTATCTCCGTAAATGGGACGTGTCAGGGAAAATGTGGTTGCACCTCTGACTTCAGAACTCGAAAATTAGGTAAATCCGCCCACTTAGAAACCAGATACAGAAAAAGAGACCAGTGTACTGTAATAGAAGCAAGACTTCATAAAAATGCAGACATGTTCGATAGGATTTGTCGATCCAGATGTAGCATTCGACAACGTAAATTGGTGCAGGAAGTTTGAAAGTCTCAGAAACGTAGGTGTTAAGGTAAAGGGAAAGGCGGACAATAGAGAATACGTAGAGATTGAAAAGATATCATTGATAATGTGAGGAATTATAACAAGACCTTTTGGTAGATGTTATCTATAGAACACAGAATGGGGATTGATAGTAAAGCTAAGAAAGCTGAAAATAATGTGAAACAACAGAAATGAGATTGGCGGTTATCTTAAAATTAAAACTGTAGACGAATCGAGGGAATTCTGCTACCTCGGAAGCAAAATCAGAATTAGCGAACGAAGCAAGGAGGACGTAAAAAGCAGTCTATCAATGGCACAGAGGGGATTCCGGGCCAAAATACGTCTGCTAGTGTCTAACAACGACCTTAGTTTGAGGAAGAAAATTTCTGAAAATTATGTCTGGAGCACAGCATTACACAGAGGTGAATCTTGGACTGTGGGATAGCCGGAAAAGAATCGAAACGTTTATGATGTGGCGTTTTAGAAAGACCTTGATAGTGAGGTGGAGTGATAAGATCAGGAATGAGGTGGTTCTCCGCAGAATTGGTGACAATAGCAACATACGCAAAAAATTGATAAATGAGATGGAACAAGATGAATTCATAGGCCATATGTTATCACATAAAGGAACCCATATTACTAAACGACAATCCCGGAACCCGGTACCTCTTGTAGGTTGCGTAGCTAACGGCTTGAAGAGACAACGAAATTTTCATCTTCCATATTTCGCATGATTACTGACATAACTTAAAAATTTACCATGCTTTTCTTCTCTTAAAAGTTTAACATAATAAGACAGGCATTGCAGATAGAAATTGCGTATTTGTCTTGAGGGAGCGTAACCAATGGCACCCAAATATACTCGAGAATGAAAGTGCTCACAGACTTGCAGCAGACTTTAAGCATCATTTCAAGCCTTTAAGAAACCACTTCTCGCTAGCACCTCGGACAAACGATGAAAGAAAAAAATGGAGTATGTTTTCGGTGTTGATGTAGGAAAACTTTAGCGACGAGCATGACGTTTTAACCTAGTACTTATTTGCTAATAAGTCTATTCCCAATACATTTTGCAGATGGTATGCACATACACCACTCAATAGACTTGCAAAATTTTGTCATTGCACGGTACATAGTTCAGGAGCTATGACGTCATAAACACTGAGATGCGTGAAAAACTTGTTTTTGCTTAAGATAGAACACAAATTACCCTCGATTATATTTATCCGGTGTTTCATATTGATACTACTTAGCGACTACCAACAAACTTCCAGCATAATTTCAAATATTTTATAAGCTCTTAATTGCTTCCACGCTTGTAATATCTCTTTATATTCTACTGATTATCCCTGCACAATTCTATGAGTGGATTACGTTTCGCCGCGCGCTATTAACCGAGCGGTCTCCGGCGCTGCAGTCATGGACTGTGCGGCTGGTTCCGGCAGAGGTTAGAGACCTCCCTCGGGCACGGGTGTGTGTGTTTGTCCTTAGGATAATTTAGGTTAAGTAGTGTGTAAGCTTAGGGACCGATAACCTTAGCAGTTAAGTCCCATAAGATTTCACACACATTTGAATTTGAAAAATTACGTTTCCTACTTGACCCTCTATATACTGGCAGAATCAATGCGCAAAGTAGTACAGTACTATTACTCTTCGTAATATTCTCTCTCGTGTGTTGAGGGGACTTCTAGGATCTTCTCCGTGCCGAATATCCGCATTGAATAATTGTAATTTTGCTATCGAAATTACTGGAAGAAAGCGATTGAAAATATATTGTATGCTACTCAAGAAAATATATACTGAGTATTTACATCAAAGGTGTGTGAGGAATTTAGTTATATATGTATTCTCTAATTGGAAATTTGCACGGAGGTGTCGTTTCGTTGGTAATCAGAAGGGAACTTCCGATGCATTGGAAACGAACCTGCAATTTTTAGATCATAGAGCTCCATTATTTCATCGGATGATTAAACTCTATCAAAGCGAACTTTCCGCTTGATCTGAGGTTTCCCGACTGCTACGCAACGCAAGAAAACCAAGACATTTTATTTACACAGGATTGCAGATCGCTCTGAATCATCAAGAGCCATCGTCCGATTCGGATTAAGCAAGTAAAGCGTAATTATAACTTTCTTAAGCGACTGTGATATGGAGGCTTATGAATGAGATAATTAATAAAATACTAACAACTAACTTTCCTCCTCACCAGCAACCAGTATAAACACAATATTGATTAAAATTATATGCTTAACAAATTAATTTATTGGTAAAGTAATTTTTGCGCTGTTTTATGCATGAGGGTTCGATTCTTTAACGAATCGGTTGTTTTCTGGTATCTCCTCTGGCTATAGATGGAGCTGTAGAGGGTAAAAATTGAAGGGGAAGCTATTTGCAACCAATAAAATGGTTCAAACGGCTCTGAGCACTATGGGACTTAACATCAGTCCCCTAGAACTTAGAACTACTTAAACCTAACTAACCTAAGGACATCACACAGAGCCATGCCCGAGGCAGGATTCGAACCTGCGACCGTAGCGGTCGCGCGGTTCCAGACTGTAGCGCCTAGAGCCGCTCGACCACCACGGCCGGCCCAACAAATAATAGAGGGCTTTGTGTTGTGTGTTACTCGAAGGTAATTTACTGTAGGTAGAGTTTCCTGTCATTTATCGCTAATAGTGTAATCGAGCAGCAATGGTTTTCTTCGCTTTTTATACAAAATAAGTTAGATTTATTTTCTGGCTCATGGGATAGACCTTCTATCAATTATCGATCCACTGCAGGTTTTCTGCTAATTCTTTGACGTCTTCTGGCGTTGCTTCCTTCCTACAGATATCGCCTTCTGCCTACTGTCAGATTGAGCTTTCGACGTTGTCCACTATCACTCCTGAGTACCAGGCGTTGCCCAGGCAAGTATTTATTCCAGTCTTCTATTAACCCATCTCTTACACCACCCCCTCCCTGTCAAATCTGCACAGTCACCTTCTGTCCATTTCTTCTTGCCCCTCTCTTTGTCAGTCTTCTCTTCTCCCATCTCTCTGTCCATCTCCTCCTCTTCTCTTTCTCTATGCATTTCCTCCTCCCCCTCTGTCTGTAAATCTCCTCTCTTCTCTCTGCCTATACTTTCCTCCCACTGTCTCCGTACATTTCACCTTCTTTCATTTTTCTGTCCATCTCCTCGTCTCTCTTTCCACATCCTCCTCCGCTATTTCTTTCCATCCTCTCCTCCTATCTGTGCCTATCTTCTCCTTCCCCCTCGATGTCTGTCCATCTCCCCCCCCCCCCCAACAACCCAACCTCCGTCCAGTTAGTAGTAAAGAAGTAATAAATTAAAGCGTCATTAGTCAGTTATACTTCATCTTCTTTCATCATTTTGAGCGGGTCGTAAGCGAGAAAAGGTTTCGTAAAGCTTTGAAAGTATGTATACAGTTTGCTGCAAGTTTAAGCGCTCCCATTCTCAGAGAGTGAATGACTAAGTTATGGGTAAATGCGGAAATCCAATGATATGAGCGGTTTTGATAAAGGGCACATCGTTATGGCGCTGCAATCGAGAATCTCCGAAACGGCGAAGCTGGTCGCCTATTGGGGTACTGCTGTCGTGAGGGCCTATGATGATGATGATGATGATGATGATGATGATGATGATGATGATGATGATGATGATGATGATGATGGGTCGCTCAATTGCGCCTTCATCAGCGCCCGTACGAAGTCCCAATTTTTACACAGTCCAATTTTTTCACAATCCAAACTAGCCACTGCCACGGATGATGATGATGAAGATGAAGATGATGATGATGATGGTGAAATGATAACACACCCAGTCCACAAACAGAGAAAATCCTCAACCCGGCCAGGAATCGAACGCGGCACCCCGTGATCCAGAGGTAGTAACGCTAGACACTGGACCACGAGCTGCGGACGTGAGGACTTACAGAGAGTGGTTGAAGGATGGTGGAATAACAAGTAGGTATTAGACGAGCACGTCTCATTACAAAACGCAGACTTCGGAAGATCCCCCAATGTATAATCCAGGGTAGGCAACGATCTGTGGCAGATCTGGCGACAGAGTACAGTGCTACAGTAGTTTGATGGGCATTATAGCGACCTCAGCTGATGTCTTGTCCGGCAAATGTGCGTGATTTGTACCCACTGGAACATACATCGGGCGCCAGTTGCGAACCCGTAAATCACCATCTCGCAGTTTGCGGAAATTCCTTGACCTGTGCATAGACATCAGGTGCCACATACTTCGGGAATCCTGTCAGGGACTTATAGAATCCATGCCGTGCAGAATCTCGGTTGTACTGTGTTTGCCGGCCGGTGCGGCCGTGAGGTTCTAGGCGCTACAGCCTGGAACCGAGCGACCGCTACGGTCGCAGGTTCGAATCCTGCCTCGGGCATGGATGTGTGTGATGTCCTTAGGTTAGTTAGGTTTAATTAGTTCTAAGTTCTAGGCGACTGATGACCTCAGAAGTTAAGTCGCATCGTGCTCAGAGCCATTTGAAACATTTTGTACTGTGTTTGAAAAGTGGAACAACAGACTGGCAAACAGATGATTAAAAAATGACTCTGAGCACTATGGGACCTAACTTCTGAGATCATCAGTCCCCTAGAACTTAGAACTACTTAAACCCAACTAACCTAAGGACATCACACACATCCATGCCCGAGGCAGGATTCGAACCTGCGACCGTAGCGGTCGCGCGGTTCCAGACTGTAGCGCCTAGAACCGCTCGGCCACCCCGGCCGGCAAACAGGTGGTAATAATGTTTTCGCTCATCGGTGTATAAATATACATCCATATGTGTATATGAGGTTTGTTCAAAAAATTCCGGAACATTCAAACTTCTGGCCAGTGGTGTGTTGAAACGAAATCCGGTTGGATCCCTGCACACACCTGTGTTTAATATGTATCTGCCAGAAGTTTCCTTTTTGTATGTCTTATGGTTATTGCTAAGTGCTGTACTGAGTAGAACGTTGTGTCGTACAGTTTGCGAATTTCGAGATGGCAGAGTTAGAGAAGCAACGCGTCTGCATTAAATTTTGCGTGAAACTCAAAAAAAAAAACTTCACAGAAACACACCAAATGATGCAGGAAGCCTACGGCGATGAGTACTTAAGCCGTACTCGGTGTTATGAATGGTTCACACGGTTTAAAAATGGTCAGGTGGAAGTTAAAGATGATCCTAGTTCGGGACAACCTTCGACGGCTACCGACGACGCTCGTGTCAAGAACGTTGTTGTGTATATAGTTCCGCATACACAACTTTCCCACTAGAGCGCGCTCCGCTAAGCACAACAGCGCAGGCGCAGCGCTCGTCCATCTCCGCACTATGAGATGGCGCTGCCATAGAGACGGACCAAATTCTGCTTCCGCCGATCCGTGTATTAATGTGTAATGCAGCCATTGAGATTGGTGCTTACGTAGAACATTTTCTCCTCGCGGATCACACTCGCGCAGTGATACCTATACGCGCGAGGTATTATAACGAGTGTAGAGACTTCCAATTAGTCAGTCTGCATAAGTCTGCATTTGTCTGTACCAGTCTGTAGTCAAGTTTCAGTCTGCACCTAATAATATTATCATATTCCTGTACATAGCTGTGAAGAGAAATGTATAGTCAAGTATCAGAGATATGTGAGAATAAGATTAACGTACCAATTCCAAAGGAACTTCAGATTGTTGATTGTAAATTGCATCCAGAACCAAGTTAAGTAATTTTCATGCTTGTTATTATTTTAATACATGTGTGTGAAAATTAATCAAGTTCTGTTTAAAGTTGGTCACCGTCAATCTGCTACCCTAAGCGTGCAAGTGGTATTTCTATCATCTGACTTAACGGCAGAAGATAAACACGCCATGATAAGACCACGAGACGTATTGCTGACACTCGCCTACTTCGTTAGAGCGACAGGTCAAATAATCTGATGGTGTGTGTACTGAAGGTCTTACAGTGCGCACACCACAAACGTCAACGATATTGTGGGTGCCAATCGAAGACTGATTGTCCGAGGGATTGCAGAAGAATGTAACATTTCAGTTGGATCATGTCACGAAATCCTGACACAGTATCTTGGAATTCATTGTGTTGCCGCCAAGTCAAGGCCATAAAGATCATCGCCTGGCAATCGGTGATGAGCTTTTGGATCGTACAAATGAGAACAAGATGTTCCTTAAGAGAGTCATAACCTGTGACTAGACGTGAGACTACGGTAGTGATGTTCAGATCAAGTTTCATTCTTCACAGTGGTCGGGAAAGGTTCTCCAAGACCAAAAAAGGGTCGTCAGGTCAGGTCAAACTTCAAAGCTATGCTTACAGTTTCCTTTGACTTTGAATGATTGCGACGCCTACGAGAAAATGTGAGAAGGAAGTTGCCTGAAATGTGGCGAGACAATTCATTGCTCTTGCATCACGATAACGCACCCACACATTCACCCCCGTTGGTGCGTGGCTATTGCACAAAAAACGAAATCACTGTGCTGCCTCAACGTCCGTGCTCTCCAGACCGGGCCCATGCGGACTTTTTAATTTCCAAAGTTAAAAACTCCGTTGTAAGGACGAAGATTTGTAACGCTACATGAGATAAAATAAAATTCTCAGCAAGATAGATAGCTTCCGAAAGCGCAAACGGCGTTGCGGGCTGTAAACGAGAGGAGTATTTCGAACGAGACCAAGCACAATAAGCAAAAGGTAACCGCAGAAAAATTTTGTGCAAGAAGCTTAGGAATTTTTTAGAGTGGAATGGTCCTATCACACGTCACTGGGGTACCACTCAGATAGTGTCTGAGAGTATCATATGCAGTTTTTGCCGAATTCAAGTACTATGGAAGTTGTTCCCTGATGTATTAACACATCTCCTATTATCTTGTCCCACCTTCTATTCAGTTTTCCTTGAGTCGTCAGTTCTGCGATTTTTTTTTCGTGTCAGAAGCACCATGGGTACAGGAATATAAAAAAATGAACAGCACACAGAAAAAATTAATTACAGGCACATGAAAATATATATATAAATATATATATACAAATATGTGTGCACAGAAACAAAATGTTATAGGCATTTGGCCCATAAGCGGGCTACGTCGACAGCATTTGGGGTCGCCAACATCAGATCCTCTAAAGTGCAGTGTGAAGGACATTCAGGGCAGGTTATACACGTGCTGGGTCGTCTGCACCTCTCCACAGTCTCAGAGGTTAGATGTAGTAGAATATCCCCACTTCAGAAGGTTCTCTCTTGACCGTGCAGTGTTGGTGCGTAGCCTGTTTAGTGATCTCCAGGCCACCCAATCTTCATCGTAACCTGGTGACAATTCTTCCGTTGGTTCCATCCAGGGCCCTTCTCCCGACCGCTTCCATCTCTCCACCCTAGATCCAGGTTGGTCTCTAAAATCTTCGGTTGCTCTGAGAAAACTGCATCTAGATTTCAAACGTTTGGTGGCTGGCTGAGTTTTTTGGAGGAGGTGGCTCTCTGCCATCTCAGCCCTCGTTCTTTCACTATAGGCTGCCGCTTCTCTTCGCACTGCAGGAGGTGCAATACCAGCAAGATGGTAGAGCTTGTCTGTTGGCGTCGGTTTCAGACATCCAGTGACGAGCCTGCAGGTCTCGTTCAGAGCAATGTCAACCTGTGTAGCGTGGGTAGAGTTGTTGCAGACACTGCTTGCATATTCGCCTGCTGAGAAGCAAACTGCTAGTGCTGTGGTCCTCGCTACCTCTGGCTATGCGCCCCAGGAGTAGTTCGTTATTTTCCGAAGAATATTATTTCTGCCGCTCACCTTCATTTTGGTGTTAATACAGTGCTGTTTATACGTCAGAGCCCTGTCTAGGGTTACTCCTAGGTATATGGGGGTTAACGCAGTGTTCGAGGAGTGTGTCCTTCCAGAAGACACGCAGCTTACGGGATGCCTGCTTGTTACGGAAATGGAAGGCGCAAACTTGTGTTTTGTTAGGGTTCGGCTTGAGTTGATTGTCGGAGAATAAACTCATTTAGTATCTTATGAGTCCGCCTAACTTTCACCATTTTGCTGTATCGCCGCATCTCAAACGCTTTACGGTTAGCTGGGTTTTACTGCGCGGGAAGTGGTCCAGTCACGACTGCGCCAGAAGCCGTGCTTTCCGTCCTCCGGCACAGACGCACGCGGAAGCTGGCCAGCTTTCGTTCGCGCCACCTCCGGGCGCGTTCCAGCAGTAGCGGAGCCAGCGGCCACGATGACGCAAGGCGCAATGTGCGCGCGCAACGTATCCTGGCGAGGAGAAATGCTCCTCCCTGTAGCAGACTAGCAGACGCCCAGCTGTAGGTCAGGGCGGTAAGGGAATTGCTGTCTCCATCCGTAGACATTCGCCTGCCAACTGTGGCCTACCGAAGGCTCCCATTGCTAGCCCCTGTGCAGAGGCTGGTGGGCCACCTCTTCTCACCCGTCGGGAACTCATTGTGCGACATGAATACAAAGTGAGGTCCATACCGGAACATCATGTAGTCGGTGTTGGAGATGAGCAAGCCGTACAACGAAACTTCACCTATCGTCGGGCTGGCAAGCCGTTTTCTGTCCACACGAAGGAGTATCTTCAGCAACTTTGTATAGCAGACACACACTATGTGATCAAAACTACCTGCACACCTGGCTGAAAATGACTTAAAAGTTCTTGGCGCCGTCCATCGATAATGCTGGAATTCAATATGGTGTTGGCCCACCCTTAGCCTTGATGGCAGCTTACACTCTCGCAGGCATACGTTTAATCAGGTGCTGGAAGGTTTCTTGGAGAATGGCAGTCCACTCTCCACGGAGTGCTGCACTGGGGAGAGGTATAGTTGTCGGTCGGTGAGGCCTGGCACAAAGTCAGCGTTCCAAAACATCCCAAAGATGTTCTATAGCATTCATGTCAGGACTCTGTGCTGGCCAGTCCAATACAGGGATGTTATTGTCGTATAACCACCCCGCCACAGGCCGTGCATTATTATTAACAGGTGCTCGATCGTGTTGAAAGTTGCAGTCGTCATCCCCGAATTGCTCTTCAACAGTGGGAAGCAAAAAGGTGCTTGAAACCTCAATGTAGGCCTGTGCTGTGATAGTGCCACGCAAAACAACAAGGAGTGCAGGCCCCCTCCACGATAAACACGACCACACCAGAACACTATCGTCTCCGAATTTTACTGTTGACACTACACACGCTGGCAGATCACGTTCACCTGGCATTCGCCATACCCAGCCCCTGACAGCGGATCGATATATTGTGTACCGTGGTTCGTCACTCCACACAACGTTTTTCCACTGTTCAATCGTCAAATCTTTACGCTCCTTACACCAAGCGAGGTGTCGTTTGGCATTTACCAGCGTGTATGTGGCTTATGAGTAGCCGCTCGACCGTGAAATCCAAGTTCTCTCACATCGCGCCTAACTGTCATAGTACAGGGCTATTACAAATGATTGAAGCGATTTCATAAATTCACTGTAGCTCCATTCATTGACATATGGTCACGACACACTACAGATACGTAGAAAAACTCATAAAGTTTTGTTCGGCTGAAGCCGCACTTCAGGTTTCTGCCGCCAGAGCGCTCGAGAGTGCAGTGAGACAAAATGGCGACAGGAGCTGAGAAACCGTATGTCGTGCTTGAAATGCACTCACATCAGTCAGTCATAACAGTACGAAGTTCAACAAAGATCCACCAACTGCTTACTCCATTCGGCGATGGTATGCGCAGTTTAAAGCTTCTGGATGCCTCTGTAAGGGGAAATCAACGGGTCGGCCTGCAGTGAGCGAAGAAACGGTTGAACGCGTGCGGGCAAGTTTCACGCGTAGCCCGCGGAAGTCGACGAATAAAGCAAGCAGGGAGCTAAACGTACCACAGCCGACGGTTTGGAAAATCTTACGGAAAAGGCTAAAGCAGAAGCCTTACCGTTTCGAACTCATTGGTGGGGACATGCTGCGCCGAGTGTGGGAGGAACTTGATTATCGGCTTGATGTCTGCCGAATCACTAAAGGGGCACATATCGAACATTTGTGAATGCCTAAAAAAACTTTTTGAGTTTTTGTATGTGTGTGCAAAGCATTGTGAAAATATCTCAAATAATAAAGTTATTGTAGAGCTGTGAAATTGCTTCAATCATTTGTAATAACCCTGTACTTGCAGCGGATCCTGATGCAATTTGGAATTCCTGTCTGATGGTCTGGGTAGATGTCTCCCTATTACACATTACGACCCTTTTAACTGTCGGCGGTCTCTGTCAGTCAACAGACGAGGTCGGCCTGGGCGCTTTTGTTCTGTACGTGTCCCTTCACGTTTCCACTTCACTATCACATCGGTAACAGTGGACCTATGGATGTTTAGGGGTGTGGAAATATCGCGTACAGACGAATGACACAAGTGACACCCAATCATCTGACCTCGTTCGAAGTCCGTGAGGTCAGCGGAGCGCCCCATTCGCCTCTCTCACGATGACTACTGAGGTCGCTGATATGGAATACTTGGCAGTATGTGCCAGCACACTGCACGTAATATGAAAAACGTATGATTTGGGGGGTGTCGGGATACTTTTGATCACATAGTGTACCAACTGTTAAACAGGGATGGTGAAAATACTCTCTCTGGTTGACTGACAGTCCCCCTCGTACCTTGAACATGACGGAGTACAAGAAGTCCACCATTCCGTCTTCAGTTTTAAAAAGGATTTTACACCTTTTCATTAGACTATTCTGAGCACATGGTAGTTTTACCGATATTTCAAAGAAGAGTGATAGTATAGTCAGTTCTGTTATCTAGCCAGATCTTATCATTAAAATCCGCTTAGCAAGCCACTTCTCTGTAAGCTAAGAAAGCTGATCAACAATGACTGAGAGTGATTTTTTTCCTGTAGCTTCCGATCTGTACTAAGAATATCTGAAAATAGCGGATTTTCTTGTACTATGTCCATAGGCGGCAGCACTGTCGTATCAGTGGATTGGTACTGATGCTCTGTTTTTATAGACGGTTTTTGCATTTCGCATACCAAACAGTGGAGGTGACGCGGGAATAGTAGTACTGTGGAATAAACCTGGGTGCGCGTTTAAACCACACAGCCTCTGAAACTCACGAAAAGCTGCATCAAGGGTACGGTGAAATGCACTGCCCCGTGCACAAGTGTTCAGGTGCCTCAGGGACTTCAAGCAGGAGCGACTTGTCTGTGTTGAGCAAGGTGTTTCGGCTTCTGCTGTGACTGAACTCTGAACATCAACACAGCTACTGTGTTTGTCCGTGAACTTAGTGAAGTGTTGAGAACTTCATATGGCAGGGTCTTTACGATTATGCATGAGCATCTCCATATGACCCGCTGTAAGTAGGCTGTTTAGGTTTTTATGTTGGTGACTCCACGTAGTGCTTTGTATTAAAATCGCTGACTATGCTGTGTGCAGTCTGTAGCTGGTTGGACTCATTGTTGGAATATTCGCTTGAGTAGTGTTGGGCAGTTGGATGTGGACAGCGCGTTGCGTTGGGCAGTTGGAGGTGAGCCGCCAGCAGTGGTGGATGTGGGGAGAGAGATGGCAGGGTTTTGAAAGCGAATGATCTGGACGTGTGTCCGTCAGAAAAAGGAAATTTGTTTAATTGGATGTCACAAAATTATATGCATATATTATGACTTTTGAACGCTATTAAGGTAAATACATTGTTTGTTCTCTATCAAAATCTTTCATTTGCTGACTATGCCTGTATAGGTATAGGTTATTGTTAGTCAGGGCCATTCTTTTGTTGGGATTATTGAAAGTGAGATTGCGTTGCACTAAAAAAAAAAAAAAATATTGTGTGTCAGTTTAGTGATGATCAGAATAAGTAAAAGGAGAAATGTCTGAGTACGTTCAGTTTTACTCAGCTGTCTTTGTATCAAATAATGTAGAAGTTTACCAGCACGGTAATTCATAATTTGTTTAAGGGGACGTTTCACCGTGTCTGCGCACGTTGGGTGCCACGTCTGTTGATTCCCGAACAAAAGGCTGTGCGAATGGAGACAATCCGTAAGGCGCTGTGTCTCTTTCTGATGAGGGGACGAGTTTCTGGAATCGATTATCACTGGTGACAAGTGAAGGCTACATTATTACGATACTGAGGAAAGACGCGCCAGCCCAGAGTGGAAATTGGCAGGTTTTCCAACACCAAAAAAGGCGAAAGATGTTTCACCTGCAGGGAAAGTGGCTGTGATCACATTTTTGACTGTCTTTGAATGATTTACTAGTGCCCATTTCCACATCACATTGGAGTCACAGCAGCACAGTACACATCAGTATTGGCTAAACTGAGGAAGCACATTGCAAGGAAACGACCAGAACCTTCTAGGACTGGGTGGCGATTTCATCATGACAACGCGCAGCCTCACGTCGCGGGTCGAGTCGTGCGGCTTCTGGCTCAGTTCAACCTTACCTGTGTACCGCATAAGTCGTAAAGCCCCGACGTTGCATTCTGTGGCTTTTTTTTAATTCCCATCCCTAAAGGCAACGCTTCAGGCCATCCGATTTGAGAACTCTGAAGCAGTGCTCAAGGAAAGTGGGGCGATTCTGACAAAGAATGGCGTGAGGAGATGCTATAAAACGTGCGTTCAAGTAGAAGTGGAGTACTTTCAAGAAGATCATGTAAACATTGAAATGGAGTAATAAAAATCTGTGAAAAAAATCAGCGTCAGTCTTTGTTGGTCAGCCCTCGTATGCAGAGCTTTGGGCCGTCAAGAGGCACCGAAACACATGGTACTTCTTCGTGTTGCACTGACTCTCTTAGTGATTTGCAGACTATTCTGCAAATGTTTCCAGTTGGATAGGACAGTCCAGGTGGTCTTCACAGGAAGAACTGGCTTTTTGCCGGATTCCTGGTCACATGGGAATCGTGGTGAATGAGAAAGCTGACAGAGGAGTGACGAAAGCAGCCTGCCAGGAAAACACCACATTTCAACTTCACTCCTCCTTACAGGGTGTGGCATAGTAGCTGACAAACCGAGTGTCAGCTGAGTGGGAAAAGTATGGCTGGAAGTGGGCACCAACAAACTACGGTCGGTCAAGCCGACTATGCGGCCGCGGTACACTAGCTTTCGGACTCCATAAAGGGACGAAATGGTCCTCACTCTATTTCGAATCGGTTTTTTAGCGCCCTGTTTCTTGTACGCTAATTGGGCGGAAGTCTTTGGTATTTACACGCCATTTCAAGCGATGACAAAACAATGGCACGATAACTGTTGAAACTGTTGACATTTTCTGTGGAGTCAGGACTCCTGCCCAGTTTAATTGGACGGAGGGAGGCTTTAATGTCGTCCTTTTAGTCCCGAGATCAACTAGACTTCTTACTGACTTCCACTGAGTTCTTCTGATAGTTGACTACGGTATGACAAGATCTAGTGGAATTTGTGATATTTTCTACTGCTTTGCCTATCATTGTGTGGCATTTGCTTTTCGTTTTAATAAGAGTGCTTCATCATTACCATGATGTTGTGAAATGGCTCTGATTACCAGGTGCTGAGCGTCCAATAGCTTTTTATCCAACCATCCATCCACCCCTGCTTCTGCAACCGACCCCGGATACGTCGGTATTAGGGTAATGACATACCAGGCCACATTCGCCGGTAAACCTAAATGGGTAGACCAGGATAGCATTTTTATCATACTTTTTTGTTTGCTTACAATGTTGCTTAAAGAGTCTACTTTCGACATTCATTCGTATGAAGTGTGCCTTAAATTTTGAAAATACAAGGAATCAGAAAGAATCATTCGATTTGGCAGGATTTCTGAAACTAATAAAAATTTACAATGAATTTTGTTTTTTGGTGAACGGAAACTCGAATAGTTTTTTCATACCTTTTCACAGGTGTTTAGTATGCCCCCCTTGAGATGCACGGCACATATCGATGGGGTATTCAAATTGTTCCCACACTGCAGCGAGCATGTGTTGAGGTACGGTTTCCATAGCTGCTGTCACGCGATGTTCAGTTCATTCATTGTTGTTGGTAACGGACACACATAAACAATGTCGTTTATAAATCCTCACAAGAAATAATAATTAATACAGTCAGGTCAGGTGACCTTGGGGGCCAGTAATGTAAGGCTGAATCATTTGTTCCAGTGTGACCGATCCATCGTTCAATAATCCTTTGATTTAAAAATTCCCGCACTTCCAGATGGTGCCATGTGTAAACGTCAGCGCAACACACGCCAGACGGACATAGAGGGCATGCTGAGCTGTCTAGCTGCATGGCGAACGGATTTCTGCGCACCCCTTGTGAAACTATGGCGGATACGTTCGACGTCTTAGTCAGACACTCAGGGACGGCCCGGCTATTTGCCTTTACACAAACAACCTGTTTCTCGGAATTGTTCATGCCGTCGTCTAATGCTCTGTGCTGTAGGAGGACCTACACAATACCTAGTACGAAAGTCACGCTGAACAGTTATTATTGACCCGCACTGTGCAAAACGGAGAACACAAAACGCTTTGTGTTGTCCCAAGCCGGCCGCTGTGGCCGAGCGGTTCTAGGCGCTTCAATCCGGAACCGCGCTGCTGCTACAGTCGCAGATTCGAATCCTGCCTCGGGCATGGATGTGTGTGATGTCCTTACGTCCGTTAGGTTTCAATAGTTCTAAGTGTAGGGAACACATGACCTCAGATGTTAAGACTCATACTGCTTAGAGCCATTTTTATTGTCCCGAGACTATTTTTACTCTAACGGAATTGGGTAAAGCTCTGTATAAAGGAAAGTACGGCCATCCTATTCCCTTGCGTTTGCCGCCGTCCGCAATTCAGGATCGGCTGAAATCGCGTCACGTGTCATTAGCAGCCATTGTGGGCCCAACCGTTACTTGTGAAGCACAGGAAGTGTTGTGTATCTTCTAAGTTTTAAGCATAATCATGCCTCATTGGCCGGCCGGAGTAGCCGTGCGGTTCTAGGCGCTACAGTCTGGAGCCGAGCGACCGCTACGGTCGCAGGTTCGAATTCTGCCTCGGGCATGGATGTGTGTGATGTCCTTAGGTTGGTTAGGTTTAATTAGTTCTATGTTCTAGGCGACTGATGACCTCAGAAGTTAAGTCGCATAGTGCTCAGAGCCATTTGAACCATGCCTCAGTGCTGTGCTTTTAGCTGTTCGTTTCGGGGCGAAAATGGAGGAGAACTGTACAGAATTCCTTCCGAAGGGAGAGATGCAATAAGAAGGAGAATATTGGTCGCAATGGCTAAGGTTGCAGGAACTCAACCATTCAGTTAATTTTACTCATTTCTGGCCATCTGTTTTTATCTCCTTTTTACATTCCTATTACTTTGTTTCCATTGCACTCGAACGGCAAAAAAGTCAGAAGAGCAAATAAGATAAACAGTCAGTGGTACCGTGACAAAGTTATCATGACTGGTAAAAAGTTTGATCTGATTGACATTACGGTATGGTGTAAACTTATATTTACAATGCTCTCAATAATAAATTGTACTTTGTTCCACACAATAAAATGTACAAATTTTTTTTTTGCACTAAGCAAGTATCGAACCTACAACCCTTCATTCAGTAACAGTTGACGTTACCAGCAGACTATTATTCCTGTTGCAACCTGGTCGCTAATCTACAATGTATTAAATCAAATACAGTTTTTACAGTTTTCTTCAGCCTGCTTTTGAACGTAGGCGTAGTTTTATTCGAACACACTTTAAAATATTATATTCTCTTGTACTTTCGTAATCGTACTCTTAATATCATAAAGCAACTAACTTGCAGACAAAATTTTATGGGTAGATCTGACAAAAATATAAAGTATGAGTAATAATATAGACACGTTTATCAATTCTATTTCCAAGGTACCGCGCATATATATTTGAGTCCGATGCTCTATTTCGTATATTCGTTGGGCGAATTTTCTTAGTACCGAGTAGCAGGAATAATAAGTAAGTCGATGTAGAGCTTTAAATCAGCGATGGATTTTTTTCTTGCACTTGCGAATTAGTATTGGTTCCCTTTTGTCCTGCTGACTGTTGCATAGGACCAATTTAAAGCTAATTACGAAAACAGGTATTCAAACTCGATACCGCAAGAATAACTGCGAAATCTGCTTTCGCTATTAATAAAGAATAGCAGGGAAAAAACTGTGTTTCATGCGTGCCACGACAAATGTTTTTCGATTCATTTAGCTTAAATGTGTTGAGATTTTTTCGTCGCTAAATATCCGACATGTTCAGTTTGAAGCCACTGATCAGTTTTAGCATTGCAGTAGACGGTTGAGGACACTTCTGTAATATACAGGGGTAAACATGCTCCAGAAGTCAATGTATCACCAGCGGCGCAGTGGGGCCTACGTACAGGGAACCATGTAATATTCGAGTGTTTGCTCTTTCCAACAGTACGTTATTCACGCACACATCTCAAATAACACAATAGTTATGATTTTTTTTAATCGGATGATTCTTTTTGATACACCCTGTATGTTAACACCGCATTTATTGCATAGGGTATGGCGCATCCGAGCGTTCGAATCCAGTCGATGTATTAGTGTAATAGCTACTGACGGAACAAGGTCCCGATAGTTTAGATAGGATCACAGAGGACATTACTGTCAACTAAAATACTATTCCCAACAAGATTTGTCTTTGTAACATGATTCGTTTGTGGTGAACAGTCTGAAAGCATGTGCTTGTCTTCCGTCTGCTTAACTTGTCATTTCGCTAGTTTTTTATGCGAAGTAAATCGTGACTGTTTGAAAACAAAAAAAAAGGTGAATTTACAGGGATGCAAGAGGTTCGAAAAGTAATCGTAATCGTGCAAAATACGCTTCGATTCGTAAGCAGAAGCCAGTTAATCGATATAATTTCGTCAAAATGAGTTTCGCCACCGACGGAAAAAGGCCAGCTGCACGGTGCTGGCATTGCCGGTTAAGGGTTCGTTCCATTTCACTGTTAAAAAACACAGGTTGGAACTTTAAATGGTAGTTTTTTTTCAGTACAACATTTTGCAGGTTGGCGGCATCTACAACTCATGAAATATTCATGCAGCTATAATATACCTTATTGTAATTTGTGCGGCGGTGTTTTTTCTACGGTGATACGGTAGAATTTTTGCGGCGTACTTTAATTTACATTTTTCGTGCACTTTTTGTAACGAACTTTTTGTCGAAAGCATTGATTTCTATTTCAGAGTGCCGGCATGTTATTAAAAAATCATTTTTTCAATATACCTACTTACTACATTAGACAGTATCATCAGTTTCAAAGCAGTTTTTGAAACGTTATTCTACGCTGAAAATTGTGGCGTCCTGAGCTGCCAACAACCGCCCTCGCACCCCGCGAAGGCCTTTCGTCGATGTCGTGTTGTGTCTTGTTGTGCCCTGTGGCTGCAATGTTTTTTTTTTCTTTTTTTCTTAGAAAAATACGAATCACAATCTTGAGGGTGTACGATAAAAGTCTGAAGTCAGTTTTCTTAGTTGGTTGTTATTTTACTGAAAAAAAAATCATGAATAGCGATTCCAAAGTTGAGCATCGCCCTGTTCTACCACCTGGAAACAATTTTGTCCTGAGAGAAAAAGAACTAACTTGACCCGCCAGGATAGCCGAGAGCGCTAAATCGCTGCTTCCCGGACTCAGGTAGGAGCGCCGGCCCCGGATCGAATCCGCCCGGCGGATTAACGACGGCGGCCGGTGTGCCGGCCAGCCTGGATGTGGTTTTTAGGCGGTTTTCCACATCCTACTAAATGAATACTGGGCTGGTCCCCACGTCCCGCTTCAGTTACACGGCTTGCAGACATCTGAGCACATTCACACTCTTCCATGGATTACCCTAGGCACAGACAGTTTGGGTACACTAATTCCGTCCCGGGGGGTAGCAGGAAGGGCATCCGGCCACCCCTTAAATTAACCTTGCCCAATCCGACCCTGCGTCAGTGTGGGAAAAAAGCACCAACAAAAGAAAGAAAAAGAACTAACTTATCGGAACGGAAGGTGCCACACTAGACTGAAATGGCCGCTCCGTGATTTTTCCGCCTGCGACTGTCGCCTAGGAATGGCTCAGGATGTTTTTTTTATTTTTTTCTTTTCTTTGCAGTTATCGTTCGCATTCCTGCCACACTAGGCTGTTTATATCACCAGACGCGCAGCAGCCTCGAGGATTGCATTCTGTGTGTACGCATATTGCGTAGTAGATGGCGTTCCAGTAGATGATTTCGGACGCAACTTAAAAAAAAATTGAGGTGGATAAATATTACAATCTGTACAACACAAGATCTCTGGACTATAAAGATCATGTGTTGAAGATATGTGTACGGAAGAAATTGTGTGAGAGAAAGACTTGATAAGGTCTTCAGCTTTTGTTCCTCTACCACCTCCATTTGCGTGGTGTATATGTTGATAACTATCACTTCAGATTTGTCCGATTACATTTGAAATTTGTATTTATTTTAGTATGTTTAGTTGTCTGTCTGCACACCGTAATTATTTTCACCTAATCTTTTCCTTTACTGTGTTTAAAAGTGAGATTATTGAAAGTAGCTAAATACTCTCGTTCGGAAATACTGGATGAATACAATCTGGATAATTTGTGCGCTGAGAATTATGCTGCCTCGAGACACACACAGTTTCTAACTTTAATAGCTGTATTACTGTGTTAAACCTTCAACGAAAGATTGTTCTTCTTAAAACGTAGATAATTCCAGAATTTTAAATTTTTTAATTCGATCAGCAGTTATATAGAACACTGAAAATCAAATTTTTCTTCCCCATGGAGCCAAAAGGTAGACAGCGTGCAATTAGAGTCACGTTGCGCTTTCAGCTATTTAGTAATATAGATAACTAGCTGGGAACCCGGCACTGCTCGGATATCCATTTATTCCAATCTTCTATCAGTCCCACATCATTGTCGTATCTGTTCGGATATTCCGCTTACACACATATTGTTCACAAGACCACGAGCTGGTCGCGTATCCAAAGTCCCGAGACACAGTTCCGCTGTCTGGTGCCTTCTTCATCTCGCGAATGAACAGAGCGAGCTGTTTCAGGCCACCGGTCTTGCGGAATTCGTGTCTATTGTTTAGTGGAACGTTCTCTCGGCGTTCCTCAACTCTGGTGGATGTGATGGCCGGCGAGACCTTAATAAACTGAGCGCCGGTCCCTAATCCTTGTTTAAACTGAAATCTCCGTCTCGGTTTGACTAGGTTTACCTACATCTGATAGAGAAAAAGATAAACGAAGAATCGCTTTTTTGCCTTAAGCTGGCACAGTCCCTAGAAAGCTCGGTATAAATCTACAGATGCCTGACATCCAGTGTATTTTGCTCCCGTCAACGACGTAAAAAGTCTTCTTTGTAATGTTGAAGCGGTCTAGTCTCCGAAATAATTCCGTGAGAATGTGGCTTGTCCTACACGGGGCAGACAACAACAACAATCAAGGAGGGAATAATTTCAAACCTTCTCTAATCTTTCTCTCGCTGATACCCACCACAAAATGATGAGAAGATAACTGTTTATCGCTTATTATGTTTTCGCTGTCCTTGCAGTAAAACTTTAGCATCAGGCATGATGTTCCAATTTATTACTTATTTGCTACTAACTCTATTGGTGACAAATTGTAGGGCATTAGTCAAATATTGCACTGCGTAAGTGCAAAAATTATATGATTGAACGACACATACTTCAGGAGTTGTTATAACTGAGTTCGACTCCCGTCGCCCGTTACACCCATTTGTTTTTCGTTCTTCTGTTCTTCTCCTCCTTCCCTCCTCTCTGTACCCCCCTCCCCCCCCCCACACACACACTATCCATCTCCATCTGCCCCTCCTGTTCCTCTCCCTGTCCATTTCCTCCACCCCTTCTCTCTTTCCACCTGCTCCGCTCTCCACTCTATCCATCTCCTCCTATTTCTCTCCCTGCCCAACTCCTCCATCACCTACTCTCTATCCATCTCCTCCTGCCGTTCCTTTGTCTCACTGTTCCTCTTCCCTCCTCTCTCTGTCCATTTCTGACTCCCACCTATGTGTACCCATCTCTTCCTCCTCTTTCTCTTTCCGCATTATCATCCCCTTCCCAATAAAAGTCTGGTGGTTCTTACTCCCACAGTATTTCTTGTAACTCACATGCGCACTAAATTCGGCTGAAATCGTTTCAGCGGCTTTTTACCCGTGGCTTTGACCGCTTGTTCACAGATATTTAATATATTTCACGCCTATTTGTACACATAGTTCACCTGTATCTCCAGCGAATGTCGTCGTACAGTGACATATTCCCGCAACTCACTGTTTATGACGTCATATCTCCTGAAATATCTGTTGTGGAATGACACATTTTTGTAAGTACATTCAGCAATATATGTGGATATTATCTGCGAAATTTGTTGTCAGTATAGTTAGTAGCAAAGAAGTAATAAATTTAAACGTAATGCATGATGCAGCAGTTCCTCACGCATCTCACACTCTATGACGTCATTTCGCCTGAACTGTGTGCCGTAGAAAGATATAATTTTGCTGGTACTTTGAGCGGTATATTTGGATACTGTCTGCAAAATGTGTCGCGAATACAGTTGGTAGTAAAGAAGCAATAAAATAAAACGTCATGCTTCGTGCGGCAATTGTACTGCTATTGTTGTTGTGGTCTTCAGTCCAGAGACTGGTTTGATGCAGCTCTCCATGCTACTCTATCCTGTGCAAGCTTCTTCATCTCCCAGTACCTACTGCAACCTACATCCTTCTGAATCTGTTCTCTTAATTTTAGCTTGGATACAAACGACACTTTCTCACATGGAAATGGATGGTTCACCGTTGCCATAGCAAGAGGTGGTAGCGGAGTTCCTAGTGTACCTGGTCTTGAAAGTTTTAATGATAGAGATGTAATTGCCTATCGTACCTATCATATGTTTGAAATTGGTAGTAAAGATTTTGATAAATCAGCTTATGACTCAACATCTCCTCTTGTCTTGTATACTCATAGCAAAAGAAAAATTAATCAAAATAAGTCTGTATTTATTTGGGTTAAAGGTAAAGGTGCATGTGAATATGTAAAATTTGTAGCTGATTGTACTGTATATTTCCATAAATAAAGATTTGTAGCGTCAGCCACTAACCGGACAACTTGGTCTCCCTCTACGATTTTTACCATCCACGCTGCCCTCCAATGCTAAATTTGTGATCCCTTCATGCCTCAGAACACGTCCTACCAACCGATCCCTTCTCCTTGTCAAGTTGTGCCACAAACTCCTCTTCTCCCCAATCTATTCAATACCTCCTCATTAGTTAAGTGATCTACCCATCTAATCTTCAGCATTCTTCTGTAGCACCACATTTCGAAAGCTTCTATTCTCTTCTTGTCCAAACTATTTATCGTCCATATTCCACTTCCATACATGGCTACGCTCCATACAAATACTTTCAGAAGCGACTTCCTGATACTTAAATCTATACTTGATGTTAACAAATTTCTCTTCTTCAGAAGTTGTATGCATGAACAGCGAAAAGTAATTGTCGAGTAATTGTTTTCATTTCATCATTTTTTTGTGGTAGGGGTGTGGTCATCAGCTAGAAAAAGTTTCGTAAAGGTTTGAAATTATGTGTGAAGTTTGTTTCAAGTCACTAAGCCCTCTCATTCTCAAATTCGTGAGAGCTACGCTGCTTTTTCACCCTCTAACCCCACCACTACCCTTTTAATAAGTAGTTGCTTGTCCCCCCCCCCCCCCCCCCGCAGCGATTCTTCTCAGACAGTAAGTGATATTTATACCAACTTTGTTTGACATCGGTCCAGTAGTTTAAAAGCAGATGTGGGAGATACATACACACATAGATAGTTTATAATATGTATGGATATCTTGTGTCCTTCCTCGAACTTCATGTACGCAGCTGTTAGAAAAATGAAGTGTTCTAGTTAAAGTCTCATAACAAATTTAGTTTCTTATGGCGGTTTTTGTAACGAATCTGGCACTGTTTTAAAAAGCGTAGTAGCATTCATACATACAGCAGTAAGAAAAATAATATTCTTCATTACCCACAACTTAATCTCGCGTTTGCACAGAGAGCAGCAAAGTATGGAGCCATAAAAACACTGCCTCACCTTCCTTGTGATCAAAAAATGGTGGCCGATAACGAGAGTTTTAAAACCCAATTGAAATGATTTCCACTTGACAACTCCTTCTACTGTATACATATTTCTAAATAGGTAATACGCATGTGGTTGTGTAACATTGGTCAAAGTCTATGGTACACAAAAATTTTAAAAAGGCCAGTTACGTAAATGTATTCTTATAGACAGAACGTATCCTATTCTTGAACGTATAGACACGTTCCACATCTACGAAACAAGCACACAAAGCAAATTAAACCAAACATTAGTCACATAGTTCGTTTATCATGTGACACTGCCCCTCAAAAAGAATGATGCACCCAGAAGACGTGGTGAAATATCATCTCAACTCCATACACGTGCGCACAATCGCATGGCATGTAAAAGATTAGAGTTTCAGTTCTCTGTGACAGGTATAGCAGCCATCAGCGTGCATTAGTTCCGTTCGTGATTAGTGTTGTTACCAGGCCTGGTAGGGTACATAGGGAGCTAAAGGAACAGCTTTCAGTTAACCTTACAACAGCGTCAGCTATGAAGAACCCAGAAATGAAGTCTTCTAGGGTGAGGCAGCATTATCAGCACCTGAAAGAGTTTGAAAGAGGCCTCACTGTAGGTCTCTGTTCGAACAGCAGGTGGAATTGAGCAATATCCAGATATGTGGCGCATTCGTATGTGACTCTGACCGATGTTGGACTACAGGGGAAGATGATGGCAGGTATATAAGTCGACAAGTTCCCATCACCGACGTCTCCCCGCTAGGATGACGTCTCCCCGCTAGGATGACGTCTCCCCGCTAGGATGACGTCTCCCCGCTAGGATGACGTCTCCCCGCTAGGATGACGTCTCCCCGCTAGGATGACGTCTCCCCGCTAGGATGACGTCTCCCCGCTAGGATGACGTCTCCCCGCTAGGATGACGTCTCCCCGCTAGGATGACGTCTCCCCGCTAGGATGACGTCTCCCCGCTAGGATGACGTCTCCCCGCTAGGATGACGTCTCCCCGCTAGGATGACGTCTCCCCGCTAGGATGACGTCTCCCCGCTAGGATGACGTCTCCCCGCTAGGATGACGTCTCCCCGCTAGGATGACGTCTCCCCGCTAGGATGACGTCTCCCCGCTAGGATGACGTCTCCCCGCTAGGATGACGTCTCCCCGCTAGGATGACGTCTCCCCGCTAGGATGACGTCTCCCCGCTAGGATGACGTCTCCCCGCTAGGATGACGTCTCCCCGCTAGGATGGATGACATCGGAAGTTCACTGTGGCTTTTTGCGGATGATGCTGTGGTATATGAAGAGGTTGTAACAATGGAAAATTGTACTGAAATGCAGGAGGATCTGCAGCGAATTGACACATGGTGCAGGGAATGACAATTGAATCTCAATGTAGACAAGTGTAATGTGCTGCGAATACATAGAAAGAAAGATCCCTTATCATTTTGCTACAATATAGCAGGTCAGCAACTGGAAGCAGTTAATTCCATAAATTATCTGGGAGTAGGCATTAGGAGTGATTTAAAATGGAATGATCATATAAAGTTGATCGTCGGTAAAGCAGATGCCAGACTAAGATTCATTGGAAGAATCCTAAGGAAATGCAATCCGAAAACAAAGGAAGTAGGTTACAGTACACTTGCTCGCCCACAGGTTGATAGAAGAGACAGAGAAGATCCAACGGAGAGCAGCGCGCTTCGTTACAGGATCATTTAGTAATCGCGAAAGCGTTACGGAGATGATAGATAAACTCCAGTGGAAGACTCTGCAGCAGAGATGGTCAGTAGCTCGGTATGGGCTTTTGTTGAAGTTTCGAGAACATACCTTCACCGAGGAGACAAGCAGTATATTGCTCCCTCCTACGTATATCTCGCAAAGAGACCATGAGGATAAAATCAGAGAGATTAGAGACCACACAGAGACATACCGACAATCCTTCTTTCCACGAACAATACGAGACTGGAATAGAAGGGAGAACCGATGGAGGTACTCAAGGCACCCTCCGCCACACACCGTCAGATGGCTTGCGGAGTATGGATGTAGATGTAGATGTAAATGTAGACGAACCGTCTCCCCGACTAGGTGGGGCGTCTCCCCGACTAGGTGGGGCGTCGGCCCGACTAGGTGGGGCGTCGCCCCGACTAGGTGGGGCGTCGGCCCGACTAGGTGGGGCGTCGCCCCGACTAGGTGGCGTCTGACCGCGAGAAGTGAGGATCGCAATATTACGCACCAAGCTCATCGTAACTCTTTCACATCGGTGCCTGGCATCCGAAAACAAGTAATGGACTTGCTTAACATTCTGTGCCACCCTGCTCCACTGGTCGTACTAGGGAATCACAGTCCCACGAATAGGTTGCCGTTAACACAGCAACACAGATAGCCGCGTTTCAATCGATACCATGAATGGGGAGCATGTCCTTCTGATGAATGGCGTTGCATTGCGTTGAGTGATGGATAGCGGTTCTGCACTGCTCCAGATGATCAACGTCAGCAAGTATGGTAGCAACGTGGGCAAGATGTCCCATTCTTCCAACACTTTGACCAGCCAGTGAGTATGACTTCAGGTCATGGCCGGCAAAGATTGAGGAATGGACTCCTGCGTCCTCATGTGTTACGTCTCATGTGACAGTATCGTGATACCGTTACTGAACGGAACAATGCTCCTCCACACACGGCATGTGTGTCTATTAACTGCGCGTGTGATGTCGAGGTTCTCCTGTGTATAATAAGATCCCCAGGTCGGTCCCCGAAAGAACCTTTGAGGGACCAGCTCGGACTTCGGCTCCACTCCATAGCCATTATCCAGGTTGTCCAGGACCAGTTACAACATTTGTGGGACCACCTTCCCTCAGGAGAGTGTACAATGACTTTATGACACCCTCGCAACCGAATCAGTGTATGCACCTGGGCCAGAGGTGGTCAAACGTGTTACTGATAAGTGGACTCATACTGTCAATTTTTTCTAAATTTGACTCCATTTTGCAATCACTGAAAGAACATCTCATATCCTCCCAGCCAGCGAAGATTCATTCCATTTTCTGGTCCTCTTCCGTGAGCTTCATTTTTTATTTTCAGTTAGTGACGGAAATTGTGTTAGATTCGACTTTTTTCCAAATATTAGTTATAAATGAACCGGAGACGCTGAAGAGTGGCTTATCCAACAACAGCAAAAACAATAATCTACATTGATCAGCCAAAACCTTATGACCACCTGCTTAGTAGCTTGTTTGTCGGCCTCTGGAGCGAAATACATCACTGATTCTTTGCATCAGGGATCGGACAGTTTCTTGGTAGGTTTGTGGAGGTATGTGGCATTAGATGTCTATTCACAGGTCATGTAATTCGCGTAAATAGCGGGTCTCTGATTTGCGTACACAGTGATAGCGCCCAACAGCGACCCATATGGGTTCCATAGGATTTACATCAGGCAGATTTGTTCGCCGAGACAGCAATGTGATTTCATTTTAATGCTCCTCAAACCACTGTAGCGCAGTTCTGACTCAGAGACACGGACAATTATACTGCTGAAACATGACATAGCCGTCGGGGAAGACGTCAGCATGAATGAATGCGCAGGTGGTTCGCAGCTGTCAGTATGTCTTCGATTGCTACCACAGGTCCCATGCAAGCGCACGAGAATGTCTCCCGTAGCACAATACTGCTCCCACCAGCTTGCGTCCGTGGCGCGCTGCACGCTTCGAGCCGCCGGTCACCTCGATGACGGTGTTTGTGGGGACGACCAAAAATGTGATTGATTGGAAGACCAGATAGTTTCCGTTCATCGACCGTAGAATCCCGATGGTCCCGTGCCCACTGCCATCGTAACTGACGGTGTCTCTGGTTCAACATGTGAACGCACAGGGGTGGTCTGCTGCGGAGCTCCTTGTTCAACAGTGTACGATAAATGGTGCGCTCCGGAACACTTGTACGTGCACCAGCATATTGCTCTTTCGCCAGAGATGCCACACAGCACCATCTATCCCACTTCACAGAGCAGACAAGCCACCGAACCTCTCCTGTGAAGAGTCATGGACGTTCAACCATGTAACATCTTGTGGTCTTAACACTGTCCTTCCGCCTCCTTCCGTAGGTGCTCACGACAGTAGCACGTGAACATTCGACCAGCTTCGCCGTTTTCGAGATACTGATTTACAGGCTGTGCGTAATAATAACCTGCCCTCTGTGGAAGGCGCTTATCTCAGTGAAGTTCCCCATTTGTAATCCGTATCTTCGCTATGGTGATCCCCCGTCTCTGTCTGCTACGCACACATACCACGTTACGTGCCCGAAACGCCGCCGGGCAGTATCCAACGTTGCGATGGAGAGTGGTCATTATGTTTTGGATGATCCGTGTACATACCACTTTATGGCACTTTTCAGCAGTTGCAGATCTGAGCTCTGGTTACCATTAAAGAAACAGGTATGTCTGCAAGCTTTCAGCTACATTTGCATCAGACGTGCGATGGCGCTTCATGCAGTCATGTTCACTGATTGCATGTATAACGGCCGGCCGGAGTGGCCGAGCGGTTCTAGGCGCTACAGTGTGGAACTGCGCGACCGCTACGCTGGAATATTGGTGTGACCTGTGTAACTTTCCATTCTTAGGGTACGGATCTTTCGTCGAGCGAACGTTTGTATATGATTGTTAAGTATGGAGATAATGCATCAGCATGCTCCGAAAGGAACCTGATTGGTATACAGTATGGACCAGAAGACTTGCTTTTATTAAATGATTTAAGCTGCTTCACTACTCCGAACCGGCCGGAGTGGCCGTGCGGTTCTAGGCGCTACAGTCTGGAACCGGGCGACCGCTACGGTCGCAGGGTCGAATCCTGCCTCGGGCATGGATGTGTGTGATGTCCTTAGGTTAGTTAGGTTTAAGTAGTTGTAAGTTCTAGGGGAATGATGACCTCAGCAGTTAAGTCCCATAGCGCTCAGAGTCATTTGAACCATTTTTGCATATATAATTTGAGGAATATCGTCTAACACGAGGACTTGCTGAAAAGCAATGCCTCCGAACTTTTGATGTGAAAACTCGGAAAGGTTCTTAAATAAGACAAACGTTACTAACGTTCTACATCTTTATTCTTCATGACTACTTGTGTAGTCCATGGGCGGATGAACTCTTCGAATTCTAAACTCTATTACAGCATACTCTTTCTCACGCACCGATCTAGTTGCGTTACACACTGTCATGTTACACGCTACAATTCGGAGCCCTCTAGTGGCAGAGGGACATGACATGATGATGATCGCTGATGTAGTATGTTAAGGGGGACGTTGATGAAATTCACCAAAACAGTAAACTTTCGATTTATTTTTTATTTGTTAGTACAGCTCATGGACAATAAGATACGAAAGTTTGTGTTGAAATCGCATCCGAAGTGCCTGAAAATTAGTTAAAAGTGTGACGCTAATACATGAGCCTCATCGCAGACAGCAACCCTCAGTTATTAGCCGTGTGCCCTTCTTGCAAACTTCCGTCCATGGCCGTCAACTCCGTGAGAATTCCTACGGAAGTAGCAGCGACCAGCACCTGTTGCAGCTCGGAGAAAGCTACGCCAGTGGAACACGAGTTTATGTAAGGTTCGCGCGTCCTCTTTTCTTCCTTCACGGTGTGCCGTATTCCACAAATGTCTGCGAGGTGTCGTCTGTAAAATACATTGTTCTCATATGTCTGTGTCACTATACTTGGTATCCGACGTGTAAGGTCAGGAACTGTTACGTTGCAGCGTTAAGTAATGTCTGCGGCTATCGCCGGTTGTAGACCGCTTTAAACTTCCTGTTTTCTATAAAAATTACACAAAAAAATCTTCAGTTCGCTTATAACGCCTCCCCTACTCCTGAGTCTTAAAAGAACAGCTTCCGATTATTTTAGAAATAAGTAGATGCGTTAAATACTTGACGTTAAGGGTGTAAAACGTTTGGCAGAAGACGCGAAACCATAATTACGTTGGTTTTATTATCAATATCAGATTGTTCACCCACAGACTAACGAAAAAGTTAAACGAAAATTGGTAAATCAAATTTGATAACTGCTTTATATGTTTGTGTAAGACCATGTGTGCCAAATAGTGCGTGATACCTATAAACCATTCATTTAAGGCTCCATAATAGCAAAAGCAAGTTATAAATGAAAGTCGCTAAATTGCAGTTTAACAATGTAATCTTGTAGAAATATGAGTAGAGTGTGGTTAATTTGCGCTCCATTTTAAGAAAAGCTAGTTTTAAGCATCTCAGTGTTTGACTTCTTATTTTCTGTTCTGTGTGTCATACAATGACATAATTTTGCTGGCACATTCAGTGACATATGTAGATACTATGCATACCAAGGGTGTTGCCAATAGAATCGCAAGTAAAGAAATAATTAATAAAAGCATAATTACTACAATTGAAGTTTTACTTCATGAACAACGAAAATGCAGTAAGCGAGAAATTTTTGCCTTTCATTACTCTGTGTGAGACCTTCGAGAGTGAAAGTTTCGAAACTGTTTGAAATTTAAGTTTGTTGGAAGTCGTTAACTGCTCTCATTCTCAAGTAGTGGATGAATTATTGTGTTAAGTCTGTAACGGGTTGATGCTGTTTGTTGTTGTTGTTGTTGTTGTTGTTCTTACTCTGTGCAGCTCCTAGTACCATAGAAGATATTCCCTGATGTCCTATCATCCTGGCCCTTTTCCTTCTCAGTGTTTTTCATATAATCCTCTCGTAACTTATTTTGCACAGTACCTCCTCATTCCTTACCTTATCAGTCCACCCAATTTTCATCATTCGTCTGTAGCACCACATCTCAAATGCTTCTATTCTCTTCTGTTCTGGCCTTCCCCCCAGTCCATGTTTCACTGACGTACAATGCTGTGCTCCAAACGTACATTCTCTTTTAGAAACATTATTCATTCCGTTCAATTTACACTATGTGCTCAAAAGTATGGGACACCCCCAGAAACATACGTTTTTAGTACAGGTGCATTTTGCTGTCACCTGCTGCCAGGTACTCCATATTAGCGACCTCAGTGGTCATTAGACATCGTGAGAGAGCAGAATGGGGCGCTCTGCGGAACTCACGGACTTCGAACAGAGTCAGATGATTGGGTGTCACTTGTGTCAGACGTCTGTACGCGAGATTTCCACATTCCTAAACATGCCTAGGTTCGCTGTTTCCGATGTGATAATGAAGTGGAAACGTGAAGGGACACGTAAAGCACAAAAGTGTACAGGCCGACCTCGTCTGTTGACTGACAGAGGCCGCCGACAGTTGAAGAGGGTCGTAATATGTAATAGGCAGACGTCTACCCAGACCATCAGACAGTAGTTCCAAACTGCATCAGAATCCACTGGAAGTACTATGACCGTTAGGCGGGAAGTGAGAAAACTTGGAGTTCGTGGTCGAGAGGCTGCTCAAAAGCCACACATCACGGTGGTAAATGCCAAATGCGCCTCGCTTGGTGTAAGGAGCGTAAACATTGAATGACTGAACAGTCGAAAAACGTTTTGAGGAGTGACGAATCACGGTACACAATGTAGCGATGCGATGTCAGGGTGTGGGTATGGCGAATGCCCGGAGAAAGTCATCTGCCAGCGTGTGTAATGCCAACTGCAAAATTCGGAGGCGCTGGTGTTATGGTGTGGTCGTATTTTTCATGGAGGATGCTTGCACCCCTTGTTGTTTTGCGTGGCATTATCACAACACTGGCCTACATTGATGTTTTAAGCACCTTCTTGCTTCCCACTGTTGAAGAGCGTATCGAGGATGGCGATTGCATCTTTCAACACAATCGAGCACCTGTTCATAATTCACAGCCTGTAGCGGAGTGATTCCACGACAATAACATCCCTTTAATGGACTGGCCTGCACAGAGTCCTGACCTGAATCCTATGGAACACCTTTGGGATGTTTTGGAACGCCGACTTCGTGCCAGGCATCACCGACCGATACCTCTCCTCATTGCAGCAATCAGTGAAGAATGGGCTGCCATTCCCCAAGAAACCTTCTAGAACCTGGTTGAACGTATGCCTGCGAGAGTGGAAGCTGTGATCAAGACTAAGAGTGGGCTAACACCACACTGAATTCCAGCAGGACCAATGGAGGGAGCCACGAACTTGGTCATTTACAGCCACGTGACCTGATACTTTTGATCACATAGTGTATCTTCCAAGTTCTAATGGCTCTGAACACTATGGCACTTAACATCTGAGGTCATCAGTCCCCTAGAACTACTTAAACCTAACCAACCTAAGGACATCACACACATCCATGCCCGAGGTAGGATTCGAATCTGCGACCGTAGCGCTCGCGCGGTTCCAGACTGTAGCGCCTAGAACCGCTCGGCCACCCCGGCTCTTCCAAGTCCTTTGCCATCTCTGACAGAATGAAAGCGTCGTCCGCAATCCTCAGAGCTCTTATGTCTTCGCCTTCGTACTTAATGCTACCGCTAGCATAATTTCTTCGAGTCAGATTTCTTTGTTACATTTGACTAAAGATGTGTGGTGCGCTTATTTTGACTGTCTCCGCTCTTACGTACTTCTTCAGAAATGTAATAATTAAATTCTATTCCGAATGTGATAGGGCTTTCCCCTAGCAACACAAACCTCACTCACGAGCCTGTTTATTCTTTCCTCTGATCTCTTCCATTTCATAAGTACCGAGAGAAATTACTTGCCGATTCGAATTATGTTTGATGTTTCGCTAGGTGCCGGTGATTACGACGTTACTAATGAGAGAAACTGTTTCGCCGTCGACCAAAAGAGGTGAAAGTAACACTTAGAATGAAAGCGCAGCGTATCGCATAGTGCACCATCATTCCGACGACGTAACAGCGCATTCTGCGTAAGCGGCGCTGCTAAACGCGGAAGATTCCTGTGAGCTGGACTGAGTGAGAAAGTACGATGAGTCACGTTCGGCTGTACAGTGGTGTGACAGAAGTCATGGGATAGCGATATGAATATAAAAATTGGCAGTTGTATCGCCCACGCAAGGTATAAAAGAGCAGTGCATCGGCGGAGCTATCATTTGTACTCAGGTGAACAATATGAAATATATATGAAGGTGGTGACCAGGCAGCTCGTTAGAATGAAATTACAGTGCAATGAATACCCCTGGCTGCATACAGGCGTCGATATAAAGCAACGGGGACAGTAAAATATGTGCCCCGACCGGGACTCTAACCCGGGATCTCCTGCTTACATGGCAGACGCTCTCTATCTGAGCCACCAAGGACACAGAGGACAGTGCGACTGCAGGGAGTTATCTCTGGCGCATATATATATTTAAGGCTCACCGTCCACTTGACCATCTTCTTTCTTCTTCTGTGCCCGAACTCTTACGGGAATCGGCGGTAAAGCCGCGAGTAATGTGTGAGATGGGCAGGGCCACTCCGAATGTAGTGCCGGACAATAAGTTGCGAATGTTGGTCTCACGGGAGGCATGCCAGAGATAAGTCCCTGCAGTCGCACTATCCTCTGTGTCCTCGATGGCTCAGATGCATAGAGCGTCTGCCATGTAAGCAGCAGATCCTGGGTTCAGGTCCCGGTCGGGACACACATTTTAAACTGCCCCTGTTGACTTATATCAACGCCTGTGTGCAGCTAGGGTATTCATTTCATTGTAATTTCAATAAGAAAAAGATTCCTACGCTATGAAGCCCGCGTGATGGGAATTAGTCCGCAAGTCGTGGTCTAGTGACCGGCATTGCTACCTGTGGATCACGGGGTCGCGGGTTCGATTCCCAGCAGGGTTAGGAATTTCCTCTGCCCGGCGACTGGGTGTTTGTGTTGTCCTCATCATTTCACTATCATCATCATTTGTGACTGTTGCTAGATTAGACTGTGTAAAAAAAATTGGACTGTGTAAAAATTGGGACTTCGTACAGGATGCGATGACCGCGCTGTTGAGCGCCCTCCAAACCAAACACCATCAAACGATGGGAATTAACAGACTTTGAACGCGGAGTAGTAGTCGGTGCTAGACGCATGGCACATTCCATTTCGGGATACGATAGGGCATTCAGTATTCACAGACTCACAGAGAATACCAAATTTCAGCTATTACTTTTCAACACGGACAACCGAGCGGCCGATGGCCTTCACGTAACGACCGAGATCAGCAGCGTTTGTGTACAGTTGTCATTCATAATGTTCCAAAGAACGATGTTCCATGCCACCAGGCCATAACTATTCGCGATTGCTTTGGAAATTGTGGACAATGGGAGCGAATGATTTGGCCACCCATCGAACATTTATTGGGGCATATTCGAGCGGTCCGTTCGTGAACAAAATCTGCACCGGTAACGCTTTCTCAATTATGGACGGATATAGAGGCAGCATGGCTCAATATTTTTTGTAGGGGACTTTCAGCGGCTTGTTGAGTTCATGACACGTCGAGTTCCTGCCAAACACCTGACAAAATTAGGTCCGACGCGATACAGGATGTCGCCTCGTTGTACAGCATACACTGTGCAGTGGCTCGCGGTGTAGTGACGTAGTGTGTTACACAGGGTGGTCCATTGATCGTGACCGGGCCAAATATCTCACGAAACAAGCGTCAAACGAAAAAACTACAAAGAACGAAACTCGTCTAGCTTGAAGGGGGAGACCAGATGGCGCTATGGTTGGCCCGCTAGATGGCGCTGCCATAGGTCAAACGGATATCAAGTGCGTTTTTTTTTTAAATAGGAGCCCCGATTTTTATTACATATTCGTGAAGTACGTAAAGAAATATGAATGTTTTAGATGGAGCACTTTTTTCGCTTTGTGATAGATGGCGCTGTAA
The DNA here is from genome assembly GCF_023864345.2 of Schistocerca serialis cubense. Taxonomy (NCBI): domain Eukaryota; kingdom Metazoa; phylum Arthropoda; class Insecta; order Orthoptera; family Acrididae; genus Schistocerca; species Schistocerca serialis. The sequence continues at coordinate 211,699,143 of NC_064647.1, read as the reverse complement.
TAGTCAAAAACATATGACTCACAGTTTTAGAAGAACAGTTGGTAACAGGTAGGTGTTTTATATTAAAATACAGAACGTAGGTACGTTTCAACATTTTATTTCGGTTGTTCCAATGTGATACATGTACCTTTGTGAACTTATCATTTCTGAGAACGCATGCTGTTACAGCGTGATTACCTGTAAATACCACATTAATGCAATAAATGCTCAAAATGATGTCCGTCAACCTCAATGCATTTGGCAATACGTGTAACGACATTCCTCTCAACAGCGAGTAGTTCGCCTTCCGTAATCTTCGCACATGCACTGACAATGCGCTGACGCATGTTGTCAGGCGTTGTCGGTGGATCACGATAGCAAATATCCTTCAACTTCCCCACAGAAAGAAATCCGGGGACGTCAGATCCGGTGAACGTGCGGGCCACGGTATGGTGCTTCGACGACCAATCCACCTGTCATGAAATGTGCTATTCAATACCGCTTCAACCGCACGTGAGCTATGTTGGAAGTACATCGCCATTCTGTCATACAGTGAAACATCTAGTAGTAACATCGGTAGAACATTACGTAGGAAATCAGCATATATTGTACCATTTAGATTGCCATCGACAAAATGGGGAGCCAATTATCCTTCCTCCCATAATGCCGCACCATACATTAAGCCGCCAAGGTCGCTGATGTTCCACTTGTCGCAGCCATCGTGGATTTTCCGTTACCCAATAGTGCACATTATGCCGGTTTAAGTTACTGCTGTTGGCGAATGACGCTTCGTCCCTAAATAGAACGTGTGCAAAACATCTGTAACCGTCCCGTAATTTCTCTTGTGCCCAGTGCAGAACTGTACACGACGTTCAAAGTCGTCGCCATCCAATTCCTGGTGCATATAAATATAGTACGGGTGCAATGGATGTTGATGTAGCATTCTCAACACCGACGTTTTTGAGATTCCAGATTCTCGCGCAATTTTTCTGCTACTGATGTGCGGATTAACCGCGACAGCAGCTAAAACACCTACTTGGGCATCATCATTTGTTGCAGGTCGTGGTTGACGTTTCACATGTGGCTGAACACTTCCTGTTTCCTTAAATAACGTAACTATCCGGCGAACGGTCCGGACACTTGGATGATGTCGTCCAGGATACCGAGCAGCATACATAGCACACGCCCGTCGGGCATTTTGATCACAGTAGCCATACATCAACACGATATCGACCTTTTCCGCAATTGGTAAACGGTCCATTTTATCAAGAGTAATGTATCACGAAGCAAATACCGTCCGCTCTGGCGGAATGTTACGTGATACCACGTACTTGCACGTTTGTGACTATTACAGCGCCATCTATCACAAAGCGAAACAAGTGGTCCAGCTAAAACATTCATATTTCAAGGTTACATCAACAGTTAGTTACATTCTCAGCAAGTACACAAAGTCCTTTAATCCATACATGTATTTTTTCATCACTACTAACTTTACGACAGGAGCGGGTATACAATGAAAATGGCATATTACTATATACATAACTAGGTCTAGATTGGGACTTAGCATCTATTCCACAATGCCAGGTCTTATAAGCGATGACATCTCGGTCGGCGAATGATTCCAATCCAGGTAGAGAAGCATTCTCACATCGGACTATAGCGAGGGTAAACCATCAACTTCCAGTACTCCCTGTGGCAACGTCAAGACTGAAATTAACTCGACATCCACGGAAAAAAATCGGTCCATTCAATATGACACTTTGTGCAGTTCCATTTTTGCCAAGTTTATTCTCCAGGCTTATTATGTGTTTGTAGACGGGGCATGCGATGGCGACGTTGACGATACACACGTCGACGAGGCATAGTGCTTCAGTGCTGTAGCAGATATAGCTCTCAGCGGCTAAGTCCGTTATCAGCGCTCTTATGTAATCAAGGTCATGCGCTCAGTATACAGGGTGTTACAAAAAGGTACGGCCAAACTTTCAGGAAACATTCCTCACACACAAAGAAAGAAAATATGTTATGTGGACATGTGTCCGGAAACGATTACTTTCCATGTTAGAGCTCATTTTATTACTTCTCTTCAAATCACATTAATCATGGAATGGAAACACACAGCAACAGAACGTACCAGCGTGACTTCACTTTGTTACAGGAAATGTTCAAAATGTCATCCGTTAGCGAGGATACATGCATCCACCTTCCGTCGCATGGAATCCCTGATGCGCTGATGCAGCTCTGGAGAATGGCGTATTTTATCACAGCCGTCCACAATACGAGCACGAAGAGTCTCTACATTTGGTACCGGGGTTGCGTAGACAAGAGCTTTCAAATGCCCCCATAAATGAAAGTCAAGAGGGTTGAGGTCAGAAGAACGTGGAGGCCATGGAATTGGTCCGCCTCTACCAATCCATCGGTCACCGAATCAGTTGTTGAGAAGCGTACGAACGCTTCGACTGAAATGTGCAGGAGCTCCATCGTGCATGAACCACATGTTGTGTCGTACTTGTAAAGGCACATGTTCTAGCAGCACAGGTAGAGTATGCCGTATGAAATCATAACGTGCTCCATTGAGCGTAGGTGGAAGAACATGGGGCCCAATCAAGACATCACCAACAATCCCTGCCCAAACGTTCACAGAATATCTGTGTTGACGACGTGATTACACAACTGCGTGTGGATTCTCGTCAGCCCACACATGTTGATTGTGGTAATTTACAATTTGATCACGTTACTGATTAAACTAAAATGAGCTCTAACATGGAAATTAAGCGTTTCCGGACACATATCCACATAACATCTTTTCTTTATTTGTGTGTGAGGAATGTTTCTTGAAAATTTGGCCGTACCTTTTTGTAACACTCTGTATAAGCGGCCAACGCAGACCAGCGGAATAATTCCGCTATGAGCTATGTCTGCAACAGCATTGAAGCACTATGCATCGTCGACGTGTGTATCGTCAACGTCGCCATCGCATGCCAGTCTATAAACACATAATAAGCCTGGAGAATAGACTTGGCACAAATGGAACTGCACAAGGTGTCATATTGAATGGACCGTTCACATCTGGTGAACGGGGCTCAAGGATGCAACCTGTGGCAGCAGCATTTAGCGGGCCAACCATAGCGCGTTCTGCTTTCCCCCTTCAAGCTAGACGAGTTTCGTTCTTTGTAGTTTTTTCGTTTGATGCTTGTTTCGCGAGATATTTAGTCCGGTCACGATCAATGGACCACTCAGTAGGTGCACGTCGGGACAGACGCACTGTGCGATATGGGAGAGCAGTGTTGTGCAATTGCGGCTGGCGAAGGACTGACGGCAGAAGGAGCGCTCGCGGGCGGCGGAACTAACGAAGCGGTCGTTTCTGCCACTGACCGCCGCAGCCACCAGGAAGGAGAGAAAGTGGCGTGGCGGGACACGGCGGGGAAAGCGGCGGCCGGTGGCCGGTGTGGGCCATACGGACACAGCCGCAGCTGACCGCGCCAGCCTGCGTTGCGTAAGGCAGCGCGTGGCTGCGTCTGTCTCCACAGTGGGGGCAGGAGAGTTGCGCAAGGTAGGCGATGGTGGGGGCGTGGCCAGGAGGCGCTGTGGTAAGGTTAAGGTACATACACGCCTGCACAGGTTGAACAACCTTCGTATTCAGACAGGCATGTCTCTTCTGCGTGGATTGCTTGTATTTTGCAGAGTTTCAACCCGAGGGCTTTACCTACTACACTCGTGGGCAAGTGGGCACGTCCATGTAAAACACACACTACTTAAAATCTGTACCTGATCCACAGTTCTGAAGATACGGCAATGAAATTTTGTACCATACTTTACGTGAAATTTGCTGTTAAGTTCATTTCTTTGCATCACAGCTATTTACCCTTTACCAGAAATTTAAACATTTTCCAAAAATAATACATATGCCTTTTTTTCAGAAACTATTTAAGCGACCTCTGCAAAATTTTCTCTGTTTAACCTTTTTTCATGTACAGTGAAGAGCCAAAGAAACTGGTACACTTGTCTAATATCGTGTAGGGCCCCCGCGAGCACGCAGAAGTTCCGCAACACAACGTGGCAATGAGATATGCTCTCTCGCGATGGCTAAATGTACCAGTCATGAATCTTGCCGCTCTTCTTTGGACCTTCTCAATCTCTTGAATCAGACCCAACTGGTAAGGGCCCCATACAGACAAACAATACTCTAAGACTGGACGAACTAATGTATTGTAAGCAATTTCCTTTGTTGAAGGACGCACCACTTTAGACATTATTAAAGTGGTGCTGGAGGGAACTCACATCATGAATCCTGCAAGGCTACCCATAAATCCGTAATAGTACGATGAGGTGCAGATCTCTTCTCAACAGCACGTTGCAAGACATCCCAGATACGCTGAATAATATTCATGTCTGGGGAGTTTGCTGGCCAGCGGAAGTGTTCGAACTCAGACGCGTGTTCCAGGAGTCACAGTCACTGTGTAGCAATTCTGGACGTGTGGGGTGTCGCATTGTCCTGCTGGAATTGCCAAAGTCCGTCAGTATGCACAATGGACATGAATGGATGCAGGTAATCAGACAGGGTGTTTGTGTACGTATCAGTTGTTAGAGTCGTATCTAGACGTATCAGGGGCCTCATATCGCCACAACAGGACACGCCGAATACCATTACAGAGCCACCAGCAACTTAAACAGTCCCCTGCTGACATGCAGGCCTCATGGATTCAAGGTTGTCTGCATACCCGTACACGTCCAACCGCTCGATAAAATTTGAAACTAGATCCATCCGATCAGGCAACATGTTTCCAGTCATCTTCAGTCCAATGTTGGTGTTTACGAACTCAGGCGAGGCGTAAAGCTTTATGCCGTGCATTTATCAAGGGTACACGAGTGGGTCTTCGGCTCCGAAAGCCCATATCGATGGTGTTTTGTTGAATGGTTCGCATGCTGACACATGATGGCCCAACATTGAAATCTGCAGCAGTTTGCAGAAGGGTTGCACTTCTGCCACGTTGAACGAGTCTCTTCAGTCGTCGTTGGTCCTGTTCTTGCAGGATCTTTTTCCGGCAGCAGCGAAGTCGGAGATTTGATGTTTTACCAGATTCCTGATATTCTCGGTACACTCGTGAAATGGTCGCACGGGAAAATCCACACTTTATCGCTACCTCGGCGATGCTGTGTCTCATCGCTCGTTCGCCGACTATAACACCACGTTCAAACCCACTTAAATCTTTATAACCTGCCATTGTAGAAGCACTAACCCATCTGACAACTGCGCCAGACACTTGTCTTATAAAGGCGTTGCCGACCGCAGCGGCGTATTCTTCCTGTTTACATATCTCTGTATCTGGATACGTATGCCTATAGCAGTTTATTTGGCACTTTAGTGTAGTAAGCCTCTCTCATGAGGTTTTTTGAATGTATCGAACAGGAGAATTTTAATAATTTTTAATTACAATTGAAGTATAAAATTCTTGCAAAACTGAAAGCACTCTGCTCCATATCTCAGCTTACACTCAAAATTTCATCTTTACGCACCATTTATTGGCATTTTACAAATAAGTATACACATTTCATAATTCTAGCCTTCATAATTCTGAGGAAAAAGTACATAAACTTCAGAAACATAATTTCCAGGAAACGCATTTTTTATTATGTCACCTCTTCATAAGGCCCCAGATTTGTACTCAGAGCCCTCTTCCCCTTCAATGTCTCTCTTCTGGTTTCTTGTTTTTCTTTACCAGGTATTGAACTGACTATTCAGCTGCAGAGAGGCGCTGCAAATCTATTTTTTTTTTTTTCAAATTTCCTATCTTCAAGCTCACTTTTTCTAATAGTTTCATCCTCCCTTCGTCCCCGTCATCAGATACAACAACTGTGTTATAAATTGCAATTCTGACAACTCCGTCAGTAGCACAAGGCAAAACAAGGACTCAATTTTCTCATTTTGAGAGCACTGAAGGCGCGAGGGAAGCACGACAGTCTGAACGCCTCAGTACGAGCTCTAATTTCCCTCATCTTTGAATGGTGATCATTGCGCGATTTGAAAGTTGGTGGTAATAATATATGCTCTACGTCCTCGACGAAGATCAGATTTCGGAATTTAGTGGGCAGCCCCTTCCGTTTAGCGCGTCGCCTATCTGAAAGTGTGTCCCACTTCAAACTTTCTATGAGATTTGTAACGATCTCGCGATGGCTAAATGTATCAGTCACGAATCTTGCCGCTCTTCTTTGGACCTTCTCAATCACTTGAATCAGACCCAACTAGTGAGGGCCCCATACAGACGAACAATACTCTAAGACTGGACGAACTAATGTACTGTAAGCAATGTCCTTTGTTGAAGGACTGCATCGCTTCAGATTTCTACCAATAAACCGAAATATAGAGTTCGCCTTGCCCGTTTCTTGTGTAATCTGATCATTCCATTTGAGATCATTTCGAATTGTCACACCCAGATACTTGACGGATGTTACCGCTTCCAAAGACTGGACATTTATTTTGTACTCGTACATTAATGGGGATTTTCGCTTCGTTATACTCAGTAGGTTACACTTGCTAATATTAAGAGATAACTGCCAGTCATTACGCCACGCATTAATTTTCTGCAAATCCTCATTGATTTGTTCACAACTTTTGTGTATTAATACTTTCCTGTAGACTACAACATCATCGGCAAACAGTCTAATGCCGCTGTCAATACCATCAACTAGATCGTTTATGTACAGTCGTGGGGAAAACGAGCGAGATCCCTCACCCTTTCGTTATGCTGATCTGCACAGCGTTAAAGTCTGCTACACAGCATAACAGGCAAGGCGACGAAGTGCTACCAACATACTATGCAAATTCTCTCAGCTGATGTGCTGAGATAGCTAGCACTGGAGAAACTCCCGCTTCGAAGACACCACAGCATCGTCTGCCACCACTTCGTGGGAAACGAAATACCTCAAGTATAAGCCAATGTGTTGTATTCGCATATCTGTGTTTGTATGCTGAGATTACGAATCTAACATCATGAATAAAAACAAGGGGAAATTAATTAGGCGTCCTTCCTATTCCGTAACATATTTTAGTTCTTCTTTCGTAAATGGACTGCGCAGAAAATCATTCACCAGAAGTGAATAACTTTATAGTAACACCAGATGATATTAACAGCTTGCCGGCGCGGGTTTTCCGTGCGCTCAACGGCGTCATATCGCGGACCGCGCGGCTGCTTGCGCCGTCAGCTCGAATCCTTCCCCGGGCACGGATGTGTGTTGGGTTAGGTAGGTTGAAGTAGTTCTAGATCTAGGGGACTGATGACCTAAGCAATTTGGTGGCATAGTTCTTAGAGCCATTTTTTGACCATTTGCGTAAATTTTCTTTACATAAACGGCCGTATCTTTAGATTGCGTTGACATAGCTCACTTTTTTACACCACCAAGGGACCGTATACCGCAGGAAGTGCGATACATTTCCGCTTATTATGTCCGCTCGAACTCGAGGTAAATGGGTTTTAAGGGTTGAGTAGGCGGATAAAGGGTCAAGAAAGTGAGACTAGTAGGGTTCCATTTTTACCGATTTACGTGACGAAATCCTAACAACGAAACTAGCTACCACTGTTACTGAAGAAGAGGGCCGCATAATCATTTCCCCTACTCTTTATTCGAAATGTTCCAGTTGCATTCGATACATCAGCATATTAATGATGGCTAGGTTTTCGATCCAAATCACGTTAACAGGAATGCAAATAAAATCCATTTGCCTATTCACGTGGAAATTCAGATGCCACTATTAATGCCACCGCGTTTTAGAAGTGCGAGCATTCTCATTGCCAGGTGGCTTAAGAAACACTTCGGCTAATCAACGTTTTCTGGCTGTGGCGAGTCTAATGGAGAATTCGAAACATTGTAGAATACGTTTGGCACCTACTTCGCCGTTTATTTCCTGGGGTGGTGCAGAATTATCCTTCTAAATTTACTCGCTAGTAACAATTTTTTGTTATTTCGATAAACATCCCGAATGATTGTCACATAAGCGGCGACATAAAGGTAGACAATTCATGTTTTTGAGTCCAGAAAGCTCTATGCAACAGAAACTGCATATCATTTTGCCATTTTCATTGCGAAATTGCCGGCTTATTCGTGTCTGGGGTAATAATAGAGGGCTGTTAGCCTGGGTTGTCTGCTAACGTAGTGAAAGGTGTTTGCTACTGCAAGGGAGGTCTGGTTTGTTTTCGGTTCTAATCTCGATGGAGGCAGATAGACAATCTGTAAAGGAATTTCAAGAAATTCTCGCGCCCCCAATACGTTTTATTCCTACATTTATTCTGTACCGGCGCCCTGTGGATGTCGATATGAAACTCTTGTAGAATTTCGTGCTTGTTACTGCCTACTTTTTCCGCTTCTGCCAATAATTGACTTAAGTGTGGCACTGAATGACTTTAACTGAATTTCGTTATGAATCTTCACGCATTGCTAAATTTGCACACTTTCATGGTAGGTCAGCAACGGTAATCCAATATGACTGGTCTGAACGTTGACACAGACCATTTCGCGGCCGAATGCCCATAATATTTTGCTAATTCGTAACGATCTGGGGTACTTTGTCTTACTAAAAGAGTTATGTTATCTCGATAAGCTGAAATTCGTTTTTATTAGTACAGTTCTTACTAATTAGCGTTTCTTCTTTCATTTGTATCTTATATTTAGGTGTTGTGGTCAACACACTAATCAGCATTAATATAGTCTTACACATGATTGAAAACAGTCTGACTAATTTCGGAAAGTTTGTCAATTTCACGCCTGTGATTAGTATGTCGGTAGCACTTCGTCGCCTTGCCTGTTATGCTGTGTAGCAGACTTTAAAGCTGTGCGGATCAGCATAACGAAAACACGAGGGGTCTCGCTCGTTTTGTCCACGACTGTACATCGTAAAAAGCAGCGGACCTATTACGCTGCCCTGGGGCGCACCTGAAGTTACGCTTGTTTCTGTTGAAGTCGCCCCATTCAGGACGTCATACTGCTCTCTGTCTGTTAGAAAACTTTCTATCCAACCGCATATGTCACCGGATAGATGTAAGCGCGCACTTTTTGGAGCAAGCGACAGTGCGGAACTGAGTCGAACGCCTTTCGAAAGTCGAGAAAATGGCATCAACTTGGGAGCCGGTATCTGGAGCCTGTTGTATATCATGCACAAAGAGGGCCAGCTGTGTCTCGCCTGTGCGTAGACATCTAATGCCACATACCTCCACAAACCTACAAACTAACTGTTGAATCCCTGATACACAAAATCAGTAATATATTTCTTTCCAAAGGCGGACAAACAAACTATCAAGCAGGTAGTCATAGTGTTTTGCTCATCAGTGTAAAGACAAACTCTTTATCAGTAAACATATGCGTGGCTCATCTTACACCAGGTGGGTGGTCATATTCGAGAACGTCGTCATACGGGCGAGCGGTTGCTTGAAACATACACTGCACTGTGTACTTAAGCCGGTGAGTACAGTAGTATGCTGTCGATGACATTCACATTCGATTCCGTTGAACCTGTGATAGTAATCTAAGGCACCTTACAGATCTGGACTATGTGAACACTGTCGCGGAGCTCCGCATCCCTTCGTGCTTGATAGCTTCCCCGACAGAGATGGCAACTTCCAACAGGATAACGTTCGTGTCAAAAGACCAGAACCCTGCTACAGCGCTGCGGAGCGTGGTAGTGTACTCACGCTGATGTCTTGAGCACCAGACTCACATACCCTGAATCCGTTGGAACGCACCTGGGACTCCATCTGGAGCTAGTTCCTTGCTCACAAACCACCGGCCAGGACGGATACCGAGGACTTACCGAACCCTTGCCGCGCAGAATCGCTTCTGTGTTACAGGCGGTGCACAAAAATTCGGAAACCAAAAACACCGTACATTACCATTCCTAACACGGGTTATGAAACGCCGCGCGGGATTAGCGGAGCGGTCTGAGGCGCTGCAGTCATGGACTGTGCGGCTGGTCCCGGCGGAGTTTCGTCCTCCCTCGGGCATGGATGTGTGTGTGTGTTTGTCCTTAGGATAATTTAGGTTAAGTAGCGTGTAAGCTTAGGGACTGACGACCTTAGCAGTTAAGTCCCATAATATTTCACACTCATTTGAACATTTTTGGTTAGGAAAAGCAGTGGCATTCAAAACTGCCTTCAGTAGTCTCGGAATGGATAAACACAGCTTCCATAGTTTTCAAGGGAAATTTATACCACTCATGCTGCAAAATAATGACAAGTTCGGGCGACGAAAATGGATATGGGTACCGATCAAGCAACCTTCTTTCCAAAGTAGACCACAAAGGCTCAATAATATTGAGATCTGGTGACCGTGGTGGCCAGGGAAGACGCAAAAGCAGTCGTGGATGATGTGAGCCGAGCGACCAGGGACCGTGTCGTCTCGGAACACAGCATCATTGGAGAACTATCACCGTACAATGGCATGGTCCTTATCAGCCAAAATCGCCACATAATACTTGGCAATAAAGTGACCTTCCAGAGTAACCATGGGGCACGTGGAGTACCACGATATGGCTGCCCAAATCTACACCGAACCCCCACCACGTTCCGTTCCTGGGGGCGGAAACTCGCCCAGGAGTTGTAAACAGTGTGAAACGAGACTCATCCGACCAAATGACTTTCTTCCATTGTCCCACAGATCAGGTTATATTGCTTCAGTCTCATGTTTCTCCATTATCATCACTGATGAATGCTTTTGGAATTCCATCTCGCCCTTCAGTTCCTTGCTTCTAGAACTCCTTTCGTATTGTTTTGGTGCTGTTAGGATTTGTCAGTGCGACATTCGATTCTGTAGTGTCTTTTGCGCCTGTCCTCTCTTATTTATCGTCACTGTGCTCTTCAATTACAGCCCGTCACGATCACTCAACACACACGGATGATGCTTTTTCCGCTTTCCCTGTTTGCAGTATAAATTTTCGATACAGTGCCTGTTGAAACACCAATCACTTTGGCTACGTTGATTACAGAAGCACCTACCATACAAACACCAACAATTTCCCTACGTTCGAATTCACTTAGTTCGACATGATACATTCACGACTAAAAAGAACACTGTTATGACCACGATGTGAGGATCAAGTAGGTAAAAAGACGAGGGCTAGTAGAAATCCTTGGGTAACAGAAGAAATATTGAATTCAATTGATGAAAGGAGAAAATATAAAAATGCAGTAAATGAAGCAGGCAAAAAGGAATACAAACGTCTCAAAAATGAGATCGACAGGAAGTGCAAAATGGCTAAGCAGGGATGGCTAGAGGACAAATGTAAGGCTCACTCGGGGTAAGATAGATACTGCCTACAGGAAAATTAAAGAGACCTTTGGAGAGAAGAGAACCACTTGTATGAATATCAAGAGCTCAGATGGAAACCCAGTTCTAAGCAAAGAAGGGGAAGCAGAAAGGTGGAAGGAGTATATAGAGGGTCTATACAAGGGCGATGTACTTGAGGACAATATTATGGAAATGGAAGAGGATGTAGATGAAGATGAAATGGGAGATACGATACTGCGTGAAGAGTTTGATAGAGCACTGAAAGACCTGAGTCGAAACAAGGTCCCGGGAGTAGACAACATTCCATTATACCTACTGACAGCCTTGCGAAAGCCAGTCCTCACAAATCTCTACCATCTGGTGAGCAAGATGTATGAGACAGGCGAAATACCCTCAGACTTCAAGAAGAAGATAATAATTACAATCCCAAAGAAAGCAGGTGTTGACAGATGTGAAAATTACCGAACTATCAGTTTAATAAGTCACGGATGCAAAATACTAACGCGAATTCTTTAGAGACGAATGGAAAAACTGGTAGAAGCCGACCTCGGCGAAGATCACTTTGGATTCCGTAGAAATATTGGAACACGTGAGGCAATACTGACCCTACGACTTGCCTTAAAAGCTAGATTAAGGAAAGACAAACCTACGTTTGTAGCATTTGTAGACTTAGAGAAAGATTTTGACAATGTTGACTGGAATACTCTTTCAAATTCTGAAGGTGGCAGGGGTAAAATACAGGAAGCGGAAGGCTATTTACAATTTGTTCAGAAACCAGATGGCAGTTATTAGTCGAGGGACATGAAAGGGAAGCAGCGGTTCAGAAGGGAGTGAGACAGCGTTGTAGCCTCTCCCCGATGTTATTCAATCTGTATATTGAGCAAGCAGTAAAGGAAACAAAAGAAAAATTCGGAGTAGGTATTAAAATCCATGGAGAAGAAATAAAAACTCTGGGGTTCGCCGATGACATTGTAATTCTGTCAGAGACATCAAAGGACCTGGAACAGCAGTTGAACGGAATGGACAGTGTCCTGAAAGGAGGATATAAGATGAACATCAACATAAGCAAAACGAGGATAATGGAATGTAGTCGAATTAAGTCGGGTGATGTTGAGAATATTAGATTAGGAAATAAGACACTTAAATAGTAAAGGAGTTTTGCTATTTGGGGGAGCAAAATAACTGATAATGGTCGCAGTAGAGAGGATATAAAATGTAGGCTGGCAATGGCAAGGAAAGCGTTTCTGAAGAAGAGAAATTTGTTAACATCGAGTATAGATTTAAGTGTCAGGAAGTCGTTTCTGAAAGTATTTGTGTGGAGTGTACCCACGTGTGGAAGTGAAACATGGACGATAAGTAGTTTGTACAAGAAGAAAATAGAAGCTTTCGAAATGTGGTGCTACAGAAGAATGCTGAAGATTAGATGGGTAGATCACATAACTAATAAGGTGGTACTGAATAGAATTGAGGAGAGGAGAAATTTGTGGCACAACCTGACTAGAAGAAGGGATCGGTTGGTAGGACATGTTCTGAGGAATCAAGGAATCACCAATTAGGTATTGGAGTGCAGCGTGGAGGTTAAAAATCGTAGAGGGAGACCAAGAGATGAATACACTAAACAGATACAGAAGGATGGCAACCCGTAGGTACTGGGAGATGAAGAAGCTTGCACAGGATAGACTAGCACGGAGAACAGCATCAAACCAGTCTCAGGACTGAAGACGACAACAACAACAACAACAACATGACGACGATTGACACATGGGACATACTGAGGCCAGTGCACAGGTGCCGTCGTTGGTTGGAAATAACAGCCCAACCTGCAGGCTTGGCTAGCATTGCATTGATGTTCATGCATGCATTTGTGGCATTGTTTCCATACTTTCGTCTAACCCCTGTATACTTCAAAGCTAGACCAAATCACTTATTTCCTCGTCTTTCCAGCAAGTCTCTTCTTTTTATCTTCAAGCGACTTACTGCTTCAGCCTTCAGGTGCTTCTAAGTGAAACACTTTCCTCACAAACTCTTTCTTTCTCATGCTTCTTCTGTTTTTATATTGCGTATCTCTGAATACTTTTTTAACTTCTCTGATCCAGATTCTTGCGATATTTTCTTCCCCAGGGATACTTCAAGACATATTGTGTGCCTATTCTCATTCGTACTGTGTAAACCTCCAAAAATTATCCGTCTTCTTTCTATATTTTTAAGTGTTTGGTCATTAATTTTTAATTTCCTGCCTTCTTCGCTTCTTGTTGGGCCTAAAATTTTTTACTCGTGAGTATTTCTACATTTACCTGATTTATAATTCAGTACTAGCCTCTCACTTGCCTAGACACATTCTGAATTCAGTATCGTTCTAATGCATTATTTATTCACGTTCCCTTTTTTTATTAAGTTGCATTAAACAAGATAAAATTATCGACTAGATTCTTTACGTCATTGGTCAGGTGACCAAATGTTTTTACTGAAATTTATTCCTGAAATTCAACTTCACTGTAACAGGTATAAATGTGGTACCTATAGCTATGTATGAAAATGTGGCGGACCAGGACTCGAACCCGGATCCCTCGCTTATTGCGAGTGGTTGCCTTACCACTTCGGCTATCCGAACACGTTGCCCGGTCCTACTCAAATTTCCATCTGTTGTACGTATTTGTTTCTTCTCATAGATTATCAATTCATATACCCAGACTTGGTTCGATCCAGCGTGCGTGCTCTGGTAGCCTGAGTGGTAAGGTGAACGGTCGCTATCGGCGGGGAATCCGGTTTCGAGTCACGGTCCACCACAAATTTTCGTACGTCGATTTAGGTAGTACATCTGTACCTGTTAGAGCTGAGTTGAGTCTCAGGAATAAATTTCAATATTTGAAACTGTAATTCGTTACCAGATATAAACAGATATACTAATGGCTCTATACTTTCTGTGTGACACTAAGGCTAAGTGTAGGATAGTGCCATTCATTTCTACTGGTAAAACTGTAAGCAGAGATTATTGGGTATAGGTTTCGCCTCTTATGAAAAATACTGGTTTTTCTTGCTACTTAACGATGTTTTGGCACCTTTGTGCCATTATCAGTGGGTTTTGTTTATTGAACAATTGTAAAAAGTGAATATATTTTAGGTTGTAACTGATCTAACAAAATGAAATTACTTTATTTTTGTTTTTACCTTGATTTTAAATTACACGGTTTTGCAGGGTTATCTGTATGGTGGCCTACACTGCTAGCTTATCATCTGCAAACTAAACGATGTAAATGTGAATTTTATCGGCGAGTTGACACATCCTTTGATTTTTAAAACGTGATTTTCGTGTGGAAAAACCGTTTTGATATGATCTGACTATCTTGTTTTAAAATTCCTGCATATTTGTGCTAATCATACTGCTTGGCAAGTGCTGCATGTAAGTTCATGTATTCCTGATCTGTTGAATTTATCTGTAGATATCTCCTACTTTCTGAGTTTTTCTGTGTTGTGTTGTCTGTCCTCTATCCAGTTGGAAGTCTCTGCTTTTCAATATCTTGCCTATTCTGCGGACAAATTTGTAGGTGAATAACAGGAAAAAACAGTGTTTTGCTTAAAAGGCGGAATGTGTATTCCATAATTTTAACTGAAAACAGGGAAAAAAATCCAAGAGCTGAGAATCCCAAAGATGAATACTTTAAATAGAGCTCTGGGGCCGAGACAAGCGTAGTGGAACGCGGCTACCAGTTGCTCAGCCTATAAGACAGAGCACTCCGCCACAGGCAGTAAACACGCCCTACCTGCTAAAATGCAAGCCGTTCGAAAACCGCGACCTTTCGGCTGCCGTTTTGTGGCGAGGTTGTATTACAAGACACTGCAGCAAACTCTCAATGGCCAACAGTTGCATATAATCGGCGAGTCAGTGTATCTGCGGTTACCAATATAATTCCTTCCGCAGTGTGAGCGGAACTAGATCTAAACAACGGCGTATGCCGGACAGCAGAAGTACAATCCTTGTGTAGAAGGGAAGAATAGAGGGAGACACGGTAGCACTTGAGATCCTCGTACCGGACATACACGGTGATGTGTCGACATAAGTGCCGACACAGTGTGATTTGAGGGGACCGCAATGCACGCTATAAACACACGAAGGATGGCGTGAGGTCTGAAACAGGATACGTAATGAATGCTATAAAGAAAAGTACGTAGCTTTTGGAATAGTTAACTTTAATCCATCCTTGTTGCATACATCGTTCTTGATGAGACATGCTTTATACGATAAATATCAATTGCTATGTAAGGCTAATGGCGACTTGCTAGGTCGTAGCCATGGACTTAGCTGAAGGCTATTCTAACTATCTGCTCGGCAAAGGAGCGAGGCTTCGTCAGTGCAGTCGCTAGCAAAGTCGTCCGTACAATTGGGGCGAGTGCTATTCCGTATCTCGAGACCTGCCTTGTGGTGGCGCTCGGTCTGCGATCACACAGTGGCGACACGCGGGTCCGACATGTACTAATGGATCGCAGCCGATTTAAAACTACCACCTAGCAAGTGTGGTGTCTGGCGGTGACACCACACACGGAATGGAGACACGGCTAGGAATGCGTGCTTGAACATAAATGCTTGCAACGCGGTCTGAGGCGCCTTGCTACGGTTCGCGCGGCTCCCCTCCCCCGTCGGAGGTTCGAGTCCTCCCTCGGGCATGGGTGTCTGTGTTGTTCTTAGGTTAGTTAGGTTTAAGTAGTTCTAAGTTCTAGGGGACTGATGACCACAGTAGTTAAGTCCCATAGTGCTCAGAGCCATTTGAACCATTTTTTTTTTTTGTTCTTAGCGTAAGTTACTTTATGTTAGATTAAGTATTGTGTAAGCCTAGGGACCGATGACCTCAGCAGTTTGGTCCAATAAGACCTTACCACAAATTTCCAAATAAATGCTGATGCCAGCTAAGCCCACAGGTTCCACTGTTGGTTTTGACCACAAACAGCTTCTGTGCAGTGTCTCCAGTACGTTGCAAGTGTTAGTCGTGATCATATTAGTGCTCTGTGAGTGCATTATGTCGGAGCTCAGTGCATTCGAACGTGGGTGAATAGTCGGTGGTCGTATGGTGGGAACGCAGCCTAGGGTTTTGGTGTATCAAGAGGCACTGCATCGAAAACTTACACCGCAATCACGGAAAACGGAAGAACACCATGCGCTAAGTTAGAACGCGGCCGAAAGTGTGTGTTAAGCCTTCGTGACGGACGGTCATTGAAGATGATTGCGACGAAAACTAAATGGACGACAGCTGCAAAAGTCTTTGTAAATCTGAACATCGCACTCGCAAACCCAGTCAGCACCAGATCTGACGCCAAGGGAGCTACAGAGCTGGGAATTTCAGGACAAGCTTGTTGTATGTACGTTGTATGTTAACCGGGGACCTAGAAACGACGGAGAGGCTCCGTCCCCGCCGCAGCCGCAGTGGTCCACAACCCCACGACGACTACCGCAGTCCACTTCACACCTGCGCCGCCCCACACACAACACACAATCACTCTTTCAGGGTTATTGTGCGGTTCGGCCCCCGGTGGACCCCCCCCCCCCCCCCCCCCCTGGGGAACATCTTACACCAGACGAGTGTAACCCCTACGTTTGCGTGGCAGAGTAATGGTGGTGTTCGCGTAGGTGGAGAATTTGTTTGAGCAGCAGTCGCCGACATAGTGTAGCTGAGGCGCAATAAGGGGAACCAGCCCGCATTCGCCGAGACAGATGGAAAACCGCCTAAGAACCATCCACAGACTGGTTGGCTCACCGGACCTCGACACAAGACCGCCGAGCGGATTCGTGCCGGGGACCAGGCGCTCATTCCCAATTCGGAAAGCCGTGCGTGATGGTCTGGATAGATGCCTGCGTATTACACATAACAACCATCTTCAACTGTCGGCGGTCTCTGTCACTCAACAGACGAGATCTGCCTGTACATTTTTGTGCTCTGCGTGTCCCTTCACGTTCCACTTCACTGTCACATCGGAAACAGTGGACCTAGGGATGTTCAGGAGTGTGGAAATCTCGCGTACAGACGTATGACACAAGTGCCACCCAACCACCTGCCCACGTTCGAAGTCCGTGAGTTCCGCAGAGCACCCCATTCTGCTCTCTCACGATGTCTAATGACTACTGAGGTCGCTTATATGGAGTACCTGGCAGTAGGTGGCAGCACAGTGCATGTGATATGAAAAACGTATGTTTTGGGGGTGTCGGGATACTTTTGATCTCATAGTTTGGTATCAACACTAGGAATAAGAACTATCTACAGAAAGACCTAAAATCTCTTATCTTGGTGCAAAAACGTGTCCAATATTCAGGAACAAACATTTTCAATTAATTGCCAGCAACCACTAAAAGCTTGGTTTCTAATAAAGAACGGTTTAAACAGAGTTTGAAAGACTTTTTGACAGGCAATCCCTTCTACTCTGTAGATGAATATTTAACATGGACTGTTAGACAAGCTTAAATAAAAATGTCAGGTTTCAGTTTTGACACCACTTGGTCACATCAGTCAAGGTTATGTACTTTGTGAATGATAAATTCATTAACAATGCATGGCTATATGTTTTTCTGACATAGTATTAATTGTGTAAATATTAGCATTTCCATTTTACTGTAATGCATCCATATTTCTGGACAATTTCCTAACAAACGATTATGGAAGAGAGTATTATATTCAAGTGTTCTACGTTTTTTATGTTATATTTTCCGACACGTATCACAACCACGAGAATCATCTCATTTTTGGATCTATGGAACGAAAATTGAATCTAATCTCTAATGTAATACCGAGGAACCTTGATACTGTGCGTCTGCCCTTTGTGGGAGCCCCCTGCGGGTTCGGGGGTTAGAATAGGCCCGCGGTATTCCTGCCTGTCGTAAGAGGCGACTAAAAGGAGTCTCACATGTTTCGGCCTTATGTGATGGTCCCCTCTCGGGTTTGACCTCCATCTTTCTAAATTATTCCAAAGAGCGAGCCACTTGGGGAAGGGCGCCTTACATGGTGCATTGTATCCGTCGTGCAATTAGACCTTTAGCCGTCTTTCTCGTCGCTGCAATGGTGTCCCGCTCGTTTTCGATCTCTTGGGCGATTACCACGCTGCACTCTGCAGTGTTTCTTTTAACTGCGACGATGATCTTGGCCATTTTTGCACCTAAGATCCAGCACGGTAGCCAGTCCGTTGTGGTGGGGCCGCCATGTACCCTCTTGGTTGTAGCCCCCTGACAACACAGGGATCGCTCTACTGATGCCTGCGCCGTTAACTCCCCACGTATGCCAAGGAGTAGATGCCCATCGCCCTGGGGCATCGGGACTCCCGGCAATGGCCATCCTGCCAGGTGGCCTTTGCTGTGGCTGGGTGGCGCCCGTGGGGAGGGCCCTTGGTCGAAGTAGGTGGCATCAGGGCGGATGACCCGCAATGAAGCGTGGTACATCATCTCTCGCTGGCGGCCAACCGTCAGCAGTCTCTAAGCGTTCCAAAGCTCACTTTAAGGCTAATGTGTATGACCCCAAATCGTTCCCCTCCCTGGCCACACCATGGGAGGAACGAAAGGCTGTGAATGAGAGCGAAAGATACTCGCCCCGGTATCTTGTCTGTACCAGAGCTGACGGGGACTCGTTTGTGTCTGTGAAGCCTCAGTTCTTTGTCGAACATTTAGAGGACAAGTTTGGGGAGGTGGAGGGCTTGTCCAAGATGCGGTCTGGATCGGTGTTGATAAAAACGGCATCCTCTGCCCAGTCACGAGCCTTGCTGGCTTGTACGAAGTTGGGGGATGTGTCTGTTACTATCACCCACATAACAGCTTAAATATGGTCCAGGGAATTATTTTTCACCGCGATCTCCTTTTACAGTCCGATGACGAGCTGCGCGCCAACTTGGAGCGCCGAGGTGTCCATTTCGTCCGGCGCGTCCACCGGGGTCCGAGGGATCGTCAAGTTGCCACCGGTGCCTTCATCTTGGCCTTCGAGGGTGACACGTTACCTGAGAAGGTCAAGGTGATGGTGTACCGTTGTGATGTCAAGCCGTATATCCCTCCCCCGATGCAGTGCTTCAAGTGTTGGAAGTTCAGCCACATGTCCTCTCGCTGTACTTCCGACCTCGTCTGTCGCGATTGCGGTCGACCTTCCCATCCTGATCATCCCTGTGCGCCGCCTCCAATCTGTGTGAACTGTGGTGCGCACCATCCGCCTTGCTCGCCAGACTGTCCGATTCTGCAGAAGGAGCGGAAGATCATGGAAATCAAGACTCTCGACCGCTTGACGTACACTGAGGCGAAGCGGAAATATGATCGGCTTCATCCAGTGCGCATGACAGCTTCTTATGCCGCAACTGTCACTCCTTCTACAATTCCATCCACTCCAGTCAGCTCTCAGAGTCGAAGTCCCACACCTGCCCCCTTGATGGTGGGGGGCAATAAACCTCCTGTTGCTCCTGCTCCATCTACTTCAGGAGCAACACCCCCCCAACCATCGGGGACATCAGTCCCCCCTTCCCAGCCGGAGAAGCGTAAGACTTCTTCGGCTACTCTCGTAAGGAAGGCGTCCCTTGGGGACCTCCCTTCGCACGTTCTGACCGGTTCCAAAGCCGACAGCCACAAGTGGCTCAAACAACCGACAGTCCCTGGTCGTCGGGACACACGGTCATCGTCTGTCCCTGAGACTGGCCCAGTGACGCCCTCCAAGCCTGAACCACCCAAGGCGCAGTGCGAGAAGCAGAAGAAGAAGAAACTCCCCAAGGCTACCGACATTGCGGTGGCACCCATTCCACCGCTTCCTACAAGCTCTGCGTCTGAGGATGAGGTGGAGATTCTGGCGTCCACTGAGGACATGGATCTCGCCAGTCCCTCGGATGCAATAGATAGCTGTTGTCCAGGTGGTGACTCAGTAGCAGCAGGGGCCCCGGAGGCGTAATCTGCCTCCCCAATCCCTTCACGCCTTTCCCATCCATGGCTAATACCATCCTCCAGTGGAACTGCAGCGGTTTCTTCCACCATCTAGCTGAGCTCCGCCAACTTATCAGTCGTCATCCTTTCCTTTGCATTGCTCTGCAGGAAACTTGGTTTCCAGCAATGCGAACCCCCGCCCTCCGTGGCTATCGGGGTTATTTTAAGAACCAGGCAGCTTATGAAAGGGTGTCTGGTGGCGTCTGCATATATGTCCTTAACTCTCTTCACAGCGAGTTTGTACCTCTACAAACAGCTTTAGAGGCTGTCGCTGTTCGGGTGTGGACGCCACAGGCTATTACCGTCTGCAGTATTTACCTTCCACCTGATGGTGCTGTCGCGCAGCATGTCCTGGCTGCTCTGATAGCCCAACTGCCGCCACCTTTTTTGCTGCTGGGCGATTTCAATGCCCACAACCCTCTATGGGGTGGGACTGTCTCCGATGACCGCGGTCGGGCTGTGGAGCATGTGTTGGCTCAGCTCGACCTTAGCCTCTTGAACACCGGTGCTCCCACGCATTTCAGTGTGGCCCATGGCTCGTTCTCGGCCATCGATCTCTCTATTTGCAGCCCTGGACTTGTCCCATCCCTCCACTGGAGAGTGCATCCTGACCTGTGTGGTAGTGACCATTTTCCCATCTATTTGTCACTGCCCCAGTGTCATTCTTCTGGGCGCTTGCCCCGCAGGGCTCTCCACAGGGCTGACTGGCCAGCTTTTACTTCCGCTGCAACCATTGAGTCTCCCCCACAGGGTGACATTGACGAGGTGGTCCGTGTTTTAACCACGTCCATCATTTCAGCGGCCGAGGCTGCCATCCCCCGTTCTTCTGGCCACCCTCGGAGGAGGGCTGTACCCTGGTGGTCGCCGGAGGTTGCTGAGGCTATTCGCGACCGTCGGCGGGCTCTCCAGCGTCATAGGCGGCACCTGTCTCTTGAGACCCTCATCACCTTTAAGAGGCTCCATGCCTTCGCCCGTCGTCTTATTGCACGGCATAAGCAGGAGTGCTGGGAGAGGTATGTCTCATCCTTGGGCTCCCATGTCTCCCCCTCGCTCGTGTGGTCCCGGATCCGGCGGATTTACGGATACCAGACCCCTATGGGTGTCCCTGGGCTCTCCTTGGACGGCGCTGTCTGCACGGACGCTGCCGCCATTGCTGAACGGCTTGCCGCGCATTTTGCTCAGAGCTCTGCGACTGTATCCTATCCCCCCGCCTTTCGCTCTCTAAAGGAGCGAGCCGAGCGGACGCCGTTCTCATTCCACACGCGTCGTTCTGAAACATACAATGCTCCTTTCAGCGAGAGGGAATTCCTCGCTGCCCTCGCCGATTGCCCTGATACAGCACCAGGCCCAGACTGCATCCACGCGCAGATGCTGAAGCATCTCTCCAGGGACTGCCAGAGACACATTCTCGCGATATTTAATCGCATTTGGAGCGAAGGCGTGTTCCCATCGCAATGGCGAGAGGGTGTTATTGTCTCCATCTTGAAGCCCGGTGCGGACCCACTGGCGGTGGACAGCTATCGTCCCATTACCCTCACCAACGTTTTGTGCAAATTGCTCGAACGTATGGTGGGGCGGCGTTTGTGTTGGGTCCTTGAGTCGCGCGGTCTCCTCACTCCATCCCAGGGTGGCTTCCGTTGGGGCTGGTCTGCCACGGACAATTTGGTGCGGCTGGAATCTGCAGTCCGTATGGCCTTTGCCCGACGTCAGCACCTCGTTGCTGTATTTTTCGATCTGCGGAAGGCGTATGACACCACATGGCGGCATCACATCCTCGCCACGTTGCACGAGTGGGGTCTTCGTGGTCGGCTTCCGGCTTTCCTTCAAACCTTTTTATTGCGCCGCTCTTTCCGGGTGCAAGTCGGTGCCACCTCTAGTTCATCTTATATACAGGAAAATGGGGTCCCGCAGGGCTCAGTGTTGAGCGTCTCCTTATTTCTAGTGGCCATTAATGGTCTGGCTGCAGCAGTGGGGTCGTCGGTGTCTCCTTCTTTGTATGCCGACGACTTCTGCATCTCATTTAGCTCCACTACTACGGGAGTCGACGACCGCAGGCTGCAAGTCGCCGTTCGCAAGGCAGCATCATGGGCTCTGACTCATGGTTTTCAGTTCTCTGCAGCCAAGACTCGCGTTATGCACTTCTGCAGGCGTCGGACGGTCCACCCTCATCCTGAACTTTACCTCGACGGCCACCTGCTTGAAGTGGTGGACACTTGCCGCTTCTTGGGACTCGTGTTTGATTCCTGGCTCACATGGGTTCCTCATGTTACTCAGCTGAAGCAAAAATGCTGGCGGCACCTCAACGCCCTCCGCTGCCTTAGCCACACGTCTTGGGGTGCAGATCGCTGCACGCTGCTGCGATTGTACAGAGCCCTTGTGCAGTCCCGGCTTGATTATGGGTGCCTGGCCTATGGGTCTGCATCACCCACAGTGTTGAAGTTGTTAGACCCCATACACCACTGTGGGGTTCGGCTTGCAACTGGCGCTTTTCGTACCAGCCCCGTAGATAGTCTACTGGTGGAGGCCGGGGTTCCCCCGCTGTGGATTCGCCGCCATCGACTGCTCGCCGACTATGCTGTCCACGTGCATTGCTCGCCAGACCATCCCAATCGTCGCCTGCTTTTCCCTGCCATGGTCCTCCATCTGCCCGAACGGCGACCTAGGTCTGGGCTTTCCGTAGCTGTCCGTGTCCAGTCCCTGCTGTCAGAACTGGGGTCATTCCCTCTTCTGCCTCCCTTCCGGGTCCGTACACCTACGCCTCCCTGGTGTTTGTCCCGGTCGTCCGTTCGTCTGGATTTGGCACAGGGACCTAAGGACTCGGTTCCGCCTGTGGCCCTCCGTCGCCGTTTTCTTGCGCTCCTCGAATCATTTCCGGGCTGTGAGCCTGTCTACACTGATGGTTCCCTGGTTGAGGGTCGCACTGCCTACGCTTTTGCTCACGCTGCCCAAGTTGAGCAACGCTCCTTGCCGGCTGGCTGCAGTATTTTTACTGCAGAGCTGGTGGCCATCTTGCGCGCTCTTGAGCATATGCGTTTCTGCTCAGGTAGGTCCATCGTCATCTGCAGTGACTCCCTGAGCAGCCTTCAGGCCATCGACTGCTGCTATCCCTCTTCTCCTCTGGTGTCCTCTATTCAGGAGTCTGTTTCCGCCATTGCCCGTTCTGGACGTTCGGTGGTCTTGGTTTGGACGCCAGGTCACGTTGGCATCCCGGGGAACGAACGTGTTGACAGGCTGGCCAAGGGGGCGATCGACGCCCCAGCTTTGGAGATCGGCCTCACAGCTCGCGACCTGCAGCTGGTGTTGCGCCGTAAGGTGCTTGGGGTGTGGGCTGATGGGTGGCGTGGCCTGACATCCCCGAATAAGCTGCGGGCTGTTAAGGAGACGACCGATGTGTGGCGTTCCTCCCTGCGGGCTTCTCGCAGGGACTCGGTAGTCCTGTGTTGGCTGCGCATCGGCCATACATACCTGACGCACGGCCATCTGTTGCGTCAGGAGGATCCCCCCTTGTGTCGGTGTGGGTCCCGGCTGACGGTCGGCCACATTGTATTGGAGTGTCCTCGACTGCGCACACTCCGGCAGTCTTTTAATCTCCCGGGCACTTTGGCTTTGGTTTTATCTGACGATGCTTCCATGGCTGACAATGTTTTACATTTTATCCGTAGTAGTCCTTTTTATGGTTCGATTTAGGGAGGTCCTGCGCCTTTCCCTTTCTGTGTCTTTTGTCCTTGTATCTGTTGCTGTTCTGGTGTGCCGTCAGATGGTTGACTCTTTCCCTTTTTTTTCTCATGGTCAGTCAACCAGTCTCCGGCCATCCTCCTTTCTTCTGTTTCTTTCTGTCTGGTGTTCCTCTGTCCTGTTCTTGTCTGTAGAGTTTGTTGCTGCCTTTGTGTTCTTTTAGCGCCTGGGGGGACGTCTCCTCCCCCTTTGGTTTTTATCTGCTCCGTAGATTTTCGGCTCGCCTGATTTTGGAATGGGGGACTGATGACCTTCGCTGTTTAGTCCCCCTTAAACATCCCAACAACCACCACCACCTTTGTGGGAGATACACTACTGGTCATTAAAATTCCTACACCAAGAAGAAATGCAGATGATAAACGGGTATTCATTGGACAAATATATTACACTAGAACTGACATGTGATTAAATTTTCACGCAATTTGGGTGCATAGATCCTGAGAAATCAGTAGCCAGAACAACCACCTCTGGCCGTAATAACGCCCTTGACACGCCTGGGCATTGAGTCAAACAGAGCTTGGATGGCGTGTACAGGTACAGCTGCCCATGCAGCTTCAACACGATACCACAGTTCATCAAGAGTACTGACTGGCATATTGTGACGAGCCAGTTCGTCGGCCACCATTGACCAGACGTTTTCAATTGGTGAGAGATCTGGAGAACGTGTCGGCCAGGGCAGCAGTCGAACATTTTCTGTATCCAGAAAGGCCCGTACAGGACCTGCAACATGCGGTCGTGCATTATCCTGCTGAAATGTACGGTTTCGTAGGGATCGATTGAAGGGTAGAGCCACGGGTCGCAACACATCTGAAATGTAACATCTACTGATCAAAGTGCCGTCAATGCGAACAAGAGGTGACCGAGATGTGTAACCAATGGCACCCCATACCATGATGCCGAGTGATACGCTAGTATGGCGATGACGAATACACACTTCCAATGTGCGTTCACCTCGATGTCGCCAAACACTGATGCGACCATCATGATACTGTAAACAGAACCTGGATTCATCAGTAAAAAATGACGTTTTGCATTTTCGTGCACCCAGGTTCGTCATTGAGTACACCATCGCAGGCGCTCCTGTCTGTGATGCAGCGTCAAGGGTAACCGCAGCCATGGTCTGCGAGCTGATAGTCCATGCTGCTGAAAGCGTCATCGAACTTTTCGTACAGATGGTTATTGTTTTGCAAACGTCCCCATCTGTTGACTCAGCGATCGAGACGTGGCAGCACGATCCGTTACAGCCATGCGGATAAGATGCCTGTCATCTCGACTGCTAGCGATACGAGGCCGTTGGGGTCCAGCACGGCGTTCCGTATTACCCTCCTGACCCCACCGATTCCATATTCTGCTAACAGTCATCGGATCTCGACCAACGCGAGCAGCAATATCGCGATACGATAAACCGCAATCGCGATAGGCTACAATCCGACCTTTATCAAAGTCGGAAACGTGATGGTAAGCATTTCTCCTCCTTACACGAGGCATGACAACAAGGTTTCACCAGGCAACGCCGGTCAACTGCTGTTTGTGTATGAGAAACTGGTTGGAAACTTTCGTCGTGTAAGCACGTTGTAGGTGTCGCCACCGGCGCCAACCTTGTGTGAATGCTCTGAAAAGCTGATCAATTGTATATCACAGCATCTTCTTCCTGTCAGTTAAATTTCGTGGTGTAGCAATTTTAATGGCCAGTAGTGTACTGCATTCCGAGTAAACGTGTGCGTTTCGTGCCGGCCGCTGTGGCCGAGCGGTTCTAGGTGCTTCAGTCTGGAACCGCGCGACCGCTACGGTCGCAGGTTCGAATCCTGCCTCGGTCATGGATGTGTGTGATGTTGTTAGGTTAGTTAGGAATAAGTAGTATAAGTCTAGGGGACTGATGACCTCAGATGTCAAGTCCCATTGTGCTCAGAGCCATTTGAACCGTTTGTGCGCTTGTGGTGTTGCAGCGATGAACGTGGTGGGGATGTCGCTGTTCTCTGCGGGGGCGATGGCCGTGGCGGCGACGCTGCTGCTGTACGTGGACACCCTGCGCCACGTCATCGGCAGGGCGCCCTCCGCCGTCAAGACGCACACGGCGCTCGTACTCTCCATATACCCGGTCAGTCTCTGCACTGATACCTCTACTAAACCACGGCTAAGTACTTAAGGTGATCAGTGTAAGTGAAAACGTCGGAACACGAGCTGTTGTCGCGACTGCTCCAAATACGGGAAGAGGCGTAAGCTCAAGAATGTGGAGTCGTTGCGAACAATCTGGCAGACCGAAAGAAAGGCCAAGACGCATTTGTGCCTTAGAGCTCTAAGATTTATTAAGCTTCACAAACTGAGCAAGTCAATAACGGGTTCGTCCACCTCTGGTCCTTATGCAAGAAGTCACTCGGCTTAGTATTGACTTATACAGTTGTTTGATGTCCTCTGAGGGACAACGTGCCACATTCTGTCTAGCTGGTGGGTCATATCGTTGGAGGGCCCTGCTCATAATACTCCAAACGCTGTCAATTGGGAAGAGATCCGACGACATTGCTGGCAAAGGTAGGATATTCTGCTAGAATAACAGAAGACACTATACAGGAGTTCGGTTGGGAAGATATTCCACACCCACCTTATTCGCGTGATCTTACGCCCTCTGGTTTTCACGTTTTCCGCTCTCTATCGTACAACTTTCGAGGAACTTCCTTTCACGATGAAAATGCGCTCCGAACATGGCTCGACGAATTCTTCGCCTCAAAACGGCCGCGGAATCGAAAAGTTACCGCAGCGTTAGGAGATTGCTATAAATAATCACGAGCAGACTTCGAAGCTTCAGTTAGCAGTGTTAAGTGCTGAATTTTGCTTTCGAACCTTAGTCTGTGAGCAATTACGCGTTAGTGTTACGCTCCCTTTTCCCACTCATTCTTCTACTGACAAACGATCGATACGTTAGACCCGTTTAATCGCACGGAACCAAAGATTTAGTATTTTGAGTTTGATGTGAATGTAGTATCAGGAGTACGCTCGGTTTGTGAAACCCACTCTCAGGGAAAAAAAGATAGAACCGATGCAGCACGAAGCAATTATCCGAATGAGTCGGAAATCGATAAATGTGACGTACATGTACAGGAAAACAAACCACTGAAATTTCAGAAAATTTGAATGATATATTAAGCTTCATAAACTGAGCAACTCAATAACTTGTTCGTCCACCTCTGATCCTCATGCAAAAAGTCACTCGGCTTGATATTGACTGATACAGTTGTTGGATGTCCTCTGAGGGATGTTGTGCCACATTCTATCTAATTCGTGCGTCATATCGTTGGAGGGCCCTGCTCATAATACTCTAAACGTTCTCAATTGGGGAAAGATCGGTCGACATTGCTGGCAAAGGTAGGATATACAAGCAGTACGTATAGTGCGCATATTTTGACTTGGTTGATTTTGAATGTGGGTGCAATAAGTGGGTGAAGGGACTGTCACTAGTAAGAAGAATGGAATGGAGGAGGCATGTTCTGTGAGAAGTGTTTACACTCAATGTTGATAGTTAGCTTTGCTTTCTGAAGTGGAGTTGTAAGTAGCACTCGCAATGCCCTGAGAATTCTGAGATTGTATAAAAGGACATTGTTAGAAATAAGCCAAACTGTGTCACTGACTCATTAGTTCGTGGTTCAAGGAACACCCTATAAAAACTAAATACCATTTATTATTCGTCATTTTAAAAATTACAACTTTCAAAGGAAATTCTGTTGCATTCTGAAATTCCTTCAACTGCCAGAATTTTTTAAAAAGTTCCTTGCAAGTAGTAATTAACGTAACTCAAAACGAAGTGCTATCACTAACAGGTACCAAAAAACTACTGACACTCAAGGATGTTAAGGATTCATGAACTTCACAATAAGCTATACTCAAGAGTCAGAAAAAGTGATACACCTGTCATACATCGTGTAGGGCTTCCGCGAGCACTCAAAAGTGCTACAAGACGACGTGGCATGGTCTCGACAAACGTCTTACGTAGTGCTGGAGGGAACTGACGCCATGAATCCTGCAGAGCTGTCCATAAATCGTAAGAGTACGAGGGGGTGGAGATCTCTTCTGAACAGCACGTTGCAAGGCATCCCAGATATGCTCAATAATGTTCATGTCTGGGGAGTTCGGTGGCCGGTGGAAGTGTTTAAATTCAGAAGAGTGCTCCTGGAGCCACTCCGTAACAATTCTGGACGTGTGGTGTGTCGCAATGTCCTGTTGGAACTGTCCCAGTCCGCCGGAATGCATAATGGATATGAATGAATGCAGGTGATCAAACAATATTCTTACGTACGTGTCACCTGTGTCAGAGTCGTATGTAGACGTATCAGCGGTGCACATGCCCCACACCATCACTGAGCCTTCACCAGTTAAAAGTCCCTGATGACACGCAGGATCCATCAATTAATTAGACTGTCTCCATCATACCTGTACTCGTCCATCCGCTCGATACAATTTGAAACGAAACTTGTCAGACCTGGCAACATGTTTCCAGCCATCAACAGTCCAATGTCGGTGTCGATGACCCCAGGCGAAGTGTAAAGTTCGTGTCATGCAGTCATCAAGTGTACATGAGTGGGCCTTCGGCCCTGAAATGCCACATCGATGATGTTTTGTTGAATGGTTCGCACGCTGACACGTGCTAATGTCCCAGTATTGAAATCTGCAGCAATTTGCGGAAGTTATGCTCTTCTGTCACGCGGACGATTCTCTTCAGTCGTCGTTCTTGCAGGATCTTTTTCCAGCCGCAGCGATGCAAGAGATTTGATGTTTTACCGAATTCCTGATATTCACGGTACACCCGTGAAATGGTCGTACGGGAAAATCTGCACTTCATCGCTACCTCGGAAATGGTGTGTCCCATCGCTCGTGCGCCGACTGTAACACCACATTCAAACTCAGTTAAATCTTGATAACCTTCCATTGTAGCAGCAGTAGCCGAGCTAACAACTGCACAAGACACTTGTCTTATATTGGCGTTACCGAATGCAACATCGTATTCTGCCTATTTACGTATCTCCGTATTTGAATACGCATACCTGTACTAGTTTCTTCGGCGCTTCAGTGTATTTTCCCATGTTAAAAATACAGTTCGCATTGTTTTTATTCTTTTGGATTATAACATTTAAATAGCATTTGCCCTTAATATTCTCTCAAAATATTTCATTTTTATGTAATTAAAGCTTAAAAATCATTACATCTGGTCTCATGTTCGAAAACGCTCTGTTAGTGGCTGATGCTCTGCCGACGTCACAGACTAGGAGTAAGACGAAGCTATACGTGTGTTATAGGCGTGTTAGCCTAAGTTACGAAGTTTTTGCTTACTTTTTCTGCAAACATCCATTTAGTGATGGAAAATGGAATTACAAGCTCTAAGTAACAATAGAAAGGATTTTTGCGAGCGTCGATAGTGGAAGCATTGCGAAAGTTGATGCGTTCATGTTCCGCCCATTTAGAGCGGCGATATGTGCAACGACGGACATTATTTTCCCTCCTCCCTTCTGCACCCTTAAACTTGCTCAAATCTAAGGAATTATAGATCTTTTGCAAATGAGTCCGTATATTATAACTAGATTGTCAACTATCAGTCATGAGCTACGATCCAAAGCCCAATAAAATTATTCTTGGCAAATGTCAGTGCCGATTTCTTCTATAGAAGATCACCAGTTGACGTTATCTGCCGCTCTATGGCTCTAGGACATCTGACTGCGCATGACGTTCGAGTCTGGTAAGGGACATATATTTTTAAAAGTTGTTCACGAAATTTGAAAAAAGCGTCAGCAAGAACTGATTGTAGCAGTTTTTTCGCTGGTGGGATGTATTATATACAGCTTCACATTAGTCGTAGTCTGAGAGATCGGCAGCAGAGAATAAATGCGTTTACTTTGCGAGAAAACAATTCAATTTTTGGAAAAGTATTGCTAGTAGTGAGCATATCACCATACACCCACAGCACAGCGATGCCTAAGATGATGATTTGTATACAGAGAGATGTAATTCATGTACACCATGCAGGTAACAGGAACGCAAGGGCTGTCATGTTTGTGCGTGTGAATTAACGGCGGTGTCTGAGACAGACTTACTTCTGTACGTAAGATGATGAAACTTCTAAAGTTTTAACAATAAGGATTCTGGCTGGACGCTAGAAAGATAGAGAAAAACATTGTTTCTAATAAAGTAAAAATAGTGTTGTCACATCAACTAGAAAATATCTTTTTGAACGTGACGTGCATGAACAGCGATTGCAAATGTAAGCGCATGTAAACAGCATGGAAAACACAATCATATTCTCTTTCTGATCGGTGTGGTGAAGTTTCGTAGTTGTGATTTGGCTTTTGTATCAGAGGACTGTTGAGTCGTTTTACAAATAAGTTATAATAGTCTTTCGGTTTGGATTCGAACCAGCGATCTATTGACACCGTTTTATAAAACTCGACCATCTACCGCTCTAACAACTGAGCTACCTAATAACTTCGTGAAGTTGGATGAAACGACAATTTTCACCATGAGTTTAATTTCGTTGAACGACGCTATCCTTCCTTGTGACAGTGCGAAAGCATGTCTCCGAGTTTAATTAATGTTATCTTCACAGTACCACGCATTTTAATTAAGTGTCTGAACTTGTGCGTCAACATCGTGGCAATTTGTCGGTAGAGTGCTACCACATTTTACGCATCTTGTAATTCTCTGCAGCGTTCAGAAACAACCTTCCAGGAGTTTTCATAAATGTATTTGTACAGTATGATTAGCATTATGAGAGTAAGAGCGGCGAGCTAGCCAGTGACGTCACGGGCATTACGTGACACGAATGTAGCGTTTTAGCGGGCTTTCGATTATTTGAATTTCATTTCCGTTTTTATAAAAGAATACTGAAATTCAAGAGGATAAAAAGCTTGTTAGAAGCATAAAATGACGTAATTCATCATCTAAGATAATTTCTAGAAAACCGTCAAATACCCTATTCTATGACTGTTGCTTTACAATTCACTTGCTGCATTATTTATTCTCAAAAAAACCTGTGTAATGAAATGGTTGAATATTGCTACAAAGTTACGTAATGTTACGCACATATTTTCAGTTAAATTTATATGAAACATACAGCGTGAACGTTAATAAAACCGACAAACTGCTGGGACGGGTTCCTAACTGAAAATAAGGGGAAAAAACGTCCTATGAACATGTGTCCGGAAATGGACGGTGTGCGTGCAACGACAAAAAATCGTCCTGGAACACAGTACAGAGCTATACAGGGTGTTACAAAAAGGTACGGCCAAACTTTCAGGAAACATTCCTCACACACAAAGAAAGAAAATATGTTATGTGGACATGTGTCCGGAAACGCTTACTTTCCATGTTAGGGCTCATTTTATTACTTCTCTTCAAATCACATTAATCATGGAATGGAACCACACAGCAACAGAACGTACCAGCGTGACTTCAAACACTTTGTTACAGGAAATGTTCAAAATGTCCTCCGTTAGCGAGGATACGTGCATCCACCCTCCGTCGCATGGAATCCCTGATGCGCTGATGCAGCTCTGGAGAATGGCGTATTGTATCACAGCCGTCCACAATACGAGCACGAAGAGTCTCTACATTTGGCACCGGAGTTGCGTAGACAAGAGCTTTCAAATGCCCCCATAAATGAAAGTTAAGAAGGTTGAGGTCAGGAGAGCGTGGAGGCCATGGAATTGGTCCGTCTCTACCAATCCATCGGTCACCGAATCTGTTGTTGAGAAGCGTATGAACACTTCGACTGAAATGTGCAGGAGCTCCATCGTGCATGAACCACATGTTGTGTCGTACTTGTAAAGGCACATGTTCTAGCAGCACAGGTATCCCGTATGAAATCATGATAACGTGTTCCATTCAGCGTAGGTGGAAGAACATGGGGCCCAATCAAGACATCACCAACAATGCCTGCCCAAACTTTCACAGAAAATCTGTGTTGATGACGTGATTGCACAATTGCGTGCGGATTCTCGACAGCCCACACATGTTGATTGTGAAAATTTACAATTTGATCACGTTGGAATGAAGCCTCATCCGTAAAGAGAACATTTGCACTGAAATGAGGATTGACACACTGTTGGATGAACCATTCGCAGAAGTGTACCCGTGGAGGCCAATCAGCTGCTGATAGTGCCTGCACACGCTGTACATGGTACGGAAACAACTGGTCCTCCCGTAGCACTCTCCATACAGTGACGTGGTCAACGTTACCTTGTACAGCAGCAACTTGTCTGACGCTGACATTAGGGTTATCGTCAACTGCACGAAGAATTGCCTCGTCCATTGCAGGTGTCCTCGTCGTTCTAGGTCGTCCCCAGTCGCGAGTCGTAGGCTGGAATGTTCCGTGCTCCCTAAGACGCCGATCAATTGCTTCGAACGTCTTCCTGTCGGGACACCTTCGTTCTGGAAATCTGTCTCCATACAAACGTACCGCGCCACGGCTATTGCCCCGTGCTAATCCATACATCAAATGGGCATCTGCCAACTCCGCATTTGTAAACATTGCACTGACTGCAAAACCACGTTCGTGATGAACACTAACCTGTTGCTGCTACGAACAGATGTGCTTGATGCTAGTACCGTAGAGCAATGAGTCGCATGTCAACACAAGCACCGAAGTCAACATTACCTTCCTTCAATTGGGCCAACTGGCGGTGAATCGAGGAAGTACAGTACATACTGACGAAACTAAAATGAGCTCTAATTTGGAAATTAAGCGTTTCCGGACACATGTCCACATAATATCTTTTCTTTATTTGTGTGTGAGGAATGTTTCCTGAATGTTTGGCCTTACCTTTTTGTAACACCCTGTATAGCATCCACGTCACAAAATATGTTCAAAATGACCTCCAAGGGATGCAATGCACGAGTTCACGCGTCGCATCATTGATTCCCTCACTCTGTCGCACGTTCCGGCCTCAGCGTCACTAGTGTTGTGAACACGCTGATGGAGGGTTTGCACATCAAGAACCGGTTCAGCATACACAATGCTTTTCAGATGCCCCCAGTGGTAAAAATCCAGGGGGTTTAAGTTCGGTGAGCTAGGAGGCCATGCTACAGGGCCTCCGCGTCCCATCCAGCGTCCGGGGCTGATGTGTCAGGAAATTGTAATGCCGACGTGAGATGGTTGTATGTCATGCAGAAACCACATAACCTGTCGTACTCCCAACGGTGCATTCTAAAGCAGCCCAGGCAGAGTATTCCGCAGGAAACCTAGGTACGTTCCTCCGTCGAGGCGTTGTGGAATAATAACCGGTCACAGTATGTGGTCACCAAGAATCCCTGCTCACACACTGGTGTTGATGGGACGCCTCAGACAATACCCGAGGATTGTCTGCAGTCCACAGATGACGATTATGCAGACTGATGATGCCAGTTCCGATAAAGACTCCTTCACCGATTAAGATGACTGATGATAGGTATCCCAAAATTGTGATGGTCTGGTGCAAAAACCATCGACAAATACTTCCAGTAGAGGGCTGTTAATCCTTGCACTTATTGCAGGTGATAGGGAATGTAGTGTTTGTAATGCAGGATACACATAATTGTACTTTCGTTTACATTATGTTAGCGAGCGACGTGGCTGGAGCTTGTGCTAGGGTTTCGTCTCAATATCCTTCAGAATCCGGTCCTCCAAATCTGGTCTATGCACAGTCCGCCGGCTCTCCGCACGCTCGACTGTCTGAAGGGACTCATGAATCCGCCCCTGCAGATTTGCGTTTCTATTCATGTTCACCCCGAATAAACCAAATAGACCTTCTATGAGCTTTAATTTTAAAAAAATAGTTTGTTCCAGAGACAGTTTGATTTGTGTCTTATATACACCCTATGAAAGGCAACCCAACTTACATCATCTGCCTTATTAGCAGATGCATGGGGTCTCACAATGCTGGCAGCCAAACACGTCGCAGGTTTTGCAGATTCTGCGGAAAGACACACGACAAAAAGCTAATCACACCCAGCAAATACCATGCTTACACTGCGTAATAATGGCTTCAGTTTGTTGAGGAGCTTTCTGTAATATGATCCTGTGACAGTCCGTTCCTTACGAGCAAACAGGCACGGCGGTTTCTGAGAACATTACCTCTAATTGCAGTCAGATATTAGCCGGTACCATCCCACCCACCACAGTATAGATTAGTCCTAACTAAACTTTAGAATGCAAAAGAATTTCCTTCGAACGTTGTCATTTTTAAAATGACGAATAATAGATGATGTTTAGTTTTTGTAGGTGCTTTCTTGACCACGAACTAATGAGCCAGTGACACAGTTAGTTTGGCGTATTTCTAAGAATGTCCTTTTATACAATCTCAGAATTCTCAGGGCATTGCGACTGCTACTTACAACTCTTCTTCAGTAAGCAAAGCTAACTATCAATATTGAGGGTAGACACTTCTCACAGAACATGCCTCCTCCATTCCATTCTTCTTCCTAGTGACAATTCCTTCACCCACTTATTGCACCCACATTCAAAATCAACCAAGTCAAAATATGTGCACTATACGTACTGCTTGGTATATCTTACCTTTGCCAGCAATGTCGTCGGATCTCTCTTCAATTGAGAACGGTTGCAGTATTATGAGCAGGGCCCTCCAACGATATGACGCACGAACTAGATAGAATGTGGCACAACATCCAACAACTGTATCAGTCAATACCAAGCCGAGTGACTTCTTGCAGGAGGACCAGAGGTGGACGAACGCGTTATTGACTTCCTCAGTTTATGAAGCTTAATATATCAATTTTTTCTGAAATTTCAATGATCTGTTTTCCTGTACATGTACGTCACATTTACCGATTTCCGTCTCATCGGATAATTGCTTCGGGCTGCATCGGTTCTATCTTTTTTTCCCTGAGAGTGGGTTTCACAAACCGAGCGTACTCCTGATATTACATTCACATCAAACTCAAAATACGAAACCTATGGTTCCGTGCGAGTGAACGGTACTAACGTATCGATCATTTGACATTATAAGAATGAGTGGGAAAAGGGAGCGTAACAGGAACGCGTAATTGCTCACGCACAAAGTTTCGAAAGCAAAATTCAGCACTTAACACTACTAACTGAAGCTTCAAAGCCAGCTCGTGATTATTTATAACAGTCTCCCAACGCTGCGGTAACTTTTCGATTCCGCGACTTTTTTGAGGCGAAGAACTCGTCGAGCCATGTTCGGAGCACATTTTCATTGTGAAAGGAAGTTCCTTGGAAGTTGTACGATAGAGAGCGGAAAAGGTGAAAACCTGTGGGCGGTAAGATCAGGTGAATAAGGTTGGTGCGGAATATCTTCCCAACGCAACTCCTGTATAGTGTCCTTCGTTATTCTACCAGAATGCGAGTAGTTTCACTTCATGCAGTTCTTCGATTGCTTCTGCAAGGCGTCTCAGCTGTTGACAAATGTCAGCAGCGACTGCTTCACCTCGTCGAAGCAATTCGCAGTGCACCGCACCGTCGCTTTTCCACCAGATGCATAACATGCGTGCAGATCTTTGTACTGGGAGCTGCAGCTCTGTTTGGGCTGAGCCATTCCTTTCTTTTCCATATGCTAACACAGACACACCATTTCTGGTCACCAGTGGTCCGAGCACGGGCCTCACAACGCGAACTACACGCGACTGTTAAGCACTAATGAAGGACTGGGTTCCTTACTTCGATTGCACATAATTCATTAAGGTCAATCCAACACATTTATTTCAAATAACATAAATGAAGTTACATTTTATCTGTCTGACATTAAACAGGAATTAAAAAAAAAACAATTTCAATATCAGTTGATTTAGTGCGTGAAGCCCGAGTTAAGCCAATAACCAGATAAACTAAACAATTCTCCGTAATCCAAAAGAAAGAGAAAAGCAAAATTGAATCAATACACCCCTCTGACAAATATCCAAAAAACCTTACAGTACTACTCATAAGAATACATTGAAGTGGGGAGCAGTCATTCACCCGACAGAAAACTTCAAAATGAGTTCAATAACACAGCTGCATGCCTCAGAAAACTGCAAGACATTAAATACACTTCATTTGACGAATAACAAATACTCATTAACATCACGCCACTCCTGTTTGAACTGCAGTGTCCCAAAGAAACAGGCGCTTATTATAAAAGAATAATTTTTTTATATGTTTAAATTACAGCATTAAGGAATTCCAAAAGATGTCCAATCGAACTCCTCCCCCCTCCCCCCCCCCCTTTCAGTTGAGGCGCAAATCTTTCTCCCTTCTAGGCGGAGGCTGAGCCAGAAACACAGAATGCCACAAAAACACAGTTTTGCTGTGAAATCTTACAGGACACCCGGAAGCAGTAACAGACAAGGGGTCGCCACCCAGAAAGAACACAGGCTCAGAGTCAGCCTGGGAGCACATTCTACGAGAACTTGTTCACACTATGCTCACCACAAACGGTAGACATTCCGGCCGAACATCCGCTTGCAGTGGCTGCCAGAAGGACGAAGCAACCAACAGGCCCACGCAGTGCTTCTCACACAGGCACCTCAATTTCTACAAACATCTAGGCCAACACCAACTCCGGACTCCCCTCTCACTGCGAGGCTTGGCACAGTTTATACGAAATGCCTTCCAGTAACCGCTGCAGGAGTTTCACGATTAGCAAACAGCCCCAGCGTAACAGACATCACACGTGTGCTTACGCCCGAGCCACAACTCCGCCAGTCACACCGGCCGCCCCAAACCGACTGCCTCTCGCCATCCCGCGCGCCCAAGCTGAAAACGCAAAGATGCTCATGCCCGGGGACGCGCCAAAGATGACAAGCCGATCGCTGACGATCGACCAGCGATTTGGCTCAACCAGAAAACGGTGCTGGGTAAGAATGGTCGCTGCTGTTCACGAGCATATTGATGACGAGCAAGCAGAGCTGCACATATGGGCACCAGCTGATTTTTTTGTGCTTTTGGCTTAGAGCATGCAGTACCCATACATCAGATTTTTTATCTTTCCCTATTGCGTTAAAATGTCGTACGACGGTGCATTGATCGCTGTTCAATGCACTCGCCAGTTCTCTAGCACACTGACATTGTTCACGGTGGATTAATGCGTTTAAATGATTTTCATCAAACGTCGAAAATCTTCGTGAACGTGGCGAGCCACTAATGTCAAAACCGTCCTCCCTAAAACGAGAAAACCATTTAGTTGCCTTGCTCTGTCCATTGGCATTGCCCCATAGACGGCACAAATGGTTCTTCTGCCTCCGCTGCTGCCACCCCTCTACCGAACTCAAACAGAAGAATATGTCGGGCATATTCATCTACAACTACAACTACATTTATACTCCGCAAGCCACCCAACGGTGTGTGGCGGAGGGCACTTTACGTGCCACTGTCATTACCTCCATTTCCTGTTCCAGTCGCGTATGGTTCGCGGGAAGAACGTCTGCAGCCGGCCGGAGTGGCCGTGCGGTTCTAGGCGCTAGTCTGGAACCGAGCGAATCCTGCCTAGGGCATGGATGTGTATGATTCCTTAAGTTAGTTAGGTTTAATTAGTTCTAAGTTCTAGGTGACTGATGACCTCAGAAGTTAAGTCGCATAGTGCTCAAAGCCATTTGAACCAAGAACGACTGCCGGAAAGCCTCCGTGCGCGCTCGAATCTCTCTAATTTCACATTCGTGATCTCCTCGGGAGGTATAAGTAGGGGGAAGCAATATATTTGATACCTCATCCAGAAACGCACCCTCTCGAAACCTGGACAGCAAGCTACACCGCGATGCAGAGCGCCTCTCTTGCAGAGTCTGCCACTTGAGTTTGCTAAACATTTCCGTAACGCTATAACGCTTACCAAATAACCCTGTGACGAAACGCGCCGCTCTTCTTCGGATCTTCTCTATCTCCTCCGTCAACCCGATCTGGTACGGATCCCACACTGATGAGCCAGTATAGGTCGAACGAGTGTTTTGTAACCCACCTCCTTTGTTGATGGACTACATTTTCTAAGGACTCTGCCAATGAATCTCAACCTGGCACGCGCATTACCAACAATTAATTTTATATGATCATTCCACTTCAAATCGTTCCGTACCCATACTCCCAGATATTTTACAGAAGTAACTGCTACTAGTGTTTGTTCCGCTATCATATAATCATACAATAAAGGATCCTTCTTTCTGTGGTGTCACCGCCAGACACCACACTTGCTAGGTGGTAGCTCAAATCGGCCGCGGTCCATTTAGTACATGTCGGACCCGCGTGTCGCCACTGTGTGATCGCAGACCGAGCGCCACCACAAGGCAGGTCTCGAGATACGGAAGGCACTCGCCCCAGTTGTACGACGACTTTGCTAGCGACTACACTGACGAAGCCTTTCTCTCATTTGCCGAGAGACATTTAGAATAGTCTTCAGCTTAGTCAATGGCTACAACCTAGCAAGGCGCCATTAGCCTTACATAGTTTGATAGTTATCGTATGAAATGTCTCATCCAGAATGCTGTACTCACATGAAGGAATTAAAAGAAACGTATTCGAGGAGCTGCATACTTTTCTTATTAGAATTCACTACTTATCCTGTTCCAGAATTCACGCCCGTCTGCCTTAGATAGCGTGCATTTCGGCCTCCTCTATCTACAAGGTGTTGGCACATTTGCCAACACATCACTTTCTATGTATTCGCAATACATTACATTTGTCTATGTTAAGGGTCAGTTGCCACTCCCTGCACCAAGTGCCTATCCGCTGCAGATCTTCCTGCATTTCGCTGCAATTTTCTAATGTTGCATCTTCTCTGTATACTACAGCATCATCCGCGAAAAGCCGCATGGAACTTCCGACACTATATACTAGGTCATTTATGTATATTTTGAAAAGCAATGGTCCCATAACACTCCCCTGTGGCACGCCAGAGGTTACTTTAACGTCTGTAGACGTCTCTCCATTAAGAACAACATGCTGTGTTCTGTTTGCTAAAAACTCTTCAATCGATCCACACAGTTGGTCTGATATTCCGTAGGCTCTTACTTTGTTTATCACGTGACAGTGCGGAACTGTATCGAACGCGTTCCGGAAGTCAAGGAAAATGGCATCTACCTGGGAGCCTGTATATAATATTTTCTGGGTCTCATGAACAAATAAAGCGAGTTGGGTCTCACACGATCGCTTTTTCCGGAATCCATGTTGATTCCTGGTTTTCCAGAAATGACATGATACGCGAACAGAAAACATGTTCTAAAATTCTACAGATCGATGTCAGAGATATAGGCCTATAGTTTTGCGCATCTGCTCGACGACCCTTCTTGAAAACTGGAACTACCTGTGCTCTTTTCCAATCATTTCGGACCTTCCGTCCCTTTAGAGACTTGCGGTACACGGCTATTAGAACGGGGGCAAGTTCTTTCGCGTACTCTGTGTAGAATCGAATTGGTACCCCGTCAGGTCCAGTGTACTTTCCTCTGTAGAGCGATTTCAGTTGCTTTTATATTCCTTGGACACTTATTTCGATGTCAGCCATTTTTCCGTTCGTGCGAGGATTTAGAGAAGGAACTGCAGTACGGTCTTCCCGAACGTGGAGAGTCACTAATCTCAAAACCATCTTCCGTAAAACGAGAGAACCATTTTCTTGCCTTGCTCTGTCCAGTGGCATTACCCCAATAGTTCTTCTGCCTCCACTGCTGTCACCCCTCTACATAACTCAATCAGAAGAATATGTCGGGAATGTTCCGATTTCTCCACTGGACACTCCATTTTCTGCGTCCACAGGCCCACTCAGTACATCCCAAATAACAAACTGACAACGTGTAAAGTCACATAGCGACAGTGAACTACAAATGAAAAATGACAACACATAAATAAACCCTTGCAACCTGGATACCAACATGCAGAACAAAAACGCTACGAACATATGCTCCAACCAAATAATTAAGGTGAAAATAAAGACACAGAAATTCAGGTTCCCTGCGTGACCTCTCCCTGGCACAGCAAACAGGAGCGTGGAAAATACTAGCAGATGCAGGCAGAGAAAAGATACGCCGCCGAACTTGGTGACGGAAAACTACCTAAATTATGTGAAAGTCGGAGTGACTGATGCTTTTCAACGTAGCTATAAACAGAAAAACTTATCTATGTAATTAAAACCTTCACTGCCGCTATTATACTATGGAGAGGAAGCGAATAAGAAAAGATCATTTTTTCTAGAATGAGATTTTCACTCTGCAGCGGAGTGTGCGCTGATATGAAACTTCCTGGCAGATTAAAACTGTGTGCCGGACCGAGACTCAAACTCGGGACCTTTGCCTTTCGCGGGCAAGTGCTCTACCATCTGAGCTACCCAAGCACGACTCACGCCCCGCCCTCACAGCTTTAAAGCTGTAAGGTTTGGAAGGTAGGAGACGAGGTACTGGCAGAAGTAAAGCTGTGAGGGCGGCGCGTGAGTCGTGCTTGGGTAGCTCAGTTGATAGAGCACTAGCCCGCGAAAGGCAAAGGTCCTGAGTTCGAGTCTCGGTCCGGCACACAGTTTTAATCTGCCAAGAAGTTTCATCATTTTTTCTGTTGAATAGCACTGACCCAGAAATGATGTGCCATAACATTACTGTTATCCTTGGGCCTTAGCTGTGTTGATTCAGTGAAACAGCTCTATTCGTATTCCAGTAAACGCTGCGCAGAAGCAAACGCGTCTCTACCACTGTGCCTATGACGTCAGAGAACAACATGTCTTCTACTTGATAAAACGCAATTCTTCTTACTTTTCTTGGCCAAATAAGATTCAGCAAATCTGTGTCATCATCTGATGGTCATTATTTTTCTCACACCTGAAAAATATAAAATGTGTTGTTATAACAGTAACGCTGGAAAAAATAGTACTAAATAATGTGTGTGTGTGTTCGGTTTTTTTTTTTTTGCATTTCCTACTGTGTCTGAAGGAATACTGCATCGTAATTCTTAACAACACAGGCCTATCGTATTCCTAGAGGAATTTTGTACTGCTAAGAAACCGTACGAAGGTTGTATAATACCACAAACACCCAAAGTGGCTTCGTGTAAGCTTAGAGGTACTACCTGACCACGATATCACTGTACTTGGCCTCCCGTGGCTGTTATCAGAAACATATGGAGACGTTCCAGTGAACAAGTACAGTAGTGACTAAGGAAAGCGCATCGGACTGTGAATGATTTCAAGATTGTTGTACACACAGAATCAAGTCGTCCACCGTGTCCTCGTGAGATATCACGATAAAAACTCTCGATAAGCCGACCGCAGCGCCATCATTACGGAATGCAATAATATTGTGGTCGTCTTAATACGTGTCACTTCGCCTGTTGACATTACAGTTCTCCTCAATCTTTATCTCGTATCTCTGTATAGGTGACCCATGTAACTGCATCTAAGCCTTAAGCCGTGCTGCCCAATGTTAACGTTGAGAGTGCCGAGTTCACCGCCCCGCTGAATGCTCAGAAACGATGCGACTTGTGCATACGGTACGCGGGGCCCAACGTTGGTACACGCGATCGCAACTAGCTCCAGCGGCAGCTGTCGGCTGTACGTGGCTCATAAATCACACTGTTTACGAAATGGACGGCCGTAAATGTCCTATCTACATCTACATCTACATCTACATCTATACTCCGCGAGCCACCTTACGGTGTGTGGCGGAGGGTACTTATTGTACCACTATCTGATCCCCCCTTCCCTGTTCCATTCACGAATTGTGCGTGGGAAGAACGACTGCTTGTAAGTCTCCGTATTTGCTCTAATTTCTCGGATCTTTTCGTTGTGATCATTACGCGAGATATATGTGGGCGGTAGTAATATGTTGCCCATCTCTTCCCGGAATGTGCTCTCTCGTAATTTCGATAATAAACCTCTCCGTATTGCGTAACGCCTTTCTTGAAGTGTCCGCCACTGGAGCTTGTTCAGCATCTCCGTAACGCTCTCGCGCTGACTAAATGTCCCCATGACGAATCGCGCTGCTTTTCGCTGGATCATGTCTATCTCTTCTATTAATCCAACCTGGTAAGGGTCCCATACTGATGAGCAATACTCAAGAATCGGACGAACAAGCGTTTTGTAAGCTACTTC
Organism: Schistocerca serialis cubense; assembly: GCF_023864345.2. Taxonomy (NCBI): domain Eukaryota; kingdom Metazoa; phylum Arthropoda; class Insecta; order Orthoptera; family Acrididae; genus Schistocerca; species Schistocerca serialis. The sequence goes on along the minus strand of NC_064647.1, from coordinate 211,657,209 downwards.
TTTCGTCGATGAGTCACATTTTCTTAGAATTCTTCCTATGAATCTCAACCTGGCGCCTGCTTTTCCCACTATTTGTTTTATGTGATCATTCCACTTCAGATCGCTCCGGATAGTAACTCCTAAGTATTTTACGGTCGTTACCGCTTCCAATGATTTACCACCTATGGCATAATCATACTGGAATGGATTTCTGCCCCTATGTATGCGCATTATATTACATTTATCTACGTTTAGGGAAAGCTGCCAGCTGTCGCACCATGCATTAATCCTCTGCAGGTCCTCCTGGAGTACGTACGAGTCTTCTGATGTTGCTACTTTCTTGCAGACAACCGTGTCATCTGCAAATAGCCTCACGGAGCTATCGATGTTGTCAACTAAGTTATTTATGTATATTGTAAACAATAAAGGTCCTATCACGCTTCCCTGCGGTACTCCCGAAATTACCTCTACATCTGCAGATTTTGAACCGTTAAGAATGACATGTTGTGTTCTTTCTTCTAGGAAATCCTGAATCCAATCACAAACCTGGTCCGATATTCCGTAAGCTCGTATTTTTTTCACTAAACGTAAGTTCGGAACCGTATCAAATGCCTTCCTGAAGTCCAGGAATACGGCATCAATCTGCTCGCCAGTGTCTACGGCACTGTGAATTTCTTGGGCAAATAGGGCGAGCTGAGTTTCACATGATCTCTGTTTGCGGAATCCATGTTGGCTATGATGAAGGAGATTTGTATTATCTAAGAACGTCATAATACGAGAACACAAAACATGTTCCATTATTCTACAACAGATTGACGTAAGCGAAATAGGCCTATAATTATTCGCATCTGATTTATGACCCTTCTTGAAAATGGGAACGACCTGCGCTTTCTTCCAGTCGCTAGGTACTTTACGTTCTTCCAGCGATCTACGATAAATTGCTGATAGAAAGGGGGCAAGTTCTTTAGCATAATCACTGTAGAATCTTAAGGGTATCTCGTCTGGTCCGGATGCTTTTCCGCTACTAAGTGATAGCAGCTGTTTTTCAATTCCGATATCGTTTATTTCAATATTTTCCATTTTGGCGTCCGTGCGACGGCTGAAGTCAGGGACCGTGTTACGATTTTCCGCAGTGAAACAGTTTCGGAACACTGAATTCAGTATTTCTGCCTTTCTTCGGTCGTCCTCTGTTTCGGTGCCATCGTGGTCAACGAGTGACTGAATAGGGGATTTAGATCCGCTTACCGATTTTACATATGACCAAAACTTTTTAGGGTTCTTGTTTAGATTGTTTGCCAATGTTTTATGTTCGAATTCGTTGAATGCTTCTCTCATTGCTCTCTTTACGCTCTTTTTCGCTTCGTTCAGCTTTTCCTTATCAGCTATGATTCGACTACTCTTAAACCTATGATGAAGCTTTCTTTGTTTCCGTAGTACCTTTCGTATATGATTGTTATACCACGGTGGATCTTTCCCCTCGCTTTGGACCTTAGTCGGTACGAACTTATCTAAGGCGTACTGGACGATGTTTCTGAATTTTTTCCATTTTTGTTCCACATCCTCTTCCTCAGAAATGAACGTTTGATGGTGGTCACTCAGATATTCTGCGATTTGTGCCCTATCACTCTTGTTAAGCAAATATATTTTCCTTCCTTTCTTGGTATTTCTTATTACACTTGTAGTCATTGATGCAACCACTGACTTATGATCACTGATACCCTCTTCTACATTCACGGAGTCGAAAAGTTCCGGTCTATTTGTTGCTATGAGGTCTAAAACGTTAGCTTCACGAGTTGGTTCTCTAACTATCTGCTCGAAGTAATTCTCGGACAAGGCAGTCAGGATAATGTCACAAGAGTCTCTGTCCCTGGCTCCAGTTCTGATTGACTATCCCATTCTATACCTGGTAGATTGAAGTCTCCCCCTATTACAATAGTATGATCACGAAACTTCTTCACGACGTTCTGCAGGTTCTCTCTGAGGCGCTCAACTACTACGGTTGCTGATGCAGGTGGTCTATAGAAGCATCCGACTATCATATCTGACCCACCTTTGATACTTAACTTAACCCAGATTATTTCACATTCGCATTCGCTAATAACTTCACTGGATATTATTGAATTCTTTACTGCTATAAATACTCCTCCACCATTGGCGTTTATCCTATCCTTGCGGTATATATTCCATTCTGTGTCTAGGATTTCGTTACTGTTCACTTCCGGTTTTAACCAACTTTCCGTTCCTAATACTATATGCGCACTATTTCCTTCAATAAGAGATACTAATTCAGGAACCTTGCCCTGGATACTCCTGCAGTTTACCAATATTACGTTAACTTTTCCTGTTTTTGGTCTCTGAGGACGGACGTTCTTTATCAACGATGATAATGTCCTCTCTGGTAAGCCGTCAGGTATTTTATCGTTTCGCCCAAGGGGGGTCCCTCTAACCTAAAAAACCCCCGTGTGCACGCCACACGTACTCTGCTACCCTAGTAGCTGCTTCCGGTGTGTAGTGCACGCCTGACCTGTCTAGGGGGGCCCTACAGTTCTCCACCCAATAACGGAGGTCGATGAATTTGCAACCATTATAGTCGCAGAGTCGTCTGAGCCTCTGGTTTAGACCCTCCACACGGCTCCAAACCAGAGGACCGCGATCGACTCTGGGCACTATGCTGCAGATATTAAGCTCAGCTTGCACTCCGCGTGCGATGCTGGTTGTCTTCACCAAATCAGCCAGCTGCCGGAAGGAACCAAGGATGGCCTCAGAACCCAAGCGACAGGCGTCATTCGTTCCGACATGTGCTACTATCTGCAGCCGGTCACACCCAGTGCGTTCAATAGCTGCCGGAAGGGCCTCCTCCACATTACGGACGAGACCCCCCGGCAAGCACACCGAGTGCACACTGGCATTCTTCCCCGACCTATCCGCTATTTTCCTGAGGGGCTCCATAACCCGCCTAACGTTGGAGCTCCCTATAACTAATAGGCCCGCCCTCTGTGACTGTCGGGACCTTGCCGGAGAATCGGCCACTGGCCCAACAGGCGAGGCATCCTGTGGTGGCTCGGAAACGATGTCATCACCACTAGGAAGCACCCCGTACCTGTTGGAAAGGGGTAAGGCAGCTGCCACGCGGCCAGATCCCACCTTCGCCTTTCGGCCAGGCACGCGCGAGCCCACCACTGTCCGCCATTCACCCTGGAGTGATGGCTGACCGGTAAGATGCTCACTGCCGGAAGACGCAGCGACATCAGGGGTTCCATGTGATTCCAAGGCCACCGAAGTAGGCATAGGTCTCACCACAGTTGCCCCAACGCCACTACGAGCCGACGCCTGCGCCTCGAGCTCGATGAGCCTAACAGACAAAGCCTCCACCTGCCCCCGAAGAGTGGCCAATTCTCCTTGCGTCCGCTCACAACCACCACAGTCCCTACACATGACTATGTTTACCCTACTCTATACGGTGACAAATTCCCAAGATAATCTTCTGATGAGCTACTCTGATAATCAAGAAACACTCACTGAAATACGAGACGCGAAAACTACGCTAGGTTTTCCCAGAAAAACTATTTAAAAGCTAAGCGCAGCAAATAAGTACAAAAACGCTTTATACAAACAGTACTCGCTGCTGCTGGTGCTCTCGCTCTGGCTGTCACAAGACAACTGCTGATTCAAGTGACTAGTGGCTAACGGCCGCGAAACAAACAAAAGACGGTTTTAGGGCGCTTTCTGTTCTAAACGATCAAGAAAACACTAAGAAATCTAACACGAAAACTACGTAAAGTTTTATCAAGAACTGTTAGTTACTATGCAGAGCAGATAAACACAAATAGAATCCCTTCCTTAGTGGAAGGTCGTAAACAAAATGCAAAATAAACGCTTTATACAAACAGTACTCGCTGCTGCTGGTGCTCTCGCTCTGGCTGTCACAAGACAACTATAAAGGCTCTAATAAAACGTTCTTTCCTCCCTTGTCCATATGCTAATCAGGTTGTTCTGTCTGAAGTACACATAAATAAAACCTTCGATATCCGTGAAAATATCCAAAAAGGAAAGTGCCATGTCCAGTCAATGAGGACACTAGCTTAAATGCAAAAGTTCCATTACAAATAGCGCAATACAAATTTGCAATAGTTTTTCGAATAAGATAAAAATTATGTCATCATTCCCACATTTTAGTAAATCCTTAAGGTTATCCTTACTTGATCACTGTTCCTACTCAGTAGCAGAATCTCTGCAACATGTGAATTGCAAAACTGGAAAGAAAAAAAGACAAAATATCTTACTGCAAGTAGTTGAATTATTATTTTAAAAAAGAAAATTTTCTCTTGTTTTGGCACTCATTAGTGGTGATTGAAAAACAAACTTTGATAAGAGGAAATTAACTCGAGTGCCGTTAGCTAAAAGAAGCAGCCAAGTAAAAAAAAGAAAAGATAGTTTTAAATTATCACGCGGCACAGATGAATTTACTCTACCCAGAGAGAGAAAATTAGTAATTCAAGATTTTGTATAACCTGCTTTGATACCCTGGAGTACACTAAACGCGCACATCGTTTATTGGCCGTATGCCAATTATTAATATTACGCGTCATGCACAGAAGTATTTGTATACAAGTAGACAACTGAAGGCAACTTTCCTGTGATTTTTCCTCAGTCTCTTCCTGTTCTGGAAGCCTCTTGCGAAGAAAAATGTTCGAGAGACTTCGCTGCGCTCCTTTCCGGTACTGCTGACCGCATAAAATTTGATAGTTGACGCCGCTCGCGCTGCGTCTGATGCATTTGTAGCCTATTAAAAAATGTAATTGGTCTCTCTCGCTAATTTTAACATCTGTATGCTCTCTCACATTTAAGAATTAATTACAGTTTTATAATATAAGAGAATTTAAAGACAATACACGGAATTAACACGAAAATACAGCATTTCTTACGTAGGTTTACATAAATTACTTTAGTTTTGGGATTAAATTTATTGACACACAAAAAGAAATGTTTCATAGTGCAAGTTGTAGATTAAGCCAATCGAACAAACTCACTCCTCAAAAAGAGTGCATTTATATTCAATAACATCGAATATTATACTATACTCTTACATTAAACTAGTAAGAAAGCATCAGAACGTATTAAAAATGCGAGGTTTAGAAAAAAAGAAATTGGATTAGTGGGATGCAAACCACAAACACTTCATAAAATCAGCCACGATTCCCTAACGCTATTCATTGCTCTAAAGCGACCACTGATACTATAGGAACTTATCTAGCATGTTACCATGTCCTGAAACATTATCTTACGAGAGCAGTTCAATAAGTAATGCAACACATTTTTTTTCTGAAACAGGGGTTGTTTTATTCAGCATTGAAATACACCAGGTTATTCCCCAATCTTTTAGCTACACAACACTATTTTTCAACGTAATCTCCATTCAATGCTACGGCCTTACGCCACCTTGAAATGAGGGCCTATATGCCTGCACGGTACCATTCCACTGGTCGATGTCGGAGCCAACGTCGTACTGCATCAATAACTTCTTCATCATCCGCGTAGTGCCTCCCACGGATTGCGTCCTCCATTGGGCCAAACATATGGAAATCCGACGGTGCGAGATCGGGGCTGTAGGGTGCATGAGGAAGAACAGTCCACTGAAGTTTTGTGAGCTCCTCTCGGGTGCGAAGACTTGTGTGAGGTCTTGCGTTGTAATGAAGAAGGAGAAGTTCGTTCAGATTTTTGTGCTACGAACACGCTGAAGTCGTTTCTTCAATTTCTGAAGAGTAGCACAATACACTTCAGAGTTGATCGTTTGACCATGGGGAAGGACATCGAACAGAATAACCCCTTCAGCGTCCCAGAAGACTCTAACCATGACTTTAGCGGCTGAGGGTATGGCTTTAAACTTTTTCTTGGTAGGGGAGTGGGTGTGGCGCCACTCCATTGATTGCCGTTTTGTTTCAGGTTCGAAGTGATGAACCCATGTTTCATCGCCTGTAACAATCTTTGACAAGAAATTGTCACCCTCAGCCACATGACGAGCAAGCAATTCCGCACAGATGGTTCTCCTTTGCTCTTTATGGTGTTCGGTTAGACAACGAGGGATCCAGCGGGAACAAACCTTTGAACATCCCAACTGGTGAACAATTGTGACAGCACTACCAACAGAGATGTCAAGTTGAGCACTGAGTTGTTTGATGGTGATCCGTCGATCATCTCGAACGAGTGTGTTCGCACGCTCCGCCATTGCAGGAGTCACAGCTGTGCACGGCCGGCCCGCACGCGGGAGATCAGACAGTCTTGCTTGACCTTGCGGTGATGATGACACACGCTTTGCCCAACGACTCACCGTGGTTTTGTCCACTGCCAGATCACCGTAGACATTCTGCAAGCGCCTATGAATATCTGAGATGCCCTGGTTTTCCGCCAAAAGAAACTCGATCACTGCCCGTTGTTTGCAACGCACATCCGTTACAGACGCCATTTTAACAGCTCCGTACAGCGCTGCCACCTGTCGGAAGCCAATGAAACTATACGAGACGAAGCGGGAATGTTTGAAAATATTCCACAAGAAATTTCCGGTTTTTTCAACCAAAATTGGCCGAGAAAAAAAATGTGTTGCATTACTTATTGAACTGCCCTCGTAGCTATATTACTCATTCAAACAACTACAATAAATTGTATCAAGAATGGCGTGAGTTAATGGATCCTCAACATTCCGTTGCCTTCAAATGGCATCCTCTCATAATACGCAAGCTACAGTAATTCTTTTACCACGAATATGACGTTCCTCGTCATATTATTACAACGAATCATACAATTAACAGCGGGTTTTCGACGACTTCTCAGTTTGCTGGTGCTCAGGAACGATATACATACATACGGGCTTCAACTGAAAGCCAGTATGGCGCCTCACAACTCTCCATAGAAGGGAGATGGTGTACATGTGACGTAGGTGGCCTTCCGCCATCCCATTGGTCAACGTTCAAATGCACGTTCAGGATATGTGACATGCTAGATATTACCCTGCACGTTCGGGAGACTCCCCAATGTGCTATTTCACTCTCTGACGTCAGAAACTCGGCACGCTCAACACTCAGTGTTCCAATTCACGGTCTGTGTACCGACGGCTTTAGCAGCAACAGCATCATCACTTCCCGTTGACAAGGGCAGCCCCAGCGATGGAGAACGTGGGTAACACGGCTGTATCACGGGTTGCCGCGTGCCGTGACGTAGGCGAACTCCGCCGTTTTGCTGCTACCACACAGTGCAAAAGATGACTGCTGGGCAAAACATTATGCCCACGTGGTTAATAGTCTGTCTGTCCGTCTTCGGAAGGCTATACAGCAACGATACTGGATGGCTTTGGTTCAACAAGCCCTTAATAAGTTTCCGGAAGTATTTGACGGGTCGATAGTTTGAGGATGCGCAGCTGGCGCAAGATAGCGTCCCACATCTACCGAAGCTGGTGGGCAAAACTGCAGCGTGAGTTCACTGTCAAGCTCCTCACACCATTACAGAACGATTCTGCCCCCGTGAAAGGGGCATTTATGCTGCTGCAAGACGCCGAACATGAAGGGAGGCAGGTGGTCCGCAATACGAGTAATGTTCACATTTCCATCAGCGAGAAGAAATCGAAAAAGAGATGATTGTCGGAAGGACTGACACACCTCACGGACAAGTCAGAACAACATTTGGGGAATTTAAAGGCAAGGGTGGTAACACTAACTAAGCAAACTACCTATCGCACCCCTTTGAGATTTGGTGGTAAAATTGCAAAGTGGATAGCTCGTCACAAACTGAACACAGATCAAGCGTGAAAACAGGAAGAAGGTGTACCCAGCTGCGAAAAAAGAAGCAAAATAGAAACAGTGAGGGGTCCAAGTTCAAGATATGCAACACTGCGAGACTCTGAATAGCCACGGTGTCGTGTTTATGTGCTCACAGTGTTGGACTCCGAAAGATTAGATCCGTGTTCAAATCTCCCTCGTGCCTTTTTTTTACGAAAATATCAACTGTCCTTCCGATAATTGATACGTCTATTAGCTTTATTCAAATTTATGTCTCTGTTGCGTTGTAACAGCCGTAAGCAACAGCGAGGTGTAAGGAAAGGACTTCCAGATGTACCATACATTAGACTCTTGCATTCTGTTTTGGATGTTTTTGTTATTGAAATCCTTCGTTGCAACATGAGCGAGATGTATGAGACAGGCGAAATCGGTCGGGGTGGCCGAGCGACTCTAGGCGCTACAGTCTGGAACCGCGCGACCGCTACGGTCACAGGTTCGAATCCTGCCTCGGGCATGGATGTGTGTGGTGTCCTTAGGTTGGTTAGGTTTAAGTAGTTCTAAGTTCTAGGGGACTGATGACCCCAGAAGTTAAGTCCCATAGTGCTCAGAGCCATTTGAACCATTTTTGAACAGGCGAAATACCCTCAGACTTCAAGAAGAATATAATAATTCCAATCCCAAAGAAAGCAGGTGTTGACAGATTTGAAAATTACCGAACTATCAGTTTAATAAGTCACAGCTGCAAAATACTAACGCGAATTCTTTACAGACGAATGGAAAAACTGGTTGAAGCCGACCCGACGCCGACCTCGGGGAAGATCAGTTTGGATTCCGTAGAAATATTGGAACATTTGAGGCAATACTGACTCTACGGCTTAGCTAGAGGAAAGATTAAGGAAAGGCAAACCTACGTTTCTAGCATTTGTAGACTTAGAGAAAGCTTTTGACAATGTTGACTGGAATACTCTCTTTCAAATTCTGAAGCTGGCGGGGATAAAATACAGGGAGCGAAAGGCTATTTATAATTTGTACAGAAAGCAGATAGCAGTTACAAGAGTCGAGGGGCATGAAAGGGAAGCAGTCGTTGGAAAGGGAGTGAGACAGGGTTGTAGCCTATCCACGATATTATTCAATCTTTATACTGAGCAAGCAGTAAAGGAAACAAAAGAAAAATTCGGAGTAGGAATTAATATCCATGGAGAAGAAATAAAAACTTTGAGGTTCGCCGATGACATTGTAATTCTGTCAGAGACAGCAAAGGACTTGGAACAGCAGTGGAACGGAATGGACAGTGTCTTGTAAGGATGACATAAGATGAACATCAACAAAAGCAAAACGAGGATAATGGAATGTAGTCGAATTAAGTCGGATGATGCTGAGGGAATTAGATTAGGAAATGACGCACTTAAAGTAGTAAAGGAGTTTTGCTATTTGGGGAGCAAAATAACTGATGATGGTTGAAGTAGAGGGGATATCAAATTTAGACTGGCAATGGCAAGGAAAGCGTTTCTGAAGAAGAGAAATTTGTTAACATCGAGTATTGATTTAAGTGTCACGAAGTCGTTTCTCAGCGTATTTGTAAGGAGTGTAGCCATGTATGGAAGTGAAACATGGACGATAAATAGTTTAGGCAAGAAGAGAATAGAAGCTTTCGAAATGTGGTGCTACAGAAGAATGCTGAAGATTAGATGGGTAGATCACATAACTAATGAGGAGGTATTGAATAGAATTGAGGAGAAGAGGAGTTTGTGGCACAACTTGACTAGAAGAAGGGATCGGTTGGTAGGACATGTTCTGAGGCATCACGGGTCACCAATTTAGTACTGGAGGGCAGCGTGGAGGGTAAAAATCGTAGAGGGAGACCAAGAAATGAAAACACTAAGCAGATACAGAATGATGTAGGCTGCAGAAGGAACTGGGAGATGAAGAAGCTTGCACAGGATAGAGTAGCATGGAGAGCTGCATCAAACCAGTCTGAGGACGGAAGACCACAACAACAACAACATAGTTCACACCAGTTACTTGTTGTTTTCCATTTCTGTGAGAGGTCAGCACGCAGAAGTGCCGCAGCACGACGTGGCATGGTCTCGACTTATGTCTGAAGTAGCGCTGGAGGGAACTGACAAAATGAATCCTGAAGGGCTATCCATAAATCAGTCAGAGTACAGGGGGTGAAGCTCTCTTCTGAACACCACGTTGCAAGGCATCCCAGATATGCTCCACAATGTTCGTGTCTGGGTAGTTTGGTGGCCAGCTCAAATGTTTAAACTCAGAAGAGTGTTCTTGGAGCCACTTCGTAGCAATTCTGGACGTGAGGTGTCGCATTGTCCTGCTGGAATTGCCTTAGTCGGTAGGAATGCACAATGGACATGAATGGTTGCACGTGATCAGACAGGATACCTGTGTACATGTCACCTGTGAGAGTCGTATCTAGACGTATCCGGCGTATCTTATCATTCCAACTGCACACGCCCCACACCTTTACAGAGCCCCCACCAGCTTAAACAATCCCCTGCTGACATGCAGGGCTCATGGATTCAAAGTTGTCTCCATACCCGTACACGTCCAACTGCTCGATACAATTTGAAGCGAGACTCGTCCGACCAGGCAACATGTTTCCAGTCGTAAACAGTCCAATGTCGGTGTTGGCGGGCCCAGGCGAGGCGTAAAGCTTCGTGTCGTGCAGTCATCAAGGATACACGAGTGGGCCTGCAGCCCTGAAAGCCCATATCGATGATGTCTCGTTGAATGGTTCGCACGCTGACACTTGCTGATGTCCCATCATTGAAATGTGCAGCAATTTTCGGAAGGGTTGCACTTCTGTCACATTGAACGATTCTCTTCAGTCATCGTTGGTCCTGTTCTTTCAGGATCTTTTTCCGGCCGCAGTGAAGTCGGAGATCTGATGTTTTACCAGATTCCTGATATTCACGGTTCACTCATGAAACCGTCTTAAGGGAAATCCCGACTTTATCTCTACCTCAGAGATGCTGTGTCTCATTGCTAGTGCGCCGACTATAACACCACGTTCAAACTCACTTAAATGTTGATAACCTGCCATACGGCCCGACAACCGGGAGAGATGGTCTGGGGTGCCATTTCATTTCATAGCAGAACTCCCTTGGTTGTCATCCGACGCACTCTTACGCACAGCGGTACCTCGACGATATTCTACGCTCCGTTTTGTTGCCCTACGTAGCAAGCCATCCTGGGCTTACGCTTCAGAAAAATAATACCCGCCCGCACACGGCGAGAGTTTCTGCTGCCAAGCCATACCTTGGCCAGCATGTTCTTCTGATCTCTCCCTGGTTAAAAATGTATGGAGCATTATAAGCAGGGCCCTTCAACCATCACGGGATTTTGACGATCTAACGAGCCAATTGGACAGGATTTGGCGCAACATTCATCAGGACATCCAAGAACTGTACCAATCAACGCCAAGCCGAATGACTGCTTGCATAAGGGCCGGAAGGGCACCAACGCGTTATTGACTTGACTTGCTCAATTTGTGACGCTCTTTCTCTTGAATAGATCATTTAATTTTTCTGAAATTGCAAATCACTTGTTCGTCTGTACGTGCACATCACATCTATCTATTTCTGCCCCATTCGGATTTTTCCTTCATAGTACACTTTTTCTTTAGAGTACATTCCAACGAGCTGATGGAGCTAAAGTCACATCATCCGTTTAGTTATACTGCACACGTATATTCTTGTATGGTGGCGTCCAGTACCCTAGGCAACAAAGAAAATTTGGGAACAGAAGTCTCGCGAACCATGTCGGTTCTCCTGTAATACCGTCATGTCAGTTCATTATCGCGCTTAGGAACTCAATTTAAAACATCTCAAAACGTTTGCAGGTGTGCAGTCATTATTTTTTCATACACTATCTGTGTATACGAATACTTTTCTCTCTAGTGTGTAGTGTTAAGAATGATCTTGTCTTTTAGAATATATCTGCAACTTTTCCTCGTTTCGTAATTAACCAAAGAATTACGTAATACGAGTATGATTCCACTTGTGACAGTGGTCCCTCTAGACATGTAATACTCCAAAATGACGCCTTTTTCGTCACAAAAGAGAGTCGGCATAACCTTCCCTGCTGATGGTTCTTTCGAAACTTCTTTGGTTTTGGTGATGAGGAATGGCGCCATTCCTTGCTCGCTCTCTTCGTTTCCGGTTGGTGGAAATGAACCCAGGTTTCGTCCCCAGTAAAGATTCTTGCAAGGAAGCCATCACCTTCGCGTTCAAAGCGCCGAAGAAGTTCTTCACAAGCATCAACACGTCGTTCTCTCATTTCAGGAGTCAGCTGCCGTGGCACCCATCTTGCAGACACTTTGTGAAACTGGAGCACATCACGCACAATGTGGTGTGCTGACCCATGACTAATCTGTAAACATGCTGCAATGTCATTCAGTGTCACTCGGCGGTTTTCCTTCACTATGGCTGCAACTGCTGCATTGTTCTGTGGAGTCACAACTCGTTGTGCCTGACCTGGACGAGGAGCATCTTCCACTGAAGTCACACCACTTGCGAATTTCCTACTCCATTCGTAGACTTGCTGCTGTGACAAACATGCATCACCGTACTGAACCTTCATTCGTCGATGAATTTCAATAGATTTCACACCTTCACTACGCAAAAACCAAATAACAGAAAGCTGTTCTTCCCTGGTGCAAGTGGCAAGTGTGGCGGCCATCTTTATACTGATACTGCGACGGTATGTGTGCATCTGCACTATGCCGCTACCTACAGGCCATGTTGCACGCTGTGTGTAGCACGCTTGCCGTCTTACAGGATAACGGCGCGAAATTTCGATTTGTTGTTACAAATTTAAGGTTTTCATTTGACTCGCCCACGTAATTGTCTAGCGCAGGCTACTGCGTATGATCTAAATTTAGGCTGTAGCCAGTTTTGGAATCATGTTGCCAGTATGACTAATCGGTGCCGTCAAGAATGAACCAAAAATGTAGCCTGACGAGAAAAAGGCAGAAACGGAACGAAACAAATTTGACGATGGCTATTCGTGCAGTCGGAAATCTGTAGGGAGACTGAACGCTGCTACAATACACAGGACGAACAAAAAGTTTCCGTTTTGAGGACGTTGCTGCAGCGTATACGAGTATGCAGCGTAGCGCGATTCCGATGCGTGTATACGTAGGCAAAGGATTAGTGGAGCACTCGTGTCTTTCCGAAGTGCGTGCGGTAAATGTGGAAACGTGAACTATGGCGACTTTATTACCAAATGTGTTCAAACGGGACCAACGTGCTGTTATTTTTTTCTTGACTGGGGAAGGACAAACACCGGTAGAGATCCATCGGCGAATGAGGATTTCCGTCTGTCAAAAATCACCGTTGTGGAATGGTGCACTAAGTTCCGCGCTGGTCGCGATAGTACACGTCTCCATATTGCACGTGTCGTTACGCCAGATCACGTGGAAGACACGCGAGCACCCGCCCTGTACTCCTGAGCTCCTCCCCCGTGATTACCACGTCTTCGATCTCTTAGAACAGGCCTTCCAGCGTCGACAATTACTGCCGGATGAGGAAATGTAGCAGGCAGTTACGGACTTATTAGCACAATAGAACACGATGTTTTACCAAATGGGTCTCAACCTGGTGCGTCGATGGGATGACTGCCTCAATGCTCACGGCGATTCTGCGTCATTTGCATTCCGATTGTAGACTGCAATGCCTTCTAGTGGATACTTTTTGGTCTGCCCTTATATTTAACGTGGCACATTCGATTTTACAAGCATTAAGCAAGGATGAAGTTTCTCCTTCAAGAATAATTTCATGAAATCTTGTGACAGGCGCAGAATTGGAAGAGGAACTGATGTCCTACCTACTCCACATAGAACAGATATTTTACGCCTTCATCTATGACGGCTGCGGTGGCCGAGCGGTTCTAGGCGCTTCAGTCCGGAACCGGGCAACTGCAACGGTCGCAGGTTCGAATCGTGCCTCGGGCATGGATGTGTGTGATGTCCTTAGGTTAGTTAGGTTTAAGTACACTACTGGCCATTAAAATTGCTACACCACGAAGAAGACGTGCTATAGACGCGAAATTTAACTGACAGGAAGAAGAAGCTGTGATATGTAAATGATTAGCTTTTCAGAGCATTCACACAAGGTTGGCGCCGGTGGCGACACCTACAACGAGCTGACATGAGGAAAGTTTCCAACCGATTTCTCATACGCAAACAGCTGTTGAGCGGCGTTGCCTGGTGAAACGTTGTTGTGATGCCTCGTGTAAGGACGAGAAATGCGTACCATCACGTTCCCGACTTCGATAAAGATCGGATTGTAGCCTATCGCGATAGCGGTTTATCGTATCGCGACATTGCTGCTCGCGTTGGTCGAGATCCAATGACTGTTAGCAGAATATGGAATCGGTGGGTTCAGGAGGGTAATACGGAACGCCGTGCTGGATCCCAACGGCCTCGTATCACTAGCAGTCGAGATGACAGGAATCTTATCCGCATGACTGTAACGGATCGTGCAGCCACGTCTCGATCGCTGAGTCAACAGATGGGGACGTTTTCAAGACAACCACCATCTGCACGAACAGTTCGACGGCGTTTGCAGCAGCATGGACTACCAGCTCGGAGACCATGGCTGCAGTTATCCTTGACGCTGCATCACAGACAGGAGCGCCTGCGAGGGTGTACTCAACGACGAACCTGGGTGCACGAATGGCAAAACGTCATTTTTTCGGATGAATCCAGGTTCTGTTTACAGCATCATGATGGTCGCATCCGTGTTTGGCGACATCGCGGTGAACGCACATTGGAAACGTGTATTCTTCATCGCTATACTGGCGTATCACCCGGCGTGATGGTATGGTGTGCCATTGGTTACGCGTCTCGGTCACCTCTTGGTCGCACTCTCGGCACTTTGAATAGTGGACGCTATATTTCACATGTGTTACGACCCGTCGCTATACCCTTCATTCGATCCCTGCGAAACCCGACATTTCAGCGGGATAATGCACGACCGCATATTGCAGGTCCTGTACGGGCCTTTCTGGATACATAAAATGTTCGACTCCTGCCCTGGCCAGCACATTCTCCAGATCTCTCGCCAATTGAAAACGTCTGGTCAACGGTGGCCGAGCAGCTGGCTCGTCACAATACGCCAGTCACTACTCTTGATGAAATTTGGTATCGTGTTGAAACTGCATGGGCAGCTGTACCTGTACACGCCATCCAAGCTCTGTTTGACTCAAAGCCCAGGCGTATCAAGGCCGTTATTACGGCCAGAGACTGCTGTTCTGGGTACTGATTTCTCAGGATCTATGCACCCGAATTGCGTGAAAATGTAATCACATGTCAGTTCTAGTATAGTATATTTGTCCATTGAATACCCGTTTATCATGTGCATTTCTTCTTGGTGTAGCTATTTTAATGGCCAGTAGTGTAGTTCTAAATTCTAGGGAACTGATAACCTCAGATGTTAAGTCCCATAGTGCTCAGAGCCATTTGAATCATTATGATTTGAGCTTCACCTGTGGTGTCCTACATCAAAGCTTAAAAGTTACATGGTTGGTTGGTTTGTTTGGGGGAGGGGAGCAAACAGTGAGATCATTGGTCCCATCGGTTTAGGAAAGGTTGGGGAAGGAAGTCGGCAATGTCCTTTCAAAGCTACCATCCAGTGATTTGCTCAAAAATGGTTGAAATCGCTCTAAGCACTATGGGACTTAACATCTGAGGTAATCAGTCCCCTAGACTTAGAACTACTTAAACCTAACTAACCTAAAGACATCACACACATCCTTGCCCGAGGCAGGATTCGAACCTGCGACCGTAACGCCTAGAACCGCTCGGCCACTCCGGCCGGCGAGTGCCATGAAATGTTCCTTCTGTTTAGAAATCAAGTTGAGCGTACGAGGGCTTACGTCAGGGGAGTGCAGTAGGTGGTATAGCACTTAGCAGCCCCATCAGTCAAACAAATCAGTAACAGCTTACACTGTACGTGTTTTGAGCATTGTCCTGCAAAATGATGGTCAGGTGCTGCAGAAAGGGTCTTTACTTCTGTCTCTAAGCTGCTCGTAGGTTGGGTTCCAAAAATGAACAGCATAGAGACAGAAGTGATGACACTTTCAGGAGGACCTGGCCATCATTTTGCAGGACAATGCTCAAGCACGTGCAGTGCAAGCTGTTACTGAATTGTCCGCCAACTTGAAATTTGACGAAAAATATGAAGGCAGTTTAGTTCCCCTTTTTAGCGCCACATCAAAGATGTTTGTCAAAGAAATTTGTCGAATGTTTAGTCATATTTCTTTGTCAAAGAAAATGATAGTGCAATACCAGCTTTAAGTATTTTAGATTTATTGCAGTACAAGAGAGATTGCACTCCTGCCACCGTTTTTAATGTAGCATTTTCTGCCATTTTATCTGAGCGCCACGACTATGTAGCTGTTTTTACGGATGGTTTGAAACAAGGGGATTCCGTTGGTTGCTCTGTTGTTTTTCCGGATCGTGTCCTCAAGGTCCGACTGCCTCAGACTTTTATTGTCTTTGATGCAGAATTGTCTGCGATCTTGCGGGCACTGGAGCAGATGAGACATTCTTCCTGTCCTAAATTTCTTGTCTGTCCCGATTCCCTAAGTGCTCTTCACTCTCTGCAACGTTTGTATCCAGCAGATAAAATAGTCCAGACCATCCAGGATGCCCTCCTCCACCTACAGCGATTGGGGAAGGTGGTGGCTTTCTGCTGGGTTCCGGGGCATGTCGGCATTGCTGGGAATGAAAGGGCAGATCTCGCAGCCAAGGAGGCGTGTCTCGATCCACAAATATCTCAGTGTGCTATACCCCTGCACGCAGTCACCTCGCTGTTGAGATCACGGGTCATGCGTCGGTGGGAGGATGAATGGCTGGAAGTGACTGACAATAAGCTCCGTATAGTCGAGCCCACAATGCGTGTGTGGTGTACTTCCTTTCAGCCCCGTCGACGGGACGAGGTTCTCCTCACTCGGCTTCGGATAGGCCACAGGCCTATGACGCATGGCTTCCTGCTCCGGCGAGAGGACCCTCCAATGTGTGGTGCTTGTGGCGTCCAGGTCACTGTGCGCCGCGTTTTATTGGATTGTGTTTTATTTTCTGACCAGCGGCCCGCTGCTGACTTGCCAGCGGACGTGCCATTTCTTTCAGGCAACACTCAGACGAATGTGGTCAGAGTTTTAAAGTTCTGTGCCATCTCAAATGTTTTACAAAGATTTTAGGGAGAGGATCTTAATTTGCTCACTGTGTGACAAGCTCGCCCATATTTTATGGAAGTGGCCAGCCAATGACAATTTACTGTGGCATTCTTGTTGCTACGTTTTCCCTTTCCTTACGTTCTGCTTTCTTATGTAGCATTTTCCTTCTTTTCCTGCTTTCTTTGCGTGTGTGCTTCAGTGTTATTAGGTCTGTCCACATTCGTTCACTTTAATGTGTGTCAGGGCGCTGATGACCTCGACGTTGAGCGCCCATAAGCCCCAACACAAACACACAGACACACACACACACACACACACACACACACACACACACACACACACACACACACAAACGCCTCTATGGGACATAACATCTGAGGTCATCAGTCCCCAAGACTTAGAACTATGTGAATCTAACTAACCTAAGGACATCATACACATCCATGACGGAGGCAGGATTCAAAACTGCGACCGTAGTAGCCACGTGGTTCTGGACTGAAGCGCCTAAAACCGGTTGGCCACTGCAGCCGGCAGCTTTAGGTGGTAGCATTGATGATTTACTGGGCTGTTGTTTTGCCCCCCCCCCCCACACACACACACACAGAGCTGCTGTCGGAGGCGGTGACGCAGGGCAGCATCACGGTGTGCTGTATCAGCTGTTCCTCGAGCACACACCGACCCTCCTCTGTCAGGTGGTGGCGTCGGTGACCTACTGCGCTGTGGTGGTGCCGCGCGCGCAGCTGCTGTCGGAGGCGGTGATGCAGGACAGCGTCACGGTGTGCTGTATCAGCTGTTCCTCAAGCACTCACCGATCCTCCTTTGTCAGGTGGTGGCGTCGGTGACCTACTGCGCTGTGGTGGTGCCGCGCGCGCAGCTGCTGTCGGAGGCGGTCACGCAGGGCAGCTTCATGGTGTGCCTGTACCAGCTGTTCTGCCTGCTGGTGGCCTACTGCGGCGGTGAGGCGGAGCTCATCCGGCGCGCCAAGCCCAGCTCCCTGGACCCAGCCGTGGGGCCCTGCTGCTGCTGGCCGTGCTGCCGGCTCTGCCTCAAGCCGGCCGCCGTCAACAAGTACGTGCCGTACTGGCTCACCTCTCCACCTGCTCAGCTGGATGTTATCAACAGTGTAGCTTCATGCTAATCTGCTGTCACCTGGGAATCTGAATCAACAGAATTACCTGACATATTGCCTGTTGGCTTGTGGGTTGGGATCTTTGGGAAATGCTAGTTCCATGATTTTCCCGACATTTCACCAGCATGAGTGACTGCCATCACTGGTGATGGAAGGTGAACTTCTGACAATGCCAGCCATTTGTGCTGGAGAAACATCAGCAGAATAAATAAACAAATGTTGGCCGAAGATCACGTGGCAGAAGCCACCAAGCAGTACATGGACAGATGGCGACAGGTGTTGTTCTGCTGTTATCCTGGACTCCAAATTAGCAGAATTCTCTGACTGACGTATTGCCTGTTGGCATCTGTCTCGGTATCTTTGGCCGATGTTAGTTTCATGATTTTCCTGACGTTTTGCCAGCAGGAGTGGCTGGTGTTGTTACAAGTTCACCTTTTATCGCTGGCTAATGAAAGTGAACCTCTGACAGTGCCAGCCACCCATGCTGGACAAACAGAGAAACAAGAGTTCGAGTCTCGGTCTGGCATGCAGTTTTAATCTGCCAGGAAGTTTCAAATGTTTAAATGTATGTGAAATCTTATGGGACTTAACTGCTAAGGTCATCAGTCCCTAAGCTTACACACTACTGAACCTAAATTATCCTAAGGACAAACACACACACACACACACACACACACACACACACACACACACACACACACACACACACACACACCCATGCCTGAGGGAGGACTCGAACCTCCGCCGGGACCATCCGCACAGTCCATGACTACAGCGCCTTTAGACCGCTCGGCTAATCCCCCGCGGTCAGGAAGTTTCATATCAGCGCACACTCGACTGCAGAGTGAAAACTTCATTCTGGAAACATCCCCCAAGCTGTGGCTAAGCCATGTCTCTGCAGTATCCTTTCTTCCAGGAGTGCTAGTTCTGCAAGTTTCGCAGGAGAGCTTCTGTGAGGTTTTGAAGGTGGCAGACGAGGTACTGGCGGAAGTAAATCTCTGAGGACGGGTATTTGGGTAGCTCAGTCGGTAGAGCACTTGCCGCGAAAGGCAAAGGTGCCCAGTTCGAGTCTCGGTCTGGCGTACAGTTTTAATCTGCCAGGATGTTTCATCAGGAAAACAGTTAAACAAATGTCAGCCAAAGACCCCAAGACAGAAATCAACAGGCGTGTCCACAAAGCCTCAACAATCTTTTTAGTTCTCTGATTAGTTGGTGCATCAGGGATTACAGTTATAGTATACGGTCACCAAAAATGGGTCTAAGGAAAACTTCGTCTATTACATACCACGAGCTCCCAGATTTCGGCAACCCTAATTCAGTTACTGTTATTTCTCCCTACCTTTACAACACACAAAACTGGAAACCCAGTAAATATCATGTGTAACTATCACACGTTAGTTTCGTGGAATCAGTTCTCCTCAAATGTTTGACTGCACACAGTTGTTAAACTAAGAATGAAAGCAATGAAAATGGAGTATTTTCGAAAATTTATTTCCAACAGCTCTGTAAACCTCTATTCCCAATTAGCTTTCGTTAATATCACCTACCAGATGAAAACAGAAGCGTCTATTACAGGAGTTACCTGTTCCTCATAACAGAAAAATCTTTATTTACAAGATACGTGAAAGTAGGTGGATTTAAACGCTAAGAAAGAGCTCTGTTAATACTTTTATTGAAAACAATTGGAAAAGCAGTTTGGTCATACAATATGTACAGTGCTCATCCTTGCTCAATTATCTACAGCCAACATAAATGACTAAACTTTGCAGTTGGTACCAAGATTGTGTCTCCACACAACAAATGTCAATTAGAAAGGACCAATTAACAAATTACATAAATGATTTGTATTTTTATTTCTTTATTGGTCCTGTAAACCGTGATTTAGTACACAGTTTGCACATATGATACAGGACAGTCCGGCTTGAGATAGTAAATAATACATACTGTGATTTCAAAATGTTAATTTAATACATATTTCATATTGGTAACATAATTACAAAAACGGATAAGGTAGTTTATCATATAAATAAGACAAAATTTCGTCTTTTGCAGCTGAACGTTTTATCTGTGTGTACCAAATTTGTTTCGTTTATTCTTGCTAGGCATCTTCAATGGTCTGTAATATAAAGAAAATTACAAGGGGTAAAACTTTGCTTCCGGCGTTTGCCGATAGGTGGCGACAAAGGTAAGTAGCGGTCGAAAGAAACAGATAGCAGACCTCAGGCAGTTAGCTTGGACCTCGGTCAACATAATCTCATTCAAACATCAGTCGATTTGTGTCTGCATCATAAAGTTGTTCTTGATTGAAAATGTCAGTTTACGAGACTAATTCTTGTCATTTGCGGGAGACGTTACTGTTTTGTTTCAGTATGAAGAAAACAGCGGCTGAGTCTCATCTAATGCTCTCAAGTACGCATGGTAAGGACGCTATTAGTGAAAGAACGTGTCGTAAGTGGTTTCAACGCTTCAAGAACGGTAATTTTAACGTCGTAGACCGGCATAGTGGTGGAAGAGAGAATGTTTTGGAAGATGCAGAATTGGAGACGTTGCTGAGTGAAGATTCGCGTCAAACTCAAGAGGAAGTGGCACGATTAGTCGGAGTGACACAGCAAGCCACTTCAAAACGTCTCAAGGCTATGGACATGATTCAGAAAGACGGAACTTGGTTCCCGTGTGAGCAGAAACCAAGAGACATTGAACGGCGCTTGTGTGTTTGTGAACAGTTGCTTCAGAGGCAAAAGCGGAAGGGACTTCTGCATCGCATTGTGAACGGGGAAGAAAAATACCTTCATTATGATAACCTCAAATGCAAAAAATCATGGGGATGTCCCGGCTATGCTTCCATGTCGACGGCCAAACCGAATAGTCACGGCTCCAAGATCATGCTCTGCATTTGGTGGGACCAGCTCGGCGTCGTGTACTATGAGGTGTTAAAACCAAGTGAAACAATCACAGGTGCTCGTTATCGAATGCAATTAATGCGTTTGAGCAGAGCATTAAAAGACAAACGGCCGCAATACAGCGAGAGACACGATAAAGTGATTTTGCAGTACGACAACGCTCGACATCACGTTGCAAAAGAGGCCAAAACGTACTTGGAAACGTTAAAAAGGAAGTCCTACCCCACCCGCCGTATTCTCCAGACATTGCTCCCTCTAGCTATCACCTGTTCAGATCAATGGGGCATGGCCTGGCTGACCAACACTTCTGATCTCATGAAGAAGTAACAAATTGGATCGATTCGTGGATCGCTTCAAAAGATGAACAATTTTTTCGACGCGAGATTCGTACACTGCCCGAAAGATGGGAGAAAGTAGTGGCCAGCCATGAAAATACTTTGAATGATACATGTGTAACCAATTTGTTTCATTAAAGCTTCAAATGTTGGGGAAAAAACGGCGGAAGCAAATTTGTACACCTTGTATGTATAATTAAATATTTTGATAGAAGACCTGTAGTAATTCTTGGGGGCTGTAGAGGGTGAGGGAGAAAACGGTGTTGGGATAGCGATGTATGGTGGGATGGGGGGGGGGGGGGATTATAGGTGAAACCTTTCTGGTAGACACAAATAAAACTTTCATTTGTAAAAGGTGGAATTTTTTCTCAGCTGCAGGATACATCGAAATTCATGAAAATGTATAATCTATATGTTTTAACAACACACATAAGAAGATTGTTAGTAATAATTACACTTAAACATGTTTGATCAGTTGTCCAAATTTTTATGGTGTTCCAAAATCTAAGAAAAAACTGGAAGCAATGGTCAAGCAAATACTCCTACAGTTTCACTTTGAACTTATATAAATTTGATTTCAGTATCAGTTACCCAGGGCAACCTTTACAAATGTTTGTACCTACTGTACTGATATTTATGTTACGCTTCTGCCTAGTATCACAAGGGCGAAAATCACAGTTACGCTTGAAGATATATTCTTCTTTTGAGGTGCTTCCTTTTTTGAAGATTAGTACTCTACAGATAAATAAACAAGCAGAGGGAGTATATAGAGACTTTCAAATATTAGTCTACAGGTGTCTCTGTATTCTGACAACCTCTTTCAGTAGACTGACTGAACTGGAAGGAATTAGATGCTGTTGATGGCGAACATGGATATAGTGTACTTCTGAAAAATGTTTTATATGTACCGAATATAATCTTTAATTTACTGTCTGTTACTGCAATATTGTTATTCTGTCAGAGACAGCAAAGGACATGGAAGAGCAGTTGAACGGAATGGACAGTGTCTTCGAAGGAGGATATAAGATGAACATCGAATCGGGCGATGCTGCGGGAATTAGATTAGGAATAGAGACACTTAAAGTAGTAAAGGAGTTTTGCTATTTGGGGAGCAAAATAACTGATGATGTTCGAAGTAGAGAGGATATAAAATGTAGACTGGCAATGGCAAGGAAAGTGTTTCTGAAGAAGGTAAATTTGTTAACATCGAGTATAGATGTGTCAGGAAGTCGTTTCGGAAAGTATTTGTATGGAGTGTAGCCATGTATGGAAGTGAAACGTGGACGAGTGGACGATAAATGGTTTAGACAAGAAGAGAATAGAAGCTTTAGAAATGTGGTGCTACAGAAGAGTGCTGAAGATTAGATGGGTAGATCACGTAATTAATGAGAGGTATTGAATAGAATTGGGGAGAAGAGAAATTTGTGGCACAACTTGACTAGAAGAAGGGATCGGTTGGTAGGACATGTTCTGAGGCATCAAGGGATCACCAATTTAGTATTTGAGGGCAGCGTGGAGGGTAAAAATCGTAGAGGGAAACCAAGAGATAAATACACTAAACAGATTCAGAAGGACGTAGGTTGCAATAGGTACTGGGAGATGATGAAGCTTGCACAGGGTAGAGTAGCATGGAAAGCTGCAGCAAACCAGTCTCTGGACTGAAGACCACAACAACAACTGCAATATTAAAGCTTTATTCACTCTGACGTCTGGATTTTCAAAACCACTGACAACTTGAAAATTATAGCTACATCGATGTTCCATACTCTACAAACCATTGTCAGGTGCTTAGCAGAGGGTACTTCACATCCTATTCATTTATGGAGTAAGGCAAGAATGCCTTTTTAAACATCTGTGTACACTGTGATATTAGTCTAATCTTGCCCAGGAGTGATTGTATGGGCTTGCAGTATATTCCTAGAATCATCACTTAGTTATTTCTAGAAACTTTGTAAGTAGGCTGCCGCAGTATAGGTGGTGACTTTCTTCAAGTCTTTGCCAGCTCATTTCTTTCAACATCTCTGTGATGCTCTTCCACGGGTCAGACAAACCTGTGACTTTGTGCTGCTCTTCTCTGCACACATTCAATATCCCCATTTGATCTATTTGGTGTGGGTCCCACACATTTGAGCAATATTGTAGGATGAGTCGAACAAGTGATTTGTCGGCAGTCTCCTGCCTAGACTGATTGCGTGTACCAAGTATTGTAGCAATGAACCGAATACTGACACCTGCATTGCTAAGCAGGTTCCCAATCTCTGCATCACTTTCAAACCTTATCTAATCAAACTGAATATTTGCATCACTTTTGTCAGTACTTTTGTCTTACGCTGGTTTACTTTCAACCCTTACTCTACACTCAGTAGCCTGATCACTCCATCTCGTCAATGTCAGCAGTGAATCTTATCGCCGATACTCTTTCATCCTGAATTTTAATCACACGTCTGAACATATCTTTTATTTCGTTAGTTGACTACAGGTTTATCAGTAGAACACTGCTTCCTCGCATTACACTCCCATTACTGTAAGCACTTCTGTCGTAATCTTTCGCTCTCATAGTTTCCTCTGGGCTCTTTCCCTGCAGTGTGTATCTACTTTTCTGGAAATTCCGAACATACTGCACCACGTCACGAGTTCTGTTCAAAAAAATTCCGGGACTTTCTCCACAAATTTTTTTGTACTCTTACCTTTTACTTACTGTGCATGTTCTCCATCGAAATAGTCTCTTCCACAATTGATACACCGCTCCCAACGACGTTCCCACGACCGGAAGCAGTCTTGGTAGGCCTCTTGCTGGATCGCGCGAAGCGCCACCGGCCGATTTTCTTTAATCTCGTCTGTCGTTGCAAATCTTCGTCCTTCCAACGGCGTTTTCAACGTTGGAAATAAAAACAAAGTTCGCAGGAGCCAGGTCTGGAGAGTACGGAGGAAGAGGCGCGACAGTGATTTCGTCTTTTACGCAATAGTCACGCACCAACAGGGATGAATGTGGGAGTGCGTTAGCGTGATTCAAGAGCCATTAACTGTTTCTCCATATTTCAGGCCGTTTCCTTCTCACATTTTGTTGCAGGAGTCGCACACGTCCCGATAGCACCATCGAATAACAGTTTGTCCCTGTGATAAGAATTCATTATGACCTAATCCTTCGAAGTCAAAGAAAACTATCAGCTTGGCTTTGACATTTGACCTGACCTGACGAGCTTTTTTTGGTCTTGGAGAAACTTTCACAACCCATTGTGAAGATTGAACCTTGGTCTCAATATAACCTTAGACCCAAGTTCGTATAGGGGGTCGGAGAGTGGGGTGTATAAGATTTGCAGACGACGTGGTTTTGATGGCAGAGAGTGCGAGAGAGATGGAATAAATGGTAGGTGATCTAAACACAAAATTAGAAAAATATGGATGGAGATTAACAATAAGAAAGCGAAAAGTATGATAATTGGAGGAAAGGGGAGAAAAGGCCGTATGGAAATAGGAGGAGAGGAAATAGAGCAAGTGAATAACTTCAATCATTGGGAAGTGCAATAATGGATGATATGTATTGCTTAGCAGAAATTAGGAAAAGAATTGCAATGGCAAAAGAAGTATTAAAGAGGAAACAGAAATTACTTTGCGGACCACTAAACAAAGATCTGAGGAAAAGACTGTTACACTGTATGGTGCGGAGACCTGGACATTGAGTAAGGAAGATGAAAGAAATTGGAGGCGCTAGAGATGTGGATATGGAGAAGAATGGAAAAAGTGAAATGGAAAGACCGAGTAAGGAATGAAGAAGTATTAAGAAGAGTTGGAGAAGAAAGAAACATGCTGAAAGTCATCGAAAGAGAAAACGGAACTGGTTTGTGTAATGCACCTCATTCTCCAGGGGACAAATATTAATTATTATCAGTAGTAGTATATTAAGCTACAAATTATCATTTTAAACCTGTGTGGTCTCCCTGGTGTGCCTAGTCGACGACCAGTCCCCGTCACGCTGTTCACTCTAACAACAGAGTACATACAGGGTTGAAGACATGGAGGAAAGAAAGATATCATCACAATTTGAATGTAGAGTAATATAACTTTCTTACCTTTATTGGTCGTTGTTGCACGCTCGTGGTCCGGTGATGAATCTCGCCATCCGCTGTTTGTTAAATCAATTTGAGGTCCAGGGTGTGTATTCTGCTGAGTAAGAACTGATACATATTTAAGCTTCCAACTTTTATTTTATAAATGCTGATCGTGACGATATTCAATAATTTTCAATGTAACAGCTTTTCCAATACATCATTTCGTTCCCTCTATCCTTGACCTTCTCAAAGAAAGCGTATTACAAGACGTCTCAACACCAACTGCCCATTGTCTCTACAGCCGCTAACCACCAGGTCCTGTTCACAGACCTTACAAACTGTGTAGTACTGCCAACTTTGGTTGTGTATTGATATTTTACACATCGCACATATACATATATGAAAAACATTGTATGATAAATGAAAAGTGTTTATAATATAGTTCTGTGGCAATATACCTCATGATTGTCCTCATATTAACAGTTCTGTAACAAAATAATAATATTTCAGTATGTGTTTACACAGTTAAAGTTCACTTGCTCCTTCAAGTTGATTGACGGCACCGCACACCTCGCCAGCCGGTGGTATCGGTAGTTTCAGTAGTCCGTTACATTACAATTGGACATTGTTTGAGGAGGGACTGTATATTGAAGGAAGGAATAGAAGGAATGGTGGAGGGAAAGAGAGGAAGAGGAAAAAGAAGATATCAAATGGTGGACAATATAAAAAGGAAATAAATATTCAGAAATGAAAAGACTGGCTATGGACACCCAAAAGTGGAAGAGGCTTAACCGATGACAAGACCTACCGTAAGGCAGAATAACACATTACTACTACTATTACTACTACTACTACTACTACTACTACTACTACTACACCCTTGTCTCATCAACAGCTATGATAGTCTAAAGGACTATTTGGTTCACATTTGCGTAAGCCAAAAGCTCTTCACAGATTACGAGGTGAGGGTCTCTCTGGTCTTGACTCATGAGCCATGGGACGAAGTTGTCGGGCAACACGATGCATTCCAAGATGCTGTCAGAATTACATGACATGATCCAACTGAAATGTCACATTCTTCTGTGATCTCTCGGACATTCAGTCTTCGATTGGCACCCACAATTTCGTTAACTTTCCTGACACGAGCGTCGTCGGTCGACGTCGAAAGGCGTCCTGAACGAGGGACATCTTTAAGCTCCGTCCAGCCATTTTTTAACCCATGTGAACCATTTGTAACACTGAGTACGGCTTTAGCACCCCTCGCCGTATGCTTCGTGCAGCATTTGGTGTGTCTCTGTAAAGGTTTTCTTGAGTTTCAATCAAAATGTAATGCAGATGCGTTGCCCTTCTAACTCTGCTATCTAGAAATTCGCAAACTGTGTGACACAACATTCTACTCAACATAGGGTGACCAGATGCAATTGTTTAAAAAAGAGGACAAAGAGCTTCAAAAAGGACAAAAGAAGAAAAAAGAGGACATATCAAACGGGTCAACTGCAGACGAGGATACCATCCGTCAGCTTTGGACAAGTCACGTGACTGCCGGGAATTACCGGTAAAACTAGTAGCTAATTGTTACTGATGGTCAGGTGGTGGTTAACTGAGCAATATAAAAAAATTAAGAACATTGATTGTGGTGCCAGTGTGGCGTCAATTGTTTTGTTATGTAAACAACACGGAATTGTTTACAAAGCGAAAAAGTAAGACCATTCATCTCCCTTCATTCGACGCACCGCTACCAACATTTACAATTCAAGCAGCAGCACGTAAACTGCACTTAAACCTTCCGAATACAGATAAATTGAATGACTATGAAACAATGAAATAAAACCATGACAGTTAAACTGTCGAGTTATTTCTTACCTCTATTGGCCACTGAGACGTACGTTCCAGCTCCACATATCTTACATTCCGCTTCAAATTCATTTCTCCGTTTCTTGAAAGCTGGATATTTGCAGGAAAGGACATCAGAACATGTATGCTTTCGTTTACGCATAGCCAAATATTTTACGTAACTCACAAATCACACGTGCACTACAGGAAGCTAAACCAATACAAAGCGAAGATACGAAACGAAAATTTTAAATAATCGATATTTGCATTCACTTATAGGTCGATCAACGATGTCATCGACGATCCTGGCACCACCTACTAACACTGCCTTCGAGTGTGTTTATCACGAAGGTTGTGCCAATAGTTAAAGTATTTACGAAAAGAGCAATAGAACGGGACAAATTGTAAATTTAACTGTATTACGCTCAACTTTTCGAAAAAGCCGGACACTGTAAAAATCCGCCCGGACCCCGGAGAGAGAGCTAAAAAGGAGGACATGTCCGGATTAATCCGGACATCTGGTCACCAACTCAATACAGCACTGAACAATACTAAAAAACATACAACAATGACACTTCCGGCAGTTACACGTTAATCACAGCCGTACGCAGGGATGCCAACCGCATTTCGTTCTAACAAAACATTGGCGAAATTTTTTCAACAGACGTCATACACACTTTGTAAAAATTTCTAGTTCAGTAAGTCCTATGAATGTGCCTCGACCTTCTTTTTAAGCATCGTAATTGCCTGTCTAGTACGTTTCCTGCTCCTAAAGCCAAACTGATCTAACAAGTCATCAGTTTCCTTTGCCCATATCCTGAGTTTGCTGCAGATGTTAACGCTCTCTCTTTTATGTTTAGGTGCAACGTCCGCAAGCTGCGACTGTTGGTTCTGCAGCTGCCGATGGTTCAGGGCCTTATCTACATGGTGCTGCTGGTCATGTGGGCAGAAGAGGAGGTGAGCACTACTTCACTGACACTCACATTCTTACACTAGTTTCCTCTACCACATACACAGGCCAACGAAATTTTTTTTGAAAAGCTTTATTTACTTTGATAGCTGATCTTTATAGATTTGTATGAGCTGAATCCAAACATAGCCTTAGTTTTTTTTGTATCACCCATAGTTTTTCGAGCAGTATGCTTTTTACTACATACTATAAAAATGCTATGCTATACGGTAAGCGGGGAAATTAATAAAACGCTTTGTTACAACATAAGCATGGTTTGTACGAGGTGCATTCAAGTTCTAAAGCCTCCGATTTTTTTTCTAATTAACTACTCACCCAAAATCGATGAAACTGGCGTTACTTCTCGACGTAATCGCCCTGCAGACGTGCACATTTTTCACAACGCTGACGCCATGATTCCATGGCAGCGGCGAAGGCTTCTTTAGGAGTCTGTTTTGACCACTGGATAATCGCTGAGGCAATAGCAGCACGGCTGGTGAACGTGCGGCCACGGAGAATGTCTTTCATTGTTGGAAAAAGCCAAAAGTCACTAGGAGCCAGGTCAGGCGAGTAGGGAGCATGAGGAATCACTTCAAAGTTGTTATCACGAAGAAACTGTTGCGTAACGTTAGCTCGATGTGCGGGTGCGTTGTCTTGGTGAAACAGCACATGCGCAGCCCTTCCCGGACGTTTTTGTTGCAGTGCAGGAAGGAATTTGTTCTTCAAAACATTTTCGTAGGATGCACCTGTTACCGTAGTGCTCTTTGGAACGCAATGGGTAAGGATTACGCCCTCGCTGTCCCAGAACATGGACACCATCATTTTTTCAGCACTGGCAGTTACCCGAAATTTTTTTGGTGGTGGTGAATCTGTGTGCTTCCATTGAGCTGACTGGCGCTTTGTTTCTGGATTGAAAAATGGCATCCACGTCTCATCCATTGTCACAATTGACGAAAAGAAAGTCCCATTCACGCTGTCGTTGCGCGTCAACATTGCTTGGCAACATGACACACAGGCAGCCATGTGGTCGTGCGTCAGCATTCGTGGCACCCACCTGGATGACACTTTTCGTATTTTCAGGTCGTCATGCAGGGTTGTGTGCACAGAACCCACAGAAATGCCAACTCTGGAGGCGATCTGTTCAACAGTCATTCGGCGATCCCCCAAAATAATTCTCTCCACTTTCTCGATCATGTCGTCAGACCGGCTTGTGCGAGCCCGAGGTTGTTTCGGTTTGTTGTCACACGATGTTCTGCCTTCATTAAACTGTCACACCCACGAACGCACTTTCGACACATCCATAACTCCATCACCACGTGTCTCCTTTAACTGTCGATGAATTTCAGTTGGTTTCACACCACGCAAATTCAGAAAACGAATGATTGCACGCTGTTCAAGTAAGGAAAATGTCGCCATTTTAAGTATTTAAAACAGTTCTCATTCTCGCCGCTGGCGGTAAAATTCCATCTGCCGTCCAGTGCTGCCATCTCTGGGATGTATTGACAATGAACGTGGCCTCATTTTAAAACAATGCGCATGTTTCTATCTCTTTCCAGTCCGGAGAAAAAAAATCGGATGCCTTAGAACTTGAATGCACCTCGTATTTACAGTATGCTACTTAAAACAATGATATGTGTTAGTAGAGGTTTCACATATCAGCTGCAATTGGTTTGTGTTTTCTTTCTCTTCTTTTCTTTGAAGGTTCTTATGTAGCTTTTTCTACGATAATTCGCTTGCTGAACTTCTCGGTGAAGCGACCAACAGTAGTCCACCATCATGTTGGTGTACCAGCGATCTCGGTAGCGTTTTTCCATCACTGAAGGAAACGCTCTCCTTGCTCCTCACTAACATCTTTCATATTGTCTGGGAAGTAATCAAGGTGACTGTTCAAAAAGTGAACTTTCAGTTTCACTAAACATCCTAAAATTTTAAACTAATTTAACATTGTAGCTGTAATAAAAACAAATTCTGGGTCTTTTTCATGTCCTAAGAACTTTGTAACGACTTTCTTGAATGATACCCATGCTTCTTTCTCATTTAAGGTCAGTGTGGATTCAAAGTTAACATCAAACATTAATTTTCTAATGTTAGGTCCGACAAAGACGCCTTATTTTAATTTAGCTTCTGAAGGTGTGGAAACTTTCGGCAGAGATACTAAAAACATGGTCCATCATTAGGCAAAGCCTTCACAAATTGTTTCATTAGGCCTAACTTTATATGTCGATGTGGTAGGAGTACTTTCTTGGATCTACAAGGTTTTTTCGTACAATTATTCTCACCGGGTTTTAAAGACTCCCTCACAGACCAGTTCTTTCTGCACCAGTGTTGATCCCTAGCTCTACTGTCCCATTCACACGAGAAACATGGAAATTTGGTACAGCCACCTTGCTGACCAAGGAGCATGCATGTTACTTTCAGACCGCCACATATCATCCAACCATGAGCAGAATAGCCTATTTTATTTACACTATTTCTAGGTTTTCATAGATTTCATTCATATGTATACAATGTCCACCAGGTATAGATGCATACATGTTACCATTGTATAATAAAACAGCCTTTAAACTAGTTTTGGATGAATCAATAAACAGTCTACCTCTTTTGGATTCAATACCAAACTCATTCATCATATTGGGAATGTCTGAGCAGTACACTAAATCACCTTCTTGTCGAAAAACCTTGGAAAATTGCTGCTCTCTCTTTGTATGTGCTGGTTTCTTTTCTTTTAATCTAGAGCCAAGCAATTCAGCTTTTTCTTTTGTTAAGCCCAGATCCTTAACCAAATCGTTAAGTTCAGTCTGAGTAAACAATTTGGGCCCTAGACTTTCTGTATTACAATGGAATTCATTATCATCTAAATCAGATAGTACATCAGAAAATACTTCTGTTGGAATGGAATTTAAATCATCTGGTGGTTCAGGAACCGGCAAATCTACACTATGCCCTACTGGTCGGATGGTGGATGGAAGGTTAAGGTAACTTCTTACCTTCTTGTTTATCGAATTATTGCCAGGAATATCAACACTTCAAAAGTAGCAATCATCAGAATGATTTCTTGGCTGCCTCCATATCATAGGAAAAGCAAATCTAAAGGCTTTTTTCTCCTTTTTAGACCATTTTCTCAGATCTTCAACACACACCTAACATACCTTATGTGGCGCCCAAGATTTATCTTGATCACCAATTTTAAATCCCAAGTATGATAGATGAACCTTTTTCACAAAGTCTATAATGTTTCTTTTGTGTTTTTTAATCACAAATTCACCACAAATATAACAAAAACTGTCAGCAGAGTTTTTACAACCACAATTAGACATTGTACTGAGCACATGTACAGGAAACGAGGAAGTGATGTTAGGCTGACAGTAAACAAAACATCGTCTGTTAACACAAAAATAGAATCGACCTTCTTTTGCCAGCAAATATATTTCAGCAATGCAACCAACATCATCTACATTCATTACACTCCCTTCTTAAATTATTTTAACTGTATAAGAGCTGTTAAATTCTTTTGTGAAGAAATGGTGGGTGATACAGTTTTTTAAGTATCATATTTGGATTTCCCGCATTAAAAAACATACGAATAAGGTATTTTCAGCAAAAAAGTTTGTCCATCGTTGGCTTGTGATATCTTAATGTGAAAAGCTGTAATTCCATTTCTATCTAATCTATCTTAGTTCTGCTTCATTAATCTTCCTTAATTCTGCTTCATTACTTAATAACTAAATAAACTCCTGCTACAAGCCCATGATAATAATAAACCAAATGCATGATGCGGTCTGATCATTTATGGGATCCAATATAGGTCAGGCTTACCCTAGCAATGGGTCACAACATTTTACTGCATGGAATTCTCCTGTAGGGCATGCCATATTTTGTTGTGTTCAGAGGTATAAACTTTGAGTGGTTGATCCCTTATCAGAGCACTGAGATACACAATACACACTGCAGAGATACTAATGATTAAATCTACAGATCAGAGTGCAAGTATTGAACAGTACTGGCGTTCTAATAGGTATGTGGATTTTTTTCCATATTATCCTTAATACACTCCTGGAAATGGAAAAATGAACACATTGACACCGGTGTGTCAGACCCACCATACTTGCTCTGGACACTGTGAGAGGGCTGTACAAGCAATGATCACACGCACGGCACAGCGGACACACCAGGAACCGCAGTGTTGGCCGTCGAATGGCGCTAGCTGCGCAGCATTTGTGCACCGCTGCCGTCAGTGTCAGCCAGTTTGCCGTGGCATACGGAGCTCCATCGCAGTCTTTAACACTGGTAGCATGCCGCGACAGCGTGGACGTGAACCGGATGTGCAGTTGACGGACTTTGAGCGAGGGCGTATAGTGGGCATGCGGGAGGCCGGGTGGACGTACCGCCGAATTGCTCAACACGTGGGGCGTGAGGTCTCCACAGTACATCGATGTTGTCGCCAGTGGTCGGCGGAAGGTGCACGTGCCCGTCGACCTGGGACCGGACCGCAGCGACGCACGGATGCACGCCAAGACCGTAGGATCCTACGCAGTGCCGTAGGGAACCCCACCGCCGCTTCCCAGCAAATTAGGGACACTGTTGCTCCTGGGGTATCGGCGAGGACCATTCGCAACCGTCTCCATGAAGCTGGGCTACGGTCCCGCACACCGTTAGGCCGTCTTCCGCTCACGCCCCAACATCGTGCAGCCCGCCTCCAGTGGTGTCGCGACAGGCGTGAATGGAGGGACGAATGGAGACGTGTCGTCTTCAGCGATGAGAGTCGCTTCTGCCTTGGTGCCAATGATGGTCGTATGCGTGTTTGGCGCCGTGCAGGTGAGCGCCACAATCAGGACTGCATACGACCGAGGCACACAGGGCCAACACCCGGCATCATGGTGTGGGGAGTGATCTCCTACACTGGCCGTACACCACTGGTGATTGTCGAGGGGACACTGAATAGTGCACGGTACATCCAAACCGTCATCGAACCCATCGTTCTACCATTCCTAGACCGGCAAGGGAACTTGCTGTTCCAACAGGACAAAGCACGTCCGCATGTATCCCGCGCCACCCAACGTGCTCTAGAAGGTGTAAGTCAACTACCCTGGCCAGCAAGATTTCCGGATCTGTCCCCCATTGAGCATGTTTGGGACTGGATGAAGCGTCGTCTCACGTGGTCTGCACGTCCAGCACGAACGCTGGTCCAACTGAGGCACCAGGTGGAAATGGCATGGCAAGCCGTTCCACAGGACTACATCCAGCATCTCTACGATCGTCTCCATGGGAGAATAGCAGCCTGCATTGCTGCGAAAGGTGGATATACACTGTACTAGTGCCGACATTGTGCATGCTCTGTTGCCTGTGTCTATGTGCCTGTGGTTCTGTCAGTGTGATCATGTGATGTATCTGACTCCAGGAATGTGTCAATAAAGTTTCCCCTTCCTGGGACAATGAATTCACGGTGTTCTTATTTCAATTTCCAGGAGTGTATTTTGAACGAAATGGGGGTAATCCTGCCTGTACCTCAGGCTTAGGTGATATATTAATCAGACAAAATTATATGTTCCAAAGACACATTGAGTCTCAATTTTATCTACAATAAATAATACAGGCCAAAGCAATGAATTAAAATTTGTACCAAAGCTGGAACTCAAACTGGCTATCTTGCTCTCTAGGCAGATGGACTGAAGCATGAATTGGAGTCGGTATTAGGGATGGAGACATACTAGGATGACCCATGCAGCTGTGTTAGCCACAGTGTCAGGCTGGTGCTGCAATTAGCATAGCTGCCTAATGAACAGAAGACCCAGGCTCATATCGCCACCGTAGTACAAATTGTAATTCATTGCTCCAGGCTGCATTCATTATCACAGATAAAGTTGAGGCTTAATATGTGTCTGGAACATATAATTTCGTATTCTCATTGGCATAAAATGTGAGGGGGAAATGCTTATCCGGGCTACCAGTTCCTAGATGACAGTGAGTACACCCCTGAAAAACACGCTGAGGGTTACTAGCAGAACAGACTCTGAAAGACCTGGGGGGCCAAATCGAGAAATCAAGACAGCACTTCAACTATATCTGTCTGGAAATGTGACCTCACTGAAGTCACAGTTTTCTCTCAAGGGAAAGACACAAAGCGTTTAACTTTTCTTGTCCAAACAATGATTTTTCCCTAATATGTTAAGTCAACCATAAGAGTAATTATGGTGTCTTGACTAATATTTGGCATTTTAATCAGATAATAATTAAAGAATCTGTCAGTAATTATATTACTTAAACAAAACTGTAATACGTATTACCTTCTTGAAATTCAAGACGATATCACATAAAAGGAAGAATACGTATACAGAGGTGTGACGAGAGACGTGATACTGCAAGAAGAATTTGATAAACGATGAAAGACCTAAGCCAAAACAAGGTTCCTACTGCAGACAACATTTCCTCAAGTTTACTAAATTCCTTAGCTTGTCAAGATTAATGAGACAGACTAAATACCCTCAGACTTCCACATGAAATTCCAATTCTAAAGAAGGCAGGTGCTGACAGGTGTGTCTACTGTCAAATCATAGGTTTAGTAAGTCATGTATGCAAAATTATGACATAAAATATTTACGAAGAATGGATCTCGAGAAAGATTGGTTTCGGTTTCGCAGAAATACAGCAATGCACGAGGCAATATTGACTCCACATCTTATCTTAGAAGACAGATCAAAGAAAGCCAAATCCACATGTATAGTATTTGTATTTTTATAAAAAGCTTTTAGTAATTTTGATAAAGACTGTGTGTCCACAGACTTGGTGAAATTTTTTAATGAAGTCAGTTCACTTTAGGCTGACAACAGCTTCATCCGAACTTCTTCCGACTTCATCCGAAAGCTTATAGTAATGCTTACTAGATTACATGTCGTGAAGTTCTGTTGTTGCCAGGTATAAAATACAGGACTCAGAAGGTTATTTACACTTGTATACAAAACAGACTACAGTTGTAGGAGTTAAAGGATATTAGCAGGAAGCAGTAGTCAAGAAGGGAGAGAGACAGCATT
Source organism: Schistocerca serialis cubense (assembly GCF_023864345.2). NCBI lineage: Eukaryota > Metazoa > Arthropoda > Insecta > Orthoptera > Acrididae > Schistocerca > Schistocerca serialis. The sequence continues at coordinate 211,622,040 of NC_064647.1, read as the reverse complement.
GTAGCCTATCCCTTGTGTTATTCAGTATGTACAGTGAGCAAGCAGAGATGGAAATGAAGGATAAATTTGGAAAGAGAATTAAAGTTCAGAGGGAATAAATTAAAACTTTTAGGTCTGCCAATGACATTGTAAATTTGTCAAAGATAATGTGAGAATTTGAAAAATCGCTTGAATGGAATGAGCAGCACTATGGAAAGATTTTATAAGATTAATATCTACAAAAGTAACCCAAGTATAATGCAATGTAGCCAAATTTAATCAGATGACACCAAACAAAATAAATTAGGAAATGAGACACTAAAAGTAGTAGAGGAGTTCTGCTATTTTGGCAGAAAAGTAACTGATAATGGGTGAAGTAGAGGGGAGAAAAAATGTGGACTGGCAACAGCAAGAGACGTGTTTCTGCAACAGAGAAAATAGTTAACACCGAGTATAAATTTAAAGTCTTAGGAGCTCTTTTTCTTAAGGTATTTGTGCTGGAGTGAAGTGTTGAACTGAAGTAAAACATGGACAATAAACAGTTCACTCAAGATCAGAACAGAAGTTTTTGAAATTTGATGCTGTAGAAGAATGCTGAAGATTAGATATATAGATGAGATAACTAGTGAAGAGGCACTGAATCAAATCAGGTAAGAAAGAAATTTGTCACAATTAGATTGAAAGAAATTATTCTTCTCTAGCACACAGACATCAAGAAACAGTTTGGAATTAGAGAATGGAGGAGAGACAATGGGTAAAAACTGTAGAGACCAAGCTTTGCAGTCATAAAGTGGCTGGCACAGACTAGACTGGTGTGGAGACTCTTTGGACAGAAGAGCGAACATCAGCAGCTACCTATAAATATAACTTTTTTTAAATATTATTTTAATGTATGAAAAGTTCTGGTTGAGAACTGTGAATTATTTAAGAATACAGGAGATGACTTACTAAAAGGTAGAAGTGCTGTGTCATCGATAGGTACACGAGCAAAAGGTACAGAGCTTAGCTAGCTTCCAGAATGCACTGCCTATTTCAAGCTCGTATGAAAAACATGCACTCACACACACTCACGTGCACATGCCTGTGTCCAACACCACATACTCCAGTCCTGCCCCAGGCTTATGCTACTCTGTCAGAGGCCAGGCCATCTGTGAAAGCAGCTGTGTTATACACCAGCTCTGCTGCAACCACTGTAAAGTGTTTTACATTGGTATTACAAACATCCAACTGTCAACTAGAGCGCTCTCTCTCTCTCTCTCTCTCTCTCTCTCTCTCTCTCTCTCTCTCTCTCTCCCCCCCCCCCCTCTCTCCCTCCTCCCCCCTCTCCCCCCCCTCTTGTTGGTTGTTGTTGTTGTTGTTTTTACAAGCTTGAAAAAAGAAGTGCACTCTAAAAGCTAGCCAGGCTCTGTACCCTTTGTTTGTATACCTGTCAACGATGCAGCACTTCTGCCTTTCAGTGACTCACTTCCTTTATTGTTAAATAATTTAAAATATTATTTTAGCTTGACACAAGTTCCTTTAGCCGAGTAGGGGGCATTTGGCAATTGCTACAGTCCTAACACAACTGGTGACCTGGCCATGGCAGGGGGACATATTGAACTTTTACAGTCTGTGTTAGTGATCTTTAAAACTTCCCATTTTTTTCCACCTGCATATATACTCAGGAACATTGAAAATAGTGCACCATGAGAAAAGCATTAGATCACAATTAAATTTATTGCATATAATGAAACAGATGAGAGATTCAGTTGATCCCAAAGTCATGATAGATAAACAAATATGGTAAGTACAAGTAGACAAATACAGTGCAACAACAATAATGTGTTGGACCAACTTATGCTGCAATACATGCCACACAGTGGTCTGTCATTGAACTGATTCCAAATCACACTCACAATGATACGGTGACATTGTAATTTCAGTTGGTCCCACATATGCATTTTGAGAGAAATTGGGTGGGGCAGGGGGGGGGGGGGGGTGGGAGGCCAGCTACAGAGTAGTAGGAACATGAAGTACGAAGTCTCGAGCAAATAAAGCTGTATACAGATGAGCATTGTCTTGCTCAAAAAGTGTCCCTGGTAGGCCATGTAGGAAAGGTCCCACATAGGGTTGAAGAATGTCATGAACATAATGCCTGCCCATTAGGGTACAACCTACCACAATTACAGCGAACCAGCCATTGTAAACTGTGGCACCCCAGACCATTATGTCAGCTTTGTGGGCAGTGTGGTGTGTGGTAGCATGTGTGGAATTGTAGCATTCAAAAGGTTGCAATGTCACCTGTTCACAACTGTCATCCATCTCCAAAACATATCAGGATTCATCACTAACACCACATTTCCCAATCTGTGGCAGTCCAGATCAGTCTAACTTGGCACCACTGTATTTGGAATCATTGATGTGTCAGTGTTAATGGCAGTACATGACAGGAATACCTGGATTGCAAATTCACATCCACAAGGCATCTGGAAATAATCTATGGAAGAATTTGCATCCATACATCTGCTTGTATCATGGAGCGAGTCACTGTAGGATCCCCGATTGCTTGCTGCACGATTCTTCAATTCTATCACTTTGTCATCTTCCTGGTTGTTCCACATGTGGGTGCTATCTTTTTTCCACTGCTCCCAATACAGCCTGATGGAACACTCCAATCAGTCAACGCGGTGAGCCACACAGGGTGTTGACGAGCCTGTGTTTTTCATGCTGATGATTACTTCCTTCTCAAACAGGCTTAACTGTGAGAAATGTTATCTAACATGTCTGCCTGGCATTCTGTGCCTAACATCCTTCTCGAGTTGGCCGAGTGTCACATGTATTTTTAAATAGACTCCTCTGTCTCATGGCAGCCCCATCACAAGCTCACTGGGTGTGTGCACTGGCATCAAACTTGGATCATTTGCTTATCAGATCTCACCATTGCAAAGTTTTGCATTTGTAACTTCCTTCCCTTTGGGTGCATTATTTTCAGTGTTCCTGAGTATAGGTTCTTCATGTCGAATTTATATTTCATGAAATACACTATTGGCCATTAAAATTTCTACACCAAGAAGAAATGCAGTTGATAATCGGATATTCATTGGACAAATATATTTTACTAGAACTGACATGTTATTACATTTTCATGCAATTTGGGTGCATAGATCCTGAGAAATCAGTACCCAGAACAGCCACCTATGGCCGTAATAATGGCCTTGATATGCCTGGGCATTGAGTCAAACAGATATTGGATGGCGTGTACAGGTACAGCTGCCCATGCAGCTTCAACACAATACCACAGTTCATCAACAGTAGTAACTGGCATATTGTGATGAGCCAGTTTCAATTGGTGAGAGATCTGGAGAATGTGCTCGCCAGGGCAGCAGTTGAACATTTTCTGTATCCAGAAAGGCCCATACAGGACCTGCAACATGCGGCCATGCATTATCCTGCTGAAATGTATGGTTTTGCAGGGATGGAATGAAGGGTAGAGCCATGGGTGATAACACATCTGAAATGTAACGTCGACTGTTCAAGGTGCCGTCTATGCGAACAAGAGGTGACCGAGACGTGTAACCAATGGCACCCCATACCATCACGCAGGGTGATACCCCAGTATGGCGATGACAAATACATGCTTCCATTGTGCGTTCACCGTGATGTCACCAAACAAAGATACGACCATCATGATGCTGTAAACAGAACCTGGATTCATTCGAAAAAATGACGTTTTACCATTCGTACACCCAGGTTCGTCGTTGAGTACACCATTGCAGGCGCTCCTGTCTGTGATGCAGCGTCAAGGGTAACCGCAGCCATGGTCTCCGAGCTGATAGTCCATGCTGCTGCAATCATCATTGAACTGTTCATGCAGATGGTTGTTGTCTTGCAAATGTCCCCATCTGTTGACTCAGGGATTGAGTAGAGGCTGCACGATCCGTTACAGCCAAGCGGATAAGTTGCCTGCCATCTCGACTGCTAGAGATACGAGGCCATTGCGATCCTGCACGGCATTCCGAATTACCCTCCTGAACCCACCGATTCCATATTCTGCTAACAGTCTTTGGATCTTGACCAACGTGAGCAGCAATGTCGCGATACAATAAACCACAATCGCGATAGGCTACAATCCGACATTTATCAAAGTCGGAAACATGATAGTAAGTATTTATCCTCCTTACACAAGGCATCACAACAACATTTCACCAGGCAACGCCAGTCAACTACTGTTTTTGTATGAGAAATCAGTTGGAAACTTCCCTCATGTCAGCATGTTGTAGGTGTTGCCACCGGCACCAACCTTGTGTGAATGCTCTGAAAAGCTAATCATTTTCATATCACAGCATCTTCTTCCTGTCAGTTAAATTTCGCGTCTGTAGCACGTCATTTTTGTGGTGTAGTAATTTTTAGGCCAGTAGCGTAAAAATTCATTAAATTGGGTCCACCGTTTTGAGTGTATCATCCAGCTTACTGGTGTTTTTGTGAGACTGCTGTACTGACGGAGTGGTTGTCGGTGTGCCCGCAGAGCCTGTACCAGGTGAACTACATGTACCTGCAGCCCGTGGTCGTGCTGTCCATCCTGTGTGCCATCTGGGGGATCTCGATGACGCTGCGGCTGCTGGCAGAGCTGCTGTCGGGCCACCGTGCGCAGGCCAAGTTCCTCGCACTGCAGTTCGTACTGCTGCTGGCCAAGCTGCAGGGACTGTCTGCGCGGGCCGCAGTGTGGACAGGGCTGCTGCCCTGTCGGCCCCCTATCACGCCTGCCGTCTACAGCAACTGTGAGTGTCCGACAAGCCCATGCTGACTGTCTGATGCATTTATTTATTCGTCAGTTGTACAATGTACACTACTACTCAAAAGTTTTTGGCCATCCATGAAAAATGCTATAGTCTTTATTTCCATGTACATACACACCATACAGACTAAACAAACCAACAAAATAAATATTTTCTCTCTCTGTCTTTAAATACTGAATGGCTATGATTAAAGTGCAGTTACTTACAGGGGTCCTGTGTGGGCTGTAAATATCATATGGCAGCAAAACTTGGTAGATATACTAATGCATTAATGTGGAACCGATTCACCCTGGAAAAAAATTAGTTCCTATTTAGACCACCAGGTGCAAATCTGGTGCTGTGAATGCAAGAAAGATGTACAGAAATGTTTCCGTGTGTGATGGATCAGGAACAGAACATCAGCAGAAAAAGTCAGACAAGTGAGAAAGGTTTGATGTTGATTTTATTATTAACCGTCACAATTCATTCAATATGAGCACTGGAGATGTCAACAAGATGCAGTACAGTGCCAGATTTGCACCTGGTGGCCAAAATCAGAACTAATTTTTTCCAGCATTAACTGGTTCAACATTAATACATTAGCACATTTATATAGTTTCACTGCCATATGATAATTACAGCCCACACTGGACCTCAATGGCTAACTGCACTTTGAGTACACTCATCCAGTACAACTCAGTATGGTTCAGATTTTAGCCACTTGAAAGTGTTCTTCAGAATACCTGTATAAACTCTTGGCATCCCATTGATAAGATTTTAGAGTCGTTTGCAGATACTGCAATCCAAATACATTTGTAAATTATTCTATAGATCTTCAATGTTAGATAATTTCAGTTTTCTGAACTGCTTGTCAAGTTCATCTCATAAGATGAAATTTAAGTCAAGTAACTGACTTGGCCAAATCATATTCATCAGTTCCCCGCAAAGCCTCTTGTCAGTAGAACTGCATCATTGACCAGTATCCTGTAATATCACTCCGTCTTCCATGTTCCATTAATTGTCACTAGATAACCGACTTTATGACCCGCAAAACATCCCCACATCAAGACCGATGCTCCGCCAAACTTCACCATTGGTATCACACACTGACTTTACACATGTTATCCACAAAGTTGATGGATAAACATTCAGCAGTGGCTTCTGAGCATTTAAAATTTAGATTTTTCATTGAATAACACCTTGGACCATTGCTGCATGCTTCAGTTTTTATGTTGCTGTGCCCATTGTCCAATGGTTTTTTGGCTGCTACACACCTTTTAAATCTTTTAAATATCGTTCAGAGACATGTTGCACTGTTGAGACAGAGACTGGAGCTGCTCACTTACTGTTTACTTCCTTGCAAGTTTCAGGTGCATGAAGTCACACTGACATTTACTCTGTACTCATATGAACTGAACTTCCATGTATGATGTTACTCGGAGTCTTCCAGACCATGAACACTTGCATTGGCATCAGTTTCCTTGTATCACTGCAGTGTACACACCGCTGTAAATTAGTCTACATCAGCTTGTCTTACTAGAGTAGCCTTGTTGATGCAGAGCTACAATTACAGCACATTTTTCAATTCCAATCACATGCATCCATCATATTAGGAGGTAACACTGTTTGAAGCCCATCAAGTATATAAACAGACTGGTAGATGCACACTATACACTGTAAAATATTGTGAACTGATTGCTGCACAGACAGCAGAAGGAATGAGGCTTATTCGAATGGAAAGTCACCTCAATGTTGTTGTGGAAACTCGTCAGTGCCCCTCTAGACAAACAACCACTCAAATTCACAACTGAGGCACTTGGTCTGTATCTGTTTATGCTTGTCTTACTATCCGAAGGAGGATATGATAGAATATTCAAAATGGAGACACTGTTTTAACAGCACAGCCATAATTGTGATAGGTGATAAAAAACATTTGACCGCTAATGTACATTTTATGGTTGTTGCCAGTGATTGTTACACCGGGTGTTCTTACTAAAATAACATACATGATTTGTTACAGTTTTTATAGCTACTGTAATTAATTTATAGCATTTATAGTTATGACGTATATTGTTACATATTATGGTGTGAACAGTTCTAGTAGAATATAAATAATATAGGATGTAACAACTCACTACCCACAAAGGAGGTAGCTTACAAAACCCTCATTTGACTATTACTGTAATATTGCTCTTGAGTCAGGGATCTATACCAAATAGGATTGAAGGAGGAAATAATGAAGTTCCAAACAAGAGTGCTGCATTATCATCACTTATTATTATCACAGTACTTGCAATGGTTTTAATTTAATAAAATCACACATCTTATACATTAATGATGGGTTTGTTTCACAGTCTACTATTGTCCTCCCCCAGTAACCAATTTAAAAACAGTTCTTTGTGAAATAAGTTCATAGGCTTCCTTGGCAAGTGTCATTTACAAATACAATAATTTTCAGTGTTAGACCATTTCATTACAAAACATCAAAGCAACTAAATTGCCAATATTTAACTGACTTTGCAGAGTTTATTTTCAGAGTGGCAGTTTGGTTGCTTTAGTGTTTTATAATGGCATGGCCTAATACTCAAATTTATCAGGTTGGCTGCATAAATTCATATCATTTTCACTTTGCATGTTGGCATACCAGTTCTATGCATTTATTTCTCTACATTTACATTTATACTCTGCAAGCCACCCAACGGTGTGTGGCGGAGGGCACTTTACGTGCCACTGTCATTACCTCCCTTTCCTGTTCCAGTCGCGTATGGTTCGCAGGAAGAATGACTGTCTGAAAGCCTCCGTGCGCACTCAAATCTCTCTAATTTTACATTCGTGATCTCCTCGGGAGGTATAAGTAGGGGGAAGCAATATATTCGATACCTCATCCAGAAACGCACCCTCTCGAAACCTGGCGAGCAAGCTACTCTGCGATGCAGAGCGCCTCTCTTGCAGAGTCTGCCACTTGAGTTTGTTCAACATCTCCGTAACGCTATCACGGTTACCAAATAACCCTGTGTTTCTCTATTGTCATTTCTTTATTTTTAGTTTACAGTTGCAATTTTTGTTTGCATATTGTCATTTGGAGATAGTGAGTGGAACTGTGGATGCTATATAATGGAGTGCCAAGTGGCGAAATCGCATTTCTGACTGAGTTCAGTAGAGGGGTGACAACAGCACAGGCAACCAGAAACATTTAGGCCATGTATGGGGATAATGCTACTGGACAGAGCAAGGCTCATTTTACAGAGGATCATTTCGACATTATTGATCCTCCATGGACAGGAAGTCTTTGGTGTTTAATGAAGATAATTTAAATACATTAATCCACAATTATCCACATCAGTGTACTGAAGAACGGGCAAAGCCCGAACAAAACAGCAACTCCCCATACAAGGCCTGTGCACATCCACTGTGGCTCAAGTTTAAAAGAATAGTTGACCATGGACTGGATAGACATGTACTCAGTAGAACAGTTCATAATGGAAGAGAACCTCCATGGCATACAGCCACTGTATAAAAGCTTCTAAAGAAACAGGGATTACTGCATAGTAGGTGTAGAACAAAGCGCAGTGCTATAGAGAGAGGGAGAGAGGCTGAATAAGGCTGTCAAGAGAGCAATGCTTGATGGTTTCAATGACTACTGTAGCAGAATATTGTCAAATGATATTTCATAAAATCCATACAAAATTCTGATTGTATTGAAAGGCTGTAGTGGCACCAAAGTTAGTGTACAGTCCCTAGCGAATGAGACAGGAACTGAAATTGAGGGTAACAAAGTAAAAGCTGTAATGCTTAACTCTGTTTTCAAATGATCCTTTACAAAGGGAACCCAGGAGAATTGCCCCAATTAAATGCTTCTACCACTGAAAAGATGAATGAAATAAGTATTAATGTCAGTGGTGTTGAGAAACATCTCATCATTGAAACTGAATAAAGCTCCACAGCCTGATGGAATCCTTGCCTGATTCTATACTGAATTTGCACTTGAATTAGCCCCTCATCTAAATATCAAAGATCCTTCAAGCAAAAAACCGTGTCCAGTTCTTCAAAAAAAGCACAGCTCACACCCATCTACAAGAAGGGTAGTAGAAGTGATCCACAGAACTACCATCCAAAATCCTGGAAATCAATTTGTTGTAGAATCTTAGAACATATTCTGAGCTCAAACATAAAGAGGTATCTTGAACAGAATGACCTCCTCAGTAGCAACCAGCATGGCTTCCGAAAACATTTATCATGGGAAACCCAATTCACTCTTCGCTCACATGATGTGGATCAAGGCAGTCTGCTAGATGCAGTATTTCTTGAAAACCTATGCTTATTGTCAAAAGTGCAATTGTATGGAGTATCATGAGAGATTTATGACTAGATTAAGGACTTTTTGATAGAGAATACACAGCATGTTATCTTAAATGGAGGGTCATCATCAGATATAGAAGTAACTTTGGGTGTGCCCCAGGGAAATGTGTTGAGACTTTGCTGCTCATGTTGTATATTAATGACCTTGCTGACAGTAGTAACCTCAGACATCTTGTAGATGATACAGTTTTCTAAAATGATATACTGTCTGAAAGAAGCTGCGTAAATATTCAGTCAGATCTTGATAACATTTCAAAGAGATGCCAAGATTGGCAACTTGCTTTAAACGTTCAGGAATGTATAACTGTACACTTCTCAACATAGAAAAACATAGTTCCCTATGATTATAATATCAGTAATTCACTGTTGCTATTGCCCAACTCATACAAATAAAGCAGATGCTAGACTTTGGTTTACTGGTAGAATACTGGGGAAGTCTCTACAAAGTAGACTACTTACAAATCACATTGCTTACAAATCACTCGTGCAACTGGTTCTAGAAATTGCTAAAATGTGTGGGATCTGTACCAACTAGGACTAACAGGTGATATTGAACAGATACCAGCATGAATGTTCACAGGTTTGTTTAACCCATTGAAGAGAGTAACAGAGGTACTGAAGGAACTGAACTGGAAGACTTTCGATGATATGCATAAAGTATTCTGAGAAAATCTAGTATCAAAGTTTCAAGAACTGACATTCAATAATGAATCTAGAAATATACTACAATGTAGTACATAGGATCATGGGGAAAAGATCAGAATAATTACTGCATGCACAGAGGCATTCAATCAATCATTCTTCCCATGCTCCATATGTGAATGAAATGGGAAGAAACCCTAATAACTGGTGCAATTGGATCTACTCTCTGCCATTCACTTCCTGGTGGTTTGCAGAGTATAAATGTAGATGTAGATGTGGGACAGTGAGGCTGTGATGTACTACAAATTACTTCCTTGAGGTGTAACCAAAACTACTGACACTTACTGTTAACAACTGCTTCTTGCACATACAATCCAAGAGCAACAACCAGGAACACTGTGTGAAGTGATGCTACTTCATGATACCACCCACCTGTACTCTGCTACACTGACAAAAGACAGTATACAGGAGCTGGGTTGGGAAGTCATTCTACAACCACTTTATTCACCTGATCTTGCACCCTCTGATTTTCATCTTTTCCGCTTGTGATTGAACAACCTTCAAGGAGCACTCTGAACATGGCTTGACAAATTCTTCATATGAAAACCATGTGATTTCTATTTTCACAGAATCAAAATTCACAGACTGTTGTCCATATTAAAGGAGAATATATTATTAGTGACTAAAGTCTCCATTGTGTTTATTAAAATTATTGCAAAATGCTATGAACTTATGGACTAACCCAGTATTTTGCTGCATGTCACTACATACATATTTTTAACAATTAGTACACTACATTGGTATTAGAATAATGTAATCAAAATTAACTTCAGAACATTACAGTAATTTTACAAAGTGTTTACAGGAACAAATTACTAACTTTCTTACTTAATGTTGAATGACATCTCAATAATTCCTCAAAATGTACATTTTTTGTCATAATTCAAGGTTTTCCACATTTTATGCTTTCCGTATTTTATATGCCTAGTTTTCGATTCATAGTGGACCACATCATTTGCCCACACTTGTACAACAAGTGTTTAAATGGTTATCTATAAATAATTCTGCCTTTTCACACAAAGCAATTGTTTGTCTTGAGCATGGCATAAGTTAAGTTTTCTAACAATGGAATGGGAACTCCAAGTACAGCATTTTTTCAATTTCCATAACAATCTTTGATCAACAAGAATTATTTTTAAGTCTACAGGAGAAAAATTCTGATACAAGAAACTGTGCTCCCCTGTTCCAGTGGTGTACAACTCTCTGATGCTCGGTGAGATGGTCATCCTCAGCATATGGGCACGGTCGCTGTACAAGAAGCCACTTCCAGACATGGGGCTGCCGGCACAGCGCCCCATGGAAGTGTGTGTGCTCAGCAACCTGTATCCACATGTACTTTCCTCTCTCAACAACAACACAATAACCTGCAATAACAACAACACAGGTGCTGTCGATAATAACAGCAACAACAGAAATGGCAGCTGTAGCAATGGTGAAAGGAATGAAGATGACTCTGGAAAGAGCTGATTGGCAGATTTTGTGGCTCACTGAGTGATAGACAGTAACGTGTGATAATGTTTTCTGGAGTGGATGATTAAAGACATTTTTATGGTGCTTAAGCCCCTGAGCTTTAAACTAGAATGTGACAGTGATGCAGGTTTAATCTCATATCAGTGACTTAGTGTAACATTTCCGACAGGAGATGAACGAACGAATGAGAGGGAGGCTCTGGACTCGCAGCCTGTCATTGCCAACTGTTTATGCTTTGGTCAGTACATTCTGTTGATATTAGTGGTATTATGTTGGCAACGAACATCAAATTGCTAAGATTTTTAAAAGTAGTAAAAGTTCATATTTTGTACAGTACATTACACAATGCAGTCATAAGCAATGTACTCATGTCAAATGCTAAACACATTTCATACAGTTGTAACACAAACAGCCTTATGTAGTACCAAAAAAACATAAGAGTTTTTCCTCTGTACATGTCTCACTTTCTTTTTTGCACAAGTAATTGTTGCTAGAGCCTAATAAGAATACTCTTCATGACTGTGCTTTTGCTGCACCAATGAACAATATGTTCAGGAATTCTTTTAAAAAATAGCATATGTACATAGTAGTGAAATGCTGTTGTATAATGTAATGTCTTGACCAAAACATCCAACGAATCACTATAAACTACAACTACATATATTTAAAAGAAAGAGTACCAGAATATTAATTCCAATTTTTTTAGCTACACTTATCAACACCATCAATGCATTCAGAATAATGTATTCCCTATAATAAAACCTCATGTTCAACAAGCATGTATTTGTCACATACGATTGCTATTTCAAATGCATAACATGAAAAAATGAGTAGTATTTTTTTACATATTTTAATTAATAAAAGGCGATAAACCAAACACTACATCAATGTCTCAAATGGCACATGGTTCTGTTGTACCAGATAGTTTTGATACAGAGAAACAATTCATTCTAGAAATAATGCCTAGGCTATGGCTGTGCCATTTTGCAATGATATTCTTTCTTACAGGAGTGCTAGTCCAGCAACACAAACAAGAGGGCTTCTGTGAAGTTTGAATAGATGAAGAGACTACTGAAGCCGTGAGGGAAGGACAGGAATCGTGTCTGGATAGCTCAGTTGTCAACGACCATGAAAGTTAAGGTTCTAAGTTCTATGCCAGTTCCATCATACAGTTTGTGTCTGTCAGTAAATTTTGGAACAGCGCAAACTCCACTGTAGAGTCAAAGTCTTATCAGTCAAAACCTTTAGGTCATTACTATTTCAGTCACTGTTTCCCCTTCAACAATTTTGTAATAAAATATACAATGTACCAAATCCCAGGCTGCTTTGAGAATAACTTTATAAACTTTATACACAAGTCACATCTCATTTGTGTCCCCAATCCCAGTCAGATTTTAGATGACATTCCTCCCCCCCTCCCCCAGCCACCCCCTCCCACTGTCTGTCATCTGACTGGTATGACATGGGCTATCAGAGACTCCTCCCCTACACTAGCCTCATCACATCAGAGCAGCACTTACACCCAATGTCCTCAATTACTTGTTGGATATATTACAATCTCTGTCATCCCCTACAATTTTTACCATTTGAAAGAATATGCAAGTTATTCCCTGGTGTCTTGACACACATTCTATCATACTGTTATTACTCCTCATCTTTTCCACATGTTTCTTTCCCCACTGATTCTGTGAAGAACATTCTCATTCCTTATCCTGTCATTCTTCTGTAGCACCATATTTCAGAGATTTCAGAAATTTCTCTTCTCATTTGGTTTTCACATAGTCCATGTTTCACTACCACTCAATGCTGTACTCCAAGTGTTCATTCTCAGAAAGTTCTTCTTCAAAATTATGGCCTATGTTTGATACCAGTAGACTTCTTTTGGACAAAAATGCTCTTTTCACTGGTTCTAGTCCATTTTTTATGTTGTCTTTGCTTCTGCCAACATGAGTTACTTTACTTCCAAAGTAAAAGAAGTCCTTAACTTCATCTACTTCATCGTTCCCCTAATCTCATTTCTGCTATTCCTCTTTTATTTTTTTTTTTTTCTTTGGTTTACTCCCTGTCCATATTGTGTGCTCATTCAACTGTTGACTCCTTTTAACAGAATCCTGTAATTCTCCCTACTTCATCCTGAATTTTAATCCCGCTTCCAAACCTTTCTTGTATTTCCATCATTGCTTCTTTGATGTACAGATTGAACAGTGGGGAGGGGGGGGGGGGTGAAAGGTTACATCTCTGTTTTACAGTGTTTTTGATCTGAGTACTTCATTCTTTCTCACATTTTTATTTTTTCTCTTTGGTTCTTGTAGATATTGTATGCAAATATTACTCATCTTTCTCTATAACTTACAGCTTTTTTCCTGATAATTTTGAGTGTCTTTCACAACCATACAGTGTCAAATGCTGTTTCCCTATGAATGTTTCTCTGTTTAAGTATGTCTTCCAATACTGAGCACAATACCAGAGCCACTAAAGCCAAACTAATCACCACCTTACAGATCCTCAATTTTCTTGTCATATGTTATTCACGTCAGCAGCTTGGGTGCATGAGCTGTCAAGCTGTCTGTGCAATATTTCTCATACTTATCAGCTCTTGCTATCTTTGTGATTTTGTGGATGAAATTTTTCCAGAAGTTTGAGGGCTTGTATCCATACTCATAGTTTGCAGAATCTAATTAGAATAGTCATTTGGCTATCCCTTCCTTCCCAATGATTTTCGAAATACTGAAGGAATATTACATTTTGATACTGTCATCTTTTGGTAGAACCTTTTAAAATCTTTGCATTTGAGACCCGTCGGCCCTTAAACCAGCCCTAATCACATCAAACCATTTGAATAATGTACCACCAGAGCTCGAAATAATTTAAGGAGAAAACTTAAACAACTCATTTAATAGTAGAAGCAGTGAACTGTTAAAAGGCATTTAAAGAAAACCCACAGAGTTAGGAGCACTAGTCATGATCGCCACACACACTATCCTTCTATCCAACCTAACTGCCACAGCATAGTTAAACATTATTTGGAAGTAAAATGCTATGTACATAAACCCTCACTTCTTCCACACATTTTTCCCATCATTACACAAAGTTCTCAATCTTGTTTATGTGACATTTAATGACTCAACATCTCTACCATTATTGTAAAATCAGAGTTTGTTGTATGAGCCCTAGTAACAACTTAGCGGCAATGTATCACTATCGAAAATTTCTCATCTTTCAGAAATTCTGAATGATGGAGAGACATTTCTATGTGAAAATGGGGTAAGGTATCAACATAGTGGCTGAGTTCTGAAATCATCTTATTGCACAGAGTACTGACTGATGAAATATTGTTACCATTCATAGAACTAGTGAGCATGTAAAAGCCATGCATTCAAAACTGAGTGTCCTGCATAGTCCAGTCTTATTGGCAACTCTGTATGCAGTAACAAATTACAGTGAGACTCCCAATAACAGTCATTTTTCATAAAGGTAAGATTTTATTTTTACAATTCGTTCTGTTTTATAGAGAAATATGTTTGTTTTAATGTACCCATTAATAAATTGTGTACACAGATCTTACGAGCTTCAGTTTAAATAATGCCACAACTAAGCCATAGGTGAAATAAATACAACATATTATGTACAATTAGTAAATAAATTCTATTATTTTCCAATTGTGGGATATTAATTGCCATAAAGAGACACTCTGAAAATAAAACAAGTTTTATTGCATTGATTTTAAATCATTTGTTGCCATTCAAAGTATTGTATGTAATATTTATTAGTAATATAATTTCTTTTACAGTTGGTGCTAATTTATTTGTGCTACATACAACAATGGTGTGTTTGTTAATTTACCTGTGAACTCCTAGCTTTGTGAAATTCAGACTATCAGATGATAACAAAATCATACGTTGATAATGTTTTGAGTATAATTTTTTTAGTGTACTTTTCACATAGTGTACTTTTCACATGAAAGCAAATTTTATTACATGTTGGTTACATGTAAATTCAAAGCAAAAATTGTGATACTTTCACAAACTGGACAAACCAATGCTACTTTCCAATGTGTCCATTGGAAGTACTTCGAATTATGCCTCTGAAGGTAAGTACTCACCAGACATTTCATCTCCTTCTAACTTTACAGATTCCTCAAGTGAATTTTCCTTTTGTTAAATGTAACAGTAAGAAGAGGCTACAACTGCCCTGTCAGCTAATCAGAAACATTACCTTTTGTCATCATTACTCTTTTTACAAACCATTTGCACTTTTAGACTCAGGGATTGAAAATCCTGTCTTTAGACATAGTTTTTTCCTAGTATATTTTATCATCTTTTCTGTCCTTTTCTGTACTCAGGATTTATATTGTGTTCAGCACATAAATGAATAATATACAGCTTCTTGTCCAGGTCTTAAAGGCCCAAGGCATGCCAATACCAGCTGCATTGTGGATGCACATGGAGGGATGTGAAATGTTGTCAACACACTGCTCTCCTGGCAATTTTGCCGAACTTCCAAACAGCAGAGCCATTACTCATCGTTCAGTTAACTGAGAGCATGCCATACCTGTCCTCCCATGAAGGAGAAAAACTTGGGAGTATTGGGAATTGAACCTGAGTCCTCCACATGGCAGCCATCTACATCGACCACTCAGCTATGGAGGTGGATTACGTTCTGTGCACAAAGCTTAAAAATTATCATAGGGTTGCCATCAGTACCAATACTAGCTACATCTGAGTTGCTTAATTTCATTCATATACTTTTCATTAATCCCACTATAAAATAAAGCCTCCAGGGAAGCAGGATTTGACAAATAATACATTTTTTAGAATAAAAAAACCACGGCAGACTACTACTGTTAAGTACTAAGTATGATAGTGACTAAATACTCCTACAACAATTTTCAATACCCTACGTATATAGCCAACTGATTGCAAAAGTTAAATGTAAACATATTGACCAGGTTTTGATTTCACTAAGGGCATTTTCTTCAGAAAGAAGTCACATAAATTACACAACTTTAAAACTGTAAACGTCAGAAAATATTCAGTAATGTCCTCCATGGAAACAGTAAAAAATCTTGCAAGTACAGGTTGAAAAGAGCAGAAATTAGACAACTTAACACCATGTAATTTATGTGACTTACTTCTGAAGAAGACACCCTTAGTGGTATCAAAACCTTGTCAAGGTTTTCACATTAAACTTATGCAACCAGCTGGCTGTATATTTTATAAATTGAAAATTTGTTTACTATTCCTGCTGTCATCTATGTTTAAAACTGTAACTGCGACCACTGATAATCTCCTCACACTGATAATTGTGGAAACTTTTTAAGTAATCCACAAAATGTATTTATAATAAGAGAGTGACTCAAATATAAATTGGATTTTTTATAAGTTTATAGAAGCCTCAGAAAAGTTCATACGCATGAACTTATTTTTCTATGTAATCTCCTGAATAGGAAACACATTTTTCCCAGGCAGTTTATTGATACCATTTTCATAAAATGAACATGGCTGTGACAGCAGCTAGTTTCATATGATCACTTCAGTAGTGCCACTGCATCAAATCTGTGTCTTCAGACTGTTTCCTTTGGTGGTCCAAACAAATGAAAATATCAGGATGATATGTTTGGACTATATGGAGGATGTTCCAGTGTGTTTGAGAACAACTCCTGAATTTTGTTGAGTTCAGGCAGCTGTGTGGGGCTGAGCATTGTCATAATGAATGATCACATCCCTGATTGGAAAAATGTACCTTTTCTGATGATATGCACATTATGCTTGGCCCAAAAGTTGTTAGTAGTATGCAGCATTCACAGTACAATGTTCATGGAGAGAATCAATGAGAACAACTCTTTCGAAGTCAAAAAACAGTGTTGCAAGAACCTTCCCCTTGAAGAGATAATTATTGGCTTTTACGGCTGAAACTTAATACATTTTGCAATTCCGTGCTGATTTTTTACAATTCTGTGGTGCAATGGTACATCCACATTTCATCACAGATCACAATCAGGTGCAAAAAATGTTCTCCTTGATTGGTATCATATCAGTATCCATTTGCTCAACTCAAGATGATAAACTTCACGCTCTGCAGTGAGAGGATGAGGCACCCACCTTGTGGAAACATTCTGAAATCCAAGGTTCTCAATAATGATCACGTAAACACAACCTCGATAGCAATTTCAACAACTGTTATTCAGTGTCCGCCTTTGACATGCCTGCTAACAATGCAAATATTCTCTTCAGTCATGCTGGTCCTCAGGCGATGTTGGTGAGCTGCCTTCTCAATTGCATCTCGTCCTCATAGAAACTGTTTGTGCTATATGTACGCTTGAGTCTTTCTCACTTGATTATAATGTATTGCCCAATAGATGTTGGTCCCTCTTCCTCTGACATTGTGATTCTGATTAAACAAATGGCACAATTACTTTCTAGTTGTGGAGGACAATCACTGGAAATGGAAAACGGTGGGCAGAGATCACGCTGCTCTTCATTTACAAAATGGCCCGTGAAACAAAATTTCTGATTTATATTTGATCCACCCTTGTAATTAAGGAGTAAAGGTAAAGAGGACTGTCCAATATACCCAGTCAGCACATCCCACCACAGCACTTTTGTGGGTAAGACCATGAACAAAGCTGTCCACCTGGTTGAATGGCCACCACAAAACTGTGGCCAAAAGCAGAGCTGACTGTTCCGATATATTCTCCCATGAGTAGGAAAATTTGATGTAGCAAAATTCTGTTAATTACGTATTATTATTGTAGCATGTAATTTAATGACAGTAGTAGTACACAGAACTTCAAAATACTTATCTCTATCATTTTGGCTCATCATGGCGTTTTTGTTCTTGCTTATGTCTAGGTGTGTTTACCAACCAGCCAATGAAAGAGCATCTTTTTTGTCATGTTCACAAATAACGTAGTGAGCATAATACTTGCACAGAAAACAGCTCCACAATCAGCCTGGCACTTATTCTTATATACAATATTGTTGTTACCACATTTTTGCATTTATGATGAAAATTAAACATAATATCTGAAAAATTTATTTAGTTGAAAACAACTTTTTCTTACCTATAAAATGTCATGAATTTTTGTCTAAATGGTGACACATAATTTACACTTTCATAAGTTATGGTCAAGTATTAAAATTGCCTCATTTAAAACCATTCAAATGCTAATTTATTATTAATTCATACATAGCGAAATCTTTAAAATCATTCCAGGGATTATGAAAGTTCAAAATGTGTACATATTGAATGATCAACAGTATGGTTCAAATGGCTCTGAGCACTGTGGGACTTAACTTCTGAGGTCATCAGTCCCCTAGAACTTAGAACTACTTAAACCTAACTAACCTAAGGACATCACACACATCCATGCCCGAGGCAGGATTCGAACCTGCGACCGTAGTGGTCGCGCAGTTGATCTTACTTTCCTGATAATTTCTATAGTGTGAGTTTGAATAAAACAGATAATAATGATGTTAGAAATCTGTTTGGGTCTCTTCCTTAATTTAAAACAATGAAGCTGACTACCATGTAATACATACACACAAAGTTTCAGTCTGTATACTTTCCTAATTAACCATACAAACCCCAATGTTGGTCATTAAATTAAATTCAAAGATTTTAAACAATGATCAGTATGTGTGACAGTAAGAAAAATAATTGCAAGGCCATTATAACAACAACACAATGTATCACGTAAGTAACTCAAAAATTGTGTTGCTCAGTCCTGTAAGAATTGGATATTTCATTATATAAATCTCAAAAGAAGTCAGTTGCATCTTGTCACTCAGCAGTGAGACAAACTGTTCAATACAGCATCCTCAATTAAAATGGCTACTTCACAACCTGTGCCATCTGGATCGTCTCCCACAAAGATATTAGCTTCTTCAAATTATGGAGATCAGTTTTCTGACAAGTCCTTTGATACTGTAGACCTCCTTCGTTCAGTCACAACTTGATTCTGCCTCACACCCACCTCCCATTCTGCCCCAGGACCCCAGCTTCACTCATCTTGCATCCACACCCTCCTCCCTACAGTTTCTACTTCCTTTGTTCTGTATCACACTCCATAGTATCGTACTCCATACGAGCTCACCAGACCAGGTGTTCATGCTGTATCGCCATCCTGCTTCCCTCTCTGTCATTAATATCTTGTACGCCTGCAGGCTCTCCCTTCCAGTCATCAACATTTACCATATGTGCGCATGTATGTAAAAGTAACTGCCTACCACTGCAGCCAGGAGAGCTACTGATTTTCAATGACCTAATTTACTTCTGTGAGCTCAGCTCTCAGAGAGTTGAGTTGGCAGATGACCTCTGCTGACACAAACATGAAGAAAGTCACTGTTTAAATGGAACAGGAAGCCCTGGATAAAGTGTTTAATTGAACATTCAGCATGTGACTTTGTGAGGGGTGACACATCAGTCACACCACATAGGTTGTGGTGTACATCTGGATATTTCCAGTACAAGGTTACTTGCACAATTATATGGTCTAGTAACATCAATGTGACCACCGCCTAAGTCTGATGTTCTAGTGACTGCTACAAAGTTGTCACCAACTGGTGACATTATTGTGTGCAGTGGTGTGTGTGTGTGTGTGTGTGTGTGTGTGTGTGTGTGTGTGTGTGTGTGTGTGTGTGAGAGAGAGAGACAGAGAGAGAGAGAGAGAGAGAGAGAGAGAGAGAGGTGTTTTATATTCTTCTGTATTGTTTTTTCCTTAACTTGGGAATTTTTATATGATCTTGTTTGTTCCATGTTTTTATATTTCCTCCAGTCTCGCATGGAGACAGTGTCAATGACAGTTTTTTCTTTCACACCTCTTCCTAATATTATATGCATAATCAGACCATTTCATCTGCGAGCTAAACTTTCGGATTCATATCCAATTTAGAGAGCAACTGCTCATCCTATCTACTCAGCAGACACTGTCACCAAAATAAAGAATTTTGTTCCATGAAACCTCGAGACTCAATTGAGGTAAATGTGCAGTAGCCACTCGCAGACGACAGCTGCCAGCACTAGCAGTGGAGGGTGTATAGAGCACGTGGGGGACATGTCTAAAACAGTGCAGCCACTGTAAGGCAGAAACAGAGCAATTTATGTGACATCCAAAAGGGTATGATCATTGACTTTAGGGCCAGGAGAAAGCATTTCCAAAGTGGAAAAGTCTGTAAACTGTTTGTGTGCGTGTATTAAAGAATACCGTGCATGGCAAAATGGCACTATCCAAAACTGGCACCGAGACAACAGTGGTGCACCATGGGCCATAGATGACAGGGGTGAATAAAAGCTATGGAGATCTGTAATGGTGAACAGACATGCAGTTGTTGATCAACTGACCACCCAGATGAAGCAAGGGGATACCGACAGTGTCTCCCTAGTGACCATTCAGTGAACTGTGCTGGTTGTGGGACTCCTCGGTAGGTGCCTGGTTTGTGAACTCTTGCTGACTGCTGTTCAGCAGCAATTAAAGCTGCAGTTCTGCACACCACTGCTGCAACTGGATGTTCACCGAGTGCTGACAGGTGGCCTTTTTAGATCAATCACGTTTTCTGCTCTGTCAGGTAGATGGCTGTTGGAGTGTATGGTCCTGCAACAATCATCGGAAGAGTGCAGCCCAGAGGAGGGAGCGTTATGGTCTGGGGAGTGTTTCTGTGTCATTCCCTGGCTGATCTTATCATTCTGGAGGGCACTACTGGAATGCACTATGGATCAACACTACTGTGTTTCTACCCTTAGGGGACTATGTTCACCCCCACATGCAGTTAGTTTTTCCTTGGCATCACAGCATCTATCAGCAGGACAAGACAATGTGTCACACAGCTTGCAGTGTATGTGTGCAAAATTATTAAGCAAAAATGGCTACATAAGAAGTGTAAGGGCATATTTCACTTGGGGAAAGATAGATACCATCTGCAGGAAAATTAAAGAGACCTTTGGAGAAAAGAGAAGGAAAAGGTGGAAGGAGTATATAGAAGGGAGATGAACATGAAGGCAATATTATAGAAATGGGAAAAGACGTGGATTAATTTGAGATGGGAGATATGATACTGTAAGAAGAATTTGATTGAGTGCTGAAAGACCTAAGTCGAAACAAGGCTCCGGGAGTACACGACATTCTTTCAGAACTACTGGCAGCCTCAGGAGAGCCAGCAATGGCAAAACTCTTCCATCTGGTGTGCAAGATATATGGGACTTGCAAAATACCCTCAAACTTCAAAAGGAATGTAATGAAAAACTCCAGTTCTAAAAAAGCAGGTACTGACAGGTGTGAATAATACAGTACTATAAATTTAATAAGTCATGTTGCAAAAATATTAACGTGAATTCTTTACCGAAAAATGGAAAAACTGGTAGAAGCCATCCTCGGGGACGATTTGTTTGGATTCTGGAGAAATGTAGGAACACACGTGACAACACTGATCCAATGACTTACGTTAGAAGATAGGTTAAGGAAAGCCAAACCTTCATTTCTAGCATTTGTAGACTTCGAGAAAGTTTTGACAGTGATGACTGGAATACTTTCTTTCAAATTCTGAAAGTAGCATGGGTAAAAAACAAGGAGCAAAAGGCTATTTACAGCTCGTACAGACACCAGAGGGCAGTTATAAGAGTTAAGGGGCATGATAGAGAAGCAGTGGCTGAGAGGGAAGAGGGGCAAAATGGTAGCATTTTGCCAATGTTATTCGATCTGTACAATGAGCAAGCAGCGAAGGAAACCAAAGAAAAATGTAGAGGAGGAATTAAAGATCATGGAGAAGAAACAAAACTCTGAGGTTTGTCAATGATGTAATTCTGTTAGAGACAGTAAAGGTCTTGGAAGAGCAGCTGAATTGAATGGGAAGCATCTTGAAAGGAGGATGTAAGATTAACATCAACAAAAGCAAAAAGAGGATAATGGACTGTTGTTGTTGTTGTTGTGGTCTTCAGTCCTGAGACTGGTTTGATGCAGCTCTCCATGCTACTCTATCCTGTGCAAGCTTCTTCATCTCCCAGTACTTACTGGAACCTACATCCATCTGAATCTGCTTAGTGTATTGATCTCTTGGTCTCCCTCTACTATTTTTACCCTCCACGCTGCCCTCCAATGCTAAATTTGTGATCCCTTGATGCCTCAAAACATGTCCTACCAACTGATCCCTTCTTCTAGTCAAGTTGTGCCACAAACTTCTCTTCTCCCCAATCCTATTCAATACCTCCTCATTAGTTACGTGATCTACCCACCTTATCTTCAGCATTCTTCTGTAGCACCACATTTCGAAAGCTTCTATTCTCTTCTTGTCCAAACTGGTTATCGTCCATGTTTCACTTCCATAGATGGCTACACTCCATACAAATACTTTCAGAAACGACTTCCTGACACTTAAATCTATACTCGATGTTAACAAATTTCTCTTCTTCAGAAACGATTTCCTTGCCATTGCCAGTCTACATTTTATATCCTCTCTACTTCGACCATCATCAGTTATTTTACTCCCTAAATAGCAAAACTCCTTTACTACTTTAAGTGTCTCATTTCCTAATCTAATCCCCTCAGCATCACCCGATTTAATTTGACTACATTCCATTATCCTCGTTTTGCTTTTGTTGATGTTCATCTTATATCCTCCTTTCAAGACACTGTCCATTCCGTTCAACTGCTCTTCCAAGTCCTTTGCTGTCTCTGACAGAATTACAATGTCATCGGCAAACCTCAAAGTTTTTACTTCTTCTCCATGAATTTTAATACCTACTCCGAATTTTTCTTTTGTTTCCTTTACTGCTTGCTCAATATACAGATTGAATAACATCGGGGAGAGGCTACAACCCTGTCTCACTCCTTTCCCAACCACTGCTTCCCTTTCATGCCCCTCGACTCTTATAACTGCCATCTGGTTTCTGTACAAATTGTAAATAGCCTTTCGCTCCCTGTATTTTACCCCTGCCACCTTCAGAATTTGAAAGAGAGTATTCCAGTTAACGTTGTCAAAAGCTTTCTCTAAGTCTACAAATGCTAGAAACGAAGGTTTGCCTTTTCTTACTCTTTCTTCTAAGATAAGTCGTAAGGTTAGTATTGCCTCACATGTTCCAACATTTCTACGGAATCCAAACTGATCCTCCCCGAGGTCCGCTTCTACCAGTTTTTCCATTCGTCTGTAAAGAATTCGTGTTAGTATTTTGCAGCTGTGACTTATTAAAGTGATAGTTCTGTAATTTTCACATCTGTCAACACCTGCTTTCTTTGGGATTGGAATTATTATATTCTTCTTGAAGTCTGTGGGTATTTCGCCTGTGTCATACATCTTGCTCACCAGATGGTAGAGTTTTGTTATGACTGGCTCTCCCAAGGCCATCAGTAGTTCTAATGGAATGTTGTCTACTCCCGGGGCCTTGTTTCGACTCATGTCTTTCAGTGCTCTGTCAAACTCTTCACGCAGTATCTTATCTCCCATTTCATCTTCATCTACATCCTCTTCCATTTCCATAATATTGTCCTCAAGTACATCGCCCTTGTATAAACCCTCTATATACTCCTTCCACCTTTCTGCCTTCCTTTCTTTGCTTAGAACTGGGTTGCCATCTGAGCTCTTGATATTCATACAAGTGGTTCTCTTCTCTCCAAAGGCCTCTTTAATTTTCCTGTAGGCAGTATCTATCTTACCCCTAGTGAGACAAGCCTCTACATCCTTACATTTGTACTCTAGCCATCCCTGCTTAGCCATTTTGCACTTCCTGTCAATCTCATTTTTGAGACGTTTGTATTCCTTTTTGCCTGCTTCATTTACTGCATTTTTATATTTTCTCCTTTCATCAATTAAATTCAATATTTCTTCTGTTACCCAAGGATTTCTATTAGCCCTTGTCTTTTTACCTACTTGATCCTCTGCTGCCTTCACTACTTCATCCCTCAGAGCTACCCATTCTTCTTCTACTGTATTTCTTTCCCCCATTCCTGTCAATTGTTCCCTTATGCTCTCCCTGAAACTCTCTACAACCTCTGGTTCTTTCAGTTTATCCAAGTCCCATCTCCTTAAATTGCCGCCTTTTTGCAGTTTCTTCAGTTTCAATCTGCAGTTCATAACCAATAGATTGTGGTCAGAATCCACATCTGCCCCTGGAAATGTCTTACAATTTAAAACCTGGTTCCTAAATCTCTGTCTTACCATTATGTAATCTATCTGATACCTTTTAGTATCTCCAGGATTCTTCCAGGTATACAACCTTCTTTCATGATTCTTGAACCAAGTGTTAGCTATGTTTAAGTTATGCTCTGTGCAAAATTCTACTAGGCGGCTTCCTCTTTCATTTCTTCCCCCCAATCCATATTCACCTACTATGTTTCCTTCTCTCCCTTTTCCTACTGACGAATTCCAGTCACCCATGACTATTAAATTTTTGTCTCCCTTCACTACCTGAATAATTTCTTTTATCTCGTCATACATTTCATCAATTTCATCATCATCTGCAGAGCTAGTTGGCATATAAACTTGTACTACTGTAGTAGGCATGGGCTTTGTGTCTATCTTGGCCACTATAATACGTTCACTATGCTGTTTGTAGTAGCTAACCCGCACTCCTATTTTTTTATTCATTATTAAACCTACTCCTCCATTGCCCTTATCTGATTTTGTATTTATAACCCTGTAATCACCTGACCAAAAGTCTTGTTCCTCCTGCCACCGAACTTCACTAATTCCCACTATATCTAACTTTAACCTATCCATTTCCCTTTTTAAATTTTCTAACCTACCTGCCCGATTAAGGGATCTGACATTCCACGCTCCGATCCGTAGAATGCCAGTTTTCTTTCTCCTGATAACGGAGATAATGGACTGTAGTAAAATTAAATTAACTGATGCTCAGGGAATTAGATTAGGAAATGAGACTTTTAAAATACTAGATGATTTTTGCTATTTGGACAGCAAAATTACTGATGATGGCCAAAGTACACAGGATATAAAATGTAGATGGCAATGGTATGAAAAGCATTTCTGAAGGAGAGAAATTTATTAACATTGAAATTTAAGTTTTAGGAAGTATTTTCTGAAAGCATTTGTATGAAGTGAAACATGGACTATAAACAGTATAGATAAGAAGATAATGGAAGCTTTTGAAATGTGGTGACACAGAAGAATGCTGAATATTAGGTGGGTAGATCACGTAACTAATGAGGAGGTATTAAATGGAACTGGGGAGAAAAGAAATTTGTGGCACAGCCTGACTATACTCCGTTCATCATACGAATAAACCTGATGTAAACAAACACAAACGTAATGATTAGTCAGAAGCTGTACTCTCTGTTCATCATAAGAATAAACCTGATGTAATCATTACACTATGTATTCTTAAATATTTGCTTGAATCTCGCTGGATTTCATTTCATGTGGAGTGGAGCGAAGTTGTGACCAGGACAGTCAAGTACGATCGTAAGGATATGTTTATGCTGCATTATATCTACATCTACATCTGCATCCATACTCCGCAATCCACCTGACGGTGTGTGGCGGAGGGTACCTTGAGTACCTCTATCGGTTCTCCCTTCTATTCCAGTCTCGTATTGTTCGTGGGAAGAAGGATTGTCGGTATGCCTCTGTGTGGGCTCTAATCTCTCTGATTTTATCCTCATGGTCTCTTCGCGATATATACGTAGGAGGGAGCAATATACTGCTTGACTCTTCGGTGAAGGTATGTTCTCGAAACTTTGACAAAAGCCCGTACCGAGCTACTGAGCGTCTCTCCTGCAGAGTCTTCCACTGGAGTTTATCTATCATCTCCATAACGCTTTCGCAATTACTAAATGATCCTGTAAGAAAGCGCGCTGCTCTTCGTTGGATCTTCTCTGTTTTTTCTATCAACCCCATCTGGTACGTACACTGAGCAATAATGTGGCACAACAGCTTTACCAACGCATTCTTAGGTGACAGAAAGCATAAAATGCTCTCTTTCTCACCTGACGCAGTATTCTAATTACAAATAAGAGTGATAAAAATTTCTAACTTAAACACAGGGTAATTTTCTGAGTGAGATATGTTTCATGCAAAAGCATATTGCAGGGATTTCACTGTACTGTTGAATACTGAAGCCACTGAAGGTATTAATTGCAGCCAGTTGTCTGGCACTCTCTTAGCTCCTTCCTTATCTGAATCGGAGAATGCATTTCAATTCTGGAAGTGTCACCTGCTACATTTATAACAAGCCTATCAACAACAGAACCCATGAAGCCAACCGGGTGCCACATTTTCTCCTCCTCTTTTATGAGGAACCATTCTATATCCTGCCAGCATTCGACAGTGACATGTCAATAATTAAGAATTTATATTTGAAAGAAAACAGGAATTTCACGTGCAATGTGTAACTAGAAACAACATGGTGTGCATTATTCAGGAATAATACAGATGAATTTTACAGATACAAGATGTAGATATTTCAAATTGAATAAGAAAAAACAATAAGACGAGATTTGAACCAACAAACCATGAACTGTAATAGATTTTCAGTCAGTTACGCTACTGATTGTGTTGCACATCTACTATGTATTTGTGTCTCAAATGAATCTAATACAGTCCACAACAGTGTGGAGGCCATGACTGTTCTCTAATATTGAAATGAAAATTACAAAGCTAAAGCATGATTGAGACAAATGTTGATAACAGTCAATACATTTGAATATCTTTAAGTTTCATTTAATGTAAGATAGTAATAATATATCTAATACATAGCTAGGATCTACTACCAAGAGTGTAACATCAGTGTACATGTGCTATACTCCGTTCATCATAAGAATATACCCGATGTAAACAAATACAAACACAATGATTGGCCAGAAGCCATAGCACAACTGGTGTTTTAATGCTCTTGGAAGTAGATCCTACTCATGTATTAGATAAGTTTCATTCATTCATTCATTCATTTCATTGTTGCCCTTATGGACAGTGTTTGAACTCGAAAATCACATGATGACACAATTTTCACTTCTTTCCTTTCTTCCTCTTCTCTTCCCAAAATCTCTTCATCCTTTGGCTGTGCTCCTGTTTCCTTTGCTCTGTCCATAATGTTCCTTTCTTCTTTCTCTCCTTTACAATAAATTTTGCACTCCTAACTTTGTTTCTGAAGTATTTCCTGTCTCCTATCATTTGCCTGTTGATCCCTATCTGCCTTAAGTCTTCGTCTATTTCATGATACCAATTTGTTTTCTTGCTTGAGCTGTTTACTACATCAAAAATTTTCTTTGTAAGTCGGTTGTTGTCCATTCTCTGTATGTGCCCATAGAAAGTTAATCTGCGTTTTCTGATCGCGTCTGTTAGTCTGTCAGTGTGCTGGTACAGCTCTTTGGTAGGTCGCTTCATCCATATGCCATCTCTGTGAATTGGTCCAAATATTTTTCTGAGAATTTTGCGTTCTATTTTTTCTGTGTCTATGATGCCTGATGCTCCAATTGTGGTTGTTTCTGACGCGTACAATGCTTCTGGTAATACAACTGTTTTGTAGTGCCTAAGTTTGGCCTGCCTCGATATGCTTTTCTTATTATAATGTGACCATGTGAGTTTGTATGCCTTCTGGAGTTTCTTCGTTCGTTCCATGTTAGCCGCCTTGTTTGATCCTCCCATTTGTATGTACTCCCCTAAATACTTAAATTTTTCGACTCTTTCTACGGATCCATATACCGTATGCATGGTGTGTACATTGTTGGTCTGTCGTTCCATATATTGTGTCTTCTCGTAAGATACCTGCAGACCTGTTTTGGCAGCTATTTCATGCAAGCATTCCAGTGCTTCCTTTGCCTCCTGTATATTATTGCTGAGTATGGCTATATCATCTGCAAATGCCAGACATTTTATGATTGTTTTGGTTTCACGTGTTCTTCCCAGCTGTATTCCTTTAACTTGTTCCTCCCACTGCTTGATAATTTTGTCTAACACCATGTTGAACAGGATTGGTGAGAGCCCGTCTCCTTGTCGGACACCTGTGTGTATGTGGAAGGGTTCCGAAATTTCTCCCATGAACTTAATCTTGGAGGTAGTGTCTGTAAGCGTCTGTTGTATAAGTGCCCTGGTTTTTCTGTCGATACCATATTCTTCCAGTACGTCAAAGAGTGTCTGTCTGTCTATGGAATCATATGCTTTTTTAAAGTCCACAAAGGTAACTACAGTGTTTCTTGCCTGTCTGACTTTTAAAAGTGTTCTCAAGTTCCAGATCTGTTCGATGCATGATCTCCCTTTTCTGAAGCCTGCCTGGTATTCCCCAATTTGCAGATCTGCTTGTGGTTCTAGTCTGTTTAATAGCACCTTAGAGAAAATTTTGTATGTAACTGGTACTAGCGAAATGCCTCTGTAATTGTTTGGATCTGACTTATCACCCTTTTTATGTAACGGATGGATCAATGCACATTTCCATTCCTCTGGCACTTTCTCTGTGATCCAAATTTCGGAGATAATCTTATGGATTTTTTTGGTGATGTTTTCATCTTGGAATTTCCAGATCTCGGCGATAATACCATCTTCTCCAGCAGCTCTGTTATTTTTCATTTGTTTTATGATTTCCTCTATCTCTTCTATTGTGGGTGGATCAGAATCGGCATTAGATGTGGTCTTTTGGAATGTTAATTTTCCTGTAGGTTTTTTGCAATTAAGAAGTTTATCAAAGTAATGTTTGAGAATTTTACAGTTTTCTTTTGTGTTTGTTTCCAGGGATCCATCTGTTCTTCAGAAGCAGAGGCTAGGGGGTTGATAGCCCTTAATATTTTCTTTGAAAGTTCTGTAAAAATTTCTTGTGTTATTTCTTTTGAAATCTTCCTCAATTTCTTTTAGTCTGTTATTGTCATATGCTCGTTTTTCCCTTCTGATTTCCTTCGATGCTAGTTTCTGAACTTCGTGAAATTCTTTCCATGTTTCTGAATTTCTGTAGCTACTGAACTTGTCCCATGCTTGCTTTCTTCTCTCAATGGCTTCATCACACTTTGCGTTCCACCACCTATGTTTGCGTTTTCTAGGTGGTTGTCCCCAGCACATAGTCTTCTGAACTGCCTTCGCCAGATCTGTCCATGTGTCTATTGAGTGCCTATTAATTTCTTCAACGATTTTATCCCTGTTTATCTTCAAGTATTCCGGATCAGGTTTGATTATTTTGTTTTGCACTGTCTGTTTCAGTCTTGGGATTGGCCTAATCTTAACTTGTAGCAAATAATGATCAGACTCGAAGACTCCTTTACGTGTTCTGACATTTAGAATTTCCCGCGAATTTTTCTTGGATATGGCCACATGATCAATCTGAAATTCTCCCCACACTGTGTTGGGTGCTTTCCATGTTGTAAGTTTTCGTCTTGGTTTTTGAAATTGTGTTGACATGATTTTGAGGTTAAAGTTTTGACAATATTTTATGAGGTGTTCCCCATTTCTGTTCGTGCTAATATGTGCTGAGTATGGGCCTGTTATTTCTCTGAATTAGATAAGTTTCATTTAATGTAAGTTAATATATCTAATACATGAGTAGGACCTATTTCCAAAAGCATTAAAACACCAGTTGTGCTATGGCTTCTGACCAGTCATTGTGTTTGTGTTTGTTTACATCAGGTATATTCTTATGATGAGTGGAGTATAGCACATGTACACTGGTGTTACGCTCTTGGTAGTAAGTCCTAGTTATGTATTAGATATATTATTACTAACTTACATTAAATGAAGCTTAAAGATACTCAAATTTATTAACAGTCATCAATGTTTGTCTCAACCACACTTTCGCTATGTAGTTTTCATTTCAGTAATCGAGTACAGTTACGGCCTCTGCGCTACTGTGCTCCGATTATCGCACTGTTGATGTGCAGTATGAAAATGGCTGAGGCTGCTTCTTGTTCTGTAGTGAAACAGGTGTGTGGAACATTGTTAAAAAGTGCCGAGGAGTAGGTTGCTCTTAATGTATTTCATAAAATTGCAGAGATAGTCGAGTTTGAAGTTTTCTGAGGGGCTATATTGGATTAAGTTGAGTCAGAAATACATACTAGGTGGGTAGTGCAATCAGTAACGTAACTGACTGAAAATCTATTACAGTTCATGGTTTGCTGCTTCAAATCTCGTCTTATTGTTTTTTCTCATTCAATTTGAAATACCCACATCTCGTAACTGTAAAATTCATCTGTATTTTTCCTGAATAATGCACATTTTATTGTTTCTAATTACATATTGCATGCCAAATTCCTGTTTTCTTTCAAATATAAATTCTTAATTATTGATATTTTATGAAAGACGGTTAATAAAAGTTGCTTAAATCAAGGAAATATAACAATTTCATTTTTAAGGCAAAAATGAATAATGATATGCTCTTTATTTGGACTAAATCCATCGTTTTAGACCACAGATAATAAGTGTTGTAGAAATGTGAAAAACAATCATTTTCACAGCATACAAATGCCGCATTTTTTCATTTGCCATTATATCATTACAATATGAACAGAGCTGATCTGGACCAAGTTACGGGATTTGAGCCTAGAAGTAACAAGACTACTAAGCTGCCAGACATACTGGAACTACCGCACACAGGTTTTTAACGTGTCACTGCCGAATGCTGGTGGGATATACACTCCTGGAAATTGAAATAAGAACACCGTGAATTCATTGTCCCAGGAAGGGGAAACTTTATTGACACATTCCTGGGGTCAGATACATCACATGATCACACTGACAGAACCACAGGCACATAGACACAGGCAACAGAGCATGCACAATGTCGGCACTAGTACAGTGTATATCCACCTTTCGCAGCAATGCAGGCTGCTATTCTCCCATGGAGACGATCGTAGAGATGCTGGATGTAGTCCTGTGGAACGGCTTGCCATGCCATTTCCACCTGGCGCCTCAGTTGGACCAGCGTTCGTGCTGGACGTGCAGACCGCGTGAGACGACGCTTCATCCAGTCCCAAATATTGCTCAATGGGGGACAGATCCGGAGATCTTGCTGGCCAGGGTAGTTGACTTACACCTTCTAGAGCACGTTGGGTGGCACGGAATACATGCGGACGTGCATTGTCCTGTTGGAACAGCAAGTTCCCTTGCCGGTCTAGGAATGGTAGAACGATGGGTTCGATGACGGTTTGGATGTACCGTGCACTATTCAGTGTCCCCTCGATGATCACCAGTGGTGTACGGCCAGTGTAGGAGATCGCTCCCCACACCATGATGCCGGGTGTTGGCCCTGTGTGCCTCGGTCGTATGCAGTCCTGATTGTGGCGCTCACCTGCACGGCGCCAAACACGCATACGACCATCATTGGCACCAAGGCAGAAGCGACTCTCATCGCTGAAGACGACACGTCTCCATTCGTCCCTCCATTCACGCCTGTTGCGACACCACCGGAGGCGGGCTGCACGATGTTGGGGTGTGAGCGGAAGACGGCCTAACGGTGTGCGGGACCGTAGCCCAGCTTCATGGAGACGGTTGCGAATGGTCCTCGCCAATACCCCAGGAGCAACAGTGTCCCTAATTTGCTGGGAAGTGGCGGTGCGGTCCCCTACGGCACTGCGTAGGATCCTACGGTCTTGGCGTGCATCCGTGCATCGCTGCGGTCCGGCCCCAGGTCGACGGGCACGTGCACCTTCCGCCGAGCACTGGTGACAACATCGATGTACTGTGGAGACCTCACGCCCCACGTGTTGAGCAACGCCTAACGGTGTGCGGGACCGTAGCCCAGCTTCATGGAGACGGTTGCGAATGGTCCTCGCCAATACCCCAGGAGCAACAGTGTCCCTAATTTGCTGGGAAGTGGCGGTGCGGTCCCCTACGGCACTGCGTAGGATCCTACGGTCTTGGCGTGCATCCGTGCATCGCTGCGGTCCGGCCCCAGGTCGACGGGCACGTGCACCTTCCGCCGAGCACTGGTGACAACATCGATGTACTGTGGAGACCTCACGCCCCACGTGTTGAGCAATTCGGCGGTACGTCCACCCGGCCTCCCGCATGCCCACTATACGCCCTCGCTCAAAGTCCGTCAACTGCACATACGGTTCACGTCCACGCTGTCGCGGCATGCTACCAGTGTTAAAGACTGCGATGGAGCTCCGTATGCCACGGCAAACTGGCTGACACTGACGGCGGCGGTGCACAAATGCTGCGCAGCTAGCGCCATTCGACGGCCAACACCGCGGTTCCTGGTGTGTCCGCTGTGCCGTGCGTGTGATCATTGCTTGTACAGCCCTCTCGCAGTGTCCGGAGCAAGTATGGTGGGTCTGACACACCGGTGTCAATGTGTTCTTTTTTCCATTTCCAGGAGTGTAGAATGGCTTGTCATAAAAAAAAAGAGGAGACAATGTGGCGCCTGGTTGGCTTTGTGGGTTCTGTTATTGATAGGCTTGTTATCAATGTAGCAGGTAACACTTCCAGAACTGAAATGTGTTTCTCCGATCCAGATAAGGAAGGAGCTAAGAGATTGTCAGGTGACTGATTGTAATTAATACCTTCAGTGGCTTCAGTATTCAACAGTACAGTGAAATCCCTGCAGTATGATTTGCATGAAACACAGCTCACTCATAAAAATTACCCTGCATCTAAGTTAGTATTCTAATTACAAACAAGAGTGATGAAAATTTCTGTCAGGTGAGAACAAGAGCATTTTATGCTTTCTGTCTGTCACCTAAAAAGCGCGCAATAGTGCTGCAGTTTTGTCAAATATTATTTCATTCTCTTTAAAAATTAAATGACATTTGAAGCTTTTTTTTTTCTTGCCTCTTTTTACATCTTAACTGCAACTGCTCACATCATTACAGGTTAGCTGGACTGCTGGCTGGGCAGTGCTGTCCCCAGTTTAATGTGTCGATAAAGCTGTTGTCCCACATTATTGCTCAGTTATGTGCATGTAAAGCAGCATAAAATGTACCCTTAATATTTTACTTGACTGCACTGGTCACAACTTGGCTTCCACTCCACGTGAAACGAAATCCAATGACATTCAAGCAAACACAGAAGAATACATAGCGTAATGTTTACATCGGGTTTATTCTTATGATGAACAGAGGGTAGAAGCAGGAATCAGTTGATAAGACACATTCTGAGACATCAAAGAATCACCAATTTAGGGCTGAAGTGACGGGGGAGGGGGGGGGGGGGGGGGAGAGGAGTGCGTGTGTGGGGGGAGAGGGGGCCGTGCGTGGGGTCAGGGGGTGGGGGTGGGTGGTAAGAATTGTAGAGGGAGACCAAGAGTTGAATATATTAAGCAGATTCAGAAGTAGTTGTTTGGAGGTGAAGAGACTTGCAGAAAATATAGTAATATGGAAAGCTGCATCAATCCAGTCTTTGGAAGACGACGACGACAACAGTGCAATGCCAATTGATAATTTCTTTCTGAATACTATTGTCTTTGGGGAAATTGATTTGAGCCACATAATCAACCAGATTTAACCCTTTAAGAGAGAAAAGATTTTTCCCACAATAATAGTGTCATATATGCAGGCATAGTCTTTGGGAATAGCAATTAATAAACCTGCTCAATTTATTATGTATTATTAAGTCTACCATGAGATATGGCAAGGCAAATATTCATACCAGTAAATCAGGTGAAAAACAATCATAGATGTTAGTAGTGAAAATCATTCTGATATCTCTGACGTTGGACTCTTCTACTGCAAGCTCTTTCCTTTTTACAGTTTTGGAGGAGGTAATATGGAAGTAAAACAAGAAAACGAAGACCAGTAAATAGGGGCTGTAAACTGCATACCTTAAGAGCTATGAGCACTTGTTAACCTTTGCTAGTATGAAACACATCTGTCATTGAACAGGTGCTCATAGCTCTTAAGAAGTGGATTTCTATGACCATGTTTACTGGACCCTTTTTTTTTTTTTTTTTTCGTTCAAACAAATTTCGGGCTTGCAGTCGGTCGTCGTTCAATACTTCGCATGATATTTCAACTGGACACCTGCCAGTCATCTTCAGGTGAGCCGTCACAGACTGGCAAAAACGTCCTCCGTTCCGCAATATATAGCGTACTGCAACTATTCTGCGCGTGCGTCGAAAACTTGATAGTTGAACCACACTGCCCGCCGGCAGTGCCCTCGCTGGTGGAATAGCGGAACTCAGTCGCCCTTTGCGTTACTGTTTGCCACGGCCGTCGACGCACTCTGTCATCTTCGATTTGAGCAAATTGTGGAGATGGTGGGATTCCATGCACTGTCCAGCTGGTAGCCGCTGTCACGGTTTAAAGATTTTCTGCTAGCCGTATTTCTACAGATTCTTTAATAATGGAGTCCCAGAAAGACATTGCTGGGGACAGAATCATTGTTTTCTCGTACTCCATTGAATGTCTGGTAGAAATACAATGTTCAGCAATAGCGGACTAGCTTGGCTGCAAAATATCATTTAAACCCTTAACTCATTGATTTTCTTTTTCACATTACATTAAAAAATAAAAACTTTATTATTGAGAAACATCCTAGAATGAGTGACATTATGCACAGATATATAAAGATAGCTTTTATAGCTTAAAATAATGAGTTACAAAATTTTGAGGTTCACCAAATAATAATATCTTGAGTATACTTGTGCACTGGACTTGGTGAACTATGCTGGAACTTGAAGTCATTTTTTAGTATGTACATAGCTTTGAAGTCTAACCATGTATTTCAAAACGGTTTCCTGTGCACATAAATCTTGGAAGGAGCTGGGGAGCTGGTTGGAGCACAGTGAATGTATTAATCTCATACCACTGTCATCACTTTCTTTTTTGAAAGCATTGTCTAAACAATAACAGGAGACAGGCTGAAAGCGCGTTTCGTCATCTTGTATTCAACGCTACACACAGTAAAGATGATACCTAGTGGCAACCAGCTCAACCAAAACATGACAGCCGGGCTTCAAATGTAGAAGCAGCTGTTCTCTAGCAGCTCAGTACACTCGGAATTTGAAGTTTCTGTCAACATAATAAAAATAAAATAACTAGGGGGTTTTATGTTAAGGGTTTAAAGCAATTTAATGGCATTCAAAAGGCAAAGTTCATCACTTTATTTAATATGCAAAATTGTGAAACTACAGCAATTCAAACTCAGATAGAAAAATATTTGTTCAAGTAATGCAATTTTTGTGAAAATATATGCAGAATTATGAGACAGATTCGTTTCTGAAAAGCATTGTAAAGTAAGACAGTCAAACATTCAAAATGTAAACATTTCAAACGCACTTTTAAAGACATCTCTTTGTACGACTTAATACTACTTCAACGCCAGAACATTTGTCAATTATGGAAACTTTAATATTTAGCTTACACCATAACTTAGATTTTTCTGTCATTGTTTAAACAAAGTTTCAAGTATTTCTGTATAAGCAAATATATTGTCTAGTGTATTATTTATAACTGCAGAATACAATGTCATTCTTAAAACTCTGTGAATACTTAATTCTTCATTGTAAATCAATACTCAAGACTGAATTACATAGCTGTG
The DNA here is from genome assembly GCF_023864345.2 of Schistocerca serialis cubense. Classification (NCBI taxonomy): domain Eukaryota; kingdom Metazoa; phylum Arthropoda; class Insecta; order Orthoptera; family Acrididae; genus Schistocerca; species Schistocerca serialis. The sequence continues at coordinate 211,586,378 of NC_064647.1, read as the reverse complement.
ATTGTTATAAGGAAGTATTGTGTACAAGAGTGGCAGTGGAAACCAGTTGTGAGCTGTAGTGGATGTAGTCATTTTGTACCAATTTTGTGGCAGTTTCGTAGCATATAGCAACCAGATACATGTACATGGTGGCAGCCAGTCAAGGAATATTTTAGGGAATTAGTTTAAAAAAATTATTTCAAAGACCCAGTCCAATCTTTACGTGTTCTCCCTGAGTAACTTACGCCCTGCCTATGTGACACAAGTTGCTTGTCTTTCAAAACCGAGGCAGTTCTGTCCAGTTTAAGCTGCTGACACGAGACACCCTGAGACCTCTGCTGAAACTGCTAGCGAATTCACGTAATTGGTTTTAGTCAATAGTGTGCGCAGGATACCGATCACGTGTGTGGATGCTGGAGTGTTTTGTGGTGCAGAACACAGTTGCTTCTCTCTCTCGTAATCGAGACCTCGAGCAGAACAGACGTCTTTTTGGAAGTAGACATGAACCACTTCCCCTCCTGTTGCCCATTTCAATTAATTGTTCGACCTCCTAGACTGGCCTGAAACTGGTAACTTCCAAACAATGTACAACGAAATACATCTTCTTTATTGTACCTTATTTCCTGTTTTGTCATTTAACAGCAGCCAACTCTCTAATCCTGACCGCCCGACCTCCTGCACTCTGTCATCACAAGGCATATGTTACAACCACCTCCCCCCTTTCCCAAACCTTGCATACATTTACAATTGGTGCCAGAAGTGGGATCATATACATTTACAGTTGGTGTGTGAAGTGCCCGTATACTTTACATATGTATCAGTTTTTGTGCAGTTTTGACACTTATTTGACAATTAGTCAACAGAAGTTTGTGACATGAAAAATGGTGTTTCATTCCATAGTTCATATTATGACCAAAACTATTGCTGCCAAAGACAATGTGCCATCTTCAACAGCTAAGTACTAAATAAATTGCCTTAAATTTACGACACAGTTACAGCTGTAGATACAAGAGTTGTTGTTGTTGTGGTCTTCAGTCCCGAGACTGGTTTGATTCAGCTCGCCATGCTACTCTATCCTGTGCAAGCTTCTTCATCTCCCAGTACCTACTGCAACCTACATCCTTCTGAATCTGCTTAGTGTTTTCATCTCTTGGTCTCCCTCTACGATTTTTACCCTCCAATACCAAATTGGTGATCCCTTGATGCAATCAAATACAAACCGGAAGTGTTGTTTTACACTTTTTTTTTTTTTTTTTTTTTTGGAGAAGTGTCATCTCTTGCTCATTGATGTTTTTCTTCCCAGTGATTATTCTCCACAACTAGAATTTTATATTGTTTCTTTAATCAGAATCACAATGTCAGAGCAGGAGATACAGTCATCTGTTGGACTATGCATTATAATCAACTTTCTCACAGGATATAAAACAGTCTGAAATTTTGAAAACCTTGCAGAATTGTACAGAAAAACTCAGGGGTACTTATGACACAAACAATGTTTATGAGGGCAAGAAATAGTCGAGAATGTAGTTCACTAATGTCACTTGACTACCAGCATGACAAGAATATTCACACAGTTAGCCAGCTTATTGAAGATGACTGCTACAGTAGTGGTCAGATGATCATTACTGACACCTTCGGATTTTGGAAATGTTCACCTGGTGTGTATCTCGTCTTCTCACCAAAGATCACAAACTTTACTGTCTCAAAGTGTGCAAATGGCTACTGACATGCTACCAAACTGAAGAGGAACACTTTGGGAAGGTTCTTTGAAGTCTTATTGTAAAGGAGTTGTTATCACTGCTATTCTAAGTTTTATTCTTGATTGTTTATTCACTTCCTCTTCATATTATATGCAAGTTTTGTTAACTAAATGTTCTTTATGGAGTAATTTGATTTAATTATTAAGTGATCTTGGACTTAGCAATTGATTTAGTATTGGCATAATTTGTGCCAGCGGCCACAGTTATACAACTGGTACAAGTGAATATTACTGGCTAAAACAGTTATTTATATTATTTGGATTAAGATGTAAGTTTGTAAAGTAAAATGTTAAAATTTATTTATAACCCTTTTTATGACTGTGAAACTTAAATAATAAACAAGGATTGGATACCCTATTATTTTAATTGTACTTACCAGGGTACTATACAGGGGGAGTCGCGTAAGACGTAAGTAACACCCCCCATTATTCTGGGGGCAATTGCACGTATCGGCATGTGGTTTTCGGTGAATCATAGCCGACTATGGGGCACATACATTGGTACATGCACAATAATCATAATGTTTATATTGACCGAGATAGTGAGGCAAGTACATGTTGTTGTTGTTTCCCCCCCCCCCCCCCCCAAGGTCAAGGAACATTTTAGCTATGGGGGGAAAATGGGTTTCCCTGTTCAGGAGACACTATAAAAAAATAAGTTCAGGTGAATTAATTTTCCTGCAACTTAAATAAGCTTCCAAAGGAAAAAAAATCCAGTTTGTGTGTGGTTCACCCTCATAGTAGCATGTACTGGAGAGTTAAAATTTTGCATGTATATGCCATTTCCACACATTTATCAAAATTCGTCAATAGATAATACTTTTTTTGTTAGGAAGTACTAGAAGAGTAATTATAGCAGCACATTGTACATTGATTAATATCAACAGTATAATGAAGATAAAAAAAACCATAAAGCTAATTTGTTTGTGCACACGCGTGTTGAGAAGGGGGGGGGGGGTTGGATAAATTCAGTAGTGTGCTTCCAATTAATATGTTGAATGTACATACATTTTAAGCAGGTTTCACCCCGCAGATAAGATTTAAATATGATAGTCTGAGTTATTTCCTTAAGATTATTCTGTTTCCAAAAACACTGCGCTTATTTTACAGTGGTCATCAAGTTCCTATGGCACAGTGAATAGTTTTATGCATCAATATTTTAGTTCTCTAATTATTAACAAAGATTCTACCAGAAAATAAAAATGGAAGAATTTTGTTCCTTTTCACAGAGTGATAATTCACTAATTACTTGCATGCCATGGCTATAACTTTGATCTTTTTCTGGACACTCTCACTTTGGCCCACTGAAAAATAAATAAATAAATAAAATCAGAGATCTGAGCTATGACACTGGGTGCAAACAAGTGAAATGGTTTTGCATTTGTCTCTTCGAAGTTTTACGTCAAGTTCATATCAAAAATAGAACGCAGTTTGTTAAGACGCCTATAAAATACAGGAACAAAATCCATAGTATCTTTGAATTTTCAAGACGCTTACAGACATACCTTATGCCACACCACAATCGCGTGACAGTCAAGGTACGTTAGCAAATAAAAATTCTGTTGTGTACATGTGAATGCTCACTCCATAGGTACTGCTACTCTGAGTATCATTAGTACATAGTTATAAAATGTAATCAATCCAATAAAAAGTTCAGTTCCATTTACTTACAATATGTTTAGAATGAAGTAATATATGAATACATCTTCAATAAAACAATGGATTGTCATATTTCTATTAATTTTTCTTCTGCTTTAGACCATCAACTGATAGTGAAATGAAATGCCTCCCTATTTTGTCATGTTGTGTGTCTATTAAAAGACATTGTTACCTAGATTAGATCAGTTTTTCGTTCCATAGATCCAAGCTGAGGAGATCCTCGTGGATGTGGAACATGTCGATTTTTTAAAGCTGAAATAACAATACTAATAGTATGAATATACACAATACGTCATTTGTTTCTATTAAATTCGTCAATGGAGGAGTTGGCCACTAGTAACTTTTTCAGGCTCCTTTTAAACTGATCTTTATTTGTAACTAAATTTTTTATGTTTGATGGCAAATTATTGAAGATGAGTGTTCCTGAGTAGTGGACCCCTTTTTGAACTAAAGTAAGTGCTTTTAAGTCCTTGTGCAGATCATTTTTGTTCCTGGTATTGTATGTATGAACTAAGCTATTTGTTGGAAAAAGAGATATATTATTTAGGACAAATTTCATTAAGGAGTAAATATACTGAGAGACAGTAGTTAGTATACCCAGTTCTTTGAAGAGGTTTCTACAACACATCCGTGAATTTACTCCACAAATAATACATATTACACGCTTTTGGACTCTGAAAACTTTTGTTTGACTTGAAGAGTTACCCCAAAATATACCATATGACATTATGGAATGAAAGTAGGCAAAGTATGCAAGCTTTTTCATTTTTATGTCGTCTATGTCTGCTAACACTCGAATTGCAAATACAGATTTGTTAAGGCGTTTCTGCAGTTCTGTGGTGTGCTCTTCCCAACTGAATTTATCATCAAGTTGTAATCCCAGGAATTTAAGACTGTCAACCTCTTCTATCTGCTCTTCTCCGTATTTTATGCATATGCTGGGTGGAAACCTGTTACAGATTCTGAATTGCATATAGTGAGTCTTTTCGAAGTTTAATGTCAGTGAGTTGGCTTTAAACCATTTATTAATATCTATGAAAATATAATTAGCAGATCTTTCTAGAACTACACTTGGCATACTATTTATTGCAATACTTGTGTCATCTGCAAACAAAACGAACTCTGCTTCTGGCAGTGTAACTGATGAGAGATCATTAATGTACACAAGAAAAAGCAATGGCCCTAAGATGGATCCTTGTGGGACACCACATGTAATTTCTTGCCATTCTGATGATGACTGATGACTTAATTCACTAGTCCCTTGCAGTGACACTCTTTGTTTCCTGTTAGTGAGGTATGACTTGAACCATTTTGCAGCACTGCCCGTGACACCATAGAATTCTAATTTATTTAAAAGGATGTTGTGGTTCACACAATCGAATGCCTTTGACAAATCACAGAAAAAACTGCTGCTTGTAACTTGTTATTTAATGAATTAAGTACATTTTCACTGTAGGTGTAAATAGCCTTTTCGATATCAGAACCCTTCAGAAATCCACACTGTGTTCTTGGTAATATGTTATTTGTGGTCAGATGGTTGAGAAGCTGCCTGTACATTACTTTTTCTAAAATGTTTGAGAATGCTAACGAAAGTGGAATCGGCCTGTAGTTTGATGGTATCTCTTTATCCCCTTTCTTGAATAGAGGCTTAACATCTGTATATTTTAGCCAGTCAGGAAATGTCCCAGTTATAATGGACTGGTTACACAAGTAACTTAGAATTGTACTAAACTCACAAGAACATGCCTTAATTAACTTTGTTGATATTTTATCGTAACCACTAGAATGCTTTGTTTTGAAATTTCCCCATGTACAGTGGGGCTTGCTCATGGTGAAATTCTGCACCTTCTGTGACAATTCAGTCTACCTGTAACTGGCACTAAGGTGTTGAACCAAGCAGTATTGCGCATTGGTCACATAAGTCAATACAGCTATGACGACGTGAAGAAGACAAGAATTGCCTCTACATTTCAAATTCTGCAGCTGATTCTTGAACCACTGTTCAGGGACCTTTATGAGAATTCAGTCTCATTGCAGTACTTTGTCTTCCCTGGTGAATAGGAACAGCACAGTTCCTTAGTACTAGTAGGTCCTCAGTTCCAGAAAGAATTTTACTCTCATGTATAAAATAGGTTCAAACCCCTGTTTACTATACAAATGAGTTTGTCGTAATTCACTGACTGCCCTCATTTTCAAATACTGGATCAATATAGACTAGGTATTTGCACATAGAACCGTGTATATGCCTAAAGACAGCATTAAGTCTCTAACAGTACTACTACTCTTGCTGTGTCATATCAAACATAACATTATATCTCTTAATTTGAATAGATTATGACAAATATTTAAATTTGTTTAATAATTATGTGAAATACTGAAGTAGAGTAACTGTATAGTTGCTGATTCGACTCTTTCTAGCAGCCTCATTTTCATCTTTGTATTTATTAACACACAGAAATGTTAATTAATGAACATTGAATCATACCATTTTGATTACTGGTTGTATGAAAGTAAATTTTAATTTGATAAAGAAATGTAAAACGTGAAAAATTACATACATCAGTAATACTGCTCGGTCTCTCTAATAATAAATGCGTTATTTTATAATTGTGTTTGAATTTTGGGGCCAAATTTTAATTAATTGCGAATACTGGCATCTTCAAGTGATACTTTTAATTACTTAATACATGCTAGATTTTATTATAAAGCTGTGATTCAGTAATTAATTCAGGAGTAATGAAATCACCACCTAATAGGAGAAGTGTTAACTCTTTGACAGGCATGCATGAAAGAGAATGCACGCTGTGCTAGGTTTGGAAAAAATTCTTTACATTCCAGCAGACCTCTCCTTACTACATGATTCAACAACTGTTAATTAAAAATTATATTAAGAAACACGGAATTTGGATTTTCAAAATTTTTTACACTAGTCACTCAGCTACTGGCAACAATGTCAATAAGCTACAAACAGTTTGTACTTACCATCACATGGAAATCTGATCTTCAAGTGGTTTATTCATAAGCATAATAGAGGGGGAAGGGGGGGGGGGGGGGGGGGAAGGCAAACAAACTAATGACAGTGTTACAATGTTGACTATTTGCCAAATGCTATGGTAGAGCAAACTGTAGCTGTAGTCTGACCTTATGTCATGTTTGCCATAAAGTGCTTTTGGAGTACAGTTCTTATTACTTCTTTCCAATTTTGAAATACTTTATTTTCTGTTACTATTACAATGCTCACTCATCCAGACAAATATGAGTCCCACACATACGTGAAGTCAACTGCATTTGCACTGGATCTGCTCCAGTTACAAAATTTCCATTCCAATCTCCAATATGAAGGTAAACAAATTACAACCCATCAGGAAGAAAAAAAAAACTTTATTTATACATTCTTTCAGAATAACTAAGAGGAATCACCCAAATAGTCTACAAGCAGAACTTACAGCATTTCAAACTATCATCATTTCTTGCAATAAAACAGTTCATTATTTTCCTATTGAAGACTAAAAGAAAACAATAGATTCACAACAAATGTTATACCAGAATAAATAAATAAAACTTGTGACAAATAATGATAACGATAATAGTAAAGCATTATTGCCTTTCCTTAAATGCAGAATTTGTATTTTAATAAATACATGGTTTCTGGTTGTAAAACTGTAATCAATACCAGTGGGGGGAGGGGGTGCACAGATAACCCATTCTATGGTTTTATCTTGCTTATAGTCAAGAAATGTTTTCTAATCATATACACTGCTGTCAGTTTCATCAGCTGCAAGGCTATCACTTCAACAAAAAAAAAAGTACAATCTGTATAAGATGCCTGGTTCTCCTAATAATTCACTGGATTTAATTCTTTATACTATTTGATCCTGTGCACATAATCTCCCAAGGCTTAAAAGAAAACAGAATTTTAGTTACTTATTATATTGCTTCCTATAAATACATTTTCACAGTGTGCACACTACCACCTTCTGCATGATAAGAAGTAACACAGCTAAGGCAAGTTGACAATCATTTTTCTTAATTGTATCATCAAAGATCACCAACTGTGTAGAAATATGAAGCAGTCATACTGCACATCGTCACAATAATTACAGTGCTTGAACCAATTTCATCAATGAGGATGATAAACATGAGTAACGTCTTTACATTTATTACTCCATAAAGCAATTACCTATGAAACTTAATGGATATGGCCATAATCATGACATTCTGTATCAAGATGCTCTCTCAAGCTCCCACTTTACATACAAAAACGATGAACATTTATAGAGCTTTAGCGTGTCCCTGTTAGAATTTCAACAAAACCCTAACTCAGCACTCTGGTAACAAAATTCATGTCTTAACATTACTATCCATTCTAGCTTATGATGTAAACACATTGCACAATGAAACTGTGGGAACAGAAATTAACAAATGCCTCAAAGACACCAAATGAAGCAAAAAATATTTTGCCATCTGCTCTTACATTTCTCACACACTAAATAAAGTTTGTGCAAAGTAAGATGATCAACAAAGAGACATAAGCTTCATGCTAACAATTGACCACTACTATTTCACTGCAAACCTACAGTCAATGGAAAAAAAGGAAATTTCAGTAAAATGAGAACTTTAAAATTCAGTCAGAGAAGCAATAAGAAGAAAATAAAGGCAACATTTGCCATTTGGGCACAAAAAAGTATGAAGAAATGATCGAGACAGAGTGTGCTGGCTTCATTGTATTAGAAGTATGTTGCTTATTTTTTTGTTCTTATTGTTTCTCTGATTGAATGTTAAGGCTCTCCTTTTATTGAAATTCCTTTTTTCCACTCAAACTAGTACCAGAAAGTTGCACAGCCTGTTTAAGCAGAGATGGCAAGATGCGACAAGAAACTGGTCTTTGAAAAAGCTACCTGTTAATTTCTAATGTACTTCACACAATAATTTATTGAATGCTACAGATTAAGGTACAAATGCGTAGTCTCGTCAAGCCACACCAAATGGTTATACATCGACTTGACATGGCTGGAAGCTTGAGAACATTGATATTTTTTTCATATTTGAAAAATTAGATTTCCATATCCAGTGAAGGGAGTTATAGAGCACCAGTTGTAACTGTTCAGCACTGTTACGAAGCTTGCATTTGTAGAGCTAATAAGACAAAACTAATCACTCTTTGCTACATCATGTTTCTAGCCAAACGATTCAGGTACGGCACTGGCACCATTTAAAAAGGGGTCTCTAAATTTGCCTAAATGTTACTGTCATCCCTTAAATATTCTCAAAGACAGTATATACCATTAATAGGCTAGAAAATTTAAGTTTCAATAATACTTCCACCAGCAGAGAGAACTACTACCAGATCATTTAGCACACAATTGGTACGGGTGATAACATAAATCTGCTTCTTACAACATGGCACAGAACTCAATGGTATAATCAACTTCTGTACAACAATAACAAACAGCTCTTTAAAAGGAGGAGCTGGATGTGTTAATGAGCTACCATCACAGCAAATGGAAGTATCATTGTCAAGGTTTGATCTCTGCCAACACATCCAAATAATATTTAAACATATTTTTAGCACATAACAACACTCACCCATAACCACTTCCTTCACTCTGGATTTTGTCAGAAATGTACAATATTCAACAGTAGAAGATAGTTCTGGGTGTAATCACATTGGCTGCCTTTTGTATGTACTACAATAGTGCCAATAAAATAGTGGTTGTCACATCCATCTATAGTACTCTTAAGATGACTTCTAATTAATGTATTTCACACATTAATTATAAATCTTTTAAGTTCATTTGTATACAAAGATAACTGTTTTACTACTAATAAGAGTGACTTCTCCGGTTCAGTGTGTAAAATCTTACTTTCTAGTTACTGTTATCCAGAATTTATTCTTAACTGTACAACACAAGATTTAACAACATGATCCCCTTGCAGTATGAAAAAACTGACAGTCATTTCATATCAATTCAGGAAGGCTTAGACTTAATTACCTACATGCACACTCACACAAACTGGTGTATCCCTTTGTACCTACCTTTGAAATCTAAGACCAAAATCTAATAGGTATTTATGGCTCATTTTGCAAAAACACGTGGCAGTCAACATACGATGCTCCAGCATGTATTCACATAATGACTTATTTTGTGGTGTGATCTAAAGCTACTCATGGAAACTAACAAAATGGAATGCTAACTACAATGTCTCCAAGTACTTCATTCTTCCAAACCACAGTACGTCATTAAACAAATTACCGAACTGGTTTCAGTCCTTTCACAAGGAGAGAACTAGGAGATACAAAGGGAGCCCCAGTGCAGTTGCCCACAAAGTATGTCCCTGTATTGCTTGTTAACAGTGCAATAAAACTGGTGAATATGCACTTGTAAATAAAAAGGAAAGAAACATGAAAATTAAGCCCGAAGAGCTTTGCTCACCCTGCACTAACAATATTGAAGTACTAACAGAGGTACCAAATTTCACCATTGCACAGAGGCCAGAAATTTGTTTCTGGCTTGATGGACATTAAATTTACAGTGATAATTTAAAAGAAAAAAGAAAGAGAAATGTACAGTCTGCACAATATGCATGAAATGACCATGCTTGAAATATAAAATGTTCTTACCAGCTGAAATCAACAGAATCCCTCTTAATGTATGTTATATACTACTTACACACACACACACACACACACACACACGCACACACATACAAACACACCACCCATGATCATGCAATGACAGACCACAAACTGGTCACAGTCTAATTATTTGCAGCCGTATCAGCGATCAGGCTCCATTTGCTTCCAGAATAGGGCAACATAGGTATTGCACAAGCAGACTCCTTTTCCTACCCCTATTGTCAATTTTAGTCAAAAAAATCTCCAGAGCAGGGATTCCTAGAATCTGCCTACGGCCCGGTTCCGGGCAGCTACACCGGTATCCTACGGGTGTCGAAACAACCTCAGAGGCTCTGTCTTCGTCGCATCACCCATTACAGCCCACCACTATCCCGATCCGTCACTCCCATACCGGGTAAGTGCACAATATATCGAGCCGTCTCTCGGTCCCCGGGAAACTGCGTGCATCGGTTCAAAATGGGAACAGTGGCACAGGGTCCTTTCAAATCGAGCCCCGGAAAGGTGGAGTTCCTCTCGGAAGGGCGAGGTCGGTGACCGCAGCACACTACTGCATGCTGGCCGCCGCCGAGGAGGAGGAGACGATCGAAGTGCCGGCCGTAGAACTGAGCATACTACTGCCAGTCAGGTCCTGGTAGCTGAACTGCGAGAAGTACGGCCCCGTCTGCTCCAGCTCTTCCGCGATGCTGTTCAGGGCGCTGTCCGAATGTTCGGGTGGCGTCAGCTCCACACTCTCACCAGTGAACTCCGACTCGAAATACCGGGTGTCTGTATCGGATGTCACTTGTGGCTTGAAAGGTGGCTTGATCTGTAAAGACATAAATAATGCTGCATTGAATTCTAACTTATTTACCTTGTATAATGACATAAAACACTGTCTGAAACGGTACCATCATCTCTGGGATTTTTATTTACAGTCTGTGCAGGGCCATTAGATGTGCAGTCGACAGGGTACATGTGGGCGGGTGGCAATAGTGGGAGTTGTGGGCGGGTGCTGTAGGAAAAACGCCAAACGCTGGAGGGCAAGTGCCATTCTAAACTGAAGGTTATACTCAAATTTTGTTTTGTAAATATTAAGTGGATATCCTCCATGCCCACACTTGCATGGTCACCATTCAAAAAGATCTACTGTCACCTCTGCTTTGGTTAGTATCTAAAAAGAATTCCACTGAAAATGCAATAAAATCAGCAATTTGTTTTCAACTATCTTGCTAAACATTTGTAGCTTTCAGACAAGTACCACAAGTGGCGAATTTTGAGTGAAGGAAGCTTTTATTTTGTTGCCATGTCAAAATTTGCTTCTTTTGCCAAGCCATAGAGGAGTTAACAAAATGTTACCTCACTAATGTGTTGTGCAGACACAATTGTGAGAGAATTCCGAAAAAATGGTTCATTATGTATTGCTCCAAAACCCACAGCATCTCTCATTTCACCATCTAGCAATGGCCCTTAAAAACTACATTCTTTTATCAAAAAAGTCTTTAGTTAATGGAATAACATGGTGGATAATAAAATTTTGCATAAAAATCATATGGCAAAACACACTCCCCTTTTCATGTTAACTGAATCTTCTGTCAGTTCTTGGCAGAACAACATTATAATAAATGAAAAGCACTGGTTTGCTTTTGTACTACAGTATTACTTTACTCTCCTCGTTTGTTAAAATCTCATTTCAGTATCTCAAACTGTTTATGAAATATGAGGAATGTTGTGGATATTACTTTCTCACTTTATCACTGGCATACACGATCACAAATTGTGTCAGCTACATCAGATCAATTTTCTACAGATTGGTGACCTTTAGAGAACACCAAAGTCTATGGAAAAATTCAGTATATGTTGGGTAAATTTCATACTTAGGAACATATTAAGTAATAGGCACCAAATGCAAAATCATAGTAGTTGTTGTGTTCTTCAGTCCTGAGACTGGTTTGATGCAGCTCTCCATGCTACTCTATCCTGTGCAAGCTGCTTCATCTTCCAGTACCTACTGCAACCTGCATCCTTCTGAATCTGCTTGGTGTATTCATCTCTTTATCTCCCTCTACGATTTTTACCCTCCACGCTGCCCTCCAATACAAAAATGGTGATCCCTTGATGCCTCAGAACATGTCCTACCAACCGATCCCTTCTTCTAGTCAAGTTGTGCCACAAACTTCTCTTCTCCCCAATCCTATTCAATACTTCCTCATTAGTTATATGATCTACCCATCTAATCATAGTAACCCCTATTTTTAATTACAAACTATTTCAAATTTCAGTCAGTGTTTTACTTAAAGGCAAATTTCACAATAACTACGACCATTAGCAAAATAATGAGCATGTCATCAGAAAGGTGACACAGAGCTGTAAGTCACAAAAAAAAAAGAATTTTTTAATGAATAGTTTCTGTAAAATCATTCGAGAAAGAATGTAGAGTGTGCGCCTGGATTCTGTCATCACCAAGCAGCCAAAAGCCAGCAAACAATGTCAGTCTCCACTTCCGAACGAATGAATGATTTGATCATCACTTTGGACAAAAATTGGTCACTGCATATTGCCACCATAGCCCGTGCGACTCTGCTTATCAGGTTCAATGGGAACATGCAAGGAAAAAACTACTTGGGCTTGGAACAAGTCAGTCCTTGTCACCCCAGCCCATATTTGTAAGATGGCTGGTATTGTATTTGTATTATGGGCATTAGGCCATGGTCCAAGGCGTAATTCTCTGCCTAACGTTTTGTCGTTTAAGGCTGGAGATATTGCCAGAGGCTTTAACAACTCGGAATGCAGTTAAAGCTCAAACAAGGTCACCCAGCTAACTGTTTATACACACATCAAAAAAAGTTTTGCATCACCTCAGTTCCGTAACCTGTACAGAAAATTGGAATAAAGATCAACATAAACATCATTTTTGCCCTTTTTATTGTTCATGAAAACCTCACATTGCATGTTGTACCACCATACAGTGTTACCTTCAGAGGTGGTGGTCCAGATTGCTGTACACACCGGTACCTCTAATACCCAGCAGCACGTCCTGCCTGTATTCATCGTAGCACTAGTCGAGCGATGTCGTTATCCTGAAGGATGCGCATGATGGGGGCGCGAATTGTCGCCCATTAAGAGAATGCCTCACCAATATGCTGCCAATATGGTTGCACTATTGGTTGGAGGATGGCATTCATGTATTGTACAGCTATTACGGCACATTCCATGACCACCAGCGGAGTACATGAGCCCCACATAATGCCATCCTGAAACAGCTGGGAACCTCCACCTTGTTGCACTTGCTGGACAGTGCATCTAAGACTTCCACAGCCTGAACAGGTTGCCTCCAAACACATCTCCGACGATTGTCTGGTTGAAGACATATGTTCATTTTATTAAGCACCAATTATTTATCTAATTTCCATCCATATTCTTTTGAAAGTAGGTTTGAACTGTGTATTCAAAGAATGTGGATCCATGATATATTTAACTCATCATGTAAACATACCGTATTTACTCGAACCTAAGCCGCACCTGAAAAATGAGACTCGAAATCAAGGAAAAAAATTTTCCTGAATCTAAGCCGCACCTGAAATTTGAGACTCGAAATTCAAGGGAAGAGAAAAGTTTAAGGCCACACCTCCAAATTTAAACAAAGCTGGTTCGTTGTAATATGAGATACAATTTAGGTCGAACGAATGACGATGCAGCTACAGTAGTTTGGTTCGAGTCGTAAGCTTAGCAGTTAAGCTTTACCAGGTAGCCATTGCTATGCGTCAGGCACTCCGTCCGTATTTATACGGGTTCCCATCATTTTTCACATGCTTCGTCTGGTTTGAATCGATTGCTTATTTTTCTTTGATCTGATAAGTTCCGTTCTCTTTGTTATAGGTGTTGACGTCACTTTAAGCTGAAGATGCATTACTGTACTGTGTAATGCATTGTTTGTCGCATTCTGATAATGAGTGTTTACGGTATGTCGCCACTCGCGGCATGGCTTGCTTTTGTGCGCGCTACCGCCGCTTTAGGTGCCGCCACAACTAACCTCTGCCGTCAAATATATGTAGCGCTACACAGGCATGCTTTGCAGGCACAAAGATAAATATTCGACCACTGCATTTTTGTACATTATCCATCGAAGTAAATACAAATCCCGTATTGTTCATCTTCGAATGTTGCAGCATTTCAATGTACTACGAAAATCCGACTGGCAAGACTGTTAGGGATGTTTGTCAATATGGCCAACTCCACGTTCTGAATTTTTTCCTACCCGTGAGAAGTGATGGTAGCTAATAAGAACTTTTGTGAATCGTGAGTCACATGCAGTATTCTCTTCAACATAAGAATAATACAAATATAAACATTTTGCCATGTATTCTTTCGTGTCTGCTGCCTTCTCATTTAAATCCTGTCTGCCTAATAAACTACGAAGATAGAGTGAGGCAACAGCAAACGCAGAAGAACGTACATATCATGTCATGTTTATATTCGAATTATTCTTATATTCTTATGCGTAACAGCGATACAATCAGAAATGAAGCACGGCAATTGACTAGATTTTTAAATCCAAGATGACTAATTTCTGTGCAGAATGTAATGTACTAAAGAAGCGTCTGGAAAAAAAATCGCCTCATTAGCGAAACAATACCAAAGAGATTGCTATTTGTTGTTACTTACACTGCTGCATTCTTTGATAATGTGGTATAGGATTAGGGTACATAGTGGGTAACTGGTGGGTAGGGAAATTAAATAACTAAAGTTGAAATAGTAATCACAAGAAGGAGTAAATACCACATTATTTACATTCATTCCGGAAAAATGCATTCACCGTAGCCAAACTGCAATCCCACATACTTTTCCTCCAGTCCTGTTTAACCTTTGGAATTACCCCTAAAGGGCTTACCTTAAAAGTTCCCATCTCCGGGTGCAATTCCTCCTTCCACCAGTCTCTCCTGGACTTCCAGAACCTTCAATCCTTAGCCCTTACCCAACTTGTCCTGAATCTCTACACTACTTCATGTAACCACCACTCCCAACAGCTCCTATCTCTCTTCAAAGTCCTCCACCTCTCAAACCCTTGCTTGGAGAACACACTGAGGAACATCATCCTAGAAGCCAGCTGCAAACTTGAGTTCCATGCCACACACCACCTGAAAAAACTATCCACAGTGCTAGTGCAACACCTAAGAAGTGGGGTCCCTCTCCCTATCCCTCACAAACACCAACCACAACAGAACCTTCAACAAACCCCCCTCATAGCCAACAAACCTAGCCTAGCCACCCTACTCAATCTCCCCATACCAGCACATACCCCACACAGACCAAATCTCAACTATAACCACAGTCAAATGCCACATATCACCAGTCCCAATTCAGTCCTAAACCTCTCATCCAGATCCCTCTCTCCTCCAGAGACATCTGTTCTATCAAAAGGCTTAACCTTTAGCCCCACACCTAAATTCAACCACACTGCCCTGGCTAAAGATCTCCTCTCATTCACCCGGAACCTCAACTGGAAATATCACTTCACTACCCAAACACAGCCCCCAAGTACTAGACCCAGTGTTGAACCCTGTCTAGAACAGTTCCGACTGCCTTCTCAAAGGGATCCTCCTCCCCTCCCCCAAAACCATCCCTTGCAGACATTTCAGGAATTCCTCACATCCAGTGTTGCCTCCCAGTCCTTCTTGAAGAACATCCCGACAACCCCCAACATCACCCCAGCTGAATCCCGTGCCATTAAGGAGCTGAAAATAGACCGCTCTATTGTCATCCTCCCGGCGGATAAAGGCTCCACAACTGTCGTACTTGACCGTGTGGAGTATGTGGCAGAAGGACTGCGTCAACTCTCTGACGCCTCAACCTACAAAGCTGTCACCCAGGATCCCATTCCCTCCATCCAGACTGAGCTGCAAAAAATCCTAAAAATCCAAGGTCCCTCACAAGGCCTCACAACGGCTTCCATAGACTTACTCACTCCACCTGAGCCACGTACCCCTACCTTCTACCTATTACCCAAAATCCACAAAGAGAACCATCCTGGCCGTCCCATTGTAGCAGGCTTCAAATCCCCAACCGAACGTATCTCAGCTCTGGTAGATCAGCACCTACAACCTATCACCCGCAGACTCCCATCCTACATCAAAGACACAAACCACTTCCTAGAACGCCTCAAATCCATTCCCACTCCTCTCCCACCTGAAACCTTTCTTGTCACCATAGATGCTACATCCCTTTACACAAACATCCCACATACCCATGGTCTCTCTGCCCTTGAGCACTACCTCTCCCAACGCCCACCCAAAGATCTTCCAAAAACCTCGTTCCTTATCACACTTACCAACTTCATCCTCACCCATAATTACTTCACTTTTGAAGGCCAGACCTACAAACAAATCAGGGGAACGGCCATGGGAACCAGGATGGCTCCCTCCTATGCCAACCTCTTCATGGGCCGCATGGAGGAGGCTTTCCTGAAGACCCAACAGCTGCTTCCCCTGGCCTGGTATAGGTTTATAGATGACATCTTTGTGGTCTGGACTCATGGTGAAGAAACACTCCTTAATTTCCTCCATAACCTCAACACCTTTTCGAATCTGAATTTCACCTGGTCCTTCTCCAAAACCCAAGCCACCTTCCTGGATGTTGACCTTCATCTTGTTGAAGCTCACATCCACACCTCTGTCCATATCAAACCCACAAACAAACAACAGTACCTT
Organism: Schistocerca serialis cubense; assembly: GCF_023864345.2. Classification (NCBI taxonomy): domain Eukaryota; kingdom Metazoa; phylum Arthropoda; class Insecta; order Orthoptera; family Acrididae; genus Schistocerca; species Schistocerca serialis. Next base: position 211,569,661 of record NC_064647.1, on the reverse strand, counting down.
CACTTTGATAGCTGCCATCCTTTCCACATCAAACGCTCCGTTCCCTACAGCCTAGGTATTCGTGGCAAACGTATCTGCTCCAGTGACGAATCCCTCAACAACTATACCAATAACCTGACCAGTGCTTTCCTCTCCCGCAACTATCCTGCAGACCTTGTCCACAAACAGATATCCCGAGCAATACATTCCTCCCCGTCCAACAACAATGTTCCTACCCCCAGACCACACAGAAGCATCCCCCTTGTCACCCAATATTATCCTGGCCTCGAAAACATCAACAAATTACTCCACCAGGGATATGACTTTCTCAAGTCAACCCCTGAAATGAGATCATCCCTTGACAAAATTCTCCCCACACCACCCAGAGTTGCCTTTCGTCGCCCCCCTAACCTCCGTAACATCCTTGTTAAACCCTACAATATTCCCAGACTACCTTCTCTACCCAGCGGTTCCTACCCCTGTAACCGACCCCGCTGCAAAACCTGCCCCATGCATCCCCCCACAACCACCTACTCCAGCCCCGCTACTGGTAAAACATACACAATTCAAGGCAGGGCTACGTGTGAAACCACACGTCATTTATCAACTGACATGCCTGCACTGCACAGCCTTTTACATCGGCATGACAACAACCAAACTGGCTGAGCGCATGAACGGACACAGACGAACTGTCCGCCTAGGAGATGCCCAATACCCAGTAGCGGAGCATGCCCTCCAGCATAATTCTAGGGACCTAGGAACCTGCTACAATGACAGTGTTACGTGGGTAAATGCAAAACTGTGTGATCCCATTCACTCGTAAGGAAGTCACGTTTGTACATTCTGTCACGTGACTTGTATAAATTAACGAGCTGCAGGGGATCGGCACGAGTCTGGCTTATACAGTGCTTAATATATTTATTTTTATTTTTAAGCCAGGGAAAAATATACACTTTTCTGGTTTTTGTACTTGATATTTTCTCTATAACAGTTGAATTATAACTGGCAATGACTGACTTCGAAACAAGGTATGACAAGAATTGTGAATCATGTCACAAAACTGACAGCGTTCGCTGCCGAATGGTAATCACTGCTGTGTTTCTTACACATACATACAAGTTTATTCACTGTTGAACTATCTCCTCCTCTTGTATCATGAATCTGAATCATGTAGTTCGTGCTGCAGCTATGTCACTTCTGTCAACTAAAAAGTCCCTTCTCAACATATCTGGAACCAATATCTTTTAAAATCTTTACCTTGACAAAGTGCTTACCGTTGAAGCCTGCATAACTGTAACACATTTTTGTTATATCGGGCATTCGTCATTCACATGGAGCACTTTAAAACATTGTTGTTAAAGCCATCCATTTGTGTTACAAGTTCCTTGCGATTTTGATGCTTTCGAGGCGACACGAAACCAACTGTTTCTATGGTTCCTACAGCTCTGACACTTTCGTTTACAGTTCTCTTGCCGGCATTCTCTGCTACCCATTCAGACAGAGAATGAATATTATTGGCTGCCAGTGACTAGTAGAGGGGGGATGTACAGAACGGCTGAAAATCGAGCAGCATTCTTACGTGACGCAAGCTTTAAGTATAGATAGAGTCACGCGAGTACTGTGCATGTTACGGGACATGCTTCTACACGTCCATAAAAATTGAAGTTAGTGCAGACAAATAGGAAAAACAAACCTTTAACTTTCAAATACAGCATTCAGCATCCTGCTTTCCACAGTCATGCCATTTAAGTATTTGGGTGTAACACTGCAAAGTGATACCAAATGGAACAGGTTATCTGAGGGTAGTGGTAGTGAAGGCAAATCATTGGCTTCAGTTTACTTGTAAAATTTCAAGAAAGTGTGGTTCATCTGTAAAGGCGACCGCATATGGATACTAGTGCAATCAATTCTTGAGTACTGCTTCAGTGTTTCGGATTCACACCAGGTCGAGTCAAGGAAAGACATCGAAGCAATTCAGAAGTGGGCTGCTAGATTTATTACCAGTAGGTTTGAACATCACACATGTATTATAGAGATGCTTCAGAAACTCAAATGGTAATATATGGAGGGAAGACAACATTCTTTTCACAGAATGCTACTGAGAAAATTTAGAGAACTGGCATTTGAAGCTGACAGCAGACTGATTCTACTGGGCCTGCCTAAATACATTCCGAGTTAGGACCACAGAGATAAGATATGAGAAATTAGTGCTCATACATAGGTATACAGACAGTCATTTTTTTTCCTTGCTCTATTTGTAGGTTGAACAGGAAAGGAAATGACTAGAAGTGGCACAGGGTAACCTCTGCCATGAACCATACTGTGGCTTGCAGAGTATGTATATGTAGATCTAATAATCACTACGTTATAATGAATAATGTACAGAGGGGCCATAGAAATACTGAAGTACAAGAACAATTTCAACAGACAGGGACTAAAATTAGACAAGTTGTGGGCCTCAGAGCTAAATAAAATGAACAGCCACTCTTCCTCGCAGCAAGCTCCATAGCATACAGTGGCGTAAGTCCGTGATCTAAGGCAGCAGTCTGGTGTCATCATGAACCGGCCATTGAATAGCCACATGTAAACATTTTAGTTTGCTGAGGCTGTTTGAGTCTGTAACTGCTTTGCCAGTCTGTAAGGCATCTAATGATGTGTATAGTGTTTTTACAGAAAATTTTGGCTTGGACCACAGTCTAATGTCCATAATACAAATATTAGCAATATTGAGTCTATACACAACACAGAATGATGATTATAAAATATATTTAAAAAAAGAGGACTTTTGACTTAATAAAACAGGAAAAACTGTGAGAGAGTATAAAAAGAAATAAAAAAGAATACATAGAAAAATTCTCATCTACTTAAAGGAAGTCCTGTACAAACTAACAGTAAATCGCACTGAATTCTGTGAAATAACACTGAAATTGGCAAGAAAATAATCCACCACCACCACCGCCGCCGCCGCCGCCACCACCATCCTTAATTGTAAGTAAACACTTTTAGCCATGTAAAGCCTCTTTGTACTGAACATGTTCACTCAAGATTACACCACTGCCTAGTTTCAGTTGGTTGGTTGGTTGGTTGGTTGGTTGAGTTAAAAGGTCTTCAGCCCTTCACCCTATAGGCATTGAACCGGTCTGAACTGTGAGGTCTTCAGTCCCTTCATCCTATTTGTATTGAACCAGGAATAACTCTCAGAAGAAGGATACAAAGGCAATCCTGGACAGCCCAACTGTAAGCAAGATACCAGAAGACAGAAAGAAAAATCAGGAGAAAAAGGAGGTTAGTGCGAGGGGGTAATGTGGGTGAGCCCCTCTGCCAAGAATGCAATTGGTGGTCCTCAGCATGGTATGCAGTGAAGTTAAGGAACAATAGAACATTAAATATGGTAAATGTAAAAGAATAGGAAGAATAAAAAGATGGTAAGGGTAGGGGCCGGGCCAGGCCATGCCACTGAGCAAGGGCCACCATGGGACACCTGGGCCAGACCTGGTGGGGGTGCCTCTCCAACTCCTCATGCTGTCAATGAAGCCAAAGTGCTCCATTTCACATGGGTGAGCAGAAACCATCTTCACAGGTGAAACATAAAACCAGGTCAACGGTTTTGGAGCCATCCATTAAAACCACAGTAGCATGTCAGGAAATTTAAGATATTGCCGCAAACCACCCAAATTTGGGAGTCTATCAGGGTGTGGGCCACTGTCAGGCAGACACCACATCAGCAGTAAGGTGGGTTCTGATGTCAGAGACTGTAGCTGTGGATCAGCCAAACATGGCCAATGCATAGCCGAGAAAGAAGACTGGATTCCATGCAAGAAATACGAAGAAAAGACTGCCACACAGTTGTAGTCTCTTTTATTGCTCTCAGTTTGTTTGGGAGTCCAAGATGAACCATTACGAGTTCCACACATCCGACAGTTCTAAAAGTGGCATCCTGTCAGCCAACTTTGCCAAGCAGTTGGCACATCCATTCCCTTGGATCCCAACATGCCCATGAGTTCAAATGAAGTTAACTGGCCATCCAGCTTGATGAAGGTCAGAAAGAAATCCTGGATAGTCACAGCTAATGGGTGACGAGCAGCACTGGTCTGTAGTCCGAAGGCTGCTCAGGGAGTCACCGCAGACTACAAGCATCTTGCCAGTGCAAGAACAAGTGTGGTTAAGGGCTCGTCTGATGGCCACTAATTCAGCAGTGAAGACACTGCATCCAGCAAGGAGTGTAGTTCACTGAACCTTGTGTGTGTGTATGCAATAGAGAGACCCTACAGTTGTTGCTATACTGTTGATGGCTTCTACAAAAGAAGGGACACAATACAGAGCCCCATGGCACCTCACTCTCTTGAACGTTGGGGTTACTGTGGAAAGCACCAACTCTAACCCAAAAGTGCTGTGTAGCATCAAGTGGATGTGGTCTGGTCCTGGTGCTGTATCAGGGCAAAGTGCTAGGGCACTGAAGAATTCTCATTCACTGAATGTAGCACCATAGGGCTCCAGGTGTTGTGAAGTGCAAGATAAGTGCAGTTTCTCAATCCACTGTTTAAGAACATGGAAGGTAGGTTGATAGTTTTCACACAGAGTCTCAAAAATAGTGAAGAGCAAAGTTTTCAGTTATGGTGTCTGGGTCAGTGTCAGTGTCAACAGCACCGTTTAAGGAAATACCAAGTATACCCGCAAAGGACTGGTATTCAAAGAGATGAATCTTCGTCCAAACCTGCGAAGTTGGAGTATGTGGTCCAGTGGTTGAAACATACCATTCCCAGCACTCTTGTTTCCATTATTTTATTAAATGGCAGACCGGGGCATGGCACCATTTAAAGGTAATGAAGTGCTCGATCGACTGATGTCGCTTATGGAGTTGGAGAGCACATCTATGATCTCTAACGGCCTGAGTGATTTCCAAAGTCCAAACATCCACCAGGATACTACCTTCCAACAGGATGATCTCAAAGAATAGGGAATCGCTAGGTCGGCTCCCGATAGAATGACTGATGTTGCATTCTGGACAGCCTCATCAATGTCTTCATTTAATGGGGAGTTCAGAATGACAGTGGACGTGACACCTTCCCAGTCAGCATTGTGGAGAGCCCATCTAGGTGGACACCAAGGTGAGTAATGCTGAGGGAGGGGCAGGGAGGTCAGGAAGTGGCTGCTACCACACAGGTCGTCGTAGGCCCTCCAGTGATTGTATGGGAGAAGACCAGAGCTGCAAATAGAAAGATCAATGGCCGAGTAAGTTCCATGAGCCACAATGAAGTGTGTGGAGGCTCCAGTACTAAAGAGACACAGGTCGATATCTGCCAGTAAGTTTTTGTTGTCTTTACAGCAGCCAGTGATCGTGGTTCCACTGCACAAAGGGTTATGGACATTGAAGTCGGCAAACATTAGGAAAGGCGGGGGGGAGGGCCTCAGAAACCAATGCACACAGTATGTTCTGACGCACTCCACCACCGGGAAGGAGACAAACATTACAGATGGTAAAAATCCCGAAATGCTTCTACCTAAACAGCCACAGCCTCCAAAACAGTATCAAGAGTCACTAGTTCAGTGTGTACAGAGTTCTGAACATATGTGCAGTCTCCACCTGACACACATATCATAATCGGCACGATTCTTAAAATACCTTGGTAGCCATGAAGGGCAGGGGACCATGTCGCTGCAAACCAAATTTCGTAAAGGGCAATGGAGAAAGTAGATGTCATAGCTCAGCCAGGTAGTGGAATAAACCACTACACTTCCACTGGAGATGCTGTAAGTATACTGTGAGGACGTGAAGGGTCCAAGCAGCAGGTATGTCCCAGGATCACCTGCTGCCACTGGTTGAGAGAGTATGCAATGAAGACACAGGTTCTGAGACACGTTGTGTGGTAAGATCTGGAGCCTCAGGGACCACCGGAATTGCCGCCACGGCCACACAAACAGAACATGTGTGATTCGGTGGCATGAGGGCCACCAAAATTTCCTTCATCTTGGAAGACTATTTCTTTTTGTGTTTCTTTTCTTTAGGGGGTTTGAATTACTGTGAGGGATTCCTTGAATTAGTTTCAGGGGCAGAAGAAGATCATGAAGCACAGTCACTGGCTCATATCTGACTGAAGACCGGCAGAAACATTTGAGTTTCAAGGCATCCATCGCTGGCGTGAGAAGCCAAATGAGGTTTATGCATCTCCGACTGAGGAATGGGGCCCCGTGGTAGCCCAACACATGCTCACAAACAAAAGAGTTGTGAGCCCCATGAAGGATATCTAGTTTTCAGAAACACGTTTGATGGAGTAGCATGGAACATAATGAACTGCTTATTAGTTACTCTCTGATGTGTATACATCTTACATTGTTATCTCTGCCTAACACTGACTGACTTTGTACAGCCAAAGTTGTATGTTAACCTTCATAAACAACAAATCTATGCATCAAGTTACTCATATCATTGATAACAGCCATGAACTGCATTACCATCAATGGTGACATCCCAATAAGGGCATTTATTTTTATCCTGTTTGTATGGCATAGTACAAAATCAAATCTTCCCAAAATCTAATCCTTTCCCTAAACCTCTCCAGTCCTTTTCCTTCGCCCTCTTCCTTCCCCTTCAACCCTTCTGCCTGAAGGAGGAGCCACTGGCTCCGAGATCTTGCCAAATTACAACCATCTTTCATGTATGTGTTCTGCCGCCACTTTTTATCTATCCAATTAAATTATGAAATCAAATCTTCTATGTACAGGGACATCAACAGGCTGAAAACATCTCGTACATACTGTTGTTTTCCTACAATTTTCTTCTTAGCACATTGTACACTCCTGGAAATGGAAAAAAGAACACATTGACACCGGTGTGTCAGACCCACCATACTTGCTCCGGACACTGCGAGAGGGCTGTACAAGCAATGATCACACGCACGGCACAGCGGACACACCAGGAACCGCAGTGTTGGCCGTCGAATGGCGCTAGCTGCGCAGCATTTGTGCACCACCGCCGTCAGTGTCAGCCAGTTTGCCGTGGCATACGGAGCTCCATCGCAGTCTTTAACACTGGTAGCATGCCGCGACAGCGTGGACGTGAACCGTATGTGCAGTTGACGGACTTTGAGCGAGGGCGTATAGTGGGCATGCGGGAGGCCGGGTGGACATACCGCCGAATTGCTCAACAAGTGGGGCGTGAGGTCTCCACAGTACATCGATGTTGTCGCCAGTGGTCGGCGGAAGGTGCACGTGCCCGTCGACCTGGGACCGGACCGCAGCGACGCACGGATGCACGCCAAGACCGTAGGATCCTACGCAGTGCCGTAGGGGACCGCACCGCCACTTCCCAGCAAATTAGGGACACTGTTGCTCCTGGGGTATCGGCGAGGACCATTCGCAACCGTCTCCATGAAGCTGGGCTACGGTCCCGCACACCGTTAGGCCGTCTTCCGCTCACGCCCCAACATCGTGCAGCCCGCCTCCAGTGGTGTCGCGACAGGCGTGAATGGATGGACGGATGGAGACGTGTCGTCTTCAGCGATGAGAGTCGCTTCTGCCTTGGTGCCATTGATGGTCGTATGCGTGTTTGGCGCCGTGCAGGTGAGCGCCACAATCAGGACTGCATACGACCGAGGCACACAGGGCCAACACCCGGCATCATGGTGTGGGGAGCGATCTCCTACACTGGCCGTACACCACTGGTGATCGTCGAGGGGACACTGAATAGTGCACGGTACATCCAAACCGTCATCGAACCCATCGTTCTACCATTCCTAGACCGGCAAGGGAACTTGCTGTTCCAACAGGACAATGCACGTCCGCATGTATCCCGTGCCACCCAACGTGCTCTAGAAGGTGTAAGTCAACTACCCTGGCCAGCAAGATCTCCGGTTCTGTCCCCCATTGAGCATGTTTGGGACTGGATGAAGCGTCGTCTCACGCGGTCTGCACGTCCAGCACGAACGCTGGTCCAACTGAGGCGCCAGGTGGAAATGGCATGGCAAGCCATTCCACAGAACTACATCCAGCATCTCTACGATCGTCTCCATGGGAGAATAGCAGCGTGCATTGCTGCGAAAGGTGGATATATACTGTACTAGTGCCGACATTGTGCATGCTCTGTTGCCTGTGTCTATGTGCCTGTGGTTCTGTCAGTGTGATCATGTGATGTATCTGACCCCAAGAATGTGTCAATAAAGTTTCCCCTTCCTGGGACAATGAATTCACGGTGTTCTTATTTCAATTTCCAGGAGTGTATTACAGTAAATTTTTGAAGATTCTTGACAATGGCACATATGCCAAAATTGCAACATCACAAGAAAACAGCTACAGCCAAATGTAGAAAATCAGTTCAAGTAACTAATGTAATGTAATCAATCATCAAAGAGAAAATGAGATTTAGTAGTAGTGTTACATTTCCATAACATGAACAGAAAGGACTGCAGTGACAGTAGCTCACCTTCTTCTGCACAAGGTCATTCCAGTTTATGGAACGAAAGAACGGGTGAGCCATGATCTCCTTGGCATCCTCCGGCCCTCCACCGAGCCGCTTGGTGGGATCCTTAACGAGCAACCCACTTAGTAGGTCACGGGCATCATTGGAGATGCTCCGTGGGAAGCGTACCTGCATACAGGAGAAGAAATTTACACTACCATTCCCAAATAATGGCCAACACATTGTTCAAAAAATGTTGGCACTACTCATTTGCCTTGAATTCTTTTATTACTTCACCAAAAATCTCTTGGTAAACATCAGTGTGATTAAAAAGCATAATAGACACACAACATTTTAAAATTATTGTAGCTAGAAAAAATCTACAAGGAAATAGATGATGCGCATAAGATCTATGACACTACCAAGCTTTTTGATGAATCCTACTTCAAACCTGCTGCTTCTTTTTTTAATAAAATCTCACACACAAGTGCCCATTACTTCGATCCCAGTCTGCAATGCAACTGGAATGAAAGGTCGTATCAGGTGGAACAGATGAGGACAGCGAGATGTAACTATAGCCTGCATGAAGTAGGATGGCACTTCCATGCCTTCCACGCGAAGAGGCAGAACAGTATGGAAATTTGGAGAGGATGAGACCTGCGCATGCATAGCAGCAAAGAGCAGGTAAACGAAGTCAACGTTACTGAACTGTGCTGATGAGAACAACAATCAGGATCATTTGCCTACGGTATAATAAATGTTAAAGCTGATTTCGATTAATCATTATGAGAGAAATCTTGTTTCACACCTTGACGACATTGCGTTCACTGCTCAACAGCTTGTCCGTGTGATGTTGGAGGGTGAGAACAGCTAACACAGCTTTGTGAAGCTAAGAACAATGTTTCTTGAAATGACAACTGTCAAAAACAACAAGGTTGTTCAAACTGCTTGCAGTAACTGCCATTTTCGATTTGAACTGTATTATAAGAAAAATTTTACTACACAATAAAATTAACTTCAAGCAGACACCGAAATCATTATATTTGCTTGACAACTGCTTCTACTTGTGGAATTTTTAAAAATGTGTACAAAGCGTATATGTGGGTGTGCTTGATTGTAGTCAAGTGTAATCACTGTGCATATAAGAGAATTACTGGTAGAAAAGACTAATGTAAAAAACTGTTGTAAAAATGGTCAGTATGCTGACATTTCTCACTGTCAGTGGGCACTTTTGAGTGTAAGCTAACTCTTTAACATTACAGTGAGGTTCTGCATTTACAATTCACTGAACAGGAAAGCAGTTAACTGTCTTCTGCAAATAACTTGAGGCAATGCTGACCAATAAGATCAAAAACCATTGATATATCGACAAGTAACAATCCCTGTCTTTTTAAGGCATTTTCCAGATTATCTCTTGAAAATGACAGGGGTTTACCTGTAGAAATATCACAGTCTTTGATAAATTAATCCGGCCGCAGTCTCATGAGTAATTAGAGCATACAACACACTGGGAAAAAGGCTACAAAGTTCTCATACACTATGTATGCAGTTGATATGTAGACAAACACATTTTTAAAACCATGAGTCCTTAAAACTTATTACTTTACTTTGTTCCAAATTCTGCATCATACACCACTGTCACTGCTAGTCTATGTCCAAACCATCTAATTGTAAATTTACAATGATAGGTTCAATCCTTATAGTCATCTTCACCTCCATATCAAAATAATCTTTGTGATGCTTTTCAGCATGCCACACCGACTGTGCCCATACTAAAGAGAGGATATTGTGTATAGCTTTACTGCCAAGCTTAATTCCATGGGATTATACTGACAGTGATATGTGGGTAACCCCAAGACTCTGTGACCACATTCACATGCACAAAAGTCAAGTTCGTACGTTGTGTGGTGTGATTTACACGAGGGTCACTCCAAAAGAAATGCACACTATTTTTTTTGAGGGGGGGAGGGGGGGGGGGGGGGGGGAACAGTTTTCATTCTGCATGTGCGAAAGTTTTACAGTGTGTAGATACATCCTTCCCGCTTGTTTTCAAACTTAGTTCAACCTCTTCTCGTGAGTGGCGCCGTCACAGCATGTCTTCAAGATGGCTGCTACACTTGACGTTCGTCAGAAGCAACGTGCTGTCATAGAATTCCTGTGCTGTGAAAACGAGACAGTGGGAAACATACACAAGAGGTTGAAAAAGGTGTATGGCGATGCTGCTGTCGATCGCAGTACAGTTAGTCGGTGGGCAAGCAGGTTACGTGATGAAAGCGGGCACGGCAATATTGAGGATTGTCCTCACTGCGGCAGGCCTCGTACTGCACACACACCAGACAATGTGCAGAGAGTTAACGAATTGGTGACTGCTGACAGACGCATCACAGTGAACGAATTGTCACGCTACGTTGGGATACGGGAAGGAAGTGTTTGCAGAATACTGAAAGTGTTGGTGTTAAAAAAGGTTTGTGCCAGGTGGGTTCCCAGGATGTTGACAGTGGCTCACAAAGAAACAAGAAAAACAGTATGCAGCGAACTTTTGGAACAGTACGCGAATAGTGGAAATGAATTTCTTGGAAGAATTGTGACAGGTGATGAAACATGGCTCCATCATTTTGCACCAGAGACGAAGAGGCAATCCATGGAGTGTCATCATGCAAATTCACCCAAGGAAAAAAAATTCAAAACCACACCTTCTGCTGGAATAGCTATGCTACGGTGTTTTTCGATTCTGAAGGACTCTTGCTCGTGGACATCATGCCATGTGGAACCACTATAAATTCTGATGCGTATGTGACGACACTGAAGAAACTTCAAGCTCAACTGACTCATGTTCGACCACATCGGCAAAAGCAGGATGTTTTGCTGTTGCACGACAATGCACGGCCACATGTCAGTCAAAAAAGCATGGAAGCAATCACAAAACTCGGATGGACAACACTGAAACACCCGCCTTACAGTCCTGATCTGGCTCCATGTGACTATCATCTCTTTGGGAAACTGAAAGACTCTCTTCGTGGAACAAGGTTCGAAGATGATGACTCCCTTGTGCACGCTGCCCAACAGTGGCTCCAACAGGCTGGTCCAGAATTTTATCGTGCGGGTATACACACTCTGGTTCCAAGATGGTGTAAGGCAGTTGAGAGGGATGAGAAATGAAAATATTGTTCCTAAAGGATGTATCTACACACTAAAACTTTCAAACATGTTGAATTAAAGATGGCTTAAAAAAAAAAAAGTATGCATTTCTTTTGGAGTGACCCTCGTATAATTAATGAGCTGCAGGAGTTCAGCCCAAGTCACATTTATAATGTGAGAAATATTTTTTATTTTTAAGCCAGGGCAAAGTATCCACTTTCCTGGTGCGTGTTCTCGATAACAGCTGATTGGTAACTGGCATGCAGTTCGAAGCAATGTGTGGCAAAAATTGTTCATTCATATTTGAATGGTAGACACAAAAAAACAGACATAAAACACCATATCTTAATATCTCCTCGCAATCAAACCTTTCATGCACTCGGATGAGCTACTGCAATCAGTTTTTACACGATTTATTCCATCTGCAGATGTGGTTAGTGACAAAAATTGAGACAGAAGAAGAGAGTGACTTTGAATACCTATTCCTTTAATCTCTCTCAGTCTTCAACTTCTTGGCAGTTTAACCAGTCTGAAGTGACCGACACTGTGGGTGGTTAGGGTCTCTCCAACTTGCAGCTGAAGTGTTTGCCCCTAGACTTCAAAAAGAATGTGAACTGGGTAGATCTTACCTTCACATTTTACAGAGGAAAATAAGTTCCTTTATTGCCATGATGTCTCAGGTCTTCTCCAGGAATGAGGAAGTACACTGTACAATCGAGATGACTGACATTTATTTGTAGACAGTTCAAAATGCAGTCTGAAGTGAGTTCTACTACACATTGGAAATGTCTCTGCACCTCTTCCAGTTGGCCATTCCGTGTCTTTATGAGAAGAGCATAATGACATGAACACTGTGATTAACTCACTACAACACCAGAAGCACAACTGGACAATTTGCAAGGACCTCAAAAAGGTTAACTTGCTGCTAGGCCAACAGAGAGCATTTATAACGTATGGCTGCTTTCTCTGAATCTGAGACAGCCAAGCATGAGGTAGGTACTGGAACCACAAGTAGTAGTCCATATGTGTGACTCAGCAAGTAAGTATGCCAAATGTTGTCCATCGAGCAAACATAATTTTCCCTCCACACAATATCAAACTGCGTTTCATTAAACAGTTTGTTAAAGCATTAGATTGGGCCACTAGACTGTGTGGTGAATGCTTCCAACATATAGTCAGTGCTCTTACTGCTTTGTCCCTTGAGAAGATAAAGACAAGAATGTTTAATGGCAACGCGAAAAACTTATTACAAAGACGAACATCCACAAATCGGTTGCAAGGAAAGAAAGGGTGGTGAGTAACCAAAAATATTTGGTATTCCAAGTCACTGACGACTAGCTCTGCTGAGAATAAAAAGTTGAAGGAATATGAGAACTACCAATTTGGTACAAACGTACAGGCTAGTAACAAAACACTTCCATTACTCGACTCCACAGAATTGGAGGGAAACAAAAACTACCGAACTGGCCAAGTCGAGCAGCCAGTGCATGTGAAAAATAAAACATGAAGTACCAACACATTTCACACAGTAACGGAACAGTACTTCAAGCCTTGTGGAATAGTCTTAACTCTTTAAGAAATGTGTATGATAGGCAACAGCTCTATCCCTCTTTCTCCCCATTTGAAACAACCCATCATCCCAGTCTAGTTATTATGCTGGTTGAATGCACTCACATGGAAAAAAGCAGCCATGGTAAGCATATTGTCATTCCAAAACATCCTCCTCTTTGAACATTTGCAATTTCATGCCCATGCTGTAGTACAGCTGGGCCTTGTTGCCACAGCTTTGGCTTTGTTGCTAATTAGTATCCACTAGTCCGGATCAGACCGATTTGGTGAATATGTTGTGGGGATGAATGGCTGAGGTATACAGTAACACCATGGCATTACTAAAATTCAAAGCACGATTTTAATGCTGTTTTAATAGTGTCAAAGTGTGTGACCTATTTTTGTAAAGTGCTCTCTAATAAAATCTGCCAGGCAAAAAATAGCACAAACTTTCAAATATCTTCTTGTAACTAAATAATTTGGATTTAGTACTTTTGGAACATATACGTGTGTGTTTGTAACTTGTGGAACATTTTCAGCAAGCCTCCACTTCTTTAGTGTAATAAAACAGTAGGTGCTCTACACAAGTTGTATGGCAAATGGCTGAAATGTGATAACCGCGGCAAAAATGAGAAACATTGATGAACTGTATTCAAATCACACCCTCATCCTTCAAAATTGTGAAGGTCTAAGCACTTTACTGAAATCTGCTACATGTGAAGTTCAGGTATACAGGTCTCAGATTTTTCATCACTGTACTTATACAGTAACTATGAGGGCTATCCACAAAGTACATTACATTTTGGAATTAAAAATAAATAAAGTACTCGAAAATTTTTTTTATTATATAAAGATGAAAGCCACACTTAAATACTACTTTTCTACATAGTTGCCATTTAATTTAAAGCACTTATCGTAGCGATGGATGAGCTTGGAAATTCCTTCATCGTAAAATTCGGCCGCCACGTGGTTACCTCTTCTCTTGGGACAGAAAAGGTGTGATTTTTGTGGATTTCCTGGAAAGAGGCACTACAATAAACCCTCAAAGGTATTGCCAAACTCTGCACAACCTCAGAAGAGGAATACAAAACAAGCGCAAGGGAAAGTTGGGCTCAAAGATCTTGCTGATTCAAGACAACGCCCGGGCCCACACAGCAAATGCCACTCGTGAAGTTCTCGAATCTTTAAAGTGGGAGTTGTTTCCTCATCCGCCGTACAGTCCCGACCTGGCACCGAGCGACTTCCACTTATTCCCAGCAATGAAGAAGTGGCTGGCTATGAAGCGTTTTGATGACGATGCACAGCTTCAAGAAGAGGTAACCACGTGGTTGAAGGCGCAGGCGGCCGAATTTTACGACGAAGGAATTTCCAAGCTCGTCCATCGCTACGACAAGTGCCTTAATTTAAATGGCAACTATGTAGAAAAGTAGTATTTAAGTGTGGCTCTCATCTGTATATAATAAAACAAAATTCCAATACTTTATTTATTTTTAATTCCAAAACGTAATGTACTTTGTGGATAGCCCTCGTATATTTAACTGGGAAAAGGGCAGGGAATACTATTAAAATACGCTCATGATCATCTGGGAAGAAACATAGTTTGAAGTAAATTGAGGATTGATGAATTTAGGAAATAAAAGTGCGACAGTGATACAGGTGATTTAGCAATCCCAGAAATAGCATATTGTGGTAGCAGGGTGTCTACACGGATGAGAAAAGAAATAAGTTCCCACATTCTTCCCAGATTTCCTGGTTAGAAACACACTTGTTCCTCTGGTTGAAAATACTCTATACCCCGGGTGAAAGTAATTTTTTTTTCCTGTTAAGTGACTATACTTTTGTTTAGAGCTGCAAAACTCTTCAATCCTTTGCATGGAAAGGTGGAAGTTTTGTAGGCTGATGCACAACTTCGCAGCATTTCACGAAACAAAACACTGTAAAAAGAGAGAGAGAGAGAGAGAGAGAGAGAGAGAGAGAGAGAGTTTCGTTAAGATCTTTGATGTGCAACAAAATGTACACTGCATATTTTCATGTTACAGAAGTACAAATACAGATTCCACCAGATACAGCACAGTAGCTTCCAAAGCACTGAAATTGAGGTTGTGATGTGCTTTTGTCAGCGAATCATAGCATAGGACACATGATACTACTACTACTACAACTACAACAACACACACACACAAAGCACAGGGAGGACTCGAACCTCCGACAGAGGGGGGTGGATGGGGGTGGGGGGTGGGGGGGAGGGGTGCGAACCATGGCAAGGCACCTCAGACCGTACAGCTACCCTGCGCAGAACTCAACCCATTCAAAAATCTGTGGTTCTATCTCAACAGAGCTATTCGTGCAGCGGATCCTCAACTGAGAAATATGACTGGACAGTGTATAAAGAATACAATAACCGACTCAATCAGATGATATCATTGCTGCCTTACACATGTATCAGCATCGCAATGCAAGCACCACAGTTCTGGGACATTGAAATAAAAGAAGCCATACTGATAGTTACTAATCATGAGTGTACATCGTATTTGACAAAACACGAATATTTTCTGACACTTTAACATCAGTGTTCTAATGTATAAGTTTTGAAACTGTAGCAAATAAGGTAATCAACACAGCAACCGTTGTTTCTGATATGACATTAAAAAAAAGGTTTCAAATCTGAGAGGCACAACCCACAAAAAAGAAGAAATATACACAAACAGTGCTGCACTCACAACAAGCTACTTGTCACTTACATCCTCCATCAGAATCAGGGTGAAGAGCACATCGTGGTCACGATTGTAGAAAGGCAGCCGACCGCACATCATCTCGTACATGACCACGCCGATGCCCCACCAGTCGACAGCACGCCCGTAGTCGTTGTCCTCGAGGACCTGTCCGGGGGGAAGCCAACAGGAACATGAGCGAGGCACACGAGAACGCACAACCTACAATAGCACCAGGTATGCATTCAGTCTGCCGTGCAAGTATCCAATCCAGGTTTAAAGCATCGCACTACCGGAACGAGATAGTCCCGTACCGACCATCGGAAGCCGAGAGTCCAAATGTCTAGAAAGACTCCTTGCGGGACAATAAGAAGTGTCAGAGAGGCTGTAACATGTACAAGAAAGAAAAATTGCTACTACATTTAAGCGTATGGCATGCACTAAGATAAATAGAAATCACAGCTGCCAGATTGCAAATCACATTTTACACCAGCTATTTAGTGCTTGTCAATAATTAAATAGAAGTGAGATAAGCACAAGCGAGTAACTCTGTTTTG
Source organism: Schistocerca serialis cubense (assembly GCF_023864345.2). Taxonomy (NCBI): domain Eukaryota; kingdom Metazoa; phylum Arthropoda; class Insecta; order Orthoptera; family Acrididae; genus Schistocerca; species Schistocerca serialis. The sequence continues at coordinate 211,553,333 of NC_064647.1, read as the reverse complement.
AAAATTCCTGGGAGACTAAAACTGAGTGCCAAACCAGAACCAAGAGCCAAACTGGGAGTCAAACCCTCAGCCTTCCCTTTCCCAAGCAGTTCTCTCAGTGACTGAACTATTGAGACACGACTCACAGCCTGCACTCACAACTTCCCTTCTGCCTATTTGGAAGTGTGTCGCATCTGGATAGCACAGCTGGCAGCATCATTCCTTGTGAAAGAAACAGTTCCACAATTTTGTTTTGTAAACTGGTCTAGCAGCATCACATTTCAGTTTGTCCAGAAATATAACGTGAGATGGTGAGTCTCTCACATCACAATACATTGCATGTATGTGAAGAACAGAATTTTTGTAATTTAACCCCTCAAGCCGGGAGCTCGAATGCCTACTTGTGCGCTGCGAATGTCTGCACTGGCAGCATCCCGACCACATACTTGCCAGTTGCAGTCTCGGAGGTAAAACTGTATTGCTCTGCCATCTGTTGACGACAACCGATACTACTTCATCAGCTAACTACAGACATATCTGTGCTGCTCTGTAAACTAACTGTTATTCTGCAGATTGTATACAAAAACAGACTGTTCTACAACCTCGTTCTAAGCTACGTAACTGGGTAGACAAAGATGAGCTTTTGTGTGTTTTTCGCACTGCAGATGTTGATGGGAATTATTCAGAAGCCACCCATAAAGTCGTATTTCAGCAAGCATCCACTTTTGAACACGCCGATTTTTTACCAGAGTATGCAACAAGACAGGTTTGAGCTACTTTGCAGATTCCTTCATTTTGTAAACAATGAAGAAATGAATACATTTGAAGGCAATAAGAGAGTGTTCGAGTTGGGTTCTGTCATTCAGCACTTGAATGATACATTTATAAATACATTCAACATGGGAGAAAACATTTCTATTGACGAATCTTTTACATTATGGAAAGAAAGGCTGGCAATAAAAACTTATCTAACTCTAAAATCAGCAAAGTTTGGTATAAAGCCCTATGAGATCTGCGAATCTTCCACAGATTATTTATGGCAATTTATTATTAATGCAGGAAGTTCCACAGAAATAGAAACGAAATTTCTTTCTGCACATACCCTGAAAACCAGTCAGACTGTAGTGAAGCTTGTTGATTCAACTTAGGCCATATGCTCTGGACGGACAATTATTATAACAGCATCCTTTTGTGCCACTTTTTGAAGGAAAGAGGTATGAATGTAGCTGGCACACTTCCACTGAATAAAAAGAATGTACCTGATGCCTTGAGACATGTAAAACTGAAGAAAGGTGAACTCATAGCATATCATTCACACGGCGTAATGGTATTGAAATGGATGGATAAAAAGCAGGTTGACTTTATTTCTACATTTCATAATGATGCAGTTGTTACGGCTACCAAAAGGGGCAACGAGATAAGAAAGCCTCAGTGCATAAAAGAGTACAATAGCTTTATGGGTGGTGTAGATTTGAAGGATCAGAAACTACAACCTTTTCTCACAGAAAGGAACAAAGGTGTAAAGCGGTATATGAAAATGTTTAGAATGATGATGAATGTTGCAGTGCACAATGCTTTTATTGTTTACAATGCTAGCGAAAAACCCATGGAAGAAACGCATATAATTCAGGCTTCTGCTCGTAACACAATTGCTGGAAATTCATGGGAAGAATGTAACTTCACCTATCTTCACCTCAATGTAGGTGACCTTCAAAAACTCCTGCACCTGAACGGCTCACAGCAAGGCATTTTATTGAGAAGATCCCACCCACAGAGAAGAAGACCAAGCCTACAAAGAGATGTGCAGTCTGCTGCAAGGAGATGGGGAAACGTAAGGAAACATCGTTTTGGTGCAAGGACCGTGGTGTAAGACTGTTTCAAAGATTGTTTCAAAATATACCACACTCAAAATTCATTTTAACTGAGAATGTAAATTTTAATCGTAATAAATATGTATTGATACCAATTCCTGACATTTTTGTAACATTTGAACAAGTAATTCCAGTTCTAGAGCAATTTCACTGAAACGCTGTATTCTGGGACCAGCAAGCCATAGAAACTACTGCCAGTAGACTAGGCATGCGCCCCGAAACTACCAACTTATTAAAGATATTACCAACTAAATCTGAATTCAACTGATTCTATACAAATGACACTGCAATAACTGCATACAGTTCTTACTCACATAAGATATATGGACAAACCTGATGCTACCCAAAACAAGTACTTCAGAAGGTCTACTATAAACACTGAAGGAAAAAAAGAGAAGATATACCTACAGAATTTTATGGCACGGGTTCCATGAATGACCATAAGGAACAAAGGAAAACTCCCAGATGACACACATGATCTCCAGAATGGCAGTCCATGGTTTCCACCACCTTATTTGCAACAACACGTCATATCATGAACCGAATGCAACATGGCGAGTGCAAACTGTGTCAGTGAATATGCAAATGTTACCACACAGAACTATGTACCAAAAGGACATGATCAATAAGTGACTAAGCAAACCTTGTACTTTGAACTTGTATGGCTATTTGGCTGCAATAAATTTATTATTATAAAAATATTAACACTTGAGGAGTCCATTGTTTTGTAATTGTGTTTTGTAAAGGGTGACATCAATAACTCGCAGTGGTTCCAAATATGACATATTATGCAAGTAAATTCATAGTACAGTAGAGTCCTGTTAATCTGAACTAAATGGGACCGGACCTTGGTCGGATTACAGATTTGTTCGGATTAGCCGGAATTACGGTGACGAGTTTCTAGAATGAAGTATACCAAGCAGTTAAGTAGGTACACCATGGTAACAAATGGGAACAAGAGTGGTAACAATGGGTCACTCTCACTCCCTGCCCTTGTTGCCGTGCATTGTTGAGACCTTTGTAGTGTCTGAGGTCAGTTCACTGCCAGTTGACGTGGAAAGTGCCGGGTTATGTTACTTATCGATCACTGGCACGCATAACAGTTGTATTCGTTCAGGTATAGTGGTGTACGTATTTTCGTCATGAGTAAACGGAAACATACGACATTAACCCTCAAAGAAAAACAATGTTTTGAACTGGATGGACAATGGTGAGAATGTATCTAAACTGGCAACGGAACTGGGTGTTGGTAAAGCAACCATTTGTGATTGGAAGAAGAACTGAGTGAAGCTTGAACAGTCCAGTGCAATGTCTTCAGGAAAAACACTCCAAATTTGAAACAGCCCCAGCACGCTCAAGTGGATGAAGTTCTTTCCCTTTGGATTGCGCAGGAAAGAGAAAGGGGAACCCCTTTGAGTGGAGCACTGGTTCAGGAGAAGGCTGTTTACCTCAACAAGTTAATGAATAGTGACGGGTCTTTTAGTGCGAGTACGGGTTGGTTGGAGCGATTCAAAATATATCATGGAATCAGTCAGCTAACAATTACTGGAGAGAAGCTTTCTTCTGACCATGATGCAGTGAAGAAATACTTGGGTGAGTTTGAAAAAATTATAATAGAAGGAAAGTATTCTCCCAACAAATTTATAACATTGTCGAGACAGGCCTTAATTTTAGGGCATTGCCAACAAAAAGCCTGGCATCGAAAGCAGAAGACCATGCTCCAGGTTTTAAAATGTGCTAAGATCGTGTGACTATTAGTGTGCAGCAACACTACTGGTAATCACAAGCTGCCTTTAATGCTGATCGGCAAATCTGCTAGGCCCAGAGCTTTTAAAAACTGCAACATGAAGTCCCTGCCTGTGTATTATCACAACCAGAAAAAAGCATGGATGGATGGTAAGCTGCTCAAAGAATGGTTTCACTGCCAGTTTGTTCCCTCTGTTCGACAGTTTTCTAAGGAAAATCACTTGTCTCCGCATGCAATCCCTTTGAATGGTAACGCGCCATTTCAGCCAGCAGTGAGGAATTATGTCATGGAGAAATTGTGGTGAAGTTTTTGCCGCCGAGTGTTACGCCAATTCTACAGCCGATGGACCAGGGCATACTGCCAACATTAAAACTGATCTACAGAAAACAATTTTTAAGAATGCTGATCCAAAATGATAGCATTCCTTTAGTAGACAAAACAGAAAGACCAACATGAAAGAAGTTTATTGGGCTGCTGAGGCATGGCAGAATATTTCAGAAAACACTGTGAGAAAATTGTGGAGAAAACTGTGGACATATCTTGAATTTCAGGATACCCTAGAGTTGAAAATGAAAATCTACTACAAATGATACAGACAATCCCTTGATGTGAAGAAGCTAGTGAAGGAGGGACAGATGAGTGGATGGCAGCGGATTGGGCATGTGTCAAGAACATTACTGACACTGATTTAGTAGCTGCTATGACTCAAGACCACGAAGAAGAGGACTGCTGTGACGGAAGTGACAATGAGCTGAAAGCGGCAAAGGAGAGCTGGTGCCACACAGTGATGCAGCAGAAGCCCTTGATCTCGCCCTTGGAGCAACAGCCCACTGCTACACCTGCTGATTTGATGTTTATGAGATGACAGCACAACTATGCGTCATGTAACAGACAGTCTTCATTAGGCAAAAAAAACAATGACTGAATTTTTGTCATCTTAAAAGTGGGGATAAAATGTCCGTTGTATTTTAGTATGTTTGTCAGATTTTCTTTCATTGTTATGCATTGTTTAAACCTAATGTTTTCTTGCCAATTTTTTAAATACATGTTTACTGTACTGTGTAAATTAAAATAGTGTGTATGTACTGCAGTTTACCGCACAGTTTTCCATACTTGGACTAACATTTTTCATATTCGGATTAACCGAATGTTCAGATTACCGGGGTTCAGATTAGCGGGACTCTGCTGTATTGTGGTTGCATTCCTGCAACTGGCACTGCTAATCCCTCCATTTATTAAAAAATTTAACTGCTGTATTCAAATGTTATCATTTTCTAATTAATTAATGCAACAAATGACGTTTAAATTGCTTCAAGCGCGAGGCTTAACCAAAATCAATCACTACAAGATCACAGTTTTATGAAAGTCAAATATACAGTTTGTTAAGCAGGAGCGTGGTCAGCATTACACACAGATGGTAAAAGATATCACCTTAGTTCTTTCATACCTCATTACAGGGAACCTTTGTCCTTTACAGAATGTCCATAAACTATTTGTTTACTTTGAATGCTTGACTAACATTTGCACCTGTTTACGAAGTTTTTAAATCCACAGAAAATGTTATAAATTTATCAAAGATGTTTGATTGCAACTGGCACACATTGGTGCATGGACAAAAATTAACAATGGATACTGCAGGAGGACAATAATCCCCCGAGGCACCGCAGCAGACAATGCAGTGACTAGAAAAATGAGAACGTTTGCAGGTACTGGATTTGTCCTCACAGTTGCCTGATGCTAATACTGTTCAAAATGTATGGTCTTACATAAAAAAAAGGTTGCAAGGAAAGAAGATCTTGAATTTGAAACAGCTGTCAGTGCAAATCCAAAGCATTTGGAGGTCTCTTCCAAGTGAATACGCGGAAAACTTGGTTTTGAGCACGATTCAGAAACACCAAGTAATTATCAGCACTGTGGGTGACTGGACGTATTATTAATTGTAAATGCATTTTTCTTTTGTTCATGTATGATGTAAAGACATGTTTAGTTTGTTGTCAAATAAATATTTCTATTGGTTAACCCAACCACAATCTTACTTAACAGACTGTATCAAACATTTATTGTAATAACCATCAACTGATATTTTGAAAGAGAGAACAATTTTGCTTCCCTCAGAAGTTCAAAATTTTGAAAATGAATGTTACTTCATTCACAGTTCACTTGTACACGATCAGCTGATTTCGGTGTGTGGCCATTATGGTGGTCGCACAAAAGAATTAAAGGACACCAAGCTCTGTTTAGATTAAGCATTAGCATACAAACTAAAGTTATCGGTACCTATTCAGAACAATAAAAAGAAACTAGTCATGCACTGCTAACATACTGAAATCATGCCATCAGTTCAGTTGTGCTGTAACGTGCACAACAAAGAGTACTGTTTATGTCATGTAAGCACACCACACAGACCTAATTGACCACAGTCTCAGCATAAGCAACAACAATAGCTCCAACTCACCTCTGGAGCTAGGTATTCTGGTGTTCCGCAGAAAGTCTTTGTGGTCCGGCCATATGTGATGTCTTCTTTGCACAGACCAAAGTCGGCTATCTTTATATGACCATCTTTGTCGAGCAAGAGGTTCTCCAACTGAAATTAAGCACAAAATATTTTGTTACTGTAAATACACATGCTATGTCTGTGGAAATACTATGAACAATAAAGATGGAAACAATGTAACAACAGCTGTACATCCACTTCTATTATCTGCAAGCATCTGAAGTGCATGGCAAAGGGTACTTGGGAGTTTCTTTCCACTCCTACCACTTAAACAGCGACCGAAGAGTGGCTGCTTAGATGTCTCTGGAAATGCTGTAATACCTAACATTATCATAACATAAATTTGAGTTTCAAACAAGGGAAACTCCAGGTAGGAATATCAACAATGTAGGAAAAGACAGCTTGAACTACTGCTGTTACACGTGGTTTTTAAATGAAACCACTTCAACTCTAGTACTTTTGAGATAAATTTGTGGTGTCACCACCAGACACCACACTTGCTAGGTGGTAGCCTTTAAATCAGCCGCAGTCCATTAGTATACGCCGGACCCGCGTGTCGCCACTGTCAGTGATAGCAGACCGAGCGCCACCACACGGCAGGTCTAGAGAGACGTACTGGCACTCGGCCCAGTTGTACAGCCGACGTTCATTGCAATGGTTCACTGACAAATACGCTCTCATTTGCCGAGACGATAGTTAGCACAGCCTTCAGCTACATTTGCTACGACCTAGCAAGGCGCCATATTCAATTGATAATTAATATTATGAAGCATGTACCGTAATGAGAGATGTTCTACAATTGTGGATTAAAGTTAAGTATTCTACCAGTTACCTCCGGTTTTGCTAGTCTTATTTCTCTGACCTGTTCCAGACCTAACACCAGTCAGCGTGTAATTAAACGTGTGCATTTCGGCCTCCTCTAGAAAAACAGTGTTGGCTCTTCAGCCAACACTACAAAATTTATTACATTTTATGCTCTTTTTGCTTGTTATTTAGGACTATAATTTGATTTTGAGATTATCAAGTTCATGGAAGTTTCAAGATGTGGGATTGCGTCTAGGAAAAATGGAAAACTGCTTTCAAATATGTCTGCTGAAACGACATGTGGCTGAAAACGTATGTCCCCGCAGTTCAAAGTTAAACCAAAACTTCAAAACAACTGATTATTTACTTTTTGACAATGGCTTCTTGTACTTGTGCTTGCTACACTAATAAAGGTCAATTTTGTAAAAAAAAAATTAAAAATTGAAGTTTTTATACTGTTTGGGACACTAAAGATTAAAGAAGCAAGGATGGATGGAACTAACATTCTGTTGAGGTAACTAGAAACACAGCATCAGCTCTAGGGCTGGCAACAGAGGTAAATCAGCTGTGATCTTGTTACAAAAATGATTCCAGGAAAATATGGTGGAAGAATGCAAGGGGAAACCTAAATCAGAAATGCTAGGGTGTCATTTGAAATTAGAATGTGAGCATTTAAAATGTAAGAGGTTTCCTTGCAAAGGGAATTTCTGACATCCCAGGTGCTCTACAGAATAAATCTTTCATTACAATATAGCTGGTGATACACCTGTCATCTGCCAGAAAAATAGTGCAGTTAGTCTCAACACAGAGGGGCAGATCTTTATACAAAATTGCAACACTCATATTGAGGAAAACAATTTAAGAGTTAATTTAGGTGATAGAAATGTCATTTGCTTTAACCCAGTTGCATCAAAAAATGCTTTAAATGAAAATATCATTGCATCAATCTGTTCAGTACGTGCGCTTCCAGATTCATACATACAATGTCTGATCAAAAAGTAATGGGAATTTTTCTTAATTTCACAGGCTTTATACATCTGGGTTGTTTTAACGTCCTGTTGGTACACATGTTCCTGATTTATATTAGGATTTTCAGCTGTTTTGAATATTTAGTTTATTTCTGACAGTTCAAAAGGTTATAAGTGATTTTGAGTGTTTGGCAAATTTTTGCTTTCAAAAAAGATGTATCAAAGAATTTGCATTAAATTTTGCTTGGAAAGTGGAATAAAATTCAACACCTCAGGTTCAAGTAAAAGAGCAGCCTTTAACAAAATCAGTAAAAAATGTGAATAGCAGAGTGCAAAGATTGGAGAGAGAGTCAGGGAAATCAGAGTTCATTAGTTAGGGACAACTGTAAATTGGTGTTTTCAGAAAACCCTGATTGTGTCAAACTTATAAATATTTCAAAAATTCTAAAAGGTAACAATTCAATTGCAGTACAAATGAACACTACAATAGTTCAGTGTCTTACATTTGCTTCAGTTACCTCAGCTCATGTTGACATCATTTTCTCAGTTGAAAAATGTAATATCTGGCAGGAGACTCAACACGACTCGAGAAAATTTAAAAAAGCATTTGGTTATCAAGTGTAACAATCGAGTCAGTAAGGCATTATAATGCGAAGGCTTTCAAAAAAATATTTTCAGTATTCCATCACATACAATCAGCATTCTGTTTAAAACTTTGAATTTACTTTAAAAATAGTAATACAATACAATGTTAACATGCATCTGCTAACTGTGTGATTGTGTGAACAGAGCAATCAAGTAAATAGCCATAGTGTTAGATTTTGCTACATTGCCTTTTACTACCTATATTAGCCACAGCTATTTAAAATGCCCTTCTGCCTACCTATTTAAGTGACTTATAATGGCTGAACTTCCAGCATCTGGTGATTATCATTCAGTACACAAAATCTGTAAGTAAGACAATCTGTAAACAGGGACTGAAAAGAATAAACAGCATGTAAAGTTTATGTGTGCTAATTTGCATATTTCCAAGTGATCTATTGCAGTAGCCACCAGAAAGATCTCGGGAGGCGCACATCGGCACGGCGCGTCACGGACGACAGTTGCCGCAAATAGAGTCCCATCCACCAGAGGGCACGCGAGAATTCGGCCGCGACCTCTGACAGCGGAACAACAACAACAACAACAACAACAACAACAACAACTCAGGCAGCACGGGCCGTGCCCAGTCAGCTGACATCGGCCATGCCTATGAGACAGTTCTCGGTCTACTCTCAAGTGCGACGGAAAACGTGAACCGTGTTACTACACAATTGGCGACGAGTAGGGTCGTTCTTTCACGTGTTGCGGCGTCGTTCCGGTTTCGCGGCTTCTCCGTGGCATGGAGGATTTAGTGCGGGTTTTGGTTGAGCAGCAGACAGAGCTCATGGCCACCATGAAACAAGTGCTTCCGGCGTTGCTCTCCACGCCATCTGCTCCAGCGCCGTTTCCTCCTCCCTTTCCTCCGTATGACGAGACGGCAGAGGATTGGGACGCGTATGAACATCGCCTTCGGCAGCATTTCCAGGCATTTCATGTTGCCGATGTGGAGGTATGTCGTGCTCTTTTCTTGTCTTGGATATCTCCCTCGCTGTATCAAGTTTTGCGGCAGCTAGCGCCGTTGCAGGAACCCTCGTCCTTGTCTTTTGACGCATTGTGTTCCTTACTGTCTTCATATTATCGCCGCCGCACGCATGTTGTGGCGGCTAGGGTTGAGTTCTATCAATGCAAGAAGCAGCCCCATCAGTCTTACTGGGCGTGGGCCACTACCCTGCACGGTCTTAGTCGCTAGTGTCATTTTGTCACGGAGCAGTCGCGAGAGTCATATGCCCACATTATGGTGCGCGACGTCATTGTTCGTTCGGTCCCTGATAGGGAGGTCCGGCAACGGGCCCTGCAGTTAGAAGACCCCTCCCTCGAGGAAGTCCTGTCCATTGCTCAATCGTATGAAGTCTCTCACGCCGCCGGTCAACAGCTGGAAGCGTGGTGCGACGTCGCGGTGGTTCAGGGCGGCGCGGCCGCGTCCACTGCGTCCGGGGTGGACGACGTGCGAGCGGTACAATCCGGCCGTTACGGCCGCTCCCGCACGGTGCGTAAACAGAGTTCTGGCCGCCGGCCCCTGTTACCGTCCTGGGCGTCGTGCTATATACATCACGATCGGTCGGAGTGCCCCCAGTGTTGGGCCGTTTGTCGCAAATGTAATAAAAAAGGACACATTGCTAAAGTTTGCCGCTCAGCCTCAAAAGACTCAAAGGAAGCAGTTACAGAGGACATGGACGTTGACATTCATTCAGGAAGTTTCATCGGGCCAGGCTCCCGACGCATCGGCCCACAAACTCTTTATCGAGGTGTCGGTCCGGTCGCACCGATTACAACTGCAAGTAGATACGGGCGCGGCGGTTTCTTTGTTGAATGCACAAACTTACTCCGACCTTGGGTCGCCCCCGTTCGCGCCAGTTTACCGGCGTCTACGCGGTTATGGTAAACAGTTCATTCCCCTACTGGGTCAATTCACTACCGACGTGACTTACAAACCAGTCACTCGGCCTATTACTTTTATTGTTGTCAGTGATGCGAGCTCCGCAAACCTTTTTGGCTTGGATGCCTTTTAAGTTTTCGGGTTTTCTATCACTGACACCGTACAGTTGGTCTCCGAAGACGTTCCCTATCAATCATTAGAATCTTTTATCTCTGACTTTCCGGATATCTTTGAGGAGGGCCTGGGGCGTGTTTCAGACTTTGAAGCTCACTTAACATTGAAGGCATCGGCTCGCCCACGTTTTCTACGCGCGAGGCAGATCCCCTTGGCTCTCCGCCCTCAGGTAAAAGAAGAGCTAGACCGGGTGACAGCCCTAGGGGTCGTTCTTCCCATTTCTTCTAGTGAGTGGGATTCGCCCCTCGTTATTGTCAGGAAACCCTTGGGAAAATTTCGTCTTTGTGGCGATTTCAAGGCCACCATTAATTCCCAATTGGTGGTGGACACCTATCCTTTGCCTCGTGCTGATGAATTGTTCTCCGCCGTAGCGGGAGGCCAATATTTTTCGAAAATCGATCTTTTGGAGGCTTATCATCAGATACCTCTTGATGAGAGCTCCAAACGGCTGGCAGTTGTCAACACCCCGTTTGGCCTTTACCAATACCAGCGGTTGGCCTTCGGAATATCCAGTGCCCCGGCGATATTCCAGCGTTATCTTGAGCACGTCGACAATCCCTCATTGTATTAATTACCTGGACGACATAATTGTCACAGGCCGCGGCACGAAGGAACACTTGCACAACCTTCGCACCCTCTTTCTCAAATTCAGGTCCGTGGGCTTGCGTTGCAACCTGCGTAATTCAAACTTCTTCCAACCGTCCATTGAGTATGTGGGCTACACAATCTCTCGGCACGGCGTCCACCCGCTAGGAAGTTTGGTCCAAGGTATCGTCGACCTTCCGCGGCCCGCTTCGCTGAAGGAGTTACAAGCTTTTTTAGGCAAGATTGCCTATTACCACCGGTTCATTCCCAGGGCTTCCACCATCGCCCACCCCCTATACTGCCTTCTGCGCAAGGGTGTTCCTTTTGATTGGTCGCCTGCATGCGAGCGAGCGTTCACCTCGTTGAAAGGCCTCCTCACGTCAGCGCCGTGTTTGGCTACTGTTGACCCCCATAAGCCGTTGGTCCTGGCTACAGATGCTTCGCAGTATGGGGTAGGGGCGGTCCTGGCCCATCGCAACTCAGATGGTTCCGAGCAACCACTGGCGTTTGCGTCTAAAACTCTTAGTCCCGCACAGGCCCATTGCTCCCAGGTGGAAAAAGAGGCTTTGGCCATTGTCTACGCTGTTACCAAGTTTCACCCTTTCTTGTATGGCACGAAGTTTCAGTTAATCACTGACCATAAGCCATTAATATCGTTATTTGGCCCCGCCTCTCAGATTCCGGATAGGGCGGCCCACAGACTACAGTGCTGGGCCTTGTTCCTCTATGACATTCATTTTCGCCCTACCGGACAGCATGCCAACGCAGGCGCTCTTTCCAGTCTTCCGGTGGGCCCGGATCCTAAGTTCGATCGAGAGGAAATAGTGTGTTTTCATTTGGATGTGGCGTCCCGCGAAGTGGTTGATGGTTTCCCGATCACTAGTTCTAGAGTCGTGAGGGAAACGGCAGCTGACCCGGTTCTCCAGCAAGTGGTTCGCCTCATTCAGCAGGGGTGGTCATCCCGACCTCCTGGCCGGGCCTCGGACCCTCTTCGTAATTATTTTGTTCTACGAGACCGCCTCTCCGTCTTGGAAGGAGTTCTCCTTCTGGCTACCGATGATACAGCTCCTTGCGCGGTTGTTCCTGCAAGTGTGCGAAGGGAAGTAGTCCTCACGTTATTACATGAGGGGCACTGGGGTGTTTCCCGTACTAAAACCTTGGCTCGCAGACATGTGTACTGGCCCGGTATTGACAGAGAAATTGAGCACTTGGTGGCCGCCTGTTCCCAGTGGGCGAGCCAACAGGCATCTCCCAGGTCAGCGTTCTCTTCATGGCCGCCTGCAACCCAGGCATGGGAACGTGTTCACATCGATTTTGCGAGCCCGTTTCTCAATGGCTTTTGGCTCATTGTCATTGATGCTTATTCCCGATTTCCATATGTGGTTCGCTGCTCCTCAACCACTTCAGAGTTTGTAATCCAGGCACTAGTAAAAATCTTTTCTGTGGAAGGTCTGCCAGTCACCCTGGTCTCGGACAATGAACCTCAGTTTATGTCGCAGACCTTCCGGGATTTTTGTAGGCGCTTCGGTATTCGGCATATTTGCTCTCCCCCCTTTCATCCACAATCGAATGGGGAAGCCGAGCGCATGGTGAGCACGTTTAAGACACAGGTGAAAAAGTATGTGCACGAATTTCCTGCGGAGGAGGCGTTGACGTTTTTCCTGACGGCATACTGGACCACACCTATGGGAGAACGCAGCCCCGCAGAGCTCCTCCACAGGCGCCAACCTAGGACTCTGCTGCTCCCTCCTTCGGCACGTTCCTCGCCAGTCTTCGCAAAACAGCGTACCCAGCTTTCCACCGTGTATGTCGGTCTGGGCATGTGGGTTTGGTCGCAATCCTCGTTGGATACCGGCGGTGGTCCTGCGCCGAAATGGCCACCGGCTCTATACCTTGCAGACGGGGAACCGGGAGGTACGTTGTCACCAAAATCAGCTTCGTCCACGTTTGGGCCCCCACCCTTCGACCCCTCGGGCACCGGCTTCCCCATTGCCGGCACCTGTGTTGGTTTCTCAGGGGACGCTACCACCCCTCCCCCCTGTGATTCCGCCGCACTGCGATGGCTCTCAGCCTTGGCAGCCTTCAGTCGCTCCAGCATGGGCATCGCCATCATTAGCGATGCCCCAGCGAGAGCTGGCCCCCTCGCAGGCCCGGTTTCTCAGCAGGCTGGTTCACCTGTGGTTGTCCCTTCCCCATTGTCCCCGCCACTGGGTCTTGACCCTCCCGGGGTGGACCAGGATCCCGAGTGCGATGGCCTGTCTCCCTTTCTGTCCCGGGTTCCGGTGGTGGGACGACAGGGCCTCTTCGTGTGGGTCACTTCCCGCTGTATTCGAAACTTCCGGCTCGAGGGTTGGCGGATGCCCTAGACTCCAGCCTTCCTATGGACGTGGAGGTCGTCACTCCTGCACGACGCTCCACCTTCCGACGAAGTGGATCACAGTGGCGTCACCCCCCGAAGGAGGAGGAGTGCAGTAGCCACCAGAAAGATCGCGGGAGGCGCACATCGGCACGGCGCGTCACGGACGGTAGTTGCCGCAAATAGAGTCCCATCCACCAGAGGGCATGCGAAAATTCGGCCGCGACCTCTGACAGCGGAACAACAACAACAACAACTACTCAGGCAGCACGGGCCGTGCCCAGTCAGTTGACATAGGGCATGCCTATGAGACAGTTGTCGGTCTACTCTGAAGTGCGACGGAAAACGTGAACCGTGTTACTACATCTATTGCTATGTAATTATCAACGTGCAGACAGATTTGCAGGCCCTTTATATGAAATACACAGATACTAATCCACAGTGGATCTTCAGTGTGTATGGCTAGTATTGGTGACATGACTGGTACCTTATAATCCAACCAAGATGTCACAAAACAGGGGGTTGCAGGTTACCTCCCTGTCACTGCACTTGCGACGCAAGCACAGCCCGTTCTGCCTTGACAGGTACTGCAGTACTGGGGGTTACCACATCTGCTGGATACAGCACGGACGGCCTCTATAGGATGCTGCCTACCAGTCCGCTAGTCAGTGTAATTCCTGGCTCAACCTCACCACTCCACTTCGGAAGCGCCGCGAGTATATTCCTCAGAGCGCAGTGCACGCCATCGGAATGTAGGACACTGAGAGTGCAACGAGAGTGTTCTTGTTCAAGAGATATGAGAGGTCAACTCTCACCTTCAGGAACTTTTATTGTATTAGTGAAAAATCTTTCACCAGATCAGGACAATATTTATGTTGCCTTCACTCTGAAGCTGTTTCAGTTGCCCAACATTATTGTGTAATTTCTGTTGTAATAAAATGGGTGCATCACCCACAATTGGATACTACAATATTAACAAACATAGGTAACTGTTAAAATTAACCCACAATGTTCTGTAAAATTCATTGAAGAACTACTTCAAATTCTTTTTCAGCCTGCAAATGAACACTGATACAAGGACATCTACTGAGCACAAAAGAGGGTCAGTAATCTTACACACCATTATACTCCAGTTTTTTCTATAGCGTATTCTCTGCAATCTGTTTTCCGGATCGCAAAAGTGTCTGCAGTATTTTTCCAGAGAACAGATAAATTTTCACTGCCACATGTTGTTCAATTACACCCACTATTAAAGCGGAGTGTAGGCAGGGGAGGGGGGAGGCAGGGGGGGGGGGGGGTCAGGCGGTCGGGGACACGCAAAACATTTGTGGCAAAAAATTCTCTTACTGTAATAATGTAATCATTGATATCTTCCAGAAAAGAACAAAAATTATTTAAGTATGAGTTTTAGCAGTAAGCCTTGTAACATAGAAACATACAGTGGAAGACGCATTCACTGGTCCACTGGCAGGTCATACGCATTGAAAAACCGATGATTTTGTGCTCAATGACTGCAAATTGGAGACAAAAAGTTATATTGTCACATACCACCTGTAAGCCAATTGCCCCAAATGACATACAGGGATGCCCTCAAAAATCAAGCAAGGCGGAGTTCCAGAACAAAAAGAGTTCTAGCAAGCAGAAGAATTCCAGATCAACCAGCCTTGGAACACCAATGGCCTACAGCAAGTACTATTCGAGTGAACGTAAACTCAATCAAGCTTGTACACAAAGATTTTGCAAAGCTTGCCTGGACATACCTGTAGGCTAGGGTTACTGGTATCAATCAATCAATCAATCAATCAATCAATCATTCATTCATTCATTCATTCATTCATTCGTCTACAACTACCTAAGCCTGTGTATCACTTTCATTGTGATATGTACTTCAACCTGATGGTTCAATTAGAATAACAGAATCTGCTACTTCCATGTGGTCTGTAGTACCATACATTATTGTGCATACCTGCACCTCAACAAAGTTCCAGGCCGGGGTGGCCATTTGTTCTGGTAACTGATTGGAGAAGCTCTTAAGCCTCATGTATGTTTTACACTTACAGAAGTTATAAAATAGTTGCGTGCCCTTCTGCAGCGTGCCCTCAGCGATACAGATAGCCGTACCGTAGGTGCAACCACAACGCAAGGGTATCTGTTGAGAGGCCAGACAAACGTGTGGTTCCTGAAGAGGGGCAGCAGCCTTTTCAGTAGTTGCAAGGGCAACAGTCTGGATGATTGACAGATCTGGTCTTGTAACAATAACCAAAACGGCCTTGCTGTGTTGGTACTGCGAACGGCTGAAAGCAAGGGGAAACTACGGCCGTAATTTTTCCCGAGGGCATGCAGCTTTACTGTATGATTAAATGATGATGGCGTCCTCTTGGGTAAAATATTCCGGAGGTAAAATAGTCCCCCATTCGGATCTCCGGGCGGGGACTACTCAGGAGGATGTAGTTACTAGGAGAAAGAAAACTGGCATTCTACGGATCGGAGCGTGGAATGTCAGATCACTTAATCGGGCAGGTAGGTTGGAAAATTTAAAAAGGGAAATGGATAGGTTAAAGTTAGATATAGTGGGAATTAGTGAAGTTCGGTGGCAGGAGGAACAAGACTTCTGGTCAGGTGACTACAGGGTTATAAACACAAAATCAAATAGGGGTATTGCAGGAGTAGGTTTAATAATGAATAGGAAAATAGGAATGCGGGTAAGCTACTACAAACAGCATAGTGAACGCATTATTGTTGCTAAGATAGATACGAAGCCCACACCTACTACAGTAGTACAAGTTTATATGCCAACTAGCTCTGCAGATGACGAAGAAATTGAAGAAATGTATGATGAAATAAAAGAAATTATTCAGATAGTGAAGGGTGACGAAAATTTAATAGTCATGGGTGACTGGAATTTGGTAGTAGGAAAAGGGAGAGAAGGAAACGTAGTAGGTGAATATGGATTGGGGCTAAGAAATGAAAGAGGAAGCCGCCTGGTAGAATTTTGCACAGAGCACAACTTAATCATAGCTAACACTTGGTTTAAGAATCATGAAAGAAGGTTATATACATGGAAGAACCCTGGAGATACTAAAAGGTATCAGATAGATTTTATAATGGTAAGACAGAGATTTAGGAACCAGGTTTTAAATTGTAAGACATTTCCAGGGGCAGATGTGGACTCTGACCACAATCTATTGGTTATGACCTGTAGATTAAAATTGAAGAAACTGCAAAAAGGTGGGAACTTACGGAGATGAGACCTGGATAAACTGAAAGAACCAGAGGTTGTACAGAGATTCAGGGAGAGCATAAGGGAACAATTGACAGGAATGGGGGAAAGAAATACAGTAGAAGAAGAATGGGTAGCTTTGAGGGATGAAGTAGTGAAGGCAGCAGAGGATCAAGTAGGTAAAAAGATGAGGGCTAGTAGAAATCCTTGGGTAACAGAAGAAATATTGAATTTAATTGATGAAAGGAGAAAATATAAAAATGCAGTA
The DNA here is from genome assembly GCF_023864345.2 of Schistocerca serialis cubense. NCBI lineage: Eukaryota > Metazoa > Arthropoda > Insecta > Orthoptera > Acrididae > Schistocerca > Schistocerca serialis. Next base: position 211,536,349 of record NC_064647.1, on the reverse strand, counting down.
AATGAAGCAGGCAAAAAGGAATACAAACGTCTCAAAAATGAGATCGACAGGAAGTGCAAAATGGCTAAGCAGGGATGGCTAGAGGACAAATGTAGGGAGGTAGAGGCTTATCTCGCTAGGGGTAAGATAGATACTGCCTACAGGAAAATTAGAGAGACCTTTGGAGATAAGAGAACCACTTGTATGAACATCAAGAGCTCAGATGGAAACCCAGTTCTAAGCAAAGAAGGGAAAACAGAAAGGTGGAAGGAGTATATAGAGGGTCTATACAAGGGCGATGTACTTGAGGACAACATTATGGAAATGGAAGAGGATGTAGATGAAGATGAAATGGGAGATACAATACTGGGTGAAGAGTTTGACAGAGCACTGAAAGACCTGAGTCGAAAGAAGGCCCCAGGAGTAGACAACATTCCATTGGAACTACTGACAGCCTTGGGAGAGACAGTCCTGACAAAACTCTACCATCTGGTGAGCAAGATGTACGAGACAGGCGAAGTACCCTCAGACTTCAAGAAGAATATAATAATTCCAATCCGAAAGAAAGCAGGTGTTGACAGATGTGAAAATTACCGAACAATCAGTTTAATAAGCCACAGCTGCAAAATACTAACACGAATTCTTTACAGACGAATGGAAAAACTAGTAGAAGAAAGGAGAAGATCAGTTTCGATTCCGTAGAAATACTGGAACACGTGAGGCAATACTGACCTTACGACTTAGCTTAGAAGAAAGATTCAGGAAAGGCAAACCTACGTTTCTAGCATTTGTAGACTTAGAGAAAGCTTTTGACAATGCTGGCTGGAATACTCTCTTTCAAATTCTAAAGGTGGCAGGGGTAAAATACAGGGAGCGAAAGGCTATTTACAATTTGTACAGAAACCAGATGGCAATTATAAGAGTCCAGGGACATGAAAGGGAAGCAGTTGTTGGGAAGGGAGTAAGACAGGGTTGTAGCCTCTCCCCAATGTTATTCAATCTGTATATTGAGCAAGCAGTAAAGGAAACAAAACAAAAATTCAGAGTAGGTATTAAAATCCATGGAGAAGAAATAAACACTTTGAGGTTCGCCGATGACATTGTAATTCTGTCAGAGACAGCGAAGGACTTGGAAGAGCAGTTGAACGGAATGGGCAGTGTATTGAAAGGAGGAAATAAGATGAACATCAACAAAAGCAAAACGAGGATAATGGAATATAGTCCAAATAAATCAGGTGATGCTGAGGGAATTAGATTAGGAAATGAAACACTTAAAGTAGTAAAGGAGTTTTGCTATTTGTGGAGCAAAATACCTGATGATGGTCGAAGTAGAGAGGATATAAAATGTAGACTGGCAATGGCAAGGAAAGCGTTTCTGAAGAAGAAAAATTTGTTAACATCGAGTATAGATTTAAGTATCAGGAAGTCATTTCTGAAAGTATTTGTATGGAGTGTAGCCATGTATGGAAGTGAAACATGGACGATAAATAGTTTGGACAAGAAGAGAATAGAAGCTTTCGAAATGTGGTGCTACAGAAGAATGCTGAAGATTAGATGGGTAGATCACGTAACTAATGAGAAAGTATTGAATAGGATTGGGGAGAAGAGAAGTTTGTGGCACAACTTGACCAGAAGAAGGGATCGGTTGGTAGGACATGTTCTGAGGCATCAAGGGATCACCAATTTAGTATTGGAGGGCAGCGTGGAGGGTAAAAATCGTAGAGGGAGACCAAGAGATGAATACACTAAGCAGATTCAGAAGGATGTAGGCTGCAGTAGGTACTGGGAGATGAAGAAGCTTGCACAGGATACAGTAGCATGGAGAGCTGCATCAAACCAGTCTCAGGACTGAAGACCACAATAATAATAATATAACTTCTGCACGTTCTTTGCAAACACTTTAAATACAAACAAAAAGCAGACCAATAAGCCAAACCAGAGTCTCATTTCCATATAACCACCATATCTACACCTCCTTAGCCTAACATCCTGTCCCCCTTCTGATCTGAGCATGAGCTTCTGAGTATGTTGTGACCCTTGTCCAGTTATGACAACAGACAGACAAAAACTTCCTGGACACTTCCAGAGGCAGTTCTGACCTCTCAAAAAGTTGCACAATACACCCCTAGTGAGAAAAATGTGAACCCCAGAGGCTCCACCCAAGGTAGCACTACTCTGGAAAATTTGGGTACACTCTCACAAACACATATATTCAGCTAGAAACTGAGAAGTGCAAGTCTAACTGATTAGTACCTTAAGATCCCTGTAGATGATGCCCTCTTCATGCAGGTATCCAAGTGCCGAGATGATCTCTGCCCCATAGAAGCGTGTCCGTTCTTCACTAAATATTCTCTCTCTCGATAAATGGAAGAAGAGTTCTCCACCATTCACATACTCCATAACAAAACACAACCGGTCAGCTGTCTGAAATGAATACTTCAGCGACTGAAACATAAGATATAATCAATTGTAAAAACTTTGTGTTCAATGGTAAATGACAATTCTGCATGAGGAAATATACTAGCTCCACCATACATCAGTATTCAGTTGTTAATAAAAATCCATAAGGAGCAAAGCAAATAATACTTAATGAGTGACAACCAAAAATGGTGCAACACATCAGCCAATGACTGCTGTATGCAAAGAACTACGCCAGAAAACAAAACATTCTAACGATACGTTCCACCTAGCTGGCATTATCAAAACCTCAAATGTCAATTTTACAGTAAATTTCGGTATTTGGACACAATTTAGTAATATGAACAGTTGAGTTTTAAATGTCAATTAATACTCACAATGAGAAATGGATGGCTTGTGGTCCGCAGTACTCTGTTCTCCGTCAGAGTATGGGCCACTTCATCCTTTTGGATGATAACCTCCTTCTTCAGAATCTTTATTGCATAAAGGTGTGCAGTAGCCTTTTCTCGGCATAAAATTACTTTGCCAAATGTCCCCTTTCCAAGGACTTTAAGGAACTCAAAATTCTCTAGTGTCTGTGGACAGAGAAATAGAAATTTAGAATAAAATTCTGTTAAGCTATATACAATGTATATTTAAAGCCTTATCAAACATAAAACAAGAGGAATGAAATTAAAAAAAAAACATACACTCAATCAAAATGATAGCTATTAACAATGGGTAACAGCCCATTCATACCAACAGTACTGTTAAGAATAAGTTATAAATCGAGCTAAAACAGTAGTGTATCAAGTAACAGTGTCCCAAGCAGTGGCCATAAAATATGTCTATTACCCCCTTCTTTGGCAGACTAACAAAATAGCCAAAATTCTGAAAACAACAAAATACAGTAAACCTTCACTAATTTTCACTATAATTCGGACTGAATTTTTATTTCAAAGTGAAATGCTGCCTTACTGTATGCTTTACTGTACGAGACATTATTTGTGCCAAGTGATACAGAAAGTTGAAAACATTCCCTCCCTTCCAGTTCACTTTAACCATGGCTGACAATGAGTTACCTATGTATCACACAACAAAATCTAAATATGGATTAAGAGTTTTAACTTATGAGACATGTACTTTCAACACCAAAACGAAACCCCAAACTTCACAAAAGCCACATGACTGAAACATACCATCTTCAGACCGTGTCTTGTTCAGCAGTACACAAGATGAAAACTGTGCTATACCCTGGCCACCTACCCTCCTGTACTCTCCCACAAGTAGCCCTTTACTGCCCCTCCCCACCCCTACCCTACTGTCTCTCCCCCTCCACACCCCAGGGTCATCTTTACCCCTGCCACCCAGATCGCTTCTGTCATCGGGCACAGTTGCTCGCAGTGTGGCCTCAGTGGCAAAATGTCTCCACCGTACGGAAATATATATAACGGATGTATGACTACAGGTTGAAACATGTGGAAGTTCAAGTCTGGCCCTGAGTTGTGGTCAGGTATTCGAATGGGAAGGCAACTACTCGTGATAAGCAGGAAATCTGGGTTCGAGTCCCAGTCCAGCACAAATTCTCATTACCATTATTCCATTATCAAGTCGATGGTTTTTCATATTTGGAACTGTGAATACATTTCCTGTATTTCATGTTCTCCTCCATATGGCGGATAGTAATATTTCCTTTTCATAATACTGTCATTATTCCATCCCAGATTTTCCACTGTTTGATTTCATTTACACAAGATTGATGCATGGGTGATATTAAATTTTTGAAGTGTTGACACCTCATAGGTTCCTTTGGAAGTTTTATAATATTATTATAAATATTTCTCTGTCAGACAGAAACAACCAACTTGTAGAAATGGAATGAGTGGAAAATGCTATTTAAAAATTGTTTAAATTGGTAATTTATGATTACCTGTGAACTGCTGAAGTTGAAGGGGCTACCTTGGATTTCCCTAGGGACAAATCCTATTTGGAAACACTATTTAAATGCCACTAAATGTATTCCATAACACATTTCATTTGTTTTGAGTCGTGTTCGTGGAGCCCGCTGTTTGAGCTCTTGTATTGAATTGTGTTGCATAATTCATTGCTTTTCATAAATTTGGTTGTTTCGATTTTACAAATATTCACATACAAAAGAAAAGAAAGTATTTCCTGCTGAAAATAGTAGCAATAATATTAAAATAATAATTTGAAATACTTTGTAAAGAAACAATGGAACAGTGTGATTCTGCCATTAATCACTTTTTTATGTTAGGCCTGTCTCTTCTTAATTATCTATGACAAATGGTGGTTTTACACCTCAAGCAATAAGGGAAACAGAAGTAGTCAGTGTTCTCTTGGACAGTATCTTCAAAGTTCATGTGTACTGCCATGTGTGGATGAACTGACTGATGAAGACCAAGTACATACATTATAGTGAAGCAATGGTCATCCACACTGATTATCTGATTGATATGTGTATGTTACAGACAGGTACCTGCACACCATCTCTCTGTGTAAGAAAATTTACTGTGATCCTTTTAAGTGTAGAAAATGAGACATTTCATCTCAACTGTGTTAAGTCAGTTGATAAAAGGCAAAGTACTTAAAATTAGAGGACTGAGCTCTGTTCTTGTGGATAAACTGGACCAAACCTGTACCACACTTATTATTAGAAACAAGCACATAACAACTCGTCATCATTATACAATGTTAATGTCTGTACTGTAAAGGTGAAAACTCCTGAAAAAGAGCCGAATATTGGCTTAACTAGGCTAGGAATATCTGTCGCAAAACTGGATTCAGTTTCTTGGCATAGTCAGTACGCAGCACAGAAACATAAATTTGACTCACCAACACGGCATTAAAAACTAAAATTTCACATATATATCAAGTTAAGTTTGTTACTCAGTTCTCAAGTAGATAGTGGGTGTCATGGCCTTGATGGACTGACATGGAATGAACTAACCCATTTTTATGTTACTGTAGTTCTCAAATGATCCCTACAAGCTTCAAACATTTTTAAAATTCTGAATACATACCACTTTCTTCTTTCCGGAAGATTTGCTATTCGAGGTGCCTTGTACAGAAAACTTGGCACCGAGTTCATTAAGAGCTGCAGACGAGCCATTGTCAAAGCTGTCACCGAAGGACGCACTCCTATCCAGGTCAGATGTAGGCATGTCCACATCCTCCGATCCCGCAAGGCGGTCCGCTACATAACGGATTGCAGCAACCCATTCTTCCCTGGAAATTACAAACTTTTACTGATCTTCTCAACTACTAGTCATCTAATAAGCCTAGTCCAAATTTTTCTTTGTGAACTGTAACTCAACAAAAATTTGCTTTTCTTCAATCAAAATGGCAAGAGGTACTATGGCTATGTACATCACAATTTTTTAACAAAATAAATAAATGAAAATTAGTAGTGATTTTTCAGGTCCCTGTTGGTATCCACTAGTCAAATAGCAGAAAAGGGATCACAAGCAACAAATGCTATGGAAACAGTTTAATAATTGTCAGACACATTTACTGCATAAAGTAGGTTTATTTATAATGAAGATAGTTCTAGATGGATTAACACACTGAATTTGCAGGACCCAAAATTTAAATAATTTACTGCAGTAGTCTTTAGTCCGAAGGCTTGGTTTGATTCAGCTCTCCCACTGCAATTTTTATCACACACACTTCCTTCAATTACCAAATTAACTATTCCTTGATGTCTCAGGATATGTACTATAAATAATTTCCCTTCTTTGAGCCAAGTTGTGGTGTAACTTTTCTACCCAGTTTGATTCACTACCTCTTCATCAATTACATGATCTTCCCATCTAAACTGTAGTAATCTTCTGTAGCACACTTCACTTCAGAAGTTTCTATTGCCTTCTTATCTGTTAGTTCCACTTCCCTACACTCCAGGCAATTACTTTCTGGAAAAAATACCCAACACTTGATTTCATATTTGACTGTAATGTATCTACATGTGCTTTGTAGTCATTACGATTCCACATTTTTTTTCTGGAAGTGTAAATGTTATTTAACTGTATTTCTTATATTGCAAGATAAAATTTAAAACAGTCTCTCTCACGTTCAAGTTGTCTTATGAAATAAATCCAGGGTGGTTTTAATTTCACCCGGAGGAAAAAAGAAGCCAAAAACACATACAATTAACTCAACTATATTTAATCATGAAATATTAAGTAACATACAAAATATTATATAGTTAGCCTTACACAAATTAAAGAGAGACATCATATGTATTGAAGGCAACTAGTTACTATTGCAATAATTTATTTTATTATTTCTGTATTTTAACTTTTCTTGCAATATAAGACAGACAGTTAAATAACATTTACACTTCCTGAGGGAGGGGAAAAAAAAGCAGAATCGTAATGACTCTAAACTATAATTGAATCCAAATGCAGAAATTTATAGACATTCACTAATCTCTCAGGTTTTGTCTTTCCTAAATTATTTCTTAATTATGACCAAACACACGTGTAGGGGGAGAAGATTCTCTCAATGGATGCAGTGCTGACACAAAGCAAGAAATGAATAAAGACATTGCAAGACTGGGTTAGTGTTTTGAATATATTACTCATAGGAATTTAAATTTCACTACTTAATCATCAATATTAAGGGGGAAAATCATTCACTGTTTTTTTAATATCTCCCTTAACAATAGCTTGTTTTCAAAATTTATGTTACACATTTTTATGGAGCTGTATTGGCACCTGTAAATTGTTTAGCTGCTGGTATACAAGGATGGTTTGACAAATTTGGTAAATTTCCATGAAAGATTGGAACATTTTTGGTGCCCCTTCATATGGCGTAAATGTATTATTCCAAGGATCATATAAGGAATTTCAACAATGTACAGCAGACAGTTCATTATTCACAGCCATCTGAATTGGTCAGTGCGTCAACTGCAATTGAAAATGAAGAAAAGAGTTTCACGATTTTTTAAAACATTTTCGTTTGGAGGATTGGACTGCCGCACATATCAAGACAGATTGAAGGAAGTTCACGCAGACTCTGCACCATCATTGAAGACCATTTACTTTTGGATTAATGAATTTAAACTTTACTGGAAAGGGAACGAAAATGAAGAGCTCCATGTAACTAAAGTCGCCACAAAGGAAACCATTGACAAAATCCATCACATATAATGAAAGACCACCGAATAAAAATCTGTGAGATTGTCGAAACTGTACTCATCTAAACTGAGCAAATGCATAATATCCTGCATAGAGAACTGGCTATGAAAAAGCAATGTCGGTGCTGTAAGATTGCCCACAGTCAATCATAAGTGCATCTGGCAGAACATTTCAACACAGTGTCTCAGTATCTTTAATCACAATCTGCAAGACTTATTGCACGGATTTGCGACTGTCAATGAAACCTGGATCCATCATCACACACCACAGTCACAACAACGGAAAAAGGCAGGTGAAAGTGCACTGAAGAAGGCAAATACCATTTTGTCAATTGGTAAGGTGGCAACCACTGTTTTTTGCGATTCCCAAACAATAACCTTTTTTAGATTATTTGGAAAAAGGTAAAACTATAGCTGGGCCCTGTTATGCTTCGTTGTTGGATCATTTTAAACTCGTGTTGGCTGAAAGAAGACCGACGTTGACATGCAAAAAAGGATACTGCACCATCCTATACAATAGTGATAGCAATGGCGAAAGTACATGGGCTTTGATAGTTACAGTCAACTAGTATTTTCTGATGGGATGGAAAAGCTGGAGGACCTGATGTCCATGCCATCAAAGGGTGACTATGTCAAGAAGTAAGGTGAATTTTTTACGAAACAAAAACTTTTTTTTCTTTGCTTTTTAACCAGATTTATCGAACAACCTTCGTAGCATGCTGTAACAACTGTGAATATAGTGTTGTTTCGCGTGCGGTGTTGTGTTTATAGTCCGATTACAATTACTTGATACTTGACGCCTGTCACTTGGCACTGCAGTGTTGCCACATTAGCTACCGCTCGGTTAAGGCCGGTATTACACTATCAAATTTCTTTGTCAAAGATTTGATCAAAGATGTGATCCAATATTCCGTCCAATATATTTGACAAAGATATTTGACGTAGCGCTACAAGGGGTATTACACTGTCATCAAATTTTTCGTCAAAGTTCAAGATGGCTGACAACAACTTGTTATTTAGCCGCAGCAGTTCTACGTACTCCAATTGCATTGTGTGCACATGCGGAAAAGAAGTGGGGGGGGGGGGGGACCATACATACGAGGTTGACAGTCTTAAAAGTCCTGGGATTACAACTTCATAATAAATTCAGTTGGGAGGAGCACACCACAGAACTGCAGAAAGGCCTTAACAAATCTGTATTTGCAATTCGAGTGTTAGCAGACATAGGCAACATAAAAATGAAAAAGCTTGCATACTTTCATTCCATAATGTCGTATGGGATAATATTTTGGGGGTAAATCTTGAAGTCAAACAAAAGTTTTCAAGGTCCAAAAGCGTGTAATCGTATTATTTGTGGAGTAAATTCACGGACCTCCTGCAGAAACCTCTTCAAAGAACTGGGTATACTAACTACTGCCTCTCAGTATATTTACTTCTTAATGAAATTTGTCGCAAACAGAGATATCTCTTTTTCCAATAAACAGCTCAGTTCATACATACAATACCAGGAACAAAAATGATCTGCACAAGGACTTAAAAGCACTTACTTTAGTTCAAAAAGGGGTCCACTACTCAGGAACACTCATCTTCAATAATTTGCCAGCAAACATAAAAAATTTAGTTAGAAATAAAGATCAGTTTAAAAGGAGCCTGAAAGACTTACTTCTACTCCATTGGTGAAATTTTTAATAGAAACAAATGATGTATTGTATTTATTCATACTATTAGTATTGTTATTTCAGCTTAAAAAAATCGACATGTTCCACATCCACGAGGATCTCCTCAGCACGGATCTATGGAACGAAAAAACTAATCTAATCTGGGTGAAGCCGTGGATTTTACGACGACACGATAAAAGCATTCAACAAAACTTGTTACGTGAGCTTACAGTGGAAGACGTCAAGTCGTACATCAATTACTTAAGAATGGATGAGCATACATTTCTGTATGTGCTCAATGAAGTGTATCCTCATATCACAAAGCACAATATTCACTTAAGAACTGCTACATCTTCAGAAGACAGGCTCACTATAACACTCCGATTCCTTGCTACAGGAGAGGGTTATGTTAGGTTAGGTCAGGTCAGGTTAGGTCTCCAATCTTCTTAATCTATCTTTGTATTCAGGGTGCCTCACGTTGTAAAGCGCCTCATCAGCTTCAGACATCTCTATTAATTTTGTAGTTGTCGGCACACACCAATTGTATTTACCGGCAATGGTTATAAAAACACTACAGACAACAGAACGCTGCAGCGATCCTAGCGCTCAGAAGACAAGCGGTTTCTTTGATCAAATATACAGCGAGGCCATAGATTTGATTAAATATTGGACGACATTTGACAAAGTCCTTATTACACTATCAAATATCTTTGACAAAGATATTGGACAAAGAAATTTGATAGTGTAATACCGGCCTAAGAGAGACACGCAAACAAGGTGTGTCACTTTACTAGTAACGCGGAGCAACGTCGGAAGCTGCTGTCTGCCAACAGGTATGGCGGGAACGCGAGGTGCTTTGCCCACAGCTGATTTCGAGTGACCACTGGCTGAACTACAACAGATGACGTGTCTTGTAGTCCTGAATATTCACACCCTTGTCCCAACTTAGCCACAATTTCTTGATATGCAACGTATCCGAGAAAACGGCGCTCAGAGACCAGAAGCGACCTATTAATCATACTACCTTTGCTCATGGCGATTATACCTGACCTGTGCGAGCAGGCTCAAGACAGAAAAAGATTTCACTTTCAGCGCTATAAGTGAACCGTTAGCCACGCAAGCAGTCCTGGGTGGCATTCATTTGATTGCAGGCGACATCGGTAGTTTACAAACGCATAAAAAAAATGATAGGAAGAAAAATAAGAGCAAACAAAAAAAGTCAAGATAAAAATGATGCAACAGAAGATTAAAAATAAAAAAATTCAAACTAATTAATTAAAAACAATAATAAATAACTTCGATAAAGATTTTTAAATAACATTACCTGACGAGATTCGAACCCAGAACCTTCAGCAGATCTAGCTTTTCCACTGCGCTGCAGAAGTTATTTGTGTAAGACTCTTATATTTGTGTATAGGCCAAGTTGCAACGATCATTTACTGCCTTCAAGAAATTCTGTTTTACGCCACGTCGTATGAAGTTTACCTATTTTAGGTCGATATCTGCGATGATGATAACTGAATATGTGAAGCTGAATCGTGTCTTGTGCGAAAAAAAAAACAGTAATCTTTGGCAAATGGTGTGTACGAAATGTGCGTATTTAGTTACCACCGTTTTGTGTGTATTGTTTCAGGTATGGTTGTCCGTATGATGAAATGCGAAATGGAAGTACTATGCGGACACACCATCGTGGCTGTTTTAGAGTGTGTTTCAAATTAGTTGGCTGACGGTACAGGAAGTGACGCCGTTGCCCAGGTAACACCAATGGCGAGCCGGCTTTCCTTACCACGACGCCAGCAGGTCTGCTGGAAACGCGCCACTGTTGCCAGACCATGAATAAACAACAGGCATTACATGCAAGGTTCGTCCGCTCCCATTGTAATATCGTATTTTCTGGCAATGAAGTATTCTCAAGTCGTCTCAGATATTGTGAACAAATTTTTTGTGTTGGTGTTGCATTAATAACAACAGTGCTGTACATCTGAATACGATATTTTCAATAAAAGTGTCGGCCGAGAACACGTTCATGAGCTGCTGCAAAACATTCTTCGGAATTCGATAATAGTAACGGACAAAACGCATTACCACTCCCTTCTCATACACAAACCTCCAACAATACAGGGAAGGAAAGCGGATATTTTATGGGTGCAAAGAAATGTGCCATGAGATAAAGGTGAACTCAGCGTGTGTAAAGCGAAGGTAATCGAACTTTTAGTGCTGTACAAGCCAAAACTTCAAGCTACCTGGTCGACGAACTGGCTAACGGTAAATGGAATAGTTTAACCAGGCTTCCTTCGTATCATGCTTGTTTAAATCCGACAGAGTTTATGGGCGTAAGTGAAAAGTAATGTGGCAAAAAACATGAAATTTACGCTCAGTGCGGTTGAAGTGCTGACCAAAGAAGCCACTGAAAATGTTGCACGACATGACTGGTCTTGATTTGTCAGCCATACCAAGAACGCAGTACAGGAGGCATTGATTCATGAAGGGCTGTGACGAATACGTAACTTCTCTTGTTGCCATGTTAAAATCTGCTTTTGTCAAAACATAGCCGAGTTCAGAAATATTCATCTCGCCAACACTAATGCAGTTGGAATCGTTACAGTATCCTGAAATAGTGTATTACAATACTAACAACTGAGAGCTACTCAGGTCAACAGTTTATGAAACAGCCCATTGTTAGTATACAAAAAGTTTGTAATTTCTTCACTTACATTGTCATAAAACCCACAAGCAGTTCTCGCTTCACCAGCTATCGATGGCTCTCAATTACATTATTTCACTGAAAAAATCTGTAGTCGTCTGAATATCGCGGCGATAGATACGGAAGTTTCGCATACTAACGTACGGTAAAACACTCGTCTTTGCGTGCTATCATTTGCCAAAATCTTGTTTGGATATCTCAAACCATTAATGAGATACCAGAAATTTATGAATATTTTATTCTAGTTTTTTTCACTGAAGCAAGAGTTCGTCACGGCGCTTTAAATACCGGGTGATCAAAAAGTCAGCATAAATTTGAAAAATTAATGTAGATAGAGAGTTTTGACACACATGCTTGGAATGACATGGGGTTTTATTAGAACCAAAAAAATACAAACGTTCAAAAAATGTCCGACAGATGGCGCTTCATTTGATCAGAATAGCAATAATTTGCATAACAAAGTAAGAAAGCAAAGATGATGTTCTTTACAGGAAATGCTCAATATGTCCACCATCATTCCTCAACAATAGCTGTAGTCGAGGAATAATGTTGTGAACAGCACTGTAAAGCATGTCCGGAGTTATGGTGAGGCATTAGCGTCGGATGTTGTCTTTCAGCATCCCTAGAGATGTCGGTCGATCACGACACACTTGCGACTTCAGGTAACCCCAAAGCCAATAATCGCACGGACTGAGGTCTGGGGACCTGGGAGGCCAAGCATGACGAAAGTGGCGGCTGAGCACACTATCACCACCAAACGACCCGCATCTGTCGGACATTTTGTGAACTTTTTTTGTTCTAATAAAACCCCATGCCATTCCAAGCATGTGTGCCAGTTTTTACCTCTCTATCTACATTATTCCATGGTTTATTACGTTTTCAAATTTATACTGACTTTGTGATCACCCGGTACATTAAATTTTCTCGAAATCGAAAACAGACGGCGATATCCTTACACGTTTAAAGAATAATTCAATATATCATCTACATTTAATACGCAGCAACTTTTAATCTATCACGCACCAAACACAAATTAATAGCGATGCCTACTTTTCACTACAAACTGAGAATTTCTTGCTGCAGTGTACCTACTATCGAAATATCACAATAATTATGACTATTAACGAAGTGATAGCCGGTTCATCATGCAGCTGAGGAATTAAACTATAAGATGTGCGAGAATTAAGATTTTAGTAGCGAGTAGTTTCTTTAAAAGAATTTGAGAAAGATCGCAGGTCGGTCATTGTGGTCGCCTGCTGACTCTTCCAGCACACGCTGGCAACTATGCTTCCCTCCACTCGCTCCGTACTGAACAGTCAAAAGTTTAAAATTCTTTTAAACGCACTATAGGTGGGGACCGTTTTGAACTATGGTTAAGTTACAGCTAGAGGTGGGACCTAAACTACCACTGCCAACTGCAGCAAACAATGTAGCCCTACTTCAATTTCCTTTGTGTTGTGGATTGCTTGTTTTGTTTTCTTATTTTGAAATGAGTGAAGAGATTAATCCTGCTGTATAAAGGGATCTGAATGCGTCTCTCGCCACAACAAAAGGAATCAGCGATCCCTATAACAGTTATGTCAGTTCTGATTTCGTGGGAGCACAGAACTCGGACGTAGGATGGCAGCACCTCGATAGGGAGGCGGGGGTTGTCAACTCAGACCGCTCCCCCGCCCCCGAGGAGTCATAGTTCTCATTTGTTTACGGTCGTGGCCGCCTGCCATGATATACTGTTCGCACAATACCGGACCCTGGATTTGGGATTAAAAAAGAAAAGAAAAGAAAAAAAGAAAGCCAGACAAGGAATCACAAGTGGACTGACCATTTGTTGTGGCAGTCCGGCAACGGCGTTGTGCTCTCTGACTGGAGAAAGACACCTCTAACACTTGACATGTCAACTACCAACAAATTTTAATCAAACCGTAGGCAACAACCACTGCACTCAGCTCTTTGTAGCCATAGAAAATAGCTCTAAAGCGTCTATTGCCTAAAAAAATCCGAAGTTCATGTTCAGCATTTAACTCTATACCGTCTGTAAGTATAAGCAACTCAAAAAACTTTTGTAGTTTTAATTAGGATCAGAGCAATGTTAATTTTTTTTAACTGATGAAAATTTTTCATCCAAGGAACAGCTCCGAACACATCAAACAGGGTCTCCCAGGAGGAATGGTCATTATTAAGGAATATGAGAGGCATCATCAATCGAAGAAGAAAAAAAAAAGTCTTTTACACATGGGCTCCAAAATGCATATGTTAAAGAGCTATGAGCATTTTTCAGCAGAAGAGATGTGTTTCACAGTTGATCTCTGAATCTTCAATTTTCCTTCAGGGACATCCTGTATATATCTAAAACTCTTTACCTCAACAAAATGCATTTTTTCAGTGGCTACCAAAATACCTCGCACGCTCGGCCAGAGATGTTCCATGTCGTATTGTGTGTTCTACTTACACTGATGAGCAAAAACATGACGACCTGTTTAATAGCGTGTTGTTCCACTTTTCAAACACAGTACAACAGAAATTCTGCTTGGCAGGGATTCTGCAAGTCCTTGACAGAATTCCAGAAGTATGTGGCACCAGATGTAAATGCACAGGTCAAGCAACTCCCACAGTTTACAGGATCAGATCAAGCACAATTGCTGGCCAAGACATCAATGTGAGTTCACTGTAATGTGTCTCAAACCGCTATAGCAGTATTGTGACCTTTGGACAGCTATCCTGCTGGAAGATGTAGGGGGAGACTTCAGGCATCAAGCGATGCAAGTGGTACGCAATATAATTTCGCACAGTTCACTTCTGCCATGAGCCTTCAATTACCACCACATATCCCATGGGGGCCCAACTCAATGTACCCCACAGCATAATTACCTGCATCTATGGCGCAGTGCATGTTTTGTGCAGCCACTCGCCTGGATGAAAGCGTGTAAGGACCCAGCCATCGACCCGCTATAGCAAGAAATGCGATTCATTCGACAGGCGAAACGTGTCTATTGATCCACGGTGAAAGCTCTGTGATGCTGTGTCCACTCCAATCATAACTGACGATGTCGTTGGTCAACTCACGGACACACACGGGTTGTGTGATGTGGAACTCCATGTTCAAAAATTGTCTTTGAACGGTGTGCTCCGAACACATGTGCCTGCACTAGCATTGTACTCTGTCATCAGATGCCACAGATCGCTCCCTCTCCTGGATTACATACGGGGGGGATTCACCGACCTCTACGTTTCGTGATGAGATGTGGCCGTCCAATAACACACGGCCTACCCATTATTTCACCGTCGATCAACCACTTTCCATGCGTGTCCACGACAATTGTTGCGCCAACAGGCGACCAGCGCCATTTCAGATATTCTAGTTTCCAGCCGCAGCGTCACAATGAAACCTTTGACAAAACAGCGTATGTCCGTGGATTTCCACGTTTGCGGTCCGTATCTTCGATATAATGACTGCCAATTCGTCTCTCTTCCACTTACATTCTTTCCTTACTGCGTCACATGCACGCAACACCACCAGTAGGCATTCAAAATCGCAGCGGGCAATGATCATGTTTTGGAAAACGGCTTGTCTTTTTTAGGGATCCGACGAGCCTCAAACTGTAAAACCGGAACCGTTATAGGATCTGGCCGTCAGCGAAGAATCCTTCTTCTCAAGAACGGGAAGACGTACCAAGTTAAAATTCATGTCCCATACCACAGTCTATGGGCCCTTGTCGGTGTAAGAAATTTAGGCTTCTACGACAATACACTCATAAGATTATGTCACTTACTTTGATACTAGAAAACTCACTCAACAAAACCTTTAGGGTACTTCTCATTGACCTAGAATCGCGAAATATGGCAAGAAGCACAATGGTCTGTACAGCTGAAGTGGCAACACAGTGGGAGTGAATAGTGCGTGTCCAGATCCCACTGGTGCATTGCTGGCGGGCAGTGTTGCCAAATCAGCTTTCAAAGCTCATTCTGGCTTATTTTTAATACCGTTTAGCTGGCAAAAGAATGATTCAGTTGCGGTCCGGAAGAATTGCTTATTTCACAATCATTTGGCTTCTTTTCTACCTTTTTCTTGGCTATCGGAAAGCATTAACATCCATGTTGATTAAAGGAAAATTATTTGCATTGAACTAAGATTTCCAAATACGCTTCAATATCCTATGAAAATGCATTATTGTATTGAAATCAGAAAGCAAAGCAAACTAAAACAGTACCTTTAGCTGTACTGTGCACGTCGGCTTGCACACACACAAGACCAAAAACCTTACTACGGAATATAAACAGTTCAGAGCTTTACCGGAAACGCTGTTGCAGCATTACCATAGCTTACTTCATCAGCACAGTGTCGCAACATCACAATAATGAAGGAAGCTGTTCCAGGCTAAGCGGCCTGATTTCTGTAGGAAGAGTCTGAAGACGGACTTCACAGTTGCATCAAACTATGTGCCAACGAGTGAACTGGGGAGAGGAAGCTGGAACTTCTACTTCGCGCAGTAGTTTGCTACGTGTAAGAAATAATGTACTATTATGGTGCAGAAATTGTCAAGTTTGCCCTGTAAGTACCTAGCAGAAACAATATTTATATTTTTATTGATGTTAAAAGAAAGTTGTGTAAAAAACTTAATTTAAGTATATTTTTGTGTCAAATATCAAGGTTTTAAAAATAGGCTGCCACTTTATATGCATATCATAGAAATAAAGTCTCAAATTGTTACATCAGCATTCGAAGTACTAGTTCATCTAGAAATCATTTCTCTAACGGGATGGACAAGGCGCACCTCTAAATTTTTATTCTTTTGTGCTTTCCGAAGCTTTATATTCTTTAACATCTACACTTTCCTCTCCAGCTGTTAAAACCATTAAAATGAAACGCTGTACATTTGAAGCAAAATCCTTTGGAACAATTATTTCCTGAAGTTGTTTTAAACTGTGACTTATATACCTGATGTGAGTAAATTATTTTCCAAGCACTTAATTTGAAAGTTAGAAAAAAGTTCATCAAAATAAATAATACCAGTGTTGATTTCATTTAG
This sequence comes from Schistocerca serialis cubense, assembly GCF_023864345.2. Classification (NCBI taxonomy): domain Eukaryota; kingdom Metazoa; phylum Arthropoda; class Insecta; order Orthoptera; family Acrididae; genus Schistocerca; species Schistocerca serialis. Next base: position 211,519,429 of record NC_064647.1, on the reverse strand, counting down.
GGTAGTCTACGTATAAAGTTTGATCAAAGTATTCTTCACACAGTTGGAGTTACCTAAGAATATGTACTCTACTGCATTTTCGTGTATGTCCCTCTTCTCCTCCAATATCTTATACAATTACTACAAAAATAAAACTGCACAACAATACACCACATTTTATTTCAGCTCTTCCTGGCTTTTTATGGACAGATTTGGTTTACTTCCGATTTCAAGAGCTGGCAACACATCTGGCGGGAGCTGTCTAGTCCTCTAGTTGCCTTATTCAGGACTAAAGTTCCCCATTCTAGTTAGTCATCATTTACTGCATCCTACCTAAACTTAATGACTTACGTACCGTCTTCTGAACCATTACTGATAATAGGTGGTTTCAGTTTCAATCCATGACGATTAGACAAACTGCACAATGAACCACAGCCTGCTCGCACCAAAAAAGGCTTAATTGATCTATTGACCTGTGACGGTACCGTTTTCATGCGCCGACGTAATTTTTTCAGCGATATGTCACTGAAACTGCAGATTTATTTAATACGTAAGTATAAACACAAAATCACCAAATACAGCCTGCTACCAGAATGAGATTTTCATTCCGCAGCGTAATGCGCGCTGATATGAAACTTCCTGGCAGATTAAAACTGTGTGCCGGCCCGAGACTAGAACACGGGACCTTTGCCTTTCGCGGGCAAATGTCCTACCATGCAAAGGTCCCGAGTTCGAGTCTCGGTCCGACACAGAGTTTTAACCTGCCAGGAAGTTTCATACGGCCTGTTGGTTGCGCAAACACTGAAATCAAAACGGCAGCTGTTGTTGTTGTTGTTGTCTTCAGTCCTGAGACTGGTTTGATGCAGCTCTCCATGCTACTCTATCCTGTGCAAGCTTCTTCATCTCCCAGTACCTACTGCAACCTACATCCTTCTGAATCTGCTTAGTGTATTCATCTCTTGGTCTCCCTCTACGATTTTTACCCTCCACGCTGCCCTCCAATACTAAATTGGTGATCCCTTGATGCCTCAGAACATGTCCTACCAACCGATCCCTTCTTCTAGTCAAGTTGTGCCACAAACTTCTCTTCTCCCCAATCCTATTAAACACCTCCTCATTAGTTATGTGACCTAACCATCTAATCTTCAGGATTCTTCTGTAGCACCACATTTCGAACGCTTCTATTCTCTCTTGTCTAAAATATTTATCGTCCATGTTTCACTTCCATACATGGCTACACTCCATACAAATACTTTCAGAAACGACTTCCTGACACTTAAATCTATACTCGATGTTAACAAATTTCTCTTCTTCAGAAACGCTTTCCTTCCCATTGCCAGTCTACATTTTATATCCTCTCTACTTCGACCATCATCAGTTATTTTACTCCCTAAATAGCAAAACTCCTTTACTACTTTAAGTGTCTCATTTCCTAATCTAATACCCTCAGCATCACCCGATTTAATTTGACTACATTCCATTATCCTCGTTTTGCTTTTGTTGATGTTCATCTTATATCCCCCTTTCAAGACACTATCCATTCCGTTCAACTGCTCTTCCAAGTCCTTTGCTGTCTCTGACAGAATTACAATGTCATCTTCTCCATGGATTTTAGTTCCTACTCCGAATTTTTCTTTTGTTTCCTTTACTGCTTGCTCAATATACAGATTGAAAAACATTGGGGAGAGGCTACAACTCTGTCTCGCTCCCTTCCCAACCACTGCTTCCCTTTCATGTCCCTCAACTCGTATACCCGCCATCTGGTTTCTGTACAAATTGTAAATAGCCTTTCACTCCCTGTATTTTACCCATGCCACCTTCAGAATTTGAAAGAGAGTATTCCAGTCAACATTGTCAACAGCTTTCTCTAAGTCTACAAATGCTAGAAACGTAGGTTTGCCATTCCTTAATCTAGCTTCTAAGATAAGTCGTAGGGTCAGTATTGCCTCACGTGTTCCAATATTTCTACGGAATCCAAACTGATCTTCCCCGAGGTCGGCTTTTACTAGTTTTTCCATTCGTCTGTAAAGAATTTGCGTTAGTATTTTGCAGCCGTGACTTATTAAACTGATAGTTCGGTAATTTTCAGATCTGTCAACACCTGCTTTCTTTGGGATTGGAATTATTATATTCTTCTTGAAGTCTGAGGGTATTTCGCCTGTCTCATACATCTTGCTCACCAGATGGTAGAATTTTGTCAGGACTGGCTCTCCCAAGGCCGTCAGTAGTTCTAATGGAATGTTGTCTACTCCCGGGGCCTTGTTTCGACTCAGGTCTTTCAGTGCTCTGTCAAAATATTCACGCAGTATCATATCTCCCATTTCATCTTCATCTACATCCTCTTCCATTTCCATAATATTGTCCTCAAGTATATCGCCCTTGTATAGACCCTCTATATACTCCTTCCACATTTCTGCTTTCCCTTCTTTGCTTAGAACTGGGTTTCCATCTGAACTCTTAATATTCATACAAGTGGTTCTCTTTTCTCGAAAGGTCTCTCTAATTTTCCTGTAGGCAGTATCTATCTTACCTCTAGTGAGATAAGCCTCTACATCCTTACATTTATCCTCTGGTCATGCCTGCTTAGCCATTTTGCACTTCCTGTCGATCTCATTTTTGAGACGTTTGTATTCCTTTTTGCCTGCTTCATTTACTGCATTTTTATATTTTCTCCTTTCATACAGCTGCTAACTTTGCTTATTTCAGCCAATCAATGCACAGGACACTGTGTCGTCCCACTAACACGATGATTTAATATTCTTACAAGCTGCACGAATATTATGACTTAATTAACCAAGGGTCAGTCATTATGTTTGCATGGGGCTACCGAAATCGGATTCCGTAAGCCGATTTCACAACACCGTTTCTGGTTGGTCATGTAAACACTCCATACTATTGGTTTTCCGTCTTGAGCTTAGTGCAATTTAATTAAAGAGAATTACACCAGACGCGTTTCGCTTTTATGTATTAAGCATCTTCCGCGTTTATTGGTGTTTCGTTATGTATTCTGCTTCTTCCCTCCTTCCTAGCAGCGATTGACGCGGAAAGACTTTGCTTCACGTTGCACTTGGCAGTTTTTACCATTCTGCAGTATTTTTTTGCGCTGCATTTTTTACATTTTACTCTTGTAAATTGAAGTTGTGTGTGTTTTTCATTAAGTTTTTATATCAGTTCGTTATGTCAGAATGGCAAACACTGCCAACTCCATATGTGAATCGAAGCCTTTCGACATCCACAGCTGCTAGTAAGGCGGGAAGAAGCAGAATATGCAAAGGAAAACCAATAACCACGGAAGATGCTTTATAAATAAAAGCAAAACGCGTCTGGTGTAATTTTGTTTCATGAAATTGCAGCAACGTGAAGGTGGAAAAACCAATATTAACCGTTTTAACAGCTGCTGCAGAAGACGGTCATGCAAACAAAACGTATTAGGCCTACTCCAAAATCGATTCTCAGGGTGTCTACGTGGACAAGAAAAAAAATTTCCCGGATTTTTCCCGGACTTCCCGGTTAAAAACACAATTTCTCCTGGTTGATTTTGCGTATAAAGCGGGTGAAAATACATCCGTGTTAAGTAACAGTATACTTTTCCTCGGAGCTGTAAAACCTATCAGTCCTTTATCGTAAAGGTCTTATACCGACGGAGGACGTCCCAGCACTTTAGGAAACGAAATCCAGGAAAAACAATGCGTTTGGAAAGTTGTTTGATGCGAGACAATATGCACAGAGTTTATTTTCGTATTGCGAAAGTATATACACAAATTCCACAAATTACAGCACGGTAGTTTCCGAAACTCTAAAATAGAGATTGCGTTGAGCGATTCACTTTTGTCAGCCAGTCATAGCTCATGTCACGTGATCTCGCTAGCGAATGAAGGCAGTTATTCAGAGCACGATGCCTACGACAAAGACAGGCCGCGGCGCGTACGTTACGAAGATAGGCCGAGCTCGCTCAACTGAGCAAAGTGCGCTTCTACACCGGTTAACTCGTAAGTAGAAGTGTATGTACGAACGAGAATTGCATCGTCTATTGGCATCCACTGTTATTAGTCCTACAATGATAGGAAGTCCGTAGGCCCACTAACAGGCTCTAATTTGGCAATTAAAATCGTGCCAAAATGATTATCAGTTGCGAAGAAAAGTCGAAGTGTTCTGGCATGAAGAGATTTGTGACATAGCTCAATAACACATTATGCACATTTTTTTTTGAAGGTCAATTACACTTTTTGCCATCGATTGCATAATTTCTTATCTATGAAAGAACATTAAATATGAAAACTAACTTGAAGCTCGGTCTCTTTTTAGCGTGTGTTACACGTTAAGTCATATCAAATACAAATGTGCCGGTAAAATTTTAAATAGTGGCATAAATGACTTATCTTCTGGGCCCGACATTTTAAAATGGCTGATCCTCAAAGTGTTACGTTTTGAATGAGGGTTATAACGCCCTGTGATTTAAGAAATTCACTGCACATTCTCACACGTAACATAAATCATCTTGCGTGGAAATTTACTTTGAAAGTAACGCATCTCAAGCCACTATTCGTAATATTTTCTGGTGATCTGTTAGAAATGTAAACAATTGTGACGTCACGCACATCGAATGCACGTTAGTTGTTACGGACGTACGGCATAATCTTCAACCTAAAGCCTTTGACACTTTTCGGTGTCGGCACTGGTCTGTGCATTGTGTAAATTACCCATTTTCTATGCAACGAAACTTTTATTTTGGTGTTATTCTCTTACTTATGTTTCATTGCTGCAGTATTATTCAGCAGTAATGGACTAAAGTTGTCAGCGTATCAGATCTTACACGTCAAACCTACAAAACTTTAACTACGAACAAAAACAATGAAAAATACCGGAATTCTAAAAAATTCCCGGATTTGTCCGGAATGAAAAAATTCCCAGGTTTTTCCCGGATCTCCCGGATGTCCCGGGCCGTGTACACCCTGATTCTGGAAATCGCCGATTTTATACTTCCACACAATCTATTCTCTCTCCCATGTAGACGCACAACCGATTTTGAACCGTGACTGGGTTGTCAGGTTACGTTTTGTTTTCAAAATATTCGGATAATATGGACGAAGTGACCTGCAGTGCAGTGACGGAGAAGCAGAAATATTAGACCGAGCATGAACCTGTTTACCTCTAATATTTAAGCGAGGAGAAATAGCGGCTGTATTAACTAAATCAGAAACTGGAACAGCTGCTTTCCAGGCGTCATATTTAACTGGGCTACCAAACCACTTCACAGCTTTACATGTAAACATGACAGCGAAAAACGGTGATGCATGTAAATGTAGTTATTCAAGCTGCACGCATATTATGAATTCTAATTAATCAAATCTCAGCACCGTACAGTGTGGCTTCAGCTGCTTGAGACTGCAAACACACACACGCACGCCTGTGTGTTTTTACGAAGGCCTTACGGCCGAAAGCTTTATTTGTGACGGTCTTTTTGTTATGCCTATCTGCGACTCAGCATCTCCCCTGTGTGGTGAGTAGAGTAGCGACTTTCCTTTTCGTAGTTCTGTGAGACTGAACACAGTAGACTTGGCCACGTTTCTATGTTTCGATACAGTGTATCGATACGTGGAACTGTTTCAGTGTTTCGGAACGGCTGTGGTTCACTGTTTCGAAACAGTAGTGTTTCATTCCGCCCCTGTCTCGGACCAGATTCGATCTCACTTTCGTAACAGTGATGTTTCATTCCGCTCTGTGTCGGACGAGATTCGGGCTCGGCACAGGTACTGAAACACAACATACCACTTCATGAAACACTTTCAAGAGTGTCGAAATCTTTTTGACAAACAATAGGATGAAGCTTAAGATATCCGAAAATAAAGCTTCGTTTCTAGCTGACTGTCCAATTTCGAAATGGCGTTACATCTACTTTATAAACACTAACCAACAATAAAACAACGCATACTATTCACATTCAAAATAATGAATATGTGAAAATCATTCAGTTAAATTATACTTTTTTTTTATAACATACGCTTCTCTGTCCATGTACAGTAATCATATTAAGAAACGCAAGTAAGCCTACAACATTTTGAATAAAAAAAGGCGTAGAGTGACAGTTGTTAGACATATACGTAAATTTGATGTAGGTATAATTGCAAGCAATCTGTTTGACATATCACTGATAGTGCAATGGTGAACGGGAAGGGCTGGGAAGCATGATGAATTTATAGGAACGGTTCGGAACAACTTGAAAGACCAAAATTTTTTGTTATATTTTGTTATTTATTCGAATTATTTGGCGTTATTTGTGAGTCTACAGCCACTGTGCCTATTATCCACAATTATTCCCTTGTGTGCGTGGAAATTAGCAGGATGGGTATATTACCCATACTAACGGAATGTGGGAATCCCAGTAGCATATGCGTTGTTTCTGCAGTTTGCTCCCATCTCCAGTTCCGTTCGTGGTGGCTCTTCTGTCTTCAGCTATGCCTGTCCTCAGCCAATTGAAAAGTATGAAAGTCACAGGACACGAAAGCAGCGCATTTGCTGCAGGAAATACGAAACTGCCAAGACGTCTAAGTGATAGTTTCACACTTTCTGCGATATGATTATCGCTCTCGCACCTCATTTGTGCTTATATGGACATACGTATACAGTAGACATTCAAGATGATAAAATGTGTAGGTTTATTAGATTACAAAATACGAACTGTTTTACTGTTTCGAAACTTCGTATCGAAACATTACATTGTACTGTTTCATTTGTTTCGAAACAGTTACGTGTTTCGGTTTGCCCATCTCTAGAACACAGGAAATGTAGTGAGTGCGCACTTTTATTTGGCCCTCTGTGATCGGTGGAAGTCGGCCCACTTCGTGCCGCTCCCGAATATTTACGGTCGCTGCCAACATTAAATACGTAACAGTATTGTGCGCCGTAACAATTACCAGCTGTTGTGAATATAGTGTTGATCCTTATGCGGTGCTGTGCGTATAATATTTACAAAAGTGATGCTGTACCTGGTCATTGTAGCGACTCGCCATCAACTTTGGTATCACTCTGCAACGCATTAACAGTTCACCTATTACACGTTCATTCCTTTAACCGAGCAGAACACACAGGAAATATTTATTTGTTTAATTATTTATTCAAACAGTGCAATTAGATCCCAATCCAATCGAAGCCTGTGCTGTGACGGGAAGAAGTCAGCTTCCATAACAAATCATATTTGGTGGTTTTGCATTTACACTTGCACATTATGGAAATATGCAGTTTCGGTGATACATCGCATTAAAGATCTCTCCGAAGTGCGTCATTTTTCGTGCTGTTTGTTGAGCTGAAGCATCGGGAATTTTCGAGTGCATCCTTCGACGACTTGACTTGGATTGTCAAGTCTTCGAATAAGGTATTCACGATATCAAGACACTGATGGCGCCTATAAACCAATATAGATACATCTGAAAATACACAGAAATTGCATATGGGGCCTGGGATCGCATACTAAAATGTCAAAACTGGTAGTAACAATAAATAACTTCTCAAAAACGTACGGCTGTTTGGCGATCTTTCTTGATAAATATTTGACCAGTTGCTGACCCAGGTCCACAATAGATCACCAGAAACCAAAGATTGTTCAGAATCTATGTTAGTATTATCAGTTTTGCAAACAATATCTGAACGGCCGCCCGAGGTCTAATTTACCTTGGAATCCGATAGTCTTTATGAGTTAGCAAGCCTATAAATGAGAAGTTTTTTATACATTTTGTAATTATTTTTTTGCGCTCCCGCTGCAAGACCTCTACTTTCCCAGTGGTGTGCTTTTTGAAATTTTCATTACGTTTGATGACCCTAATAACAACAGCACCCCACTCATATTCCCTTAATGATCACGAAGCTCTGATACTAGAAATATTCTTGACAGTATGACGTCATAGTTATGTAACATTACTGTTCTAAAAAATGGCCGCACTGTTGGGGTATACAATATTCCCAAATAAACCATTTCAGCCTTTAAGGCAGCTCTTGACTGCTCTAATCTGAAAGAAAAACGCAATGGAGCAAAGAAAGCTTGGGGCAATACAGTTTCGAAGATTAGGCGGGTTACTGCTGAAATAATTGAAATGTGTGTCATGCACGAGCATGAAACTTACAATTAATACAGAAGTGTCACCCTTCCATCGAAAGATCGATAATTTTATTCGAATTGATGCGACTTGAAAACCAAGAAAATTTTGTTCTTCGTGTGTTGATGGTCCGACATTTGATACATTACCCCTATATCCCCTTACCACAAATCAAATTAATACAATACCTATATTCTGAGCAACAAAACACACTATTCATCGTTCTTAATATTTGTTTTTGTACTCATCTGTCCTAACAACTCAAAATGCCGGCAGTGATTCATACATTTCGATGCACTGTAATAATAACCATCTTTTGTCTTGTTCTGTGCTCATTTTCCACGCAACAACGACAGCAACAACAAACCTGACACAACCTTCTTTGTCTGTGTAGCATGCGAGAGACTTTAAAGGATGTTGCGAATACTGCTAGAAGACGGCACATTATTTGCAGGAAGCGCAACACATTTGCAAAGCTTTTGATGTTCTCAGTATCAATGCGCAACCTCACAATCTCACTCCTCGAAGGTCAATATTATTGCGCATTCGGGAAAAATCGTAAACATTATTGACCATCTACGGGTAGCTTTACATATTTCTGGTTTTTGTCTTCAAATGTCCTAGCCTGAAAGAGCAATACAAAAATGGCCTCATCACGATCTTACTCATATTAGATAACTATTTCAGACTCTACACCGTGAAAAGAAGTACATGTCATTAAATTAACATTCAAATTCGAACAATCTCAGAAGCTACAAATGCGTACTTAGGATAGTCGAACTTTATAGTAATATTGAGAGTTTCAGTAACAGTTCCTGAACGAATTCATGGTGGCCATCTTGGTCCAGAATAAGACAACCTCTCAGACATTCTGATCAGTACTAACTGTGTTAATTATTAGGCCACACTAACAATAAAAACACGTAAGAAGTTGGTGAGCATACGAAACGTACTTTATCTACGAGACTGGCAGTTTCGAGAAATTCAGCACACTTTTAGCCTACGATGGCCTCCCCCGACCTCTGCCAGAAAGCTATCTCGTCCAATATCTACAGCGAGTAGAAAGAAAAACATGAGCAACACCGTTAACATATTAGGATCCTTATTATTAAAACAAATTTCAATAAGACACTCATTTGTATTTAATTACAGTAAGCCTAAAACTGCACGGCTGCTGACAGTATTGCAAGAAATCGTGAAGGGTTTCTAGCAATCGTAAACACAAGCTTCTGTTGACAAGTCGCAACTCGACAAGTGCAGTGACAACTCACAAACGCAATACAAAACTCGAATTCAATGAATTAATTTTATAAAACTTTTATTGAAATACTAGACGCTTACTTTAAATTTCAAGTATTGTTCGCAGTAAATTCCATTATTTTTTTGGTGTATTTTGGGGCGCCTCCTACGTATTTTTCAGTGACACTACCAAAAGATGCCGTTCAACTTCTGCCACTTTTCTTGTCGGGGCGTGAAGTGTGGAAATGCGTTCTAGGCACCACAAACGAACTCAGTGAAACATTTATTTGAAGCCTTACAACTTTTTCTGACGTAACACTGAGAAATTATCCCATGAAAGTTACGTTGTGGACCCTCCTGGTTTGTGTACGATAACAACATGCATCAGAATACTCACCGGTGACTTGTTCATAATCTAATATTTCCTACTGCAGTTTTAGTTTTTATGTGTGAAATACGGTCACGTGCCTTAATGTATGGCGCGAACGTAAACAATGAGCTACGTTACAGGTTAGGACAATAATTTCATTTAGCTTTAAATGCGAACATTTTAGGCACGGCTTTACCGTGACTTATTTACATCGAATGAAACAAGTTTACTGTCGCCAGTCACCGTCATTGTAGAATGTCGTGACGTTCTTAACGAAGCCACAATCTCATCTCTGCTTGCACCGTCCCATCACTATCAAAGTGAGGTCCAGTGACTGGTAACAGTTAACTTGTTTCATTCGATTCAATTTCATTTGGCATTCACATTCGTTGGCTTCAACTCAAACCAAATTATCACCTTCCAACCTATCGTAGAACTCGGGCTACGCTACATGTCTGTCATCGCTATCAAGACATCGGAGGTGGGGGTGACTGTCAATATTACACACTAAATAAACTGTACATATCTGTGCAGACTCGCCGACTGAACAATACGCAACGTATTCTGGCCCATGGCTACCCTCTTACATAGTAAATTAAGTAAACAATGCTTCCCCCGTTGGCACAAATATTACGTAACTTAAGATAACCAATTTGAAAATTGACGTTATAATAAACATGGAATACGAAAAAAAAGATTACCCTTTCAGATGCATGACGCCACAGATCCGGAACGTAGTTCTGCAGAATCTCTGCCACAGCTTGGAAGACCGTCGTCGCTTGTCCATATGGTCGAACATGCCACGCGCAAACGAAGCAGTCACGAAGTGCCCCGAGTAAACATGTTTGTATTTACCTACAGGATCCGCCTTCGACGCAGTCAATTGTTTGGTTCCGTTGTACGCTACCGCCAAACTTTGAACTCACGTACTATACGTTAACATCGAAACCTTATAATAAAAAAACCGTAAAAAATATTAACTGAAACGCCTGGATTATTTCTCTCCGAATAGATACAGCAATGAAACGAAACTTAACATGTACGAGCACTTGTCTAGACACAGATTCAACTCGGCGGGAGAAACGACGACACTTCCAGCTAAGGTCTTTGGAAAGAGAGATGACAAGTGAAGCGTGATTCGTGGGCTACAATGAAAAAGGGCGTCTGCAGCGAGTAGTGGGGGTTTGAACGCAATAATACTGTCTCGTAATCCGTCTACACCTAAAGCCGTTGCCTTGCGCGCCAGCTTTCGTCAGAGCCTATAATATAAAGAAAATAGACTACGTGCACACGAACGAATCGTTGGTTCGCCGTCTATAGTCGGTCGACCAGTGTGCAAAAAACGTTTTGTAAATCAGACGATGGTAGTTCGCGCGCATAAACGATTCATTGTTCGGTCGACAATTTACTTAATTATGAATTTGGAAACGGTAGCAAGTGTTTTGTGTCCGACGTATAAAACTGAGGCAGAATATTGGGTACATCCAGTAATAAGTTCAAGCCTAGTGAAAGATCGATTCAGGGGCGATAATTGGGTCACACATTTAGCAATTTTGCGATTACACTAGCACGTCGGTCAACAGCTTCGAGGCATTACTTGCTATTATTTCACCTTGTATCACATATTAGAACATCATTCGTGACAGTAGTTAAAGTAGTGAAAAGCATTTAGTTGCCTGGTGGGTACATGTGTGTACAGTAGTTGTATTGTTCATAAACAGTTAAAAATGCGACTTTTTGGAGTCGACTTTCACAAAACAATTTAACATTTCTGATAAAAATCATTAGACAAACAGTATACAGCAATACCATGTGTGTTTATTGGCGACGAGGCATTTAGTTTATCAGAACAGGTCTTACCGCTTAATGAAAAATGAAATTCGATATATCTGACATGAGTTTTCAACTATAAACTACACAAAGCTGACAGACGTTTACAGTGAGCTTTCATCGTTCTCACCAGCAAGTGGAGCATACTACACCTGTCTCGGCAAAAATTCTGATTTCCGTGAAAGTTTTATAACATGTTGCGTGCTTCACATTGTAGGGCAACCCGATGGTAAACGAACGGAAGACGAAAAACATTCCCCACAAATTTGCTGCTTGAATTATTTCTGCAACAAACGAGTATGATTCAAAAGTGCTTCACGAGATTCTTAAATACCTTTCCGGATTCCTTACTTCGCTAAAAGGATCTGTTGGGTGGCAATATAACCAATTTTTCCGTATTTCAACATACTGAGTACTTAGTTAATAACTGATTTCTCAATAACACAGTAACAAATATTTCTCAAAAGGCCGCGAGCATAATAGCGCTTTTTTTGCTCGGGGGGGAGGGGGGGGGGGTGGAAGGTCACAGAGTTCGGTTCCTATTTGAGCTAGGTACAAGAAGTATAAAGGTTTTTCGTTCAGCCCGGGCCAGCTGCCATTTGTACAGCCATTCGAACGTACTGTAGTTATGTTAAGCAAGGTTCGAACGACGCATTGGAACTAGCGCCCCGGCAAATTGCACGAATCGATTAATTCCTTTTGCAGGTTTTAATTGGATTGAAATTAATGCTCAGTTAATGGAACCATTTGTAAATGCACCGCTCGGATGTTACGTGAAAAACCATGCAAAAAAAAACAAGTTTTATCTGGGATGTTTTTGAAGAAAACGTCTATACTTTAAACCTTTACGATGCGGTTCAAACTTTGCTTGAAGGCACATAAATCAATAAAATCATGCAGCACTTAAAATTCGGTCTTACGTAAATTAAATGCGCGGAAACAGTTTAACTGTACCAAATAAATTTAAAAAATGCATTCTTACGATAAAACTGAAAACTCATTTTCAAATATCTAGCTTCATTCGGATTTTAGACGCAAAAAGCAAGTTTTTTGTAAGCTTTTTTACGCGCGGCACCACCGGTTCCAAACTTGTGCTAATCGGTTCAGTTTTTGTAAGAAGGTAGACAAATAAGTGTAATTAATATTCGTCCTGTTCTGTGAAAGCTTCTCCGTTGCCACAATAAAAGCAACGTGATTCAAAAAGCAATACTGCTTGCATCGGACCAGTCGTCGCCACCCGGATCAACAAAAATGTACATCGGTTTCCGAGCGATAGCGGTCTAATGTCAAAATTATGGTAGGATGAAAGTTGGCAACCAAAATGCAAAATGGTGTTATCAAAGCAATGAAAAGAAGCCGAATATGTCCTAAGGGAGCCGGCTGCAGTGGCCGAGCGGTTCTAGGCGCTTCAGTTTGGAACCGCGCGCCGCTACGATCGCAGGTTCGAATCCTGCCTCGGGCATGGATGTGTGTAATGTCCTTAGGTTAGTTACGTTTAAGTAGTTCTAAGTTCTAGGCGACTGAAGACCTCAGGTGTTAAGTCCCATAGTGCTGACAGCCACTTGAACCATTTGTCCTAGGCGAAGTTAGGGATGTAACAGAAAGGAACTAGCTTTTCGACTTATCTGGCATCTTGAGAGACATTTAAATCAAAACATCTTGACATATTCGCGTTTTTTTTTTGTTTTACGAGTTAAACCTACATCCTTAGCTCAGGGTGAGCTCTTAGCTGTGTGTTGCCATACCTGCTCAAATAGCTCAAATGGCTCTGAGCACTATGGGACTTAACATCTGAGGTCATCAGTCCCCTAGAACTTAGAACTACTTAAACCTAACTAACCTAAGTACATCACAAACATCCATGCCCGAGGCAGGATTCGAACCTGCGACCGTAGCAGTCGCGCGGTTCCGGAATGAAGCGCCTGGAACCGTGCCATACCTGCATCTCGCAGTTTATACGCTGAAGTTCCTGATACTGGGCCCAAAACCAAGAAGATCGGCCAGCCATGGTAAACAATATAAATGCCATTTAGCTTAGGAGCATACATATAATATTTAAAAAGGTTTTTTTTCTGGGAGGATAAAATTTCTGGGGGTGGATTTGTCTTGGGGGGGGGGGGGGGCACTCAGACAATTTTTTTTAAATTTAGATGGGGCGCGGGGTTACTTTTTCATTGAGGGGACCATTTCTCCCCCACATCCATCCCGTTACATGTATGGTGTGGGGTGTAAGAACAGACACAAATTTATGTGCTTCAACAGAGTGGGATGCATCTACAATAGGAAGTATCCGATAGTGTGGTGCGTCTATAACAGTAAGTATTCCAGAGTGGGGGTGCATGAATCCTACACTTTAATGACACATTGTATCACATGGTACAACACAAACGCCATGTGGGATGAAATGATGACGTACATCATGTTGTATGACATGAAATCATGCATCACATTAATTTACTTGACCTGATGCATTTTATCACATGACACGGGTACTAATACCAACAAAAAAAAAAGTAGTCGGCCGCTGTGCGCGAGCGGTTCTAGGCGCTTCAGTCTGGAACCGCGCGACCGCTACGGTCGCAGGTTCGAATTCTGCCTCGGGCATGGTTGTGTGTGATGTCCTTAGGTTAGTTAGGTTTATGCAGTTATAGATCTTAAGTCCCATAGTACTCAGAGCCTTTTGAACCATTTTTGAAAAAAAAGTATGAATATCTCACGGTGTTTTGATTTAAATGTCTTTGAAGCTGCCAGTTGTGATAGAGCATTTTTGATTCTGGATTGATTGTTATTTATAACAAAGAAATGGTTCTAACGCATTTCTATTTTCTCTCAAAAAGTTAGTTCTACCAAACTTCATGTCAATGCTTCAGAGAGATCTTTAGTCGCTATAACTCTTCAACCATTTATCGTACAGTGCTAGTCAAGGTTCTACTAACGAAATTAGTAGTTCTGCATTGATTTCCAGTTTTCTTTTCAAGCCCTCTCACTTGGCACACCAACCGACTGACTAACAACGACGCATGCGCTGTCAGACAACCACACTGCAGATTACAGAGCACTGCATCCGCATGGTCAAACCGCGTGAGTAGCGCACGCGCTTCGCACGCACAGGTGAAAAGACGTGCCCTGTAGTTCCCTCAGTCTACGGGAGCCGGCACGGTAGCTCAGCGTGTTCGGACAGTGTGTTAGCTACCCTCTGTAATAAAAAAAATAACTGAGTGAATGGATCAACGAAGACTCTGAACGGTTCAACAAAAAAAAGGATACCGTCTTTGATTCAAAAGGTCTTCGGTCCATGGTTCGAATCTCGCCGCTGCTTAAATTTTAATTAGTAATCAGCACTGGCGGCCGAAGACTTCCGGCATAAGAAGTCACCCCTCATTCTGCCAACGGCCTTGTTAAAGAGGGCGGAGGAGCGGACAGAGATTCAGGGCACTCTCTTGTCCTAGGGGTGGGAAACTGCCCCTAAAGGCGGAAGAAATGACCAACGGCATGAGGATGCAGAAGGCAATGGAAACCAGTGTATTAAAGGCACGTAACGTGTGTCCATAGGAAAAAAAAATGTTCAAATGTATGTACTTAACTGTTAAGGTCATCAGTCCCTAAGCTTAAACACTACTGAACCTAAATTATCCTAAGGACAAACACGCATACACATGCTCGAGGGAGGACTCGGACCTCCGCCGGGACAAGCCGCACAGTCCATGACTGCAGAGCCTTAGAGCGCTTGGCTAATCCCGCGCGGCGTGTCCATAGGACATGTAGCCTATTATTGAAGAAGTGTCATGATGATCTCTCCATTGGCTAAAGATTCCGGAATAGTCCTCCATTCGGATCTCCCGGAGGGAACTGCCAAGGGGGAGGTTACCATGAGAAAAAGATTGAATAATCAACGGAAGGGTAACGTTCTACGAGTCGGGGCGTGGAATGTCAGAAGCTTGAACGTGGCAGGGAAACTGGAAAATCTGAAAAGGGAAATCCAGTGGAAAGAAGACAAGGTTTTCTGGTCAGATGAGTATAGGGCAACATTAACAGCACAGGAAATGGTATAACGGGATTACGATTCGTTATGAATAGGAAGGTAGGGCAGAGAGTGTTTACAGCGAACAGTTCAGCGATAGGGTTGTTCTTATCAGAATCGACAGCAAACCAACAGCGACAACGATAGTTCAGGTATACATGCCGACGTCGCAAGCTGAAGATGAACAGACAGAGAAAGTGTATGAGGATATTGAAAGGGTAATGCAGTATGCAAAGGGGGACGAAAATCTAATAGTCATGGGCGACTGGAATGCAGTTGTAGGGGAAGGAGTAGAAGAAAAGGTTACAGGAGAATATGGGCTTGGGACAAGGAATGAAAGATGAGAAAGACTAATTGAGTTCTGTAACAAGTTTCAGCTAGTAATAGCGAATACCCTGTTCAAGAATCACAAGAGGAGGAGGTATACTTGGAAAAGGCCGGGAGATACGGGAAGATTTCAATTAGATTACATCATCGTCAGACAGAGACTCCGAAATCAGATACTGGATTGTAAGGCGTACCCAGGAGCAGACATAGACTCAGATCACAATATAGTAGTGATGAAGAGTAGGCTGAAGTTCAAGACATTAGTCAGGAAGAATCAATACGCAAAGAAGTGGGATACGGAAGTACTAAGGAATGACGAGATACGTTTTAAGTTCTCTAACGCTATAGATACAGCAATAAGGAATAGCGCAGTAGGCAGTACAGTTGAAGAGGAATGGACATCTCTAAAAAGGGCCATCACAGAAGCTGGGACGGTAAATATAGGTACAAAGACGGTAACTGCGAAGAAACCATGGGTAACAGAAGAAATAATTCAACTGATCGATGAAAGGAAGAAGTACAAAAATGTTCCGGGAAACTCACGAATAGAAAAACACAAGTCGCTGAGGAATGAAATAAATCGGAAGTGCAGGGAAGCAAAGACGAAATGGCTGCAGGAAAAAATGTGAAGATATCAAAAAAGAAATGATTGTCAGAAAGAAAGACTCAGCATAGCCCGCATCTCGTGGTCGTGCGGTAGCGTTCTCGCTTCCCACGCCCGGGTTCGATTCCCGGCGGGGTCAGGGATTTTCTCTGCCTCGTGATGGCTGGGTGTTGTGTGATGTCCTTAGGTTAGTTAGGTTTAAGTAGTTCTAAGTTCTAGGGGACTGATGACCATAGATGTTAAGTCCCATAGTGCTCAGAGCCATTTGAACCATTTTTGACTCAGCATACAGGTAAGTCAAAACAACCTTCGGTGATATTAAAAGCAAGGGTGACAACATTAAGAGTGCAACGGGAATTACATTGTTAAATGCAGAGGAGAGAGCGGATAGGTGGAAAGAATACGTTGAAGCCTCTATGAGGGGAAAGAGTTATGTGATAGAAGAAGAAACAGGAGTCGATTTAGAAGAGATAGGGGATCCAGCATTTGAATCAGAATTTAAAAGAGCTTTGGAGGACTTAAGATCAAATAAGGCAGAACGGATAGATAACATTCCACCAGAATTTCTAAAATCATTTGGAGAAGCGGCAACAAAACGATTGTTCAGGTTGCTGTGTAGAATGTATGAGTCTGGTGACATACCACCTCGCTTTCGGAAAAGCACCATCCACACAATTCCGTTGGCGGCAAGAGCTGACAAGTGCAAGAATTACCGCAAAATCAGCTAAACAGCTCATGCATCCAAGTTGCTTACAAGAATAATATACAGAAGAATGGAAAATAAAATTGAGGATGCGCTAAATGACGATCAGTTTGGCTTTAGGTATGGTAAAAAGGCAATTCTGACGTAGCGATTATAATGGAAGCAAGACTAAAGAAAAATCAAGACACGTTCATAGGATTTGTCAACCTGGAAAAAGCATTCGACAATGTAAAATGGTGCAAGATGTTCGAAATTTTGAGAAAAGTGGGGGTAAGCTATAGGGAGAGACGGGTCATATACAATATGTGCAACAGCCAAGAGGGAATGAAGTGAACGACCAAGAACGAAGTGCTCGTATTAAAAAGGGTGTAAGACAGGATGCAGCCAGGGAAGGTTCAGGGGTGGAATTAAAATTCAATGTGAAAGGATATCAATGATACAATTTGCTGATGACATTGCGATCCTGAGTGAAAGTGAAGAAAAATTACATGATCTGCTGAACGTAATTAACAGTCTAATGGACCGCTACGGTCGCAGGTTCGAATGGTGCCTCGGGCATGGATGTGTGTGATGTTCTTTGGTTAGTTAGGTTTAAGTAGTTCTAAGTCCTAGGGGACTGATGACCTCAGCAGTTAAGTCCCATAGTGCTCACAGCCATTTGAACCATTTTTGAACAGTCTAATGGGCACAGAGTATGGAGTGAGAGTATACAGAAGAAAGACGAAGGTAATGAGAAGTAGTAGGAATGAGAACAGCGAGAAACTTAACACCAGGATTCACGGTCACGAAGTAGATGAAGTTAAGGAATTCTGCTACCAACAATGACATCAGAAGCAGACTAGCAATGACAAAAAGGGCATTCTTGGCCAAGAGAAGTCTACTAACATCAAATATGGTCCTTAATTTGAGGAAGAGATTTCTGATAATGTACGTCTGGAGTACAGCACCGTATGGTAGTGAAACATGTTTCACTACCATACGGTGCTGTACTCCAGACGTACACTCTCTGAAATTGTTTCACTACCATACGGTGCTGTACTCCAGACGTACATTCTCAGAACTCTCTTCCTCAAATTAAGGCCGATGAGGAATGAGGAGGTTCTGCGCAGAATCGGAGAGGAAAGGAATATGTGGAAAACACTGACAAGGAGAAGGGACAGGATGATAGGATATCAGTTACAACTCCCCCTTAATAATTTTCTTTGAGAAGCTGTTGCTGCGCATTCTTGTGGGTGACCATAGAAGTGTTATTGCTGTTTCCTGCCGGTATCTTTGTAACTTTATTCATCTCCTGGGACTTCTTTTTCATCCAAATTCCACTTTTTTCATTTTCGTCCTATGGTTTTTTTTTTTTAGAGAATTTTCCGTCTTTGTTTCTCGGTAATTTTATTTGGAGTCTGCTACCAATTATCACGGTTTTAGATGTGCAACGCGTTTCTGTTTTAACAACTACGTTACAGCTTCGTAATTTTCCCTTAGTGATACAGATTTTCTTATTGTATAAGTTCCAAGTGAGTTCGTGTATTCTTGTAGTTCTGCAGCTCTACCTTTGTTAGCTACTGGGGCAATATGTTGGTTGCATAATTTCTCGTTGTCACTTGAGCTTGCTTGCTTACGATATTTTGTCGAATTTCGTGATAAATGGTGAATCTTGAGCCTATCTTTCCCACTAAATTTGGAGATGAATCTCCCGTTATTTCATGGAGTCACTCTAAACATTAGACTGCTTCTCGTCTGTTACTGGAGATGTTTGCAATGGTGCCAATAAATTCCAGACAGTAAAGGTTATTATTCTTTTGGAGATTTCTGCCAAAATTTATACGTATAAATTTTTTTGGAACTTGGTTTTACGAAAAAAACAGCAATCTTCGTAATATTATAAATTATTTCAGTACAAACAGTCGTAATCGCACCTCAATTATTTTTATTTTCAGATGATCGGTTTCTACCACTAAGAGATCATCTTCAGATCTTACATTTCTTGATAATCGTAGGAACCGTTGGCGCAGAGTAGGTCCATCTGTGAGGGCGTGGAGACCACTGCAGTGCTCAAGAGTGTCTATAGGTTTGAACCTGAAGATGGGTCACTACCCGTGAACCAATTTCTTGTAACTCTGCTTCGTTTTGTAACTAAGAGAGGGTCTTATCTTCCTCTAATAATACCACAGAGGGTAAGAATTAGGTTTCTCGTATGTTATAGTAGCGATATCTACATCTTAAACAGTTAGGTGTGTTAACAAAATAGCTATATTCGTTATTTGAAAATAAATAAAACATCCAGCGCGATTGGATCTCTCAAATCACAACAAAACCCAAACAAGTGGAGAAGCGCTTTGGTTAACATAATTTCTCTGAACAGAAGAGCCAAATATTCCATGCGACGGTCATTTACAGAAAGTAACACCAGGCGTTTACAGCCAGAATAGCATCAGAGACTCGTCCCAGTTCAAAAATAAAAAAATCCACTCTGTCATTCGTTGTCAATAGTACATCATTTTACCAAGTCATTGTCGCTTTCTTCTTAAAAAATATCATGTAAACATTAATAGTGTAATAAGATGTCTACGTTGGTTGAAGTATAGCCAATACGCACGCAACCTATCAACGCTGGACTGGCTCAAACAAATCTCTGTAGACAGACTGGCTCACCCGCCTACCAGTACTTTCTTCCTCCATCCGAAGTATGTCAGTACACGTCACCCTGTCAACTCGGCAGAATGTAAATAAACAACTTAGGCCGGCAGTGCCTCGGGTGGGCGTCAGTCTGAGCACCCACCGCTTGGCGACACGTCACCGCCAACTGTCTCATAGCTGCTATCTTGTCAGAGCGACGCACACTCTAAAAATATACCATCTACCGCTTGTTTCCCATTATGAAGCCAATAACTGCTCAACTAAGGCATCGCTTCTGTTTGCGTTGCGACGTGGTCCATAGCCAATATAAACTGCAGAAATACTGAGCCATGTTGCCTCTATAGCCGTCCATACTCACAGGATTTTGTGCACGAACTGAGCTGGTTCAAAATGGTTCAAATGGATCTGAGCACTATGGGACAACATCTTAGGTCATCAGTCCCCTAGAACTTACAACTACTTAAACCTAACTAACCTAAAGACATCACACACATCCATGCCCGAGGCAGGATTCGAACCTGCGACCGTAGCGGTCGCATGGTTCCAGACTGTAGCGCCTAGAACCGCTCGGCCACTTCGGCCGGTCGAACTGAGCTCTCGATTATGTTCCATAAATGTTCGATGGGATTCATGGTGTCCGACCTGGCTGGCCAAAACATTCGCTCCAACTGTCCAGTACGTTTTTCAAAGCAATCGTGAACAACTGCGATTCGGTGACATGGCGCGTTGTCATCCACAAAAAATTCCATCGTTGCTTGGGAAAATAACGTCGTAGAATGGCTGCAAATGGTCTCAAAGTAGCTGAGCATCCAAAGGACCGCCGCGCGGGATTAGCCGAGCGGTCGGGGCGCTGCAGTCATGGGCTGTGCGGCTGGTCCCGGCGGAGGTTCGAGTCCTCCCTCGGGCATGGGTGTGTGTTTGTCCTTAGGGTAATTTAGGTTAAGTAGTGTGTAAGCTTAGGGACTGATGACCTTAGTAGTTAAGTCCCGTAAGATTTTACACACAATCCAATCCAAAATCCAAAGGACCCAACCAAACACAGCCCGCACCACTATGGAACCATCACCAGGTTGCACATTGCCTTATTGGCAACTTGGGTCCACGACATCGTGTAGCCTGCACCACCCTACCATCAGCTCTTACCAAGTGTAATCGGGACTCATCTGACCAGGTCAGCGTTTTCCAATCGTCTAGTGCCCAGCCGATATGGTCACGAGCCCCGAAAGAACAGATACCATCTTCGTATAGTTACGGTTAAGCGGCCATTGACCTTCTTCTTCTGTGCTGGATGCACACGCATTGCCCGAACTATTACAGTACTCGGTAAGATTGTCTGCCGCGAGTAATGAGTGTAATGGGCAGGGGCACTACGAATGCAGTGTGTGGACATTGAGTTGGGAATGTGGGTCTCACGAGGAGCGTTCAAGGGATAAATCCCTGCCTTCGCACTGTCCTCTGTACCTTCGGTGGCTCAGATGGATAGAGCGTCTGCCATGTAAGCAGGAGATCCCGGGTTCGAGTCCCGCTCGGGGCACACATTTTCACCTGTCCTCGTTGATTTATATCAATGCCTGTCGACAGCTTAGGGTCTTGATTTAATTATCACTTCAGGTGCTCTAGGCGATGTCGTGTTGTTACAAAAGATACTCGCGTCGGTTGTCTGCTGCCAAAGCCCATTAACGCCAAATTTCGCCGTGATGCCCTTACGGATACGCTCGTCGTACGTCCCACATTGGTTTCTGCCGTTATTTCACGCTGTCTGTTAGCACTGACAAATCTAAGCAAAAGCGTCTGTTCTCGGTCGTTATGTGGATGCCGTCGACAACTGCGTTGTCAGGGGGGGGGGGGGGGGGGTGAGAGGAAATGCCTGAATGTGGTATTCTCGGCACTATTGACAAAACAGATCGCAGAATATTGAGTTCCCAAACGATTTCCAAAAAATTCAAATGGTTCAAATGGCTCTGAGCACTACGGACTGCCAGCAGGGGTGGCCGAGCGGTTCTAGGCGCTTCAGTACGGAACCACGCGCTGCTACGGTCGCAGTTTCGAATCCTGCCTCGGGCATGGATGTGTGTGATGTCCTTAGGTTAGTTGGGTTTACGTCCCATAGTCCTTAGAGCCATCTGAACAATCACCTGAGTACAAATGTCAGCATCGCCAATGCACTGCCTTTTCATACCTGTGTAGGCGACACTACCGCCATCTACATCTACATGGAGACTCTGCAAATCACATTTAAGTGCCTGGTAGAGGGTTCATCGAACCACCTTCACAATTCTCAATTATTCCAATCTAGTATAGCGCGCGGAAGAATGAACACCTGTATCTTTCCGTACGAGCTCTGATTTCCTTTATTTTATCTTGGTGATCGTTCCTCCCTATTTAGGTCGGTGTCAACCAAATATTTTCGCATTCGAAGGAGAAAGTTGATGATTGGAATTTCGTGAGAAGATTCCGTCGCAACAAAAACGCCTTTCTTTTAATGATGTCCAGCCCAAATCCTGTATCATTTCTGTGACACTCTCTCCCGTATTTCGCGATAATACAAAACCTGCTGCCTTTCTTTGAACTTTTTCGATGTACTCCGTCAGTCCTATCTGGTAAGGATCCCACACCACGCAGCAGTATTCTAAAAGAGGACGGACAAGCGTAGTGTAGACAGTCTCCTTAGTTGGTCTGTTACATTTTCTAAATGTCCTGCCAACAAAACAGTGTCTTTGGTTAGCCTTCCCCCACAACATTTTCTGTGTGTTCCTTCCAATTTAAGTTGTTCGTTATTGTCATACCCAGGTATTTAGTTGAATTTGCGGCTTTTAGATTAGACTGATTTATCCTGTAACCTAAGTTTAACGAGTTCCTTTTAGCACTCATGTGGATGGCAGCTCACTTTTCGTTATTTAGGGTCAACAGCCACTTTTCGCACCATTCAGATATCTTTTCTAAATCGTTTTGCAGTTTGTTTTGGTCTTCTGATGACATTATTAGTCGATAAAAGAAAGCGTCATCTGCAAACAACAGAAAACGGCTGCTCAGATTGTTTCCAAAATCGTTTATATAGATAAGGAACAGCAAAGGGCCTATAACACTGCCTTGGGCGAACGGCAGAAATCACTTCTGTTTTACTCGATGACTTTCCGTCAATTACTATGAACTGACAGGAAATCATAAATCCAGTCACATAACTGAGACGATATTCCATAATCACGCAATTTCACTACGAGTCGCTTGTGTAGTACAGTGTCAAAAACCTTCCGGAAATCCTGAAATACGTAATCGATCTGAAATCCCTTGTCAGTAGCACTCACCACTTCAGGTGAATAGAGAGATAGTTGTGTTTCACAGGAACGATGTTTTCTAAACCCATGTTGACTGTGTGTCAATAGACCGTTTTATTCGAGGTAATTGATAATGTTCGAACACAATATATGTTCTAAAATCTCGTTGAGTGAACGGTTGTATATGATTGTTAAATATGGAGCTAATTAATCAGCATACTCCGAAAGGAATCTAATTGGTATACAGACTGGACCATAAGACTTGCTTTTATTAAGTGATTTAAGTTGCTTCACTACTCCGAGGATATTTACTTGTACGTTACTCATGTTGGCAGCTGTTCTCGATTCGAATTCTGGAATATTTACTTCGTCTTCTTTTGTGAAGGCATTTCGGAAGGCTACGTGCTTTGGCAGCACTGTCTTCGATAGTATCTCCATTGCTATCGTGCAAGGAAGGCACTCATTGTTTCTTGCCGCTAACATACTTCACGTATGACCAGAATCTCTTTATATGTGCACATCGCTAGCCAATGACTTTTGGTACTTCAGCGTACAGCTAGATTCAAAAAGAAAGAACACATTTCAGTTGTTTATTAGAGATAAACTATACAACATAGAAACACTATGAGCATGTCACTAGTTAGTGGAAAGTTCCAAGTTTTGACACAGCTGCTCTGTAGTTTGTTCGCAGCAAGTTGGCGACTACACCAAGAGAGAAATCATTT
Source organism: Schistocerca serialis cubense (assembly GCF_023864345.2). Classification (NCBI taxonomy): domain Eukaryota; kingdom Metazoa; phylum Arthropoda; class Insecta; order Orthoptera; family Acrididae; genus Schistocerca; species Schistocerca serialis. The sequence goes on along the minus strand of NC_064647.1, from coordinate 211,495,632 downwards.
TGTATGTTGGGATTTGCGGGAAGCCCACCTATTGCGCAACGTGTTTTCTACTGTCGATTCAGCAAGAAGCCGCCTCTGCACACGCACATTTATGACTGCCACAAATAATTTTTGGAAGCTGGTTGCATAAGCAAAGGGAAGAGTACTGGTCGGCAATCCATGTGTGATGAAAATGTCGAGTGTGTGCGAGATGCGTTCACACGGAGCCCTCAAAAGTTCACAAGACAGCCAGGCCAGGATTTTCACCTTCCTCAAACAACGGTGTGGCGTCTTCTGGAGCAACGCCGGCGTATGAAGCCTTACAAGCCGCAGTAGTGAGCAATTGCGTCCCGGCGACCATAACAGAGCGTACGAATTCTGCATTTCCATTCTCAAGGACATGGGAGAGGACACTTTTCCCAAACGACTTACACTATTGGCCATTAAAACTGCCACACCACGAAGATGACGTGTTACAGACGCGAAATTTAACCGACAGGAAGAAGATGCTGTGATATGTAAATGATTCGCTTTCCACAGCATTCACACAAGGTTGGCGCCGGTGGCGACACCTACAACGTGCTGCCACCAGGAAAGTTTCCAACCGATTTCTCATACACAAACAGCAGTTGACCGGCGCTCCCTTGTGAAACGTTGTTGTCATGCCTCGTGTAAGGAGGAGAAACGCGTACCATCACGTTTACGACTTTGATAAAAGTCGGATTGTAGCCTATCACGATGGCGGTTTATCGTATCGCGTCATTGCTACTCCCGTCGGTCGAGATCCAATGACTGTTAGCAGAATATGGAATCGGTGGCTTCAGGAGGGTAATACGGAACGCCGTGCTGGATCCCAACGGCCTCGTATCACTAGCAGTCGATATGACAGGCGTCTTATACGCGTGGCTTAACGCATCATGCAGCCACGTCTCGATCACTGAGTCAACAGATGGGGACGTTTGCAATACGACAACCATCTGCACGCACAGTCCGGCGACGTTTCCAGCAGCATGGACTATCATCTCGGAGACCATGACTGCGGTTACCCTTGACGCTGCATCACAGATAGGAGCGCCTGCGATGGTATACTCCACGACGAACCTGCGTGCACGAATGGCAAAACGTCATTTTCTCGGGTGAATCCAGGTTTTGTTTACAGCATCATGATAGTTGCATCCGTGTCTGGCGACATCGCGGTGAACGCACATTGGAGCGTGTATTCGTCATCGCCATACTGGCATATCACCCGGCGTGATAGTATGGGGTGCCATTGGTTACACGTCGCGGTCACCTCTTGTTCGCATTGACGGCAGTTTGGACGTTACATTTCAGATGTGTTACGACCCGTGGCTCTACCCTTCATTCGATACCTGCGAAACCCTACATTTCAGCAGGATAATGCACGACCACATGTTGCAGGTCCTGTACGGGCCTTTCTGGATACAGAAAATGTTCCACTGCTGCCGTGGCCAGCACATTCTCCAGATCTCTCACCAACTGAAAACGTCTGGTCAATGGTGGCGTCCGCAGCTCGTGGTCGTGCAGTAGCGTCCTCGCTTCCCACGCCCGGGCTCCCGGGTTCGATTCCCGGCGGGGTCAGGGATTTTCTCTGCCTCGTGATGACTGGGTGTTGTGTGTTGTCCTTAGGTTAGTTAGGTTTAAGTAGTTCTAAGTTCGAGGGGACTGATGACCATAGATGTTAAGTCCCATACTGCTCAGAGCCATCAATGGTGGCCGAGCAACTGGCTCGTCACAACACGCCAGTCACTACTCTTGATGAACTGTGGTATCGTGTTGAAGCTGCATGGGCAGCTGTACCTGTACACGCCATCCAAGCTGCCCAGGTGTATCAAGGCCGTTATTACGGCCCGAGGTGGTTGTTCTGGGTACTGATTTCTCAGGATCTATGCACCCAAATTGCGTGAAAATGTAATCACATGTCAGTTCTAGTATGATATATTTGTCCAATGAATATCTGTTTATCATCTGCATTTCTTCTTGGTGTAGCAGTTTTAATGGCCAGTAGTGTATCTCTTCGGACGAATCAACTTTTCATCTACTGTGTAAAGTAAACCGACGTAATGGAAGCATTTGTGGGTCACAAAATGTTGGCGTCTTCGCGCTGACTCACCAAAACTGAATGTGCTTTGTCTTGTTTCTCTTCACAGTTTATACTTTTTTTTTATGCATGGCGGCGCCCTGCCTCTCGCTCACCTTCAGGTGCGGCGTTATCTCAACACCACCATCCCACAAAGTTGGATTGGATGAGGTGGACAACAAGATCTTATTCAAGACTTAAAGGAATTACATGGGCATTGGTTTAAATCAATGGGGAAGGTTGAAAATTTGTGCTGGGCTGGGATTCGAACCCGGGTCTCCTGCGTACTACCCGGATGCGCTGACCACAACAACATGGCGGACACAGTGGTCACCACAGCCACGCCTACCCCAGCACGCCTCCCGTCAGACATAAATTCTCGATTTATACCAAACTCTACTTAATGTACGAGGGTAATCCCAAAAGTAAGGTCTCCTATTTTTTATGAGTACATAGACCTGTTTGTTTCTACAATGGCTTACATCAATTTACAGCTTGAACATTTAGCTATTTTTCGACATAATCACCATTTCTGCTGATGAATTTTTGTAGACGCTACGGCAGTTTTTGTATGCCCATGTCATACCATCTAGCCGCCACGCCGTTCAGAACGTTATGAACCTCTTCTTTCATCTCGTCGTCGGAGCTGAATCGCTGGGACCACAATTAACGCTGACAGGTACTGTGACACTCTGAAAAAACTAAGACGGCCAATTCAGAACCGGAGAAGAGGAATGTTGAGCAAGGGCGTACACATTCTCCATGACAACGCTCGCCCACACTTCGCTCGGCAAAGCGTTGCTCTCCTGCAACAGTTTCAGTGGAACATAATCACCCTATAGTCCTGACTTGGCGCCCAGTGACTATCACCTGTTTCCTAGATTAAAAGAACATTTGGCCGGAAACCGATTCAGCTCCGACGACGAGGTGAAAGAAGAGGTTCATAACTTGCCCTCGTAGTAGAATTGTTGACGCTATCGATTCAATAAACAGAGACCTGTTGATCTGTGTGTGGAATGAAATGGACTACCAATTTCGTATTTCTCGAGCAACGGATGCTGATCACATTGAGTGTAAGGTATACTATCTGTGTTAACATAAAACTTCGAACCGTCATATGTCCAGAAGATGCACATTATTTTTCTGTCTTTCACAATTGTAACAAACTGAAATCATTCTTTCCTTTTGAATCACCCTGTTTTTTTCTTCCTTTTTTTCGAATGACAGTAGTATCTACGCACTGGCTACCGTAACCAGGATTAGAACATGCTTTTATTCTGTCTGTTTTGCTACTGCGCAGTTACGCCTGTGAAGCCATTTTCAAGTGTCTGACCGGCCGGAGTGGCCGAGCGGTTCTAGGCGCTAGTCTGGAACCGCGCGACCGCTATGGTCGCAGGTTCGAATCCTGCCTCGGGCATGGATGTGTGTGATGTCCTTAGGTTAGTTAGGTTTAAGTACTTCTAAGTTCTAGGGGACTGATGACCTCAGAAGTTAAGTTCCATAGTGCTCAGAGGCATTTTCAAGTGTCTGCCAAAAACAAAAACAAAGAAACAGGCACCACGAAGCGGAGGCGGAAACGAAAAGAAACTTGAAGGGTTGAGAGCGTATGTGATGTCACCTCAGTGGTTACAAAAATCGAGTAAAATTTTTACGAAGTCGACAGTATGGATCTACTTACCACTGCATTCTATCGGGGGCGACTGCGCGAAGCGGAGGCGGAAACGAAAAGAAACTTGAAGGGTTGAGAGCGTATGTGATGTTACCTCAGTGGTTACAAAAATCGAGTAAAATTTTTACGAAGTCGACAGTATGGATCTACTTACCACTGCATTCTATCGGGGGCGAATGCGCTCGGCTAACAAATAGTAGAAAATGAGTGTGTAAAGTCAACAGGAAAAAAATAAGCGGTTTAACTCGACACAAACAAGGAAACAAAATGATTCAAATGGCTCTGAGCACTATGGGGCTTAACATCTGAGGTCATCAGTCCCCTAGAACTTAGAACTACTTAAACCTAACTAACCTAAGGACATCACACACATCCATGCCCGAGGCAGGATTCGAACCTGCGACCGTAGCTGTCGCACGGTTCCAGAATGAAACGCCTAGAACCGCTCGGCCAGACCGGCCGGCAAACAAGGAAACAAGCTGTAGATTGTGTAGCAGAGTTAAAGTTAATAGCACAGACAACTAATAGCTTAATTTGAGAAAGAAAATGAAGAAGAAGGTATAAACCCACTGAAGATAGCACAAAAAGTGCTGAAACGTGTCTAGGTGACCATAAAACAATGTCTTGCATAAGGCGGCATTTGTCTCTGTTTAGCTTCTTCTGTAGCACCACATTTCAAAAGCTTCTATTCTCTTCTTGTCTGAACTGCTTATCATCCACATTTCACCTCCGCACAAGGTTACATCCCAGACAAATATAAGGAGCGTTCAGTAAGCAATGCAACACTTTCTTCTGGCATCAGGTTGACTTTATCCAGGATGCCAATTGACCCTATCGTTCCCCACTCTTTTGGCTATACGCCACCTTATTGGGGGGCTTTTATGGACGCATGGTACCACTCTACTGGTCGAGTTCGGAGCCATCGTCCTACAGAGCATCAATAACCTCTCCATCGTCCACGTACTGTTTCCCACGGATCCGCAGAGATAATCCTTCGTTGCTCTTTATGGTCTCCTGGTGACGAAAAACCCAAAGGACGAGTGTGTCAGCACCACCAACAGAGACGTCCAGTTGTGCAGTGAGATGTCTGTGTCGATCACCTGGAATGAGAGTGTCCCCACGTTCCGACATACCAGGAGTCGCAGCTGTTCGCGCCCGCCCGGCACGCAGGAGATTGGGCAAGTTTCCACGACCTTGTTGCGATGATGGCAGACGCCTCGCCCACCGACTCACCGTGCTTTTGCTCATTATCAGGCCTCCGTAGACATTGTGCAAGTGCCTATGAATATTTACGATCTGTTCTTAATATACAGGGTGTTACAAAAAGATACGGCCAAACTTTCAGGAAACATTCCTCACACACAAATAAAGAAAAGATGTCATGTGGACATGTGTCCAGAAACGCTTAATTTCCATGTTAGAGCTCATTTTAGTTTCGTCAGTATGTACTGTACGTCCTCGATTCACCGCCAGTTGGGTGGGCTGACGAGAATCCGCACGCAATTGTGCAATCACGTCATAAACACAGATTTTCTGTGAACGTTTGGGCAGGCATTGTTGGTGATGTCTTGATTGGGCCCCATGTTCTTCCACCTACGCTCAGTGGAGCACGTTATCATGATTTCATACGGGATACTCTACCTGTGCTGCTAGAACATGTGCCTTTACAACTACGACACAACATGTGGTTCATGCACGATGGAGCTCCTGCACATTTCAGTTGAAGTGTTCGTACGCTTCTCAACAACAGATTCGGTGACCGATGGATTGGTAGAGGCGGACCAATTCCATGGCCTCCACGCTCTCCTGCCCTCAACCCTCTTGACTTTCATTCATGGGGGGCATTTGAAAGCTCTTGTCTACGCAACCCCGGTACCAAATGTAGAGACTCTTCGTGCTCGTATTGTGGACGGCTGTGATACAATACGCCATTCTCCAGGGCTGCATCAGCGCATCAGGGATTCCATGCGACGGAGGGTGGATGCATGTATCCTCGCTAACGGAGGACATTTTGAACATTTCCTGTCACAAAGTGTTTGAAGTCACGCTGGTACGTTCTGTTGCTGTGTGTTTCCATTCCATCATTAATGTGATTTGAAGAGAAGTAATAAAATGAGCTGTAACATGGAAAGTAAGCGTTTCCGGACACATGTCCACGTAACATATTTTCTTTCTTTGTGTGTGAGGAATGTTTCCTGAAAGTTTGGCCGTACCTTTTTGTAACACCCTGTATATTAATGACTTGCCATTCTATATTCACGAAGATGCAAAGCCGGTACTGATACAAGTATAGCTATCACGCCCAAAAGACAGGAATTAACTGATGAAATTGTAAACGATGGTTTTCAGAAAATCGTTAAGTGGTTCTCTGCAAATGGGCTCTCATTAAACTTTGACAAAACACAGTACATACAGTTCCACACAGTAAATGGAATGACACCATTAATAAATATAGATTTCGATCAGAAATCGGTAGCTAAGGTAGAATATTCAAAATTTCTAAAAAATGGTTCAAATGGCTCTGAGCACTATGGGACTTAACATCTATGGTCATCAGTCCCCTAGAACTTAGAACTACTTAAACCTAACGACATCACACAACACCCAGTGATCACGAGGCAGAGAAAATCCCTGACCCCGCCGGGAATCGAACCCGGGAACCCGGGCGTGGGAAGCGAGAACGCTACCGCACTACCACGAGCTGCGAACTCAAAATTTCTAGGTGCATGCATTGATGACGGGGTTGAACTGCAAAAAACACACTGAAGATCTGCTGAAACGTTTGACTTCAGCTACTTATGCGATTAGGGTCATTGCAAATTTCGGCGATATACATTTCAGTAAATTAGCTTACCACGCCTATTTTCATTCTCTGCTTTTGTATGACATCATATTCTGGGGTAACTCATCATTGAGTAAAAGAGTGTTCATTGCACAAAAGCGTGTAATCAGAATAATTTCTGGAGCTCATCCAAGATCATCCTGCAGACACTTATTTAAAGAGCTAGAAATCTTCACTGTAGCCTCACAATGTATATATTCACTTATGAAATTTGTTATTAACAATCCGAACGAATTGAAAAGTAATAGCAGTGCACATGGCTACAACACTAGGAGAAAGGATGGTCTTCACTAATCAAGGTTAAATCTAATTTTGGCTCACAAGGGGGTTAATTATGCTGCCACAAAAGTCTTTGGTCACTTACGTAATAGCATCAACAGTCTGACTAATAGCCATATAACATTTAAAAGGAAATTAAAAGAATTTCTGAATGGCAACTCCTTCTACTCATTAGATGAATTTTTGGATATAGTAAGTGGGTAACTACCCCACATCCCACCCAAAAAAAGTGTCATGTAATATCTTGTATATTGGAACGAGTACTAATCTAATCTACTTTTCTGCCAAAAGGAAGTCAATGACTGCTCTCCGCTTGGACTGCAGCCCCGTTTGAGACGTCATTTTGAAGACTACGTGGTGCGCCGCCATTTGTCGCAACTGAAGCAGGAATATTCCTCGATGTCCCCCAAAACAAATTCCGGACTTTTTGAACCACCATCTAGCATTTAAATTTATATTTGATGTGGGGCCGTACAGAGCAGGTGGCGAGATCCCTTGATGCCTCAGAACATGTCGTAACCACCGATCCCTTCTTCTAGTCAAGTTGGACCACAAACTCCTCTTCTCCCCAATCCTATTCAGTACCTCCTCATTATTTATGTGATCTACCCATCTAATCTTCAGCATTCTTCTGTAGCACCACATTTCGAAAGCTTCTATTCTCTTCTTGTCCAAACTATTTATCGTCCATGTTTCACTTCCATACATGGGTACAATGAAACAAGAATGAGATTTTCACTCTGCAGCGGAGTGTGCGCTGATAGTAAACTTCCTGGCAGATTAAAACTGTGTAGGACCGAGATTCGAACTTGCCTTTCGCGGGCAAGTACTCTGCGTCCCGAGTTCGAGTCTAGGTCCGGCACACAGTTTTAATCTGCCAGGAAGTTTCAGAATGAAACAAGACTCATACGAGCGAACGACTTTCTTCCATTGCTCCACGGTCCGGATTTTGTGGCTCCGTTTTCCTACGACAGGCGTTAGCATCAGTGACTAGTGGTTTTGGGACTGCAGCGCCTTGAAATACTCTGCTTATGGAGCTTCCTTCGTGGAGTCTTGGTGCTGACGGTCCGCGTGTGCGGCATTTAGCAGTGACTTTTGCAGCTGTTGTCCTCTCTATGTTTCGTCGCAATTCTCTTCAATAATCGTCTGCCACGACCAATGAACACACACACTTTCTCAGCGTTGTGACAGATCGGATGATGCATTTCCGTTTTCTTCGCATGCAGTATGAATCTTCGGTAGCGTGTCTTGAATCACCAGCATTTCGTCTACCTTGGTTACGGAAGCACCCACCGTGTATTATTACTTCAAATTTGATCCTATTTTGTACGTAAGAACTGTTTTTGAAGTAACTCTCTAAACGATGCACTTTACTTTAAATTTACGCATTCACACGAGTGTATCAACTCCTGAAAAATTTCATACCTAATCGCTGGACTAATTTCATTCGTCTGATACTTTTGCACTCCGTATGTTGTGTTATATCTTGTGAGTTTAATCTTTCGTTGTCTAGCTCTCGTAAGATAAGGACGCCATTCTGCTGTGCTCATTGTAAAGTTTGTTATGATAATTAGGTTTTCTCAATATACACATATCAAAAAAAGTTTTGCATCACCCCGGTTCCCAAAACTCCTGAAGATAGACGTTGACTGTGGATACTGTACCACAGACACAGTCCCTTTGATTGTTCAGAGATGCCACTAAACCCGCCCAAAGATGTAAACAACCATGCATGAGCAGCGGCTATTAGACGGAGGTGGTCCAACGGCCGATCAGTTCACAGAGGTACACGGCTCGCGTTGTCTGTAGTTCAACCATGCCTAGATGGTCAATACCGCGGTTCGATCGCGTCCGCACTGTTACTTTGTGCCACAAAGGGCTCTCAACAAGGGAAGTGTCCAGGTGTCTCACAGTGAACCAAAGCGACGTTGTTCGGACGAGGAGGACATACAGAGAGACAGGAACTGTCGATGACGTGCCTCGCTCAGACCCCTCCAAGGTCTACTACTGCAGTGGACGATGGCTACCTACGGATTATTGCTCGGAGGAACCCTGACAGCAAAGCCACAATGTTAAATAATGCTTTTCGTGCAGCCACAAGACGTCGTGTTACGACTCAAACTGTGCGCAATAGGCTGCATGATGCGCAACTTCACTCCCGACGTCCATGGCGAGGTCCACCTTTGCAACCACGACACCATGCAGTGCGGTACAGATGAGCCCAACAACATGCCGAATGGACCGCACAGAACTGGCATCACGTTCTCTTCACCGATGAGTGTCGCGTATTCCTTCAACCAGACAATCGTCGGAGACGTGTTTGGAGGGAACCCGGTCAGGCTGAACTCCTCAGACACACTATCCACCGAGGGTGGAGGTTCCCTTCTGTTTTGGGGTGGCCGACGTACGAAGCTGGTGGTCACGGAAGGCGCCGTAACGGCTGTACGTTACGTGAATACCAGCCTCCGATCGATATTGCAACCATATTGGCAGCATATTGGCGAGGCATTCGTCTTCGTGAACGACAATTCGCGCCCCCATCGTGTACATCTTGTGAATGACTTCCTTCAGAATAACGACATCGCTCGACTAGAGTGGCCAGCATATTCTCCAGACATTATCAAAGATGCCTGGGATAGATTGAGAAGGGCTGTTTATGGACGACGTGACGCACGAACCACTCTGAGGGATCTACGCCAAATCGCCGTTGAGGAGTGGGACAAGCTGGATCAAATGTTCAAATGTGTGTGAAATCTTATGAGACTTAACTGCTAAGGTCATCAGTCCCTAAGCTTACACATTACTTAAACTGAATTATCCTAAGGACAAACACACACATCCATGCCCGAGGTAGGACTCGAACCTCCGCCGGACCAGCCGCACAGTCCGTGACTACAGCGCCTAAGACCGCTCGGCTAATCCCGCGCGGCCAATCTGGATCAAAAGTACCTTGATGAACTTGTGGATAGTATGCCACGACGAATACAGGCATGCATCAATGCAAGAGGACGCGCTGCTGGGTATTAGAGGTACCGGTGTGTACAGCAATCTGGACCACCACCTCTGAAGGTCTCGCTGTATGGTTGTGCAAAATGCACTGTGTGGTTTTCATGAGCAGTAAAAAGGGCAGAATTTATGTTTATGTTGATCTCTATTCCAATTTTCTGTATAGGTTCCGGAACTCTCGGAATCGAGCTGACGTCAAACTTTTTTTGATGTGTGTAGTATGAAGTTACAGTTCTCCCGCCTTTTAATTCTATCAAACACCATATCACTTTTATATGGTTTTTATTCTGTATGACGTGTTTTCTGAGGATCGCGGCTGGAACAGAGGCGTCGACGGCAGATGGTTAGTGGACGTTAGTGACCGAACACTTTTCATGTTCAGTCATTATTTTCCATTGGTGCTTTCTTCAACCAGCGCTTAAAGAGGTGACAATGTTACGGTTACTGCTTGTTGCAACGCAGCAAGTTTACCACCACTTGTTATCTCGAAGGGCCTAAGACACTGGTCGGAGCTGACAGTTCACTTTCCCAGTGGGTTCATTTCACGCCTGACTGAAAGTAGCTGGATAAATGAGGAAATATTCTTGCAACAGCCCTAACTTCTTGGATGTCAACTGCGTCAGTTTACTTTTCTGCAAGTGGATTTTCCTGGATGGGGATTTACCCATTTAACCCAAATTCGATTGAGGATAACTGGTTTGCTCCTTCTGAAGCCCTAAGAGCAAACACAGAAAAGAGAGTAACAATCGGTAATTCGTTAATAGCTATCCTAGAAGAATCCACTCGGAATATCCTTCCTTCTCCACAAAAGTTATCGTGAAAGAAAGATCTCCAGAGATATACCAAACGCTCGTCACACATCTCCAGAGAACATAGCTGTAGTGAGGGCAAAGAAATAGTGTGACCTACCGATGCAAGAAGTAGCAAAATAAGAAAGCTTCTGAACCTAATGGTGACGGAAAAGTAGTGCCAGTAACAGTAAGAGAGCTAATGATGGCCTATCCAAGAAGACAGCAAACAAAAGAAAAGTTGTAGACACCGATTCAGATTGCAGTGTCAACAATCCTGTGCCCCTAAATGATTCACGTAAATATGGATTCTGCCAGAAGAAATAGTCAAGTGTTGCAGATGATCAAAAAATGTGAATGAATGCAATGCCAAAAGTGTACCACCTGGCATCAAGAATTCCGTGCCGGTGCAGGAGGCTGTATTCAATTTTTCTGACGACTCTCCAGGTGACTTACGAGAGCAGAAACATTTCACAAAAACTACTTTCAATTAATGTGAAATACTACTTTCATCATGTGAAATCAGCATTGCAGTTATTACTGTATTCTAGGGGTAATGAGTGTTAAATAGAAATTAGCGTATTTTCAGCTAACCTTCCATGTAATTTAGCTGTGTATCTGTCCATAATTTATCTTAATCAAATAGCCCCGGCCACTATTCGAATAGCGCCGCTAGATTCCACTTTTGTCCAGTCGGGAGGGTAAATCGAATAACAGCCTAACATAAATGTTTGACAACCCTGTACAACCACCTTTCATCAGTAGGATAGAAGTAAAACTACATGCCTAAAACGAAAATTTAGTTAATAATCTTAAAAAAAAATTGATATACACTGAAGCGCCAAAGAAACTGGTATAGGCATGCGTATTCAAATACACAGATATGTAAACAGGCAGAAGACGGCGCTGCGGTCGGCAACGCCTGTGTAAGACAACAAGTCTCTGACGCAGTTGTTAGACCGGTTGCTGCTGCTACGACTGCAGGATATCAACATTGAGTGAGTTTGAACATGGTATTATAGTCGGCGCACGAGCGATGGGACACGGCATCTCCTACGTAGCGATGAAGTGAGGATTTTCCTGTACGACCATTTCAAGAGTGTATCGTAAATATCAGGACTGCAGTAAAACATCAAATCCTCGACATCGCTGCGGTCGGAAAAAGATCCTGCAAGAACGCGACCAAAGACGACTGAAGAGACTCGTCCAACGCAACAGAAGTGCAACCATTCCGCAGATTGCTGCACATTTCAATGCTAGGCCATCAACAGGTGTCAGCGTGCGAACCAATCAATGAAATATCATCGATATGGGCTTTCGGAGCAGAAGGCCCACTCGTGTACACTCGATGACTGCACGACACAAATCTTTACGCCTCACCTGGGCCCGCCAACACCGAAATTCGACTGTTGATGGCTGGAAACATGTTGCCTGGTTGGACAAGTCTCGTTTGAAATTGTATCGAGCGGATGGGCGTGTATGGGTATGGAGACAACCCCATGGAGCCTGCGTGTCAGCAGGGGACTGTTCAAGCTGGTGGAGGCTCTGTAATGGTGTGGAAAGTGTCCAGTTGGAGTGATATGGGACCCCTGATACGTCTAGATATGACTCTGACAGGTGGCACGTACGTAAGTATCCTGTCTGGTTACCTCCATCCATTCGTGTCCATTATGTATTCCGACAGACACTAGACAATTCCAGCAGGACAATGCGACACCCCACACGTCCAGAATTGCTAGAGAGTGGTTCCAGCAACACTCTTCTGAGTTTAAACACTTCCGTTAGTCACCAAACACCCCAGACGTGAACATTATTGAGCATATCTGTGATGCTTTGCAACTTGCTGTTCAGAAGAGATCTCCACCCCGTCGTATTCTTACGGATTCATGGACAGCCCTACAGGATTCATCGTTTCAGTTCCCTCCAGCACTGCTTCAGACATTAGTCGAGTGGCTCCAGCAACACTCTTCTGAGTTTAAACACTTCCGTTAGTCACCAAACACCCCAGACGTGAACATTATTGAGCATATCTGTGATGCTTTGCAACTTGCTGTTCAGAAGAGATCTCCACCCCGTCGTATTCTTACGGATTCATGGACAGCCCTACAGGATTCATCGTTTCAGTTCCCTCCAGCACTGCTTCAGACATTAGTCGAGTGGCTCCAGCAACACTCTTCTGAGTTTAAACACTTCCGTTAGTCACCAAACACCCCAGACGTGAACATTATTGAGCATATCTGTGATGCTTTGCAACTTGCTGTTCAGAAGAGATCTCCACCCCCTCGTATTCTTACGGATTCATGGACAGCCCTACAGGATTCATCGTTTCAGTTCCCTCCAGCACTGCTTCAGACATTAGTCGAGTCCATACCACGTCGTGTTGCGGCACTTCCGTGGGCTCGGTACGCGTTATTAGGCAGGTGAACCAGTTTCTTTGTCTCTTTAGTGTAATTTAACTGTGTATATACCAATAATTTACCTTATTCAAATACCCCGACCGCTAATCGAAAGCCCCACTATAATGCACTTTTGTCCGATCGGGAGGGTAAATCGAAAAATAGCGTAACATAAATGTCTGACAAACCTGTACAATCATCTTTCATCAGTAGGATAGGCATACCCATAGAAGTAACACTACATATCTAAAGCGGAAATTTATTTAAAAATCTTCCGAAATAATTTGACTTACGCTCAAATCATTCTTATAGCCCCGCTCGCTGTTCCCTTTGTGAATATTGTCTTGCAAAGTATAGTGCCAATATAATACATAGTACACAAGCAATTAATTAAAACAGGACGTCTGAAGCGGCAGTTTTACTGCATGAACGGCTAAAATACAGTAAGCGAAGATGTTTTTTCGTTTCATTAATATGTGCTGGATGTCAGCAAGAAAATGTTTGGAAAAGTTTGGAAATTATAAGTAAATTTTGTTAGAAGTCACTACGTCCTGCCATTCTCAAATAGTGGATGAATATAGTCTGAATAATTTTCGCGCCGTGAGCTACAATGTCCGAAGACACAATACACACAGTTTCTAACTGTAATACTCGAGTTTGTGTGCTAAATTTTTAACGCAAGATTATGCCACTTAATGAGTAGATCATGACAGCATTTAAAATTTTTGAATTCGGTCAATAATTATTGGAAACACTGAAAATCAAACTTTTGTTGTTCCTGGAGGTCGCCAGATAGGCAACCTGCAATCGGAAGCCTGTACCTTTTTAGGCGTTTGGTACTATACAGCACATTGTTAAATATTACGGATGTCCGTCTTATGTGGTACGTTACACGTTTCACTTTACAGTATAGTGTCTACGGTCTCTTGAATAATTTGCACAGCCTTAGCGTGAGGAATGGCCGGTGCCGTAAACAAACAATGTAATCGAAGCCCCCCCTGTCCGCGATACGGCGACTGGAAATATCTGGTTCTGCGCGGTACGTGGTACGGCGAGGCGCGAAAACTGTTTACATAGGCGGGGCGGCGCCTGGTGATCGCACATGCGGCGGGCCTTTAAGCTTGCTCCTGTTTCGCGAGTCGGGTAGCGTCGCGAGCCACAACAGCGAGGGCGGTGTCTTCACCCTCTATGTACAACCACTTTAAAATTCAGAGGAAAAATTGCAGCTTTTTTTTCTATTAAAGGGGACTGACTGGTTCTAAGGAAGTATTTATATTAATCTATTTTTAGTATTGGTTAAAAACAGTCTTGGTTGTAATTTTAGTTTTTTATTTTTCAACTACGCGTTCCGCCTTATTTAGACATCTTCAGGTTGATCTTTTCTAGATGGACGTGAGTGACTCCAAGACCTTCATAACGGGTTGCCGCTCACAGGGGCGAGTAACAGAATAAGATGGGGCTCAGGTAGTAAGCATAATGCATAAGGCATTAAAACTAAAATTGCAAACAAGACTGTTTTTAACCAATACTGTTAAGCACTGGTTTGCTGTATGCCACATATGGATTGGAAGCATAATCTATTTTTGTAACGGGTAAGATATTACCACCACAGAAGCCGCAACGGGATTTTTTTAAAAATATTTATTTAAAGTCTTAGTTGCAATTAGTCACACTTGACACCTGGTTTCGGTCACACTTAATGATCATTCTTCAGATCTAAAAATAAAATAATAATACTTCAAATACTTATTTGTTAATATTTTTACTGGTGTTTCTTACGAAGGACCACATGACATAACTTATGTCTTCTTTCTCTTCTCCTTTCCTGTTTTCGAGTAGTTTTTCACTCTTTCCTTATGTTTTTCTCTTCTTACTTCTATCCACACTGCGTCTGTCTCTCTTCTTGAGTTGCCGTGGAAGCCCTTGAAACTTTTTACTTTTGCTCTCAACTTTCCTCTCATATTTTTTGCTCTGTTATTTCCATTTCTCTCAGATCTGAGTTAACTTCTTTGATCCATGTCACTGATGTTTTCGGGTTTGTGGCCGTGGTGGCCGAGCGGATCTAGGCGCTTTAGTCTGGAATCGCGCGACTGCTACGGTCGCAGGTTCGAATCCTGTCGCGGGCATCGATGTGTGCGATGTCCTTAGGTTAGTTCGCTTTAAGTAGTTCTAAGTTCTAGGGGACTGATGACCTCAGATGTAAAGTCCCATAGTGCTCAGAGCCATTTGAACCATTTTCGGGTTCCTATCAAAAAAAGTTATAAAAATTATTACCTCTTTTTATCTAGCAGTGTCAGGTGTCTATAGAATACAGTTCTCCGCTCCGTCATTGGTCTAATATTTCTTCTATTTTTAATACGTTCAAGATTATTTCTTAATTTCTATTTCCGTTTGTCATATTTTGATCCCAAGATTTTCCAGATTATTTCCTCCTCCTCTTTTCTAGTTCACCTAGTTCTTTGGCTGTATTTAACGAAAGGCATTCCGAAGCATAAAGCCACTCTGGTCTAATGACAGTGTTGTAGTGCCAGAGTTTTGCTTTTACGAAAATAGATTTCTTGTTATACAGATTTTCAAACTAATGTTCAAATGTGTGTGAAATCTTATGGAACTTAACTGCTAAGGTCATCAGTCCCTAAGCTTACACACTACTTAACCTAAATTATCCTAAGGACAAACACACACACACACACACACACACACACACACACACACACACACACACACACACACCGCGCGACCGCTACGGTCGCAGGTTCGAATCCTGCCTCGGGCATGGATGTGTGTGATGCCTTAGGTTTAAGTAGTTCTACGTTCTAGGGGACTGATGACCTCAGAAGTTAAGTCCCATTGTGCTCAGAGCCAACACACATCCATGCCCGAGGGAGGACTCGAACCTCCGCCGGGACCAGTCTACAGATTTTCTGTTAATTAAAAAGCCACCTTATTTTCCTTGTCCTTGATAAGTTAGCTTCTTTGTCCAAAAGTATTTTCACCTACGTATTCAAAGTTTGTCGCCTTTTTTTTTATTCTTCCATAATCCGTTTCCTAGTATTTCGGTACCTTCTTCGCATTTGTCATAGACTTTGCTTTTTGAACAGATATACATAAGCCAGATTTTGAAGCAGTCTCGTGTAGGAGACATATCTGCATAGTTGCATCTTCCATAGATGCAAGATCGTCTTCAAAAGCCAATCAATCGAAACTCAGATTATCCCCTTTTCTCCAGTTTTTTTTTTAATTCTTCCTTCTTCTATCCTTTTTACGATTCTCTGATTATCTTCTCTAGTACACAACTGAACAGCAGTGAGGACAGTCCATCTGCTTGTCTTACCCCAGTTTTGATGTCAAAAGCCTTAGAGGTTTCACCAAAAAAATTAATATTTTGTCTTATGTTTACATCTGAAGATGATAATCAAATGTGTCCAAAACTTGTTATCAAGTGTGACTAATTGCAACCGAGGCTGTTATTTTTAAAAAAGCTGTTTTTATTCGTATAAAAATATGATGTTGCTTCTAAGCAATTGAGTCCTTTTACTGCTCAAATGATTATTTTATTTTCATGCAAATAAATGTACATGTATCTGAACTTTTTATAAAAGCGGATTTATAACGTCTTGCGTGGAAATGAATGACAGATAGAGAAAGAGGGGGGTGGGGGTGGGGGGAAATCGCCGCTAAGTAGCTGCTAGACCTCGAACATCCAGCCGTGTAAGAGTAATCTAAAAATAGGCACTGCCAACTGCGGGCAAATACTGGATGACGCAAAGCTTTTCAGAAGGAACAATAAGTTTCTAGCAGGTAGCACTGTAGACTAATTCGAATAAAACGTTTCACATAATGTGTGTCCATTGTTTTTCGTTGTACAGTTTGACTTGGTTACATAGCTAAGTCTTCATTTCGCGTGTTGTACTCCAGTTGCTATGGGCTTAATTATCGACTGCAATTTGTTTCGAAAGTTCTACTTGAGTTTAGTTAACACTTTGACTGCGATTTGCTAGGCAATTCCACTCTATCGCTTACGCTCGGCGCACGCATTTACAAATTCTGATGGTCGAGAGGTTCTAGGCGCTTCATTCCGGAGGCCAGCTACTGCTACGGTCGCAGGTTCGAATCCTGCCTTGGGCATGGATGTGTGTGATGTTCTTAGGGTAGTTCGGTTTACGCAGTTCTAAGTCTATGGGACGGATGACCTCAGACGTTAAGTTCCATAGTGCTTACAGCCATTTGAACAAATTCTGAGTATGCTGAGTATGCTGAAGTGAGCGGATGTGCTCAAGAGCACGAGATATGGCCGCCAGGTCTGCAGTGCAAACACTGCAGCCATCTGCCAAGCAGTGGTGTTCAATATGTCCTCCATGCCTGCGTGACCATCAGCCATCGAGCCTTCGGTGTAAACCACGTCACGGTCTCGGTACATTCCGAGAATCGAGAGGAAGTGATGGCGGAGAACCGCAGGGTTAACGGTCCTTAGGGCCATGCGAAAGGTCCAGAAGAATCTGCAGCCAAGGTGTACACCATGGAGGTGTACGTGAATGGACCTCGAGGAGAGTTTGTAACGGGAAGGCCTCCAGTTCAGACGGAAGCGACCGGACGCGAACCGCAATCGTGAGCCCTCACCTAGACCGCCGATGCAGGAGATGAACCGCCGTGGTAGCGATAGTGCTCGTGCAATGTCACGAGAACTGTCCGTCCCGTGGTAACAGAACGGAAAGTTTTGTGGTCCATTCTAAACTGGGACCCGTTCAAGATCCAGACGGTGCAGTAATTGCAACCTCATGATCCGCTGCAATGTTCTGAATTTGCTTTTCAATTTCTGGCACGAATCGAAGTTGATGACATGTGACGGGCAACATTCTATGGAGTGACGAAGCACATTATTTTTACTGTGTGCAGTGAATATACAGAACTGCCGAATTTGGGGCACTGTTAAACCGCGAGTTGCCAACGGCCTTGCCGCAGTGGTAACACCGGTTTCCGTCAGATCACGAAGTTAAGCGCTGTCGGGCTGGCCTAGCACTTGGATGGGTGACCATCCGGTCTGCCAAGCGCTGTTGGCAAGTGGGGTGCACGCAGCCCTTGTGAGGCAAACTGAGGAGCTACTTGATTGAGAAGTAGCGGCTTCGGTCTCGTAAGCTGACATACGGTCGGGAGAGCGGTGTGCTGACCACATGCCCCTCCGTAACCGCATCCAGTGACGTCTGAGGATGACACGGTGGCCGGTCGGTACCTTTGATACAAGAGCGATCACGACTGGCTATTGGGCTGTTAACAAACTGGTGAGAGAAGACTAAAATGTCTATTGCACCACAAAAATCGCTATATATGCTCTTAAAAGGCAAGTTAAATAGGGACCCAACAGTCAGAATTAATGGCCAGGCAGTGTCGCGACAGAGGTATGCCCGTTACCTAGGGGTATATCTAGATGAGAATTGGAGTTTCATTCCGCATATTGAGCAAGTAACGACAAAGTCCTTAGCTCTGTTCAATAAGATAATATCAATTGGACAAAGATGATTTCATCTGCCGTCAAAGGCAATAAATATCTATCACAACAGTATATTGGCACCAATAGTAGGGCACGCATCCAGTGTGTGGGCCCACAAGTTGGCTCTTGTGCGGCCTGCCGCTGCTGTCAAGCGAATACAGAGGAACGTTCTGTTGAGATGCATTGGAGCATTCAACACAAGTCCAACAGATGCACTGTTGGTAATTATGGGTCTATGTCCACTAGACCTGATAATAAGGCAGCACGCAGCCTTCTACTGGCTGCGCAAACAGAACATCGATATGGTGCAAAATATAATGGGCACTCCACTGGTAAGCGTCAAATCCATCCGAGAAAAAATGCTCGACATTTGGCAGGACGAATGGGACGGGTCCAGTACAGGCCGTAGAGTCCATGGGTTTCTACCCACAGAAGGGAAAGACTAAAGAACAAGATAATGAAGCCCTCACAGGGCCTAGTTCACTTCCTTACAGGCCACGGTCCCTATCCCACGTACCTGCATAAAATAGGGAGTGTGACTGATGCCCGCGCAGGATCGCCAGAACACACAGTGTTTGAGTGTCCAATATACGAACAGGCTGTCTCAGTTGAGAGACAGCTTCTGCAGACATGATATATTAACAAATGGCGAATTGTTTAGCAATTTCGCAAAATTAGTGAATAAAATCTCAAGGGAGGCCCAGCGAGCCTACCTTGGGAGAGGATAAATGCGCTTCAGATCTAATGCGCAACTGTAAATATGTAAATACTACTTTTGTTTAAGTCTTTGAATTGTAGTAGCTAGTAGTTGTAGTTAGATCAGTATGGTGGTGGGGGGAATAAAAGAGAAGTATAAATGGAGTGGTTTCTTCTAGTAGTGGCGGCCCGCCTCCACGTGGCTACGGACGGGCAACTCTCTGGCAAGATTCCAGAGGCGTAATAAATAGATAGTGTGCATCCATTAATAAACCACTTCTGTAGCACTAATAGCAGAGATAGTTAGTCTTAATACACCCAGTCAAAAGTGTCAGAAAGTGGGTTATGAATGTTTCACAAATTGGGAAAAAAAATTGGTACCTTTGGGCCTTCATGGTCTGTTCGAAAGGAGTTTTAAACCGCGAGTTATGCTCCATGAACCACTGCACTCGCCGTTTCTAACTGTGGGCCAGTGACGCCAAACGTCCATTTCCATTCCAATGTTTGACACAAGGAATACTTGGCGAATGCAAAATTAGGCCTGCACCTTGGGCCAAGGAGTGCACTACGAACCTCTCCTTGTCGGACTCGACGTGGAAGGTGCGCTCGATGACGGTGGTCCACTGGAGGCCGCGGATGATGAAGGTGTAGGGCTTGGGCCGGTCCACCGACATGATCTGGCAGCCCTTGACGGTGAAGTTGTTGAGCGGGTCGGAGAGCGCGTGCTCCGGCTTGTTCTTGAAGCCCACCAGCGAGCCGTCGTCCAGCAGCACGAAGTAGCGCGACCGCCAGTTCTTGATGTGCTCCCCTGCAACAGCGCCACAAACCCCACGTCAGTCCACACGCCCTCTGCCGCCTGCCAACGTGTACAATACCATACTCCGTTTCCAGAAGCACTGCGCCACTGCAAAGATTAATGATACCAATATTAGAAATCATATTTTAGATGGTTTTTGTTTTATCCAGATATGACTTGGGGGACATACCACCACCACTGACAAATACAGCCCATATGGTATACACCAATTAACCTGTAACTGCTGTCAATCTGTATACATGGGCCAAACATGTACGAATTTTAGAATCATATACATTACTGGCCGTTAAAAAAAATTGGTTCAAATGGCTCTGAGCACTATGGGACTCAACTGCTGTGGTCATAAGTCCCCTAGAACTTAGAACTACTTAAACCTAACTAACCTAAGGACAGCACACAACACCCAGCCATCACGAGGCAGAGAAAATCCCTGACCCCGCCGGGAATCGAACCCGGGAACCCGGGCGTGGGAAGCGAGAACGCTACCGCACGACCACGGGATGCGGGCTGGCCGTTAAAACTGCTACACCACGAAGATGACGTGCCACAGACGCGAAATTTAAACGACATGAAGAAGATGCTGTGATATGCAAATGATTAGCTTCTCAGAGCATTCACAAAAGGTTGGCGCCGTTGGCGACACCTACAACGTCCTCACATAAGGGATGTTTCCAACCGATTTCTCATACACAAAAAGCAGTTGACCGGCGTTGCCTGGTGAAACGTTGTTGTGGTGCCTCGTGTAAGGAGGAGACATGCGTACCATCACGTTTCCGACTTTGATGCAGGTCGGATTGTAGCCTATCGCGATTGCGGTTTATCGTATCGCAACATTGCTGCTCGCGTTGGTCGAGATCCAATGACTGTTAGCAGAATATGGAATCGGTGGGTTCAGGAGGGTACTACGGAATGCCGTGCTGGATGCCAACGGCCTCCTATCACTAGCAGTCGAGATGACAGGCATCTTATCCGCAGGGTTGTAACGGATCGTGCAGCCACGTCTCGATCCCTGAGTCAACAGATGGGGACGTTTGCAGCAGCATGGACTATCAGCTCGGATAATATAGCTGCGGTTACCCTTGACGCTGCATCACAGACAAGAGCGCCTGCGATGGTGTACTCGACAACGAACCTGGGTGCACGAATTTTTTCGGATGAATCCAGGTTCTGTTTACAGCATCATGATGGTCGCATCCATGTTTGGCGACATCGCAGTGAACGCACACTGAATGCGTGTATTCGTCATCGCCATACTGGCGTATCACCCGGCGTGAGGGTATGGGGTGCCATTGGTTACACGTCTCTGTCACCTCTTGTTCGCATTGACGGCACTTTGAACAGTGGACGTTACATTTCAGAGGTGATACGACTCCCGGCTCTACCCTTCGTTCGATCCCTGCGAAACCCTACATTTCAGCAGAATAACGCACGACCGCATGTTGCAGGCCCCGTATGGGCCTTTCTGGATACAGAAAATGTTCGACTGCTGCCCTGGCCAGCACATTCTCCAGACCTCTCACCAATTGAAAACGTCTGGTCAATGGTGGCCGAGCAACTGTCTCGTCACAATACGCCAGTCACTACTCTTGATGAACTGTGGTAACGTGTTGAATCTGCATGGGCAGCTGTACCTGTACGCGCCATCCAAGCTCTGTTTCACTCAATGCCCAGGCGTAACAAGGCCGTTATTACGGCCAGAGGTGGTTGTTTTGGGTACTGATTTTTCAGGTTCTATGCACCCAAATTGCGTGAAAATTTAATCACATATCAGTTCTAGTAAAATCTATTTGTCCAATGAATACCCGTTTATCATGTGCATTTCTTCTTGGTGTAGTAATTTTAATGGCCAGTAGTGTATACAGAACGTCTCAGAGCACAGAAAATCTACATCTACATGGATACTCTGCAAATCACATTTAAGTGCCTGGCAGAGGGTTCATCGAACCACCTTCACAATTATCTATTACTCCAATCTCGTACAGGGCGCGGAAAGAACTAACACCTGTATCTTTCCGTACAAGCTCTAATTTCCCTTATTTTATCGTGGTGATCGTTTCTCCCTATGTAAGTCGGTGTCAACAAAATATTTTTACATTCGAAGGAGAACGTTGGTGATCTGAATTTCGTGAGAAGATTCCGTCGCAACGAAAAACGCCTCTCTTTTATTGATGTCTAGCCAAACTCCTGTATCATTTGTGACACTCTCTCCTCTATTTTTCGATAATACAAAATGTGCTGCCTTTCTTTGAACTTTATCGATGTACTCCGTCAGTCCTATCTGGTAAGGATCCCACACGGCGTAGCAGTATCCTAAAAGAGGACGGACAAGTGTAGTGTATGCAGTCTTCTTAGCAGATCTGTTACATGTTCCAAATGTCCTGTCAACAAAACGCAGTCTCTGGTTAGCCTTCCCCACAACATTTTCTATGTGTTCCTTACAATTTAAGTTGTTCGTAAGTGTCATACCTAGGTATTTAGTTCAATTTAAGGCTTTTAGATTACACTGATTTATCGTGTAACCGAAGTTTACCGATATCTTCAACTTTTGTAGTCCTGTCCTCCTCAGTTGCGTGTAATATTACGGTATATTGATAATTTTTACATATGGACCGTCTGCCAGCAACTGAATAAAACACAATTTTAGTGCCATACGCGTTTCGCCTTTATTTTCTGCAAGGCACCACCAGTGGCCTGGAATATGTACATATGTTTGCTATTTAATTTACATTTTTGTCACTGTACCTATAGGTTATAAACAGTTCAGGTGGTTTGGTATTACCTATTAAGTAGTAATGTTTTAAACTGTGCTTATAGGTTGCGTGGACAATTTCTTACATATCACGCTCCTGTTGCATTTTTGGTGTTGTTCTTCTTCTTATGAACGCCAATTTGCGGTTTTTTCCCACATTCCACAGCACTTAGAACTGAACGCTTATTTCAATGCAATGTTTTGGTTGCTGTTGCCGACTGTCAAATGTTTTTGCCAAAGATCGAATGATATTGCCGAACTTTCGAGTGTAATTATTGAAGTATCTGTGATCTGTTCGTTTATGCATTTCTGTGTATGTGTTTTGGTATATATATATCTGTGTGTGTGTGTGTGTGTGTGTGTGTGTGTGTGTGTGTGTGTGTGTGTGTGTGTGTGTGTGTGTGTGTTTGTTTTGGCGTGATACATTTTTTTCAACTAATTCCTTTTAGCACTCATGTGGATGACCTCACGCTTTTCGTTATTTAGGGTCAACTGACACTTTTCGCGCCATTCAGATATCTTTTCTAAATCGTTTTGCAGTTTGTTTTGATCTGATGACTTTATTAGTCGATAAACGACAGCGTCACCTGCAACCAACCGAAGACGGCTGCTCAGATTGTTTCCAAAATCGTTTATACAGATAACGAACAGCAGAGGGCGTATAACACTACCTTGGGGAACGCCAGAAATCACTTCTGATTTACTCGATGACTTTCCGTCAGTTACTACGAACTGTGACCTCTCTGATTGGAAATCACAAATCCAGTCACATAACTGAGACGATATTCCATAAGCACGCAATTCCACTAAGAGCCGCTTGTGTGATACAGTGTCAAAAGCCTTTCGGATATCCAGAAATACGGAATCGATCTGAAATCCCTTGTCAATAGCACTCAACACTTCATGTGCATAAAGAGCTAGTTGTGTTTCACAGGAACCATGTCCTCCAAACCCATGCTGCCTCTGTATCAATAGACAGTTTTCTTCGAGGTAATTCATAATGTTTGAACACAATATATGTTGCAAAATTCTGCTGCACATCGACGTTAATGATATGGGCCTGTAGTTTAGTGGATTACTCCTGCTACCTTTCTTGAATATTGGTGTGACCTGTGCAAATTTCCAGTCTTTGGGAACGGATCTTACGTCGAGCGAACGATTGTACACTCCTGGAAATGGAAAAAAGAACACATTGACACCGGTGTGTCAGACCCACCATACTTGCTCCGGACACTGCGAGAGGGCTGTACAAGCAATGATCACACGCACGGCACAGCGGACACACCAGGAACCGCGGTGTTGGCCGTCGAATGGCGCTAGCTGCGCAGCATTTGTGCACCGCCGCCGTCAGTGTCAGCCAGTTTGCCGTGGCATACGGAGCTCCATCGCAGTCTTTAACACTGGTAGCATGCCGCGACAGCGTGGACGTGAACCGTATGTGCAGTTGACGGACTTTGAGCGAGGGCGTATAGTGGGCACGCGGGAGGCCGGGTGGACGTACCGCCGAATTGCTCAACACGTGGGGTCTCCACAGTACATCGATGTTGTCGCCAGTGGTCGGCGGAAGGTGCCCGTCGACCTGGGACCGGACCGCAGCGACGCACGGATGCACGCCAAGACCGTAGGATCCTACGCAGTGCCGTAGGGGACCGCACCGCCACTTCCCAGCAAATTAGGGACACTGTTGCTCCTGGGGTATCGGCGAGGATCATTCGCAACCGTCTCCATGAAGCTGGGCTACGGTCCCGCACACCGTTAGGCCGTCTTCCGCTCACGCCCCAACATCGTGCAGCCCGCCTCCAGTGGTGTCGCGACAGGCGTGAATGGAGGGACGAATGGAGACGTGTAGTCTTCAGCGATGAGAGTCGCTTCTGCCTTGGTGCCAATGATAGTCGTATGTGTGTTTGGCGCCGTGCAGGTGAGCGCCACAATCAGAACTGCATACGACCGAGGCACACAGGGCCAACACCCGGCATCATGGTGTGGGGAGCGATCTCCTACACTGGCCGTACACCACTGGTGATCGTCGAGGGGACACTGAATAGTGCACAGTACATCCAAACCGTCATCGAACCCATCGTTCTACCATTCCTAGACTGGCAAGGGAACTTGCTGTTCCAACAGGACAATGCACGTCCGCATGTATCCCGTGCCACCCAACGTGCTCTACAAGGTGTAAGTCAACTACCCTGGCCAGCAAGATCTCCGGATCTGTCCCCCATTGAGCATGTTTGGGACTGGATGAAGCGTCGTCTCACGCGGTCTGCACGTCCAGCACGAACGCTGGTGCAACTGAGGCGCCAGGTGGAAATGGCATGGCAAGCCGTTCCACAGGACTACATCCAGCATCTCTACGATCGTCTCCATGGGAGAATAGCAGCCTGCATTGCTGCGAAAGGTGGATATACACTGTACTAGTGCCGACATTGTGCATGCTCTGTTGCCTGTGTCTATGTGCCTGTGGTTCTGTCAGTGTGATCATGTGATGTATCTGACCCCAGGAATGTGTCAATAAAGTTTCCCCTTCCTGGGACAATGAATTCACGGTGTTCTTATTTCAATTTCCAGGAGTGTATATGATTGCAAAGTATGGAGCTAATGCATCAGCATATCCGAAAGGAACCTAATTGGTATACAGTCTGGACCAGAAGACTTGCTTTTATTAAGTGATTTAAGTTGCTTCACTACTCCGAGGATATTTACTTCTGCGTTACTCATGTTGGCAACTGTTCTCGATTCGAATTCTGGAATATTTACTTCGTCTTCTTTAGTGAAGGCATTTCGGAAGGCTGTGCTAGTAACTCTGCCTTAGTTCCAACTCAATATTTGCTGATCACTTAATAGCACCATCATAACCTGATGAACACAGAAACTGATTTATAAATTCTGAAACTTTTTTAACAGCCGGTACCCAAAATTAGAGGTATAACAACATTATCACATCCAAAAATCAATAGCTCCAAGAAAGAAACTACTAAAAGTATACACATCACCATGTAATAAAACACACTTTGCTACAATAACCAAGTGTACAAATAACACCTCCCCCCAACAGCATCTCTCTCTCTCTCTCTCTCTCTCTCTCTCTCTCTCTCTCTCTCTCTCACACACACACACACACACACACACACACACACACACACACACACAAACAAGCCAGATATCTCAAACGTCAACAACACTTTAAAATCTGCGCCAAGCCACAAACAACATGAAACAAAACAAATGAACACAGGGCAGATACAAAAAGACGTGAAATGGCAGCAGACACTTTGTGCTTGGCTGTCAAACTACACAAAATGCGTGTGTAACAACATGAAACGACAAAGCGACAGTAGCAAACTAAAATACGTACTTCAGCACATCACAAGCATGCCAGACAACACAACATGGAATACCCGTAAGCAACGTGCTAAATAACGCGATATATCGCGATTCTCAGTCGGTAATGAACGACAAACAGAAAATACAAACGTTCCTTTTGCTTTCAGATGACAAGCTGTAGAATGTGTGGTAGAATTAAAGCTACCATCATACACAACTAATAGGTGCACGCTGAGAAGTAATATCTCCGAATTTTTTATGTGAGAACTCTAGAAGCTTTTTAAATAAAACAAACTTCACTAACTTCAACATCTTTATTCTTCATGTCTACACTACTGCCCATTAAAATTGCTACAACACGAAGATGACGTGTTACAGACGCGAAATTTAACCGACAGCGAAGAAGATGCTGCGATATGCAAATCATTAGCTTTTCAGAGCATTCACACAAGTTTGGCACCGGTGGCGACACCTACAACGTGCTGACATGAGGAAAGTGTCCAACCGATTTCTCATACAGAAACAGCAGTTGACCGGCGATGCCTGGTGAAACGTTGTTGTGATGCCTCGTGTAAGGAGGAGAAATGCGTACCATCACGTTTCCGACTTTGATAAAGGTCGGATTGTAGCCTAT
Organism: Schistocerca serialis cubense; assembly: GCF_023864345.2. NCBI lineage: Eukaryota > Metazoa > Arthropoda > Insecta > Orthoptera > Acrididae > Schistocerca > Schistocerca serialis. Next base: position 211,468,867 of record NC_064647.1, on the reverse strand, counting down.
CGCGGAACGCCTTGCTGGATCCCAACGGCCTCGTATCACTAGAATCTTATCGGCATGGCTGTAACGGATCGTGCAGCCACGTCTCGATCACTGAGTCAACAGATGGGGGCGTTTGTAAGACAAAAACCATTTGCACGAACAGTTCGACGACGTTTGCAGCAGAATGGACTATCAGCTGGGAGACCACGGCTGCAGTTACCCTTGGCGCTGCATCACAGACAGGAGCGCCTGCGATGGTGAACTCAACGACGAACATGGGTGCACGAATGGCAAAACCTCATTTTTTCGGATGAATCCAGCTTCTGTTTACAGCATCATGATGGTGAACGCACATTGGAAGCGTGTATTCGTCATCGCCCGGCGTGATGGTATGAGTACCACTGATTACACGTCTCGGTCACCTCTTGTTCGCTTTGACGGCACTTTCAACAGTGGACGTTACATTTCAAATGTGTTACGACCCGTGGCTCCACCCTTCATTCGATTCCTGCGAAACCCTACACTTTCAGCGGGATAATGCACGACCGCATGTTGCAGGTCCGGTACGGGCCTTTCTGGATACAGAAAATGTTCGACTGCTGCCCGGGCCAGCACATTCGCCAGATCTCTCACTAATTGAAATCGTCTGGTCAATGTTGGCCGATCAACTGGCTCGTCACAATACGCCAGTTACTAATCTTGATGAACTGTGGTATCGTGTTGAAGCTGCATGGGGAGCTGCACCTGTACACGCCATCCAAGCTCTGTTTGACTCGATGCCCAGACATTGTAAGTCCTTTGTTACGGCCAGAGGTGGTTGTTCTGGGTACTGATTTCTCAGGATCTATGCACCCAAATTGCGTGAAAATGTAACCACATGTCAGTTCTAGTACAATATATTTGTCCAATGAATACCCGTTTATCATCTGCATTTATTCTTGGTGTAGCACTTTTAATGGCCAGTAGTGTATATATTTATTTCCCAATATAGTCAGCCTGGTGATGAACACATTTATCCCAACGAGAGAGGTCATCGGAGCTCAGTTCGAAGCGGGACTCGTCACTGAAGACAATTCTGCTCCAGTCTGCGAGCTTCCAGGCCGAAGACGAGTCTGGAAACTCCCTGGACAGCAGGGAGACACCAGCATGACAGTCGCCCGCCATACGGCACGACAACCAAGAGCGATTGTCTGGGGTGCCATTTGTTTTTTTATGTATTTTCATAGCAGGACCCGTCTGGTTGTCATCCGCGGTAGGTATACAGTACAGTGGTACGTCGACGATATTCTTAGCGCTGTTTTGTTTCCCTTCAGGATAAACATCCTGGGCTTACATTTCAGCAAGCTTGCCAAATCCTACCTTGACGAGCAAGTTCGCCGGATCTCTCCCCAACTGAGAACGTATGGAGCAGAATGGGCAAAGCCTTCCAAACTTCTCGGGCAGAATTTGGCAGGATATCCTTCAGGAGAACATTTAAAAACTTCGTCAGTCAATGCCCAGCCCAACAGCTGCTAGTGTAAGGGTCGGACGGCCGGCCGTTGTGGCCGAGCGGTTCTAGGCACTTCGGTCCGGAACCGCGCTGCTGCTGATACGGTCGCAGGTTCGAATCTTGCCTCGGGCATGGATGTGTATGGTGTCCTTAGGTTAGTTACGTTTAAGTAGTTCTAAGTCTAGGGGACTGATGACCTCACATGTTAAGTCCCATAGTTCTTAGAGCCATTTGGACCATTTGAAGTTGAAGGGCCAGACGTGGAGCAACGCTTTATTGATTTGATCAATTTGTGAAGCTCTTTCGCTTGAATAAACCATCCAATTTTTCTGAAATTGTAATCATTTGTTTATGTGTACATCTGCGTCACATCTACCGATTTATGTCCTAATCGGATAATTCCTCCGTCGTACTCCTCCCCTTTTTTTTGCCATAGAATGTATGTACGCTACATAGGCAATTGAAGAAGTTTGACATTTCGATATACCAATACCGCAGTGCAACAATCTGTAGAGATACGGAATGGGATGATTACATGGGCTCAGTTTTAGGTAAATCAGGCGGTATACTTCGGTTCACTGGTAGAACATTTGGGAAATTCAATCAGTCTACAAAACCAGACTGTTTACAAATCCATTTTGCGTCCCATCGTAAAATATTGCTCAGGTTTCTGGGATGCGTACCGCATAGAATTAACAAGGGACACTGAACGTACACAAAGAAGACAAGCACGGATTGTCACAGATTTGTTTAACTAATGGGAGAGAGCTGCTGAAATAACTGAACTGTCTCGCGCCTGAAGAAAGACGCCAGTTATCACGCGAAAGTCTACTTATATATCTTCAAGAACCAGGTTTAAATGATGAATTGAGAAAATTCAACCTCCTACGTGTCGCTCTTACGTAGCGTGAGGACAAATTTGGACAATTCCATTGCGCACAGGGGAGTTTAAATAGTCATCCATCCAGAGCTCCGTATGTGATTGGACTGGGAAGAAAAGCTCCTGTGAGTTACGGTACAACGTGTGCTCTGGCACGCACTTCACAGTGTTTGGTAGTGAATGTATATGTGAATGTACGAGGGGGGACCCAAAAGAAACCGGACTCCGAGGGTGCTGCCACTCGTAGACGTAGTGCAGGTTTCTCATGCTAGATGGTGTCAGTAGAGACTTTCATGATACAGCTGTGCAGACGGCGTCAGTGTAAACGTGCAAGTGTGGTATTGTGTTTCTCTGACTGTTGGTGGGTTACCTCTGCGAAGTCGTTATGGCAAGTTTAAAAGAACAAAGAGTGTGTGTGAAATTTTGTTTCCTGCTTAAAAAAACTGCAACGGACACACACCAAATGCTTCAGGAAGCTTTCCAGGAGGACGCTATGAGCCGCACACTGGTTTTCTAGTGGTTTGGGCGCTTTAAACGTGGTGAGATGTGTGTTGAAGACCAAGCTCGTTCTGGGCACCCTTCAACATCACGAAATGAGGAGAACATTGAAAAGGTCCGCCAAAATATCAACGAGGATCGTCGCCAAACGATCGAACAAATTTCAGCAGAGACAGGAATCAGTTGGAGCTCGTGCCAGCGGATTCTGAGTGAGGATTTGCACATGAGACGTGTTGCTGCTAAATTTGTTCCGCGCCTTCTCACACAGGAGCAAAAAACCATCATCATGAATGTGTGTCAGAACTTGAAAACAGATACTGCACGCGATCCAAACTTCTTGAACAAAGTCGTTACAGGGGATGAGAGTTGGTGATACGGATATGACCCAGAAACCAAGCAAGCGTCAAGCCAGTGGAGGACTCCCAACTCTTCCAGACCAAAAAAAGCAAGGCAAGTGAGGTCAAATGTGAAGACGATGATCATTGTCTTTTTTGATGTTCGTGGGATTGTGCATCGGGAATTGGTACCCCCTGGCCAGACTGTTAACCAGCACTTTTACTTGGACGTTTTAAGGCATCCGCGAGAGAATGTGAGGAGGAAACGCCCGGAACTTTGGCGATCAGGTGACTGGTTTCTGCATCACGACAACGCTCCAGCACACACGGCCTTACGAGTGACCCACTACTTGGCATCTCAGAGGTGGTCTGTCGTTCCCCACGCTCCGTATTCGCCGGACCTAGCCCCGTGCGACTTTTTCCTATTTCCACGAATGAAAAAAACGCTAAAAGGAGAGCGTTAGGACGATGTGGAGGCGATAAAAACAGCTTCGCAAAGGGCACTGGACAATATCAAACTTGAAGAGTTCCAAACATGCTTCCAACAGTGGGAAAAGAGACTTGACAAGTGCATCGCATGTAATGGAGAGTATTTTGAATGTGACTGAAGTAATTTTGTAAAAAGGTTCACCAATAAATTTTTTATGACAACAATCCGGTTTCTTTTGGGTCCCACCTCGTAGATTTGGATAGTCGGATGGGGGAGGGATGGCGGGGGGGGGGGGGGGGGGGGCAGGGGTCTGAATCCAGTTTCTTCAGTACACGAGACGTTTCTCCAGACCACGAGACCTGCACCGGTTCGGTCGGTTCGGGGCTGTATATGGCGCCACAGTTAAGAAGAAACACTAACCGCTATTAGACGGCCGCCTTTAGGCAGACTAATTTAGCTGTTGCCCTTGGTTGTTCTTCATGGCTGGGGGAACACGTGCTGAGGCTCTTGAAATTCGTGACTCGGTTACAGACAATTGCGAATGTTACGGTCCGCCTGAGCTGTAAGCCGGCCAACAGGGAGATGGCGCCAAAACTGTTCGCATGTGCGAGCCACACAACACAACATGGCGCACACCGCGCACCGTTTGAGGGGAGGGCCACCACGAAGGAATGAAGGGTGTTAAAAAAAACCCGAACACCTGTTTTTTTTGGGGGGGGGGGGGTCAGTCTACTGACTGGTTTGATGCGGCCCGCCACGAATTCCTTTCCTGTGCTAACCTCTTCATCTCAAAGTAGCTCTTGCAACCTACGTCCTCAATTATTTGCTTCACGTATTCCAATTTCTGTCTTCCTCTACAGTTTTTGCCCTCTACAGCTCCCTCTAGTACCATGGAAGTCATTCCCTCATGTCTTAGCAGAGTTTTCCACATATTCCTTTCCTCTCCGATTCTGCGTAGAACCTCCTCATTCCTTACCTTATCAGTCCACCTAATTTTCAACATTCGTCTATAGCACCACATCTCAAGTGCTTCGATTCTCTTCTGTTCCGGTTTTCCCACAGTCCATGTTTCACTACCATACAATGTTGTACTCCAGACGTACATCCTCAGAAATTTGTTCCTCAAATTAAGGCCGGTATTTGATATTAGTAGACCTCTCTTGGCCAGAAATGCCTTTTTTGCCATAGCGAGTCTGCTTTTGATGTCCTCCTTGCTCCGTCCGTCATTAGTTATTTTATTGCCTAGGTAGCAGAATTCCTTAACTTCATTGACCTCGTGACCATCAATCATGATGTTAAGTTTCTCGCTGTTCTCATTTCTGTTACTTCTCATTACCTTCGTCTTTCACCGATTTACTCTCAAACCAAACTGTGTACTCATTAGACTGTTCATTCCGTTCATCAGATCATTTAATTCTTCTTCACTTTCGCTCAGGATAGCAATGTCATCAGCGAATCGTATCATTGATATCCTTTCACCTTGTATTTTAATTCCAATCCTGAACCTTTCTTTTATTTCCATCATTGCTTCCTCGATGCACAGATTGAAGAGTAGGGGCGAAAGGATACAGCCTTGTCTTACACCCTTCTTAATACGAGCACTTTGTTCTTGATCGTCCAATCTTATTATTCCCTCTTGGCTGTTGTACATATTGTATATGACCCGTCTCTCCCTATAGCTTACCCCTGCTTTTTTCAGAATCTCGAACAGCTTGCACCATTTTATATTGTCGAACGCTTTTTCCAGGTCGACAAATCCTATGAAAGTGTCTTGATTTTTCTTTAGCCTTGCTTCCATTATTAGCCGTAACGTCAGAATTGCCTCTCTCGTCCCTTTTCTTTTCCTACAGCCAAACTGATCGTCACCTAGCGCATTCTCAATTTTCTTTTCCATTCTTCTGTATATTATTCTTGTAAGCACCTGTTAGTGGACATTAATATGGGGTGTGTCCACACTTCGCGTGAAAGACGGTGTGAGCTCGGCTACAGACACTTTCAATGAGATGTCTGAATGTCTGTCGAGGGATGGTAGTCCAATCGTCTCCGAGAGTCGAGACCAGAGAAGGTAGTGACGTTGGGCGGTGGGTCTGGAGCGCATTCGACATTGTAACTGATTCCAAAGTTGTTTCATTCGGTTCATGTCTGGACACTGGGTAGACCGTCCATTTGTCCCCAAACCATTATTGCAACAGAGATGGTACTTCATGAAAAGGTCCACAGTCATGCTGATACAGTCATCGTTTCTCGACTGTTCCTCTACTGTAAGCATTCCACAATGCCGTAAAATGTCTTCACAGCCTTCCGCATTTAGCATATTTTTATTGCAATAAGGGGGTCACAAAAACATACCCATACCGTAAAACCACCTGCACTGTTGTCACTAGACATGATGGCAGGTAACATTCCAGAGGCATTCGCCAGACCCAAATCCTCCCAATGGGACTGAGGCAGGGTACAGCGTGATGCATCACACCAAATTACTCGTTTACAATCATCCACAGTCCTGAATCGTCGCTCTTTATACGCTGAAGCGCCAAAGAAACTGGTGTGAGCATGAGTGTTCAAATACAGAGGTGCGTAAACAGGCAGAATACGGCGCTGCGGGCGGCAACACCTATACAAGACAAGTGTCTGGCGCAGTTCTTAGTTCGGTTACAGCTGCTATAATGGCAGGTTATCAAAATTTAAGAGACTTTGAACGTGGTTTTGTCCGTAGCTCGTGGTCGTGCGGTGGCGTTCTCGCTTCCCACGCCCGGGTTCCCGGGTTCGATTTCCGGCGGGGTCAGGGATTTTCTCTGCCTCGTGATGACTGGGTGTTGTGTGGTGTCCTTAGGTTAGTTAGGTTTAAGTAGTTCTAAGTTCTAGGGGACAGATGACCATAGATGTTAAGTCCCATAGTGCTCAGAGCCATTTGGATCATTTTTGAACGTGGTATTACAGTCGGCGCACGAGCGATGGGACTCAGCATCTCCGAGGTAGCGATGAAGTGGAGATTTTGCCGTAAGACCACTTCATAAGTGTACCGTGAGTATCAGGAATCCGACATCGCTGCGTCTGAAAAAGATCCTGCAAGTACGGGATTGAAGAGAATCGTTCAACGTGACAAAAGTGCAACCCTTCTGCAAATTGTTGCAGATTTCAATGCTGCGCCATCAACAAGTGTCAGCGTTAGAACCATTCAACGAAACGTCATCGATGTGGGCTTTCGGAGTAGAAGGCCCACTCGTATATCCTTGATGGCTGCACGACACAAAGCTATACGCCTCGCCTCGGCCCGTCAATACCGAGATTGGACTGTTGATGACTGGAAAGATGTTACTTGGTTGGACGAGTCTCATTTGCATCGAGCGGATGGACGTCTACGGGTATGGAGACAACCTCTTGAATCCATGGACCCCGCGCGGGACTATTCAGTCTGGCGGAGGCTCTGTAACGGTGTGGGGCGGTAGCAGTCAAGAGTGATATGGGACTCCTAATACGTCTAGATACGACTCTGACATGTGACACGTACATAAGCACCATGTGTGATCACCTACATCCATTCATGTCCATTGCGCATTCCGACGGACTTGGTAAATTCCAGCACGACAATGCGACACCACATACGTCCAGAATTGTTACGCACTGGCTCCCCCTCTTCTGAGTTTAAACACTTCCGCTGGCTATCAAACTCCCAAGACATGAACACTGTTGAGCTTATCTGGGATGCCTTGCAACGTGCGGTTCAGAAGAGATCTCCTCCCTCTCGTACTCTTACGGATTTATGGACAGGCCTGCTCTATTCACGGTGTCAGTTCCCTCCAGCACTACTTCAGACATTAGTCGAGTCTATACCACGTCGTGCTGCGGCACTTCTGCGTGCTCGCGGGGGCCCTACACGATATTAGGTAGGTGTACCAGTTACTTTGGCTCTTCAGTGTTCGACCTCATGCGTCGCTTAACAGTGACGTCAGAAATGTGTGGCTTATGAGGAGCTTATCGACGACTGTACTTCTTATTTTCAAATTACATTTTATTTCCTTATTCTCCAAATTTTCGCGTCTGCAGACATCAGTAGCATTCAATAAGCTCAGAGAACCCTACAGAACGTATAAGAAGAAGTAAGATTTCATTTCCCATTCTAGCTGAAGTGGCCGCTAGACCTTGTGGCGTTGGCAGGCCGCTGTGGCCGAGCGGTTCTAGGCGCTTAAGTCCGGAACCGCGATGCTGCTACGGTCGCAAGTTCGAATCCTGCCTCTGGTATGGATGTGTGTGATGTCCTTAGGTTAGTTAGGTTTAAGTAGTTCTAAGACTAAGGGACTGATGACCTCAAATGTTACCATAGTGCTTAGAGCCATTTGAACACCGTTCCTACGATTTTGTTGCCACGCAACTTCCACATCTACATCTACGTCCATACTCCACAAGCCACCTGACGGTGTATGGCGGAGGGTACCTTGAGTGTCTCTATTGGTTCTCCCTTCTATTCCAGTCTCGTATTGTTCGTGGAAAGAAAGATTGTCGGTACGCCTCTGTGTGGGCTCTAATCTCTCTGATTTTATCCTCATGGTGTCTTCGCGAGATACACGTAGGAGGGAGCAATATACTGCTTGAGTCCTCGGTGAAGGTATGTCCTCGAAACTTCAACAAAAGCCCGTACCGAGCTACTGAGCGTTTCTCTTGTAGAGTCTTCCACTGGAGTTTATCATCTCCGTAACGCTTTCGCGGTTACTAAATGATCCTGTAACGAAGCGCGATGCTCTCCGTTGGATCTTCTCTGTCTCTTCTATCAACCGTATCTGGTACGGATCCCACACCGGTGAGCAGTATTCAAGCTGTGGGCGAACAAGTGTACTGTACCCAACTTCCTTACATTTCCTTAGGATTCTTCCAATGAATCTCAGGCTGGCATCTGCGTTACCGACGATTAATTTTATATGGTCATTCCATTTTAAATCACTCCTAATGCGTAGTCCCAGATAATTTATGGAATTAACTGCTTCCAGCTGCTGACCTGCTATATTGTAGCTAAATGATATGGGATCTTTTTTTCTATGTATTCGCAGCACATTACACTTGTCTACATTGAGATTCAATTGCCACTCCCTGCACCATGCGTCAATTCGCTGCAGATCCTCCTGCGTTTCAGTACAATTTTCCATTGTTACAACCTCTCGATATACCACAGCATCATCCGCAAAACAGCCTCAGTGAACTTCCGATGTCATCCACAAGGTCATTTATGTATATTGTGAATAGGAACTGTCCTACGACACTCACCTGCGGCACACCTTAAATTACTCTTACTTGCGAAAACTTCTCTCCACTGAGAATGACATGCTGCGTTCTGTTATCTAGGAACTCTTCAATCCAATCACACAATTGGTCTAACAGTCCACATGCTCTTACTTTGTTCATTAAACGACTGTGGGGAACTGTATCGAACGCCTTTCGGAAGTCAAGAAACACGGCATCTACCTGGGAACCCGTGTCTACTACCCTCCGAGTCTCGTGGACGATCGTCTTTTTCGAAACTCATGCTTATTCCCACAGAGGAGATTTCTAGTCCCCATAAATGTCATTAATACGTGTTCCAAAATTCTACAACTGATCGACGTTAGAGATATAGGTCTATAGCTCTACTTCCCTTCTTGGAAACAGGGATGACCTGAGACCTTTTCCAATCCTTTGGAACGCTACGCTCTTCTAGAGACCTACGGTACACCGCTGCAAGAAGGGGGGCAAGTTCCTTCGCGTACTCTGTGTGAAATCGAACTGGTATCCCATCAGGTCCAGCGGCCTTTGCGCTTTTGAGTGATTTTAATTGTTTTTCTATCCCTCTGTCATCTACACTCCTGGAAATGGAAAAAAGAACACATTGACACCGGTGTGTCAGACCCACCATACTTGCTCCGGACACTGCGAGAGGGCTGTACAAGCAAAATTCACACGCACGGCACAGCGGACACACCAGGAACCGCGGTGTTGGCCGTCGAATGGCGCTAGCTGCGCAGCATTTGTGCACCGCCGCCGTCAATGTCAGCCAGTTTGCCGTGGCATACGGAGCTCCATCGCAGTCTTTAACACTGGTAGCATGCCGCGACAGCGTGGACGTGAACCGTATGTGCAGTTGACGGACTTTGAGCGAGGGGGTATAGTGGGCATGCGGGAGGCCGGGTGGACGTACCACCGAATTGCTCAACACGTGGGGCGTGAGGTCTCCACAGTACATCGATGTTGTCGCCAGTGGTCGGCGGAAGGTGCACGTGCCCGTCGACCAGGGACCGGACCGCAGCGACGCACGGATGCACGCCAAGACCGTAGGATCCTACGCAGTGCCGTAGGGGACCGCACCGCCACTTCCCAGCAAATTAGGGACACTGTTGCTCCTGGGGTATCGGCGAGGACCATTCGCAACCGTCTCCATGAAGCTGGGCTACGGTCCCGCACACCGTTAGGCCGTCTTCCGCTCACGCCCCAACATCGTGCAGCCCGCCTCCAGTGGTGTCGCGACAGGCGTGAATGGAGGGACGAATGGAGACGTGTCGTCTTCAGCGATGAGAGTCGCTTCTGCCTTGGTGCCAATGATGGTCGTATGCGTGTTTGGCGCCGTGCAGGTGAGCGCCACAATCAGGACTGCATACGACCGAGGCACACAGGGCCAACACCCGGCATCATGGTGTGGGGAGCGATCTCCTACACTGGCCGTACACCACTGGTGATCGTCGAGGGGACACTGAATAGTGCACGGTACATCCAAACCGTCATCGAACCCATCGTTCTACCATTCCTAGACCGGCAAGGGAACTTGCTGTTCCAACAGGACAATGCACGTCCGCATGTATCCCGTGCCACCCAACGTGCTCTAGAAGGTGTAAGTCAACTACCCTGGCCAGCAAGATCTCCGGATCTGTCCCCCATTGAGCATGTTTGGGACTGAATGAAGCGTCGTCTCACGCGGTCTGCACGTCCAGCACGAACGCTGGTCCAACTGAGGCGCCAGGTGGAAATGGCATGGCAAGCCGTTCCACAGGACTACATCCAGCATCTCTACGATCGTCTCCATGGGAGAATAGCAGCCTGCATTGCTGCGAAAGGTGGATATACACTGTACTAGTGCCGACATTGTGCATGCTCTGTTGCCTGTGTCTATGTGCCTGTGGTTCTGTCAGTGTGATCATGTGATGTATCTGACCCCAGGAATGTGTCAATAAAGTTTCCCCTTCCTGGGACAATGAATTCACGGTGTTCTTATTTCAATTTCCAGGAGTGTATTTCGATATCTACCATTTGGTAATCTGTACGACAATCTAGAGAAGGAACTACAGTGCAGATTTCCTCTGTGAAACAGCTTTGGAAAAAGACAATTAGTATTTCGGCCTTTGTCATCCTCTGTTTCAGTACTTCCCACAGCGAACACCCGCCACTCCGCTGTCCGTACTATCGTCTCCTTTGCACTGCTCCACTCGCACCGTCACAGGCCTGACTACGCTCTGAACCGGCGTGAAACCACCGAGCGAGGTGGCGCAGTGGTTAGACACTGGACTCGCATTCGGGAGGACGACGGTTCAATCCCGCGTCCGGCCATCCTGATTTAGGTTTTCCGTGATTTCCCTAAATCACTTCAGGCAAATGCCGCGATGGTTCCTTTCAAAGGGTACAGCCGACTTCCTTCCCCGTCCTTCCCTAAACCGATGAGACCCCCGTCCTTCCCTAAACCGATGAGACCGATGACCTCGCTGTCTTCTTCCGCAAAAACAACAACAACCGGTGTGAATCACGTGGCGGGAGTACAAGTGGTGTGCGCCACACGGGGTGTGGTTATGCGCATACATTCACGTCAAATGGTGTCCACTTGCCCGGGCAACTTTCATTTGCCCCACCGTGTATCTGGTGGACAGTTCTGCATTACGCAGTGGTGTCTGGATACTTCTGATGAGACTTGTAACATTGTGATTTCCTTATCATTTTAAATCATTCACTAATCGAGTAGTCGCTCGGTAACAGCTACAGTTAGCAAATAATGTTGCGAGAATGTAAAAGGTGAACGACCTGTGACGTAACTTGTTTATTGTCGAAGCGCCGCCAGAGATGCAGTGAGTTATTGACTTTGAAAACCGCGGCGCGGAAAACAGACAGAAGAAGAACACTTTTACACATTTTTTTGATGTACGAGATATTCTCGATGAACAGTTACTCATTCTTCTCTTGTCTCTTGCAACTTGTGTCGGACGCGCATGTCTCGCCGCCGTATTATTATCGTTAAAAATAATATTGTTTTAGTGTAAAGTAAATGTGCAATACTAAAAGTGCAATACAGTATAGCAGTAGATTTATTGTGCGACGTGTACGTGAAAACGTTAAAGGAATTATTTTCATTACGAGAAGTGCCAGTCAAAACGGCATCCATGTTAAATTCTTCATTGTAGTGTAAGTTCATCTATTAACTGCCATAAATTCAGAGTTAAATGGAACTAGTGTATGGACTATTTATTTAGTTTAGAAGTTATTTAGTTTTCTTTATGTTTCTGCCAAATAGAGTGTTCACAGTCACGAATTCTTTCGTCGAAATCGGACGGAAGTTGTACACGGCGAAATATTTTCTCTGCGCCATATTCTACTGGTAAATGAATGATAAACTACGGTCCCTTAGGAAATTTATGATGAGCTATCCAAAAATAATTATATTTTGAATAGGCATTTACTCTCCTCTGCAATGCAACTTCCGACTGATCAGAAGATCTAACAAGAAACAGCCGCACACGGTCGGCGTTCGCAAATATATTTCAACCGCTGATTATAGCTATATGTTACAGCACAAAAGTAAACATATTGTTATAATTAGGGACTACGAACGGGGACATTTATAACTGTATGTTTATGTATACACATTACGTAGACATATCGTTATAGACTGTGAATACCTTATTTATGGATAAAGATAGAGAATTTTAACTTGGGCTTAGAAATTAAAATTTCATCATGGCGCCAGTTCTTAACTTGCCGTAGGGCCTCCCTGTTGCAGCCATCTCCCATGCTCGTTCATGAAAGAGTGTGCGTCGACTTGAGCCGGCGATAACGCAGCAATAAAAGGTATATCCTATGCCCGTTACGACTGTGCGCTCGTTGTTTTCATCGTGAGTACGGAGCTGCAAATCCTATGGCTCAAGATGCAAGACAATGGCACCAGCAGTTTAGAGACACAGACTGTGTATGTAAGGGGAAATCCACAGTTTGCCTCAGCGCGCTCGCAGTCCGCTGAACTTATAATCACGGTAACCGCCCAGGCTTAGTCACTCTCCACGCGCCTGACGTGTTTTGCGGCGACGCTTACGTTCCTGCTAAACACCATCAGTTATTACAAACGGCCTTCACAATAGCGGCAAACAACAACGTGCACAGTTTGGTCAACTCCAACTGGTCGTGGAAATGCAAAATAAATTTCTTTCACACCGCATATAAATAGGAAAGTGAGCGGCCACAACTTCAGAATACGGGGAAAGCAACAGCCAAGTACCACAGTCGAGGTCGATAACAGACTCTCCAAAGCTTCATGTTTTCTGCGCCGTTTCCACAAAAATACTTACGATCCGCCCATTTTTCTCCGGGAAAGACGGTTATACGAAGTCCAGTCCCGTTAATGTGACCACCACCTACGTTCGATGTCAACGTGCAATAACCACGCACAGAAGGCAGCAGGTGAGGGTATATAAAATCAGTGGAGAAGCGAAAAAAAATGCAGCGGTTGCGTAATGCGGAAACGAAGCGTCCAGGCAGGCTTTATCATTGGCCTTCAGACCAAGGATGGAAGCATTTCTGAAACTACTAAGTTTGCAAAGCATCCGCTTGCCACCGTGGTTAAAGTTGAAACGTCCCCTTAGAAAAATTATAAATCCCTGTGCTGGTAAACCTCTTACGTTAATTGATACAGAAACAGGTAAGTAACACTGAACGCACTCAGATAGTTTACTCTTTACTTATTCTGATCATCACTAAACTGACACACAATATTTTAGCGCAACGCAATCTCACCCTTTAATAATACCTACCAAAGAATAGCCCTGACTAACAATAATCTATCCTTCATGAATCACTTACCTCATCAAAATATTCCGTTACTCGAACTACTGCAATACAGCGAGCGCCAATACTGCCAGCTAAATAAAAGATTTTAACTACTGAAGGCGCTAACTACTGACAGGCATAGTTAGCAAATAAAAGATTCTGACAGAGAACAAACAATGTATTTACCTTAATAATGTTCAAAAGACATCATCTGCGTCTACATCCATACTTCGCAAGCCACATGACGGTGTGTGGCGGAGGGTACCCTGAGTACCTCTATCGGTTCTCCCTTCTATTCCAGTCTCGTACTGTTCGTGGAAAGAAAGATTATCGGTATGCCTCTGTGTGGGTTCTAATCTCTCTGATTTTATCATCATGGTCTCTTCGAGAGATATACGTAGGAGGGAGCAATATACTGCTTGGCTCCTCGGTGAAGGTATGTTCTCGAAACTTCAACAAAAGCCCGTACCGAGCTACTGAGCGTCTCTCCTGCAGAGTCTTCCACTGGAGTTTATCTATCATCTCCGTAACGCTTTCGCGATTACTAAATGATCCTGTAACGAAGAGCGCTGCTCTCCGTTGGATCTTCTCTATTTCTTCTATCAACCTTATCTGGTACGGATCCCACACCAGTGAGCAGTATTCAAGCAGTGGGCGAACAAGTGTACTGTAACTTACTTCCTTTGTTTTCGGACTGCATCCCCTTAGGATTCTTCCACTGAATCTCATGGCATCTGCGTTACCGACGATCAGCTTTATATGACCATTCCATTTTAAATCACTCCTAATTCCTACTCCCATGTAATTTATGGAATTAACTGCTTCCAGCTGCTGACGTACTATGTTGTGGCTAAATGATACGGGATCTTTCTTTCTATGTATTCGCAGCACATTACACTTGTCTACATTGAGATTCAATTGCCATTCCCTGCACCATGCGTCAATTCGTTGCAGATCCTCCTGCATTTCAGTACCATTTTCCATTGTTACAGCCTCTCGATATACCACAGCATCATCTGAAAAAAGCCTCATTGAACTTCCGATGTTATCCACAAAGTCACTTATGTATATTTTGAATAGGAACTCTCCTACGACACTCCCCTGCGGCACATCTGAAATCACTCTTACTTCAGAAGACTTCTCTCCACTGAGAATGACATGCTGCGTTCTGTTATCCAGGAACTCTTCAATCCAATCACAGAATTGGTCTGATAGTCCATATGCTCTTACTTTGTTCATTAGACGACTGTGGGGAACTGTATCGAACGCCTTGCGGAAGTCAAGAAACCCGGCATCTACCTGGGAACCCGTGTCTATGTCCCTCTGAGTCTCGTGGACGAATAGCGCGAGCTGGGTTTCACACGATCGTATTTTTCGAAACACATGCTGATATATATCTATGACATCCATCTGTACAAATTTCCTTTTTCTGGCGGACACACGTTCAGATCGTCCGCTTATAGTGACCTCTCAAACCTCTGGCATCTCTCATCCCACATCCACCACGGCTGCCGGCACACCTGCAACTTCCCAACGCTAACGTGCTTTTCACATCCAACTGCCCAACAATACAAAAGCGAATATTCCAACAATGAGTCCAACCAGCCACAGACTGCACACAGCACAGTCAGTGATTTTCATACAGAGCGCTACGTGGCGTTACCAACATAAAAACCTAAACAGCCTACTTACAAAGTACACCGTGCATGGCAAAATGGCGCCGAGGCACATATGGCTCATCCACTGATATGTAAAGGTGAAAAGATGAGCAACTGTTGAGCGACTTCCCGCCCTGATAAACTAGGGCGCTAAGAATCAATGTCTCGCCAATGCCCGTACAGCGAAAGTTGCTGCTATGGGCCTCCGTAGCAAGCGCCTCTTTGATGAACCCTTGTTGACTGCCGTTCAGCGACGACGAAGGGTGAAACACGCACGCCAATATCGCAACTGCGCATGCACACAGTGGCGACATGTGACCTTTTCAGAAAAATCATGTTTTATGCTCCAATTCTTTACAGACGAATGGGAAAACTGGTAGAAGACGAAGTCGGGGAAGGTCAGTTTGGATTCCGTAGAAATATTAGAACACGTGAGGCAATACTGACCCTACGACTTATCTTAGAAGCTAGATTAAGGAAAGGCAAACCTACATTTCTAGAATTTGTAGACTTAGAGGAAGCTTTTGGCAATGTTAACTGGAATACTCTCTTTCAAATTCTGAAGGTGGCAGGGGTAAAATACAGGGAGTGAAAGGCTACTTACAATTTGTACAGAAACCAGATGGCGGGTATACGAGTCGAGGGACATGAAAGGGAAGCAGTGGTTGGGAAGGGAGCGAGACAGAGTTGTAGCCTCTCCCCAATGTTTTTCAATCTGTATATTGAGCAAGCAGTAAAGGAAACAAAAGAAAAATTCGGAATAGGTACTAAAATCCATGGAGAAGAAATAAAATCTTTGAGGTTCGCCGATGACATTGTAATTCTGTCAGACACAGCAAAGGACTTGGAAGAGCAGTTGAACGGAATGGACAGTGTCTTGAAAGGAGGGTATAAGATGAACATCAACAAAAGCAAAACGAGGATAATGGAATGTAGTCGAATTAAGTCGGGTGATGCTGAGGGAATTAGATTAGGAAATGAGACACTTAAAGTAGTAAACGAGTTTTGCTATTTTGGGAGCAAAATAACTGATGATGGTCGAAGGAGAGAATATAAAATGTAGACTGGCAATGGCAAGGAAAGCGTTTCTGAAGAAGAGAAATTTATTAACATCGAATATAGATTGAAGTGTCAGTAAGTCGTTTCTGAAAGTATTAGTTCGGAGTGTAGCCACGTATGGAAGTGAAACATGGACGATAAATAGTTTGGACAAGAAGAGAATAGAAGCTTTCGAAATGTGGTGCTACAGAAGAATGCTGAAGATTAGATGGGTTCATCACGTAACTAATGAGGAGGTATTGAATAGGATTGGGGAGGAGTTTGAGGCACAACTTGACTTGGTAGGACATGTTCTGAGGCTTCACGGGATCACAAATTTAGTATTGGAGCGCAGCGTGAGGGTAAAAATCTTACAGGGAGACGAAGAGATGAATACACTAAGCAGATTCAGAAAGATGAAGTTTGTAGTGGGTACTGGGAGATGAAGAAGCTTGCACAGGATAGAGTAGCATGGAGAGCTGCATCAAACCAGTCTCAGGACTGAAGACCACAACAAGAACAACAACAACAACAACAACAACAACAACAACTGGCTGTTAGCGTGTACGGAGTGGGACGTCTGAAAGCAAAGGGGTACAGCCTGGAGGAGGGAGCGGTATGATCTGAGGGACGTTGGCGCGGCATTTCCTGGGTGACTTCGTCATTGTGAAAGGCAAAACGGATCAAAAACAGTATGCGTCTGTCGCTGTGCACCATGTCCACCCCTACACGCACGCCTCGGCACGATGGCATCTACCAGGATGACAATGCAACTGTCACGCACCTCGAGTAGTTCCAAGACCGCCAGTATCAGTTGACCGTTCTGCCCTGGCCATCAAACTTCCCGGATTGAAATCCAATCAAGAACCTGTGGGACCACCTCTTTCTGGCTGTTCGTGCCGAGGATCCTCAATCGAGGAAAGTAGCGCTCTACGGCACTGAAGTCGTCATGGTTCCACATCCTTGGCGGCCCTACCAGAACCTCATTGACTGTCTTCCTGCATGTCTCGCAGTGCTCCACGCTGCAAATGGTGCTTATTCAGGCTTTCGACAGGGGGTCACATTAATGTGACTAGACAGCGTAATATGGCGGTCCGTGGAAGTAAAACTGGTAAGCTGAGCTAGGACCGAAGCTGACAACCCCTCACTTGAAGGCTGGGAGTAAGGCCGACATTCGCAGAATTCCTCGAGAAGTGGTTTGCACTCGGAATGAAGAGGTGAATCGCCGCATATAAACAAAGCGTCCCGGAACCCCCCACTGGCCATACTACTGCTGCACACGTCGCCGGCGTACTCCAGAACAATGGCGGAGCGTCCGCCTGGAATGATGTATCAGATTAACACGTCGTGGCAGTCGGACGAGCGTGCGTGGCGAGGCGGATGGAATACCAAATGAGCAGAGTTTCCGAGAATGCGTGTTTCTCGGCTCGCTTCTACCCTCTGGCTACTGTGTTGGAACTGCCGGATTGAAGGAAGAGGAGGGGGAGATTACCGTTTAACGTCCCGTCGACAACTAGATCATTAGAGACGCAGCACGAGCTCGGATTAGGCAAGCACGGAGTGGCCCTGCCCTTTCAAAGGAATCTTTACGACATTTGACTGAAATGATTTAGGAAAATCACGGAAAACCCAAGTCTGGATGGCCGAATGCCGGTTTGAACCGTCGTCCTCCGGAATGCGAGTCCAGTGTGCTAACCACTGCGCCACCTAGCACGGTGCCATATTCGACACGGATGATTACATTGCATATTTCTTAGGGTGAAAAAAATTGGCGTCATTTTTTTTTATCACATTGTTTTACTTAAGCATTTTATACTCTCTCTTATCATACCCATCAATTCATTTTCACAAATCTCCGTACATCTAATAATAGGCCAGGTACGAGTAGGACACACAGTGTGGGTTCCGTAAATACGTAATTATGTGTACAGACAGTTCTTCGATCCCGAGAGTCTAGAATATTGACAAGTTTTGCCAGTTATCGATATTGATACTGGCAGGATATCGATCCCTGGAATTCAAAATCTTTCGAGAATTGTTTTAAGTTTGAAGGCAGATAACAAGTGACAAAAGATATATTTTTTGTATGATATAATTACAAATCAATAATTTTCTTATCAGGAACTCTAATTCAACATATTAACGCTCTACACTACTATTTATAAATTCGTTATAAAGAGGCTTTCGGCTTCTTAGGCCATAGTCAGATAACGTACTATTGAACAGATAGTCCACACAATTTCAGTGAGATTTCATAGCTGTACAAAGGGTGCTGTACAGAGATATGTGACACTTTATAACTATATCGATACAAACACAAGTATGATGTAATACCTAAAGAGACAGTGAACAAATAAATTTTACATTAAAGTATATTCAGATATTAAAAAGGTGTGAGCGTATAACACAGAAATGTTCTACAAGTGAATATTGGCACAGGCTACTATATCATACGGACAAACTGGTGAATGGACAAACAGACCGAATAAAGGGAGAGGAAGGAAGATGTCTATGGTATATGGGTATAGAACAGTTATAACAAGCTTATTAGTTAGCGGTAGGAGAAATAATAACTGGCTGCTACTTTAAGAAGGGTGAGTAGTGGAACCGTGGTTTGGTCATTAAGGACCAGGTCAGGATTCTTTGATTGGTGTTTGTTAATGGACAGAATTTCACGTAACGTTAGTTTTCTCCCTTTAGTTGCTTTATGTAGAGCATCACATTTCACATCATATGTATTGTATTGTATTGCATGTTAACCGGGGACCTAGAAACGACGGGGAGACTCCGTCCCCGTGACTGCCGCAGTGGGCCACAACCCCACGACGACTACCGCAGTCCACTTCACCCCTGCGCTGCCCCACACCGAACCACTCTTTCAGGGTTATTGTGCGGTTCGGTCCCCGGTGGACCCCCCAGGGAACGTCTCACACCAGACGAGTGTAACCCCCTATGTTTGCGTGGTATAGTAATGGTGGTGTACGCGCACGTGGAGAACTTGTTTGCGCAGCAATCGCCGACACAGTGTAGTTGAGGCGGAATAAGGGGAACCAGCCCGCATTCGCTGAGGCAGAAGGAAAACCGCCTAAAAACCATCCACAGACGGCTCACCGGACCTCGACACAAATCTGCCGGGCGGGTTCGTGCCGGGGACCAGGCGCTCGTTCCCAATCCGGAAAGCCGTGCGTTAGACCGCACGGCTAACCGGGCGGGCTCACATCATATGAATCACGTTCATTCAGAGCATGTTCAGCGAAGGTGGAATATTTCTTTCAGTCTGCAACTCCTTTCACGCTCAGTCAGCCTAGCAGTTTAAGTTATAATTTGCCACACGGATTGCAGGAAATTCTGTAAATTCCTCTCTATTCTAAAGGTGAAATATTATCTTCACCGTTGTACAGAAGGTGGGCAGAAGTATTCAAAGTGTAAAAAGCTGGAATACATTTCCTGATCTTTAGTTTCCTGGCAAGAAAGTGTGAAGTTCAAATGGTTCAAATGGCTCTGAGCACTATGGAACTTAACATCTGAGGTCATCAGTCCCCGAGAACTTAGAACTACTAAAACCTGACTAACCTAAGGACATCACACACATCCGTGCCCGAGGCAGGATTCGAACCTGCGACCGTAGCGGACGCGCGGTTCCAGGCTGACGCGCCTAGAACCGCTCGGCCACACCGGCCGGCAACTGTGAAGTCCTACCCACACATAGCATCGGGGCTCATTTGCTATTATTGCGTGGGTTTGTGTTGTATGAGGTGGATAAAAGAGAACTATTATCCTCTGTCTCTTCTTTTGGTGAGTACATAACGAAATAATAAATATTATTGTGGAGCATTAATATGCAGTATTGAAGTTATTAATACGTCTATATTCCTCCAAGAGCCGACGGAATATTCAATAAATATCAACAGTTTTCCGATTTATTTCTTTATTTATACTGTGAAACCTTGCTCGCTGCCAAATTTCATGATTCTAGGTCAGCGGGAAATACCCCACAGGTTTTGATGAGTGAGTCTGCGAGTATCAAAATACGTGACATAAATGGCCGTATGTTTTAATTTCATTAATTTAAAAGCCTAACGGACCACAGACTTACGTATGTGACATCAGTTTCAACTTTATACCAGTCGTAAGAAAATAGTCGGATGGACAGACGCGCGGACAACGAAGTGATCCTGTAAGGGTTCAGTTTTTACCAATTGAGGTACGGAAGACTAAAACTCAATTTTCTTCGTCTGTTAGAAATCCTACCTCGTGAGTGACCCCTGGCTTAACGAGCAACGTTTAAGAATAAATCGAACGCAGCACCTGTAGATTCTCCAAGTCGTGGATGAATTACATTTTCTTAATTCCAGTGAATCACAGTCTGGCGTCTGCTTTTGATATAACTACACTCATGCTCATAAATTATGGATAATTGCAGGATGTGTTGCCACACAACGAGGCACTAGACAAAACTGGCGCTGGCACATAGGGAACACACACGACACATATCTGTAAGTCCACAGTATTGGTGATAAGTTGAGAAAACTGCCCCGAAAAACACGTGCTACAAAACGCCACTGTTCCCTGCGCATGTACCCCGACATCGATATGGGATATGATCACCATGCACACGTACACAGGCCGCACAACGGGTTGGCATACTTTGGATCAGATGGTCGAGCAGCTGCTGGGGTATAGCCTCCCATTCTTGCACCAGTGCCTGTTGGAGCTCCTGAAGTGTCATACGGGTTTGAAGACGTGAAGCGATACGTCGACCGAGAGCATCCCAGACGTGCTCGATGGGATTAAGGTCTGGAGAACAGGCAGGCCACGACATTCGTCTGATATCGTCTGTTTCAAGGTACTCCTCCATGACGGCAGATCGGTGGGGCCGTGCGTTATCATTCATCAGGAGAAAGGTGGGCCCACTGCACCCCAGAAAAGGCGGAAATACTGGTGCAAAATGACGTCCCGATACACCTGACCTGTTACAGTTCCTCTGTCAAAGACATGCAGGGGTGTACGTGCACCAATCATAATCCCACCCGACACCATCAAACCACGACCTCCATACAGGTCCCTTTCAAGGACATTAGGGGGTTGGTATCTGGTTCCTGGTTCACGCCAGTTGAAAACCCGGCGAGAATCACTGTTGAGACTACACCTGGACTCGTCCGTGAACATAACCTGGGACCACTGACCATGTACTGTGTTCTTGACATCAGACTTTATGGGCTCTCCTGTGACCAGAGGTCAGTGGAATGCACCTTGCAGGTCTCCGGGCGAATAAACTATGTCTGTGCAGTCGTCTGTAGACTGTGTGTCTGGAGATAACTGTTCCAGTGGCTGTGGTAAGGTCCCGAGCAAGGCTACCTGCAGTACTCCGTGGCGATCAGCGGGCACTGATGGTGAGATATCGGTCTTCTTGCGGTGTTGTGCGCTATGGACGTCCCGTACTGTAGCACCTGGACACATTTCCTGTCTGCTGGAATCGTTGCCGTAATCTTGAGATCACACTTTGTGGCACACGGCAGGCCCGTGCTACGACCTGCTGCGTTTGACCAGCCTCCAGTCGCCCCAGTATTCTACCCCTCATAACGTCATCAATATGTGTTCTTTGAGCCATTTTCAACAGACAATCACCATTAGCACGTCTGAAAACGTCTGCACACTTACTCGCTGCTCCGTACTCTGACATCCACCGACACACCTCTGTGTATGTGGACTCCTGCCAGCGCCACCGTGCGACGACCGCAGGTCAAATGCACCGCATGGTCGTACCCCGAGGTGATTTAAACCCGGAAAAGCGCCCGCCAGAGCGTTGTTTCACCATGTATCAGCATTATCCTTAGTTTATAAGCATGAGTGTAGTTTTAGGTGGTCGTTCCACTTTTGGTTGGATCAGACAGATACTATAGACATCTTACGGTAGCTAATCTATCCAGTGATCCCCAATAGTGATCGAGAAGTAATGAGCTTCCGTTTTTTCATATTTATTATTTTTTTTTTATGTTGCACGTAACGTCGATTCGCTGCAAGTCTTTATGCACATTGCTACTGCTGTCTGGAGATGCGACCTCCCTACACACAAAACCAAAATCGCTAACCAGTCTCACGCAGTTGGTACCTCATGACGACATCGCAAGCTAAGGACCGTCGCTGCCAGACGCTGCCACGAAAGAGAGGCATCGGCGAAGACACGTCCTCGAGAGGTTTCCTCCACAGCCACTGCTGGAAGTCGACTTACGTCCAGTGCAGCGTCGCCCATCCCAGGCTGTGATCGCCATAGCTCAGGTCCGGCAGAGCTAGCTTTCTTATTCGGATCTGTGTGCTAAAGTTTAAAGTTAAATGTACATTGATACGTGGCTGTCCTTCAGTACTTTTCAAGTATAAACAGTTCTTCATTTACTCTGTCATTGACGTGGACCAAAGTTAAGTATTATATATTGCAGAGTAATAGTAAAAGGAAATACTAAGGGGAAGCCACATAGTTGTGCTCACAGATTTACTTCAAACGTTGCACACCTTTAATAGGCCATTAAAGCAACATAACGTACAAGTACTAAGGTGCATTACTCTGGCAATTCTGAGAAAATCGCGAGAGAAGTTTAGCGTGTTTATTATCTGTCTTATGTATCTGTGCGTAGGTCCCACACCTTAGAGGTCATGCTGATCAAGTGGCTTGCGTTAGAGCTTCGTAAAACGAAGATGGATGAGGCGACGGTTCGACTCCCGCTCAAAATGGGTCAAATGGCTCTGAGCACTATGGTCATCAGTCCCCTAGAACTTAGAACTACTTAAACCTAACTAACCTAAAGACATCACACAACACCCAGTCATCACGAGGCAGAGAAAATCCCTGACCCCGCTGGGAATCGAACCGGGAACCCTGGCCTCCCGCCGGCCGGAGTGGCCGTGCGGTTCTAGGCGCTACAGTCTGGAACCGCGTGACCGCTGTCCTTAGGTTAGTTAGGTTTAAGTAGTTCTAAGTTCTAAGGGACTGATGACCACAGCAGTTAAGTACCATAGTGCTCCGAGCCATTTTGAACCGGGCCTCCCGCTCAAAGTTAATTATTAATCTACACTCCTGGAAATGGAAAAAAGAACACATTGACACCGGTGTGTCAGACCCACCATACTTGCTCCGGACACTGCGAGAGGGCTGTACAAGCAATGATCACACGCACGGCACAGCGGACACACCAGGAACCGCGGTGTTGGCCGTCGAATGGCGCTAGCTGCACAGCATTTGTGCACCGCCGCCGTCAGTGTCAGCCAGTTTGCTGTGGCATACGGAGCTCCATCGCAGTCTTTAACACTGGTAGCATGCCGCGACAGCGTGGACGTGAACCGTATGTGCAGTTGACGGACTTTGAGCGAGGGCGTATAGTGGGCATGCGGGAGGCCGGGTGGACGTACCGCCGAATTGCTCAACACGTGGGGCGTGAGGTCTCCACAGTACATCGATGTTGTCGCCAGTAGTCGGCGGAAGGTGCACGTGCCCGTCGACCTGGGACCGGACCGCAGCGACGCACGGATGCACGCCAAGACCGTAGGATCCTACGCAGTGCCGTAGGGGACCGCACCGCCACTTCCCAGCAAATTAGGGACACTGTTGCTCCTGGGGTATCGGCGAGGACCATTCGCAACCGTCTCCATGAAGCTGGGCTACGGTCCCGCACACCGTTAGGCCGTCTTCCGCTCATGCCCCAACATCGTGCAGCCCGCCTCCAGTGGTGCCGCGACAGGCGTGAATGGAGGGACGAATGGAGACGTGTCGTCTTCAGTGATGAGAGTCGCTTCTGCCTTGGTGCCAATGATGGTCGTATGCGTGTTTGGCGCCGTGCAGGTGAGCGCCACAATCAGGACTGCATACGACCGAGGCACACAGGGCCAACACTCGGCATCATGGTGTGGGGAGCGATCTCCTACACTGGCCGTACACCACTGGTGATCGTCGAGGGGACACTGAATAGTGCACGGTACATCCAAACCGTCATCGAACCCATCGTTCTACCATTCCTAGACCGGCAAGGGAACTTGCTGTTCCAACAGGACAATGCACGTCCGCATGTATCCCGTGCACCCAACGTGCTCTAGAAGGTGTAAGTCAACTACCCTGGCCAGCAAGATCTCCGGATCTGTCCCCCATTGAGCATGTTTGGGACTGGATGAAGCGTCGTCTCACGCGGTCTGCACGTCCAGCACGAACGCTGGTCCAACTGAGGCGCCAGGTGGAAATGGCATGGCAAGCCGTTCCACAGGACTACATCCAGCATCTCTACGATCGTTTCCATGGGAGAATAGCAGCCTGCATTGCTGCGAAAGGTGGATATACACTGTACTAGTGCCGACATTGTGCTGCTCTGTTGCCTGTGTCTATGTGCCTGTGGTTCTGTCAGTGTGATCATGTGATGTATCTGACCCCAGGAATGTGTCAATAAAGTTTCCCCTTCCTGGGACAATGAATTCACGGTGTTCTTATTTCAATTTCCAGGAGTGTATTTTCTCATCACTGGTCATATTATTTAATTTCTATGACATTTGAGAGGTAATATAATTTGCATGAAGTTTCCATGAATTTCTCGTTATTTGACTTCGTATTATTTTTAATTAAATTAAATTATTAGAACAAACATATTTATAACTATAGAAAACTAAACGAAGAAACGCAAAGAGTTTTCCTGAAAATGTATGTCTGTCGTGATTTGCGAAATCCCTTACACATACAATCTAGTTCGGTACCCGGAACTACATTGCATCTCGACGCTTCATGCTGCAGACACAGAGGCAACTCTCATTTGGCAGTCAAGCTACGTAGCGATGCGACGTTGATAATAGAACAAGAAAGAATAGCGTAGGTGCAAATTTTTTTTGAATATCACAGAATTTACACTTGCACTACAAAAATGAAGGTGATTCCCTGGTTGACTTGGGCTTTCCAAACCTGTTCCTCGTCCTTATAAATTTAATTACAGGTATTAAATAGTCAAGTAGCATATGAAGAGCTTATTTCAATAGTGGTACAAGTCCATTTTTGTTCATTCTGAGATACAGAGTCTTAAAGTTAAATGAGCACTGAAAAGTCTGCAGTTGAGATACCAAAATATTCAAGTATATGTGTATCCGCTGTGTTTATTAAACTTACGAAAAAACGCTTCGAACATATGCACCAACCCAATAACATCACCTATCCTCGCAACATGTGAAGTTTTATTCCGTTTTCTCGACCGCTCCTGGGAGCTTCATTTTTGTAAGTGAATGTATCCGTTATGCATCATTTTCAATATTTTTGCTTCCATTTCTTTTACCTTCTTACATGAGATTCCCTGCCCCGTTGCATCCGTCCATTAGCGACGAGGCATTTGTTAATGTTGTGGTCTTCAGTCCAGAGACTGGTTTGATGCAGCTCTCCATGCTACTCTATCCTGTGCAAGCTTTTTCATCTCCCAGTACCTACTGCAACCTACACCCTTCTGAATCTGTTTAGTCTATTCATCTCTTGGTCTGCCTCTACGATTTTTACCCTCCACGCTGCCCTCCAATACTAAATTGGTGATCCCTTGATGCCTCAGAACATGTCCTATCAACCGATCCCTCATTAGTTATGTGATCTACCCATCTAATCTTCAGCATTCTTCTGTAGCACCACAATAAAAAAATGGCTCTGAGCACTATGCGACTTGACTTCTGAGGTCATCAGTCGCCTAGAACTTAGAACTAATTAAACCTAACCAACCTAAGGACATCAGACACATCCATGCCCGAGGCAGGATTCGAATCTGCGACCAGAGCGGGCGCCCGGTTCCAGACTGTAGCGCCTAGAACCGCTCGGTCACTCCGGCCGGGGTAGCACCACATTTCGAAAGCTTCTATTCTCTTCTTGTCCAAACTATTTATCGTCATGTTTCACTTTCATACATGGCTACACTCCATACAAATACTTTCAGAAAGGACTCCCTGACACACCTACACCCGATCTTAACAAATTTCTCTTCTTCAGGTACGCTTTCCTTGCCATTGCCAGTCTACATTTTATATCCTCTCTACTTCGACCATCATCAGTTATTTTGCTCTCAAAATAGCAAAACTCATTTGCTACATTAAGTTTCGCATTTCCTAATCTAATTCCCTCAGCATCACCCGAATTAATTCGACTACATTCCATTATCCTCGCTCTGCTTTTCTTGACGTTCATCTTATACCCTCCTTTCAAGACACTGTCCATTCCGTTCAGCTGCTCTTCCAGGTACTTTGATGTCTCTGACAGAATTACAGTGTCATCGGCGAACCTCAAAGTTTTTATTACTTCTCCATGCATTTTAATTCCTACTCCGAATTCTTCTTCCGTTTCCTTTACTGCTTGCTCAATATACAGATTGAACAACATCGGGGATAGGCTACAACCCTGTCTCACTCCCTTCTCAACCACTGCTTCCCTTTCATGCCCCTCGACTCTTAACTGCCATCTGGTTTTTGCACAAATTGTAAATAGCCTTTCGCTCCCTGCATTTTACGCCTGCCACCTTCAGAATTTGAAAGAGAGCATTCCAGTCAACATTATCAAAACTTTCTCTAAGTCTAGAAATGCTAGAAACGTAGTACGAATAAGAGCAGATAGAAGAGGTTGATAGTCTTAAATTCCTGGGATTACAACTTGATAATAAATTCAGTTGGGAGGAGCACACCACGGAACTGCAGAAACGCCTTAACAAAACTGTATTTGCAATTCGAGTGTTAGCAGTCATAGGCGACATAAAAATGAAAAAGCTTGCATACTTTGCCTACTTTCATTCCATAATGTCATATGGTATACTATTTTGGGGTAACTCTTCAAGTCAAACACAAGTTTTCAGAGTTCAAAAGCGTGTAATACGTATTATTTGTGGAGTAAATTCACGGACATCCTGTAGAAACCTCTTCAAAGATCTGGGTATACTAAGTACTGCCTCTCAGTGTACTTACTCCTTAATGAAATTTGTCCTAAATAATATATCTCTTTTTCCAACAAACAACTAAGTTCATACATAACCGGCCAGGGTGGCCGAGCGGTTCTAGTCGCTACAGTCTGGAACCGCGTGACCGCTACGGTCGCAGGTTCGAATCCTGCACACCGAGCGAGGTGGCGCAGTGGTTAGCACACTGGACTCGCATTCGGGAGGACGACGGTTCAATCCCGTCTCCGGCCATCCTGATTTAGGTTTTCCGTGATTTCCCTAAATCGCTTCAGGCAAATGCCGGGATGGTTCCTTTGAAAGGGCACGGCCGAATTCCTTCCCCAAACTTCCCCCACCCGAGCTTGCGCTCCGTCTCTAATGACCTCGCTGTCGACGGGACGTTAAACACTAA
Organism: Schistocerca serialis cubense; assembly: GCF_023864345.2. Taxonomy (NCBI): domain Eukaryota; kingdom Metazoa; phylum Arthropoda; class Insecta; order Orthoptera; family Acrididae; genus Schistocerca; species Schistocerca serialis. Next base: position 211,441,182 of record NC_064647.1, on the reverse strand, counting down.
TCTCCTCCTCCTCCTCGAATCCTGCCTCGGGCATGGATGTGTGTGACGTCCTTAAGTTAATTAGGTTTAAGTAGTTCTAAGTTCTAGGGGACTGATGACCTCAACAGTTAAGTCCCATAGTGCTCAGAGCAAAGTTCATACATACAATACCAAGAGCGAAAATGATCTGTACAAGGACATAAAAGCAGTTAGTTTAGTTCAAAAAGGGGTCCACTACTCAGGAACACCCATCTTCAATAATTTGCCAGCAAACACAAAAAATTTGGTTAAAAATAAAGATCAGTTTAAAAGGAGCCTGAAAGAATTACTAGTGGCAAACTCCTTCTACTCCACTGACGAATTTTTTAATAGAAACAAATGATGTAAATATTCATACTATTAGTATTGTTGTTTCAACATTTTTAAAATTTTTTTTTAAAAAAAGGACATGTTCCACATCCACGAGGATCTCCTCAGCACGGATCTATGGAACGAAAAACTAATCTAATCTTATCTTGCCTTTCCTTAATATATTTTCTAAGATAAGTCGTAGGGTCAGTATTGCCTGACGTGTTCCAATATTTGTACGGAATCCAAGCTGATCTTTCCCGAGGTCGGCTTCTACTGGTTTTTCCATTCGTCTGAAAAGAATTCGCGTTACTATTTTGCAGCTGTGACTTATTAAACTGATAGCACGGTAATTTTCATATCTGTCAACACCTGTTTTCTTTGGGATTGGATTGATTATATTCTTCTTGAAGTCTGAGGGCATTTCGCCTGTCTCATACATCTTGCTCACCAGATGGTAGAGATTTGTCAGGACTGGCTCTCCCAAGGCTGTCAGTAGTTCTAATGGAATGTTATCTACTCCCGGGGCCTTGTTTAGACTCAGGTCTTTCAGTGCTCTGTAAAACTCTTCAAGCAGTACCACATCTCCCATTTCATCTTCATCCTCTTCCATTTCCATAATATTGTTCTGAAGAACACCACCCTTGTATAGACCCTCTATATACTCCTTCCACCTTTCTGCTTTCCCTTCTTTGCTTAGAACTGGGTTTCCATCTGAGCCCTTGATATTCATACAAGTGGCTCTCTTTTCTCCAAAGGTCTCTCTAATTTTCCTGTAGGCAGTATCTATCATACCCCTAGTGAGATACGCCTCTACATCGTTACATTTGTCCTCCAGCCATCCCTGCTTAGCCATTTTGCACTTCCTGTCGATACCATTTTTGAGACGTTTGTATTCCCTTTTGCCTGCTTCATTTACTGCGTTTTTATATTTTCTCCTTGCATCAATTAAATTCAATATTTCTTCCGTTACCCACGGATTTCTATTAGCCCTCGACTTTTTACCTACGTGATCCTCTGCTGTGAGTAGGCATTTACGCAATGAAGAGTGGCGGGGGCCTTCCCGTGTGTGGTCGTAACGCTGTTGCGTCCGGTGTTGACGCGGCGGCGCCGTCTTAGCGCGAGGTACAAAAGACGCCGGCGCCCGGCGCCCCGCACCCCCCCCCCCCCCCCCCCCCCGGCACTGAGCTATGAATAGCCGCGCAAAACAGATTAGACGGCGCTATTCTCGGGGCGACGTGGGCCGCCGGAGCATCCGCGTTGCGCAAAACGGGGCGCCTCGGTCGCGCTCCCAGCCGCTGACGTCTGCCGGCCCGTCTGTCTGTCTGTCTGTCGAGGCTAGGCCTCGGCGTCCCCATCAGGGATTCACTTCAGTAAACTTTTCTATTCCATTAGGAGACCACAACGTCCAAGTACACTACTGGCCATTAAAATTGCTGCACCACGAAGAAATGCGGATTATAAAGGGGTATTCATTGGACAAATATATTATACTACAACTGACATGTGATTACATTTTCACGCAATTTGGGTGCATAGATCCTGAGAAATCAGTACCCAGAACAACCACCTCTGGCCTTCATACGCCTGGTCATTGAGTCAAACAGAGCTTGGATGGCGTGTACAGGTACAGCTGCCCATGCAGCTTCAACACGATACCACAGTTCATCAAGAGTAGTGACTGGCGTATTGTGACGAGACACTTGCTCGGCCACCATTGACCAGACGTTTTCAATTGGTGAGAGATCTGGAGAATGTGCTGGAAATGGCAGCAGTCGAACATTTTCTGTATCCAGAAAGGCCCGTACAGGGCCTACAACATGCGGTAGTGCATTATCCTGCTGAAATGTAGGGTTTCGCAGGGATCGAATGAATGGTAGAGCCACGGGTCGTAACTCATCTGAAATGTAACGTCCACTGTTCAAAGTGCCGTCAATGCGAACAAGAGATGACAGAGATGTGTAACCAATGGCACCCCAGACCACCACGCCGCGTGATACGCCAGTATGGTGATGACGAATACATGCTTCACACGTGCGTTCACCGCGATGTCGTCAAACACGGATGCGACCCTCATGATGCTGTAAACAGATCCTGGATTCACCCGAAAAAATGACATTTTACCATTTGTACACCCAGGTTCGTCGTTGAGTACACCATCGCAGGCGCTCCTGTCTGTGATGCAGCGCCAAGGGTAACCGCAGACGTGGTCTTCGAGCTGATAGTCCATGCTGCTGCAAACGTCGTCGAACTGTACGTGCAGATGGTTGTTGTCTTGCAAAAGTCCACATCTGCTGACTCAGGGATCGAGACGTGGCTGCACGATCCGTTACAGCCATGCAGATATGATGCCTGTCATCTCGACTGCTAGTGATACCAGGCCGTTGGGATCCAACACGGCGTTCCGTATTACCCTCCCGAACCCACCGATTCCATATTCCGCTAACAGTCATTGGATCTCAACCAACGTGAGCAGCAATGTCGCGATACGATAAACCGCAATCGCGATAGGCTACAATCCGACCTTTATCAAAGTCGGAAACGTGATGGTACGCATTTCTCCTCCTTACACGAGGCATCACAACAACGTTTCACCAGGCAACGCCGGTCAACTGCTGTTTGTGTATGAGAAATCGATTGGGAACTTTCCTCTTGTCAGCACGTCGTAGGTGTCGCCACCGGCGCCAACCTTGTATGAATGTTCTGAAAAGCTATTCATTTGCATGTGACAGCATCTTCTTCCTGTCGGTTAAATTTCGCGTGTGTAGCACGTCATCTTCGTGGTGTAGCAATTTTAATGGCCAGTAGTGTAGTAAGGCCTACTGAAACTTCCAGTCAAATTAAAACTGTGTGCCAGACCGAGACTTGAACTCGGGACCTGTGCCTTTCGTGGGCAAGTGCTGTACCAACTGATCTACCCAAGCACGACTCAAGCCCCGTCCTCATAGATTTAATTCCGCCAGTACCTCGCCTCCTACCTTCCAAACTTCACAGAAGCTCTCCTGCGAACCTTGTAGAACTAGCACTCCTGGAAGAAACGAAGTAGGAGACGACGTGCTGATACAAGTAAAGCTGTGCGGGCGTGGCATCAGTCGTTCTTGGGAAGCTCAGATGGTAGAGCACTTGCCCGCGAAAGGCAAAGGTCCCGAGTTCGAGTCTCGGTCGGGCACACAGTTTTAATCTGCCAGGAAGTTTCATATCAGCGCACACTCCGCTGCAGAGTGAAAATCTCATTCTGGAGTAAGGCCTACTACTTAGACGGGAAACTCCCCATCGCAACCCCCCGCCCCCTATTTTTTTCCTCTTCTTCACTTAATTATGAACTATCCGTCCGGCGATTGAGGTGTCTGTTCGCTATATTCAAATTTGTGTCTTTAACGTGGTGTCAAGCCCGTATGCAACACCGATGTGTCAGGGACCCCCAGACATACACTATGTGATCAAAAGTATCCGGACGCCTGGCTGAAAATGACTTACAAGTTCGTCGCGACTTCCATCGGTAATTCTGGAATTCAATATGGTGTTGGCTCACCCTTAGCCTTGATGACAGCTTCCACTGTCGCAGGCATACGTTCAGTCGGGTGCTGGAAGGTTCCTTGGGGAATGGCAGCCCATTCTTCACGGAGTGCTGCACTGATGAGAGGCATCAATGTCGGTCGGTGAGGCCTGGCACGAAGTCGGCGTTTCAGAACATCCCGAAGATGTTCTATAGGATTCATGTCGGGACTCGGTGCCGGCCAGTCCATTACAGGGATGTTACTGTCGCGTAACCACTCCGTCACAGGCCTCGCATTATGAATAGGTGCTCGATCGTATTGAAGGATGCAATCGCCACCCCCAAATTGCTCTTCAACAGTGGGAAGCGAAAAAGTGCTTAAAACATCAATGTAGGCCTGTGTTGTGATAGTGCCACGCAAAACAAAAAGGGGTGGAAGCCCCCTCCATGAAAAACACGACCACACCATAAGACACAGCTTCCGAATTTTACTGTTGACACTAAACACGCTGGCAGATGACGTTCACGGGGCATTCGCCATACCCACACCCTGGTACCGTATCGCCACATTGTGTACTGTGATTCGTCACTCCACACAACGTTTTTCCACTGTTCAGTCGTCCGATGTTTACGCCCCTTACACCAAGCGAGGCGTCGTTTGGCATTTACTAGCGTGATGTGTGGCTTATGAGCAGCTGCTCGACCACAAAATCCAAGTTTTCTAAACTCCCCTCTAACAGTCATAGTACTTGCACTGGATATTCATACAGTTTGGAATTCCTGTGTGATGGTGTGGATAGATCGTCTGCCTATTACACTTTACGACCCTCTTCAACCGTCGGCGGTGTTTGTCAGTCAACAGACGAGGTCGCCCTGTGCGCTTTTGTGCCGTACGTGTGACTTCGTTTCCACTTCACTATCACATCGGAAACAGTGGACCTAGGGATGTTTAGGAGTGTGGATATTTCGCGTACAGACGGATGAAGCAAGTGACAACCATGTCACCTGACCACCTTCGAAGTCCGTGAGTTCCGCGGAGCGCCCCATTCTGCTCTCTCACGACGTCTACTGACTACTGAGGTCGCTGATATTGAGTACCTGGAAGAAGTGGCAGTATAATGCACCCAATACGAAAAACGTATGTTTTTGGGGGTGTCCGGATACTTTTGATCACATAGTATATTTGAATGACAACGAACGAAAAACTGATTTTCGTGAAGATGCTATTAAATACATTCAATTGTACACAAAGCCAATTTTCGGCACCGATATTTACGAAAATATTGCGTTAGGCATGTATTCCATCCAATTTTTCGGAAGAAAGAGAAGTTTTTCAAAACGGCAAACAGCTTTGTTTCTTGTTAGAAACACTGAAGATTCCTTGTGCACGCGGGAAAATTGTTTTCATTCGATGTAGTAGATGTCATTTTAATTTATGTTTTACCTAACTGTGTGAAAAATATCACGTTGGAAGTTGTAACGTCGAAACTATATCCGACGATTAATCGTACATTACCCTCATATTCTGTCATATTCTAACTCATTGTCTTATTGAATAAAGTTATTTACACTTTTATTTATCGATGTTCGACTTGGGCTTTTCACGCCTGTCCCTCGTCCTTGAAACCTATGTCTGCAGATCGAAGCACCCAAGTGAAAATCAGTTCTCAGTTCCTTTCCCGATTGCAGGTATAAGCGAGTTCGGAAATGACGACAGACATACATTTTCAGAAAAAAACCGCATGCATTTGGTCGTTTTTTGTCGATAGTTACAAATTTCATATTTGTTGTGCTAATAAAACTAGCAAACAACCAGTTAATATTGGAAATTCAATACAAGTAATGGAAATACACGTGACTTTTCATCGCATTACCTTTGAAAAGTAATATGTATGACATGACGTATGTTCAAAAAATATAAATTTTAAAAAAATGTAACGGCTCCATCGATTACGGAGCTTTAACGCCAACCATATGACTGCCGCCATGTCGTACTCAGCGTCGCAGCACACCAGTACATCACTGACGTGTAAAACTTCTCTCGCGGTTTTCTCGGAATCGGTTAAGTACGAGTATTATGCCTTCCACATTATGTTGTGTAATGGACTACTAAAAGTGTACACAGTCTGAAAGAAGAAACTCGTGACCTCTCCTTGTGAGTGTACACGTGACGAACGCACGTGGCAGAAGACTCACTTGTTTATTGTCATTTCATGCCCTTATCTCAAAAAAAAGGGTGGCGGGCGGGCAGAGGAAGACGAGTCAGCGGTAACACGTGCTGTAACACTGCCATTCAATAACGTATTTGCAATGACGTGTCCACTTTACTAAAAATATAAATCTTTTACTTATCTGACTGTTTGTCTTACGCTGACTTCGTCGTCTTGTTTTTAGATGCATGATTGCCTCGGATAATTTCTCCATTATCCAAGTGACCCTGATTTCAACAAGATGTGGTTCATGCAAGAGGGGCTCAACCCCATCGAAGCAGGAGAGTGTTTGATGTCCTAGGGGAGCACTGTGGTGACCAAATGGACGACCGGCATCGACCTTGATTGGCCGCCTTATTCTCCGGATCTGGACAAACGTGACTTCTTTTTGTGGGGCTATATTAAAGACAACGTGTACAGCAATAACCCAGAAACCATTGCTGAGCTGAAAAGAACCATTCAGGAGGTAATCGACAGCTTCGATGTTCCGACACTTCAGCGGGTCATGTGGAATTTCACTATTCCTCTGCGCCACATCATCGCCATTAATGGCAGTCATATCGCACATGTCATAACCTAAATCCGAATATCTGTAGCGACGTTCACATGTTAATAAAGTGTGTGCACGGCGTAGTTTGTAATTAATTTACGTTCTGTTCGCAGTTCAGTAATTGTCACCCTTTATGTACACATATCAGTGTAAATGATGACTAACTGAAACCCTCAGCTGCCGACAGGTGTTGTTGATATACCTCGATGTGGACAGCTGAAAATGTGTGCCCCGACAGGGACTTTTTTTTTTTTTTTTTTTTTTTTTAAAGAATGTGGGGGAGGACGGGGAAGGCAGAGCGATCAGGGGTCGTAGCCCGAGGCCTGGTCGCAGTGTCCCCCTCGTCCGTCAAGGAATCAGGGATGGGAAGGGGAAATCTTTTGTGGGAATTATTATTTATTTATTTATTTATTTTTATTTACTGTTTTAATACATTCTTAATGTGGTTTTACTTTACACCACAACAAAAATAAATGTATCGAGCACCGCATCGTGCTCTGAGAAAAAGAAAACAATATCTCGGCACGTTCCTACACCGAGGTAATGTACACTCCTGGAAATGGAAAAAAGAACACATTGACACCGGTGTGTCAGACCCACCATACTTGCTCCGGACACTGCGAGAGGGCTGTACAAGCAATGATCACACGCACGGCACAGCGGACACACCAGGAACCGCGGTGTTGGCCGTCGAATGGCGCTAGCTGCGCAGCATTTGTGCACCGCCGCCATCAGTGTCAGCCAGTTTGCCGTGGCATACGGAGCTCCATCGCAGTCTTTAACACTGGTAGCATGCCGCGACAGCGTGGACGTGAACCGTATGTGCAGTTGACGGACTTTGAGCGAGGGCGTATAGTGGGCATGCGGGAGGCCGGGTGGACGTACCGCCGAATTGCTCAACACGTGGGGCGTGAGGTCTCCACAGTACATCGATGTTGTCGCCAGTGGTCGGCGGAAGGTGCACGTGAAGGTCGACCTGGGACCGGACCGCAGCGACGCACGGATGCACGCCGAGACCGTAGGATCCTACGCAGTGCCGTAGGGGACCGCACCGCCACTTCCCAGCAAATTAGGGACACTGTTGCTCCTGGGGTATCGGCGAGGACCATTCGCAACCGTCTCCATGAAGCTGGGCTACGGTTCCGCACACCGTTAGGCCGTCTTCCGCTCACGCCCCAACATCGTGCAGCCCGCCTCCAGTGGTGTCGCGACAGGCGTGAATGGAGGGACGAATGGAGACGTGTCGTCTTCAGCGATGAGAGTCGCTTCTGCCTTGGTGCCAATGATGGTCGTATGCGTGTTTGGCGCCGTGCAGGTGAGCGCCACAATCAGGACTGCATACGACCGAGGCACACAGGGCCAACACCCGGCATCATGGTGTGGGGAGCGATCTCCTACACTGGCCGTACACCACTGGTGATCGTCGAGGGGACACTGAATAGTGCACGGTACATCCAAACCGTCATCGAACCCATCGTTCTACCATTCCTAGACCGGCAAGGGAACTTGCTGTTCCAACAGGACAATGCACGTCCGCATGTATCCCGTGCCACCCAACGTGCTCTAGAAGGTGTAAGTCAACTACCCTGGCCAGCAAGATCTCCGGATCTGTCCCCCATTGAGCATGTTTGGGACTGAATGAAGCGTCGTCTCACGCGGTCTGCACGTCCAGCACGAACGCTGGTCCAACTGAGGCGCCAGGTGGAAATGGCATGGCAAGCCGTTCCACAGGACTACATCCAGCATCTCTACGATCGTCTCCATGGGAGAATAGCAGCCTGCATTGCTGCGAAAGGTGGATATACACTGTACTAGTGCCGACATTGTGCATGCTCTGTTGCCTGTGTCTATGTGCCTGTGGTTCTGTCAGTGTGATCATGTGATGTATCTGACCCCAGGAATGTGTCAATAAAGTTTCCCCTTCCTGGGACAATGAATTCACGGTGTTCTTATTTCAATTTCCAGGAGTGTATATGGGGAAAACGAAAACAAGTGCTTCATACAGGATGCAGAAGGGTGTGTCGTTACTCTCCTTACGCTTCATCATCCAGATACGTCTTCACGTATATCATGTTGTTCCACCGAGAATCGAACTTAGTCATGTCAGCTCACTCAATGGGTATCTTCTCCAACCTGTTGATGATCCAGCTGCGTGGAGGGTCGCGTAGGGCACTCCCTAAGTAATTAAAATAATACTGTCTGTATTTTGGGTTCCGTACGATCTTGCAATGACGTTCTTGTAGGTAGTTCCAAAAGTCGAATACATCTTTAGGTCCTTCGTGAAATAAGTAGTGTACCGCATGCGCACGGATCCACGTGACAGCGTTGGTCTTGGCGCGCGGGAAATACTGTTGATCCGGAAATTAGAAACCGAGGTGTAATGTGTTCCGGAGTCACTCGTAGAAAATACGACAAAATTTGTCGCACCAAGCGCCATACGTCTTCTGCCGCGCCACATGTGAGACGGTGTTCGTCCGTGTCTGGTATCCCGCAGTCAACGCAGAGAGGCGATTCCGCCATGTTTATCTTGTGGAGGCGTGATCGGGTGATCTGTTTACCATTGACTGTGATGTACCAAGTGGATCGGACGGCTGTGTCCAGTGGAATCGCGTGAATCGTCTTCCACACCACCTTCCAATTAACCTGAGGGCTTCTCGTCTCCACGATGTTTGGTGGGCGCCTCTGCTGTAGGACATGATATATATCCCGCGCCGACGCCTGTTTCGTCGGTGGTACTGCGATACGGACATAGCTGTGTTCAATGTAAAAGTTCCCGAAGTAGTAGAAGGGTGGGGGTATGTCTTGCGCCGTCAGTGGGGGCATAATGGAGGGCGGAGCTAAGGACTCCAACAGCAAACCTGTCAAACTTTCCGGGTGGTGGCGCCGCAGCTTGATGTGTGAGCTGACATACAGGGCCACAGCTCTGTCGTGGACATGGACTAGACCAAGACCTCCCCTTTCTGGGGGAAGGGTCAGTGACTCATAACTGACTTTGAAGAGCATGCCTGTACTGACGTAGGCTCCGAATGCCGCTAATAGACGTCGAGCCATCAGTAACGTTATCGGGAGAACACGCGCTATGTGTGGAAGGCGCGATGCGAGGTAAACATTGACGAAGTGTGTCCTTTGGAGAATGTCGAGGGTCCGCAGACGGAGGTTGAAGATCTGGACCCGAATTTGTTGTAATAAGCGGCGGTAGTTAAGAGCCGCGGTGCGCCGTATGTCGTCGTGAAACTCTATTCCGAGACATTTGATAGTGCCACCAAGCTGTAGGGGTTCGACACACGCTGGGGTCAACCCGTCTCCTATGGCCATGGCGACCGATTTGGCGACGTTGAGACAGCTGCCGGAAGCCACACCGTACGTGGTAATCCATTCTAGTGCTCTGTTGACATCGTCGCGATTGCGGAACACGAGAACCAGGTCGTCTGCATATGCTGTACAGCGAAATGTGACGTCACGTAGGGTAAGACAGGTGAGGCGTTGACGGAGACCACAGAGGAGCGGTTCCAGTGCCAGAGCATGCAGTAACGTCGACAAGGGGGGCAGCCTTGACGGACGGAGCGCAAAATCGGGAGGGACTGCGAGAGACGCCCGTTAACGAGCACTTTGGAAGTCGCCCCTCGGAGTGGGCGCATCACGACGTCTGTGAATTGCTGTGGGTACTGCATGTGCTGGAGAACGGACGTTAGGTACGCGTGATCCACTCGATCAAAAGCTTGGCTAAAATCTAGTGATGCCAGCGCTCCCGGGATGCGGCGTGCCCTGGCTAGGGCTAGTAAGTCACGGTATCGACACAGTGCTGTGTGGATGTTGTTGATAGCCCCTAGGGAAGTCTGATCTGGCGAGATGACGTAAGGTAGGGTCGGTCGTAGACGGTTTGCTAATAGTCTGGTGAATATCTTCATGTCACAGTTGATGAGTGTTAGCGGGCGGTAATCTTGTATTCGAGCCCCACCTTTAGGCTTGTGAACCGGTATAATTATTCCTTCTACGAAGGTCGCAGGGAGCGGCACCGCGGGGGACATAAGCTCCCGACAGATGTCTGTCAACTTGGGAGCCAGTAAATACTGGAAAGTTCTATAAAACTCCACAGGGAGCCCGTCGGGGCCAGGAGACTTATTCGCCGCTCCTTTACCGATGGCGTCGATAACTTCGTCTTCCGTAATGTCGTTCAATAATTCAGTTTGTAAATCCTGTGGGACAATGCCGTAAACCAGTTGTGAGACTGCTGTCACCGTCATCGGGTCGGAACATTGAGCAGAATAAAGTCGTGCGTAATGGTCGAAGAAGGCTACAGCAATATCGCGTTGTGTGGTGTGATGACGGCCGTCCTCAGTGGTGACGGCATGTATCAGCGCCCGTCTTCGCAGTGTACGTTCTCGGATGACGTGGTACATGGTGGGTCGTTCCTTTGCGAGTCTGTCTTGTGTCCGCGCTCGGACGATCGTCCCTTCGAGGTGTCGGCGCATCTGGGCTACGATCTGTGCTTTCGCACGCTGAACTGTCCTTCGCGAATGCGCCTCCTTGCCACCCACACCGGAACGACAGCTGTGTACATGGTGGGTCGTTTCTTTGCGAGTCTGTCTTGTGTCCGCGCTCGGACGATCGTCCCTTCGAGGTGTCGGCGCATCTGGGCTACGATCTGTGCTTTCGCACGCTGAACTGTCAGCTGTCGTTCCGGTGTGGGTGGCAAGGAGGCGCATTCGCGAAGGACGGTGAAATAAAAATCAAGGGTCTGCCGCCTCCAAGCAGCAGTCTCACGACCATACGTAATAAAGGTTCGTCGTAGGGCCGGCTTGGCGCAGGTTAACCACCAACTAATCGACGTAGGATACGTTGGGAGGCGGCGGACGCACAAACTCCACGTGTCTTCGATGGGGCGTCGACAATCTGGAGAAGCGAGATGAGCAAGGTTTAATTTCCAGGGATGTCGGCTGCGCCACACCCGTTGGCGACGAAGGGTGACGGCACATATATAGGCCTCGTGATCAGAAAAGGCTACTGGCCATACATCCGCGTCACTCACCGTTGCCGCGAGAGAACGAGAGACGTAAATCCTATCGATGCGACTAGACGAGTGACTCGTGAAATGGGTGTATCCCGGTCTATTTCCTCGGACATGTTCCCATGTATCTACTAGCTGGAGATCGCCGATGAGTGTCTCAAGTTCGGGGCACGGTGAATGGCGTGGCAGCTGATCTTTAGGTGCTTGGGTGCAATTGAAATCGCCCCCTAATATCAAGTCATCGTGCCTGCCCTGAAAAAGCGATGCTATTTCTTCTGCGAAGAAAAGCGATCGGTCACGACGGCGATTCGTTCCGGAAGGGGCGTACACGTTGATAAACCGGACGCCTTGCACCGTTACGGCCATTCCTCTAGCGTCGGGGAGATATCGGACTTCGTCCGCCTCGAGGCCCTCTCTGAGGAGAATGGCGACTCCACTGTTAGTTGGCGAGGCGTGGGACACATGAGCCGTATAACCATACATACCCGAGAAATCGGCGACGAAGACTTCTTGGAGAAAGACAATGTCAACGTCTGCTGCATTGAGCATGTCTTGGAGCAGCGACAACTTCGTACGTGTCCGAATGGTGTTAATGTTGATGGTCGTCAAGCGATAGGTTTGTAGATCGTCTCCTGCGGTGGGGGCTGCCGTCAGTGTCGCCATAAAAGGAAGGGCCCGTGATCTGCTGGCCGCGTCCGTGCCATCATCTGTTGCTACTCGGGAGGAGCCGAGGTGTGGGAGGAGAGACCCCTCTCCTCATCCACCACAGCGGCCGTAGAATCGTCTTCAATGTCATCCGCCCAAGGTCCGTAAGTTAACGGTGGCTGCGGTAGAACACTTGTGGGCTGAGTGACTAAGGGTGAGTCCGCAGTTGTTTCCGGTTGTGTACCAACGGCGGGCGCTGTGCTGGCCATCCGTTTGTCCGAGAGAGCGGAATCGGGTTTGTCAAAATCAGACAAAGTGACAGGTGAGGGCGATCTCGTGTCATCCATTTTCCTCGTCGTTTCGTCGGCCGTCCGGTCGTCAACTGGAGCCAATCGTCTGAGGGTGTGCGACATCGCTTTTTATGTTTTCTCGGTGACCTTTGTTTGCGGACGTGGGTTTCTGTGTCCGAAAGAGTTTGTGGTTCCCGTATAGCATCCCCTTCAGGGAGAAAGGCAGAGGTCGGTACAACCCTAGCGTCGAGTTCCATTCTCTCGTTCGAATCTTCATGTGGAGTCGATGGGCGGCGTTCTTCAACCCCTGCAGACACCGTAATGGTGTTGGTCAATCCAGGACCGGCGACAGGTGCGCATTCTAACGCTTCCTGTCTGCCGGGGGGGTTGTCGTCTGTCATGACGGTCGATCGTGTCACCTCTGCGTAATTGAGGGGAGGGCCGTGAGCGTAGGAGGTGGTGTCGTGTCATGCAATGGAAGTTGTGTAACTCGACGTTGAATACACGCCGAGCGCACATGACCCTCCTGGCCGCAACCAGAACAAGTACGAGGTTGGCCGTCGTACATTATTATTGCTCAACAGCTACCTATGACTAAGTAGGACGGCACATCTTTCTTTAATTCAATTTTCACTTGTCGGACGCCGTTGAGGACTTGGTACGTCTCGAAGGTGTTCCATTTTTCGGCCACGTGGCTAATTACCGTCCCATAAGGGCGGAAAGCTGAGGTAACTTCGAAAGGGAGTTCGAAGACTCTTAGTGTGCGTAATCCTAGTCCAGCATGGTCAACAGTAACCTCTCCGATGTGACCATCGGAGTGTTTGAACTTGAGAGTGTTCGCGCATCTGTTCACAACTGCGTGACATAACTCGTCGTCGACCATCTTGACGTAAACGACGCTACTTGTGATGGATAGGTGGATACCGATGATGTGCTGTGTTGGTATTTGAACTTCGTTACGGATGAATCGTTCGACTTCAAAGGCTCGTGGTCGTGCGTAGTCGGGCTGGAAGCTGATCTTGATGGTAGCTTTTCTGTACGAATGAGCCATGGCGACTCAGTGTTAACGGACGCGAGTATTAGCTGCGGCGAGGAAGTAAACAAACTACGCACGCTCGCGACTCTGCGGACGGGACCGCGACTCTGCGGACGGGACGTAAACAAGACGTCCTCGCCGCTCACCGGCCGAAAGCAGACTGGGGACTCGAACCCGGGATCTCCTGCTTACGTGGCAGACGCTCTATCCATCTGAGCCACCGAGGACACAGATGAATAGCGCGACTGCAGGGACTTATCCCTTGTACGATTCCCGTGAGACTCACATTCCCAACTGTCCACAATTCTACATATGTAATGTACCGTATAGACATTTGCCCATCCACTCATTACTCGCGCACGCTTTGGCGATTCCCGTAAGAGTTTGGGCAACCTGTGCGCATTCGCACAGACGAAGGTCAATGGCTGGGTAGCCTTTAAATATATATATGAAGACAGTAACTGTTCTCGAAAGAACAGAATGCTGTTGATGACCATGCAGCTTTTCCCTGGAATAAATGATGACTAACTGAAACCCTCAGCTGCCGACAGGTGTTGTTGATATACCTCGATGTGGACAGCTGAAAATATGTGCCCCGACAGACCCTGCAGTCGCGCTATTCATCTGTGTCCTCGGTGGCTCAGATGGATAGAGCATCTGCCATGTAAGCAGGAGATCCCGGGTTCGAGCCCTTGTCGGGGCACACATTTTCAGCTCTCCACATCGAGGTATATCAACAACACCTGTCGGCAGCTGAGGGTTTCAGTTAGTCATCATTTATTCCAGGGAAAAGCTGCACGGTGATCAACAGTATCCTGTTCTTTCGAGAACAGTTACTGTTTTCATATATACATATCAGTGTGCTGGTTGCTTTTTCTCTGCTTCGAACAGTCTTCCCACAAACACGTCACAAACGTTACGAAATGATGTTTTCTACATGGTCGTAACTGTACCACTACGTGGACTACGCCCGTCAGTATAGGCAAACCATTTGGCATCCACCTGTCCAGATTTCAACATCTGACCAGACGCCCAGGCGTAAATAAGCATCAATGGCTTGTTCTTGCCGTATGCACTTGGAGGTACCAATCAACCTAAAAACACACTACTCCCAATAGCTATAATTTTTTATCTGCAAACGAAGGAAATACTGATATAATATTGTTCAGTACACCGTCCTCAGTCACCACTAGAAATATCTGCACTTAAACCCGTAACATCCTGTAAAAAAAAAAAAGTCCAGAAACACCCCGATAAAATCCAAATGAAGTAGCAAACAAGGAAACAGAGTCCCTACACACGATGAAGGGGAAGGGGGAAACTTTATAGGCTATGCCACCAACATGGCGCCCATCTTGAAAGCCGCCATCTTGGATCCAACTCCAAAATTTCAAATGGGAATGTGGTCATGTGACATATGAAACAGATAGAGAATTTCACCAGAAAACTGTTAGGTATCATTTACACATGCTAACGTTTTAATCACTGTTTCCTTATTTACAGGTTACAAAATGTCCTTAACACATGAAGAACGCGTTGAAATCATCTTGATATCAGGAGAAAGAAGCACACGGGTCATTGCTGAGGATTTCAACAGTCGTCACCCAACCAGACAGCCCGTCACTCACAGAGCAGTTGCCAAGCTTTTAGCCAAATTCCTAGCAACGGGTTCTGTCGCAGATAAACCTAAGGCTGGAAGACAAAAATCCGCCACCGATGAAGCAACAACAGTGAGCGTGTTGGCATCATTTAGCCAAGAGTCCGCAACGGAGTACTCGTCGCCTGTCACAAGAATGTGGGGTTAGCCGTACCTCCATACTGCGAATTTTATCGCAGCACAAATGACACACGTACAAAAGTCAGCATCTCCAACACCTGGGCGAGGATGACACAGACCATCGGGTACAGTACGCAGAATGGGTGACACAGCACCTGCAGGTAAACCCACGTTTCCCCTATTAGGTGCTGTTCAGTGATGAAGCCAATTTCTTTATCAATGGTGAGGTGAACAAGCAGAGTCACAGATACTGGTGCGACACAAATCCGCAATGGATTGATGCTTCCAAAACGGTCTACTCACAAAAAGTGATGGTCTGGTGTGGTGTGTGGGGTACCAAAGTCGTTGGACCTTTTTTTATTGATGGTACGTTAACAGCCAACGGTTATCTGAGGTTATTGGATGAAGAAGTGTTTCCCTCGTTGTTAACGGACGGGACATTTCCGGAATTCTTCCAGCATGATGGAGCCCCACCACATTATGGGCACAATGTGCGAGCATACCTGGGTGTGCAGTTCCCTCAAAAGTGGATTGGTCGTAGGGGTGCTGTGGAGTGGCCACCACGTTCACCAGATTTGACTCCTTTGGATTTTTATCTTTGGGGTCATGTCAAAGCTCTGGTTTATTCTGTGAAAATACGGAATTTGCATCATCTAAAGCGGCGCATTGTTGATGCGTGTGGTGAAATTCAGCCAGATGTGTTGGTCCAAGTTCATCAGGACTGGGTTCGGAGGATAGCATTGAAAATCCAACGTAATGGACAACATATCGAGCCATTCCTATGACTGTTGGTGGTCTCTCGGGACTGTGTAACATCGGCGTAATGTCTCTTAGGCACATAACACACATGCTGTCGAGCGTCCCACCGCTGCCACATGTAACTGGCTATAACCCGAGAATGAATAAAGCTATGTTTAAAATAACAACGGCATTGTTTTCCTGTTGAAATTCTCTATCTGTTTGATATGTCACATGACCAAATTCCCATTTGAAATTGTGAAGTTGAATCGAAGATGGCGGCTTTGAAGATAGCCGCCCTGTTGGTGGCATAGCCTATAAAGTTTCCCCCTTCCCATTCCTCGTGTGTAAGGACTCTGTATCCTTGTTTGCTACTCCATTTGAATTTTATGAGGGTGTTTTCGGACTTTTGGACCACCCTGTATATCCGGTTGCCAGGCGGACAACGGCAGAACGGAATCTTCAGGCTCGGACTGCACGCAGACGCCTGCAACATAACAGGGCGCAGTCTGGCCGGCGCAGCCACCGCGGCAGGAGCCGCTCCAACGGCACCTGCGTTCGCTGACTCACGCTCGACACAACGAAAACACGTTTCCCCACTCCTCGCCCGTATCAGTTTCACGAGTGGACGTAGGCCGCCCCCCTCTCTCCCATTGCTGCCAACCGTGTCCAGAAACGAAAATAGCGGCCCACTGTCTCACACCGAGCACTAGAGGTGTTTGGCAGCTTCCGACGGAAATACAGATTCCCATTACGCAACTACGCCACCTGAAAAAAAAAAAGCGACACGACCAAGGGCAAGGTCCTTTTATTGACAAGTGATGTGACTGGTAGTCTATCGCTGCAAGTGTAGCAAATTCCGACCAAATGAAACACACATGTTACAGTAAAGGGGCTCAAATAGTCGCGTCAATACACAGTGTAAACCTCCTCCCCTCCACACCCCTGGCGGCTATGCAGTCGTGTATTCGCATGCAACGGTCTTAAAGGTGCTGAATAACATCCTGCGAAAGAGTATCCCAAGCATCTTTGCCGCAATTCCGCAATGTTTCTTGCAGATTCAGCAGAACAAGTAGGTTTCCAGTTCATCGTGTCCCACAGGCGTTCGATTGGCGAGAGAGCTGGTGATCTTGCTGCCAATGGCAGTTGTTGTACACCGCGAAGAGCGGGATGCATCACTGCAGACGTTTGTGGAGATGCAGTGTCCTGCTGAAAAAGCGTATCACCTACCTGTCGAAGAAATGGCGTGCCAAGGCTTGTAAGCCTATTGTCATATCGCTGGTTTGGTTGCGGAGTATCTTTGCGGGCAGCCGCGTCTGTCGAGTCGAACGCGGGACACGGAACTGTTATGTTGTGTTGTGTGTAGCTCTGCATGTGGCCGAGCGAGGTGGCGCAGTGGTTAGCACACTGGACTCGCATTCGGAAGGACGACGGTTCAATCCCGCGTCCGGCCATCCTGATTCAGGTTTTCCGTGATTTCCCTAAATCGCTACAGGCAAATGCTGGGATGGTTCCTTTGAAAGGGCACGGCCGACTTCCTTCCCTAATCCTATGAGACCTATAACCTCGCTGCTTGGTCTCGTCCCCCAACCAACCAACCCAAACAAGTATAATGACTTTTCTGGAGACTAGAAATCTACTCTGTAGGAATCAGCATGGGTTTCGAAAAAGACGGTCATGTGAAACCCAGCTCGCGCTATTCGTCCACGAGACTCAGAGGGCCATAGATACGGGTTCACAGGTAGATGCCGTGTTTCTTGACTTCCGCAAGGCGTTCGATACAGTTCCCCACAGTCGTTTAATGAACAAAGTAAGAGCATATGGACTATCAGACCAATTGTGTGATTGGATTGAGGAGTTCCTAGATAACAGGACGCAGCATGTCATTCTCAATGGAGAGAAGTCTTCCGAAGTAAGAGTGATTTCAGGTGTGCCGCAGGGGAGTGTCATAGGACCGTTGCTATTCACAACATACATAAATGAGATTGTGGATGACATCGGAAGGTCACTGAGGTTTCTTGCGGATGATGCTGTGGTGTATCGAGAGGTTGTAACAATGGAAAATTGTACTGAAATGCAGGAGGATCTGCAGCGAATTGACGCATGGTGCAGGGAATGGCAATTGAATCTCAATGTAGACAAGTGTAATGTGCTGCGAATACACAGAAAGATAGATCCTTTATCATTTAGCTACAAAATAGCAGGTCAGCAACTGGAAGCAGTTAATACCATAAATTATCTGGGAGTACGCATTAGGAGTGATTTAAAATGGAATGATCATATAATGTTGCTCGTCGGTAAAGCAGATGCCAGACTGAGATTCATTGGAAGAATCCTAAGGAAATGCAATCCGAAAACAAAGGAAGTAGGTTACAGTACGCTTGTTCGCCCACTGCTTGAATACTGCTCAGTAGTGTGGGATCCGTACCAGATAGGGTTGATAGAAGATATAGAGAAGATCCAACGGAGAGCAGCGCGCTTCGTTACAGGATCATTTAGTAATCGCGAAAGCGTTACGGAGATAATAGATAAACTCCAGTGGAAGACTCTGCAGGAGAGACGCTCAGTAGCTCGGTACGAGCTTTTGTCAAAGTTTCGAGAACATACCTTCACCGAAGAGTCAAGCAGTATATTGCTCCCTCCTACGTATATCTCGCGAAGAGACCATGAGGATAAAACCAGAGAGATTAGAGCCCACACAGAGGCATACCGACAATCCTTCTTTCCACGAACAATACGAGAATGGAATAGAAGGGAGAACCGATAGAGGTACTCAAGGTACCCTCCGCCACACACCGTCACGTGGCTTGCGGAGTAAGGATGTAGATGTAGAACCTCTGCATGTGAGAGGCACTGTTAGTATGGAAGTTGAACTGATGCTACAAGTGCTATTACAGTAAAGTGACAAAATATGCAACTGATTCAGAAGAGAGTGCGTCAATAAGTAATTTAAAAATGAGCAGTGCTGTTGGTAACGTATTTGTGTATCCTCTCGTTGCATGTCGTACCGTACAGTTTCAATCATCCGCGCCTGTTCGGTCTCCAGAAATGAACTGATGTGAATCAGTAATATTATTTGCCACGAAAGAGAGCACGTAAGTGCCACTGTCTTGTAGCGAGCGTGAGGACGTGCGTTCCATCATCGCGTTTGCGCATTATCAATGATCAACCGCGCCGCGGCGGTTACGCGCACGCTCGTACAACTGAGAACTGTGAACTGTAAACTGTAAATTTAACTTTGTGAACAGTATTAAAATATCATTACTAATGTCACTAGTCATTACTGGTACCAAATATCTGTGTATGCGCGACGAGCGTAGAACTTCCGTGCGATCATTCGGCTTCCGCATCATCAACAATCACCCGCGTCGTGTCGGTTATGCGTACGCTCGTCCGAGTGATATTGTGGACTGTTAATCATCCGTTAATTGGGATAACACTTGTGAATTAGAATGTAAACAGTGCAACTTGCGACTTTCTTTTATCGTCTCAGAATATACACTGCTGGCCACCGTAAATGCAACACCAAGAAAGACAAGAGGTAGCACAACAAAATTTATTTTGTAGATAACATGTTGACCAAGTATCAAATGATTACGTTTACAGACGTCTGTGACATGTGGTTCCTGCCAGAATCAGTAGCCAGAGTAGCCGCCATTGTGGGAGATCACCGCTGCCACACGTCTCGGCATTGAGTCAAAGAGACGTTGGATGTATTCCTGGGGTACAGCAGCCCAAGCAGCTTCCTCACAATGCCAAAGATCATCTGGTGTGGCAGCTGGGGATGTAATCTGGGTCACTCGTTGAGCAACCATGGACCACATGTTTGCTATCGGCGAAAGATCCGGAGAGTGAGCCGGCCAGGGAAGCAATTCAATCTGGTTATTGACGAAGAACCTTTGGACAATGCGTGCCACGTGTGGTCGCGCATTATCCTGTTGGAATATGGCTGTGGCCGAGCCCTGAAGGTAAGGAAGGACAACTGGCTCCAGCACCTCGGATATGTAGCGCCGGCTATTTAAAGTACCGGCAATGCGTACTAGAGGCGTGCGAGAGTAATATCCAATACCGCCCCATACCATAATACCAGGTGCAAGACCAGTGTGGCGGTGCATAATGCAGCTGTCCAGCATCCTCTCTCCACGGTGTCTCCACACTCGAATCCGACCATCGTGGTGCTGCAGACAGAAGCGTGCCTCGTCAGTAAAGACAACGTCATTCCATTCTGCCGTCCACATCCGTCTGTCATCACACCATTGGCGACGGAGACGTCTGTGGTTCTGTGTCAATGGTAGACGAAGAAATGGACGTCTTGCGGACAGACCACTCTGCTGTAAACGGCGTCGAATGGTACGCGCTGACACTGGATGATGCGTTACAGACACAATGTGCTGTGCTATGGTTCGGGATGTCACTGAGCGATCCGGCACTGCCATGCGCACAATTTGCCTATCAGCACGTGCAGTGGTGCACCGAGGTGAGTGCGATCGACCACGTCGGTCCGTCGTACCCTCCTGCATCCAACGGTCACATATCCGCATTACAGTTGTTTGGTTTCGTCCAACACGACTAGCGATTTCTCTGTATGATAATCCACAATCTCGGTAAGCCACTATCCTTCCTCTGTCGAACTCGGATACTTGATCAAAAGATGTTCGCTGTTGTCTACGAGGCGTAACTGATCGTCTTGTGAAACAACCACAAGGTAAGCACACGTGCCGAACGTACACTCGTCGAAATCGCCAAGCCTTAAATGGAGCTATGAGGTAGCGCCACAGGCGCGCGTGATGTGCGTCTGCGCTGAAATTCTAATCAGTTGCATATCTCATCGCTGCAAACCCATGGTGTAAATTTCACTTGATTCGGATGCTTCCTTCAGGGTGTTGCATTTACGGTGGCCAGCAGTGTAGTTGTTCATACCAGACGTAGAACAGTGTTGTATTTTGATGTTGAGTGGCTCCCCTAACTCGCTTGCCTATTTCGATAGATAATTTCAGCAAGCCAGCTGTGGAGCAGAATAGTACGACCGCTGCGGGATTATCAGGTACGTGGTGTGGACAGGGCGCACGGTCAAGAAAAGCAGAAGCGACAACCAGTTTAAGGGTCCCCCACCCCCATTTGTACTCCCGGGCGTGTTACAGGCAGTCAAGATTTATTAACATAAGAGGTCAAATGTTGTTGACATAAGAATTGTCACAGACGCTGTGGAAAGACAGGAAACTTTATTGAGTAGCAATACACAGGTATGGCGTCGGAGAGACATGCTGGATAAAGCTAGAAGGAAGCAGAGCGGCCAAGTGCTGCAGTTAGCACAACCCAGGCGAAGGTGATATGCTGCCGCAACC
The DNA here is from genome assembly GCF_023864345.2 of Schistocerca serialis cubense. Taxonomy (NCBI): domain Eukaryota; kingdom Metazoa; phylum Arthropoda; class Insecta; order Orthoptera; family Acrididae; genus Schistocerca; species Schistocerca serialis. The sequence goes on along the minus strand of NC_064647.1, from coordinate 211,419,760 downwards.
ATTGCCGTTACTGGAACGGCAACATACTGCAAGCAATGGAAATAACCACAGCCAGGTGACTGAGGCCAGAACAGATAATTAGAAATAGTCGATAACAAGAACAGACATCACTCATCTCTATAGTTCATGGGCGCGACGGCCGTCTGATGAAAACGTTTCACTGCGGATGCGCAACCAGCGCCCGAACTGCCAAAGGAATCACAAATCTAGAACTAAGGGAGGTCACAAATGTAGAAGGAAGGAAGATTGGCATTAACGTCCCGAAGCCACTAGAGACGGAGCACAAGTTCGGACTGCGTCAAGGATGAGGAAGGAAATAAGAAAGTTGGCCGTACCCTTTCCTAGCAGTCATCCTATTTGCCTTGAGCGACTTAGGGAAATCACGGAAAACCTAAATCTGGATGGCTGGATGTGGGTTTGAACCGTCGTCCTCCCGAATGCGAGTCCAGTGTGCTAACCACTGCGCCAGCTCACTCAGTAATCAGAAATCTGCGAGTAGCGGGTTAATAGGGGGTGGTCGCTGCGGTGCAGTGAGCGGGACGTAGGGAATTTTGAGTCTGACGGAAAGCGTGTCTGGATGGCCGAAGCGCTTGAGGCAACTGTTCTAGATAAGCAAAGCATCTGCGATCGAGTCCCGGTCTAGCACAAATTTTCACCAGTCGCCCTTGCATTTCCGCTATGCCCTGTGTGACTGGAAGTCATTATATCACTTTTATCTCCTTCCCATTCCGTTTCATTTCCATTCCTTTCACTCCAAAATATTCATGTCAAAATAAGGAAGTCTAGACTTTCGGAGGAGGTGCGAGAAACTTCTGGAAAGATTCCGGTCACTAAAAGGACCTTCAAGGATAGCAGGGGAAAGAACCCAAGACCCTGAAAGAGCAGTATGTAAAAGGCAGTTGGCAGCTGTCTTAGCGGGTTTGAGTCAGAGAACAGGGAGCATATGAGTTAAGCAGTGAGAGACAGTCGGAGCCAAAGGGGAGTTTTTTTGCAACTTTTCTGCACAAATAATCTCACGCTGGTCAATTTGATATCCCATTTGTCCATTTGCCACTCTTCGTTTGACTATGAATAATGGGACAAAAACTCATGGTGTACTTTATTGGGAGTCATCTTTTTGCAAACGGACGTGTATGCTACGGGCACAAAGCCGCTTACTTCAGCAAGAGCCTCAAGCTCTGATGCTCCAATCCTATAAGAAATGATTTAAGTGATGCTTTCAACAGTGCCAGTTTTCGCTGTTAATCAAAAACCACACAGTATATGACCTACTAGACGGAAGAAAACACTTGAGGCGAGACATCGCCTTGGCATGGTATGCAAGTGTAAAGGAAGTGACGTACGGAAGGAGCTGCCAATGGGTCCGCCTAGCAACATCGAAACTGCGATAAGAGTCAACAATGCATCCACGAATTTCCTGCTACCGGTTCTTCTTCTTCTGTCAGATTCAGTAATATCAAAAGCTGTCAAGTATGAAACATAAATACACTACCGACCATTAAAATTGCTACACCAAGAACAAATGCAAATGATAAACGGGTATTCATTGGACACATATATTACACTAGAACTGACATGTGATTACATTTTCACGCAAATTTGGATGCATAGATGTTGAGAAATCAGTACCCAGAACAACCACCTCTGGCCGTAATAACGGCGTTGATACGCCTGGGCATTGAGTCAAACGGAGCTTAGATGGCGTGTACAGGTACAGCTGCCCTTTCAACTTCAACACGATACCACAGTTCATCAAGAGTAGTGACTGGCGTATTGTGACGAGCCAGTTGCGCGGCCACCATTGACCACACGTTTTCAATTGGTGTGAGATCTGGGCAATGTGCTGCCCAGGACAGCAGTCGAACTTTTTCTGTATCCAGAAAGGCCCTTACAGGACCTGCAACATGCGGTCGTGAATTATCCTGCTGAAATGTAGGGTTTCGCAGGGATCGAATGAAGGGTAGAGCCACGGGTCGTAACACGTCTGAAATGTAACGTCCACTGTTCAAAGTGCCGTCAATGCGAACAAGAGGTGACCGAGACGTGTAACCAACGGCACCCCATACCATCACGCCGGGTGATACGCCAGTATGGAGATGACGAATACGCGCTTCCAATGTGCGTTCACCGCGATGTCGCCAAACACGGATGCGACCATCATGATGCTGTAATCAGAACCTGGATTCATCCGAAGAAATGACGTTTTGCCATTCGTGCACCCAGGTTCGTCGTTGAGTACACCATCGCAGGCGCTCCTGTCTGTGATGCAGCGTCAAGGGTAACCGCAGCCAAGGTCTCTGAGCTCATAGTCCATGCTGCTGCAAACGTCGTCGAACTGTTCGTGCAGATAGTTGTTGTTTTGCAAACGTCCCCATCTGTTGACTCAGGGATCAAGACGCGGCTGCACGTTCCGTTACAACCATGCGGATAAGATGCCTGTCATCTCGACTGTCAGTATACGTGGACTACGCCTGTCAGTATAGGCAAACCATTTGGCATCCACCTGTCCACACTTCAACATCTTACCTGACATCCAGGCGTAAATAAGCATCAATGGCTTGTTCTTGCCATATGCACTTGGAGGTACTAATCAACCTAAAAACACACTACTCCCAACAGCTGTAATTTTTTTGTCTGCAAATGAAGCAAATACTGATACAATATTGTTCAGTACACCGTCCTCAGTCACCACTAGAAATATCTGCACTTTATACATATTATATGTTGTGGTCTTCATTCCTGAACTGGTTAGATGCAGCTCTCCATGCTACTCTATCCTGTGCAAGCTGCTTCATCTTTTCATCTCCCAGTACGTACTGCAGCCTACATCCTTCTGAATCTGCTTGGTGTATTTATCTCTTGGTCTCCCTCTACGATTTTTACCATCCACGCTGCCCTCCAATGCTAAATTGGTGACCCCTTGATGCCTCAGAACATGTCCTACCAACCGATCCCTTCTTCTAGTCAAGTTGTGCCACAAACCCCTCTTCTCCCCAATTCTATACAATACCTCCTCATTAGTTATGTGATCTACCCACCTATTCTTCAGCATTCTTCTGTAGCACCACATTTAGAAAGCTTCTATTCTCTTCTTCTCCAAACTATTTACCGTCCATGTTTCACTTCCATACGCGGCTAAACTCCATACAAATACTTTCAGAAACGACTTCCTGACATATAAATCTACACTCGATGTTAACAAATTTCTCTTATTCTGAAATGCTTTCCTTGGCATCGCCAGTCTACATTTTATATCCTCTCTACTTCGACCATCATCAGTTATTTTGATCCCCAAATAGCAAAACTCCTTTACTACTTTAAGTGTCTCATTTCCTAATCTAATTCCCTCAGCATCACCAGAGTTAACTTGACTACATTCCATTATCGTCGTTTTGCCCCTGTTGATGTTCATCTTATATCCTCCATCAAGACACTGTCCGTTCAACTGCTCTTCCAAGTCCTTTGCTATTTCTGACAGAATTACAATGTCATCGGCGAACCTGAAAGTTTTTATTTCTTCTCCATGGATTTTAATACCTACTCCTAACTTTTCTTTTGTTTCCTTTACTGCTTGCTCAATATACAGATTGAATAGCATCGGGGATAGGCTACAACCCTGTCTCCCTCCCTTCCCAACCATTGCTTCCCTTTCATGTCCCTCGATTCTTATAACTGCCATCTGGTTTCTGTACAAATTGTAAATAGCCTTTCGCTCCCTGTATTTTACCCCTGCCACCTATAGAATTTGAAATACAGTATTCCCGCAAACATTGTCAAAAGCTTTCTCTGAGTTTACAAATGCTAGAAACGTAGGTTTGCCTTTTCTTAATCTAGCTTCTAAGATAAGCCGTATGGTCAGTATTGCCTCACGTGTTCCTGCATTTCTATGGCATCCGAACTGATCTTCCCCGAGGTCGGCTTCTACCAGTTTTTCCATTCGTCTGTAAAGAATTCGCGTTAGTATTTTGCAGCTGTGAATTATTCAAAAAGATAGCACGGTAATTTTCACATCTGTCAACACCTGCTTTCTTTGGGATTGGAGTTATTATATTCTTCTTGAAGTCTGAGGGAATTTCGCCTGTCTCATACATCTTGCTCACCAGATGGTAGGGTTTTGTCAGGAATGGCTCTCCCAAGGCTGTCAGTAGTTCTAATGGAATGTTGCCTACTCCCGGGGCCTTGTTCGACTTAGGTCTTTCAGTGCTCTGTCAAACTCTTCACGCAGTATCATATCTCCCATTTCATCTTCATCTACATCCTCTTCCATTCTCCTCTTCACTATATTGAGAAATAAATACACGGCATGAAGATATGAAAAATGAAGATGTATAACATGAATCACGTTTGTTTTATTTAAAAATATTTTAAGAGTTTTCACATAAAAAAATGCAGAGGCAGTACTTTTCACCACGACCTCTTGCCTACGTTTTGCGTATCGACCTCTGCAATACCGCTTTGCACTGGCAATTACATTACAACAGGAAGGGGCTTAAGGCAATCACTGCATCCCAAACAAATCCTGGAGAGAATCTCACGTAAATGAAAGGGGGAGAGCTGGAAGTATTTGTTTTTCAGCTAACATTTCTCTGTTTGTTTTGCAGACTGCCTTGAGAGATCTGTTTTACGAACTGCCTGTTGAGATAAGTAGACTTGCTAAGAGCAGTTTTCGGTCCTTCATTCACGAGTTTATAGTGCCATATTCTTAATAGCGTAATATATGCTGGCCATGAAATACATACACGCGTTGCCCCCCCCCCCCCCCCAATCTCCTGCCCCCTCCCCACTATGTAACTTCATAACAGTCTAAAGTGTAAAATGAAAATATACCGAAACCAACATATTAATACTATGACACGTGGTGAATTTCTGCTTCTGTTTTTCTGTGTAAAATACGTTTTGTAATTAAAATCCTAAAAAGACGATTGATCAGAGGCTTTTGCTAGAGAGACCAAACAGGAATGAACTTTGTATATCTTCTGCTGTAAAACAGATTCGCCATTCTGTGACGCCGCTTTTCGTCTGGCCGTTGTATTCTGGAATAAGCACATATATTTCTATGTGCCATAAATATAGGTATAATATAAGATTTTTTAAAAAAGTATAAGTGGAATTTAATTTCTGTATCAGACTTGATCATATCCCATGATAACAACCATAGCTTCGTACGAATATTTGCATCTTTCTTTTCAAATACTGTAAAGAAAGGATAGGTGACGAATTGTTCACAGACAGAACGACCAAACAAATTACGTGTTCTCTCGTTACCTATTCGATATCGCTGAGCAGAACTACACTGAGATCGAGTTGCCGACTATTTTCTTTCATTTATTACGTCTATTTTTTACTTAATAATCATTTAGGTTGATCGGTCAGTTACCGTCGAACAATGAAGTTGGCATTCGCTTCAGTAGATTGATGACACACAATATTAATATATGTGGTAACCTGATTATTACGTGAATACTTAATTTACATTATTTGCAGTAATTATTAATTTCATTTATCTATATTTTTGATACGGGTTGCCGTCTTTGAACGTTTCTCCCACCCGTCATGGAATTGCATAATAATCGGTATTTTTATTTGCCGTGGCAGACTGGGAAAAGTTTTCAGAATAGTAATATCTCAGGCCTTTCTCTCGTAATATAAATTGTAGAGGGTGTAACCTCCCCCTCACTTTTCGACCTTAATGACAGTGAAAAATGAAACCGCGTGTACCTAATGGGAATTTTGGAAAAGCAATCGTCACCGAAGTTAACCTGTCGGTAAAGAGGGAGGAAAGGGTTACATCTAAATGAAAGGAAAAATGCAAGTGAAACTGGTGGAAATTAATTTTGAAATAGGGATAGTTAATAAAGAAAGTAAATGTGCGGCCGTTACGTTAACAATCAACTAGCGGTAATTAGATATTTGAGATTTGGGGGAAATTACGGTCGCCAGTCCTAAGGACAATTACTATAGTAACTGAAAAAGAAAGGTTATTACACATATAATTAGCACTAGAAGCGTGGCAACTGAAGGTTGACACATGTAGTGTGAAAACAAAGTTTGTCAGAAGTAATAAATTTCGCTACACTTTGACTTAATTTAGCAAAAGAATTAATAAAACCGGAAAATGGGAAGTTAATTTAGTGACTGAAGTTAATAGTGAGCTTTGTTTCTGAAGCACATCGAAATACAGTTAGTCTTGGACTACCTCAACAATCATTTCTAAAGCTACTTGAATCTACGCAATTTAGAAAGAAGTGATTTAACTTTGAACTTGAATTAAACGATTCTGAACAATTAACAATAGTAAAATTTAGTACGTACCAAGCTGAGCTGCAGTCACAGGTAAGCTAAAATACGGTAACAAAACTCGCACTCTTAATTTGTGCTTGTGTAATCTAACTATTGTAGCCAGCTATGAATACTTAAATTGAACTTTGAAATTAAAGCAGTGAAATGGAGTTATGCTGGCGTTTGAATTTCAGCGACACTCGGGTTCATTTCGGAAAAGGAAGGGACCCTGCTTGGCAATGCAATTGGGACAATGAGCAACAAAGGTTCATGCTAAGTTGCTGTAATTTTGCGAGGCAAATGGAACAATTTGAAAAGCTGAGGTCTGCCATACAGTTCTGAAACTTTACGTGCTTTTAGTCCTCCTTGTTGGTTGATTGAAGGTTTGAAGCCGTCGATCGAGGAGGTGGCGACAGTCACTCATTGTCGGCCGTCGCTGTTGCAGAAGCTGGATGTTGGCGCGCCTTCTTCTCGACACGGTCACCAGGCGAAACGGGCTCTTGATGTGCGCCAGCTAATGCTTCCCGTCCGCGACACCATGTCAGAAACTATCATCGCGAGTCGAGCGCAATTACATGCTGCCAAACCCCGAAAGCGCGGCAACTCGCGGGAGCGTCACACAACACACCTGCTCCACTCGCTACTCCAGCCAGACTCTCACAGCTCTGCCCGCGCTCCACGCGGCAGAGTTAACACTACCAAAGATCCTACACACTTTGAGTCTTCGCACGACCTATCGATGTAATCGTTCGATAGCAGTTTTCCCTAGGCAGGACCCAGCGTAAAAATACAAATAATATTTACGAAACAAACCAATTATACATCGACATAAATGCATAAATATATATATACAAATAGTAAAACAATTACAATATGTAAAGACACAGAAATGTCATATATTCAGGTAACAAAAATAAGGAAAAGAAATTATAGTACAATAGATGGAAATAGGAGGATATGCATTTCCGGCGTTTCAAGGGGAAACGCTTCGCGAGAAACGAATAGCGTTTACTTAAGTATTTGGATCCCATACATCGTGAAACTTCTTACAATACTATAACTATTAACATTTTCTGTTTTTTCTTTTTTTTTTAAGTGTAGCTGTATATACAAGATTTTTATACTCGCTTATTCTTTGGCCTTGTTGCCAGTTATCTGGTTCAGCGGCCTGATGTTCACGTATGAACTGTTTCCCATTTCATGGATTTGTGATCTTCGTCGTACAGCACACCACTGTTCGACATTTACATGCGTAGAAAATCAGGGCAACTACGAACGAATCGAAAACACCAAAACAGGGAAGCGGGGCAGAAATCGTCCACCGCGTATGCGAATCGGAGATTGTGTATCCAAAGATACACTTAGAGAAAGTCTGACTGATTTTGAGATTGACAAGACACTGCCGTAAGGAACTCGTAGTCAGATCCTGCAACTTGTACTATGAGCTTGCATCATTTGGACATGAAAATTCACCAAAAAAAAAATGCTTAATTACCAGGTTCTGAGCAAAACTTAACCATTACATAGGAAATAATAAAACTAAATGTATGTAATAAATATTTACGTATTTGTTTCTTGCTTGGATGGCTAATGGTCTCAGAATTGAGTATGGACCACTGAGCACACTGCGAAAAGATACTCTTTCGTTCCGTAAAATGGAGTGCTGTCGTCCCTATACACACACCAAAAAAAAATGGCTCTGACCACTATGGGACTTAACATCTATGGTCATCAGTCCCCTAGAACTTAGAACTACTTAAACCTAACTAACCTAAGGACAGCACACAACACCCAGCCATCGCGAGGCAGAGAAAATCCCTGACCCCGCCGGGAATCGAACCCGGGAACCCGGGCGTGGGAAGCGAGAACGCTACCGCACGACCACGAGATGCGGGCATACACACACAAACACACAAAATCCCGTTGTTGTTTTTACTGGTATAGGAGCGATCACTTTTCTCTAACGAGTTGTCGTATCCAACAGTTCCTCACACCAAGATTGCAGGAGTTGGAGTCATATGGGCCTCGACAACCGCTGCTTCCTTAGACCTTTCGTCAGGTCGTCTACGGACACGATGATGTTGGTCTAGCCGCCAAAAACAGAAGCGAGACTCACCTCTGGACACCACATAATGACATTCGACGTCCCTGTTGATGCTGGCTCCATACCAAGTTTTTTTCCCAGAATTTGTCATCTGCACGCTCCGACATGTTTTATAGTTTCTATCAGCTGGAAGCGAAGAGTCGTATGGTTTCCCAGAAATTCTCAGACGAGATCTAGAGTGTTCTCCCCTCCATAAAGTTTATTTCTCGCGAATTTTCATGCTTTAGTGTGTGTGGAAATTCTCTCGAGTTCATCGTCCGAACGTAGTGATAAATCGGAAACACTCCAGAATCAAAAAAGGTTGTCAGTTATTCATAAAATTATCGCTTTCCGCGCAGACGCAGACAATAAATAACACCCGGAGGATTGGTAGTACGAGGTGACGAAGGAGGCACCCTATTTTGTTTTATTTTGTGGGAGACTATAAATGAACAAGCGGCAGCTTTTCAGCATTAATAATCTGGCGCATGAATTATGAAACTGGACATGTTCCAAAAGCACCCATTAATTCTCTACTTGATTTGCCGTTAATTTTCAGAGAAACTCCTGTGTCGTGAACACATACTTTACCTCTTCGTCATCGTCATAATAATAATAATAATAATAATAATAATAACCATACCGCCTGTGGACATATTAGATCCTCATTAGATGAATCAACCGGACTGTATCAAGCTGGATTCAGTAGTAACAGATCGTGCCCACAGCAAATTCCGAACCTTAAACAAGTAATTAGGTATATGAAAATATAGAGGAATAAATTCTAGTCACTTCCAAAATGTACCAAAGTCAGTAAAGGAGACAGTTTCTCACTATTATCACTCAACTGTATGCAGGAAGAAGTTATAAGAGAATGGAAAATAGATGAAGATAAACAAAAACTTAACAACCACATAACGTTGAACAGAAGACAAGGATCTGTAAACTGCTTGGCCGTTGCAGACGATCTAGTAGTAACAGATGGAACCTCAAAGAAAGCAATGAGAAGACTAGAACTTATGAGGGAAAGAGCTGAGAAGGCAGGTCTACAAATATCGTTTGAAAAGACGGATTACATAACCTACGAAAATAACTCACCAAGAATTTTAAATACCAAGTATGGCAAGATCAAGAAAACAGACAACTTTAAATATCTGGGTGAGAATATAAACATAAAAAGTCAAAAGAATCGATAAAAATCAGAATTTAAAAAAAGAAAAGAACAGACAGGACAGTGATAATTACGTATTGTGAAAATGTTTTTCTAAATATGTTAATCTGAGGCACTGTAATGCAGCTGTAAACCCGAGAAGTCCTCTACGGGTTGGAAACACTACTTTTTTCCAAATGCAAAAGAGTATTAGAAGACGTGGGAAAGACACAAAGAAGAATCCTGAAAAAATGTTAGGTCCAGTCAAGAAGAAAGATGGCAATTTGGTTCTGAGACCAAATAATGAAATATACTCATTCTGCCCTAAGAGAATATACGATATCACGAAAAAACATGTTACACTCTACAGACATCTAGAGAGAGCGAAGGCATACAGACTAACAAAAAAATCGAGACATCAACACATTCTTCAAATGCAGGAAAAGAGACAAAGAAAATGGGTGCGGAGCAAGATCAAAAAGGACTGGAGGAAATGCAGATTAATCAGTAGAGTTTACTCAACGCAGAGGAGTTCAGACTAGGAGTCGATAAATTCAAAGTGTTTGAGGAAGCTAAAATAAACAGAAAACTGACTCTGGTCAGATGGGAGGAAAAGAGCTCATTCTGAGAAAATGAAGGAGGTTTACAGGCAGATGAAGGAAAAGAGAATTAAATAGTCATATTGACGTAGTCCTTAGTTGGTCTGTGACGATATAATAATAAGCTCATCAGGCAAACAATTATTCAGTCCAGAATGAGATTTTCACTCTGCAGCGGAGTGTGCGCTGATATGAAACTTCCTGGCAGATTAAAACTGTGTGCCGGATCGAGACTCGAACTCGGGACCTTTGCCTTTCGCGGGCAAGTGCTCTACTAACTGAGCTACCCAAGCAAAGGCAAAGGTCCCGAGTTCGAGTCTCGGTGCGGCACACAGTTTTAATCTGCCAGGAATGCTCAGTCCTATAGAAATCATTACAAGCATCATTTAACACCGTGTAATTCCGCTGCTGGAGTTGATAAACGCCTGGATTCTGGTAGGAACTGAGTCGGTAAGTGCCGGTATGTGGCATCCAGCTTAAGCCACTCGCTGAGGATTTGATCGCGCAGTTGCACAAAACAGCGAGGATGCTGATGTCGGCGTTTTACCCTCTGTTCCAACATGTCCCTCAGGTTTTCTATGGAATTCAAGTCAGATGATTTTGCACGAAAATCGAAAAGTAATAGTGTCGGGGAGTGTTCAAAAAAGCGGTCAAATATTCTTCCAGCCCGATTAACTTTGTTGCTGTCGTCTCGTAAGTGCCTGTGTGAGTAATGGCCTCTTGTGAACAATGGCCTCTTGCGAGTTTACCGACTCCAAATGTTCACTGTCTGCAATTACCTACGCAATGTTCTCCCGCTATCAGGATGGGATGGACGTTCATTCCTGCCTCAGCAATTCCGTCCGGTCTTGGAAGCGATTTTGATACACAAGCCCTGAAACGCGTCCCGGTTCCTCTCAGTCAAGATCTTTTACCAGCCATAATTTCGACGACGCGTTTCGCAGGCACGGGTGTTACACCACTGCTCGTTGAACAGTCCGCCGCGAAACACTAACAAATCCAGCAACTTCACACACCGCATGGCCATGGGAACGGCCCAACACGATTGCCCCTTTATGTCACACTGCCACGTCCTTACATTTACCCACGTTTACGTACAATGTCTGCTTAAAGCATAGATGCCTCACTGAACGCTACTACCTTAAACTCACGTGGAGGTAAGTGCGTGTACAGTTACACACGTGACTCGATCGCTGCGCCATTTGTAAAGGCTTAACGAAACATCTCTGCGTGCGCACTAGACTGGCCAATTTTTTGTCTGGTGACCTTAATAATAAAAATAATAATTACTGAAATTTATGGAAGATATTTCCGATACTTTTGAACTCAGTCCGACAGACTTTTCAGTTGTGCGTTTGAGAAAGTGGACCACGAGTGGCGAAAAAGAATCAGTGGACAAAATGTTAACAACACTATAAGCTTAGTTCCATAAACATGAAACCGAGCGAGGTGGCGCAGTGGTTCGACACTGAACTCGCATTCGGGAGGACGACGGTTCAATCTCGCGTCCGGCCATCCTGATTTAGGTTTTCCGTGATTTCCCTAAATCACTCCAGGCAAATGCCGGGATGGTTCCTCTGAAAGGGCACGGCCGACTTCCTTCCCCATCCTTCCCTAATCCGATGAGACCGATGACCACGCTGTCTGGTCTCCTTCCCCAACCAACCCACCCATCCCATAAACATGAATCCGACAATTGACGGCCTCGCCTTTGTACATGACCTCGCTATTTCGGCTGACTCGCAAGACACAGCTGCAGAACAGATCAATGACCTAAGACACGAGCAGCGAAGGGGGAAATCCAGATCTCCTTCAAGAAAAATTAATTTATTACGAACATCAACCCACCACCCACTGCAGCAGAGGCACAATAAAGGGAAATCAGACGGCTGGAGAAGTGTAACCTTCCTTTGTAAACATGGCTCTATTTTACACAAGTGGTAATGCGGGGCCAAGTGGATCCCCATGATGTGTTAATGTTGCTACATGCGTATAACATTAATAACTATATTATTTAATACAAATTAAAGTAGAGGCAACAACATAAATTGTGAAATTGAACCAATCAATGCTTATTTGAAGAAATAATGCCTTTTATTATATTAGATACAAGATAATACCTTACAGTGATGTTTACACAATATAAACTGCATATTCAGTGATTAAACTGTCTTCTTCTGATGACTCATTACATTTACCATTTAGACACAGGTCACAGACTGTAAGGAAATGTTACATGCACATATGTTTTCCACATTGCTGACAAGTAAATTGAGTTTTTTACATCCTTATTTTTAAGCCAGATGATGTGCCTTGTAACGGGACTTTTCTTCGACAGCAGTTGCCCATACCAGTATCATTTTTCGAATTTTGGACAGATCAGTATTATCTCAGCTGCTTTTCTGAAAACTTTCATATAATTTATGAAAAAGAATTACCTTATTTTGGATGTTATAATCGATAAATACTAGCTCTGAATGTAAAGTTAAACATTATGTTTTTCAGAAACATTTGAAATTGCGAATTACATGGCACACTTAAAATTTCTATTATTAATTACGGGATCTAGTATTGTTTATTATGTTTATTTTTGGATTCATTTATGAAATAATAATCGAAACTAATAGAAAATCATTTGTCAAGAAGAAGTGTAAACGCTTTGGAACATGGTTACTGCTGCTGACTGAAGTAGTAGTAAGCATGTCACTGATGTGATCGGCCGGCTGGGGTGGCCGAGCGGTTCTAGGCGCTACAGTCCGGAACCGCGCGACCGCTACGGTCGCAGGTTCGAATCCTGCCTCGGGCATGGATGTGTGTTATGTCCTTAGGTTAGTTAGGTTTAAGTCGTTATAAATTCTAGGGGACTGATGACCTCATATGTTAAGTCCTATAGTGCTCAGAGACATTTGAACCATTTTGATGTGATCGGATTTTCGTATTTCGGGCGAACAATGTAATTTCGGCTGCGTTAATGTGAAAATTCAAAAGACTGTATGATATACTAAAATGTGACAAAATATATTAACGTTACAACAAAAATTTTGCAACAACCATCTTCAAATTTATGTAGATCAATTCAATCATGCGGACCTAAAATGTGAGAATTTCAAGAATCAGATCCCTAGACAAGAACAACTGGAGCCTACTCTACACGAAAAGCTAAGTAAACTAGAAAATTTATTGCAATAACTGAAGGAGGAAGGAGGGGGGCGGGGGGGGGGGGGGGGGGAAGATTACAACCTCCTTTTCACAGCTGCCACTTAGTTTTGTGCTCATTTGTCATTAACAGCAGATGCTGGTCCACTCATTTTTGGTGCCCTTAGGTGAATTTCTCTGCGTAAGCAATCCAATATTGTCCTCTTCTTTACATAATCTTGCACCAAGCTCAATCTAATTTCCCAAAGAAAATCCTTTTTTTTCCATTTTAAGCATGAGTATGCGAATTCAAATCATATTTCTTCGGCACTGTCTCGAACAGAAGTGATAATGTGGAGGTACAGGAAATTCCCAGCCACTAAATAACTGTCAAACGCTAATAACAATGAGCAGCACAAGAGTGGAAAACTGGAGACCGGAAATAAACAGATGTGAGCTAGACGGCAGGCAGTGTTGCCAACTTTATTCATACAAATTTAGCTAAACTAAATGTGCTGGGGATCTGTCGGACCCCATGTTAACAATTAAATATTAAATACGTACTAGAGTGGATAGGCCAAACTCCCCTGAGGAAGAAACCTTTGCATCACGGATCGGCAAAAAAAAATTGAAACAGCAAACAAATTAAACAAAAGTGTCTGCAAGAAGAAGGAGATATCATTTAATGCTAAGATACAACATAACTGCATAGTAACACGACCAGAGAACCTACTTGCCGCAGAATGCCTTGCTATGAATAGGAAAGGTCTGATGTACAAAGCAGAAATAAGAGAAAGACAGATCTTGAGGAAAATCCTAAGCCCGGTGAAAGGAAAAGAAGAATTCACGAGACGACACAGCCAGGAATCCTGCACACATGTCTCCCACAGTAAATTCAATCTTTCCCTCAGAGTTGTGACCAATTAATAACACGCGACGTCCCAACATGTAGTGCGACGCTATGAAGGCGCCCTGTTTTGTTTTCTTTCGGAGAGATCGCCGTATTCACAGAAGCCAGTATTTTCGGCATTAATAACGACCATAAATTGCAAGAGTGGAGGCGTTCCAAGTTTCGTGGAAGACTTGGCGATCCTCCGCTGTTTTCATAAAATTATCTTTCAGAGAAACACACGGTAAATCGCGGCCATGTTCTTAATGCACAGCGTTGTTTATTACGGCAATTACGAAAATAGCGCTATAAACACACAAAGCAGACCCGTGAAAGAAAGATCGGACGATTATACGAGCTACTCGAAATAATGACGGTAGAGTCTCAGCAAGTAGCTAGTAAAACAAACACGGGAAAATGCCCGAGATAAACGGCCGTATGCTCTGCTATGGTTTATGTGCGGCTATTCAAGCTTTCCAAAATTTAGCCTCAAGCGACGTCAACTTCTGTCAAGTCAAGAAATGCAATAAAATGCCTCCGGAACCGAACGGTTAGCGCATGTGACTTCTATGCAGGAGAGATGGGTTTGATGGTAGGCCCTCCCTTGGATATGTACTTAGTGAGAGGACGCGAGCGATTTTGGCAATATAGGTGCGTCAAACAAGAAGGTACAGGGTAACAATTATTGAACTACATGGGAAAAAAACGTAAACTACGGCCTGCACACACTTTATTCAATATGTAAACGTCAGTTGAAATATTTCGATTTAGGTTATGACATGTTCGATATGCCTGCCATCATTGGCGATGATTTGGCGCAGACGAATAGCGAAATTCTGCATGAGCCACTGAAGTGTCCGAACATCGATGATGTTGATGACCTCCTAAATGGTTGTTTCCAGCTCAGAAATGGTTTCAGTGTTATTGTTGTACACTTTGTCTTAAATATAGCCCCACAAAAAGGACTCACATGTGTCCAGATCCGGAGAATATGGCGGCCAATCAAGGCCCATGCCAGTGGCCTCTGAGTACCCCAGAGCCAGAATGTGGTCCCCAAAGTGCTCCTCCAGGACATCAAACACTCTCCTGCTTCGATGGGGTCGAGCTCCGTCTTGCACGAACCAATTCTTGTCGAAATCACGGTCACTCTGGATAATGGGGATGAAATCATCCTCCAAAACCTCCACGTACCGTTCAGTAGTCACTGTGCGATCAAGGGATATGGTACCGATTATTCCGTCACTGGACATTGCACACCACACAGTCACTCGTTGAGAGTGAAGGACTTCTCGATCACGAAATGCGGATTTTCAGTCCCCCAAATGCGCCAATTTTGCTTATTGACGAACCCATGCAAATGAAAGTGGGCTTCGTCGCCAAACCAAACCATATATGCGCATACTAGTTCCCATCATGCCAGCCGCCCAATCAGAACGTCCCAATGCAAACCGTCCAGATTTTATGACGATTTTATTTCATGTAGTCACCCTGTAAGAGGTCCAAACACAATGATTAAATGTTTCAAAAATAAACTTCGTTCAGCTGTATATGAACTTTTTTTTATCTACAGGAGCACGACCAGTTTCGCGATACCACATCACACCCTTGGGTATAAATAACAATAAAACATTAACCCAATATTACGGGAAGGGGAGATTCAGCCTCCTCAAAATAAAATACTGATACCCGCAACAAACAAGGCGTCCAGATGTCAAATCGACCAGTTGAAAACTCTTGACATGTGGAAAGCGCGAATACTTCATATCTGCAAGCAGTTGGAGGTTTGCTGCCCGGTGTTTCCAGGTATGAAGTAAACGCGCTTTCAACATGTCAATATTTCAAACTGGTCGATTTGAAACAGTCTTCCAATTTCTGCCATTCCAGAAATAGGGAGTTCAGCAATCAAGTGATACACAAAGAGTAGGCCTAAGTATAGCGCACGGATTTTGATTTGGTTGATTTTAAATGGGAGTGAAGGATGCAGGAGTGAAGCAAACGTCGCTATGGAGAGGAACGGTCCTCAGACTGGTCGGGTAACTTTCTTTTCTGAGAAGAAGTTGTAGGTATCACTCATGATGCACTCACAATAGCTTCATCATTCTATAAAAAGGGTTGCCTCACTGACTGATTAGTTCGTGATTTAATGGTGCAAAAAAATGGCTTTGTCTTAACATCAGAGGTCATCAGTCCCCTAGAACTTAGAACTACTTAAACCTAACTAACCTAAGGACATCACACACATCCATGCCCGAGGTAGGATTCGAACCTGCGACCGTAGCGGTCGCGCGGTTCCAAACTGAAGCGCCTAGAACCACTCGGCCACAACGGCCGGCCGTGATTTAATAAAACAGTTAGCAATACTGAATATCAATTTTGTTGCTTCGTCTTAAAAAAAAGTGTTCAACGAAATTTCTTTTTCGTTCTAATGTCTAGTTACGCGCTAAATTTTACAATAGTGAGAGGGATCGGAGAAAGGGGGAGAGGTGGTACCTAATATCTGATTAAACTCAAGGGCGATGGTCTGAGAAAGGTTGAGACCTACATCTACATCTACATGGTTACTCTGCAGTTCACACGTAAGTGCCTAGCAGAGGGTTCATCGAACCATTTTCATACTACTTCTCTACCATTCCACTGTCTAATGGAGCGTGGGAGAAAAGGAACACTTGAATCTTTCCCTTCGAGCTCTGGTTTCTCTTATTTTATTATGACGATCATTTCTCCCTGATGTGTTGAGCAATGTGCCAACACCTTGTAGATAGAGGAGGCCGAAATGCACGCTATCTAACGCAGACGGGCGTGAATTCTGGAACAGGATAAGTAGTGAATGTTAATAAGAAAAGTATGCAGCTCCTCGAATACTTAACTTTTATTCCTTCATGTGAATACAGCATTCTTGATGAGACATTTCATACGATAACTATCAAACTATGTAAGGCTAATGGCGCCTTGCTAGGTCATAGCCATGGACTTAGCTGAAGGCTATTCTAACTATCTGCTCGGCTAATGAGCGATGCATTCTAACTATCTGCTCGGCTAATGAGCGATGCTTCGTCTGTGTAGTCGCTAGCAATGTCGTCTGTACAACTGGGGCGAGTGCTATATCGTATCTCGAGACCTGCCTTGTGGTGGCGCTCGGTCTGCGATCACACAGTGGCGACACGCGGGTCCGACATGTACTAAATGGACCGCGGCCGATTTAAGCTACCACCTAGCAAGTGTGGTGTCTGGCGGTGACACCACACTCCCTACGTAGGTGGGTGTCAATACACAGTTCTAGTGGCCGAAACCGCTACTCTAGCGCCTCTCTGGCGCTAAGGACTGTTTCAACTTAGCACAATGAGCTCCACTACAACGGAAAACGCCCACTCGGCGAAAATTATTAAGTTCGGAGTCAAGTGTAATTAGGACCACCACAAATTATGGAAAATATCTCTAGACTGGGGAATCATCTACACCGCCCAATCACGTTACTGTGACCACCGGCTATGTTCGAAGCCAACATGCAATAACCACTCACAGGGGGAACGTGGCACCACTAGTAGTGGGCGGCACATAAAGAGTGTCGAGGACGCGGAAAATGGTACAGTCGTTATCGTAATACCGAAACGGAACGATTTATCTGGCGTCCAAAAGCTCGTGATCATTGTCTTTCGGGTCAATGGTGTAAGCATTTCCGAAACGTTCGCTGTGGCCAAAGTACGAGCGGCGTTTGAAAAGTCCGTGCAAAAATAAAAAAAAATTACTTACGTGTTTGGAATAAACCTTTTTTATTTTTCGACATAGTCTCCTTTTAGACTTATACACTTCGTCCAACGCTGTTCTAATTTGTTGATCCCTTCCGAATAATAGGAATTGTGCAAGTCAGCAAAATAGCTATTACTTGCTGAAATCACCTCCTCGTTTGAATAAAATATTTGTCCCGCCAGCCATTTCCGGGCGAGTAGTCCGAGGGAGCAAAGTCTGGAGAATAGGGGGGACGTGAAACGAGTTGGAATCCTATTTCCATGAATTTTGCGACCACATGAGATGTGTGCTGGTGCATTGTCGTGATGGAAAAGGACATTTTTGCGGTCCAATCGCCGGAGTTTCTCTTAAAGCTCGGTTTTCCAACGGTCCAATAACGATGAATAATATGCACCTGTAATAGCTTTACCCTTTTCCAGATAGTCGATAAGGATTATCTCTTGCGAATCCCACAAGACAGTCCCCATAACCTTTCCGGACGAAGGAATGGTCTTCGCCTTTTTTGATGCAGATTCTCCCTTGGTAATCCATTGTTTAGATTGTTGTTTGGTCTCAGGAGTATAGTAATGTATCCATGTTTCATCCACAGTCACGAAACGACGCTTAAAGTCCCGAAGATTCTTCCTGAACAGCTGCAAACTATCGTTGCAACACTTCACACGATTCCGTTTTTGGTCTAGCGTGAGCAATCGCGGAACACATCTTGCGGATAGCTTTCTCATGTCCAAATGTTTATGCAAAATATTATGTACCCGTCCATTCGAGATGCCCACAGCACTTGCAATCTCACGCACCTTAACTCTTCTGTCATCCATCACCATATCATGGATTTTATCAATGATTTCTGGAGTCGTAACCTCCACAGGGCGTCCAGAAAGTTCAGCATCACTTGTGCCCATATGGCCACTCCGAAAATTTTGAAACCATTTATAAACTGTTCTAACCGAAAGTGCAGAGTCACCGTAATGTTTATGAAGCTTCGCTTTAGTCTCCTGAGGCGTTTTGCCTTTCATAAAGTAATGTTTAATTACGAAATGAAATTCTTTTTCGTCCATTTTTTGACAATCACTCGACTTCCTTGATTCACACGAATGCCAAACACAAAGAAATAGACGAATATGGCTAAAACTTGGTGTGCGTTCTTTCCAAAGATGCTACTAACTAAACATGACCTCGATACTCGCCAGTGGTGCCGTCTCTCGGACTTTGCACGGACTTTTCAAACGCCCCTGTAAATCAAATCGAGAATCTGTGACCACCTCTATAGGGCTGTTCGCATCATGGATCCTCAACCGAGAAACACAGGGCAGCTGTCCACAGTACTGGAATCGGCATGACTCCACATCCCTGTCGATACCTTCCAGAACCTCACTGAATCTCTTCCCGCGCGCTCCGCGCTGCGAAAGGTGCTCATTCAGACTTTTGACAGTGTATGGTACTGAACGCCTGAAAAGATGCACTAATTCAATTTGAAGTTGACTGTGTAAAGGTTTCCAGTTGTTGTTGTGGTCTTCAGTCCTGAGACTGGTTTGATGCAGCTCTCCATGCTACTCTATCCTGTGCAAGCTTCTTCATCTCCCAGTACGCACTGCAACCTACATCCTTCAGAATCTGCTTAGTGTATTCATCTCTTGGTCTCCCTCTACGATTTTTACCCTCCACGCTACCCTCCAATGCTAAATTTGTGATCCCTTGATGCCTCAGGACATGTCGTACCAACCGATCCCTTCTTCTAGTCAAGTTGTGCCACAAACTTCTCTTCTCCCCAATCCTATTCAATACCTCATCATTAGTTATGTGATCTACCCACCTAATCCTCAACATTCTTCTGTAGCGCCACATTTCGAAAGCTTCTATTCTCTTCTTGTCCAAACTATTTATTGTCCATGTTTCACTTCCATACATGGCTCACGTGTTCCAACATTTCTACGGAATCCAAACTGATCTTCCCCGAGGTCGGCTTCTACCAGTTTCTCCATTCGTCTGTAAATAATTCGCGTTAGTATTTTGCAACTGTGACTTATTAAACTGATAGTTCGGTAATTTTCGCATCTGTCAACACCTGCTTTCTTTGGGATTGGAATTATTATATTCTTCTTGAAGTCTGAGGGTATTTCGCCTGTCTCGTACATCTTGCTCACCAGATGGTAGAGTTTTGTCAGGACTAGCTCTCCCAAGGCCGTCAGTAGTTCTAATGGAATGTTGTCTACTCCCGGGGCCTTGTTTCGACTCAGGTCTTTCAGTGCTCTGTCAAACTCTTCTTCACGCAGTATCGTATCTCCCATTTCATCTCCATCTACATCCTCTTCCATTTCCATATTGTCCTCAAGTACATTGCCCTTGTATAGACCCTCTATATACTCCTTCCACCCTTCTGCTTTCCCTTCTTTGCTTAGAACTGGGTTTCCATCACAGCTCTTGATATTCATACAAGTGGCTCTCTTTTCTCCAAAGGTCTCTTTAATTTTCCTGTAGGCTGTAACTATCTTACCCCTAGTGAGATAAGCCTCTACATCCTTACATTTGTCCTCTAGCCATGCCTGCTTAGCCAATTTGCACTTCCTGTCGATCTCATTTTTGAGACGTTTATATTCCTTTTTGCCTGATTCATTTACTGCATTTTTACATTTTCTCATTTCATCAATTAAATTCGATTTTCAGTACTCATAAACTCATTGACCGAATTTAAAATTTCTGTCCGAATATAAGTAGTACGTAAAATAATTCTAGGTTAATGATTTAACACAATAATAATGTTAAAAGTCAAATGCAAACAGTCTCGATCGCGTTTTCAGATTTTTATTCGTTAGCAACCGGTTTCGGCCCTTTCCTCATACCATCTTTAGGCTTTTCCCCGCTGCAATACAGTTATAATACATGTCCCGTATGGAAACGGAAATAAAGTCTCATACTTCTTGACAGAGCGTATTAGGCAAGGTCCTAATGGACGTGGTTTGCCGTTGTCTTCCTCCGAGCGTAATGGGGATGAATGAAGATGAGGAAGACGACACAACAACACCCAGTCATCTCGGGGCAGGTTAAAAGGCCTGACCCCGCCGGGAATCGAACCCGTGACCCCGTGCTCGGCAAGCGAGAACGCTACCGCGAGACCACGAGCTGCGGACATATTCAGTATAGAGGGACGGAAATGTGGCTAACAACGCCTAAGATACAAGCTACAATGATTAAAAAGTGCGATGTTACGCCCATTATGGCTGCTGTGGCGGCAGAGTGACCGAGATCCGTAGAAGTATGTAAGGCACTGCTGAATAAGGTAGCTGTATTCGAGATTATACACTGTAAGTTCCGCCCGTCGCCTACTGCAGTGCATCTTTGACAACCTATCATGCGTGAGATATGCTACATTGATTGGTTTAGTGGAATTTATACGAAAAATGGATACAGAAATAAATACAAAATTTACATACCTAAAATTTTTACGAGTCTAATCCTAATTTAAGTAAAAAGCAAAATGACATGATGGTATCTGTGGTGGGCCTCGCTACAGTGCAACTATCGATACTGGCACGCCATTGCTACAGCAACCAAACACAGATGTCTCTGCTGCAGCGAGTACAAATGCTCCCAGAGGTCAGACTACACACAATAGCGATTACAGAATGGCGCCGGGAGGAAATTTCGGGGGGGGGGGGGGGGGGGCAACTAATTCATATTCTTGAAGAAGAAGAAGAAAGCATTTTCATAAAGTGTCTAGCATCTTGCGCGCGTTGCTCTATCGATTATTCATATGATTTTGAAACGAATCGCTGTCTGTCTTGAACATTTTTGAACATATTCTAAGCAGCTTTATTAACGAATCATAAGTTGATTTTTGAATTTGTGCATGTGTACATGATGGCGCTGCCCCGTCACATCTAGAAACAAAAAACTTTCCCGCAGACAAGAAGGGGGCGGGGCTATACGAGCTGAGCCGAATAAACCGAACGGGTGAACGCCAATCGCTGTTTGTTTATGTGATTGATTGGAGTGAGAATGATCAGCGTTGTTATAATTATTTACGGAATGCATGGACTCAGGCTATCTGAGTGGAAATAAACGACTAACAGGTAAGGAAGACTACGTATTATCTTCTCGGTGTAGCCAAGAACATAAAATTTTGACAGAAAACTTTTGCCAGATCGTTACACTACTCAAGGGCCAGTTGCATAGGCTCCGGTTAGCAGCCGCGTTAAGTTCTATTCTCGCTATAGCGCGGAAAGCGCGTTGTACGAAAACGTAACAACGCCTAACCGGGGAATAGACGCGGCATAACTAAACCGGTGATTCTGTCAGGGTTACTAAGTTAACCAGAGAATAAATTGTGACAATAGCAGGAATACTTACAAAACTAGTGACGACAAGATTGATTGTTAGAACGAGGAGGAGAAGAAATCAAGACATCACACAAATTATACGGATCTTTCGATCTTATGCTTAAGAAACTGAAGCGTATGAATTAAATGTGGCCGGCCGCTGGTGGCCTTGCGGTTCTAGGCGCTACAGTCTGGAACCGCGCGACCGCGACGGTTGCAGGTTCGAATCCTGCCCCGGGCATGGATGTGTGTGATGTCCTTAGGTTAGTTAGGGCTAAGTAGTTCTAAGTTCTAGGGGACTGATGACATGAGATGTTAAGTCCCATAGTGCTCAGAGCCATTTGAACCAATTAAATGTGAAAGTATTTCTTAACATGAAACGTTTGGCTTGTAGTAGGCCTAGTACGAATTTAATATTGGTACTTCTTGAATTATATCCTTTAGTCTTATTTATGTGAATGATGTAGATACAAATGGCCATTTGTACCAAAACAGTCTCGCTTATTTGGCGCATGTTACAACTGCTACAATATTAGAAAGGCCTATTTCGTTTTATGTAGCAGACAATGACAAAATAGGCTTAATTACGTCGAGAAACCACATTACTCTTGGGTACTATTCGTATTAACAGCTTTTTCAGTATTCGACATTTTGATTTTTCATGTAGAAAACGTTATACGAATTTTGATGAGATAACAGATTCTTTCGCAGAAATGAAAGCAAGCCATGTAAAGCTGTAGCAAGATTAGAGAGAGATAAATACTTGGACCTAAGGATTGAAGAAATGTGTACTGTCGTGCTTGTCTCTTGTCTTTGCTGGTTTTGTGTTTCCTATACTCAATTTTATGTCACATAAATCTAAAGTTATTCGCTGATAGGTAATAAACAGTGGAAACTTTCTGTAGCGTTCTTATTCTGCCGATCACAAAATTTCCCACCCAGCGTTAATGTTAATTGTGAGGTTTTTTTTTTTTTGTGGAGGTGGTAGGACGTCAAAGCGGCAGACAGGGAGCAGGGGAGGCACCACAGGACATTTTAGTTTCGACTGTCCTGAATATAGGTCTAATGGCTTCCATTACAAAATAAATTCCACAGAGCGAAATACAGTGACGTGCGATAGGAGAATGTTACGTGAAGAGGTGTGGCACTGCACTTTGGCACATTTAAGACCTAATAACATCTCTTACATTTCCTCTAACACATATGTTTTATATATCAAACTCTTCAGAATGATGTGCGCTACAAAATGAACATACTTTTGCAATATAGTTTTTTTTTTACCTTCTATCCCTCAAACTCTCGAGGAGAAGGGCGGGGGAGGGACAAAATTTACTCGCATGCTACTGCCACTGCAAGCCTCAAACGCTTGTTAACCCCTAATTAAAATAAATTCTGATGCGGCGATAACATATTTGCCACTCCTGGAGAAAGTGGCGTCAGAAGTTCTCCACCTACTATGTTTCCCCAGTAGTGATGTTCGAAAATCGTAGGTAGAGGACATCACTGACAATGGAAATT
Organism: Schistocerca serialis cubense; assembly: GCF_023864345.2. Lineage (NCBI taxonomy): Eukaryota > Metazoa > Arthropoda > Insecta > Orthoptera > Acrididae > Schistocerca > Schistocerca serialis. Next base: position 211,396,047 of record NC_064647.1, on the reverse strand, counting down.
TTCGTTTGGGCCAGAGACGTGTTCGGATGCCCTTATAGTATAACGCAGCTGTTCGCACTGAGCAGGAAATCTAGGTTCGAATCCCACTGTGGCACAAATTTTTGTTGTCACCTCTATTCATTACTGTTCTGCCTGCCAGAAGATACGAGACAAGGCCTACATGGAAGGGCACTGGGCTGCCTACAACTCAGGCGTAACACAGTTAGGGTTAGACTACTGGGTGACGGTGCTCAACAACAGCTACAGATATGTTACGCTTCCGCCTTACGCCACACATACAGTTCCGGAATCGTCTACTTGGCTGACGTAAATATACACTCCTGGAAATGGAAAAAAGAACACATTGACACCGGTGTGTCAGACCCACCATACTTGCTCCGGACACTGCGAGAGGGCTGTACAAGCAATGATCACACGCACGGCACAGCGGACACACCAGGAACCGCGGTGTTGGCCGTCGAATGGCGCTAGCTGCGCAGCATTTGTGCACCGCCGCCGTCAGTGTCAGCCAGTTTGCCGTGGCATACGGAGCTCCATCGCAGTCTTTAACACTGGTAGCATGCCGCGACAGCGTGGACGTGAACCGTATGTGCAGTTGACGGACTTTGAGCGAGGGCGTATAGTGGGCATGCGGGAGGCCGGGTGGACGTACCGCCGAATTGCTCAACACGTGGGGCGTGAGGTCTCCACAGTACATCGATGTTGTCGCCAGTGGTCGGCGGAAGGTGCACGTGCCCGTCGACCTGGGACCGGACCGCAGCGACGCACGGATGCACGCCAAGACCGTAGGATCCTACGCAGTGCCGTAGGGGACCGCACCGCCACTTCCCAGCAAATTAGGGACACTGTTGCTCCTGGGGTATCGGCGAGGACCATTCGCAACCGTCTCCATGAAGCTGGGCTACGGTCCTGCACACCGTTAGGCCGTCTTCCGCTCACGCCCCAACATCGTGCAGCCCGCCTCCAGTGGTGTCGCGACAGGCGTGAATGGAGGGACGAATGGAGACGTGTCGTCTTCAGCGATGAGAGTCGCTTCTGCCTTGGTGCCAATGATGGTCGTATGCGTGTTTGGCGCCGTGCAGGTGAGCACCACAATCAGGGCTGCATACAACCGAGGCACACAGGGCCAACACCCGGCATCATGGTGTGGGGAGCGATCTCCTACACTGGCCGTACACCACTGGTGATCGTCGAGGGGACAGTGAATAGTGCACGGTACATCCAAACCGTCATCGAACCCATCGTTCTACCATTCGTAGACCGGCAAGGGAACTTGCTGTTCCAACAGGACAATGCACGTCCGCATGTATCCCGTGCCACCCAACGTGCTCTAGAAGGTGTAAGTCAACTACCCTGGCCAGCAAGATCTCCGGATCTGTCCCCCATTGAGCATGTTTGGGACTGGATGAAGCGTCGTCTCACGCGGTCTGCACGTCCAGCACGAACGCTGGTCCAACTGAGGCGCCAGGTGGAAATGGCATGGCAAGCCGTTCCACAGGACTACATCCAGCATCTCTACGATCGTCTCCATGGGAGAATAGCAGCCTGCATTGCTGCGAAAGGTGGATATACACTGTACTAGTGCCGACATTGTGCATGCTCTGTTGCCTGTGTCTATGTGCCTGTGGTTCTGTCAGTGTGATCATGTGATGTATCTGACCCCAGGAATGTGTCAATAAAGTTTCCCCTTCCTGGGACAATGAATTCACGGTGTTCTTATTTCAATTTCCAGGAGTGTAGTATGAAACACGGTTCCACTTACAAGGGGACCGTGCCTAACGTCATTACCGATATCGTCGAAATTTATGGTCTATGGCTTGAAATGAGAGAGACAGAACTGAAAGGCTTCCTATGGTCAAGCGTTTCGATATAAATGAAATTTGGCGCGGGTCACACGAGGCACGAGCGATTTACCTTAGTGCATAAATGACTTACGGGAATGCAGCTGGGCGAAGTCGTTAATAACCGCCGATATTTCGACAGGTGCCCACCCTGCAGATTTCAAAGTGTAGCTATAGCAAATTAGCGCTGCCAAAACAATGTTCTGCAGCCGCGCGGAGCGGCCGTGCGGTTTGAAGCGCCATGCACGGATTGCGCGGCGCCTCCCGCCGGAGATTCGAGTCCTCCCTCGGGCATGGCTGTATGTGTTGTTCTTAGCATAAGTTAGGGACCGATGACCTCAGCAGTTTGGTCTCTTAGGAATTCACACAAATTTGAACATTTGAATGTTCTGCAATGGCGGATTTACTCGGCTATTGTAAGCAGGTGTGACGCTTATGCTCAGTACACCTGTCCTCCACCGCCCTGATAGTCTGACCAAAATATGACGTGCCACAGCTGCAAAAAAAAAATACGGTAGACAAACCCGCCTTAAGTAAACCAAAACCGTCCTCTCCGGAACTTCAAAGAGCCCTGATCTTAGTGGTGGTCGAAATATTCCGCAAAATACGACCAACCTTACTCGAAATGCATCCTGCGTAAGGCAGCATAAGGCAGTAGGTCGTAGACATTGGTGCCATCTCGGTATTATCATCACTCATCCCATGCAAAAGTGGTCGATAGCGCAACGCACGTCTGATCTGTCTTTCACTATAACCATTCTGACGGAAGGTGATTATGTGATGGGCTAACTCTGCTGATAAACGTCCAGGTTCCGAGATGACATGGGTCCTGTGAAATAAGGTACTTCGTATCCCTTCATGTTGAGCCGGATGGTGTGACAGCTGTCAGCCTGCAAACACAAGTCAATGAGAGTAGGCTGACTGTACGTGGTATGTCCCAGCGTTGCATCCATCGTTCTCCTGACCAACACATCAAGGAAGGGAAGACAGCCATCCTTTTCCACCTCCATCGTCAAACAAATATTCGGGTGGACTGAATGCAGGTGTTCTGAAAAGACGTTCAAACTCTCACTGCTATGAGGTCAGACAGCAATAGTATCGTTAACATATCTGAAACAAAAAAAAGCGTACGTTTCAATGTAGCCGAATCCAAGGCACGTTCCTCTCACCTTCCATACGCAAATTGGCAATGATGCCAATGGGCTTCCCATTGCAACTCCATCTGCCTGCTCGTAGTACTGGAAGTACTTTAACGGATCGTGCAGCCACGTCTTGATCCCTGAGTCAACAGATGGGGATGTTTGCAAGACAACAACCATCTGCACCAACAGTTCGACGACGATTGCAGCAGCATGGACTATCAGCTCGGAGATCATGGCTGCGGTTACCCTTGACGCTGCAGCACAGACAGGAGCGCCTGCGATGGTGTACTCAACGACGAACCTGGGTGCACGAATGGCAAAACGTCATTTTTTCGGATGAATCCAGGTTCTGTTTACAGCATGATGATGGTCGCATCCGTGTTTGGCGACATCGCAGTGGACGCACATTGGAAGCGTGTATCCGTCATTGCCATACTGGCCTATCACCTGGCGTGATGGAATGGGGTGCCATTGGCTACACGTCTCTGTCACCTCTTGTTCGCATTGACGGCATTTTGAACAGTGGATCCCTCCAAAAGCCTACATTTCAGCAGGATAATGCACGACTGCATGTTGCACGTCCTGTACGGGCCTTTCTGGATACAGAAAATGTTCGACTGCTGCCCTGGCCAGCACATTCTCCACATCTCTCCCTAATTGAAAACGTCTGGTCAATGGTGGCCGAACAACTGGCTCGTCACAATACGTCAGTCACTACTCTTGATGAACTGTGGTATCGTGTTGAAGCTGCATGGGCAGCTGTATCTGTACACCCCATCCAAACTCTGTCTGACTCAATGCCCAGGCGTATCAAGGCCGTTATTACGGCCAGAGGCGGTTGTTCTGGGTACAGATTTCTCATGATCTATGCACCCATATTACTTGAAAATGTAATCACATGTCAGTTCTAGTACAGGGAGGTAGCGTTGCTCACGTCCGTAGGTTTAACCTTAAAATACCCTACACGTGCCTCCTGGGTGGTGCTAATTGAGCAACAGTGATTACAGGCAGCCAGACTATCCACAGGATCTCCTGGCAATGACATATCAACTAAATAGCAGAAACAGTTCTTTTCAGAGCTCATTAACAAGAAACATTGGACCAACTATCAGACTCCTTCAACTGAATATCGAAAGCATTAGCAGGGCAAAGTGTGACTACCTGTCAAAATTTTTGCTGGACAACAATATCGATGTCGTCGCCATTCAAGAAACTCGTGTTTCCAGCGAAGAAATATTCCGAAGCCGAGGTCGAATTCCAGGATATTCTGCACTTGGTGTAACTTACCACGAGGTGTATGGAATTGCTACGTATGTCCGTAACAACATAAACGAAGCTTCGCTGATTTCTGTAAGTGTGGAGGCAGATATACATACAGTTGTCATACAATTGCACGGCATTACTATTACAAATGTTTACAAACCACCCAAAACAACATGGCCCGATTTTGTCCTACACACAGCAGAACATCCTGCAATTTACATAGGAGACTTCAATAGTCACCATGAACTTTGGAAGTACTCTCAAAATGATGAAAATGGGAGCATGCTTGCAGAATGGATCGAAGAGAATAATCTTCATCTAGTGTTTGATGCCAAAGATCAAGGCACTTTCAGGTCAGCTGCTTGGGACAAGGATTCAAATCCTGACTTATGCTTTGTTAGCTGCAACGAAACTGGCTTTCCCATCAACACCACAAGGAAAGTGATAGATGCCTTTCCTCACAGCCAACACAGACCTGTAATAATACAAATTGGCTGCACTGTTCCTGTCATACGATCAACTCCGCATGCTCGATGGAATTTCCAGAAAGCCGACTGGATGAAGTTTTCAACGGAACTGGATAAGACCATTCGATGGATACCTCCATCACATAATAGCTATCAACGCTTCATTGGTGCAGTAACAGCAACAGCTAAAAAGTGTATGCCAAGAGGATACCGAAAAGAATATGTTCCAGGATGGAATGAGGAAAGTGAAACACTGTACCAATACTTTCAGCAAAGTGGTGACCCAGAGATAGCTACGGAACTATTGTCGAGCTTGGACATGTCTCGGAGGCAGAAATGGGCAGAAACAGTCAAAACTATGGACTTTACCCACTCGAGCAGGAAAGCATGGAGTCTTCTGAGAAAACTGGGAGGAAGTGCACCAGCATGCAGAAAAAATTCCGAAGTAACACCAGACCAAATTGCTTCCCACATCATTACCACCTCAAGAGTACCTCCTGACAAGAAACATACAAGACATATCAGACGACAGCTTCGTGACCTTAAAAAGAAGGCATCTCCCTCATCTGAGTATACCCATCCCTTCACAGTTTCAGACATTGACTCTGGACTGAAAGACCTCAAACCTCTTAAGGCACCTGGATTCGATGGTATCCACCCAGAATTCCTGATCCATATGGGAGGAAAAGCTAAGAAATGGCTGGCAGAATTCTTCACTGACATCCTGCTGACTGGTCAACTTCCATCTGAGTTTAAAAAGGTGAAGATAATATCTGTTCTGAAACCTGGCAAACCCAGCAACAGGGTAGAAAACTATCGCCCCATTTCCCTACTCAGCTGCTGCTACAAGCTTTTTGAAAGGCTAATATATAACAGAATAAGTAGCGCTATCTTAGAGAACGTTCCAGTTGATCAGGCAGGCTTCAGACCAGGGCGTAGCTGCTGCGACCAAGTATTGTCTCTCACATCCTTCATAGAGTCAGGATACCAAATGAAGCAGAAAACATCTGTGGCATTTGTTGATCTAACTGCCGCCTTCGACACTGTGTGGAGGGAAGGCCTTATCTACAAATTTCTCCGCATCATACCCTGCAGAACAATGGCTCGACTGATTAACAGCATGCTAAGTGATCTGAAGTTCCAGGTAATCACTGGAAGCAACATAAGTAAGGAGAGGAAGCTGAACAACGGATTGCCTCAAGGATCAGTTCTCTCACCCTTACTGTTCAACCTATATCTATCTGATCTACCTTACACTTCGTCCAGAAAATACTGCTATGCCGATGATCTGGCTCTAGCCGTCAAACACCAGGAAATGAAGACAACAGAAGAGATTTTAGCCAATGACCTGTCTGCATTAGACAATTACTTCAAAGTCTGGAGACTCCAACCCAGTGTGAGTAAAACAGAAGTGTGTTGCTTCCACCTAAATAACCAGTTGGCGAACGTAAAACTGGAGGTAAGTTTCAGAGGCAGAATTCTTCATCACAACTGGAACCCAAAATATCTTGGTGTCACCCTGGATCGCACACTATGCTTCAAACAACACCTTCTTAACTTAGCTCAAAAGCTGAGGACTCGAAACAACATCCTCCATAAGCTATGCGGAACTACCTGGGGATCTTCAGCAACCACCCTGCGAACTTCAGCTCTGGGCTTGTATTGCTGAGTATTGTGCACCTGTTTGGATGAATAGTCATCATACAAGGCTTGTTGATACCCAGCTGAATACGACAATGCGCATAATATCTGGCACAATCAGACCTACTCTAGTTTATTGGCTTCCACTGTTAACTGGTATAATGCCTCCTGATCTACGCAGATGTACTGCCCTTATGAGAGAATTCCACAAGATCTCCAGGAATTCTAACCTACCCGTGCATAGCGACCTGCCACTTTTAAATCGCAAGAGACTGAAATCACGTCATCCAACTCTGTGCGATGCTGCTGACATGGTTGCTAAGAATTTCAAACCTCTTGAAGAATGGAAAGGTCGGTGGGAAGCAGTGACAGATGTGCACCTGCCTGACATCTTATATCAGGTGCTAAACTTCCAAGTGGATTCGACCTACCACGCAAGACGTGGTCTACTCTCAACAGAATCCGTACCAGCCATGGGCGATGCAGGGATGCTCTCTTTAAGTGGAACAAGCTGCCTGATCCAGCTTGTGACTGCGGGGCTCCATACCAGACTGTTCACCACATCGTCAGCGAATGCAGGATTCGAGCCTATCACGGCGCCAAAGAGGACTTCCTGCTAGCAACTCCAGATGCAGTGCGCTGGATTGAAGGACTGGATATTCAGTTGTAAAAACAAACTTAAGTTTCTTGTGTGCTAATATGTACATATATATATGTAATTTCATGATATGTCTGTATTAGCCATACGCTAAATAATAATAAGTTCTAGTACAACATATTTGTCCAATGAATACCCGTTTATCATCTGCATTTCTTCTTGCTGTAGCATTTTTAATGGCCAGTAGTGTATTTAAAGGCTTTCATTTGATCCCCCTTGGTATTCATACAGTAATTATGCCCGTAGATCAATGTAGCAGGCGCCTACACGGCGTGACAGTGAAACCCACCTCGGGACCGCGCGGTGGCTTTGTGAGTGGGGCCTTGCAGCGTGCCGCTACGACGCTAGTAGCGTTTTAGAAAGAGGAAAGTTGGCAGCAGTGCGGCGGCCGCCTGCGCCGCGGTGCTGGTGTTCGATTCTCGCCCCCCACGCTCCGTCCCTCCCTGCGGGAGTACCCTTCCGCGTGACGCGGGCCACTTAGTCGGTACTCTGAGCGTCGCTGCGTTGACACATTAGCGACGCGCGCCTGCTGCCCGGAACACACGGCCGGGCTGCACTCAGACCGCTCCACGGCTGACACGAGCCGTGATTCCACAGTGGTTGCCCAGCGCTATCACACGCACGCACGCAACGAGCTCGCCGACGTCATCCTCGGCTGCAGACCTTTGTTTTTATTTTCCCATTGTCTGCCCCCGGAAGCTGAATCGTCAGCGTGGCGGATTGTCAATCCTCTGGGCACGGGTTCGATTCCCGGTTGGGTCGGGGAATTTTCTCCGCCCACGGACTGGGTGTTTTGCTGTCCTCATCGTCATCCTTTCATCCTCATCGACTGCAGGTCGCCGAACTGGCGCCAAATTGAAAGACCGTCACCCGGCGAACGGTCTGCCCGACGGGGGGCCCTAACCATATGATTAAATTTAAAAAAAATTCCCATTGTCCAACTGGGATCCTTGACCGCGTACACATAGAGCGGCGATCTAGGCCTCCGCCTAGCCGCGTTTATTTTCCACGTTTTTAGTTTTCATATATATATTTCATATACAAGGTGAAAAGTATTTAAACCGACAAACTCTGGGAGGTTGTAGGGGACATCAAAACAAATATTTTTCCCTAATGTCATTTCTTCCTATGAGGAGTCTTAAAACCGCTTTAGGAAGATTTCTCTGGCGGCAAATTAATTAAACCAACAAACACTTTTCCGTTTTTTTATGACCAAGAGACAACACATTAACACAACCCAATTTCAGTTACAGCAGATTTTCAAAAATGCCTTTATGGACACGTAAACAAAGGTTACACCGTCGGATCATGTTCTGTCTGACACGGGCAAAAACCGCGCGAGTATCCTGAATTGTTCCTGCTGCTGCTACTATCCGGGCAACCATATCCTCTTCTGATGCAACAGGGGTAGCGTAAATAACGTTGTGCATCTCTCCCCACACAAAAAAGTCCAGAGGGGATACATCTGGGGATCGAGCAGGCCATGGTATAGGGCCACCTCTGCCAATCCACGTTTCTGGGAACCGTCGATCCAGGAATCGACGCACACGACGACTGAAATGTGCCGGCGCCCTGTCATGTTGGAAACACATACGCTGTCTTGTAGGGAGCAGGACGTCTTCCAGCAATTCTGGCAATACACTGGCGAGAAAATTGTAACAGTGCCTGCCATTTAATGGCCTAGGTAGCAGATACGGCCCAATTAAACAGTCCCCAACAACACCGACCCACACATTTAGGAAGAATCGCACTTGATGAGCGCTAGTAACTGTGGCACGTGGGTTATCCTCACTCCAAGCATGCGAATTGTGCATGTTGAAGACTCCATCACGCCCGAACGTTGCTTAATCGGTAAACAACACAGAGGATGGAAATGTCGCATACATTTCACACTGTTCCAGGTACCACTGGTTCCAGGTTGTGGGCACTCTGTAAGTGAAATAAAAGTAAAAACTGCTCTCGAAAGACTGTTCTTACATTCGTCTGATTCGTCCCCATGTTACGTGCAATTGCACGAGTGCTGATTGAAGGATCCCGCTCCACTTACTGCAAAACAGCTTTCTCAAATTGCAGCGTTCTTACCGTGAGACGGCGCCCCTGTCCAGGTAATCTTCTAAATGTCCCGGTCTCACGCAGACGTTGGTACACAGCAGCAAAGGTCGTATGGTGCGGGATACGACGATTAAGATATTGTTGTTGATAAACCCGCTGTGCAGCTCGTCCGTTGTGGTGCGCTACGTAGTACGCACCAACCGTATCAGTGTACTCACTCCAGGTGTATCGCTCCATTAGTAAACAGAGACAACGCACTATTACACTGGTGGACAGCAGTTGCCTACAACTGAAGAGCGTAATACGGCCTCTAACAACTGAAGATCGTAATACGGCCTCCACTGGTTTAAATAATCCTCACAGGAAAAAATGACATTAGGAAAAAATATTTGTTTTGATGTCCCCTACAACCTCCCAGAATTTGTCGGTTTAAATACTTTTCACCCTGTACATTTGGAAAGTGTGAATGTGAAGAAGGTAGACACAAAACTTAACGACACAATGCGCTGTATTACTGGTTCCATCAAATCAACCCCATGCCACTGGTTGCCTGTACTGAGGCACATCCCTCCACCTCACTTAAGGCGGAAACAAGCTCTACTGAGGGAGGCCAAGAAAATCTCTGCATCCCCCTCTCTACCACTCCACCAGGAATTCTGTAATCCGCCACAGCAACGATTGCGATCAAGAAGACAGGCAAGTGTTACCGCAGGACAACTCATCGCGGATGGTTTTGATCTAAATGAAAACTGGAAGCATGAATGGTCCACAAAACATGCGGAACAAGAGCCCATCACCTTGATCCCACAAAGAAGCCAAAAGCTTTTGACCTACCGAGGAACCTTTGGTGCCGCCTCAACAGGTTAAAGACTGGACACGGTTGTTGTAGGTGCTTCAGGCACAAATGGGGCTGGATCAGTTCACCAATGTGTGAATGTAATCAAGAAGAGCAGACAGTTGAACATTTAGTCCAACGCTGTCCACTTCATTCATACCCTGGAATTCCCGATGACTTGTTCACTCTCATGCCCAGCTTAATTAAATGGCTGAAAAACACGGACTTTAAGATTTAATCTTGTCTAATATCATATGTATATTGTATAAAATCACATGCCTTATATCAACTGTATATTGTATAAAATCACCATACGATTAAATAAATTAATATACATTTTTTTCATATATGTTTTTTTTCATATATACATTTTTTGTTGTCCTCTATTTTCGGACATCAGGCTTCTGACTAGTTTCATGCGGCCCAACATGAATTCGTCCTCGGTCCCAACCTCTTCATCTAAGAGGATCACTTGAATCCAACGTTCTTAATTATTATTATTATTTGAAATCTTATGGGACTTAACTGCTAAGGTCATCAGTCCATAAGCTTACACACTACTTAACCTAAATTATTCTAAGGACAAACACACACCCATGCCCGAGGGAGGACTCGAACCTCCGCCGGGACCAGCCGCACAGTCCATGACTGCAGCACCTTAGACCGCTCGGCTAATCCCGCGCGGCGTTCTTAATTATTTGTTGGATATATGCTAATCTCTTTGTAACCTCTACAGCTCCCTCGAATACCGTGGAAATTATTACTCGACTGCCTGTTACCTGCGACTGCATTTGCGTATCAGTAGCTTTCTTCTGGTGAGTGACTAGTTGGTAGGCTGACTTGGGTGAGGGACCAAACAGCGAGGTTATCTGTCCCATCGGATTAGGGAAGGAAGTCGGCGATGCCATTTCAAAGGAACCACCCCAGAGTTTGCCAGAACCAATTTACGGAAATCATGGAAAACGTAAATCATGATGGCTGGACCCGGGTTCGAACCGTTGTCCTCCCCAATGCGAGTCGAGTGTGCTAACTACTGCGCCACCTCGCTCGGTATGATGAGTGATGGTGAGTAAGCAAGCTACAGTACGAGCAGTGATGTGCACCCAGCTCTCCCCCCTCCAAAGCAGCCCCACGCACGATGCGTTGGCATTCGCAATGCGGGGCCAACGAGAGATACGGGCCCTGCAACGGACCTGTGACGTCACATTAGTAGGCTTCTTCGCCACACTTCACGAACACCCGGCTCCGTGAAAGGTCCACGGGAAATCAGCATTAATTAAAAGAGGTACCCACTAAAGGTCTTAACTTTGTTGTGTGCTATCGAGAAATCACATGCAGCTACATACGCAATCGAGGATTATTGAACTTGTCTGAAACAGTTACTCGCTCCCCACGTGAGACGGCTACTGGCACTCATAAGACCTGTAGTGTCACGTGATGTGACGTACGCGCCGCAGTCTGTCTTTCTCGTGGGTCTCGGTACAACGTGGCTGCCGAACAGCGCGTATAGATGGGCATAAGCAGGAGGACGCGTCTCTGCAGCGTGCTATTGAATTAGCACTCTGTGTTCAGGCCACGACTGGCCTACAGGGACCATCCGACCGCCGTGTCATCCCCAGTGGAGGATGCGGATAGGAGGGGCGTGGGGTCAGCACACCGCTATCCCGGTCGTAAGATGGTATTCTTGACCGAAGCCGCTACTATTCGGTCGAGTAGCTCCTAAATTGGTATCACGAGGCTGAGTGCACCCCGAAAAACGGCAACATCGCATGGCGGCCTGGATGGTCACCCATGTAAGTGCCGACCACGCCCGACAGCGCTTAACTTCGGTGATCTCACGGGAACCGGTATATCCACTGCGGCAAGGCCGTTGCCATTGAAGTAGCTATACATTATATATCGTGTACATTATGCAACAAACAGTGAGGAAGTATCGATTAGACACTCAAAACATTGTACAAGCATTCTATTCATTACTTTGAATCGAATCACGTAGCACATATCAACCAATAAAAGCATGATAAAAGATCAAAACCCAAATAGTAAATATCTTTTTTCTAATTCGCGTAACATTCTTCAAATCAATAAGTATCTTGTACTACACACTTTGCAAAGTAGCCTATGTCCTTCCTCACTGTTCGAGATATATCAGAACCAAATTTCATCGAACTCGATTCAGCGGGTTACTCGTGAAAACTAAACAGTCGGAGCTACTTGCTTATTATTAGTATGTATAAAACTTTCAATTAAGATATCTTTTTTTCGTAATCCGAATTTCATGAAATAAAGCCCATACGGTGCCCCAAGCTAAGCTCAAGTTAAAATCAGACCTTTAGCTGCTTACAGGCATTGGTAAATATCATCGGCGACAGTTGAAAAATGTGTTCCCTGACCGGGACTCGAACCCGGAATCTCCTTCTTACATGCCAGACGCTCTATCCGACTATTTTTTTATCTCATTTTGCATTTAAAGCGAACAGCCAACCAATATAAATTCTATATGAAGACGGTACCTGTTCTTTCAGACATGTCTGAAAGAACACATACCATCTTCATATAGATAAGGATTACTGGCCAATGATGTTCTTCGATGCGGATGCACTCAGATAGCCCGAACTCTTACGGGAATCGGTAGATTGACTGCCGCGAGTAATGAGTATGGTTGGAAGGGGCATTACAAATGTAGTGTGTGGACAGAAACTTGGAAAGTGTGGGTCTCTCGGAGAGCGTGCCAGAGATTAGGCCCCGCAGTCGCACTAGTCTCTGTGCCCTCGGTGGCTCGGTCGGACAGAGCGCTGCCATGTAAGCAGGAGGTCCCGGGTTCGAGTCCCGTTCGGGGAAAACACTTTTCAACTGTCCCCGTTGATATTTACCAACGCCTGTAAGCAGCTAAAGGTCTGATTTCGTTGTAATTTCGTTCTTAGAGAGCTGTAAGATCATCAATGGTGTCTGTAAAGATACCAGCTTCATTAGATATAAAATGTTTCGCAAAGCGACTTACCTTCTGGGTTCACTTCACCGACCATAAGTAGGTTACAAATGTATGGCATAAGTCAAACTGCAGCCAACAGACGGCACACGCCGTTGAATGTTAAATGCAACTAGCAACTTGTTGTTGTGACTGAAATTCCAGCCAGATTCCGTAAAGTAATTATTGTGGTTTCTGTGACTTCTCAATAACTGTGGTTTGTAACCGATACGCGATTTCTTGCCTATCCCTTCTGAGGGTATAGGGAAACAGACTTGCCCTCTGGGGCTCCCCTACCATGTGGTCAAGCGTGGCTGTGGGGAAGCCGTGACCAGAGGAGACTGGCTCGTTATGCAACCAGCACAACAGTTCCGTAGGGCAGGAAGCAGCTCTCGACACATGGTGCTCCGATACCTACATCTACGTCTACGCTGCAAGCCATCCTGCGCTTCGTGGCGGACGTAACTTTATAAACCGCTTTCACACTTCTGCTCTTTCTTGTTCCAGTCGAGACTGTCACATATTTAAGACCTGTTCATGAGATATACGAGGGTCAATCCAAAAGAAATGAACACTATTTTTCTTAAATCCATCTTTTATTCTACATGTTTGAAAGTTTTACAGTGTGCAGATACATCCTTTAGGAACAATATTTTTATTTCTCCACATAATTTCCATCTTTCTCAACTGCCTTACGCCATCTTGGAACCAGCGCCTGTATACCCGCACGGTAAAATTCTGGACCAACCTGTTGGAGCCACTGTTTGGCAGCGTGCACAAGGGAGTCATCATCTTCAATCCTTGTTCCACGAATAGAGTCTTTCAGTTTCCCAAAGAGATGATAGTCACATGGAGCCAGTTCAGGACTGTAATGCGGGTGTTTCAGTGTTGTCCATCCGAGTTTTGTGATCGCTTCCATGGTTTTTTGACTGACATGTGGCCGTGCATTGCCGTGCAACAGCAAAACATCCTGCTTTTGCCGATGTTGACGAACACGACTCAGTCGAGCTTGAAGTTTCTTCAGTGTCGTCACGTATGCATCAGAATTTATGGTGGTTCCATTTGGCATGATGTCCAAAAGCAAGAGTCCTTCGGAATCGAAAAACACCGTAGCCATAACTTTTCCAGCAGAAGGTGTGGTTTTGAGTTTTTTTTTCTTGGATGAATTTGCATGATGCCACTCCACTGATTGCCTCTTCATCTCTGGTGAAAAATGATGGGGCCATGTTTCATCACCTGTCACAATTCTTCTCGTACTGTTCCAAAAGTTCGCTGCACACCGTTTTTCTTGTTTCTTCGTGAGCCACTGTCAACACCCTGGGAACCCACCTGGCACAAAACATTTTTAACGCCAACTCTTTCTGTATTCTGCAAACACTTCCTTCCCCTATCTCAACGTAGCGTGACAATTCGTTCACTGTGATGCGTCTGTCAGCAGTCACCAATTCGTTGACTCTCTGCACATTGTCTGGAGTGTGTGCAGTACGAGGCCTGCCGCTGCGAGGACAATCCGCAATATTGCCGTGCCCGCTTTCATCACGTAACCTGCTTGCCCACCGACTACCTGTACTGCGATCGACAGCTGCATCTCCATACATCTTTTTCAACCTCTTTTGGATGTTTCCCACTGTCTCGTTTTCACAGCACAGGAATTCTATGACAGCACGTTGCTTCTGACGAACGTCAAGTGTAGCAGTCATCTTGAAGACATGCTGTAAAGGCTCCACTCACGGGAACAAGTTGGACTAAGTTTCAAAACAAGCGGGAAGGATGTATCTACACACTGTAAACCTTTCACACATGCAGGATGAAAACTGTATTTTTAGAAAAAGAGTGTGCATTTCTTTTGGAGTGACCCACGTATGTATGAGGAAGCAATGTACTGGTTCCCTTTCGGAATTCTCACTCTCTGGGACAAACCCTAACAGTAATGTTCGAAAATTATAGGCACAGACCATCAGTCACAATGTAAATCTGGATTAGGGCAGGAGGCGTGCTCGAATAGCCTAATGCTATATAGTAACAAGACTGTCCGCGCTGAGTGGGAAATCCAGGTTCGTATCCCAGTGTGGCACAAATTTTTGCTGTCACGACTTACTATTACTGCTCTGTCTTCCAGACGATGTGCGACACAGCCTATCTATAAGAGCAAAGGGCTGTTTAAGAATCAGGCGTAACGTAGTTAAGGTTAGACTACAGAGAAGGCGCACTCGACAGGTGATAGTAGCTTCATTAATACATCAATCATTACAGCAGACTTTCTTCAAATTCCGTTTGTGCTTCGTAGTTAAAATTCCACATATTTGGACAGCTCCAAAGAGTGGACGAAGTATTAGCAGCTGCGAAACTAAATCTGCGTCCAAGAGGCAGTCGGTGGAATGGAATTGCACAACATCTCCGACAAGGAAAAAATTAAGTTTTTGAAATCAGCTACACGTCTTCAAATGAAGAAGAGCAAACATGACATCATACCGGTCTTTAGACAAACAAAGAAAATAAGTCAAGTACTCCGATCTGTGAAGGATAAACGCTCTCCTCTGTAGACATGTGTCGTATACAAAATTCCGTGTATGTGTGGTAAAGTTTATATTGGAACTACCAAGAGGAGCGTAAATACACGGCTAAAAGAGGACAAAAGTCTTTACGAACTAGGAAAAAGAGAGAAATCAGCTGCAGCAGAGCATGCTCTTCAGTCAAGAAACCACGAAGTGAAGTTTTCTGTAACAGAAATTTTATCTACAACGTCACATTATTATCCACGACTATGTAGAGAAGCCATTGAAATTTATAAGCACCAGGATAATTTTAATAGGAAAGGGGAGGCAATGAAACTTGGCGACATATGGACAGTAGCTCTGTAGAATCGCTAGACAATTTTATCTTTCACAATACGACAATCGATAATTACGTTTTATATTTGACAAGGATTATCTCTGCTCATCACGTGTTACTTAGATCGTGCCCCCCTTTCCTACAGTATATATATCGCTCTCGGACGTCCTACCGGTCAGTCGGCAAGACTCAGCGGAGGAGCGCCTCTGAAGATGTCCTGCGCAGTCGTGGACGAAACGTCAGGAACAGAAGAATTTCTTGGACCACGACCTCACATCACGAAAGGTTTACCAACAGCCACGTAGTTGAAAGTTGGCTGACAGCATTGCTGCGCTGATGCCGTGAGCCAACTTTGCACTATATATTCTTCTGATGCTCTTGTAAACAAATAATACAAGTGCTCTTGTACATAAACAATACAAAGTAGATGTGTGGCTGTTTTCAGAAACTTGGTTTTTAACAGTCGCGATGCACAATAAACACTATCCAATATGTGAAAAGGGGAAAACTCTCAAGAAGTTAGTTGAAAGCACGTGTTCTGCAAGTTCGTCCACCAAAAGTTACTGAGGATGTTCTTTTCCATCCTCCGTACAGCCTTCATCTTGTGCCGTCAGATTTCCATCTGTTCGGATAGTCAGAGAAGTTCTTTGGGGACATCACTATGAATCATACTGCAAATCGACGTTAATGGAATGGGTCTGCAAGTCAGCCGATTACTCCTACGTCCAACCTTAGGTATTAGCGTGACTTACGCAACTTTTCAGTCTTTAAGTGCGGATCTCTCGACCAGCAAGCCGTTGTATATGATTGCTAAGTATACAGTTTCTGTATTAGCAAGCTATGAAAGTAAAGTGACTGGTATACAATATGGACCAGTGGCCTTGCGTTTAATAAGTAATTTTATTCTTTGCTACACCAAAGATATCTACATCCACGTTACTCGTGCCGGTTGCAGTTTTTTATTTGAATTCTGGAGTGTTTACTTCGTCTTCGTTGGTGGAGAAATTTCGGAAAACCGTGCTTTCTGACTGATGCTCGTATGTTTACATAATGACGTAGATCTTATAAGGGGCAGTCAAATGGAAACGGAACACACTTCACAACGGGATCATGGAATGATTCCACTCAGAAGTAATGACCACACGTGTTAAGATATTTACCCCACTGGGAGACCACACGATCGGTTCCCGTTTCGTAGAACGCGGTCGGCCGCTGACGGATCCATAACCGCACCCACTCTTGAGGCAACGGTCTTGACGCAGTGGATACACCGGTTCCCGTGAGATCACCGTAGTTAAGCGTTGTCGGGCGTGGTCGGCACTTGGATGGGTGACCATCCGGGCCGCCATGCGCTGTTGCCATTTTTCGGAGTGCATTCAGCGTCGTGATGCCAATTGAGGAGCTACTCGACCGAACAGTAGCGGCTTCGACCAAGAATACCATCGTAACGACCGGGTGAGCGATGTGCTGACCACACGCCCCTCCTATCCGCATCGTCCACTGAGGATGACAGGGCGGTCGGATGGTTCCGGTAGGCCACTCGTGGCCTGAAGACGGAGTACCCACTCCTGCACTTTCTCGTACGACTGAAACACATGTTTTTCTTCAGGTTGCCAAAGATGTAGAAATCACGCGACGAAATGTCCGGGCTATGCGGAGGATTTTGCAGTGTTTCCCAACCACGTCGCTGAAGTGTAGCCTTCGCTCGATTGGCAGTGTGTGGGCGGATGTTATCGTGCAACAAGATGTCTCCTTCCGACAGCCCTTCCGGGCGTTTTGACTTCATGGCGCGCCGCAGTTTCTGCTAAGTCTCTTCACAGCGTTGCGCAATGGTTGTAGTTCCATGCTCGAGGAACTCGACGAGCAGAGGACCTCTGCAGACGTGGCCTTACCGAAACTTTTGGGAACAGCTTTGGATTTCTTTGGCTCGGGAGATGAGGCATAGTTCCGCGTTGGCTTTCCCGTTTGCATCGCACTCCAAATGGTGGGAGCACGTTAAGTCATGGTGTCCTCCTTGTTCGGCTGGAGAGGGCCTCTCCTCGTCGAGTTCTTCGAGCGTGGAATCACCATAAACGCACAGCGCTACGGAGACATACAGCAGAAACTGCGATGCGCCACAAAGTCGAAACGTCCAGGACTGCTGTTGCACGAAATCGTCTTGTAGCACGAAAACGCCAATCTGACGAAGGCTACGCTTCAGCGACTTGGTTGGGAAACACTGCAAAACGCTGCATAAGTGGAGCCGGAACGACCCATCTCCTCCAAGTTAATTTTAGCAAATAGAGGGAAAATTTTTTCTAAAACCATTAAACATACTGCTCTGAAATTTGGACTACATGTTCAGTGAATATTTCTCTACAAATTTATAATGCCATGTTAAGAAATATTTATTGGTTTTTGCTTTACAATTTTTTTTAAACAGATGCTTATTTTTTTCTCTAAAATTTTGCACTTTTTCTTCTGTAACTCTTGAATTTTTTTTTTACAATTTGTTATAAAAATGAAGGAAAAGAAGTAAACAATATTATGTATAAATTTCATTGATATCCTGTTAGCAGCGAGAAAATGTTCCTCAAAGATGAAAATTTTAAAGTTATTGGAAATGGCTTCCAAAGTTTTTAATACATTCCTGCTCCATATGATGGATTATCAGCATCCTCTTCTTTTTCCAGTGTTAGTTACCTTCTCGCTGGACTTTTATTCCCTTTTGCTCCATGTTGTAGGCTTTTGTCTCTTCTTCCTGCACCTCTTACTTAGTCTTTCTTCATCAATCAGGCGCATTGTGGAAATGGTGTTGTGTCCTGGTTGGAATCCTAAACGTTTCAGTACATCACATTTGATAATGTTTCCTTCACTGTATATTGCTAGTGCATCATACACTAAAAAATGAAATGTTTTTATCTGCACAAACACTATTTTGGGAACCCTAATCCAAATTAAATTGTTTACACTTTCATTTAGATTTTGTGCCCGTGATTGATAATACACGATTTACTTTACTTAATTTATTTGTTTGTATATCTCCGTTATCAGAGAATCTTTTTAGAGTTATAATTCTCAAGATTTATAATTATAAAATATTTCAGGTCAAGGTGCACTTTTCCAATGAACTTGACTCTGATAAATCTGTGAATATGGGCTTAATTACATCAATTACAGCGTTTGGGAAACCGTTTTTATGGCCATATTCTTTTCCTGATTGGTACTTACACCATGAGTCATCACCTGTGGGGCACAGTGCATGTTGTGGGTGCACATTTGTTGACGCAGTATGAAAAAATAATGCCCATACTGCTCTCCTCATATGCTCAATGCTTCTTGTACAGGGTGTCCAGAAAAGGGCTCCCTGATTTCAAAATTAAATATCTCAAAAACAAAGATCGATAGAGGAATGCAGTAAACGGTATGTTTATGGTGAAAGCTGTAAGAAGTTTATACAGCAGTTTGAAATAATAGTTACAAAAGCTGCTAACAGATGGCGCTGTACGCTGTACAGCTCATATCAGCATACATAAGTGAAATAATCGTATGAAAACAATCTTTGCAAACAATCACATCACAATGTTTTCAAAATGTTCACCATTGGCGCTACAGACGTGGCGCAAACGAAGAATGAAATTCGCCATCACATTTCGTAGTGTCTCAACCGAAATGGATTCACATGCCACAGAGATCGACGATTCAAGCTCGTCCAGCGTGGCGGGATGCTTCGGGTAGACCATGTCTTTCACTGTGCCCCACAAAAAAAAGTCACAGGGAGTCAAATCCGGCGAATATGGAGGCCAATCCATGCCTGCACCAGTAAATTTGGGATATTCCAAAGCAATGACTCGATTCCCGAAGTATTCCTCAAGAAAGCGAAACACTTGTTCGGTCCGATGTGGTCGGGCTCCATCGTGCATAAACCATTCAGTACCTGGTCGATCCTCTAACGCTTGCTGTGTGGCGACAAATTGTTCCAAAATTGCAACGCAACGTGCACCAGTGACCGTTTCTCGAATGAAAAAAGGGACAATAATGCCTCTGCTGCATACTGCAGCCCACAGAGTAACTTTAGGAGAATACAGGTGTTTCGTTTCACACCAATATGGCTTTTCGGAACCCCAAAATCGCCAGTTCTGCTTATTCACGTATCCATTCAGGTGGAAATGTGCTTCATCTGTAAACCAGATGCAGCCAACATCAAATCCTTCACTATCAATCATTCTGAGCATCTGATTAGCAAAGGCCACCCTTTGTTGCACAGCTCGTACGGGTATGGCGTGGTGCGTTTGAATTTTGAATGGAAACATGTCTAGGCTCTTTCTCAGTATTTTCTGCGTGCTGGAACGCTTCAAACCCGTCTCAGATGCAATTCTACGGACGGATGACATTGGATTTCGCTGAATAATTCCAGAAACTGTGGCGATATTTTCAGGCGTAACTGCGGTTTGCTTGCGGTCAACATGCCCCACTAGATCATCAGTTACGCTGCCTGTTCGTTGAAATTTTGCAAAGAGCGTACGAATGGTTTTCGCATCGGGTCCTTTTGGAACATTAAATCGTGCTTGAAATCTTCGCCTTGTTGCCGTAGGACTCTCTTGTAACCTGTGGTACTCTAGCACCAGAAAAACGCGTTGTTCAATGGAGTACATGGTTTTAATCTCTTCCTTCGGTACGCTAACCTCCTTTCACGTTTCAATAGTGGAACTGATCGTTCTGCGCTTCGGATCACTATTTATACTAGGCATTACGTATGGCGATTACAGCACCAACTGTTAGCAGCTTTTGTAACTATTATTTCAAACTGCTGTATAAACTTCTTACAGCTTTCACAATAAACATACCGTTTACTGCATTCCTCTATCGATCTTTGTTTTCGAGATATTTAATTTTGAAATCAGGGAGTCCTTTTCTGGACACCCTGTATTTTGCCTAATTGCCCACCCATAATACCTCTGCAATCTATCAATTGCTTCATCTGTCAATCTTCCTCTTCCTCCAAGGGTCTTACCATCACTAAGCTTCTGGGATCCTAATGTCTGCTTTAGTTTTGCGCAAGAGAGCCCCCATGCGCTTCAGGGCATGTCCAATGCACTCCTCTTTTTTAATGTGAATTTCAATGCCATAAGGTTTGAGTTCCTCTACTGCTTTATATCCCTTAGAGTCACAATCTCCTTGATAGTGTATCGTACATTATACCACTCCTGTGATCTGGAAGAAATTGCTTTCCCTCCCTCTACTTCCATCGCTCCACTCGTGCCGTGATAATTTGCTTCATAACTTTCACTATGTCCGTCCTTGGTATTGCCCTTACATCTACAATGTTTTGAGAGAATAGCAACATCAATTACTTTCCAATTGTCTCCACTGGTAACTGCCACAATTCCATTTAGAGATTTATGACCTCTACGTTGCCATGATCCATCTAAAGCAACAGCTAAATCTCTACAATTGCCACTATCTGTCACAGCTTAAGTGCTTTCTTCATTGTTGCTTGAGCAATATCTTCAGCAGAAGATCTCAGCAATTCATTATAAAATCCAAACTTGGTTGGTGGTTTTGGTAAGTTCATAATGCCACATAACATTGTCCGCGCAGCACTGCCCTTGCCAATGCAACGCAAGCCATACACTAGCCTAACATTTATATCATACACCTTCTTTCCACTATTACCATTACGAGGAATACTGTTAGAATTAGAAAACTAAACTTGTGCAGCACATTTGTTACACTTCAATAACATTTTACATGCCAAACTAATGTGTGACGTTATTTTCAATTCCAGTCCTCTTTCTTTGCAAACTTGTCACAATACGTTGTTTCTAAATATTAGAGAGCAAGGAAATGTTAATTATTTCATTCACATCATTACTGTCACTTCCATAGTCTACAAATTTTTCTTTGCTGTCACAAAGTTTCTTGCGGGAAGAAGTTCTGTCACATTCATTTGGAGTAGTCGGTGAAGCAGTCTGAGCAGCATCTCCCATCGAAACAACAATGTTATGTGCCTTTTCTTAAACACTCGATTGCTGAAACGGGGCATACTGATATCCACAAACCAAATACGTAAAACAGGTACGAGCAAAAATTCGTCAAATACGCAAAATTGAAAAGCTAAACAACACAAAGCAAACTCCACAAGTCAACACACACGATATAGCGTTTATGTTTCCGGATAAGAAGTCACTTGTCACAGAGATAAAGCCATACAGCGTTGGAAAACAAAACACTGTCTAATTCCGCAAAGATACCCTGCTTAGAGCCAGCGAGCGGCGCCGTGAGATGTCACACACCGAGTCGCTATAACCGTTTACGCGGCGCGTCAACTTTGCAGCGATAAAAAACACACTTAGAATTCACTTAGAAGGGTGAAACTTGATTTGTTTTACTCAGAAAACTCTAAATAAACGTTAATTTTGTCATTTTCATCGTTCCGGCTCCCCTTAAAGCCCGGATCTCTCATCGTGTGATTTCCCCAGTTTTTGGGCAACTGAAGATGGATGGATGGATGGGTGGAGAGGGTTGTATGGGCGCACGACGGCAAGGTCTACAGCGCCCACTGAGTAACAGATTGAGACGGGTGTCAAGAAAAGACTCAGAACAATAAAACAGAAGGTAAGACACAAGAAATGAGATTGGGAAAATATGTGCCTTACCACAGCGAAGCATGGGACGAAGCATCCGGCCAGCAGTAAAACATGGAGAACCCAGGAAGAAAGTGGTAGAGGGAAAGCATGCGTGGAGGTCGGTTTTAGTCGGACTAGGAACTACAAGACTGGGTGGGGTCGTGGAGTCAACGGGCGCCCACGTTCTAACAAGGGAACTTCCCCATCGCACCCCCCTCAGATTTAATTATAAGTTAGCACGGTGGATAGGCCTTGAAACCCTGAACACAGATCAATCGAGAAAACAGGAAGAAGTTGTGTGGAACGATGAAAAAAATAAGCAAAATATACAAACTGAGTAGTCCATGTGCAAGATACGCGACATCAAGGATAATGTGAGCTCAAGAGCGTCGTGGTCCCGTGGTTAGCGTGAGCAGCTGCGGAACGAGAGGTCCTTGGTTCAAGTCTTCCCTCGAGTGAAAAGTTTACTTTCTTTATTTTCGCCCAGTTATGATCTGTCCGTTCGTTCATTGACGTCTCTGTTCACTGTAATAAGTTTAGTGTCTGTGTTTTGCGACTGCACCGCAAAACCGTACGATTAGTAGACGAAAGGACGTGCCTCTCCAATGGGAACCGAAAACATTTGATTGCAAGGTCATAGGTCAACCGATTCCTCCACAGGAAAACACGTCTGATATATTCTATACGACACTGGTGACGGCATGTGCGTCACATGACAGGAATATGTTGTCGACCCACCTAACTTGTACACTTGGCGAATGGGTGAAAAGATTCTTCTATCTTGCCCGATTTAGGTTTTCTTGTGGATGTGATAATCACTCCCAAAAAAGTGATGAAAACATAAGAGTTTGTCACATGAACTGCAACAAATGACTGCAACAGTTTCACAGTTTTCTCTGTGCTCTGTCAAAACATATGTTTTTAATATTTCAAGTTTTTCCGTTTGTAGACCGTCAAATCCTGCATATGTCAAAGCAAATCTGAGCATGTCCCGGAATTTTGGAGAGCGAAGTTGATTATGTGTGAGTGCCTGAACTTTGATAATTGACACACGATCACGTAAACAATACTGCTCTGTGTACCTGTGCAGCTTCGCAAAATAATTGTCTCATAATAAAAAATTAAATTTTTCACTCGAGCAGGAATTGATCCACGGACCTCTCGTTCCGCAGCTGCTCACGCTAACCACGGGACCACGGCGCTCCTGAGGTCATTATATCCTTGATGTTGCTTATCTTGCACATGGACTACTCAGTTTGTATATTTTGCTTATTTTTTCATAGTTCCACACAACCTCTTCCTGTTTTCTCGATTGATCTGTGTTCAGTTTTTCAAGGCCTATCCACTGTGCCAACTTATAACTAAATCTGAGGGCGGTGCGATGGGGAGATTCCCTTCTAAGAAACAAGATTGTGTCGTCCTTTCTCCGTGTGGGATATATTTGATCAGTTTTGAATGGAACCGTTCCACGGTCTCATTGTGGCGGGTGTTCGGTTTTCATGTCACTCCCCGTTGTCGTTTGTCCAACCTCTGTGTGCGGCGCTTACGCCAGTACTGTCACGGCAGCGGCGAGTGCGTATAATACGAGACGGGCGGCACACGGAGCGGGGGCGTGGTTGGCGGAAGACGAGGGCGGCGTCCAGACGGAGACTTGGCAGCGCCGCGGCGCGCCACCCCCGAATCGAACCGTCTCGCCGGCGCCCAGACGCCGGAGGGTGCGGGGGAGGGCTGGAGCACACGAGCCGCGGTACGGCGTGTGGCGTGGCGTGGCGGCTGGCGCAGCGGCGGCGGGTCAGGGGTTCAGCGGGGAGGCAACAAGTAGCAGGCGGAAGTGGCGGCCACGCAGCGAGGCAGCCGACTAGTCGCGGAATCGGAAAGCGCGTGAAGATTCTGTTCCAGCATATATGCCACATCATCATCATCGTCGCTACTGAGGAAATTTAGAGAACCAGCATTTGAGGCTGACTGCAGTAGAGAGCTGACATTTGAAGTTGACTACCGAACGATTCTACTGCCGCCTACTTACATTTCGCGGAAAGACCACAAAGATAAGATAAGAGAGATTAGGGCTCGTACAGAGGCATACACGCAGTCATTTTTCCCTCGTTCTGTTTGGAAGTGGAACAAGGAAAGAAGATGCTAGTTGTGGTACGAGGTACCCTCCGACACGCACCATATGGTGGATTGCGGAGTATGTATCTACATGTAGATGTATATATATATCAGTGTTGTGCCAAAAGGCAGGTTTTCACATGGAAGTTCTCCAGGCGGTCCGGTCTTCTACCATCGTCTACAGATCTGCATAATTTCCTCTTCCCTTTATGTCGTCTATCATATTGTACCTCCTTCTTCCTCTCAGTCTTCTCCCACAAATATACCACAAGATAAAAAAAAAACGCACTGCGAAGGAATTGTCCGAATGGGATGGAAATCTGTAGATTTTATGTTAATGTACAGACAAACAACTGATTACAGTTGCAGGAAAATTGGATGATTTATTCAAGAGAAAGAGATTCACAAATTGAGTAAGTCAACAACGCGATGGACCACCCCCACTCCTTGTTTATCAAAGTCATCAGTCTTTCTGACTGGTTTGGTGCGGCCCGCCACGAATTTCTCTACTGTGCCAACCTCTTCATCTCAGAGTCCCACTTGCAACCTAAGTCCTCAATTATTTGCTGGTCGTATTCCAATCTCTGTCTTCCTCTTACAGTTTTTCCTTTCTACAGCTCCTCTACTACCATGGAAGTCATCCCCTGATAAACGATAATTAATTGAAACACTCAGCTGCCGACAGGTGTTGTTGATATACCTCGATGGGGACAGCTGAAAATGTGTGCCTCAACCGGGACTCGAACCCGGCATCTCCTGCTTACATGGCAGACGCTCTGTCCATCTGAGCCACCGAGTGCCGTGTGCGAGCAGACATTATCTTGCTGAAAGGTAAGCCCAGGGTGGCTTGCCATGAAGGGAGACAAGACGGAGAAGACCTAGTAGATAGTGTCGGAAGTTCCATGCGGCTTTTCGCCGATGATGCTGTAGTATACAGAGAAGTTGCAGCATTAGAAAATTGCAGCGAAATGCAGGAAGATCTGCAGCGGATAGGCACTTGGTGCAGGGAGTGGCAACTGATCCTTAACACAGACAAATGTAACATATTGCGAATACATAGAAAGAAGAATCCTTTATTGTATGACTATATGATAGCGGAACATACACTGGTAGCAGTTACTTCTGTAAAAGATCTGGGAGTATGCGTACGGAACGATCTGAAGTGGAATGATCGTATAAAATTAACTGTTGGTAAGACGGGTGCCAGGTTGAGACTCATTGGGAGAATCCTTAGAAAATGTAGTCCACCAACAAAGGAGGTGGCTTACAAAACACTCGTTCGACGTATATTGCTCATCAGTGTGGGATCCGTACCAAGTCGGGTTGACAGAGGAGATAGAGAAGATCCAAAGAAGAGCGGCGCGTTTTGTCACAGGATTATTTGGTAAGCGTGATAACGTTACGGAGATGTTTAGCAAACTCAAGTGGCAGACTCTGCAAGAGAGGCGCTCTGCATCGCGGTGTAGCTTGCTGTCCAGGTTTGGAGAGGGTGCGTTTCCGGAGGAGGAATCGAATATATTGCTTCCCCCTACATATACCTCCCGAGGAGATTACGGATGTAAAATTAGAGAGATTCGAGCGCGCACGGAGGCTTTCCGGCAGTCGTTCTTCCCGCGAACCATACGCGACTGAAACAGAAAAGGGAGGTAATGACAGTGGCACGTAAAGTCCCCTCCGCCACACACCGTTGGGTGGCTTGCGAAGTATTAATGTAGATGTAGAATAGCACTACTGCAGGGACTTATCCCTTCCACGTTCCCCGTGAGACCCACATTCCCAACTGTCCACGATTCTACATATGTAACGTACCTAATAGGTATTTGCCCATCCACACACTTTGGCGATTCCCGTAAGAGTTCGGGCAAGCTGTGCGCATTCGCATGCGGGTCTCCTCGGTGGCTAAGATGGACAGAGCGTCTGCCATGTAAGCAGGAGATCTCGGGTTCGAGTCGCGGTCGGGGCACACTTTTCAGCTGTCCCCATCGAGGTATATCAACAATACCTGTCAGCAGCTCAGGGTTTCAATTATCATTTATTCTAGAGAAGCTGCACGGTCATCAATGGTATCTGTTCTTTCAAGAACAGTTACTATCTTCATGTATCATTCCCTGATGCCTTAAAGTCCTATCATCCTGCCTGTTAGCGTTTTCCATGTACTCTTTTCTCTTTTCCTGACTGTTCCTTATGCAAGCAGTTATTCGGCTCGGCATTGAACTGATAGAGTTGTTTTATGGCCTGCTAAGAGATATGGTGCCAAATTCTGCCCAAGTAACGGCTTGGATCGTCAAAATGCCGAGTGGTTAGAAGGCCTCACCCATAAAGTTCCAAACGTTGTCAATTGCATAGAGATCCGGTAACCTTGTTGACCATGGTAGAATTTCGCAGGCACGAAGAGAACCAGTAAAAAATCTCGCCGTGTGCGAGCAGACATTATCTAGCTGAAAAGTAGTCCCAGGGTGGTTTGCCATGAAGGGCGACAAGACGGAGAATACAATATTGTCGACATACCGCTTTGCTGCAAGTGCTCTTCGGATGACAACGAAATAAGTCCTACTGTGTAATGGCAGAAAAATCAAGACACGTTCATAGGATTTGTCGACCAGGAAAAAGCATTCGACAATGTGAAATGTTGCAAGATGTTCGAAATTCTGAAAAAAAGTAGGGGTAAGCTATAGGGAGAGACGGGTCATATACAATATGTACAACAACCAAGAGGGAATAATAAGAGTGGACGATCAAGAACGAAGTGCTTCTATTAAAAAGGGTCTAAATATAGGATGTAGCCTTTCGCCCCTACTCTTCAATCTGTACATCGAGAAAGCAATGATGGAAATAAAAGAAAGGTTCAGGATTGGAATTAAAATACAAGGTGAAAGGATATCAATGATACGATTCGCTGATGACATTGCTATCCTGACCGAAAGTGAAGAAGAATTAAATAATCTGCTGAACGGAATGAACAGTCTAACGAGTACACAGTATGGTTTGAGAGTAAATCGCAGAAAGACGAAGGTAATGAGAAGTAGTAGAAATGAGAACAGCGAGAAACTTAACATCAGGATTGATGGTCACGAAGCAGATGAAGTTAAGGAATTCTGCTACCTAGGCAATAAAATAACCAATGACGGACGGAGCAAGGAGGACATCAAAAGCAGACTAGCAATGGCAAAAAGGGCATTCCTGGCCAAGAGGAGTCTACTAATATCAAATATCGGTCTTAATTTGAGGAAGAAATTTCTGAGAATGTACGTCTGGGGCACTGCATTGTATGGTAGTGAAACATGGACTGTGGGAACATCGGAACAGAAGAGAATCGAAGCATTTGAGATGTGGTGCTACAGACGAATGTTGAAAATTAGGTGGACTGATAAGGTAAGGAATGAGGAGATTCTATGCAGAATCGGAGAGGAAAGGAATATGTGGAAAACACTGATAAAGAGAAGGGACAGGACATCTGCTAAGACATGAGGGAATGACTTCCATGGTACTAGAGGGAGCTGTAGAGGGCAAAAACTGTAGAGGAAGACAGAGAGTGGAATACATCCAACAAATAATTGAGGACTTAAGTTGCAAGTGCTACTCTGAGATGAAGAAGTTAGCACAGAAGAGGAATTCATGGGGGGCCGGATCAAACCAGTCAGAAGACTGATGGAGGGGGGGGGGGGGGAGAACAAGCAGCTCAGACCATTACTCCTGGATGATGGGCCTTATATCAGGTTGGTGTCGCACGGCTATCTGGAGCTTCTCCAGACACGTCTTCCCACTGTAACCTCACTCACTGGATGAGAATTGTCTTCAGTGATGGTTCCCGCTCGGCATTCAGCCCCAATGACCAGATAAGGCGTCCCGGACAGTGGTGGGGTAGCGACCCGACTGTCGTCCCGTGTACAGCCGAAGCCAAGGAGTTACAGTCTTTCGTGCCACTTCATTTGATAGCAGAACCCTTTAGGTTGTTGTCCACGGCACCGTTACAACACGGCAGTACGTCGACGATATTCTACGTCGCGTTTTGTTGCCCTTCATGGTAAGATAACCTGGACTTACGAGGGTCACTTCAAAAGAAATGCACACTATTTTTCTAAAAATACAGTTTTCATTCTGCATGTGTGAAAGTTTTACGGTGTGTAGATACACCCTTCCAGCTTGTTTTCAAACTCAGTTCAACATGTGGCGCCGTCACAGCATGTCTTCAAGATGGCTGCTACACTTGACGTTTGTCAGAAGCAACGTGCTGTCACAGAACTCCTGTGCTGTGAAAACGAGACAGTGGGAAACATCCACAAGAGGTTGAAAAAGATGTATGATGCTGCTGTCGATCGCAGTACAGTTAGTCGGTGGGCAAGCAGGTTACGTGATGAAAGCGGGCACGGCAATATTGAGAATTGTCCTCGCAGCGGCAGGCTTCAGACTGAACACACTCCAGACAATGTGCAGAGAGTTAACGAATTGGTGACTGCTGAAAGACGCATCACAGTGAATGAATTGTCACGCTACGTTGAGATAGGGGAAGGAGAATTGTCCTCGCAGCGGCAGGCTTCAGACTGAACACACTCCAGACAATGTGCAGAGAGTTAACGAATTGTGACTGATGACAGATGCATCACGGTCAACGAATTGTCACGCTAAGCTGGGATAGGGGAAGGAAGTGTTTGCAGAATACTGAAAGTGTTGGCGTAAAAAAAGGTTTGTGCCAGATGGGTTCACAGCATGTTGCCAGTGGCTCACAAAGAACAAGAAAAACGTATATTTCTGGGAAGAATTGTGACAGGCGATGAAACATGGCTCCATCATTTTACGCCAGAGACGAAGAGGCAATCAATGGAGTGGCATCATGCAAATTCACCCAACAAAAAAAAAATTCAAAACCACACCTTCTACTGGAATAGGTATCGCTACGGCATTTTTCGATTCCGAAGGACTCTTGCTTGTGAACATCATGCCAAATGGAACCACCATAAATTCTGATGCACATGTGACGACACTGAAGAAACTTCAAGCTCGACTGAGTCGTGTTCGACCACATCGGCAAAAGCAGGATGTTTTGCTGTTGCACGACAATGCACGGCCACATGTCAGTCAAAAAACCATGGAAGCGTTCACAAAACTGTGATGGACAACACTGAAACACCCGCCTTACAGTCCTGACCTGGCTCCATGTGACTATCATCGCTTTGGGAAACTGAAAGACACTCTTCGTGGAACAAGGTTCGAAGATGATGACTCCCTTGTGCACGCTGCCAAACAGTGACTCCAGCAGGTTGGTCCAGAATTTTACCGTGCGGGTATACAGGCGCTGGTTCCAAGATGGCGTAAGGCAGTTGAGAGGGATGGAAATTATGTGGAGAAATGAAAATATTGTTCCTAAAGGATGTATCTACACACTGTAAAACTTTCAAACACGTAGAATAAAAGATGGATCTTAAAAAATAGTGTGCATTTCTTTTGGAGTGACCCTCGTACATTTCAGCATGATAATCCGCGCTCGGACAAGACGACTGTCTTCCTCCTTGCCAAACCCTTCTGCCATCAGCAAGGCCGCTGCAAATCTCTGCTAGTCAGAACGTTTGCAGTATTGTAAACGGCCCTCCAAGAATTCTGGTTTTGACGATTTAACGCAAAAATTAGATAGAATCTAGCAAGATATCCTCCGAAGTAAGAGTGATTTCTGGTGTGCCGCAGGGGAGTGTCATAGGACCGTTGCTATTCACAATATACATAAATGACCTTGTGGATGACATCGGAAGTTCACTGAGGCTTTTTGCAGATGATGCTGTGGTGTATCGAGAGGTTGTAACAATGGAAAATTGTACTGAAATGCAGGAGGATCTGCAGCGAATTGACGCATGGTGCAGCGAATGGCAATTGAATCTCAATGTAGACAAGTGTAATGTGCTGCGAATACACAGAAAGATAGATCCTTTATCATTTAGCTACAAAATAGCAGGTCAGCAGCTGGAAGTAGTTAATACCATAAATTATCTGGGAGTACGCATTAGGAGTGATTTAAAATGGAATGATCATATAATGTTGATCGTCGGTAAAGCAGATGCCAGACTGAGATTCATTGGAAGAATCCTAAGGAAATGCAATCCGAAAACGAAGGAAGTAGGTTACAGTACGCTTGTTCGCCCACTGCTTGAATACTGCTCAGCAGTGTGGGATCCGTACCAGATAGGATTGATAGAAGATATAGAGAAGATCCAACGGAGAGCAGCGCGCTTCGTTACAGGATCATTTAGTAATCGCGAAAGCGTTACGGAGATGATAGATAAACTCCAGTGGAAGAGTCTGGAGGAGAGACGCTCAGTAGCTCGGTACGGGCTTTTGTCAAAGTTTCGAGAACATACCTTCACCGAAGAGTCAAGCAGTATATTGCTCCCTCCTACGTATATATCGCGAAGAGACCATGAGGATAAAATCAGAGAGATTAGAGCCCACACAGAGGCATACCGACAATCCTTCTTTCCACGAACAATACGAGACTGGAATAGAAGGGAGAACCGATAGAGGTACTCAAGGTACCCTACGCCACACACCGTCAGGTGGCTTGCGGAGTATGGATGTAGATGTAGATGTAGATCCTTCAGCGGGACATCGAACAACTCTGACAATCAGTGGCAGGCCCAATAACTGCTTGCATAAGGGCAAGAGGTTGGCCAATGAGTTACTAATTTGCTCAACTTGTGGAGCTCTTTCTCCTGAATAAATGATCCAGTCTTTGTTTATAGAGTCTATGTACTGAGAGGCCAGTGTCAGAATTCCCGGACACCTGAACAGGCGTGTTCTGCCCTCCGCTTCCCGGACGCAGGAAAAGTCAATGGCGCCGAAATTCACTGTCGGTTGTGCTGTGTGAGGGGACGGCGTTATGAGTGATGATG
Organism: Schistocerca serialis cubense; assembly: GCF_023864345.2. Classification (NCBI taxonomy): domain Eukaryota; kingdom Metazoa; phylum Arthropoda; class Insecta; order Orthoptera; family Acrididae; genus Schistocerca; species Schistocerca serialis. Next base: position 211,364,750 of record NC_064647.1, on the reverse strand, counting down.
TTGTGAAGGAATTGTCGTACGCAAAATTGATGGCTCGGCGCACAAAGGGCATGATGAAAGTGGTCGAGGAACACATTCAGGTTTTACTGACAAATTTGTGCAACATCGTGAAAAAATGGTGCGTGCGAGACGTCGGTTCTCAATTTCCGAAGATCCTGAAGATCTGCCTCACTGTTCAAGAACAACCCTCATCAACATTCTGGTAGAGGTGTTAGGTTACGACCGGTTTTGTGCACGGTGGGTACCAAAATGCGTAACCGATACTCGCAAAACTGGAAGAATAGGTTTGACCTTGACATTCCGTAGCGCTGACACTAATCTTTTAATAGAATCGAGACCAGGGAGGAGGAGCGGGTGATATACGTGAATTCTGAAACTAAGCGGCTGTTCAATGCTAGATGCACACTAACTCTCCCAATACGCCCAAAAAATTCAAGCACACGATGTCAAACCGCAAAATGGTGGTTACAGCATTCTTTTTCTTTCCTTTTTTTTAAATCGAAAGGATCTATCCCGAATTAAAAAGGAGAGAAACACTGATGTAGTCTTTTGCACCTACTGCTCAATTCATATATCGAAGAAGCAATGACGGGAATTAAAGAAAGGTTCAAGAGTGGTATTAAAATGCAAAGTGAAAGGATATAACCGGTGGTGGTGGTGATTTTTTTTTTTTAACGAATAGTTTCTCTAAAATCGTTTGACAAAGAGTGCAGGGCGTGCGCCTCGGTTCTGTCATCGCCGACTAACCGAAATGTTTGACACAGTCGGCCTCCTCTTCCTAACGAACGAATGAACCCCCCAGCACTTTGGACGAAAATTGGTCACTGCGCATCGCTCACCGTATCCTGCGCGAGCTGTAACACCAACCGTGGTGGATCCGAGCACGTGTGACGTTCCCGTGGATCCGTAGCCCACACTCCATGGTCGCATAGGTACTACCCTTTTAACTGGCAGGTTTCGTGACAAACAAACCGGTGGCTCATTATCGCCTGTCGTGACGAACGTTTTACGCAGACGACTTTGAAGCAAAGGCACCAGGAACCGCCAAATTGAAACCCATGTGTTTCTATCGGTAGGTGGACGACATGTTTGTGGTGTGGCCACATGGAGCCGAAACCCTTCTGAAGTTCCTGGAATATTTAAACCGTATCCATCGTAAAATAACATTCATGGTGGAACTCGACATGTTAATTAAGAGAAGACCGGACAGGTCCAGAAACCTACACCCACTGACCTCTATCTCCACGCCTCGAGTGGTGGTGGTGGTTAGAGTTTAACGTCCCGTCGACAACGAGGTCATTAGAGACGGAGCGCAAGCTCGGGTTAGGGAAGGATTGGGAAGGAAATCCGGCCGTGCCCTTTCAAAGGAACCATCCCGGCATTTGCCTGAAACGATTTAGGGAAATCACGGAAAACCGAAATCAGGATGGCCGGAGACGGGATTGAACCGTCGTCCTCCAGAATGCGAGTCCAGTGTGCCAACCACTGCGCCACCTCGCTCGGTATAACCGGTAGATTCGCGGATCACATTGCTATGCTCAGAGTGAGGAACAGTTACGGGATCCGCTGAATGGAATGAACAGCCTAATGAGTACAGAATATGGACTGAGAGTAATTCGAAGAAAGCGAAAGCGATGAAAAGTAGCAGAAATGAGATCAGCGAGAAACTTAACGTCAGAATTGGTGATCACGAGGTTAAGGAATTCTGCTGCCTAGGCAGCAGAATAACCCATGATGGAAGGAGCAAGGAGGACATAAAAAGTTGACTAGCACTGGCAAATAGGGCATTCATGGCCAAGAGAAGTCTACTAGTATTAAACATAGGCCTTAATTTGAGGGGCCGGCCGAAGTGGCCGTGCGGTTAAAGGCGCTGCAGTCTGGAACCGCAAGACCGCTACGGTCGCAGGTTCGAATCCTGCCTCGGGCATGGATGTTTGTGATGTCCTTAGGTTAGTTAGGTTTAACTAGTTCTAAGTTCTAGGGGACTAATGACCTCAGCAGTTGAGTCCCATAGTGCTCAGAGCCATTTCTTAATTTGAGGAAGTAATTTCTGAGAATGTACGTTTGTATATGGTAGTGAAACATGGACTGTGGAAGAAACCCGAACAGAAGAGTATCGAAGATCTGAGATGTGGCGCTACAGACGAATGTTGAAAATTAGGTGGTCTGATAAGGTAAGGAAAGAGGAGGTTCTGGGCAGAATCAAAGAGGAAAGGAATATGTGGAAAAAAACTAACAAGAAGAAGACACGGGTTGATAGGACATCCGTTACGGCGTCAGGCGTAACCACCAGGGTACTAGACGGAGCTGTAGAGGGTAAAAAGCTGTAGAAGAAGACAGAGATTGAAATACATGTAGCAAATAACTGAGGACGTAGTTTGCAAGTGTTACAATGAGATGAGAAGGTTGCCACAGGAGAGGAATTCGTGGAGGCTATATACCGGGTGATCAAAAAGTCAGTATAAATTTGAAAACTGAATAAATCGCCGGCCGAAGTGGCCGTGCGGTTAAAGGCGCTGCAGTCTGGAACCGCAAGACCGCTACGGTCGCAGGTTCGAATCCTGCCTCGGGCATGGATGTCTGTGATGTCCTTAGGTTAGTTAGGTTTAACTAGTTCTAAGTTCTCGGGGACTAATGACCTCAGCAGTTGAGTCCCATAGTGCTCAGAGCCCCCTTTTTGAATAAATCACGGAATAATGTAGATAGAGAGCTACAAACTGACACACATGCTTGGAATGACAAGGGGTTTTATTAGAACCAAAAAAATGCAAATATTCAAAAAATGTCCGGCAGATGGCACTTCATCTGATCAGAATAACAATAATTACCATAACAAAGTAAGACAAAGCAAAGATGATGTTCTTTACAGGAAATGCTCAATATGTCCACCATCATTCCTCAACAATAGCTGTAGTCGAGAAATAATGTTGTGAACAGCACTGTAAAGCATGTCCGGAGTTATGGTGAGGCACTGGCGTCGGATGTTGTCTTTCAGCATCCCTAGAGATGTCGGTCGATCACGATACACTTGCGACTTCAGGTAACCGCAAAGCCAATAATCGCACGGACTGAGGTCTGGGGACCTGGGAACTTGTAAACTGTGACATCGCAGGTTTATTGTGGAAGTCTTCCGAAACCACGAAGGTCAGTCCAAAACAAACGGCGCGGGATAATTACCGAAGGCATCATTTGGTGATATAAAAATAATAAAGCTAGTACACTACGTTTACCTTCATTCCATAATGTCACAAGCATTTCTTGAGGGGGCAGGGTAACTCATCAAGCCAAGTACTCCGGGTCAAAAAACGTGTAATAAGTATTATTTATGATGTGAACTCAAGAAGATCGTGCTGCGTCTTGTTCATGGGCAGACTACTGCTTCCCACTAAACTAATTCCTTAATGAAATTTCTCATTAACATATATTTTTGTAACATAAAAGTGTAAATGCGACAAATACGGACAGTACATTTCCAAGGCGGCTGCTCATATCAGCCACTGACAGCATAAGATCCGTGACGTCATGGAACGTCACTGTTTCGTCACGAAAGCTCATAAACAGTGTGGTTTGAGAGCACAAAACATTAAATTTCCGAAACTTTTAAATGAAAACCTCAAAAACTATAAGCATCCAACAAAGCTAAAAATACACCGCATTAAAGATCTCTCCAAAACACGTCTTTTAGAACGATTTGTTGTGGAAAACCGTCGGGAAATGGAGTTAGCTTTTGCCATTTGATTATGAAACGGAAAGAGGATATAGTATGTAACCGTTTGGCTACCCTGCGTTATACCCCCCCCCCCCCCCCCGAAATCTTAATTGAGGTGACACTCATTTTCGGCGTCGGCCGCGTTTTAGGTTAGTTCCGATCGACAAATGTCGCAGGCTACACAATTATGGTCACTACAAGCCACGATTGCGAAGGAGAATAATTTTACGCTACTGGCCATTGAAATTTCTACACCAAGAAGAAATGAAGATGATAAACGGGTATTCATTGGACAAATATATTACACTAGAACTGACATGTGATTACGTTTTCACGAAATTTGGGTGCATACATCCTGAGAAATCAGTCCCCAGAAAAACCACCTCTGGCCTTGGCCGTAATGACGGCCTTAATATGCCTGGGCATTGAGTCAAACAGAACTTGGATGGCGTGTAGAGGTACAGCTGCCCATGCAGCTTCAACACGATACCACAGTTCATCAAGAGTAGTGACTGGCGTATTGTGACGAGCAATTTGCTCGACCACCATTGACCAGACGTTTTCAATTGGTCAGAGATCTGGAGAATGTGCTGGGCAGGGCACCAGTCGAACATTTTCTGCATCCAGAAAGGCCCGTACAGGACCTGCAACATGCGGTCGAGCATTATCCTGCTGAAATGTAGGGTTTCGCAGGGACCGAATGAGGGGTAGAGCCATGGGTCGTAACACATCTGAAATGTAACGTCCACCGTTCAAAGTGCCGTCAGTGCGAACCAGAAGTGACCGTGACGTGTAACCAATGACACCCCTTTCCATCATGCCGGGTTATACACCAGTATGGCGATCACGAATACACACTTCCAATGTGCTTTCACTGCGATGTCGCCAAACACGGATGCGACCATCACGATGCTGTAAACAGAACCTGGAATCATCCGAAAAAATGGCGTTTTGTTATTCGTGCACCCAAGTTCGTCGTTGAGTACACCATCGCAGGCGCTCCTGTCTGTGATGCAGCGTCAAGGGTAACCACAGCCACGGTCTCCGAGCTGATAGCCCGTGCTGCTGCAAACGTCGTCGAACTATTCGTGCAGATGGTTGTTGTCTTGCAAACGTCCCCATCTGTTGGCTCAGCGATCGAGACGTGGCTGCACGATCCGTTACCGCCATGCGGATAAGATGCCTGTCATCTCGACTGTTAGTGATACGAGGCCGTTGGGATCCACCACGCCGTTCCGTATTACCCTCCTGAACCCACTGATTCCTTATTATGCTAACAGTCATTGGATCTCGACCAATGCGAGCAGCAATGTCACGATACGATAAACCGCAATCGCCATAGGCTACAGTCCAACCTTTATCGAAGTCGGAAACGTGATGGTACGCATTTCTCCTCCTTACACGAGGCACCACAACAACGTTTCACCAGGCAACGCCGGACAACTGCTGTTTGTGTATGAGAAATCGGTTGGAAACTTTCCTCATGTCAGGTGTCGCCACCGGCGTTAACCTTGTGTGAATGCTGTGACAAGAAAATCATTTACATAACACAGCATCTTCTTCCTGTCGGTTAAATTTCGCGTCTGTAACACGTCATCTTCGTGGTGTAGCAATTTTAATGGCCAGCAGTGTACTTCTGTCTGTACGTGTTTTGTTTACTTGAATGCGTACCCCGTGAAACATCCTTGCGCGCCACTGCCTGGGAACCGCTGCTCTTGAGGATCCAGTGAAGTGCTCTTTTATGGCGCGCCTAACCATACCCTTCGGGTTTAGGTACGTGTAAATTGAGGTAGTTTTGCGTTTACATTAGGCATCCGACGTTGTAAACACCGCCAGAAGAGCGCGCACTGCGAAGCGCGTCAGGGCCGTGTTATTGGTGCAGCCGGTACTACGGGACGCGAGTTGTTTACGGCGCTCTGTTCTATGAATGGACGGACCGCTGCGGCCTGCGGTTTCCGCTTCCTGCCGCCAGGCGCCGCGCGTGCGCCCAGCTCCGCCGTCGCCTCTTCCTGCTACGCCCGGCGCCGGGCAGCTCATTCATGCCGCGTCGTCTACTCTCACACGCAACCCGGCGTAAGTCTCCTACAATCTGAGCTCCATTCTCCGGCCACGTTTTCCCCATAGTACGAGATATTCAGACTTGTCTACATATCAGTCTGCGATGTAAATGGCGATTTCTAATTAAATGGACTGAAGAATTAGTCGCAAATATGGGTGGAACTGCACTAACCATTGCAAAAATGGTTTCCGCAAATTTAATTTCCCAGTGACCACTATAGAAGAAAAATATGGGTCATAAATTGCAGGAGAGAGAACTGGGAACCAGGACGTGGGGCTCAATTGCGTACTGTAGGTCTATGTTAATAAAAGTAGTTCTAGACATGAAACCCATTGTGCACAACTGCGTTTCTTTTCCCAGTCGAAAACTATAATGAAGTAGAACGAGATTTTCACTCTGCAGCGGAGTGTGCACTGATATGAAACTTCCTGGCCGATTAAAACTGTGTACCGGACCGAGACTCGAACTCGGGACCTTTGCCTTTCGCGGGAAAGTGCTCTACCAACTGAGCTCCCCAAGCACGAGTCATGCCCCGTCCTCACAGCTTTACTTGCATCAGTAACTCGTCTCCTACTTCCTTTGTTCCAGGAGTGCTAGTTCTGCAAGGATCGCAGGAGAGCTTCGGTGAAGATTGGAAAGTAGGAGACGAGGTACTGGCGGAATTAAAGCTGTGAGGACGGGACGTGAGTCGTTCTTGGGTAGCTCAGTTGGTAGAGCAGTTGCCCGCGAAAGGCAAAGGTCCCGAGTTCGAGTCTCGGTCCGGCACACAGTTTTAATCTGCCAGGAAGTTTCAGATCAGCGCACACTCCGCTGCAGAGTGAAAATCTCATTCTGGAAACATCCCCCAGGCTGTGGCTAAGCCATGTCTCCGCTATATCCTTTCTTCCAGGAGTGCTAGTTCTGCAAGGTTCGCAGGAGAGCTTCTGTAAAGTTTGGAAGGTAGGAGGCGAGGTACTGTCAGAAATAAAGCTGTGAGGACGGGGCGTGAGTCGTCCTTGGGTAGCTCAGTTGGTAGAGCACTTGCCCGCGAGAGACAAAGGTCCTGAGTTCGAGTCTCGGTCCGGCACACAGTTTTAATCTGCCAGGAAGTTTTATACTGAAGCAGTTGGTCTCAAAATTTTTCGATTGCTGAGATAGTTTCGTAGCTGGTAAAGTGGAGAAGAATTTATTGTGGTGTATTTATACGTCGTTATTATAAACATCCATACACAAACTGAATAATACTTCACTCCATTCCCGATACAGGTATGGCAGCACGAAACATAATTAGGATATTTTTGTAGCGGATTCGTCATTGTCAAGGAACCTGCACAAGTAACGTACCCTATCATGAAGCACATAAAATGAGTACTGGTTAAATAATATATGAAACTATTTATAAAAATTCCTTTCACAGTAACATGAAACTATACTTTCTCTCTCTGTACAGTGAACATACCACATTTCTTGAAGTAGCTACTTTTAATTCAGAAAGAAACACTACTTTTGCAAGTGCCTACGTATGGGAAAAAACTATTAAACAGGCTCAGGTTGTTACTGCGTAAAATCGATATTTGAAGACACTGGCAACCATTTCTTAACTCTTTACATTTAATAATATTTACAAATTACCACTCAAGTTCGATATACATTTCTACAGCCTTGTAATATTACATTTCAATTTTTCTGTTTCGTGAGAAGAGCATTCTCAAAATCTCTATAAAGAGTAATTACTATTCGGTTCACTCCATACAAGGAGCATAAAATATTTTATAAATTTTTAATGAGAAGGGAGTGAAGAAGTTCCATACGTGCGGAACTGGTCAACATCGCAGCCCCGGAAATTTTATGAGACAGCCATTCATCACCTTGTGTCAAAGTGGGACAAGTGTCTCAGGAGCCAGGGTCAATACTTCTAACACATATGTACTGGTTTCTGTAATTATGCCTTCGGCTCATTATTATTATTTCTTTCTTGTCTCAGACGTTATGTCTGGTTAAAAATGGAAAGTGACGCGGACCTTGATCAAGTGTGACTTCCTTTTAACTGTACGGTATATGTTACATTGCATTTAGGAACTTTCGGGTAATTGAACAAGTGTCAATAATTACAGATTTCTGTAGTTGTATATATAAGTTTGGATGTAGCTGTATTGCATTGATGTACTGGTGGATATTGTGTGGTATGACTCCTGTAGTTGATAGTATAATTGGTATAATGTCAACTTTATCCTGATGCCACATGTCCTTGACTTCCTCAGCCAGTTGGATGTATTTTTCAATTTTTTCTCCTGTTTTCTTCTGTATATTTGTGGTATTGGGTATGGATATTTCGATTAGTTGTAATAATTTCTTCTTTTTATTGATGAGTTGATGTCAGGTTTGTTATGTGGTGTTGTTTTATCTGTTATAATGGTTCTGTTCCAGTAACATTTGTATTCATCGTTCTCCAGTACATTTTGTGGTGCATACTTGTATGTGGGAACATGTTGTTTTATAAGTTTATGTTGTAAGGCAAGCTGTTGATGTATTATTTTTGCTACATTGTCGTGTCTTCTGGGGTATTCTGTATTTGCTAGTATTGTACATCCACTTGTGATGTGATCTACTGTTTCTATTTGTTGTTTGCAAAGTCTGCATTTATCTGTTGTGGTATTGGGATCTTTAATAATATGCTTGCTGTAATATCTGGTGTTTATTGTTTGATCCTGTATTGCAATCATGAATCCTTCCGTCTCACTGTATATACTGCCTTTTCTTAGCCATGTGTTGGATGCGTCTTGATCGATGTGTGGCTGTGTTAGATGATACGGGTGCTTGCCATGTAGTGTTTTCTTTTTCCAATTTACTTTCTTCGTAACTGTTGATGTTATGTGATCTAAAGGGTTGTAGAAGTGGTTATGAAATTGCAGTGGTGTAGCCGATGTATTTATATGAGTGATTGCTTTGTGTATTTTGCTAGTTTCTGCTCGTTCTATAAAGAATTTTCTTAAATTGTCTACCTGTCCATAATGTAGGTTTTTTATGTAGATAAATCCCCTTCCTCCTTCCTTTCTGCTTAATGTGAATCTTTCAGTTGCTGAATGTATGTGATGTATTCTATATTTGTGGCATTGTGATCGTGTAAGTGTATTGAGTGCTTCTATGTCTGTATTACTCCATTTCACTACTCCAAGTGAGTAGGTCAATATTGGTATAGCATAAGTATTTATAGCTTTTGTCTTGTTTCTTGCTGTCAATTCTGTTTTCAGTATTTTTGTTAGTCTTTGTCTATATTTTTCTTTTAGTTCTTCTTTGATATTTGTATTATCTATTCCTATTTTTTGCCTGTATCCTAGATATTTATAGGCATCCGTTTTTTCCATCGCTTCTATGCAGTCGCTGTGGTTATCCAATATGTAATCTTCTTGTTTAGTGTGTTTTTCCTTGACTATGCTATTTTTCTTACATTTGTCTGTTTCAAAAGCCATATTTATATCATTGCTGAATACTTCTGTTATCTTTAGCAATTGGATGAGTTGTTGATTTGTTGCTGCCAGTAGTTTTAGATCATCCATGTATAGCAGATGTGTGATTTTGTGTGGGTATGTTCCAGTAATATTGTATCCATAATTTGTATTATTTAGCATGTTGGATAGTGGGTTCAGAGTAAGGCAGAACCAGAAAGGACTTAATGAGTCTCCTTGGTATATTCCACGCTTAATCTGTATTGGCTGTGATGTGATATTATTTGAATTTGTTTGGATATTAAGTGTGGTTTTCCAATTTTTCATTACTATGTTTAGGAACTGTATCAGTTTAGGATCTACTTTGTATATTTCCAATATTTGTAGTAACCATGAGTGGGGTACACTATCAAAAGGTTTTTGGTAATCAATGTATGCATAGTGTAGCGACCTTTGTTTAGTTTTAGCTTGATATGTCACTTCTGCATCTATTATCAGTTGCTCTTTACATCCTCGTGCTCCTTTGCAACAGCCTTTTTGTTCTTCATTTATAATTTTGTTCTGTGTTGTATGTGTCATTAATTTCTGTGTAATGACTGAAGTTAATATTTTGTATATTGTTGGTAGGCATGTTATGGGCCGATATTTAGCTGGGTCTGCTGTGTCTGCTTGATCTTTAGGTTTCAGATAAGTTATTCCATGTGTAAGTGTATCAGGGAATGTGTATGGGTCTGCAATGTAACTGTTAAATAATTTAGTTAGATGTGAATGTGTTGAGGTGAATTTCTTTAGCCAGAAATTTGCTATTTTATCTTTTCCAGGGGCTTTCCAGTTGTGAGTAGAATTAATTGCTTGGGTGACTTCATGTTGCAAAATTATCATTTTAGGCATTTGTGGTATCATCTTGTACGTGTCTGTTTCTGCTTGTATCCACCGTGCATGCCTGTTATGTTGTACCGGGTTTGACCATACGTTGCTCTAGAAGTGTTCCATGTCTTATGTTTGGTGGATTGTCTATTTTAATGTGTGTGTTATCTATTGTCTGGTAAAATTTCTTTTGGTTTGTGTTGAATGTTTGGTTTTGTTTCCTTCTATTTTCACTTTTTTTGTATCTTCTAAGTCGTTTGGCCAATGCTTGTAATTTCTGCTTCTTTTCATCTAATTGCTCTATCACTTCTTGTTGTGAGATTTTACCTAACCTTTTTCGTTTTTTTTCTGACATTTCATTTCTTATAAATTGTGTTAGCTGTCCGATGTCTTTTCTCAGTTTTTCTATTTTATTATTATTACTATTATTTTGAACGCCCCTTACAATTACAAAATATCAATTGATATTGTTTGTTTCTGTGCTCACAGTAGGAGTCGGAAAAACAGTTACCCGTATTTTAGTTCTGAAGTACTTTTCCACATTTATTTGGTCTCGGTTATAACAGATTTTTTCATTTTTTCATTAATAACTGGGTAAAGAAATAGCATATCAGTTTGCCAAGGGAGGAGCGCTAATATTTTTTTTAAAAACGAGTAATGTTTATTCGTATAATTTCCATTGCTTTGAAACATTGCATTAGTACAGAAATAGGGAAAAGCGATCGGCACTATTTTAATGTAGTCCAGAATGGTACCAACCGTAGGTTGGAAGCGTTTTATGGATTCTGGTAACAATGAAGTACAATGCTCCATTTACTTTACGAGATTAAAAACGGGATGAGGCACAACAAAGATGCGACATCATACGACGAAACATCCACAATCTTATTTGGAAGAGAAGGTGTGCAATAAATTTATAAACTCGGGATGATAACTGAACCCTTACTTTCGTGGTTGCTGCAGGGTGAAAAACTGATAGCATGCAAAAGTAACGGTGCAGGGAAGCGATCAGCTTGTGAGATTTCACCCTCTCTGTCGCTACACCTGTCTCCTTCACTTTCGCAGTCTTTGTTGGAGGCAATCAGTCTGATTTCTGATGCAGCCTCAACCACATATAGACCGTCATCTGTTACTGTTTGACCTTCATTTGAGTTTTTCAGTTTTTACGATAATGATGGAAGCTGAATAAATGAATTAAAACTTTTGCCACGGCCAGGTCTTGAACCGGGTCTCCTTACTCACTGCACAGGACTGCTGACCATTACACAGCCGCAGCGCTACAATTAACACTCCTGCACGAGCTACCCAAGTCCAATTCCCTCCCCAACATAAACTTCATATCTTCAGCTTATTTTCCCCCTAAGTCGTCACTACTGCCGAGGCTCCCCGGCACTGGAATAGCATCCCTGCGTTGTCTCGGCCGTGCAGCAACGTTAACGATAGTTCTGCAGTGGTGCAATGTTCAGCATTGCTGCCTAGTAAGCGAACTCGCTTCGGCGGTACATATACTAAAATTGGAAAGACACGGAGAAGCCAGCACGGTAGCTCAGCGTGTTCGGTCAGAGCGCTGACTAGTCTCTGTAATAAAAAAAAAACTGAGTAGAAGGATGAACAACGAACCTCAACGGATGTCATGTGACGACCGCTACGACCAAAATACAACGAACAATAACGAAAAAAAATTAAGCAAGGAGAATCAGGTTCAAGTCCCGTCCGTGGCACAAATTTTAATTCTTTTATTCAGCTCCCAGCATTATCGCAGATAAAGATAAGGCTTAAATGTCTCGAGGAAAATTTAATTATAAGATTTTCAGTTTTTGTCGGAAGTCCATGTTCATCACTGGACGTATTAGCAAAAAAATACCGAAAATTAATTAGTTGAGAAAGCAGTTATTTTGAGCGGTTTTAACCATCTGGTTAAACTGGAGGCGAAAATAACTGGTGCAACAGAAAAGATGTTGTTTCTGCGATAACCACCATCCCTAGCTCAAAGTGCCAACGTGTAAATAAAACGAATGTTGAAACTTCCTGGCAGATTAAAGCTGTGTGCCGGACCGAGACTCGAACTCGGGACCTTTGCCTCTCGCGGGCAAGTGCTCTACCATTTGAGCTACCCAAGCACGACTCACGCCCCGTCCTCACAGCTTCAATTCTGCCAGTACATCGTCTCCTACCTTCCAAACTTTACAGAAGCTCTCCTGCGAACCTTGCAGAACTAGCACTGCTGAAAGAAAGGATACTGCGGAGACATGGCTTAGCCACAGCCTGGGGGATGTTTCCTGAATAAGATTTTCACTCTGCAGCGGAGTGTGCGCTGATATGAAGTTCGAGTCTCGGTCCGGCACACAGTTTTAATCTGCCAGGAAGTTTCATATCAGCGCACACTCCGCTGCAGAGTGAAAACCTCATTCTGAAAACGACTGTTACTTGACAGTCCGGTCCAGTGGCCTTGGCAAATCTTGTTACATTGATTTGGTAACAGAATTCAATGACACATTTCAGTTACTAACCGTTGTACAGCCGGCAGGTGTGGCCGTGCGGTTCTAGGCGCTTCAGTCTGGAACGGCGTGACCGCTACGGTCGCAGGTTCGAATCCTGCCTCGGGCATGGATGCGTGTGATGCCAAACGGTTGTTCAAATGGCTCTGAGCACTATGCAACTTAACATCTATCGTCATCAGTCCCCTAGAACTTAGAACTACTTAAACCTAACTAACCTTAGGACATCGCACACATCCGTGTCCGAGGCAGGATTCGAACCTGCAACAGTAGCGGTCACGCGGTTCCAGAGTGGAGCACCTAGAACCGCACGGCCACACCGCCCGGCCACGCGTGTGATGTCCTTAGTTTAGTTAGGTTTAAGTAGTTCTAAGTTCTAGGGGACTGATGACCACAGATGGTAAGTCCCGTAGTGCTCAAGGCCATTTGAACCATTTTTAAACCCGTTGTACACTTCACAGTGGCTGATCCTGTTTGTTAATGTTTACTTTTACTCGTTCCACGTCCCTTCATGATGAGATTCTGCGGGCACGACGTGTCACTGAATGAACAGAGAAACGAATGAAAGAATGGATGGGCGGAGGAATGAATGAATGAGCGACTGAGTGATGTGCGCCGATACAAAGCACTGTGTGCTGACTACGACCGGAAGTCGTCGTTGTCACTGCAACAGACGGGCCGTGGCGCGCTATCTTATCGTCCAAAGCAGGGGTAAACATTTGCCTTCCATCAGGGCGGCGGGAGGTGCGCCGAGGCAGTGCTGTGTCACTGCCAGAGTGCTACGTTAGCGGCTCGCATTTTATCTCACTCCTCTCACTCGCTGACAGTTTTACTGATACGTCCAAACATCAGCTGCAAGTTGCGCGTACAATTCAGTAGTGCAGGTGCACTTACATTCAGTTTTTAGCATAAACACGTAAGACAAGGATGCAGTGTGCTTCCGATTCTTTTTAAAATTTATACTGACGATAGGGTGCAGCAATGGATAAGTACACTACTGGCCATTAAACCTGCTACACCAAGAAGATATGCATATGATAAACGGGTATTCATTGGACAAATATATTATACTAGAACCGACATGTGATTACATTTTCACGCAACTTGGGTGCATAGATCCTGAGAAATCAGTACCCGGAACAACCACCTCTGGCCGTAATAAAGGCCTTGATACGCCCGGGCATTGAGTCAAACAGAGCTTGGATGGCGTGTACAGGTACAGCTGCCCATGCAGCTTCAACACGATACCACAGTTCATCAACAGTAGTGACTGGCGTATTGTGACGAGCCAGTTGCTCGGCCACCATTGACCAGACGTTTTCAGTTGGTGAGAGATCTGGAGAATGTGCTGGCCAGGGCAGCAGTCGAACATTTTCTGTACCCAGAAACGCCTGCACAGGACCTGCAACATGCAGTCGTGCATTATCCTGCTGAAATGTACGCTTTTGCAGGGATCGAATTAAGGGTAGAGGCACGGGTCGTAACACATCTGAAATGTAATATCCACTGTTCAAAGTGCCGTCAATGCGAACAAGAGGTGACCGAGACGTGTAACCAATGTCACCGCTTTCCATCACGCCGGGTTATACGCCAGTATGGCGATGACGAATACACGCTTCCACTGTGCTTTCACTGCGACGTCGCCAAACACGGATGCGACCATCACGATGCTGTAAACAGAACCTGGAATCATCCGAAAAAATGGCGTTTTGCTATTCGTGCACCCAAGTTCGTCGTTGAGTACACCATCGCAGGCGCTCCTGTCTGTGTTGCAGCGTCAAGGGTAACCGCAGCCACGGTCTCCGAGCTGATAGTACGTGCTGCTGCAAACGTCGTCGAACTGTTCGTTGTTTTCTTGCAAACATCCCCATCTGTTGACTCAGGGATCGAGACGTGGCTGCACGATCCGTTAAAGCCACGCGGACAACATGCCTGTCATCTCGACTGCTATTGATACGAGGCCGTTGGGATCCAGCACGGCGTTCCTTATTACCCTCCTGAACCCACCTATTCCATATTCTGCTAATAGTCATTGGATGTCTACCAACGCGAGCAGCAATGTGGCGATACGATAAACCGCAATCGTGATAGGCTACAATCCGACCTTTATCAAAGTCGGAAACGTGATGGCACGCATTTCTCCTCCTTACACGAGGCATCACAACAACGTTTCACCAGGCAACGCCGGTCAACTCCTGTTTGCGTATTAGAAATTGGTTGGAAACTTTCCTCATGTCAGCACGTTGTAGGTGTCGCCACCGGCGCCAACCTTGTGTGAATGCTCTGAAAAGCTTATCATTTGCATCTCACAGCGTCTTCTTCCTGTCGGTTGAATTTCGCGTCTGTAGCACGTCATCTGCGTGGTGTAGGAATTTCAATGGCCAGTAGTGTAAATTAAGTTTTTATACTTATGACTTCAACACAAGGAATTATTGTGTGACATTACTATTTACATTTACTCATGATCGAGTTGTGACTGCTGAGTGAGAACACGCTCCAAAAGTGCTGTTCATCCTGCATCCACAACAGCTGATTTATACAAGGTCAAGTTACATTACTACTACCATCGCATATCTTTGAGGTCAACGTGCAGTAACCAATGGGGACATACAGCAGGTGGCAGCATCGGCAGTGGAGGGTACATAAATTGTGTCCGGAGGGGGTGGGGGTACGCGGATAACAGTGGAGTCATTGTCGTAATGCGGAAACGGAGCAATTTAATTTTCTTTTAATTTTACAAGTCTAGTTCCGTAGGACCAAACTGAGAAGCGAATCTCCAAGGACAAGGAACGTGTCGGTACACGAAATTACAACATAAAAGTAATAGCAGATAAAATAAAATGTTTATGAAGCCTGAAAAAGACAAGTCATAAGTTTATGTACGCGTGATCAACAATATAGCACAGGAATCAGCTTAATTTTTCAAGGAACCCCTCGACAGAATAGGAGTGACCCACGAGGAAACACTTCAGTTTCGATATGAAAGCGCGTGGAATACTGGTAAGATTTTTGAATTCTTGTGGTAGCTTATTGAAAATGGATGTAGCAGGATACTGCACATCTTTCTGAGCGAAGAGTCAAGGAAGTGCGATGCAGATTGGATTTCAGCCTAGTATTAATTGAGTGAAAGCTGTTAAATCTTGGGAATAAGCTGATACTGCTGTCAAGAAACGTCAGAAAAGAATATTCCTACTGAGAGGCCAATGTCAGAATACCGAGACTAATGAACAATGGTCGACGAGAAGGTCGCGAACTTCACCGCTTCTTGCCCGAACCACCTGTTTCAGAGCGAAAAATTTCCTTTGAGAATGGGAAGAGTTACCACTAAATACGAGTATAATACCGTACGTCACAAACGAATGAGCCGGCCGGTGTGGCCGAGCGGTTCTAGGCGCTACAGTCCGGAACCGCGCGACCGCTACAGTCGCAGGTTCGAATCCTGCATCGGGCATGGATGTTTGTGATGTCCTTAGGTTAGTTCGGTTTAAATAGTTCTGTTCTAGGGGACTGATGACCTCAGCAGTTAAGTCCCATAGTGCTCAGAGCCATTTGAACCATTTTTGAACAAACGAATGAAAATAACCAAAGAAGAGTAGTTTTCGCGTGAAACTATCATGTACTTCTGAAACCGCTGCAACAGCAAAAATGGCATCACTAAGTCTTTGAACAAGGTCCTGAAGGTAGGCTTTCCACGAAAGTTTACTATCTATCTGAACACCTAGAAATTTGAACTGCTCAGTTTCACTAATCGTATGTCCATTCTGTGAAACTAAAACGTCGGGCTTTGTTGAAATGTGTGTTAGAAACTGTAAAAACTGAATCTTACTGCGATTTAGCTTTAGTTTAATTTCAGTTGTTAAACGACTTCTAAATACGAAGTCTACATCTGATAGCAATAGCAATAAAATGATCAATTATCCTTACATACACAGCCTTTTCAGTAACTTTAATAAACACTGATGGCAAAGAAATGGCAACGGCCTTGCCGCAGTGGTAAAACGGGTTCCGCCAGATCACCGAAGTTAAGCGCTGTCGTGCTGGGCTAGCACTTGGATGGCTGACCATCCGGTCTGCCGAGCGCTGTTGGCAAGCGGGGTGCACCCAGCCCTCGTGAGGCAAACTGAGGAGCTACTTGACTGAGAAGTAGCGGCTCCGGTCTCGTAAACTGACATACGGCCGGGAGAGTGGTGTGCTGACCACATGCCCCTTCATGTCCGCATCCAGTGACGCCTGTGGTTGAGGATGACACGGCGACCGGTCGGTACCGTTGGGCCTTCCAAGGCCAGGTCTAAAATTGACGATTATTGGCTTTCGCGCCAAGGGTAAAAGCATCTATGAAACGGCTAAGTCTGTGAACTGTTCACGTGCCGTCATGGTTAAAGTATGCCGTGCATGGGAAAATAGCGCAACCCAAGGCGGGTGGCGAGGCAACCGTGGTGGATCACGGTACATAGATGACAGTGATTCACACGACAGCTGCGGTGGTGTGTACGAGCGAATATAAGATAAAACCAGCTGCTGCGTGGGCCTTGTCTCCTACGATTACGTTGCTCTGGTGGTTCGGTGGATGACGGTTTTCAACAACGGTTTCCATCTGCAGCTTACTTTTCTCCTGGAACCCTCTAAAATCTCCAATGTTGTACCCACGTCTCTCCCACAGTGTTATTCAACCACACGCCTATTCCTGTTCCTTTGCCCTTGCTACCTATACTTTGAAGCCTAGCGTGAGATTAAACTGTGTGTTTGCACGAAGGGGGAGTGGACATTGAAAATGTATGTTTGTATGTGTGTGTGTGGGGGGGGAAGTAAGTTTCATGAATCACAAGAGGTCGTGCTCGCATGTGCGTGTCTCTCTCTCTCTCTCTCTCTCTCTCTCTCTCTCTCTCTCTCTATCTATCTATCTATGTGTGTGTGTGTGTGTGTGTGTGTGTGTGTGTCGGGCGCGGGGGGGGGGGGGGGGGGGAGGAATTGCGCGGCAGTGTGTGTCTTGGGGAGAGGGTGCACATGCACACACGAGAAGTGTCGAAATACTTACATTAGTCGGAAATTCTCCTTCCAGGGGATGACTCATATGAACAACAGTTGTGACATCGGGAACTTACCTGTAAAGAAAAAAGAAAGCAAATTGTTAATGAATATCACAGAGGTTTTTCGTAACTGAGTCAAATACACCGGTGGTAAAATTAAAGGTACTACGGTACCGTTAGCCATATCGTCTTTCAATCGATAGTTTAAAACATAAAGGTGCTCAGGCTGGTCGACCTTCTGGTGCTCCACCGGATAACAAACGAATTTTCAGGTCAGACAAGCTCCAGAGGCTTGCTCTATAAGAAGCTCCTGCACCCTCTCTTTTCACAAATGACACACCAAAGCTGCCCAGCATTCCAATCATTCTCAGTCTTTGATAGAGAGAAAACAAAAAAAACAAAAACGAAGAAAACTCCTGTCAGTATCAACCAGTCCAATGGATCTGAGAGAGATGGGGCACCCCCTCCCCTCCCTCCCACGTCTATGCACTGGCAATTAGGCATACAGTCTAGAGCCCAAACAATGAAAATCTAAAACGAAATAAAGACAACTTTGTTTTAATACTGTGCTGCGGGCACTCTTATAATCGTAAGAGACATAGTCGTGATTACTTTGTATCACACGACTGAAAGATGATATGACGTGTGACGTTATGCATGCACAAAACAATAAGACAGAACATGGAAATGAGAATATTTCTTTAGCATCTATATTAGTTTTTTGAAATATAGATTGTTGTGACAGGCCGATCTGTAGCATATCTCTAGGTAACAATATCTCTCGGAGTGCACAAAGTTGTGTCGAACGTTTTTATCAATACAATGTTTGTGTAGTATTGAAAGAACACTGTGTCAAAGCAGTCTGAAATACGAGACGACGGCAATGAGATCGCGATTTAGATAAGCATGGATCTGAGGGGGAAGGGGAGGGCGCCCCCCCCCTCCTCTCCCCCCCACACGCACATACAATCTAACATACACATCTCTACTTTTGAAAAAAAAAATTAATACAGTTGTTTATATTTCTGCATGGCAATGGCCTTACCACAGGGGTAATACCGGTTCCCGTCAGACCACCGAAGTCAAGTGCTGTCGGGCTGGGCTAGCACTCGAGAGGGTGACAGTCCAGGTCAGCCGAGCGCTGTCAGCGCGAGGAGTGCAAACAGACCTCGTAAGTCAAACAGATGAGCTACTGGACTCAGAAGTAGCGGATCTGTTCGTGAAAGCTGACATGGCCGACAGAGTGGTGTGGTAATCACATGCACCTCCACATCCGCATCCAGTGACACCTAACAGCTGAGGATGAGACGGTGGTCGGTCGGTTGCCATGGGCCTTCAGATGCCTGTTCAACGGAATTATATTTCTACACACGCTGATACCAATTTCCTTATCGCGTGGATGAACCTGCAGCGTGGCCGGCAACATGCCAACCACGTAAAAGCGCCGCTTCACACACTGGCCGAACTGTCAAGGGTAAACCTGACAAGGTTCGTGACACCTTTCTTGGGTAATGTAAATAATAAACTGAAGAGCCAAAGAATCCGGTACACCTGCCTAATGTCGTGTAGGGCCCGCCCCCGCAAGCACGAAGTGCCACAACACGACGTGGCATAGACTCGACTAATGTATGAAGTAGTGCCGGAGGGAACTGACACCACGAATTCTGTAGGGCTGTCCATAAATCCGTACGCGTACGACGGGTGGGGATCTCTTCTTTGCAGCACGACACAAGGCAACAATATGATGGTGCCACTTTTCAATAGAACAATCAATACCCGCTCACAGTTGATCGTGTCTCTATGAACTGTTGAAGTACTCAAAAGGGCAGCAAGATACCCAGATCAGTCCCCAAGAAAAAATGTGTGGTACCAGCTCGGACTTCAACTCTGCTCCACTGCTAGTATCCAAGGTATCTGGCGCCAGTTCCAACTTGCCCCAGAAGCGGGTACATAGGTTTTGACAGTCTTCCCAACGGAATCAATGCATCCATACAGGTCACAGCTGGTGTAACGTCATATTGACAAGTGGACTAACAGTGACAAGTTCTTTGTTAATTTAGCTCTGTTTTGTAATCACTGAAATAACATCAGGGTGCTTCACTTACCTTGTCAGTCAGTGTATGAAGAAAATCGGGAGTGGCCAGTCAGTACAGTGCCCCTTTATGATTGGGTGATCTAGAAGACCAGCCAATGTGCGGTAGGTTGTCTGAGTGTTCATCAAAGAAGGGCAGTATGCGTGCAGTCCTGTTAATACGGCTGTTAGCACCTCGGTTGGTTAGTTTATCTGGGGCAGGGGACCACCCAGCGAGGTCATCGGTCGCATCAGGTTGGGGAAGGTTATGGTAGAAAGCTGGCCTTGCCCTTTCAAAGGAGCCACCCCGGCATTCTCCTGAAGCAATCTAAGGGAAATCACAGAAAACCTAAATCAGGATGGCCGGACGTGGGTTTGAACCGTCGTCCTCCTGAATGCGAGTCCAGTGGGTTAAACATTGCGCCACATCGCTCGGTTTGTCATCTTGGAAGATGGCCGTGCCCACAGCGTCGCAGTTTTCGTCCCGCCGTAAACAAACAAATGCACGTGCCCTGTGACCAGAAACGTGTCAATATACTGTGACGTGTGTGCGAGCTCGGCCGCCACCTGCTAGCCAGATAAACGGCAGACAAGTCGCATGTGGTGTGTGTGTGTGGATTGGGGGAGGGGAGGGGTGAGAGTGGGGAGGGATAAGGGCGCGTTACTCACGCATAGGCGGCCCCTTTGTGTCTGCCAGCCTTCCATCGCGCTGCCGCCTCTGCAGGGCGACAAACCGTAAACAGCACGCCGCCTCTGACCATCCTCAACAGAAGCAGCAGCAGCAGCGACAACAACACAGCACCGCAGGCAAAGATCTGTTACTCTGTGACATCACACAGGGTTCGGACGTTTCTCGTTACCTCAGCCTGCGCAACACCTTTGTTACGAGGGTAATCCCAAAAGGTCTCCTATTTTTTTTATGAGTACAGAACTCTCAGGACAAATGTAAGGATGTAGAGGCTTATCTCACTAGGGGTAAGATAGATACTGCCTACAGGAAAATAAGAGAGACTTATGGAGAAGGAGAACCACTTGCATGAATATCAAGAGCTCAGATGGAAACCCAGTTCTAAGCAAAGAAGGGAAAGTAAAACGGTGGAAGGAGTATTTAGAGGGTCTATACAAGGGCGATGTACTTGAGGACAGTATTATGGAAATGGAAGAGGATGTAGATGAAGATGAAATGGGAGATACGATACTGCGTGAAGAGTTTGACAGAGCACTGAAAGACCTGAGTTGAAACAAGGCCCCGGGGGTAGACAACATTCCATTAAAAACTACTGACGGCCTTGGGAGAGCCAGTCCTGACAAAACTCTACCATCTGGTGAGCAAGATGTATGAGAAAGGCGAATTTCCCTCAGACTTCAAGAAGAATATAATAATTCCAATCCCAAAGAAAGCGGGTGTTGACAGATGTGAAAATTACCGAACTATCAGTTTAATAAGTCACGGCTGCAAAATACTAATGCAAATTCTTTACAGACGAATGGAAAAACTAGTAGAAGCCGACCTTGGGGAAGATGAGTTTGGATTTCGTAGAAATATTGGAAAACGTGAGCCAATACTGACCCTACGGTTTATCTTAGAAAATAGATTAAGGAAAGGCAAACCTACGTTTCTAGCATTTGTAGACTTAGAGAAAGCTTTTGACAATGTTGATTGGAATACTATCTTTCAAATTCTGAAGGTTGCAGGGGGAAAATACAGGGAGCGAAAGGCTATTTAAAACTTTTACAGATACCAGATGGCAGTTATAACAGTCGGGGGGTATGAAAGGGAAACAGTGGTTGGGAAGGGAGTGAGACAGGGTTGTAGCCTCTCCCCCATGTTATTCAATCTGTATATTGAGCAGGCAGTAAAGGAAACAAAAGAAAAGTTCGGAGTAGGTATTAAAATCCATGGAGAAGAAATAAAAACTTTGAGGTTGGTCGATGACATTGTAATTCTGTCACAGACAGCAAAGGACTTGGAAGAGCAGTTCAACGGAATGGGCACTGTCTTGAAAGGAGGGTATAAGATGAACATCAACAAAAGCAAATCGAGGATAATGGAATGTAGTCAAATTAAGTCGGGTGATGCTGAGGGAATTAGATACACTTAAAGTAGTAAAGGAGTTTTGCTATTTGGGGAGCAAAATAACTGATGATGGTCGAAGTAGAGAGGATATAAAATGTAGACTGGCAATGGCAAGGAAAGCGTTTCTGAAGAAGAGAAATTTGTTAACATCGAGTATACATTTAAGTGTCAGGAAGTCGTTTCTGAAAGTATTTGTATGGAGTGTAGCCATGTATGGAAGTGAAACATGGACGATAAATATTTTAGACAAGAAGAGAATAGAAGCTTTCGAAATGTGGTGCTACAGAAGAATGCTGAAGATTAGATGGGTAGATCACATAACTAATGAGGAGGTGTTTAATAGGATTGGGGAGAAGAGAAGTTTGTGGCACAACTTGACTAGAAGAAGGGATCGGTTGGTAGGACATGTTCTGAGGCATCAAGGGATCACCAATTTAGTATTGGAGGGCAGGGTGGAGGGTAAAAATAGAAGAGGGAGACCAAGAGATGAATACACAAAGCAGATTCAGAAGGATGTAGGCTGCAGTAGGTACTGGGAGATGAAGCAGCTTGCACAGGATAGAGTAGGATGGAGAGCTGCATCAAACCAGTCTCAGGACTGAAGACCACAACAACAACAACTCTGTTTGTGTGGCAGTTGGTCACACTGTTATGAAGAGTGCTTCACGCGCTATGTGTAAACATGCGGACGCTACGCTGAGGCGCTCAGTCTTGGCTTGGCAGCCGTTGAGAATGGAGCTCCCGTTGGATGTTACCTCCAAGTGCGAATTCTGCGCAGTTATTCGGTGTTTGAACGCTAGAGGGCACTGCTCGAATTGAAATACAACGCCAATTGACGGAAGTGTATGGTGAGTCGTACACGGATGTCAAAAATGTTCGTAAGTGGTGTAGAGAGTTTGCAGCTGGTCGGACCGAAATTCACGACGAACAAAGGATCGAGAGGCCGTCAATTTCTGAGGTGACAGTTTTGAAGGTTGAGCAAAGCATGCGTGAAGATCGGTGGACCACCCTGCATGATCTCTGCACGTCGGTTCCTGAGGTTTCCCGAAGCACCGCTCACAGAATTTTAACGGAAACATTGAACTACCGAAAGGTGTGAGCAAGATGGGTGCCACGCATGCTGACTGAGGACCACATGCGGCAACGAGCTGATGCTTCCCGCGCATTTCTTCACCGCCTTGCAGCCGAACAGGACAACTTTCTGGACTCAACTGTCACGGGTGACGAGACCTGGGCATACCACTTTACAACTGAGACCAAGCAACAATCACGCCAGTGGCGGCATCCTCCTTCGCCAAAGCCGCGGAAATTCAAACAAACACAGTCTGCCGGTAAAGTCATGACAACCGTTTTTTGGAATCGGAAAGGCGTATTGTTGGTCGACTTTATGCCCACTGGGACCACAGTTAACACTGACAGGTACTGTGAGACTCTGCAACAAACTGAAACGGGCAATTCAGAACTGGAGAAGAGGAATGTTGAGCAAGGGCGTACACATTCTCCATGACAACGCTCGCCCAACACATCGCTCGTCAAACCGTTGCTCTCCTGCGCTGACTTGGCGCCCAGTGACTATCACCTGTTTTCTAGCTTAAAAGAACATTTGGCCGGAAAGCAATTCAGCTCCGACGACCAGGTGAAAGAAGAGGTTCATAATTTTCTGAACAGCATGGAGGCGAGCTAATATGACATGGGCATACAAAAACTGCCACAGCGTCTACAAAAATCCATCGACAGAAATGGTGATTACGTCGAAAAATATCTAAATGTTAAAGCTGTAAACTGATGTAAACTACTGCAGAAATAAACTGGTCTATGTTCTTATAAAAAAATAGGAGACCGTGCTTTTGGGATTACCCTCGTATTAGAAAGAAGTGTTTAGCAGGCGAAAGGGAATACAGACGTCTGAAAAATGAGTAAGAAGTGCAAACTGGCTGAGACGAGAAATGTGAGGATGTACAGGGGGTGGGCAAAAATATGGAAACACCAAAAACGCGACACATTACCATGCCAAATACGGTGTAGGAAAACAGTTGCCATTCAAAACTACTTCCACTCGTCTCGGAATGGAACAATACAGGTCCATATAGTTTTCAAGCACTCTTTCTGTGAAATAGTGTCAAGTTGTGGTAAGGACGGAAATGGAAATGATCAGATGGCGTCAGTGGCTGGGAGTTCCCAGGCGGGAAGTTCGGCCGCCAAGTGCAAGTCTTATTGAGTGCGACGCCACATTGGCCGACTTGCGCGTCGACAATGGGGGTGAAATGATGATGAGGACAACACAACAGCCAGTCCCTGAGGGGAGAGAATCTCCCACTCCAGCCGGGAATCGAACCTGGGTCCATGTGCGTGACATACCAACGTGCTGCCTGGTAAGGATGATGGAGGTGGACATCAATCCTTCACCCTCCTCTCCAAAATAAACCACAAAGTATCACTAATATCGGGATCTGGTGACTGTCCAGCTAGGGGACGCGCGACAATTCATCTTCTTGCTCACAAAACTACTACTGGGCAACGCGCGATGTGTGATCAGCGACCCTCTCGTCTTGGAACACAGCATCGTCACTGGGTAACAAACACTGTACCATGCGATGGACCAGAGCAGCCAAAATGGCAGTAATGCGACCCTGCAGAGGCTCCACTGGCCCACGGAATACCACGAATGCCGGCCACTGTGGTCGAGCGGTTCTAGGCGCTTCAGTCCAGAAACGCGCGGCTGCTACCGTCGCAGGTTTGAATCCTGCCTCGGGCATGGATGTGTGTGATGTCCTTAGGTTAGTTAGGTTTAAGTCTAGGGGACTGATAGATGTTATGTCCCACAGTGCTTAGAGCCATTTGAACCAGTACCACGAACGGCTGCCCAAATCATCACCGAACCCCGCCCATGTTTCATCCTATTGGAACATCGTTGGCTAGTAATACTGCGACCTGAGGAGTGGTCCAATTCTTGCAGTATTTTGCAGAATCTAGCGTTTTTACTCTTGGTATCGTATCACTGGAAGCCAGCGGGTATGACCTAAGATTACAGCTGGTATTATTCACAGTGGATTTGCAGCTCTTGTAGTTTTTTTACGTGTTTACAGTTAAAATCATTGGATATAGGTTCGGCCTTTTATGTGAAAGCACTGATTTTTCTTGACAAACTAGAATCATGCTTTTTTTAAATCAAGGGACGTGTGAACTCACTGGTAAAACTCACATTTAAATCGTTTGGTCTGCAGATGACAACCTATCAATGCAGGACACAATACAGACTGTCACGCAAAACCGCATAATGTAAAATCAAGGTAAGAACAAAAACTGTCTATAGGCCACATTTTGTTAGATCAGTTACTAACTAAAATAAGTTCACTTCTTACGCCTTTCAATAAACAAAAGCTACTGATGATGGCACAGAGGTGCCGAAGCAAACGATTATTGTCGAGAAAGTAAGTTCCGATCGGTCGCGAAATGGAAACCACTGGGAAAATCCGGTAAAGCTTTGCACAGACGTGTTGGGCAGTGTCTCCAGTATGCCCGTCGATCGTGCCGCCTCGTTCTTTCCAGTTTTGAGTGAACAGTGAGCACGTAAAGATGCGTAGGGAACAGCGTCCCCCGCCAAGTATGAGGGCCTGGTTAGAGACTTCGCCTGTGACATGCAGTCCACATAAAACAAGTGTCGAGCAGTTCCTTCTTCATGCCAATTCTCGGCTGCACACTGCAGGGGCAATGAAGACGCTCCTGCAGCGTTTCCGACGAGAAGTGTTTGACGACCCACAATACAGTCCCTAATTGACTCCCCCTGAGTCTCATCTCTGCTCACAGGAACCGCTGTCTATGAAGACAAAATTTTTCCACAGACAACGATCTGCAGACCAGTGTAGATAACTGGCCGAAAGCACAAGCGGCTGCTTTCTATGAGGAGGATATTGGTTCAAATGGATCTGAGCACTATGGGACTTAACAGCTGAGGTCATCAGTCCCCTAAAACTTAGAACTACTTAAACCTAACCAACCTAAGGACATCACACACATCCATGCCCGAGGCAGGATTCCAACCTACGACCGTAGCGGTCCCGCGGTTCCAGCCACTCCGGCCGGCGGTGGATATTGGAAACAACACTACAACACTACGACAAAACTCGAAGTTGGAGTGCCGACTATGTAGAGAAGTAGGGGGATTGTCTACCTAACTGTTGCAAATAAAACGTTTCTGGTTTCCACTGTGGTTTCCATTTCACGACCGATGGGAACTTTCTGGACAGCCCTCGGCCGGTCGCGGTGGCCGTGCGGTTTTAGGCGCTGCAGTCCGGAACCGCGAGACTGCTTCGGTCGCAGGTTCGAATCCTGCCTCAGGCATGGATGTGTGTGATGTCCTTAGGTTAGTTAGGTTTAAGGAGTTCTAAGTTCTAGGGGACTGATGACCTAATATGTTAAGTCCCATAGTGCTCAGAGCCATTTGAACCATTTTTGACAGCCCTCGTATTTGGGTAATAAGAAACAACAGTCTTTTTGCACAAAAGTGGGAACCCATATCCAATAATTACAGCTGGTAGTGACTGAGGGAACACAGCGCAATGGCACGTCACGGGCATCCTACCTCTCATGTGACAGTATCATGGTGCCATTTTTCAACACGACAATGCTCGTCTACAGCTTATACGTGTATCCATGAAGTATCTGAGTGTTGGTGAGGTACTTCCGTGGGGACAGAAAGATACCCGAATGTGTCCTGTTAGAATTATGTGAGTTGTTCGAAATTCCGAAAGAAAGGGGTAACGTATAGCGAGAGACGGGTATATACAATACGTACAACAGCCAAGAGGGAATAGTAAGAGTGGACGAGCAAGAACGAAGCAATCGGATTAAAAAGGGTGTGAGACAGGGATGTATTCTTTCGCCCCTACTTTTCAATCTGTACATCGAAGAAGCAATGATGAAAATAAAAGAAAGGTTCAGGAGTGGAATTAAAATTCAAGGTGGAGGAATATCGATGATGCGATTCGCTGATGACAATGCTATCTTGAGTGAAAGTGAAGAAGAATTACATGATATGCTAAATGGAATGAACAATCTAATAAGTACAAATTATGGACTGAATAAAGACGAAAGTAATGAGAACTAGCAGAAATGAGAACAGCGAGAAACTTAACATCAGGATTGATGGTCACGAATTACATGAAGTGAAGGTATTCTGTTACCTAGATAGCAAAATAACTAACGGCAGATGGAGCAAAGAGGACATCAAAAGAAAAACGGGCATTCCTGGCATCAAACATAGGCCTTTTCTGAAGAAGAAATATCTGAGAATGTACATCTGGAGTAGAGCTTTGTATGGTAGTGAAACATGGACTGTGGGATAGCCGGGGCAGAAGAGAATCGAAGCAATTGAGATGTGTTGCCACAGGCGAATGTAGAAAATTATGTGGACTCATAAGGAATGAGAAGGGTATGCGCAGATTCGGAGAGGAAAGGAATATGTGGAAAACACTGATAAGGAGAAGGGACAGGATGATAGGACATCGGCTAAGACATGAGGGAATGACTTCCATGGTACTAGAAGGAGCTGTAGAGGGCAAATTCTGTAGAGGAAGACAGAGATTGGAATATATCCAGCAAATAATTGAGGACGTGTGTTGCAAGTGCTACTCTGAGACGAAGAGGTTGGCACGGGAGTGGAATGCGTGGCGGGCCGCATCAAACCAATGAGAAGACTGATGAAAAAACACAGAAAAATAAGTATCCAAGATGTCAATGAAAAATTGCAACATCTGTGGGCCAGCCAGGATACAACGATTTTACATTACCCCTTACGAGAGCGAAATTCTTTGTGAATCTGACAAGCTTTTGCAATCAGTGAAATAACATCACATGCCCCTTCAACCCGTGAAGTTTCACTTTATTTCTCGTGCTTTTTTGTGAGCTTCACTTTTGTCACAGTCAGTATAGTAATAATAACAACAAAATCAGTCGGAATTACCATTAGCGACAATCAGTAATCGACATATCACAAAACACAGCTGCGAAAAATAGCATCGCTGTGGAACGTAGTTCTACGAACATTGAAAGTGAAGCGTCGTGAGAACCCACCATGAGATAGAGTGGGGCATCCTGTTCCTGTTCTTCTTCTAAATGGATACTTCATTCAGCGAGGCGTACAGGCATCACATATCGCCATTTATAAAGAACGGGAGCGTGCGATGTTGCTACCTCCTCTCCCCGTTTCTCGGAGGTAAACACTACGCTGCTGCAATCCTGGCCAGTTTTGTTCTACAATGAGGCGCCAAAGAAACCGATACAGCCAAGCGTTTTCAAATACAGAGATATGTAAACAGGCAGAATACGGCGCTGTGGTCGGCAACGCCTATATAAGACAACAATTCTCTGGCGCAGTTGTTAGGTCGGTTATTGCAGCTACGATGGCAGGTTATCAAGATTTAACTGAGTTTGAACGTGGATTTAACTGAGTTTGAACGCACGAGCGTTTCGCCACGGCATCTCCGAGGTAGCGTGAAGAGGGGATTTTCCCGTACGACCACGAGTGCACCGTGAATATCAGGAATCCGGTAAATCATCAAATATCTGATATCGCTGCGGCCGGAAAAATATCCTGCAAGAACGGGACCAACGATGACTAAAGAGAATCTTTGAACGTGACCGAAGTGCAACTCTTCCACTAATTGCTGTAGGTTTCAATGCTGGGCCACCAACAAGCGTCAGCGTGCGAACAATTCAACGGAACTTCATAGATACGCACTTTCGGAGCCGAAGGCCCATTCATGTACCGTTGATGACTGCACGACACAAAGCTTTGCATCTCGCCTGGAACCGTCAACACCGACATTGGACTGTTGGTGACTCGAAACATGTTGCCCGGTCGGACGAGTCTCGTTTCTAATTCTATCGAGCGGATGGACGTGTATGGGTGTGGAGACAATATAATGAATCCACGGACCCTGCATGTCAGCAGGGGACTGTTCAAGCTGGTGGAGGCTCTGTAATGGTGTGGGGCGTGTGTAGTTGGAGTGATATGGGAACCCTGATACGTCTAGGTACGACTCTGACAGGTGACACGCACCTATGCATACTGTCTGATCATCTGCATCCATTCATGTTCATTGTGCTTTCCGCCGAAGTTGAGCAATTCCAGCAGGACAATGCGACACCCCACAAGTCCAGGATTGCTACAAAGTGGCTCCAGTAACGCTCTTCTGAGTTTAAACACTTCCGTTGGCCACCAAACTCCGCAGAGATGAACATTATTGAGTATATCTGGGATGCCTTGCAACGTGCTGTTCAGAAGAGATCTCCACCCCCTCGTACCCTTACGGATTTATGGACAGCCCTGCAGGATTCTTTGTGTCAATTCCCTCCAGTGCTACTTCAGACATTAGTCGAGTCCTTGCGACGTCATGTTGCAGCACTTCTGCGTGCTCGCGGGGCCGTACACGATATTAGGCAGATGTACCAGTTTCTTTGGCTTTTCAGTACAGTAATAAAACCAGTCGGCAAAGATTCGAACAAGGAGTCGGCATTTATCAAAAAAATGGCTCTGAGCACTATGGGACTTAACAGCTATGGTCATCAGTCCCCTAGAACTTAGAACTACTTAAACCTAACTAACCTAAGGACACCACACAACACCCAGCCATCACGAGACAGAGAAAATCCCTGACCCCGCCAGGAATCGAACCCGGGAACCCGGGCGTGGGAAGCGAGAACGCTACCGCACGACCACGAGATGCGGGCGGCATTTATCATTCGCGACGAATGGCAGTCGACGTATCGCTAAACACAGCTGTGAAAAATACAATCACTGTCGAAGGCAGTTTCGCGGACACTGCCAGCGAAGCACCGTAAGCACCCAAAGCGAGATACAATGGGCACCCTGTTTCTGCTTCTGTTCTTCTTCTAAATCGGCACTTCATTCAGCGGCACGTACGGGCCTCACATCTCTCCACTTATAAAGACCTGGAGCGTACTTTGTACGATGTTGCTACCTCCTCACACCGTTTCTCGCAGGTAAACATTACGCTGCTGCAATCCACGCCAACTTTGTTCTATAATAGAGAGAGCTGCCACTGAATGCACCAGCTACGCTACTGGTCATTAAAATTGCTACACCACGAAGGTGACGTGCTATAGACGCGAAATTTAACCGACAGGAAGAAGATGCTGTGATATGCAAATGATTAGCTTTTCAGAGTACTCAAACAAGGTTGGCGCCGGTGGCGACA
The DNA here is from genome assembly GCF_023864345.2 of Schistocerca serialis cubense. Classification (NCBI taxonomy): domain Eukaryota; kingdom Metazoa; phylum Arthropoda; class Insecta; order Orthoptera; family Acrididae; genus Schistocerca; species Schistocerca serialis. The sequence goes on along the minus strand of NC_064647.1, from coordinate 211,334,798 downwards.
CCTACAACGTGCTGACATAAGGAAAGTTTCCAAGCGATTTCTCATACACAAACAGCAGTTGACCGGCGTAGCCTGGTGAAGCGTTGTTGTGATGCCTCGTATAAGGAGGAGAAATGCGTACCGTTTCCGACTTTGATAAAGGTCGGATTGTAGCCTATCGCGATTGAGATTTATCGTATCGCTACATTGTTGCTAGCGTTGGTCGAGGTCCAATGACTGTTTGCACAATATGGAATCGATGGATTCAGGAGGGTAATACGGAACGCCGTGCTGGATACCAACGGCCTCGTATCACTAGCAGTCGAGATGACAGGCATCTTATCCGCATGGCTGTAACGGATCGTGCAGCCACGTCTCGATCCCTGAGTGAACAGATGGGGACGTTTGCAAGACAACAACCATCTACACGAACATTTCGACGACGTTTGCAGCAGCATGGACTATCAGCTCGGAGACCGTGGCTGCGCTTACCCTTGACGCTGCATCACAGACAGGAGCGCCTGCGATGGTGTTCTCAACGACGAACGGTGGTGCACGAATGGCAAAACGTCATTTTTTCGGATGAATCCAGGTTCTGTTGACAGCATCATGATGGTCGCATCCGTGTTTGGCGACATCGCGGAGAACGCACATTGGAATTGTGTATTCGTCATCGCCATACTGGCATATCACCCGGCGGGATGGTATGGGGTGCCACTGGTTACACGTCTCGGTCACCTCTTGTTCGCATTGACGGCACTTTGAACAATGTACGTTACATTTCAGATGTGTTCCGACCCGTGGCTCTACCCTTTATTCGTTCCCTGCAAAACGCTACATTTCAGCAGGATAATGCACGACCGCATGTTGCAGGTCGAGTACGGGCATTTCCGGATACAGAAAATGTTTGACTGCTGCCCTGGCCAGCACATTCTCCAGATCTCTCACCAATTGAAAACGTCTGGTCAATGGTGGCCGAGCAACTGGCTCGTCACAATACGCCAGTCACTATTCTTGATGAACTGTGGTATCGAGTTGAAGCTGCATGGGCAGCTGTACCAGTACAGGCCATCCAAGCTCTGTTTGACTCAATGCCCAGGCGTATCGAGGCCGTTATTACGGCCAGAGGTGGTTGTTCTGGGTACTGATTTCTCAGGATCTATGCACCCAAATTGCGTGAAAATGTAATCACAAGTCAGTTCTAGTATATTTGTCCAATGAATACCTGCTTATCATATGGATTTCTTCTTGGTGCAGCAATTTTAATGGCCAGTAGTGTATAAATACCTTTAAAGTCGACCTGTGTTCCCTCGCGACCATCCCGGGGCGACACTTTTTTGTTGACGACGTCACCGCCTAGGTCCGCTGCCGCCGCGGAAGCTCCGGCTACAATGGGCGCTCGGAATACCTGTCTAAGCTGCTATAAGGAGGCAGACGCGGGTGGAGACGGTCTTCCTACCTGTTCTGCGGTTATCGCACGGTCAAGAATGCAGCGCGGCCTTCAGCCGTGCGCGATGGGTTGCCTGCCTGCTGGGCGCGCGAGCCGCAACCCGGTCAATCTGTATTGTCCAGCAATGGGTTTCTTCTCGCATCTCCCGTACTAACGCGTTCACACGCGTAGCTGCCGCCGCAGTTCAGCGCTGCCAGAGCTCTTGCATCCTGGAGAAAGTCATCACATGAAAACTAGTTGTCCTGGACTGTCACGGCCTATACCCCGAATATTTAGCACTGACCACGCTCTTGTGGCTCAATCTCGTTAAATGGAAAGAGAAACAAAACAGAAAGCCCATGTATATTAAATGTGTGGGCATTAGATATACGTCCTAATCTTACCCCTCCTCCCGTGTCTCTGCCCATGTCTGAAAATGGCACTCCACCTGCCATACCGGTTCCCAACGGACGAACTTCACCAACTCGCAGGGGTACCCTATTTGAGGTACCGATTCAGAACCACTGCCAAAACCTTTAACGAAAACACACAACAGTCAGATAACGAACTTGTACGAGAACTTGGACACAGGGTGCACTACCTGACCTCCACCAGATGGCCCGACGATCTACGCGAATAACAAGACTACACATCTTGTGTATATATTTTTATATAATTTTAACAATTTTAATTACTATAATTTTAATTTAATATTATCTTATTGTATCTAAAATTTTTTAATATTTTTATTGTATTTATTATTTATTTATTTAAAAAAGTGAATGAATGAGTGTGAGAATGTGTTAACTGTAATATGTATGAGTCTGTATAATGTATATATCCTGTGAATGTGTGAGCGAATGAAAAAAATAAATAAAAATAAAATTTAAAAAAACAAAAAATACATAATAAAAAAGAAAAAGCAAAAAAAATATTATCATCCAGCCAATGTCTTTTAATCATTTGAAAGCAGAAAAAAAAAGACAACCAAAAAGCTATTGTTTTAATGTCAATTTTTATTATTGAAGGCGTAGCCGCATGGCTTGAACTTCTATTATCAGACTAGGCAGTCCTAGATGCCCCAATATATTCTGCAGCGGCAGCGCCCTGTATCCATCTCTTCTCTCCCCCCCCCCCCCCTCCCCCGCCACCTTGACAAAGAGCCTGTTTTACTGTTATCCTAAATTTAGACACCGCAGTATCGTTCTGCCGCGCGGGATTAGGCGAGCGGTCTACGGCGCTGCAGTCATGGACCGTGCGGCTAGTCCGGGCGGAGGCATGGGTATGTGTGTGTGTGTGTGTGTGTGTTTGTCCTTAGGATAATTTAGGTTAATTAGTGTGTAAGCTTAGAGACTGATGACCACAGCAGTTAAGTCCCATAAGATTTCACACACACTTGAACATTTGTGAGTAACGTTCAAATCACAGAAGAATAAACCAGAAACTCAAATTTACTGTTTTCTGTGAAAACAATATGCGACGCAGAAAACGAAACAGCACATTGGTTACTCAGTTTTTATATATATATATATATATATATATATATATATATATATATATATATATATATATATACAGGGTGTTTCAAAAATGACCGGTATATTTGAAACGGCAATAAAAACTAAACGAGCAGCGATAGAAATATACCGTTTGTTGCAATATGCTTGGGACAACAGTACATTTTCAGGCGGACAAACTTTCGAAATTACAGTAGTTACGATTTTCAACAACAGATGGCGCTGCAAGTGATGTGAAAGATATAGAAGACAACGCAGTCTGTGGGTGCGCCATTCTGTACGTCGTCTTTCTGCTGTAAGCGTGTGCTGTTCACAAAGTGCAAGTGTGCTGTAGACAACATGGTTTATTCCTTAGAACAGAGGATTTTTCTGGTGTTGGAATTCCACCGCCTAGAACACAGTGTTGTTGCAACAAGACGAAGTTTTCAAAGGAGGTTTAATGTAACCAAAGGACCGAAAAGCGATACAATAAAGGATCTGTTTGAAAAATTTCAACGGACTGGGAACGTGACGAATGAACGTGCTGGAAAGGTAGGGCGACTGCGTACGGCAACCACAGAGGGCAACGCGCAGCTAGTGCAGCAGGTGATCCAACAGCGGCCTCGGGTTTCCGTTCGCCGTGTTTCAGCTGCGGTCCAAATGACGCCAACGTCCACGTATCGTCTCATGCGCCAGAGTTTACACCTCTATCCATACAAAATTCAAACGCGGCAACCCCTCAGCGCCGCTACCATTGCTGCACGAGAGACATTCGCTAACGATATAGTGCACAGGATTGATGACGGCGATATGCATGTGGGCAGCATTTGGTTTACTGACGAAGCTTATTTTTACCTGGACGGCTTCGTCAATAAACAGAACTGGCGCATATGGGGAACCGAAAAGCCCCATGTTGCAGTCCCAGCGTCCCTGCATCCTCAAAAAGTACTGGTCTGGGCCGCCATTTCTTCCAAAGGAATCATTGGCCCATTTTTCAGATCCGGAACGATTACTGCATCACGCTATCTGGACATTCTTCGTGAATTTGTGGCGGTACAAACTGCCTTAGACGACACTGCGAACACCTCGTGGTTTATGCAAGATGGTGCCCGGCCACATCGCACGGCCGACGTCTTTAATTTCCTGAATGAATATTTCGATGATCGTGTGATTGCTTTGGGCTATCCGAAACATACAGGAGGCGGCGTGGATTGGCCTCCCTATTCGCCAGACATGAACCCCTGTGACTTCTTTCTGTGGGGACACTCGAAAGACCAGGTGTACCGCCAGAATCCAGAAACAATTGAACAGCTGAAGCAATACATCTCATCTGCATGTGAAGCCATTCCGCCAGACACGTTGTCAAAGGTTTCGGGTAATTTCCTTCAGAGACTACGCCATATTATTGCTACGCATGGTGGATATGTGGTGTTATGGTGTGGTCGTGTTTCTCGTGGAAGGTGCTTGTACCCCTTGTTGTTTTGCGTGGCACTATCACAGCACATGCCTATATTGATGTATTAAGCATCATCTTGCTTCCCACTGTTGAAGAGCAATTCGGGGATGGCGATTGCATCTTTCAACACACTGAGCACCTGTTCATAATGCACGGCCTATAATACACTTCTGGAAATTGAAATAAGAACACCGTGAATTCATTGTCCCAGGAAGGGGAAACTTTATTGACACATTCCTGGAGTCAGATACATCACATGATCACACTGACAGAACCACAGGCACATAGACACAGGTAACAGAGCATGCACAATGTCGGCACTAGTACAGTGTATATCCACCTTTCGCAGCAATGCAGGCTGCTATTCTCCCATGGAGACGATCGTAGAGATGCTGGATGTAGTCCTGTGGAACGGCTTGCCATGCCATTTCCACCTGGCGCCTCAGTTGGACCAGCGTTCGTGCTGGACGTGCAGACCGCGTGAGACGACGCTTCATCCAGTCCCAAACATGCTCAATGGGGGACAGATCCGGAGATCTTGCTGGCCAGGGTAGTTGATGTACACCTTCTAGAGCACGTTGGGTGGCACAGGATACATGCGGACGTGCATTGTCCTGTTGGAACAGCAAGTTCCCTTGCCGGTCTAGAAATGGTAGAACGATGGGTTCGATGACGGTTTGGATGTACCGTGCACTATTCAGTGTCCCCTCGACGATCACCAGTGGTGTACAGCCAGTGTAGGAGATCGCTCCCCACACCATGATGCCGGGTCTTGGCCCTGTGTGCCTTGGTCGTATGCAGTCCTGATTGTGGCGCTCACCTGCACGGCGCCAAACACGCATACGACCATCATTGGCACCAAGGCAGAAGCGACTCTCATCGCTGAAGACGACACGTCTCCATTCGTCCCTCCATTCACGCCTGTCGCGACACTACTGGAGGCGGGCTGCACGATGTTGGGGCGTGAGCGGAAGACGGCCTAACGGTGTGCGGGACCGTAGCCCAGCTTCATGGAAACGGTTGCGAATGGTCCTCGCCGATACCCCAGGAGCAACAGTGTCCCTAATTTGCTGGGAAGTGGCGGTGCGGTCCCCTACGGCACTGCGTAGGATCCTACGGTCTTGGCGTGCATCCGTGCGTCGCTGCGGTCCGGTCCCTGGTCGACGGGCACGTGCACCTTCCGCCGACCACTGGCGACAACATCGATGTACTGTGGAGACCTCACGCCCCACGTGTTGAGCAATTCGGCGGTACGTCCACCCGGCCTCCCGCATGCCCACTATACGCCCTCGCTCAAAGTCCGTCAACTGCACATACGGTTCACGTCCACGCTGTCGCGGCATGCTACCAGTGTTAAAGACTGCGATGGAGCTCCGTATGCCACGGCAAACTGGCTGACACTGACGGCGGCGGTGCACAAATGCTGCGCAGCTAGCGCCATTCGACGGCCAACACCGCGGTTCCTGGTGTGTCCGCTGTGCCGTGCGTGTGATCATTGCTTGTACAGCCCTCTCGCAGTGTCCGGAGCAAGTATGGTGGGTCTGACACACCGGCGTCAATGTGTTCTTTTTTCCATTTCCAGGAGTATATATATATATATATATATATATATATATATATATATATATATATATATATATATATATATATATATATAATGAGAAAGAAAATACACAATACACGGGAGAAACAACTTCTCTAATGGTTCAAATGCCCCACTAGCTACGACAAAGGAAACAAAACAGCTCATTTCTACAGCGCAACATAGCGGAACATTCTATTTCCTGGAGTCGCTTCAACAGAAAACTTGCACAATGTTTTTTTAAAAAAAAGACATATAGTCTAGCTCGTCTCAATGTTCACCAGCTTCTAAAGTTTCAAGTAATTCGGTCGCAAACTTTTCGAAATTTTTGCTAGCAATGTTTAGCTAATATAAAGGGCGGGGAAAATTTGTGTCACGAAATATTAACCCAGGGTAGCGGACGCCAGTAGGAACCAAAATTGGTTCTTACTGGCATCAGCTATCCAGGGTTAAAATTTTGTGACAGAATTTCTCTCCAGCCTGTACATATCTGCCCGTCGTTTATTAACGTAACATGAAAAAATTTGAAGTAAATCGGACAAGTACTTTTGCGATTTTCTGTAATAATGCTTCCTCTTCACATGTAATGTGTTTGTTTCGATATTATCTACAAAATTTTATAAGTCGTACCGCATTCGTTTGATTGTTAATCGAAATAGAAGCCAAATTAATCGGCAAGTAAGCTGGCGCCCTGTGGTCTGAAAATAAAGTCTAGTGAAATGTAGCGCACCGTGATCTGTCCGGCACATTCATCAAAATCTACAGCAATACTCTGCAAACCACACGTAAGTGCCTGGCACAAGGTTCATGGAACCACCTTCACTGTAATTCTCTACTATTCCACTCTCGAAAAGCGCGCGAAAAAAACGAAGGGCTATATCTTTCCGTGTGAGCTCTGATTTCCCTTATTTTATTATGATGATAGTTTCTCCCTCCGTATGTCGGCGTTAAAAAAAATATTCGCATGCACATGAAGAAGTTGGTGATTGAAATTTCATGGTAAGTTCCCGCCGCAATCAGAAAGGCCTTCGTTCTAATCATGCCCACCCCAAATGTTGTGTCATGTCCATGACGCTCTTTCCCCTATTTCGCGATAATACAAAACGTGTTGACTTCTTTCGACTTTCTCGATGTACTACGTTAATCCTATCTGGTGAAGATCCCACATCGCGCAGCAGTATCCCAAAAGAGGAAGGAAATGTTTAGTGTAGGCAGTCTCTTTCGTAGATCTGTTGCATCTCCTACGTGTTCTGCCAATAAAACGCAATCTTCGATTCGCCTTCCCCACAACATTTTCTGTGTGTTATTTCCAGTTAAAGTTGATCGTAATTGTAATCCCTAGGTATTTAGTTGAATTTACAGTCTTTAGATTTGACTGATTTATCGCGTAACCGAAGTTTAACGGGTTCTTTTTTGCACTCATGTGGGTACCCGACACTTTTCATTGTGTAGGGTCAATTGCCAATGTTCGTACTACACAGGTACCTTTTCTAAATAGTTTCGCAATTTGTTTTGATCTTCTGATGACTTTAGTAGACGAGATTTCTGTAAATACCACATTAATGCAATAAATGCTCAAAATGATGTCCGTCAACCTCAATGCATTTGGCAATACGTGTAACGACATTCCTCTCAACAGCGAGTAGTTAGCCTACCGTAATGTTCGCACATGCATTGACAATGCGCTGACGCATGTTGTCAGGCGTTGTCGGTGGATCACGATAGCAAATATCCTTCAACTTTCCCCACAGAAAGAAATCCGAGGACGTCAGATCCGGTGAACGTGCGGGCCATGGCATGGTGCTTCGACGACCAATCCACCTGTCATGAAATATGCTATTCAATACCGCTTCAACCGCACGCGAGCTATGTGCCGGACATCCATCATGTTGCAAGTACATCGCCATTCTGTCACGCAGTGAAACATGTTGTAGTAACATCGGAAGAACATTACGTAGGAAATCAGCATGCATTGCACCATTTAGATTGCCATCGATAAAATGGGGGCCAATTATCCTTCCACCCATAATGCCGCACCATACATTAACCCGGCAAGGTCGCTGATGTTCCACTTGTCGCAGCCATCGTGGATTTTCCGTTGCCCAATAGTGCATATTATGTCGGTTTACGTTACAGCTGTTGGTGAATGACGCTTCGTTGCTACATAGAACGCGTGCAAAAAATCTGTCATCGTCCCGTAATTTCTCTTGTGCCCAGTGGCAGAACTGTACACGACGTTGAAAGTTGTCGCCATGCAATTCCTAGCGCATATAAATATGGTACGGGTACAATCGATGTTGATGTAGCATTCTCAACACCGTCGTTTTTGAGATTCCCGATTCTCGCGAAATTTGTCTGCTAATGATGTGCGGATTAGCCGCGGCAGCAACTGAAACACCTACTTGGGCATCATTATTTGTTGCAGGTCGTGGTTGACGTTTCACATCTGGCTGAACACTTCCAGCTTCCTTAAATAACGTAACTATCCGGCGAACGGTCCGGACACTTGGGTGATGTCGTCCAGGATACCGAGCAGCATACATAGCACACGCCCGTTGGGCATTTTGATCTCAATAGCCATACATCATCAACATGATATCGACCTTTTCCGCAATTGGTAAACGGTCCATTTTAACACGGGTAATGTATCGCGCAGCAAATACCGCCCGCACTGGCGGAATGTTACGTGATACCACGTACTTATACGTTTGTGACTATTACAGCGCCATCTATCACAAAGCGAAAAAAGTGGTCCAACTAAAACATTCATATTTCTTTACGTATTACACGAATATGTAGTAAAAATGGTGGTTCGTATTTAAAAGAAACGCGGTTGATATCCGTTTGACCTATGGCAGCACCATCTAGTGGGCCAACCATAGCGCCATCTGGTTTCCCCCTTCAAGCTAGACGAGCTTCGTTCTTTGTAGTTTTTTCGTTTGATGCTTATTTCATGAGATATTTGGCCCGGTCACTATCAATGGACCACCCTGTATAGCTATCCCATTACTTTTGTTACCTCAGTGTACAGTAATAACTGGCTGGAGTACAGCAGAGTACGTAATGCCGACTGCGTGGTGGCTTTGTGCGCCCGCAAGGCCAGCGTCAGTCGTAAACCAGTAATAGGACAGCCTTGAACAGCGCCGCCACTGTCACAATGGCCGCTTTACTGCGCGTTTTCGCAACGCGCCGTTCGTCGTCCGCTGCCCTGCGTCTCAGTGCGACCGAAGCAGTGGGTGCGCTCTTGAGAAACTGTTTACTACGCGGCTGAAGTCGGGGCTGCCCAATGAAGCTCCAAGGGCGTTCCCTTGCTTCCCCAGTGGGAGTCCCGACCGTGACAGTCGATACCGCGGCAAGTGATCAGCACGCATTTAGCAGGCACTGGTCGTGCCAAACGCTGCTTGCCCTTCCCCCCCCCCCCCCACCTTTATCGCTCGTTAAACAATCCCCGTGAATACAACAGCTTCAAACGCCTGATGACTTTACAAATGACTTACTGTCTCTTAAGTCTACCTTGGTACAGGATGGTTGCGGGGCTTCGGCTGTTCAGTATACACTGAAGCGCCAAAGAAACTGGTATAGGCATGCGTACCCAAATACAGAGATATGTAAACAGGGTCCGTAGCTCGTGGTCGTGCGGTAGCGTTCTCGCTTCCCGCACCCGGATTCCCGGGTTCGATTCCCGGCGGGGTCAGGGCTTTTCTCTGCCTCGTGATGACTGGGTGTTGTGTGATATCCTTAGGTTAGTTAGGTTTAAGTAGTTCTTAGTTCTAGGGGGCTGATGACCTTAGATGTTAAGTACCATAGTGCTCAGAGCCATATGTAAACAGGCACAATACGGCGCTGAGGTCGGCAACGCCTATATAAGACAAAAAGGGTCTGGCGCTGTTGCTAGATCGGTTACTGATGCAGATTTCAGTGCTGGGCCATCAACAAGTGTCAGCGTGTGAACCATTCAACAAATCATCATCGATATGAGCTTTCGGAACCGAGGGCCCACTCGTGTACCCTTGAAGACTGCACGACACAAAGCTTTACGCCACGCCTGGGCCCCTCAACAGCGACAATGGACTGTTGACGACTGGAAACATTTTGCCTTATCGGACGAGTCTCGTTTCAAATTTTATCGAGCGGATGGACGTGTACTGGTACGGAGGCAATCTCATGAATCCATGGACACTGCACGTCAGCAGGGGACTGTTCAAGCTGGTGGAGGCTCTGTAATGGTGTGGGGCGTGTGGAGTTGGAATGATGTGTGACCCCTGATAATCGAGACACGACTCTGACAGGTGAGACGTGCGTAAGCATTCTTTCTTATCATCTGCATCCATTCATATCCATTGTGCATTCCGACTGACTTAGTCAATTCCAGCATGACAACGCAATACCCTAAACGTCCAGAATTGCTACAGAGTGGCTCCAGGAACACTCTCCTGAGTTTAAAAACTTCCGCTGGCCACCTACCTCCCCAAACATGAACAAAATCGAGCATATCTGGGATGTCTTGCAACGTGCTGTTCGGAAGAGATCTCTGCCCACCTCATACTCTTATGGATTCATGGACAGCCCTGCAGGATTCATGGTGGTGGCCAAGCGGTTCTAGGCGCTTCAGTCTGGAACCGCGCGACCGCTACGGCCGCAGGTTCGAATCCTGCCTCAGGCATGGATGTGTGTGATGTCCTTAGGTTAGTTGGGTTTAAGTTGTAGGGGACTGATGACCTCAGATGTTAAGTCTCATAGTGCTCAGAGTCATTTAAACCATCTGATTCGCCGGCCGGAATGGCCGTGCGGTTCTAGGCGCTACAGTCTGGAGCCGAGCGACCGCTCCGGTCGCAGGTTCGAATCCTGCCGCGGGCATGGATGTGTGTGATGTCCTTAGGTTAGTTAGGTTTAAGTAGTTCTAAGTTCTAGGGGACTGATAACCTCAGAGGTTAAGTCCCATAGTGCTCAGAGTCATTTGAACCATTTGATTCATGGGGTTAGTTGCCTCCAGCACTGCTTCAGACATTAGTTGAGTCCATGTCACGTCATGTTGCTTTACTTCTGCGTGCTCGCGGTGGCCCTACTGGATATTAAGCAGGTGTACCAGTTTCTTTGTCTCTTCAGTGTAAAATGTAAAATTAAAATCAACTTCAGCCGCCTGTATTTCGAGTACAACTTATCGATGCTACCATTTTCGGCGTTTCACTATGCCATCTTCAGGTACTTGTGTAAAGTCAACAACAACAACGACAATGTGAACTACTTAATAAAAGGGTGGTGTAAGATTTAGGAGATGAATTATATACCGTAATAACACGCAGTGTTCATTTAACATAAACGAAACTGTAGAAGGTAATGATAAACTAAGAAATAAAACGAGAGAACTGTTGTACCATGTATGTATGTAAACTGGGGAACAATATATACATATGCCATATAATAGTATAGTTAGCCTACTAATGGGAGGTCAAAATCAGTCTTCGATAACTGCAGTGTCACATATGGACAAAAACTAGTATGTAATGATAACGTGAATACCCGTTAATAAAATGAATTAAACCAATCACAGTTGTATACTGATTAGCAAAACCTGAAGGTAAAGTATTTATATGTTGTCATATACTACTAAAATATAAAACCATTTGTCGGAGGTAACCCCCACGCTATTTTCCTCTATCGCCAGGTATCATATATTAATAAAACAGCAACGTTATGTTACGTCAAAATAATGTATCAAGTCACAGATTCATACGATACAAACTATTTAATATAAACAATTTTAATGTCACAAACTGTGGAGCTAATGTAATACACCGCAAAGTGTTCCCTCTATGCAGGAAGTGTCAAGTATGATATCGAAGAAGTCGTAATGGGCATTATCAAGAAGTTGGAAGTCTGTTGCCAGACGGGTGTTTGGCTAGGTGACACAGCGAACTGTAAACTATGAAGTAAGCCTAAAGAAGCCCGCCCGGTTAGCCGTGCCGTCTAACGCACTGCTTTCAAGGCGGGATGGCGAGCCTGCGGATTAGTGTCGCGGTAAGGTGTGCCGGCCAGTCTGTGGATGGTTTTTAGGCGGTTTTCCATCTGCCTCGGCGAATGCGAGCTGGTTCTCCTTATCTCGCCTCAGTTACACTATGTCGGCGATTGCTGCGCAAAGACTTTCTCCACGTAAGCATACACCATAACTACTCTACCACGCAAACAGTGAGGTTACACTCATCTGGTGTGTGACGTTCTCGGGGAAGGGGGGAGTGTCCACTGTGGGCCGAACCGCACAATAATCCTGGGTTGAGTGTGGGGCGAGTGGACAGCTGTAACCTGTTGGGCGTTGCGAAACACTGAGGGCTACGGCAGGGACGAAGCCTCTCCGTCGTTTCTAGGTCCCCGGTTCCATACAATACAAGCCTAAAGAAATGTACTGGAACATATACACAGTATATCAGAAAAAAACGTTCAATTCAATGAGATAAACGAAGACTAGAACATGCTTCGAAGGTACAATGTCTGTAACAACGTTGGTGGTCGGCACATCGAGCCGCTGATGTAATGCATCAGTACTGTTCTGTACGTACAGTAAGCTGGGTTCTTTTCTGTTTTGAATAATGTAAACACGTAATGTTAAAGTATTAATACAAACAAATGTGTTTAAATGCTAAATGGATGTTTCGTTAAGTGTCCTTTCAAATTGTTACCTAGTAACAGCACTGCACAGCATTTTTAATTTTTTAATTCGGTCAGTAAATGTATGAAGTATTGAAAATCAAATTTTTGTTATCGCTGGATGTCGTGCGATAGGTTTCTTGCAAGCAGGACCTGGTGAGCGTTTTACCCAGTTAGTAACATACAAAACTACTATAAATGATACATTCGTGTTCCGAGTTCTATATTTTTCGAAGTATTACATGTACAGATGTGACTGGTGCACAAATACCAACCGTAAGCTCAATGGGTTTGCACTGCGCCCACCAGTTGTTGTTAAGAGTGTAATGACTTGACAAAATGGTGGCAAAGCAAGAAAAGAGTTTTTATGTGCAGCAATATGCGAGATGTTTATCTGCTAAAACAGTGCAGCGTGCGTTCAGAAAGATATGTCAGTAAATAGCCGTCATATAAACGGAGCACTGTACCTCCTTGGCAACAGGTTCGGGACATTGGCTGACTCTATAAACAGAAAAAGCGGTTACATTTCAAACTATACTGTCTGGCGCTCGTACAATTAAAACGGTAGGACTACAGCCGGTGCATTCAATCACAATGCAAAAAGGACTAACTGAAGATGAACGTGTCGGTTCCAAGCTGATATTTAGCGGCGAACCAAAATTCCATTTACCGGAAAGGTTAATCGCCAATAGACAATGAAAAATCTCATTAAGTTGTAATGAAAGAACGAGATTCGCCGGGGATTAATGATTTGTGTGCAGTACCAGAGGCGAAGTTGAATGGGCCATTTTTCTTCTGTGATAAACCTGTGACGGGTACCTATTAACTTGATTACGTTGCAGATGTGGTTGTTTCCACGAATGACCACTGATTCCGAGAATATGATCTTCCAAAAAGACAGTACCCTCACATTGGATCATCGATGTTCGTCGTTACTTAAGATGACGAAATTCGGCAACGCTTCGTTTACAAGGGGGCCGCTCGAACATACCCTCATCTATCTGCTTGTGTAGGGCACGACTAGGATTTCAACAGAAATGTTAACAGAAAGACACAACTCTCAACAGTTTTTGCGAAAATCGAGTTTGAAAATTACAGGTGTGCGTGTGCCGTGTGGTTTGTAGGGTCCATAGTATTCACGGATTCCGTAGCGAAGCGAGTAAGTGTTTTTGTATAAGCGCGAAGTCTCTGGATCCGAACCCCCTGCTGGTAGCTTTCTTTTCCATCCCCACGTAATTCTGAACAACCGATTTATTATGACCGAGCACAGTGTCAACATTTAATCATGAACTTTGTGTTTTCGTAATCTTTAACATCAAAAAAGGAGAAAAAGTTTTTTTGTTCTTAAGGAGACTGGAAAGTAAAAAAGGAAACATGAGAACTTACAGTCAAAGCAACATAGTCATTTCATTTGTGACAAATATGATGTGGAAAAACCTATGCAGTACCGCGCTATCAGGATGACACTGATCGCAGAAACACGGAAAACATTAACTATCGTGACATACAGCAGATGCAGAATTTTTCGATGCCTATGGGTTTCATCAATGTGTCTATTGGAAGCCAAACGGTTCTTGGACATCAAATGGCTCTGAGAGCTATGAGACTTAATATCTGAGGTCATCAGTCCCCTAGACTTAGAACTACTTAAACCTAACTAACTTAAGAACATCACACACATCCATGCCCGAGGCACGATTCGAACCTGCGACCACAGCAGCAGCGCGGTTCCGGGCTGAAGCGCCTAGAACCGCTCGGCCACAGCAGCCGGCTCTTGGTCGTCACACTAAGCCCTTACTCGCTCGCCTGCAGACTCCGTGAATACTAACGGCCCCACAAAATGTACAACATAAGCACGTCTATAATTTTCAAACTCGATTTTCGCAAAACCGGTTGAGACTTGCTTGTCCCTGTTAACATTTATACTGATCTACCTAATAGCCCATTATGTCTACCTCTATAACGGATAACAGCTACGATACGTCGTGGCAGGGAAACACCGATCCTTGTTAGGCATCACATACGCACACAAAAGTCACCTAATTAACGTAAACTCCAGGGAAAGGGCGGTAAGTTCTGCCGTCATGTTCGGGCACATCCCAGATGTGTTCGACCGGCTTCAGACCTGACGAGTTGGGGGACCAGCGCATCACTTGGAACTCGTCACTGTGCTCCTCGAACCATTCCATCACACTCCTGGCCCTGTGACGTGGCGCATTATCTTGTTGAAAAATGTTACTGCCGTTGGGAAACAAGATTGTCAGGAAGAGGTGTACGTGGTCTGCAACCAGTGCACGATACTCCTTGGTCGTCACCGTGCCTTGCACGAGCTCCACTGGACCGATGAATGCCCACGTGAATGTTCCTCAGACCATAACGGAGCCGCCGCCACCGTGTCTCCCTCCCCCATACAGGTGTGAAGGAGCTGATGACCTGGAAGACTACAGATCCCCACCCTTCCAATGGCATGATGAAGAACCGGATCCATCAGACCAAGCAACGCTCTGCCACTGTACCAGCCTCCAGTGCCGATGCTCACGTGCCCATTTCAGAAGTAGCTGCCGATGTCGTGATAACATTGGCACATACAGGGTGTTTCAAAAATGACCGGTATATTTGAAACGGCAATAAAAACTAAACGAGCAGCGATAGAAATACACCGTTTGTTGCAATATGCTTGGGACAACAGTACATTTTCAGGCAGACAAACTTTCGAAATTACAGTACTTACAATTTTCAAAAACAGATGGCGCTGCGGTCTGGGAAACTCTATAGTACGATATTTTCCACATATCCACCATGCGTAGCAATAATATGGCGTAGTCTCTGAATGAAATTACCCGAAACCTTCGACAACGTGTCTGGCGGAATGGCTTCACATGCAGATGAGATGTACTGCTTCAGCTGTTCAATTGTTTCTGGATTCTGGCGGTACACCTCATCTTTCAACTGTCCCCACAGAAAGAAGTCACAGGGGTTCATGTCTGGCGAATAGGGAAGCCAATCCACGCCGCCTCCTGTATGTTTCGGATAGCCCAAAGCAATCACACGATCATCGAAATATTCATTCAGGAAATTAAAGACGTCGGCCGTGCGATGTGGCCGGGCACCATCTTGCATAAACCACGAGGTGTTCGCAGTGTCGTCTAAGGCAGTTTGTACCGCCACAAATTCACGAAGAATGTCCAGATAGCGTGATGCAGTAGTCGTTTCGGATCTGAAAAATGGGCCAATGATTCCTCTGGAAGAAATGGCGGCCCAGACCAGTACTTTTTGAGGATGCAGGGACGATGGGACTGCAACATGGGGCTTTTCGGTTCCCCATATGCGCCAGTTCTGTTTATTGACGAAGCCGTCCAGGTAAAAATAAGCTTCGTCAGTAAACCAAATGCTGCCCACATGCATATCGCCGTCATCAATCCTGTGCACTATATCGTTAGCGAATGTCTCTCGTGCAGCAATGGTAGCGGCGCTGAGGGGTTGCCGCCTTTGAATTTTGTATGGATAGAGGTGTAAACTCTGGCGCATGAGACGATACGTGGACGTTGGCGTCATTTGGACCGCAGCTGCAACACGGCGAACGGAAACCCGAGGCCGCTGTTGGATCACCTGCTGCACTAGCTGCGCGTTGCCCTCTGTGGTTGCCGTACGCAGTCGCCCTACCTTTCCAGCACGTTCATCCGTCACGTTCCCAGTCCGTTGAAATTTTTCAAACAGATCCTTTATTGTATCGCTTTTCGGTCCTTTGGTTACATTAAACCTCCGTTGAAAACTTCGTCTTGTTGCAACAACACTGTGTTCTAGGCGGTGGAATTCCAACACCAGAAAAATCCTCTGTTCTAAGGAATAAACCATGTTGTCTACAGCACACTTGCACGTTGTGAACAGCACACGCTTACAGCAGAAAGACGACGTACAGAATGGCGCACCCACAGACTGCGTTGTCTTCTATATCTTTCACATCACTTGCAGCGCCATCTGTTGTTGAAAATTGTAACTACTGTAATTTCGAAAGTTTGTCCGCCTGAAAATGTACTGTTGTCCCAAGCATATTGCAACAAACGGTGTATTTCTATCGCTGCTCGTTTAGTTTTTATTGCCGTTTCAAATATACCGGTCATTTTTGAAACACCCTGTATGTGGGTCGTCGGCTGCGGAGGCCCATAGTTGGGAGTGTTCAGTGCTCTGTGCGTTCAGAGACACTTGTTCTCTGCCCAGCATTGAAGTCTGATGTTAGTTCCGCCACAGTTCACAGCCTGTCCTGTTTCTCCAGTCTGCTCTGCCTACGAAATGCTCGCGCCGAGCCTCCGGGACATCACACGCGGCCCTCGGTCAAACTCTGACAGATCTTCCCCACTGTACACACAGACAGCATGTTCAGTGACACTACATGCTTCGCGCGTGTGTCTGACAAGCAGTCATTCCTCGCCATGTGACAATACTATCACCCGGACGGGTTAGGTCATAACGTTATGTCTGATCGGTGTATGTTGAAGTCCTGCACACACTGTCAATACGAGTCAAATCGGTGAGAGGAAGTTCGTGCAGTCCCCCTGTCCATTTTACTGTGTTCCCCCCAACCCCTCCCCCAAGACCACCTGACATAACGCCTCCTGACATTTCTGCTCTGCCGGTACATTAAGTGTCGAGTTAACGTATCCCCAGTGTTAATAGCTTCCAAACAGCTAGAAGAGCGTAGCGTTCCAAAAGATTGGAAAAGGCCACAGGTGATCCCCGTTTTCGAGAACGGACGTCAAACAGATGTGCAGAACTATAGACCTAGAATTTACGAACACGTATAATGTTCGAGTATAATGACGTTTCTGGAGACTAGAAATCTACACTGTAGGAATCAGCATGGGTTTGGAAAAAGACGATCGTGTAAAACCCAGCTCGCGCTATTCGTCCACGAGGCTCAGAGGGCCATAGACTCGGATTCCCAGGTAGATTTCGTGTTTCTTGACTTCCGCAAGGCGTTTGATACAGTTCCCCACAGTCGTTTAATGAACAAAGTAAGAGCATATGGACTATTAGGCCAATTGTGTGATTGGATTGAAAAATTCCTAGATAACAGAAGGCAGCATGTCATTCTCAATGGAAAGCACTCTTCCGAAGTAAGAGTGATTTCACGTGTGCCGCAGGGTAGTGTGTCGTAGGGCCGTTGCTATTCACAATATATATGACCTTGTGCATAACATCGGAAGTTCACCGAGGCTTTTTGCGGATGATGCTCTAGTATATGGAGAGACTGTAACAATGGAAAATTGTACTGAAATTCAGAAAGATCTGCAAAGAATTCACGCATGGTGCAGGGAATGGCAACAATTGAATCTCAATGTAGACAAGTGTAAGGTGCTGCGAATACATAGAAAGAAAGATCCCTTATCATTTAGCTACAATATAGCAGGTCAGCAATTGGAAGCAGTTAATTCCATAAATTATATGGGAGTACGCTTTAGAAGTGATTTAAAATGGAATGACCATACAACATTTTCGTCGGTAAAGCAGATGCCAGATTGATATTCATTGGAAGAATCCCAAGACAACAACCATCTCCACGAACAGTTCGACGACGTTTGCAGCAGCATGGACTATCAGCTCGGAGACCATGGCTGCGGTTACCCTTGACGGTGCATCACAGACAGGAGACCCTGTGATGGTGTTCTCAACGACGAAACTGGGTGCACGAATGGCAAAACGCCATTTTTTCTGATGAATCCAGGTTCTGATTACAGCATCACGATGGTCGCATCCGCGTTTGGCGACATAGCGGTGAACGCACATTGGAAGTGTGTATTCGTCATCGCCATAGAGGCGTATCAGCCGGATTGATGGTATGGGGTGCGATTGGTTACACGTCTCGGTCACCTCTTGTTCGCATTGACGGCAGTTTGAACAGTGGACGTTACATTTCAGATGTGATACGACCCCTGGCTCTACCCTTCATTCGATCCCTGCGAAGCCCTACATTTCAGCAGAATAATGCACGACCGCATGTTGCAGGTCCTGTACGTGCCATTCTGGATACAGAAAATGTTCGACTGCTGCCCCTGGCCAGCACATTCTCCAGATCTCTCACGAATTGAAAACAGCTGGTCAATGGTGGCCGAGCAACTGGCTCGTCACAATACGCCAGTCACTACTCTTGATGAAATGTGATATCGTGTTGAAGCTGCATGGGCAGCTATACCTGTACACGCCATCCAAGCTCTGTCTGACTCAATGCCCAGGCGTATCAAGGCCGTAATTACGGCGAGAGGTGGTTGTTCTGGGTACTGATTTCTCAGGATCTATGCACCCAAATTGCGTGAAAATGTAATCACATGTCAGTTCTAGTATAGTATGTCCAATGAATACCCGTTTGTCATCTGCATTTCTTCTTGGTGTAGCAGTTTTAATGGCCAGTAGTGTAGCAGCCCTGTAATTTAGCGCGTTGTCCCAGGTGGAGTGGTAGCTGCTCTGTCTGGCCGAGTTGCTTCCTTTCTGAATGGAGCCACGTGGTCGGCTGCGTCGGGCGCGGGTTGCGAAACGGCTCGGCCCATTATCTGGCGGTGCGGCGCTACTCGTTTCCGCGAACTGTTTACCCGTCGCACGGCACGGAGAGGCGGCTTCCGCCAATGCCGGCGCTATCGCCCCTGCCAATGACGCTGCGGACACAGCACCGGCTGCGTGCCTGCCGAATGCAAATACTGTGCGGCGCTCCGCGACGGCTGACAAACCCACAACACAAGCAGCCGCCGCCGCTGGTACAAGCTTCCGACTCACTACCGCAACTTCGCCTGCTTAAAAGGTTGTAATGGTAGTTTAATTACGTAACCATTACGGCACCTCACCTCAACTTCTCGATACCAGCAATATTCTACTGTCTTTCTGTAAAATAGTTAGCATATTTCTGAGACAACATTCAGATTTGATTTCATTAATGTAGAGGTACTTCGATACTTTGATATGTTTATATTGGAATGATATTATTCTTATGTGTATTCTTTCTTTTGTCACTATGATCTTTGACGTACTTGTAACTCTGCTTTTTGGGCGAGTAAGCGGTTATTAGAGAGTCAAGCTTTGTTCGTCATGTTAAAAAGGCGCAAATTGTAGTCAGCTTATGAAATGTGAACTTTAACAATGAGGAAGATATTTTCAAGTATGTTTTATATTGTGAAGTGATGTTGCAACAAAAGTATTAAAAAAGATGTGTAACTTAAATTCGGAGTGCTGATTACATTTTAAATCACCATTGTACCAACTTGCAAAAGTTTAATCTTCAAGAATGGTTTATGAAACACATCTATAAAACTTTTGAATATCGCAGACTAACACCTAGGCTTCTTTGCATCCGAGCTTGGAATCATCACTACCTACATTTTCGACGATTGAGCCATGAGTTCACAACGAGACCAGTGTGGGAAACACGAAAAGATGAGTGGCTGGTTTATCCATTATTTCAAGAATTGACTTTATTAACTGTGCTCTAATGACACCTGCCACATAATATATCTTTGTTGTTGCCCGAAAATGCAATATTTAGCAGCGTGAGCAACACTACAATCACAATTAATTTTTGACCTTTGTTGTGGTAGGGTTGTTAGAAGGTACATCAAGAACCAAAATGCCACGCAGAGATTTCGCCAGTGTGTTATCGAACAAAGACCGCGGCGCCACACCGAAGTCGGCAACGCAAATCGATACCACAGACATTAGTGATCCTCGCTGCAGTCCGCAGTGACGAAAGGGAGAGGCCGAAGAGGACACGCTGTCCCTCTCTCAGCGCAGCAGCGCCTGAGAACGGAGGTTAATACAGGGTGGTCCATTGATCGTGACCGGGGCAAATATCTCACGAAATAAGCGTCAAACGAAAAAACTACAAAGAACGAAACTTGTCTGGCTTGAAGGGGGAAACCAGATGGCGCTATGATTGGCCCGCTAGATGGCGCTGACATAGGTCAAACGGATATTACTGCGGTTTTTTTTTTTTTTAAATAGGAATCCCCATTTTTATTACATATTCGTGTAGTACGTAAACAAATATGAACGTTTTTGTTGGACCACTTTTCTCGCTTTGTGATAGATGGCGTTGTAATAGTCACAAACATATGGCTCACAATTTTAGACGAACAGTTGGTAACAGGTAGGTTTTTTAAATTAAAATACAGAACGTAGGTACGCTTGAACATTTTATTCGGTTGTTCCAATATGATACATGTACCTTGGTGAACTTATTTCTGAGAACGCATGCTGTTACAGGGTGATTACCTGTAAATACCACATAAATGCAATATATGCTCAAAATGATGTCCGTCAAACTCAATGCAATTGGCAATACGTGTAACGACATTCCTCTCAACAGCGAGTAGTTCGCCTTCCGTAATGTTCCCACATGCATTGACAGTCCGTTGACGCATCTTGTCAGGCGTTGTCGGTGGATCATAATGGAAAATATCCAAACTTTCCCGACAGAAAGAAATCGGACGTCAGATCCGGTGAACGTGCGGGCCATGGTATGGTGCTTCGACGACCAGTCCACCTGTCATGAAATATGCTATTCAATACCGCTTCAACCGCACGGACATTCATCATGTTGGAAGTACATCGCCATTCTGTCATGCAGTGAAACATCTTGTAGTAACAACGGTAGAACATTACGTAGGAAATCAGCAAACATTGCACCATTTAGATTGTCATCGATATAATGGGGGTCAATTATCCTTCTTCCCATATTGCCGCACCATACATTAACCCGCCAAGGTCGCTGATGTTCCACTTGTCGCAGCCATCGTGGATTTTCCGTTGCGCAATAGTGCATGTAATGCCGGTTTACGTTACAGCTGTTTGTGAATGACGCTTCGTCGCTAAATAGAACGCGTGCAAAATATCAGTAATAGTCCCGTAATTTCTCTCGTGCCCAGTGGCAGAACTTTACGCGACGTTCAAAGTCGTCGCCATGCAATTCCTGGTGCATAGAAATATGGTACGGGTGCAATCGATGTTGATGTAGCATCCTCAACACCGACGTTTTTGAGATTCCCGATTCTCGCGAAATTTGTCTGCTACTGATGTGCGGATTAGCCGCGGCAGCAACTGAAACACCTACTTGGGCATCATCATTTGTTGCAGGTCGTGGTTGACGTTTCACATCTGGCTGAACACTTCCAGTTTCCTTAAATAACGTAACTATTCGGCGAACGGTCCGGACACTTGGATGATGTCGTCCAGGATACCGAGCAGCATACATAGCACACGTCCGTTGGGCATTTTGATCACAATAGCCATACATCTACACGATATCGACCTTTTTCGCAATTGGTAAACGGTCCATTTTAACACGGGTAATGTATCACGCAGCAAATACCGCCCGCACTGGCGGAATGTTACGTGATACCACGTACTTACACGTTTGTGACTATTACAGCGCCATCTATCACAAAGCGAAAAAAGTGGTCCAACTAAAACATTCATATTTCTTTACGTACTACACGAATATGTAATAGAAAATTGGGGGTTCCTATTTAAAAAAAAACGCAGTTGATATCCGTTTGACCTATGGCAGCACCATCTAGCGGGCCAACCATAGCGCCGTCTGGTTTCCCCCTTCAAGCTAGACAAGTTTCGTTGTTTGTAGTTTTTTCGTTTAATGCTTATTTCGTGAGATATTTGGCCCGGTCACTATCAATGGACCACCCTGTATAGAGTGATCAGCCAGAACATTATCACCACCCACCCGATAGCAGGTATGTCCAACTTTGGCTCGGGTAACAGCGAAGACGTGTCGTGTCATCGAAGAAGTGATACCTCGGTATATCGCTGGAGGGAGTTCGCACGATGATTTAAGTGAGTTCGAACGTGGTATAGTCGGCACACGAGCGATGGGACACATCATCTCCGGGGTAGCGATGATGTGCGGATATTCCCGTACGACCATTTCACGCGTGTAGCGCCATTATCAGGAATCCGGTAAAACACCAAATCTCCGACATTGTTGCGGCCCGAAAAAGATGGTGCAAGAACAGGACCAACGACGACTGAAGAGAATCGTTCAACGTCACAGCACTTCCGCAAATTGCTGCAGATTTCATTGCTGGGCCATCAACAACTGTCAGTCTGCGAAGCACTCAACGAAACATCATCGGCTCCGAAAGTCCATTTTTGACCCTTGATAACAGCACAACACAAATCTTTATGCCTTGCCTGGGCTCGTCATCACCAACATTAGACTGTTGATATCTGAAAACATGTTGCCCGGTCGGACGAGTCTCGTTCCAAATTTTATCGAGTGGATGGACGTGTACGGGTATGGAGACAATCTCATGAATCCACTGACCCTGCACGTCAGCAAGGGGCTGTTCAAGCTGGTGGAGGCTCTGTAATGGTGTGGGGCGTGTGCAGTCGGAGTGACATGGGACCCCTTATACGTCGAGATACGACTCTGACAGGTGATACGTACGTAAGTATCCTGTCTTGGTCATGCGCATCCATTCTTGTCCGACGAACTGGGGCAATCCACACGTTCAGAATTGCTACAGAGTGGCTCCAGGAACAATCTTCTGAGTTTAAACACTTCCGCTGGCCACGAAGCTCCCCAGACATGAACATTATTGAGCATATCTGGGCTGCCTTACTACGTGCTGTTCAGAAGAGATCTCCACCCGCTCTTGCTCTTACGGATTTAGGGACAGCCCTGCAGGATTCATGGTGTCAATTCTCTTCAGCAGTACTTGTGTACATACACATGCGGGTGAGACCACGAGTATAACGCTTGTTGTTCTTAAAATGGAATCAAGATGCCGAAATGATGTGGAACGAGTCAGTTTGCAGGAATGTATACATGACCGTTTAGCCATTTACCTGAATGTCACGCGTCGGCCGATGTGGCCGAGCGGTTCTAGGCGCTTCAGTCCGGAACCGCGCGAGCGCTACGGTCGCAGGTTCGAATACTGCCTCGGGCATGGATGTGTGTGATGTCCTTAGGCTAGTTAGGTTTAAGTAGTTCTAAGTTCTAGGGGACTGATGACCTCAGATGTTAAGTCGCATAGTGCTCAGAGCCATCTGAACCTGAATGTCACACTGGCCTAAATTACACAGTAATGAATACAAGATTTTTCAGTCTTCTCTAAGCAACTACAGTTAAAACTACGTTTTCTTTTCTTTCATTTGTTAGAAGCTACCCGTTTTTAAAAAAATTACTCTATGGAATAGAACAACTTGTGCAACGGACGTGATTTTAGTGTACATTTAAACCTTGCTTTCCCACCTGCAAGCCATTTGATATTTGTGGGCAAATGAACCAAAAAGTTTGTTGATGCATTTGTAACTACTTTGGGCCATTGAAAGGCTTAATAATGGGTAAGAAAATCATTGTTTTGTTTACACGAGTTTCTGCTAGATTATTCATGTCAAATTTCCTTAGCGAATATATTACGTATTATGACCGTGCAGCTAAAATGTCAAACTCGTTGAAGAGTATCTACATGACGACCGCAGGTGAACATGACATAATATTCTTAATGCTCGCTTTTGTGCAGTGTGATCACTCATGAGTCACCCCCGAAAATTAATTGATAAGACATTACCGCGTGTAAATAAGCTGATTCGTTTTTTCTTACTCCTATAAATGTGCTACGTCAATTGCTCGCATGACTATTTGTTATATAGAACTGAGTATAGATTGTTTCCTCAAAATTTAGGAATAGTCCATTTCAGAGGCTCTGAGCACTATGGGACTTAACATCTATGGTCATCAGTCGCCTAGAACTTAGAACTACTTAAACCTAACTAACCTAAGGACAGCACACAACACCCAGCCATCACGAGGCAGAGAAAATCCCTGACCCCGCCGGGAATCGAACCCGGGAACCCGGGCGTGGGAAGCGAGAACGCTACCGCACGACCACGAGATGCGGGCCCATTTCAGAGGATCACATAATAACTATATGAAAAACACCATCAACAATCTCTTCTGTTACTTTCTCTCTAATGGAATTTATTATAGCCCTAGAACTGTCGGAAAAAAGTACCAATTCTGCTTCATGAACGTAAAGTGGAAGGTCATTCATATACATAGCAGTGGGACACGAAATGTGACACCATTTGCTTCGTACGTAATTTATGAGCCGCACAGATACCCCGTTGAATATCTCGACAGCAGTAGCAGCAGAGCTTAGAGAAACAAATGAGTTGGGAAACGACGCGTAGTTCAGGGTACCGTCGATACGAGACTGGTGCTTAGAACAAGTCCGACAATGAACGAACAACGCAGCAGCGATCGGCAGTTGCATTACTTTTTCACGAAACGAAAAGTGCTGTGGCGACTCAGAGGCGCTTTCGACAACAGATTAATACATGGTGGGCCACTTATAAAACAACCATTCGTAGGCTGTATGATAGATTTGTACAGGAAGCATCAGTACGGGAAGCGAAGCGAACGCGGACGAAGTCCGTCTGTTCGCCAGTGGGCATATCCAGACGCTCGGTTCAACGGATTCTTAAATGTGACCTCTGAATGCATCCGTACGAGATGACCTCTGCTCAAAAGCTCACAGCAGAACATAAGCGGCAGAGTCTAGTGTTTGCCGCATGGGCAAACCATAGGAAACAAACTCTGAACAAAGTTTGGTTTTCAGACGAGGCGCCTTCTCATTTGGACGGTGTGCCAGCTTCTGATGTACGCTACTAAAAATCACAAGTGCTTCATGAACGACATCATCACGTTCCAAGGGTTACTGTGGCGGTTACAATTTCGAATCACTGACTTATTGGCCTTTTTTCTTTCCTTTGAAGAAACTGTGTACAGTGGGCGTAATTTGAGCACGCTCCGCAAGAAGCTCGTTACACATCTTAGTGTTGCTGCGTTGTCCTTCAACACGCAGTGGTTAATGCACGATGGAGGAAGGCCACATAGTGCAAACACTGTGTGGGTTTTCTTACACCACCGTTTAGACCAGATTGCAAGGTCGTTTCAATTACCGGACAATTTCGGCCCTCCAATATGCCAGACCACACCCTAAACGACATATTTCTTTGAGGGTGCCTAAAGGCAACAGTTCTCCCGAAACGTGCTTTTGATTTAATGGAGCTCAGATGCCTATTTCTTCAAGCCTGCAATGCCGTAGGATTGTGACTAACATCAGTGTTCGTGTGAAGAAGTGAAGAATCAAAATGGTCATACTGAACATCCGCTGAGTCAGATCAATTCTCCACAGAATGTCTGACATGGTAGTACACATTATGTGATCAAAAGTATCCGGACACCTGGCTGAAAATGACTCACAAGTTCGTGGTGCCCTCCATCGGTAATGCTGCAATTCAGTTTGGTGTTGCCCCACCCTTAGCCTTGATGACAGCTTCCACTCTCGCAGGCATACGTTCAGTCAGGTGCTGGAAGGTTTCTCGGGGAATGGCAGCCCATTCTTCACGGAGTGCTGCACTGAGAAGAGGTATCGGTGTCGGTCGGTGAGACCTGGTACGAAGTCGGCGTTCCAAAACATTCCCAAGGCGTTCTATAGGATTCAGTCAGGACTCTACGCAGGCCAGTCTATTACAGGCTGTGCATTATGAACAGGTGCTCGAACGCGTTGAAATATGCAGTCACCATCCCCGACGGTGCTTAAAACATCAATGTAGGCATGTGCTTCGATAATGCCACGCGAAACAACAAGCGGTGCAAGCCCTCTCCATGGAAAACACGACCACACCATAACACAACCGCCTCCGAATTTTACGCCGGCCGCGGTGACCGAGCGGTTCTAGGCGCTTCAGTGCGGAACCGCGCGACTGATACGGTCGCAGGTTCGAATACTGCCTCGGGCATGGCTGTGTGTAATGTCCTTAGGTTAGTTAGGTTTAAGTAGTTCTAAGTCTAGGGGACTGATGACCTCAGATGTTAAGTCCTGTAGTGCTCAGAGCCATTTTTGAACCGAATTTTACTGTTGGCACTACACACGCTGGCAGATGACGTTCATTGGCCATTCTCCATACCCGAATCGGCACATTGTTCATCGTTATTCGTCACTCCACACAACGTTTTTCCACTGTTCAATCGTCCAATGCAGGGCTTCCCAACCTTTTCAGCTGGTGGACCCCTTCTTCAGTCGAATATCCATGGCGGACCCCTAGTCAGTCAAGAGCACAGTAACTTTACATTGCAGAGCGAAACCTATGGGAACTGAAAGCTTCTTAATGCAAGTTCCATGTTCCCAATGACCAACCCCCCCCCCCCCCCCCTCGAAGTATCAATATTCTTTGGTTTAGAGATGAATGAAAACAACTTGAAGGTTTGAAGGTCAAAAATCGACTTATGAAATAGGTAGTGCACTGACAAAGCAAGTTTAACATTTAATGATGACTGGGGCCGCATACGTGCCAGCGAGCGCTGTGATTGGTCGACAAAGCTCGGTCCGCGCATGCGTAAGAGGTTCCAGCGCATATACGGTCGTGAGCCGGCAAACAAACGACACCCGTATTGTTGCGAAACAGTCGATCAGAAAAGCCGCATTCTGTGGCACTAAACTGTGTATGCGTTCTCACTTAGGAACCGCAAAGGCTGCTTGGGAATACGACATGAAGTAAAAGTACACATGTTTCTCACACGAAAAAAAGTGATGAATTTGATTTTCAGATTTTTATTCAATAATTTTACTCATTATATTACACGATTTGGTGAAGGGTGGCCGCAGACCCCCTAGAAAGAGCCACACGTTGGGAAGTCCTGGTCCAATGCATACAGTCCTTACACCAAGCGAGACGTCGTTTGGCATTTACCTGCGTTATGTGTGGTTTCTGATCAGGCGGTCGACCATGAAATCCAAGTTTTCTCACCTCCCCCCTAACTCTCATAGTACTTGCAGTGGATCCTGATACAGTTTGGGTTCAAATGGCTCTGAGCACTATGGGACTTAACTTCTAAGGTCATCAGTCGCCTAGAATTTAGAACTAATTAAACCTAACTAACTTAAGGACATCACACACATCCATGCCCGAGGCAGGATGCGAAACTGCGACCGTAGAGGTCGCGCGGTTCCAGACTGCAGCGCCTAGAGCCGCTCGGCCACCCTGGACGGCTGCAGTTTGGGATTCCTGTGTAATAGTCTGGATAGATGTATGCCTATTACACGCTACGACCCTCTTCAACTGTTGGCGTTTTCTGTCAGTCAACAGACGAGGTCGGTCTGTACGCTTTTGTGCTGCACGTGTCCCTTCACGTTTCCACTTCACTATCAGATCGGAAACAGTCGACCTAGAGATGTTTAGGGGTGTGGAAATCTCGCGTACAGCCGTATGACACAAGTGATACCCGATTACCTGTGTCGTTCGAAGTCCGTGAGTTCCGCGGAGCGCCCCATTCTGCTCTCTCACGATGTCTAATAGAGTACGTGGCAGTAGATCGCAGCATAATGCACCTAATATCAAAAACGTATGTTTCTGGGGGTTTCCGGATGCTTTTGATCACACAGTGTATGTTCCTCTGAGTTAGTGTTGACAATAAAGTGTTTATTCGATCACAAAATAGTGACAAATTTCGTGCGCCACATTGTACAGGTGTGGACCCAACATTGAACCTTGAAGGACCCCTTCCTTTACAGAAGTGCTGTAGATGAGGGTGACTGGGGGACGTGGCGAGGCACCCTGGAGGACGGCGTTGCTACGCTGCAGTATCGTCCGGCCAGACGGCGTGCCCCGCTGCACTCTCCCTCCACTCTGGGGACCCCGACACGTGTGCGCCGGCTGCAGACGGCCGCATCGATTCCGCTGCACCGCGGCGCCGCACCGCATGCCGAACGCCGCCGCAGCTGCTCCCTGCGTCTTGCGGGGCACGAGAATGCGCGCCATTGGTCGGCTCCCCGCGGTGCCGCGCTCTGATTGGCTCTCCACGGAGCGGCTCGTGCTCAATGGGACTGCCGACGGCGTGGCGTACACGAGCGGTCGTATGTGGGTCATCGCAAGCCAATGCGGTTCCCCTCCAGGGTATTTTCCTATCCCCCTTACCTCACCCTTGCAGTGTGGGCGTCTGCTTTCGTAATATACTGCAGGGCGCCTACAGGGTATTTCGCACTGGACGTCGAATACGAATTATCAGCGCTTGTCCACTAGTAGCCATTAAAATGTCTACAGCAAGAAGAAATGCAGATGATAAACGGGTATTCATTGGACAAATATATTATACTAGAACTGACATATGATTACATTTTCACGCAATTTGAGTGCATAGATCCTGAGAAATCAATGCATAGAACAACCACCTCTAGCCGTAATAACGGCCTTGATACGTCTGGGCATTGAGTCAAACAGAGCATGGATGGCGTGTACAGGTACAGCTGCCCATGCAGCTTCAACACAATACCACAGATCATCAAGAGTAGTGACTGGCGTATTGTGACGAGCCAGTTACTCGGCCACCATTGACCAGACGTTTTCAGTTGCTGAGAGATCTGGAGAATGTGCTAGCCAGGACAGCAGTCGAACATTTTCTGTATCCAGAAAAGCCCGTACAGGACCTGCAACATGCGGTCGTGCATTATCCTGCTGAAATGTAGGATTTCGCAAAGATCGAATGAAGGGTAGAGCCACGGGTCGTAACACATCTGAAATGTAACGTCCACTGTTCAAAGTGCAGTCAATGCGAACAAGAGGTGACCGAGACGTGTAACCAATGGCACCCCATACCATCACGCCGGGTAATACGCCAGTATGGCGATGACGAATACATGCTTCCAATGTGCGTTCACCGCGATGTCGCCAAACACTGATGCGACCATCAGGATGCTGTAAACAGAACCTGGATTCATCCGAATAAATGACGTTTTGCCATTCGTGCACCCAGGTTCGTCGTTGAGTACATCATCGCAGGCGCTCCTGTCTGTGATGCACCGTCAAGGGTAACCGCAGCCGTGGTCTCCGAGCTGATAGTCCATGCTGCTGCAAACGTCGTCGAACTGTTCGTGCAGATGGTTGTTGTCTTGCAAACGTCCCCATCTGTTGACTCAGGGATCGAGAGGTGGCTGCACGATCCGTTACAGCCATGCGGATAAGATGCTTGTCATCTCGACTGCTAGTGATACGAGGCCGTTGGGATCCAGCACGGCGTTCCGTATTACCCTCCTGAATCCACCGATTCCATATTCTGCTAACAGTCATTGGATCTAGACCAACGCGAGCAGCAATGTCGAGATACGGTAAACCGCAATCGCGATAGGCTACAATCCGACCTTTATCAAAGTCGGAAACGTGATGGTACGCATTTATCCTCCTTACACGAGGCATCACAACAACGTTTCACCAGGCAACGCCGGTCAACTTCTGTTTGTGTATGAGAAATCGGTTGGAAACTTTCCTCATGTCAGCACGTTGTAGGTGCCGCCACCGGCGCCAGCCTTGTGTGAATGCTCTGAAAAGCTAATCATTTGCATATCAGAGCATCTTCTTCCTGTCGGTTAAATTTTGCGGCTGTAGCACGTCATCTTCGTGGTGTAGCAATTTTAATGGCCAGTAGTGTAAATACATAGGGGTTACAATTACAAATACCCTAAACTGGAACGATCACATAGATAATGTTGTGGGTAGAGCAAACCAGGGACCTCGATTCATTGGCGGAACGCTTAGAAAGTGCAACAGATCCACTAAGAAGACTGCGTACACCACATTTGTCTTCCCTATTCTGGAGTATTGCTGTACGCTGTGGGATCTGCATCAGGTGGGACTGACGAATGACAGCGAAAAAGTTCTAAGACGAGCGGCTCGTTTCGTATTATCGCAAAATAGGGGAGACAGTGCCACAGTGATACGTGATACGTGAATTGGAGTTGCAATCATTAAAACAAAGGCGTTTTTCGGTGCGACGGGACCTTCTCATGAAATTTCAATCACCAGTTTTCTGCTCCGACTGCGAAAGCATACTGTTGGGACCCACCTACATAGGGAGAAATGATCATCACGGTGAAATAAGAGAAGTCAAGGATCGCACAGAAAAATTTAAGTGCTCGTTTTTCGCGCGCGCCGTTCGAGAGTGGAACGATAGAGAGTGAGCTTGAAGGTGGTTCATTGGACCCTCTGCCAGGGACTTCATTGTGAAAAGCTGAGTGATCACATAGACGTAGACGTAGCAACTACGTGATAGAGTCACATTAATGTGATCACCTATCAAAAGATTGAATAAGCACCTTCTACATCATGGACCGCTGCAAGACGTGCAAGAAGAGAGGTAGTGTGGTTCTGGAAGCTACCCACAGGGATGGGGAGCCATGCTGAGCCCAGCACCGTTGCCAGCTGCGTAAAGTTTCACGGCTGAAGATCCAGTGGATGAAATGCCCGATGTAGACAGTCCAACAGATTCTCGACTGGGTTTCAAATGTTCAAATGTGCGTGAAATCTTATGAGACTTAACTGCTAAGGTCATCAGTCCCTAAGCTTACACTCTACTTAACCTAAATTATCCTAAGGCCAAACACACACACCCATGCCCGAGGGAGGACTCGAATCTCTGCCGGGACCAGCCGCACAGTCTTCTCGACTGGGTTTAATTCTGGGGGTTTTGTGGCCAAGAGAGTACAGGAAAGTAATGCGATACTAGAATGAGATTTTCACTCTGCAGCACAGTGTGCGCTGATATGAAACTTCCTGGCAGATTAAAACTGTGTGCCGGACCGAGACTCTAACTCGGGATATCCCCCAGGCTGTGGCTTCCGCAATATTCTCTCTTTCAAGAGTGCTAGTTCTGCCAGGTTTGCAGGAGAGCTTCTGTAAAGCTTACTACTGGCAGAAGTAAAGCTGTGAGGACGGGGCGTGAGTCGTGCTTGGGTAGCTCAGATGGTAGGCAAAGGTCCCGAGTTCGAGTCTCGGTCAGGCACACAGTTTTAATCTGCCAGGACGTTTGATGCGGTACTCTTTGAACCATGCAGGTGGACTGCGAGCAGCGCGACAAGCTGCACTCTCCTGCTGGTAAATGCCATCGTGTCGAGGAAACACAAAATGCATGTAGGGATGGACATAGTCTCCAAGGATAGATGCATACTCGTGTTCATCCACTGCATCTCCCAGGAGGGCGAGATCATCCGGGGAATGCCACGAAATCGTTCCCCAGACCATAACGATCTCTCCTCCGGTCTGGATCCTTCCGACGATTGTTGTAGGGCCGTTCATGCCAAAGGGAATCTGTCCGATGTAGCGTAAAACGTAATTCTTTTCAAAGGGCCACCTGTCGGCATTCCCTGGACGGCCAGTTGGGGTATTGGCCTCCGTCGCCGACGAACAGCAGTCAGCGCCCACTGAAGAGGCCCATATGCAGCAACGTTCGCTGGACGTCACTCAGGAGACACGGTTGGTAGCCCCTTGGTTGGTCTACGCAGTGTGTTGCTCGAGAGTAACACGTCTATCCGCCTGTAAGCATCTTCACAGCCGTGGGTCACCGACAGTGCCACAGTGGTACTGACGCCGGATTTGGATGGCGCCATTTTGCCATGTACGAAAGGCAAACCTACGTTTCTAGCATTAGTAGACTTAGAGAAAGCTTTTGACAATGTTGACTGTGGCAGGGGTAAAATACAGGGAGCGAAAGGCTGTTTACAATTTGTACAGAAACCAGATGGCAGTTATAAGAATCGAGGGACATGAAAGGGAAGCAGTGGTTGGGAAGGGAGTGAGACAGGGTTGTAGCCTATCCCCGATGTTATTCAATCTGTATATTGAGCAAGCAGCAAAAGAAAAATTCAGAGTAGGAATTAAAACCTATGGAGGAGAAATAAAAACTTTGAGGTTCGCCGATGACATTGTAGTTCTGTCAGAGACAGTAAAGGACTTGGAAGAGCAGTTGAACGGAAGGGATAGTGTCTTGAAGGGAGGATATAAGATGAACATCAACAAAAGCAAAACGAGGATAATGGAATGTAGTCGAATTAAGTCGGGTGATGCTGAGGGAATTACGTTAAGAAATGAGACACTTAAAGTAGTAAAGGAGTTTTGCTAATTGGGGAGCAAAATAACTGATGATGGTCGAAGTAGAGAGGATATAAAATGTAGACTGACAATGGGAAGGAAAGCGTTTCTGAAGAAGAGAAATTTGTTAACATCTGTATAGATTTAAGTGTCAGGAAGTCGTTTCTGAAAGTATTTCTATGGAGTGTAGCCATGTACAGAAGTGAAACAAGGACAATAAATAGTTTGGACAAGAAGAGAATAGAAGCTTTCGAAATGTGGTGCTAAAGAAGAATACTGAAGATTAGATGGGTGGATCACACAACTAATGAGGAGGTATTGAATAGAATTGGAGAGAAGAGGAGCTTGTGGCACAACTTGACCAGAAGAAGGGATCTGTCAGTAGGACATGTTCTGAGGCATCATGGGAACACCAATTTAGTATTGGAGGGTAGCGCGGAGGGTAAAAATCATAGAGGGAGACCAAGAGATGAATACACTAAGCAGATTCAGAAGGATGTAGGCTGCAGTAGGTACTGGGAGTGAAGCAGCTTGCACAGGATAGAGTAGCCCGTCGCTCCGGTCACATCGCTCTTTTCAGTTCTGAGAGCACAGTGAGCACGTAAATGTACCTAGAAAATAGTGTCTCCCGCCAAGTACGAGGGCCTGGTGAGGAATTTCGCCTGAACCTATGCAGCCCACATAACACAACTGTCACGCCGTTCCTTCTTCATGACAATTCTTAGCTGCACTCTGCACAATGCAGATCCTGCTACAGCGTTTCCAGTGGAAAGTGTTTGATCAGCCACAATACAGACCGCAATTGATACCTGAGTTTCAAATCTGCTCTCATGACCCGCTGATTATGAAGACAACATATTGGCACAGACAACGAGCTGTAGACCTGCGTAGAGAATTAGCATAAAGCACTGGCGGCTACCTTCTATGACAAGGATATCGAAAATTGGTGTACAATGCCACGACAAATTTCTGTAAATCGGAGCGGCGATTATTTACATAATTAGCTGGGAGTTGTGGCTAGCTGTTGCAAATAAATCGTTTTTTTTTTTAATTTTTACAGTAGTGCCCATTTCGCGGACGATCGGAACTTACTTTCTGAATAGCCCTCGTAGCTTATCCACAGCGGCACGCGAACAGTTTCCGAAGTTAGCCGTTTCGGAAATGCCAATAATCAAGGTCTTTCGGACGTCAGATAAATCCCTCCATTTCCGCATTACGACAATGATTTTGCTGTTTTCCACGTTCCCGAAACACGCTTTGTATACCCTCCACTGCTAGTGCTGCCGTCTGCCGTCAGCTAGTGCTTGTTGCACGTTGACGTCGAACGTAGGCGTTGGTCACATTAATGTGAACAGCCCGCGCATTGCTGCCGGCATGTTACGTGAAACGTTCACTTCAACACAAAGTTTTTCTGTAGGGAACACAGAAGTAACACACGTTGTTGCAAAACTTACAGGCGCTAAACCGAACTGGAGCGGACCTGAAACTGTTGAACACACAGTCAAGGCAAGGATAGTCTGCCAAGAGTCCAACAACAGTGGGGATAAAAGTGGGTACAGCTAGTGGTTCGCTACTACTTTCGTGTATTTTCTTTTGCAGTTCACTAGAAACTTGATTTCTTGTCATTCAAGTACAGTTTTCTCCTGACCTGCTCAAATTAAATTCCGCAAAATTGGCACATATAATTCGCATGACCTTCTCTACCTGCCTTGTCTACCATCTTCAGAATTTTTTTTTTAAATATTGTGGGACTTAACTGCTAAGGTCATCAGTCTCTAATCTTACACACTACTTTAACCTAAATTATCCTAAGGACAAACACACACACACACACATCCATGCCCGAGGGAGGACTCGAACCTCCGCTGGGACCAGCGCACAGTCCATGACTGCAGCGCCGCAGACCGCTCGGCTAATCCCACGCTGCCAGAAAATTCTAAAATGTCATGATGATGATGTGTGTGTGTGACTGTTTATCTAAATTTTTAAATATATTTCTCGTACTACAATAAATTGTACATTATTGACAGACCACGACTACACGAGGAGATTATAGGCATAACAAAGTTACCTGAATGTTGTCTGCCACCTGACTGTTCCTCTAAGCTGTCCAGTCAGTGGCGCCAAATTAAATGGTATCTCAGTTAAACAGTGTCCTCTTTATTGGCTTTTTATAAATATTGTTGCCAACATTACAATGTAACAAATACCTAACTGATTTTCTCAGATACACTTCGACTAATAACCGAAACAGTTTGAACAAATTTTGAGCTACCTCTGCTTTATACGAGGCGTGTTTTTAACTAAGTACCGTTTTGAAATTAAAAGATGACGTGCTAAGATATCTCAATAATTTTATTTTTACATGAAAGCCTGTACCTTAATCTACTTTTCTACATAATTTCCGCCAGTACTGAGGCACTTGTCATAGCGTTGTACCAGTTTTTGAATACCCTCCTCATAGAAGTCTGCCGCCTGACTTGTTAACCACTGCATTACCACTTTTGACTTCGTCATCGTCTTGAAGACGCTGACCGCCCATGTGTTTCTTCAAGTGCAGGAACAGACGGTAGTCACTGGGCGCAAGATCGGGGCTGTACGGAGGATGATCTAGAGTTTCCCATCGAAAAGATGTGATGAGATCTTTGGTTTGATTGGCCACATGCGGACGGGCATTGTCTTGCTGCAAAACGATGCCCTTGCTCAACTTCCATGGACTGTTGCTTTGATTCTGGTGTGACGTAGACCAACCATGTTTCACCGCCCGAAACAATTTGGCTTAAGAAATCATCACCGTCGTTGTGGTACCGCTCAGGAAAAGTCAATGCACTGTCTAAACGTTTGGTTTTGTGCACATCCGTCGACATTTTCGCTACCCAACGGGCGCACAATTTCCGGTAATTCAAGTGCTCGGTCACAATGCCATACAAACCCTACGAGAAACATTAGGAAAGTCATCACGCAAGGAGGAAATCTTAACGCGTCTGTTTTCTCTCACCTTATTGTCCACTTCCCGCACCAAACTTTCATTAACGACCGAAGGACTCCCACTCCGTTGTTCATCATGCACATTTCTGCGGCCATCATTAAATGCTCTCACCCACTTTCTTACCATTCCATCACCCATAATGTTTTCGCCGTAAACTGCACAGACATCTGACATCGGAAGTTCACTGAGGCTTTTTGCGGATGATGCTGTGGTATATCGAGAGGTTCTAACAAAGGAAAATTGTACTGAAATGCAGGAGGATCTGCAGTGAATTGACGCATGGTGCAGGGAATGGCAATTGAATCTCAATGTAGACAAGTGTAATGTGCTGCAAATACATAGAAAGAAAGATCCCTTATCATTTAGCTACAATATAGCAGTTCAGCAACTGGAAGCAGTTAACTCCATAAATTATCTGCGAGTACGCATTAGGTGTGATTTAAAATGGAATGATCATATAAAGTTGATTGTCAGTAAAGCAGATGCCAGACTGAGATTCACTGGAAGAATCCTAAGGAAATGCAATCCGAAAACAAAGGAAGTAGGTTACAGTACGCTTGTTCGCCCACTGCTTGAATACTGCTCAGCAGTGTGGGATCCGTACCAGATAGGGTTGATAGAAGAGATAGAGAAGATCCAACGGAGAGCAGCGCGCTTCGTTACAGGATCATTTTGTAATCGCGAAAGCATTACGGAGATGATAGATAAACTCCAGTGGAAGACTCTGCAGGAGAGACGCTCAATAGCTCGGTACGGGCTTTTGTTGAAGTTTCGAGAACATACCATCACCGAGGAGTCAAGCAGTATATTGCTCCCTCCTACGTATATCTCGCGAAGAGACCATGAGTATAAAATCAGAGAGATTAGAGCCCACACAGAAGCATACCGACAATCTTTCTTTCCACGAACAATACGAGACTGGAATAGAAGGGAGAACCGATAGAAGTACTCAAGGTACCCTCCGCCACACACTGTCAGGTGGCTTGCGGAGTATGGAGGTAGATGTAGATGTAGAGATCTCACGATGAATATCGATCGCTTTTAGGCCTTTAGCACTAATAAATCTTATAACAGCCCGTACTTCACAGTCGGCTGGACTCTCGATTATCGGAGGCATCTTAAACACTCAGTAGCCGCGCGGGATTAGCCGAGCGGTGTCAGGCGCTGCAGTCATGGAATGTGCGGTTGGTCCCGGCCGAGGTTCGAACCCTCCTTCGGGCATTGGTGTGTGTGTTTGTCCTTAGGATAATTTAGGTTAAGTAGTGTGTAGGCTTAGGGACTGATGACGTTAGCGGTTAAGTCCCATAAGATTTCCCACACATTTGAACATTTGAAACACTCAGTACACAACGTAAACAAGGAAGAATCAGACTGTAATGGCGTCAGTGCGTAGATTAAGGTACAGGCTTTCACGTAAAAATAAAATTATTGAGATATCTTAGCACGTCCTTTTTAATTTCAAAACGGTACTTAATTAAAAAAACACGCCTCGTAGAACAGTAATTCTGTGGGAGGCCAAGAGCACGCTAGAAACGCAGCCCGTTCAGGGACAGGTTCCCTTAAGCCGTCGGCACACGGACCGTGCTCTCGAACGTTATCGTTGAGCGTGGAAAGTTCAGCGTGCTGCTGAGGAACGATACGACTTGTGCATACGGTACGTGGGCCCCAACGTGGTATACGAGATCGCAACGCACTGCAGCGACAGTTGAGGGATATTTCTAGTTCGTAAATCACACTGTTTATTCAACGGGAGCGCGTAAAATTCTCACGTTAGCTCTATTAAAATGCACGTTTCTTCCATCGTCCACGAAAAGGAAAGTACAACGTCCAATCAATAAGGACACAGGCTTATAAAAGTTCCATTGCAAACATTGCGTTACAAATTTGGAATACTTCTCCGCATAAGATAAACATTATTTCATCATTACCACATTTTAGTAAAACCCCAAGATCTGTCTTACTTGATCACTGTTCCTACCCAGTAGCAGAATCTTTGCAACAAGTGAATTACGAAGCGTAAAAGAAGAAGGAGCAAAATATCTTTATACAAGTAGCGCAAGCTGTCCTTTAGATTAAGCCAATCGAACCAAGTCACCCCTCAAAAAAAGGTGAACTTGTATTTACATAGCCGGCCGAAGTGGCCGTGCGGTTCTAGGCGCTGCAGTCTGGAACCGCGAGGCAGCTACGGTCGCAGGTTCGAATCCTGCCTCGGGCATGGATGTGTGTGATGTCCTTAGGTTAGTTAGGTTTAAGTAGTTCTAAGTTCTAGGGGACGAGCAGGGACAGGCAGAGAATGAAACAGTCATGGAAAGGTATACGAGAATCATGTCGCTCATGGAGCAGCAAATTAAAAACGGAAAGATAAGCCAAGCAGGACTTGCCATTATCAAGAACGAGCTTTCAGCTTGGGCTATTGCCCACGCTAAACTAGAAGGTAGGGTAGAGGAACTTGAAAAGGAGAACAATAGATTAAGGAGTCGACAAAGACGTGGGCGGCCTTGGCCGCGCAAGCGCCCACTAAGCGCCCACAAAACACGACAAAAGACACTATTGAAAGAATGACAAAGAGAACAGACACAGCAGTCTTCCTCAGGACACTGCCTGGGCAAGACACAAGTGTGAAAAAGATTCAAGAATTATTTACAAAAAGCATAGACCCTGTGAAAGATAAAATCAGAATCAAAAAAGTAAAACCGATTAGAAACTCTGTTATCGTAGAAGTAGCCTCTGAGGAAGATAAAAATAAATTGCTGAACAACCAAAAACTGAACTCGGTGGTCAAATGCGAATCACCGAGGAAAAGAAATCCTCTCGTCATACTATATGACGTTCCAACAATAATGACCAATGACGAACTCTTAAATACAATTAGAATGCAAAACTTTGACGAAATAGACGAAGATGAATTCAAGAACTGTTTCAAATTAAAATTCAAGACTGGGCCAAGGGGTCGTGATGTTGTACATCACGTCGCCGAGGTATCAGCGCAGATGTGGAGAAAAATAATAACAATGGGCAGAATATATGTTGGCTTTCACGCCATAAACACAAGAGATTATGTCGTGGTACCTCGTTGCCACAACTGTGGAGACTTGGATCACGCCTTAAGGTTGTGCACCAGGGAGCCGGCGTGTGCTAAGTGTGGGGAACATGGTCATGGCCGCAAAGATTGCAAGGCGGCGGCAGTCTGCATACCATGTAAGAATCGCGGAAAGAAGTCTTGCGGAGCCACAGGCAGGAATTGCCCGACATACAAAATGTTGGAGCAAAGGTTAATTTCTAGAACCGATTATGGCTGAGCCCGGCATACCGAACAGGATGCCAAAGCGAAAGTCCCCGAGCAAAAGGAGGAGGGACGCCATGAGGGCAAAAAAATTCAAGGATTTCTTGAGGTCTCTCTCGGGCGCCACCAAAACTGAAATAATAGATAAAGCAATACAAACCGAATTTCCAACTATGGACATTGGTACACAAACCGATCTCCCCCTCATGGCCGAAACCCTCTCCTCTGGAAGCCGGGGAACAAAGCCGGAATTACACCAGCAACGGCAAGGGCATCCTGTGGCTGTGGCAACGCTTAAAGACAATCATATCAACCAAACAAATCAACAACCCATACAAGAAAATACAGTAACAAGATCAAGTACGAGCCCCACTGTACAAAGTTCACCAATAGTCAGATTGCCATCAGTTGATCCAGTCAGGGTGTACCCCAACTTGGAGTACACCATGCAACTATCCAGATTGGAGCAGCCGGCTACCCTGACCACTGCCTTACGACATGTGGTCCGCGTAGGACATGAAGACAGTAGAAAGATAACCTTCTCGGTTATGGAGGCTGTTGACAGAATCCAGTTAAAATCAGTGAATCTTCCCACCGACTTCGGAGCCTTGCGAGATCTGCTCAAGAAAGTTTTTGAAAGACGAGGTGAGAAATTTGACCTTAACGACATTTACAAACAATCAGTAATAGCACACGGACGGATTGCATTCGACTGCAGTAAGACCTGGCCACATGACCGAATACATACGTACTTCCCCTAATGACGAAAATAACTATTGGACAGTTTAACACTCACAACAGCAGACTCGTTATGCAAGAGCTCCGAAGGGAGGTGGAGGAGAGGAGACTAGATGTACTCTGTCTACAGGAGCCATACTCCCTGGCCGGAAAAATAGCTTTTGCTGCTGCGAGCTGGCAAATAGTCAGCAGAGGGGACGACCCGAAGGCAGCAATTATAATTGCAAATAGACTCTTGAGAGTCACCACGCTCTCACAATTCACAACGAGCCACTGTAACGTCGTGGAGCTTCAAACCCCTATAGGGATCATAACTCTCATAAATATGTACTTCCAGTACGGGGATAGCATAGAACATCACATAGACCATCTAGCGAGAGTTACCACGGCGTTACAGGGAAGAAAGATCGTGGTAACAGCTGATATCAATGCCAAATCCCCCCTGTGGTACAGTGGCACAAGAGACGCTAACGGCGAAAAAGTTGAAGAATTCATAATGGCATCACAACTTGTGGTTGCAAATAGGGCCGGCAATCCTCCTACCTACGCTGCAGGGGGAGGACAGGGCACAAATATTGATGTCACCCTTGTAACTCCAAATATGGCAAACATTATCCAAAATTGGAAAGTCATAGAGAACGCCACCACAAGTGACCACAATCTAATATGTTTCACCTTGGGAGAAAGAGAGTGCCACTGGGCCACGGGGTGGGAGGTGCAACTGGACTACAGGAGAGCAAATTGGGAACGTCTAGTGTGACATTCCTCCATTACCAGAGGTGACATGCAACTGGACATAGACGTAGACCAGAGAGCAGAGGAACTGGTGAATGCAGTGACAAGAGCGGTGAAGGCAGCTGTACCGACAAGGAGGAGGGCCAGAGCGGCCTCTCCGTCACCATGGACTGCTGAACTGGGAGAACTGCGTCAATCTGTCAGAAGGCTGAGGAGGCACTACCAGCGCAGTGTCGTCTGGCAGGAACGACAAAGGTGGCAGATGCTATACAGAGAGGAAAAGCGGAAGTTCCAAAAGGAACTGCGCCAAGTCAGGATGAGAAGCTGGGAAAACTTTGTGCTTAACCAGCTAGTCACTGACCCATGGGGGCTTCCGTACAAACTGGTAAGGGAAAAAATCCGCTCTCCTCTGGAACTATCAACAGTCAGGCACGGGGACGGGATGACGGAGTCCTGGCAGGAGACTGCAGGGGTCCTCCTCCGGTCCCTGTTGCCTGACGATAATGCAGATGGGGAGACAGAGGGGCAGAAGCAACTCAGAGACGAACATCACGAAGAATATGTCAATGAAACGGCTGTCTACCCCTTCTCGGAGGAGGAGGTGACAACCCATATAAGATCACTGAAAAAAGGAAAAGCACCTGGGCCAGACGGCATTGTGGCGGAGGTGGTGCAGTTTCTGGCGCCTCAGATAATTGCGCCACTAACACATCTATATAACGAATGCCTCAGACAGATAAGATTCCCGAAGAAATGGAAAATGGCGAACGTAGTTTTATAAAGAAAGGACTAGACAAGGACCCTGCAGAAGTAAAATCCTACAGGCCGATTTGCCTGTTGGACGTATTTGGTAAAATATTAGAGAAATTATTGGCTGACAGATTGACAGCACATCGAGTGTTGTGTGGGATGAGTGACAGGCAGTTCGGGTTCAGGCCGGGGCGATCGGCATCTGATGCAATTGCCCTGGCGGCCGAGGTCTGTGACTCGACCCCGCACAAATACGTGGTTGGCATCATGGTGGATATCAGTGGCGCCTTTGACAACCTGTGGTGGCCTTCGCTCTTCTCCTGCTTGCGGGAGAAAGAGTGTCCAGGGCCGCTATATGGTTGCCTGAGGAGCTATTGTAAGGATCGGGAGGTCTGGTTATCATCGTCTAGCGAAAGAGTTGGGAAGGTAATTACCAAAGGATGTCCCCAAGGTTCCGTCTTAGGACCCCTTTTTTGGGACATACATATGGAGCCTTTATTAGATAGACTGCAACAAAGTAATGAGGTGCTAGAGGTGATAGCCTACGCGGATGACCTCCTTCTGTTGGTCGGTGGCCGTAGCCGCGAAGACATTGAACCGAAAATAGAGACAGCATTAGACAAACTCCAACAGTGGTGCCACACGACTAAAATGACGATTTCACCCAGTAAATCCACCTACTTACTACTAAAAAGACAACTCATCAGAAACCCGACAGTAAGAATAGACGGTTCACCAGTTCTCCGACGACGAGAGACACGCTACCTGGGAGTTATCATTGATGAGAGGTGGAACTTCGGAAAACACATTGATACTGTCACCCAAAGAGCCCTTCAGATATTAAATAATCTCATTTCAATAGGTCACAAAAGATTTCATTTTCCTCCACACTTAATCAGACTCTATCACAATAGCATTTTAACCTCAGTTGTGGGCTATGGCTCGGGAGTCTGGGCGCACAGGCTCACGAGGGTTGTGCCCGCCATGGTCGTGAGAAGGGTCCAGAGAAGTATGGTACTAAGAGCAGTAGGTGCCTATAGAACATCTCCGGGGGGGGGGGGGGGGGGCTATTAGCCATAATGGGGCTCTGCCCCCTAGACATAAAGATAAGAGAGCAGGCGGCATGGTATTGGGCCAAGAAAGGAAATTATGAA
The DNA here is from genome assembly GCF_023864345.2 of Schistocerca serialis cubense. Classification (NCBI taxonomy): domain Eukaryota; kingdom Metazoa; phylum Arthropoda; class Insecta; order Orthoptera; family Acrididae; genus Schistocerca; species Schistocerca serialis. The sequence continues at coordinate 211,292,645 of NC_064647.1, read as the reverse complement.
AAGATTGCTGATATTATGGGTATTAGAGTGGGGGATAAGAGAGAGATAAGGAAAAGAGGGGAGGAGCTCTGGCAGGAGACTTGGGAGGCAGAAGAGCCGGGACGAAGAACCTTCCAGTTCCTACCTGATGTCAGGGAACGACTTGGACTGAAGTACTTCGAGCCTACGCGAGGGTTGATCCACTTTCTCACTGGCCATGGACCCTACCCAACTTATTTATGTCGATTTGGGAAGAGGGCAACACCAGCGTGTGACTGTGGTGATCCGGAGGGTACACCCGAGCATGTAGTTTACGAATGCCCTCTTCAATGATGTTGCCAACACACTACGAGACAGACTACCCAACCGCGACACATACCAACTACTCAGACAAGAGGGAACATTTCAGACCTTAAACACCTTGGCTAACGAGGTATCTCGAAAAGTTCTCATTGACTATTTAGGCGAGATACAATAACCACCAATTGCGTCCAGGAGCCCTACACCCATGCCGCCTGTGCGTGGACTGGCCGACTACATCTAAGTTGGAATCCGCCACGTGCAGGACTAGGGGGAGTGGGGAACAACCACCGATCGTGACACACACCGGATTTGACGTAGGATAAGTTAGTTTGTAGGACTTAGTTATAGGAAATTAGAATAGGTACAGCAGCGATTTATAACGTCGAGGCCTGCCCAGTGTTTGAGGCATGTTCTTCGGGGTTAGCTCGAAGAACAAGGAATATTAAGTAGGTTTATATCTTTACTGGCACACATGTGACGCTGCAGAATACACATACAAATTAAATAAGTCATAGGAATAGGAAATAAATAGTAAATGTAGACTAGATGCCCATTGTTATTAATATTAATATTAACTGTAGCTCACCAAATAATACTAAACTAGCTGCATCATTTCAATACAAATGTATAAATGTTAGGACCCACTAATGTAGTAAGGTAGTGGGTTAAATTTGTATAATTATAATGGTTTTGAGAATAAAGAATTAAAAAAAAAAAAAAATGTTCTAGGGGACTAATGACCTCAGAAGTTGAGTCCCATACTGCTCAGAGCCATTTGAACCATTTGTATTTACATAACATCAAATATTATAGTCAATACTTATATTAAACTAATAATGAAGTATTAGAACCTAATACAAACGCGAATGTTAGGAAAGAAAAATTGGTTGTGCCAGGACGCGAACCACCGCCCCAACAAAAAAACAAATTATAGGTCAATGATGCTATTCATTACACTATAAACCAACATGACACATTTTCGCTTGTTAAAAACCTTAATCGTAGATATGTTAGTAAATGAAATTTAATTATAACAAACTGTGCCAAGAACAATGCGTTTTGGTTGGATCTTCAGTGTGTCGCTGCCTTCAAATAACCTACTCTCATTATACGCAAGTTACAATAATTCTTTTGCCACGAATATAACGTTTCTCATTATTTTTTTGGAACGAATCACACAGTTAACAACGAGTTTTGCCGTGATTCTCAATTTTCTGGTGCTCGGAATGGCATATATACACTCCTGGAAATGGAAAAAAGAACACATTGACACCGCTGTGTCAGACCCACCATACTTGCTCCGGACACTGCGAGAGGGCTGTACAAGCAATGATCACACGCACGGCACAGCGGACACACCAGGAACCGCGGTGTTGGCCGTCGAATGGCGCTAGCTGCGCAGCATTTGTGCACCGCCGCCGTCAGTGTCAGCCAGTTTGCCGTGGCATACGGAGCTCCATCGCAGTCTTTAACACTGGTAGCATGCCGCGACAGCGTGGACGCGAACCGTATGTGCAGTTGACGGACTTTGAGCGAGGGCGTATTGTGGGCATGCGGGAGGCCGGGTGGACGTACCGCCGAATTGCTCAACACGTGGGGCGTGAGGTCTCCACAGTACATCGATGTTGTCGCCAGTGGTCGGCGGAAGGTGCACGTGCCCGTCGACCTGGGACCGGACCTCAGCGACGCACGGATGCACGCCAAGACCGTAGGATCCTACGCAGTGCCGTAGGGGACCGCACCGCCACTTCCCAGCAAATTAGGGACACTGTTGCTCCTGGGGTATCGGCGAGGACCATTCGCAACCGTCTCCATGAAGCTGGGCTACGGACCCGCACACCGTTAGGCCGTCTTCCGCTCACGCCCCAACATCGTGCATCCCGCCTCCAGTGGTGTCGCGACAGGCGTGAATGGAGGGACGAATGGAGACGTGTCGTCTTCAGCGATGAGAGTCGCTTCTGCCTTGGTGCCAATGATGGTCGTATGCGTGTTTGGCGCCGTGCAGGTGAGCGCCACAATCAGGACTGCATACGACCGAGGCACACAGGGCCAACACCCGGCATCATGGTGTGGGGAGCGATCTCCTACACTGACCGTACACCACTAGTGATCGTCGAGGGGACACTGAATAGTGCACGGTACATCCAAACCGTCATCGAACCCATCGTTCTACCATTCCTAGACCGGCAAGGGAACTTGCTGTTCCAACAGGACAATGCACGTCCGCATGTATCCCGTGCCACTCAACGTGCTCTAGAAGGTGTAAGTCAACTACCCTGGCCAGCAAGATCTCCGGATCTGTCTCCCATTGAGCATGTTTGGGACTGGATGAAGCGTCGTCTCACGCGGTCTGCACGTCCAGCACGAACGCTGGTCCAACTGAGGCGCCAGGTGGAAATGGCATGGCAAGCCGTTCCACAGGACTACATCCAGCATCTCTACGATCGTCTCCATGGGAGAATAGCAGCCTGCATTGCTGCGAAAGGTGGATATACACTGTACTAGTGCCGACATTGTGCATGCTCTGTTGCCTGTGTCTATGTGCCCGTGGTTCTGTCAGTGTGATCATGTGATGTATCTGACCCCAGGAATGTGTCAATAAAGTTTCCCCTTCCTGGGACAATGAATTCACGGTGTTCTTATTTCAATTTCCAGGAGTGTACATACACGCTTGAAATGAATACCAATACGGCGCCTCACATCTCTGTCCTGAAGGGAAACGGCGTGCTTGTAACGTAGGTGGCGTTGTGCCATCTCATTGGTCAACGCTCAGAATATCTGACACGCCAGATATTGCTCTGGACGTTCGGAAAGACTCCCGAGCCGGCCGGTGTGGCCGTGCGGTTAAAGGCGCTTCAGTCTGGAACCGCGTGACCGCTACGGCCGCAGGTTCGAATCCTGCCTCGGGCATGGATGTGTCTGATGTCCTTAGGTTAGTTAGGTTTAAGTAGTTCTAAGTTCTAGGGGACTCATGACCTCAGATGTTAAGTCCCATAGTGCTCAGAGCCATTTGAACCAAGACTCCCGAGCGTGCTATTCCACGCTGTGACGTCAGAAACTCGGCACGCTCAACGCTCAACGTTCGGATGCACGGTCCGTGTGCCGACGGCTTTAACGCAGAGGACCTTCTGTGGTAGTTTACTCATTCACACAGTCTGTTGACCTGGTGTGACACGCACAGTAGTGGCCCTAGAGTGGAGCCCTGAGGGACGCGTCCTGTCGGCAGCTTGCAGCTCGCCCGTGGAGTCCGCCCACTCCAGCCGCAGTTCCGGTGAGTGCGCCAGAGTTTGCTTACACTGCGGGCAGACGCCGAGCAGACGGCGTCACGGAACGCCAGGAAAGGCTCCGCCCCCACCCCCACCGCCACCGCCACCTACACCTCCGCCGGCACTTTTTTGCTGCTCGCCGCGGTCCCTCGCCGTCCCCTGCCGCCCCCTCTCCGCCTCTTTACCTGAGACGCTGCGACGCTCTCTTGTTTGAGACCGCCCCCGCGCCGCCTCTCCGCTTTCACGGACTGACAAGCGCGGGACAAAAGCATTCGGGGTACCCTCGGCGTAAGGACAACGGTTTCGCGGAGCAAACAGCTGCGCCTCCCATTGAGCGAGAGACTAACCGTCTAGTACAAATACTAGCGCTCACGGTAATTGTTCAGGCAGCTTTTATAACCGAGTGTACGGAAAAGACACAAGTAGCGGGGCCCTACCGAGGAGAACAGAAATGTGGGGAAGACCACAGCTTAACATGCCAGAGCGGTGGCCGACTCGCGTTCATGCCGTTTGTTGTTTAGCATTTTGTCGCAATCGAGTGGCGTCTTATTTCTCCCCGAGTTACTACCATAACGAGTTGCTGACTTGCAGCCGTAGTGGCCGAGCGGTTCTAGGCGCTTCAGTCTGGAACCGCGCGACCCCTACAGTCGCAGGTTCGAATCCTGCCTCGGGCATGTGTAACATCCACGAGATAAATTTTAGCTACAGTGCGACGAGACGAAATTATGCCTCTAACAGTTATAAACATTATCTATCCGACATATGAAAAAAACAGTGAAATAATACGATGATAAATATTAACTGTTTATATAATATTTTATGGTGTAATTGGACATATCGATGTGTATCGTACAAAGACAATGATAATTGTAAAATCTTTTTATGATCTGCGTTTGTCTTGCTTTTGTTTTTAGCTTTTGTTCGTTGGCTTTTGTAGGTTGCGGAGGCAAGACGCATATCAAACTTAGGTCTGTTAAGAAATTGTAATTATTTGTTAATTATTACTTGAGAATAGAGTTCATTATTATTATAAATATGAGTGAATAATTATTTGTAACTTTAATTCCTCTCTCAATAAGCATTGTTCAAATGTGTGTGAAATCTTATGGGACTTAACTGCTAAGGTCATCAGTCCCTAAGCTTACACACGACTTCACCTAAATTATCCTAAGGACAAACACACACACACCCATGACCGAGGGAGGACTCGAACCTCCGCTGGGACCAACCACACAGTCCATGACTGCAGCGCCCTAGACCACTCAGCTAATCCCGCGCGGCTCTCAATAAGCATTATTTGTGTTAAATATTTCATTCCGCTGCAAGGAGCGCAGCCATTGATGATAGTGATTTGTATCGCGTTTTTATCTTTGTTTCTTACGAAAGTATCAAAGGTTTGCTTGATGAAAATTAGTCTAAATAGTGCACAATATGAAAGTAAAGTTTAATAATCATTTCAAATACTTATCCTGTTAAAAGGAAATTTGCTCTAACAATAAAAGTCTCTATCAATTATCTGCCGCCATCGTAACAATGATCTCAGCGGCAAATTCAAATTACGCAACTCTGCAGACATAAATGCCGAAGGCAATAAAAATGTGTAAAAATAAATGTGCACCGGTAGTCCCGAACTCATTTTAATGAAAATAATTCGGATCAGATTGGTTCTTTAAAAACAGTGCTCATAGCACGATCCATGTAACAAACTTTTCTCGCTGATGTATGGAGCCGAAATTAATAACGCACGAGTTGCGAAGAATACTGTTTCAGGTAACATACGTCAGTGTTGTGCGTGGCTGATATTCGGTGGTTTTAATGATCATTTTGCTGAAGATAACCGTTTCCATCATAATCAATAGTTGTATAGAATCTGTTGTATGACCTGTGATTTACTGACACTTACACAACTTACAGACAACAGTTCTTTAGCAACTAGACCAAATCTTTCGCCGGGAGAAAAATTGTTTAGTAATTACTCGCTGTAATGAAATAAGATTATCATTTTCATTTACAAATTAGTTAAATATCAAACCACTGAATAACACAGCGAACGCCACACATGGATGTGTGTGATGTCCTTAAGCCGTCGGCACACGGACCGTGCTGTCGAACGTTAACGTTGAGCGTGCCGAGTTCAACGTGCTGCTGAACGCTCAGGAACGATGCGACTTGTGCACACGGTACGTGGGCCCCAACGTGGTATACGCGATCGCAACGCACTCCAGCGGCAATTGAGGGATGTTTCTAGTTCGTAAATCACACTGTTTACTCAACGGGAGCGTACAAAATTCCCACGTTAGCTCCATTAAAACGCACATTTCCTCCATCGTCCACGACAAGGAAAGTACCATGTCCAATCAATACGGACAGAGGCTTATAAAAGTTCCATTACAAACAGTGCGTTACAAAATTGGAATACTTTCCGCATAAGATAAACATTATTTCATCATTACCACATTTTAATAAAACCCCAAGGTCAGTCTTACTTGATCACTGTTCGTACCCAGTAGCAGAATCTTTGCAACATGTGAATTACGAAGCGTAAAAGAAAAAGGAGAAAAAATACCTTTATACAAGTAGCGTAAGCTGTCCTTTAGATTAAGCCAATCGAACAAAGTCACCCCTCAAAAAAAGGTGAACTTGTATTTACACAAAATCAAACATTACAGTCTATACTTATATTAAACTAATAATAAAGTATCAGAACCTAATAAAAACACGAATGTTAGGGAAAAAAAAATTTGTCGTGTCAGGACGCGAACCACCGCCCCAACAAAAAAAACCTCATTAGTATACAATGATGCTATTCATTACGCTATACCAACATCACGTCTGTTGTATCTAATGATAGTACCTTACCTCTTGCTAGAAACTTTAATCGTAGATATTTTATTAACTGAAATTTAATTATAACACATTGTACCAAGAACAATGCGTTTTAGGTTGATCTACAGTGTGTCGCTGCCTTCAAATAGCCTACTCTCATTATACGCAAGTTACAATAATTATTTTGCCGCGAATATGATGTTTCTCATTATTTTATTGGAACGAATCACACAGTTAACAATGAGTTTTGCAGTGATTCTCAATTTTCTGGTACTCGGAACGGCATATATACGTATAGGCTTGAAATGAATGACAATATGGCGTGTCACAACTCTGTACTGAAGGGAGACGGCGTGCGTGTGACGTAGGTGGCGTTGTGCCATGTCATTGGTCAACGCTCAGACGCACGCTGAGAATATCTGACATGCAAGATATTGCTCTGCACGTTCGGAAAGACTCCCGAGCGTGCTATTCCATGCTGTGACGTCAGAAACTCGGCACGCTCAACGCTCAACGTTCGGATGCACGGTCCGTGTGCCGACGGCTTTAGGTTAGTTAGGTTTAAGTAGTTCTAAGTTCTAGGGGACTGATGACCTCCGATGTTAAGTCCCATAGTGCTCAGAGCCTTATGAACCATTTTGAACTTGCCTCCGTCAGTGGCAGCAGCGCTTAACGATACTAGTACTGCTGTGCCATCTTTGGTGTGACCGCTATATTTCCGTGCGGTGGTGTGTGTGGCAGTCTGTCGGTTGGGACGGAGCAGTGAGGAAGTCTCCACAGGCCGGGACCGCTGGTGGCGTGCCTGCGCGGTCAGAATCTGAGGCGCTAGCTGTGAGAGCTACAAAGTTCGTTGCCCACCGAACCTGGACGCTGAAGTTGAGTGATCAGTTAACCTGTTATGAAACCTCAACTGCTGTGACATCTCTTTGTTCACTGCTGGTTCGTTGCTTCCTGGGCCGTTCAGGCTGGCAGTAACATATGGTGTGTTGGAGTCGGCGAAATTTTGCAGCCGTCTTCCTGTATGTTCTTTAACTATTAAATTGGTTGTTACTTATCAGTGAAGTGCACCAGCGGTATTTTCTGCCTTGTGGTCGTCAACGCCCCAGTTACCTGCCCTCGCTGTTAGTGTAGTTTTCCGGCAGTGTGTTTTCCTCGCCGTGTTACACGCACATGGCGTTGCAGTTGTAAGTAGTACTGCCTACTCATCGTTTCCCACACTTCTTTTCTTTTCTTTACTTAGTACTTCTGAACACTTTTCTTAGTGTATGTCATCTAAGGTGAGGTTAAAGCTCATCTCCTGCAAATGCAAGACCAACAACATGCAAACATGGAACCCCTGTTTGTTGTGTAGTGGACAGAGATTTGAAACTGTAGGCTGAAACGTTTCTGGTGGGAATCTTTTTTACTCATGTTCGTGTTCCCTAAAAGATTCTGGGACTTTATCAATGCACCTAATATTTGTATGTTCTGGATTAGTCAGTATTATGTACAGTAAAAGAAAACGCCGTTCAGCAGTGAGTTCGTTCGATTTTATATATTTGCGAAAGAAGATCGACCACTGAACTGAATGACTGCTGTCTAAGTTAAAAAAAAATGGTTCAAATGGCTCTGAGCACTATGGGACTCAACTGCTGTGGTCATAAGTCCCCTAGAACTTAGAACTACTTAAACCTAACTAACCTAAGGACATCACACACATCCATGCCGGAGGCAGGATTCGAACCTGCGACCATAGCGGTCGTGCGGTTCCAGACTGTAGCGCCTTTAGCCGCTCGGCCACTCCGGCCGACTGCTGTCTAAGTGACTGGCTGAGTGCTCACAATTAAGTTGGATGTATACTACAGGCACAAATATACTCATGCTCATAAATTAAGGATAATTGCAGAATGTGGTGCCACAAACGTGGCACTACACAAAATTCGCGCTAATAGCATAGGCACATAGGGAACACACACGACACAGATCTCTAAGTCCACGGTATACGTTATAAGTCGAGAAAACCATTCCGAAACGCATGTGCTACAAAACGCCACTGTTTCCTGCGAATGTACACCGACATCAATATAGGATATCATCACCATGCACACGTACACAGGCCGTCAACGGATCGACATACTCTGGATCAGGTAGTCGAGCAGCTGCTGGGGTACAGCCTCCTATTCCTGCACCAGTGCCTGTCGGAGCTACTGAAGTGTCCTATGGGTTTGAAGACGTGCAGCGATACGTCGACCGAGAACAGGCAGGCAACTCCATTCGCCTGGTATCTTCTGTTTCAACATACTCGACCACGATGGCAGCTCGGTGGGGCCGTGCGTTATCATCAATCAGGAGGAAGTTGGGACCCACTGCACCCCTGAATTGGCGGACATGCTGGTGCAAAACGAAGTCCCTATACACCTGACCTGTTACATGCAAGGGTGTACGTGCACCAGTAGTAATCCCACCCCACACCATGAAACCACGACCTGCATATAGGTTCTTTTCAAGGACATTAAGAAATTGGTATCTGGTTCCTGGTTCACGCCAGATGAAAATGAGACGAGAATCACTGTTCAGACTATAGCTGGCCTCGTCGGTGAACATAAGCTGGGACCACTGTTCCAATGACCATGTACTGTGTTTTTGACACCAGGCTTTACGGGGTCTCCAGTGACCAGGGGTCAGTGGAATGCACCTTGCAGATCTCCGGGCGAATAAACCATGTCTGTTCAGTCGTCTGTAGAATGTGTGTCTGGAGACAACTGTTCCAGTGGCTGCGGTAAGGTCCCGAGCAAGGCAACCTGCAGTACTCCGTGGCCGTCTGCGGGCACTGATGGTGAGATATCGGTCTTCTTGTGGTGTTGTACACTGTGGACGTCCCATACTGCAGCGCCTGGACACGTTTCCTGTCTGCTGGAATCGTTGCCATAATCTTGAGATCACACTTAGTGGCAAACGGGGGGCCCGTGCTACGACCTGCTGTATTTGAGCAGCCTAGTATTCTACCCCTCATAACGCCATCAATGTGTGTTCTTTGAGCCATTTTCAACGCACAGTCACCATTAGCACCTCTGAAAACGTCTGCACACTTACTCGCTACACCGTGCTCTGACATGCACCAATGTGGACTGCTGCCAGCGCCACCGTGCGACGACCGCAGGTCAGATGCACCGCATGGTCATACCCCGGGGTGATTTAAACCGCAAACCGCCCACCAGAGCGTCGTTTCGCCATGTATCAGCATTGTCCTTAATTTATGAGCATGAGTGTACATGGCTTACGTGTCGACAATAATGGAGCGGATGCGCATTTTTGTACGTCCATTTCGCGAAAGAACCTGAGAGGTTTCCTCGCCGCACACTAGCAAAAATTGCCGCCGTTAGATAGCACTGCGGTCGCAAATCACGATGGGGACTATCTCGTTTGCGAGCGAGTGGGCCAACCACTTTGCAAATCACTTGTGGCGAGCTTAACGATGAAATACGTCCCGCTGAGGACAACTTAACACTGAGTATTAGCGGTCCCCGTGTGGACGAAGTATCATTTAAACGTGTAGTATTAGCTCGCTACCATTGAGCTAACTCGTCCGCGTATAACGGGCCAGGTTGTAAACGCGCGAGCCAATAACAGCCAGCAGCGGGACACCTGTTGCTGACCTCCGTAGCGCCCCCCCCCCCCCCCCCGCCCCACCCACGACCGCGACCGACAGGGCGGGGAATCCCCCGTGGACGGCTCTCTCTCTCTCTCGGCCGTGACGCGAAATACACTTCCCTCTCTGGAGCATCCAACTACCTCCGTAGTCATGGGTACCAAAATACGAAAAACCTATAACACAAAATTACACTGCGTTCCCAACAGAACACAGTGCTATGTGCCTTAACACTGAACTGATGGGTCAGAAATATTTTTCTGTGTTCATGAGAAATCGATGCTGAACTACTTCTTCTTTACCTTGTACCTTTGTCCCACAGTTTTTGCAGAGTCGGAAGTGTTACAGTCGGATTTGGCACGGTTAATGGAAAGGGGTGGCCGGATGCTCTTCCTGTAACCAGTCCATACCCCCCCCCCCCCCCCTCCCAGGATGGAATCGGTGTACCCCAGCTGTCTGCGTCTAGTGTTAACCATGAAACAGTGCGAACGTGTGTCAAATGTCTGCAAGTCGTGTAACTGAGGCGGGATGTGGGGACCAACCCGGTATTCACATAGTGGGATGTGGAAAACCGCCTAAATACCACACATCCAGGCTGGCCGCCCCACGGTGTTAATCCGCCGGGCGGATTCGATCCGAGGCCGGCTCTCCTACCTGAGTCCAGGAAGCAGCGCATTAGCGCTCTCGGCTAACCTGGCAGGTCAAATCAATGCTGAACAATGCACGTGACTCTATTTTCTATTTCATTCACATTACTAAATGGCTAAAACAGTGCACCGTACACATCTTAGTTGCAGGTTGCTTATCTAATAACTTCCAGGGGCAGCAAAAATTGACTTTCCCTACTTCATATAGTTATTAAGTGAAGAAATCTACTCACTGAGAGGTATAATTTGATGACAAAGGTTTAACAGAATAAGTCAACTATTAAAATTAGAAACTGTGCCTACGTCTCCAGGCAGAGTAACTCACCGCGCGCAAATGAACGAGACTATACTCATCCAGAATTTCGCAGTTAAAGTACTCAGTGACAGCCAACAAACTTTCGCCGATGGCACTGTAATTCTGTCAGAGACGGCAAAGGACCTGGAATAGCAGATGAACGGAATGGACAGTCTCTTGAAAGGAGGATATAAGACGAACATCAACAAAAGCAAAACGAGGATAATGGAATGTAGTCAAAGTAAATAGGGTGATGCTGAGGGTATTAGATTAGGAAATCAGACACTTAAAGTAGTAAAGGAGTCGAAGTAGAGAGGATATAAAATGTAGACTGGCAATGGCAAGGAAAGTGTTTCTGAAGAAGAGAAATTTGTTAACATCGAGTATAGATTTAAGTGTCAGGAAGTCGTTTCTGAAAGTATTTGTATGGAGTGTAGCCATGTATGGAAGTGAAACATGGACGATAACTAGTTTGGACAAGAAGAGAATAGAAGCTTTGGAAATGTGGTGCTACAGAAGAATCCTGAAGATAAGGTGCGTAGATCACGTAACTAATGAGGAGGTATTGAATAGGATTGGGGAGAAGAGAAGTTTGTGGCACAACTTGACTAGAAGAAGGGATCGGTTGGTAGGACATGTTTTGAGGCATCAAGGGATCACCAATTTAATATTGGAGGGCAGCGTGGAGGGTAAAAATCGTAGAGGGAGACCGAGAGATGAATACACTAAGCAGATTCAGAAGGATGTAGGCAGCAGTAGGTACTGGGAGTGAAGGAGCTTGCACAGGATAGAGTAGCATGGAGATCTGCATCAAACCAGTCTCTGGACTGAAGACCACAACAACAACAAGCTAGGGAATCCAACTTGCATCAGCCGACCCGGAGTAGACGACGTAGGATGTTAAAAGAAAGAACGAAGGAAAATGGGATTTAACGTCCCGTGGACGTCTAGATCATTAGAGACGGAGCAGAAGCTCGGATTGTGTCAAAGAATAGGAAGGAAATCGGCAGTGCCGTTTCAAAAGAACTATCCCGGCATTTGCCTGATGCGATTTAGGGAAACAAATCAGGATGGCCGGATGTGGATTTGAACTGTCGTCCTCCCGAATGCGAGTCCACTGAGCTAGCCACTGCGACACCTCGGCCGGTTGCCTACCTGAAGGTGCGTGACGTATTTTTCGCGCTAGTTTTTTTTTTTTAATCCTACCTGTAGACGAACGCTGGCGGCCGGATGTTTACACGGGGCGTGCTCGCACTGTGCCGTGCCGCATGTAGGAGTGGATGGAGACGCCGGGAAGCAGGCTGAGCTGGTCCGGTCGTCGCTCCCCACCGCCTGCGCCTTCCGGCTATTGTGTTGTGTTGTGCCGTGACGCCTTCAGCTGCCTCTCGCGAGCGAGGTCAGGAACGCGGCGGGCTCGCAAAATTATGAGGCGCGCCGCAGCGCCGTCACCTGACGGAACGGGTTCTCTTCCACACAGGCGAGAAATCAATACCGCCGTAGCGATTCCGCAGCGTTCCGTGGGTCCAATCCTACTCCACACCTTCATCTGCAATAAGCCTCTGAGCACTATGGGTCATCAGTCCCCTAGAACTTAGAACTACTTAAACCTAACTAACCTAAGGACATCACACACAACCATGCCCGAGACAGGATTCGAACCTGCGACCGTAGCGGTCGCGCGGTTGCAGACTGTAGTGCCTAGAGCCGCTCGGCCACCCCGTCCCCTGCCTACAATAAGGTAACAAAGCTATATCTACGAGGGCAGTTCAATAAGTAATGCAACACATTTTTTTTCTGAAACAGGGGTTGTTTTATTCAGCATTGAAATACACCAGGTTATTCCCCAATCTTTTAGCTACACAACACTACTTTTCAACGTAATCTCCATTCAATGCTACGGCCTTACGCCACCTTGAAATGAGGGCCTGCATGCCTGCACGGTACCATTCCACTGGTCGATGTCGGAGCCAACGTCGTACTGCATCAATAACTTCTTCATCATCCGCGTAGTGCCTCCCACGGATTGCGTCCTTCATTGGGCCAAACATATGGAAATCCGACGGTGCGAGATCGGGGCTGTAGGGTGCACGAGGAAGAACGGTCCACTGAAGTTTTGTGAGCTCCTCTCCGATGCGAAGACTTGTGTGAGGTCTTGCGTTGTCATGAAGAAGGAGAAGTTCGTTCAGATTTTTGTGCCTACGAACACGCTGAAGTCGTTTCTTCAATTTCTGAAGAGTAGCACAATACACTTCAGAGTTGATCGTTTGACCATGGGGAAGGACATCGAACCCCTTCAGCGCCCCAGAAGACTGTAACCATGACTTTACCGGCTGAGGGTATGGCTTTAAACTTTTTCTTGGTAGGGGAGTCGGAGTGGCGCCACTCCATTGATTGCCGTTTTATTTCAGGTTCGAAGTGATGAACCCATGTTTCATCGCCTGTAACAATCTTTGACAAGAAATTGTCACCCTCAGCCACATGACGAGCAAGCAATTCCGCACAGATGGTTCTCCTTTGCTCATTATGGTGTTCGGTTAGACAACGAGGAACCCAGCGGGAACAAACCTTTGAACATCCCAACTGGTGAACAATTGTGACAGCACTACCAACAGAGATGTCAAGTTGAGCACTGAGTTGTTTGATGGTGATCCGTCGATCATCTCGAACGAGTGTGTTCGCACGCTCCGCCATTGCAGGAGTCACAGCTGTGCACGGCCGGCCCGCACGCGGGAGATCAGACAGTCTTGCTTGACCTTGCGGCGATGATGACACACGCTTTGCCCAACGACTCACCGTGATTTTGTCCACTGCCAGATCACCGTAGACATTCTGCAAGCACCTATGAATATCTGAGATGCCCTGGTTTTCCGCCAAAAGAAACTCGATCACTGCCCGTTGTTTGCAACGCACATCCGTTACAGACGCCATTTTAACAGCTCCGTACAGCGCTGCCACCTGTCGGAAGTCAATGAAACTACACGAGACGAAGCGGGAATGTTTGAAAATATTCCACAAGAAATTTCCGGTTTTTTCAACCAAAATTGGCCGAGAAAAAAAATGTGTTGCATTACTTATTGAACTGCCCTCGTACATTGACAGATTGCGGAAGTATCACGTACACAAGGTATGAAAGGACAGTGCACTGGAGGAAATGTCAATTCCACTAAAGTAATTCGTGTGAAACGGTTTCCGACGTGATTGTGGCCCCATGTCCGAATTAACAGAGTTGGTTTGTTGGTAAGAACCTGAAGTTAGACAGAGGCGCAGAACTCGTGTACAGTCGCCGCCGAGAAGAGCCAAACCGGACATTACACAAGTGATGTTAGACATAGTTCACTATATCTAGGAGTGCATTAATGTTTAAAAATACACTGAACAGAAACTGGTACGCCTGCCTAATATCGTATAGGGGCCCCGCGAACACGCGGGAGTGCCGTAATACGACGTGGCATGGACTCGACTAATATCTGAAGTAGTGCTGGAGGGAATTGACGTTATGAATCCCGCAGGACTGTCCATAAATCCGTGAGAGTACGAGGGGATGGAGATCTCTTTTGAGCAGCACGTAGAAAGGTATCCCAGGCATGCTCAGTAATGTTCGTGTCTGGGGAGTTTAGTGTTTAAACTCACGAGAGTGTTCCTGGAGCCACTCTGTAGCAATTCTGGACGTGTGGGGGGGGTGTCGCGTTGTCCTGCTGGAACTGGCCAAGTCCGTCGGAATGCACAATGGACACGAATGGATGCAGGTGACCAGACAGGGTGCTTACGGGCGTGTCACCTGTGAGAGTCGTGGTCCCATATCATTACAACTGCTCACGCCCCACACTATTACAGAGCCTCCACCAACTTGAACAATCCCCAACTGACGTGCAGGGTCCATGGTTTGATGAGGTTGTCTCCATACCCGTACCCTTCCATCCGGCCGATACAATTTGAAACGAGACTTGTCTGACCACGGTCCATGTTTACAGTCATTAACAGTCCAAGGTCGGTGGTGACAGACCCAGGCGAGGCGTAAAGTTTCGTGTCGTGCAGTCATCAAGGGTACACGAGTGGACTTTGGCTCCGAAAGTCCATATCGATCATGTTTCGTTGTATGGTTCGCACGCTGACACTTGCTGATTGCCCAACATTGAAATGTTCAGCAATTTGCGAAAGGTTTGCACTTCTGTCACCTTAACGATTCTCTTCATCGTCGTTGGTCCCTTTCATGCAGGATCCTTTTACGGTCGCAGCGATGTCGGAAATTGGATGTTTAACCAGATTCCTGATATTCACGGTACACTCGTGATATGGTCGTATGGGAAAATCGCCACTTAATCGCTACGTCGGAGATGATGTGTCCCAGCGCTCGTGCGCTGATTATAATACCATGATCAAAATTATTTAAATCTTCAGTTGCCCAGTAATGCATATTCTCCAAATTAACATTTGCACGGTTCGTGAATGTAGCCTCGTGAGTACATAAACTCATAAACACTCCTGGAAATTGAAATGAGAACACCGTGAATTCATTGTCCCAGGAAGGGGAAACTTTATTGACACATTCCTGGGGTCAGATACATCACATGATCACACTGACAGAACCACAGGCACATAGACACAGGCAACAGAGCATGCACAATGTCGGCACTAGTACAGTGTATATCCACCTTTCGCAGCAATGCAGGCTGCTATTCTCCCATGGAGACGATCGTAGAGACGCTGGATGTAGTCCTGTGGAACGGCTTGCCATGCCATTTCCACCTGGCGCCTCAGTTGGACCAGCGTTCGTGCTGGACGTGCAGACCGCGTGAGACGACGCTTCATCCAGTCCCAAACATGCTCAATGGGGGACAGATCCGGAGATCTTGCTGGCCAGGGTAGTTGACTTACACCTTCTACAGCACGTTGGGTGGCACGGGATACATGCGGACGTGCATTGTCCTGTTGGAACAGCAAGTTCCCTTGCCGGTCTAGGAATGGTAGAACGATGGGTTCGATGACGGTTTGGATGTACCGTGCACTATTCAGTGTCCCCTCGACGATCACCAGTGGTGTACGGCCAGTGTAGGAGATCGCTCCCCACACCATGATGCCGGGTGTTGGCCCTGTGCGCCTCGGTCGTATGCAGTCCTGAATGTTGCGCTCACCTGCACGGCGCCAAACACGCATACGACCATCATTGGCACCAAGGCAGAAGCGACTCTCATCGCTGAAGAAGACACGTCTCCATTCGTCCCTCCATTCACGCCTGTCGCGACACCACTGGAGGCGGGCTGCACGATGTTGGGGCATGAGCGGAAGACGGCCTAACGGTGTGCGGGACCGTAGCCCAGCTTCATGGAGACGGTTGCGAATGGTCCTCGCCGATACCCCAGGAGCAACAGTGTCCCTAATTTGCTGGGAAGAGGCGGTGCGGTCCCCTACGGCACTGCGTAGGATCCTACGGTCTTGGCGTGCATCCGTGCGTCGCTGCGGTCCGGTCCCAGGTCGACGGGCACGTGCACCTTCCGCCGACCACTGGCGACAACATGGATGTACTGTGGAGACCTCACGCCTCACGTGTTGAGCAATTCGGCGGTACGTCCACCCGGCCTCCCGCATGCCCACTATACGCCCTCGCTCAAAGTCCGTCAACTGCACATACGGTTCACGTCCACACTGTCGCGGCATGCTACCAGTGTTAAAGACTGCGATGGAGCTCCGTATGCCACGGCAAACTGGCTGACACTGACGGCGGCGGTGCACAAATGCTGCGCAGCTAGCGCCATTCGTCGGCCAACACCGCGGTTCCTGGTGTGTCCGCTGTGCCGTGCGTGTGATCATTGCTTGTACAGCCCTCTTGCAGTGTCCGGAGCAAGTATGGTGGGTCTGACACACCGGTGTCAATGTGTTCTTTTTCCATTTCCAGGAGTGTATTAATTTGTCTCATCCCTCTGAATCTGAAGTTAAGCGCATCGGCAGAAATCACTGCGACGCATACAATCCGTGCCAGTTAATTCTTGGTGGGAACTGATATGGGTAAGGATGATATTTATAGCGATGCAGAACACGAACAACGCTACTCTGGCTCATGCCATATTCCCTTGCAATTTAACGCAACTAACACAAGGGTCTCGAACCACAGTGTCAAGAGTACCAATTTCCGTTTTCTCGTTAGTAACTTTCCTTTACCGGATATGTTTCCGATACGTTAAAGATCCAGTTGTTCTAAATTTATCAAACACATATTTAAATGTACAACGGGCAGGGTGGGTACCTTGAGGATAAGTCTCTAGCTCTCACTGAATTTCGTTGGCGTTCTCTGTAAGTGAGAAGCATGTCGACTTGTTCTTCGAAGGAATACGTGATTCACATTCGCTTGATTCGATAATACTAGTCTTACCGTTCCTATTAGTGTCGTATTGCGAAACCGTCGAATGGTGTTCACATGTCAATGGTACGTTAGATGGATACGCCCTATTCGGAAAATATTTACTATTTACACGATATACGAGAGAGAATTGTCAGAGCATGTGCTTCGGTAAGTGCCGAAGTGATAAGGAATACCACTCAATCCATGATAAGAAGACGGCAGCACTGCATTGATACCAATGGTCATCATTCGAAAACCTTCAGTACATAACCTTCAAAGACCTTGCTGTTAAACATCACTGGATTCGTCTCGATAGCCGCTATCAGAAAATAAGTACCAAAACTACAGCATCTCATTAAAAAAAAAAGTTGACCTTCATATCTCTGAAGCGACTCCATCTGCAAGAAAAAACTAACGTCATATTATTGCCCCCGTTGTCCCATGTAACATTTGTCCACAAACTTTTCAGGTAATATCATGCTTTCGGTGTTATTCCAGGTGGCAATAGTTAGTGACTCACCCTGTATAATTCTTAGATTGTTATTTTTGTGTTTACTGAACTCTAACGTAAGGTATCACTTAAAAGATGACTGATGCTTGTGTCACAAGATGGTCTGTGGAAGTTTGATGGTGATAAAAATTTTGGGTCAACGGCTTGAAATTCTGGCAGTAATTTAATATTAAGGACAGAGATCTCAGGAAAGTTGTTCAATGTTAAGATGTCTTATGGGGTTTGATATACAAGTAGTTAAACGAAATTGTTTTTGTTCAGGAAAGACGGAAAGGTAGCTGTAGGCTTGTAGTGTTCTTTGATTATTTTATTGTCTTTTACATTATTGTTAATATTATTGTGATTTCGTCCATTGTTTCCTTAAATGTATGTTTTTATTGAGCCGAAGTTTTACTAGTGTGTCTCGTACGTAACAAGGAACGAAATCTTTGCGGTAGTAAAAGTTGTGTTAATAAATATAATACCACGAGAGAAGGTTCAGCAGCATTCAGCAGAGAAACCCTGTTTCCTGATCAACCTGCTCAAGTGGCCTAAAGGTTTTAACAGCGTGTCCGCTTGAACAACTTATAACGGTACTTTGCGGGCAGGAGTGTCAACTAGCATCATGTTAATTAAAATCGGGGATAAATAGACTTTATTTTGGAAGAATTAAAAAGAGGAAAGTAATACGAAACTTTAATAACTCCACAGTATTACTAAGAAGCAATATAATGAAAAGTAATAAAAAGCAAAGTAGCAAAGACCAAGCGGGACGGAAAGATATAGGGGCGCGTTTGTTTTTTAATACATATAAAAGAACATGTAACACGTCATTGAGCTCTCTAGCTTCAGTTATCGCGATCGGGCTAGTCGATGAAAAAGTGGTACGCGACTGCGAAATTCGTTAAGGAGATTATTTAAAGACTCTTCAAGCACGTTTAAAATACATTACGTGTGACGAAGTGATCAGAGACGTTTATTATGGGGTGAAGTGAAAATGAATCCGACAACATAATTCGAACTTTGTGTTAGCTGGGAAAAATACTCTTGGGAAACTATTATGGTTGTGGAACGCTCGAAAGTTGTGCGTAACGGAAAGCTACAGTTTACGTAATTCTGCATTTTATAAAATGGTGAAACGCGTGTGCGCGGAACATTAATAGAATCTTATCCTTGGACGGTTTACGGGGTAAGTGATACAAACAACGCGCCAGCATAAAAAATAGTTCGCTTATTAAGTACCAGATATTAATTAACGGGGGCGTAAAACACTAAAAAAGAAGGATAGGATCATCACCTCCAATGCCGATTCGTATTTCGTATTTAATTAGTGAAAAGAGAAGTGTTAATAAACAAACTACATTTCAGTTTTATCCACGATTTTGGCTTCATTACGTAGTCTTGACTACATGACAAACAATTCCTGTGGAAGTTGTACGCAACGTATCGTCATAATATTTAGTCAACGAATATTGTGGGACACCAAAAATGTAAATGCATGAAATTTGTTCTTACAGCGGACGTATAATGTGTGAGTGCGACGAACTATACTGAGAAACTGAACATCCATAACGTACTTGCATGTTTATCTGCGAAAATGGTCCTTGTCGGTACATCAGCATAGAGTTCGAATAGAATCGCTGGAACATTGCAAACCATTCAGATTAATCGAACATCTCAATACGCATAAGGCTGGTATCACCAGGATGCGTTCTTTCTCCTCACCCCCGTGGCAGCAATTGAATCTGTGGTGTCACCGCCAGACACCACACTTGCCTTTAAATCGGCCGCGGTCCGTTAGTATACGTCGGACCCGCGTGTCGCCACTATCAGTGACTGCAGACCGAGCGCCGCCACACGACAGGTCTAGAGAGACTTCCTAGCACTCGCCCCAGTTGTACAGCCGACTTTGCTGGTGATGGTTCACTGACAAATTACGCTCTCAATTGCCGAGACCATGGTTAGCATAGCCTTCAGCTACGTCATTTGTTACGACCTAGCAAGGCGCCATTATCATTTGCTATTTATCTTGTGATGCATGTACCGTCAGACCGATGCTCACCAATTATGGATTAAAGTTAAGTATTCCAGAAGCTACGTACTTTATTTGCTAGTCTTCATTACTTGTCCTGTTCCAGACCTCACGCCATCCTGCGTGAGCTTAAACGCGTGCCTTTCGGCTTCCTCTCATTGTGGGTTGGCGCTTTGGCCAATCCACAACAGAATCAAGAGTCAGCCGGGAAATACATTTAAATCAATTGAAGACCATTGAGCTAGCGTCACGAATTTTCAAACGTCCACTGCCATGTATGAAGGCGAGTGACACCATGCGATCGAGGGGTGTCCATGAGGGGTGTCGTCGTGATCGTATTGAATGACATTGAGCGGTTACAAACTTTGATACTCCAGTTAAGTATTGCAAAAACTTCGAATTACTAAATCATCATACACTGATGCTAAACTGTGTTTGCCATCCGTTTTTTCCGTAGCTGTTGCCTAACGCTCTTTGCCCGTCCTACAAAGCTGTGTAGTTGCTGCGAGCAAGCAAACCACTTTCGGTGGAAAGGGGTTCCCTTCCTGTCACGGCTTTCCCATCGTGTGTAGACGCGCAGTGCATCACGGCGGTCGCGGCCGGGGGTTCGTAACGCTACGTGACGTAAACACCACGTCACAAATATGGTCGCTGCAGCTGCGCCTACTTTTCCCCCCATACGGCTTCTCGCCAGACCCGCGGCCGCATTCGCACGTCGGAGCACGACCGCCAGCCACCGAGACAGGCCCGGCTGCGTTCTTGTTTACCTCCCCTGCGTCCGGGTCGCTGATAGAATTCCGCACGCAGCTCTGCGTGGCTTTGCCGGCGCCCTTATACTCTTCTTGTTTTCTTTACAGCGGCGGGCAGGGCTCTCTCTCTCTCTCTCTCTCTCACACACACACACACACACACACACACACACACACACACACTACAAAAGCTCTCGCCGCTTCGCAGAGAGCGTGGCAGTTAAAACGTCGGCAATAAATATCGGCGGGTGACTGCCCCCTTTTGCCACTCCGCACTCTAACCTCGCGGGTCTGCGAAGCCGCAGACTGAATTAATGTTCCAAGAGGGGCAGCGAGACACGACCAATCCCTGTTCCCTCCGCTGGGCAGCATATTGTGGCCGCTTTGGCAAAGGAACCGAGGCTTCTCACAAGGAAAACTCCTCATCGGACCCCCCCCCCCCCCCACAGATGGCTCAAGGCAAAGCCCGCCAAAACCTGAACACAGATCAATGGTAAAAACCGGATGAAAGTGTACTAAACTGTGAATAAAAAGCAAAATAAAAACAGTGATCGGTCCAAGCGTAATATTCAGCGCACCTGTACAGCCGTGGAGTAGTGGATAAGTGGTCATGGTGTTGGACTATTAATCAGAGGGTTAGCTGCCCTCTGTAATAAAAAAAACTGAGTTAATGGATCAACAAAGAACTAAAACGGGTGTCTTCCGACGTCCGCCCCGAGCAGATACGAGGTGCATTCAAGTTCTAAGGCCTCCGATTTTTTTTTCTCCGAACTGGAAAGAGATAGAAACATGCGCATTGTTTTAAAATGAGGCCGCGTTCATTGTCAATACGTCCCAGAGATGGCAGCACCGTACGGCAGATGGAATTTTACCGCCAGCGGCGAGAATGAGAACTGTTTTAAATACTTAAAATGGCGACGTTTTCCTTACTTGAACAACGTGCAATCATTCCTTTTCTGAATTTGCGTGGTGTGAAATCAATTGAAATTCATCGACAGTTGAAGGAGACATGTGGTGATGGAGTTATGGATGTGTCGGAAGTGCGTTCGTGGGTGTGACAGTTTAATGAAGGCAGAACATCGTGTGACAACAAACCGAAATAACCTCGGGCTCACACAAGCCGGTCTGACGACACGATCGAGAAAGTGGAGGGAATTGTTTTGGGGGATCGCCGAATGACTGTTGAACAGATCGCCTCCAGAGTTGGCATTTCTGTGGGTTCTGTGCACACAACCCTGCATGACGACCTGAAAATGCGAAAAGTGTCATCCAGGTGGGTGCCACGAATGCTGACGGACAACCACACGGCTGCCCATGTGGCATGTTGCCAAGCAATGTTGACGCGCAACGACAGCATGAATGGGACTTTCTTTTCGTCGGTTGTGACAATGGATGAGACGTGGATGCCATTTTTCAATCCAGAAACAAAGCGCCAGTCAGCTCAATGGAAGCACACAGATTCACCGCCACCAAAAACATCTCGGGTAACCGCCAGGGCTGAAAAAATGATGGTGTCCATGTTCTGGGACAGCGAGGGCGTAATCCTTACCCATTGCGTTCCAAAGGGCACTACGGTAACAGGTGCATCCTACGAAAATGTTTTGAGGAACGCATTCCTTTCTGCACTGCAACAAAAACGTCCGGGAAGGGCTGCGCGTGTGCTGTTTCACCAAGACAACGCACCTGCACATCGAGCTAACGTTATGCAACAGTTTCTTCGTGATAACAACTTTGAAGTGATTCCTCATGCTCGTTACTCACCTGACCTGGCTCCTAGTGACTTTTGGCTTTTTCCAACAATGAAAGACACTCTCCGTGGCCGCACATTCACCAGCCGTGCTGCTATTGCCTCAGCGATTTTCCAGTGGTCAAAACAGACTCCTAAAGAAGCCTTCGCCGCTGCCATGGAATCATGGCGTCAGCGTTGTGAAAAATGTGTACGTCTGCAGGGCGATTACGTCGAGAAGTAACGCCAGTTTCATCGATTTCGGGTGAGTAGTTAATTAGAAAAAAAAATCGGAGGCCTTAGAACTTGAATGCACCTCGTACAACGAACGAATACGAAGAAAATGAAAAAAATCGTGTTCAGTCAGAGGGCTGCGTGCTCTCTATAATAAAAAAAAACTGAATCAAGGAATCAACGATCAACTTGAACGGATGTCTTGCGACCCCCGCCCAGACCAAAAGCAACGAACTATATCGAACAAAATGGGAAAAAAATTAAAAAACAGATCGGAGGAGCCGGATTCCAAACTCCCAAGTGTCATCAATTTCTATTTTTTTAAAACATTGTGTACTGTCCGTACGGTCACTGATACGTTTGCTCTCTTTCTGTAGTCTTGGCAGCTCTACAATAACTTTATTACTTGAGATATTTTCACAATGCTTTGCACACACATACAAAAACTCAAAAAGTTTTTTTAGGCATTCACAAATGTTCGATATGTGCCCCTTTAGTGATTCGGCAGACATCAAGCCGATAATCAAGTTCCTCCCACACTCTGCGCAGCATGTCCCCATCAATGAGTTCGAAAGCATCGTTGATGCGAGCTCGCAGTTCTGGCACGTATCTTCGTAGAGGAGGTTTAAACACTGAATCCTTCACATAACCCCACAGAAAGAAATCGCATGGGGTTAAGTCGGGAGAGCGTGGAGGCCATGACATGAATTGCTGATCGTGATCTCCACCACGACCGATCCAGCGGTTTTCCAATCTTCTGTTTAAGAAACGCCGAACATCACGATGGAAGTGCGGTGGAGCACCATCCTGTTGAAAGATGAAGTCGGCGCTGTCGGTCTCCAGTTGTGGCATGAGCCTATTTTCCAGCATGTCCAGATACACGTGTCCTGTAACGTTTCTTTTCGCAGAAGAAAAAGGGGCCGTAAACTTTAAACCGTGAGATTGCACACAAAACACATTAACTTTTGGTGAATTGCGAATTTGCTGCACGAATGCGTGAGGATTCTCTACCGGCCAGATTCGCACATTGTGTCTGTTCACTTCACCATTAAGAAAAAAATGTCGCTTCATCACTGAAAACAAGTTTCGCACTGAACGCATCCTCTTCCATGAGCTGTTGCAACCGCGCCGAAATTCCAAGGCGTTTGACTTTGTCATCGGGTGTCAGGGCTTGTAGCAATTGTAAACGGTAAGGCTTCTGCTTTAGCCTTTTCCGTAAGATTTTCCAAACCGTCGGCTGTGGTACGTTTAGCTCCCTGCTTGCTTTATTCGTCGACTTCCGCGGGCTACGCGAGAAACTTGCCCGCACGCGTTCAACCGTTTCTTCGCTCACTGCAGGCCGACCCGTTGATTTCCCCTTAGAGAGGCATCCAAAAGCTTTAAACTGCGCATACCATCGCCGAATGGAGTTAGCAGTTGGTGGATCTTTGTTGAACTTCGTCCTGAAGTGTCGTTGCACTGTTATGACTGACTGATGTGAGTGCATTTCAAGCACGACATACGCTTTCTCGGCTCCTGTCGCCATTTTGTCTCACTGCGCTCTCGAGCACTCTGGCGGCAGAAACCTGAAGTGAGGCTTCAGCCGAACAAAACTTTGTGAGTTTTTCTACGTATCTGTAGTGTGTCGTGACCATATGTCAATGAATGGAGGTACAGTGAATTTATGAAATCGCTTCAATCATTTGTAATAGCCCTGTACAATGGTTATAGAATATGAGTCATGGGATGAGAATACGTTACCGTCGGAAGTAAACGTGAGAGCAGATGAGATACCATATAGACATCTCACAGAAATGAAAACAACAAATAAACAGATGTGAACTATGTTGCAACAAAGGAATTCAAGAGTCAAGACTTCCAAAACGGAATGCAACTTCAAAAGCTTTAAAAACATATGTTTTGACAGAACACAGAGAAATTGTGTGATTGTGGAACTGTTCCGTTAATTTGTTGCAGCTTATGTGACAAACTCCCCCGTTTCCATCATTTCCATGGGAGGGGTCACATTCATATGAACATCTAAATCGCTAACACACGTACTGTCACCAGTGCCGTGTATGACACACGAGACGTATTTTCCGGTGATGGATTCGGTTGATTTGTCGCCTAGTCATGAAACGTTTGCGCTTCCCATTCGAAAGTCACTCCCTTTCGCCTGCTAATATAGTAGCAGTGGAAAATCAACTGTCATTATACGTCAGATCTACAACTGGGAAGACCTCTCCCATGCTCGACAATACACTGGCATCAGTTTGTGGGCGCTACTAAGCTGAGAACAGAGGCTTTGTCTTGAAGAACGTCGGCAGTACGTCGTTGCGGATTTCAGTGACCCCTCGCTATTATCGGTGATATCTTTTTGCGTTGCCAACTTTGGGTTGTCAATGCGATCTCTGTACAATACCACAACCTGTCAGTTGACTCTTCTAACATTAATAAGGCTAAGAGACGCATCTACACTGAAACGCCAAAGAAACTGGTATAGGCTTGCGTATTCAAATACGGAGATACGCAAACAGGCAGCAAACGGCGCTGCGATCGGCAGCGCCTATATAAGATAACAAGTGTCTGGTGCAGTTGTTAGATGGGTTACTGCTGCTACAATGGTTGTCAGGTTATCAAGACTTAAGCGAGTTTGAACGTGGCGTTATAGTCGGCCCATGAGCGATGGCTCGCAGCATCTCCGAGGAACAGATGAAGTGGGGATTTCCCGTACGACCATTTCACGATTGTACCGTGAATATTAGGAATTCGGTAAAACTTCAAATCTTCGACATCGCTGCGGCCGGAAATAGATCCTGCAAGAATGCGACCAACGATGACTGAAGACAGTCGTTCAACGTGACAGAAGTGCAACCTTTCCGCAAATTGCTTCAGATTTCAATGCTGGGTCATCAAGAAGTGTCAGCGTGTCAACCATTCAACGAAACATCATCATATCTCCACTGGGGGATGAACCGCACAATAACCCTCGGTTCGGTGTGGGCGGCGGTGGGATGGGTGGACTGCTGTGGCCTGTTGTGGGATTGTGAACCACTGAGCCATTGAGGGTTACGGTGGGACGAAGCCTCTCCGTCGTTTTAGGTCCCCGGTTTACTACACACACACACACACACACACACACACACACACACACGTCAATCATGTAGTGTACCAGACTAGCAAACCCGTAGCTTTGGTAGAGCGCAACTCTAATTGAAACAGTCGGTCCACACACAGAGCACCCTCTCGTTCAACACGATACTGCCAGACCACACACAAACACTGCGGCATTAGCAACAAGCCGAAGCCTGTAGTTCAGTGTCATCGACTATCCTCCATACTGTGCCGACTTGGTCCAATCCGATTTTCACCTGTTCCCAAAACTTAGAGAACGGCTTCGAGAACTTCACTCTGACAGTGATGAAGCGGTGCCAGCAGAGGTGAGAGACTGTCGTTCCGTCAACAAAGTCAAACGTTCGACGCTGGTGGTATCAATAAACTGGTCTCTCGTTCGGAAAAATGTGTTGCATCTACGTTGAGAAATACACTGACGTGGCGCAAGTGACGTGATAGCGATATGCAGACATACATACTGCGGTACTAAAGTGTACACAAGATACGAAAGGGCAATGCATTGACGAATCTGTCATTTGCACTTGGGTGCTTCCCTAAAAAGGTTTCCGACGTCATTATGGCCGCACGATGGGAATTAATAGACTTCGCACGCGGAACGGTAATTTCGGAAACTGCTAGGAAATTCAGTATTCCGAGATCCACAAAGAGTGTGCCGAGAATACCAAATTTCAGGCATTACCTCTCACCACGGACAACGCAGTCCTTCACTTAACGACCGAGAGCAGCGACGTTTTCGTCGAGTCGTCAGTGCTATCAGACAAGCAACACTGCGTGCAATAACCGTAGAAATCAATGTGGAACGTAGGACGAACATATCCGTTAGGGCAGAGCGGCGAAATTTGGCGTTAATGGCCTCTGGTAGCAGACGGCTGACGCGAGTGCCATTGCTAGCGGCACGACATCGCCTGCAGCGCCTCTCCTGGGCTGGTGACCATGTCGGTTGGACCGTAGAAGATAGGGAAACCGTGGCCTGGTCAGATGAGTCCCGATTTCACTTGGTAAGAGCTGGCGGTAGCATTGCAGTGTTCCGCAGACCCTTGGAAACCATGGACTCGAGTTGTGCACAACGATATGTGCAAGGTTCTGCCGGATCCCTAATGGTGTGGGCTGTGTTTACATGGAATGGACTGGGCCCTCTGGTCAAACTCAACGGATCGTCGACCGCTACGGTCGCAGGTTCAAATCCTGCCTCGGGGATGTGTGTGATGTCCTAAGGTTAGTCAGGTTTAAATACAGGGTGATTCAAAAAGAATACCACAACTTTAGGAATTTAAAACTCTGTAACGACAAAAGGCAGAGCTAAGCACTATCTGTCGGCGAATTAAGGGAGCTATAAAGTTTCATTTGGTTGTACATTTGTTCGCTTGAGGCGCTGTTGACTAGGCGTCAGCGTCAGTTGATGCTAAGATGGCGACCGCTCAACAGAAAGCTTTTTGTGTTATTGAGTACGGCAGAAGTGAATCGACGACAGTTGTTCAGCGTGCATTTCGAACGAAGTATGGTGTTAAACCTCCTGATAGGTGGTGTATTAAACGTTGGTATAAACAGTTTACAGAGAATGGGTGTTTGTGCAAAGGGAAAAGTTCTGGACGGCCGAGAACGAGTGATGAAAATGTAGCACGCATCCAGCAAGCATTTGTTCGCAGCCCAGGAAAATCGACTCGCAGAGCTAGCAGAGAGCTGCAAATTCCACAATCAACTGTATGGAGAGTCCTACGAAAAAGGTTAGTTATGAAACCTTATCGTCTGAAATTGGTTCAAGCACTGTCTGCAGCTGATAAGATTAAAAGAATCGATTTCTGTGATTTTATCCTTGCTCAAATGGAAACAGATGAATCTTTCGTTTCAAAGATTGTGTTTAGTGATGAAGCAACTTTCCACACTAACGGGAAAGTCAACCGTCACAATGTCTGTATATGGGGCACTGAGAATCCGCGGGAAACAACTCAGTATGAACGTGACTCGCCTAAGGTGAACGTTTTCTGTGCCATTTCAGCCAATAAAGTTTTTGGTCCCTTTTTCTTCGAAGGTGCTACTGTAACTGGACTACAGTATCTGGAGATGTTAGAGAATTGGCTGTTCCCTCAGCTCGAACAAGTAGCACAACAATTCATATTTCAGCAGGATGGGGCGCCACCACATTGGCACTTATCTGTCCGTAACTACCTGAACGTCAACTACCCGAGGCGATGGATCGGCCGCCAGGCAGCCCGTGACAGAGCACTTCATCACTGGCCTCCAAGAAGCCCTGATCTTACTCCCTGCGATTTTTTCTTATGGGGGTATGTTAAGGATATGGTGTTTCGGCCACCTCTCCCAGCCACCATTGATGATTTGAAACGAGAAATAACAGCAGCTATCCAAACTGTTACGCCTGATATGCTACAGAGAGTGTGGAACGAGTTGGAGTATCGGGTTGATATTGCTCGAGTGTCTGGAGGGGGCCATATTGAACATCTCTGAACTTGTTTTGAGTGAAAAAACTTTTTAAATACTCTTTGTAATGATGTATAACAGAAGGTTATATTATGTTTCTTTCATTAAATACACATTTTTAAAGTTGCGGTATTCTTTTTGAATCACCCTGTAGTTCTAAGTCCTAGGGGACTGATGACCTCTGAAGTTAAGTCCCATAATGCTCAGAGCCATTCTATTTTGAACGGATCATTGACAAGAAATGTTTGTTCGCCTACTTGGAGAGAGTCTGCAGCCATTCATGCACTTTATGTTCCCAAACAACGATGAAATTTTTTTATGACTGACAGTGCACCGTGTCACTGGGCCACAACTGTTGCGATTGTTCTGAAGAGCGTTCTGAACAATTTCAGGGAATGACTGACCGCTCAGGCCGCCCGGCACGCATACCACCGAATATTCTTAGGGCATAATCGAGATGTTAGTTCATGTACAAAATCTTGCACCGGCAACACTGTAATAATTATACGCAGCTATGGGACTCCAACGACTTGTTGAGTCCACGTCACGTCGATTACCTGCATTACGCCGGTAAAAGGAGGTCCAGCGACACTAGGAGGCATCCCATTACTTTTGTCCCCTCACTATAAATATGCAAACATGTTCACATAAAAAATTCGGAGGTATTACTTATCACCACGAACGCGCATATCATAACAAATTTAACTACACTACTGGCCATTAAAATTGCTAGACCACGAAGATGAAGGGCTACAGACGCGAAGTTTAACCGACAGGAAGAAGATGCTGTGATATGCAAATGATTAGCTTTTCAGAGCATTCACACAACATTGGCGCCGGTGGCGACACCTACAACGTGCTGACATGAGGAAAGTCTCCAACCGATTTCTCATACACAAACAGCACTTGATCGGCGTTGCCTGGTGAAACGTTGTTGTGATGCCTCGCGTAAGGAGGAGAAATGCGTACCATCACGTTTCCGACTTTGATAAAGGTCGGATTGTAGCCTATCGCGATTGCGGTTTATCGTATCGCGACATTGCTGCTCGCGTTGGTCGACATCCGAAGACAGTTAGCAGAATATGGAATCGGTGGGTTCAGGAGGGTAATACAGAACGCCGTGCTAGATTCCATCGGCCTCGTATCACTAGCAGTCGAGATGAAAGGCATCTTATCCGCATGGCTGTAACGGATCGTGCAGCCACGTCTCGATCCCTGAGTCAACAAATGGGGACGTTTGCAAGACAACAACCATCTGCACGATCAGATCGACGACGTTTGCAGCAGTATGGACTATCAGCTCGGAGACCGTGGTTCAGTTACCCTTGACGCTGCATCACACACAGGCGCGCCTGCGATGGCGTACTCAACGACGAACCTGAGTGCACGAATGGCAAAACGTCATTTTTTCGGGTGAATTCAGGTTCTGTTTACAGCGTCATGATGGTCACATCCGTGTTTGGCGACATCGCGGTGAACGCACATTGGAAGCGTGTATTCGTCATCGCCATACTGGCGTATCAGCTGGCGTGATGGAATGGGGTGCCAGTGGTTACACGTCTCGGTCACCTCTTGTTCGCATTGACGGCACTTTGAACAGTGGACGTTACATTTCAGATGTGTTACGACCCGTGGCTCTACCCTTCATTCGATCCCTACGAAACCCTACATTTCAGCAGGATAATACACGACCGCATGTTCCAGGTCCTGTACGGGCCTTTCTGGATACAGAAAATGTTCGACTGCTGCCCTGGCCAGCACATTCTCCTGATCTCTCACCAACTGAATACGTGTGGTCAATGGTGGCCCAGCAACTGGCTCGTCACAATACGCCAGTCACTACTCTTGATGAACTGTGGTATCCTGTTGAAGCTGCATGGGCAGCTGTACCTGTACACACCATCCAAGCTCTGTTTGACCCAATGCCCAGGCGTGTCAAGGCCGTTATTACGGCCAGAGGTGGTTCTTCTGGACACTGATTTCTCAGGATCTATGCACCTAAATTGCGTCAAAAGTAATCACATGTCAGCTCTAGTATAATATATTTGTCCAATGAATGCCCGTTTATCATCTGCAATTCTTCTTGGTGTAGCAATTTTAATGGCTAGTA
Source organism: Schistocerca serialis cubense (assembly GCF_023864345.2). Taxonomy (NCBI): domain Eukaryota; kingdom Metazoa; phylum Arthropoda; class Insecta; order Orthoptera; family Acrididae; genus Schistocerca; species Schistocerca serialis. The sequence goes on along the minus strand of NC_064647.1, from coordinate 211,262,473 downwards.
GTGCGTGTATTCTTCCTGCCGTGCGGTATACGCACAATAAGTAAAACGTCATTATTCGCTCGCCTTCCTGGAATAATTTTGGTGGCCAGTATTGGACATGTAGAGTTCCTTGGCCCAAAAACGAATGTAAGTAAAAAAAAAAATCGAAACAATTAGCAGCTTGAGACTCTTTTCACGCGCCGGCTAGCCTGTAGCGCGCTGGGTGGGTTTCTAATTAACGTTAGCTACACCGCCCGCTGACACCAGTTTTGCATTTTCAATCACACACGGCGCTCCCGCTCCCGCTCCCGGGCTAGAACACAGTGCCGGCTCGATGCAATCTACACTAGCCGGCGTCGGAAGTATGGAGTTATCGCAGCCAGTGCGCGCGCGGCTTCGGCCGGTAGTTAATTGGAGTCGCCTTATGTGGACGAACCATTACACGCGCGGAGGCCAATTATGCAAATTCTCCGCACTTCCCGTCCGCTCACCTAGGGCTGCGAATTCACTTCGTATGCGTGTTTCTGACAGCAGCATGACAGAAAGAGAGGGGGGGGGGGGGGGGAGAACGAGCGAGAGGGATCGGGGGAAAAAGGGGGGATAGAGAGACTGGAGTAGGTAGGTAGGTAGGTAGGGGGAGAGAGAGAGAAAGAGAGAGAGAGAGAGAGAGAGAGAGAGAGAGAGAGAGAGTGTTGAGGGGACGGACGGACGGAAATGGATACGTTAAGAGGATCCATACCCCCGTGCGGTTCAATACTTCCTGCACCATATTGGTTGGTGCGGTCAGACCACTCACTTACTTACATCCATGTTTCAGTATTACTTAGGTGTTGTGGTGTAGTCTTCAGTCAGAAAACAGGTTTGATGCAGATGTCCATGCAACTCTACCCCGTGCGAGACTCTTCATCTCCGAATAACTACTGCAACCTAATCCTTCCGAATTACCTCAGGGTATTCATGTCTTGGTCTCCCTCTACAATTTCTAACGCCCCCCCACCTCACCTCCAATACTAAATTGCTGATCCCCTGATTTCTCAGAATGTGTCCTACTAACCGATCCATTCTTCCAGTCAGGTTGCACCACAAATTTCTATTCTCCCCAGTTCTATTCAGTACCTCCTCATTAGTTACGTAGTCTACCCATCTAATCTTCTGTAGGACCACGTCTTCCCTAAACTGTTGAATTGCTACACCAAGAAAAACTGCAGATGATAAACGGGTGTTCATTGGACGAGGATAATTGAAGGTAGTCGAATTAGCTCGGGTGATGCTGAAGGTATTAGATTAGGAAATGAGACACTTGAAGTAGTGAATGAGTTTTGCTATCTGGGGAGCAAAATAATTGACAATGGTAGAAGTAGAGAGGATATAAAATGTAGACTGACAATGACAAGGGAAGCGTTTCTGAAGAAGAAAAATTTGTTAACATCGAGTATAGATTTAAATGTCAGGAAGTCGTTTCTGAAAGTATTTGTATGGAGTCTAGCCATGTATGGAAGTGAAACGTGGACGATAAATAGTTTAGACAAGAAGAGGATAGAAGCTTTAGAAATGTGGTGCTAGACAAGAAAGCTGAAGATTAGATGGGTAGATCACACAACTAATGAGGAGGTATTGAACAGAAGTGGGGAGACGAGGAGCTTGTGGCACAACTTGACTAGAAGAAGGGATCGGTTGGTAGGACATGTTCTGAGACATCGAGGGATCACCAATTTAGTACTAGAGGGCAGCGTGGAGGGTAAAAATTATAGAGGGAGACCAAGAGATGAATACACTAAACAGATTCAGAAGGATGTAAGCTGCAGTAGGTACTGGGAGATGAAGAAGCTTGCACAGGATAGAGTAGCATGGAGAGCTGCATCAAACCAGTCTCAGGACTGAAGACATCAACAACAACAGATAATGAGAAATCAGAACCCAGAACAACCACCTCTGGCCGTAATAACGGCCTTGATACGCCTCGGCATTATTTCAAACGGAGCTTGGATGGCGTGAACAGGTACAGCTGCCCATGCAGCTTCAACACGATACCACAGTTCATCAAGAGCAGTGACTGGCGCACTGTGACGAGCCAGTTGCTCGGCCACCATTGACCAGACGTTTTCAATTGGTGAGAGGCCTGGAGAATGTGCTGGCCAGGGCAGCAGTCGTATATTTTCTGTATCCAGAAAGGCCCGTACAGGACCTGCAACATGTGGTCCTGCATTATCCTGCTGAAATGTAGGGTTTCGCAGGATCGAATGAAGGGTAGAGCCACGGGTCGTAACACATCTGAAATGCAACGTGCACTGTTCAAAGTGCCGTCAATGCGGACAAGAGGTGACCGAGACGTGTAACCAATGGCTCCCCATACAATCACGCCGGGTGATACGCCAGTATGGCGATGAGGAATACACGCTTCGAATGTGCGTTCACCGCGATATCGCCAAACACGGATGTGACCATCACGATGTTGTAAACAGAACCTGGATTCTTCCGAAAAAATGACGTTTTGCCATTCGTGCACCCAGGTTCGTCGTTGAGTACACCATCGCAGGCGCTCCTGTCTGTGATGCAGCGTCGAGGGTAACCTCAGCCATGGTCTCCGAGCTGATAGTCCATGCTGCTGCGAATGTCGTCGAACTGTTCGTGCAGACGGTTGTTGTCTTGCAAACGTCCCCATCTGTTGACTCAGGGATCGAGACGTGGCTGCACGATCCGTTAGAGCCATGCGGATAAGGTACCTGTCATCTCGACTGCCAGTGATACGAGGCCGTTGGGATCCAGCTCGCGTTGCGTATTACCCTCCTGAACCCACCGATTCCATATTCTGCTAACAGTCATTGGATGTCGACCAACGCGAGCAGCAATGTCGCGATACGATAAACCGCAATCGCGATAGGCTACAATCCGACCTTTATCAAAGTCGGAAACGTGATGGTACGCATTTCTCCTCCTTACACTAGGCATCACAACAACGTTTCACCAGGCAACGCCGGTCAACTGCTGTTTGCGTATGAGAAATCGGTTGGAAACTTTCCTCATGTCAGCACGTTGTAGATGTCGCCACCGGCGCCAATGTTGTGTGAATGCTCTGAAAAGCTAATCATTTGCATATCACAGCATCTTCTTCCTGTCGGTTAAATTTCGCGTCTGTAGCACGTCATCTTCGTGGTCTAGTAATTTTAATGGCTAGCAGTGTAGTTCATTAAATCCATAAAACTGATGGGAAAGGTTTCTTGAAACCACAAACAGTTTCTATTAAAGCACCACCACCACCAGCAGCAGCAGCACCACCTCCTCCTCCTCCTCCTTCTCCCCCTCCTCTACAAGGTCGGGGATGTTATAAGTGCATTGGTAACATTAGTTACAGTTGGGACTGGGTGCCCTTTCTGAAACCACCGCTTCCACGTGGGACAGACTCTGTGTACCCCTACTGTCTGCGTCTAGTGATTCATGTTGACGTGTGAGAGCGTTTTTCTAAACGTTTGCTTAGCGTGTATTTGATGCAGGACCTGATACAGGCCCAGTTTCATCTACTTGGAAGTGGAAAACCGCCTAAAAACAACAACCATGGGAGCCGACTCGTCAGCCGCCGGCCGTCGTTAGCTCGCGAGTTAGATTCGATCCGGGGGTAGGGTCTCCACCTTGAACCGTGAAACCAGTATAAAGGCTTATACTGGGCTGCTGTAAATGACCCATTCGTTTTCAGAGTTGTTTATTTTCCAAAGTATTGTACCTGCAAATACGACTGACGCATGAATACAGCCCTAACCTTATCCAGTTTACGTTCTGCAGATCAGTTGGCGTTACGAGTGCAGTAACTTGACAAGAAGGTGACAAAGTAAAGAGCTTTTGTATGCTGGAATATGCGAAATGCATATCTATACAACAGTGCAGTGAGCATGCAGAGCGAATTATGGAAAGGAAGCGCGATATAAACAGAGCACTGTGCGTTGGTGTCAACGACACATGGACGTTGGTTGTCTCTACAAACAGAAAAGGAACGGTCGACGAACTTCCTCATCGCTGGGGTTGGACATAAATATAGAAACGGCAGAAACAGCACACATTATCACGCCCATTACGAGTGGGAAACCCGTAGCCATTCAAATCAGCTTCCAGACTTTTTTTTTTCAGGGATCTTGCAACATTATTTCTAGCAAAATACTGGCAAGTTCAGATATTAATGGACGTGGACAACGATCACGCACCCTCCTCAATAAAATTGGAGGCTAGGGGGGAGGGGGAGGGGGCCGACGCCACAATTCATTCTCGAGCTCACAAACCAGTCCTCGACGATGCGAAATATGTGAGTAGGGGTCCTGTCATCTTGGAACGGATCATCACCATTGGGGAACAATCTTCGTACCACCGGATGAAGCTGATCAGCCGAAATGGTCGCATAATGCTTGGCAGCAATTTGACCTTGCTGAATAACCATGGGGCCCATGATATACGTCATGGCCGCGGAAATCATTTAGGAAATCTCGTTGTATTTCACACTTGGGACGTGAACTCGGCCAGTTGGGAACAGCGCGAAACAAGACTCATTCGACCAAATGACATTCTCCCATTGCTCCACGGCTCTGGTTTTTCGACTTCAGCACCATGTTTTCTTGTTGCGGACATTTGCGCCACTGATGAGTGGCTTAGGAATTCCCTGTTCCTGGATCTCCTTCGTGTTGACTTTTTCAGCTGCCGTCCTCTTATTTTCCGTCAGAGTCCTATTCAATGAACATTTGCCACAATCATCCACACAAACTTTCGTCCCCGTTATGACTTAGCGGATAACGTCTTTCCGCTTTCTCACTATGCAATGTAAATCTTGGACTTTGTGTCTGTTGAAATACCCACAGCTTCGGCTCCTTTGGTTACGGAATCACCCACCATACTAGCAACAACAATTTGCCCAGGTCCGAATTCACTGAGTTCCGACATAACGCACTCAAAACTACACACAACACTGTTCTGAGCACGACGTACACTTGCAACGTACTGAGGCCCTGTGTACAGGTGGGGTTCGTGGTCAAACACAACAAATGGTTCAAATGGCTCTGAGCACGATGGGACTTAACATCTGAGGTCATCACTCCCCTAGAACTGAGAACTACTTAAACCTAACTAACCTAAGGGCATCACACAAATCCATGCCCGAGGCAGGATTCGAACTTGTGACCTAGGGGCAGCGCGGTTCCAGACTGAAACGCCTAGAACCGCTCGGTCACCCCGGCCGGCCAAACACAACACGTCAAATTGCTGGTTTTTTTTTTTTTTTTTCATTTTAGTTTACACGTCCAGTTCCATAGCACAAAATTGAGGAGCAAATTTCCAAGGTCATAGAAAGTGTCAGTACACGAAATTACAACTTAAAAAGTATTAACAGATAAAGTAAAATGTTTATGAAGCCAAAAAAAGACTAGCCATATAAGTTTACGTAAACGCAATCGACAATACAACACAGGAATCAGCTTAATTTTTCAAGAAACTCCTCGACAGAATAGAAGGCGTGACCCATGAGGAAACTCCTCAGTTTCGATTCGAAAGCGCGTGGATTACTGGTAAGACTTTTGAATTCTTGTGGCAGCTTATTGAAAACGGATGCAGCAGTACACTGCACACCCTTCTGCACAAGGCTTAAGGACGTCCGATCCAAATGCAAGTCTTATTTCTGCTGAGTATTAACTGAATGAAGGCTGCTAATTCTTGGAAACAAGCTTATATTGTTGACAAGAAACAACAGTAAAGAATATATATATATATATGACAATGTCAGGATACCCAGACTAATGAACAGGAGTCGACAAGAGGTTCGCGCACTTCCACCACTTACTGCCATAACCGCCCGTTTCCGAGAATGAGAAGAGTTACCCCAAAATATACTACTATATGTCATAAGCGAATGAAAATAAGCAAAGTAGACCTTTTGTGTCGAACTATCACTTACTTCAGATATAGTTCGAATACCAAAAATGGCAGCATTAAGTCTGAACAAGATCTCGAACGTGGGCTTTCCATGAAGGTTTACTATCTATATGTACACCTAGAAATCTGAACTGCTCAGTTTCACTAATCATACGCACGTTCTGTGAAACTAAAACTTGTTGAACTGTTTGTCAGAAAATGTAAAAACTGATTCTTAGCTAATATCTGCGTTTAAGTTCATGCACGAATTTCATAAGCTGTTTCCATATTTTGGTCTACCTATCCACTTCCTGTATAAGACACCTACCCACATCCACAGACGCTTTATTAGCCATCCGTCTACAGCTATAGATCAAATTCTGTTAAAAGAAAAAAACGCGAAATCTCAAAGATTCACGATTTTTTACATATTCTCGAAATTTAGCGCAGACTTCAAAACGAAACACTTATAGAAGTTTTCACAACAAAACTTTGTCTCGAAAATGGCAGAAAATTCAAGGAGTTATCGTACGTAAGCTATTGTAGCGGCCGGCCGCGGTGGTCTAGCGGTTCTAGGCGCGCAGTCCGGAACCGCGCGACTGCTACGGTCGCAGGTTCGAATCCTGCCTCGGGCATGGATGTGTGTGATGTCCTTAGGTTAGTTAGGTTTAAGTAGTTCTAAGTTCTAGGGGACTGATGACCACAGATGTTAAGTCCCATAGTGCTCAGAGCCATTTGAGCCTATTGTAGCGGCAAGACAGTCAACACCTTCTTTGCGCGATGGCAAAGGAAATACTATCGACTACAGCGTTGCCAAAGCAGAGTTACTAAACACAGCCTTGCGAAACACCTTCACCAAAGAAGAAATAAATATTCCACCATTCGAATCGAAAACAGCTGCCAACATGAGTAACGTAGAAGTAGATATCCTCGGAGTAGAGAAGCAACTTAAATCACTTAATAAAAGCAAGTCTTCTGGTCGAGACTGTATACCAATTAGGTTCCTTTCGGAGTATGCTGATACAATAGCTCCATACTTAACAATCTTATACAACCACTCGTTCGACGAAAGACCCGTACCTGAAGACTGGAAAGTTGCACGGGTCACACCAGTATTCAAGAAATGCAGTAGGAGAAATCGACTAAATTATAGGCCCATATGATAAACGTCCATGTGTAGCAGGAATTTGGAGCATATATTCTGTTCGAACATTACGAGTTACTTCGAAAAGAACGGTCTAATGACACACAGTCAACATGGATTTAGAAAATATCGTTGTTGTGAAACACAACTAACTCTTTACTCGCATGAAGTGATGAGTCCTATTGTGTTAAGTGTTACTTAAGTAAATAAATTAGTGAAATCAAAGTGAACTAGAAATTAGAATATAAATGGAAAACTTGGTTTAGTTTAGAGAGTTACATACTCGCATTCAGTGGGCAGAACAGAAGAGACAATGACCATGAAGTCAGCAGTTCCACATAAGCGGGCGCTGTCGATTCAGCCGTCAGGGCATCGCCCGACCGGCTCACGTGTTTCTCAGTTGTCGCATGTGAGCAAAGGCCCTCGCCTACATTCCAAGAGCCAATGACCGACGTTAAGAAGATTCTTCTAGAAGCTTTTCAACGTGACGGAAGAGGCAATGACCGGCTCACGTGTTTCCCAGTCGTCACATGCGATCAGAGGGCCCCGCCTACATTCCAAGAGCCAATGACACACGTCAAGAAGATTCTTCGAGAAGCTTTTCAACGTGACAGAAGAGGCAATGGCCGTGAAGTCGTTCACCTCCAGTGAACTGAAGTGAATAAATACGCGAGACGCGGTGGGCCCGACAGATGAAGACAGATGAAGACGGGGACGAAGACGAAGACGAAGACGAGAGACGAAGGAAGAAAAGAAGAGTAGCAGTAGTTTTCAGTCAGTTTCGGTGCTGAAGACCGTCATGCAAGAAGAGACTGCATCATGCACAGACGCACCAAGTCCGCCGCTGTAATGGAATAGCAAGCAGCAGCCGCGGCGCCAGAAGACAGAAGTTAAAAGGTATTGGAAGTCTGATTTTTACGTACCCGGGTGACTCGTGAGGACGGGAAGGAGACGGCCTCACCTCAGCAGTCACCTGTGAGCTGGGATGAAGACCTGACAGCCGAAGACTGGCAAGCGGGAGTCCGTGGTTCGAGTTCGGGACACTGGCCTTGCCCCGCCGCGCCGCTCCGCTGGTCGACGCACAACACACGCGGCCGCTTAGAGAAGAGAAACACTGGGACGCCACATCCAAGGTATCACCATCCGATGCACGACGTCGCTCGCAATAATTAAACGGGCCACCTCGCGCTGCGCGTCTCCGGTCAGCTGGGCGAGACGGCGACACGAGATACACACCGCTACGCGTAATCAGACGCCGCCGCCGCCGCCGCCACTGCCACTCCCGCAGCAAAAGACTTCACAAACGACACAGCTGCCGCTCGCCGAACCAGAACATCCCGTAAGATACATTTGTATAAATCTTCAATAAAAGTTATCTTTTGTAAAAATGATGTTTCATTCGACCTCATACCCGAGCCAAGGAAGAACCCACCCTGCCCACATGTTGTTAAGAGAGAAAAGTTAATTTATTTAGTATTTTCACCCTGACAGAATGCTTTAGAATGCTCATCCTGACAATTGACAGCATCAAAAGAGAAAACACAGTTACATTGAGTGACAGAAGTGTCACATTTAGTAACACAACTGTTACATTTGGTCTCAGAAGCCGTTATAGTTGTTACAATTGATAAGGGATTTCAAATTGACTCCGTATTTTGAGATATCCAGAAGGTTTTTGACATTGAACATCACAAGTGGCTTGTAGTGGTCCAAATGGCTCTAAGCACTATAGGACTCAACATCTGTGCTCATCAGTCCCCTAGAACTTAGAACTGGTTGAACCTAACTAACCTACGGACATCACACACACCCATTCGAATCTGCGACCGTAGCAGCAGCGCGGTTCCGGACTGAAGGGCTTGTAGTGAAATCGTGTGCTTACGGAATATCGTCTGTTATGTGACTGGATTCGTGATTTCCTGTCAGAGAGGTCACAATTCGTAGTACCTGGCGGAAAGTGATTTCTGCCGTTCCCAAGGCAGCGCTGTCGACCCTCTGCTGTTCCATATCTACGAGGGTTGTCCAGAAGGTAATGCACGGCACGAAGGGTGAGGTCATCAGAAGTCGGTTCGGCGTAGCTCCACGATTTGCAGTGGTCGTGGGAGTCTATCCACGGCTGTCACACGTGACACCTGACCCCGCCCCCTCGGACTTCCACTTATTTGGGCCATTAAAGTATGCCATTCGTCGAAGGCATTTTGAGGACGATGAGGAGGTGATTCACACAGTGAAGCGCTGGCTCCGCCATCAGCAGGAGGATTGCTACCGACAGGACATACGCGCCCTTGTTTCGCGCTGGAGGAAGGCCACAGAACGAGACGGAGATTACGTGGAAAAATAGGATGTGTAGGTAAAACACCATTCTTTCGTGTGTCTGATTCTGACTATGTCCAATAAAGAATTGTTGAATAAAATGCGGCTCATTACTTTCAGGGCAACCCTCGTATATAAACGATTTAGGAGATAATTTGAGCAGCCGTCTTAGGTTTTTTGCTAAGATGCTGTCGTTTATCGTCTGATAAAGTCATCAGAAGATCAACACCAATTGCAAAGCGATATCTGTATGGTACGAAAATTGGCAATTGACCCTAAATAATGAAAAGTGTAAGGTCGTCCTCATGAGTGCTAAAAGGAACCCATTTAACTTCGGTTACACGATTAAGGCCATATATTCAACTGAATGCCTAGGGTTTACAATTACGAACAACTTTAATTGGAAAAAACACACATAAAATGTTGTGGGGAAGGCAAAGCAAAGACTGCGTTTTATTGGCAGAAGACTTCGAAAATGTGACAGATCTACTAACAATAGTTCCTATTCTACGCTTGTCCGTCCTCTTTTGGAGTACAGTTGCACGGTCCGGGATCGATAATAGATAGGATTAACGGAGTACATCGAGAAAGTTCAACGAAGAGCAGCACGTTTTGTATTATCGCGAAATAGGGGCAAACAAAAGAATACATTTATAATGTATATATATATATCGCCAGTTTCGTTCGATGTTGAGGTGGTATTCGAATAAAGTTGGTGAGTCTCCGTTATGCTGTGCGAGGTTAGAAGAAATAAGAAGTTGCCTGAGGGCTGAATAGAATTTGGGTTGAGGGAGAGATGTGCAAAGGTAATCTGTGCCCTTGTGCAAAGCCGATGTGTCAAGGTGGCGTAGTGATTAGCGAATCTGCGTAATGAGCAGTCCTTGGTAAAATCTTTCATTCGTCGCTTCACTCTGCATATAAACACTGAAGCGCCAAAGAAACGTATTGGCATGCGTATTCAAATACAGAGATGTGTAAACAGGCAGACTACGGATCTGCGGTCGGCAGCGCCTACGTAAGACAACAAATGTCTGGCACAGTTGTTAGATCGGTAACTGCTGCTACAATGACAGCTTATCAAAATTTACGTGCGTTTGAACATGGTGTTATAGTCGGCGCACGAGCAATGGGACACTACATCTCCGAGGTAGCGATGAAATGGAGATTTTCCCGTACGACCATTTCACGACTGTACCGTGAATATCAGGAATCCGGAAAGCACCAATTCTATGCGGCTGGAGAAAGATCCTGCAAGAAAGGGAACAACGACGACGGAAGAGAATGGTGCAACTCTTCCGCAAACTGTTCAAGATTTCAATGCTGGGTCATCACTACACATCAGCGTGTGGACAATTCGACGAAACATCATCGATAAGGATTTTCGGAGCCGAAGGCCCATTCGTACACCCTTGACTGCACGACACAAAGCTTTACGCCTCGCCTGGGCCGGTCAACAGTGACATTGGACTGTGATGACTGGAAACATATTGTCTGGTCGGACGAGTGTCGTTTCAAATTATATCGAGCGGACGGACGTGTACTGGTATGGAGACAATCTCATGAATCGATGGACCCTGCACGTCAGCAGGGGACTGTTCAAGCTGGTGGAGGCTCTGCAATGGTGCGGGGCGTGTGCAGTTGCAGCGATATGGGACCTGTACAATGTCGTGCGACGACGCCCCCGTCGGGTGGACCGATCGCCTGGTGCAAGTCTTTCGATTTGACGCCACTTCGGCGACTTGCGCGTCGATGGGGATGAAATAATGATGATAAGAACAACACAACATTCAATCCCCGAGCGGAGAAAAACTCCGACCCCTCCGGGAATCGAACCCGAGCCCGTAGGATTGACAGTCTGTCGCGCTGACCACTCAGCTACCGGAGGCGGACATGGGACCTGTGATACGTCTAGATACGACTCTGACAGTTGATATGTACCCCTAAGCATCTTGTCTGATCAGCTGCAGCCATTCACGTCCATTGTGCATTCCGACGGACTTGACCAATTGCAGCAGATAATGCGACACTCCACCGCCGACTTCCAGAATTGCTACAGCGTGGCTCGAGGAACACCCGTACGAGTTTAAACACTTCCACTGACCACCAGACTCCACAGATATGAAAATTATTGAGGATATTTGCGATGACTTGCAACGTGCTGTTCAGAAGACATCTCCACTCCCTCATACTCTTACGGATTTATGGCCAACCCTCCAGCACTACTTTAGACATCTGGCGAGTCCATGCCACCTCGCGTTGAGGGGCTTCTGCGTGCTCGCAGGGACCTTACACGATATCAAGCAGGTGTACCGGTTTCTTTAGCTCTTCAGTGTACATCAAAGATGTGTGGGGGATTGAAAAGGTCTCTGGAAGCATTTAATTTCATTGGCAAAAGAATTCAGTTAATCAGAACCAACGTTTCATTCACACACAGAGGCGGAGGCCTTAGACGGCGTTCATGCGAATCGCTAGCCGAGTGAAAGCCCTGGAGGCAAACAGGTAGGCGCAGTGCGATCCTGCGCCCAGTTTTTGCTGCAGCCATCTGCAGGCGCGCCGCGAGGCCACCCACCATCCGCGCTATCAAGGGCAGACCTCTGCAGAAGCCCTGCGCGCTGGAAACTCATCTCCCACAGCCCGCGCGCTCGTGATCCGAAGAACGACACTGCCCGACAAAAAAAGTGAGGCGCTTAGAAGATACGGTCAGATGCCAGCACAACTTCGAACCAGTCACCCCCGTCAGCGGGTATGTAAACGAAGGAGTGATGCCTCGTGTAAGGAGGATAAATGCGTACTTTCACGCTTCCGACTCTGATAAAGGTCGGATTGTAGACTATCGCGATTCCTCTTTATCGTATCGCGACATTGCTGCTCTCATTGGTCGAGATCCAATGACGGTTAGCAGAATATGGAATCGGTGGGCTCAAGAGGGTAATATGGAATGCCATGCTGGATCCCAACGGCCTCGTATCACTAGCAGTCAAGATGACAGGCACCTTATCTGCATGGCTGTAACGGATCGTGCAGTCACATCTCGATCTCTGTGTCAACAGATGGGGATGTTTGCAAGACAATAACCATCTGCACGAACAATTCGACGACGTTTGCAGCAGCATGGACTATCAGCTCGGAGACAATGGCTGCGGTTACCCTTGATGATGCATCACTCGACCACGAACCTGGGTGCACAAATGGCAAAACGTCATTTTTTCGGATGAATCCAGGTTCTTTTTACAGCATCATGACGGTCACACCCGTGTTTGGCGACATTGCGGTGAACGCACATTGAAAGCGTGTATTCGTCATCGCCATTCTGGCGTATCACCTGGCGTGATGGTATGGGGTGCCATTGGTTACACGTCTCTGTCACCTCTTGTTCGCATTGACGGCCCTTTGAACAGTGAACGTTACATTTCAGATGTGTTACGACCCGTGGCTCTACCCTTCATTCGATCCCTGTGAAACCCTACATTTCAGTAGGATAATTCCTGTACGGGCCTTTCTGGATACAGAAAATGTTCGACTGCTGCCCTGGCCAGTACATTCTCCAGATCTCTCACCAATTGAAAACGTCTGGTCAATGGTGGCCGAGCAACTGGCTCGTCACAATACGCCAGTCCCTACTCTTGATGAACTGTGGTATCGTGTTGAAGCTGCATGGGCAGCTGTACCTGTACACGCCATCCAACCTCTGTTTGACTCAATGCCCAGTCGTATCAAGGCCGTTATTACGGCTAGAGGTGGTTGTTTTGGGTACTGATTTCTCAGGATCTATGCACCCAAACTGCGTGAAAATGTAATCACATGTCAGTTCTAGTATAATATATTTGTCCAATGAATACCTGTTCATCATCTGCATTTCTTCTAGGTGTAGCCGGCCGTTGTGGCCGTGCGGTTCTAGGCCGAGCGACCGCTACGGTCGCAGGTTCGAATCCTGCCTCGGGCATGGATGTGTGTGATGTCCTTAGGTTAGTTAGGTTTAATTAGTTCTAAGTTCTAGGCGACTGATGACCTCAGAATTTGAGTCGCACAGTGCTCAGAGCCATTTGAACCATTTTGATCTTCTAGGTGTAGCAATTTTAATGGCCAGTAGTGTATAATGGGCCACGTAAGCAACAGAATATTTTTGTACTACATGACTCTTTCTTTCTTTCACTGGTGCCTTGGCACGCGCTGACGCTGGGTCGGCATTGTTAGGAACGGATTTGGCAAGCTTAGTGGAAATGGGTGGCCGGATGCCCTTCCTGCCGCCCCCCCCCCCCCCCCCGGAGCGGAATTAGTGTACCCCTCCTGTCTGCATCGAGTGTTATTCATGGAATAGTGCGAGTGTGTGCAGATGTTTGCGAGTCGTGTAACTGAGGCGGAACGTGGGGACCAGCCCGGTATTCACCTAGCGGGACGTGGAAAACCGCCTAAAAACCACATCCAGGCTGGCCGGCACACCGACTGACGACGGTAATCCGCTGGGCAGATTAGACCCGGGGCCAGCGTGCCTACTCGTGTCCAGGAAGCAGCATATTAGCGCTCTCGGCAAACCTGGAGGTTTTTTTTCTACATGACTGTCCTCCTTTATTTGAGAAAAAACAGTATTTACAGTAAAATTGACTTGATCAATATTTAAGTCAGGTTTTATTCGAAAATTTCTGATTTTAACGTCGAAGTTATATAAAACATCTTTCTGTTATTCATAAACAACTTCCGCATTTATCAATAACAACAGGGAAGTCTTTCCTTTCATCATGATGAAGAATGTTCTATTGAGTACAAAATAACAATGATTACAACAATATTTTATTTGGCTGTGCACATAAATTGTACTTGCATCAAAAGTAATTGCTTTGGTTACATAAATGTGCAAGAGTTATGCGCTCAAATAATCTTTATTCCTTACAAAACGTAATTTATACTTCCTAAGGATACAAAATACACAATAAACTAACACTGCGTGATGCGCGATTTAAATAACATGCAAAAAAACCAAAACAAAAAACAAAAAATTGAGACGTCTTCAGCTCCGAATTTCTCAGATTTGTTTATGTTTCTTTTCCCACCAATGCTACGAATACTATCGGTAATTCTACCATTTACTAAGTCATTTATGTATCTACCAAAACTACTGAACCGTAGTTTCGGCAGAGTGCAACCCTTACACATACTCGCCAGAGACGGCATTATCAGCACCTGTCGTAGTCTGAAATGGCCGTCACTGTGGGGTCTCGGTTTGACTGGCTAGTCGGGCAATATCCTGATTTGTGAGGCATTCGAAATGTGACAGACGTGCCGGCCGTTGCGGGCATGCGGTTCTAGGCGCTTCAGTCCGGAACCGCGCGACCGCTACGGTCGCTGGTTCGAATCCTGCCTCGGGCATGGATGTGTGTGATGTCCTTAGGTTGGTTAGGTTTAAGTAGTTCTAAGTTCTAGGGGACTGATGACCTCAGATGTTAAGTCCCATAGTGTTCAGAGCCATTTGAACCATTTGTGACAGTCGTCCGACGTTGGTTGTTAGTTGGTTGATTTGGGAGAGGTGACCAAACAGCGAGATCATCATTGGGAAGGAAAGTTGGCTGTGCCCTTTCAAAGTGCTCCTTCCAACTCTAAGCCGTCTCTACAACGCTGCGCTCTGTCTAGGGATAGTGCCAAAGCAATGGAAAAACGCAAACGTTATCATGATACACAAACCTGGAAAGCCGATTAATAAACCTTCTTCATATCGCCCAATCTCGCTTCTACCAGTAATTGGCAAAACATTTGAATCCATTCTAAACAAAAGAACCCACAAATTCATAAACAAATTAAAGATCCTCCCTCCAGAACAAGCCGGCTTTAGACAGGAACATTCAACCATGGACCCTATCATCAGACTAGTCAGTACAACAACAGAAGCCCTAAACAGAGGTGACTGCGTATTGGCACTATTCCTAGATATCGAGCGAGCTTTCGATAAGGTGTGGCACTGCGGGCTGGCGTACAAAATGGCCAAGCAAAATTTTCCTCCTCATTATGTACGACTCATTCTCGACATAATTTCCAATAGAACTGCAACAGTATCGGTCGGTAACCAACTTTCCAAAAAATTCTCTCCTGCTGCTGGAGTAGCGCAAGGTGCTGTCCTCTCACCCACGCTCTACAGTTTATACACCGCCGACATCCCTCGCCCCAACAAGTGGAACGAACACTTCGCCCTCTAGGCGGACGACACCGCCTACTGGTGCACGGCGCACTCGGTAGAGGAAGCGAAGAATGTAATAGCTTCCTACACACCCCAGCTACAACAGTGGATGGCCAAATGGCGCATCAAACCCAATCCAACAAAGAGCCAGCTGCTACTTTTCAGACACCGCAACCAAACGCAAAGTGCCAGACTAAAACAAGACGACCTCCACATAACCCTATGGCTAAAGAGAGTCAGCCCTGTCCAGAGTGCAAAGTATCTAGGGATGACTCTCGACTCCACTCTATCATGGAAGCACCACACCGAAAACATCATCAGCAAGTGTAAACAAAGAATGAACCTTGTGAAGCTAATCAGCTCAAAATTCGGGGGCGCCAGCCCAGATGCAGTGCTACACACCTACAGAACATTTGTTCGACCCATCCTAGAGTACGGTGCCTGTCTGTGGACGGCCTCCAGAGTGCAGTATGAGAGAGTTGCCGCATTTGACCGCCACAACTTGAGACGAGCGGGAAAGCTGCACTACACAACCGCCAACGACCTAGTCTATGCGGGCACCAACACCCGCTCTATATTAGAGAAAATCACTCCTGAGGTAGCCAATTACGGTCGGAACAGAGTGAGAACAGATGGGATAATGAAAGACGTGTTATGCAATCCAATTCACGAATACAGGATCACCCTATTTAGATACCCTTACCCCCCAGACTTCATTGCCCATGCAATTCAACGAACATTCCCGAACAACAAAGATCTCATAGATAAAATTAGAAAAAGAAGAGTGTAGCAAATACAGTGAAGTGAAGTGGCCCATTATCTCCCTCCAACTCTCTCCAACCACCCCAGTGAAGTGAAGTGCAACGACCCTCCACAAACCGTCGAACCCATAGCTCAGAATAAGTTAGAATAAGTTAGGAATAGAATCACCAATTAATCTATCAATCAGACACACTCTAAAAAGAGCAGTAGGTTAGATGATATAAATAACTCTAGAACAAAACTCTAAACAGAGATGAACCAATCTTCCATGAGAACATTATTTAGTATAAAAACCTAGCACAACAAACACATTTCAACAGACGATAACCCAGTACCATCCCGACTGGGGTTTTGGTGGTTTCCCCCAGTTGTAAGGCGAATGCCGGGATGTGGAATTCCACCACTTAGACATAAGAATACTGACTACAAAATGGCGTGAGCCAAATCATATAGAAAATCCAAGTAGGCAGGTTTCCCCACTGAAACTAATAAACAGAGCCCCAACAGCATCAACCAACCCCAGGCTGAGAAGGACCCGAGTCCTCAGCAGCCGCCACTACCCGAAAGGGTATGGCAATCCTTAAAAAAAAAAAAAAAAAAAGGAACCGTACCAGCATCTGCCTGAAGAAGTTTAGGGAAATCACGGAAAAGTTAAATCAGAATGGCCGGACACAGGTTTGAACCGGTGTCTCCAGAATACGAGTCCATTATGCTGACCACTGCACCAACTAGCTCAGTTGCTAATATTAGACAGAATATAATTTACACGAATTCTTTGCAGACGACAAATGCTGAGTGGCCTGTACACTAGAATCAACAGGTAACTGTGATGGCCTGGAGGCTCAGCACGAGCATTTCGGGGACTGCACGACTTGTCGGGTGTTTGAGGAGTGCTGTGGTGAGTGTCTTCAACACATGGCGAAACACAGCTGAAACCACATCCTGACGTGGGTTGGGCTGCCACCTCTCATTACAGATGTCGTACGCCGTAGACTCGGCAGTGTTAAAACAGGACAGGCAGCGAACTACGGCGGACCTAACATCAGACTTTAATGCTGGGCAGAGTCCAAGTGTATCTGAAACACGCAAAGCACCAAACTCTCCAAACGATGGGCCTCCGCTGACGACCCATGCACGTACCAATGTTAACACCATAACATCGGCAACTATGACTGAGATGGGCACGTGACCATCGGCTGGACGTTGGTGTAGTGGCAGAGCATTGCACAGTGTGATGAATGCCGATACCTTCTTCATCATACCAATGGAAGGGGGTGAATCTGTCGTCTTCCATGAGAACAGCTCCTTAACATCTGTACTGTGGTGGCCGAGCGGTTCTAGGCGCTACAGTCTGGAACCGCGCGACCGCTTAGGTCGCAGGTTCGAATCCTGCCTCGGGCATGGATGTGTGTCATGTCCTTAGGTTAGTTAGGTTTAATTAGTTCTAAGTTCTAGGGGACTGATGACCTTAGAAGTTAAATCCCATAGTGCTCAGAGCCAGAGCCTGTACAGCGGGACGGAGACAAGCTGGAAACAGCTCCACTATGCTCTGGGGAGCATTCACGTGGGCATCTGTGTGTCCAGTGGAGTTCGTGCAAAGCACCTTGACGGCCAAGGAGTACCTTACACTTGTTGCAGACCACGTTCATGACGATCTTGTTTCCCAATGGCAGTGGCATTTTTCAACATGATAACGTGCGATGTTACAACGCTAGGAGTGTGATGGTGTGGTTCGAGGAACACAGTGGCGAGTTAAAATTGACTGGCTGGCACCCCAGGTTGCCAAGTCTGAACCAGATCGAATAGGAGGAGGAGATGAGTGTTTAGTGTCCCATCGACAGTGACGTTATTAGGGACGGAACACAAGCTCGGATTAGGGAAGGAAGGGGAAGGAGATCGGCCGTGCCCTTTCAAAAGAACCATACCTAAAGCGATTTAGGGAAATTACAGGAAGCTTAAATCAGAATGGCCGGACGCGGGTTTGAAGCGTATTCCTCCCGAATGCGAGTCCAGTGTGCGAACTACTGTGCCACCTTACTCGGTGTCCGACATTGGACGGAACGCGAACGAGAGGGCAGGGACATTTGTCGTCACGGTTCCGATCGACCATACCACCACAAGGATGGAACGCCGTATTACACACCGATCACACCGTAACTCCTTCACACCTGCGCCTGCGACCAGGTAGCAAGTAATGCATGTCGGCAATATTCTGTGTCATTTCGCACCATTGGTCGGAGACTGGAAGCAGCCGGACTATGGAATTACCGTCCCATGTCTAGGTTCCCATCAACACACAACACAAACGGCTGCATTTGGAGAGGTGGCGTTACGCATAGACTGCTGACGAATGCTGCTGCATTGTGTTAGCGACGACTTTCGGTTCTGTGCTATATCGGATGACCATAGCTTGTGAATATGGTCGCGAACTAGGGAGACGTGTCGTCCTTATCATGTTTGGGAGAACCACAGTGGTGTTGCTCCTGGAATCGTGGTGTGGAGAGCCATTGGGTGTGACTTCAGGTTACGGCTCTTAGTGAGTGAGGGAATGCTAACAGCATAGCGGTACTTCATGGAAATCCTGTGTCTTCAAACTTCCTGGCAGATTAAAACTGTATGCCGG
Source organism: Schistocerca serialis cubense (assembly GCF_023864345.2). Classification (NCBI taxonomy): domain Eukaryota; kingdom Metazoa; phylum Arthropoda; class Insecta; order Orthoptera; family Acrididae; genus Schistocerca; species Schistocerca serialis. The sequence goes on along the minus strand of NC_064647.1, from coordinate 211,243,603 downwards.
ACCAAGACTCGAACTCGGGACCTTTGCCTTTCGCAGGCAAGTGCTCTACCAACTGAGATACCCAAGCACGATTCACGCCCCGACCTCACAGTTTTACTTCTGCCAGTACCTCTTTTCCTACCTGTATCTTCATGTTATTACCTCTCATGCAATAATAACGTTGCGCTATTTTTCAACAAGACAACGTTCGTACAAATACGGCAGGTGTCTCCATGAACTGTATGCGCGATACTGAGGTACTCCCGCAGTAACGTGCCACACTCTTCGGTACATTAAAACGGTACCACCTGCGCATACACATAGCTGCATTGTTCACGTAAACACGCGTCACCAGCCATGTGGACTTCCTCTCGCTGAGCTGAAGTCTGTTACACTAGTGCAAGGTCGTTTTCGGCGTAATCATGGACTGCGAACAACTGACAACGTTCCTTCTTACGTAAGAATCAAGAAATTTGACAAGCAGACTTCGGAGAACTGGGAGTTTGCTTTCGATGGCGGGCCACCACGCCATGCACGCAGTTCCAGAGGCTACTGGTGAATTAATCCATACGTTCTTGCAGCAGAGCCTCGTAAGCCAATCACACACGCAAGTAGGCAGTTACAGTTACCTCTTTCGACAGTACACGAAAAAAGGTTGAATTTACGTGCGTACATACTGCGGCTTTGTCACAAAATCGAGCTTTAGGACAGGCTGAGGAGGAAGGCATTCGTGAAGACAATTCTGGCAAAAATGGATGAAAACGAGGCACTCCTGAATTTGGTCTGTTTCTCGGTCGAGAGGCTACATTCAACATCTCTGAACGGTAAACATACAGAACTGCTGCATATGGGGAACTGAACCCCACATAGCGACACAGTGCGAACATTACTCTAAAAAATTAATGTGTGGTGTGGATTGTTGAAGGATAGGGTTATATGCAGTGCCAAAACCACTTCGTGACACAATCTTTCAATCAGACGGCGCACCATGCCATTTGGCGAACAATGTGAGGGATTTCTTGCATCATGAGGTCCCACATCGCTGGACTGGAGGACTTAAGTCTATCGATTGCGTGGCACCGTAGAAGCTCAAAAATTACGCCACTCAACTTTTTTCTGTGGCGTTTTAACAACCATCAAGTGTATCTGACATCAGTTCGTGATTTAACAGTTACGCGCCATCGCATTCGTGCAACTACCGCAAATGTTACGCCTGAAATGATGGAAAACACCTGAGACGTGGAATACTGTGTGTCGCGCCATTAATGGGGCGCATATCGAGATTTATTTATTTATACATTTATTTGACCTGGCAAGATTAGGGCCTTAGGCCCTCTCTTACATCTAACCAGGCATACTCAATTTGAACGAATTTCAGTTTGTACAGAACGTGACGTGTTAAACAGTAATATTGTTAAAGAAGAAAAAATAGAGATTATAAACAGTAGTACAATGATAATTATAACAATAAAAAATAATTATAACAATCAATAATAATAATAATAATAATAATAACAATAATAGTAATGACTAAGTATATGAAATAAACATATTTTTCTGTTATGAATGTCAGTCCTATTGCTAGTTTGGAATTTTCTCGTCATGTTCTTGCAGCTTGTGAGTTATTCTCATCGAGCAGAGACATAAGACGATAGAATGGGGTGAAAGAGATACAAAGAGGTAGCTAGGTTAGAGGAAGAGAAATAGAATGGTAAAATTCGAAGCTATGATGGAGAGGAGAAAGAAAGAGATGAGAGGGGCACAACAATGGTGGCTATACCGTCCCTAATATGTAAGTTTTGAGTTCCCTCTTGAATGTTGAGTGGTTCTGGATAAGACGCAGATCACAGGGGAGCGCGTTCCATAGTCGTATGGCTGAGATGGAGAATGACACGGAGAAAGATTTTGTGTTATGTAAAGGTACAGCCAAGATGCTAGACGTATCCGATCTGGTATTGCGGTTGTGGAATGATGATAGGTGTTTAATGTGAGAGGACAAGTATTGGGGGCACCAGTGGCTAAGAAATCGATGAAGTAAGCACATCGTGTGGAGATCGCGTGCCTTATGAGGGCGTATCCAACCTAGCTGGGAGTATGAAGGGCTGATATGTACAACCGTATATTGCACACGTATCTAACGCAAGCATTCATCACTAGCTCGAGGCATCTCGAATTTTCACTATTTGTGCCGTGTTGAACTACATCACAGTAGTAAAGATTAGGCAAGACTAGCGTTTGGACTAATTTTTGTTTAACTTGGGTTGGAAACATTTTTCTAAATTTTTGGATTGCATGTAGGGAGGAGAGCGATTTCCTGCAAGCTGTGACTGTTTGTTCTTCCCAGTTTAGGTGTTCATCCAAGATTATTCCAAGGTCTTTTACTGTTTTTTGGTATGGTAGTTGGGTTGCCACACTTTTAGAAACATACTGTCAATAAATATCTCAGTTACTTCTCAAGTTATTACATATTATATTACTAAATATTTTCAACCCAGACACAGTGTACAACATAAATCTCCTTCACTTTGCCAGCACTTCAAATAGTCCTCCATAAATACTTTACATTACAGTTTAAGTAATGAACACTGAAAAAATTAACAAAGGTATATACACATCTAATAAATTACATCAAAATTATGGGATTAATTAATTTGTAATTATGAGCCACTGTGCAGTAGTGTTACACTGTGGCCAATACAATCGTGAGAACTGTTCCCGACAGAACATGGGTGGAACCAGCTCAGTCGTCCAAACTGCCCCAGTGCCACGACCACTTAAACAGGTGTCAGCCAGCCTGCATGTCAGAAACGTCTTTTTTCATGTCCCGAAAATGTTCTCCCATATAACAGTTTCGCACGTAAACTGTTTTTAAAAAATTGCCATGACTAGGTTCACAAACCAGGACCCTTGCGGTGGTGATACAACGCTCTTCTAACTCACCCACGGATGCCACTTCTATTGTGCCCTCATAGACAAGCTTTTACAGAGCTCTGATAGTTGTGTTGTTACTTTTAATTAACGGTTAGGGCCGTTTTGCTGAACGACAGCACATACGAGGTGCATTCAAGTTCTAAGGCCTCCGATTTTTTTTCTCCGGACTGGAAAGAGATAGAAACATGCGCATTGCTTTAAAATGAGGCCGCGTTCATTGTCAATACGTCCCAGAGATGGCAGCACCGTACAGCAGATGGAATTTTACCGCCAGCGGCGAGAATGAGAACTGTTTTAGATACTTAAGATGGCGACGTTTTCCTTACTTGAACAGCGTGCAATCATTCGTTTTCTGAATTTGCGTGGTGTGAAACCTATTGAAATTCTTCGACAGTTGAAGGAGACATGTGGTGATGGAGTTATGGATGTGTCGAAAGTGCGTTCGTGGGTGTGACAGTTTAATGAAGGCAGAACATCGTGGGACAACAAACCGAAACAACCTCGGGCTCGCACAAGCCGGTCTGATGACATGATCGAGAAAGTGGAGAGAATTGTTTTGGGGGATCGCCGAATGACTGTTGAACAGATCGCCTCCAGAGTTGGCATTTCTGTGGGTTCTGTACACACAATCCTGCATGACGACCTGAACATGCGAAAAGTGTCATCCAGGTGGGTGCCACGAATGCTGACGGATGACCACACGGCTGCCCGTGTGGCATGTTGCCAAGCAATGTTGACGAACAACGACAGCATGAATGGGACTTTCTTTTCGTCGGTTGTGACAATGGATGCGACGTGGATGCCATTTTTCAATCCAGAAACAAAGCGCCAGTCAGTTCAATGGAAGCACACAGATTCACTGCCACCAAAAAAATTTCGGGTAACCGCCAGTGCTGAAAAAATGATGGCGTCCATGTTCTGGGACAGCGAGGGCGTAATCCTTACCCATTGGCTTCCAAAGGGCACTACGGTAACAAGTGCATCCTAAGAAAATGTTTTGAAGAACAAATTCCTTCCTGCACTGCAACAAAAACGTCCGGGAAGGGCTGCGCGTGTGCTGTTTCACCAAGACAACGCACCCACACATCGAGCTAACGTTACGCAACAGTTTCTTCGTGATAACAACTCTGAAGTGATTCCTCATGCTCCCTACTCACCTGACCTGGCTCCCAGTGACTTTTGGCTTTTTCCAACAATGAAAGACACTCTCCGTGGCCCCACATTCACCAGCCATGCTGCTATTGCCTCAGCGATTTTCCAGTGGTCAAAACAGACTCCTAAAGAAGCCTTCGCCGCTGCCGTGAAATCATGGCGTCAGCGTTGTGAAAAATGTGCACGTCTGCAGGGCGATTACGTCGAGAAGTAACGCCAGTTTCATCGATTTCGGGTGAGTAGTTAATTAGAAAAAATCGGAGGCCTTAGAACTTGAATGCACCTCGTACTACGAACTAAATCGGAGTTTTGGATGATACTCTATCGACATACAGCGTTCGGCACAGATTTGAGTGTCTGGTATCTGGAGGTTTGGGTGTCAGTCTAACTGCGTACTTCCCCCATCACCACGTCACGACAACTGAACGGAAGGAAGGGGAAGACGGATAAATGACAAACGCGCAGCATTTAGATGGCAATGCATGCATAGGACTTCTGTTTCATATTTCTCAACAACATAGATCACGTTTTTGTTGTGGTCTTCAGTCCTGAGACTGGTTTGATGCAGCTCTCCATGCTACTCTATCCTGCACAAGCTTCCTCATCTCCCAGTACTTACTGTAACCTACATCCTTCTGAATCTGCTTAGTGTATTCATCTCTTGGTCTTCCTCTACGATTTTCACCCTCCACGCTGCTCTCCAGTACTAAATTGGTGATCCCGCGATGCCTCAAAACATGTTCTACCAACCGATCCCTTCTTCTAGTCAAGTTGTGCCACAAGCTCCTCCCCAATTCTATTCAATACCTCCTCATTAGTTATGTGATCTACCCATCTAATCTTCAGCATTCTTCTGTAGCACCACATTCCGAAAGCTTCTATTCTCTTCTTGTCTAAACTATTTATCGTCCATGTTTCACTCCCATACAAGGCTACACTCCATTCAAATACTTTCAGAAACAACTTCCTGACATTTAATGTGTACTCGATGTTAACAAATTTTTCTTCTTCAGAAACGCTTTCCTTGCCATTGCCAGTCTACATTTTATATCCTCTCTACTTCTACCATCATCTGTTATTTTGCTCCCCAAATAGCAAAACTCCTTTACTACTTTAAGTGTCTCATTTCCTAATCTAATTCCCTCAGCATCACCCGATTTAATTCTACTACATTCAATTATCCTCGTTTTGCTTTTGTTGATGTTCATCTTATACCCTCCTTTCAAGACACTGTCCATTCCGTTTAACTGCTCTTCCAAGTCCTTTGCTGTCTCTGACAGAATTACAATGTCATTGGCGAACCTTAAAGTTTTTATTTCTCCTCCATGGATTTTAATACCTACACCGAATTTTTCTTTTGTTTCCTTTACTGCTTGGTCAATATACAGATTGAATAACATCGGGGAGAGGCTACAACCCTGTCTCACTCCCTTCCCAACCACTGCTTCCCTTTCATGTCCCTCGGCTCTTATAACTGCCATCTGGTTTCCGTGCAATTTGTAAATAGCCTTTCGCTCCCTGTTTTTTACGCCTGCCACCTTTAGAATTTGAAAGAGACTATTCCAGTCAGCATTGTCAAAAGCTTTCTCTAAGTCTACAAATGCTAGAAACGTAGGTTTGCCTTTCCTTAATGTTTCTTCTAAGATGAGTCGTAAGGTCAGTACTGCCTCACGTGTTCCAACATTTCTACTGAATCCAAACTGATCTTCCCCGAGGTCGGCTTCTACCAGTCTTTCAATTCATCTGTAAAGAATTCGCGTTAGTATTTTGCAGCTGTGGCTTATTAAACTGTTAGTTCCGTAATTTTCACACCTGTCAACACCTGCTTTCGTTGGGATTGGAATTATTATATTCTTCTTGAAGTCTGAGGGAATTTCGCCTGTCTCATACATCTTGCTCACCAGATGGTAGAGTTTTGTCAGGGCTGGCTCTCCCAAGGCTGTCGGTAGTTCTAATGGAATTTTGTCTACTCCCGGGGCCTTGTTTCGACTTAGGTCTTTCAGTGCTCTGCCAAACTCTTCACGCAGTATCATATCTCCCATTTCATCTTCATCTACATCCTCTTCCATTTCCATGATATTGTCCTCAAGAACATCGCCCCTGTATAGACCCTCTATATACTCCTTCCACCTTTCTGCTTTCCCTTCTTTGCTTAGATCTGGGTTTCCATCTGAGCTCTTGATATTCATACAAGTGGTTCTCTTTTCTCCAAAGGTCTCTTTAATTTTCCTGCAGGCAGTATCTATCTTACCCCTAATGAGACAAGCCTCTACATTCTTACATTTGTCCTCTAGCCATCCCTGCTTAGCCATTTTGCACTTCCTGTCGATATCATTTTTGAGACGTTTGTATTCCCTTTTGCGTGCTTCATTTACTGCATTTTTATATTTTCTTCTTTCATCAATTAAATTCAATATTTCTTCCGTTACCCAAGGAATCACGTACAAAACAAATTTTCTGTATTCTTTAACTATTTTTGGTGCGCTTAAGACAATATTTTTTTTATCTGGTACAAACAGTGGAGTTACGGAAAGATGCAATTTCACAGATTTTCGCACCCAGGTTGCCACGTAATCGTCACTCACTCACTTCCACGATCGCAAAAAAGCCTTTTTAAAGCACATCCTGGTCGAAATATTCTATCATGTTAGCAAACTCGTTATGGAGACATGGAAACTCTTCGTGAGGAAAACAATGTGGACGAGCTGGACAGTTTTAACTTCAAAGAATTTCTCTTTAGAATGAAATTTGCATTGTAGACCAATCAATTCCCCCTTCACACGCACAGCGTCGCTTTCAACTGAAACGACAAATGATCTTGAAAAGAGGTGTAAGAGTGGCAGCGTCCTCAAAACTTTTAGAAAACGTCTAGTTCTTTGAAGGTCACAATGAATTCTTCCGACCTCGCGTTTCCTTTGGCGTCAGTGAGCTCAGGTAACTATGTTTTTTGTCAGAATTTGTCCCTTCTACTACGCGATTTTCTTTTTAAAAGTATCCCCATCAAATTAGAAACACATTGTTTCTCACATTGCAATGTCTAATTGTGGGCAGTGTGCAGTCCCGTCCACTTAAAATGCGAGGTCTGCAATCCATTCCGGATGGTCTAATTTTCGTACCTAGACTCCTTCTTCCATGACTTCAACAGTAGCGAGTTTTAAATCGAAAAATCGTTCCATGGATGCTCCTTGATTCCTGGGTTCGATTCCCGGCGGGATCAGGCATTTTCTCTGCCTCGTGATGACTGGGTGTTGTGTGATGTCCTTAGGTTAGTTAGGTTCAAGTAGTTCTAAGTTCTAGGGGACTGATGACCATAGATGTTAAGTTCCATAGTGCTCAGAGCCATTTGATGCTCCTTGATACGACCAACGTACTTTACAGTAATATTTAAAGTATCTATACTCTTCGCTCAATTCCATCGAAAACTGTTGGAACTGCGGGCAGCTTCAGAAATTTTACTACTTCGTACCACAAATTCCATCACGTGCCGCATGCCTACAAATTTAGCAGAAAGTGCTTCATAATGTACACAACAACAAATCACATTTAAAGATCGTTGTAATATTCTGCTCTTTCAACAAAAACTAATCTTCAGATTCTTTCTGCATGTAATGTCGTTTCACAGAAAATTTCAAGTAAACGTCACTTGTGCAACTGCACGACAGATAATGAGAATTCTCATCACTATCTTCTGACATTCGCATCCATTTTTAAACGGTTGTGACGACAGATCGCTGGGCTGGCTCCGTCTGTGCAAACACCGGCGAGACCTGTGAACGTCCTTCATAAGACGAACAAATAGCGAAGGGTAAACATGGCTGGCACCGTGATTCTGCCGAAATGAAGACAGTCACGCAGACCAAAAAATGCCGCACGGCCATATTCACCGAAATGTTGGGCTCTATCTAAATCTTGATGTAGATCTACGTGACTGCTCTGCGATTCACACGTGAGTGACTGGCAGAGGGTTTTTCAGACCACCTTCAGACTGTTTCTGTACAGTTCCATTCTCCAACAGCGTATGGGTAAAATGAACACTTCAATCTTTTGCTGCGAGCTCGGGTTTCCCTTATTTTATTACGACAATTATTCCTACATAAGTAGACCGGCGCCAGTAAAATATTTTCACATTCAGACGAGAAAGGTGGTGAACGAAATTTCGTGAAAGGATCTCGCCACAACGATATACGCCTTTGTTTATCATATCCGTAACACACACTGCCCTACTTCGCGACAGTAGAAAACGAGTTGCCCTTCTTTGAACTTCGTCAATCTTGTCTAGTAAGGATCTCATAAAGCACAACGGTTCTCCAGAAGAGGACGGACAAGCGTAGTGTAGCCGGTCTCTACAGTAGACCTGCAGAATCTTCTAAGTGCTTTGTCAATAAACAGTCTTTGGTTTGGCTTCCCTCACAACATTTTCTATACGATCGTTCCAGCTTAAGTTGTTCGTAATTGTAATTCCTAGGTATTTAGTCGAACTGGCAGCCTTTAAATTAGCGGGACTTATTGTGTAATCGAAATTTAACAGAAGTTTTTTTTTGTATCCATGTTGATGAGCTCACAATGTTTCTTATTGAGAGTCAAATGCAACTTTTTGCACCATTCGGATTTCGCGTATAAGTCAATTTGTAATTGGTTTTGATCTTCTGATGACTTTCATCATCATCAGTTATCTGCTATATTAGCAGGTCCTTTGCCTCTCCATTTTCTGCGATCCATTGCTTCCTTCTTAAGGCTGCTGTATGTTGTACCGTCCATCATGTCATCCAGTATCTAGAATCTCTTCCTTCCTCGCTTCCTTTTCCCTTCTACATAACCTTCTAAAACTGTTTCTATCAGTCCGTCATTCTTTCTTAATATATGCCCAATCCAATTTCTTTTTCTTCTCTTTATTACAGCTAGTAACTGTCTTTTCTCTCCCACTCTTCTCAGTACCTCTTCATTTTTTATTCTGTCCATCCAACTTATTCTTTCCATCTTCCGCCATGTCCAGATCTCAAAAGCCTCCAGCCTTTCTTTGTCTTTTTTCCTCATAGTCCATGTTTCAGCGCCATATAGAAGAACACTCCATACAAGACATTTTATGAGTCTCTTTCTGAGTTCTCTGTCCAGACCGCTGCAGAAGATTCTCCTTTTCTTATAAAACGCCTCTTTTGCCATTGCTATCCTTGTTTGAATTTCTGTGGTGCACTTCCAATCGGTGTCTATCCTGCTTCCAAGATACTTAAAATTTTGCACCTGTTCTAGTGTTTCTCCATTCAGCACAATTTTTATTTATTTATTTCCTCCTATTGCCAATACTTTTGTTTTATTTGTGTTAAGTTTCATTCCATATTTTTTTCCGTTAGTTGCAATGGTGTCCACCAAATCCTGTAATTCTTTTTCCCCTGTGGCTAGAAGGACCATGTCATCAGCAAATCTCAAGCACCCTACTCTTCTTCCTCCAATTTCTACTCCTTTGTCATCTAATGAGCACTGGTCAATCATATTTTCCAAGTACAGGTTGAAAAGAGTAGGTGATAAACAGCATCCTTGTCTTACTCCTTCCCCTAGTCTGATCCATTTTGTACTTTCTCCTCTCACTTTAACTGAAACTTTTTGATTAAGGTACAATGAGTTTATAAGTCTTCTGGTTTTCCAGTCCACTCTCTTTTCCCTCATAATAGTCGCCAGCTTGTCCCAAACCACATTGTCAAATGCCTTTTCTAAATCGATGAAGCACATATATAGGTCTCTTCCTTATTCAATAAACCTTTCTCCCAAGATTCGTAGGAGCCCTATCGCATCTCTGGTGCCCGGATTCCGTCTAAAGCCAAACTGCTCCTCGCCGAGATTTACCTCTATTACTTTTTCAAGTCTTTTATTAATTATTCTTAACATCACTTTGGCTGCATGTGAAATGAGGCTGATTGTCCTGTGCTCGCTGCATTTCTTGGTTCCTTGTTTTTTCGGCAATGGAATCATTACTGTTGTCAGAAAGTCCTCAGGCCATTCACCACTGTCATATATTTTATTACATAACCTCAATATTTCTCTTATTCCATTGTGGTTCAAGCATTTTAGTATTTCTCCCGGTATTGTATCTGTACCTGCTGCTTTGCCATTTTTCATTGCAGCAATGGCAGACTTCACTTCTTCCATTATGATGGTCGGTCCTTTCTCTTCATCACTTACACTGTTGTGTGCTTCAAGTTCCAGAGTTTCTGGTTTGCTATTTGTGTCATTTAGCTCTTTTATATATTCTTCCCATCTCTGGAGGACATCGTCACGATCTTTGTACACTACCTCTTTGTCTTTACTCAAAATTTCCATAGTAGCACTTCCTGCTCTGTTTTGCTCCCATGTCATAGTCTTTACTCTGTTGTATAGTAAGTCGTATCTTTACTCTGATGACTTTACCAGACGCTAAATGACAGCATCATCTGCAAACAATCTAAGACAGCTGCTCAGATTGTCTTCTAAACAGTTCATGTAGGTTAGGAACAGCCGAGGGGCTATAACACTTCTTTGGGGAACGTTAGATGTTATTTCTGTTATACTCCACGATTCTCCGTCAAATACTACTTACTGCGACCTTTCTGAGAGGAAACGTCAGAGCCAGTCGCACAGCTGATGTGACACTGCATAGGCACGCAATTTGATTAGAAGTAGTGTGCGTGGAACGGTGTCAAAATGCTTCTGGAAATCTCGAAATATGAACTCAATTTGAGATCCACTATCAATAGCCGGCCTCTGTGGCCGAGCGGTTCTAGGCGCTTCAGTGTGGAACCGTGCACCCGCTACGCTCGCAGAATCGAATCCTGCCTCGGGCATGGATGTGTGTGATGACCTTAGGTTAGTTAGGTTTAAGTAGTTCTAAGTTCTAGGGGACTGATGACCTGAGATGTTAAGTCCCATAGTGCTCAGAGCCATTTGAACCATTTTTGTAATTTAGCGCACTGCTCCTATTTCCTTTGTCGAGTACTAGTGTGACCTGCGAAACTTCGCAGTCGAGTATCGACTACTTCTGAGAAGGACCGAGTAAAGCTGCAGAGAGGCTGAGATTGGGCCCGCTCACTGTAATCGCGTGTCGTTTGGAACGGCGTGACAGATCATGTTCTAAACGAACATCTTCAGGTGACACCTTGTGTATTGGGACACGCAGTCCACCAACAAAACGCGCGGGTACAGCGGGTTGCCGAAGCGCGGGCGTTCCCGAACCACGTCTTCGAGTGCCAAACGCAAACAGTCCCAGATGACGACAGCAACAGACTTGATATGGTGAAGCACACAGACTGTGATCCTGAAGCGGTCTTTCTGACATAGAATTTATGCTGTTACAACACGCAACGACTGTACACTACTGGCCATTAAAATTGCTACACCACGAAGATGACATGCTACAGACCCGAAATTTAACCGAACGGCAGAAGATGCTGTGATATGCAAATGATTAGTTTTTCAGAGCATTCACGCAATGTTGGCGCCGGTGGCGACACCTACAACGTGCTGATTTGAGGAAAGTTTCCAACCGATTTCTCATACACAAACAGCAGTTGACCGGCGTTGCCTGGTGAAACGTTGTTGTGATGCCCCGTGTAAGGAGGAGAAATGCGTACCATCACGTTTCCGACTTTGATAAAGGTCGGATTGTAGCCTATTGCGATTGCTGTTTATCGTATCGCGACATTGCTGCTCGCGTTGGTCGACATCCAATGAGTGTCAGCAGAATATGGAATCGGTGGGTTCAGGACGGTAATACGGAACGCCGTGCTGGATCCCAACGGCCTAGCAGTCGAGATGACAGGCGTCTTATCCGCATGGCTGTAACGGATCATGCAGCCACGTCTCGATCCCTGAGCCAACAGATGGGAACGTTTGCAAGACAACAACCATCTGCACGAACAGTTCGACGACGTTCGCAGCAGCATGGACTATCAGCTTGGAGACCATGGCTTCGTTTACCCTTGACACTGCATCACAGACAGGAGCGCCTGCGATGGTGTACGCAACTGCGAATCTGGGTGCACGAATGACAAAACGTCATTTTTTCGGCTGAATCTAGGTTCTGTCTACAGCATCATGATGGTAGCATCCGTGTTTGGCGACATCGCGGTGAACGCACATTGGAAGCGTGTATTCGTCATCGCCATACGGGCGTATCACCCGGCGTCATGGTATGGGTTGCCATTGGTTATACGTCTTGGACACCTGTTGTTCGCATTGACGGCATTTTGAACAGTGGACGTTACATTTAAGACGTGTTACGACCCGTGGCTCTACCCTTCATTCGATCCCTGCGAAACCCTACATTTCAGCAGGATAATGCACGACCGCAGGGTTGTAGGTCCTGTACGGGACTTTCTGGATACAGAAAATGTTCGACTGCTGCCCTGGCCAGCACTTTCTCCAGATCTCTCACCAATTGAAAACGTCTGGTCAATGGTGGCCGAGCAACTGGCTCGACACAATACGCCAGTCACTACTCTTGATGAACTGTGTTATCGTGTTGGAGCTGTATGGGCAGCTGTACCTGTACACGCCATCCGAGCTCTGTTTGACTCAATGCCCAGGCGTATCAAGGCCGTTATTACGGCTAGAGGTGGTTGTTCTGGGTACTGATTTCTCAGGATCTATGCACCCAAATTGCGTGAAAACGTAATCACATGTCACTTCTAGTATAATATATTTGTCCAATGAATACCCGTTTATTATCTGCATTTCTTCTTGGTGTAGCAATTTCAATGGCCAGTAGTGTATTTTTTGTGGCAAACGTATCTCGAAAGTGAATCAATTCATTTGTATCAAACATGGCAGTGTCTAGAGTCTTCCTCGCCCATCCCCCCAGCCCTCTCCACCCCGGCCTCGAGATCATTTCCGCGGACACCCGCAGCTGTGAAGGAGAGCTTGCCCTCTTACGCAGGAGTGGTCTGGAGTCCGCGTTGTTCCGTTAGTCCGCACGTGCTGCGTCAGGACACTCAAGGCCGTCGCCCAGCTGACGCGTCGCCGGACTCTGCTAGCGGAACCACGGGTCGGGCGGGCTGCTTTATGCGACCCGGTCACGCCACGTGTGTCGCAACTTGCCGCATTGTGAAGCTGCGCCTCGGTGCGCAAATGTGGCGGTCAGGAACCCGCAGGAACGCTTCGATCGCAGTTCCTTAGGCCGGTATTACACTATCAAATTTCTTTGTCCAAAATCTTTGTCCAATATCTTTGTCAAAGATATTTGATAGTGTAATAGGGACTTTGTCAAATGTCGTCCAATATTTGATCAAATCTAGGGCCTCGCTGTATATTTGATCAAAGAAACCGCTTGTCTTCTGAGCGCTAGGATCGCTGCAGCGTTCTGTCGTCTGTAGTGTTTTTATAACCATTGCCGGTAAATACAATTGGTGTGTGCCGACAACTACAAAATTAATAGAGATGTCTGAAGCTGATGAGGCGCTTTACAACGTGAGGCACCCTGAATACAAAAATAGATTAAGAAGATTGGAGACCTAACCTGACCTAACCTAACCTAACATAACCCTCTCCTGTAGCAAGGAATCGGAGTGTTATAGTGAGTCTGTCTTCTGAAGATGTAGCAGTCCTTAAGTATTGTGCTTTGTGATATGAGGATACACTTCATTGAGCACATACAGAAATGTATGCTCATCCATTCTGTATGATGTACGACTTGACGTCTTCCACTGTAAGCTCACGTAACAAGTTTTGTTGAATGATTTTATCGTGTCGTCGTAAAACCCACGGCTACAGCCAGATTAGATTAGTTTTTTCGTTCCATAGATCCGTGCTGAGGAGATCCTCGTGGATGTGGAACATGTCGATTTTTTTAAGCTGAAATAACAATACTAATAGTATGAATAAATACAATACATCATTTGTTTCTATTAAAAATTTCGCCAATGGAGTAGAAGGAGTTGGTCAGTAGTAAGTCTTTCAGGCTTCTTTTAAACTGATCTTTATTTCTAACTAAATTTTTTATGTTTGCTGGCAAATTATTGAGGATGAGTGTTCCTGAGTAGTGGACCCCTTTTTGAACTAAAGTAAGCGCTTTTAAGTCCTTGTGCAGATCATTTTTGTTCCTGGTATTGTATGTATGAACTGAGTTGTTTGTTGGAAAAAGAGATATATTATTTACGACAAATTTCATTAAGAAGTAAATATACTGAGAGGCAGTAGTTAGTATACCCAGTTCTTTGAAGAGGTTTCTGCAGGAGGTCCGTGAATTTACTCCACAAATAATACGTATTACACGCTTTTGGACCTTGAAAACTTTTGTTTGACTTCAAGATTTACCCCCAAAATATTATCCCATATGACATTATGGAACGAAAGTATGCAAGCTTTTTCATTTTTATGTTGCCTATGTCTGCTAACACTCGAATTGCAAATACAGATTTGTTAAGGCCTTTCTGCAGTTCTGTGGTGTGCTCCTCCCAACTGAATTTATTATCCAGTTGTAATCCCAGGACTTTTAAGACTGTCAACCTCATATGTATGGTTCCATTTTTCCCCCCACTTCTTTTCCGCATGTGCACACAATGCAACTGGAGTACGTAAAACTGCTGCGGTTAAATAACAAGTTGTTGTCAGCCATCTTGAACTTTGACGAAAAATTTGATGACAGTGTAATACCCCTTCTAGCGCTACGTCAAAGATCTTTGTCAAATATATTGGACGGAATATTGGATCACATCTTTGATCAAATCTTTGACAAAGAAATTTGATAGTGTAATACCGGCCTTATGTCCTCACTCCTCCCCGATTCTTTAACCCCCGATTCAGATGTATTGGTCTCGGAGGGCCGTTACAGAAACGCTAATATTTAGGAAGACGTTGCCATTCAGGAGATTTCTGCACATAAGTAGATTTCTGCATCTAGCGAAAAACAGATTAGGCAACAACACAGATAAGCTGTTCAAACTAAGGCCAGACATAGATATGTTCAATCAAAATTTAAGGAAGTGTACACAATACAAGAGAATATTGCCGTTGATGAATCATTAATGCAATTTAAGGAGCGCTTATCCTACAAACAAGTTAATCCATCAAAAAGAGCGAGGTTTGGTATTAATATTTATAAATTGTGGGAGTCGAGTTCAGGATACTGCTATGATTTTATGATATACATGGGTAGTGACAAACGTGATGCTAGTGCCAGTGTAGTTCTAGAACTATCACAGTCGGTATTACAGAAAGGGCATACTCTATATTTATATAACTAGTTTTCTTCACCGAAACTGTTCAGAACTCTCCTCACCAATAAAACTAATGTGATTGGAACAGTGCGCTCAAACAGAAAAAATATGCCCACAGTTCCCTAGACTTAGAACTACTTAAATCTAAGGTTCAAATGGCTCTGAGCACTATGAGACTTAACATCTATGGTCATCAGTCCCCTAGAACTCAGAACTACTTAAACCTAACTAACCTAAGGACATCACACACATCCATGCCCGAGGCAGGATTCGAACTTGCGACCGTAGCAGTCGCGCAGCTCCGGACTGAGCGCCTAGAACCGCTAGACCACCGCGGCCGGCTTAAATCTAAGGACATCACACACAACCATTCCCGAGGCAGGATTCGAACCAGCGACCTTAGCAGCAGCGCGGTTCCAGACTGAAGCACTAAAACCGCTCGGCCACAGCGGCCGGCTGGAGCCAATCTGTAGCAATTCCGAGCGTGTGTGATGTCGCATTGTCCTGCTGGAATTGCTCAAGTTCGTGGGAATGCACAATGGACATGAATGGAAGCAGGTGATCAGGCAGGATACATACGTACGTGTGAACTATCAGTCGTATTTGGACGTATCACGGGTCCCATATCACTCCAACTGCACAAGCCCCACACCATTACACAACCTCCATCAGCTTGAACAGTCCCCTTCCGACATGCAGGGCCCATGGATTCATGAAGCTGCCTACATACCCGTACACGTCCATCCGCTCGATACAATTTGAAACGAGACTCCTCCGACCAGTCGACGTGTTACCAGTCATCAACAGTGTTGACGGGCCCAGGCGACGTGTAAAGCTTTGTGTCGTCCAGCCGTCAAAGGCACATGAGTGCGCCTTCGGCTTCGAAAGCCCTTATCGATGATGTTTCGTTGAATGGTTCGCACGCTGATCCTTGTTGATGGTGCAGCATCGAAATCTGCGGGGTTGCACTTCAGTCAGGCTGAACGATTCTCTTCAATCGCCTTTGGTCCCGTTCTTGCAGGATCTTTTTACGGCCGCAGCGATGTCGGAGATTTCATGTTTTACCAGATTCCTGATATTCACGGTACACTCGTGAACTGGTCGTACGGAAACATCCTCACTTCATCACTGCCTCGGAGATATTGTGTCCCATTACTCTTGCTCCGACCATAACACCACGTTCAAACTCACCTAAATCTTGATAACCTGCCACTGTAGCAGCAGTAGCCGATGTAATAACTGCGCCAGACACTTGTCGTCTATGTAGTCGTTGCCGACCGCAGCGCCGTATTCTGAGTATTTGAATACGCATGCCTATACTAGTTTCTTTGGCACTTCAGTGTACATGCCATGCATGTTGCTCGGTCGACTTTCCCGCTCAGCTGCCGCCAAGGTGCAACGATTGCTGGTACGGAGTTCCGAAATGAAGCGTGTAACATGGCCGTGTGTAACGTAACCTCGTCGGCGCGTGAGAAACAGCGTTTTTTAATCGAATTTCTGACTGCATAAACCGTGCATCCAACTCAAATCCATAGAAGAATGAAAGCTCTGTATGGTGATGATTGTATAGACATAAAAAAAAAAAATAGTTCAAATGGCTCTAAGCACTATTGGACTTAACATCTGAGGTCATCACTCCCCTAGACTACTTAAACCTAACTAACCTAAGGACATCACCGAGCGAGGTGGCGCAGTGGTTAGACACTGGACTCGCATTCGGGAGGACGACGGTTCAATCCCGCGTCCGGCCATCCTGATTTACGTTTTCCGTGATTTCCCTAAATCACTCCAGGCAAATGCCGGGATGGTTCCTCTGAAAGGGCACGGCCGACTTCCTTCCCCATCGTTCCCTAATCCGATGAGACCGATGACCACGCTGTCTGGTCTCCTTCCCCAAAAACCAACCAACCAACCAACCAACCTAAGGACATCACACACATCCATGCCCGAGGCAAGATTGGAACCTGTGACCGTTGCAGCCGCGTGGTTCCGGACTGAAGCGCGTAGAACCGGTCGGCCACAACGGCCGGCTATTGACATCACTAATGTACGACTTTGGGTTGCACACTCTCATAATAAGGGACACTGTTGTGCGAACTTCAACATGTGTGACAGTGCTCGTACTAAACGACCATATGTGGCAACCAACGACACTCATTAGCATCGTTTCAAATGTCAATAAAATTCACCAACAACAGTATAGTTTAAGATATTTTACTTCATTCTGAAACCAACCAGTTTCGGCATTTCATTTTGCCTTCTTCAGACCCCATACGCTTCTATCCAAATAAACGAACTTGTCACATGGCGCCATAAATCACTGGTTATCGTGAATTCCAATCGTTATACAATTGCTTCAAACGAAGACGTGACAGCAACTGGGCACACCTGCAGGCCATGTCAACTGTAGGTGTGCTCAGTTCTGGAATTCACGATATCCAGTTATTTGCGGCGCTAAACGACAAGTTCGTTTATTTGGATAGAAGCGTATGGGGTCTGAAGAAGGCAAAATGAAATGCCGAAACTGGTTGGTTTCAGAATGAAGTAAAACTTCCTAAGGTATATGGCTGTTGGTGAATTTTATTGACACTGAAAATTACTTACCTGCCGGTGTCCCTTTGCCATGATGGACCAAAAGAGATAATTGGAATCAGGTTGACGATCTCATCACAGGAAAACGTCGGATAACACAGACACAGCTCTTTAGTAAGTGTGGCATATCACGGAAGCGTGTACAGGCCATTGCTGGTGAACTGCGGCCCAGAAAACTGTGTGCACCCTGGATGCCTCAAATGTTTTATTGGCAGGACGCTTAGAAAATGTAACAGAACTACTAAGGAGACTCCCTACACTACGTTTGTCCGCCCTCTTTTAGAATACTGCTCCGCGGTGTGGGATCCTTACCAGATAGGCCTGACGGAGTACATCGACAAGTTCAAAGAAGGGCAGCAAGTTTTGTATTATTTCGAAATATGGGAGAGAGTGTCACTGAAATGATACAGGATTTGGGATGGACATCATTAAAAGAAAGGCGTTTTTCGTTGCGACGGAATCTTCTCGCGAAATTCCAATCAACAACCTTCTCCTTCGAATGCGAAAATGTTTTGTTGACACCCACGTACATAGGGAGGAACGATATAGATGTTCATTCTTTCCGCGCGCTATACGAGATTGGAACAACAGATGATTGTGAAGGTGGTTCGATGAACCCTCTGCCAGGCACTTAAATGTGATTTGCAGAGTAGATGTAAATGAAATGCTCACTCCTGACATGAAATGGAGGAGATTGGACATCGCTCAGCAATTTCTTTTGCGTTTATGGCGTGAGGCTGATGGATCCCTTAACAACACCGTGACATGTGACGAAATCTGGATTCACCATTTTGGTCCCGAAGACAAGGAAGCATCAACGGTGTTCTACCACAAAGAATCCCTGATGCCAAAAAAAAGTTCAAGACAACGCCATCAGCAGACAAAGTGATGCTCACCGTGTTCTGGGATGTGGTTCATATGGAATTCATGCGCAAAGACGCCACGATAAGCCCTACAAGGTATTGCGAGACCCTCGGAAAACTTAGAGCATGAATTCGAAGAGTTCGCCCACACACCGAACGCCCTCTCCTTGAGTACAAAGCGAAACCACAAAGGAGCTCTGCGATATCTGCGACAATTCCACGCCCTGGGTTCACCGCAACCAATCATCCTCCATACAGTACCCATTTGGCGCCATCCGATTTTCACCTATTTCCAAAATCACGTTGAGGAAAGCAGAGGTGAGGTTGTGGCTCAACATTTTAGAGTGACTGTATCAACAAACTGGTCTCTCGTTGGCAGAAACGTGTTTGTAGCAGGGGTGACTACGTAGAGAAATAAATATGCAGATATCAAGAATAGAGATGTCTGTTTTATTAAAAAAGCATTGAGTTTTGACATAAAAAAATTCGGTAGTGATACTTTCCAGCACGCGTTTGCAGGGAACTGATGGTTACCCACTCAGTACATAAATAAAAGCTCGATAGGAGAGAGTGTTGTACCCGGAGGATAGTGTATCCATAAAGACACGACGTTCTTTGGTCGGTACTTCAGCCTGGTGACTCATTTCAGAAACATTTATGTAGGAATGCGCACTAGAAGACCCCCGTAAGGAGATTCCACTATTTTCTCCAGCTCTTGTCCATGCTAGATACGAGGTTGTGTTTTGCGCAGCATTTGTAAATGGTTCGAGCTATACACATTCAACGGATGTGAAATAAAAATGTTGTTGCTTTCTTATATCACAGAGTTTTATTTTGAGTAAAATTCGGGATATTAAAAAAAATACGCTAACGGAAAAAATTGTAACACCAAGAAATAGTAAATGTACATTAAGGGGGGTAGGACGTCAAACGGGCCGACTTGGAGCAGGAGAGGCACCACAGGACATTTTATTTTCTACTGTCTATACTTCCACAAATAAATTCATAAAACTTTGTCAGCATGACCAGGAAGGATTCAGGATTCACATCCTTAGCAGTGGAAGTGCAAAAACATAACAAAATAAATTTTTTTTTAGATATGAAATTTCATCACCTTTTCACTTACTGTTGGCTGCTTTTGTTGCTATAGGTACATTTTTCATCACAAGTAAGAGAGATTCTTTGATGAATTTTGCACAGCATAAAAACCATACTTACAGGTGTATGAAACTAGAATTTTCCAAATCTATTAAAAACTGTGGTAAAAATTGAGATAATTAACTACAAAATTTGACTTTTTCTAAACATAAAGTTTAAAACGTAACAGCTCATTCATTTTTTCATAAATTAAATAGATTCTAGAGTTTCAGACACCTGTAAGTATGGTTTGTATGCTGTGCAAAATTCATAGAACAGTCTCTCTTACTTATGAAGAAAAGTGTACCTATAGCAACAAATGCAGCCAATAGTACGTAAAAAAATGATGAAGTTTTGCATGTAAAAAAAATTATTTTGTTATGTTTTTGAACTTCCGCTGCTACGAGTGTGAATCCTGAATCCTTCCTGGTCATGCTGTCAAAGTTTTATGAATTTACTTGTAAAAGTATAGACAGTGGAAATTAAAATGTCCTGTGGTGCCTCTCCTGCTCCAAGTCGGCCCGTTTGTCCTCCTACCCCCCTTAATTAAATTTCGGGAATACAATTGTCTATATAACACATTTAGGTGATCAACATCACAAAATGACATGTTAATGTAAAATGCTGGTACATTAATAACCTATGTAACCGCCAGTCTGTTGAATACAAGCATGCAAACGAGCATGCACTGTGTTGCACGGTGGCGGATGTCAGTATGAGGAATAGAGTTCCCTGCCTGTCTCACTTGGTCGGTCAATACAGCGACGGTTAATTCTGTTTGTGAATGACGCTGGAGTTGTTCGGTGATGTCTCGGATGTGCTCGACTGGAGACAGGTCCGGTGATCGAGCAGGCCAAGGCAACACGGCGACACCCTGAAGGGCACGTTGGGATACAGCAGCAGTGTACAGGGAGGTCCACTGATCGTGACCGGGCCAAATATCTCAAGAAATAAGCGTCAAATGAAAAAACTACAAAGAAAGAAACTTGTCTAGCTTGAAGGGGGAAACCAGATGGCGCTATGGCTGGCCCGCTAGATGGCGCTGCCGTAGGTCAAACGGATATCAATTGCGTTTTAAAAAAATAGGAACCCCCATTTTTATTACATATTCGCGTAGTACGTAAAGAAATATGAATGTTTTAGTTGGACCACTTTTTTCGCTTTGTGATAGATGGCGCAGTAACAGTCACAAACATATGGCTCACAATTTTAGACGAACAGTTGGTAACAGGTAGGTTATTCAAATTAAAATACAGAACGTAGGTACGTTTCAACATTTTATTTCGGTTGTTCCAATGTGATACATGTATCTTTGTGAACCTATCATTTGTGAGAACGCATGCTGTTACAGCGTGATTACCTGTAAATAACACATTAATGCAATAAATGCTCAAAATGATGTCCGTCAACCTCACTGCATTTGGCAATACGTGTAACGACATTCCTCTCAACAGCGAGTAGTTCGCATTCCGTAATGTTCGCACATGCATTGACAATGCGCTGACGCTCGTTGTCAGCCGTTGTCGGTGGATCACGATAGCAAATATCCCTCAACTATCCCCACAGAATGAGATCCGGGGACCTCAGATCCGCTGAACGTGCCGGCCATGGCATGGTGCTTCGACGACCAATCCACCTGTCATGAAATATGCTATTCAATACCGCTTCAACCACACGCGATCTGTGTGCCGGACATCATCATGTTGGAAGTACATCGCCATTGTGTTATACAGTGAAACATCTTGTAGTAACATCGGTAGAACATTACGTAGGAAATCAGCATGCACTGCACCATTTAGATTGCCATAAATAAAGTGGGAGCCAATTATCATTCCTCCGATAATGCCGCACCAAACATTAACCCGCCAAGGTCTCTGATGTCGCACTTGTCGCAGCTATTGTGGATTTTCCGTTGCCCAATAGCGCATATTATGCCGGCTTACGTTACCGCTGTTGGTGAATGACGCTTCGTCGCTAAATAGAACGCGTGCAAAAAATCTGTCATCGTCCCGTAATTTCTCTTGTGCCAATTGGCAGAACTGTACACGACGTTCAAAGTCGTCGCCATGCAATTCCTGGTGCAAAGAAATATGGTACGGGTGCAATCGATGTTGATGTAGTATTCTCAACACCGACGTTTTTGAGATTCCCGATTCACGAGCAATTTGTCTGCTACTGATGTGCGGATTAGCCGCGATAGCAGCTAAAACACCTACTTGGGCATCATCATTTGTTGCAGGTCGTGGTTGGCGTTTCACATGTGGCTGAACACTTCCTGTTTCCTTAAATAACGTAACTATCCGGCGAACGGTCCGGACACTTGGATGATGTCGTCCAGGACACCGAGCAGCATACATAGCACACGCCCGTTGGGTATTTTGATCACAATAGCCATACATCAACACGACATCGACCTTTTCCGCAATTGCTAAACGGTCCATTTGAACACGGGTAATGCATTACGAAGCAAATACCGTCCGCACTGGCGGAATGTCACGTGATACCACGTACTTATACATTTGTGACTATTACAGCGCCATCTATCACAAAGCGAAAAAAGTGGTCCAACTAAAACATTCATATTTCTTTACGTACTACACGAATATGAAATAAAAAAATGGAGGTTCCTATTTAAAAAAAGGCGCAGATGATATCCGTTTGACCTATGGCAGCGCCATCTAGCGGGCCAACCATAGCGCCATCTGGTTTCCCCCTTCAAGCTAGACGAGTTTTGTTCTTTGTAGTTTTTTCGTTTGATACTTATTTCATGAGATATTTGGTCCGGTCACTATCAATGGACCACCCCGTATAGACGAGCGTTGTCCTGTTGGAAAACACCCCCTTAAATGCTTTTTGAGAATGGCAACACAACATATCGAATCAACACACAGACGTACAAATTTGCAGTCAGGGTGCGTGGGATAACCACGAGAGTTCTCTTAGTGTCATACGAAATCGCACCCCAGACCATAACTCCAGGTGTGGGTCCAGTGTGTCCAGCACACAGACGGGTTGGCTGCAGGCCCTCAAGTGGCATCCTTCTAACCAATACACGGCGATCTCTGGCACCGAGGCAGAACTAGCTTTTATCAGAAAACTTACCTCCAGTCCGCCCTCCAATGAGGTTTTGCTTGACACCGCTGAATTCACAAATGGAGGTGGTCTGGGGTCAGTGGTATGCACGCTGCAGGGCGCCTGGCTCTGAGCTGCCCTTTAAGTAACAGATCTGTAACAGTTCGGGGTGTCACTGAGGTGCCATTACAGGGATATTACTGTCGTGTAACCACTAAGCCACGGGCCGTGCATTATGAACAGGTGCTCGATCGTGGTGAAGGATGCAATCGCCATCCCCAAACTGCTCTTCAACAGGGGGAAGCGAGAAGGTGCTTAAAACATCAATGTAGGCCTGTGCTGTGATAGTACCACGCCCAACAAGGGGTGCAAGCCCCCTCCATGAAAAACACCACCACCACCTCCAAATTTTACTGTTGGTACTACACACGCTAGCAGATGACGTTCACTGGGCATTCGCCATACCCACAGCCCGCCATCAGATCGCCACATTGTGTACCGTGATTCGTCGCCCAACACAACGTTTTTCCACTGTTCAATTGTCCAATGTTTACAGTCCTTACACCACGCGAGTCGTCGTTTGACATTAACCGGCGTGATGTGTGGCCTATGGGCAGCCACTCGACCATGAAAGCCAAGTTTTCTCACGTCCCGCCTAACTGCCATAGTACAGGGTGTTTATAAATGAATATCGGGGTTTTAACGCTTTATAATATTTATTATATTAAACTTACAGTTATAAATGATATGTCAAGTGAAAGAGCAACTGAAGTATTTTTACCAAGAACCGTATAGATGTACAATGTGAGGGCTATTTATCACACGGCGCACATCAAGTCTATAGCCGAGTTCTTCCCAAACGTTGGTAAGTATGTCTTCAGTGATTGTAGCAACAGCTGCTTCAATTCGGTTTCTTAATTCAAGGAGGTGTGCTGGCTAGGGAGGCACGTACACACGAACCTTGATGAAGCCCCAAAGGAAAAAAAAACTCATGGAGTTAGGTCGGGAGAACGTGGAGGCCATGCAAAGCAAACACTGTGACTGGACCCCTTGCACCCTATCCAGCGCTTGGGTACAGTGAAGTTCAACCAATCGCGTACTTCGTTAGGCCAGTGCTCACAAATGGTTCAAATGGCTCTGAGCATTATGGGACTTAACTTCTGTGGTCATCAGTCCCCTAGAACTTAGAACTACTTAAACCTAACTAACCTAAGGACATCACACACATCCATGCCCGAGGCAGGATTCGAACCTGCGACCGTAGCGGTCGCGCGGTTCCAGACTGAAGCGACTAGAACCACTAGACCAACGCGGACGGCCCAGTGCTCACATTGAACATTTATAAGGTTCTTGGTAAAACTGTTTGAGTTGCTCTTTCATTTGACATATCGTTTATAACTGTACGTTCAATGTAATACACTCCTGGAAATGGAAAAAAGAACACATTGACACCGGTGTGTCAGACCCACCATACTTGCTCCGGACACTGCGAGAGGGCTGTACAAGCAATGATCACACGCACGGCACAGCGGACACACCAGGAACCGCGGTGTTGGCCGTCGAATGGCGCTAGCTGCGCAGCATTTGTGCACCGCCGCCGTCAGTGTCAGCCAGTTTGCCGAGGCATACGGAGCTCCATCGCAGTCTTTAACACTGGTAGCATGCCGCGACAGCGTGGACGTGAACCGTATGTGCAGTTGACGGACTTTGAGCGAGGGCGTATAGTGGGCATGCGGGAGGCCGGGTGGACGTACCGCCGAATTGCTCAACACGTGTGGCGTGAGGTCTCCACAGTACATCGATGTTGTCGCCAGTGGTCGGCGGAAGGTGCACGTGCCCGTCGACCTGGGACCGGACCGCAGCGACGCACGGATGCACGCCAAGACCGTAGGATCCTACGCAGTGCCGTAGGGGACCGCACCGCCACTTCCCAGCAAATTAGGGACACTGTTGCTCCTGGGGTATCGGCGAGGACCATTCGCAACCGTCTCCATGAAGCTGGGCTACGGTCCCGCACACCGTTAGGCCGTCTTCCGCTCACGCCCCAACATCGTGCAGCCCGCCTCCAGTGGTGTCGCGACAGGCGTGAATGGAGGGACGAATGGAGACGTGTCGTCTTCAGCGATGAGAGTCGCTTCTGCCTTGGTGCCAATGATGGTCGTATGCGTGTTTGGCGCCGTGCAGGTGAGCGCCACAATCAGGACTGCATACGACCGAGGCACACAGGGCCAACACCCGGCATCATGGTGTGGGGAGCGATCTCCTACACTGGCCGTACACCACTGGTGATCGTCGAGGGGACACTGAATAGTGCACGGTACATCCAAACCGTCATCGAACCCATCGTTCTACCATTCCTAGACCGGCAAGGGAACTTGCTGTTCCAACAGGACAACGCACGTCCGCATGTATCCCGTGCCACCCAACGTGCTCTAGAAGGTGTACGTCAACTACCCTGGCCAGCAAGATCTCCGGATCTGTCCCCCATTGAGCATGTTTGGGACTGGATGAAGCGTCGTCTCACGCGGTCTGCACGTCCAGCACGAACGCTGGTCCAACTGAGGCGCCAGGTGGAAATGGCATGGCAAGCCGTTCCACAGGACTACATCCAGCATCTCTACGATCGTCTCCATGGGAGAATAGCAGCCTGCATTGCTGCGAAAGGTGGATATACACTGTACTAGTGCCGACATTGTGCATGCTCTGTTGCCTGTGTCTATGTGCCTGTGGGTCTGTCAGTGTGATCATGTGATGTATTTGACCCCAGGAATGTGTCAATAAAGTTTCCCCTTCCTGGGACATTGAATTCACGGTGTTCTTATTTCAATTTCCAGGAGTGTAGATATCATAAAGCGTTTAAAATCCCAATATTCATTTATAAACATCTTGTACTTGCAGTGGATTCTGATGCAGTTTGGAATTATTGCGTGAATATCTGGATAGATGTCTGCATATTACACATTACGACCCTCTTCAACTGTCGTCGGTCTCTGTCAGTCAACAGAAGGGGTCGACCTGTACGCTTTTGTGCTGTATGTGTCCCTTCACGTTTCGACTTCACTATCACGTTCGAGATAGTGGACCTAGGGATTTTTAGGAGTGCTGACATCTCGCGTACAGACGTATGACACAACTGACACCCAATCACCTGTCCACGTTCGAAGTCCTTGAGTTCCGCGGAGCGCTCCATTCTGCTCTCCCACGATGTCTAATGAGTACTTAGGTCGCTGGGGTACCTGGCAGTAGGTGGCAGCACAATGCACCTAATATGAAAAACATATGTTTTTGGGGGTGTCCGGATACTTTTGATCACATACTGTATGTATAGTTTATACGGGTTTTTATTTATCCTGCGAAATTGTATCGACAGCGTCTCGGCGGTTGAGAAATGACAGAAGCTGGATTTCGCTGCGCCCCGTTAAGGTAGCGCTCTTTGCCGGAGCTAGGGTGGGATTGACGAGTGCAGCCTCCGCGAGGTATTGTCTGCAGTGGAGCCGGCAGCTTGCGTCGCATCCCTTTTGTGTTCATCTCGCAACAGGTGGCAGAGAGCGTCCCCATTGTGTGGTGTCAGTCGCAGCCCGTTTTCTCGCTCTGGACAATGTCGCGGGAAGAGCGAGCCCGCTGCTCCATAGCTAGGGGCCATCCGAACGCCGCGGCGTGGTGATGCTGCGAAATGGTGCAGAGCAACAGGTCCCGTATACGCCGACGGGCTGAAGCAGTATGGCACCAGGTTAATTCTGTGATGGTCCCCGTTCGGAATGCACTATAGCGGCGATTTTGCGTGCCACGGATTCAGCAGGGCCTTGGTAGGTTTCCAAGGCCATGTGGCTCCAGATGTCAAAGCACATGTCACGCGTTTCGCGTAAATTACGGGGTTGGTTGGTCGTGGGTGAGGAGCTGGTGCCCTGC
The DNA here is from genome assembly GCF_023864345.2 of Schistocerca serialis cubense. Classification (NCBI taxonomy): domain Eukaryota; kingdom Metazoa; phylum Arthropoda; class Insecta; order Orthoptera; family Acrididae; genus Schistocerca; species Schistocerca serialis. The sequence goes on along the minus strand of NC_064647.1, from coordinate 211,216,788 downwards.
AGGTTCCCAGATGTTCCATGAGCTCACATCAGGCGAATCTGCTGGCCGAGACATCAACGGGAACTCACTATCACACACACCTGAAACCGCTGTAGTACAATATTGTCCTTGTGACAGGGGCAGTTATCCTGCTGGAAAGAGCCATCGCCATCAGGGGGAGACATGAAACTCAGAGCGATGCTGGTAGACCACAGCTGTTAACGTTTCCTTTGACGACTGCCACAGGTCCACGGAATCCCAGGTGAATGTCCATCCCAACACCCTCTGTCTCTGGCGCACTGGCTCCCATTCGCCTAGAGTGCCGCTAGATGCGCAGACGGCAGGGCACGCGTGGGGAGAGTGGCAGTGGTGGGGGTTACGGGCAGGCACTGTAGGGGAAATACCGAGCGTAGGCTCACATTTTCTATGAATATTAAGTGGGGGCCCTTCAAAAAGATCTGCTGTCACCTCTGTTTCGGTTAGAATCTAAAAAGAATTTCGCCAAAAATGTAGCGATTTATTTTCGCCTGGCTTGTTGGCCATTTGTTTCAAAGAAGCATCACGAGTGGCGAATTATGAGTAAAACCTACAAATTTCTCTGGTTGCCATGTCCAAATTTCCTTCTTTTTCCAAAACGCAGAAGAGATTCCACAGTATCCCTCACTAACAAATTGTGCACATACAATTGCGAGAGAATTATTCTGAAACAGTGGTTTATTAAGTGAGGAACTAAGGATAAGTAAGGTGAACAGCTGCCGGCCCGGTTGGCCGTGCGGTCTAACGCACGGCTTTCTGGATGGGAAGGAGCGCCGGTCCCCGGCACGAATCAGCCCGGTGGAGGTGGATTCGTGTCGAGGTCTGGTGAGCCGGCCAGTCTATGGATGGTTTTTAGGCGGTTTTCCATCTGCCTCGGCAAATGCAGGCTGGTTCCCCTTATTCTGCGTCAGCTACACTATGTCAGCAATTGCTGCGCAAACAAGTTCTCCACGTACGCGTACATCACCATTACTCTACCACGCAAACATAGGGGTTACACTCGTCTGGTGTAAGACGTTCCCTAGGGGGTCCACCGGGGGCCAAACCACACAAAAACCCTGGGTTCGGTGTGGGGCGACGGAGGGGTGAAGTGGACTGAGGTAGTCGTAGTGGGGTTGTGGACCACTGCAGCTGCGGCGGGGACGGAGCCTCTCCGTCGTTTCTAGATCCCCGGTTAACATAACATAAGTTCAATACCTTATCAAAAAGTATATTCACGCTACAAAATAAACGTATAATGTCTTCACTTACGTTGATCCAAAACTCGTAGCATTTGTCGTTTCACCAGCTATCAATGGCCCTTAAAAATTGCATTGTTTCATCGAAGAAGTCTGTAGTCAGTCAAATAACCCGGTAGATAATGATTTTTGCATAATAACCAAGTGACAAAATACTCTCCTCTTTCTGTCTACCATTTGCCGCAATCGATATCCCAAACCGTTTATGAAATATGAGGAATGTTGTAGATATTTCACACTGGCTTTATCGCTGGCGCGGCGCAGTCACAAATGACTGTGCTACGTCACATCAATTTTCTCAAGATTGGTGACAGAGACCTCGAGCCAAGTCTAAAGAAAAATTCAATATGTTAGCTACAGGGTGGCGCACTAAATGTACCATTTTATTTTTGCATATAAACTTTGTCAATACAATCTCAAAGGAACATGTACTACAATGAAGAGCCGTCCATGGAGATTTGTTCTAACTCAGCGCATGCTCAATACGTCCACCATTTCCTTTCCTAACTTCCTTCAAACGAACACTGAAGTTAGTGATTACCCTACGGCGCATGTCTTCCGTAATTTCACTGCAAGCTTGAATAATAAGTCTTCTGAGCTCCATTAAATCACGTGGACGTTTCGGGAAAATGTTTTCCTTTAGGTACCCCCAAAGAAAAAAGTCACATGGATTTAGGTCTGGACTATTGGGGGGCCAATTTTGTCCGTCATTGATGCGACCTTGAAACCTGAGTGAAATGATCCGCATGCCGAAATGCTCGTGTAAAAACTCCAACACAGTGTTTGCAGTATGTGGCCTTGCTCCATCGTGCATGAACCACTGCGTGTTGAAGGGCAAGGCAGTAGCAAGAAGCTGTGGAATGAAGCTATTGCGAAGCATGCTCAAATAACGCTCGCTGTTCATAGTTTCTTCAAAGAAAAAGGGTCCAATAAGTCCGTGACTGGAAATTGCTGCCCACGCTGTAATCCTCGGAGCATAATGTTGTCGTTCGTGAAGCACTTGTGGGTTATCAGTGGTCCAAAAGCGTACATTTTGTTTGTTAACCACACCGTCTAAATGAAAGTGCGCCTCGTCTGAAAACCAAACGTTGTTCAGAGTCTCTTCTCTATCCTCCGCCTACTGAGCAAACAGTAGTCTCTGCTGCTTGTGTTCTTCAGTGAGCTTCTGTGCACAGGTCATCTTGTATGGGTATATATGGAGGTCAGTTAAGAATGCGTTGAACGGAGCGTCTGGATATTCCCAGTTGCACTGCTGCCTTTGTACACAATTTCCCGGGACTTCTCTGTACAGCAACTCGTAACGCTTCAGTATTCTCCGGCGAAGAAACAGACTTAGGCCGAGGTCGCTTCGCCTCCAATACTGTTCCTTCCTGTACAAATTTATCGTACAACATGTGGATGATCTTCTTGCAAGGGACCCATCATGTCTTAAACTGTTGTCGAAAATGCGTCTGAGTCACAACAAGGCTTTTCGTTTCATGAAAAAGTAACACAATTGCCAATCGTTGCTGTGCAGTCTTCCATTGTCAGCCATTGCTGCCTACTAGTCTCCTAGCGGCAGTATCGTGAATTACACGTCATTTCGTAACTCATTTGTTTTTCCAAGCTCTGCTGGTACTGCCGTAGAGATCCCAGAGGGATATCTAACGTGCGTCGTGAATTGTGAAAGAAACAACTGGTAACACATTCCGTGCGTCGCAAATGACTGTGCTACGTCAGATCAATTTTCTCAAGATTAGTGACAAAGACCTCAAACCAAGTCGAAAGAAAAATTCAATATGTTAGCTAAATTTCATACGCTGCAACATACTGTGTAATATGCACCAAACGCAAAATCATAGCGACCTCTATTTTTCATTACAATCTTTTTCGAATTTCGCGCGGTGTCTTACTTCCATGTAAATATCACTGTAAGTACGACCATTAACGAAATGATGGGCACGTCATGATGAAGCTGACATATAAGTAAAGCTAAAAATGATTTTTTTTCCGAATAGTTTCTCTAAAATCGTTTGACAAAGAGTGCAGGGCGTGCGCCTCGGTTCTGTCATCGCCGACTAACCGAAATGTTTGACACAATCGGCCTCCTCTTCCTAACGAACGAATGAACCCCCCAGCACTTTGGACGAAAATTGGTCACTGCGCATCGCTCACCGTATCCTGCGCGAGCTGTAACACGAACCGTGGTGGATCCGAGCAGGTGTGACGTTTCCGTGGATCCGTAGCCCACACTCCATGGTCGCATAGGTACTACCCTTTTAACTGGCAGGTTTCGTGACAAACAAACCGACGGCCCATCATCGCCTGTCGTGACGAACGTTTTACCCAGACGACTTTGAAGCAAAGGCACCAGGAACCGCCAAATTGAAACCCATGTGTTTCTATCGGTAGGTGGACGACATGTTTGTGGTGTGGCCACATGGAGCCGAAACCCTTCTGAAGTTCCTGGAATATTTAAACCGTATCCATCGTAAAATAACATTCATGGTGGAACTCGACATGTTAATTAAGAGAAGACCGGACAGGTCCAGAAACCTACACCCACTGACCTCTATCTCCACGCCTCGAGTGGTGGTGGTGGTTAGAGTTTAACGTCCCGTCGACAACGAGGTCATTAGAGACGGAGCGCAAGCTCGGGTTAGGGAAGGATTGGGAAGGAAATCGGCCGTGCCCTTTCAAAGGAACCATCCCGGCATTTGCCTGAAACGATTTAGGGAAATCACGGAAAACCTAAATCAGGATGGCCGGAGACGGGATTGAACCGTCGTCCTCCAGAATGCGAGTCCAGTGTGCCAACCACTGCGCCACCTCGCTCGGTACGCCTCGAGTCATAACCGTCCGTCACAAGGTACTTTGGCGCTAAAGACTCTGGTCCACAGAGCTCGAACGCTTTCAGACAAGGACAGCCTCAACGGAGAATTAAAACATCTTACGACTGGTGTTCTGAACGAGTGGATACACGGAGCAACAAACTGACCAGACGATGCAGTCAAAATCATGAACCAATTATACAGAATGACAGTCGCAGTCGCATTATTTATTTTGCCGCCAACCGGTTTCAACCCGCGATGGGGTAATCTTCAGGGCAATTCACACCATTTGATCGCTCGCTCGAGTCGTCACCCCGCCTGTGCATGGTTGATAGTTACCAACCGATGAAACCGGTGGGCGGCAGAAAAAATACGCGATTGTGACTGCCATTTTGAATAATTGATTATAAGTAAATTAATCGCTGTTATCTCCACACAACTATGTTGTCTAAAAACCAAATCAAGAACGGCTGACAAAGTAATAGAGGGTGAGACGAGGAAGACAAGAAAAAATCGGTGATCTACCTGATGCTGGCCCAAAATCCGAATACATCGGAAGACTCCTACGGAAACATGACATCCAGTGTACCATATTTTACGGACTATACGACGCACCTTAATTTTTAAGCAATTTTTTAAAAAAGAACACTGTTAATATTTCTATTACTAGAGTGCAAAACCATAGTAAAAAAATGTTTAGTTCACAAAACTGAATTGACGTTTAAAATCTCTGCAAATCGTCATCTGAACTTTCTTCTTCTTTTTCCTCTGGTCTTCACTGCCATAGGTTCAAATCGCTCGAAACAATAAGGGACTTAACATCAGAGGTCATCAGTCCCCTAGACTTAGAACTACTTAAACCTAACTAACCTAAGGACATCACACACACCCATGCCCGAGGCAGGATTCGAACCTGCGACCGTAGAAGCAGCGCGGTTGCACACTGAAGCGCCTAGAACAGCTTTCTTTCTTTCTTTCTTTTTTTTCGGTATTGTTTGTTGCGTTTGGTCTGGGCGGACGTCACAAGACATTCTTTCAAGTTGATCATTGATTCCTTTACTCAGTTTTTTTATTACAGAGGGCAAGCAGCCCTCTGGCCGAACACGCTGAGCTACCGCACCGGTAGAACCGCTCGGCCACAGCGGCCACCGTCAAATACAACAGCTGCACGTATAGGCTTTGCTAGCATCTGCGTTTATATTTTGAAGAATGTATCCATATTTTTGTCCAATCACTGTTAACTCCTGGTTGAGTCATAAGACACTAACCAAATGCGAGAATTAACGTTTCTAAAGCTTTTTTTTTACTTTATTTCGATATTACAGGAAAATTTAATGCAATGTATGTGATCTATTTTTATACGGAAGAAATAATCACGAGGAAATTAACATACAGCCTTTTTGAGACCTGACAACAGAATAATTTTCCGATATGTCTAACAGTGTATGGATAATTTTAAGGTGTTTGTACTACACTAATAGTCATTAAAATTGCTACACAACGAAGATGACGTGCTACAGACGCGAAATTTAACCGACAGGAAGAAGATGCTGTGATATGCAAATGATTAGCTTTTCAGAGCATTCACACAAGGTTGGCGCCGGTAGCGACACCTACAACGTGCTGACATGACGAAAGTTTCCAACCGATTTCTCTAACACAAACAGCAGTTAACCGGCGTTGCCTGGTGAAGTGTTGTTGTGATGCCTCGTGTAAGGAGGAGAAATGCGTACCATCACGTTTCCGACTTTGATAAAGGTCGGATTGTAGCCTATCGCGATTGCGGTTTATCGTATCGCGACATTGCTGCTCGCGTTGGTCGAGATCCAATGGCTGTTTGCACAATATGGAATCGGTGGGTTCAGGAGGGTAATACGGAAAACCGTGCTGAATCCCAACGGCCTTGTATTACTAGCAGTCGAAATGACAGGCATCTTATCCGCATGGCTCTAACGGATCGCGCAGCCACGTCTCGATCCCTGTCTCAACAGATGGGGACGTTTGCAAGACAACAACCATCTGCACGAACAGTTCAACGACGTTTGCAGCAACATGGACTATCAGCTCGGAGACCATGGCTGCGGTTACCCTTGATGCTGCATCACAGACAGGAGCGCCTGCGATGGTGTACTCAGCGACGATCCTGGGTGCACGAATGGCAAAACGTCATTTTTTCGGATGAATCCAGGTTCTGTTTACAGCATCATGATGGTCGCATCCTTGTCTGGCGACATCACGGTGCACGCACATTGGAAGCGTGTATTCGTCATCGCCATACTGGCGTATCACCTGGCGTGATGGTATGGGGTGCCACTGCTTATGCATCTCGGTCACCTGTTGTTCGCATTGACGGCAATTTCAACAGTGGACGTTACATTTCAGATGTGTTATGACCCTTGGCTGTACCCTTCATTCGATACCTGCGAAACACTACATTTCAGCAGGATAATGCACGACCGCATGTTGCAGGTGCTCTAGGGGCCTTTCTGGATACAGAAAATGTTCGACTGCTGCCCTGGCCAGCACATTCTCCAGATCTCTCACCAACTGAAAACGTCTGGTCAATGGTGGCCTAGCAACTGGCTCGTCACAATACGCCAGTCACTACTCTTGATGAACTGTGGCATCGTGTTGAAGCTGCATGGGCAGCTGTACCTGTACACGCCATCCGAGCTCTGTTTGACTCAAAGCCCAGGCGTATCAAGGCCGTTATTAAGGCCAGAGGTGGTTGTTCTGGGTACTGATGGCTCAGGATCTATGCACCCAAACTGCGTGAAAATGTAATCACATATTAGTTCTAGTATAATATATTTTAATGGCCAGTAGTGAAGCTTAACAACGAAAAAAATACCGAGTCGAATCAATACAACGCACGATATTACAAAGCTCACCCGGTCTGTGCGTTAGAGCAGAGGGCAATCTGTGCTATTGAGAGCACCAGTACAGATAAATCTAGTACGTTCAGCACGTGGCGCTGGGAGTTCCGGCATGTACTGCAGAGCGACCTGGAGCTGCGACTGCGCAGGTCGGCCCGCTGAACCGGACCAGGAGGGCGGGCGCATTCCTAACGGTCCTGGGTTCGAGCCGCAGCGCGAGAAACCACGCGCGAGGCTGGCGAACCTCGCGTTCCGTGCGCGCTGTAGCGCCGCGTACCAGCTGGTGTGTGTGTGTGTGTGTGTGTGTGTGTGTGTGTGTGTGTGTGTGTGTGTGTGAGAGAGAGAGAGAGAGAGAGAGAGAGAGAGAGAGAGAGAGAGAGAGAGAGGGAGAGAGAGTGGGCGCTTCTATAGATCTGTATCCTGCAAGCCACTGTTCAATGCCTGGCCGAAGTTAAATACACTACGTGATCAAAAGTATCCGCTCACCTGGCTGAAAATGACTTACAAGATCGTGGCGCCCTCATCGGTGATGCTGGAATTCAATATGGTGTTGGCCGACCCTTAGCCTTCATGACAGCTTCCACCCTCCTCCAATCAGGTACTGGAAGGTTTCTTGGGGAATGGCGGCCCATTCTTCACGGAGTGCTGCACTGATGACAGGTATCGATGTCGGTCGGGTAGGCCTGGCACGAAGTCTGCGTCCCAAAACATCCCAGAGGTGTTCTGTATGATTCAGGTCAGGACTCCGTGCAGGCCAGTCCATTACAGGGATGTTATCGTCGTGTAACCACTCCGCTACAAGCTGTGCATTATGAACAGGTGATCAATCGTGTTGAAAGATGCAACCGCCATCCCCGAATTGTTCTTCAACAGTGGGAGGCAAGAAGGTGTTTAAAACACCAGTGTAGGCCAGTGCTGTGATAGTGCCACGCAAAACAACAAGGGGTGCAAGTTCCTTCCATGAAAAACACAACCACACCATAACACCACCGTCTCCGAATTATACTGTTGGCACTAAACACGCTGGCAGATGACGTTCACACCTGACATTTGGCATAACCGCACCCTGCCATCCGATCGCCACATTGTGTACCGTGTTCCGTCACTCCACACAACGTTTTTCCATTGTTGAATCGCCGAATGCTTACGCGTCATTTGGTATTTACCGGCGTGATGTGTGGCCTATGAGCAGAAGATCGAGCATCAAATCCAAGTTTTCTCACCTCCCGCCTAACCGTCATAGTACTTGCAGTAGAACCTGATGCAGTTTGGAATTCCTGTGTCATGGTCTGGATAGATGTCTGCCTACTACACGTTACGACCCTCTTCAGCTGTTGGCAGTCTCTGTCAGTCAACAGACGAGATCGCCCTGTACGCTTTTGTGCTGTACGTGTCCCTTCACGTTTCCACTTCAGTATCACATCGGAAACGGTGGAGCTAGGGATGTTTAGGAGTGTGGAAATCTCGCGTACAGACGTATGACACAAGTGACACCCAACCACATGACCACGTTCGAAGTTCGTGAGTTCCGCGGAGCGTCCCATTCTGCTCTCTCACGATGTCTAATGACTACTGAGGTCGCTGGTATGGAGTACCTGGCAGTAGGTGGCAGCACAATGCACCTTATATGAAAAACGTATGTTTTTGAGGGTGTTCAAAAATGGCTCTGAGCACTATGGGACTCAACTGCTGAGGTCATTAGTCCCCTAGAACTTAGAACTAGTTAAACCTAACTAACCTAAGGACATCACAAACATCCATGCCCGAGGCAGGATTCGAACCTGCGACCGTAGCGGTCTTGCGGTTCCAGACTGCAGCGCCCTTAACCGCACGGCCACTTCGGCCGGCTTTTGGGGGTGTCCTGATACTTTTGATCACATGTTGAGGCGGCAAGATATACGTGTCAGAATAGCTATACAAGATTAGTCACACTACGACAACATTACGGTCGTCTTCTGTGTCAGAACAAGGAGAATCACTGGGCACTGTAGGGGAGAACGCGAGAATAACGACATGCCGGGCAATACCGACGCCATCCTCTTTACGGCAGAGTAGCGTTGTAGTCAGTGGGAGACAGTGCTGCAGCATAAAAGATGTTGCCAGAAGTAGACCGCAGAGGCGAAGAGTTCTTGTCAACGACAGCCTTATTTTGACGCTACAAAATAATTTGTATTACATTTGGTGTTACTTTTGGTTTATGCTTAAATTGAGGTAAGTGTTTCACTACTTTTTAATGGTCAAATGTAGGTAGACAGTACATTTCCTAGTGCGTCTAAGAAACGGGTTTTGTAACTGTCGGAGACTTAGCGAAGCCATTAGTCTGATCTCCGACATGATTTCTGTGATAATACCGATGGGCGTATATGGGGCAATGTAGGCAGGCTGTCGATACTTCCCCATGCTCTAAACGTTAGAAAAAAAAAAGCTGTTTCCACTTAACCATGGTGTTAGTATCTGACATTACAGGGGGCGAGGAGAAGAAATCAAAAAACAGAGAGGCCTAAATGGACTGAAGAAACCCGGAAAGAGGCATTAACTTTACTGAAGTCAGGGAGAACTCTGCCCAGCGTCTCGAAGAAGCTGGACATAGTTTAAAATCAAATTCAGACGAGAATCCTTCCTTGGAGAGGAGATCTATTTTTACTCGTGAACAAGAACAAGAATTAATCAACTATTCTACGGCATTTTCCTGATTCAATTGCGGCGAACTACCTAAGACCTTGCCCGAGAACTGGGCCTTAAGCCCAATTTCAATATAATTGCAAAACGACTGAAGACTGGGTTTCTTGTTTACAAAAAAAGAAATCCTAGGTTAAGCTTAAGAAAACAACGACGCAACTATCAACGGAGCTATAGGTTTCAAGAAGGCTGAAGCTGATTTTTTCCCGGAATTTGAACACTATTTTCGAAAAAACATTCCGTGCATGTATGTTGATACATGTTATGATACTAAATTTTTTTTACTATTTTAGAGTAGGAATTGTATTCTGTCTGTCGTGCTATTGACATTATCCTGTAAGGTACTCGGGGCCGTTCCGACAGGTTGCACACGTTAAAAAATGTTTATAGAACTCCGATCGTTTCAGCGTGTTTTGATTATTTTGCTACTGATACATCGTACGTCTAACATTCCTGGGTCACACAGTGGGTCAAGAAATTTTCCACGGAAGTGATAGATTGGAAAACAAAAAGAAAAAGCTTTTACGGTGTCGGTATTCCCTCGGTCTATCCCCGTACATGTAACAGTCCAGAAGATGCGTCCACGCAGCAGTAGAAGTTCCCCAATGGCCGAGATACACACTGATGTGCAAAACATTGTGACCACTGCACACGACGAGGTTGAATACTGCCTGGTGGCGCGTAGCGGCAGAGACGAAGTTGGTCAGCTGTTAGCGTGCTACTGTTCAAATATGTGTGAAATCTTATGGGATTTAACTGCTAAGGTCATCAGTCCCTAAGCTTACACACTACTTAAGCTAAATTATCCTAAGGACAAACATACACATCCATGCCCGAGGGAGGACTCGAACCTCCGCCGGGACCAGCCGCACAGTCCATGACTGCAGCGCTTTAGACCGCTCTGGTGACTTGGGTCAGATACCCGAAAAAGTGGCTATAAATATAAAAAAAAAAGTTTGGAATTGTGGAGTTTCGTTCAGTAGGTTGCCTAGAGTAATGTTTGGACTACTGAATCCCGGTCTTAGAAGCGACCAGATGTTTATTCTGAATGTTAAATTTCAGATCCAAAGGGGGGGGGGGACTTAATTACGAACATCTACTGCGTTATTTAATCATTAATTAACAACTGGTTTTTGTTAATTAACTTCTTACCAGAGCGCAAACAAGAAAACTGTAAAACGCGAGCTACAGAAGGATACAGGTTTTAGGTTCCACGACAGTGGATTTCATAGGGCTGTTGGCAAAACGTTGTCTCACTCGCTCGACGACGTCGTCAGATGTGCTTGGCCGACCTGATGATTTCCCATGTCTTACCGAGCACCCTGTTTCTACAAAACATCTACGCCACACATAAACTGCAGGCCTACAAGACCGATCTTTAGCGTACTTGGTAAGGAAATTACGCTGAACTCTTGTCGCCGACTTCGGTTCTTCACCCAAAACACACAGATAGCAGGCTTGGGTCCAGTGAAGGCAGCCATCTTCAACGCAACTGCCGCTAGCGCTCCGTATGGTGAGATTCGGCACTAGGGAACTACGCGAGACGAAACTTTTTTTATTCGCCTACAAATTGACACTACACTCACTTCTGTACGTACTATGAATTAATTTATACAAATTTTCAAACTTTAGGCGTCTTGTCACATTCCGGGCGGCTGCCCCCGTCGGAGGTTCGAATCCTCCCTCGGGCATGGGTGGGTGTGTTGTCCTTAGCGTAAGTTAGTTTAAATTAGATTAAGCAGTGCGTAAACTTAGGGACCGATGACCTCAGCACTTTGGTCCCATAAGACCTTACCACAAATTTCCATTTTTTTTCAAAGTTGTAAAGTCCTTTTTGAAACACCCGGTACACACACACACACACACACACACACACACACACACACACACACACACACACAGAGACACTCACACTCACACTTCGACGCTCTGTGACGTCGTTGGATGACGTTCCTGGACGTGTATTCCTATTTATTATTTATTTTATTTATTTATTTATTTATTGTTCCGTGGGACCAAATTAAGGAGAAATCTCCATGGTCATGGAACGAGTCAATACATGGAATTAAAACACGATAGTAGAAACAGATAAAATGAAATATGAAAAACATATTCAGGCGATAAGACTTGAGTTTAAATAAAGAAAATCAACAATGTAACACTGGAATTTGCTTAATTTTTTAGCTCTTCCAGGAGCTCCTCGACAGAATAGAAGGAGTGAGCCATGAGGAAACTCTTCAGTTTAGACTTAAAAGAGTTGGGGCTACTGCTAAGGTTTTTGAGTTCTTGTGGTAGCTTATTGAAAATGGATGCAGCAGAATACTGCACTCCTTTCTGCCCAAGAGTCAAGGAAGTGCATTTCACATGCAGATTTGATTTCTGCCTAGTATTAACTGAGTGAAAGCTTCTAACTCTTGGGAATAGGCTAATATTGCTAACAACAAACGACGTTAAAGAAAATATATACTGTGAGGGCAATGTCAGAAATCCCAGACTACTGAATAGGGGTCGACAAGAGGTTCTCGAGCTTACACCACATATAGCTCGAACAGCCCGTTTTTCAGCCAAAATACCAGTTTTGAATCAGATGAATTACCCCAAAAAATAATAACATACGACATAAGCGTATGAAAATATGCGAAGTAGACTACTCTTCGTGTTGAGCTGTCACTTATTTCAGATACTGTTCTAATGGTAAATAAAGCAGCATTTAGCTTTTGAACAAGATCCTGGACTTGGGCTTTCCACAACACCTTACTATCTATCCGAACCTATGTGAAACTTGATCTATAAAGTCCCCTCTACAACCTCTAGAAGTGTGTAACATGAACTGTATAAAACGAGCTGTATCAGGTCGCCAGCAGAGCGGGCCTTTTGTTTACGTACTTGGAGTGTGGCCCTGCCTGCAGCTGACCCTGCTCAGACATGCCAGCCACGGAGAGATTCCGCGACCGCTCGGCTCCACGGCGCGGCACACATCCCAAGTATTCCGCGGCAGCTGATACCATCTCGCCGGAGCCCCGGCCGGGCCACGTACGATGCGGCCATTCCTGGCGTCTGCAGCAGCTGCCGAAACCCGTTACGCACGCCCTTGCCGAACCGCAAGTCTTCTCATCCATTATAATGACCCCCATAAGACAGCGCGGAAGAAACTACTCTGTCTAGCGCAAGCAGGCGCCGAGTTAAAACAAAATTTAGATAGGGAGCAACCTCTCGGTCATCAAGGCTGATTGTGGATCCGAGATTGGGGGGTAACTGACAAGCACTGATAATCAAAAATACCTATGTACGAGGTGTGGTGTCACCGCCAGACACCACACTTGCCAGGTGGTAGCCTTTAAATCGGCCGCGGTCCGTTAGTATACGTCGGACCCGCGTGTCACCACTATCAGTGATTGCAGACCGAGCGCCGCCACACGGCAGGTCTAGTCTAGAGAGACGTCCTAGCACTCGCCCCAGTTGTACAACCGACTTTGGTAGCGATGGTTCACTGTCTACATACGCTCTCATTTGCCGAGACGACAGTTTAGCATAGCCTTCAGCTACGTCATTTGCTACGACCTAGCAAGGCGCCATATTCAGTAATTAGAATGAATTCTGAACAGATAATATTGTGAATCATGTACCGTCAAGAGCGACGTTCATCATTAATGGATTAAAGTTAAGTATCAAACTAATAACGTCCGCTTTCTGAATTCTAATTCCTTGTCATGTTCCAGACCTCACGTCAGTATAGTCCTTCACTCCTCACGCCAGCCTGCGTGAGCTAAAACGCGTGCATTTCGGCCTACTCTAGTAACACGGTGTTGACTCTTCTGCCAACTACAATAGGAGCCGTGTTTTTTAAGTAAGTACCGTTTTGAAACAAAAAAAGACGTGCTAAGATATCTCAGTAATTTTATTTTTACATGAAAGCCTGTACCTTAATCTGCCATTAAAGTCTGGTTCTTCCTTGTTTACGTTGTGCACTGAGTGTTTAAGATGCCTCCGATAATCGTCAGTCCCGCCGACTGTGAAGTACGGGCTGTTGTAAGATTTGTTAGTGCTAAAGACCTAAAAGCAATCGATATTCATCGTGAGATCTGTGCAGTTTACGGAGAAAACATAATGAGCGATGGAATGGTATGAAATGAAATGTCGTGTGACGAGGGCCTCCCGTCGGGTAGACCGTTCGCCTGGTGCAAGTCTTTCGATTTGACGCCACTTCGGCGACTTGCGCGTCGATGGGGATGAAATGATGATGATTAGGACAACACAACACCCAGTCCCTGAGCGGAGAAAATCTCCGACCCAGCCGGGAATCGAACCCGGGCCCTTTGGATTGACATTCTGTCGCGCTGACCACTCAGCTACCGGGGCGGACGATGGAATGGTAAGAGAGTGGGACAGAGCATTTAAAGATGGCCGCACAAATGTGCATAATGAACAACGGAGTGGGCGTCCTTCGGTCGTTAATGAAAGTTTGGTGCAGGAAGTGGACAATAAGGTGAGAGAAAACAGACTCTTCACGATTTCCTCCTTGCGGGATGACTTTCCTAATGTTTCTCGTAGTGTTTTGTATGGCATTGTGACCGAGCACTTAAATTACCGAAAATTATGCGCACGTTGGGTACTGAAAATGTTGACGGATGTGCACAAAACCAAACGTTTTTAGACAGTGCATTGACTTTCCTTGAGCGGTGCCACAACGACGGTGATGATTTCTTAAACCAAACTGTTACGCCCGATGAAACATGGGTGGCCTACGTCACACCAGAATCAAAGCAACAGTCCATGGGAGTTGAGCAAGGGCACCGTTTTGCTGCAAGACAATGCCCGTTCGCATGTGGCGAATCAGACCAAAGATCTCATCACATATTTTCGATGGGAAACTCTAGATCATCCTCCGTACAGACCCCATCTTGCGCCCAGTGACCACCATCTGTTCCTGCACTTGAAGAAACACCTGGGCGGTCAGCGTCTTCAGACGATGGCGAAGTCAAAACAGTGGTGATGCAGTGGTTAACAAGTCAGGCGGCAGACTTCTATGAGGAGGGTATTCAAAAACTGCTACAACGTTATGACAAGTGCCTCAATATTGACGGAAATTACGTAGAAAAGTACACTCCTAGAAATGGAAAAAAGAACACATTGACACCGGCGTGTCAGACCCACCAAACTTGCTCCGGACACTGCGAGAGGGCTGTACAAGCAATGATCACACGCACGGCACAGCGGACACACCAGGAACCGCGGTGTTGGCCGTCGAATGGCGCTAGCTGCGCAGCATTTGTGCACCGCCGCCGTCAGTGTCAGCCAGTTTGCCGTGGCATACGGAGCTCCATCGCAGTCTTTAACACTGGTAGCATGCCGCGACAGCGTGGACGTGAACCGTATGTGCAGTTGACGGACTTTGAGCGACGGCGTATAGTGAGCATGCGGGAGGCCGGGTGGACGTACCGCCGAATTGCTCAACACGTGGGGCGTGAGGTCTCCACAGTACATCGATGTTGTCGCCAGTGGTCGGCGGAAGGTGCACGTGCCCGTCGACCTGGGACCGGACCGCAGCGACGCACGGATGCACGCCAAGACCGTAGGATCCTACGCAGTGCCGTAGGGGACCGCACCGCCACTTCCCAGCAAATTAGGGACACTGTTGCTCCTGGGGTATCGGCGAGGACCATTCGCAACCGTCTCCATGAAGCTGGGCTACGGTCCCGCACACCGTTAGGCCGTCTTCCGCTCACGCCCCAACATCGTGCAGCCCGCCTCCAGTGGTGTCGCGACAGGCGTGAATGGAGGGACGAATGGAGACGTGTCGTCTTCAGCGATGAGAGTCGCTTCTGCCTTGGTGCCAATGATGGTCGTATGCGTGTTTGGCGCCGTGCAGGTGAGCGCCACAATCAGGACTGCATACGACCGAGGCACACAGGGCCAACACCCGGCATCATGGTGTGGGGAGCGATCTCCTACACTGGCCGTACACCACTGGTGATCGTCGAGGGGACACTGAATAGTGCACGGTACATCCAAACCGTCATCGAACCCATCGTTCTACCATTCCTAGACCGGCAAGGGAACTTGCTGTTCCAACAGGACAATGCACGTCCGCATGTATCCCGTGCCACCCAACGTGCTCTAGAAGGTGTAAGTCAACTACCCTGGCCAGCAAGATCTCCGGATCTGTCCCCCATTGAGCATGTTTGGGACTGGATGAAGCGTCGTCTCACGCGGTCTGCACGTCCAGCACGAACGCTGGTCCAACTGAGGCGCCAGGTGGAAATGGCATGGCAAGCCGTTCCACAGGACTACATCCAGCATCTCTACGATCGTCTCCATGGGAGAATAGCAGCCTGCATTGCTGCGAAAGGTGGATATACACTGTACTAGTGCCGACATTGTGCATGCTCTGTTGCCTGTGTCTATGTGCCTGTGGTTCTGTCAGTGTGATCATGTGATGTATCTGACCCCAGGAATGTGTCAATAAAGTTTCCCCTTCCTGGGACAATGAATTCACGGTGTTCTTATTTCAATTTCCAGGAGTGTAGATTAAGGTACAGGCTTTGGTGTAAATATAAAATTATTGAGATATCTTTGCACGTCTTTTTTTAATTTCAAAACGATACTTACTTAAAAAACACGCCTCGTATTTTACCGGAAACGGCAACTTACTCTATTTACAAAACATGCTCGATATCACACTGGGAAGCCCACTGCATTAATCACTTCCATATCCGTACCTATACACTACGCAGGCCAACATACAGTCTCTGGCAGAGGGTACTTTTGGGCATCATATGCGTTCGCAGAAAATTTTCCGAGAGGAGTTTTTTTTGTGTGTGTGGAGGGGGGGGGGCGCAAGACTCTAAAAATTCCCTATTTTGATGTAAATGAGATCGTCGGTTGCGAAACATGTCAGGCAATAGGAACTAAATTTTACAAGTGACAGAAGAAACTTATCACAAGAAACTGATAGTTACCACACCGTCTCCATATATCCCGACTGACTAACACAGTCACACCGGTTTAAACCGCTAATGATAGAAATTTGAAATCTGATTTGGAGAGGGTGTTGATCTTATACTGTAGGCGTTATTTAAGAAGGGATTTTTCGAAATTCCGCCATTATGGCATGAAATGTTTTTAGAAAATTAGTTGCTACTAAGGCAGTTTTGAAACTAGACTCACAAAAATTGTTGGTTTCTCGATCAGAAATAAAGAAATACGTGTTTCAGCATTTTTGGAAATTTAACCCCTGAAGGGGGGGGGAGGGGGAGTAGTGGGTGAATTTTTTTTTCTTTTACAAATAAATCACTATTAAATAAACAGTAAAGTATTTTAAAGGTCATCTGTGAAAACTATTATTTAACTTCTCATTTGGAAAATAAGAAAGTACGTGTTTCAGTGTTCTTGGAAGTTCATCCAATTAGATGTGAAAAACAGGATGAAAATTTTTAAGAAAATATTTCGTTGAATGAAAACGTTTTTTACGCTATGAAAATTGGTATTTCACTTCTCGGTTAGACATAAAGAAATATGCCTTAGGGAATGAAAATTTCTATGGAAGTGTTACCACAAAAACGCAAAAGGCATGGAACAAAAACCTTGGACTCCAGTTCCCAGGATCACTTTTTACTCAGGAGAATATTCGGTAAAGAACATGCTTCTGGCGCTACAATTAGAGTGAGAAGTTTAGAAGGCGTTGCAATTTGTGAACAACATAAATCTGTGCAGAGCATACACAGCCTACGCGAGCGAAGAAGCGGGCGCTACGCTAGTATATGGATAAAGGGTCTGAACTCCAGATTCCAAGTGCGGGGACAGATAGGGGGAGGAGACGGGTGCGTGCAAGTGCCCCCCCTCCCTCCCCCTATCTTTCTGACGCCTATACTTCTGATTACCCGTTCCAACCGACAATGGCGCATGGGAAGAATGATTGTCAGTACACCTCTGTGTTAACTCTAATTTCTCGAATTTTCTGGATCATTATTTCGCGAAACGTATGCAGGAGGAAGTAATTTGTTGTCCGACTCTACCTCTTCGTAATTTTAACATTAAACCTCCCCATGATGCACAACCCTTCTCCTCTAAAGTCTCCCGTTGGAGTTTGTTGAGTATCTCCTGCACTCCCTTACGTCTCTCTATCTTGCAGTTTTTAGTGTTTGACTTCCACCAAGCCGTTGAGCCACACGCATAATAATTATATTTCCATTTTGTCTCTTCTGTATTTTTTCATTATGATAATGACTCGTCAGAGTAGAAACTGGATAATTATTACTAGCCGGCCGGGTGGCCGAGCGGTTCTAGGCGCTACAGTCTGGAACCGCGACCGCTACGGTCGCACGTTCGAATCCTGCCTCCGGTATGGATGTGTGTGATGTCCTTAGGCTAGTTAGGTTTAAGTAGTTCTAAGTTCTGGGGGACTGATGATCTCAGAAGCTAAGTCCCATAGAGCTCAGAGCCATTTGAACCAACTACTACTAGTCCATCCAATGCGATCAAGGAAATTGGAACAAAGACAGTATTTTTCAAAGTAGATCGCGTGCTCCAATTTGATAACTTCAAAATTGATTGATTGATACGCATTTTGAAGAGGTGTGATTTTGCGCTTTCGTGTTTTTTCACTTTTTTCTGAGATGATACTCGTACTTACGTCACATATCAGGCACATAATTCGAAGGTCGACAGCCAGACACACTGTCGATGTTTTACCATACAAGCAATCTTCTGATGTTAGCTATGAAGCATCATATACAATCTGACGTCTTATAATAGTAGCAGGCTTAGGTAACATACCGAATAATTATCCAAATTAGCGTGTACCACAAATTTTTTGCCTAAGAACAGTTCCATTTCTCTACTACATAGACACAAGAACTGATGACAAAATACAGCTAAGAATTTATTTTTAAGAATTTAAACTTACGCATAACTGAGTCCCACTGAGCAACAGTTTCTGCCTCACAATCAGTCCACAACTTCAGAGTCAGGGACTTACCTGAAACAAAAGGAATGAAATTTATTAGAACTTTTATTTATCTATTCGTGCGTTTAGTCGTCTCGTAGGAACTACAACAGTGATGAACGTCAGTGACAAATTACAGACACTCCATGTGCCCATGCACATAAATGAATGAACGCGAAACTTAAAATGCTCAAGAATCGGTCAAAGAAGCGCCATATATGTCACTTCCTTCGTAGGTGAGTTTCATTTCCTTAGGATTCTTCATCTCTATCTCAGTCTAGAATCTGCTTTTCCTGCTAATTGCTTTAAGTGGTTGCTCCACTAAAGGTCGCGCTGGACAGTTACTCCTAGATATTTTACGTTTGATACTGTTTCCAGGACTTGGAAGAGCAGTTGAACGGAATGGACAGTGTCTTGAAAGGAGGACATACGATGAACATCAACAAAAGCAAAACGAGTATAATGGAATGCAGTCGCATCAAGTCGGGTGATGCAGAGGGAATTAGATTAGAAAATGAGACACTTAAAGTAGTAAAGGAGTTTTGCTATTTGGGGAGCAAAATAACTGATGATGGTCGAAGTAGAGAGGATATAAAATGTAGACTGGCAATTGCAAGGAAAGCGTTTCTGAAGAAGAGAAATTTGTTAACATCGAGTATAGATTTAAGTGTCAGAAAGTCGTTTCTGAAAGTATTTTTATGGGGTGTAGCCATGTATGGAAGCGAAACGTAGACGATAAATAGTTTGGACAAGAAGAGAATAGAAGCTTTCGAAATGTGGTGCTACAGAAGAATGCTGAAGATTAGATAGGTAGATCACATAACTAATGCGGAGGTATTGAATAGAATTGGGCAGAAGAGGAGTTTGTGGCACAACATGACAAGAAGAAGGGCCCGGTTGGTAGGACATGTTCTGAGGCATCAAGGGATCACAAATTTAGTTTTGGAGGGCAGCGTGGAGTGTAAAAATCGTAGAGGGAGACCAAGAGATGAATACACTAAGCAGATTCGGAAGGATGTAGGTTGCAATAGGTACTGCGAGATGAAGAAGCTTGCACAGGATAGAGTAGCATGGAGAGCTGCATCAAACCAGTCTCAGGACTGAAGACCACAACAACAACAACAACAACAACAATAACTGTTTTCAGCAAATACTCATCAACAGTGTAGTTTCACAATCGTGGGTTTCTTTTCGTACGCAAAAGCAATATGTTACATTAATTTGCGTTCAGGGACAACTACCAGAGCCAGTAAGATTCATCAATCCTCTGCACTTCATTCTGCTAATCGATATTGTCCTCTGGCGTTGCTACTTTCTTACGACATCCGCATCATGTGCGAACTGTCTCAAAGAGCTTCCGACGCTTACTACTAAATCATTTATAGAGCCTGATGAGATACAATCTGAACAGCTAGTAAAGGTGTTGTACGGCAAGATCTGCTGAGAAACAGTTAAGAAAGATCCGATACACTGCGCCATTTCCGAATTAATTAGCATTGAAGTTAGCCAATCAGGCCGTTGTGCGCGCAAATTCAAGCGACCCGCCAAGATACGAGCGGAGGAGGAGGAGACTGGGGTTTAACGTCTCGTCGACAACTAGGTCATCAGAGACGAAGCCCGAGTTCGGATTACGGAAAAATGGAAAGGAAAGCGGCCTGCCCTTACGAAGAAACTATCCCTGAATTTGCCTGAAGCGATTTAGGGAAATCATGGAAAAGCAAAATCAGGACAGCCGGACGCGGATATGAACCGTTGTCCTCGAGAATGCGAGTCCGGTGTGATAACAACTGCGCTGTGCACTTCCGTAGCGCAGCAGTGGCGTCACCGACTACCACGCAAGGAGGCCCGGGTTCGATTCCCGGCAGGGGACAGGGTGTTATGTATCCATCATCATCTCTAACGTCGGTCAGTTGTAGAATTTTGGAACACGTATTATGTTCGAGTATAATGACTTTTCTGGAGACTAGAAATCTACTCTGTAGGAGTCAGCATGGGTTTCGAAAAAGACGGTCGTGTGAAACCCAGCTTGCACTATTCGTCCACGAGACTCAGAGGGCCATAGACACGGGTTCACAGGTAGATGCCGTGTTTCTTGACTTACGCAAGGCGTTCGATACAGTTCCCCACAGTCGTTTAATGAACAATGTCAGAGCATATGGACTGTCAGACCAATTGTGTGATTGGATTGAAGAGTTCCTAGATAACAGAACGCAGAATGTCATTCTCAATAGAGAGAAGTCTTCCGAAGTACGAGTGATTTCAGGTGTGCCGCAGGGGAGTGTCATAGGACCGTTGCTATTCACAATATACATAAATGACCTGGTGGATAACATCGGAAGTTCACTGAGGCTTTTTGCAGATGATGCTGTGGTGCATCGAGAGGTTGTAAGAATGGAAAATTGTACTGAAATGCAGGAGGATCTGCAGCGAATTGACGCATGGTGCAGGGAATGGCAATTGAATCTCAATGTAGACTAGTGTAATGTGCTGCGAATACATAGCAAGATAGATCCCTTATCATTTAGCTACAAAATAGCAGGTCAGCAACTGGAAGCAGTTAATTCCATAAATTATCTGCGAGTACGCATTAGGAGTGATTTAAAATGGAATGATCATATAAAGTTGATCGTCGGTAAGGCAGATGCCAGACTGAGATTCATTGGAAGAATCCTAAGGAAATGCAGTGCGAAAACAAAGGAAGTACGTTACAGTACGCTTGTTCGCCCACTCCTTGAATACTTGTCAGCAGTGTGGGATCCGTACCAGATAGGGTTGATAGAAGAGATAGAGAAGATCCAATAGAGAGCAGCGCGCTTCGTTACAGGATCATTTAGTAATCGCGAAAGCGTTACGGAGATGATAGATAAACTCCAGTGGAAGACTGTGCCGGAGAGACGCTCAGTAGCTCGGTACGGGCTTTTGTTAAAGTTTCGAGAACATACCTTCACCGAGGAGTCAAGCAGTATATTGCTCCCTCCTACGTATACCTCGCGAAGAGACCACGAGGATAAAATCAGAGAGATTAGAGCCCACACAGAAGCATGCCGACAATCCTTCTTTCCACGAACAATACGAGACTGGAATAGAAGGGAGAACCGATAGAGGTACTCAAGGTACCCTCCGCCACACACCGTCAGGTGGCTTACGGAGTATGGATGTAGATGTACATGTAGACCTAGCCAGCCGATTAATAAGGCCACCGACCACTGTAAACTCGGTCTAGTTTCTCCCCTACTGCAATCATGTAATGCGCTGGGCAAACAACATGTTAAAACCACATACGTTGTCGAACGACGACAGCAACTTGCTGCACTGGTACCGGTTATTCCTGTTGCAAAAACGTACCATATTTGCGTACATTCAACGTGCCGCCGATAAAATACGGATCAACGAGTTTGTTCCGCATGTGCATGTGATGCCACACACTTCGTTAACCAACCAAGGGCATTGACAGACAAGCTGTAACCAGTGGCCATTGCCTACACTCCTGCAATGCATGTAACCCTGGTTAAAGCTACGAGGGATTGCGGATGTACATTCATCGGAAAGTAGTTCAAATGGTTGAAACGGCTCTAAGCACTATCGGACTTAACATCTGAGGTCATCAGTCCCGCAGAACTTAGAACTACTTAAACCTATTTAACCTAAGGACATCACACACATCCATGCCCGAGGCAGGATTCGAACCTGCGACCGTAGCAGCAGCGCGGTTCCGGAATGAAGTGCCTAGAACAGCCGGCCGGAAAGCAGTATCTCGGCAAAGAATGTGGGGCTAATTTGCATTCACTAAACGCTAACCGGGACACGCGGTATGGATGACACTATTGTAATATTACCTACGAACATCCCAGAATCGCGGTGTAATTGCCTTGTGCTTATCCGTGTGTTGTGGCGCACTGCCGCTAGCACAGCAGTTTTATTACCTTCTCCTGTAACACGTTGACTTCTGCCGTGTGCCATCCCCAATAAAGGCTTTCACAGCCTAGTAAAAGAACGAACGAGAGCGCGCTTTCTCTCGAAAATGCTCGGCACACAAGGCAACAGCAGCCTCAACATTTCTCCTGCATTCTTCGTAGATCAGTATCATTTCAATTTTTCTTCTGTGGTTGCAACATTCGTCGTCCATTTATACGTCTGTTCTCCAAATGATAGATACACTATATGATCAAAAGCATCCGGACAGCCCTAAAAATACACGTTTTTCATATTAGGAGCATTGCCAGGTACTCCATATCAGCGACCTCAGTAGTCATTAGACATCGTGTGAGAGCGGAGTGGGGCGCTCCGCGCAAGTCACGCACTTCGAACGTGGTCAGGTGATTGGATGTCACTTGTGTCATGCGTCTATATAAACGTGAAGGGACACGTACAGCACAAAAGGCCGACCACGGCTGTTGACCACCAGAGACCGCCCACACATGAAGAGGGTCGTACTGTGCAATAGGCAGGCCTATGTCCAAACCATCACACAAGAATTCCAAACTGCATCAGGATCCACTGCAAGTACTTTGACAGTTACGCGGGAGGTGAGAAAACTTGGATTTCATAGTCGAGCGACTGCTAGTAAGCCACACATCACGCCGGTAAATGCCAATCGACGCCTTGCTTGGTGTAAGGAGCGTAAACAATGGACGACTGAACAGTGGAAAAACGTTGTGTGGAGAGACGAATCACGGTACACAATGTGGCGATCCGATGGTAGCGTGTGTGTATACCGAATGCCCGGTGCACGTCGTATACTAGCATGTCTAGTGCCAATAGTAAAATTCGGAGGCGGTGGTGTTATGGTGTGGTCGTGTTTATCATGGAGGGGGGGCTTGCACCTCTTGTTGTTTTGCGTGGCACTATCACGGAACAGGCCTACATTGCTGTTTTAAGCACCTTCTTGCTTCCCACTGTTGAAGAGCAATTCGGGGATGGCGGCTGCTTCTTTCAACACACTGAGCACCTGTTCATAATGCTCAGCTTGTGGCGGAGTGGTTACACGACAATAAAATCCCTGTAATGGACTGGCCTGCACAGAATCCTGACCTGAATCCTATAGAACACCTTTGGGGTGTTTTGGGACGCCGACTTCGTGTCAGGCCTCACCGACCGACATCGATACCTCTCCCCAGTGCAGCACTCCGTGAAGAATGGGCTGCCATTCCCCAAGAAACCTTCCAGCACCTGACTGAACGTATGCCTGCGAGAGTGGAAGCTGTCATGAAGGCTAAGGGTGGGCCAACACCATACTGAATTCCAGCATTACCCATTGAGGGCGCCACGAACTTTTAAGTCATTTTCAGCCAGGAGTCCGGATAATTTTGATCACATATTGTAGGTGCAAAGGTAATAAACACTGCGCAATGTAATAGTTGGAGCCGCTATCTGTTCTACGTCTGCGTAAGTGAGCTCCGGTAACAGTGTACTGCCTGTTATGATACGTCGTCGTTCGCTATACAGCGTCGAATTCTCCCCTGTTCGATGTGTCGGAGGAATATGACTTTGCGAATGGAGTTTCGAATTAGAATTCATGTAATACTGGCCTGTCCTTCGCTCGCAGCATGGAGGTGGGGTCCCACGTGCCATTGTATACTCTAGGGCCGTTGAGTAGCATGTCGTAAATTACGACTGTGTGTCGACTTCCATTCCTCCGATTACAGCGCCATCTGTGGAAAAACTAAGAATACGCCTCAGACAAAAAGTAAGTAGATTGTGCCGTAGAATCGTAATCTGCTACAAATAAGGCGGGTTCCCAATGAAGACTTCAAAGTTGCCCCCAGCCACCCACACACGGGGTGGAGTGGCGGGTGGAGTGTGGTAGTATCGTTGGATGTTGGCAACAGTTTACAAACTTGGCGGCTGTTGCGAAGAGTCTGCAAATTCCGAGAATCCATTGTCTCACGACACTGGTATTACCGGTCTCTACGCAAAATCTTGTTGATATAATCATATCCAGACAGCAGTTAGTTTCAGATGACTTAGTCAACATAGTCGTTCTCTGAATAGTCTGATATTAGATATAAAGTCCAGCACTGAAAAAAAAAAAATCGATATGATTTGTATGTGCAAGGAAAATGATGAGTAGGATTCGTCATACAATTCTCACATAAATAAGAAATATTCTGTGTAATTTTGATCGCTATGATGTAAAATCCCTTCCGAGACAAACAAATCAGAATTATAACTTTTTTCATGCGATGTGTAATTTTCGAGATATCTGAATGTCTTCAGTTAAAATGAACACTCTGTATTACGGGAAACGAGAAAATCTATCGAGTAAAAAAAAAACTGCAGCGGATAGGCACTTGGTGCAGGCAGTGGCAACTGACCCTTACCATAGACAAATGTAATGTATTGCGAATACATAGAAAGAAGGATCCTTCATTGTATGATTATATGACAGCGGAACAAACACTGGTAGCAGTTACTTCTGTAAAATATCTGGGAGTATGCGTGCGGAACGATTTGAAGTGGAATGATCATATAAAATTAATTGTTGGTAAGACGGGTGCTAGGTTGGGAATCATTGGGAGAGTCCTTAGAAAATGTAGTCCATCAACAAAGGAGGTGGCTTACAAAACACTCGTTAGACCTATACTTGAGTATTCCTCATCAGTGTGGGATCCGTACCAGGTCGGGTTGACAGAGCAGATAGAGAAGATCCAAAGAGGAGCGGCGCGTTTCGTCACAGGGTTATTTGGTAAGCGTGATAGCGTCACGGAGATGTTTAGCAAACTCAAGTGGCAGACTCTGCAAGAGAGGCGCTCTGCATCGCGGTGTAGCTTGCTGTCCAGGTTTCGAGAGGGTGCGTTTCTGAATGAGGTATCGAATATATTGCTTCCCCTTACTTATACCTCTCGAGGAGATCACGAATGTAAAATTAGAGAGATTCGAGCGCGCACTTAGGCTTTCCGGCAGTCGTTCTTCCCGCGAACCATACGCGAGTGGAACAGGAAAGGGAGGTAATGACAGTGGCACATAAAGTGCCCTCCGCCACACACCGTTGGCTGGCTTGCGAAATAGAAATCTACACTACTTGCCATTAAAATTGCCACACCAAGAAGAAATGCAGGCGATAAACGGGTATTAATTGGTGAAATATATTATACTAGAACTGACATGTGATTACATTTTCACCCAATTTGGATGCATAGATCGTGAGAAATCAGTACCCAGAACAACCACCTATGGCCGTAATAACGGCCTTGATACGCCTGGGCATTGAGTGAAACAGAGCTTGGATGGCGTGTACAGGTACAGCTGCCCATGCAGCTTCAACACGATGCCACAGTTCATCAAGAGTAGTGACTGGCAGGCGTATTGTGACGAGCCAGTTGCTTGGTCACGATTGACTAGACGTTTTCAATTGGGGAGAGATCTGGCGAATGTCCTGGCCAGGACAGCAGTCGAACATTTTCTGTATCCAGAAAGGCCCGTACAGGACCTGCAACATTCAGTCGTGCATTATTCTGCTGAAATGAAGGCTTTCGCAGGGATCGAATGAAGGGTGGAGCCACGGGTCGTAACACATCTGAAATGTAATGTCCACTGTTCAAAGTGCCGTCAATGCGAACAAGAGGTGACCGACACGTGTAACCAATGGCACCCCATACCATCACGCCGGGTAATACGCCAGTATGGCGATGACGAATACACGCTTCCAATGTGCGTTTACCGCGATGTCGCCAAACACGGATGCGACCATCATGATGCTGTAAACACAACAGTCTAGGTGTGGCTGGAAGTACCCACCAGTCAGGGTGGGGGCCGCTTCCCGCACCGCTGGACGGACCGCCGGTGTAGGGTGGACGTCGCGGCCCGCAGCTGCGCCGCCGCGGGCCACGGCAGGTGTGTTCCGTGCTTCCCGCAGTCGGGGCACGCGCCAGCCCGGCCGTGTGTAGCGAGGTGAGCAGTTCGCGGAAGCCGGCCTCGCCGCTCGCGAATTTCGGCCGCGGCTTCTGCGTCCGGCATACTTCCCGCTGCCAAGCCGCGCCGCACCTGCCTCGACCTGAGACGCGCCGTCGGCGTCTGACCCACATCTGCCCTGGGCAAGGCGGTTGTCGCCGAAACGACCGGTTTTCGGTTATATCGGTTTGTTTACACGCCAGTTTAACCTGGCTGTTTGAACTGTTCAAACTAAACGGTTCCTTAAAAGAATTTTCTGTTTTACATCTACCTCTACATCCGCACTACTGGCCATTAAAATTGCTACACCACGAAGATGACGTGCTACGGACGCGAAATTTAACCGACAGGAAGAAGATGCTGTGGGCGCCGGTGGCGACACCGACAACGTGCTCACATGAGGAGAGCTTCCAACCGATTTCTCATACACAAACACCACTTGACCGGCGTTGCCTGGTGAAACGTTGTGATGCCTCGTGAAAGGAGGAGAAATGCGTACCATCACGTTTCCGACTTTGATAAAGGTCGGATCGTAGCCTATCGCGATTGCGGTTTATCATATCGCGACATTGCTGCTCGCGTTGGTCGAGATCTAATGACTGTTAGCAGAATATGGAATCTATCGGTTCAGGAGGGTAATACGGGACGCCGTGATGGATCCCGACGGCCTCGTATCACTAGCAGTCGAGATGACAGGCATCTTGTCCGCATAGCTGTAACGGATCGTGCAGCCACGTCTCGATCCCTGAGTCAACAGATGGGGACGTTTGCAAGACAACAACCGTCTACACGAACACTTCGACGACGTTTGCAGCAGCATGGACTATCAGCTCGGAGACCGTGGCTGCGGTTACCCTTGACGCTGCATCACAGACAGGAGCGCCTGCGATGGTGTACTCAACGACGATCCTGGGTGCACGAATGGCAAAACGTCATTTTTTCGGATGAATCCAGGTTCTGTTTACAGCATCATGATGGTCGCATCCATGTGTGGCGACATCGCGGTAAACGCACATTGGAAGCGTGTATTCGTCATCGCCATACTGGCATATCACCCGGCGTGGTGGTATGGGGTGCCATTGGTTACACGTCTCGGTCACCTCTTGTTGGCATTGACGGCACTCTGTACAGTGGACGTTACATTTCAGATGTGTTACGACCCGTGGCTCTACCCTTCATTCGATCCCTGCGAAACCCTACATTTCAGCAGGATAATGCACGACCGCATATTCCAGTTCCTGTACGGGCCTTTCTGGATACAGAAAATGTTCGACTGCTGCCCTGGCCAGCACATTCTCCAGATCTCTCACCAATTGAAAAAGTCTGGTCTATGGTGGCCGAGCAAGTGTCTCGTCACAATACGCCAGTCACTACTCTTGATGAACTGTGGTATCGTGTTGAAACTGCATGGGCAGCTGTACCTGTACACGCCATCCAAGCTCTGTTTCACTCAATGCCCAGGCGTATCAAGGCCATTATTACGGCCATAAGTGGTTATTCTGGGTACTGATTTCTCAGGATCTATGCACCCAAATGTCGTGAAAATGTAATCACATGTCAGTTCTAGTATAATATATTTGTCCAATGAATACCCGTTTATCATCTGCATTTCTTATTGGTGCAGCAACTTTCAGGCCAGTAGTGTACCTACTAGAACTGAAAACACATTTGCCTATTTGATCCTCACTGAATCATGCCATGACCTTGAATAATATATCATTTTATACGTAAATTTGCGGCTCTTTTCAAATCTTAAATCAAATATATTTTTTAAAAACCTTTAACCTCCATATTACCTTCAAGGTCATTAGTAGCAATGCGTGACACTCTTTGTCACCGAAAACTTTTATCTAAAACGTTTTGCTGTATCTCATCTCTATTCCGAATTATTCCAAATAATTGATTAAAAGAGTCCACGTTGTACATCAGCAGTTTTGTTCATGTAACAAGGTAGCTTCTTGGAAAGTAAGCTCTTTTCCCTGCGTGTACCCTTTCCCGCACAGCTTTCCCTACGCTGCTATCGTTTGGTATTAAGGCTCCCAAGTAACTAAAAGAGGACACTCCTTTGAAACATTCATCATTTGTGTGTAGTTCTTTAGAGGTCTTTTTGGCCTCAGAGTGTGACAGTACCATATACTTTGTTTTACTTTCCGTTGCTGTGAGGTCGATTTTTAAACCTTCCGTTTCCATTGTCAGGTATGTTTCTGTAAGTGTGTTGGCATTTCTTCCTACTATTGCTATGTCATCGACGTACGCACATATCTGGCTAATTTTCATAAATATGATGACTCTTTTATTGATCTTATTTACCACACTGAGCACGGCTGTACTGAATAAGACAGTGGAGACACCTTACTTCACTTCTTCATTGAAGACACTTGTCTTGGTAAACACTTTTACTTTAGCTCTTGTATCTGTCATGGTAACTTCGATTACGGTTTTATTATCATATGGAAAGTACGAGGATAATGGAATGTTGTCGAATTAAATCAGGTGATGCTGAGGAAATAAGATTAGGAAATGAGACACTTAAAGTATTACGTACGTTTTTCTATTTGGGAAGCAAAATAACTGATGATGGTCGATGTAAAGGATATAAAATGTAGACCGGCTATGGCAAGGAAAGCGTTTCTGAAGAACAGAGGTTTGTTTACATTCTCGAGTATAGTGTCAGGAAGTCCTTTCTGAAAGTATTTGTATGGATGTGAAACATGGAAAACACACAGTTTAGACAAGAAGGGAATAGAAGCATTTGGAATGTCGTGATACAGAAGAATGCTCAAGATTAGATGGGTAGATCACGTCATTAATTAGGAGGTACTGAATAGAACTGGGGAGAAGAGAAATTTGTGGCGCAACCTGGCTAGAAGAAGAGATCGGTTGGCAGGACACATTCTAAGACATCAAGGGATCACCAATTTAGTGCTTTCATCTCTTGGTCTCCCTCTACGATTTTTACCCTCCACACTTCCCTCCAATACTAAATTGGTGACCCCTTGATGTCTCAGAATATGCCCTACCAACCGATCCCTTCTTCTAGTCAAATTGTGCCACAAACTCCTCTTCTTCCTAATGCTATCCAATACCTCCTCATTAGTTACGTGATCTACCCCTCTAATCTTCAGCATTCTTCTGTAGCACCACACTTCGAAAGCTTCTATTCTCTTCTTGTCCAAACTATTTATCGTCCATGTTTCACTTCCATACATGGCTACACTCAATACAAATACATTCAGAAACGACTTCCTGACATTTAAATCTATACTCGATGTTAACAAATTTCTCTTCTTCAGAAACGCTTTCCTTGCCATTGCCAGTCTACATTTTATATCCTCTCTACTTCGACCATCATCAGTTATTTTGCTCCGCAAATAGCAAACCTCATTTACTAGTTTAAGTGCCTCATTTCCTAATCTAATTCCCTCAGCATCACCCAACTTAATTCGACTACATTCCATTATCCTCGTTTTGCTTTTGTTGATGTTCATCTTATATCCTCCTTTCAAGTTACTGTACACTCCGTTCGACTGCTCTTTCAGGTCCTTTGCTGTCTCTGACAGAATTACAATGTCATTGGCGAACCTCAAAGTTTTTATTTCTTCTCCATGGATTTTAATACCCACTCCAAATTTTTCTTTTGTTTCCTTCACTGCTTGCTCAATATACAGATTGAATAACATCGGGGAGCGGCTACAACCCTGTCTCACTTCCTTCCCAACCACTGCTTCCCTTTCATGTCCCCCGACTCTTGTAACTGCCATCCGGTTTCTGTACAAGTTGTAAATGGCCTTTTGCTCCCTGTATTTTACCCCTGCCACCTTTAGAATTTGAAAGAGAGTATTCCAGTCAGCATTGTCAAAAGCTTTCTCTAAGTCTACAAATGCTAGAAACGTAGGTTTGCCTTTCCTTAATGTTTCTTCTAAGATAAGTCGTAGAGTCAGTATTGCCTCACGTGTTCCAACATTTCTACGGAATCCAAGCTGATCTTCCCCGAGGTCGGCTTCTACCAGTTTTTGCATTCGTCTTTAAAGAATTCGTGTCACCATGTTGCAGCCGCAACTTATTAAACTGGTAGTTCGGTAATTTTCACATCTGTCATCTCCTGCTTTCTTTGGGATTGGAATTATTATATTCTTATATTCATGAAGCTGGTATCTGTACAGACACCACTGGTGATTTTCCAGCTCTGGAAGAATGAAATTATAAAGAAATCCAGACCTTTGGCTGCTTACAGGCGTTGATAAATATCAACGGGAACAGTTGAAAAATGCGAGACCGGGATCTCCTGCTTACATGGAAGACATTATATCCAACTGTGCCATCAAGGAAACACAGGATAGTGGGACTGCAAGGATTTATCTCTGGCGCACTCCCCGTGAGACCCACATTTCCAACTTACAGTCCACACACTACATTTGCAGTGCCCCTGCAGTCGGATAGAACGACTGCCATGTAAGCAGGAGGTCCCGCGGTCGAGTCCCGGTCGAGGCACACATTTTCAACTGTCCCCGTTGCTATCTATCAACGCCTGTAAGCAGCTAAAGGTCTGGATTTGATTATAATGATATTTTGGTGGCGTTATGTTTACGACTGCCTACGCTTTTTGTATGACACGACCGACCATCTGCACCACAACTTACTGGTACTCCCATCTATTGCAAAACGGCGGAAGGACAGCTGTAGACTTAAACCACCCTACAAAATGCTTGGAATTGAGGAAAAATAACAATGGATACTCAGGCCGCGCGCGACTTCCTGATTTCCGTAACCTTCGATACTTATATCGATTAAATAAAACTAATGAGAGAAGGACTTCCACTCATTGGACAATAAAACT
This sequence comes from Schistocerca serialis cubense, assembly GCF_023864345.2. Lineage (NCBI taxonomy): Eukaryota > Metazoa > Arthropoda > Insecta > Orthoptera > Acrididae > Schistocerca > Schistocerca serialis. The sequence goes on along the minus strand of NC_064647.1, from coordinate 211,185,499 downwards.
GAAATGGCAAGTTTCTCAAATCAAATGAACTAGTTCTGACGGTAATTAGCTAAAAATTGGGAGAAATAATGAAATAATCGGCAGGCGGGAGAAAAAGTGGAAAATCGGGATTCTCTGGTATAAATCGGGACACCTGGTGGGTGTTCAAACCTGTTTGGCGAACTTCTGAACGCCTGTCGACCTAGACCTGTTTACGGAACGAGACTACGACGTGGCCGGAGTACGGCTCACTCAAGTACACACGCGCGCGCGCGCACACACACATACACACACACACACACACACTGGTCCGGCTCGTCCGCCCACGCACAGTACGCCCGCACTTGAGCTGCTGTCTGTCTGTCTGAGGCCTTCTGCCCCGCTAACAGGCCTTCGCAAACCGGACCGTTCCGGCTCCATGTGGACAAAATCGCCGCCAAAGACTGCGTCACGACTTCTAACGACAGGCTAAGTACACACGGATCTGACTACGTCGCTGGAGCGACTGGGGGTTCCAAACCGCTGTAAAATGTAGCAGTTTATTCTCGTTTGCTGCAGGGAGCGCCGGATGGATGAATGTAACTACAAATCTGAGGCGAAATGGACACTATTCAGGGATATGATAGGAACGATCACTCGAAGCAAAAAAATCTAGCAACCATGGGCTCTACACGGTATGCCTTAAGAGCAACGAGCACTATTTCATCTTCGCCACTGGGAAATAAATTTCTTCTCTTGTAAGGTCTTTGCTTTCCATATTTTGGGAAAAGTAAGCGTGAAACAAAACAGGAAAAAATTATCTAGTTAAAATGGGCCTTACATGCATACCCTAAGAGCTAAGAGCCCTTTTTCAGAAAAAGAAATGCGTTTAAGAGTAGTGAAGTTGAACAAGTGCACATACCCATTAAGGTTAAGATACGCACTTTAGAGCACGTATTTACTACATTTTTTTTCTTTCGAATGACCGTTCCTGTCATATCTATGAATACTGACCAATCCTCCTAGGACACACTGTACATATCTCCGACGGAAGGAAAAATGCGTACACTATGTGATCAAAAGTATCCGGACACTCCCAAAAACATACGTTTTTCGTATTAGGAGCATTGTGCTGCCACCTACCGCCAGATACCCCATATCAGCGACCTCAGTAGTCATTACACATCGTGAGAGAGCAGAATGCGGCGCTCCGCGGAACTCACGGACTTCGAACGTGGTCATCTGGTTGGGTGTCACTTGTGTCATACGTCTGTATGCGAAATTTCCACACTCCTAAACATCCCTAGCTCCACCGTTTCCGATGTGATAGTGAACTGGAAACGCGAAGGGACACGTACAGCACAAAAGCGTACAAGCCGACCTCGTCTGTTGACTGACAGAGACCGCCGACACTTGAAGAGGGTCGTAATGTGTAACAGGCAGATATCTACCCAGACCATCACACAATAACTCCAAACTGCATCAGGATCCACTGCAAGTACTATGACAGTTAGGCGGGAGATGAGAAAACTTACATTTCACTGTCGAGCGGCTGCTCGTAAGCCATCACGCCGGTAAATGCCAAACCACGCCTCGGTTGGTGTAAGGAACGTAAACGTTGGAAGATTGAACAATGTGAAAACGTTGTGTGGAGTAATGAATCACGGTACACAAGGCGGCGATCCGATGGCAGGGTGTGGGTATAGCGAATGGCCGGTGAACTTCATCTGCCAGCGTGTGTAGTGCCAACACTAAAATTCGGAGGCGGTGGTGTTATGGTGTGGTCGTGTTTCTCGTGGAAGGTGCTTGTACCCCTTGTTGTTTTGCGTGGCACTATCACAGCACATGCCTACATTGATGTTTTAAGCATCTTCTTGCTTCCCACTGTTGAAGAGCAATTCGGGGATGGCGATTGCATCTTTCAACACACTGAGCACCTGTTCATAGTGCACGGCCTATAATAGACTGGCATGCACAGAGTCCTGACCTGAATCCTATAGAGAACCTTTGTGATGTATTGGAACGCCGACTCCGTGCCAGGCCTCACCGACTGACATCGATATCTCTCCTCAGTGCAGCACACGGCGAAGAATGGGCTGGCACTCCCCAAGAAACCTTCCAGGAGCTGATTGAACGTATGCCTGCGTGAGTGGAAGCTGTCATCAAGGCTAACATCATATTGAATTCCAGCATTATCGATGGAGGGCGCCACGAACTTTTAAGTCACTTTCAGCCAGGTGTCCGGATACTTTTGATCACGTAGTGTATGTGAATGAGCAGGTTTTCTCGGTTGACTGATTAATGGCAAGCTTTCACGGGTTCAGCCTGATCTTTGTTTCCTTTGTGTCCATAAAATGGAAACAACAACTTGGTTGAACTTTCGGAAGCACACCATTAGCAAAATACGCAAATTACGCTATTATGAGTAAAGGACAAATACACTGGCGTCCAAAATTAAAGCAACCAACTGCTGTTTCCCCGCCCTGTGTCTAATTCACGATATAATCATAGAAACTGCCAACAGATGTCGTTACGATAGTGTTCTGACCGGAAGAGAGCATTCCGATCAGCGGACAACCACGCCAGCAATGACGTCATGGCACCTATCAAACAAGGTAGTGTTTGCAGGGTACTCCACGTGCACAATCGCGGTGTATACAGTCACGGACGGCGCAGTAAGGCACAGAGAAGGCGTCTACAGGTACTCCGCTGTGGAGGGCCACAGGAAGAATGGAAGCAAGGCAGTTGCAAACCGATGTAGCCCGATGGCTTAATGTGGATCTTTCTGTTGTTTCTCGGATATGGCGACAGTTTACAGAGACCGAAACTGTATCCAGGAGACCAGGGCAGGGCCGACCACGTGTGTCTTCAGAAAGAGAGGACCGTTATTCGGCTGTAAGGGCACGACGGCACCACCTTATGGCATCTGACCTCGCAACATCCCTCGGATGTGCTGTATCGAGGTGAACGGTGTACAGATGGCTTCAGCAGAGTAGCTTTTACTGTTGGAGACCGCTGTCTGTTCACGTCTGGCGTGTCTTCACAGAAGGGAACCTCTAGAGCGGAGCCGTCAACACGCCACCTGGACGGTCAAGCTATGGGCCAATATTCTTTTCACAGGTAAGTCCCGATTTGGCCTGGAGAGTGATTCCCGACGGATTTGCATCTGGAGGGCATGTCGAACACGATTTCGGGACGCAGACATTGTGGAAAGAGACTGATATCAAGGAAGATCACTAAAGGTGTGGGCAGGCCTCGTATCATGTTGACCACTCGAACACCTCTTCATGCAATTGTACGGGTGAATCAGCAAGGTTTAACTGCTGTCAGGTACTGTGAGGAACCCTTGGGATCTCATGCGCCGTTGTTGCAAGGTCCTGTGGGCACAGGCTTCGTACTGATGGACGACAATGCTCGACCTCACAGAGCACAGGTGGTTGATGTTTTTTAGGAAACGAAAGATATCGCACACGTGGTTGGCCTGCTCGCTCTCTCCATTTAAATCCCATAGAGCATGTCTGGGATGCACTAGGGAAACAGGTTGCATCACGTCAGCATCCACCAACCAACCCTCCAAGACTTGCGAGCAGTTCTGCAGGAAGAATGGCTGTTACTACCTCAACAACAGATTGATGACATCATTTACAGCATATCCCTTCGTTATCAGACTGTATTGGCGCCAGAGAATATCACATCCCATATTCGGCACACTAACCAGCTGTCAGAATGCGTGTGCAAATCCGTTAAGTTGAAAAAAAAAAAAAAAAAGAAATTTTTGTCTACCGTTATGTACGTTGCAGTTGATGACATTTTGTATTCGTTACATCGTTTCTATTTACAATGACCTGTCTATACTGTTTAGTGGGAAAATAAACGTAACCTTGCAAAATTTCCGTTTGTTGCTTTAATTTTGGACAGCAATGTATTTCAACAGGAAATACAGAGTGTTTCTAGAAGGGATTCACAACACTGGAAGCAGATATAAATTCATTCATATTACTTACACACCTGGCTTTAGTATTATTGTTTAGCGAAGTGCGTCAAGTTTTTTTTCTTTTTTACGTGATACCTGAAAAGGATCAACGTGACTTCCAATCATTAAATGGCAGAGACCCTGTCTGAAGTCAATTTCTTGCCAAACTCGCTGCAACATCAGGTAGATTTAACTTGTTTTACTGCGGCATCGATTCTTCGGCTGCCACCGTTGTTGCATTATTACTACTAAAAAACCGTGACAGAAGAAAAAAAAGTTAAGAAAAGTTCGGGTCCAGAGACGCATATACCTATACTACTGAAATAAGGTGACTAGCTATATCGCCAAGATCGTATTGTAATTACTCTTCCATTTCTACAAACAATATTTACTGCTTTTATTCCAAAGTTAATGTATTATGTTGATGGATAAGTTTATTTATCGACTGTCAATTTTTATTTGCAGTTCACTGTTGTTTGAGTTTACTTGCTTCAAATGGATCCAAGCACTATGGGACTTAACATCTGAGGTCATCAGTCCGCTAGACTTGGAACTACTTAAACCTAACCAACCTCAGGACATCACACACATCCATGCCCGAGGCAGGATTCGAATCTGCGACCGTAGCAGCAGCGTGGCTCCGGACTGAAGCGCCTAGAACCGCTCGGTCACAGCGGCCAGCTGAGTTTACGTATTGTCATTTTGCCACTTGGAGATAGTGAATGGAGCTGTAGACTTGAGAAATGAAACGACAATTGGAGAAATCGGAACATGTCCGACATATTCTTCTATTTGAGTTCAAGGGACAGGTGACAGCATCGGAGGTAGCCAGAAACATTTGTGCAGTGTATTGAGATAATGCCACTGGACAGAGCACGGCATAAAAATGGTTTTCTCGTTTTAAACAGGATCGTTCTGACATAAGTGACATTCCACGTTCAGGAAGACTTTCTCGGTTTGAAGGAAACAGTTTACAAGCGTCAATCAACAATGATCCACGTGAGTGTACTCAAGAACTACAAACGTGACTAAACGACATCATTCCACCATCGTGGGACATTTGCAAGCAATCGGGTGTATGTGTACCGCACGCTCTAAGCCAAAATCACAAAGATCAGCGGGTGGCCATAGTATATGCATCGCGCCTTGCTCGTCATCAATTGGCTCGTGGACAAAATTCCTAATCTTTATCTTAACTGGTGACGTGTATTAGTGTCATTATGCTAACGTAAGGAAAAGAAACGAATGGCTCAGACCAAACAAAGCAGTAACTCCTCGTACAAATATATGCGCACAAAGATAAATGTTACGCATGTGGTGGAAAAGCGACAGTGCTGGGTACTACGAATAGCTTTCCCCAGGTGTAACCATCAGTGCTGACATTTATTACCAACAACACAGACGTCTAGCATACGCAAACTAAGAACATCGACCGGGGAGACTGTGTGAAGTGAAGCTACCCCACGGTAACGCCCGCCTGCATTCTGCTAGACTGACAAAGAGCACTATACAGTACTTGGGTTGGGAAGTCACTCGACACCCACCTTAATTACCTGATATTGCACCATCAGACTTTCACCTTTTCCGCTCTCTATCGAGTAACCTTCTAGGAACTTCCTTTCCGGATGAAAATGCGCACCGAACACGGCTCGGCAAGTTCTTCACCTCAAAAACCACGTGATTTCCACAATTGCGGAATCGAAAAGTTACCAGGCGTTGGCAGACTGTTGTAAACAGTGAAGGTCAATGTATTACTAATTGAGGAACACAGGGGCGATTTCCAAATGATGTGCTGGTCCCAACTTTCCAGACCTGAACCCGATCGAACACGTCTGGGATATGATTGAACGTGGCGTCAGAGCTCATCCCCCCACCCCAGAATTTACAGGTATTAAGTGGCTTGCGCTTGGTGATGTGGAGCCGAATCCCTCCAGGGACCTACCAAGGCCTCACTGTTTTCATGCCTCGGCGCTTCGATACTGTGATTTGTGCCAAAGGTGGACACACTAACTATTAGGTAGGTAGTCATAATGTTATGGCTGAGCAGTGTACAATCTCATAAAAAAAGTGTGAAATCCTATGGGACTTAACTGCTAAGGTCATCAGTCCCTAAGCTTACACACTACTTAACCTAATTTATAATGAAGACAAACACACACACCCATGCCCGAGGGAGGACTCGAACCTCCGCCGGGACCAGCAGCACAGTCCGTGACTGCAGCGCCTAAGACCGCTCGGCTAATCCCCCGCGGCTACAATCTCACATGTAGAGGTCCGCGTGACGTTTATTTTCAAGAAGACAACACAAAACTGCACGCTGTCCATGCTCTCCCGCCATACTTCGACATATATTGTTAGAGTGTTGCCCTCACCATCACGTCCTTCACAACTCTACACGTTGAAAGCGCCTGGTCATCGGTTTCTGAGCGAATGGGACGCCACTGCCCGCCAACCACTATGACCGGTAATGGGATGCAAACTTAAAGCAGCATAGAATGACATACCCAGATAGAAGGTCCTGTCACTTTAATGCGACCACTGCCTAATTTCGACGTCAACGTGCAATAACCACTCACAGACGGCAGATGTCACCACTAGCAGTGGAGGGTACATAGAACATTTCTGGGGGATGCGGAGAACAGTACAGTCGTTACTAAAATGTAGACTTCCAAGGCGGGAAATGTCATGTCCATTATAATTAACCGGCCTGTTATGCCGTGGTCGGTTCATGAATTCTGAGTCAATTCCCAACGTTTCGTCCCTGTCTGCGGAGGACACCTTCAAGGGGGTCTGCATCTCGATGGAAGGTCCAACACACCCACTGGCTCGCTACTAAGTGGGTGTGTTGGACCTTCCATCGAGCTACAGATCCCCTTGAAGAATATTAAAAAACTAGAAACCCGCCTCGATTGCGAAAAAAGCACCTAGTGTTAACCCAGGTTTCGGCGTAGATAACTACACCTTGTTCAGAACAATAAAACCCACAAGTGCCTAAGAAGACCTTTGTCAATGATTAAAAGAACACCACAGCTATACATTTATAAATGAAAAAAAGGAAAACACAAACAGGACATATGTACAAAGTCAAAACCACTACTTAACTTAAAGGTGTACGCTCCACCTCACACTGCAGGTTCGAATCCTGCCTCGGGCATGGATGTGTGTGATGTCCTTAGGTTAGTTAGGTTTAAGTAGTTCTAAGTTCTAGGGGACTGATGACCTCAGAAGTTCAGTCCCATAGTGCCCAGAGCCATTTGAACCATCCACCTCACACCGGCCTATGTTCGATGGGCCACGACCCGCCATAAAGAAGTAGTCCTCCGCAGACGGGGACGACACGTTGGGAATTGACACAGAATTCATCAACCGACCACGGCATAACAGCCCGGATAATTATAATGGACAGTACAGTCGTTGTTGTAATGTGGAAACGGCGCCATTTATCTGTGTTCCAAGATGGCATTATCACTGGCTTTAGCGCCAATGGTTGAAGAATTTCCGAAACAGCTACGTTTGTAAACCGTTAGCGTCCTGCCGTGGTTAAAGAACACCGTGCATGGCAAAATGGCGATATCCAAAACTGGCGAGAGGCAACTGTAGTGCACCACAGGCCATGTATCCATAGATGACCGGTGTGACCCAAGGCTGCAGAGACGTGTAAAGGCGTGCAACTGACAGCCCAGATGACCAAAAGGGCGACAAATGGTGTCTCCCAACAACTGTTCAGCGCACGTTGCTGCGTATGAGCCGTCGCAGCAGACGCATGGTTCATGAAACCACGCTGACTACTGTTCATTGGCGAAGAAGGCTGAAATTTGGACGCCAATACCGCAAATGAATGTCCACTGACTGGCGCCAGGTGGTCTTTTCAAATGACTCACATTTTATGCTCCACTGGACAGATGTCCAATGGCATATGCGCCCCCCCCCCCCCCCCCCAACCATCTACGGGAGGGTGCAGGTCGAAGGAGCGAGTCTTATGCTCTGCAGAATGTTCTCGTGGCATTCATAGGGTGGTCTCGTCATTTTGGAAGGCTCAACGGATCAGCACAAGTATGCATCTATCCTTGAGGTCCATGTCCAGCCCTACAAACAGTTCTTCTGTGCTCGACGCGATGGCATCTACCAGCAACACAACTAAACATGTCACACAGTTCACAGTGTGCGTGGTTCGAAGAGCACGAGGATCAGTTTACGGTACTCCGATGTCCACCAAATATCCCCGATTTAAACCTAATCGAGAATCTGTGGGACCACCTCGAACGGCCTGTTGGCGCCACAGACCCTCCAACCGAGAAATCTACCGCAGCTGCCCACAGCACTGGAATCGGCATTGCTCCACATCCCTGTTAGTAGGCCGACCGCAGTGACCGTGCGGTTCTGGGCGCTGCAGTCCGGAGCCGCAGGACTGCTACGGTCGCAGGTTCGAATCCTGCCTCGGGCATGGATGTGTGTGATATCCTTAGGTTAGTTAGGTTTAAGTAGTTCTAAGTTCTAGGGGACTGATGACCTAAGATGTTGTCCAATAGTGCTCAGAGTCATCTGAACCATTTGAACCCTGTTAGTAGCTTCCATAACCTCAACGAGACGTCAGGCAGCGGCCCGCGCTGAAAAATGTGGTTATCTAGGCTTTCGACAGGAGGCCGCACTAATGCGACTGGACAGTGTACCTCTTATTCCATCTCAGTTCGACTCGATGTGCAGATGAGTTTGAAAAATCAAATTGCTCTATGGGACTTAACATCTGAGGTGATCAGTCCCCTAGAACTTAGAACTACGTAAACCTAACTAACCTAAGGACATAACACACATCCATGCCCGAGGCACGATTCGAACCTGCGACCGTTGCAGCAGCGCGGTTCCGAACTGAAGCGCCTGGAACCGCTCGGCCACAGCGGTCGGCCAGGTGAGTTAGAGCTATTCTTACTGCCACAGGAGGCGTTTCGCACCCTGTGTATCTTCCAAATAACCTACAAATTTAACTGCGGTTCCTTCCTACTATACCGCGTACTCACAGTAAATAAAATTTCGTTATTTTCTGTACTTCCTCGCGTTGCTAATTCAATGAGCAGCAGTACATAATGTAGCTGGGAGCTTATGCAAAGACTAACTAATAAATATGCGCAGGTCGACATTTTCTCTTTCAAAAATTTATGAACTGCTGTCATGGTTTTATTAAGTCTTCAATCTCTTCCTGGTAGCCATGAGAACGGAGGTAATAAAATTTACCTTGCCTCCGCACACTCCGGAACGTCTAATCCGAAAACATGGCAGTGGCGCATTTCCAACAGGTGCCTCGCCCAGCAGAGAGAAAGCGTGTTTACGCACTGAGAGTTTTAACGCTAATCACGGCTTCAACAGCCGCCTGCCGCTATAAACGTAACCGACTGACTTGCGTCTTACGGCCTCCATGTTTATCAGAAAGGAACGAGCGTGTGTGACATAGAAATTCCTACCAGTGGCCCTAAATCTTTTATTTGCCTGTCACGATGGCCTTGTTGTTGAGACGTCGGGCGAGAAAAATATATCCCCATTCCCGTTTACGCCGCGATAGCTTCTATTTTCAGAAACGGCATCAGCAGGATAGGCTATAACCGTCGGAATGCGTTTACCTTTAACGCTGGTTCCTATTTGTCAACAACGCTAATGCTGCATAATCATCGTAAATCGAATAGCGCGTATCACGTATTATGACGAGGCGGGGTACCTTCAGAATTTCTTACGTCACTGCCTGTTTACCAGCTGATACAGAGGGATCTTACACAAATGGAAAAGCCCGATTAGACACAATTTCCACAAAACTTCATCTAAAGGACAAATTTCTTGTTGTCTGTTACTGAGTCAATCGTTCACACAGTATTCTGATGACTGCCGCTCTCATTACCTGCGAGTCTCTCTCTCTCTCTCGCCTCTCCCCCCCCCCCCCCCCCCACCGCTTTTCCACTACAGACATCGAATTATACGTACTGCGTGTATGACACCAGGCTATTCGTGTGACACGATCAGACACAACGTCGCACTATCGTGGCCGTCTTTTCCGTCAAAATGAGATTATGAGCAGAACTGAGTGGCTTCGAACGGAAGGCAATTGAGACACTCATTTTTGAAAGGACCTTACCCCAGATCTTCAGGAGCTAAGGAAAAAAAAATGCGAGTGAGTATATGGAATGTAACAGGATGGGCTTTCCAAACGCTTAAACAACAGAATGAAATGAATGTTTTGCCATTAATGCAGTTGCTAAGTTTTGCAATCTCTTTGGAAAAAAATAAGGCAAAAATCTTGGAATAAGGTCCCTTTCTTGATGAAGTAATGGTCAAGATCCGTTTTTAGTTTTCTTACTCGTATATTTTCACAGTATTGTAATTCTGATCAAATCACATATAAAATGGTTTCTCTTATCAGCAGCAGCACTGCTACGCACAAGCCATTTCACAAAACCATCGTAGAAATACCTACATTCATGCGAAATATGATTAAGTATTGTATGCCTTGCATTATGTTCCTGTTAGTAACCACCTGTCCAGTGTAAGCCTTTGCAAAATTAAAACCAGCAGACAATTCCGCAAACAAAAGATTTTTGGTACTTACACTGCGTTCCAACTTAATACTTGACGCTATTTTGCATTTCACATGACTGTTCAGAAATAACAACAGGTGAACAAGGAAAACGAAACATAACGCATAGTGTATTAGGTATTCGATAGACGACATGCGTAAATTATCACCACTGATAAGGCTTTATTCTAAGAGAAAAGCCCTTTCGAAAATGAGGTCACTGTAACAAAGTTGGAAAAACACTTGTACAATGTGTGGAATAAAGCCCTTTTAATCCAGAAACACGTATCTATGTATGTAGAATCTGGTACGGTGTACAATGTGTGAAATAAAGCCCTTTTAATCCAGAAAGAACTGGATATGTATGTACAATCTGGTACCGTTCTTAACTAATTTTGGCAAAATTTGGATAAGGCCCTTTCGAAAATGACTGTGTCAATTGTTTGAATCCTACCATCCGAGGGACTCACAAGAGATTTTCTAAAGAAGTTGAATTTCAATCATTTTTTAAAAACACACTACTGTCGCTTATAACTGTTAAAATTATTTATTACAAGTTTAACGACTGAAATCTCGGCATGTGGCCATTTTCATATGGAACACTGAGAAAAAGTTTGAGTTACCACATGTCAAAATTTAAATTTATTGGACAATGTTGATAAGCGCCCTCTCGATAGTGAAAATATAACAACCGCCCAGTTAAAGGACATTAAGAAATAGGATTGAGTCGAAGTTTGACGTGCGTATTTTTGTCAAGTCAGAACGCGAATTCCAACAGCAATGGCATTTCCATTGTGTCCCAGACTAGCATTATCGCCTTTTATAAGCAACCTGTCGTAATTTTAAAAAAAATCACTGTTGGTCGCTGCAAGAGAATTACAGATAATTACATTTCAAGTCAACATGTTTTGGTTGTCTCTCGTCATTATTCGTGATTCTTGACCGTAAAACTTTAATAAAATCCCTACACGGAAATAATTTTGGAATTAAGACAATCGGTCTTTGATGTTCATTCACTGTTAAGACAATGACTAAGGAAGGAGAAGCACAAAGTGAAAAAACCGGCTCCAGTTTTTTTGAAAAACGAAGCCTGTAAACCTAATAATACATTTAATGCATAATATATGACTTCTCAAGTTATCTATGTCGTCTGATCTTGAGAAATTAGACACAGTGAAGTAATTAATTCTTATCTTACTGTTGCGTAAGACAGAGAATAAGGAACTTACATGTGGCCTCTCGAACGAGTAGACAGACAAAGATAAGTGAGTAGAGAAACAAAATAAAAAATAGCTTAAAAACAAGGTAGCATACGCGCAGCCTCTCACGCTCGATTATTAAGAATATACGCTGAAGAGCCAAAGAAACTGGTACTCCTGCCTAACTTCGTGTAGGGCCCCAGCGAGAACGCAGAAATGCCGCAACACGACGCGGCATGAACTCGACTAATGTCTGAAATAGTGTAGGAGGGAATTGACACCATGAATCCTGCAGGGCTGTCCATAAATCCATAAGAGTACGAGGGCGTGGAGCTCTCTTCTAAACAGCACGTTGCAAGGCATCCCAGACATGCTCAATAATGTTCATGTATGGGGAGTTTGGTGGCCAGCGAAAGTGTTTAAACTGAGAAGAGTGCTACTACAGCCGCTGTGTAGCAATTCCGGACGTGTGGGGTGTCGCATTGCCGTGCTGGAATTGCCCAAGACCGTCGGAATGCACAATGGACATGAATGGATGCAGGTGATCAGACAGGGTGCTTACGTACGTGTCACCTGTCAGAGTAATGTCAAGACGAATGAAAGGCCCCACACCATTACAGAGCCTCCGCCAGCTTGAACAGTCCCCTGCTGCCATCCAGGGTCCATGGATTCATGAGGTTGTCTCCATACCCGTACACGTCCATACGCTCGATACAATTTGAAACGAGACTCGTCCGACTAGGCAACATGTTTTCAGTCATCAACAGTCCAATGTCAGTGTTGACGGGCCCTGGCAAGGCGTAAAGCTTTGTGTCGTGCAGTCATCAATGGTTTGCCCGCTGACACTAGTTGATGGCCCAGCATTCAAATCTGCGGATGGGTTGCACTTCTGTCACGTTGAGCGATTCTCTTCAGTCGTCGTTGGTCCCATTCTCGCAGGATCTCTTTCCGGGCGCAGTGATGTCGGAGATTTGATGTCTTACCGGGTTCCTGATATTCACGGTTGTTGTTGTTGTGGTCTTCAGTCCTGAGACTGGTTTGATGCAGCTCTCCATGCTACTCTATCCTGTGCAAGTTTCTTCATCTCCCAGTACCTACTGCAACCTACATCCTTCTGAATCTGCTTAGTGTATTCATCTCTTGGTCTCTCCCTACGATTTTTACCCTCCACGCTGCCCTCCAATACCAAATTGGTGATCCCTTGATGCCTCAGAACATGTCCTACCAACCGATCCCTTCTTCTGGTCAAGTTGTGCCACAAACTCCTCTTCTCCCCAATCCTATTCAGTACCTCCTCATTAGTCATGTGATCTACCCATCTAATCTTCAGCATTCTTCTGTAGCACCACATTTCGAAAGCTTCTATTCTCTTCTTGTCCAAACTATTTACCGTCCATGTTTCACTTCCATACATGGCTCCACTCAATACAAATACTTTCAGAAATGACTTCCTGACACTTAAATCTATACTCGATGTTAACAAATTTCTCTTCTTCAGAAACGCTTTCCTTGCCATTGCCAGTCTACATTTTATATCCTCTCTACTTCGACCATCATCAGTTATTTTGCTCCCCAAATAGCAAAACTCCTTTACTACTTTAAGTGTCTCATTTCCTAATCTAATACCCTCAACATCACCCGACTTAATTCGACTACATTCCATTATCCTCGTTTTGCGTTTGTTGATGTTCATCTTATATCCTCCCTTCAAGACACTGTCCATTCCGTTCAACTGCTCTTCCAAGTCCTTTGCTGTCTCTGACAGAATTACAATGTCATCGGCGAACCTCAAAGTTTTTATTTCTTCTCCATGGATTTTAATACCTACTCCGAATTTTTCTGTTGTTTCCTTTACTGCTTGCTCAATATACAGATTGAATAACATCGGGGAGAGGCTACAACCCTGTCTTACTCCCTTCCCAACCACTGCTTCCCTTTCATGTCCCTCGACTCTTATTATAACTGCCATCTGGTTTCTGTACAAATTGTAAATAGCCTTTCGCTCCCTGTATTTTACCCCTGGCACCTTTAGAATTTAAAAGAGAGTATTGCAGTCAACATTGTCAAAAGCTTTCTCTAAGTCTACAAATGCTAGAAACGTAGGTTTGCCTTTCCTTAATCTTTCTTCTAAGATAAGTCGTAAGGTCAGTATTGCCTCACGTGTTCCAGTATTTCTACGGAATCCAAACTGATCTTCCCCGAGGTCGGCTTCTACTAGTTTTTCCATTCGTCTGTAAAGAATTCGTGTTATTATTTTGCAGCTGTGGCTTATTAAACTGATTGTTCGGTAATTCTCACATCTGTCAACACCTGCTTTCTTTGGGATTGGAATTATTATATTCTTCTGGAAGTCTGAGGGTATTTCGCCTGTTTCATACATGTTGCTCACCAGATGGTAGAGTTTTGTCAGGATTGGCTCTCCCAAGGCCGTCAGTAGTTCGAATGGAATGTTGTCTACTCCGGGGGCCTTGTTTCGACTCAGGTCTTTCAGTGCTCTGTCAAACTCTTCACGCAGTATCGTATCTCCCATTTCATCTTCATCTACATCCTCTTCCATTTCCATAATATTGTCCTCAAGTACATCGCCCTTGTATAGACCCTCTATATACTCCTTCCACCTTTCTGCTTTCCCTTCTTTGCTTAGAACTGGGTTTCCATCTGAGCTCTTGATGTTCATACAAGTGGTTCTCTTATCTCCAAAAGTCTCTTTAATTTTGCTGTAGGCAGTATCTATCTTACCCCTAGTGAGATAAGCGTCTACATCCTTACATTTGTCCTCTAGCCATCCCTGCTTAGCCATTTTGCACTTCCTGTCGATCTCATTTTTGAGACGTTTGTATTCCTTTTTGCCTGCTTCATGTACTGCATTTTTATATATTCACGGTACACGCTTGAAATGGTCGTACGGGAAAATCCCCAAATCACTGCTACCTCGGAGATGCTGTGTCCCATCACTCTTGCGCCGACTACAAAACCACGTTCAAACTTGTTTAAATCTTGATAAGCTGCCATTGTAGCAGCAGTAACCGATCTAACAACTGCGCCAGGCATTTGCTGTCTTACATAGGCGTTACCGACCCCAGCGCCACGTTCCGCCTGCTTACAAATCTCGGTATCTGAATACGCATGCCTGTACCAGTGTCTTTGCCGCTTCAGTGTACATTTGTCCTTTGCAATCGTTGGACTACATGTGTTTATTCTTTTGTCCTTAAATGTCGGTTTTTCCAGAACGGAAAAAAAGTTGTGTCACATAATATCGCTAGTGGTTACACGTACTGGTACAACGCGCTCATGATATCGTCACATGCCGCATCCCCAACGGTTGCCGATACGGGGCGTCGCACTTAGCTTGAGACCACCCCAAATACATTTTTATTTTTCCCCCGGTCCAAAATTTTATCAACCAAATGTTGAAACTTCCTGTCAGATTAAAACTGTGTGCCGGACCGAGACGAACTCGGGACCTTTGCCCTTAGCGGGCAACTGCAGGACACCTTTTGTGAAGTTTGGAAGGTAGGAGACGAGGTTTCTGGCGGAATTAATGCTGTGAGGACGGGGCGTGAGTCGCGCTTGGGTAGCTCAGTTGGACGTGTTCGGTCAGAGGGTTAGTAGCCCTCTGTAATAAAAAACTGAGTTAATCGATCAACAACGAACTTAAACGGATGTCTTACGACGTCCGCGCCGAGCAGATGCAACGAACGAAAGCGAACAAAATGAGATTTAATAATAATAAAAAAAAGCCACTTGAACTTAAAAAAAAAAAAAAAAAAGTTGGTAGAGCACTTGCCCGCGAAAGGCAAAGGTCCCAAGTTCGAGTCTCGGTCCGGCACACAGTTTTAATCTGCCAGGAATTTTGATATCAGCGCACACTCCGCTGTAGAGTGAAAATTTCATCCCATAACCAAATGTTGTTTACATACCAAGGAAACATTCGTTCAAATGGCTCTGAGCACTATGGGACTTATCTGAGGTCATCAGTCCCGCAGACTTAGAACTACTTAAGCCTAACCAACCTAAGAACATCACACACATCCATGCCCGAGGCAGGATTCGAACCTGCGACTGTAGCGGTCGCGCGGTTCCAGACTGAAGCGCCTAGAACCGCTCGGCCACATCGGCCGGCAAGGGAACATTAACCAGTGTAAATGCCTCTCCTGTAACTCACGTTACGATGATGTGACCAGCAGTAGCTACATTTTTTTTTAAATAGCACCCTTTACTTTTTTATTTGCTTATCCACTTTGTGTGTTCAAGACCTGTTCAAAAATGTATCACGATGTACTATTCACGTGAATATGAAGTTGTAAACAAATGGAAAAAGGCACATCGATCATTCCGTCTTCAGTTAATTGAATGCTTTTGAGAGCAGGACGGGTTCGAAAACTATTTCCCAGACAAGCGACGTTTTATTTCCCCCCCCCCCCCCCCTCTCTCTCTCTCTCTCTCTCTCTCTCTCACACACACACACACACACACACACACACACACACACACACACACACACACTTTTTTCTCCTCGTACACATTCACCTGTTTCAGTTTTCGCTATTAATTGTGATAGGCAAAAAAAAAGTTCAAACGTGTGTGAAATCTTATTGGACTTAACTGCCAAGGTCATCAGTCCCTAAGCTTACACACTGCTTAACCTAAATTATCCTAAGGACAAACACACACCCCCATGCCCGAGGGAGAACTCGAACCTCCGCCGGGACCAGCCGCACGGTCCATGACTGCAGCGAGTGATATGCACTGTATACATAATTCTCACTTGAACGCCCCTCTCAGCTTGGCTCCCCAAGCCGCGTCCTGTGTCGCTTGGCCCGTAAGCACGGGGGTAATCCCAAAAGTAAGGTCTCCTATTTTTTTTATAAATACATAGACCTGTTTATTTCTACAATGGTTTACATCAGTTTACAGCTTGAACATGTAGCTATTTTTCGACATAATCACCATTTCTGTTCAAATGGCTCTGAGCACTATGGGACTCAACTGCTGAGGTCATTAGTCCCCTAGAACTTAGAACTAGTTAAACCTAACTAACCTAAGGACATCACAAACATCCATGCCCGAGGCAGGATTCGAACCTGCGACCGTAGCGACCATTTCTGTCGATGCATTTTTGTAGACGCTGTGACAGTTTTTGCATGCCCATGTCATACCAGCCGCCATGCTGTTTAGAAAGTTATGAACCTCTTCTTTCACCTCGTCGTCGGAGCTGAACCGCTTTCCGGCCAAATGTTCTTTTAACCTAGGGAGCAGGTGATAGTGACTGCCCGCCAAGTCAGGACTATAGGGTGGGTGGGTGATTATGTTCCACTAAAACTGTTGCAGGTGAGCAACGGTTTGCCGAACGTCTACAGAGCAGGGGCAACACACAGTAGTTTACAAAACCGCGTTACGCTATTGGTTGAAACAGGCCCCGAAGCTCGCGAGTACAGCCCAATTAAACTGCCAGCGTTCAAGTTACGCCGACTCAACTATAATATTATCATTGTGAGGGGACCTGTATTTGCTACCCCTCCACCACATAACTGCGCCTGCTTTCACAGAGAGAGTCCTTAATAAAGTAAATCCACCTTTCCTCCAAGGACTGTTTCGAATTCCCTTCTTCCGAGTCACGTTTAGCTTCCAAAACGCTCATTGCTTAATTTGTTCAAATTCGTCTTGGTTTGCAGTCTTTCTTTCATTCAGACATATTTGAGTGTTAATAAACATATTTCTTGTTTCAACTATCGAGACTTTATTCTTTTCTGTAATCATTCGAAAACTGACAGTTTCTCTTACCATCATTAGGCATTTTCTTAAGTTATGATAAGTTTATTACAAGGTAAACTGTACACAATAACACTTCAGTCATGGCGCTGCCATAGGTCAAACGGATATCAATTGCGTTTTTTTTTTTTAATAGGAACCCCCATTTTTCATTAAATATTCGTGTAGTACGTAAAGAAATATGAATGTTTTAGTTGGACCACTTTTTTCGCTTTTTGATAAATCGCGCTGTAATAGTCACAAACATACGGCTCACAATTTTAGGCGAACATCTGGTAACAGGTAGGTTTTTTAAATTAAAATACATAACGTAGGCTCGTCTGAACATTTTATTTCGGTTGTTCCAATGTGACACATCTACCTTTGTGAACTTATCATTTCTGAGAACGCATGCTGTTACAGCGTAATTACCTGTAAATACCACATTAATGCAATAAATGCTCAAAATGATGTCCGTCAACCTCAGTGCATTTGGCAATACGTGTAACGACATTCCCCTCAACAGCGAGTAGTTCGCCTTCCGTAATGTTCGCACATGCATTGACAATGCGCTGACGTATATTGTCAGGCATTGTCGGTGGATCACGATAGCAAATATCCTTCAGCTTTCCCCACAGAAAGAAATCCGGGGACGTCAGATCCGGTGAACGTGCGGGCCATGGTATGGTGCTTCGACGACCAATCCACCTGTCATGAAATATGCTATTCAATACAGCTTCAACCGCACGCGAGCTATGTGCCGGACATCCATCATGTTGGAAGTACATCGACATTCTGTTATGCAGTGAAACATCTTGTAGCAACATCGGTAGAACATTACGTAGGAAATCAGCATACATTGCACCATTTAGATTGCCATCGATAAAACGGGGGCCAATTATCCTTCCACCCATAATGCCGCACCTTACATTAACCCGACAAGGTCGCTGATGTTCCACTTGTCGCAGCCATCGTGGATTTTCCGTTGCCCAATAGTGCATAATATGCCGGTTTACGTTACCGCTGTTGGTGAATGACGCTTCGTCGCTAAATAGAACGCGTACAAAAAATCTGTCATCGTCCAGTAATTTCTCTTGTGCCCAGTGTCAGAACTGTACACGACGTTCAAAGTCGTCGCCATGCAAATCCTGGTGTATAGAAATATGGTACGGGTGCTACCGATGTTGATGTAGCATTCTCAACACCGACGTTTTTGAGATTCCCGATTCTCGCGGAGCTACTGATGTGCGGATTAGCCGCGACAGAAGTTAAAACACCTACTTGGGCATCATCATTTGTTTCAGGTCGTGGTTGACGTTTCAGACTTGGCTGAACACTTCCTGTTTCCTTAAATAACGTAACTATCCGGCGAACGGTCCGGACACTTGGATGATGTCGTCCAGGATACCGAGCAGCATACATAGCAGAAGCCCGTTGGGCATTTTGATCACAGTAGCCATACATCAACACGATATCGACCTTTTTCGCAATTGGTAAACGGTCCATTTTAACACGGGTAATGTATCACGAAGCAAATACCGTCCGCACTGGCAGAATGTTACGTGATACCAGGTACTTATATGTTTGTGAGTATTACAGCGCCATCTACCACAAAGCAAAAAAAGTGGTCCAACTAAAACATTCATATTTCTTTACGTACTACACGAATATGTAATTAAAAATGGGGGTCCCTAATTTTTAAAAAACGCAGTTGATATCCATTTCACCTATGGCAGCGCTATCTGTTTTCCCCCTTCAAGCTAGACGAGCTTCGCTCTTTGTAGTTTTTTCGTTTGATTCTTATTTCGTGAGATATTTGGCCCGGT
Source organism: Schistocerca serialis cubense (assembly GCF_023864345.2). Taxonomy (NCBI): domain Eukaryota; kingdom Metazoa; phylum Arthropoda; class Insecta; order Orthoptera; family Acrididae; genus Schistocerca; species Schistocerca serialis. The sequence goes on along the minus strand of NC_064647.1, from coordinate 211,166,236 downwards.
CACTATCATTGGAGCATCCTGTATACTCGCAGTAATCACTTCAAACATTACCAAATTGCATTTTCTGTTCGTATTACGTTTAGAAAAAATCGTCTTATCAGATCACTATTCAAATGGCAGTTTCCCGATTATTCCACGTGTCGCTGATTAAATAGTTCAGGTCTCGTAGAACTGAAGATGTCTGCTATATCGGCCGGCCGGGTTGGCCGAGCGGTTCTAGGCGCTACAGTCTGGAACCACGCGACCGCTACGGTCGCAGGTTCAAATCTTACCACTGGCATGGATGTGTGTGATGTCCTTAGGTTAGTTAGTTTTAAGTAGATCTAAGTCTAGGGGACTGATGACCTTAGAAGTTAAGTCCCATAGTGCTCAGAGCCATTTCCCAACATCAACTTGCTGACATAAATAAAACCGAGGCTGCAGTTATATGTTGTGCTAACAGATGACGTTACTTCAGTACTTGAGCCAAGGTCGTAACAGCGTTTTGCAAAATCGGCACAAAATTGGGTCCTGTCGGGATGTCGGAACAAGAAGGTCCATAACGGCGACGATCCTGAAATGTCGGGACGGATGACCACCCAATGTGGAATTCATATTGTGAAGGAGCGAGCCAAGATGTTCGTGCCTGAACATTGCAAAAATCCCGGGACGTGATACACGGAGAGAAACACACGCGTGTACGTGTCGATTGGCGCTCTGCGAGGCTACCGCGGCGCGTGTACTGATAACCGACCGGCAGTGGCACACGCATCCATCGGTCTGGCGCTGCGCAGTAGTTGCGGAAGTTCCCTGACCTGCACCGCTGCACCCAGCAGTGGCTGCGACGCCGCCTGGCCGAACACCGACGAACATTGCCGACGACGCGCGAAGACGCGCCGCTACGAGCTCCGCTATAGCACGGCGAGCGCCACGTGCTAAAAGCCATCGACAAACGGATCGCGCTTTCGAACTTCAACGTTGAGCGTACCGTGCTGCTGAACGCTCAGAAACTATGCGACTTGTGCGTACCGTTAAGTGTGGCTCTAACAAGGGAACCTCCCCATCGCACCCCCCTCAGATTTAGTTATAAGTTGGCACAGTGGATAGGCCTTGAAAAACTGAACACAGATCAATCGAGAAAACAGGAAGAAGTTGTGTGGAACTATGAAAAAAAAAAAATAAGCAAAATATACAAACTGAGTAGTCCACGCGCAAGATAGGTAACATCAAGAATAGTATACGCTCAGGAGTGCCGTGGTCCCGTGGTTAGCTTGAGCAGCTGTGAAACGAGAGGTCCTACGTTCAACCCTCGAGTGAAAAGTTTAATTTTTTGTTTTCAGACAATTATCATCTGTCTGTCCGTCCGTCCGTCCGATGCGGGGTAACTGCGCCGTAGTGAATTCCAGTGCGTCAGGAAAAATGAAGGGAAGACTAGTGAAAGACTTTAATGAACATGTGATGGCTCCTTACGCGGACAAAGATTTTGCCTAACTCCATGACAGCTATACAGGACAGAAGGATCAAGCATTGTACAATTTTAGTGTGGGAGTAGACGTGATTACCATAGTCGTGTGAAGTTAGCACCCCTTTTTCGAGAAATATACATTTTTTTTCACAGTTCTTGATAGATGTAGCATAGTTCTAGAGTTCTTTGTACAAAATTTCAATAGTTCTGCAGAATTTAGCGACCAAAACAACAATACTCGAAAAAATTTTCGTATCGAAAATGTTCTTTGGCAGTTTCCGCAAAATGTAAATAAGTACAAGAGTTCTGAGCACAGTTCTGAACAGAGCTCCAAGAGTTCTTTCGAAAATCCCAGTAACATTTTTTTGTGCAGCTAATAGTTTACGAGATAATTGCATTTTAATGAGAAAATCTTTTCACTTACTGTGAAGTTGGCACCCTTTTTTTCACAAGTGTATACTTTTTTCAGATTTCTTGATAGATATGGCATAGTTCTAGAGTTCTTTGTACAAAATTTCAATAGTTCTGCAGAATTTAGCGAAGAAAACAACAATTTTCGAAAAATTTTTCGTATCGAAAACATTTTTTGTCAATTTTCGCAAAAATTAAACTTGTACAACAGTTCTGAGGACAGTCCTGAACAGAATCCCAAGAGCTCTATCGAAAATCCCAACAACATTTTTCTATGGCGATAATGGTTTGAGATAAATTGATTTAATATGTGAAACGTCCCCTTTGAACAATTTATACAAGACTGTGCTTAACCTGACACACAATATTTTGTTAGCGCAACGCAATCTGACTTTCAAAATTCCCTACAAAAGAATGGCCCTGACTAACATTAAACTATACCTTTCACAAATCACTTACCTCACAAAAATCTTCGCTGCTCAAGCTATTGCAATACAGCGAGCGCCACTACTGCCAGCTAAATAAAAGATTCAAACTATGGAAGGCACTAACTACTGATAGGGATAGTTAGCAAATGAAAGATATTAATAGAGAACAAACAATGTATTTACCTTGATATCATCATATATAAATATAGCAGTTCATGACAAATTACAAAACTCCGCCATCTCTCTCCCCACATCCACCATTGCTGGCGGCTCACCTCCAACTGCGCAACGCCACGCGCTGTTCACATCCAGCTGCCGCTGCCCAACACTACAATGGCGAGTATTACAACAATGCAAAGCAGCCACAGACTGCACACAGCACAGCCAGTGATTTTCATACAGAGGTGGCGTTACCAATAAAAACCTAAACAGCCTACTTACATAGCCCCCATGCTACCCAAAAAAATTTTACAAATTTTTTTTTGGGCACTGGCCAATACATATTTGTTAAAATTTTTTTTCACAATTACAATAACAAAGAAATCAAAGGCACACACTTATTGATACAATGTTGGTCAAAAGCTAAAATTTTCTCACAGTCCATAAAGACAGTCCTCATCATTCGTCACAGTAAAATTGCAGTGTTTTTCTTTTTTTTTCAAAGTCTGAACAGTAAAAGAAAATGCACACGGAAGTAGTGGATTTCCATGCAGTCTTGAAGAAGTAGCGTTGTCCTTCCAACGGAAAGACAGTGCTGACTCGACATGCAGACAGGTAATGGGCCACAACAGAGTAAACCCACAGCAGAGTCAGTCGACGTTTTGAAGAATATTGGTAGTTAGGTCATCACAGAGCAGACCCACTGTAGTCCTTGTAGAGATGGCCAGCAGCCATCTGTTGCGATTGTGCAGGTGCACATTCACCATCGAAGAGTCTTGCGGAGAATATAGCAAGTCCATAAACCACCACTTGTGCACTCACAAAGTTTTTGGAATTGTCCTTAGAACCAGCAATGCTGTTATCCAGTCCCTTGCTGAATTATTAACACACGTGCAAACACTAACAGTCCCTACTTCTCACATATTGTCCATATACTATGACCAACAGAAACGTGTGCAGTGAAATGTAACTAACAAGTTAATAATATCATGAACTGGTGACAATTACAATTTTATAACATAAGAATACAATTACAAAGGTACAAATACATCATTAAAGAACATAATAGTACAGATAACATTTGTAGTAATATGGGCTTTACAAAAGAATCGAAAAAACATATACATCAGTGTTACAGGAATTATGACATAAGTAAATACATAAAGATCACAAGAACTTTTGAAACATCGCCTTCACATGTGAGCAACAAACCAGAATAAATAATGTCTAAGCATATTTACAAGGTAAATAACATATTATTAATGCAAATTATATTTGAGGATAACAGTATTCCTCATCATAGTGAATGTAGCTTAATATTAAAAGAAAAAAAAATTCTATGAAACTACACAGACAGGAAGAAAACAAATACACAAGGGTACACAAACATATAGTGGGATAACACAAAAGGAAAGGACAGGGTTTGTTGTACTGCAGTATTTTGCAAACAAAACTTTCTTTACTTCTTGGAGATCTCCCTTCATTCATCATTATTCCCAAAAAGTCCTATCTATACCTGCTTTCTGTATTCTATTCATATTTCTTTCAATATAATTATTTCTCAGTGTAGAATACTCATTTTGGCCCAAATCTTTTTCATATTGTCCATAGTCAGTTTCTTATATAGTCTACCTCCTCTTAAGCTAACTTAAATCTACTGAGCTCAGATGCTAAACTAAGGAACGAGGCAATGCAGCAGCACATAAAACAATTAATATAAACAGCAATGAAAAAAAATGGAAAATCGCAAAGCAAGCTACAGTAAATCTAAATTACCAAGCAATTCAACATTACAACTAATATGAGGCAATGCGCAGCAAACAAGAAAAATAAATCTGGCTGAGCAGAGTAACACAAGTTAAAGTTCAGTAGCACTATGCCTGGCAAACAGCAGTAACTTACCCGTATACCTAAACATGACATAGCTCAAGCAGAAAAAATATATCACTAAAGATAACAATGCAGATAAGGGAAATGTATAATCACATCTTAATGTCTAAGTAATTAAAGTGGTGCACCACAACAACTTATTGTAAAAAAAATATTACCATGTACTTGAAAAGAAAATTATGTGTCCAGTTACTGTTACTAGTCCCTTCTTATTGTTCCTTCCTTTCCAAGTGCTCCTTTTTTAAAGAATGTGGATTACAAAATTATTATTTAATAGATCTGTTGACAGAAAGTGTTCACATTAGCAAATGCATTTTATTTTATAAAAGCAATGCTGCAACACAGATGGAAACCAGATATCTAGTGAAGTAAGCAACTATGAAAAGCAAAGCATAAAAATATAATTCAATAGTCATGTGACATTTCATAAGTCAGTAGCTCCCAACTCTCGTAGAAAGACATTTGTCATTATAATGGCCTCCCCTTTTTTTTTTCTACCTGTGCCAGGCTAATGGCTTTTTTTCGGGCGGCTGTCGCCCAGGTGGGTGCCCGCGACGCATTACGTGCAGGTGGTCACTTAACTTTCTTACGGAAATATTTACGACAGCAGTTTCCGCTACAGTGACAGTCTCACATAAAAATATTTCACAGGTCAAGAATTAGCGTTGCAAATCTGTAGAAACAAAACCCTGTAAATATAACAGTGTCCAAAAAATTTTCGCCAGCATTGTGATACATTCACTCATATACACACATTTCATAACTCTTAAAGTACGATTCTTGGTTTCCAACAACATTTTTCACAAATCAGAGTCCCTAATCACTACTCATTATTCCTTACCTTATTCGTCGACACTTCTTCAGTATTTCATCATAAGAAATATGTAGCATACTCAAACTCCTCATATACGGTATCATCATCTTATCAACCATAAACATACCTCAACAGTATAATACACATCGTCGTCGTAATAATATCATAACATCTTAGTCAACTCTCAAAATCGTCGTAGCTTCCTCCAATAATTTCAAAACCTAAAAAAAATTCTCTGCTCATTTCAATAGTGTCATCTTCCTCAAACGTACTTTAAAATCATGCTCCCTTACCAAATACATCATTCAAAGCCCTCATAGTATCACAATGATTCTGAAAAAATATGAACAGTTTACAAAGTACAGACAAAATACAGTTTCATAAGTGTGAAGTTACCCAACTGTGTATTGCGTAAACATGTGTCACTGATGTAGTAAAAAAATGTTTATCTCTCAGTTAAATGATCAGATAGCTGTGTAATTTGTGTGTTAGAGAAATGTGGTACCGATGTGTAAAGTTGTATAAGCAAATATCATATTAGCTAGGGTTCCTTGTGGTTGCCACACACATGGTACACAAAGTAAGCGTGTACCCCCCTGAGGATTAATGTAATTATACCCTCAGGTGTTACAGATTACAGCAATGGAATGAAATGTATCACGGAAAACTTTCTTTGTAATTCAAAAATCTTTAAAAATAAATGTTTTAAGTACAAAATTAATCACTGAAATGCGTGTCCTGTAGAGCTAAATGTGCATCTTGTTGTAAGATAATCTCTGTGGAAGTGTCGTAGTTATTTTCCTCCGAAAGCTAAGTTCTGCAGAAGCCAATGTACTTACCTCATGATAAACAAAAGTGAAATGCTTTGCGTAGAGATATCTTAGTTATTACGCTTATTGTTGTGATGATGAAAGTACTGTGCTGTAACGTATTGTTGTGCTATGGAAAAGGCTGTCTCCTTGTAGCTATACCACAAAAGTTACTAATAAAACATATTTTGATTTCCAGAGGAATTCAGAAAAACTGTGCAGATATAAAACAGATACACCGCAAAAGCAACATTGTAAATTGTCACTCATTAGTAGCGTCGTGATAAAACCGTGTAGTTGTCACTTAAACTAACCACTGTGTCGTCTGGTATCTCACAGAAAGTACTTTAAACCCAGAATGTATTTTCAAGTAAACCAAAATGTTGCATCAAAATCTCATTAGCAGTACCAGTATGTGTCCTAAGTATGTAAGCCTGATAGTCGTTACGTAATCGTGCAACTAACAAGCAAGAATGTACACACAACACTGTGTCGTCTGTTCACTATAACAATGCATTCGTAATTTCTGTTTAAAAATGTTCCCTATGTTCTAGACTGGATATTTAACTTCAAACATTGTTGCATGTTAACAGTTTCTTAAGTCTGACAAAGCATACTAGAAATGTGAAGTGAAAAGTTTTATGGCAAAGACAAAGTTAAAAAGCAGATTATCTTTCAATAAATGGTTTTACATGTGAAGTGTGGTGTAAACCTTTACTCTTCCTAGTACGCAGAGTTTCAACTTCAACGCAATTATCATGTGGTATACGTCGGATTCTGTATGGTCCATTGTAAACTAGAAAGAATTTGTGACTCAAGTGTTTCTTCTTATGTGACAATGAATGAGCTTTAATGAGAACTTTCTGACCAATATACAATTTCTTTGCATTTGCTTTACCGTGTAGTTTTCTCCTTTTGTCTGCTGCAGATTTTATATTTTTAAGAGCCAAATCAATTATGTCTTTGTGTCGAAGTTTATGTGTATTCGGGAAAGGTACAAGCTCTCTGATTCTGTTCGGTGGTTCTTCATTCTCCAGTACAAGAGTAGGTGGTAAAGCAGTGGAATCATGAGGCATTTCATTCAGCACATTTTGAAATAAGTGTAAATATCTGTCCCAATGCTGATGCTTTCTGTGACAATAAAGTCTGCAAAGCTTATTGATTTCTTTCATAATCCGTTCAGACGGGTTACAATGTGGTGAGTACAATGAAATAAAAACAGGTTTGATTTTATGGTTGCGAAGCATGCGTGACCAAACAGCAGATCTGAATTGCGGTCCGTTATCTGAAATGACTTTACTAACGTGTCCAACTTCACATAAGAAATTTTTAACAAAGGCGTTGGATACAGACCGTCCAGTGGCTTTACGTAACGGTGTGAAAGAAACAAATTTTGAAGTAAGTTCAACAGCGACTAGAACGTACGAAAATCCATTAGATGTTCTGACAAGCGGTCCCAAGAGATCAACAGCAGCAAATTCTTTTAATTTAGAAGGAATGATAGGAAACAGCGGAGCACTATGGGAGATAGTAGATGGTTTCGCCTTTTGACAAAGTTTACAAATAGACAAGACTCTTCGAATTCTCTTTTCCATATTGTTAAAATAACAAGTCGTTCGAAGAATATGATAACATTTTCGTGGGCCAAAATGTGCGTAGCTGAAATGAATGTACCAAATGAGCTTATTAACAAAATCGTCTAGAATGCAAAGTACCCATAGCTTATCATCAACAGTGCAGCGTTTGAAGAGTATGTTGTTTCTAACCAGGTAATAATGCCGAATCTGAGTGTGTGTCTTTTCATGCCATTTACTTTTGATGTCTCTCCAAATCGGATCTTTATCTTGTTCATGAGCAATGTCTTTTAAAGATGTGGTGATGAAGTTTTCAAAGGCGACTTTCTGAATGTAAAGAATACTGAAATTTTTCTCGAGGTTGCCTTCTTTGTTACTTTTCTCAAGCCCAGCCGGTGCGCGTGACAGTGCGTCCGCAACAATGTTCTCCTTGCCGGGAATGTAGACTATTGTGAAGCGAAATTCTTGCAGAAACAATGCCCAACGTTTTAACCTGTCATGATTTAATTTTGAAGACATAAGAAATTGTAATGCACGATGATCACTGTATACTTTTACGTGCTTACCAGAAAGAAAGAAACAAATAAAAGATTCAAACTATGGAAGGCACTAACTACTGATAGGGATAGTTAGCAAATGAAAGATATTAATAGAGAACAAACAATGTATTTACCTTGATATCATCATATATAAATATAGCATTTCATGACAAATTTCAAAACTCCGCCATCTCTCTCCCCACATCCACCACTGCTGGCGGCTCACCTCCAACTGCGCAACGCCACGCGCTGCTCACATCCAGCTGCCGCTGCCCAACACTACAATGGCGAGTATTACAACAATGCAAAGCAGCCACAGACTGCACACAGCACAGCCAGTGATTTTCATACAGAGCTGGCGTTACCAATAAAAAACCTAAACAGCCTACTTACATATAGGACACACTTTCTTTACGGAAAATATAAATATATTCGTACAACAGTTCTGATGACAGTTCTGGACACCACGTAAAGAGTTCTATCGAAAATCCTAGTGAAATTTTTTTGTGCAGGTAATAGTTTAAGAGGTAATTGCAACTTAATTAAGAATTCCATAAGAGGTCCTACTGTGAAGCTGGCACCCTTTTTTTCAGAAATATATATTTTTTTCAGAGCTCTTGATAGATAAGTCATAGTTCTAGAGTTCTCTGCACAAAATTTCAATAGTTCAGCAGAATTTAGTGACGAAAACAACAATACTCTAAAAAAGTTTCGTATCGAAAATGTTCTTTGGCAGTTTCCGCAAAATGTAAATAAATACAAGAGTTCTGAGCACAGTTCTGAACAGAGCTCCAAGAGTTCTTTCGAAAATCCAAGTAACATTTTTTTGTGCAGCTAATAGTTTACGAGATAATTGCATGTTAATGAGAAAATCTTTTCACTTACTGTGAAGTTGGCACCCTTTTTTTCAGAAATATATATTTTTTTCAGAGTTCTTGATAGATATGGCATAGTTCTAGAGTTCTTTGTACAAAATTTCAATAGTTCTGCAGAATTTAGCGACGAAAACAAAATTCGAAAAAATTTTCGTATCGAAAACATTCTTCGTCAATTTTCGCAAATTGTAAATAAGTACAACAGTTCTGAGCACAGTTCTGAACAGAACTCCAAGAGTTCTATCGAAAACCCAAGTAACATTTTTTTGTGCAGCTAATAGCTTACTAGATAATTGCAATTTAAGGAGAAAATCTTTTCACTTACTGTGAAGTTGGCACCCTTTTTTTCACAAGTGTATACTTTTTTCAGATTTCTTGATAGATATGCCATAGTTCTAGAGTTCTTTGTATAAAATTTCAATAGTTCTGCAGAATTTAGCGACGAAAACAATATTCGAAAAAATTTTCGTATCGAAAACATTCTTCATCAATTTTCGCAAATTGTAAATAAGTACAACAGTTCTGAGCACAGCTCTGAACAGAACTCCAAGAGTTCTATCGAAAACCCAAGTAACATATTTTTGTGCAGCTAACAGCTTACGAGATAATTGCAATTTAAGAAGAAAATCTTTTCACTTACTGTGAAGTTGGCGCCCTTTTTTTCATAAATGTATATTTCTTTCACAGTTATTGACAGGTATGCCATAGTTCTAGAGTTCTTTGTACAAAATTTTAATAGTTCTGCAGAATTTAACGAAGAAAACAACAATACTCAAAAAAATTCGAATAGCAAACATTCGTTATAAATTTTCGCAAAAAGTAAATTCGGACAACAGTTCTGAGGGCAGTTCTGAACAGAACCCCAATAGTTCTATCGAATATCCTAATTACAATTTTTTGTGCAGCTAACACTTTACGAGATAATTGCAATTTAAGGAGGGAACCTCTTCACTTACTGTGAAGTTGGAATCCTTTTCTTCAGAAATATATATTTTTCAGAGTTCTTGATAGAAATGTCATAGTTCTAGAGTTATTTGTACAAAATTTGAATAGTCCTGCAGAATTTAGCGAGAAAAACAACAATACTCGAAAAAATTTTCTTATCGAATACATTCTTTGTCAATTTTCGCAAAAAGTAAATTCGTACAACAGTTCTGAACAGAACACCAAGAGCTCTATCGAAAATCCTAATAATATCTTTTTGTGGCGATGATAGTTTATACGGTAACTGCTTTGATGTTAGACCCACTTTCTCCACAGAAAAAGTAAATTCGTTCAACAGTTTTGATGAACAGATCAGGTTAACACCTCAAGACTTCTATCGATAATCATAATAACATTTTTTGTGGTTATAAAGTTTGTATGGTAATTGATTAATTGTGGGGCACTCTTACTAAAAAAAAATTATGTCTGTTCGTATGCTCTGATGCCAGCTCTGGATAGCACTGTAAGAGTTCTATCGAAAATACTAGTAACATATTCTGTGCAGGTAATTGTTTACGTAGTAACTGCCTTTACTAAGGAATGCTTATGAGCATTTCCCGTGAAGTTTGAACCCCTCTTACGATAAATATAAATTTTTTTCACAGTTCTTGATATATATGCAATACTTCTAGATTTCCCTGCTCAAAACACGAATGTTCTACAGAATTTCGGGAAGAAAACAATAACTCGGCAAAATTTTGGTATGGTAAAAAATTATTTGTCAGTTTGGAAAAAATAAATTTGTATAACAGTTCTGGATAGCACCGGAAGAGTTGCATTGAAAATGATAAGAACATTTTTGTGGCGATAATAGTTTATACAATATTAGTTTTAATCTGATACTCACTTTATCTAATACAGCAAAATTCGTAGAATAGTTCTAATGACAGTTCTGAATATCACCCACAGAGTTCTACCAAAAACTATAATAACATTATTTGTGACGATGACATTATATGAGATAATTAATGTGGGACTCACTTTTGTCATGTAAAAGTAATAAATTCGTACAAAAGATCTGATGGCATTTCTTAATACGACCTTAAGAGTTCTACCGACAATTGTAATAACATTTTTTGTGGGGATAACAATGAGATAATAGCATTTTCGAGAGACCCACTTGGTCTACATTATAATAAATTGGCACAACCCTTTTGCTGACAGTTCTGGATAGCACCGAAAGAGTTCTTTTAAAAACCCTCATAACATTTTTATGATGCCAGTAGATTATGAAATACACTCCTGGAAATGGAAAAAAGAACACATTGACACCGGTGTGTCAGACCCACTATACTTGCTCCGGACACTGCAAGAGGGCTGTACAAGCAATGATCACACGCACGGCACAGCGGACACACCAGGAACCGCGGTGTTGGCCGTCGAATGGCGCTAGCTGCGCAGCATTTGTGCACCGCCGCCGTCAGTGTCAGCCAGTTTGCCGTGGCATACGGAGCTCCAACGCAGTCTTTAACACTGGTAGCATGCCGCGACACCGTGGACGTGAACCGTATGTGCAGTTGACGTACTTTGAACGAGGGCGTATAGTGGGTATGCGGGAGGCCGGGTGGACGTACCGCCGAATTGCTCAACACGTGGGGCGTGAGGTCTCCACAGTACATCGATGTTGTCGCCAGTGGTCGGCGGAAGGTGCACGTGCCCGTCGACCTGGGACCGGACCGCAGCGACGCACGGATGCACGCCAAGACCGTAGGATCCTACGCAGTGCCGTAGGGGACCGCACCGCCACTTCCCAGCAAATTAGGGACACTGTTGCTCCTGGGGTATCGGCGAGGACCATTCGCAACCGTCTCCATGAAGCTGGGCTACGGTCCCGCACACCGTTAGGCCGTCTTCCGCTCACGCCCCAACATCGTGCAGCCCGCCTCCAGTGGTGTCGCGACAGGCGTGAATGGAGGGACGAATGGAGACGTGTCGTCTTCAGCGATGAGAGTCGCTTCTGCCTTGGTGCCAATGATGGTCGTATGCGTGTTTGGCGCCGTGCAGGTGAGCGCCACAATCAGGACTGCATACGACCGAGGCACACAGGGCCAACACCCGGCATCATGGTGTGGGGAGCGATCTCCTACACTGGCCGTACACCACTGGTGATCGTCGAGGGGACACTGAATAGTGCACGGTACATCCAAACCGTCATCGAACCCATCGTTCTACCATTCCTAGACCGGCAAGGGAACTTGCTGTTCCAACAGGACAATGAACGTCCGCATGTATCCCGTGCCACCCAACGTGCTCTACAAGGTGTAAGTCAACTACCCTGGCCAGCAAGATCTCCGGATCTGTCCCCCATTGAGCATGTTTGGGACTGGATGAAGCGTCGTCTCACGCGGTCTGCACGTCCAGCACGAACGCTGGTCCAACTGAGGCGCCAGGTGGAAATGGCATGGCAAGCCGTTCCACAGGACTACATCCAGCATCTCTACGATCGTCTCCATGGGAGAATAGCAGCCTGAATTGCCGCGAAAAGTGGATATACACTGTACTAGTGCCGACATTGTGCATGCTCCGTTGCCTGTGTCAATGTGCCTGTGGTTCTGTCAGTGTGATCATGTGATGTATCTGACCCCAGGAATGTGTCAATAAAGTTTCCCCTTCCTGGGACAATGAATTCACGGTGTTCTTATTTCAATTTCCAGGAGTGTAGATTGTGTGTTCACTCTGCAGTGGGTGTGCGCCGATGTGAAACTTACTGGCAGATAAAAACTGTGTGCCGGACCGGGTCTCTAACCCCAGGCTGTGACGAAAGAATATCGTCACAATATCCTTTCGTCCAAGAGTGCTTCTGCAATTTTCGTAGGACAACTTCTACGAAATTGGGAACGCAGGAGATGAGGTATTGCTGGAAGTACAGCTATGAGGACGATCGTAAATTCTCACTTTTAGTTTGGAAAACCGAAAATCGAAAACCCGGATGTATATTCTACTAAATACAAAAAGGCTAAATGTTCAGCACTATACAAATGCCAGTACACCTTCTTAAGACTGACTGTAGTAACTGTAGGTGGAAGCGTGGGATGTGCACGCTTAGATGATTCAAGGAGAGAAGGCTCGTCAGTGGAAAACAAACAGATGGCTGAGAGAGCAGATACATTCACACGCGCCACTAACCAGATGGTGTCACACCTGTCGAGAATCGCACCAGAGGTACAATGAGCTGTGGTGGAGTGCTGTTGGCGTGGTTACTATGCAACTTACTTGATGGGCATCAATACTGTGGTGTCACCGCCAGACACCACACTTGCTAGGTGGTAGCTTAAATCGGCCGCGGTCCATTTAGTACATGTCGGACCCGCGTGTCGCCACTGTGTGATCGCAGACCGAGCGCCACCACAAGGCAGGTCTCGAGATACGGACGAGCACTCGCCCCAGTTGTACGGACGACATTGCTAGCGACAATACGGACGAAGCCTTCCTCTCATTTGCCGAGAGACAGTTAGAATAGCCTTCTGCTAAGTCCATGGCTACGACCTAGCAAGGCGCCAATTGTAACAGTGCATGTATCTTACGAGTCTCATTTGTATAGTCAAGAGAGATGTATCACAAGGAGTGATTAAAAGTTAAGTATATTCCAAAGCTACGTATTTTCTTTATAGCAGTCATAACGTATCCTGTTCCAGACTTGACGCCAGTCGGCGTGTGTGTACGCGTGCCTTTCTTTCGGCTCCCTTCCCAGTGTGGCGTAACTAGCTTGTTACGCCACAACAAATACACCGTTATATTAATGTACAATACTTGAGAAACAATGTCATTCACACACTCCGAGTTCCTCATCACTCAGTACTAGACTAAATTACCGGCCTAGTGATAAGCAGCCTATGTACCTCACCGACTACACATCTTCGTGTTACAAGAAAAAAAGAGAAAAATACCAAGCGACACAAAATATGAATCCGGATAAACCGGAAATCCGGATTACTGAGGACCAAATAAACGAGGTTCTTATTTACAAATTTCGAACTTGTTATTAACTTTAATACTGTATCCCCTCAACATTATAACACCTCTATCAGTCATGTATTGAATTAGGATTTAAACATACTACTTAGTTCGTTTGTACGATATATTCAGTAAATATACTTACATTTCTATACATTGTAAAAACTTTTAACTCTCGCTGTAGTGTAACTCATCAAACTTCCACACTTCCTTTCTAACTAGAACAAATGTTTGCAACAATATTAACGACAGCAATTTCAAATTTATTCGTTACACACAGCACATGTTTTTATGTATCCTAGCGGCTGGTGATGTTGCCACATAACTTTCATCCATGAGGGTCCTGGGCATATTTTTAGCTGTTAGTGGGTCCTGGATGTCATGAGAGCTCAAAACAATTACTGTTTTACGTAATAAAATTCATCTGGTTCTTCCTGATTCTAAAAATATACACTTCATGTGTGCCTTTCAATGTTGTATGATTCAGTATCGACGCTAATGCTCTCTTGATGAGATATGAGCCGATTGCTCGTTTTTATCCACTGTGCCCTTTCGAATTTCATTTCAGCGATTAATTTATTTGTTTATCAACGTAGTAAGTAGTACAAAGCTAATCCAGAATGTAAACTGCACTTAAATTCTGTTTTAACTGTTTAATAGTCAGTGTCCGCTGTCTGAACGTCAAATTTCAGATTAATACACTGCGCCTGGTTGCGTTATTTTATAGGAATTTTATTATTGTAAGTGGGAAGTACTAGATAATGTTGAAGAAATCCAAAGCATATTGTTCGAAGAGCATAATATTATTCGAAATTTACCTGTACCAATAGGTGCAGCCAAAGCAGCATTTGTGATGCTGTAATTACCTCACAGATAACGATATTTGTCTATTGTAGTTTTGTATTCCAATCAGAATTTTGAGAGCATCAAAGCCTCATTTCAGCGAGAGAGGGGTAAAATCAATAGATGATATTGAATTGAAAGCCTTCATCAGTCTCTTGTTTTTAATTGTTGTTAACAAAAGTAACAGATAAAGCCTGGAATATCTGTGTGGAACTGATGGTGATGGCATTGAAAAATTTCACCTTCCAAATGAACATAAAACGTTTCAAATTTATTCTGGAGAGCCTTAGATTTTACAGTCGCGCTATTCGTGATGAAAGGAGACAATTAGACAAGCTAACAGCTATTCGGGAAATATTTACTGTGTTTGTACGCAACTACCACAAATCTTACATCCTTGGAGAAAATGTTACAGTAGACAAGAAGCTGGAAGGATTCTGTGGAAGGTACAGTTTTTGCCAATATGTATCAATCAAAACAAACGAGTATGGATTCTTGAGTGTGCGTTCTTAAGTATTTTACCTGTACAATTTGGAAATATACGCTTTGTTGCAACCAGAAGGATTTACCAACTGAGCAATAAACATTTTGATGTTGTTCTGTGACTGTGTAAACCTATATATCAGTCAGGTCGAAATGTGAAAGCGGACAACTGGTTTACTAGTACTGGAATGATAATAGAGCTATGAAGGGAGAATTTTTCTTTTGTTGGCATGATGAAGAAAGACAAGCGTGGAGATTTGTCTAGAGTTTGCTATCAGTAAAAGAAGGGCTGCCCACATTTCCTTTTTTGGCTTCCACAAGACTGAACTCTACTTTCCTCCGTACCTAAAAAGGGGAAGTGAGTGATCCAGGCATCACGTTTGCATGAAGATAATTCGATAGATGCTGACATTGTAGATAAACGGAAGCCATCCACCGTAAATTTTAAAATAGTGTTAAGTGTGGTATTTTCACAGCGGATAAGCCGAATACTTTGTACAACGCTGCAAGAAATGTGCGCCGCTGGTCAATGATTGTATTTTTGTAATGATCAGTACAGTTGGAATCTATGCACAAGTGATTTATTGTGGCAACAGTAAGAACTGTATCAGAAGGAAAGGGTTCCTGAATCAGCTTTGTTATACAATGTTGTTTTCTTCGCTAAATTCTGCATAACTATTGAAATTTTGTACAGAGAACTCTATAACTATGACTTATCTATCAAGAACTCTGAAAAATATACATATTTCCGAAAAAAAGGGTGCCAGCTTCACAGTAGGAGCTCTTATGTGGTTCTTAATTAAGTTGCAATTACCTCTTAACCTATTACCTGCACTAAAAAATTCTACTAGGAATTTCGATAGAACTCTTCACGTGGTGTCCAGAACTGTCATCAGAACTGTTGTACGAATATATTTATATTTTCTGTAGAGAAAGTGTGTCCCACATTAAATCAATTTATCACAAACTATTATCGCCATAGAAAAATGTTATTAGGATTTTCGATAGAGCTCTTGGGGTTCTGTTCGGAACTGTCCTCAGAACTGTTGTACAAGTTTAATTTTTGCGAAAATTGACAAAAAATGTTTTCGATAGAAAAATTTTTTCGAGTATTGTTGTTTTCTTCGCTAAATTCTGCAGAACTATTGAAATTTTGTACAAAGAACTCTAGAACTATGGCATACCTGTCAAGAACTGTGAAAGAAATATACATTTCTGAAAAAAAGGGTGCCAACTTCACAGTAAGTGAAAAGATTTTCTCCTTAAATTGCAATTATCTCGTAAACTATTAGCTGCACAAAAAAATGTTACTTGGGTTTTCGATAGAACTCTTGGAGTTCTGTTCAGAACTGTGCTCAGAACTGTTGTACTTATTTACAATTTGCGAAAATTGACGAAGAATGTTTTCGATACGAAAATTTTTTCGAATATTGTTTTCGTCGCTAAATTCTGCAGAACTATTGAAATTTTGTACAAGGAACTCTAGAACTATGCCATATCTATCAAGAAATCTGAAAAAAGTATACACTTGTGAAAAAAAGGGTGCCAACTTCACAGTAAGTGAAAAGATTTTCTCCTTAAATTGCAATTATCTAGTAAGCTATTAGCTGCACAAAAAAATGTTACTTGGGTTTTCGAGAGAACTCTTGGAGTTCTGTTCAGAACTGTGCTCAGAACTGTTGTACTTATTTACAATTTGCGAAAATTGACGAAGAATGTTTTCGATACGAAAATTTTTTCGAATATTGTTTTCGTCGCTAAATTCTGCAGAACTATTGAAATTTTGTACAAGGAACTCTAGAACTATGGCATATCTATCAAGAAATCTGAAAAAAGTAGCCGGCCGAAGTGGCCGTGCGGTTAAAGGCGCTGCAGTCTGGAACCGCAAGACCGCTACGGTCGCAGGTTCGAATCCTGCCTCGGGCATGGATGTTTGTGATGTTCTTAGGTTAGTTAGGTTTAACTAGTTCTAAGTTCTAGGGGACTAATGACCTCAGCAGTTGAGTCCCATAGTGCTCAGAGCCATTTGAACCATTTTTTGAAAAAAGTATACATTTCAGAAAAAAAGGGTGCCAACTTTACAGTAAGTGAAAAGATTTTCTCTTAAATTGCAATTATCTCGTAAACTATTAGCTGCACAAAAAAATGTTACTTGGATTTTCGAAAGAACTCTCGGAGCTCTGTTCAGAACTGTGCTCAGAACTCTTGTACTTATTTAAATTTTGCGGAAATTGTCAGAGAATATTTTCGATACAAAAATTTTTTCGAGTATTGTTGTTTTCTTCGTTACATTTTGCAGAACTATTGAAATTTTGTGGAAAGAACTCTAGAACTATGGAACATCTAACAAGAACTGTGAAAAAAATGTATATTTCTCGAAAAAGGGGTGCTAACTTCACACGACTGATTACCATTCCTCCAGGTTGTACACCTCTTGTGCAACCTTTAGATGTGTTTGGTTTTCGGCAAGTGAAATACTTTGTAACAAGATTCTATGATTTTGCGAAGCTGCACAGGTACACAGAGCAGTATTGTTTACGTGATCGTGTGTCAATTATCAAAGTTCAGGCACTCACACATAATCAACTTCGCTCTCCAAAATTCCAGGACATGTTCAGATTTGCTTGACATATGCACGATTTGACGGTCTACACACGGAAAAATTTGAAAACGTTAAAAACATATGTTTTGACAGAGCACAGGGAAAACTGTGCGACTGTGAAACTCTTGCATTCATTTGTTGCAGTTTATGTGACAAACTCTTATGTTTTCATCACTTTTTTGGGAATGATTGTGACATCCACAAGAAAACCTAAATCGGGCAAGGTAGAAGAATCTTTTTACCCATTCGCCAAGTGTACAAGTTAGGTGGGTCGACAACATATTCCTGTCATGTGACGCACATGCCGTCACCAGTGTCGTATAGAATATATCAAACGTGTTTTCCTGTGGAGGAATTGGTTGACCTATGACCTTGCGATCAAATGTTTTCGGTTCCCATTGGAGAGGCACGCCCTTTCATCTACTAATCGCACGGTTTTGCGGTGCGGTCGCAAAACACAGACACTAAACTTATTACAGTGAACAGAGACGTCAATGAACGAACTGACAGATCATAAATTTGCGAAAATAAAGAAAGTAAACTTTTCACTCGAGGGATGACTTGAACCAAGGACCTCTCGTTCCGCAGCTGCTCACGCTACCCACGGGACCACTGCGATCCTCAGCTCACATTATCCTTGATGTTGCCTATCTTGCGCATGTAGTACTCAGTTTGTATATTTTGCTTATTTTTTTCATAGTTCCACACAACTTCTTCCTGTTTTCTCGATTAATCTGTGTTCAGTTTTTCAAGGCCTATCCACTGTGCCAACTTATAACTAAATCTGAGGGGGGTGCGATGGGGAGGTTCCCGTGTAAGAGATACAGGTAACTACATCGCGCTCTAGCGGCTGTTCTCGACTGTATCTGCCCCTCATAACACACCGTTCGTTTATGAAACCGACTAGCATAAAATTTCCACGTTAGCTCTATTGAAACGCCCATCTGCTTCCTTATCCATATGTTAGCCGTGTTATTCTGTATGTAGTATACACAAATAAAAATTCAATTCCCATGGACATATTATAGAGCAAAAAGGAAAGTACCATATACAGTCAATAATTCCATCTGCTTATAAAAGCTCCATTACAAATAGTGCGATACAAATTTACACTAGTTCCCCATGTAAGACAAAAATTATGTCATCATTACAGCAATTGTCCGCGAAAGACATACCAGGTGTACCATTATGAAATGAGTGTTGAGATACAAATGTGTCGATAGGGAACATTTGTTGTGAACGAGTCTTAATTTTTTTTTGTTTGGTTGGTATGACATCTGTCAAAAATATTTAGTATACATCAGGTCATGGAACAAACAACATCATATGTTTTCACCGTGTTAACAATGTCGAATTTTGTACTAGAAAGTGATGACTTGCGGAAAGCAATAATTTTTTGTTTTCATTCGAAAAAAGTGCTGCAGAGTCGCATCGAATGCTTGTCAAGGCATATGGTGATCATGCTCTATCAGAAGCGACATGCAAAAGATGGTTTCAGCGGTTCAGAAATAATGATTTTTGATGTAAGAAATGAAGAACGTGGAAGACCACCAAAAAAGTTCGAAGACGCCGAATTGCAAGCAATACTGGATGAAGATGATACTTTGAGTCAGAAGCAAATGGCAGCAATGCTAAATGTTGCACAACAAACAATTTCTGACCGTTTGAAAGCTATGGGAAAGATCCAAAAGTGTGGAAAATGGGTGCCACATGAACTGAATGAAAGACAGATGGAAAACCGAAAAACCATTTGTCAAATTTTGCTTCAAAGAGATGAAAGAAAATCAATTTTGCATCGAACTGTTACTGGCGATGAAAAATGGAATTATTTTAAGAATCCTAAACGGGAAAAATCATGGGTTAATCCGGGACACCCATCAACATCGACTGCAAAACCATATCGATTCGGCAAGAAAACAATGCTCTGTGTTTGGTGGGATCAGAAAAGTGTGGTGTATCATGAGCTTCTAAAACCCGGTGAAACTGTGAATACTAATCGCTATAGACAGCAAATGATCAATTTGATGCATTGATCGAAAAAAGACCAGAATGGGCCAGAAGACATGGCAAAGTAATTTTTTTACACGACAATGCACCTGCACACAAAGCAAAACTGGTTCAGGATACAATCAAAACACGTGGCTGGGAGCTGCTACCCCACCCGCTGTATTCACCAGGCTTGGCCCCTTCCGACTACCATTTGTTTTCATCAATGGGACACGCAATGGCTGAGGAACACTTCGATTCCTACGAAGAAGTCGAAAATTGGGTGTTTGATTGGTTTGCTTCAAAAGAAGAACATTTCTATCGGCGTGGTGTTCACAAATTGCCAGAAAGGTGGTCAAAATCTATAGGAAGCATTGGTCAGTACTTTGAATAAAATATTTTTACTTTTCAATTCAAAATTAGTGTTTCATTTTCGCAAAAAAAAGACGCTCATTTCATATCGGTACACCTGGTACATCCCGAGTTCGATTCTCGGTCCGGCACACAGTTTTAATCTGTCAGGAAGTTTCAGACACTACGAGATCAAAAGTATCCGGACACCTGGATGAAAATGACTTACAAGTTCGTGGCGCTCTCCATCGGTAATGCTGGAATTCAATATGGTGTTGGCCCCCCTTAGCCTTGATGATAGCTTCCATGCGGCCCTGAAGCGGAGGAATGCTTGCGTTACCATGTCATCGGGAATACTTCGAAAAACGAAGTCTGCGTTTTTCTGTATTACCTTATTTGCACAATAATAAATAATTAATGTATTTATTTGAATTACGCTAATATTTTTTGGGTAAAAAGGAGTCAACAATTTATTAATGGCCAAAACAAAATTCACGGTGTACGTTGTTGACAAATGTCGTATGGTGAATTCCCAACACATCCTAGAACGAGCGAGGTGGCGCAGTGGTTAGCATACTGGACTCGCATTCAGGAGGACGACGGTTCAATCCCGCGTCCGGCCATCCTGATTTAGGTTTTCCGTGATTTCCCTAAATCTCCCTAGGCAAATGCCGGGATGGTTCCTCTGAAAGGGCACGACCGTCTTCCTTCCCCGTCCTTCCCTAATCCGATGAGCTCGATAACCTCGCAGTTTGGTCTCTTCCCCCAAACAACCCAACCCAACCCTAGAACTGAAGAGCAGGAGGTGCCGTCCAAACAATGGAGCATTTACTCAGTTTATGTAGTTAAACGTATCAGACAATATTTAGATGACACAAAATACTGTCTTTTTATCGTTTCTGTTTAATTTTCTAACGTAATTTTCAAATTTTAATCGTATTTTTGTGTGTGTGCGTGCGTGCGTAAAGGCGCGCGCTCGGACTCGTTCCATGGGCAAAAACTTTCCACTGAACCTGAATAACCAAAACCCTTAACAAATAAAAATATTGCCTCCAAGACGCTGCTACAGGAGTTCGAGAATGAGTCGATACCGGAAGTCATGCGGTTTCTAATTCGGCGCTTCTAGCTCGCCTGGATAAGGGAGAAGTTAAAAACCAGGCATCTGCCATCTCAACTGGAACAGTAGTCCTTAATTAAAATCTCCGCAGCGGGAATGAGCCGTAGCGCCACATCAGGTTGAGTCGTTTCTTAATTACACTTTTACGCAAGCCGATTTCGCAATTTCGTGACTGCAAATCTCACATCCAGTGACACCATTTTGGCTGTAACAAGTAAGAAGTGACATGTTTCACTTGGTGTTTATTTCACGTTCCAATCTTTTGGTGGCTTTCACCAGCTATACACCCCCCCCCCCCCACCTGCCCCTCTCCTCCACCCAGCCTCCTGTCGAAATACCAGAGCCTACACCTGTGGTTCGTAACCTTTCTCAGACCGCTACTCCTGAATGCATTGAGATATTAACTTGTAGTCTCTCCCCCCCCCCCCCCTTCCCCAAACCACCATCATCAACAATAGCATCTGCTTCAGAATGAAAAAGAATTTCGTTTGAACACTTATTTTAAAAATCAGAAAAAATAAATGATATTCAGTTTTTGTAGACTTTTTATTAATCCACGAACTAATGAGTCGGATGGACAACAGGTACTGCTTGTTTCCAACAACGCTCTCTTACAGGAGAGCCGGCCGGAGGTGGCCGAGCGGTTAAAGGCGCTACAGTCTGGAACCGCGCGACCGCTACGGTCGCAGGTTCGAATCCTGCCTCGGGCATGGATGTGTGTGCTGTCCTTAGGTTAGTTAGGTTTGAGTAGTTCTACGTTCTAGGGGACTGATGACCACAGCAGTTAAGTCCCATAGTGCTCTGAGCCATTTGAACCATTTTTTTCTTACAGGAGATGACGCCATTTCCTGTGCATAGCGAGTGCTCCATACCACCCCTTCTCAGAAAAGGAAGCTAACCCTCCATACCGAGGGTAGACATTTGTTACAAAACATGATTTCTCCACACCTCTCCTCTCCCTAGCTACACTTCCTTCACTCACACGCTCCACCCCCAATTGAAATAAACCAGTTAAAATGTGTGCACTATACTTAAGGCTTACTATTAGTAAATCACTTGTTACCTAGACTGCTAACTTCTGAACTGGCAAAAATTGCAAGACTTCAGGCTGCCAATGGGTTGTGTCTAACCACTGACAGCATCATCATCATCAACAACAACAACAACAACAACAATAATAATAATACTGTGTAGGCTCTATAGCAGTATAGTACCCATTACATAGTTACTGCTGTGTTGTGCTGTGAATTAGTACCTTTATTATTCGGAAACGAATACTGAAATACATTTCTGGTGTACTGCTGAAACTACCTACAATCGTACAAGATATTTCTATCAGATATTTAAGCATGTCACAATTTTACAGAAGTAATACAAGTCCTAAAATAAAATGTATGTGTGCGGTGGTTGGACTACGTGAGAGAAACTTCCGTACATTATTTCACGACCTGCAATCACCACAAGACTTTGTCACATGTTGTACAAGTTAAATACCGTACCGTGCGAGGTGGTGCAGTGGTTAGCACACTGGACTTGCATTCGGAAGGGCGACGGTTCAAACCCGCGTGCGGCCATCCTGATTTAGGTTTTCCGTGATTCCCCTAAATTGCTTCAGGCAAATGGTGGATGGTTCCTTTGAAGGACACAACAGACTTCCTTCCCCATCCTTCCCTAACCCGATGGGACCGATGACCTCACTGTTTGGTCCCGTCCCACTAATCAACCAACCTTAAATACCGTTTTGTGCAACTGCAATGCAAATCTTAGTAAGACCAAACGCATTTCGCTTTATTCTAAACTATTTTCAGAGCTCACAGTTTTTTTTCTCTTACAATTTTGTTCGCTAGGATTATGAACAGTTCGTATGCTTTAACTTACTACTACTGTATAAATAGTGTCGTTACTCACGGTTTTTGTTGTTTCCGTTATTCAAAAAATGGTTCAAATGGCTCTGAGCACTATGGGACTTAACATCTATGGTCATCAGTCCCCTAGAACTTAGAACTACTTAAACCTAACTAACCTAAGGACAGCACACAACACCCAGCCATCACGAGGCAGAGAAAATCCCTGACCCCGCCGGGAATCGAACCCGGGAACCCGGGCGTGGGAAGCGAGAACGCTACCGCACGACCACGAGATGCGGGCTGTTTCCGTTATTCTTCCCGTTCTCCCACATACGTGTACTAGATTTTAGCACAGAGCACTTTCACTGGACTAAATACATTCACGTTTCTGTGTTCTGAACAACCGCTGTCATCTCGCCTAAAGAAGTAAGATGAGCCGGCCGAAGTGGCCGAGCGGTTCTAGGCGCTACAGTCTGGAACCGCGCGACCGCTACGGTCGCAGGTTCGAATCCTGCCTCGGGCATTGATGTGTTTGATGTCCTTAGGTTGGTTAGGTTTAAGTAGTTCTAAGTTCTAGGGACTGATGACCTCAGAAGTTAAGTCCCATAGTGCTCAGAGCCATTTGAACCACTTTTTAAGTAAGATGACGCTGAAATGCACGGAAAATCTGGCTCTTAAAAACTCCATTGTTTAATTCTGATGCTCTATACTTAGAGCGGACCAGCAGAACTTTTGAAATAAGGTATGAGGAACACAAAAGAGCATGGAAATATGCCACGACCCATTCAACATTTGCAGAACACCTTCGGCAAGAAACGACGATCCTACCATAATAGAAAAGAACATGAAGATAGTCAGTTTCAGTAACAAGAAACATTTCCTGGCCTTACAACAGAACTTCCAAATTAAAAAAAAAATTGTAACAGAGAAGAAGTAGATAGTAAATGACCAGAAAATATCAGTACAACCTAGACCGCCAAAAAACTTAAACACACACACACACACACACACACACACACACACACACACACACACACACACACAGAGAGAGAGAGAGAGAGAGAGAGAGAAAGAGAGAAAGAGAGAGAGAGAGAGAGAGAGAGAGAGAGAGAGAGAGCACCCTTAGGGTTGGAGACATTGGCCCAGATTACACTATTTCAGTGCTTTGTTCCACCAAGTTTCTCAAGGCATGTCCTGTGGTATTATGTCATATTGTAACCTCTACACTTGTGTATTTTCCAGGCCTCTGAAGCCCTGCAGAGTTATGGCATTGCTTCTCAACACTCATAACAGTGACGAAGGCGTACGAAATGGCGGCATGGCAATGGTTCTTCAGAAAACAAAAACGTTATTCAGCTGCCCCTACCCACTGATTTTATGCAACTCGCAATACCTCCGAATACGACATGCACTATTTTCATATTCTCTTGCTCGCAACATGCAAACTATTACTTTTAACAGAACCGTTTCATAGGAAATTTAATGTAGTTCAATTGTATACCGAGATATATTTTTACTAGAGGCTGTAGTTTTCGAATTATAAAGAAAAACGCACAAAAGTGAACTTCAAACGCGTCTTTCTTGAATAAGTCGAAAACCGTGACGTCCAGCGAAAGCGTAGCTCAGTAAAAATTTTAACTACATTTCATTTCCTACAAAAAGCTCCTGTTCATTTTTTCTGTAAGACTAAGAGTTTACACGTAGCTAGTGAAAGAATATTAAAATAACACGCACGGTTTTTGAAAGTGTTGCAGGTTGCATAAAGCCTAGCTGAATCGCCCTATATTTATTGTTAGTTGAAGTGGTGTGCGCTAAAAACTGCAACATAAGTATATGAGAATAGACACACCACTGCAGATGCTTTAAAATACAGCTAAACGCGTTTGGTCTTAACAAGACTTTATTACAGTCGCAAAACGCTCTATTTAAACCATATATAACTCATAAATCTCCATTGCTGACGGACTGCATTTTGCTAGTATCCTGCCACTGATGCCTGTTATCTGCCTGACCTACTGCTGAGCCTATGTAAACGTTCCATTTCATATCCTTACAAATAGTTTCATCCAGCTGTTTAGGTGAGTTGACTGATCATAATTTTCCCTCGCTAATGTTGTAGCCATAGAATACCACTCCTTTTGCGAAGTGCGCCATTTGACATTTGTGTACACTTAAAGCAAGTTGCCAATTTGTGCATCAGTTTGAAATCTTATCAAGGTTTGTCTTGGTATTGGAGGAGTTTTTTCCAGTTAATACTTAACTACAGACAAGTGGATTATCTGCAAAATGTGCAAGGTTGCTATTAAATATATTCTGTGTGCTATCTTATTTTAACTGTTTGTGGGTAGAATTTTCTGAGGAGCTTGAAAAATAGCTTAACCCCCCCCCCCCCCGGGCTGGCCAGTGCACGATACCAGAGAGCGTTAATTCACTGCGAGGATTCGGTACTGGTCTGGATGTCTGACTCCACCTCCCCCCCCCCTCCCCCCGGGTCTCGCAAAGTAGGCTTCTGCACTGTACGCTAAATGAACAGGTCAATATTTAGAGGGAAAAAGAAACACGGAATATAAACCACTACAAAATTTTAACAAGCTTATCAGATAAGGCTATGTATTTTCATGTTTCTGCTCAGACGGCTGTTCACATTCAAAATTTCATATAGTGTCCATGTGATGTTCGGTGATTGCCCTAAAAGATTCGTGGGCTAGTGGTGCTCCACAGCAACAAAACAGTGTACGAAAACAGGACTACTTTATTGTAAATGAAACAAGGTTCTAAAATATGAACTGAATTAGCTTCGTGGTACATTGAATGTCCAGTGTCTCTTTACTGCACTGTTAATTGTTTTTGAAGACGTGCATATTTCGCCGATTTCTGAACCATGAATACACAGTGTAGAGCCCCCCGCCTTGCCCCTTACACACACACGCGCACACACACACACACACACACACACACACACACACACACACACACACACACACACACACACACACACACACATATTTCAAAGTACTTGCCCCATGCAAATCTTTGTGTACAAAGATCGTAATTTACAAAAAGAAGCTGCAGTATCTACACCGATGTTGCGGCAAAAATTTTGCAGTGTGCTGCATTTATTGAACATCGCTTGCATACAGGATATGCCCGCATCTCGTGGTCGTGCGATAGCGTTCTTGCTTCCCACGCCCGGGTTCCCGGGTTCGATTCCCGGCGGGGTCAGGGATTTTCTCTGCCTCGTGATGGCTGGGTGTTGTGTGCTGTCCTTAGGTTAGTTAAGTTTAGGTAGTTCTAAGTTATAGGGGACTGATGACCATAGCTGTTAAGTCCCATAGTGCTCAGAGCCATTTTTTTGCATACAGGATAATTCAGCTGTCCGTACCTATGGCCGGCCGGTGTGGCCGTGCGGTTAAAGGCGCTTCAGTCTGGTACCGCGTGACCGCTACGGTCGTAGGTTCGAATCCTGCCTCGGGCATGGATGTGTGTGAAGTCCTTAGATTAGTTAGGTTTAAGTAGTTCTAAGTTCTAGGGGACTGATGACCACAGAAGTTAAGTCCCATAGTGCTCAGAGCCATTTGAACCATTTTTTGAACCGTACCTATGGATTCTATGCAATCTGCAACCTGCAACACCACGGGCCAGTTTTTCATATTCTCTCACTCGCAATGTGCAAACCAGTAGTCCTACAAAAATACAGAACACAACGTTTATGTACCAGAAATAGTTCAGGAGTTAGGACGTCATGAAACGAATGTAATTAGGTTTTCACATGCTTAACGTCAAATATTGGACAAATTAAAATATCTGCAAAGTGATCAGATATTTGGTGCTGTATGATACATGGCAGTTCGATTGTTTACAGAATCGCGACTGTGGGAGGGTTTCGGGTGGTAACTATAATACGGTCTTGATTGTATGGGCATTGAAACTCTGTATCCGCACGCCCGCCTCGTTCGTTGAGCTGACACCCGAACCTCCAGATGTCAGACAGTCAGATCCGTAGCATATCGACAGAGTATCAACCAGAACTCCGATATAGTTTGTGCTTTATGCTGCTGTATATGAGAATGTGGGTAAACGGTAAGTAATAACTAACACGTGGCCCACGGAACACACGAAGAGCGTAACTGTCAGCGTTTGTCATTTTGACCTCCCGTGAGGAAGTTGGCAGAGCGTTACTCTATCGTACTAATGGGCCCAGGTACGACTCCTGCTCATGTCAGTTTTCGTATTGTACTACGTGTGGGACTGTTACGTGGGACATCATGCTCCTAACAAGTAAAAGAACTGTTATAGCAATGCCCTACTGGCAAACCCCTTTCACTTCGTTCATTTGAAAGTAGCAAACCCATAGAGTACATTCGTCGTTTCACAGAATAAACACAGACAATCGGAAAAGAAAAACGAAAAAACAGCTGCATCACAACGCAAACGTATTATTAATGATGACAACAAGATTGAAATAGTAAAAGAATTCAAATATCTCGGAGAATGGATTACTTGGAATGCTGGGGAAAGCAAAGCAATGGAATCCAGAAAAAATAAACTTGAATTGGCCTTCCAACTAACAAAAAATACATACAACAAAAAATCCCTTTCATGGGGGTCCAAAATTACATGTTACAAGACAGTGATTAAGCCAGAAGCACTGTATGCAGCAGAAACACTTAACATGAATTTCAAAGGCCAAATGGAGAAACTTGAGATAAAGGAAAGAAAAATTTTAAGAAAAATCATTGGGCCAAAATTTCAAGACAATAAGATTATATACATTAAAAATGAAACTCTCTACAAGAAAATTGAAAAACTTTCAGATTCTATGCGAAAAAGGAGAATAAATTTTTATGGTCATCTTCTCAGAATGAATTCCAACAGATTAACTAAACAAATCTTTGACTTCTTCCGTAACCGAAAAACGAAGCCCAACTGGTTTAAAGAAACTGAGAAAGACCTAGTGGAATTAAATATTTCAGAAAATTCACTTATTGATCGAACTGCTAAATTAATTACTAAAGATGAAAACATAAGGTTCCAAGACAAATCCACACAAAAGTCCAAATCCTTCATCTCGGAAGAAGAGAGGAGAAGAAGATCAGAAAGAATGAAGAAATACTGGGCCCTAAGAAAAGAACAACGCACAAAGAAATGATTGATCCAGCGTACCCCAAAGAGGGTGAAACGAAAGAAGAAGAAGATGACAACAATAATAATGATGACAGTAACAATAACAATAATGGTAGTGATAACTGAGTACTAGATGGCAGCACTGCCGTACTTCAGATGTGGGTGTTGTGGCCAGAGACTCGTTCGTGTTTGTGCAGACGGGAACGAGGGGTCTGAAACTGCCTTCCAGTCCACATGTTACCGCTACAGCTGACAGTGCAGTTTTGCTACATGAAACCGTGGAACGTTATTGATATTCTCGTCGAACTGTTGCGTAGCGGCGGCTCTGTAACTACAAAAACGGAAGTAACTGGCGAAGAGGAAGAATGCGCAGCATTCCTAGTAGACTTAACTGACCAGTGAAAGGTGTCGAACGGCACGAAAGAGGAAACACTGGATATCGATGAGCGCACACCAGATTGAGCGTTCGTATGTGACCAAGTGCAAGCCGGCCGCGGTAGCCGAGCGGTTCTAGACGCTTCGGTCCGGACCCCGCGCGACCGCTACGGTCGCAGGTTCGAATTCTGCCTCGGGCATGGATGTGTGTGATGTCCTTAGGTTTAAATGATAATTAAATGGACACCCTAGCTGCAAACAGGCGTTGATGTACTTCATTGGGGACATGTTGAAAATGTGTGCCCCGACCGGGACTCGAACCCGGGATCTCCTGCTTACATGGCAGACGCTCTATCCATCTGAGCCACCGCGGGCACAGAGGATAGTGCGTCTGCAGGGACTTATCCCTTGCACGCTCCCCGTGAGATCCACATTCCCAACATGTCCACAACACTACATTCGTAGTGCACCTAATAGATGTTTTTGCAGCTAGGGTATCCATTTAATTATCATTTCATTTCTAGCAAAGCTGCATGGTCATCCACGGTAACTGTTCTTTCGGGAACAGATACTACCGTCATACATAATTAAAATATGGCTTCCCGGCCATTGACCTTCTTGTGCGAACGCACACGCTATGCCCGAACTCGTACGGGACTTGGTAGATTAATCTGCCACGAGTAGTGAGTATGATGGGCAAACATCTATTAGGCGCACTACGAATGTAGTGGTGTGGACATGTTGGGAATGTGGCTCTCACGGGGAGCGTGCAAGGGATAAGTCCCTGCAGACGCACTATCCTCTGTGCCCACGGTGGCTCAGATGGATAGAGCGTGTGCCATGTAAGCAGGAGATCCCAGGTTCGAGTCCCGGTCGGGGCACACATTTTCAACATGTCCCCAATGAAGTACATCAACGCCTGTTTGCAGCTAGGGTGTCCATTTAATTATCATTTCATTTCTAGCAAAGCTGCATGGTCATCCACGGTAACTGTTCTTGCGGGAACAGATACTACCGTCATATATATCCTTAGGTTTAAATAGTTCTAAGTTATAAGGGACTGATGACCCCAGATATTAAGTCCCATAGTGCTCAGAGCCATTTGAACAAGTGCATGGACAAGAATCGACGCCTTCGATATCGTCACCAGAATAGCCCACAAGTGGTGGAAATGACGAAAAACCACGAAAAGTTCGTACTTCAATCAGAAAACGAGAAATTCGAAATGCTCAGATACAAGTTGACGTCTAAAGCAGCCGGAGTCATCCCAAACATTTGCACATCTCACGATGTCTGGAATGAAAAACAGATTTCGCACTAAATGTCCTGCACGACGTGTGGTGTATGAATGGAAAAGGCTGGGGGAAAGGGGAGAGTTAATGTCTTTCAAAGAGAAGTACCAACATATTACAACCAAAAACTGCCAACAGAATATTGGTATAAAAGTCGAACAGTCTTTTTACATGTCAGAAACACGTTGTACCGTATAACAGCTCCAAACGTACTACATACAAAAACTGACAACACCAGGGCTCGAAACCGGGATCCTCGGTATGACCAACTATCGTTGTACAGACTTCCCCACTGGAGAGCTCACAGTTATGCAGTTGCTGTTCTCCGCACCTCAGGACTCGCATTCAGGAGGACGACGGTTCAAACCCGCGTCCGGCCATCTACATTTAGATTCTCCGTGATTTCCCTAAATCTCTCGAAGCAAATGCTGGGATGGGCCATTTGAAGGGGCACGGCCGATTTCCTTCCCCATCCTTGACACAATCCGAGCTTGTACTCCGTCTCTGATCTACATCTACATCCATACTCCGCAAACCACCTGACGGTGTGTGGCGGAGGGTACCTTGAGTACCTCTATCGGTTCTCCCTTCTATTCCAGTCTCGTATTGTTCGTGGAAAGAAGGATTGTCGTTATGCCTCTGTGTGGGCTCTAATCTCTAAGATTTTATCCTCATGGTCTCTTCGCGAGATATACGTAGGAGGGAACAATATACTGCTTGACTCCTCGGAGAAGGTATGTTCTCGAAACTTCAACAAAAGCCGTACCGAGCTCCTGAGCGTCTCTCTTGCAGAGTCTTCCACTGGAGTTTATGTATCATCTCCGTAACGCTTTCGCGATTACTAAATGATCCTGTAACGAAGTGCGCTGCTCTCCGTTGGATCTTCTCTATCTCTTCTATCAACCCTATCTAGTACGGATTCCACACCGATGCATTCAAGCAGTGGGCGAACAAGCGACTGTAACCTACTTCCTTTGTTTTCGGACTGCATTTCCTTAGGATTCTTCCAATGAATCTCAGTCTGGCATCTGCTTTACCGACGATCAACTTTATATGATCATTCAATTTTAAATCACTCCTAATGCCTACTCCCAAACTGCTTCCAGTTGCTGACCTGCTATATTGTAGCTAGATGATGATGATGATGAGCGTTTGGCGTCATTGGCCGGGAGGCCCCTCGCGGGGCAGGTCCGGCCGCCATATCGCAGGTCTTATTACATCCGGCGCCACATTGGGCGACCTGCACGCCGGATGGGGATGAAACGATGATGAACAGAACACAACACCCAGTCCCTGAGCGGAGAAAATCTCCGACCCAGCCGGGAATCGAACCCGGGCCCAGAGGACGGCAATCCGTCACGCTGACCACTCAGCTACTGGGGCGGACTGTAGCTAGATGATAAGGGATATTTCTTTCTGTGTATTCGCAGCACATTACACTTCTCTACATTGACAGATGACCTCGGTTCCGTTTTGCTCCGTCTGAACACCGCCGCACGCAGTCAGATTCGCGCACCTGCCTCCGGGTTGCAAAAGGCCGGCCGCGGCAATCCGTCATTTTCGCCGCCCTCGCTGGCCCACTTACGTCAGGCGCCGCCCACGCCAGCGGAGGCAGCGGCGGGAGGTGGGTCGCAGCCCTGCCGTGCCCCGCCTTCACACTTACACACGGTCTGCGGCGTAATCGCGACACCCGGCCGAAAGCGCTTGTCAGTTCCACCAGCTACAGTGTTGTGCAAGTGACGTGGCGGCTGTGCGACTGCGTTCTGCGCACAGAAGTACGCAGCACATTTCGCGGCGTCGCCACTGCGCCATCTGACCCTCCCCACACCATTCCCTCCACCCATTGCCTACCCTGGTAACTGGCAACGAAAGCGTAAGTTCACGTTGGGTCTCACTTCCTGCTTCTATCGACGCAATTCTGCATCCGTGGCAAAAAGACCAAATTGCCCCCCCCCCCTCCACAATATTCGAAATTTTTTTTGTGTGCAGATCTTGAAAACGTACATAATTTTGTAAGCAGGTCTAACAAAAATTACGCGTTATTGCAAAATATTACGTACATGAACTATACCAGTAAATTACGAGTAAACGTATAACCTCTGTAAATAAAGCACAAAATGTATAAATTTCCTAAAGAAAAGTAAAAACTGCCCAGGTGCGAGTAGGCTTCGCCGACTGACGGTTCCGTACAAATTTAATTATGTATCAGGACAGATCATCCACCCAGGGAATTGAGAATCTCTACCATTTTTGCCTGTTATCGACATTGCTACTGTCAAGTTATCGATCCTGGGCCAAGAATTTCGAGAATGTCTTAAATTTTAATTTCTTCATGATTGAGCCTGAAGTGGAATATATGTCTTGATTGGACGTTGTAAGTAAATTATTGACTATTACTACAGCTGTTACGGAAGATTTCCATTTTCAAATACTTCTACGCTGCCCCAATACATATACAGCGTAGTCCATTGATCGTGACCGGGCCAAATATCTCACGAAATAAGCGTCAAATGAAAAAACTACAAAGAAGGAAACTTGTCTAGCTTGAAGGGGGGGAAACCAGATGGCGCTATGGTTGGCCCGCTAGATGGCGCTGCCATCGGTCAAACGGATATCAACTGCGTTTTTTAAAATATGAACCCCCATTTTTCATTACATATTCATGTAGTACGAAAGAAATATTAATGTTGTAGTTGGACCACTTTTTCTGCTTTGTGATAGATGGCGCTGTAATAGTCACAAACATATGGCTCACAACTTTAGACGAACAGATGGTAACAGATGGGTTTTTAAATTAAAATACAGAATGTAGGTACGTTTGAACATTTTATTTCGGTTGTTCCAATGTGATACATGTACCTTTCTGAGAACGCACGCTGTTACAGCGTAATTACATGTAAATACCACATTAATGCAATAAATGCTCAAAATGATGTCCGTCAACCTCAATGCATTTGGCAATACGTGTAACGACATTCCTCTCAACAGCGAGTAGTTCGCCTTCCGTAATGTTCGCACATGCATTGACAATGCGCTGACACATGTCAGTGGATCATGATAGCAAATATCCTTCAACTTTCCCCACAGAAAGAAATCCGGAGACGTCAGATTCGATGAACGTGCTGCCCATGGTATGGTGCTTCGACGACTAAAGGAAAAAGGTTCACATCCCACTCAGCCACTGTAAAGATCCACGTGTGTTAAACGGCAGATCGAGTTCTGGCTCGGATGACGTCAGAGACGGACTGTGACAAATCGCCTATTTGCGGTAAAAACTGATAGTGGACTCGCGAGGAATATACACCGTCCTGGATTGCTTAGAATTCGCTAAAGTAACTGTTAGTGTGCCGGCCGCAATAATGACAAATCCGCGTGGCAACAGGTAAATATTATTTCCACTTTTGTGGAGAGTATTTATATCGAACTCTAGCTATATCCGGCTAACTTCGTTCCGCCTCTGAAAATCTTTATATGTTATATAGCATATGTTATATGGGAAATGTTTTGCCATATAAATTATCTCTAGTCTATAAGAATAATGTATACGTGTAACACAATGTATACGTGGAACACAATAGCCATTGTTGGCGGGAGCTCGTAACACCAACAATAATAATGGCCGAAAACTGTGTAGGGAGTGAGAAAAGGCTTAGTGGCAACTCCGGCAGTATCCGCCACTATTAGTTCTAACGTTTCTACGGTAGATCGCGCGGATTTAACAAATGCAGCTCGTCCATGAGCATACAAACATAGCGACAATTTTGTGGCGAAACGTGTTCGCCAGCATTATGAATAAGGCACAACCGCACACGCCTCGATTTTTATCGTGCATAAAATTTTGTACGATTATATTCTTTTAGAGGAACAAAGGAGAGCTTCTTTGTTCCACTAAAAGAATTTGATTGTACGATATATTTCCGTACGACAAAAATCGATCCGTGTGCGCTAGGTCTAAATGTCGGTTTGGCGGATGACGCATGCTACCAAGTTAAACTTCTCGATCTAGTTACGTCGATTCAGAGAGGGATATTCGAGTAGTTGCTTTTGGTACATTTTCTTCAATCACCTATCTATCGAATAGTGAAAAGCTATCACCGGTAGACACCTGGCGGGGATCAAGTGATAATTGATCAGTTATCGACTGGGGTTGAAAATTATTAAATTACTAAAATGGCTATTAAAACGTAAGGGTTGGTGGTAGAAGGGTGAAAATTTAGGGTTGCGTATATTTTGTAATGCCACATCACAAAAAAATAAAAAGTTCTGTCCAAAAAATAAGAAAAAATTTTGGGATGGACTACCCTTATCACTTAGGGGTATGAAAATAGATTACGACCGATTCTCAGACATACGGAATATACATGTAAAATTTCATCAGAATCGTTCGAGCCGTTTCGGAGGAGTATGGCAACTAACACTGTGACACGAGAATTTCACATATAAGGAAGGATTTCTTTGAGTATTACTAGTCATCGCGAAGGACTACTTGACAGGAACGTACCGTAGAGGTCGCCTCTGATCTGATAATAGTCCTGTTTATTTACTGTCAATTGAACATAGTGACTTTCAAAGTACTGTGTGAGAGATACTTTCCTAAATATAAGTATGAACTAGAATGCTATACTTTCATTTATAATCATAGGATTATGATCCCGCTAGGTAGAAGGAGAATAGAGCATTTCTTTCAGTGGGCTGGATCAAAATGTGGCCGTGCAGAGTGGAAACTATGGTCAATATGCTCTCCATCGCTTTCTGGCTGACGACAAAAATAGTTGACAGGTTCACGTGAAAAAGACGGCGAACAAAAAACATCAGTAAGCAACCACCATCACTATTATGTAACCCGCCGCCCCCACAACTGCAGCAGTGTTAAAATATGTGGTTTTCAAATAAACAAAAAAAGTCCTTTTTTATTTGAAAATTTTCCGTTCATTTGAAGTATTGCGTCATAAAAACTGGAAACGTAATCGCAACTATTTTAATAACAATGTCGACAGACACGAGCAACAAACAGGTGACATGAGAATTGGTTCAGCACTGGTGTGACAGAGATGTCCCTATTGCCGCGTGGCTGGTGTATTGGATGATACGCTGCCGTTGCAATGCGCGAGACGTGCCCCATCTGGTCTATACGGTAGTTTCACACGGTCGTCACCGGACATCAGATACACACGGTTATTACAAATGATTGAAGCGATTTCACAGCTCTACAATAACTTTATTATTTGAGATATTTTCACAATGCTTTGCACACACATACAAAAACTCAAAAAGTTTTTTTAAGCATTCACAAATGTTCGATATGTGCCCCTTTAGTGATTCGGCAGACATCAAGCCGATAATCAAGTTCCTCCCACACTCGGCGCAGCATGTCCACGTCAATGAGTTCGAAAGCATCGTTGATGCGAGCTCGCAGTTCTGGCACGTTTCTTGGTAGAGGAGGTTTAAACACTGAATCTTTCACATAACCCCACAGAAAGAAATCGCATGGGGTTAAGTCGGGAGAGCGTGGAGGCCATGACATGAATTGCTGATCGTGATCTCCACCACGACCGATCCATCGGTTTTCCAATCTCCTGTTTAAGAAATGCCGAACATCACGATGGAAGTGCGGTGGAGCACCATCCTGTTGAAAGATGAAGTCGGCGCTGTCGGTCTCCAGTTGTGGCATGAGCCAATTTTCCAACATTTCCAGATACACGTGCCCTGTAAAGTTTTTTTCGCAGAAGAAAAAGGGGCCGTAAACTTTAAACCGTGAGATTGCACAAAACACGTTAACTTTTGGTGAATTGCGAATTTGCTGCACGAATGCGTGAGTATTCTCTACCGCCCAGATTCGCACATTGTGTCTGTTCACTTCACCATTAAGAAAAAATGTTGTTTCATCACTGAAAACAAGTTTCGCGCTGAACGCATCCTCTTCCATGAGCTGTTGCAACCGCGCCGAAAATTCAAAGCGTTTGACTTTGTCATCGGGTGTCAGGGCTTGTAGCAATTGTAAACGGTAAGGCTTCTGCTTTCGCCTTTTCCGTAAGATTTTCCAAACCGTCGGCTGTGGTACGTTTAGCTCCCTGCTTGCTTTATTCGTCGACTTCCGCGGGCTACGCGTGAAACTTGCCCGCACGCGTTCAACCGTTTCTTCGCTCACTGCAGGCCGACCCGTGGATTTCCCCTTACAGAGGCATCCAGAAGCTTTAAATTGCGCATACCATCGCCGAATGGAGTTAACAGTTGGTGGATCTTTGTTGAACTTCGTCCTGAAGTGTCGTTGCACTGTTATGATTGACTGATGTGAGTGCATTTCAAGCACGACATACGCTTTCTCGGCTCCTGTCGCCATTTTGTCTCACTGCGCTCTCGAGCACTCTGGCGGCAGAAACCTGAAGTGAGGCTTCAGCCGAACAAAACTTTATGAGTTTTTCTACGTATCTGTAGTGTGTCGTGACCATATGTCAATGAACGGAGCTACAGTGAATTTATGAAATCGCTTCAATCATTTGTAATAGCCCTGTATTATGGGATGGCACCATCCGTAGTCTGGAAGTATTTCACAAAGTGCGGGATCAATGAAGTACAGTGCTCCATTTACTTTAAAAGATTAACAACGGGAGGAGCTACAACAAACCTGCGACATCATAGAAGCAGAAAACTTATTACAATTCATTCATAGTTTGCTATCAAATCTGAAAGTAGCCTATGTGTTAAATGTGTCTACAATACATGCGCTTGTACCCTTGAAAACGGGCGAATTAACACGAAGAATAGAGCTCTTCAAACTCATTTTTCAAAGTTTCGCACCCACTATTCCTAGTTGTGGTAGTATCCCCTTTTACAACATTTTTTAAAGTAGAGTTTCAAAAAATTAGAATCAGTAGAGAATACTTTTTTGTATAGTATTCACACACTTATCACTTTTCGTGAAACACCGTACCGTGGACGTAGAAAGTTCCCTTTTATCTGCCTATTTAAAGTAGTATTTTCAAATGTTTTTTATTCCAGTCTCTGATCGCAATATCAATTCTCTAGACGATGACCGGTTTCAGTGCGTAATGACCATCCTCAAATCTAAAATACATAAATGTATACATCTAGTGAGCAGTGTGTCTTTCAATATAAAACAGCAATATGTATCACAATATACTGTCACACAACCAGAGAAATGTACAGATAAAATGTGGTATAATATAGCTTTTTTAAACCATGTCCTAAAGTGAGAAGGCCATAATGGCATCGTCAAAACACGCAAAATAAATCAGCAATGCATCGTCACATGGATCTAAAATAAGGTGTACAATAGGCCACATCGTCCACATGGTGATTATTGCAACTGGATTCCAGAAACCTGTTTGCCTACATCCTCCCTAGATGTCGCTACTGTGGGCTTACTTAGATATAGTCATCATTTACACAAAAAACATAATCTGATAAAAACACTTTAGGTAAAATGCATGTAACAGACCTATTAAAATTGATGACTATCATAGAAACCAATTGTCATACATTAAAAGATGAATGCACTTACCCATATAAAATTATTAAAAGGAAATATATGAAGAGAACAGGTCCGACCCTTTTTTATGATTTAGTATGTTGATTTTAAGTATCCTGAAACTGAGGGAATCAAAAATTTTCAATCTTTGTCCGAATTATATGTATACCACAGGAAGGTCAAATGGCTCTGAGGACTATGGGACTTAACATTTGAGATCATCAGTCCCCTAGAACTTAGAACTATTTAAACCTAACTAACCTAAGGACCTCTCACACATCCATGCCCGAGGCAGGATTCGAACCTGCGACCGTAGCGGTCGCGCGGTTCCAGACAGAAGCAACTAGAACCGCTCGGCCACACCGGCCGGCTATTACAGGAAGTAATGTGAATAAAAAAACTGAAAATCGGTTATTTCAGAAATCGGTTATTTTGAACGGTTTTAAAACTCAGGTTAAACTGACTCTAAAAAAAACCTGGTATAACTGAAAACAGGTTGTTTCGCCGATAACTGCCTCCCTACCCTCCATATCCGCAACCAGCGACGCCTATCTGTGAGGATGACGCGGTGGTCGGTCGGTACCGTTGGGGCTTCCGAGGCCTATTCGGACGAAGTGTGGAGAGGATGCAGTCTACGCTATACAGGCCTTCTTTCTTTTCAGTACGGTAACGGAAAGTAGTTGTTGCTGAGCGGGTAGTGTTGTGGCTGTGTGAAGGTTGCCCCAGAGGAGTGTCTCTGTCCACTGGCCTTTGCCGCAGGAAACGTAAACAAGAGGGGAGCCGAGAAACGTGCGCGCCGGACTCGGGAGTTCGGTGACACGCCGCCAGGTTTTCTGCCGGTAAACATCCTGTTTGCTCGCCGCCGCGGCTAACACTGCCTCACGCTGTCCTATCGCAGCGCACACACACACACACACACACACACACACACACACACACACACGCGCGCGCGCGCGTGTGTGTCCTATGCTGTTTACAACACTGGATGCTACTCTACAGAGATTGTTATTGTTGTAGTTGTGGTCTTCAGTCCTGAGACTGGTTTGATGCAGCTGTCCATCTATCCTGAGCAAGCTTCTTCATCTCCCAGTACCTACTGCAACCTACATCCTTCTGAATCTGTTTAGTGTATTCATCTCTTGGTCTCTCTTTACGATTTTTACCCTCCATGCTGCCCTCCAGTACTAAATTGGTGATCCCTTGATGCCTCAGAATATGACCTACCAACCGGTCCCTTCTTCTAGTCAAGTTGTGCCACAAATTTCTCTTCTCTCCAATCCTATTCAACTCATTAGTTATGTGATCGACCCATCTAATCTTCAGCATTCTTCTGTAGCACCACATTTCGAAAGCTTCTATTCTCTTCCTGTCCAAACTATTTATCGTCCATGTTTCACTTCAATACATGGCTACACTCCATACAAATACTTTCAGAAACGACTTCCTGACACTTAAATCTATACTCGATGTTAACAAATTTCTCTTCTTCAGAAACGCTTTCCTTGCCATTGCCAGTCTACGTTCTGTATCCTCTCTACTTCGACCATCGTCAGTTATTTTGCTCCCCAAATAGCAAAACTCCTTTACTACTTTAAGTGTCTCATTTCCTAATCTAATTCCCTCAGCATCACCCGACTTAATTCGACAACATTCCATTATCCTCTTTATGCTTTTGTCCATGTTCATCGTATATCCTCCTTTCAAGACACTGTCCATTCCGTTCAACTGCTCTTCCAAGTCCTTTGCTGTCTCCGACAGAATTACAATGTCACCGGCGAACCTTAAAGTTTTTATTTCTTCTCCATGGATTTTAATACCTACTCCGAATTTTTCTTTTGTTTCCTGTACTGCTTGGTAAATATACAGATTGAATAGCATCGTGGATAGACTACAACCCTGTCTCCCTCCCTTCCCAACCACTGCTTCCCTTTCATGCCCCTCGACTCTTGTAACTGCCATCTGGTTTCTGTACAAATTGTAAATAGCCTTTCGCTCCCAGTATTTTACCCCTGCCACCTATAGAATTTGAAATAGAGTATTCCAGTCAACATTGTCAAAAGCTTTCTCTGAGTTTACAAATGCTAGAAACGTAGGTTTGCCTTTTCTTAATCTAGCTTCTAAGATAAGCCGTATGGTCAGTAATTCCTCACGTGTTCCTGCATTTCTATGGCATCCAAACTGATCTTCCCCGAGGTCGGCTTCTACCAGTTTTTCCATTCGGCTGTTTTGGAAAAAGTGGCCTACTGTTCATGAAGATTAAGTAATTGACCATGTTCTTTTCTCTTTTTGTACACTGAAGCGCCAAAGAAAGTGGTATAGGCATGCGTATTCAATAACCGAGACATGTAAACAGGCAGAATTCGGCCCTGCGATCGGCAACGCCTATTTAAGACAAGTGTTTGGCGCAGTTCTTAGATCAGTGCCTGCTGCTACAATGGCAGATTCAAGTGAGTCTGAAGGTGGTGTTATAGTCGGCGCACGAGCGATGGCTCACAGCATGTTCGAGGTAGCGATGAACGGGCATTTCACGAGTGTGTGTTCGGTGAGTATCAAGAATCTGGTAAAACATCAAATCCCCGACGTCGCTGCGGCCGGAAAAAGATCCTGCAAGAACGGGACCAACAACGAGTGAAGAGAATCGTTCAACGTGACACAAGTGCAACCCTTCCGCAAACTGCTGCAGATTTCAATACTGGGCCATCAACAAATGTCAGCGTGCGAACCAATCATCGAAACATCGTCGGTAAGTGCTTTAGGAGCCGATGGCACACTCGTTTACCCTTGGTGATTGCACGACACAAGGCATTCCGCCTTGCCTGGACCCATCAACATCAACATTCGACTGTTTATGCCTGGAAACATGTTGCGTGTTCGGACCAGTGTCGTTTAAAATTGTATCGAGCGGATGGACGTGTACGGGTACGGAGGCAACCTCATGAATCCATGGACCGTGTATGTCAGCAGGAGATTGTTCAAGCTTGTGGAGGCTCTGTAATGGCGTGGGGTGGAGCAATATGGGACCCCTGATACATTTAGATACGACTCTGACAGGTGACACGTACCTAAGCACCCTGTCTGATCACCTGCATCTTTCATGTCCATTGTGCATTCCGACGGACTTGGGCAATTCCAGCACGACAATGCGACACCACACACGTGCAGAGTTGCTGCAGAGTGGTTCCAGTAACACTCTTCT
Source organism: Schistocerca serialis cubense (assembly GCF_023864345.2). NCBI lineage: Eukaryota > Metazoa > Arthropoda > Insecta > Orthoptera > Acrididae > Schistocerca > Schistocerca serialis. Next base: position 211,125,650 of record NC_064647.1, on the reverse strand, counting down.
GAGTTTAAACACTTCCGATGGCCACCAAACTCCGCAGACATAAACACTATTGAGCATATCTGTGATGCTTTACAACGTACTGTTCAGAGGATATCTCCACCCCCTCGTAATCTTACGGATTTATTAACAGACCTGCAGAATTCATGGTGTGGAGGATTAATGGTGTCAATTCCCTCCAGCTCTACATCAGAGGTTAGCGGTGTCCATGCCACGTCGTGTTGCGGCACTTCTGCGTGCTTTCGGGGGGCCCTACGCGGTATTAGGCGGTGTACCAGTTACTTTGGCTCTTCGGTGTATTTTGCGCACCAGAATGAAATGATTTCATTGTTTTACGAAATACTGCAACCAGCCACTGTTTTACGTCAAGGCGACCGGCAGGGACTCAGCCACAATTTAAGTGGTGGGGGAACCAGCGGATGCGTACTGGTTAATACACATTCGTTATCAGTTGCCATTTCAGCGAATATGGACCCTCGGTCAGCTGAACACACGTCTCTACGACACCTTTGCTGCAGCGGATCATTCGGTAGTGCACACGCAGTAAAAACTTTGCAATCAGGTCAATGTCGGGAGACACGGTGCTGTCCCGTCTAACCCAACAACAGTAAAGTGGTTCAACAACTTCAGAACGGTGAGACCGCCGGCCGCGGTGGCCGTGCGGTTCTGGCGCTGCAGTCGGGAACCGCGGCACTACTATGGTCGCAGGTTCAAATCCTGCCTCGGGCATGGGTGTGTGTGATGTCCTTAGGTTACTTAGGTTTAATTAGTTCTAAGTTCTAGGGGACTTATGACCTAAGATGTTGAGTCCCATAGTGCTCAGAGCCATTTGAACCATTTGAACGGTGAGACCTGGACCAACTCGGGGAGGTGTTCGGAGAATCAGAACAGCAAAAAACATCGAAAAAGTTCGACAAGCCGTGGAGGTCAGCCCTCGGCGTTCAACGGTACGACACGTTCGCGCTTTGCGCATTTCATACAGGTCGGTTCGCTGCTTTTTGCCCTTTGACCTCCACTTTCATCCTTTTAAAATCATGGTGGTTCAACAATTGAAGCGAAATGACTATTGTGGCGGCACATGTTTGCAGAAAGCATGCTGGGAACCTTGGAAAATGATTGTATAGTGATAGTGATTGACAGTGCGGAACTAAGGAATGCAAACGTTAACACTCGGGATACAGGAGGAGGCTCATTTGTAATTGTTAATGTTCCTACAACTAAGAAAAACAAAGGTCAATCGTATATTGCTCAAATCACAAGCTACTGAGGTTCAAGCGGTGATTCAGGTACAACATATAATGTCGAATATCTCCGAAAACAAGGAGTGAAGTCTGCTTGGCCACAAGTGCCAGATATTCATTCGATAAATGAAAAACAGATGAGTCACTTCTAACAGCACCAGATGTTGTGAAACGAGTATTAGGTTTAATGGGGTGATGAGTTCCTTCAACAAAATTTGGAGCTATGTTGAGGCACTCCAGCCTAGTGTCTTTTATTACCACATACTTATTAATTTTGACGACGGATGACACTTCATTTATGCACCGTATCAGTTTTTTTAAATGGGGATTAACAAAGCACTTAAGAAAACTTTAGATCAATTTATTTAGTTCTGCGTGATCAAAGCTCTGAAATATTGACCACAAAATCCATGCTAACTTTGACCATGTACATTTTTCCCCGTTACATCCTCTGCATTTTACAAAATGTATTGTACTAATTAGTATGTCATCATTTCATACAAGCCACTATGTTCACTAACATAAACGTCATTGAACTTAAAAAAACAGTAATGATAATTACGTTTAAATCTCAATACGGTTTACGGTACACTGCGCAAAACTAGTGCAGTATCCGCCATATTGCCGACTGGCATCTTCATTCACGTCGAAAAATTAAGTGTACGGTTCAAAATTACATTTTACTTACAGGTTCTGAATGTACTATTCCTAGTTTAAGCTTCTCTATGATTAATAAACTGAAACTGCTTAGCATGTCTGTACTGAGTGCTATGCGTGGTTATTAAATAAGCACAGTAGCGACTGGTTAACTAAAGTATACTGAATATTACAAAAATAATATAGTACATTCTATACAAAACAATTAATATAACATATTTTACTCACAGTTGGAGTAACATTTACAAAGAACAAAGTCAAGATAACTGACTTACATAATGCAGAAGCACGTGCTAAGTGCACTGGATGTGCTTACATTAGTTATGACGAAACAAATATATGCTTTTTTATTTATAAAACAAATACGCTACTCTGTTTGTTATATTGTTTATTACTACAGGCGTGATTGCCATCGTCTGGGTGTATCAGGTGATCTTGACATCCATGTGACATCGATGTCTCAGTTGCTGTCGCATTTTTGTATATCTTAGCTCCTTTGACGTTGTTTGAACTACAGCTGATGTGAAACTTTTGTTGGAGCAGTTACTTGTGTAGCCGTCGAATTACGTAAGTTTATTTCATTCTGACATTTCGTGACAGCTGTATTGACATCGCTGATTCAATTGTGTTATGTAAGTTTATTTCATAATGACGTTTCGTGACGGATGTAGTGACAGTTAAGTCAGCGATGTCAATACAGCTGTCACGAAATGTCATCATTACAAAAAGGTACGGCCAAACTTTCAGGAAAAATTCCTCACACACAAATAAGGAAAAGATGTTATGTGGACATGTGTCCGGAAACGCTTAATTTCCATGTTAGAGCTCATTTTAGTTTCGTCAGTATGTACTGTACTCGCGACTGGGGAAGACCTAGAACGACGAGGACACCTGCAATGGACGAGACAATTCTTCGTGCAGTTGACGATAACCCTAATGTCAGCGTCAGAGAAGTTGCTGCTGTACAAGGTAACGTTGACCACGTCACTGTATGGAGAGTGATACGGGAGAACCAGTTGTTTCCGTACCATGTACAGCGTGTGCAGGCACTATCAGCAGCTGATTGGCCTCCACGGGTACACTTCTGCGAATGGTTCATCCACGGCATTCCAGTGCAAATGTTCTCTTTACGTATGAGGCTTCATTCCAACGTGATCAAATTGTAAATTTTCACAATCAACATGTGTGGGCTGTGTGCAATCACGTCATCAACACAGATTTTCCGTGAACGTTTGGGCAGGCATTGTTGGTGATGTCTTGATTGGGCCCCATGTTCTTCCACCTACGCTCAATGGAGCACGTTATCATGATTTCATACGGGATACTCTACCTGTGCTGCTAGAACATGTGCCTTTACAAGTACGACACAACATGTGGTTCATGCACGATGGAGCTCCTGCGCATTTCAGTCGAAGTGTTTGTACGCTTCACAACAACAGACTCGGTGACCGATGGATTGGTAGAGGCGGACCATGGCCTCCACGCTCTCCTGACCTCACTCCTCTTGACTTTCATTTATGGGGGCATTTGAAATCTCTTGTCTACGCAACCCCGGTACCAAATGTAGAGACTCTTCGTGCTCATATTGTGGACGGCTATGATACAATACGCCATTATCCAGGGCTGCATCAGCGCATCAGGGATTCCACGCGACGGAGGGTGGATGCATGTATCCTCGCTAACGGAGGACATTTTGAACATTTCCTGTAACAAAGTGTTTGAAGTCACGCTGGTACGTTCTGTTGGTGTGTGTTTCCATTCCATGATTAATGTGATTTGAAGAGAAGTAATAAAATGAGCTCTAACATGGAAAGTAAGCGTTTCCGGACACATGTCCACATAACATATTTTCTTTCTTTGTGTGTGAGGAATGTTTCCTGAAAGTTTGGCCGTACCTTTTAGTAACACCCTGTATATTTAACATCTACTATAGCCCCAACAACGTCAAAGGAGCAAACATATACAACAGTGCAACAGCAACTGACACATCAATGCCGTATAGATATCGAGACTATATGATCTAACTTGACGATGGCAATCACGGTGAAACAGCCGTATAGTAATAAATAGTATTATCAAACAGGGCAGTGTCACTCGTCGCAAATATAGTACATATTTCCCGTCGTTTCGTTTTCCGTCGCGGGGAAGGATGGGGCATACTGCGAGACCATTAACACCTCCGCAGTTTCGGAAGACATCTGCGCAAAAACTACGAGACGTACGGAAACCAGACATACATCAGTAGTTAGATCAACTCTCGAAGTTTTTAACTGACATAAAGGGGGGGCGGATTCCAGTTACCCAATACATCGGAAGACAAATATGACACATAAAGTGAAGTACATCTACATTTATATTCCGCAAGCCACCCAACGGTGTGTGGCGGAGGGTACTTAACGTGCCACTTCATTACCTCCCTTTTCTGTTCCACTCGCGTATGGTTCGCGGGAAGAACGACTGTCTGAAAGCCTCCGTGCCCGCTAGAATCTCTCTAATTTTACATTCGTGATCTCCTCGGGAGGTATAAGTAGGGGGAAGCAATATATTCGATACCTCATCCAGAAACGCACCCTCTCGAAACCTGAACAGCAAGCTACACCGCGATGCAGAGCGCCTCTCTTGTAGATTCTGCCACTTGAGTTTGCTAAACATCTCCGTAACGCTATCACGCTTACCAAATAACCCTGTGACGAAACGCGCCGCTCTTCTTTGGATCTTCTCTATCTCCTCCGTCAACCCGATCTGGTACGGATCCCACAGATGAGCAATACTCAAGTATAGGTCGAACGAGTGTTTTGTAAGCCACCTCCTTTGTTGATGGACTACATTTTCTAAGGACTCTCCCAATGAATCTCAACCTGGTACCCGCCTTACCAACAATTAATTTTATATGATCATTCCACTTCAAATCGTTCCGCACGCATGCTCCCAGATATTTTACAGAAGTAACTGCTACCAGTGTTTGTTCCGGTATCATATTATCATAGAATAAAGGATCCTTCTATCTATGTATTCGCAATACATTACATTTGTCTGTGTTAAGCGTCAGTTGCCACTGCCTGCACCAAGTGCCTATCCGCTGCAGATCTTCCTGCATTTCGTTACAATTTTCTAATGCTGCAACTTCTCTGTATACTACAGCATCATCCGCGAAAAGCCGCATGGAACTTCCGACTCTATCTATTTGTTCAAAATTATTTAGTTAAAATAAGTACACCTTTTACTGTAATTGACTTAAATATTGGACACAGACAAGTGTAGTGCATACATACCAATTTTATAAAAATTATACTTCTTTTGCTATAAGGGTACAGAAATTTGTATTTAGGGGTAATCAAAACTGACAGTTGTTACTCATGTGTTTAAACTACGGTTGGTTCTATGGCCATGAAACCAAAACCCAAACTAAACGAATAAAAAAATCTCAAAATAAACGAATAAAAAATCTTACATCACAGGTGCTCGATATGAGCACCGTTTGTCACGCGGCAACGTCAAAACGTGCGCACAGTCCGGGAAGGCGCGACAGCAACCCGCTTTGCAAATCTGTTCATCCGGTTGCCTATCTGCAGGCGCTATCCAGTTCGTTGCGGAGCGGAGCGGGGGGTTAGCAACGAAACTTGAGACAGCACAACCTACAAGTGCAAAACGTAATTGTAAGAATTGCGGAGACTATTTGGCTGCCTTCCCTTTATCAGGGGACACTGGCAGTAAAAACGTGCAGCAAACTGCCATTGGCTCTCTGATAACCCGTCGTGGGACACACACGTCTCAATGGTAGTAAAGAGGTTGAACGGTTTCGACCAGCCACTGGTCGTATTCAAACTGTCAATAGACAAAAAGTGTGGCAAAAAATCATTATAGAGTCTATGGAATCGGCAAAGTACCTTTTTAGTGAGGTAAAAGAATAAAATTATACCAAAAGACACGTATTCCAAGTGGTCCCTCTCCCTTGCGTTGTTAAGAATGACGAAGGCACCACTACTTCGAGCCACAGGTTTTGTAGTAGGAATGAACATGAACGAGTATCGATAGACAACGATAGGCTTCCACTCCGACTACAAAACCTGGATCTATAGCTGCGTTACTGTTGACAATGCACGGGAAACCACTTGCATCACGTGACTTTATTTGTCATTTTATTCTTCTGCATCACTACACAGTTACTTGAAGGATTTTGTAGAGCAATCGAAGGCATAACGTCAGTAGATGAGTCCGCGATCATGTTATGGTACTTTATTTGTACAGGTCCGCCTTGATCACATAAATTGTACATTTCACAATTATCAGTTTCGGCCATTGCCTTCTTCAGATCATAAAAATATTCTGATGTAGGTATCAATGTCAAAATCTATATATCAAGGTACATGGAAAGTGCTCACTTAGTAGGTACCTAGATATACAGATTTTGACGTTGATATCTGCATCACAATATTTTTATGATCCGAAGAAGTCAATGGCCGAAAGCGGTATTTGTGAAACGTACAATTCATGTGATCAATACGGACCTTTACAAATATTTTCTAGACTCTATAACGTTTCTTTGCCTGCTTATTTCAGCTACTGAAAGTGACCAGTTCATGGTCGAATGCATTTACAGGATTGTGAAATTCTCACTCTACTGTGTCGTACAATTTTTGAAAAAAAGTAAAACAGCTATCATTAATATTCGGCCAATCACTGTTTTTAATAACGTCCTGCATCGATTGATTCATTACATAACAAACGTACATAAAAATGCTCCTAATCGCGTGACGGCGTGAACTGAGTTCGCTTGTGGAACAGCCCATACATTTTTTTTTAAATTTAATAGAAAGCAGCAAAATATACTGGTGAAGAAAAATTCGCGCAAACGGACTTCGCAGTGCAATACCTCACAACTACCTACATAAAAATGTCTTTCACAAAATTTCGTCCTGCACATATTCAGGGCAGTAAATGGACGTTAAAGATTGGCAAGCTGCCCACACTACAATGACACTTACGGTAACTAACACTGACGGTATATAGCAGTAGTGTTGTGCAGTTTGCATAGTGGATAGTGTTTTGGATTAGCACGCATGAGGTCGAGGATTCGATTCTGGGTCGAGGCTTATTCGTTTTTATTTGCTAAATGTAGTCCGCGTAATACGGTATCTGGCGTCTTAATCGTCCCACAGCCTTTACAATGAGTCTTCTACAAAACATTTGCAGTTGCGTAATATGAACACAGAAATGGAGATACACTCATTTTCATTGACCAGCTTATAAAAAGCCTTTGCACGTCGTGGACGCGAATTGTTTCGCGTCACTGCATATACTAGATTCCAAACCTGTTTTGTGTGTACCTACCCTGATGGTCTCATTGATTAATACCAACTATTATTCTTGGCACATTCAAGTCCATTACATTTCGTAAAGGTCTTACGTCAACAGCAGGGCTAGCAACGTGCTTTGCAAATAATTTCAATGGGTCCATTCAGGGAGGGTACACAATTCGCACCCACGACGTACAAAGGGGTTCTTTAAAAGCTGCAATGAAGACGATCCTATTTCGATTTCTGTGTTCATATAGGGCGTAACTGCAGATGTCTTTTAGAACACCGACTGTAACCGCGATATGGCGATTAAGACGTCAATACCGTACCACGGTGACTACATTTAGCAAATAAAAAACCAACACGCCTCAGCCCAGAATCGAACTCTCGACTTCCTGCAAGCTAACCCGAAACGCTATCCACTACACCAGCTGCACAGCCCTCCTGTTATATGCTTTCACGTGTATGTAGTTATCGTACATGTGATTACAGTGTTGCCAGTTTGCCAATCTTTAACGCCCATTTACTGCCTGAAATATGCGCACGATGAAATTTTGTGTGACACATTTTTGTATTACTAGTATGTGAGGAATTGCATTGCTAAGTTCGAGTGCGCCAATTTATCTTCACCCTGTATATTACAGACAGAAAAGCATGTCATTTTTCTGTCAGGAGGACTAGGTAATTACTAAATTTAAATTATTAATAAAAATTATAATGGGAGCCCTTTCTACGCATATTGAAAGTAAGAAGTGTAAACCGCTCTACGAAACCGAATCTTGGTATCCTTTTGTACACGAGTAGTAATTTTCCCGAATTTGGATCTATATAAAAAGGAGATAATAAATTGGTAAAGGAGAAAGACTGACCACTTACGTATTGTCTTTGGTATTAATTTCATAAACTTACGATCAGCCAACCACTTCGTCTCACATTCGACTGGTTGGGTAATAGAGGTCACATTATACACTGAAGACCCAAAGAAACTGGTACACCTACCTAATATCGTGTAGGGCCCCGGCGAGGACGCAGAAGGCCGTAACACGACGTGGCTTGGACTCGACCAATGTCTGAAGTAGTGTTGGACGGAATTGACACCATGAATCGTGCAAGTCTGTCCATAGATAACGATGATGGAGGTGTGCAGCGATCACGCCCCTTTCTCTCCAAAAGAAGACCAAAGAGGCTCAATAATACTGAGATCTGGCGATTGTGGTTGCCAGGGAAGACGCCACAATTCATACCTCGTCCTCAAAAAAGAAACCAGTCCTGGATAATGCGAGCTGTGTGAACAGGGCCAGAGACATCTTGGAACACAGCTTCACCATTGGCGAACTAATATTGTACCGTGGGATGGAGCTTATCAGTCAAAATGGCCACATAATCGTTGGCAATCACGTCCTCGCAAAGTAAGTATGGGGCCCATGGAATACCACGATACGGCTGCCCAAATTATCACGGAACCCCCGCCACGTGACGTAAACACGATCATAAGTTGAAAACGGTGTGAACTAAAACTCATTCGACCAAACGACCTTCTTCCACTGCTCCACAGGGGAGCATCTATGACTTCGGTACCACGTTTTCCTGTTCGGGCATTTGCGCCACTGATGAATGGTTTTGGAATTCCAACTCGCTCTGGAATTCCCTGATTATGGAGCTCCCTAGGCGTTGTTTTGCTGTTGACAGGGTTCGCGAGTGCAACATTCAATTCTGCAGTGACTTAGCAGCTGTTGTGCTCTTATTTTTCGTCACATTCCACTTCAAAAATGGTTCAAATGGCTCTGAGCACTATGGGACGTAACATCTGAGGTCATCTGTCGCCTAGAACTTAGAACTACTTAAAACTAACCAACCTAAGGACGTCACACACATCCATGCCCGAGGCAGGATTCGAACCTGCAACCGCAGCAGCAGCCTGGTTCCGGACTGAAGCACCTAGAACCATTCGGCCACGGCGGCCGGCGCATTCGGCTTCAATTAGCACCCGTCACCATCACTGAACACACACTTCCGTCCGTGTTGTGACTTTGCGGGTGATGTTTTTCCGATTTCCCTGTATGTGATACAAGTCTTCGACGCCGCGCCTCTTGAACCGCCAAACATTTTGGCTACCTTGGTTACTGAAGCACCTCCGATACGAGCAACGACAATTTGCCAACATGCGTTTCTCGCGGTGCTTCCGTATTTCTGTGCAAACGCCGTATCTCTAACATATACCGAGTCGTCCTTAACTGGGATAACGGTGAGGGTACGTTGTTGTCGCCCGTATCGCCGACCTTCCCGTCAACAGTAAGTGCAGTTCGACCGAACAGCGCACTGTAATTAGTGCTCTAAAGGTTAAACGCCGTCTGACACGCAGGTCTCTAGTATCCCCTCTCACTGCTGCCCGTACAAGCGGGAAGGGGAAAACAGGAGCGAGTATCTACCTCGCTGTGTTCTGGCTGATTACGTCTCCAGATTGCCACCTCATTCGTGAACAACGGTCGTTCTGCCGTATTACAAATTTGCATTACAACATGGGGCGGGTACGGGAGTAGTTAAAAATTCACTCTTACTTATTTGTCAGTGTCATAAATACACGATCGGATCGAACCTGTGCGGAATTGACCCCCAGATGTCACGAGCGGCGAAGTCGTCAGTATAAAAGGAGATGATGAGTACTGTGCTGTCAGCAGAGATTGGATTAGATTTACTTTCATTCCAATTGATTCATAATGAGGAGGTTCTCTAGGATGCAGAACATGTCAGAAAAACAATAATATATGATAAATATTTACAACTGAGACAAATAAGCTAATGTACCTTCCACAGTACCCAAGTGGAATGACCGTCATTTTTTTAATGAACACTATATGGAAGGATCATTTTACAACACTCATTTACTGAGATCGCATTAATGCACTGAATTAAAAAAATGTTTTTTTTATTTATAAGGTAAACGTAAATGTCGTGTGACTAGGGCCTCCCGTCGGGTAGACCGTTCGCCAGGTGCAAGTCTTTCGATTTGACGCCACTTCGGCGACTTGCGCGTCGATAAGGATGAAATGATGATGATTAGGACAACACAACACCCAGTCTCTGAGCGGAGAAAACCCCCGACGGGAATCGAACCCGGGCCCTTAGGATTGACATTCTGTCCCACAGACCACTCAGCTACCGGGGGGCGGAATTTATAAGGTAATAAACATATAATAGAACTACTACAATACTTATTTACAATGAACACATTGCTGCATTGAAATGGTGCAGAAGTTAGATTGTACTTATACAAACCAGTTGGTTCTACTGAGAAATTCAACAATGGAGTAGAAGGACTTGGCCACCAATAAATCCTTTAGGCTTCTCTTAAACTGAATTTAATTGGTTGTTAAGCTTCTTATGGCTGCTGGCAAGTTATTGAAAATGTGTGGTTCAAATGGTTCAAATGGCTCTGAGCACTATGGGACTTGACATCTGAGGTCATCAGTCCCCTAGAACTTAGAACTACTTAAACCTAACTAACCTAGGGACATCACACACATCCATGCCCGAGGCAGGATTCGAACCTGCGACCGTAGCAGTCGCGCGGTTCCGGACTGAAGCGCCTAGAACCGCACGGCCACCGCGCCTGGCTTCCGGAATAATGCACACCTCTTTGTACAAGAGTAAGTGACTTTAAATCCTTACGAAGATTATTCTTATTTCTAGTATTGATTCCATCAACTGAGCTGTTGGTTTGAAAAAGTGATATATTTTTAATGAGAGATTTCATTGACGATTAAATATATTGGGAAGCAATAGTTAGTACCCCTAGTTCCCTAAACAGGCCTCTGTAGGGTGTTACTGAGTTCACATGACATATACCTCTTACTGCACGTTCTTGTGCCCGCAAAACTTTAATTTGGCTTGATGAATTGCCCCAAAAAATAATCCCATGTGACATTATGGAGTGAAAGTAAGCACAGTATGCCAGCCCAGCTTTTTCATTTTTATATCCCCTATGTCTGACAGATTTTGCACAGCAAATAGAGATTTGTTTAGACGCTTCAGCAGTTCTGTGGTGTGCTCCTCCCAGTTGAATTTATTATCAAGCTGAAATCCCAAAAATTTAACACTGTCCTTCTTTCTGCTTGTCATCATATGTTAGGCAAAACGTATGTTAGGCAAGCAGGATCAGCAAAATGGATCTGTCAAGAGAGTGCAATGACTTGGAACATGGAGTAGTCATTGGATGTCGCCTGAGTAACAGATCCATCAGGGACATTTCACCTCTTCTTAAGCCGCCCAGGTGGACTGTTGGTGTTGTGATTGTGAAGTGGAAACACGAAGAAACAATCACAGATAAACGAAGGCAACGCAAGTCTCATATAGTGACAGAGGGTCTATTGAGCATCGCGGATGGTGGTTGTAACGTCACTTCCAAAGTGATATCAGTAATCCAGCTAGCACAGTGATTGCGCTTATGGAGTTAAAAAGAATATAATACAATGATCGAGCAGTCATTGCTGGAGTCAATGCTAAACTAAGCTTGACGTCGTCTAAGGAGAGACGGCGATAGACAGTGGAAGACTCGAAACGAGCGATTTGGAGTGATGAACCAAGATACACCCTGTCGCAATCCAATGGAAGGGTTTGCGTCTATCGAACGCCTGGAGAGTGTTACATCCCATCATGTGTAGACCAACAGTGAGGTACAGAAGATGATGGTAATACACTCATGCTCATAAATTAAGGATAATGCTGAAACACGGTGAAACAACGCTCCGGTGGGCGGTCTGCGGGTTTAGATGACCTCGGGGAATGACCATGCGATGCATTTGACCTGCGATCGCCGCACGGTGGCGCTGGCAGCAGTCCACATACACAGAGGTGCGTTGGTGCATGTCAGAGTACGGTGCAGCGAGTAAGTGTGCAGACGTTTTCAGACGTGCTAATGGTGACTGTCTGTTGCAAATGGCTCAAAGAACACATATTGATGACGGGGTAGAATACTAGGGCGACTGGAGGCTGGTCAAACACAGCACGTCGTAACACAGGCCCTCCGTGTGCCACATAGTGTGATCTCAAGATTATGGCAGCGATTCCAGCAGACAGGAAACGTGTCCCGGCGCTACAGTTCGGGATGTCCACAGTGTACAACACCACAAGAAGACCGATATCTCAGCATCAGTGCCCGCAGACGGCCACGGAGTACTGCAGGTAGCCTTGCTCGGAACCTTACTGCAGCCACTGGAACAGTTGTCTCCAGACACACAGTCTACAGACGACTGAAAAGACATGGTTTATTCGCTCAGAGACCTGCAAGGTGGATTCCACTGACCCCTGGTCACAGGAGAGCCCGTAAAGCTTAGTGTCAAAAACACAGTACACGGTCATTGGAACAGTGGTTCCAGGTAACGTCTGAACAGTGATTCGCGACGGGTTTTCATCTGGCGTGAACCAGGAACTAGATACCAACCCCTTAATGTCCTTGAAAGGGATCTGTATAGAGGTCGTGGTTTGATGGTGTGGGGTGGGATTATGATTGGTGCACATATACCCTTGCAGGTCTTTGTCAGAGGAACCGTAAGAGGCCAGGTGTATCGGGACGTCATTTTGCACCAGTATGTCCGCCTTTTCAGGGGTGCAGTGGGTCCCACCTTCCTCATGATGGATGATAACGCACAGCCCCACCGAGCTGCCATCGTAGAGGAGTAACTTGAAACAGAAGATATCAGGCGAATGGAGTGGCCTGCCTGTTCTCCAGACCTAAACCACATCGAGCACGTTTGGGATGCTCTCGGTCGACGTATTCCTGCACGTCTTCAAACCCCTACGACACTTCAGGAGCTCCGACAGGCATTGGTGCAAGAATGGGAGGCTATACCCCAGCAGCTGCTCGACCACCTAATCCAGAGTATGCCAACCCGTTGTGCGGCCTGTGTACGTGTGCATGGTGATCATATCCCATGCGCAGGAAACAATGGCGTTTTGCAGCTCAAGTGTTTCGGGACAGTTTTTTCAACTTATCCCCAATACCTGTGTCGTGTGTGTTCCCTATGTGCCTATGCTATTAGCGCCATTCTGCAATTTCCATTAATTTATGAGGATGAGTGTATAATGAACTGCTACGTCGTAAAGAAAAAAAAATAACTTGACCTCTGACTTTGACACAGACAAGACAGGTACTGCATTTGAACTCTTTTGATTTTTTGCGTAGATGCATATACTTTAATATTTTTTACCTGTCTAATACAAAAATTTGTGAAAAATTTGATTATAGATGGCTTCGTGGCTAAGGAGAGACCGGGTTAGGTGCACGATGATTTGGCGGTCGGATGTTTCCGTTCCTCCAGTTCTCAGAGATCGCCAGGCAAAGTCGGAGAAAAATGCTACAACTCGCCATGAAAACTCTGTCTGTCGTGGCAGCTGAAGTACTCACAGTCACCGTAAGATTTTTTGGAAATTCTCTTTCAGAATGAAAAGTTTGAACAACAGTGGAAGTATGATATCTTCTGTGTAACAAACTGGTCGCTTAGGGAACGTCTTTAACACACATGCTGACGGCGAAATATTGCGCCTCGTTCGGACCGTGATAGTAGCAGATTCGCCCAGTATTCACTCTATTGCTAAACACACTAATAGTTTTTAGGAAGGTCCGGGAATCCAACCTCGAATAAAAGTTCGTAGACGATATTTACCTTCTTTTTCATAAGACAATTTTTTTTTTATTCTTGATAATTGCGACAACAAGTTGACCTCTGCACTTCAAATTACGTTTATATGCAAACTTATCTCACCTGAAAAAAAAAACACAATGTCCAACCGGTATTCCTTATCTCCAACAATTGCAAAAATAGCTACATGCCTTTCTTCACAGCAAAGAGCGTTGTCGTCATAGCAAAGAGCGTTCTGGTCTCAGTTACGGTAGCGCATCATCGCTGGTACTGACATTCGGAATATTACAATAATGTTACATCACGTAGTGACATTACAATAATCAGGGTGCTCTACATCATGATCATCGGTGCCCTGACGAAAAGTCAGCAAGCCAATCTCACTGGTGGGGACGATGGTTGTCCCCACATGCGCAGTAGTTTAAAATGCACTGAAGTCTGCCTCTCTTCCCCACCAGTTTACGGATGAGGCCTGACTGTTCACGAAATTCCACCACCCTTCTAACACTGGAATCAGTATCGGCACATCTCCATAGAGACTGAGGGGCTGCCCTGATATCAATATATAAGACTCACATTGTGTGTAATATTGAAACATTATCAAATAATGTAGTTCATGAAGTAAGTTCGTGGCTTGTGGAAAATAATTTGATGCTAAATCACAGTAAGACTCAGTTTTTACAGTTTCTAACCCACAATTCAACAAGAACTGACATTTTAATCAGACAGAATGGGCATGTTATAAGCGAGACGGAACAGTTCAAGTTCCTAGGCGTACGGATAGATAGTAAGCTGTTGTGGAAAGCCCATGTTCAGGATCTTGTTCAGAAACTAAATGCCGCTTTATTTAGCATTAGAACAGTATCTGAAATAAGTGACATTTCAACACGAAAAGTAGTATACTTCGCATATTTTCATACGCTTATGTCATATGGTATTATTTTTTGGGGTAATTCTTCTGATTCAAAAAGGGTATTTTTGGCTCAAAAACGGGCTGTTCGAGCTATGTATGGTGTAAGTTCGAAAACCTCTTGTCGACCCCTATTCAATAGTCTGGGAATTTTGACATTGCCCTCACAGTATGTATTTTCTTTAATGTCGTTTGTTGTTAGCAATATTAGCTTATTCCCAAGAGTTAGCAGCTTTCACTCAGTTAATACTAGGCAGAAATCAAATCTGCATGTGGAATGCACTTCCTTGACTCTTGTGCAGAAAGGAGTGCAGTATTCTGCTGCATCCATTTTCAATAAGCTACCACAAGAACTCAAAAATCTTAGCAGTAGCCCAAACACTTTTAAGTCTAAACTGAAGAGTTTCCTCATGGCTCACTCCTTCTATTCTGTCGAGGAGCTCCTGGAAGAGATAAAAAATTAAGCAAATTCCAGTGTTACATTCTTGATTTTCTTTATTTAAACTAACGACTTGTTTCATTTTATGTGTTTCTACAATCGTGTTATAATTTCATGTATTGACTCGTTCCATGACCATGGAGACTTCTCCTAAATGTGGTCCCACGGAACAATAAATAAATAAATAAATAAATAAATAAATAAAAAACATGATGAACTGACAGTGGCACAGCACAAACTTCATAAAGTGGTGGACCCTCCCACCGGAGGAGGAAGCCATGTGTTAAAGGGCTATGTCCGATGCGCAGTCTGGTAAGCAGAACCTCCATCCAGCGGTGAGGCTGACATGAAGTCCGCCATGCCTGTGTGGTCGATTTGAGCGACCACAGTTTGTTTTCGTCACCTTCAACCATCCAGTCTCCCACTGATACATGATGCGTCTGTCAGAAAATGAGATGACGGCGTACAACACGATGGGACACCGACGGGCAACACAGTCCCTACATGCTTCATTGGCCACTTTGTCAGCCATGTCGTTTCCCCTCATCCCGATGTGGCCATGTATCCAACAAATTCCAGGGTGGTCTGAAAAGTTCTCGGAATCACCACGACAGATCAGCACTAGCGCAACGAGTTCTTCACGTGATATTCATTGGACTGTTGCCTGCCCGCATCTCGTGGTCGTGCGGTAGCGTTCTCACTTCCACGCCAGGGTTCGATTCCCGGCGGGGTCAGCGATTTTCTCTGGCTCGTGATGGCTGGGTGTTGTGTGCTGTCCTTAGGTTAGTTAGGTTTAAGTAGTTCTAAGTTCTGGGGGACTGATGACCATAGATGTTAAGTCCCATAGTGCTCAGAGCCATTTGAACCATTTTGACTGTTGCCTGTAAACACGTGCCACGTCAGTGCTCTTGGAAGAGAGCTGCGGCGGTGACGTGGCTCTGTTGTTGTACCCGCTCAGGAATTTGCGAAGATGCAAAGGAATTGAGATTCGAGCAGTGATTAAGTACTCTGTAGAGAGAGGTATGAAAGCAAAGGCCATTCATGCCGATTTCCAGAATACACTGGGGGACTCTGTTCCTTCATATTCAACTGTTGCCGAGTAGATAAATGAGCTTAAATTTGGTCGGGAGAGCTTAGATGATGATCCGCGCAGTAGTCGGCCAAGGTGTGTCACTGCTCCAGAAGTAATTACAAAAGTGCACAAAGCGATCATGGAGGACCGCCGCTTGACAGTGCGTGAAAACTGCTCACACTTACCAGATGTCATCTGAAACGGTGTATCACATTTTGACTGAAGAATTAGAAATGAAAAAAATTATCTGCAAGATGGGTGACGGACTCTTGACGGTGGATCAAAAACGCACGAGAATAGACATATCGGAACAATGTTTGGCCCGTTTTAGGAGAAAAGAACATGATTTTTTGCGCCGGTTTGTGACCACAGATGAAACGTGGGTACACTACTATAACCCAGAGACAATACCACAGTCAAAGCAGCGGAAACATGCCGACTCTACGCAACCAAAGAAAGCAAAGGCAATTCCTTCGGCGGGAAAGGTCGTGGCATCAGTGTTCTGGGGTGCGAAGGGGATTCTGTTTGTAGATTACTGCCCCACTGGGCGAACAATTACTGGACAATACCACACTAACCTCCTGGATAAATTGAAACAAAAGATACGCGAAAAAAAGGCCCGGTTTAGCACGGAAGAAAGTCATCTTCCATCAACACAATGCGCGCCCGCACACGTGCCGTCGCCAAGCCAAAATTACACGAACTAAGGTATGAATTGTTGCCACAACCGCCTTATTCACCCGATATGGGTCCGTCAGACTTCCAGCTCTTCCTAATACTCAAAATATTTTTGGTGGACGAAGATTCACTTCAAACGAAGAACAGATAGCCGGAGTTTTGCAGGCCTGGAGGAAACTCATTTTTCGAGATGGGATCAAGGCACTAGAACATCGTTGTACCGAGTGCATTAATCTACAAGGAGACTACACTGAAAACTAAAAAATAGTTACAGTTATGTAAGTACTCGTACTTTTTTTCTCTTCCTTTCCGAGAACTTTCCAAACCGCCCTCTCATCATTTCCTTGCCATGGTGTTGGAGCCGCTGGCTGTGAGGAGTCTGCATGAGCTGAATCAACTTGTCTACTGGATACATTTGGTGAATTGCTTGTAGCGCACTAGGCGAGTCGGAACGCACAAGAAACGCCACTGGACAGTGGATGACTCGAAACGAGAGATTTTGAGTCATGAATCCAGTCATAACACGTAGCGGTCTGATGGAAGGGTTTGAGTTTGACGAATGTCTGGACAGCGTTACGTCAAATCACGTGTAGCCCAACACTGAATACAGAAGGGAGGTGTTACGGTATGGGTATGTTTTTCGTGGTTATGGTGTTGTTGCATTATTGCGTTTAAGAAAGAGCTGAAAGCCGAAGGATATGAACGCGTGTTAAAGCCTTTCGTATTGTGCACAGTGGAGGAACAAGTAGGAGACGATGGTCCTTTGCAACAGCATGACAGAGCACCCTGTCATAACGCAACATCTGTGAGGCACTTGTGGACAGTAATAGTCCTAAAATGCGCTGGGCTGTCCAGAGTCCCGACCTGAATCCAGTGGAACAAACGGCTCATGAAGAAGAGTGGGTTGTCATTCCTCCACAGTCATCAACACACACCACACTCCAAGTGTCCCCTGGAAAGAACAAGCCGTTATACAGGCGAAGAGTGGGCACACCAGACATTAATTTCCACTAGTAAGCGTCCAAATACACTACTGGCTATTAAAATTGCTACACCACGAAAATGACGTGCTACAGCCGCGAAATTTGACCGACAGGAAGAAGATGCAAATGATTCGCTTTTCAGAGCATTCACACAAAGTTGGCGCCGGTGGCGACAACTACAACGTGCTGACATGAGGAAAATTCCCAACCGATTTCTCATACTCAAACAGCAGTTGACAGGCGTTGCCTGGTGAAACGTTGTTGTGATGCCTCGTGTAAGGAGGAGAAATGGGTACCATCACGTTTCCGACTTCGATAAAGGTTGGATTGTAGCCTACGGCGATTGCGGTTTATCGTATCGTGACATTGCTGCTAGCGTTAGTCGAGATAACTGTTAGCGGAATATGGAATCAAATGGTTCAAATGGCTCTGAGCACTATGGGGCTTAACTGCTGTGGTCATCAGTCCCCTAGAACTTAGAACAACTTAAACCTAACTAACCTAAGGACATCACACACATCCATGCCCGAGGCAGGATTCGAACCTGCGACCGTAGCGGTCGTGCGGTTCCAGACTGTAGCGCCTTTAACCGCTCGGCCACTCCGGCCGGCAATATGGAATCGCTGGGTTCAGGAGGGTAATACAGAACGCCGTGGTGGATCCCAACGGCCTCGTATCACTAGCAGTCGAGATGACAGGCATCTTATCCGCATGGCTATAACGGATCTGGCAGCCACGTCTGGATCCCTGAGTCAACAGACGGGGACGTTTGCAAGACAACAACCATCTGCACGAACAGTTCGACGACATTTGCAGCAGCATAAACTAGCACGAGCAGTTCGACGACATTTGCAGCAGCATGGACTATCAGCTCCGAGACCATGGCTGCGGTTACCCTTCACGCTGCATCACAGACACGAGCGCCTGCGATGGTGTACTCAGCGACGAACCTGGGTGCACAAATGGCAAAACATCGTTTTTTCGGATGAATCCAGGTTCTGTTTACAGCATCGTTATGGTCGCATCCGTGTTTGGCGACATCACGGTGAACGCACATTGGAAGCGTGTATTCGTCATCGCCATACTGGCGTATCACCCGGCGTGATGGTATGGGGTGCCATTGGTTACACGTCTCGGTCACCTCTTGTTCGCATTGACGGCACTTCGAACAGTGGACGTTACATTTCAGATGTGTTACGACCCGTGGCTTTACCCTTCATTCAATCCCTGCGAAAGCCTACATTTCAGCAGGTCCCGTACGGGACTTTCTGGATACAGAAAATGTTCGACTGCTGCTCTGGCCAGCACATTCTCCAGATCTCTCGCCAACTGAAAACGTCTGGTCAATGGTGGTCGAGCAACTGGCTCGTCACAATACGCCAGTTACTACTCTTGATGAACTGTGGTATCGTGTTGAAGCTTCATGGGCTGCTGTACATGTACACGCCATCCAAGCTCTGTTTGACTCAATGCCCAGACGTATCAAGGCCGTTATTACGGCCAGAGGTGGTTGTTTTGGGTACTGATTTCCCAGGATCTATGCACCCAAATTGCGTGAAAATGTAATCACATGTCAGTTCTAGTATAATATATTTGTCCAATGAAACCTGTTTATCATCTGCATTTCTTCGTGGTGCTGCAATTTTAATAGCCAGTAGTGTACTTCTTATCAGACAGTGTATGTCTATTTTAGGTTCAACACGAAAAAGGAATAGTAATTTTTAAAAAATGTTTAAAGGTAGCCATTTAAAGTTCACTGTACACAACCTATACAAAATGGTTTCTCCACGGAATCTGTTTCTGCTTGTCTTCCTCAGTTTTTAAGACTTTTTATTAGGCGACTTTCTTGTCTGTCTGATGCAAAATTTGGAATTAATTTCAAACCATCTTCGCGATGCACTACATACCTGAAACACTCACATGGCTGAGGAGCGTGTGACAATGCAAAATTAACTCGCTTTATTGTCTCGTGTGTGGCGGCGACTACTTTGCTTATCTGTCTGTCTGTACAGTAAACATTTTTCATTTGATTTCAAACTAATTTCCCGATGTTCTAGAGACCTGAAACTTTGAACATAGCTCAGAACCTGATGACAGTGCAATGTTAACTCACTTTCTTGTCTGGTGTGTGGCGGAGTGTACTTTGTGTTCCACTGCTATTCCCCACTTTTCTGTTCTACTTGCGAATGTCTCGTAACCCTCCGTGAGAGTTACAATCTCTGTAATTTTTTCCTTCATGGTCTTTTCGCGATATGTACGTATTAGGAAGCTGAATACTGTTTGGCTCAGATGAAGAGAAATTGAAGTAAACCTGAAATTTACCACATCAAAATGCTTGAAAAATTACACACAGACAAGGATACAACGCTGAAAACAATTATTTAAGTAAACATTTTTTAACGTAACACATTTTTAAAACCGGCTAAAATGTATAAAATAATTTCTCCTGGCACCACACAGATTTCTAACCCCAAACAGACAGTCCTGGAGTTTTGAGCTTGTGAATTTTTAACAGTTGTGATAATACTTGTAAAAATTAAAACGAAAACCTTGGGCGCAAGCAATACATGATATTAAGGAGCGTAGAGAGTATCCGTCGTTGAGAAAAATCGCAACGGCTATTATCATTTCCCATAAAACTATTTGTGACCTAGGAACATGAATTATCAGTAACATGCGTCCCATGTTTTTCGCTTTAGTTTTACAAGGTAATGTCACAGTTATTAAAAACTTACAAACAGAAACATTCAGAACTATCTATATGGGATTAGGAATCTGTGTGGGACTAGGATAAATTATTGTTAAATAGCGTTATAACAAAGTGGCTGGTTGATTTTATCTGTATTTTGTATAGGACCACGGGCTCAAAACGCCAGTTTTCGAAAAAATAGCACTATTTAGTTCGTTTTAAAAATGTATTATATTAAAAAGTTTTTCATCCAAATAATTATCTTTTTCCTCTGCCTGTTGTGATGCACCTGACGACGAATTCCTCCCTGCGCGAACGTATTCATTTGCGGTAGTACTTGCACATAACGTCCTCAATTGTTTGTTGGACATACGAGTACAATAACCACTGTCTTCCCCTACACTTTTTACCCTCTACACTATCTCTAGTAACTTGGAAGCTATCCCTTGATGTCCGAACACATGACTACAATTTGCAGATGTTTCTCTCCTCGCCTATCGTGAGGTGAATATCCTCATTTCATATCTCATCAGACCACATCCTTCCATACTACATTTCCTACTGTTCGATTCTGTTCTTTTTTTTTTCGGTTTCCCCACATTCATGATTCACTTCAGTACTGTAACATCTGACAGAACAGTTCTTACGACGTCTGATCTGCTTCGGCACTAAACTGAATCGTCGACGGCGTACGTTATTTGTGGCGTGCAAAAAGCACATTTTACGCATCATATGAAGCATCAAAGAAGTTTTATGATTTGTTTAGGAAAACGCACGCTCTCGTACTGCTACGATAGCATCGCTCCACCACACGCCCTCTTGCCAGGTGTTCTCATTACCTTGAAAATGAAAGGCGACGGTACAGGTACTCACCCCTCTTGAAGAGCCACCCCTCCTTGACGATGTTGGCTGTGGTGGGCGCCGAAGATGGAGGCGGCGACACCTCCGCCATGTCTGCAACACACGGCACACGCTGGCGTTAGGGACGGACCATTAGCATGACTTTACAAATAAAATTGCCATCGCATTAACCTCCAACATTTCTAATGTCCGAACTTAGAGAGAGGTTGCGAGAAATGGGGTTCGACTTCTTGTGCATCCCAGAGTCATACCCGAAAAATGAAAAACTCAACCACTTACCGTTACACTTACACTGAGCTGACAAAAGTCATGAGATACAGGTACACACATATACAGGTATGGCGGTAGTATCGCGTACACAAGGTATGAAAGGCCAGTGCATTGGCGCAGCTGTCATTTGTACTTAGGCGATTCTTGTGGAAAGGTTTTCGACGTCATTAGGACCGCACGACGGAAATTAAAAGACTTTCAACGCGAAATGGTAGTTGGTGGTAGACGCATGAGACATTAAATTTTGAAAATCGTTGGGGAATTTAATATTCCGAGATCCACAGTGTCAAGAGCATGGCAATAATACTACATTTCAGGCATTACCTCCCATTACGGCCAATGCAATGGGCGACGGCTTTCACTTAACGACCGAGAGCAGCGGTGTTCACGTAGAATTGTCAGTACTAACAGACAAGCAACACTGCGTGCAATAGCCGCAGAAATCAATGTGGGACGTACGACGAACCTATGCTCCATCGCATCCATGTCACAACAGATGTTCAAAGCGGCCTCTATGGAATGAAATGCGCGCGTTCTCGTGACACATCATGGATTATCGTACTCTTTCGCTTACACCATGCTGGCGGATCACTTGCCGGGAGCTTGAACTTCGCTTCGTCTGAGTACTGGGATCCATCCCAATATCCCGTAGAACCCGGTCCTCCAGATCTGGTACATGCGCAGACCGCCGCCACTCAGCCCATTCGTTTGACTGAAGACTCATGATCACACAAACGCCCAAAAACGTCTTGATATGTTGTGTGACGTGGATGGTGTCTGTGAGTGTACTTCTCGACCGTTTCCATCTGCTTGGCCGCACAGAAACAGCATCTTGGCTTGGTCCCTATATTACGAGGTGCATTCAAGTTCTAAGGCCTCCGATTTTTTTTTCTCGGGACTGGAAAGAGATAGAAACATGAGCATTGTTTTAAAATGAGGCCGCATTCATTGTCAATACGTCCCAGAGATGGCAGCACTGTACGGCAGATGGAATTTTACCGCCAGCGGCGAGAATGAGAACTGTTTTAAATACTTAAAATGGCGACCTTTTCCTTACTTGAACAGCGTGCAATCATTCGTTTTCTGAATTTGCGTGGTGTGAAATCAATTGAAATTCATCGACAGTTGAAGGAGACATGTGGTGATGGAGTTATGGATGGGTCGAAAGTGCGTTCGTGGGTGCGACAGTTTAATGAAGGCAGAACATCGTGTGACAACAAACCGAAACAATCTCGGGCTCGCACAAGCCGGTCTGATGACATGATCGAGAAAGTGGAGAGAATTGTTTTGGGGGATCGCCGAATGACCGTTGAACAGATCGCCTCCAGAGTTGGCATTTCTGTGGGTTCTGTGCACACAACCCTGCATGACGACCTGAAAATGCGAAAAGTGTCATCCAGGTAGGTGCCACGAATGCTGACGGACGACCACACGGCTGCCCGTGTGGCATGTTCCCAAGCAATACTGACGCGCAACGACAGCATGAATGGGACTTCCTTTTCGTCGGTTGTGACAATGGATGAGACGTGGATGCCATTTTTCAATCCAGAAACAAAGCGCCAGTCAGTTCAATGGAAGCACACAGATTCACTGCCACCAAAAAAATTTCGGGTAACCGCCAGGGCTGAAAAAATGATGGTGTCCGCGTTCTGGGACAGCGAGGGCGTAATCCTTACCCATTGGGTTCCAAAGGGCACTGCGGTTAGAGGTGCATCCTACGAAAATGTTTTGAAGAACAAATTCCTTCCTGCACTGCAACAAAAACGTCCGGGAAGGGCTGCGCGTGTGCTGTTTCACCAAGACAACGTACCCGCACATCGAGCTAACGTTACACAACAGTTTCTTCGTGATAACAACTTTGAAGTGATTCCTCATGCTCCCTACTCACCTGACCTGGCTCCTAGTGACTTTTGGCTTTTTCCACCAATGAAAGACACTCCCCGTGGCCGCACATTCACCAGCCATGCTGCTATTGCCTCAGCGATTTTCCAGTGGTCAAAACAGACTCCTAAAGGAGCTTTCGCCGCTGCCATGGAATCATGGCGTCAGCAGGGCGATTACATCGAGACGTAACGCCAGTTTCATCGATTTCGGGTGAGTAGTTAGAACTTGAAAGCACCTCGTAACACCATACCATTTTCTCTGCATCGCTGCGTCAATCACACATCCCGCCAACACGCAAGGCACACACGGCACGTGGCCAGATGAACTGATTCGTCAGCCCCTTCTACCGAGGCAAAGATGCATTTACGGACACATGTTCAAAGGACCTTTTCTCCTCCATTTCTAGCCAGAAATCTGTCCCTGGAGTCTGTCGGTTCAAATGGCTCTAAGCACTATGGGACTTAACATCTGAGGTCATCAGTCCCCTAGACTTAGAACTACGTAAACCTAACTAACCTAAGGACATCACACACATCCATGTCCGAGGCAGGATTCGAACCTGCGAACGTAACGGTCGCGCGGCTCCATACTGTAGCGCCTAGAACCGCTCGGCCACGCCGGCCGGCTACAGTAGCCACATCCACCATTTTCAGTGATATACAATGTTCTAACACGATGGTCAACATAACAACTACAAACAGCCCAACTTGCAAACAGAAAACAAGGCATCCGTTGCTGTGGAATCACGTCTCACGTAATGGGCCAGTTTACTTCAGCGAAAACGCAACATTACCAACAACGTTAATACACAGTCTTGACTAAGGAAGCTCTTCATTTCTTTAGCGCGCCGCATATTGCGGAAAGATCGATCTCGCGCGAAGACACGGACTCTCCGAAAAATGACGAAAGCAACATTCCAGCACTTCAGCTTATTTTTTGGGGTGTTGGAGGGATGGGGATGGGGAGGGAGAGGTCACGAGCCCCACGAAAGCCCAGCTGGATCCGCGGCGGCTGCTACACCGTGAGTGTTGGCAGTGAATAGCGTGGCCAGTGAGTCAGAGCGGCCGCTGTGTCGGGGTTGGCGCAGAGGCGCCTCGCCTGGAGAGGTGAACGGCCTGTCCGGAATGACAAACACCGACTCCTCCCTCCCCCCCCCCCCCCCGCCCTCCGTCACGATCCCCGCGCTGCCCTGTTGCTCTTCTCTTCCACACCTCCCCTCCCACTCTGCACTTAACTCGCATCACACAGCCCCGCGTGCAGGAGATGACAGCAGAGCAAAACAAATGCCACGCTTTTCGTTGAAAGCTTAGCTGCTGCAAGGTCGACCATATCCAACGGCAGAGGCTCCGGTCCAAAACACACACCACCAACCTCTCTCTCTCTCTCTCTCTCTCTCTCTCTTTCTCTCTCTGCTTAGGGTTAAAGAACTACATGGCATAATATTCAATCCTTCGGTCAAGAGGTAGTTCATCCAGAAATAATGACATCCACTAGAAATTTGATCGGATTATTAACATGTGTACGGGTGTTAATATCGACACAATGAAACCAGTACTGATTCCAGAGCTGAGAAATATGCACTGAAGACCCAAAGAAACTGGCACACCCGCCTAATATCGTTTAGGGACCCCGCGAGAGCCGTAGCAGCGCCGCAACACGACGTGGCCTGGACTAGACTAATGTCTGAAGTAATGCTGGAGGTAACTGACACCATGAATCCTGCAGGGCTATCGATAAATCAGTAGGAGTACGAGGGGGTGGAGATTTCTAAACAGAACGTTGCCTTGTATGCTCAATAATGTTCATGTCTGGGGAGTTTGGTGGCCAGCGGAAGTATTTAAACTCACCTGGAGCCGCTCTCTAGCAATTCTGGGCGTGTGGGGTGTCGCACCGTACTGCTGGAATTGCTCAAGTCCCTCGAAATGCACAATGGACGTGAATGGATGCAGGTGATCAGACAGGATGCTTACGTAGGTGTCACCTGTCAGAGTCGTATCTAAACGTATCAGGGGTCACGTATCACTCCAACTGCGCACGCCCCACACCATTACAGAGCCTCCACCAGCTTGAACAGTCCCCTGCTGACATGCAGAATCCACATATTCATGAGGTTGTCTCCATACCAGTACAGGTCCATCCACTCGATACAATTTGAAACGAGATTCGTCCGACCAGGCAACATGTTTCCAGTTATCAACAACCCAATGGCGGTGTTGACGAGCTCAGGCGAGGCGTAAAGCTTTGTGTTGTGCAATCATCAACGATACACGATTCGACCTTCAGCTCTCAAAGCCCATATCCATGACGTTTCGTTGAACGCTTCGCGCGCTGGTACTTGTTGATGGCCCAGCATTGAAATCTGCAGCACTTCGCAGAAGTGTTGCACTTCTGTCACGCTGAACGATTCTCTTCAACCTTCGTTGGCCCTGTTCTTGCAGAATCTTTTTCCGGCCACAGCCATGTCTGAGATTTCATATTTTTCCGGATTTCTGGTACGGTACACTCGTGAAATGGTCGTACGGGAAAATCCCCACTTCATCGCTACCTCGGAGATGCTGTGCCCCATCGCTCGTGCGCCTACCATAACACCTTGTTCAAAGTCACTTAAATCTTGATAGCTGGCCATTGTATCAGCAGTAACCGATTAACTGCGCCAGACGCCTGTCATATAGGCGTTGGCGACTGCAGCGCCGTATTCTGCGTGTTTACATATCTCCGTATTTGAGTACGCATGCCTATACAAGTTTCTCTGGCGCTTCAGGGCATATAAATATGAACTTTGCTTGTGGCTAGGCCGTTCTGTCGCGTAGACCAGTCGCCTGGCGCAAGTCTGATTATTTGCTGCCACTTCTGCGACGTGCTTGTCGATGAGGATGAAATGATGATGAAGACAACACAACAGCCGGTCCCCATGCGGAGTAAATCTCTGCTCCGGCCGGGAATCAAAACTGGGCCCCTCGCATGGCGTTCTGCCACGCTACCACTCAGCTATGGAGACAGACAGCTGATAATTTAAGAAGTAAAACAACACTATAGGACAAAAAAAGAAGCACGAGGAAGACATTACCCAAATGGTGCCGGAAATCGGCAAATGTGAAGTACATTTACAGACAATTATAGAAAAAAATGGTTGATTTCTTCAAGGGAAAGAGCTTTATAAAATGAACAAGTCAGTAACGCGTTGGTCGACCTCTGGCACTTATTCAAATCCTTATTCGGTTTGACACTGATTGATAGAGTCGTTGAGTATCCTCCTGAAAGATACCATGCCAACTTGTCTCCAGTTGGCGTGTTAGATCGTCGAAATCCCGAGATGCTTCGAGGACCCTGCCCATAATTTTCAAACGTTATTAGTTGGGGAAAGACCCGGCGACCTTGCTGGCCAAGGTAAGGTTTGCCAAGCACAAAGACAAGCAGTAGAAACTCTCGCCGTGTGTGGACGGACCTTGTGTTGCTCAAATGTAAACCCAGGAAGGCTTGCGGAGAACGGCAAAAATACGGGGCCTGTAATATCGTCGAGTACTGCTGTGCTGTAAGGTTAATGCGAATGGCAACCAGGGTGGTCCTGCTATGAAATGAAGTGGCACCCCAGAGCATCAACCCTGGCTGTCGGTCCGTACGTCAGCTCGGTACCCCCTGCGCTTTGCGCCCTCTCCAGACACCGCTGGTCATCGGAGCTCAGTTCGAAGCAGGTCTAATCACAGAACACAATTCTACTCCAGTCAATGAGATTCCAGTCCGTAGACGCCCCGGAGAGTGTTGGGATACCAACCTGACTGTCAATGGGATCGCCGGCCGATGTGGCCGAGCGGTTCTAGGCGCTTCAGTCTGGAACCGCGCGACCGCTACGGTCGCACGTTCGAATCCTGCCTCGGACATGGATGTGTATGATGTCCTTCGGTTAGTTAGGTTTAATTAGTTCTAAGTTCTAGGGGACCGATGACCTCAGATGTTGAGTCCCATAGTGCTCAGAGCCATTTGAACCATTTGGCAATGGGTTTGTTTATAAGAACTTTCCTCCTGCCAGTCACGATTTTATTTTATTCATATTTTACTCGAAGCGTTTCGGAAATGATTCCCATTTACAAATGTGCTTTCTCTTTTTAATATGCAATTTTTACGTAGTGTTTTGGATCTGTGAGGTTCCGTTTAGTTTTGTTGAGTTTACAGCAATGTACAAAAAAAACGCGCAATTCTTCGTTACTTATCGATTTTTATATCTAGTTAGTGGCGAAATATGGACGAACTTGTACTTGCAGTGTGTCACACATGTTAAACATCACACAAAACTTTCAGTGCACTGTATATATCGAGAATAACTTACAAAAACAAACAGTTACAAAGATGTTTTTAGTTGTTGTAGTTGAGAGATGTTAATGCTGTTTGGTTTGTGGGGTGCTCAACTGCACCATCATCAACGCCCTTACAAAAGACCATTTGTTACAGTCCAATTTTTTCCAGGTCAACTCTAACCACCGCCACAAATGATGATGATGATGATGAAAACACAAAAACCCAATCTCCCGGCAGAGAAAGTAGTTGACAGAGATAAAAAGTCTCCTACAGAGTATGATACACTTTCGCACAGAGGGTACTTATTTTAACAATATAGATTATAATTTCCCTACATATATTTTACAATGGTCCTTATTACTGTTTTTATTTAAGTATATTTTCAAAGCATCTGAAGATATTCACTGATTCACTTTCAAGTTTTTCGTTTAACATTTTGTCTTTATATTTTCTGCAATATGAATGTATCTGCAGTTCTTCTGACATATCCCTTCTTCGTCCTTCATTTAGTCGGTGAGTACTTCAACATTTTGCTCGACTTTCCCAAATGGGTATCCAGTGTTACGTATGTGTGCGGCTATTTCGTTGGTGTTCTGCGTGTAGGGTTTAATGCGCTCTGTACACCTGGCTTTGAAATTTCGGCCCGTTTGTCCTAGGCAGAGCATGGAGCACTCCTGATATGTTTAGTTGTATATTCCAGACTCTGAGTACACGTCATGATTACGGTTACCAGCGCTACTGGATCCGCCCTCATACTAACCCGGCCAACAGTCATTGTCTGCTGGACTCCTTGGGCGTCGGGCAGCACATCGCTACAGCAAGTACACTACTGGCAATTAAAATTGCTACATCACGAAGATGACGTGCTACAGACGCGAAATTTAACCGACAGGAAGAACATGCTGCGATATGCAAATGATTAGCTTTTCAGAGCATTCACACAGGGTTGGCGCCGGTGGCGACACCTACAACGTGCTGACATGAGGAAAGTTTCCAACCGATTTCTCATACACAAACGGCAGTTGACCGGCGTTGCCTGGTGAAACGTTGTTGTGATGCCTCGTGTAAGAAGGAGAAATGCGTACCATCACGTTTCCGACTTTCATTAAGGTCGGATTGTAGCCTTTCGCGATTGCGGTTTATCGTATCGCGACATTGCTGCTCGCGTTGGTCGAGATCCAATGACTGTTAGCAGAATATGCAATCTGTGGGTTCAATAGGGTAATACGGAACGCCGTGCTGGATCCCAACGGCCTCGTATCACTAGCAGTCGAGATGACAGGCATCTTATCTGCATGGCTGTAACGGATCGTGCAGCCACGTCTCGATCCCTGAGTCAACAGATGGGGACGTTTACAAGACAACAACCGTCTGCACGAACAGTTCGACAACGTTTGCAGCTCGGAGACCAAGGCTGAGGTTACCCTTGACGCTGCATCACAAACAGGAGCGCCTGCGATGGTGTACACAACGACGAACCTGGGTGCACGAATGGCAAAACATCGTTTTTTCGGATGAATCCAGGCTCTGTTTACAGCATCATGATGGTCGCATCCGTGTTTGGCGACATCGCGGTGAACGCACATTGGAAGCGTGTATTCGTCATCGCCATACTGGCGTATCACCCGGCGTGACGGTATGAGGTGCTATTGGTTACACGTCTCGGTCACCTCTTGTTCGCACTGACGGCACTTTGAACAGTGGACGTTACATTTCAGATGTGTTACGACCCGTGGCTATACTCTTCATTCGATCCCTGTGAAACCCTACATTTCAGCAGGATAATGCACGAGACCGCGTGTTGCAGGTCCTGTACGGGCCTTTCTGGATACAGAAAATGTTCGACTGATGTCCTGGCCAGCACATTCTCCAGATCTGTTACCAACTGAAAACGTCTGGTCAATGGTGGCCGAACAACTGGCTCTTCACAATACTTCAGTCACTACTCTTGATGAACTGTGGTATCGTGTTGAAGCTGCATGGGCAGCTGTACCTGTACACGCCATCAAAGCTCTGTTTGACTCAATGCCGAGGCGTATCAAGGCCGTTATTACGGACAGAGGTGGTTGTTCTGGGTACTGATTTCTCAGTATCTATGCACCCAAATTGCGTGAATGTCAGTTCTAGTATAATATATTTGTCCAATGAATACCCGTTTATCATCTGCATTTCTTCTTGGTGTAGCAATTTTAATGGCCAGTAGTGTAATTTCAGCAATCACTGTTAGGCCTTAAAGTCCATACTTGCATTATCACTTGTACCAACCTAATGAAGCTTCTTGGGACACTATTTCATTCGGTGGTCGCTGACCTCAGTTACTTCCTCTACAGATTATGTTGTCTAGCCTGGATAGTAGCATGGTGACTTATGGTTGAATGCCTCGTGAAGTCTTCCTTGGCCTTCCTGGAAACTACGGCAGCAGTATCGCCCAAGATGCGCCAGGTCGACTAGCTCCTTAGTGCTCTCCTGCGAACCTTGCAGAACAAACACTCCTAGACGAAAGGAAATTGTGGAGACATGGCTTAGCCACAGCCTGGGAGATGCTTCCAGAGTGAGTCTCTGATCTTAAGGTAATTCGTCGATCCTGTCTCCCCTCCTTAAACAGTTTAAACGACCTTCGAGCTGTGCTGTAGGGAAGAACAGACTTTCCATAGGCCCCCTGTAACATTGTATACGCCCCCGCTGAAGATTTGTCGAGACGAAAGCAGAATTTCTAAGCCGCATACTATTCCTCGCGTGTTACCTCCGTTGCAGTCCGTCCCCGGTAGCTGAGTGGTCAGCGCGACAGAATGTCAATCCTAAGGGCCCGGGTTCGATTCCCGGCTGGGTCGGAGATTTTCTCCGCTCAGGGACTGGATGTTGTGTTGTCCTAATCATCATCATTTCATCCCCATCGACGCGCAAGTCGCCGAAGTGGCGTCAAAGCGAAAGAATTGCAGCCGACGAACGGTCTAGCCGACGGGAGGTCCTAGTCACACGACATTTACATTTACCTCCATTGCAGCGATAGGCGACACTGAACATGTCTGACCTACCAGAATGAGATTTTCGCTCTGCAACGGAGTGTGCGCCGATATGAAACATCGTGGCAGCTTAAAACTGTGTGCCGGACCGAGACTTGAACTCGGGACCTTTGCCTTTCGCGGGCAAGTGCTCTACCATCTGAGCTACCGAAGTACGACTCACGCCGCGTCCTCACAGCTTTACTTCTGCCAGTACCTCGTCTCCCACCTTCCAAACTTCACAGAAGCTCTCCTGCGAACAAATAGGTATTTCCGACTTCCCGAGTTCGAGTCTTGTTCCGGTACACAGTTTTAATCTGCCAGGAAGTTTCATGAGTCGAAGTGTCGGCTTGATCTCCAGCTCTTTCCTTCATAGATGCTGGACCGTGCAGATCCACTGCTGGGCCGATCACGTTCCTCCAGAAGAGAGGTCGCGGCCGGGGCTCTGACACAGGAGGGGTTGCCTGGGGTCCGGGCGTCGAGTCCTGGCTCTGCACAACTCTCATGAATAAAATTATAACAGCGGCAAATAGGTATTTCCTGCTTTCTGTTAAGATAGAGTATACCACCAATCTACGAGGGTTGTTCAATAAAGAACGATCATAACTTTTTTATATTCATAATTTCATACGCTAAAATTTAATCTTACGATATTCTGTTAGCTTAATGTGCAACAAAAACGTCGTAGTAGTTTCATTAGAACTCCTGGTTCCCGCCTGTGAGAGGCAAGCAAGGTCAGACATGAAACTTCCTGCCAGCTTAAAACTCTGTTGGTACTGGCAGAAGTAAAGCTGTGAGGACGGGGCGTGAGTCGTGCTTGGGTAACTCAGTTAGTAGAGCACTTGCCCACGAAAGGCTAAGGTCCCGAGTTCGAGTCTCGGTCCGGCACACAGTTTTAATCTGCCAGGAAGTTTCATATCAGCGCACAATCCGTTGCAGAGTGAAAACCTCATGCTGGAAACATCCCCTAGGCTGTGGTTAAGCCATCTCTTCGCACTATCCTTTCTTTCAGGAGTACTAGTTCTGCAAGTTTCGCAGGAGCAATGGTTCAAATGACTCTGAGCACTATGGGACTTAACATCTGAGGTCATCAGTCCCCTAGAACTTAGAACTACTTAAACATAACTAACCTAAGGACACCACACACATCCATGCCCGAGGCAGGATTCGAACCTGCGACCGTAGCAGTCTCGCGGTTCCGGACTGAAGCGCCTAGAACCGCACGGCCACCGCGCCTGGCTTCGCAAGAGAGCTTCTGTAAAGTTTGGAAGGTAGTAGACGAGGTACTGGCAGAAGTGAAGCTGGAAGGACGGGGCGCGAGTCATGCTTGGGTAGCTCAGATGGTAGAGCACTTGCCCGCGAAAGGCAAAGGTCCCGAGTTCGAGTGTCGGTCCGGCACACAGTTTTAATTTGCCAGGAAGTTTCATATCAGCGCACACTCCGCTGCAGAGTGAAAATCTCATTCTGGACTTCGACTCATGATGACAAGTAGGAAACTGTTTGAAACATATCGACATGACTCGAATTATGACGCGACAAGATTTCATGAACAAAACTGTTCTTTCCATTTACTATTTTCTAAGTTACGGAGAACAACTCTTAATCTGAGACAGCCTGTATAATTTCGCGTGTGCCTTCCGTCGCAGCGCTGCGGTGCGGTAGCGCCTGGCTGTAAACAAGTGTATGTGGGTGCCGCCCACGCCGCTCTGGCGAAGCGCGAGACGAGACGACAGGAGCGGAGGAGGAGACGCGACAGGAGGCCCAGAAATAAATGGTGCCGTCGCGGCGGCGCTGGGACCGCATTTAGCAGCGTCAGAGGAGGCGGAGGCGCGGCGCAGCTGCAGGCGGTGGGACCACACGTGATGCGGACGACTACTACCGTCTCCACACGGCGGGCGTACACTGCGGACCAATACAATTGCAGCGCTATCAAGGAGCCATGCAACACACGTCACATTGCACAGTGGCCCATTTCGTTGAAAAGGTAAACCAAGATTGGTTGGTTGATTCGGGGGAGGGGACCAAACAGCGAGGTCATCGGTCTCTTCGGATTTGGGAAGGGTGGGGAAGGAAAACGGCTGTGACCTTTCACAGGACCCATCCCGGGATTTACCTCAAGCGATGTAAGGAAATCACGGAAAACCTAAATCAGGATGGCCGGACGGGGGTTTGAACCGTCGTCCTCCAGAATGCGGGTCCTATGTGTGTTAACCACTGCACCACCTCGCTCGGTGCAAACCGAGGGAAAACCTAGCCAAATGCGAACAGGACTCCCGCACTGAGGGTTCCGCACCGAGCTAATCATGTATTTAGACAGTTCATCCATTTTGGGAATCGAAAATGTCGGCGGTTTTTGCCTGTTATCGACATTGATACCAGCTAGATATTGTTCCGTACCTCCTCAGGAACTCGACGTGGCATGGGCTAAATAAGACGTTGGAAGTCAACTGCAGAAATACTGAGCCATGCTGCCTCTACTGCCATCCATAATTGTGAAAGTGTTGCAGGTGACGGATTTTGTGCACGACCTGACCTCTCGATTATGTCCCATGAACGGTCTATGGGATTCAAGTCGGCCGATATGGGTGGCCAAACCATGCACTCGAATCGTCCAACACGTTCTTCAAATCAACCGCGGGCAGCAGTGGCACGGTGAGATGGCGCATTGTCATCCATAACAATTTCACTGTTGTCTTGGAACGTGAAGTGCATTAATTGGATCCAGTCCAGTGCTTTTTTTCTAAAAAAGTTTGAGGGTACTCCGCGACATTGGATATAATCCAGCGAAACTGAAGCATGGGATACCACCCCTCTGCTTTTAGCCATGACGCCATCAACATGTCGAACTAAAAAAGTATCGGCCACTTCAGTTGACTTTACAACTCAAATGAAGTAGACGATACCGAGAAACATGCAAACATACAAGAGAATTTGGTAGCGAGCACTTCAGTTCACATCACCTTAAACGAAGCATGCGATTCCCATCAACCCGTGAACAATAAAAGAAAACGGTATTGTACACTACAACTGACCTATAATACACCTCAAATGAAACAGCAAACGGAACGGCAAACGCCAACGAATGAAGAACTACAAAACAAAGATGGAAATGAATCGCGAAGGATCATTGGCATCGCTTTTCCCACCAAAAACTGCACTGATTTCGTTCGTATTGCAATTACCAACACCAAAAAATTAAATAAAAAATTTACGTCCGTGAAATAAATCTTTGGCACTCTTCCAAGTTCTCAACATCGTAAAAAAATTACTTTGTCAACGAAAAAGTTTAGGGGTACGCATCCCTCAGCGTTCCCCCAGAAAAACAGCACTGATCCAGTCCATTCCATGTTAACGCAGACTACACCATTATGGAGCCAGCCCCAGCTTGGACACTGCCTTGTTGACAGCTAGGGTTTATGGCTTCGTGGGGTCTGCGTCGCACTCGAACCCTACCATCAGGTCTTACCAGTTGAAATCGGGGCTCACCTCACCGGGCACAGATTTTCCAAACAGCAACTCTGTTTGTGTGGCAGTTGGTCACACTGTTATGAAGAGTGTTTCACGCACTGTGTGTAAACATGTGCAGGCCACGCTGAGGCGCTCAGTCTTGGCTTGGCAGCCGTTGAGAATGGAGCTCCCGTTGGATGTTACCGCCAAGAGCGGATTGAGCGCAGTTATTCGGTTTTGGAACGCAAAGGGCACTGCGCAGATAGAAATCCATCGCCAATTGACGGAAGTGTATGATGAATCGTGCATGGATGTCAAAAATGTTCGTAAGTGGTGTAGAGAGTTTGCAGCTGGTCGGACCGAAATTCACGACGAACAGAGGAGAGGGAGCCCGTCAACTTCTGAGGAGACAGTGTTGAAGGTTGAGCAAAGCATGCGTGAAGATCGGCAGATCACCCTGGATGATCTCTGCACGTTGGTTCCTGAGGTTTCCCGAAGCTCCGTTCACAGAATTTTAACGGAAAAATTGAACTACCGGAAGGTGTGCGCAAGATGGGTGCCACGCATGCTGACTGAGGACCACATGCGGCAACGAGTTGATGCTTCTCGCGCATTTCTTCACCGCCTTGCAGCCGAACAGGACAACGTTCTGGACCCAACTGTTACGGATGATGAAACCTGGACATACCACTTTACACCTGAGACCAATCAACGATCACGCGAGTGGTGGCATCCTTCTTCGCCTAAGTCGCGGAAATTCAAACAAACACAGCACGCCGGTAAAGTCTTGACAACCGTTTTTTGGGATCGGAAAGGCGTATTGTTAGTCGACTTTAAGCCCAACGGGACCACAATTAACGCTGACAGGTACTGTGAGACTCTGAAAAAACTCAAACGTGCAACTGAGAACCGGAGAAGAGGAATGTTGAGCAAGGGCGTACACATTCTCCATGACAACGCTCGCCCACACATCGCTCGGCAAACCGTTGTTCTCCTGCAACAGTTTCAGTGGAACATAATCACCCACCCACCCTATAGTCCTGACTTGGCGCCCAGTGACTATCACCTGTTCCCTAGGTTAAAAGACATTTGGCCGGAAAGTGATTCAGCTCCGACGACGCGGTGAAAGAAGAGGTTCATAACTTTCTGAACAACATAGCGGCGAGCTGGTATGACGTGGGCATACAAAAACTGCCACAGTGTCTACAAAAATGCATCGACAGAAATGGTGATTATGTCGAAAAATAGCTAAATGTTCAAGCTGTAAACTGATGTAAACCATTGCAGAAATAAACAGGTCTATGTACTTATAAAAAAATAGGAGACCTTACTTTTGCGATTACCATCGTATTATTGTTTGTTGTGTTCCTTTTTGTTACCAAACCCAAACACTAAGTTATCTAAGCAATCCTTCAATGTATAGGAAGTATTGCTTAATATCTACTTAAGAAGGTTTTTCTTAATGAATAGTGTAAGTACTCTCTTTAATCTCCTTGGTTAATCTATTCTACTGTTTTATTCGCTGGCATAAAATTATGTTTGGTGTTTTACGTTTATTCTTACTGCATACATACTCCGTACATATACACACCATCGGCGAGTACGTAGATGATTTATTAGAGTTCCACTCGTCCCTCACAGGGCGAACCATTACCAGTGTGCACCTGTTCTGTTCGTGGTTACTGTCGTTGCCCGACCTCCCGTGTGGAACCGGGCGTTGAAGTCGCGTCCCCTGCATTCTTCATCAGTCTTCTGACTGGTTCGATGCGGCCCACCATATAGCAGGTGTTATATTTCTGGCTTATTGAGCCATCATATTAGGCTCCAGGAAGCTATTCCCAGGGCAGTGGAGATGCAAGAAGCATAGAGATGACGCAATGTGGGGTGAGGTACCGGTGACAGATGTTAGATTCGGTACCATTCCCGTGAGAAAGACCGCCTGCATGATGCTGCTGCTCTGTGATTGGCTGCTGTGTTCGCCGGTAGGGCGCCAAAACGTTAAACTTTAGTTGCTATTATTAATTAAACCTGTAATCCAAATTACTTCATTTTTTCAAATAAACATCTCTCAACAGGCAGCTATCAGTCAGTCATTTCAAAATTATTAAAATCAAAGTATTACTAAAACAAAAGACTGACGATATTACCGCCGATGCACTTCGGTGGCGTTCGGGTCATGCCTGGCTGGCTTGGCGCGCGAAGTGTCTCGGGGGACAGACATGTTGTCTGTTAAAGCAGTATTTGTTTCATGCAATTTTATTTACTACAGTTCCGACCGTCGATAGTTACAGACATGTTGTCTGTAATAGTAGTATTTGATTCATGTAATTTTATTCTCCAGTTCTGACGGTTCCAGTAGACAGACATGTTGTCTGTGGCAGCAAGTATTTCATGTTTATTTAGCCAGATATAATGACTGTGGAAAGGTATGTTCAATACGTTGTGATCAAGAATAGTTTCTCGTGTCTATATCAATAAAAACGCGAGTGGCATCCCAAATGAGTTTTAGTTTATTCGTAGCAGCAGTTCCTTGCGAAGTTAATTTCAGCCTCAAGAAAAGGAATCCACGACCTGCGTGCTGTTTTCTGCGCTGGGGACATCATCATCACGAAGACAGTAGGTTAGCGAAGTGTACAAGAACTTATGTATTACACACAGGGCAGTGGAGACAACTAGGCACCTCACGTGTAGTGCATGCACAGTACAAATGTGCTCAGTGACACGTCATCTGCAGTAATGCAGAGGAGGTAAAGAAGGATGAAAGTATTAACACTATCTCACTTATATTCCTTTTTTCTTGCCGTACAGGTCATTTGCCGCATAATACCTTTGGGAGCACGGAACACTGTTACCTTTATTGAACAGCCACAAGTAGTACAGATAGCCAACTGTGAGCGGATGCAGCTACTGTTTGAGTGTAGAGCTTTTCACTGTGTGTGTGTGTGTGTGTGTGTGTGTGTGTGTGTGTAGGAGGAGGAGGAGGAGGAGGACGACGACGAGAGAGACGGAGAGGAAACGAGAGTGTTCCTTAAGTGGGTCCGCTTCCGGTCGCTCTAAATCCGATCCGGCTGTCTCTGGAGTGAAGAACGCTACGGGACGCGTAGGGTGGGCGATGGGGGTGGAAAGAGGCGGGAGGGTGGAGGGGTAGCCCACGCCGCCCCCCGGAAGCCGCAACGGATGGGCGCACGTCTCTC
This sequence comes from Schistocerca serialis cubense, assembly GCF_023864345.2. Lineage (NCBI taxonomy): Eukaryota > Metazoa > Arthropoda > Insecta > Orthoptera > Acrididae > Schistocerca > Schistocerca serialis. The sequence continues at coordinate 211,088,098 of NC_064647.1, read as the reverse complement.
TGGTCCTCGGCGGCGGGAACTGACGGGTCAGGAATCACGCTACCGTAAGCAGATAGAGTGTACAGTTCGTTTCCTTTCCCCTGCACCCTGCTGACTGTCTTCCACTACTCAAGACAACATATCGTTCTGCCCTTTCCCCACCGGAAATTTACACCCACAATTATGCTCTGCCAGCACACTCATTTACGTGGCAGAGAGCTTTCATCGAAGCATATACAATACAACAAAGCTGAAGCACCCAAAGACATGGTCGGATGTGAATGTAACTCCGTCCATGTATACGAGGCTTAGTCAAATGAAAACGTTAAATATTTTTTAAAAATATTATTTACTGTGCAGAAGTGGTACGAAGCTGTATCACTTTTCAACATAATCTCTCCCACGCTCAATGCAAGTCCTCCAGCGCTTACACTGTGCATAAATTCCTTAATTCCTTTAGAAAAGAAATTTTTTGGTAGTCCGCGCAACCACTCATACACTGTGTGGCGTACCTCTTCATCAGAACGGAACTTCTTTCCTTCCCATTGCGTCTTTGAGTGGTCCAAACATTGGAAAACACTTGGGGCAAGGTCTGCTGAGTATGTTGGATGAGGAAGAGACTCAAAATGCAGGTCTGTGATTCTTGCAACTGTTGTACCGGCAGTGTGGGGCCTTGCATTGACATGTTGCAAAAGGACACCTGCTGACAGCAATCCACGTCGCTTTGATTTCATTGCAGGCCGCAGATGGTTTTTTAGGAGATCTGTGTATGATGCACTGGTGACAGTGGTCTCTCTAGGCATGTAATGCTCCAAAATGACGTCTTTTTCGTCCCAAAAGAGAGTCAGCATAACCGTCCCTGCTGATGGTTCTGTTCGAAACTTCTTTGGTTTTGGTGATGAGGAATGGCGCCATTCATTGCTCGCTCTCTTCGTTTCCGGTTGGTGGAAGTGAACCCAGGTTTCGTCCCCAGTAACGATTCTTGCAAGGAAGCCATCACCTTCTCGTTCAGAGCGCCGAAGAAGTTCTTCACAAGAATCAACACTTAGTTCTCTCATTTCAGGAGTCAGCTGCTGTAGCACCCATCTTGCAGACACTTTGTGAAACTGGAGCACATCATGCACAGTGTGGTGTGCTGACCCATGACTAATCTGTAAACATGCCGCAATGTCATTCAGTGTCACTCGGCGGTTTTCCTTCACTATGGCTTCAACTGCTGCAATGCTCTGTGGAGTCACAACTCTTGCGCCTGACCTGGACGAGGAGCATCTTCCACTGAAGTCACACCACTTGCGAATTTCCTACTCCATTCGTAGACTTGCTGCTGTGACAAACATGCATCACCTTACTGAACCTTCATTCGTCGATGAATTTCAATAGGTTTCACACCTTCACTACGCAAAAACCGAATACGCTGTTCTTTCCTGGTGCAAGTCGCAAGTGGGGCGGCCATCTTTATACTGATACTGTGACGGTATCTGCGCATCTGCCCTATGCTGCCACTTACAGGCCATTCTGCACGCTGTTTATAGCACGCTTACTAACTTACAGGATGACGGTGCGAAATTTCGATTTGTTATTACAAATTTAAAGTTTTCGTTTGACTCACCCGCGTACACCATCGGCAGGTATGTAGATGATCTAGCGTTCCAGTCCTTTCTCACAGGTAGAATGGCCACCAGCGTGCACTAGAGATGGGTCTTTTCGCGAACTAACTGGTCCATAGGAACGGTTCACGAAGATGAACGCAGCAAGAGAGGAACGAATTCTAAGGAATGGTCTTTCATAGTTCAAATGGTTCAAATGGCTCTGAGCACTATGCGACTTAACTTCTGAGGTCATTAGTCCCCTACAACTTAGAACTACTTAAACCTAACTAACCTAAGGACATCACACACATCCATGCCCGAGGCAGGATTCGAACCTGCGACCGTAGCGGTCGCGCGGTTCCAGCTGTAGCGCCTAGAACCGCACGGCCACTCCGGCCGCCCTTTCATAGTTCACTTCGGTCCTGGCTTTCTACTTATCGTTCCCGGGAATGGGAAACGGTCGGTCTCATTCACGAACGGCACGTCGCCCAGTGTCGTTCCAGCCTCGGTCCCGTTTTCCTCGGTCTCGGTCTCGGTCTCGCTCGGCCGGACTCGTCCTTCTTCGCGTGGCCACTCGCATTTCCACTGCCGACTGCTCATGGTTAGTTCAGTATCCAGTTGTTCGTTTCGTTCGCTTCGCACGCGCACTCTCTATCTGTTTCAACCGTTTTTTGAAATCTGAACTTCTGATTCTTTTCGTATTCTATTCAGCGTCCACGACCGGTAATTAAAATGTGTTTTATAATTACGTAAACTGCATAAAATAACATCTTTTCAGCTAACAAAACGGCGTATCAGCTTACTCCACTATTTCGATAAACAGCAGAAGAAATACTTGTAAAAAGGAAAGATTTTTTGTTATTACACATGCAAAGGACGTTGGCACGGCACACACGAGTGGCCATTTTCCGTCTTTTTTTGATCGAAGGTAAAAGAGCATGTTCATTGTTACGGAAGGCAGACCGACGTACAACCGAATGAAGCCCGAGCTTCGTAATCGAGTGTCTGGTGTCACATTTTTTAAAGAGAATATGATAACTTCTACAGTATTATTTCGGTGCTACAGGGTGGCGCACGAAAAGTCGGCCCCGAGTACTACACTGCTCATTATCGCCTACCAATCGTCTTCTACTGTTTCGAAGCTGTTTGCATTTGCTTATTTGTTATTTCTTCACTGCCCAATTATTACACGTTTATCTGTACTGCACGCAGCGGTCAACAAATCGTGCGTAATTGGCGAGCAGTCTGTACTCGGGGCCGGTTTCTCGTGCGCCACCTTATATTATTTCACTGCGATCAGCCACATAACGCTACAGTTGGCTAAACGAGATGTTTTACGAAACACGAAAATTACAAGTGTGTGAGAATTCTGTTATGAAAAAAAAAAAAAAACTGTGTACTCCAGGGGGAGGCAAGTCCCTCTCTTGGCGCCTTCCATCTTCACTCATCTACGCTACTAATTTTCAATTTTTCATAAGAACCATATACCAAGCACAATGAACGTTGAAGGAGTAAAAATGAACGGTTCCATAAAAAGAGCGATCACCAGTGAACTAGTTCCCAAGGATGAACGACTTTGCCCGTCTCTAGGGTGTACTAGTGCTGTTCGCGGTAATAAAAATGGCCGGACGCGGGTCTGAACCGTCGTCCACTCGAATGCAAGTCCAGTGTGCTAACCACTGCGCCACCTCGCTCGGTATATACAAGGTGAAGCACGAAGATATGCAAATATTTTAATGTGTTATTCTACAAGTATAACTAAAGAGAAAAAAGTTCATATTAACATAGGTCCGCAAATGTTTAGTTACGGAGTTAGGGCTAATAAAAGACTTTGCCCGAAATTTAGCAACTTCGCTAATATGAAGCCATTGCAAAACAGTACGAGGTTAAAGTAAAACACGCTTTCCATTTATTTTGTTGTTATCGATCTGGAGATTCTAATAAAACACGTCCCAGACGTGTGCGTGCAGTAGTTTTCCAGAAATGAGCGTAGTGCTAGGAGTTGAGAGGAAACACTAACGATTGCTGCTACGCAATGAGAAATACTGCTTCTGCACATGCTGTTCGATTATCAACCAAGGATTGCAAAACATTACTACTAAGGTGTGTGAAACTAAGGACACAAACTCTTTAATTTTTAAAACGGCTGAAGGCCCATGATTTGGAACACAACTACAACAAATTTTCAAAAGGCAGAAAACGCAAGGTTTTATCCTTAAATAATATGTCTGATGAGGCTGAAGACCCAAGCAATCTAAGACAAGCAAGGAATTTTAATTTTAAAACGGCTGAAAGCCCATGATTTAAAACCACAACTACAATATATTTTCAAAGGCAGAAGGCCCAAAGCTTTATCCAGAAAAAAAAAATTAATGAGTCTGAAGGCGCAAACAATGCAAGACTTAACAAGTAAGAAATTTTCAGTTTTAAAACGGCTGAAAAGCCCATTATTTAAAACCCAACTAAAAGCATACAAATTCAAACCATCGGCTATGAGCCATTAAAATACACAATCAAACACCAATAGGAAAAGGCAGTACAGCCAGCGGCCCTCAGAAGTTTCTGGGGGTCGGTCTGCACTTGAAATATTAGCGTTCGCTTAGGGGAGACAGGTAGTCGGCCCAACTATTCCGATCCGTCGGCAACCCAACCAAGAGACAGTCAACGGACCCACCGACAAGACGACTTGCTTTCCACCCGACCAGTACACAAGGAACTCCAATGCCGAAACGTAAAAGGCGTAGCCGCCGACAACCAAGTATGCATAAGCAGTCAAAACTACCCACACGTGTGACTCTTGAAGTTTTCCCGCCGTATCGAATATTCCACAAGATTTCGGGATTGCAGCCGGATCTCATCGACTTCTTTCCACGATATTTCGGCTGACAACCTTACAGCCATCTTCAGGCGAGTGTTTAACACTGGAGATTGCTAGTGCAAGTCGCTCTATTTATACGTAAAAGTGCCGCAGGCGCGCATGCGCAAGTTACCGTAGCATGCGCGCCACCTACCCCGGCATTTCAGTAAGAAACATAAAGCACTTAACAATCTGCGGCACTTTTACGTATAAACAGAGCGACTTGCACTAGCAATCTCCAGTGTCAAACACTCGCCTGAAGATTGCTGTAAGGTTGTCAGCCGAAACATCGTGGAAAGAAGTCGATGAGATCCGGCTGCAATCCCGAAATCTTGTGGAACTACCCACACGTGATAGACATCGACAATACGGTGAGGAAAGGACACTGCCCGAATTTCACGTCAGCGGCCAGGGCAGGTAACCGGAACGCTAACGGCCACAAGACAGCAAATTTCCTCTGGTGCACTTGGACTTCAAATAACCAAAATACAGTTAATCTCCACCGGATGGTGGCCAAACTTTTGCCAACTCGAACACTCGCTGTTGCTCACGGGAATACCCCCAACAGCCATGAAAACCAACGACACGATGTGAACGGACTGGCTTCGGTAATTAAATCGCCACTCAACTTTGATGTCCTGCGTCGGTTAGCCACGAACCTCGTAGTAATCGGCACAGCTCCCACACACTCCGACACTGCGTAGAGACCGCCAGTCGGCCCGGCCCACTGCGCCGCGCGATTTCCTAGCTGATCCACCCTAAAGCCGACGGCACACGGACCGTGCATCCGAGCGTTGAGCGTGCCGAGTTTCTAACGTCATAGCGTGGAATAGCACGTTCGGGAGTCTTTCCGAACGTGCAGAGCAATATCTGGCATGTCAGATATTCTGAGCGTGCGTCTGAGCATTGACCAATGAGATGGCACAACGCCACCTACGTCACACGCACGCCGTCTCCCTTCAGTACAGAGTTGTGAGGCGCCATATTGGCATTCATTTCAAGCCTATATGTATATATGCCGTTTCTGAGCACCAGCAAATTGAGAATCACTGGAAAACCCGTTGTTAGTTGTATGATTCGTTCCAATAAAATAATGAGAATCATCGTATTCGTGGCAAAATAATTATTGTAACTTGCGTATTGTGAGAGTAGGCTATTTGAAGGCAGCGACACACTGAAGATCCACCCAAAACGCATTGTTCTCGGTACAATTTCTTAAAATTTCAATTAGTAACATAATTACCTACGATTAACGTTTTTATCAAGGGGTAAAATAATAAGATTAAGTAGAGCCAGAGTGTTGTTGGCTTAGCGTAATGTGTAGAGTCTCTGCTTAGTGATAAGTTTTTGTTGGGGCGGTGGTTCGCGTCTCAACACTTCCAATTTTTTCCCCTAACATTCGCGTTTTTAATTGGTTCTGATACTTTATTATTACTTTAATATATGCTATAATATTTGATGTTATGTAAACATAAGTTCACCTTTTCTGAGGGGTGACTTTGTTCGATTGGCTTAATCTACTGGACAGCTTGCGCTACTTGTATAAAGATATTTTGCTCCTTTTTCTTTTACACTTCGTAATTCACATGTTGCAAAGATTCTGCTACTGGGTAGGAACAGTGATCAAGTAAGACTTACCTTGGGCTTTTACTAAAATGTGGGAATGATGAAATAATGTTTATCTTTTGCGGAGAAGTATTCCAAATTTGTACCGCACTGTTTGTAATGGAATTTTTATAAGCCTCTGTCCTTATTGATTGGACATGGTACTTTGCTTTTCGTGGACGATGGAGGGAATGTGCGTTTTAATAGAGCTAACGTGGGAATTTTGCGCGCTCCCGTTGAGTAAACAGCGTGATTTACGAACTACAAGCATCCCTCAACCGCCGCTGGAGTGCGTTGCGATCGCGTATACCACGTTGGGGCCCACGTACCGTGTGCACAAGTCGCAGCGTGCCTGGGCGTTCAGCAGCACGCTCAACGTTAACGTTCGACAGCACGGTCCGTGTGCCGACGGCTTAACAGGCCGACTGCCGCACACCGACTTGCCAGAAACTACAGGGTTATTACAAATGATTGAAGCGATTTCACAGCTCTACAATAACTTTATTATTTGAGAATGTTTTGAAGAACAAATTCCTTCCTGCACTGCAACAAAAACGTCTGGGAAGGGCTGCACGTGTGCTGTTTCACCAAGACAACGCACCCGCACATCGAGCTAACGTTATGCAACAGTTTCTTCGTGATAACAACTTTGAAGTGATTCCTCATGCTCCCTACTCACCTGACCTGGCTCCTAGTGACTTTTGGCGTTTTCCAACAATGAAAGACACTCTCCGTGGCCGCACATTCACCAGCCGTGCTGCTATTGCCTCAGCGATTTTCCAGTGGTCAAAACAGACTCCTAAAGAAGCCTTCGCCGCTGCCATGGAATCATGGCGTCAGCGTTGTGAAAAATGTGTACGTCTGCAGGGCGATTACGTCGAGAAGTAACGCCAGTTTCATCGATTTCGGGTGAGTAGTTAATTAGAAAAAAAAATCGGAGGCCTTAGAACTTGAATGCACCTCGTACAACGAACGAATACGAAGAAAATGAAAAAAATCGTGTTCAGTCAGAGGGCTGCGTGCTCTCTATAATAAAAAAAAAACTGAATCAAGGAATCAACGATCAACTTGAACGGATGTCTTGCGACCCCCGCCCAGACCAAAAGCAACGAACTATATCGAACAAAATGGGAAAAAAATTAAAAAACAGATCGGAGGAGCCGGATTCCAAACTCCCAAGTGTCATCAATTTCTATTTTTTTAAAACATTGTGTACTGTCCGTACGGTCACTGATACGTTTGCTCTCTTTCTGTAGTCTTGGCAGCTCTACAATAACTTTATTACTTGAGATATTTTCACAATGCTTTGCACACACATACAAAAACTCAAAAAGTTTTTTTAGGCATTCACAAATGTTCGATATGTGCCCCTTTAGTGATTCGGCAGACATCAAGCCGATAATCAAGTTGCTCCCACACTCGGCGCAGCATGTCCCCATCAATGAGTTCGAAAGCATCGTTGATGCGAGCTCGCAGATCTGGCACGTTTCTTGGTAGAGAAGGTTTACACCCTGAATCTTTCACATAACCCCACAGAAAGAAATCGCATGGGGTTAAGTCGGGAGAGCGTGGAGGCCATGACATGAATTGCTGATCGTGATCTCCACCACGACCGATCCATCGGTTTTCCAATCTCCTGTTTAAGAAATGCCGAACATCATGATGGGCACACACTGTTTTTTTGAATTCCTTGCACTGCCTCGTGTTGCGGCGCCGGGCCCTTTTGGCGCTAAAGCAGTGTGCGATTTCCAGGGGGGGGGGGGGGATTTGCCCCCCTCTGCATCAGACCATCCCCTCCTCTGGTTTTAGTTTATGCATCTCAACCTGGGATGTTTATTTCCCACTCACTGGAGTAAGACTTTACATATAATTCAAATTTGTGGAGCCGAACACTGAAAGTTTACTATTAATACTATTAATAAGTTTGCTTATTAATTTTGAAAAACTGTTATGTAGTAGTTAAGCATTTCAAAACATTTTATGACAAGACGACGTACGCCACATTTCCATAGCAAGCCACAATGTTGCAAGACGTCGTCCCAGCGTAAACGAGGCTTTAGAGCCAGGTCTGTATTGTATGGTGGATGTGATGTGTTGCGTACGAAACTAAAACCTGCAACCAGATCCAAACGTCGTGGAAAACTGTGAAGAGGTGTCATCCTGCAGCAAGATAACGCTCCGCCACATTCTGTCAAACGGACAGCCGACGCAATAAAGCCATTTTCACATGTTTTGACCCTTAACGAAAGCACTACAGGGAAGAAGATTTGCAAGTGATGAAGACGTCATTGCTGCGGTGCAAAATTGGTTACAGATGCAACCGAGAAATGTATTTAATGAAAACTCGTAAAACGTCGGGAAAACTGCATTGAAGTCCAGGGAGGTTACGTAGAAAAATAACGCATGTTTCAGTTTTCTGTCATCATAATAAGTACAGCTTTTCACAAATTTGCCTTTACTTTTTGAATTCCCCTCGTATATCTGTATGTAGATGATTTTGTAAATAAGCTTTACCTATAATGTACTTTTAAAGATACAACAAGGGATGGCTTTTCTGATAGTGTATACGCGTGAATAGTGAGTTTCGGCATTAACATCTATTTATAAATAACTGTTTAACCATGGGTAACGCCACGGTCCAAGCTAGTAACATGTATATTTATACTAACCCCATAAGACATCCCCCACTGGTAAAAGTACAAATCGCACACTGCGCTAAAGTCACCCTCACCTCACGCCACGCGCCGTTCAGCTTTCTGTCCATAATTGGGAGATCTATGGTAACATGCTTCCCCACTATTTCGTTTCCACAGAATTGTTAATATTTATTTACTTATTGCGAATTTAAACACCTATTACCTGATGTTTTAAAACAAGCCGTACACATTAAAGTTTTCGTTTGTTATCTTTTTTTCTTTCGTTTTTATCTGTAAAATTTTACATAGAATAACACTTTTTTCAAAAACAACAATTATTCGAAGTTCAAACACAAATAATATTTTCTTGTTTTAAGAATAATATAAAAATATGTAAGACAGAGGCGAAATGTGTTAGTAACATCGTCAGTTGTGACTGGCGGTCAATACCTTGCAATAGTTTCTTCGAGCTATGGGCCAGCAGTCAGAACAAAGTAGCTTATACGAGGGTTGAAACTTTAATAGTGCCAACTACTTATTTACAGCTCGTACAACATAGAAAAGTGTTTCAAAGTTTTACTGACCTTCACCAGCATTGTGTATAACCCGTTGCCACCGATGTGGAAGTCGTAGGATACTCTTAGCAGTGGCAGTTGTGTTGACAGTTCGAGCGACGCGGTCTATTGCCCGACGAATTTGTAGCAGTTCTGAAGCGAATGCCGTGAAGTGTTTCCTTCAGTTTAGACTGCCGGCCGGTATGGCCGAGCCGTTCTAGGCGCGTCAGTCTGGAACCGCGCGACCTCTACTGTCGCAGGTTCGAATCCTGCCTCAGGCATGGATTGTGTGATGTCCTTAGGTTAGCTAGGTTTAAGTAGTTGTAAGTTCCAGCGGACTGATGACCTCAGATGTTAAGTCCCATAGTGCTCAGAGCCATTTGAACCTTCAGTTTAGAAATCGAGTTGAACCCACGAGGGCTTAAGTCAGGGGAGTGCAGTAGGTGGTATAGCACTTAGCAGCCCCTTCAGTCAAACAAATCAGTAACAGCTTGCACAGTACGTGCTTGAGCACTGTCCTGCAAAATGACGGTCAGGTCCTGCAGAAAATGTCAACACTTCTGTCTCTATGCTGTTCAGTTTTAGAACACATCCTACGACCAGCGTAGAGACAGAAGTGATGACACTTTTTGCAGGACCTGACCTTCATTTTGCAGGACAATCACGTACAGTGCAAGCTGTTACTGATATGTTTAACTGATGGGGCTGCTAAGTGCTATACCACCTACTGCACTCCCCTGACTTAAACCCTCATGAGTTCAACTCTATTTCTAAACTGAAGGAAACACTTCACGGCATTCGCTTCAGAACAGCTACAAATTCGTCGGGCAATAGACCGCGCCGCTCGAACTGTGAACACAACTGGCACTGCTAAGAGTATCCTACGACTTCCACATCGCTGGCAACGGGTTATACGCGATGCTGATGATTACTTTGAAGGTCAGTAAAACTTAGAAACACGTATCTACTTTGCACGAGCTGTAAATAAATAGTTGCCACTATTAAAATTCCAACCCTCGTAGTTAGCAGTAGAGAAATCGTATTGCTAATCCTATGCATTAACATTAGCTACTCATCCATGTATAACACTGGATGCTTACTTAGCTCGGTTACCAGAAACTTACACTGCATTTACAGTAGTATTTGGTATCCTTGACTAGACCCATGTTCAGAAACAAACAGAACACCTAGAGGATGATAATCATATTCACAGGACACGTACATTAGTATGTTCTGCACAAATGATTAGCATTTCAGCCACCTCAGTTCAGCATGTGTCCTGTTGCCTGCTAGGCACAGGGTCCGCCATGGACCCTGATAATGTGTCCCATGTGTGATGGCATCAATGCGTATACGATGCGAATGGCGTCCTGTGTTATAGCCATCCAAGCTGCATTCACCTGGTTCCAGGTTCATCTGTGGTGGTAGCCATTGGGTCACAGTGCTCAACTGTCGTTTGAACATATCGCACACATTTTCCATTGACGACAAGTCTGGTGATCTGGCAGTCCTGTTGCACCAAGAAGGCATGTGTTCATGCAGCAACATTTGGTCGTCCATTGTTGTTGTTGTTGTTGTTGTGGTCTTCAGTCCTGTGACTGGTTTGATGCAGCTCTCCATGCTACTCTATCCTGTGCAACCTCCTTCATCTCCCAGTACCTACTGCAACCTACATCCTCCTGAATCTGCTTAGTGTATTCATCTCTTGGTCTCCCTCTATGATTTTTACCCTCCACACTGCCCTCCGATACCAAATTGATCCCTTGGCCTCAGAATATGTCCTATCAACCGATCCCTTCTTCTAGTCGTGCCACAAACTCCTCTTCTCCCCAATTCTATTCAATACCTCCTCTTTAGTTACGTGATCTACCCATCTAATCTTCAGCATTCTTCCGTAGCACCACATTTCGAAAGCTTCTATTCTCTTCTTGTCCAAACTATTTATCGTCCATGTTTCACTTCCATGCATGTCTACACTCCATACAAATACTTTAAGAAACGACTTCCTGACACTTAAATCTATAGTCGATGTTAACAAATTGCTCTTCTTCAAAAACGCTTTCCTTGCCATTGCCAGTCTACATTTTATATCTTCTCTTCTTCGACCATCACCAGTTTATTTTGCTCCTTAAATAGCAAAACTCCTTTACTACTTTAAGTGTCTCATTTCCTAATCTAATTCCCTCAGCATCACCCGATTTAATTCAACTACATTCCATCATCATCGTTTTGCTTTTGTTGATGTTCATCTTATACCCTCCTTTCAAGACACTGTCCATTCCGTTCAACTGCTCTTCCATGTCCTTCGCTGTCCCTGACAGAATTACTATGTCATCGGCGAACCTGAAAGTTTTTATTTCTTCTCCACGGATTTTAGTACCTACTCCGATTTTTTCTTTCGTTTCCTTTACTGCTTGCTCAATATACAGACTGAGCAACATGGCGGAGAGGCTACAACCCTGTCTCACTCCCTTTCCAACCACTGCTTTCCTTTCATGTCCTTCGACTCTAATGATTGCCATCTGGTTTCTGCACAAATTGTAAATAGCCTTTCGCTCCCTGTATTTTACCCCTGCCGCCTTCAGAATTTGAAAGAGAGTGGTCGTCCATTGTCGTGCTGAAAAATGACATCTGGGGCGTTGTGCAGAGAGGATATGGCTGTGGGTCGCAGGGTGCCATTCATGTACGTCAGGCTGGTCAGAGTACCCTGGACATGCATCAACCGTGATTTGTGGTTGTAACCAATAGCACCTCACACCATAAGTCTTTGAGTTGGCACTGTAAGTCTTGCGCGAATACAGCCATTGTGAAGCCGCTACCCCTGTCTGCAGCGAACCAAAATGCGGCCATCATTTTCAAACAAACAAGACCTGGATTCGTCCTAAAACATTTTCCGATACCATTCTTTTACTCAGTGACGTCGTTCCATACACCATTGCTGTCTAGGATGTCTCTGCACATTCGTCAACGGTAGGCGTAGGAGTCGACGAAGCGCACATAACCTATGCTGTAAGAGACGGCGATGGACTGTCACCCCTGAGAGTGGGAACTGGATGAGGAGGAGGAAGAGGAGAGCAAAAAAAGAAGTTGTCCCTGTGGCACACATTAAAGTCGTTGCTCGGCGAGTCTGAGCACATCGGCTGCTCTTCGCACGGCGCCGCCTCCGCCGCAGCGGCGGTAAACAAGTGCCGCGCGCCAAGTATTTCCGGCCGCGGGCGTGCTCGCCAGGTCGGACACAGCGCCGGCCGTTTGCACCTGACAATAGCCGAACGAACGTGAGCAGATTTCAGCGACGGGCCGCGGCTATTTCCGACGGATTCTGCACAGCCCGCAGGCATCCGCGAGCTAGTGCAGACTAAGGGCGGGCTAAACTGGGCCTTTACGATGACAGTGATTTCTGTTAATGTTACTTTTCGGTTACTGGTATTTTAACACATTCCTGTGAGGTTGCCTTCTGGTCTGCCTCTCAGTATAAACATTGAGGTTGGTTTTAATAAACTTCCCCTGATCTAGAGATTTAAAATTTTAAAAATAGCTCAGAACTGGATGACAAAGCGGTAGTGACTCAGCCGGCCGCGGTGGTCTCGCGGTTCTAGGCGCGCAGTCCGGAACCGTGGGACTGCTACGGTCGCAGGTTCGAATCCTGCCTCGGGCATGGATGTGTGTGATGTCCTTAGGTTAGTTAGGTTTAAGTAGTTCTAAGTTCTAAAGTTCTAGGGGACTGATGACCACAGCAGTTGAGTCCCATAGTGCTCAGAGCCATTTGAACCATTTTTGGTAGTGACTCATTTCCTGTATGACCCACCTGCAGGACAGGTGTGTTGTGCAGGTAGTATCGGAATGCGTTCCAGGCGTCACGTTAGCGGGCAGGCACAGCTGAAAACGGCCGGGGGAGGGGGGGGGGGGGGGAAGAGGAGACTGATTTGCATTCTTGTCTGTCTGTTTGGTACAAACTTTGCCACTGATTTTAAATTAACTACCTTAACTTCAGATTTTAAACATAGTTCAGAATCGAATGAAAATACTACAGTGTGGATGTAAGAAGCACCTACTGGCAATAAGGAAAACAGTGAGGGTGAAAATGTGACGCAGGGGGATATGCCATGGAACGATAAAAATTTAAGAAACATTTGACCAATAGATGGCACTGTAAACGTCAATAAAGCACACCAACAGACATGCTGTTCCTCAGTTTGCATCCGATACGCCTAAGACGATTGTTTCGATAAACGGTCGCGCGCGTTTGGTAACGCTCTTCTACAAGAACAGTGACTGCGCGCCTGTAGCCCAGCAGAAATTCCGGTCACTCAAAGGTGTGGAAAAATGCATTGGACCGATGTCTATGAAGCATTTCTAGAAAATAATTATGAAATTCGAAGAGACAGCTTCTTTTGAAGTGCAATTTGGCAGATGGAGAAAAGCCATTGATTCGGCGTCTGTCGAAGAAAATGGCTCTGAGCACTATGGGACTTAACTTCTAAGGTCATCAGTCCCCTAGAACTTAGAACTACTTAAACCTAACTAACCTAAGGACATCACACACATCCATGCCCGAGGCAGGATTCGAACCTGCGACCGTAGCGGTCGCGCGGTTCCAGACTGTAGCGCCTTTAACCGCTTGGCCACCACGGCCGGCTGTGTCGAAGATGGTGGCCGCATCACTGCACGGGGGACCGAGCGGTTGTGTGCAAACATGCAGTGCACATGGAATTGCCCGAACGTTGGACACGCCTGCGAGCACAGCGCATTATATCTTACGAAACACCCTGCACTGCTACGCGTACAAAATCACCTGTGTTCAGGACTTGCTTCCTGCTGAGATGCCATCGAGACAAATGTTCGCTCCGAAATTTACTGCTCTCATGGAACCACAGTAGTAAAAGTTTATATGCCAACTGGCTCTGCAGATGACGAAGAAATTGAAGAAATGTATGATGCAATAAAAGAAATTATTCAGATTGTGAAGGCAGACGAAAATTTAATAGTCATGGGTGACTGGAATTCGAGTGTAGGAAAAGGGAGTGAAGGAAACGTACTAGGTGAATATGGATGGGGGGGAAGAAATGAAAGAGGAAGCCGCCTGGTAGAATTTTGTACAGAGCACAACATAATAATAACTCTTGGTTTAAGAATCATGAAAGAAGGTTGTATACCTGGAAGAATCCTGGAGATACTAAAAGGTATCAGATAGATTATATAATGGTAAGACAGAGATTTAGGAACCAGGTTTTAAATTGTAAGACATTTCCAGGGGCATATGTGGACTCTGACCACAATCTATTGGTTATGACCTGTAGATTAAAACTGAAGAAACTGCAAAAAGGTGGGAATTTAAGGAGATGGGACCTGGATAAACTGAAAGAACCAGAGGTTGTACATAGTTTCAGGGAGAGCATAAGGGAACAATTGACAGGAATGGGGGAAAGAAATACAGTAGAAGAAGAATGGGTAGCTTTGAGGGATGAAGTAGCGAAGGCAGCAGAGGATCAAGTAGGTAAAAAGACGAGGGCTAGTAGAAATCCTTGGGTAACAGAAGAAATATTGAATTTAATTGATGAAAGGAGAAAATATAAAAATGCAGTAAATGAAGCATGCAAAAAGGAATACAAACGTCTAAAAAAGGAGATCGACAGGAAGTGCAAAATGGCTAAGCAGGATGGCTAGAGGACAAATGTAAGGATGTAGAGGCCTATCTCACTAGGAGTAAGATAGATACTGACTACAGGAAAATTAAAGAGACCTTTGGAGATAAGAGAACGACTTGTATGATTATCAAGAGCTCAGATGGAAACCCAGTTCTAAGCAAAGAAGGGAAAGGAGAAAGGTGGAAGGAGTATATAGAGGGTCTATACAAGGGCGATGTACTTGAGGACAATATTATGGAAATGGAAGAGGATGTAAATGAAGATGAAATGGGAGATATGATACTGCGTGAAGAGTTTGACAGAGCACTGAAAGACCTGAGTCGAAACAAGGCCCCGGGAGTAGACAACATTCCATTGGAACTACTGACGGCCTTGGGAGAGCCAGTCCTGACAAAACTCTACGATCTGGTGAGCAAGATGTATGAAACAGGCGAAATACCCACAGACTTCAAGAGGAATATAATAATTCCAATCCCAAAGAAAGCAGGTGTTGACAGATGTGAAAATTACCGAACTATCAGTTTAATAAGTCACAGCTGCAAAATACTAACACGAATTCTTTACAGACGAATGGAGAAACTAGTAGAAGCCAACCTCGGGGAAGATCAGTTTGGATTCCGTAGAAACACTGGAACACGTGAGGCAATACTGACCTTACGACTTATCTTAGATGAAAGATTAAGGAAAGGCAAACCTACGTTTCTAGCATTTGTAGACTTAGAGGAAGCTTTTGACAATGTTGACTGGAATACTCTCTTTCAAATTCTAAAGGTGGCAGGGGTAAAATACAGGGAGCGAAAGGCTATTTACAATTTGTACAGAAACCAGATGGCAGTTATAAGAGTCGAGGGACATGAAAGGGAAGCAGTGGTTGGGAAGGGAGTAAGACAGGGTTGTAGCCTCTCCCCGATGTTGTTCAATCTGTATATTGAGCAAGCAGTAAAGGAAACAAAAGTAAATTCGGAGTAGGTATTAAAATTCATGGAGAAGAAGTAAATACTTTGAGGTTCGCCGATGACATTGTAATTCTGTCAGAGACAGCAAAGGACCTGGAAGAGCAGCTGAACGGAATGGACAGTGTCTTGAAAGGAGGATATAAGATGAACATCAACAAAAGCAAAACAAGGGTAATGGAATGTAGTCGAATTAAATCGGGTGATGCTGAGGGAATTAGATTAGGAAATGAGGCACTTAAAGTAGTAAAGGAGTTTTGCTATTTGGGGAGCAAAATAACTGATGATGGTCGAAGTAGAGAGGATATAAAATGTAGGCTGGCAATGGCAAGGAAAGCGTTTCTGAAGAAGAGAAATTTGTTAACATCTAGTATTGATTTAAGTGTCAGGAAGTCATTTCTGAAAGTATTCGTATGGAGTGTAGCCATGTATGGAAGTGAAACATGGACGATAAATAGTTTGGACAAGAAGAGAATAGAAGCTTTCGAAATGTGGTGCTACAGAAGAATGCTGAAGATTAGATGGGTAGATCACATAACTAATGAGGAAGTATTGAATAGGATTGGGGAGAAGAGAAGTTTGTGGCACAACTTGACCAGAAGAAGGGATCGGTTGGTAGGACATGTTCTGAGGCATCAAGGGATCACCAATTTACTATTGGAGGGCAGCGTGGAGGGTAAAAATCGTAGAGGGAGACCAAGAGATGAATACACTAAGCAGATTCAGGAGGATGTAGGTTGCAGTAGGTACTGGGAGATGAAAAAGCTTGCACAGGATAGAGTAGCATGGAGAGCTGCATCAAACCAGTCTCAGGACTGAAGACCACCACAACAACAACAACATGGAACCACTTCCAATTAATGGCCATCGACCATTCTATGGAGAGACAAAGCCCACTTCCATCTCCAAGGACACGTCAATATGCATAACTGCAAAATGCGGGCAACGGAAAAATCGCATGCACATCAACCGGTACGACGTACTTCTGCAAAGATGACTGTGTGGTGCGGGTTCACAGCGTCGTTTACCATAGGGCCGTATTTTTTTTTTAGTAGATGCCTTCTGCCAGTCTTGGTATCTGTATCTGAGAGTGTTTTACGCACCTCATTTCGGTCCTTCAACAGCGTGGAGATTTGTGGGATGATACCATTTTTATGCAAGGTGGCGCCCTTCCGTACAGCGCACAACCAGTGAAGCGGCTGACGCAGCATGTGAAGGTTGCTGTATGTAGATGGGTTACTCCTGTAACCGAAATTGCAGATCTGAAGATGGTTCTAGAAGAACCGAAACCGGTCATGTGAATAAACATTTTTGCAATCAAGACGGATTGTAAGTAACAGAAGTATCATCATCTTCCTATCCCTTTTTAGTGCGTGTGTATGTGCAATCTGGCAAAGAGAACGACATTTATTACTGAATAAAACATCCTCTCACTTGTTTTTAGGTTCTTCATCTACAATGATACAATGAAATTAGCAATATCAAATTTTTGTTTTTCTTGGCAATTGTATAATTGTCAAATTGTTTTTCACATCAAAATGATAATGATAAAGCTTCTCTGGTAGTGAAAACCATCATCTGAGGTGAAATTTTGTTTTTGTTTTGTTATTCTACCTGTTAATGGAGCCTGCATACTACATTTGAGACGCTAGAAGATGCGAATTGATTATACTGCGGATCAACGGTGTCTGAGCATCTGTTAGCTTCATAATCAAATGGACGTCCATCTTCGAGCCATCCAGTAACAACCTATTCAAAATTTCCATCACTTGTGCCGACTATATGTCATGTTCTTTTGTGTCTTACAGGCAGTACAGTACCGCTGTTTTACGTAAAGAACTAAAATGTCTTCCATAATTATTCCGTCTGTGAAACTAAACTTGTGCTCATCTGAAAGTATTTTGGCAATGAGCAACGCCCTTATCTTCACAAGAGTACTCAGTTATATCTTTTGCAGTACATCTTAACACTCAGTAGAGACTATACGTGTAGATAACTGATAACTTTTATCAGTAACTTGCCACTTTAACATGACAAATACACCATTGGAAATACGGCTTGTTTGGTAAGGGGATGAAAGACATGCAGAAGATTACAAAATTCATGACATAAGTAATCTGGCCTACAACATACGAGGGGGGTTTGTGAAGTCCGTGCAAAAATAAAAACTACTTACGTGTTTGGGGTAAAACTTTTCTATTTTTCCACATAGTCTCATTTTATACATACACTTCGTCCAACGCTGTTCTAATTTGTTGAACCCTTCCGAATAATAGGAATTGTCCAAGTCTGCAAAATAGCTATTAGTTGCTGCAATCACCTCCTCGTTTGAATAAAATCTTTGTCCCGCCAGCCATTTCTTCAAATTGGGGAACAAATAGTAGTCCGAGGGAGTCAAGTCTGGAGAATAGGGGGGTATGTGAAACGAGTTGGAATCCTATTTCCATTAATATTGCGACCACAACTGCTGAGGTGTGTACTGGTGCATGGTCGTGATGGAAAAGGACATTTTTGCGGTCCAATCGCGGGCGTTTTTCTTGCAGCTCGGTTTTCAAACGGTCCAATAACGATGAACAATATTCACCTGTAATAATTTTACCCTTTTCCAGATAGACGATGAGGATTATCCCTTGCGAATCCGAAAAGTCAATCGCCATAACCTTTCCGGCCGAAGGACTGGTCTTCGCCTTTTTTGGTGCAGATTCTCCCTTGGTAACCCATTGTTTAGATTGTTGTTTGGTCTCAGGACTATAGTAATGTATCCATGTTTCATCTACAGTGACGAAACGACACTTAAAGTCCTGCGGATTCTTCCAGAGCAGCTGCAACCAATTCTTGCAACACCTCACACGATTTCGTTTTTGGTCAAGCGTGAGCAATCGCGGAACCCATGTTGCAGATAGCTTTCTCATGTCCAAATGTTTATGCAAAATATTATGTACTCGTTCATTCGAGATGCCCACAGCACTAGCAATCTCACGCACCTTAACTCTTCTGTCATACATCACCATATCACGAATTTTATCAATGAATTCTGGAGTCGTAACCTCCACAGGGCACCCAGAAGGTTCAGTATCACTTGTGCCCATATGGTCCATCCGAATATTTTGAAACCGCTTATAAACTGTTCTAATCGAAGGTGCAGAGTCACCGTCATGTTTATCAAGCTTCTCTTTAGTCTCCAGAGGCGTTTTGCCTTTCATAAAGTAATGTTTAATCACCACACGAAATTCTTCTTCGTCCGTTTTTTGACAATCATTCCACTTCCTTGATTCACACGAAATCCAAACACAAAGAAATAGACCAATATGGCTGAAACTGGGTGTGCGTTCTTTCCAAAGATCCTACTAACTAAACATGGCCTCGATAGGCGCCGGTGGTGCCATCTCTCGGACTCTGCACGGAAGTCTCAAAGGCCCTCGTATAATGTTTTTTACATTGAATTTTAATTCAGTTTCCAACGATTACGCAGGAAAACAACTTGATTTTAAGATAATTTACTGAGAAAACTAAAGGCTGCCTGGTCTAAAAGACCCCAGTTATGTATCCAAGGGTTAAAGATGAGCTCGCGGCGTCCACTAGTCCGCGGACGCCAGGTTACACGTTTCCTCGGGCGCGATGGACCACTTTCGTCGCCGCTACAAGCGAACTCGCTTTCTACGCCTCCGTCGCTTTGTGGGTCAGTGGAACAGTGACGTCATCATCAGATAAGACGCCTCTTGCGTCACCAAAGCGCACTGCCGCTGCCTTATGGACAGACACGTCAGAGCGATTCCATTCACTCCAGAGTCCCCGAGACTCGCCGCCGCAACGGGAAAGGTTCCTGTTTTCATTCGTGTCCTTCGAGATGCAACATAAGCAACGTATGCTAACCAGTCAAAATATAGGTCACTCCCTTATGGGAAGAAGGAAGTGAAAACTCCTCAAAATAGCAGCTTTTTTTTCTACTGTGTTAAGTTGTACCCAAGTCCTTCCTGAACAGGATTACGTATGCTTTTAGTATGTTTGGTGTAAGTTGATGCGAAAGTGGGAGCATTTCCCTAACAACAACACGCCCCCGTCTGTCTGTTGTCAATTCAGCTGTGTTGAACATGTCTGCAGGGCACTCCCTGTCTTTCCTCTACTTATTATTCCCAGGATGTTGACAGTGGCTCACAAAGAAACAAGAAAAACGGTATGCAGCAAACTTTTGGAACAGTACATGAATGGTGGAGATGAATTTCTTGGAAGAATTGTGACTAGTGATGAAACATGGCTCCATCATTTTTCACCAGAGATGAAGAGGCAATCAATGGAGTGGCATCATGCAAATTCACCCAAGAAAAAAAAAAAAAATTCAAAACCACACCTTCTGCTGAAAAAGTCATGGCTACGGTGTTTTTCGATTCAGAAGGACTCTTGCTTGTGGACATCATGCCAAGTGGAACCACCATAAATTCTGATGCATATGTGACAACACTGAAGAAACTTCAAGCTCGACTGACTCGTGTTTGACCACATCGGCAAAAGCAGGATGTTTTGCTGTTGCACAACAATGCACGGCCACATGTCAGTCAAAAAACCATGGAAGCGATCACAAAACTCGGATGGACAACACTGAAACACCCGCTTTACAGTCCTGACCTGGCTCCATGTGACTATCATCACTTTGGGAAACTGAAAGACTCTCTTCGTGGAACAAGGTTTGAAGATGACGACTCCCTTGTGCACGCTACCAAACAGTGACTCCAACAGGTTGGTTGGTTGTTTTTGGGGAAGGAGACCAGACAGCGTGGTCATCGGTCTCATAGGATTAGGGAAGGATGGGGAAGGAAGTCGGCCGTGCCCTTTCAGAGGAACCATCCCGGCATTTGCCTGGAGCGATTTAGGGAAATCACGGAAAACCTAAATCAGGATGGCCGGAGACGGGGTTGAACCGTCGTCCTCCCGAATGCGAGTCCAGTGTCGAACCACTGCGCCACCTCGCTCGGTCTCCAACAGGTTGGTCCAGAATTTTACAATGCGGGTATACAGGCGATGGTTCCAAGATGGCGTAAGGCAGTTCAGAGGGATGGAAATTATGTGGAGAAATGAAAATATTGTTCCTAAAGGATGAATCTACACACTGCAAAAGTTTAAACCATGTACAATAAAAGATGGATTTAAAAAAAATAGTGTGCATTTCTTTTGGAGTGACCCTCGTACATGCAAGTATGGCATCCTGGGAAATTCGATACAGTTTGCAGTGAAAAATAGAGGATGTTATGATTTTGCACTCTGTGCAGATTACATAATATGTTGCTGCACATGAAATTTAGCTAGCGTATCGAATTTTTCTTTAGATTTGGATACAGGACTGTATCTGTCAGCAATCTTACGTAGGACACTCATCTGAGATCGCGCGCCGGCCGGGGTGGCCGAGCGGTTCTAGGCGCTTCAGTCTGGAACTGCGTGACCGCTACGGTCGCAGGTTCGAATCCTGCCTCGGGCATGGAGGTGTGTGGTGTCCTTAGGTTAGTTAGGTTTAACTAGTTCTAAGTTCTACGGGACTGATGACCTCAGAAGTTAAGTCCCATAGTGCTCAGAGCCAATTTGAGCAAAAATGAAATATCCACAACAGTCCTCGTATTTCATAAACAGTTTGAGATATTGAAATTAGATTTTAGCAAATGAAAGCACGCAAAGAGAAGAGTATTATGCCTTGTTATTGTACACTTCGTTATCTACCGAGTTATTCCACTAACTGCACACTTTTTCCATGAAAAAATGATATTTTCAATTGCCATCGATATCCAGTGAAATAAGAAATGCTGTGGATTTTGGAAAAACATAACTGAAGACACTACACGTTTATTTTGTACCGAGGATGTGCTTTTTCATAAGCTACTTACCTTAATTTTCCTCAGTTCCTTGCTTAATTAACCACTGTTCAAAATGGTTCAAATGCCTCTGAGCACTATGGGACTCAACTGCTGTGGTCATCAGTCCCCTAGAACTTAGAACTACTTAAATCTAACTAACCTAAGAACATCACACACATTCATGCCCGAGGCAGGATTCGAACCAGCGACCGTAGCGGTCGCACGGTTCCGGACTGTGCGCCTAGAACCGCGAGACCACCGCGGCCGGCCAATTAACCACTGCCTCAGAATTCTCTCGCAACTGGGTCTGCACAACGTGTTAGTGAGGTGTTTTACTTAAAATTCGCGACTCATGACGCTTCTCCGAAAGTTACAAAGGTTTAACAAGCCACGGGAAAATAAATCACTGCATTTTCAACAGAATTCTTTTCAGATACCAACCAAAGTGGATGTGACAAGTCTTTTTGAATGGTCATGATGCAAGTGTGGGTGTGGCGGGGCTCCACTTAAAATTTACAAAAAATGTGAGTGTAGGCTTCAGTTTAGAACGGCACTGCCCCCCGCATCCCCCCCCCCCCCCGGGCATTTCCCCTACAGCGACCACCTGTAACCCCCACCACCACCACTCTCCCCACGCGTGCCCTGCCGACTGCGCATCTATCGACCACGTTATTCTGCGTGGCCTTATTTTCTAATGGCCTATTTTCTATGTATTCGTATTGCTGTTATTCACAATGATTATCAAAAACGCTTTGTTATTGGCTGAAGCTCTAGTGACGTAATGGTTAGACACTGGACTCGCATTCGGGAGGACGACGGTTCAATCCCGCGTCCGGCCATCCGTGATTTCCCTAAATCGCTCCAGGCAAATGCCGGGATGGTTCCTTTCAAAGGGCACGGCCGACTTCCTTCCCCGTCCTTCCCTAATCCGATGAGACCGATGACCTCGCTATCTGGTCTCCTTCCCCAAACCAACCAACCAACCTAGTGACGTAACAGGCTAGGAGCTAGACGAAGCTATACGTGTGACACACGCTCTCCAGTCACATTAATGTCACCACCTGTCAAAAGCACGAATAACCACGTTCTGCAGAGCGAACTGTTGCGAGATGTGCAGGAAGAGTGTCATTCTGGAAGGTCCTGAAACGTATGTGGATCCATGCCTACTTCAGTGTCATGGACAGCTGCACTAGATTTCTCCATTCCATGGGACAAACAGTCCCACCGAGGTAGTCCCACAGATTCTCGACTGGGTTCAAATCCGGGGACTTTGGTGGCTGGGGAGCATGGTAAAGCCATCTTGGTATTCTTAAAACCACGCTGGTACGCTGCGAGCTATGAGACACTTTGCATTTTCCTGCTAGTAGATCCCATTGTAGCGAGCGAAAACACACTGTGCCTTCGCAGGCCGCTGTGGTCGAGCGGTGCTTGGCGCTTCAGTCCGGAACCACGCGGCTGCTACGGTCGCTGGTTCGAATCCTGCCTCGGGCATGGATGTGTGTGATGTCCTTAGGTTAGTTAGGTTTAAGTAGTTCTAAGTCTAGCGGACTGATGACCTCAGATGTTAAGTTCCATAGCGTTTAAAATCATTTTTGAGATACTGTGCCTTCCAGAATGACGATATAACCCAGGGAGAGCCACAAAAACATTCCCCAGCCCATAAGGCTCTCTCCTTAGACGCACGCCCTTTGCTTTCAGACGTTTCACGCCGTACAAGCCAACGGCCGTCAGCTCAATTGCGCACAAAACGTGATTCATCTGAGAAGCCATCTGTCAGTAGTCAGTGGACGTCCACTTTCGGTACTGCCGTGCAAACTCCAGCCTTGGTAGCTGATGAACAGCAGTCAGCATGGGTGCATGAACCGGGCGCCTTCTGCGGGGGCTCATATGCAGCTACGTTCCCGGAACGCTCCTTGAGGAGACGCTGTTGGTAGCAGTTAATCAGTTAATGATACGATCGAGATTATGCCCTACTCGCTTGTCCGACTTTCTCTGTTCACGTCCCGTTCCTAATACATTACATATGGTAACATTTCTAGACGTCTTTCTTTCATTCACGGCGCCAGATTTGCAATTGGTGGCTAAAATTTGACCCTTCTTTTCAGCGTAAATCGGTTCCGCATAAACGCATTAGAACCGCGCGACCGCTACGGTCGCAGGTTCGAATCCTGCCTCGGGCACGGATGTGTGTGATGTCCTCAGGTTAGTTAGGTTTAAGTAGTTCTAAGTTCTAGGGGACTTATGACCACAGATGTTGAGTCCCATAGTGCTCAGAGCCATTTGAACCATTTTTAAACGCATTAGAATATCTCTCGAGTTTGACTCCAAGCCTAACTCCAAACCCAGTTGGCGAATATAACACAAATAGCGAGACACTTACACAGTAAAACATCAACATCTATATGACTACTCTGCAATCCACACTTAAGTGCCTGGCAGAGGGTTCATCGAACCATTTTCATACTACTTCTCTACCATTCTACTCTCCAATGGCGCGTGGGAAAAAGGAACACCTAAATCTTTCCGTTCAAGCTCTGATTTCTCTTATTTTATTATGATGATCATTTCTCCCTACGTAGGTGGGTGTCAACAAAATATTTTCGCAATCGGAAGAGAAAGTTGGTGATTAAAATTTCGTAAATAGATATCGACGCAAAGAAAACCGCCTTTGTTTCAGTGACTGCCAATCACAATCAATGACACTCTCACTCCTACAGCGCGATAACACGAAACGAGCTGCCCTTCTTTGTACTTTTTCGTCAATCCTACCTGGTAAGGATCCAAGACCGCGCAGCAATATCCCAGCAGAGGACGGACAAGTGTAACGTAGGCTGTCTTTAGTGGGTTTGTCGCATCTTCCAAGTGTCCTGCCAACGAAGCGCAGTCTTTGTTTCGCCTTCCCCACAATATTGTCTATGTGGTCTTTCCAATTTAAGTTGCTCGTAATTGTAATTCCTAGGTGTTTAGTCGAATTGACAGCCCTTAGATTTGTGCGATTTATCGTACGCACAAAATTTATCAGATTTGTTTTAGTACCCATGTGGATGACTTCGCACTTTTCTTTGTTTAGTGCCAATTGCCACTTTTCGCACGATACAGAAATTCTCTCTAGATCATGTTGTAATTGGAATTGATCGTCTGATGATTTTATTAGGTGGTAAATTACAGCGTCATCTGCAAACAATCTAACGGGGTTGCTCAAAAATGGTTGAAACGGCTCTGAGCACAATGGGACTTAACATCTGAGGTCATCAGTCCCCTAGAACTTAGAACTACTTAAACCTAACTAACCTAAGGACATCACACACATCCATGACCGAGGCAGGATTCGAACTTGTGACCGTAGCGGTCGCACCGTTCCAGACTGAAGCGCCGAGAACCGCACGGCCACCGAGACCGGCCGTGTTTTTCATGGAGGGGTCTTGCACCCCTTGTTGTTTTGCGTGGAACTATCACAGCGTCTGTACCCGTGGTCTAGGGGTAGCGTCTTTGATTCATAATCAAAACATCTTCGGTCCCGGGTTCGACCCGCGCCACTGCCTAAATTTTGATAAATAATCAGCATTGGCGGCCGAAGACTTCCGGCCTCAGCCTCATTCTGCCAACGGCCTTGTCAAAGAGGGCGGAGGAGCGGATAGAGGTTCAGGGCACTCTCTTGTCCTAGGGGTGGGAAATTGCCCCTAAAGGCGGAAGAATCAGCAATGATCAACGACATGAGGATGCAGAAGGCAATGTAAACCACTGCATTAAAGACACGTAACGTGTATCCACAGGACATATGGCCTGTAATTGAAGAAGTGTCATGATGATCTCTCCATTGGCTAAAGATTCCGGAATAGTCCCCCATTCGGATCTCCGGGAGGGGACTGCCAAGGGGGAGGTTACCATGAGAAAAAGATTGAATAATCAACGAAAGGATAACGTTCTACGAGTCGGGGCGTGGAATGTCAGAAGCTTGAACGTGGTAGGGAAACTAGAAAATCTGAAAAGGGAAATGCAAAGGCTCAATCTAGATATAGTAGGGGTCAGTGAAGTGAAGTGGAAGGAAGACAAGGATTTCTGGTCAGACGAGTATCGGGTAATATCAACAGCAGCAGAAAATGGTATAACAGGTGTAGGATTCGTTATGAATAGGAAGGTAGGGCAGAGGGTGTGTTACTGTCAACAGTTCAGTGACCGGGTTGTTCTAATCAGAATCGACAGCAGACCAACACCAACAACGATAGTTCAGGTATACATGCCGACGTCGCAAGCTGAAGATGAACAGATAGAGAAAGTGTATGAGGATATTGAAAGGGTAATGTAGTATGTAAAGGGGGACGAAAATCTAATAGTCATGGGCGACTGGAATGCAGTTGTAGGGGAAGGAGTAGAAGAAAAGGTTACAGGAGAATATGGGCTTGGGACAAGGAATGAAAGATGAGAAAGACTAATTGAGTTCTGTAACAAGTTTCAGCTAGTAATAGCGAATACCCTGTTCAAGAATCACAAGAGGAGGAGGTATACTTGGAAAAGGCCGGGAGATAAGGGAAGATTTCAATTAGATTACATCTTGGTCAGACAGAGATTCCGAAATCAGATACTGGACTGTAAGGCGTACCCAGGAGCAGATATAGACTCAGATCACAATATAGTAGTGATGAAGAGTAGGCTGAAGTTCAAGACATTAGTCAGGAAGAATCAATACGCAAAGAAGTGGGATACGGAAGTACTAAGGAATGACGAGAACACGTTTGAAGTTCTCTAACGCTATAGATACAGCAATAAGGAGTAGCGCAGTAGGCAGTACAGTTGAAGAGGAATGGACATCTCTAAAAAGGGCCATCACAGAAGTTGGGAAGGAAAACATAGGTACAAAGAAGGTAGCTGCGAAGAAACCATGGGTAACAGAAGAAATACTTCAGTTGATTGATGAAAGGAGGAAGTACAAACATGTTCCGGGAAAATCAGGAATACAGAAATATAAGTCGCTGAGGAATGAAATAAATAGGAAGTGCAGGGAAGCTAAGACGAAATGGCTGCAGGAAAAATGTGAAGACATCGAAAAAGATATGATTGTCGGAAGGACAGACTCAGCATACAGGAAAGTCAAAACAACCTTTGGTGACATTAAAAGCAACGGTGGTAACATTAAGAGTGCAACGGGAATTCCACTGTTAAATGCAGAGGAGAGAGCAGATAGGTGGGAAGAATACATTGAAAGCCTCTATGAGGGGGAAGATTTGTCTGATGTGATAGAAGAAGAAACAGGAGTCGATTTAGAAGAGATAGGGGATCCAGTATTAGAATCGGAATTTAAAAGAGCTTTGGAGGACTTACGGTCAAATAAGGCAGAAGGGATAGATAACATTCCATCAGAATTTCTTAAATCATTGGGGGAAGTGGCAACAAAACGACTATTCACGTTGGTGTGTAGAATATATGAGTCTGGCGACATACCATCTGACTTTCGGAAAAACATCATCCACGCAATTTCGAAGACGGCAAGAGCTGACAAGTGCGAGAATTATCGCACAATCAGCTTAACAGCTCATGCATCGAAGCTGCTTACAAGAATAATATACAGAAGAATGGAAAAGAAAATTGAGAATGCGCTAGGTGACGATCAGTTTGGCTTTAGGGAAAGTAAAGGGACGAGAGAGGCAATTCTGACGTTACGGCTAATAATGGAAGCAAGGCTAAAGAAAAATCAAGACACTTTCATAGGATTTGTCGACCTGGAAAAAGCGTTCGACAATATAAAATGGTGCAAGCTGTTCGAGATTCTGAAAAAAGTAGGGGTAAGCTATAGGGAGAGACGGGTCATATACAATATGTACAACAGCCAAGAGGGAATAACAAGAGTGGACGATCAAGAACGAAGTGCTCGTATTAAGAAGGCTGTAAGACAAGACTGTAGCCTTTCGCCCCTACTCTTCAATCTGTACATCGAGGAAGCAATGATGGAAATAAAAGAAAGGTTTAGGAGTGGAATTAAAATACAAAGTGAAAGGATACGATTCGCTGATGACATTGCTGTCCTGAGTGAAAGTGAAGAAGAATTAAATGATCTGCTGAACGGAATGAACAGTCTAATGAGTACACAGTATGGCTTGAGAGTAAATCGGAGAAAGACGAAGGTAATGAGAAGTAGTAGAAATGAGAACAGCGAGGAACTTAACATCAGGATTGATGGTCACGAAGTCAATGAAGTTAAGGAATTCTGCTACCTAGGCAGTAAAATAACCAATGACGGACAGAGCAAGGAGGACATCAAAAGCAGACTCGCTATGGCAAAAAAGGCATTTCTGGCCAACAGAAGTCTACTAATGTCAAATAACGGCCTTAATTTGAGGAAGAAATTTCTGAGGATGTACGTCTGGAGTACAGCATTGTATGGTAGTGAAACATGGACTGTGGTAAAACCGGAACAGAAGAGAATTGAAGCATTTGAGATGTGGTGCTATAGACGAATGTTGAAAAATAGGTGGACTGATAAGGTAAGGAATGAGGAGGTTCTATGCAGAATCGGAGAGGAAAGGAATATGTGGAAAACACTGATAAAGAGAAGGGACAGGATGATAGGACATCTGCTAAGACATGAAGGAATGACTTCCATGGTACTAGAGGGAGCTGTAGAGGGCAAAAAGTGTAGAGGAAAACAGAGATTGGAATACGTCAAGCAAATAATTGAGGACGTAGGTTGCAAGTGCTTCTCTGAGATGGTTGGCACAGGAAAGGAATTCGTGGCGGGCCGCATCAAACCAGTCAGTAGACTGATGTTAAAAAAAAAAAAAATCATAGCACAGACCTACATTGAAGTTTTAAGCACCTTCTTGCTTCCGACTGTTGAAAAGTAATTCGGGGATGGCGACTGCGTCTTTAACACGATCGAGTACCTGTTGATGAAGCACGGCCTGTAATGGACTGGCATGCACAGAGTCCTGGCCTGAATCCTATAGAACATCTTTGGGATGTTATGGAATGCCGACTTCGTGTCAGGCCTCAGCGACTGACATCGATACCTCCCCTCAGTGCAAGACTCCGTGAACAATGGGCTGTCATGTCTCATTTATGTAAATCAGGAACAGCAGAGGGCCTTACATCTGCAAGTGGCCAGCGTGTAGCCCTATGAATATTTTTCCCTCTATTTCTTGCGTTCCACGTCGCAGCGGTTGTGGTGTGCGAGTTTTTGTTCTATGGAAACGGTAACTGAACAAACGCTTGCAGACGACGTGGATGAATGGCAGAATCTGTAACATGGAACGAATGACGGCGCGCATGTGGAGCGCTCAGCCAGCCAAGTGGTACGGGAGCGAGTCGAGCCGTGGAGCTGCGCGAAGGCGTGCCCATGGGCGGGGGGAACTTTCACCGCCTGACTTCACTCGCCAGGCACGCGCGCGCTGGCACAAAGGGGCCGCCGCTCGCACTGCGTAACGCACACAACACGCAGACGTCCTGCTGGCGCGCGGCCGATCGGCCGGCACTTGACGTTAGCTGGGGATTGGCGAGAGCGACGGAGTACTAACAAGGATAGGTCCCCACCGGTGGGATGAACTTTTTGAACCACCTGTACGGTGGCGTGGATCAGGGTCGCAGGTGTCACATGCTGCAGCCATCCACCCCAGTGGGTCGTCATTCGCGCGTAGTCAACGAAATAGAATTGACAAATTTCGTTTGAGTCTACAGAGCATTGGAAAACCGTAATTACCAAAACGGCACAGTGGTTAACTGTCTGGTATGCTGAAGGTTATAGGTTTGCATTTAGCCAAGCACATTTTTGATTCTTTTTACATTTTTATGGAAACGACGATCGACGGCAGCGGACAGCGGCCAACTGCACTGACGTTTTCAAAACACGTGACGTCACGGAATTTAGCGGCAGTCAGTAGCGAGCCAGTGGGTGTGTTGGACCTTCCATCGAGCTACAGACCCCCCTTGAAGATGTCCTCCGCAGACGGGGACGAAACGTTGGGAACTGACACAGAATTTATCAACCGACCACGGCATAACAGCCCGGATAATTATAATGGACAGGTTTGTAATCTCTCCGACAAAACGATCGTCTCGTCTGAACGTTTCGGCAGAAAGGAACAAACTATAATATGCTTCATCTACTATCTCGCTGAGGATCAGCGAGTAAAGGTGCGAAGGGTAGCAGCGATTTAAATTGTCATTTACTTGTCTGGTCTAGTAAGCTTACCACAGACGTATTATTCCTGTAAATAGGTATTGTATATCAGTATTATTCTCACAGTAATGTTACAAGCTATGGGGGGAGGAGTTGCTGGCAGTGTAGCACAGTAGGCTGTGATCAGTGAAACAAACTATCCGGCCGTGGCGTTCCTCACACCAGTCTCTCCAGCGAGAGCCACCCCCCCCCCCCAACTCTCGACAATACATTATGATGACAGGGCAGGAGCAAATTCTAGTGGGGATTTACATTCTTCGTTAGCTGACGACGAGGAGAGTATGGTGACACTTGTAAAATTTTGTATAGTGCTTGTTCTCTGTCCTAAGCTTTTAGACTGTCTTTTAGTGTGTTGCGGAGCGCCTGACACATTGCTTTTTATTCCAGAGATCAGCCAGCCACATCTACCTCCTGTACTACGAGGGTTGTCCAGAAAGGAAGTTGCGATCGGTCGTGAAATGGACACCACAGTGAAAACCCGGTGAAGCTTTACACAGATGCGTTGGGTAATGTCTCTAGTATGACCGCCAATCGCATCGAGACGCTCTTTTTAGTTGTGAGCGCACTGTGAGCGAGTAAAGATGCCTGGAACAACGATGTCTCCTGCAAAGTAGGAGGGCCTGCTGAGAGGCTTCGCCTTAATGAATGCAGCCCACCTAACACAACTGCCACGCACTCCCTTCTTCATGGCAATTCTCAGCCGCACTCTGCAGGGGCAGTGAAGACGCTGCTGCAGCCTTTTCGATGGGAAGTGTTCCATCACCCACAACACAGCCCTAATTGCTTCGTCTTGACTATGTTCATATGAAATCTTTCCGTTCGAGCTCTCATTTCTCTTATTTTATCATGATGATCATTCCTCCCTACGCAGTTGGGTGTCAACAAAATATTTTCGCATTCGGAAGAGAAAGTTGGTGATTGAAATTTCGTAAATAGATCTCGCCGCAAAGAAAACCGCCTTTGTTTCAGTGACTGCCACCCCAACTCACGTATCATATCAGTGACACTCTCACCCCTCTTGCACGATAACACGAAACGAGCTGCCCTTCTTTGCACTTTTTCGATGACCTCCGTCAATCCTACCTGGTAAGGATCCAACACTGCGCAGCAATATTCTAGCAGAGGACGGACAGGTGTAATGTAGGCTGTCTCTTTAGTGAGTTTGTCGCATCTTCTAAGTGTTCTGCCTTCCCCACAGTATTATCTATGTGGTCTTTCCAATTTAAGTTGCTCGTAATTGTAATTCCTAGGTATTTAGTCTAATTGACAGCCCTTAGATTTGTGCGATTTATCGTATACCCAAAATTTATTAGATTGCTTTTAGGACGCATGTGGATGACCTCGCACTTTTCTTTGTTTAGTGCCAATTGCCACTTTTCGCACCATACAGAAATTCTCTCTAGATCATTTTGTAATTGGAATTGATCGTCTGATGATTTTACTAGGCGGTAAATTACGGCGTCATCTGCAAACAATCTACGGGGTCTACTCAGATTATCACCTAGATCATTTATGTAAATCAGGAACAGCAGAGAGCCTATGACACTACCTTGCGGAACGCCAGATATCACTTCTGTTCTACTCGATGATTTACCGTCTATCACTACGAAATGTGACCTCTTTGAGAGTAAATCACGAATCCATTCACACAACTAAGACGATACTCCATATGCACGCACTTTGATTAATAGTTGCTTGTGAGGAACGGTATCAAAAGCCTTCTGGAAATCTAGGAATATGGAATCGATCTGAGATCCCTTGTCGACAGCACTCATTACCCCATGGGAATAAAGAGCTGGCTGTGTTGCACAAGAACGATATTTTCAGAATCTGTGTTGGTTATGTATCAATAAGTCATTTTCTTCAAGATGATTCATAATGTTCGAGTACAGTAAATGCTCCAAAATACTATTGCAACTTGAGGTAAGTGATATGGGTCTGTAATTCAATGGGTTACTCCTATTTCCTTTCTTGAATATTGGTGTCACCTGTGCTACTTTCCAGTCTTTAGGAACAGACCTTTCGTCAAGTGAGCGGTTGTATGGGATTACTAAGAAAGGCGCTATTGTGTCTGCATACTCTGACATAGTTGTTCAGTAGAAGAGGTGTGTTTCACGGTAGCGAAGATGAAGCAGCGCACACGGCTGTTAAGGTGCGCGTTTTAGAGCCAATGTTTATTAGACTTTTTTCCTTAGAATTATCGTTACTGTCAAGCCTCAGCATACTTATCGTTCCCCCTGGGACACACTGCGTTTGATCGTTTCCTGGCATCACTCGAAAATGGGCTCTCAAGCAGAAACGGACCAGCCCGACAAGTATTAGTATTGTATTGTATTGTATTGTATTGTATGGTATGTTAATCGGGGACTTAGAAACAACGGAGAGGCTCCGTCCCCGCCGCAGCCGCAGTGGTCCACAACCCCCCTACGACTACCGCAGTCCACTTCACCCCTCCGCCGCCCCACACCGAACCCAGGGTTATTGTGCGGTTCGGCCCCCGGTGGACCCCCCAGGGAACGTCTCACACCAGACGAGTGTAACCCCCTATGTTTGCGTGGTAGAGTAATGGTGGTGTACGTGTACGTGGAGAACTTGTTTGCGCAGCAATCGCCGACATAGTGTAGCTGAGGCGGAGTAAGGGGAACCAGCCCGCATTCGCCGACGCAGATGGAAAACCGCCTAAAAACCATCCACAGACTGGCCGGTTCACCGGACCTCGACACAAATCCGCCGGGCGGATTCGTGCCGGGGACCAGGCGTTCCTTCCCGCCCGGAAAGCCGTGCGTTAGAGCGCACGGCCAACCGGGCGGGCCAAGTATTAGTAACAACGAGAAACCATGGTTTTGACGTTTCGCGTCTTTACAGAACGACACAGTTTTGCCAACATTTGAAACATAAAGCATTCTGGGAAACTATTCGTGACGGCCGCGTATCACAGTGCCGGTTAGGTAACCGAAATCAGTCGCGCTAGCTTTGTCGCAGCGCACTACGGTTTCGTGTTGTCCGGCCGGCACCAAAATATCTCCGCTGCCCCGAGTCGAAGAGCAGCAGACACAAATATTTTTGTGTGATGCGTGAACTTTGACCGTACACTGAAGAGAAAGACGGACGCAGTTGAAAACTTCCGTACGGGCAGCAGCCGGCCGCAGATAAGGCGCGTAGAAACAAGAAGCGACTAGCCGGCTGCTAGTGTGACCGAGTTGTCCGTGAACCGGCTGCGGCAGAATTATGTTTTCACCAACTCCACGGCTAGCTTTATTTCCCCATGGTAAAGCTAGCGCAGAATTGTTGCCGTTTATGGACTTCTCCAGAAAGGCCGGCACATAACCTTTCGTTTAAATGCTTTTCTAACGACCGTTTTATGTAAGACGTCGCTTTAGAGAAACAACTTGCCATTCTGTTTTTTAGAGCGAAACAAACAGCTGCTAAAGCAAGCAATGCAGTTTCATCTACAATATTCTTTTTCGGCGTATCTATGTAGGGTAAGCAAAGCCGACTTCGTATTTGTAATTTATAAACATCATCAGTTTTTGCACGTCCAACTCTGGATAAAGCGTTGTCTAAACTTTGCAATGTTTAGCAGAGCAACGTGGAATCATCATGCTTGTCCTTACTACTCCCGATGCCAATATTATTTTAAGACAGTGGGCACTGATTTAAATCAAGGGGGAAAGTACAAAATTTGTGCCATACTGGGACTCCAACCCAGGTCTCCTGTTTACTAGGCAGATGCCCTGACCACTGCCCCATACAATTAAAATCGCTCAAAAGAGGAAACGCCGCTGGACCTGATGAGATTCCAGTTGGATTTTACACAGAGTACGTGAAGGAACTTGCCCTTTATTGCAGCAGTGTACCGTAGGTCTCTTGAAGAGCGTAGCGTTCCAAAGGATTGGAAATGGGCACAGGTCATCCCCGTTTTCAAGAAGGGACGTCGAACAGATGTGGAGAACTATAGACCTATATCTCTAACGTCGATCAGTTGTAGAATGTAGGAACACGTATTATCTTCGAGGACAATGACTTTTCTGGAGACTATAAATCTCCTCTGTAGGAATCAGCATGGGTTTCGAAAAAGACGATCGTGTGAAACCCAGCTCGCGCGTGGGTTTCTTTATTCCGCAAGCCGTTCGATACAGTTTCCCACAGTCGTTTAATGAACAAAGTAAGAGCATGTGGACTATCACCCAATTGTGTGATTCGATTGAAGAGTTCCCACGTAACAGAACGCAGAATGTCATTCTCAATGGAGAGAAAAGTCTTCCGAAGTAATAGTGATTTCAGGTGTGCCGCAGGGGAGTGTCGTAGGACCGTTGCTATTCACAATATATATAAATGACCTTGTGGATAACATCGGAAGTTCACTGAGGCTTTTTGCGGATGATGATGTAGAATATCGAAAGGTGGTAACAATGGAAAATTGTACTGAAATGCAGGAGGATCTGCAACGAATTGACGCATGGTGCAGGGAATGGCAATTCAATCTCAATGCAGGCAAGTGTAATGTGCTACGAATACATAGAAAGAAAGATCCTTTATCATTTGGCTACAATATAGCAGGTCAGCAACTGGAAGCAGTTAATTCCATAAATTAACTGGGAGTAGGCATTAGGAGTGATTTAAAGTGGAATGATCATATAAAATTAATCGTCGGTAAAGTAGATGCCAGACTGAGATTCATTGGAAGAATCCTAAGGAAATGCACTCCGAAAACAAAGGAAGTAGGTTACAGTACACTTGTTCGCCCATTGCTTGAATACTGCTCACTGGTGTGGGATCTGTACCAGATAGGGTTGATAGAATAGATAGAGAAGATCCAACGGAGAGCAGCGCGCTTCGTTACAGGATTATTTAGTAATCGCGAGAGCGTTACGGAGATGACAGATAAACTCCAGTGGAAGACTCTGCAAGAGAGACGCTCAGTAACTCGGTACGGGCTTTTGTTAAAGTTTCGAGAACATACCTTCACCGAGGAGTCAAGCAGTACATTGCTCCCCCCCCCCCCCCCCCCTACGTATATCTCGCGAAGAGACCATGTGGATAAAATCAGAGAGATTAGAGCCCACACAGAGCCATACCGACAATCCTTCTTACCATGAACAATACGAGACTGGAAAAGAAGGGAGAACCGATAGAGGTACTCAAGGTACCCTCCGCCACACACCGTCAGGTGGCTTGCAGAGTATGAATGTAGATGTAGATACGGACACACTGATCATCCCAACTGCGCTGACTACCTCAGCACGCCTCCTGCCAGATCCAAATTACCAAACACTACTAATGTAGTGCCCCTTGCCTATTATCCTCGTTAGTCGCGGCATTTCGCCGATTCCCATTGTAGTTCGAGCCTGGTGTGTATCTGCACTGAAGAGATCACTGGCCGTCCTCGCCGTAATTATATACAGTGAAGCGCCAAAGAAAGTGGTATAGGCATGCGC
This sequence comes from Schistocerca serialis cubense, assembly GCF_023864345.2. NCBI lineage: Eukaryota > Metazoa > Arthropoda > Insecta > Orthoptera > Acrididae > Schistocerca > Schistocerca serialis. The sequence continues at coordinate 211,052,832 of NC_064647.1, read as the reverse complement.
ATTCAAATACAGAGATATGTAAACAGGCAGAATACAGTCCTGCGGTCGGCAACGCCTATATAACACAACAAGTGTCTAGCGCAGTCGTTAGATCAATTACTGCCGATACAATGGCAGATTATCAAGAGTTCAGTGAGTTTGAACTTGGTGTTATAGTCGGCGTACGGGCGATGGGACACAGTATCTCCGAACTAGCGATGAAGTGGTAATTTTCCAGTGCGACCACTTCACGAGTGTATCCTGAATATCAGGAATCCAGTAAAACGTCAAATCTCCGAGATCGCTGCGACCAGAAAAAGATCCTGCAAGCACGGGACCAACGAAGACTGAAGAGAATAGTTCAACGTCACGGAAGTGCAATCCATCCACAAAATGCCGCGGATTTCAATGCTGGGCCGTCAACAAGTGTCAGCGTACGAACCATTCAACGAAACATCATCGATATGGGCTTTCAGAGCCGATGGCCCATTCGTGTACCCTTGATGACTGCACGACACACAGCTTTACGCCTCGCCTGGGCCTCTTCAACACTGACAATGGACTGTTGACGACTGGAAACATGTTGCCTAGATGGACGAGATTCGTTGCAAATTGAATGTACCGTATGGACGTGTACGTGTATGCCGACAACCTCATGAATCTATGAACCCTGCATGTCAGCAAGGGACTGTTCGAGCTGTTGGAGGCTCTGTAATAGTGTGAGGTGTGTGCAGTTGGAGTGATATGGGACTCCTGATACGTTTAGATACGACTCTTGACAGCTGACACGTACATAAGCATGCTGTCTGATCACCTGCATCCATTGATGTCCGTTGTCCATTGTGACGGAGTTGGGCAACTCCAGCAGGACAACACGACGCCCCGCACGTCCAGAATTGCTACAGAGTGGCTCCAGGAACACTATTCTGAGATTAAACACTTCCGCTGGCCACCAAACTCCACAGACATGAACATTATTGAGCATATCTGGGATGCTGTGAAGAAGTGATCGCCACCTCCTCGTACTCTTCCGCATTTATGGTCAGCCCTGCAGGGTTCATTGTGTCAATTCCCTCTAGCACTACTTCAGACATTAGTCGAGTCCATGCCACGTAGTGTTGCTGTACTTATGCGTGCTCGCGGGGTCCTACAAAATATTAGGCAGGTGTACCAGTTTCTTTGGGTATTCACTGTAGATAATGATGTGACGAAGGTAAACCATAGACTGTGCTTTACTGGCAGAATACTTAGAAGATGCAACATATCCGCTAGAAAGACTGCCTACACAACGCTTGTCCGTTCTGCTGTGCAATGTGTATCAGATAGAATTGATGGAGGACATCGACAAAGTTCAAAAGGCAGCGCGTTTCGTATTACCGCGAAATATGAGAGACCGTGACACGGATGTGGTACGCGAATTGGGTTGTCGATCATTAAAACAAAGGTGTTTTTCGTTGCGGCAGGATATGAGCCATGCACGGCTTGTGTTCATGCCATTTATTGTTTGTCATCTTCTATTACGGTAATGCTGCCTCGTTTCCTTATTCCATTTACTGGCGTCACTAACTTACTGCCTTACTTGCCCGTGAGCGGCAGCAGCAGCTCGTATTAATAAGAGCACTGTCCTACCATCTCTGGAGCGACCGATAGTGCAGTTGGAGACGGACCAGCAGTGAAGTCGGGGACGGAGCGCCGGTGAGGCGCCGACAGCCAGTGCTCGCCGACTGCTGGGGACACACATGAAATGTCCAACGGAGGGAGATTGGAGCGGGACGACCGTTGGTTGGTCGTTCGGTTGGTCTTCTCGTCGGCCGACGTATATCTGGTCCTTTCCGGGCCTGGGCAGTCGGTCGGTTGGCGTGGAGCAGCAAGGAAGTCCCCGTCGCGAGGAGTCGGCCGGAGCTGCTGGCGGCGTGCATGCGCGGCTGGAGTGTGAGGCGCTGCTTCCGAGTGCTACGTAGTTCGTCGCCCACCGATCTTCGACGTAGAAGTTGAGTCCTCACATAACCTACTATCCAGCCTCAGCTGTTTACATTTCTTCGTTTGATCCTGGTTGTCGCTTTTGGGACATTCCTGCGAGCAACAACGTGTGTGTTTTCAGGTCTGCTAAGATTCAGCCGTCTTCCTGAGCAGTTTAACTCAATTTATTCCCTGTTATTGAAGTTGCCCAGTGGTATCTTCTGCCTTGTGGCCGTTGACGTTCCGGTTACCTGTCCTGGTCGTTGAAGTAATTTTAGGCAGTGTATTTTCCTCGTCGTGTTGTTGCTGTCCAGCACGGTGTGTAGTTCGACAGCTGAGGTCTTGTTGGTCGTTGTGGGCGCCAATATTCTGTGTGTCGTTGTATTGAAATCTTGTGGTCGTTTTGCTGGTTGCATGGAGCATAACTGATCTTGTTCATTGGTCGGACGGTTGTCTGTCGGTTGGGTTGCCTTCAGATTAAGAAGTCTTTGGACAGGCAGCCTGCCTCACCTAAACGGGCTTTAGTGTTACAATCTCAGGCCGACCCTTGGAAAATTCTGAGCGCCATTCCTTATGTGTTACATGTTGTGTCTAGACAAGACAGCCTAGACACAATGAGAGGAAGCCGAAAGGCAAGCGCTAAGCTAAAGCAGGATGGCGTGAGGTCTGAAACAGGATACGTAATGAATGCTATAAAGAAAAGTACATAGCTTCTGGAATACTTAACTTTAATCCATCATTTTGGTACATCTGGAGATTGTGGCGATACAAGTGAGACTCTTTAGATACATGCAATGTTACTAATGGCGCCTTGCTAGGTCGTAGCCATTGACTTAGCTGAAGGCTATTCTAACTATCTGCTCGGCAAAGGAGCGAGGCTTCGTCAGTGTAGTCGCTAGCTACGTCGTCTGTACAACTGGGGCGAGTGCTAGTCCGTATCTCGAGACCTGCCGTGTGGTGGCGCTCGGTCTGCGATCACACAGTGGCGACACGCGGGTCCGACATGTACTAATGGACCGCGGCCGATTTAAAGCTACCACCTAGCAAGTGTGGTGTCTGGCGGTGACACCACATTACACAGTAATTTCCCTGTTTGGGTTTTAGTTATTTGGTTGATATGTGGGCTTCAGCCGAGTTTCAATATCACTTAATGTTCTTGTCTTGCCCTTAAGACATGAGATTGTTATTCTTTTATATGGGGCCTTTAGCCCAATTTTACATGAGATGTTTTAATATAAGGCTTTCTGCCTTTTAAACTGAAACTCTTTTTCTAGGCCTTAAGCCGTTAAACATAGTTTGTCGGTATGCGGCCTTCAGCTGAGTATTAATATCTAGCCGGCCGGAGTGACCGTGCGGTTCTAGGCGCTACAGTCTGGAGACGCGTGACCGCTACGGTCGCAGGTCCGAATCCTGCCTCGGGCATGGATGTGTGTGATGTTTTCGGTTAGTTAGGTTTAAGTAGTTCTAAGTTCTAGGGGACTGATGACCTCAGAAGTTAAGTCCCATAGTGCTCAGAACCATTCGAACCATTATTAATATCTCTTAAATTAAAGTTCTTGTCTTGCCCTTAAGGCAATAGATCGTTATTCTGTAGAGGGGCCTTCAACTGAATTTCATATGAAATGTTTTAAGATACGGCGTTCTGCCTTTTAAAATTGAAACTCTTCTTTCTAGGGCTTAAGCCGTTAAAGTAGTTGTTGATGTGCGGCCTTCAGCCGAGTTTTAGTGTCTCTTAAATTAATGTTCTTGTCTTGCCCTTAAGGCATAAGATTGTTATGCTTTGGTTTTAAGATAAGGCCTTTTGCCTTTTGATTGATACTCTTCTTATTGCTTAATATGCGGCCTCCAGCCAACATCCATTAAAATTAAATTGATAAGGCCTTCAGCTTGTTTACATTGAAGATTTAGAAAATATTCTTGGGTGAAACTTGCAGAAGGATCTTGTATTTCAGTTCCTTACTCAGGCCTTGTGTCTTGAATTTTGAGTGTGGGGTTCAGCCGATCTAAGGTTAATCAAAGGTGGTCGATTAAAGTTTTGAGTGTTTTGCATCTTTGTTGTAGTATTGTGTGTTGACAAGTAAAGTTTGCATGTTGAGTGAAACTGACAGCAACTTATGTTGGTCCCTTTCCACAACCTAGTCCGCTCTGTCCTGGTAGCTCAGGCATTTCAGGATATTCTCATGAAATTTCAATCAACTTTCTCCTCAGAGTGTCAAAATAGTTTTCTGGCGCAGCCTATACAGGGTGAAAAGTATTTAAACCGACAAACTGTGGGAGGTTGTAGAGGACATCACAACAAATATTTTTCCCTAATGTCATTTTTTTCTTTGAGGAATATTTAAACTGGTAGAGGAAGTTTTCTCTGGCGGCATGTTAATTAAACAACAAACACTTTTCCATTTTTTTATGATCAAGAGAGAACAAATTAACACAACCCAATTTCAGTTACATTAGATTTTCGAAAATGCCTCCATTGACACGTAAACAAAGGTTACACCGTCGGATAATGTTCTGTCTGTCACGGGCAAAAACCCCAGGAGTATCCTGAATTGTTCCTGCTGCTGCTGCTACTATCCGAGCACCCAGATCCTCTTCTGATGCAACAGGAGTTGCGTAAACAAGGTTGTGCATCTCTCCCCACACAAAAAAGTCCAGAGGGGACATATCTGGGGATCGAGGAGGCCATGGTACAGGACCACCTCTGCCAATCCACGTTTCTGGGAACCGTCGGCCCAGGAATCGACGCACACGACGACTGAAATGTGCCGGCGCCCCGTCATGTTGGAACCACATGCGTTGTCTTGTAGGGAGCGGGACGTCTTCCAGCAATTCTGGCAATGCTCTGGCGAGAAAATTGTAACAGTGCCTGCCATTTAATGGGTTAAGTAGCAGATACGGCCCAATTAAACAGTCCCCAACAACACCGACCCACACATTAACGAAGAACCGCACTTGATGAGCGCTAGTAACTGTGGCATGTGGGTTATCCTCACTCCAAACATGCGAACTGTGTTTGTTGAAGATTCCATCACGCCCGAACGTTGCTTGACCGGTAAACAACACAGAGGATGGAAATGTAGGATGCACTTCACACTGTTCCAGGTACCACTGTGAAAACTGTGGTTCAAATGGGACTTAACTGCTGTGGTCATCAGCCTCCTAGAACTTAGAACTACTTAAACCGAAATAACCTAAGGACATCACACACACCCATGCACGAGGCAGGATTCGAACCTGCGACCGTAGCGGTCGCGCGGTTCCAGACTGTAGCGCCTAGAACCGCTCGGCTACTGCGGCCGGCGCGAAAACTGTGCTCTGGGTGGATAATCACCAGGTTCCAGGTTGTGGACACGCTGTAACTGAAATGGACGTAATAACTGCTCTCGAAGGACTGATCTTACATTCGTCTGATTCGTCACCACGTTATGTGCAATTGCACGAGTGCTGACTGAAGGATCCCGCTCCACATGCTGCAAGACAGCTTCCCCAAATCACAGCGTTCTTACCGTGCGACTGCGCCCCTGTCCAGGTAATCTTCTAAATGTCCCGGTCTCACGCACACGTTGGTACACAGCAGCAAAGGTCGTATGGTGCTGGATACGGCGATTAGGATATTGCTGTTGATAAACCCGCTGTGCAGCTCGTCAATTGTGGTGCGCTACGTAGTACGCACCAACCATATCAGTGTACTCACTCCAGGTGTATCGCTCCATTAGTAAACAGAGACAATGCACTACTACACTGGTGGACAGCAGCTGCCTACAACTGAAGATAGTAATACGGTCTCTAACAACTGAAGAGCGTAATACGGCCTCCACCGGCTTAAATACTACTCATAGGAAAAAATGACATTAGGGAAAAATATTTGTTTTGATGTCCCCTACAACCTCCCACAGTTTGTCGGTTTAAATACTTTTCATCCTGTACAGGGAGAAATAATCATTATAATTAGAGAAATCAGTATTCGGACGGAAAGATTTAAGAGTTCGTTTCTCCCGCGCGCTGTTCGAGAGTGCAGCTTGTAGATGGTTTGCTGGGCCCTCTACAAGTCACTCAATTATGATGTGGAGAAAGGAAGCAATACAATAAGTGAAACGAAAGTGTAAGAATGTGTTTCTGGTCAGAGAGCAGCATAACGGCGGCGTCGCGTTGCGCACACATCGGCCCACGGACGCAGCGAAGGTTGGGCAGACTAAACACGCCGTGACGTCACGGGAGCGTCTGCAGCGCGGAGATAGGGCAGAGGCTGCTGGGCGTGCTCTGCTCTGCTCCACTCGCGGGCTGGATAAAGCAAGCATAGGTCAAGGTCGCCGCTATACTGGTGCCCCTAACACGTGTCGCCCAAACCAGCACATGCGCCGTAGAACCGCGCGTATGTCATTAAAACTAGGGAGGCACCCACAATGAGTGAACAGCGGGCAGTACTGACGTGTACACACAACACTAGACTGTAGAGTACTCTGGCCAGAGGACGGCATTAGTCGTCCTCAATACACTGATGTGGCGTTAGTATCACCCCAGATCACGTAAGAAACAGATTGCCCTATCGCTTGGTCTAGCAGGCAACACTTGTCAGGGAACGGCCACCAGGCGGCAACAGCGTCACACCCTTACTTCTGGAATCAACCACTAGATGGCACTCCGTTCTGTGGAATATGTGGCAACATCGGCCGAATGCGTGCAGCTTTCCACTATTTGGCGTCTGTGAAGTACAGCTGTTTCTGACATACCGGTGGTAGTGGATCGAGTCGATATACTCGTAGGTCCTCGGTATGACAACTGTGGAAGGAGTAGACGAACAAATCCTGAACTAAAAATGTTCAGATTTCCCGTCAAAGATAAAGAAAGGTTACGCGAGTGGATTTTAAATTCAGGTAAATCAATAAATTAGTAACGAGTAAGAATTAATAAAGAGCCATAAGCATTCGATCCTATTTAAATGTTGTCGATGTTATATTCGATATGACGTGGCAGCCCTTCCTCTACAAGAATCATATCATATAATTTTTGAATGAAATCTTTGCTGCGATTTGTTTTAAAACTGTTTATTCACTTCACTATCGTAATTTTGGGTGTAGAGGCATTTTTGTGTGCAATGTAAAAACTGAAACCAATATAACATGTGGATAACAAAATGCAAAGCATAGTGTGGTAACATTTGGTAAACAATTTAAGAAGCATTACCTTACAAGACCTTTCCCTTGGTACTTGAAAATGGCTCTAGAGCTGAAATCGCAACAGTGAAATAAATGAATAATTGCTAGATCATCGGTCCCTCTAAATCCTAGTATATACTAGAGCGAACGAAGTGAACGAGTGTAAAACCTCGTTTACACTACTGCAAACGAGTATTCATAGATAATTCGCCAATGTTCACTGCCATTCGTTTATACTTGTGAACAAGCGTTTATACTGGAATGAAGGGAGGAGAATAGAAGAGAACGAGCATAACATGCAAACTATAGACGCTGCCTATTTTAATTTTTTTAATCTGTGCGCTAATAATCCTCACACAGATTTCACTCGAAAGCAACACTACTTATAGTAACAGGTCTGTGCGAGTGTGGATATCCCCAGTAATAACTATGTTGCAGGTAAAGGCGTACGTCTGTTGCGAATATTTGCGGGTTATCTTTAAACTGTACAAAGTAAATTTTTAACATAATTATGGTTTGCCGACTGTGGCTCTTCAAAGTTGTCAGCGCCAAAATATGCTCGAAAAACACGCTTTCACTTGTATATTACCGCGTTTGCAGCCCCCTTTCAGCAACAATCCAAAATTCATCGTTTTGTGCCACTCTTATATCATTTACGATAAGTTACATGCAAAGTAAAAGAATTTAAATTTGAAATGACTGTCACTGAAATATGTCCAGCCTTAATTGGCATCTTAACCGAGTGCGGATTTTGAAAACTTTCTAGTGTTAACCTGCACGTGGAGATCTTTTTTACCACCATAATCCATATCAGAAGAGCTGTATAGCAAAGAGGAAACAGACGGCATGGAAGGAGAGTGTAAAACCCTTGCGACTGCAATACAGTCTGCATTTAAACAGTAACTCGCGAGAAATGTTTGTGTGTTACTTTTCATTTATTTCATTTCGCATATGATTGTGAGAAATAAACTTGGTCTGTAGAATTACAGGAGCTAATCTACATTCTTAGATTGAAAACTCGGGAAAAACCACAGCCGATCATGAGCTACAGTCAGCAGTGTGACGAATGCATTTCGCACGCAGCGCTCTAGCCGAACGCAAATCAGCGTCATTCACGTCGCCGTAGATACAGCGTTGCCAATTCCGCGACATGGATATGTCAGTTAGCGTTGTAGCGTCGCTTGTGACATCTGTTGACCGACGGGAAAACTATTTTTACGGTTGCCTGTTCCGCCATAAGGACGGTCAATCTGTTTCTTACGTGATCTGGGGTATCACGTACACAAGGGCAGCGCATTGGCGGAGCTGTCATATGTAACCACGTGATTCAAGTGGAAATGTTGCCGACGTCATTATGGCCGCACTACCGCAATGAACACAGTTGGAACGCGGAATGTTAGTTGGAGCTCGATGCATGGGACATTCCATTTCGGAAATCGTTAGCGAAATCAATATTCCGAGATCCACAGTGTCAAAAGTGTGCCGCTAGTATCAAATTTCAGACATTACTTCTCACCGAGGATAACGCAGTGACCGGCGCCCGTCACTTACCGACCGAAAGCAGCGGCATCACTACGTGAAATAACCACAGAAATACACTACTGGCCATTAAAATTGCTACACCACGAAGATGACGTGCTACAGACGCGAAATTTAATCGACAGAAAGAAGATGCTGTTGTTGTTGTTGTTGTTGTTGTTGTTGTGGTCTTCAGTCCTGAGACTGGTTTGATACAGCTCCCCATGCTCCTGTGCAAGCTTCTTCATCTCCCAGCACTTACTGCAACCTACATCCTTCTGAATCTGCTTAGTGTATTCATCTCTTGGTCTCCCTCTACGATTTTTACCCTCCACGCTGCCCTCCAATGCTAAATTTGTGATCCCTTGATGCCTAAAAACATGTCCTACCAACCGGTCCCTTCTTTTTGTCAAGTTGTGCCACAAACTCCTCTTCTCCCCAATTCTATTCAATACCTCCTCATTAGTTATGTGATCTACCCATCTAATCTTCAGCATTCTTCTGTAGCACCACATTTCGAAAGCTTCTATTCTCTTCTTGTCCAAACTATTTATCGTCCATGTTTCACTTCCATACATGGCTACACTCCATACGAATACTTTCAGAAATGACTTCCTGACACTTAAATCAATACTAGATGTTAACAAATTTCTCTTCTTCAGAAACGCTTTCCTTGCCATTGCCAGCCTACATTTTATATCCTCTCTACTTCGACCATCATCAGTTATTTTGCTCCCCAAATAGCAAAACTCCTTTACTACTTTAAGTGCCTCATTTCCTAATCTAATTCCCTCAGCATCACCCGATTTAATTCGACTACATTCCATTATCCTTGTTTTGCTTTTGTTGATGTTCATCTTATATCCTCCTTTCAAGACACTGTCCATTCCGTTCAGCTGCTCTTCCAGGTCCTTTGCTGTCTCTGACAGAATTACAATGTCATCGGCGAACCTCAAAGTATTTACTTCTTCTCCATGAATTTTAATACCTACTCCGAATTTACTTTTGTTTCCTTTACTGCTTACTCAATATACAGATTGAATAACATCGGGGAGAGGCTACAACCTTGTCTCACTCCCTTCCCAACCACTGCTTCCCTTTCATGCCCCTCCACTCTTATAACTGCCATCTGGTTTCTGTACAAATTGTAAATAGCATTTCGCTCCCTGTATTTCACCCTTGCCACCTTCAGAATTTGAAAGAGAGTATTCCAGTCAACATTGTCAAATGCTTTCTCTAAGTCTACAAATGCTAGAAACGTAGGTTTGCCTTTCCTTAATCTTTCTTCTAAAATAAGTCGTAGGGTCAGTATTGCCTCACGTGTTCCAACATTTCTACGGAATCCAAACTGATCTTCCCCGAGGTCCGCTTCTACCAGTTTTTCCATTCCTCTGTAAAGAATTCGCGTTAGTATTTTGCATCTGTGACTTATTAAACTGATAGTTCGGTAATTTTCACATCTGTCAACACCTGCTTTCTTTGGGATTGGAATTATTATATTCTTCTTGAAGTTTGAGGGTATTTCGCCTGTCTCATACATCTTGCTCACCAGATGGTAGAGTTTTGTCATGACTGGCTCTCCCAAGGCTGTCAGTAGTTCTAATGGAATGTTGTCTACTCCCAGGGCCTTGTTTAAAATGCTGTGATATCCAAATGATTATCTTTTCAGAGCATTCACACAAGGTTGGCGCCGGTGGCGACACCGTGCTGACATGAGGAAAGTTTCCAAACGATTTCTCATACACAAACAGCAGTTGACCGGCGTTGCCTGGTGAAACGTTGTTGTGATGCCTCGTGTAAGGAGGAGAAATGCGTACCATCACGTTTCTGACTTTGATGAAGGTCGGATTGCAGCCTATCGCAATTGCGGTTTATCGTATTGCGACATTGCTGCTCGCGTTGGTCGATGTTCGACTGCTGCCTTGGCCAGCACATTCTCCAAACCTCTCACCAATTGAAAACGTCTGGTCAATGGTGGCCGAGCAACTGGCTCGTCACAATACGCCATCACTACTCTTGATGAACTGTGGTATCGTGTTGAAGCTGCATGGGCAGCTGTACCTGTACACGCCATCCAAGCTCTGTTTGACTCAATGCCCAGGCGTATGAAGGCCGTTATTACGGCCAGAGGTGGTTGTTCTGGGTACTGATTTCTCAGGATCTATGCACCCAAATTGCGAGAAAATGTAATCACATGTCAGTTCTAGTATAATATATTTGTCCAATGAATACCCGTTTATCATCTGCATTTCTTCTTGGTGTAGCAATTTTAATGGCCAGTAGTATAAATGTGCTACGTATGACGAAGATATCCGTTAGGTCAGCGCGGCGAAGTCTAACGTTAATGGGCTATGACGACGCGAGTGCCTTTGCTAACAGCATATATTGCCTGCGGCGGCTCTCCTGGGCTCGTGACCGTATCTGGTGGACCCTACACGACTGGAAAACCGTGACCTGGCCAGTTAAGTCCAGATTTCAGCTGGTGATAGGTTCGAGTGTGGCGCAGACCCCATGAAGCCATGGACCCCAGTTCTCCTCAAGCCGGTGTGCCAGATAGTGGCGGCTCCATAACGATGGTGGCTGTGTTTACATGGAGTCGACTGGGTCTTCTCGTCCAACTGAACCCATTATGGACTGGAAATGCTTATGTTCGGCTAAATGGAGACCTTTTTCAGCCATTCACATGGACTTCATGTTCCCAAACAACGAGGAGTTTTATGGATGACAATTCACCCTATCACCAGGCCGCAGTTGTTCACAAGTCGATCGTCTGTTCCCACAGCCCAGTAACGCCAAATTTCGTAGCACTGACCTAATGGATACGTTCGTTCTACATCCCACATTTGTTTGTGCGGCTATTTCACGCAGTGTTGCTTGCCTGTTGGGAACTCCGCTGCTCTCGGTCGTTCAGTGAAAGCCGTCGGCCACTGCATTGGCCGTAGTGGGAGGTGATGCCTGAAATTCGGTATTCTCGGCACACTCTTGACACGGTGGACCTCGCAATATTGAATCCTAACGATTTCGGAAATAGAATGTTCCATGCGTCTAGCTCCAATTAGCATTCCGCGTTCAAAGTCTGTTCATTGCCGTCGGGCGACCAAATTCCAGGAGGTAACCTTTCCGCATGAATGACGTGAGTACAAATGACGGCTGCACAATTGCACTGCTCTGTTATACTACCACCATCTCTCTATATGTGCGTATCGCTATCCCATGACTTTCTCTTCTCACCTCAGTGTTATATAGCGGTTGCGATTTTGACGGAGTTGTCCTCCCACGCGCTGGAGGCAGTTATGGATAACAAACCCCCTACAGTGTTTCAACAGCTGTATCACTTATCTTTTTGTGGATCCTACGACCATCGTGCTTATACAGACAGTGGTTCCCAACTTGGGGGTTATTACCCCGTTAGGTGTTAAATGTAATTTTCTGAGGGGTAGAAAGAAAGGCGTTCAACTGTATTTCCTACGTAACAATTTTATTTTTAATGTTATTATATTGTCACTGTTTCGAAGTACTAAAATACGCAATACTTATTTGTGGTTTCTTCCGTTACTTCTTGGTAGAACAGTCCTATATTTAAGATTATGTGTGTTCTATAGATTTTTGTTTATTTCTGACCTGTTTTCAGCTTATTAAGCCATCTTCAGCAAACAATTGTTTCCTAAAGATGCCCTAATAGCCCAAAAACTATTTCGAAATAAACTAAAATTAGTAATTCAAATGGCTCTGAGGACTATGCGACTTAACCTCTGAGGTTATCAGTCGCCCAGGACTAATTAAACCTAACTTACCTAAGGACATCACACACATTCATGCCAGAGGCAGGATTCGAACCTGCGACCGTAGTGAAAAATCAGTAGTGCAAAAATAGTGTACTTCTAAGTGAACCTTAAAAATCCATTACTTACGTTACCAAATACTTTTCAATTACTAGCATTAAGACGTGACGTAATATGGTGGAGATTATAGGTTGTAAATCGAGTGTGCAAACTTTATTTTCCTCACACAGTCCACACGCTACAAACATTCTTTGTACTTCGTACCATGCTTTAAAGCTGATACATATGTATCCATATGCTGAAATACGTCATGAAATTGCTTTCTCCCAGTTTTAGGTTGTTCGCGTAATGGGTCGAAATTGCTTCATTATTCACATCGTTACAAATAAACGAACTGACAGCTTAGCAAAACAGTAACTACGGAATGGCTAGTATAGTGCCGTAGGACATACACTGTATGTATATTATTATTTCTTTCCTTTCTCAGACGTTATGTCTGGTTAAAAATGGAAAGTGACGCGGACCTTGATCAAGCGTGACTTCCTTTTAACTGTACGGTATATGTTATATTGCATTTAGGAACTTTCGGGTAATTGAACATGTATCAATAATTACAGATTTCTGTAGTTGTATATATAAGTTTGGATGTAGCTGTACTGCATTGATGTACTGGTGGATATTGTGTGGTATGACTCCTGTAGTTGATAGTATAATTGGTAGAATGTCAACTTTATCTTGATGCCACATGTCCTTTACTTCCTCAGCCAGTTGGATGTGTTTTTCAATTTTTTCTCCTGTTTTCTTGTGTATATTTGTTGTATTGGGTATGGATGTTTCGATTAGTTGTGTTAATTTCTTCTTTTTATTGGCGAGTATGATGTCAGGTTTGTTATGTGGTATTGTTTTATCTGTTACCATGGTTCTGTTCCAGTATAATTTGTATCCATCATTCTCCAGTACATTTTGTGGTGCATACTTGTATGTGGGAACGTGTTGTTTTATTAGTTTATATTGTATGGCAAGTTGTTGATGTATTATTTTTGCTACATTGTCATGTCTTCTGGTGTATTCTGTATTTCCTATTATTATTATTATTATTATTATTATTGTTAGTAGAACTGGTGGTGGTAGTAGTATTAGTGGCAGTGGTCACACGAAAAGCACTATCAGCGTGAAGTCTTCCAATTTCTGCCAGTTCAGCAGTATGCAGTCCTGCAATCAGTTGGTTTCCAAACATTTTAATCTGGCTGTCATTAAACAGTGGTACAGTATGTACGTGAAGCACATGTCGTTAGGGAGAGGAACTATGCAGAAGAAGCATGTTTTATAATACGTCGTTTACCTCTATATGGATAGTTTGCTTTTTTTTTCTGAGAAGAAGTTGGAGGGAACACACGCGATGCACTGAGAATTGGTTTAACCTTCTGTAAAACAAGACTGTTAGAAATAAGCACTACTGATGTCTCATTGCCTCCATAGTAAGTAGTTCAATGAAACAGCTAATCTGAATATCATTTCTCTTTTGTCATTTCGAGTATGAATGTGTTAGACGACAATTTTTTTCATTCTAAAGATTAGTTCGACGTTAAGGATGATGCAGGCGGAGGGGAGGGACGATAACAGCTAATATCTCATTGCACTCGGGGCTGATGCGAACCACTGATTTAGACGAAGTAGTCACACACAACCCTCCTAACGGTACAGTTTTACGCACGTATCAATTACTTTTATGTTCCTCTGACCTCTTGTTTGTAAAATACACAAAAGTAACGTTAGCTCCGAGAACAGTGGCTTGCGGGGGGGAAAAAATGGAACAAAACTTTTCGATTCCCCACAGCAATACCTCTACGAATCTCGATTTTCCGTATATATCTGATAGTCACCACATATATGATTCCTTATTTATGAGTATTTTCTTTTCTTCTTTACATTAATGGCGACCGAAGTCCACCCTCGGGGATGTACTGCGGACTGGCGCTGAGGAATAATAGAAACTTGTGGCCTCCGCTCGCAGACTTGCACGTCTTTTAATTAAAATGGCGAGTGAGATGACGGCAGAGCTCTGTGTGGCGGTGGCAGAGTGCCAGCAGACACGCCGGGGTCGAGCCAGCCGCGAGAGTAATGAAGGTTGGAGTGACGAGGCGTGGTCTGGTATGGTGTGGGGTGGGGATATTGCCGGGCAGATCGGCGCTACACGTCTCAATGCCCAGACGCTCCCCCCACCCCCTGTACCCCGCCACCTCACTCTCTCTCTCTCTCTCTCTCTCCAGTAGGAGCTCCGCTAGATTAGATTTACTTTAAGTCACAGCTGCAAAATACTAACGCGAATTCTTTACAGACGAATGGAAAAACTGGTAAAAGCTGACCTCGGGGAAGATCAGTTTGGATTCCGTGGAAATGTTGGAACACGTGAGGCAATACTGACCCTACGACTTACCTTAGAAACTACACTCCTGGAAATGGAAAAAAGAACACATTGACACCGGTGTGTCAGACCCACCATACTTGCTCCGGAGACTGCGAGAGGGCTGTACAAGCAATGATCACACGCACGGCACAGCGGACACACCAGGAACCGCGGTGTTGGCCGTCGAATGGCGCTAGCTGCGCAGCATTTGTGCACCGCCGCCGTCAGTGTCAGCCAGTTTGCCGTGGCATACGGAGCTCCATCGCAGTCTTTAACACTGGTAGCATGCCGCGACAGCGTGGACGTGAACCGTATGTGCAGTTGACGGGCTTTGAGCGAGGGCGTATAGTGGGCATGCGGGAGGCCAGGTGGACGTACCGC
This sequence comes from Schistocerca serialis cubense, assembly GCF_023864345.2. NCBI lineage: Eukaryota > Metazoa > Arthropoda > Insecta > Orthoptera > Acrididae > Schistocerca > Schistocerca serialis. Next base: position 211,037,650 of record NC_064647.1, on the reverse strand, counting down.
CGAATTGCTCAACACGTGGGGCGTGAGGTCTCCACAGTACATCGATGTTGTCGCCAGTGGTCGGCGGAAGGTGCACGTGCCCGTCGACCTGGGACCGGACCGCAGCGACGCACGGATGCACGCCAAGACCGTAGGATCCTACGCAGTGCCGTAGGGGACCGCGCCGCCACTTCCCAGCAAATTAGGGACACTGTTGCTCCTGGGATATCGGCGAGGACCATTCGCAACCGTCTCCATGAAGCTGGGCTACGGTCCCGCACACCGTTAGGCCGTCTTCCGCTCACGCCCCAACATCGTGCAGCCCGCCTCCAGTGGTGTCGCGACAGGCGTGAATGGAGGGACGAATGGAGACGTGTCGTCTTCAGCGATGAGAGTCGCTTCTGCCTTGGTGCCAATGATGGTCGTATGCGTGTTTGGCGCCGTGCAGGTGAGCGCCACAATCAGGACTGCATACGACCGAGGCACACAGGGCCAACACCCGGCATCATGGTGTGGGGAGCGATCTCCTACACTGGCCGTACACCACTGGTGATCGTCGAGGGGACCCTGAATAGCGCACGGTACATCCAAACCGTCATCGAACCCATCGTTCTACCATTCCTAGACCGGCAAGGGAACTTGCTGTTCCAACAGGACAATGCACGTCCGCATGTATCCCGTGCCACCCAACGTGCTCTAGAAGGTGTAAGTCAGCTACCCTGGCCAGCAAGATCTCCGGATCTGTCCCCCATTGAGCATGTTTGGGACTGGATGAAGCGTCGTCTCACGCGGTCTGCACGTCCAGCACGAACGCTGGTCCAACTGAGGCGCCAGGTGGAAATGGCATGGCAAGCCGTTCCACAGGACTACATCCAGCATCTCTACGATCGTCCCCATGGGAGAATAGCAGCCTGCATTGCTGCGAAAGGTGGATATACACTGTACTAGTGCCGACATTCTGCATGCTCTGTTGCCTGTGTCTATGTGCCTGTGGTTCTGTCAGTGTGATCATGTGATGTCTCTGACCCCAGGAATGTGTCAATAAAGTTTCCCCTTCCTGGGACAATGAATTCACGGTGTTCTTATTTCAATTTCCAGGAGTGTAGATTAAGAAAAGGCAAATCTACGTTTCTAGCATTTTTAGACTAAGAGAAAGCTTTTGACAATGTTGACTGGAATACTCTCTTTGAAATTCTAAAGGTGGCAGGGGTAAAATACAGGGAGTGAAAGGCTATTTACAATCTGTACAGAAACCAGATGGCAGTTACAAGAGTCGAGGGGCATGAAAGGGAACCAGTGGTTGGGAAGGGAGTGAGACAGGGTTGTAGCCTCTCCCCGATGTTGTTCAATCTGTATATTGAGCAAATAGTAAAGGAAACAAAAGAAAAATTCGGAGTAGGTATTAAAATCCATGGACAAGAAATAAAAACTTTAAGGTTCGCCGATGACATTGCAATTCTGTCGCCTAGCGGTCTAAGGCGCTGCAGTCATGGACTGTGCGGCTGGTCCCGGCGGAGGTTCGAGTCCTCCCACGGGCATGGGTGTGTGTGTTTGTCCTTAGGGTAATTTAGGTTAAGTAGTGTGTAAGCTTAGGGACTGATGACCTTAGCAGTTAAGTTCCGTAAGATTTCACACACACATTTGTAATTCTGTCAGAGACAGCAAAGGACCTGGAAGAGCAGCTGAACGGAATGGACAGTGTCTTAAAAGGAGGATATAAGATGAACATCAACAAAAGCAAAACGATGATGATGGAATGTAGTTGAATTAAATCGGGTGATGCTGAGGGAATTAGATTAGGAAATGAGGCACTTAAAGTAGTAAAGGAGTTTTGCTATTTGGGGAGCAAAATAACTGATGATGGTCGAAGTAGAGAGGATATAAAATGTAGGCTGGCAATGGCAAGGAAAGCGTTTCTGAAGAAGAGAAATTTGTTAACATCGAGTAGAGGTTTAAGGGTCAGGAAGTCGCTTCTGAAAGTATTTGCATGGAGTGTGCCATGTATGGAAGTGAAACATGGATGATAATAGAAAAGAATAGAAGCTTTCGAAATGTGGTGCTACAGAAGAATGCTGAAGATTAGATGGGTAGATCACATAACTAATGAGGAGGTACTGAATAGAATTGGGGACAAGAGGAGTTTGTGGCACAACTTGACTAGAAGAAGGGATCGGTTCGTAGGGCTTATTCTCAGGCATCAAGGGATCACCAATACAGTACTGGAGGGTAGCGTGGAGAGTAAAAATCGTAGAGTGAGACCAAGAGATGAATACACTAAGCAGATTCAGAAGGATGTAGGTTGCAGTAGGTACTGGGAGATGAAGAAGCTTGCACCGGATAGAGTAGCATGGAGAGCTGCATCAAACCACTCTCAGGACTGAAGACCACAACAACAACATAATTCCAATTGATCCGTAGTGAGGAGGTCCTCCAGGCTGTAGAACATGTAAGAGAAACACCAATACATGACAAATATTTACAACTGAAACAAATAAGCTAATGTACCTTCCACAGGTCCCAAGTGGAATAATCATCATTTTTTTAAAGAACACTATATGAAAGAATCATTTTACTAACACTAATGCACTAAATTTAAAACGAAAAAAGTTTTTTTATGTATAAGGTAATAAACATGTAATGTAAGTACTACAATACTTATTTACAATGAACACATTACTGTACTGAAATGGTGCAGAAGTTAGATTGTACTTATACAAATCAGTTGGTTCTACTGAGAAATCCATCAATGGAGTAGAACGAGATGGCCACCAATAAATCTTTCAGGCTTCTCTTGAACTGAATTTCATTGGCTGTTAAGCCTTTTATGGCTGCTGGCAAGTTATTGAAAATGTGTGTTCCCGAATAATGCACACCTTTTTGACCAAGAGGAAGTGGTTTTAAATCCTTGTGAAGATTATTCTTATTTCTAAATTGATCCCATGAATTGAGCTGTTGGTTTGAAAAAGTGATAATTTTTAATGACAAATTTCATTAAGGAATACATATATTGAAAAGCAGTAGTTCGTATCCCTAGTTCCCTAAACAGGCTTCTGCACGATGTTCTTGAGTTCACACCACATATAATTCTTATTGCACTTTTTGTGCCCCCAAACTTTAGATTGGGTTGAAGAATTATCCCAAAAAATAATCCCCTATGACATTACGGTGTGAAAGCAAGCATAGTATGCCAGCTTTTTCATTTTTATATCCCCTATGTCTGACACAATTCGCATTGCAAGTAGAGATTTGTTAAGACGCTTCAGCAGTTCTGTGGTGTGCTCCTCCCAGTTGAATTTATTATCAGGCTGTAATCCCAAGAATTTAACACTGTCCACTTCTTCTTTCATCTCTTGGTCTCGCTCTACGATTTTCACCCTCCACGTTGCCCTCCAATACCATATTGATGATCCCTTGATGCCTCAGAACATGTCCTACCAAACGACCCTTTCTTCTAGTCAAGTTGTGCCACAAACTCCTCCCCAATTCTATTCAATACCTCCTCATTAGTTATGTGATCTACCCATCTAATCTTCAGCATTCTTCGAAACCTTCTATTCTCTTCTTGTCTAAACTATTTATCGTCCATGTTTCACTTCCATACATGGCTGCACTCCATACAAATACTTTCAGAAACGACTTCCTGACACTTAAATCTATACTCGATGTTAACAAATTTCTCTTCTTCAGAAACGCTTTCCTTCCCATTGCCAGTCTACATTTTATATCCTCTCTACTTCGACCATCATCAGTTATTTTACTCCCCAAATAGCAAAACTCCTTTACTACTTTAAGTGTCTCATTTCCTGATCTAATTCCTCAGCATCACCCGACTTAATTCGACTACATTCCATTATCCTTGTTTTGCATTTGTTGATGTTCATCTTATACCCTCCCTTCAAGACACTGTCCATTCCGTTCAGCTGCTCTTCCAGGTCCTTTGCTGTCTCTGACAGAAATACAATGTCATCGGCGAACCTCAAAGTTTTTATTTCTTATCCATGGATTTTAATTCCTACTACGAATTTTTCTTTTGCTTCCTTTTGCTCAATATACAGATTGAATAACATCGAGGATAGGCTACAGCCCTGTCTCACTCTCTTCCCAACCACTTTAAATGTTCAGAAATGTAAAATTTTGCGCTTCACGAAACGAAAAAACGTAGTATCCTATGAGTATAATATCAATGAGTCAGTGTTGGAACTGGCCAACTCATACATATACCTGGGTGTGACACTTCGTAGGGACATGAATTGGAATGATCACACTGGTTCAGTCGTGAGTAAAGCACGTGGTAGACTTCTGTTTACTGACAGAATACAGGAGAAGTGCAATCAGTCTTCAAAGGAGATAACTTAGAAATCGTTCGTGTAACCGGTTCTAGAATATTGAATGCGCGACCTGTACCAGTTAGGACTAAGAGGGAATACTGAACGCATCCAGATCATTGGGAATGTGTCACAGAGATACTGAATAACCTGAACTGAAGGCTCTTTAAGATGGACGTCAACTACCCTGAGAAAGTGTATTAACAAGAAAGTGTATTAACAATGTTTAAAGAACCGGCTTTAAGTGCGACTCTAGGAATATACTGCAACTCCCTACGTACACTACTGGCCATTAAAATTGCAACACCAAGAAGAACTGCAGATGATAAACGGGTATTCATTGGACAAATATATTATACCAGAACTGATTTTACATTTTCAGGCAATTTGGGTGCATAGATCCTGAGAAATCAGTACCCAGAACAACCACCTCTGGCCGTAATAACGGCCGTGATACGCCAGGGCATTGAGTCAAACAGAGCTTAGATGGCGTGTACAGGTACAGCTGCCCATGCAGCTTCAACACGATACCACACTTCATCAAGAGTAGTGACTGGCGTATTGTGACGAGCCAGTTGCTCGGCCACCATTTACCAGACGTTTTCAATTGGTGAGAGATCTGGAGAATGTGCTGGCCGGGGCAGCAGTCGAACATTTTCTGTATCCAGAAAGGCCCGTACAGGATCTGCAACATGCGGTCGTGCATTATCCTGCTGAAATGTAGGCTTTCGCAGGGATCGAATGAAGGGTAGAGCCACGGGTCGCAATACATCTGAAATGTAACGTCCACTGTTCAAAGTGCCGCCAATGCGAACAAGAGGTGACCGAGACGTGTAACCAATGGCACCCCATACCATCACCACGGGTGATACGCCAGTGTGGCGATGAGAAATACATACTTCCAATGTGCGTTCAAAAAATGGTTCAAATGGCTCTGAGCACTATGGGACTTAACATCTTAGGTCATCAGTCCCCTAGAACTTAGAACTACTTAAACCTAACTAACCGAAGGTCATCTCACACATCCATGCCCGAGGCAGGATTCGAACCTGCGACCGTAGTAGTCCCGCGGTTCCGGAGTGCAGCGCCTAGAACCGCACGGCCACCGAGGCCAGCAATGTGCGTTCACTGCGATGTCGCCAAACACGGATGCGACCATCATGATGCTGTAAGCAGAACCTGGATTCATCCGAAAAAATGACGTTTTGCCGTTCGTGCACCCAGGTTCGTCGCTGAGTATACCATCGCAGGCGCTCCTGTCTGTGATTCAGCGTCAAGGGCAACCGCAGCCGCGGCTTCCGAGCTGATAGTCCATGCTGCTGTAAACGTCGTCGAACTGTTCGTGCAGATGGTTGTTGTCTTGCAAACGTCCCCATGTGTTGACCCAGGGATCGAGACGTGGCTGCACGATCCGTTACAACCATGCAGATAAGATGCCTGTCATCTCGACTGCTAGTGATACGAGGCCGTTGGGATCCAGCACGGCGTTCCGTATTACACTCCTGAATCCACCGATTCCATATTTTGCTAACGGTCATTGGATCTCGACCAACGCGAGCAGCAATGTCGCGATGCGATAAACCGCAATCGCGATAGGCTACAATCCGACCTTTATCAAAGTCGGAAACGTGATGGCACGCATTTCTCCTCCTTACACGAAGCATCACAACAACGTTTCACCAGACAACGCCGATCAACTGCCATTAGTGTAAGAGAAATCGGTTGGAAACTTTCCTCATGTCAGCACGTTGTAGGTGTCGCCACCGGCACCAACCTTGTGTGAATGCTCTGAAAAGCTAATCATTTGCATATCACAGTATCTTCTTCCTGTCGGTTAAATTTCGCGTCTGTAGCACGTGATCTTCGTGGTGAAGCAATTTTAATGGCCAGTAGTGTATGTGGGACCCGTACCAGTTAGGACTAACGGGAATACTGAACGCATTCAGAGGAAGACAGCACGAATGATCACGAATTTGTTTGATGATTGGGAATGTGTCACAGAGATACTAAATAAACTGAACATGAACCTTTCCAAAACAAAAGTAATATCCAACAAATGGATCCCAGCTGGAGATGTGAAAGTCAAGGACAGTCTACTAGAAGAGGTCAGTGAATATGTCTACCTTGGCCAGATTATAAATATGAAGGGAGACATAAGACCAGAAATCTATCGACGCATCAAGCTTGGCTGGCAAGCATTTGGGAAGAATTCAAAAGTATTCAGATCAAAAATGCCAGTAAATCTGAAGAAAGCAGTATTTGATCAATGCATTCTTCCTGTGATGACGTACGGATGCGAGACATGGACACTGAACTCATTCACAAAAGGGAAACTTAGGACAGCACAGAGAGCCATGGAGAGATCAATGCTGGGCTATACAAGAAAGGACAGGAAAAGGGCAGATGACATCCTGTCTGTGACGAAGGTTAATGACATCTTAGAGAGAGTAGGTTCCTTGAAACGGCAGTGGGCTGGCCACGTCGCAAGAAGAAAAGACAACAGATGGACGAAGTTAGTACTGGAGTGGAGTCCGAGAGAGCACCGGAGGCCTAGAGGAAACCACCAGACAGATGGGACAAAGACATCAAGAAGACCGCTGGTAACACCTGGCAGAGAACTGCCCAAGACCGTCCCACTTGGAGAAGACTTCTGAAAGCCTACCTGAATCCACGACTCGAAGAGGCCACATCATCTAATGATTGAATTGGCTGATGATGATGATGATGATGATGATGAAGGCTCTTTAAGATGGACGTAAACTATCCTGAGAATGTGTATTAACAAGAAAGTGTATTAGCAATGTCTAAAGAACCGGCTTTAAGTGCGACTCTAGTAATATACCGCAACTCCCTACGTATCACTCACAAAGGTATTGTGAGGATGAGTTTGAAATAATTACTGCACGCACAGAGGATTCAAACAGTTGGCCTTGTCGCGCTCCATACGTGAATAGAATGAGAAGAAACCCTAATAACTAGTAGAATGGATCGTAACCTCTGCCATGCACTTCAGAGTGGTTTGCAGAGTGTGGATGTGCTAATCTTTGCGTCGGTCGGTATTAGTGGTGGTGGCGGTGGGGGGAAGGACGCATGCGCAGTCGGACCTCCGGCGCATGCGCACTCGCTGCCTCGGCCAGACGGGGCAGGTAGTCCGATCTGAAAAGCGGCCACGCGGCGCTCGGTTATTTCTCGTCGTTATTTTTACGAGCGCGCGGCGCCCAGTTCAAGGGCAAGGGTGGCGTGTCCCAGATATCGCTGCTCGCCGGAGCGCGCGCTGCCGGCGAGAGGGAAACTTCACCTCTTTACTCGAGCCGCTTTCTAGCTCATTCACTCCCTGCAGCGGGTCTTATAGAAAGATTGCGTGGTCAAAATCTTCAACTGCGCGTCACGCCAACCACGTCGCGAATGGGTTAGTACATCTACATCTACACTCCGCAAGCCACCCAACGGTGTGTAGCGGAGGGCACTTAACGTGCCACTGTCATTACCTCCCTTTCCTGTTCCACTCGCGTATGGTTCACTGGAAGAACGACTGCCGGAAAGCCTCCGTGCGCGCTCGAATCTTTCTAATTTTACATTCGTGATCTCCTCGGGAGGTATAAGTAGGGGGAAGCAATATATTCGATACCTCATCCAGAAACGCACCCTCTCGAAAACTGGCGAGCAAGCCACACCGCGATGCAGAGCGCCTCTCTTGCAGAGTCTGCCACTTGAGTTTATTAAACATCTCCGTAACGCTATCACCGTTACCAAATAACCCTGTGACGAAACGCGCCGCTCTTCTTTGGATCTTCTCTATCTCCTCCGTCAACCCGATATGGTACGGATCCCACACTGATGAGCAATACTCAAGTATAGGTCGAACGAGTGTTTCGTAAGCCACCTCCTTTGTTGATGGACTACATTTTCTAAGCACTCTCCCAATGAATCTCAACGTGGTACCCGCCTTACCAACAATTAATTTTATATGATCATTCCACTTCAAATCGTTCCGCACGCATACTCCCAGATATTTTACAGAAGTAACTGCTACCAGTGTTTTTTCCGCTATCATATAATCTTACAATAAAGGATCCTTCTTTCTAAGTATTCGCAATACATTACATTTGTCTATGTTAAGAGTCAGTTGCCACTCCCTGCACCAAGTGCCTATCCGCTGCAGATCTTCCTGCATTTCGCTGCAATTTTCTAATGCTGGAACTTCTCTGTATACTACAGCATCGTCCGCGAAAAGCCGCATGGAACTTCCGACACTATCTACTAGGTCATTTATATATATTGTGAAAAGCAATGGTCCCGTAACACTCCCCTGTGGCACGCCAGAGGTAACTTTAACGTCTGTAGACGTCTCTCCATTGAGAACAACATGCTGTGTTCTGTTTGCTAAAAACTCTTCAATCCAGCCACACAGCTGTTCTGATATTCCGTAGGCCTGCGAAAGACAAAGGTCCCCAGTTCGAGTCTTGGTCCGCAACACAGTTTTAATCTGCCAGGAAGCTCCAATCGGTGATTTAGTTTCTGCTAGTCACACAACACACTGAGTCTTAACCTTGGAGGGGGGGGGGGCATTTTTACGATATGTCTCACTCAGCGCTCCTTGTGGGGGAAGTCTTGAATTAGCCACAGCTGTACAGAAACTTCACGGGCTCCCTAGTAAACCTGTCACAACAAACAGACGTTGTTACCATCGTAAATATAATTAATATTTAATCTTGAAATCAGGGTAACCCTGTATTATTATTATTATTATCTTTCCTTTCTCAGACCTTAGGTCTGGTTCGGAATGAAAGTGACGCGGACCTTGATCAAGCGTCACTTCCTTTTAACTGTCATTATCATTATTATTATTATTATTATTATTATTATTATTATTATTATCATCATCATCATTATCAGAGAATTCTCTCAATAAATGAAACATGTTAAGCAAATAACTCAGTCAACTTTTGTTTCTGTTCTTCTTGCTTTTCCTGTAGGCTTTCAATCTTTCCTAGCCAACGGCATTGCCGTAATGGTAACACTGGTTCCCGTCGGATCACAGAGGTTAAGCGCTCTCGGGCTGGGCTAGCACTTGGATGGGTGACCATCCAGTCTGGCGAGCACTGTTGGCAAGCGGGGTGCACCCAGCCCTTGTGAGGCAAACTGAGGAGCTACTTGATTGAGAAGTAGCGGCTCCGGTCTCGTAAACTGACATACGGCCGGGAGAGCGGTGTGCTGACCACATGCCCCTCCATATCCGCATCCAGCGACGCCTCTGGGCTGAAGACTACACGGCGGCCGGTCGGTACTGTTGGGCCTTCGTGGCCCCTTCGGGCGGGGTTTGGCTGAGTTTAGTTTTCATTCTTGCCGAGCAGGCTTGTGTAAGTTCTTGCGACGACTTTGGTTCCGTGCTGTTTTTGTTTTGGTTTCTCTGATGTGACTTCTCATTTGTCTACTTTGCGTCTGAAGGTCTCTCTTCCTAAAATGTCGTTTGGTCTTAGGTTTGCATTTTTGAGGTCCTTTCGAATTTCGCTCAGCCGAAGTGTTTCCTGCTTATCTGATGTTACAGTAATGTATTACCCTTTATGCCGCCCGCTTTTCTGGTAGTCTGCTGAGATGATCAAAGAATTAGTTTTCCAAACATTTCAATATTTATGACGTGACATCTCGTGAACCATGAGACATCAAATAATATAATTCTGCAGGTAGAACACGTAGGTGTTAAGGATATGCTTCGTGAAGCCAAATACAATCCTGGAAATGGAAAAAGGAACACATTGACACCGGTGTGTCAGACCCACCATACTTGCTCCGGACACTGCGAGAGGGCTGTACAAGCAATGATCACACGCACGGCACAGCGGACACACCAGGAACCGCGGTGTTGGCCGTCGAATGGCGCTAGCTGCGCAGCATTTGTGCACCGCCGCCGTCAGTGTCAGCCAGTTTGCCGTGGCATACGGAGCTCCATCGCAGTCTTTAACACTGGTAGCATGCCGCGACAGCGTGGACGTGAACCGTATGTGCAGTTGACGGACTTTGAGCGAGGGCGTATAGTGGGCATGCGGGAGGCCGGGTGGACGTACCGCCGAATTGCTCAACACGTGGGGCGTGAGGTCTCCACAGTACATCGATGTTGTCGCCAGTGGTCGGCGGAAGGTGCACGTGCCCGTCGACCTGGGACCGGACCGCAGCGACGCACGGATGCACGCCAAGACCGTAGGATCCTACGCAGTGCCGTAGGGGACCGCACCGCCACTTCCCAGCAAATTAGGGACACTGTTGCTCCTGGGGTATCGGCGAGGACCATTCGCAACCGCCTCCATGAAGCTGGGCTACGGTCCCGCACACCGTTAGGCCGTCTTCCGCTCACGCCCCAACATCGTGCAGCCCGCCTCCAATGGTGTCGCGACAGGCGTGAATGGAGGGACGAATGGAGACGTGTCGTCTTCAGCGATGAGAGTCGCTTCTGCCTTGGTGCCAATGATGGTCGTATGCGCGTTTGGCGCCGTGCAGGTGAGCGCCACAATCAGGACTGCATACGACCGAGGCACACAGGGCCAACACCCGGCATCATGGTGTGGGGAGCGATCTCCTACACTGGCCGTACACCACTGGTGATCGTCGAGGGGACACTGAATAGCGCACGGTACATCCAAACCGTCATCGAACCCATCGTTCTACCATTCCTAGACCGGCAAGGCAACTTGCTGTTCCAACAGGACAATGCACGTCCGCATGTATCCCGTGCCACCCAACGTGCTCTAGAAGGTGTAAGTCAACTACCCTGGCCAGCAAGATCTCCGGATCTGTCCCCCATTGAGCATGTTTGGGACTGGATGAAGCGTCGTCTCACGCGGTCTGCACGTCCAGCACGAACGCTGGTCCAACTGAGGCGCCAGGTGGAAATGGCATGGCAAGCCGTTCCACAGGACTACATCCAGCATCTCTACGATCGTCTCCATGGGAGAATAGCAGCCTGCATTGCTGCGAAAGGTGGATATACACTGTACTAGTGCCGACATTGTGCATGCTCTGTTGCCTGTGTCTATGTGCCTGTGGTTCTGTCAGTGTGATCATGTGATGTATCTGACCCCAGGAATGTGTCAATAAAGTTTCCCCTTCCTGGGACAATGAATTCACGGTGTTCTTATTTCAATTTCCAGGAGTGTAGGAGTCCCTGGAGGGAACATGACGTTCTTTTCGAGAAACACTATTGAAAAAATTTAGAGAGCCGACATTTGAAGTTGACTGCCGAACGATTCTACTGACGCCAATGTACATTGCGTGTAAGGACCACGAAGATATGAGAAATTAGGGCTCTTGCGGAAGCATATAGACAGTCGTTTTTCTCTCGCTCTGTTTGCGAGAGGAACAGGAAAGGAAATGACTACTAGTCCCCATTCAGAAGATATAGTTGCTGAACATATGGAACGAGAAATTCCTCGTTCCATATTTTCGTTGCAAGCACGGACATAACAAGAATAACTGCAGCAGGACAAGATGACTAGCTGCTGAACAGTTTAAAGAAAACCTGAGTCTCATTTCAAATAGGTACTCCACTCATGCAATTATAGTCGGTGGTGACTTCAATCTATCCTCAATGTGCTGGAAAAATTATACGTTTAAACCCGGCGGCAGGCGTAAAACGTCATCCGAAATTGTACTGAATGCTTTCTCAGAAAATTATTTTGAACAATTAGCTCATGAGCCCAATCGAAGCGTAAATGGTTGCAAAAGCATACTTGACCTCTTAGCAACAAATAATTCTGGACAAATAGCGAGTGTTGTGACGAATACAGGGATTCGCGACCACAAGGCAGTTGCTGTTAGGCTGACTGAATACGGTAACACCCACAACCATCAAAAAGAAACGCAACGTGCATCTATTTAAAAAAGCTGATACAAATGCTCTTAACGCCGTTTTAAGAGACAGTCTTCACTCCATCCGATCTGATCATGTAAGTGTAGAAAAGTTCTGGAATGTTTTCAAAGAGATAGTATCGACGGCAATTGAGAGATATATACTACATAAGTGATGGTAGTGACCCTCCATGGTACACAAAACGGGTCAAATCGCTGTTGCAGAAGCAACGAAAAAAATGCCAAATTAAAAAGAACGCAAAATCCTCAAGATTGGCAAAGTTTTACAGAAGTTCGAAATATAGCGCGTATTTCAGTGAGAGATGCTTTTAATAATTTCCACAGCGAAACCCTGTCTCGGAATCTGGCAGTAAACCGAAAGAGATTCTGGTCCTATATAAAGCACACCAGTGGCAAGACGCAGTCAATACCTTCATTGCGCGAAAACAACGGTGAAGTCACTGATGACAGTGGCACTAAAGCAGAGTTATTAAACACGGTTTTCCGAAAATACACCAAACAAGACGAAGTAAATATTCCTGAATTCATTTCAAGGACAACTGCCAAGATGAGAAACATAGAAGTAGATGTCCTCGGTGTAGCAAAGCAGCTTAAATCATTTAATAAAAGGAAGGCTTCCGGTCCAGATTGTACACCAGTCAGGTTCCTCTCAAGAGTATGCTCATACAATAGCTCCATATTTAGCAATTACATACAACCGCTCGCTCACAGAAAGATCCGTACCTACAGACTGGAAAATTGCTCAAGTCACACTAAGACCCAAAAAGGGAAGTAGGAGTAATCCGCTGAATTACAGGCCTTTATCACTAACGTCGATTTGCAGTAGGATTTTGGAACATATACTGTATCCGAACATTATGAATTACCTCGAATAAAACGATTTATTGACACATAGTCAGCGCAGATTCAGAAAACATCGTCCCTGTGAAACACAAATAGCTCTTTATACTCATGAAGTAATGAGTGCTATCGACAGGGGATGTCAAATTGGTTCCATATTTTTAGATTTCCAGAAGGCTTTCGACACGGTTGCTCACAAGCGTCTTCTAACCAAACTGCGTGCCTATGGAACATCGCCTCAGTTGGGCGACTGGATTCGCGATTTCCTGTCAGAAAGGTCACAGTTCGTAGTAATAGACGGCAAGTCATCAAATAAAACAGAAGTAATATCCAGCGTCCCCCAAGGAAGTGTTATAGGCCTTCTATTGTTCCTGATCTATACTAACGACATAGGAGACAATCTGAGTAGCCGTCTTAGATTGTTTGCAAAAGATGCTGTCATTTACCGTATTGTAAAGTCATCAGATGACCAAAACGAATTGCAGAATGATTTAGATAAGATATCTGTACGGTGCGGATAGTGGCAATTGACCCTGAATAGAGAAAAGTGTAAAGTTACTCACATGAGTACTATTCGGTTATGCAATAAGTCACACTAATCTGAAGGTCGTAAATTCAACTAAATACTTAGGGATTACAATTACAAACTACCTAAATTGGAATTATAACATAGATAATGTTGTGGGTAGAGCAAACCATAGACTGCGACTCCTTGTCAGAACACTTAGAAGGTGCAACAGGTCTACTAAAGAGACTGGTTACCCCAAGCTTGTCCGCCCTATTCTGGAGTATTATTGTGCGGTGCGGGATCCGTATCAGGTGGGACTGACGGATGACATCGAAAAAGTTCAAAGAAGGGCGGCTCGTTTTGTATTATCGCGAAATAGGGGAGACAGTGTCACAGACATGATACGTGAATTGGCGTGGCAATCATTTCGTTACGACAGGATCTTCTCATGAAATTTCAATCACCAGTTTTCTCCTCCGATTGCGAAAACATTCTGCTGGCAGCCACCTACATAGGGAGAAATGATCATCACGGTAAAATAAGAGAAATCAGGGCTCGCGCAGAAAAATTTAAGTGTTCGCTTTTCGCGCGCATCATACGAGAGTGGAACGGTAAAGGTGGTGGTTCATTGAACCCTCTGCCAGGCACTTTATTGTAAATAACAGAGTCATTATGTAGATGCAGATTTGGTATAGGGTCCCTACCGCCACACGCCGGCCGGTGGCCTGCAGACTATCTACACTCAGTCGCAAAAGTATTCGGACAGTGGGAAGTTTCACAATGAGTACCCGAGAAACACTGGCTGTGAAACCAATACATATTTATTAGCAATATATATGCGTAACAACATTAATTACAAAAGAATTATTGTATTAATTCGTTTCCAAAACATGAATAACAGAAAAATTAACAACAAAAATGAAACATCCTGCACACACTGCTGCTACAAAAGTATTCGGACACTGTCCAACAAAATTTTCATAAGTTGTACGACGAAAATGTCAATACCTTGTGGGTCCACCTTTCATTTTCAATGTCTCCTCCAATCTACTAGGTATACTTTCCACGAGTTTTTTCGTGAAATTTGGGCCTATATTTGCCCATTCTTGGCGCAGTTTCTCTTTCAAGGTCTCCTTCGTGTAGATGTACGCGCGTAGGGTCCGTTTCAATTTATTCCACAAATCTTCGATTGGGTTAAGGTCTGGTGATTGGGGAGGGGGGTGCAATACTTTCGGACAATTGAAGAGCAACCAAATTTGTACAATATGCGCGGTATGCTTGGGATCATTATCCTGATAAAAATGAAAGTTGTTCGCAATACCTAAATGTCGTGCCATGATGCTCCCACCTCCAAACTTTACTGTTGGTTTGAGGTTCCTGGGATTCAGATCTTCTTCATTGGTCTTTCGCCACACGTTTGTCTTTCCATCGCTTTGACATAATGTAAATTTACATTCGTCGCAAAATATCACCCTATTCCACCAAGCCTGATCGTATTCGGCGTATTCCCTCGCAAACTGCATACTTTTCTTCTGGTTCACTGCATTTATGAATGGCTTTCGCCGTGCCACTCGATCATGATACTGCGATCGTCGTAGTACTCTCCGCACAGTTTCGGGATGAACTTTTATACCGAGGTCTCCCTCCACCTCACTTGCAATTCGTGTGGCAGATATTTTCGGATTCTGTTGTACCTTTCGCACAATCACACGTTCATCTCTCTGTGAAAATGTCCGTGGCCGTCCTGTGCTGCAACGGAATTCCAATCGGTCTTCTTTGTCGAACCGTTTAATAATGTCGTGAACTGTAATTTTCTTCATGTTCACTATTGCGGCAATTTCCCTGCAGGTTTTCCCCTTCGCGTGATGATAAACGACAAGTTGCCTTTGCTCGAACGTCCCATCGTCGACCTGCACAGGCTCGCGATACGTGTTCGCTAATCATCGCTATCGTCTCGCGGAAATGTCGGACACACTGCAGTCGCTTCACCCTCCGCGCGTCACGGAATGAACTATTCTCTCACGTTGTCCGCCTTTGTCCGAATACTGTTGTTGCACCTTCCCATGTCGTTTTCAGGAAATATTACGTAACAGACACATGTCCAACAACAATTCTTCGTATTTGACGCGTGTTTCATGTTGCGACATCGTACCCAGAGTCCCAAATACATTACAAAGTGCAGTTTCTGCATTTGTTTATGCGGCAAACTGCAAAATTATGCGCCGTTACGTGCTGTCCGAATACTTTCGCGACTGAGTGTATGTGGAAGTGGATGTAGTTGATGTTTCATCGGGCAGTACGTGAACGTTTCCACGCCCCCCCCCCCCCCCCCAGACGAGCGCACGGGACGAGAATACAGCCGCCGTTGACCTGCGGGGAAGGCAGCCGAGGTGGGTGAGGTTAGGCGGCAAAAGGGCGTCGCGCTCCCAGTGGAATTCGGGTCGCGTGCCCGACTTCTTCGTTCCGCAGCCTTCTCCATCTGACTGCTCTCTGCTGGAAACCCTCCTATCGACGCATCAGCGTCAACAGTGTTCACCTCACTGCGGATAAGGCTATTGTTTCTGAAGTCTCTATACCTCAATCGGTAGAAACGGAACCCTTATAGCGTCACTTTCTTGTCCGCCTATCTGTCTACCTGTCCGTCTCTTAAGGGGGGTAGGACGTGAAACGGGCCGACTTGGAGCAGGAGAGGCACCACAGGACATTTTAATTTACACTGGCTATAATTTTACAAATAAATTCATAAAACTGTTAGCATGACCAGGAAGGATTCAGGATTCACACTCATAGCAGAGGAAGTTCAAAAACATGTTGTTGTTGTTGTGGTCTTCAGTCCTGAGATTGGTTTGATGCAGCTCTCCATGCTACTCTATCCTGTGCAGGCTTCTTCATCTCCCAGTACCTACTGCAGCCTACATCCTTCTGAATCAGCGTAGTGTATTCATCTCTTGGTCTCCTTCTACGATTTTTACCCTCCACGCTGCCCTCCAATACTAAATTGGTGATCCCTTGATGCCTCAGAACATGTCCTACCAACCGATCCCTTCTTCTAGTCAAGTTACGCCTCAAACTCCTCCCCAATTCTATTCAATACCTCCTCATTAGTTGTGTGATCTACCCATCTAATCTTCAGCATTCTTCTGTAGCACCACATTTCGAAAGCTTCTATTCTCTTCTTGTCCAAACTATTTATCGTCCATGTTTCACTTCCATACATGGCTACACTCCATACAAATACTTTCAGAAACGACTTCCTGACATTTAAATCTATACTCGATGTTAACAAATTTCTCTTCTTCAGAAACTCTTTCCTTGCCATTGCCAGTCTACATTTTATATCCTCTCTACTTCGACCATCATCACTTGTTTTGCTTCCCAAATAGCAAAACTCCTTCACTACTTTAAGTGTTTTGCTTTTGTTGATGATCATCTTATATCCTCCTTTCAAGACACTGTCCATTCCGTTCAACTGCTCTTCCAAGTCCTTTGCTGTCTCTGACAGAATTACAATGTCATCGGCGAACCTCAAAGTTTTTATTTCTTCTCCATGGATTCTAATACCTACTCCGAACTAACAAAACAATTTTTTTTTTTTACATGTGAAATTTCATCATTTTTTCACTTGGTATTAGCTGCATTTGTTGCTGTAGGTACACTTTTCTTCATAAGTAAGAGAGATTCTTCGATGAATTTTTCACAGCATACAAACCATACTTACAGGTGTATGAAACTCTAAAATTTCCCAAATCTGTTAAAAACTGTGGTAAAAATTGGGATAATTAACTATAAAATTCGAGTTTTCTCTAAACACGAAGTTTGAAACGTAACAGCCCATTCATTTTTACATAGATTAAATAAATTCAACGAAAAATCATCGATATGAACTTTCGGAGCCAAAGGCACACTCGTGTACCCTTGATGACTGCACGACACGAAGCTTTACGCCTCGCCTGGGCCCGTCAACAGCGACAATGGACTGTCGATGATTAGAAAAACATTGTCTGGTCGGGTGAGTCTCGTTTCAAACTGTATTGAGCGGATGAGCGTGTAAGGGTATGGAGACAGCCTCATGAATCCATGGACGCTGCAACATCGTTAGGGGACTGTTCAAGCTGGTGCATCCATTTATGTCCATTGTGCACTCCTACGAACTTGGGTAATTCCAACAGGGCAATGCGACGCCCCACACGTCCAGAATTGCTACACAATGGTTCCAGGAACACTTTTCTCAGTTTAAACAATTCCGCTGGCCACCAAACTCCCCAGACGTGAACATTATTCAGTATATCTGGGATGCCCTGCAACCTGCTGTAAAAAGAGATCTCCACCCACTCGCACTCTTACGGATTTATGGACAGCCCTGCAGGATTCATGGTGTTAATTCCCTCCAGCACTCCTTCAGACATCAGTCGAGTCCATGCCACGTCGTGTTGCGGCAGATCTCCATGCTCGCGGGGGCCCTACACGATACTACGCAGGTGTACCAGTTTGTTTGGCTCTTCAGTGTATTTACAATAGCAGAAAACATTTGAGAACCTTACAGTTGTTGTTGACTTGAGTGCAAAGTGTCCTGCGTCAGACCTCTCATAGATGCTGTAGCATGTGTCGTGTTAACCCAGCCCTTGTTTTAGTCGTGCCATAAATGTACTTTCTCACCAATCTAATGCAGGGCCCAGGTACACAGCCGTACTGGGTCGGTACTTCTGAAGTTCTGTGTGTGTTTGTGTGTAGAACAGGCAGACAGAGAGGCCCTTGTTAAGGCGCCCCAACTGGGTCAGGGCTACGCGAAAAGCGACACCGCAGCCCGAGGTCAGTTCCGTTAGCCCTGCCTGGCTGGGCACAAGTGAGCGGGCTTTCGTGTCGCGGCCCGGCACGGTCGGGGTCTGACCACATCGTATCTGACAGCTGGCCTCGTGGACGTCCGCAGGAAATTTTCCACCAGGGGAGCAAACTGCCACGTTTCATACGAGGGCGTGCTATCAAGTAAAGCCTCCGAATTTTCTTTATTCTGGTCTCAATATTGCTTCTAGTATCACATGTGATGCATGTCATTCGGCGAACTTTCTTGATTGACTGACGCAATTTACAATCTTCTACCGCTGTAGAGCTCCGAACTGTAGATTTTAACATGGCGGTGTGCATCGTAGCTACACTGATGAGCCAAAACATTATAACCACTGCCCACCGCAAGTTTGAATGCTTTCTCGGGTGCTGCGGGCAAGTGACGCAGTAAGGAAAGAATTTAAGCGGAAGAGAGACGAATTGGCAGTCAGTATAGCAAAGATATGCGCCGCAAATGCGGAAATCCACCGATATAAGCGGTTTTGACAAAGGGCACAGTGGTCGCGCTGTGACTGGAAACGTTGTTGTTGTTGTGGTCTTCAGTCCTGAGACTGGTTTGGTGCAGCTCTCCATGCTACTCTATCCTGTGCAGGCTTCTTCATCTCCCAGTACCTACTGCAGCCTACATCCTTCTGAATCTGTTTAGTGTATTCATCTCTTGGTCTCCCTCTACGATTTTTACCCTCCACGCTGCCCTCCAATACTAAATTGGTGACCCCTTGATGCCTCAGAACATGTCCTACCAACCGATCCCTTCTTCTAGTGAAGTTGTGCCACAAACTTCTCTTCTCCCCAATCCTATTAAACACCTTCTCATTAGTTATGTGACCTAACCATCTAATCTTCAGGATTCTTCTGTAGCACCACATTTCGAACGCTTCTATTCTCTCTTGTCTAAAATATTTATCGTCCATGTTTCACTTCCATACATGGCTACACTCCATACAAATACTTTCAGAAACGACTTCCTGACACTTAAATCTATACTCGATGTTAACAAATTTCTCTTCTTCAGAAACGCTTTCCTTGCCATTGCCAGTCTACATTTTATATCCTCTCTACTTCGACCATCATCGGTTATTTTGCTTCCCAAATAGCAAAACTCCTTTACTACTTTAAGTGTCTCATTTCCTAATCTAATTCCCTCAGCATCACCCGACTTAATTCGACTACATTCCATTATCCTCGTTTTGCTTTTGTTGATGTTCATCTTATAGCCTCCTTTCATGACACTGTCCATTCCGTTCAACTGCTCTTCCAAGTCCTTTGCTGTCTCTGACAGAATTACAATGTCATCGGCGAACCTCAAAGTTTTTGAAACTTCCTGGCAGATTAAAACTGAGTGCGCCGACCGAGACTCGAACTCGGGACCTTTGCCTTTCGCGGGCAAGTGCTCTACCATCTGAGCTACCCAAGCACGACTCACGCCCGGCCCTCACAGCTTTACTTCTGCCAGTATCTCGTCTCCTACCTTTCAAACTTTACAGAAGCTCTCCTGCGAACCATGCAGAACTAGCACTCCTGAAAGAAAGGATATTGTGGAGACATGGCTTAGCCACAGCTTAGGGGATGTTTCCAGAATGAGATTTTCAATCTGCAGCGGAGTGTGCGCTGATATGAAACTTCCTGGCAGATTAAAACGCGAAAGGCAAACGTCCCTAGTTCGAATCTCCGTCGGCGCACACAGTTTTAATCTGCCAGGAAGTTTCATATCAGCGCGCACTCCGCTGCAGAGTGAAAATCTCATTCTGGCTCAAAGTTTTTATTTCTTCTCCATGGATTTTAATTCCCAATGCGAACTTTTCTTTTGTTTCCTTTATTGCTTGCTCAGTATAAAGATTCAATAACATCGGGGACAGGCTACAACCCTGTCTCACTCCCTTCCCAACCACTGCTTCCCTTTCATATCCCTCGACTCTTATAACTGCCATCTGTTTTCTGTACAATTTGTAAATAGCCTTTCGCTCCCTGTATTTTACCCCTGCAACCTTCAGAATTTGAAAAACAGTATTCCAGTCAACATTGTCAAAAGCTTTCTCTAAGTCTACAAGTGCTAGAAAGGTAGGTTTGCCTTTCCTTAATCTTTCCTCTAAGGTACGTCGTAGGGTCAGTATTGCCTCACGGGCTCCAACATTTCTACGGAATCCAAAATGCTCTTCCCCGAGGTCGGCTTCTATCAGTTTTTCCATTCGTCTGTAAAGAATTCGCGTTAGTATTTTGCAGCTGTGACTTATTAAACTGATAGTTCGGTAATTTTCACATCTGTCGACACCTACTTACTTTGGGATTGGAATAATTATATTCTTCTTGAAGTCTGAGGGAATTTCGCCTGTCTCAAACATCTTGCTCACAGATGGTACAGTTTTGTCAGGACTGGCTCTCCCAAGGCTGTCAGTAGTTCTAATGGAATGTTGTCTACTCCGGGGGCCTTGTTTCGACTCAGGTCTTTCAGTGCTGACTGGAAACGAGAATCTCCGAAACAGGCGAAATTGGTCGCCTGTTGGCGTATTGCTGTCGTGAGCACCTAGAGTGGTTAGGAATGGTGAAATAACGACTGGCCGTATGGTATTGGACAACCAAGTCTCATCAGAAAACGAAGAGGTCGGGGGATCCTCACTGAGTAATCGAGGATAGACAGCTATCCTGTGGCAGATGTGACGACACAGTACAATGCCGGTGCAGCCACATGTGTTTCGGAGTACACCGTTCAAACGCCATTGTTCGATATGGACTCTTAAGTGCTCCAGAGTAGACACAACGACATCGTCAGTTTCTGGAGACTAGAAATCTACTCTGTAGGAGCCAGCATGGGTTTCGAAAAAGACGATCGTGTGAAACCCAGCTCCGCAAGGCGTTCGATACAGTTCCCCACAGTCGTTTAATGAACAAAGTAAGAGCATATGGACTATCAGATCAATTGAGTGACTGGATTGAAGAGTTCCCACATAACAGAACGCAGCATGTCATTCTCAGTGTAGAGAAGTCTTCCGAAGTAAGAGTGATTTCAAGTGTCCCGCTGGGGAGTGTCGTAGGACCGTTGCTATTCAAAATATACATAAATGACCTTGGGGATGACATCGGAAGTTCACTGAGGCTTTTTGCGGATGATGCTGTGGTATATCGAGAGGTTGTAAAAATGGAAAATTGTACTGAAATGCAGGAGGATCTGCAACGAACTGACGCATGGTGCAGGGAAATGCAACTTAATCTCAATGCTCAATGTAGACAAGTGTAACGTGCTGCGAATACATAGAAAGATAGATCCCTTATCATTTAACTACAATATAGCAGGTCAGCAACTGGAAGCAGTTAATTCCATAAATTATCTGGGAGTATGCATTAAGAGTGATTTAAAATGGAATGATCATATAAAGTTGATCGTCGTTAAAGCAGATGCCAGACTGAGATTCATTGGAAGAATCCTAAGCAAATGCAATCCGAAAACAAAGGAAGTAGGTTACAGTATGATAGTTCAAATGGCTCTGAGCACTATGGGACTCAACTGCTGTGGTCATCAGTCCCCTAGAACTTAGAACTACTTAAATCTAACTAACCTAAGGACATCACACACATCCATGCCCTAGGCAGGATTCGAACCTGCGACCGTAGCAGTCGCACGGTTCCGCACTGCGCGCCTAGAACTGCGAGACCACCGCGGCCGGCAGTATGATAGTTCGCTCACTGCTTGAATACTGCTCAGCAGTGTGGGATCCGTACCAGATAGGGATGATAGTAGGGATGATAGAAGAGATAGAGAAGATCCAACGGAGAATGTGCTTCGTTACAGGATCATTTAGAAATCGCGAAAGCGTTATGGAGATGATAAACTCCAGTTGAAGACTCTACAGGAGAGACGCTCAGTAGCTCGGTACGGGCTTTTGTTGAAGTTTCGAGAACATACATTCACCGAGGAGTCAAGCAGCATATTGCTCCCTCCCACCTATATCTCGCGAAGAGACCATGTGGATAAAATCAGAGAGATTAGAGCCCACACAGAGGCATACCGACAATCCTTCTTTCCACGAACAGTACGAGACTGTAATAGAAGGGAGAAACCATAGAGGTACTCAAGGTACCCTCCGCCACACACCGTCAGGTGGCTTGCGGAGTATGGATGTAGATGTAGATGTAGAATGCAGTGGGCACAGCATCACTGAGTGTTCACCGTGGATGAATAGAAACATGTCGCCTGTCGAATGAATCGCATTTCTTGTTACACCAGGTCGGTGGTTGGGTCCTTACACGCTGCCGTCCAGGTGAATGGCTGCACAAAACACGCACCACTCCACAGCGGCAAGCCGACGAGGGCAGAATTATGCTGTTGGGCTTCCAGGGGATCTGTGGTGGTAGCCGAAGGCATTATGACAACAGTGAACTGCGTCAACATTACTGCGGACTACGTGCATCGCTGCATGCTTGAAGTCTCACGCTACGGCATGACATCTTCCAGCAGGATAACTGTCCATGATGCAAGGTTTGAGAGGCACTGTAGTGAACTCACATTGATGTCTTGGCCAGCAATGTCCCTGATCTGTACCCACTGAAACACACATCGGGCGCCAGCTGTGTGCCTGTAAACCATTATCCCATAATTTGTGGGAATTGCTTGACCTTTGCGTAGACATCTGGCGCCACTTACTTTAGGAATCCTGTCAAGGATTTGTAAATCCATACCAAGCAGAATCTCTGTTGTATAGTGTTTGAAAAGTAGAACAACACGCTATTAAAGAGGTGGTTATAGAGTTTTGACTCTTCGGTGAATGTCAGTGGTGAGAAGCAGCTCGGTGTATTCAAGTTTCTAACCGCAGGAAACTTGCCTGCAATTGAAATGCATAGAAGAATGAAAGCTGTGTACGGTGATGATCGCATCGACATCAGTAAAGTGTCACGTTGGGTTTTGTGTGCTCGTAATGAAGGAAATGGTGGTGCTAACCTCAAAGTGTGTGACAGAGATCCACGAACACAAATTTGATCTGTTTCTTCACGGTTGACATAAACAAGCGTTGACAGTGACTATCTGGTTGTTTCCCCCTAGTTCTTTGGGACTTTTTAATCACGTCTCACGCCTTGAATATAAGCGGGAAGAATTTCATCAGTGATGTAATGAAGCAAGGGAGACAGAAAACGAGAGGAGTTCTTGAACATGAGAAGGGAAGTTGGTCGTAGGCTACGGGCAAAGAAGAGGGATTATTTGAACAATCAAATTACAAAAATGGAAACAAACATTAAAACAAAAAACATTAGGGAACTTTACCTAGACATAAATGGGTATAGGAAGGCTAGGACAAATGCACTTCGAGGGGATGCTGGGGGAATACTGACAGACCGCAGTGCTATATTAAGTAAATGGAGGGCGTATTTTGAGCATCTATGAAATGTACACCAGGAAGCAGGAAATGAGTAGGTGTACGAAATACATACAGCAGAAACCCAGATACCTGAGCCAACGTTAAAGGAAGTAAGAGATGCGATCAACAAATTGAAAAACCATAAAGCACCAGGATCAGATTGCATAACTGCAGAATTAGTTAAAAATGGGAGACAGAAATTGGTGGAAATAGTTCACAAAGTGATAACTAAAGTATGGAACTCAGAGATGATACCTGAAGAGTGGCAGGAGTCGATTCTGATCCCAATTTTTAAGAAAGGTGACAAAATGGATTGTAGTAATTATAGAGGGATATCGCTACTACCAGTATGTTCCAAAATTTTCTCGAATATTCTGCTAAGCAGGCTTACTCCATATGCAGATAAAATTGTGGGGGATTACCAAGCCAGCTTTCGGAGGAACAGATTAACTATAGACCAAATATTCACCCTGCGTCAAATTTTCGAAAAGAAATGGGAATACAATAAACCAGTTCAGAATCTTTTCATAGATTTTACAAAAGCATATGATTAAGTATTGCAGTCAAAATTGCACAGGATTCTTTTGGAACTTGGAATACCAAAGAAGTATGTTAGACTTATAGAAGCGAGTTTGAAAAACAAAAAGGTAGAGTACGCGTGGGGAAATTGGAGTCAGAAGAATTTGTAATATAGAACGGACTTAAGCAGGAAGATGCACTGTCTCCGCTACTTTTTAATTTAGTCCTAGAATATATTGTACGAATGGCAACAGATAATTCAGAGGGTGTGGAGTTAAATGGAAATATTAAGATATTAGGGTATGCAGATGATCTAAACATCATTAGCGATAGGAAAGAATCTGTAACAGCAAATGCGAATGCGTTAATCAAGGCTAGTGAAGATGTAGGTCTAAAGATAAGTGAAAACAAAACTAAATACCTGGTTACTACTAGAATGCCAACAGCAGTAGATCAGGAAATGTTAAGAGTTGGAGACAAGCAGTTTGAAAAAGTGAACACATTTAAGTATCTAGGCGTGGACATCACTTCGAAAAATGAGATTGAATCCGAACTGAAGAAGAGATTACGGGCGGGAAATGCGTGCTACTTCTCACTCAATAGATTACTTTCATCGCGGATATTGTCTAGGAATTTAAAGATTAGAATATACAAAACTATTATCCTACCAGTTATGCTGTATGGGCTTGAGACTTGGTCTCTCACTGTGCAAAACAAAAAGCCGTTTCGAGTATTCAAAAACAAAATTATGAGGAAAATTTTCGGGGCAAAAAGGGATGACATTAGCGGAGAGTCGCGAAAGCTGCATAACGAAGAGGTTCACGAACTCTATTCAAGCCCTGACATAATCAGTATCGTTAAATCACGTAGGCTGCGATGGGCGGGTCACGTAGCTCGAATGGATGAGGGCAGGGCAGCGCGCAGAGTACTGGTAGGGCACCTAGAGGGAAAACGTCCTGTGGGGAGACCGAGGCGTAGATGGGAAGACAATGTGAAAGCTGATTTAAGGAGCCTAGGTATTGAAGGTGAATGGAAGTAAATAGCTCAAGACAGGGGCAGATGGCGAAAATACACTCCTGGAAATTGAAATAAGAACACCGTGAATTCATTGTCCCAGGAAGGGGAAACTTTATTGACACATTCCTGGGGTCAGATACATCACATGATCACACTGACAGAACCACAGGCACATAGACACAGGCAACAGAGCATGCACAATGTCGGCACTAGTACAGTGTATATCCACCTTTCGCAGCAATGCAGGCTGCTATTCTCCCATGGAGACGATCGTAGAGATGCTGGATGTAGTCCTGTGGAACGGCTTGCCATGCCATTTCCACCTGGCGCCTCAGTTGGACCAGCGTTCGTGCTGGACGTGCAGACCGCGTGAGACGACGCTTCATCCAGTCCCAAACATGCTCAATGGGGGACAGATCCGGAGATCTTGCTGGCCAGGGTAGTTGACTTACACCTTCTAGAGCACGTTGGGTGGCACGGGATACATGCGGACGTGCATTGTCCTGTTGGAACAGCAAGTTCCCTTGCCGGTCTAGGAATGGTAGAACGATGGGTTCGATGACGGTTTGGATGTACCGTGCACTATTCAGTGTCCCCTCGACGATCACCAGTGGTGTACGGCCAGTGTAGGAGATCGCTCCCCACACCATGATGCCGGGTGTTGGCCCTGTGTGCCTCGGTCGTATGCAGTCCTGATTGTGGCGCTCACCTGCATGGCGCCAAACACGCATACGACCATCATTGGCACCAAGGCAGAAGCGACTCTCATCGCTGAAGACGACACGTCTCCATTCGTCCCTCCATTCACGCCTGTCGCGACACCACTGGAGGCGGGCTGCACGATGTTGGGGCGTGAGCGGAAGATGGCCTAACGGTGTGCGGGACCGTAGCCCAGCTTCATGGAGACGGTTGCGAATGGTCCTCGCCGATACCCCAGGAGCAACAGTGTCCCTAATTTGCTGGGAAGTGGCGGTGCGGTCCCCTACGGCACTGCGTAGGATCCTACGGTCTTGGCGTGCATCCGTGCGTCGCTGCGGTCCGGTCCCAGGTCGACGGGCACGTGCACCTTCCGCCGACCACTGGCGACAACATCGATGTACTGTGGAGACCTCACGCCCCACGTGTTGAGCAATTCGGCGGTACGTCCACCCGGCCTCCCGCATGCCCACTATACGCCCTCGCTCAAAGTCCGTCAACTGCACATACGGTTCACGTCCACGCTGTCGCGGCATGCTACCAGTGTTAAAGACTGCGATGGAGCTCCGTATGCCACGGCAAACTGGCTGACACTGACGGCGGCGGTGCACAAATGCTGCGCAGCTAGCGCCATTCGACGGCCAACACCGCGGTTCCTGGTGTGTCCGCTGTGCCGTGCGTGTGATCATTGCTTGTACAGCCCTCTCGCAGTGTCCGGAGCAAGTATGGTGGGTCTGACACACCGGTGTCAATGTGTCCTTTTTTCCATTTCCAGGAGTGTACGTTGCTGCGGTAATGGACTCTCGAGTCTGGTATGACAAGTGAGTAAGTAAGTAAGTAAGTAAGATGTAATGAAGCATCGACTGTGGCTATCTGGCTGTCAACTCCCGATTCTATAAGGCTTTCAATTTCGTTCGACGCCTCTGTCACCATTAGCACGAGTTTTTATTCGATTACCTGCTGATGCCTAGAACAGGCGAAACGCGTCACATGTTAAGGTTGAGAAAACCTATCTTGTGCAACCAAGGCTGTTTTCTTCTGTATCTAAAGATCTATTACTGTTGCTGTACCTGTGCCAACGCGGTAATTACGAAGTGGAGTGATTTTAATAATTTCAAACGTCTTTCTCGCTGATCTCTGCCTCTCACCCGAGGAAAAAAGTTGGTACAGTAAAACTACATCATCAGGCATAACGTCTTACTTCGCAACACATATCGCAGACAATATCCACACAGACCACTGAATGTCCCTGGAACGTAATATCACGGAACGGCGCATACTTCAGGAGATACTACGTCAAATATTCAGTTGGCACTCCGTCTTCAGGCCACGAGTGGCCTACCGGGACCATCCGACCGCCGTGTCATCCTCGGTGGAGGATGCGAATAGCAGGGGGGTGGGGTCCGCACACCGCTCTCTCGGTCGTAAGATGGTATTCTTGACCGAAGCCGCTACTGTTCGGTCGAATAGCTCCTCAATTGGCATCACGAGGCCGAGTGCACCCTGAAAAATGGCAACAGCGCATGGCGGCCTGGATGGTCACCCATCCAAGTGCCGACCACGCCCGACAGCGCTTAACTGCGGTGATCTCACGGGAACCGGTGTATCCACTGCGGCAAGGCCGTTGCCCGAATCGGATGTTTTACGCTTGGAATTTCGATACTTTAAGTTGTCGAACGTGAACGTTGAGCGTGCCGATTTCAACGTGCTGTTGAACGTTCAGAAACGATACGACTTCTGCATCGGTACGTGGGCCCAACGTCGTACACGCGATCGCAACGCTCTCCAGCGGCAGTTATCGGCAGTATCTGGCTCGTAAATCCCACTATTTTCGAAATCGACGGGCGCAAAATTCCTATATTAGTTCTATTAAAACGTACTTTCCTCCTTGTGCACATGCTAGTCAGGTTGCCCTGTCTGTATTATACACAAATCAAAACTTCGAATACTCATAGTTTATATTTATATTAAATTAATAAGGAAGTATCAAAACGTATTAAAAATGCGAAGGTTAGAAAAAAAAATGGATGCAGTGGGATGCGAACCACGAACTTTATAACTAACCTATGATGCTATTCATTATGCTGACCACGAACCTTCGCCGGCCGCTGTGGCCGAGCGGTTCTAGGCGCTTCAGTCTGGAACCACGCGGTTGCTACGGTCGCAGGTTCGAATCCCGCCTCGGACATGGGTCTGTGTGATGTCCTTAGGTTAGTTGGGTTTACGTAGTTCCAAGTCTAGGGGACTGATGGCTTCAGATGGTAAGTCCCATAGTGCTTAGAGCCATTTAAACCATTTTTGAACCACGAACCTTCGATGATCTTATCTAGCTATTCACCCAGTCCTGAAAGCTTTAATGGTAGCTATTTTACTGACTGAAATTTAATTATGACAAACTGTAACAAGAACAACGCGTTTTTAATGGATCCTCAGCATGCCGTTGTCTTCAAATGGCATAGTCTCATAATACGCAAGTTACAGTAATCCTTTTACCACGAATACGACGTTCCTCGTTATTTTATTACAACGAATCATATAATTAACGGCGTGTTTTCGACAGCTCCTCATATTCCTGGTGCTCAGAGACGATATACTGGGTGATCAAAAAGTCAGTATAAATATGAAAACTTAATAAACCACGGAATAATGTAGAAAGAGAGGTAAAAATTGACACACATGTTTGGAATGACATTGGGTTTTATTAGAACCACCCCATATTTCTAGCCGTGTGAAATATCTCTTGCGCGCGTCGTTTGGTGATGATCGTGTGCTCAGCAGCCACTTTCGTAATGCTTGAGCTTCCAGGTCCCCAGACCTCCGCCCGTGTGATTATTGGCTTTGGGGTGACCTGATGTTCCAAGTGTATTGTGATCGACCGACATCTCTAGGGATGCTGAAAGACAACATCCGACGCCAATGCCTCATCATAACTCCGGACATGCTTTACAGTGCTGTTCACAACATTATTCCTCGACTACAGCTATTGTTGAGGAATGATGGTGGACATATTGAGCATTTCCTTTAAAGAACATCATCTTTGCTTTGTCTTACTTTGTTATGCTAATTATTGCTATTCTGATCAGATGAAGCGCCATCTGTGGGACATTATTTGATATTTTGTATTTTTTTTTTTTTGGTTCTAATAAAACCCCATGTCATTCCAAGCATGTGTGTCAATTTGTACCTCTCTATCTACATTATTCCGTGATTTATTCAGTTTTCAAATTTATACTGTCTTTTTGATCACCCGGTATATACATACGGTCTTCAACTGAAAGCCAATACGGGACCTAACAACTTTACACCGAAAGAATATGGCGTGAAAGTGACGTAGGCGGCGTTCTACCATCTCACTGATCAACGTTCAGACGCACGTTCAGAATAGCTCACATGCTACATATTGCTTTTCACGTTCGGGAGAACTTCCCAAAGCGCTATTCCACGCTATGACGTTAGAAACTCGGCACACTCAACGCTCGAATGCACGGTCCGTGTGCCGACAGCTTTGCCGGATAATATTTTTTCGCTTTACCTACATACGGTACAGATCTTGAAACACAACTTTTCGGCTACTTTGGTAATGGCAACACCGAGCATACAATTCCAATTCACTTAGCTCCGACATAATGCACTCACAACTACACAGAATGCCGTCCTGACCATGGCTAACACTTGCAAGCCGGCCGGTGGGGCCGAGTGGTTCTAGGCGCTTCAGCCCTGAACCGCACTGCTGCTACGGTCGCAGGTTCGAGTCCTACCTCGGCATGGATGTGTGTGAAGTCCTTAGATTAGTTTGGTTGAAGTACTTCTAAGTTCTAGGGGACTGATGACCTCAGATGTTAAGTCCCATAGTGCTTAGAGCCACTTGAACCATTTGAGCTGTGAATTGCTTTGTTTTGTGCCTACTGCTACGTCTCAGACATTAACATTACGAATAAACCTAAAAACCAAGCTGGGTAACACAAAACTTTCTGATGGCAAGACAATAACAGTGCTGGGAGACTAACGGACAAAGTTATTGATGAATTACAGGAATATTATGGGAAGGCCATTAGAGATAACTGTGACAATTTAGAGAAGATGAAAAGTGCTGTGTGGAGCACTTTCTTTCATCGAATATCAACCGATGAAAAGCCATGTCATGCTTTGTGTCCACCTCCACCAAACACTTGGTGCAAATATAGCCAAGCTGAATTTTCTGGCTCCCTGCATGAATTTACACATAAACATTCTCTTCCTTTGGCAGTAATTGAGGCAATCAAACTTATTTACAGAGATTTTCCTGAGCTACTAAAGAAGTGTTTACGTGGGAAGACCCAGAATGTGAATGAATCATTCAATAAGGTTGTGAGGTGCCGTGTGCCTAAAAATGTATTTGTTGGTGTAATAATTTTTAATGGTGGGAACTATGAAAGACGTAAGGTTCTGGAGAAGTTAGGGGTAAGATTTGGACAGAACACAGCTAAAGGACTGCGGGAACTGCATGAGGTTCGTGTACGTGAAGCGGAGTTAGCTGCTCAGCAAATGACAAAAGAAGCAAGAAAGAAAAGATGGAGGCAAGCACTGGGTCGTTGTGACACTGGAGAAGACACAGACTATGAGTCAGGGCAATTCTAGTGCATAAAAGACGCAAAAATGTACGTCTGTATAAGAATTTGTAATAAAAAAATTTTAAACCTCAGTATCTGTGAACTACATTTTTTCCAATAAATGACCCATTTTCTAAAAAAGTACTGATGGTAGAATGGTTCAAATGGCTCTGAGCACTATGGGACTTAACATCTGTGGTCATCAGTCCCCTAGAACTTAGAACTACTTAAACCTAACTAACCTGAGGACATCACACACATCCATGCCCGAGGCAGGATTCGAACCTGCGACCGTAGCAGTCGCGCGGTTCCAGACTGAGCGCCTAGAACCGCTAGACCACCGCGGTCGGCACTGATGGTAGAGACATGAAATTTTCACAACATGACAAGTGTGAGATTTAACACACATGGAACTATAATAATTAAAATATCCTGAGTTGTTTTGTTTTTATGTTCATTTATTTACAAAATTCTGTCAAAAAATTAAGTGTTTGAAAAAAAAAAAAAAAAAAGATAACACTTGCAACCTACTGAGACCACTGCATAGGTCGCTTTCGCGACAGATGCAAGTTCGGTTACCATCTGTGTTTATGTTTGAGCATAGATTTCTCGCGGTGTTTCCATGTTTTTGCGCAACCCCAACACTTGGATATTTTTTTTTATGAGTGTGATCTTCCGATCAACCAGTATTTCGTTATACTTGGGCCAATTACTGCGGATACCAGCGAACATCGGAGACGTCTACGGATGGGCCCCGCTTTTGAGAGTGTGGGCGGTGGGTTAACTCGGAGATGCCGGCCCTGGGAGCTCCAGCGCCCCAAAGCTAGTGACGTCCGGCGCCGCATTGCGGGCGAAAGCCGAGTGCGTGGGCGGCGGGGGCGGCGCTCTACTGCCCGCCGCCCACGCAGGTTCTTGCCCGCGTCCGCCTCCCTGTGACTGCACAGCAGAGCAGACCAGGCCACCCCCAGCTGTTCGGGGGACCCGGCCAGCGACACTCCGAATCGATACGCAACAGAGAGGCGAATCCGCTTCAGTAGCGTTGGTCTATGTCACTTTTTAAGCATGCGGGACCACGAGAAATAAGGGCCCCACAACAGACTTGCGACATCACACTACGAGGGGCGTTTGAGAAGTCCGTGCAAAAATAAAAACTACTAACGTGTTTGGGGTAAACCTTTTTTATTTTTCGGCATTGTCTACTTTTAGGCGATAGTCTACGCACCGTTTTGTTGCCCTTTTTGGCAAGCCGTCTTCGCTTACACTTCAGCAAGATAATGCACACCCGCACACGGCGAGAGTTTATACCGCTTGTCATCGTGCTCGCCCAACCCTACCTTGGCAAGCGAGGTCAGCATATCTCTCTCCAACTGAGAATGTTAGGAGTGTTAAGGGGAAAGCCCTCCAGTCACGTCGGGATTTTGACGATCTAACGCGCCAACTAAACAGAATGTGACAAGATATCTCTCAGTCGGACATTCAACAACTCTCTCAACCAGTGCGAGGCCGAATAACTGCTGCACAAGGGCCATAGGTGGACTAACGTATTATTGACTTGCTCTGTTCATGAAGCTCTTTCTCTTGAATAAATCATCCCATTTTTGTCTGTACACATACCGTAAATCACATCTACCGATTTCCGTCCCTTTCGGATAATTCCTTCGTGAAGCGTAGCAAATGTTTATGAAGTACTAGAGCAAAGAAGGGAAAGCAGAAAGGTGGAGGGAGTATATAGAGGGCCTATACAAGGGCAATGTACTTGAGGACAATATTATGGAAATGGAAGAGGATATGAGAGATACGATACTGCGTGAAGAGTTTGACAGAGCACTGAAACACCTGAGTCGAAACAAGGCCCAGGGAGTAGACAACATTCCTTTACTCTATCATCTGGTGAACAAGATGTATGAAACAGGTGAAATACCCTCAGACTTCAGGACGAATATAATAATTCCAATCCCAAAGAAAGCAGGTGTTGACAGATGTGAAAATTACCGAACTATCAGTTTAATAAGTCACGGAGGCAAAATACTAACGTGTATTCTCTACAGACGAATGGAAAAACTGGTAGAAGCTGACCGCGGGGAAGATCAGTTTGGATTCCGTAGAAATGATGGAACACGTGAGGCAATACTGACCCTACGACTTATCTTAGAAGAAAGATTAAGGAAAGGCAAACCTACGTTTCTAGCATTTGTAGACTTAGCGAAAGGTTTTGACAATGTTGACTGGAATACTCTCTTTCAAATTCTGAAGGTGTCAGGGGTAAAACACAGGGAGCGAAAGGCCATTTACAATTTGAACAGAAACCAGATGGCAGTTACAAGAGTCGAGGGGCATGAAAGGGAAGCAGTGGTTGGGAAGGGAGTGAGACAGGGTTGTAGTCTCTCCCCGATGTTATTCAATCTGTGTATTGAGCAAACAGTAAAGGAAACAAAAGAAAAATTCGGAGTAGGTATTAAAATCCATGGACAAGAAATAAAAACTTTGAGGATCGCCGATGACATTGTAATTCTGTCAGAGACAGCAAAGGACTTGGAACAGCAGTTGAACGGAATGGACTGTGTCTTGAAAGGAGGATATAAGATGAACATCAACAAAAGCAAAACGAGGATAATGGAATGTAGTCGAATTAAGTCGGGTGATGCTGAGGGAATTAGATTAGGAAATGAGACACTTAAAGTAGTAAAGGAGTTTTGCTTTTTGGGGAGCAAAATAACCGATGATGGTCGAAGTAGAGAGGATATAAAATGTAGACTGGCAATGGCAAGGAAAGCGTTTCTGAAGAAGAGAAATTTGTTAACATCGTGTATAGATTTAAGTGTCGGGAAGTCGATTCTGAAAGTATTTGTATGGAGCGTAGACATGTATGGAAGTGAAACATGGACGATAGCTAGCTTGGACAAGAAGAGAATAGAAGCTTTCGAAATGTGGTGCTACAGAAGAATGCTGAAGATTAGATGGGTAGATCATATAACTAATGAGGAGGTATTGAATAGGATTGGGGAGAAGAGAAGTTTGTGGCACAACTTCACTAGAAGAAGGGATCGGTTGGTAGGACATGTTCTGAGGCATCAAGGGGTCACCAATTTAGTATTGGAGGGCAGCGTGGAGGGTAAAAATCGTAGAGGGAGACCAAGAGATGAATACACTAAACAGATTCAGAAGGATGTAGGTTGCAGTAGGTACTGGGAGATGAAGAAGCTTGCACAGGATAGAGTAGCATGGAGAGCTGCATCAAACCAGTCTCAGGACTGAAGACCACAACAACAACAACTAGAGCTATGTGACAACTTTATTTAATCAGAATGGAGTGTGTACACTGCAACAAACTGCTTTGTGTCTTTTCCTGCCAAAGCCGTTAAACTCTGTTTTTGATTCTACGAGCCCTGTTTCTAGAGTACATCTACTAATGCTGCACTGTACTACTCAGATAGGAAGAGCACGAGAACAATCATTTGTTGGATGGTTCCTCCAGTGATTAAACTATGCTTGGGGTACTTACATACAAGCGAACTGACGTTTACTCTAAAGTTTTCAGTTACATCAGAAAATGAGTCAGGTGGTCGAGAGAATGATCCAACTGTAATTTACGCCCATCCTTGATAATAAGTCTCGCCCACTTAGTCTCACATGTAGCTTCGATTTCTATCTCGGTGGATCTGAGTTTATTTTGTCTACTGCGACCATTACACGATGTCCATACCCCATTTCCCTATCGCTTTGGTAGTCACTTAAATCTACGCTAATCTCTCCCTACTGCCAGCTCCACGTAGTAAGCCTTATGTACCTGTATTATGTGAGTGTCACTGTTCTTTAGGAGCGCTTCAACCTCCGTTGATGACGCTTCGACAATCAACCACTAGACTTTGTGTACACTGATCTGTAGGGGCTTTTCTTTGAATCTTACACTGTGACTTTTGGGTTTCCTTCAGCTATCGTTATCTGAATTGAATGGAGAGTCTAAAAAAAAAAAAAAGGCTTGTTTTCACCCCCCTGAGTAACTGCCTCTGATGTGTAGGCTACACCTGACCCATTTAGGGGGACCTCATAGTTCTCAACCCTATGTTGCAAGTCTAGGAAGTTGCAGCCTTGTTTGTCAGAGAACTCAAACAGACTCTAATTCAAGCCTCCCATTTAATTCAGAACCTGGGGGACAAAGCTGCAGACTGTGAGCTTCGTTGAAATTCTGTGAGCAAGGGCAGTATTCTCTACATTCTCTGCTAGTCTGAAGTGATCCAAGTATAATCACAGAGCTCAGGTGATTGGTTGCGTTTGTTGCAATGTGTGCCACAATCTGTAGTTGGTTAACACTGTTCTCTCAACGGCTGTCGGAGAGTGTCTTCAGCATGCTGAATGACGCCACTGGGGAAACGAGGGGCGTTTGAAAAGTCCGTGCAAAAATAAAAAAAATACTAACGTGTTCCGGGTAAATCTTTTCCATTTTTCGACATTGTCTATTTTTAGACTTAAGCACTTCGTCCACCGCTGATCTAATTTGTTGATCCCTTCCGAATAATAGGAATTGTCCAAGTCTGCAAAATAGCTATTAGTTGCTGCAATCACCTCCTCGTTTGAATAAAATCTTTGTCCCGCCAGGCATTTCTTCAAATTGGGGAACAAATAGTAGTCCGAGGGAGGAAAGTCTGGAGAATAGGGGGGATGTGAAACAAGTTGGAATACTATTTCCATTAATTTTGCGACCACAACTGCTGAGGTGTGTGCTGGTGCATTGTCGTGATGGAAAAGGGCATTTTTGCGGTCCAATCGCCGACGTTTTTCTTGCTGCTCGGTTTTCAAACGGACCAATAACGATGAATAATATTCACCGGTAATAATTTTACCCTTTTCCAGATAGTCGATGAGGATTATTCCTTGCGAAGCTCAAAAGTCAGTCGTCATAACCTTTCCAACCGAAGGAATGGTCTTCGCCTTTTTTGGTGCAGTTTCTCCCTTGGTAACCCATTGTTTAGATTGCTGTTTGGTCTCAGGGGTATAGTAATGTAACCACGTTCCATCCACAGTCACGAAACGTCGCTTAAAGTTCTGTGGATTCTTCCTCAACAGCTGCAAACCATCCTTGCAACAATTCCGTTTTTCGTCAAGCGTGAGAAATCGCGGAACCCATCTTGCGGATAGCTTTCTCGTGTCCAAATGTTTATGCAAAATATTATGTACCCGTTAATTCGAGATGCCCGCAGCACTAGCAATGCCACGCACCCTATCTCTTCTGTCATCCGTCACCATATCATGGATTTCATCAATGATTTCTGGAGACGTAACCTCCACAGGGCGCCCAGAACGTTCAGCATCACTTGTGCCCATATGGCCACTCCGAAAATTTTCAAACCGCTTATAAACTGTTGTAATCGAAGGTGCAGAGTCACCGTAATGTTCATCAAGCTTCTCTTTAGTCTCCAGAGGCGTTTTGCCTTTCACAAAGTACTCCGCAAGCCACCCAACGGTGTGTGGCGGAGGGCACTTTACGTGCCACTATGATTACCTCCCTTTTCTGTTCCAGTTGCGTATGGTTCGCGGGAAGAACGACTGCCGGAAAGCCTCCGTGCGCGCTCGAATCTCTCTAATTTTACATTCGTGATCTCCTCGGGAGGTATAAGTAGGGGGAAGTAATATATTCGATACCTCATCCAGAAACGCACCCTCTCGAAACCTGGACAGCAAGCTACACCGCGAAGCAGAGCGCCTCTCTTGCAGAGTCTGGCACTTGAGTTTGCTAAACATCTCCAAATAACCCTGTACGAAACGCGCCGCTCTTCTTTGGATCTTCTCTATCTCCTCCGTCAACTCGACCTGGTACGGATCCCACACCAATGAGCAATACTCAAGTATAGGTGGAACGAGTGTTTTGTAAGCCACTTTCTTTGTTGATGTACTACATTTTCTAAGAACTCTCCCAATGAATCTCAACCTGGTACCCGCCTTACCAACAATTAATTTTATATGATCATTCCACTTCAAATCGTCTCGCACGCATACTCCCAGATATTTTACAGAAGTTAACTGCTACCAGTGTTTGCTCCGCTATCATATAATCATACAATAAAGGATCCTTCTTTCTATATATTCGCAATACATTACATTTGTCTATGTTAAGGGACAGTTGCCACTCCTGCACCAAGTGCCTATCCGCTGCAGATCTTCCTGCATCTCGCTACAATTTTCTAATGCTGCTACTTCTCTGTATACTACAGCATCATCCGCGAAAAGCCGCATGGAACTTCCGACACTATCTACTAGGTCATTTATATATATTGTGAAAAGCAATGGTCCCATAACACTCCCCTGTGGTACGCCAGAGGTTACTTTAACGCCTGTAGACGTCTCTCCATTGAGAACAACATGCTGTGTTCTGTTTGCTAAAAACTCTTCAATCCAGCAACACAGCTGATCTGATATTCCGTAGGCTCTTACTTTATCAGGCGACAGTGCGGAACTGCATCGAACGCCTTCCGGATGTGATGGAAAATGGCACCTACCTGGGAGCCTGTATCTAATATTTTCTGAGTCTCATGAACAAATAAAGCGAGTTGGGTCTCACACGATCGCTGTTTCCGGAATACATGTTGATTCCTACAGAGTGGATTCTGGGTTTCCAGAAACGACATCATACGCGAGCAAAAAATATGTTCTAGAATTCTACAACAGATCGACGTCAGAGATATAGGCCTATAGTTTTGCGCATCTGCTCGACGACCCTTTTTGAAAACTGGAACTACCTGTGCCCCCTTCCAATCATTTGGAACCTTCCGTTACTCTAGAGACTTGCGCTACACGGCTGTTAGAAGGGGGGGGGGGGGGGGGGAGCTCTTTCGCGTAATTCTGAATCGAACTGGTATCCCGTCAGGTCCAGTGGACTTTCCTCTGTTGAGTGATTCCAGTTGCTTTCCTATTCCTTGGTCACTTATTTCGATGTCAGCCATTTTTTCGTTTGTGCGAGGATTTAGAGAAGGAACTGCAGTGCGGTCTTCCTCTGTGAAACAGCTTTGGAAAAAGGTGTTTAGTATTTCAGCTTTACGCGTGTCATCCTTTGTTTCAATGCCATCATCATCCCAGAGTGTCTGGATATGCTGTTTCGAGCCACTTACTGATTGAAAGTAAGACCAGAACTTCCTAGGAATGTTGAATCACCAAACGAAATTCTTCCTCGTCCATTTTTTGACAATCACTCGACTTCCTTGATTCACACGAATGCCCAACACAAAGAAATAGACCAATACGGCTGAAACTTGGAGTGCGTTCCTTCCAAAGATGCTACTATCTAAACATGACCTCGATACGCGCCGGTGGTGCCATCTCTCGGACTTTGCACGGTCTTTTCAAACGCCCTTTGTAGATACAGCAATAAGGAATAGCGCAGTAGGCAGTACAGTTGAAGAGGAATGGACATCTCTAAAAAGGGCCATCACAGAAGTTGGGAATGCTTCCCTGCACTTCCTCCACACTTTGGAAATCTCGACCCCTTTAGGGTCCATGGGAAATACGTACTTGAAAAGGTACAAACTACATGTCGTAACTATGTCGTGTGCAATCGAGAGCTTGCAAACATTCGAAGACTTATTAAGCTCGTCTGAAACACACTGGTGGGAAAAAAACTTCAAAACCATGATAACGTAGAGCTACATAAATTCCAGGAATTGTTTTGCCTAGGTAACGTATTTAAGTTATTAACGCTGCAAGACTACAAGTTAATGTAAGCGCGAGACATGAGATTGCAAATGTGAAATGCTGCTACATGATTAAACAGTGTAACGGCCAGATAGTTGAATGCAAGCGTGCACACATGCAAGCATTGCGTTGTCCAAGAGCCGGCTGTCAGTTTGTGAGACAAAGAGTTCCACCCCTGTGGCATTCGACCGGTCAAGACAGGGACGGTTAATGACGGTTGTGGATGACGCCGGAGTTGTCGTATGATGTCTCATACGTGCTCGGTTGGAGACACATCCAGTGACCGAGCAGGCACGCTGCAGAGAACGTTTAGTTACAACAGCGGTATGTGGACGAGCGTTATCGTGTTGGAAAACACTCTCTGGAATGCTGTTAATAGGTGGCAGCACATCAGGTCGAATCACGAGATTGACGTACAAATCTGCAGTCAGGGTGCGCGGGATGGCCAAGAGAGTGCTCCCGCTGTCATACGAAATCGCACCCCAGACCGTAACTCCATGTGTAGGTCCAGCGTGTCTCAAGTGCAGAGAGCTTGGCTGCAGGCCCTCAACTGGATTCCTTTTACCCAACACATGGTCATCACTGGCTTTCGTCAGAAAACACAACAGATCCCCCCCCCCTCTGCCCTGCAATGAGCTCTCGCTTGATACCACTGAAGTCACAGATGGCGGTGGTTTGGTGTCAGTGGAATACACGCTACAGGGCGTCTGATTTGGAGCTGTCCTTGAAGTAACCTGTTTGTAAAAGTTCACTACGGCGCCACCTGCTGCTCATATTGCTGCTGCAGATGCAGTATAACGCGCCACAGTCATACGCCGAACACAATGGTCACCTCTTTTGGTAATCGCACCCGGAACTCCAGAGCTCGGTCTTTTTGCGGCCGTACATTCTCGTGATAACCGGTGCCAGCAATCAAGTACATTGGCGACAGTCGTGCCAAGTCTTCCTGCAATATCGCAGAAAGAACATCCTGCTTCTCGTAGTCCTACTACACGACATCGTTCAAAGTCAGTAAGATGCTGACGAAATAAATCTCGGGTGAACAGCCTGGTATGAGTATGCATAGGACACAATATTTTGGCAAACGACCACGTTGCCATCATCGGGTGCGCTGATGTACTGACCGGCGGTGGGCCGGCGCAATGTTACAAAAAGATACGGCCAAACTTTCAGGAAACATTCCTCACACACAAATAAAGAAAATATGTTATGTGGACATGTGTCCAGAAATGCTTAATTTCCATGTTAGAGCTCATTTTAGTTTCGTCAGCATGTACTGTACTTCCTCGATACACCGCCAGTTGGCCCATTTGAAGGAAGGTAATGTTCACTTCGGTGCTTGTGTTGACATGCAACTCATTACTCTACAGTACTAGCATCAAGCACATCAGTACGTAACATCAACAGGTTAGTGTTCATCACGAACGTGGTTTTGCAGTCAGTGCAATGTTTACAAATGTGGAGTTGGCAGATGTCCATTTGATGTATGAATTAGCACGGGGCAATAGCCGTGGCGCGGTACGTTTGTATCGAGACAGATTTCAAGAACGAAGGTGTCCCGACAGGAAGACGTTCGAAGCAATTGATCGGCGTCTTAGGGAGCACGGAAC
Organism: Schistocerca serialis cubense; assembly: GCF_023864345.2. NCBI lineage: Eukaryota > Metazoa > Arthropoda > Insecta > Orthoptera > Acrididae > Schistocerca > Schistocerca serialis. The sequence goes on along the minus strand of NC_064647.1, from coordinate 210,997,831 downwards.
ATTCCAGCCTATGACTCGCGACTGGGGAAGACCTAGAACAACGAGGACACCTGCAATGGACGAGGCAATTCTTCCTGCAGTCGACGATAACCCTAATGTCAGCGTCAGAGAAGTTTGCTGCTGTACAAGGTAACGTTGACCACGTCACTTTACGGAGAGTGCTACTGGAGAACCAGTTGTTTCCGTACCAAATGGTTCTAATGGTAGCACTATGGGACTCAACTGCTGAGGTCATTAGTCCCCTAGAACTTAGAACTAGTTAAACCTAACTAACCTAAGGACATCACAAACACCCATGCCCGAGGCAGGATTCGAACCTGCGACCGTAGCGGTCTTGCGGTTCCAGACTGCAGCGCCTTTAACCGCACGGCCACTTCGGCCGGCGTTTCCGTACCATGTACAGCGTGTGCAGGCACTATCAGCAGCTGATTGGCCTCCACGGGTACACTTCTGCGAATGGTTCATCCAACAATGTGTCAATCCTCATTTCAGTGCAAATGTTCTCTTTACGGATGAGGCTTCATTCCAACGTTATCAAATTGTAAATTTTCGCAATCAACATGTGTGGGCTGACGAGAATCCGCACGCAATTGTGCAATCACGTCATAAACATAGATTTTCTGTGAATGTTTGGGCAGGCATTGTTGGTGATGTCTTGATTGGGCCCCAGGTTCTTCCACCTACGCTCAATGGAGCACGTTATCATGATTTCATACGGGATACTCTACCTGTGCTTCTAGAACATGTGCCTTTACAAGTACGACACAACATGTGGTTCATGCACGATGGAGCTCCTGCACATTTCAGTCGAAGTGTTCGTACACTTCTCAACAACAGATTCGGTGACCGATGGATTGGTAGGGGCGGACCAATTCCATGGCCTCCACGCTCTCCTGACCTCAGCCCTCTTGACCTTCATTTTTGGGGGCATTTGAAAGCTCTTGTCTACGCAACCCCGGTACCAAATGTAGACTCTTCGTGCTCGTATTGTGGACGGCTGTGATACAATACGCCATTCTCCAGGGCTGCATCAGCGCATCAGGGATTCCATGCGACGGAGATTGGATGCATGTGTCCTCGCTAACGGAGGACATTTTGAACATTTCCTGTGACAAAGTGTTTGAAGTCACGCTGGTACGTTCTGTTGCTGTGTGTTTCCATTCCATGATTAATGTGATATGCAGAGAAGTAATAAAATGAGCTCTAACATGGAAAGTAAGCGTTTCCGGACACACAACATATTTTTTTCTTTGTGTGTGAGGAATGTTTCCTGAAAGTTTGGCCGTACCTTTTTGTAACACCCTGTATATAGGACAATCCCTCTGCCGCTCCTCCCTCAGGCGCTTCCTACGAGTCGGTGCAGTTCGCGCCCCGCGCGTGGTCCAGGTACAGCGTCCGTTCTCCCGCCGTCTGGCCGCTGCGTCCTAGGTCTTCTCGTTCAGGAGGGTCTGCCGGCACCGCTCTCGTTATTCTTCCCTCCACCCTTGAAGTCGGTACACTCTGGGAAATATCCTTTTTCATCTTCATCCGGGTGATCGCGGGTTCCCACGCCTTGCTAAGGATGTAACCGGTGTCACGATTTAGTTGTGGCTCCCTTACTCAGATCTCTATGGCTTCTTTGATGACAGAGTCCCAGTATTTGGAAGTTTGGTCTATCTGGTCATAATCCATGCTGTGGAGTTCCGACAGGCAATGCTCAGCGATTGCTGACTTACTGGGCTGTTGCAGTCTAGTGTGCCGTTGATGTTCTGGGCATAGGTCCTCAATGGTACGAATGGTCTGCCCTATGTATACACTACCGCATGGCACAGTATCTGATAAACCCCAGATTTACGTAGACCAAGGCTGTCCTTGACACTACCAAGAAGGCTCTTGGTTTTGCTTGGAGGACGGAAGATGGTTTTCACTTGGTGTTTGCGTAAAATGCGTCCAATTTTCCGGAAAAGGCCTCACAAAACGGAATAATAGCCAAGACCGCCTCCTCCTGAGGTTCATCCTCAGTTTTCGCCGGTGCTGCAGGTGAGGGATGTAGAGCCTTCCGAATTTTCCTTCCTTGTAAACATTCCTCCGAAACATGGCTGGACTACCGCCGGTCAGTACATCAACGTAGCCGACTGCCGAAATATTGTGTCCTATACACACTCATACCAGGCCGTTCACCCGATATTTATTTCGTCATAAAATACGCCTGGAGAAACTGAAGAATCACATCAGTAAGATGCTGACAATGGCGTCTTTGCCGTCTTAGAAGCACGCTCAATCTTAAAGGTAATTAACGCTCAAGGCCGTTACAGCGTGGATTTAAAGCAAATCTAATTTACAACCTCATAGTGGCGTTATCTTATGCGACTGGCGCGAAATTTGAATAGACATCATCTTTGACCTGTAGGATCACGTCTGCCAACTTCCTATTGGTGGATTATTATTATTATTATTATTTTCAATCAGTGCAGTTTCGCTCCACACTGGAGACGCCTGCTGGCACTCTTAAGACCTGCACAGTCACGTGCTGTGACGTACGCGCCGTGGCCGGCCTTTCCCGCTAGGCTCGGTACGCATGCGCATGCGGAAGCACGCGGTTGGCGGTTCCCTCACTCGGTATGACGTGGCACTCACTGACCGAGTGCGACGCAACAACCGTGCGTCCAGGCCACGCGGCCAAGGCAACATAACACTCTACACCACTTAGACACAACGCAACGGCAGTAATGCGACCAACAGGCATCTAGAGTTAGAATCCCTTTTTCACTGTCCATTTTCCATGAGTGTACTGTATACTTGAGGTTCTGCAAGCGTCTCCATGTTGTTGTTGTTGTTGCTGTTGTTGTGGTCTTCAGTCCTGAGACTGGTTTGATGCAGCTCTCCATGCTACTCTATCCTGTGCATGCTGCTTCATCTCCCAGTACCTACTGCAGCCTACATCCTTCTGAATCTGTTAAGTGTATTCATCTCTTGGTCTCCCTCTACGATTTTTACCCTCCACACTGCCCTGAAATACTAAACTGGTGATCCCTTGATGCCTCAGAATATGCCCTACCAACCGGTCCCTTCTTCTAGTCAAGTTGGGCCACAAACTTTTCTTCTCCCCAATCCTATTAAACACCTCCTCATTAGTTATGTGATCTACATCTACATCTACATCTACATTGATACTCCGCAAGCCACCCAACGGTGTGTGGCGGAGGGCACTTCACGTGCCACTGTCATTACCTCCCTTTCCTGTTCCAGTCGCGTATGGCTCGCGGGAAGAACGACTGTCTGAAAGCCTCCGTGCGCGCTCTAATCTCTCTAATTTTACATTCATGATCTCCTCGGGAGGTATAAGTAGGGGGAAGCAACATATTCGATACCTCATCCAGAAACGCACCGTCTCGAAACCTGGCGAGCAAGCTATACCGCGATGCAGAGCGCCTCTCTTGCAGAGTCTGCCACTTGAGTTTATTAAACATCTCCGTAACGCTATCACGGTTACCAAATAACCCGGTGACGAAACGCGCCGCTCTTCTTTGGATCTTCTCTAACTCCTCCGTCAACCCGACCTGGTACGGATCCCACACTGATGAGCAATACTCAAGTATAGGTCGAACGAGTGTTTTGTAAGCCACCTCCTTTGTTGATGGACTACATTTTCTAAGCACTCTCCCAATGAATCTCAACCTGGTACCCGCCTTACCAACAATTAATTTTATATGATCATTCCACTTCAAATCGTTCCGTACGCACACTCCCAGATATTTTACAGAAGTAACTGCTACCAGTGTTTGTTCCGCTATCATATAATCATACAATAAAGGATCCTTCTTTCTATGTATTCGCAATACATTACATTTGTCTATGTTAAGGGTCAGTTGCCACTCCCTGCACCAAGTGCCTATACGCTGCAGATCTTCCTGTATTTCGCTACAATTTTCTAATGCAGCAACTTCTCTGTATACTACAGCATCATCCGCGAAAAGCCGCATGGAACTTCCGACACTATCTACTAGGTCATTTATATATATTGTGAAAAGCAATGGTCCCATAACACTCCCCTGTGGCACGCCAGAGGTTACTTTAACGTCTGTAGACGTCTCTCCATTGATAACAACATGCTGTGTTCTGTTTGCTAAAAACTCTTCAATCCAGCCACACAGCTGGTCTGATATTCCGTAGGCTCTTACTTTGTTTATCAGGCGACAGTGCGGAACTGTATCGAACGCCTTCCGGAAGTCAAGAAAAATAGCATCTACCTGGGAGCCTGTATCTAATATTTTCTGGGTCTCATGAACAAATAAGGCGAGTTGGGTCTCACACGATCGCTGTTTCCGGAATCCATGTTGATTCCTACATAGTAGATTCTGGGTTTCCAGAAATGACATGATACGCGAGCAAAAAACATGTTCTAAAATTCTACAAGAGATCGACGTAAGAGATATAGGTCTATAGTTTTGCGCATCTGCTCGACGACCCTTCTTGAAGACTGGGACTATCTGTGCTCTTTTCCAATCATTTGGAACCCTCCGTTCCTCTAGAGACTTGCGGTACACGGCTGTTAGAAGGGGGGCAAGTTCTTTCGCGTACTCTGTGTAGAATCGAATTGGTATCCCGTCAGGTCCAGTGGACTTTCCTCTGTTGAGTGATTCCAGTTGCTTTTCTATTCCTTGGACACTTATTTCGATGTCAGCCATTTTTTCGTTTGTGCGAGGATTTAGAGAAGGAACTGCAGTGCGGTCTTCCTCTGTGAAACAGCTTTGGAAAAAGGTGTTTAGTATTTCAGCTTTACGCGTGTCATCCTCTGTTTCAATGCCATCATCATCCCGTAGTGTCTGGATATGCTGTTTCGAGCCACTTACTGATTTAACGTAAGACCAGAACTTCCTAGGATCCTACCCATCTAATCTTCAGCATTCTTCTGTAGCACCACATTTCGAAAGCTTCTATTCTTGTCTAAGCTATTTATCGTCCATGTTTCACTTTCATACATGGCTACACTCCATACAAATACTTTCAGAAACGACTTCCTGACACTTAAATCTATACTCGACGTTAACAAATTTCTCTTCTTCAGAAACGCTTTCCTTGCCATTGCTAGTCTACATTTTATATCCTCTCTACTTCGTCCATCATCAGTTATTTTGCTCCCCAAATAGCAAAACTCCTTTACTACTTCAATTGTCTCATTTCCTAATCTAATTTCCTCAGCATCACGCGACTTAATTCGACTACATTCCATTATCCTCGATTTGCTTTTGTTGATGTTCATCTTATATCCTCCTTTCAACACACTGTTCATTCCGTTCAGCTGCTCTTCCAGGTCCTCTGCTGTCTCTGACAGAATTACAATGTCATCGGCGAACCTCAAAGTTTTTATTTCTTCTCCATGGATTTTAATACCTACTCTGAATTTTTCTTTTGTTTCCTTTACTGCTTGCTCGATGTACAGATTGAATAACATCGGGGAGAGGCTACAACCCTGTCTCACTCCCTTCCCAACCACTGCTTCCCTTTCATGTCCCTCGATTCTTATAACTGCCACCTGCTTTCTGTACAAATTGTAAATAGCCTTTCGCTCCCTGTATTTTACCCCTGCCACCTTCAGAATTTGAAAGAGAGTATTCCAGTCAACATTGTCAAAAGCTTTCTATAAGTCTACAAATGCTAGAAACGGGGGTTCGCCTTTTCTTAATCTAGCTTCTAAGATAAGTCGTAGGGTCAGCATTGCCTCACGTGTTCCAATATTTCTACGGAATCCAAACTGATCTTCCCCGAGGTCGGCTTCTACCAGTTTTTCCATTCGTCTGTAAAGAATTCGCGTTAGTATTTTGCAGCCGTGACTTATTAAACTGATAGTTCGGTAATTTTCACATCTGTCAACATCTGCTTTCTTTGGGATTGGAATAATTATATTCTTCTTGAAGTCTGAGGGTATTTCGCCTGTCCCATACATCTTGCTCACCAGATGGTAGAGTTTGTCAGGACTGGCTCTCCCAAGGCTGTCAGTAGTTCTAATGGATTGTTGTCTACTCCCGGGCCTGTGTTTGGTTTAGGTCTTTCAGTGCTATGTCAAACTCTTCACGCAGTATCATATCTCCTATTTCATCTTCATCTACATCCTCTTCCATTTCCAAAGCGTCACCATAGCGACTCAATATGATCATGTACAGCGGTAATTAAATACTGAAGTTACTGAATGCCATCGTTTTAGCTGTGGAACTGTAACTTTGCTTGAAAGAAAAGCTGATGAAATAATGTTCGTTTTCAGTCTGCTGATAAAACTGCACTGTCGTTGGGACATATTTTGGACAGAACATAAGAGGTGTCATTCGAGAATTAATCGATTGTACAATAATGTCATAGCTTTGCTCTCAAGGAAAGTAAGCGAGCAGCGATGTTGTAAGCTGTATTGGTTCAAATGGCTCTGAGCACTATGCGACTTAACTGCTGAGGTCATCAGTCGCCTAGAACTTAGAACTAATTAAACCTAAGTAACCTAAGGACATCACACACATCCATGCCCGAGGCGGGATTCGAACCTGCGACCGTAGCTGTCGCTCGGCTCCAGACTGTAGCGCCTAGAACCGCACGGCCACTCCGGCCGGCTGTAAGCTGTATTGCAGGGTTAGGTTATCATCTTTGCTGTGCGTGCAGGCGCAGTAGCAGATAGTGTTTATCTGAGTTAAAATGAGGAAGCAGCTGTAATGCTATGTTTCAAATGTAAAACCTCAATTTATCGCCGTGTTTAATTAAGAGGATTATGTACTGGTAACTGATCTGAGAAGGAGGAGGTGTAATAGAATCTTTTATTTACGTGAATAGGAATTATAAGTTTTTTTAAAAAATCACTCTTATTATTGCATCGCCATTTTTCACCTACATTTCTCTTAAAATTTTTAATTGATCATTTTTTTTTTTTTTTTAAAGTAGAAAAGGAACCAAGTGCGTTCCGAAAATAATTCGATTACAACTAATAGAGAAGTCATTACACCTGAAACACGTATGTAACGCAGCAGCGATGGCAAGGCATTGTAGCATCTGTGACCAGAGAGTATGCGCTTGACCGCGCGAGTGTTGCGAGCGGTTCTCTGTCAGTAGTAGTCTTTGCGAGTTAGTTGTCGCTATGCAAAGTAGCAGTCAGTCAGTCGTTGCGAGTCTGTCAGTTCAGTCGTTGCGAGTCTGTAGCTCTGTCTAGTTGAGAGCAGTACTCAGTCTGTAGTCGTCATGCAGAGCGGTCGGTCAGTAGTAGCAGCCCAGTGCGGTTGTGTGATGTACGCGGTCGGCAACAATGGTCAAGATGAGGAATAAGGTATACTGTTAATTAATATAATCATTAGATAATGAAAAATTTTATTTATTGTAATTATTCTCCAACAAGTCTCTCAATAATAATTTTTTATTTCAAAAGCATTTTTCAAAAATTTAATTTTTTTATTGAACTCAAGATTTCGTTGCACTTCCCATTTCATTCCACTTCTTTTGAAGAAAAATTCCACTAAAATCACAAAAAAAGAGAATATTATTATTTGCAATGCAGTTCCTCGAAGCGGTGCGCAACAACAAGAGCAGATATGTGACATCCATTTATTCTGAGGTAAGACTTTAATTCTGATTGTTTTTACACAGGGCCAAAAACCGATATTTCGGTTTAATTGAATTTTCTTGTCACTGAATGGACTTTAATTTTTTGAAGGATTTATATTTGAGTCAGATTGCGTATTTCACATTTTTGTTGCCATTGTCAGTACATTTGATTGTGGGCAAGTTACGCATAGAGTAATGTCCATTAGCATCCCTAAATAATATTGTCAATTATTCTAAATTTTGCGGGGAGGTTACACTCGGCTCCCATCTCTATTAAGTATTGCTTTATTTTTCTTTCTTATAAAATTACGGTGGGGAGGTTACACTTGGCGACACCCAGTCCAGGATCGTATTTCGTTGAGAGTCTTTTGAGCGACAGTCAGATATCTGCTCTTATTTGCTTAGATAATTAGGATTTGGCGCAACGCTTTTAATAATATTGTGACTTTCTTTCTACAGGTCAACGGCAATTTGCTGCTTTGTTGTATTTGTGTGTTGCTTTTGCATTGTGCTTTTTTTTTGTTTTGTGAATAATTGTGACTATTGCAAAAATGCCGCGAAAGACTGTGAATAGTGTATCGCGAAGTATTGTGAATGAAATTACCGACTTAAGCAACGTGACCGATAGTAATTGTGATACGCAGCGTGGTGATGACAATCCTGCGTTCACTAACAATCAGTGCATTCCAACCACTAATGATGACTTTCACCTTAATGATGAACAAACGAACTCAATTGTCTCGTCTGTTAACTTGACGACAATTGATGACGCAGAATGCTCTATGGTAATGAGCGCTGCAGAGCTTAACACACCCGATTTAGAAAATCCAAGTAATGTACAGACAAATTTTTCGAATGAAAATGGTCAGCGTAGTGAGAGTATGACGGATCCATTTAATTCCGGAACAGTGTCTGATAGTGCACATCCGACTGATAATCCTTTTTGTAAGTTGCAAAATGACCAAATGGTCACACAAAGCGCGACAACTATAGATACACCATCAAACAGTACTGAGAATAGAGTAGGTAATGTCACCTTGGAGCAACTTATGGCAATATTGATAGAACAGAACAAACAGCAAAGTGAGAAAACTAACAACAATCTCAAACAACTTAATGAACAAGTCAAACAACAGAGTGTAGATAACAAACAATTTAAAGAGAATTTCAAACAACTTAGGGAAGATAACAAACACTTAAATGAAAAACTTGACAATAATGACGAAAATTTCAAACAACTTAGTGAACAAATTACAGCCGTTGCCGCGCAGTGCCATGACACTAAGGAACAGTTGCGCGTGGAAATTGAGGCTTGTTCACAAAAAAATAGCGAAGAAATTAAATCTGTTGCGCAAGAATTAAGAGAAATGCAAACAGTCGCAACCGAAACACTCAGAGACGAAATTAGCGGAGTCGCTAAACAGTGCTCTGAAAAAGCTGCACAATTACGGGACGAGTTTAAAGCAATGACGGTAGAACTTTCGCGCACTATGGACGCAAAGATAGACGCGAAATTCGAACAGCAGAATACTCAGATTAACGAGCGCTTTAGTCAGCACATACAGAACAGTAACACGCGTTTCCGCAGATTTATTCAAGATCAAAACAAAGTAAAACGACAAGTCATGGAAACAATCACTGCACAGAGACAAGAGGACAAACGTAAAATATTCGCGAAAGCGAAGACGTATGTAGACAATAATATTACTACAGTGTCCGACAAAATTAATACCATAGAACAATTGAACGCGGAATTACGGGATGAAATTTCTGATCTTAAAGCAAAAACGGATACACACACAGTAAATATTCAAACAGTGACAGATAGATTCGAACAACTAGATCTAACACAGGATTGCGATGTCATCAAAGCTGATGTTAAAAAACTGAGCGAAACTACGCGCAAGTTGCAAAAACAGATTAATGCGTCTGATTCTAAAACCGATGATCAGGTTAAAATACTGACTGAAAAATGTGATGAATTGGCCAGTCGTATTGATGTTATCGAAAATACTAATGACAATAAATCAGACGATACTGCACCGGTTTCATTTATCCAAACGCCTGAATTTCAAAATTTACAGCAGACAATTAATGAGATCGATTCATCTAACAACACGTTACGTAGGAAGTTATCAAATTTACAACAAGAAGTAACAGAAATGAAAAACACTTCTGTTAATAACATACCGCAACAGACGCCACTTTATGAACATGTGTCAGACTCACGCAGCGCGTATCATGTGAGCAATTTACAGCAACTACGCGACTTAAAATCCGAAAAGCCACGCGACTTAAAATCTGAAAAGCTACGCAACTTGAAATCCGAAATGACACAGACAAACAGATTCACACACAAACCCGAACGTGTTTTCAAATTCAATGACGAGAACGTAGATTACGAGCAAATTTTATCCGCCAGAAAATGTAAAGAAAGTAATAATGACAGCGTACAGGCACACGCTTTGCACTGTATACGACAATTTATCTTTGTACATTCACCGCTATTGCCTGTAATGCAGAAGCTAACTTTGAACCAGATGCGACAATTTATTTTTGTATTTACAACAGCATTGCCTATAATGCAGAAACTGGAATTAGCAAGAATACAACAATTTGCTTTTGATTTTTTACCGCTATTGCGTGCAACGCAAAAGCTAAAATTTATTTGCAGTGCGTAAACGACCTCAGGGGATTCATTACGCTTTAATGAATATGTGCCGTAGCGAGCATAGGGCCCCGAGCTGTAGTAGTGCTGTTTCATCTTTAGTTTTCTGCACTGCTGCCTTCTCTTCTACTATCCTTTATATCTATCCAAACTGCTCTTTAACTATTGCTCTACCTAGTATTAAGAAACGAGTAATGAAAACCCGATGTGACAAACTTCTACCGAATGTGACAATATTCAGTAGGCACTCCCGTAATGACAACTACCGCCGTAATTTTAATTACAGATAAAATCGTAATCATCAGTATGTACAAAATTTTCGGCAGTCGCAACCACATTTTTGTAACAATAGATGTTTTTCACCACAATAGCATTAAAGTCAACCGCTTAGCATACCTAACCAACAATGCAGACTACAAGGTCAACCAAACTTTAATGTTTCGCCGCGTGCATGTATAGTCTCAGCTCCAACAAATAGTAACGCATGGCAGCAAAGAAATAACTACGTGCAGACAACACTCTATTTCAATTCCTATCGCAATACACCGTATAGGAATGATTATTAGGACAGACGTAAAAAGAATGATGAGCACAATTTTCAGCGTACATTTAATAACAGTCGATCTTATGAGCAGCAACAAACCAGATACAGCACAGATTGCATATTACAGAAACGCAAACATTACTTTTGACACGCAGAATTTTGTTCACGAGAATGTTATTTGAAACATGCTTTGTTGAATGCACCACTTTTATCGCATCCAGATCTTACTAGAAATTTTTCCATCGCTACCGACAGTTCCAACACCGCTTTAGGCGTACACATTTTCCAGGAAATAGAAGAAGATGGCTCTACAGTAATTAAAAACATCGCATTTGCAAGTCGCATTTTGTCACCTGCTGAGCGAAATTATTCCGTTACAGAATTAGAAACATTATGTGTTGTATGGGCTTTCACGAGATTTAGGCATTTTCTTTATGGCAGACACACCACCGTTTACACTGACCATAGAGCCATACAATTTTTACTTTCAGCCAAATTTACTCACGATAGATTAAGTAGATGGAAACTTTATTTGCAAGAATTTAATTTTACGATTGTTCACATTCCCGGTACGCAAAATGTTATAGCAGACGCACTATCGCGTTCTCTCAGTAACAATCAGCAAGACGTAGCAACCAACTTCTGCAAAGCAAATTTCAGTGTCATGTACATTCAGCAGGTTGCATTTGAAAATTTTATTTCATCGTCATTACAGGACATAGCACAAGAACAAAATAAGGACAATGTGTGGAAAGAAATTAAACACCTTTGGCAAGATAGGAAAAATGTTACGATTAGGAACCACTACACTGTACGCAATGACATTCTGTTTCGCCGCTCTCATCCTGACAGCAACATTTGGTTATTATGCATTCCTGACGAACTGGTTAACAAACTAATTTGGTACACTCATTTAAGTTACGCACATTACGGAGCACGAAAATGTTTTCTTATACTGAGACAGAACTGTTATTTTACCAACATGGAAAAACGTATACGACGAGTTTTAGCGTCTTGTAAAATTTGCCAGAAAGCTAAATCAGACACCACTTCACATATTCCTCCTTTAAATCCCATTATACCTGTGAAATTAAGACACATGGCCGCAGTAGATATTTTTTGGTCCGATTCCGAGAACTAACAGAGGTTTTTGCTACATTTTTGTCGCTGTTGAACTCACTTCAAAATTTGTTACTTTCACTCCGTTACGCAAAGCTACTGCTAAAACTGTTTCGAAAGCATTTGTAAAACATTTTCTATTTCATGTAGGGCATGTAATGAAAGTAATTTCTGATAATGGATCTCAATTTCGTAGTAGTGTATGGACACGCATGTTACGAGCTAGAAACATTTCTCCGATCTATATATCCAAGTACCACGCTTCTTCGAACCCTTGTGAAAGATTAATGAAGGAAATTGGTAAGCTGTGCAGAATATACTGCCACAAAAGACATATTGATTGGGATACACACATACTCTCATTCCAAGATGTAATTAATTCCATTCCAAATGAATCCACTATGCTATCTCCGACTGTTATACTGAAAAACGTTGAACCACCGAACAAAATTAAAGAATTAATAGAATTCCCCAAAAATCGTCGCCTACGACACCACGAAATAATTGACATTGCGCTGAACAACATCAAACGTGCCGCAGAGCGCCGGAGAAGACAGCAAAAACAGGTTTGTACACGCCGCGACTTTCACGTTGGACAGAAGATACTAGTACGTACACACTATTTATCCAGTAAATTAAAAGGTAAGTGCAGTAAATTTGAACTTCTATACGCAGGTCCGTATCGGATTCGCAGCATCCCTCACCCCAATGTTGTACACGTCGAAACTTTGAGAACCAGAAAATCGAAAGGCAATCACCATATCTCAAACATTAAACCGTTTATTGAGTGAAACCACTGTATGATTCAACACACTATGATGCCATTTACTAAAGCAATTATATTTATGTGACTACTTATTGATGATTATCGTATTTTTTCTTGGCAAGTGCCCGGCAAGGTAAGGTTAGCAGGTCGCTCTTCTTGTCGTTACACATCAGACCGTGCATATTTTTCCAGATGAATTTACACATTTACGACTATTTCAGCAATTATATTTATGTGAATACTTATTGATGATTATCGTATTTTTTCTTGGCAAGTGCCCGGCAAGGTAAGGTTAGCAGGTCGCTTTTCTTGTCGTTACACATCAGACCGTGCACATTTTCCATTTTTTTGTGTATATGACTGTACTCCAGTTTTGTTTGTATGGACTATGAAATAATTAAGATATAACACACACCAGTCGACTTTGACATTTTTTTTTGCCTTATGACATCTCAACATCGTGACTGTTTCACATTTTTTTTGCTACTGCATTGTATTATTCTGTGTACATTTTTTCGCATCCGAACACTGTCAATGTCTTGGACATATTACGTTTTCTGTCATGTTATGCTGTATGGCTAATTATGTCACCATAAACCAGTCATTATTTAGTGGGTATATGATTTAAATGCAAGACATTAATCTCTGTCATCAATTTCAGAAAGAAATGGTGCGTGTAAGAAATAAATTCAACAGAAATGGGAATTTCACCTACGGAATAAACGAAAGGAGATGCAATAACTTTATGAGGAAGAGTAAAGGGATCAGGATTAACAAGCATTAACAAGACTATACTATACTCATCACAGAATAGCAGTCTTAACTAATTTTTTCTTTCAGATTACAAGGTGATTGATGCAGGCTGTCAGACTGAACTACACATCTTAGTTTTAGTGATGAAATATGCTAGAGATAAGGAATAGTTATGTAATGAGTAATGAAGTGATTTTTTGCAGATGATAGTGAATACTGATGAATAATGACGAAGGGTATGGTATTATGAATAATGAAGTTTTTCTTTACAGGTGATGATAATAATGAAGTTATGATAATATGGATAATGAAGTGATGGATAATGAAGTTTTTTCTTTACAGATGAGGATAATGTTGAAGTAATGTATTTATGCTACGTAGTTATTTAAGTATTTGTTGCGGTTTGCTTTGACAGCAGGTGTTACATTGCATAGTAGGATGACGGAAAGTTTTGGAAAGGACAGCTATGGAACACATTTTATACACATTTCACTACTTGTTAATTCGAAGTTTACTACTTTTCAGCATAGTGTGCGTTTCTTCTTTCAGGTCAATAATCCGTTTTTGTATTTTTTTTTCAGGAAAAGTTTTTCATGACACTTACTAAACCTGTTACTTATTATACCTGTTCTAGTACTTGCATTTTTATATTTTTTACCCATTTGTGTTTATCATTTATAAATGTGATCACATGTACTGCCTTGTTACATAATCTTGCTACAGCTGACTCATGACGAATGACGTTACCTATCCTCATTTGCAGCAATAGGTCAAAAGCAAAAAGTATTATGCCTCAGCAATTAATTATCGATCCCAACGCAATGCATTGCTACCAAAAAAAAATGTATTACCAGTCCCACATAATGTCACTAGTTTATGATAATTCTGAATAATACTGATCAACTCTGAATAGCATGTCACTCGAGTAATGACCTCTTAATGAGACTATATTCAAAATAATGCTTTGTCACTAGCTAATAACTGCCACTGTTTATTGTAATGCCTGTGATTACTAATGATTTGACTGTAATTAACTGATTTTTAATAATGACTTTGTAATGATCTGAATAATACTGAATGATGAACTATGTTTTATTCTATTCAATACTTGATGGCCACTGAGTGCCAATAATTAATGTCAATCAACGAAATTGTTATTAATTATGCCATTAATTAACTCTTGTTTTCAATGTTCATACTTTGTATTTGGAAATGAATGTGACTGTTTCATAATGCTTTGTAATTAGGAAAAGACTAATGATTCTTAATAGATTGGAATGACACATAATTAATTAACTATGGTACTGTTTAATAATGCTTTGTAATTAATTAAGGCTAATAATTCTTAATATATTGAAATGACAAATGATCAATTAATTAACTGTAATTATACAAATGATTAATTAACTGTAGTTAGACAAATGATTAATTAACGACAAATGATTAATTAACTGTAATTAGACAACTGATTAATTAACGACAAATGATTAATTAACTGTAATTATACAAATGATTAATTAATTGTAATTAGACAAATGATTAATTAATGACAAATGATTAATTAACTGTAATTAGGAAAAGGTTAATGATTCTTAATTATACTCTGTAACTGAAAAGAATGCGATTATTTCATAATATTTTGTAACCAGGAAAAGAAGGCTACTGATTCTATGTAAAACAAGTAATGAACATTTTTCTGTAATACTACATACTTGGTACAGAAATGTTCAATAACTGGGCTATGAATGCCACGAACTATCAATGAAGACTGTAATTGTCAATATTATGTGACTTGATGTCCTTCACCTCATAAGCTGACTACCCTGAATTACTGCAATGTCCATTTGTCCTGTTTATCCTAGTGATCATGGAGCACTATCTTTGGTTTTGCACTAATTCTACGTTGGTGTGCCTTGTAAGAGTGTGGTGTTGACACGACATGCTGTCCACCACCGTGAGCAATGAAGACGTTATTATGGTCCCACTGTTTGGTGTACCTAATGTACTGCCAAAATGAAAACATGGAACATTACTACGACAGTTCAGTGTCTTGGCTACACTGATAAATTCTGATGGGAAAAGAACTTCAAGTTGTGTCACTTGGTGTTGTACTACTGTGGAAAGATATGGACTTTCAGAGCAGCTGTGTGCAATCTAAAGTGCTACAACCATGATGCAATCCTTCCCTTTCCTATCCTGATTCTTGTCACATAAAGAAAAAATTTTTTTTGGTAACATCATTTATGTTCATAGGTTATACATTTTTCGATTCGCTAAACTCCAGTGTGAGTACACTTATGTCACTGGTCGACATGATGTTTGCCATTATGTTTATTTGTTGTGAAAATACTAAAGACATTTTTCAGTGCATGTGCACTTTGGACATGAATTTTTTTTGCCATTATGTTTATTTGTTGTGAAAATACTAAAGACATTTTTCAGTGCATGTACACTTGTCAACATAATATTTTGCCAGTCTGTTTATTTGTTCTGCATATGCTAAAGAATTTTTTCAGTGCCTGTGCACTTTATCTGTCAAAAAGTTTGTATATACTTTTTTCTGATTTGCTACTATGTTTAGTATTCACATTTTGTCCTTGTCTGATATATTTTGTACTTAGTGCGTGTGCACAACATTTAAATATTCTGTAAGTTGTAGGATTTTGTTAATTAAAGAAAAATTTTGCCGCGCTTGGCAAGTCCAAATGACTCACCATCGCTGCCAAATTTTTGCCCCCCGAGTGGAGGGTTATGAAACACGTATGTAACGCAGCAGCGATGGCGAGGCATTGTAGCATCTGTGACCAGAGAGTATGCGCTTGACCGCGCGAGTGTTGCGAGCGGTTCTCTGTCAGTAGTAGTCTTTGCGAGTTAGTTGTCGCTATGCAAAGTAGCAGTCAGTCAGTCGTTGCGAGTCTGTCAGTTCAGTCGTTGCGAGTCTGTAGCTCTGTCTAGTTGAGAGCAGTACTCAGTCTGTAGTCGTCATGCAGAGCGGTCGGTCAGTAGTAGCAGCCCAGTGCGGTTGTGTGATGTACGCGGTCGGCAACAATGGTCAAGATGAGGAATAAGGTATACTGTTAATTAATATAATCATTAGATAATGAAAAATTTTATTTATTGTAATTATTCTCCAACAAGTCTCTCAATAATAATTTTTTATTTCAAAAGCATTTTTCAAAAATTTAATTTTTTTATTGAACTCAAGATTTCGTTGCACTTCCCATTTCATTCCACTTCTTTTGAAGAAAAATTCCACTAAAATCACAAAAAAAGAGAATATTATTATTTGCAATGCAGTTCCTCGAAGCGGTGCGCAACAACAAGAGCAGATATGTGACATCCATTTATTCTGAGGTAAGACTTTAATTCTGATTGTTTTTACACAGGGCCAAAAACCGATATTTCGGTTTAATTGAATTTTCTTGTCACTGAATGGACTTTAATTTTTTGAAGGATTTATATTTGAGTCAGATTGCGTATTTCACATTTTTGTTGCCATTGTCAGTACATTTGATTGTGGGCAAGTTACGCATAGAGTAATGTCCATTAGCATCCCTAAATAATATTGTCAATTATTCTAAATTTTGCGGGGAGGTTACACTTGGCTCCCATCTCTATTAAGTATTGCTTTATTTTTCTTTCTTATAAAATTACGGTGGGGAGGTTACACACCTCAAGGTTGTCTCTGTGCAGGTACAGTAATTTGCAGCTTTAGCATAGCAGTACATCAACGTGTTACCCATATTTGTGCAGAATAGAGGTAAGGACTAAATATTTTAATATTTTTTATTCAATCAGGGCCAACGTATGTCACTCAGAGACAATTAGGTTTTTCTGTGTTATGTATCAGTTTTAATTCCGGGATCTGTTTTATGTCAAAGTTCATTATTCAGGCATTTTATACTGTTCAAAATTCTTGTAGTCAGATTATTCACTTTACCAGTATTAAAGGCTTGCCTGCTCATCATGACAGTTCAATTTTCTATTACGATTCATTATTACGTCTGCACAGCTCGTATTATTCAAAACAGAGTACAACAATCATAGTTTTATTATTTCCAGACAACTTTCAAACAAATTAAGAAGATTTATGTTTAAGAGCGTGACACCACACTACAACTGTAAACTTTGTTTGTAATTATCAAAAAACTACAATCCAGCTAGACCACAGGCCGCCGTGAGTAAATCGGCGTAATAATTCCACAGGGAGGCATCGGGATTTCAGGGTGGGTGCTCAAGTGGTGGTGTCTGTAATGGATGCAGTTGGCCTCCGTATCACACCAGTAAATGTCTAATGTAGGAAACTTGTATGTAATGCAGTACCTAAATTATTTAACGTACCAAATAAACCACCACAACTGTAGCTGAAAGGAAGACCACACAGGAGATACCAATTCCGCAACTGCTGTTAAATCTGCGTCACACATGACAAGAATCTTCAACACATTCGCTTTTAGAGTAAACAGTAATTACATTTACAAAACTATTCCTGTATAAGAACGTCTAGTGACGTGGAAGAATGTCCGAAGCACTACACTGCATAAGCTGTTAAGTGTCTGGAAAGTGCCTATCATAATAAGGACATACAACAACAGAAATATATGCTTCTCATGCATTAAGTGTGTTTATATTGTCTTGCAGTGAGCGGAATAAGCTAAAATTATAGAGATATTCGAAGGTATTTCCTCATGAGTTAGTTGTAGCTTATGCCACTGCGTCAGTGAGATTGGGCTGTTTTTACATTTAAATAACGGGTATTCGTATCTCTACATAATTAACAAATGCTTGAGACGCAAAATATAGTAACTATTTCGGTGATTAGGAAGAAGAATAACTGAAAATAAACATTAACCTTACAGTTGGTTTTCTCGCCGCTAGGAGCGCTAGTGCCGCTCCAACTGTCGGGCGGTAAGGCCGTGTCCTACGTGAGCGACAGAAGCGAGCGACAGCTTCAGGTGACAAAACACAGCCGCACGTGTAGTTACGGAAGTGTCCAACGTGAGCGACATCTGTGTCGCTGCCTGTTTCCCGCGGCAACTGGCGACGTTTGAATTCAAACGTGTTTGAATCTTGTCGCTGCAGCACGCGCGACACAGAGCGACAGCCACGTGTCTTCTCGGCAAAGCAGTGGAGCGAACGCGACGGCATCTATGAATTACTTAACATCCGATTTTAAGAAAACTATTGGGTGAAAAAATTTGATTCTTCAGCAACCTATAGCTTGATACCTTTAAACGATAAAGGTCTGAATTTATTTTCGTTATTCCTCATAGTTACTGTGCTGCAAGAATCTGAGTACATGGCTGCACGAAAGTTTTAAGAATTTGCAGAGGTAAAATCACATTGTGTAGACTTTCCGTATAGTTCATTTAAGGCCATACATTATTGCGTATGAAATGTAATCAATATATCTAAATTGTATTTCAAGTTGAGACCGGAATGATATCTCTTTTCATTCTTGAGATATTAGTTGTTACATCCGCTGACAGATCGCTCGCGGCGCGTCCGAACCTTTCCTGCGCTTCGGGAATCAAGTGGTCGTAAAAATCGTCGTATCTCATAGAAGGTTCAAGATATCGAAACGACGAATTTTGGATATGACAGCACGCAGAAAGGACTATTTTATCAGATGATTAACACTCGATACGTTTTTGTAAATGCGTGAGCAGAGCGAAAACAAGACTCCCTATAACTTACACCATGAGGCTTTGCTCTCCATATTCTCTGCCACTGTATCGCCGGGTGCTTCTACACCTACATCTACATACATACTCCGCAATCCACCATACGTTGCGTGGCGGAGGGTACCTCGTACCACAACTAGCACCTTCTCTCCCTGTTCCACTCCCAAACAGAACGAGGGAAAAATGACTGCCTATATGCCTCTTTACGAGCGCTAATCTCTTTTATCTTTGTAGTCTTTGCGCGAAATGTAAGTTGGCGGCAGTAAAATTGTATTGCAGTCAGCCTCAAATGCTGGTCTCTAAATTTCCTCAGCAGCGATTCACGAAAAGAACGCCTCCTTTCCTCTAGAGACTCCCATCCAAGTTCCTGAAGCATTTCGGTAACACTCGCGTGATGATCAAACCTATCAGTAACAAATCTAGTAGCCCGCCTCTGAACTGCTTCTATGTCGTCCCTCAATTAGATCTGATAGGGATCCCAAACGCTCGAGCAGTACTCAAGAATAGGTCGTATTAGTGTTTTATACGCGGTCTCCTTTACAAAAAATGGTTCAATTGGCTCTGAGCACTATGGGACGTAACTACGGTGGTCATCAGTCCCCTAGAACTTAGAACTACTTAAACCTAACTAACCTAAGGACATCACACACATCCATGCCCGAGGCAGGATTCGAACCTGCGACTGTAGCAGTCGCGCGGTTCCGGACTGCGCGCCTAGAACCGCTAGACCACCGCGGCCGGCCCCAAATATTTAATCGACGTGACTGTGTCAAGCGCTACACTGCTAATGGAGTATTCAAACATTAGAGGATTCTTTTTCCTATTCATCTGCATTAATTTACATTTATCTATATTTAGGGTTAGCTGCCATTCTTTACACCAATCACAAATCCTGTCCAAGTCATCTCGTATCCTCCTACAGTCACTGAACGACGACACCTTCCCGTACACCACAGCATCATCAGCAAACAGCCGCACATTGCTATCCATCCTATCCAAAAGATCATTTATGTAGATAGAAAACAACAGCGGACCTACCACACTTCCCTGGGGCACTACAGATGATACCCTCACCTCTGATCAACACTCACTATCGAGGACAACGTACTGGGTTCTATTACTTAAGAAGTCTTCGAGCCACTCACATACTTGGGAACCAATCCTATATGCTCGTACCTTAGTTAGGAGTCTGCAGTGGGGCACCGAGTCAAACGCTTTCCGGAAGTCAAGGAATATGGCATCCGTCTGATACCCTTCATCCATGGTTCGCAAGATATCATGTGAAAAAAGGGCGAGTTTAGTTTCGCAGGAGCGATGCTTTCTAAAGCCGTGCTGATGAATGGAAAGCAAGTTCTCTGTCTCAAGGAAATTCATTATATTCGAACTGAGAATATATTCGAGAATCCTGCAACAAACCGATGTTAACAATATTGGTCTGTAATTTTGAGGATCCGTCCTCCTTCTACCCTTCTTATATACAGGTGTCACCTTCTTTTCATTTAGCATAGTTAGTCGTGTAGTAGCCATTCCTCCGCATTTATTGGCTGTTAAAAGTTCTTGATCATGTAAAAGAACATTTGTATTTAATTTATCGATGAGATAGTCGAATGCTCCTCTGCTTATCCATGTGTATTCGAAGAATTTGTCTGGTGATCTTCGTAGTTGATGATATTTATGAAATTCTCCGTGGAGATTCCTTCTTTTATAAATTTCATTCACAGCATTCCTTTTCGCTTTTATTATGCAAACTTAATTCTGCAGCCCTACTCTCCAGCTACAGTATTCTAAAGGTCATGGACGCCGTTTCATGGAAACAGATGGTTGGCTCTAAGCAGCCATCTTGTAGCGCTGTCGCTGGAGTGTCGCTTATCCAGAAGTCGCTCGCTACTGCCGCTCACGCAGGACACGGCCTAACAGCTTTACAGATGTGAGTCGTGCCTGTTTGGGGGCGACGGGCGTTTCGCGAATAAGTTTCAGTGGGGATGCACAACCAACGTCAGAACTGCTACGGGAATCAGAAATCTGCGAGTACGGGGTTAACGTGCGGTGGTCGTCGCTGTGCGGCGAGTGGGAAGTTGGGAATTTTGTTCTGAGGGGAAGTTTATTTTTAAGGATTGCCATACCCTTTCGGGTAATGGCGGCTGCTGAGGACTCGGGTCCTTCTCAGCCTGGGGTTGTTTGATGCTGTTGGGGCGCTTTTTATTAGTTTCAGTGGGGAAACCTGCCTACTTGGTATTTCTGTATGTTTTGGCTCATGCCATTTTGTAGTCAGTTTTCTTATGTCTAAGTGGTGGAATTCCACATCCCGGCAGTCGCCTTACAACTGGGGGAAACCACCAAAACCCCAGTCGGGATGGCACTGGGTTATCGTCTGTTCAAATGTGTTTATTATGCTAGGTTTTTATACTAAATAATGATCTATTGGTAGATTGTTTCATCTCTGTTTAGAGTTTTGTTCTAGAGTTATTTATATCGACTAACCTACTGCTCTATTTTAGAATGTGTCTGGCTAATAGTTTAATTGGTGGATTCTATTCCTAACTTATTATGAGTTATGAGTTCGACGGTTTGTGGAGGTCGTTGCACTTCACTTCACTGGGGTGGTTGGAGAGAGTTGGAGGGAGATAATGGGCCACTTCACTTCACTGTATTTACTACACTCTTCTTTTTCTAATTTTATCTGTGAGTTCTTTGTTGTTTGGGTATGTACGTTGAATGGCATGGGCAATGAAGTCTGGGGGGTAGGGGTATCGAAATAGGGTGATCCTGTATTCGTGGATTGGGTTGCATATTATGTCTTTCATTATCCCATCCATTCTCACTCTGTTCCGGCCGTAATTGGCTACCTCAGGAGTGATCTTGTCTAATATAGGGCAGGTGTTGGTGCCCGCGTAGACTAAGTCGTTGGCGGTTGTGTAGTGCAGCTTTCCCGCTCGTCTCAAGTTGTGGCGGTCAAATGCGGCAACTCTTTCATACTGCGCCCTGGAGGCTGTCCACAGACAGGCCCCGTACTCTAGGGTAGGTCGGACAAATGTTCTGTAGGTGTGTAGCACTGCATCTGGGCTGGCGCCCCCGAATTTTGAGCTGATTAGCTTCACAAGGTTCATTTTTTGTTTGCATTTGCTGATGATGTTTTCGGTGTGGTGCTTCCATGGTAGAGTAGAGAGTCATCCCTAGATATTTTGCACTCTGTACGGGGTCGACTCTCTTTTGCCATAGGGTTATGTGGAGGTCGTCTTGTTTTAGTCTGGCACTTTGCGTTTGGTTGCGGTGTCTGAAAAGTAGCAGCTGGCTCTTTGTTGGATTGGGTTTGATGCGCCATTTGGCCATCCACTGTTCTAGCTGGGGTGTGTAGGAAGCTATTACATTCTTCGCTTCCTCTACCGAGTGCGCCGTGCACCAGTAGGCGGTGTCGTCTGCGTAGAGGGCGAAGTGTTCGTTCCACTTGTTGGGGCGAGGGATGTCGGCGGTGTATAAGCTGTAGAGCGTGGGTGAGAGGACAGCACCTTGCGCTACTCCAGCAGCAGGAGAGAATTTTTTGGAGAGTTGGTTACCGACCGATACTGTTGCTGTTCTCTTGGTAATTATGTCGAGAATGAGGCGAACGTAGTGAGGTGGGAAGCTTTGCTTGGCCATTTTATACGCCAGCCCGCAGTGCCACACCTTGTCGAAAGCTCGCTCGATGTCTAGGAACAGTGCCAATACGCAGTCACCTCTGTTTAGGGCTTCTGTTGTTGTGCTGACTAGTCTGATGATAGGGTCCAGAAGTGTGACCGGATAGCCGAGGCGCTAAAGGCAAACGTTCTACAGAAGCAGGGTATCTGGACTCGAATCAGGGTCCGGCACGAATTTTCAACTTTCGCCATTGCATTGCCGCAGTGCCCTGTGCGGCTGCAAGTCATTACTTACTTCCTATCTCTTTTCCCATACCGTTTCCTTTCCAGCCCTTTCACCCCAAAATATTCAGGAACCTTCCACAGCAGTTAGATGTCGCGAATGTGGATGTTAGACATTACAATAAGAGGCTACACTGCACATCACTAACAAAGTCTAATCTTCCATCGTGAAGCAACTGCCAAGTATCTCAGAAATGGCTGGACTTTTTGCACGTACAAGGGCCGTTTGAAAAGTCCGTAAAAAGTCCGAGAGATGGCACCACCGGCACATATCGAAGTCATGTTTAGTTAGTAGCATCTTTAGAAAGAACGCACACCAAGTTTCAGCCATATTGGTCTATTTCTGTCTGTCTGGCATTCGTGTGAATCTAGGAAGTCGAGTGATTGTCAAAAAATGGACGAAGAATAATTTCGTGTGGTGATTATGAAAGGCAAAACGCCTCAGGAGACTAAAGAGAAGCTTGATAAACATAACGGTGACTCTGCACCTTCGATTAGGACGGTTTATAAGTGGTTTGAAAATTTCGGAGAGGCCATATGGGCACAAGTGATGCTGAAAGGTCTGGACGCCCTGTGGAGGTTACGACTCCAGAATTCATTGATAAAATCCATGATATGGTGATGGATGACAGAAGAGTTAAGGTGCGTGAGATTGCTAGTGCTGTGGGCATCTCGAGAGAACGAGTACATAATATTTTGTATAAACATTTAGACATGAGAAAGCTATCCGCAATATGAGTTCAAGGCAATCGTAAAATGTGTTTTAGACAGGTACGTGCCGAGTAAAACTGTGAGCGACGGGAAAAACCCACCGTGGTACAACAACAAAGTTAGGAAACTACTGCGAAAGCAAAGAGAGCTTCACTCCAAGTTTAAACGCAGCCAAAACCTCTCAGACAAACAGAAGCTAAACGATGTCAAAGTTAGCGTAAGGAGGGCTATGCGTGAAGCGTTCAGTGAATTCGAAAGTAAAGTTCTATGTACCGACTTGACAGAAAATCCTAGGAAGTTCTGATCTTACGTTAAATCAGTAAGTGGCTCGAAACAGCATATCCAGACACTCCGTGATGATGATGGCATTGAAACAGAGGATGACACGCGTAAGCTGAAATACTAAACACCTTTTTCCAAAGCTGTTTCACAGAGGAAGACCGCACTGCAGTTCCTTCTCTAAATCCTCGCACAAACGAAAAAATGGCTGACATCGAAATAAGTGTCCAAGGAATAGAAAAGCAACTGGAATCACTCAATAGAGGAAAGTCCACTGGACCTGACGGGATACCAATTCGATTCTACACAGAGTACGCGAAAGAACTTGCCCCCCTTCTAACAGCCGTGTACCGCAAGTCTCTAGAGGAACGGAGGGTTCCAAATGATTGGAAAAGAGCACAGGTAGTCCCAGTCTTCAAGAAGGGTCGTCGAGCAGATGCGCAAAACTATAGACCTATATCTCTGACGTCGGTCTGTTGTAGAATTTTAGAACATGTTTTTTGCTCGCGTATCATGTCGTTTTTGGAAACCCAGAATCTACTATGTAGGAATCAACATGGATTCCGGAAACAGCGATCGTGTGAGACCCAACTCGCTTTATTTGTTCATGAGACCCAGAAAATATTAGATACAGGCTCCCAGGTAGATGCCATTTTTCTTGACTTCCGGAAGGCGTTCGATACAGTTCCGCACTGTCGCCTGATAAACAAAGTAAGAGCATACGGAATATCAGACCAGCTGTGATTGAAGAGTTTTTAGCAAACAGAACACAGCATGTTGTTATCAATGGAGAGACGTGTACAGACGTTAAAGTAACCTCTGGCATGCCACAGGGGAGTGTTATGGGACCATTGCTTTTCACAATATATATAAATGACCTAGTAGATAGTGTCGGAAGTTCCATGCGGCTTTTCGCGGATGATGCTGTAGCATACAGAGAAGTTGCAGCATTAGAAAATTGTAGCGAAATGCAGGAAGATCTGCAGCGGATAGGCACTTGGTGCAGGGAGTGGCAACTGACCCTTAACATAGACAAATGTAATGTATTGCGAATACATAGAAAGAAGGATCCTTTATTGTATGATTATATGATAGCGGAACAAACACTGGTAGCAGTTACTTCTGTAAAATATCTGGGAGTATGGGTGCGGAACGATTTGAAGTAGAATGATCATATAAAATTAATTGTTGGTAAGGCGGGTAGCAGGTTGAGATTCATTGGGAGAGTCCTTAGAAAATGTAGTCCATCAACAAAGGAGGTGGCTTACAAAACACTCGTTCGACCTATACTTGAGTATTGCTCATCAGTGTGGGATCCGTACCATATCGGGTTGACGGAGGAGATAGAGAAGATCCAAAGAAGAGCGGCGCGTTTCGTGACAGGGTTATTTGGTAACCGTGATAGCGTTACGGAGATGTTTAATAAACTCAAGTGGCAGACTCTGCAAGAGAGGCGCTCTGCATCGCGGTATAGCTTGCTCGCCAGGTTTCGAGACGGTGCGTTTCTGGATGAGGTATCGAATATATTACTTCCCCCTACTTATACCTCCCGAGGAGATCACGAATGTAAAATTAGAGAGATTCGAGCGCGCACGGAGGCTTTCCGGCAGTCGTTCTTCCCGCGAACCATACGCAACTGGAACAGAAAAGGGAGGTAATCATAGTGGCACGTAAAGTGCCCTCCGCCACACACCGTTGGGTGGCTTGCGGAGTACTTTGCGAAAGGCAAAACGCCTCTGGAGACTAAGGAGAAGCTTGATGAACATTACGGTGACTCTGCACCTTCGATGAGAACAGTTTATAAGTGGTTTCAAAATTTTCGGAGTGGCCATATGGGCACAAGTGATGCTGAACGTTCTGGGCGCCCTGTGGAGGTTACGACTCCAGAAATCGTTGATGAAATCCATGATATGGTGATGGATGACAGAAGAGATAGGGTGCGTGGCATTGCTAGTGCTGCGGGCATCTCGAATTAACGGGTACATAATATTTTGCATAAACATTTGGACACGAGAAAGCTATCCGCAAGATGGGTTCCGCGATTTCTCACGCTTGACGAAAAACGGAATCGTGTGAAGTGTTGCAAGGATGGTTTGCAACTGTTGAGGAAGAATCCACAGAACTTTAAGCGACGTTTCGTGACTGTGGATGGAACGTGGTTACATTACTATACTCCTGAGACCAAACAACAATCTAAACAATGGGTTACCAAGGGAGAATCTGCACCAAAAAAGGCGAAGATCGTTCCTTCGGCCGGAAAGGTTATGACGACTGTCTTTTGGGATACGCTAGGAGTAATCCTCATCGACTATCTGGAAAAGGGTAAAACTATTACAGGTGCATATTATTCATCATTACTGGACCGTTTGAAAACCGAGCTGCAAGAAAAACGCCGGCGATTGGACCGCAAAAAAGTCTTTTTCCACCACGACAATGCACCAGCACACACCTCAGCAGCTGCGGTCGCAAAATTAATGGAAATAGGATTCCAACTCGTTTCACATCCCCCCTATTCTCCAGACTTGGCTCCCTCGGGCTACTAGAAATGGCTGTTGGGACAAAGATTTTATTCAAACAAGGAAGTGATTGCAGCAACTAATAGCTATTTCGCAGTCTTGGACACTTCCTATTATTCGGAAGGGATCAACAAATTAGAACAGCGTGTATAAGTCTAAAAGGAGACTATGTCGAAAAATAAAAAAGGTTTACCCTCAAACACCTAAGTAGTTTTTATTTTTGTACGGACTTTTCAAACGCCCTTCGTAGTTAGTGACCTTCCCACTCTTAGTGTTTATTTTTTATTTGAATTTATTTTATATGTAATATTTTAGAATTGGCCTTACTTGGTTGGTGGTTGCGCGCTCAGAATTGCCTGTAATGATTTACATACACTCGTGCCGCAGCTGTTCAGCGTGTGAAAAAAATGAAATGAATACAGCGAGAAAGCATAGAACACTGCCTTGCATTTGTCACTGTTAATAGTTTGATATTATGTGAACAAAAGGTTTTGACATGTTGGTAAAATTAATATTCCGAATCAATATGTCTGATAAAGCTTCGGTATGGGATGTCAATACTATGAAATTGTTTATGTCTGCCTGACACAACGTACACTTTCGAGAGGCACTGCCAATATAAACACTCACTTAACGAAAGAATATTGTAATGATGTAATTCTTCTGATTTAGGCATCCAGAATGAATGCACTTCGGTTATCTATTCAGTATCTGTCTTCAAGTTAATGCTTTAACGAAACATTCATAGTTATCAGATTTCGTGAAACGAAATCCAAGTCAGAGCATTTTATTACGTGAGTAAAAAAAGATATCCCTGAGCACTCACATTTTAAGGTATCATTAAAAGGCTTAATGTTCTACTGGTTTTTATTCCAATGATATTACTCTCGAAGACAGGTGAAGCCCGCAGATAATTACACAAATACAAAGCTATTTGTGGTTTACGGCCGCGATCCAGCAATGACCTGCAATGTCTTATGGCCGCTAGAAAAATCTTACGTATTTACTTAACAATTCAACGAGAGGAGCTCAAATGGCTCTGAGCACTATGGGACTTAACTTCTGAGGTCATCAGTCCCCTAGACTTAGAACTATTTAAACCTAACTAACCTAAGGACATCACACACACATCCACGCCCGAGGCAGGATTCGAACCTGCCACCGTAGCGGTCACGCGGTTCCAGACTGAAGCGCCTAGAACCGCTCGGCCACAACGGCCGGCAACGAGAGGAGCCTTTCAGAAAGTAAGAAAGCAGGTTAATATTTTAACTATTGAATTATATTCTGAAATTAAGAATTTCTTCTTGTGCAACGAGAGAAAAGAGTCAGTCAATTTTCTTTCTGGCGGCGCTTAGTACGTTTATTGCGACAGAGTCTGTTGAGTTTATCAAAAGTAAACACTGTCATTTGATATTCTTTACACAGTTTATATGTTGTGGATGCGTTATATTGGCTTTCATTTCACACTTCATGATATTTTCACAACCCCCTGTGTTTCCTGCTTTATCGCCGTGGAACATACAGTAAAAGACTTAAAACAGGGATGGTTCAGAATTGTCGGAGGGGGAAAATGTCGGATGTGGATTTTCTCTGGACACAGAAAAAAAGTATCTAAAACGTTTCGACTGCCAAAAGAAACTCCTATTTTTCCTACGGGAGCCGTGGCTACACTACGGTCTGATTCACGTACGATGGGCGTCCGCGCAGGTCGAGGCATGAGGATTGCATTGTTTCCGTTTTCCACAGTTGCGATACGTGCTTTTCGCTTGAAGAAAGCATGCATCCTGCAGAGTATGTGTCTTGCTTACTTATGTAGAATGTGTCTCTCACCGCCAACATCAGTGATGGCCACTTGCAACAAACGGAATAAAAATCTCTAAACACAGTCGATATCGTTAATAGCGACATCGCTTTTACCGGCGTACAAGCTGCAACAGCGAAATCTAACGGTCCCGTCTAAATTCTACGTAGGCGCTATATTTTTAAAAAAAGCGCTTAGTGCGACATGGCTTATTGTGACTTATCGTATGAAACGACGTATTTTTATTTCATTTTCGGAGAAATATATTGAGGATGTCGTTATCAGGAGAAAGAAAACTGGCGTTCTACGGATCGGAGCGTGGAATGTCAGATCCCTTAATCGGGCAGGTAGGTTAGAAAATTTAAAAAGGGAAATGGATAGGTTGAAGTTAGATATAGTGGGAATTAGTGAAGTTCGGTGGCAGGAGGATCAAGACTTCTGGTCAGGTGACTACAGGGTTATAAACACAAAATCAAATAGGGGTAATGCAGGAGTAGGTTTAATAATGAATAGGAAAATAGGAATGCGGGTAAGCTACTACAAACAGCATAGTGAACGCATTATTGTGGCCAAGATAGATACGAAGCCCACACCTACTACAGTAGTACAAGTTTATATGCCAACTAGCTCTGCAGATGACGAAGAAATTGAAGAAATGTATGATGAAATAAAAGAAATTATTCAGATTGTGAAGGGAGACGAAAATTTAATAGTCATGGATGACTGCAATTCGAGTGTAGGAAAAGGGAGAGAAGGAAACATAGTAGGTGAATATGGATAGGGGGAAAGAAGTGAAAGAGGAAGCCGCCTGGTAGAATTTTGCACAGAGCACAACATAATCATAGCTAACACTTGGTTTAAGAATCATAAAAGAAGGTTGTATACATGGAAGAACCCTGGAGATACTAAAAGGTATCAGATAGATTATATAATGGTAAGACAGAGATTTAGGAACCATGTTTTACATAGTAAGACATTTCCAGGGGCAGATGTGGACTCTGACCACAATCTATTGGTTATGACCTGTAGATTAAAACTGAAGAAACTGCAAAAAGGTGGGAATTTAAGGAGATGGGACCTGGATAAACTGAAAGAACCAGAGGTTGTACAGAGTTTCAGGGAGAGCATAAGGGAACAATTGACAGGAATGGGGGAAAGAAATACAGTAGAAGAAGAATGGGTAGCTTTGAGGGATGAAGTAGCGAAGGCAGCAGAGGATCAAGTAGGTAAAAAGACGAGGGCTAGTAGAAATCCTTCGGTAACAGAAGATATATTGAATTTAATTGATGAAAGGAAAAAATATAAAAATGCAGTAAATGAAGCAGGCAAAAAGGAATACAAACGTCTCAAAAATGAGATCGACAGGAGGTGCAAAATGATTAAGCAGGGATGGCTAGAGGACAAATGTAAGGATGTAGAGGCCTATCTCACTAGGGGTAAGCTAGATACTGCCTACAGGAAAATTAAAGATACCTTTGGAGATAAGAGAACGACTTGTATGAATATCAAGAGCTCAGATGGAAACCCAGTTCTAAGCAAAGAAGGGAAAGCAGAAAGGTGGAAGGAGTATATAGAGGGTCTATACAAGGGCGATGTACTTGAGGACAATATTATGGAAATGGAAGAGGATGTAGATGAAGATTAAATGGGAGATATGATACTGCGTGAAGAGTTTGACAGAGCACTGAAAGACCTGAGTCGAAACAAGGCCCCCGGAGTAGACAACATTCCATTCGAACTACTGACGGCCTTGGGAGAGCCAGTCCTGACAAAACTCTACCATCTGGTGAGCAAGATGTATGAAACAGGCGAAATACCCTCATACTTCAAGAAGAATATAATAATTCCAATCCCAAAGAAAGCAGGTGTTGACAGATGTGAAAATTACCGAACTATCAGTTTAATAAGTCTCAGCTGCAAAATATTAACACGAATTCTTTACAGAAGAGCGGAAAAACTAGTAGAAGCCAACCTCGGGGAAGATCAGTTTGAATTCCGTAGAAACACTGGAACACGTGAGGCAATACTGACCTTATGACTCATCTTAGAAGTAAGATTAAGGAAAGGCAAACCTACGTTTCTAGCATTTGTAGACTTCGAGAAAGCTTTTGACAATGTTGACTGGAATAATCTCTTTCAAATTCTAAAGGTTGCAGGGGTAAAATACAGGGAGCGAAAGGCTATTTACAATTTGTACAGAAACCAGATAGCAGTTATAAGAGTCGAGGGACATGAAAGGGAAGCAGTGGTTGGGAAGGGAGTGAGACAGGGTTGTAGCCTATCCCCGATGTTGTTCAATCTGTATATTGAGCAAGCAGTAAAGGAAACAAAAGAAAAATTCGGAGTAGGTATTAAAATCCATGGAGAAGAAATAAAAACTTTATGGTTCGCCGGTGACATTGTAATTTTGTCGGAGACAGCAAAGGACTTGGAAGAGCAGTTGAATGGAATGGACAGTGTCTTGAAAGGAGGATATAAGATGAACATCAACAAAAGCAAAACGAGGATAATGGAATGTAGTCTAATCAAGTCGGGTGATGCTGAGGGAATTAGATTAGGAAATGAGACACTTAAAGTAGTAAAGGAGTTTTGCTATTTGGGGAGCAAAATAACAGATGCTGGTCGAAGTAGAGAGGATATAAAATGTAGACTGGCAATGGCAAGGAAAGCATTTCTGAAGAAGAGAAATTTGTTAACATCGAGTGTAGCCATGTATGGAAGTGAAACATGGACGATAAATAGTTTGGACAAGAAGAGAATAGAAGCTTTCGAAATGTGGTGCTACAGAAGAATGCTGAAGATTAGATGGGTAGATCACATAACTAATGAGGAAGTACTGAATAGGATTGGGGAGAAGAGAAGTTTGTGGCACAACTTGACCAGAAGAAGGAATCGGTTGGTAGGACATGTTCTGAGGCATCAAGGGATCACCAATTTAGTATTGGAGGGCAGCGTGGAGGGTAAAAATCGTAGAGGGAGACCAAGAGATGAATACACTAAGCAGATTCAGAAGGATGTAGGTTGCAGTAGGTACTGGGAGATGAAAAAGCTTGCACAGGATAGAGTAGCATGGAGAGCTGCATCAAACCAGTCTCAGGACTGAAGACCACAACAACAACAACATATCGGCTGTTACGTCCAACGTTCAGTTTTGTTTGTTACGTATTTGGGAATTTCTAACTACAATGTACAGCCTATTTTCAAATTCTTGCTTTCTGCAGGACGATTTTAAATCAGGCGTCAAAAGGAGTTGTTGTTTGTTGTTGTTCAAATGGCTCTGAGCACTATGGGACTCAACTGCTGTGGTCATCAGTCCCCTAGAACTTAGAACTACTTAAACCTAACTAACCTAAGGACATCACACACATCCATGCCCGAGGCAGGATTCGAACCTGCGACCGTAGCAGTCGCGCGGTTCCGGAATGCGCGCCTAGAACCGCTAGACCACCGCGGGCGGCTTTGTTGTTGTTGTTGTTGTGGTCTTCATTCCTGAGACTGGTTTGATGCAGCTCTCCATGCTGCTCTACCCTGTGCAAGCTTCTTCATCCTGATAACGACGTGCTCTTGAGTAGTCCCCGCCCAGAGATCCGAATGGGGGACTATTTTACCTCCGGAATATTTTACGCAAGAGGACGCCATCATCATTTAACCATACAGTAAAGCTGCATGCCCTCGGGAAAAATTACGGCTGTAGTTTCCCCTTGCTTTCAGCCGTTCGCAGTACCAGCACAGCAAGGCCGTTTTGGTTAGTGTTGCAAGGCCAGATCAGTCAATCATCCAGACTGTTGCCCTTGCAACTACTGAAAAGGCTGCTGCCCCTCTTCAGGAACCACACGTTTGTCTGGCCTCTCAACAGATACCCCTCCGTTGTGGTTGCACCTACGGTACGGCCATCTGTATCGCTGAGGAACGCAAGCCTCCCCACCAACGGCAAGGTCCATGGTTCATGGGGGTGGGGGGTCAAAAGGAGTACATCGTCAAATCGTCACATCTTAGACACAAAATGCAAGAAAATATAAATGACTACCTTAAGCAGGACACCATACATATGTGTTACTGTACCGCATTTTAAAGTTGAAGCAGCTGGTTAAAGAACATAAACATCTTTTCTCAAAGTACATAAGTAGAACAATAATGTATTCGTTATTCACGTTTTGTGGTTGTGTGTTTTAGATATTTTCATTTCTAGAAAGTTTAAAGAGACACATAAGAGGTGTAGGCTTTCGTGTAATGTATGTATAGAATACCGTCTTTTCATTTCATTACTGTTGACTAAATTTTGTAATACAGTTAACCGGAAGTGTCATTGACGACTTTTATGCTACACAGCACTTACAGTACGTTTTAAACATGTTCAACATTTTATCTCATTCATTATCCGAGACTGTGTTCGATATTATTGAACAATTTACATTGTTGCTACTTCTTTCGTCACTTATTGATGGTTTTTACATTTTCCTGGCATTTTACTGCTGCACGTATTTCAAAATCATAAAATTCATGCCGCGCGGAGTGGCAGCGCGGTTTGAGGCGCCATGTCACGGACTGCGCGGCCCCTCCCGCCGGAGGTTCGAGTCCTCCATCGGGCATGAGTGTGTGTGTGTGTGTGTGTGTGTGTGTGTGTTTGCCTTAGCATAAGTTAGTTTGAGTTACTTTAAGTAGTGTGTAAGTCTAGGGACCGATGACCTCAGCAGTTTGGTCCTTTAAGAATTCACACACATTTGAACAAAATTCATCGTCAGTCCCTCTCCATAAATACTGCACTGTAAATACCGCCGGTGCGCTGTATTTCTGCTTTTTTGAAGGGTTAACTCTAAGATAGCCTGAAATTTACAGATACGAAATTTTTATCAAAAAACAAAGCATAAACCCAGGACTATCGGCTGTAACGATCGTAAACCATCGGGACCGTTCGACTTAATATGAGCATAACCGGTTTCGACTGCAACTTGCTACAATCACTTTCAATGCTCGGACTGGCCACGACATTCACAGAAGAGCACTCAGAACACTAATGAACGCTAATTGGCTGTCGGAGAATGCGTGACTGACGTAGGAGCGTAGAACAATCCGCCATCGTTCATGACTCCGACCATAATAGCTTCAGAATATGTGAGATCACTGCGGTTCGTAAGGTCCTCGTGCGTATTACTAAACCGCTAGAACTGTGCACGTTACCAGTCCAGTGGGCGGATCTCGGAATCTTTCTTTAAACTAGTCAAGTAGGTTGAGCCGTGCTATGGCTCGCGTTGGAGCTATTTGTAGGTTTCCGTGCTCTGTTGGAGGCCAAACGGTATCATTTAGTTGGTATGGTTGCGGTTGTTTGTCTTCTTCTCCTGTTGACTGGCGCCACTCGGTTTCGCAAGCGTTGCCTATCCGCTAGTGGCAGCAGCGGCGGTTATCGATATGTACTATCTGTTGCCCTATCTTTGGGGCGACGTTGTTGTTTTTCCGTGTCGTGTGAGTGGGCCAGTGGGGACTCAGGAGGAGCGAGGTCCGCGCAGCTCCAGAACACGCCGGGACGGCTGGCGGCACGCATGGACTGCCGGATGGAAGGCCTGTAGTCACGAGGGTGCACGACCTCGTCGTAAACCGGATCCAGCGAGCTTTCCTCGACTCCTTATTACTATTTACTGCGTTCAACTTGTTACAATCTCTTAAGTTTAACCGCTAACGCCCCAGTTACCTGTCCTGGGGGTTGGTGTATGTAACGCCAGTGCACGTTTCCTCGCCTTGCCGCTGCTATCCGCTAAGGCGTGTAGTTTTGACAGCTTTCTTGATTGCAGGCCGGTTGGTGATTCTTCTACTCTGGTGGAAGTGATTCCTTTCTCGTTCCGGGCGCTCTAAAGACAGTATTAAGGGGACGTAGTGCAGACCTCCGGTTCCGGCTTTGGCGTATTGTTCCATCGTTGCATTTGGTTTATCGGACGTCAGGTAGCTTCAGCAAGGTTATCATTAGTCATTCGTTAGACTGCCACGAGTCTGAGTTACCATCTTGTGAAGTGAATGCAACTCTTGGCAGCCTATTTGATCGCTCGCGAAAGTGTTTGTTGCCGGACCTTCTCAGAGGTCGATTCCTGGAGCACTGTCTGTGGCCCCTTGGTTCTTGTAAGACATGTGTGTTCTAAATGGATATCTGATCGCCAGTAATTCAGTGTAACGCTTCTTCAGCCCACGTCTTCTGCGGGTATAATCTGCCTCAGTACCCTTTAAGGAACTTATGAACTGGTCGTTGTGTTTTATTATTGTATTATTTATTACAATACCTTGTAATGCCTACATTAAAGGTTATACATGCTAGTTAATAGTTCTGGTGTCCGCCCCAGTAGCTGAGTGGTCAGCGTGACGGATTGCCGTCCTCTGGGCCCGGGTTCGATTCCCGGCTGGGTCGGGGATTTTCTCCGCTCAGGGACTGGGTGTTGTGTTGTGTTCATCATCATTTCATCCCCATCCGGCGTGCAGGTCGCCCAATGTGGCGCCGAATGTAATAAGACCTGCGATATGGCGGCCGGACCTGCCCCGCGAGGGGCCTCCCGGCCAATGACGCCAAACGCTCATCATCATCATCATCAATAGTTCTGGTCGCCTTCTGGAATAAATCTAGCAGTGTAGTGTTCAGTGGATGTGAAGTGTTGTGTTACAAAGTTTATCATCATCTTATTTCACCCGTTTGGTGATCAGTTGCTTATTTTTTAATTAACCTTTGCTACTGTATTTGCTGTTTTACAGCAGGTTTCTAAATTTTTTATTTTATTGGCGTTCCTGACGTGTAAGGCCTTCAGCAGTGATTGTGGTCATTTGCCTTAAAATTCTAATTTGGTATTTGTATTTTGGCAGTACGCCTTAAAACCTTATTTACTGCCTTTCCTGGCGTCTGATGCCTTCTGCTGTGTTTGTGGCGACTTACCTTTAATATTTCAGCACCTGTAATTTGTAAGTTGCAGCGAGTTTAAAGCAATTCTTAATTTATTGCGATTCCTGGCGTCTAAGGCCTTCTGTCCAGATCACAGTGGCCTGCTTTTAAAACATTATCTGCTGTATCTGTATTTAATGGTGATTTGCTAAATTGTAACTCACTGAAAACACTATTATTTACACAGTTGTTTACTCCTTCATTAATAACGTGTGGTATTTTTATTTACTGTTGAGTCTGGAATTACCTCTTTAAAATACATTGTGTGTAACTGTAAAAGGCAACCAATAGTAACTGATTACGGCGCCGTCCAGAATCATAACCGAATCCTGCCTTCCCTTGACTACCAGGTTTCATAGGTGCAGAAACGGAACATTGGGTTTAACGTCCCGTCGACATCGAGATCATTACAGACGGAGCAGAAGCTCGGCTTGTGACAAGGATGGGCAAGGATATCGGCCGTGCCCTTTCAAAGGAATTATCCAGGCATTTGCCTGGAGCGATTTAGGGAAATCACGGGAAACCTAAATCTGGTTGGCCGGACGCAGGTTTGAACTGTCGTCCTCCCGAGTGCGAAACCAGTGTGCTAACCACTGCGCCACCTCGCTCGGTAGATGCGTGCAGGTCTTTTAACCATTAGCTTGGCAGTTGTGAGAAGTTTAAACCTGTCTCGCAGGTCAAAGCGAGGAGCAACAGCGCACAGAACCGATCGGGGTCCGCCGGTAAAGGTTTGCGAGTAAACCCGTGGAGCACCACGCCACCCGGCGCTTCGCCAACAGTGCTCGGAATCTGGCCGTGAACGCGCGTGTGATTTCACGCGACGCCAGGGAACTTCTGAAGAGCAGGAGAGAGAGAGAGAGAGAGAGAGAGAGAGAGAGAGAGAGAGAGAGAGAGAGAGAGAGGTTTCAAAACTTTTATTTTCTGGCAAAAACTTACGCGGATGTGCGTCTTTTCCACCAGCAACGAGTGTCCATGGCAGTCAGTAACTTCAGCGTTCGGAACTTACCTGTAACAAAAGGAACACAATTCATTAAATTACAGAAGTCATTATAGCTCACAGAAATAAATTATTTAAGAATAAAGAATTTATTAAAACTGAAACAATTTAAGTAACTAAGAATGTTCTTCTCTTCAAAAATGAGGGCTTTCTGAAAAGTGATGCCCCGAAATTTTTATGTGAAAACTCTTAAAGCTTTTTAAATACAACGACCGTTATTCAAAAATATTTCGGGCTTGCAGCCGGTCGTCGTTAGCTTCAATCCACGATATTTCGACTGGACAACTGTCAG
Organism: Schistocerca serialis cubense; assembly: GCF_023864345.2. NCBI lineage: Eukaryota > Metazoa > Arthropoda > Insecta > Orthoptera > Acrididae > Schistocerca > Schistocerca serialis. The sequence continues at coordinate 210,961,335 of NC_064647.1, read as the reverse complement.
CCATCCTCTGGTGAGCCATCGAAGACTGACGAAGACGCTCTCCGTTCCGCAATATACAGGGTGTTACAAAAAGGTACGGCCAAACTTTCAGGAAACATTCCTCACACACAAATAAAGAAAAGATGTTAGGTGGACATGTGTCCGGAAACGCTTAACTTCAATGTTAGAGCTCATTTTAGTTTCGTCCACCTACGCTCAATGGAGCACGTTATCATGATTTCATGCGGGATACTCTACCTGTGCTGCTAGAACATGTGCCTTTACAAGTACGACACAACATGTCGTTCATGCACGATGGAGCTCCTGCACATTTCAGTCGAAGTGTTCGTACGCTTCTCAACAACAGATTCGGTGAGCGATGGATTGGTAGAGGCGGACCAATTCCATGGCCTCCACGCTCTTCTGACCTCAACCCTCCGGACTTTAATTTATGGGGGCAATTGAAAGCTCTTGTCTACGCAACCCCGGTACTAAATGTAGAGACTCTTCGTGCTCGTATTGTGGAGGGCTGTGATACAATACGTCATTCTCCAGGGCTGCATCAGCGCATCAGGGATTCCATGCGACGGAGGGTGGATGCATGTATCCTCGCTAGCGGAAGACATTTGGAACATTTCCTGAAACAAAGTGTTTGAAGTCACGCTGGTACGTTCTGTTGCTGTGTGTTTCCATTCCATGATTAATGTGATTTGAAGAGAAGTAATAAAATGAGCTCTAACATGGAAAGTAAGCGTTTCCGGACACATGTCCACATAACATATTTTCTTTCTTTGTGTGTGAGGAATGTTTCCTGAAAGTTTGGCCGTACCTTTTTGTAACACCCTGTATAGCGTGCAGCGAGTATTCCGCGCATGCGTCAAAAACGCATTGACAGACGAACCACACCGCCCGCCAGCAGCGCCCTCGCTGGTGGAACTGCAGAACTCAGCTGTTGTCAATTGCCGCGGCCATGGGAGTACTCTGACGTCTTCGTCTGGAGCAGATCTTAGAGATGACGGGGTTCCACGCATTACCTAGCTGGTAGCCATTGTCACGGTTAATAAGACAGTCTGTTATGCGAATTTCCACTGATTCTTTTATGGCAGAGTCCCAAAAGGATGTTGCTGTGGCCAAAAATGTTGTCTTGTCATACTCCATTGAGTGTCCAGTGGAAATGCAGTGCTCAGCAATTGCAGACTTTCTAGGTTGCAAAAGGCGAGTACAGCTCTGATGTTCAGTGCAACGTTCGTCTACTGTTCGCAATGTTTATCCTATATATGACATGCCACACTGACAACGTATTTTATAAATTGCCGCCTTCTGCAATACCAGATTGTCTTTCACTGATCCCAGCAGGCCGGAAATCTTCGATGGTGGACGGAAGATTACGTTCACTTCGAAGCCGTGGAGGATTCTTAATTTTGAAGGAAATGTTTCCAACAAAGGAAGAGCAAAATTAATGGAATATTTAGATCACCTCAACTCCATTCACGAGAACATTCGGTTTACTATGGAATTAGAGAAAAATGGTTACCTCCCTTTCTTGGATGTGCTAGTTAGACGGAAGAGTTTTGGCTCTCTGGGGCATTCGGTTTATCGAAAGCCCACACATACTGATTTGTATTTAAATTTGTCCAGCTGCCGTCACCCATCGCAAACAATGTGTGTACATAAAACACCTGTACACAGAGCTCATGTAATGTCAGATGCAGATAGTTTGCCTTAAGAGCTTGCCCATCTGAAGAGGGTTTTCAAAGAGAATGGATATTCTACCCGGCAGCAAGGCACTTGCAATTCAGCCAAAGGAACAGGGAGTGGAGAAACAAGATAGCACGCTTACTAAATATTCAGCTCTACTTCCCTTCGTTGGCGACATTTCCTTCAAAATTGCAAGAATCCTCCACGGTTTCGAAGTGAAAGTGATTTTCCGTCCACCATCGAAGATTTCCGGCCTGCTGGGATCAGTGAAAGACGATCTGGTATTGCGGAAGGCGGGAATTTATAAAATACGTTGTCAGTGTGGCATGTCATATATAGGACAAACATTGCGAACAGTAGACGAACGTTGCACTGAACATCAGAGCTGTACTCGCCTTTTGCAACCTAGCAAGTCTGCAATTGCTGAGCACTGCATTTCCACTGGACACTCAATGGAGTATGACAAGACACCAATTTTGGCCACAGCAACATCCTTTTGGGACTCTGTCATAAAAGAATCAGTGGAAATTCGCATGACAGACAATCTTATGAACCGTGACAATGGCTACCAGCTAGGTAATGCGTGGAACCCCGTCATCTCTAAGATCTGCTCCAGACGAAGACGTCAGAGTACTCCGATTGCCGCGGCAATTGTCAACGCCGAAGATAACTGAGTTCTGCAGTTTCACCAGCGAGGGCGCTGCTGGCGGGCGGTGTGGTTCGTCTCTCCATACGATTTTCACGCATGCGCGGAATACTCGCTGCACGCTATATATTACGGAACGGAGGGCGTCTACGTCAGTCTTCGATGGCTGGCAGTTGTCCAGTCGAAATATCGTGGATTGAAGCTAACGACGACCGGCTGCAAGCCCGAAATATTTTTGAATATTTAGTTCGCCGGGAAAATTTTAAATTTCACAAAACGAACGTTATTAACATTTCATATTATTCACGGATATATATTTGTTTCTCAGCATAATCACTCTGGCGACAAAAAGTTTTCTGCCAACGAGAGACCAGTTTGTAGATACCGTCACTGTAGAATATTTGACGCTGCTGACACAGCCATAACCTCACCTCTGCTTGCACCGCTTCATCACTAAATGGGAACTGTAGCGAGGATCATCGATGACAGTGAATCGAAAGCATACGATTGTTGCTGATGCTGCAATGCTCGTATATTGTCCGGCATCGTCATACCGAAGGAGAGAGTGTTCCATGTGTGGATGAACAACTCGACTTTGTGCTTTCACTTTTTTGAGGGGCTCTCATACACATATTTACGTAACACAATACCATGTTACACGCCTCGGTTCGGGGCACTTCAGCAGCGGAGCGCTACAACTTGGTCTGCAAATTGGTAATATACACACATAAAACAAATTCTACATCACCTCGGTTCCGCGAGTTCCGGAACCTGTACAGAAAATTGGAATAGAGATCAACATAATCATTTCCGCCCTTTTTTATTCCTCATCAAAACCACACACTGCATGTTGTACCACCATGGAGCGAGACCTTCAGAGGTGGTGATCCAGACTGCTGTACACGCCTGTACCTCTAATACCCCGTAGCATGTCCTCTTGCATTGATGCATGTCTGTATTCGTCATGACCTACTATACACAAGTTCATGAAGGCACTTTTGGTCCAGATTGTCCCACTCCTCAACGGCGATTCGGCGTAGATTCCTCAGAGTGGTTGGTAGGTCACGTCGTCCATAAACGGCCCTTTTCAATCTATCACAGGCATGTTCAATAGGGTTCTTGTCTGGAGAACATGCTGGCCACTCTAGTCGAGCGATGTCGTAATCCTGAAGGAAGTCATTCACAAGATGTGCACGATGGGGGCGCGAACTGTCGTCCATGAAGACGAATGCCTCGCCAATATGCTGCTGATATGGTTGCACTATCGGTCGGAGGATGCCATTCACGTATTGGACAGCCATTACGGCGCTTCCATGACCACCAGCGGCGTACGTCGGCCCCACATAATGCCACTCCAAAACAGCAGAGACCTTCACCTTTCTGCACTCGTTGGACAGCGTGTCTAAGGCGTTCAGCCTGTCCAGGATGCCTCCAAAAACGTCTCCGACGATTGTCTGGTTGAAGGCATATGCGACACTCATTGGTAAAGAGAACATGATGCCAATCCCGAGCGGTCCATTCGGCATGTTATTGGGTCCATCTGTACCGCACTGCATGGTGTCGTGGTTGGAGCCCCTCCGTCTAATAGGCGCTGCCCATGCATCATTGTTTAGATCTTTGGGTGGGTTTAGTGACATCGTTTAACAGTCAAAGACACTGTGTCTGTGATGCAATATCCACGGTCAACGTCTATCTTCAGAAGTTCTGGGAATGGGGCTGATGCAAAGATTTTTTTTAATGTGTGCATATAATAGGGGTGGGGGTGAAAGGCTGGTAGCGCCTGACATCTCTGCTGCCCTGCAGGACGAATGTGTTCTGCACCGCTGAGCAGAGAAACGGGAAAGAGGAGATGTACACTCCTGGAAATGGAAAAAAGAACACATTGACACCGGTGTGTCAGACCTACCATACTTGCTCCGGACACTGCGAGAGGGCTGTACAAGCAATGATCACACGCACGGCACAGCGGACACACCAGGAACCGCGGTGTTGGCCGTCGAATGGCGCTAGCTTCGCAGCATTTGTGCACCGCCGCCGTCAGTGTCAGCCAGTTTGCCGTGGCATACGGAGCTCCATCGCAGTCTTTAACACTGGTAGCATGCCGCGACAGCGTGGACGTGAACCGTATGTGCAGTTGACGGACTTTGAGCGAGGTTGTATAGTGGGCATGCGGGAGGCCGGGTGGACGTACCGCCGAATTGCTCAACACGTGGGGCGTGAGGTCTCCACAGTACATCGATGTTGTCGCCAGTGGTCGGCGGAAGGTGCACGTGCCCGTCGACCTGGGACCGGACTGCAGCGACGCACGGATGCACGCCAAGACCGTAGGATCCTACGCAGTGCCGTAGGGGACCGCACCGCCACTTCCCAGCAAATTAGGGACACTGTTGCTCCTGGGGTATCGGCGAGGACCATTCGCAACCGTCTCCATGAAGCTGGGCTACCGTCCCGCACACCGTTAGGCCGTCTTCCGCTCACGCCCCAACATCGTGCAGCCCGCCTCCAGTGGTGTCGCGACAGGCGTGAATGGAGGGACGAATGGAGACGTGTCGTCTTCAGCGATGAGAGTCGCTTCTGCCTTGGTGCCAATGATGGTCGTATGCGTGTTTGGCGCCGTGCAGGTGAGCGCCACAATCAGGACTGCTTACGACCGAGGCACACAGGGCCAACACCCGGCATCATGGTGTGGGGAGCGATCTCCTACACTGGCCGTACACCACTGGTGATCGTCGAGGGGACACTGAATAGTGCACAGTACATCCAAACCGTCATCGAACCCATCGTTCTACCATTCCTAGACCGGCAAGGGAACTTGCTGTTCCAACAGGACAATGCACGTCCGCATGTATCCCGTGCCACCCAACGTTCTCTAGAAGGTATAACTCAACTACCCTGGCCAGCAAGATCTCCGGATCTGTCCCGCATTGAGCATGTTTGGGACTGGATGAAGCGTCGTCTCACGCGGTCTGCACGTCCAGCACGAACGCTGGTCCAACTGAGGCGCCAGGTGGAAATGGCATGGCAAGCCGTTCCACAGGACTACATCCAGCATCTCTACGATCGTCTCCATGGGAGAATAGCAGCCTGCATTGCTGCGAAAGGTGGATATACACTGTACTAGTGCCGACATTGTGCATGCTCTGTTGCCTGTGTCTATGTGCCTGTGGGTCTGTCAGTGTGATCATGTGATGTATCTGACCCCAGGAATGTGTCAATAAAGTTTCCCCTTCCTGGGACAATGAATTCACGGTGTTCTTATTTCAATTTCCAGGAGTGTATATCGCTTTTTTGTCTGTCTGCCTGTCTATCCGATGCCTGTTCAGTAAAATTTTGCAGTTGATTATAAAATAACTTCCCAATGAGCTCGAGACTTGGAACCATCCACACAGCTCAGAACTGGGTGACAGTCCAACGTTAGCGAGCTTTTTTGTCTGGTGAATGGTGGAGGGTACTTTCGGTACGACTGCCATTTCACACTTTTCGTGTTCCAGTCGCGAATGATATGCGCCAACTGTTGCTAAGTTCCAATGTGAGCTCTAACGTCTCTAATTTGTTCCTTCACGTCCTCGCGAGGCATTTGTAGAAGGAAGCAATATATTTGTTGAGTGAACAAAAACTGAAATAAACCAGACATTTACCATATCACATGTCTCTTTTGTAATTTCATGGAAATGTTTCAAATCAATCGAAAGATTTGTGACACATAATACTATAAACAGAAAATATTAATTTACGAATTTAGTTATGGATAACTTAAATTCTAACGATCATACAGTAATGATGTGGGGAAAGCAAACCAAAGATTGAATTTTATTGGCAGAACACTTGGAAAATGTAATAGGTATACTAAAGACACTACCGGCCTATTCTGGAGTACTGCTGTTACGGGTAGGATCCGCAGCAAATGAGTGTTACGGAGGACATCGAAGAAGTTCAAAGAAGGGCAGCGCATTTTTTATTATCGCGAAATATGTGCGATAGTGTCACGGATATTATACCCGAATTGGGGGGGGGGGGGGGGCAATCATTTAAAACAAAGCTGTATTTCTTTGTGGCAGGATCATCTCGTGACATTTCAATCACTAAATTTCTCCTTCGATTGCGTAAATATATTACTGACACGTACCTACATAGGGGAACGACCATTGTGATAAACTAAGAGGGACCAGAACTCACAGGGAAAGATTTAAGTGTTCGTTTTCACCGCAAACTGTTCGAGATCGGAACGGCAGAGAAATAGCTTGAAGGTGGGTGGATAAAACCTTTCGCAGGCACTAAATTGTGTACTGCAGAATAATCATGTAGATATAGAGTTAAATAAAAATCAATTTTTGATACATCAATTTTTAATTTGGACTCGGAAGAATGAAACAAATTCTCTTTGCCACAAACAGGCAGTCTTGAAAATATGTGTCTGAATTTTTAACAGCTGTGAAAATACTTGAAAGATTTTAAACGAGAAACTAGGGCCAATTCAGAGCATAACTGATGCATGTATAATTCACCTCCTTACTAGTACACTACTTACGAACTGATGCATGAATAGCACTTCCTTACTATTATCTATCGTGTGCAACCCACCTTTCTTGTTTTAAATCCTAAAAATATTTTCTTCGTCATTAAAAAAATTCACGATCATAAATTTTAAGGCCTATTCGTGTGTGGCTAGGAATCTGTAAGCGGCAAGGAGAACTTATTTTTAAACTTCTTTTGTCCGATCTAAAAAGTTGTATATTAAAAATTCATGTGTACTTCGATAATTACTTTTCTGATTACTCCGTTTCTCTACGCTACCCTATAAACCTGTGCTCCCCACATAAGAATACGCAAGCGAGTACACTGGTTGCATAATTCTACGAGGAAGCTGCAGCGGGCGTGGCTGCCTGTTGCTAGATAACCGCAAAGTAACTGTGTCACAGAGTCGGGGAATCGTTTACCGTGAGACCAGGTCGTCGCGTGTCAAGCGCGGTCCGTATCGACGGAGTCTGTGATGTCACAGCAGCGGCTGCTCGCGACGGTTGCAGTCATTGGGGCGGTGGAGGGGAAGTGAGAGTGGTGGAAGGGGGGAGGGGCGGGCCCGGAGCTATTCTGGGCGGCAGACGCGCCGCAGACGAGGCGGAAAAAGACCGCAACTGCAGAGGTCGTCTGTGCGCCTGACTCGCTGGCGCACGAGCCAGCTGCACTCACAACCCGCGCGACGCCCTCCCAACTTTCCTACCACACCCCAATAAGTAATGCAACACGCTTTTTCCCTGAAAGCAGGATGGTTTTATTCAGAATTTGGATGTTCCACATTATTCCCCACTCCTTTGATCCGCCAGGGTAGCCGAGCGCGCTAACGCGCTGTTTCCTGGGGCCCTATCCAGTATCGTTCATATCGATCGGTGTAGTTGGTTCGTTTCGGTAGTGACGTCATTTTCGGTTCTTTATCGAAATATGCTATTCAGTAAGCTTCTGTTACCGAACGGTCCTCCCACCGATTTTACGACAATTGTACTGAGAGGTTTTGGATTTCGTTGTGGCCCTGTCGATCAGTGAGCTGTGGTTTATGTACACCTATAATTTAGCGGTTTTAGCTTTGGATTTAGTGATTGTGTTACTAAAGAATCACCAGAGGATGCATCCGGTTGGAAAGTTAGTACATAATAGATTATTTTCCTTTGTTAGAAATATGGTTAGTTTGTTACTGTGAATGATTACATCCAAAAAGAAAACGTTTTCGGTCAATATTCTCTCAAAATATGTGTTATTTTAATGCAAATAAGAGTCTAAAGATCATTAAATAGCAAGACATCGGCTCTGCTTACGTATATTACATGAGTGTGAACTAACGTTACTAGTGACTTCGTGTTCTTTTTCCCCACAAATGGTTTAGTTAGTAATTATCGAAACGTGTTTACAACTTTCAACTAACAATGGAAAGCAATTATGTGAAGCCTGATATTAGAAACCTTCCAAACTATTACGCATTTCTGACTTACGCAGCATCGTTTGGCAACGAAGTCAGCCTACGTTCCTCCGCAATAGTACAAGAATTCAGCCGCGCGTAGCTGTTGTTTAACGTAGTCAACAAATTCAAAAAATAAAATGGAAATGTCGTGTGGCTAGGGCCTCCCCTCGGGTAGACCGTTCGCCTGGTGCAAGTCTTTCGAGTTGACGCCACTTCGGCGACCTGCGCGTCGATGGGGATGAAATGATGATGATGATGATTAGGACAACACAACACCCAGTCCCTGAGCGGAGAAAATCTCCGACCCTGCCGGGAATCGAACCCGGGCCCTTAGGATTGGCAGTCTGTCACGCTGACCACTCAGCTACCGGGGCGCACAACAAATTCAACAAACAACATAGAACAAAATGAGATCAACAACAAAAAAAGTGGTTAGCGCGCGGGATTGCTATGCAAAAGGGCATGGGTTCGCGCACGGATGGGTGCAAAAAATTTTTTCCCTCTTCATATATGCAACACGTGTTGAGACATTGTTATTCGTGTAAGTTAAGATTTTTCTGCAATATTACTTACATGTAAGAGCGCATTTCCTCAGTAATGATTTCGTTATTTCTGTGTGTTTAAAATACGAAATATGAAATTGTTGGAGATGAAATAATTGTGAATGAAACAACCGACAGTAACCTTTATATTTTTTTCTTGTCATAAATAATTCACCATTTTTTCCGAATATGTTGCGATTTCCGAGTATGCGGTTAGACAGGAATCTAAGAGCACAACTTAAATTACTGGGAATGTAACTAGCAGCAGTCATCTTCATAATCTTGCTTGTCACAAGTCTTTATCTGCGATCGAATCCTCAACAACGGTAGACAGATGAAAGATCTCCGCAGTAATATTTTTAGACTGTTCAATAATAAGTGCCTCTCCATACCCAGGGTTGCTGTGTTTGTTTCCAATAAAATAACCACAAACGACAATCACAATAGCAATCCTTAACGCTCTTTCAGCGTCACTGAACTGTGACTCATTTTCGTCCTACATTTCCGCTGGTATTTTAGCATCACTTCGTACTGCGAAAACGCAAGTTCGGTACTTGGAAGAATAGAAGAATAGCGCGCCTGTGTCGTCTGCTAGCCGCTTCGTGCTCGTGGCGCTGTACGAGCTGCAGTGCGCATGCGCGGATGTGCGGCCGTTGCTTTTGATTGGCTTGCGCGACGCGAACCGACAACAGCGCTTCGGTTCTCTAGACCCGAACGGTATCGTTACCGAAATGCATACTCAATAAAGATGGGACATTAATTCGAGTACTAGACCGTTCGGTGCTCTTGAGTACCGAAACGATCGGCACAATAGCGGAGAGATACAGAATAGGCACCCTCGACTCGGGTAGGCGCGCCGGCCCCGGATCGAATCCGCCTGGCGGATTAACGACGAAGGGCCGGTGTGCCGGCCAGCCTGTATGTGATTTTTAGGCGGTTGTCCACATCCCCCTACGTGAATACCGGGCTGGTCCCCACGTTCCGCCTCAGTTACACGACTCGCAGACATTTGCAACACATTCGCACTATTCCATGGCTTACATTAGACACAGACAGCTGGGGTCCACTGATTCCTTCCTGGGGGGCTATGGGGTGACGCCAGGAAGGGCATCCGGCCACCCCTTAAACTTAACATGCCGCACCCGATTAACCATGTACGACCCTGCGTATCAATGGGACAAGGCTCAGACAAAGAAAGAAAGAAAGAATTATTCCCCACTCCTTTGACTAAAACACTCTATTTCTCAACATAGTCTCTGTTCAATGTGACGGCCTTGGTGCACCTTACTGGGAGGGCTGTATGGCTGCGTGGTATCACTCTACAGGTCGAGGTCACAGCCAATGTCCCGCTGCGTCAAAAACCTCCCCATTATCCATGTACTGCTTCCCATGGAGTGCATCCTCCACTGGGCGAAACAGATGGAAAGTGTGAGGTCTGGGCTGTAGGGTGGATGAGAAACAACAGTCCAATATTGCTCCACCTTACTGGAAGGGCTGTATGCCCGCGTGGTATCACTCTACTAGTCGAGGTCAGAGCCAATGTCGCACTGCGTCAAAAACCTCCCCATTATCCTCATACAGCTTCCTATGGAGTGCATCCTCCATTGGGCGAAACAGCTGGAAAGAGTGAGGTCCGGGCTGTAGGGTGGATGAGAAACAACAGTCCAATATTGCTCCACCTTCTGGAAGGGCTGTATGCCCGCGTGGTATCACTCTACTGGTCGAGGTCAGAGCCAATGTCCCGCTGCGTCAAAAACCTCCCCATTATCCATGTACTGCTTCCCATGGAGTGCATCCTCCACTGGGCGAAACAGCTGGAAAGTGTGAGGTCCGGGCTGTAGGGTGGATGAGAAAAAACAGTCCAACATTGCTCCACCTTACTGGAAGGGCTGTATGCCCACGTGGTATCACTCTACTGGTCGAGGTCAGAGCCAATGTCCTGCTGCGTCAAAAACCTCCCCATTATCCATGTACTGCTTCCCATGGAGTGCATCCTCCACTGGGCGAAACAGCTGGAAAGTGTGAGGTCCGGGCTGTAGGGTGGATGAGAAACAACAGTCCAATATTGCTCCACCTTACTGGAAGGGCTGTATGCCCGCGTGGTATCACTCTACTAGTCGAGGTCAGAGCCAATGTCGCACTGCGTCAAAAACCTCCCCATTATCCTCATACAGCTTCCTATGGAGTGCATCCTCCACTGGGCGAAACAGCTGGAAAGAGTGAGGTCCGGGCTGTAGGGTGGATGAGAAACAACAGTCCAATATTGCTCCACCTTCTGGAAGGGCTGTATGCCCGCGTGGTATCACTCTACTGGTCGAGGTCAGAGCCAATGTCCCGCTGCGTCAAAAACCTCCCCATTATCCATGTACTGCTTCCCATGGAGTGCATCCTCCACTGGGCGAAACAGCTGGAAAGTGTGAGGTCCGGGCTGTAGGGTGGATGAGAAACAACAGTCCAATATTGCTCCACCTTACTGGAAGGGCTGTATGCCCGCGTGGTATCACTCTACCGGTCGAGGTCAGAGCCAATGTCGCACTGCGTCAAAAACCTCCCCATTATCCTTGTACAGCTTCCTATGGAGTGCATCCTCCATTGGGCGAAACAGCTGGAAAGAGTGAGGTCTGGGCTGTAGGGTGGATGAGAAACAACAGTCCAATGATGGTCCACCTTACCGGAAGGGCTGTACGCCAGCGTGGTATCACTCTACTGGTCGAGGTCAGAGCCAATGACCTGCTGCGTCAAAAACCTCCCCATTATCCACGTACAGCTTCCCATAGAGTGCATCCTCCATTGGGCCAAACAGCTGGAAAGTGCGAGGTCCGGGCTGTAGGGGGGATGAGCAAGAACAGTCCAATGAAGTTTCTTGAGCTGCTCTCGGGTGCGCAACCTTGTGTGAGGCCCTGCGGTGTCATGGAGAAGTTCGTTTGCATTTTTGTGGCGACGAAGACGCTGAAGTCGTTTCATCAGTTTTCTGAGGGTAGCACAGTACACTGCAGATCCGATCGTTGCAACACGAGGCAGAGCATCAAACAGAATAACCACTTCAAAGTCCCAGGATACGGTCGCCATGACATTATCGACGTAGGGTACGGCTTTGAACTACTTCTTCGGAGGTTAAGTGGTGTAGCGCCACTCCATGGATTGCAGTTTCGCTTCCGGTTAAAAGTGATGAACCCGTGTTTCATCGCCTGTGACAATGTTCGACATAAAGCTGTCGCTATTAGCCTCGTAACGAGCCAGCAATGCCCTACAGATGGTCCTTCGTTGCTCTTTACGCTCTTCTGTTATTCGATAAGGAAGCCAGTGGGCACCCCAGCTGGTGGACGAGTGTGCCAGCACTACAAACAGCTGAAGAGCGAGGTGTTTGATTGTGTTCAGTCAATCACCTCGAATGCGTGTGTATTTCAACGTTGCAGGAGTCACAACTGCGTGCGGCCGGCCGGCATGTGGAAGATTCGACAAATTTGCGCGACCTTGTTGAGATGACAGACGACTCACCGTGCTTTTGTTCACTGCCAGGTCTCTGTAGATATTCTGCAAGTGCCTGTGAATAGCAGCGATGCTCTGGTTTTCCGTCAAAAAGAAACTCAATGACAGCTCTCTGTTTGATACACAGTTACTCCACAAAATATTCGTCTAATACATGATTGTCTGTATAAGGGTGTATAAAGGGTGGAGAACTAGCGGATTGAAATAAAGCAGGATTATTGATCAATGAAAATGAGAATACAATAAAGAAGCACAGATTGCTATGTAAATAAACATACTTAAGCATTCAGAAGTACAGACAAGCAATGGAAGACGCAAAGTACAGACAAGCAATGGAAGACGCAAAGTAAGTAATCGTCTACAGTACTGAAAATCACACTTTGAACAGAGATTGTTGTTGTTAGTAGGGCCTCCTCCGCCTTTCCTCTTTATAATCCCTTGCATTCTTCCTGGCACGGATTTCACCAGAGATTCTGTTGTTTGCACTGTACTTTTACGCGATCTGTATATCATTTCTACCGGATATCTGACGATTCCTGATCTATCTGTCGAGTAAATGCCACGAGTTCTCGACAGGATTAATGTCTGAGAATTGTGGTGGTGTCTGCATCCAGTGGGGCGTGTTATACCGAAGCCACAGCTCTGTACCTAGAGTCGTATGTTTTGGATCATTATCTTGTGTGAAAATACACTACTGGCCATTAAAATTGCTACACTACGAAGATGACGTGCTACAGACGCGAAATTTAACCGACAGGAAGAAGATGCTGTAATATGCAAATGATCAGCTTCACAGAGCACTCACAGTACACTGCCGGTGGCGACACCTACAACGTGCTGCCATGAGGAAAGTTTCCAACCGATTTCTCATACACAAACAGCAGTTGACCGGCGTTGCGTGATGAAACGTTGTTGTGATGCCTCGTGTAAGGAGGAGAAATGCGTACCATCATGTTTCCGACTTTGATAAAGGTCGGATTGTAGCCTATCGCAAATTGCGGTTTATCATATCGCGACATTGCTGCTCCCGTTGGTCGAGATCCAATGACTGTTAGCAGAATATGGAATCGGTGGGTCAGGACGGTAATACGGAACGCCGTGCTGGATCCAACGGCCTCGTATCACTAGCAGTCGAGATGACAGGCATCTTACCTGCGTGGCTGTAACGGATCGTGCAGCCACCCCTCGATCCCTGAGTCAACAGATGTGGACGTTTGCAAGACAACAACCATCTGCACGAACAATTCGACGACGTTTGCAGCAGCATGGACTATCAGCTCGGAGACCGTGGCTGCGGTTACCCTTGACGCTGCATCACAGACAGGAGCGCCTGCGATGGTGTACTCAACGACGAACCGGAGTGCACGAATGGCAAAACGTCATTTGTTCGGATGAATACAGGTTCTGTTTACAGCATCATGATGGTCGCATCCGTGTTCAGCGACATCGCGGTGAACGCACATTGGAAGCGTGTATTCGTCATCGCCCTACTGCGGTATCACCCGGCGTGATGGTATGGGGTGCCATTGGTTACACGTCTCGGTCACCTCTTGTTCGCATTGACGGCAGTTTGAACAGTGGACGTTACATTTCAGATGTGTTACGACCCGTGGCTCTACCCTTCATTCGATCCCTGCGAAACCCTACATTTCAGCAGGATAACGCACGACCGCATGTTGCGGGTCTTGTACGGGCTTTTCTGGATACAGAAAATGTTCGACTGCTGGCATGGCCAGCACATTCTTCAGATCTCTCACCAATTGAAAACGTCTGGTCAATGGTGGCCGAGCAACAGGCTCGTCACAATACGCCAGTCACTACTCTTGATGTACTGTGGTATCGTGTCGAAGCTGCATGGGCAGCTGTACCTGTACGCGCCATCCGAGCTCTGTTTGGCTCAATGCCCAGGCGTATCAAGGCCGTTATTACGGCCAGAGGTGGTTGTTCTGGCTAGAGATTTCTCAGGATTATGCATCCATATTGTGTGAAAATGTAATCACATGTCAGTTCTAGTATAATATATTTGTCCAATGAATACCCGTTTATCATCTGCAGTTCTTCTTGGTGTAGCAATTTTAATGGCCAGTAGTGTATAATCTCCATTAAGACCCATATGATTCACACTACTGGATATATGTGTTTTTAGAATATTTACGTAGGAGTTATGGTTCATAATGCCATGAATGACGACACCCACACCATTTGCACTCATGCACCACCACACACGTACTGAATCTCCTCCATGTTTCACTGAGTCTGTTATATTTCTCTCTTCAAATTCACAATTCTTTCTCTCCACATTGTTACGCGCCCTTTAGGCTTAAACAGCTCAAATCGACTCTCGTCAGTAAATACAACCTTTTCCCAGGAATCAAACCCATCTGATTTGTGTTCCATGACAAATGCAAGTCGCTTTCTTCTGTTGATCTCACTGAGGTACGGCTTTCTACATGCTCTTCGGCCTCCACACGCAGCTTCATGAAGCATATTTCTTACAGTCTGTGCTGAAACAGACCTTCCTGTAAGCAGATGAAAAGCAAGAGCAAGATGTGGAGCGCTCAGCTTCGGGTTTTTGATGATTTTTCGAAGTAGCTGTAGTTTCTCTCAGGACGACCACTTCGTGAGTTGTTTTCGTACTTCTTGCTCTGATTAAACCTGTATATAATATTCTTCACTGTACTTGTAGGTCTACCAACGGTTTCTCAGATTTCTTGAAAACGTTTTCCTTGTCGAAACAAGCTGACGCATATTTGTGTCTCTTCCTTTATAGTTTCGCAACGTTTTCGCACCATATTACGTAAATATCACTCAACGGCTTTCAGACCGGAGAGGAAACTGTTCAGTGTGCTGGATGGAACACGACTGCATAACGAACGCGAGAGGGGCTTGTGTCAGTGCGGCCCAATACCACAGATATTGCTTACTAGACGAATACTTGTTTGGCGTCCATTGCGGCGTGATTTTACATAGCATGTATTTGGTCACAAATTAAGCGACGTCTGGACCACAAAGAGCGTTTTATTTCCACGTGTAGAAATCAAACAATGTGCGGAAATGTTCAAATGTGTGAGAATTCGTAAGGGACCAAACTGCTAAGATCATCGGTCCCTAGACTTACAAACTACTTGAACTAACTTACGCTAAAGACAACACACACCCATGCCCGAGGGAGGACTAGAACCTCTTGCGGGAGGGGCCGCAATGTAAGGCAATAGTTATTATTCATTTCGCAGCTATATTTGTATGACTGCGCGTATTATAGTCTATGCGCCACGGTCGGACGAGTACTTTGTGCAGTCACTGTACATCCGTCACAGATGCCATTTTGAAGATTACGTACGTACAGCGCCACCACGAATCGAAATTTCATGAAACTGTAGGGGCTGAAAGGGAATATTCCACGATGTTCCACACCAAATTCGAAACTTTTTCAACCGAAACTGTGGAGAAAAAAATGGGCTGCATTACTTATAAAACGCCAATTGTATAGCTCAGCAAAAGTATCTGGACGACATTCATATGGGATATGTGCAACCTTCGTCTTTATGACGGCTTGAACTTTGTTCGGGACACTTTCAATGACATTTCTGAATGAATGATTTTATCTTGGAACTCTTGCATTTGGTCCGTGTTTGCATAGAAAAACAGTAATATCAGAAAATTGAGTCCGCCTTGATGCAAACCACCTTGTTATTCGTTTATTGCTTTATTCTCCCAAACTAGTTTCAGCGACAAATATCACCATCACCAGTGTTTCTTTTTAGATCTAAAACATGCAGAAAATAGCATGGGTCAAACACAGTAGGACGTTATTACGTTTTTGATATTCGTTTTTTAATATAGTTTTCTATGGACACTTTTATACTACCTTATTTATTGTATGTTACAGCATGTTTTAAGCAATTATTGTCACTGTCTGCGACATATTTTCTGTGGGCTTTTTGCTTCTGTTGCCGTTTTTCCACTTAGCGAACATCATGGCATCTGCAAACATGTGGGCGGCTGTTAGTAAACAAAATACTAAAAGGTGAACTTCGTACGTCAGCAATATATACTTGGGGTTGTGGTAGTGTTGTGGAAACCAGTTATTTGGTGTGGACTGAGCTGTTACATAGCTATTCGTGTACTCACGTTCATTGGATTGTATGTGGCTGCTTTTATACAAAGAAAAACAAAACTTTCGCACTCTGTTTCTGATCCAGAACATTACGCCGTCTTGATGTTCGCGTGTGTCGCTAAGTAAAAAAACGGCAACAGAAACAAAAAGCGCACAGAAAATATGCGGCACACAATGAGAATAATTGCTTAAAACATGCTGTAACATACAATAAATAAGGTAGTATAAAAGTGTCCAAAGAAAACTATATTAAAAAACGAATATCAAAAACATAATAACGCCCTACTGTGTTTGAACCATGCTATTTTCTGCATGTTTTAGATCTAAAAAAAAAAACACTGATGATGGCGATATTTGTCGCCGAAATTAGTTTGGGATAATAAAGACATAAACGAATAACAAGGTGTTTTGCATCAAGGCGGACTCAATTTTCTGATATTGCTATTTCTGAGTGTCTCTGGAGTAATGACAGCCCTTCTGACGGTGGGGTCTCCAGCGAAGCTGATGTTCGAAATGACCCCAAAGATGTTCCACTGGGTTCAGACTGCGATTCCGAAGACGCCAGTCCACTTCAGGAATGTTACTGTGCACAAACCTTTGCCTCACAGATGCTGCTTTAAGACAGGATCCATAGAAAGAATCATTGCCTCCGAACTTTTCGCGTACCGCATGCAATACAAAATGCTATAATACACACTATGTGATCAAAAATATCCGGAGAGATTCAAAAGCCGTCCGCTGTGGCCGAGCGGTTCTAGGCACTTCAGTCCGGAACCGCGCTGCTGCAGGTTCGAATCCTGCCTCGGGCATGAATGTGTGTGATGTCGTTAGGTTAGTTAGGTTTAAGTAGTTCTAAGTCTAGGGGACTGATGGACTGATGACCTCAGATGTTAAGTCCCGTAATCCTTAGAGCCATTTGAACCAATATTTAAAAGGTAAATATAAATAACAAAAAATTCGCTACACGGCGCCCAGCGTTGTAAGCGAAATCTCTCTCTCTCTCTCTCTCTCTCTCTCTCTCTCTCTCTCTCTCTCTCTCTCTCCCTGAACCAGTTCGATAAGGCTTTTGCTCGCCCGGCCATCTCACGCTACGTGACTATCTGGCGTCGAAGAGTCTGACTTGTTTGTGATCCACCTACTTGCTAGCCTCTCGTAACAAATCTTTGCATTAAAACACAGCAACAAAAATTTAATAAACGTGGGGCGGGATGTGGCATAAACGCCGTAATGGACTTGGTGAACTCAAGTGTCCTCAGTTATCGAAAGCGAAAGACGTATATCGATTGATGTCAGTGGAAACATCAACACTTTCGCATCACGGAAAGTACTCTGCGTGCTCCAGCTTCACTAGAAATCAGGGTGTACACACAGTTTTTAAAAGTACAAGTACATGAAACAGCAGATAGAAGTTTCAATCGCTATAATGCATTTAATTTTTAATAACATTAACCAATCAAAATAAGCTTATTGAATTTTTTTAAAATAGTGAATGAATAATGCCTTTAACAAGTTTGTTTGTGTGGCCATCCTAAAAAAAATTAAAAAAGTAATAATGTTCAAATGTGTGTGAAACCTTATGGGACTTAACTGGTAAGGTCATCAGTCCCTAAGCTTACACACTACTTAACCTAAATTATCCTAAGGACGAACAATCACACCCATGCCCGAGGGAGGACTCGAACCTCCGCCGGGACCAGCCGCACAGTCCATGACTGCAGCGCCCAGACCGCTCGGCTAATCCCGCGCGGCGGCCATCCTCCGCAGCAAGCATATAAATACTTGTTTTGCAAATCAAATTGCCTTTTCCTGCTGCTAATTATTTTATTTATCCCATACGCGGCTCTACATCTACATCTACATCTATACTCCGCGAGCCACCTTACGGTGTGTGGCGGAGGGTACTTATTGTACCACTATCTGATCCCCCCTTCCCTGTTCCATTCACGAATTGTGCGTGGAAAGAACGACTGCTTGTAAGTCTCCGTATTTGCTCTAATTTCTCGGATCTTTTCGTTGTGATCATTACGCGAGATATATGTGGGCGGTAGTAATATGTTGCCCATCTCTTCCCGGAATGTGCTCTCTCGTAATTTCGATAATAAACCTCTCCGTATTGCGTAACGCCTTTCTTGAAGTGTCCGCCACTGGAGCTTGTTCAGCATCTCCGTAACGCTCTCGCGCTGACTAAATGTCCCCATGACGAATCGCGCTGCTTTTCGCTGGATCATGTCTATCTCTTCTATTAATCCAACCTGGTAAGGGTCCCATACTGATGAGCAATACTCAAGAATCGGACGAACAAGCGTTTTGTAAGCTACTTCTTTCGTCGATGAGTCACATTTTCTTAGAATTCTTCCTATGAATCTCAACCTGGCGCCTGCTTTTCCCACTATTTGTTTTATGTGATCATTCCACTTCAGATCGCTCCGGATAGTAACTCCTAAGTATTTTACGGTCGTTACCGCTTCCAATGATTTACCACCTATGGCATAATCGTACTGGAATGGATTTCTGCCCCTATGTATGCGCATTATATTACATTTATCTACGTTTAGGGAAAGCTGCCAGCTGTCGCACCATGCATTAATCCTCTGCAGGTCCTCCTGGAGTACGTACGAGTCTTCTGATGTTGCTACTTTCTTGTAGACAACCGTGTCATCTGCAAATAGCCTCACGGAGCTACCGATGTTGTCAACTAAGTCATTTATGTATATTGTAAACAATAAAGGTCCTATCACGCTTCCCTGCGGTACTCCCGAAATTACCTCTACATCTGCAGATTTTGAACCGTTAAGAATGACATGTTGTGTTCTTTCTTCTAGGAAATCCTGAATCCAATCACAAACCTGGTCCGATATTCCGTAAGCTCGTATTTTTTTCACTAAACGTAAGTGCGGAACCGTATCAAATGCCTTCCTGAAGTCCAGGAATACGGCATCAATCTGCTCGCCAGTATCTACGGCACTGTGAATTTCTTGGGCAAATAGGGCGAGCTGAGTTTCACATGATCTCTGTTTGCGGAATCCATGTTGGTTATGATGAAGGAGATTTGTATTATCTAAGAACGTCATAATACGAGAACACAAAACATGTTCCATTATTCTACAACAGATTGACGTAAGCGAAATAGGCCTATAATTATTCGCATCTGATTTATGACCCTTCTTGAAAATGGGAACGACCTGCGCTTTCTTCCAGTCGCTAGGTACTTTACGTTCTTCCAGCGATCTACGATAAATTGCTGATAGAAAGGGGGCAAGTTCTTTAGCATAATCACTGTAGAATCTTAAGGGTATCTCGTCTGGTCCGGATGCTTTTCCGCTACTAAGTGATAGCAGTTGTTTTTCAATTCCGATATCGTTTATTTCAATATTTTCCATTTTGGCGTCCGTGCGACGGCTGAAGTCAGGGACCGTGTTACGATTTTCCGCAGTGAAACAGTTTCGGAACACTGAATTCAGTATTTCTGCCTTTCTTCGGTCGTCCTCTGTTTCGGTTCCATCGTGGTCAACGAGTGACTGAATAGGGGATTTAGATCCGCTTACCGATTTTACATATGACCAAAACTTTTTAGGGTTCTTGTTTAGATTGTTTGCCAATGTTTTATGTTCGAATTCGTTGAATGCTTCTCTCATTGCTCTCTTTACGCTCTTTTTCGCTTCGTTCAGCTTTTCCTTATCAGCTATGATTCGACTACTCTTAAACCTATGATGAAGCTTTCTTTGTTTCCGTAGTACCTTTCGTACATGATTGTTATACCACGGTGGATCTTTCCCCTCGCTTTGGACCTTAGTCGGTACGAACTTATCTAATGCGTACTGGACGATGTTTCTGAATTTTTTTCCATTTTTGTTCCACATCCTCTTCCTCAGAAATGAACGTTTGATGGTGGTCACTCAGATATTCTGCGATTTGTGCCCTATCACTCTTGTTAAGCAAATATATTTTCCTTCCTTTCTTGGCATTTCTTATTACACTTGTAGTCATTGATGCAACCAATGACTTATGATCACTGATACCCTCTTCTACATTCACGGAGTCGAAAAGTTCCGGTCTATTTGTTGCTATGAGGTCTAAAACGTTAGCTTCACGAGTTGGTTCTCTAACTATCTGCTCGAAGTAATTCTCGGACAAGGCAGTCAGGATAATGTCACAAGAGTCTCTGTCCCTGGCTCCAGTTCTGATTGTGTGACTATCCCATTCTATACCTGGTAGATTGAAGTCTCCCCCTATTACAATAGTATGATCACGAAACTTCTTCACGACGTTCTGCAGGTTCTCTCTGAGGCGCTCAACTACTACGGTTACTGATGCAGGTGGTCTATAGAAGCATCCGACTATCATATCTGACCCACCTTTGATACTTAACTTAACCCAGATTATTTCACATTCGCATTCGCTAATAACTTCACTGGATATTATTGAATTCTTTACTGCTATAAATACTCCTCCACCATTGGCGTTTATCCTATCCTTGCGGTATATATTCCATTCTGTGTCCAGGATTTCGTTACTGTTCACTTCCGGTTTTAACCAACTTTCCGTTCCTAATACTATATGCGCACTATTTCCTTCAATAAGAGATACTAATTCAGGAACCTTGCCCTGGATACTCCTGCAGTTTACCAATATTACGTTAACTTTTCCTGTTTTTGGTTTCTGAGGACGGACGTTCTTTATCAACGATGATAATGTCCTCTCTGGTAAGCCGTCAGGTATTTTATCGTTTCGCCCAAGGGGGGGTCCCTCTAACCTAAAAAACCCCCGTGTGCACGCCACACGTACTCTGCTACCCTAGTAGCTGCTTCCGGTGTGTAGTGCACGCCTGACCTGTCTAGGGGGGCCCTACAGTTCTCCACCCAATAACGGAGGTCGATGAATTTGCAACCATTATAGTCGCAGAGTCGTCTGAGCCTCTGGTTTAGACCCTCCACACGGCTCCAAACCAGAGGACCGCGATCGACTCTGGGCACTATGCTGCAGATATTAAGCTCAGCTTGCACTCCGCGTGCGATGCTGGTTGTCTTCACCAAATCAGCCAGCCGCCGGAAGGAACCAAGGATGGCCTCAGAACCCAAGCGGCAGGCGTCATTCGTTCCGACATGTGCTACTATCTGCAGCCGGTCACACCCAGTGCGTTCAATAGCTGCCGGAAGGGCCTCCTCCACATTACGGACGAGACCCCCCGGCAAGCACACCGAGTGCACACTGGCATTCTTCCCCGACCTACCCGCTATTTTCCTGAGGGGCTCCATAACCCGCCTAACGTTGGAGCTCCCTATAACTAATAGGCCCGCCCTCTGTGACTGTCGGGACCTTGCCGGAGAATCGGCCACTGGCCCAACAGGCGAGGCACCCTGTGGTGGCTCGGAAACGATGTCATCACCACTAGGAAGCACCCCGTACCTGTTGGAAAGGGGTAAGGCAGCTGCCACGCGGCCAGATCCCACCTTCGCCTTTCGGCCAGGCACATCTGGTCTCTCTCTCTCTCTCTTACGCACACACACGGTATAAACATCATAAACAGAAGTTAGTATCGAACATATACTTCGTTAGGTTGGCAACAAATAGGTAAACATACCAAAGACGATGAAACACGTAACCGAGTCACAATATTTACGCTGTGAAAAGAAGTGTACGACGAAATAGTTGTATAGAGTGACAGAAGAACGATAGTCCACCACAAAAAAGAGTGAGAAACATGGTGAACAGTGTGCGGATGGCCAAAATACAAAGATGTGAATATAGAACAGTGATATAAGTGGTAGTGCGACCTCCAGACCAGATGTGAGGAAACGCAGATCAGCAAATCGTAAGTAATTACATTTCTACAAAAAATCGCGAAGTGAACTGTTTGATAATCTATAACTAATAAAACTGTATCATTATGGATCCCACTGATGATGCCTTAGAACAGGAAAATGAGAAACGCGTATGGCATAAATAAAATAATTAGCAGCAGGAAAAGGCAGTTTGATTTGCAAAACAAGTATTGATAATGCCTTTGTCCATATTCCATGGGACTACACAGCACACACCATTAAATTTCTACTTGTAGCGTTTGTAATTAAAATTATGTTAGTTGTACATTTTTACGGGCCCGAATTTTTATTTTCGGAGGCCGGTCAGTGTCGAGTATGTTACACCTCTGCAAACACCTGAAAGTGCATCAAAAATAAATGAAACGATATGTGCCAGGGTAAAGACTGAAAATCTCTTCATTCTTCCTCAACGACGTGCGCCACGGGTATACGAAGTTAGAAAAGAAGCGGCAGTCATCACAAAATTAGTATCGTAGGAGCGGGACAATAGCTACATTCAATAAAGTATGTCAATTTCTCTAAACGAAGGACGCAGCTGTTCGATCAGAGAACGACATTTCTGTACCACGACGTAATTGCCGTGTTTATCCGATAACGCGATAATTTCCACGCGATCGCTTTGGAGTGTCGGCAGCGACGCACCGCGGCTTTCGGCGTAATAATATTAATGGCGGCCGTGTTTACCTGGTGACGTCACTCAACGTTGCGTGATATTACGAAAAGCCGTGTCAGACGAGGGCCGGGAAAACTCGCACGCGACGGACAGGTAACAAGGCCGAGACCCTGTTTGGACAACTCGACATATACAACAGCGATAAACACATTTCAACCCACTTGCGATTCGCACACTCGAAAGCCGTATACTGAATAAGCCTGCTCTGTACATCATCATCATCATCATTATTATTATTATTATTATTATTATTATTATTATTATTATTATTATTATTATTATTATTCTTTCTTTTCTCAGACGTTATGTCTGGTTAAAAATGGAAAGTGACGCGGACCTTGATCAAGCGTGACTTCCTTTTAACTGTACGGTATACGTTACATTGCATTTAGGAACATTCGAGTAATTGAACATGCATCAATAATTACAGATTTCAGTAGTTGTATACATACGTTTGGATGTAGCTGTATTGCGTTGATGTACTCGTGGATATTGTGTGGTACGACTCCTGTAGTTGATAGTATAATTGGTACAATGTCAACTTTATCCTGATGCCACATGTCCTTGACTTCCTCAGCCAGTTGGATGTATTTTTCAATTTTTTTCTCCTGTTTTCTTCTGTATATATGTGGTATTGGGTATGGATATTTCGATTAGTTGTGTTAATTTGTTCTTTTTATTGGTGAGTTGATGTCAGGTTTGTTATGTGGTGTTGTTTTATTTGTTATAATGGTTCTGCTCCAGTATAATTTGTATTCACCATTCTCCAGTACATTTTGTGGTGCATACTTGTATGTGGGAACGTGTTGTTTTATTAGTTTATGTTGCATGGCACGTTGTTGATGTATTATTTTTGCTACATTGTCGTGTCTCCAGGGGTATTCTGTATTTGCTAGTATTGTACACCCGCTTGTGATGTGATCTACTGTTTCTACTTATTGTTTGCAAAGTCTGCATTTATCTGTTGTGGTATTGGGATCTTTAATAATATGCTTGCTGTAATATCTGGTGTTTATTGTTTAACCCTGTATTGCAATCATGAATCCTTTCGTCTCACTGTATATATTGCCTTTTCTTAGCCATGTGTTGGATGCGTCTTGATCGATGTGCTTGCCATGTAGTGTTTTCTTTTTCCAATTTACTTTCTTTGTATCTGTTGATGTTATGTGATTTAAAGGGTTGTAGAAGTGGTTACGAAATTGCACTGGTGTAGCCGATGTAGCCGATGTATTCTATATTTGTGGCATTGTGATCGTGTAAGTGTATTGAGTGCTTCTAGGTCTGTGTTACTCCATTTCACTACTCCAAGTGAGTAGGTCAATATTGGTATAGCATAAGTATTTATAGCTTTTGTCTTGCTTCTTGCTGTCAATTCTGTTTTCAGTATTTTTGTTAGTCTTTGTCTATATTTTTCTTTTAGTTCTTCTTTAATATTTGTATTATCTATTCCTATTTTTTGTCTGTATCCTAGATATTTATAGGCATCTGTTTTTTCCATCGCTTCTATGCAGTCGCTGTGGTTATCCAGTATGTAATCTTCTTGTTTAGTGTGTTTTCCCTTGACTATGCTATTTTTCTTACATTTGTCTGTTCCAAAAGCCATATTTATATCATTGCTGAATACTTCTGTTATCTTTAGTAATTGGTTGAGTTGTTGATTTGTTGCTGTCAGTAGTTTTATATCATCCATGTATAGCAAATGTGTGATTTTGTGTTGGTATGTTCCAGTAATATTGAATCCATAATTTGTATTATTTAGGATGTCGGATAGTGGGTTCAGAGCAAGGCAGAACCAGAAAGGACTTAATGAGTCTTTATTATTATTATTATTATTATTATTATTATTATCATCACACTTCTGACACCACAGCTTCTGATGAGTGAAGTTCTACTCGAGGCTTCGCCTCGGCTTAAGGATTCAGAGATAGAGATCCATGATGTTTCTTCGGGTTTTCCAGTGCTGTCTTCTAACTATAGCCGGACGATGTGGCCGAGCGCTTCAGTCTGGAATATGGTAAACATTCGTGGGATTTCTGAGACTGTAGGCATCTCAACTGAGCAAGTTCATAATGTCCTGCTCAGAGAATTGGCTTTAAAGAAGCTGTGTGCGTGGTAAGTAAGTACCGCGATTGTTCACAGTCGACCGTAAAGCGCAACCGACACAACATTTCAAAATATTATCTGGCGATGTTTCATCGCCATTCGCAAGACTTTTTGCTGATGAAACCTGGAACCATCACTACACACCAGAGTCAAAACGGCACTTTTCTGAGGTTCCTAAGGGTTAATCCTGATAGAATAACTGGAAATAGGCAGCACCATAGCTGGAACCTATTATGCTTCATTGTCGGATCGTTTGAAATTTGTGTTGGCACAAAAAAGAAAGAGGTTGGATGCAAAAAAGTTCTCTTTCAACATGATACTGCACCTTTCCACACATCAGAGATAACAGTGGCGAAAAATGCATGAACTGGGCTCTGAATTCGTTCCTCTATTGACCAGATCCCAAGTGATTTCTTCCTATTACCTACACTGAAATTTATGGTTGTTGGGAACAAATTTTCATCAAATGAGAGAGTAATATTTGTATTGACAAGTATTTTGCAGAGTTTGTCAGGACCTATTTTTCGGATGCGATGTAAAAAATGGAGGATCGCTAGAGCGAAGAGTACATACCTCGAAGGAGCCTATGTCGAGAAGTAAGCTGAACTTTTACGCAATCAATTTTTCTTGCTTTTATAAAGTTTATTGAAAGGGAAAAATGTAATAAACGAATGCAACAACACACTCTGTACCGCTCTGAGAGAACTGACTCTAGGACACGAAGCAAAAACATACATATGCAAAAGAACCACTTCCGCATCACACACAGAGACATAAATAAAGAACAGAAGTCGTCGTAACTCCTGCTACTGTTTACATAGCCTTCTGGCAACATGCGATACATCTCTCGCGATACACGCGAACAGGAAGATGGCGTAATGTTCTGGATCATAACAAAGTGCGGAAGTTTCGTTTTTCTGTGTACAGAATCAGCTACATGTCGTCCAACGCACGTGAGTACACGAATAACTAAGTAACAGTCCAGTACACACCAAAACTGGATCCCACAACACTACCACAACCCCAAGTGTGTAACGCTGACGTACGTAAAATTCAACTTTTTTCTATTTGTTTACTAACAGCCGCTCACACAGTTGCAAATGAAATGATGTACGCTGGGAAAAAACGGCAACAGAAGAAGCACAGAAAATATGCCGCAAACAGCGACAATAAATAAAGCAGTGTGAAAGAATCCACAGAAAACTATACTTCAAAAAACGAACAGTAAAAATGTAATACTGTGTATGTATAACTGTGCTATTTTCTGCATGATTTAGATTTAAAGAGCCCACTGATGATGGCGATATTTGTCGCCGAAACTAGTTTGGGAAATAAATAAGCAAACAAATAAAGTTTTAGCAGCAAAGTTTGTCAGAACCTATTTTTCCGATGCGATGTACAAAATGGAGGATCGCTAGAGCAAAGTGTACATACCTCGAGGGAGCCTATGTCGAGAAGCAAGCTGAATTGTTTATGGAATCAATTTTTCTTGCTTTTTTACCGTTTACTGAAAGGGAAAAAATGTAATAAAAGAAAACACAACACTTTGCAACAACACACACTGTACCGCTCTGAGAGAACTGACCCAGGACACACAACAAAAACACACATATGCAAAATAACCATCTCCCCATCACAGCCGGCCGCGGTGGTCTCGCGGTTCTAGGCGCGCAGTCCGGAACCGTGCGACTGCTACGGTCGCAGGTTCGAATCCTGCCTCGGGCATGGATGTGTGTGATGTCCTTAGGTTAGTTAGGTTTAAGTAGTTCTAAGTTCTAGGAGACTGATAACCACAGCAGTTGAGTCCCATAGTGCTCAGAGCCATTTGAACCATTTTTTTTTCTCCCCATCACACACATCACAATTCGCGTATTGTTGAGAAAGTAGCCATTCTAAACTGAAAGTTGTATGTGGAAACCATCAACATTTAGTATTTTAGTTCAGTATTGATTCAAAAGAATAATATTTCAAAATGTGGTATCGATTTCGATACCACAAAAAAAATTATCAATTCATGAGCAGACTCGCACTTAAAAAAACGGAGTGTGTCACAGATGCTTTCTTTTGAAAGTGACAGGACTTCGTTTGTTCTACAGAATTCCATTTTTTTTGTCTGCTGTAGGAATGGCTGCAGCAATCCTCTTCAGGGCAGATTAACCCGTGCTGAATATGACCGCTGGCTGACGGCCGAAACGGCGGTTTTATACGTGTTTCAGTGTTCCATCATGACGCTGCCCAAAACCTAGATTTCTAATCTTGGGCGCCCCATAAGCTACCGCTACATCCAGGTGGACGCTTTATAGCAAAGCAATACGATCCGTAGAGAAAGAGAGAGGGAGAAGAAAAATTTTCCTCGCCCCGTACAAAGTATAAAGGCCAAGGCTCTTTACAGTGTGAGGCAGCTGAGGAAACATGTTATCTTAACGACGGCCGTGCGCTATAAGAGCCACGACAAACACTTCATTTCGCAAGCACTCCATCATCGAGAGCGTCAACAAATAGCACCAGATGCGCTACGAGATCGCCGTTCTCGCAAGTTGAGAGTCACTATTGGGGGCTTTCACGGATACCTCTCATTGCCACAAACAACGACGCCCCTCCTCTACCTCCCCTCCCCAACACCGATCTTACCCACCCACGTGATTACGTTGCTATCGGTAGCGAGGATGGCAGCTTAGGGTTTACCATCCCGTCGACCAGAAGGTCATCAGAGACGGCGCTCAAGCTCGGACTGAGGAGGCATGATCCTTAGAACGCACATAAAAGAACAGTATCCTGGCGTACCGGTTTTGCTGATACCACATCGAACTTAACCATTGTCTGCATAGCAGGGGTCCTTTAGACGCACCAACTTCTTATTTTCTCAATAAACTGTCTTAAGATTAGTTCATTTTAGCTGATGTCCTGTGTAATCGTTCGAAATACAACTGACTTTCCTCGGAAGAAATTACTAGTTGTAAGTCAAATTAATGATTTTATTTTATGAATTTTGTAATCCTACACGTGTAATGGAAGACAGGGCTCTTTTAGATTCCTTACCGAAAAAACCGTCTTTCCAATAGTTTCCGTATCATTGTTCTGAATGGCACAAGCAGCAAGTATCTGATAACAATTATCAATTGCATAAAGTTACATTCTCGTCGAGAGGCTTAAAACTACAGCAAAAGGATAATGTAAGCGCGAGATAAGCCACTGCAAATGCAAAATGCTAGTACGTTAATAACCTGTGTTGTTGTTGTTGTTGTTGTTGTTATCAGTCCTGAGATTGGTTTAATGCAGTTCTCCATGCTACTCTATCCTGTGCAAGCTTCATCATCTCCCAGTACCTACTGCAGCCCACATCCTTCTGAATCTGTTTAGTGTATTCATCTCTTGGTCTCCCTCTCCGATTTTTACCCTCCACGCTGCCCTCCAATACCAAATTGGTGATCCCTCGATATCTCAGAACATGTCCTACCAACCGATCCCTTCTTCTAGTCAAGTTGCGCCACAAACTGCTCTTCTCCCCAATTCTATTCAATACATCCTCATTAGTTATGTGATCTACCCATCTAATCTTCAAAAATGGTGCAAATGGCTCTGAGCACTATGGGACTCAACTGCTGAGGTCATTAGTCCCCTAGAACTTAGAACTAGTGAAACCTAACTAACGTAAGGACATCACAAACATCTATGCCCGAGGCAGGATTCGAACCTGCGACCGTAGAGGTCTTGCGGTTCCAGACCGCAGCGCCTTTAACCGCACGGCCACTTCGGCCGGCCATCTAATCTTCAGCATTCTAATCTTCAGCATTCTTCTGTAGCATCAGATTTCGAAAGCATCTATTCTCTTCTTGTCCAAATTATTTATCGTCCACGTTTCACTTCCCTTCCATACATGGCTACACTCCATAGAAATACTTTCAGAAACGACTTCCTGACACTTACATCAATAATCGATGTTAACAAATTTCTTCAGAAACTCTTTCCTTGCCATTGCCAGTCTACATTTTATATCCTCTCTACTTCGACCATCATCAGTTATTTTGCTCCTCAAATAGCAAAACTCATTTACTATTTTGTGTCTCATTTCCTAATCTAATTCCCTCAGCATCACCCGACTTAATTCGACTACATTCGATTATCGTCGTTTTGCTTTTGTTGATGTTCATCTGATATCCTCCTTTCAAGACACTGTCCATTCCGTTCAACTGCTCTTCCAAGTTCTTTGCTGTCTCTGACAGAATTACAATGTCATCGGCGAACTTTTATTCCTTCTCCATGGATTTTAATGCTTACTCCGAACCCGTGTAGCCGCCAGAATGTTTTATGCAAAAGTGCACAAAAAAAACTAAAACTAAACTCCTCCCGAACAGGCCATGGAGGCCCAATCGTATCGACCGGCCGCCGTGTCATCCTCAAACAATAGGCGTGACGGGATGTGGGTATGGAGGGGCATGTGGTCAGCACACCGCTCTCCCGGTCGTATGTCAGTTCACGAGACCGGAGCCGCTGCTTCTCATTCAAGTAGCTCCTCCGTTTGCCTCACGAGGGCTGAGTGCTCCACCCTGGAAAACAGCGCTCAGCAGACCGGATGGTCACCCATCCAAGTGCTAGCCCAGCCCGACAGCGCTTCACTTAGGTGATCTGACGGGAACCGGTGTTACCACTGCGTCAAGGCCGTTGGCATGCAAATATACACACGGGCATGAATTGTACAGGTGCTGGATGTCAGTTTGTAGGATGGAGTTCCACGCCTGTTGCACTTGGTTGGTCAATACAGGGACGGTTAATAGTGGATTTGGATAACGCTGGAGTTGTCCGATTTGTCCCATACGTACTCGATTGGAGACAGATGTCGTGATAGAGCCGGTCAAGGCAACTTGTCGACAAGCTGTAGAGCATGTTGGGTTATAACAGCGGTACCTGGGCGAGGGTTATCCTGCTCGAAAACAGTCCCTGTTAATGAATGGCAGCACAACAGGTCGAATCACCAGACTGACGCACAAATTTGCAGTCAGAGTGTGTGGGACAGCCGTGGGAGTGCTCCCGCTGCCATACTAATTTCCACCGCAGACCATATCTTCACGAGTAGGCCCGGTGGGTCTTGCACGCAGACAGGTTCGTTTCAGGCCCTCAACTGGCCGCCTCCTGACCAACGCACCACATCGTTGGCACCGAGGCAGAACCAGCTTTAGCGAGCTCTCGCATGAAACCACTGAAGTCGCAAATGGCCGTGGTTTGGGATCAGTGGAACGCACGCTACGGGACATGTGGAGCTGTCCTTGAAGTAACCGATTTGTAACATTTCCTTGTGTCACTGTGGTGCCAACTGCTGCCCATATTGCTGCTGTAGATCCAGTACGATGCGTCAGAGCCATATGCCGAACAACCTGACATAAGGTTCCAACTCACAATGAACACGTTTTGCAACAAAACTTTCTGAATACCAGGAGTTGACAGCAAAGTCCGTCGGAACCAGATGTCGAAAATGAAGAAGTATTTATGCGATCTTGGCTGTAGGAAGTTTTTTTTACCATGAACACCTAAATCTAGACGGCCGAGCGCGTGTTAGAACCGTCGTTCTCCCGAATGCGGGACCGGCCGCTGTGGGTCCGCACTGCAGTTCCTTCTCTAAATCACCGAACGAACGAAAAAATGACTGACATCGAAAAAAGTGTCCAAGGAATATAAAAGCAACTGAAATCACTCAACAGAGGAAAGTCCACTGGACCTGACGGGATACTAATTCGATTCTACACAGAGTACGCGAAAGAACTTCCCCCCCATCTAACAGCCGTGTACCGCAAGTCTCTAGAGGAACGGAAGGTTCCAAATGATTGGAAGGGGGCACAGGTAGTTCCAGTTTTCAAATAGGGTCGTCGAGTAGATGCGCAAAACTATAGGCCTATATCTCTGACGTCGATCTGTTGTAGAATTTTAGAACATGTTTTTTGCTTGCATATCATGTCGTTTCTGGAAACCCAGAATCTACTCTGTAGGAGTCAACATGGATTCCGGAAACAGCGATCGTGTGAGACCCAACTCGCTTTATTTGTTCATGAGACCCAGAAAATATTAGATACAGGCTCCCAGGTAGATGCCATTTTCCTTCACTTCCGGAAGGCGTTCGATACAGTTCCGCACTGTCGCCTGATAAACAAAGTAAGAGCCTGCGGAATATCAGACCTGCTGTGTGGCTGGATTGAAGAGTTTTTAGCAAACAGAACACAGCATGTTGTTCTCAATGGAGAGACGTCTACAGACGTTAAAGTAACCTCTGGTGTGCCACAGGGGAATGTTATGGGACCATTGCTTTTCACAATATATATTAATGACCTAGTAGATAGTGTCGGAAGTTCCATGCGGCTTTTCGCGGATTATGCTGTAGTATACAGAGAAGTTGCAGCATTAGAAAATTGCAGCGAAATGCAGGAAGATCTGCAGCGGATAGGCACTTGGTGCAGGGAGTGGCAACTGACCCTTAACATAGACAAATGTAATGTATTGCGAATATATAGAAAGAAGGATCCTTTATTGTATGATTATATGATAGCGGAACAAACACTGGTAGCAGTTACTTCTGTAAAATATCTGGGAGTATGCGTACGGAACGATTTGAAGTGGAATGATCATATAAAATTAATTGTTGGTAAGGCGGGTGCCAGGATGAGATTCATTGGGAGAGTTCTTAGAAAATGTAGTCCATCAACAAAGGAGGTGGCTTACGAAACACTCGTTCGGCCTATACTTGAGTATTGCTCATCAGTGTGGGATACGTACCAGGTCGGGTTGACACAGGAGATAGAGATGATCCAAAGAAGAGCATCGTGGTATAGCTTGCTGTCCAGGTTTCGAGAGGGTGCTTTTCTGGATGAGGTATCGAATATATTGCTTCCCCCTACTTATACCTCCCGAAGAGATCACGAATGTAAAATTAGAAAGATTCGAGCGCGCACGGAAGCTTTCCGGCAGTTGTTCTTCCAGCGAACCATACGCGAGTGGAACAGGAAAGGGAGGTAATGACAGTGGCACGTTAAGTGCCCTCCGCCACACACCGTTGGGTGGCTTGCGGAGTATAAATGTAGATGTAGATGTTCTAGGCGCTTCAGTCCGTAACCGCGCTCCTGCTACGGTCGCAGGTTCGAATCCTCCATCGGTTATGGATGTGTGTGATGTCCTTAGGTTAGTCAGGTTAAAGTAGTTCTAAAGTCTAGTCATAGTGCTTAGAGCCATTTGAACCGAATGCGAGTTGAGTGTGCTAACCACCGTGCCACCTCGCTCGGTCGCAGCCGTACTGTATTCGAATCCATCCTTTAATTATTCCTGGATACTATCGCTGTAGAAAAGAGAATCAGCTGTATGAATATCAAGAGATCAGATGGCAAGCCATTCTAAATCGAGATAAGGGAAGCTGAAACGTGGAAGGAATATATAGACGGGCTCATCCAAGTGAAGTTAACTTAAAGATGATGTTATACAGAGGGACATGGAAGTAGATGAAGATGAAATAAGAGACATGATACCGCAAAAAGAATATAGCAGAGTGTTCAAAGACCTAAGTGGAAACAAGGTCCTTGAGTATAAGACATGTCCTCAGAATTACTGAGCTCCTTGGGAGAGTCAGTTACGGCAAACTATTGAATCACGGGTGCATGATATCTGAGACAGGCGAAATCACCTCTATTTTCAAGAATAACGTAACCATTCCAGTTCCAAAGAACGCAGGCGCTGGCAGCTGGGAATACTGTAGAACTACCAGTGTAACACATTTTTTTATAGCCTGGGTCCAGAGATACTATGATGAAGTGCCATACTCCTTGGGTATGGGACTTAATCATCACCACCACAGCTACTATAATTTTTCTAAATGACGTATTCGCTATTAGCAGTTACTTCTTTTATTTGCTCTTGCAATTTCAGCATTTGTGACATTTTAAAGTATTTGCAAAGCATAATACAGCATATTGAGAAAAACATATAGTATGAAATTGATACATGTACAACCAGTTTTGGCAGGATTAAAATTCGTATACACACATGATTTGGTGTTATAACTCAGAAATATATTAAAAATAACGCTGTTCTAAAACTACACTCCTGGAAATTGAAATAAGAACACCGTGAATTCATTGTCCCAGGAAGGGGAAACTTTATTGACACATTCCTGGGGTCAGATACATCACATGATCACACTGACAGAACCACAGGCACATAGACACAGGCAACAGAGCATGCACAAAGTCGGCACTAGTACAGTGTATATCCACCTTTCGCAGCAATGCAGGCTGCTATTCTCCCATGGAGACGATCGTAGAGATGCTGGATGTAGTCCTGTGGAACGGCTTGCCATGCCATTTCCACCTGGCGCCTCAGTTGGACCAGCGTTCGTGCTGGACGTGCAGACCGCGTGAGACGACGCTTCATCCAGTCCCAAACATGCTCAATGGGGGACAGATCCGGAGATCTTGCTGGCCAGGGTAGTTGACTTACACCTTCTAGAGCACGTTGGGTGGCACGGGATACATGCGGACGTGCATTGTCCTGTTGGAACAGCAAGTTCCCTTGCCGGTCTAGGAATGCTAGAACGATGGGTTCGATGACGGTTTGGATGTACCGTGCACTATTCAGTGTCCCTCGACGATCACCAGTGGTGTACGGCCAGTGTAGGAGATCGCTCCCCACACCATGATGCCGGGTGTTGGCCCTGTGTGCCTCGGTCGTATGCAGTCCTGATTGTGGCGCTCACCTGCACGGCGCCAAATACGCACACGACCATCATTGGCACCAAGGCAGAAGCGACTCTCATCGCTGAAGACGACACGTCTCCATTCGTCCCTCCATTCACGCCTGTCGCGACACCACTGGAGGCGGGCTGCACGATGTTGGGGCGTGAGCGGAAGACGGCCTAACGGTGTGCGGGACCGTAGCCCAGCTTCATGGAGACGGTTGCGAATGGTCCTCGCCGATACCCCAGGAGCAACAGTGTCCCTAATTTGCTGGGAAGTGGCGGTGCGGTCCCCTACGGCACTGCGTAGGATCCTACGGTCTTGGCGTGCATCCGTGCGTCGCTGCGGTCCGGTCCCAGGTCGACGGGCACGTGCACCTTCCGCCGACCACTGGCGACAACATCGATGTACTGTGGAGACCTCACGCCCCACGTGTTGAGCAATTCGGCGGTACGTCCACCCGGCCTCCCGCATGCCCACTATACGCCCTCGCTCAAAGTCCGTCAACTGCACATACGGTTCACGTCCACGCTGTCGCGGTATGCTACCAGTGTTAAAGACTGCGATGGAGCTCCGTATGCCACGGCAAACTGGCTGACACTGACGGCGGCGGTGCACAAATGCTGCGCAGCTAGCGCCATTCGACGGCCAACACCGCGGTTCCTGGTGTGTCCGCTGTGCCGTGCGTGTGATCATTGCTTGTACAGCCCTCTCGCAGTGTCCGGAGCAAGTATGGTGGGTCTGACACACCGGTGTCAATGTGTTCTTTTTTCCATTTCCAGGAGTGTATGTTGATTTTGATGCTAATATACTTATATTATGATTATATCAATATTATGACTATATCAAAAATCAACACGGTACTACAACAATATTTTTTAACTTCTTGTGACGAAATAATATAATATCAAATGTTGTAAGTATATGTGTGTTGTTAAACTGCAAAAACTGGTTTTATATGGTATTCATCTTACATAAGGGGTAGTCAAAATGTTTCCGTTTGACGGCGTTGCTGCAGCATATACACAATGTACTGCGACTCCGATACGGGTATATAAGCACCGACATGTAGGAAAGCGATCAGCGTGGCATCTTTATCTTTCCGATGTACGCGCGGTACAAGCGGAAAACTGAACTACGGTGACTTTATTACCAAATGCGTCCAAACAGGACTATCCTGCTGTTATTCTCTTCTTGACCGCCAAAGGACAAACACAGGTAGACATTCATCGGGAAACGAAGAACGTGTATGGAGCAGCATGTCGGTAGAAAACGACCAAGAAGTTCAAGAGCCAGACATCTCCAGGAAAGGTGATGCTCAGCCTCTTCTTTGAATCCCAGGGCCCATCGCATATTGATCTCAAGAAACTTGGTGTCTCCATCACTGGGAAACGCTGTGCTGGAGAAATTACGACGTTCAATTAAGGTTAAATTTCGGAAATGTGAAATCAGGTGTGTAAACATACACTATGTGATCAAAAGTATCCGGACACCCTCAAAAACATACGTTTTTCATATTAGGTGCATTGTGCTGCCACCTACTGCCAGGTACTCCATATCAGCGACCTTAGTAGTCTTTAGACATCGTGTGACAGCAGAATGGGGCGCTGCGCGGAACTCAGGGACTTCGAACGTGGTCAGGCGATTGGGTGTCACTTGTGTCATACGTCTGTACGCGAGATTTCCACATTCCTAAACATCCCTAGCTCCACTGTTTCCGATGTGATAGTTAAGTGGAAACGTGAAGGGACACGTACAGCACAAAAGCCTACAGGCATTATCACAGCACAGGCCTACATTGATGTTTTAAGCACTTTCCTGCTTCCCACTATAGAAGAGCAATTCTGGGATGGCGATTGCATCTTTCAACATGATCAAGCACCTGTTCATATTGCACGGCCTCTGGCGGAGTGCTTACACGACAATAATGTCCCTGTAATGGACTGGCCTGCACAGAGTCCTGACCTGAATCCTACAGAACACCTTAGGGATGTTTTGGAACGCCGATTTCGTGCCATGCCTCACCGACCGACATCGATACCTCTCCTTAGTGCAGCACTCCGTGAAGAATGCGCAACCATTCCCCCAAGAAACCTTCCAGCATTGATTGAACGTATGCCTGCGAGAGTGGAAGGTGTCATCAAGGCTAAGGGTGGGCCAACACCATACTGAATTCCAGCACGACGGATGGAGTGTACCACAAGCTTGTAAGTCATTTTCAGCCAGGTGTCCGGATACTTTCGATCACACAGTGTGATTCGCCAGCTTTTATGGCTGCGTGCACACGAGATCACAAAATCCCCGGTACTTTATGAACAAACGTTTACAGTGTGTCAGAGAAAAGATGATTTATATTCAGCGATACAGCAGGAAGCATATTCGAGGGTTAAAAGTATAATTAACATGGGCTCTAAATGCGTAAGTTAAGAACTATGGTCCGCAGCTCGTGGTCATGGGGTAGCGTTCGCGCTTCCCACGCCCGGGTTCGATTCCCAGCGGGGTCAGGGATTTTCTCTGCCTCGTGATGACTGGGTGTTGTGTGATGTCCTTAGGTTAGTTAGGTTTAAGTAGTTCTAAGTTCTAGGGGACTGATGACCATAGATATTAAGTCCCATAGTGCTCAGAGCCATTTGAACCATTTTTTAAGAACTATAAGCACTTGTTCATCATCGCTACTGTGAACAAATTTCTTCTACTGAACATGCTCTCGTAGATCTTAAGGTTTGCATTTTACAGCCAATCCTTGTTAGATTTTTTTATCTTCGAATGATCGTTCCTGTGATACCTACATCCACATGCACTTATATACTCCGCAAGCCACGGTACGGTGCGTGGCGGAGGGTACCCTGTACCACTACTTCTTCTTTCCTTTCCTGTTCCAGTCACTAACAGAACGACAGAAAAATGACTATGTACACTGAAGCGCCAAAGAAACTGGTATAGGCATGCGTATTCAAATACAGAGAGCTGTAAACAGGCAGAGTACGGCGCTGCGGTCGCCAAAGCCTATATAAGACAACAAGTGTCTCGCGCAGTTTTTGGATCGGTTACTGCTGCTAAAATGGCAATGAGCGTGGTATTATAGTTAGCGCACGAGCGGTGGGACACAGCATCTCCGAGGTGGCGATGAAGTGGGGATTTTTCCCATACGACCATTTCACGTTTGTACCGTGAATATCAGGAAACCGGTAAAACATCAAATCTCCGACATCGCAGCGGCCGGAAAAAGATCCTGCAAGAACGGGACCAACGACGACTGAAGAAAATCGTTCAACGTGACAGAAGTGCAACCATTCCGCACATTGGTGCAGATTTCAGTGATGGGCCATCAACAAGTGTCAGCGTGCGGATCATTCAACGAAACATCATCGATATGGGCTTTCGGAACCGAAGGCCCAATCGTGTACCCATGATGACTGCGCGACACGCCTCTCCTGGGCCCATCAACACCGTCATTCCAGCAGGGCAATGCGACATCCCACACGTCTGGAATTGCTGCAGAGTGGCTCCAGGAACACTCTTCTGAGTTTAAACACTTCCGCTGGCCACCAAACACCCCAACATGAACATTATTGAGCGTATCTGGTATGCCTTGCAACGTGCTGTTCAGAAGAGATCTCCATCCCCTCGTACTCTAACGGATTTATAGACAGCCCTGCAGGGTTGATGGTGTCAGTTCCCTCCAGCACTACTTCAGACATTAGTCTAGTCCATGCCACGTCGTGTTGCGCCACTTCTGTGCGCCTTATAGGGACCCTACACGGTATTAGACAGTGTACTAGGCCGGCCGGTGTGGTCGAGCAGTTCTGGGCGCTTCAGTCTAGAACCGCGCGACCGCTACGGTCGCAGGTTCGAATCCTGCCTCGGGCATGGATGTGTGTGACGTCCTTAGATTATTTAGGTTTAAGTCGTTGTAAGTCTAGGGGACTGATGAACTCAGCTGTTAAGTCCCATAGCGCTCAGAGCAATTATAACCATTAGAACAGTGCACTAATTTCTTAGGCTCTTCAGTGTATCTCACATAACAAAATAGTTACGACTTAAAAAAAAAAATATCTGATGTTTCTTTTTGACACATCCTGTATAGAATTTACACAGCGCCAGGTTGTCGTGACAGGGACACGTGTGCAGGTAAGCTGGTTGGTTTCGGCTCTGTGCTGCCACGCGCGCATATTGAGTTCGCCAGCTTACCGCGGCTCGGCACGCCCCCTCCGCCAGCCGCGCAGATATTCTGGCGAGGCTCTCCGCGTGTTTTTTTGCGCCAGCCTTATCTGGCGGGAGCAGGCGGCGCGCGTTGTGTCATGGCGGCGGGCAGGCCTACAATTAGCCGCCTTTTGTTCCAGACCCCCTCGTCTGTCGCCGCCATGTTTGTGCGCGCTGCGTGTGCGTGCGTGCGCGCTGCGAATGTCGAGGGCCCCTGATAGGCCCCACGGCCCGCGTCTTCAAAGGGCCGGCTACGCTCTCCGCCTTCCTGGCTCCAGCTTCAAAGGCGCCGCCATGGGATAATCTGCATAACGAAGCCCCTGCCATCCACCGGACACCAGCCACTCCAACCCTTCCACCTGATGCGGAGGTTTTCACTATACTTTGCGTGGTGTCCGTACTGTAAGACCTTCGGTACACACACCATCAGATTATTTGACTTGTCGCTCTAACGAAG
Source organism: Schistocerca serialis cubense (assembly GCF_023864345.2). Taxonomy (NCBI): domain Eukaryota; kingdom Metazoa; phylum Arthropoda; class Insecta; order Orthoptera; family Acrididae; genus Schistocerca; species Schistocerca serialis. The sequence continues at coordinate 210,922,948 of NC_064647.1, read as the reverse complement.
TAGGCGAGAGTCAGCAATATGTCTCGGGGTCTTATCGTGGCGCGTTTATCTTCTGCCGTTAGGTCAGACGATAGAAATGCCACTTGCACGCTTAGAGTAGCAGACTGACGGTGACCAACTTTAAACAGAACTTGATTAATTTTCACACACATTTATTAAAATAATAACAAGCCTAAAAATTACTTAACTTGTTTCTGGATGCTATTTACAATGGACAATCTGAAGTTCCTTTGGTGTTGGTACGTTAATCTAATTCTCACATATATCTCTGATACTTGATAAAAGTGTCTATACATTTCTCTTCATGGCTACGTACAGGAATATGGTAATCTTAATAGGTGCAGACTGAAACTTGACTATAGACTGGTCCAGACAAATGTAGAACTCGTACAGACAAATGCAGACTGGTGCAGACAAATGCAGAACTCGTGCAGACAAATGCAGACTGGTACAGACTGGTGCAGACAAATGCAGACTGACTAATTGGAGCGGTTAAAGGCGCTGCAGTCTGGAACCGCAAGACCGCTACGGTCGCAGGTTCGAATCCTGTTTCGGGCATGGATGTTTGTGATGTCCTTAGGTTAGTTAGGTTTAACTAGTTCTAAGTTCTAGGGGACTAATGACCTCAGCAGTTGAGTCCCATAGTGCTCAGAGCCATTTTTTTGACTAATTGGAGGTCTGTACACTCGTTATAATACCTCGCGCGTCATGTATCACTGCGCGAGTGTGATCCGCGAGGAGAAAAGGTTCTACGTCAGCAGCAATCTCACTGGCTGCGTTACATATTAATACGGGGATCGGCGGAAGCAGAATTTGGTCCGTCTCTATGGCAGCGCCATCTCGTAGTGCGGAGACGGACGAGCGCTGCGCCTGCGCTATTGTGTTTAGCGGGGCGCGCTCTAGTGGGAAGTTGTGTAGGCGCTGACTACGCGCAACTATGCACACAACACCTTGCAACAGTACAGTTACAGACTTTCTTCTTATTCTTCCTTGATTTTTCCTGTTTCTGTACGGGTCGGCACTGTTTTATGGACTGATGCAAAGTTAGTGACATTTGGCGGTCGGATCCTATAAAAGCCATAGTGGATATCAGCATTTCAAAGAAAAAAAAGCCTCTGCTACGCTACTGATTGCAAAAAAGAAAAAAAATGAAACACTCAGAAGCATTGCTCTGAAATAAGGCACAATATAAAGATGTGTAGAATAGTGGAAGCGTAATAAATGATTTAAATGAGAGAGAGGTGTGAGCCGTGGCGGCTCATATCGATAGTGCCACTCTGGTGGTTTATCTTTCCTGCCACGGTCAGGGCGGTAAGCAGCGTCCTCTGGGGTCTATGCGAGGAGTAACGAGGCGAGGTCCTGTGGGGGAGGGGGGGGGGGTGTGCTCCGGGACGTGGTGGAAGACGGTTGTCGGGTTGACGCAGCGAGTGTGGGACCGGACCTATCGCATGGAGATATACAAGTTGGCTCTGAACGGAAGGCGCCGTAGCAAGCAGCGGGAAGCGGGCGTCCTGTAATTTGTGTAAAGGAGTAACGATTTTTGCATTGGATGCCCCAGTGGTTCCCGAGAGTTGCGTTGGCTGCTTTCGGAGAAGGGAATTGGTAAGAGCTTGTGTCTACGCTCTTTTCCGTACGATGTTGCTGCCTGCCGTTATAAACGGGTGAAAATCAGGCGCTTGTATTGACTATACGGGAATTGGTGATGTAAAATTACATTTGTGATTGAGTCTCACTTGCACTGTGACAATTTAGAGGCGAAAACTGTGGTGGTTTCATTAGGTCTGGTTCTTTGCTGTGCAACTAAGGGAGTCAGTTATTTGGGGTAACTGAGGGAGCACCTTTATGTTGGTCTAAGTAATACGTTCTCCACGTTTTGTCTGTGGCTTTGCGAATCGAAATCGTGGGGGGAGTACACGTGTGAGTAATTTGCTATTGTATTGATGGTTATGTTGTAAAGACTGTTCTCGGGTGTGTTAAATCACGCGCTGATTTGTAGCCAATCTAAGCAGAAGTTACCACTGCTACTTGCTTATGTGCCACTGTCCTTATGACTGGCGCTGTTTGTCTTTTGATTGTGGGTGTGCTCACGTTTAACAAAAAAAAAAAAAAAATAAATAAAAATAAAAACAAAAAAAATTACAGCTACTATTCATAAGGGTTATCTAGTAAGGAAAATGCTTAAGCTTTTATCATATGCTGGTCTGTTTGCCTATCACATTTGCTTTCTATGCAGTACCTGAAGGGATGTGTATGGTGGTTCAAGATTGAAGGCTGACTAGTATTTGAACTGGTGTTGAGGTTAAGGGGGAGATCAGCATCCCGCAAACCCGCACGCTGCGCGTGGTTAAATGTTCCGCTATTGGCGAGCCGGCTCTCTGTTCTTGGATTTTGTAAGGATACGTGATGAGTGCATCGCTGTAGTTTTTCGCGTGCTAAACTGCGGGGTGTCGGTGCCGTCCTAGGGCTAGACTTGTGATGTATGTTATGTCGAAAGGGAATTAACTGTACAAACTTAAGAGAGATTTTAGTTTGTTTTAGGTCTGTACATGGAATGATGTTGATATTTTGTCGATTGCGGCAATAACTTCCTGTGTGGGGAGATCCTCTGAGGGACTTGTAGTGTACTATTGCAGTGCAGTCCATCTGAAACGTGCTGCTTAAAACTTGGGACTGCAGCTTTCTGATGTTATATATTACTCATTAATCTTAAATGTCTTGGATGTAATATGATTGTTGAGGATTATGTAATTTTGATCGCTGGTTTCTTAAAGGAAGTATTTCGCTTTAAAATATGTGCTCGGTCAGAGCCTATTTAAATATGATTTAACTCATCATTCAAATTTTCTAGCCTTGCTTTCTTAAAAGGCTTTCAGTTAAATGATTGCTACTTGCCTGTTTAAATGTTTGAGTGACTTAAAGGAAAAGAATATTATTTTGTAATTTGTACTGATTGTTCCTTTTGGGTAATATCGGACTTATATAAATGAGTGTCTAGTCAACGGTGATGCACTGTTCTATTGCTAGCCTACCCCTTCCACTCCACAGCCTATTGAGCTGCTTTGTGTCGAAATTGTGTTCAGAACACCCCTCTGACCTGACACAAGGTGGCGTTCACGTAGGACAAGTCAGTATTATGCAATGCTCAGTCGGTGCGGAACAGTCACACGAAAAACGTGTAACCAAGGGCCGCTATGCCTCGCCCACATCATACTGTGGAATATCGGCATGTGAGGACAGCCTTGCCGCAGTGGTAACACCGTTTGCCTTCAGATAACCGGTTACGCGCTGTCGGGGTGGCCTAGCACTTGGATGGGTTATAAAATGACTTATAAAAATAATAATATGAATATTTATATATGCGTTTGGAGAGAGAGAGATTTTTGATTGAGATTTTTTACTTTTAGTCGTAACTGGTACCTGAATTTTGGTTGCTGCCTCCTTGAATGATCAGCTTCTGCATCAGTTGGTGACGTATTACAATTTGGAGGAAGTTTAAAATACGACTCTGTTAGTTACTTGGCCGTATTGCGGATAGCTTTGAGCCCAAGTTTTCGTAGCTTTTCATACCTAAGGGACCACTGTTGTAAGTAAATAAGATCAAACAGCAATCTGCTCTTCGTGAGAAAAGGAGATTACTTGGCACACAAACTTCCTTCAAACTACACGTCCTGCTACATCAAAATTGGTCAGTGGAGTTCAGCACCATACTATTGTACAAGAACATCATCCAGTTACTGTAATTAAGAAATTATGAGAGGCTGTTACTAACTGAATGAAAACTATAGATAATGCATTTCTTTTCCTGTATTTTAGTGAACTTTGTACACTTACAATTCTGTGGATTGATAGACGGCGACGACAATGTAGTTCACCTCCTTTTCCAAAAACAAGATATTTCTATTCTTCACTTCCAGAAAATTTGTATGCATAAATGTTTGGCAAGTCTTACACATACTTTACTCGGTTTTATCACTAAAATATCAATTTTCATTAAATGTAACAATACGTTCTGAGAGACTGCATAGCAACACGTCCTCTTTCCACGAGATACAGATTAACCTTTTTTTTAATCAATTTTGTCTTTTTTTTTTGTTTAGTCGACACTCAAAGATTCACAACTACTATCGTTGCGGCGATTGCGCGCTAAGGAGTTTGTTGCTGTCCAGCTATGCTTTACTTCGCTACAAGTACTTTTTGAATCAAATTTACATTTACGGTATTATCATACATTACTGAGCTCTCAGAATAAAATCTGACACAAATTAGTTTAAAAAAAAGGAGGCAGTGAGGCTCACATAACATTACAGGGTGACTATCCGGTGTGCCGAGCGCTGTTGGCAAGCGGGGTGCACTCAGCCCTTGTGAGGCAAACTGAGGAGCTGCTTGACTGAGAAGTAGCGGCTCCGGTCTCGTAATCTGACAAAACGGCAGGGTGAGCGATGTGCTGACCACATGCCCATCCATATTCGCATCTAGTGATGCCTGTGGGCTGAGAATGACACGGCAGCCGATCGGTACCAATGGGCCTTCATGGCCTGTTCGGACGGAGTTGAGCGCGTTAGAACGGAGCAGAATAGTTGGTCTCCGGGAGGCGGCTATGTCGTTCCTCGGACAGGTCAAGCTGCTTCAGCAGTGAGGCGTATGTGGAACCAGTGGAGAGAAGTGAGCAGTACACATTGCCGATAGCGTACTGGACAACACAAGAAGACCACAGTGCGCGGTGACCGCGGTCTTGTCCGCTTGGCCGTAACGGACAGAACAGCTTAGTTCGCAGTGGTGGCACGACTTTGGAGTAGTGCAACGGGTGTGGACGTCTGTGTCGACGATTCAACCCGTCTCCTGCGGGCTGGACCCATGGCACGCAGCCATTTGGTCGGCTTCCATCCATCACAAACCACCAACACCGCAGACTGCGATGAGCACACGTACGCCGCACTGGCGTGCTGAGTTGCAAAATGTAGTGGTTCAAATGGCTCTGAGTACTATAGGACTTAACATCTGAGGTCATCAGTCCCCTAGAACTGAGAACTACTTAAACCTAACTAACCTAAGGACATCACACACATCCATGCCCGAGGCAGGATTGGAACATGCGACCGTAGCGGTCGCGCGGTTCCAGACAGTAACGCCTAGAACGGCTCGGCCACTCCGGCCAGCAAAATGTAGTGTTTACGGACGAGTTCCGCTTCAACTTGTCGTCATATGCGTTGGACGTCTCCGTAGCGAACGCGGTCGGGCAGACTGTATTATTGTGCGGCATAGCGGACAGACGCCAAGTATGACGGTTTGGGGAGCCGTTCCCCACAAAACGCGATCTTACCTCCTACGTCTTGAGGTTAAGTCTCAGCAGGTACCACTACACCGAGGAAGTTTTACGTACCAAGGTATTGTCACTGCTGCAGGCTGAAATGATAATTAAATCGACACCCTAGCAGCAAACAGGCGTTGGTATACATCATTGGGGACATGTTGAAAATGTATGTCCCGACCGGGATCTCCTGCTTACATGGCAGACGCTCTATCCATCTGAGCCACAGAGGGCACAAGAGGATAGTACGCCTGCAGGGACTTATCTCTTGCACACTCCCTGTCAGACCTACATGTCCCCAATGATGTGTCCCCATCGCAATGTGGAACGGCTATGGAAAACGCCACCGAAAGGCGAATGCTGTTGAAAGGTGGCACAGCAAAATACTCGTAAATAATGTTATTGGAAACCCTCTCCCTAGAATCGACTATTTGATGGAAAGCTTGAAAAAACTGCATGTACATAAAGCTGGAAACGAGTCTTGAAGAAAAGAGGAGAAAGAGGAAATTCTTGAAGCTGGACGACAGGACAGAAGAGAACTGTAAAAAAAATCATAAAGATCCTGGCGACGTACTGTTTGAAAGTTGCCGACATTCATTCAGAAACAGGACTAGGGTCTGTTCACACGTATTAAAAAGCTATGATAGCTTGTGAGTCATCGTAGATTACTTCGTTTAAATCATTGATTAATGGTTCAAATGGCTCTGAGCACTATGGGACTTAACATCTGAGGTCATCAGTCCCCTAGAACTTAGAACTACTTAAACCTAACTAACCTAAGGACATCACACACATCCATGCCCGAGGCAGGATTTGAACCTACGACCGTAGCGGTCGCGCGTTTCCAGACTGACGCGCCAAGAACCGCTGGACCACACCGGCCGGCACCACTAATTACATTGAAGAAACCTTATTAGCACTAATTTTAAGTTACATTAATAAATGAAGTGTAATTCATTTGTAGCGTAAAAGTGATGAAGGTTATGGGGGGGAAAATGCGAATTATTCGTTCGTGATAGCGCTAATTTCCAGACAAAGTAAGTGTTTTAAAAATAAATGTGACACAATATTTACAAAAAATGTGTTTGTTTCCCATTTATCTTAAGTTATCCTTTCAGTGGTCTATCTTTTAACCACTGTTTCAAGTTTATTTTTCTTACTTTTACTGTCCATAATAATTGCTGATAAAGTTGGATACAGTTTGTTTGTCTCTGTTTCAACTTTTTAAGTATGATTGTACTTTTTCCCCATGGGTAGTTTCTGCAATTTACTAAATTTACTCTTGTCTACCACGTCAGACAAGTCGAGACAATCATTAAGAAACTGATACCAAAAAAGGCATGGCGGGGTTCAAATCGAAAAAGACGAAGTCTTCAAATAGTTGACCATTTTTCTAGTACATATACAAACAGAAAACATTGTTTGGCCACAGAATATGCCTGAAGTAGCGTTACATGCATCGGCGCATGTCTTCATACTACACATTTAAAACAAAACAAAAACCTCTTTCCTTAGAATTTTTTGAACACTGTTTTAATACAATGTTCTTACATACCACAGATCTTTGCAACAATAATTACATTGAACACTTCGTAATGTGGTTAATACGTGATTCTCTGTGACACTGCTTTCATTTTAAACATTCGAACACAGCCTTAGTTTGACGAATTGAATCACAACAGTACTCCACACTGCAACTGCGAAAAAATCTTCTACTTCGAAGAGCACACCGCATTCATGCTGGTACTCCGTGAAATGCGGGTCAGTCTCACGAAATGATAAAGGAATATGGACGCCACGTTGAAGAAATACTCAGTTATGTGCTCAACAAAATCGAAGTGTGTATACGTTTAATACTTATTCCTATCCATTGACACAAAGTGCAGCAGAAACAATGACACGTCTGAAGTTGCTCCGCAAATCTCTGACAAACGCTGCTGTCCGCTTATCTCCGTGTCCGCATTTCTCCGGCGTTCGGCGGCAGCTGTATGAATCAAGCGCTCTGTTGACACAAAAGCCAAGTGACGCATGTTCGGCAGCAGTCATTTATTTAGGTGGTATTTAGACGAAATGAACCTGCGTACTCTAAAGACTGCTTCTCGCAGGCAGAAGATAGGAACTCGTAGAGCTGGAAAAACTCACGCACCTCTGTCCCGGTTAATTCTTAAATCGTCTTTCTACGATCTGATTAAAATTACTTGATTGTTGACACTTTACGTGTTGGAGGTGCCTTCCTCCAATCAGAGCGCTCAACGTCACTACCGAACCGTCCGCCGATGCCAACCTAACGCAACAAACGGTCAGGTAACCTCCAATTCCCTGTCTGGTTTATTTTCTTGCTGTGTTTGGATCCTGAATACTGGATCGGTCCCTTTTATTTCGAATTTCATCAGACATGATAAACACATCCAAAACAACGCGTACAAAACGATGGCAACGAAATACCTCATATTTCATATACACCACTAACCAAAGACTACTGGATTCTTTCTCACAAGACAAGATTCTGCTTCACATATTCGATTATTATCATCACAGAGATCGGCTTACAGTAGGTAAACGTCATACGACGTGGCGTGAAAAACTTTTTGAAGGCAACAAATGATCATTGCTTCTTGTTCTATACATAAACAAGTACAGAGTGCTTCAAAAAGGACTTTACAACTTTAAAAATTCATATAAATTTATTGAAAGACGATATAGAGCTGGGTTTAGTGTCACTTTGTAGGGCAACACATCAAGATTTTTTACCTTAAACTAAAGATAATGTATGTGATTTCCGTTGGTTATCCTGCACACGTCCCATTGGAGGTCAATTTCTTCTCAAACTCGCTGTAGCGTTAGAGGTGTAACTTACTCAGTGCCAGCGTAAATTCTTACTCTAAGTTCAGGTTGAGCAGCTGGCACAGGAGGTAACAAACACGATATCCTTGGTGAATCCCCATTTAAAAAAAAAATCGAATGGTGTCAGGTCTGGGGAACATGGGGGCCATGCAGTTGGTGCATCACGGCCAATCCATTGACCCGGAAAGCGGTCACTAAGAAAATGCCGGATGTCACCCAGGTAGTGTGGTGGTGCACCATCTTGCATGAAGTGAACATTTCGTTCTTGGTCATCCTCATCGATCTGTGGTATCAAAAATTGTTGTAACCTCTCCAGGTACACTATCCCGTTGATGGTTCTCTCACGGAAAAAAGGGGCCTTACACGTTTTTCTTGATCAGTGCACAAAAAACGTTCAGTTTAGGGCTATCGCGACCATGTTGCAACGTTTGATGTGGATTTTCATTGTCTCAAATCCTAAAGTCATGTGTTAGCCTTGCCAGTTAAGTGAAAAGTAGACTCGTCAGAAAATACGATTTTGTCCAAGAAATGTTCATCCTCATGTAATCGATTTAAAGTACCCGCACAGAACTTCTTGCGAGCATTTATATGAGTGTCGTTTATTGCTTGTACGATCGTCAATCTGTACTGTTTCAAATGCAAACGGTTTCTCAACACACGACAAACAGTCGTATGTGGGATTTGCAGTTCGCGAGACGCACGCCGGGTGGATTTCTTACGGCTGTTGACAAAACGTCTCATTCGCTCGTCAGATGTGCTTGGACGACATTTTGATTTCCCATGTCTTACCGAGCACCCTGTTTTTACGAAATATTTATCCCATTCATAAGTTGTATTCCTACTAGTAGGATCTATAGCGCACTTGGTACGGAAATTATGAAGAACTGTTGTTGCCGACTTCGATTTTTCAAACTAAAATTCCCAGCTAGCGCGTTCGGGTCGAGTGAAGGCTGCTATCTTTAACACAAGTGCCGCTAGCTTTCATTACAGTGCGATTCGGCACTAGCGAACTACGCGAGACAAAACTTGACTTTTTCCCTACTAATTGACACCACAATCACCACTGTAGGTACTATGTATTAATTTATATCAATTTTCAAAATTGTAAAGTCGTTTTTGAAACACCCTGTATAAGGATACATCCTAAATATCTTCGGTGGCGCAGTGGTAAAGTTACAAAAAATGGCTCTGAGCACTATGGGACTTAACTGCTGAGGTCATCAGTCCCCTAGAACTTAGATCTACTTAAACCTAACTAACCTAAGGACATCACACACATCCATGCCAGAGGCAGGCGAACCTGCGACCGTAGCGGTCGCGCGGTTCCAGACTGTAGCGCCTAGAACCGCTCGGCCACACTGGACAGCGGTAATGTTACAGTCTCTGATACAGAAGGTCGCAGATTCGAAACCTCAATGTAATTTTTTATAATTTTCAATCTTGTCTGCCCCGGTAGCTGAATGGTCAGCGCGGCAGAATGTCAATCCTAAGGGCAAGTCGCCGAAGTGGCGTCAAATCGAAAGACTTGCACCCGGCGAACGGTCTACCCGACGGGAGGCCCCAGTCACACGACATTCTCAATCTTTTGTCGCATTACTTTCATCATCGTAATGACTTCTTTATTTGCTCTTATTTGTCTTTCTATCACTATTTTTTCGTTTGTAATCTGCCTGTGTCCCCTATAGCCTGTAAACGAGTTCCAACAACGACTACTCATCGATCGGTATCGCGTCAGCTCGCGTAGAAAAAGCGAGATCTTGCAGTTAGCCTTTAATAGTGAAACTGATTTTTCTCTGTCTTGAGTTTGTTCGTTCATGTGAATTTTAATCGCTGTGATCAAGCGAGCGTGATTAATAGTACTGCTGCATGTTGCTGACCCCCATTTCTCGGATGCAATACACCTAGCTATGGCTAGGTTACAAGATGACTGTAAACTCAGGGCTACAAAACGCGTTGTCTGCCGCATTTGTCACTGGTCATATAAAATCAGCTGTGGACAGGGCATCTCACTATAATTTGACGGCAGCAGCTTCCAACATCGCTACGCGTTACTTACCGGCATTTCGGCACTTGCGAAGTGATCCGCCGCGTTTGTATGTCACCTTTAACCAAGCGGTAGCCGATGTGGCAACACTGCAGCACCAAATGACAGCCTTCAACTATCAAGTAATTTTAAACGGACTATAGTTTTCGTTTAACGCCCCGTGAATCCAGGCGTATAACGCAACCCGCCGGACACTCCCGCCGTGCTGGCAGCCGCCTCACACCGGCTAAATACATTTACGTGTGTGAACACTTCAAGCACCGCCGATATTGATCGACATGGCGAATAGTAAACCTGACCGTAGCGAGAACGAACTCAGTCAGGTTACTAGTACAGCTTTGAGGAGCTACTGTTAATATCATGAAATTTATTGACGATGAGCAGTAATGGAACATGGAAGCACATATTTCTCTGTTAGAAATATTGACAGTAACACCACAGACTAATAATGCAGTCAATATACTCTCGATAATTTTTGTTATATGAGGTATGGCTACCAACTAAAGGACTATTGCTGTAAAACATATTTCTAAAACATACATATCTAGTTATTGTAACCTTCAATATACTCCCCTTCTCTATCCCTGCAACGCTCCATGCGAATTTTCCATTGATGGAAACAACTCTGAAAGCAGAATGAGATTTTACTCTGCAGCAGAGTGTCGCTGACATGAAACTTCCTGGTAGCTTAAAACTGTGTGCCCGACGGAGACTCGAAATCAAGACCTTTGCCTCTCGCGGACAAGTGCTCTACCATCTAAGCTACCCAAGCACGACTCACGACCCGTCGTCACAGCTTCAATTCTGCCAGTACCTCGTCTTCTACCTTCTTCACCTTGCACAACTAGCACTCCTGGAACAAAGGATACTGCGGAAACATGGCTTAGCCAAAGCCTGGGGGATGTTTCCAGAATGAGATTTTCACTCTGCAGCGAAGTGTGCGCTGATATGAAACTTCCTGACAGATGAAAACTGTGTGCCGGACCGAGACTCAAACTCGGGACCTCTGCCTTTCGCGGGCAAGTGCTCTACCAAGTTTGGAAGGTAGGAGACGAGGTACTGGCAGAATTGAAGCTGTGACGACGGGTCATGAGTCGTGCTTGGGTAGCTCAGTTGGTAGAGCAATTGCCCGCGAAAGGCAAAGGCCTCGAGTTCGAGTCTCGGTCCGGCACAAAGTTTTAATCTGCCAGGAAGTTTCAGTTCTGAAAGCCTTTCTCTGAGTTCCTTGATGACGCGTGGCGCTTTTTCTTTGACTGCTTCAACGGACTGAAATCTCGTTCCTTCTAATGCAGATCTGACGTCGCGGAACAGATAAGTCACATGGTGCTATGTCTTGCGAATAAGGTGGGTGGTCTTAACACGATGCAGTACTTCGTTACAAACTTCTTAACAGGTATGAGCCGGTGAGCCGTGTTGTTGCAGAACCAATGACTTGTTCTTCTACAATTCCGGTCGTTCTTTTCTCACAAAACTGAGCAAGAATCTCACGCCAGTAATGTTGATTAATAGATTGACGTTTAGAAACCCACTGAACGTACACAATTCCTGAATATCGTAAAAAGCAATAATCATCGCCTTGAATACTGATTTAATCATTGGAGCTTTTTTCGCTCTCGGTGAAGTTGAGTCCATCCATGCATGGATTGGCGCTCAGTTTCTAGCGCAAAAGGAAAAACCAAGTTTTCTCACACATTATCACTCTTTCCAAGAAATTAGAATCATTTTCAATAATATTCAAAGTGTCAGCACACACATTTCCATGAAGTTCATTTTGGCCGATGGAGACAATTTTCGGCCTCAGTTTCGCATACATTTTTTCATGCTAAACTTGTTATTTAAAACATGTGTTTAGCATTTTTCGTCAATTTCTACAGTCTGAACAACCGCTCGAAGACTCAACCGAAGGTCACATCGAATCAGGTGGCCTACCTTTTCGATATTTTCATCCGTTTTTGATGTTGAAGGGCGTCCCGGGCTCGGGTCATCTTCAACGTCTTCTCGGCGATCTTGGAAACGCTTGAATGGCGCAAAAGCTCGCGTATGTAATAAACAGTCTTCACCATATACGTCTTTCGGTAACGTATGGGTTTTACTAGCAGTTTCTTCCACGTTTCATGTAAAGCTTCAAGTCAATTCGTTGCTCTATTATTACACATACAAATTTTCCGGCAAAACAAAATCACAGCTCTTACACAGACGAAGGCCACGGCTACAATAGTTTGTCTACAGGCACCAAAGACGTCACATTTGACTGGGAAGACTTCACGGTCGACAGCTATTGCTCGTTCATCTTTGCCGCAAGTGTACTTACTCTGTGACATCACCACTCCCGTCATTTTATAACCACATCTCGTACAGTTAAAGATCTGTATAAAGGAAAGTATGGCCATCTATTCCCCTGCGTTTGCCGCCGTCCGCAGTTCAGGATTGGCTGAAACCGCGTCACGTGACATTAGTAGGCATTGTGGACACAAGCGTTACGTGTGAGGCATAGGAAGTGTTGTGTATTTTCGAAGTTTTACGTAGAATAATACCTCAGTGCTGTGCTTTTGGCTGTTCGTTTCGATGCGAAAAGGGAGGAAAACTCTACAGAATTCCTTCCGAAGGGAGAGATGCAACAAGAAGGAGAATATCAAATCCACTCACACAGCAAAAAAAAAAAAAAGTCGGAAGAGCTAACAGGATGGTTTAGTAGTAATTTAATTACAAAGTAGGAATCTTAAGAGATAAAAGTGCCACTGTTAGTACATAAAACGAAAAATAGTGAGTGATACCGTACAAAGTTATAATAACTGGCAAAAAATTTGACCTGATTGATTGTACAGTATGGTTTAAACTTACATATAGTATGTTCACAATAATAAAGTGTACTTTGTTGCACACGATGTAATATACAAAAAGAAATAAAAATTTTTCTCTATCCAAGTACCGAACCTACACTTTTTTTGTTCGTTCTATCTGGTCGTAGCGGACGTCACATGACATCCGCTGAAGTTCACTGTTGATCCCTTGACTCAGCTGTTTTATTACAGAGACCACCCAGCTCTCTGACCGGACACGCTGGGCAGCCGTGTCGGCAAAAGACTATTACTACTGTTGTAACATATCCACTAATGTACATTGTATTAATACGAATACAGTTGTCACAGTTTCCTACAGCCCACTTTTGATCCTAGGCCTAGTTTTATTCGAACACATTTTAAAAATATTGTATTCTCTTGTACTTTCATAATCATTCTCCAAATGTCATAGAACAAATTGCAGACAATTTTATGGGATAGATCTGACAAACATATAAAGCACGCCTAATCATATAGGCACATTTATCAATTCTATTTACCGAGGTAGCGCGCATATACATTTGAATCCAATGCTTTATTTCGTTCAACAAAAGAGACAATGGGCGAGTTTTCGTAGTACCGATTAGCAGGAAGAAGTAGTAAGTCGATCTAGAGCTTTAAATTAGTGATGGGTTGTTCATTGCACTTGCAAACTATTATTGGTTCCCTTTTGTCTTGCTGACAATTGGATGAGATCAGTTTAATGCCAATTACGAAAAGAGGTGTTCACACTCGATACCACAACAATAACTGCTATTAATAAAGGATAGCAGGGAAAAAACTGTTTTTCATGCTCGCCACAACATATGCTTTTCGACCCATTTACCTTAGATTTGTTGGGATTTTTTGTTGCTGAATATCCAACATGTTCCGTTTGATGTCACTGGTCAGTTTTAGCAGTGCATTAGATGGCCGAGTCCACTTAATATACACGGCTGGCTAAATATGCTGCAGAAGTCAACTTATCACCACTGGCAAGTTGGCTGTACTTACCCTATACAGAGCTTTACGTACAGTGCGACGGCTGCGCTACACGCGGACAGAATGCTACACTTTTGACTACCGGATGATTGTGAATAGTGTCGTTTATATTGAACTGTAACTTAACGCCGACTGGCGTTGGCAACGACAGCTATCTCCAAACACGGGTGTTTAATGAACTGCTATCGCAGTGGTTTGTTCTGGGTTTCACCCTGCCTGATGAGCAACACACAGACCACGCGAAGCGTTTATGACTACTTGTTCTTCCAGTACGCTTTCATTCGTTCGCTAAAGGCCCTCTCACTTTCTTCGGTGCAGTTTGTTATTTGAGCTTTAGGTGCTGTCTTCTCTGACATTACTTCCCACTTGTGTATTTTGTGTCTATAGACGCTTTTGTCTGTGATGTCCGCTGAACCTACCTGTCCTTTTTCCAGATCAGTTTTGACTTGTGCCATGCAAGGTGTAGTGGTTTTGAGCATATTGACGTATCTGAGTATTCTGTTGGCGAGTCTGGTCTGTGGGAGTCTGTTGATGTGGCCGTAAAATTTTAGTCGCCTTTTTCTGATGTCCGCTGCGAGGTTGGACAACTTCTCTATGGTGTCTCAGGAGTGAATCCTGTATCCTTCATCAGTGAGTTTTGGTCCAATAATTTTCCTGACAGTTTTTCGTTCCTCTGTGAGGATCTTCTTTAGGTCGCCCTCGGTGTGTAGCGTAAGTGTCTCGCAGGCTTGTAGCACGTCCGGTTTGATTACAGTATTGTAATGACGAATTTTGATGGAGGAGGACAGACATTTTTTGTTGTAGGTACCCTGTGTTTTGCATAAGGCTCTCTTCATTATCAGTAACATGGTGTTTGTGTGATTTTTCTCCTTTCCTGTTGTATCGAGTACTTCGCCTAGGTATTTAAAATGATTTAGTATGTTGAATTTCCTGCTGAAGAACTCTGTTCTTTGGGAGGAGATCTGTAGCCCTACTTTTCCAGCGCACTCTTTGCGTACTTCTACCTGCCTGATTGCTGTGGTTTCGTTCTCCTGCAAGTAGTGCCAGGTGCCGGCCGGAGTGGCCGAGCGGTTCTAGGCGCTTCAGTCTGGAACAGCGCGACCGCTACGGTCGCAGGTTCGAATCCTGCCTCGGGCGTGGATGTGTGTGATGTCCTTAGGTTAGTTAGGTTTAAGTAGTTCTAGGTTCTAGGGGACTGATAACCTCAGAAGTTGAGTTCCATAGTGCTCAGAGCCATTTGAACCATTTTAGTGCCAGGTCGTCCGCGAAGGATAAACAGCCAACTTCCAGTTCATCCTTGGGTCGTCCTAGTCGGACTGGTTTCCAGCATCCTCGTAATTTAAGATCTTTCTCCCACTCCTTAATAACTTTGTCCAACACTGTGTCGAACAGGAGTGACGAGAGACCATCACCATGACTCACACCTGTCCTTCGTTCAGAGATTTCCCCCCTAAATTTCACTTTTGATGCCGTTTTTGTATAAATTATACGTTGTCGTGCTGGAAGTCAGATCTAGATGTTGGAGGGATTAAATGAGAGTCCCTAATCGATCTCTCCACCAACCTGTCGTCTTCTAAAGTTGTGTCCCCAGTGGAAGAGAGAGCTCGTCGGTCTGGGATCTTCTTCGTCGGAGGCCGCTATGCTGTCATCTCGAACATGAACCGTCCGCAGCTCGTGGTCGCGTTCTCGCTTCCCCAGCACGGGGTCTCGGGTTCCATTCCCGGCGGGGTCGAGAACTTTCACCTGCCTCGAGATGACTGGGTGTTCGTGTTGTCCTCATTATTTCATCATCATTCATGACAGTGGGGAGATTGGACTTTTTATGGGATGACACTTGCCCAGGTTAGTCTCTGTATCTACAGAGAACAAGGTCTGTAGTACTGACAATGATGGTAGGCGACACCTCTCATTAATGTATGGTGTTTTTTTTGTGTGAGAAATCTTATGGGACTAAACTGCTAAGGTCATCACTCCCTAAGCTTACACACTACTTAACCTAAATTACCTTAAGGACAAACACACACACCCATCCCCGAGGGAGGACTCGAACCTCCGCCGGGACCAGCCGCACAGTCCATGACTGCAGCGTTTTGGCCGTTCAGCTAATCCCGCGCGGCGCTGTTTGTTTATATTTTAAAATTTCACCTTTTACACTATCTTCTACAACACTCGACATATCTTTCTTAATAGTACGGTAACTTTTTTCACAATTTCCGATATACAGAACGGTATGTCCGTCCTAAACAGAGATACACGTCCGGCTGTGAAGAACACCCGAAACAGAGTTGCGTGACCAGACATTCAGAACGCCAGAAACAGTCTGACTAGTGCAGCCGAAGTACTTCGTCTCCCAAGCGCCAAGGCGACCCCAAGATAACGATACTCCTATGTTTCTAAAAACTAGTGAAATTTAATAAACAAATACGGTAGACTCGTGGGGTAATCATGAGAGTTGGTCACGCTGAAAACTAGGTTAAATACGATGAAAAGTATACAAATAATTAAGAAGAGAAGTTGGGCGTTTTGGTGGCTAGCACCCGAATGTGCAGATCAATCAGAATCAAGTTCAGTACAACTGGCGGACTGCCCACGGAAATACACTACTGGCCATTAAAATTGCTACACCACGATGATGATGCTACAGGCGCGGAATTTAAAAGACAGGAAGAAGACGCTGAGATTTGCAAATGATTAGCTGACATGAGGAAAGTTTCCAACCGATTTATCATACACAAACAGCAGTTCACCGGCGTTGCCTGGTGAAACGTTGTTGTGATGCCTCGTGTAAGGAGGAGAAATGCGTACCATCACATTTCCGACTTTGATAAAGGTCGGATTGTAGCCTATCGCGATAGCGGTTTATCGTATCGCCACATTGCTGCTCACGTTGGTCGAGATCCAATGACTGTTAGAATATGGAATCGGTGGGTTCAGGAGAGTAATACGGAACGCCGTGCTGGATCCCAACGGCCTCGTATCATCAGCAGTCGAGATGACAGGCATCTTATCCACATGGCTGTAACGGATCGTGCAGCCACGACTCGATCCCTGACTCAACAGATGGGGACGTTTGCAAGACAACAACCATCTGCACGAACAGTTCGACGACGTTTGCAGCAGCATGGACTATCAGCCTCGGAGACCGTGGCTACGGTTACCCTTGACGCAGCATCACAGACAGGAGCACCTGCGATGGTGTACTCAACGACGAACCTGGGTGCACGAATGGCAAAAAGTCATTTTTTCGGATGAATCCAGGTTCTGTTTACAGCATCATGATGGTCGCAACCGTTTTTGGCGACATCGTGGTGAACGCACATTGGAAGCGTGTATTCGCCATCGCCGTACTGGTGTATCACCCGGCGTGACGGTATGCGGTGCCATTGGTTACACGTCTCGGTCACCTCTTGTTCGCACTGACGGCACTTTGAACAGTGGACGTTACATTTCAGCTGTGTTACGACCCGTGGCTCTACCCTTCATTCGATCCCTGAGAAACCCTACAGTTCAGCAGGATAATGTACGGGCCTTTCTGGATACAGAAAATGTTCGACTGCTGCCCTGGCCAGCACATTCTCCAGATCGCTCACCAACTGAAAACGGTCAATGGTGGCCGAGCAACTGGCTCGTCACAATATGCCAGTCACTACTCTTGATGAACTGTGGTATCGTGCTGAATCTGCATGGGCAGCTGTTCCTGTACACGCCATCCAAGCTCTGTTTGACTCAAAGCCCAGGCGTATCAAGGCCGTTATTACGGCCAGAGGTGGTTGTTCTGGGTACTGATTTCTCAGGATTTATGCACCCAAATCGCGTGAAAATGTAACCACATGTCAGTTCTAGTATAATATATTTGTCAAATGAATACCCGTTTATCGTCTGCATTTCTTCTTGGTGTAGTAATTTTAATGGCCAGTAGTGTGGTACATACTGTACCATCTGCTGCTTGTATGTCAGTCCACTTCTGTACCATATGCTACTTCACGTATATCAAGCTGCATCAAGGGGAGCACAGCCAGGAATATCAGACCTACCCAGCTGGTCAGCACCGAAAAGGAGCATCAGTGCCTCAGAACCTTTTCGCAATTTCGTTCCGAAGACGATCCTTTTGTCACACGTTGTGTTATTCCGGCGATCGTGTGCAGAAACAGAGCGAGTGCGATGTGCGGCCAAATTCCTCGGGCTGGGCGAGAGAGGCGGACAGCTCCCGTCGCGGCGGACAACTTGTGGAGGGCCGTCGCCGGAGTGGTGGGTGGCGGAGGGTGGCTCTTCCCAGGCCTCGTTAGCGACCTTTAGTCGAGGGCCTCGGAGCTGGGCGGACGTTAAAACTAAAACCCAGGCATGCCTGCCGCGGCGCCTTAAAGCCGCACCACCGACGTCGCTCCCTGGACCCCACCGGGCACTGCAACAGCGGCCGGACCTCACCTGACACTAAAGACGGCGCGTCACTAGGAACTGTCCTGTGATTAACAAGAATGTCGAAACAGTCTAGCAGCTTAAAACACTCTGCCAGACTGGGACTCGACCCCGGAACTTGCAAGGAGGTGTACCGATGGGTGGCATGGACTTTTAGAAACCGCCCGCACAATGCTATAGGTTTAGTGTAACAGGTAACACACCCTGCAGCTGTTCACCCTGGTTGACCCTCGTTTGCAAGTAATGGACCAATCAAAATTTCATCATGTCTTGTGATTCACTAGGGCCTTTAAAACGGAATTTATGTGCAAAACGCATGGTAGCTCAGCGGGTTCACTCAGACTGGCCACCCTCTGTAACAATAATAATAATAATAATAATAATAGCGACAGACAGTCTCCAAGGTCAAATTTATGGGGGATATCTCTAAACCATTTGAAATCCAAACTGGAGTGCGACAGGGTGACGGACTTTCACCATTACCCTTTAATATCATTCTTGAAAAAATTACCAGGATATGGGAAAAAGAAATCAAACGAATCCAAATTGGCATTAGAAAAGATAATAGATTCAATGTGAAGTGTTTAGCTTTTGCAGATGACCTTGCAATCCTCACAAATAATAGAAAAGAAGCCACTAATGCCTCAGAGAAGTTACTCGAAATTGCAGAAAGAACTGGCCTGCAAATTTCGTGTGAGAAAACCCACGACATACAAAGAGTGCCACAAGACAAATTGCCTATTGTGACAACCCATGGGAAAATTGTACAAGTACCACATTTTAATTACCTGGGAGAAATCGTCCAGCCATCAGGGATCAACCTAAAGGCCAATGAGGAGAGAATAAAAAAAATACAAAAAGCGTATAAACTCACGTGGAACTATTATAACAAAAAGTCCATATCCATTAACGCAAAATTGAGGCACTTTATGCATCTGAAACAACACAAATAAGTGGGCAAACTAAAATCAAAGAAATAGAAAAACAAGAAAGGAAAATTCTCAGGAAAATTTTTGGCCCGATACAAGAGCAAGGAATCTGGAAGAAGAGACCAACATCAGAATTATATATATATACACACAGACATGATTACGGATACAATAAGGAAAAGAAGAATGCAGTTCTGCGGACATATCCACAGGATGAATGAAAACAGAATTTCAAAGCGAATTCTTAAAGTCATCAACTCAGGCCGGGGGAAACAAAATGGATAAAAGAAGTTGAAGAGGACCTCAGACAAGCACACATAACAGTAAACGATGCCGAAAATAGAACTGAATTCAGGAACATCATCAAAAAACATAAATTTGACACCACAACACAGAAGAGACCAGGATGTAAATGGACAGCGGAGCGAAAGAAACAACACAGTGAACACATGAAGAAAATTTGGGCTCAGAAAAAACATTAACAATCATCATAAAGGAATTCAAGTTCAAACGCTCTCTTTAAATCGGAATAATCGCAAATAATAATAACGACTGACCACGAACCTACTACGGTGTCGTAGCAGGCGGAGAGGTGATACTCCGACGTGGCGCGTCCCAGGTGGCGGATAGGGGGGTCCTCACCGGTTTACCGGCGGACTTCAGCGAAATAAAATAGCTCTCGCGGACCAAACACTAAACAACCTCTACGGCTAACAACCGTAGTTGTAACTCGGAGCTTGCTCCATACAAGGTTGACTACCTTTGAAAGTCAAACATGGAAGGAAATCTTTCAAGGAATAATCCACCGCTTGGCAATAACCAAGGAAGACTGCACTCGGATACGGTGGGCAGTCACCTGAAAGATAACTTGGATGAGTCGGAGCATCTGAAAATACCCAAAACGGACAGACGACCAAAACTCAAGACAGGACAAATAAACTACATTGCGACACACAATATAAATTCCCTCATACAACCAGGCAAACTCAAAATTCTGACGGATGAAATGGATCGCAAGGGGATTCTCATAACCGGACTTCAAGAAATGAGAAATACTGATCAGGAGCCGATAGAATCACAAGGATATAGGATTTATAAGGGAATACCAGGGAAAAGAGTCATGAAACAGTGTCCACAATTTGGAACAGGATTCGTGGTGAGTCTGAAAATAATAGAGTCCATAATAGAATTTAAAGCACAATCTCCCAGGCTCTCAACATTAACTCTAAAAGCTGCAAATAAAATGTACACAATAATAAATGCCCATGCCCCGACAAATGATAAAAATAATAAAAAAGAACACAGAGAAGAGGTAGAAAAATTTTGGGAGCTCTTAGATCAAACGACGAATAACATTAATAAAAATCACATCAAAATTTTAATTGGAGACTTCAATGCCCAGTTAGGAAGGGAAAAGAGATATAGAGACATAATAGGGAAATGGACAGCACAAAGAAGAACAAACAAAAATGGCATAAGACTAGTGGAATTTTGCAGAAACCATGACATGATCTCAAAGTCGACGTATTTTAAGAGAAGACCAAGTAAACTAAAAACTTGGAAACATCCAGACTGGAAAAAAGGAGAATGGCAACTGGACCATGTCTGCATGGATAAGAATTACCACAAGGAAATTTACAATGTGAAAGTACTGAGAGGGACAGATACCGGATCAGATCATTACATGATAAAAATTAAAATTAAAGTAACCCCATTAGCAAAGAAAAAATCCCACCAGAAGAAGAAGAGAACCTATGACCCTCATAAACTGATACAAAATGAGGATTATGAAGCACAAACCAGGGATATAAAAATAACAGATGATCTGGAAGAAATAATTCCCAAATTGAAACAAATAGCTGAACAAGTTGCCCCTATAAATCCAAGGAAAAAACACCAGTGGTGGAACGATGAATGTGATGAAGCAGTGTTGGATCGACACCAAGCCTGGTTAAGGCATCAAAATGAAAAAACAGAAAAATCATATTTGGAACTCACAAAACAAAGGAAGACAACACAAAAAATAATAAGGAGAGTTAAACGTCAGTACCAAAAAGATATACTTCTAATGATAGAAATAAATAGTGAAAAAACAAACTCAAGAGACTATTACAAAATATTTGGCAGACAATTACAAAGATATGATCCTCCAACATTAATGTTAAAAGATAAAGATAATAACCTAGCCCATAGCAATAGTAAAAATACAGAAATTCTAGCAGAAACATTTAACAAGTTACTAAATTGTGAAGATCCCCCAGAACTTCTTCAGATAAACACAGAAACCCCAATTAAAACACCAGCAGAAAATATAAATCCACCTACAATTAATGAGGTCTACAGAGCTTTGAAAGAACTCAAAAACTACAAAGCAAGTGGAGAAGATCAAACGTTTGCTGAACTTTGGAAATATGCAGCAGAACCAGTAAAGATAGCATTACACCAATGCATAGTAAAAATCTGGAATGAAGAGAAATTACCAGAAAATTGGACTACTGCTATAATACATCCATTACATAAGAAAGGAGAAAAATCAAATCCAGACAACTATAGAGGAATTTCCCTTTTGGACTGCATATATAAGATCATGTCAAGAATACTATACAACCGCTGTAAAGATCAATTAGAACTGGAACTGGGAGAATATCAAGGAGGATTTAGATCCTGGAGAAGCTGCCCAGAACAGATAATCACCTTGAAGTTAGTTATGGATGTCTACAAAAGAAGGCAAAAACAACTAGTCATAACCTTTGTAGATTTCAAAAAGGCGTATGATTGCATCCATAGATCTTCAATAATGAAAATATTAAGGAATTTTGGACTTCATCCTAAATTAATAAAACTGATACAGTTAACCTTAACAAACACAAAATCCAAAGTAAAATTTAGAGGAGAAATATCTGAACCATTTACGATTAAAACAGGGTTGAGACAGGGAGATTGTTTATCACCATTGCTATTCAATTGTGCTCTTGAATATGTAATGAGAGAATGGTACAAGGAAAATCCTATGAATATTAAAATTGGAACTAAGAAAGATAAAATAAACCTAAATTGCTTGGGATTTGCTGATGACCTAGCATTACTAGCTAATAATATTCAGGAAGCCACGAAACAAATAACAAGCTTACAAAATATAGCACAAAAATTAGGACTCCAGATATCATTTGAAAAGACTGAAATAATGGTAACGGATCCACTTGTAATAGATCACATCACAGTGAACAATAGGGAAATTAAAATAGTGAAACAATTTAAATACCTGGGTGAAATTATAACACATAAATTGGACGAGAAACCTGCATGGCGAGCAAGAACTAATAAAATGATAAAAGCTCAAAAACTAACATGGTCTACATACAATAAAAAATGTCTATCAATTAAAACAAAATTAAAATATTACAAGACGGTGGTTCAACCACAGGTTACATACGGAAGTGAAACTCTTTTTAAAGTCACCCAGAAAAACAGAATTGACAAAATTTTAAAAGTAGAGAGAAGAATTGCTAGAACATGCATAAATAAGAAATATCAAAAAGCTGGGCAATGGCGGATAGTTCCAAATGAAGTGGTATACAGAGAACTGGAGCCCATCACTGATACTATACGAAAGAAAAGGATCTCTTTTTGTGGTCACATTCTGAGGACACCAGAAACCAGATTATCAAGGAAAATTATTGAGAAACTCTGGAAATTGAAACAACAAGGAGGATGGCTTAAGGAAATAAGAGAGGATATGGAAGAACTGGAAATGTAACTCTGGATGATTTGCAGAACAAAACGCCAAATTTAAAGAAGTTGAGGGACACAGAAATAAGATTTAAACCAAAAATTGACAAACGACATACAATGAAAAGGGTATTTACAGATAAGGAACGACGAAAAGCATCGGAACGAATGAAGAGATACTGGGCCACTCGGAAGGGGAAAATACCAAAGAAGACGACCAGAAATGATTGACTGAAGTGGTCCAATGAGGCCGTAAAAGCAGAAGAAGAATAACGACTGATCAGACCGACACTGACAAAAACATCAAAAGTGAAATTTAGGGGGGAAATCTCTGAACGAAGGACAGGTGTGCGTCATGGTGATGGTCTCTCATCACTCCTGTTCGACACAGTGTTGGACAAAGTTATTAAGGAGTGGGAGAAAGAGCTGAAATTACAAGGATGCTGGAAACCAGTCCGACTAGGACGACCCAAGGATGAACTGGAAGGTGGCTGTTTATCCTTCGCGGACGACCTGGCACTAAAATGGTTCAAATGGCTCTAAGCACTATGGAACTCAACTTCTGAGGTTATCAGTCCACTAGAACCTAGAACTACTTAAACCTAACTAACCTAAGGACATCACACACATCCACGCCCGAGTCAGGATTCGAACCTGCGACCGTAGCGGTCGCGCTGTTCCAGACTGAAGCGCCTAGAACCGCTCGGCCACTCCGGCCGGCACCTGGCACTACTTGCAGGAGAACGAAACTACAGCAATCAGGCAGGTAGAAGTACGCAAAGAGTGCGCTGGAAAAGTAGGGCTACAGATCTCCTCCCAAAGAACAGAGTTCTTCAGCAGGAAATTCAACATACTAAATCATTTTAAATACCTAGGGGAAGTACTCGATACAACAGGAAAGGAGAAAAATCACACAAACACCATGTTACTGATAATGAAGAGAGTCTTATGCAAAACACAGGGTACCTACAACAAAAAATGTCTGTCCTCCTCCATCAAAATTCGTCATTACAATACTGTAATCAAACCGGACGTGCTACCAGCCTGCAAGACACTGACGCTACACACCGAGAGCGACCTAAAGAAGATCCTCACAGAAGAACGAAAAACTGTCAGGAAAATTATTGGACCAAAACTCACTGATGAAGGATACAGGATTCACTCCTGAGACATCATAGAGAAGTTGTCCAACCTCGCAGCGGACATCAGAAAAAGGCGACTAAGATTTTACGGCCACATCAACAGACTCCCACAGACCAGACTCACCAACAGAATACTCAGATACGTCAATATGCTCAAAACCACTACACCTTGGATGGCACAAGTCAAAACTGATCTGGAAAAAGGACAGGTAGGTTCAGCGGACATCACACACAAAAGCGTCTATAGACACAAAATACACAAGTGGGAAGTAATGTCAGAGAAGACAGCACCTATAGCTCAAATAACAAAGTGCACCGAAGAAAGGGAGAGGGCCTTTAGCGTACGAATGTAGGAGTACTGGAAGAACAAATAGTCATAAACGCTTCGTGTGGTCTGATGAAGGCCTATAACGTGTGTAATAATAATAATAATAATAATAATAATAATAATAATGTTGTTGTTGTGGTCTTCAGTCCTGAGACTGGTTTGATGCAGCTCTCCATGCTACTCTATCCTGTGCAAGCTCCTTCATCTCCCAGTACCTACTGCAACCTACATCCTTCTGAATCTGCTTAGTGTATTCATCTCTTGGTCTCCCTCTACGATTTTTACCCTCCACGCTGCCCTCCAATGCTAAATTTGTGATCCCTTGATGCCTCAAAACATGTCCTACCAACCGATCCCCTCTTCTAATCAAGTTGTGCCACAAACTTCTCTTCCCCCCAATCCTATTCAATACCTCCTCATTAGTTACGTGATCTACCCACCTTATCTTCAGCGTTCTTCTGTAGCACCACATTTCGAAAGCTTCTATTCTCTTCTTGTCCAAACTGGTTATCGTCCATGTTTCACTTCCATACATGGCTACACTCCATACAAATACTTTCAGAAACGACTTCCTGACACTTAAATCTACACTCGATGTTAACAAATTTCTCTTCTTCAGAAACGATTTCCTTGCCATTGCCAGTCTACATTTTATATCCTCTCTGCTTCGACCATCATCAGTTATTTTACTCCCTAAATAGCAAAACTCCTTTACTACTTTAAGTGTCTCATTTCCTAATCTAATTCCCTCACCATCACCCGACTTAAATCAACTAAATTGCATTACCTCGTTTTGCTTTTGTTGATGTTCATCTTATATCCTCCTTTCAAGACACTGTCCATTCCGTTCAACTGCTCTTCCAAGTCCTTTGCTGTCTCTGACAGAATTACAATGTCATCGGCGAACCAAAAGTTTTTACTTCTTCTCCATGAATTTTAATACCTACTCCGAATTTTTCTTTTGTTTCCTTTACTGCTTGCTCAATATACAGATTGAATAACATCGGGGAGAGGCTACAACCCTGTCTCACTCGCTTCCCAACCACTGCTTCCCTTTCACGTCCCTCGACTCTTATAACTGCCATCTGGTTTCTGTACAAATTGTAAATAGCCTTTCGCTCCCTGTATTTTACCCCTGCCACCTTCACATTTGAAAGAGAGTATTCCAGTTAACGTTGTCAAAAGCTATCTCTAAGTCTATAAATGCTAGAAACGTAGGTTTGCCTTTTCTTAATCTTTCTTCTAAGATAAGTCGTAAGGTTAGTATTGCCAATAATAATAATAATATTAATAATAAACTCAGTGACGTTCTCAAGGATTAATTTGAAGAGATGTAATAGAACATCCGAAATGACTACTGCCAATAACTGACGAAGAAACACAGGTATATAAATATATAGAACGAAAAAGTAGTTAAGATATTTGACTCGTATGCTGCAGGTGCCGGGTTCAAACCCAGTACGGTGCGATCAACAATTTTTAAATCTTTATCGAAACGATTGAGATCCTAATTTTTATTCAAGTAACTGGTTTAAATGTAATTGTTTCACTTCTTATCTGTTGTCACATCATTTCAGTTAACATATTAACTGCCTTTTTCCTCTCTATTTTTACTTCCTTTTATTCTTTTTGATTTCGAAATTTTGTCCATGTGATACCGATTATTTTTTCTATTTATTTCAATTTCATTTGTTCCTTTCCGTAATTTTGTTTCCTTTTCGCCCGTTTTCTTGCAGTCGTTATTTGTATTATTCGTTTTGTGTGAAATTCATTTACTTTATAAAGCCCTCTTTTCGTTTGTACCGTCATCTGCGTTATTCTGTCCGTGATGCGAGACGAATTGTGTTCGAAATTTCTGTACGACTATTACAATCCAAAGAAATGTACATCTCGTAACGAAAATCCTATTTCTGACACCGTTGCACAGCCAATGTTAATAGACTGTTTCATTGTTTGTTTTTTATTTGACAGTTAGGTACTTTCAAACTTTAAATATTACTGTAGTAACACAAAAGTATTTATCATCACATGGATTAAGATTCAAAATGAAAAAAAAGAATAAAAAAAAGTATATATGAGAGCAAATAAGAAAGTTAATACGATTATGTAAATGACCCAATAGGAATAAAACCTACTCTTTCCGATGAAATGTACAAGCTTTAACTGTTTTTTTCGTCATCAGCTAGTATCAATGATCAGAAATACTTACTGTCGTCCTACATCGATTGGTTGGTTGGAAGTTAAAATGATTAAACAGCGAGATGTAGAAATAGTTCATCTGGAGTTAGTGTCTCCTGCCAGAAATTTAATCGAATTGAGGACATACGTAAAAGTGGTAAAATCGGGCCTTGAAAGGATTACTGATGCGAGAGCTGATAAATAATTTAGAGAGATGTGAAAGTACATGGGTCAGGCCGGTACAGACACCAGATTGCAGACGAGGTATCTTCCCGGGCACATGTGTTGCGAGATAACCCACACCCACATCTGCCCCTGCCAACCTGATAAAGGAGAAAGACAGCTACATCAGAAAGAATGTCTTATAGCCGAGAGATTCGTAATAGTAATAATGAGAAGGCTAAATACGCAATGAACATCAATAACACTGACCACACATAACAAGGTGGGAGGAATAATCAGGAGAACAAGTGGATGTGGGTAGGAGAGCTTCCAGTTGCAGTCCAGCATGTGATGGGAGACGTCCCTCCCACAGCCGTCCCATTCCTTTCTCTAAGTTTTCAAGGTACACTATGTGCTCAAAGTATCCGAACACCTGGCTGAAAATGACTTAGAAGATCGTGGCGCCCTCCATCGGTAATGCTGAAATTCAAAATGGCGAAGGCCCATCCTTAGCCTTGAAGACAGCTTCCACTCTCGCCGGCATACGTTCAATCAGGCGCTGGAAGGTTTCTTGGGGAATGGCAGCCCATTCTTCACGCAGTGCTGTATTGAGGAGAGGTATCGATGTCGGTCGGTAAGACCTGGCACGAAGTCGTCGTTCCAAAACATCCCAACGGTGTTCTGTAGGATTCAGGTCAGGACTCTGTACAGGCCAGTCCATTACAGCGATGTTATTGTCGTGTAACCACTCCGCCACAGGCCATGCATTATGAACAGTGCTCGAATGTGTTAAAAGATGCAATCGCCATCCCCGAATTGCTCTTCAACAGTGGGAAGCAAGAAGGTGCTTAAAACATCGATATAAGCCTGTGCTGTGATAGTGCCACGGAAAACAACAAGGGGTGCAAGCCCCTCCATGAAAAACGCGACCACACCATAACACCACCGCCTCCGAATTTTACTGTTGGCACTACACACGCTGGCAGATGACGTTCACCGGCCATTCGCCATGCCCACACTCTGCCATCGGATTGCCACATTGTGTACCGTGATTCGTTACTTCACATAACGTTTTTATCCACTGTTCAATCGTGCAATGTTTACGCTCCTTAAACCAAGTGAGGCGTCGTTTGGCATTTACCGGCGTGATGTGTGGGCTATGATTAAGTTTTCTCACCTTCCGCCTAACTGTCACAGTACTTGCAGTGGATCCTGATGCAGTTTGGAATTCGTGTGTGATGGTCTGGATAGATATCTGCGTGTTACACATTACGACCCTCTTCAAATGTCGGCGGTCTCTGTCAGTCAACAGACGAGGTCAGCCTGCATGCTTTTGTGCTGTACGTCTTCCTTCACGTTTCCACTTCACTATCAAGTCAGAAACAGTGGACCTGGGAATGTTTAGGAGTGTGGAAATTTCGCATACAGACGTATGACACAAGTGACACCCAATCACCTGACCACGTTCGAAGTGCGTGAGTTCCGCGCAGCGCCCCATTCTGCTCTCTGGCTACTGAAGTCGCTGATACGGAGTACCTGACAGTAGGTAGTGGCACAATGCACCTAATGCGAAAAACATATGTTTTTGGGGGTATCCGGATACTTTTGATCACATAGTGTATACTGTATGCAAAGGTATTCATCTTTGGTTCGTTATCTCCAATCTCTTCTCTCTATTTACTTCATCGGTAATTTCCAAGAATGATTGCCTATCGAAGTTGCGGTGTCCAAACGATACATATCGAACGTGCGATCGTAAATAGATCACGTGACTCTGGTGGCGGGCGTTGTGATCAATTGTTTGTGATGGTCATTTTTATCTGTTTTCCGTCGTTCCCTTAGTTGTTCTAAATTACATACATCCGCCAATTATTTGTGAGTTGCTAGGAATCCTTGACGATATATGTCGTTAGTGAGTGGGATATCTGGTGTTCTTGACGTTTCTTCGGCGGATTCTCTCACACGGAAAAATCTAATCCCATGTTTATCCAGCGTAGAAAATGTTCGACTTTTTGTCGCAAATATGGAGTGTAAAACTTCGTAAGAACAGTGTCGATGCTGAAATGCGGTTTACAATTTCATTGCGGACAGTGTGGAAAACGAACGAGTATCAGGAAGAATACATGGTTCAACTCTTCCAAATTATCCGTCCAGACCACCGTAATTGACTTCTACATGACGACAACACCGTCGACGAGTAAGGTACGTCGTCTCCTTTGCAGTTACAAGTATTTTTTAACGCTCTTTTGTCGTTGCTGTAGCGACCACCGTAAACATTCTCATAACGCCAGCCACCAGAATCGCATGATCTACCGGGTGATCAAAAAGTCAATATAAATTTGAAAACAATAAACCATGGAATAATGTAGATAGGTAAAGATTGACACACATGGTTGGAATGACATGGGGTTTTATTAGAACCGCCCCATATTGCTAGACGCGTGAAATATCTCTTGCGCGCGTCGTTTGGTGATGATCGTGTGCTCAGCCGCCACTTTCGTCATGCTTGGCCTCCCAGGTCTCCAGACCTCAGTCCGTGCGATTATTGGCTTTGGGGTTATCTGAAGTCGCAAGTGTATCGTGATCGACAGACATCTCTAGGAATGCTGAAAGGCAACATCCGACGCCAATGCCTCACCATAACTCCGGACATGCTTTACAGTGCTGTTCACAACATTATTTCTGGACTACAACTATTGTTGAGGAATGATGGTGGACATATTGAGCATTTTCTGTAAAGAACATCATCTTTGCTTTGTCTTACTTTGTTATGCTAATCTGATCAGATGAAGCGGCATCTGTCGGACACTTTTTGAACGTTTGTATTTTTTTGGTTCTAATAAAAACCCCATGTCATTCCAAGCATGTGTGTCAATTTGTACCTCTGTATCTACATTCTTCTTCTGTAGTGGTCAATCCAAGGATTGGTTTGCAACAGTCACAATGGCAGCTTGTCTCCATTCTGTGCGTCTTTCAGCTTTTCTCTTCATTTCTTTGTAGGTGTTACATTCCACATCTTTCACGATTTGATCCATGTACCTCAGTCGTGGTCTTCCTCTTGGTCTTTTTCCCTCGACATATCCCTCTATGACTGTGTTCACGAGTCCTTTATGTCTTAATAGATGGCCTGTAAATTGCACTCTTTTAACAATGAAACTCCAGAAGCTTCTCTTCTCACCTGCTCTTTCCAGAACCACTTCGTTTTTGACCTTGCCGATACATCTTATTTTGAGCATGCGTCTATAGCACCACATTTCAAAAGAATTTAGCTTCTGGTCTTCCTCTGTCCCGAGAGTCCATGTTTCACACCCATAGCATGCCACACTCCACACATATGATTTCAAAAATCTTTTCCTGATTTCAAGGCTGATACTCTTAGATGTTAATATGTTTTTCTTCTTGTTAAAAGCAGCCTTTGCTTGAGCTATTCTACTTCTCACTTCTGCCTTGCTCCTTCCATCCCTGGTAATATTACTGCCCAGATAAGTAAATTTATCAACTTGTTCAAGCAGTTCATTGCCTACATGAACTTGGACTTTCACTTTATCTTCTTTGTCGCATGCTATTACTTTTGTTTTTGCTTTATTAATTCTCATATTATATTCTTCACCCATAACTTTATCCATTCTATTCAGTAGGACTACAAGATCTTCTTCACTTTCAGCCAGGACAGCTATATCATCGGCATATCTTCTCATATCTATTCGTTGGCCATGAATTACTACACCTGTCTGTGAATTTTCCCTTACTTTTTTCAGCGCCTCTTCAATGCATACGTTAAAGATAACAGAGGATAGTGCGTATCTACATTATTCCGTGATTTATTCAGTTTTCAAATTTATACTGACACTTTGATCACCTGGTATTTACGATCGCACCTTCGATATGTATCGTTTGGACACCCCAACTTCTATAGGCAATCATTCTTGGAAATTACAGCTTTCGTTAAATTAAAATCCGAAAGTTTCCCTGGGCTTCCTGAACGTGGAACTTTCGGGAGTTGAACTGTACGCGTAATAAACAGTCACCTGCTGTCTGCAGACTAGCGCGCCCGGGACTGCCGGGAATGTTTAGGCGCGCGGGCAGGCTAGGAGGCGCAGTTGGTCGGCTTCCGCCGTCTGGCGACGCGGCCTTGTTCGACTGATCCCACCAGCCGCCAGCCGCGCTACAGGGCACGGGCGCAGCGGGTCACGGCTGCGGTGGCGACCGTGCCGGGAAAGGAAAACACCGGCTTCTCTGCCGTGTTGCTCGGCAGCTCGAGCCCCAGCGGGATCTGACTTGCCTGAGGTACGTTTACATCGCGCCATAAAAACTGCATTATGTCGACAACATATACCGACAATGTTGCCTGGCAACATCGCGGCTCGCAAATTGCTCCCACATGTACTCCAAACATTACTGGTCATTATTCACGATTCCCACAAAGTGGACGAACGCGAACTAGTGCATACATACATACATAGATACATACATACACACACACATTAATCCTTGTTCCATAGATAATGAATACGACATTTCATAATGATGCGGAACGTGTCACTTTAACATAAATTTTCATTACACAAAATAATTTTTTTTTTTTTTTTACAGTAATATGTAATAATTTATCTACTGAGTAGAAGGCGCCGTCCGGTGTGGCCGAGGGGTTCTAGGCGCTTCAGTCCGGAGCCGCGCAACCGCTACGGTCGCAGGTTCGAATCCTGCCTCGGGCATGGATGTGTGTGATGTCCTTAGGTTAGTTAGGTTTAAGTAGTTCCAAGTTCTAGGGGACTGATGACCTCAGATGTTAAGTCCCATAGTACTCAGAGAAATGTAGATGATAAACGGGTATTCATGGCCTACTAGAACTGACATGTGATTACATTTTCACGCAATATGGGTGCACAGATCCTGAGAAATCAGGCAATGACTCAAACAGAGCTTGGATGGCGTGTACAGGTACAGCTGCCCGTGCAGCTTCAACACGATACCACAGTTCATCAACAGTAGTGACTGGCGTATTGTGACGAGCCAGTTGCTCGGCCACCATAGACCAGACGTTTTCAATTGGTGAGAGATCTGGATAATGTGCTGGCCAGGGTAGCAGTCGAACATTTTCTGTATCCAGAAAGGCCCGTACAGGACCTGCAACGTGCGGTCGTGCATTATCCTGCTGAAATGTAGGGTTTCGCAGGGACCGAATGAAGGCTAGAGCCACGGGTCGTAACACATCTGAAATGTAATGTCCACTGTTCAAAGTGCCGTCAATGCGAACGAGAGGTGACCGAGACGTGTGACCAATGGCACCCCATACCATCACGCCGGGTGATACGCCAGTATGGCGATGACGAATACACGCTTCCAATGTGCTTCACCGCGATGTCGCCAAACACGGATGCGACCGTCATGATGCTGTAAACAGAATCTGGATTCATCCGAAAAAATGACGTTTTGCCATTCGTGCACCGAGGTTCGTCGGAGAGTACACCAACGCAGGCGCTCCTATCTGTGATGCAGCGTCAAGGGTAGCCGCAGAAATGGTCTCCGAGCTGATAGTCCGTGCTGCTGCAAACGTCGTCGAACTGTTCGTGCAGATGGTTGTTGTCTTGCAAACGTCCCATCTGTTGACTCAGGGATCGAGACGTGGCTGCACGATCCGTTACAGCCATGCTGATAAGATGTCTGTCATCTCGACTGCTAATGATACGAGGCCTTTGGGATCCAGCACGGCGTTCCGTATTACCCTCCTGAACCCACCGATTCCATATTCTGCTAACAGCCATCGGATCTAGACCAACACGAGGAGCAATGTCGCGATACGATAAACCGCAATCGCGGTAGGCTACAATCCGAACTTTATCAAAGTCGGAAACGTGATGGTACGCATTTCTCCTCCTTAAACGAGGCATCACAACAACGTTTCGCTAAGCAACGCCGGTCAACTGCTGTTTGTGTATGAGAAATCGGTTGGAGACTTTCCTCATGTCAGCACGTTGTAGACGTCGCCACCGGCGCCAACGTTGTGTGAATGCTCTGAAAAGCTAATCATTTGGATATCACAGCATCTTCTTCCTGTCAGTTAAATTTCGCGTTTGTAGCACGTCATCGTCGTGGTGTAGCAATTTTAATGGCCAGTAGTGTATGTATTTAAACGCCAAAGGCCTAATAAATTTAAAAAAAAAGCCTTGTGCTTTGTACGGGGCCCACAGTGAGCGAAGTGCATTCGTTGCAATTCGTGTTTCGGTGCACTTCGGATTTTCAATATTTTTGTGGGTAACCCCGCCGCCTCGCTATGAAGTTGGCCCCCGAAACTGTCGACATATTAAAAGCGCGCCAAAGAAGGAGACGGGTGCGATCGATAACTCCGCCGAATCCGAGGAGCAAACTGCGCTGATAGAGAAATGCATAGCGGCGCAGTGCAGGAAAAAGGAGGGAGGGGTGGGGGCGACTCCAACCCTGCTGCTGAACAGCTCTTCGCTTCTTCATTTTTTTATCCCCCACCACCCTCCTTTTTTTTTCAAAT
The DNA here is from genome assembly GCF_023864345.2 of Schistocerca serialis cubense. Taxonomy (NCBI): domain Eukaryota; kingdom Metazoa; phylum Arthropoda; class Insecta; order Orthoptera; family Acrididae; genus Schistocerca; species Schistocerca serialis. Next base: position 210,889,542 of record NC_064647.1, on the reverse strand, counting down.
ATACGGACTTCTCCGTGTAGGAGTACGCCCTGCAGAGCTATTTTTCGTACGTTTTTCGCTATTGAAGAGGGGAGTGATACGTGAGAGAGAGAGGAAGGAAAGAGCAGTAGGAGAGCAGCATGTGTGTGTGTGTGGGGGGGGGGGGGGGGGGGGGAGGAGCGAAGTAGGGCAGACTTGGAGCGCGTGGGACGGCTCCCAGGCGAATGCACAAGTTGGCGCGGCCGGACGCGCAACTTGCTCGCCCGCTAGCGATAAAGCCCCGTCCATCCTAGGCCACAGCGGCGACGCTAGAGGCAGCCAGCCAGCCACGCAGGTCGGTGTCGCGGCTGAGCGCTCGACCTGGCTCTGCGCAGAGCACGACTAGGCGGCACTCGGTCAGTAACACTCCGTAATTCCTACCGTCTCGTCAACTGGTGACATAACTTTCGTCAGTCAATTCTTAGCGACACTCCTCTGTTTTCTCAACACTGCTCAACTAAAAGAGTGCCGCAGATAAAAAGTAGCTCCCTGTAAATATACAGGAAATAACAGAAACGAAGAGCTGAAATGGACTTACCACTTATTTGCAACGAAAATACAGCGAAAAATACATTTCCAGAAAATGTTGAAAGTGACCCCCCTGCAACATTAAGCGGAGGTTTACAATCTTTTGGTTTAAAAAATCGATTTTTTACATTGCATTTTTGGATCGATGAAAGTGTTTAGAATCCACCCCTGAAACGGTTTTTCCGAATACGGAACGGAAATGTTTGTTATTCGCGGTTGAACAAAAAAATGCACTTGCCTGAAATCGGCCTTTTTCACGCACCAGTTTTTTTCCTTCAAAGGACGAGTTATTGTACCGGTGCTTATTTATTAACACAAATTTTTAACCTAACTCCAAAACAATTACCAAAAACTACTTTAAGCAACACCAAATTTTACCTATTTGTCGGTGGAGGACCCCAACACTCCTTTTGTTGAGCGATATTCCATTCCTCCAACCCCCACCCCCATCTGATATGTTTACCTATTTGCCGACGAACGCTGCACTGGTGCACCTGTGTTGTTCCCCATAGTGATGTGATGTCCGCAGCGAACGGCAAGCATTGCTACGATACATAACATATGGTTCCTGCACGTCAGTTCCTTCGTGACATTGAAGTGTGCACATCGCTAGTATCGTTTCACGAGTGGAGATATCCACAGAAAAACATGCTGCAATTGTAGCACTTAGCCAAGCAGGTTTATCTAATCGCCAAGTAGCGAAACAGTGTAGCGTGTCTATATGGGGAGTGCAGTACACCTTTCACCGCCAGAAGACAACAGATAGCAATGACATATCACGACCAGGTCGACCTCGTAATACCACTAAAAGTGATCATAAATATATCAGAATTACCAGTAAAAGAAATAGATACAAAACTGCGCCCCAAATTCGCACAGAATTGGTAGAAACGAACAGAGAACAATACCTGTTGCAACAGTAAAGAGGAGACTGATTTACGTCGACTTGAAAGGATGCGTCACAGCAAGAAAACCCCTTCTAAGGTCCATAAACAAACAGAAGAGACTTGAATGGGCTAGAAAACACCGTATTTGGACATCGGAAGACTGGACGACGGTGTTATTCACCAACGAATCGAAGTTAGAGATTTTTGTTCTCTGATTTGTAGGTGAAAGGGTAGCCCAGCAGTAACTTCTACCTACAATTAGACACTGTGAAGGTTCTATTATGGTTTCGGTATGTTTTGCCGGAGATAGAATTAGCGACATTGTGAATATACACTCCTGGAAATTGAAATAAGAACACCGTGAATTCATTGTCCCAGGAAGGGGAAACTTTATTGACACATTCCTGGGGTCAGATACATCACATGATCACACTGACAGAACCACAGGCACATAGACACAGGCAACAGAGCATGCACAATGTCGGCACTAGTACCGTGTATATCCACCTTTCGCAGCAATGCAGGCTGCTATTCTCCCATGGAGACGATCGTAGAGATGCTGGATGTAGTCCTGTGGAACGGCTTGCCATGCCATTTCCACCTGGCGCCTCAGTTGGACCAGCGTTCGTGCTGGACGTGCAGACCGCGTGAGACGACGCTTCATCCAGTCCCAAACATGCTCAATGGGGGACAGATCCGGAGATCTTGCTGGCCAGGGTAGTTGACTTACACCTTCTAGAGCACGTTGGGTGGCACGGGATACATGCGGACGTGCATTGTCCTGTTGGAACAGCAAGTTCCCTTGCCGGTCTAGGAATGGTAGAACAATGGGTTCGATGACGGTTTGGATGTACCGTGCACTATTCAGTGTCCCCTCGACGATCACCAGTGGTGTACGGCCAGTGTAGGAGATCGCTCCCCACACCATGATGCCGGGTGTTGGCCCTGTGTGCCTCGGTCGTATGCAGTCCTGATTGTGGCGCTCACCTGCACGGCGCCAAACACGCATACGACCATCATTGGCACCAAGGCAGAAGCGACTCTCATCGCTGAAGACGACACGTCTCCATTCGTCCCTCCATTCACGCCTGTCGCGACACCACTGGAGGCGGGCTGCACGATGTTGGGGCGTGAGCGGAAGACAGCCTAACGGTGTGCGGGACCGTAGCCCAGCTTAATGGAGACGGTTGCGAATGGTCCTCGCCGATACCCCAGGAGCAACAGTGTCCCTAATTTGCTGGGAAGTGGCGGTGCGGTCCCCTACGGCACTGCGTAGGATCCTACGGTCTTGGCGTGCATCCATGCGTCGCTGCGGTCTGGTCCCAGGTCGACGGGCACGTGCACCTTCCGCCGACCACTGGCGACAACATCGATGTACTGTGGAGACCTCACGCCCCACGTGTTGAGCAATTCGGCGGTACGTCCACCCGGCCTCCCGCATGCCCACTATACGCCCTCGCTCAAAGTCCGTCAACTGCACATACGGTTCACGTCCACGCTGTCGCGGCATGCTACCAGTGTTAAAGACTGCGATGGAGCTCCGTATGCCACGGCAAACTGGCTGACACTGACGGCGGCGGTGCACAAATGCTGCGCAGCTAGCGCCATTCGACGGCCAACACCGCGGTTCCTGGTGTGTCCGCTGTGCCGTGCGTGTGATCATTGCTTGTACAGCCCTCTCGCAGTGTCCGGAGCAAGTATGGTGGGTCTGACACACCGGTGTCAATGTGTTCTTTTTTCCATTTCCAGGAGTGTAGAAGGATGTATGGATCAGAAGCCATACCACCGCATACTTCAGTACCATGCATTACGAAGTCGATTGCGCTTAATAGGGAAAGGGTTAACCTTACAACAGGATAATGACCCAAAACATCAGTTGGCATACTGTGCGAACTACATTGCATCAAAGGAAAAACAGAAAATACTGAATGATATGGTACGGCCGCCCCAAAGCCCCGGTTATAATCGCATTGAAATGGTCTGAGATGAAGTGGACAGATGTATCAGGGAAGTTAATATATCCAGCAAGTAACATCTCTAGAATATTGTTAAGAATGTGTGGAACCATACAGATTCACGATACCTACGAAAACTGATTGACCACGTGCCTCGAGTTTGGGAGGCAGTCATTTAATCCAAAGGAGGATGCTTTGATGAAAGTAAAATATAATGATAGTGATTGTATTATATACACTACTGGCCATTAAATTTGCTACACCACGAAGATGACGTGCTACAGACGCGAAATTTAACCGACAGGAAGAAGATGGTGTGATACGCAAATGATTAGATTTTCAGAGCATTCGCACAAGGTTGGCGCCGGTGGCGACACCTACAACGTGCTGACAGAAGGAAAGTTTCCAACCGATTTCTCATAAACAAACAGCAGTTGACCGACGTTGCCTGGTGAAACGTTGTTGTGATGTCTCGTGTAAGGAGGAGAAATGCTTACCATCACGTTTCCGACTTTGATAAAGGTCGGATTGCAGCCTATCGCGATTGGGGTTTATCGTATCGCGACATTGCTGCTCGCGTTGGTCGACATCCAATGACTGTTAGCAGAATATGGAATCGGTGGTATCAGGAGGATAATACGGAGCGCCGTGCTGGATCCCAACGGCCTCGTATCACTAGCAGTCGAGATGACAGGCATCTTATCCGCATGGCTGTAACGGATCGTGCAGCCACGTCTCGATCCCTGAGTCAACAGATGTGGACGTTTGCAAGACAACAACCATCTGCACGAACAATTCGACGACGTTTGCAGCAGCATGGACTATCAGCTCGGAGACCGTGGCTGCGGTTACCCTTGACGCTGCATCACAGACAGGAGCGCCTGCGATGGTATACTCAACGACGAACCTGGGTGCACGAATGGCAAAACGTCATTTTTTGGATGAATCCAGGTTGTGTTTACAGTATCATGATGGCCGCATCCGTGTTTGGCGACATCGCGGTGAACGCACATTGGAAGCGTGTATTCGTCATCGCCCTACTGGCGTATCACCCGGCGTGACGGTATGGGGTGCCATTGGTTACACGTCTCGGTCACCTCTTGTTCGCATTGACGGCAGTTTGAACAGATGTGTTACGACCCGTGGCTCTACCCTACATTCGATCCCTGCGAAACCCTACATTTCAGCAGGATAATGCACGACCGCATGTTGCAGGTCCTGTACGGGCCTTCCTGGATACAGAAAAATGTTCGACTGCTGCCCTGGCCAGCACATTCTCCAGATCTTTCACCAACTGAAAACGTCTGGTCAACGGTGGCTGAGCAACTGGCTCGTTACAATACCCCAGTCACTACTCTTGATGAACTGTGGTATAGTGTTGAAGCTGCATGGACAGCTGTACCTGTACACGCCATCCAAGCTCTGTTTGACTCAATGCCCAGGGGTATCAAGGCCGTTATTACGGCCAGAGGTGGTTGTTCTGGGCACTGATTTCTAAGGATCTATGCACCCAAATTGCGTGAAAACGTAATCACATGACAGTTGTAGTATAATATATTTGTCCAATGAATACCCGTTTATCATCTGTATTTCTTCTTGGTGTAGCAATTTTAATGGCCAGTAGTGTACGTGGAAGTTAATATATTTTGTGAGCAATAACGTTTGATTTGTGTTGTAAATCTGAAATACCAGGGCGTATTGAAATTAATGTGTACCTGGTTGGTTGGTTGGTTAAACGAAACTACTATGCCACCAGTCCCTTTTTCCTCGAACAGACAGGTCTACTTGACTGTAGAACAGAGATAGCCTACCGCGCAAAACGCACCAGAAGAAAACACCGAGGTCTACGAAAGGTCAACAAGGCGAGTTACAGGCAAAAAGAAGACAAGACAAATAAAGGCAGCCAACGTGCCCCCTCTAGGGAGCAGCCGAAAGTAAGGGGCCATACATCCCCCAGCCTCCACTACTTGTTACACATACCCCACTCAGAGATTGCCTAGGAAAGACGGACAGGGCAAGCGAAGCACAGAGAGATAAAAGATGATGAACCAGTCTAACAGCCCACGGGAGAGGGCCAAAGGAGAGCAACGCAGCTGGTATGGTCGGCATCTACCTGGAGCGACGTACGAAATGTGGATCGTCGGATGGGGATTTGAACCGTAGTCCTCCCGAATCTGCGGCTATTGTCGGTGGCGGGGTGTGGTGGGGGGGGGGGGGGGGGGGGGGGAGTGTGGGGGGGGGGGAGTGGGGGGGGCGCCGGCCGCCACAGATTGCTGAGACATCAACCACGAACCCGATCACATTCTCTGCTGTAGCTGAATGGACAACACGGTGTAGCTGGTGCATCGCATCCTGGGAGGGATTTGCCCAGTGGCAGTAGTACGTATTCCAGCTGCAGCGCACAGTAGCGTCACAGCACTACAGATGGCAGACGGGTCGCCGTAGAAATTGGCAGCCAGAGACTGAGCGGCGCAGCCTGTGCTCTTCTGCCGATTCCAATCATTGGAACTCTAAACGGCCAATCTCCGGTCGAGCGACAGGCAGTCTGCTATTTAACAGCCTGTGCCTCGCGGGGCAGGTGACAAGCACTCTGTAAACAGGAAGTAAAACACGGTTTCCTGCTGTTATTTGTCGAAACAGGGATGATGGAGGGGCGAAAGGTGGTGGTGGTTGAGGATGGAGGTGACTACACGGTTAATCATGTGTGCAAATAAAGCAATGAGACATTTTTCACCTGTTTTATTCAGCGTTAAAATTTAACTATGTCCCCTTCAAAGTACGAAATGTTTCACGTACAATGGGGGGAGTCCACACGGCAGATCTACCGGTCAAGACCCCTGCGTCTGCCGCAAAACGACTGCGCATGCATCCCCCAGTAGAGCTTAAGCAATGATGCAATCCACTGTATTAGGCTTACCTACCTTTGCAGCGCCTACGGCCTTGCCGCGCTGTTAACACACGTTATGTCAGATCACTGAAGTTAAGCGCTGTCGGGCTTGGTTAGCACTGGGATGGGTAACCGTCCTGGCATGCCGAGCGCTAATAGCAAGCGGAGTGCATTCAGCGCTTCTGAAGGCAACTGACGAGCTGCTTCATTGAGAAGTAGGGGCTCCGATCACGAAAACTGACCACGGTGGGAAGAGATTGTGCTGTCCACATAGCCCTCCAAATCCGCATCCGGTGACACCAATCGCTTGAGGATGACAAAGCGGACGGTCGATACCGTTGCGCCTTCCCAGACCTGTTCCGATAGAGTTAATTTCCAGCAGGTGCTCAAAATAATGTCCTTCCGTGGCTTAAGCAGCCTGACAAAAAAAAAAAAAAAAAAAAAAAAAAAAAAAAAAAAAAAAAAAAAAAAAAATTGTTCAAATGGCTCTGAGCACTATGGGACTAACTTCTGAGGTCATTAGTCCCCTAAGACTTGGAACTACGTAAACCTTAACTAACCTAAGGACATCACACACATCCATGCCCGAGGCAGGATTCGAACCTACGACCGTAGCGGTCGCGCGGTTCCGGACTGAAGCGCCTAGAACCGCTCGTCCACTCCGGCCGGCGCAGCCTGACAACTTCTGAACACATTACCAAATACTCGACGAATTTCGGCTACCGAAATTAGGGAAATGACTAGCCGAATACCTAACTCTTCGAATGTATGGGGATTGTTTGCATATAGTGGAAAGTAGGGTAGAACTGGGTATGCGGGTCAAACCAAGTAGCTTCAGATTCCCACGACTAGTGCCGCCATCGGACTGATACCACACAGAACCACTAAGGAGTTTCATTCCAGGAGTCGTAAATAACCATCATCAGCACTTTTCCTTCTAGACATTTTAAAAGCTTTTGCTGACGTTTTTTCGATCCTGGCGCTTCTTGGTGCAGTGTCTCGAAGACAAGCATCTACATATACATGGGTACTCTGCAAATCACATTTAAGTGCCTGGCAGAGGGTTCATCGAACCACCTTCACAATTCTCTATTATTCCAATCTCGTATAACGCGAGGAAAGAATGAACACCTATATCTTTTCGCACGAGCTCTCATTTCCCTTATTTTATCGTGGTTATCGTTCCTCCGTATACAGATCGGTGTCAACAAAATATTTTCGCATTCGGAGGAGAAAGTTGGTAATAGGAATTTCGTGAGAAGTTCCGTCGCAACGAAAAGCGCCTTTCTTTTAATGATGTCCAGCCCAAATCCTGTATCATTTCTGTAACACTCCCTTCCATATTTCGCGATAATACAAAACGTGTTGCCTTCCTTTGAACTTTTTCGATGTACTCCGTCAGTCCTACCTGGTAAGGATCCCACACCGCGCAGCAGTATTCAAAAAGAGGACGGACAAGCGTAGTGTGGGCAGTCTCCTTAGTAGGTCTGTTATATTTTCCAAGTGTACTGCCAATAAAACGCAGTCTCTTGCTTAGCCTTCCCCACAACATTTTCTATGTGTTCCTTACAATTTAAGTTGTTCGTAATTGTAATACCTAGATATTTAGCTCAATTTACGGCTTTTAGATTAGACTGATTTATCGTGTAAAAGAAGTTTGAGTTCCTTTTAGCACTCATGTGGATGACCTCACACTTTTCGTTATTTAGGGCCAACTGCCACTTTTCGCATCATTCAGATATCTTTTCTAAATAGTTTTGCAGTTTGTTTTGATCTTCTCATGACTTTATTAGTCGATAAACGACAGCGTCATCCGTAAACTTACTGAAGACGGCTGCTCAGATTGTCTCCCAAATCGTTTATATAGATAAGGAACGGCAAAGGGCCTATAACACTACCTTGGGGAACGCCTGAAATCACTTGTGGTTTACTCGATGACTTTCCGTCTATTACTACCAACTGTGACCTCTCTGAGAGGAAATCACAAATCCAGTCACATAACTGAGACGATATTCCATAAGCACGCAATTTCACTGCGAGCCGCTTGTGTGGTACAGTGTCAAAAGCCTTCCGGAAATCCAGAAATACGGAATCGATCTGAAATCCCTTGTCAATAGCACTCAACACTTCAAATGTATAAAGAGCTAGTTGTGTTTCACAGGAACATTACCTGATACAAAATATTAAAGTAATTAGTTCGATTAAGCATGTTTTTCAGCGTGTTTCAATGTTTGTATGATGCACATAATGTGAATGCTAACTTTCCAGCGCTATTTTTTTTGTTCTGTCTTACACTGTAGGGCAATATCGGATATATTGGCCGGAGCGAATCCAGGCTGGCAAAATTTTCTAATGTCTCTGCCAAAGCCTGATTCTGTGGAAAGTGCAAAGAAATCACCAGCAGAATAAAAGGTAAAGCAATAATACTGCCCACCTCTCCATTCAAAAACGATTTCAAGGTAACAGAAATGGTCAGAAAAGACAACGATGAAAAGAAAAATTAAAAGTAAAAACTTTTTTATGGCGAAGAAACAAAGGGGTCAGGCTAACGAAGGCGAAGCAGCTCAAAAGGACAGTTGGGAACACTAGAAGAGCTAAATAAACAGAAAAGCAAGACTCTTCAGCTTCATGAGGCGAAGAAGACGCAGCCGAAGCAGGCACATTTTGCAATGGGCTATATATATTCAGACTCGTTATAAAAGGAGGGATGGATCCAGTGTCTATCTCGTGAACAATGTTTCAGTTTGAGGATTGCACTGTGGGTCACAGTTTCCAGACACGGAGTTATTGGATCTTTTTTTCTTTGAAAAAACTGTGAACAGTCGAGTTATTTGAGCAGGCTTCGCAATAATCTTGTTCCACAGCCTCTTGCTACCGTGTTGCCCTTCAACACACAGTAGTTAATGCAAGACGGAGCAAGGCTACTGGCCCCGGCGGAGGTTCGAGTCCTCCCTCGGGCATAGGTGTGTGTGTGTGTGTGTGTGTGTGTGTGTGTGTGTGTGTGTGTGTTTGTCCTTAGGATAACTTAGGTTAAGTAGTGTGTAAGCTTAGGGACTGATGACCTTAGCAGTTAAGTCCCATAAGATTTCACATACACAAGAACACTCAACAAGCAAGGCTACATAGTGCGAACACTTGTGTTGGATTCAGGTTACCTTTCATTCGGAAAGCGGGTGCACTCAGCGACTGTTATGTGGCTTATAAATTATAGAGAGCAGCAATCAGTCGTCCTTTTTTAGATGTTATTACGCAAATCCAGATGTCAGCTAATAGCTAGCCATTTTCAATGCACTATTTTCTATTCTCGATGCATGTAAATAACTTCGACAATAGTATTCAAAGAAATGTGACTGACGCAACACCAGCGACTTACATGCATCGAGAATAGAAAATAGTGCATTTAGAATGCCTAACCACTAGCAGAAATCTAGGCTTGCGTAATAAAATCTAAAAAAGGACGACTGATTGCTGTACTCTATAATTTATAAAACTCTGTTGGATTTCTTACACGAGCGTTTCGACATGCGGGTCATTTCACTCAGATCTCGTTTCAATGACGGACAAATGGAAATTTGTGGTAATGACTTACGGGACCAAACTGCTGAGGTCATCGGTCCCTAAGCTTGCACAAAACTTAATCTAACTTAAACGAACTTACGCTAAGTACGACACACACACCCATGCCCGAGGGAGGACTCGAAACTCCGACGGGGGGAGCCGCGCGAACCGTGACAAGGCGCCCCAAACCGCGCGGCTACCCCGCGAATGACGGACAATTTTGGCCCCCCCAATAGTCCAGATATCAACCCGTATGACTTATTTCTTTGGAGGTACCTAAAGGAAACAATTTTCCCGAAACTTTCAAATGATTTATTGCAGCTCAGACGCCTCATTCTTCGAGCTTGCAGTGAAATTATGCGCCCGCATCTCGTGGTCGTGCGGTAGCGTCCTCGCTTCCCACGCCCGGGTTCCCGGGTTCGATTCCCGGCGGGGTCAGGGATTTTCTCTGCCTCGTGATGGCTGGGTGTTGTGTGGTGTCCTTAGGTTAGTTAGGTTTAAGTAGTTCTAAGTTCTAGGGGACTGATGACCATAGATGTTAAGTCCCATAGTGCTCAGAGCCATTTGAACCATTTTTTTGAAATTACGCAGGGTTATCGCTAACATCGGTTTTTCGTGTGAAAGAAGTTAGGAATCGAAATGGTGGACATACTGAGCATGTGCTGAGTTAGAGCAATTCTCCACAGAGTGTATCCATGGTAGTGTATGCTCTTTAGAACTTGAAAGTAAAGTGTTTATTCAAAAGCAGAATTGTGACACTTTTCATGCCCACCATCCGGTAAAACGATTTGGTGACACGGGCACGGAGTGACACTTGTACGGAGAGGGTATATGTCGGCATTTGCATGGAGCCCGGGACAAGGTAGGCAGTGGACAGCGTGCTGCAGAAGCAGGGTACCCTAGCCCGTCCGCGGCTGCCGGGGAAGGCCAGAGTTCCCTGTCCCTGCGCCAGTCTTCAATTTCTGAATAAAAATCTACTCACAATGTTCTTAACGTGATGCAGTGGTAGGGATATCTGATTGTAAGCTAATGCCTATTTTATTGGAGCTTGTTGATTCTACTGATCAGGTCTTGAGTGTGTTGTTCTTGTGGTCTTCAGTCCTGAGAGTGGTTTGATGCAGCTCTCCATGCTACTCTATCCTGTGCAAGCTTCTTCATCTCTCAGTACCTACTGCAGCCTACATCCTTCGGAATCTGTTAAGTGTATTCATCTCTTGGTCTCCCTCTACGATTTTTACCTTCCGCACTGCCCTCCAATGCTAAATTTGTGATCCCTTGATGCCTCAGAACATGTCCTACCAACCGATCCCTTCTTCTAGTCAAGTTGTGCCACAAACATCTCTTCTTCCCAATTCTATTCAATACCTCCTCATCAGTTATGTGATCTACCCATCTAATCTTCAGAATTCTTCCGTAGCACCACATTTCGAAAGCTTCTATTCTCTTCTTGTCCAAACTACACTCCTGGAAATGGAAAAAAGAACACATTGACACCGGTGTGTCAGACCCACCATACTTGCTCCGGACACTGCGAGAGGGCTGTACAAGCAATGATCACACGCACGGCACAGCGGACACACCAGGAACCGCGGTGTTGGCCGTCGAATGGCGCTAGCTGCGCAGCATTTGTGCACCGCCGCCGTCAGTGTCAGCCAGTTTGCCGTGGCATACGGAGCTCCATCGCAGTCTTTAACACTGGTAGCATACCGCGACAGCGTGGACGTGAACCGTATGTGCAGTTGACGGACTTTGAGCGAGGGCGTATAGTGGGCATGCGGGAGGCCGGGTGGACGTACCGCCAAATTGCTCAACACGTGGGGCGTGAGGTCTCCACAGTACATCGATGTTGTCGCCAGTGGTCGGCGGAAGGTGCACGTGCCCGTCGACCTGGGACCGAAGCGCAGCGACGCACGGATGCACGCCAAGACCGTAGGATCCTACGCAGTGCCGTAGGGGACCGCACCGCCACTTCCCAGCAAATTAGGGACACTGTTGCTCCTGGGGTATCGGCGAGGACCATTCGCAACCGTCTCCATGAAGCTGGGCTACGGTCCCGCACACCGTTAGGCCGTCTTCCGCTCACGCCCCAACATCGTGCAGCCCGCCTCCAGTGGTGTCGCGACAGGCGTGAATGGAGGGACGAATGGAGACGTGTCGTCTTTAGCGATGAGAGTCGCTTCTGCCTTGGTGCCAATGATGGTCGTATGCGTGTTTGGCGCCGTGCAGGTGAGCGCCACAATCAGGACTGCATACGACCGAGGCACACAGGGCCAACACCCGGCATCATGGTGTGGGGAGCGATCTCCTACACTGGCCGTACACCACTGGTGATCGTCGAGGGGACACTGAATAGTGCACGGTACATCCAAACCGTCATCGAACCCATCGTTCTACCATTCCTAGACCGGCAAGGGAACTTGCTGTTCCAACAGGACAATGCACGTCCGCATGTATCCCGTGCCACCCAACGTGCTCTAGAAGGTGTAAGTCAACTACCCTGGCCAGCAAGATCTCCGGATCTGTCCCCCATTGAGCATGTTTGGGACTGGATGAAGCGTCGTCTCACGCGGTCTGCACGTCCAGCACGAACGCTGGTCCAACTGAGGCGCCAGGTGGAAATGGCATGGCAAGCCGTTCCACAGGACTACATCCAGCATCTCTACGATCGTCTCCATGGGAGAATAGCAGCCTGCATTGCTGCGAAAGGTGGATAAACACTGTACTAGTGCCGACATTGTGCATGCTCTGTTGCCTGTGTCTATGTGCCTGTGGTTCTGTCAGTGTGATCATGTGATGTATCTAACCCCAGGAATGTGTCAATAAAATTTCCCCTTCCTGGGACAATGAATTCACGGTGTTCTTATTTCAATTTCCAGGAGGGTATTTATCGTCCATGTTTCACTTCCATACATGGCTACACTCCATACAAATACTTTCAGAAACGACTTCCTGACACTTAAATCTATACTCGAAGTTAACAAATTTCTCTTCTTCAGAAACGCTTTCCTTGTCATTTGCCAGTCTACATTTTATATCCTCTTTACTTCGACCATCATCAGTTATTCTGCTCCCCAAATAGCGAAACTCCTCTGCTACTTTAAGTGTCTCATTTTCTAATCTAATTCCCTCAGCATCACCCGACTTAATTCGACTACATTCCATTATCCTCGTTTTGCTTTTGTTGATGTTCATCTGATATCCTCCTTTCAAGACACTGTCCATTCCGTTCAACTGCTCCTCCAGGTCCTTTGCTGTCTCTGACAGAATTACAATGTCATCGGCGAACCTCAAAGTTTCTATTTCTTCTCCATGGATTTTAATACCTACTCCCAATTTTTCTTTTGTTTCCTTTACTGCTTGCTCAATATACAGATTGAGTAACATCGGGGATAGGCTACAACCCTGACTCACTCTTCCCAACCACTGCTTCCCTTTCATGTCCCTCGATTCTTATAACTGTCATCTGCTTTCTGTACAAATTGTAAATAGCCTTTCGCTCCCTGTATTTTACCCCTGAAAGACAGTATTCCAGTCAACATTGTCAAACGCTTTCTCTATGTCTACAAATGCTAGAAACGTAGGTTTGCCTTTCCTTAATCTAGCTTCTAAGATGAGTCGTAGCGTCAGTATTGACTCACGTGTTCCAATATTTCTACGGAATCCAAACTGATCTTCCCCGAGGTTGGCTTCTACTAGTTTTTCCATTCGTCTGTAAAGAATTCGCCTTAGTATTATGCAGCTGTGACTTATTAAACTACCGAGCGAGGTGGCGCAGTGGTTAGCACACTGGACTCGCGTTCGGGAGGACGACGGTTCAATCCCGTCTCCGGCCATCCTGATTTAGGTTTTCCGTGATTTCCCTAAATCGTTTCAGGCAAATGCCGGGATGGTTTCTTTGAAAGGGCACGGCCGATTTCCTTCCCAATCCTTCCCTATCCCGAGCTTGCGCTCCGTCTCTAATGACCTCGTTGTCGACGGGACGTTAAACACTAACCACCACCACCACCACCACCACCACCACTTATTAAACTGATAGTTCGGTAATTTTCACATCTGTCAACACCTGATTTCTTTGGGATAGGGATTATTATATTCTTCTTGAAGTCTGAGGGTATTTCGCCTGTCTCATACCTCTTGCTCACCTGATGGTAGAGTTTTGTCAGGACTGGCTCTCCCAAGGCTGTCAGTAGTTCTGAAGGAATGTTGTCTACTCCTGGGGCCTTGTCTTGAGTGTAATCCCTAAATTTATATTTACACAGTCAACAGCCAAAGTAATTGATTTCCGACAACTGGCTGAAAATAGTTTCGTTTCATTTTCCCTCGAAATCTTGCAACTTATTTTTCCCAGTTTAAGTTTATACCAACTTCGCAGTAAAGATGGTTCCGTTCGATGGTGATAGAAATCGAAAATTATCCTTGGTATCTTTCGGTGTGCCACAGCCCCTTACGCAATCCGTGTTTCAAACGTTTCTTAGTCGTACTTGTAACTGGAATACAGCCATATCGCTTTGGGAACTAACGGCAAACACTCCAGAGATGTGAAACAGCCATTAAATTTTTTATACTTATATGGATATGGTGTCTGTTCTTTCGGACATTGATGACCTGCAGCCGTCTAGAACGAAATTAGAATTATATTAATAACTTTAGCAGCTGACGGGCGTTGATATATATATCAACAGGGACAGGTGAAAATGTGTGCCCCGACCGGGACCCGAACCCGGGATCTCCTGCTTACGTAGCAGACGCTCTATCCATCTGAGCCACCGAGTACACAGAGGATAGTGCGACTGCAGGCACTATCTCGCGCACGCCTCCCGCGAGCCCCACATACTCACCTTATATGTCCACACACTACATTCGTAGTGTCCCACCCCAACACACTCATTACTCGTGGAAGACATTCTTACCAAGTCCCGTAAGAGTTCGGACACGTCCGTAAGAACGGACACCGTATCCATATAAGTATACAGTTCTGGCAATACCGGCCATGACCACCTTCTTCTGGGCGGATGCATATATATTACCCGAACTCTTATGGGACTTGGTAAGAATGTCTTCCACGAGTAAAGAGTGTGTTGGGGGTGGGACACTATGAATGTAGTGAATGTAGTGTGTGGACATATAAGGTGGGAATGTGGGTCTCGCGGGAGGCGTGCGCGAGATAGTCCCTGCAGTCGCACTATCCTTTGTGCCCTCGGTGGCTCAGATGGATAGAGCGTCTGCCATGTAAGCAGGAGATCCCAGGTTCGAGTCCCGGACGGGGCACACATTTTCACCTGTCCCCGCTGATATACAGGGTGGTCCCGAATTCATGGTACAAACTTTAATGGTAGGTACAGGACATTGTAACAAGGATTTATTGTATAGGAATGTATAGTCGCAGGTGACGCGGTGAGGCGTAAACAGGGGAAAGAGAAATGGAGTGATCGGTTGGTGTCACTGCCGGTAGAGGGCAGTAGATGAACATGATGTATCGCAGTAGGGACAAGCGCCATTCACAATTGTGCTGCCGTAGACGATGGGTGACTTTACGTATGCAGAAAAAGCAGACATGCATTACATGTACGGCCGTGCAAATGGTAACGCCAGAGCTGCGTTACGAATGTATCGCGCGGAGTATCCTAATCGACGAATGCCGGATCATAGAATTTTTCAACGGTTACATCGTCAACTTTGTGAAACAGGTACGTTCGACGTCAACAGACATGACGCTGGTCGATTAAGAGCTGTACGCACTCCAAGACTGGAAGAACGCATCTTGAACATAGTGGCTGATAGACCCGAGTCAAGCACAAGAACTGTTGCGCGTGACGTACATGTGAGTCATCAGACTGTATGCAGAGTGTTAAATGAAAATCGCTTACACCCCTTCCATTTTCAAAAAGTACAAGCATTGAATCCGGCAGATTATCCTCTTCGCGTGAACTTCTGCCAGTGGTTGTTGCAGCAATGTGCGTTGCAGCCGGATTTCGTAGGTCATGTGCTATTTACAGATGAAGCGACATTTTCACGCGAGGGTGTCTTTAATGCGCACAATTCCCATGTGTGGGCAACAGATAATCCACATGCAACGCGTCCACATGCGTATCAACAACGTTTCGGTATTAATGTGTGGGCTGGTATTGTGAACGACTTTTTGATTGGGCCATACTTACTACCCACGCGACTCTGTGGCGAAAGCTATCTTATTTTTCTGCAAGAAGTGTTACCAGAACTGCTGCAAGATGTTCCGCTCGCCATTCGTAACCGCATGTGGTTTCAGCACGATGGAGCGCCAGCACACTTCAGCACTGCTGTACGGAATTACCTGAATGCCACGTTTGGTGCTAGATGGATTGGGCGTGGTGGACCAGTCCCTTGGCCACCCCGATCTCCTGATTTCTCTTGCCTCGATTACTTTTTATGGGGACATCTTAAGAGTCTTGTTTATGAGACTCCAGTTGACTCAGATGAGGATCTCGTTGCTCGCATATCTGTAGCTGCTGCAGGTGTGCGTGAAATACCAGGCATCTTTGAACGTGTACGCCAATCGCTGCACCGACGCTGTCAAGCATGTATCGCTCATGGTGGACGCAATTTTGAACACTTACTGTAAACATGACACTTGTCAACAACGATTTCAATAAAATCTTTCGTTTTCCTTTCGGCCGTTATTTCCCCTGTTTACGCCTCACCGCGTCACCTGGGACTATACATTCCTATACAATATATCCTTGTTACAATGTCCTGCACCTACCATTAAAGTTTGTACCATGAATTCGGGACCACCCTGTATATATCAACGCCCGTCAGCAGCTGAAGGTATTAATATAATTCTAATTTCATTAAATTTTTTTGTTGACGAATGAAGCTTTAGGTGGAATCTCCCCTTGAAATGGAGAGCAGCTGTTCTTAAAGCGATGAAAAGTAGCACGATGGTCGGGTTACGAGATTCAAAGCGGTCAGACACATCAACATCAACGTATCAGCAGAGGATGCCAAGACTATATGTTTTTTGTATGCGATGAAGTCTTCATACGCTTAGTGTTCTATTAATATACTTCAAAACTTTGAACACTACGAAAAAAATTCAGTTTACTAAAAACATTACTATAGATTCCATAAAAGATTTTAGACACTCAGAAGGTGATCAGCGAGAAGGCGATGTGCAAATATTTTTTCTTAAAAAAAAAAACCGCTTTTAAGCGGTATGTCAAAAGAAAGTATTCATCATATGGGACTAGAGAAATAAGTCAATAATTTTCCCATCATTTTCACTATGGAAATTCTTTTTCAGGACATGACTGAATCGGCATTTACATGAAGTTACCCTACTGCTTCTCAGCTTGTAAAGAGTTGCGCAGTTTCACTGATTTTCGGATTATTTTGACAGCGTGGAAACTCGGCTATAACTAGAACTTATACACCCAAAGTGTGACGTTCGCGTGATTAATTTCATAGCAAAATTAAGTCTCGTAGACTTCTGTTTCCACAATGTAAATTTCCACGACTTGACAAGTCCGGAGGTGCGATTATGTCGATGTTCACACTTACAGGTACACGCTGCTTTTTTACGCAATGAAGAGGAAGATATCCATCCACAGAAGCTAACCGGCAGACTTCAGCTTAAGAACCTGTCTTCGAATTAGCATTACTCGAAAACTGGTGATAAGCGAAAGAAGTAATTTTCATTGAAATTGTGTGATTTTGCGTCTAAGGTTTAAATAAAACGGTAACGAAATATAAATCTGTCGACTCAAATTTTGTTCTAAAACGGCATCATAAGGCCGTAACAGTCGTGAGAAATACCATGTTTCTTATTTAGCCGCCAGCGCGCGAGGCAGTGGCGCGGTCTCAGGGGCCTTGACACGATTCGCGCGCCTCCCCCCCCCCCCCCCCCCCCCCGCCCGGCATGTGTGTGTGTGTGTGTTTTGTCCTTAGCGTAAGTTAGTTTAAATTAGATTAAGTATTCTGGAAGCCTAGGAACCGATGCCCTCAGCAGTTTGGTCTCATAGGAACTTACCACGGATTTCCAATTTAGCCGCCTCCAGTCCTTTGCATGATCAAAATATTAAACGAGATGCTGAATTTCATTGCCAGTTCTCGTTAATACAACAGCCTTACAAATAAATTTGCCACGAAAGGCGCTAATGAGCCACCCTGAAGCGGTACGTGGTTGCCCACTGCTATGGTGCAGGCGCGAGCCAGGTCGCTCGAGCAGTTGTGTTGAATGGCTCTAAGCACTATGGAACTTCAGCAGCTGTGCTGAACTGCTACACTTCCTTGTATCCCTGTACCTGTGAAAAGCCGGTTAGCCCGGCAAGAGCCCCTAGATCCGTGCAAGTGTTCCAACCCCGGTAGAACTCTACTACACTCATGCTCATAAATTAAGCATAATGCTGACACATGGTGAAACAACGCTCTGGTGGGCGGTTTACGGATTTAAATCACCTCGGGGTATGACCATGCGGTGCATTTGACCTGCGGTCGTCGCACGGTGGCGCTGGCAGCAGTCCACATACGCAGAGGTGTGTCGGTGCATGTCAGAGCACGGTGTAGCGAGTAAGTGTGCAGACGTTTTCAGACGTGCTAATGGTGACTGTGTGTTGAAAATGGTTCATAGAACACATATTGATGACGTTATGAGGGGTAGAATACTAGGGCGACTGGAGGCTGGTCAGACACAGCAGGTCGTAGCACGGGTCCTCCGTGTGTCACAGAGTGTGATCTCACGATTATGTCAACGACTCTAGCAGACAGGGAAGGTGTCCAGGCGCTACAGTACGGGACGTCCACAGTGTACAACACCACAAGAAGACCGGTATCTCACCATCAGTGATCGCAGACGCCCACGGAGCCCTGCAGGTAGCCTTGCTCGGGACCTTACCGCAGCCACTGGAACAGTTGTCTCCAGACACACAGTCTACAGACGACAGAACAGACATGGTTTAGTCTCCCGGAGACCTGCAAGGTGCATTCCACTGACCCCTGTTCACAGGAGAGCACGTGAAGCCTGGTGTCAAGAACACAGTATATGGTCACTGGAACAGTGGTCCCATGTTGTGTTCACGGACGAGTCCAGGTATAGTCCGAACAGTGATTCTCGCCGGGTTTTCATCTGGCCTGAACCACGAACCAGATACCAACCCCTTAATGTCCTTGAAAAGGACCTGTACGGAGGTCATGGTTTGATGGTGTGGGATGGGATTATGATTGGTGTACGTACACCCCTGCATGTCTTTGACAGAGGAACTGTAACAGATCAGGTGTATCGGGACGTCATTTTGCACCAGAATGTCCGCCTTTTCAGGGGTGCAGTGGGTCCCACCCTCCTCCTGATGGATGATAACGCACGGCCCCACCGATCGGCCATCGTGGAGTACCACCTTGAAACAGAAGATATCAGGCGAATGGAGTGGCCTGCCTGTTCTCCAGACCTAAACCCCATCGAGCACGCCTGGGATGCTCTCTCTCGACGTATCGCTGCATGTCTCCAAACCCCCTAGGTCACTTCAGGAGCTCCGACAGGCACTGTTGCAAGAATGGGAGGCTATACCCCAGCAGCTGCTCGACCACCTGAGCCAAAGTATGCCAGCCCGTTGTGCGGCATTTGTACGTGTGCATGGTGATCATATCCCATATTGATGTCGGGGTACATGCGCAGGAAACAGTGGCGTTTTCTAAAAACATGTTCACCAATACCGTGGGCTTACAGATCTGTGTCGTGTGTGTTCCCTATGTGCCTATGCTATTAGCGCCAGTTTTGTATAGTGCCACGTTGTGTGACACCACATTCTGCAATTATCCTTAATTTAGGAGCATGAGTGTATTTAGCGTCTCATGTGCTAATTTTATTGCCTCAGCTTCGCCCGATTTATTTCGACTACATTTCTTTAACCCTATTTAAGGTATTTAATTATAGTATTCGTTGCCAAAAATCCGTGAAATACGAGCAACTGCCTGTGATGTGATGACGGGTAGTCACAGCTTTTGAAATGAGTGTATTAACTGTGTTAGTTACAGTTCGGGCGCAATCAGCGAATATTTTGCAACGGGCCGACTAGTTTGGCGAGGCCCGTGTAGCAGTCCACCGAGTTATCACCTCGCTTGTCGCCTGCCAATGCCCAGTCAGCTCTTCTCTGGTAGACCGAGCCAAAATAACAGATAACGAATTTGTGTCGAAACTAACAAGCCCTGTGAGTTGACCTGAGTTGCGAGCAAGCCGATCGTCACTCCAAAAGAAATGCACACTATTTTTGTAAAAATACAGTTTTCATTCTGCATGTGTGAAAGTTTTACAGTGTGTAGATACATCCTTCCCACTTGTTTTCAAACTTAGTTCAACCTGTTCCCGTCAGTGGCGCCGTCACAGCATGTCTTCAAGATGGCTGCTACACTTCACGTTCATCAGAAGCAACGCGCTGTCATAGAATTCCTGTGATGTGAAAACGAGACAGTGGGAAACATCCACAAGAGGTTGAAAAAGGTGTACGGAGATGCTGCTGTCGATCGCAGTACAGCCGGCCGGTGTGGCCGTGCGGTTCTAGGCTCTTCAGTCTGGAATCGCGTGACCGCTACGGTCGCAGGTTCGAATCCTGCCTTGGGCATGGATGTGTGTGGTGTCCTTAGGTTAGTTAGGTTTAAGTAGTTCTAAGTTCTAGGGGACTGATGACCACAGATGTTAAGTCCCATAGTGCCCAGAGCCATTTGAACCATTTTTGATCGCAGTGCAGTTAGTCGGTGGGCAAGCAAGTTACGTGATGAAAGCGGGCACGGCAATATTGAGGATTGTCCTCGCAGCGGCAGGCCTCGTACTGCAAAATGGCTCTGAGCACTATGGGACTTAACTGCTGTGGTCATAATTCCCCTAGAACTTAGAACTACTTAAACCTAACTAACCTAAGGACATCACACACATCCATGCCCGAGGCAGGATTCGAACCTGCGACCGTAGCGGTCGTGCGGTTCCAGACTGTAGCGCGTTTAACCGCTCGGCCACTCCGGCCGGCCCTCGTACTGCACACACTAGAGACAATGTGCAGAGAGTTAACGAATTGGTGCCTGCTGACAGACGCATCACAGTGAATGAATTGTCACGCTATGTTGGGATAGGGGAAGGAAGTGTTTGCAGAATACTGAAAGTGTTGGTTTTAAAAAAGATTTGTGCCAGGTGGGTTCCCAGGATGTTGACAGTGGCTCACAAAGAAACAAGAAAAACGGTATGCAGCGAACTTTTGGAACAGTACGAGAATGGTGGAGATGAATTTCTTGGAAGAATTGTGACAGATGATGAAACATGGCTCCATCATTTTTCACCAGAGACGAAGAGGCAATCAGTGAATGTGAGGATGAATTGCACGACCCGCTGAATGGAATGAACAGTTTACTGAACGCAGAATGTGAACTAAGAGTGCAGGAAAAACGTTGAAAGTAACGAGGAGTCGCAGACTGAGATAAGCGCCAAACGTACCATTAACAGCGAGGGCGATCCAGCACAGAATTCTGCTACCTAGGAAGCAAAATAACGCACGACGAACGAACCAAGGAATAAACAGGAAGGAGAGTTGCACAGGCTAGAGAGTTTCCCTCGGAAAAAGTATGATCGAGTGTCCAAGTACCAAATACACTGCCTCGCAAAAAAAAGTAATGTACCCATTTTAAACTTTAGCGCCAAAGGAACTGGTATAGGCATGCGTATTCAAATACAGAGATATGTAAACAGGCAGAATACAGCGCTGCGGTCGGCAACGCGCATTAGTTAGATCGGTTACTGCTACTACAATGGTAGGTTATCAAGATTTAAGTGAGCTTGAACGTGGTGTTACAGTCGGCGCACGAGCGATGGGACACAGTATCTCCGAGATAGCGATGGAGTGGGGATTTTCCCCTACGACCATTTCAAGAGTGTACCGTGAATATCAGGAATTCGGTAAAACATCAAATCTCCCGACATAGCTGCGGCCGGAAAAAGATCCTGTAACAACGTGACCAACGACGACTGAAGAGAATCATTCAACATCACAGAAGAGCATCACTTTCGATAAATTGCTACAGATTCCAATGCTGGACCGTGTCAGCGTGCGAACCATTCAACGAAACATCATCGATATGGGCTTTCGGAGCCGCAGGCACATTCGTGTACCGTTGATGACTGCACGACACAAAGCTTTACGCCTCACCTGAGCCCGTCAACACTGACATGTTGCCTGGTCGGACTAGTTTCGTTTCAAATTGTATTGATCGTATGGACGTGTACGGGTATGGAGACAACCTCATGAATCCATGGATCCTGCATGTCAGTAGGCGACTGTTCAAGCTGGTGGAGGCTCTGTAATTGAGTGGGGCATGTACAGTTGAAGCGATATGGGACCCCTGATACGTCTAGATAGACTCTGACAGGTGACACGTACGTAAGCATCCTGTCTGATCATCTGCATCAATTATTGTTCATTGTCCATTCCGACGAACTTGGGCAATTCCAGCAGGAAAACGCGACAACCCACACCTCCAGAATTTCTGCAGAGTGGCTACAGGAACGCTCTTCTGAATTTAAACACTTCCGCTGACCGCTGAACATCATTTACGCCCTTTTTATTGCCCACAAAAACCAGACATAGGATGTTGTACCACCATATAGCGAGACCTTCAGAGGTGGTGGTCCAGGTTACTGTACACACCAGTAACTCTAATACCTAGCAGCACGTATTCTTGTATTGATGCATGCCTGTATTCGTTGTGGCATACTATACACAAGTTCATCAAGGCACTGTTGGTCCAGATAGTCCCACTCCTCAACGGCGATTCGGCGTAAATCCCTCAGAGTGGTTGGCGGGTCACGTTGTCCATAAACGGCCCTTTTATATCTATCCCAAGCACGTTCGATAAGGTTCTTGTCTGGAGAACATGCTGGCCACTCTATTCGAGCGATGTCGTTATCCTGAAGGAAGTCATTCACAAGATGCGCACGATGGGGACGCGAATTGTCGTCCATGAAGACGAATGCCTCGACAATATGCTGCCGATATGGTTCCACTATCGGTCGGCGGAAGGCATTAACATATCGTACAGCCGCTACGGCGCCTTCCATGACCACCAGCGGCCCCACATAATGCCACTCCAGAACAGCAGGAACCTTCACCTTTCTGCACTCGTTGGACAGTGTGTCTAAGGCGTTCAGCCTGTCCAGGATGCCTCGAAAAATGTCTCCGACGATTGTCTGGTTGAAGGCATATGCGACACTCATCGGTGAAGAGAACGTGATGCCAATCCTGAGCGGTCCATTCAACATGTTGTTGGGCACATCTGTACCTCGCTGCATGGTGTCATGGTTACAAAACCGGGCCTCGCCGTGGACGTCGGGAGTGAATTTGCGCATCATGCAACCTATTGCGCACAGTTTGAGTCGTAACACGACATCCAGTGGCTGCACGAAAAGCATTATTCAACATTGTGGCTTTGCTGTCAGGGTTCCTCTAAGCCATAATTCGTAGGTAGCGGTCATCCACTGCAGCAGTAGCCCTTGGGCGGCCTGAGCGAGGCATGTCATCGACAGTTCCTGTCTTTCTGTATCTCCTCCATGTCCGAACAACATCATTTTGGTTAACTCCGCGACGCCTGGACACTGCCCTTGTTGAAAGCCCTTCCTAGCAAAAAGTAACAATGCGGATAGGATCGAACCGCGGTACTGAGCGTCTAGACAGGGTTGAACTACAGAGAACACGAGTCTTGTACCTCCTTCCTGGTGGAATGACTGGAACTGATCGGCTGTCGGACCCCCTCCGTCTAATAGGCGCTGCTCATGCGTGGTTTTTTCCATCTTTGGGCGGGTTTAGTGACGTCTCTGAACAGTCAAAGGGACTCTTGTCTGTGATACAATATCCACAGTCAACGCCTATCTTCAGGAGTTCTGGCAACCGGGGTGATGCAAAACTTTTTTTGATATGTGTATTAGGTTAGGTTAGGCATTTCCCGTAATAACTTGTTTGTGTTGGAAGTCATTTAGCGTCCCTCCGCAGGTGGCGTCCGGGGCATGATGAAGCCCCTTGCCCCTCGCTATGCCACTGGCCATAAGATCTTTTTTACATCTGGCCTCGAGTGAGCCACCTTACTTCTGTAAAATGTACGATATCAACATGCTCAGCATCCAAACTTCTGAGTAATTCCTGCAACTGATGATGATTCAATGCCGTAGCGAACTGGTACGTGGGCTGCCGAATTAAGAAATATAATTGAATTAAAGCTCATTTCGTTCCGCTGTGTCTGTCTTTGCACACGAAAGTAAAAAGACAGTGGAAGCCCATCATAGAGCGTTCTTGTTCAAATGTGGTTGTTATTTGTAGCAATAGATATAGTATCAAATTAAACCTGTTATAGCATACATTGGCAGTAATTGCAGTCCGCATGAGGATTTCAAACTTCTACCGTCTTGTAGTGCCAGAATTACCGTGAAAACGGTTCTTGATGACAACTGTATACAAACAGCACAGAATTTGTTGTTTTTCTATAAATTAATTTATGCGTCTCTAAATCTCTAGTTCCGCAGCTGCAACTAAAGTGGCCACACGACAACAGACTAATATATTAAAAAATTAAAAACCCGCCTCGATTGCGAAAAAAGCACCTAGTGTTAAGTGTTAACACAAGTTTCCGCGTAGATAACTACGCCTTCTTCAAAACAATAATAAAACCCACAAGTGCCTAAGAAGACCTTTGTTAATGATTAAAAGAACACCATAGCTACACATTTATAAACGAAAAAGAAAAGGAAAACACAAACAGTAAATATGTACAAATTCAAAACCACTACCTAACTTAATGGTGTACGCTGCACCTAACACCGGTCTATGTTCGATGGGCCATGACCCGCCATAAACTGCAGCTACAAACGGTCGCTCACTTACAAGCCTGACCCGCTATGTATGCACATGCGCAAGACAAGGGAAGTTACTTGAATGCGCATGCGCATACGAATACGAGAAAGTTTATCCATGGGTCGGGGCTAAATAGCCCATACATTCCGAACCGTGGATCAACGTATATCAAGAAATGAAATGGATAGAACACGAGAGGAGCTAAATAGGAGATGAAACCCAAAAATAACCGCACACGGTTGCTTATGCTAGTAAAGAAACTTATATATGAAGCTACCTATGGCAGCAGGAGGAACGCTTAAAAACTATACCTAAAGGCAGTAGTTAGTTAGCTTGGGAGGGGGGGGGGGTGCTGAGGGGACGTAATCTAAAGACGTCGTGGTAATAAAGATACAGGGGTAAAACGTGAGGTGTTAAACGGGCTAAAATCACCTTCATTGTAAAAGGAAAGTGAGGAGAAAAAGAAAGAAGATGAACAGCGCGCGCATGTGATAATCCCCAGATCATCAGATTTACAAGTATGAAGAACAAAGTAAAGGCGCGAAACCTTCAAAAAAATTTCTATTTCTTAGTAGGAGTTGGTCATTGAGGATATTGTCTTTAACATGTTGCACATGCTTAAAGATCTGCATTTCTTGCAAAACATCCAGTTTTAATCCCCTTAACCTCAGCATGAAGTAACTCGATATCACCTGGAGGGCGGGGATTGTCCAAAATTTTACATCGGACAAACTGGACGAGCTCTGGGTCTCAGGTATAAAGAGCATAATCCTACTAGAAGCGGTGACGGTACTAAGGGCTCTAGGTATGCGGAACACTTGGTGCAAACGGCTAATGGGCCGCGCCCTCCAGTTGATATCGAGTAACTTCATGCCGAGGTTAAGGGCTCAAAACTGGATGTTTTAATATATTAACCAACGATTGCTGACGCGCTGCGATGTTGAAGGTTCTACAACGGACTAACGCACTTGAACGGAATGGCCAGTTGTAAGAAGGAAACTTGCAGGGTTCTTCAAATATAGCAGGGGCGGCAATGTTAAGAACGGGATGGACCAATGAGAGAGCAGCATCGATTGGTTTTATGGATTTTTCTTACCGATTGTGTGATAGATGGCCACTCTTGGACCGCATGAGGCCCAAGGTTGGACAACCACGCTTTACACCGACAGTCACTTCACAAAATAAATCAACATACGTCGCCAAGCAACAAATACGACACAGACGTCAAATCAGGTAACATTCTGACTGCTTAAGCGCCATATTCTCGCCTGGAGGCAGAAAATGGGACGCTACTGGCCATTAAAACTGCTACACGACGAAGATGAAGTGCTACAGACGCGAAATTTAGCCGACAGGACGAAGATGATGTGATATGAAAATGATTAGCTTTTCAGAGCATTCAGACAAGGTTGGCGCCAATGGCGACACCTACAACGTGCTGACAGGAGGAAAGTTTCCAACCGATTTCTCATACACAAACAGCAATTGACCAGCGTTGCCTTGTGAAACGTTGTTGTGATGCCTCATGTAAGAAGCAGAAATGCGTACCATCACGTTTTCGACTTTGATAAAGGTTGCATTGTAGCCTATCGCGATTGCGGTTTATCGTATCGCGACATTGCTGCTCGCGTTGGTAGAGATCCAATGACTGTTAGCAGAATATGGAATCGGTGGGTTCAGGAGGGTAATACGGAACGCCGCGCTGGTTCAAATGGTTCAAATGGCTCTGAGAACTATGGGACTTAACATCTGTGGTCATCAGTCCTCTAGAACTTAGAACTACTTAAACCTAACTAACCTAAGGACATCACACACATCCATGCGCGAGGCAGGATTCGAACCTGCGACCGTAGCAGTCGCGCGGTTCCGGACTCAGCGGCCGGTGCCGCGCTGGTCCCAAAGACCTCGTATCACTAGCAGTCGAGGTGACAGGCATCTTATCCACACGGCTGTAACGGATCGTGCAGCCACGTCTCGATCCCTGAGTCAACAGATATGGACGTTGGCAAGACAACAACCATATCCACGAACAGTTCGACGACGTTTGCAGCAGCATGGACTATCAGCTCGGAGATCATGGCTGCGCTTGCCCTTGACGCTGCATCACAGACAGGAGCGCCTGCGATGGTGTACTCATCGACGAACCTGGGTGCACGAATGGCAAAACGTCATTTTTTTCGGATGAATCCAGGTTCTGTTTACAGCATCATGATGGTCGCATCCGAGTTTGGCGACATCGCGGTGAACGCACATTGGAAGCGTGTATTCGTCATCGTCATACTGGCATATCACCCGACGTGATAGTATTGGGTGCCGTTGGTTACACGTCTCGGTCACCTCTTGTTCGCATTGACGGCACTTTGAACAGTGGACGTTACAGTTCAGATGTGTTACGACCCGTGGCTCTACCCTACATTCGATCCCTGCGAAGCTCTACATTTCAGCAGGATAATGCACGACCGCATGTTGCAGGTCCTGTACGGGCATTTCCGGATACAGAAAATGTTCGACTGTTGGCCTGGCCAGCACATTCTCCAGATCTCTCACCAATTGAAAACGTCTGGTCAATGGTGGCCGAGCAACTGGCTCGTCACAATGCGGCAGTCACTACTCTTGATGAACTGTGGTATCGTGCTGAAGCTGCGTGGACAGCTGTACCTGTACACGCCATCCAAGCTCTGTTTCACTCAATGCCGAGGCGTATCAAGGCCGTTATTACGGCCAGAGGTGGTTGTTCTGGGTACTGATTTCTCAGTATCTATGCACCCAAATTGCGTGAATGTCAGTTCTAGTATAATATATTTGTCCAATGAATACCCGTTTATCATCTGCATTTCTCCTTGGTGTAGCAATTTTAATGGCCAGTAGTGTATTTTTTTCGCATATTCCGCGACCGATTACTGAACATACCTACGCTGTTTCAGAGTCCTCGGTGTATACAGGCCGCACTACACCACTCGGAACACAGTTTAATTACAACCAGCGGGTACATACCGATGGATTATCACGGTCGCACTGCGCCGCTTCGCAGTGCGAGGTGTGGCGGGCGTGCGAATCGTGTAACGAGGCGACCGCACGGCATGCTCTCGAATTTCGCGCCAGACCGGACCCAACAGGGACCCACAGAACAACTGCGCAGTTTCGCGAGGGGCCCGGCGTGGGGTTCGGTTCACGCCCGAGGGGAGAGAAAGTCTGGCATATACGTGCGCCGGGCTGACATGAGCGCCGACGCCAAGTCAAGGACAGGGAAGCTCCCGCCTCTAGGTCTATCCCGCTCGCTAACTCAGCCCCTTTCACACGAGCGACTTTCTCGAAATTTAAAAATAAAATAAAAATACAGTCTAGGAAATAAGTATTCATACAGTAGGTGGTTAGTATTTTGCAGCTGTGACTTATTAAACTGATAGTTCGGTAATTTTCACATCTGTCAGGGTTGTAGCCTCTCCCCGATGCTATTCAATCTGTATATTGAGCAAGCAGTACAGGAAACAAAAGAGAAGTTCGGAATAGGTATTAAAATCCATGGAGAAGAAATAAAAACTTTGAGGTTCGTCGATGACATAGTAATTCTGTCAGGGACAGCAAAGGACATGGAACAGCAGTTGAACGGAATGGACAGTATCTTGAAAGGAGGATATAAGATGAACATCAACAAAAGCAAAACGAGGATAATGGAATGTAGTCGAATTAAGTCGCGAGATGCTGAGGGGTTAGATTAGGAAATGAGACACTTAAAGTAGTAAAGGAGTTTTGCTATTTGGGGAGCAAAATAACTGATGATGGTCGAAGTAGTGAGGATATAAAATGTAGACTGGCAATGGCAAAGATTAGATGGGTAGATCACATAACTAATGAGGAAATACTGAATAGAATTGGGGAGAAGAGGAGTTTGTGGCACAACTTGACTAGAAGAAGGGATCGGTTGGTAGGACATGTTCTGAGACATCGAGGGATCACCAATTTAGTATTGGAGGGCAGCGTGGAGGGTAAAAATCGAAGAGCGAGACCAAGAGATGAATACACTAAGCAGATTCAGAAGGATGTAGGCTGCAGTAGATACTGGGAGATGAAGAAGCTTGCACAGGATAGAGTAGCATGGAGAGCTGCATCAAACCAGTCTCAGGACTGAAGACCACAACAACAATCAACAGTAGGTTATGACAGACTACGATGGTGTGTTGGGATAGTAAATCACCCGCAGTGCCGATACGAATAACTACGATGACGTAGCGTCAGATAACCATGTACTTTGTAATGAAGCTTGCCGTATGCCTTGAATCTATTCTGTGAAAATAAAATATGTTACACTCCGCACGGCCTGCGACAGAGGCAAAATGTGTTCATACAGCGGACTACTTTCAACCAAACAAACGGTTGACGCAGCCCCGGAGTGCATGCCACACTTGTGTAGTCTTGTGGCGGCCGTGAAGCAACAGCACGTCGGGCGTGGGTACCGTGAACAGCAGAATAGGCCGCAAGGGGAAGGAAACGACCATTGAGGAACGAAACATCGTTGTCGCCCAATATCTTCAACCAAGTCGCATGCCGAAATTGCGAACATCATAGGACGAAGCCGAACGACTGTGCAATCTATCATTAAGCCATATAAGGACAGATATGGTAGTAATAAACAGTGAACGACTTGGTCGTCCACAGAAGCTTACAACAAGAGAAACCAGAATTCTTCCAAGAATCATCAAGAAAAACCCGAAAACGACAGCGTCGGCACTATCCGCATATATACACTACTGGCCATTAAAATTGCTACACCAAGAAGAAATGCAGATGATAACAGGTATTCATTGAACAAATATATCATACTAGAACTGACGTGTGATCACATTTTCACGCAATTTGGGTGCATAGATCCTGAGAAATCAGTATCCAGAACAACCACCTCTGGGCGTAATAACGCCTGGGCATTGAGTCAGACAGAGCTTGAATGGCGTGTACAGGTACAGCTGCCCATGCAGCTTCAACACGATACCACAGTTCATCAACAGTAGTGACTGGCGTATTGTGACGAGCCAGTTGCTCGGCCACCATTGACCAGACATTTTCAAATGGTGAGAGATCTGGAGAATGTACTGGCCAGGGGAGCAGTCCAACATTTTCTGTATCCAGAAAGGCCCGTACAGGACCTGCAACATGCGGTCGTGCATTATCCTGCTGAAATGTAGGGTTTCGCAGGGATCGAATGTAGGGCAGAGCCACGGGTCGTAACACATCTGAAATGTAACGTCAACTCTTCAAAGCGACGTCAATGCACACAACAGGTGACCGAGACGTGTAACCAATGGCACCCCATACCATCACGCCGGATTAATGTGCGTTCACCGCAATGTCGCCAAACACGGATGCGACCATCATGATGCTGTAAACAGAACCTGGACTCATCCGAAAAAATGACGTTCTGCCATTCGTGCACCCAGGTTCGCCGTTGAGTACACCATCGCAGGCGCTCCTGTCTGTGATGCAGCGTCAAGGGTAACTGCAGCCATGGTCTCCGAGCTGATAGTCCAAGCTGCTGCAAACGTCGTCGAACTGTTCGTGCAGATGGTTGTTATCTTGAAAACGTCCCCATCTGTTGATTCGAGGGTCGACACGTGGCTGCACGATCCGTTACAGCCATGCGGATAAGATGCCTGTCATCTCGACTGCTAGTGATACGGGGCCGTTGGGATCCAGCACGGCGTACCGTATTACACTCCTGAACCCACCGATTCCATATTCTGCTAACAGTCATTGGATCTCGACCAACGCGAGCAGCGATGTCGCGATACGATAAACCGCAATCGCGATAGGCTACAATCCGACCTTTATCAAAGTCGGAAACGTGATGGTACGCATTTCTCCTCCTTATATGAGGCATCACAACAACTTTTCACCAGGCAACGCCGGTCAACTGATGTTTGTGTATGAGAAATCGGTTGGAAACTTTCCTCCTGTCAGCACGTTGTAGGTGTCGCCATTGGCGCCAACCTTGTCTGAATGCTCTGAAAAGCTAATCATTTGCATATCACAGCATCTTCTTCCTGTCGGTTAAATTTCGCGTCTGTAGCACGTCATCTTCATGGTATAGCAATTTTAATGGCCAGTAGTGTACATGACCACTTCCGAAAGGACATCACTCCAAGGGCAGTTCGTACCATTCTCAATCGTTCGGGCTACAGAGCCAGGGTCCCGAGAAGAAAGCCCTACATCAGCAAAAAGAACAGAAAGTGGCGGATGGAATTCGCCAAACAGCATGTATCCAAGACAGCAGACTTCTGGGATACTGTATTGTTTAGTGATGAAAGCAAATTTAATTTCGTGCACAATGATGGTAGGATCTTGGTCTGGAGAAAACCGAATACAGACCTCGACCGAAACAACATTCAACCCACGGTGAAGCACGGAGGTGGTGGAGTGATGGTATGGGGCTGTATGTCAGCCTCCGGTGTCGGAAAATTAGTGTTCGTGGAAGGTACCATGGACAGATTTGTGTATATGAACATTCTCAAACAGAGCTTACAACAGAGTGTTGACGCCTTGGGTCTTCCTAGAAATTATTACTTCCAACAGGATAATGATCCCAAACATACGGCGCAAATTGTCCGGCTGTGGTTGCTCTACAACACTCCACACACTCTTAAAACACCAGCTCAGAGTCCAGACCTGAGTCCCATCGAACACCTGTGGAGTGAGCTGGAAACACGAGTGAGAAAACACGACATCCGTAGTAAGGCCTCTTTGAAAGAGGCTCTCCTTCGAGAATAGGAAGGTATCACGCCGAAAACTACAAGAAAATTGGTCCATTTCGTGCCACGGAGGTTGCGAGAAGTAATACATCGGAAGGGTATGCATACGAAGTATTAAACATGTTCTGGCTTTGTTAGAAGTGTCATTTTCTGTTGGTGTATGAATACAAAATTCCCAGGGCAGTAGAGAACTTGGTAGACGTTTTTGTATTTTGTTTTGTACAGGCTTGTTCATTCTCGTTCTATACAGGGTGTTACAAAAAGGTACGGCCAAACTTTCAGGAAACATTCCTCACACACAAAGAAAGAAAATATGTTGTGTGTCCGGAAACGCTTACTTTCCATGTTAGAGCTCATTTTATTACTTCTCTTCAAATCACATTAATCGTGGAATGGAAACACACAGCAACAGAACGTACCAGCGTGACTTCAAACACTTTGTTTCAGAAAATGTTCAAAATGTCCTCCCTTCGCGAGGATACATGCATCCACCCTCCGTCGCATGGAATCCCTGATGCGCTGATGCAGCCCTGGAGAATGGCGTATTGTATCACAGCCGTCCACAATACGAGCACGAAGAGTCTCTACATTTGGTACCGGAGTTGCGTAGACAAGAGCTTTCAAATGCCCCCATAAATGAAAGTCAAGAGGGCTGAGGTCAGGAGAGCGTGGAGGCCTCGGAATTGGTCCGCCTCTACCAATCCATCGGTCACCGAATCTGTTGTTGAGAATCGTACGAACACTTCGACTGAAATGTGCAGGAGCTCCATCGTGCGTGAACCACATGTTGTGTCGTCCTTGTAAAGGCACATGTTCTAGCAGCACAGGTAGAGTATCCAGTATGAAATCATGATAATGTGCTCCATTGAGCGTAGGTGGAAGAACCTGGGGCCCAATCAAGACATCACCAACAATGCCTGCCCAAACGTTCCCAGAAAATCTGTGTTTTTACGTGATTGCACAATTGCGTGCGGATTCTCGTCAGCCCACACATGTTGATTGGGAAAATTTACAATTTGATCATGTTGGAATGAAGCCTCATCCGTAAAGAGAACATTTGCACTGAAATGAGGATTGACACATTGTTGAATGAACCATTCGCAGAAGTGTACCCGCGGAGTCCAATCAGCTGCTGATAGTGCCTGCACACGCTGTACATGGTACGGAAACAACTGGTTCTCCCGTAGCACTCTCCATACAGTGACGTGGTCAACGTTACCTTGTACAGCAGCAACTTCTCTGACGTTGACATTAGGGTTATCGTCAACTGCACGAAGAATTGCCTCGTCCATTGCAGGTGTCCTCGTGGTTCTAGGTCTTCCCCAGTCGCGAGTCATAGGCTGGAATGTTCCGTGCTCCCTCAGACGCCGATCAATCGCCGATCAATTGCTTCGAACGTCTTCCTGTCGGGACACCTTCGTTCTGGAAATCTGTCTCGATACAAACGTACCGCGCCACGGCTATTGCCCCGTGCTAATCCATACATCAAATGGGCATCTGCCAACTCCGCATTTGTAAACATTGCACTGACTGCAAAACCACGTTCGTGATGAACACTAACCTGTTGATGCTACGTACTGGTGTGCTTGATGCTAGTACTGTAGAGCAGTGAGTTGCATGTCAACACAAGCACCGAAGTCAACATTACCTTCCTTCAATTGGGCCAACTGGCGGTGTATCGAGGAAGTACAGTACACACTGACGAAACTAAAATGAGCTCTAACATGGAAAGTAAGCGTTTCCGGACACATGTCCACACAACATATTTTCTTTCTTTGTGTGTGAGGAATGTTTCCTGAAAGTTTGGCCGTACCTTTTTGTAACACCCTGTATACCAGCATAGCTGCATTGGCGACTGGCCAATGTATATAGTGCATATCCAATTAGTGTTTTTGGTGTCGTATTGTCAATAAAGGCAGTTTACTTTTCCAAGCTCTAGTGTATGAACGCTTATTTTCATCACTGTAAACAGCACAGGGGCAAGTAAGAGACGTCCACTAATGTTTAATCATGTATTTACACTGACGGGAAAAAAAAATCCGAACGACAAGAAGGAGATGTGCTACGTATAAGAAGGTTGGCAGAACTGTTTCTACACCTGAAAGATGACGCCTATTCAAATTGTGGGCCAGTCGCGTAAGAGTAACACTAATATCGCCAGTACGTGGACGCAAATCAGGTTTTCTTTAGATACGTGATATAACGGTTGTGAGCATTAGCTGCCCTTGAACTTAATGGGTTTATGCTAGTCCAGAGTGCTTGTAAGACGACGTAGTGGCCGTTGTCAACAGCTCACAGAGTTGGGACGAGGTCATGTAATAGGGCTACAAAAAGCTGGATGTTCCTTCTGCGATCGCAAGATGACTTGTACAACCAAGGTAAGAAACCATCGTGTTCCGAGTCTGTCCCTCGCACGTCGTACTGCAGCTGCAGCAGCGGTCTGAGCAGCAGTTGACATCACAGTGGCACAATGAACTGTGACAAATCGGTTACTTCAGGAACAGGTTGGATCTGGACACCAAGTAGCGTGTATTCCGCTGATCTCAAACCGCCGCCATTTTGGACCAGAATGGTGTGAAGCAAGAGCTCACTGGAGAGCAGGATGGGGATCTGTTGTGTTTTCGGATTGTTGTGTACATAGTTCTGCGTAGTCAGCGCGTACACAACTTTCCCACTAGAGCGCGCCCCGCTAAGCGCAACAGCGCAGGCGCAGCGCTCGTCCGTCTCCGCACTACGAGATGGCGCTGCCATAGAGACGGACCAAATTCTGCTTCCGCCGATCCGCGTATTAATATGTAACGCAGCCAATGAGATTGCTGCTAACGTAGAACCTTTTCTGCTCGCAGATCACACTCACGCAGTGATACATGAATGCACGAGGTATTATAACGAGTGTACAGACCTCCAATTAGTCAGTCTGCATTTGTCTGCACCAGTCTGTACCAGTCTGCATCAGTCTGTACGAGTTCTACATTTGTCTGTACCAGTCTATAGTCAAGTTTCAGTCTGCACCTATTAAGATTATCATATTCCTGTACATAGCCAGGAAGATAAATGTATAGACACTTTTGTCAAGTATCAGAGATGTATGTGAGAATAAGATTAACGTACCCACACCAAAGGAACTTCAGATTGTCAATTGTAAATAGCATCCAGAACCACGTTAAGTAATTCAAAATGGTTCAAATGGCTCTGAGCACTATGGGACTCAACTGTTGTGGTCATAAGTCCCCTAGAACTTAGAACTACTTAAACCTAACTAACCTAAGGACATCCCACACATCCATGCCCGAGGCAGGATTCGAACCTGCGACCGTAGCGGTCGCACGGTTCCGGACTTCGCGCCTAGAACCGCGAGACCACCGCGGGCGGCATTAAGTAATTTTTATGCTTGTTATTATTTTAATAAATGTATGTAAAAATTAATCAAGTTCTGTTTAAAGTTGGTCACCGTCAATCTGCTACTCTAAGTGTGCAAGTGGCATTTCTGTCGCCTGACCTACCGGCAGAAGATAAACACGCCACGATAAGACACGAGGCATATCGCTGACACTCGCCTACTTCGTTAGAGCGACAAGTCAAATAATCTGATGGTGTGTGTACTGAAACGCACACCACACGGATGAAAGGTGGTTCTGCCTCGTTGCCAGTGATGACCGTGTGTTGGTTAGAAACTAGCCAGTTGGGGGCCTGCAACCAACCTATCTGCGTGCTAGACACACCGGACCTGCACCTGGAGTTATCGTCTGGGGACGCTCATGGCTATCCCACGCGCCCTGACTGCAAATTTCTACGTCAATCTGGTGATTCGACATGTCGCGCTGCAATTCATCAACAGCATTCCAGCGGGTGTTTTTCAACAGGATACTACTCGCCCGCGTACCGCTGTTGTAACTCAACCTGTCAACATGTTGCCTTGGCCTGATTGATCAACAGATCTGTCTCCAATCGAGGACGTATGGGACATAATCGGACGATATCTCCGGCGTCATTCACAAACAGCCTGTACTGACCAACCAAGTGCGACAGGCATGGACCTCCATCCCAGGAACTGACATCCTGCTCCTGTCCAACACAATGCAAGCACGTGTGCATGTTTGCATTTAATATCCTGGCGGCTAAACCGGTTATTAATGTACCAGCACTTCACATTTCAAATGTCTTAACTGGCGCTACTAACCTGCGATATTGCACTTAAATATGTTGCCCAGACAACTGTTTTCCCCAAATTTCAGCACTCTACATTAATTTTTCTTGATAGGATTTATTCCCGTCACGGTAAGTAACAATAATAATTGCGTGGCGGCTCAAGCGTGTAGCGTTTCATGATGCAAAGACCCATAAATAAAGTGCGACGGACTATTAATACGACGATAAATTGCGTGTGCGAGAGAAAAGTACTCTGTGGAATTTAAGCATCTCGATAACAATAATATATAGACTGTATTAAGCTACGGCAATGAGATAATTATTCCATGTTGGACACTGGAAGAGAGATGTTCTAAGTCGAATTGAGAGGAGATTGTTGATGGAAGCCGCCATTAAGGCAGTAATCTATGTTTTATGGTATTGAAGAAAATAAATAATATAAAATCACAAAAGGAGTATCAGGTGTGTAGAGTTCATAACCCTTAATCATTTCAAAATAAATATTCAGTGATTATAAATACGCAAGTCGTTCGGAAGAGTTGTGTGGTTTGATGGTGCGAACCTGCAGTTTTACACGGTTTTGGGATCATTCTAGAATATTTCTCCGAAGACCTAAATAATTTTACGAACTAAAGTTGAACGCCACATTCCATACACATGACACAGCATAGCACTTGGCTGTACCGATCAATTTCCGTAGAGCGATAAATTATCTTTAGCGATTTCAGGTGGAGAAGTTCCAGCAAGGAGTCTCAACAATATCTGCTGCTGCGAAACGCATCTGGTATTACCTTATTCTTTAACTTACGGAGAACAGTAAGCAATATAGACTTCACAACCACCACAAACATAATTAAAAGGAGTCAAATAAAAGGAGCAAACAGTAAAAATGAATCGCTAAACCAAACCATAAATAAAAATCAATTAACAATAATACGCAATCACATTAATAAAACGATCATTAAATAGCAGAGACAATAAAAATAAAAACTTTAAAGGCCACTTCGGTGACTTGCAGTTAAACGTGGCACCCGAATCACGTGTTGTTTCTGCAGACTTCCCACATCGTTGGGAGGTATACGCTTGGTTAAAACGAAGGCTGAAAAATCCGTGGTGCGACCGAGATTCCATATTGTGAGCTCTTATTTTCCAGGTACGCACTTCATCGTTAAACCACCAGGTCGGAATGTGTATAGATAATCCATCTACACGTTTTGAAGAGTGAGTTTCGGAGTACAAAAATAACTGACATAATTATATGGTCGTATTGACTGCACTGACATACAAGTTTAACTTTTTTTATACCGCCGAGGGACCGTCGATCCTAGTATTTGACACAAATTTCAACTTCATGGCTGTACCCGTTCCTGAGGAAAAAAGGGATCTTAAACTGACGGACAGACAGACAATTTCTTTATGAGAGTCTGAGCAGAGAACAAAATTGAAAAGTCGGTGTCGGCAAATGTACTCCGTGGCCTGATACAGGGTGAAGGGCTCGGCTATAAATACTGAGCAGAGTGCCGGACGCCGATATCGAAGGACACGGGCGCCAGGATTATAGACATGAGTTCAGGGACGGAGCGGTGTGCGTCTGTAGCTGTGCCGAAGAATCTATTTTTCAGCCTATGTATTATGTCCGCAGCCAATGCCCAAGTCGACTGTTGGTGATGTTACTGTGGACAGGCGAAGCAACAACCACAACTAACTCGAGACAAGAAAAAGCTCATGTACTGACGGACAACGGCGTCGACTAATGCGGAAGATTGTTGTAAAAAACACATGAAATAAATGGACGGAATCCAAAGCCCTATCAGCATTCCAGCGAGCACAATAACTGCGCGTAGCGAATTAGAAAGAATGGGATACAATGCCCGATTACTTCATCAATAGCCACATATTTCTGTGCTCATTGCTGAGCGCCGCTTGATGTGCTGTAAAGAGCGAGGTCACTGGGCAGTGGAAGACCGGAAATGAGTCGTTTCGAGTGATGAATCACGGTACGCGCTATGGCAGACTCATGGAAAAGTTTGGGTTTGGCGAACGCCTGGAGAACGCTACCTGCTCCCCCCCCCCCCCCCCACCCCCCATGTGTAGTGCCAATGGTCAAGAATGCAACACAGGAACTGAGAAACGCTGAAAGTGATAAAAATAAAATGAAATATAAATTGTTATACACTGAAGCGCCAAAGAAACTGGTATAGGCTTACGTATTCAAACACAGTGATATGTAAACAGGCAGAATACGGCGCTGCGGTAGGCAACGCCTATATAAGACAACAAACGTCTAGCGCACTTGTCAGATCGGTTACTCCTCCTACAATGGCAGGTTATCAACAGTTGAGTGAGCCTGAACATGGTGTTATAGTCGGCGCGCGAGCGATGGGACACAGCATCTCCGTGGTAGAGACGAAGTGGGGATTTTCCCGTACGACCATTTCACGAGTGTACCGTGAATATCAGGAGTCCGATAAAACATCAAATCCCCGACATTGCTGCGGCCGGAAAAAGAGCGGGACCAACGACAACTGAAGAAAATCGTTCAACGTGATAGAAGTGCACCCTTCTGCAAATTGATGAGGATTTCAATGCTGGGCCGTCAACAAGTGTCACCGAGAGAAACATTCGACGAAACATCATCGATATGCGCTTTCGGAGCCGAAGGCCCACTCGTTTACCCTTGATGACTGCATGAAACGAAGCTTTACGTGTACCCTGGACCCGTCAACACCGACATTGGACTGTTGATGATTCGAAATATGTTGCTTGGTCGCACGAGTCTCGTTTCAAATTGTATCGAACAGATGGACGTGTACAGGTAACCTCATGAATTCATGGACCCTTCATGTCAGCAGGGGCTGTTCATGCCGGTGGACGCTCTGTTACGGTGTGGAGCGTGTGGAGTTTGAGTGATATGGGACCCCTGATACGTCGAGATACGACTCTGACAGGTGACACGTACGTAAGCGTCCTGTCTGATCACCTGCATCCACTCATGTCGATTGTGCATTCCGACGGACTTGGGCAATTCCAGCAGGAAAATGCGACACCCCAAACGTCCAGAATTGCTATAGGGGCTCCAGGAACGCTCTTCTGAATTTAAACACCTCCCCTGACCACCAGACTCCCCACACATGAAGACTATTGAGCATATCTGGAATGTCTTGCAACGTGCTGCTCAGAAGAGATCTCCACCCCCTCGTACTCTTTGGGATTTATGGACAGCCCTGCAGGATTCATGGTGTCAATTCCCTCCAGCACTACTTGAGACATTAGTCGAGTCCATGCCACGTCGTGTGGTGGCACTTCTGCGTTCTCGCGGGGATACTACACGATATTAGGCAGGTGTACCAATTTCTTCAGCTCTTCTGTGTATTCGACATTACTATTAACAATTCACCCAAACACATTTTAAAAAGCAGCATTTCATATTGAGCACAGAATCCCATAAAACTCAACATTTCGGTAATGCTGAACGTGCCAGTAGATCCTTTTTTTTTCTCTTCACTTAATTTGCTTGATAGTCGAGGTTGGGGCATATATCCTAAGGATGGTAGGTCAGTGAAGTTTCGTCCCTTTTTGAACACAGCGAAGTCAGTTCAGTCTGCTCCATCCACTCGAGTTTTCATTAGAAGCTTGCCATTCTAGTCTGAAGTGACACGTAATACTGAAGCTTTGGTTATTTTTAGTTTGCTGGCGTCAACATGTGCGTTCCGAAGGAAGCTGGAGCCAAGAAATCTCCGTCACCCATGTTAATCAACAGAAAAGATTTTTTTTTTTTCACTCTAGCTGTGGCCACCATATTTTCCAGTACTTCTGGCACCATGAATTCAACATTCTTTTTTCTTCCTTTCTATAACAGCAGAGTATCAATGGGAAGGCATGGAACGATGACCAGACACTAAAAACTTGATTTCAACACTTTTAAAGATACCTTCTGAAACACACTATATTAAAGGTATCAACATCATATGATTTTTGGTATGTTCGACACAGTCATAACACCACAAAACGAGATTACACAATATTCAAAGTACTACGTTGGTAGGAGCTCACACCAGACACAGTTTACAACAATCACTGCCTTAGGCACGTGACACATTCAGGGTTCACTGTGCCGCCGCCGATGGAACGTCCATTCTCCTACATTTATCGGACGCCTTGTGAATTAAAGGGAAACATTTGTGGCACTTCCAACCTTTTCCATGTTATTCACCTTGGCACATAAAACGGTTTCCATGAAAAATCTGACATGGGACGATTCAGCGTTTCCCATTTCCAGTCTTCTTTTTACGGGAATATGGTACATCGGTATAGAGGTCTTTTTCATGGTCTGGGTGTGGTCCTCTTATCAATCGTAAGAGTATGCTACATGCGCCCGCCCGGTTGGCCGTGCGCTCTAACGCACGGCTTTCCGGGCGGGAAGGAGCGCCTGGTCCCTGGCACGCAGCCGCCCGGCGTACTTGTGTCGAAGTCCGGTGAACTGGCCAGTCTGTGGATGGTTTTTAGGCGGTTTTCCATCTGCCTCGGCGAATGTGGGCTGGTTCCCCTTATTCCGCCTCAGTTACACTATGTCGGCGATTGCTGCGCAAACAAGTTCTCCACGTACGCGTACACCACCATTATTCTGCCACGCAAACATTGGGGTTACACTCGTCTGGTGTGAGACGTTCCCTGGGGCGTCCACCGGGGGCCGAACCGCACAATAACCCTGGGTTTGGTGTGGGGCGGCGGAGGGGTGAAGTGGACTGCGGTAGTCGTCGTGGGGTTGTGGACCACTGCGGCTGCGACGGGGACGGAGCCTCTCCGTCGTTTCTGGGTCCCCAGTTAACATACAATACAATACAATGCTAAATGCGGAAGGATATGAACACATTTTAGAGCATTGTCTATAGTAGAGGAAGCGTTCGGAGACGATAACTGTATCTGCATGACAACACACCCTGCTATGAGGCAGAATCTGGGAGGCAGTAGTTTGTGTAGAATAACATTACTGAAATGGATTGGCATTCCCAGAGTCCCGAACTGAACCTAACATAACACTTTCAGCATGAGTCAGAGTTGGGATGTACAAACTTGCTGGTATCGCAGATCACAAATGTGGCTACGTAAAGGCAGAGGGGAAAAAAAACGGGATGGGGAGGGGGGAGGCAAGGCAAAGGCAGAGGGAGAGGGAGAGAAACAAAAAGTACACCACAGACGACTAAACAATGACTTTCTCTACAGTCCCGGGTACAGCTCTTGTTGCCGCGACTGCACTATTGAAAAATAACTCGCCATGAGACGAGTTATCACTTCAAACTGGGATCCCCCAATGCCAGCTAGACTGGCGTGGCTCAAAAGTTCTACATGGGCCCAATCTCTCCTTTCCGGGAGGGAATGGAAGATGAGTAAAACACAAATTGAAAGAACGGACAATGAGGGGGGGGACGCCATGAGGTTTCAGGTCTAGGGTCCTAGTCTGTGCATCCCTGAGTTACAACTTCGACTTCGCTCCAGACCTCTGCGGCCCTAATCACGACATTCTCTAGTTGTGGCTCTCGAGAAACAGTGAACTTCCATCTCTCCATGGACAGACACCTCCTTGAAAGCGTCCCAAATAGGATGAAGGCTTTCACGACCGGATGTTTCAGCTGCCAAGAATTCTTCTGGGTTGTATGGCCGTGGTCCATGGAACTCTTCATCCCTGACGTTTCGTCCAAAGCTACGTTGGACATCTTAGGAGGTGCTCCTGGTTATGCTGAGTCTTGCCGACCTCCGAAGATGTCCAACGTAGCTTTGGACGAAACGTCAGGGATAGAAGAGTTCCATGGACCACGGCCATACAACTCGGAAGAATTCTCGGCAGCTGTCCCAAATAGAGTTCAAGCCGTCATCAAGGCGAAGTGTAGACACACCCCACATTACCGTGTCAGCGTACCACTAAGAAGATAGTTTAGAATGCAGTTCAAGTCTAATAAAAGTTGTAGCGCTGGTACGCTTTACCTCTCAACATATCATACCTAAAACAAACACGGGATGCAGCGAAATACAGGGTGATTCAAAAAGGCAGAACAGATTTCAGTTGTTTATTACAGACAAACGGTGAAAGATAGAAACACACTGCGCATGTCGCTGGATAGAGGAAGGTTCGAAGTTTCATGTTCGTACAGACACTATATCATGCACTCTACATGAGTACCATTCCATACACGAATGAACAGATCCCTGTTTATTGAATCTAACAATTCGATTTATCAACTCTTGAAGAGTATGTGCCACACGTGGGGCAAAAGCTCTGTCCGTTACATACTTCTACAGGAAAAAATCGCAAGCTGTGAGGCCTGATGACCGGCCAAATGCAACAAACAAGACCTTGTTGTCCATCTCTCCCAATCCAACGTTGTGGGATGGTGGTGTTAAGACAGCAGCGCACAAGGTGAAAGAGGGGAACTGTGCGGTCATCAGCGTCCGTACAAAGTCCCAATTTTTACACAGTCCAATTTTTTTACACAGTCCAAGCTAGCCAATGTCACGAATGATGATGATGAAATGATGCGGACAACACAAATACCCAGTCCCCGGGCAGAGAAAAATCCCCAAGCCGGCCGGAAATCGAGCCCGGGACCCGGTGATCCAGAGGCAGCAACGGTAGCCACTAGACGGGCACCGCTTTTCACAACAACAATGAAATCCTCTGACTTTGGGTCTTAGCAGCCAGAGACTACGGTCATGTATGTGTGGTTCGCTTTACCTCTCAACATATCATACCTAAAGCAAACACGGGATGCAGCGAAATACAAGGTGATTCAAAAAGGTAAAAATTGTTGGATTCAAAAAGGCCAGACGGGAATCGAACCCGGCGCCTTTGCACAGCATTCGGCCGCTCTGACCACTCAGCTATGTGTGTGTGTGTGTGTGTGTGTGTTCTACCTTCGACGAAGACTTTGTCAGCTGAAAGCTCATTTTATGACAGTCTGAAATGAAGTGTCGCGTAGCTAGAGGCGTCCCGTTGGGCAGACCGGGTCGCCTGGTGCAAGTCTTTGGGGGTGACGCCACTTCGGCAACTTGCACGTCGGTGGAGATGATATGACGACGGTGAAGACATCACAACACCCAGTCCCTGTGCAGAGAAAATCTCCGACCAGCCGGGAATTGAACCCGGGACCCTTTGCACAGCATCGAGCCGCGCTGACCACTCACCTATCCTGGCGGACTTCCGACAATCTTTTTGTTGTGCCTGTCTGCGACTCAACATCTCTGCTATATGGTGAGTAGTAACTATCCTTTTCACAATACTGTTGGAGTCCATCCTGGTTTCTCCATTGTTAAACAAAATCAATAGAATCTTCGTGAAGGTGAGGAAATAACTAGTTTTGCAGCATGTCCATGTATGATATTCTTGTCACACTTCCTCCGTGAAAAATGGAAGGTCCATAAACTTTGTGAAGAGAAACGGGACAAAACACACTCTATTGTCGGTTTCGGTGAGCCTCTTTCATGTTCGACAACAACGACGGGATTTTGCAACCCCCAACTTCTTACATTATAACGTTTACTTTACCCAGTAGATGAAA
This sequence comes from Schistocerca serialis cubense, assembly GCF_023864345.2. NCBI lineage: Eukaryota > Metazoa > Arthropoda > Insecta > Orthoptera > Acrididae > Schistocerca > Schistocerca serialis. Next base: position 210,846,415 of record NC_064647.1, on the reverse strand, counting down.
CGTTGATTCATCTGAAAGGATGAGTCGCTCGGAAAAAGTGTGCTGCCATATCCTGGAGAAATGAAATGCAAAATTCGTAGCTTCTGCTATGGTCGCCTGGACGCAATTTGCTGAAGTAACTGCGTCGTTTCAGAACACGCCGCACCGTTGTTTGAGGAAGTTGAAGTTCCTGGCCTGCGTGTCTTGTGAACTTCCGAGGGTTCCGTGTGAACGCATCTCGGATACGCTCGACATTTTCATCGGACGTGTGTGGCCGAACAGTGGCTCTTCCTTTTGCATATGCAAACAGCTTCCAAGAATTTTGTATTCCAGTCATAAATCTGCTTATGCAGAGGTGGATTCTTGCTGAATCGACGACGGAATGCACGATGCACTTGAACAATGGTCTGACGTCACGCACATTCCAACTCACAAAATTATCCCTCTTGTGGTGTACTCGCAACGTTGCTACAGACAACCAACTGAGCAGCTGTTCCTAAACTTGGGACCTTCCTCTATCCAGAGACACGCGCAATGTGTTTCTGTTTGTAATATTTTGTAATAAACAATTGAAATCTGTTACTTCTTTTTGAATCACCCGGTACAAGAAAATACGCAACTGAGCATACGCCTTACGTCTCAAAATGTCATGGTAAAATAAGCGCGCGATGCGGCGAAATACAACAAAATACGCAACTGACGAAGGTGTTACGTACCCTGTGAACCAAATGAAGTGGAAACATACAGAAGTTCACTGCTATCTTTGGCGGAAAGGAAGCGTTTGTGACCTGGAACCCCGCAGCTGTGCCGTCCCGCAAGCAAAATTGCTTTCCACATGCGCGTCGCAAACAGCTCCGTGCTAAATGGGATTGTTAACACTCGCAGCATCCGTGTTTACAATGTGTGGCAATTGCCACGTTACAAAAGACGCCGCCCTGCGACTCTTGCCACACGAAACTGTGCCGCTGTTGCGTCTCAACGTGTGAGAATACAGGCAAGAAATACACTCTAGAAAAGGATTTCCAGTTGTTATGAATGACGAAGCCGTTTCCGCCCAATTTAGACATACAAGTAGTGCTGCGCCTATTGAATGAGGTCACAATGAAGAAAACATTTTATAAAACAAATTACAGTATTTATTTTTTAGTTTACCTTTTAAGGGCCAAGGAAACGATAAAAAATTGTCAAACTTTACCAGTTTGTCAAATTACTTGGCAGTTTGCGGCACTGTTTGACGTGTTTGTCAAACATATAATTTAGAGAGAAATTTTTACTGATGGCAGATTTGAAAAAATGGCGTACATATTTTTTTGTTGATGTTCAGTGAGAAAGAGTTATTACAGCTATTTATCTCACCATATCGTGAGCTTCCACTACTACTAATACTACGATCATGAATAAAACAAAAGAGCAGTGGCAATTACAAACATGGTAGAGATGTTGAGTCTTTCCTAGCCGTATATAGCGCAAGAAGACGTTGACGAATATCAGTATTCCACAACGATGGATACATTTTAATGAATTTTCGTTAGAGGACTAAATTTGCATATCTGTGTGTTTTCAATGTGAGTGCGAACTAATTCTAACAGTTTATAAAAAGTTTGACTGTCTTTTCGGAGAAAGTTGACGTAATTTGGAAATTTGTAGTAAGTTCCTATGGGACCAAACTGTTGAGGTCATCGGTCCCTAGGCTTACACACTACCTAATCTAACTTAAACGAACTTACGCTAAGGACAACACACACCACCATGCCCGATGTACGACTCGAGCCTCCAACGGGGGGGCGGGGGGGGGGGGAGGGGGGGGAGGGGGGCGCGCCAATCGTGGCAAAAGCCTGATACCGCGCGGCTAACCCGCGCAGCCTTTGATGTAAACATAAGCTTCTGAGTGCTGTATTCAGTTTAGCACACTTTCATGGATACATTTCTTTCTCAATTTAAACCATTCGCTGAACCAGTGACTTGTTTTCTTTTCTGCTTGGTAGCCATTTCTCCTAGTGGCAAAATACTTCACGACTATAGTTGCCAGATTGGACTGACAAAATTAATGAACATTTTCTGGCCGAAGGATTTGCTGAGCTGAGAGTGAACACAATAAAACATTTAGTAAACATTAAAAATTGTATTTATTACTGCTACTTAAGGTTTTAAATACATTTTTGTTACCTTTATTTTTTTTTTTGGTAAAATTGTTGCATGTTGCACACTTCAAATTATACCGAATGTAACACACTACTTTTATCATACAACCCTCAATTTGTTCATGCGACTGAAGACTCATTTTATATAATAATAGCTGCGTGGAACTGCCATTACGCTTTCGATATTTTTTATGTTAGGAGTTTCTTTTCTGTTTAAAAACGTTTTCCGAGAAATCGAGTTAATAGACGTAGTGCTTCACTTAGTAATTGTTCCAAAGTTTTGTTTAGCATACGGCTCTCTTCGTATAAAATATTTAAATTTGTGTTATGATTGGAATTCGAAAATTAACTAACCACTCATACTTCGGTACCGAAAGCAGGGCTGAAATAAAGAACAGTTCGGCAAAAAAAGAACACTTGACAACCAGTTTACGACACGAACGCACAACGTGACAGCGTCAAGAAACGAGGTTAAATCTGACAAACTTTATTGGTATATCTGCGCACTTGTTTCATAAACAAACAAATGGATAGAAAACAGCAAATGATTCAAATGGCTCTAAGCACTATGGGACTTAACATCTGAGGTCATCAGTCACCTGGACCTAGAACTACTTAAACCTAAGTACATCACACACATCCATGCCCGAGGCAGGATTTATTTATTTATTTATTTATTTATTTATTTATTGATTTGTTTAACCTGGCAAGATTAGGGCCATCAGGCCCTCTCTTACATCTAACCAGGCATTCTACTTATTTTACATTCATATGTTTTAGTAGGCATGTTAAACTACATCTAGTACAAAAAGTGAAATAAACAATTTGAAAGGTACACCTGGAAAAATACATACATATAGAGTTTATATTCTTAGGTCACAAGTACTGTTATAATTAGACATTATTGAAGAGACAGATTTTAGATAGGAGTGCCGGCAGCACGGAGTATGAGGGAGACTCATGGTGAAGGGAGGAGAAGAATAGAGACATGATGAAACATAATTAAGGGAATATAAAGGAAAAGAAGATTGCGTGGCTAATAGAGAAAGATGAAGAGGAAGGCATCTCAGGAGCAAGATAGGAGACGCTAGCTTTGCTATTTGACAGATGAGGGGATTGTCCTTGTACATTAATTTTGTGGAGAACTTTGTGAGGATGATAGTAGGAAATGCTTCAACTTCTTCTTAAAAGCAGCAGGAGATCGAATTTTGCGCAAGGTAAGGGGCAGTTTGTTCCATAGGCGGACAGCGGCAACTGAGAAGGAGTTTGCAAAAGTTTTTGTTTTGTGAGTGGGCACAGTTAGGATACCAAATAAGAGTGACCTCGTGTTTCGATTATGATGACATGACAGATTTTTAATCTCTGAAGCAAGGTACTGGGGTGCTTGCGCGATGAGGAGTCGGTGGAGTAGACATAGAGTGTGGTAGTCACGCAATTTGTCCGGCCGCAGCCACCCTAGCTCGGAGTATGAAGCACTAACATGATCATATCGGCGAATGTTGCAGGTGTAACGCACACAGGCATTCATGGTTAGCTCTAGCCGTCTTTTGCTTTCACTACTCATGCCTTGTTGAATCACATCACAATAGTGGAGGTTCGGTAGAACGAGTGCTTGCACGAGCTGGCGTTTCAAGTCCTGTGGAAATATGTTCCGAAACTTTTTGAGAGCATAGAGACAAGCAGACGTCTTTCGGCACACTGCGACTGTATTCTCCGCCCAGTTGAGATGCTCATCCAAAGTTACACCCAAGTTCTTCACTGTTTTCTGATATGGTATTGGAGTACCGTCGAGCAGAATAGGAGGTAGCCGTTCGCGAAAATCTGAACTTATTAATTTCTGATGGGCTATTAAGATTACTTGCGTCTTTTTTGCATTAAGTTTAAGCCCCAGGTTTTTCGCCCATCTCACTACTGAAGACAGATCATCATTCATCTGAGCGATTGCAGTGTTTACATCTTCAGGTCTGACGCTTAGGTAGAGCTGGAGGTCGTCGGCATAGAAATGATATTTACAGGAGGACAGAACCGACGAAATATCGTTGACATATAAAGAAAACAAAAGTGGTCCTAAGACTGATCCTTGTGGCACTCCCGAGGAAACATGTTTCCAGGAAGATTTTTCATTTACGCAGACAACACATTGCTGTCTGTCTTTTAAGTAGCTTTCAAACCATCTCATTGCACTATCAGAGAAATTAAGCTGTTGCATTTTTCTGAGCAATATGTCAAAGTTAACAGTGTCAAAAGCTTTGCTGAAGTCCAGTAGCGTCAATATTGTTGCCTTTCGATTGTCGATGGCATATTTCAGGTCATCAGTTACTTTAATTAGAGCAGTGTTTGTGCTGTGATGTTTACGGAAACCGGATTGAAATTTGTCATATAGGCTGAATTCATGCAAGTGTTCAGTGATTTGGTCATGAACAATATATTCAAGTGCTTTGGAAACAGCAGGCAGTATGCTAATTGGTCGGTAATCACTAGGCAGTTGCGGGTTTTCGATCTTAGGGATGGGTCGAATTAGGCTTCTTTTCCATGCAGTAGGATATATTCCGTTCACGAGGGAAAAATTAAATATGTCAGTTAAGACAGGTACTAAGATATCGGCAACATTCTTAATCATGGTTATACCGATACTGTCGTTGCCTATTGCATCAGAAGAGATTCTCATTATTGCTTTTCTTGCCGTATTTGTTGTTACATGTTTTAGATGGAAGGTATCGTTGTTAGTTATCCTGTTTGGGGATTCTTGTGGACGGTAATTATCAGCTGTGCTGGTATTCAGAGGTGCAGAGAAGAATTCATTTAATTCGTTAGCAGACACATGAAAAGTAGTTTCCGATTTTGCCTTTCCGACCCCCAAGCTACGGAGATTCTTCCATAGAGTCGTGGGCGTCAGATCGCTGCATACAAGGGAGCGAGCGTGCCTGATTTTAGCATTGCGAATGCATTGTTTCACTCTGTTCCGTAGCTTTCTGTATTCTTCGAAACGCTCGGGTTTCGGATCTGCCTTGAAACGCCTGTGGGCAGCATCCCTATTAGTCATCATTTGACGTAATTCAGCTGTCAGCCACGGAGCAGGAGATTTTCTTACACGGATTGTGCGCACAGGTGCATGTTTGTCATAGAGGGCAGTGAGTTTATCACCAAGGTCATTAATTTTGCCGTCGATTGTGGGTTTTCTGATTATTTGATGCCATAGGATTTCTGAGCAATCGGCTGTTAGAGCGTCAAGGTCAATACGTTTCATGTTCCTACAAGTTATGTAACGCGATTTGATCCTTGGGGGCTGCACAGAGTAGGCCAGGAATATTACATCATGTGCTGAGAGGCCAGGGGCCGATGTTTGACCAACATCTCTTACTTTGTCAGTCTGTTTCGTTGCGATTACGTCTATAAGAGTATGACTGTGCGCTGTATGGTGTGTAGGTTGTAATGGAAGAATGTTCATGCTATTGCAACTAAACAGTCTTCTTAGGTTTATTGCGGAGGGAGTGTCTCTTAGCAGGTCTATGTTCAAGTCACCCATTACGATGACATGTTCGTATTGACACTGAAGTGAATGTAATTCCGACTGGAAAGAACTCATTGAGCTTATTTTTGGCGGCTTGTACACGACGCCAGTCAAGAATTTCCGACTTTGTATATTTATTTCAATGAACATGAATTCAGCCTCTTTTTCTTCAGCAGGATTTGACGTACATAAGACTTTCGCTTTGAGATCTGTTCGTATATACGCGCCGACCCCGCCACCTCGCTTTTTTGATCTGTCTGCCCTAAGAAATGTGTACCCTGGGAGATGAAAAGATGCAGAGGATATGTGTGGTTTCAACCACGTTTCGGATAAGAGGATTACGTGGTAGTTTAGTTGGTTGAAGAGGAGGCTAAGTTCTTCGTAATGCGCAGGTAAAGACTGGACGTTGCAGTGAGCTGCTAAAAGCTCTGACGAGTTCTGCCGAGCTGCCTGGAGTAGGGTGGCAGACTGGTTTGTCCCTTTGTTAGGCACTACCTGCCGCGAGGGGCACTGGCCGCTGCTTCCGCCAAGTGACATACCACAGGGGTGTCCAAGATTTTGCACGCCCTGTTTGTGACACCGCGAGTGCCGAAAGAAAGGCGCCTGCTAAAGATTTCCTGAGGTTGCGGGAGTGTAGAAAATGGATTAGTGGTATTCTGTGCAAGGAGAATATGACCAAAATAGTGACGGCTGTGTGTCACTGTGTATCCTCTGTCGTACGAGGAGAAATGTAATTAGCGTATTTGAAACAGCTTAGGGTGGAAATAAGGGAGAAGGGGGTGATTTAAGAGGCCGATGCTGCCAGCAGAGAGAAGTAAGCTTAGTAATTAATAGTTTATCGTAGGAAGCTAGAATTAAATTGAAATTTACTTAAGTGATACTGGTAGTGATTATCGTAGGAAGCTACAATTAGATTGAAATTTGCTAAAGTGATACTGATAGTGATTTTTGTTATGAACAATTTAAACCGAAGAGATGGGTGATTAATGAACTAAAGGAGAGACTAATAATTGCAATAGAACTATTTCAGAATCGAAGAGAATAAACTGAGAAAATGAAAAAAGAATTAGCAGTAACTAAAATTAAGTAATGGTTAGAGCTACAGACACAAAAAAATAGTGAAAAGTTAATACAGTTACAAAAACAATTAGTTGAAGGTACAAATATGGGTATAATTAAAAAATTAATACAATTACAAGACTATATCTGAGTATTGGGGCTGTTACAATTGCAAATGGTGTTAAGTTTGCACTTTTGGCTCGAGTAGCTTCACTTAATACTATTCAGTTCTGTCATGTTTGTGACTGTCTTCTTTCCAGCTGCTGTCTTAATGATTACTCTGCCATCCTGAGTCCACACATTCTGAAGACCGAAATGGGATATGGCACTGTTTAAAATCTTTAGCCGTTCATGTGTCAGATCTTCCCTTATTGTAAGCCCTGTCCTTGCTAACTTCTTCTTCTGGGTAAAGATCTCTGCCCTTTTTCGGTACGAAACAAATTTAATTATTATTGGACGAGGTTTGGTGGCACCTGGTAATTTTCGTCCCACCCGATGGCTCCTGTCAATGTCTGCCTTGGTCACTTCAACACCTAATTTTTCACGTGCAACTTGTATAAGCAGGTTGTCCGTGTCTTCTTCCTTATTTTCTACTACTCCAAACAGTCGTAGACTATTTCGCCTTCGAACCTGCGACCGTAGCAGCAGCGCAGTTCCGGACTGAAGCGCCTAGAACCGCTCGACTATAGAGGCCGGTTAGAAAACAGCGAATCTGATACGTATATCAGGGGCCTTTAGAGATAATCACTTTTCTCATCGCAATCAGATATTTTGAACAGCTACAAACAATAGGCATTATCAAACTCTCTGAAGTACTCTTCTGGTCGTTAAAAGTATAGTCGCCCGGGAGACCGTGGACGTTAACGCCCCGCTTCCGAGATGGGGCGTATGCCCTTCCCGCATCGAATCCGCCCGGCGGATTATCGGCGAGTGGTCGGAGTGCCGGCAAGCCTGGACATGGTTTTTAGGTGGTTTCCCCACATCCCACTAGGTGAATACTGGGATAATTCCCACGTTCCGCATCAGATACACGCTACGCAAACATTTAGAACACACAAATTGCGTGGACAGAGTCCTGACTCGAAAAGGATCCTATGGACATGTGACCAGAAATTCATCGTTGCCTCAGTAGATGGCGCTGACGAATGACAGTTCTTCTGAGCGCATGCCATGAGGTCCTTGGTGTTGCAGGCCGGTGATTTGTGCAGCGTGCTGTAAGCAGTAGGATGGTCTGGTATTCATGTTAGGAAAAAGCCGAGATGGTGTTTGCATACGGCCAAGCAGACGGAAATGGTCGAGAGGCAGCACGGCTACACCAAAACATGTACCCTCACAGACATCAACCACATCATCACTTAACATTTCAAGCCCTTTGTGCGCTAAAGCAATTACAGTCCTCGGTCGCAAAAATTAAGTCGTTTGACCTGGTTTCAGCACTTCATCAGAAATTAAACATTCAGATTGGCCCTAGGTGGGTGTTTGCGTGATCATAGGTCCTTTCAGGCAGACGAACGTGCAGGGAGGCTGCAGACTGTGCGTACACCAGATTTGGGGCCCGGGTGTACAAGGATATTGTAGAACCTGGAAGGGCTCGAAATGCAGTGTGATGTGGTTGGTGTTTGTGAGGGTACTTGCTTTGGTACAGCAGTGCTGCCTCTCGACCGTTTCCATCTGGTTATTTATATTATTATTATTTCCTCTAACTCCTTATGTGGAGCATAGGGCTGCAACAAAGGATCGCTATCTTGTTCTGTCTTCTGCTAGTACCTTCATTTCATCCCATCCTATTCCTTGCTGATGGCCTTCTGCTTCAACTGACTGCCTCCATTTCATTTTGGGCCTGCCTCATCTCCGTCGTCCTTGCGGGATCCAGTCAAGTGCTTCTCTCGCAATATGTTCATTTAGACTTCTAAGAGTATGTCCTAACCATCTCCACTTCTGATTTGCAGCCCAATTGGCTTCTGGCTTGTTCTTTCCCAAAGAGACAACATTTGGCCACCGTATCCCCAGGGCGCTCCTCAGGCATCTGTTGTTGAATGTCTGCAGCTTGTGGATTAACTGTTTTGTCACTTTCCATGTTTCACATCCATAAAGGAGCATAGATTTTACATTACTTTCAAATATCCGCAATTTGGTCCTCAGTGATATTTCCTTCGATCTCCAGATAGAGCGTAGGGTTGTAAAAGCTAATCTTGCTTTGTTGATGCAGCTGTTAATGTCCTCTGTGGCACCGCCATCTGGTGTAATCATGCTTCCAAGGTAGCAAAACTGATCCACCTTTTCAATTACCTGCCCCCCCCCCCCCCCCAAGCTTAAGCTCTGCAGTGCTGTTATCATTTGTCTGCATGTCTTTAGTTTTTTGAGCTTTAATTTTCAAGCCAACTTCCTTCGCTGCAGATTTCAGGTCTTCTAGCTTCTATTTCATGTCGTTGAGGCTGTGGGATAGAAGGCAAAGGTCATCTGCAAAATCTAGGTCTTCTAGATGTCTCCCATTGCTCCATTTTATTCCTCTCACTTTATCTATTGCTTGCGCCATTACAAGATTAAGTACTATGTTAAAAAGTATTGGTGAGAGTATGCAGCCTTGCTTAACTCCTGTTTTCACTGCTATTGGATCTCAAAGCAGACCTTGATGCTGAATCTGGCATGTGTAGTTTTCATACATGCACTTGACGAGAGCTATTATTTTCTTGGGGATTCCAAAAGTTCGCAGTTAACTCCAAATTTTTTTTCTAGTTATACTGTCAAATGCCTTTTCAAAGTCTACAAACAGCATGTAAAGTGGTGACTGGTATTCATATGAATGTACTGCTATTATACTCAAGGTGTTTATCTGGTCAATGCATGAGCGACCGTCCCTGAATCCAGCTTGTTCCCTTATTACGTTCTTGTCTACATGTGCTTTTATCCTATTTAGGATTATTCGTGAAAGGATCTTACTTAGGATTGACAGCAGGGTAATGCCTCTCCAATGATCACAAATGGATAGGTCTCCTTTCTTGGGGAGCTTGATAAGCAAGCCTCTGTTCCAGTCATTTGGCACTTGTTCATTCATCCATATGGCTGTCAGGAGTGGATGTAAAATTTCTGCTGTTATAGAGGGATCTGCTTTAAGTAACTCTGGGTTGATGTTGTCCAGGCCTGAAGCTTTTGCGTTTCTTATTTCTTGAACAACTTTGGCGATTTCTTCTCTGGATGGCGCCTCTACGTTAATTGGCATATCTTGTAGGAGTCCTTCCCCATCCACATTCAGCTGAGTTACACTGTCATCTGTAGTTTCGCGGTTCAGAACGTCCTCGAAATGTTCTCTCCATCTCTGCACTTGGTCTTCTCGATTGGCGAGTAGTTTTCCTTGCTTGTCCTTGATTGGCATATCACCCCCAAATTTCTTATTTGACAGCTTTCTTGTGATGTTGTATAGCGTCTTGTTATCGCCTCTGGCCTCTGCCTTAGGTGGTTGACCGTACACAAATACCGCCCAAAATCTCGGCTTGTTCCCTATATGAACATCGGACCATTTTGCTGCTTACAGCACGCTGCGTCACTCACACAGCCTGCAACAAGGAACACACGGCACGTGGTCATAGGAACTCTCATTCGTCAGTGCCACCTACTGTGGCAACGATGCATTTCCCGACACATGTTAGTAGGACCTTTTTTCCTCTAGTTCCCTGCAGTTTGTCGGTTTTATTAATATGCAGACATATTGGGTACGCTGCTGTCTTTCAGTGCTCTGCTCAAAAGCATCAAGTGTTTTCGATAATGCTCTCCTATGATTGTTGTCGTCAGTTTCAGTAGCTTCGAAAACCACCTTTCTTCCACTGCTATGCTGGGCTTTGACGTAAAAACCACCGTTCCTGAAGCGTTGAAACCATTCTCCGCACGTTGTTTCACTAACAGTTCACAACAGCGTCAGCCGCAGATTTCTTCATGTTTAAGCAGAAAGTAGAATTTTCCGGCCAATGGCGAAAATTGGGTTCCTAAGCTGACATACTCAATCGACTAGTATTTTGGTGGCGCTATGTTTACAAATACCAAAGTTTATTGTACGTCGCTTATGACTGACCATCTGTACCGCCACTTGCCGCTACTGCGAAACGGCGGAAGTTGTAGACCTAATAAGATTTGAAATCTTTATTCTTTTTGTCGCTAATTCCACTGTATTTCACGATGTCATTAAAAAAAATACTGATATATTTTCGCAACGACAAAATAAAAAAAACACCTTAAGACTGCACCTGAACACGGAGTGCAAAATTTAGAAACGGTTCTCTTACCCACTGCACTGTCAACCCATACGGTTTTACGTCGCACGAGTAACGTGATGAAGTCGTTTCGTAACTTGGACCGTCTTTTTCTCGGAAGATATTGCTAATTGGCGCCCAAGCCAAAGAGGATAGCTCTTCATTTTCATCCTTCTTGATAGATGACCAGTTGCGACTGGCGTGTCCCCCTTGTGAGTCTCTTCTACAATCGCATTTCATAGTTATGCCAGCATGTACGAAGACAAACGTCTACCAAGACTTGTAGGAATACCAGACCGGCAGAATCTTGGCCTATCAAAATTGCAGTTCATCGTTCAACGATACCGCTGCTCGTTGCTGAGGTCACCCCCCCCCCCCCCCCCGAATGGCATGCTAATATGTAGTCGATACGTTCAGGAGGACTATACCAACGCTGTGCAGGACTCAACGGCCCCACGCGACTAGCGCCCGAGAGGATAGAAATATCTTTCGTTCGGTCGTATAGGACAATACTGCCACTTCACGCACCTTTAGACAGGAGTTGGATTTGTTCGCAGTGTGACGAAGTGTTAAGCAAACCCGACAGCCAGCAAGCCAACCAGTGGTGCACTTTTCCTTTTGTTTCACAAATATTTATTTACGAACGCGGCAGTGTTTCGCAGCTGGTATATATATATATATATATATATATATATATATATATATATATATATATATATATATATATATGCAAAGCGCCAAAGAAACTGGTATAGACATGCGTATTCAAATACAGGGATATGGAAATAGGTAGAATACACCGCTGCGATCGGCAACGCCTACATAAGACAACTAGTGGCCGGCACAGTTGCTAGATCGGATATTCCTGCTAGAATGGCAGGTTATCAAATTTAAATGAGTTTGATCAAGTGTTTGTCAGCGCACGAGCGATGGGACACAGCATCTCCGAGGTAGCGATGAAGTGGGGATTTCCCCGTACTACCAGTTTACGATTGTACCGTGAATATCAGGCATCAAATCTCCGTCATCGATGCGGCCAGAGAAAGATCTTGCAAGAACGGGACCAACGACGACAGAATCGCTCAAGTGACAGAAGTACAACCCTTCCGCAGATTTCTGCGGATTTCAATGATGGGTCATCAACAAGTGTCAGTGTGCGAACCATTCCACGAAACCTCCTCGATATGGGCTTTCGTATCCGAAGGACCACTCGCGTACCCCTGATGACTGCACGACACAAAGCTTTATGCCTCGCTTTGGCCCATCAACACCGACATTGGTCTGTTGACGACTGGAAACATGTTGCCTGGTCGGACGAGTCTCGTTTCAATATTATCGAGCGGATGGACATGTAAGGGTATGCAGATAACCTCACGAATCCATGGACACTGCATGTCAGCAGGGTACTGTTCAAGCTGGTGGAGGCTCTGCAATGATGTGGGGCGTGTGCAGCTGGAGTGATATGGGACCCCTGATACGTCTAGATACGACTCTGACAGGTGACACGTACATAAGCATCCCGTCTGATTACCTGCACCCATTCATGTCCACTGTGCATTCCGACAGACTTGGGTAATTCCAGCAGGATAATGCGACAGTCCACGCCTCCAGAATTGCTACAGAGTGGCTCCAGGAACGCTCTTCTGAATTTAAACACTTCCGCGGACCACCAGACTCCCCAGACATGAAGATAATTGACCATATCTGGGATGTCTTGCAAAGTGCTGTTCAGTTCAGAAGAGATCTCCATGCCCTCGTGCTCTTACGGATTTATGGACAGCCCTGCAGGATTCATGGCGTCAGTTCCGTCCAGCACTACTTCAGACACTCGTCGAGTTCACGCCACGTGCTGCGGCACTTCCGCGTGCTCGCGGGGTCCCTACACAAGGTGTACACGTGGACAAGGAAAAAAAATTCCCGGATTTTTCCCGGATTTCCCGGTTAAAAATACACTTTCTCCCGGATGAAAACACACTTTTTCCGTGTTGTTAAGTGACGGTATATTTTCCCTCGGAACTGTAAGACATATCAATCCTTTGAATGGTTATGTTTTTATACACGGGCGTAGAATTTCCCGGCACTTAGAAAACGAAACTCCGGGAAGAAAATTCCTTTTGGAAAGATTTTTGATGTGCAGCAACATGTACGCTGCATTGTTTCGTATTACGGAAGTGTAAATTCGAATTCCACCAAACACGGCATGTTACTTTCCGAACCATTGTAATCGAGATTGCGATGCGCTTTAGTAAGGCAGTCATAGCTCATGTCACTTGATCTCGCCAGCCGATGACAGCTGATATTCAGACCACAGGACACGTGACGTAGTCAGCTAATAGCAACACCACTGTTAAGTAGTGCGGATACACAAACAGGAAAAGTTAATGTTTTAAATTCATATACATAGTGTTGCTACAAGAAAAGCAAAGCTTTCACATATAACATTGGTCTCTAAGATTAATATGCTGCAACAGAAGCTAAGTTTTCACACATAATGTTGATAATTTTGCGCGTGTTACACTTTAAGATATATCACATAAATGTGCCAGTAAAATTTTTAACTGAGTCCAGTGACTTGTCCTCAAAGTTTTTCACAAATAAATTAGCTACAGCATAGGTGAGAGAGCTTCCCGCAGCACTACATCAATTTGCTCATAATAACGACATGAATGATCTTCTGGGCTCTAAATGCTTCTAAATGGCTCGTCATCAAACGCTCTGTGATTTAAAAAATGCATCGTACATTCTCGCACATAGTTCAACTTGCGTAAAAGGAAAATTACTTTGAAAGTAACGCTTTTCAAACCACCATTCGCAATATTTTTCCGCGACCTGTTAGAAATAGGCTCGTTCCAGCAGTCGTCAGAGCGCCAGATAACAGGCGCCACCGCACTTCGGCAGCTGCTGTGACTCAGGAAGTCCGTAATGTTCGTACATGTAAAGCATCAGAAGATCTTACAGTATGTCATACAAGAAAAAAGACATCAGAGGATACTCCAATAGCATAGGAATTTCGTGAAGCACACTAAAATGGCACATTTAAAGTACATACTTAAAGAGCACATTCGTATGTCCAGATTCCCAATGAAATAGTCGTCGACCTGATATTAAGCTTTTAAGTTGGGTTTCGGGATGTAAATTTTCTTGGAGTGCCAGTACTGTATTAACTCATTTTTGATTCCTTATTATGGCATAGTGCCACACGCACTAGAAGATGAAAACGTATACTTGAAATGCAGTGAGCAGTTGAAATTAGCCAATAGTGGGGAACTAAACACTTTGTTTCAAACACATTCACTGTCTCAGCGTAAAAGATTAATAAAAACCAAATTTATTTAGTAAACCGACAAAAAAACTTGATTGTTCTACAAGGCGATTAATGCATGACTGTCAGAAAAGTGGAAATAAAATCTGAAACTAATAACGTATATTAGCCTTCCGTAATTATATGAATGTATTTTAATTCAATTGATAGCTCCCGGCCGCAGAAATGCATTTTGTTTTCATTTGACGTGAGAGCAGTAAACGAAGAGGAAACAGCAAAATCATTAAATGCAAACACGGGTCACGTGGAGACTACACACTTCCCCACTATAACTCAGACTGCTCTGCGCATCAGCCTCGGATCTACGATATTTCCGAACCGGGGTAATACTAAGATAGTGGCGCCCCCCCCCCCCCCTCCCACCCTCCATCGAGCGTTTGAGATATGGCGTCAAAAATTTGAAAAATTCGAATTTTCAAAACTATGTTCATTTTGTAGGCAACATCTTTCTGAAGAGTCTGATACATAAAACATGTATGTTCGAGGAAATGTAAGGCATAAAATGAGTAAAGACAAGAGACAAGCAATGCAGTACACATTTATTCAATCCTTAGCTTCTAGCATTGTTTTCTCTCTAATTTTGCTACAGCTGTACATGGTGTGCTTTCCTTTCTGCGACAGAATCTATTACCTCAAAGTTTGTTAAACGTTTTGCTACATGAAAATTGGAAATATCGCTGTCTAATACTGCGTAAGCTGTTAATACGAATAGTATCCAAGACTGGTGTGGTTTCTCGATCTGATTACGTCTATTTTTTCACTGTCTGCTAGACAAAACAAAATAGGCCTTTCTAACACTACAGAAACTGTAACACACACTAAATAAATGAGACTATTTTGGCACAAATGGTCATTTTTACGACAGAATATAATTCACGAAGGCCAACATAAAATGCCTATTAGGCCTACTACATGCAAAATGCTTTATGTTAGAAAATAGTATCACATTTCATTCATACGCTCAAGTTTCTCGAGCATGAGATCGAAAAGTAGTAGTACGAGATTTTATATAAATTTGGAATCGTCATATTCTTCCCTAATTCATGTGGTGTTCCCGTTTCTTCTCCTTCCTCTCTCTAACAAACATTCTTGTCATGACTCATTCTGGAACTATTCCTGCCTTTGTCAAAACTTATTCGCCGGTTAACTTCACTAACCCTGCCAGAATCACCGGTTTAGTTATCCCTGATTATTCTCCGGTTAGGATTTGTTATGTTCCTACAAACCATTTTCCGCGCTACTTCCAGAATAGAACTTAAGCGTCTGCTAGATGGAGACTGTACGACTTGCCCTTACTAGTTAGCGATCTGGTCAAAACTTTTCTGACAAAATTTCATTTTCCGGGATACACCGAGACCTGTTATTCCTGTTAGTCGATTATTTCCACTCTGGTAGTCTGAATCTATGGTTTTCCCTAGTAATTATAGCAACGCTGATCATTCGTAAATCCAAACAGCAGCATAATCAGACAGCGATTGGCGTTGACTCGTTCGTCTTTACTCCGCTCAGCTTGTATAGCCCGGTCCCCTTTTGCCTGTAGGAAAGTTTACTTCTAGATGCGGCGAGGATTCCCCCTGACAGACATCACGTGCACTATGCACGCATTCGAAAACCAACTTATGCTTTTTTTTCCCATGGGACCAAACTGCTGATGTCATCGGTCCCTGGGCTTACAAACTACTTAATCTGACTTAAACTAACTTACGCTAATAACAACACATACACCCATGCCCGAGGGAGAATTCGAACCTCCGATTGGCAAGTCGCCTCAGACCGCAAGGCTACCCCGCGCAGCTTCTGATTCATTCAGAAAACAACTTACAGAGTGTGTTCAAAAACCAACAGGGATGCGCATCAAAATCATATGAGTAATCGATAGACCAACGTGCGCTGGGCGTTAGGCGCTTTGTGAAACAAGGTTTTTCCTCCTCAATAACATGAATTTGCCCCCCCCCCCCCTCCTCATCCCTCATAGATCGCCGACCGCAGTGGCCACGCGGTTCTAGGCGCTGCAGTTCGGAACCGCGCGACTGCTACGGTCGCAGGTTCGAATCCTGCCTCGATGTCCTTAGGTTAGTTAGGTTTAAGTAGTTCAAAGTTCTAGGGGACTGATGACCTCAAATGTTAAGTTCTATAGTGCTCAGAGCCATTTGAACCATTTTGAACCTCGTAGATCCGGGCCGGCTGCGCGTGCGTGAATCTAGCAGCTTGGGCGCGGTAGTAAAATTTTTCCCGGTAGCATCTAGCTGCTTGCTGCGACTGCTTACACAGCCAACAGCCACATTTCTGTAGCCAGAAACGGGAGAAGGTACTACTCACACGCCACTCAACTGCGCATGCGCATGAGCCCGTTCACTACTGCTCAAACGAATCAATGTAGACAGCAATTTGTTTTTATGAAGCATTGCACAGTCTTCCTAAAGCCTTTAACACATTTTGCTGTTGTCAAACCCTTGTATGAGCACTGTGTTTAGCTGCTGTATATGGCACATTACCTTTGCAATTTATGGTTTATTTTCGTTTTGTTTTCTCGTTCATTTTTTATTGTAGCAGTATTATTCTGCAGTAGCGGGATACAGTAATTTGCTTTGTTAGAGTATCGATTCGTACCAGTCAAAATTACAAAAATTTGATTGAAAACTAAAACAACGAAAAATTCCTGGAATTTTTCTCCCGGATGAAAAAAATTCCGGTGTTTTCCCGGATCTCCAGGATGTCCCGGGTTGTATACACCCTGCTACACGATATTAGGCAGGTGTACCAGTTTCTTTGGCTCTTCAGCGCATATATACCATGAGGAAGAATATAGATGGAAAAGAAAAAAAAATTGTGTAATGCTTCAAATGTCTTGCTATCGTATTTAAAACTGACTGAGAATGAGAAAACTAAACACATTTTCACAATAAACCACATCACAGCACTTTCTTTCTCACTGTCAGAAAATCTCGTTTGAAAAAAATGTATTGTCTACATCCGTCTAAATATTTATTACAGTATCGCGTAAATATCTGAAGTATATCGGTCAATCCACGTTTGCAAGTGGAGGTTGTAGACAGGTGCACAAAATTCTATGCCTGTATCACGGACGTCAAGCTGTTCCAGAATGGAACACGTTTTCATCGTGTCTTATGGTTATTTTGCAGAGTGAAAAGCTCCTCTACTGGGATACATATAAACTCCAAAAACAAACTTCTCTTGAAACTCAGCTACACACCCGGCCATTAAAATTGCTACATCAAATCAACCCAACTAATGAACAGGGGCCCGCCGCGGTGAACGAGCGGTTCTAGGCACTTTAGTCCGGAAGCGCGCGACTGCTACGGTCGCAGGCTCGTATCCTGCCTCGGGCATGGATGTATGTGATGTCCTTAGGTTAGTTAGGTTTAAGTAGTTTTAAGTTCTAGGGGACTGATGGCCTCAGATGTTAAGTCCCACAATGCTCAGAGCCATTTGAACCATGAACATGTCAACAAATTAGGTGATTTCCGACCAATGCCAGTGTCATTTAAGCCGGCAATGTTTCCGCGAGTGCCGCCTCAGTTTTCATATTAAGCACAAAACATGGGTGATGATGCCACCATTGCCACAAACAGCTGACGTTACTGCTCATTACATCGACCATGCGAATCGTCAACTTATCGTGGACAACCATTACTATAGTATGATTAAAATTACTTGATAGTTGACACTTCATGCGTTGGAGCTGGTTTCCTCCAACCAGGGCGCTCAAAGTCACACCCGAACCGTTCGCCGTTGCCAGACAGCCAAGAAAATTGGCAAGTTCTCCTTGTCCGGCTTTCTTTTTACATTACTTTTTTTTATTCAGATACATGGATATTGTACAATACTAATGCAGACAGAGTTATGAGCTATAATCCTTGTTAAGATATTCATCGATGGAGTAGAAGGAGTTGGCCAACAGGAAGTTCTTTAATTCACTCTGAAACCGATCTTTATCACTTACAAGACCTTTGATATGCTCTGGTAAGTTACTGAGTATATGAGTACCCATGTATTTGATTCCTTTCTGTACTAATGTTAAGCTTTTATAGTCCTTATACAGATTGTTTTTGGTTCTGGTATTATAACCTTGTCTTGCACTATTTTGTGTAAAAAGAGACACGTTGGAAATCACAGAGTACATCAATGAATATATGTACTGAGAAGTAATAGTTAAGATAACAAGTTTCTTAAAGAGGTATCTGCATGATGATCTAGGACTGACACCAGATATAATTCTAATGACTCGTTTCTGAATTTTGAAAATGTTCTCTTTGTGAGAGGAGTTTCCCCAAAAGATGATTCCATAACTCATTAGTGAATGGAAGTAGGCTGAATAAACTAACTTCTTCATTTTTAAATCACCTATTTCTGTTATCATGCGTACTGCAAATGTAGCTGAACTAAGGCGCTTCATTAAGTCTAGAGTATGAGTTTTCCCATTTAGGTTGTGGTCAATTTGAAGCCCTAAAAAATTGACACTGTCTACAGCTTTAATTTCATTGTTTGAAAACATCAGACTTATAGGGTCAAGTATTCTTTGTGAGGTACTAAGCTGTATGTACTGGGTCTTGTCAAAATTCTGTGACAATCCATTTGCTGCGAACCACCCATTGATACTTACAAATATTTCATTAGCTGATTGCTCAGTGAGATATGTTGTGTCTGGATCCCGAATCCGGGATCTGGCTCTTTAACGTCGTATTTCATCACTCATAAGAACACCAAACACACACACAAATGACGACACAGCGCTAACCAAACATACAGGATACTTCAGCACAAGTCGCAATTCAGTGTCACATAAACAGTCACCATAGTCATAGATATCAGTTTCGCAAGACATTATGTAAAGCGGAATTTTTGAAGGCTGCAGTTCATCCTTGCAACTGGATCAGAAGAAACATGAATTTAACACCTGACCCACAGCTATGTGGCGTAGCACAATGGCTTGAGTGAAAACCTTACGCATAGAAGACCTCAGGTTCGAATCTCATAAAATATAACGAAATTATTTATATTCCTAAATCTAATCAAAAGAGTTTGATTATTACTTTTCTTCAGTTAATTGACTTAAATGTAATTTTTTTTGTATTTGTTTGCCGCGTCATTTTCATCGCCGTATTCACTTTTTGAAACTTCCTAGCAGATTAAAACTGTGTGCCGGACTGGGACTCGAACTCGGGACCTTTGCCTTTCGCGGGCAGGAGAGCTTCTGTAAAGCTTGGAAGGTAGGAGACGGATACTGGCAGAAGTAAAGCTGTGAGGACAGGGCGTGAGTCGTGCTTGGGTAGCTCAGATGGTAGAGCACTTGCCCGCGAAAGGCAAAGGTTCCGAGTTCGAGTCTCGGTCCGGCACACAGTTTTAATCGGCCAGGAAGTTTCATATCAGCACACACTCCGCTGCAGAGTGAAAATCTCATTCTGTATTCACTCTTTGTTTGCTCTTGTTTTCTCTTCCTATCTTTTCTTCCGGAATCTGCCTGTGATCTGCAACCAATTGCTGAAATGGCAAGTCATGTAACTGAGGATACTTTCGAGCGACAAATTACAGTGTTTTTTAGCGCTGAAACTGAATTTTCTCTTGTCTTGCGTTTGCTTGTACAGATTAGCTTCAATCGCCGTGAACAAAGCGATCGTAATTCTCGCTCTGCCGCAGATTGTTGACTACCATTTTCGCTTATACATTGCACATCACGAGGCTAAGTTTAGCTTAGGTCATGAGTTTAAATTCAGGGTTACAAAACGCGTCGCTTGCCACAGTCCAGTCACTGATGACTTAAAATCAGCTATTGGCAGGGCATCTCGCATTTACCACATACCTTGCGGCGGTCGCTTCCAACATTGCTCCGCGTTACACACGAACAGCATTTGTGAAGTGTTCTGCCGAGTTTGTTTGTCACCTATAACCGATCTGTAGCAAGTAGCCGATGCGGCAACACTGTAGCGGCAAGCAACAGACATCAACAATCAAGAATTTTAATCGGACTATAACATTTCGTGCAGTAACAAACAGGAAAGAGAATGTTTTACAACGCACTTTGTCGACTGCGATGTATGAAGTGCTTCTCGCCTTAGACTAACGTTAAGAGTACAACGTTTGAACCGAGACGTGAAATGACTAATAAGCGCAGTGGTGCCGATAATTATCACGTTGTGTTCGCCGAGTGAAGCACGTTTGATGTTCGTCGCCGAAATTGTACAGCAGGACGACCGCACGCCGACTGCCTCAGCTTTCATCTGAGTGACAGGCAGCCCATCTATCGCAAATTTAATTCGTCAAGACTTGTGTAACGAACATACAGCAGAAGTTGCCTTTAAATTTTCTCATTGTTGTACGTCACCTATCTCACCTTAAACCAAGACACTTTAGACCACACTTTCAATAATTTAAAAAGATTAAAGCGAAATTCATTTCTTTCATAAAATGCTCTTTTACAGGAAAGTATGTTTTTACGGATATTTTCTCTTCTGTCATCGTCTTCATTCTTGTAGCGTTTCTGTGTGAATCGAGTGATAGAATTATCGAGCGAGGTGGCAGTGGTTATCACACTGGACTCGCATTCGGGAGGACGACGGTTCAAACCCGCGCCCGGCCATCCTCATTTAGGTTTTCCGTGATTTCCCGAAATCGCTTCAGGCAAACGCCAGGACGGTTCCTTTGAAAGGGTACGGCCGACATCCTTCCCCATTCTTCCGTAATCCGATGACCTCGCTATTGGTCCCCTCCCCCAAATCAACCAACCAACCTAGTGACAGAATTTATTTTCATTTTATATTTTCTACATCTTTTGCTACATATAAATGTACAACTGCAGTGTCTGTAAGCCTCACTCCTGTCTTTTGCAAGTTTATCCAGTTCCCATGTTCTATTTCGTGCTGTGTAATGAAACTGCTAGTAAAATACGCTTGTTGTACAGTCTCAGAGTAGTTTCAGGGGTAAGACAAGGCTGCAACCTGTCTCCACTGTTGTTCGTATTATTTATGGATCATATGTTGAAAACAATAGACTGGCTAGGTGAGATTAAGATACACAAAATAAGCAGTCTCGCATATGCGGATGACTTAGTTGTGGTGACAGATTCGATTGAAAGTTTGCAAAGTAATATTTCAGAGCCGGCCGCGGCGCCCGACCGGTTCTAGGCGCTTCAGTCCGGAACCGCGCTGCTGCTACGGTCGCAGGTTCGAATCCTGCCTCGGGCGTGGATGTGTGTGATGTCCTTAGGTTAGTTAGGTCTAAGAAGTTCTAAGTTCTAGGAGACTGATGACCTCAGATGTTAGGTCCCATAGTGCTCAGAGCCATTTGAACCAATATTTCAGAGCTAGATCAGAAATGTAAGGACTATGGTATGAAGATTAGCATCTCCAAAAAGAAAGTAATATCAGTGGGAAAGAGATATACACGGATTGAGTGTCAAATAGGAGGAACAAAGTTAGAACAGGTGGCCGTTTCAAGTAATTAAGATGCATATTCTCAAAGGATGGCAACATAATGAAAGAACTGGAAGCGAGGTGTAGCAAAGCTAATGCAGTGGGCGCTCAGCTACTATCTACTCTCTTCTGCAAGAACGAAGTCGGTACCAAGACTAAGTTATCTGTGTACTGTTCAATCTTTCGACCAACTTTTTTGTATGGGAGCGAAAGCTGGGTGGATTCAGGTTACCTTATCAATAAGGTTGAGGTTAAGGATATGAAAGTAGCTAGGATGATTGCAGGTACTAGTAGATGGGAACAATGGTAGGAGGGTGTTCACAATGAGGAAATCAAAGAAAAAAAATGGTTCAAATGGCTCTGAGCACTATGGGATTTAACATCTGACGTCATCAGTTCCCTAGAACTTAGAACTACTTAAACCTAACTAACCTAAGGACATCACACACATCCATGCCCGAGGCAGGATACGAACCTGCGACCGTAGCGCCTAGAACCGCTTGGCCACACCGGCCGGCGAAATCAAAGAAAAACTGGGAATGAACTCTATAGATGTAGCAGTCGGGGCGAACAGGCTTAGATGGTGTGGTCATGTTACACGCATGGGAGAAGCAAGGTTACCCAAGAGACTCATGGGTTCAGCAGTAGAGGAGTCGGGGTAGACCAAGGAGAAGGTACCTGCATTCGGTTAAGAATGATTTTGAAGTAATAGGCTTAACATCAGAAGAGGCACCAATGTTAGCACTGAATAGGGGATCATGGAGGAATTTTATAAGGGGGACTATTCTCCAGACCGAACGCTGAAAGGCATAATCAGTCTTAAATGATGATTATGATGACGATGAAAAACTTCGAATCTGACAGATGCGTGTTGCATAACATTTATTTACATATTAGTATTAGTCACACTATGTTCTTCCAGAACTATTGTGGGGCCTTGCTTGTTTTGTGATTATTAGCAATCGGTCCGGTCCGAGTAAGTGTAATATTCAGTTAATTTTATTAACTGTTAAAAGTTTATGGTTTTAGTTACCTCAAAAATTACATACACTAAATCTTGTATATATTTCATTAGAAATGTTTCAAGAGACCTCCACTTTTAATACATTCTGTGCTTTGAATTCTGCTACGATGTAAAAGATCAATTATTTTATCACCAAATTCTATACGAGCTGAATCATTTTTGGTAGAAACAATATTAGCAATGCTGCTGTTTCGTGTAGGGTTACCATACGTCCACATTTATGCAGACATGTCCGCATCTTCGCCGGTTAATGTAGCGTGCGCGTACATTTTTACAATTTCTGATAACATCCGCTTTTTTTTTAGTTTTGGGAATTACGATCTTTAGATTTCTGTTTTCATTTGGTGTCGTCAATAAATTATGTACCTTTTACATCGTTAACTGAATTACATCATTTGTTATTTGCTTACAATCGATTTGTTATGCTAGTCAAACCGAAAATATTGCTCACAATCAATGTTTCGATCTTTTATAGCTTAGAGATAGCTGTGATGTCTACGTTCTTTGGTTGTGACAGTTCCCTTCCTTCCACTTTCCACTTAAAAGTGGATTTCTGTGCAATACTTGTATTTTTAGTGAACTAGTGTATTCACCCAACAGCATCTTCTTCAAATTGCCTATTACTCACCCAATAAATAATATTATTAAGTAAGTTGAAACAACAATTTAAAGATTTTCAAAATATCCCCTATGGCACAGAAACATTGTTTTATTTAATATACTGACAAGTATTTTGATCGGTTTTCAAATTAAAAGAAAAAATTATGGCCACATTCGATGGAACATCTTTGCAGTGCCAGCCCATAGCGCTGGTGTTGGAGGTTGTTCTCTTTAATATGACGAAGTGGACAAAGGAGAGAAAGTTGAAACTATAAAAAGGATTACAATGGTAAAATTTAATTTCACACATCTGAACTGCAAAAACATTTTTAAATATCTGTGTCAACAAAGAGAACTTTTAAACAAGATTCAGTCTGGTGAATACACATGGGACAAGGGGTAATAAGTTATGTGTGATGTGTGTAATATTTTTTATTTTGTTCCATATGTGTTGTAGCCGTTTCGCAACGCAAAAAACTGAACTAATAATGTGTCATTCGGCAGTCTTAAACGGATTATTCCGGATCTCGATTGAAACGCGACAGTCACTGTTTTACGGTAATCGTACTTTTTAATTACAAATAAAAACGTCCCAGCCTAGAACCGATTACCTGGGCTATGATACAGATAAAGGTACGGCAATCATAATTTTTTTTATTTACAATTAAATAAATTATAGCACAGCTATAAATATGATATGACGTCAGCAATGTTTGCCTTATTCTACCCTGTTACCGACATACGGACTACAACCATGTTAGGAACGTGTTGATAAGCCCCCTTGAGGGTGTCCTCATTTTGAGGTTTTAGAGTATTGTAACACTAGTTACGTTACAAAGTATTTGTTAGCAATTCCTGACATACAGTGAAATCCTCCCGCCACAGTACCGTAATCACGCCACTAGAGGAGCCAATGGCGCAGACCATTAGTAAAGGGGAGTATCGTGTGGTAATTCGTTTTCGGCAACAGCAAAAATGTTGCAGGTCTGTCAAGCCAACCATAGGAGAAAGTAGTTCTCTGGAAAGGTTGTAAAATGAGAAGACACGCATGCCCTAAACTTGAAATGGTGCTTTGGAGCCCTGTTGAAAGACTGAACAAGTATAAAGGGTGGTTCCGTAAGAGCGTGCAAAAATGTAACAGGACTTAACAGAATGCTCCACTGAACAAATTGAGATGGGCACCTGGGGTCGGAGAAGCCAGCTAAAGGAGGTATGGAGGTAAACTTGTCTACTGCTTTGTTTAGCATTACTGTGTTCCAACTTATTTACAACTAACAAGAGTACAAGTTTACAGGTACTTCGCAGTTTATTTAGGTGTACATTCCTTATTTCCTGCAAGGACACAAGGAGGACGAGCCTGATTACTAGGAAGTCATGATACAGGTGTTGTTTTCTTTACCTGTCCATAAGTTGATGTGTTGTAGCGTATTTACATAGTCCCATGACAGAACGCGCTATGAATCAACGACACACCCATTCACTACTCAGTGCTATTCAGAGGCGTACAGTACAATACGATGAAGCAGTAAAGGTAGAGTTTCGCAAAACTCACTGAGGTGTACCTTGTGTATGGGGAAGTACGTTGCAATGCTCTCGCTGGTGAAAGGTTGTGCGGGGAACGATTTCCTGACAGGCATCATCCGTCACGACGAATGTTTATTTCTCTCGATCAACGAATGCGGGAGACTGGTCATTGGAAAGAAGAAACGAGGGACCTGGCAAGATGAGGACCAGTCGCACACGCATTTTTAAGAGGAGGTGCTGGAATGTATTGCAACAGATCCGACTACAAGTACTCGTCGTATTGCACGTGAAATGGGTGCTACACTTACTGCACTATATGATCAAAAGTTCGTGGCGCCCTCCATAGGTAATGCTGGAATTCAATATGATGTTGGCCCAACCTTAGCCTTGATGACAGCTTCCGCTCCCGCAGGCATACGTTCAATCAGGTGCTCGAAGGTTTCTTGGGGAATGGCAGCCCATTCTTCACGGAGTGCTGCACTGACGAGAGATATCACTGTCGGTCCGTGAAGCCTGGCACGGCGTTCCAAAACATCCTAAAGGTGTTCTGTAGGATTCAGGTCAGGTCTCTGTGCAGGCCAGTTCATTACAGGGATGTTATTGTCGTGTAACCACTCCGCCACAGGCCGTGCATTATGAACGGGTGCTCGTTCGCGTTGAAAGATGCAATCGCCATCCTCGAATAGTCTTCAACAGTGGGAAGCAGGAAGGTGCTTAAAACATCAATGTAGGCCTGTGCTGTGATAGTGCCACGCAAAACAACAAGGGGTGCAAGACCCCTCCATCAAAAACACGACCACACCATAGCACCACCGCCTCCGGATTTTACTGTAGGCACCGCACATGTTGGCATATGACGTTCACCGGGCATTCGCCATACCCACACCCTGCCATCGGATCACCACATTGTGTACCGTGATTCAGCACTCCACACAACTCTTTACCATTGTTCAATTGTCCAATGTTAACGCTCCTTACACCAAGCGAGGCGTCGTTTGGCATTTACCGGTGTGATGTGTGGCTTACGAGCAGCCGCTCGACCATGAAATCCAAGTTTTCTCATCTCCCGCCGAACTGTCATAGTACTTGTAGTGGATCCCGATGCAGTTTGGAATTCCTGTGTGATTGTCTGGATAGATATCTGTCTATTACACATTACGATCCTCTTCAACTGTCGGCGATCTCTGTCAGTCGACAGGCGAGGTCGGCCAGTACGCTTTTGTGCTGTACGTGTCCCTTCACGTTTCCACTTTACTACCACATCGGAAACAGTGGACCTAGGGATGTTTAGGAGTGTGGAAATCTCGCGTACAGACGTACGACACAAGTGACACCCAAGCAACGGACCACGTTCGAAGTCCGTGAGTTCCGCGGAGCGCCCAATCTGCTCTCTCACGATGTCTAATGACTACTGATGTCGCTGACATGGAGTACCTAACAGTAGGTGGCAGCACAATGCGCCTAACATGAAAAACGTATGTTTTTGGGGGTGTCCGGATTCTTTTGATCACATAGTGTAGCTTGTGGTTAATACTCTACGAACAATAATTACATCCATATAACCAACGAGTCCATGGAATGCTTATGACTGCATTGTGTCAGTGGTTACCCCAACAATGGATTGATCGACCGTATGTCCTCCAAATCGTGCTGTTTACTGACGAGTCCTCATTTGATCGTGATGGTATTTCAAACAGCAGGAATAGCCATGTGAGAGATGAGGAAAACCTTCACGCTGTAGTAAAGCCACACCATCAAGTACGATACCTACATCTACATCTCCACAAGCGACCGTAAGGCTTCGGGTAGGGTACCCTATACCACTACTTGTCTTATCCCCTCCTGTTCCACTCGCAAACAGGGAAAAACGAATGCCTGTACGCCTCCGTACCAGCCGTAATTTCTCGTATGTTATCTTCGTGGTCCTTAGGCGCGATGTATGTTGGCGGGAGCAGAATTATTCGTAAGTCAGCTTCAAATGCCGCTTCTCTAAATTTTCTCAATAGTATTTCCCGAAAAGAACACCGCCCTTCAGGGAATCCCGTTTGAGTTCCAGAAGCACTAAAGTTTTATTTGAAGTTACCGGTAACAAATCTTGCGGCCTGCCTCTGTATTGCTTTGATGTCTTCCTTCAGTCCGACCTGGTGCGGATCCCAAACACTCGAGCAGTACTCAAGAATAGGTCGCACCGGCGTCCTATATGCGGTCGCCTTTATAGGAATACCATTCTTTCCCAATAAACCGAAATCGACCATCTGCCTTCCCTACCACAGTTTTCTACATCTACGTGACTACTCTGCTATTCACAGTAAAGTGCCTGGCAGAGGGTTCAATGAACCACCTTCAAGCTGTCTCTCTACCGTTCCACTCTCAAACGGCACGCGGGAAAAACGAGCACTTACATTTTTCTGTGCGAGCCCTGATTTCTCTTATTTTATCGTGATGATCATTTCTCTCTATGTAGGTGGGTGCCAAGCGAATGTTTTCGCAATCGGAGAAGAAGACAGGTGATTGAAATTTCATGAGAAGATCCCGTCCCAACAAAAAAACCCTTTGTTTTAATGATTGCCACTCCAATTCACGTATCATGTCTGTGACACTATCTCCCCTATTTCGCGATAATACAAAACGAGCCGCCCTTCTTTGTACTTATTCGATGTCATCCGTCAGTCCCACCTGATACGTATCCCACACCGTATAGCAATACTCCAGAATAGAGCGGACAAGCGTGGTGTAAGCAGTCTCTTTAGTAGACCTGTTGCACCTCCTAAGTGTTCTGCCAATGAATCGCAGTCTTTGGCTTCCTCTACCCACAATAGTATCTATGTCATCGTTCCAACTTAGGTTGTTCGTAATTGTAATCCCTAAGTATTTAGTTGAATTTACAGCCTTCAGATTTGTGTGACTTATCGGGTTATCTAAATTTAGCTGATTTCTTTTAGTACTCATGTGAATAACTTCACACTTTTCCTTATTCACGGTCAATTTCCACTTTTAGCACCATACAGGTACCTTATCTAAATCATTTTGAAAGTAGTTTTGATCATCTGATGACTTTACAAGACGGTAAATGATAGCATCTTCTGCAAACAATCTAAGACGGCTACTCAGATTGTCTCCTATGTCGTTAATATAGATCAGGAACAATAGCGGTCCTATACACTTCCCTTGGGGCACTCCTCCTGTGAATATCGGGGCCGGCATTGTAGGCGACAATCTCACTGGGCCATATCTTCTACCTGGCCGTCTGAAAGGCCACAAGTACGAGGGTGAGTGAATGAAAACCTTAAATTTTTTAAAAAATATTATTTATTGTGCAGAAGTAATACAAAGCTGTATCCCTTTTCAACATAATCTCCCCCACGCTCAATAAGTTCTCCAGCGCTTACAAAGCGCATAAATTCCTTTAGAAAAAATTTCTTTTGGTATTCCGCGCAACCACTCATACACTGTGTGGCGTCTCTCTTCATCAGAACGGAACGTCTTTCCTCCCATTGCGTCTTTGAGTGGTCCAAACATATGGAAATCACTTGGGGCAAGGTCTGGTGAGTGTAGTGGAAGAGGAAGACACTCAAAATCCAGGTCTGTGATTGTTGCAACTGTTGTACAGGCAGTGTGGGGCCTTGCATTGTCATGTTGCAAAAGGACACCTGCTGACAGCAATCCACGTCGCTTTGATTTGATTGCAGGCCACAGATGATTTTTTAGGAGATCTGTGTATGATACACAGGTGACAGTGGTCCCTCTAGGTATGTAATGCTCCAAAATGACGTCTTTTTCGTCCCAAAAGAGAGTCAGCATAACCTTCCCTGCTGATGGTTCTGTTCGAAACTTCTTTGGTTTTGGTGATGAGGAATAGCGCCATTCATTGCTCGCTCTCTTCGTTTCCGGTTGGTGGAAGTGAACCCAGGTTTCGTCCCCAGTAACGATTCTTGCAAGGAAGCCATCACCTTCTCGTTCAGAGCGCCGAAGAAGTTCTTCACAAGAATCAACACTTAGTTCTCTCATTTCAGGAGTCAGCTGCTGTAGCACCCATCTTGCAGGCACTTTGTGAAACTGGAGCACATCATGCACAGTGTGGTGTGCTGACCCATGACTAATCTGTAAACATGCTGCAATGTCATTTAGTGCCACTGCGCGGTTTTCCTTCACTATGGCTTCAACTGCTGCAATGCTCTGTGGAGTCACAACTCGTTGTGCCTGACCTGGACGAGGAGCATCTTCCGCTGAAGTCACACCATTTGCGAATTTTCTACTCCATTCGTAGACTTGCTGCTGTGACAAACATGCATCACCGTACTGAACCTTCATTCGTCGATGAATTTCAATAGGTTTCACACCTTCACTACGCAAAAACCGAACAACAGAACGTTGTTCTTCCCTGGTGCAAGTAGAAAGTGGGGTGGCCATCTTTATACTGATACTGCGACGGTATGTGTGCATCTGCACTATGCTGCCACCTACAGGCCATTCTGCACGCTGTTTGTAGCACGCTTACCAACTTACAGGATAACGGCGCGAAATTTCGATTTGTTGTAACAAATTTACGGTTTTTTTTGACTCACCCTCGTACTTGAAGTTCGTGCATAGAGTTCTACCTGAGTTGTGGGAGAAGGTAGCCTTGGCTAGTCGTGAGAGGATGTGGAAACAACTTGACGGTGCACCGCATCCGCAACCGCCTCAGTGCTGTATTTCCTGGTCGCTGGATTGGAAGTGGAGGTCCTATTCCATGGCCTGCGAGATAACTTGACCTGAATCCTCTGGATTATTTTCTATGGGGACATCTAAAGTCACTTGTGTACGAGACCCCAATGGCTACAGAGATGGAATTAGTTGCGTGAATTATAGCTGCCAGTGATGTGGTTTGAAACACAGCAGGGGTATTTGTCAGGGTGTGTCAAAATCTTGTTCGCTGATGTCACGCTTGCATCGAGGTTGATGGCCATCTGTTCCAGCACATTTTGTAAGATACAGTACAAATTGTACGCTCATTCTGTTAAGGATGGCATCTGCAGCTAACTGTAACTAACGTAAAGTACACAGTAATGTGATTTTATTTCTATTATCACCTTAGGCTGGCTTTTCCGACCCCACGATCCCTACCTCAAATTGTTCAGTGGAGCACCCTCTAAGTCTGGCTAAATTTTTGCACGCTCTTACGGAAACTCCTGTATATATTGCGGACTTTCATGTTAGCTGGCCGCTCCCTAGGTATAAATCGGCAGAGGTCGGTAAAAGTCGGACGGCTTCCGCCGGTAACCATTTTGTTTTCGCTGTGGCCAACATCAGTACTGTGTGAGGTAGCCATTTACGTCTGCTCTGCGACTTCTTGTACTTATGTAAAAGGATGGTTCGGTAAGTCTGGTAAAAAAATATAAGAAAAAATATTTATTTCGTAACCAACTAACCTTACTAACTGACATAAGTCTCCTTTGAGAAATATACTCTTGGTCCAGCCATCTTCCAGCTTTTTCATCTCGTTGGAAAAATAGGTTATGTCAAACTCTGCAAAATACTCGTTGACTGCAACTATCACTTAGTCATTTGGTGAAAATTTCTTCCCATCAAGCCAAACTTTGAAGTTAGGGAACAGCCTGGGGCTGAGTCTGGTGAACTGGGTGGATCAGAAACCAATTCTAAGTCCAATTTACGCAGTTTCTCCTTTGTTGTCGCCCATGTGTGATGGTGCATTATCCTGGTGAAAGAGCACTTCTTTGCCTTGTATGCAAATGTGCCGGATGCACTTCTGGTCGTCTGTGAGCAATCGAGACGCCCACAGCTGTCTCATAACCAGTTGTGTGTGCAAGATATTGAGCACTCGCTCAGTTGAGATGCCTGCAGTCTGAGTAATCTCACGAATTTTTATTCGGCAGTCTTGCATTAGCATATGATGGACTTTGTTAATGGTTTCCCAGCGGTGACCTCAATTGGACGGCTGGGCAGCACTTCGTCTTTGGTGCTTGTCCGAACATGTTTAAAATCATTAATGCAAAAGTAAACGGTCTTCAGTGATGGTGCACAGTAAATTGATCAGATGATCAAAACGACTTGCAAAATGATTTAGATAAGACATCTGCATGGTGCGAAAACTGGCAGTTGACCCTGAATAAGAAAAAGTGCGAAGTTATTCACATGAGTACTAAGAGAAATTAGTTAAATTTCGATTACGCGATAAGTCACGCAAATCTGAGGGCTGTAAATTCAACTAAATACTTAGGGATTACAATTACGAACAACCTAAGTTGGAACGATCACATAGATAATATTGTGGGTAGAGCAAACCAAAGGCTGTGATTCATTGGCAGAACACTTAGAAGGTGCAACAGGTCTACCAAAGAGACTGCTTACACTATGCTTGTCCGCTCTATTCTGGAATACTGCTGTGCGGTGTGGGACTGACGGATGACATCCAAAAATTACAAAGAAGGGCAGCTTGTTTTTTATTACCGCGAAATAGGGGAGATAGTGTCACAGACATCATACGTGAATTGGCGTTTTTCGTTGCGACGGGATCTTCTCATGAAATTTCAATCACCAGTTTTCTCCTCCGATGGCGAAAACATTCTGTTGGCACCCACCTACGTAGGGAGAAATGATCATCACGGAAAAATAACAGAAATCAGGGCTCGCACGGAAAAATTTAAGTGCTCGTTTTTCCCGCGTGCCGGCGAGAGTGGAACGGTAGAGAGACAGCATGAAGATGGATCATTGAACCCTCTGCCAGGCACTTTATTGTGAATAGCAGAGTAATCACGTAGATGTAGACTCCTGCAATGTTGGGACGTGCGGACACTGTAATAGAGGGGATCGACGTATCACAATCGAACACCGCACTACATAGCTGATCATCTCTGTTGATGGTGCTGACACACTCGTCCACTCAAAGTTGTATGCTCCGTGGATTCCTCGCCGCTTAACAGAAGACCAGAAAGAGCAACGAAGGGCCACCTGTGCGAAATTGCTTGCGCGTTACGAGGCTGACTGTGACTATTTTTTATGGAAAATCGTCACGGGGGATGAACCATGGGTTCACCACATCGGGCCGGAAACAAAACAGCAATCCACTGAGTGAAGTCACACCACCTCATCTCTGAACAAGAAGTTCAAAGCCGCACCCTCAACCGTTAAGGTCGGGGCGAAGATCTTCTTGGACAGTGACGACTTTATTCTGTTTGATAGCTTCTCTCGTGCTGGAACGATCACCTCTGCTACGTACTGTGCTACCCTCAGGAAACTGATGAAACGACTTCAGGGTGTTCGTCGCCACAATAATGTCCAGGTGCAAAGCAAAGCCTCACACAGGTGTGCGCATTCGAGAGGAGTTCACAAAACTTCATTGGGCTGTTCTTCCTCAGCTACCCTACAGCCCAAACCTCGCACTTTCCGACTTCCAGCTGTTGACCCAATGAATAATGCACTCCGCGGGAAGCAATACGTGGATGACTGGGAGGTTACTGACATAGCAAGACGTTGTTGGCTCCTACGTCGACCAGCAGAGCGGTACCATGTGGGCATAAGAGGTCCCCCCAGTAAGGTGGCGTAAGGACGTCGCACTGAACGGAGATTATGTTGAAAAACAGGGTTCTGTAGCCAAAAGAGTGGGGTATTGTATGGTGTATTGTACTGGATTCCTGAATAAAACCAACCTGATTGCGGGGAAATACTTATTGCAATACTTATTGGACGCCTGTAGTATCTGTACTGTAACAGAACCATGCACAGCGTTGTCCGGAAGCATTCTCACGACACTGAGTTTATCAATGCGGTGGGGCCTACCTGGCGGCCACTACATGCACCTATACAGGGTGGTCCATTGATAGTGACCGGGCCAAATATCTCACAAAATAAGCATCAAATGAAAAAACTACAAAGAACGAAACTAGCTTGAAGGGGGAAACCAGATGGCGCTATGGTTGGCCCGCTAGATGGCGCTGCCACAGGTCAAACAGATATAAACTGTATTTTTTTTAAAATAGGAACCCCCATTTTTATTACATCTTCTTGTAGTACGTAAAGAAATATTAATGTTTTAGTTGGAGCACTTTTTTCGTTTTGTGATAGATGCCGCTGTAATAGTCACAAATGTGTAAGTACGTGGTATCACGCAACATTCCGCCAGTGCGGACGGTATTTGCTTCGTGATACATTACCCGTCTTAAAATGGACCGTTTACCAATTGCGAAAAAGGTCGAGATCGTGTTGATGTATGGCTATTGAGATCAAAATGCCCAACGGGCTTCTGCTATGTATGCTGCTCGGTATCCTGGACGACATCATTCAAGTGTCCGGACCGTTCGCCGGATAGTTACGTTATTTAAGGAAACAGTAAGTGTTCAGCCACATGTGAAACCACGACGTGCAACAAATGCGGATGCCCAAGTAGGTGTTTTAACTGCTGCCGCGGCTAATCCGCACATCAGTAGCAGACAAACTGCGCGAGAATCGGGAATCTCAAAAACGTTGGTGTTGAGAATGCTACATCAACATCGATTGCACCGTACCATATTTCTATGCACCAGGAAATGCATGGCGACGACTTTGAACGTCGTGTACAGTTCTGCCACTGGGCACAAGAAAAATTACGGGACGATGACAGATTTTTTGCACGCGTTCTATTTAGCGACGAAGCATCATTCTCCAACAGCGGTAACGTAAACCGCCTAATATGCACTATTGGGCAACGGAAAATCCATGATGGCTGCGACAAGTGGAACATCAGCGACCTTGGCGGGTCAGTGTATGGTGCGGCATTATGGGAGGAAGGATAATTGTCCCCATTTTATCGATGTCAATCTAAATGGTGCAATGTATGCTGATTTCCTACGTAATGTTCTACCGATGTTACGACAAAATGTTTCACTGCATGACAGAATGGCAATGTACTTCCAACATGATGGATGTCCGGCACATAGTTCGCGTGCGGTTGAAGCGGTATTGAATAGCATATTTCATGACAGGTGGATTGATCGTCGAAGCACCATACCGTGGGCCGCACGTTCACAGGATCTGACGTCCCCTGAATTCTTTCTGTGGGGAAAGTTGAAGGATATTTGCTATCGTGATCCACCTACAACGCCTGACAACATGCGTCAGCACATTGTCAATGCATGTGCGAACATTACGGAAGGCGAACTACTCGCTGTTGAGAGGAATGTCGTTACACGTATTGCCAAATCCATTCAGATTGACGGACATCATTTTGAGCATTTATTGCATTAATGTGGTATTTACAGGTAATCACACTGTAACAGCATGCGTTCTCAGAAATGATAAGTTCACAAAGGTACATGTATCACATTGGAACAACCGAAATGAAGTGTTCAAACGTACCTACGTTCTGAATTTTAATTTAAAAAAACCTACTTGTTACCAACTGTTCGTCTAAAAGTGTGAGCCATATGGGTTTGTGACTATTACAGCGCCATCTATCATAAAGCGAAAAAAGTGCTCGAACTAAAACAGTCATATTTATTTACGTACTACACAAATATGTAAAAAAATGGGTGCTCCTATATAAAAAAAAAAAAAAAAAAAAAAGGTTGATATCCGTTTGACCTATGGCAGCGCCATCTAGCGGGCCAACCATAGCGCCATCTGGTTTCCCCCTTCAAGCTAGACAAGTTTCGTTCTTTGTAGTTTTTCGTTTGACGCTTATTTCGTGACATATTTGGTCCGGTCACGATCAATGGACCACCCTGTATATGCCATATATGTAATTCTCTAGAACATATGGTAAACCCATTTGGTTTATCTGTGAATCGACCGTTGCAACTTGCGCCAGTTTTTCGACTGACAGTTTCTCGTCGTTCACATGTTTCCATCTTGTTACAGCTGGAAATCGTTTACTACAAACGAAAAACATATATTCGAAGGAAAGAACTTAAGTACAAAACATGATGCAATTATTACTAGCAGACAACTGGCTTAATGAGTCTTACGAAAGGCGCATGTCTTGCGAAACAGAATGAGCGTTAATGATATGTATTTTTTTCTCACTGGCAAAAACCCGCCGTATTCCGACGCGCAACCGGCTTCAGTTCCCGTTACCTCTGCATACATTTTTATTGGAGCAAGGACGTCTGGCATGGGTTCCTCTCAACCTCGCAGAGCTAAGGGGGACTCCGTTGCAACTAAGCAGAACGGCGT
This sequence comes from Schistocerca serialis cubense, assembly GCF_023864345.2. NCBI lineage: Eukaryota > Metazoa > Arthropoda > Insecta > Orthoptera > Acrididae > Schistocerca > Schistocerca serialis. Next base: position 210,811,435 of record NC_064647.1, on the reverse strand, counting down.
CGAATTAATGCAGACCGTCGAATATGAGGTGCCGTGGATTGATCTTTAAGAAATATTCTATATTGTAGAACATTACCTAGGGGGCCAATCTGTTACCACGAGTATACTCTTTGAACTTATAGAAACGTTAAGTTTCCAGAATCTGTCTTCGCGATGCGTCTTACTGACGGGAATTACCTAAAAACTGAAACGGATAAACCCCGGTCATCACTTGCCTATTCAGCTGGCGAATAACTGCCTCCCCAGACAACTTGGCTCAGGCACATTTCGTATGAGAAATGAAAATGTTTGCGGAAGATGGCTTTTAAAAATATACAAGTAACCATTGCAAAAGAACTAGGATATGCGCCCACGACGCCCTTAAAATCAGTTCCAGAACTGAACAACATCACGGCTAACTTTCTTTGCCCTTGGTAAATGTTATCTCACAAGCTTTAACAAGAGGCCCACTACATTCCTGGACAGCTGTCAGACTATTCTCAGTGACGTGTCCGTGGCATCTGGAAAACACACAGGATTAAGAAACAGCGTCAGACAGGAACGACGCAGCTAACACTATGGATTCCTCTTAAATTCTGTGGAAAACGTGACAGACACAATTAACAGTGTTTATTATCCTCTTAGTGTGGCATACAGTGACCAAGTAAGGGACATCTACACATCCGTAACTGGCGGAGCGCACTTCACAGGCGAGACTTTGGAGATGTAATGACTTATAGTACAGGTACATCAGAAGCTAGAAAGCATGTCATGAGTATAATTTGTACATCACGGTGTTATAAAAAGCATGGAAAAATGTGCTTCAAAGGAGGCTAGTGTCTGCAGATCCCATTACATTCGCTGGCTTACCGTATATATTTTGAGTATAGTGCCATAAACATAAACGTCGGACGAAGAATAATGTTTACAAAATCATAGCTTTAGAATATTTTTATTTATTGTTGTCTCTGGTCAACGCACTCAGTCCGAGATAGCTGGGAATCCTGAGCGTCTTTATAAGTCCCATTGGAAAAGGGAGTCGTCCAGAAAAGCACAACTTTCCTTTGGCTTCGATTTCTTCACCAACTAGCAGTTATTAAATACGGCGTATTTGTATTTCTGACACGAACACGTCTAACTTCCAAGTAAAGCGATGAAGCGACTGGAAATAAAACTTCGGATAATCAATCTGAAAATTACTTGAATTGCACAGCCATCTGACAGTATTACTTTAAAATTTGAGGAAACCACACAAAAAGATGAGAAAAACCAGCGCCAAGAGCAACATATTTCCCCTGTAAAACATACAATACTATATACTCTAGTAGTAGTAGTATCGTGTCTAATACTGTGGCATATTATTCTAAAGACAGACAAGCAAAAAATAAAAACGATGTAAGTCTACGGTCACGAAATACTTCTTTCGGAGCTACTTTTCCAAGACGCCACACACAGCAGCCCCACAGTCATTTATAAAACTTTGTACCATACAAAAAGAAATCTACACAGTTCTCAACAAACAACTTATCGACAGACGACGAGGCTGCGCTGAAAATTTATTTCAGGCTACGTGATAGTGCGCCTACAAAATAATCGTAAGAGATAACTCAGCACCACGATAAGCCTCGCACAACTAAATAAACAACCCAATTATCTCTTCATTACGTGCCGCTGCGCCGAGGAAGTGTGCGCTAATTGCCCTTTAAAAATAGCTACCCGTCGGCAAGAGGCTACTTCGAGACAAGATACCAAAAATCACTCATAAAAAGCTTTAGTATTCGATGTCAAACTCCGATTCGTCAAGCACTACACGACGGAATAGTGTCAGGTTCGATTAAAGCAGAAATAAGCCATTCACAAAATACGGCAGGCATAAAAAAAGCATGCAAAGTCGAGAATGGACTATAAAACACTATTTTGAATGTATTGCTTACGTTGCAAAACAGATATAATGCACAAATCAAGAAACTGGCGGCCAATTTTGACGATGAGAACTAAAATTTCGTGGAGGATTGGTCACTATTACAGAATAGATAGTGTGAAGCTACCCTCCGTCCACTGCAAATGATAATAAACACTCATGGCATTCATTACTTACTTTAAAAGGCGTGGATCTGAAGGACGATGAACTGTTAACCCTCCAAAACACAGGAAAGCATGTTCCAAAACACTGCAGGCATTACGTGAAATCACACTCCTCCGTAGGCGATGCGGGGAAAACAAAACTTACGTAAACAAAAACACTGAGAACCAAAGTTGCTACAACTCACTGCTCACTCTTACTTTGTCACACAACTCGCGTAATACTCACTAACAACACTAATGCGCAAAGATTGTAAACTACTACGATGAAATTCACCGTCAAAGATATTTCACTTCGCAAGCCTACGACAACTGACAAGCGTGAAGAGCTACCAACGCTGGAAGCTTTTCGCGCAAGCACTGCTGTATCGTATAAGCAAAGAAATGAGCTATTTAACTTGAAAATAACTGTCAACAGATATACTAAATCACTTGGACTGTCTTACAGTAAGCAGGAACTTACCTTTTACTGTATACTACTTTACCATAAAAAATACACTATTCGATGAGTTGGCTACCGTCCTGAAACCTAATGTCTCTGTAAAGACTACCGCAACCTCAGTTGCATTGCGAATTTAGAAGTTTGTGAAGCCTGGAGCGTCGAAGTGATTTAAGTAGATGGCGCTGCTATATATAAGGCTGAGGTGTGAATTAAGAACTGTAAAAAAGTATTCAGCATTTGTAGCAAAGACAAATTGTATATCATACGGCAGTGGTTGGCTGATTCAAATGCACTCAAAGAATTGTTGAACAGTTGTATCTGGCGATTCATTGTACGACGAGTATTATTGTTCGTTTGCCCTTATTTGAAAGAAATGCCAGGTTTTCAGTTAAGTGTTACATTAATTGGTATCTAGTAAACAAATATATAGACGTGATTGTATTCCTCGACTTAACAGTTGTGGCTGCAAGTAATTGCGCAAACGGATGATGAATTTACCTTTCGTAATGACATAATGCGAAATTTATGTAATACAAACCGCACCGTAAATTTCCAATTAAAAGTGGTGGTTGCGACTGTGTTCTAATACTGTAAGTGAACTGGATAAGACATACGCCCAAGAATATCTATAAATTACTAAAAAGAGAGCTAGATCTGTTTATTAGTAGGCCTACATATGGCGCAACAACTGAAACTAACGAGTGTAAGGCACCATAATTTTTAGCGATTTCAGTCTCTTCGAATGCCGTGTGTGTGAGGGGGAAGAGAGGGCAACTTTACACATTTAGCGTAATAAGGGCGAAGCCATACTGGATAAAGCTATTGATGTCAGCCTTGCTTGCAGTTAGTTTTTCTTTTTTATAGCACATCTTTCAATTTCGAGAAAGAAGGAAGCGTAGTGGTGTCATGCCAATCACCATTAACGTGCAAAAGAGAGAGAGAGAGAGACGACATAATCTTGGATTGTGTATGGGTATAGAAATCAGCCATGGCGTATTCAGAACAACAGTGTCAACTTTTAGATCAAGAAATTTGTGGACACGAAAAACTCAGGATGGTGAGACGTCGATTTGTATAACATCTTTGTTCATTAACCAGTGTGCCACCTGGATTGGTATACATTCAGTGCCATAATTAGTACAATGAAAGTTTATTGTCTTGAGGGGCAAAGAACAAACATAGAAATAACAAAAACCATGACTTAATTGAAAAAATGGCATTTTTAAATTGTATTGAGAGGTACTGACCATTGAAGTTTCATCACCATATGCTAGGAGAATGATTCTTGAAAGACTAAAACATGCTGTGGTGGTGTTTATTTATAGAAGTGGATATTTGGAAGCAAACTCGTCATGAAGACCCATATCACTGGCAGTTTTTCAAACTTCTTTCAGAAAATAACTGTGATAAGCTTTAAGACTTCCAATTATGACAACAACTTTTTAACATCTCTCAATTTAATTTCATGTAAGGCTTTACTAAAACACCTTTTTTTTATTTTATCTCACAAATTAATTTTGGTGAGAGTTATGTAAACAGGAAGCAATAGGCCTACCTATTGTCTGTTACTTCATTGAAGAGTTTGAATGTTGTTGATACATAATCTTTACTTGAGGAGAAACCAAATAAATAGTATCAGTAGTACACTGCCACATTCCAGAAGTATTTTCTCACTAACAGGAATCACCGTGTCACATTAAAGGATGTTACTACAGGAGTAAAATCTAAACCCACTGTGGGGTAAAATGAAATATGGTATCCCACAAGGTTCAGTCATTCCTGTTTAAGACTCAAAGTTCCTAAATGATCTGTCAAGGAACTATTTGAATTTTTTCAAAAACATTCACTGATAACAAAAACATAAGCACCTGACAAACCCAAGACAGCAGCTAACCAGATTCAATCTTAATCTTACAAAAACACATTTTTGAAGTGAAACTATTGAAAACAACTTGTGTGTCACCCAGGTAAGTATCATTCATCAGTTACCTGATGCAACATCAGAGAACAAAAAAATTTATGTACAGATAGACATAAAATATAAATGGGCTCACATGTTCTTTCAAACAAATTAAAAAAAAGTGGTTCAGCCTATAACAAATGCCACATTGTTTCCATTAGTCCACTTTGATTATGTTTCTAAGTTTTGTAAATGAGAATTTATCTCACTTTGTAACAACTGGCAACATTTCGTTCTGTTTGACCTCATCACTTTGTACTCCAAACTCTTGCAGGTTTATCTTCAGGCATATCATAAAACTAATTTCATCACATGTGCTGTAGTATTAATAATAAACTAACGCTCAACCCACTTCCCCAAGGGAGTTCTACATGACAGATACTCACAGTTATGCCTTTCCTAAGCTCCAGCGGTCATTCAATACTTATTTCTTACCATTTACGAATGTCTTCCTGGGCGACAGCTCATAGCACAAACTATGTCAGTATTTTGGTTGATAGTCTATTGATATACATTGTCTGACAAACGTCTGGAAATTTGGTTGTTAGTAGCAGAAAATGTTGATTAACAGTTATTGTTGCGATAAAGATTGTCAGGGAATTTGGTGTACAATGTTAGATTTAATTATCATTGTCTCGGTTCATTATATATTAAATGCAGTGTCATAATTTATGAAAAAGTGTTTCGGATGAAATCTGCATCCCACTGCAGGGTAAAGCCTGTTTCGAGGAAGTAAATTGTGTATCCTCAAAAATACGAAACTAAATTTAAGGTGTGTGTTGTTACCAATTCCTTCTGTACTCTTATTATTGGGTTTCTAGAATTGCAGTACATTCTATAACTGTAGAACATAGTTTGTTGTATATAAATTACCACCATATAATGAGAGTTGTTCTACCACAGTAAAACTTGTATTATGTAGTTGCAAACAGTGAACTGAGATGATGCCAGCACATTCCATAAGTTAAGCAGAAACCTCATTTCTGCCCACTTTTAACGCAGAAATCACTGCATTGAACTAAGGATGGGATTGCTAGGGTACAATCACCTGGTACAGCCCTGTGGCATTGTCGTCTGGGGCAGTTAAGCTAAGGCCTTAAATTATTTATTCTACAGATACTGGTAGTAAGAATATTATGTAAATTTGATTTTTTCAAAATTAATGTATGCGTATTCCATGGTCCATGATAAGCTCACCTTAGTTGTGGAACATGTCTAGACTATGATCTGTGATCAAAAGTATCTGGATGCCTGGCTGAAAATGACTCCATTAGTAATTCTGGAATTCAGTATGGTGTTGGTCAACCCTTAGCCTTGATGGCAGCTTCCACTCCGCAGGCGTATGTTCAATCAGGTGCTGGAAGGTTTCTTCGGGAATGGCAGCCCATTCATCACGGAGTGCTGCACTGACGAGAGGTATGGATGTTGGTCGGTGAGGCCTGTTACGAAGTTGGTGTTCCAAAACATCCCAAAGGTGTTCTATAGGATTCAAGTCAGGACTCTGTGCAGACCAGTCCACTACAGGGATGTTATTGTCTTGTAACCACTCCATTACAGGCCGTGCATTATGAACAGGTGCTCGATCGTGTTGAAAGATGCAGTCGTCATCCCTGAATTGCTCTTCAACAGTGGGAAGGAAGAAGGTGCTTAAAACATCAATGTAGGCCTGTTCTGTGGTAGTGCCACACAAAACAACAAGGGGTGTAAGTCCCCTCCATGAAAAACATAACCACACCATAACGCCACTGCCTCCGAATTTTACTGTTGGCACTACACACGCTGGCAGATGACATTCACCGGACATTCACCATGCCCACACACTGCCGTTCTATCACCACACTGTGTACCATGACTCATCACTCCACACAACCTTTTACCACTGTTCAATCGTCCAATGTTTACACTTCTTACACCAACTGAGGCGTTGTTTGGCATTTACTGGTGTGATGTGTGGCTTATGAGCAGCTGCTCGACCATGAAATGCAAGTTTTCTCACCTCCTGCCTAACTGTGATAGTACTTGCAGTGGATCCTGATGCAGTTTGCAATTCCTGTGTGATGGTCTGGATATATGTCTGCATATTACACATTACGACTCTCTTCAACTGTCGGCGGTCTCCGTCAGTCAACAGACGAGGTCGGCTTGTACGCTTTTGTGCTGTACATGTCCCATCACGTTTCCACTTCACTATCACATCGGAAACAGTGGACCTACGGATGTTTAGGAGTCTGAAAATCTCACGTACAAGCGTATGACACAAGTGACACCCAGTCACCTGTCCACGTTTGAAGTCCGTGAGTTCTGCAGAGTGCCCCGTTCTGCTCTCTCAAGATGTCTAATGACTACTGGGGTTGCTGATATGGAGTACCTGGCAGTGGGTGGCAGCACAATGCACCTAATATGAAAAACGTATGTTTTTGAGGGTGCCCAGATACTTTTGATGACATAGTGTACATTTACATGAATATTCATTTACAAGTTTCCGCTCAACAGAAACCTGTACAGCAACCAAACAGGTCAACAACAAACTGCAAATTCTGGGAGCATGTAGGCACCTTATACTCTTTAGAAACACCTTAGCTGCAAAAGAAATTTCCAGAGAGTACTTGATACTCCTCATATGAACAAAATATTCCTTATATTACCGTGATGCAAAAATACTGCATGGCTTCAAATGTGTATTCAACATATCATGATTGCAAAATGAACATCAGTGCATATAGTGTGTCATTCGTTTCAAGCACAAATGTAATTGGCTTGGATAACCCTAATAACCACACCCACTCTTCTACGGATAGAAAAGAAAGGCAGTTGTTTGAGAGTTCCCTTCTCTCTTTCTCCTTTCTTGTGAAGTTCTGAAAAGTTGTTAGCAGTATTGTTCCCAGATTGATGATAATTACCCAGAATTATATTATTTTGAGGGATTAGAGGCTTTACATGAGTTACATATTACATCACTAGATGGCGCTACATAATTTTAAACTTGTGGGTATTTCAAGGGCAGTTTTGTTGGAGCTGGAAGGTAAAACAGAAGTTATACATTGGTAACTAGTTGGGAGTGTTACGTTATTTCCCCTGTCATCTTTCTCCTGATACTGTTACTCTCTTCATGTGTTTTTCTGGTAGAGAAAAACATCGGTTCTTAATTTTTTTCCTGCCAGTAAGTACATTTTCTCTATTATATTTTTAATAAATCTTATTTATTTTATTTTACTTTTTCAATGTAATATTACTATTTCAATGTAAATAAATTGTAAAGCCATATTTATCTGATAATGACCTGTGAAAGAGTGGGGTACAAAATGTTAAAGATATGGTGTATCGGCCAACTCTTCCAGCTAACACTAAGGAACTAAAAGAATGAATAACTACAGCTATCCAAACTGTTACGCCAGAGATGGTTGATGTCGCTTCAGTGTCTAGAAGGGGTCTCATTGAACATTCATGAACTCATTTCTACAGAAAATACTTTGTTAAGTGCTCTTCACATTGATTAATTACATAATGAACTTTAAAAGCAATGTTGTCTGCAAGAAAAAATGCATTTAAATATCGCTGAAGCCAAGAACCTCTTCCCAGCAGGTGGATGCAACAGAGAATAATGTTCCATCTGAAAAAGAAGTGGAAAAGAAAATGCTTAATTATCTGGAGACCATCGGTCATTGATTAAAAGAACTTGGTTGGCTATTTTGTATTTAAACTTATGAAAGCAATATTGTGAATACTGTGCAATTTTAGCACTAACTATTCAAATCCAACAGAATAAAATTTGTTTGAAATCTTTTTCTCCCACTGGGACACTAAAAATTACTGGGCTGGAGACTAATTAGATACTCCTTGGATTTTTTCCTTGCCAACTCTGTAAATACCCTGTGACAGCTGCAGAAATGAAGTTCTTATTAACTATGAGCCAAAAAACTAGGAAGGATGGGTAGTTATATATATGGGAGTGAAGTGGGGGGCTGAGTCTAATAAGTGCAGAGAGGTCTTTTAAAACATTTATTGATTATCCAAGCAATTAAATAAAAATTTGCAACCATGAAATTTAAGCATTCTTCGCCAAACAATTAATGTTTATGTATGCAATACATACTTGAATTAGTCTTACGATCATATCGAGTCAACTGGTCCACTGCCACAGTACAATAGTTGTATGCAATGTAAGAATCCACGGACACTGCCAGAAACAGGCCAACACCAGTAACACAAATATCACAACAGGGTCCTCTACATATAGCCTACATATATTAAAATCTGACGGGAGAAACATTCAGTAAAGACTCCCTTTCCTCATAGTGCCGGCACTTTCCAATTTAACACCCATATTGTATAAACCATGAACTTATTGTTTAGTAGTGTGAACTTAAATTCCAGCTACTAAGCCAGATTCCAAAAAATTAACCAATAATCTAAAACCTAAGATATCCTAACAATTAAAGCATTCATAAAGTAACACAGTCTTAGGGAGAAGCTGTGGTGGTGGTTGTGATTGAATTTCAGCTTCTAGGCACAGTTCTTAACAGCCTCTCACAGTACAGTTTGACTAAACAACCATTGAAAGATTAGGTTAAATCACTCAGCTTTATTACTGATAATGATACAGGCTTAGTTTGAGCTTACATAGCCCAAGTGCTTGCGAGCACGCAGGTAGCAAGCTGGCAACGCGACCCCAAATGCCACAGCAGTAGCATGTGGTAGCACCAACAGACTAGTCTAGCAGAAGAAAGTACTTACATGTACATGATTAATAGCACCGTGGCACTCAACGCAGATCACTTGTGGTGGCTCCACATCAGTTAGAATACATAGTTCGTCTAACAAGGCCAGGCAAGGTGTGATAAAAAGCAACCACCTCATACATACTATTTCCAGTATGGGCAGTTGCAAACTCTAGTTGTACAGTATCGAATCTTTAAACAATCAGCATCATTGTACTCATTGGCCAAACCTTCATTGGATTTCAGCTATATAAGCCTGTTTCAGATGGTTTGGACATTTCAAACAGCTGAGGAAAGGATAGTAGAACAATGACTGTGCACAGATGTGACTGGTAGAATGACTAAGGAAGAGACTGGTGGACCAAGTGAATGAGGATTCAGGAACAATAGGAGACAATTGGGATACAGTCCTGAAGGAATGGTGCATGGCCAGACTAAAGTGGAAAGCACTCGTAAACCACAGCTGGTAACTTGAGTGGAAAACTGATGATGGTGACTCAACAGATTTAAAAACGGATACCGTAACATCAACAAAATCAAAATGAGGATAATGTAATTTAGTCGAATTAAATCGGGTTATGCTGAGGGAATTAGATTAGGAAATGAGACACTTAAAGAAGGAAAGGGGTTTTGCTATTAGGAGAGCAAAATAACTGTTAATGGTCGAAGTAGAGAGGATACAACATGTAGACTGGCAATGGCAAGGAAAGCGTTTCTGAAGAAGAGAAATTTGTTAACATCGAGTATTGATTTAAGTGTCAGGAAGTCGTTTCTGAAAGTATTTGTATGGAGTTTAGCCATGTATGGAAGTGAAACATGGACGATAAATAGTTTAGACAAGAAGAGAATAGAAGCTTTCGATATGTGGTGCTACAGAAGAATGCTGAAGATTAGATGGGTAGGTCACATAACTAATGTGGAGGTATTGAATAGAATTGGAGAGAAGAGAAATTTGTGGCACAACTTGACTAGAAGAAGGGATCAGTTGGTAGGGCATATTCTGAGGCATCAAGGAATCACCAATTTGGTAATGGAGGGCAGCGTGGGAAGTAAAAATCGTAGAGGGAGACCAAGAGATGAATACACTAAACAGATTCAGAAGGATGTAGGTTGAAGTAGGTACTGGGAGATGAAGAAGCCTGCACAGGATATTGTAGCATGGAGAGCTGCATCAAACCAGTCTCTGGACTGAAGACCACAACAACAACATCTGCAACTTCTGTTATTATCGCTAACATCCTTAGTGGCAACGACCGCAGCAGCAGCAGCAGCAGCAGCAGTAGCAGTAGTAGTAGTAGTAGTAGTAGAAACACTGCTGGTATTAGCTTTATTAGTATATAGTCAGTATTATTTACTCACATTGTCTCTATAAACACTCAAACCATTTTAATACTATTTGCCATATTGAAATTAGGTAACTTTGATGTACAAAAGGTACTGTATGTGTGAAAGCCTGGCCGATGTGAGAGATGGCCTGAGACTCTAATCAGATCAGCATAAATAAATAAAGTTTATTTCTTTTTTAGTTATAAGAATTTTAATACAGCAGCCATCAGGGTACACAAAAATGCACTGCTTTCATGTGAGAGTAGTAGATGGGCAAAGTAAAGGCAGCAGAATGTGAAGGTTTGGCCAAATTTATGACATTTTGCACCTTGGATTAAAAATGTCTTGCATGAAATGCTTTGAGTAAAAAAGTAAAAAATATTGAAAGCTGCAAATATTGCTGAACCTCAGATTAACAGACTGATGGAGGATCATGAATTCAAGAACACAGTGAATGTGAGAGAAGAAGGTGCATGGACTGCCTTTAGGTTTGTTACTGAAATAATTAGGGAATAGAAAAAAACATGTAAATTGCAAAAACATTGTCAAAAGCATGTTGTGATGTAAAGTGAGTGTGAAAGTCCACTTCCTACACTACCATATTTACAACTTTCCTGAAAATCTGGGACATTATAATGAATATAAAGGAGAATTCTTCCGACAAGGTATTAAGGAGATGTGGAAGATATATCAGGGAAGATGGAATGAAAGTATGATGGCTAACTACTGTCATATGTTGAAAAGGGACAGTAAAGGTGAAGATTCTCTAAAGAAATAAAAAAAGACTAAGTATGAAAGTTAAATATAACAGAGTACTCACAGGCCTGCAAAAATATAACAATAACTAAAAAAATATAGAATTTGATTGAAATTTTATTTTAATATTTGTATTTCCGTTTCTTAAATATTTGAAACATGAAACCTTATTTTGTCAAAACCCCTACCATAATAAAACAAAATGAATTTTCAGAATCAGCAGTGCAAATCGAGTCTACCTATTTTTGAGAAATTGCCTCCCAAAAACTGTAAAAATACAGTTTGGTTGCTCCAGTATATGACAGACAGACACAAAACTCTACAGTGCGAAGAAATGCAATCTTTTGACAGCTGAAACAACACTGAACTGATAACTTGGAATTTTTTAATGCTATTACTTCCATTATTTCCCAGACACTAAACATGGTAGTGATTTTTACAGTATGAATAGGGAATTGTAATTAAATGAGATGCTGAGTCACGGACAGGCATGAAGTGAAACATGTGTTGAGCACCATGTTCAGCAACTGTGTGATGTAGCTGTCTCTTGGACACACACAGTTTGTCAGTCACCATTCATGCTTGTTGGTTGTCATGTCCACACAGAATGCAGCACGGTGGTCGTCGCATCTTAGTTTCAGTCCAAATGACTGCTTTCACAAGTAGCCCTGCCTGTGATGGGATATGTGATGCTTGTGTTTTAGCACAGAATAGTAGCAGACAGAAATTGGAAAAAAATGTTATTAAAATTCACTCACATTGCCAGAGACAGAGGAAGAAGCAGGAAGCAAGCTATTATATTGCAAGTGGGTCAGGTGGATGACACTGTCTGCTGAATGAGGAATAAGTATTCAGCAGAAGAGAGGGCAGAAAACCAAAGGAAGACAGACAAGCATATTCTGTAGCTCATAAGACATCTTGCAAGAAACTGTATCTATTTCATAAGAGCGCATAGTGAGAGATTGAAACAGCAGTTAACAGCCCGTTAAGTGGATGTAGCAGAATGAGGAGGACACATTCGGTCAATACAAACTGAACTTTGCATTGTAGCCTCACTTTAGCTCCCTTTAAATACTCCAGTCCTTGTCATGAGTCGATCATTGGGATTGATAGCATTCACAGGAACAGCACTCGATTCCATGATTACGATACTGAAGTGAATCTAAGTCCTAGATGTTCCAGCACAGTTTACGAACTATCTGAAAATGTACTCAAGATTATGGCATTCACCCAATGAACTTCATACTGCTCGCCACCTACTATCTACCGAGCGAGGTGGCGCAGTGGTAACACACTGGACTCGCATTCGGGAGGACGGCGGTTCAATCCCATCTCCAGCCATCCTGATTTAGGTTTTCCGTGATTTCCCTAAATCGTTTCAGGCAAATGCCGGGATGGTTCTTTTGAAAGGGCACGGCCGATTTACTTCCCAATCCTTCCCTAACCCGAGCTTGCGCTCCGTCTGTAATGACCTCGTTGTCGACGGGACGTTAAACACGAACCTAACCTAGCCACCTACTATCTACTGGTGGAGAAACTGTTCTCTGACAACACGACATTACAGAGTGCTGCTAATACCGGTCTTCATTGCATAAGCCAGCAACAGGGCCTCATGAGGCCCATGTTCCTATTCTACACTTAAGCGCCTTCAGATGCTGAAATGTAGCAGAGGTAAGGAGGAGATGAAGTAGCTACAGGACTACCGACATCAGGTACATTGCGGATGGGGCATCAATGGTCATTATAGAATTCAGAATGCGACCGAGTACACTCCCACAGCCAGCGTGAGAAACACATTGCGCTGGGCAACCGCCGCACCGCCAGGGTTGCTGATAACTCCTGTGTGTGCAAATGCTGAGCTGACTCGGCAGATGTCAGCTTTCCAACACGCCACTGAATCAGCAACAGCCGAGGCTGCTACAGAAGAATGACTGTGTGTAAACATTGTGAATAAATAACTGTACTCTAATAACATTTTACTTGCGTAACTGACACTTCACAGGTTCCCAACAGCTATCCTGACTTCATGCAGATATTTCTTAGCTTAGCGCTCTGTACTTGTGACCAGACTGGAGTAGGTGGGGGTGGGAAGATGTATGAGATGGTCTTGCATATAGACCTATTACATGAATACAAGGCAAGGGAATGGAAGAAGGATGGACGAGGATGATATGTAGGTTCAGTGGCCAGTAGAATGTCACTGTGGAAGGGATGGGCTGGATAGTGGCCAGGATCCTTCTCATTTCACGGCAAGAAGAGAGGTAGTCGAAACGCTGGTGAAGAATGTGATTCAGTTGCTCCAGTCCTAGGAAGTACTGAGTCTTGAGGGGAATACTCCTCTGTGGCTGGATGGTGGGACTTTGGGAGGTGGTTGGTGACTGGACAGATAAGGATTGAGAGATCTGTTCTTGTGCAAGGTTGGGAGGGTAATTTCAGTTTGTGAAGGTCTCAGTGAGACCTTTGGTATATTTGTACAGGGACCACTCATCTCTACAGGTGCAATGACCACAGGTGGCTAGACAGTATGGGGGGAGGGGGGTTCATTTGGTATGGAGTGTGTGGCAGTGGTCAGAGTGGAGGTATTGGTGGTGGTTGGTAGGTTTGATATGGGTGGAGGTACTGGTGCAGCCATCTTTGAGATTGAGGTCAACATAGAGGATGGTGGCTTGTTCGATTGAGGAGGGCAAGGTGAAGCGAATGAGGGAGAACGTGTTGAGGTTATGGAGGAATGTGGGTAGGGTGCCCCCACTCTTGGTCCAGATCATGAAGATATTGTAGTGCGGCACCCTACAGACATGAGCGCCCTCATAGAAACAACCGTCTATTAAACACAACAAAGGCACAGTGACACACAAAGGGAGAGCAGATTTGCAAAGCAGAAATCAACACTTTAGTTTTGCCCAGTTGTGCCCAAGAAGGATGATGCAGGAATTTGCTACGTTAGCTCTATTGTGGAAGTACATCATTCAACTTTACAGGTAGGTCTATGCCTAAGATAACCACTAGGCATAAACTCCTGTATTGGAAATATCATCTGTCCAGATCACAACATAGACACTTTTACTTAGAGTTGAAATTCTCTCGATACAGTCCACACTACAAGAATGTGGACTACACAATTGTCACGGATACTATTTGTTTGATGGGCTAGTGGTTGCTACCAGAATATAATGATATTGATAATGCATCAGACTATCAAAAGACCTACAACATTTGCATGAATAATTACCACAGACAATCTCAGCTTCAACAGAAAATACTATGCACTGTTGTATACTTTGTATAGGAAATCAGATCTTTGCTTTTGATAACATTGAAAGATCTTTTTATCTAATCTTTGGCTTCCTTTTAACACTTTAAGATATTTGCAAATTATATGTTTGCAATAAAATTGATATTTACTTTCAAAATATCTTTGAATATTAAATATGGAGCAGATGAGAACTGGGAAACTATTTCTATTTTTAAAGCAGAAACAGTTCTGTCATTATTGTCTGTTTTCTTTCATGTACAGGTACAAGTCAGATTCAATTTTATGAGTGCTGGCCAATTGAACAAAGCAGAGGCTTAGTGTGTGCTTTCTCCACCTTCAAATTCAAGTAAAGACTTCACATGACGATGTCACTTATCTCCCACAACAAAATGGAAAATCTCCAATCTAACCAAAATACGAGGTGCCTACAGACAAGTGGCTTTCAAGCTACACTTCATTCAGTAACTGTTTTGGCGTAAAAATCACCAATCACGGGGATCCAATCCTAAACTACAATATACTGTAGCCACTGCTACTACCGCAGACAAAATTCTACGTTCCCAAACAAATCAGTCACTTGATGATTTTCGCCCCACAAAGTGAGATCAAATTTGTTACAGATCGATGTAAATACCTTTCAAACAAGCTGATAACAATCTCGTGGAATTGTCCTAAAAGACTGCAGTGATTGACTCAATGAGTCTAATCCTGGTGACTGATCTTGGTCTGGCTGCCAACCAACAATGCCCCCCCGCCTTCCTGCGGGTCTGGGGGGGGGGGGGGGGGTTAGAATAGGCCAGAGGTATTCCTGCCTGTCATAAACGGTGACTAAAAGGAAGCTCAAATGTTTAGGCCTTTCTGTGTTTGTCCCCTATAGGGTTTGACCTCCATTCTTCAAAATTTTTCCGAAGAGCAAGCCTATTGGGGGAGAGCTTAGCATGGTGCATCATGTCCCTTGTGTGCTGCAACCTTTAGTGTCATTTATCATCGTGGATCTGCAATTCTGCTCATTCTCCAGCCATTGACACCTTCCCGGATGTGTTTCCTCCATCCACTGTGCGCCATCATTTTTCTGCACTGACATTGATAATGGACTTGTTTGCACCTGATATCTACCGAGCTAGGTGGCGCAGTGGTTAGCACACTGGACTCGCATTCGGGAGGACGACGGTTCAATCCCGTCTCCGGCTATCCTGATTTAGGTTTTCCGTGATTTCCCTAAATCGTTTCAGGCAAATGCCGGGATGGTTCCTTTGAAAGGGCACGGCCGATTTCCTTCCCAATCCTTCCCTAACCCGAGCTTGCGCTCCGTCTCTAATGACCTCGTTGTCGATGGGACGTTAAAACACTAACCACCACCACCACCACCACCACCACCACCACCACCACCACCTGATATCTAGCACGGTAGCCAGCCTGTTACGGTGGGGTCACCATGTACTGTAGTGCCCCCAGAATTTTACGAAAGTTTGGAGACACTTGTGTTCCAGCCGTTTCGAACACGCGTTATTTTAAAGCAGAGCGTAAGGATGAGCATGGGATGCTGTACCCATTTATTGTTTGTGCAGGCGAAACTGGAAGGGAGATAATTCGTTGGCACTGCCAAGTGTTCAGCGCGACCTGCCAAGAATAAGCAAATACGGCCCGGAAGCTCTGTGGCCGGCTGCAAAGAGCAATGTAGCGCTGTATTGTTAAAAAACAAATGGAGAGACTTGAAGTAGTGACTGTTTATTAGATGTTGAACTGCTGTTGAGAGTACATGGACTGGACGTGGATAGTCAGCCACGATAAAAGCTTATGTATTAATCGTGTTCAAAAATGTGTAATTAACTGATTCTGGGTGCCCAGTAATGTGTGGGCTTACGTCATAAAGTTTTTTTTTTTTTTTTTTTTTTTTTTTTTTTTTTTTTTTTTTTTTTTTTTTACAAAGTGGAAATAAATATGTTCTGGTGCATTGAATGATATTCCAAGAGTAGCGTATTTTTTACATAAGGAGAGAGAGCGAGAGAGTGAAAATTTCCCTTTCCTAGCAGTGAAACCTTCGGAGAAGTGTCCGGTGCTAGCAGAAGACATCGGCGCTGCAAGAAAGCAGAACCAGCATTCTTCAACAAGTAAGTCCACGAAACGCTTAAGCTGTATAGAGAGAACTTAACATTACATTGGGCCACCGCAGTACCCTCTTTGTTGTACTCTCCTGACTACACAGGGATGCCTCTGCTGATGCCTGTGCCATTAACTCCCCATATATGCTAAGGAATAGATGCCTTAGATTAGAGATTAGATTAGATTAGATTAGTTTTCGTTCCATAGATCCGTGCTGAGGAGATCCTCGTGGATGTGGAACATGTCAATTTTTTTAAGCTGAAATAACAATACTAATAGTATGAATATATACAATACATCATTTGTTTCTATTAAAAAATTCGTCAATGGAGTAGAAGGAGTTGGCCACTAGTAAGTCTTTCAGGTTCCTTTTAAACTGATCTTTATTTGTAACTAAATTTTTTATGTTTACTGCCAAATTATTGAAGATGAGTGTTCCTGAGTAGTGGACCCCTTTTTAAACTAAAGTAAGTGCTTTTAAGTCCTTGTGCAGATCATTTTTGTTCCTGGTATTGTATGTATGAACTGAGTTGTTTGTTGGAAAAAGAGATACATTATTTAGGACAAATTTCATTAAGGAGTAAATATACTGAGAGACAGTAGTTAGTATACCCAGTTCTTTGAAGAGGTTTCTACAACACATCCGTGAATTTACTCCACAAATAATACATATTACACGCTTTTGGACTCTGAAAACTTTTGTTTGACTTGAAGAGTTACCCCAAAATATACCATATGACATTATGGAATGAAAGTAGGCAAAGTATGCAAGCTTTTTCATTTTTATGTCGTCTATGTCTGCTAACACTTGAATTGCAAATACAGATTTGTTAAGGCGTTTCTGCAGTTCTGTGGTGTGCTCTTCCCAACTGAATTTATTATCAAGTTGTAATCCCAGGAATTTAAGACTGTCAACCTCTTCTATCTGCTCTTCTTCGTATTTTATGCATATGCTGGGTGGAAACCTGTTACAGATTCTGAATTGCATATAGTGAGTCTTTTCGAAGTTTAATGTCAGTGAGTTGGCTTTAAACTATTTATTAATATCTATGAAAATATAATTAGCAGATCTTTCTAGGACTACACTTGGCATACTATTTATTGCAATACTTGTGTCATCTGCAAACAAAACGAACTCTGCTTCTGGCAGTGTAACTGATGAGAGATCATTAATGTACACAAGAAAAAGCAATGGCCCTAAGATGGATCCTTGTGGGACACCACATGTAATTTCTTCCCATTCTGATGATGACTGATGACTTAATTCACTAGTCCCTTGCACTGACACCCTTTGTTTCCTGTTAGTGAGGTATGACTTGAACCATTTTGCAGCACTGCCCGTGACACCATAGAATTCTAATTTACTTAAAAGGATGTTGTGGTTCACACAATCAAATGCCTTTGACAAATCACAGAAAATACCTGCTGCTTGTAATTTGTTATTTAATGAATTAAGTACATTGCCACTGTAGGTGTAAATAGCCTTCTCGATATCAGAACCCATCAGAAATCCAAACTGTGTTCTTTATAATATGTTATTTGTGGTCAGATGGTTGAGCAGCTGCCTGAACATTACTTTTTCTAAAATTTTTGAGAATACTGGCAAAAGTGAAATCGGTCTGTAGTTTGATGGTATCTCTTTATCCCCTTTCTTGAATAGAGGCTTAACATCTGCATATTTTAGCCAGTCAGGAAATGTCCCAGTTATAATTGACTGGTTACACAAGTAACTTAGAATTGTACTAAACTCGCAAGAACATGCCTTATTTAACTTTGTTGATATTTCATCGTACCCACTAGAATGCTTTGTTTTTAAAGATTTTATTATGGACGTTATTTCTTTTGGTGAAGTGAGTGATATATTCATGTACTTGAAGCTATTTGTGAAGGCTAGTTTCAGATATTCAAGGAAATTATTTACTGATCCTGAAAGTCCCATTGTATCAGTAACGGATATAAAGTACTTGTTAAATAGATTTGCCACACTATGCCCATCAGTTACTAATGTGTCATCTACCCTTAGTGCTATTTGCTCCTGTTCCTTTCTGGTTCTACCAGTCTGCTCTTTCACTATATCCCATATTGTTTTTATTTTGTTCCCTGACATTGCTATCTTCTTCTCGTAGTGCATTTGTTTGGACATCTGAATTACTTTTTTTAATGTTTTACAGTATTCCTTGCATTTAGCTAAATCATCAGCATTGGAGCTATTCTTGGTCGACAGATACATTTTCCTTTTTGTCTTACAGGAAATCTTTATTCCTTGTGTAATCCATGGTTTTATTATAGACTTCTGTTTAATTTGAGTAACTTTTAGAGAAAAACAGTTTTCAAACATGGTACTGACATTGTTCATGAATGTGTTATATTTTTCATTCATGTCATGAGCACTATAAACATCTTTCCAGTTCATATCTTTGAGCAGTTTTCTAAAACACTCAATTTTTGGTTGATTGACTACTCTCTTGTACTCAGATTTAGCAGTCTTGATAATCTGCTTAGAAGTTGCATCTAAAACAAGGAGCTGCATGTCATGATCTGGTTGTTGTTGTTGTGGTCTTCAGTCCTGAGACTGGTTTGATGCAGCTCTCCATGCTACTCTATCCTGTGCAAGCTTTTTCATCTCCCAGTACCTACTGCAACCTACATCCTTCTGAATCTGCTTAGTGTATTCATCTCTTGGTCTCCCTCTACGATTTTTACCCTCCACGCTGCCCTCCAATACTAAATTGGTGATCCCTTGATGCCTCAGAACATGTCCTACCAACCGATCCCTTCTTCTGGTCAAGCTGTGCCACAAACTTCTCTTCTCCCCAATCCTATTCAATACTTCCTCATTAGTTATGTGATCTACCCATCTAATCTTCAGCATTCTTCTGTAGCACCACATTTCGAAAGCTTCTATTCTCTTCTTGTCCAAACTATTTATTGTCCATGTTTCACTTCCATACATGGCTACACTCCATACAAATACTTTCAGAAATGACTTCCTGACACTTAAATCAATACTGGATGTTAACAAATTTCTCTTCTTCAGAAACGCTTTCCTTGCCATTGCCAGCCTACATTTTATATCCTCTCTACTTCGACCATCATCAGTTATTTTGCTCCCCAAATAGCAAAACTCCTTTACTACTTTAAGTGCCTCATTTCCTAATCTAATTCCCTCAGCATCGCCCGACTTAATTAGACTACATTCCATTATCCTTGTTTTGCTTTTGTTGATGTTCATCTTATATCCTCCTTTCAAGACACTGTCCATTCCATTCAACTGCTCTTCCAAGTCCTTTGCTGTCTCTGACAGAATTACAATGTCATCGGCGAACCTCAAAGTTTTTATTTCTTCTCCATGAATTTTAATACCTACTCCGAATTTTTCTTTTGTTTCCTTTACTGCTTGCTCAATATACAGATTGAACAACATCGGGGAGAGGCTACAACCCTGTCTTACTCCCTTCCCAACCACTGCTTCCCTTTCATGCCCCTCGACTCTTATAACTGCCATCTGGTTTCTGTACAAATTGTAAATAGCCTTTCGCTCCCTGTATTTTACCCCTGCCACCTTTAGAATTTGAAAGAGAGTATTCCAGTCAACATTGTCAAAAGCTCTCTCTAAGTCTACAAATGCTAGAAACGTACGTTTGCCTTTCCTTAATCTTTCTTCTAAGATAAGTCGTAAGGTCAGTATTGCCTCACGTGTTCCAGTGTTTCTACGGAATCCAAACTGATCTTCCCCGAGGTTGGCTTCTACTAGTTTTTCCATTTGTCTGTAAAGAATTCGTGTTAGTATTTTGCAGCTGTGACTTATTAAACTGATAGTTCGGTAATTTTCACATCTGTCTAACACCTGCTTTCTTTGGGATTGGAATTATTATATTCTTCTTGAAGTCTGAGGGTATTTCGCCTGTCTCATACATCTTGCTCACCAGATGGTAGAATTTTGTCAGGACTGGCTCTCCCACGGCCGTCAGTAGTTCCAATGGAATATTGTCTACTCCGGGGGCCTTGTTTCGACTCAGGTCTTTCAGTACTCTGTCAAACTCTTCACGCAGTATCGTTATCTCCCATTTCATCTTCATCTACATCCTCTTCCATTTCCATAATATTGTCCTCAAGTACATCGCCCTTGTATAGACCCTCTATATACTCCTTCCACCTTTCTGCTTTCCCTTCTTTGCTTAGAACTGGGTTTCCATCTGAGCTCTTGATATTCATACAAGTCGTTCTCTTATCTCCAAAGGTCTCTTTTATTTTCCTGTAGGCGGTATCTATCTTACCCCTCGTGAGATAGGCCTCTACATCCTTACATTTGTCCTCTAGCCATCCCTGCTTAGCCATTTTGCATTTCCTGTCGATCTCATTTTTGAGACGTTTGTATTCCTTTTTGCCTGTTTCACTTACTGCATTTTTATATTTTCTCCTTTCATCAATTAAATTCAATATTTCTTCTGTTACCCAAGGATTTCTACTAGCCCTCGTCTTTTTACCTACTTGATCCTCTGCTGCCTTCACTACTTCATCCCTCAAAGCTACCCATTCTTCTTCTACTGTATTTATTTCCCCCATTCCTGTCAATTGCTCCCTTATGCTCTCCCTGAATCTCTGTACAACCTCTGGTTCTTTTAGTTTATCCAGGTCCCATCTCCTTAAATTCCCACCTTTTTGCAGTTTCTTCAGTTTTAATCTACAGGTCATAACCAATAGATTGTGGTCAGAGTCGACATCTGCCCCTGGAAATGTCTTGCAATTTAAAACCTGGTTCCTAAATCTCTGTCTTACCATTATATAATCTATCTGATACCTTTTAGTATCTCCAGGGTTCTTCCATGTATACAACCTTCTTTCATGATTCTTAAACCAAGTGTTAGTTATGATTATGTTGTGCTCTGTGCAAAATTCTACCAGGCGGCTTCCTCTTTCATTTCTGTCCCCCAATCCATATTCACCTACTATGTTTCCTTCTCTCCCTTTTCCTACACTCGAATTCCAGTCACCCATGACTATTAAATTTTCGTCTCCCTTCACAATCTGAATAATTTCTTTTATTTCATCATACATTTCTTCAATTTCTTCGTCATCTGCAGAGCTAGTTGGCATATAAACTTGTACTACTGTAGTAGGTGTGGGCTTCGTATCTATCTTGGCCACAATAATGCGTTCACTATGCTGTTTGTAGTAGCTTACCCGCATTCCTATTTTCCTACTCATTATTAAACCTACTCCTGCATTACCCCTATTTGATTTTGTGTTTATAACCCTGTAGTCACCTGACCAGAAGTCTTGTTCCTCCTGCCACCGAACTTCACTAATTCCCACTATATCTAACTTCAGCCTATCCATTTCCCTTTTTAAATTTTCTAACCTACCTGCCCGATTAAGGGATCTGACATTCCACGCTCCGATCCGTAGAACGCCAGTTTTCTTTCTCCTGATAACGACATCCTCTTGAGTCGTCCCCGCCCGGAGATCCGAATGGGGGACTATTTTACCTCCGGAATATTTTACCCAAGAGGACGCCATCATCATGTAATCATACAGTAAAGCTGCATGCCCTCGGGAAAAATTACGGCTGTAGTTTCCCCTTGCTTTCAGCCGTTCGCAGTGATCTGGTAGTCCATTTATAACAGGGTTTATGATATGATTTTGTTCCTTTGATTTGTCTATAAAAATGTTATCAATGGCTGTCCTTGAGGATGATCCTAGTTGGAAAGTTTACAGTGTGAGTTAGATTGAAAGACAACATTACTAACTGCAGTGAATGTTTACTGGAAGATTGCATTAGAAAATCTGTATTAAAGTCACCAGCAATCAAAATTTCTTTGTTTCTTCCTGTTAAATAACCCAAAAGAGCTTCTGGATGATCTAAGAATAGATTATAATTTCCTGCAGGTGCTCGGTAAATAGTTATTATTGTATATGATCTGTTATGGAACTCTACTTCTGTTGCACATGCTTCTAGATGCTGCTCTAAACAGAATTTATTAATGTCAATGTTCTTGAATTTATGGCAGTTTTTGATAAATGTGGCAACTCCTCCTCCATCCATATCTACTCTGCAGAAGTAGGAAGCTAGCTTAAATCCTGGAATGTCTAACATATCTATATCAGTGGTCACTTGATATTCAGAGAGGCAGATTATGTCAATTTGGTTAGATGAATTCATTTCATCGATACAAATGAGTAGTTCATCAACTTTATTTCTAAGTCCCGGAATGTTCTAGTGTAATAAAGATAGCTGATACTGCATACTAATGGGATTGTAACTGCTTTGGTGAAGATGAACTGGCAGTTTCTGATTACTTTCTGTTAAACACTGTTTAAATGGAGGCTGTATGATACAATCTGATTCCTGTTCATCTGTTTTCTCAAACTGAGTGTGTCTGCCAATCTCTCTTAAAATTCGTTTTCTTTCCCCCTTCTCTATCCTAAAAAAGGCATCCCTCTGACACCTGTGACCACTGGTATTTTACCACTTGTGCCATTGTCCCCCCTGAAGTTTTCTGCAATCAACCCAGACAGTTTTCCCTTCCATTTCCTATTGAGGCGAAGGCCTGTCTACCTGGGGCATTGGGACTCCCAGCAATGGCCATCCTG
The DNA here is from genome assembly GCF_023864345.2 of Schistocerca serialis cubense. Taxonomy (NCBI): domain Eukaryota; kingdom Metazoa; phylum Arthropoda; class Insecta; order Orthoptera; family Acrididae; genus Schistocerca; species Schistocerca serialis. The sequence continues at coordinate 210,788,222 of NC_064647.1, read as the reverse complement.
CCAGGTGGCCTTTGCTGAGGCGGGGTGGCGCTCGTGGGTAGGGCCCCTGGTCAGAGTGGATGGCGTCAAGGCAGATGACACAGAATGAGGTGGACTACGTCACCTCTTGCTGGTGGTCAAACACCAGCAGTCTCTAAGCGTTCAAGGTCTCAATTCAATCTAAGGAAGTTTGACCCCAACTTGTTACCCTCCCTGGCTGCACCATGGGAGGAATGCCAGGCTAAACATAGAAGTGAACCTTATTCGCACCAGAACATAGTATGCGTGAGAGCTGATGAGGAATCTTTCCTGCCAATGAAGCCTAGTTTTTTGACGAGCATTTAGAGGACAAGGTTGGGGAGGTGAAAGGATTGTCCAAATCACGATCTTTGTCAGTCCTGATAAAAAAAAGCATCCTCTGCCCAGTCACAGGTATTATTCACCTGTGACAAGCTGGGGGATGTTTCTGTTTCCATCATGCCCCATAAGAGCATATTATATTCCACAGAGACCTTCTTTTGCAGTCGGATGAAGAGTTACATGCCAAATTAAAGTGATTAGGTGTTCATTTCATCTGGGGCATCCATAGGAGTCCGAAGGATAATCAAGTTGCCACCAGTGCCTTCATCTTGTCATTTGAGGGTGACAAATTACCCGAGAAGGTCAAGTTGATGGTATACTGATACTCGAGCAAAGAGTAGTGAACATAATATTTTCCATTTGATAACTCCAAAAGTGTGTTTTGCACTACGAATTCTTCCCCAAGGGTATGTCCATCACAGCTGGAATTTGTTGCCGACAATTGAGACACCTTTCGGTTGAAGTGTAAGAAAATCAACTGACAAAACTACATCACTTGTGATACTGCATGATAACGCACTCTGTTGATCTGAGAAACAACACTACCCATGAGATTGATAGGGAAGTCATCTGTCAGGCACTTCAGTGGCTTCAAAATTGTGAATCACATGTGTTGAATACGCTTTCAAGGTTTCGGTCCAATTAACACAGTAAACCACAAATAACTGTCGCAGTTACTAATTCATGACGTTTCGTTTGCACTCAGTGCATCGATGTATTACAAATACATAGCCCCTAAACCTAGTTACAGAATTGCGAAGGAGACTCATTGACATACAATGAGGATATTGCGGCCCTTGCCACACACGAATCTATAGTCACTTCCGAGGTCACTCACGGAACACATCAGCTGGTATCCTTCCTGGTAGTATGAGGGCTATCCACAAAGTACATTACGTTTTGGAATTAAAAATAAATGAAGAAGTGGAATTTTTTTTAAAAAATATATAGAGATGAAAGCCACACTTAAATACTACTTTTCTACATAGTTGCCATTTAAATTAAGGCACTTATCGTAGCGATGGACGAGCTTGGAAATTCCTTCGTCGTAAAATTCGGCCGCCTGCGCCTTCAACCACCTCTTCGTTAGCTTCTGTCGCCACTATAGCTCAGAATGTTCGGTAAGAGAGCTACTTGCCCACTGTAATTAAAAAACTGAGTAAAGGAGTCGACGACCAACTTGAATGGATGTTATGTGACGTCCGCCCAGACAAACGCAACGAACAGTGCGGAACAAAAGGAAAAAAAGGGTAACATGCTTGCCTACCACGTGCAAGCTGCTTTCGAGACTCGCTGAAAGTCAGATTTTTAAATCTTTTGTAGCAGAGCTACAAGCACGCAGATAGTAACTCAACAAGGGAAATGTAAGACAACTCTTGAGCTACAAAATTCGTGCCACTTGTGTTTTCTGCCAACATACTTTTTGTTGTTGTGAATGCATAATTTTATCTATGAACAGCCACATTTTCATATTACTTGAGTATGACTGAGGACATGAAGTAAATACAGAACTTTTCGATGTTCGATGTCAAAAGTCGGTAATACTGTAATAATTCACGTTAAAATAGGCACAATCTTCTTACATACACTTAACGCTTTGTTAAGATAGTCTCCCGTCGTGATGTTTCTGATGTAAGTTGTATTTAATTTGTATTAGTACAGTGAATATTTTAATGCCATTTTCCATTAGTTTATTGAACACAACAGTAATCACCAAAGAGAAATTAATCAGCAACAGTATACTCTTTCACAATATCTAAAACAATCTGACAGTGCTAAAGTAGTTTACAAATTCGACGGCTGTAGTAACCTACTGGTTCTAACGACGTCTTTAAACCAGTGTAGTTTGAAGAACATTTTCGTCTAGACATGAGTTAAATGACGGTTGATCGATCAAGAGCGGGAAAAATAAAATTTTACGAGTATACGATCAGAGGTATAAGTGCCCGAGAGATGACTTCCCTATTAATCTGCTGGACAGTGTTGTTTCTCAAATCAACAGGGTGCGTTATCATGCAGTATCAAATGTGATGTAGTTTTGTCAGTTGTTTTTCTTACACTGCAGCCGAAAGGTGTCTCAATTGTTGGCAATAAATTCCAGCTGTGATGGGCAGAGCCTTGGGCAAGAATTCGTAATGCAAAACACACTTTTGGAGTTATCAGATGGAACATATTATGTTCACACTACTCTTTGGTCGAGTTTATGTCTTTTGGTAGGGCTCAGCCTTTCATTTTTTCTCAGGAGGTTAACGATAAAGGCATCATATCTCTCACCAGTAACAGTATTGTATAATAATGCTCAATGAGCAACCTGATGATCTTCAAGGAAAACTGCAATATTAGTCACACTGTTGAGTTTTGTTGCTTCGAATTAGAGCATGCAGTGTTCCTACACCAGACTTCTGAACCTTGCCTGTTGAATGCAACTGTCACATGATGGTTAAATGATAATCCATAACTTATATCGACTTCTTTAATGTGAAAAATCATTCATGCCAGAACGATCTATGTTGAAACTAGAATATCTTTTCCTGGCGTATTTTCCCCAAAAGCACTCGCTCCATACACAGATCAAATCTTTCGAGCTGCCCCCACCCACCTGCATTCACCCCTCTATTATACCAGAAGTAAATATTGTAGTGCAGATGTTCAGATGTTACACCTTTTTGTACTTGCGACCCAATTTTACAACGCTTAACTGTAGTTCATGATTTTCAAGTATGCAAAATCCAGTGCTTAACTGCAAGATGATAACTAGAACTTCAAATTCGAAAATGACAGTTGATACATACACTGACAGCGCCGCACCGCGTTCACCCGTGTGGCGCCGGGTTTCAGGCGGGGTGGCGTCTGGCCGGTGGCCGCTATCTGCTGCAGCGCGAGCGTAGGCTGTTCTGATCGCGACGCAGCCACGACCCATCCTGCTGAATTGTTTCTGGAATATTAGTTATTACTGGTGGGTAGCATGTGAAGCAAATTGTCTTCGACGCCCAATCAGACTCATAACTTTAGTTAAGGGTCGAAATGTGGTAAAGAAAAAAAAAGAAGAGATACGGTTGCACACGAACATGCGACTATAAGTTTACAATGCACGATGATTACCACTAGACCACATGTTCACACAATGCGACAACTTCTCGGACGTAGACAACACTCCCACCTAATACTTCTGCATCCTACAGTGTTGCCAGATTGTGGAGATGGCCGGACTTAGCGTTGTCAGGGGCGGTCGGTTTTATTAGCCACCGTAAGTGAATGACTTGGACTTAGTCTCTGTGATTGCCGGGCGGTGGTCAGTTTTTATATCGAAGACTGTACCTCTCCCAATACTCCCGTTTCCATTCTTTTATGAGTTGGCGACCAGGGGCATGGACCTGTTTAAAATCTATTAGGTGCTCCAATGTAGGGTGCTGCTAGTGCCACTGTAGAGTCAACCTACGTTTTTTAAAGGCCTCACTGATTTCCAGCGACCACCAAGGCACTGGATTTCAGTGGCGTCACCATCAGGAACGAGGGATCACGTTACTGCAGCAGCAACGATCATTGTGGTTACTATCTCCACTATATCGATGTTACCATGTGTGGGAGATTTAACAGTGATTAAAGTCCATCTGGGTAGGCGTCCTGGGGAATGACGTTGGGGGAGTGACAGGATGATGGGGAAGTGGTAATTACCACACAAGTCATCGTGGGCTCTTCAGTGGACAGATGGGAGAAGTCCTGGGCTGCAAAGTGGTAAATCAACGTTCAAGTAAGTACCATGAGCTACACTGAAATATGTGGGAGCTCCAGTACTTAAGAGGAAGAAGTCGAGTTGAGACAGGAAATTCTTGATATCTCTACTTCAGCCAGCACCGCATTCACCTGGGAGGCGACCGACTTCAGGCGGAGCGTGGCGTCTGGCCTGTGGCTGGTAGCCGCTGCAGCGCGAGGAAACGCTCGAGTGTAAGCTGTTGTGATTGCAACGCAGCCACGAGCTGTCCTGCGGAATTGCTTCTGGAAGTACTTGTTATTGCTGGTGGGTAGAATGTGAAGCGAATTGTCTTCTATGTTCAGTCAGATTCATTAGTTTAGATGAGGGCCAAAATGTGGTGAAAAAAGAGACACGGTTGGATGCAAATATGCGACTTCCGCATCTTACAGTATTGACAGATTGTGGAGATTGCTGGACTTAACGTTCTCAGGGGTGGTCGGTTTTACTGGCCACTTAAGTGAACGACTTGGACTTAGTCTCTGTGACAGCCGGGCAGTGGTCATATTTTATGTCTAAGACTGTACATCTCTACCATTGGGTCACATATGTCATCTTCACAAGTCTGGACAAAGATCAGATGTGACTTTGGGTATCATGCCCCAACAAGTGTCCCTGGAATATCCATCAATGGAGTGCTATCTACTGACGCAAATGCAATTGCCGAGGACTTTGCTGAGTGTTATGTTTGGGCCTCTGCATCAGAGAATAACCCCTCTCCTCCTCTACCCCACCTTTCTCACCCTCAAACGATGGATGGAAGGGAAGCTCCTCTCTTTCACTACACGCCAGAGTGAACCACATAATGCTCCATTTACTGAATCGGAGCTTCTCCATGCCTTACTTCTGTCAGTACCTTGTCTCCTACCTTCCAAACTTTACAGTAGCTCTCCTGCGAACCTTGCAGAACTAGCACTCCTGAAAGAAAGGATATTGTGGAGACATGGCTTAGCCACAGCCTGGGGGATGTTTCTAGAATGAAATTTTCACTCTATAGCGGAGTGTGCGCTGATATGAAAGGTAGGAGACGAGGCACTGGCAGAAGTAAGGCTGTGAGGTCGGGGCGTGAGTCGTGCTTGGGTAGCTCAGTTGGTAGAGCACTTGCCCGCGAAAGGCAAAGGTCCCTAGTTCGAGTCTCGGTCCGGCACACAGTTTTAATCTGCCAGGAAGTTTCATATCAGTGCACACTCCACTGTAGAGTGTAAATTTCATTCTAGAATTCTTGCTCTTCATCTCTCTAATTATGTTCTCAATTTCATGTACTATGACAGGAAACACTTTAATCTGCTTGGTTTTTTTATGAATAGGTTTCTGAAGGGATAACATGGTTTCATTAACAGAACATGTTTTTCCAGTTTGTAATGCTGATGCCACAAAGTGGTTGTTAAAAATGTCAGTGATTATTTCAACATTGTCATGAATGCTATCATTTGTTTTAATTTCTATTGTGTTTTCTGCAGCAGGGATTTTACCGGTTTGCCTTTCCCACAACATTATCTAGGTGTTATTTCCAATTTAAGTTGTTTGTACTTGTAGTTCCTAGGTATTTAGTTGAATTTATGGCCTTCAGATTTGATTTGACTTGCTTTATTGTGTAATAAGTTTAAAGGATTCCTTTTAGCACTCTTGTTGATGACCTCACACTTTTCGTTATTTATGATCAATTGCCAATTTTTGCACCATACAGATATCTCGTCTAAATCATTTTGCACTTTGTTTTGATCTTCTGAGGACTTTACTAGATGATAAAATGACAGCATCATCTGCAAACAACCTAAGATAGCTGCTCAGATTGTCTCCTAGATTGTTTATATAGATAAGGAACAGCAGAGGGTGTACAACACTACATTGGGGAATGCCAGTAATCACTTTTGTTTTACTTGGTGACTTCTCATCAATTACTACAAACTGTGACCTCTCTGACAGGAAATTACAAATCCAGTTCAATAACTGAGGTCCTATTCCATAAGCAAGCAATTTTGCTACAAGCTGCATGTGTGGTACAGTGTCAAAGGCCATTTGGAAATCTAGAAATATGGAGTAAATTTGAAATCCCTTGTCAAAAGCACTCAACACTTCATGTGTGTAAAGAGTCAGTTGTGTTTCACAAGAATGATGTTTTTTAAATCCGTGTTGACTCTGTGTCAATAGACAGTTATCATTGATGTAATTTATAATGTTCAAACACAATATATGTTCCAAAATCATGCTGCATATTGACATTAGTGATATGGGCTTGTAATTTAGTGGATTATTTCTACAAGCTTTCTTGAATATTAGTGTGGCCTGTGCAACTTTCCAATCTTTGGATATGGATCTTTTGTCAAGCAAGTGGTTGTATATGATTGTTAAGCATGGAGCTATTGCATCAGCATACTCTGAAAGGAACCTAATTGGTACACTGTCTAGACTGGAAGACTTCAGTCTGGCAAAGCAGTGAAAAGGGACAAAGAACTGTCTAGGTGAGGGACCATCAGCAGCAGAAGAACTGCCAGCTATAGAAGAACTACCAGCTGCAGAAAAACTATTAGCGGCCAGAAGGACACCAGCCACATAAGAACCACCAGCTGCAGGACTACCATGATCAACAGAACAAAATTTATAAAAATGCAAAATCTTGGATGATTTGCTTTTAGAACTAATTGAAAATGAACAGTTGTCAGAAGGAAGCTGGAAATGTTGGAGTTACTGGGGTAAATTGGTCAATGTAAGTCACTCCCTGTATGATCTGTCACCTGGTTGCATGTGTGTGCCAACTTTGCCTTACAAATAATATGCAGTCACCATTCTTGAATGTAATTGCTCAATTGTACCTGCTATGCAGTGCCATGTGAATTATTCTATTTTTGCAGTTTGGGTGGGTGTCAAAGGAGAGATCTGATCTATGTAAGCTACTAAAATGATGTAATTAGGTTTGTGATAACTCTTCTGTATTGTAAAAGCAACATTTTCAATATTTACTTTTACAATTTCAGATGATGCAAATCGCTCATAACTTGTAGCTCTCAATAGCTCGTAACATGTATGTGTAATGTCTTGACATCAGAGATTGAGTGATAGTTCTTGTCTAGCTTGCTCAGTTGTTCTGTCATTTACATTCTTGCCAGCACCACTTTTCTGCTTAACAGGACCACCGACCATTGATGCCAAAGCATAAGTAGGCCTCCAGGTGGAGATGCGTGTTCACCATCGCTCCTTGCCAGTATGACTTCCTTTTGCATCTGTTTGCACTTGCATCAAATGAGAGCATGCAACATAGGGACATTCCACACCAGACAACTACCTAAACTGCATTTTCAGATGTCTGCAACTAAATCGGGATCCTGTTGGTTCTTCCTCTTTCTTATACACATTATCATGCATCATACCACATACAAAGAGAGCTGCCATTTATTGATGATGGTGATGATGGTGATGATGATGATGATGATGATGAGGTGGTGGTGGTGGTGGTGGTGGTGGTGGTGGTGAAAGGTCCTAGTGGCGGTGGTTTGCCATTGCCTTCCTCCAACCATGAATGATCATGATGAAGATGACACAACAACACCCAGTCATCATCTCAAGGCAGGTGAAAATCCCTGACCCTGTCGGGAATCGAACCCGGAACCCCGTGCTCGGGGCGCGAGAACGCTACCGCGAGACCACAAGCTGTGGACTGCCATTTATTAAGCCAAGACTTGTGTATACGACAAGAGTCTTGCCATGGCCACGGGAGAGTGCTTTTGGGTGTCTCTGTGGTTGTGTGGTTGTGTGTGTGAATGTGTGTACTATTGCTGGAAAAAGTGCTAGTTCTCGAAACCTAGTATGAATGCTGTTTTTGGGTATGTGTCACTCTGCTCCATGCATCGATCCACTACAGGTTGAGTGGTTGCCTTTCCTTATTTTATGTATCATAGTTTTTCTGTATTATCCATTTTCATCCAATCACTCTACAATGATTCTTCTGTGTCATTTCCCAGATAAATAATGAATCTCAACAGCTTTCATTTTTAAAATGATTTATCAGATTATGGTAATCAATTGTGGCTCGTATAAAGAAGTATTACAGTTAGTACACCAACACTTGTTAAAATCTCATCACCAATAGGGAGACACATGACTGAACTGACACCTACTTGTATACTACAGACTGGGTACATTACAACATAGAGATGATTATGGCTACAGAGAGCTACATGATCTTTGATGTGGAGAATTCAGTGTGGTGTGAAACCTACAAACACTGTGATTAGAAAGAAAAGAAATGGAAACCATCTGTCTCACAGACATCCAAATATGTACTCTGCATACCACTGTGAAGTGCGTGGTAGAGGGACTGTATTATTTTACCATTTATTAAGATTTCTTCCCATTCCATTCACAAAAGGAGCATGGCAAAATCATAGTGTAAATGCCTCTGTGTCTGCTGTAATTAATCTAATCTTGTCCTAATGACTCCTACAACAGCAATATGTAGGGGGATTGTAGAGTCATTACTTAAAGCCAGAACCAGAGCCAGTTAGCTTAAAAATGATTAAAACACAGGTGCATGGAATCTACAGCTGTAAGTTTTCTGTTCCATATGTTTTATCTTATGAGCAATTAATCCACTGTTAAAGTGTAAAATTTTCTTACAAAGTTACATATTAATTATCATAAAACCAACTCCAGAAACTACTACAAAATCTTTGGGAAACAACTACAACAATATGAGGCCCCTACACTAATACTGAAAGATGAAGATGGAAGAATGACACACAGTAACAAGGAAAATGCAGAAATCATGGCAAAAGCATTTTACAAACTTTTGAATTGCAAGGAACCCAAAGAACCCTTACAAATCAACATAAATACCCCAATAAAAACCAAACCTAACAAACTAGACCCTCCAACTTTCCAAGAAGTAGAAGAAATTTTTAAAGAACAAAAAAATTATAAGGCATGTGGAGAAGATCAGGTTTTTGTTGAAATGTGGAAATATGCAAGTGACACAGTCAAGACCTACTTACACATGGCTCTAACAAAAATTTGGGTAAAAGAACAATTTCCCAAACATTGGACCACAGCTATCATCCACCCACTACACAAAAAGGGAGATAAGAGCAACCCAGACAACTACAGAGGAATCTCTCTCCTAGATTGCACATATAAAATTCTATCCAAGATCCTATGTGAAAGAATCAAGGAGCAATTAGAACAGGAGTTAGGGGAATATCAGGGAGGTTTCAGACCATGGAGAAGCTGTGCAGAGCAGATAATTAGTTTAAAATTGATTATGGCATACTACAAGAAACGGAACAAACCTCTGGCAATAACATTTGTAGATTTTAAGAAGGCATATGACTGTCTCCACAGACCTTCAGTATTAAAAATTTTAAGAAATTTAGGACTCCATCCAAAACTAATTAAAATAATACAACTCACTCTAACCAACACCAAATCAAAAGTGAAGTTTAGAGGAGGAATTTCAGAACCATTCCTCATAAAAACAGGCTTAAGACAAGGTGACTGCCTATCACCATTACTTTTCAACTGTGCACTGGAATACATAATGAGAGAATGGTACAAGGACAATCGTGGCCGAGCGGTTCTAGGCGCTACAGTCTGGAGCCGCACGACCGCTACGGTCGCAGGTTCGAATCCTGCCTCGGGCATGGATGTGTGTGCTGTCCTTAGGTTAGTTAGGTTTAAGTAGTTCTAAATTCTAGGGGACTGATGACCACAGAAGTTAAGTCCCATAGTACTCAGAACCATTTGAACCAAGGACAATCCAAAGAGGATAAGAATTGGAAGTGCAAAAGATGATATTAGCTTAAACTGCTTGGGATTCGCTGATGATCTTGCTCTCCTAGCCAACACCATTCAAGAAGCCAGGCAACAAGTGAAATAACTACAAGAAATAGCAGAGAAAGTAGGCCTTAGAATATCATTTGAAAAAACGGAGATTATGCTAACTGATCCACCACTTGCAAACAAAATTACAATAGGAGAACAGGAAATCAAAATTGTTGATAAATTTAAATATTTAGGCGAAATAATAACATACAATCTAAATGAGAAGCCATCATGGCAAAATAGGATAAAAAAACTGAACTATGCAAATTACATTACCAAAACTACATACAACAAAAAAAGCCTATCTATAGATGCAAAATTAAAACACTATAAAACAGTTACACAACCAGAAATAACGTATGCAGCTGAAACTATCTTCAAAACAACTAATACAGCAGAAATTGACAGAATACTAAAAATAGAAAGAAGAATAATTAGGACATGTATAAATAAACAGTATAAAATAAATGGACATTGGAGAATAGCATCAAATGAAACAGTATATAAGAAAATAGAACCAGTCATGAGCACAATCAGGAAGAAACGCATCTCATTCTTTGGACATCTGATGAGAACTCCAGAAAACAGAATTAGTAAAAAAATAATACAAAAATTGTGGAATAGCAAGAGCGACATTAAATGGATCACAGAAATTAAGGAAGATATAAAAGAACTTCAAATTACAGTAGATGACCTAAAAACAAGACAGAGAAAATCAGAATACTGCAAGACCCGCAAACCAGACTACAAATGAAAATCAATAAAAGGAGTACAGGAAGAGTTCTCTCAGATGAAGAAAGAAAGAAAATATCTGAAAGAATGAAGAAATATTGGGCAGACAGAAGAGCAAAACACCTTTCATATAAGAATAGCCTCTAATAATTATATTAAAGAATAGCCTCTAATAATTATATTACGTAAATATATTAAGTTATTGTCGAATCAAATTGTATCCATGTGTAACAACTTGTTTAGAACTTTGTATTTTTGACTACAGTGGTCCAATGAAGGCCATAAAATAAATAATAATAATATTTAGCCATGACTATAGAAGCTAGTTGCATATCAATGCAATTACGATATCAAGTGAGAAGACACTAAGTTAATAACATTTCTTTTTACATAACCTACTTTAGTGTGTGACACAGTCATTTATTTGAAATAAACGCCTAGTTTATTTCAAGAAATTTAATGTGGCTGTGAACCCAAGCACAAAAACCTTAGATAGAATCTGCCTGCAATTTAGAAAACCTATTATTCAGAATGCATTTTGAACCTCATGGGTTAATTGTCACATTATGCTTTCAGTATACTGGATGTTCACCACTGTAAGCTGTGAATATTTACAGCTATGTTGTACTGATTCTTTACCAACATAAAAATTTACATTACCACATATATACGATGTCTCCAAATCTGTGCCAAAGTTGTTCACCTTGTGATGTGTGCGAGACCAGACTTTAAAACAGAAATACTCTATCTCAAAGTATCTTCCTATCCATTGCTTACAGTTCTGTATTGTAGTTTACTAAACAAAATACATGCCTACCAAGTATTGGACAAGACTTGTGATTGAATTCTGGACTTCCTTCCAGATAGAACTCAACATGTCTTTCTTAACAGACAAAAGTCTGGGATGTATAGGTAATTTCACGAGAATCTCGAAGAAACTTGATAGGTCCATTACTGTTTACAAAATTTATGGGGGTAATCCTGAAAGTAGGATCTCCAAAGCACTGGGGCCACAGGGAAACTGTTTGCATGGCTATTGGCCACACTGTGTTTTTCCTTGCTCCCTCCACTCTGTACAGAAACCACCACACATCCAGTGGAGCTTTCAGTCTTGGCTTGAGCAGCCAGTTGTAATGGAGCTCCTGTTTGCCACTGCTGCCAGGTGTGAAGTTCACGCAGTTATCCAGTTTTTGAGTACAAAAGGCATTAAACCAATTGACATTCATTGACAGCTGATGGAAGTGTATGGAGAGTCGTGTATTGATGTCAAAAATGTCCACTACTGATGTAGTGAGTTTGCAGGCAGTCATACTGAAATTCATGACATGGAAAGATGCAGGAAACTGCCAATTCCTGAAGAGGCAATTAAAAAAATTTGAACAAATCGATGGATCACTCTCGATGAGCTCTACAATGTTGTTTCTGAGGTTTCTCGAAGCACCATTCACTGGTCTTTGAAGTGTTGGAATTTCAGAGGGTGTGCACAAGATGGGTCCCACGAATACTGACAGAAGGCCACTAACAACAATGCATTTAAGTTTCTTGGCAATTTCTTCGACACTACGCAGATGTAAAGGGCAATCCTTTTGATCCAATACTCATGAGTGATGAAACCTGTCTTTCCACTTCACACCTGAGACCAAACAACAGATATATGAATGATAGCATTCTGATTTACCTAAGCTGCAAAAATTCAACAGAACGCAGTTTCTGGTAAAGTCATGGCAGCTGTGTTTTGGGATCGAAAGGGGATGGTCTTTGTTGACTTCATGATTCCTGGGGCAACAATAAATGATGACATGTATTGTTGACATTAAAAACAACTCAGACAGCTGATTCAGATCTGAAGAAGAGGAAAGTTGAGCAAGGTCATAATCCTTCTCCATGACAATGCTTGCCTCCACATTGCCCATCAAACCATGGCTATTCTTCAACAATTTAGATGATACACTTCACCATGTAGTCCTGACTTAGCACCCTTTGACTACCACTTGTTTCTGAAGTTGAAAGAACACTTGATTGGGAGGTGCTTCAGTGAACAATGAGGTCTGATGCTTCTTCAAGAGCATGACAGCAGGGTGGTATGACATGGGCAAACGGAAACTACTCCAAAGTTTGCAAAAATGAATCCATCAAAATGGTGATCATGTGGAAAAATAGAAAAATGTTCAAGTTTTAAAGCTATGTACAATTTATTGCAAATAAACATTTCCTTATATTTTAATGATTTAGTGGATAACATTGTGGGCTATATGGATCTATACACAAACAATCCTGTCATCTATAAAAAGGCTGCAGTGGCAAAATTCAGGTAACAGGCAGTAGTCAAGATCTGAAACAACTTTACCATGAGTATCATCAAATTCTCCACTTTATCACTAAAAAAGGAAATCTCAAGTATTATGCTCCAAATATAAAGCACTCAAAGAGTATGTCAAAACTATAAGGGTCATTGAAGTCATGGCAACTATGTTTTGTCTCTAAAATTGTAATGAATTAAAAAAGTCTGAAATATGCAAGTGGAAGGTTTGTTCATATGTAAACATTACATGTAGGGAGATGGATGAACACACACACACACACCACCATAAAGATATGGCATGAGAAAAGAGATGAAACAAATTTCATCATTTCAAACAAGTTTTACTGCCAATTGCAACAGTAAGCAATAGCAAAGGGCAGGAATGTGGACCTGTGACATCTTAAAGAGTCCCCTGAAATAGTCTCCCAGCAATAGCAATTCCATCCTACACTGCCATCACTGTGAAAGGCACCAAGTACCTGTGGCCTCACCAAGAGTGAACCATTGAATCTGACATGTCATGTCACTGCTGTGGCAATGCCTTTATGTGTTTAAAAGTGTGTTCCACATAATGGCTCTTACTGTTTTGGTATGAGGTTATAAATGCAAGGTCTGGGGAATATGGTTGATGCTCCAATACTTCCCATCCCCATAGCGTGGGAAGATTCTGTATTCACACTGCTGTATGGGCTCTCGCATTGTCCTGAGGAATTAATGCAGCGTGTAGATGTTTGGGACGTTTCTTCCGAATAGTCCAGCATAGTTTACTGCAGGAAAGTGAGACAGCAGTGCAGTACATTAACAGTTTGTCCATTAGGGACGAATTGGGACAAAATCAGTCCTCTAATGTGGTGATAATTAACATGAGAGGAGAGAGATTGTGATGAAATTTCTGCTTGTGTTGTGAACTTGGATGATGCGAGTCAGTGGACAGGCCTTTCGGTTTTGACTCATTGGCCCTGGCCCAAAATTCATCTATTGCGATGATCCTCACAAGCTTATTGTCTCCCTGCTCCTCGTAAGACAAGAAAAGATTCATAATTTGTCTACTTTTCCACTTCACTTAGTGCATCAGACACCCATTCTGCTGCAACTTTATGCATGTGCAGCTCATCATGTAAAATCCTATAGATTGTTGTCTCCTCAATACCAGTATTGCACCATAATTCCTGCAGTGGCCATCTTCTGTCATTCTGCAAGAACTGGGTGATCTTTGTATGAGCACAGTCTATACTCACACTGATAGGCTGCCCACCCAGCGGAGCCTATTAGCCATTGCACCTCTGCCACACCTGAATGCATCTACCCACTGAGCAACTGTTCGATGCAGTAGAGCAGCATTTCCTACTGCTTCCACAAGCTGCTTGTGGCATAGTAGCACATTCCTTCCAAGATGAACTGCAATCTCGTCATAAGAGCATTCAAGTCAGGTAACATCCATTCTGAATGGCTGCTCAACTAACACTGGTTTCTCTTCATGCTTCATTCTCCTGGAAAGGACGGCCATCTAGCATCCTGTCACATTACTGCATTACTGGGAATTCATGGGGAGACTCCTGATGCCATTAGATGCGTACAGTTTGTAATGTAGTATTGCATACTGTGGAAATTGACAATAAAACATGTTTGCAATGACAAACTTTCTTTTCGTCTTTTTCCTCCTGCTATATTTTTATGGTGGTGGTGTGAGAGAGAGAGAGAGAGAGAGAGAGTGTGTGTGTGTGTGTGTGTGTGTGTGTGTGTGTGTGTGTGTGTGTGTGTGTGTGTGTGTGGGAGTGTGTGTGTGTGTGTGTGTGTGTGTGTGTGTGTGTGTGTGTGCATCCATTTCCCTACATGTTATGTTTACATATGAACTAACCTTCCATTTGCATATTTCAGAATTTGTTTGTTTGTTATCATTTTCGAGACAAAAAATAATTCCCGTGAGTTTTCCAATGAGCCTCAGTTTGGAAGATGATTTAACAAGTTACATACAAAACCAGTAATTCAAGTGAAATTTAACTCCCACAAAATAGCTCTGGCAGAAATGGTGACAATTCCAAATGAATGGATTCCTAAAAGTTGAAACAGGGGATGAAAGGGTTTTTGAAAACGTGTTGCTATTATGGCAACTTTGAGACTAGACATACAGGAAAGGTATTTGGGTTCTTGTTTAGAAATGAAGAAATGTGTGTTTTAGAATTTTTGGAAATTTTACCCTGATGCGGGTGAAACAGTGGATGGAAGTTTTCTTGAAAATAAATCATTACTAAGGAACTACTAAAACATTGTTAAAGCTATATCTATGGAAATTGGTATTTGATTTCTCAATTACACCCCTAGAGGCGTGAAACAGAGGATGAAAATTTTTACTTAAATACTTCTTAACATTAAAAAAATCTGAAGCAAAATATATGGAAACTGTTATTTCACTCTCCACTTAGATATAAAGAAATATGTGTTAGGGGATAGAAGTTTCTATGGAAATAACACCCCAAGAATGCAGAAGGCACGATTAACAAAAACCCTGGACTCCAGCTACCAGAATCATTTTTTGGTCAGAAGTACATTCAGAAAAGACCATATTTATATGGCCTTAATTGGCATGAAAAGTTTAGAAGGTGGTGCAGCTTGTGAACAACATAAAAATTTTATTAAAAAAAAAAAAAAAAAAAAAAAAAAAAAAAAAAAAAACAAAGAAAATCTGTGGAATCATACAGTCTACGCAAGTGAAGCAGTGGGTGCTAAGCTAATATAACACATTATAATGAGATACTGCTTGAAAGAAGCTGCACAAGTATTCCGCCATATCTTGAAAAGATTTTGAAGTGGTGAACAGATTGGCAACTTGCTTTAAATGTTCAGAAATGCTTAACTGTGCACTTCAAAAAATGAAAAAGAAAAGTAGTATCACATGAGTATGTCAATGAGCAACAATTGGAATCAGTCGACTTGTACGAATACCAGGGTGTATGTACAGGATTAGTCTAAATGATGGACCCATTTCCAAAAGTTTGTATGCATTCAAGTACAAATCCAAAATGAACAAGCTTTATACTAATGAAAAGAGGAAGTTTCAGGTGGCGGAGGGTGGGCGGTGATGGTTTCAGAAGTGGCCGGCCGGTAGAGTTCGCATGGCAATAGGGCCGTCATTCCGTGTCACTGTAAGTTGTGAATGAGAGCAACTGGGGAGCACAAGGTTTTCTGCATTCTCGAGTTTTCTAAAAGTGAGCTGCAAATTGCAGTGTAGCAGGCATTTTGTACCAAATTCAGTATTCAGCCACCAACTTGCAAAAGCATTAGCCGTTAGTTTAAGCAATTTAAACAGACTGGAAGTGTGTGCAAAGGAAAAAGCACAGGCCAACTGCACGTGTCAGAGGATGATCTCTGACAGATTCATGATAGTTTTGTGTGCAGTCCCGGTATGTCTACCAATAGAGCCAGTTGAGAACTTGGAATACTAGTGTTTGCAGTAAAAGCCCTACTGATTACAACTTGTGCAGGCTCGCAAGCCCAATGTGCAGACTTGCAACCCCAATGACAAAGAGAAGTGTCCCACATTTTGCAGTTATGTGCTAGCAAAGATGGAGGATGATGCATTTCTACAGAGTGTAACTTTTAGTGATGAAGTGATGTTCCACCTTAGTGGAAAAGTCAACAGACACAATATTCGCATATGGGGTTTGGAAAATCCACATTCACCACTGCAAGACGAAAGAGACTCACCAAAGATCAATGTGTTGGATATGGCACAGAACACATTGATCTTCATACAAAGGTTTACAGGCCATTTTTCTTTGTGGAAAGAACTGTAAAGGGAATCACGTACCTGGACATATTGGAACAATAGCCGTTCCCTCAACTTATGGAAGATTCCCAGGACTTCATTTTCCAACAGGACGGAGCTCCGCTCCAATGGCACCGTGATGTACGAGGCTTATTAAATGACTCCCTTCCTCAACGCTGTATCTGTTGCAGGGGACTTGAGGATCTGGCTCTGCATTTCCAGCCACTGAAATCTCCTAATCTCACACTCTACAACTATTTCTTATGGAGTTATGCGAGGGAAGCTGTTTACGTCCCACCTCTACCAACCACACTGAATGATCTTCGGAACCGGATCACTGCTGCAGTGCACTAAGTAACAGTAGATACACTTTTGCGTGTGTGGGACGCGTTTGCCTCCACGTTGATGTTTGCTGTGCAGCTAACAGTGGTCACACTGAACATTTATAACATCTGTAATTATTAAAACTAATTAATTACAAATTATAAAATTTATTAAATTGATATCAAAAATTATGAAAAAACTTTGAAACTTCCTCTTTTCATTGCTGTAAAGCTTGTTCATTTTGGATTTGTACTTGAATAAATATGAAGTTTTGAAACTGGATTCATTATTTAGAATAATCCTGTATTTTAAGGATATGAAATGCAAATGATCACATAGACTCAGTTCTTAGAAAAGCAGGGGGCACACTTCAGTTCACAGGAATAGCAATAGGGAAACTCAATCAGCCTAAAAAGGAGACAGCACACTGAACACTTGTGCAACCCATAATGGAAAATTGCTCAAATGTGTGGGATCAATAACAAACAGAACAGTGGATGCTCAACGTATACAGAGAAGGGCAACATGAATTATCAAAGGTTTGTTTGACCTTTGGAAAATTGTCAGAAAGATGCTGGAAGAACTAAGTGACGACACTTGAAGGTAGATGCAACTATCTCACGAACAATTACTAGGAAATTTCTAAAACTGACTTTCAGTGATGGAACTAGCAGCATATTACAACCCTCTACATATCTCTCATATAGCCATTGTAAAGACAAAATTAGAGCAAATTAATTACAGTGCATGTAGATACATTTAAGCAATCATTCTTCCCATGCTCCCTTCATTACTGGAGTGGAAAAATCCCAGATAACTGGTAATATGGGACATATTCTCTGGCATGCATTTCACAGTAGTTAGCAAAGTATGTATGTAGATGTAAATGAATGAAGATGTATTTTTAGAGGAATATTAAAATCTTCTGCCAAGTTTAGAATTACCCACAAGCTGTCTTCATAATCAATCTACGATTTGGGGCATGTTTCCTGAGAGGCTTAGATATGCTACAGTAACACACGTCTACAAGATTGGAGATAAGCAAACTAACTCTATTTACAGGCCTATATCACTCTGTCCAGATGTGGAAAGTGGCCTATCACAGAGTACTGACTCATTTAACAGATCAGGTGTTAATTAACTCTTAGTTTGGCTTTTGTAAGGGATTGTCCATACAGAAAGCAACAAAAGACTTCAAAAATGAAATACTGAAAGAGCTAAACAAAGTCGTACATGCATTAAGACCAAAGGAGGTTCAATGGCATAGTGGTTAAGTGGCCTCATTGTACCAAGTTCTTTGTAAATTTGACTTCATTGTGTAATCATCGAACAACAGCACATACCTTCTCAACCCACAAGTTTCATTTTGGTTCCTCTTCTTTCGGCAGCTTTGTTTTTTATCAGGCTATGTATATTCATTCAAAATGGCAAAGATACACCATTATCAGTTTATATGGAACTTGGGGAACTCAGACAGATGGGCTGTTAACAGAAGTTACATTTCAAAACTTTGGCTTCAACCATATTGTTATTTAAAGAAAGTGTAAACAATGTGGGGCAGGTGGGGCATTATTTCATAGATTGATTCTTCAAATGATCGTAATTTACGAAAAAGCAAATTGAATGCAGGGTCATATTCAGCTTACATTTTATGTTGCTTGACAAATGCTAAGAAACAACTGACACTTGCTAAAAAAACAACTGTCAGTTGCTACAGAATGACTGATAATTGCTACAGAACACACGACCAATGACAGTAAAAGGAAATGTAAGAGGGCAGAATGTGTTTACCTGCAGCGAAACTTGTGCACAAATGTTCCTTATGCATTCTACAGTTTATGGAGTACAGTGTTCGTCGAAGGTTGTTGGAAAAATGATTAGTGCGACATTCTGTGTGGTATGGCAACACATTTGCAAGACATCATTTGAGTGCTTAAGATCGGAGGCAAACAGCTGGATGGCTCGATGGTGGTCAAAGTGTCATCTTGTGATTGAAAAATGCCACTTGAGGTAAAATGCTCTGCAAAAGCATGTCAATGGTTGCAGGTGGACCATCACACCCCAAGAGCACTGACACCTGGCCCTAGTGGCGAAAAGGAACAGGCATCGACCTCCTTGGAAGGCTGTTGGAGACCTTGCAACTGCTATCATTAAACGTGTATCTGTCAGGACCATTTTGTGGTGATTAAATCAGGCTGCTTTGTATGCTTGGAATCCATTCAATCATGTCATCACTGAGAAAAGTTTGATTGGTGTAGGGAGCATGTTGATGGGGGTCAGCAACAGTAGTCCAGGGTGATGTTCTCTGACAAATCCTGCTTCACTGCGTCAAGTGATTCTGGTCACCAGTTAGTGTGGAGAGAGAGAGAGAGAGAGAGAGAGAGAGAGAGAGGAAAGCATCACATACCACTGACAATCATTGTTATGGTTTAGGCATACTGGTGTGGGCATGCATTATGCACAGTAGCTGAAAACCACTTCATTTCTTTGTATTAGGCATCGTGACAGCACAGGAGCATTACAGAAAGATTATTCTGGATCACATGTCTCTCTTTAGAGGTGCAGGAGGACCTGACTTCCAGTTTATGGATGACAATGCCTGCCGCCACACGACCATTGATGCGTCAGACACACTGGAAAGTGAAGATACTGAGCATATGGAATGATCTGCATACTCCCTAGATCTAAATTTTATAGAGCACACCTCGGATGCTCTTAGCAGAGTGCTCCTTAATGAACACCTCCTCCTCAAACTGTGCGGGAACTGAAAAGCTCTTCGAGAGATGCGTGGGACAATACCCTGCCGAGGACTCCTTAAGAGTTCGGTAACAAACATGAACAACAGATTCCAAGTGTGTGTAGTGTCAGAGGAGGGCATATTCTTTACTGAGGGTATGCTACCAACCTTTATGTTGGAACTCTGATGTGTGACAAATCTGAATGTTATTTATGTCTATTAGCCTGCTTTTCCATGTGGTGTAGTCTGTACCACTTTTAATTGCAAATATACCATTCCACACCTCTTACATACGTACTGTGTTTTATGTCATCCATTGTTGCATGTAGTTATTCCGCTCCAACAATGTCTGCCCATAAACAATTGTTAGGCAGTGTAATTTAGACTTGTTCTAAATTAATTATGTTTCGGTAATTTAGTTAGTGTGTGCTCACTTTCTATTAGTATGCACACTTTCTTTGGCAGGTTAGTATTACATTCTATATTTGGTATTTAATTATCAGCTATGGGCTAACAATCATAAATAGTGTTACCAAAATTAAATTCAGAGATCGTCCTCTCATCCTGCCATGAAATGAGGACTATCCTACTCACCCCTCCCGTAGTGGTGTTCTGCCACCTTGTGAACCTACCCAATATCCTTGTTTGTCCAGCTGCACCCCCACTCCTGGCCCCTTGTCTCATAATACTAAAATAGACCTAGACGTGAGACCTGTACCTTTCGGCAGGGCTACCTGTGAAAGCAGCCCTGTTGTTTTCAAACTAAGCTGCAACCACTGTGCTGCTTCTTACATGGGCATGAAACTAACAAACTGTCTGTCTGCATGAATGGACACTGTCAAATTGTGGCCAAGAGACAAGTGGACCACCCAGCTGCTGAACACACTGCTCAACATGAGCTTCACTTCAATGACTGCCTCACAACATGCGCCATCTGGATCTTTCCTACAAACATCAGCTTTTCAGAACTGCAAAGATGGGAACTCTGCCTACAACATATTCTTCATTCTCACAACGCCCTGGCCTCAACTTTCATTAGTCCCTGTTCTCCAAATACCTACCCCCTTACCTGCTCCCACTTCAGCACTATGTATGTCTTCATTCCACCAATCCATCCATTAGCCTTTTCCCTTTGTCTGTTTCTCTCCTCTCCCTTCTCTACTACCTGTCCCACTCGCACCCCAGCATAGAATCACAACTATGCACGTAGTAACCAACATATTCCCTCATTCCTACTCTTACTATCACCTCTCCCCTCCCCATCCCACACCATCTCCTTACCCTCACTAAACATCCTGGATTGTTGCTCATGTCAGACGCAATTCCAGTTCACAGTGACCAGAGACAATGGCCGTGTGTGTGTGTGTGTGTGTGTGTGTGTGTGTGTGTGTGTGTGTGTGTGTGGGGGGGGGGGGGGGGGGGGGGTGCTTTCTATTTCCAAAGAAGACTGATTGACTGAAAGCTTAAATGTTTAGTAGTCTTTTCACTGTGCCTGTCTGTGACTGGACACACCTACACAGTGAGTGGCAATATGCAATAAGTGATCAAAAGTATCCAGACACTCACTCCATATCAACGACCTCAGTAGTCACTAGACATCGTAAGAGAGCAGAATGGGGTGCCCCACGGAACTCATGCACATCCGTGGTCATGTGATTGGGTGCCACATGTGTCATACGCCTGTACGCAAGATTTCCATACCCCTAAACATTCCTAGGTACAGTGTTTCCGATGTGATAGTCAAGTGGAAATGTGAAGCAATAAATACAGCACAAAAGCATACAGGCTGACCTCGTCTGTTGACTGACAGAGACTGCCAACAGTTGAAGAGGGTTGTAATGTGCAATAGGCAAATATCTATCCAAAGTATCATACAGGAAATCCAAACTGCATCAGGATCCACTGCAAGTACTATGACAGTTAGGCGGGAGGCGAGAAAACTCGGATTTCATGGTCGAGCGGCTGCTCATAAGCCACACGTCATGTCGATAAATGCCAAACAACTCCTCGCTTGGTGTAAGGAGCATAAACAACAGACGATTGAACAGCAAAAAAAATGTTGTGTGGTGTGATGAATCACAGTAGACGATGTGGTGATCCAATGGTCGGGTGTGGGTAAGGCGAATGCCTCGTGAACGTCATCTGCCAGCACGTGTAGTGCCAACAGTAAAATGCAGAGGCGGTAGTGTTACGGTGTGGAAGTGCTTTTCATGGAAAGAGCCTTCACCCCTTGTTGTTTTGCATTGCACTATCACAGCAAAGGCCTACATTGAAGTTTTAAGCACCTTCTTGCTTCCTAGTGTAGAAGAGCAATTGAGGGATGGCGGCTGCATCTTTCAACATGATTGAGCACCTGTTCGTAATGCAAGGCCTTTGGCGGATTGTTTAAATGACAATAACATCCCTTTAATGGACTGGCCTGCACAGATTCCTGACCTGAATCCTAGAGAACACCTTTGGGATGTTTTGGAACACCGACTTTGTGCCAGGCCTTACCGACCGACATCGACATCTCTCCTCAGTGTAGCGCTCCGTGATGACTGGGCTGCCATTCCCCAAGAAACCTTCCAGCACCTGATTGAACATATGCTTGTGAGAGTGGAAGCTGTCATCAAGGCTAAGGATGGGCCAACACCGTACTGAATTGCAGCATTACTGATGGAGGGCACCATGAACTTGTAAGTCATTTTCAGCCAGGTGTCCGGATACTTTTGATCACATAGTGTATCTTTTTCATAATATTGTTATAGTCTCTCCACTGTGCCTGACTGCGACTGGATCCTCTACGCAGTGAGTGGCAATATATCTTTTTCATAATATTGGTGTACTTCCTGGATCAGTATGACACAGATCAAGCCACACTTTACCTATCCACATACTGAAATTGTATTAAGAAAATTCACATTATCTGTGCACAAAATTTATAAATAAACAAAGGGAAGTGCAGGTTGGAGTATCAATAGTATTATGAAAATGATAGATTGCTACTCACCATAAAGATGACACGCTGAATTGCAGACAGGTACGACGAAAAGACTGTTACGTATAAGCTTTTGTTGAAGAAAAAAAGGACACATATTCACACAAGCAAGCACTTCTCACACACATTTAGGTACTAACGCCGGTCAGAATGCCGCTGCAACACTTCGCATGGGAGCAACGATCCAGAGTGAGGTTGAGAGGTGGAGGGCATGGGTGGTAGAAGACGAGTCAGCACTGCCTGGCAGAGTGTCCAGGGACTAGAGGTGAAAGGACAGGGCTGACAGGTGCAGCACTGGGAAGCTGTGGGGAAGGGGAAGGGGGAGGGGGGGGGGGGAGCGCAAAGCAGAGCAGCAAAGAAGGGGAAAAGACTGGTTCCATTGTAGTAATGGTGAGAGGTAAACTGTGAGGTGGTGACAGGGCAGAGGAGGGCAGAAACAGTTGGTGGAGGGTGTGGGGACAGTTGGTTGGGCAATTCAGAAAAGTTGGGGTGGAGAGGAGGATCCAGATGGATTGGGCTGTGAAGCAGCAATTGAAATCAAGCGTGGTCAGTGTGGCAGATTGCTAACTGAAGTGGCCCGAGTTCAATTCCCAGCAGAATCGGAGATATTCTCCACTCAGGGACAGGGCATTGTATTGCTCTTACGTTCTTATAACAACAACTAACATTACACTATCAAGATGGCTGTACGGGCATGTCCCAAAAGCCAATAAATAGAAAATCAAGCAATTTATGTACAGCTGCATGATGTGCTACAGGATAGCACATTTTGCTCTTGGCCATAGTTTGGCAGTGGCCATTCATCCTGGTGGAAAGCTGGTTGATACTCATACCAATTTAAAAAGTTGAGCAATGACTGCAGCACAGCTGGTATATGACATGGCTGCTTTCACAGGTGGACTAGCCTCTGATGGCGTAGGATAAACCTGTGACAGGACTGAACTAGGAAGTTCTGGGTGGGTGGATTGGGCCGGTCTTACACCTTGGTCTTCCACAGGGGTATGATCTTTGGGCAAGGGGTTGGGATTGGCAGTGCAATAGGGATGAGCTATGATGTCACAGAGGTTGAGTGGGCAACAGAACACTAAACACTACTTTAGGAGGGACGGAAAGTATGTCCCTAATTTCAGGGCATGATGATAGATAATCAAAGCCCTGAACGAGCATGTGTACCAATGTTCCAGTCCAGGACACTACTGGGTGATAAAGAGGGTGCTCCTTTGTAGCTGGTTCTTGGGGGCTGGTGGAAGGATTATCAGTGTGGGAAAAGGGAAGATTGTGGGAAATCTGTTTGCAGACTAAGTCTGGAGGATAGTGCCTGTCAATGAAGGCCTTCATGAGACCTTCAGCATACTGGGCAAGGGAACTCCTGGCACTACAGAACACTGTTGTGTGTGTGTGTGTGTGTGTGTGTGTGTGTGTGTGTGTGTGTGTGTGGTGCTTACGGGTGCTCAATGGCGAGGTTATCAGTGCCCTTACTCATATTACAAATAACGAATGTGAAGAAAAGTAGTAAAATGTGACCATACACATTAAGACGACAGGAAAAAAATAACGGATCCTATACAGGAGACTAAAACGCAAGTAAAATGAAAAAGAATCTAAAAGGAAGGCATAGGAAAATATCACTGTCTGGCCATTTTCGTAAAATATGGTGAGCCAGTCACCCCATGAACATATTAGAACCATCTCCCTAAAATCTTGTTAAAAACATTGGATAATTCACAAAACTTTAAAACTCGAACCACATTCATTTGATCATTACCTATAATAGTCTGTGGATCTGTTGGCAAAGCAGCCGTGGCCTGCTGGTCAAAAAGTAAAATGCAGTCTAATAAAATGTGCCACAGAGTGATCTGTATGCCACACATTAGAGTGGCCTCTCACCGAAGCAAAAAGCCGTGCATCACAAAGCAGCGGCCTATGCGAAGGCAAGTGAGGATGTCGATGTGGCTGGAAGAAGGTGTGCCACAGACTAGTAGTGGGCTTTATGGTATGAAGCTTATTGTTGGTTACTTCCAGCCACTGATGGTCCCATTGACACAAGACCCTGGAGCTCAACAGCGAGGTCATAGCACACAGAGGGACGGCACACTGAAATACCTGAGAATCAAGGCATGTCTCCTTGGCTGCTAAATCTGCCCTTCCGTTCCCCACAATTCCCAGGTGCCCAGGCACCCAGCAGAAATACATCTCCTTCCCCAGTCATTGTAGGTGGAGGAGGCTATCCTGGACTACTTTATCTGCTGGGTACAAACATTTCAGAGAGTAAAGGAGAACATTGTCCCCTGGCAACCAAGTTGTATGGGAGAAACTTCTGGTGTGGAAAGAGTGACAGCTGTTGAAATGCAGGTACTATTGGTGGTTGGTGAGTTTAATGTGGACAGAGGTGTGGACAGGACCATCAGAGAGGAGGTGGTCAATGTCCTGGTAGGTGGCATGTTGGGTTCAGGAGGACCAAGTGACTTGGTTGGGGAGAAGATGTTGAGTTTGTGAAGGAATGCTGTCCTGGTCCTCAACCCAGTTCATGAAGACATCGATGTACCTGAACTTGACCAAGGGTTTGGAGATTTTAGAGGCTTAGCAAAATTTCCTCTAGACAGACCATAAACAAGTTGGTGTAAAAGTGTGCCTTGGTGGTGCCTATGGCTGTGACGTGGATTAGTTTCTATACCTTCCCTTCAAAAGAGAAGTAATTGTGCATTAGGATACAGTTAGTAAGGTATATGAGGAATGACTAGTGGGTTTGGAGTCTGAAGAATATTGTGAGAGGTAGTGTTTAATAGCCTCAAGACCATGGGCATGACAGATGTTGATGTATAGGGAACTGGTGTCAAAAGTGACGAGTTAAGTTCCAGAAAGTAAAGGGTTGGGGATGAAGGACAGTTGGTGAAGGACGTGGTTGGTATTTTTGATGTGGGAGGCTAGATTTTGGACAATAGGTTGGTCCTGGTCAACGATGGCTGAAATTATTTCAGTGGGAGCACAATAAAAAGCTAAAAAGGGGCTCCAGGATTGTTGAACTTGTGGATTTTGGATGTGTATGGTGTCATATGAGTGAGAAGGGAAATGGATTCATGGGAGAGGTTCTGGGAAGGGCCAAAGGCTTTAAGCAGATATTGGTGTTTATGCTGGACTTCTGGGATGGGATCACTCTGGCAGAGTTTATAAGTGGAGATGTCACACAATTGCTGGAGGTCTACCACCAGGCAGTCACTGTGATTCATAATGATGGTGGTGGAACCTTTGTCTGCAGGTAGGATGATCAGGTGAGGATCTGTTTGGAGGCTGTGCAAGGCTGTCCTTTTTCTGCTGAAAGGTTAAGTGTTCTTAGGGAGGAATCTGGGGAAGGATGGTAAGGCCACATCAGAGGTAAGGAATTACTCAAAGTTGACCAGTGGGTGGTTAGGTGGGAGGATCACAGCTGGATGGTGGTATGAACTGAAAGAGACAGGGTAAAATGTTTGGAATAGGTTGGAAGGACTGGTGGCAAAAAAGTGTTTCCATTGCAGGGATTGGGAGGACGATACTAGGTCTTTGGTAAGTCCAACATAGTTAAATTTCGATGTAGGGCTGGCAGTGAGGTCTCTGGGAAGGACTGAACCTTCTACGGGGCTGAGGATTTTGGTGGAAGGAGTAACAGCAGTGATCTATGATTGTTTCGGCTCAGGATTTAGTGGACTGTTGGACTGGAGTTATGGGGGATATGTCAGATTGAAAAGGTCAGCTACACAGTGTCTGGATGCTGTGAGACTTGATGAGGAGAAATACTGTGAGTAGTATAGGGGTTGGATAGCGGTGTCCCAAGGGGGCAGTAGAATGTCAGTAGGCTGGATGGAGGTAGTCTGGAGTGCTCTTCCAGATGTTGGCGTGCAAGGGATTCAATTTCAGAGATGTGATGTATGAGGGTGGTTTGAAAAGTTCTCGGAATCACCTCAAGAGGTCAGCACTTGTGCATCGAGTTGTTCATGCGATATTCACTGGGCTGTTGCCTGTAAACACATGCCCTGTCAGTGCTTGTCAGTGCTCTTGGAAGTGAGCTGAGGCAATGATGTGGCTCTGTTGTTGTTCCCATGTAGTGATTTGTGAAGATGGAGGGGGGGAAAAAAATAAATTTCAGATTCAAGCAGTGATTAAGTACTTAATAAAGAAACGTATGAGAGCAAAGGACATTCATGCCGATTTTCAGAATACATTGGGGGACTCTGTTCCTTCATATTCAACTGTTGCCAAGTGGGCAAATGAATTTAAATTTAGCTGGGAGAGCTTAGATGATGATCCGCGCAGTGGCCAGCCAAGATGTGTCACTACTCCAGAAATTATTGCAAAAGGGCACAAAATGGTCATAGAGGATTGCGAATTGAAAGTGCATGAAATTGCTCACGCTTGCCAGATGTCATCTGAAAGGGTATATCACATTTTAAATCAAGAATTAGAAATGAAAAATTTATCTGCAAGATGGGCACCACGTCTCTTGACACTGGATCAAAAACGCATGAGAATAGACATAGCGTAACAATGTTTGGCCAGTTTTAGGAGAAACAAACAAGATTTTTTGCGCGGTTTGTGACCACAAAAACTTGGGTGACCGACTGTACCCCAGAGACAAAACAACAGTCAAAGAAGTGGAAACATGCTGATTATTCGCCAACAAAGAAAGCGAAGACAATTCCTTCAGCAGGAAAGGTTATGGCATCAGTGTGCTAGGATGCAAAGAGGATTCTATTCGTAGATTATCTCCAGACTGGGCAAACAATTACTGGAGAATACTATGCTAACCTTCTGGACAAATTGCAGCAAAAGATACACAATAAAGGGCCAAGTTTAGTAAGGAAGAAAGTCATAATCCATCAAGACAATGCGCACCCACACACGTGCCGTCGACATGGCAAAATTACATGAACTATGGTATGAATTGTTGCCACACCCGTCTTATTCACCTAATATGACTCCATCAGACTTCCATCTCTTCCCAAAACTAAAAATTTTTCTTGGTGTATAAAGATCCACTTCAAATGAAGAATTGATAGCTAGAGTTGATAACTACTTTGCAGGGCTGGAGGAAACTCATTTTCGAGATTGGATCAAGGCACTGGAACATCGTTGGAGCAAGTGCATTAATCTAGAAGCAGACTATACTGAAAAATAAAAAAAGTTTCAGTGATGTAAGTACTTTTTTCCTATTCCGTACCAAGATCTTTTAGAACCACTCTCGTATGTAGTAGGGATTTCACAGCAGCAGTATCTTGCAGAGGCGGTTCTTGGATGCCTGTGTCATGGAGATCTATTTTTGCAGTACTAGGTCTGTGAGGAACAGGGAATGTCAGGATCTGAAAAGGTGAAGATCATAGTGGAAGGATGAGGGAGGGCGGGGACGAGGGGGAACGAAGGGTTGAATCCCATGGTTAGGCAGCATTTAAGAAATGAGATGTCGGACTGTGTTTTTGCCAGGGAAAGGCATACTTTCATGAGCTGGTGCAGAAACAGGGAGCAGGGGCCCACTGTGGCAGTGTTGGCACTGGAGAAAAGGAAATGATGTAGGAAATGGGCAAAACTGAAGGCATTAGGTGGTTGTGAGGAGAGCTGGATAACGGTAAAAGATGCCTAAAAATACATATACATACGCAAAAATATGCACAAATACGTAAAATTGTGCACAAGTATATAAAGTGGGAATAATTATAATATTGGTCGGTAGAATTTTAGGCATAAAACGCTGCACCAACAACATGTGGTTATGCAGCCATATGGGGAAAAAAGGAAGGATCAGATGAGGTATGGGATAGTGTTTGTGTTGGGACTGGGGAAGAGGTGTTGGTTGGGTTTACAAGTTCATGTGGCACACGTACGTATGGAAATTAATATGCAAAAATATGAGAGGATGGGGAAGGAAATGTGATCAATAGCAATAACTTTCATTATCAATTGGAAAAATTTTTGGCATGAGATGCTGCACCAACAATATGAGCAGTTATGCAGCAATGTGTTGTGTGCAGACATGACCTTTGATACAGTGTGGCTCAGAGCATGTGTGGTTTGGAAGGCGATGAGAAAAACACAGGAAACAAGACAAAAAGCGGACATGGAGTACTGTTTTAGAGAAAAGTAACAAAGGAAACCATCACTGGGTTGTGGGATGGAAGAAAAACCATCAAGCATAATCAGGTAATGGAAAGTCCAGATGTGAATATCAACAATATTGTCACGTTCTGTCGCTGACACATGGTATGCTCTCTGGCTTATTGGTTAATGGTCTCCAGTGCTAATCCGGCACTTCACCGTCAATTTGTCTACATTGCTCTTCATCTGTGGGTTGAAGCATTCAGAGAACTCTTGAAGAATGACACGTCGCTTCTCTTGTTCCTTAGTGAGATCTGGTGATAGTTAAGCCAGATCTTGTCTCGTAGTGGTAGCGCTAATTTCACACACAGATTGTGCATGGGACGTTTCTACGATACGCAGCTGTTCTTCAATTAACGGCTCAGCATTTGCTACACACATGCGTTGTGGAAGGATCTGCAGTTCTCAGTGACAGTTAACTATCCACAATTCATCAAATCTGTTCTTAAACTTGATGACAGAGGCTGGGATGACCAAGTTATTCTTCAGTGGTATGCTTCTCTTACATTCCTCTACATGATCCACGGGTTGATGTATGGCATGACATGTGACAGTTACCTTTCTAGCGCTGATTGCAAGAATGATCACTTCACCCAGCACATATAGTCTCCACACACTCGGATGCGCATCTTCCTGTCCACAGTATCTCATCTCGCCTAGCATAATCTTCGAGCGACCACAATCTATAATTGCCTGAGAAGCTTTCAAAAAGTCCCATCCAAGAATGACATCATGACTACAATCTTGTAAGATGATGAATTCTAAGGGCTGTGTATGGCCACTTATACCCACACGAATGGTACATCTTCCTGCAGGTTTTACATATTTCCCATTAGCCACCTACAACAGAGATGTTTTGCTGTCGACAAATACAGTTTTCTGCAACTGGCGGTGTTACATCTCGGAAATGACTGAATACGATGCTCCAGAGTCCACAAGAGCTTGGCCTGGTCAGCCATCCACGAGGATATCGAGATAGTTTCCTAGGGTTTTTCTCTTCAGCGGCCTCACCTCCAAGGAAGGTCGCACCCTTTAGTTTTCCAGGTTGCGGCGGCTAGGTGATCCATTGGAGCTTCTAAACAGCGATGGAGAGGTTGATCGGGGTGTTGGGGAGCGTCCTCTCCAGCGGCTAGCTTGCGGCGATGGTGACCTACATCGTCCTGCACCCACATCTTGTTCATCTTCGTCATCCTGGAGTTGGCGTCGGCTAAGATTGGTCTGCTGTCTTGTAGCGCGGGAATCATCAAATGTCCCCCACCTTTCTCGACAATAACGCACCACATGTCCCAGCCGTCCACAGTGGAAACATACTGGTTGGTTATCCTGCGTCCTCCAGACATCAGACTTCCTTGGTGCCTAAACAGGTTCCTCATGCGGCATGGCAGGAACGTAACTCTGCCTGGGTCTCGACTTTTTCACCGTTTTAAACGAAAATGGAGGACGAGAGATTGGATTCAATGTCTCTTCCATTTCCTCCCTTATGACTTCTTGAAGCGTCTCTGTTTTTTGCTCGCCATACAATCCAAGTGCCTTCTGAACTTCCTCTCTCACTATCTGATGAAGAGCACTTGTGAAATCAATTTCCTCAGCCATCAAAGACATCGATACAACATTTGGAAGCCATTCAAACGTCTTGGGTGTAATTCTTTTTTTATGCATTATCACCATATACTGGCACCATTTTATGAAGTCGTCTACTGTTGAAACCTCCTTCAGGAGTAGGGCTTGATACATGACCTCAGCAACACCCTTCATGAATGTGCAACCTAATTTTCCTCCTCCATTCTAGGATCCACTATTTTACACAGCTCCAAGACGTCTTGAATGTAGGATGCTATAGTTTCTACTGGACACTGTGCCCTGCACTTTAATTTATCTTCAATCTTGCACTTCTGTCGTTGTGTGTCGCTGAAATACTTGTGCAGTTTCGCCTGGAATACTTCCCAGCTTGTGAACTTCTCTTCATTGTTCTCATACCATTGCTTGACAGTGCTCTCCAAGTAGAAAAATACATTAGCCAAACACACGGCGCCATTCCATTTGTTAAATTTTGCTATAAACTCATATACCTGCAACCACTTGTTTCGATCTTGACTATCGTCACCAGAGAACCCGGAAGAATGTCTCATGTGGTGGCACGCAGTTGCTGTCATCGTTATGTTGTCTTCTTCTTCTGTCTCCACAATAGATTGCAATCTGTTGAATATGGCTCGAACTCGAGTTCCTCGCCACATAAATGGCAGCTCTGTCATGGCCTGTGTCGTCCATAATGTGTGCTATCACAAGTTCTAATATCCAGCGTCTCCACCAGAATAATGTCACGTAGAAGAAGGTGTAATTAGATGAATGACGAACTCAAACTACACTTAACGAAGGTTTATTCAGCACTTGCACATACAAGAGCACAGAGTGGACTGCCTCCAGCCAGAACACATAGAGTATATATACAGCTACAGAACATGCCAGTAGAATGAGTCTTGACATTTGTGAATACTTCTAGAATGTACTTGAACAAATATAGAAATTAAAATTGTACAGTCCACATGAGTTTTGAACTCACGACCCTCCATGCGACAGTTTAGTATCATAACCACTACGCCATGGTGCTACTCAGCTTCTTCTGCGACAATATTATGAAAACGATAGACTGCTACTCACCGTAAAGATGACATCTTGAGTTGCACCAAGCGAGGTGGCGCAGTGGTTAGCACACTGGACTTGCACTCGGGAGGACAACGGCTCAATCACGTGTCCAGCCGTCCTGATTTAGGTTTTGCATGATTTCCCTAAATTGCTCCATGCAAATGCCGGGATGGTTCCTTTGAAAGGGCATGGTCGACTTCCTTCCCCATCCTTGCTGTTTGGGCTCCTCCCCCAAACAACCCAATCTCGAGTTGCAGACAGGCACAACGAAAAGACTATTTCATATGTGCTTATCAAATGTGTGTGCATTTTGTTTCCCCATGAAGAAGGCTTTGGTCAAAGACTTATACATAACAGTCTTTTCATCATGCTTCTCTGCACCTCAACGTGTCAACTTTACAGTAAGCAGCAATCTATCCTTGTCATAAAAATTTATAAGTAACATCTGGTAGTGGGGATGTTATCCAAATTAAACTCACTCACTCACTCACTCACTCACTCACTCTCTCTCTCTCTCTCTCTCTCTCTCTCTCTCTCTCTCTCTCTCTCTCAGGCAGATCTGAAAAAATATATGAAACAAATATTTCTTGAGAAATAACTGTAAAATTGTATCTGTAATTAGGCCTGCTGTGTATATCCAGAAATTTAATCACACTTGTCTTCTGACCCTTAATATAAACTATCTGTCTATGTCACACAACTTTAGATTAATTTTATGAGTCTGTACACAGCCTTACTGACAAATCACCTGTCATAATCTTTGATTGTATGGAGCAAGTAATGTGACAATAAACATTTAATGAATCAACTCAACCACAATAATTCACTTCATAGTTTCTGGTCAAAGAAAAGGAGAGGTTAAGGAAAAAATACACAGCTGTAATTTACAAAAACAGTAACGCACAAAAATTTTAATATTTGTTTCTTTTTCTGTACATTCTAGTATATGTGAATGCATACATAAGTGCCATAGTATTAAATATTTCTAGTTGGACAAATAAATATGATTTCCACTTAGTTTTCAAATACAAAAATTACTTCTGAATGAAACAATGAGAACTTCAAAAAATTGTTTATATATGATAACCATTATATACAAGTGTCTTGCTTTTACAGTAAGACCAAAAAATTTCTACTACCAATTATTAAATGTATTCCAGTTTTTACAGTGGAAGACTTCAGGTGTTTAGGACACGCGTCAGATGAGAGTGAATACAGGATTAGTGTATAAAACATATGTTAAAAATGTATGACAAATTCACAATTTTAGATGCTCTATCACCACTATTAACAACTTATTAGCTTTCAATAACAGGGTGCCACAACGAGCAAAACTTATTTCAATAAATTAATCTTTTATTTAAAACTAAATGTAAATCCCTTTTAAATAAAGGGATACAGCAACCAAAAACAAACTACGGTATGAACCAAATTACTACTCTCACACAATTTTGTACTTTACTTAATGTTAAATGTGATGACAGAATGACAGAAGCACTTTTCAGAGCACACACACACACACACACACACACACACACACACACACACACACACACACACACAAATTACAAATAATATGAGGCTATTACCAATTTTATTTCATTTGTAAGTGGTACAAATAATGTAATAAATCCCACCATGTTGTTATTACAAGACATAAGTGTAAATATAATGCTTCTCTGAAGGCAGTAAAACAGTAACAATGAAAAGGCAACTGTTGGAAAATTTTATTGTAGGAAACAATTTTTAATCGTAAATAATCATAAAATATATACGGAGACCAGAACTCCAACAACTAACTTTCGAATGTTGTTTAGGGATGCTTTCTGAGTATTTTAGTGTAAGAGGCCCTGGTCTCCAATGGCTTCTTACAGAGTAATAATGTAATTATGATTTAATAGGTTTATTATAGCAATCACCCTTGTGAAGAATCCTGCAACATGCAATAACCAAAATGTACAATACAAAACAGAGAATAACGAAACGTACTCTGATGTGGTTGCCGCCTAGTGTCGTCATACCACTCTTCTGTCACAGTCAGTGAACTTGTACAAGAAACGCATTGATATGCCAGCTCTTCATCTGTGCCTCTATCCACAGTATTGCTGTGTATCACTGTTAATGCACAATGAACACTACTAGAAAACAAAATCCTTGAGCAGTACTGAATGCAAAGGGCAAAGAGTTGATGGCATTATTATTGTTAAAGCAGGTATCATGAGTGAATGGAAACGAGATACTCAACACATACTGTAGACAGTTGGACTGCTGTTCACTATTTTCTGTGCAATATGAATAAGAAGACAATTAGAGCAAGAAACCAAACAAGATGCAATAACTCTGTAATGAGCTGCTGGATACCTTGGGTACCTTACACCAAAATACACTGAAGGTGTCCCCAAACAGCCCCTGAAAGTTTGTCAGAGCTATGGTTCACCCTGTGCAGTAACTAATATGGTAATGAAAAATCTTGGTTGGAATACCACAGTACATTAACAGCAGCCAAGGAACAATTGACACTTGCTATGGAACGCTGGAAACTGCTACGGAACAACCAACAATTGCTACGGAACATCCAATCAATGATAGTAAAAGGAAATGTACAGGGCGGGATATGTTAACCGCAGCAAAGTCTCTGCATGAACACTTTGTATACATTCAATAGTTCATGCAGCAAGGTGTTCGACAAAGGTGGTTGTGGAACCGATTAGTGAGACATTCTGTGTGGTATTGCAATGTTTCTGCAAGACACCTTTTGAGCATTTTTTTGGAAGGCTTGAAGCTGGTCAATGTGTCACTACTGGGGCCACTGTAATGGATGTGCCCAAACCTGTCATCTCACACATAAAAACAGCTGCTGAAGGTGTAAATGCTATACAAAAGCATGCTGGTGGAGGTAGACGGACCACCATACTGCGAGAGGATCGATACATAGCTCTACTGGCGAAAAGGAACGTACATCTCATACCTATGCAGATAGCTGCACACCTTGCAACCGTCACGATACACATGTGTCTGCCAGAACCATTTCACAGTAATTAAATCAGGCTGGTTTGTATGCTCGGAACCCTGTTCGATGCATTCCACTTCAATCGAGCCATCGTCAAGGAAGCGTTGTCGGTGCAGGGAGCATGATGGTTGGGAACAGCAACATTGGCCCAGAGTGATGTTCTCGGACAAATCTTGCTTCAATGTGGTGAATGATTCTGGCCA
Organism: Schistocerca serialis cubense; assembly: GCF_023864345.2. Taxonomy (NCBI): domain Eukaryota; kingdom Metazoa; phylum Arthropoda; class Insecta; order Orthoptera; family Acrididae; genus Schistocerca; species Schistocerca serialis. The sequence goes on along the minus strand of NC_064647.1, from coordinate 210,753,501 downwards.
CCAGTCAGGGTAAAGAGAGAGTGGAACATGTTACATATGCACGATGGCCGAAAACTGCTACATATCTTAGTGTAACATACCGTTACAGCACAGCAGTACTGCAGGAATACGAGCCTGCAGGCAATGGAATATCACCATACCGTGAGATCAAACGACCTGCAAAGATTTCCTTCAAGACATTCATCGAATGTTGAGCAGTGTGGGTCATGGCCATTTTTGTATGCATAATACTAATGTCCTAGAAGAACTGCCTAAACAGACAGTCACCAAGGTTATTTCAAGCATGCAGATACACCCATGTTAACCCCTCACTGCATTAACATGATGTTCTGAGAGAACATGTGAACAGTTATTGCTCTAATATATGTGTGTGCACAGGGATGCTATACTTACCCATGAACTAGAAGATCTGGCAGATAATCCATTTTCAGCAAACAAAGTTTTTTCATGCATACAGAATAATTCTGACTCAATAATGAAAGTTAATATTGTTATAAACAATGGGATGGGTAAATAGGACAAAGTATGTAAGGTCATCTGTTGGAAGGTGGAATATAGTATTAGTATTACTGTCATCGGTGTCATTTGAGTAGGGTGATTTTTTTGCTGAATAGAAGAGGATGTGGCCTGTTTTATTTGCACTCAGCAACAGTTTATTTATGTGAAGCCTACTCATTCTACCTGATAATTTCTCACTCATTTATTGCACTTATGTAGTACTGAAAACAGATTTGTACCAGCACTAAAATGTACAGGAGAAGTTTTAGGAAAGTTCAGGGGAAGATCATCAATTAGAACATCACTCTACGTCACTGTTGCTGATCCCAACCATTATGCTCCCTACACCAACATACACTATCTTGACGTGGCTCGATTGAAGTGGGGTGCATACAAACCAGCCTGATTCAATTGCTGTGAAATGGTTCTGGCAGACACACATGTACCGTAGCGGCTGCAAGGTGTGAAGCGATCTGCATAGGTATGAGATGTCTGTTCCTTTTCGCCAGTAGGGCTATGTATTGATCCTCTTGCAGTGTGGTGGTCCGTCTACTTTCACCAGAATGCTTTTGCATAGCATTTCCACCAGCAGCAGTTGATATCAAGTGCACATAGCACGCTGTACTGCAATTGTAGACCAGGTTTCAGAAAAATAGGTTGCAACAGCAAAAGCAAGTTATTCATTTGACCACGATACGTTTCCAACTAAAAGCAGTACCATCGTAAATGTCCACTGCATTTGACCTTGGAGCCTATGCCCATTCTTCCCCCCTCTTTCTTCACAGTACCAACTTAAAATTGGGGTAATTCCCTGCCCCACCCTGTATAAAAGTTAGTTGCCACTATCACCACACTGCTGTCTTTCCATAAAGCCACTAATATATTGGCTGAACAGTCAGATATGAAGTCTCTGTCCCTCTATGTTTCTTTTTTATTTCATTTCCCTCCTGTAGATTACAACCTTTACAAATTCTTTTAGATACTATTGTACCTGGGGCCTGAATATTATTTACATGGATGAAATGAAGTAAATAAATGTAATATATATGGCAGTTCTTCCACCTGGTCAACACACATAATGACTATTCCATAACCAAGACCATTGTGGGCATATTTTTCTGGCAAAGTACCACCATGTTGGTTTGTTCAACCCATGTCAAATATTCTTTACTTGGACCTCCATGCTACAACTTAAAACCCATATCTTATAAGTCTGCCTTGAATAAATAACTTTGCCCCATGCTGTCCAAAATATAGTATAAGCACCTGTGTAGTTATGTAATACCAAAAAACAGAAAGCAGGAAACATTGTATCTGATTTAAGTTTGTGTGACTTCTTTCTTTGGGCTCAAACCTGAAGTTTCTAAACACCGGCCACGGACCTGGGAGCCTTGGTGGATGCTATATGCCTTGTATTCCACAACAGATTGTCCACGGAGTGATGCAGAAAGTTAGAAACTGGCTGCATCTGTGCACTGACAATGAGGGACGTCACTTGCAGAATCTGATGTTCAGTACTTAATAAATGAAACTTCCAACTGTACTTCATTAAGGTAATAGATAAATGTTTTCTAGCACTTTTAGTTTTCTTTTATTAACTTTAAAGGGCTTATTCCCTGCCCCAACCTATACGATAAACACAACTCACTGTACTGGAGTAAGTATGGTAAGTCTCCCCTGACCTGCAGTTCTGGGTGATTTTCCCAAAATCTATCCCTTTTCCTAGACCTCTCCAGTCCTTTCCCTTCACCCTTATTCCTTCCCCTTCAACTCTTCTACCTGAAGAAGGAGCTACTGGCTCCGAGAGCTTGCCAATCACAACAGACTTTTTATGTTTTTATTTCAAGCAAGGTATTATATGCTAGCAGATGACAAAAATAATGTTGCCATTTCGAACCACTCGATGCCATCTGTTGCATACTGTCTCGTAAAGAACTAATGCATTCTTGCAAAAGTTTCTGCTTTTATCTTTATACGATATTTGCCTTCACACACTAGAAATAGTGCAGTACCCTCTTCTGTAAGATTGCGTAGGATGGCAACTGTTCTGAAAATGACAATTTCCAACTTCTACCGACAAATAACACTCCCAGCATCTTCCACAGCAAGGGCCCAAGTCATCATAACCAAAATATATTTAGACTATATGTGCCAAAATTAATGCTTTTTACTCCACAACATTATTGTATATTTTGCCATCCCGATGCCACCAGAAATAAACATAGACTCAAACTCTAGCCAATCGGAATCTGTAACCACTGTGTTGAACAGAGGGACTTATGAAGAACAGCTGTGTTCTCTGGCAGTTAGCAGGGCAGTGATGAAGTTAAACAATCATTTGTTAGTTTGGACCTTGGAAAGGTGACTACTTTGACTATTTTTAATACAAAGTGCCAAAGATACAAATATCTTGGAGAATCAGTCAACTATTGTTCTTTCCAGGTGACTATTTATTATTTTCATTCAAGGGTAATATTTATGTGAAGTTCATTTCTGCCTAGACATGACTTTTCACAGGTTCATACTACCCCGTGTTACGATTTCACCTTTTAATATCTTTAGCTGTGGTAACTTACAAGCACTAATCTCCGGTATTAAAGATCACTGTTAATAAGCCACACTCCACCAGTTACATAAAGCGTCTACACGGCTGCCATGATTACAAAGTACTAATCGTTGCATGGACAATTGCCTTACTCCTACCATCTTTTGCAAGAGCTGAGATTAGATGGGAAATAGTGAAACAGAGGTTTGCTTATGTGGTGGGAAGTATCATATTGTAATCAAATAAAGGTTGACTTTTATTAAAGAAGTGGAAATAGAAATACCTAATTTGTACATTGACATAATGGACCTAGGTACCCACTACTACAGTTTCTTTCTTTTGCAGGCAACTTAAAAAAAGGAGCAAACTTATAATGTACACCCTGAGTGGTTTAGAAAGGACAGTCGGCACTGGGCATATATTTTCTAAGTGGTGGAAAAAGACTTATAAAAAGAGAAGTATTTTGTGTCATTTGTAACAAATAAATTATCTGTTAAGCAAAAGGTTTCCTAGCTCCAACACGGCACATTCCTACAAATGTGCACCAAGAAAATGTGAAAGTCAAGTTAACAAGCAAATAGTGCCTGTTAAAAATGACCCAGGAAATTGCGACCTTGAGAGAAATTTAAACACTGATATTAGGAAAGAGACCATTCCTTTAACAGTGTTACAGCTATTTCATTCAAAAGAGGAAATCACAAAGGTTACATTTGCCCAATGAAATCAGTTCAGTATAACATGGCTGCCACTATCAATGACAACTTAAAAATTGTTTTACTGCAACGTTCCCTGGCACCACTGCACAGGATTTTCAGATAGGTTGAACAAAGCCGACCTACATCATAGCAGAGGCACTGGCACTGTAACAAATGACACTCGAGAGTCGAGTCTCACGAGCCCAGTGGGAACTTGCAGGTTTGCTGCATCAAGTGTCAGATGTCGGCTGCTTCCCACTGCAACTCACAGCTACGAATACGCAACACACTGGCTACAAGCTTACGAGTGACTCTGAAGACTGAGATGACTAGCCATTGTAGGGTTTGTTTTTTCACATCCCAGTGCAGCTAAACAAAGTTACTCAATCTGGAACTGCCCTAGTTCATTCTGGGTCTGTTCAGTGGAACATACATCTCTTCTGCTAACAGTGTACAACATCCTCCTTTGGTGACTTTTGCCTATAAAGTGTGTTAATTTGAATGGTAACTAACACTATGGTATTGTGTTACAGAAATAATGAATTTCACCTATTTTTAAAACAAATAAAACGTGAAATGTAAGGTAAGAATTTTGTGAGTAAATGTTGTTTAGTGTGTATATATCTGGGTCGTTTAAATGCATACACACGATTGAAAGTATAAATGCTAAATAAATGACGAATTTGAATTTCAAAATGCCAAATTTTCGAAGTTTACTTGCTGATTTCACATATCTGTGATATGCAAAACACATCACAGATTCTCTATCTTGAAAATGCTGACTGTGTAATTGAATTGGTAGTATCTAAAAGGACCTTTCTCCAATTTTTTTTTGTAAAAATGGTTTTATTGTGGATTCTTTATCCTAGTGCAAAGGCTCCTAGAACTTCCCTTAATCTACATGCACAGACATAGGAGGCAATAAATTATTTAGTCATTTCTGAAGCATCCCACCTACAGGATAGCAAGCCTTCTAGCAATGAAAGTCTTGGAATGCTGTGATTCCATCTGGTGACATAAATGTAAACTAACTGAGTTTTATCAACAGCTAATTTGTTTTATACGACAGAGATAATTCCTCTGTATTAAGTTAATTAAAGGATTGGAATGCTATATAACCATCAATTTTAAATTGAAAAGCAACCAAATAAACCTAGAAAGAGAAACTCAGATCTTGATGTACAAAAGGAACGTGATCAAAAAAGCTAAACTTATTGGCACTGAAAATGTAGGTAGTGAAATAATAATTTAGTTTTACCTATTGTGATAAAATATTTTTCGAAACATCCACTAACTCCTTTATCAATAACAATAATTAATAGCTCAACTGCTGTTTGAGATTACTTTGACTTGTCCGTTCTGCATTGCAGATTATTATAAGGAAAACAGCAATAATATTTTGGTATATTTAATAAAAAGCAGAATAAAGTAATGAAGTCATTAACGTAAAATATATTACTACTTTATCCGGGCACAGCAATTTTTCGGCGAACACACAAGTAATCTCAACTGAACCTACCTAAGCAATTTTCATCCCTCAATACAAAGGATGAACAACATATATTCATTCAGGGTATCATTCATGCCATACCAGTGCAACGATGTGTTCCGCCAACGGTGAAGATACCAGTCACACAAGTTCCTTTACATTTTATGTTAGCACAAGAAGCAGACATTCAGGTTTGCAGGAAAACTATTTTGAGTCTTACAGAAGCAGGAGAAGAAGAGTATGTATGCTTAAAAGTTTATTACTGTTTTCAAAATCATCAAAAGATTGACATGGAAAACTCGTTAAAAAGGTAACTTCTGCCAATGGATGCATGAAAATTCATGATCATATTCAGTCATTCCCTGTAAAGAAGATTCATTACACTTCAAAGGAATATGCGAAAGACTGAATGGAGGAATCATGCATGAACTCTACATTAAGAAATACCCTAATACATCAAAAATAAATAAATAAATATTATTTGACAATACTATGAAAAGGAAAGTTGCTACTCACCATATAGTGGAGATGCTGAGTCGCAGACAGGCACAACAAAAAGACTATCACAACAAAAGCTTTCGGCCATTAAGGCCTTCGTCAACAACAGAATGAACACACACACACACACACACACACACACACACACACACACACGACTGCAGTCTACGGCAACTGAAACCACACCGCGAGCAGCAGCACCAGTGCATGATGGGTGTGGGGACTGGGTGGGGGTAAGGAGGAGGCAGGGGCATGGAGAGGGAGGGACAGTATGGTGGAGGCGGCGGATACTGGAGTGCTGCAGGTTAGACAGGGGACACAGGAAAGCTGGGAAAGGGGGGGGGGGGGGGAGGTACCAGAAAAGGAGAGAAGTAAAAATACTGGGTGTGACAGTAGCATGACGGCTGTGTAGTGCTGGACTGGGAACAGGGAAGGGGCTGGATGGGTGAGGACAGTGACTAATGAAGGTTGAGGCCGGGAGGGCTATGAGAATGTAGGATGTATTGCAGGGAAAGTTCCCACCTGCACAATTCAGAAAAGCTGGTGTTGGTGGGGAGGATTCATATGGCACAGACTGTGAAGCAGTCACTGAAATGAAGGATGTCATGCTTGGCAGCGTGTTCAACAACAGGGTGGTCCACTTGTTTCTTGGCCACAGATTGTCCGTGGCCATTCATGCGGACAGACAGCTTGTTGGTTGTCATGCTCACATAGAATGCAGCACAGTGGTTGCAGCTTAGGTTGTAGACCACAAGGCTGGTTTCACAGGTAGCCCTGCCTTTGATGGGATAGGTGATGTTGGTGGCCCTCCTTACCACCACCCAGTCGCCACTCCGATCACGCACTGGCACTGCTGCTCGCCGTGTGGTTTCAGTTGCCTGAGACTGCAGTCGTGTGTGTGTGTGTGTGTGTGTGTGTGTGTGTGTGTGTGTGTGTGTGTGTGTGATCTATTGTTGATGAAGGCTTTAATGGCTGAAAGCTTTAGTTGTGATAGTCTTTCTGCTGTGCCTATCTGCGACTCAGCATCTCCACTATACAGTGAGTAGTAACTTTCCTTTTCATAATATTGTTACATTCCATCCTGGATTTTCCGTTATTTGTTAAATTTTATTTGAAATATTTTAATGAGAATTTCAATATGTGAGAGTCTAATAGCTAAAATTCACAGCATAAATGAAGCTGCAAAAAAGGCTGCTACCACTGAATTAGTTGTTCACAAGAAGTCTGCATCCAAATTCTGTGCAAGAAAGAACGATTCTGAGAAAGAAGTATGATAAAATGATTGAGTTTTTGCACTCTCCTTTTGATTTTATGCAGACTCTGCCCCTGTCACATATTCCTGTTCGGAAACTGTTTTATCTATGTCAGTTATTGGTTTATATATTCTGCATGCATAAGTTACGAACACGTAAATCAGTTATTTAAGTGTACTATGAGAGAACAGCCAAGAAAGGGGGCCAATGAGGCTTGTTCTTTTCTTAGACTATACAATAAAGAGTATGTGCCACATACCATGAGAGAGCCACATCTTTATTCTGACTCCTGCCCGGACAAACCAAGAATCATTCCACGATATGCTTGGATTTCCTGTCACTGGACACTCATATTTGCCATGCGACTGGGATTTTAGGTCAATTAACAGGGCTATTTCTGTGTGTGTGTGTGTGTGTGTGTGTGTGTGTGTGTGTGTGTGTGTGTGTGTGTGTGAGAGAGAGAGAGAGAGAGAGAGAGAGAGAGAGAGAGAGAGAGAGAGAGAGAGAGAGAATGTGGCGAAGGGTAAGTAGAACTTATTGTTCATTGCACAAGAGATAACAAATTTCTTGCTTACACGGTAGAAACAAACAACATATTGAACTTCAACTTATGGTGGCCTAAATTTTATAAGAAAGGTTGCCTCTTTGTAGAATCTCAAGTCTCAAGTCAAAGCAGTACCTTGGCAATCAAAGGTGTCATCTGCTCCAGACAGCGAGTCAAAATTTGAGTACACTGCTAGCCTTCCTCATATTGTAAATACTTCAGAGTTCATAGATGCATGTATCGGGCATACCTTTGATCTTTGGCTACTGCTGTTAACCCTTCCTACTAGCCCTGCATATGTTGAAAGATGATGCTTAACCCAGAAAATTCGAAAGGCACTTTCAATGTTAAGAAATTATATTACATATGAACCTTCAACTTCTTATGAAGGTATTCAGTAACAGTAAGTGTAAGTGTAAAATAGGCAAGTTATGCTAATGAAATCATTCATTTTTTCAGTTACCTGTTTTTATACTATAAAATGCGCTTGAGCGTCAAATACAGCAGTTTGTTATAATTTGTAACCACTTTACCTGTCAAAAACCTTCCTGTGCCATATGAACTTTTATATAGCTAGCTTTCATTTCAAAATGGCCCTTAGTTATTTAAAAAATCAAGAATGAAGATAGTAACAAACAAAAATAACTGAAAGTAGTGCCAAATGGGAAGCCTTCTAACATATCTACATAACAACATTAATAAAGTACTCTATAAAAATAAGAGTAATAAAAAAAGAAAAGGCGCTTTTTTTTGCTCAAAACTTACTTCTTGCAAAGAAGGCCTTTTAGAAAAGACTGATTCAATTGTTGTTATGTTATAACAAATTTGTACAGGGTGTCCCACTCAAAAGAGGACTCACAAATATGTGCAGTAATTCCACTGAAATGGAACCGTGTAATTTGTGAGGTTTGATATCGTATCATGCAGTCTGCTACATCATTTGATGCAACGGTGTGTTTCTATGTGTCGGTGTGGCTGGAGTTCACAGTGTGAATGGAGGCTACAACCTAGTCCAACTAAAACTGAGGCTATGTGTTTCCACCTGAATAATAAATTGGCTAACAGACACCTTAAGCTATATTTTGATAACAATATTCTGCCTTATAATAAAAATCCAAAATACCTGGGAGTGATATTAGAAAGAACCCTGAGCTACAAACAACACCTCACCAACACTGCTGCAAAAATCCGTACTAGGAATAAAATCATTCAGAAACTATGTGGTACCAGCTGGGGCTCCTCCGCTTCTACCTTGTGATGCTCTAGTTTGGGACTTGTCTACTCTGCGGCAGAGTACTGTTCCCCTGTTTGGCTAAAGAGCGCTCACACCAAGATGGTGGACACAGTACTGAACCAAACTATGAGGATTATTTCAGGTACAATAAAATCAACCCCCATTCACTGGCTACCTATACTGAGCCACATACCGCCACCTCATTTACGAAGAGAACATGCGCTTCTCAGAGAATTTAAAAAAATACAAGACAACCCGCAACTTCCGATTCACGCTTTGAGCAATGGCATTGACAGAGAGAGATTGCGCTCTACACATCCACCTCTTATAAGGGCCAAAGATAAGGAGGAAAATGGTTTCTGTCTTGGAGAACGCTGGAAAGTGGAATGGGAAGGATCAGCACCACCACCACAGGTAAACACCTTACTGAAACCGTCCAACAGACCTCCAGCTTTGGGCTTACCACGTAAAATCTGGACCATCCTCAACAGGATCAGAACGGGCCACGGTCGATGTGCGGACTCTCTACACAAATGGGGAAGAGCACCATCCCCAAAGTGCGACTGCAGCGCTGAGAAGCAGACAATCCGGCACATCATTGCAGAGTGCCCTCTGAGAGCCTACTCAGGTCAAACAACGGACTTCCTGGATGCGACTCGAAGTGCAGTTCAATATATTAAAAACCTAAATGTTAATTTGTAATTATATATATGTTGTTCATGACATAACTGTATTTAATTCTTTATGTCTTGTTTTTAGTGCCAAAGATATAATGTTATTGTAGCAGCTTACTTCTCTATAATCGTGATTTGTACTTGCCATACGCTAAATAAATACAGTGTTCAATGTTTAGTGATAATGTATCGCTATTCTGTCTAAGAGCACATGTTCCTTGTGAAACAATATTCAATTACTGGTTCCATTAAGACTGGCCAGTGAACGTTTATTGATCATTTTGGTGACTGCCAAAATGCTGCATGCAAAAGACAGTGAACAAGACAGAGAGCAGCGGAACAGCGCTGGATCTTCACGGCAGAGGACAGCGCCTTTATTGGAAGAAAAAGCGACTGACGTGAAACGACAGTTGTTGGCCTCCCCTGCAAAGTCTATTCAACATTTATCTCAGGAATGTGAAATGTCACGGAGCACATGTCACAGAGCTGCAAAGAAAGCCGGCATGCATCTATACAGGTTTATAGTAGTTCGGGAACTGAATGTCAATGGCAAAGACAAACACATTACATTTTGCCAGTGGTTTCTGCAATGTATTGCCCAGAGGCCAGGAATATTGCAGTACACACAGTTCAGTGATGGGTCATGCTTACACCTCTCTGACTATGTAAACTCTCAGAATACATGTTTGTGGTGTAATGAAAATCCATATGCAAAGGTCTGTGTTCTGTGCAATATCACAGCGTCACATCATCGGCCCAGTCTTTTTTTAGTCTACTGTGACAAGTGCAGTTTACTTTGAAATGTTTTGGGAATTTGTGAACCAGTTTGCAATGAAGAACTTAGCCTCGGCTGGTAACAACAGGATGCATCACATGCCTTACATTTTAAGTAACCATGGCTGAGGTGATTTCGAAAGGACTGTGCCCCCAAGGTCACTGGCACCTGTTTTAGCACCACCTGACTGTTTCCTCTGCAGTGGTCTAAAAGGAAAGATCTACAGGAACAAACCACACAACTTGAAAAAATTTATGAGAGGACATCATCTGTGAAATCCAGGCAGTGACACCAGAGGTTCTGGCAGCAACATTCAAGAATCTGCAGCGTAGTGTTCAACTGTATTTACAGGTTGAGGGTGGTCACTTGTGACACCTTTTGTGATTCACCTTTATTTCCCCATGAACAAGGAATGAAATGTTCATTTCACTTCATCTCATTTACTGATTTTTGTACAAAGCTTTTACATGTAACTTGAGCAAATTTTTCTTGTGGGGCCTTTTTCAAGTGGGACATCCTGTATTGTAAGTACTGCTAGTAACATGAGAAAATTTTACCTAACAAATAGAAAACTGGTTTATAGTTCTCAATAAAGTGTATGGTGTACATAAATGTGAAATGTTAATAATAAACATTTAATAAATACTGCATGCCTCATTGTTAGTACTGAGATCACTGCTATTTTGTTTGAATGTTAATAACACTAAGGACTATTCTCTTAGTTTTAAGTTATATACTTCTCCAGGAATATGAAATGCCTGGCTTTTACAAACACAGCTTAAGATGAATTAAAGACCTTCTGTAACAGTTTGGTAAATTACATATTGCAGAAATTTATGGTAAGCGATCTTAGGAGAAGCACTACCAAAATATCAGACAGTGATTGTTTCCATAAAAAAAGTGTAAAGAGAATGATATGCAAATGAACACAAGCAGTAAAATTACACATATACAGTTGTCATGAAGTTCACAAGTGCTTGTGTGATTTGCCTCACTTCAGAAGTTTGTGGTAGACATCAGTGATTATTCAAACATGTACCTATCAGGAATCACCATCTGCCAATTTTCACAGCACTGATATTGTTTTCATGCTTACTGCTAAGACTCTCTTCTGACATGGTGTGTTTAACTACCTTCAACAAGCACAGATGAATTTTTTGCATTGAGAATGAAGCTACATTTCTTTGGAGTCTGTTTCCAAAATAAATACATATACAATAAAACCCTGTTAACAAGATGAAATGTAAGAGCCATAGCTAGTGATTTATGTAGAGATCAAAACAGGGATTTAGTGAAGTCATGATACATGAATCTTTTTTCATTCTACACCTTATCTTTTAACAAATATGGCATTTTGATTTGCATTTGAGTAGGTCACTAATATTTCTAGATGCTAGTAAGATTTTTTCTTTTCTTTGAAATAATTATCCATAACTGTGAAAGTTCATAAAACAACATAAAAAAAAGGTACTGGATACTGTTCTAGGTACCCTGAAACATCAACTGAAATTTCCTGTTGTTATGCTCTGCGATGATACACCAGACTCTTTATCGACAAGAAGCGTATACACCTCCTTCAAGCTACACAATACAGAAATAACACGATGCCGAAGACCACTGGCAATCCATTGCCTAAAGTGCCTAAAATTCGGCCACTCAACAGAAGACTACACAGAGAAAGAACCAATCTGCACAAAGTGCACAGGAAATCACAATGCAAGATGCTGCAGTGCTAAAATAATCCCATCACACCGTAACAACTGTGCTAAAGGTCAAGTAGCATATTCTGCCAAGTCCAAAAAGCAATTCACAGAAGCACGACGAAATGAGAGGTGTGCACCCAATGGAACCTCAGAAATTCCAACCTCACTGCCTCAGGACAGTGAAGCCCAAGAACTAATGGAGGAGGCTGCACACAAAGACAACGTGATCAGACTCAACATCAGTACTGTGGACAATTATTTCTTTCACTGTATGGTGTATTTTTGCAAACTTTTTTGAGAAAACGAGTCCACGACTAGCATTCAATTATATATATGTATCAATGATTTACAGAGATTGTATAAAAAATAATGAAACTGATTTTTTGCTGATGTGATTGTACTTCACAGCGCGCGTTTGCCCGGCGGTAGTGGGGGGATGATGTCCGGCTGAAAACGTGCAGCATGCCAATTGTCTGGGGGTTCTTGTCTCAGCAGCATCATACGTTGAATGGACACGTTGCTAAGTCATCGGTCGTGGCACAACAAACAGCAAATGATCGAGCAACGTTACGCCATCAAGTGAAACTAGTAACATCGGGTACGGAAGCATTGGATATATGTCCACAAGCCTGTGGTGATGGCTGCCTGTCAACAGTCAAGGTTTTCAGAGGACTAGGACAGTGCTGGGGACAAGGACCACTCCGGACGCCCATCAGCCAGCAAAACTGAAGAAAACATCGACAGCGTACGCGTTTTATTGAACACTGACCATCAGATGAGTGTCAGGATGATAGCAGACGACCTCGGACTTGGTAAAATGACAATGCACAGCATCACCACCAAACAATTGTCAGTGAGGAAGATCTGCACTAAGACAGTCCCGAAGATTTTGTCAGACGTTCAAAAGCAAGCACTTGTGTATGACTGCCGAGACAATCTCCAGAGCCTTGAACCTGATCGGGAATTTTAGATGAAATAATCATCGGAGATGAAACCTTGCTGTTTCAGTATGACCTAGAGACAAAGCACACAAGTGCCAAATGGCACACTGCAGGATCTCCACGTCCACAAAAGGCTCGCATGAGCAAATCGAAGGTGAATGCCACATTGATTTTGTTTTTCGATGTTTCATTTGTGGGGCGCTCAACCACGCGGTTATCAGCGCCCGTACAAATTACCAACCTTTTCTCAGCCCAATCTCGCCACTTCCATGAATGATGATGAAATGATGAGGACAACACAAACACTGAGTTATCTCGAGGTAGGTGAAAATCCCTGACCTGCCGGGAATCAAACTTGGGACCCTGTGCTCGAGAAGCGAGAACGCGACTGCGAGACTACGAGCTGCGGACGGTTCATCATGAGTTTGTGCCCCAAGGCCATACTATCAACAGTGCTTTTTACTGTGAAGTGCTCAAGTGACTGAAAGCCAGGGTCCATCACGTGAAGCCAGCCATCGCTGATGACTGGAAAAGCTGCATCATAACACGCCGAATCACACCTGCTTCATGGTGGCCGGCTACCTACCAAGATAGGGATTTCAACAATTCCGCAGCCCCCTACAGTCCCGATGCGGCCCCGCCAGACATTTTTTCCTTCCCCAAACTAAAAACTTCCATGAAAGGACACCATCACTGGACTGTGGAGGAGGCCTAAGCCGCCACAGTGAGGGCTTTGAAGGCCATCCTGGACTCATAATTCACGGCAGCACTTTAAGCGTGAAAATCTCGCATGCAGCGGGTTGTTGACTCTGAAGGGTCATACAGGATGAGTCAGGAGGAAAGGTACGTGCTTTGAGGGTAATACCAGTGGTGACTCTGAACAAAAAACTCCTAATAAACATATGCCCTTTTCTAAACCATTTCCAGGTAAACCAATGAAGAAAACTAGGAACAGGAAACATGTATTGTCGACCTTACTAACCGTGTCAGTACGCAATTCACTTGCGCATGGTGCAGTTGTTTACCTCAAGTCTCAGTCCGACAGTGCTTGTCATAGTGCATGGTACTACAGTGTTGTAAAGTGAACAACAAATACAGTTTTGTGTAGTGAAAAAATGCCATGGATCTTCACACATGCAGAGTATGCTGACATGATGTTTGTCTACGGTTTGTTCAACGGGAATTCCAGAGCAGCTGTGCAAGAATACCAACAATAATTTCTGAATCGCAAAGTGCCAGATAGCAGGGTGTTTCATGGATTGTGTGAGCATGGTGTGCTTCCCAGCGTAAATGTTATCTATGAATGTCCCGTATAACAAACTATTAATGAATTTGAGAACATACTTCAAGTATTTGCTACCCAACTTGGTATTCCACAAACACGAGTGATAAGCACAGTACACGAGCACAGTCTGTATCCCGTTCATTGGCAAAGTGTACATCATCTGCATGAAGGAGATGCCCCCACCCAGCAATAATTCTGTCAATGGATCATTGCTAATGATTGATTAATTCCACATATTCTTTTCACTGATGAGTCAACATTTATCCACAACAGAATCAACAACATGCGCAACTCTCATTTACGGGAAAATGAAAATGTGCATGCTACTGTGGAAATGATATTTCAATGGCATTTCTCAGTCAATGTGCGGTAAGGTATTATTGATGACCAACTTATCAGTCCAGTTGTTTCAGATAACCATCTTACTGGGAAACACCATCTTGAGTTTCTTCAAAATGTGTTACCAGAATACATGGAGGATATTCCTTTGGCAACACGAACTCGTATATACTTTCAGCACGATGGAGCTGCTACACATTCCTTATGGCTAGTGACACAGTATCTCAACACAGCGTATCCCGGTCGTTGGATCGTCGCCATGGAGTCATTGCTTGCCCACTGAGGTCACCCGATCTTACCCCATTGACTTGTGGGGGTGGCTGAAGAGCGACGTCTACAAGTGCAGAGTGGACACATAAGAGGAACTTCTCGCTCCTATTTTACATGCTTGTGCCCAGGTAAAAGAATGCAAAACTGAGCTCTGATCGGCAACACAATACCTGTCTACAGGAGCAGCAACATGCACTGAAGTTGATGGTGGACTGTTTGAACATCTTCTGTGAGGAAACGTACACAATTAAACAAACCATAACACAACAGTATCTTAATTTATCATCACATGCACCTTTCGTGTTCCTACCAGTTTTGAATGGTTTGCCCGGAGATGGTTAAGAAATGGGCATATGTTTATTAGAAGTTTTTTTTTCAGAATTACCAGTGGTATCACCTGTCAAAGCATGTATCTTTCCTACTGACTCACCCTGTATGTTGAGGAGTACTAAGTGGTTGTAGCAATATGTAGAATAAACTTTGTTTCACAAGCTTAGTCTCAATACTTTTTATACAAACCCTGTAGTAGTGAAAAAAAGTATCTTAATCTATCTTGTGTTTTGTGGACACAAATATATTTTTATGTTTCCAGAGGTGGGGGCCATAGGAAGACTTCCTGGATTTTTTTTAAAGCTAGGATCCATGGTCGAGGTTATCCTTGGCAGGTGTTGAAACATCTACCAAGCCAGCCTGTATGGTCCAGGTTTACCCTACATTGTGAAATGGGTGTAGCGTTGCAGCGAAGATCCACAAGATAACAATCTACCAAAAAAGGGAAGGAGATGAGAGGTATCTATGCATTTACTCAATCAGACACCATGAACTAGGTTTATCATTCCAATGCGAAAGAAGTGGTGAACAGCAGCTATGGACAATAAGAAAACTATGTGGATGGAAAAAAAAGAGGAAACAGATGGGGAACCGACTGAGCCAGACCCCATGGTTTAGATTTACCCATTCAGTGTGAAGTAAGAGAGTAACTGGAGGAAAGTCTGGATCAAGTTTCTCAATGATTCACTAAAGACTAAAAACGTGAAGCCTCCATATAAGCAAGATGCTGAACTGAAACTCAATGTGGATGGCTATGAGTATAATAATGTTAAAAATCCATTGGGAATCTTGGTACTCTGATCTGATCAAGGAAGATCCTGAACTAAATTTGGAAGCAAATGAAACTGAGAATATTGTCAGCATTCACATCTCTGATTTACTGGTACTGCACGTACAGTGGGCCAACCTGAAGGCAAAACTGTGAAACCAAGTGATAGAGTAGTAAAATCCCTAAAAAAACAACCTTGGCGCACATGGCACAGATGGCAATACCTTGTAAGGGCACCTTTTCATGGTTATGGGTGCAGGAAGATACATTGGGAATCTCTTGGTACTCTGATCTGATCAAGGAGAACCCTAAACCAAGCTCTGTCACAAGCCAGGATAAAGGGTGAGTGGTACAGGAGTAACATCTAAAAAAAAGCCTTGGTGCACATGGCACAGATGGCAGTACCTCCTAAGGGCCCGTTGTCACAGTTACAGGTGCAGGAAGATTCATTGGGAATATCTTTGTACTCTCATCTGATCAAGGACAGGGTGTATACGTGGACAAGGAAAAAAACTTCCCGGTTAAAAATACACTTTCTCCCGGATGAAAATACACTACTTCTGTGTTAAATGACAGGATACGTTCCCTCGGAGCTGTAAAACATATGAATCCTTTGAAGGGTTAAGGTTTCATGAGCCGGCCTGAAATTCCCGGCACATTAGCAAACGACCTCGAGCAAGGTAAAATATATATATGTGTGTGTGTGTGTGTGTGTGTGTGTGTGTGTGTGTGTGTGTGTGTGTGTGTGTGTGTGTGTGTGCAGCCACAAGTACGCTGCATATTTTCATATTACAAAAGTATAAATTTGAATTTCCATAACTGGAGGAGAGTCTGAATCAAGTTTCTCAACGATTCACTAAACACTAAAAAGGTGAAGTCATCATATAAGCAAGATGCTGAACTGAAACTCAATGTGGATGGCTATGAGTATAATAATGTTAAAAATTCATTGGGAATCTCTTGGTACTCTGATCTGATCAAGCAGGACCCTAAACCAAGCTCTGTCACAAGCCAGGATAAAGGGTGAGTGATAGAGGAGAAACATCTCCAAAAAAACAAACCCTTGATGTACATGGCAGTACCTAGTAAGGGCACCTTGTCACGGTTACGGGTAGAGGAAGATTCATTGGGAATCTCTTTGTACTCTGATCTGATCAAGTAGGACCCTAAACTTAATTTGGAAACAGATGAAACTGAGAATATTGTCAGCATTCACATCTCTGATTTACTGGTATTGCATGTTCAGTGGGCCAACCTGAGGGCAAAACTGGGAAACCAAGCTCCATCACAAGCCAGGATAAAGGGTGAGTGATACAGTAGTAACATCCCTAAAAAACAACCTTGGTGCACATGGCAGTACCTTGTTAAGGGCACCTTGTCACGGTTATGGGTGCAGGAAGATTCATTGGGAATCTCTTGGTACTCTGATCTGATCTAGGAGGACCCTAAACCGAGCTCTGTCACAAGCCAGGATAAAGGGTGAGTGATACAGGAGTAACATCTAAAAAAGAAGCCTTGGTGCACATGGCACAGATGGCAGTACCTTGTAAGGGCCCGTTGTCACAGTTACAGGTGCAGGAAGATTCATTGGGAATATCTTGGTACTCTCATCTGATCAAGGACAGGGTGTATACGAGAACAAGGAAAAAAACTTCCCGGTTAAAAATACACTTTTTCTGTGTTAAATGACAGGATACGTTTCCTCGGAGCTGTAAAACTTATGAATCCTTTGAAGGGTTAAGGTTTCATGAGCTGGATATATGCAGTCATAAGTATGCTGCATATTTTCATATTACAAAAGTATAAATTCGAATTTCCGTAACTGGAGGAGAGTCTGAATCAAGTTTCTCAACGATTCACTAAAGACTAAAACAGTGAAGTCTTCATATAAGCAAGATGCTGAACTGAAATTCAATGTGGGTGGCTACGAGTATAATAATGTTAAAAATCCATTGGGAATCTCTTGGTACTCTGATCTGATCAAGCAGGACCCTAAACCGAGCTCTGTCACAAGCCAGGATAAAGGGTGAGTGATACAGGAGTAACATCTCTAAAAAAAAACCTTGGTGCACATGGCACAGATGGCAGTACCTTGTAAGGGCAGCTTGTCACAGTTACGGGTGCAGGAAGATTCATTGGGAATATCTTGGTACTCTCATCTGATCAAGGACAGGGTGTATACAAGAACAAGGAAAAAAACTTCCCGGTTAAAAATACACTTTTTCTGTGTTAAATGACAGGATACGTTCCCTCGGAGCTGTAAAACTTGTGAATCCTTTGAAGGGTTAAGGTTTCATGAGCTGGCCTGAAATTCCCTGCACATTAGCAAATGACTGCGAGCAAGGTAAAAAAGAAAAAAAATTATATATATAAAATAGAGGGAAACATTCCACGCGGGAAAAATATATTTAAAAACGAAGATGATGTGACTTACCATACGAAAACGCTGGCAGGTCGATAGAAACACAAACAGACGCATACATACACACAAAATTCAAGCTTTCGCAACAAACTGTTGCCTCATCAGGAAAGAGGGAAGGAGAGGGAAAGACGAAAGGAAGTGGGTTTTAAGGGAGAGGGTAAGGAGTCATTCCAATCCCAGGAGCGGAAAGACTTACCTTAGGGGGAAAAAAGGACGGGTATACACTCGCGCACACACACACACACACACACACACACACACACACACACACACACACACACATCCATCCACACATATACAGACACAAGCAGACATATTTAAAGACATGCCTTGATGCACACCCAGCACATCTTGGCACAGTGTTACACCGTCCGGGTTATCTGGATACTTCCCACTAACACCAACCTGTCAGAACTCCGGAGATGGGAACTTGACCTTCAGTATATCCTCTCTTCTCGTTATCCGCCAGGCCTCAATCTCCGCTAATTTCAATTTGCCGCCGCTCATACCTCACCTGTCTTTCAACAACATCTTTGCCTCTGTACTTCCGCCTCGACTGACATCTCTGCCCAAACTCTTTGCCTTCACAAATGTCTGCTTGTGTCTGTGTATGTGTGGATGGATATGTGCGTGTGTGCGAGTGTATACCTGTCCTTTTTCCCCCTAAGGTAAGTCTTTCTGCTCCCGGGATTGGAATGACTCCTTACCCTCTCCCTTAAAACCCACATCCTTCATCTTTCCCTCTCCTTCCCTCTTTCCTGATGAAGCAACCGTTTGTTGCGAAAGCTTGAATTTTGTGTGTATGTTTGTGTGTCTGTCGACCTGCCAGCACTTTCATTTGGTAAGTCACATCATCTTTGTTTTTTTAATATATATATATATATATATATATATATATATATATATATATATATATATATATGCAGTCATAAGTATGCTGCATATTTTCATATTACAAAAGTATAAATTCAAATTTCCACCAAACTCGCCAAGTTAGTTTCCGAAGCATTGAAATTGAGTTTTGTGATGCGCATTTGTGAGTCAATCATAGCTCATGCCACGTGATCTCGCCAGCCAATGAAAGCAGGTATTCAGAGCATGTAACACGTGATGTAGTCAGTCAACAGCAACATCGCTATTAAATAGCACGAACACACGAGTATGGAAAGTTAATGGTTTAAATTAATATACTAGTGTGGCTGCAAGGGACGGTACAGTTTCACATATAATACTGGTCTCAAAGATCAATTAGCCACCAGAAAAGCTAAAGTCACAATTGGTCTTTTTTTACGTGTGTTACACTTTAAATACATCACACAAATCAGCCAGTAAAATTTTAAGTTTCAAACGACAGTCAAAAGGTCTATGATTTAAGAAATTCATCGCACATTCCCATATGCAATATTATTTATCTTGCGTAAAAGGATATTTACGTTGACAGTGATGCTTTTCAAACCACCATTTGCAATACTTTCCCTCGAGCTATTAGAAACGGGTTCGTTTCATCAGCTGCCATTGGCCTCCAGAAAACAGTTGTTACTGCCCGTGTGCAGCCTGTATGTTCGTACGTTTAAATCATTGAGAGAACTTACATAACGCAGTACGAGAAACAGAAGATCACATCACAATGCAAGAGCTTCGGAATTTTGTGAACTATACTAAAATACCCAATTCCTATGTCCAGATTTACAATGAAGTAGGCCCCAACCTGATATTAAGCTTTTCAGTGTGGTTTTCTGGATGTAAATTTTCTTGGAGTACCAATACTGCATTATATGTTTGGTTCTTTATTATCATGGCGTCGAATGAAATAAAGACTTGCACCGCGGCCGAACTTTCCCGAATAGGGGCCTCCCGGCCAACGATGCCATATGCTCATTTCATTTTATCGACAATTCCATACGTGCCAGAAGATGAAAACGTACACTTGAAATCCAGCAGACAGTTGAAGAAACTAGTCAATAGTATGGAACGAAACACTTCATTTCAAATAAATTGCCTGCCTCAGGGGAAAAGATTAATAACAACCAAATTTCTTTAGCAAACCGACGAAAAAAACTTCACCATTCTGCAAGGCGATTACTGCTTGACTGTTAAAAACCTAGAAATAAAATAAAACCAAAAAACTGAAATGAAGAACGTATACTAGTCTTTCATAATCATGTGAATCTATTTCATCTATGAACTGATGGCTCCCGGCCACAGAAATCCGTTTTTTTTTTTTTTTTTTTTCATGACGTGAGATCTGTAAATGAAGAGGAAACAGCAAAATAACTAAATGTAAACACTGCGTGCCAGAAAAAATTTTCCGGGTAGCATCTGGCTGCTTGCTACAGCAACATTTCCAAGTAGCCCCAAGCGGGAGAATGTACTGTTCATACGCGACTGGCATCTTCTCTAACGAAGCTAATGTAAACTATTGTGACGTCACGCTCATCGCAAGCAGCTTGCTGTTATGAAGTATTGCAGTCTTTCATCCTAATGCCTTTAACACGTTTTGTTGTAAGTGGTGCATTTTCTTTGCAACTTAAGTTTTACTTAATTTTTTTCTCTCATTTGTTTTATTGCTGCAATATAATTCTGCAGTAGTGAGGTAGAGTAATATTCTTTGTTAGACTGTCAGTTGTTAGCAATCAAAATTACAAAAATGTAATTGAAAACTAAAGCTTTGAAAAATTCCCGGATTTCTAAGAAATTCCCCTGTTTTTCCCGGTTTTCTACCAGATGAAAAAATTCCCAGGTTTCTCCCAGATCTCCTGGGGCATATACACCCTGAAGGAGGACCCTAAACTTAATTTGGAAGCAGATGAAACTGAGAATATTGTCAGCATTCACATCTCTGATTTACTGGTACTACATGTAGAGTGGGCCAACCTGATGGCAAAACTGGGAAACTATGCTCTGTCACAAGCCAGGATAAAGGGTGAGTAATAGAGTAATATCTCTAAAAAAAAAAAATATTATCTTGGTGCACATGGCACAGATGGCAGTACCTTGTAAGGGCCCCTCGACACAGTTACATGCGGAGACAGTCAGTGGTTTTAAAGGTGGATTAGGCAGAGGAATTATCTTCAAGAAATGGTCAACGGTGCTCAGGAAGTCATCTGAGACATAGAAGAACTGCAAAAAAAGGAAGATTGGTCAACAAAGTCCAGAAACACGGACAATCTCTAGGACTACATTCTTGCACCATGCTCACCCTATTTCCCAAGTTGAGGGTTGAGGTATTGGGCTGGTTCCCCATCACTTTTTAAATGACTGATGCACTATGAGATCAAAAGTATCCGGACACCCCCAAAAACATATGTTTTTCATATTAGGTGCATTGTGCTGCCATATACTGCCAGGTACTCCATATCAGCGACCTCAGATGTCATTAGATATCGCGAGAGAGCAGAATGGGACGCTTCGCGGAACTCACAGACTTCGAACATGGCCAGATGACTGGGTGTCACCTGTTTTTTCACAATTACATCAAAAATTGATAGTGTAACAATAGTCAATTTCTACAAGCCTCCCAGAGTAATCTGGCTTGCTCCTCCTCCACCATCTCTATTCCTGTACGACTTCAACAGCCATCATAATCTATGGGGATATTGTGAAAACGACAGTAATAGTGAAGCTCTTTAAGAATGGATGGAAGCCAAAAACTTGGAAGTAGTTTTTGATGCCAAGGATCCACCTACCTTTCTTTCAGGAAGTTGGAGCAGAGGACATACACCTGATCTGTGCTTCACAGCACCCATACCCAGATATGCCGCTCAATACTTAAAGATTTCCCCCCCCCCCCCCTCCCCTGTCGGCACAGACCTATTATTCTAGAGACTGGACTATGTGTACCCCTTGTGCAGTCGCATCTGAAACCAAGGTGGAATTTCAAGAAAGCTAACTGGACTGAATTCAGAAAACAATATCACATGGATCACGCCAATAAACAGTGACTACAGTCGGTTTATAGGCATAATTAAAGGAGCAGCCAGACGATTTCTCATAGAGGCTATCATAAGGAATATACACCTGGCTGGAATGAGGACAGTAAAAAATTGCTTCAAGACTATGAAGAAAATCCAACTGTTAACAAAGCTAAGGACCTTCTGCAGTCACTTGATGAGAATAGGCAGACGATCTGGCATCAAACCGTAGAATCAACCGACCACACACATTCAAGTCGCAAAGCTTGGTCTGTTATCAGAAAACTGGATGCAACAAACTCAGTGCTGGTGAGACCTAAAACTGCCATGAAGCTGAATGATTTTGCCAAACATCTAATCTCAAATTCCGAGAGCCCAAAGTATAAGCAGACAAGAAGGGAAATCAAAATCCAGCTCAACACCAAGAAACGAGCAGCACCAAATTATTCTAATTTTCCAATCCAGTCAATGAAGAGGAAGTAGGATATGCCATCAGAAACATGGATGTTGGGAAGGCAGCTGGATTCGATGGAATGTACTCTGAATTTCTCAGACAGTGTGGACCAGCAAATATCAAATGGCTTTCTACCTTCTTCTCAGACATTCCCTCCCACCATTATTCAAGAAAACCAAGCTAATCGCAACCCTTAAACCGAACAAAGACCCAAAAAAAGTAGAAAGTTACTGCCCAATAGCCCTGTTAAGTGTTACTTACAAACTACTTGAACGACGCATCTACGAGGTGTGGCTAGAAAAAAACCGGACTAGTACTGGTGAGACAATAAAACGAATGCAATAAGGCTGAAAGTCGCGTGGCCTGTCACGTGACTCTCGCTTCGCCTACTGCTTGAGTTTCATCTGCCTCCTGCACTCAGTCTGCCCGTGGCGTCTGTTTTAAGTAGTTGACGTTTTGTCTGTGTGTCGGAAAATGTTGAGTGTACAGAAAGAACAGCGTGTTAACATCAAATTTTGTTTCAAACTAGGAAAATTTGCAAGTGAAACATTTGTAATGTTACAACAAGTGTACGGCGATGATTGTTTATCGCGAACACAAGTGTTTGAGTGGTTTAAACGATTTAAAGATGGCCGCGAAGACACCAGTGATGACACTCGCACTGGCAGACCATTGTCAGCAAAAACTGATGCAAACATTGAAAAAAATCGGTAAACTTGTTCGACAAGATCGCCGTTTAACAATCAGAGCAGTGTCTGAGTTAACAGGAGTTGACAAGGAAAGTGTTAGGCAGATTCTTCATGAAAGTTTCAACATGAACAAAGTGCGTTCAAAAATGGTTCCAAAGTGTCTCAGAATTGAACAGAAGGAACGCCGAAGAATGATTTGTTCTGACATCCTGGAAAACACTGAAAGTGATCCCACCTTCTTACAAAATGTTATTACTTGCGATGAATCGTGGTTTTTTACTTACGATCCCGAAACTAAACGCCAATCGATGCATTGGAAAACTCCTGGTTCTCCAAGACAAAAAAAAGCACGAATGTCAAAATCGAAATTCAAGGCAATGATGATTGTTTTTTTTGACATCAGAGGGATTGTACACATTGATTGGGTACCAGAGGGACAAACAGTGAATCAGCATTACTACATTAGCGTCCTGGCTACCCTACGTGAGCGAGTACGGAGAAAACGGAACGATTTGTGGAGAAAAAAGTCATGGATCCTTCACCAAGACAATGCCCCAGCTCACAGTGCGTTGTCAGTGAAGACGTTTTTGGCAAAACACAACATTCCCATCTTAGATCATCCACCCTACTCACCTGATTTGGCCCCCTGTGACTTTTTTCTTTTCCCTAAAGTCAAGTCAGCTTTGAAAGGAACTAGATTTGAGACTGTTGAAGCAATAAAAGAAAAAGCGACGGAAGTAATGTATGGACGTACCGAAAATGATCTTCAGCATTGCTATGAACAGTGGAAAATTCGTATGGAGCGGTGTAGAGACCGAGGAGGAGAGTACATTGAAGGAGATAACATGAAATTGTAAATAATTGTAAATAAATGTTTTTTCCAACATCAGTCCGGTTTTTTTCTAGCTGCACCATAAACAAATACCCATAGAACAAGCTGGATTCAGGCCTGGTAGAAGCTGTAATGACCAAGTGTTTGCATTTACAACCCATATTGAAAATGGATATGAGAAGAAAAGCGTAAGCATAGCTGCTTTCTTGGATCTATCCACCACCTACGACACCGTATGGCAAGAAGGCCTTCTCTTTAAATTTGTGAGCATCATTCAGTGCCGGAAACTTACAAACCTACTTAGCAACATGCTAAGCAACAGACCTTCCAGATTTAACAACAGAAGCAAAGTCTTCAAAGTAAGTGATGGACTACCTCAAGGATCTGTATTGGCCCCTCTCCTATTCAACTTACACATTTATGACCTACAAGCCACAACCTCAAAGAAATTCATATATGCTGATGACATCTGATAACCCAGAGCTCCACTTTCACCCCTGCTGAAAGCACATTAACTGCTGACATGGAAATTCTGGACACATGCTTCAGGACATGGCGTCTCCACCTAAGCCCTCAGAAAACTGTGACTTCAGCATTTCACCTACGGAACAGACACTCTGACTATAAACCAGAAGTTAAACACTGAGGACAAATCTTTAAGTACTGCAGCACACCGAAGTACCTCGGAATAACACTCAATAGGTCCCTTACTTTCCGACAACATCTCTCCAATGTGGCGGCAAAAGTGAAGACCTGTAATAGTATCATTCAGAAGCCTGCTGGTACCTCCTGGGGTTGCAGCGCTCAAACCCTAAGATCAACTGCTTTCGCACTATCATTCTCTGTCACTGAATATCGTTGTCCAACTTGGATGAACAGTGCTCACTGTAGCAAGATAGATGTGCAACTCAACCAGACAATGCGACTTATCACAGACTGCATTCATAGCACTCAAACTGCATGGCTACCAGTTTTAAGTAACATCCAACATCCAGCTCTACGAAGATCAGATGCTCTCCTGAAGATCTGGAGAAACATTCAGAAGAATCCCCAGCTACCCGTACACAGTAATATATTAATAGCAGAACATCAGCGTCTGAAGTCAAGAAAACCACCTTGGTGAACTGCACAACATCTTGAAGCCTCCGACTTTAACATCAACGAAGTATGGAGAAGTCAGTGGGATAATCGCCGGTGTTCAACGGTCATCGGGTTGAAAAGCCTTCCATGTGAGTTCCAGGTTCCACACTCCCCAGATGCCAGTGGAGAACCATCAACCGCATCCGAACAGGACAAGGGAACTGCGGATATGTAAAGCACAAATGGGGCTGGGCAACATCTCCAGATTGGACTGTGGAGCTGTCCTGCAAACAATAGATAACATTGTTGGTGAATGCCCAAAACGAGTCTTCGCGGGATCAATAAATGACATCCACCATGTATCATCTGAAGGGCTCAACTGGATCAACAGACTGGACTTAGAAATCTAAGACTTTGTGTAATGTGTACATAGTTTAGCATTTGATTCTGTACCTGCATTTTGCTTGTCATTTCTTACACTATATACTCTTAAAATTATGTATTTGATCCAAGCTCTGTATCATCATACGATAAATAAACTTGTGTCATACATCTGTACGTGAGATTTCCACACTCCTAAACATCCCTAGGGCCACTGTTTCTGATGTGACAGTAAAGTAGAAACGTGAAGCGACACGTACAGCACAAAAGCGTACGGGCTGACCTCGTCTGTTGACTGACAGAAACCCCGACAGTTGAAGAGGGTCGTAAATGTGTAATATGCAGACACCTATCCAGACTATCACACAAGAATTCCAAATTGCATCAGGATCCACTGCAAGTACTATGACAGTTAGGCGGGAGGTGAGAAAACTTGGATTCCACGGTCGAGCGGCTGCTCATAAGCCTCACATCATGCCGATAAATGCCAAACAACACCTCGGTTGGTGTACGGAGCATAAATATCGGATGACTGAACAGTGGAAAACACTGTGTGGAATGACAAATCATGGCACACAATGTGGCGATCTGATGGCAGGGTGTGAATAAGGCAAATACCCGGTGAATGTCATCTGCTAGCGTGTGTACTGGTTGGTTGGTTGGGGAAGGAGACCAGACAGCGTGGTCATCGGTCTCATTGGAGTAGGGAAAGATGGGGAAGGAAGACGGCCGTGCCCTTTCAGAGGAACCATACCGGCATTTGCCTGGAGTGATTTAGGGAAATCACGGAAAACCTAATTCAGGATGGCCGGACGCGGGATTGAACCGTCGTCCTCCCGAATGCGAGTCCAGTGACTAACCACTGCGCCACCTCGCTCGGTTAGCGTGTGTACTGCCAACAGTAAAATTCAGAGATGGTAGTGTTATTGTGCAGTAGTGTTTTTCATGGAGGGGGACTTCACCCCTTGTTGTTTTGTGTGGCACCTTATTGCTTCCCACTGTTGAGCAATTTGGGGATGGCGATTGCACCTTTCGACACATTTGAGCACCTGTCCATAATACACGGCCTGTGGCAGAGTGGTTACATGACAATAACGTTCTGTAATGGACTGGCCTGCACAGAGTCCTAACTTGAATCCTATAGAACATCTTTGGGATGTTTTGGAATGCCAACTTCATGCCAGGCCTCACCCATTGACATCGATACCTCACTCCGTGGAGAATGGGCTTCCATTCACCAAGAAACCTTCCAGCACCTGATTGAATGTACGCCTGCGAGAGTGGAAGCTGTCATCAAGGCTAAGGGTGGGCCAACATCATATTGAATTCCACCATCACCAATGGAGGGTGCCACGAACTTTTAAGTCTTTTTCAGCCAGGTGTCTGGATACTTTTGATCACATAGTGTATTATCAAGAAACCGAATACTTTTAGGGTTCAGACGGATCACTTGGAAAATGAAAAAGGCTACAGAAAAGGTGCATGAACACTGCAATCTGGAATGTACAAGTTCAGAAATGTTGGACAATTATGCTGGGTCTCCAGAAATTAAGTATCTATTTTGCAGAAATACATACTTTATGAGGGGGTTGTGTATCGTGTATCATTGCTGCTACATTCAACGTACTTTGTGTGTACTTCATTGCATGGTACCATGCAATAATCTCATGCTAATAATTAAAAATGTATTTAATTGTCTCCAGTATGAATGTGCATGATGTTTACCATAAAAGTGAAGACGACTATTGTGATTTGGAGGCTACCAGAGATTGGCATATGGATGACATTCAGATGAGATTTCACCACCGATAGAAAAATCCGCACGTTGGTAAACAAGTTCAGGCACACTGGATCACTGAGAAGGGAGTCCAGACAAAGATGTCTGTCAGCTTCCAATACAAGGATATAAGCCATCAGGACATCCACTGAAAGGAGTATAAAATCGGTGCAGTGTCTGTCAGTGGAATTGGACATTTCATGTTCAATGGTACACACAGTGTTAAGTTGTACACTAAAGAACAAGCCATACCATCTGCAGGTTCTCCGCCATCTGGATGAAGAGGATTTTGCAGTGTATAGCCATGTGCACATGAAGAGCGCAGCATCCTGAAACATATCTTATTCGGTGATGAAGCGACCTGTCACATTTATGGAAAGGTTAACAAGCATAACTATATTATATGGGCCAATACCACACCACTAGACCATGTTGAAGTCATGCAAGACTACCCCAAGGTTAGTACTGGGTGTCCCACTCAAATCTCCCTGATTTCAAGGACCCAGGAGAGAAAAACCACAGTAGATATGACAATGAAAATGCACCATATTGTAGAGCATCTCAAAGAATTTATATTCCCGTGTCAGAAGTGCCAAGTATCGTTACCAGAGTGCAGTATGGTCGCATGAAGTGAAAACGGCAATTCCACAGCAGCACGTGCAAGCAGTAGTGAGGTTTGCAGAAACAAATTTGCCGATTACTGTGCAAAGAAATTATTGTAGTGTGTATGAATGTGATCCACCTGATGTGAAAACAATTCTGGCTAGGCAACTTGATGTACCTCGATCAACACTGCATTGAGTAGTTCACCAGCGTCTTCGTATGTCTGCTTACAAAGTGCAAATTCTGCAACATCTGATGCCGAACAATTATTTGTTGTGGATATGCTGCCGAGTACTGATATGGATGCCAGCTTCTTGGAGAGGTGTTTATTCTCAGATTAGGCAACCTTTCATCTATCAAGAAGGGTTATCAGGCATAATGTTCGGATTTGGGGTTTGCAAAATCTGCACGTTGTCATTGAACATGTTTGTGATAGCCCTGAACTAAACATCTGGTGCGGGCTAATGTACGACAGGATTTTTGGACTGTGCCTCTTTGCGGAACAAGCAGTGAATGGGTAAGTGTATATGGACATGTTGGAGCAGTTTGAGTACCTTCAGAAGTTTGTGTATCCGCAGATACAAGATTTGCAACCCAACATCATTTTTCCACAAGATGAAGTTACGCCACATTTGTCAGTGGCTTTTTGCAAGTTCCTGGACAGGAAATTTCCCAATTGTTGGATCAGATGCGGAGGACCCATAGCTTGGCCACCACGTGCACCCGACATTATGTCGCCTGATTTCTTCATGTGGGGATTCGTGAAAAAGGACCACATGTTGGCAACCAAAGTGGACGATATTCCTACGTTGCGACATCGTATCACTCATGCGATTGCAACAATAACAGAGGAAATGTTACAAAGAACTTGGCAAGAAATTGAATATAGACTCAATATTCTTCGGCTACAAATGGTTCACATGCAGCGGTTTATTGATGATAAATAAATAAATTCTTTGAGATGCTCTACAATGTGGTGCATTTTTCACTGTCATATCTACTGTGGGTTTCTTTTCCTGGGTCTTTGAAATCAGGGATGTTTGAGTGGGACACCCTGTATTTGGATGGGCATCAGCATGACAGGGTTTATGCACTGTTTTCCTTTGCTGAAAAAAATGATAAATGGAGCAGTGTACCTAGATATGCCACAGCTTACCCAAGGTGGGTGTCGGGATACTGTTAACTTTTAACATGATGGGGTACCACGTCATTACACCTTAGATGTTTGCATATTCCCGAATTCACAGTTCCTGGGAGATGAGTTGAACGAGCAGGCCCCTTGCCATGGGCAGCACGTTCCCCTGACCTCATGCTGATGGATTTTTTGTGTGGGGATTATCAAACAACATGTGTTCACTCGACGCATTACCAAATTGCAGGAGCTCAGCAACCGCATTATGCAAGCTGCTGCTGCCATAACACCACTAATGCTTCAGAACGTGTACTGCGCCACGGCTGAAAAATGGGAAGTGGGTTGTGATATTGATGGTGAGCATTTTAAAACTAATCACTAATAAACCAATACCATAGCAAACATTGCAAGTACCATAACTATTTCTACAAAATAAATACTTGACACACTGTATACATATTTTCTGAAGGGTGGTCAAAGAGCAAAGAGAGATGTCTCTTTCATGAGTAATAAGAAAAGTAAACATAAAATAATAGGCTCTGAAACTGTAAATGAAATTATCACACTAATAATAAGAATTTATTTCAAATTACAGCAACAATCATGGGTTTGTATGCAATCTCTGATGATGGGACTCCTACTAACAAAGATCAGTCCTTTGGAAGCATTAGCAACAGAATCACTGAAATAGAGAAGACTGGAAAAATTGTATAGTGTGACAATCCAATTTGCTGCAGAACAAAAATATGTGTTGTTATGTAGTTCAGTGTCCTGATGGCAATGGTGAAAACCTTTATTAGCCATCACCTGAACTTTCTTCTGGAAATGCACTTTTATCTGTACTTGGCTGTGTTATTTATGCTGCCAAGAAGCTTATCTCATTTTATTATTTTAGGAATATTATTGCCTAGTGGTGGGAATAGAGAGGGAAGGGGGATATAGGCACTTGGGGTAGGTCAAGGCAAGTGGCAGTTGCATCTTGATGTGTGTACATTCGCTAATGTGATGAACATTACTTGTGTATATTTGCATGATTCTTATACTCTGCCATATCTAGGAAGTGTGATAATTCACCAAATCTTTTCCGCTACGTTTATGGTGAGTTTACGACTAAGTCTCAAAGACATCCCATTTCACTTAGCTAAAAGCATACGAACTGTATTTTGAATCAAAGATAGATGAGGATAAGTATTGGCACCACAGAACTGTTGCTCCTGCTATTTAACAGGTTGGTTACACGGCAACTACCTGTCTATGCCGTTCGCCGTACCACACCCAGTAATCACATTACAGATGGCTACTTTTGTTTAATCAAAGTAAAAGAAATCTGAAATAAACCCAAACATGCAGTTTCTTATCCAGATTTGGAATCTGCAATTCACGCAATTCCACATTGTGGTTATCTTCCAGCTCCTGAACTACCAACAGATCATGAAGGTCTTGAGTCACGCCATCTGCAGCATGGCTACAACCACAGCCGTTGTCACAGGCAGAACTGAACGATCTTGTAAGATATTTAAATCTCAAAATTTTAAACACGACTGAAGCATTTTTTAAAATAATTATTCAGTTAAAAATAGTGCTGAGTTAATAAACAAGCTAAAACCAGTAGATCGCACTACCTCCTCCAGGTTGACTTCACTCAATGTTTTAAGTTTATACACTAATGTCCCAATAGACATCACTCTTAAAATTATTGAAAATAACATTCAACAACATAAAATTTTAAGTGAGTTGTAACTGTCAGAACTTATGTCACTATTGTAGGTTGTGCTCGAGTATAATTACTTTCAGTTTAATGGCAAAATGTATGAGAAACCATTCGGCTTAGCCATGGGTTGCCGTTAGCTGGTATCTTAGCTGACATCTTTGTGAATGCTTTAGAAGGGAATTTTTTCAAAAATAATCCTGTGTTGGGTGATATGATTTCTTTCTATGCTCGTTACGTTGATGGCGTACTCATAATATTTCAAGGGAGTGACCAAGATCTGCAACTAATGTTTCACGTTTATAACAGTTTTCACAAAAAAATGAATTTCACAAAATAGATGCAAAATGATGAGAGAGAACTCAATTTTCTTGATTTGAAGCTTAAGTTATTTGACAACACCATTAGCTTTGACATTTTTTGTAAAAATACTTTTTCTGATAATATTATCCCAGCAGGTTCGTGTCATCCACAAATTCACAAAATTGCCTTCTTTCACTCTGCAGTTCATCGTACTGTGAAGACACCGTTAGAACAGAATTGTTTAGAAAAAGAAATATCTTTAGTAAAATCCATAGCTATTAACAATGGTTACGACCCTATGTTAATTGACCAAATTATTAGGAAAAAAACAGCTGTAAAATATTCAACCTTAGGAGATAACAGGGCAATAAAGAGTGAGGGTAATAACTTTATTTCTATTTTGTTTTTGGGGAATGTATCGTACAAGATAAGGAAATTTGTACAGAAGAAATATGGTTACAGAGTTGCCTTTTCTGTAAATAATAGCTTAAAACAAAGAGGTGTTCATACCACTACTGGAGCACGGGAAGAACTTGGCATTAAATCTGGAGTTTACAAAATTACTTGTAATGACTGCCTCAAATATTACGTTGGACAGACAGGTAGACTTATTAAAGTAAGATATAAAGAACACATGCTAGGTAAAAAACAGGGAAAATGTGTACAATTCCACGTTTCCTGAACATCTATTGCTCTTACAACATATGCCACGTAAACTGGATGACGTAGAAATGCTACACGAAGTGAGTAAGGGTTACAAACTGGACCTGTTTGAGGAATTAGAAATTTTCAAACATTTATATCAAAGAGATGGATTTATTCTTAATGAACAGGTGCAGCTTAGAATCAAACAATTTTTGGATAGTTTCAAACCCCTTCTTGTTGTAACGTAATATAGTCTGGCTGACTAGAAGCTAATTTTCTTGTCTGTTGATGCTGGTGAGATGCTCCTTTCCTGTCTAGTTGGAATTTTACATATTTTTGATAATTATTGTTCACAGTTTTTGATGTGCATGTGTGGTTTAAATGATTCTGTTATGTTTTTATTCATGATGACAGATGATTTCGATTTACAATATTTTGTTCGTTTTCGCTAGTATGTCCCCTAGCCTTTAATTTGCGCAAGATTCTCGTGCATAACACTAGTGCTCTCTCTCGTGGGGTATGTTCCTTAGCGCAAGCTTCTTTCTATGTATGCGAGTGTGTTAAATGGTTCTGATATGTTTTATTTATTAACTCAGAGGGTTTAAATTAGCACAATCTTTAAAATTTTGATGTGCATGAGTATGTATCCCAGAGTTTTAATGTGCGCAAGTGCCTCGCGCACCACAAGTGCCCTCTCTTGGTGAAATTGTCTGCCCTAGAGTATCCACATCCTCTTCACGCTAGTTCACAGGCTAAGTACCGATAGTATGCCGTGTTCACATTGACCGTCTCTCTATAAAATTATGCTGTACAGATGGAGGTGATATTTTAACTACTGACAACGCCTTTGCCACAATTGTTTTATGCATCTTGACTGCAGGATGTCATTTTAGTAAGTGACTAAAAGTTTTTGTGCTTGTAATACTTTGGTAATTGTCATGGTTACTTAAGTTATAATCGTTTCTTTTTCTCTTCTATCTCAGTTATGTTGCTATGTTTATTGCTAATGAAGGTGTCTTCCTGTTCAGGTGTAGTTTTGCTTCTGATGAAGGTACATTCAGCTATACCAAAACCGTAGTCAAGGATTTCAGTAAGTCTTTATTCTGCAACTGGTTGGCTGTTATTTACCATGAAGATTTAAATCTTTCAATGAGGCAAGCAGGATTACTTAGGTCTTGTCTCCAACAAAAGAACCTTAAACAACCAAACATTAGTATTTAATTCTGTAAATGACAGCTTGGTCTTCCCACTTTTTTCTCAATACAGAGAGTTTGGTACAATGTAATGACATAAATGGGCTGCTTACAAAATTTGGGATGATTTACAATCCGGAAGAATGACCCCTATTTATACATTCCTTAAACCGTAGTCTCAAATCTATTCTCTTACATAAAGGAAATGAGAAACCTTGATAACAGTGGCCCATTCTGTTCATTTAAAGGAAACCTTCGAGAACATGAGACTATTCCTCAAGTATATTGGATATTCGAATCACAAACGGAAAATCTATGGTGATCTCAAAGTTCTGTGACTACTTCTGGTAATGGTTACACAAAATATTGCTGTTTTTTGTATCACTGGGATATTAAAGGGAAGGAAGTGCAATTATGCAGTCTAAGAGTGGCCTTTACGAGGAATTTCCCGGCGAAAAAAAGGGGTCAAACATGAAGCCCTTGTTGACAAAGACAGTGTGTTGTTACCACCTCTCCATCTGAAATTGGGCTTTATGAAGAATTTTGTGAAAGCAGTGGGCAAAAGGGGTAAGGTTTCCGATTTTTTACCATCTAAATCTTCTGTGATTAGTACTGCAGAAATTAAAGAAGGAATGTTCACTGGGCCTCAGATCCGTGACTTGATGAAACACACAATCTTTCAACAGTTGATGACAGATACTCAGAAGCCAGCTTGGCATGCTCTTAAAGATGTACGCTACAATTCCTTGGGAAACATAATGTCTGAGAATTATAGGTAACTGAAGGAACACATGCTGGACTGTTACAAGGTTATGGGGTGCAACAGGTCTCTGAAATTACATTTCCTTCATTCCCAGTTGGGTTTCTTCCCAACTAATCTTGGAGATGTGAGTGACGAACATCATGAGTGATTTCACCTTGATATTGCTGCCACGGAAAGACAATATAAGGGAAGATTGTCACCAAACCTTTTGACGGATTACTGCAGGGCACACCTACAGGAAGTTTCGCCATTCACCCACAAACGGAAAGTTTCCACAAAAAGTTCCTAACTTGTACACACATTTCAAGCTTTATTCAGCTTTCTCATACTATTTTCATTTTATTTTATGTTTTGTAATACAAACAATTACTTCTGTTAATGATCTATGTATTAATCAACTAAACCCATTCCTCATGTATTGTTAATGAGCCGTGTTGTGACAGAATCTTCTCACAAAATTCCAATCACTAACTTTCTCTTCAGAATGTGAAAATATTTTGTTGACA
The DNA here is from genome assembly GCF_023864345.2 of Schistocerca serialis cubense. NCBI lineage: Eukaryota > Metazoa > Arthropoda > Insecta > Orthoptera > Acrididae > Schistocerca > Schistocerca serialis. The sequence goes on along the minus strand of NC_064647.1, from coordinate 210,719,260 downwards.
CCGACCTACATAGGGAGAAACAATCACCACGATAAAATAAGCGAAGTAAGAGCTTGTACGGAAAGATATAGGTGTTCGTTATTTTCGCTTGCAATACGAGACTGGAATAATAGACACTTGTGAAGATGGTTCGATGAACTCTCTGCCAGGCACTTAAATGTGATTTGCAGAGTATCCATGTAGATGTAGACATACTGGTCCATGTAATGAAGTGCACTGCTATACCTGGATTGAATGCACTGCTGGCTGTGGGGCTCAAGAAGTTGGGTCATGTCTCCGACGTCACATACAGTGAGTGAAGGAATTGGTTGTGTGGTCGAATTCGCGTGGGGAACAAAACTGTAATATAAAAATGGTTTTAATATTAAAAGCAACTCTAGAAGAGCATAGTTCTTTGGAAACAATTACAATGAAATATCTCATGCCATTCTTTTTTGCCTAACAATAGCGACTTTGGAGATATACGCTCTGAAGATGCAGGATAGACTCTATATGCCAGAACATTATATCCGTATAATGCAGAGGGGAAGGTAAAAGAATCCCTTACAGATCCATAAGGTGCAAAAACGTGACTTTAAAGGAACCGCAAAACTTGAAAAAAGTATTGTTAATAGGAAACAAGACATACATTAGAACAAAGTAAACTGCTGCAACTCCGTCAGATTAGAATCTCAAAGAGCAATCCCTTCTCTGTATTTATGAATACAGAATTAGGTGAGAATTTTGTTGAAGTTGATGTCAAGAAAAGAAGAGCTGGTTGCCCAAAGTATGCAGTAAACTTCTCATCACTCCTGTTACCTTTGTGGCCTAATGGAAAGCATATATCACAGCCAAAACTGGACAACATCACATCCATTATGCATCTCATCCCGGTTGATGCTACTACATTTTACAGTAATGTTTCAGTAGACTGGTGTTGTGGACAATACTGATGGGGCTGATGGGGAGCTGAACTTCATCTTGGAAAAACATCAGATTCATTGTGCAAAATGTGTTATTTTTCTTGCCATTGCATTGTATTATGTTCATATTGTTTGGTAAATAATTAAAGTTTAATATATTAATACACACAAACATCACTATTGATAGGTTTTTCAAGCTCCTGATGCACAATACCCAATCCCTCAAAATACAACACAAGATATCAAAGTGCCATTTTAAATTACTGGGGTAAGCAGTAAGGAACCAATTCCCATTTACGCCCTTTCCACCTAGGGAAATCTATATTTTATACCTTTCTTTATTTTAAACGTTGGTATCTAAAACATACACTGTAATAACATTCTCACCTAACAGAATTTTATTTTTAAAGTTTTCCAAAACATGATGTAGCACAAAACTATAAATTTGGAGATGGTTCCATGTTGCATATTAGTACCAACGAAACAACAGATAAGACCACTACATGCAATTACTGACAGAAAACAGGAATGAGTACAAATACTAACCCAAGGAGAGGACATTTCCACTATTCACAAACTAAAAAACTGTTGATCTTCAAGTCGAGAAGGAATCCCAACAGGACTCGTCAAGTTTGGCACAACAACAGAAACAACAACAACAACAACAACAACAACAACAACAACAACAACAATAACAACAACAATAATAATAATAATAATAATAATAATAATAAATTCCCCATGGAGGCCCGGGAAAAGAATAGGCCTCCGGTATGTTCTGCCAGTCGTAAAAGGCGACGAAAAGAACAAACCACTAATAGGGCTAACCAAAAAGCTTTTGATAGTGTACCCCACTCATGGTTACTACAAATATTGGAAATATACAAAGTAGATCCTAAACTGATACAGTTCCTAAACATAGTAATGAAAAATTGGAAAACCACACTTAATATCCAAACAAATTCAAATAACATCACATCACAGCCAATACATTTAGATTAAAGTTCAGTCTTGATCACGTTATGTCTGTTTTAATGAGTAACCTGTTTCGGTTTTTTCTATAAAACCATCATCAGACCTGTGAATAAATTTTAAGAAATACTAGATACCAATCTTTAAATGAATGAAAAAGTCTAATGATGTCAAAATTTTTAACAAAATAAAATAAAATTAGTTATACCCATTGGCTCCCTTGGGTTGGTAGGTGGAGCTCTCCTTGCTGCTGTGCAGTCAACTGATGGTTATGAGTGCTGAGCACGAGCTTAAATATGCAGAGGCTCCGCCTACTTCCTGTCACACTACTTCATAACTGCCAATCAGCGTTCATAATATGACGCCATCGTCAAAGTATAAAAGTAGGAAATACACTAATAACATAAAATTGATTCATTTAAATATCTGATTTCCAGATAATAGTTGTGTCTACAACTTATTTATATTTTGGATAAAAACAGTGAATTACGATGTGTGATAGCTGTGCCCTCTATGGACAACCTTAATATTATTACAGTGCCAGTTACATCAAAGATGTAAAATCCTTGGAAAGAAAAGAAAAGAAAGAAAAGAAAAAGAAAGAAAGAAATATCTACAAGATATGGCATGAAAACTACAGGAAGAGTATAAATGACAGGGCTTGGAACATGTTACCAAGAAAACTAAATACCTTTCAACAGGGGGAGAACTAACCAGCATCTACCTCAATACAGGGGAAACTGAGCTTGCAGTAGTTACACCTCTAGGAGTACAATATGATACCATAGGTAATGATTATGGGTAGACACATGAAGAGTTACAGAGAATAACAAAAAAAATGGTTCAATTATGAATGGGTATAAAACGGCCCAAATGACAGACTGGAAACAATTAATATGGTATGATCATGTCTAATGCATGTATGCATCCAGGTTACCTAGAAAGACTATACTATGGACACCACCAAACCATAGAAAACGTGTAAGGCTGAGGAAAACTTGGAAAGGGAGAAGTCTAAAAGCAGCGAGGTCAACAGATGTTAAGAGATCAATGGGATGATAGATGTATGCTTCCTGAGGCATCAAGTAATAGTTACTTAGCTAATGGAGGGAAGTGTAGAGGTAAATCAAGATTTCATTACAGTGAGCACTTGTGAAATGCATTTTTGTGTGGAGCTGATGAGGTTTATACAGGATGGACTACAGTGGAGAGCTGCAGCAAATCAGTTTTATAGCTCCTTCAACAAATATAAAAAAGGTTGATTAGCAAGGAAAAAAATGTGTAGTTGTTATGTCCATGAGTAAAGCCAAGTCTGAATGGCATTATTCATAAAAAACAGGCAATTGTTAATGCTTTTTCATAACAAAAAGGGGACACTGTAAAAGAGACAACAGTAAAGTATTTAGGCATGGCGAGAGGAGCAACAGACCTGGAAACGGGCTGGGTGGCCGATGCCAGGCAGATGGGCAGCTGTAGTTGATAATGAGCTAAGAGCTATAAGCTATAAAGACACAAAGGGGGCTCACAATACTTTTGACAACGGGGTCCGTGATATGGCTTGGAATTAACTTAATAAGCATACAGCACTTCAGGTTAGTGAGAGGGCATGGGACGAGAGGGAGAAATAAGAGAGAGCCTTCTGGTAGGGACAGCACTATGTCATGAGAAGCCAATACTGGGCTTAGAACGCAGTGTGTGACCATATTAAGAGAGGCATCTCCATCCCTCCAACCAGCCTCTGAAGAACCATTGAAGAATAGTGAACAATGACAGCCAATAAGGGAGCAAGTAGCCTTCGACATTACGTCATCGCATAGCCGGCAGGGTTGAAGGGCAAAAGGATACAAAACTCAGCATCAAGACACTCCGAGTCATTTAAGTAATGAGGAAAGTAGGCAGCAAACAGTCAAGGGCAGTCAGGAGACGAGACGGGGGTCTGACACAAGGTGCTGCAAGGAGAGCCAGGGATCGATGCAGAGTTAATGTCCAGAGCTGATGATCAGGTAGGCAGCAGCTGTGGGACTTTGAGTTAGTCATAAGGGTTGCATCTGATGAATAGACAGAACAGTAGTTGTCTTGCACTGTCTCTATATGAGACTTGGCCACTTATTGAAAATATCTCAGCCAGAATAGTTAGGAATTCATTCTGTATATTTTGAATAAACTTCAGATAGTGAAATGTTTCTGGAGAGTACTTCAATTATCTCCCAGCCTTTTTCTACCTTCACACCAGAGACTGTAACTTCTTAGCTAGATCAAAGTCTCCCTCTTACAAAGGCCAACCAGCTAATATGTGGTTATGAACTGTGTCACTCAATCTCAAGTAGAGCCCACGTTTGGGACACGACATAAATAAAAACTTTTGGTGCCAGGCGTGGGGTACCGCAAAGGCACTTAGGCAATTGGGAGGTAGGATCCACTGGAGGCAACCAGCAGCCACTGCTACAGAGACTGTAGCAACCTGCAGGAAGTTGTGGTGACTCACAACTTTCAGCGCAAGTAGGTAATCATCCCCACAACACCAGAGATGGTGCAAGGCAACTTAGGGCTACGACAGCACGGCGCAGACCAGCAGGGCACAGGGTGCCTAAACAGACAGAGGCCTATGAATTCGAGACCCAGAGTCTGGGCTCTGTAGCAGCAGACGCAGACGCAGCAGCAGCAGCAGCAGCAGCAGCAGCCGTAGCTGCAGTGGCAGCCGAGGCAAGCGACTGGGTTGGCACACCAGAGGACAGCGCCGAACGCATCGCGGCAGCACACACACACGGGCGGCAAGAAAGCACCAGATGACGCACCACAAGAAGCGGTACCTATTAATTTTGTTTCAAGTATATTGTAGCTTTAGAGTGTTAACACTGTTAAAATTGGTAAGATGCTAATGAAGGTCCGTCATCCTCCAGTAATGGTAAAATGTCAGTTAAGGAAGTTTTGTGAGCTGTTTCAAGTGTATTGTTCCAAAAGGGTTTGAAGGGAATGAAAGAGATCTCGGAGAGTTTATTGAGAATGTGAATGTGGCATTAGAATTAGTGAACCCAGAGGAACACGAAAGGTTATTAAAATTTGTGAAAGCTAAGGTAACTCACAAATGTACGGGTACATGGCAATAAGTGAAGTGCGTTCTAAAAGAAAATTACGCAAGAAAAACTCCTATAGACTGTTACGCAAGCGGAATATATCAGGCAAGGCAAGTACAAGGTGAGCCGATCTTGTTGTGGGCAAGCAGAATCGATGAAATGCAAAGAGATTTCAGGGAAGCTGTAAGTTGGGTCACAGGTTGGGGAAACTAAATATGTGTCAGGGAATTGGTTGACTCCATCACAACACGCTGGGAAAATAGTGAATGCGAGACTATTGAATCCCAGAAGCTCAAAAACAAGTTTTAAAGGGGTGAACCCCAAATTTTTGCACAGTGCTAGGAGGGAGTATCCTGAACGAGATACTAAAAATCCTGACCATTGGGTTGGGGTAAAGGCATTTAGAGGCCACTTTTTTCCCCTCTCAAGTAACTCTAAATACGTAGCTTCTAGCAAAAACGTTTCCCAGTACAAAATTAAACTACGTTACATTCCCCACAAAAAAAGGTCCAATTTATTTTTCTCTAGGACTAATAGATTCCGTGTTGGAGGGGTAGGAAAAATCGCATAATATAGAAATATTGTTTTAGTGGTATAAAATTGAATTTCCCAAATTATATTCAAAGAACTAATATTTCTTTTATTAATGAAAAAGGTCCTATAACGAATGACATTTTCGACACACAATGACAGCTTTTAGAGCTCAAAATAATGAGTTACAAAATTTTGAAGATTACCATTAATAAAATCCTGCATTGTGTACATGCGAACAAGGAAAAACAATTTCCTGACTCCCCAGTTAAAAATGCACTTTTTCCATCCTAAGTAACACTATATTTTCCCTCAGAACAGTAAAACTTATCAATCCTTTGAATGGATATGGTTTATAAGTTTTAAAATACTGGTGTACAACTTACGGGCACTTTTAAGAAAAGCATTTTGGAAAGATCTTTGATCTGCATGCAACATGTATGCTGCATATTTTTTATTACAAATGTATATATTCAAATTCCACCAAACACAGCATGTTCGTTTCTGAAGCATTGAAATCAAGATTGCGATGCACTTTTGTAAGGCAATCATAATTCATGTCACATGATCTTGCCAGGCAATGATAGCAGATATTCAGAGCATAGGACTTGTTATGTAGCCAGCCAATAGCAACATCACTGTTAAGTAGCATTAACATACAAGTAGATACAGTTGATGGCTCAAATGGTGGTCAAATGCTCTGTGATTTATGAAATTCAAAGCACATTCTCACATGCAACATAATTCATCTTGCGTAAAATGAAATTTACTTTGAAAGTACCACTTTTCAAACCATCATTCGCAATATTTTCCATGACCTCTTAGAATTTGTTTCAGCAGTCGTCAGAGTGCGCCTCTGGGCGCGCAGCTATGACTGCGTAGGAAGCCCATGTATGCAGCATTATATCTTACATTACATTATAAATGAAACAGGACATCAGAAAATAATCCAAGAGCATCAGAATTTCATAAACAATACTAAAATGAATAATTCGGTTTACAGTACACATTCGCAAGTCCAGGTTCACAAAGGAGTTGGCCGCAACCAGATATTAAGCTTTTCAGTGTGGTTTTTGGAATGCAGTACCAGTACTGCATTATCTCATGATTAGTTATAATGCCGTTAGTGCCAGAAGATAAAACGTGCACTTAAAATTCAGCAGACAGCTGGAAACTAACGAGTAGTGTGGAATGAAACACTTCGTTTCAAATAAATTAACTGTCTCTGCAGAAGAGATTAATGAAAGACAAATTTCTGTAGCAAATCGACAAAATAACTTCATTGTTCTGCAAGGCGATTAATGTTTGATTGCCAAAAACATGGAAATAAAATAAAATCATGGAACTCGAAGCTAGTAACATTTTTTTAGCCTACTATAATTATGTGAATGTATTTAAATTAACTCGATATCTCCCAGCCATAGAAATCGGCTTTGTTTTCATTTGATGTAAGAGCTGTAAATGAAGAGGAAACAGCAAAATCACTGAACAAGAACACGAATGACATAGAGACAAGACACGCTCCCCAGTAGAGCTCTGACTGCTCTGCACATGCATGAATTTTGCAGCTTGGGTGTGCCAGAAAAGCTTTTCTTTTTAGCATCCGACTGCTCACTGCTGTTGCTGATACAGCTAACAGCCACACTTCAAGTAGCCAGAAGTGGGAGAAGGTATGCTCATACCCAACTCAACTGCACATGCGCATGAACCTGATGGCAACTGCTCGACCGAATCTAATGTAAACAGTTGTGACGTTATGCTCATTGGGAGCAGTTTGTTATTCTGGTGTATTGCATAGCCTTGGCGTTTGATACATTATGCAGCTGGCAGACGCTTGTGTGTGCTCTGTGTTTTGTTGTAATGGTGCATTTCATTCGCAACCAAGTTTTTTCTTCTTCTCTCATTAATGTTTTAATGCTGCAGTATTATTCTGCAGTAGGGGCATACAGTAAAATTCTTTGTTAGAGCATCAGATCTTACCAGTCAAAATTACAAAAATTTAACTGAAAACTGAAACAATGAAAAATTCCCAGGCTTTCCCTGGATTTTTCCAGTTGTCCCAGGGCGTATACACCCTGTCCTGAGTATACCTGCACACTGGACTTTAACTAAAATAGCCTGAAACGTGAAGTCATTTTTTTTTAGTTTCTGCTTAACTATGAAGTCTAACCATGTATTTCTTAATAGTTTACTGTGAACATAAATGCAGGAGGTGCTGGTGCTGATAACTACAGCCGTTCTTCTTCAAAGCACTACCTAAACAACAACAACAACAACACACAGGAGAGAGGCTAAAGTGCACGTTTATTTTCGAAGATCCAAAGCTGCCGACAGTAAAGACAATATCTGGTGGCAAGCATCTGAACTGAAACACGACAGTCAGGTTACAAATGTAGGGTCATATGGTCTCTAGCAGTTGAACATTTAGCTATCAGGGCTGAAAATGTTATAAACATGATTTTATTTTTTTGAAGTTACGTTCTTAAGTTAACCAAGTATACTTGCGATTTTAAGTTTCTGTCAAAATAACAAAAATGAGATAACTCGTAGTTTAATGTAGGGCAATTATGGAACTTTAGGTAAGTCAAGTACGCTTTTACAGAAAATTGCTGTTCTAGACTTGAGCATCAATCCCATTCCATCAGAAATGTTCACACTTATCTCTGAAAGTATACTGTGGATGTGTGGTAGGTGGCTTCACTCTGTGCAGCTCACTCTAGAAGTGCCAGGAATTCCTGAATGGAAGCCTACCAGCAACAATTAATGGCGAGAGAGGTTCAATAACTTTCTGGTCATTCATTAATTCACTATCAACACAATTACATGGCTTTACAATACACTGTTGACTACAGACTGCAACAAGGCGCTACATTTACCAATCCAACCTTCTTCCCACCAACACCACGAAGGTCACTGACATCATCAAATTTTCAAAGTAAACATTTCTCACGTATTGTTTATAGGAAGGTATTACAGCTTATTTAATACCTGAAAAAAGTCCACATTTAGCAAACTGAAAAAAACTCCACTACATTAATATGTTTTCAGTGAAGTTATTTTGTCTACTCTCATACAAGAACTGAAAAATACTGACATGGGTCGGGTTACGAAACTGCTACAAACAGCCCATGCACAAGTATATACATCACAGGGTGTATACATGGACAAGGAAAAAAAAATTCCCGGATTTCCCGGTTGAAAATATACTTTTTTCCGTGTAAAGTGCCAGTATACTTTTCCTCGGCACTGTAAAACTTGTCAATCCTTAGAATGTTTATGGTTTTCTACACCGAAGCAGAATTTTCTGGCACTTTAGAAAACCAAACTCAGGGGGGCAAAAACACGTTTTGGAAAGATCTTTGATGTGCAGCAACATGCACGCTGCATTTTTTCATGTTACGAAGGTATACATTCGAATTCCGCCAAACACCGCATGTTAATTTCCGAAGCATTGTAATCGAGATTTCGACGCACATTTGTAAGCCAGTCATAGCTCATGTCACGTGATCTCGCCAGCTGATGACAGCATAGGACGCGTGATGTAGTCACCCAATAGCAAAATCACTCATAAGTAGTGTGAACACACAAATCAGAAAAGTTAATGATTTAAATTAATATACATAGTGTTTCTACAAGAAAAACAAAGCTTTCACATATAATATTGGTTTCGAAGATTAATAGGCTGCAAGAGAAGCTAAGCTTCCACATATAATGTTGATATTTTTGCGCGTTACATTAAGATACATCACACAAATGTGCAAGTAAAATTTTTAATAACGACGTTGTCTGATCTTCTGGGCTCGAAATTCTTCTACATGGTCGTCCTAAAAGAGTTAATTTTTAAATGAGAGTCAAATGCTCTGTGATTTAAGAAAATCATCGCACATATTTCATCTTGCGTAAAAGGGAATTATTTTGACCGTAACGCTTTTCAAACCATTATTCGCAATATTTTCCCGTGACCTGTTAGAAATTGGTTCGTTTTAGCAGTTGCCAGAGAGCGCCAGATAACGGGCGTCACTGCGCTTGCGCAGCTACGATGACGCAGGAAGCCCGTATGTTCGTACGTGTAAAACATTAAAAAGATCTTGCACAATGTCATAGAAGAAAAAAGACATCAGACGATAATTAAAGAGCATCGGAATTTCGTGAACCATACTAAAATGCATAATTCGACTTAGTGCACATTCGTATGTAAATTTTCTTGAGTGCCAGTACTGTATTATCTCGCGTTTGGTTCTTTATTATGGCAAATGCCATACGAGCTAGAAGATGGAAAACGTGCACTTGACATGCAGTGAACAGTTGAAACTAGCCAAAAGTGCGAAATTAAACATTTCGTTTCAAATAAATTGACTGCATCGGCACAAAATATTAATAAAAGCCAAATCTCTTTAGCAAACCGACAAAAATAACTTCATTGTTCTGCAAGGCGATTAATGCTTGACTGTGAAAGGTGGAAATAAAACCTGAAACTAACAACGTATTTTGGCCTTCCGTAATTATGCGAACGTATTTTAATTAATTTGGTAGCTCCCGGACACTGAAATCCGTTTCGTTTCCATTTAATGTGACAGCAATAAAATGAAGAGGAAATACCGAAATCACTGAACGTAAACACAGATCACGGGGAGGCTACCCACCTCCCCATTACAATCAGACTGCTCTGTGCATCAGTCCCGGATCTATGATATTTCCGAACCGCGGCAATATTATTTAGTGGCGCCCAGCCACACAACTGTAGCCAGAAGCGGGAGTCATACGGGACTCAACTGCCCATGCAAGAGCCCGCCCGCAACTGCTCAAACGAATCTAATGAAAACAGCTGTCACGTCACGCTCATCGAAGGCAATTTGTTCTTAGGAAGCATTGCATATTCTTCCTAAAGCCTTTGACACACTTTGCTGTTGGCAGGCGATTGTATGTGCACTGTGTTTTGTTGTTGTATATGGCGCATTTCCTTTGCGACTTAAGATTTCTTTTTTCTTTCTCTCTCGTTCATGTTTTGGTGCTGCAGTATTATTCTGCAGACACGGGATACAGTAATATCCTTTGTTAGAGAATTGGTTCTTACCAGACAAAATCACAAAAATTTTACTGATAACTAACACAATGAAAAATTCCCCGGTTTTTCCCGGACGAAAAAATTACCGGGTTTTTCCCCCATCTCCCGGTCGTATACACCTGCATCACGCTACACATTTAAGTGCAACACAGGAGCCACATGCCTTTTGTATGAGAGCTACTTACATTTTTCGTCTACTCACTCCTTTGCTGATACTGCACTCTGCGTTCTGGTAAAAGAATTACTTTAAAAGGAACACTAAAAAGTGAAGCACATGTGGTACTGTGACTAAATGCACCATTCTGTGCTTGGGTCATGATGAGATTTGCACTGTTCCTCTTCCTTCTTTTGCCGTTCTAATTCTTCTCTCCAGTATGTCGTGGTTTTTGAGGAAGTAGCTTTCTAATTATAAAAGTTTTCTTTGCTGTCATTATTGCAAGTGGTATTTCTGGCTGAATAACAGTTGTTTTAACCTCTTCGTTCCAGCGGTCCACAAATGTGGACCTACGTTCGTTATTTTTTTTCTCCGCAAATACGCGTATTTTTCCGCTTACAGACCCTTGGTCCACCAGCGTGGACCTTTATTTCTCAGTTTCAACACGAGAGCGCAGCACCTCGCAAGGAACGACTGATGTATTTGTTTACAGCTGGCTGTGCACTCAAAATGACTGCTGAAGTTAGAAAGGTATGTAAATAATTATTTTGCTCAAATATTAAGTCTAAAATGCTGTGACTTTTTTCTAAAGTGTGTTAACTCTTCTAGATGTTGAGAGTTAGTTCCGATTTCAATATATTTTGTTTATTACTATGAAATAACTCATTTTCTGAAGGTCCTCGTATGTGGATCTCAGGTCATAATATGAATTTGCTGACTTCAATTTCGTCTTCGACAGTAGAGTACTGAAGTAACTCTCCTTTTTATACTTTACAGATATGAATGAAATATTAACTGACGAGCAGTTGGAAGTGCTTCTGAACGACAGTAATGCTGAATTATCTGATGGGGAAGATGACGAATTTTCATTTTTGACTGGAGATTTTCCTGTTGAACCTGAAGCCAATGATGAAGATAAAGCAACAGTAGATGAGACTGTGGATTCTTCTGAAGAATTAGACGATAGAAATGGTAGGTTTACCCCACATAGTAATGATCAATAATATTATAAATTATGTAGCTAACTTACTCATGTTTTTTTCTTACAATTTTGTTTATTTGCAGATCCCCAAGACGAAATTCTTGTTCCACAACATCTGCCAGTGCGACCTATGAAGTGGAGGAAGAATGAAATGCCGTATTCGAATCCTTGTGAGAGCGAAGTCCATCTTCCAGATTATGAAGAAGAGAGAGGAATTTTTGAATCTTTCTTGGAATACCTTCCTCTGACATTCTGGGAAGAACATGCACAACAAACCAATTTGTATTCAGTTCAAAAACGACAACATAAATCTGTTAACACCAGTGGAGAAGAAATGTTGCATTTAGCTGGAATACATGTTGTTGTGGGAGTTCTGGGCTATGCACAAAGTAAGCTGTACTGGCAGCAAGATACTCAGGTTCCAGTTATTGCTAAGTGTATGACAAGAGACCGTTTCTATGAACTGAGAAATTATATGCATTTTGTGGATAACACAAGTGAGCACAACTAGAAGCTTTGGAAGGTAAAACCTTTTCTTGATTGTGTGCAGAAGAAGTGTCTGACCCTTCCAAGATCACATCATCTTTCCATTGACGAACAGATGGTGCCATTTTCTGGTAAATGTGGCTTTGTGACTTACGTACCATCAAAACCTAATCCATTAGGTTTAAAATGCTTCATTCTGGCTGCACCTGATGGCCTTGTGTTGGACTTTATGTTTCATGCTGGGTCAGGTACTGTGTCAGCTGAAGAGATGAAAGAATATGGTCTCAGTGCAGCAGTTGTTAAGATGATGACAGAAAGTGTTCCTAGAGACAACCAGCATTGTGTATACACTGATAGATTTTTCACAAGTGTAAAATCTGTAGACATGTTGCTGGGAAGGAAAATTTATCAGACAGGTACAGTTATGAAGAACAGGTTGGGTCCAATAGTGAAGAAACTGAAAAATGACATGCTATTTCAAAGGGGGGAATGGGAAGAATGGGTTAGGGAAGATGATAAAATTTGTCTTATTAAGTGGAAAGACAACAGAAGTGTCCTAATACTCTCATCATGTGTTGGAAGCAGCCCTCCAACCACATGTAAGAGGTGGTCAAGAGAACAGAAAAAGAAGATAGATGTTCCTCAGCCAGTGGCAGTGAAGCTTTACAATGAAAATATGGGAGGTGTTGATCTCTGTGATAGATTTTTGTCATATTACAGATGCTACATTCACACATCAAAATGGCCTGTAAGAATGTTTAACCATTTTATACATCTCATGATTGTCAATTGTTGGGTGATGTACCACAGATGGTGCTCAGAAAATGAAATACCCCAACAACGAAGGTTGTCACTGATGGATTACAAAATGCACGTAGGCAAAGCTATGATTAATTACGAATATGTTGAGCCTGTAGCTAGAAGAAGAGGACGCCCTTCAGTAGTCAATTCCTCTGATAGTGAAGATGTAGATGATGTACAAAATATGGATAAAAAGCCAAGAAGAGTTCTGTCACAACCAACTGCAAAAGTTAGGTTTGACAATGTAGTCCATTTACCAAAATTAGTTGAGGCAAAGAATGCCTCAAAATACAGGAATCATGGCTACAGTTCCAAGACAAGGGTCATCTGCATCAAATGTGAAATGTATTTGAGTGTCATCAAAAATAATTGTACTGAAGCCTATCACAAAAAGTAAAGATGCATTTATGGGCAATATCAAGTTATTATCTGGCAGAAATTGTTGCATGATATTTTTATTTTCTTTCATTTGTGGAGTATCAACAGAAACCTGTATTGGAAACACTGTATTTAAAAATACCGAAATTAAAATACTTATTTTCTGTGTAAATTAACATGTAGTTAAGTTTACAATAAAATAATTATTTTGTTGAAAAAAAAAATGTTTTTACTGAGGAAGAGAGAGAAAAATGTAATCAAAGACAAGTACATTATCATGATAACTGTGGACCTCCATTTATGCCCTAGTGAATAACCAATTTTTTTTCTTTGGCATGTGTGTCATGCTTGTATACTAGTTTGTTGGAAAATAGGAAAAGAAAAATTTCCTGTAAATTTTTTTCGTCTCAGGAGTGAAGAGGTTAAGACTTTTTCGTCTTTGTCTCAGCCGTTTTCAGAGGAATCTTATGATGTGCAGCTGGATAACGTAACAGTCTACACTGGGCATAAACAGGTTAACAATGTTTAGTGAGAATTTTTGAACAGTGGAAAAGTCAGCACGGCTGAAGGAGAAAAACAGTTTTTTTTTTTTAATTACTTGCCATCATCTGCCAATGATAAGGAAAACAAGATATAAAGTAAAAAGGAACAATGTACTGCCATCTCAATACTGTCTGACATGCTTATGTGTATACACGGTGGCCAGAAACATGTGATGACCTTTAAACTTCCATTTGCGGGATGACGGCTATGTTCTCTGGTCTGTGAAACATTCAGGTGCATCACATTCCTCCTCCTTTTCTACTATAGCACGAATGCTCCTACATTTTCTTTATATGTCCTCCTTTCCCACTTTTTTTGAAATTTTTATTCTTGGCTTAAAAAATAATAAATTCATTTTCATGTTTTGAGTTTTATTCTGTTTGCCAAAATTTCAAAAATGTTGTGTAGTGTAGTAGTACTTATTATTATTGCTAGATGGCAGCATCAGTCCATTTCCAAGTAACAAAATGTTTTGAATGTTAAACACACTGCATAAATCTGTATTGCTGGACTGATTAGCATCCTTGAGCATAACGTCACCATAAGCCCACAGTTACCGTTTGAGTTATTTTGGTAGCTCAAGATGACACCTCTACCAACAGTACAGAACAGTATGTTGGGCACACATGTATATTTAAGCAATGGCTGAACAATGACGTATTTATTTAATCACTATCCAATTATCTTATTTTCGTGATCTTGCATGTGTGTAAATTGTATGAACACACAGTGTTAAAAAGTGTGAAGTAATTAAAACTTTACAGAAAGTTTTATGAGTTTTGAAGGCAAAATAAACAAATGGTTGCATGAAATATGAGTTATTGTTTTTACTGTGTGAAACAAGTGTCATTTCTGCACTTTTATTTTTAGCCTGAACATGAAGCATAAAAATGCCAAAGAACCTAATTTCTTTTAGCAAAGCATGGTTTAGGTTAAGGACTGTGATGAACATTTTCTTCAAGATTGATGTAATACTTATGATCAAAATGTAGCGTGGTATCTAAATGTCAGAAGAAAAATGTTAGATCTGACAAAAATGGACTTAGCTTCTTCGCCATTATGAAACCGAGATGCATAAAAAGAATACTGAAGACGTAATGTCAGGAAGTCAGCTTGTTATGCAAGTATCTCTTCCAATGCATACAAAAGTAATAAACCAACAATAGTCTGCTGGTGCAGTAGGAATAACACAACAACAGCTAAACTTCTTTGCCCTTCAAAGGGGGCTTGCAATAATTTTAGGTGGAGGTCTGTTGATAACTTGAAGCTATTCATGGTAATGTTACCCAATACTATAATTGCTGGAAAATTGGCATTATCTCACTCACTCCGTCGTTAGGCCACGAGTGGCCATCCGATCGCTGTGTCATCCTTGGTGGAGGATGCGGATAGGAGGGGCGTGGGGTCAGCACACCGCTCTCCCAGTCGTAGGATGTTATTCTTGACCGAAGCCGCTGTTATTCGGCTGAGTAGCTCCTCAATTGGCATCACGAGGCTGAGTGCACCCCGCAAAATGGCAACAGCATATGGCGGTCTGGATGGTCACCCATCCAAGTGCCGGCCACGCCCGACAGCGTTTAACTTCGGTGATCTCACAGGAACAGGTGTATCCACTGCGGCAAGGCCATTGCCCAAATTGGCATTATCTGCATCAGAATTTTCCTATCTGATATCAGACACCATACGGCCACATTCCCACATACTATCATTAGATGAACTGCAAAAATCAGGTTCTTATACTTTTGTTTATGATGAATTAATAGAGAAATAAAAAAAAAGTAGCTAGATATAAAAGTAAGGTACTGGTCACATGTCAATGATGAAGTTAAAATTCATTACTTGAACACTTACCTGATGTCTTATGCTACAGCAAAAGATAGATCATAAAGTATCACGAAAGCTGTTGGATGATCATCAACTGGCCTTTAAAAATTTTTAATCATATTGGGCAGTGGTAGAATTATTAGGGAACAAAAAAGATTTTAAACTATCTGCAACTAACTGATATTGGCAGCTGCACTCTACATAATACATGAATTTAAAAAATTCATGATGATCTTCATCCAAAATTGAAACATATCAGACATGCGCAATGTAGATGGCCAACACTTCCTCCATGCACTGAGTCAGTGACCTGTTCTTTGAAAATACTTCTTGAGTTGCCAAAGAGTGATTAAAAAACAGGTGGTAACTCTTGATCTGGTAAAATTAATCTTATACAAAGTACGTAAGACAAAATTTTACTTCAGTTACATGTTCTAATTTGTGTCTTAGTTGATGAGATGACATCGCTGACAAAGATCCTTCATGGGTGTTTTGTTCATGTTAAAGAATTACAAAACAGCAGTATTTCGGATATTGTATAGAAATTCCCTGATAGTAAACTGAAGTGACCGATGATGGAATGGAAACTGGAAATGAAACAAGGAAAATTCTTATAAAGTTAGTACCTAAAATGCAGAAGTCAGTTCTTAATAAGAGACAATTTTAAGGAATTTTAAGGAGGGGGGGGGGGGGGGGGGGGGGGGAGGAGGGGACACTACCTTCAAAAATTACCATTCAATAATCAATAGTGCAAGAGAGTAGGTTCCTTCAAACAGCAAACAAATGTGAATCATGGACTGCAAATATCATTCAAAGCTCTCAGAAAAAAATTCTGTAGATAGTGCTACATTCCCAAATCTGAATAAATTGGTGAAAGCGTTATTAGACTGCCACAAGGCAATGCAGATCCAGAAAGAGGATTTTTTTAATGCTAAAAATTCTCTTTCAAACCATGGAAAAAGTTCCTATAACACAAAGAGTTTTTGAAAATAGTTACTTAATTGACTTGAGGAGAAAACAACTGCAAGAAGTGGGTATTAGGCAAAGGAAAGAAGAATATGAAGAGAGGAAGAAAGATGAAGGAGCAGCAAAGAGAAAAAAAATATTTTAGAAAATCAAAAGATACTTACATGAAAGAAAAATCATGGGGGGGGGGAATGGATACCAAATTGGAATCGTGTGCCACCAGCACACTTATCTGAAGTAAAGGAGAAAAACATTGCCCTCAAAGTCAATGATATGACTGGTGTGAGGATCTGACAGACAAAGCAAAGTTACAAGCAGCACAAAATAAACTAAATGACACAACCATTGTTCTAGAAACTATATGTGAAAATCAAGAGAGACATCAACAAAAAGAAAAGAACAGAATGAAAATGTTTTGTTTATTTGATTGTTTCTTTTTCTTTTCACTTTTTGAGTACTTAACCTCTTACCGCATACTGGGTCAGATGTAGCACATACCATTTTCCTCATTGTGGAGCTCATATTTGAAAATATATTTTATACACGCATGTTGGGACAGATATGGTATGCTGTTAAGAATATCTCTGCAAACAATGAATGCCATCTGTTGAGAGTAAGGAGCTATGTAGTAAGAATCTTTGCTTTGCGCTGCGAGCCGTTTATGTCAAGTTTGGTCATATGAAAAGTTGTATTTGACACAGTAAACATTTGAGTTTGGAGTTTATATAATTTCTAGGGGGAAAGGACATATGTGGCTAATTGTAAAGATGTAAGTGTATATATCTGTCAATTAGTCTAAAAACAAAGATGATGTGACTTACCGAATGAAAGCGCTGGCAGGTCGATAGACACACAAACAAGCACAAACATACACACAAAATTCAAGCTTTCGCAACAAACTGTTGCCTCATCAGGAAAGAGGGAAGGAGAGGGAAAGAGGAAAGGATGTGGGTTTTAAGGGAGAGGGTAAGGAGTCATCCCAATCCCGGGAGCGGAAAGACTTACCTTAGGGGTCTTACCTTAGAGGTCTTTAAATATGTCTGCTTGTGTCTGTATATGTGTGGATGGATATGTGTATGTGTGCGAGTGTATATCCGTCCTTTTTCCCCCTAAGGTAAGTCTTTCCGCTCCCGGGATTGGGATGACTCCTTACCCTCTCCCTTAAAACCCACATCCTTTCCTCTTTCCCTCTCCTTCCCTCTTTCCTGATGAGGCAACAGTTTGCTGCGAAAGCTTGAATTTTGTGTGTATGTTTGTGCTTGTTTGTGTGTCTATCGACCTGCCAGCGCTTTCATTCGGTAAGTCACATCATCTTTGTTTTTAGATATATTTTTCCCACGTGGAATGTTTCCCTCTATTATATTGATATCTGTCAATTAGAATACATATAACATTGAAAAATCGGTTTGTGATACGTATGGCACAACATGCATTATTGGTAGCTTAGAGTAAACATTCATCATAACCTAACTTTCGCAGCTTCTTTCCAGCTGTGTTAGTGCAATGAATGAAACAAAGTTTTACAGCTCTTCTGCCACAATAAGAGTCACTAAGGATGGAAATGTTAGCCAAGACCCAGATATGTCAGATGACGAAAATTTTCTGCAGAACAATATTTTCAAAATGAAGATGTGCTTTGTTCAGAGTCAGATAGTTATGATAATAACCTAAGAGCTATAATGTTAAGAACGGTGATACCAGAAACAGAATCAGAGTCAGAAGATGACAGTGAGATGAGGCTTTTTGCTGATTGTAACCTTGATGATAATGGTGTTGCAGATAGGGTTAAAGCACAGCAAAGAATTTCAAAACCTCCTACTATGGTGGAGAAACCTACAACACACTGGAAAGTAGGACACTTGATTAGAAAAGATGAAGAGATAAAATTCACCGGTGATACCAATCATTACTGGATGACAATCCTGTGGAATATTTTCAGTACTTCTTTACTGAAGACATAGTGTAGTACATAACAAAACAAACTAATTTGAATTCTGTACAATGGCAACCAATATGTTAATGTTGAAGAAATGGAACACTTTACTGGTATGACCATGCCAATGTCCATTATTCAACTCCCAGCAACAAGGCATTATTGGTCTCAACATCTGGGCCACCCTGCTGTAAGTGACATAATGATCTGTAACCAATGGAAGGAAATCAAATGCTTCATACACTTTTGTGATAACAGTAATCTAGTCCCTGCTAGTGACCCCAACCATGACAAACTTTTCAAAATTCACCCACTGCTAGACCAGTTGCATGAAAGACTGTAGCGAGTACCAATAAGAGGAATTTTTAGCAGTTAATGAACAGATTATTCCAACAAAGTGCAGATCTTCACTAAAACAATACAATCCTAGTAAACCACATAAATGGGGGTTCAAAGCTTTTGTTCTTAATAGGGTGCCAGGATTCAGCTATGACCACCCGAAAACTGTGGTCGATGGAAGTATCCAGATTGTAATGGAAAATTCTGCATAACACGTCTGAAGTACAGTGCATCTTTATGTTTGATTTCTAATAAACAAGTAAATTAATGAACAGAAATTTTAATTATTTTAAAAAAATAAACTTAGTCCTGCTAATGTGTGTTTATACAGTATCTTGTTGTATATTTTTGAAGTGTTTTCTCATCCCGCCTGAAACTAGAATAACAAAATGTTAGCCGTAACTGCATGCTGTCCCATATACGGCACAAACCCTTAAATCAAAACTAACGGACTACACATAAGAGATATAATATTTTAAGTATTTTTCCAGACATCGGGACACTGAAATTAACATGTGTAATTTTTTTCATGACAATTAATCAACTCTATTAATGTTAAACTTAGAGATAATTATGCTCTCATAACAAAATCAGATAAAGGTAATTCTCTTATTATTGCTACAAAAGATGAATATGCAGCAAAAACTTCAGAATTTTTTGAGGAAAACAATATTTCTGAGCTACAGGTAGATCCTACCCCAATTTTACAAAAAGAAATTAGATCCGCGGTCAATGATGCAAATTCCTTACTTAAGCCATTCCAGAAAAAACAGCTGAGTAACATGAACCCCCAGCCACCTAAGCTTTGGGCCCAGTTTAAGGTCCACAAAATAAATCACCCCATTCGGCCTATTTCTAATAGTATGAACAACGCTTACCACGATCTAGCAAAATTCCTTCATGATAAATTAAAAAGGTCTATGTTTTTCAAAATAATTACTCTATAGCTAACAGTCAGAGCCTCACCAACAAAATAAAAGACATACACTGCAACGAAAACACAAAGATGTTCTCATCTGATATTAAAAACCTTTATACCAATGTGCCTGTACTAACGACTTTAGATATTATAGAGAATAACTTACGTTTGTTCAAAAAAGAACACTCTGATGACCAGATCACTGATTTCATTAACCTAATGCAGATCGTAACAAAGTACAATTATTTTGAATTCAATGGACAGCTGTACCAACAACCTGATGGTCTTGCTATGGGCAATCCCTTAGCTGGCATCCTAGCAGACATTTTTACCAACTCTCTAGAAGAGACATTTTTCAAAAAATTTTCCCATACCACCTTAAAAATTGTTTCATATTCTAGGTACGACGATGACATTTTAATCGTCTATAACGGAACAAACGATGGCATTAACCACCTGTTCGAGATCTTTAACAAACTACATGAAAAAATCACCTTCACATGTGAACTTGAAAACAGCTCACGTCAGTTAAGTTATTTACACTTAACTCTGACAATAGTGAATGACAAAATCTCTTTCAATATTTTTCGTAAGGATTCTTTTTCTGACCAAATTGTGCCAGCTTGTTCCACACACCCACGATCTCACAAAAAAGCATTTTTTCACTCTGCTGTTCATAGAGCAATCTCTACCCCTTTGTCCTCTAACAGAATTACCACGCTTGGGACCACTATTGACGAGACTAGCGATTTGAAGAAATACTTCTCTTTACCGTATGTAGGGCCAATAACCTACAGATTGCAACGTCTCCTTAAAAATAAATATGGCTGCAACATAGTTTTCTCTACCAACAACTCTCTCAAAAGTAATCTTATCCACAATTTAAAACCAAGATGGTCGCCTCTGCAAAACTCAGGCGTTTATAAAATCACCTGTGACACTTGCTCTGCTTATTATATAGGACAGACTGGATGAGCTTTTTCGATTAGATATAAAGAGCATCTATTAGGGAAAATAGGTACAAACGTACATAATTCGTCATTCGCTGACCACCTTATCACAGGACACAAACCTAAATATGTTCATCATATTAGTATCTTACATACGGAAAAGAAAGGCTTCAGACTTGATATTCTTGAACAGTTGGAAATTTTCAAACATTTTTCCCGTAACGACCGTTTAATCCTCAATGAGCAATTACAATTACGTGATAAAAATTTCTTTGATGGTGTAAAGCCCTTGCTTAAAATCACTTAACGCGGAATATTGCTATTATGCTTCCCGTACTGTAGTCTTAAATATTGTTCTCTCTCTCCCTGTTTTACAGTATAATATTTTGTTCAACTTTTGATCTGTTACATACTATCTGACATAATGTAATCAGTACATTACGTGCACTCCCGTTCCAATGCTTCTGACAGCTGTTGTCACTGAAAATTACAAGTATTCAATACTAGATGGCGCGATACAAGGTGCCGACTTGCTAATATCGACGGCGCGCACCCCTGTCAGTCTGATGCTGCTTACAGTGCCGGCCGCACACGCGACCCTTAGCGGCGCGTCTTAATCAAGTTGTGCATTCCTAGGAAAATTTTATAATGTACAAATATATTTTTAATTTTATTACATATGTTTAATTTAATAATTTTTATATTATTCCAAAATTCTGTTATAGGTCATGTAAAATTTTTTTACTTCTGATGAAGTCTGCCTTAGAGCAGTTGAAACCTAGGAAAAGTAGAAAATTTTTTACCTGTGCAACTGAAGAGCTGTATTTTCAAGTAATATTATAGACAGTAAAAAAGTCATGTCGTAAGAGGTTAAAAATTGGAGTGCATAGAATTATTTATAAACAAAGGTAATAGTAACTTTCCTTAGACAGTCTGCAGTTAAAGAAAAATACTAGTGAAACTGGAAGTCTACTAATTTCAATCTATCATTAGTAGAAAATGTTGATGTTTTCATATTAAAATGAGGTTGTGAATTTAGGGAATATGATTCCAATAACTGTGAAAATATTCTCATTTTCAAAAAGCAAATCATGATAAGACGAACTGGAAAATTATTTGTGTTTAAAATATAACAATCTTCATAAAAAGCTGAATGGATTATATTAGTATTTTTGTTGCTTTATTTCTTAATTTTTTTTAATACACTGGAGAAGTTCAACTATCATATTATGTTGTACAGCAACTGAAGTTCTCCTACACTGAATCCTACTTTTTCACTTTAAAGTGTTACTTTTCCTACTTTTTGGAAAAAAG
Organism: Schistocerca serialis cubense; assembly: GCF_023864345.2. Lineage (NCBI taxonomy): Eukaryota > Metazoa > Arthropoda > Insecta > Orthoptera > Acrididae > Schistocerca > Schistocerca serialis. Next base: position 210,697,127 of record NC_064647.1, on the reverse strand, counting down.
ACGGCTGTGTTGCCTGAATATTGCACAATGACACTAGAGGAGTTTAGCTGCTCGATAACTTTTAATGCAGTTTTGCTCAACATGAAGCCTCTAGTCACAATACTCCATTGCTATGGGTATTGAAAATTGTGTCACAACGGAACTGTAAACAGCAGTGAGCCTGCAGGATGTCCTAGTTCGATACTTACACCGGAAAATGTGAATAATGTATGGAATATGATCTTGCGTATCCCTCGATGGCAAGCTATCGCACTCAGGTTAGTCGATACCAATGTTCACCGTTATCTTGCACAAAAATCTTCTCTGCCATATGTACAAGGTCCAAGTTGACTTTAAGCTTACTAAAAGAGTCAAGATGAAGATACTTTAATTTTGTAATAAGTTCTTGGAGCTCCTGCAAGCCTACTGCTGTCAGGCAAGGCTCTTTTCCACTTGTCTGGGCACACAAACAAACAGAATTGTCAGTTCTAGCCACCACACACCCTGTGTGGATTGCTGGAGCATCTAGACACTGCTCAAAAGTGACAAAATGATGAGCAATTCCTTTGAGCGCATTATTGGTATATGTATTTTTGAGAATGAGGGCCATACTGTGAAAATAAATTCCACATGCAACACAGCCAAGCTGCAGAACATTTCTACATCATGAAGACAATCCCCATAATCACCTATGGTTCCAGCAAGATTGTGCAATAGTCAGTACTACATATCTTTCCACAGGAGCCCTGATTGAAATGTTTCCAGGCAGAATCATTTCTCACTTTGAAGACACCAACTGGCTTGCTCTTGTTCACTTCACCTGACCTGACAGAATCTGATTATTCATTGTGGTGCTATCTTAACAGAAAGTTCGTGAACAACCGGTACAGACGAGCTAGCAGATCAAATTCGTGAGTGCGTTCTGGAGATTCCAAACAACATGTTACAGTGAGTTATGTTCTCTTCCAGACAGCCTATGTAAGTGTGTTATTCAGCATGACTGACACTTACCAAATATTACTTTTAAGAAATAGTGATACACACTTTAATTCTTCATGAAAAGGGAACGTACCTTTACAAAAATTACTCTTTCCCCCGACTTGTTTTATTCTCAAACCATCAGCTGTTTCGGGGTGCCCTGAATATTTTATTTTTCAAATGGGTTGTCCCCCATAACCTCACCTTAACTGTTCAGAACTGGGCCGAGGGACAAGACATTCTAATGTGAATTCATTATTATCGATGGTGGTGATGTTTTTGCTCAGTGATGGTCCATTGCCATATACTGTGAATCAACCTTCAACCACTTGATTTCTTCTGGAGGAGTATCCTGGAGTACATATTGTACACAAGTCAGTGAAAGAGAATTAAGCTCAGCACCTAGGTGAACCCTTTTAACTGGTTCCGATACATACTTACATGCTCTCTTTGCTAATGATGTATATATGCAGCAGCAGTCGACAATGCCACAAGGGCAAATGTCAGATATATACGTGTGTTTTGATGTACACATGTAGAACTACAGCATATCGTGTGTTTGTGTGCTGTAAAAATAACTTCACAATACTGCTCACGGATGGCAGGAGACAATTCTTATTTGCCTTTCGCAACTTTTGGAGGTATTATAGTGTCGGAACACGTACAAATCATATTTCGGGCTTGCAGCCGGATCACGTTGCCATCTTGGCACGATATTTCGGCTAACAAACATGCAGTCATCTTCAGGTGAGTACGAGACTGAAGATTACTGGTGCGCGTCGTTCAATACGTACCGAAAAATGGCGCAGCGGCGTCTGCGCAGTGGAGAATAGGAAGGATTTTAAAGAAGCATTGTGTTAAAGTGATCTTCCGACCACCTACGAAAATATCGGCTTTGCTTGGCTCTGTGAAGGACGATCTGGGTCTAAGGAAGGCGGGTATCTATAAGATCGGTTATCAATGTGGCAAATCCTACATTGGCCAAACTACTCGCACAGTACAGGAAAGATGCGTGGAGCATGAGCGCCACACACATCTACTACAGCCCAACAAATCAGCCATAGCAGAACACTGTATTTCGCCGGGACACTCCATGGATTATTGTGGAACAAAAATTTTAGCGACAACTAGATCTTTTTGGGAATCCATTATCAAGGAGTCCGTGGAGATACGACTGGCAGAAGATCTTATTAATCGAGACGGCGGCTTTCAGATGGATAAAGCATGGGATCCTGTAATTTCTTTAATCGCTTCACAGAGACATTGGCCTATATCTAGTGTGACGGCTGACAAAAATTGATTTTATACCTTCGACTACCGCGCCTCAGCTGTGCGAAGGCGCTTTACGACAGATAGCGCAAATGTAGGTACATCACTACGCATGCGCGGCCCGCTTCTGCTGCAGAGCGCGCCAAATTAGATAGGGGGCGTGGTATTAGCCTTCTCCACTGCGCAGACGCCGCCGCGCCAGTTTTTGGTATATATAGAACGATACGCACCAGTAATCTTCAGTCTTGTACTCACCTGAAGATGGCTGCATGTTTATTAGCCGAAATATCGTGCCAAGATGACAACGTGATCTGGCTGCAAGCCCGAAATATGATGGACCAATCAATACGCTGGGAAAACTTCAAGATACACACGTACAAATCACTTAAAAAATTTGCAAGCTTGGACAGTCAAACGCAGAAGTTGGAAAGTTGCTTATGAACAATGACACTGAGGATGAAAATTAATTTCATCTTCTTATGAGCATTTTGGCTCTTCAACAAATCAAGGCCAAGAAAATTGTCCTTCCGTTTCACGTGCATGTCTTCTTTGAGCAAAACTGGTGACTATGACAAAGTGGTCCCTTCCAGTGAAAAGAAAAGCACGTCTTTGGATAGTTTTCAGTGGCAGAGAAAGGTAATGCATCATGTGATACCTAAGTTTGACTCATCAAATTCAGGTGCAAATCTTGCATTTGCAGATAGTTTTAGTGCCTTGGAAATTTGAGATTTTTTTTTTTTTTTCTTTTCTCCATCTGATATAGTTTCACGTATCATAGGAGATACTAACAGTTATCATAAATATAATGTGCAGAATATTGTTATTGAAGGGAATAGCTGTGTTTTTGCCTGGAGAGACACGTGTGTCGATGAAATGTATTGTTTCCTGGAGGTAATCCTGCTTATGATGCACTGATGAGTTGAACATACCACATTATAAGTCAAGAGATCCTCTTCTTCAGAGTCCAATTTTTCGTGAAATGATGTCTCAAGACAGATATTTGCTGTCACTCTGTATGTTTCATTTATGTGATGATAATGTTCCTTCTCAGGGGGACATTATGTAAAGTGTGGTTATACACTGAAACACACATAATTTTAGATTTGTGACGTGCACCTATAATAACGGTACTACTGATTCTGGTTTTGTGACAAGTGTAACAATGTCGCTCACAAGTACGATGACAGTGGATATCATTCAAATATGACATGTGCAGAGGCTATTATGGCATAAAGTGCCACACAGTAAGTTTTTATTAATCATAGCATAGTTTACCATCCGATTTGTTACCATATTTAGCTTCTAAACATGGATTTGTTAACTTATAGGAAGAGACACTGTAAGAATACTATCACACATTTTCTGTGCATTTTTGACAGAAGTTATCATTTTAACAAAAGTAAGTTAACAGTCCTGCACTGTTGAAACCTTTCTGTCAACAGCTGCAGGTGACTAAGGAAAATTCCCCATTCTGTTTAAAGGGATAAGGAATTTGATTTTTGGTGAAATAAATCGATTCATCTTTATACGACATATCATACACGTCTCTATTAGAATTAGAACTATTCTATTTTTTTAGATTTGTGAGATCAGGTATTGCGCTTTTGTGATATACTTCTGTCATGGGGGACGATAAACTTTCTGGCACTATATTCATGCAACATGAATTCAAAATCCCGCTTTCCAGCAACTCTTTATACATAATTTGTCCGAAATTGTTTGTCTGGTTGCATGAAGTTACTATTTAATTTTTTGACTTGGGACTGCTTGTAAACAGTGTATTGTAAGAAAGTAGTTGTGACTTTTTTTCCGTCTATAGTGCTTGATTTTCCGCATTGAAAATGCTTAGAGAAAGGGCAAAAGTGTTTAAAAAGTGTGTGAACTGGAAAAAGAAAATAAACATTGATTCACTAGCAAATGAAGCACTCCTTCTTCATCGTCATTGGAAAAACGTGAGTCCACTTACTTCTGATTTGCAGAACGAACTTACTCCAAATGAAAACAGTGTTTCCCAAAGATTTGGAAGAGAAATACAATTTATTTGCTAAAAGGAAGAAAGTTTTTGAACTCACTGGCATAAGTATATTGTGCAAAGCTCTTAAGAAAAAATGCGTGCTGCAAAAAATGTCAAAGAAACGTCTCTCTAAAAGTAGAATCGCATGTTTGTCTAGCTGCCCTGTTTAATTTACTATGGATTGTTTGTAAATACAGCTGTTAAGTTTCCAAGCTCTGTTTCAGTAACTGCAAATAATGGATACAAGAACACTGAATTTTGTAGTTTAAATATTAGGTTAGTCTACGGGTTGTGAGTGGTTGACAAGGGCAATGCAGCAGGTAACTTGCTATGTGGTGTTTTAAATCTTCCCAGTGTACCTTCAAAGTTTGATACTTACAACTATGTACTAGGATCTGCAGTTGAAGATGTTGCACATAATTCGATTCAGGAAGTTGTGGAAGAAGCAGTAAAGGAAAGTGAAGACAACAGTGACCTCACAGTAGCTTCTGATGACACAAGACAAAAAAGGGGTCACACCCGCAATAGTGGTGTTGCCACAGCAACTGGTGCTGAAACTATTAAGGTTATTGATGTTGCAATAATGTCCAAATACTGTAGATGCATAGATAGGCTGAAAAATTAACACATTGATGATTGTGTTGCTAATTAGTTTGGTAGTAATGGTGGCATAGAGGTTGCTGGGATGAAAAGAATTTTTCATCTCTCTTCTGAGTAGTATAATGTTCACTATGTCCAGTATCTGGGATATGGTGACTCTAAAGCATTCAAAGAAATTTTGGAAAGCAAACCATGTAGGAACAGTGTAAATATAAGCAAACTTGAATGTATAGGACACGTGCAGAAGAGAATGGGTGACTTGCTGAGAAGGCTGAAATCAGTTATGAAAGGGAAAAAATTAGATGACGGGAAAACCTTGGTATGGTCTAGCAATCAGACAAAATACAGGCAGTCCTGAAGGAATGTGGAAAGCTATATGTGCTTTGAATTTCTACACCACAGACACAGATGAGCATCCGCAACAAGGTTTGTGCCCCAGAGGTGAAAAGATCTTCAGAGATCTTGCTGACAGTAGTCTTCTGATGAAATGTCTTCATGGAAGAAGGCAGAACCCCTACGAGTGCTTGAACAGTGTGATATGGCATCACCTCCGAGAAACAGTGTTTGTTGGAATTAATACACTGAATTTTGAAGTGCATGATGCTGCGGCAACCTTCAATCCTGGGAATATTTCTAAATGCAAGGTCCTTGAAAAGCTGGCTGTGCACGTTGGTTTCCGCACAGCATATGCTGTGTCGACTTTAAACTGGCACAGACAAAGGTGTGCAAACAATACAGTTTAGACATTAGTGAAAAAAGCAAGGCAGGTGCAAAGAGGGGCCAAAACAAGAGTTAAACATGATTAGGAATATTGTGAAGAAGGTATTAACAGTGCTTGTGAAGAAGGTATTAACAGTGGCTCAGGAATGTTTTAATGTTCTTTCTCCGTTTTCAGTAAGTTTACTTTTTACTTCTTCTAAGAACATTATAACACCCACTGCTGAACCTAGAAGTCTGAAATTTTTATGACACAGTCACATATGTTTCTTGTGCATACTGAAACAATGATTTTCAAATTATGTGATTTACAAAAGATTTTGAGGAGATAACTTAGTGAAAAGTAATGGAAAAATTTAATATCTTTTTAAGTAGTAACTATGAACAAAAACTGTTGTTTCTGTATTGTTATGACATATCAATCCACATACAGTAAAAATTTTCTCTCCAGCTCCAGTAGTTTGAGGGAAAATGTTCCCTAAAGTAGCCATAAATTAACACTGCGGTGATGGGAGATTCTGCACCCCTTAACAAATGTGAGCATAAATCTGAACTTAAGAGAGATAATGATATAATTCACTGTGCAACTGGAAACTTAATAAATCGAAGAATTTTTTTTTTATCAAAAGCTATATAACAGTGTTCAAACAGACTGTATCACAACTATTTAAAGAAACTGCAGAGAGGAAAGTTACATGGCAACAAAATAGTCAAAATTAAAAGTACCTATATCAATGAAATTATACAGCAGATGCATCACCAAACTCCAGGTAAATTATATTACCGGCAACATTATTCATCCGCCAGAGGTGATTGTTGGTACTCTGCACTGTCAGATGTATCTAGTAAACAGGTGTAATCTCAAACTGGTCAAGGAGTTTACACAATTTACAGAGTATGGTAAAGTCATCATTTTCAAAAGCATTCACACTGGGCATTCAGCAGCATATGCAATTTCCTTCTTTGAACAACCTGAAATCGGGAGCTTATTGTCTTGTGGCAAAATATTCAGCTCCAGTACACTCAAACTCAGACTCCAGTTTATTGTCAAGGAAGCATCACTCGAACGACTGCATCGTGAGGATCCCTGAAGTTGTAGAAACAGCTCAAGTGTTTGTTTCAGAGGAGCTGAGACCATCATTGTGATCATTGGTGAAGATTATTGATGTAAGCAAACTGACAATGAACATAATTTTTGAGGATGATTTACGACACAAATCTTATAATTGAAGGCCAGACAAACGCTCCCTGAAACTGAGAAAGCAAAGCCTGTCAGTCACTGATATTTTTTTGTTTTTTTTTGAACAACTATGCCATGGGGTGAATCAGATTTTTTTTCTGGTGTGAATGTATCTTATGGACACAAAAAATAATTCCTGTCAGTTCTGACAAGTTCACAAGCTCACCACTGTGTCCTGTGAGGTCATGTCATGTCTCCATATTTTTGTTGAACTCCACATTTTTCAGCAAGACAGTGCAATGGCCCGCATAAGCTATCTGGCACAATACTGTATTTTACACAACTTTGATATGATTTTTCCTAAGGAATTTTAGCGTGCCAACACTCCTAATTTAGATCTCATGGACTACGGCACACAGACAGTAGTTGAAAGGGTTTCGAACAAATCTCAACATGCCAATCTGATGTCATTAATGACCATCACAGAGGTAGGCAGCACTTGCCAATATAGACTATGATACATAATTTTGTGCACACATGCACTTCAGACAGATATTGGAGGTCATTGTTTATGCTAAAAGAGGTTGGGTTGAAATACTGTGTTCTACACATGTAAAGAATTTTTCATAACATTAAATATTTCAAAAACAAAATTTTATCTAAAGAAACTAATAAATTGTCCTGAGTTTGGTGATGCACCCTGCCTGTACCACCTTATATAACATCCTCAAAATGTCTTTCATCTAGCAATACCTTCTAGTTATTCTGCTAACAGAAATATAATTTACGTAATGAAAGCAAAATACATAATGAAAGCAAAACTTACATATTCCAGTGAACATGGTGGGGAAAATGGGAATTCAATGTATGTGACTGTCATGATGCAGTGGTCAAAAAGTTTTATTAGTCAGAGTGTCTTCACAAACAGCTGAAAATTGTAATTACACTTAATCTCTCCCCCCCCCCCCCCCCCACTCTCTCTCTCTCTCTCTCTCCCCCCCCTCCCTCACCCCCCCCCTCTCTCTCTCTCTCTCTCTCACACACACACACACACACACACACACACACACACACACACACACACACACACACAGGTTTAACCGGCTATTACATAAACAATGCAAATGGGTACCCATGAATAACTACGGCTATAGTCAAAAATGCAAATGCTGCTCTACAACTGAAACAACAAAACAAAAAAATACTGAAGCACTGTCTGCTCCCTTTAAAAATGTGTGATTGAATTCATACCAATTAACTTCACCTCTGTATTGTGATTAAAATTCAGTTATACGTAACTGCAAGTGCCAAGTGGCAAGAAAGAATTAAACTGAAGGAATCTTTACTTTACGCAAGTTCAACCCATACCCTGTTTTTTATAACTATATCACAGTCATTTTTGTCTTAAATGCAAAAGTGCCACAGATAACATACTACACACTTCTCAGGGACCATGTCACTGCACAACATACAATGGACTAAGTCTAGTGAGTTATTACTACCATAACCAACTTCCCTTGTGGTGAAGTTAGTCCTTCTCTCTCCTCTTTTTGAAGTATTGAGTTAAATAATATGGCACCAACGCATATTCTACTATGAACATTTCTTCCACTATAAGACAACAGCATTATTATCAACTTTATAGATGAAACAGGTACTTTTACTGCTATTAGAATTGTTACAACAACAACAACAGCAGCCACCAATGTAAGTAGCATGATGAAAAGAAAGACAGAAGTGCCATTGTTGAGGTTTAATGATCGATTCTGATGAATCACAACCAACGTGATACAAAATGAGGCAGTCTAGCGCTGTCATTAATCAGTGGAAATTTCTGCCTAGTGGGCACAATATGACAAAGTGGTCTAGATGAATGGAGCTCATTCAACAATATCAACAAATGAATCACTTTTTTTTTTCACCCATTCAAGTAAACGTTAACTAACCAGTTCAATAAAACAGGCAACTACCTTCCTTCAAAGTATCTCCCGGACAGCCATTTGTGACTACCCATTCTGATCGTCGTCTTCTTCGTCGCCTTTGCTGTGCTCGTGTAACAAAACATAATCTCTTGAGCTGTATCCAAATTTAATAACATCTCGCTCCATCAGTTCCACGTACTTCCGTGCCTCAATACGCTTATTGTTCACGTACGTGCCGTTAGCAGAGTCCAAGTCGATGATGTACGGTCGCACTCTCTTGCCTTTTGTTCCATCTTCTCGAGTGAAAGGCACAAGTCTATACTGCAGGGCTGCGTGCTGCTTCGAACACGATGGGTGGTCCACAGGGATATCAGCCACCTGCAAAAATTTTAAATACTAGCTTATAACAGGGATTCTGTACGTAGTAGACTGGCAGAAGTGTTATTTATTTCATCACTGATGGTAACAATGTCCGTGTTTATATAGTGTCTATCTTCTCATGTGTCTGTTCCTTCATGCATGCATATCAGGGACATGTGATGTGCAGACATGGACACTGCAGATATGGAAACTGTGTAACTGCAGACATTGTAACCATCATCAGTGATGTATCCTTGCCTATATGAGATAAAACGATGATAAATATCTCTCTCCCCCTGTGTCAAAATCACAATGTGTGCAAGCATAAGGGTTGTGGACTCCACATGGAAGTTTGGGTCAGTCCTGAAGGCATGCTCAAACAGCTGAAGTGCTTAAGGGACTGCTCATGATAAGTGGGAAATCCAGATTCACACCCCAGTCCGGCACATATTTTCAACTGTCACAAAGAGCTGACACCAATCCAGATTCACAAAATGCAAATCAATTTTGTAATATTATTTATTTATGGATATGTGGCACCTGGGAACATTAAAGCCATCAGGCCTATTACTAGATATCCTTAGAGATTTGAAATTATGATATTCATACTACACGAGATGTAAATATTGACAATTAATTTGACTGAATGGCTGATGATAACACCAACAGCTCTCATAATGAATATCTATAATTTATGAAATGCCAGTCTTTGTGATATTATGTTAAGCTATTTCCTGATTACATTCTTATCAACTTTTAACACATCCTTTCCTAGCCACCCAGGTGTTCTTTAGCAGTTTTGATACTGTAGTCACCCAAGCTGATTTCTAGTGGCAGAGGGAAGTGAGTTTATGTTCGGCCAGAGGAAGATGGGTTAGATTTTCCCTAAATGGATGCCAGTTGGAGCCGAGTAGACTGGCTCGGAGGGAGAGAAATACTGCAGGAATGATTCCTAAACTCCTGCCATGAGACATTACTTTATAGAAGTGCAGTTAAGCAGGGGCAGGGGATGGCTAATACAATGCTTCCATTCTCCTCCAGATTTCTGAATGGCTCAAAGGTCTCTATTTTAAACAATTTTGTGGGCTGGTTGGGTGCTCACGAAATTGAGGAGTCAGATTGAGCCCTCATCAAATTCAGGTGGCAAGCTGTCAGCCATTTTTCCTTTTTTCTTTTTCTCTTTTTCCAAATGCTAATTTTGAATGTCTGGAATTAGTGGCTTCTTGGCATCAAAGATTACATTTCTCGAACGGAATCCTATAAAGCATTCGAAAGTGCGTTCCGCTGCAGGGGCATCGAATTCTATGCGTGCACTTTTTCTTGTTGTCTGTCAGTGCCATGGATTAATGAGTGTCCACTTGTTCTGTGAAAGAAGGGTTCAGAGTGGTGTGTGGAAACATAAGCCAGCTGGAGATGTGATTTGAACAGAAGTGTAGGACTTGGATAGAGTTAATTAATAACAATAAATTTCATTTTTTTTCTGTGCAAATTTGTGCATGTGCATGTTTCAGTGATTGCATGACAGTTTCCCTAGCTACCTCATGTAATTAATTGTGAAATAAGGACCAATAAGTACTGAACAAAGATGAATAAGAATGCATTTATTAAATGACTAAAAAGAACAACATGAGATGTCTTAAAATTAACAGATATTGAGGAAAGTCACTCGTCGATGTGGTGGCACAAGACAAAGGTGGCGCACGGTAGGAACAGAGGACAACAAACAAAGTCACTACCTTGTCCCCAAGTATCACCAGCATAATACCAAATTTTATCGAAGCGAGAGGCTTAGAATTAATCATCTCTTGTGGAAAAAATGGTCTGGACAAGATCCGGACTAAATGTATGTGTTTAACACACAAGTTTGCCGGCAGTGTCCAGTGGACCTTACGCACACTCACGTGGGCATTAACATTTGCCAGTTGGAATGCCTTGGAGCATGAAACACCGATTTACATTTTGGGCTGTGTAGCATGAGTAAAGACAGTGAAATGGTGGCGAGTCACAATACTTCACGAAAGGCATTTCGGCATGAAATCGATGCTGATGCTGTGAGGAGAAGACGAAGACCGAGAGCAACGCTAGGTCAGTGGAAATCTCACTAGGAACTGAGATATTTTCTTGTACCAGTAGCTGCCGTAACAGACAGCTATAGCGAGCTAGGAACATACGGTACCATAAAAATGACGACGATTTGAGTTGAGGGGGTGCTAGACATCATAGTCATCAGAGCCCTGACGAAAAGTCAGCATGCAAATCTCATTGGTGGGGATGAAGGCTGTCCCCACATGCAGAGCAGTTTATAATGTCAAAATCTACTGTCCTTCCCCACCAATTTAGGGATGAGGCCTGAAAGTGCACAAAATTCCACCAGCCTTGTAACACCTCTGTGAGGATGGTGGGCACATCTCCAGCGAGACTAAGGGCTGCCCTGATATCAGTATACAGGACACACATAGCCAAAATATGCTGAACTGAAAGTGGCATGCAAGAAACTTCAGAGTGGGGGATCCTCCCACTGGAGGAGAAAACCACGTGTTAAAGGGCTATGCCTGAAGCACATTCTGGTACGCAGAACCTTCTCCCAGCGGCAAAGCTGAGGTGAAGTCTGCCAAGCCTTTGTGGTTGATTCGAGCGACCGCAGTTTATTGTCTGTCACATGCAATCATTCAGCCTCCAATGCATCTGTCAGAAAATGAGATGATGGCGTGCAACGGGATGGGACAGTGATGGACAGCACCATCCCAACATGCTTCCTTGGCGACTGCCAGCCATGTCATTGCTCTGTATCCCAACGTGGCCAGGTATCCAGCAAAACATCACCTCCTTACCACAGTGTTGGAACCACTGTAAGGAGTCATGGTTGCACTGAATCATTGGGTCTACTGGATACATTTGGTGCTTGCAGGGCACTAAGAGAGTCAGAACAGACAAGAAACCTTGTACAGTGATGTCTGTGAACCCTCCCCAGTGGCACCAGAATGCCATATAATTCATCATCATAATTTGTAAATTGTTCTGGAAGATGCACTATAAAAACTATTATCAAGATAAGCAGCAGAACAACCGAGAGCATTCTCTTGCTGGGAGCCAGCTATATAAATAACGATAAAACTGTGGTACGTACTTAAAATGGACGACAACATAGGTGTAAAAACAAAATCTGGAGTACAAGTTTTACTGTACTGTGTCAAGCTTAAAATCACTCTGGGCCTCTGAAGACACCAAGGCAGCAATGTGTTCTGTCCCTGGCTGTGTATTTTGATGCCTGGTACATCCAGATCTTTGAAACAGTCCATAGCATGTATCCCAAATGGCTTGGTCGCATGGGGCTGATTCCTGAACAGCCATTCAAAGGTGGGTTGGACCACTGAACTAAATGTCAATGACTGAGATTTTCAGTGCCTGCCAAGCCAGATGGATATGTTGCCAAATCCAGAGTGGTGGTTCACCAGCCTCTGCACACAGACTCCGAGCTGGGCTGGTCCGAAACACTCCAGTCGACATCCAAATGCGCTCATGGTGGACAGCATCTAACATCTTGAGATAGGAAGGACAGGCCAATCAGTAGACCACACTGCCATAATCTAAGTGTGATTGAACAAATGCCCTATAAAATTGCAGGAGGGGGGACCTGTCAGCTCCATGTTTTTCCGCTAAGACATTTCAAAATATTCAATGACTGGAAACCCTTTGTTGATAGGTCTTTCAGGTGGGGGAGCAAAGTCAATTTTGAGTCAAATAATAAACCCAAAAAGTGCACAGTATCTTGAAAACATAAAATATTGTTCACCACTGTGAGCATTGGTTGGTTAAAACTTTAACGAGCACGGTCAAAAGTGACACATGTAGTCTTGAGTGAGAAATGAAAACCAATTGTCCTGGCCCAGGTTTCCAGCCTCGTAATGGTCAGCTGTAGCTGCCTCTGATCTTGTCATCATCATAAGATCAGAGGAAGAGTAGACGACTGCAAAGTCATCCACAAACAAAGAGCATTTGACAGGGCTCGTGACTGCAGAGGAAATGGCATTGACAGCGATGGCAACTGCTGTGGGGGATCCCATTCTCCTGAACATAGAAGTCAGATTTGGCACTGCCAACGCGATATTGGAAATGCTGGTCCTCAAGAAAGGATTGGATAAGAAGTGGTAGATGTCCACGTAGTCCCCATTCATGAAGTAGGCAAAGAATGTTGTACCTCCAAGTAGTATCATACACTTTTTCGAGGTCAAAAAACGACAGACAAAATGGCTCCTGTATCGCCGTCTCCAGCAGAACTAAGTTGTCAAGGGTGGAATGGTAGCACCTGAAACCACACTGGGTGCGGCTCAGGTGACCTCGGGATTCGAGCAGCCAGATGAGGTGGCTATTGACCATGCGTTTAAGAGTCTTACCCATACAACTGGTAAGGGTGACAGTCTGGTGACTGTTAGGGGCGCCACAGCAGCCCTTGCCTAGTTTCCAGAATTAATAATAACTCCTTCCAAGTCGTGGGGTACTGTCCAGCAAACCAGATCTGACAAACAAGAGAGGAGCTGTCCTTTCACTTCAGGGCACATGATGAAGCATGGCATTATGGATCTCATCAGATCCTGGAGCAGTGTCTCTGGCTGCAGACAAAGATAATTCCATTTCCCGCACGGAGAACGGAAGGTTGTAGACTTCGTCATTATTCAAGAAGAAATTTAGCTTCCTCACCTCTGCAGTCCTACAGAACACCTGAAAAGCAGGAGCTTGTCAGGATGACATAGTAACAGTAAAGAAGTGTTCAGCTAAAACTTCAGCCACGTCTTCTGGTGTGTCCACCAAGACCCCATTACATGCCACGGCCATAAGGGGGATGAGTACTACCTTTGCCTGAAATCCATCTTATTGATTCCCAAACTTGCACATTGGAAGTTGACCAATTAATGGAAGTCTTTAATTTCCTCCAGGAAGCCCTCTTTTGTTGCTTTATCACTTTTCTCGCATGTGCTCCTCCAGATCTGGAGGCATGAAGAATGTCTGTAGTTGGACAGTGTTTTAAGTTCTGCAGAGCTGTCAGTCTGGCACTGATTGCCAATCGACAGTCATCATTCCACTAAGGTATAGGCTGCCGTCTCAGATGGTTACTAGACCTGGGGATGGACGCTGGGGCAGCCCAATTGATCTCACAAGTGATATGGGTCACCACCCCTTACGCACAATATTTTTGTTCAAAAATAGCCTGTCAACTCTACTGTAACAATTTTCCCTTTGTATCGTCCATCTGCAAGGTCTCACGTTGGCCACCATCCTAGTCGGCGTACAGATCCACACTGGGAAGCGGTCACTAGACTGGAAATCTGAAGCTACTTCTCACTGAAATGAGTCTGCAATAGCTGGGGAAAAAAAAGAAGGGCTGATGGCTGAAAAAGACCCTGTAGCTGTGGAAAAGTGTGTCATCTGACCCGCGTTCAGAAGGTCAATATTCTCAGAGTATATGAGTCATTTGATCATCCGACCCCTAGAGCAACTGGTAGCTGAGCCCCACAGCACGCTTTGTGCACTTAAGTTCCCCCACGAGGAGGAATGGGCATGGTAGTGCCCGGAAGAGTTCTTCCAGTGCGTCAAAGCATCAATAGGGGGAAGGTACAATGAACACAGTGTGATATTAAAGGGTACAAGAACTTTCACAGCAACTGCTTGCATGGCTGTGGTAAGAGGGGCAGCCACTCCACCTTTAACCCTGTCTCCAGTAGTATCGTCCTTCCTGTATGCCTGGTAGCCCCATAATGCAGGTGTATCAGTGACTTTAAGATGCGTTTCTTGTAAGCAGATGCAGAATGGTTTCTCCTGGACCTATAGCTGCAATTCTTTCAAACGTGAGCAATATCCATTCAAATTCCACTGCAACACTGAAGTCCCTGTGGAAGCCATTGGTTAGCAATGGTTGTTCTCTTTCTCCCTCGGAGGCGGTGATTTACTGGAGAGGTCAGGGAGAACATTAGCCGGTTCCTTGGTCTCCGGTTCCTCCAACTGGAAGTCCATATCCTCAAGAGCACAGTGCCCATCAGAGAGGAAGAGAGTGTACCGATCTGAAGGTTTAACTACTGCTTTCTTGGAGTTTTAACTACTTTTCAAAGGATGTTTTTCTTTACTGACAGGTGGTTGGCTGGATTGCGGAGATGGCTTAGTTGGCTTCTGATGTTGGCTTTGGCATGCAGCTTTACTGTATGATTAAATGATGGCGTCCTCTTGGGTAAAATATTCCGGAGGTAAAATAGTCCCCCATTCGGATCTCCGGGCGGGGACTACTCAAGAGGACGCGTTATCAGAAGAAAAAAAACTGGCGTTCTACGGATCGGAGCGTGGAATGTCAGATCCCTTAATCTGGCAGGTAGGTTAGAAAATTTAAAAAGGGAAATGGATAGCTTGAAGTTAGATATAGTGGGAATTAGTGAAGTCCGGTGGCAGGAGGAACAAGACTTCTGGTCAGGTGACTACAGAGTTATAAACACAAAATCAAATAGGGGTAATGCAGGAGTAGGTTTAATAATGAATAGGAAAATAGGAATGCGGGTAAGCTACTACAAACAGCATAGTGAACGCATTATTGTGGCCAAGATAGATACGAAGCCCACACCTACTACAGTAGTACAAGTTTATATGCCAACTATCTCTGCAGATGACGAAGAAATTGAAGAAATGTATGATGAAATAAAAGAAATTATTAAGATTGTGAAGGGAGACCAAAATTTAATAGTCATGGGTGACTGGAATTCAAGTGTAGGAAAAGGGAGAGAAGAAAACATAGTAGGTGAATATGGATTGGGGCTAAGAAATGAAAGAGGAAGCCGCCTGGTAGAATTTTGCACAGAGCACAACATAATCATAACTAACACTTGGTTTAAGAATCATGAAAGAAGGTTGTATACATGGAAGAACCCTGGAGATACTGAAAGGTATCAGATAGATTATATAATGGTAAGACAGAGATTTAGGAACCAGGTTTTAAATTGTAAGACATTTCCAGGGGCAGATGTGGATTCTGACCACAATCTATTGGTTATGACCTGTAGATTAAAACTGAAGAAACTGCAAAAAGGTGGGAATTTAAGGAGATGGGACCTGGATAAACTGAAAGAACCAGAGGTTGTAGAGAGTTTCAGGGAGAGCATAAGGGAACAATTGACAGGAATGGGGGAAAGAAATACAGTAGAAGAAGAATGGGTAGCTTTGAGGGACGAAGTAGCGAAGGCAGCAGAGGATCAAGTAGGTAAAAAGACGAGGGCTAGTATAAATCCTTGGGTAACAGAAGAAATATTGAATTTAATTGATGAAAGGAGAAAATAAAAAAACGCAGTAAATGAAGCAGGCAAAAAGGAATACAAACGTCTCAAAAATGAGATCGACAGGAAGTGCAAAATGGCTAAGCAGGGATGGCTGGAGGACAAATGTAAGGATGTAGAGGCCTATCTCACTAGGGGTAAGATAGATACTGCCTACAGGAAAATTAAAGAGACCTTTGGAGATAAGAGAACGACTTGTATGAATATCAAGAGCTCAGATGGAAACCCAGTTCTAAGCAAAGAAGGGAAAGCAGAAAGGTGGAAGGAGTATATAGAGGGTCTATACAAGGGCGATGTACTTGAGGACAATATTATGGAAATGGAAGTGGATGTAGATGAAGATGAAATGGGAGATATGATACTGCGTGAAGAGTTTGACAGAGCACTGAAAGACCTGAGTCGAAACAAGGCCCCCGGAGTAGACAACATTCCATTGGAACTACTGACGGCCTTGGGAGAGCCAGTCCTGACAAAACTCTACCATCTGGTGAGCAAGATGTATGAAACAGGCGAAATACCCTCAGACTTCAAGAAGAATATAATAATTTCAATCCCAAAGAGAGCAGGTGTTGACAGATGTGAAAATTACCGAACTATCAGTTTAATAAGTCACAGCTGCAAAATACTAACACGAATTCTTTACAGACGAATGGAAAAACTAGTAGAAGCCAACCTCGGGGAAGATCAGTTTGGATTCCATAGAAACACTGGAACACGTGAGGCAATACTGACCTTACGACTTATCTTAGAAGAAAGATTAAGGAAAGGCAAACCTACGTTTCTAGCGTTTGTAGACTTAGAGAAAGCTTTTGACAATGTTGACTGGAATACTCTCTCTCAAATTCTAAAGGTGGCAGGGGTAAAATACAGGGAGCGAAAGGCTATTTACAATTTGTACAGAAACCAGATGGCAGTTATAAGAGTCGAGGGACATGAAAGGGAAGCAGTGGTTGGGAAGGGAGTAAGACAGGGTTGTAGCCTCTCCCCGATGTTGTTCAATCTGTATATTGAGCAAGCAGTAAAGGAAACAAAAGAAAAATTCGGAGTAGGTATTAAAATTCATGGAGAAGAAATAAAAACTTTGAGGTTCGCCGATGACATTGTAATTCTGTCAGAGACAGCAAAGGACTTGGAAGAGCAATTGAATGGAATGGACAGTGTCTTGAAAGGAGGATATAAGATGAACATCAACAAAAGCAAAACAAGGGTAATGGAATGTAGTGTAATTAAGTCAGGTGATGCTGAGGGAATTAGATTAGGAAATGAGGCACTTAAAGTAGTTTTGCTATTTGGGGAGCAAAATAACTGATGATGGTCGAAGTAGAGAGGATATAAAATATAGGCTAGCAATGGCAAGGAAAGCGTTTCTGAAGAAGAGAAATTTGTTAACATCCAGTATTGATTTAAGTGTCAGGAAGTCATTTCTGAAAGTATTTGTATGGAGTGTAGCCATGTATGGAAGTGAAACATGGACGATAACTAGTTTGGACAAGAAGAGAATAGAAGCTTTCGAAATGTGGTGCTACAGAAGAATGCTGAAGATTAGATGGGTAGATCACATAACTAATGAGGAAGTATTGAATAGGATTGGGGAGAAGAGAAGTTTGTGGCACAACTTGACCAGAAGAAGGGATCGGTTGGTAGGACATGTTCTGAGGCATCAAGGGATCACCAATTTAGTATTGGAGGGCAGCGTGGAGGGTAAAAATCGTAGAGGGAGACCAAGAGATGAATACACTAAGCAGATTCAGAAGGATGTAGGTTGCAGTAGGTACTGGGAGATGAAAAAGCTTGCACAGGATAGAATAGCATGGAGAGCTGCATCAAACCAGTCTCAGGACTGAAGACCACAACAACAACAACAACAACTGATGTTGGTAGTGGTATGTGGCTTAGGTGGCAAGCCTATTGTTGATGACTTCTGAATGACTTCATTTTCAAGTGGAGCATTTCCCCACACAGGTACACCGACAAGTGCATGTACTGACATTTGAATCTGTGGTCTGAGTTTGTGTGGAGGCATCACACTTAGTGATTGACATCTTAAGAGCTGATGCAAAAAAAGTAGCAAAAACCAGTGGTTGCATAGCTTTGAAAGCCTTTTTAGCTTCCCCATAGGGTATGTGTCTCTTTACTTCCAACTCCTGAATTTTGCTTTCCTCATTGTAAACCCCACACTTTCTGCTCCAGACTGGGTGATACCCAGAGAAGTTCATATGTTTTGGAGGAAGTATACAAAAATTGCCCGAGTCATGAGCTGAGCCTCCACAATTGCAATACGTAGCCTTCCCATTACATCTCATAGTGGTATGGCCAAATCTCTGACATTTGTAGCATCACACTGGTAACTCCACAGGGTCCAACTCCATTATATTGGAGCAGTTAATTATGCCCTTCCTAACGTGAAGGGTGTCATGCAACTCAGCCTCGACTACGGAGCCACCTAGGGCCTTACATCCCAGAAGCTTAGATATTTGGTTTGAATCTGCTGATTCTACTAAAATTGTTCCATTACTAAGTCATTTGACACTTTTTACAGACCCAGCAATATCTTACAATGCCTTGTGAATATAGAAATGGGATATTTTCTCAAAGGTTCCTCCTGTTTGCTTGATTACAACGAAAGTGTTATGGCACTATAATGCCCCGTTACTATGTTTCTGAGACTTCTTTTCGGGAGGACTGACCAACCGAGCTCTCTTTGAGGAGTGGGTGTAGGTACCAGCTGACGGTACACCCGTACTGTCAGTGAAAATAGTAGTAGTAGTTTGATTAGAACGTTCCATAGGGATCCCATGATACATTAGGGAAACAACTGTCGACCCAGGCAGAGCTCTGCGTGCCTTAGCAAGCCTCATACAACCAGAGGGTGGCAGGTGCCCGAGAGGTTGCCTGCCGGAGACTGCTTTACTTCAAGAGCCATTCACCTCATCAGCACGTAGCACATGTTGAGGTTGAGGTTTTTTTTTATAGAGGTTTGTACCTTCATTGCGGTCTAGGCGGTGAAGCAATGGCCTACATTCTCCAAAACAAACATTACACCACAGCGCTGCACGGTGGTCGCTGAAGCATACCCAGAGCTTATGGCGGCAGAGGGCTGGCGGCACTTATCAGTCTCCATCTCAGGAACCCCGGGGTCACCTAGCCCATACTCAGCAAACAAATGCAGAGCCACTGAGGGACAGAACTATTGAGACATGTGGCGAAAGGCTGTCACATGAGCTTTTGTTGAATTGTTACTTGTTTTGTTGCTACAGTAATTATTAAGGGCACTTACTAATAGCCAATTGAGAGACATGTATTGAATTGTTAGCGGTGATCATTTCCAGTCCAATGGTTGGATCTCTGAAACTTTTATGAAAGCAGTTCGATAGTTACAGGGCTTTTAATTACTGACAGTTGAGTTGCGAAGTTTAACCCTGTCACACAGATCAACGTGAGACTGGCTACCCTTCCTTTTACTGATGTCTAATGTAATAGGTTGGTATATAAGTTTATAGCATTTTTCTTTTGCATGGGTTCGTTTATCAATTGTAATTTTCTATTTGTAGTTCACTGTTGCTATTTGAGTTTACATATTATCATTTTGTGTTCTGGAGATACTGAGTGGAACTTTGGGCACTAGAAAATGGACTTCCAAGTAGAGAATCTGAACATTTCTGACATATTCTTCTGACCGAGTTCAATAGAGGGGTGACATCAGCAAAGGCAGCCAAAAACATTCATGCTGTGTATAGGGCTAATGCAATTGGACAGAGCATGGCAAGGAAATGGTTTTCTCATTTTGAAGAGGATGATTTTGATACAAGTGTCTCTCGATGTTCAGGAAGACCTTCAGGGTTGGATGAAGATCGTTTAAACACACTAATCCACATCAGTGTATTTGAGAATTGGTAAATGTGACGAATTTTGATCATTCCACCAATGTATGACATTTGCAAGCAATGGGAAAGGTTTGAAAATCTAGTAAACGGATACCGCGGGCTCTAAGCCACAATCACAAAAATCAGTAGGTGACTGTATGTGCATCTCTGTTTGCTCGTCATCAATTAGTTCGTGAAAAACATCGACTGTTCCTACCCTGAATGATTACTGCTGATGAGAAATGGTGTCTCTATGCTAACATAAGGAAAAGAAAAGAATGGTTGTGCCCAAACAAAGCAGCAAATCCCTGTACAAAGGCCAGCACACATTCACAAAAGATAATGTTGCGCATCTGGTGGAGCAGTGATGGTGTGGTGTACTATGAACTCCTTCCCCGAGGTTTAACCATCACTGCTGACATTTATTGTCAACATCTGAGATGTCTTGCAGATGCAGTCAATGAACAATGACCAGGAAGACCATAAAGTGATGCTACTCCACCATAATGCACACCCACAGTCTGCTAGATTGACAAAAAATACTATACAGGAGTTGCGTTGGAAAGACATTCTGCACCCACCTTATTCCCCAGATCTTGCGACCTCACATTTTCACCTTTTCTGCTCTCTATAGACAAACCTTCAAGAAACTTCTTTTCTGGATGAAAATGCACTCTGAATATAGCTCGAAGAGTTCTTCACCTCAAAACCACGATTCCTACACTCACAGAACTGAAAAGTTACTGCAGCATTGTTGAACTGTTGTAAATAGTGAAGGAGATTATATTGATGAAATAAGTTTCAGTCATGTGCATCTGTTGTTGTTGTTGTGGTCTTCAGTCCTGAGACTGGTTTGATGCAGCTCTCCATGCTACTCTATCCTGTGCAAGCTGCTTCATCTCCCAGTACCTACTGCAGCCTCCATCCTTCTGAATCTGCTTAGTGTATTGATCTCTTGGTCTCCCTCTACGATTTTTACCCTCCACGCTGCCCTCCAATGCTAAATTTGTGATCCCTTGATGCCTCAAAACATGTCCTACCAACCGATCCCTTCTTCTAGTCAAGTTGTGCCACAAACTTCTCTTCTCCCCAATCCTATTCAATACCTCCTCATTAGTTACGTGATCTACCCACCTTATCTTCAGCATTCTTCTGTAGCACCACATTTCGAAGGCTTCTATTCTCTTCTTGTCCAAACTGGTTATCGTCCATGTTTCACTTCCATACATGGCTACACTCCATACGAATACTTTCAGAAACGACTTCCTGACACTTAAATCTATACTCGATGTTAACAAATTTCTCTTCTTCAGAAACGATTTCCTTGCCATTGCCAGTCTACATTTTATATCCTCTCTACTTCGACCATCATCAGTTATTTTACTCCCTAAATAGCAAAACTCCTTTACTACTTTAAGTGTCTCATTTCCTAATCTAATCCCCTCAGCATCACCCGATTTAATTTGACTACATTCCATTATCCTTGTTTTGCTTTTGTTGATGTTCATCTTATATCTTCCTTTTAAGACACTGTCCATTCCGTTCTACTGCTCTTCCAAGTCCTTTGCTGTCTCTGACAGAATTACAATGTCATCGGCGAACCTCAAAGTTTTTACTTCTTCTCCATGAATTTTAATACCTACTCCGAATTTTTCTTTTGTTTCCTTTACTGCTTGCTAAATATACAGATTGAATAACATCGGGGAGAGGCTACAACCCTGTCTCACTCCTTTCCCAACTACTGCTTCCCTTTCATGCCCCTCGACTCTTGTAACTGCCATCTGGTTTCTATACAAATTGTAAATAGCCTTTCGCTCCCTGTATTTTACCCCTGCCACCTTCAGAATTTGAAAGAGAGTATTCCAGTTAACGTTGTCAAAAGCTTTATCTAAGTCTACAAACGCTAGAAACGTAGGTTTGCCTTTTCTTAATCTTTCTTCTAAGATAAGTCGTAAGGTTAGTATTGCCTCACGTGTTCCAACATTTCTACAGAATCCAAACTGACCTTCCCCGAGGTCCGCTTCTACCAGTTTTTCCATTCGTCTGTAAAGAATTCGCGTTAGTACTTTGCAGCTGTGACTTATTAAACTGATAGTTCGGTAATTTTCACATCTGTCAACACCTGCTTTCTTTGGGATTGGAATTATTACATTCTTCTTGAAGTCTGTGGGTATTTCGCCTGTCTCATACATCTTGCTCACCAGATGGTAGAGTTTTGTCATGACTGGCTCTCCCAAGGCCATCAGTAGTTCTAATGGAATGTTGTCTACTCCCGGGGCCTTGTTTCGACTCAGGTCTTTCAGTGCTCTGTCAAACTCTTCACGCAGTATCATATCTCCCATTTCTTCTTCATCTACATCCTCTTCCATTTCCATAATATTGTCCTCAAGTACATCGCCCTTGTATAAACCCTCTATATACTCCATCCACCTTTCTGCCTTTCCTTCTTTGCTTAGAACTGGTTTGCCATCTGAGCTCTTGATATTCATACAAGTGGTTCTCTTCTCTCCAAAGGTCTCTTTAATTTTCCTGTAGGCAGTATCTATCTTACCCCTAGTGAGATAAGCCTCTACATCCTTACATTTGCCCTCTAGCCATCCCTGCTTAGCCATTTTGCACTTCCTGTCGATCTCATTTTTGAGACGTTTGTATTCCTTTTTGCCTGCTTCATTTACTGCATTTTCATATTTTCTCCTTCCGTCAATTAAATTCAATATTTCTTCTGTTACCCAAGGATTTCTATTAGCCCTCGTCTTTTTATCTACTTGATCCTCTGCTGCCTTCACTACTTCATCCCTCAAAGCTACCCATTCTTCTTCTACTGTATTTCTTTCCCCCATTCCTGTCAATTGTTCCCTTATGCTCTCCCTGAAACTCTCTACAACCTCTAGTTCTTTCAGTTTATCCAGGTCCCATCTCCTTAAATTCCCGCCTTTTTGCAGTTTCTTTAGTTTCAATCTGCAGTTCATAACCAATAGATTGCGGTCAGAATCCACATCTGCCCCTGGAAATGTCTTACAATTTAAAACCTGGTTCCTAAATCTCTGTTTTACCATTATGTAATCTATCTGATACCTTTTAGTATCTCCAGGATTCTTCCAGGTATACAACCTTCTTTCATTGTTGTATTTATTAAACTTATGGAAAAATGCAATGAACTTATGCACTAACCCAATAACAGTGAAACAATAAATCCTGGCCCACCATCAAACATTTCCGATCAAATCAGGAGAGCATTGCTCTATGTCATTTCTTTCAAATGCCAAGCATTGTCAAGACTGCAGATGCGAGATGACTTCGCATAAAGTCATGGATGTTCCATGAAACAAATGAAAGCAATGTTTAAAAACATAATAATGATATGTATCACAACAGTACTGAAGCAATCAAATGTGGAGAAGCAGCTGAGTGCTCAGAGGAAGTGAGAGAAACAGTAAGATAAGGCTAGTGGATGAGACGAAGGGAAGAAAACAGTAATGGATAGATATGAGAAAAACATTTCGGTGTTAGCACTTTAACAAATATTGTGTCAGACAAAAGGAAAATTGCTGGTATACATCAAAAGGGAAATAATGTTGATGGTAAGACTGCACGGACTTTTTAGCTAAAATGCAGGTTACTAGGTCCCTTGTTCCGCATTTGTACACCTAAAAGGGAGAAGAAGAAAAATTTAGTGTTATGCAAAGGTGCAGCCAAGATGCTGGACATATCAAATCTGGTATTGCAGTTATGGAATGACGATAGGTATTTGATACGTGAGGATAGGTACTGAGGACACTAGTACTCAAACACCAACAAAGTAGCAGGATGTGAGAAAATTACATTCCTATTCCATCACATTCCCCCTAACTGAGCACAGGAAGGACCAACAATCTGGCAAGATACACTTTCGGTGGATGTAACACAAATGGAAAACAGGCTCTTCAACAAATCAAGTAATGACTTTTTGGAAGACAATATGTTTACAGAAGGATGATCATCGAGTCATCTACCAACTAATTTACAAATATTATCATTGATAACATATACAGTGTATCAAAATCAAAATTCATTTGAGAAAATTGTAAAATTACTGTGACACAGACTGGCCAGTCAGTAATTACATTCAGAGGGTTAAATTCAAAATACTGCAAATACTTGTACAGAAAGCAGTAACGACAATCAGTTCACAATTACTTTAAGATTGACACTTAGGTAGGAGCACATCGAAGACGCACACAATCTCGTATTTCATTCAGTTCACTCGAACTCACAAACTATTCAACATATAAAGATGAAACCGGCATCAGTGTGTTCTTGAAGAAAAATGTTCAAATGTGTGTGAAGTCTTATGGGACTTAACTGCTAAGGTCATCAGTCCCTAAGCTTACACACTACTTAACCTAAATTATCCTAAGGACAAAGACTTACACCCATGCCTGAGGGAGGACTCAAACCTCCGCCGGGACCAGCCGCACAGTCCACGACTGCAGCGCCTTAGACTGCTCGGCTAATCCCGCGTGGCTGTTCTGGAAGACCACTCAATGTTTTCATTTTAGGTTTTTTTTTCCCCCAGCAAATTTTTGAGATGATATATTGAAAGTTTATGAAACTGCATTTGCTAATGACATTACTGAGTTTTCAATATTGCTCAATTTATGTGGACACATTAGGGGAATGAAGGTTTACAAGCATTTATCCGTTTTTGTTTCATTTCATTTTTCTTAAGAAATACAGAAAACTTAATTCATAACTATTTCTGTTGTCTGCAGTGGTTAGTAAACTTCGCGATCGGATGGCATTTCAAAACATTGTCTTGGAGCTCCTCGATACAATGATAACACTTCAGTTGATCATCAGTCACTGATAAGATCTCATATTCATGTAAATAACCTTACATTCACTCAAAACTGCAATGACAACACAACATGATACAGCACGGGTGGGCTATTGAATGGTGGCATGGTCAGCTTTGACGTCAGCATTGCAGCCTTTTACTGCACCATCTCTGAGTGATTCCTACTGTGTACTCTTCATAACCGTGGGAAAACATATCACAAACACTCATGGATATGATGGAATGATTTATAACTGCAATAATACATGAATCTGGAATTGATATTTCTGCCTTTTGCAACTAAGAAAAAGAATGGCACATCAAGTATACAAACCTTTCTATCACGGCCAATCAGGAATGCAGACTGTCTGTGAAGGTACAGCGTGGGCAATGCCTCATCGCCTTTGAATGGGTAAAATCGCCACCGACGTTTCGGCTTGCGAGCTTCTGGAGGCTCGCTGTACTTGATAACAACACCATTGTAAACATTGACATCTTCTGTCAGTTTCCCTGACAGGCCAAAGTTTGGCTTCTTCTTATCCTCAGCTGAGGAAGGGCCTCCAGAGTTGTTATTTGCAGCTTGTTTGTTGTCAGCCTTGCCCCACTCGTACTCCCTCTCGTCTTCGGTGGGACGCTCACGTTTTATTCGGCGAGGACCTTCCCGTGAATCACCTACATGGTCCCTGGAAAGCAAATAACATCCTTTTACACTCATTTGACAAATGCTTTCACTAATACAACTATAAAAATGTTGTTCTGCACTTTGCAGAAATGTCACAAAACAATGTGATGGCTATTCTGTATGTGAAGAAACAAGCTCTACATTTCAGTCTTGTCTAGTGTTACTTACAAAGCCAGTCTCAAGAATCTCTCTCATTGAGGAGAGCAATGAAGAAGCATGATCAATGCACAAATATCATTTCTTCAATGTGACTGGAAAATGAACTAGAAGGTGACTCATTACTTAACACTATCAACTACATCCCAATCGTCACTGAACTGCACTATTAGATGTGTAACTCCACTTTTTCCAATGTTACTTCAAAATAATAAAAAGGCAACACTAATGGCTAGTGTGCCGAGTACCTACATCCACTGGTTATCCACGAACACAATAATTGAACTATTTGCATCTGTTTATTTTGTTTGTGCATTCTAATAAGCCTCAGGTAGTTGACAATACCTAAGCATGAAATATAAGCAGCGAGTCATTCTGTGCGTGCAAAAGCAGTCAAAATTGATTCACAGCTCAATAAACGGATGGAACAGTAACAAGAAAGTATTAGTGTTCAACAGATAGCCATACTAATGGGCATGATGAAATTCCAAATCGGCAGCCATCTGCCGTAATTGAAAGACTTGGCACAGAAAGTTTATGCAGGATGAAGTTTTACAATACTGTCCTTATTTAATGCGTTTCCTCACATTTCAGGAAGTTCTTTTTGGAAAAAATGCTATTTTTTATTTGACAAAAATGTGTACCATTACTAGCAAAACATAAATATACAGCCAAAATAGCTTCACTTCTAAATGTGTGCAAGTATTACCTGTAATCCCTGTCTTTTATGTAATTGCTCTTTATTTTAACTTCTCACAAAAATCTTCCCAACTGAGTCTTTAAATGGAAACAACGGATACTGGCTCAGTCTGTCTCTCTGTAGCATTCACTGAGTATGTTCATTTACAAGGTGCTGCCCTAAATGCCTGAGAATATCCTGCAAGAATTACAAAACTTACAACTTAATTTCCACCATTCACTGTCAAGGTAGTCTCCATGCGCTTGTACGATGTTTGTTCAAAAAATTCCGGAACTTTGTCCACAAAATTTTTCTATGCTTACCATTTAGTTACTGTGCATGGTCTCATCCAAAATACTCTCCTCCCAATTAATATACTGCTCCCAAAGCCGTTTCCACTTGGTATGCCTCTAGCGGGATTGGTGAAGCACGATCTGCGAATTTTCTTTGATCTCACCTATCATTGCAAACCTTCGTCTTTCAGCAGGATTTTCAACTATTTTTTTTTTTTTTTTTTTTTTTTTTTTTTTTTTTTTTTTTTTTGGGGTGGGGGGGCGGGGGGGGGGGCCGTGAGGGGGGGTGGGGATGGGAGCCTCTGCAGGGACCAGGTCTGGAAAGTATGGAGGATGAGGCAGCACAGTAGTTCCATTTTTTTGTGCAATTGTCACGCACCAACAGGGCTGAATGTGCAGCTGCATTATCATGATGCAAGAGCAATGAATTGTCTCGCATGTTTCAGGCCATTTCCTTCTCACATTTTCTCGCAGGTGTCGCAACGTACCGGATAGTGTCATCGATTAACAGTTTGTCCCTGTGGTAGGAATTCATGATTAACTAATCCTCCAAAGTCAAAGAAGACTATCAGCATGGCTCTGACATTTCACCTGACCTGAAGAGCTATTTTTGGCCTAGGAAAACCTTTCCTGACCCATTATGAAGACTGAACCTTTGTCTCAACATCAAAACCCTAGAACCATGCCTCAACACCAGTTATGATTCTCTCAATGAACATCTCGTTCTCATTTGTATGATCCGAAAGCTCTTCACAGACAGTGAGGCGAAGGTCTCGGTCTTGACTCATGAGCCATGGGACAAACTTGGTGGCAACATGATGCCTTCTAAGATGCTCTGTCAGTATTTCATGGAATGATATTACTGAATTGTTAAATTCTTCTGCAATCTCTCAGACAGTTAGTGATGTGGACAGACATCAAAGGGCATCCTGAATGAGGGTCATCTTCAACTTCCGTCTGGATATTTTTAAACTTTGTGAACCATTCATAACACCAAGTACAGCTTGAACACTCATCACCATAGGCTTCCTGCATCATTTGGTGTGTGTCTCATGATTTTCTTGAGTTTCATGCAAAATTTAATGCAGATGACTTGCTGCTCTAACTCTGCCATGTGCAACATAACATTCTACTCAATACAGCACCGAAAAAGTAACTAACAGATATACAACAATGAAACTTCCGGCAGTTACACATTAAATACAGGCACGTGCAGGGATGCCAACCACACTTCGCTCCAACACATCATTGGCACGGTGTTACAAATGATCCAGAATTTTTTGAACAGACCTCATATGCAACATTTCTGATGATTTTCCCCTTGTTGGAGGTAGTGCTGAAATTCTGTTGGCCGATTACACTTTAATCTCTTCTATGGAGCCAAAATGCTGCCCTTTAAACCTTTATTTCATTTTCAGTAAGAAAAAGAAATAATGCAGCAACCCGTCTTTGTTGTCCTACCTCAGAATGTTTGCTGTAACATCATATGAAAATCTACTCAACATAGCAGAACTTTCCTGTGACTGTCTGACAACATGGAAAAAATCCTTACAGAAAACTACATTAAAAAACAGATATAATATTAGAATTAATTTGATGTTGCTGTGAACTTGTCACATTTTTTGGGCTGTGGAGATGACGGTGTCTTTCACTGTGAAGATTACTGTTTTGTTGCAGGGTCACTAATGTACACATACCATTCACTAGCAGTTATTTATTTATTTAACCTGATCTAATTTGGGCCTCTCTTACATCAGGCCATGGTTTCACATGTACAGTACCCTTTCTACATCATATGTACCTAAGAATTAGCAATTTTAATATGACAAACAATATTAAAATGATTTGAGTGTCTGAAGCGTCAATGTGAGTAAATAATACTGCCTACGATATAATAAATTTATACTTACACTATCTGAACTACAGCAATGGCTGTCACTGATAGTTATGGTGGTGGTAATAATAATAATAATAATAATAATAATAATAATAATAATAAACCCCGTGGAGGCCCGGGAAAAGAATAGGCCTCCGGTATGTTCTGCCAGTCGTAAAAGGCGACGAAAAGAACAAACCACTAATAGGGCTAACCCCCCTTTTAGTGTGATTACTTGGTTCAGGACAGAACTAAAGAAGCCTCGGACAAGCGCTGTCATGGTCGGGGACGACGCTTGAACCCTATGCCCGCCCACAATGGTAACAACACTGCTAGCCAACTGGAAAATGATTTAAATCCAAATAGAGGTGTTTTGCAGGATATGCTTCCTGCAACCACCCTAGAAGGAAAACAAAGACAGAGGATGAGATGGTCAGATGAAGTTAATCGACACCTCATGTTCTGTTATTACCAAGCAACAAACCTAGGAACCAACACAACTGGATACAGATCACAAGTATACACAACATTTATACCAGATACCCGGAATTAAAATTTTTAACAGAACAACGACTAGCTGATCAGATCCGTGTAATAATAAAAAGTAACAGGATACCCCAGTCAGAATTAGAAAACATCAAACAACAAGTACAAGAAATACTGGAACAAAATAATGTGCAATCAGAAGAAGAAGAAAATACAGTAATGGACTCAAACATCCCAGAGCAAACAAACAAAGACCAACACGCATCAATTAAACAATCAGAGGAAAACGAAATCTTAAGACAGCCACCAGAACAAGCACAAATAGAACACGAAGAGACACACGTGTTAGATATAGAAGAGAAATTTCAGCTGACATATATAGAATACAAAGACACAAATACAGACATCAGACCATTCTTGCATAGACCACCAAATAACCCACAAGTCGAAACAACAATAAAAACTATCAACACAATCATACACAACAAAATAAATGAAAATACAACTATGGAAGAGTTACAACTACTGGTTTATATAGGAGCACTCACTACACTAAATATACACACTAGGCAGAGATCAGAACAAACCAATACACAGAAGAAACCCACAAAACCAGCATGGCAACACAGGCTACAGATCAGAATAGAAAAACTGAGAAAAGACATCGAACAGCTAACACAATTTATAAGAAATGAAATATCAGACAAAAAACGAAAAAGGTTAGGTAAAAGCTCACAACAAGAAGCAATAGAGCAATTAGATGAAAAGAAGCAGAAATTACAAGCATTGGCCAAACGACTTAGAAGATACAAAAAAAGTGAAAATAAAAGGAAACAAAACCAAACATTCAACACAAACCAAAAGAGATTTTACCAAACAATAGATAACACACACATTAAAACAGACAATCCACCAAACATAACAGACATGGAACACTTCTGGAGCAACATATGGTCAAACCCGGTACAACATAACAGGCATGCACGGTGGATACAAGCAGAAACAGACACATACAAGATGATACCACAAATGCCTGAAGTGATAATTTTGCAACATGAAGTCACCCGAGCAATTAATTCTACACACAACTGGAAATCCCCTGGAAATGATAAAATAGCAAATTACTGGCTAAAGAAGTTCACCTCAACACATTCACATCTAACTAAATTATTTAACAGTTACATTGCAGACCCATACACATTCCCTGATACACTTGCACATGGAATAACCTATCTGAAACCTAAAGATCAAGCAGACACAGCAAACCCAGCTAAATATCGCCCCATAACATGCCTACCAACAATCTACAAAATATTAACTTCAGTCATTACACAGAAATTAATGACACATACAACACAGAACAAAATTATAAATGAAGAACAAAAAGGCTGCTGCAAAGGAGCACGAGGATGTAAAGAGCAACTGATAATAGATACAGAGGTGACATATCAAGCTAAAACTAAACAAAGGTCGCTACACTACGCATACATTGATTACCAAAAAGCCTTTGATAGTGTACCCCACTCATGGTTACTACAGATATTGGAAATATACAAAGTAGATCCTAAATTGACACAGTTTCTAAACATAGTAATGAAAAACTGGAAAACCACACTTAATATTCAAACAAATTCAGATAACATCACATCACAGCCAATACAGATTAAGCGTGGAATATACCAAGGAGATTCATTAAGTCCTTTCTGGTTCTGCCTTGCTCTGAACCCACTATCCAACATGCTAAATAATACAAATTATGGATATAATATTACTGGAACATACCCACACAAAATCACACATTTGCTATATATGGATGATCTAAAACTACTGGCAGCAACCAATCAACAACTCAACCAATTACTAAAGATAACAGAAGTATTCAGCAATTATAGAAATATGGCTTTTGGAACAGACAATGCCACAAATATAGAATACATCACATACATTCAGCAACAGAGAGATTCACATTAAGCAGAAAGGAAGGAGGACGGGGATTCATCGACATAAAAAACCTACATTATGGACAGGTAGACAATTTAAGAAAATTCTTTCTAGAACGAGCAGAAACTAGCAAAATACACAAAGCAATCACTCATATAAATACATCGGCTACACCACTGCAATTTCATAACCACCTTTACAACCCTTTAGATCATGTAACATCAGCAGATACGAAGAAAGTAAACTGGAAAAAGAAAACACTACATGGCAAGCACCCGTATCATCTAACACAGCCACACATCGATCAAGACGCATCCAACACATGGTTAAGAAAAGGCAATATATACAGTGAGACGGAAGGATTCATGATTGCAATACAGGATCAAACAATAACCACCAGATATTACAGCAAGCATATTATTAAAGATCCCAATACCACAACAGATAAATGCAGACTTTGCAAACAACAAATAGAAACAGTAGATCACATCACAAGCGGATGTACAATACTAGCAAATACAGAATACCCCAGAAGACATGACAATGTAGCAAAAATAATACATCAACAACTTGCCATACAACATGAACTAATAAAACAACATGTTCCCACATACAAGTATGCACCACAAAATGTACTGGAGAATGATGAATACAAATTATACTGGAACAGAACCATTATAACAT
This sequence comes from Schistocerca serialis cubense, assembly GCF_023864345.2. Classification (NCBI taxonomy): domain Eukaryota; kingdom Metazoa; phylum Arthropoda; class Insecta; order Orthoptera; family Acrididae; genus Schistocerca; species Schistocerca serialis. The sequence goes on along the minus strand of NC_064647.1, from coordinate 210,665,322 downwards.
ATAAAACAACACCACATAACAAACCTGACATCATACTAACCTATAAAAAGAAGAAATTAACACAACTAATCGAAATATCCATACCCAATACAACAAATATACAAAAGAAAACAGGAGAAAAAATTGAAAAATACATCCAACTGGCTGAGGAAGTCAAGGACATGTGGCATCAGAATAAAGTTGACCATACCAATCATACTATCAACTACAGGAGTCATACCACACAATATCCACCATTACATCAATACAATACAGCTACATCCAAACTTATATATACAATTACAGAAATCCGTAATTATTGATACATGTTCAATTACCCGAAAGTTCCTAAATGCAATATAACATATACCGTACAGTTAAAAGGAAGTGACGCTTGATCAAGGTCCGTGTCACGTCCCATTTTTAACCAGACTTAACGTCTGAGAAAGTAAAGAAATAATAATAATAATAATGAAACTTCCTGGTAGATTACAACTGTGTGCCAGATCGAAACTCGAACTCGGGATCTTTGCCTTTCGCGGGCAAGTTCTCTACCAACTGAGCTACCCAATCACGACTCACGCCCCGTCCTCACAGCTTTACTTCTGCCAGTACCTCGTCCCTTGTCTCCTACCTTCCCAACTTTACAGAAGCTAAAAAAAAAAAGTATGGATCAGAGAGACAGATGAGCTGATCCAGTTTTAGACCACAGGACGCAGAGTTAATTTGTGAAACAGAACAGCTCTTTGTGTTTCTCTGGGCCTAAAAGAACTGTTAGAAGTTGCTTTTCCCTCTACTTCTCTTTAGACGCAGTGTCGCTCTGTGATGACAATGAAATGCGACTTCCTGGCAAGGAAGATAAATATTGTTTCAGTTGTGAATGGGTTTACAAGCAATTAGGAGCATTATGCAGTCCACAGGAAGAAAGATGGTGAAAATGTGCCTAGATAAGGAACAGAATTTAATGGAATCTTGTAAGTATTACAATCTGTTTCTTGGTGTATGTATTTCAGTAGTAAGTACTATAATAATAATAATAATAATAATAATAATAATAATAATAACCACTGCAATTTCATAACCATTTCTACAACCCTTTAGATCACATAACATCAACAGATACAAAGAAAGTAAATTGGAAAAAGAAAACACTACATGGCAAGCACCCGTATCATCTAACACAGCCACACATCGATCAAGACGCATCCAACACATGGTTACGAAAAGGCAATATATACAGTGAGACGGAAGGATTCATGATTGCAATTCAGGATCAAACAATAAACACCAGATATTACAGCAAGCGTATTATTAAAGATCCCAATACCACAACAGATAAATGCAGACTTTGCAAACAACAAATAGAAACAGTAGTTCACATCACAAGTGGATGTACAATACTAGCAAATACAGAATACACCAGAAGACATGACAATGTAGCAAAATACATCAACAACTTGCCATACAACATAAACTAATAAAACAACACGTTCTCACATACAAGTATGCATCACAAAATGTACTGGAGAATGATGAATACAAATTATACTGGAACAGAACCATTATAGCAGATAAAACAACACCACATAACAAACCTGACATCATACTCACCAATAAAAAGAAGAAATTAACACAACTAATCGAAATATCCATACCCAATACAACAAATATACAAAAGAAAACAGGAGAAAAAATTGAAAAATTCATCCAACTGGCTGAGGAAGTCAAAGACATGTGGCATCAGGATAAAGTTGACATTAAACCAATTATACTATCAACTACAGGAGTCATACCACACAATATCCACCAGTACAACAATGCAATACAGCTACATCCAAACGTATATATACAACTACAGAAATCTGTAATTATTGATACATATTCAATTACCCGAAAGTTCCTAAATGCAATGTAACATATACCGTACAGTTAAAAGGAAGTCACGCTTGATCAAGGTCCGCGTCACTTTCCATTTCTAACCACACATAACGTCTGAGACAGGAAAGAGAAATAATAATAATAATAATAATAATAATAATAATAATAATAATTATTATTATTATTTTTATTACTAGTATTATTATAGCTATTAGTGGTGTTGACATTATTATTTATATTCAAAGCTGAGGAAGAACGTGATGTGGAGATGCTCAGGACATTCATTGGTTCAGATACAGATGATGATCCATCCTACGAACCGGACAACACTATAGATTCTGGTGAGAAGCCAAACAATTACTAGACACTACAGCAGCTTCAGTGATTTTTCCCCCTTTCTCTGAATACCTGTCATGTCTAACAACGACAGCGGTGTTGAGCATACAATGTCCCTTGTAAAGAACGTCACAAAAACTGCTGAGGATGCAACTAGTGCACAAGTAAATCACCACAATCACGATGGGGATACTGCAGATGCCAACGCTGGTATTGAGTAACAAAACGAGAACGAAGAATGGTAGCGGTTGAAGAGAAATGGAAAAGAAATCAAAGAAAAATCAATTGACAGCATGGTAGAGCATGTATTTTTATGAAGAATTGTGAAGTTCCTGCAAGAAATATGAAGCCGAAAGATTGCTCTAGATGCCCAAAACAGTTCAGCAATAAGTTTACTGAGCAAGACTGACAAAATATCCATAGAGCTTATTGGGAACTTGGATCAGTTGAGCTACAAAGGCAGTACCTAAGTAAGTTCGTGGAAGACAAAGAGAAAAAAGGTGCGAGGACAAAATCGGATAACTCACGAAGGAAGAGGACCAAGAAATTACATTTACTGAAGGGTTCTGATAAGATTCCAGTGTGTATGCGGTTTTTTCTCAAGACTTTTGACATTTCTGAAAACTTTGTAAGGAATGCTATTAAAAAGAGAGATGAATATCACATAATTGAGAAAGAGTGAAGAGGGTGTCATGAACCAGATATAAAGAGAGCAGAAGAAAGTAAAGAGGCTATAAGGAAACATGTTAAAGAGTTTTCCTGCCCTTCCTTCTCATTACAAGAGGAAATAATGTACAGCAGATTATTTACCTGCCAATATGAGTATTAATATAATGTGTGAGTTATATAAGGTACAATGCTATGAGAAAGGAAAGATAGTCAATAAATTACGATGGTATGGGGAGATAATCACAAAGGAGTTTAATTTGAAATTCCACAGCCCACGAAAAGATGTGTGTGATAAATGTTTAAAGTTTTCACACCTGGCCGAGGAAAAGGAAGACAAAGATTTTAAAAGGGAACAGGAAGAGCATTTGAAGAAAAGGAAAGAAATGACAAGGGATTTTAAGAACATTAAGAAAGAAAGTGCAAGAAAAGGCGAATTTTTGCAAGCTTAATCTCATTACAAGCTGTGCTTTATTGCCCATAAGTGAATGAAAAGGCAGTATTCTATAAAAGAAGACTCTCCATGTACAATCTCACAGTTCTTAATATAGGAGAAAACAAAACTGATTGCTACATAAGGGATGAGACAACAGCAAAAAGGGGGTCCATAAAGGTGGCTTCATTTCTGTGGGACTTTTTGAAAAAATCATGCACAAAAAAACCGACAACCTTGTTTTCTGATACATGTGGGGGCCAGAACAGGAATGCCAACATGAGCACTACGTGTTTGCATGCAGTGAATGCACCGGACATTCCAACTATCGACCAATGCTTTTTTGAGCCTATATATTCACAAATGGAAGTAGACTCAGTGTTTGCGAGCATCGAAAGAAAAAGAAAACACATAGATGTTTCTGGTCGCATTGGCTGATATACAATTTTAAGAATGATCTCAACAAGTACACAGTGACAAAGATGGGTAACACTCAAATTTTAGATTTCAGCCAGCTTCAGAAGAAAATAATTCAGAATAGGAAAACTGCTGAAAATGGAGAAACTGTGAAATGACTTAAGATTGATTGGATGCAAAATACGGAAGAACAGTGTGACACGATGTTTTTCAAGTATTCCTACAATCATCATGACTTTCAAGTTTTGCACACCAAGAAAAGACTTGGCCTACGAAATTCTTCGAATTCAGGACCTAAAGATAATACTATCTGCCCAGCGTATGACAATCTTCTCTGCATACATAAAGAAAAAAGATCTTATAGATGTATGTAATAAGGGTATTATACCTCCTATGTATCACACATTATACCAAGGACTCAATGCTGTTAATTATTTCAAAAATGAGGAAAACGTGGAGGAATCACAGGAACAGACTTCATGTTTAATCTCTGTTTTTGTATCCCTTATTACTGTTCCTAGTTCATAACCTTAGCTATTTCATGAAACCACTAATTTTAGCTCGTTTAAGTGTCTGTGTTGTATTATTTTTGAAACAGTAATCCACAAACAGAAAAACAAGTGTGAGGGAGCACTGTGTTTCGCTAAAATGATTTTTCCTATGTTTGTTATGTGAAGATTAAAAAACATGAATATCATTTCTGTTACCTGTAAATTATTTATCGTAAGTTCAATGTGACTGCAGACAAATAATACAAAGTGAAAATATTAATGGCTTTTATGTATTCTCGATCACAGTTCTCTTGCTTATAGCACTCACTGAGTAGCTGTGACACACATTCCCATAACTCATTTCATGTAACCTGTATTTATAAACGACATTATTAATACAACTTCAGTAATCTATCAAATGATAACATTGCTTAAAGCTATGTATTATTTGTTTGACATTCATATGTTATACAGCAGCAGCCTTTAAGCTAAGGATCGGACAAACGTAACTATGTGGGTAATTTCATAAAATATTGCATTAGTGTCCACCAAGTGACTAGAATATGTAACACATGTTAGAAAACAACAGTCAATGAAGTACACTATTTATTTATCATAGAAGGTTTGTGAAAAATTATTAGAAATTACTCAGATTTTTGGACAAAAACCTTTAAAACGAATTAAAATACTGTTTTTTGAGTTACGTTTGTTTGGTCCTAAATGGGTGAATTGTGCAGGTACGTTCTCTCCCTGCAACATATCTCTCATTCCTATAGACCCTGGCCTCTAACTTCACTAGTCCCATCCCGGTCTTCCACCCACTCCAGCAGTACACACACTTTTTACTCCGCCAACATTCCCACTAGTCTTTTGCCCTTCTCCCCAACACAGCCTCCCGAAACTGCAATTAGCAACTCTACCCAGTCCTCACCATGCCAATGCACACACTCATATTATTGTTTTTCAATCAAGCACTTCCAACTGTTTGAAAAACTTAACAAATGTGATTCCACTGTGTCACCTCTCCCCCAGTCAGTCAGTCACTCACCTGGATCGCTCCTCCTGTTCATCATTCCTCCGTCTTCTGCTCCTGCTCCTTGAACGAGAATCATCATCCCTTTCAGTCTTTACGGATGATGACGATTCACCGTTTACCCGGCCATTCCTGCGATCTCGGTGGCTGTGGTGATCTTCACTGGCTCCATTTCTCCTCTCTGGCTTAACACGTCTAAGTAGCTCTGGGTGGGGCTTTCGCTCACCAGAACTAGAGCGATCACGGGGTTCCTCCTTTATACGATGGTCTGGCCTCAAACTGTTGTGACTGCTGCGAAATGTGAATTAAATTTTAGAATAAAAATTTAAAGAACAACAGATTCTATGAACACTAAATGCCACAAAAATGTATCAAGATCAGCACAGTATAGAAGACACTGAATGTGGAAAACTGCAAAATGATCAGAGATCAGGAAAATTGCAAAATAATACTCAGGTCAGATTTACAACATTGTAAGCTGTTGCCACAACATGACTGAATATCAGGTGTAAGCATAAATAATATGATCTAGAAAGTGGAGTATATTATACTTGACTAGCAAAATCATTTCTAAAATGCCAATACATTCTTTGAGAACTTTTTAGCTTTGTAATGATGCTGGAGATCGAATTTCATGCATTAAAAACAAAAACTTTTATCTGGCAAGTTCATAACAAGTATTTCCAGTCCTTCAATTTAATGAAATCCGACTTACAAGTGTCTAGTAAGACAAATTCCCAACGCCTATTTCTTGCTGTACGTAATATTTAATTTTCTAACTGGAAATATTAAATTTTACTGGAGGCTTTTCTGAAGTCAAGTAACACGAGCTAAGTGCTGTTACCTGCAGCTCTCTGTGACCAGTAACACAGGAGATGAACTGTTTTACACAAAGCACAAGGCATAGTGTTTGCCACATACTCTAAATACACTGGTCTCCAGGATGTCTGCTTTCAAACTGAAGTTCTCTCTTGCTCTTGTGTTGTTAAGAAAAATTATAGGATTGTTGGTTTTCTGTGAAACATTCTGCAACAGTTAGAAGTTTACAGCAGAGGCACCTGACTGCAAAGCTGGATCACAATTTTATATTATTTTCTTCATATTTATTTCTTAATGTTTCTACTATTTCTATTATTATGGGCACAATTTTTTTAAGGTGAAAGTATCTTTGCTTAACTACATAGATTATATAATCATTAACAACAGAGTTGTCTGGAGCAAAATTCTTCACTTCCTAAGGAAAATAGTAACTGTGCCTACTACTTCTAATGAAGGTAGTTGAAAAAACTGCATATTCTTCGAAGATTCATAAAAGAACTATTGAGAAAGCTTGCAAACAGAAATACTGTGCAGAACAGGAAGTGGCTGTTTCATCTAAGCTTTGGGCACCAGCTAAAAATAGTAAGAGAGAACAATGAGCAACAGACTCGTTCTAGCAAGATACTGCTCATCGACACAAATATTAGCATTATCAGAGAAAAGAACATCGAATCATAGAAAAATATCTGTACCTTACTCTATGCAAGAAGGATTTTTCAGTGGCAGCAAAATTTTATCAGTTTCACAACCCTCGGTTTCCGGTAAAAATAAATTAATGGATCCAAAATTATAAAATAGAGCTAAGTGACATAGTTGAATTTTGGGAGACATTGTTAAGGTACAATCTGAAGACACTGAGTAGCTTGATCACAAATGGCTAAACACCAGTCATTCCATTAGAGAACATGGAGACATGACGATACATGTGGAAGTACTCCTATTCCCATGGCAATGGCACTATGATTACTGTTTCGCATGCTGGGACTTCCTCTGGTTTTACACTGAACTGTTTTACAGTTTACAAATCAGGGAAATCAAGCAACTGCCATGGGGAGATGATTCACTACAGTTTTCTGCAGTAGTTTAAAGAGGCAACTATTTGAAAACAAATCAGAAGTTATGCTACCATAATGGTTAATGCCCCACATCTGCAGTTATTAGAGATAAAGCTCCAATAATGGCAACACAAAAAAAGCATCACTCTAGCAGAAATTCAGAAACTGTTGGGGGAAGCAATGGCACAAATAATGCTATGGAAATGGAGTAATGTTTTATGCAACACAGAAACAGTTGTTGATGAAGCAAAGTGCGTTCAGACAATAATATAGAAGATGCCATTACATCTTTGGGCAATTCCAATGGCTCTTCCACATATCAGAGTACTGATAATGGCAATATTACGGATGTAGCATCTGACGTAAGAGGTACATACCCTTCGCTGTATTCTGTTTTCTTCAGTGCTTGTAGACACAGCTTTTGTTTCGTATTTCGAGTGAGGGGCATCTACCATGCTTAGATTATAAATGTCATTTCACTATACAGAAATAACACTCTGCACAAGTACAAGATACTGCAAGGACTGTACAGTGATTAGTATGTGCTTAAGCAGTTTATATTGTTTTAAAGTTGTTACATATTGTGTTTACATGAAGAATTCAGATCCATTCGAGCACTGCTATCATTACGAATGCGCCGACTAAATTTGAATCATACTGATTATTGTAAAAACCATGTAAATATATTATGAGATAATGTTGTTATGATGTTGTAGAGTGGATTAACATTGCGTGTTAACAGGGAACCCGACAAGACAGTTGGTATGGATTTTTACAGCTGTTGCCACTAGGGTCATTGCACACTGTGACCCAACAAAATCGCCCCCTTCCACACAATACTGTGCTTTGTTGCCAATCACTTTGATATTCTGATCCAAGTACTGTACCATAAAATCACCGTCAGCATTTCAGTAAGTAGTTTGGACATTACTGAAAATTGCAGTACCACACGTTGGTTTTCAGTTGTGATGTCACCAAGATGGTGGACTACCATTCCTTAAAGCTTACACAATATGACAACCAGGACATTACACATTATGCATTCGATCAGACACAAACACAAAAAATAACTGTAGGAATAACATGAAACTAATTGGGTAAATGCGGAAAATAGGGGTTTTTGTGTGGGAACAAACTAGATACGTGACAATCCTAGTAGCTAATGAAGACTTAGCAAAACAAGAGTTCATGCAAAAATGAACCTAATGGAAAAATCAGAAAATGTGGGTATTGGAAATATCATTTGACCTATTTAGCTCAAAAAGCCCACCATACCAGGAACAAAAAAACTTACAAAAACTAGGCATCAAAAATTTAACTCAACCTTTATAGGTCAAACGAAGTCTACAACACCACCACGCCCCAACTATTACCAAAACCTAACCAGACCAAAATAACTACAACATACTCAATTTGCATCCAATGCTACAGACTACGAAAACCAACCAAAACCATAAAAAAGCTACTCTAACGTAAATTTCAATACCCACGTCTCAAACAAAATTAGGTACAAAAACCAGTACACTACAGTTCTGACTATAAAGAACAAAACTACCATAAAAAGATACATACCACACAAAGCCAGCTGGCAAATAAATCTAGGCTAGCACAACATAACACACATACAAAACTGGGTTTACAGAAACGTTCGATTCCACCCGTCTGCTCTGACCAATGATGTCACCAATATGGTGGAAACGAAAATTCACAAAAACTCCCATATCGTGACTATGAAGTAAACATGACAACAAACACAAAAATAGATCAAAAACCCATCAAACACATAGTCCTCCAAAAATATACTGAAACTAACGGGACAATCGGGGGAAATAGGGGGTTTTTGGGTGGGGACAAAATAAAATAAACACACGTCACTAAACCAAATGACAAAAACGATAAAATAAAACGACCACAACCTTCACAAAATCAACTAAAAACAATAGCCACTGGAATCGAACATTTCTCTTGACCCATATAGGTCAACAGCAACTACCGATACCACACTATAAGTCTCATAACTTTCATCACCACCACCACCACCACCACCACCACCACAATGAATCCTACCACAAAAGGAAACACCTACAAAAACAAAATTGACATTGAACGCTTCCCTTGACCTGCTATCCTTACGACATCTCCACATATAGCCGTCCCTAATCCGAGCCGCCGGAACTTTAGTAGGCCTCATTTCTTCACAACACACTGAACACTTCATGACTTCAGCCAACAGGCCGAATAGCTGAAGAAATTTTATTAGAGACAATGCACTGTCCCTGGGTCTAGTGTAGCAGGGGGATACAACCCGTCGGCTTTGAACAATGACGTCATTCCTTAGTCATAGATAGTAATGTCTTCACTTCGAGGCATAGATAATAAAGCAGTTCTGTGTTCTAATAAGCGCTATCATTAAAATAATTGAATGTGAATCTAAAAGCGATCGCTTGATGTTAGATACAGATGCTTCAGTAGCTGATAAGTGTTTTTTGGCTTTTAAAAAAAAAATCTCATGAGATAGAATAAACTGATCCTACTTTATTAAGCAATCAATAAAAAAACTAAACTAAAACATAACAGCAAAAGACAAGTGAAACACAAAGGTTAAATAAACAATCAAAACATATAAAATGAAACAGGTTGCAAATGTAACGTACGTGTATTTCCACCTATTCATAAGTAGGATCAGTTTATTCTATCTCTTGAGATTTTTTTTTTTTTTTTTTTTTTTTTAAAAGCCAAAAAACACTTTTCATCTACTGAAGCATCTGTATCTTAGGATCAGTTTATTCTATCTCGTGAGATTTTTTTTTTTAAGCCAGAAAACACTTATCAGCTACTGAAGCATCTGTATCTTCTAATGGGCGCAAGAGTTCCGACTCACACCCACCCACCTCCCCAGGAGTCGGAACTCCTGCGCCCATTAGAAGATACAGATGCTTCAGCAGCTGATAAGTGTTTTTTGGCTTTAAAAAAAAAAAAACTCACGAGATAGAGTAAACTGATACTACTTTATGTTAGTAATAGCGGATACGAAATAAACAGCACACCTACAATTTGTATCCCGTGTTCCACTTAGGGTTTACTGAAGCGGAGGATACATCGTTCAGGTGAAGAACAGGACAGTAATACTAGTGAAAACGAAGAAATCGCCTTACGACAAACTCGTATTCCGGACTGTACGTAAGCAACACACTTCGAATGAGCTTTTAATTTGTATTGGGTTTCATTTGCGGTTTAGTGAAGCAGGGGATACATAGTTCAAGTGAACAACAGGACATCAATGCTAGTTGAAACTAAGAAATCGACTACGCTGAACTTGTATCCCGTACTGCACTTAAGCAATATAGTTCGAAAGACTTTCGAGATACAACTGACATACATGTAACGTGATGTATTCTTTGCTAGTAATTTCATTCATTTCTTTCCATTGTATTTTGCGGAGAAATACTAAGATACAAACACGCGATATCGTTAACGTGAAAATACTACTGGCCCTTCATACGTGAAATAAAGTTTATCTCTCTCGCATTCCTTTGTTTCTCAACATTCTCCTCAGCTCTTTCATCTTTGTAATACATACTCTCTGGCGACTTGTGACATCATTGATCAAAGCCGACGGGTTGTATCCCCTGCTACACTAGACCCCTGTCCCTCACCATCGCCGACTACCGAAAACTTTTGACCTTGCCGGTCATATCCATACCTACCAAAGACATAAACAAAGTGATATACCAAAATTGACACACGCCGAACAGAAAAAAACCCTACAATAACGTTGACATAACAAAACCAAAATCGTTAACTCACTGAAAAATAGTCTGCTGAAATCACAGTCACCACACACGTGCAATGCTACAATGCAAATGAACCTCATGCGCCACATAACGCACTAACCATAAACACACATCCAGAGAGAACCACCAACAGCAACAATATGCCACCTATAAACATGCCACACACGCAAACTAAACCAAAAACATCACCTAACACACAACACACCAACAGAGAGCACCACCGATCACATCAAATTTCAGACCATGGACAACACAATGAAATAACAACTTGAGACCAAAAACAAATCAGTGGCCAATAATTTAACTCCTTCCCAAAACACTGAGTAACACACAGAACTAAGTCCAATGCCACACCAACACCACCTACAAACAATTTAGGAACAGACACATCTCACACTAGAATGCGCCACCACTTTACTCCAACAGGCGCTCTGCAAATAAGATCCATTTCAAATAAGCCACACAACAATGAAATCACACAAGACAACAGTTGTATCGCAGGTCCAAGCCAACGGGTGGGGGCACAGTTTTTAGTTGACCCTTAATTTCTGGTGATAGTGAGATCTCCGTACAGCCACAGGTCTCAGTTAGGTCGGAAGCCAATCGTTTCGATGCGAGTAGGCAAAGCCAATGGTTTGACAAGACAATTATATTTTTATAAACCTATAGCTATATTTATATCCCCTCTGAAAATCTCTATTTTCTATAGCTTGAAAATATCAAGTTCTTCATAAGCTATTAACAAAAATATCCCCTCCTAAAACATTCCATGTTTGTATAATGTCTTAGTAACAAAGTAGGTTACACAATGCTGACAAATAGATTGCATTGTCCACAACTTTGTAGCTGTATGTGGTCAAAACTCAGGTTCAACAAAGAGAACATTTTGCCACATATAGAGTCAAGAAAGATATATCTGTCATCCAAGAATGGATTATGTAAACAGTGTAAATGTAACAACAGTTGGATGTTGGAGCAGGCCTGTATGAAAGTAAAGTAATTATTGCAACTATGAAATTAACATACACAATGCCAATTATGTTTAGAATATAAGACTACCAAAACCAATTAGTAATGTCAGATTTACAAAACACCAAATTGGTAACCTTTAAAAGGAGATGTGGATAGGGAGGAATTTATATTTTAACACACTATTTGCCCTACCAGTCCCTCTAGCAAAGTTACTTCGACTACAAATCTAGGCAATACAGGCCTATTTGTTAGAACCAGATAATTATGTTGCTGCCTGACATTTACAACCTATATGGACACACAGCTTTGCTGCATCACATATGCTAAACGTGCATGAAACTTTACGTATGTGTTCTCAATTTTTGTATGGTTGCCAGCATCACATATTATAAATGTAACATACAACTTGCATCCACAACACAAATTATACTGAACCCTCCATGCCTGCACACACACACACTATGAAAATAAGCCTACCCAGGAATATCCAATGCATATAACCACAACAGCCCTGTGCACAGAGGACAAGAAACTGCAATAACATTCATGTCATCCATGTCAAAACATCTGCTCATCAGAAAGTGTCTTTCAGCGTAGAACACAATTATGCAGTTACCTTTCTAACAATATCAAGGTCATAAAGATAGAAACCCCGTTTTTTTTTAAAAAAAAAGAAGTGTGATTTTCTCCTTAAATGATGACCCCAGAGAATTGAGTGAAATCTTACAAAAGTAAAATCGACAATTATGTTCCCTGGTGTAATTTTTATGAACAGCAATGATGTTCGATTTTACTGCGAAACAACATTTTATGTATCAACTGCTTAAGAAACACAATTGTATAATTAAATATTGGGAAATACCTAAAATAACAAATATGTATTGTCAACAGTAATACTGCTGCCACACATACACAATGTCTAACTATGCTGCTTATATTAATCATGTGTGATAAATTACATTAACATAATCATATGTATTTATGGTGAAACTCTACACCTACATGTTTGTTTTTATGAAAGACTCCACACTTTGAGATCACCTCACTCAGTAACGTACAACACATTAAATATATTATGCATTTTTGTTGTAAGTCCTACTAAGATGAGAATGCAAGAACTACGTCTACCTGTTGGAATGCCAGTTCCTGTCGTTAACGTCTGCTGATTGTTTGTAGTCCTTTGCTCTTTGACGGCGTCTTGTCTCTTCATCACTGCTTAGTGGCTCCTGTTTCACTTTCACTAGCATCTGTTGTTCATGCTGATGATCAGGCGAATGGTCATTATCAGTTTCCCCATCACGTTTTCTTCGCGATTCACTTACATGATTGGCTGTGTGATCGTCTTCCAGCCTATGTTTCCTGCAATGTTTTCTCTTCTTTTTTTCCTTATGCCTGTGCTTCTTTCTTCTCTTGGCTTTCTCTTCATCTCCTTCTGCGTCGTTATCAGTGTCACTAATTGAAATTGTCATCACATCACAACGCGTGTTTTCACCGTCCCTTGATCGCCGTTTCCGTCCAACGTTTTCGGGAGATTCATTGCCACTAGCACCAGATTGGTCCTTGGCAACAGGAAAACATCTCTCACTTCCCGACGTATCTGACGGAACAGGAGCTGGGGATGCGTCATCAGTGGCTGTTTTCGATGAACTCTCCTGCCGTCGTTTATGTTTAGAATGGCGCTCATGATGGCGATGACGACTATGGTGGTGACTTTTACGGACTTCACTTTTCATATTTCTGCTGTCGTCCTGTAAACACAATCATTTTATGACTACATACACTTCCAATGTACGTAAAAAAAACATCAAAAGTCACTAAACTGGAATCCAAGAAATGATTCAGTGAACAGGAGAATCTATAACAAACTACACTAACAAAAAATCATTGTAAACTTTTGTTGATGTACATTATATTACTTTAAAACCAATTGCTCCACGGAGGCGAAAAAAAATACCGTTAACGAATATGGAGGTCACGAGTCCCATCGATGGACGAACACTTACTTGAAATCTAGGTTAGGATTGTATTTCACACAGTATTTATACAATTTCACGTAGATTTTTTTAGAACCTGACACATTACCTGGTGAACAATCCGCATTGAGCTTTATCAATTTCAAAAGCTCATAACAAGAACACGTTAAATTTTCTTCTCAAAACATTACTTAACAACTTCCTTCCTTCCCCCTACGTCAGAAACAGAAGCAATCACTGGCGTCACGTTGGTTACACGACAGTGTTGCCAACCTAGCCGTAACTTCTCGTTTCCTGCCGAAATGAGCGGTTGCTTCCACAAAATACTCCCTCATTATCTGCTATTAAGTATACTGTAATTAACTTCACATTGTATATTTTCCGTTTACTTACGCTCCTCGTATTTCAGGTATTTATTTTATGGCAATATCGATGAAATTACCGTATTCTTATGTAGAGGAACTCTGGCTCAAGTTTAAAAGAATAACTGACCATGCATTGGATAGATGTACACAACGTAGAACAAACAGTTCATAACAGGAAGGAACCTACAGAGTATACAGTCACTGTAAAGAAACACCTAAAGAAACAGTGATTATTGCATGATAGGTGTAAAACAAAGCATACGCCTATACACAAAGAGATGCTGAAGGAAACGCGTTTAACTGTCGAGAGAGCAATGGGTGATGCCTTCAATGACAACCGTGCAGAATACCGTCACATGATATTTCATAAAACCCAAGGAAATTCTGGTCATATATAAAGGCTAGTAGTGGCACCAAAGTTAGTGTACAGTCCCAATGAGTGAGATAGGAACTGAAACTGAGGGTAGCAAAGCGAAAGCTGAAATGTTGAATTCCGTTTTCTGCTTCACTCCATTTTCAATTGTTCCTTTATAAAGGGAAACCCAAGAGGATTGCTCCAATTTAATCCTTGTGCCATCAAACGAATGAATGAAATAAATATTAGTTTGAGTGGTGCTGAGAAACAGTTGAAATCGTCAACACTGAGCAAAACTTGTGGCCCCGATGGAATTCCAGTCAGATTCTAAACTGAATTTGTGGCTGAGTTACCCCCTCTTCTAACTATAATCTGTCGTATGTTACTCGAACAAAAAACCATGCCCAGTTCTTGAAATAAGGCACAGGTCACGCCCCTTTACAGGAAGGGTGGTAGAAGTGATCCACAAAACTACCGTCCAATATCCGTGACATCGATTTGTCGCAGAAATATTAGAAAATATTACGAGCTGACACATAATGAGGTATCTGAACAGAATGACCTCGTCAATGCCAAACAGCATGGATTTTGGAAACATCGGTCACGTGAAACCCAACTTGCACTTTTCTCACATGACATACTGAAAGCTTTAGATAAAGGCAACCAGGAAGGTGCAGTATTTATTGATTTCCGAGAAACGTTTGACTCAGTACCATACCAACGCGTATTGTCGAAAGTACGACCATGTGCGGTATCAAATGAAATTTGTGACTGGACTGTGCAATTTTTGGTACGGAGGACACAGCATGTTATCTTGGCTGGAGAGTCATCGTGCCCCCAAGAAGTATGTTGGGGCTCTTGCTGTTCATCTTTATATTAATGACCTTGCAGACAATATTAATGGTAAAAGTGGGTAAAACAGGTGGTAGACTTCAGTTTATGGTAGCAATCTGGGGAAGTTCGATCAGTCTACAAAAAAGATTGCTTTCAAATCACTCGTGCAATCTGTTCTAGAATCTTGCTCAAGTGTCTGGGACTCCTACCAGATAGGACTAACAGGGATACTGAAGTATACAGAGAAGGGCAGCACGAATGGCCACAGGTTTGTTTAATCTGTGTTAGAGTGTGACACAGGTACTGAAGTACGAGGGTTAGAACTTAAATAGTGGCAACTATTTATTTACATCTCGTACAAAATAGACACGTGTTTCAAAATTTTACTGACCTTCAAAGTAGTCATCAGCATTGTGTAAAACACGTTGCCAGCGATGTGGAACTCGTAGGATACTCTTAGCAGTTCCAGTTGTGTTGACAGTTCGAGCGGCGCGGTCTATTGCCTGACGAATTTTTAGCAGTTCTGAAGCGAATGCCGTGAAGTATTTCCTTCAGTTTAGAAATCGAGTTCAACTCAAGAGAGCTTAAGTCAGGGGAGTGCAGTAGCAGTTACAGCGCTTAGCAGCCGCATCAGTCAAACACAGTACGTGCCTGAGCATTGTCCTGCAAAATAATGGTCAGGTCCTGCAGAAAGTGTCATCACTTCTGTCTCTAAGCTGGTAGTAGGTTGTGTTCCAAAAATGAACAGCATACCTGCTACTGCACTCCCCTGCCTTAAGCCCTCGTAGGTTCAACTCGATTTATAAAGAGAAGGAGACACTTCACGGCATTTGCTTCAGGACTGCTACAAATTCGTCGGGCAATAGAGGGCGCCGCTCGAACTGTCAACTCAACTGGCACTGCTAAGAGTATCCTACGACTTCCAAATCGCTGGCAACGGGTTATACACAATACTGGTGACTACTTTGAAGGTCAGTAAAACTTTGAAACACGCATCTGTTTTGTATGAGCTGTAAATAAATAGTTGCCACTATTAAAGTTCCAACCCTCAAAATGGCTCTGAGCACTACGAGACTTAACATCTGAGGTCATCAGTCCCCTAGACTTAGAACTACTTATACCTAACTAACCTAAGGACATCACATACATCCATGCCCGAGGCAGGATTCGAACCTGCGGCCGTAGCGATTGCGCGGTTCCAGAATGAAGCGCCTAGAACCGCTCGGCCACACCGGCCGGCTCCAACCCTCGTAAATGGGCTGACAGACTCTTGAAGACAGAGGTAAACCTTCCTGAGAAAATCTGTTAACAAAGACTGAAGAACTGGCACTGAATGATTACTCTAGGGATATACTACAACCCCTACATATCACTAACATAGGGATCGCAGGCATAAAATTATAATAATTACTGCACGCACAGATGCATTCAATCAATCATTCTTCCCGCCCATCATACGTGAATGGAACAGGAAGAAGCGCTAATAACTGGTGCAATGGGACTCACCCTCTGCCTTGCGCCTCACGTTGGTTTGCAAGGTGTAGTTATAGATGTTCTATAGTGTTTTATAAATACTGAACTGAATTTTGATACTGCATATTTTTAGTGTTTTGTTGTCTCATTGTACATGTTTAATGATATGATACTGCCTGAATGCATGCATGTCTTATGACTTGTCAGAGCATGAAAATTTGGCCTCTAGTAATACGTAATACGATAAAGAAAATACACTAATATGCAGTAACATCCACAGGTATAGAATGTGACGTGTTAGCTGCTCCAAGTGGATATGCATTTATTGTGCTCCACATTTCACGTCGTTTTTGTGAAGTGCAGTGTTCGCCTTTGGCACGCTAGTGTAAAAGGCGACGCCAAATCAGATAAGACGCAAAATTCGTGTGATTCGCACGTTTACTTGGTTCTATTTAAGTAAATAAGACGACTGCCGGCATTTCGGTTGCCCCCGAGTAAAATCACTTGCGTAGATAAAAATCGTTCATTAATTCACTTCCGTGTCCGGTCGACATTTCCAAAAAATAGCAGCTGCGATAGCTTTGTCAACGCAGCTAGCTCTTTATTCGCACGAAGTAATGGCCGCTATCGACAGAGGATCTCAGGTTGATTCCGTGCTATCGACAGGGGATCTCAGGATGATTCCGTATTTCTAGATTTCCGGAAAGCTTTTGACACCGTTCCTCACAAGCGACTTCTAATCAAGCTGCGGGCCTATGGGGTATCGTCTCAGTTGTGCGACTGGATTCGTGATTTCCTGTCAGGAAGGTCGCAGTTCGTAGTAATAGACGGCAAATTATCTACTAAAACTGAAGTGATACCAGGTGTTCCCCAGGGAAGCGTCCTGGGACCTCTGCTGTTCCTGATCTGTATAAATGACCTGGGTAACAATCTGAGCAGTTCTCTTACGTTGTTCGCAGATGATGCTGTAATTTACCGTCTAGTAAGGTCATCCGAAGACCAGTATCAGTTGCAAAGCGATTTAGAAAAGATTGCTGTATGGTGTGGTAGGTGGCAGTTGACGCTAAATAACGAAAAGTGTGAGGTGATCCACATGAGTTCCAAAAGAAATCCGTTGGAATTCGATTACTCGATAAATAGTACAATTCTCAAGGCTGTCAATTCAACTAAGTACCTGGGTGTCAAAATCACGAACAACTTCAGTTGGAAAGACCACATAGATAATATTGTGGGGAAGGCGAGCTAAAGGTTGCGTTTCATTGGCAGGAAACTTAGAAGATGCAACAAGTCCACTAAAGAGACAGCTTACACTACACTCGTCCGTCCTCTGTTAGAATATTGCTGCGCGGTGTGGGATCCTTACCAGGTGAGACTGACGGAGGTCAGCGAAAGGGTGCAAAAAAGGGCAGCTCGTTTTGTATTATCACGTAGTAGGGGAGAGAGTGTGGCAGATATGATACGCGAGTTGGGATGGAAGTCGTTACAGCAAAGACGTTTTTCG
Source organism: Schistocerca serialis cubense (assembly GCF_023864345.2). Lineage (NCBI taxonomy): Eukaryota > Metazoa > Arthropoda > Insecta > Orthoptera > Acrididae > Schistocerca > Schistocerca serialis. The sequence continues at coordinate 210,646,948 of NC_064647.1, read as the reverse complement.
TCGCGGCGAGATCTATTTACGAAATTTCAGTCACCAACTTTCTCTTCCGAATGCGAAAATATTTTGTTGAGCCCAACCTACATAGGTAGGAATGATCATCAAAATAAAATAAGAGAAATCAGAGCTCGAACAGAAAGGTTTAGGTGTTCGTTTTTCCCGCGCGCTGTTCGGGAGTGGAATGGTAGAGAGATAGTATGATTGTGGTTCGATGAACCCTCTGCCAAGCACTTAAATGTGAATTGCAGAGTAATCATGTGAATGTAGATGTAGATTTTCTTCGTAAACATCTTATATTGTGCATGGGTTGTCCAGGAGGGGGCACACAAGTAGGTGGCTTGGATCTTCTTTAAGCCCCGCAGTCGCAAAAGGTGTCAGCGCTCGCTGGAAGGATTCCCCATTTCTTCAGGTTAATAAGAGAACAACAAGAAATAACCGGTCTCCACTGAAATAAAATCGTTCAGAAACCTTAGCACCAAAGATTTGACGTAAACTTTAAACGTGTTTTTCAGTTTGGATTTAACAAAACTCTTTCGGGTGTCGTCATATACTGAGTAGAAGTATCTGTCAATAATAATCATAACCTGTCGCTTTTCAGAAAATTGATGTAGCCTGTTTTGTAGTCTTGTATCGTCAAGTGTAAAGTTAATCTGGTTTTCAGAAACTTTTGACCACAGTAACCTTGTTCAGACTTAACAGTTCCCTAATTTAGTCATATACTTACGTAAAACAGGGTATATTTTAGTGAATCTTTGGACGCTTGCAGAGGTTTTTCTAAGTTGCATGTAATTTGCAGGATATCTTTTTTAATGCAATACTGGCCATTAAATTGCTACACCAAGAACAAATGCAGATGACAAACGGTTATTTATTGGACAAATATATTATACTAGAACTGACATGTGATTACATTTTCACGCAATTTGCGTGCATAGATCCTGAGAAAACAGTACCAAGAACAACCACCTCTGGGCGTAATAACGCCGGCCGCGGTGGACTAGCGGTTCTAGGCGCTCAGTCCGGAAACGCGCGACTGCTACGGTCGCTGGTTCGAATCCTGCCTCGGGCATGGATGTGTGTGATGTCCTTAGGTTAGTTAGGTTTAAGTAGTTCTAAGTTCTAGAGGACTGATGACCATAGATGTTAAGTCCCATAGTGCTCAGAGCCATTTGAACCATTTGAACCGTAATAACGGCCTTGATACGCCTGGGCAATGAGTCAAACAGAGCTTGGATGGCGTGTACAGGTACAGTTGCCCATGGAACTTCAACACGATACAGCAGTTCATCAGGAGTAGTGACGGGCGTATAGTGACGAGCCAGTTGCTCGGCCACCATTGACCAGACGTTTACAATTGGTGAGAGATCTGGAGAATGTGATGGTCAGGGCAGTAGTCGAACTCTGTCTGTATCCAGAAAGGCCCGTACAGGACCTGCAACATGCGGTCGTGCATTATCCTGCTGAAATGTAGGGTTTCACAGGGACCGAATGAGGGGTAGAGCCACGGGTCGTAACACATCGGAAATGTCACGTCCACTGTTCAAAATACCGTCAGTGCGAACAAGAGCTGACCGAGACGTGTAACCAATGGCACCCCATACAAATCACGCCGGGTGATATTCCAGTATAGCGATGACGAATACACGCTTCCAGTGTGCGTTTACTGCGATGTCACCGAGCACGGATGCGACCATCATGATGCTGTAAACAGAACCTGGATTCATTCGAAAAAATGACGTTTTACCATTCGTGCACCCAGGTTTGTCGTTGAGTAGGCCATTGCAGGCGCTCCTGTCTGAGATACAGCAAGGGTAGACGCAGCCATGGTCTCCGACCTGATAATCCATGCTGCTGCAAACGTCGTCGAACTGTTCGTGCAGATGGTTGTTGTCTTGCAAACGTCCCCATCTATTGATGCAGGGATCGAGACGTGGCTGCACGATCCGTTACAGCCATGCTGATAAGATGCCTGTCATCTCGACTGCTAGTGATACGAGGCCGTTGAGATCCAGCACGGCGTTCCGTATTGCCCTCCTGAACCCACCGATTCCATATTCTGCTAACAGTCATTGGATCTCGACCAACGCGAGCAGCAATGTCGCGATACGATAAAACGCAATCGCGATAGGCTACAATCCGACCTTTATCAAAGTCGGAAACGCGATGGTACACATTTCTCCTCCTTAGACGAGCCATCACAACAACGTTTCACCAGGCAACGCCGGTCAACTGCTATTTGTGTATGAGAAATCGGTTGGAAACTTTCCTCATGTCAGAACATTGTAGGTGTCTCCACCGGCGCCAACCTTGTGTGAATGCTCTGAAAAGCTAACCGTTTGAATATCACAGCATCTTCTTCCTGTCGGTTAATTTCGCGTCTGTAGCACGTCGTCTTCGTGGTGTAGCGATTTTTATGGCCAGTAGTGGAAATGATTTACAGTTTCCATAAGTAATATACAATGTCACATTAGTTTTCTCTTTTGATCGACTTGTATACTCGTGCATTTCAAGCAGCGTAACGCTGTTGTCGACTTTATTAGTGAACACAACCCGAAAAACTTTAAGGACAGTAAAGTTCAAAGTTTTCTGTTTTTGTAACATATCTCGTTCCGGCTCCAAATTGCTATAGTTCTAAAAGGCAACAAGGCATTGTGTAGCATTGTATTATCAATCGTAAACTTCACCTTTGTCTCCAGAAATTTTTGACTACAGTACCCTTGTTCAAAATCAACAGTCCTCTAATTTAGTCATACATTTACGTAAAAAAAGGTATATTTTCGAGAATTTTCGAACGCTTGCAGAGGTATTAGTGAGTTACAAATGTTTTGCAGAGTCTATTTTTTAACAAATCGGCGTTTGAGATTTAAAATTTCCGTACACAAGTAACATACTACGTTATGGCATATCAGACTCGTAAATTAAAAGAGAATCACAGCAAGCTTAGTTTAAGGTCGGTTGTTTACCGTTGTCTAAAATATTGCACCAGACGCAATGCAGTCTCACTGTGATCGCTGTTCTCGGGTATGGAATAAATTGGTAGCTGTTCGTAAGCAGCTGGAAATCGCTCTCTTTCCTGTCAAGTGATTGGAAGCTGCTACGAACAGGTGTTATGTACCATATGTATCTCAACATTATCCTCTCTTGAGGAGACTGTCTCTTTTGGATGAAATACTGGACCTATCATTATTCATTCACTTGCCTGTGAATGGCGCGTCAATGAGTCATGTACAGCAGAGACAGGAATCACAGAAAACTCAGGATGTTACACCCCTCCACCTGAAAAACAGGTTCGAGGTGTTGTCTTCTACTAAAATCGAAACTGAGCCAGTGAGACTCACTTCAGCTACTGGAAAATAACCTGTGTCAAGGGGAGGTAACTGCTAATGGGTAGGGGATCTGTTAATGGTCGGCAGTTGAAATGTACAGCGAATAGTGGTACCCCTTAGCAAAATGGCAGCAGGGTACGCGAAAGTGTACGAGGGGCGTTTGAAAAGTCCGTGCAAAGCAGTGTTGCCAACTCTAAAAAACCCGAGTCGCTAGATTCAATATCAAAAGTCGCTAGAAAGTCGCTAAAACTGATTTTACTAGGGGTGTACTGAAAATTTCGTGCTGTGAATGGTGCAATAAGCCAGTGGGGGAGGGGGGGGGGGGGAATAAAATATTAATAAAAACTCTCATACGTAATTGCTATATTGTCTTAATTAAATGACGCATCGCTTGCAACAACATATATATAAAATACGCTAACGTTTAATTAAACTTGTTATCATAATTGACGCAACACATAAATTGTTGTTTCAATCACAGTAGTCAAATATACTAGAAAATACAACTATATTTCTAACAAAAGAAAGCAAGAAAACAAATTAAGTTACAAAATATATAAATACCGGTATGTCAGCTATTCATCGTCGTCACTCAGAAGATCGAATAACTCTTCTGTTTCATGCTCTGACAGAACTGTAGTTGATGTAGAGGGTTGAACGTCGCTCAACAGATGATGCAGTTCGACTGGTTTTGTCGCAAAAGGGTAACTTTTGTCCGTTCCAACAAGCTCCAATACGTCTGACGGTATGTCGAAAGATGCACAATCTTTATTTTGTTTCTTCGACTGGTCTCTCAATATGATCAAAGCATTAATTGTCTTTAACTATAATCTGTTACGTTGTTCAGTTTTTATAATGTTCATAGAACTGAATATTCTTTCCATTTCTGCATTTTAATGCGGTAGGCATAGAACAGTCATTGCTAGCTGTGAAATCAAAGAAAAAGGATTCTCCCCAGCGGTATTTTCATACTGCAAAACCTCACTCCAAAACAAAACAGTGTTAGTAGTGTTATTCCACCTAATGAAGTTGATATTATGCCATTCTTGCAGCATACCGTCTATGAAATCGCTACTAAAACCCAGTTCTTTGGCTACATCCGCTACAGCATTATTTTTATTCACTTTTAGTGTTTCTTCAACATTCAGCATTGACATTTTTTTCAGGATCGTAACTTTACTTGGCAGTCTTTGTTGAATTTCTTTTATGAGTTTCAGACTAAACTGAATGCATCTCTTCTTCAAATAAACTTTATTTTCTTCAGACAAACTTGACTCAGACAATTTCTATAGTTAAAATCTTAGTTTTGTTAATGAAAATACTGGCCCAAAATAGTTTTGAGTCGTCAGTACTCCAAAAGTCGCCAGATAAGTCGCTAAATAATTTTTGTCGCTAAAATGTTTTTTTTGTCGCTAAGAGGAAGGCAAAAGTCGCCATTTCTAGCGACAAAGTCGCTAAATTGGCAACGCTGGTGCAAAGTCCGCGAGATGGTACCACCGGCGCGTATCTACGTCATGTGTAGTTAGTAGCATCTTTGGAAACAACGCACAACAAGTTTCAGCCACATTGGTCTAGTTCTTTGTGTTTGGCATTCGTGTGAATCAAGGAAGTCGAGTGATTGTCAAAAAATGGACGAAAAAGAATTTTGTGTAGTGATTAAACATTACTTTATGACAGGCAAAACGCCTCAGGAGACTAAAGAGAAGACTGATAAACATTACAGTGATTCAAATGGTTCAAATGGCTCTGAGCACTATGGGACTCAACTGCTGAGGTCATCAGTCCCCTAGAACTTAGAACTAGTTAAACCTAACTAACCTAAGGACATCACAAACATCCATGCCCGAGGCAGGATTCGAACCTGCGACCGTAGCGGTCTTGCGGTTCCAGACTGCAGCGCCTTTAACCGCACGGCCACTTCGGCCGGCTCATTACAGTGACTCTGCACCTTCGATTAGAACAGTTAATAAGCAGTTTCAAAATTTTCGGAGTGGCCATATGGGCACAAGTGATGCTGAACGTTCTGGACGCCCTGTGGAGGTTATGACTCCAGAAATCATTGATGAAATCCATGATATGGTGATGGATGACAGAAGAGTTAAGGTGGGTGAGATTGCTAGTACTGTGGACATCTCGAATGAACGGGTACATAATACTTTACATAAACATTTGGACATGTGAAAGCTATCTGCAAGATGGGTTCTGCGATTGCTCATGCTTGACCAGAAACGGAATTGTGTGAAGTGCTGCAAGGATGGTTTGCAGCTGTTCAGGAAGAATCCGCAGGACTTTAAGCGTTGTTTCGTCACTGTGGATGAAACATGGATACATCACTATACTTAAATATCTTCCAGTTCAGCACTCGTGGCTGCCATATTGCGGTTGTGAAGTTGGGTCGAGGCAGTGCCAGATAAGTTTTACAGTCTGACGATAGTTTATGGATTTGTAGTTTTAGCTTGACGATGTCCACTATGGACAAACGATAGATACTGTTATTCTGAAGAAGGTTGTGTTATCCTGACTGAAACCTAGGTAAATTCTAGGTAAACGGTGCAACTGACACTGTTCATTATTAAAATTAACATTACTATACTCCTGAGACCAAACAACAATCTAAACAATGGGTTACCAAGGGACAATCTGCACCAAAAAGGTGAAGACCATTTCTTCGGTAGGAAAGGTTATGGTGACTGTCTTTTGGGATTTGCAAGGGATAATCCTCATCGACTATCTGGAAAAGGGTAAAACTATTACAGGTGCATATTATTCATCTTTATTGGACCGTCTGAAAACCGAGCTGCAAGAAAAACGCTGGCCATTGAACCACAAAAAAGTCCTTTTCTATCATGACAATGCACCAGCACACACCTCAGCAGCTGTGGTCGCAAAATTAATGGAAATAGGACTGCAACTCGTTTCACAACCCCCCTATTCCCCAGACTTGGCTCCCTCGGGCTACTATTTGTTCCCCAATTCGAATAAACGGCTGGCAGGACAAAGATTTTATTCAAACAAGGAGGTGATTGCAGCAACTAATAGCTATTTTGCATACTTGGACAATTCCTATTATTCGGAAGGGTTAAAAAAATCAGAACAGCGTTGGACGAATGTGTAAGTCTAAAAGGAGACTATGTCGAAAAATAAAAAGGTTTACTCCAAACACGTAAGTAGTTTTTATTTTAGCACGGACTTTTTAAACGCCCCTCGCATTCCCAGTGGCGTCATTCAGCATGCTCAAGACACTCTCCCGACAGTCATTGAGAGAACAGTGTTAACCAACTACAGATTGTGGCACAAATTGCAACAAACTAAACCAGTCACCTGTGCTCTGTGATTATATTTGGATCACTTCAGACTAGCAGAGAATGTAGAGAATACTGGCCTTGCTCCCAGAATTTCAACAAAGCTCACAGTCTGCGGCTTTGTCTCCAGAAAAATACCGTGGCCCCCAGGTTCTTGAGTGGAAGGCTTGAACTAGAGTTTGTGAAGGTTCTCTGACAAACTAGGATGCAACTTCCTAGACTTGCAACATAGGGTTGATAACTATGAGGTCCCCCTAAATGGGTCAGGTTAGCCAACACATTAGAGGCAGTTACTCAGTGGGGTAAAACCAAGGCTTTTTTTTTTTTTAGGTTAGACTACTCTCCATTCAATCCAGATAACGATAGCTGAAGGAAATCCAAAAGTCTCAGTGTAAGACCCAAAGAAAAACCCCTATAGATCAGTGTAAACAAAGTCTAGTGGTTAACTGTTGAAGCGTTATCAACGAAGTGCTAGAGATTGAAGCTCTCCTAAAGAACAGTGACACATAATACAGGTACGTAAGGCTTACTAAAACGTGAAGCTGGCAGGAGTGAGAGATTAGGGTACATTTAAGCGCCTACCAGAGGGATAGGGGAATAGGATAGGGCCTTGTGTAATGGTCGCAGTAGACAAAATAAACTCAGATCCACCGAGATAGAAATCGAAGCTGCATGTGAGACTAAGTGGGCGAGACTCAGTATCAAGGATGGGCGTAAATTATAGTTGTATCATTCTATCGACCACCTGACTCACTTTTTGATGTAACTGAAAACTTTTAGTTTAATCACTGGAGGACACTTTAATCATCCAACAAATGATTGTCCTCATGCCCTCCCTATCTGAGTAGTACAGTGCAGTATTAGTAGACGTACTCTAGAAACAGGGCTTGTAGAATCAAAAACAAACTGCTTTGGCAGTTTGTTGCAATGTACATACTCCAGTCTGGTTAAATAAAGTTGGCACACAGCTCTGGTTCAAATGGCTCTGAGCACTATGGGACTTAACATCTGTGGTCATCAGTCCCCTAGAACTTAGAACTACTTAAACCTAACTAACCTAAGGACATCACACACATCCATGCCCGGGGCAGGATTCGAACCTGCGACCGTAGCAGTCGCGCGGTTCCGGACTGCGCGCCTAGAACCGCTAGACCACCGCGGCCGGCGGCACACAGCTCTAGTACTTCATATACACTCCTGGAAATTGAAATAAGAACACCGTGAATTCATTGTCCCAGGAAGGGGAAACTTTATTGACACATTCCTGGGGTCAGATACATCACATGATCACACTGACAGAACCACAGGCACATAGACACAGGCAACAGAGCATGCACAATGTCGGCACTAGTACAGTGTATATCCACCTTTCGCAGAAATGCAGGCTGCTATTCTCCCATGGAGACGATCGTAGAGATGCTGGATGTAGTCCTGTGGAACGGCTTGCCATGCCATTTCCACCTGGCGCCTCAGTTGGACCAGCGTTCGTGCTGGACGTGCAGACTGCGTGAGACGACGCTTCATCCAGTCCCAAACATGCTCAATGGGGGACAGATCCGGAGATCTTGCTGGCCAGGGTAGTTGACTTACACCTTCTAGAGCACGTTGGGTGGCACGGGATACATGCGGACGTGCATTGTCCTGTTGGAACAGCAAGTTCCCTTGCCGGTCTAGGAATGGTAGAACGATGGGTTCGCTGACGGTTTGGATGTACCGTGCACTATTCAGTGTCCCCTCGACGATCACCAGTGGTGTACGGCCAGTGTAGGAGATCGCTCCCCACACCATGATGCCGGGTGTTGGCCCTGTGTGCCTCGGTCGTATGCAGTCCTGATTGTGGCGCTCACCTGCACGGCGCCAAACACGCATACGACCATCATTGGCACCAAGGCAGAAGCGACTCTCATCGCTGAAGACGACACGTCTCCATTCGTCCCTCCATTCACGCCTGTCGCGACACCACTGGAGGCGGGCTGCACGATGTTGGGGCGTGAGCGGAAGACGGCCTAACGGTGTGCGGGACCGTAGCCCAGCTTCATGGAGACGGTTGCGAATGGTCCTCGCCGATACCCCAGGAGCAACAGTGTCCCTAATTTGCTGGGAAGTGGCGGTGCGGTCCCCTACGGCACTGCGTAGGATCCTACGGTCTTGGCGTGCATCCGTGCGTCGCTGCGGTCCGGTCCCAGGTCGACGGGCACGTGCACCTTCCGCTGATCACTGGCGACAACATCGATGTACTGTGGAGACCTCACGCCCCACGTGTTGAGCAATTCGGCGGTACGTCCACCCGGCCTCCCGCATACCCACTATACGCCCTCGCTCAAAGTCCGTCAACTGCACATACGGTTCACGTCCACGCTGTCGCTGCATGCTACCAGTGTTAAAGACTGCGATGGAGCTGCGTATGCCACGGCAAACTGGCTGACACTGACGGCGGCGGTGCACAAATGCTGCGCAGCTAGCGCCATTCGACGGCCAACACCGCGGTTCCTGGTGTGTCCGCTGTGCCGTGCGTGTGATCATTGCTTGTACAGCCCTCTCGCAGTGTCCGGAGCAAGTATGGTGGGTCTGACACACCGGTGTCAATGTGTTCTTTTTTCCATTTCCAGGAGTGTATATCTGCTATGCATCACGAAGGAATTATCCGAAAGGGACGGAAATCGGTAGATGTGATGTACGGTATGTGTACAGACAAAAACTGGATGATTTATTCAAGAGAAAGAGCTTCATGAACAGAGCAAGTCAATAATGCGTTGGTCCACCTATGGCCCTTATGCAGCAATTATTCGGTTTCGCACTGATTGAGAGTGTTGTTGAATGTCCCACAGAGAGATATCTTGTCACATTCTGTTTAGTTGGCGCATTAGGTCGTCTAAATCCCTACCTGACTGGAGGGCTCTCCCCGTAACACTCCAAACGTTCTCAATTGGGAAGAGATCCGCTGACCTCGCTTGCCAAGGTATGGTTTGGCAAGAACGATGACAAGCAGTATAAACTCTCACCGTTGTGGGTGTGCATTATCTTGCTGAAATGTTAAGATGGCCTGCCATAAAGGGCAACAAATCGGGGCATAGACTATCGTCGATGTACCGGCGTGTAGTAAGAGTGCCGTGGTCTTGGTAGTAAAAGAAACGGAACCCCAGACCATCACTCATGGTTGTCAGGCCGTATGATGGGCAACAGTCGGGTTAGTATCCCAGTGCTTTCCGGGACATCTCCAGACAGCCTTTGCTGGTCATAGGGGCTCAGTTCAAAGTGGGACTGATCAATGAAGACAGATCTACTCCAGTCAATAAGATGCCAGATCGAGTGTGCCCGACACCACACCAAATGAACTTCTTGCTGCACAGAGATCGATGGTAGTCAGCACAATGGGCTGCAGCATCCCACATTCATCCATCGGTCGCCAAAGTTAAAAATTTTGCATTTTCGTCGATACCTGCATGAAGATGAGTTTGTGACCAACTGGCATAATTCCTTCGTCGTGTGCCTTTCTTTTCGTCTTAGTGTGTATGAAACTACATATGAAATATTCTTTATCACGCTATCTCAGCATTTTTCGCAGTTATGTGGAGGTGGCTCAGACGACCACTCTTGGAATTACGAAATTGCAGTATTTGTGTTATTCTGATTACAATGCGAAGTTCCTTTGGACAGCATGCATGTCTAGAAGAACAGCCACTGTGCCGACTACAGCTGTTATGAAATACATTAAATGAATTCGCAAACGTGAATAAGGACAACCATTAACTGTAGAACGGAATGACGCCAATGAAAATTTGTTCTGGACCGGGACTCAAAGCCACATTTACTGCTTTGTCGCGAGATGTTGCCTTACCATTTTGTTATCCGTGCACGAGTCATGGCGAGACCCGAACTTCCACATGCCATCAACCATTGGTCTACAACCTGTACTCGTGAAGTCCATTATATATATTCCCGTACAGAGGAGACATTTTACTTAAAAGTCGCTTGCCTGTGTGTTTCATGACAGCTGTAGTCGCTGCAGTGCCTGTTTCTTTGGGCATGCATGCATGCAATATCGTATTTCTGTGCTGATACTGGGCAAACGACTTTCTAGTACAACGTCTAACCTGTAAGGGAATATACATAATGGATGTACGAGTACAGGTTGTAGACGCATGGCTGATGACATATGGAAGTTTGGGTCTGGCCGTGAGCCGTGAATGGGTAGCCAAATGATTAGGCAACCACTCGCGATAAGCAGGAAATATGGGTTCGAATCCTGATCTGGCACAAATTTCATTTTCATTATTCTGTTCTACAGCTAATGGGTATCCTCATTCGCATTTGCGAATTCATTTAATGTAACTCTTGGAATTTGTTCGTCAATATTCCCTGGGCATGTGTGCAATATTGAACAACCTCACTCCTGCGAGAAAGCGCTGTATCAGAAAGACAGATTAGAGACCATAGGAGGGGGAGTGTTCATTGGAGTTGACAAAAATATTGTCTCTAGTGTGGTCAAAGTTGAGTGTGACAGTGAAACTGACTTGAGCAACTAGTTCGGCAGCCAACATGCAATGGAAATATCTTAGACCTTGTAGCTACATATATTTATTGGGACAAAGCCAGTCTGGCACACTCGGCGTTGTTGCCAGATGTATCCAAGATGGTGGCGATGACGTAATCCAAGATGGCAGCGTTAGACTTGGCAACAGTGCATGACATATCCAAGATGGTGGCCATAGCGTCACGCAAGATGGCTGATTTGGGTGGCAAGTTCAAATTTTATCAGGGTAATGCAACACACCTCTACTAACCTAAGAAAATGGTGGGAAGATAGGTCTATTGGGCTACCTCCACTAACCTAAGTCATCTGACAGCCACCTCTTCGAAGGGATTGGTAGGGAGAGGACTCGGACCTGTGCAGGACATGTTTTTATTTTGCATGCAGTATTTAGTTAAACAATTGAGGCACTACAACCATTCAGTGTAGTCACCATGGGGTTTGGAGTTCAACTGACCTTGTACACAGTACTGCTACCAGAGGGCGCTGTGATCCATTCCGTGACATAATCCAAGATGGCGGCTATGACATCAGTTGATGACGCATGTACTGTTATCCAAGATGGCGGATTTTGGCGGGAAACAGTGTGTTCACCATAAGGTCTGGACCTAGCATACAGTACTGCCATCAGAGTGTGATGTCGTCCATTCTGTGTTGGAACCCAAAACGGGGGGGGGGGGGGGGGGGAGAGATGGTGTGAAACAGTGTGGTCGCCACGAGATATGGACTTAGCACACAATACTGTCACCAGAGGGTGCTGTCATCCATTCTGTGACATAACCCAAGATTACTGTCTGGAGGGGAAAATGACTCAGCCTGCACTTGGCTGCTGGAGAGAGGAAGGAGTGTACTTTATTCATTTTGGAACAATTTATTTAGGGATGGATTTGATGTATATTTATCATACTGATACAAAACACACGCTCTGACATGCTTGGGGTCACACCACCCAGCCCATAGACCTGTCAACTACTGCTACTAAATAACGCTCTGCAGGCATGCAAACTCCTCCTAAATAATGCAGTAAACTGATGTGCAGACACGAAATCAACTCATAAACTATCCAAGTAACGCATAGCACATCCTACAGACCTGCTCACAAAAAAAAATGGAACAGACACGCAAACAATGTGCACAGACTCCGTCCGCCGCCCCCTGTCCACTGGACCCCACAGGATGCTACCGCACATGCTCCCAGTCGAGATGCACCGGTAGCTGTCAAACCACGCACAGGTGCCCACAAGCGTGAGAGGGCCACATCCCATTCATACTTGACACCTGAGAAATTCCTCTTGAAATACATGATCACCTAGGCACCGTTGGTGATGTGACCGGATGGGAGTGAAGACCTATTTGCAGAGCACAAATGCTCCAAGGGCGTGAGGGCGTGAGCCACTGCTGGACGCAAGCCAGTGTGAGCCATCACCCTCGTGCCGCTGCCGACTGCATGTGAAATTTCTTCAACTGTTACAACTGACGTCACATGTCTGTCTAAATAAGGGTCAAGTCATCCTCTGGACCGCATGCACATGTGTTCACCACTGCCGACGTCATCCCTCTCTCTATCTGCAGTCCAGCGAAGACCTATTTGCAGAGCGACTCACCCTTGCAAATGCTATAGAAAACTGTTCCACCGCTCGTGATGTGTGTGTGACATGCATACTGATGTCACAGATAGTGCTGTAGAAAAACTGCTCGCGGCATGTGTGACGCGCATACTCACGCATCACTGCGCATAGCTACAAACCATCCCAACCGCATCTAAAAAGTTTCTGAATCTTATACAGATGTCACATGGCTATGTAAAATAAGAACCGAGTCGATCTCTCGGAAATTGTATAGCGTCCCAGAAATAGTTAATGCTCGCTTTCTTGATGTCTCAGGTTGAATGCACGTAAATTCTTGCCGTAACAGAACCTGTTTACCAAAATAGCCCGGAATAACCTCAAATGCATTCTTCCTCGCGGTCCTAACGTGGCACCCCGTCCATCACATGTTACCCTTCCTGCTTTCAACATACGCAAACATTCTCACCGCTATGTAGAGACTCCTATATTCCAGCACAAAGGATGTCGTGTCAATGAATCGAGCATTATAATTGCCGCCCCCCCCCCCCTCCGGCCCGACTCACCGGGGCGCTAAACAACCAACATTGCTTCCCGCCCTAGACATACTTAACTGTGAAACTCGACAGCAGTCGAGAAATACCATATGTCGGACAAGTCAAGTCACTTTCCAATAAGCAAGCTTCGAGTGAACCTATTGAGTTGGTAGAGCTTTTACAAAAGTTAAATAAACACAAGACACACAATTCAGAGACTTTAGTCACCAATAGTACGAGGGCAGTTCAATAAGTAATGCAACACATTTTTTTTCTCGGCCAATTTTTGTTGAAAAAACCGGAAATTTCTTGTGGAATATTTTCAAACATTCCCGCTTCGTCTCGTATAGTTTCATTGACTTTCGACAGGTGGCAGCGCTGTACGGAGCTGTTAAAATGGCGTCTGTAACGGATGTGCGTTGCAAACAACGGGCAGTGATCGAGTTTCTTTTGGCGGAAAACCAGGGCATCTCAGATATTCATAGGCGCTTGCAGAATGTCTACGGTGATCTGGCAGTGGACAAAAGCACGGTGAGTCGTTGGGCAAAGCGTGTGTCATCATCGCCGCAAGGTCAAGCAAGACTGTCTGATCTCCCGCGTGCGGGCTGGCCGTGCACAGCTGTGACTCCTGCAATGGCGGAGCGTGCAAAAACACTCGTTCGAGATGATCGACGGATCACCATCAAACAACTCAGTGCTCAACTTGACATCTCTGTTGGTAGTGCTGTCACAATTGTTCACCAGTTGGGATATTCAAAGGTTTGTTCCCGCTGGGTCCCTCGTTGTCTAACCGAACACCATAAAGAGCAAAGGAGAACCATCTGTGCGGAATTGCTTGCTCGTCATGTGGCTGAGGGTGACAATTTCTTGTCAAAGATTGTTACAGGCGATGAAACATGGGTTCATCACTTCGAACCTGAAACAAAACGGCAATCAATGGAGTGGCGCCACACCCAATCCCCTACCAAGAAAAAGTTTAAAGCCATACCCTCAGCCGGTAAAGTCATGGTTATAGTCTTCTGGGACGCTGAAGGGGGTATTCTGTTCGATGTCCTTCCCCACGGTCAAACGATGAACTCTGAAGTGTATTGTGCTACTCTTCAGAAATTGAAGAAACGACTTCAGCGTGTTCGTAGGCACAAAAATCTGAACGAACTTCTCCTTCTTCATGACAACTCAAGACCTCACACAAGTCTTTGCACCCGAGAGGAGCTCACAAAACTTCAGTGGGCTGTTCTTCCTCATGCACCCTACAGCCCCGATCTCGCACCGTCGGATTTCCATGTGTTTGGCCCAATGAAGGACGCAATCCGCGGGAGGCACTACGCGGATGATGAAGATTGATGCAGTACGACGTTGGCTCCGACATCGAACAGTGGAATGGTACCGTGCAGGCATACAGGCCCTCATTTCAAGGTGGCGTAAGGCCGTAGCATTGAATGGAGATTACGTTGAAAAATAGTGTTGTGTAGCTAAACGATTGGGGAATAACCTGGTGTATTTCAATGCTGAATAAAACAACTCCTGTTTCAGAAAAAAATGTGTTGCATTACTTATTGAACTGCCCTCGTATATTCTCCTTTACCATTTACTTTTCGATTCTGTGACTGTTGGAAATACGTGGTTTTTGAAAGAATTTGTCGAGGTATGTTCGGAGCGCATATTCACCCGGAAAGGAAATTCATTGATGGTTGATCGAAAGAGAACGGAAAAAGTGAAAACGTGATGGCGCAATATGAGGTGAATATGGTGGGTGCGGAACGACTTCCCAACCCGACTCCTGTATAGTGGGTTTTGTCAGTCTAGCAGAATGCAGGCGGGCATTATCGTGCAGTAACGTTACTTCACGCCGTCTTCCTGGTCGTCGTTCTCGGAATGCGTCTGCAAGACGTCTCAGTAGCTGACAATACATGTCAGCAGTGGTGGAAAGGCAATCCGTAGTACGCCACACTGTCACTGTTCCACCAGATGCATAACATTATCTTTTATGGATCAGCGCAATTCTTTGTACGAGGAGTTGCTGCTTTGTTTGAGCTCAGTTATTCCTTTCTTTTCGTCGTCGTCGTCGTCGTCGTCGTCGTCGTCGTTGTGGTCTTCAGTCCGAAGACTGGTTTGATGCAGCTCCCACGCTACTTTATTCTGTGCAAGCCTCTTCATCTACAAGTAACTACTGCAACGTACATTCTTCTCAGGCTGCTTACTGTATTTATCTCTTGGCCTTCCTCTACGATTTTTACCCCCTACACTTCCCTCCAGTACTAAATTGGTGATCCATTAGTGTCTCGGAATAAGTCCTATCAACCGATCCCTTCTTTTGGTCAAGCTGTGAAAAAATTTCCTGTCTCCCCAGTTCTGTTCTGTACCTCCTCATAAGTTACGTGATCGACCAACATAATCTTCAACACTCATCTATAGCACCTCGTATCGAAAGCTATTTTCTTTTTGTTTAAACTGTTTTACGTCAATGTTCCACTTCCACACATGGCTACATTCCAGACAAGTATCATCAGAAAAGACTTCCTAAGACTTGAATCTATATTCGATATTAACAAAGGTCTCTTCTTCAGAAATGCTTTTCTTGCCATTGCTGGTCTATATTTGATATCCTCTCTACTTCGGCCTCATCAGTTATTTTTCTGCTCAAATAGCAAAACTCATCTACTACTGTAAGTGTCTCGTTTCCTAATCTAATTCCCTTTGCAACACCTTATTTAATTCGGCTACATTCCATTATCCTTGTTTTGCTTTTGCTGACATTCATCTTATATCATCCTTTCGAAACACTGTCCATTATTATTATTATCATCGTATGCATCAATTACAGTGATACACATTTAGCAAAACAAAGAAATATCTTCTTCTTCTTCTTCTTCTTCTTCGCGGATGGATCACTTAGGACCACGCGTAATCAACATTTGTTCGCCTTCCTTTTTGCCCAGTATTCCTTCATAAACAACGAATGGGCTAGCTTTCGTTGCGTAGACCATGTATGTCGATTAGTTTTTCTCTCTTCTTCCTCAAAACCCCGTGTGTTTGTGATTTTTCTGATTTCATTTCTATCATGTAGATTTGGAGACCCTAATTCTCTCAGGTCTTTTTCCGTCTGTTTGTACCAGTTCGGTCTTGTAGTTTTGTTCTTTAAAAATGTATGGATTTTGTACGTTAACCTGTTTGAGTCCATTCTTTCTAAGTGCCCCATAAATTGGATTCTTCTCATGCGCATTGTGTCAGTTATTTTGGAGATATTTTTATATATTTCTGCATTGGGTTTTGGATAATGTACCCCATCTTTAGTTCTTGGTCCTAGGATTTTCCTCATTATCTTACGTTCTTTCACTTCTAATTCCTCTTTTAGTGTTCTCTGTTAAAGGTTTAGTGTCTCAGATGCGTAGAGAGCTTCGTGTCTAATTACTGTTGTATAGTGTCGTATTTTGCAGTTCCACGAGAGACTCTTTTTGTTATAAATGTTTTTTGTTAACTGAAACGCCATCTCCATTTTCTGGACTCTTGATCTGACAGATTTCTTTTCATTACAATTTTCTGCAATCCATTCACCTAAATATTTAAATTCTTTTACTCGCGAGATGTAGTTATTACCAATTTTGAGATCAGAAGGTGCATCTTTGATGTCAGTCATAAATTTTGTTTTTTCAAATGAAATTTGTAACCCTATTTTAGCTGCCTGTTCTTGTAATAATTATAGCTGTTTCTGTGCATCGGTAATGTCTTGTGCGATCAGTGCCATGTCATCAGCAAATGCTAAACAGTCTAATTCTATGCCCTTATGTCTTGGTCCCAGTCTGTGTGCTGGTGCACCTGCTTTTCTCCATTCTCTAACAACTTTTTCAAGAGCACAATTGAAGAGCACTGGCGACAGTACATCCTCTTGTCGTACTCCTGTGTCTATTTCAAATTCTGTGCTCAATTCTCCCATAAATTTTACTTTGGATTTGGTGTCCGCGAGTGTTTCTTTTATGATGTTTGTTGTCTTTTGATCTAGTCCAAATTCTGCTAATACTTCAAAGAAATACTACAAAGAAATATATATATAAATTAACATTTGAAATTATGTACAGTACACAAGTTTGCAAACGGCTCAGACTACACTCGGATGTTGATGGACTCGATCCAGCGGAGTGCCTCGTGGAATGCTTGATGGAGCTTCTCAGTACCACCAGGGAAGCGTCTGATTGGACAGTCATTCACAATGTGGCTCATTGTTTGGGTGTCGCCACAGTTACACACAGTCACTTGAAAAGCCCCACTTGCGCATGTTGTATTTGCACCTACCCTCTTCAGTCCGATACCTGTTTAACTGCACCACACCTCCCTTGGTTGGTGGAAGCCTGGAACTGAAACTGTTGGACTGTCTACAAGTTGGTGGTTTGGGGTTCTTGCAGCTTGCCACTCACGTTTCCACTCTGCGCCCTGGTCGAACCCTGTGGATAGCATTTGGACTCCCATTTCATATGCTGGTCTTCTAGATTTGAGGCGTTTCCTGGGAAGTGATAGCAAATCGTCATGAAGAGGGATCGAGTTGTTTTCAGAAAGTTGCTGACAGAGGTTGTAAAGAGCAGCCTCTCATCGGAGGTGTAGTGGACAGATGTTTGAAAGCACTGGTAGCCGGCAAGTAGGTGAAGACCGGACTGTACCACTAATTACTCTCGTAACTTAGTTCAGTTGGACGTCTACTTTCACTACGTGGGCGCTTCGGAGCCACACTGGTGTACAGTATTCTGCTGCAGAGTATACCAGTGCAAGGGATGCTCCTCAGATGACTGATATGGTTGCTCCCCATGTACTGCCTGCCAGCTTTCTCACACGGTTCACTCGTGTTTGTGTCTTCTTGGCCAAGTTGGAAAGGTGTTTTTTGTATGTTAAAGTTCTGTCCAGAGTGGCTCCCAGGTATTTTGGGCTTTCATTGTATCTGACTGTGACAAGAAGTTCATTGTCGTATCTGACAGAATTACAGTTTCATTGACAAACCTCAAAGTTTTTAGTTCTTCTCCCTGGATATGAATTTCTTCTTGAAATTTTTCTTTTGTTTCCTTCACTGCGTGCTTATTGTACAAACTGGGTATCATAGGAGACAGGCTACAACCCTGTCTCACTCCCTTCTCAACCACTGCTGCTACTGAGAACGCTACCGCCTCACTTCAGGAACCATATGTTAGCCTGGCCTCTACAAAGGTAGCCCTCCAAAATGAGTGGTCTATTCTTCTGATTACATTAAGTGTTTTTGTGTGTTTCATTCCGGTGGAGCTTGTGCAATTGATGACATTCCCGAATTTCACTGATTCAATGAATGAGCTGCGTCCGAGGGGAACAGAAAACAGTGCAATTGTCGTTGTAATGTGGAAACCGAGATATGTATCTGTCTTAAAGAGCATGATCACTGGCTTTCGGCCGAGGGTGGAAGCATTTCCGAAATCACTAAATTTGTAAACAGCTCGGGTGCCGTCATAGTTAAAAAAGGATTGGAAAAGGGCACAGGTCATCCCTGTTTTCAAGAAGGGACGTCGAACAGATGTGCAGAACTATAGATCTACATCTCCAACGTCGATCAGTTGTAGAATTTTGGAACACGTATTATGTTCGAGTATAATGTCTTTTCTGGAGACTAGAAATCTACTCTGTAGGAATCAGCACGGGTTTCGAAAACGACGGTCGTGTGAAACCCAGCTCGCGCTATTTGTCCACGAGACTCAGAGGGCCATAGACACGGGTTTACAGGTAGATGCCGTGTTTCTTGACTTCCACAAGGCGTTTGATACAGTTCCCCACAGTCGTTTAATGAACAAAGTAAGAGCATATGGACTGTCAGACCAATTGTGTGATTGGATTGAAGAGTTCCTAGATAACAGAATGCAGCATGTCATTCTCAATGGAGAGAAGTCTTCCGAAGAGAATGATTTCAGGTGTGCCGCAGGGGAGTGTCGTAGGACCGTTGCTATTCACAATATACATAAATGACCTTGTGGATGACATCGGAAGTTCACTGGGGCTTTTTGCGGATGATGCTGTGGTGTATCGAGAGGTTGTAACAATGGAAAATTGTACTGAAATGCAGGAGGATCTGCAGCGAATTGACGCATGATGCAGGGAATGGCAATTGAACCTCAATGTAGACAAGTGTAATGTGCTGCGAATACATAGAAAGATAGATCCCTTATCATTTAGCTACAATATAGCAGGACAGCAACTGGAAGCAGTTAATTCCATAAATTACCTGGG
Source organism: Schistocerca serialis cubense (assembly GCF_023864345.2). Classification (NCBI taxonomy): domain Eukaryota; kingdom Metazoa; phylum Arthropoda; class Insecta; order Orthoptera; family Acrididae; genus Schistocerca; species Schistocerca serialis. The sequence goes on along the minus strand of NC_064647.1, from coordinate 210,627,457 downwards.
AGTACGCATTAGGAGTGATTTAAAATGGAATGATCATATAAAGTTGATCGTCGGTAAAGCAGATGCCAAACTGAGATTCATTGGAAGAATCCTAAGGAAATGCAATCCGAAAACAAAGGAAGTAGGTTACAGTACGCTTGTTCGCCCACTGCTTGAATACTGCTCAGCAGTGTGGGATCCGTACCAGATAGGGTTGATAGATGATAAACTCCAGTGGAAGACTCTGCAGGAGACGCTCAATAGCTCGGCACGGGCTTTTGTTGAAGTTTCGAGAACATACCTTCACTGAGGAGTTAAGCAGTATATTGCTCCCTCCTACGTATATCTCGCGATGAGACCATAAGGATTAAATCAGAGAGATTAGAGCCCACTCAGAGGCATACCGAGAATCCTCCTTTCCACGGAAAAAACGAGACTGGAATAGAACGATAACCGATAGAGATACTCTAGGTACCCTCCGCCACACACCGTCAGGTGGCTTGCGGAGTATGGATGTAGATGTACTGTGCATGGCAAAATGATCCTATCCAAAACCGGCGGCGAGGCAACTGTGGTGTATAGGGGCCATACGTGATGGGGATGCGGATGTGTGTATGGACAACTGTTAATCAACTGACCGGCCAGGTTAACGAAGGGGCTACCAACAGTGTCTCCTTAGCAACCGTTCAGTGAAAGATGCTGCGTTTGGACCTGCACAGCAGGCGCCTGGTTCATGCAGCTGGAATTTGGACGCAAATAGGCAACTGTATGTCCACCTAGAGGCGACAGGTCGCCTTTTCAGATGAATCACGTTTTATGCTTAATTGGACAGATGGCCGATGGCGCGTACGGCACGAAACGTCTGAAAGCAAACACTCCACAACAATCATCGGAAAGATCCAAGCTAGAGGAGGGAGCGTTACGGTCCAGACATATTCGTGGCATTCCCTGGATGATCTCGTCATTCTGGCAGGCGCAATGGATCAACACAAGTAAGCATCTAGCCTTGGGGGTCATGTCCACAACTTTTTCTCAGAACGATGGCTTCTATTGGCAGGACAATCCAACGTGTCACACAGCTTGCAGCACCAGGATGATTCTGACACACTTCTCTCGCCACTAAATCCACTGGATTTAAACCCAAACGAGAATCTGTGGGACCACCTTGATTGTTCTGTTCGTACCATGGATTGTCAACTGAGAAACCTTGTGCAGCTGGCCACAGTGCTGGAGTCGGCATGGCTCGACATCCATGTCGGTGCCTTCCAGAACCTCACTGACTTGCTCCGTGGACGTCTCAGAGCTGTCCGTGCTGCAAAACCTGGTTGTTCAAGCTTTTAACACGTGGTAATATTAAGGTGACGGGACAGTGTACGCAATGAATGTGCTATGAAGAGAGTCAAACAGCAGTTTGCATAATGAAATTTTCACTTTACAGCGGAGTGTGCGCTGATATGAAACTTCCTGGTAGATTAAAACTGTGTGCCGGACCGAGACTCGAACTCGGGACCTTCGCCTTTCTCGGGCAAGTGCTCTACCGACTGAGCTACCCAAGCACGACTCACGCCCCGTCCTCACAGCTTTAATTCCACCAGTATCTCGTCTCCTATCTTTCATATCAGCGCACACTCCGCTGTAAAGTGAAAATTTCATTCTAGAAACATCCCCCAGGCTGTGGCTAAGCCATGTCTCTACAAAATCCTTTCTTCCAGGAGTGCTAGTTCTGCAGGTTCCCAGGAGAGCTTCTGTGAGGTAGGAGACGAGGTACTGGCCGTATTAAAGCTGTGAGGACGGGGCGTGAGCCGTGATTGGGTAGTTCAGTTGGTAGAGCACTTGCTCGCGAAAGGCGAAGGCCTCGAGTTCGAGTCTCGGTCCGGCACACAGTTTTAATCTGCCAGGAAGTTTCAGCAGTTTGCATATTTAATGAGAGCACTAACCTGCTGACTAAAAAAAAAAGGAGAGAGAGAAAGAAAAGAAAAGCTACACACCACGAAGGAGTTACCCGAATGGGACAAAAAACGATATGTGATGTGTATGTACGACAAACAAATGATTATAATTTGAGAATAATTGGAGGATTTATCCAAGAGAAAGAGATCCACCAATTGAGCAAGTCAATAATGCGCTGGTCCACCATTGGCTTTACGCAATGCTTGGCATTGATTGATAGTGTTGTTGGAGGTCCACCTGAGGGATATCGTGGCAAATTATGGCCAATTGACGCGTTAGAAAGTCAAAATACCGAGTTGGTTGGAGGACCCTGTCCATAGTGCTCCAAAGATTCTCAATCGGGGAGAGATCAGCGGCCTTGCTGGCCAAGGTAGGGTATGAAAATCTCGAAGATAAGCAGTAGAAACTCGCCCTGCTTGTGGCCGAACAATATCTAGCCCACGAGGGCTTCCTATGAAGACGTAGAATAATGACGGTGTACCGCTGTACTGTGAGGGTACTGAGGATGCAACCAAAAGGGTCCTCCTACGAAAATGAAACGGCATCCCATACCATAACTCCTGGTTGTTAGGCTGCATGGCAGGCGGCAATCAGGTTGGTATCCTACAGCTGTCAGGGGCGTCTCTCACTGTGAGCACAGTGCCCTTTCTGTTAGATTTCTGTTAATGGACCTTGTGGTCAATGAAGCACCAGTGCCTCTCTGACGATTGCATGATCCTCACGGTCTGTTGTCTTTCTAGGTTGACTGCTTCCTTCTTGAAGCTGTGTTCAGCCATGGTTCACCCTTCCTGCAAACTTCGTCGAATAGTGGCATGTGTTGTTGTTGTTGTTGTTGTTGTTGATGTTGTTGGGGTCTTCAGTCCAGAGACTGGTTTGATGCAGCTCTTCATGCTACTCTACCCTATGCAAGCTTCTTCATCTCCCAGTACCTACTACAACCTACATCCTTCTGAATCTGGTTAGTGTATTCATCTCTTGGTCTCCCTCTACGGTTTTTACCCTCCACGCTGCCCTCCAATACTCAATTGGGATCCCTTGATGCCTCAGAACATGTCCTACCAACCGATCCCTTCTTCTAGTCAAGTTGTGCTACAAACTTCTCTTCTCCCCAATCCTATTCAGTACTTCCTCATTAGTTATGTGATCTACCCCTCTAATCTTCAGCATTCTTCTGTAGCACCACATTTCGAAAGCTTCTATTCTCTTATTGTCTAAACTATTTATCGTCCACGTTTCACTTGTATACTTGGCTCCACTCCATACAGATACTTTCAGAAACGACTTCCTGACACTTAAATCTATATTCGATGTTAACAAATTTCTCTTCTTCAGAAACGCTTTCACTGGCATTGCCATTCTACATTTTATATCCTCTCTACTTCGACCATCATCAGTTATTTTGCTCCCCAAATAGCAAAACTCCTTTACTACTTTAAGTGTCTCATTTCCTAACCTAATTCCCTCAGCATCACCCGACTTAATTCGACTACATTCCATTATCCTCGTATTGATTTTGTTGATGTTGATCTTACATCCTCCTTTCATGACACTGTCCATTCCGTTCAGCTGCTCTTCCAGGTCCTTTGCTGTCTCTGACAGAATTACAATGTCATCGGTGAATCTCAAAGTTTTTATTTCTTCTCCATGGATTTTAATTCCTACTCCGAATTTTTCTTTTGTTTCCTTTACTGCTTGCTCAATATACAGGTTGAATAACATCGGGGAGAGGCTACAACCCTGTCTCACTCCCTTCCCAACCACTGCTTCCCTTTCATGCCCCTCGGCTCTTGTAACTGCCATCTGGTTTCTGTACAAATTGTAAATAGCCTTTCACTCCCTGTATTTTACCCCTGCCACCTTCAGAATTTGAAAGAGAGTATTTCAGTCAACATTGTCAAAAGATTTCTGTAAGTCTACAAATGCTAGAAACGTAGGTTTGGCTTTCCTTAATCTTTCTTCTAAAATAAGTCGTAGGGTCAGTATTGCCTCACGTGTTCCAACATTTCTACGGAATCCAAACTGATCTTCCCTGAGGTCGGCTTCTACCAGTTTTTCCATTCGTCTGTAAAGAATTCGTGTTAGTATTTTGCAGCCGTCGCTTATTAAACTCATAGTTCGGTAATTTTCACATCTGTCAACACCTGCTTTCTTTGGGATTGGAATTATTATAGCTCCTATTACAATGAAGAGCGATTCGCCGATTACTCCAAACGGCTTTCTGGAGCCCAACCACACTTACTGAGTACACAGAATGAAATTCGCAAAAACTTTATGCCCAGGTATCGACATGTACTCTGTTTAACATCCCTGTCAGCTGCGAGGTGAAATTACGCCGCCGCGTCACACATACATTCATCGGCCGCCAAAATATAGAATGTTGCAATTTTCCGTCGATTCCTGTATGAATACGAATTTTTGATCATTGTGATTAACCCTCCGTGGTGCATTGTGTTTTTGTCTTAGAGTGTATAATGGCTGTAGAGTCCCCTTGCTTTCAGCAGTTCACATTATCAATAGAGTAAGGTCATGGTGGCTAATGTTACAAGAACAGATCATTCCAACCTTCTGGACTGTTTCCCCTGCAACTACGGAAAAGGCTGTGGCCCCTCTTCAGCCGGCTGGAGTGGCCGAGCGGTTATAGGCGCTACAGTCTGGAACCGCGCGACCGCTACAGTCGCAGGTTCGAATCCTGCCTTGGGCATGGATGAGTGTGATGTCCTTAGGTTAGTTGGGTTTAATTAGTTCTAAGTTCTAGGGGACTGATGACCTCAGAAGTTAAGTCCCATAGTGCTCAGAGCCATTTGAACTATTTTTTGAGCCCCTCTTCAGAAACCAGATGGTAGTCTGACCTCTCCACAGATAGCCTTCCTATGTGGGTGATCTACTCTTTTGATTACTTTATGTGTTTTTACATGTTTTATTGTGGCTGAGCTTGCACTATTGGTTGTATCCCTGAATTTCAGAGATTCAACGAATGAGCCGCAAGTCTTCCAGAATGGAGTAGTCAGATGGTCTTAGAGTGTGTAGTAGGTCGACAGCCCTTATCTCAGTTTTGAAAGTAAAGTGAGGCTGGTGACCCTAATACACGAACCAGTCACGTTAATGTGACCACCGCCTGTGTTCGGTGTCAGACTGCAATAACCAGTCACAGGCCACTGGCAGCACTATAGTTCAATTCTTTTATCTTGGCAGTTCGCGCATGCCCGCCCAGACGCGGGAGATTGCTGCATTGCCAGTTGTACGCGCCAAGAGAAGCAGTGCCATAGTATAGTTCGCAAACTTACGTTTAGGGGGAGCGCGCAGTTTATGAAGTAAAGCCACCACGGACGCATTAACTCTTTCGCTGCTACAGAGACGTGCTCCCCGCATATCACGATGTGCGCGATTTTGCCATCGTTGCACTGCTCGCCTGTGCAGACACATGGTGTTTCGACTGCTTTGACACACATTATCATTCGATTTCAGAAAAAACTATTTGGCCCAAAAATTTGATTTTTACACATCTTCTTGACTGATACTTTCCCCCCATAAATGACTTAATTTTGTTTCGATGTTCAACGCAGTTATTGTGCAGCATTAGATGTAGTAAACCATTGCACGAAATTTTGAAGAGTTCGCAGAGGCAAAAGTCCATAGCGTATACTTTCCGTATGGTCGATTTTAGTTGCCACTAGAAATTTCCAAAAATTACATTCAAACGAATAAAATTCATGAAGTAAGACACCTCGATACAGTATTGTTTTTAAATAAAGAAAATATTAAGCACCGGTCAAGGTTTGAACTCAGAACCTTTCGCTTAGCACGCATACACTTTAACCATTACGCAAACGCAGCTCGTCGTTCAATATGTCTCCCGGAGGACTTTAAAATATCACGCAAAATACCAACAAACACTGTTGGTATGATTATGAATTACTCACGTTTCGTCGAAGTACAATGGGAAATAAAGAATTACCGCTGTTCCTTATTGCGAAAATCGGTTAGTGAGATAGATACAAACACCTTTCCTTGCTATCACATGAATTAGGAGGCTTATTGCTTGTTTGCTTTAATTAATTAATAGAATATAAAGCAATTGGTATAAAGAATACTTTTTCCAAACTTCCTATAAAAGAAAGTCTGCTATCAAGACACTGATTTTGTTAAATTACTTTATTTATGACTGAACGTTTCTAAAACTGAAGACACTCGTCCGTGCTCTGCACTGCAGTCGAGCTCTGGCAACGTCGTTCTCTGTTCATTGGCTGACTGTGTTTTGTGACGTCAGATGCGCAGAACGAACCTAAACTCGGCCGCCGTCATAAATGACGCGCACTGTAGCAGTATAGGGTACGTAAAGCGTGTCTGGGGACGCGGAAAACTGTGGTCACTGCAGTAATACGGATACAGATCGATTTGTAACGTGTTCCTGTGTGGCTGTAGTTGAAGCATACCGTGCCTGGCAAAATGTTCCAGTCCAAAACCTGCGCCGGGTCAACTGTGGTGCACCACAGGCCATAGATGACAAGATGAACGATGGCAGTGTAGACGTGTACGAGCGAGTAGATGTGCAACTATTGAGCAATTGACTGCCCAGATGAAGCAAGAGGCTGCCAGCTATGTCTCCTCAACGAACGTTGCTGCCTTTGGGCTCTGCAGCAGGTGCCAGGTTTACGTACCCATGCCGACTGCTGTTCACTGGCGGCGAAGGCTGGAATCTGCCTGCTAATATTGAAAATGGACGTTTACTGAATGGCGACAGGTGGCCTTTTCAGATGTATCAGACAGATAGTCGTTCGTGTGTATGTTGTGAAAAGTCTGAAAACAAAGGATCCTGGCCAGAGGAGGAAGCGTTCCAGTCTGGCGAACGTATTCTTGGCATCCCGTGGGTGATTCGTCATTCTACATCTACATCTACATCCATACTCCGCAATCCACCATACGGTGCGTGGCGGAGGGTGCCTCGTACCACATCTACCATCTTCTCTCCTTGTTCCACTCCCGAACAGAACGAGGGAAAAATGACTGCCTATATACCTCTGTACGAGCCCTAATCTCTCTCTGTGGTCTTTCCGCGAAATATAAGTTGGCGGCAGTAAAATTGTACTGCAGTCAGCCTCAAATGCTGGTTCTCTAAATTTCCTCAGTAGCGATTCAGAAGAGAACGCCTCCTTTCCCCGAGTTCCTGAAGCATTTCCGTAACACTCGCGTGATGATCAAACCTACCAGTAACAAATCTAGCAGCCCGCCTCTGAATTGCTTCTATGTCCTCCCTCAATCCGACCTGATAGGGATCCCAAACGCTCGATCAGTACTCAAGAATAGGTCGTATTAGTGTTTTATAAGCGGTCTCCTTTACAGATGATCCACATCTTCCCAAAATTCTACCAATGAACCGAAGACGACTATCCGCCAATACATGCTTGTCCCACTTCATATAGCTTTGCAATGTTACGCCCAATATTTAATCGACGTGACTGTGTCAAGCGCTACACTACTAATGGAGTATTCAAACATTACCGGATTCTTTTTCCTATTCATCTGCATTAATTTACATTTATCTATATTTAGAGTTAGCTGCCATTCTTTACACCAATCACAAATCCTGTCCAAGTCATCTTGTATCTTCCTACAGTCACTCACCGACGACACCTTCCCGTACACCACAGCATCATCAGCAAACAGCCGCACATTGCTATCCACCCTATCCAAAAGATCAGTTATGTAGATAGAAAACAACAGCGGACCTACCACACTTCCCTGGGGCACTACAGATGATACCCTCACCTCCGATGAACACTCACCATCGAGGACAACGTACTGGGTTCTATTACTTAAGAAGTCTTCGAGCCACACACATATTTGGAAACCAATCCCATATGCTCGTACTTTAGTTAGGAGTCTGCAGAGGGGCACCGAGTCAAACGGTTTCAGGAAGTCAAGGAATATGGCATCCGTCTGACACCCTTCATCCATGGTTCGCAAGGTATCATGTGGAAAAAGGGCGAGTTGCGTTTCGCAGGAGCGATGCTTTCTAAAGCCGTGCTGGTGCATGGACAGCAACTTCTCTGTCTCAAGGAAATTCATTATATTCGAACTGAGAATATGTTAGAGAATCCTGCAACAAACCGATGTTAAGGATATTGGTCTGTAATTTTGAGGATCCGTCCTTCTACCCTTCTTACATACAGGCGCCACTTGCGCATTTTTCCAGTCGCTCGGGACTTTACGTTGGGCAAGAGATTCGCGATAAATGCAAGCTAAATAAGGAGCCAATGCAGTAGAGTACTCTCTGTAAAACCGAATTGGAATCTCATCAGGACCTGGCGATTTATTTATTTTCAACCCATTCAGCTGCTTCACAACCCCAGGTATGTCTATGCACGATGTCCTCCATACAGGAATCTGTACGAGACTCAAACAGCGGTATGTTTGTACGATCCTCCTGCGTGAAAGATTTCTCAAATGCTAAATCTAAAATTTCAACTTTCGTTTTGCTGTCTTCCGTTGCCAGGTCAGACTGATCAGTGAGTGACTGGATGGAAGCCTTCGACCCGCTTACCGATTTTACGTAAGACCAGAATTTCCTTGGGTTTTCAGCAAGGTCTTTTGCTAAGGTATGACGGTGGTAGTGGTTGTACGCTTCGCGCATCGCTCTTTTTACAGCAGCACGAATCTCTACTAACTTTTGCCTGTCCTCATTCTCCCGATCTTTCTTGTACCGCGAGCGCAACTGCCTTTGCTTCCTGAGCATTCTCCGAATTGCGGTGTTAAACCACGGTGGGTCTTTTCCGTCCGTAACCCACTTGTTCGGCACATACTTCTCCAATGCGTGATTTACAACGTGTTTAAAATTTGCCCATAATTCTTCCACGTCCATCGTACCGGAAGTAAATGAAGTCGAGTCATTTACTAAGTGGGATGCTAACAACTGCTTATCTGCTCTTTCTAGTAAGAATACTCTCCTAGCCTTCTTGACCGACTATTTAACTTTCGTAACCATAGTCGTAATGACAACATCATCATTCCGGAAGGTACAGCGGATCAACACAGGTATGTGTGTATTCTTGAGGACCATATCCGCTCCTACATGCAGTTTTGTTTCTCGACACGATAGCATCTACCAGCAGGGCAATGCTGTGCGTCACACAACTCGCATTGTGCGTGTGGCTTGAAGAGCACCAGGATGAAAATACCATATTCTCCTGGTCACCAAGCTCCCGAGAATTAAACCCAGTTGAGAATACGTTGGACAATCTTGGTCGGGCTGTTCACATCAAGCCGGCCGCGGTGGTCTAGCGGTTCAGGCGCTCAGTCCGGAACCGCGCGACTGCTACGGTCGCAGGTTCGAATCCTGCCTCGGGCATGGATGTGTGTGATGTCCTTAGGTTAGTTAGGTTTAAGTAGTTCTAAGTCTAGGGGACTGATGACCACAGATGTTAAGTCCCATAGTGCTCAGAGCCATTTGAACCATTTTTGTTCACATCATGGATCAGCGACCGATGATGATTTATGGTGGAGGGCGCTAAACAGCTGGGTCATCAGCGCCCTTGCATTAATGTTATACCGAACAATATTTTCACAATCCACGGAAGAAGATCAATAAATCAGGAAACTACGTTTGATACCACCACAGGAAACGTGAAGCAACACCAAGAAGGTGACTTTCATAAAAGTTCGTAATAGGACCCCAGCGAGACACAGCGGGATAACTAAATAAAATCATGGATAAAATACCTGTAAGGATGCTGTTAAAAAAAGGGATAAATAAGCGTGGCTGGATGACGACTTAGAAATAATACGTGACCCAGCCACTCTGTGACACATTAAGATCTCACACCAAGTATTTTGGGAAGAATTCCGGACACCACACAAAATTTTAAGACACGAACAACACTCGCATCGTTATTAGTTAAAATAGAGGGAAGATCCCGTGACAAAACCAGTTCAACCCTCAGGTCGTCATATAAAACACACTCAGTTAAAATATGTCGTACTGACAGCTGTGTCCCGCATCTCTGACGTACTGGGGGCTCCTCCCGACGTAAAAGGAAGCCATGTGTCAATGGACGATGTTCCACTCTAAGCTGAGTAAGGGCTACTTCTTCACACCATCGCGAGTGGAAGGAGGTGATCAATTGTAGCACTGAAGTCTTGATGTAACGTCGTTTATTGTTCCTCACTTCCAGCCACTGGGACTTCCACCAACATATAGCCTTCCTGATCACAAATTAAGTGACAGCTCGCAGAGAGACTGAACAGCGGGCAGGAGGAGTAAGGGAGCAAGTCTCCTTAGCAGCTGCATCAGTGAGTTCGTTTCCTTGGATGCCTATGTGCCCTGAGACTCAGCAAAAAATGATTTCCTTGTTTTGCCTGAGCAAGAGGATAGCGTCCTGTTACCGACGAATGCGCCGCTAAAGCGGAGTTATTGAACGCAGTTTTCCGAAATTCCTTCACCAGGGAAGACGAACGGAATATTCCAGAATTTGAAACTCGAACAGCTGCTAGCACGAGTTTCTTAGAAGTAGATACCTTAGGGGTTGCGAAGCAACTCAAATAGCTTGATACGGGCAAGTCTTCAGGTTCAGATTGTATACCGATTAGGTTCCTTTCAGATTACGCTGATACAATAGCTCCCTACTTAGCAATCATATACAACCGCTCGCTCACCGATAGAGCTGTACCTACAGATTGGAAAATTGCGCAGGTCGCACCAGTGTTTAAGAAGGGTAGTAGGAATAATCCATCGAACTACAGACCTATATCATTGACGTCGGTTTGCAGTAGGGTTTTGGAGCATATACTGTATTCAAACATTATGAATCACCTCGAAGGGAACAATCTGTTGATACGTAATCAGCATGGTTTCAGAAAACATCGTTCTTGTGCAACGCAGCTAGCTCTTTATTCGCACGAAGTAATGGCCGCTATCGACAGGGGATCTCAAGTTGATTCCGTATTTCTAGATTTCCGGAAAGCTTTTGACACCGTTCCTCACAAGCGACTTCTAATCAAGCTGCGGGCCTACGGGGTATCGTCTCAGTTGTGCGACTGGATTCGTGATTTCCTGTCAGGAAGGTCGCAGTTCGTAGTAATAGACGGCAGATCATCGAGTAAAACTGAAGTGATATCGGGTGTTCCGCAGGGAAGCGTCCTGGGACCTCTGCTGTTCCTGATCTATATAAATGACCTGGGTCACAATCTGAGCAGTTCTCTTGGGTTGTTCGCAGATGATGCTGTAATTTACCATCTAGTAAGGTCATCCGAAGACCAGTATCAGTTGCAAAGCGATTCAGAAAAGATTGCTGTATGGTGTGGCAGGTGGCAGTTGACGTTAAATAACGAAAAGTGTGAGGTGACCCACATGAGTTCCAAAAGAAATCCGTTGGAATTCGATTACTCGATAAATAGTACAATTCTCAAGGCTGTCAATTCAACTAAGTACCTGGGTGTTAAAATTACGAACAACTTCAGTTGGAAAGACCACATCGATAATATTGTGGGGAAGGCGAGCCAAAGGTTGCGTTTCATTGGTAGGACACTTGGAAGATTCAACAAGTCCACTAAAGAGACAGCTTAAACTACACTCGTTCGTCCACTGTTAGAATTTTGCTGTGCGGTGTGGGATCCTTACCAGGTGGGATTGACGGAGGACATCGAAAGGGCGCAGAAAAGGGCAGCTCGTTTTGTACTATCACGTAATAGGGGGGCGAGAGTGGCAGATATGATAAGCGAGTTGGGATGGAAGTCATTAAAGCAAAGACGTTTTTCGTCGCGGCAAGATCTATTTACGAAATTTCAGTCACCAACTTTCTCTTCCGAATGCGAACATATTTTGTTGAGACCAACCTACATAGGTAGGAATGATCATCAAAATAAAATAAGAGAAATCAGAGCTCGAACAGAAAGGTTTAGGTGTTCGTTTTTCCCGCGCGCTGTTTGGGAGTGGAATAGTAGAGAGATAGTATGATTGTGGTTCAAAAAATGGTTCAAATGGCTCTCAGCACTATGCGACTTAACTTCTGAGGTCATCAGTCGCCTAGAACGTAGAACTAATTAAACCTAACTAACCTAAGGACATCACACACATCCATGTCCGAGGCAGGATTCGAACTTGCGCCTGTAGCGGTCGCTCGGCTCCGGACTGCAGCGCCTAGAACCGCACGGCCACTCCGGCCGGCGATTGTGGTGCGATGAACCCTATGCCAAGCACTTAAATGTGAATTGCAGAGTAATCATGTAGATGTAGATGCCTTTTGCACCATCCGATCTGTTGGGTACTCTGCCCAACGGCGAGAAGGGCACTTTGAGAATCAGAGCAGATGACGCCTTCTCATCTGCTCCACTGCCCTCAGGATAGCAAACAGTTCCGCATAATAAACTGAAATATGCTCTGGGAGCCATGTCCTGAGGACAACGTCGGGGAACACGACAGAACAACCGAAAACATCTCCCTGCTTAGAGCCGTCCGTGTAGATGGTAATAAAATCTAGGTGGCTACGTAAAATTTCATGAAATTTAACTTTAAAAACATAGTCTAGGGTACAATGCTTCTTGTTAGCAATCAGTTCTAATAGCAACCTGGGCCTTGGTACTAGCCAGGAGGAGACCCTACTCCAACCCTGGCTTTGGACCTTAATGCCACCAACCTGTAATAATTCAAGGCTCTCCTTGCACAGATCCAAAATGGCCGTGTTGCATGTGGCCAATCATGGAACAACCGTTCCAGTGGCGGCTGAACAACGTAACTGGATGCTGGTGATGTAGGAACTGACGATGCCCCATATGCTTGGTATACCATGAGAAGAAGACGTCGAATAGACAGTGGAGGCTCACCAGCCTCTGCACACAAACTAACAACCGGGCTCGTGTGATAGGCCCCTGTAGACAGCCTAATACCCTCGTGGTGAATTGCATCCAGCATTTTAAGGTATGAAGGCCTTGCTGAGCCATATATCTGGCATCCATATTCAAGCCGGGGTCGCACAAAGGCCTTATAAAGTTGGAGCAGATGTGCCCTGTCAGCTCCCCAAGACCTATGACTGACACATTTCACGATGTTTAAGACTTTGAGACATCTGAGTTTCAGTTCTTTAAGGTGCGGCAACCTTGTTAACTTCTCATCAAAGATAAGACCCAGATACTTCACCTTTTCCTTCAAAGTGAGAATGGTGTCCCCCAGTTTTAAAATGGGCGAATTAAACAGACAGTGAGAACAATTAAAATCAACACAAACTGTTTTCTCTAATGAGAATTTATAACCTGTGGTACAAGACCATTCCTCCAACCACCTGATCGTCAGCTGCAATTGCACAGTGGCCTTGGTGAGGCTGGAGGATGCACAGAAGCCGTCCACAAACAAGGAACATAGTACTGGACGTCGCACTGTGGTTGTAATACTATTGATTGCAAAGGCGAAAGCCATGACAAAACACTACCTTGAGGGACACCGTTCTCCTGCTTAAAACGGTCAAACAGGGCATTCCCAACCCTGTATCTAAAATATCTGTCCAAAAGATAGGACCGTATGAAGGTTGGTAGACGTCCACAGAATACCCACTGATGGAGTTGCGCCAAAATATTATGCCTCCAGGTAGTATCGTAGGCCTTCTCCAGATCGAAGAAAACACCGATAAGGTGTTTCTTACGAAGGAAAGCTTGTCAGGCTAATACTACGATAACTACTGGAGTCAGTTCGATTCTTTCCTGTTTTAAAATTGGGATTAAAATAGATTCTTTCCACTAGTTGGGAAAGTTGCCAGTGATCCAAATTTTATTGAAGAGCTGAAGGAGGACTTCCTTCGACCGTCGGTCCAACTGTTGCAACATGCTGCAGGTTATCAGGTCGTTTCCAGAGGTCGTATCACAAGCAACTGACAATGCAGAGCCCAGCTCCCACACAGAGAAAGTCTGGTTATATTCTTCCATGTTAGTGCAACGAAAATCAAGAGCAACCTTCTCCTGGACCTCCCGATATCGACTGAAGGCGGGATCCTGGCTGGAATCAGCCATAATGGATTTATATGATTCACCATTGTCTGTGCTATGTCCCTCATTGATATTACAAGAGACCCCTGTATTCGTACAGCTACTATTGGCAGTTGAGAGTTGTGCCTTGAGATCCTCCTGATGAGTTGTGCCTTGAGATCCTCCTGATGGCTTCCCATACTTTACTTGCGGATGTGGACTTATTGATGGCGTTCAGGAACTCTTGCCAAGACCTCTGCTTACTCCCCCGAATTATTCTCCTGGCATTTGCATGCGATATTCGAAAGTTTGCAAGATTCATATGTGTAGGGCATCGACTGCATCTGCACATAGCTGCCCTCCTGTGCCTGATTGCAAAACGACACTCAGCATTCCACCAAGGGATGGGTCGCCTCCTAGGCACTTCCACAGACTTTGGAATGGAATGATCAGAGGCATGGAGAATCACAGATGTAATGTGATCCACCCAGTCCTGGACACCGTCACATTGCTCGAAAACAGCTAACTGCCTGTAAAGCACCCAGTTAGCCCTCTTGAATAACCATCTCAGTGGCTTTCTTCCAGGATCTGCTCCATCAGGGAGATAGATCCATATAGGGAAATGGTCACTACCATGAAGGTCATCGTCCACTGCCCACTGAGCAGTGTCCCCAAGAGCGGGCGAGCAGAAGGAGAGGTCTATGGCGGTAGACGAAGCTGTAGCTGTGCTTCAATGTGTGGCTTGACCCATGTTCAGCAGTACAAGATCTGTTGCGTGTAGCATATCCTCAAGTACCCGACCTTTGGGCATGTGGTGTTAGAACCCCATAGAGCACTGTGTGCACTGAAGTCCCCCAAAAGGAGAAAGGGACAGGATAGTTCATCAAGAAGGTGAGTGAGGACTCAATGATCAAGAGGCTCATGGGGTGGTAAGTGCACAGAGCATACTGTGATGTCAACGTGTCCAAACAGCAACAGCTTGTAGTGTTGTTGTTAAAGGAATAGGTGATGAGTGCAAAGTGTCCTTTAAAAACAATGCAACCCCATCTTTGGCCCTCTCATCAGTAAGGTCGTTGTTTCTATAAAGGTGATAGCCTCCAAGTACAGGAGTGTCAGTCTCTTTAATACGAGTCTCTTGAAGGCAGAGGCACAAGGGTCTGTCTTGTACAAGGAGTCTCAGTTCCTCCAGATGAGTCCTGTATCCAATTATTTTCCATTGGAGTATGGGAGCCATTTCATCAATGTGGTCTTGATTTACCCCTTTTTTGCGCCAGGGTGGTGAGGCACTTGTAGAGCGAGGTGGGGTTTTAGGGCTGACTGGGTCTGGTGATGAGGCATCAAAATCCATGCTGTCCTCATCATTAGTTATGTGTGCCAGAATGACATCTGATGGCGCCTGGGTCAGCTTTCGACCTGAATGTTGGGATCCTTTCCCTGCTCCCTTTCCCAGCAAGCAAGAGGGGGAAAGGGGGCGGTGAGAGCCACTTTTCCTTGAAGAAACTCGGCGTTGAGGGGCACTCTGCTTTTGGGGTGCCTTCGGGCTGTGCACTGTGGGTGCATGACTTGTCTCTTCCATCATAGCTGTCTGGATCGCTATGTCTTTCACTTTACTTTGATACATAAAGGTGCAAGTACAGGTGCCAGAGATGGATAAGGGAACACTGGACGTCTTCTGAGTCGAAGCGTCGACCTTGGTAACAGGTTTCTGCACTAATGAAGCATAAGAAGTGGCGAACACAGGGGGTTTCATCGCCTGATAGTCCTTTTTGGCGTCTGTATAGGGGATCCGCTTGGTCACTTTCATTTCCTGAATTTTGCGTTCCTCTGCAAAAACTGGGCAGGCTCATCTCCAGACTGGACGGCTCCCAGAGCAGTTAATGCAGACTGTTGAAGATGGACAGTCGGTCCCAGCTTCATGGGCTGCCTTTCCACACTTCCCACCGGTCGCTTCACCTCTGCAACTCAGCGTTGTACGGCCAAAATGCTGACACTTGAAATATTGCATAGGATTAGGTACATAGGGCCGAACCCCAAGTCAGAGGAAACCTGCCATGATGTGTTCAGGTAGCATTGGAGACTTGAAGGTCACAGTGAAAGTGGCTGTCTTCTCTATCTCTCCATTGTTCTTGCGAGTCCTTTGTTCCACATCTATGATCTCCTGTGGTGCCCATTCTTGTTGGAGTTCAGCAATGTCTATATCAATAATATCCCAGCACGTTACCACACCTTTGGTGGAGTTGAGGGAGTTATGCAACTCAACAATGATATACTCACCCAATTTCTGTGACTTCTTAAGAAGTTCCACATGCTTCACCCGGTTAGTCTCAAGAAGCAAGGAACCACTGTACAATCGCTTAATAGACTTTAGGGTTCAAATGGCTCTGAGCACTATGCGACTTAACTTCTGAGGTCATCAGTCCCCTAGAACTTAGAACTACTTAAACATAGCTAACCTAAGGACATCACACACATCCATGCCCGAGGCAGGATTCGAACCAGCGACCGTAGCGGTCGCGCCGCTCCAGACTGTAGCGCCTAGACTTTAGGGTACCAGCCAGGCCTTCTAAAGCTTTATGGATATAGAAGGGCGACACTTTCTCAAGCGACCCCTCCTTCCTCTTGATCATTACAAAGGCACTGTTATTCATGACTCCTCGAGCCCCGTTACTGACAACAAAATGATTAGCAGGAGATCTAGCCTCCCTCATTCGTTTTGATGAACGGGTGTGAGAAATCCTGGGGGGGTACACCCTTCCCTCTGTGAGGAGAAGAAGAAGAAAATTTCGAGGGTTCCATCTCTGTCCCACGAGCAGCTAGGGAAATAAGGGTCCACGCAAACAGATCCCCACGTGCCTGAGTAAGCTTTATACAACTGAGGTGCGGCAGGTTCCCCAGAGGCTGCCCGCTAATGACTGTTCCACCTCAACAGCCACACATCTCATCAGTGCGCAGCACACCTTGAGATTGAAGTTTCTTTTATAGAGGTTTATTCCATCTTCGCCATCGCGGCGGTCAAGCCAAGATCCCCGTAACCTGTGACACGCAACGTTCGACCGCCGCGCCGCATGATGGTCGCTGAAGCATGCCCAGAGCTTACGGTGGAAAGGGACTGGCGGCGCGTACCAGTCCCCATCTCAGAAACCCTGGGATCGCCAAGCCCGTACTCACAAGGGAACCTCCCCATCGCAACCCCCACAGATTTAGTTATAACTTGGCACAGTGGATAGGCCTTGATAAACCGAACACAGATCAATTGAGAAAACAGGAAGAAGTTGTGTGGAACTGTGAAAAAATAAGCAAAATATACAAACTGAGTAGTCCATGGGTCACATATACAACATCACGGAGTTCGTGAGTTCAGGAGCGCCGTGGTCTCGTGGTAGCGTGAGCAGCTGCAGATGAAGAGGTCAGAGGTCCTTGGCTCAAGTCTTCCCACAAGTGAAAATTTTACTTTCTTTATTTTTGCATAGTTATTATCTGTCCGTTCGTTCATTGACGTCTCTGTTCACTGTAATAAGTTTAGTGTCTGTGTTTTGCTACCGCATCGCAAAACCGTGCAATTAGTAGACGAAAGGACGTGCCTCTCCAATGGGAACGGTAAACATTTGATCGCAAGGTCATAGGTCAACCGATTCCTCCACAGGAAAACACATCTGATATATTCTATACGACACTGGTGACGGCATGTGCGTCACATGACAGGAATATGTTGTCGACCGACCGAACTTGTACACTTGGCGAATGGGTAAAAAGACTCTTCAACCTTGCCCGATTTAGGTTTTCTTGTGGATGTGATAATTACTCCCAAAAAAGTGATGAAAACATATGAGTTTGTCACATAAACTGGAAATAAAAAATTAAAATTTTCACTCAATTGAAGATTTGAACCAAGGACCTTTCGTTCCGCAGCTGCTCACGTTACCACGAGACCACAGAGCTCCTGCTGTCGCAGCGTCCTTGATGTTACATATCTTTCCCATGAACTACTAAGTTTGTATATTTTGCGTATTTTTTCACAGTTCCACAAAACTTCTTCCTGTTTTCTCGATTGATCTGTGTTCAGTTCTTCAAGGCCTATCCACTGTGCCAACTTATAACTAAATCTGAGGGGGGTGCGATGGGGAGGTTCCCTTGTCAGCAAACAAATGCTGAGCCCCTGAGGGCATCAGTGACCGAGAAACCTAGCACAGCTGACCATGTCACTGGTGTCGACAAGGCTCTATCTTTCTGTCTGTACCTTGCAGAACCTCTTTGACACTCTACCAGCATGCAAACAGTAGTTATACACACTTTTGACAGGTAATTACATTACAGTGCACTTGTCCCATCCTGGAATCTGAGTACAGTCTTTTTATTCAAAGCAGAATTTTCTCGAATTTTTAGCAGTCTTTGTTAGTGACTCCACGAACTACAGATTTAACATTGCCACACGCGATGGAAAATACTACAGCTTTATCATCCACTATATAGCAGAAAGGTGGAAGGAGTATATAGAGGGTTTATACAAGGGCGATGTACTTGAGGACAATATTATGGAAATGGAGGAGAATGTAGATGAAGATGAAATGGGAGAAGAGATACTGCGTGAAGAGTTTGACAGAGCACTGAAAGACCTGAGTCGAAACAAGGCCCTGGGAGTAGACAACATTCCATTAGAACTACTGATGGTCTTGGGAGAGCCAGTCATGACAAAACTCTACCGTCTGGTGAGCAAGATGTATGAGACAGACGAAATACCCTCAGATTTCAAGAAGAATATAATAATTCCAATCCCAAAGAAAGCAGGTGTTGACAGATGTGAAAATTACCGAACTATCAGTTGAATAAGTCACAGCTGCAAAATACTAACGCGAATTCTTTACAGACGAATGGAAAAACTGGTAGAAGCGGACCTCGGGGAAGATCAGTTTGGATTCCGTAGAAACGTTGGAACACGTGAGGCAATACTAACCTTACGACTTATCTTAGAAGAAAGATTAAGAAAAGGCAAACCTACGTTTCTAGCATTTGTAGACTTAGAGAAAGTTTTTGACAATGTTGACTGGAATACTCTCTTTCAAATTCTAAAGGTGGCAGGGGTAAAATACAGGGAGCGAAAGGCTATTTACAATGTGTACAGAAACCAGATGTCAGTTATAAGAGTCGAGGGGCATGAAAGGGAAGCAGTGGTTGGGAAAGGAGTGAGACAGGGTTGTAGCCTCTCCCTGATGTTATTCAATCTGTGTATTGAGCAAGCAGTAAAGGAAACAAAAGAAAAATTCGGAGTAGGTATTAAAATCCATGGAGAAGAAATAAAAACTTTGAGGTTCGCCGATGACATTGTAATTCTGTCAGAGACAGCAAAGGACTTGGAAGAGCAGTTGAACGGAATGGACAGTGTCTTGAAAGTAGGATATAAGATGAACATCAAGAAAAGCAAAACGAGGACAATGGAATGTAGTCAAATTAAATCGGGTAATGCTGAGGGGATTAGATTAGGAAATGAGACACTTAAAGTAGTAAAGGAGTTTTGCTATTTAGGGAGTAAAATAACTGATGATGGTCGAAGTAGAGAGGATATAACACGTAGACTTGCAATGGCAAGGAAATCGTTTCTGAAGAAGAGAAATTTGTTAACATCGGGTATAGATTTAAGTGTCAGGAAGTCGTTTCTGAAAGTATTTGTATGGAGTGTAGCCATGTATGGAAGTGAAACATGGACGATAAACAGTTTGGACAAGAAGAGAATAGAAGCTTTCGAAATGTGGTGCTGCTGAAGATAAGGTGGGTAGATCACGTAACTAATGAGGAGGTATTGAATAAGATTGGGGAGAAGAGAAGTTTGTGGCACAACTTGACTAGAAGAAGGGATCGGTTGGTAGGACATGTTTTGAGGCATCAAGGGATCACAAATTTAGCATTGGAGGGCAGCGTGGAGGGCAAAAATCGTAGAGGGAGACCAAGAGATGAATACAATAAGCAGATTCAGAAGGATGTAGGTTGCAGTAGGTACTGGGAGATGAAGAAGCTAGCACAGGATAGAGTAGCATGGAGAGCTGCATCAAACCAGTCTCAAGACTGAAGATCACAACAACAACATATAGCTTTGGTTTTCGTAGCTGTCACTCTGCAAGAATTGCAGCTGCGCCAAGGAACCAGCATAACCGCCTGTGAACACTGTTGTGAATTCAAGCTGTTTCTTTACAAAACAGTACCAAAAGAGTCTTCAGTCTTTTTCTGTCATTGCCTCGTTCAGCCCTTACTGATCTGCAGAAAGGAGGTGGTCTACCACCTCAGCCCACGGATTCCTTCGATGGTTCTCAAAACATTAACAAGACAGCATTATATTCTCATAACAGCTCCCCATCGCCCTATATGCACAGTGGAACCACAACGTTGTCTGTGGACTAGGAAAGCCCATGATGAACTGCTGATTTTCCATTCAGTTTTACACGGCAGGACTTTTGTAGTACACTGGAGGAATACCGTCACGCTATACTGTAAGTGTATATATATTTATACCCAAATATATCAGTGGAAAAAAGAAAATACGATTATCCGCACTAGAAGAGAGGGGAAAATAATGTGAAATTTCAAGGTCGAAAGAATGTTCTCTCCAGGATTGCAACCTTCTCAAAATCTATGGGTGCAACAAGCGCCACTTGCAATCAGAGCTATGAATTCTGCATTCCAGTTGTCTTGACTGGACAATAATGTGGGAATCTAGAAAGATGAGAAAATTCGATGCTGTCGGGCAGTTTGAAAGGGTTTTTGTAATGTTTCACATGTTCACCTAGTCACATTTTAGCCCTTGGGCAACACTTTACATAGCAACAATAACAAATGTAGATTACAAAATACGCTTTGTTCAACTTCAGTTTCGTCAGCACAATAAAAATTGCAAGGCATGAATGTTCTATCGTAAGTGCATTGACGTGTTCAGAAGTGAAGCTTTATAAGCAAACAAAGTTTTGAAGATGGCGTCAGAGTTCAATAAGCCTTTACTTGAAAGTTTCTGTCCTGTTTGCCCACTTTGGGGAGAATTAATGTGGCATTTTCTTAACCATTCTGAGTCTTTTTCCTATTCCAAATTTTTAATTTCCGTTTTTAATCTAACACAATGCAAAATTGATAATTATTTTTGTGACTGTTTTATGGATTTATTTCATAACTCGTTGGTTACGCTACGTTTAATCTATGAGGATATACTTTAAATCGTTGAATCAAGAAGGTGGGACCCAGATTTACAGGGTGACCCAAAAGACCGCTAACACTTGAAAATGCACCACTTCACGAAACAATGCTGTGGTGGGCGGTTTGCGGGTTCAAATCACCTCGGGGTATGACCATGCGGTGCATTTGACCTGCGGTCGTCGCACGGTGGCGCTGGCAGGAGACCACATACACAGAGGTGTGTCGGTGGATGTCAGAGTACGATGCAGCGAGCAAATGTGCAGACGTTTTCAGACGTGCTAATGGTGACTGTGTGTTGAAAATGGCTCAAAGAACACATATTGATGATGTTATGAGGGCTAGAATACTAGGGCGACTGGAGGCTGGTCAAACACAGCAGGTCGTATCACGGGCCCTCCGTGTGCCATAAAGTGTGATCTCAAGATTATGGCAACGATTCCAGCAGACAGGAAACGTGTCCAGGCGCTACAGTACGGGACGTCCACAGTGTACAAAACCACAAGAAGACCGATTTCTCACCATCAGTGCCCACAGACGGCCACGGAGTACTACATGTAGCCTTGCTCGGGACCTTACCACAGCCACTGGAATAACTGTCTCCAGACACACAGTCTACAGACGACTGAACAGACATGGTTTATTCGCCCACAGACCTGCAAGGTGCATTCCACTGACCCCTGATCACAGGAGAGCCAGTAAAGACTGATGTCAAGAACACAGTACATGGTCATTGGAACAGTGGTCCCAGGTAATGTTCACAGACGATTTCAGATATAGCCTGAACAGTGGTTCTCGCCGGTTTTTCATCTGGCGTGAACCAGGAACAAGATACCAACACCATAATGTCCTTGAAAGGGGCCTGTATGGAGGTCGTGGTTTGATGGTGTGGGCTGGGATTTTTATTGGTGTACGTACTCCCCTGCATGTCTTTGACAGAGGAACTGGAACAGGTCAGGTGTATCGGGACGTCATTTTGCACCAGTATGTCCGCCTTTTCAGGGGTGCAGGGTGTCCCACCTTCTTCCTGATGGACGACAACGCACGAGCTGGCATCTTGGAGAAGTAACTTGAAACAGAAGGTATCAGGCGAATGGAGTGGCCTGCTTCTTCTCCAGAACTAAACCTCATCGAGCACGTCTGGGATGCTCTCGGTCGACGTATCGCTTCACGTCTTCAAACCCGTATGGCACTTCAGGAGCTCCGACAGGCACTGGTGCAAGAATGGGAGGCTATACCCCAGCAGCTGCTCTACCACATGATCCAGAGTATGCCAACTCGTTGTGCGGCCTGTGTATGTGTGCACGGTGATCGTATCCCATATTGATGTCGGGGTACATGCGCAGGAAACAGTGGCGTTTTGTAGCACATGTGTTTCGGGACGATTTTCTCATCTTACCACCAATACCGTGGACTTACAGATCTGTGTCGTGTGTGTTCCATATGTGCCTATGCCATCAGCGCCAGTTTTGTGTAGTGCCACGTTGTGAGGCACCACATTCTGCAATCATCCTTAATTTAAGAGCATGAGTGTAGAAGACAACTGCAGTAAAATGATTTATCCTCTATGTTACTAATGATATTGGTGACGTGTAACCCAGAAACAGGGCACACAGTCAGTTACCGCAGCAATCGCCTGTCGCAGAAGATACTGGATCCTCAGCTTCCTCTTCCACGCATGCACGAGTGCACGATGGAGCAGTATCTGTGGGGAAAGGAAAAGATATCAGTAACTTTTGTATACAAGTAACTCAATTATTGCAGGTATGCATTAAAAAATTGACAGCAATTTTTATTTTGTCTTTGGAAAGTATTTTATTTGTTCGTCGATATCTATGTTGTTGTTGTTGTTTTTGTTGTGGTCTTCAGTCCTGAGACTGGTTTGATGCAGCTTTCCATGCTGCTCTACCCTATTCAAGCTGCTTCATCTCCCAGTACCTACTGCAACCTACATCCTTCTGAATCTGCTTAGTGTATTCATCTCTTGGTCTCCCTCTACGGTTTTTACCCTCCACGCTGCCCTCCAATACTAAATTGGGATCCCTTGATGCCTCAGAACATGTCCTACCAACCGATCCCTTCTTCTAGTCAAGTTGTGCTACAAATTTCTCCCCAATTCTGTTCAATACCTCCTCATTAGTTATATGATCTATCCATCTAATCTTCAGCATTCTTCTGTAGCACCACATTTCGAAAGCTTCTACTCTCTTATTGTCTAAACTATTTATCGTTTACGTTTCACTTGTATACTTGACTACACTCCATACAGATACTTTCAGAAACGACTTCCTGACACTTAAATCTATACTCGATGTTAACAAATTTCTCTTCTTCACAAACGCTTTCACTGCCATTGCCAGTCTACATTTTATATCCTCTCTACTTCGACCATCGTCAGTTATTTTGCTCCCCAAATAGCAAAACTCCTTTACTACTGTAAGTGTCTCATTTCCTAATCTAATTCCCTCCATCTGATTTCTGTACAAATTGTAAATAGCCTTTCGCTCCCTGTATTTTACCCCTGCCACCTTTAGAAATTGAAAGAGAGTATTCCAGTCAACATTGTCAAAAGCTTTCTCTAAGTCTACAAATGCTAGAAACGTAAGTTTGCCTTTTCTTAATCTCGCTTCTAAGATAAGTCGTAGGGTCAGTATTGCCTCAAGTGTTCCAATAGTTCTATGGAATCAGAACTGATCTGTCCCGAGGTCGGCTTCTACCAGTTTTTCCATTCATCTGTAAAGAATTCGTATTAGTATTTTGCAGCCGTGACTTATTAAACTGATAGTTCGATAATTTTCACACATGTCAACACCTGCTTTCTTTGGGATTGGAATTATTATATTCTTCTCGAAGTCTGACATTCATATATATAATTAAAGGCTACCCAGCCATCGACCTTCGTCTGTGCGAATGCGCACAGGTTGTCCAAACTCATACGGGAATCGCCAAAGCGTGCGCGAGTAATGAGTGAATGGGCAAATGTGTATAAGGTACATTACATATGTAGAATTGTGGACAGTTGGGAATGTGAGTCTCACGGGAAGCGTGCAAGGGATAAGTCCCTGCAGTCGCGCTATTCAACTGTGTCCTCGGTGGCTCAGATGGACGCCGGCACGGTAGCTCAGCGTGTTCGGTCAGAGAGCCGGTTGGCCTCTCTAACAAAAAACTGAGTGGAAGGATCAATTACCGAACTTGAACAGGATGTCTTGCGACGTCCGCAACGACCAATCACAACGATCAATAACGAACAAAATAAATTTTAAAAAAATGGATAGAGCGTCTGCCATGTAAGCAGGAGATCCCGGGTTCGAGTCCCGGTAGGGGCACACATTTTCAGCTGTCCACGTCGAGGTATCTCAACACCTGTCGGCAGCTGAGGGTTTCCGTTAGTCATCATTTATTAATGTTATTTATTATCTGATGGGAATCATTTCGAAGAGGTTAACATCAATATTATCCTCTTGGAAGTGATTCTCATCAGATAATAAATACGAATACCAGAGCTTTTTCCAATCCCCGAAACACGTTTGGAACTGTATCTTTGCTGTGGATTTTAGCTCTCTCAGCGATGAGTTTTTAATCTCGTCTATGTTAATAAAACGACGGTCTTTTAAGGTTTTTTTACTTTTGGAACAAAACAAATGACGCAAGAGTATGTGTGGTGAATACAGAGGCTGTGCCATAATTGAATAGTTAGTTTTAAAGTCCCTTTGTAGCCTCTTGGGTACACACGTCATTATATGTAGAAACCATGTACGTTTGGTGTAAACAGTGGCAGTGAGGGGGTCATAAATACAGGGTGTGTCATAAGGAATCGTAGGTGTTCGATACGCCTCCCTCGAGAGGTATGGGGTATGTCAGTGCCGTATTCAAACTGTAGCGAGCATGTCTTGAGTCACAGCTTCCGCAGCTGCTGTTATGCGACGTTGAAATGTTGCTTTTTAAAATTTATTAAGTGAGGAGTTGAGGAAAAATAAGGCCAGTAGCTTATGAAAAAGCACATCCTCAGTAAAAATAAATAAATGAGTAATGTCTTCACTTCTGCTGTTCCAAAATCCAGAGTATTTCTTCTTTCATCAGCTATGGGTGGGCCTTAAAATTACATTCTTTTATCGAAAAAGTCTGTAGTTAGTGGAATAAAACAGTACATACTGAACTTTTGCATAGTAACCATATAGGGAAATACTCTCCTTTTTGCATGCTATCATTTCCCAAAATCTCATTTCAGTATCTCAAACCGTTTATGAAATATGAGGAATGTTGTGGATATTCTACTCTGGCTTTATCGCTGGCTACATAAGATCAGTTTTCTAGAGATTGGTGACAGAGATCTCCACTCAGATCTAATGTAAAATTCAATATCTTCGCTAAATTACTTATTCAGCCATGTATTACATAATACACATCAAACACAAAATCATTGTGCCCCTGTTTTACATTGCAACCATTTTCAAATTTCGCGCTGTATCTTACTTAAATGGAAAAATCACAATAACAATGACCATTAACGCAATAATGGGCCCATCATCGTGAACCTGACATATAAAGCCACAAATAACGCAAAAATGATTTTTTTTACCGAAGTTTTCCTGTAAAATCGTTTGAGAAGAATTGCGATTTGCAGTAGGGATTTGGTACGTATACTGTATTCGAATATCATGAAGTACCTCGAAGAAAACGATTTATTGACACACAGTCAGCACGGTTTCACAAAATATCGTTCTTGTGAAACACAACTAGCTCTTTATACTCATGAAGTAACAAGTGCTATCGACAGGGGATGTCAAATTGATTCCACATTTTTAGATTTCCAGAAGGCTTTCGACACCGTTCCAAACAAGCGTCTAACAACCAAACTGCGTGCCTACAGAGTATCGCCTCAGTTGTGCGACTGGATTCGTGATTTCCTGTCAGAAAGGTCACAGTTCGTAGTAATAGACGGAAAGTCATGGAGTAAAACAGAAGTAATATCCGGCGTTCCCAGAGGTAGTGTTATAGGTCCTCTACTGTTCCTGATCTATATTAACGACATAGCAGACAATCTAAGTAGCCGTCTTAGATTGTTTGCAGATGATGCTGTCATTTACCGTCTTGTAAAGTCATGTTGTTGTTGTTGTGGTCTTCAGTCCTGAGACTGGTTTGATGCAGCTCTCCATGCTATTCTATCCTGTGCAAGCTTTTTCATCTCCCAGTACCTACTGCAACCTACATCCTTCTGAATCTGCTTAGTGTATTCATCTCTTGGTCTCCCCCTACGATTTTTACCCTCCACGCTGCCCTCCAATACTAAATTGGTGATCCCTTGATGCCTCAGAACATGTCCTACCAACCGATCCCTTCTTCTAGTCAAGTTGTGCCACAAACTTCTCTTCTCCCCAATCCTATTCAATAGCTCCTCATTAGTTACGTGATCTACCCACCTTATCTTCAGCATTCTTCTGTAGCACCACATTTCGAAAGCTTCTATTCTCTTCTTGTCCAAACTATTTATCGTCCATGTTTCACTTCCATACATGGCTACACTCCATACAAATACTTTCAGAAATGACTTCCTGACAATTAAATCAATACTGGATGTTAACAAATTCCTCTTCTTCAGAAACGCTTTCCTTGCCATTGCCAGCCTACATTTTATATCCTCTCTACTTCGGCCATGATCAGTTATTTTGCTCCCCAAATAGCAAAACTCCTTTACTACTTTAAGTGCCTCATTTCCTAATCTAATTCCCTCAGCATCACCCGACTTAATTAGACTACATTCCATTATCCTTGTTTTGCTTTTGTTGATGTTCATCTTATATCCTCCTTTCAAGACACTGTCCATTCCATTCAACTGCTCTTCCAAGTCCTTTGCTGTCTCTGACAGAATTACGATGTCATCGGCGAACCTCAAAGTTTTTATTTCTTCTCCATGAATTTTAATACCTACTCCGAATTTTTCTTTTGTTTCCTTTACTGCTTGCTCAATATACAGATTGAACAACATCGGGGACAGGCTACAACCCTGTCTTACTCCCTTCCCAACCACTGCTTCCCTTTCAAGTCCCTCGACTCTTGTAACTGCCATCTGGTTTCTGTACAAATTGTAAATAGCCTTTCGCTCCCTGTATTTTACCCCTGCCACCTTTAGAATTTGAAAGAGAGTATTCCAGTCAACATTGTCAAAAGCTTTCTCTAAGTCTACAAATGCTAGAAACGTAGGTTTGCCTTTCCTTAATCTTTCTTCTAAGATAAGTCGTAAGGTCAGTATTGCCTCACGTGTTCCAGTGTTTCTACAGAATCCAAACTGATCTTCCCCGAGGTTGGCTTCTACTAGTTTTTCCATTCGTCTGTAAAGAATTCGTGTTAGTATTTTGCAGCTGTGACTTATTAAGCTGATAGTTCGGTAATTTTCACATCTGTCAACACCTGCTTTCTTTGGGATTGGAATTATTATATTCTTCTTGAAGTCGGAGGGTATTTCACCTGTTTCATACACCTTGCTCACCAGATGGTAGAGTTTTGTCAGGACTGGCTCTCCCAAGGCCGTCAGTAGTTCCAATGGAATATTGTCTAATCCGGGGGCCTTGTTTCGACTCAGGTCTTTCAGTGCTCTGTCAAACTCTTCACGCAGTATCGTATCTCCCATTTCATCTTCATCTACATCCTCTTCCATTTCCATAACATTGTCCTCAAGTACATCGCCCTTGTGTAGACCCTCTATATACTCCTTCCACCTTTCTGCTTTCCCTTCTTTGCTTAGAACTGGGTTTCCATCTGAGCTCTTGATATTCATACAAGTCGTTCTCTTATCTCCAAAGGTCTCTTTAATTTTCCTGTAGGCGGTATCTATCTTACCCCTAGTGAGATAGGCCTCTACATCCTTACATTTGTCCTCTAGCCATCCCTGCTTAGCCATTTTGCACTTCCTGTCGATCTCATTTTTGAGACGTTTGTATTCCTTTTTGCCTGTTTCACTTACTGCATTTTTATATTTTCTCCTTTCATCAATTAAATTCAATATTTCTTCTGTTACCCAAGGATTTCTACTAGCCCTCGTCTTTTTACCTACTTGATCCTCTGCTGCCTTCACTACTTCATCCCTCAAAGCTACCCATTCTTCTTCTACTGTATTTATTTCCCCCATTCCTGTCAATTGCTCCCTTATGCTCTCCCTGAATCTCTGTACAACCTCTGGTTCTTTTAGTTTATCCAGGTCCCATCTCCTTAAATTCCCACCTTTTTGCAGTTTCTTCAGTTTTAATCTACAGGTCATAACCAATAGATTGTGATCAGAGTCCACATCTGCCCCTAGAAATGTCTTACAATTTAAAACCTGGTTCCTAAATCTCTGTCTTACCATTATATAATCTATCTGAAACCTTTTAGTATCTCCAGGGTTCTTCCATGTATACAACCTTCTTTCATGATTCTTAAACCAAGTGTTAGTTATGATTATGTTGTGCTCTGTGCAAAATTCTACCAGGCGGCTTCCTCTTTCATTTCTGTCCCCCAATCCATATTCACCTACTATGTTTCCTTCCCTCCCTTTTCCTACACTCGAATTCCAGTCACCCATGACTATTAAATTTTCGTCTCCCTTCACAATCTGAATAATTTCTTTTATTTCATCATACATTTTTTCAATTTCTTCGTCATCTGCAGAGCTAGTTGGCATATAAACTTGTACTACTGTAGTAGGTGTGGGCTTCGTATCTATCTTGGCCACAATAATGCGTTCACTATGCTGTTTGTAGTAGCTTACCCGCATTCCTATTTTCCTATTCATTATTAAACCTACTCCTGCATTACCCCTATTT
This sequence comes from Schistocerca serialis cubense, assembly GCF_023864345.2. Classification (NCBI taxonomy): domain Eukaryota; kingdom Metazoa; phylum Arthropoda; class Insecta; order Orthoptera; family Acrididae; genus Schistocerca; species Schistocerca serialis. The sequence continues at coordinate 210,598,613 of NC_064647.1, read as the reverse complement.
GATTTTGTGTTTATAACCCTGTAGTCACCTGACCAGAAGTCTTGTTCCTCCTGCCACCGAACTTCACTAACTCCCACTATATCTAACTTCAACCTATCCATTTCCCTTTTTAAATTTTCTAACCTACCTGCCCGATTAAGGGATCTGACATTACACGCTCCGATTCGTAGAACGCCAGTTTTCTTTCTCCTGATAACGACATCCTCTTGAGTAGTCCCCGCCCGGAGATCCGAATGGGGGACTATTTTACCTCCGGAGTATTTTACCCAAGAGGACGCCATCATCATGTAATCATACAGTAGAGCTGCATGCCCTCGGGAAAAATTACGGCTGTAGTTTCCCCTTGCTTTCAACCGTTCGCAGTACCAGCACAGCAAGGCCGTTTTGGTTATTGTTACAAGGCCACATCAGTCAATCATCCAGACTGTTGCCCTTGCAACTACTGAAAAGGCTGCTGCCCCTCTTCAGGAACCACACGTTTGTCTGGCCTCTCAACAGATACCCCTCCGTTGTGGTTGCACCTACGGTACGGCTATCTGTATCGCTGAGGCACGCAAGCCTCCCCACCAACGGCAAGGTCAATGGTTCATGGGATGATCAAAACGACTTGAAAAATGATTTAGATAAGAAGAGGCAATTGACTATGAATAAAGAAAAGTGTGAAGTTAACATGAGTACTAAAATAAATCAGCTAAATTTCGATTACGCGATAAGTCACACAAACCTAAAGGCCGTAGATGCAGCTAACAAGGGAACCTCCCCATCGCACCCCCCTCAGATTTAGTTGTAAGTTGGCATAGTGGATAGACCTTGAAAAACGGAACACAGATCAATAGAGAAAACAGGAAGAAGTTGTGTGGGACTATGAAAAAAATAAGCAAAATATACAAACTGAGTAGTCCATGCGCAAGATATGCAACATCAAGGACAGTATGAGCCAACGAGCGCCGTGGTCCCGTGGTTAGCCTGAGCGACTGCAGAACGAGAGGTTCTTGGTTCAAGTCTTCCCTCGACTGAAAAGTGTACTTCTTTTATCTTCGCAAAGTTATGTTCTTTACGTTCGTTCATTGACGTCTCTATTCACTGTAATAAGTTTAGCGTTTGTGTTTTGCGACCGCACCGCAAAACCGTGCGATTAGTAGACGAAAGGGCGTGCCTCTCGCATGGGAACTGAAAACATTTGATCGCAAGGTCATAGGTCAACCGATTCCTCCACAGGAAAACACGTCTGATATATTCTATACGACACTGGTGACGGCATGTGCGTCACACGACAGGAATATGTTGTTGACCCACCTAACTTGTACACTTGGCGAATGGGTAAAAAGATTCTTCTACCTTGCCCGATTTAGGTTTTCTTGTGGATGTGATAATCTATCCCAAAAAAGTGATGAAAACATGACGGACGGACAGATAATAATTGTCTGAAAATAAAAAATTAAAATTTTCACTAGAGGGAAGACTTGATCCAAGGACTTCCTGTTCCGCAGTCGCTCACGCTAACCACGGGACCACGGCGCTTCTTAGCTCATGCTGTCCTTGATGTTGCCTATCTTGCACATGGACTACTCAGTTTGTATATGTTGCTTATTTTTTTCATAGTTCCACATAACTTCTTCCTGTTTTCTCGATTGATCTATGTTCTGTTTTTCAAGGCCTATCCACTATGCCAACTTATAACTAAATCTGAGGGGGGTGCGATGGGGAGGTTCCCTTGGAAATACTTAGGGATTACAGTTACAAATAACCTAAATTGGAACGATCACATAGATAATGTTGTGGGTAGAGCAAACCAAAGACTGCGATTCATTGGCAGAACACTTAGAAGGTGCAACAGATCTAAGAGACTGCTTATACCACGCTTGTCCGCCCTATTCTGGAGTATTGCTGTGCGGTGTGGGATCCGCATCAGGTGGGAGTGACGGATGACATCGAAAACGTACAAAGAAGGGCAGCTCATTTTGTATTATTGCGAAATGGGGGAGATAGTGTCACAGACCTGATACGTGAATTGGAGTGGCAATCATTAAAACAAAGGCGTTTTTCGTTGCGACGGGATCTTCTCATGAAATTCAATCACCAGTTCTCTCCTACGATTGCGAAAACATTCTGTTGGAACCCACCTACATAGGGAGAAATGATCATCACGATAAAATAAGAGAAATCTGGGCTCGCACAGAAAAATCTGAGTGCTCGTTTTTCCTGCGTGCCGTTCGAGAGTGGAACGGTAGGGAGACAGCTTGAAGGTGTTTCATTGAAACCTCTGCCAGGCACTTTATTGTGAATCGCAGAGAAATGCAATCCGAAAACAAAGGAAGTAGGTTACAGTACGCTTGTTCGCCCACTACTTTAATACTACTCAGCGGTGTGGGATCCGTACCAGATAGGGTTGATAGAAGAAATAGAGAAGATCCAACGGAGAGTAGCGCGCTTCGTTACAGGATCATTTAGTAATCGGGAAAGCGTTACGGAGATGATAGATAAACTCCAGTGGAAGACTCTGCAGGAGAGACACTCAGTAGCTCGGTACGGGCTTTTGTTAAGGTTTCGAGAACATACCTTCACCGAAGAGTCAAGCAGTATATTGCTCCCTCCCACGTATATCTCGCGAAGAGACCATAAGGATAAAATCAGAGAGATTAGAGCCCACACTGAAGCATACCGACAATCCTTTCCACGAACAATACGAGACTGGAATAGAAGGGAGAACCGATAGAGGTACTCAGGGTACCCTCCGCCACACACCGTCAGGTGGCTTGCGGAGTATGGATGTAGATGTAGATGTAGATGTAATCACGTAGATGTAGATGCGAGGAAAGCACCTCGATTTGGGCATCGCCGACCAGCCTACAGGGGGCAGACACATCGGCTTCCCCTTTCGATCAAACGAATGAACTCGTCCAGCACTGGCACCGTAACCTGCAATAATGCATCAAATGCTGACAGTGTCCTGGCTTTGTGATGGCGGGGCGGAAGGGAAACAGTGTCAGCAAGCTTGTGGATTCCTGCGAATCGTGTCTGTCGCTTCGGTGCACTGCTGCTGCTAGTCGAATCTGCCAGACGGAGATAGGTTTCCCACGACATCGAATACATGGCCATTTTTAAGAGTAGCAAGTTCAAATGGCTATGAGCACTACGGGACTTAACTTCTGAGGTCATCAGTCCGCTAGAACTTAGATCTACTTAAATCTAACTAACCTAAGGACATCACACACATCCATGCCCGAGAAAGGATACGAACCTGCGACCGTAGCGGCCGCGCGGTTCCAGACTGTAGCGCCTAGAACCGCTCGTCCACCCCGGCCGGCAAGACTGGCAGGAATTCTGAATCAAACACTGGACATTCTTATATTAATGTCGAATATAAGACAAACCTGAATTTTAGAGGTAATTTTTCGAAGAAAAATGCGTCTTATAGTTCGCAAGATGCGGTAAAACCAAAAACTTACGACCGGCGCTTTCAGTTTGCAGGAAGCACTTGTGAATGAACATTTTGCTTGGAAGTTAACATTCAGCAACGAAATAACCTTTCCTATGTCTAGAGAGGTTAATCGCCACGATGTTGGAGTGTGGGGTACTTCATATTCTCACCAAATTGCGGAGCATTAACCTCGACCGGTAGCGCGTTCTATTCCTTACAGCAGCGCGTTCTATTCCGTATGCATCCACAAAAAAAGTTTAGGGTGATGAAGTCCAGACCATTAGCTGCTTACAGGCGTTGATAAATATCAACGGAGACAGTTGAAAATGTGTGCCCCAAACGGGACTCGAACCTGAGATCTCCTACTTACATGGCAGATACTCTATCCAACTGAGCCACCGATGCCACGGAGGATAGTGCTACTGCAGGGACTTATCTCTGGGACGCTCCCCGTGAAACCCACATTTCCAGCTTACTGTCCACAAACTAGATGTGTAGTGCCCCCCTGTGCGGCTGGTCCCGGCAGAGGTTCGAGTCCTCCCTCGTGTGTGTGTGTATGTGTGTGTGTGTGTGTGTGTGTGTGTGTGTGTGTGTGTGTGTGTTTGTCCTTAGGATAAACTTAGGTTAAGTAGTGTGTAAGCTTAGGGACTGATGATCTTAGGTAAGTCCCATAAGATTTCACACACATTTGAACATTTTTGTGGTGCCCCTGCCCACTACACTCATCACTCGCGGCAGTCAATCTACCGATTCCCGTAAGAGTTTGAGCAATGTGAGTGAATCCGCACTGAAGAAGATCATTGGCCGGTAAGCCTTATCTGTATGAAGATGTACTTTCATTCTTCGAGAGATGCAAAATCACCAATCGTTTCTGTTCAAAAAATGGTTCAAATGGATCTAAGCACTCTGGGACTTAACAACTGAGGTCATCAGTCCCCTAGACTTAGAACTACTTAAACCTAACTAACCTAAGGACATCACACAGACCTATGCCCGAGGCAGGATTCGAACCTGCGACCGTAGCAGCAGCGCGGTTCCGGACTGAAGCGACTAGAACCGTTCGGCCACCGCGGCCGACAATTGTATCTGTTGTTTTGGACATGTCCGAAATAACAGATACCATCTTCATATAACATACTAAATGGTGGCGGGGAGCGGGTTGATAATAATAATAAAATATAACAGAAAACATTACAATATTGTTCGCCGTCTTTTACAAGAGCCTGAAAACTACTACTGTGATCAGCAAGAAAGCGATGGAGAACATACTGACCATAGTTTCCAGTCTGCAAGACCACATTCTTGTTCAGCACACTGAAATAAATGTTTCTATTCTCTATTTACTCAGAGGGGTCAGGAACTATGATTATAAATGAAGATTGTGAGTTCTAATTAATCGATATATTTGATAAATTTTCACACGCACAACGTCGTAATATTCATGATGTTAATACTAATAATTAATCTCTTTAAGTTAAACAGCATTATGAGCAGTTCAGAAGCGACCTCTACGGTAAGTTCCCATTAAATGGTCTTTCGCCCTGACTTCTGAGAATCAAAGTAACTCCTCGCCACAAACGTGGAAAGCCGGCAGGGGTGGCCGAGCGGTTCTAGGCGCTGCAGTCTGGAACCGCGCGACCACAACGGTCGCAGGTTTGAATCCTGCCTCGGGCATGGATGTGTGTGATGTCCTTAGGTTAGTTAGGTTTAAGTAGTTCTAAATTCTAGGGGACTGATGACCTCAGATGTTAAGTCCCATAGTGCTCAGGGCCATTTTTTTTGAAACGTGGAAAATAATTGTCACCACTTGCCACATGGACTTGTTAAAATTACGGACGGCACACTAACAGTTACTTCTGCGAAATCTAAGCGATCCAGAACGGTGTACAGTCCTCGCGACTTCACTTCCGATTTGTACCGAAAACATGAGTGTAATTGCAGTCTGGCTGTGACGTCATCGGAAGCAGCGCGTCTACTGATTGCGCTCTATGGCCAAACGGCCGCTTTCTCGGAAACACTATATTTTATATCATTGTCATGAATCAATTTAGAATCTTTGTAATTTTCGTATGAATGTAATTAAGTTAGTTATAACCACAGAAAAAGCTTTAGCTCGCCTGTGTTTAAACTTTGGCGTCTAAAATGGAACTGACAGTAGAACATGACCTCTGAACTACAATTTTAAGAGAAGTTTTATTTGTTATTATTTACACCCAGGCCTTGAAACTTGTTATAGCTCTATTATTTAATAGGTTTCATCAAGTGCTGTAGTCAAAACTTTCTAGGATTAATATAACAGGTACTTACGAATCTCGTAGTCTACTACAAACAAGGATGTTTTTGTTCCAAATTTATTTTTCAGTAAATTTCTCGAATACTGTTAGAGGTAGCTTAATAGAGTCACCTAGTTACTATTTTTATGTTGAATTGAAGCTTCATACAAATTTTCATATTTCTAATACTTAGCGCCTTCAATTTTCCTTGAAGCGTAGATTCTGACCAAAACATTGTTTTAATCACGTTGAGACTTGTACCAGTAAATTTTGACATACATCTGCACATTATGGCCAATTTTTGGCTTCCTCGCTTGATTATTTAGCGCTACTTATTTCTTTTTAAAAACAATATATTTAGGGAAAAATACGTATCTGATCAACCTGAGATTTGGCAGTTTAAAAGTTAATACACTGAAGCATATGTTGCAAAGTTTGGAAAAGCGACTTTAATTCTTAGTTTCATTCTTTAATTAAGGTGCAATACTTGTGTGCTATGCACAGATGCGTTGTGGTAATGAAATGATCGTATTGCATTGTTGGCCGGGAGGCCCCATGCGGCGAAGTTCGGCCGCCGAATTGCAAGTCCTTCTTCGACTTGCGAGTCAATGATGATGAAATGATGATGAAGAACGCCCAACACCCAGTTATCACGAGACAGAGAAAATCCCTGACCCCGCCGGGAATCGAACCCGGGACCCCGTGCGCGGGAAGCGAGCACGCTACCGCAAGACCACTTTTTTCTTTTTTTCGTCTTAACCACTTTTTTACCACTTTTTCCATCTTTTTTTGTTTTTTTCTCTATCCACTTTTTTATCCATCCTTTTTTCCCAGCAATCCAATTTTTATTAACCACTTTTATTTTCTTTTTATTTTTTATTTATTTTTTATTTATTTTTTATTTATTTATTTTTTATTTATTTATTTATTTGTACTTTTAGGATGGTCAGGGCGTGGTACACGCCGCACTAGCAGTAGGGTCTGTTCACGGCACTGCCAGTGCGTCGAAGCCCATACCCCTCCCACCCCTTTTTCATGTTCCCTGTTGGGTCATAGCACTAAGTGTGCAGAAATCTTAACACAATATTCCCATTCTCCCATGAAAGAAAGACAAAGAAACCTCTCCTCTGAGTAGAAACTGAACACTGATAAAAAAAAACAATTCTTCTCGAATCACACAAATACTTTGGAAGTCGAACACAAGTAATTTTGAACAAAATGCTTTGAAAAAAAGTATGTTCCGGAAGCAAGGCAATAGTAAATAATAATAAGAAACCAAGTGACTTTTAATTTTCTTCTGTTCGTTCTCGTTCAAGGTGTTGTAGTGGTTCTACATATTTAACCAACACCCATTCTTTCAAAAATGATCTTCAGCATGTTGCCGTAGTGCTTCTTGTGGTTGCGATACGTGCTGATTTTTGCATATTCACACTTCATGTAAACGCGGAATTCTATCTCGTTGTCCGACCCAAGTGTGTGGATGACATAACTAACACTTTCCCAGCAACCAGCTAATGGCTTTGGTTTTTAATTTCGGAAAGTATGTCATGTCTGGTCTCAGGAGGAGCGATGGTGTTATATATTCCGTAGAGGATCTGGTGAGAAAAGCGATTTGTTGCCTGATCCAATTCCAGTTATACACATTGCCACCACAGGTGAATCTGTGGCTGAGTGTATCCACCAGATTGCATTTTCCACAAAGGTGTGTCTGGTTTAAACCGATCCCATATAGTCTCTCGCTGGTGCTGGTGACATTATTAACTGTTTTGTACCATGCGGAAATAGCGTCTGTAGATAGCCCGGCATAGTTGATGTTCCGCCATACAACTTTCCAGTCACAATTTGGGAATTTCGTTTCAATTTTGTTTCTACCCTCACTTAACTTCCTTTCGAGTATGATGTCGCGCGCTGTGATACGTGTGTTACTTCTGATTTCGTCACTAAGATAACTTGTTTCGAGGAAAAAGTTCCTCACATACTGCAGACGGGCATTAATCCTTCGCACGAGCTGCGGACTGCGTTGTGGTGACGTGGCGCTACTAGCACTGAACTGGAGGAAGTCCCAGCGTACACTCCGCCTCTTATCTCTCAAATGATACAGCACTTGTTTGGTCACAGTGGTACCGGTGGCGGTTAACGGTATTCAGCGAAGGTTAACATTTTCTGTGCAATGTGACAGACGACGTTATATTGGGCCGTTTGACTGTGATGAGTACCTAGGTTTGCCATCCGTCCCGATACACCGTCACCGTCGCCGTTGTGGACCTTCATCGAGATCTACATGGTGACAATTATTGAACTTTATGAAATAAAATCGTCATAACTTCTGAACAGTTTGCGTTAGAACGTTCAAACTGCACGGTTAAGCCGTCGGCACACGGACCGTGCTGTCGAACGTTAACGTTGAGCGTGCCAAGTTCAACGTGCTGCTGAACGCTCAGGAACGATGCGACTTGTGCATACGGTACGTGGGCCCCAACGTGGTATACGCGATCGCAACGCACTCCAGCGGCAGTTTGAGGGATGTTTCTGGTTCGTAAATCACACTGTTTACTCAACGGGCGCGCGTAAAATTCCCACGTTAGTTCTATTAAAACGCACATTTCCTCTATCGTCCACGAAAAGGAAAGTGCCATGTCCAATTAATAAGGACACAGGCTTGTAAAAGTTCCATCACAAACAGTGCGGTACAAATTTAGAATACTTCTCCGAATAAGATAAACATGATTTCATCATTCCCACATTTTAGTAAAACTCCAAGGTCAGTCTTACTTGATCACTGTTCCTACCCAGCACAGAATCTCTGCAACATGTGAATTACGAAGCGTAAAAGAAAAACGAGCAAAATATCTTTATACAAGTAGCGCAAGCTGCCCTGTAGATTAAGCCAATCCAACAAAGTCACCCCTCATAAAAAGGTGAACTTATATTTACATAACATCAAATATTGTAGCATATTCTTATATTAAACTAATAATAAAGTATCAGAACCTAATAAAAACGCGAATGTTGGGAAACAAAATTTGGAACTGTTTAGACGCGAACCACCACCCCAACAAAAATTCATTACTGGACAGAGAAGCTACTCATTACGCTAAACATACAACACAATACTTTTTGTTAAATATATTACATTACCCCTTGCTAAAAACGTTAATAGTAGATAATTATGTTACTAATTGAAATTTAATTATAACAAATTGTACGAAGAACAATGCGCTTTGGATGGATCTTCAGTGAGTCGCTGCCTTCAAATGGCCTACTCTCATAATACGCTCGTTACAATAATTCTTTTGCCACGACTATGATGTTTCTCATTATTTTATTGGAACGAATCACACAGTTAACAACGGGGTTTCCAGTGATTCTCACTTCGCTGGTGCTCAGAAACGGCATATACATGTATAGACTTGAAATGAATGCCAATATGGCGCCTTACAACTCTGTGCTGAAGGGGGACGGCGTGCGTGTGACGTAGGTGGCGTTGTGCCATCTCATTGGTCAACGCTCAGACGCACGCTCAGAATATCTGACATGCTAGATACTGCTCTGCACGTTCGGAAAGACTCCCGAACGTGCTATTCCACGCTATGACGTCAGAAACTGGGCACGCTCAACGCTCAACGTTCGGATGCACGGTCCGTGTGCCGACGGCTTTAGCCGCGGCGCATGATGGGGTTCAGCGACGGGCATATCGAACATGTCATAACCTAAATCCGAGTATCTGTAGAGACGTTTACATGTTGAATAAAGTGTGTGCACGACGTATTTGTAACTAATTTAAGTTTTTCTTCATTTAGTTCAGTAACTGTTGAGCCGTGGTAAAAAATTGCTGTTTTGAAGAGCGCGCCGCAGCGCGTTGTGTGAAGCAGTCGCCCTCCGTTTCTGGCGGTGGCGCCGCTGTGGTAATCGTAGCTGTAGTGTCTCCCTCTGGTGGGAAAGCGGAAAGGTTGCCTGTTCACGTTTAAGGGGCACTATCAGCTCGGCAGTGGGGGATCAGTCGGAGTGAGGCTAGGTCAGTCTCCCGTCACCAGTTGCTGGTCTGTCTCTCGTTTGCATTTGTGTCTGTCTGTCGTCGGAGTGCTAGTATGTCTGTGGTTTGGATCAAACTTTAAAGCCAGAAAATGAGAGCCTTGCCACTCCGCCAGTAGCAGAACTCACAAGGGGAGGCCGCCAATTGTGAAGATCAGATTCGATTCATACTACGTATAATAAAAGCTCATGGCCAGAGGTGTAATGTGGCAAAGCACCAAGATGCACTTCTTAGCCGTTGTCGAGAAAATCGACAGTTAGAAGAAACCGTTGCGGTGAAATACACTCTACGATTAATAGTTTTCTACAGTGGCGTGGCGCACCGGTTCGTAATCCGAAGGTCGCCGGATCGAATCTCGCGCCGTGCAATTTTTTTTATTATTAGTTTTTTGTAATTCAAATATATATACTATTAATGAATTGCTTATGCATGTTGGTGAAGGCGGATCACTCTCCAATTGTACCGCCTCCATTTTTCCGTTTTTTTAACAGGGTGTACCAAAGTTCTCCCGTCCGCACTGATTTTCGGCGATGTTATAAGTTGCGGTAGGGACCGCATCTACCTTCTTTCGAAGTTAGCAGGCAAGTACGCTGTTATGCGGCGGCTCGTTTCGGCCCATTCAACATCTGTCCTTCAAGTGTAACGAGCGAGTAACGGAGTTTATATTTCATACCTGCCACAGCGAATTTGTGTTCGTGGGGTCTCTACTCTAATTCGAACGTTTGACTTACGCTATACGTATTCGTTTCGGAATATCGTTTCTACGTCTTCCGTTAACTATACGTGGTTAACATTATGAAGACAATTAATAACACTTGTGAAATACAACTTTGTTTGCGGAAAACATAATGATGTTCGAAGTCGCCAGTTTTTCCACGACAATTGAAAATATATATATATATATATATATACAAAAAACAAATACTAAAAAAAAGTTGCATGGCGACCTTCGGATTACAAACCCGAGCGCTTACCGCTGCGCCACGACGCTGTGGAAAATTACTAATCGTAGAGTATTTCACCGCAATGGTTTCTTTTAACTGTCGATTTTCTCGACAACGGCTGAGAAGTGCATCTTGGTGCTTTGCCACATTACACCTCTGGCCATGAGCTTTTATTATGCACAGTATGAATCGAATATGAATTTCACAATTGGCGGCCTCCCCTTGTCAGCTAGTGGTCGCCCGGTCGGGGCTGAGTTCCTGCATCTGAGTCTGCGCGTTAGGCCGCCAGTCTGCTCGAGTTGCTGGGGCAACGGCCATTGGCGGTTGGATCCGTCGGTCGCGCACTGAGACACGAGATGACTTGGTCCGCCTTGAGCGTCGGCGCATGTGAGGTCCCCACGTGAATCCTGTAGGCAGCGCCGTAAAGAAAGGGGTAGTGGCTTCGCGGTCGACACGAGAGCAACAGGAGTCAAACCACGACATCGGGATGCCAGGAGCGAGCTGCGACGCCGTGAGACGGGAGATCGGCGCGCCTTCCTGCGTTCGTTGAAGCGGCTGGCAGCGGACGGTTCGGGAGAGCGATTTGGGGGTGCTGCGCCAGGCGTTCTCCAGAAATCGCAGTTTATTAGAAGTTAAGTGACTGGTGATATGTTGTTTGATTTACTTATTAAATTCTACTTGTTTTCTTGGTGAGGTCGAATACATCTTGCAAATGCTGTATTTTTACATTTGCTACTGCACCATTAACTGATCTGGAACCAAGCTGAGGGATTTAGCCCGAGAAGTAAGAAGACTTAAGCTGCTAGACATACTAGAGCTAACGCACGCAGCTTTTACCCGCGTCACTGAAGAACGCTGGCGTGATATAGAACAGCTCGCCATAAAAGAAGGGAAAATGCTGCGCCTGGTTGGCTTCGTGGATTCTGTTGTTGATAGGCTCGTTATCAATGTAGCAAGTGACACTTCAAGAACTGAAATGTATTTCTCGGATTCGGGTAAGAAAGGAGCTGAGTGATTACCACACGGCTGACTGTAAGTAATACCTTCAGTGGCTTCAATATTTAACTAACGGTGAAATCCTTCAATACTCTCTTACGTTACACACAACGTACGCAGAAAAATTACCCTGTGGTTATGTCAGGAATTTTCATCATTCTTGTTAAATTACAACAGTACGTTAGCTAAAAACGGTAACATATTGCGGTTTTCATCTAGTCGTCTAAGGAGCGTATTGTTGGAGAAATGCAGTGTATTATATCATTCTTCTTAAAAATTAAATTACATTCATGATGCTGTCTGTATTGCTCCTCAGCTCGTCTCGTTTCACGTGTGAACTGCAGCTGGCCAAGTCACTGCAGGCTAGCTGTGTCAGCTGACGAGCCAGTGCTAAGTTAAATGCGCCCGTATTTTCGCTCAGTCGACGTGCGCGTAACGCACACCACAAAACGTACCCTTTTTATCGTACTTGACAGTACTCGAGAAACCTTCGCTGCAGCCCCACATGAAACGGAAATCCAATGAGTTTGCAGCAAACGCGGAAGAATACATGGTGCTATGTTTACAGCAGGTTTATTCTTCTGATGAACGGATTATAGACGATGAACAACAGCCTCATCTTAAGGTGGCTGCTCAGATTGCCCCCTTAATAGTTTATATAAATAAGGAACAGCAGAGAGCCTATAACGTTAGCTTGGGTAACGCCAGAAATCACTTCTGTTTTACTTGGTGACATTCTGTCCGTTACTACGAGCTCTGACCTCTCTGACAAGAAATCACGAATCAAGTTGACTTCCGAAAGGCGTTCGATACAGTTTCGCACTGTCGCCTGATAAAGTAAGAGCCTACGGAATATCAGACCAGCTGTGTGCCTGTTTGAAGAGTTTTTAGCAAACAGAACACAGCATGTTGTTGTCAGTGGAGGGACGTCTACAGACGTTAAAGTAACCTCTGGCGTGCCACAAGGGAGTGTTATGGGACCATTGCTTTCACAATATATATAAATGACCTAACAGATCGTGTCGGAAGTTCCATCGGCTTTTCGCGGATGATGCTGTAGTATACACAGAAGTTGCAGCATTAGAAAATTGCAGCGAAATGCAGGAAGATCTGCAACGGATAGGCACTTGGTGCAGGGAGTGGCAACTGACCCTTAACACAGACAAATGTAATGTATTGCGAATACATAGAAAGAAGGAGCCTTTGTTGTTTGATTATATGATAGCGGAACAAACACTGGTAGCAGTTACTTCTGCAAAATATCTGGGAGTATGCGTACGGAACGATTTGAAATGGAATGATCATATAAAATTAATTGTTGGTAAGGCGGGTGCCAGGTTGAGATTCATTAGGAGAGTCCTTAGAAAATGTAGTCCATCAACAAAGGAAGTGGCTTACAAAACACTCGTTCGACCTATGCTTGAGTATTGCTCATCAGTGTGGGATCCGTACCAGGTCGGGTTGACAGGAGATAGAGAAGATCCAAAGAAGAGCGGCGCGTTTCGTCACAGGCTTATTTGGTAAGCGTGATAGCGTTACGGAGTGTTCAGCTAACTCAAGTGGCAGACTCTGCAAGACAGGCGCTCTGCATCGCGATGTAGCTTGCTGTCCAGGTTTCGAGAGGGTGCGTTTTTGGATGAGGTATCGAATATATTGCTTCCCCCTACTTATACCCCCCGAGGAGATCACGATTGTAAAATTAGAGAGATTCGAACGCGTACGGAGGCTTTCCGGCAGTCGTTCTTCCCGCGAACCATACGCGACTGGAACAGGAAAGGGAGGTAATGACAGTGGCACGTAAAGTGCCCTCCGCCACACACCGTTGGGTGGCTGGCGGAGTATAAATGTAGATGTAGATAACTGAGAGGATATTCCATGAGCTGCTTGTGTGTCACAGTGTCAAAAACCTTCTGGAAATCCAGAAATGCAGAAACAATTTGAAACCCCTTGCCAACAGCAATGAACACTTCGTGTCAGTAAGCAGCTAGTTGTGTTTCACGAGAACGATGTTTTCCAAATCCATGTTTACTGTGCGTAAACAGACTGTTCTTTTAGATTTAATTTATAATGTTCGAAAACAATTTATGTTCCAAAATCTAGACACTTATCGACGTTAATGATATGGGCCTGTAATTTAGTGGATTACACTGGCTACCTTTCTCGAATATTGGCGTGACCTGTGCGACTGTAGAACACTTTGAAGAAAGAGGGAGTTTGAAATCCATTCTGTCGAATTGATGTCTTCTGATGATCCATCTGTACTCACACAGACCGTCGAGCGATTATAGAAATTTGTGAAATCATCAATCAAAAGAGACGGACGACTCTGAGAACGAGATAACTGTATATGTTTTAATACACTTCATTCCACAATTTGCGCCCAAGTGGTGTAAAACTTCGCTGTGAGACTTTGTCAGTTTTCTTCAGAGATATTGCTGGAGTGTACCTCGGCTAGGGCAAAAAGGACTTCCATCGGCAGCATACACGTGACGCGCATGACGAGTAAGGTAAGTGAAATTACATTTAATGTCGTAATTGGAAAATTTTCATGTATTGTCTTTGTCCTTGCCAACGCTACAGCAGAAATCCACATCGTTCATCTTTTGTCGTAATATGTAGTTCCGACACAGTCTAACAAATAATAAATACAGTCACGACACTCTGGTGCGAAAGTTGTTACCGTTTGACAGACGAAGCGACAATAGCGCTCCAAGAAGTGAGAAAGCACTTAGAAGCGTCGTAAGGATGTTTGTTTTTAATTATTTTCTACCTAATTAACGGAATTATTGTTGTATTTGTGCGTGCCTTGCATTAGTAAGCTACTAAGAGATAAGAATTCGTGAAATACTTGTGAAAAAAGTTGTATCACAAGCTGCAACTCACTGTATGAAGAAATACCTTCGAATATGTCTATATTAGCAGCATACCCCTCTGAAATCAGGAGGTTATAAACAAATTCCATGCATGAAAAGCATATATTTCTACTGTTATCACAGGCACTTACCCCGACACTTAATTTTTTTATATTCTATGATTCGCATTTTTTGTACATGTAATTACTTTTACTTCAAAAGCGAAAGTGTTGAAAATTCTTGCCTTTTGTGGCTCAGATTTAGCAACAATTGTGGAAGTGGTTTCTCCTGTGTTGGGAAACAGTTTTATTGCTTTACACGATTTATTATTACATCTGTGCGGTTTTTCTCTTTGCTACAGTTATGATGACCTATTTGCTAAGTTAAATAATGTGCGTACTACATTCCACACTGGTTTCCTTCGTTCCACATTCACTGATTTGGCTGAAACTGTAGGAATAACACTCCATTTCATTGGAGACATATAAGACGTATTTCTGGAAAAGGTCATTTCTTCTGGTGTTTACTATCAATTTTGTTATTATTGAAAGGGAATGTCATTGCTCAATAAACATCTGGTCGTCAGAAGAGAATCGTAAATAAACAGTCCCGCAATGCACAGCTTCGTATTTCCTCGGGTCCTTAGAAAACTAAATAATCACATATGAGGTGTAGTTTCTTAGTTATTGTCGATTTTCATGGCACTACATAAGCTTCTATAGTAAAAACTGCGTTACAAATCAATATAAACGTTAGCATTCGCACTCATCCTATATTGTATTCAGAAATGGGCACTTATCGAGTTTAGGGGGACACCCATGAAATCTACCGATTATCGTCAATGTGACTATGCTGATCACGAATATATTTTTCATCAGTTTTGAAACAGTAAAACAGCAGATTGTCATTTAATCAAAATGTAACGATACAACAACATAACAATGTGATTGAAAAAATACAACATTCTCATGTAATCGAAATATAACAATGCGTAAAGATCATTAAAGTTAATTTGCAGCAAGCTAAATCGCAGCATTCGAATAAACGTGCCTGATGTGCTCAATCAAATTGTGAAATGGGTTTGATCCAAAGCGTTGCCGTCATAGAAACTCGGCCAAATAATTGGACAGCATATTGCGATGAGTACTAAACATGCGCTTGTTTTTCTGTTTTGCTTTCTGCCATACGCTTTCAACATGCCGGCCGCGGTGGCCGTGAGGTTCTAGGCGCTCCAGTCCGTAGCCGCGCTGCTGCTACGGTCGCAGGTTCGAATCCTGCCTCGGGCATGGGTGTGTGTGATGTCCTTAGGTTGGTTAGGTTTAAGTAGTTCTAAGTTTTAGGGGACTGATGACCTCAGAAGTTAAGTCCCATAGTGCTCAGAGCCATTTGAACCATTTTTGATTAGTAGTTGCGTGAGTAATTCGATCAACGAAATGCATGGAGTGATTAACAGTCAAATGCTGATAACATAGATTCTGGACTGAGTTATACGCTCCCCACAAATCGGAAACAATAATGGTCCCAGGCCGCACATATTATTGTAGAATCGGCAGCAAAGTTGCAGCATCTCTTCGAACTACAGGAACGAGGAAGCTTTCTCTGGTCTTAGTGTCGTATCCGCCGAATACCCACTGTTCCTTAACCTTGTGACCTCGATTGTATTTTCGACGGACAAAACAGCTTTCGTCGATCTCAACTGTACGCCCTTGACCGCCTAAAACAATGGCCCTTGCACGAAATACTTGTGGCAAATGTCTCTGCAG
Source organism: Schistocerca serialis cubense (assembly GCF_023864345.2). Classification (NCBI taxonomy): domain Eukaryota; kingdom Metazoa; phylum Arthropoda; class Insecta; order Orthoptera; family Acrididae; genus Schistocerca; species Schistocerca serialis. The sequence continues at coordinate 210,582,331 of NC_064647.1, read as the reverse complement.
AACTCTTTCCAATCCGCAGCCGTATTAGCCGAGAGTTGTTGTTCACGCATCGAAAACTCCTGTTATCGAGTTCGAAGCTCCAGAAGTAAGCAATTTTGATAATGCATTCGATAGACAGTTGACTACCCGTAAAAAAAAGAATCTTTGCGAATTGATATCGTCTTCCTGCAAATGCGCCTTACAGAGCAGCGCCCAAGACGACCGTCGGCAGAGTCTAAGAACATTTTATTCGCACCGCCAAGGCATTGTCCATCTCAACAGAATCTCTCGCGTTTCAGCAAACCATGACCGAAAGCCCATTCGATAGCTGAATCACTATCACGACAAACGTTGAACAAATTTACCATACGAAATTCGTCAAATCAGGGAAAATTCTAGTCATTACGATTTAGTAGAACAAACGCACAGAACAAACACCGAACTAACACCTAACTAAACTGTTATTTGACTTTAGTGTAAACTGAATGAGGCGATTTTATCCCAGTGCTTTGATGTGCTACGATTTAGCTTCAATGATGTTTACAAATAACAGAATCGTCGTCCGGTCAAAAAATGAGAAAAAAATTTTTCATTAAAATTTTTTTTCTCTCGATATATTAAAAAGTTTTTATCGGGGATGAAAATAAATAACATCTTCGAGATTAACATAGTCTAACATTTCAAGAATTGAGAAAAAATATTTTCGAAAATGTTGTCCCCCTAAACTCGGTAATTGTCCAAAAATTTCGCTTGCTGGCCGCTTGGGGCGCTGCTATCGCTGGGGGTAAGAAAAACGAGACGGAGTGTCGCGACTCTTAATGTTCGTGTGTGGCTCTAATCGCTGTAAACAAAATAGATATCTTACTCGGCGACAGTCGCGCGTTCGATATATATCGCTTGCAAGCGTTTTTGGAAATTATCAAATTCCCTTACTTGGAAATTATCAGATTCCCTTACGTGCGCCAAATCCCCCCCCCCCCCTTCCCCTGACTCGTAAGGACCATGAAGATAAAATGAGATTAATTACAGAGCGCGTAGAGGTATTTAAACGGTTATTCTTCCCCAGCACCATGCGGAATGAAACCCTAAAGTGGTACAATTTTAAAGCTTTGTCTGTAATGCCAATAATATTATGTTGTCTCTAATCTTGGAAAAAATACCACACCCTTTTATTAAGAGTATAGCATCTTAATGAGGACTACCACGCTCATTATGGTAATGGTGTGGTATTTCTTTCTAGTGGGAGGATGTTGTACCTGTAAACATTACGGGCGTGGCATTCTTTCCAACACTGAAGACGTTGCATTACAGGCATAGTATTCAAAATGATAGATACCCCTTGCCATGCACTTCAAAGTTATTACAGAGCATGTATATAAATGTAGGCGAGAAGAAGAAAAGTGCTGACAGATTCTTCTTTCAAATACAAAGCAAAATCGAGATAACTGAAAGTATAATTAACCACCAAGAATAAATTGAGAATATCACAATCCACAATAACGATACGTAATTTTCAACAAAATGATACTTCAACCAATCCTGTAATCTCATGATCTTACCTGGGTAAGAAAATACGTTTTTTGCTTCATCATCGACATGAAGACGATGTTTCACTTGCAAGTGCTGCCGCCGTATTGTAATCACATATTCCGAAGCATCTTTAAAATACTCGTTTGACACTGGAAGCGAAAGGAAACGGAAAATCACGCCACATTTTCCGCTTATTTTCTGGGGAACTGCCCTGCCGCTTAGCAGTGAGGTTATATCAACTGCCGTATGTCAGCGATATTAACTGACAAGGAAATCAAAGAATGTGTACAATTATTTCACAGCTGCACAAATGCGCGCTTTCACGGAGTACTCCGATACAAAAGCACACCACCACCAACGAAAAGTACGCATTCTTATTCTGATATAATGTACCAAATATTTTAAATATGGCCCGTTGCTTTACGCATTAACACAGACTATTCCTAGATATCGGAGGAAGAAAATGTGGATGCACCTTTCTGTCTCTCTCCACAAACAAGACACACCAAATTAGGGAAAAAAAACTGAAGTCCCTTCTACGCATCTGCAGCCAACATACAAGCCTTACAATCTCTAAGATCTCTTCAGGTTCCCAAGGTTTTGAATTTAACAGAGTCTGTATTAGTTTTGCCTACTATGCACTAAAGTAAATGGAATTCAAGGCAAAAACAACTTTTGTTAAAGTCATCAGTCTTCTCAGTGGTTTAATGCGGCTCACCACGAATTCCTCTCCAGTGAAGACCTTTTCGTCTCACAAGGGGAGGCCGCCAATTGTGAAATTCAGATTCGATTCATACTGCGCATAATAAAAGCTCATGGCCAGGGGTGTAATGTGGCAAAGCACCAAGATGCACTTCTCAGTCGTCGTCGAAAAATCGACAGTTGAAAGAAACCGTTGCGGTGATATACTCTCTACGATTAATAATTTTCTACAGCGTCGTGGTGCAGCGGTAAGCGCTCGGGTTCGTAATCCGAAGGTCGCCGGATCGAATCTCGCGCCATGCAACCTTTTTTTTAGTATTTGTTTTTTGTAATTCAAACATATAAATATAATTCCCGGCAATCAGTTGCAACAATCATGCATATAGTGAGTTGTTGAAAGTCGTTTGTCGTGGAAAAACTGGCGACTTCGAACATCATTATGTTTTCCGTAAACAAAGTTGTATTTCACAAATGTTATTAATTGTCATCATAATGTAAACCACATATAGTTAACGGAAGACGTAGAAACGATATTCCGAAACGAATACGTATAGCGTAAGTCAAACGTTCGAATTAGAATAGAGACCCCACGAACATAAATTTGCTGTGGCAGGTATGAAATATAAACTCCGTTATAAACTCCGTTACTCGCTCGTTACACTTGAAGAACAGACATTGAATGGGCCGAAACGAGCCGCCGCATAACTAGCGTAGTTAAGAACGTAGATGCGGGAGGCGGTACAATTGGAGAGCGATCCGCCTTCACCAACATGCATAAGCAATTCATTAATATATATATATATATATATATATATATATATATATATATATATATATATATATATATATATATATATAACTCCGCCTAAGCCGGTCCCAAGCCCGGTTGTAAAAGGAGGAGGGGGAGGAGTAACACCTCGTAAAAAAACCTTGGTTCACCTGGCCCGGGTGATAGTACCTTGTGAGGGTCCCTTGCCAGGGATACGGCGAAGACCTCAACGGTAGTGAAGACGGAGATGAAGATCATCGGTACGGCGGAACTGGCGGAAGAGGCAAGCATTATCAACAAGATAAAGCATATTGAAAAGCCCAGACACGTCTGTGTGGCAACCACCGGTACTCTGGCCAGCGTCTGTTCACCATGTGAGGTGCGGCTGAACACCAAGCTCCAGGAACTAACAATCCCTGGTTCTAACTACCCAGCATTAGCTGGAACTTAATTACAAGCAGTATGATTCGTACAAGTAAAATTAATATTACCCCAGGTGGCCAATCCACTCGCCCTGTGGCGACAACCAAGCTATCGGATTCTGGGGAGCTTGGGCTCGTACGACAGAGAAAGTCGGAGTTCTCTAGTAAACGTCCACGAAAGTCCCATACATTTATTGGCACTTTTAACATTCAGACACTAATTCAGACAGGAAAACTTCATAATCTTACAACAGAACTCAACAAACAGAAAATTCAAATCCTTGCTCTCCAAGAGACCAGATTCACTGATTCAGAAACAATAGACTACAACAATTACCGTATCTTTAAAAGTAAAACAGACAAGAAAATTGGCAAAGGAGCTGCAATATTTGGCATGGCTTTTATTGTAAATAAGGACACCCTTGACTCTGTTATAGACATGAATCAAATCAGTAACAGACTAATGACCATGCGAATCAAGCACACCAACAAAATATATACATTTATTAATGTTCATGCACCTACCAACATTGCCAACAAAAAAGAACCGGAGAAGACAGAAAAATTTTGGGAAAAACTCGAAACTGAAATGTCCAAAATTCCAAAGGAGGATGTAAAAATTCTTCTAGGGGATTTCAACGCGCAAATTGGCAAAGAGAGGAAATATAAAAAAACAGTCGGTAATTACCCTGCACACAAATTCACAAACAAGAACGGCATGAGACTCATCGAGTTATGTCAGCAAAACAACCTAAAAATCGTGACAACATCACTTCGAAAAGACCCCAAGAAACAAAAAACATGGAGATCACCAAACCTTCAGCTTGGTGAATTTCAAATAGACCATGTTGCGATCTCCTATGACTTCCAGAAAGAAATACACGACGTTCAAGTCCGCAGAGGGGCAAATATAGATTCTGACCACTACCTTACCAGAGTTAAAATTAAATTCACTCCAAAAAGGAAACGCCAAAGGAAATCACCACTAATTCCCAAATTTGACTTGAAAAATATCAAGGAATCAGAAATTACAGAAGCATGGGATAAACAACCAACAAACAACTGGAAAGATTTCCGAACGAAAATTATACAGAAAGCAAGAGATTTGATTCCGTTAAAGAAAATATCCAAGCATCCATGGTGGAATTCGAATTGTGATAACGCATTAGAAGAGAGACAACAAGCCTTTTTAAATTACAATTGTGACAAATCAGAAACCACACAACAAACATTTTTCAAAGTGAGAAAACAAACAGCTAAAATACTTAGACAAACTAAAAGAAAATACCTTAATGAACAGCTAAACACAATTGAAGAAAACTTTAAGAACCACAACACTCAAGATTTTTATAAAATATTCGCAAATCAAATCAAAGGATACACTCCACAAAATCTCTGCTTCCGGAAACAGAATGGAAAATTGGCACTAACTAACAAAGAAAATTGCCAAGAACTAGCTAAATATTTCTCACAACTCCTAAATTGCCCACAACCAAGTACAAGATTCCCCAGATTACAACCAGAACACACGAATGAGACTTCACTACCACCATCTCAAGAAGAAATTTATAGTCACATTAGAAAACTCAAAAATAATAAATCATCGGGAGAAGATGGAATTGTAGCTGAACTACTGAAAAACCTTGGTCCAAATTCGTTAAAAGAGATCACTAGCATCATCAAAGAAATTTGGCAGACAGAAAATATCCCAGAGGAGTGGAAGTGTGCACTAATTCACCCATTGCACAAAAAGGGAGAAAGATCAGACGTAAACAACTACAGAGGCATTTCACTTTTACCAGTTACCTACAAAATTCTATCTGCATGTCTCCTAAAGAGGGCACAAGAACAACTAGAACATACAATTTCAGACTACCAAGCAGGCTTTCGTCCTAATAGATCATGCCCGGAACAGATATTCAACCTTAAAACTATTTTAAAGATTAAAGCAATCAGGTCAAAACCAATAATCTGCACATTCGTTGATTTCAAAAAGGCATACGATTCCATAGACAGACAGTCTCTATGTCACATTCTCGAAGAACGAGGCCTAGACACTAAAACCCGAAAACTAATTGAACAAACACTAACAGAAACCAAATCAAAAATTAAATTCAGAGGGGAAATTTCGGAACCATTCTCAATTAAAACAGGAGTAAGACAAGGAGATGGGATCTCACCACTATTATTCAATATAGTTTTGGACAAAGTTATGAAAGAGTGGGAAGTAACACTAAGGAAACAAAGCTTTTGGAAGCCAATTGAACTAGGAAGAGGTAAAGGAAAATTGAACATCCCTTATTTAGCGTTTGCAGATGACTTGGCAATTATAACTGACAGTGAAGAAACAGCAGTAAAACAAATTGAGACACTTAAAGAATGTGCTGAGAAGGTTGGCCTGCAAATCTCCTTTGAGAAGACAGAATTCATCTGCTCAAAATTAGATATTTCGAAACTAAAAACAAAGTATGGTGAAATAACTAGAGTCAAGCACTTTAAGTATCTCGGTGAAGTTATTGAACCAACAGGACTTGAGAAAATAGCACAAAAAAACCGATTACAGAAAATCAAGAAAGTATTCGGACTTATTCAAAATATATATAACAAGAAATGTCTATCAAAAGGCACTAAAATCAGACACTACAACACAGTCATCAAACCAACAGTCACATATGCAAGTGAAACACTCTCCCTGAATAGAAAATTAGATTTACACGAAATTAAGAAAGTAGAGAGAAAAATTATTAGAAAAATCCTAGGACCACGATACACACAAGATGGATACAGGCTGCAGACTACCGAGACAACCGAAAAAATATCAAACATCGAGGCAGATATCAGGAAGAGGCGGATGAAGTTTTATGGACATATAGACAGATTACCTGGAAACAGGTTAACTAAACGTCTATTGGACTATATGACATCACTTAAGGCAACAATACCCTGGGTAACTGAAGTTAAGAAGGATTTGAAAAAGGCAAAAATTGACATAACAAACACATCAGACCGGGATACATTCAGAAGAAAAATCGACAAGTGGAAGTTTACTCCAGAGACGGAATCTAAACCTTTCCGACCAAAGTGGACCGAAGAAAGGAAGAAGGCCTTTGGGGAGGCAATGAAGAAATACTGGGGAAATAAGAAGAACATTAAGAAATGTTAATCACCTGCTTATCGTTCTCCCATGGGGACATTCGCTAATAATAATAATAATAATAATAATATATATATATATATATATATATATATATATATATATATTACAAAAAACTAATTATAAAAAAAATTGCATGGCACGAGATTCGATCGGGAGACCTTTGGATTACGAACCCAAGCGCTTACCGCTGCGCCACGACGCTGGAGAAAATTATTAACCGTAGAGAGTATTTCACCGCAACGGTTTCTATTAACTGTCGATTTTCTCGACAACGGCTGAGAAGTGCATCTTGGTGCTTTGCCACATTACACCTCTGGCCAGGAGCTTTTATTAGGCGCAGTATGAATCGAATCTGAATTTCACAATTGGCGGCCTCCCCTTGTCAGAGTAGCACTTGCAACCTAGTCTAGGGATGGGAAAAACCGACCAGTTAAAGCCGATTTCGGTGTTTTAGTTCTTAATAACCGCTATTTTCCGGTATTTGTTTTGTCTCAATTATAACACGTGTTATTAATTTTTTACTATTAACCGTGTCAAAAACCGAAATATAAATTAGTCAAAGCAGCAACGCTAAAATTTTTCATTTTTTAATAATTTTAATAACAATACCGACAGAAAGGAATGACACACACATGGCATAACAACTGATGCAGCACAGCAAGACAGTGATGTCCCTGCTGCCGTGTATCGTAGCTTATGCGTACGCGTATACAAGGCGACAGTTATTGAACTACGTGAGAAAAAACGTAAATTAATTATAAACTACGGCGTGCACACACTTTATTCAACATGTAAACGTCACTACAGACATTCGGATTTAGGTTATGACATGTTCGATATCCCTGTCATTATGGGCGATGATGTAGTGCAGACGAATAGCGAAATTCTGCATGACCCGCTGAAGCGTCTGAACTTCGATGCTGTCGATGACCTCCTGAATGGCTGTTTTCAGTTCAGCAATGGTTTTGGGGTTAGTGTGGTACACCTTCTCTTTAATACAGCCCCACAAAAAGGAGTCGCATGTGTTCAGATTCGGAATATATGGCGGCCAATCGAGGCTCATGCCAGTGGCCTCTGGGTACCCCAGAGCCAGAATGTGGTCCCCTAGAAGTGCTCCTCCAGGACATCAAACACTCTCCTGCTTCGTGGGGTCAAGCTCCCTCTTGCACGAACCACATTTTGTCGAAATCAGTCACTTTGGGCAATGGAAATGAAATCATCTTCCAAAACCTTCACGTACCGTTCGGTAGTATTATAAAATATTTGCTAAGCAAGCCTACAGTTCTACAGAAAATTGGATCTTTAGAGAAGTAATAATGAAAGTTAAGGAGTGCATGTTATGTGCGATGGTTGCCCAGAAAGTAATGCACCGCATTTATTTTCTCGGCCGAGAAAAATGCTACGATTGCGAAACATTCCGTATGCATTATTTGAAGTCTCCTGAGTGAGCACGCCTGGTTTCCGTCACTTTGGAGGAACAGCGTAGGTGAACGACAATTTCAAAACGGCGTCTGTAGATGATGTACGTTGCAAACAAAGTGCCCTCATTGAATTTCTCACTGCACTGAAAAAAAGTGTGGGAAATATTCACATAAGCTTGTCCAACGTCTATGGAGCATCTACTGTCAACAGAAGTACGAGGTGCATTCAAGTTCTAAGGCCACCGATTTTTTTTCTCCGGACTGGAAAGAGATAGAAACATGCGCATTGTTTTAAAATGAGGCCACGTTCATAGTCAATACGTCCCAGAGATGGCAGCACCGTACGGCAGATGGAATTTTACCGCCAGCGGCGAGAATGAGAACTGTTTTAAATACTTAAAATGGCGACGTTTTCCTTACTTGAACAGTGTGCAATCATTCGTTTTCTGAATTTGCGTGGTGTGAAACCAATTGAAATTCATCGACAGTTGAAGGAGACATGTGGTGATGGAGTTATGGATGTGTCGAAAGTGCGTTCGTGGGTGCGACAGTTTAATGAAGGCAGAACATCGTGTGACAACAAACCGAAACAACCCCGGGCTCGCACAAGCCGGTCTGACGACATGATCGAGAAAGTGGAGAGAATTGTTTTGGGGGATCGCCGAATGACTGTTGAACAGATCGCCTCCAGAGTTGGCATTTCTGAGGGTTCTGTGCACACAATCCTGCATGACGACCTGAAAATGCGAAAAGTGTCATCCAAGTGGATGCCATGAATGCTGACGGACGACCACACGGTTGCCCGTGTGGCATGTTGCCAAGCAATGTCGACGTGCAATGACAGCATGAATGGGACTTCCTTTTCGTCGGTTGTGACAATGGATGAGACGTGGATGCCATTTTTCAATCCAGAAACAAAGCACCAGTCAGCTCAATGGAAGCACACAGATTCACTGCCACCAAAAAAATTTCGGGTAACTGCCAGTGCTGAAAATATGATGGTGTCCATGTTCTGGGACAGCGAGGGCGTGATCCTTACCCATTGCATTCCAAAGGGCACTACGGTAACAGGTGCATCTTACAAAGAACGAATTCCTTCCTGCACTGCAACAAAAACGTCCGGGAAGGGCTGCGTGTGTGCTGTTTCACCAAGACAACGCACCCGCACATCGAGCTAACGTTACGCAACAGTTTCTTCGTGATAACAACTTTGAAGTGATTCCTCATGCTCCCTACTCACCTGACCTGGCTCCTAGTGACTTTTGGCTTTTTCCAACAATGAAAGACATTCTCCACGGTCGCACATTCACCAGCCGTGCTGCTATTGCCTCAGCGATTTTCCAGTAGTCAAAACAGACTCCTAAAGAAGCCTTCACCGCTGCCATGTAATCATGTCGTCAGCGTTGTGAAAAATGTGTACGTCTGCAGGGCGATTACGTCGAGAAGTAACGCCAGTTTCATCGATTTTGGGTGAGTAGTTAATTAGAAAAAAAATCGGAGGCCTTATAACTTGAATGCACCTCGTAGTTAGCCACTGAGGTCATCAGAAGGCGGTTCGGCAGAGCTGCACGATTTTCGGGAGACCATCCACGGCTGTCACTTGTGACATGTTGCAGCGAGCTGATGCTGTCAGTCGCGAGGACAGACCCATTACGACTCGGTAGTTGGGCTGCATCTGTCATTCAACAAAGGAAGCGTGGATGCAATTATCCGCACTCTTGGATACTCAAAAGTGTGTGCAAAATTGGTCCCGCAGTGTCTTGCAGTGGATCACAAATCACACAGAAAAACATTTGTCTTGATTTGTTGAAACGTTTTGAAGCTGAGCGGGAGGCCTTCTATTGTCCCGGTTTGTGACAGGGTGATGAAACCTTGGTTCGCCATTTTGAGGCCGAAACAAAATGACAGTCGACGGAATGGCCCCATTCCCATTCCCACTCACCACAGAAGAAAAAATTCAAAGCAACTCTTCCGCCGGTAAGGTAATGATCATCGTGTTCTGGGATTGTGAAGGTGTGATTCTAATCAATGTGATGTTAAGAGACGATACCATTAATTCAGAAAGGTATGTCAACACGTTAACAAAACTGAAGACGCGCTTCCGGCGACACAGCAACCCAGGACATGTTATGGTTCAACACGATGTGGCTCAGCCTGACAGAAGTCTGAGGACTGCTGAACACATCGCAAAACAGGGTTGGACAGTGTTGCCCCATCCACTCTACAGCCCTGACCTAGCTCCCTCGGACTACCACTTGTTTGGGACGTTAGAGGATGCCATTCGTGGAAGACATTTTGAGGGCGATGAGGAGGTGATTCACACAGTGAAACACTGGCTCCACCACGAGGACAATGACTGGTAATGGTAGGGCATACACACCCTTGTTTTGCGCTGGAGGAAGGCCATAGAATGGAGTGGAGATTGCATGGAAAAATAGGGTGTGTAGATAGAACACCATTCTTTCGTGTGTGTGTATCATATGTTGAATAAAGAATTGTTTAAGAAGAAAATACGGTGCTTTACTTTCTGGGCAACCCTGTAAGTTGGCTGTTTCTGGGCAACCCTGTAAGTAGGCTGTTTAGGTTTTTATGTTGGTATCGCCACGTAGCGCTCTGTATGAAAATCGCTGACTGTTGTGTGCAGTCTGTGGCTGGGTGGCATTGTTGGAATATTCGCTATTGTAGCGTTGGGCAATTGGATGTGAACAGCGCGTAGCGTTGGGCAGTTGGAGGTGAGCCGCCAGCAGTGGTGGATGTGGGGAGTGAGATCGCGGAGTTTTGAGAGTGGATGATCTGGATGTGTGTCCATCAGAGAGAGTAAATTTGTAAGACTGGATGTCGTGAACTGATATATATATATATACTATGACTTTTGAACACTATTGAGGTAAATACATTGTTTGTACTCTATCAAAATCTTTCATTTGCTAACTATGCCTATCAGTAGTTAGTGCCTTCAGTAGTTAGAATCTTTTATTTAGCTGGCAGTATTGGCGCTCGCTGTTTTGCAGTAGTTCGAGTAACGAAGATTTTTGCGAAGTAATTGATTCATGAAAGGTATACGTTATTGTTAGTCAGGGCCATTCTTTTGTAGGGATTTTTGAAAGTCAGATTACGTTGCGCTAAAAAAAATTATTGTGTGTCAGTCTAGTGATTATCAGAAAAAGTAAAGAGAGAAATGTCTGCGTACGTTCAGTTTGGCTCAACTGTTTGAATATCAAATAACGTAAGAGTTTTAGTAGCACACCCATTCATAATTTTTCGAAGGGGACGTATCAAGCCTCGAGTATTAATTATTTCGTTTATCATGTTTGAATGTATGTTTCCGTGTGTCCTCTTTTGTCTAACTCTATCCTCCTTTTTGAAAGTGGTGTCCTCCTTTTTATACCTCTGTGTCTGGTCGCCCTAGGCGTTCCGCATTCTGATAAGCGCGGTGACCGTCGTCGAAATTCCCAGCCTTGGGATTTACCCCCATCAGGTCAGGCTACTCCCTGCGCCTGGCCGGCCCTCACAGGACGCTACGCAACGCTCCCTCGGCCCTGGGCTGTGCAGTTAGTCCTCAGCATCACAAGCAAATTCACTTTGTGGTGTCACCGCCAGACACCACACTTTCTAGGTGGTAGCTTAAATCGGCCGCGGTCCATTTAGTACATGTCGGACCCACGTGTCGCCACTGTGTGATCGCGGACCGAGCGCCACCACAAGGCAGGTCTCGAGATACGGACTAGCACTCGCCCCAGTTGTACGACGACTTTGCTAGCGACTACACGGACGAAGCCTTTCTCTCATTTGCCGAGAGACAGTTAGAATAGCCTTCAGCTAAGTCCATGACTACGACCTAGCAAGGTGCCATTAACCGTATCTGAAGATAGTCTTATTTGTATTATCAAGAGCGATGTACCACAAGGATGGAATAAAGTTAAGTATTCGAGGAGCTGCATACTTTTCTTATTAGAATTCACTACTTATCCTGTTCCAGAAAACGCCCGTCTGCGTTAGATAGCGTGCACTTCGGCCTCCTATATCTACAAGGTGTTGGCACATTTGCCAACACATCACACTTCTCCTAAATACCAGGCCTATGCGAACGAATACCTCAACCAGGGTACAACACACATCAAGAAAGCCGGACAAGGAACTGGAAGTAAACTAATCGTTGTCGCAGTTTGACAACGGTGAAAGGTTCAGGCGTGACGTTGACCGCTCTGATCGCAGGAAACCAGCTACAAAGCGGGAAGTGTCAAATACCAAGTAATTTTTATCACACTATGGTTGCAGGCTGTTTCCAATGACAGCAAAAATTTTGTTTTCAATATTCCATATAATTTTTGACCGAATTAAAAACTAAAATTCTGTCACAATCTACTTATTAAATGGCTCATTGAAGCACCAAATTTTGGAGATTTGTAGGAAGGTCTTAGGGGACCAAACTGCTCGGTCGCCAAAAATGGTTCAAATGGCTCTAAGCACTATGGAACTTAACATCTGACAAGGGAACCTCCCCATCGCACCCCCCTCAGATTTAGTTACAAGTTGGCACAGTGGATAAGCCTTGAAAAACTGAACACAGATCAGTCGAGAAAACAGGAAGAAGTTGTGTGGAACAATGAAAAAATAAGCAAAATTTACAAACTGAGTAGTCCATGTGCAACATACGTAACATCAAGGGGCGCCAAAACCCGTGGTTAGCGTGAGCAGCTGCGGAACGACAGGTCCTTGGTTCAAGTCTTCCCGGGAGTGAAAAGTTTACTTTCTTTATTTTCGCAAAGTTATGATCTGTCCGTTCGTTCATTGACGTCTCTGTTCACTGTAATAAGTTTAGTGTTTGTGTTTTGCGACCGCACCGCAAAACCGTGCGATTAGTGGACAGAAGGACGTGCCTCTCCAATGGGAACCGAAAACATTTGATCTCAAGGTCATAGGTCAACTGATTCCTCCACAGGAAAACACGTCTGTTATATTCTATACGACACTGGTGACGGCATGTGCGTCACATGACAGGAATATGTTGTCGACCCACCTAACTTATACTCTTGGCGAATGGGTAAAAAGATTCTTCTACCTTGCCCGATTTAGGTTTTCTTGTGGATGTGATAATCACTCCCAAAAAAGTGATGAAAACATAAGAATTTGTCACGTAAACTGCAAGAAATGAATGCAACAGTTTCACAGTCGCACAGTTTTCCCTGTGCTCTGTCAAAACATATGTTTTTAACGTTTTCAAATTTTTCCGTGGGTAGCCCGTCAAATCCGGCATATGTCCAAGCAAATCTGAACATGTCCCGTAATTTTTGAGAGCGAAGTTGATTGTGTGTGAGTGCCTGAACTTTGATAACTGTCTGAAAATAAAAAAATTAAAATTTTCATTTGAGTGAAGACTTGAACCATGGACCTCTCGCTCGGCAGCTACTCACGCTAACCACGGGACCACAGCGCTCCTGAGCTTGTAGAGTCCTGAATATTGTATATGTTGCACATGGACTACACAGTTTGTATATTTTGCTTATTTTTTCAAAGTTCCACACAACTTCTTCCTGTTTTCTCGATTGATTTGTGTTCAGTTTTTCAAGGCCTATCCACTGTGCCAACTTATAACTAAATCTGAGGGGGGTGCGATGGGGAGGTTCCCTTGTGAGGTCATCAGTCCCGTAGACTTACAACTACTTAAACCTAACTAACCTAAGGACATCACACTCATCCATGCCCGACGCACGATTCGAACCTGCGGCCGTAGCAGCAGCAGCGCGGTTCCGGACTGAAGAGCCTAGAACCGCTCGGTCACAGCGGCCGGCCTTTGAGGTCATCGATACCTAAGCTTACTCACTGTTTAATCTAACTTAAACTAACTTACGCTAAGGATAACGCACACACCCATGCTCGAGGGAGCAGCGCGAACTGTGGCACGCGCCAAAGAAATTGGTATAGGCATGTTCTATTCAAATACAAGGACATGTAAACAGGCAGAATACGGCGCTGCGGTCGACAACGCCTATATAAGACAAGTGTCTGGCTCAGTTGTTAGATCGATTACTGCTGCTACAAAAACAGTTTCTCGAGATTTGAGTTTGAGCGTGGTGTTATAGTTAGCGCACGAGAGTTGGGACACAGCACTTCCGAGGTAGCGATGAAATGCGGATTTACCCGTACGAGCATTTCACGAGTGTATCGTGAATACCAGGAATCTGATAAAACGCGAAGTCTCCGACATCGCTGCGGCCGGAAAAAGATCCTGCAAGAATGGGACCAACGACGACTGAAGAGAATCATTCAACGTGATAGAAGTGCATCCCTTCCGCAGATTGCTGCATGTTTCAATGCCGAACCCTCAACAGGTGTCAGCGTGCGAACCATTCAACGAAACGTCATCGATATGGTACTCGTGTACCCTTGATGACTGCACGACACAAAACTTTACACTTCACCTGGGCCCGTCAACACAGACATTGGACTCTTAATGGTTAGAAACATGTTGCCTGGTCGGACGAGTCTCGTTTCAAACTGTATCGAGCGGATGAATGTGTACGGATATGGAGACAACCTCATGAATCCATGGACCCTGCATGTCAGTAGGAGACTGTTCAAGCTGGTGGACGCTCTGTAATGGTGTGGGGCGTGTGCAGTTGGAGCGATATGGGACCCCTGATAGTCTAGATACGACTCCGACAGGTGATACGTACGTAAGCATCCCGTCTAATCGCCTGAGTCCGTTCATGATCATTGTGAATTCCAACGGACTTGGGCGCTTCCAGCAGGACAAAGCGACAACCCACACTGCCAGAATTGCTACAGAGTGACTCCAGGAGCGCGCTTCTGAGTTTAAACACTTCCGCTGGCCACCAAACTCCCCAGACATGGACATTATTGAGCATACCGGGGATGCCTTGCGACGTGCTGTTCAGAAGAGATCTTCACCGCCTCGTACTCTTAGGATTTGTGTACAGCCCTGCAGGATTTATGGTGTCAGTTCTCTCCAGCACTGCTTCAGACATTAGTCGAGTCCATGCCACGTCGTCTTACGGCACTTCTGCGTGCTCCCAGAAACCCTACACGATATTAGGCAGGTGTACCAGTTTCGTTGGCTCTTCAGTGTGCAATCTTATGTTAAAGTTTTAAAACAATACATATTAAAGTTACAAGCTGTGTAAATGTTACGATGCAGAGCAAGACATGGCGCGCAACTTACCCAGGCTGTGTGTATCCAATATTTGAGAACGACAACACTTAGCGGCCTTCAGCAAAACTTTATACACAATTTCAATTCTTTTCGTAACTTTATTTCGCTGACACACACTTTGCTAGTTCTTCGCTGTTCATTCAGCTAAACTTTAGCACCAGGCTTGACGTTCTTACTTTTTCACTACAATACTCGCAATATATTTTGCTGACAGTATCTATACGTATCACTAAATTTATGCACAAAATTAAACCATTGTACGAGGGTCACTCCAAAAGAAATGCACACTATTTTTTTTTTAAATCCATCTTTTATTCTACATGTTTGGAACTTTGACAGTGTGTAGATACATCCTTTAGGAACAGTATTTTCATTTCTCCACATAATTGCCATCCTTCTCATCTGCCTTACGCCATCTTGGAACCAGCGCCTGTATACTTGCACGGTAAAATTCTGCACCAAACTGTTGGAGCCACTGTTTGGCAGCGTGCACAAGGGAGTCATCATCTTCAAACCTTGTTCCACAAAGAGAAGCTTTCAGTTTCCCAAAGAGATGACAGTCACATGGAGCCAGTTCAGGACGGTAAGGCGGGTGTTTCAGTGTTGTCCATCCGAGTTTTGTGATCGCTTCCATGATTTTTTGACTGACATGTGGCCGTGCATTGTCGTGCAACAGCAAAACATCCTGCTTTTGCCGATGTTGACGAACACGACTCAGTCGAGCTTGAAGTTTCTTCAGTGTCATCACATATGCATCAGAATTTACGGTGGTTCCACTTGGCATGATTTCCACAAGCAAGAGTCCTTCGGAATCGAAAAACACCGTAGCCATAACTTTTCCAGCAGAAGGTGTGGTTTGAATTTTTTTTTCTTGGGTGAATTTGTATGGTGCCACTCCATTGATTGCCTCTTCGTCTCTGGTGAAAAATAATGGAGCCATGTTTCATCACCTGTCACAATTCTTCCAAGAAATTCATCTCCACCATTCTCGTACTGTTCCAAAAGTTCGCTGCATACCTTTATTCTCGTTTCTTTGTAAGCCACTGTCAACATCCTGGGAACTCACCTGGCACAAACCTTTTTTAACGCCAACACTTTCAGTGTTCTGCAAACGCTTCCTTCCCCTATCCCAACGTAGCGTGACAATTCATTCACTGTGATGCGTCTGTCAGCAGTTACCAATTCGTTAACCCTCTGCACATTGTATGGAGTGTGTGCAGTACGAGGTTTGCCCCTGCGAGGACAATCCTCAATATTGCCGTGCCCGCTTTCATCATGTAACCTGCTTGTCCACCGACTAACTGTACGGCGATCGACAGCCGCATCTCCATACACCTTTTTCAACCTCTTGTGGATGTTTCCCACTGTCTCGTTTTCACAGCACAGGAATTCTATGACAGCACGTTGCTTCTGACGAACGTCAAGTGTAGCAGCCATCTTGAAGGCGTGCTGTGACAGCGCCACCCACGGGAACAGGTTGAACTAAGTTTGAAAACAAGCGGGAAGGATGTATCTACGCACTGTAAAAACTTTCACACATGCAGAATGAAAACTGTATTTAAAAAAATAGTGTGCATTTCTTTTAAAGTGACCCTCGTATGACACATAGTTCAGTAGATACATTGTCCAGTTACATTAATGTCACCACCCGTCTAAAGCCAGAATAACCACCCTTCGCAACGTATACCGCTAAGAGATGTGCACGAAGAGAATCATTGAGTTCTGGGAGGTATCAGCAGGTATGTGGAACTATGCCGACTCCAGTGACGTGGCGACTGCGCTGGGATTCTCGGTTGAGGATTCATGGCGTTTACAACCCCATCGAGGAGGTTCCACAGATTCTCGATTGGTTTTAATTCCGCGGATTATGGTGGCAAGAGGTGAACGCTATCTCATCCTGCTGCTCTTTGAGCCCCACGTGTACACTGCAACCTATGCGACAAGTAGCATTGTGCTGCTGGTGAATGACATCGTACCAAGGAAAAACGAAGAACAGAAAAACCTGAAGGCTGGAAAATTGCTTAAGTCACACCAATACCCAAAAAAGGAAGTAGGAGTAGTCCGCTGAATTACATGCCTATATAACCAACGTCCATTTGCAGTAGCGTTTTAGAACATTTACTGTATTTGAAAATTATGAAGTACCTCGAACAAAACGATTTATTGACACAGTCAGCACGGATTCAGAAAATATCGTTCTCGTGAAACACAACTAGCTTTTTATACTCATGAAGTAATGAGTGCTATCGAAAGGGGATGTCAAATTGATTCCATATTTTTAGATTTCCAGAAGGCTTTCGACACCGTTCCTCACGAGCGTCTTCTAACCAAACTGCGTGCCTACGGAGTATCGCCTCAGTTTTGCGACTGGATTCGTGATTTCCTGTCAGAAAGGTCACAATTCGTAGTAACAGATGTAATATCCGGCGTTCCCCGAGGAAGTGTTATAGGCCCCCTACTGTTCCTGATCTATATTAACGACATAGCAGACAATCTAAGTAGCCGTCTTAGATTGTTTGCAGATGATGCTGTCATTTACCGTCTTGTAAAGTCATCAGATGACCAAAACGACTTGCAAAGTGATTTGGATAAGATATCTGTATGTTGCGAAAAGTGGCAATTGACCCTGAATAAAGAAGTGTGAAGTTATTCACATGAGTACTAAAAGAAATCAGCTAAATTTCGATTACGCGATAAGTCACAAAAATCTGAGGGCTGTAAATTCAACTAAATACTTAGAGATTACAATTACAAATAACCTAAATTGGAACGATCGCATAGGTAACGTTGTGGGTATAGCAAACGAAAGACTGTGATTCATTGGCAGAACACTTAGAAGGTGCAACAGATCTAAAGAGACTGCTTATACCACGCTTGTCCGCCCTATTCTGGAGTACTGCTGTGCGGTGTGGGATCCGCATCAGGTGGGATTGACGGATGACATGGAAAAAGTACAAAGAAGGGCAGCTCGTTTTGTATTATAGAGAAATAGAGGAGATAGTGTCACAGACATGATACGTGAATTGGAGTGGCAATCATTGCGACGGGATCTTCTCATGAAATTTCAATCACCAGTTTTCTCCTCAGATTGCGAAAACTTTCTGTTGGCACCCACCTACATAGGGAGAAATCATGATCACGATAAAATAAGAGAAATCAGGGCTCGCACAGAAAAATTTAGTGCTAGTTTCTCCCGCGCGCCGTTCGAGAGTGGACCGGTAGAGAGACAGCATGAAGCTGGTTCATTGAACCCTCTGCGAGGCACTTTATTGTGAATAGCAGAGTAATCACGTAGATGTAGACGTAGAAACTGCATGTAGGGGTGGACATGGTCTCCAAGGATAGATGCATACTTATATTGATAACCTGTGCCTTCGAAAATGGCGAGATCGCCCAGGAAATGCCAGGAAAGCATTCCGCTGACCATAATGCCCCTTCCTTGTTTGCTTTGAAACGTTCACACCGTACACGCCAATGGCCGTATGTTCGATGGAACATAAACATGTTCATCTGAAAAGGCTGTCCGTCGCCACACAGTGGACGTCCACTCGTGATACTGGTGTGCAAATTATTGTCTTCGCCGCAGATAGACAACAAGCAGCATGGTTTGTGAGAACCAAGCTCCTGGTGCGGAGGTCCAAACGTAGCAACTTCCGCTGAACGGTCGTTGTGGAGAGGCAGTCCGTAGTCTCTTGTTTCATCTGGGCCGTTTACAAACTGAGCCGTTTTGGAAATGCGTCTACCCTTGGCCCGAAAGCCAATGTTATCTCTGCCACCTGCCGACCGTAAGTGGTTATTGCACGTTGATGTCGAACGTAGGCGGTACATCTACATGATTACTCTGCAATTCACGCTTCAGTACCTGGCAGAGGGTTCATCGAACCATATTCATACTACTACTCTACTAGAGGTGGGCAAATTCGTTCATCCTTGGGAACTAGTTCACTGGTGATCGCTCTTTTTTGGGAACCGTTCATTTTTACTCGTTCACCGTTCATTTGTACTTGGCATACGGTTCTTATGAAAAATTGATAATTAGTAGCATAGGTGACTGAAGATGGAAGGCGCCAAGAGGGGGACTTGCCTCCCCCTGGAGTACACAGTTTTTATTCGTAACAGAATTCTCACACACTTGTAATTTTCATGATTCTGCAAAACCTCTCGTTTAGCCAGCTGTAGCGTTATGTGGCTGATCGCAGTGAAATAATATAAGGTGGCGCACGAAAAACCGGCTCCGAATTTAGACTGCTTGCCAATTACGCAGTATTTGTTGACTGCTACGAGCAGAATAGATAAACATGTAATAATTAGGCAGTGAAGAAATAACAAATAAGCTACTGCAAACAACTACTTAGAAATAATAGATGACGATTGGTAGGCGACAATGAGCAGTTTAGTACTCGGGAACGATTTTTCGTGCGCCACCCTGTACCACTGAAATAATACTGTAGAAGTTACCATATTCTCTGTACAAAATGTGACACCACACACTCGATTATGGAACGCGGACGTCATTCGGTTGTAAGTCGGTCTGCCTTCCATAACAATGAACACGCTCTTTTACTTTGAATCAAAAGAAGACGGAAAATGGCCACTCATGTGTGCGTTCCGACTTCCTTTGCATGTGTAATAACAAAAGAAATCTTGCATTTTTACAAGTACTACTTCTGCTATTTATCGAAATAGTGAAGTAAGCTGATATGCCGTTTTGTTACCTAAAAAGATGTATGTATTACATACCATGTAATTTTATGTAATTTACGTAATTATAAAATACATTTCAATTATCGGTCATGGACGGTGAATAGAATACGAAAAGAACCAGAAGTTCAGAATTCAAAAAAGGTTTGAAACAGATCAAAAATAGGCGTGAGCAGCCAACGAAACTAACAATTCTATACTGTAACTATGAGCAGTCGGCAGTGGAACTGGGATGTGTGGCCATGCGAAGGAGGAGGAATTCGCCCGAACGAGACCGAGACGCATGGTTCAAATGGCTCTGAGCACTATGAGCCTTAACATCTGAGGTCATCAGTCCCCTAGAACTTAGAACTACTTAAACCTAACTAACCTAAGGACATCACACACATCCATGCCCGAGGCAGGATTCGAACCTGCGACCGTAGCGCCGAGACGTATGGGAACGGGGCCGAGGTTGGAACGAGACCGGCCGACGTGCCGTTGCGGGAACGAGACCGACCGTTTCCCGTTCCCGGGAACTGTAAGTAGAAAGCCGCGACCGAAGTGAACTATGAAACACCGTTCCTTAGAATTCGTTCATCGCTCGTTCCGTTCACCTTGATGAAACCTTCCTTTGGACTCGTTAGTTCGCGAACGATCCATCTACACTCCTGGAAATGGAAAAAAGAACACATTGACACCGGTGTGTCAGACCCACCATACTTGCTCCGGACACTGCGAGAGGGCTGTACAAGCAATGATCACACGCACGGCACAGCGGACACACCAGGAACCGCGGTGTTGGCCGTCGAATGGCGCTAGCTGCGCAGCATTTGTGCACCGCCGCCGTCAGTGTCAGCCAGTTTGCTGTGGCATACGGAGCTCCATCGCAGTCTTTAACACTGGTAGCATGCCGCGACAGCGTGGACGTGAACCGTATGTGCAGTTGACGGACTTTGAGCGAGGGCGTATAGTGGGCATGCGGGAGGCCGGGTGGACGTACCGCCGAATTGCTCAACACGTGGGGCGTGAGGTCTCCACAGTACATCGATGTTGTCGCCAGTGGTCGGCGGAAGGTGCACGTGCCCGTCGACCTGGGACCGGACCGCAGCGACGCACGGATGCACGCCAAGACCGTAGGATCCTACGCAGTGCCGTAGGGGACCGCACCGCCACTTCCCAGCAAATTAGGGACACCGTTGCTCCTGGGGTATCGGCGAGGACCATTCGCAACCGTCTCCATGAAGCTGGGCTACGGTCCCGCACACCGTTAGGCCGTCTTCCGCTCACGCCCCAACATCGTGCAGCCCGCCTCCAGTGGTGTCGCGACAGGCGTGAATGGAGGGACGAATAGAGACGTGTCGTCTTCAGCGATGAGAGTCGCTTCTGCCTTGGTGCCAATGATGGTCGTATGCGTGTTTGGCGCCGTGCAGGTGAGCGCCACAATCAGGACTGCATACGACCGAGGCACACAGGGCCAACACCCGGCATCATGGTGTGGGGAGCGATCTCCTACACTGGCCGTACACCACTGGTGATCGTCGAGGGGACACTGAATAGTGCACGGTACATCCAAACCGTCATCCAACCCATCGTTCTACCATTCCTAGACCGGCAAGGGAACTTGCTGTTCCAACAGGACAATGCACGTCCGCATGTATCCCGTGCCACCCAACGTGCTCTAGAAGGTGTAAGTCAACTACCCTGGCCAGCAAGATCTCCGGATCTGTCCCCCATTGAGCATGTTTGGGACTGGATGAAGCGTCGTCTCACGCGGTCTGCACGTCCAGCACGAACGCTGGTCCAACTGAGGCGCCAGGTGGAAATGGCATGGCAAGCCGTTCCACAGGACTACATCCAGCATCTCTACGATCGTCTCCATGGGAGAATAGCAGCCTGCATTGCTGGGAAAGGTGGATATACACTGTACTAGTGCCGACATTGTGCATACTCTGTTGCCTGTGTCTATGTGCCTGTGGTTCTGTCAGTGTGATCATGTGATGTATCTGACCCCAGGAATGTGTCAATAAAGTTTCCCCTTCCTGGGACAATGAATTCACGGTGTTCTTATTTCAATTTCCAGGAGTGTATATTCTCTAACATTCCACTCTCGAATGACGCGTGGAAAAAAGAAACACTTAAATCTTTCCGTTCGAGCTCTGATTTCTCTTATTTTATTACGACGGTCATTTCATCCTACGTAGGTGGGTGTCAACAAAATATTTACACATTCGTAAGAGAAATTTCGTAAGTAGATCAAGCCTCAAAGAAAATCGCCTTTGTTTCATTGACTGCCACCCCATCTCACGTATCATATTAATGACACTCTGACCCCTATTGCGCGATAACACGAAACGGGCTGCCGGGCTGCCCTTCTTTGCACCCTTTCGATGTCCTCTGTCAATCCTACCTGGTAAGGATACCACATCGCGCAGCAATATTCCAGCAGAGGACGGACAAGTGAAATGTAGGGTGTCTCTTTAGTGGGTTTGTCGCATCTTCTAAGTGTTCTGCCAGCAAAGCGCAGTCTTTGTTCGCCTTCCCCAGAATATTATCTACGTGATCTTTGCAATTTAAGTTGCTCGTAATTGTAATTCTTAAGTATTTAGTCGAATTGACAGCCCTTGGATTTGTGCGACTTCTCGTATTTTATCGGATTTCTTTTAGTACCCACGTGGATGACCTCGCACTTTTCTTTGTTTGGAGCAAATTGCCACTTTTCGCACCATACAGAAATTCTCTCTAGATCATTTTGTGATTGGAATCGATCGTCTGATGATTTTACTAGACGGTAAATTACAGTGTCATCTGCAAATAATCTAAGGCGGCTGCTCAGATTATCACCTAGATCATTTATGTAAATCAGAAACAGCATAGGACCCATGACACTACCTTGCGGGACGCCAGATATCACTTCTGTTCTGCTCGATGATTTACCGTCTATCACTACGAACTGTGACCTCTCTGAGAGGAAATCACGAATCCAGTCACACAACTGAGACGATACTCCATATGCACGTAATTTGATTAATAGTCGCTTGTGAGGAACGGTATCAAAGGCCTTCTGGAAATCTAGGAATACGGAATCGATCTGACATCCCTTGGCTACAGCACTTATTACTTCATGGGAATAAAGAGCTAGCTGCGTTGCACAAGAACGATATTTTCTGAATCCGTGTTCGTTACGCACCAATAAGTCATTTTCTTCAAGGCGATTTATGAGTCGAGTACAGTCTATGCTCCAAAATGCTACTGCAAATTGAGGTCAGTGATATGGGTCTGTAGTTCAATGGGTTACTCCTATTTCCTTTCTTGAATATTGGTGTGACCTGTGGTACTTTCAGTCTTTAGGAACAGACCTTTCGTCGAGTGCTCGGTTGTATATGATTGCTAAGAAAGGCGCTATTGTGTCTGCATACTGTGAAAGGAACCTGATCGGCGATTTACACATTTAAGGAACTGGACGGTGTGTAGTGTCAAACATTGGCGAAATGAATCAGGAACTAGGGTTTTGCGTCTTCAACCACAATGGATTCACATGCCTGTATCTCTAACGTCGGTCAGTTATAGAATTTTGGAACACGTATTATGTTCGAGTGTAATGACTTTTCTGGAGACTAGAAATCTACTCTGTAGGAATCAGCATGGGTTTCGAAAAAAGACTATCGTGTGAAACCTAGCTCGCGCTATTCGTCCACGAGACTCAGAGGGCCATAGACACGGGTTCCCAGGTAGATGCTGTGTTTCTTGACTTCCACAAGGCGTTCGATACAGTTCCCCACAGTCGTTTAATGAACAAAGTAAGAGAATATGGACTATCAGACCAATTGTGTGATTGGATTGAGGAGTTCCTAAGATAACAGAACGCAGCATGTCATTCTCAATGGAGAGAAGTCTTCCGAAGAGTGATTTCAGGTGTGCCGCAGGGGAGTGTCGTAGGACCGTTGCTATTCACAATATACATAAATGACGTTGTGGATAACATCGGAAGTTCACTGAGGCGTTTGGGGATGATGCTGTAGTATATAGAGAGGTTGTAACAATGGAAAATTGTACTGAAATGCAGGAGGATCTGCAACGAATTGACGCATGGTGCAGGGAATGGCAATTGAATCTCAATGTAGACAAGTGTAATGTGCTGCTAATACATAGAAAGAAAGATCATTTATCATTTAGCTACAATATAGCAGGTCAGCTACTGGAAGCAGTTAATTCCATAAATTATCTGGGATTAGGCATTAGGAGTGATTTAAAATGGAATGATGATATAAAGTTGATCGTCGGTAAAGCAGATGCCAGACTGAGATTCATTGGAAGAATCCTAAGGAAATGCAATCCGAAAACAAAGGAAGTAGATTACAGTACACTTGTTCGCCCACTGCTTGAATACTGCTCAGCAGTGTGGGATCCGTACCAGATAAGGTTGATAGAAGAGATAGAGAAGATACAACGGAGAGCAGCGCGCTTCTACATCTACATCTACATCTATACTCTGCGAGCCACCTTACGGTGTGTGGCGGAGGGTACTTATTGTACCACTATCTGATCCCCCCTTCCCTGTTCCATTCACGAATTGTGCGTGGGAAGAACGACTGCTTGTAAGTCTCCGTATTTGCTCTAATTTCTCGGATCTTTTCGTTGTGATCATTACGCGAGATATATGTGGGCGGTAGTAATATGTTGCCCATCTCTTCCCGGAATGTGCTCTCTCGTAATTTCGATAATAAACCTCTCCGTATTGCGTAACGCCTTTCTTGAAGTGTCCGCCACTGGAGCTTGTTCAGCATCTCCGTAACGCTCTCGCGCTGACTAAATGTCCCCATGACGAATCGCGCTGCTTTTCGCTGGATCATGCCTATCTCTTCTATTAATCCAACCTGGTAAGGGTCCCATACTGATGAGCAATACTCAAGAATCGGACGAACAAGCGTTTTGTAAGCTACTTCTTTCGTCGATGAGTCACATTTTCTTAGAATTCTTCCTATGAATCTCAACCTGGCGCCTGCTTTTCCCACTATTTGTTTTATGTGATCATTCCACTTCATATCGCTCCGGATAGTAACTCCTAAGTATTTTACGGTCGTTACCGCTTCCAATGATTTACCACCTATGGCATAATCGTACTGGAATGGATTTCTGCCCCTATGTATGCGCATTATATTACATTTATCTACGTTTAGGGAAAGCTGCCAGCTGTCGCACCATGCATTAATCCTCTGCAGGTCCTCCTGGAGTACGTACGAGTCTTCTGATGTTGCTACTTTCTTGTAGACAACCGTGTCATCTGCAAATAGCCTCACGGAGCTACCGATGTTGTCAACTAAGTCATTTATGTATATTGTAAACAATAAAGGTCCTATCACGCTTCCCTGCGGTACTCCCGAAATTACCTCTACATCTGCAGATTTTGAACCGTTAAGAATGACATGTTGTGTTCTTTCTTCTAGGAAACCCTGAATCCAATCACAAACCTGGTCCGATATTCCGCAAGCTCGTATTTTTTTCACTAAACGTAAGTGCGGAACCGTATCAAATGCCTTCCTGAAGTCCAGGAATACGGCATCAATCTGCTCGCCAGTGTCTACGGCACTGTGAATTTCTTGGGCAAATAGGGCGAGCTCAGTTTCACATGATCTCTGTTTGCGGAATCCATGTTGGTTATGATGGAGGAGATTTGTATTATCTAAGAACGTCATAATACGAGAACACAAAACATGTTCCATTATTCTACAACAGATTGACGTAAGCGAAATAGGCCTATAATTATTCGCATCTGATTTATGACCCTTCTTGAAAATGGGAACAACCTGCGCTTTCTTCCAGTCGCTAGGTACTTTACGTTCTTCCAGCGATCTACGATAAATTGCTGATAGAAAGGGGGCAAGTTCTTTAGCATAATCACTGTAGAATCTTAAGGGTATCTCGTCTGGTCCGGATGCT
This sequence comes from Schistocerca serialis cubense, assembly GCF_023864345.2. Lineage (NCBI taxonomy): Eukaryota > Metazoa > Arthropoda > Insecta > Orthoptera > Acrididae > Schistocerca > Schistocerca serialis. Next base: position 210,556,557 of record NC_064647.1, on the reverse strand, counting down.
TTTCCGCTACTAAGTGATAGCAGTTGTTTTTCAATTCCGATATCGTTTATTTCAATATTTTCCATTTTGGCGTCCGTGCGACGGCTGAAGTCAGGGACCGTGTTACGATTTTCCGCAGTGAAACAGTTTCGGAACACTGAATTCAGTATTTCTGCCTTTCTTCGGTCGTCCTCTGTTTCGGTGCCATCGTGGTCAACGAGTGACTGAATAGGGGATTTAGATCCGCTTACCGATTTTACATATGACCAAAACTTTTTAGGGTTCTTGTTTAGATTGTTTGCCAATGTTTTATGTTCGAATTCGTTGAATGCTTCTCTCATTGCTCTCTTTACGCTCTTTTTCGCTTCGTTCAGCTTTTCCTTATCAGCTATGATTCGACTACTCTTAAACCTATGATGAAGCTTTCTTTGTTTCCGTAGTACCTTTCGTACATGATTGTTATACCACGGTGGATCTTTCCCCTCGCTTTGGACCTTAGTCGGTACGAACTTATCTAAGGCGTACTGGACGATGTTTCTGAATTTTTTCCATTTTTGTTCCACATCCTCTTCCTCAGAAATGAACGTTTGATGGTGGTCACTCAGATATTCTGCGATTTGTGCCCTATCACTCTTGTTAAGCAAATATATTTTCCTTCCTTTCTTGGCATTTCTTATTACACTTGTAGTCATTGATGCAACCACTGACTTATGATCACTGATACCCTCTTCTACATTCACGGAGTCGAAAAGTTCCGGTCTATTTGTTGCTATGAGGTCTGAAACGTTAGCTTCACGAGTTGGTTCTCTAACTATCTGCTCGAAGTAATTCTCGGACAAGGCAGTCAGGATAATGTCACAAGAGTCTCTGTCCCTGGCTCCAGTTCTGATTGTGTGACTATCCCATTCTATACCTGGTAGATTGAAGTCTCCCCCTATTACAATAGTATGATCACGAAACTTCTTCACGACGTTCTGCAGGTTCTCTCTGAGGCGCTCAACTACTACAGTTGCTGATGCAGGTGGTCTATAGAAGCATCCGACTATCATATCTGACCCACCTTTGATACTTAACCCAGATTATTTCACATTCGCATTCGCTAATAACTTCACTGGATATTATTGAATTCTTTACTGCTATAAATACTCCTCCACCTTTGGCGTTTATCCTATCCTTGCGGTATATATTCCATTCTGTGTCTAGGATTTCGTTACTGTTCACTTCCGGTTTTAACCAACTTTCCGTTCCTAATACTATATGCGCACTATTTCCTTCAATAAGAGATAGTAATTCAGGAACCTTGCCCTGGATACTCCTGCAGTTTACCAATATTACGTTGACTTTTCCCGTTTTTGGTCTCTGAGGACGGACGTTCTTTATCAACGATGATAATGTCCTCTCTGGTAAGCCGTCAGGTATTTTATCGTTTCGCCCAAGGGGGGGTCCCTCTAACCTAAAAAACCCCCGTGTGCACGCCACACGTACTCTGCTACCCTAGTAGCTGCTTCCGGTGTGTAGTGCACGCCTGACCTGTCTAGGGGGGCCCTACAGTTCTCCACCCAATAACGGGGGTCGATGAATTTGCAACCATTATAGTCGCAGAGTCGTCTGAGCCTCTGGTTCGTTACAGGATCATTTAGTAATCGCGAAAGCGTTACTGAGATAAACTCCAGTGGAAGACTCTGCAAGAGAGACGCTCAGTAGCTAGGTACGGGCTTTTGTTGAAGTTTCGAGAACATACCTTCACTGAGGAGTCAAGCAGTATATAGCTCCCTCCCACACATATCTCGCGAAGAGACCATGAGGATAAAATCAGAGAGATTAGAGCCCACACGGAGGCATACCGACCATCTTTCTTTCCACGAACAATACGAGATTGGAATAGAAGGGAGAGCCGATAGAGGTACTCTAGGTACCCTCCGCCACACACCATCAGGTGGCTTGCGAAGTGGATATAGATGTAGAAGACTTACCGTTCTTAAGTGATTTGAGTTGTTTCGCAATATCTAAGATATCTACTTTTATGTCTAGTTTCGAATTCTGGATTATTTACTTCGTGTTCTTACGTGAAGGAATTACGTAAAACTGTATTTAGTAACTCCGCTTTAGTGTCACCATCATCGGTAACATTTCCATCGCTATCGCGCAGTGACGGTATTGACTGTTTTTTTGCCACCGGTGTATTTTACATATGATCAGAATCTCTTTGGGTTTTCTACCATATTTTGAGACAATGTTTCATTGTGGAAACTATTAAAAGCATCTCGCATTGACGTCGGCACTAAATTTTCAGCTTCCGTGAAACTTAGCCAGTCTTGGGGATTTTGCGTTCTTCTGCATTTAGCATGCTTTTTTCGTTGCTTCCGCAACAGTGTTCGGACGTGTTTTGTGTACCATGGTGGATCAGTCCCGTCTCTTATTAACTTATGCGGTATGAATCCATCTATTGCTGTCGACACTGTATCTTTGAATTTGAGTCATATCTGGTCTACACTTACATAATTAGCTTGGAAGGAATGGAGACACTCTCTTAGGAAGGCATCACGCGATTTACACATTTATGGGACTGAACGGCGCGTAGTTTCAAACATTGACGAAATGAATCAGAAACTAGGGTTTTGCGTCTTCGACCATAATGGTTTCACATGCTTAACGCCAAATATTTGACAGAATGAGATTTTCACTCTGCATCGGAGTGTGCGCTGATATGAAACTTTCTGGCAGATTAAAACTGTGTGCCGGACCGAGACTCGAACTCGGGACCTTTCCCTTTCTCGGGCAAGTGCTCTATCGTCTGGGCTACCCAAGCACGACTCACGCCCCGTCCTCACAGCCTTACTTCTGCCAGTACCTCGTCTCCTACCTGCCAAACTTAACAGAAGCCATGTCTCCACAATATCCTTTCTTTCAGGAGTGCTAGTTCTGCAAGGTTCGCAGGAGAGCTTCTGTTAAGTTTGGAAGATAGGAGACGAGGTACCGGCAGAAGTACAGCTGTGAGGACAGGGCGTGAGTCGTGCTTGGGTAGCTCAGTTGGTTGTGAGAAGAGAGAGAGATTGAACATGATGGAATGATGACAGTCATCAACGGTAATTATAGGGTGTTTCACCCTAGCTGAACGAGAAGACCACCAGGACATCCCGCCGTGTGGCTGCTGTGGATAACCCTCGAGGGAAAAAAAAGAGAGAATTACAAATAAATACATAAGAACAAAATGAGCAACAAATAAAATACAATAAATTATTGTACGCTTTCCTTTCTCCTTTTCTTTTTTTTTAAAAAATGTTCAGAGGCATATTTAATTTTTGTTAGTGGGCGAACGGCCGCCCTATTTAGCTTTAGGATGAAAGTGGCGGTGGCACTAGCTTTATTTTTATTTTTAGGTTAGATAGGTTTTTGGGGGTAGTATGGGTGATAAGGGCGAACGCCTGAAGTGGAAGAGGTAATTTTCTTTCTCTCTCTATATATATATATAGTAGTTGGTATAGCACTTGCCCGCGAAAGGCGAAGGTCCTGAGTTCGAGTCTCGGTCCGGCACACAGTTTTAATCTGCCAGGAAGTTTCAAATATTTGATTGTTTTACAGATTTGTTAATGTGTTAGACAGTTGCAGCTGTTTTATACATGAGATTTCGACTATCCAAAGAACTGGGAGTTGGATTACTGGTTTTTTTTATATGGTGTTCTCGTGGTGCTAAATCAAAAGCTTTACGAAGTTGTAAAAGCACTGGATCAGCGTATTTACCTTCGGCAGATAATTTTAAGAACAGTGCCTCACATGAAATCGCGAAAGGCAGCCCTGTGTTTCGGAATTTGCCGCCGGAGTTTCGCCGTCGATCACCCTAGAAACGAGGCCGAGCCGCTGATGTAGTTCCAGGGTGCTGCCACCTGCGGCGCGCCGATCGCGCGCGTGTGGACAGGGGTTGGATCGGTCGCCATAGCGACGTGTTGACTCCCATCCCGTGGACATCTCGTCCGCCCGCAGCGACCGGGACTGGCGGCGCGTACCATGGCCATGAATTACCGCGCCGGGCAGGTCAGTGCAAACCGCTAACCCTCTGCGGCTATTACTATTCCAACCATTACTATCCTATGGGACTAGATAACATATACAAATAGGTACACAGTGTGTTTAATAATTGATGTTCAGATATGACAACCAGTCGGCAGCGATTAGTGGCAGTTAGTACAAGCCTATCAAACCATCTGTGAATGCATGGAGGAGGGAGTTCTACATCTACGTCTGCATCATTGCTGTGAAAACCACTGTGATGTAGTGATGGGAAAAACCGATATCGGTGTTTTAGGTCTGAATAATCGCTATTTTACGATGCAATGTTTGGTCATTTCCAAGAATGATTGCCTATCGAAGTGGCAGGGTCCAGACGGCACATATCGAACGTGCGATTGTAAATCGATCATGCAACTCTGCTGACGGTGTTATGATCAATTATTTGTGATCGTCATTTTTATCTGTTTTCCGTCGTTCCCATAGTTGCCCTAAGTTAGATACTTCTGCGAACTAATGGCAAAAAGGGAATTGTTGCCGTAGCGTACACATCACATGGACTTTCACATGACGACAACACCGACGACGAGTAAGGTAAGTCATCTCCTTTGTAATTTTTGTAACGGTCTTCTTTTGTCATTGCTGCAGTGACCACCGTAAACATACTCATAAAGCCCACCGCCAGAGTCGTGTGATCGATTTAGGATCGCACGTTCGATATGTATCGTTTGGGCCCCGCCACTTCGATAGGCAATCATTCTTGGAAATTACCCAATGTTTGGTCTCTGTTATAACAGGTGCTTTTTATTTTTTACTGTTAACCGAGTGAAAAAGCGAAATATAAAATACCGATAGCAGCAGTGCTAAAATTTTTCGTTTGTAAACAAACCTTTTTGAAAAAGGAGTAATTTTTATTTGTAAACTTTGCACTGGTTTGAAATATTGCGTTATTTTAGAAAATGGGAAAAGCGATCAATGCTGTTTTAATATCAATGCCAACAAAAAGGACCAACAAACACATTGCCTAGGAATTGGCACATCATTGTTGAGGCAATAATGTCCGTGTTGCCGTATGTTGTCGTTTGAAGTACGCTCGTATGAACAGTGTGTAAGACTTGCCCCCACCTAGTCTTACGGTATTTTCTTACTTTCGTCGCCGGACATCCGTTGTGCTGCAGAATGACAATCAATCTTAGTTTGGAAATATTTTTACGAAGTGACATAACAATGAAATATAGTGCTTCATTTGCTTTAAGAGATTAAAGACTCGTCTATCATTTCCATCACAGGGATGAATGTGCGGTTATGTTATCGTGATGCAAGAGCCATAAGTTGTCTCACCACATGTCAGGCCGTTTCCGTCTCTCATTTTCTACATCTACATCTACATCGATACTCCGCAAATGACATTTGAGTACCTGGCAGAGGATTCCTCGAACCACCTTCACAATTCTCTATTAGGCCCCTATTCCTATCTCGTATAGCGCGCGGAAAGAATGAACACCTATATCTTTCCGTATGAGCTCTGATTTCCCTTATTTTATCTTGGTGATTGTTTCTCCCTATGTAGGTCGGTGTCAACAAAATATTTTCGCATTCGGAGGAGAAAGTTGGTGATTGGAATTTCGTGAGAAGATTCCGTCGCAACGAAAAACGCCTTTCTTTTAATGATGTCCATCTGAAATCCTTTATCATTTCTGTGACACTCTCTCCCATATTTCGCGATAATACAAAGCGTTCTGCCTTTCTTCGAACGTTTTCGATGTACTCCGTCAGTCCTACCTGGTAACGATCCCACACAGCGCAGCAGTATTCTAAAAGATGATGGACAAGCGTAGTGTAGGGAGTCTCCTTAGTAGATCTGTTGCGTCTTCTAAGTGTCCTGCCAATAAAACGCAGTCTTTGGTTAGCCTTCCCCATAACATTTTCTGTGTGTTCCTTCTAATTTACGATGTTCTTAATTATAGGTATTAAGTCGAAATTACGCCTTTTAGATTAGACTGATTTATCGTGTAATCGACGTTTGAGTTCCTTTTAGCACTCATGTGGATGATCTCACACTTTTCGCTATTTAAGGTCAACTGCCACTTTTCGCACCATTCCGATATTTCTTCTAAATCGTTTTGCAGTTTGTTTTGATCTTCTGATGACTTTATTACTCGATAAACGACAGCGTCATCTGAAAACAACCGAAGACGGCTGCTCAGATTGTCTCCCAAATCGTGTATGTAGATTAGGAACGGCAAAGGGCCTATAACACTACCTTGGGGAATGCCTGAAATCACTTACGTTTTACTCGATGACTTTCCGTCAATTACTACGAACTGTGACCTATCTGACAGGAAATCGCAAATCCAGTCACATAACTGAGACGATATTCCATATTCACTACGAGCCGCTTGTGTGGTACAGTGTCAAAAGCCTTCTGGAAATACAAAAATACGGAATCGATCTGAAATCCCTTGTCAATAGAACTCAGCACTACATGTGTGTTTTGTGAAGGCATTTCGGAAGGCTGTGTTTAGTAACTCTGCTTTGGCAGCACTGTCTTCGATAGTATCTCCATTGCTGTCGTGCAGAGAAGGCATTGATTGTTTCTTGCCGCTAACATACTTCACATACGACCAGAATCTCATTGGATTTTCTGCCAGGGTTCGAGACAAAGTTTCGTTGGGGAAACTGTTATAGGCATCTCGCATTGAAGTCCGCGCTAAATTTCGAGCTTCTGTAAAATATCGCCAATCTTGGCAGGGTTCGCAACACGTCCCGATAGTGCAATCGAATAACAGTGTCCCTGTGGCACGAATTCATCATGAACTAATTAATCCTTCAAAGCCAAAGAAAAGTATCAGCATGGCTTTGACCTGACCCCACGAGCTTTTCCTGGCATTTGAGAGCCTTTCCCGACTCACTGTGAAGATTGAACCTTGATCTCAAAATAATAACCATAGACATATGTCTCATCACCAGTTGTGTTACAACATTATTTTTTAGCAGAGTTTCAAAAAATTAGAATGAGTACGAGAAAAATGTTGATTGTTTGTGGTATTCAATCACTTGTACTCGTGAAAACCAGCGAATAGAGGACGCACTAAATTTTATTGTATTTGCTTATTTAATTTAATGTTATGGTTCTTTGTATCCTAAAACTGAGATAGGTGAAAATTTTCAGTATTTGTCAGATTTTTACGTTTAGTACAGGTAATAATATTAACAGATGGTATTTGAGAAAATTGTTATTTTGAGCAGTTTTAACAAACAGTCAGGTTAAACTGTGTGATAAAAAAACTGATATAACCGAATACCAGTTGTTTCAAAGGGTTTCTTACTGTTTCATGTGCGGGAAAATGCTTAAATCAGTTTCCATTAGCTGTCCGCCTGCTTAGGCTGGGAGGTAACGTGCTCGCCTCCCATGCAAGCAGGCCCGGGTTCGATTTCCGGCCGAGTTAGAGACTTTCTCCGTTCGTGGACTGGGTGCTTTGTTGTCATCATCATTCCATTCTCTTCACCGGCACGCAAGTCGCCCAGTGTGGCGTCGAATGAAATAAGACGCAGTTGGCGGCCGAACTTTCCCGAATGGGTCCTCCCAGCCAACGATTTCATCCCTCCCCCCCCCCCCCCCCCCCCTTAGCTTTCCCTACCGGAGCGATACCAACTGGGCTATATATACGAGGGTTGGATCTTTAATAGTGGCAACTATTTATTTACAGCTTATACAAAATAGATACGTATTTCAGAGTTTTACTGAGCTTCAAATTAGTCACCAGCATTGCGTATAACCCGTTGTCAGCGATGAGGAAGTCGTAGGATAATCTTAGCAGTGGCAGTTGTGTTGACAGTTCGAGCGGCGCGGTCTATTGCCCGACGTATTGGTAGCAGTTTAGAAATAGAGTTGAACTGAAGAGGGCTTAAGCCAGGGGAGTGCGGTAGTTGGTATAGCACTTCGCAGCCCCATCAATCAGATAAATCAATAACAGCTTGCACTGTGTGCTTGAGCATTGTCCTGCAAAATGGTCACGCCCTGCAGAAAGTGTCATCACTTCTGTCTCTATGCTGTTCATTTTTGGAACACAACCTACGACCAGCGTAGAGACAGAAGTGATGACACCTTTTGCAGGACCTGACCATGATTTTGCAGGACAACGCTCAAGCACGTACAGTGCAAGCTGTTACTGATTTGTTTGACTGATGGGGCTGCTAACTGCTATACCACCTACTGCACTCCCCTGACTTAAGCCCTCAACTCGATTTCTAAACTGAAGGAAACACTTCATAGCATTCGCTTAAGAACTGCCTCAAATTCATCGAGCAGTAGACCGCGCCGCTCGAACTGTCAACTCAACCGGTACTGCTAAGAGTATCCTACGACTTCCACATCGCTGGTAACGGGTTATACACAATGCTGGTGACTACTTTGGAGATCAGTAAAACTTTGAAACACGTATCATATTTTGTACGAGCTGTTAAGTAAATAGTTGCCACTATTGAAGTTCTAACCCCCGTACTTCCTTGATTTCTTGTTCTAGTAACTTCGTAAGTAGGCTTTGACTTGATGCGTTGTGTCTTTTTCAAGCGTCTGACGCTAAAGATTTTTCAGCAATACCGCAACACTCCCGCGTAAGTTGAACATACATGTGAGAATTAGTGTTGCCCAACTCTCTGCATGTTCAGTATCGCCTGCTAGTCCTATTTGGTAAGAGTACCGTGCACTTTAGCAGTATTCTAGCATGCAAGCAACCTCCTTTGCAGACGTTGCGTTTTCCCGTATCCTAATAATCAAACGATGTCTACAAGCTACGTTATCGACGATTGCATTTTATGCTACTACCAACTTTCACACCAAGGTTGTGGTTGTCTTTGGGGAGGAGACCAGACAGCGAGGTCATTGGTCTTATCGGATTAAGGAAGGACGGGGAAGGAAGTCGGCCGTGCCCTTTCATAGGAACCATCCCGGCATTATCCCTGGAGCGATTTGGGGAAATCAAACCTAAATCACGATGGCCAGATGCCTATCACACTAATGTATTTAGGAGACGAGTTACTGGCAGAAGTACGGCTGTGAGGACGGCACGTGAGTCGTGCTTGGGTAGCTCAGATGGTAGAGCACTTGCCCGCGAAAGGCAAAAGTCCCGAGTTCGAGTCTCGGTCCGGCACACAGTTTTAATCTGCCAGGAAGTTTCACCAGGGTATTAGATACTATCTTTTTTCCCCTTGTGGGGCGCAAAATTTGCAGTTTTTTTTTTACTTAATGCAAGTTATCAGTCTTTGCACTACTTTAAAATCCCAATTTACTGCATACGTTTTTCTGCAGCCTTTTTTCGAAGGTACTTCGTCGTAGAAAACTTATCCATGTCTAAAATCTAGATTAGGGCCAGCGGCAGTATTTCTGTACCGCTCTTGACGTTAGCAACACGTGAGCTTCGCGAAGTCAATGGGATGATAGTTTCTCGTAACCAATGAGAGGCGGGAAAAGCAGCGACGTATTTCTAGCGCGAGTTTTACCCTGGGAGCAAAATGGAAATTAGTATTATTCTCCAGTTTACGTATTTGTGGGTTTGTGGGCACAAATCGAAATTTGTATGCCGAGAACTTGATTTGGCCAAGCAAACTGTGGTTGATTGGAGACAATTTTTTTAGAGACGTTTGTATGGAAGTGTGCGTCACACAGAACGAGAAACGTGATGGCAAAGGGCAGACTATTGAGATCAATGAATTTCAGTCCGTCAAAAAGTAGTTTGGGTACCGTCAATACCCACCCTCCTGTTTTTTGTTCCCTGTCCCAAAGATGAACTTACAAATGTGTTGTACTAAAGGTTTCGAAAGCTATTCTCTCGAAAATTATTGAAGAGAATATTTTGCCAGGGACAACAGTAACATCGGACTGTTTTCCCACATATTAACGTTTCAGAAATGAAGGTTTCAAGCACCATATCGTAAATCACAAATTGATTTTCAGGAATGTGAAGACAGGTGCCCACACAAACATTGTAGGGGGCACATGGACTGTCATTAAACGATCTCTTCATGGCACATGACAGTGGAAGACATTTTTCGACAGATACTGCTTCGAATGTGTGTGGAAAAACCAAATTCGAAATAAGTCTGAATAATTTTTTTGTTTCGTGCTGTCTGCTGCGTTAGTGTACAATACAACTTAATAAAATTTGTTTCAGTTTCATATTTGCTATCTTTTCAATCCTAATTATTATTCCTAACACAAGCAGCAATCATATTACTGTTTTTTTGGTTGCTACAATTATTTGACAATTTTTAGTGATTTTGACAGTTATTACGTGGTTGATGATACACTGATCTGTTCCTTAGCCCGAGGTCTACATGAGGCTGGAGTGTGACAGTTTCACTCAAAAATGAAATTAATAGTAATTTCCCTTCAGAAACTTTTTAGTGTTTCTGTTTCAGAGCACGTTATCAACTACGACGTTATGCTGCCTTTGGGAGCTAGTAATGTAGCATGGTGCAGGTAAACGAGAAGAATTACATTAGTGATGCTTCTTGTTGTTGTTGTTGTTGTTGTGGTCTTCACTCCAGAGACTGGTTTGATGCAGCTCTCCATGCTACTCTATCCTGTGCAAGTTTCTGCAACTCCCAATACGTAGTGCAGCCTACGTCCTTCTGGATCTGTTTAGTGTATTCATCTCTTGATCTCCCTCTACCATTTTTACCCTCCACGCTGCCCTCCAATGCTAAATTGGTGATCCCTTGATGCCTCAGAATATGCCCTACCAACCGATCCCTTCTTCTAGTCAAGTTGTGCCACAAATTTCTCTTCTCTCCAATTCTGTTCAATACCTCCTCATTAATTATGTGTTCTACCCATCCAATCTTCAGCATTCTTCTGTAGCACCACATTTCGAAAGCTTCTATTCTCTTCTTGTCCAAACTATTTATCGTCCGTGTTTCACTTCCATATACGGCTACACTCCTTACAAATACTTTCAGAAATGACTCCCTGACACTTAAATGTATACTCGATGTTAGCAAATTCCTCTTCCTCAGAAACGCTTTCCTTGCCATTGCCAGTCTACATTTTATATCCTCTCTACTTCGTCCATCATCAGTTATTTTGCTCCCCAAATAGCAAAACTCCTTTACTACTTTAAGCGTCTCATTTCCTAATCTAATTCCCTCAGCATCACACGACTTGACTCGACTACATTCCATTATCCTCGTATTGATTCTGTTGATGTTGATCTTATATCCTCCTTTCAAGACACTGTCCATTCCGTTCAACTGCTCTTCCAGGTCCATTGCTGTCTCTGACAGAATTACAATGTCATCGGTGAACCTCAAAGTTTTTATTTCTTCTCCATGGATTTTAATACCCACTCCGAATTTTTCTTTGGTTTCCTTTACTTCTTGCTCAATATAGAGATTGAATAACATCTGGGAGAGGCTGCAACCCTGTCTCACTCCCTTCCCAACCACTGCTTCCCTTTCATGTCCCTCGACTCTCATAACTGCCATCTGATTTCTGTACAAATTGTAAATAGCCTTTCGCTCCCTTGTATTTGACCCCTGCCACCTTCAGAATTTGAAAGAGAGTATTCCAGTTAACATTGTCAAAAGCTTTCTCTAAGTCTACAAATGCTAGAAACGTAGGTTTGCCTTTCCTTAATCTAGCTTCTAAGATAAATCGTAGGGTCAGTATTGCCTCACGTGTTCCAACAGTTCTACGGAATCCAAACTGATATTCCCCGAGGTCGGCTTCTACCAGTTTTTCCATTCATCTGTAAAGAATTCGTGTTAGTATTTTGCAGCCCTGACTTATTAAACTGATAGTTCGGTAATTTTCACATCTGTCAACATCTGCTTTCTTTGGGATTGGAATGCTTCTTAACACAAATATTTCATTGCCTTTCTCCGAACACATTATGAATTATTATGCTGTATTTAGGTAGGAAGCTAATAGCATAGCTTAATTTGCTACCAGTGAAATAACCAGCAACTGCAATATTAACCTTCATTGTACCAAATATTTCACTTTGTTTTCGAACTTATCACGAATTACGACGTTGTGGTCAGGTTGCATTCTAACAGCACAGCACAATTTGTTGCATGTGAAATTAGCATGAATTATGTTAACATTTGGTGTCACAAGTATTCATTCTTTTTTTCAGCATATGTTACAAATTACTATTTTATGGTTAGATGTGGAGCTGAAAGCAGAGTTTAAATTGTTCCAAGCGAAAAGATCAGCACTTACGTTTATAACCCTCTATTATCAATAACGTTTCACTGGTTACGAGACTTTTCTTATTTCACAGCAATGTTTCACTTTTTCTCCCGGATGTATTGTTCCTTCCGACTTTCTAGTACATTTACGTCAGAATGTCGTTCTTTCTGCTAAGAGCGACGTCTGCTAGCTGCTCCGTCATTGGCTGCACAGAAGAAATAGCTGACACTGCCTCTATCGTTTCAATCATATCTCACGGCAGGCACTGACAACATTCCTGCACGAAACGCCACTGATCCTATTCTCGACTTTCACCTTATTTCCATCTACAAAAAAGCTTAGGCTACTATTACTTACATCATTTTTTCGTTTTGTGAAGGGCATATTTTACGTACCTGAACATGTAATGGAAGCTGTCAACCTTTATACCACTGAAATGTTATCGAGATCCGACTGAATATTTATGCAGAGTCTTTCAGACAGTAAGAGGCTGTTCAAAAAATTCCGCAACTTTGTCCACAAAATTTTTCTACGCTTCCATTTTACTTGTCGTGCATGGTCTCCTTCGAAATACTCTCCTCCACAAATGATACACTGCTCCCAACGCCGTTTCTACTTCTAGAAGCAGTCACGGTACGCCTCTTGCTGGACCGCACGAAGACGAATCTGCTAATTGTCTTTTACCTGATTTATTACTGCAAATCTTCGACGGGGTTTTCACCTTTCGAAAGTCCGCAGAGCCGGGTCTGTAGAGTACGGAGGATGAACCAGCACAGTGATTTCATTTTTCGTGGAATAGTCACACACCAACAGAGATGAATGTGCGGGTGCGTTATTGCAATGCTAGAGCCATGAATTGTCTCGCCACATTTCAGGCCGTTTCCGTCTCTTTTCCTCGCAGGCGCCGCAACACGTCCCGATAGTACCATCGAATAACAGTGTCCCTGTGGTGCGAATTCATCATGAACTAATCCTTCAAAGCCGAAGAAAACTATCAGCATGGGTTTGAACTAACGCGACGAGCTTTTTTTTGGTATTGGAGATCCTTTCCCGACTCACTCTGAAGATTGAACCTTGGTCTCGAAATCATACCCACAGACCTAGGTCTCACCACCAATTGTGATTCTCTTAAGGGACATCTCGTTCTCATTTGCGCGACCCAAAAGCTCTTAACAGATTGCGAGGCTCAGGTCTTTCTTGTCTTGGCTAGAGGGACGAACGTGGCGGCCACAAGATCCGTTCCAAGATGCTGTGTCAGGATTTCATGACATGATCCAACCTGAAATGTTTGCATTATTCTCCAATCTTTCGGACAGCCTTCGTTAGATTGGCACGCTAATTTCGTTGACGCTCCTTACGAGCTTCGTTGGTCGACTCGAAGGGCGTCCTGAACGAGGGTCGTCGTTAAGGGGACCACACCGTGGTTCAGGTCGAAAAATCGATTTTCGGTTTTGATCATATTTCATTAAGGTTTTATTTAAGTACTCGAAAAAGGATTTTGCTGAAAATTTTTTTTTTCGAACATTTAAAGAGCATTTTCCGACCACGTGTGTTTATGTGGCACGCCCACTTTTCTCTCACCCACTGTCAACGCACCAACTGTCAATTGTAAGCCATACGGAGATGCCTTTATTGGAAAAATAGAATGTGTAGGCCATGTTCAAAAACGTTTAGGAACAAGGCTGAGAAATCTGACTGTTGATATGAGAGGAAAAAATTAGAAGATGGAAAATTGTTGACTGGACGGGGTCGGTTAACTAAAACTGAAATAGAAAACTTGCAGGTATACTATGGGCAGGCAATTAGGAGAAATAAAGAAAATATGGAGGTAATGAAGAGAGATGTTTGGGCCATATTCTCCCGTACGTCCTCTACTGATCATAAGCCATGTCATTGATTGTGTCCATCAGGAGAAAATCCGTGGTGCAAATACAAAAGGGAGCAGGCAACTGGAGAATCTTATTCTCACCATCATTCTCTTCCTGCTGCTGTTATTACAGCAATGAAACCTATTTGCAGAGACTTGCCTCATCCTGACCTTCTAAGGAAATGTTTGCATGGGCATACACAGAACCCAAATGAATGTTTCAACAGCGTAATTTGGAACCGCCTTCCTAAAACTGTATTTGTAGGCACGCATACAATGAATCTAGGAGTTCATGATGCTGTTATTACATTCAATTGTGGTAATAATGGAAAGTGTTGGTAACTGAAAACGCTGGGAATTAATCCTGTTGAAAATATGATCACTGGGCTGCAACATTGCGATCAAAGGAGGATAGCTGATAGAGACAGCTGTACATCTAATATGGCCAAGAAAGCAAGACAAACATCCAGGAAGGTGAAAAAGAAGCTGGAAGACCTGCTAGAGGCCAAAATAAGGGCTATCATATGCAGCAGGACAGTTTTAATTAACTGTAAGTAACAAATTTCAAAAGTTTTTTCTTTAAAGTCAATTTCCCGGAAACTAAAATTTTCGGTACATGTGCCCCATTACATCAGAAAATATCATAGATAAACGAATGAAATTTTAAGAGACTGTGCATAACATGTCAATCCACCTCTGGTACTACATTCAGCCGGCCGAAGTGGCCGTGCGGTTAAAGGCGCTGCAGTCTGGAACCGCAAGACCGCTACGGTCGCAGGTTCGAATCCTGCCTCGGGCATGGATGTTTGTGATGTCCTTAGGTTAGTTAGGTTTAACTAGTTCTAAGTTCTAGGGGACTAATGACCTCAGCAGTTGAGTCCCATAGTGCTCAAAGCCATTTGAACCATTTTTACTATATTCATTAATATTCCCCCATTAGGAAGTTCACAAAAAATATTTTCTGCAGAAAAAGCTTAATATTTTTTATTAATAAATTTAAAAAAGTATTTCTTAAAAAATATAAAATGGATAAAGTAGATTTTAATACAGTTGACTCTATTATCATCATGTAACATACAGTAAAGATGTTAAGGTCCTGCATCAAATACTTTTATCAGAAATGTGTCAAATCCTTGCCTAAATTATAATGGGTTAGATAGGCAGGGTGTGGTCTCCGTAACTTCCGTCCGACTATTTTTAAACTGTATGAACCATTCGTAATACCGAGTACGACTTAAGCACTCACCACAAGCTTTCCTGCATCATTTGGTGTGTCTCTGTGTGTTTCATGGAAAATTAAATGCAGACGCGTTGCTAGTCTAACTCTGCCACCTCGAAATTCGCAAACTGTGCCACACGACGCTCTACTCAACACAACACTGAACTAACAGGCACACAACAATGAAACTTTCTGCAGTTACACATTAAACACCCCCCCCCCCCCCCCCTCATTAACCATGGACCTTGCCGTTGGTGGGGAGGCTTGCGTGCCTCAGCGATACAGATGGCCGTACCGTAGGTGCAACCACAACGGAGGGGTATCTGTTGAGAGGCCAGACAAACGTATGGTTCCTGAAGAGGGGCAGCAGCCTTTTCAGTAGTTGCAGGGACCACAGATAATTGATCTGGCCTTGTAACACTAACCAAAACGGCCTTGCTGTGCTGGTACTGCGAACGGCTGAAAGCAAGGGGAAACTACAGCCTTAATTTTTCCCGAGGGCATGCAGCTTTACTGTATGGTTAAATGATGATGGCGTCCTCTTGGGTAAAATATTCCGGAGGTAAAATAGTTCCCCATTCGGATCTCCGGTCGGGGACTACTCAAGAGGACGCGTTATCAGGAGAAAGAAAACTGGAGGAAAGTGGAATGTCAGATCCCTTAATCGGGCAGGTAGGTTAGAAAATTTAAAAAGGGAAATGGATAGGTTAAAGTTAGATATAGTGGGAATTGGTGAAGTTCGGTGGCAGGAGGAACAAGACTTTTGGTCAGGTGAATACAGGGTTATAAATACAAAATCAAATAGGGGTAATGCCGGAGTAGGTTTAATAATGAATAAAAAAATAGGAATGCGGGTAAGCTACTACAAACAGCATAGTGAACGCATTGTTGTGGCCAAGATAGACACGGAGCCCACGCCTACGACAGTAGTACAAGTTTATATACCAACTAGCTCTGTAGATGATGAAGAAATTGATGAAATGTATGATGAGATAAAAGTAATTATTCAGGTAGTGAAGGGAGACCAAAATTGAATAGTCATGGGTGACTGGAATTCAAGAGTAGGAAAAGGGAGAGAAGGAAACATAGTAGGTGAATATGGATTGGGGAAAGAAGTGAAAGAGGAAGCCGTCTGGTAGAATTTTGCACAGAGCATAACTTAATCATAGCTAACACTTGGTTCAAGAATCACGAAAGAAGGTTGTATACATGGAAGAAGCCTGTAGATACTGACAGGTTTCAGATAGATTGTATAATGGTAAGACAGAGATTTAGGAACCAGGTTTTAAATTGTAAGACATTTCCAGGGGCAGATGTGGACTCTGACCACAATCTATTGGTTATGAACTGTAGATTAAAACTGAAGAAACTGCGAAAAGGTGGGAATTTAAGGAGATGGTACCTGGATAAACTGAGTAAACCAGAAGTTGTACAAAGTTTCAGGGAGAGCATAAGGGAACAATTGACAAGAATGGGGGAAAGAAATACAGTAGAAGAAGAATGGGTAGCTTTGAGAGATGAAATAGTGAAGGCAGCAGAGGATCAAGTAGATAAAAAGACGAGGGCTAGTAGAAATCCTTGGGTAACAGAAGAGATACTGAATTTAATTGATGAAAGGAGAGAATATAAAAATGCAGTAAATGAAGCAGGCAAAAAGGAATACAGACGTCTCAAAAATGAGATTGACAGGAAGTGCAAAATGGCTAAGCAGGGATGGCTAGAGGACAAATGTAAGGACGTAGAGGCTTATCTCACTAGGGGTAAGATAGAAACTGCCTACAGGAAAATTAAAGAGATCTTTGGAGAAAAGAGGGCCACTTGTAAGAATATCAAGAGCTCAGATGGAAAGCCAGTTCTAAGCAAAGAAGGGAAAGCAGAAAGGTGGAAGGGGTATATAGAGGGTCTGTACAAGGGCGATGTACTTGAGGACAATATTATGGAAATGGAACAGGATGTAGATGAAGATGGAATGGGAGATACGATACTGCGTGAAGAGTTTGACAGAGCACTGAAACACTTAAGTCGAAACAAGGCCCGAGGGTTAGACAACATTCCATTAGAACTACTGACAGCCTGAATCGAGGGGCATGAAAGGGAAGCAGTGGTTGGGAAGGGAGTGAGACAGGGTTGTAGCCTCTCCCCGATGTTATTCAATCTGTATATTGAGCAAGCAGTAAAGGAAACAAAAGAAAATTCGGAGTGGGTATTAAAATCCATGGAGAAGAAATAAAAACTTTTAAGGTTCGCCGATGACATTGTAATTCTGTCAGAGACAGCAAAGGACTTGGAAGAGCAGTTGAACGGAATGGACAGTGTCTTGAAAGGAGGATATCAGATGGACATCAACAAAAGCAAAACGAGGATAATGGAATGTAGTCGAATTAAGTCGGGTGATGCTGAGGGAATTAGATTAGGAAATGAGGCACTTAAAGTAGTAAAGGAGTTTTGCTATTTAGGGAGTAAATTAACCGATGATGGTCGAAGTAGAGAGGATATAAAATGTAGACTGGCAATGGCAAGGAAAGCGTTTCTGAAGAAGAGAAATTTGTTAACATCGAGTATAGATTTAAGTGTGAGGAAGTCGTTTCTGAAAGTATTTGTACGGAGTGTAACCATGTATGGAAGTGAAACATGGACGATAAATAGTTTGGACAAAAAGAGAATAGAAGCTTTCGAAATGTGGTGCTACAGCAGAATGCTGAAGATTAGATGGGTAGATCACGTAACTAAAGAGGAGGTATTGAATGGAATAGGGGAGAAGGAGAGTTTGTGGCACAACTTGACAAGAAGAAGGGACCAGTTGGTAGGACATGTTCTGAGGCATCAAGGTATCACCAATTTAGTATTGGAGGGCAGCGTGGAGGGTAAAAATCGTAGAGTGAGACCAAGAGATGAATACACTAGGCAGATTCAGAAGGATGTATGTTGAAGTAAGTACTGGGAGATGAAGAAGCTTGCACAGGATAGAGTAGCATGGAGAGCTGCATCAAACGAGTCTCAGGACTTAAGACCACAACAACAACAACAACAACAGCAACAACACATTAAATACAGGCGTGTGCAGGGACGCCATCCACATTTCGCTCCAACACACCATTGGGCGAAATTACGAATGTTCCGGAATTTTTGAACAGATCTCGTATTTCAGTACAGATAATTGCATCATCTGCGAAAAGTCAGAGGAAAGACTTTGATGTACAACATGAACAGCAATGGTCCTGACACCCAAAGTTGCATGATTTATTCAAGAGGAAGAGCTTCACAAATCGAGCAAGTCTCGAACCGGTTGGTCCACCTGTGAATTTATTCAAGAAGTTATTCGGCTTGGCACAAAGTGATAGAATTGTTGCATGTTCTCCTGAGGTATATCGCGCGAAAGTCTTTGGAACTGGTGCGGTAGATCGTCAAAATCCCGATCTCGTTGGAGGATCCTGTCCGTAATGCTCAAAGCGTTCTCAATCTGGGAAAGACCCGGCGACCTTGCTGGCCAAGGAAGGGTTTGACAAGCACGAAGGCAAGCAGTAGAAACTCTCGCCGTGTGCGGACGGGCATTATCTTGCTGAAATATAAGCCCAGAATTGCTTGCCATCAAGGGCAACAAAACGGGGCGTACAATACCGTCGACGTATAGCTTTGCTGTAAGGGTGCTGTGGATGGGATGACAACCAAACGGATCCTGCTATGAAATGGAATGGCATCCCAGATCTTCAGTACTGGTTGTTGGGGCTTATGGCGCGCGAAAATCACGTTGGTATCCCACCAATGCCCAGGGCGTCTCCTGACATGTCTTTGGACTGGAATCTCACTGGCTGGAGAAGCCTGTTCTTCAGTGTTGAGTCTCGCTTCGAACTGAGCCCCGATGACCAGCGAGGACGTATCTGGAGACGCCCCAGACCGGTGGGATACAACCTGACCGTCACCCACAGGAAGGCCTGACAACTAGGAAAGATGACTTGGGGTGCAATATCTATCCATATGTAACCTCCCCCTCACTTATTGCCCTTAATGATAGTGAAAAATTAAACCGCGTGTACCTAATGGAAATTTGGGAAAAGCGATCGTCACCGAAATTAATCTGTCGGTAAAGAGGGAGGAAAGGGTTACATCTAAATGAAAAATGCAAATGAAACTGGTGGAAATTAATTTTGAAAAGGGGTAAAGTTAATAAAGGAAGTAAATGTGCGGCCGTTACGTCAACAATTAACTAGCGGTAATTAGATATTTGAGATTTGGGGGAAATTACGGTCGCCAGTCCTAAGGACAATTACTATAGTAACTGAAAAAGAAAGGTTATTACACATATAATTAGCACAAGAAGCGTGGCAACTGAAGGTTGACACGTGTAGTGTGAAAACAAAGTTTGTCAGAAGTAATAAATTTCGCTACACTCTGACTTAATTTAGCAAAAGAATTAATAAAACCGGAAAATCGGAAGTTAATTTAGTGACTGAAGTTAATAGTGAGCTTTCTCTCTGAAGCACGTCGAAATTCAGTAAAATACGGTTAGTCTTGGACTACCTCAACAATCATTTCAAAAGCTACTTGAATCTACGCAATTTAGAAACAAGAGATTTAACTTTGAACTTGAATTAAATGATTCTGAACAATTAACAATAGTAAAATTTAGTACGTACCAAGCTGGGCTGCAGTCACAGGTAAGCTAAAATACGGTAACAAAACTCGCACTCTTAATTTGTGCTTGTGTAATATAAATATTGTAGCCAGCTATGTATACCTTAACTGAACTTTGAAATTAAAGCAGTGAAATCGAATGATGCTGGCGTTTGAATTTCAACGACACTCGGGTTCATTTCGGAAAAGGAAGGGACCCTGCTTGGCAATGCAATTGGGACAATGAGCAACAAAGGTTCATGCTAAGTTGCTGTAATTTTATGATGCAACAATTTTAAAAGCTGAGGTCTGCCATACAGTTCTAAAACTTTACGTGCTTCCAGTCTTCCTTGTTGGTTGATTGAAGGTTTGAAGCCGTCGATCGAGGAGGTGGCGACAGTCACTCATTGTCGGCCGTCGCTGTTGCAGAAGCTGGATGTTGGCGCGCCTTCTTCTCGACACGGTCACCAGGCGAAATGGGCTCTTGATGTGCGCCAGCTAATGCTTCCCGTCCGCGATACCGTGTCAGAAACTATCATAGCAAATCGAGCGCAATTACGTGCTGCCAAACCCCGAACGCGCGGCAACTCGCGGGAGCGTCACACAACACACCTGCTCCACCGCACTACTCCAGCCAGACTCCCTCTCTGCCCGCGCTCCACGCGGCAGAGTTAACACTACCAAAGATCATCAACACTTTCGTTCTCCACACGACCTATCGATGTACTCGTTCGATAGCATAGTTTTCCCTAGGCCAGACCCAGCGTATAAATACAAATAATATTCACAAAACAAACCAATTATACATCGACATAAATGCATATATATATATACAAATAGTAAAACAATTACAATATACAAAGACACAGAAATGTTATATCTTCAGGTAACAAAATGAGGAAAAAAATTTGCAGTGCAATAGATGGAAATAGGAGGATATGCATTTCCGGCGTTACACATAGCAGGACCCTTCTGGTTCTCATCCGCTGCACCCTTACAGCACAACCGTACGTCGACGACATATATTACGCCCCACTTCGTTGCCCTTCATGGCAATGCGTTCTGCTACCATATTTCAGCAAGATAATGACCGCCTGCACACGGCTAGAGTGTCTACGGGTTGTCCTCGGCCTTGCCTAACCTATCTTGGGCAACAAGGTCGCTGGATTTCTCCCCAACTGAGAACGTTTGGAGCGTTACGGGCAGGACCGTCGAACCATCTCGGGATTTTGACGATCTAATTCATCAAGTGGACAGAATTTGGTACGATATCCCTCAGGACGTCGTACAACTCTACAACCACTCCCAAGCCGAATGGCTGCTTGCGTAACGGCGAGAGGTGGGACGCATTACTGACTTGCTCAGTTTTGTGAAAGTCTTTCTCCTGAATGAATCATCCAGTTTTTTTGAAACTGTAATTATTTATCTCTGCGTGCTCATAACATCTATGATTTTTCGTCTCATTCGTATAATTCCTTTGTGGTGCGTCATCTTCTTCCTTCTATCATTTCAAAACTGGTTCAATGGCAGTGGATAGGCCTTGAAAAACTGAACACAGATCAATCGAGAAAACAGGAAGAAGTTGTGTGGAACTATGAAAAAATAAGCAAAATATACAAACTGGGTCGTGCATGTGTAAGATAGGCAATATTAAGGGCAGTATGAGACTAGGAGTGAGATGGCACACCGGACTTACTGCACTCGATCCGTCCTTTTGAACATACGGACCACGCCTCTACGCATGCGGTCTTAGAAACACAAGCGAAAGAATCGTTGTTCGGTGGTAAAGAATCCATACAAATTATAAAAATTGCTGTATATACGCAAGTACGTATGAATGTATGTCCGACATCCCCTAAACGCCGGCCGGAGTGGCCGCGCGGTTCTGGGCGCTACAGTCTGGAACCGAGCGACCTCTACGGTCGCAGGTTCGAATCCTGCCTCGGGAATGCCCTTAGGTTAGTTAGGTTGAATTATTTCTAAGTTCTAGGCGACTGATGACCTCGGAAGTTGCACAGTGCTCAGAGCCATTTCCTCCTAAACCACTGGACCGATTTCAACCTAACTTGGTACAGATACACTATTTGATCAAGAGTATTCGGACACCTGGCTGAAAATGACTTACAAGTTCGTGGCGCCATCCATCGGTAAAGCTGAAATTCAATATGGTGTTGACCCACTCTTAGTCTTGATGACAGCTTCCACTCTCGCAGGCGTATGTTCAAACAGTGGTCGAAGGTTTCTTGGGGAGTCAATGTCGGTCGCTGAGGCCTGGCACGGTCGGTGTTTCAAAACATCCCAAAGGTGCTCTATAGTATTCAAGTTAGGACTCTGTGCAGGCCAGTCCATTACAGGGATGTTATTGTCGTTTAACCACTCCTCCACAGGTCGTGCATTGTGAACACGTGCTCGATCGTGTTGAAAGATGCAATCGCCATCCTCGAATTGCTCTTCAACTGTGGGAAGCAAGAAGGTTCTTAACACATCTATTTAGGCCTGTGCTGTGATAGTACCACGCAAAACAGCAAGGTGTGCAAGCCCCTTCCATGAAAAACACGACCACACCATAACACCACCGCCTCCGTATTTTACTGTTGGCACTACACACGATGGAAGATGACGTTCGCCGGGCATTCGCCGTCCCCAGACCTTGCCATCGGATCGCCACATTGTGTACAGTGATTTGTCACTCCACACAACGTTTTTCCACTGTTCAGTCGTCCAATGTTTACGCTGCATACACCAAGCGAGGCGTCGTTTGGTTTACCAGCGTGATGTGTGGCTTATTGAGCAGCTGCTCGACCACGAAATCCAACTTTTGTCATCTCCCGCCTAACTGTCATAGTACCTGCAGTGAATTCTGATGCAGTTTGGAATTCCTGTGTCATGGTCTGTATTACACATTACGACCCTCTTTAGCTACCGGCGGTCTTTGTCAGTCAACAGACGAGGTCGGCGTGTACTCTTTTGTGCTGTTCGTGTGCCTTCACATTTCCACTTGAATACCACATCGGAAGCAGTGGACGTAGGGATGTTCATGAGTGTGGAAATCTCACTTACAGACGAGTGATAACAGGTGACACCCAATTACCTGACCACGTTCGAAGTGCGCGAGTTCCGCGGTGCGCCCCATTCTGCTCTCTCACCAAGTCTAATGACTACTGAGGTCGCTGATACGGAGTATCTGGCAGTAGGTGGCAGCACAATGCACCGAAAATGTGAAACTTATGTTTTTGTGGGTGTCCGGATACTATTGATCACATAGTGTGTTATTTACTGTCTGGAAGAATCACTGTGGGGGTAAGAACTGTAAGTAGGCTGTTTAGGTTTTTATATTGGCAACGCCACGTAGTGCTCTGTATGAAAATCACTGGTTGTGCTGTGTGCAGTCTGTGGCTGGTTTGCATTGTTGTAATACTCTGCCATTGTAGTGTTGGGCAGCTGGATGTGAACAGTGCGTAGCGTTGCGCAGTTGGAGGCGAGCCGCCAACAGTGGTGGATGTGGGGAAGTGAGATGGCGGATTTTTGAGAATGGATAATCTGGAGATGTGTCCATCAGAAACAGTACATTTGTACGAATGGATGTCATGAACTGCTATATATATATATATTATGACTATTAAGGTAAATACATTGTTTGTTCTCTATTAAAATCTTTCATTTGCTAACTATGCCTATCAGTAGTTAGTGCCTTCAGTAGTTTAAATCTTTTATTTAGCTGGCAGTAGTGGCGCTCGCTGTATTGCAGTAGTTCGAGTAACCAAGATTTTTGTGAGGTAAGTGATTTGTGAAACGTATAGGTTAATGTTAGTCAGGGCCATTCTTTTGTAGGGATTTTTGAAAGTCAGATTGCGTTGCGCTAAAAAAATATTGTTTGTCAGTTTAAGCACAGTCATGTAAAATTTTTCTAAGGGGACGTTTCATAGAACCAACCACCTATCGAAAGGAATGGGGGTTAAAAAGCAGAGTAGTCCATGACGCGAAAATCCCCATACTTTAGTCATCCACTATTTGAGAATGAGAAAATTTCGAGACTGGCAACAAACTTTACACGTAATATCAAACCTTTATGAAACTTTTTCTCTTTGACGACACTCACAAAATAAAGAAAGGAAAGAAGTTTATCGCTTTCTACATTTCCAATGGTTAAGCAATAAAAGTTTCACATAAAGCATGAGGTTTTAATTTATAACTTCTTTACTACTATCCGTACTCGTGATACATTTTGCAGACAGTATTCACACGTGACTCTGAATGTACCAGGAAAATTGCGTCGTTGTACGACACTTAGTTCAGGAGATATGACATCATATACACCGAGATGCGTGAGAAATTGCGGCATCATGCACGACGTTTTAGTTCTTTAATTCTTTACTGCTAACTCTATTCAAAACATATTTCGCAGAGAGTAGGCACATGTTGCACTGGATGTGCCTCCATAGGTACGCCATTGCACACCATAGTTTACAGGGTACGAAGTCATGAACATTCAGCTGCCGAGAAAATGAAACTGCATAGTGAAATTCGCTAGACATACAGCTGAAATATGTGTGAACATGTAAGAGTGAAATATCGATGGTAGGCAATGAAAACCTCGTAACTCGATTTTGCTAAATTTGCAGCAGAAGTGAAAACGATTTTTTAACAAATATATAAAGTGACGCAGATAAATTTGCTGCATTTATAACAGTATAGAAGAAACGTACTTATTGACAGATTAGAGAAATCCATGCAGGCCGGCCGCTGTGGCCGAGCGGTTCTAGGCGCTTCAGTCCGGAACCGCGATGCTGCTACGGTCGCAGGTTCGAATGCTGCCTCGGGCATGGATGTGTGTGATGTCCTTAGGTTAGTTAGGTTTAAGTAGTTCTACATTCTAGGGGACTGATGACCTCAGATGTTAAGTCCCATAGTGCTCAGAGCCTTTGAACCTTTGAAATCCATGCTGTTTCAAATCTGTCTGTGATAACAGAGTTAATAATTACGGGAATTAATGGTTTTCGCAGACAGATGAGTTACAAGATTTTCATTGCCTACCATCGATATGTTAAAGACGTGTGAAATGTATTTGACATGGGCATATACGGGTAAAGCCACGGGTATGTGTAATACAGTCTGGAAAGAAATACATAAGGAGTAAGAACCAGCGGCCCGTTGGAATGAGTGTGATAACGTGGAGAGAGAAGGGAGGACGAGGAGATGGACAGAAAAGTATAAATGAGGAGACAGTCGCAGATAGTAGTAGTAATAGTAGTAGAAGCAGGAGGAGGAGGAGGTGTGACATTACAGCCTTTATCACTGCGACTTTTAACATGTAAAAGTTTTTTTTTTCTGTATTCGCGTCAGTATGTGCGAACTTTTAACATACACCAATGAATGTTGTAACCAGATATCTTTGCCGCGCTCCTGAAAAGCGCAGAATATCACGATAGCTATAAACTGTTATACGCTGCTATCGATCAGTAAAACAACGATGCACCTATGTTTCAAAATAACAATTGCCAATTTTTACTTCTGCAGGGAGCCGCGCCACTCTCTAGCTGTTCTGTGAATGTGTTGCGAGTCGGACGAAAAAGTATTGTGCTCCATACTGATATAATCATTTTATTGCAACTTTAAGAGTTTAAGTGATTAAAAAATATATGTAGCCACAAACAAGCGAGAATGTATATCATGAAAATTCGCTCCACCGCCACAATGGGTGGCCATGTTAATGTAAGTTTCCGTTTCATAATATAATACTTGAAGCCTTGAAGTTTATTTAATTTCAAAGAAAATCTCTCAACCTTATTTTCATTAATTATGCTTGTGATAATCTTTCCTGTTTAAAAGATTTATGCAGCTTATGATCCAGTGTGTGTTCTGTCGGAACAGGAGGCTGTCGTGACGACATCGTTATAGTATTTATTCCAAGTTCTTTCAGTTCCGTTTATATGTTCGTACAAATCCAATTAGTTGGTCCCTTAGGTTTCTTTCATGTAACTTCCGTCTGTTTTCTCCGCGCGATCTTCCTCCGAAAAAAAAAAATTCTGTTAATTTTTTTTAGTAATTTTCGATATCGCGAATGAGAAAAGACAGCCGCCTCCTGCTCCGAACGGAACACCACGACTTTTCTAACGTCGGAGAGTACCGCACGAATTTTCCACTAAAAGGTAATAGAATTTCTTAAAGCTGGATCAATTACACATGTTGCTGCTGTTCTCCGACAAATCTGGTGTGATTAATAGTAATTTCTTCTGTCACGACAAAAAGAACCAATTTTATTTTTACCAAAGCAACAAAGCTTTCAATTAAATTACTTAAAAAAAAATCATACCAGAGAGGTCAAAGAGACGGGGAGGGGAAGATGGACAAATAGACTGGAATAAATACATATATAGGCAACGCTGGGTGCTCACTGTAAAGCTTATCTGTCGCTACACAGTGGTTCCGTGCTGAGATACCGATGTAACATAATGAGATGCACTATAACGACGACTTTTTGAGTGTATTTAATAAAGTGCCCGAATTCATGATTTACTCAGACAGAAACCACCATCTCTTATGATTAAATTTTTCTGAAATGAATTTCAGCTGTTTCTCTGAGCACAGAGTCACAGACTGATAAAGTCGACGCTTGAGTGTAGACTTTTTCGTACTGCATAGTGTCACCGGCATTGATGCAGTCCTCTGTCACAGACGATTTATTTAACATCTTCGGCCAAGATGAAGCCGTGAAGCCATTTTGTTCGCGAGCTCTGTGCGTTGTTGGGAGAGAGATCACTACAGGGCAGTTATCGGCTGAAGAAGTGCATGTCTCTGAGCATTCCTGTCGCAGACCCCGAGTACGCCGCCGGGGAGGGGGGGGGGGGGGGGGGGGGGGGGAGAGTCTGGAGGGTCGATAGCAGCGTGCGATACAGATCGCGAGGACACAAAGTTTAAATAGAAGCGCACTTTCTGTGGGCACGAGGGACAGAGAGGGACTCGTTATAGATTTCCCGGTGTTCCCAATCACGCGAGCAGCTGCTCGCATCGATCTCCCGGGATAAAAACTTTGTCCACGCTCGTGTCGTTTGTTTCCGTCTCGTTCTCGCCGCCTGTTAGACGTGGTGGGAAGTCTGCTGGTATCAGGTAATACCCCGCCTCCCCTGTTCCTTCCAGGTTACCCACACAAATTACTGTCAGAAGTAGTTTTCAACTACACTTCTGGCCATTAAAATTGCCACGAAGATGACGTGCTACAGACGCGAAATTTAACCGACAGGAAGGAGATGCTGTGATATGCAAATAATCAACTTTTCAGAGAATTCACACAAGGTTGGCGCCGATGACACCTACAACGTGCTGACATGAGGAAAGTTTTCAACCGATTTCTCATACAAAAACAGCAGTTGACCGGCGTTGCCTGGTGAAACGTTGTTGTGATGCCTCGTGTAAGGAGGAGAAAGGCGTACCATCACGTTTCCGACTTTGATAATGGTCGGATTGTAGCCTGTCGCGATTGCGGTTTATCGTATCGCGACATTGCTGCCCGCGTTGTTCGAGATCCAATGACTGTTTAGCAAAATATGGAATCGGTGGGTTCAGGAGGGTAATACGGAACGCCGTGCTGGATCCAAACGGCGTGGTATGACTAGCAGTCGAGATGACAGGCATCATATCCGCATGACTGTAACGGATCGTGCAGCCACGTCTTGATCCCTGTGTCAACAGATGGGGACGTTTGCAAGACAACAACCATCTACACGAACAGTTCGACGACGTTTGCAGCAGCATGCACTATCAGCTCGGAGACCATGGCTGCAATTACCCTTAACGCTGCATCACAGACAAGAGCGCCTGCGATGGTGTATTCAACGATGAACCTGGGTGCACGAATGGCAAAACGTCATTTTTTCGGATGAATCCAGGTTCTGTTTACAGCATCATGATGGTCGCATCCGTGTTCAGCGACATCGCGGTAAACGCACACTGGAAGCGTGAATTCGTCATCGCCATACTGGCGTATGACCCGGCGTCATGGTGTGGGGGTGCCATTGGTTACACGTCTCGGTCACCTCTTGTTCGCGTTGACGACACTTTGAACAGTGGTCGTTACATTTCAGATGTGTTACGACCCGTGGCTCTACTCTTCATTCGATCCCTGCGAAACCCTAAATTTCAGCAGGATAATGCACGACCGCATGTTTCAGGTCCTGTACAGGCCTTTGTGGATGCAGAAAATGTTCTACTACTGCCCTGGCCAGCACATTCTCCAGATCTCTCACCAATTGAAAACGTCTGGTCAATGGTGACCGAGCAACTGGCTCGTCACAAAATGCCAGTCACTACTCTTGATGAAGTGTGGTATCGTATTGAAGCTGTAGGGGCAGCTGTACCTGTACACGCCATCCAAACTCTGTTTGACTCAATTCCCAGGCGTATCAAGGTAGTTATTACGGCCAGAGGTGGTTGTTCTGGGTACTGATTTCTCGGGATGTATGCACCCAAACCGCGTGAAAATGTAATCACGTGTCAGTTCTAGTATAGTATATTTGTCCAATGAATACCCGTTTATCATCTGCTTTTCTTCTTGGTGTAGCAATTTGAATGGCCAGTAGAGTATTAACAGCCAACTAGTGCGTCTGCCTGTATCCAGCCATAATACCATCTTTCCATATCTATATCTCAGCTGCTTCTTGCGCAACGCGCGTAGTGGCGCAGTTTTTGGCACACTCCTCTCGCATTCTGGAGGACGACGGTTCAAACCTGCGTTCGGCCATCCTAATTTACGTTCTCCGTGATTTCCCTAAATCGCTTCAGGTAAATGTCGGGATGGTTTCTCTGAAAGGGAACGACCGACTTCCTTCTCCATCCTTGCCTAATCCGATGGGACCGACGACATCGCTGGTTGGTCCCTTCCCCCATATCAACCAACCAACCATCCATCCATCTTGCGTAACGGATCAGTTAACGTTAGTGTTGACAGATGGTCTCGATTTTGCGAGGTTGACCTAATTTTTTGGAGTATCACCATCCTTCCGACATAAGCCTTACTCGGGACGCTGAGTGTTCCGACATGTGGGTCCGACCGCAGTGACCGAGCAGTTCTAGACGCTTCAGTCTGGAACCGCGCGACCGCTACGGTCGCAGGTTCGAATCCTGCCTCGGGCATGAGTGTGTGTGATGTCCTTAGGTTAGTTAGGTTTAAGTAGTTATAGGTCTAGGGGACTGATGACCTCAGATGTTAAGTCCCATAGTGCTCAGAGCCATTTGGACCGACATCTGGGCACTGCTAACAACTCGAAATACAATGCCCATCTACCGTACAGGGTGTATCAAAAAGAATCATCCGATTTGGCACATCTATTTTTCTGAAACTAATAAATACACTCCTGGAAATTGAAATAAGAACACCGTGAATTCATTGTCCCAGGAAGTGGAAACTTTATTGACACATTCCTGGGGTCAGATACATCACATGATCACACTGACAGAACCACAGGCACGTAGACACAGGCAACAGAGCATGCACAATGTCGGCACTAGTACAGTGTATATCCACCTTTCGCAGCAATGCAGGCTGCTATTCTCCCATGGAGACGATCGTAGAGATGCTGGATGTAGTCCTGTGGAACGGCTTGCCACGCCATTTCCACCTGGCGCCTCAGTTGGACCAGCGTTCGTGCTGGACGTGCAGACCGCGTGAGACGACGCTTCATCCAGTCCCAAACATGCTCAATGGGGGACAGATCCGGAGATCTTGCTGGCCAGGGTAGTTGACTTACACCTTCTAGAGCACGGGATACATGCGGACGTGCATTGTCCTGTTGGAACAGCAGGTTCCCTTGCCGGTCTAGGAATGGTAGAACGATGGGTTCGATGACGGTTTGGATGTACCGTGCACTATTCAGTGTCCCCTTGACGATCACCAGTGGTGTACGGCCAGTGTAGGAGATCGCTCCCCACACCATGATGCCGGGTGTTGGCCCTGTGTGCCTCGCTCGTATGCAGTCGTGATTGTGGCGCTCACCTGCACGGCGCCAAACACGCATACGACCATCATTGGCACCAAGGCAGAAGCGACTCTCATCGCTGAAGACGACACGTCTCCATTCGTCCCTCCATTCACGCCTGTCGCGACACCACTGGAGGCGGGCTGCACGATGTTGGGGCGTGAGCGGAAGACGGCCTAACGGTGTGCGGGACCGTAGCCCAGCTTAATGGAGACGGTTGCGAATGGTCCTCGCCGATACCCCAGGAGCAACAGTGTCCCTAATTTGCTGGGAAGTGGCGGTGCGGTCCCCTACGGCACTGCGTTGGATCCTACGGTCTTGGCGTGCATCCGTGCGTCGCTGCGGTCCGGTCCCAGGTCGACGGGCACGTGCACCTTCCGCCGACCACTGGCGACAACATCGATGTACTGTGGAGACCTCACGCCCCACGTGTTGAGCAATTCGGCGGTACGTCCACCCGGCCTCCCGCATGCCCACTATACGCCCTCGCTCAAAGTCCGTCAACTGCACATACGGTTCACGTCCACGCTGTCGCGGCATGCTACCAGTGTTAAAGACTGCGATGGAGCTCCGTATGCCACGGCAAACTGGCTGACACTGACGGCGGCGGTGCACAAATGCTGCGCAGTTAGCGCCATTCGACGGCCAACACCGCGGTTCCTGGTGTGTCCGCTGTGCCGTGCGTGTGATCATTGCTTGTACAGCCCTCTCGCAGTGTCCGGAGCAAGTATGGTGGGTCTGACACACCGGTGTCAATGTGTTCTTTTTTCCATTTCCAGGAGTGTATATCAAATGATATGTTGTTCTTCATTACAATGTACGCCCTAAATATAGGGAATTTTAAGACTTTTTAGGGTATTTAGGGATAATTTCGAAAGAAACTAGGATAAAACCAAAATCCTGAGTGCAAACATTGAGAGCCAGTCATAGCCGAGTCTTAGGGGAGATGTGACGGTGATCGGTTGGCTCAGCTGAGGAGCCCTGGATCAGAGTAAGTGGTTCTTTTTTGAAGATGAGACATATTAAGAAATGGACAGTAGCTAAGAATTGAATATTGTTGGAGAAAAGATTTTAGAAACTTGAATTTATACAAAAACGACTCAGATATGAAACAGCATTTGTCGCATTGTTTTGCGTGCATTTGGCGATTATTGTAGTTCGCTAATTTTCATTTTTCAGTGATTCGAGTGTTTCGTAAAGGAGACGATTTATCAGTCAAGGACAGATGTATCACATGTCTTACATGCTTTAACATTATTTATCACAGGAATTCATAATTGACAGGATGATATAAAATCAAAAATTGTCACAATATTAAAATATGATTGCATATTTAACTTCTGTTAACTCTAGTATGACATGTGACACATCTGTGATAATTCTCCTGCCGTTGATGATGGTTCAGAATCGAAACCGGTAGCAAAATAAAATAACACTATTACAGGCAGCTCAGTGTTACGCATTTTTTTAAATCTGTACATGTTGTTGAGCATAGCCTAAGCAAGATGTTCAGACTATATTCAATCGGTGTTTGATAGTGAGAGCACTTAGCGATTTCCAACAGACTTCACGAACATTCCAAAATTTTTTCTCTGTGCCATACTCCACAAAATAGTGAGAAGAAATAAATTCATAGCTTACTACGTTTTCACTGCTCACGCAGTAGAGCTTCAAGTACATACACAACGTTTTAATTTATCCCTTCTTGACTGCTCACTCTATTTGCAACACTTTTAGCGGACAGTTTCGTCAAATACCTCTGAATGTGTCTGCAAACTTATATCATTGTATGACGCATAGTTCAGAAGACATCACGACATAAACATCGAGACGTGTGAAAAACTATGTTTTCTTAAAACGCAGTGCATTTTAGCAGGATCCTTCGAAACTAGTTGTTTATTGACACCTACGAGCTATTCATATATTTCTTTTGCGATACGACTTCGTAACGACAGTTTCCCGTGAAAACTGAACCAAGACCTCTGGGGTTGAGATATCAGACAAGGGTACGCCGAAATGTGGATAGATCGGAATGAGTCGAGCGATATTTTTAATCGATATTTTCCTAGACGACGTACAGGTAACATCGATATTTTGTGGCGACATGATAGGAAAATACTATTCTATCATCATCTAACTCATAACTAGGGACCGGATTTTTAAGCATATGCAATATTTTTATCCGAGAAGTATGTTGTTTACATAATATGTTCCAATTACTTCTTTTCTTACGTTTTAGGCTTAGCTTTATAGTGCTTATAATTGCGTATTTAGCCACGCAAGGTAGCCGCGTGGTCTTTGGCACCTTGCACGGTTCGCGCGGCTTTCCCCGTGGGAGGTTCGAGTCCTCCCTCGGGCATCGGAGTGTGTATTAGCCTAAGTTCGTTTAAGTTAGTTTAAGTAGTGTGTAAGCCTAGGGACCGATGACCACAGCAGTTTGGTCCCATAGAACCTTACCACAAATTTCAAAAAATTTTTGCCTGTTTATGAATAAGCTTAATATTTTCGAGAATCTTTAATTGTGCTGCATTTATGTTTTTTTAATGAAATACTTATTCTTTTGTGTTCACATTTTCGGTTGTTGTGAAAGCTTATTTTTATGTATTTATTGGTGATTTTCCTTTCTTCCTGTTTCGGTTCGCACTATCTCACGTACAACGTCGCCTCGATTGCGGGACTTCTCCGGCCTCCCTGCAGAGTTGCACCAACATAGGTATTAAGGGATTGGTCGGAACTGTCATTTGGAACAGCTTGCAATGTAACACCAAGCAACAGTTTCAACATTATTACTTAATGTTTTAAATATTTCATTTCATAATATTCATAACATGTAAATTAATGCAACACTAAAGTGACGAAAGACTCATTTTCGAAGCATCCCTCAGTTACCTATCTTCAACTGACTCCATGTTCTTTGTACAGGAAATCACATTTGTGGTGAGTGGCGACTAATAGCTAGTGACTTAGTGATGTGCTTCCAAGTTCTCCACAGTTAAGTGCGACGCCAAAAGTGAAAATCATTAATCAGTCTAGATTGCAACAGTGTGAGAAGAATTTCGGAGAAAAGATGAAAACGACATGTGGCAAAATACTTTATTGCCACGCATGGGAAATAGCAGTTGGCAGTGAAGTCGTTCAGCATGTGGACACCAACAAAGACAAGAGAACAGAAGTCGTAAATCCAGACCTTGTTAGGTGAATATTCTAACTGTACTTTTGATTTGTACGAAGCCTTTTCTCGGTAGAAATTCCGTTGTGGAAATTAACTTATCCTCTTCTGAAACATTTCATTGAGTATACAGAGGGAAAACTGCCAGACGAAGCCACTATACGTAAAAATTTCGTACAGTTACGCTACGACCAAACCATTAAAAAAAAGGGAGGTGGGGGGATCAGATTCAAATTAATTTTATAGCGGAGTTAATCGACGAAACGTCAAGACTGTGAGGGGTGACTTATCTCAAATATTATGTTATTGTGAAATTCAGATTTGATTCATACTGTGCATAATAAAAGCTCATGGCCAGAGGTGTAATGTGGCAAAGCACCAAGGTGCACTTCTCAGCCGTTGTCGAGAAAATCGACAGTTAAAAGAAACCTTGCGGTGAAATACTCTCTACGATTAATAGTTCTCTACAGCGTCGTGGCGCAGCGGTAAGAGCTCGGGTTCGTAATCCGAAGGTCGCCGGATCGAATCTCGCGCGATGAAATTTTTTTTATTATTAGTTTTTTGTAATTCAAATATATATATACTATTAATGAATGGCTTATGCATGTTGGTGAAGGCGGATCGCTCTCCAATTGTACCGCCTCCATTTTTCCGTTTTTTTTTTTTTTTTTTTTAACAGGGTGTACCAAAGCTCTCCCGTCCGCACTGATTTTCGACAATGTTATAAGTTGCGCTAGGGACAGCATCTACCTTCTTTCGAAGTTAGCAGGCAAGTACGCTGTTATGCGGCGGCTCGTTTCGGCCCATTCAACATCTGTCATTCAAGTGTAACGAGCGAGTAACGGAGTTTATATTTCATACCTGCCACAGCAAATTTGTGTTCGTGGGGTCTCTATTCTAATTCGAACGTTTGACTTACGCTATACGTATTCGTTTCGGAATATCGTTTCTACGTCTTCCGTTAACTATACGTGGTTAACATTATGAAGACAATTAATAACATTTGTGAAATACAACTTTGTTTGCGGAAAACATAATGATGTTCGAAGTCGCCAGTTTTTCCACGACAAATGACTTTCAACAACTTATTATATGCATAATTGTTGCAACTGATTGCCGGGAATTATATATATATATATATATATATATATATATATTTGAATTATAAAAAACAAATACTAAAAAAAAATTGCATAGTGCGAGATTCGATCCGGCGACCTTCGGATTACGAACCGGTGCGCTTACCGCTGCGCCACGACGCTGTGGAAAATTACTAATCGTAGAGTATTTCACCGCAACGGTTTCTTTTAACTGTCGATTTTCTCGACAACGGCTGAGAAGTGCTTCTTGGTGCTTTGCCACATTACACCTCTGGCCAGGAGCTTTTATTATGCGCAGTATGAATCGAATCTGAATTTCACAATTGGCGGCCTCCCCTTGTTAGGTAGGCTAAGGAGAATACGCACTCCGATGCCCGAGGCAGGACTCGAACCTCCAGCCGCACGAACCGTGCAAGGTGCCGAAGACCACACGGCTACCTTGCGTGGCTAAAAACAGGCAAAGTACGCAATTATAAGCACTATAAAGCTAAGCCTAAAACGTTAGAAAAGAAGTAATTGGAACACATTATGTAAACAACACACTTCTCGCATAAAAATATTGCATATGCGTAAAAATCCGGTCCCTAGTTATGAGTTAGATGGTGATAGAATAGTATTTTCCTATCATGTCGCCAGGAATATCGATGTTACCTGTACGTCGTCTAGGAAAATATCGATTAAAAATATCGCTAGACTCATTCCGATCTATCCACATTTCGGCGTACCCTTGTCTGATATCTCAACCCCAGAGGTCTTGGTTCAGTTTTCACGGGAAACGGTCATTACGAAGTCGTATCGCAAAAGAAATATATTAATAGCTCGTAGGTGTCAATAAACAACTAGTTTCGAAGGATCCTGCTAAAATGCACTGCGTTTTAAGAAAACATAGTTTTTCACACGTCTCGATGTTTATGTCGTGATGTCTTCTGAACTATGCGTCATACAATGATATAAGTTTGCAGACACATTCAGAGGTATTTGACGAAACTGTCCGCTAAAAGTGTTGCAAATAGAGTGAGCAGTCAAGAAGGAATAAATTAAAACGTTGTGTATGTACTTGAAGCTCTACTGCGTGAGCAGTGAAAACGTAGTAAGCTATGAATTTATTTCTTCTCACTATTTTGTGGAGTATGGCACCGAGAAAAAGTTTTGGAATGTTCGAGAAGTCTGTTGGAAATCGCTAAGTGCTCTCACTATCAAACACCGATTGAATATAGTCTAAACATCTTGCTTAGGCTATGCTCAACAACATGTACAGATTTTAAAAAATGCGTAAAACTGAGCTGCCTGTAAGAGTGTTATTTTATTTTGCTACCGGTTTCGATTCTGAACCATCATCAACGGCAGGAGAATTATCACAGATGTGTCACATGTCTTACAAGAGTTAACAGAAGTTGAATATGCAATCATATTTTAATATTGTGACAATTTTTGATTTTATATCATCCTGTCAATTATGAATTCCTGTGATAAATAATGTTAAAGCATGTAAGACATGTGATACATCTGTCCTTGACTGATAAATCGTCTCCTTTACGAAACACTCGAATCACTGAAAAATGAAAATTAGCGAACTACAATAATCGCCAAATGCACGCAAAACAATGCGACAAATACTGTTTCATATCTGAGTCGTTTTTGTATAAATTCAAGTTTCTAAAATCTTTTCTCCAACAATATTCAATTCTTAGCTACTGTCCATTTCTTAATATGTCTCATCTTCAAAAAAGAACCACTTACTCTGATCCAGGGCTCCTCAGCTGAGCCAACCGATCATCGTCCCATCTCCCCTAAGACTCGACTATGACTGGCTCCCAATGTTTGCACTCAGGATTTTGGTTTTATCCTAGTTTCTTTCGAAATTATCCCTAAATACCCTAAAGTCTTAAAATTCCCTATATTTAGGGCGTACATTGTAATGAAGAACAACATATCATTTGATATATTTAATAACAGGAAATACATATAATACACTGTATAAAAGTTCATAGATTTACTTACACACTTTTTCGTTCCATTTAGCGTGGTACTGGTGAGTTTTAAAATTGTGCTATTGTTTGCTAGCGTTCCCAACTTTGTATGAAGCAACCGATTAAATGTTTCGTCGTAAAAAGTATTTCTCTTGTCTTTTTTACATTTGTTGGAACACCACCCTCAATATTTGAAGACAAAACAGCTAGTAAAAGTGAAATGACAGTTTGAGGTTTTCGGAAATAAAATTGCCATGATGATCTTTCAAGCTTAGTACCTTATTCCAATAAATTTCAGCTGAGAATTTTTTATTTCTTCATAGGCTTCAACCGAAAAATGGTTGGCTTTGAAAAGAGCTTGATGTCTCCTTTCAGTGTCTGCTTTTAGCATGTTGCTTTTTGTCACCAAAATAATTGAAATGGGTAAACACATTTTTCATAGGCTGTTTCTCCATATTTCGTGATACTTGGCGATCTACATAATTCAATAAGTAGAAAGATGTCTCATACAAGTCGAAACGCTGTAGTATCTGCAACAGAATTTCACACAAAATTCCTAAAAACTTGCCCAAAATTTAAAATTTGTTCATTTCTTTCTGTTGGATATTGATTATGGCATTACAACAGCCTTATTTTAGTTTCATATTCCTTCCTATAACTAAGTATCACGTCTTCAGATGACAGTCCGTATAATCCACTTTCAGAAATCCATTTTACTTACGTGTGTTATTTTTCCCAAACCAGCCGACGGATCCGAGGCGCACACGCCCGAAAGTTGTTTGCCTGGAACAGAAACGCGAAAACATTTGCCGTCTCGCGACCCGACACCCTGCAGTGCCGTGTCTGCTTTTCCTCTGTACTTCATAGGCCCCAGTGTAATCGGTAAACTTTTCGCGCGATTGCTGTAGGTTTATACGACTAAGTTCCCAAGTCGCCTTAGCAACGGTAATAGCGCAAATAATATAGCAAAGCTAAAATTAGATGGATTACGTTCAATAAGTGTTTGACGAATCCCGTATAGTAAATCGGTGGTTTCGATTTTACTTTTACGTGCAGGAACAAAGTATTAAAACGGTTACGGACAGTTTACAAAAATGCATTTTCTTGCGGTGTTACTGAATTATCGACACACGGAAATCTTTGTTGTTATTGAAGTTAGGTGGGCACATTATGCGAACGAAATCTTAAGATTAAACGACATTTTCGTCCACCCCAAACCAGATCTCTATCAGTTTTCTAACACGAGATAATTTTGGTTAAAAACGACGCGTAATTGTCCGCTCAAGTGTCAAGTACGTAAGCGCTCGCCCGTGCTGTTCGTTACGAGAAACAGATCGCTAGGTTTGTAATAAACGAATTATTAATATTTCTGTTCCGCCTATTTGTTTCTAACATAACAACTATAAGACTTATACTGTGAGAAGACGTGATGTCGGACATCTGAAAACGTCAGTGACACAGACGTCTGATGTATTTCTAAGTCTTCCCACAAAGCAGTCTGAAAATTTGAGTCTGCTAAACAGCAACAAAAATGTTTTAATTTTCACATCGTTTAGAAGGTTCTCTTTGACTATATTCTTTCCCTCTTCAGTATTTCTTCGGGCTACGTATATCTTTTTTTGCCTTAAAAGCAACATAAATTCTAGCATTACTGCCAAAAAGACTGTAAAACTTAACCTCAACAGAACTTACTCAGCTTGAAGTATGCTACAGAGCTCATTTGAATAAAAAAAGCGGATAATGTTCTCTGCTTTGAGAATCTCTTGTAGTTTGAGACCTTTACTCATGCTGAGAACATTCTCGGGTTAAGTATATTCTCCGACTCGCTTTGCTCGTGCGAACGTGAGAACATTCTCCCAAATCTGGAGTATACAGTATATTCTCTGTTTTATTCATATGACCCAACGTGTGCTACCACGTTCCCTAGCTTTGCAGATGTATATGTGGAAGTTCAAGTCTCTACAATCGATCTGCTACACAGATGGCTGATAAACTCGAGCTATGGAAAACTTTGTCTCAGTAAATCAAAACATCACGAATACAGTCGACAAACTATTTTTATGAACGAAATTTCTTCGTGGTTTAAGTAGCGGACAACGTGTTTGTCTAAGCTTTTTCTGTAATACATCTCAAACTGATTTATAAAATGTTCCTGTATCTTGCAAAGTAAGTCGATTTCTTTAAATGCGAACATTTTTAGGTTAGGCTTTACCGTGACTGTTACTGACATTAAATGAAACAACAAGTTTACTGTTACCAGTTACCGTTTTATTTTTTCCACGACGCGTTTCGAAGGTTTAAACCTCCATCATCGGGTGGATTTACATTAGTTAGTGTTACATATGTGTGTATGTTGTGTTACGACATTTGGAGAAACTTGTGGCACTGCCTAGTGGAGAAACAAGACACTATTTCAGAATATGGTTTTGGATAACTTTTGACAAAAAATTAAACAGATATTTAATGGTAAACTTTAATAAGTAAACTAGAGCTGTGACCACTGGAGGTACTCTAGTTTACTTATTAAAGTTTACCATTAAATATCAGTTTAATTTTTTGTCAAAAGTTATCCAAAACCATATTCTGAAATAGTGTCTTGTTTCTCCACTAGGCAGTGCCACAAGTTCCTCCAAATGTCGTAACACAACATACACACATATGTAACACTAACTAATTTAAATCCTCCCGATGATGGAGGTTTAAACCTTCGAAACGCGTCGTGAAAAAATAAAACGGTGACTGGTAACAGTAAACTTGTTGTTTCATTTAAAGTCGATTTCTGCTTACATGAAGCTTCCAAAATTTTTGTATCGGTCTACAATTATATGGAATACTGAAAATCAAATTGTTGTGGTTTTGCAAGCCGTTATATAGGCTATATGCAACTGGAACTGCGCCAGCGGTATAATGCCTGGGAATGGGAGAGAGAGCTGCGAAGCCAGGTAGTGTATACAGTGGAACCTCCCGTGGTTTTGAGGGCTTGTAGCTCGGCAGGAGTCGCTGCTTCCACACGAGCACGTCCCCCTGGTCTGGACTTTGCCCGCCCTCTTGACAAACACCCCCTGCGGAGTGCACACTGTGAAACCGGTCCTTAGACCGTATCTCAGCTGCGCCAAGTTGCGTTGAGGCTACCTAACTTTTCGTCGAATTCGCACTTATCCATCCACAGACTTGTCAAACAAACACACAGCTTCTCCATCGTTTCTAGGTCCCCGGTTCAACACCAACACACACACACACACACACACACACACACACACACACACACACACACACACACACACACACACACACGGTGCATGTAGTAGTTGTTGTCGTGGTTTTCAGTCCTGAGACTGGTTTGATGCAGCTCTCCATGGGCGTCTATCCTGTGCAAGCTTCTACATCTCCCAGTACCTACTGCAACCTACATACTTCTCAATCTGCTTAGTGTATTCATCTCTTGGTCTCCCTCTACGATTTTTACGCTCCACGCTGCCCTCCAGTACTAAATTAGTGATCCCTTGATGCCTCAGAATATGTTCTACCAACCGGTCCCTTCTTCTAGTCAAGTTGTGCCACAAACTTCTCTTCTCCCCAGTCCTATTCAATACCTCCTCATTAGTTATGTGATCTACCCATCTAATCTTCAGTATTCTTCTGTAGCACCACATTACGAAAGCTTCTATTCTCTTCTTGTCCAAACTAGTTATCGTCCATGTTTCACTTCCATACATGGCTACACTCCATACAAATACTTTCAGAAACGACTTCCTGACAAATCTATACTCGATGTTAACGAATTTCTCTTCTTCAGAAACGCTTTCCTTGCCATTGCCAGCCTACATTTTATATTCTCTCTACTTCGACCATCATCAGTTATTTTGCTCCCCAAATAGCAAAACTCCTTTACTACTTTAAGTGCCTCATTTCCTAATCTAATTCCCTCAGCATCACCCGACTTAATTAGACTACATTCCATTATCCTTGTTTTGCTTTTGTTGATGTTCATCTTATATCCTCCTTTCAAGACACTGTCCATTCCGTTCAACTGCTCTTCCAGGTCCTTTGCTGTCTCTGACAGAATTACAATGTCATCGGCGAACATCAAAGTTTTTATTTCTTCTCCATGCATGTCGTATCAGTGAGTATTTTGTATTTTGTGATAAGTTCCTATGGGACCAAACTGCTGAGGTCATCAGTCCCTAGGCTTACACACTACTTAATCTAACGTAAACTTTTACGCTAAGGGCAACATACACACCCATGCCCGAGGGAGGACTCGAACCTCCGACCGCGGCAACCACACGAAACGTGGCAAGACGCCTAAGACCATGTGGCTACCCCACGTGGCTTGTCACTAAGTGTGCTGTCCGTATGTAGATGGGGTAAAGCGCGCGATCTGAATTCGAGCGAGGGGAGATTTGTGAAGGCTCGGAACGAGCATTCCGGAAACTGGCGCCGTAGTGATTATCTTCAACACGTGGCGAAACCAAAGTGAAACCACGTCCAGATGTCGTGGAGTTGGGCGGCCGTCCTTCAGTACAGATGTCGGACGTCGTACGCTGGGCAGACTGGTAAAACAAGACAGGCGGTGAACTGTGGCGCAACTAACATACGACTTTAATGCTGGGCAGAGTAGAGGTACGTCTGAACACATAGTGCTCCGAACTCTCCTAATGATGGGCCTGGCCGCAAGGGTTAGCCGCGCGGTCTTGGGCGTGTTGTCACGGTCCGCGCGGCTGCCCCGTCGGAGATTCGAGTCCTCCCTCGGGCATGGGTGTGTGTGTGTGTGTGTGTGTGTGTGTGTGTGTGTGTGTGTGTGTGTGTGTGTGTGTATGTGTGTGTGTCGTCCTTAGCCTAAGTTAGATTAAGTAGTGTGTGAGCTTAGGGACCGATGACCTCAGCATTTTGGTCTCATTAGACCTTCCCACAAATAAAAAAAAAAGGTGGGCCTCCGCAGCCGACAACACGTGCATGTGCCAATGTTAACACCACGACATCAGCAACTACGAATTGAATGGGCATGTGATCAGCGGCACTGGACGTTGGCGCAGTGGCAGAATGTTGCCTGGTCTGATGAATCGCCATTCCTTCTTCATCACGCCGATGGGAGAGAGCGAATCCACCGTCTTCTAGGGGAACAGCTCCTTGGCACCTGCACTGCGGGACGGAGACAAGCTGGCGGCGGCTCTCCTGGGGAACATTCACGTGGGCAGGCACGAGTCCAGTGGAGCTCGTGTATGACACCTTGACGGCCAAGGAGTATCGCAAACTGGCTGCAGACCATGCACACCCCTTCATGACGATCACGATCCACGACGGCTGTGGCATTTTCAAAGACGATTATGCGCCATGTCACAAGGCCAGAACTGTGATGGAGAGGCTCGAGGAACACTGACGAGTTCCAGTTGATGTGTTGGCCCCCTCCACTCGCCAGATCTGATCCCCACCGAACAAATCTTCGATGCGATTGAACGTGGCGTCAGACCTCATGGTGTCCCTCGCGGGAATTTTCTGGGAATAAGGTGAATTGTGTGTGTGCAGAAGTGATGCCACTCCCTTCAGTGAGCCACCACAGCCTAATTGCTTCCATGCCAAGATGAGTCATCGCTGTTATCCGTGTCAAAGTTGGAGATACCGGCTGGCGATTTTTAATTATTACCCAAAGCATGCTGGCTAGCGGACTAAAATTACAGAGGCAAGGTAACTTTATTTGTGCTCATAAGAATTGATAACTTCTGCAAATGAGATTCCGGCAGAACACCACCGTAGTATCAACACGGGAATTCGGAGCGAAACAGAGCAAGTCAACAGGTAGAGGTGAAGAGACAGTAGTTGTAAATTGCACTGGCTATACACTGTGAAGTTCACTCAAGAAAATTTGTACTTACAAGGGGAGGCCGCCAATTGTGAAATTCAGATTTGATTCATACTGTGCATAATAAAAGCTCATGGCCAGAGGTGTAATGTGGCAAAGCACCAAGAAGCACTTCTCAGCCGTTGTCGAGAAAATCGACAGTTAAAAGAAACCGTTGCGGTGAAATACTCTCTACGCTTAATAATTTTCTACAGCGTCGTGGCGCAGCGGTAAGCGCTCGGGTTCGTAATCCGAAGGTCGCCGGATCGAGTCTCGCGCCATGCAACTTTTTTTTATTTTTGTTTTTTTTGTAATTCAAATGTACACACACACACACACACACACACACACACGCACACACACACACACACACACACACGGCAATCAGTTGCAACAATTATGCATATAATAAGTTGTTGAAAGTCGTTTGTCGTGGAAAAATAATACTTGAAATAAAACACAATATCACAAATAATATTCAAGTGGATACAATTTATTGAAAAGTTCGGTATACACTCGCACATAATTAACAATTAGTGACCAGAAGTAGCTGGAGTATCGCACCAACCAGAGTGATAGTTGTCACAGAAACATGGAGAGCAGAAAACACCACGACATCGAGCACATCCGATAAACGATGCGTTTTTACAAGAACAATTGTTTTTGAATTATCTGTTGGGAAACACACCTGATTGACATTCTGAAAAATTGTTCTGTCGTTCGTCAGGTTTGATGCATACCACACGTATCGTATCACATCGGCAAAAATCGGAGAAGACAATTGGTGGTGGACGATGGATTGGATTTATTTCGTGTGTGTGTGTGTGTGTGTGTGTGTGTGTGTGTGTGTGTGTGTGTGTGTGTGTGTGTGTGTGTGTACATTTGAATTACAAAAAAAATAATAAAAAAAATTTGCATGGCGCGAGATTCGATCCGGCGACCTTCGGATTACGAACCCGAGCGCTTACCGCTGCGCCACGACGCTGTAGAAAATTATTAAGCGTAGAGAGTTTCTTTTAACTGTCGATTTTCTCGACAACGGCTGAGAAGTGCTTCTTGGTGCTTTGCCACATTACACCTCTGGCCATGAGCTTTTATTATGCACAGTATGAATCGAATCTGAATTTCACAATTGGCGGCCTCCCCTTGTTAGTCATCGAGAACCTTTTTTGTGTTGTATAAGAAGTGGTGTCGCAGACTTCTTATTCGTCAAGTCACAAAGATAAGTAAACCTTTTTAACTCATTTCTGTGACATTGTTACTAATTTGTTGGAGTGTTGTAGCACCTTCGTTCCCCTATCCTGTTACGTGACACCGGGACATAGCTGTGTAATAGTGGCAGGGAGAAATTGTCTTAGCGGTGCACTGCACCAGAAGCAGTTTCACGAACTCACAAACTGGGCCTACCTTAACAACAGTGGCAACTCGGCCTCCACGGCAGTAGCGACGAGGCTTTTACAAAACTGGCGACTAGGGTGTTCAAAAGTCATGAGGTCCTGCCTGATCAGTAAGTAAGTAAGTAAGTAAGTAAGAGGGATAGTTTACAAAGTAGTCTGGATACTTTTGATGACTAACTGACAACCTCAGCTGCCGACAGGTGTTGTTGTTATACCTCGATGTGGACAGCTGAAAATGTGTGCCCCGACCAGGTCTCGAACCCGGGATCTCCTGCTTACATGGCAGACGCTCTATCCATCTGAGCCACCGAGGATACTGATGAATAGCGTGACTGCAGGGACTTATCCCTTGCACGCTCCCCGTGAGATCCACATTCCCAACTGTCCACAATTCTACATATGTATTGTACCTTATAGATATTTGCCCACTCACTCATTACTCGCGCACCCGTTGGCGATTCCCGTAAGAGTTTGGGCAACCTGTGCGCATTCGCACAAACGAAGGTCAATGGCTGGGTAGCCTTTAACTATATATATATATATATATATATATATGAAGACAGTAACTTGTTCTCGAAAGAACAGTTACTGCTGATGACCGTGCAGCTTTTCCCTGGAATAAATGATGACTAACTGACAACCTCAGCAGCCGACAGGTGGTGTTATACCTCGATGTGGACGCTGAAAATGTGTGGACAGTTGGGAATGTGAGTCTCACGGGAAGCGTGCAAGGGGTAAGTCCCTGCAGTCGCGCTATTCATCTGTGTCCTTGTTGGCTCAGATGGATAGAGCGTCTACCATGTAAGCAGGAGATCCCGGGTTCGAGTCCCGGCCGGGGCACACATTTTCAGCTGTCCACATCGAGGTATAACAACAACACCTGTCGGCAGCTGAGGTTGTCAGTTAGTCATCGTTTATTCCAGGGAAAAGCTGCACGGTCATCAACAGTAACTGTTCTTTCGAGAACAAGTTACTGTCTTCATATATATAGTCTGGATGGTTTTATTTACAGTATCTGCGTTTAGATGCAGTGAGCAAGGGAATTGGTCTGATCACTGAGTACTGGGTTTGGGCAAGTAGCCATATGTTTATTAATTTGCATTACTTCAAGGTCGTTCATATTCCTCACTAGGACCA
The DNA here is from genome assembly GCF_023864345.2 of Schistocerca serialis cubense. Lineage (NCBI taxonomy): Eukaryota > Metazoa > Arthropoda > Insecta > Orthoptera > Acrididae > Schistocerca > Schistocerca serialis. The sequence goes on along the minus strand of NC_064647.1, from coordinate 210,512,099 downwards.
ACAAGTGAGCGATACTAGGGAGCCACGTGTAGAAGTGTACATTTTTTCCACACTGCCGAGAACACGCGAAGAGGTGTTCAATCGGAGCGAGAGTGTTAAAGAGAAGCTGAACAAACTCATGTGGCAGACGCTACAAGAGAGGTGTTTACGTCACCGAGAGGCATATTGCAGAATTCAGCGAGAGGAAGTTTCAAGATGATTTGGGCGACGTATTACACACACCCACTTACATCTGGTGCAGTGACCATGGCGAGAACATGAGTCTCAGAGAAACTGGCTCATATGGGGCTTACCAGACGACGTCCTTCATTCATTCCCCTGCAGGATAGGGTAGGGAGAGAAATCAGAGCGATACCTCAGCAGGTTGCCACACTAGTACGCTGTCTGAAATCTAACTTCTTAGCCGCCGCTGCTTCCTACCGTTCAAGACTGAAACCGCAGCTCGATGACGACGTTCTCAGCACGGTGTAGGCAGTTTCTGGTTTGCGAGGGTTCGTTTGTATTTTAACTTGCCTCGTTGTGATCTTCAGCTCGCAGTAGCCGGCGAACCCCTGAATTGTTAAATATTCTTCTTATCTGTAGCATAACTTAATTTTTTACAACAAACCAGGACTTGCCAACTCACATCTTAAAAAGGCTTTTATTGCGTCTTTAAATACACTACTGGCCATCAAAATTGCTACACCAAGGAGAAATGCAGATGATAAACGGGTATTCAAAGGACAAATATACTAGAACTGACATGTGATTACATTTTCACGCAATCTGGGTGCATAGATCCTGAAAAATCGGTACCCAGAACAACCACCTCTGGCCGTAATAACGGCCATGATACGCCTGGGCATTGAGTCAAACAGAGCTTGGATGGCCTGTACAGGTACAGCTGCCCCTGCAGCTTCAACACGATACCACAGTTCATCAAGAGCAGTGACTGGCGTATTGTGACGAGCCAGTTGCTCGGCCACCATGGACCAGATGTTTTCAATTGAGAGATCTGGAGAACGTGCTGGCCAGGGCAGCAGTCGAACATTTTCTGTATCCCGAAAGGCCCGTGCAGGACCTCCAACATCCGGTAGTGCATTATCCTTCTGAAATGTAGGGTTTCGCAGAGATCGGATGAAGGGTAGAACCACGGGTCGTAACACATCTGAAATGTAACATCCACTGTTCAAAGTGCCGTCAATGCGAACAGAAGTGACCGAGACGTGTAACCAATGGCACCCCATACCATCATCACGCCAGGTGATACGCCAGTATGGCGATGACGAATACACGCGTCCAATGTGCGTTCACCGCGATGTCGCCAAACACGGATGCGACCATCATGATGCTGTAAACAGAACCTGGATTCATCCGAAAAAATTATGTTATGCCACTTGTGCACCGAGATTCGTCGTTGAGTACACCATCGCAGGCGCTCCTGTCTGTGATGCAGCGTCAAGGGTAACCGCAGCCATGGTCTCCGAGCTGATAGTCTATGCTGCTGCAAACGACGTCGAACTGTTCGTGCAGATGGTTGTTGTCTTGCAAACATCCCCGTCTGTTGACTCAGGGATCGAGACGTGGCTGTACGATCCGTTACAGCCATGCGGATAAGATGCCTGTCATCTCGACTGCTAGTGATACGAGGCCGTTGGGATCCAGCACGGCGTTCCGTATTACCCTCCTGAACCCACCGATTCCATATTCTGCTAACAGTCATTGGATCTCGACCAACGCGAGCAGCAGTGTTGCGATACGATAAACCGCAATCGCGATAAGCTACAATCCGACCTTTATCAAAGTCGGAAACGTGATGGTACGCATTTCTCCTCCTTACACGAGGCGTCACAACAACGTTTCACCAGGCAACGCCTGTCAACTGCTGTTTGTGTATGAGAAATCGGTTGGAAACTTTCCTCATGTCAGCACTTTGTAGGTGTCGCCACCATCGCCAGCCTAGTGTGAATGCTCTGAAAAGCTAATCATTTGCATATTACAGCATCTCCTTCCTGTCGGTTAGATTTCGCGTCTGTAGCACGTCATCTTCGTGGTGTAGCAATTATAATGGCCAGTAGTGTACAACACATATTAGATGATGGGTATCGCATTACGTGAGACCCTGTGGGTAACGAATAACAAGCGCTTTTTAAATTCATACATAATACATTATTGATATAAGCTTTTGGACATTGGTATTTCTTGACAGCATGCCTAGTGCAGAAGACGCTTTGCCGCCTTTGACTTCTTTGCCTGTCAAGACTCGACGTACGTCTCCAACCATCTTGGAACGGCACGGAGATCAGGCGGAACACCTCACGCAAATAATAAAATGCACAAAACCGGACTTGTCCCCTAATAAATCTTCTTACGTAAAAATTATATCTTTATATTCTGAACGATTATTCTACATAACAACAGCGTATATGATTCTTCCACTAAAACTTGTTCACTTACATTCAAAATTAGTACGAGATTCCACTTCCATTTAACAAAATTGTTTATTTCCAAACTTTGGCTACAAAATATCTGGAAAATATCGTACCCTCACAAGTTTCCGGCGACAGTTTTCTGCATTTGATTAATATTCTTCTGTTTTTACACAATCTTATTTTGTATCAGCATCGAGATTAGGTTCAACGTTTATTTTCCCAGCTTGGTTTTTATCTGAGATGTCTGTTGTGGGTCGGTTATTGCAAAAATTACATGGACGGTTGCCACATGTGACAACCTATCCACGCAACGTTTTACTAGTTTCTTGGCTAGTTTCAGGTAAAGATATTGAGATATTATTAAAAAATATCAACTGAGAAGAAGTTGCTCCAGACATGATGCTTGCAGCATTGAGAAGGTGTAAAAAAGGTGAATATTCAGTTCATAGAGCTTTAGATGATTATCAAATCAGTTGCCAAACTTTAGTAAAGTATTCTGAGAAAATTCACGAGAATGGAAGGAAGTTCAGCTTTCCACCGCTGTTGGCCGTTTTGAAAACAGAAAAGAATCATGTCTGACGATTACGAGAGGGAATTAAAGCAGTATGTTCTTAAAGCATCCGATGTTTACTTCGGTTTAACGCCACAGGAAATGAAAACTATGGCTTGTGATATGTTCGTAAAAATTGTGTTAGGTCCTTGAAATCTTGAGGTAGATATAAATGGTTCGTAAACAAATAAATGAAAACTAGCAAGTCTTTCGTTACGAAAACCAGAGGCGACCGACTTAGCACGAGCTTCTAGCTTTCACTGTACGAATGTGGCAACTTTTTTCGATGATTTGACAACTGTTCTCTGAGGACATGATTCTCAAACTCACGAAATTTGTAACATAAGGGTAATGGGCGTTCATCAGTCCATAGGCCAGATAGAGTCGTTAATGACGGTAAAGCGGAGGGAGAATGGATCCCGGTTACATGCTGTAAGAAGTGGGCTCACGAATTATCTAGTCCAAGTTCGAGTAACTTTTATACACGTGAAAGCTGCGGAAGTACACTCAAAAGTGGCTATGCTAGTACAGGACATTAACTTAGATATTTACTTAAATTACTATGTATTGTAGCGTCTAGGCCAGCCACATTTCTTTAAAGAATCTAACTTCCGTGTTTATGGCGGCACATCTCCTGAACTGTGTATCGTACAATTATATAATTTTTCGACTATACTCAGTGACATATATGAATACTGTCTGCAGAGGTGTTGCGAACAGCAGTTTTTAGTACAGGAAACGACGTGATTGATGCAGAAGTTTTACTGAATGAACAGCGAAGACGTGGTAAGTAATCTTTTGTATTGAGTGCCAACGAAAAATGATTCGAGGTGTTATGCAGTTATGTGAAGACGTTAAGTGCCTTCATCCTCAAGTAGAGGACGAATCTAGTCTAGATAATTTGTGCGCCCTGAGTTAGTTTGTCTCAAAATATACGTTGGGGCGACAAAAGTCATGGGACAGCAAAGTGCACATACAGATATGGTTGTAATATCTAGTAGGCAATGTAAGAGTATAAAAGAACAGTGCGCTGGTGGAGCATGGCCGCAAGACAGCAGTTACCAGACTTTCAATTTCTTTTTTATTTTTATTTTACACGTCTAGTTCCGTAAGACATGAAATTGAATCATAAAAGTAATAACAGATAAAATAAAATGTTTATGATCCCAAAAAAAGGCAAGCTATAAGTTCATGTTGACGCAATCAGCAGTATAACATAGGAATCAGCTTAATTTTTCAAGTCACTCCTCGACAGAATAGAAGCAATGAGACATGAGGAAACTCCTCAGTTTCGATCTGAAATCGCGTGGGTTGCTGTAATATTCTTGAATTCTTGTGGTAGCTTATTGAAAATGGATGCAGCAGTATACTGCACACATTTCTGCACAAGAGTTAAGGAAGTCCAATCCAAATGCAGATTGGATTTCTGCCTGGTATTAACTGAGTGAAAGCTGCTAATTTTTCGAAATAAGCTGATACTGTCAACAACACATACGGTAAAGAGTATATATAATGAGACACCAATGTCAGAATACCCAGGGCTATGAACAGTGGTCGACAAGATATTCGTGAAGTTACACCACTTACTGCCCGAACTGCTGGTTTCTGAGCCAAAAATATCTTTTGAGAATGGGAAGAGTTGCCCAAAAATGTAACACCATACGACATAAGCGAATGAAAATAAGGAAAGTACGCTACAATTCGTGTCGAACTATCACTACTTCAGATACCGTTCGAATAGTAAAAATGGCAGCACTAAGTCTTTGAACAAGATCCTGAACGTGGGTTATCCACCACAGTTTTCTACTATGTGATCACATATAAGTTTGAAATGTTCAGTGTTGCTAATATATGCCCATTCTGTGAAATTAAAACGCTGTTTTTTGTTAAAGTGTGTGTTAAAAATTGTAAAAATTGGGTCTTACTGTGATTTACCATTAGTCTACTTTTGTACAAGCCATGAACTTCTGTTATGGACGGCACTATTTGAAACAGGTCTCCCTCTACGGTTTTGCCCTCCACGCTGCCCTCCAGTACCTAATTGGTGATCCCTTGATGCCTCAGAAAATGTCCTACCAACGGTTCTCTTTTTCTAGTCAAGTTGTGCCACAAGCTCCTCTTCTCCTCAATTCTATTCAATACCTCCTCATTAGTTATGTGATCTACCCATCTAATCTTCAGCATTCTTCTGTAGCACCACATTTCAAAAGCTTCTCTTCTCGTCCAAACTATTTATCGTCCATGTTTCACTTCCATACAAATACTTTCAGAAATGACTTCCTGACAAATGTATACTCGATGTTAGCAAATTCCTCTTCCTCAGAAACGCTTTCCTTGTCATTGCCAGTCCACATTTTATATCCTCTCTACTTCGACCATCATCATTTATTTTGCTCCCCAGATAGCAAAACTCCTTTACTACTTTAAGCGTCTCATTTCCTAATCTAATTCCCTCAGCATCACCCGACTTAATTCGACTACATTCCATTATCCTCGTTTTGCTTTTGTTGATGTTCAGCTTCTACCCTCCTTTCAAGACATTGTCCATTCCGTTCAACTGCTCTTCCAAGTCCTTTGTTGTCTCTGACAGAATTAGAATGCCATCGGCGAACCTCAAAGTTTTTACTTCTTCTCCATGAATTTTAATACCTACTCCGAATTTTTCTTTTGTTTCCTACACTGCTTGCTCACTGTAGAGATTGGATAAGATCGGGGAGAGGCAACAACCCTGTCTCACTCCCTTCCCAACCACTGCTTACCTTCCATGCCCCTCGATTCTTATAACTGCCATCTGGTTTTTGTACAAATTGTAAATAGCCTTTCGCTCCCTGTATTTTGCCCCTGCCTCCTTCAGAATTTGAAAGAGAGTATTCCAGTCAACATCGTCAAAAGCTTTCTCTAAGTCTACAAATGCTAGGAATGTAGGTATGCCTTTTCTTAATCTAGCTTCTAAGATAAGTCGTAGGGTCAGTATTGCCTCACATGTTCCAATATTTCTACGGAATCCAAACTGATCTTCCCCGAGGTCAGCTTCTACCAGTTTTTCCATTCGTCTGTAAAGAATTCGTGTTAGTACTTTGCAGCTGTGGCTTATTAAACTGATGGTTCGGTAATTTTCACATCTGTCAACACCTGCTTTCTTTGGGATTGGAATTATTATATTATTCTTGAAGTCTGAGGGAATTTCGCCTGTTTCATACATCTTGCTCACCAGATGGTAGAGTTTTGTTAGGCCTGGCTCTCCCAAGGCTGTCAGTAGTTCTAATGGAATGTTGTCTACTCCCGGGGCCTTGTTTCAAATTAGGTATTTCAGTGCTCCCACTTCATCTTCATCTACCGCCTCTTCTATTTCCATAATATTGTCCTCAAGAACATCGCCCCTGTATAGACCTTCTATACACTCCTTCCACCTTTCTGCTTTCCCTTCTTTGCTTAGAACTGGGTTTCCATCTGAGCTCTTGATATTCATACAAGTGGCTCTCTTTTCTCCAAAGGTCTCTTTAATTTTTCTGTAGGCAGTATCTATCTTACCCCTTATGAGATAAGCCTCTACATCCTTACATTTGTCCTCTAGCCATCCCTGCTTAGCCATTTTGCACTTCCTGTCGATCTCATTTTTGAGACGTTTGTATTCCTTTTTGCCTGCTTCATTTACTGCATTTTTATATTTTCTCCTTTCATCAATTAACTTCAATATTTCTTCTGTTACCCAAGGATTTCTACTAGCCCTCGTCTTTTTACCTACTTGATCCTCTGCTGCCTTCACTACTTCATCCCTCAAAGCTCCCCATTCTTCTACTGTATTTCTTTCCCCCATTCCTGTCAATTGTTCCCTTATGATCTCCCTGAAACTCTGTACAACCTCTGGTTTACTCAGTTTATCCAGGTCCCATCTCCTTAAATTCCCCGCTTTTTGCAGTTTCTTCAGTTTTTATCTACAGTTCATAACCAATAGATTGTGGTCAGAGTCCACATCTGCCCCTGGAAATGTCTTACAATGTAAAACCTGGTTCCTAAATCTCTGTCTTACCATTATATAATCTATCTGATACCTTCTAGTATCTCCAGGATTCTTCCATGTATACAACCTTCTTTCATGATTCTTGAACCAAGTGGTAGCTATGATTAAGTTATGCTCTGTACGAAATTCTACCAGGCGGCTTCCTGTTTCATTTCTTAGCCCCAATCCATATTCACCTACTACGTTTCCTTCTCTTCCTTTTCCTACTCTCGAATTCCTGTCACCCATGACTATTAAATTTTCGTCTCGTAGAGGGAGACCAAGAGATGAATACACTAAGCAGATTCAGAAGGATGTAGGCTGCAGTAGGTACTGGGAGATGAAGAAGCTTGCACAGGCTACAGTAGCATGGAGAGCTGCATCAAACGAGTCTCAGGACTGAAGACCACAAGAACAACAACATTTGAAATAGAGCCGCTGTTGCACAAAACATCCTTTACTACCAACCTAATGTCATCAGCAAACAGAAATATTTTAGAATTACCTGTAATACTAGAGTGCATATCATTTACATAAATAAGGAACAAGAGTGGCCCCAACACTGATCCCTGGGGCAACCACCATTTGACTGTGCCTCACTCAGAGCCCACGTCACAGCCATTCTTAGCACTGTGAATTATTATTTTTTGCTGTCTGTTGTTAAAGTAAGAGGCGAACCAAGTGTGAGCTACTCCCCATATTCCATAATGGTCCAACTTCTGGAGCAATATTTTGTGACCAGCACAATCAACGTCTTAGTTAAATCAAAAAATATGCCTAGCGTTCGAAACTTCTTGGTTAACCCTAAGATGCATATACAGGGCCTCCAAGGCCCTTGCATGTCTTCATTTAAAAAAAAATCTGTAATTTTTTGTTTGATTTCGAACTACATTCCAGTACTCTTTCACTAACACTGTGACATTCCTCCTATCAAGTCTGAACGAGATATCTTTTTAAGTTTTTTGTATAATTCAGTACGTTTACCCATACACCGTGAATGCATAAGCAGGGCTTCAGGAGCCCTCACACATTTATAAATGTTCTTTAGCCTATATTGTCTTCAACATTTGTTTGGGAGCAGTTATTAATTCAACAATAAGTGTAGTGGTATTTCCAGCAACAGGAGTGCCAACAGCAGCTGTAGCTGTAGTAGTAATAGTATAACTAAAAGATAATACATATTGGCGATGTCGGTGTATTATTGATCTTTTTGCTATCAAATGTTTTATTATTGCATGCTATTGTTATCCTGTGCTGCTCTTATCAGCCTCATTGTTACTGTAGTTTGTTTGTTGCTGCAAGGCCCATATTGTTACGAGAATGACTCGTTTAGTGCTGCACAAGCTGCTGTTCGAGAGACACGCCTTTTGCTATGGCTTCGACACGCAAAGTAAGAGGGTCAGTCCGTGCAAATGCAGCTAATTTTGAAAGTGTTGTCGCTCAGTGGTTTGAAGAAGATGATTCATGCGAGGAAGGAAATATTTTTGAAAATGCAAGTAGTGAAGAATCAGCCAATGAACCTGCAGATGTGAATATTGAGGCAGATGACAGTCCTTCCAATAATATTACTTCATCAGACTCTGAAAATGAAGAACCACCACAAAAAGGTATAGAAGACCACACATACATTACTGAGAGTGGAACGATTTGGAAATTAGATCCTTCTGCAACTTTTTGTACGCCTGTCCATAATATTGTAAAGGAGGCACCTGGTCCAGCCCGTGGTTTGAAAACCTGTAAACCTAAGTATGCCTGGGACTATTTCATCTCCAAGGAAATACTAGAGGAAATCATCAACTGCACAAATATTGAAGGCAGAAGAGTGACTGCTTTACGTGGTAAAACGTGTAAAAACGTTTCGCTTGCTGAAATGGAGGGTTTTCTTGGTCTTTTACTGCTTTCTGGTGTTGAGAAGTGTTGGGATGTCCCTATTAGAGAATTATTCTTGGATGAAAAGGCAAATCCTACATATAAGTCCACCATGTCAGTAAATAGATTCGAGGATATAAGGAGAATGATTAGATTTGATGACAGGCGTACCCATGAAGCTCGATCGGCAGATGACAAACTTGCTATGTATGGGAATTATTTCTTGACAAGTGTAGAAATAGAATGATTCCCAGTGATTCGCTTACAGTTGACGAACAGCTAGTCCCATTCCGTGGAAGATGCAGCTTCACCCTGTATATGCCCTCTAAATCAGCGAAGTATGGCATAAAAATATTTTGGTTATGTGATGCTACATCTGCATATGCTTTAGATAGAATTGTTTACACGGGATGGAAGCCCCATGAACCTATTCAGAAAAATCTTGGATTGAATGTGGTGAAAGATCTTGCTTAAAAGCATTGAAGGATCATTAAAAAAAATATTACTGTTGACAACTTCGTTACTAGTGTGCAGCTGGCAGAAGAGATGCTTCAGTAGCAAATTACAGTGGTGGGAACAATCAAACAAAATAAACCAGAAATTCCTAATGAGATGAAACCATCTACCTCAAGAGTGATTCATTCCTCTTTGTATTTAAAGGTGACATTACAATGGTGAGTTATGTTCCCAAAAAGAAAAAGTCTGTAGTTCTCATTAGCACAATGCATCACGACAGAAACATTGATGAAACTCATGCAAAAAAACCCAGATATAATAAAGTTCTATAACTCTACGAAGGGTGGAGTAGAGCAAATGGACCAGAAAATTCGTTATTACACTTGCAAGAGACAAACAAGTAGGTGGCCATTTGCATTATGGATGAATATGATGGACGTCACAGCAATGAACAGTGAAATTTTATTTTCCGCCCAACATCTGACATACCATAGTGGAAGAAGTGATAAAAGGCGTTTTTTCCCAAGAGATTTAGCAGAGGAAATGGTAAGACCACTAATGGAACTTAGTATTCAGATCCCTAATCTTCCAATGAAAATCGTTGATGCCATGCAAAGATGTGGAGTTCAAAAAGATGTCGTATTACCGAACCAACTACCTGTTTCAGGAAAAAGAAGAAGATGCAATTATTGTCCACATAATAAAACAGGAAAAGTGCTATGACATGCATTAAGTGTAAGTCCAACATTTGTAAGGAAAATAGTGGCGTTCTTTGTGCTTCTTGTCTGTCACATGTTGAAAACTAAGAAAAATGCAATTTTATGTGAACAATGAATAATAGCTTTTTGTCAAAATATTGCCTATATACATAATATTGTGAATAATGAGTATGTTTTAACTGAAGAAATTGGTTGTAATAAATGTTATAAAATGTAAACTTCAACTTATAATAGAATTAATAAAATTATTTGTATATGTTGTACGTAAATGGATGTAACTAATAAAAATTCACTCTTAGGTTTTTTTTAAAATTAATAAAATGTTAATCAGGCCCACCGGATCCTGTTACTGTATCTTAGGAAACTTTCAATATGACAATAAATTTGAAGTGGCCGTGCGGTTAAAGGCGCTGCAGTCTGGAACCGCAAGACCGCTACGTCGCAGGTTCGAATCCTGCCTGGGGCATGGAAGTTTGTGATGTCCTTAGGTTTAACTGGTTCTAAGTTCTAGGGGACTAATGACCTCAGCAGTTGAGTCCCATAGTGCTCAGAGCCATTTTTTTGACAATAAATTTGACAGAAATAAATTTAACTCCAAAGAATCATTATATGAAAAGAAGAAAACTTTAAATTCGGCCAGGGCCTTGGAGGCCTTGCATATGCATTCATGTGTGTTTTCGGCACGATGCATCCTAGTGTTAATGCAGATAACAAATTATGTGAAATAAAATGATGAATTCTCCTTACATACACAGAATTTTCAACTATAGCAAACATTGATGGCATAGAAATAGGTCTAAAATTGTCTACATTAGCCATTTCTCCCTTTTTATAAAGCGTCTTTATTACTGCGTACTTTAATCGTTAGTGAAACTGACATTTCTTAAAGGAAAAATTACAAATATGGCAAAGTACAGGGCTAACATGTGCAACACAGTACTTTAACAGTCTGGTAGCCACTCCACCATATCCATGAGAGTGCTTAGTCTTGAGCGATTTAATTATTGACACAATTTCCCCCTTGTCATTACCAAACAGGAGTATTTCAGTCCTCAATGTCAGAAAGGTGTTTTCCAAGACTTATGATTCCCTGTAGAAATTAAGTTTTTATTTAGTTCACCAGCAATGCTCAGAAAATGATTGTTAAATACTGTACACATATCTGGCTTATCAGTACCAGAAATATTTTTACCACAAACTGACTTCATATCCTCGGCCTTGTGCTGCTGACAGACGCTTCCTTCCCAAATGACCATATGGTTTTAATTTTATCCTGTGAATTAGCTATTCTATTTGCGTACCACATACTCTTTGCCTTCCTAATAACATTTTTAAGCACCTTACAATACTGTTTGGAATGGGCTACTGTATGCTGATTGTGACTACTTCTAACATTTTGATACAATCCCCCACTTTGTTCTACATGATATCCTTATTCCACTAGTCAGCCACTCAGACTGCCTTTTACCATGTTTAGAACGTTCTAATGGAAGTAACTCTCAAAGAGCACGAGAAATGTGTTAAGGAAAGCATTACATTTGTCTGTATGTTATCGGCACTATAAATATCGTGCCACTCTTCTTCCTTGACAAGATTTAAAAAACTCTCTATTACCACTAGATTAGCATTTCTACATAGATCGTAATTATATATAACATTTGTTTTAGTGTCCTTTTAATGTCAAAATTTATGCATCATGGTCTGATAGGCCATTCACGTTTATGCTAATAGTACGCCCATCTACTAATGACGAATGAATAAAACTATTGTCTATGGCTGTGCTACTGTTCCCCTGCACCCTAGTTGTAAAAAACAGTCTGCATCAGATCATTTGAGTTTAAGAGATCTTCGAACGTCATTTTTCTTACAAAATCATATACAAAATTAATTTTGAAGTCACCAGACATAACTAATATCTGGTAATTCCTATGAAGTGCACCAAGAAACCCCTCTAACTTGAGCAGAAATGCTCTGTCAGAATTAGGGGGTCTATAAACAGCAAAAATTAGAAGTTTAGTTTCACCAAATTCAAATGTCCCTGCCCATCATTCAGTGCAGTGCCATGATATGTCTATGGACTCAAATGGAGTACTGGTTTTTTACGTACATAGCCACTCCTCAACCCCTCAAGGAACTTATTGAAAAACAGCCAGTGTCCTGGTAAAGGAAGCCTCTGAACTGTCAAATTGTTCAAGTGGTGCTCCAATATACCAATAATGTCGGAGTCAACGTCTATAATCAGTTCACTAAGTTTGTCTCTAACACCTCTTATATTTTAATAAAATATGCTAATTCCTTCTCTACTTGGATACCTGACCATCTCTGAAGGTGATTCGTTATTAGAGGGACTTCCTTTAGGCAGGGATACCTATCAGCTGACTACTACCTAAAAACTGTGCAGCTCTAACACTAACTACTACCGGAATTTTTCCGTGAATGATCCCACCACCCCCCACTACACAAGCTTTGCCAACCTCCCCTTCCCACACCTGTGGAGGCGCAGGCCACGCCTAGTGAAACCCGATCTATCGCTAGACTCAACTGCCGCCACTGCAATGTGAGCCATGCCCTCATGCATCAGTGCCTTCTCGAGCCCCATGTTAACACGCCTAACATCAGCATTAAGATGCGGCTGATCAAGACACTGGAACAGTTACACGAAGTGCACATTAGTACCACCAGTCTGACTAGCTATCTTTACCAGGTCTCCAGCTGCATCATATTCCCCGTCCCTATCAAGACTATTCCCTGCTCCATCCACAATCACTACCTGATCCTCTTTTGTAAAATTACTACATAACTTCTAAACATTCTGCGTGGTGTCTGTTTGTTCTATATCGTGTCTCCCTACTACTTTCGCGCAACGACGCTCTGAGCGTGTTTTTTAGGGAATTGACTAGTTTGAACCTGGGACCTGTTGCTGGTAAGGAAACGTCAGACCACACATGACATGTAGAGTTCAGAAGAGTTCAGTGAGACTAGCGATGATATAACCAAATACTTAATGATTTCAGCGTCAGCTCCACTGCACTCCCTGTAAAAGAATCTTAATACTAACTAAATTTAGTGGAAGGGGTTCAAGGCTTTCCTATTTTTAGTTAGCTGGTAAAATAACGTCGAAAAAGCAGTTAAGTTTACCACTGGAAATTTTATTCTACTCACAAAACATAGTTTATAAATTGCACTATTGATAAAAGGAAATGTCTTAATACAGGATGGTAAAAACCAACTGCGTTCAACAAAAATGTGAACCAATATTCCCTGAATGGGTTTCCAAGTTCTACAATGGATCGAAGGATGACCTATGCCATATCACATCTATAATCTAGGTTTAAATTAAGTAACACGAAAGAGAAAACTATGAAAATGGTCTACAGTGACCCTCAATCATCTTTAATTACGTATGTAACTTGTCGTAAATTACAGTGGCTGATGTGGCATCTCAATAATTATATAACAGAAAAATCATCGCGTTTCAGATTTTAACTTCAAGTGGCAAATGTGAAAACCACAAGCTTTTTTTGATGATCGACACTAGTATTGCGCAAAAAGGGGGTGTAACAGATGAGACTTCTGCAGTTCTGAGTGAAGCCTTATGCGCTCAAGAATGCGGCATCACGTGCGTTCATTACATTGTCGGTGTTCGTCAGGGGGCGGCGGACAGCACAGCTCCGCTCACCTCGCCGTCTCTGAAGGAGCTCTATGTCCTAACTTCTCCTTACTACAATTTACCGAAGTTGGTTTAAAGGAAACTATCTGGCTGTGTTTTTATCTGACCAATCAGGGTCTCAATGTTAACCTTAAGCTCCACCTACAAAAATTCTGTCTATCCAATGAGAAACGTTATACTTTTCATGGTGGGGCAATGTTTTAAAAGTTTGCAACGTAACAGAGACGCGAAAAAGTCTCACGCTAAAACTTGCAGCTGGTGTGGCCCTTTAGTGTTATCGTAACATCTATACTGTTCTTCTGGAGGGCTCTAGCTTTTAACATGGGCGGGGGGGGGGGGGGGGGGGGGTCCTAACGTAACAGAGACGCGAAAAAGTCTCACACTAAAAACTTGCGGGTGGTATGGTCCTAGCGGTTAGCTGGCGACGTGGGTGTCCGTCCGTCCCTTATCGTAGGGCCTTCCAGCTTAACACAGTTCTGCTCTCGGCTTCTGTTCTCGTTTCTCCCCTCGGAACTGCGTCTGTCCCATGGTGAGAAGATATGACATGCAATTAGGCATTCCTGTGTTAGTCTGTAGTATTCCATTTGCTCACTTCTTACTCGTATTACTTTGGTGAATTTAATGTCACGATTTATTCGGAGCTATGTGACATACTACTGGATTTGCTTATGTCAGGGTTTTAATGGAAGGTGTTGGATTTGCCTGACACCTTACAAACTCCCCTATATTAACAGTCACCTGAACCAATATTGCACTAGGCTTCACAATGCTGGTGACCTAGTAATCACTCCCCAACACTTCATTCAACTGCTGGCCAACACCTCTGGCATGCGAACCACCTAGCAGCAGAATCTCTTCTTTGTGTTACAATTTGCAACTGACTTAGGCCTCCTAACTGCTGAGGACTTCTGCATGTTTGCTACGCCTAAACCTACAGCTACAGGAGGCTCTTCTCCACTCATCTCAAATCTATTGCGTATGCGCAAAGTAAAACTGTCTGAATACCTCCTCCTCTAGCTGCCTTCTTGCCAACTGCCAGTTCCCATTCCCGAGCACCCTTCAACCTCTTCAACCTATCTAGTTCCTCCTTTGCGCGTTGTAACTGCACCTGAAGGGCACAGATCTTACGCCCCTGCTCCTCTATCAACTTATTTCCGCTAAAAATTCAGCATTCCAGGAGAGGATCTCGCTAGAATGCCCACCGGCTTCCCCACTGCATTCCCCCTCCCGCCCCTCCCCCCCCCCCCCCCCCCCAATGAAAATTCTTTGAACAAATCTCACACCATAACCCACTACTCACAAACCTACAACAAAGCCCACACTACTGACACGTGGTGAAATTTTAAAAATACTCAACGCCTACATCACTTAAGTTCAAATACAACAGTAGAAATATTTAAAGAACTAAGAATAGTAATCTCGAATTTCGATCTCTACTAAGAAAGCAACTACTTTTATTAATACTACTAAACCACAACTGATACCCACTGGACTCGCATTCGGGAGAACGTCGGTTCAGTCCCGCGTCCGGCCATTCTGATTTAGGTTTTCCGTGATTTCCCTAAATCGCTCCAGGCAAATGCCAGGATGGTTCCTTTGAAAGGGCACGGCCGACTTCCTTCCCCATTCTTACCTAATCCGATGACACCGATGACCTCGCAGTTTGGTCTCTACCCCCAAAGTAACCCACCCCACAACTGATACCAGTACCACCAAAACTTCACGTAAGTCCTTAGATAAAACCAGAAATTTAAGCGACCACTGGAACCTTCAACGAAATTAAATACAGTGAATGAAAATTTTATTGATATATTTCACCACAAAGAATAAGAAACGTCAGCTGAAAACTAGTGTACGAAATTTACTAAACGACTTCAACGCACAAACACCTATAAAAAACAGAGGACGAAAGAAATGGTTCAAATGGCTCTGAGCACTATGGGACTCAACATCTGTGGTCATAAGTCCCCTAGAACTTAGAACTACTTAAACCTAACTAACCTAAGGACATCACACACATCCATGCCCGAGGCAGGATTCGAACCTGCGACCGTACCAGTCGCGCGGTTCCTGACTGAGCGCCTAGAACCGCTAGACCACCGCGGCCGACAGAGGACGAAAGTTTCCGAAAGTTTATTAAACCGTTATTTCGCCAGAAACAGCACGAGACACCGTTGAAAATTGCTATATTTAATAACTTAATAACAGCGCACAAACAACTTTGTCAGAACTTAGCTTGAGAACCGCTACAGCTGCAACCGCACTCCGCGAAATCTAAACACACTGAATGCTGAAAGGTAGTTGAAGCATTCAGTTTCAGAAATGGTTAAGTAATTGAATAGCCCGAGATCCACAGTGTCAAGAGTGTGTCGAGAATACCAAATTTCAGTCATTACCACACACCGTGGGCAACCGTTGAAAATTACTATATTTAATAACTTTATAACAGCGCACAAATTACTTTGTCAGAACTTAGCTTTAGAACCGCTACAGCTGCAACCGCACTCCGCGAAATGTAAACACACTGAATGCTGAAAGGTAGTTGAAGCATTCAGTTTCAGAAATCGTTAAGGAATTCAATAGCCCGAGATCCACAGTGTCAAGAGTGTGTCGAGAATACCAAATTTCAGTCATTACCACACACCGTGGGCAACCGTTGAAAATTACTATATTTAATAACTTTATAACAGCGCACAAATTACTTTGTCAGAACTTAGCTTTAGAACCGCTACGGCTGCAACCGCACTCCGCGAAATGTAAATACACTGAATGCTGAAAGGTAGTTGAAGCATTCAGTTTCAGAAATCGTTAAGGAATTCAATAGCCCGAGATCCACAGTGTCAAGAGTGTGTCGAGAATACCAAATTTCAGTCATTACCACACACCGTGCAAAACGCAGTGGCCAACAGTTTTAACGTAACGATAGGTGTTTGTCTAGAGTTGTCAGTGCTAACAGACATACAGCACTGCGTGAAATACCGTACAAATCAAAGTGGGACGTACGACTAACGTATCCGTTGTAAGAGTGCGGCGAAATCTGCCGTTACTGGGGTGTGGAAGCCCATGACCGATGCAAGTGCCTTTGCTAACAGCACCACATGCACTCTGCTGATCTCGTGACCATATCGGTTGGACTTTAGACATCTGGAAAACCGTGGCCTAGTCAGTTGAGTCCTGATTCAGTTGACAAGAGCTGATGGTAGGGTTCCAGTGTGGCGCAGACCCCACAGAGCCACGGATCCAAGTTGTCGACAAGGCACTGGGCTTTAATTGGAGTGCATTGGGCGCTATGGTCTGACTGAACCTGAGACCATCTACTGCCTTTCATGTACTTCATGATCCCAAACTGCGACTGAATTTTCATGGATAACAATGCGCCATGTCGCTGGGCCATAGTTATTCGCGATTGGTTTGAAGAACATTCCGGACAGTTCAAGCGAATGATTCGGCCACCCACACCTTCCGATATGAATCCCTTAGACCGATTACGGGACATGATTCGTGGGTCATTTCGTGCACAAAATCCTGCACCGGCAACACCTCTGCAGTTATGGACGGCCATAGAAGCAGAATGGCTGAATATATCTGCAGGGGCCTTCTAAAAACTTCTCGAGTCCATGCCACGTCAAATTTGTGCACTACACCGGGCGAAGGTAGGTAGGACAAAATATGAGGCGGCGTCCCGCAACTTTTGTCGTCTCAGTGTATACACTGTTTCTAAATTCAATACTTTAGTTATTATGTTACATCTTTAACGTCAGATTATAGCTCAAATTTTTAATTACATTAATAATCATATGAAATAAAGGGAAAAAATGTTTATTGCTCCAGGAAGCCATTAGACCGGCAACATGCAGTTGTAGCTGGGTGACTCTTCTAGATATTTGGTAATACAGATTGCCGTTAAATATGTATTACTCTTTCATAAATATCAATTATGACAACATTCCCTGGTATCTCCTATCCCGCCCCCCCTCGTGCCATCCGTCTCCCAGCCCACCGCCACACATCAGCACATGGCTTACGGAACAGGATGTGTTAGGTTGATGCGTAAGTTCGTAGAATTTTTCCATATGTTTTATAAACACAACAGATAAACGTAACAGACACTTTACTCATCAATAATACACTACTGACCATTAAAATTGCTACACCAAGAAGAAATGCAGATGATAAACGGATATCCATTGGACAAATATATTATATTAGAACTGACATAATTGAGAGATCTGGAGAATGTGCTGCCCAGGGCAGCAGTCGAACATTTTCTGTATCCAGAAAGGCTCGTGCAGGACCTCCAACATCCGGTCGTGCATTATCCTTCTGAAATGTAGGGTTTCGCAGAGATCGAATGAAGGGTAGAGCCACGGGTCGTAACACATCTGAAATGTAACGTCCACTGTTCAAAGTGCCGTCAATGCGGACAACAGGTGACCGATACGTGAAACTAATGGCACCCCATACCATCACGCCAGGTGATACGCCAGTCTGGCGATGACGAATACACGCTTCCAATGTGCGTTCACCGCGATGTCGCCAAACACGGGTGCGACCATCATGATACTGTAAACAAAACCTGGATTCATCCGAAAAAATTACGTTTTGCCATTCGTGCACCCAGGTTCGTCGTCGAGTACACCATTGCAGATGCTCCTGTCTGTGATGCAGCGTCAAGGGTAACCGCAGCCACAGTCTCCGAGCTGATAGTCCATGCTGCTGCAAACGTCGTCGAACTGTTCGTGCAGATGGTTGTTGTCTTGCAAACGTCCCCATCTGTTGACTCAGGGATCGAGACGTGGCTGCACGATCCGTTACTGCCATGCGGATGAGATCTGTCATCTCGACTGCTAGTGATACGAGGCCGTTGGGATCCAGCACGGCGTTCCGTATTACCCTCCTGAACCCACCGATTCTGCTAACAGTCATTGGATCTCGACCAACGCGAGCAGCAATGTCGCGATAGGATAAACCGCAATCGCGGTAGGCTACTATCCGACCTTTGTCGAAGTCGGAAACGTGACGGTACACATTTCTCCTCCTTACACGAGGCATCACAACGTTTCACCGGGCAACGCCGGTCAACTGCTGTTTGTGTATTAGAAATCGGTTGGAAATTTCACTCATGTCGGCACGTTGTGGGGTGTCGCCACCGGCGCCAACCTTGTGTGAATGTTCTGAAAAGCTAATCGTTTGCATATCACAGCATCTTCGTCCTGTCGGTTAAATTTCGCGTCTGTAGCACGTCATCTTCGTGGTGTAGCAATTTTAATGGCCAGTAGTGTATGTTCTCCTTCATTGTTTACAACAGTCTGCGAAGCTGCGGTAACTTTTAGATTCCCCGACTGTAGAAACCACGTGGTTTTGCGGCGACGAACTCGGCGAGTCGTGTTCGGAGCTCATTTTCATCCGAAAAGGAAGTTCCTTGAGCGCTGTCCGATAGAAAAAAATGGTTAAAATGGCTCTGAGCACTATGGGACTTAACATCTGAGGTCATGAGTCCCCTAGAACTTCGAACTACTTAAACCTAACTAACCTAAGGACATCACACACATCCATGCCCGAGGCAGGATTCGAACCTGTGACCGTAGCGGTTGCGCGGTTCCGGACTGAAGCGCCTAGAACCGCTCGGCCACTCCGGCCGGCCGTGTGAGTGCGTGAGTGTGTGTGTGCGTGTGTGTGCGTGTGTGTGGTAGTGTGTGCGTGTGGGTGGTAGTGTGTGCGGGTGGGAGGTAGTGTGTGCGGGTGGGAGGTAGTGTGTGCGGGTGGGAGGTAGTGTGTGCGGGTGGGAGGTAGTGTGTGCGGGTGGGTGGTTGTGTGTGCGGGTGGGTGGTTGTGTGTGCGGGTGGGTGGTTGTGTGTGCGGGTGGGTGGTTGTGTGTGCGGGTGGGTGGTTGTGTGTGGGTGAGTGGTTGTGTGTGGGTGAGTGGTTGTGTGTGGGTGGGTGGTTGTGTGTGGGTGGGTGGTTGTGTGTGGGTTGGCCGGCCGGCTTAATAGATTTAGACTAAGATGTCAGCTGCAGGGATTATTGGAATAGTCCCTTTTACTAAGGCGGTAAACTGGAGGTGCGGTTCGTGTCCCGGACTGGCATCAAATTTGATTCGTCAGCATACCTTCTGATAAGAGCGAGACTAAGAAAATCTGCGACCCAGTACCGGAACGTAACCGACTAGCGGCCTGGACGTTTCACGCGTTGGTGTGCGGTAAGTGTCGCATCTTCGATACAGCAGATCGGCCGTTTGGAAGTGAAATGTTAGTACGGCTGAAAAGAAGGAACTTTGTGGTCATATCTAAGGGTCAGAATGGCCAAATAAAGGGACGGACTTGCGTGACTGTTTCGCGTGACGTCACACACTCCAGGCCAGGGTGGAAACGTAGCGTGTGGAAAATCTTATTACGAAGTCAGGCATGCTTATACAAGGCGAATGACCTCCATATCTGCCGAGAGCTGCTGTTTAAACAGAAAGGAGCTTATACATTTATTGTTACATCTATATTTCGTGGTATGTCACGCATGAGTCAATACTATAGCAGTTGATGGTTTTCTTTGAACTTGGGCGCACGATTGGTACGAATTTTTTGAATGACAAATAATCTCTATGCTACGTAACTCTTAATTCATTTTCATACAGTTTCAGACTTAGATCATATCTAAGTACCATTTTCAAAGTTTTTTTTTATAAAAGCAACATTTTTAACCGTTAACATTATTAACATTATAACATTTATTACCATTATAACATTATTAATTAAAGATGAAAAACAATGGCTAAACAGATTACAACTTACTAGCTTAGCACTTGCTGCTTCGCTCAGATAGACTTTATGGTCTGCACAGACTTATTTTGTACTTCTTTAATAGAAATTTTATGTTGTTCGCTAATCGCAATGTCATCTAATCTTTTCTCGCTAAGTAAGGCCAAACAATCATTGTCTTTTCCGAATGTACTCCTGACCAAAAAGCGATTTTGGTGGCTGGAGTCCAAGGTTTCGGTTAAGCAGGCTTTTCGCGTTCTTGTGATGATATTTCCTTAGAAACTTTCATATCGATACACACCTTTCTTTGTATCTAACGGAGAAGTGAGACACAAATTTTCATAGATTTAGCTTTAAAAATTTTGAATGTAACGAAATACATTTTTGAAAACTTTCATCCCTTTAGTGGTTGAATTTCCAACAACGCAAAACACCAATTTTTTTATTTCTAACCACGAAGCCAAATTCAAATTTTCGTAGATCATAGATTTAGCTACAAAAATGCTGTCATAATGAAATATTTCATAAAACATTTCATCCCATATTTCACTCCATGAGAGTTCTGAACTGCCAAAAACATTGAAATATGTACTTTTTATACCTAACTGAGAAGTCAAATACCAATTTTCATAGATATATCTTTAAAAATGCTTTAATAGTTATTTAATAACGATTTATTAAGAAACGCTCACCCACTATTTTACGCCCTTAATGCTTGAATTTCGAGAAAGCAAGTAGTTGTAGCTTTTCATCCCGTACTTCAGCCCCTCAGGACTGGAATTTCGGACAACCCCCTTCTTAACGATGCTTGCAGTGTAAGATCCACAACCTCTCCAAATTTCAAGTTTCCATGCTTAGCGGTTTGGGCTGGGGGGGATGATAAGCCAGTCAGTTCGGAATTGTCTTTTATATATAGAAAGATGGATGGTAAATACATTTATTAGGTGTTTGATCACCAAAATATCTACAATGGCAGATATTACCAATTCAGTGGCGTCTGTTGTTACAAACAATGTATGTTTACGAAGGCGTTTTAAATGAGCATAAATAGTTGCTAAACAAGAAATTCCTCCACAATTTTGTGCTAGTTGTACGACGAATCCCTGCAGCAGCTACAAGGGTTGTCATGGCGGAGAACGACGAACGCAGATTGTAGGTCACTACAAAAATATCTCAACCCCAGTATGTTGTGATTTTGACATGGGAACTTAAAATAGTACCTTACGTTCTTATTCGACTGTCAAGCTGTCCCGGCTCCGCATGGGTAACACTAAGAGTAGAAGACTGGACGACGCGTTTGTACACTCCTGGAAATTGAAATAAGAACACCGTGAATTCATTGTCCCAGGAAGGGGAAACTTTATTGACACATTCCTGGGGTCAGATACATCACATGATCACACTGACAGAACCGCAGGCACATAGACACAGGCAACAGAGCATGCACAATGTCGGCACTAGTACAGTGTATATCCACCTTTCGCAGCAATGCAGGCTGCTATTCTCCCATGGAGACGATCGTAGAGATGCTGGATGTAGTCCTGTGGAACGGCTTGCCATGCCATTTCCACCTGGCGCCTCAGTTGGACCAGCGTTCGTGCTGGACGTGCAGACCGCGTGTGACGACGCTTCATCCAGTCCCAAACATGCTCAATGGGGGACAGATCCGGAGATCTTGCTGGCCAGGGTAGTTGACTTACACCTTCTAGAGCACGTTGGGTGGCACGGGTTACATGCCGACGTGCATTGTCCTGTTGGAACAGCAAGTTCCCTTGCCGGTCTAGGAATGGTAGAACGATGGCTTCGATGACGGTTTGGATGTACCGTGCACTATTCAGTGTCCCCTCGACGATCACCAGTGGTGTACGGCCAGTGTAGGAGATCGCTCCCCACACCATGATGCCGGGTGTTGGCCCTGTGTGCCTCGGTCGTATGCAGTCCTGATTGTGGCGCTCACCTGCACGGCGCCAAACACGCATACGACCATCATTGGCACCAAGGCAGAAGCGACTCTCATCGCTGAAGACGACACGTCTCCATTCGTCCCTCCATTCACGCCTGTCGCGACACCACTGGAGGCGGGCTGCACGATGTTGGGGCGTGAGCGGAAGACGGCCTAACGGTGTGCGGGACCGTAGCCCAGCTTCATGGAGACGGTTGCGAATGGTCCTCGCCGATACCCCAGGAGCAACAGTGTCCCTAATTTGCTGGGAAGTGGCGGTGCGGTCCCCTACGGCACTGCGTAGGATCCTACGGTCTTGGCGTGCATCCGTGCGTTGCTGCGGTCCGGTCCCAGGTCGACGGGCACGTGCACCTTCCGCCGACCACTGGCGACAACATCGATGTACTGTGGAGACCTCACGCCCCACGTGTTGAGCAATTCGGCGGTACGTCCACCCGGCCTCCCGCATGCCCACTATACGCCTTCGCTCAAAGTCCGTCAACTGCACATACGGTTCACGTCCACGCTGTCGCGGCATGCTACCAGTGTTAAAGACTGCGATGGAGCTCCGTATGCCACGGCAAACTGGCTGACACTGACGGCGGCGGTGCACAAATGCTGCGCAGCTAGCGCCATTCGACGGCCAACACCGCGGTTCCTGGTGTGTCCGCTGTGCCGTGCGTGTGATCATTGCTTGTACAGCCCTCTCGCAGTGTCCGGAGCAAGTTTGGTGGGTCTGAGACACCGGTGTCAATGTGTTCTTTTTTCCATTTCCAGGAGTGTAGTATGTAGTGATGCGTATATACCTCCCACATGAATGATTCTCTTAGTGAAAACGATATCAAAATCCCTACAGTACTCCCTGAGATTAGCCCAAACATACAGATAGAAACTGAGGCTGCGGACTTTAGATTATACATTATACACTGCCACAGTTTAAACTCACTGACGCTACGCAATGCTCCAAACCTCATATTCAGGGTATGCAACGGATGTCGAGAACCTATGGTACATGCACACTATCTTGGTAAATATGCAGTGTGCTGTAGGTGTCACTGACTTAACACTACCTTCAAAGATATTTTCATGATAAAACAATTAAAAAATATAGCTAGCAAGTTATTGCACCTAGTGTAACTTATATTGTTTTGGTAGTTGCTTTAAATTCCAATTGAGAATTGATATACTGAAAATAAATTGTTTTTGGGGGAAAAAAAAAACTTTGAAGGCTACGATTGTGGATGGAGTTGTGAACAGTAACTGTGAGATGTACAATCAAACACAACTTTATTTTTCTAAGAACCACTTATTTAAACATTGCTTTAAAAGATCACAATTAGACAATACGGCTGAAAGCCTAGTTAAAGAAAATTTGAGATATTTTCTGGGTTGAAGGCCCAAAACCACACCAAAAAGAAGAACGGCTGAAGGCCTGGCTTAGAAATCAAAAACAATTAAAAATAGAAGGTAAAATTTAAAAAAAACATGCAATTGAAAACAATTTGCGGCTGAAAGCTTACATTTCACGTCTGAATGATAACTATAAACAAAACACATTAATAACGTTTTTTCTAACCAAGAAATTTTTTTTTTAAAACTTACAACAGAATGGCCGAAAGCCTACTTAAAGAAATATTAATTTATTGTGTGGCTGAAGGCCACAAACGAATTTGAAACAACGGCTGAATGCCTTATTAAAAGGGGTTCACGTAAATCCTCGGCTGAAGGCCACATATAACAGATCGAAGAACTAATGGCTTAGGGCCTGGATTACAAACAATTTCAGATAGAACAAATTGTAAGGAAAAAAACTTTTTTTAAAAATAAAATCAATCATCAAAATTTTAATTGAAGACGGCTGAAGGCCTTTATGTAAAATTTAAAAAGACTGCATTAATACACGACCAAAGGCCTCTCACAATACTTTAAATTAAAATGAAAATCACAATCTAAAACAAACAGAACAAGTGGTATTCAGAAGTGTTCCAGGGGTCGATCTGAGAAGGTAGCTCAAACGTAAGGTGAAGAGAGACAGTCAGCCAAGAGTTGAATTTAAATAATTGGATGGCAACCCAAACTAGGGGCAGCCCAAGGACCAACCAAAAATTTAACCAATTCCCTTCCGTCCGACCAACAGCACAACGATGGAAAACATCGGCCGAGGACGAGGATACGAATAGCACTACGTCTTCATAAATTGGCGTCTATAAACAGCCAAGGTAACAGTAACAACTCTAAGCAAAATATGAATCCTACAACTTAAAAGGCTGTCGAACTAAACTCCGCGCCAGACAGCGTCAACATGACGAAGAAAGGCACACTGCCGGAAAACTACACTAACGACCAGGTCAGGTAACTGAGGCATTAACTGCCACACGTGCACTTCACTGGCAA
This sequence comes from Schistocerca serialis cubense, assembly GCF_023864345.2. NCBI lineage: Eukaryota > Metazoa > Arthropoda > Insecta > Orthoptera > Acrididae > Schistocerca > Schistocerca serialis. The sequence goes on along the minus strand of NC_064647.1, from coordinate 210,487,336 downwards.
GTAACAGTCAATATAATAATTAATCACAGTATAGGAAGACGGCTGCAAGATTTCACCAACTCCAGCACATCATATGTTGCTGCTAGCCCGAACGGCCCAGGGAGCAACAACCCACAAATGAACAAAAGTTGAGATTAACTGATCACTCAACTTCAGTGTCCAGGTAGCTTTCGCAGCTAGCGCCTCATGATCCGACAGACACTGGACTCGCATTCGGGAGGACGACGGTTCAATCCCGCGTCCGGCCATCCTGATTTAGGTTTTCCGTGATTTCCCTAAATCACTCCAGGCAAATGCCGGGATGGTTCCTCTGAAAGGAAACGGCCGAATTCCTTCCTCATCCTTCCCTAATCCGATGAGACCGGTGACCTCGCTGTCTGGTCTCCTTCCCCGAAACCAACCAACCAACCAACCATGATCCGACAGCGTGTGCACGCAGCCAGCGGTCCCGGCCTAGCCACACGTTGTGGAGACTTCCTCGCTGCTCCATCACAACCGACTGTCCACCACCACCACCACCACCACCACCACCACCACCACCACTCGGAAATACTAGCGGTCACACCAAAGATAGTACGACAGTACTAGTATCGATAAGCGCTGCTGCTGCCACTCAAGGAGGCAAGCCAGCGACTTCGTTACGCTAGAAAGTAAGGAAGAAACAAGACGCTACTTGATGTGACAAAATGCCAAAGAACAAACGGCATGAACGCGAGCCGCACATGCCTCACCGATCTGACCCAAAATCTTAAGAGGTTTCGGTTTTACATTACATCAGTAAACAATTCACAGCCGTACAATCGGTAACAGTAATGCCATGTAAGGGTTTCACTAAGGACGTTCGCCCAGCATTTCGTCCTTTAAACGTCGCACTCATGTCTAAAAGACAGAACCGAAATAAGTGAAGATGGGATAGAAATGCAACTGAAATCGCTCGATAGAAGGAAGGCCCCTGAACCAGATGGGGTACCAACTCAATTCTACATAGAGTATGCGAAGCAGCTAGCTCCTTTTAGAAGAGGGTGTTCCGTACGTCTCTGGAGGAGCAAAGTGTTCCCGATGATTGGAAAAAAAAAGCGCAGGTCATTCCCATTCTCAAGAAGAGTCGTCGAACAGGCGCACGTAACAATAGGCCTATATCTCTGACGTCGGTCTGAATTTCGGAACATGCTCTACGCTCGCGAAAATGGAAATTTGTGGTAAGTTCTATGGGACCAAACTGATGAGGCCATCGGCCCTAGGCTTACACACTACTTGGTCTAACTTAAGCTATCTTAACGCTAAGGACAACACACGCGCTTATGCACGAGGGAGGGATCGAACCTCCGATGGGGGCAACCGAGCGAACAGTGGCAAGGCGCATGAGACCGCGCGGCTATGAACGCGAGTTATGACATTTCTGGAGACCGAAAATCTCTGTAGGAATCAACATGCGTACCGAAAGCAACGATCGTCTGAATCTAGCTCGCTCAACGCTGTTGACAAATGCTGGTTGGCCGCTGGTGCATCTGGACGTGCCTGCAATACGTCTCCGCAGCGCATTCCATATGTGCTCGATGAGTTCTGAGTTGGCGGAACGGGCAGGTCATTTCATTCGCCGAATATCCTCTCATTCGAAGTTCTTCACCACCTGCACAGTTCGATGCGATCTAGTATAAAAATGAAGTCAGTGCCGAATGCATCACTCAAATTACGTAAATGGGGGAGGAGTACAATGGCACAATAATGTTTCCAAGATGCTACTCCAGGCGGGTGTAAAATGAATGTGCGCAAGGGAAAATAATAAAGACTAAAGCCCTGTCTGGCTACCCCCTGAAGCAGATCTTTGGACCTCTTAATTCTATAATTTACAATCTAAATATAAATGAATGATGAAGGCAACTAATACTACTAAATGATAAAAGTTGTTCCAGCTTATATATATATTGTAGATTTAAAAAAACCTTTATATTACAAAGCTTACATTTCCTAAGTAAAAATACAAGTCAATTGCCCAACTCTGCCCCTTATTGTTAATGCGCGGTCTAATATCACTAACGCGAAATGACTGACATCATCTACGTACCAAACACTAGAAGACACTACTTTCAAAGATGATCTACGGTGGTGTGGAACCGCAGTGGAAATAAACTAACGTCATCACAGCTGTTTAGCTTTTATAGCCCTAATAACCCGAAGCAATTTGTGATATCACCGTATGTACTGCGTCCGGTGTGTCGAAGTGATGGTTCTCGTACTCGTCTGCGACGATGGAAGAACACCTACAAAATAAAGCTCTTTCAAACACTGGGACGGCAGAAGGCGGTCCTCTGACTACTATACTCTAATACTGTCTTCTCCTCTCTGTGTTCTACAGACGAGAAACGTGAATTCCCAGCAACAAGGACAGAGTTCAGATAAGGTCTAAACGTAAGTATAGGCAGAGGAAGTGCTCTCAATTACTGAACGCTGCGTACTCAACGACGACTTCCAACCCGCAGGTGAAGTCCAGAATCATATAGGTTCGCAACAGTACAGTGCCTGACTGTTCTAACTATAAACTCTCCTGAGAGCAACGACAGCAAGTCAGTCTGTACCAACAAAGCTGATACTGGGCGACCGTCACACACGGGCGCTCACAACGGAAGACCTGCGCCGGCCGCGGTGGTCTAGCGGTTCTGGCGCTGCAGTCCGGAACCGCGGGTTCGAATCCTGCCTCGGGCATGGGTGTGTGTGATGTCCTTAGGTTAATTAGGTTTAAGTAGTTCTAAGTTCTAGGGGACTTATGACCTAAGATGTTGAGTCCCATAGTGCTCAGAGCCATTTAAAAAAACGGAAGACCTCGTATCTCCACCGCTGGCTTCCCAGCAAGGCTCGGCTCCCCACCATCGTAATTCCGAAAACGAATCATATTCCCGAAATCACGGAATATTCTCCCCCTCTGCAGATTCTTCCGAACGCCGACCAACCATGTTTTAGTCTTTTGTCGTCCAGCGCGGAAATTTTGCGACGAAAAACCTATACTCGTACAATGGTACGCTTCTGAGTAAAAATCCTTGGAAAGTATTGTGCTGCAGCGCTTATGTGCTACGACGTCCGTCTTGCCATTTCCTGTGTTCAAGCTTTTGCAATAAGAAGTCAACAACGCGTTGTATACACGAAGTAATAAAGGACTGTAAAGAATAATATAAAGCTGAAAAAATAGAAGTGTTTAGGGAAGAAGGACTGACTATGGAACTATTCTAAGGCAGAAGAGTGAAAATAACTGGTGTGAAGAGGTCAGAAGAAAGGGAGAAAAAACATAGTGAACAGATTAAAGAGTACTGCAAGAAAAGAGAACGAAGAATAAGGAATTGAAATTGGCACGTGGCCCTTAATTTCCCCATCGGAGTTGGTGGGGGGGGGGGGGGGGTGGAGAGAAGAATAAGTAAATAAAATCCTTTTGAGAATAAAAATATGGTCCAAATAGGCTGTATTGTGTTCATTATCAGTGCAATTGGCCAATTTCAACGAGAGGTCACGTTCAAGCACTTGTAATACGTTCAAAAATGGTGACACTCGTTTATACATCAATTGTCTACAAGCTCTCGCTTATACGTATACTTTATAGCCAAGTTACTTAAATATTTTAAGCTTCACGCTTGATTTTACATTGTAAGACATCGCTGGTACATTTGGACAGGTGTACATTGTATTACTCTGCGTATGTGGCAGCCGAAACAAAGACGAAGTTGCCAAATAACAGCTGTTATGATAAGACCGATAGTGTTTAGAATCCTATCTGTGGAAGGTTGATAACATCAAGTAAGCTAAATGGTTCAAATGGCTCTGAGCACTATGCGACTTCTGAGGTCATCAGTCGCCTAGAACTTAGAACTAATTAAACCTAACTAACCTAAGGACATCACACACACCCATGCCCGAGGCAGGATTCGAACCTGCGATCGTAGCGGTCGCTCGGCTCCAGACTGTAGCGCCTAGAACCGCACGGCCACTCTGGCCGGCCCAAGTAAGCTACTGGCGCCTTATTTGCTGGCATATTATGTTCGTTATTCTCGCATGTACTGTCTTATTAAAGGCAGAGAATCGAAATTCATACATGAAATGTCATGTCACATGTAATGTTGGAAATTACAGTACAAATTGTGAACTACAAAAGATTATGCCGGGCCTTTTAATGAGATTGCCAGTCAGTCTACAAAATAAAACAATTATGATGTAGTAACAAATACGCTATATGGTGTATTGGAACCGGTAACTGATTATATGCGTACTAGCCCATTTTTCCACTTTATGTTTTATAAACTGTTATTAAAAAAACTGGAAAGCCATAGTTTGATTACACCATATCAATACAGTTATTTCAACAGTATATTACTCTACAGATGTTGAAATAAACAGGTGTTACGTCAAGGAGAAGCGATCTAATTTGGATTGCCTTTAAGAGCCATATGAACTACTGCACAACTTAATGCGAAATCGAAGTAGTAGGTACAGTTTGGAAGAAAATACCTCATTTAGAGCTCATGCTTTCCAAGTATTATAGTACTAGCTGGTTCACAGATCATACATCATATGTCATGTTATACATACAAATGTTAACATTATCATGTTAATACCACTAAAAATATGCCAGACTTCCTCAAGCAGCATATTAGTCAGACTAAAAACTAAAATCCCCATTAGTAAATTAACAGGAGAAACAGAATATTTTAAACCAACATCAATACTTACACATAAAACACTAATTTATACTACATCATACATACATAAAATATTCTAATTCCATACATATAGTGCTGGAAGATAAGTGGTGTTATAATTCCAGGCGAAACGAGATAGCTAAGTTGAAATAGTAAAATAACGACACAATCTTACAGAAGTTATAATATTATGAAGCAAATGAACGTTTGAAGAATAGTGAGTCTTATAATTCCAGATAAAAATAGTACAGGTAAAATAAGATTACAGTATTAACAAAAGTCTGTGCCTATACTCTTAGATTCACTATTAACTATTCGCAAAGATCTGAAAATTAATAAACATCTGAAGAAGACAACTGATATACACCATGTGATCAAAAGTAACACCCCCAAAAACATACGTTTTTCATATTAAGTGCATTGTGCTGCCACCTACTGCAAGGTACTCCATATCAGCGACCTCAGTAGTCATTAGACATCGTGAGAGAGCAGAATGAGGCGCTCCGCAGAACTGACGGACTTCGAACGTGGTCAGGTAATTGGGTGTCACTTGTTATCACTCGTCTGTAAGTGAGATTTCCACACTCATGAACATCCCTAGGTTCACAGTTTCCGATGTGATACTGAAGTGGAAACGTGAAGGGACACGTACAAGCACAAAAGCATACAGGCCGACCTCGTCTGTTGACTGACAGACACCGCCAACAGTTGAAGAGGGTCGTAACGTATAATAATCAGACAGCTATCCAGAGCATGCATGCCACAGGAATTCCAAACTGCATCAGGATCCACTGCAAGTTTCTATGACAGTTAGGCGGGAGGTGAGAAAACTTTGACTTCATGCTCGAGCGGCTGCTCTTAAGTCACACATCACTCCGGTAAATACCAAACGACACCTCGCTTTGTCTAAGTAGCGTATCATTGGCCGATTGAACAGTGGAAAAACGTTGGGTGGCGTGACGAATCACGGTACACAATGTGGCGATTCGATAGCAGGGTATGGGTATGGTGAATACCTAGTGAACGTCATCTGCCAACGTGTGTAATTTGCACTCCGTCTTCAGGCAACAAGTGGCCCATCGGAACCATCCGACCGCCGTGTCATTCTCAGGTGAGGATGCAGATAGGAGGGGCGTGGGGCAGCACACAGCTCTCCCGGTCGTTATGATGGTTTTCATTCACCGGAGCCGCTACTATTCGGTCGAGTAGCTCCTCAATTGGCATCACGAGGCTGAGTGCACCCCGAAAAATGGCAACAGCACATGGCTGTCCGGATGGTCACCCATCCAAGTGCCGGTCACGCCCGACAGCGCTTAACTTTGGTGATCTGACGGGAACCGGTGTATCCACTGTGGCAAGGCCGTTGCCCTAGCGTGTGTAATGCCAACAGTAAAATTCGGAGGCGGTGGTGTTGTGGTTTGGTGGTCTTTTTCATGAACGGGGCTTGCACCCTCGTTTTGCGTGCCACTATCAGAGCACAGACCTACACTGGTGTTTTAAGCACCTTCTTGCTTCCCACTGTTGAACAATTCGGGGATGGCGATTGTATCTTTCGACACGATAGAGCACCTGTTCATAATGCACGGCCTGTGGCAGAGTGGTTACACGACAGTGACATCCCTGTAATGGACAGGCCTGCACAGAGTCCTGACCTGAATCTTATAGAACACCTGTGGGATGTTTTGGAAGCCGACTTCGTGCCAGGTCTCACCGACCGATATCGATACCTCTCCTCATTGCAGCATTCCGTGAAGAATGGGGCTGCCATTCCCCAAGAAACCTTCCAGCCCCTAATCGAACGTATGCCTGCGAGAGTGTAAACTGTCATCAAGGCTAAGGGTGGGCCAACACCATATTGAATTCCAGCAGTATCAATGGAGGGAACTTGTAAGTTACTTTCAACCAGGTGTCTGGATACTTTTGATCATATAGTGTATAAAGCAATGTCACAATTTTTGAACGTTTTACAGATGCTTGAGAATAAGTCACTGCTGAAATTGGCCAATTGCACGATAATGAAGAGACTATCTTATATTTGGGCCATATTTTCGTTCGTAAAACACGTAGAGGCTGTGGATCCCGACAAAAATAGTTTTAAAAAATAAAATTGTTTTAGCACCAGCCACACCATCAGTTTTGTGTTTTATACTAAGTCTTTATTTCTTTTAAAACTTATTTTAATGTTTTGATAGTAAAAAGAACTGTTGTATTTACAAATTCAACGCCACTTGGCTGAAGAGAAGCAACAGGGTTGCGGTCTCTCTCCCTCCTACCACCCTCAACCCCATGTGAGGCGAATAAAATGAATACTAAGAAGAAAAACATGGGGATACTGGCGGCCATTGTTGTCTCACTTTGTTTGCTTCACTTGCTAGCGGAGCGTGAAAAGGGAGTGACTTGCATTGGAAGGAGTACGCTCCTCGATTCGCCGTATAGTTGCTTGCTTAGTTAAGTACGTAGATGCAGGTGGTCTCAGCTTTCTCACTACACGGTGGGTCGGGCAGCGCTACTGTCACGCCAGCGCGGAACACGTGTGGCTGACCTCAGCTCGACCAGTAAAGTTCCGCTGGTCGCGCAGGCCCGGGATCGATCCCCGACTCGCTATAAGAGACGGTGAGCTCGCTGGCGTATCCCAGTGCGTTTCCGCCCTCCGCCGCCAGACAGCTCTGCGCTCGCGGACGCGGGTTTGTGGGCAAAGTTCGCGGGCGTCGGCTCGGAAGGCCGGTCCACCGCGGTCACCGCGTGTCTCTGTTGAGAGACTTCGTCCGCCGTACGGCCACTGGGTATTAAGTCTCAGCTTCTGCTGCCCAAACTGGTCACCGCGACCAAAAGGTACTGCAACTACTGAGTTTCTAAACACACAACATTTGTAAATCAGGGACCCTATTCTATGCGTTTGCAATGGGGGGGGGGGGGGGGGGAGCAGTTGTCCCTTCCCAGTACCTGGGGATATAGGCTCTATATTTATTGCCACATTCTCACAACATTTTAGCAATGATCTTCGGTAATCGTACTAAATGGCAGATTTTGTAATTCTGCGATACAAAATATTATAAGTTTTAATTTCGCATTTTTTCCTGACTATTTTTGTTGTAATATTCTCTCCACCGTACAGTCTTTTCTGCTTCTTTTATTTTTTTAAATTTTGAGACTCTAGTTTTCAGTGTCAACCTAACGTTACTGCTATATTAGCAAAAACATTTCTAGTGAATAGCTGGTTGAATGCACGGGAATAATATCGTTTTTAGGGCCTGTATCGTACAGGATTCACCGTCTCCTCCAAAACAAACTCGACTGTAAAACAGTATTTTCTACTAATAATAGCTTAAAAACAATGTTTTTCATATTTTCAAACCAGTGCATTGTCTCTTACAAAACTTAGGTGTCTATAAGGCTGCGACACTTGTCCAGCCTATTATATAGGACAAGCACGGCGAGCAATTGCTGTTAGCTATAAAGAACGTCTGTTAGGGGGAAAAAAAGTTACTTGTCCTTTGTTGATCATTTATTAACTATGGGCCATAAGCTTAAAGAAGTTCATGACGTCAGTATGCTGCACACAGAAAAGAAAGGCTTAGACTTAATATCCTTTAAGAATTAGAATGACGGTTGCAGCTACATAGTAAAAATTTCTTCAATGGTATAAAGCCGTTACTTAGAAACGCCCGCCTGTAACTGACTCGTCTTTTTCCTCAGACTAGACTCTAAAATAAATTGTAATCGTTTTTATGCAAAATGTATAGAATAACTGGTATTGCATAGACCTGTATAAATTTCAGTTTGCATAATACTCACTACTGACTTGTGAGTCAACGTGTACGTGCAAATCCAGATGCTATTCGTAGAGGAATGTTCTATCTATGCAACTAATTCAAGGCAGTTTGTTTATTGCGATACGCGTTTCGCTTCTTTTATTTGTGAAGCGTCTTCAGTGAAATACCCGTTAAAAACAAACAAACACACACACACACACACACACACACACACACACACACAAATGAAAATATCAAACCACAGACACAACACGAACAAAATACGATAGATAAACGCAAAGCGACAGTTTAAAACACTACACACCGAAAACGGACACATGTTAAACACAAAATGTAAAGAGCAAATGATGTACACGATGTGTTGAATCAAATGTGGGTGAAAGAACGCCGGAAAAGACATCTCCAGGATCACACAAATGGGTTAACAGCACTGGAAATAGTAACACCGAACGATAATTTCACATCACTAAATTTGTGCTACAAACGTTGATTCTAACCTTAAAAAAACATGAGAAAGTGTAAAATAGTAACATATTGTGGCAACGACATAATGTATGTATTATATGTATAAAAAGAAACACGTATTACAGGCCATTGAAGATGCTGCAGAAATAAAAGAAGCGAAACGCGTATGGCAATAAACTAAGTGCCTTCAATTAGTTGCTTGGACGGAATATACCTCCACGAATTTTGAAGCAAATAAGGAAAGACGAAAAACAGCAAAGATGACGACGCAATACTTTTGTAATGTAAACAGCTGATTTCCTCATTTGTTAAATAGATGGGACGACTTGTTTCGTGTCCACGTCGTGGCAATTCATATCAGTGAGCCTCTTATTAATCCGAAGCAACCTCCAGTGGCTGTTTCCTCTTAGAGCACTTTGCATCGTATAGTGTGCTAAGCCATTAGCTCCTAATTTTACTGACAATTGTCAACTTCACTCAGTTCCAGTGTCTAATTTTATATGGTTTAAATATTATCTTCTCATGAAGTATTTTATATGACGAGAACATTGTGCTCTTAAATCTGTTCATCTGTTACTACATATGAATACAGCATCCTCACACATCTGCTCGGTGTAATAACCATTTATCCTTAGTTTTTCTGTATGTAAATGGTTTTGTGATCTTTTTAGGTAACTGTTTGGATTTTCTGGTGAAAACATCCATATTCGGTGTCGAAACCAGATTAAAGCAAAATCTTGTTGCAACCGGTTGGGTTTATTACATACACACTGTAGTAACTCATAAAAATGATGTAATTTTAAATTGTTCAGTCAAAATGGTACTTCTCACATTCAGATGAATAATATAGAGATGTACGAGTACAAATGTAATATGCTTACCATTCTTCTATGAGAGAATTCTTTCTAAAAACATTGAACGGATATGTATTAATCGTTTACGATACAAGTAGTTTTATGTAATTCCTTTCAAATTTAGTACTTGGGATAATATACAGGATGGTTGTACGAGGGTAATCCCAAAATTAAGGTCTCCTATTTTTTTATAAGTACATAGACCAGTTTATTTCTTCAATGGTTTACATCAGTTTACAGCTTGAACGTTTAGCTATTTAGTTTCCTTTAATTTACGTCTATGGTCACAATCTTTTTTGTTTAACAGATTAACGGTTTCGGTCTTAAATGACCCTCATCAGATCTGTTTCATAAAAACAAAGTCCTAATGTACTGCAGCCATTACCGAGCGAGGTGGCGCAGTGGTTAGCACACTGGACTCGCATTCGGGAGGACGACGGTTCAATCCCGTCTCCAGCCATCCTGATTTAGGTTTTCCGTGATTTCCCTAACTCGTTTCAGGCAAAAGCCAGGATGGTTCCTTTGAAAGGGCACGGCCGATTTCCTTCCCCATCCTTCCCTAACCCGAGCTTGCGCTCCGTCTCTAATGACCTCGTTGTCGACGGGACGTTAAAAGAACACTAATCTAACCTAACCTACTGCAGCCATTGTGGCTGCTAAACTCACAAGCTACGACATCGTCGCGAAAAAACACAGTGACCCGTGTATCTGTATATGTAATAAGTTTCCTTTAATTTACGTCTATGTTTACAATCTTTTTGATTGACAGATTATCGGTTTCGGTCTTTAATGATCATCATCAGAGGATTCATAAAAACAAAATCCTAATGTACTGGAGCCACTATGGCTGCAGTGCATTAGGACTTTGTTTTTATGAAACAGATCTGATGATGGTCATTAAAGACCGAAACCGGTAATCTGTTAAACAAAAAAGATTGTGACCTTAGACGTAAATTAAAGGAAACTTATTACATATACGGATATATGTGTCACTGTGTTTTTCCGCGACGATGTCGCAGCTTGTGAGTTTAGCTATTTTTCGACATAATCACCATTTCTGTTGCTGCATTTTTGTAGACGCTGTGGCAGTTTTTGCATGTCCATGTCATACCAGCTCGCCGCCATGCTCTTCAGTGAGTGTCCAGTGACTATCAGCTGTTCCCTTGGTTAAAAGAACATTTGGCCGGAAAGCGATTCAGAGGTTAGTAACTTCCTGAAGAGCATGGCGGCCAGCTGGTATGACATGGACATGCAAAAACTGCCACAGCGTCTACAAAAATGCATCGACAGAAATGGTGATTATGTCGAAAAGTAGCTAAATTTTCAAGCTGTAAACTCCAGAAACCATTGATAAAATCAATGATATGGTGATGGATGACAGAAGAGTTAAGGTGCGTGAGATTGCTAGTGCTGTGGGCATCTCGAATGAACGGGAACGTATATTTTGCATAAACATTTGGACATGAGAAAGCTATCCGCAATATGGGTTCTGCGTTTGCTCACGCTTGACCAAAAACGGAATCGTGTGAAGTGTTGCAAGGATGGTTTGCAGCTGTTCAGGAAGAATTCGCGTCGTTTCGTCACTGTGGATGAAACATGGATACATTACTATACTCCTGAGACCAAACAACAATCTAAATAATGGGTTACCAAGGGAGAATCTGTACCAAAAAAGGCGAAGGTCACTCCTTCGGCCAGAACGTTTATGGCGACTGTCTTTTGGGATACGCAAGGGGTAATCCTCATCGACTATCTGGAAAAGGGTAAAACTATTACAGGTGCATATTTTTCATCGTTGTTGGACCGTTTGAAAACCGAGCTGCAAGAAAAACGCCGGCGTTTGGGCTGGGAAAATGTCCTTTCCCGTCACGACAATGCACCAGCACACAGCCGTTGTGTTCGCAAAATTAATGAAAGTAGGATTCCAACTCGTTTCACATCCCCCCTTTCCTCCAGACTTGGCTCCCTCGGATTACTATTTGTTCCCCAATTTGAAGAAATGACTGGCGGGACAAAGATTTTATTCAAACGAGGAGGTGATTGCAGAAACTAACAGCTATTTTGCAGACTTGGACAATTCCTATTATTCGGAAGGGATCAACAAATTAGAACAGCGTTGGACGAAGTGTATAAGTCGAAAAGGAAACTATGTCGAAAAATAAAAAAGGTTTACCCCAAACACGGTAGTATTTTTTATTTTTGCACAGACTTTTCAAACGCGCCTCGTATAAGTCTGAAAGTTTTCATGCCCATGATCACTGAAGGTAAAGTCCTCTAAGTTGTTAAGCACCCACATGATCCTCCTCGATTACTTCTTTCACCATTTATGTTTTGGACCCTCTGTCGAAATCATCTTCTGTTGTTCCACGTTAGCTGAATATTCGACATACTAACCAGGAACACCACAAGATCCTGAAGAAGCACCCAGCAGGACGGTCGAAACGACGGTTGTGTAAGAAAAACTGAAGAACATTTCATCGCCGACATCTTTCATCTCACTATTTGGCACTAGCTATCCGATCCCTGTCTCGCAAAATCGCAAACGTCTGTACGGTTGTCCTGAAAATGTCCTCCGCATACTGAGCCCCAGTTCGCTGAAAAAATTTCTAAGTTTTTCAGAGAGGTTTTCTGATTTTTTTTCTACATCTACACCTGCACAGATACTCTGCAAGCCATCGTACGGTGTGAGTCGGAGGGCATCCCGCACCACTTCTTGTCATTTCCTTTCCTGTTCCACTCGCAAATAGGGCAAGGGAAAAACGTCTGTATACCTCTGTATGAGGTCTAATTTGTTTTATCTTAATCTTAGTGGTCCTTACGCGCAGTGTACGTTCGCGCCAGTAGAATCGTTCGCCAATCGGCTTCAAATGCCCGTTCTCTAAAATTTCTCACTAATATTTCTCGAAAAGAACGTCAGTTTCCCTCCAAGGATTACCATTTAAGTTCCCCAAGCATCTCCGTAACACGTGTTGTTCGAACCTAGCGGTAACAAATCTAGCAGCCCTCCTCTGAATTCAATGTCTTCCTCCAATCAGAACTCATTCTGTGGGGCGGCGGGTGGAATAATTGTTAATGTTCCTATTATTTATTTAATGTTGTTGTTTGCCGTTCTCAACACTGGCTCTCTAACTACAATATTGGCAACCAGAAAGTGATTAGCAAAACGTGAAGCCTGTAGTTAGAATTCCTAGTGCCCACTTCATCTGAGAAATACATTTATAGCTACAGCTTATAGCTCTGAGGAATTAGGAGATTGTCTGGGATTCATAATCAAAAACCATTCTCTCTAAAATGTTCACTATATTCTGAAAGTCACAGACCAAAAAGAATCCACACAATCCAACTACCAGAGCAGTTCAGAGTCTAATGCGCTGATGCAACTATAACTGTTCAAATTAAATGTTTAAGTGAATGCTCGCCATAATTTGATGATAACGCTCATCCAACGCCACGCTAAATAATGGTAGAATGTCTGTCCTGCGGCGGCACTTGAAAATACGACATACGTAAACTGAAGATCATTAACGTCATCCCAAAATTAACACTTCACTCGAAAACGATTTCACAGTTACGCGTATCCCGAGTAACGTGCGCTAATCAGCGTCTGGAGAGAACTGGGGCCTTCCTCTTCTTGCACACCATTCTTACATATAAAGCCGCGGTGCGGACGGCTAAGAGAACGCCTGATCAAATCAGCTCTCCCGACTAGCTGCTGGGCTAGTAATGACCACTTTAAGTTATCGAATAAATCATAGCTTCGTTTGCTGATGACCGATGAAGCTTTCAATTTAATTGTGCAATCATTACACAAGTAAGTAATCATAATAAAAGTCTGACGTGGCTATGTTAAATATTTTGGGCGAGAGAATTAGTTTAATTACACTACACGCAGTAGACGAGCTCTGAACTTGCCCTTTGGAGATACGCTATCACTACAGTTTTATAGTTATTCAGTTGAAACTTCTCACATCTTTATGATTATAGCGGATCTCCATTCTACTTAAATATAAACATCCTAGCCTTATTTATTAGCCTACTTAATCTATCTTGCTTCCTTAATTTTTAAGATAAAAACCAGAAAATCATGAATTTCAAGTAAAATTTTAATTTGTTAGATCCAGAATACTGTTTCTGCTAAATTATTATGCAAAACGAATCTAAATAAAAATTTTTAAGTTTCTAGCTCTTTTCTGTTGCGCCAATGATTTTTACAGAAAAAATCCAAATTTCGAAAATGGTTAAAGTTATTGAACTGATATCCAACACATACTGATTTTGTATTACTCCTGACATGCTAGAAACGTTTCAGGTTATTTACTTCATTTTAAAGTATTGCGCAATATTTATGACGTCAGAGCTAGTTACAGCGGACTAGGCTGGCACACAATGGAAAGACTGATGTGAATTTTATAAGGCGTGAGTATGCTGCTTCCCTACAGTACAGATCCCAAACACACGATTAGTACTCAAGAATAGGTCGCACAAGTGCAGCGTACTATGTAATATCTAGGTAATTAGTTGAATTTACACCTTTTAGATTAGACTGGTTTACCGTGTAAACGAAGTTCGAGTTCTTTTCAGCACTCATGTGGATGTCCTCACACTTTTCGTTATTTAGGATCAACTGCCACTTTTCGCACCATTCAGATATCTTTTCTAAACCTTTTTGCAGTTTGTATTGATCTTTTGATGACTTTATTAGCCGATAAACGACAGCGTCAACTGCAAACAACCGAAGACAGCTGCCCATATTGTCTCCCAATTCGTTTATATAGATAAAGAACAGCAAAGGGCCTATAAGACTACATTGTGGAACGCCAGAAATCACTTCTGTTTTACTCGATGACTTTTCGTCAGTTACTAAGAACTGTGACCTCCTTGACAGGGAATCACAAATCCAGTCACATAACTGAGACGATATTCCATAAACCCGCAATTTTACTACGAGCCGCTTGTGTGGTTGAGTGTCAAAAGCTTTCCAGAAATCCAGAAATACGGAATGGATCTGAAATCCCTTGTCAATAGCACTCAACACTTCATGTGAATAAAGAGATAGTTGTGTTTCACAGGAACGATGTTTTCTAAACCCACGTTGACTGTGTGTCAGTAGACCGTTTCCTTCGAGGTAATTCATAATGTTCGAACGCAATATATGTTCTAAAATCCTGCTGCGTGTCGACGTCAACGATATGGGCCTGTAATTTAGTGGATTACTCCTTCTACCTTTCTTGAATGTTGGTATGATCTATGCAACTTTCCAGTCTTTGGGTACGGATCTTTCGTCGAGCGAACGGTTGTATATGATTGTCAAGTGTGGAGCTAATGCATCAGCATAGTCCGAATGGAACCTAATTGGTATATAGTCTGGACCAGAAGACTTGCTTTTATTAAGTGATTTAAGTTGCTTCACTACTCCTAGGATATTTACTTCTACGTTACTCATGTTGGCAGCTGTTCTCGATTCGAATTCTGGAATATTTATTCGTCTTTTTTTGTGAAGGCATTTCGGAAGGCTGTGTTTAGTAACTCTGCTTTGGCAGCACTGTCTTCGACAGTATCTCCATTGCTATCGCGCAGAGAAGGCATTGATTGTTTCTTGCCGCTAACATATTTCACAATCGACCAGAATCTCTCTGGATTTTCTGCCAGGTTTCTAGACAAAGTTTCGTTGTGGAAACTGTTACAGGCATCTCGCATTGAAGTCCGCGCTAAATTTCGAGCTTCTGTAAAAGATCGCCAATCTTGTGGATTTTGCGTCTGTTTAAGTTTGGCATGTTTGTTTCGTTGTTTCTGCAACAGTTTTCTAACCCTTTTTGTGTACCAAGGTGGATCAGCTCCGTCGTTTGTTGGTTTATTTGGTATAAACCTGACAATTGCTGCCGGTACTATTTCTTTGAATTTAAGCCACATATGGTCTACACTTACGTTATTAATTTGGAATGAGTGAAGATTGTATCTCAGGAAGGCGTCAAGTGAATTTTTATCTGCTTTTTTGAATAGGTATATTTTTCGCTTATTTTTCGAGGATTTTGGGATTACAATATTCAATCTCGCTACGACAACCCTGTGTTCACTAATCCCTGAATCGGTTTTGATGCTCGTATTAACTCAGGATTATTTATTGCTAAGAGGTCAAGTGTGTTTTCACAACCGTTTACTATTCGCGTGGGCTCATGAACGAAATGCTCGAAATAATTTTCAGAGAATGCGTTTAGCACAATTCCGGATGATATTGCCACATGCTTGTTCCATTTCATATCACTTTGCAACGTTATGCCCAGATATTTAAACGACTTTACTCTGTCAAGCACGACACCAATAATACTCTATCCGAACGTTGAGGGTTATTTTTTCCTACTCATCCACAACAACTTACATTGTCTTACATTTAGAGCTAGCTGCTGTGCATCACACTAACTACAAATTTCGTCAGAGTCGTCTTGTACCCTCCTACAGTCACTCAAGTTCCACCCCTTACCGGACACCACAGCGTCGTAAGCAAACAGCAGAGATTGCTGCCTACCCTGTCCTGGCGATACTATTCTCTCTGATGAACACTCGCCGTCGATGACAACACACTAGTTTCTATTACTTAAAAAGCCTTCGAGCGACTCACATATCTGTGAACTTATTCCGTATTCTCGTACTTCCGTTTACTGCCTGCAGTGGAGCACCGTTCCAGAAGCCTTCTGGAAACCTAGAAATATGGAGTCTGCCTGTTATCCTTCATCCATAGTTCTCAGTATATCACGTGAGAAAAGGGCAAGCTGAGTTTAGCACGAGCGACACTTTCCAAAACCGTGCCGATTCGTGGACATAAGCTTCTCAGCCTCAAGAAAGTTTATTATATTCGAACTGAGAATACGTTCAAGGATTCTGCAGCTAACAAAAGTTAGGGATATTGGTCTGTAACTTTGCGGATCCGTTCTTTTACCCTTCTTATATACTGGAGTCACTAGCGCTCTTTTCCAGTCGCTTGGGACTATGCGTTAGGCAAGAGATTGAAAATAAATGTGGGCTAGATAAGTGGTCAATGTTGTAGAGTACTCTTTGTAAAATCGGACTGGGATTCCATCCGGACATGCTGATTTATTTATTTTCAAATCTTTCAGATGTTTCTCTACTCCAGGTATGCTTATGTCCTCCATACCAGAGTCTGTTCGATGGTCAAATGACGGTATGTTTGTACGGTTCTCCTGTGTGAACTATTTCTTGAACGTGAAATTTAAAACTTCGACTTTCGTTTTGCTGTCTTCAACTGCCACACCGGACTGGTCGACAAGGGAGTGAATGGACCCGCAGTCACCGTTGGCTGGTTACAGAGTGATAATACAATTAACATTGTAAGATGGCTATAATTTCCCACCTTACAAGCACTCATCTACGTACTTTGCCGTGATCTACAACCACAATTAGGTATCATGTGATAGGTTTTACATCGCATATATGAATATATAACATTGTCACATACGTCTTGTAAATAATTTGTAACGCTTATAGCATGAAAGGTGACGGAGTGTCATTGTTACAAAAACGGCGTAATGAATGATTGCCTATACTAGTAGAGGTTGGAACGCCAGTGGAAATGAAGCGGCTGGCGGAACTGAATCCCTGGGTGGAAGGCCCACACAGGTGTGTTGGTCCTGCTTAAACACAGGAAGTAGGAAGGCGGACGTTGGGACACCTGAGCTAGGTAGCACAATAGAGTCGCGACCGGCCGTTTTTTTTTTTTAGCTGAACCAGAAGGATTATACTTCGGAAACTACGGAAATCTTGGACGTAGGTGAGAGGAACGAAGAAGCGGCACCTCGGAAACCACGCAGGCTGGGTTATTTCCAAGAATTTTTACTTAGAAGCGTACCATTGTACGAGTATAGGTTTTTCCTCGCAAACTTTCAGCGCTGGACGACAGACGACTAAAATATGGTTGGTCGGTCGGTTCGGAAGAATCTGTAGAGAGGGAGAATATACCGTGGTTTTGGGAATATGATTAGTTTTCGGAATTACGATGGTGGGGAGCCGAGCCTTGCTGGGAAGCCAGCGGTGGAGAGACGAGGTCTTCTGTTGTGAGCGCCCGTGTGTGACGGTCGCTCGGTATCAGCTTTGTTGGTACAGACGGACTTGCTGTCTTTGCTCTCAGGAGAGTTTATAGTTAGAACAGTTAGGCACTGTACTGTTGCGAACCTATACGATTCTGGACTTCACCTCCGGGTTGGAAGTCTTCGTTCAGCACTCAGCGTTCAGTAATTGAGAGCACTACTTCTGCCTATACTTCGGTTGAGACGTTATCTGAACTCTGTCCTTGTTGCTGGGAATTCACGTTTCTCGTCTGTAGAACACAGAGAGGAGAAGACAGTATTAGAGTATAGTAGTCAGAGGACCGCCTTCTGCCGTCCCAGTGTTTGAAAGAGCTTTATTTTGTAGGTGGAGTTCTTCCATCGTCGCAGACGAGTACGAGAACCATCACTTCGACACACCGGACGCAGTACATACGGTGATATCACAAATTGCTTCGGGTTATTAGGCTATAAAAGCTAAACAGCTGTGATCATGTTAGTTTATTTGCACTGCGGTTCCACACCACCGTAGATCATCTTTGAAAGTAGTGTCTTCTAGTGTTTGGTACGTAGATGATGTCAGTCATTTCGCGTTAGTGATATTAGACCGCGCATTAACAATAAGGGGCAGAGTTGGGCAATTGATTTGTATTTTTACTTAGGAAATGTAAGCTTTGTAATATAAAGGTTTTTTTTTAAAATCTACGATAAATATATAAGCTGGAACAACTTTTATCATTTAGTAGTATTAGTTGCGTTCATCATTCATTTATGTTTAGATTTTAATTTATGGAATTAAGAGGTCCAAAGATCTGCTTCAGGGGGTAGTCAGACAGGGCCAGATCATCATTTTAGCGTTTATTATTTTCCCTTGCTCACATTCATTTTACACCCGCTTGGAGTAGCATCTTGGAATATTTATTGGGCTTCTTACTCCAGAAATCTTTTTTCTGCGAATGAAGCTTAAAAACAGAGGAACAGCTTGTAACACACGAAGTAATACAAAATTAGTGTGCGCCGGGTGTTGCGGCCCAGACAGCGTAGTTGTGTCGGTCTTCCACTGGATTCAGTGAACCAACAGAAGAACTACATATCGGCCATCTCTTCTTCAGTAAACCTATTGATACAGCTGTGTGTCGTCATCATCATCGGAAAAACAGACCCGAGACAGAAGCCAGCTGTACTAAATGCAAGCTTCAGGGCGATCAGTAAATCGGCATTACAGTTCTCAACAGTTAATATCGCGACTGAATCGAAAAAGTTTGTTTCCAAACAACTCGCACACAGCGCTTATCGACGACATTACCAATGCTGTTTAGATATTTTTTGTCTAACAAAGACAGATATGGGTAAGAAATCAAACTAATAATGTAAGATAATTCCGCCCTGTTGGCCGTGCGGTCTAACGCACGGCTTTCCCTAGTCGGAAGGAGCGCTAGGTCCCGGGCACGAATCCGCCCAGCGGACTTGTGTCGAGGTCCGGTGAGCCGGCCAGTTTGTGGATGACTTTTAGGTGGTTTTCCACCTGCCTCGGCGAATGAGGGCTGGTTCCCTTTATTCCACCTCAGTCACACTATGTCGGTGATTGCTGCACAAAGTTCTCCACGTACGCGTACACCACCATTACTCTACCACTATAGCGGCTACAGTCGTCTGGAGTGAGAATCTACATCTACATCTATACTCCGCGAGCCACCTTACGGTGTGTGGCGGAGGGTACTTATTGTACCACTAACTGATCCTCCCTTCCCTGTTCCATTCACGAATTGTGCGTGGGAAGAACGACTGCTTGTAAGTCTCCGTATTTGCTCTAATTTCTCGGATCTTTTCGTTGTGATCATTACGCGAGATATATGTGGGCGGTAGTAATATGTTGCCCATCTCTTCCCGGAATGTGCTCTCTCGTAATTTCGATAATAAACCTCTCCGTATTGCGTAACGCCTTTCTTGAAGTGTCCGCCACTGGAGCTTGTTCAGCATCTCCGTAACGCTCTCGCGCTGACTAAATGTCCCCATGACAAATCGCGCTGCTTTTCGCTGGATCATGTCTATCTCTTCTATTAATCCAACCTGGTAAGGGTCCCATACTGATGAGCAATACTCAAGAATCGGACGAACAAGCGTTTTGTAAGCTACTTCTTTCGTCGATGAGTCACATTTTCTTAGAATTCTTCCTATGAATCTCAACCTGGCGCCTGCTTTTCCCACTATTTGTTTTATGTGACCATTCCACTTCAGATCGCTCCGGATAGTAACTCCTAAGTATTTTACGGTCGTTACCGCTTCCAATGATTTACCACCTATGGCATAATCGTACTGGAATGGATTTCTGCCCCTATGTATGCGCATTATATTACATTTATCTACGTTTAGGGAAAGCTGCCAGCTGTCGCACCATGCATTAATCCTCTGCAGGTCCTCCTGGAGTACGTACGAGTCTTCTGATGTTGCTACTTTCTTGTAGACAACCGTGTCATCTGCAAATAGCCTCACGGAGCTACCGATGTTGTCAACTAAGTCATTTATGTATATTGTAAACAATAAAGGTCCTATCACGCTTCCCTGCGGTACTCCCGAAATTACCTCCACATCTGCAGATTTTGAACCGTTAAGAATGACATGTTGTGTTCTTTCTTCTAGGAAATCCTGAATCCAATCACAAACCTGGTCCGATATTCCGTAAGCTCGTATTTTTTTCACTAAACGTAAGTGCGGAACCGTATCAAATGCCTTCCTGAAGTCCAGGAATACGGCATCAATCTGCTCGCCAGTGTCTACGGCACTGTGAATTTCTTGGGCAAATAGGGCGAGCTGAGTTTCACATGATCTCTGTTTGCGGAATCCATGTTGGTTATGATGAAGGAGATTTGTATTATCTAAGAACGCCATAATACGAGAACACAAAACATGTTCCATTATTCTACAACAGATTGACGTAAGCGAAATAGGCCTATAATTATTCGCATCTGATTTATGACCCTTCTTGAAAATGGGAACGACCTGCGCTTTCTTCCAGTCGCTAGGTACTTTACGTTCTTCCAGCGATCTACGATAAATTGCTGATAGAAAGGGGGCAAGTTCTTTAGCATAATCACTGTAGAATCTTAAGGGTATCTCGTCTGGTCCGGATGCTTTTCCGCTACTAAGTGATAGCAGTTGTTTTTCAATTCCGATATCGTTTATTTCAATATTTTCCATTTTGGCGTCCGTGCGACGGCTGAAGTCAGGGACCGTGTTACGATTTTCCGCAGTGAAACAGTTTCGGAACACTGAATTCAGTATTTCTGCCTTTCTTCGGTCGTCCTCTGTTTCGGTGCCATCGTGGTCAACGAGTGACTGAATAGGGGATTTAGATCCGCTTACCGATTTTACATACGACCAAAACTTTTTAGAGTTCTTGTTTAGATTGTTTGCCAATGTTTTATGTTCGAATTCGTTGAATGCTTCTCTCATTGCTCTCTTTACGCTCTTTTTCGCTTCGTTCAGCTTTTCCTTATCAGCTATGATTCGACTACTCTTAAACCTATGATGAAGCTTTCTTTGTTTCCGTAGTACCTTTCGTACATGATTGTTATACCACGGTGGATCTTTCCCCTCGCTTTGGACCTTAGTCGGTACGAACTTACCTAAGGCGTACTGGACGATGTTTCTGAATTTTTTCCATTTTTGTTCCACATCCTCTTCCTCAGAAATGAACGTTTGATGGTGGTCACTCAGATATTCTGCGATTTGTGCCCTATCACTCTTGTTAAGCAAATATATTTTCCTTCCTTTCTTGGCATTTCTTATTACACTTGTAGTCATTGATGCAACCACTGACTTATGATCACTGATACCCTCTTCTACATTCCCTGGGGGGGTCCACCGGGGTCGAAACCGCACAATAACCCTGGGTTCGGTGTGGGGCGTCGGGGCCGAAGTCTTGCTGCATCGATAATCTGCCCATCACCCACGTACTGCTTCCCACGCCCGCTCGGTTAGCCGTACGGTCTAACGCATAGTTTTCCGGTGGGGGAAGGAGCGCCTGGTCCCCGGCACGAATCCGCCCAGCGGACTTGTGTCAAGGTCCAGTGATGGTTTTTAGGCGGTTTTACATCTGCCTCGGCGAATGCGGGCTGGTTCCCCTTATTCCGTCTCAGTTACACTACGTCAGCGATTGCTGCGCAAACTAGTTCTCTAAGTACGCGTACACCACCATTACTGTCCCACGCAAACATAGAGTATTACACTCGTCTGGTGTGAGACGTTCCTTGGCGGAGGGGGGTGGGGGGGGGGGTGTTCCACCGGGGGCCGAACCGGACACTAACACTGGGTTCGGTGTGGGGCGGTGGAGGGGTGAAGTGGACTGCGGTAGTCGTCGTGGGGTTGTGGACCATTGCGGCTGCGGCGGGGACGGAGCCTCTCCGTCGTTTCTAGGCCTCCGGTTAACACACAATAGAATACAATACAATAATGAAGGGTAGCATGGTGAGCTGCATTAAACGTCTTTGGGATGAAGACCTCAACAACGACAGCAACGGCGGCAGCAGCAGCGGCAACAACAACAACAACAACAACGGAACCAAAGGTGCTTATTTAGTTGGCCTGTTACTTGCTCAGGGCACGGCTTGTTGTCGTGCCTGTTCTGCGTGTTTCGGCCATAGAGCGAATCTTCAGAGTGTGTAAATATTGCGTGTTATGCTGTACCACCTGCACGCTTCACGCAGTGCGTGCTACGTTCTCTCCACCTGCCGCGCACTCTAAAGACGGCCTTCCCGAGCGCACGGCGATCGATTCACTTACTTGTTATTGAGTTACGCGCGTGCGAAACTTCGACGGGAGCCTAGCAATAGCTCTCGCGCCTTTCAGTCAGCAGAAAACTAGATTAACCTCTGCCTGGTCGGCTAGACGATGCCATTGGGTTGTAACAAAACGGTGTTGGTCGACCTAATTTTAAACGTGGAACTGACAAGGGGACGCCACGATGTTGAGAGCACAGAGTTTTTCAAACTTTGTACATCTACGGTAGGCCTTTAAAACAATATAATGTGCAAGTACCATAGGCCTATATATCTAACGTCCATAATTTGTAGAATTTTCGAACACGTATTATCTTCGAGTATAATGACTTTTCTGGAGACTATAAATCTACTCTGTAGGAGTCAGCATGGGTTTGAAAAAGACGATCGTGTGAAACCCACGAGAGTCAGAGGGCCACAGACACGGGTTCCCAGGTAGAAGCCGTGTTTCTTGACTTCCATATGGCGTTTGATACAGTTCCCCACAGTCGTTTAATGAACAAAGTAAGAGCATATGGACTATCAGACCAATCGTGTGATTCGATTGAAGAGTTCCTAGAACGCAGCATGTCATTCTCAATGGAGAGAAGTCTTCTGAAGTAAGAGTAATTTCCGGTGTGGCGCAGGGGAGTGTCATAGGACCGTTGCTATTCACAATATATATAAATCACCTTGTGGATAACATCGGAAGTTCACTGAGGCTTTTTGCGGATGATGCTGTAGTATATCGAGAGGTTGTAACAATGGAAAATTGTACTGAAATGCAGGAGGTTCTGCAACGAATTGACGCATTGTGCAGGGAATGACAATTGAATCTCAATGTAGACAAGTGTAATGTGCTGCGAATACATAGAAAGAAAGATCCCTTATCATTTAGCTACAATATAGCAGGTCAGCAACTGGAAGCAGTTAATTCCATAAATTATCTGGGAGTAGGCATTAGGAGGGATTTAAAATGGAATGATCATATAAAATTAATCGTCGGAAAGCATATACCAGACAGATTCATTGGAAGAATGCTAAGGAAATGCAATCCGAAAACAAAGGAAGTAGGTTACAGTACACTTGTTCGCCCACTGCTTGAATACTACTCACTGGTGTGGGATTCGTACCAGATAGGGTTGATAGAAGAGATAGAGAAGATCCAACGGAGAGCAGCATGCTTTGTTGCAGGATCATTTAGTAATCGCGAAAGCATTACAGAGATGATAGATAAACTCCAGTGGAAGACTCTGCAGGAGAGACGCTCAGTACGTCGGTACGGGCTTTTGTTGGAGTTTCGAGAACATACCTTCACCGAGGAGTCAAGCAGTATATTGCTCCCTCCTACGTATACTTCGCGAAGAGACCATGAGGATAAAATCAGGGAGATTAGAGCCCACACAGAGGCATACCGACAATCTTTCTTTCCACGAACAATACGAGACTGGAATAGAAGAGAGAACCGATATAGGTACTCAAGGTACCCTACTCCACACACCGTCAGGTGGCTTGCGGAGTATGGTTGTAGATTAGAAGTAGTAAGATGCACTACTTTGGCAATTCCCAAAAAATCGCAACAGAAGTTTTACGCGTTTAGTATGTGACTGATCACTACGTGCGAAGGTGCCAGACGTTGGAGTTCATGGTGCTCAAGTGGTTGCATTCACGGTAGCTCAGAGTGTTCGGAAAGAAATTTGGAAACTTGTGGTAAGATCCTATGGGCCCAAACTGCTGAGGTCTTCGGATACTAGGCTTACACATTACTTAATCTAACTTAAACTAACTTACGCTAAGAACAACACACTCACCCATGCCTGGAGAAGGAAGGACTCCAATCTCCGACGGGGGGGGGGGGGGGGAGGGGGGCGAAGCGTGACTAGGCACCTCGGACCGCGCGGCTACCTCGCGCGGCGGCCAGAGTGTTCGGTCAGAGGGTTTTCTGCCCCCTGTAATAAAAAAATAAAATAAAAAAAACTGAATTAATGAATGAATCATTGATGAATGATGAAATTAAAAGGGTGTCTGGAACGTCCGCTCCGAACAAATGCAACGAACAAAATGAGATTAAAAAAGGAAAGGTGATTAGAGTCCGAGGTGTGTGTTGCGACGGCTCGATTCCCGCTCGCCGCGCTTGATTAACCGAGCGGCCTGTGGCGCTGCAGTCATGGACAGTGCGGCTGGTCCCGGCGGAGGTTCGAGACCTCCCTCGGGCATGGGTGTGTGTGTGTGTGTGTGTGTGTGTGTGTGTGTGTGTGTGTGTGTGTGTGTGTGTGTGTGTGTGTCCTTAGGATAATTAGGTTAAGTAGTGTGTAAGCTTAGGGATTGATGACCTTAGCAGTTAAGTTCGATAAGATTTCACACACATTTGTACATTTGATTCCCTCGATGTTAATTTTTAATCTTTTTTTTTTAATTATAGCCGATGAGTACTTGCGCATTACTCTTGTGGTCCGTCACGTTGTGATTTCCTGTATTATTGAATATCATCATTCGCATCAATACTTGTCGAGGTTTGACTTGGGCTTTCCAAGCATGTCATTCGTCCTTGAAAATTTAATTAAAATAGTAAATAGTGAAATAACATATGAAATGCACTACAACTTCATGAAAACGCACGTGTATTTTTTTCATTATATTACCTCTTAAATGCCATATAATTTAAATACTGTGACCACTTCTCTCGCGATTTTCTCGGACATGCCAGAGTATTGCACCTTGCTACTTGCACTTTATGTTGTTTTGATGGCCCACTGCAGGTGTACAAAGGCTGAGGTAACCCCGTGATCCCAAAGCCGTGGCCCCCTTGTTAGACTTGCATACGTAAAAACCGTGAACCGCCGCTCCCTCTGCCACGTTATTGAAACCAACGTCGAGGTCACGTGACGGAGAGCAAATGGCCGAGCTTCTATCATTACGAACTACGCCAAGTGTATGTGTCAGTTACAGTTTTTTTTCATTTATAGCTGAAATCAAACACTGATAACCCTTGAATAATTTGTCGTGTCAGTAAGCACTTGTAGCAGAACAGTAAATATAATTTCTTTTAAATTTCCAATGTTAATGAGCTTATCGTTTTCACATTTGGCCAAGTGAAAGGATGACAAACAGTCTGAAACACTGCCTAGACTGCTCGTCCTTTTTCCAAGCGTGAATTCCAGTATTCGTAGCACTGCGAAGCATTTCGTTCACTGCTTTCCCAAGACTAGGAAAAAAATACTAGTTTGATTGAAGATTTTTCAACAAAACGTGTGAAATTTAGTAGTGGACATGGTCCTCAGCGATCGATGATTCTTGTTTTTATCCACTGTGCCTTCCAGAATGACGAGATCATCTCAGAAATGTCACGAAAATATCCCCAGACCATAACATTCCCTCCTCTGACTTGCACCCTTTGCTTTCAGATGTTTCATGCCGTGCACGCTCATCGGCATCTGTCCGATGGAGCATAAAACGTGATTCATGTAAAAATAGCACCTGTCGCTATTCAGTGGACATGCAGTTGCACTGTTGACGTGCAAATTCCAGCCTTCATCGCCGATGCAAAACAGTCAGCATGGGTGCGTGAACCAGGCACCTCCTGCAGAGGACCAGACGCAGCAACGTTCGCTGAACGGTCGTTGAGGAGACACTATTGGTAGCCCTCTTGGTTCATTTGGGTCGTCAACTGCTCAACAGTTGTACGTCTATTCTGCCGCGCACATCTCCCCAGCCGTCATTCAACCCTGTCATCCATGGCCCTCTGCTGCACCACAGCTGCCTATGGATAGAGCTATTTTGCCATGCAAATTATACACTACTGGCCTTTAAAATTGCTACACCACGAAGATGACGTGCTACACACGCGAAATTTAACCGACAGGGAAGAAGATGCTGTGA
This sequence comes from Schistocerca serialis cubense, assembly GCF_023864345.2. Classification (NCBI taxonomy): domain Eukaryota; kingdom Metazoa; phylum Arthropoda; class Insecta; order Orthoptera; family Acrididae; genus Schistocerca; species Schistocerca serialis. The sequence continues at coordinate 210,460,869 of NC_064647.1, read as the reverse complement.
TATGCAAATGACTAGCTTTTCAGAGCATCCACATAAGGTTGGCGCCGGTGGCGACACCTACAACGTGCTGACGTGAGGAAAGTTTTCAACCCATTTCTCATGCACGAAGAGCCGTCGACCGGCGTTGCCTGGTGAAACGTTGTTGGGATGCTTCGTGTAAGGAGGAGAAATGCGTACCATCACGTTTCCGACTTTGATAAACGTCGGACTCTAGACTATCGAGATTCCGGTTTATCGTATCGCGACATTGCTGCTCGCGTTGTTCGAGATCCAATGACTGTTAGCAGAATATGCAATTGGTGGGTTCAGGAGGGTAATACGGAACGCCGTGCTGGATCCCAACAGCCTCGTATCACTAGCAGTCGAGATGACAGGCATCTTACCAGCATGGCTGTAACGGATCGTGCAGCCACGTCTCGATCCCTGAATCAACAGATGGGGACGTTTGCAAGACAATAACCATCTGCACGAATAGTTGGACGTGTTTGCAGCAGCATGGACTATCAGGTCGGAGACCATGGCTGCGGTTACCCTTGACGCTGCATCACAGACAGGAGCGCCTGCTATGGTGTACTCAACGACGAACACGGGTGCACGAATGGCAAAACGTTACTTTTTCGGATGAATCCAGGTTCTGTTTACAGCATCATGATGGTCGCATCCGCGTTTAGCGACATCGCGGTGAACGCACATTGGAAGAGTGTATTCGTCATCGCCATACTGGCGTATCACCCGGCGTGATGGTATGGGGTGCCATTGGTTACGCGTCTCGTTCACCTCTTATTCGCATTGACGGCACTTTGAACAGTGGACGTTACATTTCAGATGTGTTATGACCCGTGGCTCTACCCTTCATTCGATCCCTGCGAAACCCTACATTTCAGCAGGATAATGCACGACTGCATTTTGCAGGTCCTGTACGGGCCTTTCTGGATGCAGAAAATGTTCGACTGCTGCCCTGCCCAGCACATTCTCCAGATCTCTCACCAACTGAAAACGTCTGATCAATGGTGGCCGAGCAACTGGCTCGTCACAATATGCCAGTCACTACTCTTAATGAACTGTGGTACCGTGTTGAATCTGCATGGGCAGCTGTACCCGTACACGCCATCCAAGCTCTGTTTGTCTCAATGCCCATGTGTATCAAGGCCGTTATTACGGCCAGAGGTGGTTGTTCAGGGTACTGATTTCTCATGATCTAAGCACCCAAACTGCGTGAAAATGTAACCACATGTCAGTTCTAGTATAATATATTTGTCCAATGAATACCCGTTTATCATCTGCATTTCTTCTTGGTGTATCAATTTTAATGGCCAGTAGTGTACTTAAATCACGGCGTCACGCAAGCAGTTTACAAACTTAGCCGTTTCGGAAATGCTTCCACCTTTCACCCAAAAGACAACGACGATGTCCCCTTTCGAACGACAGATAAATCGCTCCGTTTCCACATTACTACAATGACTACAGCGTTGTCCTCATCCCCCCCCCCCCTCCCAGACATCCTTCCTATACCCTCCACTGCTAGTGCTGCCACCTGCTGTCTTTGAGAGGTAATTGCGCCCTGATGTCGAAGACAGGTGGTGGTCACACTGTGTGACTCGACCGTGTATAAACATTCTCTCGTCTCGAAATATTTCTCATTCAGTTTTCCATTTGACGACCATAATCGATCCTAATACTGAAAAAATACGTTCGCAAATTTTTTTTCTTAAATTAGAATCAGTTTGCCTTTGGAACGAAATATCACTTCCCTTTCACATATCTTTCGTTGTTGCCAAACGTTCGACGAGATAACACCATTGGTATAAAGGAACGTTTACCGAAAAAAAGTTAACACTGATTACATTTCGCCTAAGGACCACTAAAACACGATAAGGGAAATTAGTGATCCTAGGAAGGCATATAGACAGCGGCTTCTCTCTAGCTCTGTTTTCGTGTAGAACAGGAAAGGGAGTGGATAGTGGGGGTAGAAGACACACTCCGCCATGCACCATACGGTGACTTGAGGAGAATGTATGTAGATGTAGGTGAACTGGACAGTATTCCAGAAGCCGCCTGCAAATTCTTACAATGTTCAACTGATCTGGATGTTGCTTTCAATATGATGACGTCATGCGCGGTGTAAATCGCGTGTGTTCTAAGGTACTGACAGTATGTCCCACGTAAGATATGCCACATTCGCATGGAATGTGGTATGCACCCGGCTTACGGCGAACTGGATCGTTTTTAAGAATAAAAAGAAGCCCGTCTTTGGTCACAGTGCATATGGAAAACCCACGCACACTCATATCTCTCTCTCTCTCTCTCTCTCTCTCTCTCTCTCTCTCTCTCTCTCTCACACACACACACCACCAGTCAGAAAGAAATTCCCTGTTAAAGACTGGTCCATAAAACACGCACGCTACCGGGGAAGGAGGGCCTCGCCGAAGGATTACAACACCCACAAATAGAGATGCGAAGGGAGAGGTGCTCAGATCAACAAACTGAGTGGGAAGTGGGAGTCGGATACAAGAACCACTGTCAAAGAGCTTGACACTGGAAAGAGAAGCCAAGAATAGCTTCTCTCTCACATGCTGGTCCAATATCCCGAAAGATGGGTGGACTCCTACGGAAACATGACATGCTATAGATTTCGCTACTGTCAACTACACATTCTATGAATTCCTTGTTGATTTATACTCATTTCCTTCCATGTTAAATATTTCAGCACTCTTTTTGCCGTTTATTACCGAACATAAAAGAACACTTTATGCGAGGAAAGTTTCGTCGAATTGAGGATACGATATGAAGCAGAGACCAGTGTTATGCCACGTTGGAATATTATTTCTTGTCCGTGTGAATAAAGGAATTGAATCCTTCTGGATGAAATGCATCGAGGCAATGTGGTCAATTTGAAAAATATTTCTTTGATATTGCAACAAAAAATATATTCATCTTCTTATTCCTTAACGGGATATTCACCATCGTGTACTTCCCGTCGCTCAGTGTGCATGTAATAAGCAAAACTATCACGAAAACCTCTCGAGCTGTAATCGCGCAATAACTTTTTCTGTAACAGTGCAGTTTGCTAGTTCCCTTGTAGTAGCTCGACGTTCGTGATCTAGCTTTGTGCCTCACAGAAATTTGAATTACAAATCTATTTATTAATAGCAGTGAATAAATTTCGGGGGAACTACACGTAGGTGAGCCAGTCACTGGGCCTTAGAAGATGTCTGGAAAGAGACGTCATACCGCAGAGCGAGCGAGGTGCACATCGATAAAGTAATGCACGATGCATCGAAATATCCGCCATTAACAGCAAATGCCTTCGGCTTTGGCCGCCCCTCTCCGTGCAAGCACGTACGGTAGTTACACGGGAAATACTTGGCTGGAATGTGGACAGCTAAAAACTTAACATGGGACAGCTCCGTGTAATGCAGGTCGTAGCTTAAACCTGCCCCAGTGCGATGCCACACGAAATCTATACACGTTCGGTTCCCGCCGAAGTAATACCAATTCCTGTCTTTCGTGATTTAGTAGGATTAATCAAACGAGATGTACAAATGCTATCTTTAAATAGCATTAGCCATTATCTCAGAAGACGAAATTTGCAACGACTGTGCTCGGACGCTAACAGAGATTTACTGGCCGAAATCACACAACTCGTGTTATTACACACGGACAGATTGCTCCACGTGGTTGCCCTTGACCGTCCTGCATCTTCATGATGCCAAATTCGTCCGTTCTTGTCTTCGCATGGAAAGTGAGGAGACGCCCTTTAGCTTTTTTTTCTGGCTTGGGGGTGTTTTCAGTTTTCTAAATGGTCTTATGCTGCCTGCCACGAATTCTTCACCTCAGTGTAGCACTTGCAACCTACGTCCTCAATTATTTGCCGGATATATTCCAGTCTCTGTCTTCCTCTACAGTTTTTGCCTTTTACAGCTCCCTCTAGTACCATGGAAGTCATTCCCTCATGTCTTGACAGATGTCCTATCATCCTGTCCCTTCTCCTTATCAGTGTTTTCCACATATTCCTTTCCTCTCCGATTCTGCGTAGAACCTCCTCATTCCTTACCTTATCAGTCCACCTAATTTTCAACATTCGCCTGTAGCACCACATCTCAAATGTTTCGACTCTTTTATGTTCCGGTTTTCCCACAGTCCATGTTTCAAAATGGTTCAAATGGCTCTGAGCACTATGGGACTTAACATCTGAGGTCATCAGTCCCCAAGAACTTAGAACTACTTAAACCTAACTAACCTAAGGACATCACAAACATCCATGCCCGAGGCAGGATTCGAACCTGCGACCGTAGCAGCTGCGCGGTTCCGGACTGAGCGCCTAGAACCGCTCAGCCACCGCGGCCGGCTCCATGTTTCACTAACATACAATGCTGTTCTCCAAACGTACATTCTCAGAAATTTTTTCCTCAAATTAAGGCAGACATTTGACATTAGTAGACTTTTCTTGGCCAGGAATGCCCTTTTTGCCATCACTAGTCTCATTTTGATGTCCTCCTTGCTCCGTCCGTCATTGGTTATTTTACTAGCTAGGTAGCAGAATTCCTTAACTTCATTTACTTCGTGACCACCAATACTGATGTTAGGTTTCTCTCTGTTCTCATTTCGTCTTTCTTCGATTTACTCTCAGTTCATACTGTGTACTCGTTAGATTGTTCATTCAGTTCGGCAGATCACTTTCACTTAAGATAGTAATGTCATCAGCGAATCGTAATTGATATTCTTTCACCTTGAATATTAATTGTACTCCTGAACCTTTCCTTTATTTCCATCATTGCTTCCTCGACGTACAGATTGAAGAGTAGGGGCGAAAGGCTACAGCCTTGTCTTACACTCTTGTTAATACGAGCACTTCGTTCTTGATCGTCCACTCTTCTTATTCCCTCTTGGTTGTTGTACATATTGTATATGACCCGCCTCTTCCTGTAGCTTACCCCTACTTTTTTCAGAATCTCTAACAGCTTGCACCATTTTATATTGTCGAACGCTTTTTCCAGGTCGACAAATCCTATGAAAGTGTCTTGATTTTTCTTTAGCCTTGCTTCCATTATTAGCGGTAACGTCAGAATTGCCTCTCTCGTCCCTTTACTTTTCCTAAAGCCAAACTGATCGTCACCTAGCGCATTCTCAATTTTCTTTTCCATACTTCTGTATATTATTCTTGTAGGCAGCTTCGAGGAATGAGCTGTTAAGCTGATTGTGCGATAATTCTCGCACTTGTCAGCTCTTGCCGTCTTCGGAATTGTGTGGATGATGCTTTTCCGAAAGTCAGATGGTATATCGCCAGAGTCATATACTCTACACACCAACGTGAATAGTCGTTTTGTTGCCACTTCCCCCAATGATTTTAGAAATTCTGATGGAATGTTATCTATCCCTTCTGCCTTATTTGACCGTAAGTCCTCCAAAGCTCTTTTAAATTCCGATTCTAATACTGGATCCCATATCTCATCTAAAACGACTCCTGTTTCTTCTTCTATCACATCAGACAAATCTTCACCCTAATAGAGGCTTTCAATGTATTCTTTCCACCTATCTGTTCTCTCCTCTGCATTTAACAGTGGAATTCCCGTTGCACTCTTAATGTTACCACCGTTGCTTTTAATGTCACCAAAGGTTGTTTTGACGTTCCTGTGTGCTGAGTCTGTCCTTCCGACAATCATATCTTTTTCGATGTCTTCACATTTTTCCTGCAGGCATTTCATCTTAGCTTCTCTGCACTTCCTATTTATTTCATTTCTCAGCGACTTGTATTTCTGCACTCCTGAGTTTCCCGGAACATTTTTCTACTTCTTCCTTTCGTCGATCAAGTGAAGCTTTTCTTCTGTTGCCCGTGAAATCTTGGATACTCCGTAAGTACCCGATTTGATCAGAAGTGGTTTGTAGAGAACGGTGCCAGAAGTTCTCAGGAAATCTAGAAATATGGAATTAATATGACATCCCTTGTCGGTAGCACTCATACGTGCGAGCGAATAAAGAGCTGGGAGAGTTTCACATGAACGATATTTTCTGAATGAGTGCAGAGTATTTTCCAATAATCATTTTCTTCGAAGTAATTCATAATGGTCAAACACAATATATGTTCTAAAATCGTACTGCAAATCAACGTTAGTGATGTGGGTCTGTAATTCAGCCGATTACTCCGATTTACCATCTTGGGTATTAGTGCGACCTGTGTAACTTTCTACTCTATGGGTACGGATCTTTGGACGAGCGAACTATTTATATGATTCCTAATTATGGATGTTTTGTATCAGCTTACTCTGAAAGGAATGTGACTAGCATACAATCTGGACCGGAGGCCTTGCTTTTATTAAGTAATTGAAGCTGCTTCGCTACGGTGAGTGTTCTACTCATAAGTTACTCGTGTTGGCAGTTGTTCTAGATTCGGATTCTGGAATATAGAGGTCCAACAGCACTCGAGGAAGGCTAGATTCACGCTGTTCGGCCTTTTTAACCCAAGCAGCTGTTTCTCGATCTTCCATGCTTATTGTTACCTCTTGCTTCTAGATATTGTACACACTGATGACCCAACCTTTATGACCGTCAGCCTAGTAGCGTGTTGCTGCACCTCTGGAATGTAGTACAGCAGCCATTGTCCGCGACATGAATTCGATAAGTCCTTTGTGAGTTCCCGGAGGTATGTGACAACAAACATCCATGCACAGGTCACGCAATTCGCGTAAATTACGAGCCAGTGATTTTTGTGTGGATGGCTATCATTGGTAATGTTCCAGACATGTTCCGTTGCGTATATATCAGGCGAATTCGGTGGCCGCGGCATTGAAGTGAGTTGACTGTCAGGCTCTGAAACCCGCTGTAGACGGATTCTGGCCTTGAGGCATAGAGAGTTATCCTGCTGGAAAATGATGTCGCCGTCAGGGACAGCATGAAGGGATGCTGATGGTGCCCAATAATGTCGGCGTAGTGTGTAAATGTCACGGTGCCTTCTATTACTGCTAATCTGCCTCGTCATGACTGGGTGTTGTGTGATGTCCTTAGGTTAGTTAGGTTTAAGTAGTTCTAAGTTCTACGGGACTGATGACCATAGAAGTTAAGTCCCATAGTGCTCAGAGCCATTTTCTATTACTGCTGCAGATCTGAAAGAGGCCCATGTGAATTCGTCCATAGTGTAACACAGCCTCCATCGGCGTGCATCCACAGTGCAATGGAGAGTCTTGCACAGGATAGAGTAGCATGGAGAGCTGTATCAAAGCAGTCTTTGGACTGAAGACAACAACAACATCATTACAGTTTACCCAGATTCAGAGGTTCAAAGTTTCCGTACTTATGCATGTAACATATGAACGTAATATCCGGTCTGAGTCGCAAATGAAGTTTTCACTGACGTAGTCAATGCATGGCAAAAGTTCTGGGGTCATTGCAAATGTTCTAAGGTCAGCAGACTATGTTTTGGTTAGCATTTTATTTTTTCGGAATGAGATTTTCACTCTGCAGCGGAGTGTGCGCTGATATGAAACTTCCTGGCAGATTAAAACTGTGCGCCCGACCGAGACTCGAACTCGGGACCTTTGCCTTTCGCGGGCAAGTGCTGTACCAACTGAGCTACCCAAGCACGACTCACGCCCGGTACTCACAGCTTTACTTCTGCCAGTACCTCGTCTCCTACCTTCCAAACTTTACAGAAGCTCTCCTGCGAACTTTGCAAAACGTTATGAAGGGCTGTATCTGTATAATGGGCACTTGACGCGCATATGAGCTGTCTTGACCTGGAAGCTATTCGGTGCTGTCACTGGGCGACGTAAGAACCTTACAAAAAATAATTTTGCCATACGGAATTCTTTGTACTTGCGAATCAAAGTCCGCATTGTTTGGTATACTGTAGGCATATCCTAAAATGTTGTGTATCCTTATGTAAAGGAGTGAAAAGTGAATTACATTGTATGGGAGAGGACTTCGTGTGAACCTTATATTATGCGCATTTGTTCGTATGTGTCAATGTAGGGTAATGTGTGGAAGTAAATAATAAATTGTCAAAATTTTACTGACCTATGGAGTTCGTTTTATATTATTACAGAACACACATTGCTGTAGCAGGGAGAAGAAGGTAACCAACTGAAAAATGCTCGATGTGCAGCTTACAAAACGCGAATAAATTCCTATTTAAAAGACTCTGATAGAAAAACGAGGAAGCAACAGCCTCGATCCTCATTCCTCACCAAAAATTTTGGCATGCCAACATATTTGTGCTTTTTTGTGCCGGGAGAGAGTAACAGAGAGGCTGTGACTGCGGAAGAGAGAGGAGGCAATGCCAATGGGTGAGAAAGAGAGAGGGGATAGTGATGGTCGAAGATAAAAGTGGCAGAAAAAAAGAAAGAGATATGGGTGAAGACAATAACAGTGGAAGCCAAAGACAGAGACTAGTAATGAAAGAGAGAGACGAGTGGAGAGAAATCTTCGGGCGGTCTATACCCCCACAGACTTACCTTTAACATGCCGAAATAGGGGAGGACGCATTTTGGACCGAAATTTTATACGCGTGGGTTTAGGGGAAAACATAATTTGGACCTCCACCCCCCCCCCCCCCCCACCCTTCTTCGAATTTTTGAGCTGCCAAGATGTGGTAGAGACAGTGGCAGACGGAAGAGTGACATATGCCGACACTGTAAGTGAGAGAGGAGGCAGTTGGCGTGGGATACTCTGTAGCCGGCCGCTGTGGCCGAACGGTTCTAGGCGCTACTGTCTGGAACCGCGCGACCGCTACGGTCGCAGGTTCGAATCCTGCCTCGGGCATGGATGTTTGTGATGTCCTTACGTTAGGTTAGGTTTAAGTAGTTCTAAGTTCTAGGGGACTGATGACCTCAGCAGTTAACTCTCATAGTGCTCAGAGCCATTTGCACCATTTGATACTCTGTAACTACAGGAGACAGCGTAAATAGGAGACGGGTGGCAGGAGACAGTAGCGGTGGGAGAGAAAGACAGAAGGAGCCGTTGTAAGTGACAGCAAAAACGGTAGGGAAGGAAGCGCAGTGGGAAGAAGCGCTCAGGTTGATGCAGTGTAGCTTGATTTCAGTAAGACATTTGATACCGTCCTGCATCACCATTTAATGAAAACTACGAGCTTACGGCGTATCGGAGCAGATCTGCTATTGGATTCAAGACTTTCTTGCAGATAGAACTCAAAACGTAGGTCTTAACGAAACTAAATAGACAGATGTAAAGATAATATCCGGAGTACCGCAGGGAAGTGTGGTAAGACCGTTTATGTTTACAATATACTAGGGTTGAATGAAAAGTAATGCCTTCACCTTCGTTAATTGGGTTTGGATGGGAATATTTTAATGAATCGATCGTAGAAATAATCCTTAGAATGCGATCTTTAATTACCATTATTAACTTTTCCACATAACCACTAGCCAATTCGATACATTTCTGCCAACGATGAACAAGTTTTCTGAAGCCGTCACGGAAGAAGTCGACACTCTGTTTCCGCATCCACAGTCCTCTCAACGACTTCATCAGAAGCATGATGATGTCCCCGAAGATCGTCTTTCATTATCGGGAACAGATGGAAGTCAGACGGTGCTAAACCTGCACTGTATGGAGGATGCCGTACGGCGGTGAGATTCAGTCTCTGAAGTTCTGCTATGGTTCCACGTGAAGAGTGTGGTTTGGCATTGTCAGGCTGCAGGAAAACATTTCCCTTTTCCTTTCGGACCCTTGTTAGCCGTCGTTTCAGAGTTCGCAGCGTTGTGATGTAACGCTCTTAGTTTACTGTTGTTCCACGATCAAGGAAATCAACATGGATAACACCGTCTGCGTCTCAGAACATTGTGACCATGATTTTTCCAGCTGAGTGTTGCGTCTTGAATTTATTTTTCTGGGGGCGAGTCTGTGTGTCGATATTCCATAGACTGACGTTTCGTCTCCTGTCACAACTGAGTGGAGAAAAGCGTCACCTACATTCTCGTAACGCGAGAGGAGTTCCTGGCAAATTTCAGGTCTGCGCGCTTTCGTTTCAGGAGTCAGCATCCGGGGTACCCATCGTGCACAGATCTTCCGATAGCCAAGCAAAGCAATAATGTGACCCACACGTTCTTGTGAAATGCCGATTGTGCTTGCAATTTCTCTCTGAGTGATAGGACGATTGTCCTGAATCAATCTGTCAACATTTTGATTGTGAAACTCGGTGGTTGCTGTCACAGGACGTCCAACACTGTCACGCCTCAGCATCTTCAAACTTACTCGGCCAACGACGGACAGTACTCACATCAACACAATCACCATAAACTGCTTTCATTCTCTGATCAATCTCCTGTGGGGTGACACCTTCTGCTGCCAAGAATTCAATGACTGCACGTTGCTTAAATCGCATTGACGGACCGTCTGCGCATGGTTCCATGCTTTGCACTGTAACAGCACAACCGTCCAATGCTAAGGCTTCCCGCCAACTGGAACTGTAGGGAAGGGGCTACGGAACAAGCCAGTACCTGCCGCATATCAAAGCTGCCAACTGTTGAAGAGTTACAAAGGTGTAGCCATTACTTCTCAGTCAACTCTCGTATATAAATGATCTAGTAGAAAGCATCGGATGCTCTTTAAGGATTTTCGCAGATGATGTACCTTTGTATACCAAAGTAGCAACGCCAGAAGATAGTAAGAATTTGCAGAACGACCTACAGAGAATTGGTGAATGGTGCAGGTTCTGGCAGTTGACCCTGAACGTACATAAATGTAACATTTTGCGCATACATAGGAAAAGAAATGCACTACTGTATAGCTACACTATTGATGACTAACAGCTGGAGACAGCGTCTGCCATAAAATATTTAGGCGTAAGTATCCAGAGCGACCTCAAGTGGAATGACCACATGAAACAGATAGTGGGAAAAGGAGACACCAGACTCATCGGAAGAATCTTAAGGAAATGTAACTCACCCAAAGGAAGTGGCTTATAAGGCGCTTGTTGGCCCCGTTCCTGAGTATTGTTCATCTATCTGGGATTCCTATGAGGTAGGGCTGAGAGGAGATAGAGAGGATCCAACAAAGAGCGGCGCGTTTCGTCGCGGGATCGTTTAGCTGGCGAGAGAACGTTACAGAGGTGCTAAACAAACTCCACTGGCAGATGTTACAAGAGGGGTGTTGTGCACCACGGAGATATTTGCTACTGAAATTTCGCGACAACACTTTTCAGGAGTAGTCAGACAACATATTACTTCCCCCCCCCCCCCCCCCCCACATACATCTCGCGTATCGAACACGAGGAGAAAATTCGAGAAATTAGAGCCAATACAGGGGTTTACTGACAATTGTTCTTCCCACGCACTATTCGCTAGTGGAACAGGGCTGGAGGGATGAGATAGTGGTACCGAAAGTAACGTCCGCCACGCACCATTAGGTGGCTTGCGGAGTATGATGTAGATGTTGAAGAAAGCGTGGAGGGTGGCATCGAAAGAGAGGAGACTACGTACTACGTATCCGCCAGTCACCGGTTTTTTTGGGGGCGGGGGCGGGGGGGGGCTCCACATTTATCAGTATTCCCCACCACCCTATACCCACGCCTTAAAGTTTCCTGGTCCTGCAGACTGTAAGCGAGAAAGAGAGAGAGAGAGAGAGAGAGAGAGAGAGAGAGTAGCGATGGGAGAGAAGAGGGATGGGAGAGAGACAACGGCAGTGGGACGGAGACAGAGTGAAAGTGGAAAAGGAGACAGTTTTAAGGAAGAGCGAAATAAAGAGATGAAGATAGAATAAAGAGACGAAGATAGTGACAGTGGGGTATAGGTAGAGATAGAGGTGGGAAGACAACAGAAAGCCTGTGGGCGAAATTGGAGACAGTGGCAGAGAGACAGACAGTAGCGGTGAAAGGGAGATCGTGAGCACAAAGGGTTAACAAACATGATACTGGGCAAAATCGTTTAAAATGTGCTGTGTGAAAAGAGCGCGAATATGTTCGCATGCGAAAAGCTTTCGTAAAGGAGGCGGAGTGAGGTTAGAGGCAGCTGCTTAACCACATTTCTGTCAGAGAATTTTAAAGAGAAACATGTTAGCCTTTTTACAGGAACATTTTTCCACTGGTCCTTGCAGAATTCAACTGATATATCGTCTCGTCGAGATGCCGTTCCACTATTGACCAATTTTGTTTATTTTCTATTCCTCGAATAATTATCTCAATAGCTGTCATTTCGCCGCTCTTGTGACGACTGATACGAGGAACTGTGCCACCATCTTCTGCGGTGAAACGGTTTTGGAAGACCGGATTGAGTGTTTCCGTCGCCTCTCCGTGGTCTTCCTTTTAGGTGCCATTGTCTGCCGCTTCGATCGGCTGCCGGTGATTGTGCGCTATTTTGACGCGTTCCGACGTCTGTGGGCAGTGCCTGTCTGCAAGAGGGCGCGCGCCAATTCTCCCCCTCCCCCTCACAGCCTCGACCGCTGTCAACTTGTTGAGCTTCGTTCCCCTCGCGCAGTTCTGCCGCGCCTTTGTGCTCGCAGCTGGCAGCCTCACTCAGTCGTTTTCGCAACGTAGTTCTCGGCGTGGAGTACGCTACACTCGGTTCCCATCGTGCTTGGTGCACGTTTAAGCCCTCCTTCACACGGGACGTGGCAGCGAACGTGGTTGTGGACGTGGACGGCACACCCGGCATCACGTGAGGCAACTGCGTCGGCACGTTGGACGAGCTGGTTATCGTAATCTGCGACTGCAGCGCTCTCCAGCGGCCGTTGTCGGTTTTATTTGGCTCGCAGACTACACAGTTTCAAATGATTCAAATGGCTCTGACAAGGGAACCTCCCCATCGCACCCCCCTCAGATTTAGTTGCAAGTTGGCACAGTGGATAGGCCTTGAAAAACTGAACACAGATCAATCAAGAAAACAGGAAAAAGTTGTGTGGAACTATGAAAAAAATAATCAAAATATACAAACTGAGTAGTCCATGCGCAAGATAGGCAAGATCAAGGATAGTGTGAGTACACGAGCGCCGTGGTCTCGTGGTTAGCGTAAGCAGCTGTGGAACGTGGGGTCCTTGGTTCAAGTCTTCCCTTGAGTAAAATTTTATTTTCGCAAAGTTATGATCTGTCCGTTCGTTCATTGACGTCTCTGTTCACTGTAGTAAGTTTAGTGTCTGTGGTTTGCGACCGCACCGCAAAACCGTACGATTAGTAGACGAAAGGACGTGCCTCTCCAATGGGAACCGAAAACATTTGATCGCATTGTCAACCGATTCCTCCACAGGAAAACACGTCTGATATATTCTATACGACACTGGTGACGGCATGTGCGTCACATGACAGGAATATGTTGTCGACCCACCTAACTTGTACACTTGGCGAATGGGTAAAAAGATTCTTCTACCTTGGCAGATTTAGGTTTTCTTGTGGATGTGATAATCACTCCCAAAAAAGTGATGAAAACGTAAGACTTTGTCACATAAACTAAAAATAAAAAATTAAAATTTTCACTCCAGGGATGACTTGAACCAAGGTCCTTTCACTTCGCAGCTGCGCACGCTAACCCTGAGACCACGGCGCTTCTTGGATGTACTTCCTTTATGTTGCATATCTTACGTATGGACTATTCAGTTTGTATATTTTGCTTATTTTTTTCATAATTCCACACAACTTCTTCCTGTTTTCTAGATTGATCTGTGTTCAGTTTTTCAAGGCCTATTCACTGTGCCAACTTATAGCTAAATCTGAGGGGGGTGCGATGGGGAGGTTCCCTTGTAAGCACTATGCGACTTGAAATCTAAGGTCATCAGTCCCCTAGACATAGAACTACTGAAATCCAACGAATATAAGGACACCACAGACATCCATGCCCGAGGCAGGATTCCAACCTGCGACCATAGCAGCAGCGCGGTTCCGGACTGAAGCGCCTAGAACCGCAAGGCCACAGCGGCCAGCACCACACAGTTTCTATAGAAAATGGAAGGGTGTAAAACAACTGCGTTCACTCTGTTAGCGACTGTTCAAGAATAGCGGAGAAAAAAGCGAAGAAGATTTTTCACTCATCGATAGCTTGAATAGCGAATTTCTGGTACAAGAAGACCACATAATGCTTTACAACAATGTGAGATACATGTTAGTAGAAGTTAATGATTAACTCAACTGAATTTTCGTCCAATTTTCTGTGTGAAATTGAATATAATTGAAGTATAGCGTCTAAAGTCAATTTTCTCGGGGTAGCATTTACTTCCACCCCTCAGATAGTTTTCAAGATCGAGATTCGTCTCGTAATTTCATTCGAATAGAAGACGAGATTTTTTTCGAAGGTGCTCACCATCAGTGAAGAAGCTATTTACCAGAAAGACACAAATATGAGACAGTGCATCAACGCAGAGACAGGTATAAACATATTGTTTCTTAATTTTTTTTACAGGCATATTGATTACAGCAAAAAATTCCAGTGTACAACTTGCGTTTACGTTCAGACATCGATCAGCAGTAACGTTAAGATTTCTGGCCACTGGTGAAACATCTCAGTGGTTGGCCTTTGTAACAACAGTTCAAGCAAATACATTGCAAATAATACTCTTGAGATAATATTTCTATTAAATGAACAAGAAAGACCCACGATCTTTTAGAAAATAAAAGGTGAAAAACACTGGAGATACAGTATGTGGACGCGAACCTCCTACCTTTAATTTCGTAACTCAAGACCTCACTCCAGTACCAACTGCAGAATCCTTGAACATATTCTCAATTCGAATATAATAAAGTGTCTTGAGACTGAGAAGACTATGTCTACGAATCAGCATGGTTTTAGAAAACACCGCTCGTGTGAAACTCGACTTGCTCTTTGCTGACATGATATCCCACGAACTATGGATAAAGGGCAAAAGCAAATGCCACATTTCTAGATTTCCGGAAAGCATCTGATACGGTGCCCCATGGCAGGCTGTTAACGAAGGTACGAGAATATGGAATAAGATCATAGATACGTGAGTAGCTCGAAGAGTTCTTAAATAATAGATCGCAGTATGTTGTCCTCGAAAGCGAGTGTTCGTCAGAGGCAGCAGTGTAGTGAAATGGTTCAAATGGCTCTGAGCACTATGGGACTAAACATCTGAGGTCATCAGTCACCTAGAACATAGAACTACTTAAACAGAACTAACCTAAGGACATCACACACATCCATGCCCGAGGCAGGATTCGAACCTGCGACCGTATCAGCAGCGCAGTTCCGGACTGAAGCGCCTAGAACCGCTTGGCCACAGCGGCCGTCCGTCGAAATCGGTTCTGGAGCTTATTCAGACTCTTCACGTATGCCTCTGAATTGATGGTTGACCTTCTTGGCATCACATCCACGAGAATGACGCCATAACAATCCCATAAGACTGTCACCATGACTTTTCCGGCAGAAGGGATTGTCTTGAATTTCTTGAGGATGACGCCACTGCATGGGCTGCCTTTTTGTTTCTGGTGTAAAGTGGGGCTCAGAGCCATTTGAACAATTTGAACCCATTCCGACGTGTTCAATCGTACAAGAATCCAGCAGAAATCTTGCTCCAACACAAAAAGGCACGCCCACACACAAGGTTGGGAACTCTGGAACACATCGCCAAATTGGGCTGGACATCATTGCCTCATCCACCCTACACTCCAGACCTGGCACCCTACTACTTCCATCTCTTTGGGCCGGTTAGTGATTCTCTACGGGGACACACTTTGAAGATGTCGAGAGTGTCAGTCATGCAGTGAAAACATGGTTATGCCTACAGGACAAGCGCTTTTCCCAGCAGGGAATACATGCTCTTCCACAACATTGGCGTACGGCCATAGAACGTGATGGAGTCTACGCAGAAAAATAGGACATGTTGATGTGTATTGTCACCAAATTCTGACTCTTAACAATAAATATGTTCTGGGAAAAAAATGTGAGGCACTTATCGAACGACCCTGGTAATATACTGTAGATATCTCGTGCATTACCCATTATAGGGAAATTAAATTCTCTCTCCCGCAACATTTCTTGAAAACTGGAGTGACTCCCATAACAGTCCATGCCCTTGAGTTCTACAAGAACCTGATTTCGCTCTGGCTGATATTTTTTTTTGCCCTCCGCGTTCGTGATCTGAACGTGACGGATAGGAAGTTACGGCGAACCGCAGTTAGCCGAAACGCCGAGCGGCTGATATCCCTGCCGTAGTGGTTGCCAGATTGCATTACATTTCACGGACTGAAACGGCGAGTTTTTTTCCCCCGCTGTCCGCAGTTTTAACCCACTTTTTGTGGGGCTGCCAGCACGCTATCTGCAGTAGGCCGCATGCGGAAGTTGGCGTAACTTGTTTAGTGGCGTGCCGCCAATGGAAATGCCCGGTGTACCGCGCTTCAAATGAAAGGTTTTTACGACTGGCGGTAGCGAAAGAATGGTACGGACCCCAGGGCAGAGGGAGACACCGCCAGCCACCCCTATGTTTCGTAATAAAGCCCACCCTACGGTGAGGTAGCTTATCTGAGTGTCAGGGCATATTACGGGACGTGCTGCAGCCCACCACCTTCCTCCACTGCGTCCTAGCTGATGGTTCTTTTACTACATCTATAGCATGATCTGCAAGCCACCTAATGGTGTGGTGGCGGAGGGGACATGTGGTACAACTAACTGATGCGTCGCTACCCTGTTCCATTCGCGAATGGCTCGTAGGAAGAACGATTGTCTATATTAGCTGTAATTTATCCAATTTTCTCGTAGTGGTCAGTTCTCGTGATGTACACTACTGGCCATTAAAAATGCTACACCAAGAAGAAATGCAGGTGATAAACGGGTATTCATTGGACAAATGTATTATACTAGAACTGACATGTGATTACATTTTCACGCAATTTGGGTGCATAGATCCTGAGAAATCAGTACTCAGAACAACCACCTCTGGCCGTAATAACGACCTTGACACTCCTGGGCATTGAGTCAAACAGAGCTTGGCTGGTGTGTACAGGTACAGCTGCCCATGCAGCCTCAACACCATACCACAGTTCATCAAGAGTGGTGACTGGCGTATTGTGACGAGCCAGTTGTTCGGCCACCACTGACCGGACGTTTTCAGTTGGTGAGAGATCTCGAGAATGTGCTGGCCATGGCAGCAGTCGAACATTTTCTGTATCCAGAAAGGCCCGTACAGGACCTGCAACATGCGGTCGTGCGTTATCCTGCTGAAATGTGGTGTTTCGCAGGGATCGAATGAAGGGTAGAGCCACAGGTCGTAACACATCTGAAATGTAACGTCCACTGTTCAAAGTGTCGTCAACGCGAACGAGAGGTCACCGAGATGTGTAACCAATGGCACCCCATACCATCATGCCGGGTGATACACCGGTATGGCGATGACGAATACACGCTTCCAATGTCCGTTCACCGCGATGTCACCAAACACGGATGCGACCATCATGATGCTGTAAACAGAACCAGGATTCATCCGAAAAAATGATGTTTTGCCGTTCGTGCACACAGGTTCGTCGTCGAGTACACCATCGCAGGCGCTCCTGTCTGTGATGCAGCGTCAAGGGTAACCGCAGCCATGGTCTCCAAGCTGATAGTCCCTGCTGCTGCAAACGTCGTCGACCTGTTGGTGCAGATGGTTGTCGTCTTGAAAACTTCCTCATCTGTTGACTCAGG
Organism: Schistocerca serialis cubense; assembly: GCF_023864345.2. Lineage (NCBI taxonomy): Eukaryota > Metazoa > Arthropoda > Insecta > Orthoptera > Acrididae > Schistocerca > Schistocerca serialis. The sequence goes on along the minus strand of NC_064647.1, from coordinate 210,443,299 downwards.
GATCGAGACGTGGCTACACGATCCGTTACAGCTATGCGGGTAAGATGCCTGTCATCTCGACTGCTAGTGAAAGGCCGTTGGGATCCAGCACGGCATTTCGTATTACCATCCTGAACCCACCGATTCCATATTCTGCTAACAGTCATTGGATCTCGACCAACGCGAGCAGCAATGTCGCGATACGATAAACCGCAATGACCATAGGCTACAATCCGACCTTTATCAAAGTCGGAAACGTGATGGTACGCATTCCTCCTCCTTACACGAGGCATCACAACAACGTTTCAGCAGGCAACGCTGGTCAACTGCTGTTTGTGTATCAGAAATCGGTTGGAAACTTTCCTCATGTCAGCACGTTGTAGGTGCCGCCACCGGCGCCAACCTTGTGTGAATGCTCTGAAAAGCTAATCATTTGCATATCACAGCGTCTTCTTCCTGTCTGTTTTCGCGTGGCGCTGATGACCTCGATGTTGAGCGCCCATAAGCCCCAACACACCACCACCCCAAATTTCGCGTGTGAAACACGTCATCTTCGTGGTGTAGCAATTTTAATGGCCAGTAGTGTATGAGGGAGGAGCCAACGGATTTGGCGCAGTGGTAACACCGCTTCCCGTCAGATCACTGGATTTAAGTTCTGTCGGGCTTGGCTGGCTCTTGAATGGACCACCGCTGGGGTCTGCCGTGTGGTGTTCCCAAGCGGCGTGCACTCAGCCATTGTGAAGCCAAGTGAGGAGCTACTTGATTGAGAAGTAGCGGGACCGATCACGAAAACAGACAACGGCCGGTAGAGCAGTGTGCTGCCCTCCGTACCCGCATCCGGTGTCGCCTAAGGGTGAGGATGACATGGCGACCGGTCGGTGCCGTTGGGCCTTCACGGCCTATTCGGACGGTTTTGTATATGAGAGGAAGTAATATGTTGTTTAACTCTTCCTGAAAAGCATCCCCTCGAAATTTCAATAGTAAACTTCTCTATGGTGCAGAAAGCCTCTCTTGTAATGTGTGCCACTGGAGTTTATTGTGCACCTCTGCACCGCTCTCCTGCCGACTAAACGATCCCGTCACGAAACGCTCCGCTCTTCGTTGGGTCTTCTCTCTCTCTCTCTCTCTCTCTCTCTCTCTCTCTCTCTCTCTCTATCTATATCTCTCTCTCTCTCTCTCTCTCTCTCTCTCTCTCTCTCCTACCTCGCAAGGATCCCATACTGATGAAGAATACTGAAGAAATGTTCGAGCGAGATCGTTCTAAGCCACTTCCTTCGTTAGTGAGTTATATTTCTTGAAGATTCTTCCTATGAATCGTAGTCTGGCACCTGCTTTTCCCACTATTTCTCTTATATGGTTATTCCATTCAAGGTCGCTCTGGATGATTACTCTTAGATATTTTACGGCAGATACTGTTTCCAGCGGTTTGCCATCTATAGTGTAGCTGTACAGTAGTGGATTTCTTTTCCTATTCTTGTTGTGGTCTTCAGTCCAGAGACTGGTTGGATGCAGCTTTCCATGCTGCTCTATCCTGTGCAAGCTTCTTCATCTCCCAGTACCTACTGCAATTTACATCCTTCTGAATCTGCTTAGTGTATTCATCACTTGGTCTCCCTCTACGACTTTTACCCTCCACGCTACCCTCCAGTACTAAATTGGTGATCCCTTGATGCCTCAGAACATGTCCTACCAACCGATCCCTTCTTCTAGTCAAGTTGTGCCGCAAACTTCTCTTCTCCCCAATCCTACTCAACACCTCCTCATTAGTTATGTGATCTACCCATCTAATCTTCAGCATTCTTCTGTAGCTCCACATTTCGAAAGCTTCTGTTCTCTTCTCGTCTAAACTATTTATCGTCCATGTTTCACTTCCATACATGGCTACACTCCATACAAATACTTTCAGAAACGACTTCCTAACACTTAAATCAATACTGGATGTTAACAAATTTCTCTTCTTCAGAAACGCTTTCCTTCCCATTGCCAGTCTAAATTTTGTATCCTCTCTACTTCGACCATCATCAGTTATTTTGCTATCCAAATAGCAAAACTCATTTACCACTTTAAGTGTCTCATTTCCTAATCTAATTCCCTCAGCATCACCTGATTTATTTCGACTATATTCCATTATCCTTGTTTTGCTTTTGTTGATGTTCATCTTATTTCCTCCTTTCAATACACTGCCCATTCCGTTCAACTGCTCTTCCAAGTCCTTTGCTGTCTCTGACAGAATTACAATGTCATCGGTGAACCTCAAAGTTTTTATTTCTTCTCAATTGATTTTATTCCTACTCCAAATTTTTCTTTGTTTCCTTTACTGCTTGCTCAATATGCAGATTGAATAACATCGGGGATAGGCTACAACCCTGTCTCACTCCCTTCCCAACCACTGCTTCCCTTTCATGCCCCTCGACTCTTGTAATTGCCATTTGGTTTCTATACAAATTGTAAATAGCCTTTTGCTCCCTGTATTTTGCCCCTGCCACCTTCAGAATTTGAAAGAGAGTATTCCAGTCAACATTGTCAAAAGCTTTCTCTAAGTGTACAAATACTGGAAACGTAGGTTTGCCTTTCCGTAATCTTTCTTGTAAGATAAGTCATAGGGGCAGTATTGCCTCACGTGTTCCAACATTTTTACGGAATCCAAACTGATCTTCCCCGAGGTCGGCTTCTACCAGTTTTTCCATTCGTCTGTAAACAATTCGTGTTAGCATTTTGCAGCCGTGACTTACTAAACTGATAGTTCGCTAATTTTCACATCTGTCAACACCTGCTTTCTTTGGGATTGGAATTATTATATTCTTCTTGAAGTCTGAGGATATTTCGCCTGTCTCATACATCTTGCTCACCAGATGGTAGAGTTTTGTCAGGACTGGCTCTCCCAAGGCCGTCTGTAGTTCTAATGGAATGTTGTCTACTCCCTTGGCTTTGTTTGGCTTTGTTTGGCTTAGGTCTTTCAGTGCTCTGTCAAACTCTTCATACAATATCTGATCTCCCATTTCGTCTTCATCTACGTCTTCTTCCATCTCCATAATACTGCCCTGAAGTAAGCCGCCTATGTATGGACCCTCTATATACTCCTTCCACCTTTCTGCTTTCTCTTCTTTGCTTAGAACTGGTTTGCCATCTGAGCTCTAGATATTCATACAGAAGTTCTCTGTTCTTAAAAGGTCTCTTTAATTTCCTTGTAGGGAGTATATATCTTACTCCCTAGTGATGTATGTCTCGTGCCTCTACATCCTTACATTTCTCTTCTAGCCATCCCTGTTTGGCCATTTTGCACTTCCTGTCGATCACATTTTTAGTACGTTGGTATTTCTTTTTGCCTGCTTCATTTACTGCATTTTCATATTTTCTCCTTTCAAATACAATATCTCTTCTGTTACCCAAGGATTTCTACTAGCCTTCGTCTTTTTACCTACTTGATCCTCTGCTGCCTTCACTACTTCATCTCTCAAAGCTATGCATTCTTCTTCTACTGCATTTCTTTCCCTCATTCTTGCCAATCGTTCCCTAATGCTCTCGCTGAATCTCTGTACAACCTCTGGTTCATTCAGTTTAGCCCGGTGCCAACGTCTTGAACTTCCGCATTTTTATAGTTTTTTCAGTTTTAATCTACTGTTCATAACCAATCGGCTTTGTTCTGTGTCCTTATCTGCCCCTGGAAATATCTTACAATTTAATACCTGGTTTCCAAATCTCTGTCTTATCATTTTACAATTCATATGAATTGTTCCAGTGTATCCAGGCCTCTTCCACTTATATGACCTCCTTTCATGATTCTTAAACCCAGTGTTACGTTTAAGTTATGCTGTGTTCAAAATTCTACCAGGCGGCATCCTCTTTTACTCCTTAACCCCAGGCTATATTTACTTACTTATTTTCCTTCTCGTCCTTTTCCTACTATCGAATTCTATTGCCTCTGCCCCCCATGACTATTAAATTTTCGTCTCCAGTTAACTGAATAATTTCTGTTATCTCATCGTACATTTCTTCAATCTCTTCGTTATCTGCGGAGCTAGTTGGCATATATACTTTTACTACTGCGGCAGGCGTGGGCTTCGTGTCCATCTTGGCTACAATAATGCGTTCACTATGCTGTTCGTAGTTGCTTAGCAGCGCTCCTTATTCTTTTGTTCATTATTAAACCTACTCCTACATTACCTCTATTTGAGTTTGAATTTTCCTATGTATGCGCAATATGTTCCATTTATTTACGTTCAGGGTCAACAGCCAGAGCCTGTGCCAATCATCAATTCTCTGCAGGTCGTTCTGCAAATTCTTACTGTCTTCTGGCGTTGCTACTTTGGTGTAGACAACTGCATCAGCTGCGAACACCCTTAAAGAGCATCCGACGCTTTCTACGAGCTGTCCTACCAAACTTCCCTATCGTACTTCAGATACTACCTTTTCATCTGTCGACTTTGTACCGTTAAGAGCGACGTGTTGAGTTCTATCCGCAAGGAAATATGGAATCCAGTCACAAATCTGCTGCGATACTCCGTAAGCTCGTATTTTTTTCACTAAACGACAGTGCGGGTTGGTGTCAAATGCCTCTCTGAAATCGAGGAACACAGCGTCAAGTTGAGCGCCGTTGACTATGACGCTGTGGATCTCATGGAGGAACAGAGCGAGCTGAGTTTCACAGGATCTGAGTTTGCGGAATGCATGCTGATTTTTATAGAGGAGATTTTCATTCTTCAAGAACATCATAATTCTTGAGAGTAAGACATGTTTCATGATTCTGCTTGCTTTCATTGACTGTCCCGTCGTTTCTTGATAGAATATTTTCTATATTATGAATGAAAGGGACTCTCCTCTGGTTAATATTCTATAGCATTTATTATTTATTTCACGAACCGGTTTTCGGATGTTACACATCATCAGGTAGCAGGAGAAGTATATGGTGCAGTGAAATTTTTTTGGATCCAAGAATTTTAACTACTGTATCTACAGAGTTAGTCCTTTTTCAGAACGAAAAATGTTGACGTTAGATTCAGGAAGAAAAAAGATGGACTACTCCAGTGTAAAAGCGATGTAAGATTATTTAACTAATATAAAATATGTGCCATATTAACTAATAAACTATAGACAAATTACAACAGTTGTACATAGAAGAAAATAACTGAACAATAAAGTTAAATGACATATTCCAAAGATATGGTTGAAAATATTATCTTTTCTTTAATACATCCTGAATTACAAACAGGTACGATATAATAGCGATATTAAGCAGGTGAGTGAAGCGCTGTGATTACAGAAAGCATATCTCGGGCGTGTGTGTGTGTGTGTGTGTGTGTGTGTGTGTGTGTGTGTGTGTTTTTGTCCTTAGGATAATTTAGGTTAAGTAGTGTGTAAGCTTAGGGACTGATGACCTTAGCAGTTAAGTCCCATAAGATTTCACACACATTTGAACATTTTGAACAGAAAGTAAAAATTTTTAACACAACAAGAGACGCTATAGTAACTGACGTAATGGAAAATGGAGTATATAGGTAAGAGGGGTGATGGCCTGGATGGAATTATGAGTAGTATCTGCAGTTAAAAGTGGCGAGTAAGAGAACTGTGTCTGGTCATTCAGTACTAAGCTTGGGCTGATGGACACGTGTTTGTTAATTTCTGTCACTTCAAGATAGTTCATCTTCCTTCCTTTACTGATGCGATATAATACTTCATGTTTCGCCTTGTATCTATGGGATTGTTTAAGCTGCTGGTCTGCAAAAGTTGAGTCCCTTCTTCTAAATTTCCAAGTTTTGTAGTGTTCCTTCAAGCGCTTGCCTGTTGTCCTGCCAGACTGAGCTGTACAGAATTTGCCACAATGACAAGTAATGTTATATATGCCCACCCGGTTAGCTGTGCGGTCTAACTCACGGCTTTCCGGATTGGGAAGGAGCGCCTGGTCCCCGGCACGAATCAGCGAACCTGTGTCGAGGTCCGGTGAGCCGGCCAGTCTGTGTATGGTTTTTGGGTGGTTTTCCATCTGTCTCGGAGAATGCGGGCTGGTTCCCCTTATTCCGCTTCGGCGATTGTTGTGCAAAGTTCTCCACGTACGTGTACACCACCATTACTCTTCTACCACGCAAACATAGGTGTTACACTCGTCTGGTGTGAGACGTTCCCTGAGGGGGCCCCCCTGGGGCCGAACCGCACAACAGCCCTGGGTTCGGTGTGGGGCGGCGGAGGGGTGAAGTGGACTGCAATAGTCGTCGTGGGGTTGTAGACCACTGAGGCTGCGGCGGGGACGGAGCCTCTCCGTCGTTTCTAGGTCCCCAGTTAACATACAATACAATACAATGTTATATATTCCACTCTATACTGAAGCTGGAGTGCTGTCTTTACCATTGGGCCAAATGTGTGGAACAGAATTATCTACACAATATGACGTTTTTACGTTCCTGGGTTTAAGCTGTCTGGCTCGATCTTTGGGATGTGTCGCCAGACTGCGCGACCTATATGGAAATAACCGACAATAGACGAGAATACCCTTCAGTTGTTTTCCTACGACAGATTTTTCAAATGGCTCTGAGTACTATGGGACTTAACATCTGAGGTCATCAGTCCCCTAGAACTTAGAACTACTTAAACCTAACTAACCTAAGGACATCACACACACCCATGCCCACAGATTTTTCACTCTCAGTTCTTTTTCCTGGGGAGTTGCGGACTTCCACTACAGGTAACGTGGAAGTTGGTAACTGTGTCCCGGATTTCAGTGGATCATAGCAGACGATGATATTTCCAGAGTCTGAGTAAAACAATAATTTCCATGCTTCTACCGGATAACAGCGCAATGTTAACCCACTTTCTGGTCTGGTGTGTGGCGGAGGGTATTTTGTATTTCTGTGTCTGATTTTTAGTACAAATTGCTTTCGAATTAACTTCCCGAGCCGGCCAGAGTGGCCGAGCGGTTCTAGGCGCTACAGTCTGGAACCGCGTGACCGCTACGGTCGCAGGTTCGAATCCTGCCTCAGGCATGGATGTGTGTGATGTCCTTAGGGTAGTTAGGTTTAAGTAGTTCTAAGTTCTAGGGGACTTATGACCTCAGAAGTTAAGTCCCATAGTGCTCAGAGCCATTTGAGCCATTTTTAACTTCCCGATGAGAGATGGACTTGAAAGTTTCAGCATAGCTCAGAACCAGATGACAGTGCAATTTAACTCTGTTTTCCGTTTGGTGTGTGGCAGCAGTTAATTTTTGTACCACTGCTATTTCCGCGTTTTCTTGTTCCAGTCGCCAAAGTTTTGCAGTGAGAATGGTTAGCCTCCGTGTAAACTGAAACGTCTGCTTTTTTACCTTCATAGTCTTTACGCGAAATGTACGTAGGAGAAAGCAGAATATTAGTTGACTCAGATGGAGATAAACTGAAATAAACCTGAAATTTATCAAATGTCGATGTTGTAAACTCATTAAAATGCTTTAAACCGAATGGAAAGACTGAAAAGCAGGAAATAATTAATTAAATAAAAAGGTTTTTAATATAACATCCTTTCAAAACCGACTAAAAAGTATAAAATAATTTCTGCTAGCCCCATACAGATTCACAACCCTATACACACAGTCCTGAAAATTTGTGCTTGTGAATTTTTGTAGCTATAACAATATTTGTGAAATATAAAACGAGAAACATGTGGTGCATGCAATAGCTAATAGTAAGGAGCATAGAGGATAGCTGTTGTTGAGAAACATCACACAACAGTTTATATCATTTGCATTGTAATAAAATTGTCATTGACTTGGTGAACTTTCATGCATTAGTTCTGTATTATATGCGCACAACGTTTTTCGTTTTATTTTTACAAGTGCTGTCACAGCTATTAAAAATTCACAAGAACATATTTCCAGGACTATCTTTGTTGCGTTAAGAATGTGCATGGGGTTTAAGAAATTATTTTATACTTTTTAGCGCGTTTTGACATCGTGTTACGAATGATGATGAACGTACACTCAGAAGGCTTGGAGAAATTTAATTAGTCATTCTCACAGTAACATATTGAGACACTATCCGTAGTTGAAGAAATTTTGCAGAAATCGAGCAGTTTTCCATCTCACACACAAAATTTTATTACAATACTCTCAAGTTTTTCAAATGGAATATCTTGTACTGGAGTAAACGAATCTGTCACGTTAAGTTCATTTTCATGTTGCTTTTCGTGGCCTTCACTTACTGCAAGAAGTCGACAGCATCTGCAATTAAGTTTTTGCCTGAAGTATTCAGCTTACATGTTAGTTAATGCTTGAGGAAGCCCGTCGTTAACATCTCACTTTTAATGGTGCCGTGGAAAAATTTCGTATACTTTCTGTAGCAGTCTCGAGAGTTACATTTCTAATAGCTAACCATAAACCATGTACATGAAACATCAAACACCGATAGCCCTGCAAACATCATCTGAAATGTAACAGGCAGTTAGGTGAGACTGTAACACGATCCAACTGACATTCCTGCCAGTTCGGTATTACCGCAGTTTTAATTGTACTGATAAACTAAACTGATGGCTTCCACCTCCTTAGTTAATAAACTGTACCCCGATCGGCGAAATCGGAAGTAAAAATAACTGACAGTTACAAATAACTGTTAAAAGCAACTAATATAAAAAAATACCGTAACCGCTATAACTGATGGTCCGAAACAACCGTTTGGCCCATCTATACATTAGGAGTTACCATTCTTGCTATTTGAGGTATCGCTGCATAATAATGGGGTCGTATGAATAAAACAGAGAACATACTTCATACTGGAAATTTCGAAGAACGTTCTCAGGTTCACACGAATAAAGCGAGACGGAGAATGTACATGAACGGCGAACATTCTCAGTGTGAGTGAAAGGGTGGGGGAAGTTGCTTAAAACAAGGAACATTCTCCGATTTCGTGTGATTAAACTATAGGAGATTCTTACAAGCAGAAAACATTATCCGTTTTTTGAAGTGAGCTCTGTAGCATACTTCGAGCTGAGTAAGTTTTGTTGTGGTTAAGTTTTACCGACTTTTTGGTAGTAATGGCAAAATTTATGTTGGTTAAAAGGCAAAAAAGATGTATGTAACGCAAAGACATATTGAAGAGAATAACTGTCGACGTTCATACGAGTTAAACAATAAAAACATTATTTGTGTGGCGAACGTATTCAAGAAAATCATGAAACAAGAGGAGGCGACCTTTAAAACGAAGTGGAAATTGGAACATTTTTGTTGTTTTAATTGAATCAACTGTGGGTTCTTGGTGAAACATTGTAAAGTAACTAAACAAACGCTGTTTTTGGCTGTGTTTCACAATTTTGTTATTAATGTTATTCCACCACCTAGGTTTCAGGTTATAAGCTCCTTTTCAAGTATATTACTTGGGCTTCTAACCCGAAAGTAGGTTATGTAATAATATTAATAATAAAATTGTGAAACAAGGTTAAAAACAGTGTTTGTTTAGTTAATTTTTGTTGTTATTTAGCATACCTAAGTTTCCAGACTGGTGTGCGAGAAGACTTAAGTATACACCAGACAACTGTGTCACGCTTTTAGATGTTTAGTACGATGTCTTTTCACAGCATAAATATATTAGAAATGAGAAGGTGGATCAGAAAAATTACTAACTGGTTTGTTACAAACCTAACGATATGTTTCTCGTGACGAACCACACGGGAGACCGATTACGCGCTTGACAGGCAAGCAGAGGTTTGTGTGTCATATTTGACCAAAATTATTTCGTGTCGGAAAACTCTGTCAGAGTTCCGCTTTGGAGTAGAGGCAAGTGTCATCTAATCTAAGATTTCGTTCTCATAATGTGCTCATCTAACGTCAATTACAAAAAAGTTTCCCGCATGTCGAAAATTCGGTAACATCGTAAGAAATGCATTTTCGAAACTGTCCGTAATCGTCTTAATAATTTGTTGTTGCATATAAAGGTGAAATCGAAACTTAGTGTAACTCATTCAGAACTCACTGATACCAATTCCATATTTGTCAGTGAATAGTTTGCCTTTTTCAGTGAGTTGCGTGAAATGTAAGATAACAAGGCAGGCGACACACACCGAGAACCTCCTCAAGGACGGCAGCTAGTGAGAACGGAGAAGCAACTCCCGCGTCAGAGAATATGCTGAGAATTTATTCGTACGAAGTTGAGAACTTTCTCAGAGAATGTTCTTTTTCTCTGAGAATCCGCCCCGGAGAATTTTTTTTTTATTCATTCAACCTGTGAACAGCGGCGAGTGCATCGCTGCAGCTGCTTGGGGGTGCGTGTAGGAACCGGATGGGGAGGTGCTGGCTCACAGAATCCGGCTCCCGCAGGGGGTTGCTCTAACCGCCGCCACCCGTGCTAGGAGGGGTGCTGCACCCCTGCGGCATACCTGGACTGCACCGCCGGGGGTTGCGGCGCCAGGCTGGCAGGAAGCGAGCAGAGGTGGCGGCCAGGGCAGAACTACCCCCGAGCCTCTGGGAAGGGTGGTAGGGAAGCGGTTCGGGCCCCGTGCTAGGAGCTGGCGAACAGCCCGGCAGCAGGTAGCCGTCAGTGGCAAGGGGGGAGGGGGGGGGGGGAAGGTGCCCTCCACTGGCTGTCACATTTATCGCCAGTTTAGCGCTTCACTTCGAGATGGAAGCTCACTTTGCGTACGCGTTTGCTCACAAATTTGTTTATTTGGAGGAATACATGGCCATTTGAATATATTTCCTACGTAGTCTAGATTTCGGCTTTCACGCCATTATAGAGTACAATGACCACAGACTATTAACGTATTTTGCTATGTACTGCGCAGGATGACGTATTGCTTATCGGAAAAAAAATAGTTTTTAATGTTATCCACAATGGAATTTTAAGAACCAGTGACTGTTATACAGTATAAATGCAGAAAACTCCAACCAGTCACTTCTTTGAAATCCTCCTTTATTCCATAAATCGATTTTCGAACCCTTTCAGACTCTGTCTTCTTTCTTTTTAGGGCTATTTCCCCCGCAGTCGAAAACTGTGAGTAAGGAAAAGAATTATCCCTGAGGGGTAAAATCAGATCTTCTAAGCGATTCTGTTTCAGCCACTCAAATTATTTTCAGAAGATCATTACCATTATCACAGTTTAGTAAGACTCTACACTGATTATATCAGACACCAACAATTACTTTTTCTAAAAAAAAAATGGTTCAAATGGCTCTAAGCACTATGGGTCATTCAGTTTAACACACACACACACACACACACACACACACACACACACACACACACACACACACACACACTAATTGAGGTCATCAGTCCCCTAGACGTAGAACTACTTAAACCTAACTAATCTAAGGACATCACACACATCCATGCCTGAGGCAGGATTCGAACCTGCGACCGTAGCAGCAGTGCGGTTCCGGAATGAAGCACCTAGAAGCGCTCGGCCACAACGGCCGGATTACTTTTTCTCAGTTAGTAGCGTTAATGTGATGTAGATTAGAGCTCCGTCACATAGTCCACCCATTAAACACGTCGGTTGTGCTTTGTTCTGTACATCGCTGATGGTAAAAGTGAGGCACATACGAAACAAATGCTGAATATTTCAAGAAAATGTCTTCTCCAAGTTCTAAATAGTATTTGCAGTAGTCCAGAAATTGCTTCATTACTCGCTTCGAAAGAGATAAATGAATTAATTGACAGCACGATTCAGCAGTAAAACGTAAGAGCTACTGTAGTGCTGTACATGGTTTATTATTATTATTTTATTATTATTATTAGAGTGGTTAGACACAAAGCATTGTTGTTGTTGTTGTTGTTGTTGTTGTTGTCTTCAGTCCTGAGACTGGTTTGATGCAGCTCTCCATGCTACTCTATCCTGTGCAAGCTTCTTCATCTCCCAGTACCTACTGCAACCTACATCCTTCTGAATCTGCTTAGTGTATTCATCTCTTGGTCTCCCTCTACGATTTTTACCCTCCACGCTGCCCTCCAATACTAAATTGGTGATCCCTTGATGCCTCAGAACATGTCCTACCAACCGATCCCTTCTTCTGGTCAAGTTGTGCCACAAACTTCTCTTCTCCCCAATCCTATTCAATACTTCCTCATTAGTTATGTGATCTACCCATCTAATCTTCAGCATTCTTCTGTAGCACCACATTTCGAAAGCTTCTATTCTCTTCTCTTCTCGTCTAAACTATTTATCGCCCATGTTTCACTTCCATACATGGCTACACTCCATACAAATACTTTCAGAAACGACTTCCTGACACTTAAATCAATACTCGATGTTAACAAATTTCTCTTCTTCAGAAACGCTTTCCTTCCCATTGCCAGTCTAAATTTTGTATCCTCTCTACTTCGACCATCATCAGTTATTTTGCTCCCCAAATAGCAAAACTCCTTTACTACTTTAAGTGTTTCATTTCCTAATCTAATTCCCTCAGCATCACCTGATTTATTTGGACTATATTTTATTATCCTCGTTTTGCTTTTGTTGATGTTCATCTTATTTCCTCCTTTCAATACACTGCCCATTCCGTTCAACTGCTCTTCCAAGTCCTTCGCTGTCTCTGACAGAATTACAATGTCATCGGCGAACCTCAAAGTTTTTATTTCTTCTCCATGAATTTTAATACCTACTCCGAATTTTTCTTTTGTTTCCCTTACTGCTTGCTCAATATGCAGATTGAACAACTTCGGGGAGAGGCTACAACCCTGTCTTACTCCTTTCCCAACCACTGCTTCCCTTTCATGCCCCTCGACTCTTATAACTGACATCTGGTTTCTGTACAAATTGTAAATAGCCTTTCGCTCCCTGTATTTTACCCCTGCCACCTTTTGCATTAACAGCCTGATATCGTCCAATTTCTGGCCGTTCAGAATTATGGAGGGCAGCAGTGAAATGATTACGAACAGCAAGTATAGTGCACACATTTTGAGTTGGTTGATTTTAAATGGGACTGCAGTGTGCGGGTCAAGCAAGTGCTGCAAGGGAGGGGAGTAATGCAGGGAAGCGTGTCTTGTAACAAGTGTCTGCCCTCACTGTGGATAGCCAGCTTTCTTTTCAGAGAAGGAGTTTTGGGCAGCAGTTGCTATGCACCACAAATTCCTTCGTCGTTCAGTTGCGCGCGCACACACACACACACACACACACACACACACACACACACACACACGAAAATGGAAGTGCTCTAACAAAAGCCTTTCATTCTACAGTTTAGTGAAGTGCTAAAATTATAATGTGGGGGAGCAGGGAACATCTGATGGAAGGCGGTTAGGAGGGGGGGGGGGGGGGAGCTATAAGCCTCATTGCAGTCATAGGTACTGGTCTAACAAAGGTTGGGAACCACTGGTTTATAGCAAGAAGTTGATGCATGCGAACAGTTCATCATCCTAGCTAACAAAATTGTAAGAGACAACAATATTGTTATAAACATCACTGAAGATGCTTAACAGGAAAGCTAAACGCGTTTGATTTTGAAAGATTGTCATTACAGGTGCAAAAAATGGTATTTAACGTATGCAACTTTTCGGGTCCATCTTCAGATGGGGTAAAGGAGGGTACATGATTATTTCATTGCGTAATGCTGGGTGCTGGCTCTGTGACAACAAGATGGAACCTGCTTTAATGTATCGCCATGAGTATTGGTTGTATGGTGATTTTGATCCAAAAATGAATTATGTACGTACTGCTACACTAGGGCTGGCTTCTTTATTAGTATCCATTTATCAGCTTCCATTGTGATTCACAGCTGCAGCTGGTAATATATATATATATATATATATATATATATATATATATATATATATATATATATATATATATCGCTTGTCGCGAGACGTTGCCAGCATCCAGCACGTGCTGTACATCTGGTGCTTGTTACAAAGACCTTCAGATGAAGATAAAATACACACTTTGCTCCGAAATATTATTCGTTTTTCTTTGCATATAATAAAGCAAATGTATTAGCAAAACTGGCGTGAACATGAATTGACAAAAATAAGATGAAATAATGGAGGGGGAGATTAGTGTTTAACGTCCCGTCGATATCGAGGTCATTAGAGATGGAGCACAGGCACGGATTGTGTGAAGGTTGGCGAAGGAAACCGGCCGTGACCTTTCGAAGGAACCATCACGAAATTTGCCTGAAGCGATTTAGGGAAATCACAGAAAACCTAAATTAGGAAGGCCGGACGCAGATATGAACCGTCATTCTCCCGACTATTTTAACAATAGAATGCTGGGATATTTAGACACACAATACACGATTCATTGGGTGGTAGCTTATTGATACAGGGCATGTCGGAAAGGGCAGACACGACGGATACAAAAATGGTTCAAATGGCTCTGAGCACTATGGGACTCAACTGCTGTGGTCATAAGTCCCCTAGAACTGAGAACTACTTAAACCTAACTAACCTAAGGACAGCACACAACACCACGACGGATACCCTTACTGTAATAAATACCTATAAATTGCCGCTTGGGGGGGGAAGTCTTGGTTCTCGGTTCCTATCTAAGCTAGCAACAAAGGGACAAAAGTTTTTTTTTTTGTTTTTGTTTAGGCCGGACCAGTGGCCATTTGTACAGTCATTCGAACACCTGTCTTACTGGAACTGTGTTACAGTATATTAAACAAGGTTCGAAGAACGAACCGAAGATGGCGCCCGGGCAAATTTGGCAAATCGACTAATGGCTTTTACAAAATATTTTAATTGCGCTGAAATTAATGCTCAGCTAATGGCACCGTTCGGATTTTACATGCAAAAACATGCAAAAAAAAAAAAAAAAAGAAAAGACGTTTCTCAGATAGGTTTTTGAAGCACGCCATTTCTGTATTTGAAACTTATACGAATCAGTTCAAACTTAGCACGAAGGGAGATAAATGGATAAAGTCAAAACGAAATTTTTTCTCGAATAATCTTTACCCGTTGTCGAGATACGAAGGTTTAAAGTGGAGCTAAACGTGGCGGATGAAATTCGTTATCACGTCAATGCGCGGAAATTGTTTAAAGTGAATCAAATAAGAAAAGCATTCTTACAATAAAACTGAAAACTCGCTTTGAAAAATCTAGCTTCATTCGGATTTTACGTGCAGAAAAGGTTTTTCTGGGAGCTTTTTACGCACGTCTCTTCTGTGTCACAACCTTGTGTGTGTCAGTTTAAATTTTGTAAAGCGTAGACAAATACATGTAATTAATGGGTTTCCTTTTCTTTTGCGAAAACTTGATCCGTTGCCACGACAATCAATATCGTTAGAAGGAAAATAGAAAAACCTGCAATGGGTCAGTCGTCGCCCGAGTAAAAAATTACACCCGTTGCTAAGCTATAGCGATCCAATGACAAAATTATTGTACAGTCAAAGATGGGAACCAGAACGAAAAATACTCCAGTCATAGCACTAAAAAGGCAGATGTGTCCTGGGCAGAGTGAAGTATGTGAAGTAAGGGCACTATCTTTTCGAGTTACCTGGAATCTTCAGAGACGTGTAAATCATAACACCTTGACATATTCGCGCTTTCGTAGCAGTTGACACTACTTCTCCAGCGCAATGAGCTCTCTTAACTGCAACGTGTTGGCACACCTGTGTCTTGCAGTTTATAGGGTAAAGCCCCTGATTCTGTACCCAAACTCCAGAAGACTCGCCAACCATTGTAGACAATATGTAATATCATATGAAGAGTATGCGTGTAATAGTTAAAAAAGTTTTTCTGGGAGAATAAAGTTTCTGGGGTGGATTAGTTTCTGGGGGGACACTGAAACAATTCTTTCATTTATGGGTGAGGCGGGTGTGATTTATTCCCTGGGGGGAGCACTCCCCCAAGACCCAGCCCCTGTTACGTGTGTGGCGAGGGGCGATAGAACAAATAGAGACAAATTTTTGTGGTTCTGGGGAGTGGGACGCATCCACAATAGGTAGTATCCTCGAGTACGGATGCATGCATCCTAAATTTTATTGAGACGTTGCGTCACATTGCATTACATGACAAATGCCATTTGGATGACATCATGGTACGTGTCATGTTATACTAGATTACATCACGTTAGTTTACTTGACACGATGCATTATCTTGCATGACATGGGTACTCATGATAACAAGTGAAAAAGCGCGAATATGTGAAGATATTTTGATTTTAATGTATTTAAAGCAGCGACATAAGTGCTGCGCGCAGTGGGGCTAATGGACAGGGGGCCGCTACAGAATTAGTATGCATTGAGTTGCGAATTTGGGTTGGAAGAGAAGCCAGCTCTGATAGCTGAATAGCCGGCACGGTAGCTCAGCGTGTTCGCTCAGAGGGTTAGCTGCCCTCTGTAATACACTGAAGAGCCAAAGAAACCGGTACATCTGCCTAATATCATGTAGGGCCCCAGAGAGCACGCAGACGTGCCGCAAGACGACGTGGCACGGACTTGACTAATGTCTGAAGTAGTGCTGGAGGGAACTGAAACAATGAATCCTGCAATGCTGTCCATAAATCCGTAAGAGTACGAGCGGCTGGAGACCACTTCTGAACAGCACTTTGCAAGGCATCCCGGATACGCTCAATAATGTTTATGACTGGGGAGTTTGGTGGGCAGCAGAAGTGTTTAAACTCAGAATAGTTTTCCTGGATACAGTCTGTAACAATTCTGGGCGTATGGGGTGTGGCATTGTCCTGTTCGAATTGCTAAAGTCCGTCGAAATGCACAATGCACATGAATGGATGCATGTGATCAGACACAGTGCTTACGTATGTGTCATCTGTCAGAATCGTATCTAGACGTATGAGGGGTCCCATATAGCTGCAACGGCACACGCCGCACATTATTAAAGAGCGTCCACCAGCTTGAACATTCCCCTGATGACATGCAGGGTCCATGGATTCATGAGGTTGTAGACATCCATCCACTCGATACAATTTGAAATGAAATGTTTCCGGTCATCTTCAGTCGAATGTCATTGTTGATGGACCCAGGCGAGGCGTAAAGCTTTGTGTACCCTTGATGACTGCACGACACAAGTGGGCCTTCGGCTCCGAGGCCCATATCGATGATATTTCGTCGAATGGTTCGCACACTGACATTTGTTGATGGCCCAGGATTGAAATCTCCAGCAATTTGCGGAAGGGTTGCACTTCTGTCACGTTGAACGATTCACTTCACTTCAGTCGTCGTTGGTCCCGTTCTTGCAGGATCTTTTTCCGGCCGCAGCGATGTCGAAGATTTCATGCTTCATCGGATTCCTGATATTCACGGTACACTAGTGAAATGGTCTTACGGAAAAATACCCACTCCATCGCTACCTCGGACATGCTGTGACCCATCGCTCGTGCGCCGATTACAACACCACGTTCAAACTCACTTCAATCTTGACAACCTGCCACTGTAGCAGCCTACATGTCTCTGCCTGTACCAGCTTCTTTGGCGCTCCAGTGTAAAAAAAAATGAGTGAATGGATCAACGATGAACTTTAACGAGTGTTATAGCACGTCCGCGAGCAAATACAACGACGAATAACGAACAAGATGAGATTTAAGAAAGGAAAGAAAAGAAAAGAAAAGAAAAGCGACAGTTAAGGCGACGGCTCGCGTAAAATTGGAAATCCGGGCACAAATTTTCATTTGTCACTATTGATTTATTTAAATACCCTAATGCGGCTGACGTCGATATTTCTCATTCTTCTGGTTTATACAAAGACGTTGGATCGTGAAAGTGTTGTGTCTGTCACCTCCATCAGCATATAGCAACAGTGCTGTGCAGCTTGTGCAGTGGACGGAGTTAAGTTACTATGCAGGAGGTCGAGGGTTCGATTCTGAGTCGAGGATTATTTGTTTTTATGTGCTAAATTTAGTCTGCGTGGTACTGTATCTGGTGTCTTAATGCTCATACAGCAATTACGGTGGGTCTTCTATAAAAAGATTTTCAGTTACGTACTACGAACACAGAAATAGAAGTACAATCGTTTTCATTGGCCAGCTTTTAAAGCAGACTTCTGCAGGTCGTGGACGCGAATTGTTTCGCGCCACTGCATCTACTAGATTCTAAACTTGTTGTGTTTATGACCCCGTGATGGTCCCATCTGTTAATGCCAGCTGTTATTCTTGACATGTTGAGGTCCATTACATTTCGTTAGGGCCTTGCGTCACCACTTTGCAAATAATGTAGATTTTGCAGAAGACCCACTGTGATCACTGCATGACGATTAAGACGCCAGGTACCGTACGAAGCAGACTACATTCAGCAAGTTAAAGCGAATGTGCCTCAACCCAGAATCGAACCCTCGACCTCTTTCATGCGATCGCAAAACTGTATCCACAGCATGTACTGCACAGCACTGCTGTGCTAGCTGACAGAGGTAGTTATCGTACATGTGATTACAGCGTTGCCAGATTGCCAATCCTTAACCTGCATTTACTGCCCTAAATATGAGCAGGTCGAAATTTGGTCACAGGCATTTTTATACTGCTAGTATGTGAGGATCGAACTGCGAAGTCCGCCTGTGCGAATGTTTCTTCACTCAGTGTAATACATTACTACATACCTTGTTTCACACTGCAGTGGCGCGACAGATGTTTTCACTTGCGGTAGAGTTCAGAAACAGCTCTCGTCCGACACACTCCGCTATTCGATGCTACCCGATATACTCTGTAATAAGAGGCGTTTTGGAAAACCTGTAAGAAAGAGAAGGGCATTGCGATAGTGTAATATTACTTCATTGCGGCGGTAAATTATGCCTAATTATACTGTGATTACGATTGTGGGTTGTGCGACTTGTGGAAACCAGTGGTCCAAAACCTGCTTTGTAGCGCACAAAGGCTTCTGACACCAATCTTTGCCGTCGTACACTATGTGATCAAAAGTATCCGGGCACCCTCCCAAAACATACGTTATGGGCGCTAATGACCGTAGCAGTTTTGCGCCCTAAAACCATAAAAAAACCATACTTTTTTCTTATAATATTCATTCTGCTACCACCTACTGCCAGGTACTCCATATCAGCGACCTCAGTGGTCATTAGACATCGTGGGAGAGCAGAATGGGGCGCTCCGCGGAACTCACGGACTTCGAACGTGGTCAGGTGATTGGGTGTGGCCGGCCGCTGGTGGCCGAGCGGTTCTAGGCGCTTCTGTCTGGAACCGCGCGACCGCTACGGTCGCAGGTTCGAATCCTGCCTTGGGCATGGATGTGTGTGATGTCCTTAGGTTAGTTAGGTTTAAGTAGTTCTATGTTCTAGGTGACTGATGACCTCAGATCTTAAGTCCCATAGTGCTCAGAGCCATTTGATTGGGTGTCACTTGTGTCATACGTCTGTACGCGGCGAGATTTCCGCACTCCTAAAAATTCCTAGAGACACTGTTTCCGATGTGATAGTGAATTAGAAACGTGAAGGGACACGCACAGAACAACGTCGTCTGTTGACCGAAAGAGACCGCCGACAGTTGAAGAGGGTCGACATGTGTAATAGGCAGACATCTATCCAGACCATCATACAGGAATTCCATACTGCATCAGCATCCACTGCAAATCATATGACAGTTAGGCGGGAGGTGATAACACTTGGATTTCATGGTGGAGCGGATGCTCATAAGCCACACACCACGCCGGTAAATGCCAAACGACGCCTCGCTTGGTGTAAGGAGCGTAAAAATTGGACGGTAGAACAGTGGAAAAACGTTGTATGGAGTGAGGAATCACGGCACACAATGTGACGATCCGATGGCAGCGCCTAGGTTTGGCGAGTGCCCGGTGAACGTCAGCTGCCGGCGTGTGTAGTGTAACAGTAAAATTCGCAAGCGGTGGTGTTATGGTGTGGTCGTGTTTTTCATAGAAGGGGCTTGCACCCCTTGTTGTTTTGTGTGGCACTATCACAGCAGAGGCCTACATTGATGTTTTAAGCACTTTCCTCCTTCCCACTGTTTAAGAGCAATTGGGGGATGGCAATTGCATCTTTCAACACGATCGAACACCTGTTCATAACGCACGGCCTATGGCGGAGTGGTTAAACAACAACATACCTATAGTGGACTGGCCTGCACACAGTTCTCACCTGAATCCAATATAAACCCATTGGCATGTTTTGCAACGACGACTTCGTGCCAGGCCTCACCGACCGACATCGATACCTTTCCTCAGCGGAGCACTCCGTGAAGAATGGGCTTCCATTCCCCAAGAAACCTTCCAGCACCTGATTAAACGAATGCCTGCGAGAGTGGAAGCTGTCATCAAGCCTAAGGGTGGGCCAACACCATATTGAATTTCAGCATTACCGATGGAGGGTGCCACGAACTTCTAAGTCATTTTCAGCCAGGTGTCCGGATACTTTTGATCACATAGTGTACATGTGCCCTGCTGTACAATGCACGCACCCCGCCACACTGCAGAGAGTACTTTAAGCAACACCGGCAGAAACCAGTGAACCCAGGCTCCTAAGCTGCAGTACACACTACAGAGTCTACTGGACAGTGTTTCTATTGAAGGTGTCACAGTCGTCCTAAGATACACAGCCAGGAAAAGAAAGGCATCGCCCTCGAGGACTGTGTTCAGTGGTACCTGGATATAGTATGTGCTAGTACAGCTAGTGATCCATTTATCACATACGTCAGGGAGCAGATGGCGCTGAGCGGCCTGTCTGTGAACCCTCCGTTTTGATTTTGGAGACAGTAAGTGTGGTGAGTTGGGGATTAAGAGTTACTGCAACATTCATTCTAGGGTACAATCGTGCCTCGCAGGCAAGTACTTACTACTGCTGAACGTCTCCAGCCATTTGACTGGGATAGCACTGTGGGCCTGCGGGAAGCAGAATATGTGAAATGTAGGACAGCTACATGTGACGGGCAAAATGTACCGGTGGTGTGTCGATGCTGCTTCCAGCAGTGGCGTGTGGAACATTCCCACACCTGTGGACGAGGTTCTGGACTTCCATGTTGTACGGATGCGTATCAAGATAGACGCATTGTGCAAGCAGCTGAGGCTGATGAATCACCATCCGGGGACAAAACCTGGGCACATGTTGCACCTGCTGTGTAATCAGGGACCACTGGGAACCGTCTGGATGTGGCAGGACAATGGGCACGTGTGCCTCTTGGCATGCTACCACTGGCACCATGATATCGCCAAGCGTGGTGGAGTGAAAGAATCGACTGGAGAGTCGAATGGCGCTCTGTTGTCAGTGATGAGAGTAGGATCTGCCTCTACACGAATGGTGGACGCACAGGTGCACGGCGTAGCTCTGACCAGCTGCCTATTCCACAGTGCGTTCGCCCATGACACACATGTCCCATCTCAGGCTTTATATATATATACAACTCGCAGTCACATCTCGTCTTTCTGTTGCGTAAAGTAACCAGCGCCCTCCACAATGCACAGGCTGTTACTACCGTATTACTGCCATATTACTGCCCTAATTTTGTACACGAAGGTAATGTCTTTTTCAGCAACACAGAGCGCGTCCGCTTTAAAATTCTCCGAATCAAACGTATCTCTTCGTGGTGTACAACAATTGCTCTGCTCAGCAGGAACCCTCGCCAATTGATAACACGTGGGACACGATGAAGCGTGCACGTACTCGTCTTCCAGAGCCTTTAAGAACCACTGCACAGTTGTAAAAAAAGGAGCTAGATGCTTAAGATACAGTATGTGTACAAAAAGTCTCTGGACACTTGGTTGAAAATGACCTACAAATTCGTGGCGCCCTCCGTCGGTAATGCTGGAATTCAGTATGGTGTTGGCCCACCCTTAGCCTTGATGACACCTTCCACTCTCGCAGGCATCCGTTCAATTATGTGCTGGGAGGCTTCGTGGGGAGTCGCAGCCCATTCTTCACGAAGCCCTGCACCGAGGAGAGGTATCGATGTCGGTCGGTGAGGCCTGGCACGAAGTCGCCGTTCCAAAACACCCCAAAGGTGTTCTATAGGATTCAGGTCAGGGCTCTGTGCAGGCCAGTCCATTACAGGGAGGTTATTGTCGTGTAACCACTCCGCCACAGGCCGTGCATTATGAAGAGGTGCCCGATCGTGTTGAAAGATGCAATCGCCATCCCCGAATTGCTCTTCAACAGTGGGAAGCAAGGAGGTGTTTAAAACATCAATGTAGAACTGTGCTCTGATAGTACCACGCAAAACAACAAGGGGTGCAAGCCCCGTCCATAAAAAATGGTACCACACCATAACACCACCGCCCCCGAATTTTACTGTTGGCACTACACACGCTGGCAGATGACGTTCAATGGGCAATCGTCATACCCACACCCTGCCATCCGATCGCCACATTGTGTACCGTGATTCGTCACTCCACACAACGTTTTTCCACTGTTCAATTGTCCAATTTTTACGCCAATTACACCAAGTGGGGTGTCGTTTGCTATTTACCGGCTCGATGTGTGGCTTATGAGCAGCCGCTCGCCCACGAAATCCAAGTTTTCACACTTCCCGTCTGTCATACGACTTGCAGTGGATCCTGATGCAGTTTCGAATTCCTGTGTGATGGTCGGGCTAGATGTCTGCCTATTACACATTATGACCCTCTTCAACTGTCAGCGCTCTCTGTCAGTCAACAGACGAGGCTGGCCTGTACGCTTTCGTGCTGTACGTGTCCCTTCACGTTTCTACACTCCTGGAAATGGAAAAAAGAACACATTGACACCGGTGTGTCAGACCCACCATACTTGCTCCGGACACTGCGAGAGGGCTGTACAAGCAATGATAACACGCACGGCACAGCGGACACACCAGGAACCGCGGTGTTGGCCGTCGAATGGCGCTAGCTGCGCAGCATTTGTGCACCGCCGCCGTCAGTGTCAGCCAGTTTGCCGTGGCATACGGAGCTCCATCGCAGTCTTTAACACTGGTAGCATGCCGCGACAGCGTGGACGTGAACCGTATGTGCAGTTGACGGACTTTGAGCGAGGGCGTATAGTGGGCATGCGGGAGGCTGGGTGGACGTACCGCCGAATTGCTCAACACGTGGGGCGTGAGGTCTCCACAGTACATCGATGTTGTCGCCAGTGGTCGGTGGAAGGTGCACGTGTCCGTCGACCTGGGACCGGACCGCAGCGACGCACGGATGCACGCCAAGACCGTAGGATCCTACGCAGTGCCGTAGGGGACCGCACCGCCACTTCCCAGCAAATTAGGGACACTGTTGCTCCTGGGGTATCGGCGAGGACCATTCGCAACCGTCTCCATGAAGCTGGGCTACGGTCCCGCACACCGTTAGGCCGTCTTCCGCTCACGCCCCAACATCGTGCAGCCCGCCTCCAGTGGTGTCGCGACAGGCGTGAATGGAGGGACGAATGGAGACGTGTCGTCTTCAGCGATGAGAGTCGCTTCTGCCTTGGTGCCAATGATGGTCGTATGCGTGTTTGGCGCCGTGCAGGTGAGCGCCACAATCAGGACTGCATACGACCGAGGCACACAGGGCCAACACCCGGCATCATGGTGTGGGGAGCGATCTCCTACACTGGCCGTACACCGCTGGTGATCGTCGAGGGGACACTGAATAGTGCACGGTACATCCAAACCGTCATCGAACCCATCGTTCTACCATTCCTAGACCGGCAAGGGAACTTGCTGCTCCAACAGGACAATGCACGTCCGCATGTATCCCGTGCCACCCAACGTGCTCTAGAAGGTGTAAGTCAACTACCCTGGCCAGCAAGATCTCCGGATCTGTCCCCCATTGAGCATGTTTGGGACTGGATGAAGCGTCGTCTCACGCGGTCTGCACGTCCAGCACGAACGCTGGTCCAACTGAGGCGCCAGGTGGAAATGGCATGGCAAGCCGTTCCACAGGATTACATCCAGCATCTCTACGATCGTCTCCATGGGAGAATAGCAGCCTGCATTGCTGCGAAAGGTGGATATACACTGTACTAGTGCCGACATTGTGCATGCTCTGTTGCCTGTGTCTATGTGCCTGTGGTTCTGTCAGTGTGATCATGTGATGTATCTGACCCCAGGAATGTGTCAATAAAGTTTCCCCTTCCTGGGACAATGAATTCACGGTGTTCTTATTTCAATTCCCAGGAGTGTACTTCATTATCACATCGGAAACAGTGGACCTAGGGATGTTTAGGAGTGTGGAAATCTCACGTACAGACGTATGTCACAAGTGACAGCCAATCACCTGACCACGTTCGAAGCCCGTGAGTTCCGCACAACACCCCATTCTGCTGTCTCACGATGTCTAATGACTACTGAGGTCGCTGATATGGAGTTACTGGCAGCACAATGCACCTAATATGAAAAACTTATGTTTTTGGGGGTGTCCGGATACTTTGATCATAAGTGTAAGTTGCTTCAAAATGCTGTTTGGCACCTTTATGATCGTGAGCGAGCGAGAATACACGCCTGCGTTGCAGTCAGAGGGCAGTAGGCTGTGTATTGATGCGGGTGTTTTTGCGCCTTCTACTGTTACACGTGTGTTTTATCCACGGTGATTTTTTCCACCGTGTACAAACTCCAGGATTGATCGCTGAGGGGATACGGAACAAGAAAGGTCTAATGAACTTTGCATGCTGGAGACTATTTTATCGGTCATACATTGATACAGAGACTGAGGTGTAATATGCGCTTTACCACGCAACCATAGTTGCAGTACGTGTGGAAAATGGTTATCATATGCATTAACGCATTCGTGTACACGCCGTAGTATATTATGTCTCGCACGTTGAAAGGTGGCTACACTGAGCCACAGCGCCAGAGATTGCGCCAAAGAGTATTATTCCGCCGCCTCCACTGGCAGTGCTTGTCGAGAACTCTTAGTAGGCAGTGCTTGCTGAGATGTCGTAGTGAAAAGTTCTTGTCGAGAAGTCGTAGTGGAGAGTGCTTGTTCCATGTTTTATGCAGTTGTTTGATGGGATAGACAGCAGATGTTGTTCGAATGGAGATATTGTAATGATCAGAGTGCTTTTCGTCAATATATATGAAGGTAAAATATTCCCTGTTTTTTCATTATTTCCATGTCTTAAATAATGCGTCATTACAGGTTCAGTCAACAAAGCATCTGGCTTGTGTTCTTGTATTAGAGTGTAATTCTGGTTTTCTTGCGCAATTATAGTATTTCTATTTTTTAAATTACTTCAGTATAAATGGTATTTAAGATTTCTTGCCTTGTTGAAGAAGAACCGTGCCAGATGTGTACGTTGAATCACACTCCCACACACAGAACAATTACACTTGTGTTTTGGTTTCGTAGGTTTTATAGTTGCTGGGGACTTAATTAATTAATTGTGTTAACGAAAATTTTCATTTCATTCTTTGTTGTTGTTCTATGCAGTCAGATTGCGTACAAAAACTAGTCAGGGCCAACCGTTAACGACACAGCGTAACCGGACAGTTAGCTACTAAAAATTTAAAAAATATTTGCATTTAATATTTATTTAATTAAGCCCTCATGCAACGTCCACATCTGCCAGGCTGCATCCGGTAAGTGTCAAAGGCAACATGAATGCGCTGCTCCAGTGTATCCACATCTGGAATGGGCTCTGCATACACAATACTTCTGAGATGGCCCCATAACCAGAAACCGCACGGGTTGAGATCCGGTGAACGAGCCGGCTACGCAACTGGACCTCATTGTCCGATCCATCGACCAGGGAAGACACGACTGAGGTGCGTTCGGACGTTAACGGCGGAGTGGGCAGGGAGCGGCATCATGTAGCAGCCATATAACCCTTTGATTCATCAGTAGCACTTCTTCCAGCAGGGGAGGTAAAGCTACCCACAAGGAAGGCCGATAGTTCCGGCCTATTAGGCGACGTGGAACGAAGACTCTTCCCACAATACGATCGCCAACTATCCCGGCCCACACATTCCGGCTGCACCGATGCTGAGGATCCGCTGTCGCCATACAATGGGGAGGGGGGGGGGGGGTTCTGCATTCTGTCCCACAGATGACTCACGTAGAGGTGGCCTCATCTGTGAACAGGATGGATGACAAATTCCGGAATCGTGGTTGCCTGGTGAAGAAACCAGTGACAAAAGTGCTCACGAAATGCAAATGCTGTCTCTAGTAAGACCTGCACACACTGTAAGTGATAAGTAACAGTTGTCATGGAGAATGTTCCACACCGTCGTGTGGCTTACCCTATACTGACGGGCCAACTGCCTGGTACTGACACGGCGGTCGCCTTCCAGAGTGTTAATCACATTTTCCTCCAAGTCTGGTGTCGGAACATTTCGTGTACGTCCTTCGTGATTTCCTGATTCCTGAAGCAACCTTGTCACAGACAAACGGCGAAACACTGTTGCAAACATTGAATGCGACGGTTGTTGTCAGCGGGGATAGGTCTCCTGATACAACCTCACTGCTCGCCGCCCGTTGCCATTTGCCTTTCCGTAAGTAAACCTCTGTAGGCAAGCTCTCGATCCGAATACAGAACCACTGTGTACAACGCTTCATCCCATCTACTATAATGTGAGTCAGCAAGAGGAGTGAATCGGACACAACATTACCAATTACTATGGCGGGAGAGGGCGCTAGGGCATGTCGTATGAGCAGCAATACCACCCTCTAGGAGGAAACGATTCACTCTGTAACTGTGGCTTCATGGTACATGGTACAGACCGCAGTCTCTGTAAAAAATTATGGTTGAATAAATGGTCTTTAGCATGGAAACCTTGCATTTCTGGACACAAGTTCATTAGACCTTTTTTGTTCTGTATCGTCTCATTTATTAACCGTAGAGTTTGTACACGGTGGAAGAAATCACTCTTTATATCCACAGTGATGAAATAGCTGTCGTAACAAACATCAATAAAATGGTCATGTTCTTGAGGGGGTTCCATTTCTTTGCCTGGCAGTGTACATTTCCTCAGTTAATTTCACCGAAGCGCTACTTCTGTCCTAATATACGTAAACCAATCGCTAACTCTCCCTGTTCTGATTGGCCGACTGCTGTCTACAAGGCAGCACGAGAACCAATGGATGATCGTGGTATAGGCCGACTACTACTGTTGTAACTTAGTATGCTTTTACCTAAATAACGAAAAACCTGTGTCTGTGTCTGTGTCTGTGTCTATGTTGTCACGTATACTATACCCCCAATAGAACAAATAGTCCTGTTACGGGAAATGCCACGTATAACCCTCTTACTAAAATTTAGTTTCCTAATAAAGTACATTATGGAAGGGTAGTCGTATTAATAGGAAAAGCTAATCAATAGAGTTACCTTTTTTACAGGATCTGACCGTGTGGTGTGTCCAATGGATAAGTAAATCAGACTGTTCAACTCTGTTCCTAAGATTTTACCCAGCGGTTAAACAGAAAAGCAGTCTGAATAATATTACACTGAAGCCAGGACAATTCATTCCAAGCTTATTTAGTGGTTTAAAACATGTACGAATGGTCACCGGCCATCCAGGCAATGAAACAGTGAAGTATTGGAAAAGCAGAAGTATGAAGTATTGGAAAAGCAGAAGTATGAATTTTGCCTATCTTCTTGCTACTGTTTAACATGCTTCTTCAAATAAATATTACTCCTCGTAATCAATGTTGGACTACAACCCTATACATTACGTTTTTAAAAGGGAAGAAGTCCAGTAGGTACCTTCAAGGAAGATAAAAAATATTGGCCTGGCGGGACCTTTGCAAAAGCACTGTTCATAATCAACAAACTTAAATACTTAGATATTAAAGTGCACGCTTTTTATGCTGAACATTTCACTGCAAGAAAACCTCCTTTTTACTGGAATTTACTTAAAAAAGCTATTATTCTTTGAACTAACTCTGTACAGTCATTTAACAGTTTCTAGTAACTTGGTTAAACTCTGTATGAATTTTACGTAAGCAAAGTTTTACTGTAACACTCTGCAATAGTTAAGAAAACATTTTTTATTATATACAGAAAAACAATTTAAATGGTGCCTCTTTGTATTATCTTGGCACTCCATAGGTCTGTAAAACAGGATACTCGGATTAATCAACCACCAGGAAGAAACCCTTCATAGGTGTATGATTAGGATGAAATAACAGGGTGAAACAGTTTCTTTGAAGTCAAGACTGATCATTAAAACACAGTTTAAATTAATGGTTCACGCTGAACAAAAGTAAAAATACAAAAAAATCTTATCTGGTGGCTGTAGGCTTGGGTGTGGCTACACTACCCAAAGTACGGCCTGCAAGTATCTCGCTGTATGGCCTCAACTTCTCCTCTTTGTGTCGTTCAGTTTTACATACATTAGCCCAACAACTGGCAGCTAGGCAGTTAGCCGTTTGCAGTCTTCATCCGAAGCATTTTTGTGCATATTTTCAGGCAAAGCTTCTCCTGCTCCACGAAGGTGTTTCCTCAATCAGTGCTGCGTACAGACTGTGTGACTTACTTCCCACACTTACTCTAGGTAGCGCGCCAATTCGCCCTTACCACCTTTTCCACTCCCCAGAGCCACTTTCGTTTCAAACAAAAGCACACTGGCTTTTACGTAACACCTATTTCTTGCACTGTTCCTAAGCGTGACCATTTCTTAAACTGTCAGATTTACATCAACATGAACAATTTATACACACAAATATTCTGAAATACAAAATATCATCAGAAAATTATTTAACGTAATAAGCAATTTGCATAGTATATTACATACATTACTCACATACAGTGCAAAGTACACTTTACTTTACGTATACAGAGAAATATAGTACCAATACGCGAAAATTACGCCAGTGGCAAGAAACAGTCCATACTGTCACTACGCTATAGCGATAGAAGTGTTACCAGTGATGGTGCCACTAAAGCGGAGTTACTAAATACAGTTTTCCGTAATCCCTTCACGAAAGAAGACTAAGTAATTATGACAGAATTCCAAACCAGAATAGCTGTTAGGCTGAGTGACATAAAAGCAGATATGTTAGATGTTGTGAAACAAATCAAGGCAAGTCTTCCTGTCCAGATGATATACCAGTCAGGTTCCTTTCAGAGTATGCAGACACAATAGCGCCTTTCTTAGCAATCATGTACAATCGCTCACTTGACGAAAGGCCTGTTCCTAAAGACTGGAAACTAGCACAGGTCACACCAATATTGAAGAAGGGAAATAGGAGTAACCCATTGAATTACCGACCCATATCACTGACCACAATTTGCAGTAGGATTTTGGAGCATATACTGTACTCGATTCATAAATCACCTTGCAGAACTCTAACATTATGAATCATCTTCAAGAAAATGACTTACTGATACATTATCAACACGGATTCAAAAAATATCGTTCTTGTGCAACGCAGCTAGCTCTAAGTAATGAGTGTTGTCCACAAGGGATCACAGATCGATTCCATATTCCTAGATTTCCAGAAGGCTTTTGATACCGTTCCTCACAAGCGATTATTAATCAAATTGCGTGCATGTGGAGTATTGTCTCAGTTGTGTGGATTCGTGATTTCTTCCCAGAGAGGTCACAGTTCGTAGTGATAGACGGTAAATCATCGACTAGAACAGAAGTGATATCTGGTGTTCCGCAAGGTAGTGTCATAGCTATGCCCTCTGCTGTTCCTGATTTACATAAACCATCTAGGTGATAATCTGAGCAGCCCCCTTAGATTGTTTGCAGATGACACTGTAATTTACCGTCTAGTAAAATCAGACGATCAATTCCAATCACAAAATGATCTAGAGAGAATTTCTGAATGGTGCGAAAAGTGGCAATTGGCACTAAAGAAAGGAAAGTGCGAGGCATCCACATGGGTACTAAAAGAAATCCGATAAATTTTGAGTATACGATAAATCGCACAAATTTAAGGGCTGTCAATTCGACTAAATACCTAGGAATTACAATTACAAGCAACTTAAAATGGAAAGACCACGTAGATAATATTGTGGGGAAGGCGAAACAAAGACTGCGCTTTGCTGGCAGAACACTTAGAAGGTGCGACGCGACAAACTCACTAAGGAGACAGCCTACGTTACACTTGTCCGTCCTCTGCTGGAATGTTGCTGCACGGTATGGGATCCTTACTAGGTAGGATTGACGGAGGACATCGAAAAATTGCAAAGAAGTACAGCTCTTTCGTGTTATCGCGCAACAGGGTTGAGAGTGTCACTGATATGATACGAGGTGCATTCAAGTTCTAAGGCCTCCGATTTTTTTTCTAATTAACTACTCACCCGAAATCGGTGAAACTGGCGTTACTTCTCGACGTAATCGCCCTGCAGACGTACACATTTTTCACAACGCTGACGCCATGATTCCATGGCAGCGGCGAAAGCTTCTTTAGGAGTCTGTTTTGACCACTGGAAAATCGCTGAGGCAATAGCAGCACGGCTGGTGAATGTGCGGTCACAGAGAGTGTCTTTCATGTTGGAAAAAGTCAAAACTCACTAGGAGCCAGGTCAGGTGAGTAGGGAGCATGAGGAATCACTTCAAAGTTGTTATCACGAAGAAACTGTTGCGTAACGTTAGCTCGATGTGCGGGTGCGTTGTCTTGGTGAAACAGCGCAAACGCAGCCCCACCCGGACGTTTTTGTTGCAGTGCAGCAAGGAATTTCTTCTTCAAAACATTTTCGTAGGGTGCACCTGTTACCGTAGTGCCCTTTGGAACGCAATGGGTAAGGATTACGCCCTCGCTGTCCCAGAACATGGACACCATTTTTTCAGCACTGGCGGTTACCCGAAATTTTTTTGGTGGCGGTGAATGTGTGTGCTTCCATTGAGCTGACTGGCGCTTTGTTTCTGGATTGAAAAATGGCATCCACGTCACATCCATTGTCACAACCGACGAAAAGAAAGTCCCATTCGTGCTGTTGTTGCACGTCAACATTGCTTGGCAACATGCCCCACGGGCAGCCGTGTGGTCGTCCGTCAGCATTCGTGGCACCCACCTGGATGACACTTTTCGCATTTTCAGGTCGTCATTCAGGATTGTGTGCACAGAACCCACAGAAATGCCAACTCTGGAGGCGATATGTTCAACAGTCATTCGGCGATCCCCCAAAACAATTCTCTCCACTTTCTCGATCATGTCGTCAGACGGGCTTGTGCGAGCCCGAGGTTGTTTCGGTTTGTTGTCACACGATGTTCTGCCTTTATTAAACTGTCGCACCCACGAACGCACTTTCGACACATCCCTAACTCCATCACCACATGTCTCCTTCAACTGTCGATAAATTTCAATTGGTTTCACACCACGCAAATTCAGAAAACGAATGATTGCACGCTGTTCAAGTAAGGAAAACGTCACCATTTTAAGTATTTAAAATAGTTCTCATTCTCGCCGCTGGCGGTAAAATTTCGTCTGCCGTACGGTGCTGCTATCTCTGGGATGAATGCGGCCTCATTTTAAAACAATGTGCATGTTTCTATCTCTTTCCAGTCCGGAGAAAAAAATCGGAGGCGTTAGAACTTCAATGCACCTCGTACCTTGGTGTAATGTTTGATCTTAGTCTGACATTCAAAAATCATTACCAAGAAACAAGCATAAAAGTATCTGCCCAAATCACACGTAAAGTTACTGACTTCACCTGGGGCTGCCAACCAAACGTACTGCCGGCCGGTGTGGCTGAGCGGTTCTAGGCGCTTCAGTCTGGAACCGCGCGACCGCTACGGTCGACGGTTCGAATCTTGTCTCGAGCATGGGTGTGTGTGATGTCCTTAGTTTAGTTAGGTTTAAGTAGTTCTAAGTTCTAGGGGATGGATGGCCTCATATTAAGTCCCATACTGCTCAGAGCCATTTGAACCATTTGAACCAAACATACTCCGTACATCTGACCCAGCACTATGCTTCTCTGCAGCAAAACACGCAGCAGCAGTTTGGCAAATTTCCAAACTGGTAGATACGACGTTGACTGAGAGTGGACGCATTGTGGCTGGCTGCCCACGACCTACTTCTGTCGCCAAAATTATTCTGTAATCGGCGTCTAGTACTCGCCGATCAAGGCTATGGCGAAATTCATAAACCGAAAGGGTTGGGGAGAACATGAAGGAATAACCTGCTCTGGGATTTCATCTGCCGTATGTGAGATGGAAGGCACCAAACCAACTGACCAGGCGAACTTCAGAGAGTGGGGCTTCGTGAGTGAAGATGAATTTTGTGAGTGGTGACTTGCAGGACTCTCAAAACCTCCTGGTCTGCAGAAACCTGCCTGGTCCTTGCACCACAGAAGATTTATATGGAATAAGGGATAGGCCACCATGACAGTGGAATTCTAGAATTTATGGCCCATCTAACAGAAAATCTGCAGTGCCCTGCACAATTTTACTGTTTTTATTATTTTCTTTATCTGATTCCTGAACATGTAAAATAAAGTGAATAAATGAAATAAATAAATTCTGACGTTAAGTTTATCACTAATCTCATTTTTGCTACTACTAATTCTTTTCTTTTCCTTGATTCACTTTTAACCCAAATTCTGTCCTCTTTAGACTGTTCAGTTTATTCAATAGATCCTGTAACTATTTCATTTTCCCTGAGAAAAGCAACAATAAAATTCCCATTGCATCCTTAATATTGCCACCCTAGTTCTTCCATTTCACAGAAGGTTCTTTTGACTTTTCCATACTCTGGATCTTTCCTACCGACAAAGTCTTTTTTTCGATTTCGTTGCATTTCCCCTGTAGTCATTTCGCTTAGACTTCCCTCAACTCTGTAATTATTGCATTCCTAAATGACTTATATTGCTGTACTCGGATCTTTCCCTGAACAATTTTGTACTTCTTTCTTTCTTCACTTACTTTTAGTCTTTCTTCTGTTACCCAAAGTTTTCTCCCGGTTACCTTCCGTAAACCCATTTTTATCTGTCAAACTGGTGTGATTGCCAATTTTAGAAATGTTCATTCCTCTTCCACTGAACTGCCTAGTGTGCTGTTCATTATCACAGTATCTACATCTTTAGAGAACTTCAAATGCGTCTCATTATTCCTCTGTACTTCTGTATCCCATTTCTTTCTGCACCGATTCTTCAGGCAAGTCTCTTAAACCTCAGTCCACTCTCCATCGTTTCTAAATTGTGATGTGAGACTTATCTCCTGAGTACGCCTTACAATACAAGATTTAATTTAGGAATTTTGTCTTACATGACGTCACCCAGTTGGCATCTACTCATGCGTCTGGGATTCTCCAAGTTTACCACCTTCTCTTGTGATTTTTGAACAGCGTATTCGCTCTTACGTTCTGAAATTTACTGCAGAACTCTGTTAACCTTCTCCTCGCTTATTCTTGCTAACGAGGCCACTTTCTTCCGCAACTTATTTGCTTCTTTTAGTACTGCATTCCAAACCCCGATGGTTATTATATTTTCTCGATTTAAATAGGGACATGAGTAAGTTCAATACAGGGCTGTGATTCTTGGACTCATTTTATTGGAGGTTTAACATTGTGCGTGGTGTCTGTCTGTTCTACAGGGTTATTACAAATGATTGAAGCGATTTCACAGCTCTACAATAACTTTATTATTTGAGATATTTTCACAATGCTTTGCACACACATTCAAAAACTCAAAAAGTTTTTTTAGGCATTCACAAATGTTCGATATGTGCCCCTTTAGTGATTCGGCAGACATCAAGCCGATAATCAAGTTCCTCCCACACTCGGCGCAGCATGTCCCCATCAATGAGTTCGAAAGCATCGTTGATGCGAGCTCGCAGTTCTGGCACGTATCTTGGTAGAGGAGGTTTAAACACTGAATCTTTCACATAACCCCACAGAAAGAAATCGCATGGGGTTAAGTCGGGAGAGCGTGGAGGCCATGACATGAATTGCTGATCATGATCTCCACCACGACCGATCCATCGGTTTTCCAATCTCCTGTTTAAGAAATGCCTAACATCATGATGGAAGTGCGGTGGAGCACCATCCTGTTGAAAGATAAAGTCGGCGCTGTCGGTCTCCAGTTGTGGCATGAGCCAATTTTTTAGCATGTCCAGATACACGTGTCCTGTAACGTTTTTTTCGCAGAACAAAAGGGGCCGTAAACTTTAAACCGTGAGTTTGCACAAAACACATTAACTTTTGGTGAATTGCGAATTTGCTGCACGAATGCGTGAGGATTCTCTACCGCCCAGATTCGCACATTGTTTCTGTTCACTTCACCATTAAGAAAAAATGTTGCTTCATCACTGAAAACAAGTTTCGCACTGAACGCATCCTCTTCCATGAACTGTTGCAACCGCGCCGAAAATTCAAAGCGTTTGACTTTGTCATTGGGTGTCAGGGCTTGTAGCAATTGTAAACGGTAAGGCTTCTGCTTTAGCCTTTTCCGTGAGATTTTCCAAACCGTCGGCTGTGGTACGTTTAGCTCCCTGCTTGCTTTATTCGTCGACTTCCGCGGGCTACGCGTGAAACTTGCCCGCACGCGTTCAACCGTTTCTTCGCTCACTGCAGGCCGACCCGTCGATTTCCCCTTACAGAGGCATCCAGAAGCTTTAAACTGCGCATACCATCGGTGAATGGAGTTAACAGTTGCTGGATCTTTGTTGAACTTCGTCCTGAAGTATCGTGTCACTGTTATGACTGACTGATGTGAGTGCATTTCAAGCACGACATACGCTTTCTCGGCTCCTGTCGCCATTTTATCTCACTGCGCTCTCGAGCGCTCTGGCGGCCGAAGCCTGAAGTGCGGCTTCGGCCGAACAAAACTTTATGAGTTTTTCTACGTATCTGTAGTGTGTCGTGACCATATGTCAATGAATGGAGGTACAGTGAATTTATGAAATCGCTTCAATCATTTGTAATAGCCCTGTATATTGTGTCTCCCTACCACTTTCGCGCAACGACGCTCTGAGCGTGTTTTTTAGGGAATTGACTAGTTTGAACCTGGGACCTGTTGCTGGTAAGGAGACGCCAGACCACACATGACATGTAGAGTTCAGAAGAGTTCAGTGAGACTAGCGATGATATAACCAAATACTTAATGATTTCAGCGTCAGCTCCACTGCACTCCCTGTAAAAGAATCTTAATACTAATTAAATTTAGTGGAAGAGGTTCAAGGCTTTCTTATTTTTAGTTAGCTGGTAAAATAACGTCGAAAAAGCAGTTAAGTTTACCTTTGGAAATTTTATTCTACTCACAAAACATCGTTTATAAATTGCACTATTGATAAAAGGAAATATTTTAATACAGGATGGTAAAAACCAACTGCGTTCGACAAAAATGTGAACAAATGTTCCCTGAATGGATTTCCAAGTTCTACAATGGATGGAAGGATGAGCAATGCCATATCACATCTATAATCTAGGTTTAAATTGAGTTTCATAAAAGAGAAAACTATTAAAATGGTCTACAGTGACCCTCAATTATCTTTAATTACTTATCTAACTTGTCGTAAATTACAGTGGCTGATGTGGCTTCTCAATAACTATATAACAGAAAAATAATCGCGTTTCAGATTTTTACTTCAAGTGACAAATGTGAACACCATGAGCTTTAATTGACGATCGACACTAGTATTACGTAAAAAGGGGATGTAACAGATGAGACTTCTGCAGTTCTGAGTGAAGCTTTATGCGCTGTTATGCGGCATCGCGTGCGTTCATTACCTTGTCGGTGTTCGTCAGGGGGCGGCGGTCAGCACAGCTCCGCTCACCTCGCCGTCTCGGAAGAAACTCTCTCCTCACTTCTCCTTACTACAATTTACCGACGTTGGTTTAAAAAAACTATCTGGCAATGTTTTCATCTGACCAATCAGGATGTCAATGTTAACCTTAAGCTCCGCCTACAAAAATTCTGTCTATCCAATGAGAAACATTATACTTTTCGTGGTGGGGCAATGTTTTTTTTTAAAGTTTGCAACGTAACAGAGACGTGAAAAAGTCTCACGCTAAATCTTGCAGCTGGTGTGGTCCTTTTAGCGTTATCGTAAGATCTATACTGTTCTTCTGGAGGGCTCTAGCTTTTAACATGGGCTGGGGGGTGGTCCTAACATAACAGAGACGCGAAAAATTCTCACACTAAAACTTGCAGCTGGGGTGGTCCTAGTGGTTAGCTGGCGACGTGGGTGTCCAGTCCGTCCCTTATAGTAGGGCCTTCTAGCTTAACATGGTTCTGCTCTCGGCTTCTGTTCTCATTTCTCCCGTCGGAACTGCGTCTGTCTCACGGTGGGAAGGTATGACATGCATTTAGACATTCTTGTGTTAGTCTGTGGTATTCCATTTGCTCACTCGTTACTCGTATCACTTTGGCTAATTTAATGTCACGATTTATTCGGAGCTATGTGACATACTACTGGATTTGCTTATCATGTCAGGGTTTTCATGGAAGGTGTTGGATTTGCCTGACACCTTACAGAGGAAACTGGTGTTTTAGGCGCAAAAGTCCTCCTCAACCGTTGGCTCTCATCTCACAGGCAAGCAACAGCTTTTGTTTGTGCCAGCTCGTTGGTGAAGCCCATCTGTGGAGTGTTACACCAGTCTGTATACAAAGAGCGACTCTGGCTCTCCATGTTCGTGCTTCAATGGTACTTTCACCTTCTGAACAAGCATTCACATCATTTTTGAGATGAGCTACAGCACTTGGAATTAATACTTGTTGTCTCTTCAGGTGTGTGTTTTGTTCCGTGGTAAGACGTGTTATGTTAGAGGATGACTACTGTTTCTCCACTGTTGCAGTTCGAGGGTGCGTACAACCCGCGCCGCCTCCGCAACTGGGAGGTCCCCGAGCGGTGGCCTTCAAAGCGAGCCGCCTTCGGCAGAGCTCACCATCAGCCGCGGCCCATAGCCAACGACAGGGGACACCTGCTGCCGGGGGTCCCCAGGGGACCACGAGGGCCCTGGGGCTGCTACCGAGGCACCTGGGAACTGCCGAGGCGCATCACCAGGAAGCAAGGTCAGTGTCAGTACTGTGGGGCCGCCCTGGTGGGTCACCATCAGCCACATCCAGTGTCCAACAACAGAGAACCTACTGTTTGGAGTGCTCAGAGGTCTGCGACCTGTTGAGGTGCAGCTCCAGCTCAAAGCCAATAATACATGGGTAGCTAGATGTTACAACATCAGCAGTGTCCAATAGCTAACGGAACAAGGGTCAACTGTTTTTGGGGTTGGTCTAATATGGGTTGCAGGTGCTCCGAGTCTGTTACTGTGGTAACCACAGGCAAACACGGAACTTTAAAGCTGTGAATAGCGTAATTATCTTAGTAACTGATTTAGTAATTAGCATAGTAATTATAGATTAGCATAGATCTTCTTTGTTAGAGGTAATCAAAGGATTGGAGACTGAGGATCAATGGCTTGATAACTAATTCGAAGGCTTTCATCCTCAGTTCCCCAAGGTGGAGGGACTATAAACTACTTCCTCTTCTGTCTTGTTTCCTCTTGTTCATTCTAAACTATATTTTTGTATTTCTTTTTCAAAATTTAAATTTCATGTAAATTTTTGTTGAACGGTTTGGGAAAGCTGCCATAAAGAAAAGAAAGACAAATAGCAAACAAAGATAACCAAGTAAAAGGAAAGAAATAAGAGAGACAGAAACAGAACACTATTAACTATGCCTCCATGTGGCGGGACACGGGCAAGACGTGTGACATTGGAAGCGGGCCCTGGTGTGGAGGTTCAGCCACATGAGCGCCCATATACCGATCGCAGCGGCCAAGTGGTCAATAAAGGCCCACCTTAAGTAATCAGGTGGTGGGTCGTAAAATCAGGGCGGCAAATGAAAAAAAAATGTACCTGGGACCTCACATCTCCACAAAACAAGCTATCTTTGTAGCCAGATGCAGTAACATCAA
This sequence comes from Schistocerca serialis cubense, assembly GCF_023864345.2. Taxonomy (NCBI): domain Eukaryota; kingdom Metazoa; phylum Arthropoda; class Insecta; order Orthoptera; family Acrididae; genus Schistocerca; species Schistocerca serialis. Next base: position 210,405,780 of record NC_064647.1, on the reverse strand, counting down.
CAATGCCTATGAGGAACAGACCAGGGAAATACAGGGCTATTACGAATTATTGTAGCGGTTTCATAAATTCACTGTAGCTCCATTCATTGACATATGGTTACGACACACTACAGATACGTAGAAAAAGTCAAAGTTTTGTTCGGCCGAAGCCGCACTTCAGGCTTCTGCCGCCAGAGCGCTGGAGAGCGCAGTGAGACAAAATGGCGACAGGAGCCGAGAAAGCGTATGTCGTGCTTGAAATGCACTCACATCAGTCAGTCATAACAGTGCAACGGTACTTCAGGACGAAGTTCAACAAAGATCCAGCAACTGCTAACTCCATTCGGCGATGGTATGCGCAGTTTAAAGCTGCTGGATGCCTCTGTAAGGGGAAATCCACGGGTCGGCCTGCAGTGAGCGAAGAAACGGTTGAACGCGTGCGGGCAAGTTTCACGCGTAGCCCGCGGAAGTCGACGAATAAAGCAAGCAGGGAGCTAAACGTACCACAGCCGACGGTTTGGAAAATCTTACGGAAAAGGCTAAAGCAGAAGCCTTACCGTTTACAATTGCTACAAGCCCTGACACCCAATGACAAAGTCAAACGCTTTGAATTTTCGGCGCGGTTGCAACAGCTCATGGAAGAGGATGCGTTCAGTGCGAAACTTGTTTTCAGTGATGAAACAACATTTTTTCTTAATGGTGAAGTGAACAGACACAATGTGCGCATCTGGGCGGTAGAGAATCCTCACGCATTCGTGCAGCAAATTCGCAATTTCTTTCTGTGGGGTTATGTGAAAGATTCAGTGTTTAAACCTCCTCTACCATGAAACGTGCCAGAGCTGCGAGCTCGCATTAACGATGCTTTCGAACTCATTGATGGGGACATGCTGCGCTGAGTGTGGGAGCAACTTGATTATCGGCTTGATGTCTGCCGAATCACTAAAGGGGCACATATAGAACATTTGTGAATGCCTAAAAAAAACTGAGTTTTTGTATGTGTGTGCAAAGCATTGTGAAAATATCTCAAATAATAAAGTTATTGTAGAGCTGTGAAATCGCTTCAATCATTTGTAATAACCCTGTATTCAGGGAGATGTTTCCAGGAGCCTATGGGGTCCTAGGGCTGCTAGTGTGGCACGTATCACATTTTATGGAAGAGGCGCCAATACGCAACATCAGCCACATCCAACAGCCAAAGACTGGTTGAATGTGCTGCTGAGGGACGCTAAGAGAACATGAGAGTCTTAGGGCCGTTCTGAAGGCACCTGAATCTGCCCTGGCCCCTTTACAGGACACTACATCAATAGTGTGACGGAAGCAAAGGTGGCGCAACATCAGCTACCTCCAAAGGTCATCAATAGAGACCGGATTACATGCATTTGCATATTTGGCTCCTTTTCACCGGTTGTTGCATATTTTAACTATGAACGAGTGGCGATGCATATTTTCGCTCTATGTTTACAATATTTTAAAAATTTAGACGGGAGGTCTCTAGCTCGATCTAGTTTTGATGTTTCACAGATTGACCGCGACTTAGAACAGCGTGCAGTCGCCAATCGAGAGACCACTGCCTAGCAGAATCATTACAGCAGAGGAACAGGCAGACAGAGTCAATGGTCCTGCGGCCGCGCCCCGGTTAATCCCCTCCGCTGTCACACAGTACGCGTCGGTGACAATGAAATTAAACTACTGAAGCTTTTAGGTACACGTCCTTTGTTTCACATTAGCTTTCTATTTAGTTGTACACAGTTGAACGTGTTTACGACTTGTAGTGTGTAACGTGTTGTGGGCCATGCTGCCCGAAAAAAGAAACGTCTTTTCGTGGATAGCCGACCATCCTGGAACATTTACACATGACATAATTGTTTTATATTGTCAAGCTTGCGAAAAAAAAACGTTTCGCGCAAAGAAAGTTCCAATTAGACCAGCATTTGCTTTTTACAATGAACATTTCGAAGCCATTTAGCCGGCCGGAGTGGCTGTGCGGTTCTAGGCGCTACAGTCTGGAACCGAGCGACCGCTGCGGTCGCAGGTTCGAATCCTGCCTTGTGCATGGATGTGTGGGATGTCCTTAGGTTGGTTAGGTTTAAGTAGTTCTAAGTTCTAGGCGACTGATGACCTCAGAAGTTAAGTCGCATAGTGCTCAGAGCCATTTTTTTTTGAAGCCATTTAAGGGGTAGTAAATGGCTCTAAGCACTATGGGACTTAATATCTGAGGCTATCAGTCCCCTAGACTTAGAACTACGTAAATCTAAATAACCTAAGAACATCGCACACATCCATGCCCGAGGCAGGATTCGAACCTCCGACCGTAGCAGCCGCGTGGTTCCGGATTGAAGCCCCTACAACCGCTCATCCACAGCGGCCGGCTAGGGGTAGTAAACCACTTCGATAGTGCAAAGGATTTGGCAGTTAGCCAGTGCAGAGAAGCTTTTGATGAATCTGGCGTTAAAAGTGACATTGCTGTGACTAGCACTCATTTTTCCCATATACCTGCAAGCATTAAAAAGCTTTAAACTCAAGGTTTGGCGTTGAATGAATCTATTCAGTTAATGAATAAAATTATTCTAGTGAACTCCTCATTGCCGGAGGTATTACCAAGAAAACTTAAAGGAAAGTTTGAAAACCTTTCAAACAATAATCCAGGCTTCGAAACCTTGTGCCAAATTGATAGTTTTGTTAATTGGGACGGGTGAACTTCTACCAGCAACAATAAGTGCCACCACAGCACCCAAATTCAAATACTGCCGATACCTCAGTTGATGTAGAACGGTCGTTTTCTGCTTATAAAAATGTTTTGAGTGATCGAAGACAATATTACTACAGAACATTTGGAACAGTACTCGGTGGTTTACATTTACAATAGTAGAAAAATGTAAAATAAACTGTAAGTGATGCTTTGGTCCAAAAGTCTTAATTAAAAGTTAACGCTATTCAAAAAAAAATTTATGATTGTATGTCGCTTTTTAAACAAAATATTACGGAGTTTTTGAACGCGCCCCTCTGCGTGCGTTATATCTCGAAGTTGGTCCTGCCCATATAAATTGTTTTGCTGTGATTCACTCGCATCGCATCTGCTTGTTACTGACAACAATAGCAAAGAAGGTACAATTCTCTAAACATGGTATGCGTCCCCATTTTGTAAATTTTTAGAAAATAATTCCAGTAAGGCCGTCTTCCTAACCTCTACCAGTATGACTCAGAAAATATCAGCGTTCTTAGTGCACCGATTTTTCGCGTGGTCAGCGCTCTTCCTCGCAATTGATATGTAGCGGTTCGAGTTTGAGATATAATGCACGCAGTATCTACAATGTTTTTTGTTATTTGATCTTGCATATTTCGACACTTTTCATGCATTTTTAAGCATTTTTCATGCATATTTTCAAGCATATTTCAAAGTTTTTGTGATGCATATAATCCGATCTGTAGTCATCAATAATAAAGTTTTGCTGCCAGGAATTAGCAGAGACCCTCTGGAGCAGATTAAAACTTTGTTCCGGACCGAGACTCGAACTCGGGACCTTTGCCCTTCGCGGGCAAGTGCTCTACCAACTGAGCTACGCTCCGCTGCAGAGTGAAAATCTCATAGTGGAGTTCTTGTTTGACACCTTGAGACCGGTTCTGGTGACTAGAGGGAATCTAGAGATATTGTTGAATCACTTGCAATGTTTTATGTCATATTTGTAGAAAGTAGGCTGAGAAAAGACTGGGGCACATGATTCTAAGGTGGCTATCACAGTACTTTGAACCTATCACGAACACATCTCAATGGAGCGAAATGAGTGTAGCTCAGTTGTAGATAAGGTCAAAGAAGGCTGCCACGCTTGGATGGGACGAGCATGGGCGAGGGAACCAAATGAATTCTTTCAGTAGCACCATCCCAGCAGTCACCTCTGAGATTTAGGGTAATCAGTCAAAATCCGAATTAGGATGGGGAGACCATCGTATTTGAACATCGCTCCTTATGAATGTGAGTCTAGTGTCAGGGCAGCCTGCCTGACGCATTTAGGGTGGTGGGTCACTAGTGTGCACCACCTAAGGTAACTGAGCTCCAGGTTAGAGCTGTGGCACTTTCGTGCTTACAACAGAGAAAGAGATTGTCGAACGTGTCCGGTGCCGATGCTCTGGTGTTGTTCTAACTGGGACATAGTCACAAGCTAAATATCTAGTAGGATTTGAATACTAGTTGGCACTTCTGTTCATCATTACTCCTCAGCTTGTGCTGCCTTGCCTACATTTCTTTAGTGTTATGTGCGTGTACCAGGAGTAACCGGAATTGTAATGATCACCTTGCCAAAGTTATATGCAGGGTGATCCATTGATAGTGACCGGGCCAAATATCTCACGAAATTAGGGTCAAACGAAAAAATTACAAACAAGGAAACTCGTCTAGCTTGAAGGGGGAAACCAGATGGCGCTATGGTTGGCCCGCTAGATGGCGCTGCCATAGGTCAAACGGATATCAACAGCGTTTTTTTTAATAGGAACCCCCATTTTTTATTACATATTCGTGTAGTAAGTAAAGAAATATGAATGTTTTAGTTGGACCACTTTTTCGCTTTGTGATAGATGGCGCTGTAATAGTCACAAACGTATAAGTACGTGGTGTCACGTAACATTCCGCCAGTGCGGACGGTATTTGCTTCGTGATACATCACCCGTGTTAAAATGGACCGTTTACCAAATGTATGGCTATTGTGATCAAAACGCCCAACGAGAGTGTGCTATGTATGCTGCTCGGTATCCTGGACGACATCATCCAAGTGTCCGGATCGTTCGCCGGATAGTTACGTTATTTAAGAAAACGGGAAGCGTTCAGCCACATGTGAAACGTCAACCACGACCTGAAACAAATGGCGATACCCAAGTAGGTGTTTTAGCTGTTGTCGCGGCTAATCCGCACATCAGTAGCAGACAAATTGCGCTAGAATCGGGAATCTAAAAAACGTCGGTGTTGAGAATGCTACATCAACATCGATTGCACCCGTACCATATTTCTATGCACCAGCAATTGCATGGCGGCGACTTTGAACGTCGCGAACAGTTCTGCCACTGGGCACAAGAGAAATTACGGGTCGATGACAGATTTTTTCCACACGTTCTATTTAGCGACGAAGCGTCATTCACCAACAGCGGTAACGTAAACCGGCATAATATACACTACTGGGCAACGGAAAATCCACGATGGCTGCGACAAGTGGAACATCACCGACCTTGGCGGGTAATGTATGGTGCAGCATTAAGGGAAGAAGGATAATTGGCCCCCATTTTATTGATGGCAATCTACATGGTGCAATGTATGCTGATTTCCTACATAATGTTCTGCAGATGTTACTACAAGATGTTACTGCTGCATGCCGCGCGGGATTAGTCGTGCGGTCTAAGGCGCTGCAGTCATGGACTGTGCGGCTGGTCCCGGCGGAGGTTCGAGTCCTCCCTCGGGCATCGGTGTGTGTGTTTGTCCTTAGGATCATTAAGGTTAAGTAGTGTGTAAGCTTAGGGACTGATGACCTTAGCAGTTAAGTCCCATAAGATTTCACACACATTTGAACATATGAACTACTGCATGACAGAATGGCGATGTACTTCCAACATGATGGATGTCCGGCACATAGCTCGCGTGCGGTTGAAGCGGCATTGAATAGCATATTTTATGACAGGTGGATTGGTCGTCGAAGCACCATACCATGGCCCGCGCGTTCACCGGATCCGTCGTCCCCGGGTTTCTTTCTGTGGGGAAAGTTGAAGGATATTTGCTATCGTGATCCACCGACAACGCCTGACAACGTGCGTCAGCGCATTGTCAATGCACGTGCAAACATTACGGAAGGCGAACTACTCGCTGCTGAGAGAAATGTCGTTACACGCATTTAGGTTGACGGACATCATTTTGACCATTTATTGCATTAATGTGGTATTTACAGGTAATCACGCTGTAACAGCATGCGTTCTCAGACGTGATAAGTTTACAAAGGTTCATGTATCACATTGGAACAACCGAAATAAAATGTTCAAACATACCTACATTTAGTATTTTAATTTAAAAAACCTATCTTTTACCAACTGTTCGTGCAAAATTGTTAGCCATATGTTTGTGACTATTACAGCGCCATCTATCACCAAGCGAAAAAAGTGGTCCAACTAAAACATTCATATTTCTTTACTTACTACACGAATATGTAATTAAAAATAGGCGGTCCTATTTTTAAAAAAACGCGGTCGATATCCGTTTGACCTATGGTAGCGCCATCTAGCGGGTCAACCATAGCGCCATCTGGTTTCCCCCTTCAAGCTAGACCAGTTTCGTTCTTTGTGGTTGTTTCGTTTGACGCTTATTTCGTGAGATATTTGGCCCGCTCACGATCAATGGACCATCCTGTATACCCTAAGGGGGAAAAAAGCGACGCAACGCAAAGTTGTTATACAAGTTGGTCACAAACTAATATTCATACTGGTATCGACGGTAAATGCTGAATTGTAAAATCTGGCGGCCGGTAGATGAATGTGTGACGTTGTGGCGCAGTTTCCCACTATGTTGGCACGAATGGATGAACCAAGACCGGAATGCAGCGTCAAGGGGGAAGCAGCCGACGTAGAGAGACGACAGAACTTGAGGCATTCAGAGCGACGGATTCATCATCACCACCGATTCGACGCGCAACTGGTGCTGTAGTAAGCACGAGAACCATTAATAGCCGCTCGCAGGGAGGGGGCAGAGTTCGCGGCGACCCTTGCGCCTACTACCATTGACCTCTGTACACAAACAAGCCCCTTTGTAGTGGTGTCTGGCACATTCGATCTGGAACCTCATTGACTGGAGTAGGCTTGCTTTCAGTATGAGTCCTGATTCGAACTGAGCGCCGAGGACCAGGGAAGACTTCTCCCAAGGCACTATATTTCTTTATTTCTTTCTTGGGGACTTTGTCCCGCTCCAATGCGGGCTCGGCTTTTATTAGTACGGATTTGGGAGTGTTAATGTTAAGGGGTGGCCGGATGCCCTTCCTGCTGCCACCCCAACCCCCCCCTCCCCTCCCCCGGGACGGAAGTAGTGTACCCCAGCTGTCTGCGTCTAGTGTAAGTCTGGAAATAGTGCGAACGTTTCAGAATGTCTGTGAGTCGTGTAACTGAGGCGGAACGCGGGGACCAGCACGGTATTCACCTAGCGGGATGTGGAAAACCGCCTAAAAACCACATCCAGGCTGGCCAGCCTACCGGCCCTCGTCGTTAATCCGCCGGGCGTATTCGATCCGTGGCCGGCGCGCCTACCCGAGTCCAGGAAGCAGCGCATTAGCACTCTCGGCTACCCTGGCGGGTAGGGTTGGAAAACACTGGACCACAGAAATGTGTGGCTTACGAGGAACTACTTGACCATTGTAGGCCATTCTTTTTAGTTCCCTATGTACAGTCATTGTAGTAGCTGGAATGCTGGGAGCACTTTGGAACTCATAAATACTTCCTCCCACTAAAGGAACCCTGGCGGGTTCCGAAGATGCTGTATCTGCATCTACATATATATTCCGCTAGCCACCAAGCGATGTGTGGTGGAGGGCACAACTCACGCCAATGTGATATCACCGCCCCCCCCCCCCCCCCCGCCCCGCCCCACCCCGCCACTGTTCCACTCGCGGATCCCGCGAGGGAAAAACTACTGTCTGAATGCCTCAGTACGAGCTCTAATTTCCCTTATCTTTGAATGGTGATCATTCCGCGATTTGGAAGTTGATGGTAATAATATATGCTCTACGTGCTCGGTGAAGATCGGATTTCGGAATTTAGTGAGCAGCCCCTTCTGTTTAGCGCGCCGTCTATCTGTAAGTGTGTCCCACTTCAAACTTTCTATGAGATTTGTAACAGTCTCGCGATGGCTAAATGTACCAGTCACGAATCTTGCCGCTCTTCTTTGGACCTTCTGAATCTCTTGAATGAGACCCAACTGGTAAGGGTCCCATACAGACGAAGAATACTGAAAGACTGGACGAATTAACGCATTGTAAGCAATTTCCTTTGTTGAAGGACTGCATCGTTTCAGGATTCTACCAATAAACCGCTATCTAGAGTTCGCCTTGCCCGTTACTTGTGTAATCTGATTATTCCGTTTGAGATCATTTCGAATAGTCACATCCAGATACTTGACGGATGTTACCGCTTCTAAAGACTGTGCATTTATTTTGTACTCTTACATTAATGGGGATTTTCGGCTTGTTATAGGTAGTAGGTTACTCGTAATAATATTGAGAGATAACTGCCAGTCATTACACCACGCCTTTATTTTCTGCAAATCCTCACTGCGGCCCCACCCTCCGGTTGCAGCTGAGGAGCTGTCGGTGGTGAACCCGCCGGTCCGCCCGCCACCCGTGGAGCCCAGCTCGTGGCAGAAGCGGTCCGCCTCCAGCGTGCCGGTGCCGGAGAGGTCGCAGGCCGCGCAGGAGGCCATAGACCGGGCGGCGGAGGCGGCGCCACAGCCTCAGGAGGACCAGCAACAGGCGGGGCCGGTGAGTGCCAACAGCGAGCAGAACTGCGGCTCCGTATTCACCTCTTCAGTAACTCTCCACCACTGCACCTGTTCATCCCCAACAGCCCATTTTTTGTAGGTCCTCCATAACTCCACTGACCCATCTGGTTCCACATCTGCATTTACATCTACATTTATACTCCGCAAGCCACCCAACGGTGTGTGGCGGAGGGCACTTTACGTGCCACTGTCATTACCTCCCTTTCCTGTTCCACTCGCTTATAGTTCGCGGGAAGAACGACTGCCGGAAAGCCTCCGTGCGCGCTCGAATCTCTCTAATTTTAGATTCGTGATCTCCTTGGGAGGTATAAGTAAGAGGAAGCAATATATTCGATACCTCATCCAGAAACGCACCCTCTCGAAACCTGGGCAGCAAGCTACACCACCATGCAGAGGGCCTCTCTCTTGCAGAGTCTGCCACTTGAGTTTGTTAAACATCTCCGTAACGCTATCACGGTTACCAAATAACCCTGTGACGAAACGTGCCGCTCTTCTTTGGATCTTCTCTATCTCCTCCGTCAACCCGATCTGGTACGGATCCCACACTGATGAGCAATACTCAAGTATAGGTCGAACGAGTGTTTTGTAAGCCAGTTCCTTTGTTGATGGACTACCTTGCCACTGAATCTCAACCTGGCACCCGCCTTACCAACAATTAACTTTATATGATCATTCCACTCAAATCGTTCCGTACGCATACTCCCAGATATTTTACAGAAGTAACTGCTACCAGTGTTTGTTTCGCTACCATATAATCATACAATAAAGGATCCTTCTTTCTATGTATTCGCAATACATTACATTTGTCTATGTTAAGGGTCAGTTGCCACTCCCTGCACCAAGTGTCTATCCGCTGCAGATCTTCCTGCATTTCGCTACAATTTTCTAATGCTGCAACTTCTCTGTATATTACAGCATCATCCGCGAAAAGCCACATGGAACTTCCGCAGATGTAGAGGTAATTTCGGGAGTACCGCAGGGAAGCGTGATAGGACCTTTATTGTTTACAATATACATAAATGACTTAGTTGACAACATCGGTAGCTCCGTGAGGCTATTTGCAGATGACACGGTTGTCTACAAGAAAGTAGCAACATCAGAAGACTCGTACGTACTCCAGGAGGACCTGCAGAGGATTAATGCATGGTGCGACAGCTGGCAGCTTTCCCTAAACGTAGATAAATGTAATATAATGCGCATACATAGGGGCAGAAATCCATTCCAGTACGATTATGCCATAGGTGGTAAATCATTGGAAGCGGTAACGACCGTAAAATACTTAGGAGTTACTATTCGGAGCGATCTGAAGTGGAATGATCACATAAAACAAATAGTGGGAAAAGCAGGCGCCAGGTTGAGATTCATAGGAAGAATTCTAAGAAAATGTGACTCATCGACGAAAGAAGTAGCTTACAAAACGCTTGTTCGTCCGATTCTTGAGTATTGCTCATCAGTATGGGACCCTTACCAGGTTGGATTAATAGAAGAGATAGACATGATCCAGCGAAAAGCAGCGCGATTCGTCATGGGGACATTTAGTCAGCGCGAGAGCGTTACGGAGATGCTGAACAAGCTCCAGTGGCGGACACTTCAAGAAAGGCGTTACGCAATACGGAGAGGTTTATTATCGAAATTACGAGAGAGCACATTCCGGGAAGAGATGGGCAACATATTACTACCGCCCACATATATCTCGCGTAATGATCACAACGAAAAGATCCGAGAAATTAGAGCAAATACGGAGACTTACAAGCAGTCGTTCTTCCCACGCACAATTCGTGAATGGAACAGGGAAGGGGGGATCAGATAGTGGTACAATAAGTACCCTCCGCCACACACCGTAAGGTGGCTCGCGGAGTATAGATGTAGATGTAGATGTAGATGTAGACACTATCTACTAGGTCATTTATATACTGTGAAAAGTAATGGTCCCATAACACTCCCCTGTGGCACGCCAGAGGTTACTTTAACGTCTGTAGACGTCTCTCCATTGATAACAACATGCTGTGTTCTGTTTGCTAAAAACTCTTCAACCAGCCACACAGCTGGTCTGATATTCCGTAGGCTCTTATTTTGTTTATCAGGCGACAGTGCGGAACTGTCCCAGTAGAAGCTGCACTCTATGGCCCTCTGAATTTCTAACTAATATCCTTTTAGTTATTTCCGTATCACTCGCTCATACCACATGCCCTGACCATCTCAATCTGGCTGATTTCATTGTTCTTCTGAGACAGGAGCGGCCAAGAATTCGACTCGAAAGCTGTGCCCTGCCATGAGTGCCATAGCACTGTACGGCAGCTTGTTTTGAGCAGTAGTGCTACTAACAAGACGATTCTTGCATATGATGTTATTTATATATATTTGACGAAGCTAGTGCTGATTTTGCATTTAACATTTGACGATGCCACTATGGCTGCAATACATTACGACTTTGTTTTTAATGATAATGTTGCCAATAACAATGTTATTGATCACAGTGCAAGTAAAGCAAGGTTACTAATACGGGCGTTCCCAAATTCCTTCATAAAAGAAGGCGAAGTAATTTTTCCAGAATTCGAATCAAGAACAACTGTCAACATAAGTAATTGAGCAGTAGACGTCCTCGGTTAGCGAAGCTGCTTGAAACACTTAATGAAGTCAGGGCTTCCCATACTTAGAAATCATATACAACCACTCGCTCGTGCAATCGTCCTTACCCGAAGACTGGAAAGTTGCATAAGTCACACGAATATCCAAGAAAGAAAGTAGGAGTAATACGCTGAATTACAGATCCATATCACTAATGTCGATTTTCATTAGGATTTTCGAACATATACTGTGTATGAACATCATGAATTAGTAGAAGAAAACGATTTTTTGACAAATAGCCAACGCGTATTCAGAAAATATCTTTCTGTGACACGCAACTAGATCTTTATTCAAGTAATGAGTGTTATCCACGGGGGACGTCAAATTGATTCCATGTTTTTAGATTTCCAGAAGGCATTTGACAACGTTGCGTAAAACAGAAGCAATATCTGGCGTTTCCACAAGGGTGTATTATAGACCCTCTGCTGTTCCTGGCCTGCATAAACGATTTAGGAAACAATCTGAACAGACGTTTTAGATTGTTTGCAGATGATGCTGTGATTTACCGTCTTGCAAAATCATCAAATGAACAAAACGAATTCCAAAATAATGTAGACAAGATACCTGTGTTGTGCAAGTAGTGGCAACTGACTGTAAATAGTGGGAAGTGTGAAGTCATCCGCATTATGAATCCGCTGAAATACAGACGCACGATAAATCACACAATTCTGAAGGCTGTGCATTCGAGTAAATACGTAGGGATTACAATCACGAATAACTCAAACTGGAACGATAACTTAGATACCGTTGTGTGGAAAGCAAACCGAAGTCTGCGATTTAGTGGCAGAACACTTAGAAAACGTAACAGGTCTACTGAAGAGATGCTTACACTAAGCTTGCCCGCCCTCTTCTGAAATATTGCTGTGCGGTGTGGGATCCGTTTCAGATATGATTGACATTAAAAGAATTCAAAGAAGGGGAACTCGTTTTGCATATCGCCAAATAGGGGAGAGTGTGGCACGGATATGAAACAAACTGGGGCGGCAATCACTAAAACAACAGTGGCAGGACCTTCTCATTATATTTCAACCATCACCTCTTTCCTCATATTGTGAAAATATTTTTTGGCGCCTACCTACTTAGGGAGAAGTTATAATATAATAGGACATCAGAGCTCGCATGGAAAGCTTTAAATGTTCATTGTTCCCGCGCGATTTTCTAGGGTACGGAAGTTGCTTGAAGGTGGTTTGATGAAAACTCTGTCAGGCACTTATTTGTAAACTGCAGAGTAATTATGTAGATGTAGATGACAGCGACAGTAAAGAGAAATTTTAAAACAGTTTTCAACTATCACACTACAGAAGATGCAGTAAATATTCTAGAATTGGAACCAAAAACAGCTGCCAACACGAATAATTTGCAAGTAGATACCTTCTGTGCAGAGAAGCAACTTAAGTTACATAATAAAAGCAAGTATTCCGATAGAGACTGCGTACCATTTAGGTTATGTTCAGAGTAGGCTAATTAACTGCCTTCAGTTTCATCAGGCGCCTTCAAAAGCTCCCTAGGCGAAAGAACCATATTTAAAGACTGCGAAGTTCTACAGATCACATTAACACACGAGAAAAGGTATCCAAGGGGCACTCTAATGAAAACGAGACAGATGGAAGGAAAGGAAGTAAACTGTTTATTATTCCAAGAGTATTCACCATAACTGTCAATACAATTATCCCACTTTCAAATAAGACGGTCAACGCATTTATGGGAAAATGTTTTCGGTTATCTGCGGAACCACGTGATTGAACCTCTCCAAGTGTGCACCTCTTCGTCGAAGGCCACAAATTTATTTATTCAGAGCTCCACATGTTGTCAAGGTTGTTTCAATTACGCTGCAGAAGTTTCACTAGGTTCCCATATTTCTAGAAAGAGATTCGTGGCCGTCGATTTGGTTTGGATGAAGAGATGCAGGCTTGGGGAAGTTTAGTCATCCTGCCACAGGTAAAAAGAAACATTTTTCCATTATGGCTTTGAAAGTCTTTTCTCACAGTGGGATAAGTGTGTTAACAGTTTTACCGATTACTTGTGAAGTAATGAACGGTTTACTTATTTTATTCAATCTGTCTCGTTTTGATTTGACAGCCCATTGCAGAAGTAATCCATTGAATTATAGACCGCATCACCGAGATCGGTTTGTAGTAGCATTTTGAAACACATTCCGTGTTCCATCATTATCAGGTACCTCAAAGAAAACTCACTGTTGACACAAAGTCAACCGGATTCAGGAAATATCGCTGTTTTGAATCGCAACTAGCCATTTATTCACGAGAACTAATGAGTGATACCGACAGTGGATTTCAAATTAGCAGCGTATTTGGAGATTTTCGGAAGGCTTTTCACATCTTTCCTCACAATCGGATTCTAATCATATTTCGTGCCTGTGGACTATCACCTTAGATGTACTACTGAATTCGTGATTACCTGTACATTTCAAAAAGTACACAGTCCGCAGTTATTGGCTGAAAGCCATGAGTTGAAACCGAAGGTATAGCTGAAGGTTTCCCAAGGAAGGGATGTAGGTCCCCTGCTGCTTTTAATCAAGGAGACAATCTGAGCAGCCGTTAATCATATAGCAAAGTCACAAATAGAGGGAAGCGAATTATAAAATGATTTGAACAATGTATCTGTATGGTACGAAAAGTGGCCGTTGACCCTAAACAACAGAATACATTTTGGGTTACACAATAACAGATTTAAAGTTCGTAGATTCTGCTAAATACCTAGAAATGTTGTGGGGAAGGTGAGCCAAAAATAGAGTTTCATTGGCAGATGAGTTAGAGGATGCAATGGGGCTGCTAAAAAAGACTGCCTAGATTAAGCTTGCGTGTCCAATTCTGGGGTATTGCTGCGCCTTATAGGGTCTTTAGCAGATAGGATTGTCCCATCATACTGGAAGTCCAAGGAAAGGCAGTTAATTTTGCATTACCATGAAATAAGGGAGAGAGAGAGAGAGTCATGGATGTGATACGCGAGTTGTGCTGGCAGTCATTAAAACAACGGCGCGTTTCGTTGCGGCAAAATCTTTTCACGAAATATCAATCACCAAGTTTCTCCTCCGAACACGAAATTATTTTGTTGGCTGTCACGTGCATAGGGAGAAAGGATTGTCCTAATAAAATAAGAGAAATCGAAGTATACACGGAAAGAGTCAGTCTCTGTTTTCCCCTCGTGCTGTTCGAGAGTGGAACAGTAAAGAAATACTCAAAGTGGTTCTATGTAACATTGTCAAACAGGCAATGGTGAATCGCGGAGTAAGGATATAGATGTATTCGTAGTTTTGAACTATACTGTAGCAGCAATTAGGACTACTACTATGAGGGGCATTCAAATGAAAACCAGACCTCTGCCACAACGCCACGGGGAGTGGTTGCATTCAAATGTAATCACAACACACCTTTAAGTCATTTATCCCATTGGGAGACGATACGATGAATTCCTGTTTCGTAGAACGCGACAGGCTGCTCATTCGTGCTCCGCCCCGTCCGACTTAAATCAACATCCACGCGTGTCTTTTGTCAAAGATGTGACTCACACAGTGAAAGATCAGGAGAATACGCAAGACACTGCAGTGTTTCCCAACCAAATCGCCAAAGGTAGCCTTTTTGCGATTCACAGTGTGGGGATAGACGTAATCTTTCAACGGGATGCTTTCGCCTGGCAGCGTTCCTTTCGTTTTGACTTCATGACTCGTCGCAGTTTCTCTAAAGTGTCTTCATAGCACTGTGCACTGACTGAGGTTCCACTCCTGAGGAACTCGAAGAGCGCAAGGTCCCTGCAGTCGAAGAAGGAAGGCATCACGACGTAACCCGAATTTGTATCTGAGTGACCACCATCAAACGTTCATTTCTGAGGAAGAGGATGTGGAACAAAAATGGAAAAAATTCAGAAACATCGTCCAGTACGCCTTAGATAAGTTCGTACCGACTAAGGTCCAAAGCGAGGGGAAAGATCCACCGTGGTATAACAATCATGTACGAAAGGTACTACGGAAACAAAGAAAGCTTTATCATAGGTTTAAGAGTAGTCGAATCATAGCTGATAAGGAAAAGCTGAACGAAGCGAAAAAGAGCGTAAAGAGAGCAATGAGAGAAGCATTCAACGAATTCGAACATAAAACATTGGCAAACAATCTAAACAAGAACCCTAAAAAGTTTTGGTCATATGTAAAATCGGTAAGCGGATCTAAATCCCCTATTCAGTCACTCGTTGACCACGATGGCACCGAAACAGAGGACGACCGAAGAAAGGCAGAAATACTGAATTCAGTGTTCCGAAACTGTTTCACTGCGGAAAATCGTAACACGGTCCCTGACTTCAGCCGTCGCACGGACGCCAAAATGGAAAATATTGAAATAAACATATCGGAATTGAAAAACAACTGCTATCACTTATTAGCGGAAAAGGATCCGGACCAGACGAGATACCCTTAAGATTCTACAGTGATTATGCTAAAGAACTTGCCCCCTTTCTATCAGCAATTTATCGTAGATCGCTGGAAGAACGTAAAGTACCTAGCGACTGGAAGAAAGCGCAGGTCGTTCCCATTTTCAAGAAGGGTCATAAATCAGATGCGAATAATTATAGGCCTATTTCGCTTACGTCAATCTGTTGTAGAATAATGGAACATGTTTTGTGTTCTCGTATTATGACGTTCTTAGATAATACAAATCTCCTTCATCATAACCAACATGGATTCCGCAAACAGAGATCATGTGAAACTCAGCTCGCCCTATTTGCCCAAGAAATTCACAGTGCCGTAGACACTGGCGAGCAGATTGATGCCGTATTCCTGGACTTCAGGAAGGCATTTGATACGGTTCCGCACTTACGTTTAGTGAAAAAAATACGAGCTTACGGAATATCGGACCAGGTTTGTGATTGGATTCAGGATTTCCTAGAAGAAAGAACACAACATGTCATTCTTAACGGTTCAAAATCTGCAGATGTAGAGGTAATTTCGGGAGTACCGCAGGGAAGCGTGATAGGACCTTTATTGTTTACAATATACATAAATGACTTAGTTGACAACATCGGTAGCTCCGTGAGACTATTTGCAGATGACACGGTTGTCTACAAGAAAGTAGCAACATCAGAAGACTCGTACGTACTCCAGGAGGATCTGCAGAGGATTAATGCATGGTGCGACAGCTGGCAGCTTTCCCTAAACGTAGATAAATGTAATATAATGCGCATACATAGGGGCAGAAATCCATTCCAGTACGATTATGCCATAGGTGGTAAATCATTGGAAGCGGTAACGACCGTAAAATACTTAGGAGTTACTATCCGGAGCGATCTGAAGTGGAATGATCACATAAAACAAATAGTGGGAAAAGCAGGCGCCAGGTTGAGATTCATAGGAAGAATTCTAAGAAAATGTGACTCATCGACGAAAGAAGTAGCTTACAAAACGCTTGTTCGTCCGATTCTTGAGTATTGCTCATCAGTATGGGACCCTTACCAGGTTGGATTAATAGAAGAGATAGACATGATCCAGCGAAAAGCAGCGCGATTCGTCATGGGGACATTTAGTCAGCGCGAGAGCGTTACGGAGATGCTGAACAAGCTCCAGTGGCGGACACTTCAAGAAAGGCGTTACGCAATACGGAGAGGTTTATTATCGAAATTACGAGAGAGCACATTCCGGGAAGAGATGGGCAACATATTACTACCGCCCACATATATCTCCCGTAATGATCACAACGAAAAGATCCGAGAAATTAGAGCAAATACGGAGACTTACAAGCAGTCGTTCTTCCCACGCACAATTCGTGAATGGAACAGGGAAGGGGGGATCAGATAGTGGTACAATAAGTACCCTCCGCCACACACCGTAAGGTGGCTCGCGGAGTATAGATGTAGATGTAGATGAAGATGTATGAAGAGGTTTCTATTTCTTTGGCGGAGGAGATGTGATATATTTGAGCTGTCGGCTTTGCCGTTTGCGCTCGAACTGTCGGACGGAATCATCCTGTTTCACGGTAACGCCCGCTCCCAACTGCCAATCGCACGAAGGCTACAATTAAGCGATTTGGCCGGGGAACACCGCAACATCCTTCACACAACCCAGATCTGTCACCGTGTCATTTCCACACCTTTGGCGACCTGAAGAAAGACACGCGCGGACGACGAATTCAGTCGGACGAGGAAATGCAGGAGTGAGTGCTGTTGTGATTCCGTAAGCGATCGCTCGTGTTGTCTCCCGGTGGGATGAATGTCTTAACGTGTGCGGGGATTACTTTAGAATGTAAGCACTCCATGGTGCCGTTGTGGCAAGTGTTCGGTTTTCATTTGACTGCCCCTGCATCTACATCTACAATTACTCTGCAATTCACACTTAAGTGCCTGGCAGAGGGTTCATCGAACCATTCTAATACTACTACTCTACCATTCCACAGGGTTGTAGCCTCTCCCCGATGTTATTCAATCTGTATATTGGGCAAGCAATAAAGAAAACAAAAGAAAAATTCGGAGTAGGTATCAAAATCCATGGAGAAGAAATAAAAACTTTAAGGTTCGCCGATGACATTGTAATACTGTCAGAGGCAGCAAAGCACCTGGAAGAGCAGCTGAACGGAATGGACAGTGTCTTGAAAGGAGGCTATAAGATGAACATCAACAAAAGCAAAACGAGGATAATGGAATGCGGTCGAATTAAGGCGGGTGATGCTGAGGGTATTGGATTAGGAAATGAGGCACTTAAAGTAGTAAAGGAGTTTTGCTATTTGGGGAGCAAAATAACTGATGATGGTCGAAGTAGAGGGGATATAAAATGTAGACTGGCAATGGCAAGGAAAGCGTTTCTGAAGAAGAGAAATTTGTTAAAATCCAGCGTAGATTTGTCATGAAGTCGTTTCTGAGAGTATTTGTATGGAGTGCAGCCATGTATTAAAGTGAAACATGGACGATAAGTAGTTCGGACAGGAAGAGAATAGAAGCTTTTGAAATGTGGTGCTACAGAAGAATGCTGAAGATTAGATGGGTAGATCACATAACTAATGAGGAGGTATTGAATAGAATTGGGGAGAAGAGGAGTTTGTGGCACAACTTGACAAGAAGAAGGGACCGTTTGGTAGGACATGTTGTGAGGCATCAAGGGATCACAAATTTAGCATTGGAGGGCAGCGTGGAGGGTAAAAATCGTAGGGGGAGACCAAGGGATCAATACACTAACCAGATTCAGAAGGATGTAGGTTGCAGTAAGTACTGGGAGATGAAGCAGCTTGCACAGGATAGAGTAGCATGGAGAGCTGCATCAAACCAGTCTCAGGACTGAAGACCTCAACAACAACAACAACCATTCCACTCTCGAATGAACACTTCAATCTTTCCGTTGGAGCTCTGATTTCTCTTATTTTATTACGACGATCATTTCACCCTTCGTAGGTGGGTGTCAACAAAATATTTACGCATTCGTAAGAGAAATTTCTTAAGTAGATCAAGCCGCAAAGAAAATCGCCTTTGTTTCAGTGACTGCCACCCCATCTCTCGTATCACATTAGTGACACTCTGACCCCTATTGCGCGATAACACGAAACGGGCTGCCGGGCTGCCCTTCTTTGCACCCTTTCGATGTCCTGCGTCAATCCTACCTGGTAAGGATCCCACACCGCGCAGCAATATTCCAGCAGAGGACGGACAAGTGAAATGTAGGGTGTCTCTTTAGTGGGTTTGTCGCATCTTCTAAGTGTTCTGCCAACACAGCGCAGTCTTTGTTCGCCTTCCCCAAAATATTATCTACGTGATCTTTGCAATTTAAGTTGCTCGTAATTGTAATTCCTAGGTATTTAGTCGAATTGACAGCCCTTATATTTGTGCGAGGAGCAAACTGCCACTTTTCGCACCATACAGAAATTCTCTCTAGATCTTTTTGTAATTGGAATTGATCGTCTGATGATTTTACTTGACGGTAAATTATAGCGTCATCTGCAAACTAACTAAGGGGGCTGCTCAGATTATCACCAATATCATTTATGTAAATCAGGAACAGCAGAGGGCCTATGACACTACCTTGCGGAACGCCAGATATCACTTCTGTTCTACTCGATGATTTACCGTCCATCACTACGAAATGTGACCTCTTTGAGAGTAAATCACGAATCCATTCACACAACTAAGACGATACTCCATAAGCACGCAATTTGATTAATAGTCGCTTGTGAGGAACGGTATCAAAAGCCTTCTGGAAATCTAGGAATATGGAATCGATCTGAGATCCCTTGTCGACAGCGACCATTACTTCATGGGAATAAAGAGCTACCTGCGTTGCACAAGAACGATATTTTCTGAATCCGTGTTCGTTACGCATCAGTAAGTCATTTTCTGCAAGGTGATTTATGAGTCGAGTACAGTATATGCTCCAAAATCCTACTGCAAATTGAGGTCAGTGATATGGGTCTGTAATTCAATGGGTTACTCCTATTTCCCCTCTTGAATATTGGTGTGACCTGTGCTAGTTTCCAGTCTGTAGGAACAGACCTTTCGTCAAGTGAACTGTTGTATATGATTGCTAAGAAAGGCGCTATTGTGTCTCCTTACTCTGAAAAGAAACTGATTGGTATGCCATCCTGACCGGAAGACTTGCGAAACAACTCGAATCACTTAAGAAAGGCAACACCTAAGATGTTTACTTTTATGTCACTCATGCTAACGGCTGTTCTGGTTTCGAATTCTGGAATATTTACTTTGCCTTATTTCGTGAAGGAATTACGGAAAACTAGTTAGTAACTCCGCTTTAGTGGCACCATAATCGGTAACATTTCCATCGCAATCGCGCAGTGACGGTATGGACTGTTTCTTGCCACTGGTGTACTTTACATACGACCAGAATCTCTTTGGGTTTTCTACCAAATTTGGAGACAATATTTCATTGTGGAAACTATTAAAAGCACCCGAATTGACGTCCGCACTAAATTTCGATCTTCCGTGAAACTTAGCGAGTCTTGGGGATTTTGCGTTCATGTGACACACATTATTCACTGGCTTAAAGCTGTTCATATCAGACAACCGTGTCCGCATAGGAAACTGAGTTCCGTGCGTGTCTCTGGAGTTCATTACTGAGGCTGGGCCTCGCAACTTTTTATTTCTGCTTCTTCCTGACGCACAGGGTATCTTCGGTGTTCTGTCAACAGGTCCAGACCTCCCTGAGCGTGAATCCTGGTGGCGTCATCCACATGTCCGACTTCAACGAGCTTTCCTGATCCTGATCCTAATCCTTCTCCTGCAACGGTCATGCTGCCAGCATCGCGACAGCTTGCCTCGACGAGCTGTTGCAGTACTTTCAGCGCACATCACTGGAAGGCGGCGATGAGAAATTTGTCTGCAATGCCTGCATGTTGTCGGCTATCTGCTACTTGGCGGAATATGGCGGCTATGAAGAAAATATTGAGACATTTATATTTGGTTATCGATGTGTGTACTCGATCATAAATTGAAAACACTTCGAAGAAATCATTATGCACTTGTGGCTACAACTTAGTCGAATAAAGGAAGCTCTCAGATCATCAAACTGTCATTAAAAGAACCCAATCACACTATCAAGGTACAAGGTGTGTTAGAAGAGTAACAAGTATTTTGTTACTTCTCATACTGTATTAATTCGTCATTTGTGTGGCCACATTGTCCGTAGTTGCTTTACAATACCAGAAGGCATCTTCGTTCCGTCGTTAAAACTACAACAAAATGCGTGCTTGTTTTCTTTTCTTCGTCAGACGCGTTACGCTTTCTTGAGGTAAAGCATCATCAGTGGTCTGCAATTAAAGATATTTACAATCTGATTTATTTTCAAGATTGAGAAACAGTTTCTTAACAGTATGCCTGTTTTTACTTACGGTGATTTCTGCTTTGTTTCTCGCGTACGTCAGGAAATGCTTTCAGCTATCACGTCTTTGATTTCTTTCTTCATTAGACACTGGTAATTTTAGTGTAATTTTTCGTTGCTCTGGAGAACTATGCATTTCTTATATTTTACACAGCGCACTTTTTCGTACATCACTATTTACTGTTCATTTTTACACTTCTACGTGAGTATTGTTTTGTAGTGTAAAAGAACCGGCATATTGTTAAGAAACTGTTTTCAATCTTAAAAAGAAATCAGATAGTAAATCTCTTTAATTAAAGACCACTGATCATGCTTTACCTCAATAAAGCGAAACGCATCTGGTGGGGAAAAAAAAGAAAAATAAAAACAAACTCATATTCTTGTAGCTGCAGTGACGGAATGAAAATACTCTCGGGAATTTTATTAATTTAATTCGAGCAATTTTATTGTTGTCTGAAAAGCTTCTGTACAGTGACAGCAATATCGGATATTTAGTCTGTTGTCAGCTGTGAGCGATTATTAATTTTGTATGAAAAGCGATTACACAATTTGTATTAAACCTTCCTATAAGAACGGAATAAAGTGTAGCTAAGTTTTAGAAGTGTCAAATATTGCTTTGGTGAGTCTAATATTAGTAAATCAAGGATTTACGAGTGGTTTAACCGTTTCTAGGAAGGTCTTAAAGACGATGATCATTACTAACGTCTTAGTCGTCCCAGTACGTCATCAACTGATGACATCGTGGTAAGGGCGTTAATGAAATGATTATGGACAGTTCCTGAATCACGCTCAGAGAAGTCTTCGATATCACGTGACTCACACTATGAAACGTTTTCGACTCTTTTGGGTATGAAATGTGTGCCAGCAAAATTTATTCCTGAATTCTTGAATTTCAAACAAAAAGAGCGGCGAATAAAAGCTGTTGTGGGTCGTTAGATGAAGTCGACAACGATTCACAACAACTGAAACGTGTGAGAACGGGCGATGAAACCGGCTATACGGGTATGTCTGCGGAACGAAAGCCATCCTCTATCGGGATGTGTTTGTCATCGCGGAGCACGTCAGACAAGACGTCCGCCGTGGTTACTGCAAGGTCTGAAACGACCTCCCTACACTCACGGAACATGACGTGGTTCCTTAACCGTAAACTGCGATAGCAGCATTGGCAGTTATCGGTTGCATTGGCGCGCAAACGACTCTGTTTCTTTAACAAAACGGGAGCGCGTAAAATGGTTGTGTTACCTCTGTTAGCGGAGAAAACCGCGAAGAACATTCTGGACTCGTCGATGGCTTCACACACACACACACACACACACACACACACACACACACGCGCGGGGTGAACAAAAATTCACGCACTCCGACTTCGCAGGGCGATTTCTTACGTACTGGCAATGCAAAAATGTCTCACCAAATTTCGTCCTGCACATATTTCGGGCAGTAAATGGCGTTAAAGATTGTCAGTCTGAAAACGCTGTAACCACACACGGTAACTACTGTACGTCTGCCAGCAGATACAGCAGTGGTGTGCAGTTGGTGCAGTGGATACTGTTTTTGGTTAGCATGCAGGAGGCCGGGGGGTTCGATCCTGAGTCGACAGTTAGTTGTTCTCATTTGCTAAAAGCAGTCTGTGCGGTACGATATCTGGCGTCTTAATCGTCATACAGTGATCCAGTCGGTCTTGTGCAAAACATTTGCAGATACTTACTATGAACACAGAAATCGAAGTTCAATCGTTTTCATTGGTCAACTTTCAAAGAAGTCTTATGCACTCATGGAGGCTAACTGTTTTGCGCGACTGCATCTATTAGATTCCAAACATGTTTTCTGTGTATCATTCACCGATGGCCCCACCGAACTTATTTGCAAAGCACGTTGCTAGCCCTGCCGGTGATGTAAGGCCCTATCGAAATGTAATGGACCTTATCGTGGCAAGAATAATAGTTCGTTTTAGTCGATGGGGACATTGGGAGAGGTGACACACAAAACGATTTTGGAATCTATTAGTTCGAATGGTGCGAAACTATTTGCGTCCACGACATGCAAAAGGTTTCTTTAAAATCTGACTAATAAAAACGATTGTATTTCCATTTCTGTGCTCGTAGTACGTAACTACAAATGTTTTGTAGAAGACCCACTGTACTCGCTGTATGAGGATTAGGACAGCATGTCTCGTACCAAACAGTGTACTGTTAGCAAATAAAAACAAATATGTCTCACAATCTTTTAGAAAACAAAAAGTGGGAAAAATTTGGAAGTAGCTAGGTGCCAGCCTACTACCTTTCACTTATAAATTCACGACAGTATGGCTTCAACATGGATGCAGCACGAGAAATATATTGTAGACGCTGTGTAACGGCTGTATCTATAAATCTCATTATTTAATATCTAATTGCGAAAAATGCCACGACACGCTTTTGCTAGATCATCATTGTGCCGTAACAATGGAACGGTAGACGTCCACAGCAAACAATTTACAGCACTAAAAACACCAAGCCATTAGCCTACCGATATACAGTTTCCAATGTTTTATTACAACAAATCTTATCTAAAATGACGCGTTTTCGAGAGAATCTCAGTTTGCTAATGCTTTGAAACAGCGTATGTCCACACCGTGTGCTTTGCGAGAAAGAAACTCCACCAGATAAGATGTCTAGCGCCATAAAAATGGAGGCTTCAGTGGTCTGGTTGTGACGTAAAAACGATGTCGCATCTCATTGGCCACATTCCTCTCCGCGAGGCAAGAATCTTTGTACACCATATTCTTTATTTCCGTCTCTGCAGTGTAATAGAACGTGCAATTCCACGCTGTGACGTCACCATGTCCTCGTCCACGGTCGTTTCCACGTCCAGTAAGAGGATGGTTTTAGCCTTCAGCTACAACAATGTGCAGTTATATACTCATAATGGAAATCATGTCAGGCAATTTAAACTCTTTTTGGAACGGAGACCAGAAACGCCTTTCGCTATTGCGGTGTCGACGCACTTGCGAAATGAACTGGCGAGCCAGTAGCTGTAGCAGTTGAGGTACCCACCGGACACCACATAAGCCGACCACTTACAACTGGCGCCAGTGCAAACTTTTAGTTTCGACTGAATTCACCCTAGGTTTCTATCTTCATTTATGCAGAAGATACAGTCTTGCGAAATACGATGAATCCTTTTATAATAACTCATATGTTGGTCGTTTTGTAAGCTTCACCTGACATAAGCGTTCCTAGAACGCCTGAAGAAATTTCAGGGACGAACTTCGTACACGCATCAAATACACTGAAGCGCCGAAGAAACTGGTTCAAATTCGTGTGAATTCCTAAGGGGCCAAACTGCTGAGGTCATCGGTCCCTAGACTTACACACTGCTTAAACCAACTTACTCTAAGAACATCACACACACCCATGCCCGAGGGAGGACTCGAACCTCCGGCGGGTGGGGCCTCGCAAGCCGTGACATGGCGCCTCAAACCGCGCAGTCACTCCACGCGGCTAAAGAAACTGATATAGACATGCGCATTGAAATACAGAGATACGTAAAAAAGCAGAATACGGCCCTGTGGTCGGAAACGCCTATATAAGACAACAAGTGTCTGGCGCAGTTGTCAGGTCGGTTATTGCTGCTACAATGCAAGATATCAAAATTTATGTGAGTTTGAACGTGGTGTTACAGTCGGCGCACGAGCGATGCGACACAGCATCTCCGAGGTACGGATGTTGTGGGGATTTTTCCCGTAGCACCATTTCACGAATGTACCGTGAATATCAGGAATCCGATAAAACATCAAATCTCCGACATCTCTCCGCCCGGAAAAAGATCCTCCAAGAGCGAGAACAACGAAGACTGAAGAGAACCGAGCATGACGGAAGAGCAACCCTTCCGCAAATTGCTGCATATTTGGATGCTAAGTCATCAACAAGTGTCAGCGTGCGAACCATTCAACGAAACATCATCGATATGGGCTTTCGGAGCCGAAGGCCCACTCATGTACCGTTGATGAACTCCATGACACAAAACTTTACGCCTCGTCTGGGCCCGTCAACACAGACATTGGACTGTCGATGACTGGAAACATGTTGCCTGGTCGGACGAGTCTCGTTTCAAATTGTATCGAGCGGATGGACGTGTACGGGTATGGAGACAATCTCATGAATCCATGGAGCCTGCATGTCAGTAGGGGACTGTTCAAGCTGGTGGAGACTCTGTAATGGTGTGGGACCCCTTATACATCTAGAACTCTAGATACGACTCTGGCAGGTGACACATACGTAAGCATCCTGTTTTATCACCTGCATCCATTCATGCCCATTTATGTCCATTGTGCATTCCGACGGACTTGAGCAATTCCAGCAGGGCAATGCGACACGCACACGTCCCGAATTGCTACAGTGTGGCTCCAGAAGCACTGTTCTGGGTTTAAAGACTTCCGCTGATCACTAAATTCCCCAGCCACGAACATTATTGAGCATATCTGGGATGCCTTGCAACGTGCTGTTCAGAAGAGTTATCCACCCCGTCGTACTCTTAGGGACTTACGGACAGCCCTGCAGGATTCGTGTTGTCAGTTCCCTCCAGCAATACTTCAGACATTAGACGAGTCTATGCCACGTCGTGCTGCAGCACTTTTGGTTGCACGCGGGGGCCCTACACAATACTAGGCAGGTGTATCACTTTCTTTGACTCTTCAATGTATACCAGGAAGGAATTACCGCGGACGGAAAGCACTCCTTGCACTACTTGTGAGACTGGTACTTGAAATGGGTGATATAACGCTGGAACACGTGAGGCAATACTGACCTTATGACTTATCTTAGAAGAAAGATTAAGGAAAGGCAAACCTACGTTTCTAGCATATGTAGACTTAGAGAAAGCTTTTGACAATGTTGACTGGAATACTCTCTTTCAAATTCTAAAGGTGGCAGGGGTAAAATACAGGGAGCGAAAGGCTATTTACAATTTGTACAGAAACCAGATGGCAGTTATAAGAGTCGAGGGACATGAAAGGGAAGCAGTTGTTGGGAAGGGAGTAAGACAGGGTTGTAGCCTCTCCCCGATGTTGTTCAATCTGTATATTGAGCAAGCAGTAAAGGAAACAAAAGAAAAATTCTGAGTAGGTATTAAAATTCATGGAGAAGAAATAAAAACTTTGAGGTTCGCCGATGACATTGTAATTCTGTCAGAGACAGCAAAGGACTTGCAAGAGCAGTTGAATGGAATGGACAGTGTGTTGAAAGGAGGATATAAGATGAACATCAACAAAAGCAAAACAAGGATAATGGAATGTAGTCTAATTAAGTCGGGTGATGCTGAGGGAATTAGATTAGGAAATGAGGCACTTAAAGTAGTAAAGGAGTTTTGCTATTTGGGGAGCAAAATAACTGATGATGGTCGAAGTAGAGAGGATATAAAATGTAGGTTGGCAATGGCAAGGAAAGCGTTTCTGAAGAAGAGAAATTTGTTAACATCCAGTATTGATTTAAGTGTCAGGAAGTCATTTCTGAAAGTATTCGTATGGAGTGTAGCCATGTATGGAAGTGAAACATGGACGATAAATAGTTTGGACAAGAAGAGAATAGAAGCTTTCGAAATGTGGTGCTACAGAAGAATGCTGAAGATTAGATGGGTATATCACATAACTAATGAGGAAGTATTGAATAGGATTGGGGAGAAGAGAAGTTTGTGGCACAACTTGACCAGAAGAAGGGATCGGTTGGTAGGACATGTTCTGAGGCATCAAGGGATCACCAATTTAGTATCGGAGGGCAGCGTGGAGGGTAAAAATCGTAGAGGGAGACCAAGAGATGAATACACTAAGCAGATTCAGAAGGATGTAGGTTGCAGTAGGTACTGGGAGATGAAAAAGCTTGCACAGGATAGAGTAGCATGGAGAGCTGCATCAAACCAGTCTCAGGACTGAAGACCACAACAACAACAACAACGCTGGAACATGTAATTAACTGGAAAAGATGTGCACACTGCAAGATAATCTTGAATTATTGTGGTGATTTTTTTCTATCATGATAATTCCGTGTAGATATTGTGATATCTGAACCAGTTTTAAGATGGTTTAGTTTGATAAATCGAACTCAGATGAAATAAAAATGAAAAGTACTGTAAGATACTTTTACTAACATCCTTAGGGAAGGTGTTCATGTCGGGAAGAAATTGTATTAGAAATTGTTTTCAGGATCGCTAGAGGCGGACTGGTCACAGTTCTGATAACACGTCACTCCTGCAACTTTGAGCAGGGGTGGAAAAGACCGCTGTGTGATGTAAGATGGGAATAAAGACGTAACCAGGCAACAGAAACGGGAAGAGAATGACCTCTGGATACAAACACAAAGTGCTGATGGTGCACGGCAGCAACCAGGCAGAAACTGCTTCTGGTTTACTGTACTAAACGCAACATAGGATTAACACACACCTCCTTTTTCCGAAATGCCATGTCTTTGTAATGTGTCACTGTAACACAGCACTTTAACTCTTACTTAGTTTGTAACAGCACAGTATTTGTTTACGCGTGCCTAAGGGTCAATCCAAATGATGCATATTTGTAATTTATTGTGTGGCCCAGAGCATATAATAATGCGAAGAACGGTCATGCACCGCGCGCGTGCGTGCGCGTGTGTCAATACGAACAACATGAGTCTGATTCACTGGAGAAAATTCTCCCTGATTTTCAGCCTGGAGAAAATTTTAAAACGTATTTATCAGATAGAATGCAGCTTACGGGAAAAGTCTAACAAAAGAAGGAAGTACAGCCATCATTATTACAGTTTAACAATGAGCCCTTGCTTATGCTACGGTAACTCACCTGTAAACCCAATTAACATGTTTTTGGTGAAAGCATGCAAGCCTGCTAATCATAAACTATATCAATACGAAACCATTAACACCTCTTTTACAATAAAGTAAAAGCAGCACGAATTGGTGCCTAGTTGCTATTACACAGCACCAATTTTTTGTATCACATAATATTTACGGTCTCCAATCATAACTTTATTTCCCAAAATTGCATCAAACACAAATTGTTCTGTATGCGTGAAATAGTCGAGTTCCACTACGCGGTGGTGTCAGTAAAGTTCACGATTTCGGGAAGTATTAACAGATGGTAAAAACCGCGAGACAGCATCCAAGAATAATTAGTCAACCGGGTTATGTAACTGCAGTTAAGTAGCGCTTCATGACTAGATTAGATGTACTTCCCGTTCTAATAGATGCATAGGAGATTGTGCAGGGACTCAGAAAGACAGCAATACATAGTAAATATTTAGAGAAAAGTATCCAAACTGCCTTCTGACCGAAGTGTGCTCTTATTTCAAGTGGCTGAAAATCAGGGATTGGCCATCCGATATGACCTTTCTCGTGACCTCTAGATGTTGGAATGTTTGATTACGTTAGTATTAATTCAGCTCAAACATCGACACTGACAAAGGAAATTCCCACTGTAGTTCTCTATAAGGTATCAGTTTACGCATGTTATCAGTATCTGAAGAAACACTGCTGTGGCAGGGCGGCACTAGAACAGAAATGTGGCAGCACAAGTAGTAAGTCACTTACGATGGGCGTTTGAAAATTCCGTGCAAAAATAAAAACTACTTACGTGTTTGGGGTAAACCATTTTTATTTTTCGACATAGACTCCTTTTAGACTAATACACTTCGTCCAACATTCTTCTAATTTTTTGATCCCTTCAGAATAATAGAAATTGTCCAAGTCTGCAAAATAGCTATTAGTTACTACAATCACCTCCTCGTTTGTCTTCAAATTGGGGAACAAATAGTAGTCCGAGGGAGGCAAGTCTGGAGAATAGAGGGGGGGGGGGGGGGGACGTGAAACGAGTCGGAATCCTATTTCCATTAATTTTGCGACCACAATTGCTGAGGTGTGTGCTGGTGCAATGTCGTAATGGAAAAGGACTTTTTTGCGGTCCAATCACCGGCGTTTTTCTTGCAGATCGGTTTTCATACGGTCCAATAACGATGAATAATATGCATCTGTAATAGCTGTACCTTTTTCCAGATAGTCGATGAGGATTATCCCTTGCAAATCCCGAAAGACAGTCACCATAACCTTTCCGGCCGAAGGACTGGTCTGCACTTTTATTGGTGCAGATTCTCCCTTGCTAACCCATTGTTTAGATGGTTGTTTGGTCTCAGGAATATAGTAATGTACCCATGTTTCATCTACAGTGACGAAATGACGCTTGAAGTCCTACGTATTCTTCCTGAACAGCTGCAAACCATCCTTGCAACACTTCGCACGATTCTGTTTTTGGTCAAGCGTGAGCAGTCGCGCAACCCAACTTGCGGATAGCTTTCTCATGTCCAAATGTTTATGCAAAATATTATGTACTCGTTCATTCGAGATGCCCACAGAACTAGCAGTCTCACTTACCTTAACTCTTCTGTCATCCACCACCATATCATGGATTTTATCAATGATTTCTGGAGTCGTAACCTCCACAGGGCGTCCAGAACGTTCAGCATCACTTGTGCCCATATGGCCTCTCCGAAAATTTTGAAACCACTTTTAAACTGTTCTAATCGAAGGTGGAGAGTGGCCGTAATGTTTATCAAGCTTCTATTTGGTCTCCTGAGGCGTTTTGCCTTTCATAAAGTAATGTTTAATCACCACACTAAATTCTTTTTCATCCATTTTTTGACAATCACTCGACTTTCTGATTCACACGAATGCCAAACACAAAGAAATAGACCAATATGGCTGAAACTTGGTGTGCGTTCTTTCTAAAGATGCTACTAACTAAACATGACCTCGATACGCGCCGGTGGTGCCATCTCTCGGACTTTTCAAACGCCCCTCGTATTAACACAGAATATTTACAATGGAAAGAATGAAATGAATGATCGTATGACATTGATGACGCGGAGTCCCCGCCTGCGGGAAGTTCAGCCACCGAGTTGCAGGTCTCTTCAGTTGAAGCCACACTGGCGACTTCGGTGTCGACGATGAAATGATGATGGGAACAACACAACATCGAGTCCCCAAGCAGGGAAAAATCTCCAACTGAGCCAGGAATCGAACCAATGCATCCTGCATGGCAGCCAGACTCGCTGACCACTCGGCTAAGGGGGCAGACATGTTTATAATAATTGGACTTAATTTTCTGGTAGCTTGAGGCACGGTACCTTAAGTCCTGTACCCAGTACAGCTGAATCTAAGCTGTCTCGTGCCAGTCTATGACTTAGCCGTTTGGGGCCGATATTAACTTTCAGACTGTTCTTATTGCCCTTTGTATAGCGACTGCTAGGTCAGATCTTGTCACTGTAGAACTTAGTAACTGTCTGTAGAAGCGACAGAACAGTAGTCGCTTCTGAACAGAATTGCCAGAATTGTGCTCCGCTTCGTAACTGCAGCAACTGTGGCACGGATGTGATGGAACTGAACGAGCATCAGCGTCGCTTCATATTTTGTGCTCTTTGGGAGAAGAGTCTCCGTCTGCACCCGTATTTCACGGAAGTGAAGCAGTTGCGGTCGACAGCGCTCTCTTTGGCGGCTGGATATTATGCGGTGATGGATGTGTCGCAGAAGCAGAAGATAGTTCAAATGGCTCTGAGCACTATGGGACTTAACAGCTGTGGTCATCAGTCCCCTAGAACTTAGAACTACTTAAACCTAACCAACCTAAGGACATCACACACATCCATGCCCGAGGCAGGATTCGAACCTGCGACCGTAGCAGTCGCGCGGTTCCGGACTGCGCGCCTAGAACCGCGAGACCACCGCGGCCGGCAAAAGATGGTTCCAGTTGGTGGGAGCTATCTGGAGGTTGCCGCGCGGAAGTGAAAAAGCGCATGCTGAGTGATGTGATGATGTTTGGTTTGTGGGACGCTCAACTGCGTGGTCATCAGCGCCCGTACGAAGTCCCAATTTTTACATTGTCCATTTTCAGTTCGCAGTCCAATCTAGTCACTGTCACAAATAATAATGATGATGAAATGATGAGAACAACACGAACACCCAGTCCCAAGCAGAGAAAATCCCCAACCCGGCTGGGAATGGAACCCTGGACTCCGTGATCCAGAAGCAGCGACGCTAACCACTAGACCACGAACTGCGGGCCCAAGTGGTGTGCCTGTGTGGTCATGGTCTCTCGTGATATTGCCGAGTACCAACTGAGCTGTGTACACAGCAGTACTGAAATGCCATCGTAAAGGCAAACATGCGTCGCCATGCAACAGTAAAGAGTTCTGACTACAAGAACACAGTTAACTGCTATCACCCGATTTCCCAGAAACTTGGCTCAGACGAGAGGCAAAACAGGCGAACACGTCTCGGCATATTCGTAGATACTGGACCATTTCTGAGGAAACGACGGTCAAAGTTTCCGTCGTCCTCTTAGCTTGTAAGTTTAACCGAAGTGGCGGCACAGTGATTACTGTCGTGGCGTAACACTTTTGCCACACGTCTTCAAAACCCAATTATTACTTTTTTTGTCATTTATGTACCCGTGTCTGTAGAAGATTCCTACATGAGTCCTTATCAAATTAGAGGTACAAAGGCGTTATATAACTGAAAAATTAGAACAGGGTTTCACAATAAGTGTTATACAGGGTGATTCAAAAAGAATACCACAACTTTAAAAATGAAAGAAACATAATACGAGGTGCGGCTAGAAAAGACCGGACTGATGCTGGAAATAACATTTATTTACAGTTATTTACAATTTCATGTTATCTCCTTCAATGTACTCTCCTCCTCGGTCTCTACACCGCTCCATACGAATTTTCCACTGTTCATAGCAATGCTGCATATCATTTTCGGTAAGTCCATACATTACTTCCGTCGCTTTTTCTTTTACTGCTTCAACAGTCTCAAATCTAGTTCCTTTCAAAGCTGACTTGACTTTAGGGAAAAGAAAAAAGTCACAGGGGGCCAAATCAGGTGAGTAGGGTGGATGATCTAAGATGGGAATGTTGTGTTTTGCCAAAAACGTCTTCACTGACAACGCACTGTGAGCTGGGGCATTGTCTTGGTGAAGGATCCATGACTTTTTTCTCCACAAATCGTTCCGTTTTCTCCGTACTCGCTCACGTAGGGTAGCCAGGACGCTAATGTAGTAATGCTGATTCACTGTTTGTCCCTCTGGTACCCAATCAATGTGCACAATCCCTTTGATGTCAAAAAAAAAACAATCATCATTGCCTTGAATTTCGATTTTGACATTCGTGCTTTTTTTGTCGTGGAGAACCAGGAGTTTTCCAATGCATCGATTGGCGTTTAGTTTCGGGATCGTAAGTAAAAAACCACGATTCATCGCAAGTAATAACATTTTGTAAGAAGGTGGAATCACTTTCAATGTTTTCCAGGATGTCAGAACAAATCATTCTTCGGCGTTCCTTCTGTTCAATTGTGAGACACTTTGGAACCAATTTTGAACACACTTTGTTCATGTTGAAACTTTCATGAAGAATCTGCCTAACACTTTCCTTGTCAACTCCTGTTAACTCAGACACTGCTCTGATTGTTAAACGGCGACCTTGTCGAACAAGTTTACCGATTTTTTTCAATGTTTGCATCAGTAATTGCTGACAATGGTCTGCCAGTGCGAGTGTCATCACTGGTGTCTTCGCGGCCATCTTTAAATCGTTTAAACCACTCAAACACTTGTGTTCGCGATAAACAATCATCGCCGTACACTTGTTGTAACATTACAAACGTTTCACTTGCAGATTTTCCTAGTTTGAAACAAAATTTGATGTTAACACGCTTTTCTTTCTGTACACTCAACATTTTCCGACGCACAGACAAAACGTCAACTACTTAAAACAGACGCCACGGGCAGACAGTGCAGGAGGCAGATGAAACTCGAGCAGTAGGCGGAGCGAGAGTCACGTGACAGGCCACGCGACTTTCAGCCTTATTGCATTCGTTTTATTGTTTCACCAGTACTAGTCCGGTTTCTTTCTAGCCACACCTCGTGTAACCTTCTGTAATACATCATTACAAAGAGTATTTAAAAAGGTTTTTTTTTCACTCAAAAACAAGTTCAGAGATGTTCAATATGGCCCCCTCCAGACACTCGAGCAATATCAACCCGCTACTCCAACTCGTTCCACACTCTCTGTAGCATATCAGGCGTAACAGTTTGGATAGCTGCTGTTATTTCTCGTTTCAAATCATCAATGGTGGCTGGGAGAGGTGGCCGAAACACCATATCCTTAACATACCCCCATAAGAAAAAATCGCAGGGGGTAAGATCAGGGCTTCTTGGAGGCCAGTGATGAAGTGCTCTGTCACGGGCTGCCTGGCGGCCGATCCATCGCCTCGGGTAGTTGACGTTCAGGTAGTTACGGACAGATAAGTGCCAATGTGGTGGCGCTCCATCCTGCTGAAATATGAATTATTGTGCTACTTGTTCGAGCTGAGGGAACAGCCAATTCTCTAACATCTCCAGATACTGTAGTCCAGTTACAGTAGCACCTTCGAAGAAAAAGGGACCAAAAACTTTATTGGCTGAAATGGCACAGAAAACGTTCACCTTAGGCGAGTCACGTTCATACTGAGTTGTTTCCCATACTTCGTTCGAAATGCACGCTGAACAACTGTCGTCGATTCACTTCTGCCGTACTCAATAACACAAAAAGCTTTCTGTTGAGCGGTCGCCATCTTAGCATCAACTGACGCTGACGCCTAGTCAACAGCGCCTCAAGCGAACAAATGTACAACTAAATGAAACTTTATAGCTCCCTTAATTCGCCGACAGATAGTGCTTAGCTCTGCCTTTTGTCGCCGCAGAGTTTTAAATTCCTAAAGTCGTGGTATTCTTTTTGAATCACCCTGTACTTCTACACTCCTGGAAATTGAAATAAGAACACCGTGAATTCATTGTCCCAGGAAGGGGAAACTTTATTGACACATTCCTGGGGTCAGATACATCACATGATCACACTGACAGAACACAGGCACATAGACACAGGCAACAGAGCATGCACAATGTCGGCACTAGTACAGTGTATATCCACCTTTCGCAGCAATGCAGGCTGCTATTCTCCCATGGAGACGATCGTAGAGATGCTGGATGTAGTCCTGTGGAACGGCTTGCCATGCCATTTCCACCTGGCGCCTCAGTTGGACCAGCGTTCGTGCTGGACGTGCAAACCGCGTGAGACGACGCTTCATCCAGTCCCAAACATGCTCAATGGGGGACAGATCCGGAGATCTTGCTGGCCAGGGTAGTTGACGTACACCTTCTAGAGACCGTTGGGTGGCATGGGATACATGCGGACGTGCATTGTCCTGTTGGAACAGCAAGTTCCCTTGCCGGTCTAGGAATGGTAGAACGATGGGTTTCGATGACGGTTTGGATGTACCGTGCACTATTCAGTGTCCCCTCGACGATCACTAGTGGTGTACGGCCAGTGTAGGAGATCGCTCCCCACACCATGATGCCGGGTGTTGGCCCTGTGTGCCTCGGTCGTATGCAGTCCTGATTGTGGCGCTCACCTGCACGGCGCCAAACACGCATACGACCATCACTGGCACCAAGGCAGAAGCGACTCTCATCGCTGAAGACGACACGTCTCCATTCGTCCCTCCATTCACGCCTGTCGCGACACCACTGGAGGCGGGCTGCACGATGTTGGGGCGTGAGCGGAAGACGGCCTAACGGTGTGCGGGACCGTAGCCCAGCTTCATGGAGATGGTTGTGAATGGTCCTCGCCGATACCCCAGGAGCAAGAGTGTCCCTAATTTGCTGGGAAGTGGCGGTGCGGTCCCCTACGGCACTGCGTAGGATCCTACGGTCTTGGCGTGCATCCGTGCGTCGCTGCGGTCAGGTCCCAGGTCGACGGGCACGTGCACCTTCCGCCGACCACTGGCGACAACATCGATGTACTGTGGAGACTTTACGCCCCACGTGTTGAACAATTCGGCGGTACGTCCACCCGGCCTCCCGCATGCCCACTATACGCCCTCGCTCAAAGTCCGTCAACTGCACATACAGTTCACGTCCACGCTGTCGCGGCATGCTACCAGTGTTAAAGACTGCGATGGAGCTCCGTATGCCACGGCAAACTGGCTGACACTGACGGCGGCGGTGCACAAATGCTGCGCAGCTAGCGCCATTCGACGGCCAACACCGCGGTTCCTGGTGTGTCCGCTGTGCCGTGCGTGTGATCATTGCTTGTACAGCCCTCTCGCAGTGTCCGGAGCAAGTATGGTGGGTCTGACACACCGGTGTCAATGTGTTCTTTTTTCCATTTCCAGGAGTGTATTACATAATATGTGTGTATATGGTATTTTCAGGGGTTAAAACCTTTTTAAATTCTCATATTCTTATATTTCATACTCACATAAATTCTTATTTACATTTTCTTCATACGTTTATTCATCAGGAAGATTTAAAGCGTTGGAAACTTAGAACGCAGGCTTGCCACAGCAACAGTTCTTCGAACGAATCTCTTTCTGGAAACGAACGTCTTTAACATTGCCGAAGATTTTACACGCTGGCAAAAATTTCGCGGCAAACAATGCAACAATGCTCAACGGATCATTTCCCTGAAAACTCGCACTTGCAATTGATCACGCATCAAGATACGCTCCAAGAATTTCACCGAAAACAATTTCAAATAATTTTCTCACTCATTTATTGTTTTTAATTAATTCACCACACAGAAAGTTAGTAGACGAACAAGAACAGCGTTGTTTGATCATACATTTAAAAACGTTCGTGTAGTAATCTTCTACGGACATGGGTAGATACATGAAAACAAAAATAAAAACAATGATCGGGTTTCGAACACGGGACGCAAAAGTGTGAAGCCGCGCCTCTAACCATTGCGCCAGTTCTTCGTATGAACTGACCGCTAGCTGAAAGGCGTGTAAATGACGGTGGAAACTTTGATTGTCGTTTTCAGAGTAACGGCCAAGTATCTTGACCTCTGGCTCACTGAGCGAATTTTCTGGGGAATCGAGTGATGGCACTTGTGTTCTCCTCTTGAGCTGCTGTTAATTAAAAACCGCCAGATCTGTTTTGCTACGGTTAAAAGTACCTCTGGTATGCAGTTCACAGTTATTCACCAAGTATAGACGTAAACGTGTTACCACGCGAATAATTCGAACTGCTTACGGCATAATTATTCTCTCCCCTTAAACAATATTTCTAGTATGAACGCAACTGTAAGACTTTCGTTTGTTGATGACTATGTTCGACGTATGGACCTTAAAGCATATTGTAGTTTTAAACATTAAGATGATCATAGAGATAGACGAACTCGTTTCACAGAACCAGCACAGTTTCAGGGTTGAACGCTTTAAATTTCCATATTTTCCCCCAAGGGTTCTTAGTTACCATGATTTCCCCTTTCCAATTATATAGAATACATAGATATTATTGCCTTATTTCTGATTTATCCATTGATTCAAACAAAACATGTTGTGGATGTGACCGTTTTCCAAGAATCTGAACAATGGAAGAAAACTAGATTCATCAGTTATTTAGATGATGGGGGACTCAAAAGCTTTCATAGCAGCTGAGGAAGAGAAGTCATATAGAAAAAATTTTACTGCAGCTAAATTGAAGCGCATAGGTCACGTACAAAAGAAATGGCTATGAGGTTATGACGGCTGACAACTGCATACAAGGGCAATAAATTGGAAGATGGCACAGGATTAGACAGTAAGAATAGACTCACAAAGTCTATCACAGATAAAATTCAAAATTATTATGGCATGGCCAGTAGACAAAATTTTAGTCGCGCAGAAGGTATCAGAAAAGCTGTACGGGCATTTTTGCTTCGCCCCTCTTCAACGGACGATAATCCCATTCATGCCGTGTACCATCCAGAAAGTGATTCATGGTCCGAATACAACACAGCACAGAAAAATGGCAAGGAATTTATTCACAAACCAGCTATAACTTTGCGGAGTCTTGAAAGAAACTTTCAGGCATTTGTCAGATGTAAGACTATCTGAAGAAATATCTTCACGGGCGCACGCACAATCCCAACGAGTCGATCAACAGCGTAATCTGGACCGGAAATCCCAAGACAGTGTTTGTGTCATATAGTACTCAGCATTTTTGTGTCTTTGATGTAATGGCGACGTTCAGTGAAGGAAATTTTGCTTGGTGTGAGGTCCTGAAAACCCCGCTACAAATTTTAAGTCACTTCATAATGAAACAAACGTAAAATTTGTATAAGCAAAGAGACAGGGCATCAGAGGGAGCTATTGGAGACCTTGAAACAAGGGGAAGACAAGGCAGAAGGGAAGGAGAAAGGACGTTGCAAGATGAAATGGAAGAGGATACAGACTATCTTACGGAGCTGGAATCCACTGGCAATTTTAACTGCTGTTTCCTAAGTTATATTTTTAACAGTAAAGTTTACTTCCTCTTATAGTTACCAGAATTTGTTTAAAATTACTGGATATACCAATATGAGAATTGTGCATATTTTAACACAGGGCTTTTCCTAGTTTGTAAATCTCAACGAAGTTAGAGTCTTAACGTAAATAAAGAAACGTAGACAGTTTCTTATTTTGATGTCCACCTTTTTACAAAAATAATTGTTATTTAAAACTTATCAATATTTTTAGGAAATTGTGTGTCAAAGTGCTTAGAAATGTGTAACCCACAAGCCATATTTTTTACAAATTTTTATTTCCATTACTTTCAGATAAAAGGCAAAAAATGGATCAAATGGCTCTAAGCACTGTGGGACTTAACATCTGAGGTCATCAGTCACCTAGAACTTAGAACTTCTTAAATCTAACTAACCTAAGGACATCACACACATCCATGCCCGAGGCAGAATTCGAACCTGCGACGCTAGCTGCAGTGCGGTTCCGGAGTGAAGCGCCTAGAACCGCTCAGCCACAGCGGCCGGCGATAAAAGTCACTTTTCACTTGAAATAATTTTACATTGTTTAAGACAGAAATTACCAACGTGCCCGGAGCCTCTCCAGTTTTGCAGGTGGAAGTTAGAGTCTGTCTTCCTAGATTTCGTGAAGGTGTTCGACGCTGTCACACATCGATAACTACTAGCCAAGACCATCGTCACAGATGTTGGAAGGTGGACTGACTGACGAGCAACGAAAGGCGCCAATCAATCCACCTTTTATATGATTTTGAGGTTTAATAATTTCGTGGTCTGAAAAAGTGTGTAGAGCAGATTTTGTAAACTAGCATTTTTTCATAGTTTGACGTGGCACGAAGAAAGTTCATCCTGGAAACCATAGTTGAGCGTGTTTGAATGCTGGTGTAAGTACGATGCATGCGACTGGGCGAATTTAGTTAGAAATTCATGGTCTGACTTCTAAGCAGAAGCTTGAGAAAGGCGGCTGGATTTAATCTTGGAAGCCGCAGCGTGGCGCCGATCAGTCGTGGCAGTTTTCTGCGAGGCTTTTTGAACGTGCTGCATCGTGGTTGGCTCCTCCAGACGGGGGTCGGAAA
Source organism: Schistocerca serialis cubense (assembly GCF_023864345.2). Classification (NCBI taxonomy): domain Eukaryota; kingdom Metazoa; phylum Arthropoda; class Insecta; order Orthoptera; family Acrididae; genus Schistocerca; species Schistocerca serialis. The sequence goes on along the minus strand of NC_064647.1, from coordinate 210,367,440 downwards.
AAAATGCCCGTTAAAACCGATACCTGCGTTTTAGTTCTGAATAACGGATACTTTTCGAGATCTTTTCAGTCTCCGTTAAAATAGGTCTTTTTTCGTATTTTACTAATAACTACGTAAAATAACTGGTTTATCAATTTTCCATAACACCACTGCTAAATTGTTTTCTTTCAATAGAGCTGAGATGCCCCGCTTAACCCGCAGGACAGGTTAGGTAATGTAAATTGTGGAAAGGGGCCAAAATAAGGAGCTGTCAGTTACACTCGAACATACAACTTTATTATTTGACCAAACTTTACAAGAGCCCGAAAATTTTTTTTAAACACACAGCTTTAATCTTTGGGACTTAATTACTGGCTGAAAGCACTTTAATTTAAAAACGGCTGAAGGCCAATAACTAAAAACGCAAGCATAATCAGAAATTTAAAAGGCAAGCCTGATCTTACAAGAGTTCTTTATTTAGGCTGAAGGCCCAAAGAATCTGAGATTTTCAGAGCAAACAATTTGAATTCAAAATCGGCTGAAAGCCCAACACTTAAGGCTAAACAACATTAAAGTAAAAGCAGTTCTTAATTACGCAAAACTCAACTAAAACAGAAATTTAAAGGGCAAAGCCTTATCTTAAACAGGTTCCTTAGTTAGCCTGCAGGCCCAAAGAATCAGACACTTCAAGAGAAAACAAGTTAAATTAGAATGGGCTGAAGGCACAACACTTAAACTCAACAACATTAAAACCTTTAAAATGCCAAAGGTCTTACGTGAAACAGTTCTTTAAAGTAGGCCCCAAGGGCGCTCAGATGTTCGAGGGTCGGCCTGGAATTGAAACATTAACACTCGCTTAGGTGAGACAGGCAGTCGGACCAACCATTCACGATCCGACGACAACCCAACCGACTGACAGTCAGCAGACCCACCTACAAGATAACTTCCTCTTCACACGACCAGGGCACAACAGGGAGTTTAACGGAACAACGTAGAAGATATTGGCGTCCACAACCGATCGTACATGGAGCTGTCAAACTACACACAGTGCTCGACAGCGACAACACGATGAGGAAACTACACTGCCTGAAATTTACGTCAACGGTCAGGGCAGGTAACCGGAACGTCAACGGGCACAAGGCAGAAGATTCCGCTGGTGCACTTCAATTCAAATAATCAAATACAGTGAAACTCCACCGGAGGGTGGCTAGAATTTTCCAACTTCAAAACCACGGCGTTGCTTGCGGGCATATCCCAACAGCCGACAACGAACTCCAAACGACACAATCTGAACAGTCTTGACTTGCTGGTAGATTAAATCAAAACTCAAGTTTCGTGTCTAGGGTCAATGAGCCACGGACCTCTTAGTAATGGAAACAGCCTCACACACTCCGACACCGCATAGAGGCCGCCAGCAGTCCTGGCCAAACCACGTCCCGTAGAGACGTCGCTCCACGCCAACAGACCGACTGGTCGCACACCATCCAGCCGGAAACTATAAGCGCCAGGTGAAAGGTAGTCCAAGGTGCGAATATCGGTACACACCGCTGCTGCCACGTACGGAAGGAGAGGATAACAGCATAATCGCGAAAACCGCGGGAGACTAAACATAGAACCGCAACGAAGGTTTAACCCAGTGCATAGCATGCGTCAGCCATGGCTCAAAAGCATTATTTAAAAAGCGAATAATGTTTGTTTGTAAAATTTACATTGCTTTGAAATACTGGGTTATTATGGGAAATGGGAAAAGTTTACAGTGCTGTTTTAGTAAGAAAGTCGACTGTTGGAAACAAACAAAGATATGACTTGAGAATCGGTACAGAGCACCTGTGACACGTGCTATTTTGCTGCGTGGCGTGACCTCCCAGACGGTGCACCTGCTCTATACGGTAGTTTCTCGTGGTCGCCGGTTGTGTCGTAGAATGGCATCATCCCTAGTTTGTAGGTGTTTTACGAAGTGTGGTAGCAATGAAGTACAATGCGCCATTTGCTTTAAAAGATTAAAAATGGCAGAAGGCACAACAAATTTGTCGGCATCAAGTAAAGATAAACCATTCGCAGTATTCCTGGGAAGAGAAGGTCAATTTTTTTTAATCTACGAGACGCTTCCAATAAGTAATTTAACACATTTTTTTGTGAAAACAGGTTGGTTTTATTCCGGACTTCAGTACACCTCATTACTCCCCAGTCCACTGCCTACAAAACCCGATTTTTCAACGTAATCTCCGTTCAATGCGACGGCCTTACGCCTCCTTACTGGGAGGACCTATGTGCCCGCATGGTAACACTCTACTGGTCAACGTTGGAACCAACGTCTTGCTGCATCGATAATCTCCCCATCACCCAGGTACTGCTTCCCACTACCGCACGGTTAGCCGAGCGGTGTAACGCACAGCTTTCCGGTGTGGGAAGGAGCGCCTGCTTTCCAAAATGAAAGCAAAAACCGTAAATTGTGCAAGGTTGCGTTTATTTTTCCATGAAATAGCATGAACAGGCTATAGTAAAGTGGAAATACACTCCTGGAAATGGAAAAAAGAACACATTGACACCGGTGTGTCAGACCCACCATACTTGCTCCGGACACTGCGAGAGCGCTGTACAAGAAATGATCACACGCACGGCACAGCGGACACACCAGGAACCGCGGTGTTGGCCGTCGAATGGCGCTAGCTGCGCAGCATTTGTGCACCGCCGCCGTCAGTGTCAGCCAGTTTGCCGTGGCATACGGAGCTCCATCGCAGTCTTTAACACTGGTAGCATGCCGTGACAGCGTGGACGTGAACCGTATGTGCAGTTGACGGACTTTGATCGAGGGCGTATAGTGGGCATGCGGGAGGCCGGGTGGACGTACCGCCGAATTGGTCAACACGTGGGGCGTGAGGTCTTCACAGTACATCGATGTTGTTGCCAGTGATCGGCGGAAGGTGCACGTGCCCGTCGACCTGGGACCGGACCGCAGCGACGCACGGATGCACGCCAAGACCGTAGGATCCTACGCAGTGCCGTAGGGGACCGCACCGCCACTTCCCAGCAAATTAGGGACACTGTTGCTCCTGGGGTATCGGCGAGGACCATTCGCAACCATCTCCATGAAGCTGCGCTACGGTCCCGCACACCGTTAGGCCGTTTTCCGCTCACGCCCCAACATCGTGCAGCCCGCCTCCAGTGGTGTCGCGACAGGCGTGAATGGAGGGACGAATGGAGACGTGTCGTCTTCAGCGATGAGAGTCGCTTCTGCCTTGGTGCCAATGATGGTCGTATGCGTGTTTGGCGCCGTGCAGGTGAGCGCCACAATCAGGACTGCATACGACCAAGGCACACAGGGCCAACACCCGGCATCATGGTGTGGGGAGCGATCTCCTACACTGGCCGTACACCACTGGTGATCATCGAGGGGACACTGAATAGTGCACGGTACATCCAAACCGTCATCGAACCCATCGTTCTACCATTCCTAGACCGGCAAGGGAACTTGTTCCAACAGGACAATGCACGTCCGCATGTATCCCGTGCCACCCAACGTGCTCTAGAAGGTGTAAGTCAACTACCCTGGCCAACAAGATCTCCGGATCTGTCCCCCATTGAGCATGTTTGGGACTGGATGAAGCGTCGTCTCACGCGGTCTGCACGTCCAGCACGAACGCTGGTCCAACTGAGGCGCCAGGTGGAAATGGCATGGCAAGCCGTTCCACAGGACTACATCCAGCATCTCTACGATCGTCTCCATGGGAGAATAGCAGCCTGCATTGCTGCGAAAGGTGGATATACACTGTACTAGTGCCGACATTGTGCATGCTCTGTTGCCTGTGTCTATGTGCCTGTGGTTCTGTCAGTGTGATCATGTGATGTATCTGACCCCAGGAATGTGTCAATAAAGTTTCCCCTTCATGGGACAATGAATTCACGGTGTTCTTATTTCAATTTCCAGGAGTGTAGTTTAAAGAATACAGAACGTAAACAACTGCAATATGCATAATGGTACACAAAAATACTCTTCATCTTTTACACATTAACGGATTTGCACACACTTTCCGACAACTGTTACCGTGCTCAGTATGGGGTGTGACCACCTCTGGCAGCAGTACATGCCTGACAACGACAGAGCATGCTGTGAATGATGTCATGTTGAGCAAATAACGCCAATTATTCCTGCAGAGCTGCTCGCAAGTCTTGGAGAGTGATTGGTGGATGCTGATGTGATGCAACTCATCACCCTAGTGCACCCCAGACGTTCCCTATGCGATTCAAATCGGGATAGCGAGCAGACCACGCCATGTGTCCAGTATCCTCCGTTTCCAAGAAAACATCACCTACGTGTTCTCTATGAGGCCGAGCATTATCGTCTTTCAATACGAAGTCTGGGCCCACAGCACAATACCTGACAGCAGTTAAACCTTGCTAATTCACCTGCACAATTTCCTGAGGAGGGGTTCGAGTGGCGAACATAATCCCCGCCTACACCATTAGCGACCCTCCCCAGTATCGGTCTCTTTCCACAATGTTTGGGTCCGGAAGTCGTATTCCACGTTCCATCCAGATGCGAATCCGTCGAGAATCACTCTCCAAACCGTATCGGGACTCATCTGTGTGAGGAGTATTGGCTCAATGTTCAACCGTCCAGATGGTATGTTCACGACTCCACTCTGGACGTTCATTTCTGTGAAGACGCGTCAGAGGTGCACATACAGCAGGTCTCCGACAAAGGCCTCTCTGCCGAGCCTTCTGTAGACCTTTACGTGAATACAACATGTCCAGTGAATGCTCCTAGGTCAGATGCTAGTTGCCGTGCAGGACTAAGGCGGTACTGTAGTGCCCTTACATCCAAATAACGGTCCTCTCTTTCTGACGTCACGCTTGGTCGGCCCTGCCCTGGTCTTCATGGATACCATTTTTTTAAAATTTACTGATTTTCGGAACGTGCCCGTACAGCTATATATGTAGTGGAATGTCAATTATAACGACTACACAACACTCAGTCCGCGAGTGGAGAAATCTCGGACCCGGCCGGGAATCGAACCCGGGCCTCTTCAGTTAGCAATGCGTCGTGCTGACCGCACAGCTACCGAGGCTAAAAAAAGGTTCCTCTTACAGGGCGGAAATACGACCCGTCACGATATACAACAAAAGCGGCGGCGCATTTAGTATGAGATCGTTTCGATGAATATCTTCGTAACGGATAATTCTGGACTGTGAATGTTTTACAGGTAACGAAAATAGCAACTGATTTCCCTAATAAAAAAACATAATACGACCTCTGACGTTCTCAGTGACCACAAATAATCCTGCTACACTATAAGGCTATTTACTGATGATGCTGCTGTGCACAGGTAGGTTATCGCTGTTCAACGATGGTAAAGAATTGTAAAATGGCTTGGTCAGAGTTTCCTCTTTGTTAAGTGAATGGTCGTTTCGTTTAATTGCTGGTAAACGTAAAAAGTAAGCTGTATGTGAAGACCGGTAACACGTAGAATACGTAAAAGAAGCGAGAGGGAAACATACGAATTGAAGATCAACAACTAAGTGCACGGATTAAAAAGGGTGTAAGACAACGATATAATCTTTCACCACTGCTGTTTTATGTATGCAGGGTGACTTACCAGCGTTTAAAAGCCCCACGACATAGATGATGCCGAGACAAATAATTTAATGTAACAGACATGGGGCCTCAGTGTCTGGAAATAAACAAAAATTGGGTGAGAAATGTTGAACATGTGACGTTACCAGATGACGCACCTCCCCGCACGTGCAGCAGTTGCGATTTTAGCGTGAAGGGATGATTGATTGATGCAGTACTTGCATTCGAGCAAAGGGTGTTCGAATACCTTTTGTAAATGCGATCTGTTGTAAACCTAGAAGCTGCGAACTATTCGTCCTCGCTGTGACTAAGTAAGAACTATTCTTATTTTGTGTATCTTCCATTTGTCCCTTTTGTTTTGTTTACAGACAGTATTTAGCAAAGAAAAACTGGGTCATTTACTGGTAACGACGCAGTTCCAAAGCTTACACTCGTTTACTTGTGACGCATTGCGGTAGGTTTCTTTTGTGCTAGACTTTGCAATAAACCACCGTGCGATGCCGGACTGATAAATGGAATAATAAGAATTTAAACTGGAGAAAAGATACAGGGTGATAAAGTCAGTATAAATTTGAAAACTGAATAAATCACGGAATAATGTAGTAAGAGAGGTGCAAATTGACACACATGCCTGTAATGACATGGGGTTTTACTAGAACCAAAAAAATACTAAAGTTCAAAAAATGTCCGACAGGTGGCGCTTCATCTGATCAAAATAGCAATAATTAGCATAACAAAGTAAGACAAAGTAAAGATGATGTTCTTTACAGGAAATATTCTATATGACCACCATCATTCCTTAACAATAGATGTAGTCAAGGAATAATGTTGTGAACAGAACTGTAAAGCATGTCCGGAGTTATGGTGAGGCATTGGCGTCGGATGTTGTCTTTCAGCATCCCTAGAGATGTCGGTCGATCACGATACACTTGCGACTTCAGGTAACCCCAAAGCCAATAATCGCACGGACTGAGGTCTGGAGACCTGAGAGACCAAGCATGACTAAAGTGGTGGCTGAGCACACGATCATCACCAAACGACGCCCGCACGAGATCTTTCACGCGTCTAGCAATATGCGGTGGGGCGCCATCCTGCATAAACATCGTACGTTCCAGCAGGTGTTTATCAGCCAGGCTGGATATGATGCGATTCTGTAACATATTGGCGTACCTCTCACCCATCACGGTAGCAGTTACAAAACCAGAATCGCGCATTTCCTCGAAGAAAAAAGAACCGATAACGGTAGGTGTGGTAAATCCAACTCATACCGTGACTTTCTCGTCGTGCAATGGAGTTTCCACGACAGTTCTAGGATTTTCGGCAGCCAAAATTCTGCAGTTGTGGGCGCTGACAGACCCTCGGAGCGTGAAATGAGCTTCGTCGGTCCACAACACGTTACTCAACCAATCGTCATCTTCCGCCATCTTTTGAAACGCCCACACCGCAAATGCCCTCCGCTTCACTAAATCGCCAGGTAACAGTTCATGATGCCGATAGATTTTGTACGGATAGCATCGCAGGGTACGCCTCAGTGCCAACCAGACAGTAGTGTATGGAATGCCCGTGCGACTGCACGAGCGCTGACTTCCCCGTGCATAGACGAACCCGCTACAGTCTCCATTTTTTCCTGAACTGTCTCAGCAGCATTACGCCTTGTGCTCGGTCGGCCACTACGGGGTCTAAACAACCCGTGGCTGCGAACTTCGAAATCATTCTCGCCACAGCTGCATTTGTCAACGGACCTTTATTCGTTCGAATCCCCTTCCTATGGCGATAGGATCGTAACGCTGAACTAGCACATTCCCCATTCTGATAATACAGCTTCACTAAAAGCGCCTTTTCAGGTAACGTCAACATGCTGCGACTGCTGGCGCATCTGATTCTCTCTCTCATTGCAGTTCCTTTTACACACGATTGTCATGCGCATTCACTGACGTTTTGCTGTCCAGCGCCATCTGTCGGACATTTTGTGAACTTTTTTGTTCTAATAAAACCCCATGTCATTCCAAGCATGTGTGTCAATTTTTACTTCTCTATCTACATTATTCCGTGGTTTATTAAGTTTTCAAATTTATACTGACTTTTTGATCACCCGGTACTTTGGAAGTCCTAAAACAACGTAGTTCAGCGACAATTGCATTTGGAATCCTTGCAAATCATGGGATGAGACAGTAAGTAATTGACGTAGTTTGCATATTTTCATTCAGTAAAGTCATATGGAATAATGTTCTGGGGTAACTCATCCTTAAGAAAACAAGCTTTCATTGCGCAAAAACATGCTCTAAAAATTATATGCGGTGATCATCTTGTAGACATCTGTTTAAGGTGTTGAGCATTTTGACTACTGCTTCACATTATATATACACCGCCATGTAGTTTGCTAGAAATAATACACAGCAATTCAAAAGGAACAATGCAGTAGATAATTATAATACCAGAAGAGAAACTGCCATTAATTACTCCACATTAAGGTTGTCTTTAGAACAAAAAGGGGTGCAGAATGCTGCAACAAGAATTGTTACTTACTCAGTGATATAAAATGTCTGTCGACAGTAAGATTCGATAACAAATTGATTAAGTTCCTCATTGACAACTCCTATTCCGTGGGCGAAATTTCTACTACTTTAATGTGTAAAAAGTGATGGGTAGACAGCGCTAACTCAAATCTGTATATCTTCTTCCTTTTTGTAAAAATAAATAAATAAATATAAATGTTCGGAATGCAACCTTATTTACAAATTAATTTGCAATATGAATGTAAAACGACTCCTTCCACATCATTACGATCAGTCGTAGTTACACATTCCATGGATCATTTTGCACAACTAGCTAGCTACCTGCTCTGAGATGGAAAGGTTAGCACAGCAGAAGAAATCGCGGTAGGCTGCATCGAGGCAGTCAAAGGTTGATGACTCCAAAATACACACATTGAAAAAAGTTTTGCATCACCCCAGTTCCCAGAACTACTGAACACAGACGTTGACTGGATATTGCCGGCCGAAGTGGCCGTGCGGTTAAAGGCGCTGCAGTCTGGAACCGCAAGACCGCTACGGTCGCAGGTTCGAATCCTGCCTCGGGCATGGATGTTTGTGATGTCCTTAGGTTAGTTAGGTTTAACTAGTTCTAAGTTCTAGGGGACTAATGACCTCAGCAGTTGAGTCCCATAGTGCTCAGAGCCATTTGAACCATTTGACTGGATATTGTATCACAGGCACAGCCCCTTTGACTGTTCAGAAATGTCACTAAACCCGCCCAAAGATGTAAACAACCATGCATGAGCAAGGCCTGTCAGACGGAGGGTGGTCCGACAGCCGATCAGTCCAGCTATTCCATCAGGAAGGAGATACACGGATCGTGTTGTCTGTAGTTCAACCATGTCTAGACGGTCAATACCGCGGTTCGATCGCGTCCGCATTGTTACTTTGTGCCAGGAAGGGCTCTCAACGAGGGAAGTGTCCAGGCATCTCGGAGTGAACCAAAGCGATGTTGTTCGGACATGAAGGGGATACAGAGAGATAGGAATTGTCAATGACATAACTCGTTCAAGCAGCCCAAAGGATACTGCTGCAGTGGATGACCGCTACCTGTGGATTATGGCTAGGAGAAACCCTGACAGTAACGCCACCACGTTGAATAATGCTTTTCGTGCAGCCATAGAACGTCGTGTCACGACTCAAACTGTGCGCAATAGGCTGCATGATGCGCAACTTCACTTCCTACGTCCAGGGCGAGGTCCATCTTTGCAACCACGACACCATGCAGCACGGTACAAATGGGCCCAACATCATGCCCAATGGACAGCTTAGGACTGGCATCACGTTCTCTTCACCGATGACTGTCGCATATGCCTTCAACCAGACAACCGTCGGTGACGTGTTTGGAGGCAATCCGATCACGCTGAACGTCTTAAACACACTGCCCAGCGAGTGCAGCAAGGTGGAGGTTCCCTGCCGTTTTGGGGTGGCATTATGTGGGGCCGACGTGCGCCGCTGGTGGCCATGGAAGGCGCCGTAACGGCTATACGATACGTGAATGCCATTCTACAACCTATAGCGCAAACATATCTGCATCATATTGGCGAGGCATTCGTGTTCATGGACGACAATTCGCTACCCCATCGTGCACATGTTGTGAATGACTTCCTTCAGAATAACGACATCGCTCGGCTAGAGTGGCCAACGTGTTCTCCAGACATGAACCCTATCGAACATGCCTGGGGTACATTGAAAAGGGCTGTTTAAGGACGACGTGACCCACCAACCACTCTAAGGGATCTACGCCGAATCGCCGTTGAGGAGTGGGACAATCTGGACCAACAGTGCGTTGATGAACTTGTGGATAGTATGCCACGACGAATACAGGCATGCATCAGTGTAAGAGGAGGTACTATTGGGTATTAGAGGTGCCGGTGTGTACAGCAATCTGGACTGCCATCTCTGAAGTCTAGATGTATGACGCCACAACATGCAATGTGTGGTTTTTATGAGCAATAAGAACGACGCAAATTATGTGTATACTGATCTCTAATCCTATTTCCTGTACAGGTTCCGCAACTCTCGGAACCGAGATGATGCAAAACTTTTTTTGATGTGTGTAGATATGATAATGGCTGTAAGAAGGATAAGGAACCTTACAGTACCTAATTGCGAGATGAATGGTGGACTTACTGAAGACCCCGCAATGTGTAGTAAGTATTTAGCGATATGAAATGGAACGATCACGTAACATCACTATACGGGAAGCATAACAGAAGAATTGGTTTTGTTGCAATGATTCTGCAAAACAATGAAAGACATTTGTACAAGAACCGCATACAAGGCGCTAGTGCGACCAATTCTAGCGTTCTGTTCTACTGTTTGTAGTCCATATCGCGTAGGCATTACGAGGTCAGAGGCCCACACGAAAGCGAAAAGAAATGGGTGTCTGTGGAAGAAAGACGATGTAGTTCTCGCGAATCCATGTTGGGTAAATTTAGAGAATCTGAATTCGAAGTATACTGTTCGACCATTATGTCATCACTGTTGTAGAGAGGTGTCCGACAAAAATATGGGAACACCGAGAGAGATGCATGCTTGAAAATAAATGCCGATTCTAGGCAAAACTGTAGGTGGTACTGTGCTATTTGAAGGGCTACGGCACCTATGCAATGTTGGTTGGTTGGTTGGTTGGTTTGGGGGAAGAGACCAAACAGCGAGGTCATCTGTCTCATCGGGTTAGGGAAGGACGGAGAAGGAAGTCGGCCGTGCCCTGTCAAAGGAACCATCCCAGCATTTGCCTGGAGTGATTTAGGGAAATCACGGAAAACCTAAATCAGGATGGCCGGACGCGGGATTGAACCGTGGTCCTCCCGAATGCGAGTCCAGTGTGCTAGCCACTGCGCCACATCGCTCGGTCCTATGCAATGTAATCAATACGTTGCAATTGTCAGTCGAGTCGTGAACATCATCTGTACAGATGTTAGCGCATCATTTCGGAGCTAAATGAATTGAACAAAGGGGAAATTGTTGACTGTTGGTTCTCGTATGGTGTGTGCTTCCGTAACCAAGGCAGTGGAAGTTTTTGGTGTTTCAATAAGCACCGTACCGAAGGTTTATGCCGCATACAGAGAAAGCGGAAAAACATCATCCGCTAAGTCACAATGCGGACGAAAGTGTGTGTCGAATAGTTGTGACTGTTTATCACTGAAGAGGATTGTGGCGAAAAATAAGTGGATGACAATTGCGAAAGTCACTGCAGAACTGAGTTTCACACTTGTGACCCCCGTCAGCACCAAAACACGAGGGGAGCTCTACAAGCACGAAACTGCAGGGCGAGCTGAAATTCCGAGACCGTCCATCAGTGATGCAAAGAAAACGTAGAGGTGAAGCCATTAGACCTGGGCTATGGAGCAATGGAAATAAGTCAGTCGTTTGGATGGGTCTTGCTTCACGCTGTCCCAAACTTCTGGCCGAGTTTGCGTCACAAGAGTGGAATGTGACAGGAGTTCGGTGATGATTTGAACAGCCATACCGTGGTATTCCATAGGTCCCGTGGGTACTCCGCAAAGCAGATTACTGCCAAGGAATATGTGACGGTTTTGGCTGATCAGGTCGAAACCATGGTAGGCTGTTTATCCCCCAGTGGTGATGGTGCGTTTCAAGACGAGAGACCTCAGTTCAGACAGCTCGCATTGTGCACGGTGTGAGCATGGGGATGAATTTTCGCATCTTCCCTGGCCACCAAAGTCACCAGATATCAATACTTCGTGATCGCCTATCCATTTCCATCATCATCGTTGCCATACCTTGTCACTATTTAGCAGAAAGAATGGCGTAATACACCCTCGAAAACTGTACGGGACTGATATTTACCCACTGTAAGACAACTGGAAGCTATTCGATATTAGGAATTGTAATGCGTTGCGTTTTTGGTGTTTCTACACTACTGGCCATTAAAATTACTACACCAAGAAGAAGCGCAGACGATAAACGGGTATTCATTGGACAAATATATTATACTAGAACTGACATGTGATTACATTTTCACGCAATTTGGGTGCATAGATCCTGAGAAATCAGTACCCAGAACAACAACCTCTGGCCGTAATAACGGCCTTGACACTCCTGGGCATTGAGTCAAACAGAGCTTGGATGGCGTGTACAGGTACAGCTGCCCATGCAGCTTCAACACGATACCACAGTTCATCAAGAGTAGTGACTGGCGTATTGTGACGAGCCAGTTGCTCGGCCACCACTGACCAGACATTTTCAATTGGTGAGAGATCTGGAGAATGTGCTGGCCATGGGAGCAGTCCAACATTTTATGTATCCAGAAAGGCCCGTACAGGACCTGCAACACGAGGTCGTGCATTATCCTGCTGAAATGTAGGGTTTCGCAGGGATCGAATGAAGGGTAGAGCACGGGTCGTAACACATCTGAAATGTAACGTCCACTGTTCAAAGTGCCGTCAATGCGAACAAGACGTGACCCAGACGTGTAACCCTTGGCACCCCATACCATCACGTGTCGGGTGATACGCCAGTATGTCGATGACGAATACACGCTTCCAATGTGCGTTCACCGCGATGTCGCCAAACACGGATGCGACCATCATGATGATGTAAACAGCACCTGGATTCAGCCGAAATAATGACGTTTTGAAATTCGTGCACCCAGGTTCGTCGTAGAGTACACCATCGCAAGCGCTCCTGCCTGTGATGCAGCGTCAAGGGTAATCACAGCCATGGTCTCCGAGCTGATAGTCGATGCTGCTGCAAACGTCGTCGAACTGTTGGTGGAGATGGTTGTTGTCTTGCAAACGTCCCTATCTGTTGACTAAGAGATCGAGACGTGGCTGCACGATCCGTTACAGCCATGCGGGTAAGATGCCTGTCATCTCGAATTCTAGTGATACGAGACCGTTGGGATCCAGCACGGCGTTCCGTATTACCCTCCTGAAGCCACCGATTCCATATTCTGCCAACAGTCACTGGATCTCGACCAACGCGAGCAGCAATGTCGCGATAGGATAAACCGCAATCGCGAGAGGCTACAATCCGACCTTTATCAAAGTCGGAAACGTGATGGTACGCATTTCTCCTCCTTACACAAGGCATCACAACGTTTCACCAGGCAACGCCGGTCAACTGCTGTTTGTGTATGAGAAATCGGTTGGAAACTTTCCTCATGTCAGCTACCGGCGCTAACCTTGTGTGAATGCTCTGAAAAGCTAATCATTTGCATATCACAGCACCTTCTTCCTGTCGGTTAAATTTCGCTTCTGTAGCACGTCATCTTCGTGGTGTAGCAATTTTAATGGACAGTAGTGTATATTTTTGTCCACGCTCTGTATGTCTTGCGTATGGGTCAAGTGAAGAGGGCGAGAGAAAGTCTGTGCAGAGAGGCATGAAAACACTCGTATTTTCTCAGCTCAATATTCGAATGGAATAGAACAAAAATTGATAATGTTGATACGATGTACCCTCCACAAGTGGCCTTTGGAGTGCTTACATAGCGAGATTTTGTTTATTGCGTACATTGCACGTAGGTACACAACTGACCCCTAGTCCAGATGTGCAATTTTCCTGGCAAGGCTAGTGTCTGACTGACCGTATATGCGTCCCTCCGCCTGCTTCAGTTCATTTCGGGATGGAGAAAGACGTACCGCCCAGCTTAGAAGCAGCGCGACCTTGACCCGGATATGCTGGGGCGGAATCCCTCATTCGGCTTTTGTAATAGGTTCATTTGTTACCGCTGCGGCTGCGGCCCACCCATAAACATCCATTACGTCAGCCGGGGAATTCCCCAGGCTCGACTCGGCACAGCCGTTCGGCCAATCAGTCACGCACGCTGTAGGCGTGTCGTTGCCCTCCACAGGCCGCAGACGTTTCAAGCAGTGAGGACATCTTCACGACCACTAACAGACGGAGAGAAAAAAAATTGATTGTGCATTCTCCCCTGGCCATGGCGTCTTTTAGACAAAAGCTTTCTAGTCCTCACCCTCACATTTCGCACAAGCATATTTCGTAACTCAATTTTTCCCTCCTACAAATCGACAATCTCTTCTGGTGTCCTGGAATCCAGCTAAAAAACTTCTTTAGACGTTTTGCCGTGCATATACCTGCCTCAAATATGGTTTGCGCTTTTCTTAAGGGGGGGGGGGGGAGGGACGTTGATGAAAAACACAAACTATTTAAAAAATGCACCAAACCCACAGTTTTGGAGATATGGCAATGACATTTCGTACCACGCTTTACATGAAAGTAACACATTCACACACAAAATCCTTTGATTATACGTATATATTCAACTTTTTTTAAATGAAATTTGAAGTTTTATTTTCAAAAAATAAAATGTTCCTTTTTCTCAAAAAGTTCTTAAGAGATTTCTAAAAAAAATTCTGTTTTATCTCTTTATATGTTGTAAACTTCTCTCATGAGGTTTTTGGAATGGGTCAAATAGGAGAATTTTCGTAACTTGTTAATTATAATTCCAGAAGTACAATTTTAAATTCGTGCAAAATTCCAAGCACTTTGCCCCATATCTCAGCTTGCAATCAGAATTTCAAAATTTGCTCTTGAGACAACGTTTATTAGGCTTACAGAAATTGTGTACAAAATTTCATAATTCTAGCATTCATAGAATCTGAAGAAAAGGTACATAAACTTTAAAAAACAAACTTTTCAGGAAACGCAATTTAAAGTTCAACCTAACTTTTTTCCTTATGTCACTTTTTCAGAAGGTACCACATTTGTACTCTGGGTCGTCTTTCTCTTCAAGGCTTCTCTTCTGGTTTCTTGTTGCCTGTCTTCTTTCCTTTACCAGCTCTGCAATTGACTTTTCAGCTGCAAAGACGTGCTGTAAATTATTTTTCTGAGAATGTCTTGAGTAAAATTTCCTATGTTGAAGCCCATTCTTTCTAATACCTTCATCCTCCTGACGTTCCCATCATTAAATACAATAACTGCATCATAAGTTGCTATTTTGGCAACTGTAGCAGATGTAAATGTGTCTTTAGGGCATCGTTTCCATATGAGCGAATTTGGAGACCCATTTGGATTCTGGGTTTTGTCATGAACACACTTTCTGAGAAGTACAGGATCGGCCAAATATGATCTATAAAACCGAAGAGTATGTACACGGCCTTCTAGATGTGCCCCGCACACCTTTGGTTGAAAGTAATACACAGAATCGTTGTTCACTGAGCTGGTATTGAAGTGCTGCTTCAAAACGTGGGCGTTGCAGGGAGGCTGCGTCACATTTTTAATTAATTTTCAGGTACTTCGGATGCGATTTCAACACAAACTTTGGGAACTTATTGTCCAAGAGTTGTACTAACAACTAAACAGTAAATCGAAAATTGACATTTTTGTCAATTTCATCAACGTCCCCTCTTAACTGGTGATCGTTTTTATACTGTGGGAATAGACTATCAGATCAAAACTTTTCTGACACCTATTAGTGGACATTAGTATGGTTTGTGTCCGCCCTTCGAGCTTGGAGTTTGCTGGTGACACTTTCAGTCAAGTGTGTGAACGTTTGTGGGGAAATGGCAGTCTCTTCTTCAAGTACCTAAACCAGAGAAGGTTGTGAAGGAGTCTGAGTGAAGTCTATATTCTAACTCATTCCAGAGGTGTTCCGTTGTTTTCAGATCGGGTTTCTGGGCAGGCTAGCCCATTTCAGGGATGTTATTGTCTACAAAACATGGTGTCACAGACGCTGCTTTGTGACATAGTGCATAGTGCATAGTCATGCTGATACAATCATCGTACATAGCGCACTGTGCTGTGAAATGCGGTCATATCATACTGCATGTAGCATTTTCTGAAGTGCAGCAGGGGACGAGACCCTAACCTTGAAGAACATACCCGTAGTGTAACCCCAGCTCCCCTCTACTTCACTGTTGGCACTCTACATGAGACGCTCTTCAGGCATTCGCCAAACCCTAACACTTCCGCCGAATAGTCGCAAACTATAGCTTAGCCCTTCACTACAAATCGCGTCTTTCCTGTCATCCTCTCTCCGCTGGCGTCTCTCTTTACATCACCTCAAGCGGCGCTTAGCATTGACTAGAGCAGTGGCTCCTAACCTGGGGGGCTCATTACCCCTGAAGGGCCATATGTTTCTGAGGGGTAAAAACCAAAGGTTCACTTGTGTTTCGATCACGAAGATACATTATTTTTAAAGGATCATTACCATTTTTTACTATTTCGCGAGAGTACTACAGGTTTCGTAAGCTGGTTATAATTATATTTTTTATTTCATAATTAGCATCAGCGCGTGAAACGGCGCGGTGGACGCTACGGCGTGTCCAACGAATGTATGAACATTTTCCTCATATAGTCCACCACAACACACGTACTTTCCACATTGTTCCATGCGCCTATGACAATATATATTAGTGGGCCATTGATAGTGACCGGGCCAAATATCTCACGAAATAAGCGTCAAACGAAAAAACTACGAAGAACGAAACTTGTCTAGCTTGAAGGGGAAAACCAGATGGCACTATGGTTCGTCCGCTAGATGCCGCTGCCATAGGTCAAACGGATATCAACTGCGTTTTTTTGAAATAGGAACCCCCATTTTTATTACATATTCGTGTAGTACGTAAAGAGATATGAATGTTTTAGTTGGACTACTTTTTTCGCTTTGTGATAGATGGCGCTTTAATAGTCACAAACGTACAAGTACGTGGTATCACGCAATATTCCTCCAGTGCGGACGGCATTTGCTTCGTGATACATTACCCGTGTTAAAATGGACCGTTTACCAATTGCGGAAAAGGTCGATATGGTGTTGATGTATGGCTATTGTGATCAAAATGCCCAACGGGCGTGTGCTATGTATGCTGCTCGGTATCCTGGACGACATCATCCAAGTGTCCGCACCGTTCGCCGGATAGTTACGTTATTTAAGGAAACAGGAAGTGTTCAGCTACGCATGAAACGTCAACCACGACCTGCAACAAATGATGGTGCCCCAGTAGGTGTTTTAGCTGCTGTCGCGGCTAATCAGCACATCAGTAGCAGGCAAATTGAGCGGGAATCGGGAATCTCAAAAACGTCGGTGAGTGTACCATATTTCTATGCACCAGGAATTGTATGGCGACGACTTTGAACGTCGTGTGCAGTTCTGCCACTGGGCACAAGGTAAATTACGGGACGATGACAGATTTTTTGCACGCGTTCTATTTAGCGACGAAGCGTTATTTACCAACAGCGGTAACGTAAACCGGTATAATATGCACTATTGGGCAACGGAAAATCCACGATGGCTGCGACAAGTGGAACATCAGCGACCTTGGCGGGTTAATGTATGGTGCGGCATTATGGGAGAAAGGGTAATTGGCCCCCAATTTATCGATGGCAATCTAAAGAATTCAATGTATGCTGATTTCCTACGTAATATTCTACCGATGGTATTACAAGATGTTTCACTAAATGACAGAATGGCGATGTACTTCCAACATGATCGATGTCCGGCACATAGCTCGCCTGCGGTTGAAACGGTATTGAATAGCATATTTCACGACAGGTGGATTGGTCGTCGAAGCACCATACCATGGCCCGCACGTTCACCGGATCTGACGTTCTCGGATTTCTTTCTGTGGGAAAAGTTGAAGGATATTTGCTATTGTGATCCACCGACAACGCCTGACAACATGCGTCAGCACACTGTCAATGCATGTGCGAACATTACGGAAGGCGAACTACTCGCTGTTGAGAGGAATGTCGTTACACGTACTGCCAAATGCATGGTGGTTGACGGACATCATATTGAGCATTTATTGCATTAATGTGGTATTTACAGGTAATCACGCTGTAGCAGCATGCGTTTTCAGGAACGATATGTTTACAAAGGTAGATGTATCACATTTTAACAACCGAAATAAAAATGTTCAAAAGTACCTACGTTCTGTATTTTAATCTAAAAAGCCTACCTGTTACCAACTGTTCGTCTAAAATTGCGAGCCATATGTTTGTGACTATTACAGCGCCATCTATCACAAAGCGAAAAAAGTGGTCCAACTAAGACATTCATATTTCTTTACGTACTACACGAATATGTAATAAAAATCGGGGTTCCTATTTAAAAAAAACCGCAATTGATATCCGTTTGAGCTATGGCAGCGCCATCTATCGGGCCAAACATAGCTCCATCTTGTTTCCCCCTTCAAGCTAGACAAGTTTCGTTCTTTGTAGTTCCTTCGTTTGACGCTTATTTCGGGAGATATTTGTCCCGGTCACGATCAATGGACCACCCTGTATATACCATGAAAATGCTTTGTGCGAGTAGTAGGCGTTTCTTGCAACAGGTCAGAAATTGGTTCATTAACCACTTCGCAGCAGTAAACCAACTAATGGACAGCACAACACCACCTTTGAAGTGGCTATTACGCTGTTGTAGGGCCTACACATTTTTATTATGACAAGGCTTGTCCAGAAAATAAGTTCCGATCAGTCGCGAAATGGAAACTACACTGAAAATCAGAAACGTTTTACTTGCGACAGTTGGCTCCACCTTCCAGCTACTTCTCTACATATTCGCCACTCCAGATAGGACATCTGTCGCACCGTTATACCAACTTTCCAATACCATCGTCAGAGAAGGCAGCTGCCTGTGTGTCCCGCCAATTCCTTGCGTTCATCTATAGCTCGTTGTCTGTGCGAAAATGTTGTATTCATAGCCAGTAGTTAATGTGAGCAGAGATGAAACAAAGAGGGAGCAAATTACGTGCCGTACTGCGGGTGAGGAAAGACTTACCATCGAAAACGCTGCAGGGGCATTTTCATTGCCCCTGCACATTGCGACCGAGAGAACTGTCACGAAGTAGGAACCGTATGACAGTTCTGTAATGTGGGCTGCATAACATCAGGCGAAACCTCTCACCAGGACCTCGTACTTGGCGGGAGATAATATTTTCTATGCATCTTTATGGGCTCACCATGCGCCCAGAACTGAAATGAGCGAAGTGATGCAACAGGGATACTAGAGACACTGTCGAACACATATGCGCAAAGCTTTATTAGATTTTCGCAGTGGTTTCCATTTCTTGACCGATCGGAACTTACTTTCCGAATATCTCTCGTATTATTAGTGGCGGTAATCAGACACAAAGGATTGGGTATCTTCCAATTTTTGCCATTTCATAGCATAGAAGCCAAGCAGTCAAGTGAGTTACAAACAGTACGAATAGCGCAGACATTTTAGCTTGGTTGATTTTGGAAGAGGTGCATTGTAGGATGAAGCAAATGTCATTAGGGAGAGGCGTGGTGCAGAGGAAGTATGTTTTGCAAGAAATGTAGTCTTTCAACGTATTTCCTGAGGAGGAGTCGTACGTCGCAGTGAGAACTGCTTCATAATTCGATAAAAAAAGATGGTTAGAAATAAGCAGTACCGAATGTCTCATTAGATCGAGGTTGAATAAAACACATACAAAAACAAAATATAATTTATCTTTCATCACTTTAAAAATAAAAATATTCAGAGAAAATTACTTTTTATTCTAAAATTTAGTTAGCGCTTATGTTGAAGACAGTGTCTGGGGGAGGGGGGGGGGGTGTTTACTAGCTAATAATATCTGATTGAACTCAGTGGTGATGGTCTAAGAAGGGTTGGAAAACTCTTTCTTTCTTTCTTTCTTTTTTTCTTTCTTTCGGCCTTTGTCCCACTCCAACGCGGGGTCGGCCGTGTTATTACGTGTTTGGCAGTGTGAGTTGCAGAGGCTGGCCGGATGCCCTCCCTGCCGCCACCCCGAACCCCCTGGGGCGTAAGTAGAGCACCACAGCTGCCTGTGTCGAGTGTAAGCCACGCCACAGTGTAGGCAAGCAGCCTACTCACGCCGTAGTAAATTCACATCAGCCTTTCCATTGTGTGCCAGCCAGTCCGCTGTAACTAGCTCTGACGTCATAAATGTTGCGCAATACTTTTAAAATCAAGCAAATAACCTAAAACGTTTCTAGCATGTCAGGAGTAATTCTAAATCAACATGTGTTGAATGTCAGTTTAATAACTTTAACCATTTTCGAAATTTGGACGTTTTTCTGTAAAAATCATTGGCGCAACAGAAAAGAGCTAGAGAATTAAAAATTTATATTTAGATTCCTCTTTCATAATAATTTAATAGAAACAGTACTTTGGATTTCACAAATTAAAATTTTAGTGGAAATTCATGATTTTCTGGTTTTTGTCTTAAAAATTAAGGAAGCAAGATAGATTGAGTAGGCTAATAAATAAGGCTAGGATGTTTATATTTAAGTACAATGGAGATCCGCTATAACCATAAAGATGTGAGAAATTTCATTTCAATAACTATAAAACTATAACGATAGTGTATCTCCAAAGGGCAAGTTCAGAGCTCGTCTACTGCGTGCAGTGTAATTAAATTAATTCTCTCGCCCAAAATATTTTACTTAGCCACATCAGATTTTTATTATGATTACGTACCTGTGTGCTGATTGCACAGAAATTGAGAGCTTCATTGGCTATCAGCAAAGGAAGCAATGATTTATTCAGTAACTTAATGTGGTGCATTACTAGCCCAGCGGCTAGTCGGGAGAGCCGATTTGATCAGGCGTTCCCTTAGCCATCCGCACCGCGGCTATATATATATAAGAACGCTGCGCGAGGAAGCAAGGCCCCAGTTCTCTCCAGACGCTGAATAGCACACCATCTGTGTCGGGAGTCGCGTTGCGTCGGTATCATTGGTGTAAACAGCCTCGGATGCCGTATTAAGTTACTCCGGATATGCGTAACCATGACATCATTTTCGAGTGAAGTGTTAATTCTGGGATGATTTTAATTATCTAGCTTCAGTTTGCGTATGTCGTATTTTCACGTGCCGCCGCGGGACAGACATTCTACCATTATTTAGCGTGGCGTTTGATGAGCATTATCATCAAATTATGGCGAGCATTCACTTAAACATTTAATTTGGACAGTTATAGTTGCATCAGCGCATTAGACTCTAAACTGCTCTGTTAGTCAGATTGTGTGGATTCTTTTTTTTTCATCTGTGACTTTCAGAATACAGAGAATTTTTAGAAAATCGTTTTTTGATTATGAATCCCAGACAATCTCCTAATTTCTCAGAGCTATAAGGTGCAGCTATAAGTGTGTTTCTCAGATGAAGTGGGCACTAGGAATTCTAATTACAGGCTTCACGTTTTGCTAATCACTTTCTGGTTGCCAACATTGTAGTTCGAGAGCCCGTGTTGAGAACGGCAAAATACAGCATAAATAATAGGAACATTTATATAACAATAAATTCCACCCGCCGCCGCACATATGGTCAATCGGCCGGGAAATGCGTAATTTCCACATTACATTTAAACTATATTAAATAACAACAATTAATCCCACCCGCCGCCCCACAAACAGTGCGAACGTTTTCAAATGTCTGCGAGTCGTGTAACTGAGGTGGAACGTGGGGACCAGCCCTGTATTCACCTAGCGGGATGTGGAAAACCGCCTGAAAAACACATCCAGGATGGTCGGCATACCGGCCCTCGTCGTTAATCCGCCGGGCGGATTCGATTCGGGGCCGGCGCGCCTACCCTCGTCTGCCGGGTGGGGTTGGAAAACACTGGACTAGAGAAATGTGTGGCTTATGAGAAGCTGCTTGACCACTCTAGGCCATTCTTTTTAGTTCCCTACGTACAGTCATTGTACTAGCTGTAATGTTGGTAGCACTTTGGAAGTCACAAATACTTCCTTCTACTGCTTTCAGGCGGTTTTTTACCAACACCCCGACATTGGTGGACGGTGCGTGTTGTCCGTCAGTACAACAGACCTGACGGGTCTTGGTTTGGGTCTGGCTGTTCCTTCCTGTTTCCACTTCACAGTCGCATCACCAACAGTCGACTTGGGCAGCTTTGGAAGGCTTGAAATACCCCTGAAAGATCTGTTAGTCAGCTCACATACAATGACAAGCGCACGTTCGAAGTCGCTAGCTCTGCTGAGAGACCCTTCGTGGTGTTACTGCGTCTCCATGGCAACTCAATATCCCCTGCCTCATTTTATACTGGTCATTCTTCCTCTACTGTCATCTAGTGCTCAATTCCTCATTCGACAAGGGTGTCAATTACTCTTGATCGGATTGTGTACCTTAATCTGTTTTTCCTTATTATTTCTACCAGTATTAAAGTGCTTATGTTCACCAACCTCTGGTTTCTATTCCCATAGAGGTCTTCCACCTGATGTACGGTGCAATACTTCCGCTTGTTTAAGCTCCACTAACGAACAGCTGTCCAGACTTGTAAAAACTCATTAGATGAGGTCGAAGTTGAACAGCGCCTTTCTTGAATATTTGCGTTAACTTTCTGCAATAAGTTTTCAGCGATGACACGTGTTCATTATTTTTGAAATTCATCTATAACGTCAGTATGCCAGTGTTTAAACTGCCTAAACCATTTTGAATATCTGGTAATCCTCGGTTTCCATTTCTTTTTCAATTCGAATCACCGATCTTTGGGGTATGTCCGATCACTCACTTCTTAGCTGCTTGTGCTCTCTCTTTCTCCCAATAGTTCTTCATTCTACCTGATCTTTCTTTCATCTTCTGATATCTGAATCGGTTTCCTGGTGCTGATCTTAACTTGGGATGTCTTAGTTTTGTCTTTGGTCACGGTATTCGCTGTACCATTCTTTAACACGTCTTAGTAATCTCGAGTTCTCTCAAATCCTTTTCCACTTCCTTAAACCAATTGGGTTTAGTCTTTTTTGTAAAAGAAGTGAAGATTTGTTTAATTAATCTGTCGGGATGCATTCGGAGTATGCGTCCATAGAAATCAATCCTCCTTTTCCTCACGGTTTCAGAGAGCCTCACCGACGTTGCATAGAGGGCTCCGTTTCTAAAGAAAACTTGTTTGTTATCTTTGAATTTGGGACCCCATGATCTTCCATTTAGTTGATAATCGGTGTTTTCTTCTTCTTTTAAATAAAAGCAACACCTTTTATTCGACAAGGGTTGAGGAGTAGTCCATGAGGGATGTGAAACAGGATATAACAACCGAAACTAAATGGTTATAATCACAGCTATAGACAAGGAAAGGAAACAAAAGTAGACACACCTTAAACTGGCATTAAGTTTATTCAAGATGGTATCACGTACAATTGCCTAGCAACTATCACTGTTACTTTTATCGGGGGCAAACTGGAAAGACGTGCAACGAAATGAAAAATGAACAAAAGGTAATGCCATGCACTAATAGAGAATAAAGTTAGTGAAAACACACAAAGATACGAACTTCGAGACCAGGAAAAGATGTCGTGAAACGCCAAGTTTGCAGCAAAAGTCTGTATGGCTGCGAGAGACGGACAGTACGAAAGACTGAAATGGAAGGACGAGATACGTTAGACATACGGTGTTACAGGAGAACGCCGAGTACCAGATGGATTAATCGTGTCAGGAGTGAAGACGATTCAGTGATAAAATCGGCTAATGAGGGTCATAAAGAATGTATTAGAGAGAATGTTGTGGGTGCGTCCCGTCTTAAAAATGAAATGAGGCTTTAAGTAATTATTGTCCTGAGATCTCGAGCGCTTAAAGTTCACCAATCAAATTTATCGTGCTAACCACGGCAATAAGGGGCCTAAAATAAGACTGCCTTGGTAATGTATTTAAGTTAGCAGTATAGGAATCACGACAAGGGACGCAGAATTCGCACCTGACTGCATTCAGCACGTCACTGCCCCACGCGTACTGATGGCTGTCTCAGCGCCAGGTCTGTGGCAACACAATGTCAGGCGTGAGCGAGGCTTTGCTGTTGCAGAAGTTGGCCCCCTGGGGGTCAACGGCCGATACAGGCGCAGCTAACAACCCAGCGATCCTGAATACCACACCAGCAAGAACAGTGACACAACTCAAAAATTATGTTCTTGAGAAAAATCGACTTAAGGATTTCTATGAAACTTATATTGAAATTTTTTGAAAAATTTCTTGAAGCCTTCAGCTACCATTCTCTTTATTTCATGTACGGTTGTATAATATCGTCCTTAGGCCATTTTCAAGTAATTTAGGAATATTTTTGTGGCAGATTATGTCGTGTACGTCGTTGCTCCTGTGGCATGTTATGCTCATAAAATAAATCCGAGATGTTCACGCTGTTTTAGGAGCACGTTACTTTCGAGCAGTTCAGGAGGAAAGGTACATGCTTTCAGGGGTGACAGTATTAGTGATTCTGAACAAAAGACATCATATAGGCGTATGCCCTATACCGAATGGTTTCCGAGATAGAACACATTTAATATCACTTTTGTACGTTTTTCTTGAATAAATCGAAAGCCGCACCCTCCAGCGAAAACCTGTCGCAGTAAAAACTTAAACTATATTATATTTCTTACAAAAAAGGTGTTATTTATTTTTGTCTCTGAAAGTAACGGTTTGTGCGAAGAGAGCGCGAGAATGTTGAAAGACTCGCTCGACGCGCATTCGCTGTAGCTTACGTAGTTTTTGTAGGTCAATTTGAGGTAGCATACTGAGGTAGCAAGTTGAGACAAACAGTTTGATACGGGATACTGGTGGCTATCAAGTCGAGAAACTACCTCAAACTGGGCTACAAGAACTACGTAAGCTGCAGCGCATGCGCGTCGAGCGAGTTTTTCAACATTCTCGCGCTCTCTTCGCAAAAACCATTAGTTCTAGAGAAAAAAAATGAATAGAACCTTTTTTGTAGTAAATGTAATATAATTTAATTTTGTACTGCGACACGTTTTCGCTGGAGGGTGCGGTTTTCGAGTTATTCAAGAAAAAAGTACGAAAGTGATATTAAATGTGTTCTGTCTCAGAAACCATTCAGAATAGGGCATACGTCCATATGAAGTTTTCTGTCAGAATCACTAATACTATCACCCCTAAAAGCATGTACCTTTGCTCCTGACTCACTGTCTGTATAGCCCTCCCGGTTGGAGTGCGGTCTAACGCACGGCTTTCCGGGCGGGAAGGAGCGCCTGGTCCCCGGCACGCATCCGCCCGGCGGACTTTTGTCAAGGACTGGTGAACCGGCCAGCCTGTGGATGGTTTTTAGGCGGTTTTCCATCTGCCTCGGCGAATGCGGGCTGGTTCCCCTTATTTCGCCTCAGCTACACAATGTCGGCGATTGCTGCGCAAACAACTTCTCCACGTACGTGTACACCACCATTACTCTACATCGCAAACATAGGGTTTACACTCGTCTGGTGTGAGACGTTCCCTGGGGGGTCCCACTGGGGGCCGAACCGCACAATAACCCTGGGTTCGGTGTATAACGGCGAAGGGGTGAAGTGGACTGCGGTAGTCGTCGTGGGGTTGTGGACCACTGCGGCTGCGGCGGGGACGGAGCCTTTCTGTCGTTTCTAGCTCCCAGGTTAACATAACACCCTGTATATAACACTAGCATGTTCTCGTCGAATGTGAGGTGTTATCACGTAATTAAACTAGCGGCAAAAAAAAAAAAAAACATCGCAACACCAAGGAAGAGTTGTGCGACCTAAACAAAACTTGGTAGGCGTGTTTCTACATCTGAAAGATAATGTCTGTTCAGATTTCGCGCCAGACGCATAAGAGTGGCGCTAGTAGTGCCACTATGAAGAAGCAAATGAGCTTTACCATAAATACACGCTACAGCGGTCGTGAGCGTTAATTATCCTCGAGATTGGACGTGGTGATTTGATGTTAGTCATGAACACCTCACTGAGTTTGAGCGACGCCGTGTAAGGGGTACGAGGAGCGGGCTGTTCCTTCCGCGATACTGCAGAAAGACTTAACGGCAATGTAGCCACTGTACATTACTGTTGGCAGCTGTGATCACGAGATTGTACGGTCGTAATAATCAACGAAAGGATAACGTTCTACGAGTCGGGGCGTGGTAGGGAAACTAGAAAATCTGAAAAGGGAAATGCAAAGGCTCAATCTAGATATAGTAGGGGTCAGTGAAGTGAAGTGGAAGGAAGACAAGGATTTCTGGTCAGATGAGTATCGGGTAATATCAACAGCAGCAGAAAATGGTATAACAGGTGTAGGATTCGTTATGAATAGGAAGGTAGGGCAGAGGGTGTGTTACTGTGAACAGTTCATTGACCGGGTTGTTCTAATCAGAATCGACAGCAGACCAACACCGACAACGATAGTTCAGGTATACATGCCGACGTCGCAAGCTGAAGATGAACAGTAGAGAAAGTGT
Organism: Schistocerca serialis cubense; assembly: GCF_023864345.2. Classification (NCBI taxonomy): domain Eukaryota; kingdom Metazoa; phylum Arthropoda; class Insecta; order Orthoptera; family Acrididae; genus Schistocerca; species Schistocerca serialis. Next base: position 210,341,244 of record NC_064647.1, on the reverse strand, counting down.
ATGAGGATATTGAAAGGGTAATGCAGTATGTAAATGGGGACGAAAATCTAATAGTCATGGGCGACTGGAATGCAGTTGTAGGGGAAGGAGTAGAAGAGAAGGTTACAGGAGAATATGGGCTTGGGACAAGGAACGAAAGAGGAGAAAGACTAATTGAGTTCTGTAACAAGTTTCAGCTAGTAATAGCGAATACCCTGTTCAAGAATCACAAGAGGAGGAGGTATATTTGGAAAAGGCCGGGAGATACGGGAAGATTTCAATTAGATTACATCATGATCAGACAGAGATTCCGAAATCAGATACTGGATTGTAAGGTGTACCCAGGAGCAGATATAGACTCAGATCACAATATAGTGGTGATGAAGAGTAGGCTGAAGTTCAAGACATTAGTCAGGAAGAATCAATACGCAAAGAAGTGGGATACGGAAGTACTAAGGAATGACGAGAACACGTTTGAAGTTCTCTAACGCTATAGATACAGCAATAAGGAATAGCGCAGTAGGCAGTACAGTTGAAGAGGAATGGACATCTCAAAAAGGGCCACCACAGAAGTTGGGAAGGAAAACATAGGTACAAATAAGGTAGCTACGAAGAAACCATGGGTAACAGAAGAAATACTTCAGTTGATTGATGAAAGGAGGAAGTACAAACATGTTCCGGGAATATCAGGAATACAGAAATACAAGTCGCTGAGGAATGAAATAAATAGGAAGTGCAGGGAAGCTAAGACGAAATGGCTGCAGGAAAAATGTGAAGACATCGAAAAATATATGATTGTCGGAAGGTCAGACTCAGCATACAGGAAAGTCAAAACAACCTTTGGTGACATTAAAAGCAACGGTGGTAAGATTAAGAGTGCAACGGGAATTCCACTGTTAAATGCAGAGGAGAGAGCAGATAGGTGGAAAGAATACATTGAAAGCCTCTATGAGGGTGAAAATTTGTCTGATGTGATAGAAGAAGAAAGAGGAGTCGATTTAGAAGAGATAGAGGATCCAGTATTAGAATCGGAATTTAAAAGAGCTTTGGAGGACTTAAGATCAAATAAGGCAGAAGGGATAGATAACATTCCATCAGAATTTCTAAAATCATTGGGGGAAGTGGCAACAAAGCGACTATTCACCTTGGTGTGTAGAATATATGAGTCTGGCAATATACCATCTGACTTTCGGAAAAGCATCATCCACACAATTCCGAAGACGGCAAGAGCTGACAAGTGCGAGAATTATCGCACAATCAGCTTAACAGTTGCTTACAAGAATAATATACAGAAGAATGGAAAAGAAAATTGAGAATGCGCTAGGTGACGATCAGTTTCGCTTTAGGAAAAGTAAAGGGACGAGAGAGGCAATTCTGACGCTACGGCTAATAATGGAAGCAAGGCTAAAGAAAAATCAAGACACTTTCATAGGATTTGTCGACCTGGAAAAAGCGTTCGACAATATAAAATGGTACAAGCTGTTCGAGATTCTGAAAAAAGTAGGGGTAAGCTATAGGGAGAGACGAGTCATATACAATATGTACAACAACCAAGAGGGAATAATACGAGTGGACGATCAAGAACGAAGTGCTCGTGTTAATAAGGGTGTAAGACAAGGCTGTAGCCTTCCGCCCCTACTCTTCAATCTGTACATCGAGGAAGCAATGATGGAAATAAAAGAAAGGTTCAGGAGTGCAATTAAAATACAAAGTGAAAGGATATCAATGATACGATTCGCTGATGACATTGCTATCCTGAGTGAAAGTGAAGAAGAATTAAATGATCTGCTGAACGGAATGAACAATGTAATGAGTACACAGTACGGTTTGAGAGTAAATCGGAGAAAGACGAAGGTAATGAGAAGTAGTAGAAATGAGAACAGCGAGAAACTTAACATCAGGATTGATGGTCACGAAGTCAATGAAGTTAAGGAATTCTGCTACCTAGGCAGTAAAATAACCAATGACGGATGGAGCACGGAGGACATCAAAAGCAGACTCGCTATGGCAAAAAAGGCATTTCTGGCCAAGAGAAGTCTACTAATATCAAATACCGGCATTAATTTGAGGAAGAAATTTCTGAGGATGTACGTCTGGAGTACAGCATTGTATGGTAGTGAAACATGGACTGTGGGAAATCCGGAACAGAAGAGAATCGAAGCATTTAAGATGTGGTGATACAGACGAATGTTGAAAATTATGTGGACTGATAAGGTAAGGAATGAGGATGTTCTACGCAAAATCGGAGAGGAAAGGAATATGTGGAAAACACTGATAAGGAGAAGGGACAGGATGATAGGACATCTGCTAAGACATGAGGGAATGACTTCCATGGCACTAGAGGGAGCTGTAGAGGGCAAAAACTGTAGAGGAAGACAGAGATTGGAATACGTCAAGCAAATAATTGAGGACGTAGGTTGCATGTACTACTCTGAGATGAAGAGGTTAGCACGGGAAAGGAATTCGTGGCGGGCCGCATTAAACCAGTCAGTAGACTGATGTAAAAAAAAAAAAAAAAAAAAAAATCGTAATGCATCTGCAGCAGCAAGTTTTGCAGCATGTGGCACCACAGTGACACAATGAACTGTTACTTCCACAGACCCGAAACAACCACCATTTGCTGCTTGCGTAGTGCCAAGCCAGAGCTCATTGGAGAGCAGAGCGTAGGTTTGTGTGTTTTCTGACTGAAGCTGGTTCTGTCTTGGTGTCAGTGATGGCCGTTTGTTGGTCAACAAGAGGCCAGTTGATGGCCTGCAGCCAACCTGTTTGTGTGGTAGACGCACTGGGCCTGTACCCAGAGTTACGGTCTGGGGTCCGTTTTCGTATAACAGAATCACTCCCGTGGGTATCCCACGCACCCTGACTGCAAATCTGTACGTCAGTCTGGTGATTCGACCTGTCATGTTGCCAATCATGAACAGCATTTGAAGGGGTGTTTTCCAACAGGATAACGCTCGTCCACACACCGTTGTTTTAACCCAATATGCTCCACAGAGCGTCGACACAGCTCCTTGGCTTGCTCAATCTGCAGATCTGTCTTCAATCTAGCACATATGGGGCCTCACTCGACGACCGCAACCAGTATTAACTCTCCCTGTATGCTCCTAGCAAGCTCATCTGGGATTGAAATGCGTCCCACAAACTGACGTCCGGCACCTGCAGAACACAATGCTTGCATTCAACATTCTGGCGATTACACTGATTATTAATGTACCAACATTTCACATTTGCATGGGCGTATCTCGCGCTTGCATTAACCTGTCATCTTGCAATATTAATCACTTACGTAAGTTAACAAAACAAAGGTATTCCCGAAATTTCATTGCACAACAGCAGTAACCGTGAAAACAGTGTGCGTTCTTTCAGACATCCATGCATGTCTGAAGGACGCTGTAATGCAACATACAGACACCGTATAAACACAGACATTGATTATTACAATGATACTAAAATTACATCAATCTTACCTTAGACATGAAAAGTTTCCCGACTCAGAGTTTGCCGCTCTTGTTGAACGACCAATGCACACCTGCCAGTAGCCTACAACCAAACTGACAACTGCCCTGAACTTGACAAATTGCGAGATAAATATGTTACGTTTCCGTGCACGTTGCTGCACTTCCCATGTATTTTTAAGTAACAGTAACTAAAAACGGCCGTTTTTTCAAGTGTGACGTTTTACTTGCAACAGTGTGAAATGACACGTCAAAGATAAACATTTGTCTCTTGGTCACACCAACAAGAAAGAACAAAAGCTGCACACTCCACTAAAAAACTGAAAACAGAATGAGAATACTAATCTTTTCAATTCACTATGTAAAATTAAACCATTATTCACTGAATTAAAAACTCGGTTATATCTGCACATCATAGGATTAAATCTTCTGACAGTGCTTAAAAATGTTAGTGCTAAGTGCAATAGCCCTTAGCCTGGCATAACTACACACATCAAAAGTTTTGCACCATCTTGGTTCCGAGAGTTCCGGAACCTGTATAGAAATTGGAATAAAGATCAACATTGACATCATTTCCGCCCTTTTTATTGCTCATGAAAACCACACATCGTATGTTGTGGCATCATACAGTGAGACATTCAGAGGTGGTGGTGCACATTGCTGTACACACCGGTACCTCTAATACCCGGTAGCACGTCCTCTTGCACTGATGCATGCCTGTATTCGTCATGGCATACTGTCCCCAAGTTCATCAAGGTCTTCATATTGTCCCACTCTTCAACAGCGATTCGGCGTATATCTCTCAGAGTGGTTCGTGGATCACGTCGTCCACAGACAGCTCTTTCCCATCTGTCCCAGGCATGTTCGATAGGGTTCGTATCTGGAGAACATGCTGAGGATTCGCTGTCGCCACACCATGCGGGTTCTACATACTGTCTCACAGATGACAGTCATGGAAGTTGAAGATACCACGTAGAGGTGGCCTCATCTATGAACAGGATGGATGACAAAACCCGGAATCGTGGTTCCCTGGTGAAGAAACCAGCGACAAAAGTGCTCACGAAATGCAAATTCTGTCTCTAGTAAGACCTGCACAGGCTGTAAGTGATAGGTAACAATTGTCTTGGAGAATGTTCCGCACAGTCGTCTGGCTCACCCAGTACTGGCGGGCCAATTGCCTGGTACTGACACGGCGATCGGCTTCCACAGTGTTAATCCCATTTTCCTCCAAGTCTGTTGTCGGAACATTTCGGGTACGTCCTTCATGATTTCCTGATTCCTGAAGCAACCCTGTCACAGACCAACGGTGAAACACCGTTGCAAACATTGAATGCTGTGGTTGTTGTCGGCGGGGGTAGGTCTCCTGATACAACCTCACTGCCCGCCGCTCGTTGCCATTTGCCTTTCCGTAAGTAAACACCACGTCGGCAAGCTCTCGATTCGAGTACAGAACCATTGTGAACAACGCTTCATCCCATCTACTACAATGTGAGTCAGCAAGAGAAGTGAACCGGACACAACATTACCATTGACTAAGGCAGGAGAGGGCGCTAAAGGATGACGTATGAGGCGCAGTACCACCCTGCATGAAGAAACCATTGATACTGTAATATATATATATATATATATATATATATATATATATATATATGTGTGTGTGTGTGTGTGTGTGTGTGTGTGTGGGTGTATGTGTGTGTGTGTGTGTGCGTCACCTATCGTTACCGCTGGATATATTTCGTAAACCACATCAAATACTGACGAACAGATTCCGCAGACCGAACGTGAGGGGAGGGGCTCGTGTAATTGTTTAATACAAACCATAAAAAAAAGCACGGAAGTGTGTTTAACACAAACCTACGTTTTTTTTAAATGGAACCCCGTTAGTTTTGTTAGCACGTCTGAACATATAAACAAGTAATCAGTGCCGTTTGTTGCATTGTAAAATGTTAATTACATCTGGAGATATTGTAACCTAAAGTTGACGCTTGAGTACCACTCCTCCGATGTTCGATCGTGTGTATCGGAGAGCACTGCAACATACATCGCGTTTCTACAGAATGATCTGCCAACGTTGCTCGAAAATGTCCCACTGGAAACGCGTCGACGTATGTGGTATCAGCATGATGGTGCACCTGCACATTCCGCAATTAACACTAGGCTGACCCTTGACAGGATGTTCGACGGGCGTTTCATACGACGTGGAGGACGCATAAATTGGCCAGCCCGTTCTCCTAATCTTACACCTCTGAACTTCTTTCTGTGGGGCACGTTAAAGGGGAATGTGTACCGTGATGTGCCTACAACGCCAGAGGATATGAAACAACGTATTGTGGCAGCCTGCGGCGACATTACACCAGATGTACTGCGGCGTGTACGACATTCATTACGCCAGAGATTGCAATTCTGTGCAGCTAATGATAGCCACCACATTGAACATCTATTGGCCTGACATGTCGGGACACACTCTATTCCACTCCGTAATTGAAAACGGAAACCACGTGTGTACGTGTCCCTCACCCCTCATGGTAATGTACATGTGCGTCAGTGAAAAAGACCAATAAAAAGGTGTTAGCATGTGGACGTAATGTGCTGTTCCAGTCTCTTCTGTACCTAAGGTCCATCACCGTTACCTTTGGATCCCTATGTAATTCGGTGCTCTCCGATACACACGATCGAACAGCGGAGGAGTGGTACTCAAGCGTGAACTTTAGGTTACAATATCTCCGGATGTAATTAACATTTTACAATGCAACAAACGGCACTGATTACGTATTTGTTTATATGTTCAGATGTGCTAACAAATCTAACGGGGTTCCATTTAAAAAAACGTAGGTTTGTGTTAAAAACATACTTCCGTGCATTTATGTATGGTTTGTATTAAACAATTACACTAGCCCCTCTCCTCACGTTCGGTCTGTGGAATCGGTTCGTCAGTATTTGATGTGGTTTACGAAATATATCCAGCGGTAACGTTAGGTGACTCACCCTATCTATATATATATTGGAAATGGAAAAAAGAACACATTGACACCGGTGTGTCAGACCCACCATACTTGCTCCGGACACTGCGAGAGGGCTGTACAAGCAATGATCACACGCACGGCACAGCGGACACACCAGGAACTGCGGTGTTGGCCGTCGAATGGCGCTAGCTGCGCAGCATTGGTGCACCGCCGCCGTCAGTGTCAGCCAGTTTGCCGTGGCATACGGAGCTCCATCGCAGTCTTTAACACTGGTAGCATGCCGCGACAGCGTGGACGTGAACCGTATGTGCAGTTGACGGACTTTGAGCGAGGGCGTATAGTGGGCATGCGGGAGGCCGGGTGGACGTACCGCCGAGTTGCTCAACACGTGGGGCGTGAGGTCTCCACAGTACATCGATGTTGTCGCCAGTGGTCGGCGGAAGGTGCACGTGCCCGTCGACCTGGGACCGGACCGCAGCGAAGCACGGGTGCACGCCAAGACCGTAGGATCCTACGCAGTGCCGTAGGGGACCGCACCGCCACTTCCCAGCAAATTAGGGACACTGTTGCTCCTGGGGTATCGGCGAGGACTATTCGCAACCGTCTCCATGAAGCTGGGCTACGGTCCCGCACACCGTTAGGCCGTCTTCCGCTCACGCCCCAACATCGTGCAGCCAGCCTCCAGTGGTGTCGCGACAGGCGTGAATGGAGGGACGAATGGAGACGTGTCGTCTTCAGCGATGAGAGTCGCTTCTGCCTTGGTGCCAATGATGGTCGTATGCCTGTTTGGCGCCGTGCAGGTGAGCGCCACAATCAGGACTGCATACGACCGAGGCACACAGGGCCAACACCCGGCATCATGGTGTGGGGAGCGATCTCCTACACTGGCCGTACACCACTGGTGATCGTCGAGGGGACACTGAATAGTGCACGGTACATCCAAACCGTCATCGAACCCATCGTTCTACCCTTCCTAGACCGGCAAGGGAACTTGCTGTTCCAACAGGACAATGCACGTCCGCATGTATCCCGTGCCACCCAACGTGCTTTAGAAGGTGTAAGTCAACTACCCTGGCCAGCAAGATCTCCGGATCTGTCCCCCATTGAGCATGTTTGGGACTGGATGAAGCGTCGTCTCACGCGGTCTGCACGTCCAGCACGAACGCTGGTCCAACTGAGGCGCCAGGTGGAAATGGCATGGCAAGCCGTTCCACAGGACTACATCCAGCATCTCTACGATCGCCTCCATGGGAGAATAGCAGCCTGCATTGCTGCGAAAGGTGGATATACACTGTACTAGTGCCGACATTGTGCATGCTCTGTTGCCTGTGTCTATGTGCCTGTGGTTCTTTCAGTGTGATCATGTGATGTATGTGACCCAGGAATGTGTCAATAAAGTTTCCCCTTCCTGGGACAATGAATTCACGGTGTTCTTATTTCAATTTCCAGGAGTGTGTAATATATATATATATATATATATATATATATATATATATATATATATATATATATATATATATATATATATATATATAAGGTTGGGATGGGTTTATTGTATGGCAATACATATAGAAAGATTACAAAACTACTATACAATCAAAATTTAAGCACAGCCCTCCAGCATAAAATAACGTAACTGACTAAAGCTATACATGGATATCAAGATCTGTCGTGTATTTTATAACATCACTCGTCGCTGTCAGGAAGTCTTCGAAAAGATCATTGTAGGCACGTGCGGGATATCTCGATACAACACCAGCAATTGTCTCTCCCTCCGCGCCACAGTAACGTGATGGTGATGAAGATTGCCCGTTCATGTGCGGTTAAAGGTAGTCCAAAATACCCGAGGCTGGTCGAATCCAACGGGTTTCTTCTCGATGCAAGGTAGCTTCAGCCACTGTGAGGAGCAGTTCTGTTGGGAGCAGCGTTTCCATTCATCGATGGTATTGCATTCACTTTCCTTGACAGTCCTGGCTGTGACGAGAGCGTTATGTTTTGCTTCTTGATGCACAAATTTACCAACAGCCGTATGTATTGTAGAAATTTATTTTTTTATGAACTTCTATGTGCTACCAGTTTCGGTATTACATTGATGCCATCTTCAGGCCCCACTCGCCATAGTCGTAAAATCGCTATACACGGAAGGAGCCATATAACTGGATCCGTGAATCAAACGTCCTGCAGTAGACTGTGTCGCCTGGCCACCAAGAGCTGTTGCAAGACGATTGATTCACGGATCCAGTTATACGAGGTGCATTCAAGTTCTAAGGCCTCCGATTTTTTTTCTAATTAACTACTCACCCGAAATTGATGAAACTGGCGTTACTTCTCTACGTAATCGCCCTGCAGACGTACACATTTTTCACAACGCTGACGCCATGATTCCATGGCAGCGGCGAAGGCTTCTTTAGGAGTCTGTTTTGACCACTGGAAAATCGCTGAGGCAATAGTAGCAGGGCTGGTGAATGTGCGGCCACGGAGAGTGTCTTTCATGGTTGGAAAAAGCCAAAAGTCACTAGGAGCCACGTCAGGTGAGTGGGGAGCATGAGGAATCACTTCAAAGTTGTTATCACGAAGAAACTGTTGCGTAACGTTAGCTCGATGTGCGGGTGCGTTGTCTTGGTGAAACACCACATGCGCAGCCCTTCCCGGACGTTTTTGTTGCAGTGCAGGAAGGAATTTGTTCTTCAAAACATTTTCGTAGGATGCACCTGTTACCGTAGTGCCCTTTGGAATGCAATGGGTAAGGATTACGCCCTCGCTGTCCCAGAACATGGACACCATTTTTTCAGCACTGGCGGTTACCCGAAATGTTTTTGGTGGCGGTGAATGTGTGTGCTTCCATTGAGCTGACTGGCGCTTTGTTTCTGGATTGAAAAATGGCATCCACGTCTCATCCATTGTCACAACCGACGAAAAGAAAGTCCCATTCATGCTGTCGTTGCGCGTCAACATTGCTTGGCAACATGCCACATCAGCAGCCATGTGGTCGTCCGTCAGCATTCGTGGCACCCACCTGGATGACACTTTTCGCATTTCCAGGTCGTCATGCAGGATTGTGTGCACAGAACCCACAGAAATGCCAACTCTAGAGGCAATCTGTTCAACAGTCATTCGGCGATCCCCCAAAACAATTCTCTCCACTTTCTCGATCATGTCGTCAGACCGGCTTGTGCGAGCCCGAAGTTGTTTCGGTTTGGTGTCGCACGATGTTCTGCCTTCATTAAACTGTCGCACCCACGAACGCACTTTCGACACATCCATAACTCCATCACCACATGTCTCCTTCAACTGTCGATGAATTTCAATTGGTTTCACACCACGCAAATTCAGAAAACGAATGATTGAACGCTGTTCAAGTAAGGAAAATGTCGCCATTTTAAGTATTTAAAACAGTTCTCATTCTCGCCGCTGGTGGTAAATTCCATGTGCTGTACGGTGCTGCCATCTCTGGGACGTATTGACAATGAACGCGGCCTCATTTTAAAATAATGCGCATGTTTCTATCTCTTTCCAGTTCGGAGAAAAAAAAATCGGAGGCCTTAGAACTTGAATGCACCTCGTATGGCTCCTTCCGTGTATAGCGATTTTACGACTATGACGAGTGGGGCCTGAAGATGGCATCAATGTAATGCCGAAACTGGTAGCACATAGAAGCTCATAAAATAAAATAAATTTTTACAATACATGCGGCTGTTGGTAAATTTTTGCATCAAGAAGTTCATGCCAGCCGTCGTCCCACGATCCCTAATGGATCAGCGAAGACGTTATGTTTTGATTTTAGTCTTTTTCGTTCCGCAGGGAATACGTAGTCGATTATTGGCGGCTCGGTGTTATCAGAGGTCTTCTTGTAATCACGCAGCAGCTCAGATTATATACATATAGAAGTCAATTGCGGTCGTATCACACCTCCCTGGGGCACTATTGATGATTCCCTTGTCTCTGATGCGCACTCACCATGGAGGACAACGTAATGGGTTATGTTGTTTAAGAAGTCTTCGTACCACTCACGTTTCTGGGAACCTATTCCGAAGGTGAACGGAACAGTAATAACAATCGTGTGCGCTTGGCGCCCTGTTACGACGGAATGATGGCAGCTGAGATAACTTCGCAATACGCGCCCCTATTCATCACACACAGAGATACCGGAGTCATTATGACACATCACCTGTGCGACGGTTGTGCCGACGCTTAAGGTACGAACCGAATCTGCATCAAGCGGAACAGGCCGGAAGTGAATTGTGAGGCCACGTTAATGCGGTCACCGCGATATTTACGACCAGTAATTTACTAATCTGTATCTCCTTCTACTCTTCCTCTTGTCCCTGTTTTGCTTCCTCGTTCATCCACTGGCTCTCACGCCCGTTTCTCCCCGCTGGCCGAATTGACAAACCGTCTCGCAATTACGGCTCAACTTTTCGGAACTTTTGTTTTCTGTCCCTGCGGTGGGCTCCGCGAGATTATTCTCGTCCCTAGATAGGCGGGAAGGTAGTTTTGTGTGTGTGTGTGTGTGTGTGTGTGTGTGTGTGTGTGTGTGTGTGTGTCGCCCCGAGTTTGTGAACTTGCGGGGGTGGAGCCGGAAGCTAAACACGCCACTCTGTTTTCGTGCTTCAGTGCACGCTACTGCCTAGTATACATGGCTTTGTTCTGTCCAGCAAGGTGGTTCGTCTTCAAATTTAAGTTCCCAAAGTCAACGAAGATATCCACTTAGAGGGTGGACAGACCGTCTCGATCGCGTTCGCATTTCAATAATATCCATACAATTATAAAAATATACGGAACTGTGTATGTGTTCCATGTCCTAAGCCACTAACCCGATTTCAACCAAACTCGGTACACATCTCTCTTATTGAAGGGCAACAAGATAAGAATCACCTACCTATGATAGTTCAGGAGCAATGACGTCATAAACAGTGAGATGCGTGAACAATTGCCGCATCACGCAAGGCGTTTTAATTTATTACTTCTGTGCTACTAACTCTAATCGCAATAAATTTTTGAGACGGTATCCACATACGCCGCACAACTGCACCTACAGAATTATATCATGGTACGACACGCAGTTCAAGAGATATGACATGTCCAAAAACGACGAAGTAAATGTTCAAGAATTCGAATCAAGAACAGCTGCCAACATGAGTAACTTCGACGTACATATCCTCGAAGTAGTGAAGGAACTTAAATCACTTAATACACTCCTGGAAATGGAAAAAAGAACACATTGACACCGGTGTGTCAGACCCACCATACTTGCTCCGGACACTGCAAGAGGGCTGTACAAGCAATGATCACACGCACGGCACAGCGGACACACCAGGAACCGCGGTGTTGGCCGTCGAATGGCGCTAGCTGCGCAGCATTTGTGCACCGCCGCCGTCAGTGTCAGCCAGTTTGCCGTGGCATACGGAGCTCCATCGCAGTCTTTAACACTGGTAGCATGCCGCGACAGCGTGGACGTGAACCGTATGTGCAGTTGACGGACTTTGAGCGAGGGCGTATAGTGGGCATGCGGGAGGCCGGGTGGACGTACAGCCGAATTGCTCAACACGTGGGGCGTGAGGTCTCCACAGTACATCGATGTTGTCGCCAGTGGTCGGCGGAAGGTGCACGTGCCCGTCGACCTGGGACCGGACCGCAGCGACGCACGGATGCACGCCAAGACCGTAGGATCCTACGCAGTGCCGTAGGGGACCGCACCGCCACTTCCCAGCAAATTAGGGACACTGTTGCTCCTGGGGTATCGGCGAGGACCATTCGCAACCGTCTCCATGAAGCTGGGCTACGGTCCCGCACACCGTTAGGCCGTCTTCCGCTCACGCCCCAACATCGTGCAGCCCGCCTCCAGTGGTGTCGCGACAGGCGTGAATGGAGGGACGAATGGAGACGTGTCGTCTTCAGCGATGAGAGTCGCTTCTGCCTTGGTGCCAATGATGGTCGTATGCCTGTTTGGCGCCGTGCAGGTGAGCGCCACAATCAGGACTGCATACGACCGAGGCACACAGGGCCAACACCCGGCATCATGGTGTGGGGAGCGATCTCCTACACTGGCCGTACACCACTGGTGATCGTCGAGGGGACACTGAATAGTGCACGGTACATCCAAACCGTCATCGAACCCATCGTTCTACCCTTCCTAGACCGGCAAGGGAACTTGCTGTTCCAACAGGACAATGCACGTCTGCATGTATCCCGTGCCACCCAACGTGCTCTAGAGGGTGTAAGTCAACTACCCTGGCCAGCAAGATCTCCGGATCTGTCGCCCATTGAGCATATTTGGGACTGGATGAAGCGTCGTCTCACGCGGTCTGCACGTCCAGCACGAACGCTGGTCCAACTGAGGCGCCAGGTGGAAATGGCATGGCAAGCCGTTCCACAGGACTATATCCAGCATCTCTACGATCGTCTCCATGGGAGAATAGCAGCCCGCATTGCTGCGAAAGGTGGATATACACTGTACTAGTGCCGACATTGTGCATGCTCTGTTGCCTGTGTCCATGTGCCTGTGGTTCTGTCAGTGTGATCATGTGATGTATCTGACCCCAGGAATGCGTCAATAAAGTTTCCCCTTCCTGGGACGATGAATTCACGGTGTTCTTATTTCAATTTCCAGGAGTGTAGAAGCAAGTCTTCTGGTCCAGATTGTATACCAAGTACGTTCTTTTCAGAGTATGCCGATGCAGTAGCTCCATACTTAAACATATACAACCGCTCGCTCGTCGGAAATCCGTACCCAAAAATTGGAAAGTTGCTCAGGTCACGCCAGTATTTGAGAAAGCCAATAGGAGTAATTCACTAAATTACATGCCCATATCGTTAAAGTCGATATGCAGCAGGGTTTTGAAACATGTGTTGTGTTCGAACATAATGAAATACCTAGGAGAGAACGATCTATTGACACACAGCCAACATGGATTTAGAAAACATCGTTCTTGTTAAGCGCAATTAGCTCTTTACTCACACAAAGTGTTCAGTGCTACTGACGAAGGGTTTCACGCTGACTCCGTATTTCTAGATTTCGAGAAGGCTTTTGTCACCGTGCCTCACAAGCGTCTTGTAATCAAATTGCGTGGCTATGGAACATCGCCTCAGTTATGCTATTGGATTCGTAATTCCATGTCAAAGATGTCACAGTTCGTAGTAACTGATGGGAAGTCATCGAGCAAAACAGAAGTGATTTCTGGCGTTCCCCAAGGTAGTGTTATAGGCCCTCTGTTGTTCTTTATCAATATAAACGATTTAGGAGACAATCTGAGCAGCCGTCTTAGATTGTTTGGAGATGGTACAGTCGTTTATCTTCTAGTAAAGCAATCAGAAGACCAAAACCAATAACAAAACGATTTAGATAAGGGATCTGCATGGTGCGAAAATTTGCAAATGACCCTAAATAATGTGAGGTAATTTGTGTGAGTGCTATGAGGAGCCCGTTAAATTTCTGTTACACGATGAATCAGTCAAATCTAAACGCCGTAAACTGAACCAAATGCCTTGGAATTACATATAAGGACAACCTAAATTGCAAACACACAGAAAATGTTGTGGTAAAGACGAACCAAGGACTGCGTTTTACTGGCAGAACACTTAGAACATGTAACAGATCTACTGAAAAAGACTGTCTAAGCTACGATCGGCCGTCGTCTTTTGTAGTACTGCTGCGCTGTCTGGGATCCTTACCGGGTAGCGTCAACGGAGTACATCGAGGAAGTTCAGAGAAGAGCAGCACGTTTTGTACTATCGAGAAATAGGGGAGAGGCTGTCATGGTCATGATATAGGGTTGGGGGTCAACATCACTAAGGCGTTACTCGTTGCGGTGGGATATCCTCAAGAAATTTCAAAACCAACTTTCTCCTCCGAATGCGGAAATATTTTGTTGATGCCAAACTACATAGGGAGAACCGATCATTATAATACAATAAAGGAAATCTGAGCTCGCACGGGAAGATATAGGTGTTATATAGGTATTAAGTTTTCCCGCGCGCTTTTCGAGCATGGAATAACGGAGAATTATTGTGAAAGTGATTCGATGAGCCCTCTGCGAGGCACTTAAGTGTGATTTGTAGAGTATCCATGTAGATGTAGAGATTCTGGTCGTATGTAAATTACATCAACGGAAAGACGCAATCAGACCTTCACTGCGCGATAACAATAGTGGTGTTATGGATGACAATGCCATTAAAGCAAAGTTGCTAACCGCAGTTTCCTGATGTTCCTCTACCAAAGACGACGAAGTAAATACTCCACAATTCGAATCAAGAACTACCAACTTGAGTACCTTAGGAATAGATATCTTCGGTGCAGCGAAGCAACAATCAATTAATAAAGGCAAGGCCTCCGGTCCAGATTGTATACCACTCAGGTTCCTTTCACAGTATGCTGATACTATAGCTCCGTTCTTAGGAATGATATACAACCGCTTGCTCGTCGAAAGATCAGCATCTAAGGACTGGAAAGTTGCGCAAGTCACACCAATACCCAAAAAAGGAAATACGAGTAATCAGCTGAATTACAGATTCATATCGCTAACGGCGATTTCGAGTAGGATTTTGGAACATATTTGCGCCCGAAAATTGTTAATCACCTCGGAAAAAAAATTACTGACAAATAGCCAACACGTATCCAGAAAATATCATTCTTGTGAAGCAGTGCTAGTTGCTCTTCTCACGACGTAATCAGTGCTGTCGACAGGGGATGTCAAACTGATTCTGTGTTTTTAGATTTTCATAAGGTTTTTGACTCCGTTCCTCACAAGAGACATCTAATTAAATTCTCATCATTCTTCTGTTTTTGAAGGAGTATCTGGAGTTTTCCAAGATGTCTTATAAATCGTAGCTGTTCCTGATTTACATAACCCATTTAGAACGCTACCTTAGGAGCCCTCTTAGATTGTTTTCAGATGATGCTGTCAGTTACCGTCATATAAAGTCAAGAGATAATCAAAACAAATTGTAAAACGATTTAGAGAAGGTATCTGTATGGTGCGAAAAGTGGTGGTCGACTAAGTAATGAAGGGTATGAACTGAAATGAATCCGCTAAATTTTGGTTACACGATAAATCCAATCTAACGGCATTAAATTCAACTAAACAGTTAGGGATTACAATTACAGACAGTTTAAACTGGAACGATCACATTGACATTGTTGTGTGGAAGGCAAACCGTAGACAGCCATTTATTGGCAGAATGACAGGTCTAGTTTAGAGACTGCCTACGCTACGCTTGTACGCATGCGAGAGTGGAAGCTTGTAATGTTGTTGCTTTAATTTGTGGCGTAAGCGGTGCTGATAGACAATAACAGCGGGTTAAAAGCTGTGAGCTGTCTGAGGAAGTTAACCTTGCACTACTGAGCAACTGTTTCACCAGGTATCCAGTCTAGCTTACCAAATTCCCAACCAGACTAACATTAATTGTAATCTTTTAGTATTCATCTTACGATAACCGGTGATTTTATATATATATATATATATATATATATATATATATATATATATATATTATATTTGGAAATTTATTTTAACATTGATCATTGAAATTTCAGCATATTAAACTTGATTCATAACTAAACTGGTGCATTATTTAGGACTGTGAAAATGTGAGCTTGTAATCTTATAGAACACAGCAAATAGGCAGCCAAGATTGGGAGACTGCATACAACACTGCATTCATAAAATAACACACGAAGAACGTTGAAACATATGCAAGAGGAAATTAACCACAACCAACCGATTCAATTTTCACCCAAAGAAGTTACGTTCGTAGTGCAATCCTGTCCGTCACGAAATTACCACACACAGGTATACTAAATTCATACTAACTCTCTGTGAAATCTTCCCGAAAAGAATAACTGAGGGCTACTTTGATGCTTACACCACATGCTTCACGTGGTCAACTTAGTTTACACAAAGAGTGTAACTCCACAATAATTTTGATAATTAAAATAAATTAGATCGAAAAGCAATTTACAAAAGAAAAACCTCGAACTGGTTACTATCGTCTTACTATTAACCTGATGGGTCAAACAATTGTATAAGCATGTAGTACTGGTCTCACAAAGTACACCCCACGTGGGTTGAACATAAAGAAAAGTTGCTATATTGAAAAATATTGACAAGACGAGACGTTATAATCTCACGCACATTCGCATTTAAAATTGATGATCTTAGTTAGAGTTACTGATCAACACGTGGTCCCACTTTACTCATAAAGTAGTGGCAAAGCAATTACCGGAAGATATTCTGAACTGTGACTCGAATTACACTGCGTTGCAATTTAAGCTAACATTAGATATTTTAGAGCTAAACCTGAAATAAAGGTGATTAAATTTTCAGTGAGGCTGAACTTAAGAAATCCATTGTCCTACGGACTTAGCAGACACGCACTTAGCCGGAGATCTTACCACTTCAGACGCTCGCCACGGACAGACTGCCCTGGGCTCCTACCATGGGTGCTTCTGTATACAAAACGGAAGTGACCAGAGAGGCAGCTTCCTATACCAACATGACAAGGGACGGACAGGACCATACTAAGGATAGAAACCTCTTTGCTTTTAGAAAGCGCAGCTACCTGTTCCGACGATGGTTCTACTGTTCTCTAGGAGACAGGCTACCATCAAGCATGCAACTAGAAATACATTTGCTCATTCGTCCTTTCACACAGAAGGGAAGGGGGATGACAGTATCTTATCATATACAGTATATAAAAGAAAGCGGATGTAGGTTCCGTATGAGACTGTGTGACATGAATAACATATAAACTGTGTCTTAAAGTGTAGTAGTGTGACAGATCGTTCTTGTTTATGTGTAAAAGTAACACGTTCCACTACTCAGTCTCCTCCCAGATAGTCAGAAACACCACAGTAAATTTAGAAGAGGAATTTATGCCGTAAATGACAACAGATTTAAGAAATCAACATGAAAGGAATCAAACAGGGACCTTTCAAGCTATCATCAAGGCTAAAGGTGGGCCAATACCATACTGACTTCCAGCATTACCGATGGAGGGCTCCACGAACTTTTAAGTCATTTTCAGCCAGGTGTCCGGATACTTTTGATCACATAGTGTACATGATTAAGGTGATGACGGCCATTAAGCTCTTTAGTGTAGATGCTGACCAAACTCTAACTCTTGTGGGAATCGGCGAGATACCACTAGTAACGAGGCTAATGAGCAGGGACACTACATTAGTAGAGTATGGTATAAGTTAAGAATTTATGTTTGATAGGGGGCTCGCTGAAGTAGTCTTTGCGGTTGTGGTGACCCCTTTGACCGGATGGCGTGGCGAACAGCGCACCTGCCTTATAAGCAGGACACCCGGTGCAATTCCAATTTTCAACTTGCCCCATTGATATAAAACAGAGTCTCTAATTCTTTGTATCTCGGCAAATGGGTGAGGCAGCCTCGATATCTCCAGCACCACAGCCATCCTTTCAGAACATGTACTTCAAATGATTGATGTGGAAAATAAGATGGTTCTTGTCACAAACACATGTAGCGGCTTCAGACGACATATTTACACTACTGGCCATTAAAAGTGCTACACCAAGAAGAAATGCAGATGATAAACTGGTATTCATTGAACAAATATATTATACCAGAACTGACACGTGATTACATTTTCACGCAGTTTGGGTGCATAGATCCTGAGAAATCAGTACCCAGAACGACAACCTCTGGGCGTAATAACGGCCTTGATTCGCCTGCGCATTGAGTCAAACAGAGCTTGGATGTCGTGTACAGGTACAGCTGCCCATGCAGCTTCAACACGATACCACATTTCATCAAGAGTAGTGACTGGCGTATTGTGACGAGCCAGTTGCTCGGCCACCATTGACCAGACGTTTTCAATTGGTGAGAGATCTGGAGAATGTGCTGGCCAGGGCAGCAGTCGAACATTTTCTGTATCCAGAAAGGCCCGTACAGGGCTTGCAACATGCGGTCGTGCATTATCCTACTGAAATGTAGGGTTAAGCAGGGATCGATTGAATGGTAGAGCCACGGGTCGTAACACATCTGAAATGTAACGTCCACTGTTCAAAGTGCCGTCAATGCGAACAAGAGATGACCGAGACGTGTAACCAATGGGACCCCATACCATCACGCCGGGTGATACGCCAGTGTGGTGAAAACGAATATACGCTTCCAACGTGCATTCACCGCCATGTCGCCAAACACCGATGCGATCATCATGATGCAGTAAACAGAACTTGGATTCATCCGAAAAAATGACGTTTTCTCATTCGTGCATCCAGGTTCGTCGTTGAGTACACCATCACAGGCACTCCTATCTGTGATGCAGCGTCAAGGGTAACCGCAGCCACGGTCTCCGAGCTGATAGTTCATGCCGTTGCAAACGTCGTCTAACTGTTCGTGCAGATGGTTGTTATCTTGCAAACGTCCCCATCTGTTGACTCAGGGATCGCGACGTGGCTGCACGATCCGTTACAGTGATACGAGGCCGTTGGGATCCAGCCCGGCGTTCCATATTAATCTCCTGAACCCACCGATTCCATATTCTGCTAACAGTCATTGGATCTCGACGAACGCGAGCAGCAATGTCGCGATACAATAAACCGCAATCGCGATAGGCTACAATCCGACCTTTATCAAAGTCAGAAACGTGATGGTAGTCATTTCTCCTCCTTACACGAGGCAGCACAACAACGTTTCACCAGGCAATGCCGGTCAACTGCTGTTTGTGTATGAGAAATCGGTTGGAAACTTTCCTCATGTTAGCACATTGTAGGTGTCGCCACCGGCGCCAACCTTATGTGAATTCTCTGAAAAGGTAATCATTTGTATATAACAGCATCTTCTTCCTGTCTGTTAAATTTCGCGTCTGTAGCACGTCATCTTCTTGGTGTAGCAATTTTAATGGCAAATAGTGCACTTTGGAAAAATGCTAAACCTTGCGCACGCAGAATAAGATAAGAACACTATCGGCAAGTACGTGGATTGGGTCAGTATAGCACAACGAACGTTAACAGCACCACCTGAAAAGGCTGAAATAACATTACGTGTAGTGCAGGTGTCGGTTTCGCCACCTGGCGAACATTTCAGCTGCCAGTGTCCTCACAGATCTGCTGCCCGGGGTACGGCGTTCCCAGATACCCGTGTCGGAATGGAAAGTGTTGTCCGGAAGATGTGGAGAGAGAGCGACTCCCATCGATCGGGCACGTGGGCGCCACGTGCACGCCACCCGCCCCCGCGTCGTCTTCTGTCATTAAGCGCACGCCACCAAGCAATTAACGTCTCCACTGGACCCCACCAAACCCTTCGAGTTTTATAAGTTCTGTGACTAGGAGCAGCAGATATTTCAGTCCCTCTTGAGATACACCAACGATTCGTTTATTACTTTACAAATATGGAGCTTCACCAGCAAATTTTCGAATCCACAGCTCACGTGAGCATACTTATCTACACCTACATCTACATTGATACTCTGCAAATCACATTTGCTGGAGTGAGTTGACACCACATCTGCGTACACACACACACACACACACACACACACACACACACACACACACAAGTCACCTAATAACCATAAATTCTGAGGAGCTCTGATGCCTTGCTCAATCACATTCCAGATCGATTGTGTTAAGGTTTTAGGAGTTAAGGTGCAAGGACATCAATTGGAATTGCCACTGTGTTCCTCGAACCACTCCATCATACTCCTGGCTCATTATCTGGTTGAAAAATATCATTGACGTCGAGAAACATGAGCGTCATGAAGGGTTGTACACTACCCTCCATAACATTGGAAACACCTAGTAATTACAGACAATGGAAAGGAAATACAGTATAAAAATGCATTTTGTTCTTTTCCAAATGTTTATTAAGCTCAAATAATACACACGGAGATACAACAATTACATTTTAGATTTCCCAAAGTAGCCTCCCTTTGCTTTCATTACTGCCTTGTACACTCGGCATGCGCTGCGTCAGTTTTGCCAAGGTTTCAGTTGGAATTAATCTCCATTCTTGCTGCAGGACCTCCCACAATTGTGACCCACTCATGATTTCCCATTTTCGGATCCTCCTGTCCAATTCATCCCATAGCACCTTGAATGGGTTACAATCAAGGCATGGGGGCGGCAATTCCATATTTTACGAACCTCTAGAGACTTCACATAGTTCTGACACAAGCGAGACATTTGTTCCGGGTCGTTTTCTTGCTGCAAGGCAAACCCTTTCCCAATCAGACGCGAAGCAGATGTCTTAGCATCCCGCTGGAGAATGGCATGATAATTCTTGTGTTTCAGTTTTCCATCTATTTTCACCAAATCTCCGACTTTATTCCCTCCAAAGGATCCTCATACCATCACAGAAGCCCCTCCATGCTATACGGTTGGAATTACACTGTGCGGATTCAAGCGGTCATGCGGTAAACGGCGTAAAAATGATGGCGTTTGCTTCCAAATATTTCTAACTTGGATTCATCAGTGAATGAGACTCTTTCCCAATCCGCCACTGTCCAATATTAGTGTGTCTTAGCCCACTGAAGCCTTTTATTCTTGTTAACAGGGCGCAACAGTGGTTTCCTTGTTGCTGCATAACCTCGGAGATGGTTGTCTGCCAGGCGTCGTCTCACTGTTCTACATCTACAAGGATACTCTGCAAATCACATTTAAGTGCGTGGCAGAGGGTTCATCGAACCACCTTCGCAATTCTCTATTATCCCAATCTCGTATAGCGCGCGGAAAGAATGAACACCTGTATCTTTCCGTGCGAGCTGTGATTTCCCTTATTTTATCGTGGTGATCGTTCCTCCCTATGTCGCTGTCAACAAAATATTTCCGCATTCAGAGAAGAAAGTTGGTGATTTGAATTTCGTGAGAAGAGTCCGTCGCAACGAAAAACGCCTTTCTTTTAATGTTGTTGAGCCCAAATCCTGCATCATTTCTGTGACATTCTCTTCCATATTTCACGATAATACAAAACGTGTTGCCTTCCTTTGAACTTTCTCGATGTACTCCATCAGTCCTACGTGGTAAGGATCCCACACCGCGCAGCAGTTTTCTAAAAGAGGACGGACAAGCGTAGTGTAGGCAGTCTCCTTAGTGGGTCTGTTACATTTTCTAAGTGTCCTCGCAATAAAACACAGTCTTTGGTTAGACTTCCTCACAACATTTTCTGTGTGTTCCTTCCAATTTAAGTTGTTCGTAACTATAATACCAAGGTATTTAGTTGAATTTACGGGTTTTAGATTAGACTGATTTATCGTGTAAATGAAGTTTAACGAGTTTCTTTTAGCACTCATGTGGATGACCTCACACTTTTCGTTATTTAAGGTCAACTGCCACTTTTCGCACCATTGCGATATTTGTTCTAAAACGTTTTTCAATTTGTTTTGATCTTCTGATGACTTTATTAGTCGATAAATGACAGCGTCATCTGCAAACAACAGCTGCTCCTATTGTTTCCCAAATCGTTTATATACATAAGGAACAGCAAAGGGCCTATAACGCTACCTTGGGGAACGCCAGAAATCACTTCTTTTTACTCGATGGCTTTCCGTCAATTACTACGAACTGTGACCTCTCTGAGAGGAAATCACAAATCCAGTCACATAACTGAGACGATATTCCATAAGCACGCAATTTCAATACGAGCCGCTTGTGTGGTACAGTGTCAAAAGCCTTTCGGAAATCCAGAAATACGGAATAGATCTGAAATCCCTTGTCAATAGCACTCAACACTTCATGTGAATAAAGAGGTAGTTGTGTTTCACAGGAACGATGTTTTCTAAACCCACGTTGACTATGTATAAATAGACCGTTTCTTTCTACGTAATTCATAATGTTCGAACACAATATATGTTCTAAAATCCTGCTGCACATCGACGTTAACGATGTAGACCTGTAATTTAGTGGGTTACTCCTACTACCTTTCTTGAATATTGGTGTGACCTTTGCAACTTCTTTCTTGAATATTGGTGTGACCTTTGCAACTTTCCAGTCTTTGGGTACGGATCTTTCGTCGAGCGAACGGTTGTATATGATTGTCAAGTATGGAGCTAATGCATGAGCATAGTCCGAATGGAACCTAATTGGTATACAGTCTGGACCAGAAGACTTGCTTTTATTAAGTGATTCAATTGCTTCACTACTCCGAGCATATTTACTTGTCGTTTGTTACCCGGGACTGCAGGTTGATTTTATCAATGACGCTACCTTGGATTTATAAATTACAAACGAAAACGTTTATTAATATTCAGTTCCGAAAGGAAGACATCTTGCATCTGACTTAATCAGTGCTGCAGTTGTTCACTGACAGGAAAGAAATCGAAGCACCAAAATATAATTATGCAGAGTAATGAAATTTCAGGAATATATTTGTCTAGGTAACATATGTAAGTCATTAACATTACAAGACCACAGGTTAATGTAAGAGCGAGGTAAGCCATTATAAATGTGAAGTGCTGTTACAGTAATAATCGGTTTTGCAGCTAGATTGTTGAATGGAAACATGCATGCACTGTGTTGTACAGGTGCCGGATGTCAGTTTGTGGGATGGAGTTTATGCCTGTTGCACTTGGCCGGTCAATACAAGGACGGTTAGTGCTGGTTATGGATGACGCATGAGTTGTCCTCCGATGATGTCCCATACGTGTTCGATTGGAGACAGATTTGGTGACCAGTATCCCAAGGCAATATGTCGACGCTCTGTAGAGGATTTTGGGCTACAACAGCGGTATGTGGGAAAGCGTTATCCTGTTGGAAAACAACCCCTGGTAAGATGTTCGTGAATGACACGATAACAGGTCAAATCACCAGATTGACGGTCCGCCCCTGGTAGCTGAGTGGTCAACGCGATGTAATGTCATACCTAACCGCCCGGGTTCGATTCCCGACTTGGTCGGAGATTTTCTCCGCTCAGGGAGTGGGTGTTGTGTTGTCCTTATCGTCATTTCATCCCCATCGACACGCAAGTCGCCGAAGTGGCGTCAGCTCTAAAGACTTGGACCAGGCGAACGGTCTACTCGACGGGAGGCCCTAGCCACACTGCCTTTCCATTACCAGACTGACGTACGGTTTCGGATTCAGGGTGCGTGGGATAGCCAAGAGAGTGGTCCTGTGCTGTCAAAGAAATCGCTCTCCAGACTATAACTCCAGGTGTAGGTTTAGCACGCAGGTAGGTTGGTTGGAGGCTCTCCCTTGGCCGCCTCCTAACCAACACATGGTCATTACTGGTACTGAGGCAGAATCAGCTTTCATCAGAAAATATAGCAGATCTCCATTATTCTCTCCATTGAGCTTTCGCTTGACACCATCGAAGTGGTGGTTCGGGGTCAGTGGAATGCACGCTACAGGGCGTCTGGCTCGGAGCTGTCCTTTGTGTGGTGTCACCGCCAGACACCACACTTGCTAGGTGGTAGCTTTAAATCGGCCGCGGTCCATTAGTACATGTCGGACCCGCGTGTCGCCACTGTGTGATCGCAGACCGAGCGCCACCACAAGGCAGGTCTCGAGATACGGACTAGCACTCGCCCCAGTTGTACGGACGACTTTACTAGCGACTACACTGACGAAGCCTCGCTCATTTGCAGAGCAGATAGTTAGAATAGCCTTCAGCTGAGTCAATGGCTACGACCTAGCAAGGCGCCATTAGGACCATTACATGTATCTAAAGTGTCTCACTTGTATCGCCACAATCTCCAGATGTACCAAAAGGATGGATTAAAGTTAAGTATTCCAGAAGCTACGTACTTTTCTTTATAGCATTCATTACGTATCCTGTTTCAGACCTCACGCACCCTGCTTTGGCTTAGCGCGTGCCTGTCGGCTTCCTCTCATTGTGTCTAGGCTGTCTTGTCTAGACACAACACTTTGAGTAACCGATTGGTAACTCAAAGTTGTTAAGGCTTTCGTGGCCACTTGTTGACAAACTGCCTATTAGTTTCTGTCTCAGGTTCTTGGCCCACGTTCATCTAATGATTTTACTGACGTTTCGCCAGCGCGAGTGGCTGGCATTGTCTAAGCTGCACCCTCCATTGCCGGTGGTGAACTGGAGCCGAGCTCGCGGCCGCAGACTATATGTACCTGGCGCGCCCAACGTCCGAGGGATCTCCTCTGTCTTTCCCGGTGCGGTTCTCCTCTTGCTACCCGGGACGGTCGTTTGTTGCAGTACGGGAAGCCAGGACCCGTTTACCTTGAGGCTTTCCTCTTTCTTGTTGAAGCTGTTCCAGTGTGTTTGTATTTCTTCAGCTTCTCTGAACAAGCGCGTGTAATAGTGCTTCTCTACAGCCAGAACTTCCGTGTCGGCGAATTTTATTACGTGATCGGTCTCACTCACTCCGTGCTCTGCCACGGCCGATTTCTCCACCTGCACCAGCCTGCAATGTCGCTTATGTTCTTTGATGCTGGTGTTGACTGATCGTCCAGTTATTCCGACAAACTTTTCCGCATGTACATGGTTTACGATGTATTCCCGACATTGCAAGTGGAGCCCTTTTCTCCTTTGCTGATCTAAGACACTCTTTGATCTTTCTTGTCGGTTTGAAAATCGTCTTTACGCCATGCTTGCGCAACATACGGCCGATTCTGTCCCTTACTCTGGGACTGTATGGCAGAAAGGCCGTACCAGACATTTCTTTTTTCTGGTTCCTTACTTCGCCGAATGTTTGGCTCTGTTACACTTCTAATACAATTTGTGGAGTGCCCATTGCTCCTCAGAACACTTTCCAGGTGTTGCATTGCCAGTGTGAGGTGCTGTGGCTCACATATTCGTCCTGCTCGCGTTACGAGCGTATTTATCATGCCTCTTTTCTTGCTCGGGTGCTGGTTTGACAGTTTGTGCAGGTATCGGTCCGTGTGTGTCTATTTTCTATACACGCTGTGTCCCACGTTTTCGCCATCCCTTGTGACCAGCCCATCTAGAAATGGCAGTTTTTTCTCCTTTTCTAGTTCCATGGTAAATTTTATGTTTGTATGGAGGCTGTTCAAGTGTCTTAGGAAGTCAGCGAGCTGTTCTTCACCATAGCTCCACACAACGGAAGTATCATCGACGCATCTGTACCACACCTTATGTCTGCAAGTCGACAGGTCCAGTGCCTGTGCTTCGAATTGTTCCATGAAGAAGTTGGCCTCCACTGGAGTAAAAGGACTACCCATGGCGACGCCTTCCATCTATTCGTAGAAATCGCCATTCCACGTGAAGTAGCTTGAGCTGAGATACGCATGGAAGAGCTCTGTGATGTCTTGCGGGAAAATGCAACCGATGTGCTCCAGAGCGTCACTGGGTGTCACTTTCAAAAAACAAAGAAACAACATCAAAGCTAACCAGGATGTCGTTCGGTGCAAGGTTCAGTTCCTTCAGCTTCTCAATCAACGATCAGCGAACCCGAGACAGAAGCCAATAGGCGATTTGTAACTGTTTGTGACTGCCTACAGGAAAATTAAAGAGACCTTTGGAGAGAAGAGAACCACTTGTATGAATATCAAGAGCTCAGATGGCAACCCAGTTCTAAGCAAAGAAGGGAAGGCAGAAAGGTGGAAGGAGTATATAGAGGGTTTATACAAGGGCGATGTACTTGAGGACAATATTATGGAAATGGAAGAGGATGTAGATGAAGACGAAATGGGAGATAAGATACTGCGTGAAGAGTTTGACAGAGCACTGAAAGACCCGAGTCGAAACAAGACCCCGGGAGTAGACAACATTCCATTAGAACTACTGATGGCCTCGGGAGAGCCAGTCATGACAAAACTCTACCATCTGGTGAGCACGATGTATGAGACAGGCGAAATACCCTCAGACTTCAAGAGGAATATAATAATTCCAATCCCAAAGAAAGCAGGTGTTGACAGATGTGAAAATTACCGAACTATCAGTTTAATAAGTCACAGCTGCAAAATACTAACGCGAATTCTTTACAGACGAATGGAAAAACTGGTAGAAGCCTACCTTGGGGAAGATCAGTTTGGATTCCGTAGAATTGTTGGAACACGTGGGGCAATACTGACCTTACGACTTATCTTAGAAGAAAGATTAAGAAAAGGCAAACCTACATTTCTAGCATTTGTAGACTTAGAGAAAGCTTTTGACAATGTTGTCTGGAATACTCTCTTTCAAATTCTGAAGGTGGCAGGGGTAAAATACAGGGAGCGAAAGGCTATTTACAAATTGTACAGAAAGCAGATGACAGTTATAAGAATCGAGGGGCATGAAAGGGAAGCAGTGGTTGCGAAAGGAGTGAGACAGGGTTGTAGCCTCTCCCCGATTTTATTCAATCTGTATATTGGGCAAGCAGTGAAGGAAACAAAAGAAAAATTCGGAGTAGGTATTAAAATTCATGGAGAAGAAGTAAAAACTTTGAGGTTCGCTGATGACATTGTAATTCTGTCAGAGACAGCAAAGGACTTGGAAGAGCAGTTGAACGGAATGGACACTGTCTTGAAAGGAGGATATAAGATGAACATCAACAAAAGCAAAACGAGGATAATGGAATGTAGTCATATTAAGTCGGGTGATGCTGAGTGAATTAGATTAGGAAATGAGACACTTAAAGTAGTAAAGGAGTTTTGCTATTTAGGGAGTAAAATAACCGATGATGGTCGAAGTAGAGAGGATATAAAATGTAGACTGGCAATGGCAAGGAAAGAGTTTCTCAAGAAGAGAAATTTGTTAACATCGAGTATAGATTTAAGTGTCAGGAAGTCGTTTCTGAAAGTATTTGTATGGAGTGTAGCCATGTATGGAAGTGAAACATGGACGATAACTAGTTTTGACAAGAAGAGAATAGAAGCTTTTGAAATGTGGTGCTACAGAAGAATGCTGAAGATTAGATGGGTAGATCACATAACTAATGAGGAGGTATTGAATAGAATTGGGGAGAAAGAGTTTGTGGCACAACTTGACTAGAAGAAGGGATCGGTTGGTAGGACATGTTTTGAGGCATCAAGGGATCACAAATTTAGCATTGGAGGGCAGCGTGGAGGGTAAAAATCGTAGAGGGAGACCAAGAGATGAATACACTAAGCAGATTCAGAAGGATGTGGGTTGCAGTAGGTACTGGGAGATGAAGAAGCTTGCACAGGATAGAGTAGCATGGAGAGCTGCATCAAACCAGTCTCAGGACTGAAGACCACAACAACAACAACAACTGTTTGTTGTATCACTGTGCCACCAACTGCTGATCACACTACTGCTGAAGACGTGATACCATGCGCCAGAGCCACACGCCGTACACGATGGTCTTCCCACCCGGTGATGCCTGGAGCCTGGTCTTCGTGCTATGGTACATTCTCGTGAACGCCGCTGTCAGCAATGATGTACAGTGGCTACATTCCTGCCAAGTCCTTCTGCAGTATCACAGAACGAACATCCAACTTCTCGTGGGCCCATTACATTACCTCATTCAAACTCAGTGAGGTGTTGATAGTAACCTCTTTGTCCATTTAAGCACATTCTTGACTAACATCAACTCACCACGCCGGCCGGAGTGGCCGAGCGGTTCTAGGTGCTACAGTCTGGAACCGCGCGACCGCTACGGTCGCAGGTTCGAATCCTGCCTCGGGCATGGATGTATGTGGTGTTCTTAGGTTAGTTACGTTTAAGTAGTTGTAAATCTAGGGGACTGATGACCTCAGATGTTAAGTCCCATAGTGCTCAGAGCCATTTGAACCGTCAACTCACCACGTCCAATCTCAAGCTAACTATCGCTGACGACCGATAAAGCGTATATTTAAAGGAAATCTGATTTGCATCCTTCTTATTGTACTGGCGTGAAATTTCAATAAACATCTTACAGATGCAGCAACACGCCTACCAACTTTCGTTTATGTCGCACTACTACTCGTCAGCTTTGCGATTTTTTTCAAATCAATGTAGTATCTAATAAAACTGATGAGTCAGAATCACTGGTCAAATTACACTCTCCCTCCAAAACTGCCTACAGAACTGGCACTACTTCAGCCCAGGCGACTTGTTTGATTCTGGTCCACTGTGATGCCACTCCCATGGTATCAAGCAAGCCATTAAGTTAGAATTACGACGTGTCTTGTAAATCAAATTAAGGTTCATATAATTTTTAATTTTGATGACGGTCATTTATTTGTATAATTTAGTGCATCTAAAGTAAATTCGTAGTCCATCACAAGTTGCCGGTTCTGTCTGCATGCAAATCATGTTTAAGATATATTGAGTCAACCGGTGGAATGAACTGTATAGATGTAGCAGTCAGGGCGAACAGGCTTAGATGGTACGGTCATGTTACACGCATGGGAGTAGCAAGGTTACCCAAGAGACTCATGGATTCAGCAGTAGAGGGTAGGAGGAGTCGGGGCAGACCGAGGAGAAGGTACCTGGATTCGGTTAAGAATGATTTTGAAATAATAGGTTTAACATCAGAAGAGGCACCAATGTTAGCACTGAATAGGGGATCATGGAGGAACTGTATAAGGGGGGCTATGCTCCAGACTGAACGCTGAATGGCATAATCAGTCTTAAATGATGATGATGATGATGAACCGGTGGAGTGCCTGAAAACATATAGAAAAAAAATCATTATAAAGATAGCAAAATAAGAAGCAGACAATGTTGTCGTGATTTATATGAAATAACTCCGTTTGGTTAGAAGATTAAGGGACTTTAATTTGATTTTGTCTAGGCGAAGTATTACGAGAGCTGTCGATGTATTAAAGTAAGCCGGACGGTGTGGCCGTGCGGTTCTAGGCGCTTCAGTCTGGAACCGCGTCACCGCTACGGTCGAAGGTTCGAATCCTGCCTCGGGCATGGATGTGTGTGTTGTCCTTACGTTAGTTAGGTTTAATTAGTTCTAAGTTCTAGGCGACTGATGACCTCAGAAGTTAAGTCGCATAGTGCTCAGAGCCATTTGAACCATTTTATTATAAGTAATTTAAACGTCTTTTAAGTGAAACTATTTGTTACAATCAATGTATTTTCGCCTTCCCCATCAACTGAAGTACAATTCCGGAAAAAAAGTCTTCAAGGACGAGGTAATTTTTTCGACAAGTGAGGTGACAAGTGGTTCAGCATTTTAGGAGTGTGCGATAAATTCAGATAAAATGAAGCACATGTCACAGTACAGGGTGCCCAGACAGTCGTAACAAAACACAGTGTACCCCACTTTGGCGGTAACACAGGCCTGTATTCTCGCATGCAAACGGTCGATCAAGTACCGAATGGCATCCTGCGATCGATATATTGTCCCAAGCATCTTAGGTCTTTTATTGCAATTCGGCAATGATTTTTGCAGGCACTGGAGAACGAGTAAGTTCCCGCTTCATCATGTTTCATACGTGTTCAGTTGGCGAGATAATTTGTGACCTTGCTGGCCAAGGAAGTAGTTGTACACCACGAAGCGCACGTTACGTCGCAGCATCCGTATGTGGACGTGCATTGTCCTGCTGAGAAAGTACATCAGCTACCTGTCGAAGAAGTGGTGGTAGCAAATGGATAACAGCCTGTGGAATGTAGCGGGCAGTGGTTACTGTAACCTATAGGAACACCAAATGTGAGTTTGTAAGGGTGGGGGTTTTGTTTTTGCTTGCTTGTTCTTGAATTGAGAACAACTGTGTGAGGTGAAATGACAAGTTTAATGTCGCAATATTTCTCACCACATTACAGCTTTTTACACAGTTTTCAACTCAGCAACATAAAAACAGCGCAATGGATAACGCATCTTGCCAACATCAAAAAGTGAAATAAGTTTATGCACAACAATGTCAAATATTAACTCTCTGAAAGAACATTAATCTTAAGCACAATATTATGAAAGTTTAATTGGAAGTTTCTTTACATTAATCCTAAGCACAATAATGTGAAAGTTTAATTGGACGTTTCTTTACAAAAACTGCTCCTACACATATGTTGTTATGTTGATCAGTACTACGAAAATCGTCCGATTCCGGTTCAAAGTTTGGTACTATTTAAGATGACAATCAAGTCTACGGTGGATGGTTAGTCAAGTGACAAATTTGAGCGCAAGATTACCCAAGGCCGCTTGAGTTTACCGTGGACGCAAGCTGGTGAACCAACAAAGTTTACGCCTCTGCACGCAGTATTTACCTTATGCTGTGATGTGCTGTTGTCTGCAAGGCCGCTCTCTCCCACTGAAATTCCTACAAAACTAATCTGGCCTTTGCTGAACTTTCCAGCAGAAACTTTCCCTATGTTTCTCGTTATGCGAGAAAACATGTACTCATCCCTAGTCTTATTATGTGGCGATATACACATGCATGGTTGGAAAGGCGTGCATATTAAGTGTCCTCTCAGTTCTCGCAAGAACAGTTAACTAATTTGGCTGGTTCGTTTCTCCGCAGTTGGAGCTAAACGTTGGTACACCTGATTTCAGCTAGAGTGGAGTGCGGCCGCTGTGAACGCAGTGCCCACACCATTTTCTCGTCTTTGTCGTACAGAGCATTAAGGCCGGTTCCCACTAGGGCTGCCGCGCGTCAAAACGGCGCGTCAGCGGCGTGGTTGCCATGGAAATGGCGTCAGCGGCAAGGCGCGGCGGGCTCTGCGTCGCGGTTTGACCATGTCGAACCGCTTCCGCTGCCGCGTGCCGCGCTCCAGGTGCGCGCCGCCAATCACAGAACGCGCTGAGCGTGACGTCAGGTACGGACTCCCGGGCCACACGAACTTTCGCCGAACCGCTGGCGCGGACGCGGCGGCAGCTATGAAATACTTATCATCCGATTCCAAGGAAACTATTCGGTAGAAAAATTTGATTCTTGGGCATGTTACAGCCTGATATCTTCTCTCGATAAAGGACCGAATTTCTTTTCGTTATTCGTCGTGGTTACTTGCTGTATCGCATTTACGTAAACCTTTACACGAAATTTTAATGAGTGTGCAGAGGTAAAAACGCATTGCGTGGACTTTGCGTACAGTTCATTTTAGGTAATACATTATTGCGTATGAAATTTAGTCAACATATCGAAATTGTTTTTAAAGCTGAGAGCAGATCGATAGCTATCACCGTTCTCGAGATATTGTCTGATATGTCGGCGGACGGGCTATGCCGTGACCGCGCGCGGGTTGCTCGGCGACGCGACCGGTACTTCGTCCTGCTCGTCGTAAACCATGTGGTTGTATCAACCGCAAATTTCGTAAACGGTTCAAGAAATCGAAACGTGTTTTTTTGCAAACGATAACTTGTAAAAACTCATGTATTTCGTCGCATGATAAATATCAAAAATCTGTTTATCTACCAAGATATGAAAGTAACTACAGTTTTTCAGAAGGGATAGATGAATTTTTTTAAATGGCATTAATAGCATGTCGAATGAGAAGTTAAACCGAAACTAATTTGCTGGTATGTCATAAGATGTAATTTACTAAATATGTAGAGCTACTGATTATTTCCTTTCTTTTTTCTTTATCCAGTGTACTTTACTGATTCAAGACGCGTTTCGCCTTTTACTTTAAGGCATCTTCGGTGGAATCTAGAATGACTTAGTTTTGTTTTGATCTGTGATACTTGGAGATTATAAAACAGTTCACATCTTTTTTTACGTGAATGACTGATTACTTACAGTGAATTGAGTTTTTGGCGGACATATACGTTTCCCCTCACCTGCTCACATGCTGGAGGTTGAACTAAAACTTAGATTATGGAACATAAGCACATTTTCATGTCCGCTCTTTTTTCTTCTGTCACTAGCAGTAGACGTTTTACCGAAAACTCTGATTTAAAGTCGTAACTACAGTGTGTTCACCTCATGTCCCTTCCTGTCTGGTTTGTTTATGTACATGTTGCCAACCTGCAGAATTATATGCTGAAAACTAATGTTCATTTATTTTTGTTCTCCTTATATCTGTATGTGTGTGTGGCTAGCCAGTGATAGTTATAGAAAGTTGAAAGTGAATCCAGTAGTTGTCAGACAGTGGTTGAAAGATTTGGTGTTCAGCTGATTTCAGTTTTGGTTTAAATGTTTTAAGGAGTGCATGGAAGAGTAAATTCACTGCTTACATTAATAGATAAAATAGTAGAATAGTATTTCAACAGATGATTATTATCAGAATACTATCACCCAACCCCTTTGTCCTCACTCTTTGACGTCCCACAATACGCCCTGTCAACTAACCGCTATTGTCGTCAAAGTTGTACCGTAATTTCCTCTTCCTCCTCTATTTAATTCCGTACCTCTTCTTTAGTCACACGATCCTCGTATCTAAAGTTCAGCATTCTTATGAATCACCACGTTTTGAAAGCGTCCATTGTCTTCTTGATAGAAGTGTTCATCGTCCACGTTTCACTTACATACGAGGCTGCACTCCACACAAATACCTTTGTAAAATAGTATCCAACCATTAGCATTTATATTCGGTGTGAACAAATTTTCTTTTTCAGAACGCTTTTCTTGCTATTGACAGTCTTCAGTCAGGTTTGCGTCTGCACCAGGAAATGCCTTACAATTTAAAATCTGGTTTCGAAAACTGTTCCAAATATATATTATTCTTTCGTGATTCTTAAGCAAGGTGCTGGCGATGATTACATTATGCTCTGTGGGAAATTCTATCAGGTGGCTTCCACTTTCATCCCTTCCACCTAGCCTTTGTGTTCTTACTGTTTTCGTGTACCTGCTACCGTATCACATTTTAAATTTTTGTCTCGCTTAACTATCTGAATAATCTCTTTTGTCGTACATTGTTTCAATGTGCTAGGAGATAGTGAACAATCGTGAACGGTAGTCATGAAATCTGTTTATGGTGAAATGAGAAAACATGAATAATGAAATATGTGAAAGAGTACATTGTACAGAAAATGAAAAATTGGTATGTCTTCACCCAACTTCGTCTTTCCTTCATGTAGGTGTAAGATATAGCTAATCAAACGCACCGCGCGTTTCAGTGGGTCCTGCCCCGTACCTCAGTGGCTGTCCGTCATTGGCTACCGCTAGCGTCTGCCGCTTCCAGATGGGAACGCCAATTCCGCGAGCCGCCGCGTCAAAGCGGAAAACGCTTGCCGCTGCCGCTGCCGCACGACGCGCTGCCGCGCTCTAGTGGGAACCGGCCTTTAAGCGCTCCGTTCTGCACTTGACGCCAGTCCAGAGAAAAGTCCTACTACTAAAATTTCTCTCTTGTCCTCTCATGGCAGAACTGCCTCCCTCTACTTGGGTTTCTTTTTCATGTCACGGATTTTTTCGATCAATACGAGCGCTTCTCTTATTTTGTAGAAACACCCTCTACCAATCGCAACGTCCCTTCTATCAAACTGCGTCGCAACTTCAGTAGTTTTCTCCTTCCTAGTGAGTTTCCGCCAATCAGACATTTTGTGCCCATTCTAGACACCTGAAGTTCATTGACCTTTCCGTGTGTCTCACTCGCTGGGCGGAAATGCGTCACTTGCTTTTGTTTGTACCCAGTTAGAATTTTGAACTGCAGTTTTCTAAAGCTGCTTCTCTGCTCTTGTACCGATGCTCTCACTACAGGCGGCCCTCCAGCTTGAATCACCTGGCCCGGGGTCGCTGTCCTCCTTTCTGCCACCCCTTTAAGTGGTTGCCGGCATAACTCCCGCAATGTGGCTTCGCTACACCGTTGTGGAGCTAGCTTTTCAAAACTAAAAGCGACTTGACTCGCATTCTCTGTTCTACCTTCCGCTCAAAGACATGCATTGTATTCTTCTTCTTCCGTGTCCGGATGCACCAATTATATCTTCCCTTCCCAGTAATTAGCAACGTAGACTGCTTTGTCATTGACTTTCAAAATATCATCTTTAGTGCATGTCATAGACATGTCTGGGCAGATCAGTAGGTGGTCCAAGTCCTGTATTGCTCCGCATTCACACCTATCGCTATCACTGTAACCCCATTTAAATAGGTTTGATTTGCACCCAGTTACTCCAGTGCGCAGCCGGTTTAATGACCTCCAAGTTGTAAAAGGTAGTTGAAATCCTGCAGATCCCTCCTCAAGTAGTTCCATTGTGGAGTGTGGCACCATTTCTTCCCAGAGAGATAGCCGCCTTGCGACGGGCTTGGTGGCGAGCTCTTCAGTAGTTTCCATGAAACTCCTGCGGGATTTCAGCCGGACACGTTGTTTTCGGTGCATATACATCGGGTGTCGAGGATCATCCTTTTGTTTTGATCTTTCGATCTCGGCGGCTACTTGTCTGCGGATAGTGGGTGGTGCTATGCCTATGATGGGGTAAATGATGTCTGTGGGAGTTGGTTTGAGGCATCCTGTGGCAATACGTACAGTTTCGTTTACGGCGACGTCAACTTGCTTAGCGTGGGCAGAGTTCCTCCAAACTGGCGCCGCATATTCCGCAGCTGAGATACTCAGCACCAGACCTGTGGTGCGCAAAACATGTGGTTGAGCTCCCCACGATGAACCTGTTAGCTTCCGCAGTATGTTGTTCCTGGCACTGACCTTTTTTTTAGTGTTGTGACAGTGCTGCTTAAAAGTAAGTGCTCTGTCTAGTGTTACTCCCAGGTATTTTGGGCTGTTTGTATGTTTCAGCTCTTCCCCTTGCCACATGACTCGGAGTTTCCGTTTGGCTTGTTTGCTCCTAAGATGGAAGGCGGATACTTGTGATTTACTGGGGTTTGGTTTAAGATTATTGCCGTCGTAATAGGTAGCAAGTTCTGTTAAGGCTCCTGTGAGATTCTCCTCCACTTGTTCAAAGGTTTTATCCTGTGTGGCCACTGCTGCATCATCAGCATATATGAACATTCGTGTCTGGTGGCTGATGGGAAGATCATTGGTATAGATGTTAAATAATATTGGATCCAAAACACTGCCCTGTGCAAGTCCATTTTTCTGTGTCCTCCATCGGCTGTTTTTAGATTGTAAGGTTACATAGTAGCGTCTGTTCTGTAGCATACATTGCACGAACATAGAAAGGGTGTAGTCCTTAGTAACATTATACACTTTCTGGGTAAGCAACTTATGTTTAACTGTGTCATATGCAGCACTGAGATCCAGGAATGCGACCCCAGTTACTTCTCCTCTCTGATAGCCGTCTTCGATGTACTGTGTGATATTCAGGATTTGGCCACAGCATGATTTTCCTGGTCGGAATCCAGCTTGTTCGTTAATGAGGACTTTGTCCACATAATCAGCTATGCGTTTGAGGATCATTCGCTCCAGCACTTTAAATAAATGACAAAGCAGTGAGACAGGCCGGAAATTTTTAGCTTCAGCTGGGTCTTTCCCTGGTTTTAGTAACGCAATAACCCGGGCTTTCCTCCACAGTTTAGGAATTTGCATTGTTGTAATACAGTTATTCATTAGCTCTAGGATCCATGCTTGTACTCCCGGTCCAAAATGTTTTATTTGCTCAGATCTCAGATCGTCGAGGCCAGCGGCCTTATTGTTTTTCAAATCTTTGATGGCATCTTGTAGCTCCTGAATGGAGAACGGCTGAGCTAGGAAGCTAATCTCCTCGTTCAATTTTCTTTTAATTTTGCCATTCCTGATCTTCCTTTTAGTTTTTCCGTTCATGAGTAGTTGGTGAGCTATCTGATCAGGTGTAACTTCACTGTAATTTGGTTGTGGTTCTGTTGGGTCGTTGTTGAGACTTTTGACCAGTTTCCATGCCTTCCTACTGCTGTGCTTCATGTCCGTCTCTTGTAGGAGGTTGCACCACTTTTCCTTTCTCGCTTCGGAGATACCAGACATCAGTGCCTCACCTGCCTGGATCGTTTCCTCTGAGAAGGGGTCCTTATTGTACAGTTCTTCATACTTTTTCAGAGCTTCCTTGCTGCTACCATTGAGTCCAGCGATATACTGGGTGCGGCACCCTCTAGGTATGCGCCGACGAGAGATTTTCTTGACAAGGTCTATAAAAGTTTCATATGTTTGTATCTCTGGTTTAATTTCCAGGATCTCCTTATCAAGGTCCTCATTGTATAGGAATGGTGTGTTAATTACTGTCGATTGAGTGTCATCCCTTTTTGCATTACATATTGATAGGCAAATGTTCTCATAAGTGTCGATTTACGTTAGTTGTCATCTTCACCTTCTCATTGCGATTTGTAAAGGTCTCATGTAAGGTGTGGATCTGACGATTTATTCTGCCACCTTACAATGTAACTGATGCCCCCTCCCTTCCCCAGACCATGATGCCTGGGATGGGACCTGCGTGTCATGAGCGCTTGCAGCCAAGAATTGGCAGTTCACCAGGTCCACGCTGTGGAAGTGTGTGCCCATCACTACCATACAGAGAGAACCTACTCTCATCACTGAAGACTGCAGAGCGCCATCCAAGTCTCTAGCCAACTCTTTCACGACACCAGAGCACCCACACTTGGCGATGTCGTGGTGTTGGCAGTAGCCTGGCCAGACGCACACGTGAGATTAATGCTGCTGCTTGTGGACGGTTCCCAATAGTCCCTGGATGACGATGGGTTGAACTCTGCTGCTCGCACTGTGCGTCGATCTTTATGTATGACTGCACTATGCGGAATTTGGTATATACAGGGTCATTACAAATGATTGAAGCGATTTCACAGCTCTACAATAACTTTATTATTTGAGATATTTTCACAATGCTTTGCACACACATACAAAAACTCAAAAAGTTTTTTTTAGGCATTCACTAATGTTCGATATGTGCTCCTTCAAACCGATAATCAAGTTCCTCCCACACTCGGCACAGCATGTCCCCATCAATGAGTTCGAAAGCATCGTTGATGCGAGCTAGCAGTTCTGGCACATTTCTGGGCAGAGGAGGTTTAAACACAATCTTTCACATAACCCCACAGAAAGAAATCGCATGGGGTTAAGTTGGGAGAGCGTGGAGGCCATGACATGAATTGCTGATCATGATCTCCACCACGACCGATCCATCGGTTTTCCAATCTCCTGTTTAAGAAATGCCGAACATCATGATGGAAGTGCGGTGGAGCACCATCCTGTTGAAAGATGAAGTCGGCGCTGTCGGTCTCCAGTTGTGGCATGAGCCAATTTCCGCGGGCTACGCGTGAAACTTGCCCGCACGTGTTCAACCGTTTCTTCGTCACTGCAGGCCGACCCGTTGGTTTCCCCTTACAGAGGCATCCAGAAGCTTTAAACTGCGCATACCATCGCCGAATGGAGTTAGCAGTTGGTGGATCTTTGTTGACCTTCGTCCTGAAGTGTCGTTGCACTGTTATGACTGACTGATGTGAGTGCATTTCAAGCACGACGTACGCTTTCTCGGCTCCTGTCGCCATTTTGTCTCACTGCGCTCTCGAGCGCTCTGGCGGCAGAAACCTGAAGTGCGGCTTCAGCCGAACAAAACTTTATGAGTTTTTCTACGTATGTGTAGTGTGTCGTGACCATATGTCAATGAATGGAGCTACAGTGAATTTATGAAATCGCTTCAATCATTTGTAATAGCCCTGTAGGTGTGATAATGTTCCAAACATTGTCGAAAGTAGTGACATACCACCGATATATTGGGCCCAACACGTACAGCAATCTTCGATACGCCCATTCAGATTCCTGCAGGTCCGCAATGCGACCTCATTCAAGTAGCTGAAGCGGTACAAAGTAACTACGTACTCGTCGGTGGTGCATGGTTGTACCCTAGAATGAATGTTGCAAACACTGTTCACCTCTAAACTCACCACAGTTACTGCCTGCAGATTCAAAACATAGGGTGCACAGACCAGGCCTGCTGAGCACCATCTGATAGGCGATGATCGTGACAAAGGAATCGCTAACACTACGACCCCTCAGTATGCCAGTATTCACATGCGCTGAACACAGTCCTCAATGGTGTTGAGTGGCATTCTGGTCCTCCAACAGAAAAAATCATTCGTGATTGGCGGGATAGTAAAGAAGAACTGAGAAAAAGGAGGAAGACTAAATGTGCAAATAGAGGACTGAATGAAAAATGACCAACACTAGAAGATGACATACTGTAATGGATTCTAGGACACCGTCAAAATTAGGTCGGAACTAATACAAAAATGACTCAAATACAAGGTCGTAAGCTAGCACTACAGTGAAACTTATCATACTTTAATAGTTGAGTTGGTTGGTGTTACAGATTTGTCAAGCGACATGGACTTAGCATGTGACCCAAATCCAAAATATCTCAGAAAAAGTCACAGGAACATGAACAGATGAAACCTTCCCGTCTCCTCTGTATCTCTTTTGTTACGCAACCTTCCCTTCTACAATAATCTATGAAACCTTCCCCTAGCATTTCTATCACTTTTTTAATAATAACAAATGAAATATTCCCTTTGAAATTTGTTCTCTTTCTCAACCTTCGCATACAAATTTAATTGCTGCTTATTATAATTCATTTTCTGATTATTTCGACGAAACATAGAATGTGTTGTCGTCATGGCCCTCAGTCGTTACCTGCAATAACCCAAAACTGTTCCTTACCTTTTTTACTGTTATTGGATCGCCATCTGACTGCTACATCGAACTGCGACATGAATATACTTACTCTGTTTTACTGTACTGTATTAACTGCTGTCGCAGGTTCGAATCCTGCCTCGGGCATGGATGTGTGTGATGTCCTTAGGTTAGTTAGGTTTAAGTAGTGCTAAGTTCTAGGCGACTGATGACCTCAGAAGTTAAGTCCCATAGTGCTCAGAGCCATTTGAACCATTAACTGCTGGTGGGCTGTCATAATAAGTGGATGTATTTATTACCAAAGCTGACGTTATTCTTTAATTAACTTGACTGAAGTTACGTAATCCATAGTTAAACTTTTTCTTGACAACAATAAAATTTCGCAAAGTTTTACGTTGATAGTTTTTGGGATGGATTATAACCAGTAATACAATATTGCTGGCAAAAATTAATTATATTCTGAATGAAATGATTTTACAAACGTTCAAATGGGACTTACTTTTTACAATAATCTTACAACTAGCATTGCACAAACATACCTTCAGTAGTCTTGAGTTTCTAAAAAAATAAAAAATAAAAAAAGTCAACAATATTAGTTCCTCTTATGATAATAGTTAGCTGATGTCTCTGTACATCCGTTTATAATCTCTTGTAAATCATAGCTGATGGCTGGCAGGCACACCGCTCCTCTCAACCTCTCGCTTCAGACCTGCTACCGACTCGCTTCACATCTCGCTTAATACTGACTTCCTAAGAACGCTAAAGTGCGGTCTCTCCTGGCAACAATCCTCTCTGGTGCAGACAATCCCTGCTACCATTACAAAATGTATCAATGCGCGGTCGTTCCCGCTCTTTTCTTAAAATGTATCCATACGCGGTCTCTCCCGCCCTTTTTAAAATTATATCAATGTGCGGTCTCTCCTGCCAACAATACTTCGGTGCAGACATTCCCTGCTGCCACAATTATTTCCAAAATGACAAATATTAATTACTGCTACTTAATCCTATTAATAAAATATAAACATCTTTCATAAATTGTGATTTGACAATAGACAATAGAAATATACACGTCTTACACAGAAAATATTAGCTTTCCATCGCTTTATTATTCAACATCGAAAGAAAACCAGTCTGGACTAAGCCAAATACCGAACATACACGAAACTCCTCTGACATTTGATGTGGCAAGTAACAGAACTGTTGCCATGAAAGATGCTGAAACTGTAACTATAGAAACAAGTGGACTTTGAACAGTGCACTACATTGTTGCCTTTTCATGTTGTGCTGACGGTACTAAACTTAATCCAATAACCATTTTCAAGCGAAAAACAATGCCGAAACCCTCTGAAATACTGTCAGGTGGTGGTGTTCACTTACATGACAAGAGCTGGATGAACGAGGCTGGTATGAAATTAGGATTAACAGAGTGTGGGAGAGATGGAGAGGATTGACATCTAGAGACCTAGGGGTCCAAGCATGACTGAAGTGGCGGTTCAGCACGCGATCCTCCCCAAACGATGTGCGCAAGAGTTCCTCCACACGTTTAGCAGCATAGGGACCGGGGGGGGAAAGAGCCATCCTGCGTAATAGTAGTACCTTCGAACAGACGTTCATCAGCCAGGCTATGGCTGTAACACAACGGCGTATCTCGCATCAGTCACGCTAACATTTAAAAAAAAAAAGCACCCCCGCATTTCGTCGGAGAAAAAGTGTCCGATCACGATTGATTTGGTAAATCCGTATCACATCTTGACTTTCTCGTCAAGCAGAGAGGTTTCCATGACATTTTCTTCACAGCGACACTCGTCACAGAACTTTTACCTGTAGGCGATAGGATGGTAAAGGTTGAGTACGGGTTCTCATTTCTAATAGTAAAGTTTCAAGGACAGTGTCTTTTTTTGTAATGTAAAGAAGCCGCGATTGCTGCGCGTCTCTCTCTCTCTCCCTCTCTCTCTCTGCTGTTCATTTTATACACGATTCTCAAGCGGTGTCGCTGACTTTTTACTGTCCAGCGACATTTGCTGGCCAGTTTTTGCACCTGTTCCTGGTTTCAATAAAACCCGTACGTCATTTCAGACATGTGTTTCAATTTTTACCTCTCTACCTACATTATTCCGCGAATCAATGCATTTTCAAAGGTTAACGAACTTTTGTGTCACCCTGTATTTTATTTTTCAATATCTTTTGGAACGTGGGCTCCCGCAGCAATTTGTTGAATATCTGTGTTACGATCTGGCAGTGGCTCTGCGTATCAGAGACTATCCTTGCGGATCTCATTTGAAACTTTTCAACCTCTTCCGTTAACACCATTTGGTAAAATGTAAATGTCGTGTGATTAGGGCCTCCCGTCGGGTAGACCGTTCACCGGGTGGAAGTCTTTCGATTTGACGCCACTTCGGCGACTTGCGTGTCGATGGGGATGAAATGATGATGATTAGGACAACACAACACCCAGTTCCTGAGCGGAGAAAATCTCCGACCCAGCCGGGAATCGACCCAGGCCCTTAGGACTGACATTCTGTCGAGCTGACAACTCAGATACCGGGTGCGGACGACACCATTTGGTTAACGTGTCATAAAATCGAATATTTCACGGTAACTGATCGAACGTGGGTTTCTGGAAGCGATCCCTTTAGTACGTGAATTATACTTTCCTGAAATACCGCACCCCCCTCTATCTACACCCCTGCCCCATCCCTTTGCCCCAGAGACGTTGCCCAGGTGGGGTGGCTTGTGTGCATCAACCATTCACCTATCGCTGCTGCAAGTACAACCACAATGGACGGGTATCTGTGGAGAGGCTAAACTGACACACGAGTAGAGCCGTTTTCTCAGTAGATGCAGGGGCAGCAGTCTGGCTGACTGATTGAACTGGTATAACGTAGGCCAACATTGCCTTGCTACGCTGGTACTGCGAATGGCTGAAACTAATGGAAACAGTCGTTATCATTCCAGATGACATGCAGCACTGCTGCATAGCTTAATGATGGAAGCACCTTCTAAGCAAAATATTCCGTAAATTAATTGGTCTCTCATTCGGATTTCTGGGCAAAGACTACTCTGGAGGCTGTCATGATCAGCAGAAACAGAAGTGACATTCTATGCGTTCGCTCCTTTATTAGGTAGGGAAGTTAGAGAATTTAAAAAGGGAAATAGATGGGTTAAATTAGATGGAGAGACAATTAGTGGAGTGTGGTGGAAGGAACAGGACATCCAGTCAGGCGCCTGTACGGTTACAAATAAAAAATGAAAGATAGGATTTAATGGAAGACTATGGCTAACAGTGAAAAAAGATCGCAGGACTGCAGATAACCGACTATTAACAGCACACTGGACCCATTATCGTAGCCAAAACAGACACCACACCAAAAACCCTCACAGCATTGGGACATTTCTATGCCTACTAAGCCTGCAAATGAGAAAGTTGTTGTACGAGGAGATGAAAGAAATTATCAAAATAGCGGTGCCGAAAATTTAATTCTGAGGGGGACTGGAATTCAAGTGTACGAAAACGAAGAGATGGAACCGCGCAGAGCGTAGTTTGTAATAATTAAACACTTGGTTTAAGAATTCTGAAAGATAATTTTGTATGTGGGACATGGGTGAGATGAAAGAAAGAGAGGTTATTGACAGTTTCAGAAGGAGCATCAGGCAAAGATTGTAGGGAACAGGGGAAAAGAATAGAATGAGGAATAGGTACCTTTGGGAGATGAAACAATCAAGGCACCACAGGATAAAACAGGTAAAAAAGAAAGAAAACAGGACCTAGCAGAAACCCTTTAATGACACGGGGAGAATTGAATGCAACGAACGGAAGGAGAAAATATAAAAATACAACAAATAAAGCATCAAAAAGGAATTAAGGAATTTAAAAGTGAGATGGATACAAAGTGCAAAATGGCAAAGCAGAAAGTGCTAGGGGAGAAATGCATACCTATAGAAGCATGAATGGCTATCGGAAAGACATATGTTACCTAGAGGCAAATTAGAAAACCCTTTAGAAAATAGAGAAGGAGTTGAAGGAATACACACAGTTTGGGTGGCAAGCCAGTACTGAGTAAAGAAAGGAAAGCTGAAGGGTGGAATGCGTAAATAAAAAAGATATACCAAAGAAATGAATTTGGTAATATTATATAAAGAGGATAGGAAATAGATGAAGATGGGATATGAGATATAAAAGTACGAGAAGAGTTCGAGAGAGAACTGAAAATATCATCGTTGGTTACAATGTCTGTGCGTATACAGTGTCTGGCCATTCTCCAGATCAAGTTGAAATCATGTTTGTAAGTTATGCATGTGCTCTTTCCTAGTAGCACCCGTCACCCAAATGTCATTCGAATATTTTCCGCACTTCGGAATACCTTGAGTTAGTTCCTCTACGTATATGTGGAAAATTCCTGGTGCAGACGCGACCCCGAATGGCACTTTCTTGTACCGATACCTTCGTAAAGGCATACTTAGTGCCACATTTTCTGTGTATCTGTGCCTAGAGGTATCCAAGTGTCCCGGCTTCATATCGAGCTTTGAAAGATACTGTATCCCCTCCAGCTTTACTGAAAGGTCCTCGGGCCGACAGATAGGGTAAATGTCAATGTCACTTTTAATCGTGTCCATAAAATCACCGAGAATTCTGATGAAGCCGTTTGTTTTCCTTATAACAACCATAGGCGTCGCCTACTGACTAATAGATTGGTGCAATTACCCACAATTCCTGTAGCTCGGCCTTCACTGCGTCAACGCATTCCGAACAGAACTGGCTGTGCACGACAAAATTTTGACGCAGTGGGCTGCTTGAGTGAAATATGCGCTTCAGAATGTTTGGCCATACACAACGTTGGTCGGAATAACTGCTTCGGATTTTCTGGTAGGGTTTCTAAATCCTGGAACGGTACCAAGGTGGACGCCAAGTTTACTCGATGAAATATTTGCAAACCAAATGCGGCAACATATCTTAAAAAGATTTTATAGAATCATTAAAGACAAAAAAGCGACGTACCACGAAGAAATTATCCGAATGAGACGAAAATCGATAGATGTGACGTACATGTTGTAAGGGGTCAGTAGGCACAGGTCGATAGGGCGAACAATCGATTGTGACGTATTGCGAGAGCGAGTGTCGAGATGCGCCACAGTGGTTGGCGGGAATGGTGTGTGTGTGTGTGTGTGTGTGTGTGTGTGTGTGTGTGTGTGTGTAGGCCATTATTGCAATACAGGGTTTTTAACCGAGAAGGGTGTCGCCATCGCCGTGGTTAGACCCCCTATGTAATAGATTAATACCGGGAAAGTGATGAAGTATCATTACGAAAGTGATCAGTGACGTTACTGGTGCCGACATTTAGTTTCGCGTCTACCGCGCCGGCCTAACCTTGGATTGCAGTGT
The DNA here is from genome assembly GCF_023864345.2 of Schistocerca serialis cubense. NCBI lineage: Eukaryota > Metazoa > Arthropoda > Insecta > Orthoptera > Acrididae > Schistocerca > Schistocerca serialis. The sequence continues at coordinate 210,297,211 of NC_064647.1, read as the reverse complement.
TGGACGCAGTGATGGATTAGCGTGTGACGATAATGGCAAATGAAGAAAGCCTGTGCTGAGATTATCCGTAACTAGATATGTATGGCGAAGGCAGTGGCTGTCTCCTTTTTGTGTTTTGAGAAGAATATAAGTTCGTAATTAGTAAAACTGTGTTGGTGTTCCTTATTACCATACATTCAGTATTATACACTCCTGGAAATTGAAATAAGAACACCGTGAATTCATTGTGCCAGGAAGGGGAAACTTTATTGACACATTCCTGGGGTCAGATACATCACATGATCACACTGACAGAACCACAGGCACATAGACACAGGCAACAGAGCATGCACAATGTCGGCACTAGTACAGTGTATATCCACCTTTCGCAGCAATGCAGGCTGCTATTCTCCCATGGAGACGATCGTAGAGATGCTGGATGTAGTCCTGTGGAACGGCTTGCCATGCCATTTCCACCTGGCGCCTCAGTTGGACCAGCGTTCGTGCTGGACGTGCAGACTGCGTGAGACGACGCTTCATCCAGTCCCAAACATGCTCAATGGGGGACAGATCCGGAGATCTTGCTGGCCAGGGTAGTTGACGTACACCTTCTAGAGCACGTTGGGTGGCACGGGATACATGCGGACGTGCATTGTCCTGTTGGAACAGCAAGTTCCCTTGCCGGTCTAGGAATGGTAGAACGATGGGTTCGATGACGGTTTGGATGTACCGTGCACTATTCAGTGTCCCCTCGACGATCACCAGTGGTGTACGGCCAGTGTAGGAGATCGCTCCCCACACCATGATGCCGGGTGTTGGCCCTGTGTGCCTCGGTCGTATGCAGTCCTGATTGTGGCGCTCACCTGCACGGCGCCAAACACGCATACGACCATCATTGGCACCAAGACAGAAGCGACTCTCATCGCTGAAGACGACACGTCTCCATTCGTCCCTCCATTCACGCCTGTCGCGACACCACTGGAGGCGGGCTGCACGATGTCGGGGCGTGAGCGGAAGACGGCCTAACGGTGTGCGGGACCGTAGCCCAGCTTCATGGAGACGGTTGCGAATGGTCCTCGCCGATACCCCAGGAGCAACAGTGTCCCTAATTTGCTGGGAAGTGGCGGTGCGGTCCTCTACGGCACTGCGTAGGATCCTACGGTCTTTGCGTGCATCCGTGCGTCGCTGCGGTCCGGTCCCAGGTCGACGGGCACGTGCACCTTCCGCCGACCACTGGCGACAACATCGATGTACTGTGGAGACCTCACGCCCCACGTGTTGAGCAATTCGGCGGTACGTCCACCCGGCCTCCCGCATGCCCACTATACGCCCTCGCTCAAAGTCCGTCAACTGCACATACGGTTCACGTCCACGCTGTCGCGGCATCCTACCAGTGTTAAAGACTGCGATGGAGCTCCGTATGCCACGGCAAACTGGCTGACACTGACGGCGGCGGTGCACAAATGCTGCGCAGCTAGCGCCATTCGACGGCCAACACCGCGGTTCCTGGTGTGTCCGCTGTGCCGTGCGTGTGATCATTGCTTGTACAGCCCTCTCGCAGTGTCCGGAGCAAGTATGGTGGGTCTGACACACCGGTGTCAATGTGTTCTTTTTTCCATTTCCAGGAGTGTAGTATTGAACATGAACTGGAAAGTAACAACATCCGTAGCAGTCAATTCCGATTACCAGCCCCATTAGGTTTACGGTCATGTTAATAATAAATATTGAGCTGCTATTCGTTCAGATCAGATCAGGTCGGGATAAGAACGGAGGTGTTACAATGTACAGGCAAACAAATGATTATCATTTCAGAAAAATTATTCAAGGGAAAAAGCATCACAAATTGAGCAAGACAACAAAGCGCTAGTCCACCTCTGGTGCTTATGCAAGCTCTCCCCATTTGAGAACGTTTGGAGCATTATGGGCAAAGCCGTCTAACCAATTTCAGATTTTGAGGAGCTAACGTGCCAACTGGATAGAATCTGGCACGATATCCGGCAAGAGTACATCCCAGAACTATCAACGAATGCCAAGCCGAGTAACTGCTTGTATAAGGGCTAGAGGGGGACCAACGCATTATTAATTTGCTCAATATGTGAAGCCCCCCCCATGAACCATGGACCTTGCCGTTGGTGGGGAGGCTTGCGTGCCTCAGCGATACAGATAGCCGTACCGTAGGTACAACCACAACGGAGGGGTATCTGTTGAGAGGCCAGACAAACGTGTGGTTCCTGAAGAGGGGCAGCAGCCTTTTCAGTAGTTGCAAGGGCAACAGTCTGGATGATTGACTGATCTGGCCTTGTAACAATAACCAAAACGGCCTTGCTGTGCTGGTACTGCGAACGGCTGAAAGCAAGGGGAAACTACGGCCGTAATTTTTCCCGAGGGCATGCAGCTTTACTGTATGATTAAATGATGATGGCGTCCTCTTGGGTAAAATATTCCGGAGGTAAAATAGTCCCCCATTCGGATCTCCGGGCGGGGACTACTCAAGAGGATGTCGTTATCAGGAGAAAGAAAACTGGCGTTCTACGGATCGGAGCGTGGAATGTCAGATCCCTTAATCGGGTAGGTAGGTTAGAAAATTTAAAAAGGGAAATGGATAGGTTAAAGTTAGATATTGTGGGAATTAGTGAAGTTCGGTGGCAGGAGGAACAAGACTTTTGGTCAGGTGACTACAGGGTTATAAACACAAAATCAAATAGGGGTAATGCAGGAGTAGGTTTAATAATGAATAGGAAAATAGGAATTCGGGTAAGCTACTACAAACAGCATAGTGAACGCATAATTGTGGCCAAGATAGATACGAAGCCCACACCTACTACAGTAGTACAAGTTTACATGCCAACTAGCTCTGCAGATGACGAAGAAATTGAAGAAATGTATGATGAAATAAAAGAAATTATTCAGATAGTGAAGGGAGACGAAAATTTAATAGTCATGGGTGACTGGAATTCGAGTGTAGGAAAAGGGAGAGAAGGAAACGTAGTAGGTGAATATGGATTGGGGCTAAGAAATGAAAGAGGAAGCCGCCTGATAGAATTTTGCACAGAGCACAACTTAATCATAGCCAACACTTGGTTTAAGAATCATGATAGAAGGTTGTATACATGGAAGAACCCTGGAGATACTAAAAGGTATCAGATAGATTATATAATGGTAAGACAGAGATTTAGGAACCAGGTTTTAAATTGTAAGACATTTCCAGGGGCAGATGTGGACTCTGACCACAATCTATTGGTTATGACCTGTAGATTAAAACTGAAGAAATTGCAAAAAGGTGGGAATTTAAGGAGATGGGACCTGGATAAACTGAAAGAAGCAGAGGTTGTACAGAGTTTCAGGGAGAGCATAAGGGAACAATTGAAAGGAATGGGGGAAAGAAATACAGTAGAAGAAGAATGGGTAGCTCTGAGGGATGAAGTAGTGAAGGCAGCAGACGATCAAGTAGGTAAAAAGAAGAGGGTTAGTAGAAATCCTTGGGTAACAGAAGAAATATTGAATTTAATTGATGAAAGGAGAAAATATAAAAATGCAGTAAATGAAGCAGGCAAAAAGGAATACAAACGTCTCAAAAATGAGATCGACAGGAAGTGCAAAATGGCTAAGCAGGGATGGCTAGAGGACAAATGTAAGGATGTAGAGGCCTATCTCACTAGGGGTAAGATAGATACCGCCTATAGGAAAATTAAAGAGACCTTTGGAGATAAGAGAACGACTTGTATGAATATCAAGAGCTCAGATGGAAACCCAGTTCTAAGCAAAGAAGGGAAAGCAGAAAGGTGGAAGGAGTATATAGAGGGTCTATACAAGGGCGATGTACTTGAGGACAATATTATGGAAAGGGAAGAGGATGTAGATGAAGATGAAATGGGAGATACGATACTGCGTGAAGAGTTTGACAGAGCACTGAAGGACCTGAGTCGAAACAAGGCCCCCGGAGTAGACAACATTCCATTGGAACTACTGACGGCCTTGGGAGAGCCAGTCCTGACAAAACTCTACCATCTGGTGAGCAAGATGTATGAAACAGGCGAAATACCCTCAGACTTCAAGAAGAATATAATAATTCCAATCCCAAAGAAAGCAGGTGTTGACAGATGTGAAAATTACCGAACAATCAGTTTAATAAGCCACAGCTGCAAAGTACTAACACGAATTCTTTACAGACGAATAGAAAAACTAGTAGAAGCTGACCTCGGGGAAGATCAGTTTGGATTCCGTAGAAATACTGGAACACGTGAGGCAATACTGACCTTACGACTTATCTTAGAAGAAAGATTAAGGAAAGGCAAACCTACGTTTCTAGCATTTGTAGACTTAGAGAAAGCTTTTGACAATGTTGACTGGAATACTCTCTTTCAAATTCTAAAGGTGGCAGGGGTAAAATACAGGGAGCGAAAGGCTATTTACAACTTGTACAAAAACCAGATGGCAGTTATAAGAGTTGAGGGACATGAAAGGGAAGCTGTGGTTGGGAAGGGAGTAAGACAGGGTTGTAGCCTCTCCCCGATGTTATTCAATCTCTATATTGAGCAAGCAGTAAAGGAAACAAAAGAAAAATTTGGAGTAGGTATTAAAATCCATGGAGAAGAAATAAAAACTTTGAGGTTCGCCGATGACATTGTAATTCTGTCAGAGACAGCAAAGGACTTGGAAGAGCAGTTGAACGGAATGGATGGTGTCTTGAAGGGAGGATATAAAATGAACATCAACAAAAGCAAAACGAGGATAATGGAATGTAGTCGAGTTAAGTCGGGTGATGCTGAGGGTATTAGATTAGGAAATGAGACACTTAAAGTAGTAAAGGAGTTTTGCTATTTGGGGAGCAAAATAACTGATGATGGACGAAGTAGAGAGGATATAAAATGTAGACTGGCAATGGCAAGGAAAGCGTTTCTGAAGAAGAGAAATTTGTTAACATCGAGTATAGATTTAAGTGTCAGGAAGTCATTTCTGAAAGTATTTGTATGGAGTGTAGCCATGTATGGAAGTGAAACATGGACGGTAAATAGTTTGGACAAGAAGAGAATAGAAGCTTTTGAAATGTGGTGCTACAGAAGAATGCTGAAGATTAGATGGGTAGATCACATAACTAATGAGGAAGTATTGAATAGGATTGGAGAGAAGAGAAGTTTGTGGCACAACTTGACCAGAAGAAGGGATCGGTTGGTAGGACATGTTCTGAGGCATCAAGGGATCACCAATTTAGTATTTGAGGGCAGCGTGGAGGGTAAAAATCATAGGGGGAGACCAAGAGATGAATACACTAAGCAGATTCAGAAGGATGTAGGTTGCAGTAGGTACTGGGAGATGAAGAAGCTTGCACAGGATAGAGTAGCATGGAGAGCTGCATCAAACCAGTCTCAGGACTGAAGACCACAACAACAACAACAACAATATGTGAAGCTAATAAATCACCCAGTTTTTCTGAAATTGTTATAATTTGTCTGTCAGTATATGTTCTAGGGGACTGATGACCTCAGCAGTTAAGTCCCATAGTGCTCAGAGCCATTTGAACCATTTTCTGTACATGTTCATCACACCTATCGATTTTCGCCTCGTTTGGGTAACTCCTTCGTGGTAATTAATTTTTTTTTTCTTTTTTGGTGATAGATTATTTACAGCCACGGTGAACTTACGACCAAGAAAGTGATTCGTCGCTACACGTTCTTGTCTGTTGCCCACACAGTAATTTTCCCTCCCAGCAGGATCTTTTGCTAGCTGTATGAAATAACCTGCCACTGTAGCGGCCGCACACAGGGTGAGCCCAATGCTAACGGGGTCCCGGTTAATTCGAGAAACTAGGGCTGCCGTATCCACCTGAAACTGTGTCGTAGTATCGCCGATATTCAAGCTGACTTTACCAGGCGCTTGCCCTGGTTCTGCCGAGAGTTGAGTTAAAGCCAGTATCAACGATTGGTCAGCTTCTGCCAGTCACAGTGTATTGGCGAACACCGGCGCATGGTTTCACAGTGCTGTCTTCCTGCCGTGGCACACTGTTGCTTACAATCACAGCTTGTGACACGCGTAACATGTGGCGACTTGGCGCCTTTATCTGTCTAGACAAGATATGAGCATCGGCGTGGGTGAATTCGATGCAGAGGGCAACCTTTCTTACCATCTAAGGAAAGTGATTTATGTCGAAATGCTCGGCTCGGTTGTGTCGGTTTATTAAATGCTTTTACATCTACTTGAGAGCAATAAGCGTTTCCTTGCGCAGCATTGAAACCCAGGGAGTCATCTGGGGAAGTAACTCGCTAGCACGCAACAGAGAGCTGGGCTATTTGCCCAATATCTGAAAACGCATTTCGAGCTGCTGCCTACATCTCAAACGTTTTGGCAATATTTGCTAAAGTGCTTAACTCGGGGTCTGACGTTTGCGAAGCTCGAGGCTGAACTCCCTTGTTTGATACTAATCTGACAATAACGCCTCTTACCCAAGAACCAGTGTATGAGACGTCGCTATTCGTGCATTAAACCTGGATTCACGGGTGAGGCCTTGCAAACCCACTGTCCAGGACATGTAAGACTGATCACATTGTGTTAAACTACTGACACGCTATACGACATGTTTTTGATGGCAACAATGCTCACTCAGCAGTCTGCACAGTTCATTAAATTATAATGCTTCAGGATCCATGCACGGTCGCCATTTTTAAACACTTTCATAAATGCTACTAGTGCTGCTGCTAAGTAACAGAGTGCTATGGACTATGGGTTATGATATGTTTCTTATCATATGAGACAGCATAAATCTATGCACATAATTTTTCCACTTCTCAGCTGTTTCATCAAACACAGCGAAAGGCATGGTTGTAGGTGACAGTGCCTGATTCGCAAGCTGTGTGCCCACGATTTGGATCAGCTCCATATTCTACTTGATCAGCTCCTGCACCTGGTTCTGCTGTAGTAGTAGTAACTGCATCAGTTCCTGCTGTATTTCCTGTACCGTTATTTGACGCTGCCAGAGATCCACAAACTGTGGATCTGTCATTACGAGCTATTCTGATCGTGAGAAACAATCGTGTCGTCACTTCTGTAGTGTAATTCACAGGAAGCAGGAAGGGAGAAAGTCACTTCACAGGTCATCTGGAAAACGGCATGTGTCCAAAAATGCGCAAATCGACAGCAGGTAGCTGTACGCAAACAGTAAGGGACAAACCAAAGGAAGTTGAACTTGAAGCTAAAAATTCGCCAATAGTGTACAAACAAAAGCTGAATCACAGACTGAGTGAATAACCTAGAACAAGCTTGTGACTGTGTGCGAGTAATAACGTTGGCAACTGGTAATGTTCTGATACAATGTAAGGTGGCGTGGTCTCCTGACTTCATTTCTTACATATTCCGTCCTCACAATCGTACTCTTCACATCAAGACTCTTCATTCGAACCCAAACTCGATAAGGTAAAGTCAATTTTGTATGAATGCAAATCTAATAAGTAAATCGCAAGTGCACACCAAGATTGAAAAAAGTCGAGGCTGGTGTACACAACATGACAGCCACAGGAATTTTCGTTCTCAAGAGGAAACCAGCCCACTGGGAAGACCGTTCCTTCAGAGGGCTGGGTCAACAACATACCTACTTCGGACGAAGCGACCGCCCAGAGAGAAGACAGCTTTTGCCGGAGCGAAGGGATAACGACCCCCGTGTTCGACTTAAAAGTAAATTCCGCTACATTGTGTGGGAGCGCACAGAAGACGTATTTTTTCACAGACCTACTGCGTAGTTACGTAGTTCTCACAGGAGGACAGTATATGCCTAACGGAGATGCTACAGATTTCCGCATTGGTCGACTCAAACGAAACCTCATTCTCTCGTTTAAAAGAGCATCACTGATTGGCGGAATATTTCTGACGTAAAGAGCCAGAGCAGAGAGGGAAGACAGTGAAAGATATACCCTTGCAACTTTTCCAGAAAAAGGGGCCATTCTGTTGTCACTTTTGGCGTGGGAACACGTAACGAGAGCGAGTGCGTTCGTACGTGTTCGCAAAGAGCGAGAAACTAAGTCTCTCCTCAGTACTTCACTGGGAGAGCACCTCTGTCGTTAGCGAATCGGAATGGCACTCTATATTGAATTGCTCGTCATTAAGCATCGTTCACTGTGTTGGCCGCCACACTTACTGTGCAGTGTCAACATGGACACAGCACTAGTTAAACGCCTGCGAACGAGTATTTAGTGGCATCGTGGTGGACTGGTTATGTGACTGGTGTACCATGTCAATAGACTAGGGGCAGATAAGAGTCCTTGACTTCATCAAGGCATAGGGAGGGTTTGATTGGCGAAGGTCAATCCAGATAGAAAGAAATAGTTGTGTCATTTGTCAGCAGCAAGCGACGCAGGCAGCCGTCGTTGCAGCTCATGGTATTGTGCGCCATAGCGTATGCAAGCCCCATGTGTCCTCCATAACAGTACACTCCATTACGTTTCTCACACGACAGCCTTGACCGTACCTAGAAAAGTTATTCAAGTTGTGTAGGTGCAGCTCTCAGGCATTCTGCCGAGTAAATAACATTCTTTAAAAAATGGAGAAAAGAGCCTTTCCATACTTTGTAAAATAATAGCATTCCTATCCATAAGAGGCAATCTACTGTTCTGAAAAGAAACTGAAAATTTATAATTTTTTATGTAAGAAAAAGTTTCATTTGATTTCTAAGAATTTTTTTGCAATAAATAATATTTTTCGTTCGTTTAATGTTTTTCTTACAGTACCTAGCAACACTCCCGCAACGAAGTATTCCACTAGTTATGAAAGAATATAGAATATTTTGTGTTTTTTCATTATGGCGGACGCCTCCAGAAGATATTTGTTGCTGAATGTTTTCCAAGCAGTTCTTGTTGGTACATTATGAGCGTCTGTCTGACTTCTGTAGTAGTGTGAGGTGGAAATTGTTTCTTGCAGGAGCCAAAGGGTACTTGGTGGATCAATCCATTGCTCAACTTGACAGAATAAAACCCACACACTCACAACATAAACGAAAAGGGCCAAGAAATGAACACCTACTTTTCTCCTAGCCTAGCCCAGCAGATGGCTTGTCAACCAGAGGGGCATCTGCACCGCTACCAACATAGCCATCGTCACCATTGCCAATATTGTCCTCATCACCAACGCCACCACTCTCATCACCAACGCCACCACTCTCATCTCCAACGCCACCACCCTCATTTATTTATTTATTTATATATCGTTCCATGGTACAAAATGAAGGAGAAGTCTCCATGGTCATGCAACGAGTCAATACATGAAATTATAACACGATGGTAGAAACAGATAAAATGGAATACAAGAAACGTACTCAGGCGACAATTCGTAAGTTTAAATAAAGAAAATCAACAATGTAACACTGGAATTTGTTTAATTTTTCAGCTCTTCCAGGAGCTCCTCAACAGAATAGAAGGAGTGAGCCATGAGGAAACTCTTCAGTTTCAACTTAAAAGCGTTTGGGCTACTGCTAAGATATTGGAGTTCTTGTGATAGCTTATTGAAAATGGATGCAGCAGAATAGTGCACTCCTTCCTGCACAATAGTCAAGGAAGTGCATTCCACATGCAGATTGGATTTCTGCCTAGTATTAACTGAGTGAAAGCTGCTAACTCTTGGGAATAGGCTAATATTGCTAACAACAAACGACATTAAAGAAAATATATACTGTGACGGCAATGTCAGAATTCCCAGACTATTGAATAGGGGTCGACAAGAGGTTCTCGAACTTACACCACATATAGCTCGAACAGCCCGTTTAGGAGCCAAAAATACCCTTTTTGAATCAGAAGAATTACCCCAAAAAATACCATATGACATAAGCGTATGAAAATATGCGGAGTAGACTACTTTTCGTGTTGAACTGTCGCTTATTTCAGATACTGTTCTAATGGTAAATAAAGCAGCATTTAGTTTCTGAACAAGATCCTGAACATGGGCTTTCCACAACAGCTTACTGTCTATCCGAACGCCTGGGAACTTGAACTGTTCCATCTCGCTTATAATACGCACATTCTGTCTGATCAAAACATCAGTTCTTGTTGAATTGTGAGTTATAAACTGTAGAAACTGAGTCTTGCTGTGATTTAGCATCAAATTATTTCCCACAAGCCACAAACTTATTTCATGAACTACATTATTTGATACTGTTTCAATATGACACACAAGATCCTTCACTACCAAGCTAGTGTCATCAGCAAACAGAAATATTTTTGAATCACCTGTAATACCAGAAGGCATATCATTTATATAAATAAGAAATAGCAGTGGCCCCAGCACGGACCCTTGGGGAACACCCCACTTAACAGTGCCCCATTGGGACTGAACATCACTACCTCTCTCAATATTGCGGAGTATTACCCTCTGCTTTCTGTTCTTAATGTAAGAGGCGAACCAACTGTAAGCTACTCCCCTTACTCCATAATGTTCCAACTTCTGCAGTAATATCCTGTGGTCAACACAGCCAAAAGCCTTCGTTAAATCAAACACCCAGCGTTCGCAACGTTTTATTTAATTCGTCATCAGAATCACAACCCTCACACCCACATCACTATGCTCATCACCAACACCGCTATCCTCGTCTAAGTCTCATTACCACCCGCGTCACCGACGCCAACATTGTGTGCAGATCCGCTCGCGGCCCCGCTCCTCGCCGGCACTGCCCACCGCCGCAGAGTCACCGCCCCCACGGCCCACGCCGCCCCCACTGGCCATCGCCTCACTGCCGCCAGCGTCCGCCCCGGGCGCCACCTCAACGCCCCCGCAGCCCGGCGCCACCCCGCCCTCGCCCCCGCAGCAGCCGGGCCTGTCGACGTCGTGCCTGGTGCCGCTGGACAAGCCGCGCCGGCCGCCCACCGCCCCACTGCCGCCGCCGCCCCCGCGGCCGCCGCCCACGCCGCCTCCGCCGCCCCTGGCGGACGCCTACTCCAACTTCGTGCTGGCCAAGCGGCAGGCCCAGGACAACCTGCGCCATCAGCCGCTGCCAGACACCGTCGAGGACGCCCTCTACCGCTCTGGTACGTCACTCCCACTGCACACGCACAAAACTGGAACAAGGCCGATACCTGACATGATTTCCCTCTATGCAAACATGCTAGTGTCGGAAGTTCCAAGCGGCTTTTCGCGGATGATGCTGTAGTATACAGAGAAGTTGCAGCATTAGAAAATTGCAGCGAAATGCAGCAAGATCTGCAGCGGATAGGCACTTGGTGCAGGGAGTGGCAACTGACCCTTAACATAGACAAATGTAATGTATTGCGAATACATAGAAAGAAGGATCCCTTATTGTATGATTGTATGACAGCGGAACAAACACTGGTAGCAGTTACTTCTGTAAAATATCTGGGAGTATGCGTGCGGAACGATTTGAAGTGGAATGATCATATCAAATTAATTGTTGGTAAGGCGGGTACCAGGTTGAGATTCATTGGGAGAGTCCTTAGAAAATGTAGTCCATCAACAAAGGAGGTGGCTTACAAAACACTCGTTCGACCTATACTTGAGTATTGCTCATCAGTGTGGGATCCGTACCAGATCGGATTGACGGAGGTGATAGAGAAGATCCAAAGAAGAGCGGCGCGTTTCGTCACAGGGTTATTTGGTAACCGTGATAGCGTTACGAAGATGTTTAACAAACTCAAGTGGCAGACTCTGCAAGAGAGGCGCTCTGCATCGCGGTGTAGCTTGCTCGCCAGGTTTCGAGAGGGTGCGTTTCTGGATGAGATATCGAATATATTGCTTCCCCCTACTTATACCTCCCGAGGAGATCACGAATGTAAAATTAGAGAGATTAGAGCCCGCACGGAGGCTTTCAGACAGTCGTTCTTCCCGCGAACCATACGCGACTGTAACAGGAAAGGGAGGTAATGAGAGTGGCACATAAAGTGCCCTCCGCCACACACCGTTGGGTGGCTTGCGGAGCATAAATGTAGATGTACTCAGTACGGTCCACAGTGTTTTTGTGAGACTGTTGAATCCAACTCTAACGCAATCTACGAGGTTTGTTTTTTAAGTAAGGGTCGTTTTTATTTTTAAATAAAGATACAAATACTCTTGTAAAAAAACTTTTATTTTCTGATTCTACACACTTTTACCTATTTTTCTACATAGTTGCCTTGTTTATTTAAGCACTTGTCATACCGTACAACTAAGTTTTTAATTCCCTCTTCAAAGAATTCGGCCGCCTGCTCCGACAGCCAAGAGTTCACGGCCGCTTTCAGTCCATCGTCGTCTTTTTTTTTTGTTTTAAGGCGCAAAACTCCTATGGTCATTAGCGCCCGGTCCGTGACTTAGGAAATAGTAAAAACCGAAAATGGAAACCAGCAGAAATGGAAACGAAACTCAAAAAATTGTTGAAACTAAAAGCAGAAGGAAGGCTTAAAATTCCACTTCAAAAAGGGGTTGGTTGTCCCCAAAAAAAGCTTCAAATGACGACGTCATTTCACTGGCACGAATAAACTCGAGAACGCGATCGGCCGAGCGCGTGTCATCTGCTAAAATGATATATCAGGCGACAGCTGTAGACGGGCGCGTAACGGAGTAAAATAGGGGCACTCAATTAAAAGGTGTCTTACCGTCCACAGCTGAGAGCAGTGGGGGCAGAGTGGGGGAGGATCGCCGCTTAAAAGATGTCGATGGCTAAAAAGACAGTGCCCTATCCGGAGTCTAGTTAAAATTACCTCCTCCCGACGGCGCGTTCGGGAGGAAGAGGTCCAAGCACAAGGAAGAGCTTTCACGTCCCGTAATTTATTATGGGGAAGTGTCGCCCAATGGGCGTGCCATAAAAGAACAACTCGACGACATAAAACGCTCCGTAGATCGGTGAAGGGAATCGATTGAATAGCTGGCCGAAAAAGAGAGACTGCAGCCTTGGCCGCTATATCGGCCGCCTCATTTCCACAGATTCCAACGTGTACTAGGAGCCAGAGGAACGCCACCGAGACGCCCCCCAGGTGGAGCAAGGGCAGACAGTCCTGAATCCGGTGGACCAGAGGGTGGACAGGGTAAAGAGATTGGAGACTGAGGAGAGAGCTGAGAGAATCTGAGCAGATACCATATTGTATCCGCTGATGGCGGCGGATGTAGTGGACAGCCTGGAGAACAGCGTAAAGCTCCGCAGTATAAACCGAACACTGGTCGGGAAGCCGAAATTGATTTGGGGTGTCGCCAACATTATAGGCACTCCCTACACCTAACGATGTTTTCGAGCCATCAGTGTAAATAAATGTGGCTTCCTTCATTTGTGCACATAGAGCAGCAAATGCCCGACGATAAACAAGTGAAGGGGTACCATCCTTGGGAAATTGACAAAGGTCACGTAGCAGGCAGATCCGGGGACGGAGCCAAGGCGGTGCTGTACCCCAAGTTGTCAAGAAGGTTTTAGGAAAGCGAAAGGAAAGAGAATGGAGCAGTTGACGGAAGCGGACTCCCGGTGGTAGTAGGGAGGAAGGGCGGCCTGCGTACCCTACATCAAAGAAGGCGTCGAAAAAAATGTCATGGGCTGGATTAGCAGGCGTGGAAGACAGATGGCTAGCATAACGACTCAGAAGGACTGCTCGCCGATTGGACAGCGGAGGTTCAGCAGTCTCAGCATAAAGGCTTTCCACAGGGCTGGTGTAAAAAGCTCCAGACACTAAACGTAATCCACGGTGATGGATAGAGTCGAGACGACGAAGAATAGACGGCCGAGCAGAGGAGTAAACTGTGCATCCATAGTCCAATTTCGAGCGCACTAAGGCGCGATAGAGGCGGAGAAGGACCACTCGGTCCGCTCCCCAGGAGGTACCATTCAGGACACGGAGGGTGTTGAGGGATCGCAGACAGCGAGCCGAAAGATAGGAATCGTGGGAGGACCAGCGCAGTTTTCTGTCAAACATAAGACCCAAGAATTTAGCGACGTCCGAAAACAGAAGGTTGACAGGTCCTAGATGTAAGGAGGGTGGAAGAAACTCCTTACGTCGCCAAAAATTGACACAAACGGTCTTACTGGGAGAAAAACGGAAGCCGGTTTCGATGCTCCAAGAGTGGAAGCGATCGAGACATCCTTGAAGACGTCGTTCAAGAAGGCTGGTCCGTTGAGAGCTGTAGTAGATCGCAAAATCGTCCACAAAGAGGGAGCCCGAGACATCGGGAAGGAGACAATCCATAGTTGGATTGATGGCAATGGCAAGCAGTACAACACTCAGCACGGAGCCCTGGGGTACCCCGTTTTCTTGGGAGAAAGTACGGGAGAGAGTAGTGTTCACCCGCACTCTAAATGTGCGCTCTGCCATAAATTCGCGAAGAAAAAGGGGCAGCCGACCTCGAAAGCCCGAAGAGAACAGTGCGCGGAGGATGCCTGTCCTCCAACAGGTATCGTATGCTCTCGCCAGATCAAAAAATATTGCTACTGTTTGGCGTTTCCGGAGAAAATTGTTCATGATATAAGTGGAGAGAGCAACAAGATGGTCAACTGCAGAACGATGCTTTCGGAATCCGCATTGGGCAGGTATTAAAAGACTTTGGGACTCCAGCCACCAAGCTAAACGGCAATTCACCATACGCTCCAAAACTTTACATGCACTACTCGTGAGAGAAATGGGGCGATAGCTAGAGGGGAGATGTTTGTCCTTTCCAGGTTTCGGAACAGGAACGACGACAGCTTCCCGCCATCGTCTGGGAAAAGTACTGTTGCTCCAAATTCGATTATAAAGGCGAAGGAGGTAAGGCAGACTATGGGTTGATAAATGCAGCAACATTTGGACGTGGATACCATCCGGTCCTGGGGCGGAGGAGCGAGAAGAAGAGAATGCATGTTGTAGTTCCCGCATGGAGAAAACAATATTGTAGCTTTCGCGATTTTGAGAGGAGAAAGCAAGAGGTCGCACTTCCGCTGTACGTGTCTTCGGGAGAAACGCTGGCGGGTAATTTGAAGAGCTCGAAATCTCTGCAAAGTGTTTACCCAAGGAGTTAGAAATTGCGACGGGGTCCACTAACGTGTCACGCGCGACAGTGAGCCCAGAGACCGGGGAGAAACTAGGCGCGCCTGATAACCGTCGAATCCGACTCCAAACTTCCGAGGAGGGAGTGAAGGTGTTAAATGAGCTAATAAGGAATTTCGAGCTTGCCTTCTTGCTATCGCGGATGACGCGACGGCATCGCGCACGGAACTGCTTATAGCGTATACAGTTGGCCAAAGTAGGATGGTGGCGGAAAACGCGAAGAGCACGTCGCCGCTCATGTATTGCGTCACGGCATGCCTCGTTCCACCAAGGAACTTGCGGGCGCCGGGGCAATTCGGAGGTACGTGGTATTGAACGTTCCGCAGCTGCAAGAATAACGTTGGTAATATGTGTGATCTCATCGTCGATGCTAGGAAAGTGACGGTCATCGAATGTCGCTAGAGACAAAAAAATTGTCCAATCGGCTTGGGCAAACTTCCAGCGTCGCGGGCGCATATAGGGCAGTTGAGGCTGCAGTCTAAGGACACATGGAAAGTGATCACTCGAGTGTGTATCATCAAGGGCGAACCATTCGAAGCGCCGAGCTAGCGTAACAGTACCGACCGCAAGGTCCAAATGGGATGAATTTGTCGTGGAGGCAGACAAAAATGTAGGGACCCCAGTGTTGAGGCAAACTAGATCCGCTTGGTGGAAGACGTCTAGCAATAGTGAGCCACGTGGACAAGGATGTGGAGATCCCCAAAGCGGGTGGTGGGCATTGAAGTCCCCAACCAGCAAATAGGGGGGTGGAAGCTGACCAAGAAGATGAAGGACATCAGCTCGTGCCATTAGTGTGGACGATGGAATGTATACAGTACAAAGAGAGAATGTGTATCCGGAAAGGGAAAGACGGTCGGCGACAGCTTGGAAAGAAGTGTTTAAATGGATTGGGTGATAATGGAGAGTTTCATGGAGAAGAATCATGAGTCCTCCATGTGCTGGAGTGCCTTCAACAGAGGGGAGATCATATCGGACGGACTGAAAATGAGGGAGAACAAAGTGGTCATGGGGACGCAGCTTTGTTTCCTGAAGACAGAAGATGACTGGCGAGTAGGATCGTAAGAGGATCGACAATTCATCCCGATTGGCTCGAATACCGCAGATATTCCAGTGGATAATGGACATAGGGTGAACAGAAAATGGATGAATGTGATCAAGGTCGCTGTCAACTCAACGACTGCTCAGAGGTTGCGACCAACAGCATGGAATGGCATTCAGCCGAAGGCAGAAGATCCTGATCCATAGGTTGGTCAGGAGCAGCTCCTGCCACCAGCGATCGGCCGCCAGCAGTGCGCCTCGGCGACACAGAAGACGGCCGAGGGCGATTTCCGCCAGGTGGTGCTGTAGATGGGACACGCCTTCGTGGAGAACGAGAGGAACTGGGTTTCTTTGTAGCCTTCTTGGAAGTATGATGTTTAGATGAAGGAGGAACCGATGGTTGGGAAGTTGCGGTACGTAAAAACTCTTCACGAGTATGCTCTTTTTTCGAAGTCTTGGTGTCTGACTTTTGGGCTCGAGATTTAGGAGAACCCGACGAAGGGTGAGCCAGAGAGTGGGCAGGCGAAAGTGGTGAGGTTGAACGGGCGATCTTTGCGCTGGCCGATCTGACGACCGTGGCACTAAAGGTGAGGTCGCAAGTCTGCGTGGCCGCCTCCTTTGTTGGCCGAGGAGAAGCAAGGACAGTGCTGTATTTTCCTGTCTGAGGCACGGTGGGCTGTCGACTGGCGAATAATTTTCGAGCAGCAAAGATCGACACCTTTTCCTTCACCCTAATTTCCTGGATGAGCTTTTCGTCCTTAAGAAACGGGGCAATCTCGAGAGGAAGCAGCGTGGTCACCCATGCAGTTGATGCAGCCAGGGGATGGAGGTGGACAAGTACCCTCATGGGCATCCTTGCCACACGTAACACATTTGGCCGGATTGGAACAGGACTGGCTGGTGTGATTGCACCACTGACACCGATAGCAATGCGTAGGGTTTGGGACGTAAGGGTGAACGGAAATTATCTCATAGCCTGCTTTGATTTTCGATGGGAGTTGAACTTTGTCAAATGTCAAGAAGACAGTGCGGGTTGGAATGATGTTCGTGTCAACCCTTTTCATAACCCTATGAACAGCCGTTACGCCCTGGTCCAACAGGTAGTGCTGAATTTCTTCGTCAGACAATCCATCGAGGGAGCATGTATAAACGACTCCACATGAGGAATTTAAAGTACGGTGTGGTTCAACCCGGACAGGGAAGGTGTGTAGTAGTGAGGTACGCAGCAATTTTTGTGCCTGGAGGGCACTGACTGTTTCTAACAACAGGGTGCCATTCCGTAATCTAGAACAAGACTTTACAGGACCTGAAATTGCGTCGACACCTTTCTGCATAATGAAAGGGTTGACCGTGGAGAAGTCGTGACCTTCGTCAGACCGAGAAACAACAAGGAACTGTGGCAACGATGGAAGAACTGTCTGTGGCTGAGACTCAGTGAACTTACGCTTGTGAGCAGACATAGTGGAAGGTGAGGAAACCATTGTGGAAGAATCCCCCATGATTACCGGCGTCTCCGATGGCGCGCTCCTCCCTTGTGGGGGTCCTCTCTGAGGGCACTCCCGCCTTAGGTGATTGTTCACACCTCAGGTCACACCTCCCGACAAACGGACGGAGGGACCAATCGGCACTTTCGGAAGGTATCAGCTCGGGTAATCACACCTCCCTGGGCCTGGCTGTTACCAGGGGGTACGTACGTGTCCTACCTGTCTACCCGGGGCGGGGAATTACGCGTTACCCCGTCACCGGCTACACATGGAAGTGCGTGGGTCGGCCTTCAGACACGCACAGGGAGGAAAAAAGAGAAAGGGAAAGGAAAGAAGAGAGGTCTCAAACGCCGAAGCGGAGAAAAGGGCAAAGAGAAGAGGGAAGGAAAAGAGAAGGACAGAGGAAGGACGAAGACTGGCAAGTATAGAAAGCAAGGAATTTGTAACAGTTTCGAGCGTCCGTCTCCGGACGTAGGCACAAACCATACTCCCAGAGGGGGAGAAAGGGAAGAAAAGAGCCAGAGGTGAGGGGGGGGGCGAAGATGGGGGACGGGGAAGGATGCGGAAAGGGGGGGTATGCAGCCCGGAAAGGAAGGAGGGCCACATTAGCTCGGGGTCCCGTGCTCGCTACGCACGTATCCACAAAAGAGTTGTGGACCCCCTGGGGGGCCTTTCTGTCATTGTCCATGTTTCTCTACCATAGGTGGCAATAGGGATGTAATAATTCTTATACATAAGTAGTTTTGCTCTTTCTGAAACTTCATTATTCCAAATCAGATGTTTTATTGTTTGGTAGAAATTGCCTCCCTTCTGTAACCTATTAATTTCGTTAGTTATTCTTCCATTCCTAGATATTTCACTCCCTAAATAAGTGAAACTTTCTACCACTTTGAGGGGTTCTCCATTCAAGGTAATATTTACGTTGATTCCTTTCTCTCTTCCAAATACCATTACCTCACTCTTATCTTTATTTATTTTTAATCCATACCTTTTCATTATTTCGTTCCACACATCAAGCTGTAACTGTACATCTACCTCTTTATCACCCCATATTACCCTATCATCTGCAAAAATCATCTTTTTGTCTTTTTCTTTTACTATTTCTTTAACTGCCCTATTCATTCCCTCCATCAGAACATTAAAAAGCGCAGGAGATAGAATACTTCCTTGCTTAAGTCCTTGTTTTCTTTCGAAGTATTCAGAGTTCCACAATGGTGTTCTAATTCTACAATTGTGGCCTCTGTACATTGTCTTTATAACATTAATGTATCCATGTTCTATATCTATCTTCTTCAGTTCTTCCCAGAGTCTTTCCCTGTCAACGGAGTCATATGCCTTTTCTATGCCTATGTACAGTGTGTTAACTGTAAGATGGCAGAGTTGTGAGGGGAGTGTGGGGAGAGGAGGGAGCAAGCATTGGCTGGCGGGGTGAGAGGAGCCCTTGGGGAGGGGGGGGGGGGGGACAAGGCACGCCTACCAGTTGCAGTGCTGGCACTACAAATTGCTCGTAATGCTTACACAGAAGCAGACGAAAGGCTTGTAAGTAGAACTCGCTTTAAATGTTGTTCGTAAACGAAACTCAAATCGTCATGTACATTAAAATCTATATACGAGGGCGGTTCAGAAAGTAACCTCCGATTGGTCACAGTGCGGGTTGTTGGGGGAGTAGCGACGCCATCTGTGCGTTCACGCACTCAACAGGTCAGTCGGCATCAAGCCGTGGTCGAGTGAACGTCGTACCTGCGCTAGTTTAGTTTTTGTGGCAGTTTGAAATGTGTGCTGCAATAGAAAACCCCGCCAAATGTGAAGTGCGTGCTGTCATAAGGTTTTTTACAGCCAAAGGATATTCTGCAGCAGCTATTCATCGTGAGCTTTGTGCCGTGTACGGACCAAGAGTTATGAGTGAAGGAGTTGTCTGTGAATGGGTACGTTTATTTAAAAGTGGACGAGAAAACGTTCATGATGAAGAGAAGAGTGGTAGACCATCATTGGTGACTGACGAACTCGTTCAGACAGTTGATGCAAAAGTTCGTGAAAATCGACGTTTCTCAATGTCAGAGTTGTCTACTGGTTTTCCACAGATTTCTAAGACTCTCTTGTACGAGATAGTGACAGCAAGATTGGGTTACCGTAAGTTCTGTGCACGATGGGTGCCCAAAATTCTTACCAACCACCACAAAACTCAAAGAATGGATTCTGCATTAGACTTTCTGTCACGTTATGAGGACGAAGGAGAACCATTGTTAAACAGAATCGTTACCGGTGACGAAACCCGGATTAAGTACGTGAACCCCGAGACAAAAGAACAATCAAAGATGTGGGCACATTCAAATTCGCCTACCAAACCAAGAAAAGCCTCGCAAGATTTTTCTGCCAGAAAACTGATGGCAACGGTGTTTTGGGATGTCAAAGGGGTGTTGTTGGTTGAATTTATGGAACGTGGTACGACCATTAATCAAGACGTGTACTGTGAAACAAAAAAAAGTTACGACGGGCTATACAGAACAAACGCCGTGTTATGCTGACTTCCGGTATCGTTTTTTTGCACGATAACGCCCGTCCTCACTCTGCTCGCAGAACAACGGCCCTTCTTGAATCCTTCAAGTGGGACGTTATCAACCATCCACCTTACAGCCCAGACCTGGCGCCAAGTGACTATCACCTCTTCATGCATTTGAAGAAATGGCTCGGGTCACAGCGGTTTGATGATGACGAAGAGCTCAAAGATGCGGTCACGGGCTGGCTCCAGGCACAAGCGGGTGATTTTTATGCAGAAGGAATTTCAAAGCTTGTGAAGAGATACGATAAGTGCCTCAATCGCTATGGAGACTATGTAGAAAAATAGTGGAAAGATGTAGTTGTAAGATGTATATATTAAAATATTTTTATTTAACTTGGTGTATTTTTTTAAATCAACCGGAGGTTACTTTCTGAACGGCCCTCGTATAAAAAAATGAATGTATGTATGTTTGTCTACTATGCGCTCACAAACCATTCATCCGATTGCAATGAAACTTCGATGAGTTGTTCTCTGAACGCACGAAAAGAGTAATGGATGTTTCAACAGTTAGGTTACTGTAGCATGCGTAGCGTAATTGACAAAGTGAAGGCTTGTCATGCAGCGAACCCGGGTTTGATTCCCACTACTCGCAATTTCTTTTTTCATTTTATTTCATTACCCGCAGTGTTAAACTATCAATTATAAAATTTAAATATACTTAAACAGGTCATATAGTATAACGTAACTGTCAATCTCTATATATGAAAATTAATGTATGTATGTCTGCCCTCTGAGCGTTCCCAAACCATTCATCCGATTGCGATGAAATTTTGGTGATTTGTTCTCCATACGCCCACGAAGGTTCCTAGCCAAAGAAAAAGAAGTATGACACATTCTTGAGGAAAAAAATGAAATGATCGTATGGCACTGTTGGCCGGGAGCCCCCATGCGGGGAAATTCTGCCGCCGTATTGCAAGTCCTTTTTAGTTGACGCCACTTCGGCGACTTGCGAGTCAGTGATGATGATGAAATAATGATGAACACTCAACACCCAGTCATCTAGAGGCAGAGAAAATCCCTGACCCCGCCGGGAATCGAACCTGGGATCCCGTGCGCGGGAAGCGAGAACGCTACCGCAAGACCACGAACTGCGGACATTCTTGAGGAGATATGGCGTCATAAACAATGAGAGGTCACCGCGGGAAAATACTCAGAGTTATGCATCCACTATTTGAGAAGCGCTACGTAATACTGGTTTTGCCGGCCGAAGTGGCCGTGCGGTTAAAGGCGCTGCAGTCTGGAACCGCAAGACCGCTACGGTCGCAGGTTCGAATCCTGCCTCGGGCATGGATGTTTGTGATGTCCATAGGTTAGTTAGGTTTAACTAGTTCTAAGTTCTAGGGGACTAATGACCTCAGCAGTTGAGTCCCATAGTGCTCAGAGCCAATACTGGTTTCCTTCTAACCATAGGCCTACCGGTAGGGGTTGTTGGCGACTCCCGAGATGGACCAGCAACTGCCTCTTCACTCATTTTGATAACGTTTAGCACAACTGCACAATAAAAACACGCAGAACAGTACAGCGCAAAACAATAATGAAGCAGACGACAATGGCTACCTTGTACAACACAGTCATCTACGTAATGTTGGCAGCAGTCGAAACTGCGAACCTACCGAAGCCTCCCGACGTTTACCGACTTCTACCGAATCAGGACTAGGGAGAGGTCTGCCACCTGAAAGTTTACACACTGTACAGAGTGCGTTCCATAAGTAATACGACCAATTTTTTTCTGACGCAACGGTACATCACAGCGTGTTGTAACCGCTTGGGCTAAGTGGAGGGCGGTGTTAGCTTCAAAACGCTCTTTGTCTCATTCGGCTGCGAGCTGCCGGAGAGTCAGGACGTGCGTTTCCGTCAACCGCGTTTTGAGTTTATGTAACAGGGCACAGTGGATCATTCTGTAGAGCAACGGTAAGCTATCAAACTTTGCGTTAAACCTGGGAAGTCCGCCAGCGGAACGTTTCCATTACTTCAGCATGCCTTTGGGACTGATTGCTCGTCCAAATCACAAGTTTTCCGATGGTGCAAGTCGTTCATGGAGGGCCGAGAGGAGATCACCGACGAACCTCGCAGTGGACGACCATCAAGTGCATGAGTCGACGAAAATGTGCCGCGTGTGCGCTATTGTTTGAGCTCTGACAGACAGCTGAGTCTTCAATTGATAGCACAAACTCTAAACGTCAAAAACAACCGTCCACATTGTAACCGAAGATGTCAACATGAGAAAGGTGTGTCCCAAACTCTTCCCAAAAGTGTTGATCGACGAAGCACATGCAAGTGCTTCGGTGCCGAGAAATATTGGAAATGTGTGAAAATGATCCTTCTTTTTTAAACTCAGTTATCACTGGTGATGAGTCGTGGATTTCTGAGTACCACCTTGAGACAAAAAGGCAGTGTTCAGAGTCGCACACCGCATCGTCGCCCCGTCCCAAGAAGGCACGCATGAGCAAGTCCAGGATCAAAACCATGCTCATTGTCTTCTTTGACGTCAGAGGCATTGTCCACCACGAACACCTATCGGGACTACGGTGAACTCAGCTTTCTAGTTGGAAGTGCTCGAAAGACTGAAAAGGAGGGTCTCGCGCTGCCGAAGCGACATCGCGGTCGCGTGGAAAGTTCACCACGACAACGCGCCGAGTCACAGCGCCTTCATTGTCAACGACTTCCTGGCCAGGACCAAGACCCCATTGGTTCCCCAGTCTCCCTACAGTCCTGACCTGGCTCCCGTTGACTTTTTTTGTTTCATCGGTTAAACGGAGTCATCAAAGGAAAACAATGGGACACGATTGAAAGCATCCAGGCGCATGTTACATCAACTCTAAAGGACATTCCGGAAAAGGCATTCCAGGATGCCTTCCAGGCATGGAAACACTGCCTCCAGAAGTGTATCGACGCAAGAGTGTTCTATTTTGAGAACTTTTGATTATTTGTACGAATATATTCAATAAATGATTTTTTATGAATTTGGTTGCATTACTTATGGAACGCACCTTGTACATGTGCTACACACACCTCACGCCTGGTCCATAAAGTTGCTGTATGGAACCAGATACCTCGCCCATGACCAGTGATCTTGGTAACTTACAGATGTACTGTGGGAAACGATGTTACTTTGGGAGGCAACCTGACATTAGCTTGGAAACGAGTTAATCTTCCGAATGGGCATTTAGACAATCTTCTACATCGCTTGTGTTGGAGTTCTGGTGTCTCGCAGACAGTGCCACTATTGAGCTGCAAACTCTGATGGCAATGCGGGTAGATACCAAATATAAACGAGAAACAGGGATACGACTGTAAAGTATGTTTGTAGAACTGTAACCGGATCCTAGCCAAGACACGACTTACGTTACGTACCAAGAATAATGGGTATGTAACCCCTGTGCGCAATTTCTGGTTAAGCCATCTCACAAAGACGATTATAAATTTAAAAATTACAGGGTCGCCACCAGCCCAAGCAGTTCTTAACAATTAAGAAAAGACCGAACTGGAAATTATCAGTTTAATTTAATTAAGAATTCAACTATAAGAATGCAATTTTTTTAAAAGAAACTAACAAGAGGAACAGCATTGTATGTCGTACATCAAAGAACTTGTTTAATTACAAGTGAATTCCTCAACTTTGAGACAGTACTCCGATCACTGATTTTTCCTCCCATTTTTGTTCATCACAAGCAAGCAGATTAACTTTAGAAAAGTCAGGGAATAGAACATTAATTTGGAAAGTGGCATCAATGAGAAAGATAAAGGAGCTGAATTTATCTTTTACGTAGCACATATATGTCATGGCAATTTGATTCACATACTATGAATATACATGACTGGTGCCTGAATAAAACATTTAACTAAATAATTTGCGAAAAAATGGTAGAATAGCGCAATTAAAAAAGGAAAAAACACACAAAAGGGAAGTGGAACACAATAATTCAATCATTCCATCTAAATACCCACGACAGAAATAGTTCAGAGATATACCTATCACCATTATTCTCATGCACTAGCTTGCAAAGAGGTATATCCGATTCGCAAGGTTTGTATAGTAGATACGCGACATGGAATCCGCGCCTGCCGCTTACGAACGGCCGATTAGACATTAAACCAAGCACAAATGTAAGAAATTTTAATGGTGCAGTACCATAATAACCGTTTCAACTTACATGTGGTCAGTTCAGAGATAAACCGTTACAAACATTTCCTCTATGCGCATATAAAACTGATATTTTACTGAAATTATACACACGAAACGAACTGGTAATACGAAAACCTACTGCAGTGCAGTAGTAGACCAGAAGGATCATCGGTTACTACACACGAGGTACAAGACGAGCACAAAGAGACAATAGCATCTTCCACGAAAACATAGAAAATAAGAATAATAAATATCACATTCGCTTGAAAACACTATTATTCTCATGTTCATCCGAAGTTATGCTAACTAGCTTTTCCTAAACATATTCACTGCTAGAAATTACCCACCATGATGTCCGAAAGGAACAAAGCAACTTCTGCACTTTTAATTTCAACCACCATCATCACCGATTTTTTTTTAACAAAAGAATTATGCCACATTCCGAATATACATAACTACACACGCCTCCATTAAGCTGAAGTACTTAAATACTCCATGGGTTTAACATAAGGAAGTTCTAATTCGACCTACTTCCTATCAGCAGAAACCTTCTCTAGGACCTACGAACTGTACTCACCAAGCGCTAGCTGCAGAGTGTCCTTTCTCCACCGAGCTTCGCCTAACTACCGGTGCAACGGAAGCTACCAGAGGAGCAGGCTTTCGCCACCAACCTGACAAACGAACCTCAGACCTCTGTCCAGGTTCTGGGATCCTAAGTTGCTCATCCTGCGCTACCCTCCAAACGAGAAGCAATCACTACCTGCTCCTAGCAACTCAGCGTCCCCCACAAAAGAAACCCGAAACCGCACCTAAAAACACAGTCACATTCACGAACACATAGGGTAGGGTGAAGAGACAAACGTAATAAATACAGTCATGATTTCCTATGGAACACAAAAAAATCAAACATAATATCATTTAATAAGCCTTAGTCTGACTGCTCAATCTTTCTGGGAGAGTTAACAAATTAAACCGCAATCAGGTGGTGGACAGAATAGGATGCACAGAATCCAGTGAGACAAGCGTCTTATGAAACGACTCCACAAAGACGTTTCACCATCATGGTGCGTTTATTGTAAATAAACATCGTGAACGTTGCAGTGATACACGTCTGATATGAGTAATCATGATTGGCTTGAAAACATCACTCCTAGCCAACACGGAGTCCTCTGCTACATCCTGTCTCAGGCCTGACGCACTTGGCGCGGTACAAAAACCTCTAAGGTGACTTCTCATTTCTCGAATGATCTCGGGAAACTTTAAGAGCGACAGTTTTTGGGACAATCTTTACCTTTACTCCATTGTAATAATGTCACGATTACGGTGTTGTTGGGGGCGGTGGTTGCCCCACTTATGACCGACCTGTACGCTGCACCTGGTGTAGTAATTGTTATAACGGCATCTCTTCCTGCTGTTGTTCCTACAGTGTTATTAACATTGTATACTATAAGATTTCTGATTTAAGTTTGACTGTTGGACGCTTCTTCACTGGGTGATCCCTTACCTACACAGAGTCATTCAGCTTACCGATGTTTTATGGAACCTGCTATGTTGTCACGATACTGCGTGAAGAGTTTGACAGAGCACTGAAAGACCTGAGTCGAAACAAGGCCCCGGGAGTAGACAACATTCCATTAGAACTACTGATGGCCTTGGGAGAGCCAGTCATGACAAAACTCTACCATCTGGTGAGCAAGATGTATGAGACAGGCGAAATACCCACAGACTTCAAGAAGAATATAATAATTCCGATCCCAAAGAAAGCAGGTGTTGACAGATGTGAAAATTACCGAACTATCAGTTTAATAAGTCACAGCTGCAAAATACTAACGCGAATTCTTTACAGACGAATGGAAAAACTGGTAGAAGCGGACCTCGGGGAAGATCAGTTTGGATTCCGTAGAAATGTTGGAACACGTGAGGCAATACTAACCTCACGACTTATCTTAGAAGAAAGATTAAGAAAAGGCAAACCTACGTTTCTAGCATTTGTAGACTTAGAGAAAGCTTTTGACAACGTTAACTGGAATACTCTCTTTCAAATTCTGAAGGTGGCAGGGGTAAAATACAGGGAGCGAAAGGCTATTTATAATTTGTACAGAAACCAGATGCCAGTTATAAGAGTCGAGGGGCGTGAAAGGGAAGCAGTGGTTGGGAAAGGAGTGACACAGGGTTGTAGCCTCTCCCCGATGTTATTCAATCTGTATATTGAGCAAGCAGTAAAGGAAACAAAAGAAAAATTCGGAGTAGGTATTAAAATTCATGGAGAAGAAGTAAAATCTTTGAGGTTCGCCGATGACATTGTAATTCTGTCAGAGACAGCAAAGGACTTGGAAGAGCAGTTGAACGGAATGGACAGTGTCTTGAAAGGAGGATATAAGATGAACATCAACAAAAGCAAAACGAGGATAATGGAATGTAGTCAAATTAAATCGGGTGATGCTGACTGGGATTAGATTAGGAAATGAGACACTTAAAGTAGTAAAGGAGTTTTGCTATTTAGGGAGTAAAATAACTGATGATGGTCGAAGTAGAGAGGATATAAAATGTAGACTGGCAATGGCAAGGAAATCATTTCTGAAGAAGAGAAATTTGTTAACATCGAGTATAGATTTAAGTGTCAGGAAGTCGTTTCTGAAAGTATTTGTATGGAGTGTAGCCATGTATGGAAGTAAAACATGGACGATAACCAGTTTGGACAAGAAGAGAATAGAAGCTTTCGAAATGTGGTGCTACGGAAGAATGCTGAAGATAAGGTGGGTAGATCACGTAACTAATGAGGAGGTGTTGAATAGGATTGGGGAGAAGAGAAGTTTGTGGCACAACTTGACTAGAAGAAGGGATCGGTTGGTAGGACATGTTTTGAGGCATCAAGGGATCACAAATTTAGCATTGGAGGGCAGCGTGGAGGGTAAAAATCGTAGGGGGAGACCAAGAGATCAATACACTAAGCAGATTCAGAAGGATGTAGGTTGCAGTAGGTACTGGGAGATGAAGAAGCTTGCACAGGATAGAGTAGCATGGAGAGCTGCATCAAACCAGTCTCAGGACTGAAGACCACAACAACAACATATGTTGTCTTCATAAACCAGTGCAAGATTTACATATCTCTCTCGCTATTAGCCCTACAGAAAAAAAATGTACACGAGCGTTTTGTGGAAAATGTAATGCAGTTAAATTTTGTACTGGGGCATGTTTTTGCAAGAGACCATAGTTTTTATGCAAGAAATACGTATGGAACTGACCTTGAAACACATCCCCAACCAGCCGGCCGCTGTGACCGAACGGTTCTAGGCGCTTCACTCCGGAACCGCGCTGCTGCTATGGTCGAAGCTTAGAACCCTGCCTCGGGCATGGATGTGTATGATGTCCTTAAGTTATTTAGGTTTAAGTCGTTCTAAGTCTAGGGGACTGATGACCTCAGATGTTTCAAGTCCCATAGTGCTTAGAGGCATTTGAACCATTTTTTGAGCATCCCCAACCGTCACTGGTCAGGATTTCTAGTACCTTGTGCACGGCACTCCCTCCCATCATTGCACAAAAATTCGACTGCGTGAATTATTGTCCACATTCGACCGTTTTTAGTCTTCATTGACTAGTCTTATCACGACACCAGCTCAGTCGAGCACCTACAAATCGTAAAATTGACATTTGTGTAAAATTTACCTTACAGTTTTATGACTTGCAACACAATAAAATAAGCAATTACATCGTTGTGTTCTTCAGGACTTCTGACTGGCAAACTACTGCGCTTGTAAGGGTTAAGACTGGATCGAACTATCGACGTAATTAACGTTATCATAACCCTTACAAAAGTTTTTTTTTCTTTCATTACCCTCACGGGAACGTTTAAATTAATAACGTTAACAAAATAGCCGACTACACTGGTGGCACTATACCCAAATCAACAGGGACCAGCAAAGGTCAAGCAGCGCAAATAGTTCGTGTAGTCGAAAATTTTTGTACAGTGGTAGGAGAGAGTGGCACTAGCAACATACTAGAAATCCTGACCAGTGAGGGATGAGTGTGGGGGTGGAGGCTTGATTGAAGATCGCTTTTGTACGTGTTTCCTGGATAACTCGAAAACTACGGCTTCTAGCAAGAATGCACACTAGTGCAAAATTCAATTTCCTACAAAAAGTTTCTCTTAATTTTTTTCTGTAGGATCAATAGTTTGTGCATAGCGACAGACAGAAAATCAAATCCTGAAGCATTTTTTGGTTGCCAAATCTAACGTTGTGGGTTGCATAAATCGACGTCGGTAGGGGCAGCTGAGTCACGCTACATACACAATGTCATCAAATGTATCCGGACACCTGGCTGAAAATGACTTAAAAGTTCGTGGCGCCCTCCATCGGTACTGCTGGAATTCAATATGGTGTTGGTCTACCCTTAGCCTTGATGGCAGCCTCCACTCTCGCAGGCATGCGTTCCACCAGGTGCTGGAATGTTTCTTGGGGAATGGCAGCCCATTTTTCACGGAGTTCTGCACTGAGGAGAGGTATCGATGTCGGTCGGTGAGGCGTGGCACGGAGTCGGCGTTCCAAAATATCCAAAAGGTGTTCTATAGGATGCAGGTCAGTACTCTGTGCAGGCCAGTGCATCACAGGGATGTTATTGTCGTGTAACCACTCCGCTACAATGGGTGCATTATGAACAGGTGCTCGATTGTATTGAAAGATGAAATCGCCATCCCCGAATTGCTCTTCAACAGTGGGAAGCAGGAAGGTGCATAAAACATCAATGTAGGCCTGTGCTGATAGTGCCACGCAAACCAAGGGGTGGAAGCCCCCTCCATGAAAAACAGGACCACACCATAACATCACCGCCTCCGAATTTTACTGTTGGCACTACACACGCTGGCAGATGACGTTCATCGGGCAGTCACCATACCTACACCCTGCCATCGGATCGCCACACTGTGTTCCGTGATTCGTCACTCCACACAACGTTTTTACACTTTTCAATCGTCAAATGTTTATGCTACTTACACCAAGCGAAGCGTCGTTGTGCATTTACCGGCGTGATGTGTGGCTTATGAGCAGCCGCTCGACCATGACATCCAACTTTTGTCACCTCCCGCCTGTCATAGTACTTACAGTAAATCCTGATGCAGTTTGGAATTCCAGTGTGAGGGTCTGGATAGATGTCTGCCTATTACACATTACGACCCTGTTCAACTGTCAGCGATCTCTGACAGTCAATAGACGAGGTCAGCCTGTACGTTTTTGTGCTGTACGTATCCCTTCACGTTTCCACTTCATTATCACACCGGAAACAGTAGACCTACGGATGCTTAGGTGCGTGGAAATCCCGCGCACAGACGTATGACAGAAGTGACACCCAATCACCTGACTACGTTCGAAGTCCGTGAGTTCCGCAGACCACCCCATTAAGCTCTCTCACGATGTATAATGACTATTGAGGTCGCTAATATGGAGTACCTGTCAGTAGGTGGCAGCACAATGCACCTAATATGAGAAACGTATGTTTTTGCAGATGTCGGGATACTTTTGACGACAGTGTATCTGTTTGCAAGATACCTGACACCAACCCGCTATTTGGCACCACGTATGTGCCACTCAGTGTACCTTCAGTAGTGGCAGTGAGCACCCGCTAAAAGTTATGAATCTTTGCAACACTTCTAGTTACAGAAAATGCATATAGCGTCCAACTGAATCTACATCTACGTACATAGTCCACAAGACATTATACGGTGTATGGCGAAGGATATCACGTACGTTATTAGTCGTTTCGTTGCTTGTTCCTCTGGCATGTGGAGCGAGGAAAAGACATCTGTCTATATTCACCTATACGAGCCCTAATTTCGACTGTCTTCGTCGCCCTTGCGCGAAATGCACGTTGGTGTCAGAAGAATCGTTCTGCAGTCAGCTTCAAATACCGGTACTATAAATTTTCTGAACAGCGTTTTGCGAAAAAAACGTCTGCCCTCTAGGGATTCCCATTCGTGTTCACAGAGCATCACCGTTACACTCATGTGTTGATCGAATGTGCTGGCCATAAATCTAGCAGCACATCCCTGAATTGCTTCGATTCTTTCCCTTAAAACGACTTGGTGGGTATCCCAAACACTGGAGCAGTTGTCAATGGGTCCCACAAGTGTTCTATGCGCAGTCTTTGTAGATGAACTACACTTTCCTAAAACTCCCAATGAAACGAAGTCGACCATTACATGCTCGTTCCATTTCATATCGCTTCGCAAAGTTAACCCTCGATATTCGATGGACAAGTAGCACACGACTGACGTTGTATTCCAACATTGTCAGACTGTTTTAGCCAACTTATTTGCTTTTCTACAGGGTGTTTCAAAAATGACCGGTATATTTGAAACGGCAATAAAAACTAAACGAGCAGCGATAGAAATACACCGTTTGTTGCAATATGCTTGGGACAACAGTGCATTTTCAGGCAGACAAACTTTCGAAATTACAGTAGTTACAATTTTCAACAACAGATGGCGCTGCGGTCTGGGAAACTCTATAGTACGATATTTTCCACATATCCACCATGCGTAGCAATAATATGGCGTAGTCTCTGAATGAAATTACCCAAAACCTTTGACAACGTGTCTGGCGGAATGGCTTCACATGCAGATGAGATGTACTGCTTCAGCTGTTCAATTGTTTCTGGATTCTGGCGGTACACCTGGTCTTTCACGTGTCCCCACAGAAAGAAGTCACAGGGGTTCATGTCTGGCGAATAGGGAGGCCAATCCACACCGCCTCCTGTATGTTTCGGATAGCCCAAAGCAATCACACGATCATCGAAATATTCATTCAGGAAATTAAAGACGTCGGCCGTGCGATGTGGCCGGGCACCATCTTGCATAAACCACGAGGTGTTCGCAGTGTCGTCTAAGGCAGTTTGTACCGCCACAAATTCACGAAGAATGTCCAGATAGCGTGATGCAGTAATCGTTTCGGATCTGAAAAATGGGCCAATGATTCCTTTGGAAGAAATGGCGGCCCAGACCGGTACTTTTTGACGATGCAGGGACGATGGGACTGCAACATGGGGCTTTTCGGTTCCCGATATGCTCCAGTTCTGTTTATTGACGAAGCCGTCCAGGTAAAAATAAGCTTCCTCAGTAAACCAAATGCTGCCCACATGCATATCGCCGTCATCAATCCTGTGCACTATATCGTTAGCGAATGTCTCTCGTGCAGCAATGGTAGCGGCGCTGAGGGGTTGCCGCGTTTGGTGGTGATGGTGGTTAGTGTTTAACGTCCCGTCGACAACGAGGTCATCAGAGACGGAGCGCAAGCTCGGGTTAGGGAAGGATTGGGAAGGAAATCGGCCGTGCCCTTTCAAAGGAACCATCCCGGCATTTGCCTGAAACGATTTAGGAAAATCACGGAAAACCTAAATCAGGATCGCCGGAGACGGGATTGAACCGTCGTCCTCCCGAATGCGAGTCCAGTGTGCTAACCACTGCGCCACCTCGCTCGGTGCCGCGTTTGAATTTTGTATGGATAGAGGTGTAAACTCTGGCGCATGAGACGATACGTGGACGTTGGCGCCATTTGGACCGCAGCTGAAACACGGCGAACGGAAACCCGAGGCCGCTGTTGGATCACCTGCTGCACTAGCTGCGCGTTGCCCTCTGTGGTTGCCGTACGCGGTCGCCCTACCTTTCCAGCACGTTCATCCGTCACGTTCCCAGTCCGTTGAAATTTTTCAAACAGATCCTTTATTGTATCGCTTTTCGGTCCTTTGGTTACATTAAACCTCCGTTGAAAACTTCGTCTTGTTGCAACAACACTGTGTTCTAGGCGGTGGAATTCCAACACCAGAAAAATCCTCTGTTCTAAGGAATAAACCATGTTGTCTACAGCACACTTGCACGTTGTGAACAGCACACGCTTACAGCAGAAAGACGACGTACAGAATGGCGCACCCACAGACTGCGTTGTCTTCTATATCTTTCACATCACTTGCAGCGCCATCTGTTGTTGAAAATAGTAACTACTGTAATTTCGAAAGTTTGTCCGCCTGAAAATGTACTGTTGTCCCAAGCATATTGCAACAAACGGTGTATTTCTATCGCTGCTCGTTTAGTTTTTATTGCCGTTTCAAATATACCGGTCATTTTTGAAACACCCTGTACATTTAGAGGAAATTGCTATTCGGCGCACTAAGTGAAATTCTGTGTAAGTCATCTTGTATCTTAAACAGTCACCCAACGACGATAGTTTTCCATATAATACTCCGTCATCAGCTCACAGTCGCAGACTGCTGCACACCCTGTTCGTGAGATCATTTATGCGAATAGAGAGTAAGGGTGGACGTACCAAATTTCCTGGCGTCACTCCTCACGATATCCTTGTCTCTGATGAACGTTAGCCATCGAGGACAGCGTACTGGGTTCTCTTACTTAAGAAGTCTCGAGCCACTCACGTGTCAGGGAAACTATTCCGTATGCTCGGACCATCAGAAAGTGGATAATTAAATAAATACTGCGAAAATTAGTTGAGAGCGCCACAGCTTTCTTTGTATATGCACGTTTCTTTTCGGGAACGGAACGACTCTGTTGGTTTCAGATGCAGAGCAGACTACTGCGGGAAACCCAGTCATTTCAGGAATGGGCTGAGTCAGCTTCTTGCCTCCTTCCTGTGCTGCAGTAACTGAAAGAAGCGCAGGCGACGGCCAGTGAGGTGAAATGTGGGAAAATTGTGGATAAGACAGATATGGCAGGCAATTCACTGGAAAAAAGCGTGTTTGATTAATGGTAAAGCGCAATGAAAGTGAAGCATAACGAAGAACACTAAGCTGTTTGGCATGTCAACTGGGCTGAAAAGAGTGTATCTTAACACGAACCTGGAGAACTATACAGTTAACTAGCAAACTAACTTAAGAAAGGCTTGCACCCTGATCTTGAACACAGTTCATGAGTGCTTACAGCCGCCTTTTTATTACAATAAATAGTTTTCAGGCGATATTAACTTCCATGTTTTAATCTTATCGCATGCAAAAAACAAATATATAAGAAAGGATTGCATGAAGGCAATTATATTAATGAACCCGTTTTCGAACAAAAGAGAACAACATACTTACATAGATTAATTTATCTCCACTAAGTAAAATCAATCGGTCCAGGGAGTGTACAGTCTTAAGGAAAGGCAGAAGTTTCTAATAGGTTTTGCTGGTCTCCGTAAGTAACAAGCTGCGCGATTGTGTAACTTTCTCTATTAGGGAGAATCCCAGAAAGACAGAACTGGAGAGGGGGTGGGGGGAAGGTACCAGGAGAAAAAGTACATCTGATCCAGGAACATATTCAGCCTTTCCCAGCTAAAGATACACATTACTGCGGGAAACTGTACATGCTCGTCTCAGTGCGAAAGTGACATAGCATATGTTTCGTACAAAATACCCAAAAGTGGTGTGAAGTACAGTTTTATTTTTACCGAACAACTTTCGGTAAAATTTTTCATTGTTCTTTGGCCGACCACAACACGATTTATACAGTGTGGAGCAAGGGATTAAAATATAAGTTCAAATTCGTGCGAATCTGCCAGGAGAGCAGCGGTTGGAGACATTATGGTTCGCAGATGTTTAAATAAGAAATTTTATTCTAAAACGCAGGAAGTGCAGGAAAAATGTGAAGATCGAGACGGAGTGCTCGGAACGAGCTTCGATTTTGTGCAGAATATTTCTTTGCCAAACACATAGTGCAAGAAATTTGTTATTATAGGCAACTGTGGGTGAACATATTTAGTATTCAACATCTTAAACGCAATAATGCACGTTTATATTCATAAGACGAAGGTACTAGCTGTCGCTCTCCAAATAAGTTATGTTACTTTCTACTTTGTTACAGACAGAGTAATATATCATCAGCAAAAGAACCGCATGCTTTTTTTAAAATAAGAGAACTATGGCGATGAAAATCAAAATCAAACTGTTATTCGACTTTGCACTGACTCACGTGGAAATATTTCGCTAGATCGTTCACTATTTAAAATTTTTTGGAAAGTGTTCCAGGAAAACAATGACCTATTAATTCTGTAACTTATTTGGTAAACACAGTCGTGGTCGCATTTAGTTGTTAATTTTTATTTTAACGTGACCAGTTTCTACCTTCTACAGAGATCACCATCAGATCTACATTCCTTGATGACAGTAGGAATTGCCGGTGTGGAGGAGGTCCGTCTGCGCTGCACATGTAGTCCAGGCCAACGATTCCTACCGTCATCAAGGAATGTAGATCAGATGATCTCTGAGGGTAAAACAGGTCATCTTAAAAAGAAAACTAAATGCGACGACGACTGTGTTTACTAAATACGTTCGCTGTTTACCACAACGAGACCATTCACTTCCTCTAACTGACCGTGACTTCGGTGTAGAACAATACAGGGTGTCCCACTCAAATCTCCCGGAATTCAAAGACCCAGGAAAAAAAAAACCCAGTAGATATGACAATTAGAAATGCACCACATTGTAGATAATCTCAAAGAATTTATTTATCATCACTATAACCTCTACATGTGAACCACTTGTAGCACGAAGAATATCGATTCCATATTCAATTTCTTGACAAGTTCTTTGTAACGTTTCCTTTGTTGTTGTTGCAATCGCATTAGTGATACGATGTAATGTAGGAATATCGTCCACTTTGGTCGCATACACGCGATCCTTCACGAATCCCCACATGAAGAAATCAAGCGGCGTAATGTCGGTTGAACATGGAGGCCAGGCAATGAGTCGTCCGCGTCCAATCCAACGAATGGGAGATTTCCTATCCGGGAACTTGCGAACAGCCGTTGACCAATGTGGCAGAGCTCCATCTTGTTCAAAAATGATGATGTGTTGCAACTCTTGTATTTGAAGGTACACAGACTGCTCCACCATATCCAGATACACTGATCCATTCACTGTTTGTTCCGCAAAGAAGAACGGTCCAACAATGCTGTCATGCAGTAGCCCGCACGAGACGTATAGTTTAGGGCTATCACGACCATGTTTTTTGACAACGTGTTGATTTTAGGAACCCCAAATCCAAACATTATGCCTATTAACCTTTCCTGATAGATGAAAGGTAGCCTCATCTGAGAATAAACATCTCTCCAAGAAGCTGGCTTCCATATCAATACACTGCAGCATATCCACAGCAAATAATTGTCGGTGTGGTTTGTGGTTCGGCATCAGATGTTGCATAATTTGAACTTTGTAAGCACACATACGAAGAAGCTGGTGAACCACACAATGGAATGTTGATCGAGGTTCATCAATTTGCCTAGATGCTTTACAAATTGACTTACATGGTCTACTGAGAAACGTCCTCTGCTATCTCTTCTGAAACTCCGTAACGTGCACTGCCAGAATGTTTCAGAACACTTCCGTGTTGCCAGAAACTTCCTATACCATTCGTTAATTGTTTTCACATCATGTGTATCAAATTCATACACACGACGATAATTTCTTTGCACAGTAACCGGCGATTTTGCTTCTGCAAACAACACCACTGCTTGGGCGCGCTGCTGTGGATTCGACATTTTCACTTCATGCGATCATGCTGCACTCTGACGACGATACTTGGCACTTCTGACGCGGTAATATAAATTCTTTGAGATGCTGTACAATGTGGTGCATTTTTCACTGTCGTATCTACTGGAGTTTTGCTCTCCTGGGTCCTTGAAATCAGGGAGGTCTGAGTGGGAAACACTGTATAATGCTTTAATCAACCTGGCTGCTGTGAAGAATAAATTTTCTGAAAATGCTGTCACTTCTAATGATGTTCTGAACTTTAGACTAGTGGCCATAACTTTACAACGGAATTTGCTGCTTAATAGCCACACTTGGGATAAAAATTAAAGAGAAAGTAATTTTTCTCCAGATTTGTTGTATTAACTAAACGAAGGTTTTTAAACAAGGCTAAGAAAGGGTTTTGTTTACTTTATATATAATGTTTCACCTAGAACTCACAATTGAAACAAAATGATTAGGGTATTTACTTAGACGATCAACCTGGAGTTACGTGCGCTAGTTTTTACGTCGTCAGTGAAGTTACTCTTTCTTTGCGAAACCGTGGCATTTTATGCGGAACACTGCCTACACAAAAACCGTACAATACGTAATGCGAAAAATAGTGCAGGACATTAAGGAAGTGAAACAGTGAATTTCAATAGAATACAGTTCCTTCTGTGGAAATATTCTGAACTCGCCATCTTGTGACAAGGAATGTGCTGGTTAAGTTTGAGAAGATGACACGGCATTTATCCAGTTACCTTTTAGCTTTCGAGGTCCACTCTCAAATATTTACTGTAAACTGAAATAGCTCTTTATTAACCTACAGTAAAGGTTACTCGAAACTAATAATATGTCGTGTTTCTTTGATGTTAAGCTATTTCATCTCACAGTACTTTTGGTTAAGCTAGACTTTACTGTTAATTGGTTAACATAATTACTTCATTTATTGTATAATTTTTTTGCTGAAAAACAACAACATAGGTAATATTTCGTATGCTCTGCCTAAGATATTCTTTTTCAGGTGAAAAAAGGGTTATAAACTGGAAAACTGTGCGTAATTCAAGGCGTGCTACATGTTTTCTTTCTTTTGTTGTAATTTATTCTTTTTCAATAATAGGATTACCTGCTGAAGAGACGTGTCTCTCAAAACATTCGTGTTGCATATCAGACACTTCACTGCAGAAACAGGTTAAGTCAAGAGTAGATTAAAGAATATTCTGGGAACATACACTCCTGGAAATGGAAAAAAGAACACATTGACACCGGTGTGTCAGACCCATCATACTTGCTCCGGACACTGCGAGAGGGCTGTACAAGCAATGATCACACGCACGGCACAGCGGACACACCAGGAACCGCGGTGTTGGCCGTCGAATGGCGCTAGCTGCGCAGCATTTGTGCACCGCCGCCGTCAGTGTCGGCCAGTTTGCCGTGGCATACGGAGCTCCATCGCAGTCTTTAACACTGGTAGCATGCCGCGACAGCGTGGACGTGAACCGTATGTGCAGTTGACGGACTTTGAGCGAGGGCGTATAGTGGGCATGCGGGAGGCCGGGTGGACGTACCGCCGAATTGCTCAACACGTGGGGCGTGAGGTCTCCACAGTACATCGATGTTGTCGCCAGTGGTCGGCGGAAGGTGCACGTGCCCGTCGACCTGGGACCGGACCGCAGCGACGCACGGATGCACGCCAAGACCGTAGGATCCTACGCAGTGCCGTAGGGGACCGCACCGCCACTTCCCAGCAAATTAGGGACACTGTTGCTCCTGGGGTATCGGCGAGGACCATTCGCAACGGTCTGCAAGAAGCTGGGCTACGGTCCCGCACACCGTTAGGCCGTCTTCCGCTCACGCCCCAACATCGTGCAGCCCGCCTCCAGTGGTGTCGCTACAGGCGTGAATGGAGGGACGAATGGAGACGTGTCGTCTTCAGCGATGAGAGTCGCTTCTGCCTTGGTGCCAATGATGGTCGTATGCGCGTTTGGCGCCGTGCAGGTGAGCGCCACAATCGGGACTGCATACGACCGAGGCACACAGGGCCAACACCCGGCATCATGGTGTGGGGAGCGATCTCCTACACTGGCCGTACACCACTGGTGATCGTCGAGGGGACACTGAATAGTGCACGGTACATCAAAACCGTCATCGAACCCATCGTTCTACCATTCCTAGACCGGCAAGGGAACTTGCTGTTCCAACAGGACAATGCACGTCCGCATGTATCCCGTGCCACCCAACGTGCTCTAGAAGGTGTACGTCAACTACCCTGGCCAGCAAGATCTCCGGATCTGTCCCCCTTTGAGCATGTTTGGGACTGGATGAAGCGTCGTCTCACGCGGTCTGCACGTCCAGCACGAACGCTGGTCCAACTGAGGCGCCAGGTGGAAATGGCACGGCAAGCCGTTCCACAGGACTACATCCAGCATCTCTACGATCGTCTCCATGGGAGAATAGCAGCCTGCATTGCTGCGAAAGGTGGATATACACTGTACTAGTGCCGACATTGTGCATGCTCTGTTGCCTGTGTCTATGTGCCTGTGGTTCTGTCAGTGTGATCATGTGATGTATCTGACCCCAGGAATGTGTCAATAAAGTTTCCCCTTCCTGGGACAATGAATTCACGGTGTTCTTATTTCAATTTCCAGGAGTGTATATAGTTAAGCTTCCTGAGTACTAAACTTATTCTGAGGAAAACCCTATGACCATTAATTAATTACTGGAAAAGCAAACACGTTCACTTTCATTGCTTCAAACGTTACAGTCCTTGACTCATCCCCTGCTTGCAGTGACCGCTTCACTTATGACGAGGTACCTCATAGTCTGTCACATTCACTTCTAAGCAGCCAGTTTCATCTTGTATGTGTCAGCAAATCATTGTCTGCAAAGACTACCCGTGTTGGGAGGTGGCAAACAGAAGTTAAAGGAGAACTAGATTCTATGAGATGCTACTGAGGACGGAATACACACTGAGTTGACAAAAGTCATGAGACGTAGATATGCACATATACAGATGGCGGTAATATCGCGTACACAAGTTATAAAAAGAACAGGGCACTGGCGGAGATGTCATTTGTACTCGGGTGATTCATGTGGAAAGGTTTCCGACTTGATATGGCCGCACGGCGTGAATTAACACATACTGAAGCGGACTGGTAGTTGGAGCTAGACGCATAGGACATTCCACTTCGGAAATCGTTACCGAATTCCGAGATGTGGTTACTTAGGGAAAAGGCAAATTTTGTGGTGGATGGGGCCTTACTCAGTTACCGTTGGTTGCTTTTATTTGGAACCAGTTGCATATAAGGTGTCAAATAAGGAACAACTATTAAATTTCTCTGTTAAGACAATATCTAATTAAAATTTCTTTAGACAAATTGCATTCAGAGCTCAAGGCCTTATTGACCAGAATTCAAATTACTTGTT
This sequence comes from Schistocerca serialis cubense, assembly GCF_023864345.2. Taxonomy (NCBI): domain Eukaryota; kingdom Metazoa; phylum Arthropoda; class Insecta; order Orthoptera; family Acrididae; genus Schistocerca; species Schistocerca serialis. Next base: position 210,258,151 of record NC_064647.1, on the reverse strand, counting down.
GTCTGAAGGCCCAATAATAATTACTTAAAACAATTTGATGGCTGAAGGCCTAGATAGTAAATTCTTACTAAAATATTATAAAAAAGGACAATCCTATTAAGAGACAATATCTAATTAAAAATTCTTAAAATAAATTGGCTGAAGTCCTTACTTACAATCATCTCAATCTGATCAAATCAAGAGAGAAGTGGGCCCCAGACAATGCTCCAAGCATCGACCTGGGAAAGTCGCCCAATTTCGTAAACGATGAGACAGGCACTCCAGAGTTGTATTCACTTAACCGGATGGCAACTCAAACTAGTGACAGTTTAAATGTCGCCAACACTCTTACGAGATCTACCTAACAGCTGACAACCAACAATGATGGAATAACTGAGGCAAGGCGGAATCGGCAGACAGCACTGCGTCTTCTGAATCTGGTGTTTGAACATCCAGAAGAAGGACCCACTACGACCAAAGTAGTCCAAAAGAAACAAATATCCAAACCACAGTCAAGGAGGCTGTCGAACTACACGCCTTACCGCACAGCAGCGGCAAGGCGAGGAAAGGTACACTGCCGCGAAAATACGCTAACCTCCATGGCAGGTAACTGGGGCGTTTGCGGCCACTAGGCAAAAAAATACCACTGGTTGAATTTCATCCATAAACACCAGGAATTCAATGATTAATAACTAAGGTGGAGAACGGCTAATTAATTTCGCCTACTCAAAACAGTCCACTCATTGCTCTTTATCTCAGCGACCCTGCGAGCAGCAACGTGCGACGAACAAATGGCGAGATCTCAAAATAGTGGAGGTTTCACTACTGGGTTAATGTTCACTCAACTCAAACGTCCTGGGTTCGATGGAGAACGAGGGTGTCGCCCTCCCAACTACAGGGTGTTTCGAAAATGACCGGTATATTTGAAACGGCAATAAAAACTAAACGAGCAGCGATAGAAATACACCGTTTGTTGCAATATGCTTGGGACAACAGTACATTTTCAGGCAGACAAACTTTCGAAATTACAGTAGTTACAATTTTCAACAACAGATGGCGCTGCGGTCTGGGAAACTCTATAGTACGATATTTTCCACATATCCACCATGCGTAGCAATAATATGGCGTAGTCTCTGAATGAAATTACGCGAAACCTTTGACAACGTGTCTGGCGGAATGGCTTCACATGCAGATGAGATGTACTGCTTCAGCTGTTCAATTGTTTCTGGATACTGGCGGTACACCTGGTCTTTCAAGTGTCCCCACAGAAAGAAGTCACAGGGGTTCATGTCTGGCGAATAGGGAGGCCAATCCACGCCGCCTACTGTATGTTTCGGATAGCCCAAAGCAATCACACGATCATCGAAATATTCATTCAGGAAATTAAAGACGTCGGCCGTGCGAAGTGGCCGGGCACCATCTTGCATAAACCACGAGGTGTTCGCAGTGTCGTCTAAGGCAGTTTGTACCGCCACAAATTCACGAAGAATGTCCAGATAGCGTGATGCAGTAATCGTTTAGGATCTGAAAAACGGGCCAATGATTCCTTTGGAAGAAATGGCGGCCCAGACCAGTACTTTTTGAGGATGCAGGGACGATGGGACTGCAACATGGGGCTTTTCGGTTCCCCATATGCGCCAGTTCTGTTTATTGACGAAGCCGTCCAGGTAAAAATAAGCTTCGTCAGTAAACCAAATGCTGCCCACATGCATATCGCCGTCATCAATCCTGTGCACTATATCGTTAGCGAATGTCTCTCGTGCAGCAATGGTAGCGGCGCTGAGGGGTTGTCGCGTTTGAATTTTGTACGGATAGAGGTGTAAACTCTGGCGCATGAGACGATACGTGGACGTTGGCGTCATTTGGACCGCAGCTGCAACACGGCGAACGGAAACCCGCGGCCGCTGTTGGATCACCTGCTGCACTAGCTGCGCGTTGCCCTCTGTGGTCGCCGTACGCGGTCGCCCTACCTTTCCAGCACGTTCATCTGTCACGTTCCCAGTCCGTTGAAATTTTTCAAACAGATCCTTTATTGTATCGCTTTTCGGTCCTTTAGTTACATTAAACCTCCGTTGAAAACTTCGTCTTGTTGCAACAACACTGTTGTAGGCGGTGGAATTCCAACACCAGAAAAATCCTCTGTTCTAAGGAATAAACCATGTTGTCTACAGCACACTTGCACGTTGTGAACAGCACACGCTTACAGCAGAAAGACGACGTACAGAAAGGCGCACCCACAGACTGCGTTGTCTTCTATATCTTTCACATCACTTGCAGCGCCATCTGTTGTTGAAAATTGTAACTACTGTAATTTCGAAAGTTTGTCCGCCTGAAAATGTACTGTTGTCCCAAGCATATTGCAACAAACGGTGTATTTCTATCGCTGCTCTTTTAGTTTGTATTGCCGTTTCAAATATACCGGTCATTTTTGAAACACCCTGTACAGCCCCTCGATCCAGCAGTACCTGCGTGTCGCCAGCGGTCCCCGCATGACCTCGCGCTGCCAGACCTCCACTGCTGCTCCGTCCCAACGGAACTGCCAACACAATCAAACGCGGAAAACACTTTACGCCTTTCGGAAGATAGTACCACGGTACTAGATATCGATAACCACTGCTGCTATCACTCACAGACCGTAGTGGCGCCGGTAAACACAAGAAGAATACGAGACGTCACTATCCCTATTACACAATGCCAACCTACCAACGCGAGCTGCAACACAGCTCAAATTATTGTGAGATCCCCAGTATGAAGAGTGTGCCGAGACTAAATTTAAATCGTTACCTCTCACCGCGGATGACGTTGAGGCCGAGAGCCTTCACTTAACGACCGAGAGCAGCGGCGTTTGCGTACAGTCGTCAGTGCAAACAGACGGGTGAAATGATCGCAGAAATCAACGTGGGGTGTATCAGACAGTGCGGCAAAATCTGCCGTTAATGAGCCTTGGCAGCAGACGACCGACGCAAATGCCTTTGCAAACAGCACCACACCTCCTGAAGTGCCTGTCCTGAGCTTAACATCATATAAGTTAGACCCTAGATTATTGGACATTGGTGGCCCGTTCAGGTCAGTCCTGATTTCAGTTGGTAAGAGCTAGTGGTAGGGTTCAAGTGAGGCGCAGATCCCACAAAGCCTTGGACCGAAGTTGTCAACAAGGCACTGTGCAAGCTGGTGATGACTTGATAATGGTGTGGGCTTTGTTTGCATGGAATGGACTGGGTCCTCTGGTCCAACTGAACCCATCATACACTGGAAATGGTTCTGTTCGGCTACTTGGAGACCATCTGCAGCTACACTACTGGCCGTTAAATTTGCTACAACACGAAGATGACGTGCTACAGACGCGAAATTAAACCGACAGGGAGAAGATGCCGTGATATGCAAATGATTAGCTTTTCAGAGCATTCATTCACACAAGGCTGGCGCCGGTGGCGACACCTACAACGTGCTGACATGAGGAAGGTTTCCAACCGATTTCTCATACACAAACAGTAGTTGACCGGCGTTGCCTGGTGAAACGTTATTGTGATGCCCCGTGTAAGGAGGAGAAACGCTTACCATCACGTTACCGACTTTGGTAAAGGTCGGATTGTAGCCTATCGCGATTGCGGTTTATCGTATCGCTACATTGCTGCTCGCGTTGGTCGAGATCCAGTGACTGTTAGCAGAATACGGAATCGGTGGGTTCAGGAGGGTAATACGGAACGCCGTGCTGGATCCCAACGGCCTCGTATCACTAGCAGTCGAGATGACAGGCATCTTATCCGCATGGCTGTAACGAATCGTGCAGCCCCTTCTCGATCCCTGACTCAACATATGGGGACGTTCGCAAGACAACAACCATCTGCACGAACAGTTCGACGACGTTTGCAGCAGCATCGACTATCAGCTCGGAGGTCATGGCTGCGGATACCCTTGCGCTGCACCACAGACCGGAGCGCCTGCGATGATGTACTCAACGACGAACCTGGGTGCACGAATGGCAAAACGTCGTTTTTCGGATGAATCTAGGTTCTGTTTACAGCATCATGATGGTCGCATCCGTGTTTGCCGACTCGCGGCGAACGCACATTGGAAGCGTGTATTCGTCATCGCCATACTGGCGCATCACCCAGCGTGATGGTATGGTGTGCCATTGGTTACACGTCTCGGTCACCTCTGTTCGCGTTGACGGCACTTTGAACAGTGGACGTCACATTTCAGATGCGTTACGACCCGTGGCTCTACCCTTCATTCGATCCCTGCGAAACCCTACATTTCAGCAGGATAACGCACGACCGCATGTTGCAGGTCCTGTACGGGCCTTTCTGGATACAGAAATGTTCGACTGCTGCGCTGGCCAGCACATTCTCCATATCTCTCACCAATTGAAAACGTCTCGTCAATGGAGGCCGTGCAACTGGCTCGTCGTAATACGCCAGTCACTACTGTTGATGAACTGTGGTATCATGTTGAAGCTGCATGGCTGTACCTGTACATGCCATCCAAGCTCTGTTTCACTCAATGTATGAAGGCCGTTATTTTGGCCAGAGGTGGTTGTTCTGGGTACTGATTTCTCATGATCTATGCATCCAAATTACGTGAAAATGTAATCACATGTCAGTTCTGCTATAATATATTTGACCAATGAATACACGTTTATCATCTGCATTTCTTCTTGGTGTAGCAATTTTAATGGGCAGTAGAGTATTTATGAACTTCATGTTCCCTAACAACGATAGAATTTATATGGATGAGAATGTGCCAAGTCACTGGACCATAACTGTTCGTGATTGATTTGAAGATCATTCTGGACAATTCGAGCGAATGGTCTGACCCCACAAATGGCCCGACGTGAATCCCACCGAACGTTTACAGGACGTAGTCGAGAGGTCAGTTCATGCATAAAATACATCATCAACGATTTTGCAGTTATTGGCAGCTATAGTAGGAGCGTGGCTCAGTATTTCTGCAACTTCTAACGACTTGTTGAGTCCATGCCACGTTGACCTGCCGCAATACGGCAGGCAAAAGGAGGGCCGACGCGAAATCAGGATGTATCGGCTCAATATACGGCGCCTTATTTCAGTGTATTTGTAACGTAAAAAATGAAAAGTTTCGACCTAGGGACCCTACCCTGAAACCCTCGGATTACCATTCTGTGGTCCTTCTATTGCGCCAACCGTTGCCTACAAACTTAGCGGACATAAATGGTTCGTGCTTCTCCCGACGAGTAGGCGCGGTCCCCTCATGGGAGTGTCTGTTGACGATGCTGTAGCATACGGGAGAGTATCTTCATTGGTGTGATTGTAGGAGGGTACGGGGCGACTTGGAGAGAATTCCTCTGTGGCGTTATAGGTGGCAGCTTTCTTTAAACAGACTGACGAGCTGAAACATTGGGACTACATGCTTAATGACGTGTTGTTTGCCCTTCGGAACGCAATACGGCGTCGAGTCTGCGTGGCATGCATTCCGCAAGTCATTGGTTTCCTGCTTTCGTAGCTAGTGCATTTCTACGGTAAGTACTGAACTGTATGTACTGAGTCCTGCCAAAACACCTTGATAATGCTTTTGTTTTGAACCATGTGTTGATGCTTCCAAATATCTCGTTGGCTGCCTTTTCAGTAAAGTGACTGGTATTATTTTTATCCCAAACTTGCATTATTCGCAACCACGTCAAATTTTGCACCTTATGAAAGTGCAAATGGAAGATCATTTATGTATATCAGAAACAACAGATGACCCAAAATCCAACCTTGTGGAACTCAATGCCTGATTGCTTCAGATTTTGACTGCCTTCGTTATGCGATTGATATGAATGTGGTAGATATCGCTTTCTGCCATTAAGATGATCGTGAAACTGTCGTGCCTACCATTCCGTAATATTTTAACTTCTGCATTAGAATAGTGTGTTTCATACAGTCAAAAGTTTTAGTGAAGTCACAAAATAGTCTCAAAGGTATTCAATACTGGTTTATTAATTCTAGCATATGCTCTGTCAAGGTAAATATAGCCTGTTTACTATAATGAAGCGTCTTGTACATAATGTGTCCCGAAATTCTGACCCCACCTCTTTATCATGCGATGCAGAATTGAACTATAATACATAACACAGTACGTCGAACTGTCTTTCAATCCAACGTTTATGCAAAAAGGTCTGGTGAAGTACGCGATGACGCAACATATCATCATTGTGGACTTGGCTCGAATCTTATCTCAGGGCTCAAAAACATTACCGATGTTTCACACTCGTGACTGAATACTAATTTATAGAAGGAAATATTTAAGAACCTCCAACAAAAGAAACTCATAAAATAAGCCTTATTTGCTGCGATATTTATCAGGAAACTTAAAATTACTGACATCACCATGTATGCTACCATTCCTACTGTGGCGTGAATAAGAATAAAATTTTAAAAAGCAGCCTAATGTGTAGTGAAATGATTTGACTAAAAGGGAGAAATAAAATGGACTACAGGAACATCTGACACTTCCTTGAATGATGCTCGAAAGCATGAACAAATTAAGTGACCATTGAGAATGTGCAATCTCCTTCCTTATGCTTGAAGAATTTTCTATTCTCAAATTTTTGATATAGAAAAATTGTTAGGACTTTTTTTGTATCGTCGGGCGTAGACGATAGAAGTATGTCGCGGTCATACAACAACAAATTACATGGTAAACACAATCCGACAGACAAACTTCTGAGATTGTAAGTTAAACGCTGAACCTTAAATTCTTAATCTTCATCTCACTTGCTGTACATGATTTCGAGCATCATTCGACGGCGCGTCAAATGCTGCTCAAATTTATTTTATTTCTTACTTTTAGACACGTTTTACAAAACATTTGACCGTTTTATTCAAAATAATTTAATCATTTTGACACATCATTTGCTTTCCATGCGTCTACTGTTCTCAAAGTGTCCTGAACTTAGTATTTGATTCGATAGAAGCCAATTTTGAAGTTGAATGTCACACCAATGCAAGTTCTTATTCGAACAATTGCTAGACGTTGAAAAGATGAACTTTTTGGCGTTTCATTTACATAGAGAGCAGCGTCCGCTCGTTAAATATTTCAATTTTCCCCCAAATCACCAAGTTTTTCTTAATTAGCCTGATTACTTAGAAGCAATCAAATATTTTTCTGCAGAACTATACACCATGCTGGTCAGTTTGACACTCCAGTTGCCAATTTCCACCTTTCGTTTGGCTATGAAAATTCGGCTAAGAATCCGTAGAGTAATTTATATGGACCCCTGCTCTCGCTGCGCACAAACATCTGCTAAAAACCTTGCTGTGAGACTGTCATGCAAAGGAAGAGGCATTAATAGAGTTAAATCATTTTAGTACACTGCTTGTATTTAGGTGCGACGCTCCTACGTCCTGCAGAATGTATGCAAATTTTGCTTCGCTGTATGTAAACTGTGTACTAAGATTAGCACCGTTATTGGTAATAATGAACCTCAATCCCAAGACCTCAGGACGCACTTAAGATTAGTTTATCACTATAACTTCCATAAAAAAGGAATAAATAACAGCACAATGTTGCAGAATAATAAATTAATAAATAACAGGACAGTGTCCGGTAGAAAAACCAGAATGTTTGTACACAACCGAATGCTTGGATTCAACTACGACAGGAGAAGTAGGAAACACTAGGGCCAGTCAGGTACAAACGTGAATGCAAGAATTGTAATGAAAGACTGCGTAAAAAAATTAAAGACCTAATTAAAACGACGAGAAAACGTGGAATGTTTTACGGCCATCTGGTTCGGATAAATGAAAACAGCATAGGGAGAATTATAGAACATTTCAGTAGTCTCCCTTGTGCAAGTGGCGCCAAGAAATCAGAAGGGGATCTGAAAGAGATGAAAACTGAAGAACTTTACATTCTGAACAGGGATACATTTCGAAAGAAAATTTTAGATTTTTCAACTACGACAGGAGAAGTAGGAAACACTAGGGCCAGTCAGGTACAAAGGTGAATGCAAGAATTGTAATGAAAGACTGCGTAAAAAAATTAAAGACCTAATTAAAACGACGAGAAAACGTGGAATGTTTTACGGCCATCTGGTTCGGATAAATGAAAGCAGCATAGGGAGAATTATAGAACATTTCAGTAGTCTCCCTTGTGCAAGTGGCGCCAAGAAATCAGAAGGGGATCTGAAAGAGATGAAAACTGAAGAACTTTACATTCTGAACAGGGATACATTTCGAAAGAAAATTTTAGATTTCCATCTCAAAAAGGAAAGTAGTACAATGTAGTCAGAAGTTCGGAAACACTATCACTATGAGCGAATGAAAAATTACTGGCAAACCGGAAGTTATACCAGATGTTATATAAGTCTATGGAAGGCCCAAATCTATTTAAAAAATATCACACACTGTGACGTAAATAGTCAAAGCAGAAAGTCAGTATCGTGATACTCAATACAACACTACTCAACTATTGTCCGAACTATGCATACCATCAGTGATAATTTATTAGGAAAGGTGAGTAATTTAGAAATAAGTTAATTTCGCTTCGAATGTTCTTAAATGTTCTAGCGTACAACATGATCGTCCCGTCCCAGATGGCCACCACCTCTAAACCTACGCTGATTTAATAAACAAGTCGATCTAAGCACTAAACAACACGATGTAAACAAAACATAAAAACCACATCTGCAACTTAAACTTACGATTAAGGTGGTCGCGGACAGCGTCTACGTAACATACGTCACACTTCAAAGAACGTACTGAGGTGTCGTGTTATTCAGTAGACACCGCTAAATCGTGCGACTGCAAACATTCAACCACGTTTCAGCACCAATGGCAGACGTTTTGAAGGAGCACAGTCAACTCAAACGCCGTATATGACAATATAACGACACAAAGTTTCACCGTTGGCGACAATCTAATCTATGGTCGCAGTGCGCACTACTTCATCAGCTACTTTTGTTTCACACCATGATTCTCCGACAGTCAGTAGCTTTGCTGTCAAAGACCAATGACGGGACGGGGTGCGGATAGGGGACGTGGGGGAGGGGGGGGGGGGGGGGCAGCGCCTAAAGCTTGAATTTCCTTAGAGAAATAACGCAGGGCCTAAGTATTTTATGCTTGATCCCTGTCAAAAACGTTAATGGTGAACATTAAGTGGGTCGACAGAAGCGTCCGATCCCACGCGTCGGCTTCGACCCGTGACGTAAGGGTGTTGTGTGTGACGTCATGACGGCGCGGAGTTTGGTTTGAGTGTGGCTGTCTCCAGTTCTGTTTTATCTTATTTTATTTACTTTTCTGATCTGTTCGTTCTATCTCGTGAGATTTTTTTTAAAATTTAAAAACACTTATTACTTATTTTAATTATCTGTTTCCTCGAATTTCTGTTTTAGTTTATTATATTTATCTTTCTGATCTGTTCGTTCTATCCCGTGAGATTTTTTTTTAAAAAGACAAAACACTAATCAGCTACTGAAGCATCTTTATCTTCTATGGGTTGCAGGGGTTACGACCCCTGGGGAGGTGGGTGGGTATTCATGCGTGGCTGTCTTCACTTACACGTTGTAGCTACGCAAGGCGTCTAAATTTGTTTATATTTAGTTTGCCCCCACCCAAAACACCCCATTTCCCGCGCTTGTCCCGTTAGTGTCATTAGGCTTCTTGTGGAAAGTGTGTGTGTGTTTGTTTTTTTTTTTCCGCCATATTTGTGACGTCATGGGTCAAAGCAGACGGGTGGGATCGGACGCTTCCGTGTTTCCCATTAAGTTACTCGTCAGATTCTACTGCATTGTTCAGTAATGCTAATCACACTATGCGGCGATGCATTTCAAGATATCACACGTCCATCGTCAGGCAAAACCCAAAGAAACTTATTCAAGATCTGTGAAAACGAATAAAATCAGTCGTGTCACAGCGTTAACTACGAGACGAGCTGCCTCTGTGTTACTTTGTGTCGACGACTCACCCCTTCAAGCTCAGCGCCTTCCCTCGAACTGTGCAGCTTATTCCTCTGAGACGTACACGCTACACTTCCATCCACATCTTCATCGCTCACTCGCAACAAGCAAACTGAGCCATGCGTTGTGCAAAGATGTTAACCGCAGTGATCGAAATAGTGTTATCAAACGGCGCGTTATATCGATACTGAAGCTACGTACTTTTCTGCACACTACGCACGCCATCTGTCGGGCGATGAACATTAAAAGTGTTTTTTTTCTATCAAAAATGACTAAATACAGATAGTTAATGGTTTGGCGAACGATCTTTTGCGCTATAGCTAGGACTCTTCGTAGCAGCTAGCTTCCTGTTGAATAAATCACAATTTGGATTTCAGAAGAGGCTATACTGAGAATGCCATTTACATGTTCACTCAGCAGATATTACAAGCGTAAGATAACAAAACAGCACCAGTCGGTAATTCCTGCGACATGTCTAGGGCATTTAACTGTGAGAATCACATTATTCTCCTAGATTAATTGCATTTTCGAATGAAACAAAGTATTTACTGTTACCAGTCACTGTTTATTTATATCCGCGACGCGTTTCGAATGTTTAAACGTCCATAATCGGGTGGATTTACATGTGTATGATGTATGTGATGTGTTGTGTCATACTAAAACATATAAATCCACTGGATGATGGACATTTAAACCTTCGAAACGCGTCGTGGAGATATGTAAACAATGACTGGTAACAGTAAACTTGTTGAAACTTCCTGGCAGATTAAAACTGTGTGCCGGACCGAGACTCGAACTCGGGACCTTTGCTTTTCGCAGGCAAGTGCACTACCATCTGAGCTACACAAGCATGACTCACAACCCGCCCTCACAGCTTCAATTCTGCCAGTACCTCGTCTCCTACTTCTGGAAGGTAGGAGGCGAGGTACTGGCAGAATTGAAGCTGTGAGGGCGGGTTGTGAGTCGAGCTTGGGTAGCTCAGATGGTAGTGCACTTGCCTGCGAAAGGCCAAGGTCCCGAGTTCGAGTCTCGGTCCGGCACACAGTTTTAATCTGCCAGGCAGTTTCATATCAGCGCACACTCCGCTGCAGAGTTCAATTCAGAATCAGTAACAATCACGGTAAAGCCTAATCTAAAGTGTTTGCATTTAAAATTGAAGTTTGATGGGATTAATGGTATAACGAACCAATGAATGACGTCATGTCTAACAAAAAGAATGTGCAAAGTTGTACTTAGTAATTCAATCAATGTAGTCTCGGGACGTTATTCTGACTGGAGAGAAATGACGTATAAGGTTCCCCAAGGCTCAATCTTAGGTCCACTATTGTTCCTCACCTATGTAAAACGATCTTCCGTCTAATATACAACAATCAGAATTAGTTCATTTTGCAGATAATTCGTTCAAGCACACATGTAGAAATGCAAGAGATGGTAATCAAAGTTCTCAAAAATATCACTGACTGGTTTTCTGTGAATAGTCTCATCCTCAATTCTAAAAAGCCACAACACATTCAGTTCTGAGCATCTAGGGGTATTATAACAATTACAAGAGTAATACGTGGCCAGAAAATAATAAATTGGCTGGAAACTTCAAAATTACTAGGTGTCCATACCGATAAGAATTTAAATGGGAAAAGCATATTTTGGAAGTCCTAAAACAACTTAGTTCAGCCACATTTGCGTTTAAAATCATTACGAATCTTAGAGAGAGAGAGAGAGAGAGAGAGAGAGAAATCTGTTTTGCATTTTTCATTCAATAATGTCATACAGAATAACGTTCTGGGGTAACTCATCTTTAAGAAAGCAAGTCTTCATTGCTGAAAGACGTGCTGTAAGAATAATGAATGATGCTCACACGCTGGCCGGGGTGGCCGAGCGGTTCTAGGCGCTACAGTCTGGAACCGCGCGATCGTTACGGTCGCAGGTTCGAATCCTGCCTCGGGCATGGATGTGTTTGATGTCCTTAGGTTAGTTAGGTTTAAGTAGTTCTAAGTTTTAGGGGACTGATGACCTCAGAAGTTAAGTCCCGTAGTGTTCAGAGCCATTTGAACCATTTGATGCTCACCCACAATCATCTTGTAGACAGCTGTTTAAGGACTTGGGCATTATTACCACTGCTTCCCTGTATATTTATTACCCCCATGAACTTTGTTGTAAATAATCCACTGCAGATGAAAAGGAACAATGATATACATAATTACAATACCAGAAGGAAAAATGGCATTTTGAGTTATATAGCGTGCAATATAATCAACAGAACATGAAACGAAATAAATTAATAGAGTTATGTCTCCAGTGCCATCTACATGATACGGATGAACTTCATTGGGAACGTGGGTCTGCTGTGCAAGTGTGGAGGTTGACAAGTTGGCCCTCATTCAGCACACGATCCCAACTGCAGTGACTCCGACATCCATTCTCATCCCGAATATGACGTTTTATCCACGTACTAAAATGCTTGCAGTGTCATGGATTGTGGGTTTGACCATACCGTATCTTTACCGGGATGATGACAAGCTTGGATCTTCCTATTCCAACGATTCACTCACCTCTGACGCCACCCGCAAATACTTTGCTCCCCACAAATACTTAGCTAATTATCTGGCTGGTGTGTTTTTGGACCCCACAGGGGGAGTGTACTGGGTACGAGAAATTAAACTTTTTTACGGACCGGAAAAAGTGACAGAACCATGTGGACCCTTTATTTTTGAAGCCGTATCAGGCCCCAATGGCGGGTTAGAAAGATCCACAGACGTCTTGTAGCTTATATCCGAGGGTGTAGCGCCTGATATTGGTTCCGCTGGATGGGCCGCCTTTACGTTGTATATATGCTTTAATTTTGGTTTTGCTGTTCAGATACTCTCTTAACCGCTAGAAGGACACAATTGTACGAATAAAGATGTCTTGTTTAACCTCCCTTCCTGTTCCACAATAATAATAATAATAATAATTCTGAGGGGACACATGAAAACAAAACTCTCCTCCAAATCGATGAAGAATTTGCTAAAAACAACACAAGGAGCTTTTACAGAACTTTCAAATAAAGGTTATCAAGATACAAAGCACCCACCCTCCAATTTCGAGATGTAAATGGGACCATCGCTCACAACAACACGGAAAACTGCAAAATACTAGCAGGCTACTTTGAGAAACTCTTGAATTGTGAACCCATCCTTGAAAAATTTGAATCCATTCCAAACAACCGTGAAAAGCCGGATTCAGAACCACCGACGACTGAAGAACTACAGAAGGTCATCTCAGAACTTAAAAACAACAAGGCGTCCGGAGAAAATCAAATAGTGGCCGAACTATGGAAAAAGGCTGACAAAAATGCAGTTACATCCCTAAAGTGTGTTTTCGATCAAATCTGGAAAGAAGAAGAGATCCCCGCAGAATGGAGAACAGCTCTCAGGAAAAAGGCTGACAAAAATGCAGTTACATCCCTAAAGTGTGTTTTCGATCAAATCTGGAAAGAAGAAGAGATCCCCGCAGAATGGAGAACAGCTCTCATCCACCCTATCCACAAGAAAGGTTTGAAGACAGACCCCAACAATTACAGAGGAATATCACTGCTGGATATAACGTACAAGATTCTTTCTAAAGTCCTTTTGAACAGGGCAGAGCCGCAATTGGATCCGCAAATCGGGGAATACCAGGGAGGTTTTAGAAAGGGTAGATCATGTTCGGAACAAATACTAAACCTCAAAAACATCATGGCTTACCAAAAATCAAGGGCAAAGACATACGTAATCTCCTTCATTGATTTCAAAAAAGCATATGATTCGATTGATAGAGAATCTCTGTTATCAGTCCTGGAAGAAATGGGTTTGGATAAGAAAACAACTAATATTATAAAAGCGACCCTTACAAATACATTTTCGAAAGTTAAATTTATGGGCGAACTATCGGAACCCTTTGAAATAAAAACGGGAGTGCGACAAGGCGATGGGCTCTCACCGTTGCTGTTCAATTGTGCTCTTGAGAAAGTAGTCAGAGAATGGAACACAAATATTAAGAGTGGTATAAGACTGGGTTGCAAAAAGAAGAATCTTAAAGTAAATTGCACTGCTTTTGCAGATGATATGGTCCTGTTTGCTGAAACAATGGAAGAAGCACGGGAGCAAATCCTTGAACTAAAGAAACAAGCAGCTAAAATTGGTCTTCACATCTCCTCTGAAAAAACTAAGATATTGACAAACATCAAGCACTCATGTAAATACCTCAAAGTTCAAGAACAGAAGATTGAAATAGTAAAAGAATCCAAATATCTCGGAGAATGGATTACTTGGAATGCTGGGGAAAGCAAAGCAATGGAATCCAGAAAAAATAAACTTGAATTGGCCTTCCAACTAACAAAAAATACATACAACAAAAAATCCCTTTCATGGGGGTCCAAAATTACACATTACAAGACAGTGATTAAGCCAGAAGCACTGTATGCAGCAGAAACACTTAACATGAATTTCAAAGGCCAAATGGAGAAACTTGAGATAAAGGAAAGAAAAATTTTAAGAAAAATCATTGGGCCAAAATTTCAAGACAATAAGATTATATACATCAAAAATGAAACTCTCTACAAGAAAATTGAAAAACTTTCAGATTCTATGCGAAAAAGGAGAATAAATTTTTATGGTCATCTTCTCAGAATGAATTCCAACAGATTAACTAAACAAATCTTTGACTTCTTCCGTAACCGAAAAACGAAGCCCAACTGGTTTAAAGAAACTGAGAAAGACCTAGTGGAATTAAATATTTCAGAAAATTCACTTATTGATCGAACTGCTAAATTAATTACTAAAGATGAAAACATAAGGTTCCAAGACAAATCCACACAAAAGTCCAAATCCTTCATCTCGGAAGAAGAGAGGAGAAGAAGATCAGAAAGAATGAAGAAATACTGGGCCCTAAGAAAAGAACAACACACAAAGAAATGATTGATCCAGCGTACCCCAAAGAGGGTGAAACGAAAGAAGAAGAATTCTGAGGGGGCGGTTCAGGTACGGGAAGGCGGCGGACCATCGTGGCGAGGCCTCGGGTTTCGATCCATGAAAGGCAACCGCTCATGAAAAGCGGTAAATTCGGGTTCTAGTGTCGACCCAGCTGAAATTTTCAATTTTCCCCCTTGATTTCCTTCATTGCCCACTAGCAGGCGCTGTCTGTCTTTCCTTCGATTCACGAGGTTTTATCTCTAAAGGAAGAGTAAAATAAAAAAAGTACTGGTTAGCGTTGCTGCTCGCAGCCACGTCATGGGTGCTTCTGTTGACCTCAGCATCACATCATCATCATCATCAGCAGCAGCAGCAGCAGCAGCAGCACGCAAGTCGCCGAGGTTGCAACAAATAGACTTGCATTAGGTGCCTGTAAATATCCAGTGCCAACGATCATTTCATTTCATTATTCATTGGAACTCACTTTTAGACACTTACTGCGCTCAGACAAATCAACAATAATTATATATATATAACATAAATGTCGTCAGCTAGTTGTTAGTTTACATAGAATATGTACAGCGAAATACTTACGTTTAGTTGTTCATAAGGTACAACATACTGCATCTGTGTTTGGTCACTATTTTCTTGCTGTCTTATATTATGAATAATTACGTATTTTTCGTATATATTTGGCAATTGGTACTATACTGACTGCTTTATAGTTGATCCGGACATGCCGTATGTTTACACTTGTTTATCTGTATCATAGATATTGTGCTTTCAGTTGTTGTTTGTTTAATCTTTGTTGTATCGCTTCAAAATTCTAAATAAAATTTTCTGAATAGTGTTTGCTAGTGAAGAAAAGTTATAAAACTAACTTTCAAAATATCCAATAACTTAAGCACAAATAACTACCCAGCAATTGCCTCAGTTCCAGAATACTCATATCCTGGAATATATAAAATTAGTTGTGAAAACTGCGAAAAATATTACATAGGACAGACGGGACAACTTCTACGTCTGAAACAACACACAAGAGATTCCGACAGTACCCCATGCATCAGTGTGAATATTTTAGAAGAAATGGAAATTTACCCACACATAAGAAAACAACCCGAAAGTTATTCTTAACGAACAAAGAGACCTAACACATAAACGCTATTTATAAAGCTTTGTTAACATTTTGAAGCAATTAATCAAATTAAAACATACACCAAAGATTACAGAAACAACACCTCAAACAGTAGCATCTACGATATGGTAAACAAATGTAAACATACAGCATCTTTGTATCAAGCTATAAAGCTCTCGACACTGAATCAATTGTCAAATCTTACGAAAATATGTAACTCTTCACAATACAAGGCAGCAAGAAAATTACAACCATATACAAATCCAGTATATATTTTACTTTACTACAGCTTAACTTAAGTAAATCTGGATCGAGTTAATAAACTGTCAAAATGGAACCAACTGTCAACTCTTTTGAAAAATACATAATTATTCATAATATAAAACGACAAGAAAATAGCGACCAAACACAGATGCAGATTGTACATACATTATGAACAACTTAATGAAGGTATATCGTCGCACATATTTAGTGTAAACTACATCTAATTGACGACATCTATACTATGTGTAATGATCACGGGCTGTACTAAAATACTGCAATAACACCCAAACATGCCTACAGTACGAAAGAATAATGAATTCTAAGAACCTAAAAGGAATTAACTGTTCATTAAAATCTTCTTTCGCCTGCCAGTTCCCCAGATTCTTTTGCATTTTCTTTGGAGTGTGTCCTCACTCTCTGTGCATTTACTGCAAAATTGACATAAAGTCTGCCAAGGGGATCATTCTCCTTCATCGGACTCCTATAACAATAGCACATTCACGTAACAGTACGTAATTGATACAAATCCAGAGGGGTCCAGAAAAATGCACACACACTTTGGTAGTCAATATTAATGGAACACAATGACATACCGTAACAGTTCTTGCATGGGGCGAAGGTTATTTTGCGTGTTCAGAGTGACACCCATTAGCAGCCGGACAACGTCGATGTCGCTGAACTGTTGACCCAACTATGGCTGTCAGTGTGATAGTCGCACAGTAAGCCTCGATGGTTTCCGTAGCACGTTCAGTGTAGCTGGATTCTGTTGAAAAACTTCATTTTCAAGGTCCCTCACATATGGAAGTCAAGAGGTGTAAGGTCTGGAAACCGTGGTTGGCACTTAGCAGCTCATCTTCGACCTAACCACCGTCCAGCTACATTTTCATCCAAGCAAGCTCTGACATCTCTGTGGCAGTGAGGTGGAGCGACATCTTGTTGTAGATAAAACCCTTCATTTTCAACACCTCTCGGATGGCAGGGAAAACCTATGTTTACAGCATATGACGATAAACCTCATCAACTACCGTACTTTCAAAGAAGACTGGTTCAATCAATCTGTACAATGACACACCACACCATTCAGTTTGAATTGCGCCTCGTCAGACACCAGATAACCATGCCTGCAAAGTGTTCATTCTCACAAAGCATGCCTTCAAACCACTCGCAGTTCTCTATCCTTCGATCTGGGTCGTCCTCGCTCATAGCTGGCAGCGATTTTGGAATGAACACCTTCCACTTTGCAGCCTTCGGAATTCGTCACATGCATGATCTCCTTATCCCACTTTCACATGCACCCTGCATCGCAGATTTTTGAGGTGACGTAGTAATTAATACAGGATGTCCCATTCAGACCACCTTGATTTCAAAGACTCACGAAAAAAAATCACAGTACACACGACAACGAAAAACGCAAGACATTGTAGAGCACCTGAAAGAATTGATTTATTTATCATTAATACACCTCTACATGTGAACAATTTGTAGCACGAAGAATATCGAGTCTATATTCAATTTCTTGACAAGTTCTTTGCAACATTTCCTCTATTATTGTTGCAATCGCATTAGTGATACAATGTCGCAGCATAGGAATATCGTCCACTTTGGTAGCATACAAGAAGTCCTTCACGAATCCCCACATGAAAAATCAAGCAGCGTAATGTCGGGTGAACCTGGTGGCCAGACAATGGGTCCTCCGTGTCCGCTCCAATGACTGGGAAATTTCCTATCCAGGAACGTGCGAACAGACACTGACAAATGCAGCGGAGCTCCATCTTATTAAAAAATGAAGTTGGGTTGCAAGTCCTGTATCTGAGGGTATACGAACTGCTCCAACATGTTCAGATACACTGACATATTCACTGTTTGTTCCACAAAGAAGAATGGTCCAACAATCCTGTCATGCATTAGCCCTCACCAGACGTTTAGTTTAGGGCTATCACGAATATGTCAATGACAACCTGCGGATTTTGCGAACCCCAAACCCAAACATTATGCCTATTAACCCTTCCTGATAGATGAAAGGTGGCCTCACCTGAGAATAAACATCTTTCCAAGACATATGTTTTTGGATAGGGTCCGCCTTTAGCAAAGCACAATTTTGTTTTTCAACCCAAACATTTTTCACTGCATTTGCAGCATCTTCAGTGGGCTTTTTTTATTTTTCATCTGTTAAAGATAAAGGATGTTCTTTATTGTTTGTATACATGTAACTATTAGTTTTTAAATCGTAATTACAGATATTTGAAAGCACACATAAATTATGAATTCATACCTTTTTACCACATGGTGTGGTATTTCTGATGTGTTGTGTTTCTACAGTGACTGTTTTGTTTCACAGTTTGTCATCTGCAACCACTTACACCTTAAAGTAGATAAATTGTTTAAGCCAAAATTACGATTTGTAAATTGTTATTTCTATGCCTGAAATTAATTAATTCTGTGTGTGTGTGTGTGTGTGTGTGTGTGTGTGTCTGTGTGTATTTACATAATGTTTCACTTACGTTTTCTTTTTCCTCATCTTCATCACTGTCAAACACTATGTATTGAATTGCACACTGTCACTGTTTCACCGTTTGCCAGCTGTAAAAACAAACATGGTGGGCAGTGGAACAGTTGAAGGTGTAAAAATAAGATAGCTGACATTGGCCCTATCCAAAAACATGCGTATTGTTAAAGCAAACACGGAAAAAAAAGCTTCAACCCCAAGAAGCTGGCATCCATATCAACACGCTGCAGCATATCTGCAACAAATTGTTGTCAGCGTGGTTTGTCGTTCGGCGTCAGATGTTGCAGAATTTACACTTTGTAAGCACACATATGAAAACGCTGGTGAATCACATGATGCAATGTTGATCGAAGTACATCAAGTTGCCTAGATGATTGACGAATTGACTTACGTGGGCTCCTGAGAAACGTTTGTCTAATGTCCTCCGCCGTCTCTTCTGAAACTCCATAGCGTGCACCACCAGAATTTTTCAGAACACTTCGTGTTGCCATACCATTCCTTAATTATCTTCACATCAGGTGGATCATGTTCATACACATGACGATAATTTCCTTGCAGAGTAATCGGGCGATTTTGTTTCTGCAAACCATACTACTGCTTGCACACGCTGCTGTGGAGTCGCCGTTTTCACTTCATGCGATCATGCTGCACTCTCGCGACGATACTTGGCACTTATGCGCAGGAATATACATTCTTTGAGATGCTGTACAATGTGGTGCATTATTCATTGTCGTATCTACTGTGGTTTTTCTCTCCTGGGTCCTTGAAATCAGGGAGGTTTGAGTGGGACACCCTGTATTTTGCAACACAGCGGCATTGTATGCTGGACTTGATGTTTTTGGTTGGCCAGACCTTTCCTTATGCACGAACAATACCGTCGGCTTCAAATTTATCCCGAATACGATAAATTTTTGTACGTGTTGGTAACCGAGTTCCGTATACATTACGCCATTGCCGTTGTACTTTCATCATGTTTTTTACTTCCAGTGCCACTTCAAAATGGCCTTGCGTTGCTCAAACGACAGTCTTACTACATTCATTTCTGCACTGTCATCTGCCTTAGAACGCGCGCCAAGATATGTTGGCAAAACAATGGACTACACTACCGCGCAAAATTGAAACGATATGTCATTTTGTTCCAAAGATATAAACTATCAAAGAGTGTCTACATTTTTCTAGACCCCACCGTATTTACACATTTAACCAAGAAAAAATGAGGTATTCTATGTCCATCTTTTTAACCGTTTAAATCGCTTTAAGCAGAAACTGATATTAACGGGTGTAAGGATACAGACTTACCATTCTATAGTGAAGTACTTTTTTATATACTTGATATCCGAAATACCTGTGAGCGTTTATGTTGCTGTTCCATGTCAGACATACGTGATGCTAACGTGGCAATGTATTTCTCTCAACAAGACATAACATACCAGCCTTACAGGAAAATAATCTGCTGTTTTTGGTACTAAATAGTAAATATATTTCGAACTACGAGTTGCAGTGTTGTAAATGATTTTCAAATTCCTGCAAAATTTCCACTGTAAGTGTACTATCACAATGTTAATTTAATAAATTGCTCATACTTCTGTGTTACAATTTGCACGAGCAGAATGGAGTGAGAGATAGTAAAATTCTTAGCTATTGCTAGGGAAGAAATTCCATCATAGCCGCAGTGGCTATTGATGCAGAAACCGAGAGAATGAAATAAATGGTTAGCAATAATATCCTCTTACTGTTTTATCAACAGCGTTTTCGCTATCCCTGTGAACATTTTGAAGTCACAGGTTCATCGAAGGGAATGGAGTAGAGTTGGGGGAAAACGATAGTGGTACTGGGGTACTTTCCAACACACACATTGCAATGTGACTTGAGGAGCATAGAATATACCGGATGATCAAGAAGTCAGTATAAATATGAAAAATTAATAAACCACGGAATAATGTAGATAGAGAGGTAAAAACTGACACACATGCTTGGAATGACATGGGGTTTTATTAGGACAAAAAAAGGTTCACAAATTGTCCGACAGATGGCGCTGGACAGCAAAACGTCAGTGACTGCGCTTAACAATCGTGTATAAAAGGAGCTGTAATGAGAGAGAGAATCAGATGCGCCAGCAGTCGCAGCATGTTGACGTTACCTGAGAAGGCGCTTTTGGTGAAGCTGTATTATCAGAATGGGGAATGTGCTAGTTCAGCGTTACGAACCTATCGCCATAGGAAGGGGATTCGAACGGGTAGAGGTCAGTTGACAAATGCAGCTGTGGCGAGAATGATTTCGAAGTTCGAAGCCACGGGTTGTTTAGACCCTGTAGTGGCCGACCGAGCACAAGGCGTAATGCTGGTGAGACAGTTCAGGAAGAAATTGAGACTGTAGCGGGTTCGTCTATGCACGGGGAAGTCAGCGCTCGTGCAGTCGCACGTCGCACCGGCATTCCATACACTACTGTTTGGTTGGCACTTAGGCGTACCCTCCGATGCTATCCGTCCAAAATCCATCGGCATGATGAGCTGTTACCTGGCGATTTAGTGAAGCGGAGGACATTTGCGGTGTGGGCGTTTCAAAAGATGGCGGAAGATGACGATTGGTTGAGTAAAGTGTTGTGGACCGACGAAGCTCATTTCACGCTCCAAGGGTCTGTCAACGCCCACAACTGCAGAATTTGGGCTACCGAAAATCCTAGAACTGTCGTGGAAACTCCATTGCACGACGAGAAAGTTACGGTATGGGCTGGTTTTACATCTACCGTTATCGGGCCTTTTTTCGTCGAGGAAATGCGCGACTCTGGTTTTGTAACTGCTACCGTGACGGGCGAGAGGTACGCCGATATGTTACAGAATCCCATCATCCCCAGCCTGGATGATAAACACCTGCTGGAACGTACGATGTTTATGCAAGATGGCGCTCCACCCCATATTGCTAGACGTGTGAAAGATGTCTTACGCGCGTCGTTTGGTGATGATCGTGTGCTCAGCCGCCACTTTCGTCATGCTTGGCCTCCCAGGTCCCCAGACATCAGTCCGTGCGATTATTGGCTTTGGGGTTACCTGAAGTCGCAAGTGTATCGTGATCGACCGACATCTCTAGGGATGCTGAAAGACAACATCCGACGCCAATGCCTCACCATAACCCCGGACATGCTTTACAGTGCTGTTCACAACATTATTCCTCGACTACAGCTATTGTTGAGGAATGACGGTGGACATATTGAGCATTTCCTGTAAAGAACATCATCTTTGCTTTGTCTTACTTTGTTATGCTAATTATTGCTATTCTGATCAGATGAAGCGCCATCTGTCGGACATTTTTTGAACTTTAGTATTTTTTTGGTTCTAATAAAACCCCATGTCATTCCAAGCATGAGTGTCAATTTGTACCTCTCTATCTACATTATTCCGCGATTTATTAAGTTTTCAAATTCATACTGATATTTTGATCACCTGGTAGAAGGAAACGTAGACTAGCATTACACCAGCCTTCGGACTGAAGATCACAACAATAACAGCAACGACAGTGTGTGTTGACCCAAGTCGTCGCGTGGTGTGTTTGTGTTGCAGGCCGCGGAGGCGAGGGTGCGCTCTCGGAGGTGGAGCCTAGAGCGGCGGCCGTGGGGTGGCGCGGCTGGGGGCCGTCCGCCCCCGGGCCCACGCAGTGCAGCAAGCTGCGCGTCTACCGGCCCCACCCACCGCCCCCAGCGCCGGCGCCAGGAACCCCGCCAACCCTCCAACATGTAACGTATCTAAACTTAGTATACCTCTTCGCACAATCATGCTACGCACTCCATCATATATGAAAGTTCTTCACCGATTCCTTTCATTTACAACCTAGAGAAATGCTTGACCAATTCGCTTCACATTACTCTAATAAACTTTTGACAGATGTAATCTTTATGATTTAATATATTAATTTGGATACGTTGTTGGCAAAAGTCTAGAAAATTTCTTGACCAGTTTACTTCACATTTTCCATCATACTCTAAGAAACACTCAGACAGACTTAGGCTACAGGTATTTTAAACAACAATTTATAGGTTTTCTGTTAAAAGCGACTGTGAGAAAGAAAATGCTGTGCTGTGCTCTCCTGTGAAACTGTCCCGTTTTGTTTTCTTTCCCACAGTCTAATTCAAATAGGATACCAGAGTATTTAAACCATAAAGAAATTGTTTCTCTTGAGTATAGTCTTTTTCATTACACATAAGTTGAAAAAAAAATTGTGTATGTAACAATGTGTTGCTTCATTTTCTTTCTCAAAGTCGGTTTTGATAGAAAAGTTGCATTTAAGACTTATTGGCTGATGATTACAATACTATTACATAATCTGAATTTTCAATAACAATAAACAGTGCTAAAGACCAGAGAGGAGGTGGAGGAGGGGTGGAGGAATTGGATATTGAGAGAGGGAAGGATGTAATGGACAGAGAAAGGGGAAGGAGTAGATGGAGAGAGAGGGGGGATGAAGGTGATGGTCAGACAGAGGGGGAAGAGGTGACAGTTAGAGAGGGGGGGGGGGGGAGTGATCGACAGAGATTGGGGGAAGGACACGTGGAAGGCAGGATAGGATGGGCAGAGAGAGGGGAATGAGGAGACCGGGATGTATATCCAATTCCTATACACATTTAGCACATGTGAAGCACTGCCAAATTCGGTAATATAAATGTATTTATGTGTGTATGTATGTTCAACATCTCCTCCTCAACAAGAATTTGGTAAACACACTGTTGTGTACGTAGTTCCGCAGCGTGTACACAACTTTCCCACTAGAGCGCGCCCCGCTAAGCACAGCAGCGCAGGCGCAGCACTCGCTCGTCCCTCTCCGCTCTACGAGATGGCGCTGCCATAGAGACGGACCAAATTCTGCTTCCGCCGATCCGCCTATTAATATGTAACGCAGCCAATGAGATTGCTGCTAATGTAGAACCTTTTCTCCTCGCAGATCACACTTGCGCAGCGATACCTGAACGCACGAGGTATTATAACGAGAGTACAGACCTCTGATTAGTCAGTCTGCATTTGTCTGCACCGGTCTGTACCAGTCTATAGTCAAATTTCAGTCTGCGCCTAATAAGATTACCATATTCCTGTACATAGCCATGAAGATAAATGTATAGACACATTTGTCAAGTATCAGAGATATATGTGAGAATAAGATTAACGTACCAATACCAAAGGAACTTCAGATTGTGAATTGTAAATAGCATCCAGAACAAAGTTAAGTAATTTTTAGGCTTGTTATTATTTTAATAAATGTGTGTGAAAATTAATCAAGTTCTGTTTAAAGTTGGTCACCGTCAATCTGCTACTCTAAGCGTGCAAGTGGCATTTCTATCGTCTGACCTAACGGCAGAAGATAAACACGCCACGATAAGACCACGTGACATATTGCTGACACTCGCCTACTTCGTTAGTGCGACAAGTCAAATAATCTGATGGTTTGTGTGCTGAAGGTCTTACAGTACGCACACCACACACACTACTTATTGTTTGGAAAGAAATGCTTTGGAGATAAGTCCACCTACTT
The DNA here is from genome assembly GCF_023864345.2 of Schistocerca serialis cubense. Taxonomy (NCBI): domain Eukaryota; kingdom Metazoa; phylum Arthropoda; class Insecta; order Orthoptera; family Acrididae; genus Schistocerca; species Schistocerca serialis. Next base: position 210,233,906 of record NC_064647.1, on the reverse strand, counting down.
CTCATAGGGGTAGTCTGGGGGCGAAAAAGGTTTGGTAACTCCTGACATCTAGGCTGCCTTCTATGACCAATATTTTGTGCATGTAGTCGGAGTGTGTTACAGAGGTGCATGTGAGGGTGAACAGAGAGGGGATGGATAGTGAGAGGGAAGAAGATTAACAGAGAAAGGGGAGGGGAGATGGGTGGAGAGACAGGGAGGAGGAGATGGACAGAGAGAAGGGGGATGAGGAGGAGACGGACAGAAAGAGGTGGGAAGAGGATGTGAACAGAAAGGGGTAGGAGGAGATGTGTGTAACATGTGTGCTATACGCTATGTGGGCAATGCTGTGGGCAAATCTCATCCTAAGTATTTGGACACCCGTATGTAATGCGAAATTGGCCACCTTATTTCATCAGAGCCAGACCTGCTAACGTTGTGTACCAGCAGTGAAGTATAGGAGAAGTGGTGTTAGAGTGTGTGTGTGTGTGTGTGTGTGTGTGTGTGTGTGTGTGTGTGTGGGGTCCCATTATTATAATCAGAAAAATGCTAAATGTGAAGAGATATCAAGACATTAGTTTGAGCCACAGTGCCCATGTGTGTCCACCAGGCGCCGCAGCCGCTGTCGGCGATCCAGCTGGCACTGTGCTGGGACCTGCGGCCGGACTCGCCGGCTCTCGAACCCAGGCCCCCCACGCACATCGACGGCTCCAACGGCAGCGCCGCGCCCGCCGTGTTCGCGCTGGTGCCGCCCGTGAGGCCTGCCTGGGAGGACACCGAGAAGACGGCAGGTAACGGCAGGAGCGGTGCGCAGGAGCGCCCGGCCTCTGGAAGGCCCCTCCACGTGGACGGCACGTGGCGCGACGCCCGAGTCCTGGGCTGTCGGGAGCCGGGGTGCCCACTGGCAGAGCACCTGCACGGCAGCCGCCAGTGGCTGTGGGAGAGGGGCAGACCTTTTGACCTCTAGGGCACACCTACCTACACATCACACTGCTTCCACTAGTCAGCACGTTCGCCTTCAGTTGGAGTAGAGCTCTGTTCAAGGGTACATCAAGCATTAACTCAGTAGTCTCTCAGAACATTTGTCCACCACTAGTGAGGAATAAATGTGACCAGTTGACCCATTCAATAGGCTGCACCTAAGCTGATTTGCCCCTGATACAATATTGTGCAGTAAGGGTTCGTCACTACAACACAGCTGTGGTTAAGGCATACAAGTAGATCTCCAGTAGGTGTCTAGGGCACAGTTTTCTTAACATCGCGTCCAGTAGTTTGCAAGTCTCCCTACAGCTGGCGTACAACTTTGTACAGGTATACGTCAATCATTAGTTGGAATTTTCTCACAGAAGATATGCTTAAATTTACTATTAAAAACAGTCTTGATCACGATTTATTTATCAAGTTGACCGGTTTCGACCACTGCTGTGGTCATCTTGGAGAATCACAGAAAGAGTTTCCTACTCAATGGTGACCACAGCAGTGCTTGAAACCGGTCACCTTGATCAATAAATCGTGATCAAGACTGTTTTTAATAGTAAATATTTTTAATATTAAATACAAGGTGCATTCAAGTTCCAAGGCCTCCGATTTTTTTTCGCTGGACTGAAAAGAAATAGAAACATGCGCATTGTTTTAAAATGAGGCCGCATTCATTGTCAATACATCCCAGAGATGGCAGCACCGTACGGCAGATGGAATTTTACCACCAGCGGCGAGAATGAGAATTGTTTTAAATACTTAAAACGCCGACGTTTTCCTTACTTGAACAGCGTGCAATCATTCGTTTTCTGAATTTGCGTGGTGTGAAACCAATTGAAATTCATCGACAGTTGAAGGAGACATGTGGTGATGGAGTTAGGGATGTGTCGAAAGTGCGTTCGTGGGTGCGACAGTTTAATGAAGGCAGAACATCGTGTGACAACAAACCGAAACAACCTCAGGCTCGCACAAGCCGGTCTGACGACATGATCGAGAAAGTGGAGAGAATTGTTTTGGGGGATCGCCGAATGACCGTTGACCAGATCGCCTCCAGAGTCGGCATTTCTGTGGGTTCTGTGCACACAATCCTGCATGACGACCTGAAAATGCGAAAAGTGTCATCCAGGTGGGTGCCACGAATGCTGACGGACGACCACACGGCTGCCCGTGTGGTATGTTGCCGAGCAATGTTGACGTGCAACGACAGCACGAATGGGACTTTCTTTTCGTCGGTTGTGACACTGGATGAGATGTGGATGCCATTTTTCAATCCAGAAACAAAGCGCCAGTCAGCTCAATGGAAGCACACAGATTCACCGCCACCATGGTGTCGATGTTCTAGGACAGCGAGGGCGTAATCCTTACCCATTGCGTTCCAAAGGGCACTATGGTAACAGGTGCATCCTACGAAAATGTTTTGAAGAACAAATTCCTTCCTGCACTGCAACAAAAACGTCCGGGAAGGGCTGCGCGTATGCTGTTTCACCAAGACAACGCACCCGCACATCGAGCTAACGTTACGCAACAGTTTCTTCGTGATAACAACTTTGAAGTGATTCCTCATGCTCCCTACTCTCCTGACCTGGCTACTAGAGACTTTTGGCTTTTTCCAACAATGAAAGACACTCTCCGTGGCCGCACATTCACCAGCCGTGCTGCTATTGCCTCAGCGATTTTCCAGTGGTCAAAACAGACTCCTAAAGAAGCCTTCGCCGCTGCCATGGAATCATGGCGTCAGCGTTGTGAAAAATGTGTACGTCTGCAGGGCGATTACGTCGAGAAGTAACGCGTCTCATCGATTTCGGGTGAGTAGTTAATTAGAAAAAAAATCGGAGGCCTTAGAACTTGAATGCACCTCGTATTTGTAACACATTGATCACTGCCACTACCATAATGTATTCAAAAGATATGCTTAGCTTTAGTGAGCAATAAATATGACCAATCGAGCCATTGAATAGGCAGCGCCTATGCTAATTTACCCCTGAAATGATGTTGTGTAATATGGGTCATCTCTACACGACAGAAGCGGTTGCGGAAGAGATGTGTATCACCTCTAGGCCTCTATGGCACAGTTCTCTAGAGGCTGTAAGGAAGTCCCACTTTCACTTGGTGCACAGCTCTGTACAGAGCGATGTCAATCATTTGCTGCACTTTTCTCTCGGAAAATTTGCACAGCTTTAGTGAGGAATGAATGTGGCCAGCTGATGTGCAATACACTACTCAATAGCTACTGGATATGCTGATTACCCTTGAGACAATGTTCCAGAATGTCTTCTACCTCCACAGAAGAGATAAGTGTTTATGGCAAGAGGGGGAGGGGGTTCGACCTGCTGTTTCACTTTGGTTGCTATACAACTTTTTATCTACATCTACCACATACTGCGCAAATCACCTAACGGCATGTGGCGGAGAATACTTCTGCCACCTCTCCTGTTCCACTCGCGAACGGCGCATGGGTAGAATGATTGTCGATAAGCCTCTGTATTGACTCTAATTTCTCGAATTTACTCATCGTGGTCTTTACGCGAGAGGTATGTGGGAGGAAGTAATATATTTTTCTATTCTTCCCGGAGATGCTCACTCGAACTTTTAATGGTACACCTCTCCGTGGTTCACAACGCCTCTCCTTTAACGTATGCCACTGGAGTTTGTTGAGATATCTGATACGCTCTCGCAGCAACTAAACGATCCTGTGAGGAAACACGTCACTGTTGAATAAAAATGGCTCTAAGCACTATGGGGCTTAACATCTGAGGTCATCAGTCCCCTAGACTTAGAACTACTTAAACCTAAATAACCTAAGGACATCACACACATCCGTACCCGAGGCAGGATTCGAACCTGCGACAGTAGCAGCAGCTCGGTTCCAGACTGAAGCGCCTAGAACCGCTCGGTCACAGCGGCCTGCTATTCGTTGGATAATACTCAAGGATCGGTCGAACAAGCGCCTTATAAGCCACTTCCTTCGTGGATGAGATACATTTCCGTAACATTCTTCCTATGAATCTGAGCGTGGCATTTGTTTTTTCTAGTATTTGTTTTATGTTGTCATGCCACATAAGGTCGCTCTGGATAGTTACTCCCAGATATTTTACGGTAGATACTGTTTCCAGCGGTTTGTCATCAATACTGTAACTGTACAGTAGAGGATTTCTTTTCCTATGTGTGCACAACATGTTATATTTATTTACGTCCAGGGTCAACTGCCAGAGTCTGCACCATTCATCAACCGTCTGCAAATCGATGTTGCCGTCTGGCGTTCCTGCGTTTTTACAGACAATTGCATCATCTGCGAAGAGTCGTAAAGAGATACCGATGTTCTGTAACACATCAATAACATACACTGTAAACAGTAACAGTCCTATCAAAATTCCTTGGGTTACTCTGCAAATTACATATACATCCGTCGATTTTATCCCGTTGACAGCGACGTCGATTTGCACAGGTTTAATAAACAGGCTTATAAGGTACTTTTTAAAAATCCTGAATGTTTGGTGGTCCTGTCCCCAAGTTTCGTTCCATTCCATTTAATAATGAGCTGTGTGGAATTTGGAGACAGCAGGATAAGGGGAAAGGATGCTTCTGGACCTTGAAACCGTAACCTTAAGAAGAAAAAGAAAGTCAACAACTTCGCTAAATAACAGTTCTGCATAACAAATATATTCACTCATTCCCTAATGTGGACATGTTCTTTACTTCATTCTCCTTAACGGGATGCGTTCTTGTGCTACAGGCCGCAATGAATGGGTGATGAGTTACATCAGTGAACCCAAGGCAGGTGGAAACATGTCAGGGAGCCGTGCCATTCCTTCATATGACCCAATGTACTCCATTTGTCTTCCACTTTCGAAGAAAGATAGCAGTCGTGAGAAATACAATGAGAAAATTATACGCTCGGGTGTTACCAGCATGAAATAACAGAAAGCAAACTGTTATCATTGTTGACTGTCTGTCTCTCTCTCTCTCTCTCTCTCTCTTTTACAATTTGCAGGCATGTAAACTGACTCTACCTTGCTCGTATTACGGAAATGAAATGACTCACGCAAGTAATTTTGAGAAAAAAGATACACAGGTCCAGTTTACCCAGTCTTGAAAATATTTCGGAAGACTTGGTCTGGAATCTATGATCATAAATTTCAAAATGACGTTCAGCTCAGAATGGTTTTTGTTTGAGATATTTTAAGAGGACGGCACCAAAGGGAAGATGACGGACAATTTTTAGCATTAAGTGCGATCTTTCATTACGAGACAACATCTCATGTAATATGTTACCGTGCTTGATGGGCTAACAACGTCGAAAGTGGAGAGCAGTACCAGTTTATTGCTTGAAAATATTTTTATGTCCCTTGATGAGTTTTAGATATCACCATAAGGAGGAGTTGCAGTTTGTGTTTTTCGAATTCTTCTCGTCTCTGTGCATGTCAAGGGTGGCTTCATGGTCTTTCTACAGGCAAATGACCCTATTTAGACTGCAGCATTCCTTCAAAATTTCACAAATGTCAGGGTGTCAATCACGCGGTTTCTCGTGTAATGGCTCTGAGCACTATGCGACTTAACTTCTGAGGTCATCAGTCGCCTAGAACTTAGAACTAATTAAACCTAACTAACCTAAGGACATCACACACATCCATGCCCGAGGCAGGATTCGAACCTGCGACCGTAGCGGTCATGCGGTTCCAGACTGAAGCACCTTTAACCTCACGGCCACACCGGCCGGCTCTCTCGTGTAGCTTTATAGCAACAAATATCTTTTATTGTTTCTGTCTCTAAAGTCTATCATCTTAGCATTCTTGGTTCAAATGGCTCTGAGCACTATAGAACTAAACATCTGTGGTCATCAGTCCCCTAGAACTTAGAACTAATTAAACCTAACTAACCTAAGGACATCACACACATCCATGCCCGAGGCAGGATTCGAACCTGCGACCGTAGCAGTCGCGCGGTTCCGGACTGAGCGCCTAGAACCGCTAGACCACCGCGGCCGGCTTAGCATTCTTGAATCCTGCTAGTTTACAGTCGTGTGATTCAAGATGGAGGTGGGGAAATTGGGTCCTGTATGTGACATACGTTAATTGTTCACAATCCAAAATAATGAATTACGAATTAAATGACAATTAAATAAAACAATTATAATTAATTGTTTTATTCTGTTAAGGAAAGCATCTGTCAAGCAGTGATGATATTATTCTAGTAAAATTTTGGTACATCTGAGAGAATGGTCTAGGGTAAGATTCTAATAATCGTGTAAATGAAACAATAGAGAACACGAGAAAAACATGACAAAATGTAACATAGCAACATATTGTAACTACCATGTAACACGTTCATTAAATGTATAAAAAGAAACATGTATTATAGGCCACTGAAAATGCTTCACAGATAAAAGAAGCGAAACGCGTATAGCAATAAACAAACTGTCTTCTGGAAACATCCCCAGGCTGTGGCTAAACCATGTCTCCGCAATATCCTTTCTTTCATGAGTGCTAGTTCTGCAAGGTTCGCAGGAAAGCTTCTGTTAAGTTTGGGAGGTAGGAGACGAGGTTCTGGCAGAAGTAAGGCTGTGAGGACGGGGCGTGAGTCGTGCTTGGGTAGCTCAGTTGGTAGAGCATTTGCCCGCGAAAGGCAAAGGTCCCGAGTTCGACTCTCGGTCCGGCACACAGTTTTAATCTGCCAGGAAGTTTCACATCAGCGCACACTCCGCTGCAGAGTGAGAATCTCATCCTGTCTTCAATTAGTTGTATAGGCGTAACATACCTCCACGAAACAATCGCAATCATGATGTTTTACCATGATTGTCGTGACGTTAGTAGAAAAGACAGATAGTACTTCAGAAGGGTATTCGATGAACCTGTGGTCGGAGTTGAAAGCAAGCTGACCACTGAATCTGGATGCAAGTCTCCAAAGTGAAGTTTGATGTTATGAAATTCTATTAAGTGGCTGTAATCAACCTACACGTCATCTTGTGGTTGTGGCTCGATTTCACTGTAGTAAATGGTAGGGAGAGGTTAAAGCGGCTGTACAATCGGTCAGTGGTAGCATACTAACGACCCTTCCTAACGCCTAAGTGCAGATCAGCCCGAAATCAAAGTTCTTCAGTACCCATGCTGAGCAAGTGGACCCTGGGCGGAAAGAACACTCAGAGGGGACGCGATGGTGGCTGTCTAAGGAGAAATCTACAATGCTCCGCCCTCAGAAAAAGTCCTGAGAGGAAGTGATTTCGTTCCGAGTGTTCACTAAAAGCAAAACCCGTTTCGTAGGCTGGAGTGGCCCAGCGGTTCTAGGCGCTTCAGTCTGGAACCGCGCGACCGCTACGGTCGCATGTGCGAATCCTGCCTCGGGCATGGATGTGTGTGATGTCCTTGGGTTAGTTAGGTTTAAGTAGTTCTAAGTTTTAGGGACTGATGACCTCGGATGTTAAGTCCTGTAATGGGCTCAGAGCCATTTGAACCATTTGAAAACCCTTTTCCACATTTTAGCTTTTTACTCTACTCGGATTGGATGGGCTATGGACCTTCCAAGCGCCGACTGGTAAAAATGTTCCATAGAAAAGGCTACTCATCTTCCATGGACTATTCTTTCGGCTGTTTGCCAGCAACGTACATTCTACCCCTTAAACACTGGAAAACGACTAAAAGAGAATAAGGGCAACAGCAGAAGGGGGGAGACTGACGGAGCGTGTTTTGCAGTCAGGAGACCACCACATTCATTTTGATAGGACTTGAGTACTGGCAGCCACAAGCGGATACCATGAAAGGATGCACAGAGTGGCCATAAAGAGTTTCAGCAGCAAGGAGGAGGTCGTGAAATTGAATGACACCTGGATCCCTGTGCTGAAGAATATCTGTACCAGCCATCCACCATGGGGTGATAGCAACATCGGACGAGGGCGACCGACTATGGCCAGCTGCACTCGGCTATTCAATCCATGTGACGTCACGCTACGGTGCGGGAGCACAAGTGAACGGAATTTTGCTGCATTCAGTAGCGAGCCGGGGTGTGGACAGTCAAAGACGCTTCGATCCCCTCGAAAACGTCATCCGCAGATGTTGACGAAACGTTGGGTTTTAATGTGAAATTCATTCGGCAGGGATCTCCAAACTGTTAGTCCGCGGGCCACATTGACTCCTCAACGAAGTCATAAGGGCCAAGATCTAACTAGTGGGATTAAGGCACCCTAGCACTCCATAATTACCGTAATGTAAGGCTAAAGAAATGATGAAATCGCAAAAATCTAAGGTTGTGGGAATAGCTAGCACTGAAACGAATTGCGATTTTTATTTAATTACATAATTTTGATTGGTGGACTTACCTGACTGAAATTCTGGCGTATTTTATTCTGACGAATTTCACCGACAAAAAAGTATGTCACTGCAAATTCTTCACGAAAGCGTCCTGCAGAGTTAACGAAATCTCAAAATCATTGTTATTAACACTATTACTAGGCTGACCAGATGCTATCATTTGCTTAAAAAGGAGGACGAACAGCTCCAAAAAGGAGGACAATAAGAAAAAAAGAGGACACATCAAACGGGTCAGCTGCAGATGTGGATACCACCCGTCAGTTTTGGACAAGTCACGTGACTGCTGGGAATTACCGGTAAAACTAGTAGTTAATTGTTATTGATGGTCAGGTGGTGGTTAACTGAGCAATATAAAAAAACATTAAAAACATTGATTGTGGTGACGATGTGGCGTCAATTGTTTTGTTATGTCAACAACACGGAATTATTTACAAAGCGAAAAACGTAAGACCATTCACCTCCCTTCATTCGACGCACCGCTGCCAACATCTACAATTCAAACAGCAGCTGACGACAAGTAAACTGCACTTTAACCTTCCGAATACAAATAAATAGAATGACTATGAAACACTGAAATAAAACCATGACAGTTAATCTGTCGAGTTATTTCTTACCTTTATTGGCCACTGAGACGTACGTTCCAGATCCACATATCTTACATTACACTTCAAATTCATTTCTCCCTTTCTTGAAAGCCGGATATACGCAGGAAAGGACATCAGAAAATGTACACTTTCATTTAGGCACAGCCAAATATTTTACGTAACTCACTCGGTTAAAAATTACACTCACAAATCACACGTGCACTACAGGAAGCCAAGCCAATACAAAGCGAAGATACGAAACGAAAATTCTAAATAATCGATATTTGCGTTCCCTTATAGGTCGATCAACGATAACATCGATGATCCTGGTGCCACCTACTAACACCGCCTTCGTGCGTGTTTATCACGAAGGCTGTGTCAATAGTTAAAGTATTTAAGAAAAGAACAATAGAACGGGACGAATTGTAAATTTAACTGTATTACGCTCAACTTTGCGAAAAAGCCGGACACTGTAAATATCCGCCCGGACCCCGGACAAAGAGCTAAAAAGAAGGACATATCCGGATTAATCCGGACGGCTGATCACCTTAACTATTACTGCAAGACGTAACAGAGGTAGAGTATGTCAACGTATTGTTATTTCAAGCGGCGCAACAATAAGTTTAATTATGTAGTCTTGTAGCGAGTAGCAGAGCCAATGTCGTGGTGTATTGGTCGCGATAGGCCTCGAAACTCAATTGTTGGCAGTACAGGTACCACCTCAAATATTTGGCGGGCCGGATACCGGGGATGTCCGGCCAGCTAACGCGGGCCGGTTTAGGCCCGCGGGTCGTAGTTTGGAGACCCCTGGACTACGGCATTTACCCCAGTACCCTTGTTTCGCTTTTGTTGAAGATCATCTTTTAACGTCTTGTCAACAGAATATTCAGTCCATTCAATTGGTGTCCGAAGTCCTTTACCGTATCTGACACAATTAAAGTGTCATCGACACCCACACTCTACAAACCATTGAATTGCTTGGCAGAGAGTACTTCGTATTGTCCTACTTATTAATGCATCTTCCACTTTCATTCACATATGGAGGTCTGCCAGAGCGACTGGTGGTTAAACTCCCCAGTGCGTCTGTAATTACTCTAATCTTTTCTTCAAAGAAACCTGTGTTCGTGCTGACCTCTGTATACGTTCAGTATCTTGTGTTAATCCTATTTGGTACGAGTTCCATACACTCGAGCAGTTTTCTACGATGGGTCGCACAGATTGTAAGCAATCTCTTCTTTAGTTTGATTATATCTCCCTAGTACTCTATCACTGGACCGGAATCTACCACCTGCTTTACCAGTCACTAAGCTTATGTAGTCATTCCATTTCTTATACCCACAAATTGTTACAACTAGGTATTTGTACGTATTGATGAGTGTCATCTGGAAACCTTCTACGTATTATTTCTTTTGGTGTGATTAATCTCCATGGATAGTGCCTTGTAGACGTTCGACAGTATTTCATTGAGACCCTGTTATTCAACAATCCATTCAACTGTTTTGTGGTAAGGTCTTATGGGACCAAACTGCTTGGGTAATCGGTCCCTAATACTTAATCTAACTTAAACTAATTTTCGCTGTGGACGACACACACACCCATGCCCGAACCTCCGACGGGGGCAGCTGCACGGACCGTGACAAGACGCCCTAGACCGTGCGGCTCATTCAACTGTTTTACTGATGATATTTAATTAAAATGATCGAATAGTAATTTTCATTGGGCATTCATGAAACTTACTTTCGTTTAACAGCCATATTGGGTGCACACAAGAACTACAATGAAACTTCCTGGCAAATTAAAACTGTGCGCCGGACCGAGACTCGAACTCGGGATCTTCGCCTTTCGCGGGCAAGTGCTCTACCATCTGAGCAACCCAAGCACGACTCACGCCCCGTCCTCACAGCTTTACTTCCGCCAGTACCTCGTTTCCTACCTTCCAAACTTCACAGAAGCCCTCCTGCGAAACTCGCAGAACTAGCGCTAATGGAAGAGAGGATATTGCGGAGACATGGCTTAGCCACAGCCTGGGGGATGTTTCCAGTATGAGATTTGCAATCTGCAGCGGAGTGTGCGCTGATATGAAACTTCCTGGCAGAGTAAAACTGTGCGCCGGACCGAGACTCGAACTCGGGATCTTCGCCTTTCGCGGGCAAGTGCTCTACCATCTGAGCAACCCAAGCACGACTCACGCCCCGTCCTCACGGCTTTACTTCCGCCGGTACCTCGTCTCCCACTTTCCAAAATTCACACAAACTCTGGTGTGAAACTTTCAGAACTAGCACTCCTGGAAGAAAGGATATTGCGGAGACATGGATTAGCCACAGCCTGGGGGATGTTTCCAGAATAAGATTTTCACTCTGCAGCGGAGTGTGCGCTGATATGAAAGGTCCCGAGTTCGAGTCTCAGACCGGCACACAGTTTTAATCTGCCAGGAAGTTTCATATCAGCGCACACTCCGCTGCAGAGTGAAAATCTCATTCAGGAAGAACTACCATATTTTATGCTTACAGTAGCACTACATATTTTCGACCTAGTTACGTTTTGAATATCTTTATGTCCCTGAGCGTCGTAGTTAGATTGCAACTTGCATGTCCGAGGATTAAATTGTGTAAGTTCGATATTCATCATGCGAATTCAATATCATCAATAAAACAGCTGAATGGATTGCGCAATAAAATGTTAACTGTTGTTTGTTATCCTTGAATTTTAATTCCCTGTCCAAATTTCTCGTTAGTTTCCCTTACTGCTTTATTGCTTGCCCAATGTACAGACTGAAAAAATGTACAGGGGAAAAACCAGTCTCCCAGGCCCCTGGAAATCAACTGACGTAGCTTCCAATTTAGGCAGCACGATGGCTCTTCAGTTCAATATAGGTGTGCATAACTACTGGTACAATCTAATATTTCTTAACGTCCTTCGGAACGCAAAATCGATACTACCCAATATTTTTTTTAAACCGGTTAGAAGCCTTACATTCCAAGCACATTTCAAAAATTTTTAAGCGTTTGAATGGGAGCAAATACCGATGTAAAAGAGGACATCCGGCAGCTAGAATCAGATTCTCAGAATGAGTGCTGGAGTGTTAACATGACCAGTCACAAGCACTGTTGGATTTACGACTCCCATGTAAAGTTAATGACTGTCTGCTTTGGTGAAAATTAATGACTGGTAACTGTTACTGGACTGAGAGTAAATGAACAGTATTATGGATTTCTCTTCACGATGTACGACACAAGAATGGTTGTGCGTTTCAACATCACTGCCGTAGTTCATCTACAGGAGGCACATGTACACCAGAACTGAAGCTGTCCGTGGCTTGCATTCCTGCGGCTTTTTGGACCTGTGACCTCAGCTTCCCGACCCACCAGAACTGATGCCTTGGAAGAACATCGTCGCAGGCCTTTTGGCGCAGTCGCATGCCTCACCATCACCGCTGAACATCTCCACCAACAGCTGGTCCACGGGTTCTGCAAACGCTGTCACAATCACCAGCTCTCGCTGTCACCACCAGACGTCACCTGCTTCTCATCGTAAGTCGTCATCACTCCACATACTCACTCAAGCCTCCTGCCAACATCCTTTAGTGCAACCATGGCATGCTACTAATCTAAACTAGCCGCTAACAGTAATGCATCAGCTCACCAACATCTATTCTCTTCGCAAGAAGTTACTCTTGCTCTCCTACGTTTACAAGTGCCCTTCCTGTGAGCAGCAGTATTGGCACCTCCAAATGCATGCATACAAGTTGCAGCACTATTATCACCCTGCATAAACACACCAGAGTCATCATCACCACCACCAACAACATATAGGCAATCTCCATAAAAGGCAACAATGAGTGCGTCACATTCTGTATCTACAATGGTAATATGGCACAACAACACTTTCAATCGATTCTTGATGCCATTCAACTGTCCAAACTCAATGCTACCCAACCTTCTCCAAGTTAACATACCAAGCCCTTCACCACAGTTGACAGGCACATGCTAGCAGTACCCATGAGACCTACACACAGCACCTGGAAACAGCTGCACCATCCTCAACTTCTTCAGTGAGATGCACCCAGCGAATGATCTGCCTGGTGCGAGGCTCTGGTCTCACGACTTAGTGACAATATCGACATGTGAACTTTTAAAAGTTCCTTGAACAGTTTTCACTGTCCAAACCCAATGCTATCCAATGTCCATCATGTGGGTTACCGTTTATCAACGAACCATCTGCTTCATCATTTCTCCCAGACATACCTGATCATCAGCCGGCATACTTTTCACATGCAATTAAAACCCAAAAATTCGGAACCACACAGTACTTTCCCTCCCATCGTACGAGATCCATTGACTCTTAGTACATCAGCATGACCATCGGCGGCAGGAACGGCCTGTACTGAAGCATGGTATTAGTGTGCCAGCTACTAATAACAGCAGTACCAACAATCTTACATAAGGTCTAGTCGGAGGAACATAGCCACCATGAAAAACGCCTAGATAGTCAACAGAACCAACGCAACTGCTGCATCATCTTCACCATCCAGAATGACAACAATGACAACTGTAGAACAAATGACAGTTGTAGTACTGTCTGAGACGTTACTAATACTTTAATAAGAAATGATCACTACACCAACCATAAAGCACAGTAATGGGGATCCGATAACGCCTGCAGGTAATTAGCTACATTCTATACGAAACTGTTCCAAAGTGGTATAAGTTTTTTTCGCTTCCCTGAAGGAGGAGGAAGACTAGTGATGGAGCCACCCTTCCATTGAATCACGCATGGCTTTATCGCAGGTCATGCACTGATCTTTCATGGCATTCTTTAGAGGCCAAACCCGTGAAAACTGAATGGTGGTGTTCTTGTTGTTCCTGCTTTTATTGTTGTGGTTGCTGTTGTTGTGGTGGTCTTGAATCGGAACACTGGTTTGATTCAGATCTTCTCGCTTCTCTATTCTGTGCAAGCCTCTTCATCTCCAAGTAACTACTGCAACCTACAGGAGGGACCAGAAGCCAAGATTGGAAAGTATTCAAGTAACTTAACATATAGTTCCGTGGTTATGTGGCTCTGGAAATGTATTCTAGGTTGAAAATTATGTTCCCAGCCCATTGTACCTTTGTAATTGTGTTGCTTTCTTTAGGGTTAGGGCGAATGCTACGGCATGTGATCGTGTTCTGTTTTGTTACCAAGCTAAAGGTACCCATACGATAATTTTTGGAGGTGGGCCTGGACCTGGGGGTATGGAGTATTCTTAACATTTTTGAAGACGAATGGCAACTTGTATGCAGCCATAAAAAGCTCCAGCTTTTAAATCACTTTCTTGAATGTAAAACTACACTATACTTTTTCCTTTCCCTGCCAGACAGAGGGGGACACACTTGTATACATACAAGCAGATTCTTAATACATGGGCTAATCTTCGGGAAATGGAAAGAAAAGCCTTTGCAACTGGGTCTGTGACACGCACCATGCAGTAGAAGGTTCAAGAAATATGACGACAGTGAAGTCACTGAATGCTTAAACGCATCATTGCTTCGTTCACCAGCAAGGAAGCGGTAGCGGAGATGAACTGGTTGGAGAAAGAAGATTAGCGTTCATTTCGACCTGGCAGCATCAGAAAGTAAGTGATCATGATATGAATACGCTGCGTGATTTGTACGAACAGTTACAGCTTTCACAACATCGGCGGCTCGCCAAAAGGTTATGATGATAGATGAATGTGCTGTGAATCTTGTCGCCTGGTATCGAAATGCTTATATCTGGGTGAAAGACAACCCTCAACAACATCTAACTCTGCGCCGAGAATGATGGTCGGTTTAAGAGAGAGTTTGAAATATGTAACCAGTTTGGAACGACGTTCCTTTATGTATTATTCCATTCATGCATGTCCTTTGTCTGTTAAATACAATTTCTGCTACAGCCAGGGAGTCGTTTCATGTTCCAGTTTGCCTTTCATATCGCTTCTTATTTCAATACAACATTAACCATTTCCGTTCGTGACTTCTGTCCCACCCTGTGCATCTATTTTAACTTGCTTACTGTAGTCAGCTCCTGGTCTCCCTCTACTATTCATATCCATCACACTTCCGTCGAACACTAAATTGATGACAGAGCCGTATTACTTGCGTTTTAGTGCCAGGAAACCAATTGCAATCTTTCAGCCTAGTATCAGGTCACATGCAGGGCTTCTTTTTTGTCCATCCACAGACCGTCGAGTTTGGATCTGTTGGCACAGTTTGGACAGGCCAGGAGGTGTTCCATATCTTGCACAGCACCACCATCGCATTTGTCATGGACGTTATCATGACCCCATCTGATCATGTTTGTTTTCACTGGGGCCACCCCTGTTCTGATGTGGTTCATGGTCGTCAAGTTTTCCAATGTGTTGAGGAGCCGCCAGGCGCTACAGGTGCTGGTGGACAGTCAGGTGGTGGTTCCTAGACGGCCATGTTTAAGAAACATTTATGAGATCTCAAGCATTCAGGCTCGCACTCAGTGCCGAAGAATGGACGTCGATCATCGATGTTGTCTGAGGCTCCCTGTGAATTCGTGAGGTGTTCTTCAGGAGTTGACTCGCAAGACCAGCAGCTCTGTAAGGCTTTGCTAGGGGGCGTGCGTTTCATACAACCTGTTGAGATTCGATACGTTTCATTAAGGCTTATGTGGGTTGAGTTGGTCCATACTGGACAGGCATATTCGGATGTAGAGAAGCATAGTGCTTGGGTTGTGGTTCTCAGGATATAGGCTTTGCTCCCCCATTTGCTGCTTACGAGTTTCTGCAAATATTATTTCTGGAGGTCACCTTCTGACATGTTTTCGCAGTGGTGTCTATATGTCAGGGGTATATCCAATGTCACACCTTAGATTGGTTTATCTGTATGTTCCAAAGTAGTGTGATTCCAGGGGAGATTGAGCTTTCGCTTTGCTTGCTGAGATCATAGGTGGAAAGCGTTTACTTGAGTCTTCAAAGGATTCGGTGTAAGGGAGTTATTTTGACAGTATTCTGGCATGGGTCTGAGGGCTTTCTTCAGCTTGTGCTCTGCCTCTTAGAAAGTCCTCCCCTGACCTGTGACTGCCAAGTCATCTACATATAGGAAACTCTTAGTATGATTAGGTGTTGGCTGGTCGTTAGTGTACAGGTTAAAAAAGTGAGGAGGGGAGAAGAAGGACGAAGGAAGAGTGGGTTTAACGTCCCGTCGACGTCCAGGTCATTAGAGACAGAGCACAAGCTCGGATTGTGGCAACAATGGGTAAGGAAATCGGCCATGCTCTTTCAAAGGAACCATCCTGGCATTTGACTGGAGCGATTTAGGGAAATCACGGAAAACCCAAATCAGGATGGCTAGACGCGGGTTTTGAACCGTCGTCCTCCCAAATACCAGTCCAGTGTGGTAACTGCAGCGCTACATCGCCTGAAGGCTAGAACACTTCCCTGGGCCAATCCATTTCTTTGGTTTCTCCATCGGCTCTTTTTCGATCGAGAACGACGTAAAATTGTCTATTTTGTAAGAGAGACTCAATGATCTTGTTGTCTATTTTGTAAGAGAGCCTCAATGATCTTGTTGTCTGTTTTGTAGTGATATGGGTCGACAGTTCTTCGGCGAGGCTGGTCCCTTCCCAGGCTTCAGCGGCGCCACTGTCCTTGCCTTTCTTTGGGGACCCTATAACATTCGATTCAATGGTCGAAGACCCACAGGATCCACACTTTTTCTCCTGGACAAAAATACTGGATCTGCTCTGTGCATATATCATCCATCTCAGCCGCATTGTGGTTCTTACCATCGGAAACCTATCTTCAAGAACCATACTGTAAGGTGGGTGACCCAAATCTCCAACAGGAAAGAATGCAGTGTCTCTTGACATACATTGGAAGTACCGTTAACTGAAACCACACCTTGTGAGAATGTAATTTGCCTGGCTGCTTGCTCTTAACGGCCATTAGAAAGTCGTATAAACTGTTCCAGTAATGATGAGCGTTGATATCTGTCATGAAGAGTATCCACTTCAACATCAATAACCGCTAAATAAACAAAATAAAGAATCGTTGAATATCGAAGAAACAGACTCAGTAAATCTGTCTACCCAAAAAGGATTACGGCCTTCTTTGGTCTCAGTGACAACAGATATCTCCATTCCTGACTCATTCACTTTGTTGCTGGTTGACATTTTGTTGCCATTAACTCTCTCGCGTTTTTCAGGTGTCGTATCACATACTCACCCTCTAGGATTTTTGCTCATTGGGGAAGTTTTAGGGAAGCCATTCACTACTCACATCATAATATCCAATTATTTATGCAGCACTGTGTGCTTAAATCCCAGGCTATTGTTCACAGCAGTTGACACTACAAGTACATTCAGAGTGCACACCTAGTAGCTTGACACGGCAGCTGTGCAGACAGCATGGAAGTGGGGGTGGTGGTGGGCGTCACTGTGAACGGCCACTGTGCAGTAGGGGAGGTGCAGTTTAACAGCTGAAATCTATGTAGAAATGCGTATCTTGCGTAACTTGTAAGCTACAGTTAGCTACTCTGCAAATGATCATATTATCAGGTCTATATCTAAATGCGCATCTACTTCTATACTATACAAACTGCTGTGATATGCATGGCAGAGGGTACATCCCATTGCACCAGTTATCAGGGTTTCCTCTTGTTCCATTCACATATGAAGGGCCTATTTGAATAATGGTACAAGTCCATTTTTGTTCATTTTAAGATAGAGTCCTAAAGTTAAATGAGCGCTGAAATATCTGCAGTTGAGGTACCTAAAATATTCAAGCATATGGTTTCTTGCTAGAGATGAACCTTTCTTTCTGTTTGTTTGGATCATTAATGTCACAAGCACTATAATCAGAAAAGTGGACGTAATGAACTTGTACCACTATTGAAATAAGACCTTCATATAGAGTGCAGGAAGAATGATTGTTTAAATGCCTCTGTGCATGCTGTAATTAATCTGATTTTGCCCTCACAATCCCTATCTTAATGATACATAAGGGGCTGTAATGCATTCCAAGAGTCATCATTTAAAACCGATTCTTGAAGCTTTGTAAACAGGCTTTCGCAGGATATTTTATATTCCATCTTGAAGAATCTGCCAGTGCAGTTTCTTCAGCATGGGTTAAAGAACCCTGTGATCATTCATGCTGATCTCCTCCATACTGCTGTTAGTCATATTTGGTGCAGGTCCCACGTAATTGAACAATATTCTAGAATGGGTCACACGAATCATTTGTAGGCGGACTGGTTTATTGGTGGAACACCAATAAACCCCTACTTTACCGATGACTGAGTCTATGTGATAACTCCATTTCATATCCCTGCAAAGCATTACACCAACGTATTTGTATAAGTTGGCTGACTCGCATCTGCAAATCACTGATACTGTAGTCATAGGATACTATATCTTTTCGTTTTGTGAAGTGCACAATTTAACATTTCTGAACATTTAAAGCAATCTGTCAATATTTGCACCACTTTAAAATTTAATCGAAATCTGATAGAATATTTATTCACCTTCTTTCAGACGGTACTTTATTACAGATAACTTCACATCTACAAAAAGTCTGAGGTTGCGAGGTCATTAATATACAGCATGATCAGCAAGAGTCCCAACGCAGTTCCCTGGGGTACACCTGAAGCTGTGTCAGTGAGATGAGTTAGTCGCCAAATATAGTGATTCAAAGTATATATTTTCTCGCTAGAGTACTGATAAAGAAATAGTCACATAAACAAAGGCGCAATGAAAACCAAACAACTCAGACCACACACTGTTAGAAAGAAACCTCATAAAACATGAAAGGGAGAAAACGTAATGTAGTGGACAAAATTGCTTGCTTCGATACTGACAATGTAAAATAAAGAACATGTGTCACCTGGGAATTATGTTTTATTCGCTGATATTACCTAAATATTACATCTCCTTTTGCTTGATATGTTTCCCCCAACTTCTTACTGTGGAATAGCTAGCTGTTCCTGCAACCCTCTGAAGCTCAGTCGTAAGTGAGATTTTTGCTTTCTCGTTTGCTTCTTCCCACTAAGTGCTCGGCAGCTGAGTCACTGATATGGCTTCCCCTCCGGAGCTATGGGTTGGATTCTCGCAGTGCTCAGAAGGATAATGCATTTCTGCGCTGTTGCCGCGTCATCGTGCGCGTGTTGTAGCTGGCATTTTCCCTTCACGTCCATGTGGAAAACTATTCCTCCATACTCTACTGGCTGCTATACTCTACTGGCTGCTATAAAAATAGACACAGTGTTTCAACACGAGTATTATCAACACGAGTATTACGTTTGAATCACACTTCTTCACACATGGCTTATACTCACCAATAAATTTCACTTCCCTTCACGCCTTTTCACAAAATTTTAAACATGATCATATGTACTTGCTTGGAAGTAATCTATGACACGCCTCTGTTGTTATTTATGACTATTGAACGCAGTGCAATTGCGTCTGGAAAATCGTATGTTCTGTAGCTATCTCATGTCACTAGCTGCTCTATGCTTCCACCTAGTGGCCAAATGATGCATTATGTATTCGTTTCTCTTTGACTTGAATAACTCTTACATGCTGAACACTTGGCTGATCCCATTTCACAATTCATGCACGTTTTGATTCCCCAGATCATCCAAATAAGCTACTGTCCTTCAGTATCCAAGCTTCAACCTCAGTGCTCTCAACCACACCACTAAAGAGGTGCGCATTAACCTTCCTGGCACGCACATTGTCAGCAGTATTGGTGGTCGTCAAACAGAGCTGCTTTTCCGCACTTTTAGATTGTCTGCTTCCCGTCCATAGGGACTTGTCTTTCAACGAAACCAATTCGATGAAGCACATTACTAACAACACTAAAATTATCAGCAGCTCCACCTAATCAGCATTAACAGGTTACACTCAACAACCGAGCTAGGTTAATAATTGGCTCCTTTTACCGACCTCCCGACTCAGCAGCATTAGTGGCAGAACAACTGAGAGAAAATTTGGAATACATTTCACATAAATTTTCTCAGCATGTTATAGTCTTAGGTGGAGATTTCAATTTACCAGATATAGACTGGGACACTCAGATGTTTAGGACGGGTGGGAGGGACAGAGCATCGAGTGACGTTATACTGAGTGCACTATCCGAAAATTACCTCGAGCAATTAAACAGAGAACCGACTCGTGGAGATAACATCTTGGACCTACTGATAACAAACAGACCCGAACTTTTCGACTCTTTACGTGCAGAACAGGGAATCAGTGATCATAAGGCCGTTGCAGCATCCCTGAATATGGAAGTTAATAGGAATATAAAAAAAGGAAGGAAGGTTTATCTGTTTAGCAAGAGTAATAGAAGGCAGATTTCAGACTACCTAACAGATCAAAACGAAAATTTCTGTTCCGACACTGACAATGTTGAGTGTTTATGGAAAAAGTTCAAGGCAATCGTAAAATGCGTTTTAGACAGGTACGTGCCGAGTAAAACTGTGAGGGACGGGAAAAACCCACCGTGGTACAACAACAAAGTTAGGAAACTACTGCGAAAGCAAAGAGAGCTTCACTCCAAGTTTAAACGCAGCCAAAACCTCTCAGACAAACAGAAGCTAAACGATGTCAAAGTTAGCGTAAGGAGGGCTATGCGTGAAGCGTTCAGTGAATTCGAAAGTAAAATTCTATGTACCGACTTGACAGAAAATCCTAGGAAGTTCTGGTCTTACGTTAAATCAGTAAGTGGCTCGAAACAGCATATCCAGACACTACGAGATGATGATGGCATTGAAACAGAGGATGACACGCGCAAAGCTGAAATACTAAACACCTTTTTCCAAAGCTGTTTCACAGAGGAAGACCGCACTGCAGTTCCTTCTCTAAATCCTCGCACAAACGAAAAAAATGGCTGACATCGAAATAAGTGTCCAAGGAATAGGAAAGCAACTGGAATCACTCAATAGAGGAAAGTCCACTGGACCTGACGGGATACCAATTCGATTCTACACAGAGTACGCGAAAGAACTTGCCCCCCTTCTAACAGCCGTGTCCTGCAAGTCTCTAGAGGAACGGAGGGTTCTAAATGATTGGAAAACAGCACAGGTAGTCCCAGTCTTCAAGAAGGGTCGTCGAGCAGATGCGCAAAACTATAGACCTATATCTATGACGTCGATCTGTTGTAGAATTTTAGAACATTTTTTTTGCTCGAGTATCATGTCGTTTTTGGAAACCCAGAATCTACTATGTAGGAATCAACATGGATTCCGGAAACAGCGATCGTGTGAGACCCAACTCGCTTTATTTGTTCATGAGACCCAGAAAATATTAGATACAGGCTCCCAGGTAGATGCTATTTTTCTTGACTTCCGGAAGGCGTTCCATACAGTTCCGCACTGTCGCCTGATAAACAAAGTAAGAGCCTACGGAATATCAGACCAGCTGTGTGGCTGGATTGAAGAGTTTTTAGCAAACAGAACACAGCATGTTGTTATCAATGGAGAGACGTCTACAGACGTTAAAGTAACCTCTGGCGTGCCACAGGGGAGTGTTATGGGACCATTGCTTTTCACAATATATATAAATGACCTAGTAGATAGTGTCGGAAGTTCCATGCGGCTTTTCGCGGATGATGCTGTAGTATACAGAGAAGTTGCAGCATTAGAAAATTGTAGCGGAATGCAGGAACTTCTGCAGCGGATAGGCACTTGCTGCAGGGACTGGCAACTGTCCCTTAACATAGACAAATGTAATGTATTGCGAATACATAGAAAGAAGGATCCTTTATTGTATGATTATATGGTAGCGGAACAAACACTGGTAGCAGTTACTTCTGTAAAATATCTGGGAGTATGCGTGCGGAACGATTTGAAGTGGAATGATCATATAAAATTAATTGTTGGTAAGGCGGGTACCAGGTTGAGATTCATTGGGAGAGTGCTTAGAAAATGTAGTCCATCAACAAAGGAGGTGGCTTACAAAACACTCGTTCGACCTATACTTGAGTATTGCTCATCAGTGTGGGATTCGTACCAGATCGGTTTGACGGAGGAGATAGAGAAGATCCAAAGAAGAGCGGCGCGTTTCGTCACAGGGTTATTTGGTAACCGTGACAGCGTTACGGAGATGTTTAATAAACTTAAGTGGCAGACTCTGCAAGAGAGGCGCTCTGCATCGCGGTGTAGATTGCTCCCCAGGTTTCGAGAGGGTGCGTTTCTGGATGAGGTATCGAATATTTTGCTTCCCCCTACTTATAACTCCCGAGGAGATCACGAATGTAAAATTAGAGAGATTAGAGCGCGCACGGAGGCTTTCAGACAGTCGTTCTTCCCGCGAACCATACGCGACTGGAACAGGAAAGGGAGGTAATGACAGTGGCACGTAAAGTGCCCTCCGCCACACACCGTTGGGTGGTTTGCGGAGTATAAATGTAGATGTAGATGTAGATATCAGCACCACAACCATCAATAACAGCACCTGCATGGGATAGCTTGGGTCTGTGTCGGATAGTTGTATAACTTAATAGGAGTTGCAAAATCTTGTACATGGGTGCACGTTCAGAGTCCGTGAATAATTACAACTGACAACTGAAAGAAAATCAGCCCTCGGTCACTATTTTTAACAAATTAACCTTGTTTCGACACTGCTAAGAGTGTCTTTCTCAGAATTTAAATCAAAGAATATAGATCATTCTTTG
This sequence comes from Schistocerca serialis cubense, assembly GCF_023864345.2. Classification (NCBI taxonomy): domain Eukaryota; kingdom Metazoa; phylum Arthropoda; class Insecta; order Orthoptera; family Acrididae; genus Schistocerca; species Schistocerca serialis. The sequence continues at coordinate 210,211,413 of NC_064647.1, read as the reverse complement.
ATTTAAATTCTGAGGGAGACACTCCTAGCAGTGTTGAAACCAGGTTAATTTGTTAAAAATAGTGACCGAGGGCTGATATTCCTTCAATTGTTAATAAGAGTTGTTTGGCATCTGAGGTGCAGTGGTTGGACGCCTGCTTCCGCTAGGACGTTGTCAGCTGTATTTGTCTGAAATACTCCAGTTGACAGTCCCATTGTTGCCCTGAGACTCCTCAAATATAAACATGGTCTCAGGTTCAGAGGGACAAACGTACTGAGCAGAAATACAGATACTCGAGCAGGTAGCCGTGAAAGCAAGGGTGAATAAAAAAATAGCGGCTGAACGCAAGACGGGTCGATACAGTACTGGGACAGGCGCTTGGCGTGAAAAGACTTCCCGTGGTGAAGGGAATGGAGCTCTCCAGGGCCTGGGGTAAATGATTTTCGTCGCGGCCTGAAAAAGATATACAAAACGGACATTTGTGGCTGGCTGTACTTGCCAAGGTCATGTGTCATTGCTAGTGGGGCCTATAGAAACTGGTCATCGATTTAGCACTTCAGTCAGGGACGCTTATGAAGTGGCTTTGGAAACTCCACCGTATTGTAGGTCAAGAAACGGTGCTATTCCAGGTCACGGGGATAGAGATCAGTATCAGCACGATTCTGATGCGTCGGAGTAGCATTTCTGGCTCTCTTCGTCAGGTGTCCCTTTACACTATATGGAGCGAAAATTATTCACAACTTGTGCAGAAACTGGGATACGCTTATAAGAATCGAACGACATGAAAGGACGGCAGTGGTTCAGAGGGGACAGACAGGATTGTATCCCATCCCCCACGTTCTTCAGCGTGTACACTGATCAAACTGTGAGGGAAACCAAGGAGAAATACGGAAAGAGTATTAAAACTCGGTGAAATAAAATAAAAAGATTACAGTTTCCTGAGTAGAGTATAATTCTGTCGGAGAGGGCAAAAAACTTGGAAGGTCAGCTCAATGGAATGGATAGTGTCTCGAATAATGGTTGTAAGATGAACCTCGACAAAAGTAAAATAAAGCCAATGGTGAAGGAATTATATTATAAAATCATACACTAAAATTAAGTAATCAGTTTTGCTATTTTAGAGCCAAAACAACTGATGTTCGTCGAAGTACACAGGATATATAGAGCAGACTGGCAACAACAATAACAAAAACATTTCTGAAGAACAGGGATCTGTTGACATCTGCTACCACTTTAAATGTTAGGAATTGTTTTCTGAAGGAATTTGTTCAAAATGTAGCCTTTTATGGAAGTTAAAGTCCATGATAAGCATTTCAGATGAAAACAGCATACTAAGTTGAATGGAGACTAATAGAAAAGTTCACGTTTCAGTTACATCTGTACTGACAAGGAGAGTGGTTTTCAAACGTTTGCGTCCACGGCTCCAGTGACCAGAACGTAAACACACGTGGCTCCTTTCCCACATGATATCTAGAGAAAATAAACTTAGGTTTCGGAAATAATGAGTAAGAGCAATTTTTTTAATTGTTGATGTAACACACTTTATTCAACTTTTAATCTTATTACACCTTAATATAGCAACGAAATCCATGAGAAGGATGAGCATTCTTTGTATGGTGTCTGTACAGAGAACACTGTTACTTGTATTCTAAGCCATAACATTTAGTGGTCGTTAAGTTCCAAACAAATATTGCACTTTCTTCAAATATGAATAGGACACAATAAGAAAATATTATGTATTTTATTCTCAGTTGTGGTTCTTCAGACACTGATACTTAAATATCGCAACAGAACATTTGTTTAATACCTGAAATATGTTTGTGTTGCCGACTGATTAACTTTCCCTTTACTGACACGAAATTGAATCATCCTAAACCAATTAGTTCTTTCGCAATTAGCAATATATTAACAGGAATTTGTGCCTTCATACATGATATTACACTTCATTGTCATGGCCTTGCAATATTACACAGCATATAAGAAGAATAGCGAGCAGCTGTTCTCTCTAAGATCTCGAGGCAACTTACTGACGCAAAGAGTAGTTCGTCCAAAAACATCTGTGATGTGCATAAACCTGATTAGTTTGGGCAAGAGAATATTTATTTTAATTACTTCCATATTACACTTTTGTACTGGATAGCAGGATTATATGAGGTGTGACAATAAAGTAATGAGACTAATTTTCTTTGCAAGATGTGGCAACCCTGCAGGCTTGCGTAGGCAAAATACCTTTGACCTTGGTCTATAAGCTGCTTCTAGTCCAAGCAGCAAATCGACGCAACTGCTCAGTCGTGAGTTGTGCTGTAATAAATTAACACGTGTTTGTGTCTCTCGTCATGGAAATGGAATTGCATAATATTGCGCAACACTATGCCATTTCTTTTGCGCTAAATTGGGTGAAAACGCGACGACAACTTACGGGAAGCTTGAGAAGGCTTTTGGAGAGGAGGTTATGTCAAGAGCTCAAGTTTTTCGTTGGCATAATGTTTAGTGAAGGCAGAACGAATGTTGAAGATGAAGACCGCAGTGGACGACCATCAACCTCACAGATGGATGTCAACTTGGCCAGGGTGCATGAACTCGTACAATCTGATCGAAAATTATTCATGAAAATGACTGCAGAAGAACTGATCATCAATCGAGAAACGGTTGATCTAATAATAACTGAAGATCTTGGTATGAGAAAGATTTGTGCAAAAATGGTCCCCAAAAATCTCACATCACAACAGCGAGAAACACAGAAGAATGTGGCAGCCCATCTGTTAGAGCAAACGGAAATCAATCCAGAATTGTCAAGCCGTATTATCACTGGTGATGAAAGTTGATTTTTTCAGTACGATGCAAAGACAAAACGCCAAAGTTCGCAATGGTGCCCAAAGGAATCCCAGACCAAAAAAAGCTCACATGTCAAAGTCAAAAGTGAAATGCATGCTTGTGTGCTTCTTTGATTCCAAGGGAGTGGGTGCCTCCCAGGCAACCAGATAACCAATATTACTACAAAGAAATTTTAGAAAGACTTTGTAGAAGAGTTCTTCATGTCTGTGCCAACACTGTTGATTATTCGATTCTGCATCACAATAATGCGCCGTCCCATACTGCTGTGTCAGTACAGCAATTGTTAACCTCAAAACAAATTTCAGTACTACTACAGCCACCTTATTCACCAGATATCGCTCTGTGCGACTTTTTTCTATTTCCAAGAGTCAAAACGGCGGTCAAGGGACACCATTTTCAAACAACACAAGATGTCCAAAAAGCTGTGACGAGGGTCTTGGAGGATATTACAGAAGATGAGTTCCAGAAATGCTACCATCAATGGAAAAAGTGCTGGAAAAAGCGTGTGCAATCAGAAGGGAACTACTTCGATGGAGACAACACTGAACTTGACTAAAACGGTAAGCAACATATTTTTCACATTAGTCTCATTACTTTATTGTCACACCTCGTACACCTGTGTTATCTGACAAAACTGGTACTTCATCTAATTAAATGTATGACAGGTGCATATCTGAAATAAAGATCTAATATTCACATTGACTTTATAATTATTACCCGATCTGAAGAACGAGAAAGTTATACGTATGCTAATCAGGTTAAGGTTTCTTAAAACATGTGCTGCCTCACGTTAGTAGGATTTTTGAAAAGTTTTCAAAACTCCTAGGGTTATCATTACCTTTTAGTTGATACTCCGGCTTCACCAAGCTCCAAAAGTCCAGCAGTAATGAGGAAACTAACCTACATTTCTATACAGACTCAGAAGAAATGGTAATAAATTGCTCTCGTTCTTCAGTGGTAAATGTTGATAGAAGTTCTGTACTGAAAGTATTTTTGACCAAGTTGTGTTGATCAATCTCTTCTAGAAAATGCATCAGAAAGTAATCACTAAGTTTATTCAAATGATCCACAAACACGAACCTCAGTTCTTCACTCAACTGTAAATCATTACCTCCTAAGACCGTGTGAAGATCAGAGAAAACGTAACGCATACCTTTATCATCCAACTCTTTCTTCCAAAACAGAATTCTTTCTCAAGTCTGAAATTTTGTCTAACTGTTTGCTTGAAGGGATACATTCTATGAACTGAGTTTTTTTGGAGGGATACGTTCAATGAACTGAGTTTTTCGAAGCTGTCGCAGAGATACGCCAGTATTAAAAAAATGAAATCACTGTTATGAATTTCTCGGCATTCAATTTTTTTTAGCAAGGCAACAGTAGAGTCCATTCCCAAGTTCGTACACCATTTTCAAGACATTTGCACTTGCAAGCCAGCGAGATTTACTGTAAAAATGAGAGAAAAACGCTCAGCCACGAATCAACACGTATTTGTTGAAAGCTTCTCGATTTAAGTTGCCGACTTGTAATGAAATTTACTACTTCGACCACTGATTAATGGACTACATGAACGACAGCATTCATGCTTCTCGATGACCATGCTCCTCGGTGAACGCCGCGCGTGGTAGCCGCACGGTCTGGGAGCGTTGTCACGGTTCGCGCCTTCGGAGGTTCGAGTCCTCCCTCGAGCATGGGTGTGCGTGTCGTCCTTAGCGTAAGTTAGTTTAAGTTAGATTAAGTGGTGTGTAAGCTTAGGGACCGATGACCTCAGCAGTTTGGTCCCTTAAGACCTTACTACAAATTTCAAATTTCTCGGTGAACAAAACAGTGTACCCAAATGGCATGAGGAGCCTATTTAAGGTCTGACACTCCTTTTCACATTCGACAGACATCAGCAAAAACAACCTGTGAGTGCGTTAGCGTCATTAGAATAAATTACTGGGGTTAAGAGTCGGCCCTTCTTCTATGACAGAGCACATCGGTGTTTATCTGTAAAATTTGTTTAATTTCTCTGTTGTTGTCAAAGAGGCACACAGGTTTACATAGATTGTGACATGACAATTTCAGGACAGTTGTCAAGATAATGTATTACGTCCTGATTAGCGGAAACAACACTGAACACAACAATATCAGAATTAAATAGAAAGTTCTCTATAAGATTTTTCTTACTTCTAGACAGTGAAGCACTGTCTGAGTTGATCAATATTACGACAAACCATCCGATTCCGGTTCTAAGTTCGATACTATGTAGGATGACAATCAAGTCTACGGAAAATGGTTAGTTTTTGTGACAACATGAGCAAAAGATTACTCAAAGTTGATCGAGTTCACAGTGGATGCAAGTTGGTGATCCAACAATTTTACGCCTCTGCTAGCGGCATTTACCTTCTAATGCGATGTGCTGTCAGCTGCATGGCTGCTCTTGCCCTCTGAAAATCCTATAAAAAGCTAATCAAAATCTTTACTGATTTTATCAGCTGAAACTGTCGTATGTTTCTCATTAGGCGAGAAAACATGCATTCATCCCTAGTCTGGAAAATATGGCGATATACACGTGCACAGATGGAGCAGCGTGTATGCTTCAATGCCCTCTCAGTTCTTACAAGAACAATTAACTATGTAAGTCTGCAGGCTTTCGTGACCGTTGTCACTGAAGTTAAAATCTTCTGGGTTATTAGGCCGCAACATGTTGCTTCTAAAATGTTGGACGTTTCGACCCCTCTGCTGGGATCTTCCTCAGGATCTTTTGGTGTCCACTACTGCTAGTGTTCTACCAGTAGTGGACACCAAAAGATCCTGAGGAAGAACCCAGCAGAGGGGTCGTAACGTCCAACATTTTAGAAGGAACATGACGCGGCCTAATAACCCAGAAGATTTTAACTACAATTAACCATGTCGATGTTTCGTTTCCCCGCCATCGGAGCTCAACGAATCTTCAGCTAATCTCTGATGCACCCTGTTCTACACTCGACGCTGGTTCAGAGAAGACCCCCCGCCCCCAAGTTTTCAGTATGGTGCCTTTTGTAGTAAACTGTCCCCCGCCTGTGCCTTTCATGCCTCATGTCACAGCTTTTTCAGACCAATGGGAGCATTCCTTTCAGCTTGTGGAAGCTACCGCTGCCAATTACAAAGGACCTACCTTTAAGCTGGGTCAAAATTTCGCCACTTCTTCCGAGTTTATTTCAGCCAATCGGACATTTTGTGCCTGCTCCTGACACCTAAAAGTTACACGCATACATCATGAGAGCACCAACAGGCGTTTCACGCGATGGACTGTATCTCTCGCCTGTTTGTATCCATCTGGAAATTCCCCAGTGCAGTTTTCTAAGGAATTTCTCCGTCGCAAGCAGCGCTGGGCCACTACCTGCTCACCTCGATGTATTGCCCGGTGCGTTCGTTCTCTCTCTCGCTGTGGGTCACCAACCACTCTCTGAAGCCTTTCGTTGTATGTGGGCTGTGATGCAACTCGCGCCTGCCCCAAAACGTTTCTTGCAGCAGCCTTTTTCACGTTTTGCCCATTGACATGCAGGATTTGCGTTCGGTGTGTTAATATCGTCGAATCGAGTGTCATCCCTTTGTATTACATACTGTACGTTTTGATTGGCAGATCTGCTCACTACCACCGAAGTAGGTCAGGTGACATATTCACCTACGTGTTACAACGTATAAGGTGCGAAATTAACATTCATTCAACCTGCCATGTTACAAAGAATCTGTTTCTTTTGTTCCACAATTATTTTGCAGCAGAAATGAAGAGCTTCACGAAATTTGTTACCCTGTTTATCGTCCAGTATAAAACGTACGTAGTAAATTAGACATACATCATTGCGACTGCTTGTAGCTGTGTCCAGCTGAATAGCGAAACTACCATTAACTGTGAGTTTTCCAACCAACTGTTTATTAACATCATCAGGAGCCGTGGATCTACAATATTTCAGAAATGGGGCAAAAACTTGATAATGGCGCCCCCCCCCCTTCCCAGATAGGATGTCAAAAATTTAAAATAAATCGATTTTTCAAAAACATGTTCATTTTGTATCACACATCTTTCTGAAAAGTTTGATATATAAAACATTTATGTTCGATGAAATTTATGTTATTTGACCTTCAGTGTGCCATGTGCAATTCCATGCCTCTTCACACAACAGTCCTCTAGTGCACGTCACTGTATTTCGTTCTGTCGAATTCAAATGTGTAAATTGTGCAGTGGAAGGCATCAAGCCTACATTCATGACAGTAGAAATTAAAGTGTCCTGTGGTGCCTCTCCTGCTCCCAGTTGGCCAGTTTGACGTCCTATCCCCATTAAAGAAAACTCACAATTAATACTGAGTGGGATTATTTGTAACCGGCAGAATAAGAACTCTTCAGAAAATTTGCACTCTATATTGCCCATTATTTAATTACTTTCTCTTTTGTATGACATAAAACTAACTATAGGAAACAAAACCATCAAAGACAAGAGACAAGCAAGACAGCACACACTTCTTCAGTTCATAGATCCCAGCATTTCTTTCTTTCTAATCTTGCTACAGCTTTACATGACGTGCTTTTCTTTCAGTGAAAGAATCTGTGGTGTCACCGCCAGACACCACACTTGCTAGGTGGTAGCTTAAATCGGCCGCGGTCCATTTAGTACATGTCGGACCCGCGTGTCGCCGCTGTGTGATCGCAGACCGAGCGCCACCACGGGGCGGGTCTCGAGATACGGAATAGCACTCGCCCCAGTTGTACGACGACTTTGCTAGCGACTACACTGACGAAGCCTTTCTCTCATTTGCCGAGAGACAGTTAGAATAGCCTTCAGCTAAGTCAATGTCTACGACCTAGCAAGGCGCCATTAGCCTTACATAGTTGATAGTTATCGTATGAAATGTCTCATCAAGAACGATGTATACAACAAGGACGATTAAAAGTTAAATATTAAAACAGCTACGTACTTTTCTTGTTACCACTTATTACGTATCCTGTTTCAGACCTCTATCTAGCCTAAGTGAGAGTACGCGTGCCTTTCGGCTACTTCAGTGTGGCGTAGCTGTCTTGTTACGTCACAACAGAATCTATTACCCATTCAAAGTTTGGCGAACGATTTGATACATGAAAAACAAAATGTCGTTGTCTAATACTGAAAAAGAACACTGTTAGTTCGAATAAAACCCAAGATTGGTGTGGTTTCTCGATTTCATTACGTCTGTTTTGTTACTGTCTCTAGATAAAACGAAATAGGCCTTTCTAGTACTGCAACAATTCTAACACACGCCAAATAAGCGAGACTGTTTTAGCACAAATGGACATTTTTATCTACCTCATTTACATAAATAACACGGCAGAATATAATTCACAGAGTACCAGTATGAAATATATGTTATGCCTACTACAAGCAAAAAGTTTTATTTTAATGAATAGTTTCACATTTCATTCATATGCTCTAGTTTCTCAAGCATTAGATCGAGAAGTAGTAGTACGCATTTTTTGTATAAATTTGGAATCGTCTTATTCTTCCATATAATTTATGTGTAACTATTCTTGCCATTGTCATAACTTACTCTCGGATTAATTTCACTAACCCTACGAGAATCACCGGTTTAGTTATCCCGCGTTTATTCTCTGGTTAGCCGCTATTACATGTTCATACAACGCGTTTTCCGCGCTATTTAGAGAATAGAACTTAAGCGGCTGCTAACCGGTGACTGTACAACTGACCGTCAGTAGAGTACCGTACTGGCAAAAATTTTCTGTCAAAATGTCATGTTCTTGGATACATTGAGAAGCTAATATGTAATCTTTCTTACCTGTTATTCCTGTTGGTGGTTTATTTCCACTCTGGTCGCCTGAATCTATGGATTTCGCTAATAATTATGACATCACTTATCACTGGCACACCCAATCAATGACATAAACAAAGAGCGATTGGCACTCACCCGTTCGGGTTTATTCGTCTCAGATGGTGTAGCCCCATCCCCTTTTGTCTGCTGGAAAGTCTTATTTCTAGATGCGGCGGGGTTTCCCTGGCAGAGACGTCGCATACACTACATGCCGATTCAAAAGGCAACTTATGATTCGTTCAGAAATCAACTTAGAATGTATTGAAAAATGCTTGAAAACCAACAGGGATGCGTTTCAAAATCATATGAACAGTCAACGTGCGCTATGCGCTTTGTGAAACCAAGTTTAATTTTTCTTGAAGAATATAAATTTGGCGACCACTGAAACTGGCGCCCAGGGCAGATATCCTGGCTTAGATGAATTATAGTGTCTGACAGAATTATAGTGTATTGCCAGACCCTTAGCAGCTGACACTTATCACAACAGATACCACCTCTAGAGCAGCTGGTAAAGTAAGGTCTTTCGCGATCATGTGAGGTTTTGGTGGGCAACTTTATAATATGAAAGAAGAGGCATTGTATGCATCGTAACTTGTTTAGTGAAACCTTTTCCTTTTTTTGTACTGTCATTTCCTTTAACTTGTAAGGAAAGTATCCTCAAGGTTTGTTTACCAAATTGTTGTGATTTCTCTGGAAATGTTTTATTTTATTAAGGAGCTATACTCTGAAACAAATGACACAATATGGACCTTCTTCATTTACAACAGTAGTACACGTAAAACCAGAATTCAAATAACTGTCGCGATAGTTCCTGCATTTTCACCTATTCGTGTCTTGAGAACGCCATTATACATTTGAAATATTTTTTGTGCTTATATGTAAAAATATGAGCATGCCGATAGAGAATCACAAATCACAAAATACAAATAACAATTAAAAACGATCTGCGTTCGACAAAACTAACCTACAAACTGATTGTTACTGAATAAAAACAAATGATTCATCTATATGTTATAGTAACAACATTTACTTGTCGGCCCAGTAGATACTGCTGCTTGTGCGCATGTTGATCGTTTATTTAAAATGCAAGTGAACCAAATTTTCCACCTCGTTATTTTCATAAATCCACAGCGATGCTGCTATTGTATGGTCGAGACGTCCAGAGGAGACCGCAGTGCACATTTTGAAAACCTCTGGACTAGGACAATATCTGATACTGAAGTCAGTGGCATTTGGTAACCACACATTCGCAATTATCTCGCCAGTGGCTCATTTATGGACCTGTGTTTACTGAGGCATTTTTGGCTCTATTATCATAAACTTTTCCCAGCGGTAATTTTCGCTACTGTTTATGCACACGCTGTACAAATGTTGCTCGTAAGCGCCCCAAGTAGTTGCTTGTGTCTCTTGGGTCTCTCCATACACCGTTCGCAACTGGGAGGGGAAGAGACAGTGGTACACAACACAGGGCGTCTTGCAGGCTGTAAATGTAAATGTACACTATCTGATTAAACGTCTCTGGAAAACTGGGGTGTTTCCACCCACCGCGTTTATAGTGGCTTGAACTGTATTGGGGACTCTCTCAGTGGGATGACTGAGTGTCTGTCGAGGAATGGCAGTCCATTCTTCCTCAGGAGGCGAAATCAGAGACGGTGGCGATATTGGATGGTGGAATATTAAGCAAAGTCGATGTTATAGCTCATCTCAGAGCTGTTCCGTTTGTGTAGGTCTGGACTTTAGGCAGGCCATTGTATTTCGGGAATGTTATTGTCCACAGACCGTTGCCTCACGAGAGAGTCTCTCAGTTTCCCAAAGAGATGATAGTCAAATGGAGCCAGGTCACGACTGTAAGGCGGGTGTTTCAGTGTTGTCCATCCGAGTTTTGTGATCGCTTCCATGGTTGATTGACTTGCATGTGGCCGTGCATTGTCGTGCAACAGCAAAATATCCTGCTTTTGCAGATGTGGTCGAACACGACTCAGTCGAGCTTGAAGTTTCTTCAGTGTCGTCACGTATGCATCAGAATTTATGGTGGTTCTACTTGGCATGATGTCCACAAGCAAGGGTCCTTCGGAATCGAAAAACACTGTAGCCATAACTTTTCCAGCAGAAGGTGTGGTTTTGAATTTTTTTTTCTTTGGTAAATTTGCATGATGCCACTCCATTGATTGCCTCTTCGTCTCTGGTGAAAAATGATGGAGCCATGTTTCATCACCTGTCACAATTCTTCCAAGAAATTCATCTGCACCGTTCTCGTGCTGTTCCAAAAGTTCGCTGCATACCGTTTACATTACGACAGGGTGCATTGTCATGCTGATACGAACAATCGTCTTCGAACTGAGCCTTTACTGTACACAGTACACAGTGGTACAAAATGTGTTCCATATTCTTGCACATTTGCCGTTTCCTTAACCGCGACACGGGGATCACACTCTAAACACGAGAAACACCTCTAGCTGTAAAACATGCCCTCAGTACACATGACATTAGGCAATGTTCTCGAGATATTCGCCAAACTCTTATCCACCCCATCGGTTTGCCACAGGGTACAGCGTAGTTCGCACAACAAATCACTCATTTCCAGTCATCCACTGTCCAGTGGCATCGCTGTTTACACCACCTCAAGCAGTGTTAAGAACTGTTTAGCACTGACTGCAGAAACACACTGAAGAGCCAAAGAAACTGGTACATCTGTCTAATATCGTGTACGGCCCCGACGAGCTAGCAAAAGTGCCGCAACACGACGTGGCATGGACTCGACTAATGTCTCAAGTAGTGCTGGAGGGAACTGACACCATGAATCCCGCACGGCTGTCCATAAATCCGTGAGAGTACGAGGGGGTGGAGACCCCTTCTGAACAACACGTTTCAAGGCATCCCAGATATGCTCAATAATGTTCATGTCTGAGGAGTTTGGTGGCTAGTGCAAGTGTTTAAACTCAGAAGAGTGTACCTGCATCCACTCTGTAGCAATTCTGGAAGTGTGGGATGTAGCCTTGTCCTGCTGGAATTGCCAAAGTCCGTCGGAGTGCACAATGGACATGAACCGATGCAAGTGATAAGACAGGATGCTTACATACACTTCACCTATCAGAGTCGTATCTACACGTCGTGACAGGGGTCTCATAACACTCGAACTGCAAAGGCCCCACACCATTACAGAACCTCTACCAGCTTGACCAATCCCCTGCTGACACGCTGGGTCCATGGATTCATGAAGTTATCTCCATACCCGTACGCGTCCATCCACTCGATACAATTTGAAACGAGACTAGTCCAACCAGGCGACATGTTTCCAGTCATCAACAGTCCAATGACGATGTTGACGGGCCCAAGCGAGGCATAAAGCTCTGTGTCGTGCAGTCATCAGGGGTACACGAGTGTGCCTTCGGCTCTGAAAACCTGTATCGATGACGTATCGTTGAATGGTTCGCACACTGACATCTGTTGATGGCCCAGCATTCAAATCTGCGGCAATCTGCAGAAGGGCTGCAGTTCTGTCACGTTGAACGACGGTTCAGTCCCGCGTCCGGCCATCCTGGTTTAGATTTTCCGTCATTTCCCTAAATCGCTCCAGGCAAATGGCGGGATGGTTCCTTTGAAAGGGCACGACCGACTTCCTTCCCCGTCTTTCCCTAATCCAATCAGACCAATGACTTCGCTGTCTGGTCTATTTCTCCAAAACAACCCAACCAACGTTGAACGATTCTCTTCAGTCATTGTTGGTCACGTTCTTGCAGGATCTTTTTGTGGCCGCAGCGATGTCGGAGATATGGTGTTTTACCGGGTTCCTGATATTCACAGTACACTCGTGAAATGGTCGTACAGGAGAATCCCCACTTCATCGCCTCGTCGGAGATGCCGTGTCCCATCGCTCGTGCGCCGACTGCAACAACACGTTCAAACTCACTCAAATGTTGATAACCTGCCATTGTAGTAGCAGTAACCGACCTATCGACTGCGCCAGACACTTGTTGTCTTACACAGGCGTTACCGACCGCAGCGCTGTGTTCTGCCTGCTTACATATCCCTGTATTTGAATACTCATGCCTGTACCAGTTTCTCTCGCGTTACAGTATATGTGTCTGGACGATTGTATCCCATAATTTTTAACTCTTTACGCATATTCACTGTGCTACTCATGCTGGACTCATAGAAGGAATTCGCAACGAGTGACTCGATCAGCTGACTTTATACGACGTTTTACAATCACCCTCTGCCATGCTTGACAGTCTTTGTCTGTGGGTATGTGAGATCTGCCTGGTATTGGTTCAGCTCTGGTTGTTCCTTTGAGTTTCCGTTTTACGTGGGTCACTCCAAAAGAAATGCACACTATTTTTGTAAAAATACAGTTTTTATTCTGCATGTGTGAAAGTTTTACAGTGTGTAGATACATCCTTCCCGCTTGTTTTCAAACTTAGTTCAACCTGTTCCCGTGAGTGGCGCCGTCACAGCATGTCTTCAAGATGGCTGCTACACTTGACCTTCGTCAGAAGCAACGTGCTGTCATAGAATTCCTGTGCTGTGAAAACGAGATAGTGGGAAACATCCACAAGAGGTTGAAAAAGGTGTATGGAGATGCTGCTGTCGATCGCAGTACAGTTAGTCGGTGGGCAAGCAGGTTACGTTGTGAAAGCGGGCACGGCAATATTGAGGATTGTCCTCGCAGCGGCAGGCCTCGTACTGCACACACTCCAGACAATGTGCAGAGGGTTAACGAATTGGTGACTGCTGACAGACGCATCACAGTGAACGAATTGTCACACTAGGTTGGGATAGGGGAAGGATGTGTTTGCAGAATACTGAAAGTGTTGGCGTTGAAAAAGGTTTGTGCCAGGTGGATTCCCAGGATGTTGACAACGGCTCACAAAGAAACAAGAAAAACGGTATGCAGCGAACTTTTGGAACAGTACGAGAACGGTGCAGATGAATTTCTTGGTAGAATTGTGACAGGTGATGAAACATGGCTCCATCATTTTTCACCAGAGACGAAGAGGCAATCAATGGAGTGGCATCATGCAAATTTACCAAAGAAAAAAAAATTCAAAACCACACATTCTGCTGGAAAAGTTATGGCTACAGTGTTTTTCGATTCCGAAGGACCCTTGCTTGTGGACATCATGCCAAGTGGAACCACCATAAATTCTGATGCATAAGTGACGACACTGAAGAAACTTCAAGCTCGACTGAGTTGTGTTCGACCACATCGGCAAAAGCATGATATTTTGCTGTTGCACGACAATGCACGGCCACATGCCAGTCAATCAACCATGGAAGCGATCACAAAACTCGGATGGACAACACTGAAACACCCGCCTTACAGTCGTGACCTGGCTCCATTTGACTATCATCTCTTTGGGAAACTGAGAGACTCTCTTCGTGGAACAAGGTTTGAAGATGATGACTCCCTTGTGCACGCTGCCAAACAGTGGCTCCAACAGGTTGGTCCAGAATTTTACCGTGTGGGTATACAGCACTGGTTCCAAGATGGCGCGTAAGACAGTTGAGAGGGATGGAAATTATGTGGCGAAATGAAAATATTGTTCCTAAAGGAAGTATCTACACACTGTAAAACTATCAAACATGTAGAATAAAAGATGGGTTTTAAAGAAAATAGTGTGCATTTCTTATGGAGTGACTCTCGTACATTCACATCACCAGCAGTCGACTTGGGGAGCATTAGAAGGGTTGCAATGTCCGTTACGAATTTGTTTCTCGGTTGCCATCCAGTGACCAGTCGACGTTTGCAGTGACTCACCTCTCCAGGCTCGCTCATTCTGCTGTTGCTGCTTGTCCACTGGCAACACACCACTCGCTGACTCCTCTTGCACTGGCGTGTCCACCCCCCTTCCCCCCCTCCTCTCATATGATATGTACTAGTGAAATTCGCTTATGTAGGAATGTTCGGATACATTTGATCAGAGATGGTAAATGTGGAGGAGAAAGTTTTGCTCGGCTCTGCTGGCCCTCGATTTTATGCCCAGCCGCCGCCTATCAGCACTCATGCTAGAGCCCGCTCCATCGTGCGTCAGGCTGTGTGGACAACACGACGCTGGAAGCGGGAGCGGGGTGGGGGGGGGGGGGGGGGGCGCATCCCGAGTTGCGCGCCGCCAGCGCAGAGGTCGCGTGCCGGGCTATCGACTTATCGATTGTCGGCGGCGTCTCTTCCGGTCACAGTCGCGCCGGCTGCGACTGCTAGTCACGCGAGATGCGCCACGCGGTCGCTTCGCCCTTTGACCAGCCGCCCAAGGCGGCGGGCACCTGGAGGCGTCCGAGAAGGAGCCAGTCGCACTGCATTGAGGGTGGCACGCCAGAAACGTAAAGGAGCAGAGTTTACCAAAAGTAAAAAAAAAAGCACTTCCATAAAATGGTTTCAGAAAAGGAAAACGGTCTAGCAAGGAGCGGTGCTATCGACTTTTTAAACTGTCTGTACGTCGGTGTAGGTTAAGATCCCAGTTGTCACACACTACAGCCGTTCACCCTGGTGGGCACTCGTTTGGGAGCAAGCGGCGAAAAAAAATTCGGAATTTTGTGTGATAGGTAATAGTATTAAAAAAGTTCCATTCCTTGGGGTAATGGATAGGACAACAACTTCACATGCAGGAGGTTGTGAATTCGAATCTTGTGAAGTACTCAATTTTTTTAAAAATCGTCGATCATTATTTTTATTTAACTAATTGGTTTTAATGTAATTTTCTTATATCTATTCCTTTCACACATCATCTTAATCACTGCATGAACTTTTTCAATTGTTTCATTTTTTTTCTTTACGTTATTCTTTTCCAATCGGAATTTTTGTGAATATGAATTTAATTTACTTATCTATTATAAGTATCAGTTAAAAACCAAAAGACGAAATAAGTTATTTATGTTTGTGCAGTGCTGTGAAAACGTATTTTTGTTACCAGATTTGCGACTTTTTTTCACGGTAATCGTTCATATAAACATTTAAAACATAACCTAAATACCTACTGCACTGTGGACAAAATAATGCAGATGAATATGTAAATGAAAGACCCGTTTGTAACTAGAACTAAATTCAAGCAAACTGAAAAATAGGTATAATGAACACAGTAATGTGGACGAATAAAAAGGGCTATAAAACAAAAGAAATTAAATCGAAATTAATATAAAAAGTTAATTAAAAGCACGTGAACAAAGATTTCAAGTGAAGAAAGAATGATAGGAAGAAAAATTAGAGCAAATGAAGAAGTCGATATTGTAATTACATTTATGTAACAAAAGAATCGAATTAAAAAGTAGATTTAAATCAGTTAATTGAATAAAAATAATGATTAAAATCATTTCGATAAGGATTTGAAAATAAAAAAAACCTACAGCATCTGATAAGATTCGAACTGACAACCTTCTGCATGGGAAGTTATTACACCTCACAATCAAACTATGTAACGTAAATTTTTTAGCTTATTGCATGTCAAACAAAATTCACGATTTTTTTTCAGTTAATTGTTCACAAACAAGGGCCCACCAGGGCGAATGGCTGCAGTGTGTGACACACGAGATCTTAACCTACATAGCATGTAGACAGTTTAAAAAAGCCAATCCTATCACTGGGAACCTCACCTTGTAATTGCAGAATCTGACGTCTGTCAGGAGAATGAGAAGACAATGTACACTCCTGGAAATGGAAAAAATAACACATTGACACCGGTGTGTCAGACCCACCATACTTGCTCTGGACACTGCGAGAGGGCTGTACAAGCAATGATCACACGCATGGCACAGCGGACACACCAGGAACCGCGGTGTTGGCCGTCGAATGGCGCTAGCTGCGCAGCATTTGTGCACCGCCGCCGTCAGTGTCAGCCAGTTTGCCGTGGCATACGGAGCTCCATCGCAGTCTTTAACACTGGTAGCATGCCGCGACAGCGTGGACGTGAACCGTATGTGCAGTTGACAGACTTTGAGCGAGGGCGTATAGTGGGCATGCGGCAGGCCGGGTGGACGTACCGCCGAATTGCTCAACACGTGGGGCGTGAGGTCTCCACAGTACATCGATGTTGTCGCCAGTGGTCGGCGGAAGGTGCACGTGCCCGTCGACGTGGGACCGGACCGCAGCGACGCACGGATGCACGCCAAGACCGTAGGATCCTACGCATTGCCGTAGGGGACCGCACCGCCACTTCCCAGCATATTAGGGACACTGTTGCTCCTGGGGTATCGGCGAGGACCATTCGCAACCGTCTCCATGAAGCTGGGCTACGGTCCCGCACACCGTTAGGCCGTCTTCCGCTCACGCCCCAACATCGTGCAGCCCGCCTCCACTGGTGTCGCGACAGGCGTGAATGGAGGGACGAATGGAGACGTGTCGTCTTCAGCGATGAGAGTCGCTTCTGCCTTGGTGCCAATGATGGTCGTATGCGTGTTTGGCGCCGTGCAGGTGAGCGCCACAATCAGGACTGCATACGGCCGAGGCACACAGGTCCAACACCCGGCATCATGGTGTGGGGAGCGATCTCCTACACTGGCCGTACACCACTGGTGATCGTCGAGGGGACACTGAATAGTGCACGGTACATCCAAACCGTCATCGAACCCATCGTTCTACCATTCCTAGACCGGCAAGGGAACTTGCTGTTCCAACAGGACAATGCACGTCCGCATGTATCCCGTGCCACCCAACGTGCTCTAGAAGGTGTAAGTCAACTACCCTGGCCAGCAACATCTCCCGATCTGTCCCCCATTGAGCATGTTTGGGACTGGATGAAGCGTCGTCTCACGCGGTCTGCACGTCCAGCACGAACGCTGGTCCAACTGAGGCGCCAGGTGGAAATGGAATGGCAAACCGTTCCACAGGACTACATCCAGCATCTCTACGATCGTCTCCATGGGAGAATAGCAGCCTGCATTGCTGCGAAAGGTGGATATACACTGTACTAGTGCCGACATTGTGCATGCTCTGTTGCCTGTGTCTATGTGCCTGTAGTTCTGTCAGTGTGATCATGTGATGTATCTGACCCCAGGAATGTGTCAATAAAGTTTCCCCTTCCTGGGACAATGAATTCACTGTGTTCTTATTTCAATTTCCAGGGGTGTATGTGTGTCTGGACATAAATCACTGGCATCTAAAACACTGAGACGGTTGTCTGCTCACCGCATCACCACAAAAAGTGATACAAATTAGAAAGTAGACACTTTATTAAGAACAGTCTAAGTCTTACACCGGCAAAGTGACTGGTTAAGGTGCGAATGAGAAAGTTTTTACAAGCTCATACGTGGAAAGAAGAAAACAGCAACCAGCCATAGTTAATAATTCCACTTATTTACAGAAATAGCGCCGTTCACAGTCATGTATTACATTTGTTGTTGTTAACATTAGTTGTTCCCCATTTTTTTTCAACAACTGTCAGTGCAGCACATATTGTGTCAGTGTTGCCAGTTATCAGGGGCATTTGGTGTGGCCGGCCGGAGTGGTCGTGCGGTTCTAGGCGCAACAGTCTGGAGCCGAGCGACCGCTACGGTCGCAGGTTCGAATCCTGCCTCGGGCATAGATGTGTGTGATGGCCTTAGGTTAGTTAGGTTTAATTAGTTCTAAGTTCTAGGCGACTGATAACCTCAGAAGTTAAGTCACATAGAGCTCAGAGCCATTTGAACCATTTGGTGGGGGGGGGACGCCTTTGCCTAGATAGACGTTTTCTGTGGGACTAAGATCGGGTGATTTAGCGAGCTTGTCGACCTGCAATAGGATGTACAGCTGTTCGTGACACCAGGACGGTGTGACCCCAGTCCTGTCCACATGGCTGTTGTTGCCTTGGAAGATGGGAGTGTGCACAGCATACTCATCATGAAGATGTGGAATAAATGCCATCACTTGGTCGCCGAAAATGTTCAAATAAATTGTCTCTAACATGTTGACTGAGATGTGACTGAGTGGGTCCAAGTAATGGCGCGAAAACCACAGCCAGGATATCGCAGAACCGCACCCAGCCTGAATTATGTACGCCACACACTGTGAGTAAAAGCCTGATTGCATATATTAGGTGTTGGTGGATTCAATTCTTTGCATCGTTTGAAAAGAGGCGACAAAGCTACTAATCTGATCATACAAGTGACCTCCAGTCAGCTGATGTCTAGTTTCTGCGTTGTTTTGACCACTGAAAATGTTCAGCCTTGTGTGCCACTGTGATCCTTTAGCATGTAACTGAGGTTTGGAGTCAGAATAGTCTCGCACCGGTGGCAGCATACAGAGATTGAAGCCCAGGTAAACAACGCACAAGAAGTTTATTGGGTTGTTCAGAAATACATAAGTAGTACACTTTTCAACTCAGAAGCAGTAGTACGAAATCAGCCAAAACTGAAGTCCATTACCTGGAGTTCGCACACAAATGAAAGTTCGGTTGCTACTTCAACCTCCAACAAGAAAGGTAATAAATGATTAACTGGCAAAAAGGCGAAATTGAAATAAGTAAAGTTCAAGATCTGGATCCATCATTAATTTTTAAAATGTTTCATTATTACTGTTAAAAAACTAGCAGCCCAATTAGGAGTTCACTGTTTAGTCTTGGTCTCTGCACAGAGAGACAGTTTGCATTTAATTGGCGTATGCTGAAAGCCTGAAATACCGGAGTTACAGTAGGAACTAAAAGTTTAAGAGCACAACACCGTGATGCACCAGTGTCAATATCCATACAAGTGCATGCAGTAGAAGAGACAACATCTCAGTGGGGTCCAACAATGCAATTGGTTGTTCCTCATAGCAGTGGTTTCCCGAAGATCAACGTGCATCAAAGATTCTCCAGTTGTGATGGTTCCTAGTGACACTCTGATTGATGAACCGCTACTGCAGTCGACTCCCAACACAGAGATCTCACTAGGAATGAACTGGCATTTCACTGTTGAGTGCCAGGCCAGACTAAATACGATATTGGCGTCAGGATAGTTTCAGAACTAAATGCGCATGCGCGACCCTGCGGAAGTAAGCGACATCTGGTGGCGATCTTGGTGCCACCTGCTGGCTAGAGAGGCAATGCAAGTGTCTGTCATGGCGCTTGCGGGGCGTTCCCTTGACTGCCGCCTACATAGCTCGCTCGTGTTCCACAATGGGGTTCTTACTGCTGATTTGATACAGTATGGTAGGTTCTCAAAAGGTCAGCAAGATGGGGCTGAAACAAATAAGCTATAATTTTTGAAAGAATGGATTAAGAGATGCTCATCCAAAAATCAAAATACCTTTGACGATATTTATGACAAAGCCACTGATTGCACCATTTTATGAGCACTTCTCTATTCTGTGCAAGCTTCTTCATTTCTGCATTACTGTCACAAGCTACATCCATTTACTCCTCCTTCCAGTATTCATCACTTGTTCTCCCTCTACGGTTTCTACCCCTCACAATTAACTCTGATATTAAAACTCATTGTCCCTTGATGTTTCAGAATGTGTCCTACCAACAGGTACCTTCTTTTAGTCAAGCTATGCCACAATTTTATTTTTTCCCTATTGTTATCCATTACTTGCTCATTAGTTATGCAATGTACCTACCTAATCTTCAACAACACATTTCAACTGCTTCCATTCTTCTCTTGTCTGAACTGTTTATCATCCATGTTTCACTTCTCTACAAGGCTACACTCCAGACAAATACCTTCAGAAACGCCGGCCAGGGTGGCCGAGCGGTTCTAGGCGCTACAGTGTGGAACCGCACGACCGCTACGGTCGCAGGTTCGAATCCTGCCACGAACATGGATGTGTGTGATGTCCTTAGTTTAGTTAGGTTTAAGTAGTTCTAAGTTTTAGGGGACTGATGAACTCAGAAGTTAAGTCCCGTAGTGCTCAGAGCCATTTGAACCACCTTCAGAAACGACTTCCTCATACACACACAGACACACACACACACACACACACACACACACACACACTAATGCTGCCACATATGTCGAAAAGCTAGTTCCCTTGTTTGACATCCACAACGCTGACCATGACATATTCGCCTTTTTTGTGCTATGATAGGAGCATTTTTCGTTCTGGTTACCAACTTTTGTTCTACTATAATATATCCCTCTTTTTCAAAAATGCTTTTGTAGTTTTAACAGATTAAAGGTGATTAGCTACTTGAAATCTAGCATAGGTGAACCCAGACTGTCAAATTTAGCTATCTTTTCGATCAGTAATACACAACAACTAAAGTGGCATAACGTAATCAATGAATTTTCTCCGCTCAAAGCAAATAAATCAAAAGAAAAATTATAATAAAAACTCTACCAGTATGAACAATGCTTCTATCACACCACAAAAAAATGCGAATACCTTCTGGGCAGAGTAAGGGATGTAAAAGGAGGAAACTAGCTTCTCGACTTACCTGGAACCTTCAAAGACATTTAATTTAAAAGATCTGAATACTCGAAATTTTCTGCTTGTTAGTATTAGCACCCAGTTCGTGTAATATAGTGTAATATGTAAAATAAAAGTAACATGATACTTGATATCACTCCCCGAGGAGCAAATTCACCGCCAGAAATTTTTGCTTCAGAAAAACTTTAGTTATCACATTATGCCCACGAACCTACTATGCTGTCATTGTAGGGGGAGAGGTGATACTCCTACGTGGCGCGTCCCAGGTGGCGGATAGGGAAGTCCTCACCGGTTTACTGGCGGACTTGAGTGAAATAAAATAGCTCTCGCGGACCAAACACACCCTCTGCGGTTAACAACCGGAGTTGTGAATCGGAGCTTGCTCCAACTAAGGTTGACAACCTTCGACAGTCAAAAATGGAATGGTCTTTTAGGAAAAAAATTCCACCGTCCTGCTCAAAAAGGCAGGAAAAGGCTACATCGGATTCGGTGGGTAGTCAACTAGAAGACAGTAACGAATCGGAGCGTTTGCAACCATCTAAATGCACACTAAAACACAAAAAGAAGATTAAACATGAGCAAATAAATTATATAGCAACACACAACATAAACTCACTACTTCAGACCGGAAAACTCAAGGAGCTCACAGATGAACTAAATAAACAAAAAATTTTAATAACAGGGATCCAAGAAATGAGAAACACCACAGAGGACCCATTCGAATCACATGGATACAGAATTAATAATGGGAAACCAGGACCGAGGGCAATGAAACAATGCCCCAGTTTGGAACAGGGTTTTTAGTAAACATAAAAATAATAGATTCAGTAACGGATTTCCAAGCAGTATCACCAAGAATTGCGACTCTAAGCTTTAAAACAATGAATAAAACCTATACAATAATAAATGCTCATGCCCCAACAAATGAAAAAAATTGTCTAACAAAAACAAAGGAAGAGGTAGATAAATTTTGGGACCTTCTAGAACAAACTGTGAACAGAGTAAATAAAAAGAATGTAAAAATCTTATTGGGAGATTTCAATGCTCAGTTGGGAAAAGAAAGGAAATATAAAGATATAATTGGAAAATGGAGTCCACATAAATTTACAAACAAAAACGGTCAAAGACTTGTAGAACTCTGCAGAGAACACAACCTTATATCTAAATCAACATACTTTAAGAGGAAGCCAAGTAAACTTAAAACATGGAAACATCCAGACTGGAGGAAGGGCGAGTGGCAGCTAGACCATGTCTGTATGGACAAAAATTTTCATAAGGAGATCCACAATGTTAAAATACTGAGAGGAGTAGACACAGGCTCAGACCATTATATGGTTAAAATTAAAATCAAATTCACACCGTTAAAGAAGAGGACCGCAAAAACATAAAATAAAAAGGAGGTTTGACCCACATCAGCTAATTAAAAATAATAAGTACCAACAAATAACACAAACCATCAAATTAACAGATGATCTAGAACAACTAGTGCCCAATCTTAAAAAAGAAGCAGAGAATCTAGCTCCCTTGAATCCACGAAGGAAACATGCATGGTGGACATCAGAATGTGACAAATTCCATGAAGATAGATACCAAGCATGGTTAAAGTTTCAAACACATAAAACTGAAGAAAATGCCATCAACCTAAAAAATGAAAGAAAAAAATTCACTCAAAATATTAGAAGAATCAGGAGAGGATTTCATAAAGACATTATAAAGTCTATAGAAGGTAATTATCATAAAACCAACTCCAGGAACTACTAAAAAATCTTTGGGAAACAACTACAACAATATGAGGCCCCTACACTAATACTGAACGATGAAGATGGAAGAATGACACACAGTAACAAGGAAAATGCAGAAATCATGGCAAAAGCATTTTACAAACTTCTGAATTGCGAGGAACCCAAAGAACCCTTACAAATCAACGTAAATACCCCAATAAAAACCAAACCTAACAAACTAGACCCTCCAACTTTCCAAGAAGTAGAAGAAATTCTTAAAGAACAAAAAAATTATAAGGCTTGTAGAGAAAGATCAGGTTTTTGTTGAAATGTGGAAATATGCAAGTGACACAGTCAAGACCTCCTTACACATGGCTCTAACAAAAATTTGGGTAACAGAACGATTCCCCGTATGTTGGACCACAGCTATCATCCAACCAATACACAAAAAGGGAGATAAGGGCAACCCAGACAACTACAGAGGCATCTCTCTCCTAGATTGCACATATAAAATTCTGTCCAAGATCCTATATGAAAGAATCAAGGAGCAATTAGAACAGGAGTTAGGGGAATATCAGGGAGGTTTCAGACCATGGAGAAGCTGTGCAGAGCAGATAATTAGTTTAAAATTGATTATGGCATACTACAAGAAACGGAACAAACCTCTGGCAATAACATTTGTAGATTTTAAGAAGGCATATGACTGTCTCCACAGACCTTCAGTATTAAAAATTTTAAGAAATCTAGGACTCCATCCAAAACTAATTAAAATAATACAACTCACTCTTACCAACACCAAATCAAACGTGAAGTTTAGAGGAGAAATTTCGGAACCATTCCTCATAAAAACAGGCTTAAGACAAGGTGACTGCCTATCACCATTACTTTTCAACTATGCACTGGAATACATAACGAGAGAATGGTACAAGGACGATCCAAAGAGGATAAGAATTGGAAGTGCAAAAGATGATATTAGCTTAAACTGCTTGGGATTCGCTGATGATCTTGCTCTCCTAGCCAACACCGTTCAAGAAGCCAGGCAACAAGTGAAATCACTACAAGAAATAGCAGAGAAAGTAGGCCTTAGAATATAATTTGAAAAAACGGATATTATGCTAACTGATCCACCACTTGCAAACAAAATTACAATAGGAGAACAGGAAGTCAAAATTGTTGATAAATTTAAATATTTAGGCGAAATAATAACATACAATCTAAATGAGAAGCCATCATGGCAAAATAGAATAAAGAAACTGAACTATGCAAATTACATTACCAAAACTACATACAACAAAAAAACCTATCTATAGATGCAAAATTAAAACACTATAAAACAGTTACACAACCAGAAATAACATATGCAGCTGTAACTATCTTCAAAACAACTAATACAGCAGAAATTGACAGAATACTAAAAATAGAAAGAAGAATAATTAGGAGATGTATAAATAAACAGTATAAAATAAATGGACATTGGAGAATGGCATCAAATGAAACAGTATATAAGAAAATAGAACCAGTCATGAGCACAATCAGGAAGAAACGCATCTCATTCTTTGGATATCTGATGAGAACTCCAGAAAACAGAATTAGTAAAAAAATAATACAAAAATTGTGGAATAGCAAGAGCGACATTAAATGGATCACAGAAATTAAGGAAGATATAAAAGAACTTCAAATTACAGCAGATGTCCTAAAAAACAAGACAGAGAAAACCAGAATACTGCAAGACCCGCAAACCAGACTACAAATGAAAATCAATAAAAGGAGTACAGGAAGAGTTCTCAGATGAAGAAAGAAAGAAAATATCTGAAAGAATGAAGAAATATTGGGCAGACAGAAGAGCAAAACACCTTTCATATAAGAATAGCCTCTAATAATTATATTACCTAAATATATTAAGTTATTGTCGAACCAAATTGTATCCATGTGTAACAACTTGTTTAGAACTTTGTATTTTTGACTACAGTGGTCCAATGAAGGCCATAAAATAAATAATAATAATATCACATTATGCTCTTCACCCATATGAAATTATATATTGCTTATTATGGCTGGCGAATTTTTGCGGATTTTGAGCACAGGATCAGGGGGTTCAGCCTATAAATTGCAAGATGCAGTTCAGCCAATGCATTTCATCCAAGAGAGCGCTGGTGAAGTGGGGTTAACTCATGAAAAAGCACGAATATGTCAAGATGTGATGCTGCCACATAAGTCGAAAAGCTAGTTCCCTTGTTTTACATCCATAACGTTGACCATGACACATTCGCCTTTTTTGTGCTATGATAGGAGCACTTTTCGTTCTGGCTCCCAACTTTTGCTCTACTACAATTTAGACTTGAGACCGCCGTATTTTGGCGACCGCGTAAGATTTTGGTTGAGTCATGCGACGACTGATCCGGTTTAGGTTTTTCTATTGTCTTTAGAACTATGTAGCACATATTGTGGCCAAGGATAAAGCTTACACAAAACAACAGGACGAACATGAATTACATGTACTCTAATTTGTCTACCTTCTTACAAAATATGAACGATTTCGCATAAGGCTGGAACACATAACTGGCGGACGTAATAAAATCACAAAATAGTTTTTAATGTAAAATTCGAATGAAGTTAGAGTTTTGAAGGCAATTTCATCGTAATAATCCCTCTTTCATTTACTCGAATCACTTGAAACAGTTTCCGTGCATTCTATTCACTTTACAAGTAATTTTATGTTCCACATTTAGCTTCACTGTAAACCATCATATCTCCACAATGGATAGAAATTAATGGCTAAAAAAATTCATTTTGAGTTTACGCAATTATCTACCGTCATACAAAGCTAGAGCCGATTCGTAGAAGTTTAAACTATAAAGCAGCGCGATTCAGAAACCTGACAGAAAAACATGTTTTTTGTACGCATTTGCGAGTAAAATTTGAACGATGCACCTACAAGCGGAGCCATTAGCTGAGCATTAATTTAGGGGCGAATAAATATTTTTTACAAACGGAAGTAATCGATTCGCTCAATTTCCCTTGGCGCCAGCTCTGGTTTGTCGTTCAAACCCTGCTTAATATACTGTACCACAGCTACAAGAAGACAGATATTCGAAGCGCTGTGACGATTGCTGGAATGGGAAGGTTTCTTGACTGTTAACTTAATTTCTAATTAATAATTTATGGACTGTTAATAATTTATGAGGGGAAAATTATTATTTATTACAGATACTACTAGAAAGAAAGTGTGAGCTGCGCAAAAGTAGGAAGAAAGACAGACTGGTAGAATCGGAAAAATGGGTTGAAAGAAAGAAGTGTACTATAACCTCTACTTTTAATCGGCGTTGTTGATGAGATAATGACAGAGGTGGAAGTTCAAAAATGGCTCTGAGCACTACGGGACTTAACTGCTGTGGTAATCAGCCCCCTAGAACTTAGAACTACTTAAACCTAACTAACCTAAGGACATCACACACATCCACGCCCGAGGCAGGATTCGAACCTGTGACCGTAGCGGTCGCGCGGTTCCAGACTGAAGCTCCTAGAACCGCTCGGCCACAGCGGCCTGCGAGCAGGATACAGGCCTGCGAGAAGAAATTCCAGAGAAGCAGGATACGACTTACTAGAATGGATGGAGCAAAGAATGAGGATGTGAGAGAAGTTGGGAAACAGCTCACCCGTGCAAGAGACCAGAGAAAAGACCAGCTTAAGATGGTATGGACACGTTAAAAGAATACGACTAGCCAGGAAACCACTACAGGCTCATGAAATGAGAATAGGAGGAAAGAGACGTAGAGGAACACCGAGAGATAGGCGGATCGTTGTGTGAGACTATGGTTGCGTGCTCAGCATAAGCCCTATGATGCTAATAAGACCTGTAACCGGTGACCTAATAGGTAAACAGATATATCCTCCCATGAAATCATAAGAAATTAATTAATGAAAATTCACGTAACAGAAACTTATGCAATCTCAATCGATAATTGAGACCTGGTAGTCAAGGAAGGCAGGTTGTGGACGGGGCCTTAACCAGTTACTATTAGTTCCCTTTGGCAATTACACACATTTATTTTACAACGGTAATTCCAGACTCAGCAATAAATAAAGATACCACACGTTATCAATGAAGGAATAAACAGCTGTGTAATTAATAGTGCTATCAGTACGTTACAATTTACCAAGCGAACATAAAATACAGACACAGCAAATAATGTTTTAAATCAAGCCCATGTGATCCCAATTACAATTTCAAGGCAAGTAACCATAGTCACTGCTGAAGGCCTTTAACGCCAATAACGGCAATTATATAAAAAAAATTAACAAACATACTGTAAAACAGCAACGCAATTGCAAGGTTTATTAAAAGAGCCAGGCAACTGATCACCAAACGGGTGAGACAAAATGATGGTAAACTTCGTAGCACAACCATTTAAACGTGCTGCAATGCCAAGAATGGCAATTATATAAAACAATTTAGAAACATACAATAAAACAGCAAATACAATAATACAACACAAGGGCCAGTCACAGACGGTGCACCAGGAATCGAACTCTGAGTAGGTCCAGCGAACATCACTTTCGCAAGCGATGAGATAGGCAGTCAAGAGTTGCATTAACTTCACAAGATGGTAACT
The DNA here is from genome assembly GCF_023864345.2 of Schistocerca serialis cubense. Taxonomy (NCBI): domain Eukaryota; kingdom Metazoa; phylum Arthropoda; class Insecta; order Orthoptera; family Acrididae; genus Schistocerca; species Schistocerca serialis. Next base: position 210,184,132 of record NC_064647.1, on the reverse strand, counting down.
CAGACTAGTGGCTGTCTAACGAGTAACAAATAATAATCTTGCTGAAGCTACCTGATGCCAAATAAACCAAATGCAAAGATGTTAAAGTACGCCAAAGCCGGACCGGCAGTCTGGACTCTGCCTGCAGAATACTGTGCTTAGAGCGCCCGGAACGAGAGAGGAATCACTACCACCAGAACAGAAAAAAAAATCACCAACCGGCCTACAATCAAGAAAGCTATCAAAACTACACGCCTCACTGGACAGCAGCAGCAAGGCGAGGAAACGTACACTGCCGTTACATACACTAACGCCCGGGGCAGGTAACTGGGGCGTTAGTAGCCACGAGGCAGGAAAAATACCGCTGGTTGAACTTAACAAACAGCAACAAACTGAACGCAGTAAATACACTCCTGGAAATGGAAAAAAGAACACATTGACACCCGTGTGTCAGACCCACCATACTTGCTCCGGACACTGCGAGAGGGCTGTACAAGCAATGATCACACGCACGGCACAGCGGACACACCAGGAACCGCGGTGTTGGCCGTCGAATGGCGCTAGCTGCGCAGCATTTGTGCACCGCCGCCGTCAGTGTCAGCCAGTTTGCCGTGGCATACGGAGCTCCATCGCAGTCTTTAACACTGGTAGCATACCGCGACAGCGTGGACGTGAACCGTATGTGCAGTTGACGGACTTTGAGCGAGGGCGTATAGTGGGCAAGCGGAGGCCGGGTGGACGTACCACCGAATTGCTCAACACGTGGGGCGTGAGGTCTCCACAGAACATCGATGTTGTCGCCAGTGGTCGGCGGAAGGTGCACGTGCCCGTCGACCTGGGACCGGACCGCAGCGACGCACGGATGCACGCCAAGACCGTAGGATCCTACGCAGTGCCGTAGGGGACCGCACCGCCACTTCCCAGCAAATTAGGGACACTGTTGCTCCTGGGGTATCGGCGAGGACCATTCGCAACCGTCTCCATGAAGCTGGGCTACGGTCCCGCACACCGTTAGGCCGTCTTCCGCTCACGCCCCAACATCGTGCAGCCCGCCTCCAGTGGTGTCGCGACAGGCGTGAATGGAGGGACGAATGGAGACGTGTCGTCTTCAGCGATGAGAGTCGCTTCTGCCTTGGTGCCAATGATGGTCGTATGCGTGTTTGGCGCCGTGCAGGTGAGCGCCACAATCAGGACGGCATACGACCGAGGCACACAGGGCCAACACCCGGCATCATGGTGTGGGGAGCGATCTCCTACACTGGCCGTACACCACTGGTGATCGTCGAGGGGACACTGAATAGTGCACGGTACATCCAAACCGTCATCGAACCCATCGTTCTACCATTCCTAGGCCGGCAAGGGAACTTGCTGTTCCAACAGGACAATGCACGTCCGCATGTATCCCGTGCCACCCAACGTGCTCTAGAAGGTGTAAGTCAACTACCCTGGCCAGCAACATCTCCCGATCTGTCCCCCATTGAGCATGTTTGGGACTGGATGAAGCGTCGTCTCACGCAGTCTGCACGTCCAGCACGAACGCTGGTCCAACTGAGGCGCCAGGTGGAAATGGCATGGCAAGCCGTTCTACAGGACTACATCCAGCATCTCTACGATCGTCTCCATGGGAGAATAGCAGCCTGCATTGCTGCGAAAGGTGGATATACACTGTACTAGTGGCGACATTGTGCATGCTCTGTTGCCTGTGTCTATGTGCCTGTGGTTCTGTCAGTGTGATCATGTGATGTATCTGACCCCAGGAATGTGTCAATAAAGTTTCCCCTTCCTGGGACAATGAATTCACGGTGTTCTTATTTCAATTTCCAGGAGTGTAGTAATTAGAAGTCGAAGAAAGCGAATCAGATCCGCCTTCCCCAAGCACTCCACTCGCTGCTCTTCCCCTCGGCGACACTACGAGCAGCAACACAAACCCAAGTCACTGGAGAATCGCGAAATATGACAATGGTGGGGGTTTCTCCACTTGAATCCAAATACACTCATCTTAAAGCTTGCAGGATATGGTTTACGACGAGGTCGTGCACCCTCGTGACCCAGGCCTTCGATCCGGCAATCCATGCACGCCGCCAGCAGTCCCGGCGTCTTCTCGCACTGCGCGGACCTGGCTCCTCCTGAGTCTCCAACCGAACTGCACACTGACACGACCCCCGCAAGAACCACAACGTTTCCCCAAAGATAGGGCCACAGTTACTACATACCGATAACCGCCGCTGCTGCAACAAGCGGACAGGCAACACTTGCGAAACAAGGTTGCGGCAGTCAAAATAAGAAGAAGACAAACAACTGCAACCATGTCAAAGAAACGATATGGTCTTGCCCCAACAGAGGACAGAAACCTACAAATAGCACCAATGCGAGCCGCAGTTCGGCTCAATAATAAGGATTGTCCATAGCTCATATACAGTGTGAAAAGTATTTAAACCGACAAACTCTGCGAGGTTGTAGGGGACATCAAAACAAATATGTTGCTTGAGGCTTTCCCGACGGATATGTTGTATATATGGTTCTCGGGCGAGACGTCGGATGTCATAGTGAAAACTCCACAATATTTCGTCAGCGCAACTGGCCGACGTCTTCAGGTGCGAGGGAACACACTGCTAAGGCAGGACCAGGGCTCCCCATTTAGGCCAGTTTTAGGCAGGAAGTGCGCATGCGTGAAGGCGCCAAATTCGATGGCCAATAGCGACGATATCAACTGATAGCTGGAAGGACAGTAACGCCACCTACAGGATGGAGAACCAAATACTTCGGCGCACGCGCGGAGGCTGCCGCCGCTGCTCTGCGCTGCCATCGGCAGCCCCAGCGACCTCTGTCGGAAGCCGCAAGCAATACTGCGCGTCCACGTAGGCGCCTTAATTACCCTCCCGTTGTCAACAGAATATTAATGTTGCTGGCGAATCGTCGTCCGTCTTATGACCAATAGTATTCCTCTCTGTTCGAAGCGACTTCAATATGGCCAGTGCTGGATCCCATGCTGAACTAAGCTGAAAGCCCGTGTCTCTTTTTACAAGATTCGCCGAGCTGCGTATTTCCACTGCTTCCTTAATAACACTGTCCCAGTACGAACTCGTCGATGCGAGAATTTTTGTATGTAGGTAATTCATAGAATGGCGTGTACTGAGACAATGCTCGGCCACTGCAGACTTTTCTGGTTGCACCAGACGAGTGTAGCGTCGGTGTTCAGTGCATCTCTCTTCTACAGTGCGACAAGTTTGTCCGATGTACGACATGCCGCAGCTACAAGGAATCTCGTAAACACCGGGTCTTCTTAGGCCAAGGCTGTCCTTAGATGAGCCCAAGAGAGCTCTGAGTTTTGCCGGCGGACGAAAAACACATTTAACTTTATGCCTCTTCAATAGTATCCCTATTTTTGAAGAGACACCGCCGATGTATGGCAAGATGACCATTCCCCTTTGTTCTTCGCCTTCTTCCACTTCCTCACGTTGGGTAACCCGCTTTGGTTGTAAGGCACGGCGAATCTCCCGTTCGGAGTATCCATTTTGTTGGAAAATGGTACGCAGATGGAGTAGCTCATTGGATAAGCTGTCTGAGTCTGATATGGCTCGTGCTCTGTGGACCAACGTCCTCAGTACGCCACTTCGTTGCGAAGGATGGTGACAGCTGGTAGCCTATAAGTATAAGTCCGTGTGTGTTGATTTACGGTACACTGAGTGACCTAACGTGTCATCTTCTTTTCTCCGTACCAACACGTCCAGGAATGGAAGTTCGCCGTTTTTCTCCATCTCCATCGTGAACTTGATGTTGGGATGAAGCGAGTTAAGATGCTCAAGAAAAACATTCAGCGATGCAATGCCGTGAGGCCAGATAACAAAGGTGTCGTCCACATCTCGCCAAAAACACGTAGGTTTCAAATCCGACGTCTGGAGCGCTCTCTCCTCGAAGTCTTCCATGAAAAGATTAGCCACAATGGGTGACAGGGGACCAAAGCGGGTTACCCAACGTGAGGAAGTGGAAGAAGGCGAAGAACATAGGGGAATGGTCATCTTGCCATACATCGGCGGTGTCTCTTCAAAAATAGGGATACTACTGAAGAGGCATAAAGTTAAATGTGTTTTTCGTCCGCCGGCAAAACTCAGAGCTCTCTTGGGCTCATCTAAGGACAGCCTTGGCCTAAGAAGACCCGGTGTTTACGAGATTCCTTGTAGCTGCGGCATGTCGTACATCCGACAAACTTGTCGCACTGTAGAAGAGAGATGCACTGAACACCGACGCTACACTCGTCTGGTGCAACCAGAAAAGTCTGCAGTGGCCGAGCATTGTCTCAGTACAGGCCATTCTATGAATTACCTACATACAAAAATTCTCGCATCGACGAGTTCGTACTGGGACAGTGTTATTAAGGAAGCAGTGGAAATACGCAGCTCGGCGAATCTTGTAAACAGAGACACGGGCTTTCAGCTTAGTTCGGCATGGGATCCAGCACTGGCCATATTGAAGTCGCTTCGAGCAGAGAGGAATACTATTGGTCATAAGACGGACGACGATTCGCCAGCAACATTAATAATCTGTTGACAACGGGAGGATAATCAAGGCGCCTACGTGGACGCGCAGTATTGCTTGCGGCTTCCGACAGAGGTCGCTGGGGCTGCCGATGGCAGCGCAGAGCAGCGCCGGCAGCCTCCGCGCGTGCGCCGAAGTATTTGGTTCTCCATCCTGTAGGTGGCGTTACTGCCCTTCCAGCTATCAGTTGCTATCGTCGCTATTGGCCATCGAATTTGGCGCCTCCACGCATGCGCACTTCCTGCCTAAAACTGGCATAAATGGGGAGCCCTGGTCCTGCCTTAGCAGTGTGTTCGTCGCACCTGAAGATGTCGGCCAGTTGCGCTGACGAAATATTGTGGAGTTTTCACTATGACATCCGACGTCTCGCCCGAGAACCATATATACAAAACAAATATTCTTCCCTAATGTCATTTTTTCCTATGAAGATTATTTAAACTGGTGGAGGCCGTATCACGTTCTTCAGTTGTTAGAGACCGTATTACGGTCTTCATTTGTTAGAGGCCGTATTACGCTCTTCAGTTGTAGGCAACTGCTGTCCACCAGTGTAGTAGTGCATTGTCTCTGCTTACTATGGATCGATACACCTGGAGTGAGTGCACTGATATGGTTGGTGCGTACTACGTAGCGCACCACAACGGACGAACTGTACAGCGTGTTTATCAACAATATCCTAATCACCGTATCCCGCATCATACGACCTTTGCTGCTGTGTACCAACGTCTGCGTGAGACCGGTTCAAAAAAATGGTTCAAATGGCTCTGAGCACTATGGGACTCAACTGCTGAGGTCATTAGTCCCCTAGAACTTAGAACTAGTTAAACCTAACTAACCTAAGGACATCACAAACATCCATGCCCGAGGCAGGATTCGAACCTGCGACCGTAGCGGTCTTGCGGTTCCAGACTGCAGCGCCTTTAACCGCACGGCCACTTCGGCCGGCTCGCGTGAGACCGGGTCATTTAGCAGATTACCTGGACAAGGACGCCGTCGCACGGTAAGAACGCTGCAATTTGAGGGCGCTGTCTTGCAGCATGTGGAGCGGAATCCTTCAATCAGCACTCGTGCAATTGCACGTAACGTAGTGACGAATCACACGAATGTAGGAACTGTCCTTCGAGAGCAATTGTTACGTCCGTTTCACTTACAGCGTGTCCACAACCTGGAACCAGTTGATTATCCACCCAGTTTTCACAGTGGTATCTGGAACAGTGTGAAATGCATCCTACATTTCCATCCTCTGTGTTGTTTACCGATGAACCAATGTTTGGGGGTGATGGAGTCTTCAACATGCACAATTCGCATGTTTGGAGTGAGGATAACCCACATGCCACAGTTACTTGCGCTCATCAAGTGCGGTTCTTTGTTAATGTGTGGACTGGTGTTGTTGGGGACCCATATCTGCAACCTAGGCCATTAAATGGCAGGCACTATTACAATTTTCTCGCCAGAGCATTGCCAGAATTGCTGGAAGACGTCCCGCTCCCTACAAGACAACGCATGTGGCTCCAACATGACGGGGCGCTGGCACATTTCAGTCGTCGTGTGCGTCGATTCCTGGACCGACGGTTCCCAGAAACGTGGACTGGCAGAGGTGGTCCAGTACCATGGCCTGCTCGATCCCCAGATATGTCCCCTCTGGACTTTTTTTGTGTGGGGAGAGATGCACAACCTTGTTTACGCAACTCCTGTTGCATCAGAAGTGGATCTGGGTGCTCGGATAGTAGCAGCAGCAGCAGCAGCAGGAACAATTCAGGATGCTCCTGGGGTTTTTGCCCGTGACAGACAGAACATGATGCGACGGTGTAACCTTTGTTTACGTGTCAAGGGAGGCATTTTTGAAAATCTACTGTAATTGAAATTGGGTTGTGTTGTCTCTTGATCATAAAAAATGGAAAAGTGTTTGTTGGTTTAATTAATTTGCCGCCAGGAAATCATCCTCTACCGGTTTAAATACTCCTCATAGGAAAAAATGACACTAGGGAAAAATATTTGTTTTGATGTCCCCTACAACCTCCCAGAGTTTGTCGGTTTAAATACTTTTCACCCTGTAGATATATTGAAGAAGAGTTTCACCTAACTACCGAGTGGAATGGTCACACTCAAGTTAAATTTGTTACAGAAATGCAAAGGTTCCTTAATAAACGCGGATTGAGTTAACAGTCAGCGTAGAATGCGTAATAATTCAAAGAGACTCACAAAAGGGCGCGTTACATTAGTAGATGAAAATGGATTGCGAATAAAGTGATTAGAAGTGCCCGAATAAATGCCAATGACTATGAGTGCAAGCAGGCAATGGAACTGACGACTAGACCAGAATTAACACACACAGAAAGTTACATGCAAGCCCCAGTTTCCTCGCCTAACCGCAAAGTAAGTCAAGTGAGCTGCCAGTTAGAGTTCAGTTAGGCCAAACTCGAAATAAGCAGGGTTCGTGATCGTCTCATCACTGTTGCACATTCTCTCCATATTGGTACAGCGCCACAGCAGGTGACTGAAATGGCTCGTGGCTCCAACTGTCGTTACTGCATACGTTTCCAACAGAGTCCAAACTCTGCTAGATGGAGGTCAAGATGGCTACAAGGCCCCAAGAGAAGGAACATTCTGCTAGGCTCCCAAAGTCAGTGGGTTCCCTGCTGGGTTTCCTGAGTAGAAGCGTTTCCTACTCGCTATTATAGCAATTGTGCTGACTCTCCCACCACCGGAATCTTTCTAGCCAATTATGGTAAAGGTTGCGAGTGCCGACCAACGAAAGATTCAGAAATACGCTAACAAAATCCTTTTCCTCTCGCATTTGGACATGATTGATCAGTGATTTAAATTGTCTCTAAAAGTGGGATCTCGATTTTTCGTCGTGGCCACTGAGCGGAGTGGCACGTACACACGTGCAAACCTTCCCGCTGTTTACCAAATTAATTTTCGTGTACCAATCTGAGTTCATTTTTATTTATTTATGTTAGAAACTGAAAAACTACAAAGTCAAGATCACTCATGAAACTTTCCTTATTTGGATCGATTACTTGTTTTGCCTAACAATCTAGCCATCTTCGAATCATAAAACATTATTAATTAGTGTTGCTGCCGTTACAGCTTCACACGTCATTAAAATCTTTCTTAAAAAGGCCAACATCCATACATGACATTGTTAAAAACAGCTTTTGATTGTTCATCAGCAGTGTAACTGAATATTGGTCATAAAACAAAGCTGTTATGCTGCAGACTTAAAACTTAGTAACTGACAGACGATCTCTGTTACAAGATGATGTAAATACTGACTGTGTCAGTTACTAAGTTTTAACGTCATTATGTCTTTGTTTTATGACTATCGTTCAATTACACAATGACGACAAACTGTTATTAGCTATGTCGTATACGGATGACGTCAATTTAAGAAAGATTTTAACGGTATGTGAAGCCGTTGTGGTGCCAACCACCAACACTGATCAAGGATATTTTATGATCTCAAGATGGCTAGATTGTGAGCTGACACTAGCAACACATACAAATAAAGAAAATTTCATGCATGTTCTGGACTGCATGGGTTTTTGTCCCTAACATAAAATTACAATAGGTCGCATCTCTCCTGGTTGACAACATCAACAAGTTTGACAGTCAGAGTTCATTTTACAAATTTGATTGAGAACATATGGCTGTCTCCTTTTTACCACGGCGTTGTTCTTCACTTTCAAAGTGTGCCGTGTTCTTTCCACCCCAGAGAACCATACCGGTCTAAGAAGCTTTGCTAAGGGTTCTTGTGCTTCTGAAGTTTAACACTCTCCTAGCTTTGCAAGGACACAGCCCATTGTTTGGGCCTCTGGATGTTTCCTCACCTCACCAGCCTACAGCCGCAGCCACTTCCCCTTCGTGCAGGACTTTCAGACAGAAACACATTTATGACCCCATAATGTCCCCTGCATGGGAATGTCCCCACAGCATTTCACTTAACTTGCTGGCAGCGGAACTGAAGGGATTCACAATCATTATAGTAACTTCATACTGAAGTGCACTATTCATTTTATGACTTTCTGGGGTATCCAAAGTTAAATAAACGAATGTTAATTAGATGGTGTGTCATGTAACAGCTGGAGTGAAGGAATGTGTGCTGGAGAGAGAAGAAGACTGGGACTGAGAAGAGACAGAAGTGGGATGTGACCACATAAAGAGATGGAGATGCTTATGTTCTGAACAGATGCAGCCAGGAGCTGCAAACTGTGGGAAGTGATTATGACACTGCTGATATTTACACCAATGTACAGCAACTGCTACACTCAATAGGAGACATTTCCTTTTTCGGATCAGATTTTGGAAAGTTTATACAAATTGTTATTTATTTAATAAAATGACACATTTAATTTGTTGTGTGCAACATTTGTTGTCAGTATAGTTCATTAAAGTAATTTTAATCAATAATGCTTAATTTGTTGGAAACACATTTACAAAGTTACAAAATTTGATATATCTGCAGAGAAAAAATTTGACAAAAGTATATTTTCGGGAGGCAAGGAAGAGCATGCTTCTCTGTTCTGCCAGATGTGGAAGATCATTAAATCAAGGCATGGCACTGCACAGAATACGCTACATAGAAGTCTGTTACGACAACCTAACTCTAGAACTTAATACAGACTAAAGGAAAACATGTTGTCAATGTTCTGCTGTCTTTGTCTTTTGGACTTGTATGACATCACACACTTTATCATCATTATGTGCCGAAAGCGGCATCAAGTATTTAGTTGTGTCCGAATCGAGGTGTTTCGGCCTCCTGCTTCGACTGAGAAAGTCCAATCATATCAGTAAAATACATATAACTGAAAACCGTCTAGAGATGATTAGAGCAAGAAGAAGACTCACACTCGATTTATTGATGTTAATGAACATTGTGTTTATTGAATCGGTATCGACATACTAAACCAATCTTTCGCCTTTGGTTTCGTCTTCACAAGTTTGGCCTGTCACTGCCAATATTTATTGACTATCACAATAAACTTTCAATTATAGTGAACCTAACCTGCTTAAGAGAGCAATCTTCTCTTAAGAAAGTTAGGTGGGAATACCCTCTGCAAAGCTGCCTCTCACAAAACCCTTCATTTCACTATAATTGAAGGTTTATTCAAATGGTTCAAATGGCTCTCAGCACTACGGGACTTAAATTCTGAGGTCATCAGTCCCCTAGAACTTAGAACTACTTAAACCTAACTAACCTAAGGACATCACACACACCCATGCCCGAGGCAGGATTTGAACCTGCGACCGTAGCGGTCGCGCGGTTCCAAACTGTAGCGCCTAGAACCGCTCGGCCACCCGGGCCGGCGAAGGTTTATTCTGATAGTCAAGAAATATTGGCAGTGCCAGAGCTAACTTGTAAAAACGAAACCAAAGGCGAAAGATTAGTTTAGTATGCCGATACTAATTCAATAATGACAATGATAATGATCGTATGGCATTGTTGGTCGGGAGGTCCGATGCGGGGAAGTTCGGCCGCCATATTGCAAGTCCTTCTTAGGTGACGCCACTTAGGCGACTTTGCGCGTCAATGATGATGAAATGATGATGAATAACACACAACACCCAGTCATCACGAGGTAGAGAAAATCCCTGACCCCGCCGGGAATCGACCCCGGGACCCCGTGCGCGGGAAGCGAGAACGCTACCGCAAGACCACGAGCTGCGGGCACTAGTTCAATGTCCATTATAATTATCCGGGCTGTTATGCCGTGGTCGGTTGATGAATTCTGTGGTGATTCCCAACGTTTCGTCAGTAGCGAGCCAGTGTGTGTGTTGGACCTTCCATCAAGCTACGGACCCCCTTGAAGATGTCTCCCGCAGTCGGAGACGAAACGTTGGGAATCACCACAGAATTCATCAACCGATCACGGCATAACAGCCCAGATAATTATAATGGACATGATATTTCCGGCCGTGAAAGTTTACATTTTAGTACTAGTTCAATGAACACAATGTTCATAATCATCAGTCAATCGACCGGCAGTCTTATTCTAAGCATTGTCCGGTCAGTTGTATTTCGCTCGCCCTGTAAGAATGAAATATGCTTACCTTTTCGGTATCAAAATAATACACGTACAAAATTATGTTGAGTATATAACTTGATCTTTTCAGATGTTGAAATTAGTCCTTCTGGGATGACATCTTCCAAGTCTCTAAATTAATTATACAAAAAGCGACAATTTTAGAACCTAGCCTCCCATTGGCAAAATTTCTGTGGATGCCCATGTACTTAACCATAATTTCGGAACAAGAACATAGATTTAGATCTACATGTAAATTTTCTCCTGCTGGTTTGACTGTATCTTTGCGATATATTCACTCCATTACATTATTTCTTTCCCCCGTTCTTTTAGAAAATTGTTAGCCTTTATTCGTTTACGAGGGTAAGCAAAAAAAATGGCTCTGAGCACTATGGGACTTAACTGCTGTGGTCATCAGTCCCCTAGAACTTAGAACTACTTAAACCTAACTAACCTAAGGACCTCACACACATCCATGCCCGAGGCAGGACTGGAATCTGCGACCGTAGCGGTCGCGCGGCTCCAGACTGTAGCGCCTAGAACCGCTCGGTCACCACGGCCGGCGAGGGCAAGTCGTTTTCCACAGTAGTGAATTATTCATTTCGCGGCAGTATACGTAGTGTCCCAGGAGGAATGGTCGAAATTCAAGGATATGTCAGGAACGATTATTAGAAGAAAGAGAAAAAAAAAGTCTAGTAAACAGGAGCTCTAAAATTCATACCTTAGGAACTATGGGCACTTGTTCATCTCCGTTACTACGAAATTTCAATCACCAACTTTCTCTTCCGAATGCGAAAATATTTTGTTGACACCCACCTACGTAGGGAGAAATGATCATCATAATAAAATAATAGAAATCAGAGCTCGAACGGAATGATTTAGGTGATCCTTTTTCCCACGCGCCATTCGAGAGTGGAATGGTAGAGAGGTAGTATAAAAATGGTGCGATGAACCCTCCGCCAGGCACTTAAGTGTGCATTGTAGAGTAACCATGTACATGTAGATGTAGAACTCTTCTTTTCTATTGAATACGTGCTCATAGCTCTTAATGCACTCAGTTTAGATCCCGTGTTGACTAGATCTTTTCTGCTTCGAATCGTCATTCCTGTCGTCTCTCTGAATATGACCCTTCCTGCTGGAACACGCTATATTGTCTACTGTATAAGCCGATTCGCTCTTTATGAAATTTTGAACAGAGATGGTAGAAAATACACTCCTGGAAATGGAAAAAAGAACACATTGACACCGGTGTGTCAGACCCACCATACTTGCTCCGGACACTGCGAGAGGGCTGTACAAGCAATGATCACACGCACGGCACAGCGGTCACACCAGGAACCGCGGTGTTGGCCGTCGAATGGCGCTAGCTGCGCAGCATTTGTGCACCGCCGCCGTCAGTGTCAGCCAGTTTGCCGTGGCATACGGAGCTCCATCGCAGTCTTTAACACTGGTAGCATGCCGCGACAGCGTGGACGTGAACCGTATGTGCAGTTGACGGACTTTGAGCGAGGGCGTATAGTGGGCATGCGGGAGGCCAGGTGGACGTACCGCCGAATTGCTCAACACGTGGGGCGTGAGGTCTCCACAGTACATCGATGTTGTCGCCAGTGGTCGGCGGAACGTGCACGTGCCCGTCGACCTGGGACCGGACCGCAGCGACGCACGGATGCACGCCAAGACCGTAGGATCCTACGCAGTGCCGTAGGGGACCGCACCGCCTCTTCCCAGCAAATTAGGGACACTGTTGCTCCTGGGGAATCGACGAGGACCATTCGCAACCGTCTCCATGAAGCTGGGCTACGGTCCCACACACCGTTAGGCCGTCTTCCGCTCACGCCCCAACATCGTGCAGCCCGCCTCCAGTGGTGTCGCGACAGGCGTGAATGGAGGGACGAATGGAGACGTGTCGTCTTCAGCGATGAGAGTCGCTTCTGCCTTGGTGCCAATGATGGTCGTATGCGTGTTTGGCGCCGTGCAGGTGAGCGCCACAATCAGGACTGCATACGACTGAGGCACATAGGGCCAACACCCGGCATCATGGTGTGGGGAGCGATCTCCTACACTGGCCGTACACCACTGGTGATCGTCGAGGGGACACTGAATAGTGCACGGTACATCCAAGCCGTCATCGAACCCATCATTGTACCATTCCTAGACCGGCAAGGGAACTTGCTGTTCCAACAGGACAATGCACGTCCGCATGTATCCCGTGCCACCCAACGTGCTCTAGAAGGTGTAAGTCAACTACCCTGGCCAGCAAGATCTCCGGATCTGTCCCCCATTGAGCATGTTTGGGACTGGATGAAGCGTCGTCTCACGTGGTCTGCACGTCCAGCACGAACGCTGGTCCAACTGAGGCGCCAGGTGGAAATGGCATGGCAACCCGTTCCACAGGACTACATCCAGCATCTCTACGATCGTCTCCATGGGAGAATAGCAGCCTGCATTGCTGCGAAAGGCGGATATACACTGTACTAGTGCCGACATTGTGCATGCTCTGTTGCCTGTGTCTATGTGCCTGTGGTTCTGTCAGTGTGATCATGTGATGTATCTGACCCCAGGAATGTGTCAATAAAGTTTCTCCTTCCTGGGACAATGAATTCACGGTGTTCTTATTTCAATTTCCAGGAGTGTACAAACTGTAGAAACTGTTTCGGGCAAACGAAGAGCCTCATTTTTCCATCTTTTATCACGTGAGTGGACAGTACTTCATGCGACGCTGTATTTAACACAGTCGCAGCAGTTTGTCCCACTGCACGCCTTGCTGAAAGTGTGAATGACCTCTTACTGTGCTAGAGTGTTCAAGATCGATGTATAACCGCCCATCGCGTGCTGTCGTGAGGTCGACCACCCTGTCAAATGTAGCCCTAATGGTCGATACTCTGTCCTAACTCCAATACTGAGGGCATTGCCACTATTTTAACGGCTCCCGAAGTTTGTTTTGGTACACCAGTTACTGCTGCTGCTAACCTCTAAGCTTCCATTTCTCATCGAGAACTATTAAGATCGCTTTATTTACACATAATTACGAGGGAGAGTCAAATAAAAACCTTAAATTTGTAATAACATACCAAAATTTCGCGCCGTTATCCTGTAAGTTGGTAAACGTGCTACAAACAGCATACAGAATGGCCTGTAATTGACAGCTTAGTGCAGATGCACAAATACCATCACAGTATCAGTATAAAGATGGCCGCCCTACATGCGACTTGCACCAGGGTTCAAAATGGTTCAAATGACTCTGAGCACTATGCGACTTAACTTCTTAGGTCATCAGTCGCCTAGAACTTAGAACTAATTAAACCTAACTAACCTAAGGACATCACATACATCCATGCCCGAGGCAGGATTCGAACGTGCGACCGTAGCGGTGGCTCGGTTGCAGACTGTAGCGCCTAGAACCGCACGGCCACTCCGGCCGGCTTGCACCAGGGAAGAACAGCGTTCTGTTATCCGGTTTTTGCGTAGTGAAGGTGTGAAACCTATTGAAATCCATCGGCGAATGAAGGTTCAGTACGGTGACGCATGTTTGTCACAGCAGCAAGTCTACGAATGGAGTAGGAATTTCGCAAATGGTGTGACTTCAATGAAAGATGCTCCTCGTCCAGATCAAGGCATAACGAGTTGTGACTCAACAGAACATTGCAGCAGTTGAAGCCATAGTGAAGGAAAACACTGATTGACATTGCAGCATGTTTACAGATTAGTCATTGGTCAGCACACCACATTGTGCATGATTGTGCATGATGTGCTCCAGTTTCACAAAGTGTCTGCAAGATGGGTACCGCGGCAGCCGACTTCTGAAATGAGAGAACGACGTGTTGACGCTTGTGAAGAACTTCTTCGGCGCTTTGAACGAGGTGATGGGTTCCTTGCAAGAATCGTTACTGGGGACTAAACTTGGGTTCACTACCACCAACCGGACAGGAAGAGAACGAGCAAGGAATGGTGCCATTCGTCATCACTAAAACCAAAGAAGTTTCGAACAGAACCATCAGCAGGGAAGGTTATGCTCTTTTGGGACGAAAAAGGCGTCATTTTGGGGCATTACATGCCTAGAGGGACCACTGTCACCAGTGCATCTCCTAAAAAATCATCTGCGGCCTGGATTGCTGTCAGCAGGTGTCCTTTTGCAACATGACAATGCAAGGCCCCACACTGCCTGTACAACAGTTGCAACAATCACAGACCTTCATTTTGAATGTCTTCCTCATCCACCATACTCACCAGACCTTACCCCAAGTGATTTCCATATATTTGGGGCACTCAAAGACGCAATGGGAAGGAAAGAAGTTCCGTTCTGATGAGAGACGCCACGCGGTGCGTGAGTGGTTGTGCGGACTACCAAAAGAATTTTTTTCTAAAGGAATTTATGCACATTGTAAGCGCTGGAGGACTTGCATTGAGGGTGGAGGAGATTATGTTGAAAAGTGATACAGCTTTGTAACACTTCCGCACAATAAATAATATTTAAAAAAATTTAAGATTTTCATTTGACTCAGCCTAGTACTTTCATTGTACCCTCTTATCTGGTATTCTACAACATAAAGAATTTTACTATGCTATTTTACTACATATTACTAGATACATATATTACACTATTATTATTTTATTATTATTATATTACTATACAGGGTGTAACAAAAATGGACGGTACAAATTGCACGACACATTCCTCACACGTAGAAGAAGAAATATACGTACATGGATCTGGAAACGCTTTCTTTCCATGTTACAACTAATTTTCTCCAACTCATTAATCATGGGAAACACACAAGAACAGAACGTTAGAATCATGGGGAACATGCAGTCTTGGTGACGTCTGGTTATGTTGAGCACCGCCAGTAATTTGTTTCCCTTGTCCCTGTTGCCATGCAACGTACGTCAATAATTGTTTACAGGTAACATCAACTGTTCCAGAGATCAGTACGACCGTTGCAAGCACACAGGTTACTACGTACACGTTATCACTCACTTGTTTCGTGCAATGGCAGTGCATACAAATGCACAGATTGCAGATGCATGGATTAGCTGATGGTTGTGGCGCTCGCGTTCTGCGTTTGTACCGGAAGAGATTTCTGGGAAGAAGGCACCTTGACAGGAATACGTCTGGAGCCGCTGATCGACGATTTTGGGAACAGGTGGCATTTAAACCTGATAATCGCGACCGGGAGGGGGGCGGGGGGGGGGGGGGCTAGAAGGACGAGGTTATCGCAACGGGAGGCGACAATTCTTCATGCAGTTGACGACGACTCTTGTGTTAGTACACTCCTGGAAATTGAAATAAGAACACCGTGAATTCATGGTCCCAGGAAGGGGAAACTTTATTGACACATTCCTGGGGTCAGATACATCACATGATCACACTGACAGAACCACAGGCACATAGACACAGGCAACAGAGCATGCACAATGTCGGCACTAGTACAGTGTATATCCACCTTTCGCAGCAATGCAGGCTGCTATTCTCCCATGGAGACGATCGTAGAGATGCTGGATGTAGTCCTGTGGAACGGCTTGCCATGCCATTTCTACCTGGCGCCTCAGTTGGACCAGCGTTCGTGCTGGACATGCAGACCGCGTGAGACGACGCTTCATCCAGTCCCAAACATGCTCAATGGGGGACAGATCCGGAGATCTTGCTGGCCAGGGTAGTTGACTTACACCTTCTAGAGCACGTTGGGTGGCACGGGATACATGCGGACGTGCATTGTCCTGTTGGAACAGCAAGTTCCCTTGCCGGTCTAGGAATGGTAGAACGATGGGTTCGATGACGGTTTGGGTGTACCGTGCACTATTCAGTGTCCCCTCGACGATCACCAGTGGTGTACGGCCAGTGTAGGAGATCGCTCCCCACACCATGATGCCGGGTGTTGGCCCTGTGTGCCTCGGTCGTATGCAGTCCTGATTGTGGCGCTCACCTGCACGGCGCCAAACACGCATACGACCATCATTGGCACCAAGGCAGAAGCGACTCTCATCGCTGAAGACGACACGTCTCCATTCGTCCCTCCATTCACGCCTGTCGCGACACCACTGGAGGCGGGCTGCACGATGTTGGGGCTTTAGCGGAAGACGGCCTAACGGTGTGCGGGACCGTAGCCCAGCTTCATGGAGACGGTTGCGAATGGTCCTCGCCGATACCCCAGGAGCAACAGTGTCCCTAATTTGCTGGGAAGTGGCGGTGCGGTCCCCTACGGCACTGCATAGGATCCTACGGTCTTGGCGTGCATCCGTGCGTGGCTGCGGTCCGGTCCCAGGTCGACGGGCACGTGCACCTTCCGCCGACCACTGGCGACAACATCGATGTACTGTGGAGACCTTACGCCCCACGTGTTGAGCAATTCGGCGGTACGTCCACCCGGCCTCCCGCATGCCCACTATACGCCCTCGCTCAAAGTCCGTCAACTGCACATACGGTTCACGTCCACGCTGTCGCGGCATGCTACCAGTGTTAAAGACTGCGATGGAGCTCCGTATGCCACGGCAAACTGGCTGACACTGACGGCGGCGGTGCACAAATGCTGCGCAGCTAGCGCCATTCGACGGCCAACACCGCGGTTCCTGGTGTGTCCGCTGTGCCGTGCGTGCGATCATTGCTTGTACAGCCCTCTCGCAGTGTCCGGAGCAAGTATGGTGGGTCTGACACACCGGTGTCAATGTGTTCTTTTTTCCATTTCCAGGAGTGTACATGTAGCTGCAACACTGAATGTAGAACACACGATTGTCTGGCTGGTTGATCCATCTATCAAGGCCCGCGGAGGGCATATTGGACATCTCCTCTGGGAATGAGATGCATGTGGTACGCTGCTGCGTTCTGTTCGTGTGTGTTTAATTAATTGTAGAAAATGAGTGGTAACATGAAATCAAAACGTTTCCAGACCCATGTTCATACAACAATTTCTTCGTCTGGGTGTGGGGAATGTGTCCTGCAGTTTGCGACGTACATTATTGCTACACCCTTCGCTGAAGAGCCAAATAAACTGGTACACCTGCCTAATACCGTGTAGGGGTTCCCAGAGTACGCAGAAGAGCCGCAACACGACGTGATATGGACTATGTCTGAAGTAGTGCTGGACGGAACTGACACCATGAATCCTGTAGAGCTCTCCATAAATCCGTAAGAGTATGATGGGGTGGAGGTCTCTTCTGGACAGCACATTGCAAGGCATTCCAGATAAGCTCAATAATGTTCATGTTTGGGGAGTTTGGTGGTCAACGGAAGTGTTTAAACTTAGAAGAGTGTTCCTGGAGTCACTCTGTAGCACTTCTGAACGTGTGGTGTGTCGCATTGTCCCTCTGGAATTGCCCAATTCTGTCGGAACGCACAATGGACGTGAATGGAAGTGATCAGACAGCATGCATACGTACAGGTCACCTGTCAGAGTCGTATCTGCACTTATCGGGAGTACCGTATCATCCAACAGCACACACTCCACACTATTACAGAGCCTCCACCAGCTTGAACAGTCCCCTGCTGACATGCAGGATCGATGGATTCATGAGTTTGTCTCCATATCCGTACACTTCTATCCGATCGACACAATTTGAAACGAGACTCGTCCGACCAGGCAACATGTCAGTGTTGACGGGCCCAGGCGAGGCGTAAAGCTTTGTGTCGTGTTTCATCAAGAGTACACGAGTGGGCCTTCGGCTCTGAAAGCCCATATCGATGATGTTTCGTTGAATGGTTCGCACGCTGGCACTTGTTGATGGTCCAGCATTGAAATCTGCAGCAATTTGCGGAAATGTTGCTCTTCTGTCACATTGAACGATTCTCTTCACTCGTCTTTGGTCCCGTTCTTGCAGGATCTTTCTCCGGCTGCATCGATGTCGGAGATATGATGTTTCACCGGATTTTATCGGATTCCTTATATTCACGGGACATTCGTGAAATGGTCGTTGCGGAAAATCCCAGTTTCTTCGATCGTACACGTCTCGTTTTAAATTGTATCGAGCGGATGGACGTGTACGGGTATGGAGGCAACCTCATGAATCCATGGACTCTGCATGTCAGCAGGCCACTGTTCAAGCTTGTGGAGGCTCTATAATAGTGTGGGGCTTGTGCATTTGGGGTGATATGGGACACCAGATACATCCAGATACGGTTCTGACAGGCGATACGTACCTAGGCATCCTGTCCGATCACCTGCATCCATTCATGTCCATTGTACATTCCGACCGATTTGGGCAGTTCCAGCAGGACAATGCAACACCCCAAACGTCCAGAATTGCTACAGAGTGGGTCCAGGAAGACACTTCTGAGTTTAAACGCTTCCGCTGGCAACCAAACTCCCAGACATGAACATTATTGAGCGTATCTGGGATACCTTGCGACATGCTGTTCAAAATAGGTCTCAACACCCTCGTACTCATTATGGATTCATGGACAGCCCTGCGGGATTAACAGTGTGAGTTTCCTGCAGCACTACTTCAGACATTAGTAGAGTCCTTGCCAGGTCGTGTTGCGGCACTTCTGCGTGCTCACGGGGGCCCCTACATGATATTAGTCAGGTTACCAGTTTCCTTGGCTTTTCAGTGTATATCTTTCGAGGAGTGAAACATTACTACTGTTGAAAACTGCCTTTCCAACACTTCATTTTACAACTCTTCTAAAAGGACTGCATCTTGGAACAGTTCCGCCAAGATCGAGCGAGAACAGAAATAATACACATGCAGCACATACATTGGGTGATCGAAAAGAGTCTGAAAAGCTTGTGTGGGGTCCTGCCCACTCCTCTCGTATAGAGCGCCTAACGGATGCTGCGTTCTCGGAATGCTATATAACAATTCCAGCAAAGCACATTAATAGTTTTATTTCAATAAAGCAGACTGGCAATGCTTAACTTTGTATTTATAAGAACGTGTCGCAAGCGATGGGCGACATACACACAGCCAAAGTCCTTTGCTATATACAGTGCCCATGTAAGTAGTTGATACGGATCACACATCACTGCTTTCGTAGTGCTGGTCCACTACTGTGCCGATCTACACTCATGCACATAAATTAAGGATAATGCTGATACATCGTGAAACATCGCTCTGGTGGGCGGTTTGCGGGTTCAAATCACCTCGGGGTATGACCATGCGGTGCATTTGACCTGCAGTCGTAGCACGACGGCGCTGGCGGCAGTCCACATTTGATGAGGTGTGTCGGTGCATGTCAGAGTACGGTGCAGCGAGTAAGTGTACAGACGTTATCAGGCGTGCTAATGGTGACTGTATGTTGAAAGTGGCTCAAAGAACACACATTGATGACGTTATGAGAGATAGAATACTAGGGCGACTGGAGGCTGGTCAAACACTGCAGGTCGTAGCACGGGCCCTCCATGTGCCACAAAGTGTGATCTCAAGATTATGGCAACGATTCGAGCAGACAGGAAACGTGTCCAGGCGCTACAGAACGGGACGTCCACAGTGTACAACACCACAAGAAGACCGATATCTCACTATCAGTGCCCGCAGACGGCCACGGAGTACTGCAGGTAGCCTTGCTCGGGACCTTACCGCAGCCACTGGAACAGTTGTCTCCAGACGCACATTCTACAGACGACTGAACAGAAATGGTTTATTCGCCCGGAGACCTGCAAGGTGCATTCCACTGACCCCTGGTCACAGCAGAGCCCGTAACGCCTGGTATCAAGAACAGAGTACATGGTCGTTGGAACAGTGGTCCCAGGCTATGTTCAAAGGCGAGTCCAGGTATAGTCTGAACAGTGATTCTCGCCGGGTTTTCATCTGGAGTGAACCAGGGACCAGATACCAACCCCTTAATGTCTTTGAAAGGGACCTGTATGGAGGTCGTGGTTTGATGGTATGGGGTGGGATTATGATTGGTGCACGTACACCCCTGCATGTCTTTGACAGAGGAACTGTAACAGGTCAGGTGTATCTGGACGTCATTTTGCACCAGTATGTCCGCCTTTTCAGGGGTACAGTGGGTCGCACATTCCTCCTGATGGATGATAACGCACGGCCTCACCGAACTGCCATCGTGGAGGAGTAACTTGAAACAGAAGATATCAGGCGAATGGAGTGGCCTTCCTGTTCTCCAGACCTAAACCCCACCGAGCACGTCTGGGATGCTCTAGGTAAACGTATCGCTGCACATCTTCAAACCCCTAGGACACTTCAGGAGATCCGACAGGCACTGGTGCAAGAATGGGAGGCTATACCCCAGCAGCTGCTCGACCATCTGATCCAAAATATGACAACCCGTTGTGCGACCTGTGTACATTTGCATGGTGATGATATACCATATTGATGTCGGAGTACATGCGCAGGAAACAGTGGCGTTTTGTAGCACATGTGTTTCGGGACGGTTTTCTCAACTTATCACCAATACCGTCGACTTGCAGATCTGTGTCGTGTGTGTTCCCTATGTGCCTATGCTATTAGCGCCAGTTTTGTGTAGTGCTTCGTTGTGAGGCACCACATTCTGCAGTTATCCTTAATTTATGAGCACGAGTATAGTACTGTGCCAATCTGGTTCTGTGCGGCCGAGGCTGGCAGGAGCGGCGTTTATATTCTCTTCGTGTAGAGGCCGCTCCTGTCGTGGTGGGGTCCTAGTCAGCGTGCTATTGGCTGACGTCGTCTCGCAGCCGTCTCTAATCTTGGGTTCTTCGTCTTCGTGCCCGCGTTTGCCGTTACGCCGGACAGTCTGTATCTGTGTTGGTGGGTAGGTTCTGCTGAGAAGTGATTGTTAAAAAAAAATCGATACGTTGCGCTGTTTCCGATTTAATTAGCACTGAATTTACCCAATCAGATCGTTGCGTGCACAGATTGAAGCAGCCTGTGTCGCCAAACTCGTTCTTTTTATTTCGTCAAGTGCAACTGCTTGAATTTCGCGTAACGTCCTGACTGTCTAACGACAATCTCAATTACATTGGAAACGGCGCAACGTATCGAATTTTTTCTTAGCTTTTATTTCTCAGTGTAGGCAACCCTGCAACAAATTTACAAGCTTTTCGGAGCATTTCTGATCAGCCTGTATTTAAAACGTTTACACAGATAGTCATCAAAATGGTCAAACGGTCTTCTTTCAGCTAATCCAAGATTAACTACAAATTGTTTTATTTAACTCGTGGTGTTTATATTCATTCACAGCTAATCCGTTTCGACGGAATTGTCATTTTCACGTGTTCTTAACGACACCCCATTACAGATATACAGGGTGGTCAATGGATAGTGACCGGGCCAATTATCCCGCGAAATAAGCATCAAACGAAAAAACTGCTTGAAGGGGGAAACCAGATGGCGCTATGGTTGGCTCGCTAGATGGCGCTGCCATTGGTCAAACGGATATCAACTGCGTTTTTTAAAATAGGAACCCCCATTTTTAATTACATATTCGTGTAGTACGTAAAGAAATATGGATGTTTTACTTGGATCACTTTTTTCGCTTTGTGATAGATGGCTCTGTAATAGTCACAAACGTATAAGTACGTGGTATCACGTAACATTCCGCCAGTGCGGACGATATTTGCTTCGTGATACGTTACCCGTGAGATATTTGGCCCGGTCACTATCAATGGACCACCGTGTAGTGTACTTACGTCTACTTGAAAATAGGCGTTCAGCCGAAACGAGCTCGTTGTATATCAGTGTTATCACCATGAGTTAAATAAAACATTTGCAGTTGAAAGAAAATGTCGTATACTGATCAGACAGAACTATATGACCACCTGCCTAATAGCCGGTATGTAAACCATACGCACGCTAATACAGACAACGCTTCATGGCATGGAAGTAGTGAGGCCTTGCTAGGTTGATGGAGGGAGTTGACACCACATCTGCACACCATAAATTCTGGGAAGCTCTGATGCCTTGTGGAATCACATTCCAGATGTGTTCGATTGGGTTGAGATTTTAGGAGTTAAGGGGCGAGGACATCAATTGGGATTTCCACTGTCTCCTCGAACCACTCCATCCTACTCCTGGCTCATTATCTGGTTGAAAAATACCACTGACGTCGTGAAACATGAGCGTCATGAAGGGGTGTACACTACCCTCCGAAAGTTTGGGAACATCTAGTAATTATAGACAATGGAAAGAAAATACAATATAAAAAAGGCATTTTGTTGCTTTCCAAATGTTTATTAAGTCATGCAGCCTTCCACGAGCTCCACTCTGGACCCATAGATGCCAAAAGCGAGTGTTCCCCAAGGTATAACGGAGTCGCCGGCAGCTTGTCCCTGTCCCACATTTTAGGTGTCAAGTCGCTATTCCTCTGGAAGATCACTGATTCGCGCCCTCCCACCGACATGATGTGGAAGGTATCGGGATTCATTAGACCATTTAAAGCTCTGCCTCTGCGTCAATGTCCAGTGTCGATGGTCACGTGTCCAGTTCAGTTGTAGTTGACAATGCCGTGATGTCGGCATTGGCACATACATGGATCGTCAGCTGTGGAGACCCACCCTCAGGAGTGCTCGATGCCCTGTGTGTTCAGACACACTCGTATTCTGCCCAGCATTAAAGTCTAATGTTAGTTCCGCCACAGTTCACCGGCAGTCTTGTTTTACCAGTCAGCCCAGCCGACGACTTCCGACATCTGTAAAAGTGGGATGGCCGCCCAATCCCGCAACTTCTGGACGCGGTTTCCCCTTGGTTTTGCCACCTGTTGAAGAAAATCACTACAGCACTCCTCGAAAACGCGACAAGTCGTGCAGTTTCCGAAATGCTCGTGCCGAGCCTCCGGGCCATCACAATCTGCCCTCGGTCAAATTCGGATAGATCGCGCGCCTTCCCCATTCTACCCACGAAAAGTACACTCACAGGTACTACACGCACCGTGCTTGTGTCTGACTAGCTGTCATTCCTCGTCAGGTGACACTGCTATAGCCTGGACTGGTTTATATCGATAGTAGCTCGGCGGTCACAACGATGTGGCTAGTCAGTGTGTATTGAACTTACGTTGCTGACCCTGTGGAGAAGAAGTTGTCAAGTCTTAGATAAGCTGACTCATCAGTGTTTATAGCGATAAAAAATGCAATAGTACCGAAGGAAATTGACGGAGATCCGAAAGGTGAAATAATTTCACGGTTGTAGCAGGCTCAAACATGGTAATTGGATGTCTCTATACGCTCCCTGGATCAGTAGCTGTTGTGGCAGAGCAACTGAAGGAAAATTTGGAAAATATTTCGAGTAGATTTCCCGACCATGTTATCGTTCTGGGTGGAGATTTTAATTTACCAGATATAGACTGGGAGACTCAAACGTTTATAACTGGTGGCAGGGACAAGGAATCCAGAGAAACTTTTTTAAGTGCATTATCTGAAAACTACATTGAGCGGTTAAACAGAGAACCGACTAGTGGCGATATCATATTAGACCTCGTGGTGACAAACAGATCCGAATTATTTGAAACCGTTAAGGCGGAACAGGGAATCAGCGATATAAAGCGATTACTGCATCGATGACTTCAGCCGTAAATAGAAATGTTGAAAAAGGTAAGAAGATTTGTCTGTTTAGCAAAAGTGACAAAAAGCAGTTTTCATAGTGCTTGACGGCTCAACACAAAACTTTTATCTCAAGTACAGATAGTGTTGAGGATCAGTGGATAAAGCTCAAAACCATCGTACAATATCATTACATAAGTATGCGCCAAGCAAGATCGTAAGAGATGGAAAAGAGCCACCGTGGTACAACAACCGAGTTAGAAAACTGCTGCGGAAGCAAAGGGAACTTCACAGCAAACATAAACATAGTCAAAGCCTTGCGGACAAACAAAAATTACGCGAAGCGAAATGTAGTGTGAGGAGGGCTATGCGAGAGGCGTTCAATGAATTCGAAAGTAAAGTTCTATGTACTGACTTGGTAGGAAATCCTAAGAAATTTTGGTCTTATGTCAAAGCGGTAAGTGGATCAAAACAAAATGTCCAGACACTATGTGACCAAAATGGTACTGAAACAGAGGATGACAGACTGAAGGCCGAAATACTAAATGTCTTTTTCCAAAGCTGTTTCACAGAGGAAGACTGCACTGTAGTTCCTTCTCTAGATTGTCGCACAGATGACAAAATGGTAGATATCGAAATAGATGACAGAGGGGTAGGAAAACAATTAAAATCACTCAAAAGAGGAACGGCCGCTGGACCTGATGGCATACCAGTTCGATTTTAAACAGAGTATGCGAAGGAAATTGCTCCCCTTCTTGCAGCGGTGTACCGTAGGTCTCTAGAAGAGTGTAGCGGTGCAAAGGATTGGAAAAGGGCACAGGTCATCCCCGTTTTCAAGAAGGGGCGTCGAACAGATGTGCAGAACTATAGACCTATATCTCTAACGTCGATCAGTTGTAGAATTTTGGAATACGTATTATGTTCGAGTATAATGACTTTTCTGGAGACTAGAAATCTACTCTGTAGGAAACAGCATAGGTTTCGAAAAAGACGGTCGTGTGAAACCCAGCTCGCGCTATTCATCCACGAGACTCAGAGGGCCATAGACACGGTTTCCCAGGTAGATGCCGTGTTTCTTGACCTCCGCAAGGCGTTTGATACAGTTCCCCACAGTCGTTTAATGAACAAAGTAGGAGCATATGGACTATCAGACCAATTGTGTGATTGGATTGAAGAGTTCCTAGATAACAGAACGCAGCATGTCATTCTCAATGGAGAGAAGTCTTCCGAAGTAAGAGTGATTTCAGGTGTGCCGCAGGGGAGTGTCGTAGGACCGTTGCTATTCAAAATATACATAAATGACCTTGTGGATAACATCGGAAGTTCACTGAGGCTTTTTGCGGATGATGCTGTAGTACATCGAGAGGTTGTAACAATGGAAAATTGTACTGAAATGCAGGAGGATCTGCAACGAATTGACGCATGGTGCAGGGAATGGCAATTGAATCTCAATGTAGACAAGTGTAATGTGCTGCGAATACATAGAAAGAAAGGTCCTTTATCATTTAGCTACAATACAGCAGGTCAGCAACTGGAAGCAGTTAATTTCATAAATTATCTGGGAGTAGGCATTAGGAGTGATTTAAAATGGAATGACCGTATAAAATTAACCGTCGGTAAAGCAGATGCCAGACTGAGATTCATTGGAAGAATCCTAAGGAAATGCAGTCCGAAAACAAAGGAAGTAGGTTGCAGTGCACTTGTTCGCCCACTGATCTATGGGACATGTACTAATCTAATCTAATCTAATCTTGAATGTTTCGAAGCGACGAGAAACGCACGGCTGCGTGTCAAGTGCACAAGAAGAGAAAGCGTATGAGATTCACGTGTGCCAGGTCTGCGTAATCCATACCGCGAAAGAAACGGTAGGGGGTCACGGCAAGGCGGTCCCAGACCAGCGTATCTGCTCTGCCCGTCGCTACGTTTGACGTCATTCGCACGCACTCGCTTATCCTTATAGACGTAACGTAATACATCGTGTGACGAGGGCCTCCCGTCTGGTAGACCGTTCACCGGGTGCAAGTCTTTAGATTTGACGCCACTTCGGCGACTAGCGTGTTGATGGGGATGAAATGATGATAATTAGGACAACACAACACCCAGTCCCTGAGTGAAGAAAATCTCCGACCCAGCCGGGAATCGAACACGGGTCCTTAGGATTGACAGTCTGTCTCGCTGACCACTCAGCTACTGGGGGCGGACGACGTTACGTAATGAAGCTGCCATACGGTTTCTCGTGATTCTGCTTTCTGCTTCCACTTATTTTGTTTAAATCTCCATTTACACATCTTCTTCAAGGAGTTAGTCACTCTAACTACATAATGTCAACATTAACACTGATGAGTCAGAACATTGCGATCAAGATGCCCACCGCGAAATCGAATTCCGCCTGACGTCATTGAGGGCACCTGATGCGATAGTGAAAGTACATAACCTGAGCAGGGACGAGTGGAGAATCATCGTAGCGATGACATAGGGCTGATATTAAGCAGCCGGTCATAGTGTTTTGGCTCCTCAGTGTGAAGGGGGTGGAAAAAAATAAGGAACCACCACAAACACAGCACATTGCCATGCCTCATACGATGTAGGAAACCCGTTGGCATTTAAAACAGTTTCCAGTTATCTCGAAGGGATAAATACTGTCCTGTATGGTCCTCAAGAGAACCTTATACGATTCTGTCTGCAAAATACTGGTAACTTCTGATAACGATGATGGTGAAATGCCCTGCTTATCCCGCAGGACAGTACACATAGTATAAATTGTGGAAAGGGGCCAAAATAAGGGCTGTCAGTTACGTTCGAACATACCACTTTATTATTTGATCAAACATTACAAGAGCTCAAAAAAAAATTTTTTTTTCAACACAGCCTTAATCTTTGGGATTTAATTAGCGGCTGAAAGCCACTTTAATATATATAAAACCGGCTAAACGCCATTAACTTAAAACGCAAGCATAATCAGAAATTTAAACGGCAAGCCTTATCTTAAAACAGTTATCTAGTTAGGCTGAAATAGGCGGCGGTGGCCGAGCGGTTCTAGGCGCTCAGTCCGGAACCGCGCGACTGCTACGGTCGCAGGTTCGAATCCTGCCTCGGGCATGGATGTGTGTGATGTCCTTAGGTTAGTTAGGTTTAAGTAGTTCTAAGTTCTAGGGGACTGATGACCACAGATGTTAAATCCCATAGTGCTCAGAGCCATTTGAACCATTTTTTTAGGCTGAAATAAACAAGTTAAATTCAAATCGGCTGAAGGCCGAAGACTTAGAACTCCAAAACATTAATTTTTTTTTAATACCAAAGCCCTATGTGAAAGAGTCCTTTAATTTAGGCTGGAGGCCTTAAGAACAAACAACTGAAACTCAAACCGGCCAAAGCGCTTACGTGAAACAGTGCTTTAAACTAGGCTGAAGGCCTTAAGAGTAAAACAACTCTAATTTAAAACACAAAACCGGCTAGAAGCAATACAAGTACCAACAACAAGAACAAATTTAAAAAAATAATGCAGTATATCCAAGGGCGCCCAAATGTTCGAGGTCGGCCTGTAATTCAAACTCTAACGCTCGCTTAGGTGAGACAGGCAGTCGGGCCAACCATTCACGATCCGATGAGAACCCAACCGACCGACAGTAAGCGGACCCACCGACAATATAGCTTCCACTTCACCCGATCAGGGCACAACAGGAAGTTCAACGTAACAATGTAGAAGATATTGGCGCCCACAACCAATCATACACGGAGCTGTCAAACTACCCACCGTGCTGGACAGCAATAACATGATGAGGAAACTACCTTGCGTGAAATTTACGTCAACGCCCAGGGCAGAAGGTTCCGCTGGTGCACTTCAATTCAAATAACCAAATACAGTGAAACTCCACGGGAGGGTGGCTAGAATCTTCGAACTTGAAAACCACATTGTTGCTCGAGGGAATATTCCAACAGCCGACAACGGACTCCAAACGACACAATGTGAACAGTCTTGACTTGCTGGTGGGTTAAATCAAAACTCAGCTTTCGTGTCCAGGGTCGACGAGCCACGGATCTCTTAGCAATGGGAACAGCGCCACACTCTCCGATACTGTATAGAGATCGCCAGCGGCCCCAGCCAAACTACGCCCCGCCAAGAATTCCTCGCTGCTCCATGCCAACCGACCGACTGCTCAGAGCCAGTACGCCGACAACATTTAAAATAACTTGTCAGTCAAAACACACAAACTACACACAGTTTCACGAACACTTGCACGAAGATCTAGACAATGCTAACGGCAGTGACTGTACAAGAACAGGGACGAATCACGAGTCAGCACACACAGACAACCCAGTAGTAATCACCGGCCGAAAACACGTCGTCCTGCAAGACAACCGACCGACCGACGACCAAACAAAGCCGTCCCCACTCCAATCATGTGTGTCGGCAACCGTCGGACGAGCCATGGCGGTCCGGACCTCACTGCTGCCGCGGTCCAGACCTGACTGCTGCCGCGCCCCGACTGAACTTTGTAACCTCCCCGCTGAATTTTCAATATTTAAATGTTAATGGGAATCGTGCTAAACGTAGCCTCCCAGCAGAAATTAAAGAAAAGTCTATGATAATGAAAACGAGCCAAATGTTTGGTCCCCACAAAAATTATACAATAATAATGACCCAAAATGTAAACTCGACACAAAAATTGAGAAATGAAAATTAATCATTAAACCCACAATAATAGGGCAGCATCGCTGACCTTAGGCCCTGTGCAATAATTAATCTGATAAATTGATGCTGGGAGGAAAGGCATAGGAAATATTGTTTCAATTGGAATGATTCTTTTCTTAAAAACAATTGCTTTGAAAACAAAATTATTATTGGGGCAATTCTTGAACAAATTAATTACAATTAATATACATTACATTATCAGATGTGCGCAATGCTGCTTCATTACCTTATTTAACAATATACCTCGTCCCGAACCTTGACCAGAGACCCATGTCGTCGCCCGCCGACTCCACACTCACCACTTCCGACTGAGTCCAACTCGCAACTGAGTCCAACACACAACTGACTACTCGCTCTGCCGCCTCGCAACTGAACTCTCGCGCGGTCAAGCGCAGACTAGCAACGATAAATAACTCTCTGGTCAGAGATTCTGTCATGCCTCGCCATCGCTGGTACTGTTTCAACTTCTGAACTTGTGCTGCGTGCCAACTCAAACACTGCCAGGTCCGAACTAACAGCTGGCAAGTTTAGATTGGATTAGATTAGATTAGATTAGTACTTGTTCCATAGATCATGAATACGAACTTCGTAATGATGTGGAACGTGTCAGGTTAATAAAAGGTGTCTATACAAGATATTACATTAGACAAAATATTACATGACACTCAATATTTCTAAGTTTTTTTTGTGGAGGTTGGGAAATTACCCGCTTACTATATCCAAAAATTCATCTAATGAGTAGAAGGAGTTGCCATTAAGAAATTCTTTTAATTTCCTTTTAAATGCTATATGGTTATCTGTCAGACTTTTGATACTATTAGGTAAGTGACCAGAGAGTTTTGTGGCAGCATAATTTACCCCCTTCTGAGCCAAAGTTAGATTTAACCTCGAGTAGTGAAGATCATCCTTTCTCCTAGTGTTGTAGCCATGTACACTGCTATTACTTTTGAATTCGTTCGGATTGTTAACAACAAATTTCATAAGTGAATATATATATTGTGAGGCTACAGTGAAGATCCCAGGCTCTTTAAATAAGTGTCTGCAGGATGATCTTGGATGAACTCCAGCAATCATTCTGATTACACGCTTTTGTGCAATGAACAGTCTTTTACCCAATGACGAGTTACCCAGAATATGATGCCATACGAAAGCAGAGAATGAAAATAGGCGTGGTAAGCTAATTTATTGAGATGTATATCGCCAAAATTTGCAATGACCCTAATAGCCTAAGTAGCTGAACTCAAACGTCTCAGCAGATCCTCAGTGTGTTTTTTCCAGCTCAACACCTGATCAATGCATACACCTAGAAATTTTGAATATTCTGCCTTAGCTACCGATTTCTGATCGAAGTCTATATTTATTAACGGGGTCATTCCATTTACTGTGTGGAACTGTATATACTGTGTTTTGTCGAAGTTTAGTGAGAGCCCATTTGCAGAGAACTACTTAATGATTTTCTGAAAAACATCGTTTACAGTTTCACCAGTTAATTCCTGTCTGTCGGGTGTGATAGCTATACTTGTGTCATCGGCAAAAAGTACCAGCTTTGCATCTTCGTGAATATAGAATGGCAAGTCATTAATATATACTAAGGACAGCAGAGAACCCAAGACCGAACCTTGCGGCACCCCATTCTTGATTGTTCCCCAGTTTGAGAAATCACCAGTGTTTTGCATATTATGTGAACTGTTTATTTCAACTTTCTGCACTCATCCAGTTAGGTATGATTTAAACCATTTGAGCACTGTCCCATTCATACCACAGTACTTGAGCTTATCTAGAAGTATTCCATGATTTACACAATAAAAAGCCTTTGATAGATCACCAGAAATCCCAACAGGTGACTTCCGGTTACTCAGAGCATTTAATATTTCATTAGTGAAAGTATCTATAGCATTTTCCCTTGAGAAACCCTTCTGGAAAGCAAAGCGACATTTTGTAAAAACTTTATTTTTACAAAGGTGTGATGCTAATCTACAATACATTACTTTTTCAAGAATTTTGGATAAGGCAGTCAGAAGAGAGATTCGGCGGTAGTTGTTGACATCAGACGTATCCCCTTTTTTATGCAGTGGTATAACAATGGCATACTTCAGTCTATGTGGGAAAATACCCTGCTTCAGAGAGCTATTACATATGTGGCTAAGAATCCCACTTATTTCTTGGGAACAAGCTTATATTAACCTGATGGAAATGCCATCAATTCAATGTACAGCTTTTATTCTTGAGAGAGTTTATTATCTTCCTAATTTCAGATGGAGAGGTGGGTGGAATTTCAATTGTATCAAATGTTGTGGGTAAGGCCTCTTCCATTAACTGCCTTGCTTCTTCTAATGAACATTTAGATCCTATTTTCTCTACAACATTTAAAAAATGATTATTCAAAATGTTTTCGACTTCCGGCTTGTTGTTTATCAAGTTTCCATTCGCTTTGATGGTGATGCCGTCATCCTGTACTCTGGTTCCAACAGAATGGTCGACAGAGGACGACCGGGAAGTAACAGCAGTCCAGCAAAGATAATACAGCAGGGCTTATATCGATAAGCGTAGGCTCAGATGGATATGGATACCTATCACGATTGCTTCTCTCCAAAGTAGACAACAAAGGCCTAATAATATTGAGATCTGGTGACTGTGGCAGCCAGGACAACTGCAACAATCCATCGTCTTGCTCACAAAACCAGTCCTGGACGACGCGACCTATGCGAAATGGAGTCCTGTCGTCTTGGAACGAAACGTCCCATTGGGGAACAAGCGTTCTATCATTGGATGGAAGCGAGCAGCCAATATGGTTACATAATACATTGGCAATAATGCGACCTTGCAGATTAACAATGGCGCCGATCGAATACCTCGAAGTGACCCTCCCAAATCGTCGTCGAACTGCTACCACGTTTGTTCCCGAGACGTAAACTCGGCCAAAAGTTGCAAACAGCGTGAAACAAGACTAATCCGACCAAATGAGTTTTTCCATTGCTTCATAGTCCAGGTCTTAAGGTTTCACCACCACGTTTTTCTGTTACTGACGTGAGGGTTTGGAATTCCAACTCGCCCTTGAGGCCTGCTTGTCGAGTTCCATGACTTAGTGGATGGTTTGTACCCTTTCCCTGTATGCGGCGTAAGTCTTTGATTAGGCCTCTGCTGAAACACCGAACACTTCGGCTATGGTGGTTACGGAAGCGCCCACCATACAAGTACGAACAATTGGCCTACGTTCGAATTCACTTTGCTTCGACGTAATGGACATAAAACTACACAGGACACTGTTCTGACCACTAGAGATGATTGCAACGTATTGAAAACATGGTACAGGAGACATGTCCACACGCAACAGCGACACCTGCAAGTTTGTCTACTATCTGCATTTACACTACTGGCCATTAAAATTGCTACACCACGAAGATGACGTGCTACAGACGCGAAATTTAACCGACAGGAAGAAGATGCTCTGATATGTAAATGATTAACTTTTCAGAGCATTCACACAAGGTGGGCGCCGGTGGCGACACCTACAACGTGCTGGCATGAGGAAAGTTTCCAACCGATTTCTCATACATAAACAGCAGTCGACCGGCGTTGCCTGGTGAAACATTGTTGTGATGCCTCGTGTGAGGAGGAGGAGGAGAAATGCGTACCATGATGTTTCTGACTTGGATAAAGGTCGGATTGTAGCCTACCGCGATTGCGGTTTATCGTATCGCGACATTGCTGCTCGCGGTGGTCGAGATCCGATGACTGTTACCAGAATATGGAATCGGTGGGTTCAGGAGGGTAATACGGAACGCCGTGCTAGATCCCAACAGCCTCGTATCACTAGCAGTCATAATGACAGGCATCTTATCCGCATGGCTGTAACGGATCGTGCAGCCACGTCTCGATCCCTCAGTCAAAAGATGGGGTTGTTTGCAAGACAACGACCATCTGCACGAAGAGTTCGACGACGTTTGCAGCAGCATGGACTATCAGCTCGGAGACCGTGGCTGCGGTTACCCTTGACGCTCTATCACAGACAGCGATGGTGTACTCAACGACGAGCCTGGGTGCACGAATGGCAAAACGTCATTTTTTCGGATGAATCCAGGTTCTGTTACAGCATCATGATGGACGCATCCGTGTTTGGCGACATCGCGGCGAACGCACAATGGAAGCGTGTATTCGTCATCGCCATACTGGCATATCACCCACCGTGATGGTATGGGATGCCATGGGTTACACGTCTCGGTCACCTGTTGTTCGCATTGACGGCACTTTGAACAGTGGACGTTACATTTTAGATGTGTTACGAACCGTGGCTCTACCCTTAATTCGATCCCTGCGAAACGCTACGTTTCAGCAGGATAAAGCACGACCGCATGTTACAAGTCCTGTACGAGCCTTTCTGGATACAGAAAATTTTCGACTGCTGCCCTGGCCTGCACATTCTCCAGATCTCTCACCAACTGAAAACGTCTGGTTAATGGTGGCCGAGCAACTGGCCCGTCAGAATACTCCAGTCACTACTCTTGATGAACTGTGGTATCGTGTTTAATCTGTATGGGCAGCTGTACCTGTACACGTCATCCAAGCTCTGTTTGACTCAGTGCCCAGGCATATCAAGGCCGTTATTACGGCCAGAGGTGGTTGTTCTGGGTACTGATTTCTCAGGATCTATGCACCCAAATTGCGTGAAAATGTAATCACATGTCAGTTCCAGTATAATATATTGTCCAATGAATACCCGTTTATTATCTGCATTTCTTCTTTGTGTAGCTATTTTAATGGCCAGTAGTGTATCTTCAACCATGCGTTTGTGGAAGTGTTTCCATATTTTCGTCCAAACCCTGTGTAGCAGACCAGCGAACAGCCCTCGGCGGAGAGACAAACGAGACTATGGAAGGCTACGGAATGATACAGCCGACTTTCAAAGACGCACCAACAAAAACTGCCTTCATCAGACATGAACATGGGGAAC
Organism: Schistocerca serialis cubense; assembly: GCF_023864345.2. NCBI lineage: Eukaryota > Metazoa > Arthropoda > Insecta > Orthoptera > Acrididae > Schistocerca > Schistocerca serialis. The sequence continues at coordinate 210,150,550 of NC_064647.1, read as the reverse complement.
CACCCTTAGGAATATGGCTTTAATGTATGTACAGGATGAGAAGCCAAAATCTCTGCCCCCTCAAATAACTTTTGACTCCTCAAAGAATTTGCTATCTCTTTTCACGATAAGAACAGTTACAAGGGTTTCATGATAGAAAAACCAACACTTTTTCGTAACTTCATTACTCAGCAGAGTATAGACACGGTCTTTGTTTTTCTGAACTGACCGACCAGCAATTTTAGTTGCGGTAGCATTTATATGTAGAGTAGCCCGAAGTTTAGGTTAGTCTACAAGGTGATAGCTTTAGTTGAGGGTTGACAAAGGCATCACCTATGAATACGAACTGAAGGTTCTCGTGCACGAAGATCAAAGGCTGGCCAGTATTTAAGACACTGAGAAATAACTGCAACAGCTAAGTACGTAGCCTACATAGAAGTTTTTTTTTTTAATTTGTTGTTGTTATAGTGGTGGTCTTCAGTCCGAAGACTGCTTCTATGCAGCTCTCCATGCTACTTTATCCTGTGCAAGCTCCTTCATCTCCGAATAACTGCAACCTGCATCCTTACTGTATTCATCTCTTGGTCTCCCTCTAAGATTTTTACATTCAACACTTCCCTCCAATATCAAATTGATGACCCCTTGATATCTCAGAATATACGCTATCAATCGATCCCTTCATTGGTCAAGGTGTGCCACAAATTTCTTATATTCAGTACTTCATCATTAGTTACATGATCGACCCACCTAATCTTCAGCATTCTTCTGTAGCACCACATTTCGAAAGATTCTATTCTTCTTTTGTCTAAATTATCTATTGACCATGTTTCATTTCCATACATGTATACACTCCAGACAAATACCCTCATAAAAGACTTCCTAACACTTAAATCTGTATTCGATGTTAATTAATTTCTCTTCTACAGAAATGCTTTCCTTGTCATTGCCAATTTACATTACATATCCTCTCTACTTCGACCATCATCAGTTATTTTGCTGCCCAAATAGCAAAACTCATATACTACTTTAAGTGTCTCGTTTCCTGGTGTAATTTCCTCAGCATCACCTGATTTAATTCGACCAAATTCCATTATACTCGTTTTGCTTTTGTTGATGTTCATCTTATATCATCTGTCCGTTCGTATGCTCTTCCACGTCCTTTGCTGTCTCTGAGAGAATTACAATATCATCGGAAAACCTCTGAGTTTTAGCGACCTTAGGCTTTCCCGGATTACGTGATGCTTCCAAGGTTTTCGGATGTACTGCAGATGCAATGGTCGAAGGTCCACGATATTTCAGCGAACAACCGTTCCGCCGTCATCAGGTGGTACTGATTCAATCAGTCGTTCGACTCTTATAAGTGCCGTCTGCTTTCTGCACAAGCTGTAAGTAGCCTTTTGCTCCCTGTACTTTACCCTCTGCTGCCTTCAGAATTTCAGAGACTATTCCAGTCAACATTGTCGAAAGCTTTCCCTAAGTTTATAAATGTTATAACGTAGGTTTGCATTTCCTTAACCTATCTTCTAAAAGACGTCGTATGGTCAGTAATGCCTCGTGTGTTGCTACAGTTCTCGGGAATCCTAACTGATCTTCCCCGAGGTTGGCTTATAACAGTGTATCCATTCTTTTGTAAATAGTTCGTGTTATTATTTTGCAATCATGACTTATTAAACTTATAGTTCCGTAATAGTCAGACCTGTCAACAACTGCGTTCTTTAGGACAGGAATTATTAAATTTTCTCCTGTCTCATACATCTTACATACCAGATGGATGAGTTTTGTCATGGCTGGTTCTCTAAGGCTGTCAGTAGTTCTGACGGAATGTCGTGTACTCTCGGGGCCTTGTTTCGACTTAGGTCTTTTACTGCTCTATCAAATTCTGCTAGCAGTATCATTTCTCCCATCTGATCTTTATTTATGTACTCTTCCAGTTCTGTAATATTCCTTTCAACTTCGTCTCCCTTGTACAGGCCGTCTACATATTCCTTCCACCTAAGGTGTTTCCTATCTTTGCTTAGGGCTGATTTTTCATTTAAGCTCTTGATACTTATACAGCTGTTTCTCTTTTCTCTAAAGGCCGCTACAATTTTCCTTTAGGCAGTATGTATCTTTCCCCTAGAGAGATATGCTTCTAAATCCTTAGTTCCGTCCTTTTTCCATTCCTGCTTAGCCATTTTGCACTTCCTAATAATCTCATATTTTAACCGTTTGTGTTCCCCTTCGCCTACTTCATTTGCTGTAGTTTTATATTTTCTTCTTTGATAAATTAAATTCAGTATCTCTTGCGTTATCCAAGGATTTCTACTAGGCCTTGTATTTTCACCTACTTGATCCACTTCTGCCCTCACTACTTCGTCCCTCAAAACTATCCTTTAGTCTTCTACTATATTCCTTTCCACAGTTCTAGTCAATCATTGTCTAATGCTCCCTCTGAACCTCTCAAAAACCTCTGGTTCTTTCAACTTATCCAGGTCCCATCTCCTTCATTTCCAAAGTGTTTGAAATTTCTTCAGTTTTAGTCTACATTTCATAACCCATAAATTGTAGTCAGAGTCCACATCTTCCCAGAAAATGTTTTACAATTTAAAATCCAGTACCGAAATCTCTGTCTTATCATAATACAGGGTCCGCGGCTCGTGGTCTTGCGGTAGCGTCCTCGCTTCCCGCCCACAGGGTCCCGGGTTCGATTCCCGGCGGGGTCAGGGATTTTCTCTGCCTCGAGATGACTGGGTGTTGTGTGTCTTCCGTCTTCATTTCATCCCTCGCAAGTCACCGAAGTGGCGTTAAAGAACTTGTGGAGCGGCGGCCGAACCGCCCCGCGAGGGGTCTCCCGGCCACCAATGCCATACGCTGATTATTATTATCATTATACAGGGTGGTCCATTGATAGGACCGGGCCAAAAATCTCACGAAATAAGCATCAAACGAAAAAAACTGCAAAGAACGAAACTCGTCTAGCTTGAAGGGGGAAACCAGATGACGCTATGGTTGGCCCGCTAGATGGCGCTGCCATAGGTCAAACGGATTTTGAGTTGAACTTGCAGAATCTGTGAGTGTGACCTCTGAAAAGTTGAAGTAGGCCTGTGGGGAACATTCCTTATCAAGAGCATAGGTTTTTCACTGGCACAGATCATTTTTGGAAGGCTGAGAACACGTTGAAGATGAACCTCACTGAGGGAGAGCATCTTCTGAAACTGACAGAAATGCCTAATGTATGCGTGCTCTTGTGAGATCAGATCGAAGTTTTACCATAAGAATGATGGGTCACCCGTTGAACACTTTCACCATGCATCTAAGTTTGACGAAGGTTTGCACATGCGAAAGGTTTGTGCCAAAATGGTGCCGGAAAACTTCACAGCTGAGCAGAAGGCCAATAGAAGAAACGTGTGCTTCGATCTTCTTGAGATGATTGCTAATGGCCACGAATAGTTGAGTCTTGTGATAACACGGGATGAATCCTGTGTTCTTGAGTATGATTCTGAGACAATGCGACAGAGGGAGGAGTGGCACTCTGATACATTTCTTCGACCAAAAAAAGCTCGAATAAGCAAATCGAAGATCAAAAAGAATTTGTTCCACTAGAAGCATCCGTCAACCAAGTGTTTTACAAACACGCCCTAGAAAGGCTCACAGAAAGGGTGAATAGAGTGAACCGACATTGCAGACAAGTCGATACTGCACCATGACAACATCCCATGTCACATGACTACTCCCATCACGGATTTTTTCATTTCAAAAGGCGTTCCTGTAGTTCCACAGCCAATTTATTCACCTGATCTGCGTCCTTGTGACTTCTTTCTTGCCCGGAATAACGTTATTTTGAGAGTCTGTAGAACACTCAGAAAATGTGACCAATATGTTAAAAACCTTTCAACGTTGCTACCAAGACTGGTAACAGCGCCGCCGCTGACTGAAATGGCCAATGTTTTTGTTTGAAAAAAACCAAAAACTCTGAAATATAGAATCCATTGACAAGAGTTAAAAAATTTCGTATGACTAGGGCCTCCCGTCGGGTAGACCGATCGGCAGGTGCAAGTCTTTCGATTCGACGCCACTCAAGTGACTTGCGCGTCGATGGGGATGCAATGATGTTGGTTAGGACAAGACAACACCCAGTCCCTGAGCGGAGAAAATCTCCGACCCAGCCGGGAATCGAACCCGGGACCTTAGGATTGACATTCTGTTGCACTGACCACTTTTTTTCATTTTGTTCGATTTGGTTCGTTGCACTTGGTCTGGGCGGACGTCACAAGACATCTGTTCAAGTTGATCGTTGATTCTTTGATTCAGTTTTTTTTTTATTACAGAGAGCACGTAGCCCTCTGACCGAACACGCCAGAGCTACCATGCCGGCACCACTCAGCTACCGGGGGCAGACATTGACAAGAGTTGAACTGTCTTCATTGATGATTCCCGCATCGAACTGAACTCCAGTGACCAGCAAAGTCGTGTCCGGAGGCGCCCTGGACCGACAGCTGTGGGGTACCAACCTGACTACCGAGCAAAGTGGCGCAGTGGTTACCACACTGGATTCGCATTCGGGAGGACGACGGTTCAATTCCACGTCCGGCCATCCTGATTTAGGTTTTCCGTGATTCCCTAAATCGCTCCAGGCAAATTCCGTGATGGTTCCTTTGAAAGGGCACTGCCGACTTCCCTCCCTAATCCGATGAGACTGTTGACCTCGCTGTCTGGTCTCCTTCCCCAAACAACCCAACCCCCAACCCGATCTGATTTCGCTCGCCATACGGCCTGACAGGTGGAACTGTCGGTCTGTAGTGTCACTTTTTTTTTTCATAGCAGGGCTCCTTAGGTTGTCATCCACACCACCTTTACAGCACAGCGGTACGTCGACGACATTATACGCCCAGTTTTGTTGTGCTTCGTGGCAAGCCATCATGGGCCTACATTTCATAATGTCCGTCCGCAGATGGCGAGCGTTTATATTGCTTGTCTTCGAGCTTGCACCCCATACTTTGGTCTGCATGGCTGCCGGATCTTTCCCCAACGTTTTGAGCGTTACAGAACGGGCATTCCGACCACCTCAGGATTTTGACGATGTGACGCGCCAGTTGGATAGATTTTGGCACCATCTCCCTCAGGAGGAAAGCCAACAACTCTGCCAATCAATGCCAAACCTAATAACTGCTTGTGTAAGGGCCAGAGTTGGAGCAAAGCGTTATTGATTTGCTCAATTTGTAAAGCTTATTCTCTTGTATAAATAATCCAATTTTTTCTGAAATTTTAATCATTTGTTTGTCTGTACATGTACGTCACATCTACCGGTTTCCGTCCCGTTCGGATAATTCATTCGTTGTACGCCTTTTTTTTTGTCTTAGAATGTACTTCTGTCGTCATCTGTGTATTGTAATGCCCGTGTAGAACAATTCATTTACTTCCTCTCTCTCTCTCTCTCTCACTAGTCGTTCCGATTCTCCGTGACCCCTGTGTCTTCTTCTCTGCATTACCGACTACCACCTTGCCAGATGGGAAGCCATTACACCCATTACTTCCGTTATGTGATCAACCCATCTCATCCGTTGTCGCTCTCTTTTTCTTGTATCCCCGCCGGTGTGGCCGAGCGGCTCTAGGCGCTTCAGTCCGGAACCGCGCTGCTGCTACGGTCGCAGGTTCGAATCCTGCCTCGGGCATGGATGTGTGTGATGTCCTTAGGTTAGTTAGGTTTAAGTAGTTCTAAGTTCTAGGGGACTGATGACCACAGATGTTAAGACCCATAGTGCTCAGAGCCATTTGAACCATTTTTTTTTTTCCTGTACTTCGTTCTTCCCCGGCATTAAAGGGTTTTCCGCCGAATCATGTCTCCTTGTGATGTGCGCAGATTAGGTAAGTTTTTGTTTCAGTAACAGGCTTCCCAAGGAACAATATGATCATATTTGCTGTAACATCGACCTATTCGCCCTGTTTGAAGTTCATGGAATTCCAGCCAACAATTCAATGGAGTCTATTCTATAGCGTTCAGCCACTGCTATGGTCCAGGTCTCGCGTTAGTACAACTGGTAGGGCCATAGTCCATACTTGCGTTAATATTGTTGATATTTCCTATCTTAATGTTTCCCTGTGTTTGTCCTCTGATTTATGTATTACCAATTTTTTAGTATTGTCTGTGGTTCTTTTCAGTTTGTAATTGTCCAGGGCATTAGATATAATTCTTAACGTGTACTCCATGTCCTTTTGGTAAACTGGTAAGACCAGTATACATCAGCAGATCGAAATCAGTATAATTGTTTACAATTAATTTTGATCGCTCTTGTGTCACCTTTCATTGTTTTTGGTCCACTTTCTGTAAACAAATACGGAGAAAACCTTATCGAGGTATCTCTTCTTATTACAGTTTCGTTCTTAGTGCCACAATTTTTGTATAAACTGATAGAGTATATTTTATTTCTCCAGTCTACCCAAATTTTATTCAGTTCCACAAACCTGTGATCCAGTCCACTGTAACAAAAGCCTTCTTCAGGCCAATGAGTGCGGCTTACGTTTCCGTATTCACGCCAATTCTTCTCTGTAAAATCATTCGTAGTGACATTATAGTTTCCGTTATCTGTTTCCCTTTACTAAATCCAAATTGATCTACTCCTAAATTTTGGTTAAACTTAGCTTTTAATCTCTCTTCAACGGTATCGGGTAGGGCTTTTAAAGCAAAGTAAAATTCTGGTGAGGCGCTATTTCTTCTTCTACAGTCGTCTGCACTGCGGTTTCTTTTATCGTCTGCGTGACGCGGCACAATTCAGCATGCGCCACGTGCGATACTGTTTCGTTCGAAAAGTGAGCTCAGAATGGCCGTATCGATTCCGGATCCCGACAAGTGCGAAGTTCGTGCTGTGATTCGTTCTCTGCACGCGATAGGAGAAATAGCTTCTGAAATCTATCTCGAACTTTATTTGTTTAAGATGAAAGTGTTGTGAACAGGCGAAACGCTAGGTTACGACCGCGTGAATTGGAGAAAATCATTGTGATGAAAGGGGTGATGCTTAGGTAGAAATCATTGATAAAATAGTTGTAAAGACTGAAGACTCGCGAAGAACAAACAACGAACTGAAAGGGCAACGCCCAAATGTCTCAAGAGCTTTTAAAATGAAGTCGCACGAGGATGTGCGTGTAGATATGTTTAAGGCCTGCGTCGAAATACCTGCAAGGCTTTTGACTGTGTTAACCATTTATATTATTAGACGTCTTTAACGGGTACACGTCCATACATTTACGAGGGTGAGTCAAATGAAAACCTTAAATATTTTTTAAAATATTATTTATTGTGCAGAAGTGGTACAAAGCTGCATCACTTTTCAACATAATCTCCCCCACGCTCAATGCAAGTCCTCCAGCGCTTACAAAGTGCATAAATTCCTTTAGAAAAAAATTCTTTTGGGAGTCAGCGCAACCACTCATGCACCGCAAGGCGTACCTCTTCATCAGAACGGAACTTCTTCCCTTCCCATTGCGTCTTTGAGTGCCCCAAATATATGGAAATCACTTGGGGTAAGGTCTGGTGAGTATGGTGGATGAGGAAGACACTCAAAATGCAGGTCTGTGATTGTTGCAACTGTTGTACGGGCAGTGTGGGGCCTTGCATTGTCATGTTGCAAAAGGACACCTGCTGACAGCAATCCACGTCGCTTTGATTTGTTTGCAGGCCACAGATGATTTTTTTTTAGGAGATGCACTGGTGACAGTGGTCCCTCTAGGCATGTAATGCCCCAAAATGACGCCTTTTTCGTCCCAAAACAGAGTCAGCATAACCTTCCCTGCTGATGATTCTGTTCGAAACTTCTTTGGTTTTAGTGATGACGAATGGCACCATTCCTTGCTCGTAGTGAACCCAAGTTTAGTCCCCAGTAACGATTCTTGCAAGGAAGCCATCACCTCGTTCAAAGCGCCGAAGAAGTTCTTCACAAGCGTCAACACGTCGTTCTCTCATTTCAGAAGTCGGCTGCCGTGGTACCCATCTTGCAGACACTTTGTGAAACTGGAGCACATCGCGCACAATGTGGTGTGCTGACCAATGACTAATCTGTAAACATGCTGCAATGTCATTCAGTGTTTTCCTTCACTATGGCTTCAACTGCTGCAATGTTCTGTGGAGTCACAACTCGTTGTGCCTGACCTGGACGAGGAGCATCTTCCACTGAAGTCACACCATTTGCGAACTTCCTACTCCATTCGTAGACTTGCTGCTGTGACAAACATGCTTCACCGTACTGAACCTTCATTCATCTATGAATTCCGATAGGTTTCACACCTTTACTACGCAAAAACCGAATAACAAAACGCTGTTCTTCCCTGGTGCAAGTCGCAAGTGGGGCGGCCATCTTTATACTGATATTGCGACGGTATGTGTGCATCTGCACAATGCTGCCAATTACAGGCCATTCTGCGCGCTGTTTGTAGCACGCTTACCAACTTACAGGATAACGGCGCGAAATTTCGATTTGTTGTTACAAATTTAAGGTTTTCATTTGACTCACCCTCGTACATTGGCAGGTTGCCTATAAAATGGTTTCCAGCATCAACGGAAGCTTCATATTCAATGTTCTGCATGGTTATTGACCAAATTTAAAAATTTAAAATGCTGGCGAAGAGTTCTCTGGCTTCCAGCCGGGTGGCGGTGTCTTCAAACTGCGACGTTTCGACGAGTGACATACTCATCATCTTCTGGCGAAGTGCCGACACTTTGCGGATGCCGGTTCCTTTATACCTGCGGTGTGCCCCCCACCACCTGGCCGCGGGAGGCTGGGTCCAGAGGAGCCGGCGGGCGGGTTGGAGGGGGAAGCGGGTGCGCCGTTCGTGTCTCCGTCAGAGCATTCTGATCGCGTCTCGTGAGCTGGACGGTTCTTGTTGCGTTCCTGGCGTATTGCGGCTAATGCTGGATTCCAGGCCGCGCTCAGTTGATAGCCTTCGTCCCTGTTCACAAGATTCTCGTGGACCTGTATTTCTATTGATTCTTTAATGACGCTATCCCAATAGCTCCCGGCTCGGCACAGCATCCTGGTGTTTTCGAAATCAAAGGTGTGGTTTTCTGTGATGCTATGTTCAGCTATAGCAGATTTCTCTATCTGTCCAAGTCGAACATGCCTGATGTGTTCCTCGCACCTTTTAGAGATGCAGCGCTGCGTTTGACCGATGTACTGCACACCACATTCGCAGGCAATGTTGTATATACCAGGGTCCACGAGAGGCAGCGTAACTAACAAATTGCCCAGATGTTATATATTGAGTCAATAACGACTTATACGTTGATACGCTCAAGGCCGCTGGGAGCCGTGAAAGGCAATCCAAGGTAGGAAATCAGAGACACAAGGCAAAGAGCAGGCAAAAGTGGTAGCGTTTAGGTTACCGGAGATAAATAGTAATATTGGAGCCGTGTAAATTGCAGACGCTCTGGGCATCTGTCCCAGGGGAGAAGTTTCACTGCAGAGAATAAACCGTAAACTCCCTCCACCGCCTAAACTCTGTTGTAAGGCGCCACTGTAGAAGATGGCCACGAAAAGGCACGTCTTAACACAGGGAGCAGGCTTGATACTTGCTCCCGAGTACTGCAACGTCAGTGGGTTTAGGCAGGTTAGAGCGCTACTGCAGCAGTCCCCACCCACAGAAAGGGGGAGGGGGGGGGGGGCGACAAGTGGCGTAAAACACTGTTGAGGAGGAATCTACGAGGTCAGTTCAATAAGTAATGCAACACATTTTTTTTCTCGGCCAATTATGGTTGAAAAAACCGGAAATTTCTTGTGGAATATTTTCAAACATTCCCGCTTCGTCTCGTATAGTTTCATTGACTTCCGACAGGTGGCAGCGCTGTACGGAGCTGTTAAAATGGCGTCTGTAACGGATGTGCGTTGCAAACAACGGGCAGTGATCGAGTTTCTTTTGGCGGAAAACCAGGGCATCTCAGATATTCATAGGCGCTTGCAGAATGTCTACGGTGATCTGGCAGCGGACAAAAGCACGGTGAGTCGTTGGGCATAGCGTGTGTCATCATCGCCGCAAGGTCAAGCAAGACTGTCTGATCTCCCGCGTGCGGGCCGGCCGTGCACAGCTGTGACTCCTGCAATGGCGGAGCGTGCGAACACACTCGTTCGAGATGATCGACGGATCACCATCAAACAACTCAGTGCTCAACTTGACATCTCTGTTGGTAGTGCTGTCACAATTGTTCACCAGTTGGGATATTCAAAGGTTTGTTCCCGCTGGGTCCCTCGTTGTCTAACCGAACACCATAAAGAGCAAAGGAGAACCATCTGTGCGGAATTGCTTGCTCGTCATGTGGCTGAGGGTGACAATTTCTTGTCAAAGATTGTTACAGGCGATGAAACATGGGTTCATCACTTCGAACCTGAAGCAAAACGGCAATCAATGGAGTGGCGCCACACCCACTCCCCTACCAAGAAAAAGTTTAAAGCCATACCCTCAGCCGGTAAAGTCATGGTTACAGTCTTCTGGGACGCTGAAGGGGTTATTCTGTTCGATGTCCTTCCCCATGGTCAAACGATCAACTCTGAAGTGTATTGTGCTACTCTTCAGAAAGTGAAGAAACGACTTCAGCGTGTTCGTTGGCACAAAAATCAGAACGAACTTCTCCTTCTTCATGACAACGCAAGACCTCGCACAAGTCTTCGCACCCGAGAGGAGCTCACAAAACTTCAGTGGACTGTTCTTCCTCATGCACCCTACAGCATCGATCTCGCACCGTCGGATTTCCATATGTTTGGCGCAATGAAGGACGCAATCCGTGGGACGCACTACGCGGATGATGAAGAAGTTATTGATGCAGTACGACGTTGGCTCCGACATCGACCAGTGGAATAGTACCGTGCAGACATACAGGCCCTCATTTCAAGGTGGCGTAAGGCCGTAGCATTGAATGGAGATTACGTTGAAAAATATTGTTGTGTAGTTAAAAGATTGGGGAATAACCTGGTGTATTTCAATGCTGAATAAAACAACCCCTGTTTCAGAAAAAAAATGTGTTGCATTACTTATTGAACTGCCCTCGTAAATGTGGCTGGCCAGAGGCGCCCTGGAGGTGCAGAGCGATTCGCCAGATTGGCCTAAGCTTTTTAAGTGCCATTGCATTGTTGGGTCGGCAACAGGAAGGCAGAAATGGTGCGCCGCCACAGTTCTTCAAGAACCAATGTTTCTGTATGCAGAGGAGAGCTCTCAGTCAGACCGCTGGGGCGGCGACCCGTGTCGCTCGTGGTAAGCCCCTACATTTCTGTTTCCCTCATTCGGAGTGTACAATGCCCTCTGTGGCCTTGTAGCGAGAAGGAAGCGACTCTGCCTTACTTCTCTGGTTTCTGTATCACTAACCTGGTGTCTTGCTGCTTGGGTAGTCCTTCGTCACACAGTAGTAGCGCTCAGGTGCCAGGTACAAATGGCTCTGAACACTATGGGACTTAACTTCTGTGGTCATCAGTCCCCCTAGAACTGAGAACTACTTAAACCTAGCTAACCTAAGGACATCACACACATCCATGCCCGGGGCAGGATTCGAACATGCGACCGTAGCAATCCCGCGGTTCCGGACTGCGACCAGCGCCAGGTTCAGTGTAGGTTTGTGATCCTGCTGAGGTGGGGTGTGTCGGGATGCCAGTTGTTAAATGTTAACAACGTTTGTAATATACTCGTTTTAGTGAAGAATACTTTGAAACACACGTCACAGAATTTCCAGTATAGCGGCTCTTGGCTACGCCGTTATATTCAACCTTTTTCAACACATTTATCACTTTCCATACTCATGATTGATACTGCCCACGACACGTGGCGTTCACTGATAACTAATACCTTCACTTTAACTTTATATTTTGTTTAACAGCTGGAATATTTACTGGCGACCGTTCTTTTGGAGCCGTCCCGGTTACTGACCGTGCATTTTGAGTGGCGCCTCGCTGCTAACTCGACCTGTGTTCCCGACGCACAAGAGAGACACCACCTACCTCCCTCAGCCAATAGGGACACTTCACTCGTCTCCTAAGCATATATATATATATATATATATATATATATATATATATATGGAAAAAACACACTGAGGATCTGCTGAAACGTTTGAGTTCAGCTACTTATGCTATTAGGGTCATTGCACATTTTGGCGATATACATCTGAGTAAATTAGCTTACCACGCCTATTTTCATTCTCTGCTTTCGTATGGCATCATATTCTGGTGTAACTCATCACTGAGTAAAAGAGTGTTCATTGCACAAAAGCGTGTAATCAGAATAATTGCTGGAGCTCATCCAAGATCATCCTGCAGACACTTATTTAAGGAACTAGAAATCTTCACTGTAGCCTCACAATATATATATTCACTTATGAAATTTGTTATTAACAATCCGAACGAATTCAAAAGTAATAGCAGTGTACATGGCTACAACACTAGGAGGAAGGATGATCTTCACTACTCGAGGTTAAATCTAACTTTGGCTCAGAAGGGGGTAAATTATGCTGCCACAAAACTCTCTGGTCACTTACCTAATAGTATCAAAAGTCTGACAGATAACCATATAGCATTTAAAAGGAAATTAAAAGAATTTCTTAATGGCAACTCCTTCTACTCATTAGATGAATTTTTGGATATAGTAAGCGGGTAATTTCCCAACCTCCACAAAAAAAAAAAAAAATTAGAAATATTGAGTGTCATGTAATACACTCCTGGAAATGGAAAAAAGAACACATTGACACCGGTGTGTCAGACCCACCATACTTGCTCCGGACACTGCGAGAGGGCTGTACAAGCAATGATCACACGCACGGCACAGCGGACACACCAGGAACCGCGGTGTTGGCCGTCGAATGGCGCTAGCTGCGCAGCATTTGTGCACCGCCGCCGTCAGTGTCAGCCAGTTTGCCGTGGCATACGGAGCTCCATCGCAGTCTTTAACACTGGTAGCATGCCGTGACAGCGTGGACGTGAACTGTATGTGCAGTTGACGGACTTTGAGCGAGGGCGTATAGTGGGCATGCGGGAGGCCGGGTGGACGTACCGCCGAATTGCTCAACACGTGGGGCGTGAGGTCTCCACAGTACATCGATGTTGTCGCCAGTGGTCGGCGGAAGGTGCACGTGCCCGTCGACCTGGGACCGGACCGCAGCGACGCACGGATGCACGCCAAGACCGTAGGATCCTACGCAGTGCCGTAGGGGACCGCACCGCCACTTCCCAGCAAATTAGGGACACTGTTGCTCCTGGGGTATCGGCGAGGACCATTCGCAACCGTCTCCATGAAGCTGGGCTACGGTCTCGCACACCGTTAGGCCGTCTTCCGCTCACGCCCCAACATCGTGCAGCCCGCCTCCAGTGGTGTCGCGACAGGCGTGAATGGAGGGACGAATGGAGACGTGTCGTCTTCAGCGATGAGAGTCGCTTCTGCCTTGGTGCCAATGATGGTCGTATGGGTGTTTGGCGCCGTGCAGGTGAGCGCCACAATCAGGACTGCATACGACCGAGGCACACAGGGCCAACACCCGGCATCATGGTGTGGGGAGCGATCTCCTACACTGGCCGTACACCACTGGTGATCGTCGAGGGGACACTGAATAGTGCACGGTACATCCAAACCGTCATCGAACCCATCGTTCTACCATTCCTAGACCGGCAAGGGAACTTGCTGTCCCAACAGGACAATGCACGTCCGCATGTATCCCGTGCCACCCAACGTGCTCTAGAAGGTGTAAGTCAACTACCCTGGCCAGCAAGATCTCCGGATCTGTCCCCCATTGAGCGTGTTTGGGACTGGATGAAGCGTCGTCTCACGCGGTCTGCACGTCCAGCACGAACGCTGGTCCAACTGAGGCGCCAGGTGGAAATGGCATGGCAAGCCGTTCCACAGGACTACATCCAGCATCTTTACGGTCGTCTCCGTGGGAGAATAGCAGCCTGCATTGCTGCGAAAGGTGGATATACACTGTACTAGTGCCGACATTGTGCATGCTCTGTTGCCTGTGTCTATGTGCCTGTGGTTCTGTCAGTGTGATCATGTGATGTATCTGACCCCAGGAATGTGTCAATAAAGTTTCCCCTTCCTGGGACAATGAATTCACGGTGTTGTTATTTCAATTTCCAGGAGTGTATTTTGTCTAATGTAATATCTTGTATAGACACCTTTTATTAACCTGACACGTTCCACATCATTACGAAGTTCGTATTCATGATCTATGGAACAAGTACTAATCTAATCTAATCTAGAACTTTCAGACAATGGCGTTTAGATCACTGTTGCCAGGCGGATCTGACGTCACGTTTGCGGACATTGTGACGGAAGCTTGTATCTTGTCTCCCTATTAAGGTTGCACAATATTGCCTCCTATGATATCATCGTTAATGTTCCTTGCTGACGCGTAATTGTCAGATGTACATGTAGCCTGGCTGCTACTGAGCGTTCCCGATCGCATAAATGTGCGTAGTAATTGGCATAATCACGTGGAGAGAATGCACGTGTGGTGCTGTTGTGTTCGCCACTTCTGTTAACACCCCTCCCCCCTCCCCCATGGCTATAGACACTGTTCCTTTGCTTTTTTTCTAATGTTTAAAATTACCCTTCAGTGTATCAGTTACTCTGATCGCAAATAAATACTGCCAATCAGACCCCTGAATTCCGTGACTCTCCTGCTGCAAGCAACCTGCCGAGCCCGAAAATCCGCATCTCTCGTAGATGCTCTGTGACAGTGTCTGGCGCCGATCCAAGTCTTCAGCCTGCTCTCACTGGGAATTTGTCTTTCCACAGTTGCTCCTCACCGCTCGGAATTTGCAGACCGACTTTCAACTCCCTGACTTCTCTCTATCCTGTCACAGGACACGACACATACTGTATTCACTCAGATTTTTTGGGATGAGAGCGCTTAGCGACTTCCAACGAACTTCACACGTAATTTCAAACCTTATCGAATTTTTTTCTCGTTGACACAATCCACAAGATAATAAATGGAAACTTCAACATCGGGCAGTACGATTTAATTTATTACTGCTTTACTACTAACTCGTAGCAACGGCCTTGCCGCATTGGATACACCGGTTCCCGTGAGATCACCGAAGTTGAGCGCTGTCGGGCGTGGTCGACACTTGGATGGGTGACCATCCAGGCCGCCATGCGCTGTTGCCATTTTTCGGGGTGCACTCAGCCTCGTGATGCCAATTGGGGAGCTACTCGACCAAATAGTAGCGGCTTCGGTCAAGAATACCATCATAACGACCAGGAGAGCGGTGTGATGACCTCACCCCCCTCCTATCCGCATCCTCCACTGAGGATGACACGGCGGTCGGATGGTCCCGGTAGGCCACTCGTGGCCTGAAGACGGAGTGCTTTACTACTAACTCTGTGGGTAGCAAATTTCGCAAACAGTATCCGCATATACCACTGAATGTACCTGCAAAGTTATATCATTGCACGACACATTTCTGAGGAGGTATAACGTTGATTAACATTTTATTCATTTACTGGCTTTCGGGTTGCGCTGAGACAGCCATCTCAACGCTGGAATTGTTGCACTACAATTTTTTTTCACGATTCAGAGTATACATTAGTTTAATCTGTAGGAAGTTACCTGAGCTTAGCAAAGGACAGATTCCAACATAAAACTAAATTTACGTCACGGTATACCGAAAAGAATAAACAAGATGAAATGTAACAAAGGATACACAGAGGTAGCGTGCTATAAAAATACTGCTGATAACACAATGGAAAACGATAAATCGCCGTTGGTACGTATTTGGGAGATTTGATAAACGTTAAGACTGTGGTTTACAGGGTGATTTATGTATTGTTAAAGTACAGGGTGTTTCAAAAATGACCGGTATATTTGAAACGGCAATAAAAACTAAACGAGCAGCGATAGAAATACACCGTTTGTTGCAATATGCTTGGGACAACAGTACATTTTCAGGCGGACAAACTTTCGAAATTACAGTAGTTACAATTTTCAACAACAGATGGCGCTGCAAGTGATGTGAAAGATATAGAAGACAACGCAGTCTGTGGGTGCGCCATTCTGTACGTCGTCTTTCTGCTGTAAGCGTGTGCTGTTCACAACGTGCAAGTGTGCTGTAGACAACATGGTTTATTCCTTAGAACAGAGGATTTTTCTGGTGTTGGAATTCCACCGCCTAGAACACAGTGTTGTTGCAACAAGACGAAGTTTTCAGCGGAGGTTTAATGTAACCAAAGGACCGAAAAGCGATACAATAAAGGATCTGTTTGAAAAATTTCAACGGACTGGGAAAGTGACGGATGAACGTGCTGGAAAGGTAGGGTGACCGCGTACGGCAACCACAGAGGGCAACGCGCAGCTAGTGCAGCAGGTGATCCGACAGCGGCCTCGGGTTTCCGTTCGCCGTGTTGCAGCTGCGGTCCAAATGACGCCAACGTCCACGTATCGTCTCATGCGCCAGAGTTTACACCTCTATCAATCCAAAATTCAAACGCGGCAACCCCTCAGCGCCGCTACCATTGCTGCACGAGAGACATTCGCTAACGATATAGTGCACAGGATTGATGACGGCGATATGCATGTGGGCAGCATTTGGTTTACTGACGAAGCTTATTTTTACCTGGACGGCTTCGTCAATAAACAGAACTGGCGCATATGGGGAACCGAAAAGCCCCATGTTGCAGTCCCATCGTCCCTGCATCCTCAAAAATTACTGGTCTGGGCCGCCATTTCTTCCAAAGGAATCATTGGCCCATTTTTCAGATCCGAAACGATTACTGCATCACGCTATCTGGACATTCTTCGTGAATTTGTGGCGGTACAAACTACCTTAGACGACACTGCGAACACCTCGTGGTTTATGCAAGATGGTGCCCGGCCACATCGCACGGCCGACGTCTTTAATTTCCTGAATGAATATTTCGATGATCGTGTGATTGCTTTGGGCTATCCGAAACATACAGGAAGCGGCGTGGATTGGCCTCCCTATTCGCCAGACATGAACCCCTGTGACTTCTTTCTGTGGGGACACTTGAAAGACCAGGTGTACCGCCAGAATCCAGAAACAATTGAACAGCTGAAGCAGTACATCTCATCTGCATGTGAAGCCATTCCGCCAGACACGTTGTCAAAGGTTTCAGGTAATTTCATTCAGAGACTACGCCATATTATTGCTACGCATGATGGATATGTGGAAAATATCGTACTATAGAGTTTCCCAGACCGCAGCGCCATCTGTTGTTGAAAATTGTAATTACTGTAATTTCGAAAGTTTGTCTACCTGAAAATGTACTGTTGTCCCAAGAATATTGCAACAAACGGTGTATTTCTATCGCTGCTCGTTTAATTTTTATTGCCGTTTCAAATATACCGGTCATTTTTGAAACACCTTCTAGGTGCAAGCATACGCATTAAGGTCACAGGTACGTTAGTAGCTCTAGGAACCCGCTTGGGTAGCCGAGCGCGCCAACGCGATGCTTCCTGGACTCGGGTAGGCGCGCCGGCCCCGGATCGAATCCGCCCGGCGGATTAACGACAAGGACCCGTGTGCCGGCCAGCCTGGATGTTGTTTTTAGGCGGTTTTCGACATCCCGCTAGGTGAATACCGGCCTGGTCCCCACGTGCCGCCTCAGTTACATACATCGCAGGCATTTGAAACACGTCCGCACTATTTCACGATTTCCACTAGACGCATACAGTTGAGGTACACTGATTCCGTCCTGGGGGTACAGGGTGGCGGCAAGAAGGGCATCCAGCCAATTCCCAAATCCATTGTAACCACACCGGCCCTGCGATCGCTGCGGTACTATGGCGTAAGCGAAAGAAAGAAAGTACGTTAGTAGCTCTAGGAATTCTTAATAAATAGAACACAGAACGTTGTTCATGACGGCAAGTAGTCATCAGACAGAAGGGTATCGTCAGGAGTCCTTTAGGAGACCGAGCGAGGTGGCGCAGAGGTTAGACACTGGACTCGCATTCGGGAGGACGACGGTTCAATCCTGCGTCCAGCCATCCTGATTTAGGTTTTCCGTGATTTCCCTAAATCACTCCAGCCGAATGCCGGGATGGTTCCTCTGAAAGGGCACGGCCGACTTCCTTCCCCATCCTTCCCTAATCCGATGAGACCGATGACCACACTGTCTGGTCTCCTTCCCCAAACAACCAAACCAAACCAATCCTTTAGGACGTATGTCAGTATCGCTCTTATTCCCTAAGCACATAAATGATCTCACGGACAGGCTGAACATCAATCTGCGGCTGTTTTCTGATGATGTTCTGGTGTATTGAAAGGTGTCGTCATTAAATTGAAACATCCCCTTAGAAAATTATAAATTACTGTGCTGGTAAACCTCTTACGTTATATGGTTTTCAAACAGCTGAGCAAACCTGAACGTACTCAGACATTTCTCTTAATCTGATCAACACTAAACTGACACACAATATTTTTATACTGCCAGCTGAATAAAAGATTCTAACTACGGAAGGCATTAACTACTGATAAGCATAGTCAGCAAATGAAAGATTTTGATAGAGAACAAACAATGTATTTACCTTAACAATGTTCAAAAGTCATCATTATATATATATATATATATATATATATATATATATATATATATATATATATATATAAGGGTGAGCCACCTAACGTTGCCGCTGGATATATTTCGTAAACCACATCAAATACTGACGAACCGATTCCACGGACCGAATGTGAGGAGAGGGGCTAGTGTAATTGTTTAATACGAACCATACAAAAATGCACGGATGTATGTTTTTTAACACAAACCTACGTTTCTTAAAATGGAACCACGTTAGTTTTGTTAGCACATCTGGACATTGAAACACGTATGTTATGTAGCAGCGATGGCGAGGCATGACAGAATCTCTGACCAGAGAGTTGTTTATCGTTGCTAGTCTGCACTTGACCGCGCGAGAGTTCAGTTCAGTCGTGAGACAGTTGTTGTACGTAGCGAGTCGCGAGAGGATGTAGTTCGTTCGTGCTAGTGGTGCGCGAGAGACAGTCGGAGTTGTGTGTGAGGAGTCGGCGGGCGTCGACATGGGTCTCTGGTCAAGGTTCGGAACGAGGTATATTTTTTAAATAAGGTAACGAAGCAGCACTGCGCACATCTGATAATGTAATGTATATTAACTGTAATTAATTTTTTCAGGAATTGCCCCAATAATAATTTTGTTCTCAAAACAATCTTTTTAAGAAAATAATCATTACAATTGAAACAATATTTCCTTTGCTTTTCCTCCCAGAATCAATTTATCAGGTTGATCTTAACGTTAATTTTGTAGGGACTTAACATTTTTGCACATTTTATTATCATTGAGTTTTATTACTGTGGGAAGCTAACATTTGGCTCCAATTGCATTTTCATTCAATTCATATCATTTAAAAATAATTACAGGAAGGTTACATTTAGCACGATGTCCATTAACATTTAATTAATTATTTTCTTTCATTTTTGTGGGAAGGTTACACATGGCTCTATTCCCATTAACATTTAATTATTGTCATTTCTAAATTCTGTGGGGAAGTTAAATTATTGTCATTTCAAAATTCTCTGGGGAGGTTACACTTAGCTCTATGTCCATTTACATTTGAATAATACTTATTCATATTTTTTGTGGGGAGGTTATCGCTGCTACATAACATACGTGTTTCATAACCCTCCACTGGGGGGGGGGGGGGCAAAAATTTGGCAGCGATGGTGAGTCATTTGGACTTGGCATGAGCAACAAATTTTTTTTCAACTAATTAACTTTACAATTACAGCATATATACAGATATAGAACATGAAGGAAATATGGTGCACATGCATCAAGCACAAAACATATTAGACAATGACAAAATTTGAGTACAAAACATATTAGCAAATCAGAAAAATGTGTATAAAAATTATTTGATAGATAACAAAAGTGCACACGCACTGAAAAACTCTTTAGCATTTTCAGAACAAATAAACAGAATGGCAAAAAATCATGTTGACAAGTGACATGAGTGCACATGCACTGCAGTTCAGAACATATCAACAAATGAGGAAATGTATATACAATGAGTAACAAATGCCATAAGTGCATATGCACTGAAGTATTGAACATACCAGGAAATCACAAAATGTATACAGAATGAGTACAGATCATATTGAAAAATGAGAAAAGTGCACAGACACTGAAGTTCAGTAGAAAACATATTAACACATGACATAAGTGCACATGTACTGTAGTTTAGAACATATCATCAAATCAACAAAAAAAATGTATAGGTCATGAATACAAATTATGTTAGCAAAAAATGTTTTTTTTTTTACTATGTTACAAGAATTAGGATAGGAAAGGGAAGGATTGCATCATGGTTGTAGCACTTTAGGTTGCACACAGCTGCACTGAAAGTCCATACCTTTCCACAGAAGCACAACACCAAGTGAGACAATCTGAAGTTCTTTCCCCATAAGTATTTACCAGCGTAGCCACGACACTGAAATGTCGTAGCAATATTCCATGTAGTACATTAGGTACACCAAACAGTGGGACCATAATAACGTCTCCATCGCTCACGGTGGTGGACAGCATGTCGTGTCAACACCACGCTCTTACAAGGCACACCAACGTAGAATTAGTGCAAAAACCAAATATAGTGCTCCATGATCATGAGGATGTACGGGACAAATGGATATTGCAGTAATTCAGGGTAGTTAGGTCAGAAGGTGAAGGACATTACGTCACATACTAGTCTTCATTGAAAATAACATTAGTCTAACAGCTGATTTAAGTAATTGGTGGAACTCATCGCCCAGTTATTGAACATTTCTGTACCATGTATGAACTATTACAGAATAATGTTCATTAATTGTTGTACATAGAATATTGGCATTCATTGCCTAATTACAAATCATCAGTAGTCATTCGTTTTACAGAGAACATTGAAATTCGTTGCCTAGTTACAAATCATCAGAAGTCATTAGTTTTACAGAGAACATTGAAATTCGTTGCCTAATTACAAATCATCAGAAGTCACTCGTTTTACAGAGAACATTGAAATTCGGGGAGTTAATGAATGGCATAGTATTAACATAATTCATTTAGTTATACTAATTATTGGCAATCATTGGCCAGTTACAAAACATCAAAAGTCATCATTGAAAACAGGAGCTAATGAATGACATAGTATTAACATAATTCATTTAGTTATACTAATTATTGGCACTCATTGGCCAGTTACAAAACATCAAAAGTCATCATTGAAAACAGAAGCTAATGAATGGCATAGTATTAACATAATTCATTTAGTTATACTAATTATTGGCACTCATTGGCCAGTTACAAAACATCAGAAGTCATCATTGAAGTGACATATTATTCAGAGCTGATCAGTATTATTCAGAACTCTTTTAAACTAGTAGCATTATTTGGGACCGGTAATTACTTTGTTTGCTTTTGAGTTATTGCTGCAAATGAAGATGTGTAACGTCTTTCGTCATGAGTCAGCTGTAGCAAGGTTATGAAACAAGTAGAGTATATGTAATCACATTCATAAATGACATAGATTTAATGAACAACTGCTTATAGCACATTAATTTCATAAATCATTTCTCCTGCGAAAATATACAAAAAAAATGGATTATTAAGCTGAAAGAAGAAGCGCATTTTATGCTGAAAAGTAGTGAACTTCGAATTAACAGGTAGTGAAATGTGTATAAAAATGTGTTCCATAGCTGTCCTTTCCAAAACCTCCCGTCATCCTACTATGCAATATAACACCTGCTGTCAAAGCAAACTGCAACAAATACTTAAATAACTACATAGCATAAATACATAACTTAAACAATATTCTCATCTGTAAAGAAAAAACTTCATTATCCATCACTTCATTACTTATATTATCGTAACTCCATTATTATCATCACCTGTAAAGAAAAAACTTCATTATCCATATTAGTATATTCTTTATCATCATTCATCAGCATTCATTATCATCTGCAAAAAAATCACTTCATTACTCATTACATAACTATTCCTTATGTCTAGCATATTTCATCACTAAAACTAAGATGTGTAGTTCTGTCTGACAGCCTGCATCAACCGCTTCGTATTCTGAAAGAAAAAATTGGTTAAGACTGCTATTCTACGATGTGTATTGTATATTCTTGTTAATTCTGATCCATTTACTCTTCCTCACAAGGTTTGCATCTTCTTTCGGCCATTCCGAAGGTGAAATTCCCATTTTTGTTTAATTTATGTCTTTCACGCATCATTTCTTTCTGAAATTGATGAACAAAGATTAATGTCTTGCATTTACATCATATACTCATTAAATAATGACTGGTTAATGGTAACATAATTGAGCATACAGCATAACATGACAGAAAACGTAATATGTCAAAGACATTGACAGTGTTAAGATGCAAAAATATACACAGAATATCACAATGCAGCAGCAAAAAAAATGTAAAACAGTCACGATGTTGAGATATCATAGGGCAAAGTGTCTAAGTCAACTGGTGTGTGTTATATCTTAACTATTTCACAGTGCATACAAACAAAATATGAAAACTATCGTACATACATAAAAAAGGATGACAAGAAATGTGACTTTCTTTGAGTTCAGCTTGTATGTTGTGTAGTTAATAGAGGCGAGAATTAAAGACTTTAATGGAGAGAGAATTTAATAAAATTAATATGTCACTAGATAAAATTGCATAATTATTCATAGCATACGTAATTTTATCCGGAAAAATGTGCACAGTCTGATATGTAACGACAAGAAGAGCGACCTGCTAACCTTACCTTGCTGGGCACTTGCCAAGAAAAATTACGATAGTCATCAGTAAGTAATCACATAAATATAATTGCATAAATGGTCATAAAATTAGCAAATGACATTATAGCATGTTAAATCATAAAGTATCTTCATTCAATAAAAGGTTTGATGTTTGACCAGTGGTGGTTTCCTTTCGATTTTCTGGTTCTCAAAGTTTCGACGTGTACAACATTAGGGTGAGGAATACTGCGAATACGATATGGTCCTGCGTATAGAAGTTCAAAGTTTACTGCACCTACCTTTTACTTTATTAGATAAATTGTGTGTACGTACTAATATCTTCTGTCCAATGTGAAAGTCACGGCGTATACAAACCTGTTTTTGCTGTCTTCTCCGGCGCTCTGCGGCACGTTTGATGTTGTTCAGCGCAATGTTAATGATTTCATGGGGTCGTAGTCGACGAGATGTAGGAAAGTTTACTAATTCTTTAATTTTGTTTGGTGGTTCAACGTTTTTCAGTATAACAGACGGAGACAGCATAGTGGATTCATTTGGAATGGAATTAATTACATCTTGGAATGAGAATATGTGTGTGTCCCAGTCAGTTTACCGATTTCTTTCATTAATCGTTCACAGGGGTTCGAAGAAGCATGGTACTTGGATATATAGATCGGAGAAATGTTTCTAGCTCGTAACATGCGTGTCCATATAGCAGAACGAAATTGTGATCCATTGTCAGAAATTACTTTCATCACATGCCCTACATGAAATAGAAAATGTTTTACAAATGCTTTCGAAACAGTTTTAGCAGTAGCTTTGCGTAACGGAGTGAAAGTAACAAATTTTGAAGTGAGTTCAACAGCGACAAAGATCTAGCAAAAACCTCTATTAGTTCTGGGAATCGGACCAAAAATGTCTACAGCGCCCATATGTCTTAATTTAACAGGTACAATGGGATATAATGGAGGAATATGTGAAGTTGTGTCTGACTTAGCTTTCTGGCAAATTTTACATGACGCTAAAACTCGTCGTATACGTTTTTCCATGTTGGTAAAATAACAGTTCTGTCTCAGTATAAGAAAACATTTTCTGGCTCCGTAATGTGCGCAACTTAAATGAGTGTACCAGATTAATTCGTTAACCAGTTCGTCAGGAATGCATAATAACCAATTGTTGCTGTCAGGGTGAGAGCGGCGAAATAGAATGTCATTGCGTACAGTGTAATGGTTTCTAATCGTAACATTATTCTTATTTTGCCAAAGGTGTTTAATTTCTTTCCACACATTGTCTTTACTTTGCTCTTTTGCTATGTCCTGTAATGACGACGAAATAAAATTTTCAAATGCAACTTGCTGAATGTACATAACGCTGAAATTTGCTTTGCAGAAGTTGGTTGCGACGTCTTGCTGATTGTTGCTGAGAGAACGAGATAGTGCGTCTGCTATAACATTTTGTGTGCCTCTGCTTAATCTGTCATGAGTGAATTTAGCCGAAAGTAAGAATTGTATAGCTCTATGGTCTGTGTAGACGATGGTGTGTCTGCCATAAAGGAAGTGCCGAAATCTCGTAAAAGCCCAAACAACACATAACGTTTCCAGTTCTGTAACAGAATAATTTCGTTCAGCAGGTGACAAAATGCGGCTTGCAAATGCGATGTTTTTAATTACTGTTGAGCCATCTTCTTCAATTTCCTGAAAAATATGTACGCCTAAAGCGGTGTTGGAACTGTCGGTGGCAATCGAAAAATTTCTGGTAAGATCTGGGTGCGATAAAAGTGGTGCATTCAACAAAGCATGTTTCAGGTTCATAAATTCAGAATGTGCTTGCTTATCCCAGGACCAAATAGTGTTTTTACCTGTCAGTTGGCATAATCTAGGTGTGTCTAAAGCAGAGTGATGAATAAATTTACGAAAAAAGTTAATTAACCCCAAAAAGCTGCGTAATTGCTTCTTCGTTGTAGGAGTAGTAATGTCACGTAAAGCTTGAAGTTTTTCCGGATCAGGCGCAATGCCTTCTGCTGAAATTACGTGTCCAAGAAATTTTATAGAAGTTTTGCCAAAGTGCGATTTGCTGAGGTTAACTGTGAGTCCTTGTGCATGAAAAGTCTGCAACAGTCGTTCTAAAATCACATTGTGTTCAGACCAGTTAGCTTCTGCGATAAGAATGTCGTCTACGTACGTCGTGATTCTGTCTTTAAGTTCTGTCGGAAGTATTGTGTTCAAACCGCGAATAAAAGCTGCTGAAGAAATAGTTAATCCGAACGGTAATTTACAAAACTGATAACAGTTGCCAAAACAGAGAAAAGCTGTATACTTTCTGCAATTCGGATGAAGCTGAATTTGCCAAAATCCCGATATCAAATCTAATGTAGAATAAATAGCAGTACCATGAAATTTTTGTATAAGTTCTTCTAGTGTCTGTGATCGATCGGTTTCGTTAATAATAATGTCATTAATGTGACGTGAATCAAGTACGAGGCGAAGTGAGCCATCTTTTTTCTTAACAATATGTAGCGGGTTTATGTACGGACTAACTGCCGGTTCAATAATTCCTTGGTCAAGCATATCCTGCAATTCTTTTTTAACTTGTTCTCTGTGGATATAAGGAATGGGATAATGCTTTGCTTTAAATGTATCGTGCTGTTTGACTTGAAATTCATACATAAAACCGGACATAGTACCAGGAATGTTGTCGAAAACTGGAGCTTACTGTAAAAGAATTTTGTGTAGTTGCGCGCGTTCGTCGTCTGTATTTGCACTGCTTTGTTTAACTTTGTCAGTAATCATCTGCATTACGTCGTAGTCAGCTTCGTCTGGAGTGTTATAGTTATGTACGTACGTATCTGTGAGCAATGTCGAATTACAGTCTATGTTACGTGATACCGAAATGACCTCTGTACGATTAATTGTTTGTTCTTCCGCAGATAAAGAATGCTGAAATTCTAAAGCCAATTGCACATTTTCATCCTTCAACAGTAAATAGCAATTTTGAAAATCAACCACTGCGTCGTGTTGTACGAGAAAATTAGTACCTAAAATAACGTCTGTTGTCAATAAAGGAACAATCCAAAAATTTGAGTCAAAAGTATGACCTGCAATACAAAACGATAAATGTGTCTGTAATTTAACGTCTACTCCTTTACTCGATACTGCTCCTTTCACTTTCGTTTTGCCTAATGGTAATGTAGGATAGGTATTCTCTTTGTTACAGTCGTTGAAAGTTTCTTCATTTATAACTGACATAGGTGATCCGGAATCGATTACTGCTGAAAATTTCGATGAACCTATTTTAATTTCGATGACAGGATGTGAAATGGTTTTTTGAACAACTGGTCTTTCCTGCAAAAGAGTATCTCTTATGTCGTCAAAAGTAATTACATTTTCGTGAAGAACATTCTGCTTGTCTAAAGTAGTGCTTGTCGTACTGGAAGATGCGACCTTTACAGTATCTAGTCAGATTCTATCTGACGTGTTATTATTTTCTGGAGGATGTTGTGGCATTTCTACTATTTGAACTGTTCTATTACTTCTTCCTGACGTATTACGCTCTGGATGATACCTACTGTCGGGTTCATTCATGAGAATATGTTCTTGCGGATGATTTTGCTGTTGGTATGACCGACTGTTATTAAACGTATGTTGGTAATTATGCTCATTGTTTTTACGTCTGTCGCGATAGTCATTCCTATACGGTGCATTGCGATAGGAATTGAAGTACTGCGTTTTCTGTACGTAGTTGTTTCTTTGCTGCCGTGCGTTACCATTTGTTGTACCCTGGACTATACGTGCACGCGGCGAAACATTAAAGCCTGGTTGACCTTGTAGACTGCATTGTTGCCTAGGTATGCTAAGCGGCTGGTTTTGTTGCTGTTGTTTGAAAAACCTCTATTGTTACTAAAATATGGTTCCTGTTTCTGAAAATTTTGACGATATTGATAATTAGAATTTTGTCTGTTATTAAAGTTTTGGCAGTTGTTATTCCTAAAGCGTCTGTTACTTTTACTATTGAAATTATGTGCCTGATCGTAATTGCTCTACGTTTGTTGACCTTGATTATTATATGAAAAATTTTTGTTTACAAAGGAATAATCAGATTGCAGCACTTCTAAAAGCTGCAACAGATCTCTGAATGCTGAAATGCTTTCCTTCTGCTGACCTGTTAGAAGTGACACTCTTAATGACCATGGTAATTTAGAAATGCTTAATTGTATAAGTGCAGATTCACTGTACGATTCACTTAGGTACTGGGTTTGTTGCACCATGTGTTCAAAAAATTGCGTGACAGTGGAAAAATTGGAGTTCTCATAATTTGGTAAACTAATTAATTGATCTTTGATTCCGCGCTGTGTCGTCTTTGACCAGTACACTGACAGAAAAGCATTCTGAAATTCCTCTACCGAGTAGCATTGTCTCGCGATCGGTCTCATACGAGTTGCCAGTTCGCCTTCCAAAAAACTGCAAATAAATTCAAGTTTGTGCGTTACAGGCCAAGTCGGTGGAAAATCAAAGCTAAATTGTTGTATCCAATCTAGCGGATGAATCTGTGTTCTGTCATTTTTAAACACTTTAAATTTTCTCACTGACAGAAAATGCTTGTAATGAAAATTATCGTCTCTGTATGATGGAACAGGTTCATGATTGTAAGAGAAACTATTTGTATGTGTCTGTTCGGAATCTAAGTCGCGTACTCTCTGTACATTACCCAAATTATATGCGCTGCGTGAGTCTGGCAAATGTTCGCAAAGTGGCGTCTGCTGTGATGTGTTGAACCCAGAAACATTTTTTATCTCTGTTACCTCTTGCTGTAAACATGACAATTTTCTACGTAAGGTGTTATTAGATGAATCGATTTCATTAATAGTCTGTTGTAGATTTTGAAATTCAGGTGTTTGATTAAATGAAACCGGTGCAGTATCGTCTGATTTGCTCTCATTATTACTTTCAATAACATCAATACGACTGGCCAATTCATCACATTTTTCAGTCAGTATTTTTACCTGATCATCGGTTTTATTGTCAGAGGCATTAATCTGTGTTTGCAATTTACGTGTAGTTTCGTTCAGTTTTTTAAAGTCAGCTTTTATGACATTGGAATCCTGTGTTAGTTCTAATTGTTCGAGTCTGTCGGTCACTGTTTGAATATCTACTGTGTGTGTATCTGTTTTTGACTTAAGATCAGAAATTTCATCTCGTAATTCTGTGTTCGACTGTTCGATAGTATTAATTTTGTCGGACACTGTAGCAATATTGTTGTCTACGTATGTTTTTGCCTTCGCAAACATTTTACGTTTGTCTTCCTGTCTCTGTGCTGTGATTGTTTCCATTACTTGACGTTTTACTTTATTTTGATCCTGTATGAATTTGCGGAAACGCGTATCACTGTTTTGTATGTGGTGATTAAAACGTTCGTCAATCTGAGTGTTCTGTTGGTCGAATTTCGCGTCTATCTTTGCATCCATTGTGCGCGAAAGTTCTGCTGTCATTAGTTTAAACTCGTCGCGTAATTGTGTAGCCTTTCCAGAGCATTGTTTAGCGACTACGCTAATTTCCGCTCTAAGTGTTTCTGTTGTAGCTGTTTGCATTTCCCTTAATTCTTGCACAACAGATCTAATTTCTTCGCTACTTTTTCTTGAACACGCCTCAATTTCCTCGCGTAACTGTTCCTTAGTATCATGACATTGTGCGGCAACGGCTCTAATTTGTTCACTAAGCTGTCTGGAATTGTTGTCTAATTTTTCATTTAACTGTCTGGAATTGTTGTCTAATTTTTCACTCTGTTTGTCTTGTTTTTCATTAAGTTGTTTGAAATCTTCCCTATTTTCATTAAGTTGTTTACTCATTTGTAGCAACAATGCCATAATTGGATCCGACACAAAATTAGCATTTCTATTCTCTGTGCTATTTAATGGTGGATCTAGAATTGTCTCGCTTTCTGTAACCATTTGGTTATTCTGGGATTTACAGAAAGGTTTGCCAGTCGAATGTACACTGTCGGTCATTATTTCGGAATTAAATGGATCCGTCGTACTTTCAGTACCCTGTCCATTTCCATTAGAAAAACTTCTCTGTACGTTACTTGAATTTTCCAAACCGTGTGTGTTAAGCTGGGCAGCGCTCATTACAATAGAGCTCCCCGCATCATCAATTGTCGTCAAATTAACAGAGGACACAATTAAGTTCGCTTGTTCATCATTAAGATCTACATCATTATTGGTGGTTGGAATGCACTGATTGTCAGTGAACGCAAGATTGTCATCATTACACAGCGTGTCACAAGTACTATCGGTGAAGTTGTTTAAATCAGTAATTTCATTCATCATACTTCACGATACACTATTCACAGTCTTTCGCGGCATTTTTACAATAGTCACAATTAATCACAAATGAAATAAGCACAATGCAAAAAGCAACAAACACAAATACAACAGAGCAACGAATTGCCGATGATCTGAGGAAAGAAAGTCATAAAATTAGTAAAAGCGTTGCGCCAAATGCTAATTATATTAAGTAAATAAGAGCAAATATCTGACTACTTCTCAGAAGATTCTCAACGAAATGCGATCCTGGACCGGATGTCGCCAAGTGTAACCTCCCCACAAAAAATATGAATAAGTATTATTCAAATGTAAATGGACATAGAGCTAAGTGTAACCTTCCCAGAGAATTTTGAAATGACAATAATTTAACTTCCCCGCAGAATTTAGAAATGACAATAATTAAATGTTAATGGGAATAGAGCCATGTGTAACCTTCCCACAAAAATGAAAGAAAATAATTAATTAAATGTTAATGGACATCGTGCTAAATGTAACCTTCCTGTAATTATTTTTAAATGATATGAATTGAATGAAAATGCAATTGGAGCCAAATGTTAGCTTCCCACAGTAATAAAACTCAATGATAATAAAATGTGCAAAAATGTTAAGTCCCTACAAAATTAACGTTAAGATCAACCAGATAAATTGATTCTGGGAGGAAAAGCAAAGGAAATATTGTTTCAATTGTAATGATTATTTTCTTAAAAAGATTGTTTTGAGAACAAAATTATTATTGGGGCAATTCCTGAACAAATTAATTACAGTTAATATACATTACATTATCAGATGTGCGCAATGCTGCTTCGTTACCTTATTTAAAAAATATACCTCGTTCCGAACCTTGACCAGAGACCCATGTCGACGCCCGCCGACTCCTCACACACAACTCCGACTGTCTCTCGCGCGCTACTAGCACGAACGAACTACATCCTCTCGCGACTCGCTACGTACAACAACTGTCTCACGACTGAACTGAACTCTCGCACGGTCAAGCGCAGACTAGCAACGATAAACAACTCTCTGGTCAGAGATTCTGTCATGCCTCGCCATCGCTGCTACATAACATACGTGTTTCAACATATAAACAAATACGTAATCAGTGCCGTTTGTTGCATTGTAAAATGTTAATTACATCCGGAGATATTGTAACCTAAAATTGACGCTTGAAACCTCCGACGTTCAGTTGCGTGTTGTAACAAACACGGGCCTGGCTCGGCGAGCAGCATCTGCAGGGACATGTTTACGATGACGACCGTGTTTACAAGTGTGGCTGTAGTGCACTGTTGTGGTTTGGTCTAGCTGTCGCAGTGTCCGCATGTAGCGCTTGCTGCTATTGTTATTCTGCATTCGTCTCCGCGCGCAGACCAACTGTAGTACACCGTGTTACCAGACGTCTGTGCCGGCCGCGGTGGTCTAGCGGTTCTGGCGCTGCAGTCCGGAACCGCGGGACTGCTACGGTCGCAGGTTCGAATCCTGCCTCGGGCATGGGTGTGTGTGATGTCCTTAAGTTAGTTAGGTTTAAGTAGTTCTAAGTTCTAGGGACTTATGACCTAAGATGTGGAGTCCCATAGTGCTCAGAGCCATTTGAACCATTTGAACCAGACGTCTGTGATAGTGCAGTGTTGTAGGAACTGTGGCCATGGTGTATTCGAACTCTGAAAAGGCGGAAATGATACTCATCTATGGCGAGTGTCGACGAAATGCAGCTGAAGCCTGTAGGGTGTATGCAGAACGGTACCCGGACAGAGCATCCAGCGTGCCGCACATTGCAAAACATCTACCGCCAACTGTATGCAAGAGGTATGGTCGTAGCACGCAAACGGGTCCGTAACAGGCCCGTCACAGGAGAAGCGGGTGCAGTTGGTGTGTTAGCTGCTGTTGCCATGAACCCACACATGAGTACACGGGACATTGCGAGAGCCGGTGGACTGAGTCAAAGTAGAGTCATGCGCATACTGCATCGTCACCGCTTTCACACGTTTCATGTGTCGCTACATCAGCAATTACATGGTGATGACTTTAATCATCGAGTGCAATTCTGTCAATAGGCATTAACAGAGAATGCGTTGCAGTTCTACCTGTTTACCGATGAAGCGAGTTTCACAAACCACGGGGCAGTGAATCTACGGAACATGCATTACTGGTCCGTGGACAATCCTCGCTGGCTCAGACAGGTAGAGCGACAGCGACCGTGGACTGTAAATGTATGGTGCGGAATCATTGGCGACCACCTCATTGGTCCTCACTTCATTGCAGGGGCCCAAACAGCTGCAACATACATCGCGTTTCTACAGAATGATTTGCCAGCGTTGCTCGAAAATGTCCCACTGGAAACGCGTCGACGTATGTGGTATCAGCATGATGGTGCACCTGCACATTCCGCAATTAACACTATGCTGACTCTTGACAGGATGTTCGACGGGCGTTTCATAGGACGTGGAGAACGCATAAATTGGCCAGCCCGTTCTCCTGATCTTACACCTCTGGACTTCTTTCTGTGGGGTACGTTAAAGGAGAATGTGTACCGTGACGTGCCTACAACCCCAGAGGATATGAAACAACGTATTGTGGCAGCCTGCGGCGACATTACACCAGATGTACTGCGGCGTGTACGACATTCATGACGCCAGAGACTGCAATTGTGTGCAGCAAATGATGGCCACCACATTGAACATCTATTGGCCTGACTTGTCGGGACACACTCTATTCCTCTCCGTAATTGAAAACGGAAACCACGTGTGTACGTGTACCTCACCCCTCATGGTAATGTACATGTGCATCAGTGGAAAAGACCAATAAAAAGGTGTTAGCATGTGGATTTAATGTGCTGTTCCAGTCTCTTCTGTACCTAAGGTCCATCACTGTTCCCTTTGGATCCCTACGTAATTCGGTGCTCTCCGACACACACGATCGAACGGCGGAGGAGTGGTACTCAAGCGTCAACTTTAGGTTACAATATCTCCGGATGTAATTAACATTTTACAATGCAACAAACGGCACTGATTACGTATTTGTTTATATGTTCAGATGTGCTAACAAAACTAACGGGGTTCCATTTAAAAAACGTAGGTTTGTGTTAAAAACATACTTCCGTGCATTTTTTTATGGTTTGTATTAACCAATGACACAGCCCCTCTCCTCACGTTCGGTCTGTGGAATCGATTCGTCAGTATTTGATGTGGTTTACGAAATATATCCAGCGGTAATGTTAGGTGACTCACCCTGTATATATAATGCTAATTCATGACATCTATCTTTACGAATTTCCTTTTTCTGGCGGACACACGTCCAGATCGTCCGCTTATAGTAACCTCTCAAAACTCTGGCATCTCTCTTTCCACATCCGCCACTTCTGGCGGCTCACCTCCAACTGCGAAACGCTACGCGCTGTTCTCATCCAACTGCCCAACACTACAATAGCGAATATTCCAACAATGCCAACCAGCCACAGATTGCACACAGCACAGTCAGTGATTTTCATACAGGGCGCTTCGTGGCGTTACCAACATAAAAACCTAAACAGCCTACTTACAAAATGACTGTAGCAGGATGCAAAATGACTTTCTTAAATTTCTACGATGGCGTGCTGAAAACTAATGCCTCCGAATTTTTATTCTGTTTCCAGTATCAGTCGAGGTATTAAATGTCATGTATATTACTCGACTTTCCCGCTTCGCTGACGGAAGTTGCAACTCTCTGCCGCTAGAGGGCTACGAATTGCAGCGTGTAACATGGCGGCGCGCAATGTAACCATGTCGGTGCGCGAGAAACAGCTCAGAAAGCAAAGCACAAATACGAAGGTTCGTCCACGCATGGACACCTTCATCTTCAGCAGGACAATGCCAGACAACACAAGCGTTGCGACATCTGCTGCATCTGACGTACAGCGTGCCAACTCGCTTCAAAATCTGGACGCACAAAGTAATAGAAAAATCCTAAAAATCTGGGACGCTGATTAGGAATCTGACGTCGGAATTACAAAATTCAAAATGCCGGATCAGAAATTATAAATTTATCGGATTCATACGATATAAAGTATTTTGAGGTCGCTGATAGCGAATTATAATTTGAAATTGCCCTTCTGGAATATTTTATTCGGTATTTTACAGTTTTCAGCCGAAACTGTAGTCACATTAAATGCTTTTTTATTCCAGTCTCTGATCACAAATGAATTCTTTAGACGATGACCGGTTTCAGTCTGTAATGACCATCTTCAGATCTAAAATATATAAATATATACATCTAGTGAGCAGTGTGTCTTTTAACAAAAAACAGCAATATGTATCACAATATACTGCCATACACCAGGGAAATGTACAGATAAAATATGGTATAACGTATCTTTTTTACACCATGTCTTAAAGTGATACGGCCATAATGGCATCGACAAAACATATAAATATAATCAGCATAACATCGTCACACAGATTTAAAATATGGTGTAGAATAGGCCACATCGTCCACATAGTGATTATTGCCAACTAGCTACTGAGGTACAATAGCATCCAGAAACTTGTTTGCCCACACCCTCCCTAGATATCACTACTGTGGGCTTGCTTATATGTAGTCACCATTTACGCAAAAACATAATCTGATAAAAGCACATTAGATAAAATGTATGTAGCAGACTTATTAAAATTGATGACTATCATAGAAACCAACTGTGATACATTAAAAGATGAATGTAGTTACCCACGGAAAATTATTAAAAGAAAATATATGAAGAGTGTGGTGTCACCGCCAGACACCACACTTGCTAGGTGGTAGCCTTTAAATCGGCCGCGGTCCGGTAGTATACGTCGGACCCGCGTGTCGCCACTATCAGTGACTGCAGACCGAGCGCCACCACACGGCAGGTCTAGAGAGACTTCCCAGCACTCGCCCCAGTTGTACAGCCGACTTTGCTAGCGATGGTTCACTGACAAAATTACGTTCTCATTTGCCGAGACGATAGTTAGCATAGCCTTCAGCTACGTCATTTGCTAAGACCTAGCAAGGCGCCATTATCATTTGCTATTTATCTTGTGATGCATGTACCGTCAGACCGATGTTCATCAATTATGGATTAAAGTTAAGTATTCCAGAAGCTACGTACTTTTTTTACTAGACTCAATTCCTTTAACTGTTCCAGACCTCACGCCAGCCTGCGTGAGCTTAAACGCGTGCCTTTCGGCTTCTCCTCCTAGTGGCTTGGCTGTCTTGCCAAGTCTCAACAAAGAGTATAGGTACAACACTTTTTTATGGTGAATTTACGGTCAACAAAAATATAGCGTAATACATTGCCTGTGGCAACCTGTAAATTGCTTATGAAAGATAAAATGTCTATATGAGAGCTGAAAAAGAGAGAGATCAATGAACAGCGCCCTCTGTTGGGTCGGCCGCTAGGATCTTATGTCGGCGCACATCGATCGTAAGAACTTAACCAATAGAGGGCTTTACATACATCGTGACATGTTTCCCACAGAAAACTTTTAAACAACATATAAGCATTCAATAAATAAAATTATATAGTTTGACTATACATTCCATGAGTAGGTAGGAGCAGGGTGTATACGTGGACAAGGAAAAAAAAATTCCGGATTTTTCCCGGATTTCCCGGTTAAAAATGCACTTTCTCCCGGGTGAATATAAACTTTTTCCGTGTTAAATGACAGTATACTCTTTCTCGGCACTGTAAAACTCATCAGTTCTTTGAATGTTTATGTTTTTATTTACCGACGTTTTGAAAGACCTTTGATGTGCAGCAACATGTACGCTGCATATTTCCGTATTACGAAGGTATAAATTTGAATTCCACCAAACACCGCATGTCACTTTCCGAAGCATTGAAATCGAGTCATAGATCATTGTCACGTGATCTCGCCAGCAACAGCAAGATCACTCTTAAGAAGCGCGAACACACAAATAAGAAAAGTTAATGGTTTAAATTAATATACATAGCATTCACATATAATATTGGTCTCTAAGATTAATAAGCTGTAAGAGAAGCTAAGCTTCCACATATAATGTTGATCTTTTTTGCGCGTGTTACGCTTTAAGATACATCACATAAATGTGCCAGCAAATTTTTTAATAACGACGTAAATTTTTGATCTTCTGGGCTCGAAATTCTTCTAAATGGTCTTCCTCAACGAGCTGATTTTTAAACGAGAGTCAAACGTTTTGTGATTTAAGTAAGTCATCGTACATTCTCGCACATAGTTCATCCTGCGTAAAAGGAAATTTGGTTTGAATGTAACGCTTCTCAAACCACCATTCGCAATATTTTCCTGCGACCTGTTAGAAATAGGTTCGTTTCCAGTTGGAAGAGAGCGCCAGATAATGGGCGTCAGCGCGCTTAGCAGCTACGATGACGTACGGGTAAAACATTAAAAGATCTTACATTATGTCATAAAAGAAACAAGACATCAGAGGATACTTCAAGAGCATCGGAATTTCGTGAACCATGTTAAAATGCATAATTCGGCTTAAAACGCACATTCATATGACCAGATTCGTATGTAAATTTTCTTGGAGTACCAGTACTGTATTATATCATGTTTGGTTCTTTATTATGGCATAATGCCATACGTGCACTTGAAATGCAGCGAACAGTTGAAACTAGCCAATAGTGTGAAATTAAACACTACGTTTCAAATAAAACAGAAAAGATTAATGGAAGCCAAATCTCTTTAGCAAACCGACAAAAATAACTTCATTGTGCTGCAAGGCGATTAATGCTCGACTGTCAGGAAGGTGGAAATAAAATCTAAAACTAATAACATATTTTAGACTTCCATAATTATGCGAAAGTACAGGGTTATTCAAAAAGAATACCACAACTTTAAAAATGTGTATTTAATGAAAGAAACATAATATAACCTTCTGTTATACATCATTACAAAGAGTATTTAAAAAGTTTTTTTTTTCACTCAAAAACAAGTTCAGAGATGTTCAATATGGCCCCCTCCAGACACACGAGCAATATCAACCTGGTACTCCAACTCGTGCCACACTCTCTGTAGCATATCAGGCGTAACAGTTTGGATAGCTGCTGTTATTTCTCGTTTCAAATCATCAATGGTGGCTGGGAGAGGTGGCCGAAACACCATATCCTTAACATACCCCCATAAGAAAAAATCGCAGGGGGTAAGATCAGCCATAAGATCGGCCGTCCAGAACTTTTCCCTTTGCACAAACACCCATTCTCTGTAAACTGTTTATACCAACGTTTAATACACCACCTATCAGGAGGTTTAACACCATACTTCGTTCGAAATGCACGCTGAACAACTGTCGTCGATTCACTTCTGCCGTACTCAATAACACAAAAAGCTTTCTGTTGAGTGGTCGCCATCTTAGCATCAACTGACGCTGACGCCTAGTCAACAGCGCCTCAAGCGAACAAATGTACAACTAAATGAAACTTTATAGCTCCCTTAATTCGCCGACAGATAGTGCTTAGCTCTACCTTTTGTCGTTGCAGAGTTTTAAATTCCTAAAGTTGTGGTATTCTTTTTGAATCACCCTGTATTTTAATTCATTTGATAACTCCCGGCCGCAAAAATCCGTTTGTTATCATTTAACGTGAAAGCAATAAACTAAGGGGAAACAACAAAATCACTGAACGTAAACACAGGTCACGTGGAGATGACCCATCTCCCCACCACAACTCAGACTGCTCTGGGCATCAGCGCCAGATTTACTATATTTCCGAACCGTGGTAATATTAAGAAGTGGCGCCCAGCCATACTTCTGTAACCAGAAGCGAAAGAAGGTACTACTCATACGAGACTCAACTGCGCATGCCCAAGAGCTCGCCCGCCATTGCTCAAACGAATCTAATTTAAACAGCTGTCACATCACGGTCATCGGAGGAAATTTGTTGTTATAAAGCGTTGCATAGTGTTCCTAAAGCCTTTGACACACTTTGCTGCTGGCAGACGCTTGTATGAGCACTGTGTTTTGTTGTTCTACACGGCGCATTTCCTTTGCAGCTTAAGTTTTATTTTCTTCTTTTTTCTCTCCTTCATATTTTGTTGCTGCAGTATTATCCCGCAATACGGGGATACAGTAACACCCTTTTTTAGAGTATTGGTTACCAGTCAAAATCACAAAAATTTAGCTGTAAACAAACAATGAAAAATTCTCGGAAATCTAAAAAGTTCCCGGATTTTTCCCGGTTTTCTCCCCGATGAAAAAATTCCCGGGTTTTTCCCGGATCTCCCGGTTGTCCCGGGTCGTATACACTCTGTAGGAGATAATCAGTTACAAGATTAGAGCGACTACATTACAGACTGAAACCGGTCATCGTCTAAAGAATTCATTTGTGATCAGAGACTGGAATAAAAAAGCATTTTACAGTATTGGATCACTGTTGTACACGCGATTTATGTCGCAGTTGGTAGACACATTAGTTGCTTGTGTTACTTTCGCTTTCTGAAGGGTCACTGTCGGGTGGTCCAGTATAGCATATCTATCAATGACTCTATTAAAAATGCACATTTTTAACAGATTCCACAAGGCAGTGTTACAGGCTCTCTATTGTTCCTGATCTACATTAACGACATAGGAGACAATCTGAATAGCCGTCTTAGATTATTTGCCGATGATGCTGTCATTTACCGTCTTGTAAAGTCATCAGATGATCAAAATGACTTGCAAAATTATTTAGATAAGATATCTGTATGGTGCGAAAAGTGGAAATTGAATAAGGAAGAGTGTGAAGGTATTCACATGAGTACTAAAAGAAATCAGCTAAATTTCGATTACGCGATGTCACACAAATCTGAAGGCTGTAAATTCAACTAAATACTTAGGGATTACAATAGCAAAGAACCTAAATTGGAACGATCACATAGATAATATTGAGGGTAGAGCAAACCAAAGACTGCGATTCATTGGCAGAACACTTAGAAGGTGCAACAGATCTACTAAAGAGATTGCTAACACCACGTTTATTCGCCCTATTCTGAAGTATTGCAGTGCGGTGTGGGATCCGCATCAGGTGCGACTGACGGATGACACTGAAAAAGTACAAAGAAGGGCAGATCGTTTTGTATTATCGTGAGGTAGGGGAGATAGTGTCACAGACATGATACGTGAATTGGAGTGGCAACCATTAAAACAAAGGCGTTTCTCGTTGCGACGGGATCTTCTCATAAAATTTCAATCACCAATTAATTTTCTCCTCCGATTGCGAAAACATTCTGTTGGCACCCACCTACATAGGGAGAAATGATCATCACGATAAAATAAGAGAAATCAGGGCTCACACAGAAAAAATTAAGTGCTCGTTTTTCCCGCGTGCCGTTCGAGTGTGGAACGGTAGAGAGACAGTTTGAAAGTGGTTCACTGAACCCTCTTCCAGGCACTTTATTGTGAATAGGAGAGTAATCTCGTAGATGTAGATAGATATACTACAGGTCTACAGTTCTCAATAGAAAATTTATATAATCCTCCACAATTTCGCGAAGAAAACTACAGAATTAGGAAAAATTTTAATATTGTAAAAGAAGTTATTTCGCAGTTTCCTAAATAAAATTATGATCACAATTCTTAGTAGCTCCATACGAGGTTCACAGAAAACCACAATGCCATTGTTGTGCAGATAACAATTTACGAGAGAATTAGAATATTGAGGGACCAATTTCTACCCTGTGTCACTGGCGCTAGGTAGAAAAATGACGATCTACTAAAAATGGCCGGCCAGGGTGGTCGAGCGGTTCTAGGCGCTACAGTCTGGAACCGCGCGACCGCTACTGTCGCAGGTTCTAATCCTGCCTCGGGCATGGATGTGTGTGATGTCCTTAGGTTAGTTAGGTTTAAGTAGTTCTAAGTTCTAGGGGACTGATGACCTCAGATGTTAAGTCCCATAGTGCTTAGAGCCATTTGAACCTTTTGATCATTGTGCGACGCCTCGGGTTCACTGTCAACGATCAACCTCCATACAGTCCCGACTTGGCACCATTCGATTTTCATCTGTTCCAGAAGTAAAAGAACGCCTCCGAGTACTTCACTTTGATAGCGATGAAATGCTGCAAGCAGGGGTGCGGCCGTGGCTCCGTCAACGAGGTCAAACGTTGCACAGTGACGGTATCAACAAAGTGGTCTCTCAAAAAATGTTCAAATGTGTGTGAAATCTTATGGGACTTTACTGCTAAGGTCATCAGTCCCTAAGCTTACACACTACTTAAGCTAAATTACCCGAAGGACAAACACACACACCCATGCCCGAGGGAGGACTCGAACCGCCGCCGGGATCAGCCGCACAGTCTATGACTGCAGCGCCTTAGACCCCTCGGCTAATCCCACGCGGAAAAGTGGTCTCTCGTGAGGAGAAATGCCTTCATCGCAAGGGTGACTATGTTGAGAAATAAATGAGTAGACACGAAGACTAAAGATAAAGAATGTCAATAAAGTTTCTTTTATGTAAAAAAAATTCCCGACGAATAAATAAAAGGAAATAATGATGGAACTTAGCGTTTGGACGATAACCTTCCAGTCTAGAATAAAATAATTTAATTTACTTTCCAGTTAATTAAAGAAAGAAATAGAACTGAACTTTTAGTGGCCGGCCGCGGTTGCCGAGCGGTTTAGGCGCTTCAGTCCGGAACCGCGCGACTGCTACGGTCGCAGGTTCGAATCCTGCCTCTGGCATGGATGTGTGTGATATCCTTAGGTTAGTTAGGTTTAAGTAGTTCTAAGTTCTAGGGGACTGATGACCTCAGATGTTAAGTCCCACAGTGCTCAGAGCCATTTCTTTGAAGTTTTTGTGCCTTGCAGCTTTCCTGTCTGGACTTGCTTTTGACAACGTGTGTGATCTGATAGTCTTTAGTGGACACGATGTTGTACGCCTTGTGCCTTTATTGCTAGCAATATTAATGTGACTGATCAAAAGAAGCTCATTTCGACGTGAACACATAAGCTTACGCCGTGGCCCATAGTACTGGTTGTCCGTGCAGTGAACCTGAAAACATACATATATATATTTCCCTACCTTTTATTTTACTGGGTCGCCTCTGGATAACGTCATCTGACTGCATGTCTGAATATTCTCACTCTGATCTGTTGTTGATAATTATTTGGGCTGGCCTTCATTTACTAGGACTGAAAATATGTGAGCTAAAACTGCACTTATTAATTTGCTTTTTTGGTTGAAGTTACTATTGCAAAATTAAGTGTCATTATTAAATTAAAAAAATTGGGAAAACTCAACAAAAGTAAAATCTTCTGGTTATATTGACTGAGATAAACTGAACTCTTCTGAAAATGACTGAATATAAATTTTTAACTCTTTATAATGATTCAATCTATAAAACTTTAGTTTGGGGATCGTTTACATAAAACAGATTAAAAATGTAACAACGAACTTACAATATGCAGTTA
Source organism: Schistocerca serialis cubense (assembly GCF_023864345.2). Taxonomy (NCBI): domain Eukaryota; kingdom Metazoa; phylum Arthropoda; class Insecta; order Orthoptera; family Acrididae; genus Schistocerca; species Schistocerca serialis. The sequence continues at coordinate 210,110,182 of NC_064647.1, read as the reverse complement.
GCGCTTAAATATCTTTGATGTCTTCATGGCGTCAATTTTTAATAATTCATAAATAATTACCAATTATATAATTATAGTATTCTTCAAGTAATATATTGCCGGTGGCGAACAAGCACACCGCTCTGTCTCTACACCCAACTTCACTGCACAGAGGTTGACTCAAGAGTGTTCTATCGACAATGCTGCGCACATCTCGCCGCGCTCCCTATGTATCAATGCGCGGGCTCTCCCGCCAACAAAGAGCTTGGTGCGGGTAGTCGACTGTCACCATTGATATGCAAAGAACTTAAATAAATTTTACAAAACATTTTTCTTACACACCATAATTGTTATTTACATATTTCTTATCTTATAAATATTTTTCGTCAGTTTTTTTACTTTGATTTATTTATGTTTTGGCCTGGTTGATTCTCTATTGACATATTTCAAGTTTTCACATTACACATTCTGAGACATTAATTTTGATACCAGCGCCCCAGTTGGTGTGACCAGTGGCAGCTTGCTCTAAATGTAGGAAAATGCAGATAAATAAAAAAACAACTTCGTAATGTTCGAATATAGCAGTAGCAGTGTGCTACTTCACACCGTCAAGTTTTTTAAATATCTGGGCGTAACGTTGCAAAGCGATATGAAATGGAACGGACACGTATGAACGGTAGTAAAGAAGACGAGAGGCCGATTTCGGTTAGTTGGGAGAATTTTAGAAAATTGTAGTTCATCTATGAGTATCACCGCGTACGGAACACTGGTGCGATCCATTGTTCAGTATTGTTCGAGTGTGTAGGATTCCCATCAGGTCGTATTAAAGGAAGACGTGGGAGCAATTGCTGTTAGATTTGTTACCGGTGTGTTCGATCGGCACGCACGTATTACAGAGATACTCCGTGAACTCAGTAGCGAATCCCAGGAACAAATACGACGCTCTTCTCGCGAGGCACTACAGAGAAATTTAGAAACCCAGCATTTGAGCAGAGGTTGAAAATACCGCTTCAGTTGTAAATTACCTTATTTTCACACGACCGGTTTCGGACTCTTATAATCCCACGGCCACACGGCGCAGAAGTCTGGAACAATTCATGGAACACATGAACAGCATACATTCGAACATCCAGTTCACTGTCGAGATGGAGAAGGAAGGGAGACCGCCCTTCTTAGACTTTTAGTACAACGACAGGCGGACTGGCGTCTTGGCCACTCTGTATACCGTAAGCCGACGCATATCGATTTATACCTGAATGCACAGAGTTTCCATTATCCTGCTCAGAAGAGAGCCGTTATACGTTGGTGTATAGAGTAAAAACTGTTTCTGACGAGGACCACTTAAGGTCCGAGATAAACCATCTCAAGTACGTGTTCCGAAACAATGGCTATGGTGCACCCGATATAAAGGCAGAGTTCTCAATATATATATATATATATATATATATATATATATATATATATATATATATATATATATATATATATATATATATATGCTGCACACTCACAGGATGAAACACCGATTGCGGTGTTTCCTTTTTGTGGCGCGATTTCCAGCAAAATAGTCCTCTGTAGACGAGTTATAAGACCGATTTTTCGTCGTCCTAAGAAAATTAAGGGGATGATGCCCGCTGTTAAGGACAATCTCGGCCTCAGGGTCCCTGGAGTTTATAATATACCCTGTGAGTGTGGAAGCAATTATATAGGGCAGACGATTCGTACCGTTTCCGACCGCTGTGCGGAACACCAACGCCACATTAAAAACAGAGAACTGGAGAAATCGGCAATTGCGGAGCACAGCCTCACGAACAAACATAAAATTTTGTTCGATGAAACAAAAATTCTGTCCCATGCCTCCACGTACTGGGATTCTGTTATTAAGGAGGCTGTTGAAATAAGAATGAGCAAAAATAACTTTAATCGCGATAGCGGATACCATCTCAGGTGCAGAGAAGCAGCAGAGACGTTTCTTCCAAGGTTTACGTTCCAACAGAAGCTGTGGCGACACCAGCGCAGACATTGACACCGTCTGCGACAGCAGTACGTAATCGCCGACCAATCATAAGCCGTCCACGGGCTATAAATAAGGCACCACAGCAGCAGTGAAGACTCCTGTTTCTTTTCTTCTTCCGTTTTTAAAAAAAAGTCTGTAGGCTGTAGAGCAGCGTACTAAGCTGCTGCTAGCCCGCCCCCTTCGGGGGGAATTGAAAATTTGAAAATCAATAAAGGAGAAAAAAAGGCAGTGAATACAGTCAGCTTCTGACGACGACGATGGAGGTAATCGTCGAAAGCTCGAGATTTTATCCCGAACTGACGCGGCAAGAATACCGAGAATGTTTTACAAGTGCCGTCGCGAAAACTTCGTTTTCATACCTCAGCCGATATTGACAACAGCATTAAAAAAATCAGGAGGCATTAATTTTCAACACGCCTACGTATTTCAGTATTTTTTTTACCTTCTTCAGTCATCCAAAGTGAATTATCAATGTATAATTGGGTCTTTTATCGAAGTGTACCTATCTAATTGAGTCTATAGTCGACTGTTATGTACATACAGTTTTGCTATTCTCTTTCTCAACCTATCATCTCACCTGATCTACTCCAATGTAATCACATCTGTAATAAGAGTTGATTTCGATGCTTCAGGCATGGAGACAGCAAGGAATTTTCGTGGCGCACAACTGGAAATGCAGTTTTATGTTTTCCACAAACCTGTCCTTTATATGTACCATCTTGGACACTTTTACGCTCTCATTTAAATGCTGCAGCTAATTTCTTCAAGTTAGAAGTTGAAGAAGTGTTGTACACATTTACAAACCTGGGATGAATTTTGTTCAGCATAAAATCTGTTACAAAAACACTATTCAGCATAAAATCTGTTACAAAAAAAACTATCTAAACTATTTTCCGCAGTTCTGGGAATTCGTGCACCACGCCTTATTTCGACTGCTGCCTGCAGCCGTGACTTGTAATTTCACATAGAGCCTGTTGAAAGTATTGTGTACCTCTGAGAAAAAATATCATGGATCTACTGCTGTGATCTACGGGTGAAACCAAGAACTTTTCAGACTAAACTCTAATGTGCTAAGTGATACACACACCAAAAATATCAGTCAGCTGTGTTGTATATGCTATGGTAGTATTATTGATGGATATGAATAATGAATTAAGTTTTTTTTTTCCTTTCAGACAAGGAAAAAGACGACGGAGTGAAGGCCGAGAATGGGAGGAAGGCATCTGCAAACAACCGGGGCAGTGCAAAGAATGGCAATGCAAATGGCGGTAACAACAAAATGAATAGGAGGAAAAGAAGCAACGATTCGGCCAGCAAGCATAATGGCAACAGCGCCAACGGGAACGGCCACAGGCAGAGCCTCAATGGCAACGGTGGAGGCAGTGGCAGAGGCAGCAATGGCGGTGGTGGCAGTGCTGCCAACAACGGGACTGAAGCGAGGCTGGACAGCGGCAGTGTTGCCACCAGCGAAGACAACAAACACAATGGAAACCACACTGACAACAACAACCAGCGAGGGTGCAGCAACGGTAACTGTGATGGTGCGTCCCAAGACGGTGTGAGACCATGTTCCGGCAGCAACTGTAACACCATAGAGGGCAGCATCGTCAGTGGCAAACGTGTGGGGACCGCTGACAGCAGGCACAATGGAGAAGGGTGAGTCCTAGCAATGATCCGTAGTTTACAGAACTTACAGAGGGCCTCATTTCAATTTTAGTTGAATATCCCTGTAGCACTACACTGTCTTGTCAGAAGTATCAGGACACCTGCTGGTGGACATAAATATGGAAGCTATCCGCTGTTTCTCAGCGGTTCTGGGCTCTTCAGTCCGGAACCGCACTCCTGCTACGGTCGCAGGTTCGTATCCTGCCTCCGATTAGGTCTGGCCTGTCTGTAGCTACAAGGTCTAAAATAATTTCATTTCGTGTAGCCTGTCGAACTTGCTGCTATAGACAGCTTCCAGAAAACATATTCAAAAGAACCCCACAACACTGTTTGTCCGTCTCCCTTGCAATGAATCCATAGACGTCTAGACTCCAAGTGATATTGTATTATCTGGGTCTTCCCGCAGTACTGACGGTAGACTTCCTGTCAATGACTCTGAAACCGTCTTAGCGGTATCGGGTGGTCGGTAAAAACATCCAACTATCAATTTGATTTCTCCTAGACACAGACGCGACCATGCACTCAAAAAATTCGGCCAGAGTAAAGACATTTTTGTCAACTGCAGTGAACGTACCCCCCCCCCCCCCCCCCCAACCCTCTCCTATAAAGTCTTATCTGTCTTTTCGATTTACGTTCCACGAATCACTAAATATCTCAGAGCTTTCTACATCGTGTTTCACCCAGCCCTCGATCATGATTTATAGACTGTGTCTACAAAACTTATCCCTTAATAATTATCACAATTACTCCGTTTTCCTTTTCTGAAAAGAGGGATGTCAGTTACCCTCATCTATGTAGTAGTTGTATACCCACTTTTCGAGCCTGTATTAATCAGATTAAGCATTCTTGATTTTAGCAAGGTACCACCATATAAGAGGGAGTGCTGAAAAGTAATGTCACGGAATTTATGTCAAAAAACTAAGGTTTTCAAGTGAAACAACCGTTATTAACATTCTACATGTTTACTCTCCCTGTCTACATACACTACTGGTCATTAAAATTGCTACACCACGAAGATGTGCTACAGACGCGAAATTTAACGGTCAGGAAGGAGATGCTGATATATGCAAATGATTAGCTTTTCATATCATTCAAACAAGGTTGGCGCCGGTGGCGACACCTACAACGTGCTGACATGAGAAAAGTTTCCAGCCGATTTCTCATACACAAAATCAGTTGAGCGGCGTTGCCTGGTGAAACGTTGTTGTGATGCCTCGTGTAAGGAGGAGAAATGCGTACCATCACGTTTCCGACTTTGATAAAGGTCGGATTGTGACCTATCGCGATTGCGGTTTATTGCATTGCGACATTGCTGCTCGCGTTGGTCGAGATCCAATGACTGTTAGCAGAATATGGAATCGGTGGGTTCAGGAGGGTAATACGGAACGCCGTGCTGCATCCCAACGGCCTCGTATCACTAGCAGTCGAGATGACAGGCATCTTATCCGCATGGCTATAACGAATCGTGCAGCCCCTTCTCGATCCCAGAGTCAACATATGGGGACGTTTGCAAGACAACAACCATCTGCACGAACAGTTCGACGACGTTTGCAGCAGCATGGACTATCAGCTCGGGGACCACGGCTGCGATTACCCTTGGCGCTGCATCACAGACAGGAGCGCCTCCGATGGTGTACTCAACGACGAACCTGGATGCACGAATGGCAAAACGTCATTTTTTGGATGAATCGAGGTTCTGTTTACAGCCTCATGATGGTCGCATCCGTGTTTGGCGACATCGCGGTGAACGCACATTGGAAGCGTGTATTCGTCATCGCCATACTGGCGTATCACCAGGTGTGATGGTATGGGGTGCTATGGGTTACACGTCTCGGTCACCTGTTGTTCGCATTGACGGCAATTTGAACAGTGGGCGTTACATTTCAGATGTGTTACAACCCGTGGCTCTACCCTTCATTCGATCCCTGCGAAACCCTACATTTCCGTAGGATAATGCACTACCGCATGTTGCAGGTCCTGTACCGACCTTTCTGGATACAGAAAATGTTCGACTGCTGCCCTGGCCAGCACATTCTCCAGATCTCTCGCCAATTGAATGGTGGCCGAGCAACTGGCTCGTCACAATACGCCAGTCACTACTCTTGATGAACTGTGGTATCGTGTTGAAGCTGCATGGGCAGCTGTACCTGTACACGCCATCCAAGCTCTGTTTGACTCAATGCCCAAGCGTATCAAGGCCGTTATTACGGCCAGAGGTGGTTGTCCGGGTACTGATTTCTCATGATCAATTCACCCAAATTGCGTGAAAATGTAATCACCTGTCAGTTCTAGTATAATACATTTGTCCAATGAATACCCGTTTATCATCTGCATTTCTTCTTGGTGTAGCAATTGAAATGGCCAGTAGTGTATTTATTTCCCAATGTAGTCACCCTGGCGACGGGCACATTTCTTCCGACGAGAGACCAGTTTGTTGATACTGTCGGTGAAGAATGACGGAGCTGCAGCCTCACAACTCCTTGCAGCGCTCCGTCATTATCAACGTAAACTCTTCGAAGGTGTTCTGTAAGTGTTCGGAAAAGATTAAAATTGGATGGAGCCAAGTCAGGATCGTATGTACTGTAACAGACAACAGTGATCCCAAGGCGTCGGATTGCTGTGGACGTGGTGGCACTCGTGTATCGTCCAGCAATGACATGCTGTAGGAGAGTGTGCACCGCGTGCGGACACACTCTTCGAATTCTTGCTTCCAGCTTCCTGAGGGTCTCGCACAGTTTATGGTGGTGCCTTTAAGCATCTCGCACTGACCATCTCAGAACTCTGTCAGCTTGACTTTACCTGCTGATGCCGTGGTCTTGAACTTTTTTGGAGGTTTTCCATTACGGCCTCAGTCACACACTTTGAAGGTGATACCGCCGCTTCCTTTAATACGAGCACGAACAACCCAACGTAGCACATTACTGGTGCCAATACAATCATCACTGTACACAGATTTATTCTTCCATTGGCTTCAATTGGAAGCACATTTCCTGCGGTTATAAACTCGATACCAGCATGCTGCTTCTCACACACTGACCATTCAGTAGTTGCGTTACACACCGCCATGTTGCACGCTACAACTCGGAGCCCTCTAGCGGCAGACAGTTGCAACTTACGTCAGCGAAGCGGCAAAGTCGACTGAACAGTACGCATGACACTCATGCTCATAAATTAAGGATAATGCTGATACATTGTGAAACAACGCTCTGGTTGGCGGTTTGCGGGTTTAAATCACTTCGGTACGAGCAGGCTGTGCATTTGACCTGCGGTCGTCGCACGGTGGCGCTGGCAGCAGTCCACATACGCAGAGGTATGTTGGTGCATGTCAGAGTACGGTGCAGCGTGTAAGAGTGCAGACGTTTTCAGACCTGCTAATGCTGACTGTGTGTTGAAAATGGCTCAGAGTACACTTATTGATGACGTTATAAGGGGTTGAATACTAGGGCTACTGGAGGCTGGTCAAACACACCAGGTCGTAGCACGGGCCCTCTGTGTGCCAGAAAGTGTGATCTCAAGATTATGGCAACGATTCCAGCAGACAGGTGTCCGGGCGCTACAGTACGGGACGTCCACAGTGTACAACACTACAAGAAGACCGATATCTCAACATCAGTGCCCGCAGACGGTGACGGAGTACTGCAGGTAGCCTTGCTCGGACCTTACCGCAGCCACTGGACCAGTTGTCTCCAGACACATAGTCTACAGACGACTGAACAGACATGGTTTATTTGCCCGGAGACCTGCAAAGTGCATTCCACTGACCCTGGTCACAGGAGAGCCCGTAAAGCCTGGTGTCAAGAACACGGTACATGGTCATTGGAACAGTGGTCCCACGGGTACGCAGACGAGTCCAGGTGCCGGTCGAAGTGGCCGAGCGGTTCTAGGCGCTACAGTCTGGAACCGCGCGACCGCTACGGTCGCACGTTCGGATCCTGCCTCGGGCATGGATGTGTTTGATGTCCTTAGGTTAGTTAGGTCTAATTAGTTCTAACTTCTAGGGGACTGATGACCTCAGCTGTTAAGTCCCACAGTGCTCAGAGCCATTTGAACAATTTTTTTCGAGTCCAGGTATAGTCTGAACAGTGATTCTCGCCGCGTTTTCATCTGGCGTGAACCAGGAACCAAATACCAGCCAATTACTGTCCTTGAAAGGGACCTGTATGGAGGTCGTGGTTTGATGGTGTGGGGTGGCATTATGATTGGTGCACGTACACCCCTGCATGTCTTTGACAGAAGAACTGTAACAGGTCAGGTGTATTGGGACGTCATTTTGCACCAGTATGTCCGCCTTTCAGGGATGCAGTGGGTCCCACCTTCCTCCTGATCGATGATAACGTACAGCCCCACCTTGTTGCCACCGTGGAGGACTACCTTGAAACAGAAGATATCAGGCAAATGAGTGGCCTGCCTATTCTCCAGTCCTAAACTCCATCGAGCACATCTGGGATGCTCTCAGTCGACGTATTGCTGCACGTCTTCAAATCCCTAGGACACTTCAGCAGCTCCAACAGGCACTGGTGCAAGAATGGTAGGCTATACCCCAGCAGCTGCTCGACCACCTGATCCCGTGTATGCCAACCCGTGTGCGGCCTGTGTACGTGTGCATGGTGATCATATCCCATATTGATGTGGGGGTAAATGCGCAGGAAACAGTGGCGTTTTGTAGCACATGTGTTTCGGGGCGGTTTTCTCAACTTACCACCAATACCGTGGACTTACAGATCTGTGTCGTGTGTGTTCCCCATGTGCCTATGCTATTAGCGCCAGTTTTGTGTAGTGCCACGTTGTGTGGCATCACATTCTGCAATTATCCTTAATTTATGAGCATGAGTGTACATCAACCGATATTGAGAACAGACTAAAAAAGTAGGATTGTTTTCTTTGCTATTATAATCCTTCTAAAGCACTGTGGTGACCAACCAACCTTCCTACTGACGACAACTTCACCTTTTCGTATTTAATGTTTTTTGGCAAACTGCGCATGTTGTTGATAATTCTTCCGTGTTCTATGGCCCAGGTCCATGGAATTCTTCTATTCCTAACGTTTCGTCCAGTACTACGTTGGACATCCTCAGAGGTATGGCTGGTCTTGTTGAGTCCTGCCGGTAGGACTCAACTGGACCAGCCATACCTCTGAGGATGTCCAACGTAGTATTGGACGAAACGTTAGGAATAGAAGAATTCCATGGACCACGGCCATATAACCCGGAAGAATTATCAGCAATAGTACCATCCGGTCGTGAAAGCCTTCATTGTATAAACTGCTCATGTGTTGGGATGCTTTGGCAGCAGGTCGACAGGAGAGAGCAAGCGGCCAGGGGAGGCGAACGGCAGGGGGAGCCAGCAGCCTGCGAGGAACGGCGTGGCGCTCCACAGGGCCAAGTCCGCCGCCGCCCCCAACCCTGCAGAGAGCGGGGGCGGGACTGTGGGCTCGCACGCCAGGAGCAAGTCGGCGGCGCCCGCCGGCAGTGCGAGGCTGGGTTCCGAGGACCAGTCTAACAGCCTGGTGAGTGGCTCCCGGCTCTGCTGCGGTGACAGCTGGGTTTTGCCGAGAGAAGTAAAGGATTTTGACACTGCCGACTAGGGTACAAACTTTGGAATTCCTAAGTTACGTCGTCGTCGTGTTCTATTGTCAAGTTATCTACTGGGTGTTATCTTACGAGCGCGCAATAATGTAACAGGACTTATAGAATGCTCCATTAAAAAATTGAGGCAGGGAACCTGGGCTCAGAGAATCCAACTTAAGTAGATATTATAACGACTCTTCTTCTTGATGATTTTCTTTGATTTGTACTTGGCCCTGGCTAAAACTCGCCGACAGTCGGTAGAGTGTTGAGATCGTTATCAAGTTACGAAGACGACGTTACACAAGATAACAGTGCTGAACCGAAATGTGGACGTGCATGAGATATTTACTTCACCAAGAATCGTAATTAATCGTTCGTGATCGATGTTTAACTGATTAATGATGAAATATTAATGATAAAACCAATACAGTCACATCCACAACAAATTCCCTACAAGCTGGTCGTAATTTCAAGTATCTTAGAAATCGTAACAGTGGGCTTGTTGTTTGAGTCAAAGATTCTACACAAGCGCCGAGCGCTACAGTCAAATATTATCGCTGCACGTAATTATTACTCGGGAGTTTCATGTCAATAATTTGATAGAATTTTTAAATCACAAATGCACGACTTGGCACAATATCAATCATTTCCTAACCGAGCCTTGAGAAGAAAACTTTCCCAGGCGTTGGGGGGATTTAAATTACATGCTTCGGACCTATCACTGAAGTTCCATAAACCACTGGCTATTCTGAATGAAAATTGTCTGTCAGTGTTCGTTGTCTAAATCACTGTCTAAGTAATGTTTAGTTCAATTATCTAGTTAAAAGTTCACTTTATTCTAAAAGGTAGAAGTCTTCCGTTCGAATTCTAGTGCCGTGATATTTGAAGTCAGAAGATCGTATTACTGTGTCATAATAGATCGCAATTATTCAATCTCAAAAACAATCTAAGCGCGCCTACATGTACCAGCATTCAAATGTATGACCTGCTTCGGCTAACTCTCGTAACGTGGTGACAATGCATTGAATTATACTTTGTCATTACTCACGATTCCCAATGAGTACTCACACGGAGTATTCTTTGTGATCGTTGGTTCTCCTTTGCGAATGTTAATTTATGCTAATTTGCCGATTTATTATGATTTTGATTTTAAAGTTACTGAAATTTAATCTTTCTTTCGTAGATTGCTAAACTGTCAAGTCTTAGATACCTGATTTAATTGGCCGGCCGAAGTGGCCGTGCGGTTAAAGGCGCTGCAGTCTGGAACCGCAAGACCGCTACGGTCGCAGGTTCGAATCCTGCCTCGGGCATGGATGTTTGTGATGTCCTTAGGTTAGTTAGGTTTAACTAGTTCTAAGTTCTAGGGGACTAATGACCTCAGCAGCTGAGTCCCATAGTGCTCAGAGCCATTTTTTGAACCTGATTTAATTACTTGTTAATGTCCTAATAATAGTGATAAATGGAACTTCGTTCGCTTATTTACTTTTCTGGGAATTGGGGGCTTGGGGAGAAATCTTTGGGGTATTGGGAGCTAATTTTTGATTTTTTATTTCTCGTCCGGGGAAGTGGCATTAGAATATGGAAGTATACTAGTATACCGCTTTGTCTAGCATTACTGTTTTCAAGCTTATTTGCAACTAACATGCATACAATGACTAAAATGTTCTCGGGTTTCCAAACGCGTCAATTGCTTAAAATTACACGAGCTTTCGGCCAAGCACTCCTTGGCCACTGTCACGTGGTATGACTGCCAGTGGGCTGTTGGTGCGTCCTTATATACGCTAGCTGCCGGCTGTGACGTCACTGGTGCCCGTGACATTGCCAAATATGGGCATGTTTTGAGTCGGCGTTCGATGTGCCCTCTTCAACGGCGCGATCGCTGGATCCCATGCAGCGCTGAGCTGCAACCCACCTTCTCTATTCAGGGTGTTTGCGGTAATTTTTATTTCAACAGCTTCCTTTATTAAACTGTCCCAGAAACCGTTAGTACGAGTCACGACAGAGGTATCGTCAAATTTTATGTGGCGACCGTTTTCTAACGCACGCTCAGCTAACGCAGATTTCTCTGGATAGCGTAGGCGATAATACCTCTCATGTTCTTACCTTCGTTGCTACACAGTGCGAACTGTTTGTCCGATGTACTTCCGGCCACACTCACAAGGTATTACGTAGACTGCAGGTGTTCCGAGACCTACTGCGTCTTTAGCTGGTCTCAGTAATTGACGGATTTTCGTTGGAGGCCTGAAGATTGATTTGATCTTGTGTCTTTTCAACAGCGGTTTATCTTGCCCGACACAGAGCCACAGAATGGCAGCAAAGCAAGATTCTTTCCCTGCTCTTCGTCGGTGGTCTTATTCTGATATTTCCCAGAGATCACTTCTTTCACTTGATGGGCGCTGTAGCCTTTATTCCTGAAAACCTTGCGTAGGTGGCTCGGTTCGTGGGGCAGGTTATCGTCGTCTGATATTACTCTTGGATGATGCACCAGTGTTTGTAATACTGTGCGCTTCTGTGTTGGATGATGATAGCTGGTGGCGTGCAGGTACAGGTCTGTGTGGGTGGGTTTCCTGTAGACGCTGTGGCCAAGGCACCCATTTCGTTTACGGTGGACAAGGACGTCGAGGAAGTGCAATGCATTATCTTTTTCCACCTCCATGGTGAACTGATATTACTGTTGATGCCATTGAGGTGTTCCAAAAACTCGTCTAGTTTCTCGCGTCCGTGTGGCCAAATGACGAACGTGTCGTCAACGCATCGAAAGAAACACTTCGGCTTCAATGGTGCAGTATCTACGGCAATATCCTCAAAATTCTCCATGAAGAGGTTTGCAAACAGCTGGAGCCAACTGGCTACCCATTGCTACGCCATCTGTCTGATCGTAATACTGGCCGATGTACACGAAAAAGGAGGACGTAAGAGTGTGCCTAAATAGGTCGACCACGTTACTTACTATGTACTGGTAAATTAGGTCCAAAGCGTCTTTGATAGGCACTTCCATAAACAGCGCCACAACATCAAAACTGACCATAATATCATCCTCACTAAGGCGTAGACGGTAGATTCTGCTGATAAATTCTGCTGAGTTTTTTATATGATGTTCGTAGTTCCCACATGTGGAGTGAGGAGCTTGGCCAAGTACTTCGCCAGCCGAGAACATTTTATTCAATGTTATCGCCGCGAGACTCTGATTTCATACAACATGCATACAAGTTTACCCGTACTGTGCTGTTTATTTACGTGTATATTTTTTATTTCCTGCAAGAAAACAAGGACGACGAGCCTGAATACTAGGAAGTCATGATTCGGATTATGTTTACTTTACTTGTCCATAAGGTGGCTCTGTTGTATCATATTTACATTTTCCATGACAGAACGTGCGAGATGCCAGGGCTAGCAGTGTATTTAACACTAAATTCTTCTAGAATCTTCATATGGAAATCATGCTCTAAGCCCCCCCCCCCTCCCATTTTTAACTCCGACTCTTGCTGTTGCACATGGATTAAGAAGAAACGCGAACTGCTTGTAATCGACCCTGCAAGTGGAGTAGAAAAGAGTTTGGCACCTGCAATAATTTAATTTGATATAAATTTATATGATAAAGGAATTTTTCATTAACTTAGTGAGAAATGAAAGGGTTGCTTTACCGATCCACAGAAAGAAAGTTCTATCCAAAATAACAATTTGATTTATTACGTCTAAATTCGAAATAATTAACAAAACACATGAAACACTTACAATACGTCAAATTCGATACTCAAATAAATGCTGCGGAGGTGAAGTTGTCCATAAACTAGCTTGTGACGTTTATGACCAAGTGGTGTGTGGAGCCAATTCCTTGCAACTCAAATCTTAAGAGAAATACCCAGCCCACCCGACATTAATTGCTGCTACAGCAGTGAGAATTCAGACAATGAACATCCAAGACAGAACCACGTAAGAAAAGACGGGAACAGGCGCGCTCTGCTGAGCTCTGATTATCACAGAGAAAAATTCCCCAATCTGCCGGTGCTGCGGACATACATTACCAAGCTGTCTTCTTAACTGCAAGGACACGATCTGGCGTACCGGAGGCGATGGCTGGTTGCTTCGACATCCCATCGTGGTGATGATAATGTCGCAAGTGTAGCCCAAAACAAATTATCCTGGTCTGGTTGTTCCAGACTAAAGACTTCCTATCAATACAATTGCGCCTCTGAGGGAGACGAAGAAGGCTCGCCCAACAATCATTGACGGTACAGTGATTGATTTTAACAAGCTAAGTCACACAGTAACTCCGATACAGTCAGCTTTAGCCAAAACTGCTCAAGACGGACAACATAGGCCGCTTGTACGCAGAATGCTCAATTGCAAACTGTACTCGGAAAGTTACGTTGAAGTCGAAACTTCAGCAACTTCGTCAAACAGTTACAATCAAATGAAAGTATATCAGACAGCCAACGGAAGGCAGGCTGTCCAGAGCAGCGAGAGCTCAGTCTTGTAACCTACTCTGACCAAAAGGCGAGAGCTGACTCATACAAGAGCACCTGTACAAGCCGAACACAGAAACATTCCCGCCACCACGACAGTGGCCGTGGTTAAACCCGCCAATCAGCAACTCGAAAACCGGCGGAAAATTCCACTCTATTGCCGACGCACTACTATTCTACCAATGGAGATACTTGGCGCCAATTTATGCGCCAATTTTGCTACGTCATGGAGCTATCCCCTGAGCAAGCCAGTCACAGATATGATTTTGCAGAAAACGCGAGAATTTGCCCACCAAGACTGCCTGGGAACACAAGTCATTCCCAAGCCTCGCTGTTACCCCGCCAGAAAGTGTTTTCACTAAGTTTCTGCGAAGTAACGGAATCTCTAGCCCAGCCGCTCCGTCAGGCCCCTGTGGGCGTGCCGCCCCCGCTCTTATGACAATGTCGGCGTCTGGAAAGCATCCACTCGACTCCCTCACACCCGTCGGCTTAACCCTTTCAAGATCAGCAGTACCCGCCTGTCACAGGACCACCCAGGTGATGAGACACGCTGTGTGGGAAGTCCGCGTGTGAAGGAATAGCAACTTTTCACCGCATGCAATTAGAGAGGAAAATCGAATCACTCAGAGTAAGATAGAAATATGAGAGGGGGCTCATGCCACCTCTCAAACGTGCTATGAATCAGCGACACAACATTCATTACTCAGTGCTGTTCAGAGACATACAGCACAATACCGTGGATCAGTGCCGATACAGTTTCGCTGAACTCACTGATGAGCTCCTTGTGTATGGGGAAGTACGTTGCAGTGCTGTCACTGCTCAAAGACTGTACAGGGAACGATTTCCTAACAGGCGCATCCGTCACGACGAGTATTTATTTCTCTCAACCTGGTTCATATGAAAGAAGAGACGAGGGGCCTGGCAACATGAATACCACTCGCGCACCCGATTTTGATGAGGTGCTGGAACGTGTTCCAGAGGACTCCACTACAAGTACTCTCTGTATTGCACGTGAAATGGGCGCTGCACATGTGTGGTGAGTACTCCACGAACAACAACTTCACCCATACCACCCACAACGGGTCCATGCAGTGCTTGTGACTGACTTTGCTCCAAGGGTCACATTGTATCAGTGGTTGCTCAAACAATGGATTTATCTTGTAGGGAGCACATTGTGCTCATGTGGGAGCGATCTAGATGCTTGTAACACAATAAACTCGTAGCCAAGATCGCAGGAATTCTTTTTATTCCATGATTACCGGTTTCGACGAAACTAAAGCAGCCATCATCGGTTCTAGGGATGACAGAAAACACTATAAAAGTGGGCTTGGATTCCACTTATATAACATGTATACATATAAATTTAGTTACATACCTTAGTACACATACAGGTTACAACATCAAAGCAAACAATGATGATATTAATAGTTACCTATAACACGCAGGCCTTACAAAATTGTCGTTAGCAGCACATAGGCGTCCAAGAGAGATGACATAAATGTGTCTCCATCACATACAAGCGCACTCTAAGTACTATCACAAGTCCGGCTCTGTTCTTACACTACAGGTCGCGTCGCGAGATGGCGCTAGCAGAAGAGGCGCCAATGAACGTCACAGTTCGCGTCATAACAGGCTCTGCGTATGTGGTAACACTACGTCATTAGGGCTTGTACATAATTCTAGAGATTACTGTATCACGTAAACATATACTAATTCAACTCCCTCGGCACTGCATAATGTAATTCGGCTGCATTTCGTTACCCTTGTTTTATGTTAGTTGATTTTGATCTTATAATTTCAGGTCAAGACACTATCAATTTGTTTCAACTCACCCTGAACTTTGCCGTCTCTAACAGAATTACAATGTCACTGTCATACGTCAAAGTTTTCCTTTTTACTCCTTGAACTTTAATTCCCTTTCCTATTGTCTCCACGGTGCCCTTTCCCGTTAGTTTAATGTTTAGACTGAATTACATGATGTAGTATCCACACCTGTCTCATTCCGATCACTGCTACTGCTCCGCTTTCACGCCCTTCCACTCTTATAATTGTTGAGATCAACCTTTTGATCCCTGTATTTTACCTGTGCTACCTGCAGGATTTCAGTAGTGTTTTTCAGTCAACAATGTGTATTCTGAAATTTCCTGGCAGATTAAAAATGTGTGCCGGACCAAGACTCGAACTCGGGACCTTTGCCTTTCACGGGCAAGTGCTCTACCAGCTGAGCTACCCAAGCACGACTCACGCCCCGTCCTTACAGCGTCACTTCTGCCAGTACCTCTTCTCCTACCTTCCAAACTTTGCAGAAGCTCTCCTGCGAACCTTGCAGAACTAGCACTCCTGAAAGAAAGGATATTGCGGAGACATTGCTTAGCCATAGCCTGGGGGATATTTCCAGAATGAGATTTTCACTTTGCAGCGGAGTGTGCGCTGATCTGAAACTTCCTGGCAGATTAAAACTGTGTGCCGGACCGACACTCGAACTCGGGACCTTTGCCTTTCGCGGGCAACTGCTCTACCAACTGAGCTACCCAAGCACGACTCACGCCCCGTCCTCACAGCTTCACTTCTGCCACTACCTCGTCTCCTACTTTCCAAACTTTGCAGGAGCTCTCATATCAGCGCACACTCCGCTGCAGAGTGAAAATCTCTATAATGTATGTTCTGTTTTAATGGTGCTTATTTTCTTTGTTGCGACAACTTCTAGCGTCTGCATTGCTTTTCTGGTTTGCGCAGAGCTCCATCAGGATGGTCACACGACGTGGGGTATCCAGCAGTCCCAAGGACCGCGCATCTCCTCCAGACCGCAACAATAATGTCAACAATCACAGCAGGAACAACCCCACCGGTAAGAAGCCCACTCGGCACAGAAGTTCGCCCAACCTGCGAGTCGGCTGTACGGCCTGCAGCAGCGGCAGTGGAGGCGCCGGGGGTGGAGGAGCACTGCCACCCCCAGAGCCGTACAAGATGGCCTTCAAGGCGGGGTCGCCGGAGTCCTCCTCTGGTGGTGGCGGCAGCAGCGCCGGGAGCGGTGGAGACAAGAAGATGTCTGTATACAAAGTACCTCGGCCGCGTGCACCCTTTGCCAAGCGCTGCTACAGCATTGACACGCTGACCCCACCCTTCTCACTGTGGCCTGGTCAGCAAGGAGGCTATCCCGAACACTGGAGGCTGGCCTCCGTCTATCAGCATGCCTTCAAGCCCATTGAGATGCGTCGGAAACCGCTTCTCGCTTCAGTATACCAGTAGGGACCATTCAACGGTCACTACACCAACTGGGACCACACCTCATGACCCTTTCTCTATTTCATCTTGGAACATGCCTCAAATATTGGAGTCTGCCCTTCATTTACAAGTGCTACTGCATCCTGGTGTGTAAGCAGGAACACACCAACAAGTACTTAATCAACTGGCCATATCACAGAGGCCTTTATGTACCTATCACATCAGCAAGTTTACCTCAAGTACTGGATATTAGCCGCAGCCTACCATCATGTGTCAATGTATCAGTAGGGACCCTCCAACCCTGACTTCGCCAATTGGTATCATGTAACAAGGGTCTTTCTCTGCTTGTCATTTCAGAGAGGCTAGTCTGAGAATTTGAGGCTTACCTCAATGTATCATCATAAATTCAAGCCTACTGAAATGTGCTGGAATCATCTTCTCTCTTCAATGTACCAGTACGGTTTCTCAGTGGCCAACTACATCAACTAGGACAAGATCACAAGGTCTCGAATGAAATTTTCACTCTGCAGCGGAGTGTGCGCTAATATGAAACTTCCTGGCAGACTAAAATTGTGTGCCGAACCGAGACTCGAACTCAGGACCTTTGCCTTTCGCGGGCAAGTGCTCTACCAACTGAGCTACCCAAGCACGACTCACTCCCCGTCGTCACAGCTCTAATTCCGCCAGTACCTCGTCTCCTACCTTCCTACCCTAGGCTGTGGCTAAGCCATGTCCCCGCAACATCCTTTCTTCCAGGAGTGCTAGTTCTGCAAGGTTTCGCAGGAGAGCTTCTACCTTTGGAAGGTAGGAGACGAGGTACTGGTGCAATTAGAGCTGTGAGGACGGGGCGTGAGTCGTGCTTGGGTAGCTCAGTTGGCAGAGCACTTGCCCGCGAAAGACAAATGTCCCGAGTTCGAGTCTCAGTCCGGCACACAGATTTAATCTGCCAGGAAGTTTCATCACTGTCTCTACCTGTCACATCAAGCAGGCTGTCCCAAACAATGGAGTCTATCCATCTATTAGCACACATCTGCCTCTCACCGAAATGTATCAGGAGAAATGCTCAAATGGCCATTATAGCAACTGGACGACACCACTGAACCCTTTACCTAACTGACAGAGCCATCTATCAACATGCCATTATCATGCTTTGTTATTCTATCTTCTTATCACACCCTATCCCTTCCTATACTCTGTTATTACCATGCCTTATTATCATTCCATCAAGCATAACCAATGGCATTCCTTCCACATTGCGATCTGTTTCACTGTCCTCTTGAGTGAGTCCTTCACAAATGAGGACTGCACTAGAAGAGCGCTGGTGAAGGACACACACTACACAACTGCTTTGGTACCATGAGGTCTACTGAAGTGCTTTCAGGCTCACAGCTACTATCAGTTCACCAACAGAGGCTTTAGCAGTGGGACTGGGCTCGACGACAACCCACTAGGAATGTGACTGATGGTTGGTCCATCATCTATATAGTTCATTCTGCACCAGAGGGCTGTTATGAAACTTTCGAACGTATTAAGCCAGCATTCTGAGGCAAGTCTATTGCCTCCTGTAGACACGCTTTTATCAGCTGAGCTCTCCAGGTAGTACACACGACTAGCTCTACAATAACCACCTACCAGCACCTGCTTCCGAACTTGTAGATGAAAAGTACAATGTGGATCTTGTGACTAGATAGCTCATTTTGTCAATTCTTGTCATTTAGTTACATACGACATTACATTTTTTTAAAAATATTTGCAGTGTGCTGCAATTTTTGTATCAAGCATGGACCATATGCATGCCTGTTTTCATTTCGTAACAAGTTTCTAACAGTGTCATCTCCCTGTAAACATCTACATATGAAGGCATCATCAGAAGCATAGGTAATGCCTGGCATACCAGCAGGTAGTGTGCGCCCAAAACAGCTGGGTCCATGCAGACTGTGCTGTGGGGGAGGGGACAAAGGAAGGGAGAGGGGGGGGAGCTTCGTTGTGGACAGCCACTGTGTGGTGGGGGATGTGCAGTTTACTAGCTGAAGGTTTCACACAATCACACATCTCACAGAACCTCTAAGAAACAATTAGTGTGCCTGCCAACGATTGTATTAACAGTTTATCTCCATCTGTACTCTGAAGAACACTGTGAGGTGCATCGCGGAGTGTAGGGTACGTCCCATTTTACCAGTTATTAGAGTTTCTTCCTGTTCCATTCATGCGTGGGGCATGGGAAGAATGATTGTTCGAATCCCTCTGTGCATGCAGTAATTATTCTAACCTTATCCTCATGATCCCTGTATGAGCGCTAAGTAGGGGGTTGTAGTATATCACTATAGTGATCGTTTTTTGTCACTATTTTGGAAATTTGTGGTAAGGTCTTATGGGACCAAACCGCTGAAAACATCGGTTCATAAACTTACACACTACTTAATCTAACTACTTACGCTAAGGTCAACACACACTCCCATGCCCAAGGGAGGACTCTAACCTCCGACGGATGGGGCGGGGGGGGGGGGGGGGGAGGGGGGGGGGGGGAGCCGCGCGAAAACGTGACAATGCGCCTCAGATCGCTCGGCTACCCCTGGTGGGTTTTGTCAGAATGAACAATAATTCAGCAAAAACAAAAGTTGAAAGTAGGATTGTCAAGTGTAACAATGGAGTTATTCTGCAAGTTGAATATTCATTTCTGCTCCAGACCTTGATACAAGAAAGACAATAATTCAGTTGAACTTCAATACTGCAGACATTGGAAGTGAATTGTAAGGGTCACATAATTACCTTGAAAAATACAGTACATTTTTCAAGGTAATCTTCCATTTTACTTTCTGATACGAAGATTAAGTGTACGTTAAGAGCAAAGTCGGATTTTTCTCCAGTAGGGGAACCATTTACTTAACTTCAAGGCACAAAAATATCTTTTTTGCTTCATAACCATACATGCACACGTGGTTTTTTGTCTGCTTGTACTACAGTGAGACATTGTCCTTTTGAAAGAGGCGCTTTTATTGCTTCCACTGATCCATCCAAACAGTTGTTCAGTCTAGACATAATTATGAATGTATATTTCAGTGACACAAACGATTTTGTACAGTAATTCCCTACATTATTCAAAATCTTTGCTTTCTATATCCAAACATTCGGCTGGCATGTAACTTTTATCTTATGACCCTCTCCATCTGACAAATGCTATACAATATGAATTTCATGAGTATTTAAATATGTAGGTATGATAGGAACATAAGTAAAAACTGGAGTACCTCAAGCACAACATTTGTGGCGACATGAGTATTTAAATATGTAGGTATGATAGGAACAAAAGTAAAAACTGGGGTACGTCAAGCATAACATTTGTGGCGAAAATCATGACGAAAAGCCTCCTTAAAATGAGGTATTTCCTCTAAGTAATGGAACCAGGAACTTAAATGTTGGTGCTGTTTACATTTCATGCAGAAGTTATGTATTAGTATTCTGACAACCTGTTCATCAAAATTATGTAAATGTTAAATTTTCATCCTCTCCTTCTGCACATTTTTTAGAATAGAGAAGCCTTATGAATCATGCGGTTCGAGTCCCATTCGGAGCACACATTTTCAGCTGTCCCCGTTGATGTATATCAACGCCTGTCGGCAGCTTAGGGTCTTGATTTAATTATCATTTCATTCTAGAGAGCTGCACGGACACGTGTCCGAGAGAACAGATACCATCTTCATATGTATAACTACATTCCTCCCTCCCCCCTCTCCATGCTTCAATCTCAGTCTTGTGTGACAGGAAGTGACAGTGCCTGCTGCCACTTTCCCTAACACACTATTTAATGGGATTTTAGCTACCTCATTTACATCTTTCGACATAAATATTTGGCGTTTGAGATAATCTCTCGTGTCTGACTATGGAACACTTTTCCTCCATCTATGGTGCACAAAGACTGCAATGCTATGCTGTGTACAACAGAGACAGAAAAGAGAAGTTAACAACATTCAAAGTACGCAGGTTGGCATGCAACTGACTGAGATGGCCACCACTTCAGAACTAAGAAATCCACTCACCCAGCATTCAAGGCGAGGATGCGTTTCTGCACAGGGCCACATTATGTTGCATGAAAGGTAGGGCCACTGTTGTTCTCAATATATACACACAAGATGTCTCACACCTTTTGTTCAATCTATTGAAACTGGACTCTCGGCAAATGATAGTACATGGAGAGGCACATAATTTTCTTGCATGGACAATGCTCCCAAAATTCGTGTAGAATGCGATATTAAAGTGAGTATGTTTTTTTTTTTAATGGAATATTTAACGCCATTCGAAAATGCCTGATAAAATGAGAACCCTTACGTAATACTTGTTAATGTTAATATTTAAGTGTTTCACAAAAATATCCGAGAAATGTGCTAAAATAGAGGGGCACGACAGCCAGAATTACTATTGTTGTTTAAAAAACGTTATGTGGAG
The DNA here is from genome assembly GCF_023864345.2 of Schistocerca serialis cubense. Taxonomy (NCBI): domain Eukaryota; kingdom Metazoa; phylum Arthropoda; class Insecta; order Orthoptera; family Acrididae; genus Schistocerca; species Schistocerca serialis. Next base: position 210,088,820 of record NC_064647.1, on the reverse strand, counting down.
CTTCCGTGATAGGTTCCATCATTATATACAGCTAGAGGATAGGTCTTCACTATCAAAGTAAAACGCTTTTCCTCACAATGCTCAATTATGCTCTTTTGTGTGACAGATACAGTGCCAGCTACAATTTTCTTAAATGGCTCTTCGTGCTAAATTCTAGGATATCAGTAGGTGCTTACAGAAACTATTCCAAAACTGTTCTCATTTTTAAGTGAATGGGTTCTGTGGAATCAAGTAAACAGTCAGAAGGCTTGGTACAATGATGGAGCTTGGCCTGCAAACCCTGTGAGTGAGACATGTCATTGCCATTATAACTTATTAGCAATTACAGTGAAACATAGTTTCCCATCATGCCCATAGGAGAGCTAGCTGCAGTTTCTATATTAACTTACTGGTAGTGAAGAGTATGGACTGAATTTCTTGATAGTACTGTCCAGAGTAGTTACAGGAAACACCATAACACTTGTGTAATATGCTATTATTATCAGGTCAAGCAGACACTAAATGCCTACCAACAATAACATTGTGGACACAGATCACGTATGAAAAATGTTCATACATTTACATTTTTACTTATATAAGATGCTCTCTCATGAATGATGTAACTCAAGCAACTGAACATGTATTGCACTGACAATTGGGAATATAATGTGTGTAGTGGGTGTATATACCTGGCCAATTATGATCAAAGTGGCCTTTTACCTACCAGATAACACTGTGATAAGGGAACTGTTGATAAATATGGCCACAGGCACATAGAGACCATAGTTACACACTTTTGTGCGTTATGACAACTACACCTAAATAAATAAAGGCTGATGTAAAGCAAATGTAGTTACGTATATCTGAAATGGAGAAAAACTAAAAATAAAACTGGATGAGAATTTAAAGGAGCACTGTTGCCTTTGCATTTGGAATGTTTTAAATTTTTATCAAATTTCTTTTTTTAATTTTAACAGTTTCATTATATGTTAATGTTATTTCTTTTTATTAATTTTCCATGTGTTAAGAAATTTTTGTTATGAGAACAGGTGTAAGAAATACTCTCCTAATTTATCTATGTTATGAATAAAAATTTACTGTTTTATTTAAGAACTGTTGTGCACATAGAGAAAAATAGTTGTTACATGATATCTTTATTTTCTAGGTATGAATATTTCGTATCAGTGTTGATTTTATTGTTATCGTCATTGTTTGTTGATTTTTTATTGATTAAAGTTATATATAGGTTTTTGAGAACTATGTTTTCCTAGTTCTGTTGTCTCGTTTTTCTATTTCATAGAAGTGTGCAGATTATGCTCAGCAGTTATTAATAATATGTGGACATAACTTACTACTTTTGTTAACCTATACGCAACAAATGTAATATTTAGGATTTGCCCCTCCACAGGGCATGAACGATTTAGATGTGAGACTTTTTAATGAAATAATAGAGTGCAAAATGATGCACTAACCAGTATATTTCAGGTTTGTTGACTTTTTATTACCATTATCAGTGAACGACTTTTAGATTACTATCACCCACAATATTGTAGGCCTTAACATTTTGTCTAAGCTGGGGCTTAATGCAATGCTATCATCACAGGATATGCCATAAAAGCACTGAAAGCAATAAATTTCTTGTTTTGTGTCGATCTTTAATCTGTTGATTTTATCTAGATTTTAGACTTTTGCTATTGTATGTTACTCTAATCTAATAATTGCTGCATTTGATTGCTATAATTACAATTGTGCAGTTTGCTCATGTTTAGCCATTGCACAAATAAGAGGGTACCTGAGCAGATATTGCTGTTTTTGTGTGATTTCGTTAAGTTTTGCTGCCATTTTGTATTTCTCTTTTTGCATTATTTTGTTGTGAGAAAATCCATTTAAAAATGTTACATACATTACTTTCTTTAAAGCAACATTTCTGTTGTTAATGATGTTGTGTTAATTATAAACGCATGTAAGTCACAAACTTTTGATCCAAAGATACTCATAAAAATCTCTGTATTTTTATACTATCATATTTTAAAAGATATTAAATTTGACAACCTACAAAATACAAACAGTGTGTTTCAAAGATTGGCATTTGTCATATGTCTGATTTCTTAAATAAATAATTTTTATCTATGATTTTTTTGTAATTATTTCACTCCTATATTACTAGCTATTATGAAGATATCATTCGTCTGAGAAAATATGAATGTGTGTATATACCTACAGTACTTTATGTTAACTGTGTAGTGTTTGTAAAGTGATAACACAATATAAACAAAACAAACTACATCCACATCTAATAGAAACACATATTATACATGGTTAGCAGATACAGTACATATTATGAACTTACACAAAATAGCCATGACACAAAACAAATATGAACTAAGTAATTGTTTACTTTTTGACCTCATTCCGAATATATACAACTAGCTATTTTCATTAATTGAAATGTACTTCACAGAAATAGCCAGCAAGTAATAATTGCAGCATGAACATTTCGAGTTCGGTAAACATTGTATCGGGACACCTAGGTTCTAAATAAAGCTGTCCTCAACACAAAAGTTGGTTTGAAGATTAGAGAGATTAGACATTTTGTTCCACATCTACATCTACGTGACTACTCTGCTACTCACAATAAAGTGCCTAGCAGAGTGTTCAATGATCCACCTTCAAGCTGTCTCTCTACTGTTCCACTCACGAACAGCATGCAGAAAAAACGAGCACTCAAATTTTTCTGTGCACGCACTGATTTCTCTTATTTTATCGTGATGATCATTTCTCCCAATGTAGGTGGGTGCCAACAGAATGTTTTCACAATCGGAGGAGAAAACTGGTCATTGAAATTTCATGAGAAGATCCCGTCGCAACGAAAAACGCCGTTGTTTTAATGATTGCCACTCCAATTCACGTATCATGTCTGTGGCACTATCTCTCCTGTTTCGCGATATACAAAATGAGCTGCCCTTCTTTGTACTTTTTCGATGTCATTCGTCAGTCCCACCTGATGCGGATCCCACACCGCACAGCAGTACTTCAGAACAAGGTGGACAAGCGTGGTGTAACCAGTCTCTTTAGTAGACCTGTTGCACCTTCTAAGTGTTCTGCCAGTGAGCCGCAGTCTTTGGTTTGCTCTACCCACAACATTATCTATGTGATCGTTCCAATTTAGGTTATTTGTAATCCCTAAGTATTTAGTTGAATTTACAGCCTTCAGATTTCTGTGAATAATGATGAGATTCTCAAGGAGATAAAATGGTTCAATGGCTCTCAGTGGCTCTGAGCACTATGGGACTTAACATCTATGGTCATCAGTCCCCTAGAACTTAGAACTACTTAAACCTAACTAACTTAAGGACATCACACAACACCCAGTCATCATGAGGCAGAGAAAATCCCTGACCCCACCGGGAATCGAACCCGGGAACCCGGGCGCGGGAAGCGAGAACGCTACCGCACGACCACGAGCTGCGGACAAGGACATAAAAATCTATCATAAAACAGAAATGTATAATGCATGGTATAGTATAATAACTGCTACCAGGCGCAATACAAGACAATTTTGTTTTACACACAACAAGTTTCAGGCCTGTGACCTCCTTCAGATTGTTTACATTCAATTACATGTTTCCATACTCAGTGTTTGTATAAAAACCAAATAATGTGATGATGACTAAATAGACATAACTGAAACTGGAAGTGGCTAAGTGACATGTGTTGAAAAATATTCATCACAGAAAGATTGTTCCAGTTGTTTCCATTGTCTCTATTTAGTTGTCATCACATTATTTGTTTTTCTTTTAAACAGTGATCTCAAACATGGAGTACGGAAACATGTAACTAAATGTAAACCTCCTGGAGAAGGACACAAGCCGAAACCAGTCTTGTGTTAAATAAATTCATCTTCCATTGTGACTGACACTGGTTATTATTGTACACCCTATAACAGAACACTCGCAATGTTCGGCTGCATTCATTATGGATAAAATTCACTTACACACAATACATATTTTAAAAAACCTGTATCAGTGTTACTTCTATATATCTAGGCCAAATGATCCTCTTTGGTTTGGGGTTTATAGTAAGTCAAAAAATCTTTGACATGTTTTTATTTCAAAGATAAAAACAAGCTTGTCAGAAGCATAGAAATCTATATACACTGAAGTGCATATAGTAAGCTGTAGGTGAGGCAGGCGGCTTGCCAGTGCCGCATTGCGCAGTTTATGTCGAGGGATGGAGTCCACTGCCACAAACCTCAGACAGTTACATCACAGTCTAACATAACAGTGCGACACTCACTGCTGTAAAAGTTGTTACCGTTTGATAGCTGGAGCCACACTAGCGCTCCAGGCGGCGAGAAAGAAGAACTGTAGAATCGTCGCAAGCGTAATCTTTGTTTTGCATCGTTTTAAGTGGTTTACGAAATATTTGAATTATTTTCTCACCTCCAAGACTTTTTTGTAATATCAGAAGACATACATGTTTCTAAAAATGTTTCCAAAATAAGCGCACGTAGGGATAAAAATCATGAAACTAGTGGCAAGTTACAATACATTTGTGAAAAAGCACTTGTGACATTGGATAGAACTGCAGCTTACCAGGTTGATATCGACGGAATATAAACACACAGATTCACACATAAGAAGCACAGACTAGTACCTCTACATTCAAAAGGGATCGATGCTGCATTTGTCGTTCCGTAAGCCTACTGTGTTTTAGCCATTGTCGCCTGTTACCACAAGTACGACCTTCATCTATATATTATTCTAAGTGGGACAATCAACTGCCAAATAGTGGGATAAACATACTGTGAGTATAAATCCGAAGTTCTTATGGGACCAAACTGCTGAGGTCATCGGCGGATCCCAAGTCCTCAAACCAATAAAACTGTCAGAAGTGCCGTCATATGTTAAATTTGAAATTAGAGACTTTTCATCAATGACATATGCACTAGTTTATCAATGTTGGAGAAATCTTGTACCTTCTGCTTTAAACGGTGGAACATATTGTCACTTATCCCACATTTTATTTGTATACCTTTCACATACCTCTGTCTTGTATATACTGATGGAAACTTAAAACATTTTCTCAAAACATGTATGCCTTTGTGCTGTAATATAATAAATTTAGAGCAAACAGCTTAATTTTGCCTTTCCATCTTGCAGATGGCATGCTAATCTAGCTTATTCAACAAGCCAAAGGCACCTTTTTTTAAAAAATATTGGATTCCTATGGTATTTAAAATTTATTTATCCTTCTTCACTTGATCCTTCTGATATAGTTTCCTTTGCTGTCTGTACTTAAAATGATACAGTTTTGCATGAAGTCTAACGATCTGCACTTTCTGATAATCCACATGCTTTTTCTAGACGCGAATAATTGAACTTAATTGTACCACTTCATCGTCGAAGCAGGTCTGTGTTGGCGATTCAAATGAATCTGGCGCTGATATATGGAGAACTGAACTGGCTGCTTCAGTGCCATAGGAATATTTTACAGCTTTAGACGGATTGGGGAACCTTTGTGGCATTTTTCTCTTCAGCGTCAGATGAGGTGGCTTATCTGGAATATCAAACAATGTTGTTAACTATATTCCACAGGAGTTTATTAGTATCTGCATTCATTAACTGGTTTTGTTCGGATTGTAGCGGACGAAACTTAACATTATTATAGAGGTAAACAGGGTCTTTTTTCATAAGACGTTCTCGTTTGCTATTCTATATCCATTTCCTGCTCCTAGAACGAAACATTAATCATCAGTATACCTGCAGTTTGCAAGCGAATCCTGGCGATACAATTTAGAAATACGATGTTATATACCTCTCAGGGTTCTTAGGAAACGTAAAAAAAGACAGATGTGGTATCCTCTTCTAGTTGTTGCAGTAATTTATTGCGCTACGCTACGTTCCCATTTGTAAAAGCCATTGCACAAACCAAAATAAACAACTGCTATTAGCTTTCGCTTTCACGATCGCTTCGTACTCAACAGTTTAATATACTGGTCGTTGGCGTGATGCTGGCGCGGAAGTTAACAAAATCGAGGCGAAGTGTCGCAACTGGTATGTTCATGGAGGTAAAAATAAGAGGAGGAGTTATGACGTCACAAACTTGAAACCGACCCAAGTGAAGATCCGCCATGTTAGGTACCCCAAAACATTCGCTTGTGGTAGTTTGATTCCGTGTAGTCGTGAAGTGTTTTGATGAAAAATGCTGGCTTTTGTCTCTTACTGGTGTACTAATCATTCTGATTGCAGTCTAAAGTTGAAACAAATCACATTTCATTCGTAAGTGGCCTTATTTAAGCGCTATTTTCTTATATCTATATGAAATTCTGATGCACTGTAAAGTTTTACAGTATGGTTTTATTTCTGTGATTTGACTTTAGATTTCCTATCAATCCAAAGCGAAGAGCTCTCTGGAGCTGAGCAATACACTTGGTTTTCATTGTTTGGTTATTCCCAAGTAACTAAAAAGTCCTGGCAACAAATGTCTAGGAAATGGGGACTAATGTTTTAAAATGCATTAATTTAATAGGAAAGTAATGTAACTACATGTAGTTAATTAAATCTTCAGTAACCTGTTACAGTGATTAAACTATAAGTACTTAAAGGGTTACATATTTGTTAAAGCAAAGTTCCCTATTTATGTCCACGCTATTTAGATCATTTCATTGACCATTGTGTTGTCGTATTACCCTGTAAATTACTGTTATTTGCCACATTGACTGTCACTTGGTAAGTGCAATTTAAAAACAAAGCAGACGGGTAAACTACAATGGGCCTCACAATCTTAAATTACGTTCTTTTCCTTCGTAATTTAACGAAACTTTCACTTTGTTGACATGACAGCTGGCTTGTTTATATCATCCCTCCATACATCTTTGGGATGCCAAAGGAAATAAGGCAAGTTTCTTGCAAACTTGAACATTTAAAATTTGCATTTGACTTGAAAATGCAAAGAATACAAATCAGTGCCGCTGAAATATCAATCATTGCTTTTGGAGTTCTGGCTTTATCAATTATCGACACAAACACAGTGAAAGTGAATCGAAATGGATTACGAAAGCACGCTTTTCATAGCACATACTTCTCTTCTCGGTTTTTCGAAGTGTATAAACAAAAAGGAATTACAGTACTGAGGCCAGAAGCGTCATATTTTCGTGTCGTATTACTGTATCGAATACGCATTTAAGACCAGAAGAACGTTTGAAGTTGCGTTCCTTACGCTGTGTTGTTCACTAAAACAGTGTAAGATTTACTACATAAAATAAATATCGCGTGTACACGACAGAAATAACGAACAAGAAGGAATTGTAAATACTCTTCTGCTAATGTTTTGGGAGATCCACGATGGCGGCAGGCCCCGCCCACTGGCTTCAAAACAACAGCGTTAAGTCTGTAGCGCCATCTCCACTTATTCTACCCCCATGGTTATGTTAGACTGTGGTTACATTGCGCGTGTCAGCTGATTGTTAGATGCTCCAGTAGATCATGGCCTTGTGTACCTGCCCATTTGCAACTCCCCAGAAGGAGTCGAGACCAGCACTGTCCACATCATACAGTGAGGAACACAAACCGGCGTCTCTCTCCTTTCGCACGATACAGACTGTGTGCCCTGCCGCAATCGATGCTCTCTAGATGGCTGATCAGGGCATACTGGTGCAGCTCTATCATGTCAGATTCCGGGACCAATGATACTGTAACTCACAAGGGGCTTATAACTAAATGCGTGTTTATCGAATGTCGTCTCAGTTGTACTACTGGATTCATGACTTCCTGTCAGAGAGGTCACAATTTGTAATAACTGACTGAAAGTCATCTAGTAAAACAGAAGTGCTTCTTGGCGTTCCCCAAGGTAGTATTATAGGCCCGCTACTGTTCCTTATCTATTTAAACGCTTTAGGAGACAATTTGAGCGGCTGGCTTAGGTTGTTTGCAGATGATTGTGTCGTTTACCGTCTAGTAAACTCATCACAAGAACAAAACAAATTGCAAGACGGTTTAGAAAAGATATCTGTATAGTGCAAAAATTGGCAATTGACCCTAAATGACAAAAGTGTGAGGTCATCCACATGAGTGCTAAAAGGACTCCGTTAAATTTCAATTACCCTACAAATTAGTGAAATCTAAGTGTCATAAATTTGATTAAATACTTAGGAATTACATTTATGAGCAACTTAAATTGGAAAGAAGGCGAACCAAAGACTGTGATTTTTTGGCAGAACAATTAGAAGATGCAACAGAGCTACTAAAGAGATTGCCAACGCTACGCTTGTCCGGTAATTAGGATATTAATAATCGTTTGACTTTGTTTTATTCGTATGTCAACTTAGCTTCAACAGTCTTTTAAAATCTATGAAGCCAACAGGCTTGCAGCAGTGGTAACGCCGATGATCTTCAGGTCACCGAAATTAAGCGCTGTCGACTCAGTCAGCACTTGGATGGGTGACCGTTCGGATATGCCGAGCGCTGTTGGAAAACAGGCTGCACTCAATACTTTTGAGGCCAACTGAGGAGCCACTTTATTGTGAAATAGCCTCTCCGGTCACGAAACTGACAACGGCCAGGAGAAAGGGTGTACTGATCACATGGCGCTCAATATCTGCTTACAGTGACATCTCTCGGCTTACGATTGCACTTCAATCGGTCGGTGCCATTGGAGCTTCTGAGGTCCGGATGGAGTAAACTTCTTGAAAAATATTATGTAGTGGGTAGAAATAAAATCGATCATTTTCTTTCTGCAGGTATGTTCCTCTTCTCCATCACCTGACCGAGTTTAACAAGTACTGACAGTTGCAATTGGTTTCGTATTTGAGTAATTCCTTCTCCCACCACCCCCTCCCCACTACCCCAAAAAATAATCAAAATTATGATTCATTTACTGGTTTCCGAATAGAATGTTTGGAACTGCTGCCTCTATAAACTAAAAGTCCATCTGATGTTTTTCATGTTAGCCATTTCTGGGAGTTGAGCCAACTGGTAAACACTTTCTGTGCGTTTAACTGGGCAGTAAGGTGTTGCGGTAGCAATGAAAGAACAGAAACCTTCTTGCTGATGAACAGGTTGAAAAATAGGAGTGAATAAACTTGAGAACTGAATGCATGTCTGTAAGTATTGTCTATCAGAGACCTTCCTATGACACCAGGATAGGTATTTTCACTAAATATGGCCTGAGTGTGTGAACAATGTGTCATTAAGTTATAACAAACGCATCCTCTTTACACTTCCTGAGCAAAGCTGCACTGTTCTTATACATAGCAAAGTGGCCTCCTCCACAATGTCAGCACTGTAAATTAGTGGCTATGCACTTAACTGGCAGGTGTCCTCCTCCACATTTACTACAGCACTCGAGTCTACGACATTGGCTGTTGCTGTACCAGTGTAGCGCATGCAGAACAACGTGGCCAGTAGATGCGTAGTCGGTATAGCAGGCGTGGCGAGAGTGGTAGTGGGGGGGGGGGGGGGGGGGCAACGGGCGGTCGCTGTAGGGGAAATGCCGAGCGCTGGAGGGGAAGTGTTATTCTTAACTGAAGCCTACACTTTTTTTTTTGTAAATACACTACTGGCCATTAAAATTGCTACACCAAAAAGAAATGCAGATGACACACGGGTATTCATTGGACAAATACATTATACTAGAACTGACACGTGATTACATTTTCGAGCAATTTGGGTGCATAGTTCCTGAGAAATCAGTACCCAGAACAACCACCTCTAGCCGTAATAACGGTCTTGATACGCCTGGGCATTGAGTCAAACAGAGCTTGGATGGCGTGTACAGGTACAGCTGCCCGTGCAGCTTCAATACGATACCACAGTTCATCAAGAGTAGTGACTGGAGTATCGTGATGAGCCTGTTGCTCGGCCACCATTGACCAGAAGTTTTCAATTGCTGAGAGATCTGGAGAATGTGCAGGGTTTCACAGGAATCGAATGAAGGGTAGAGCCACAGATCGTAACACATCTGTTGAAAGTACCGTCAATGCGAACAAGAGGTGACCGAGACGTGTAACCAATGACACCCCATACCATCACGCCGGATGATACGCCAGTATTGCGATGACTAATACACGCTTCCAATGTGCGTTCACCGCGATGTTGTCAAACACGGATGCGACCATTACGATGCTGTAAACAGAACCTTGACTCATCCGACAAAATGACGTTTTGCCATTCGTGCACCTAGGTTCGTCGCTAAGTACACCATCGCAGGCACTCCTGCCTGTGAAGCAGCGTCAAGAGTAACCGCAGCCATGGTCTCCGAGCTGCTGCAAACGTTTTCGAGCTGTTCGTGCGGATGGTTGTTGTCTTGCAAACGTCCCCATCTGTTGACTCAGGGATCGAGATGTGGCTGCACGATCCGTTACAGCCATGCGGATAAGATGCCTTTCATCTCGACTGCTAGTGATACTAGGCCGTTGGATCCAGCTCGGCGTTCCGTATTACCCTCCTGAACCCACCGATTCCATATTCTGCTAACAGTCATGGGATCTCGACCAACGCGAGTGGCATTGTCGCTATACGATAAACCACAATAGCGATAGGTTACAATCGGACCTTCATCAGAGTCGGAAACGTGATGGTATGCATTTCTCCTCCTTACACGAGGCATCACAACAACGTTTCACCAGGCAACGCCGGTCGACTGCTGTTTGTGTGTGAGAAATCGGTTGGAAACTTTCCACATGCCGGCACGTTGTAGGTGTCGCCACCGGCGCCAACCTTGTGTGAATGCTCTGAAAAGCTAATCATTTGCATATCACAGCATCTTCTTCCTGTCGGTTAAATTTCGCGTCTGTAGCACGTCATCTTCGTGGTGTAGTAATTTTAATAGCCAGTAGTGTGTTAACTGAAGCCTATCACACCCACACTTGCATAGTCACCATTCAAAAAGATTTACTGTGGCCTCCGCTATGACGAGGATTTGAAAAGAATTCTGCTGAAAGTTGCAACAAGAGCAGCAATTTATTTTCGCCAGGCTCGACAACTATTTGTAAATTTCAGAGAAGCACCATGAGTGGCGAGTTTCGAATAAAACTTACATTTCTCATATTGCCGTGCTAAAATTTACATTTTTTCCCAAAATACAGCAGAGTTTACACAATGTTACGTCACTAACATGCTGTGCACGGACAATTGCGAGAGAATTCTTAAACAGTGGTTTATTAAGTGAGAAACTGAGGGAAAGTAGGGTAAATAGCTCTTCAAAAAGCTCATCCTCATTACAAACGAAACGTGTAATGTCTTCAGTTATGTTGTTCCGAATCACCCAACATTTCCTGTTTCATCAGCTACTGATGGCCCTTAAAAATTTCATCGAAAAAGCCTGTTGTTAGGAGAACACCACCATAGATAATGAAGTCTTGCATAATAACCATATGCAAAAATACTCTCCTCTTTGTGTGCTATGATTTACAAAAATCGAATTTCAATAGCTGACATTCTTTATGAAATATGAAGAATGTTATTGATAGTTCATTCTGGCTTAATCACAAATAAGTGAGCTGCATCAGATCAATTATCTCAAGATCAGTGAGAGATAGAGACCTCAATTCAAGTCTAAGGGAAACCTCAACAGGTTCGCTAAATTTCACATATTACGTAATATGCGCCAAACGCAAAATCACAGTGAAATCTATTTTTATTGCAAACTATTTTCATATCTCATCTCAAAACTATGACCATCAACGAAATGATAGGCACGTCATCATGAAGCTACACGTTGTGTTGTATTGTATTGTATGTTAACTGGGGGCCGAGAAACTACGGAGAGGTTCCATACCCGCTGCAGCCGCAGTGGTCCACTTCACCCCTCCGCCGCCCCACACGGAACCACTCTTTCAGGGTTATTGTGTAGTTCAGTCCCTGGTGGATCCCCCCAGGGAACTTCTCACACCAAACGAGTGTAGCCCCTATGTTTGCGTGATAGAGTAATGGTGGTGTATGCGTACGTGGAGAACTTGTTTGCGCAGAAATGGCGGACATAGTGTAGCTGAGGCGGAATAAGGGGAACCAGCCTGCATTCACCGAGGCAGATGGAAAACCACCTAAAAACCATCCACAGACCGGCCGGCTCACCGGACCTCGACACAAGTCCACCGAGCAAATTCGTGCCGGGGCCAGGTGCTCCTTCCCATCCGGAAATCCGTGTGTTAGACCGCAACGCTAACTAGACGGGCAAGGTTACATATAAAGCTATACATAATGAAAAAAGGAAAGTTTTTTGCTCATCATCAACATACGTGGGAAGCATATGAGAGTGGAAAGTTAGAGAATATACTGGGTGCTTAAAAGTTGTTGGTTTGGTTTCCCTTCACCGATTACTTTCTTGGAAAATCTATTCACGCTAATGACTTTAACACCTAATTCGATTTCGGAAACTATTTCCTTGTATAATTGGTTGCAGGATACCACCCGTCTACTTCGATCATGACGTATTTGCGCTGCACCGCGATGTGTTGTATGACGTCATCGAGCCGTGGTGTGCGTGTTTTGGAATGGAAGTGAAATTGGTAGCTGACGTGGTGTATGAAAAGGAGGCGTGCTCTAGCAGTTTAACTGTGTAGTGGCAATGTGTTTGTGAAGTATGTTATTGTGTCATTTAGCATGCTGCAGTCGTCATGATGTGGAGTGTACGAAATTACGTCGTGGCACACTGGAATAAATATATCGTCCAGAATGTTCTCACATAAAACTGAATATGTCCTAAAATTTAAACTGTACTCTTAAGTGCCTGCATAACGACTGAGTAAATGGATGAATGTTTTTAATTGAATCACAGGAGAAGGTTGGTGCCTCAGTGTTTATTAGTATATCTACATCTACATGACTACTATGCAATTCACATTTAAGTGCTTGGCAGAGGGTTCGTCGAACCACAATCATACTATCTCTCTACCATTCCACTCCAGAACAGCGCGCGGGAAAAACGAACACCTAAACCTTTCTGTTCGAGCTCTGATTTCTCTTATTTTATTTTGATGATCATTCCTACCTATGTAGGTTGGGCTCAACAAAATATTTTCGCATTCGGAAGAGAAAGTTGGTGACTGAAATTTCGTAAATAGATTTCGCCGCGACGAAAAACGTCTTTGCTGTAATGACTTCCATCCCAACTCGCGTATCATAGCTGCCACACTCTCTCCGTTACTACGTGATAATACAAAACGAGGTGCCCTTTTTTGCACCCTTTCGCTGACCTCCGTCAGTCCCACCTGGTGAGGATCCCACACCGCGCAGCAATATTCTAACAGAGGACGAACGAGTGTAGTGTAAGCTGTCTCTTTAGTGGACTTGTTGCATCTTCTAAGTGTCCTGCCAATGAAACGCAACCTTTGGCTCGCCTTCCCCACAATATTATCTATGTGGTCTTTCCAACTGAAGTTGTTCGTAATTTTAACACCCAGGTAATTAGTTGAATTGACAGCCTTGAGAATTCTACTATTTATCGAGTAATCGAATTCCAACGGATTTCTTTTGGAACTCATGTAGATCACCTCACACTTTTCGTTATTTAGCGTCGACTGCCACCTGCCACACCATACAGCAATTTTTTCTAAATCGCTTTGCAACTGATACTGGTCTTCGGATGACCTTACTAGACGGTAAATTACAGCATCATCTGCGAACTACCTAAGAGAACTGCTCAGATTATCACCCAGGTCATTTATATAGATCAGGAACAGCAGAGGTCCCAGGACGCTTTCCTGGGGAACACCTGATATCACTTCAGTTTTACTCGATGATTTGCCGTCTATTACCACGAACTGCGACCTTCCTGACAGGAAATCACGAATCCAGTCGCACAACTGAGACGATACCCCATAGGCCCGCAGCTTGATTAGAAGTCGCTTGTGAGGAACGGTGTCAAAAGCTTTCCGGAAATCTAGAAATACGGAATCAACTTGAGATCCCCTGTCGATAGCGACCATTACTTCGTGCGAATAAAGAGGTAGCTGTGTTGCACAAGAACGATGTTTTCTGAAACCATGATGATTACGTATCAATAGATCGTTCCCTTCGAGGTGATTCATAATGTTTGAATACAGTATATGCTCCAAAACCCTACTGCAAACCGACGTCAATGATATAGGTCTGTAGTTCGATGGATTACTCCTACTACCCTTCTTAAACACTGGTGCGACCTGCGCAATTTTCCAATTTGCAGGTACAGATCTATCGGTGAGCGAGCGGTTGTATATGAGTGCTAAGTAGGGAGCTATTGTATCAGCGTAATCTCAAAGGCACCTAATCGGTATACAATCTGGAACTGAAGACTTGCCCGTATCAAGCGGTTTGAGTTGCTTCGCAACCCCTAAGGTATCTACTTCCAAGAAACTCATGCTAGCAGCTGTTCGTGTTTCAAATTCTGGAATATTCCATTCATCTTCCCTGGTGAAGGAAGTTCGGAAAACTGCGTTCAATAACTCCGCTTTAGCGGCACAGTCGTCGGTAACAGTACCATCGGCACTGCGCAGCGAAGGTATTGACTGCGTCTTGCCGCTTGTGTACTTTACATACGACCAGAATTTCTTCGGATTTTCTACCAAATTTCGAAACAATGTTTCGTTGTGGAACCTATTAAAGGCATCTCGCATTGAAGTCCGTGCCAAATTTCGCGCGTCTGTAAATTTTAGCCAATCTTCGGGATTTCGCGTTCTTCTGAACTTCGCATGCTTTTTCCGTTGCCTCTGCAACAGAGTTCGGACCTGTTTTGTGTACCACGGGGGATCAGTTCCATCTCTTACCAATTTATGTGGTATGAATCTCTCAATTGCTGTTGTTACTATATCTTTGAATTTGAGCCACATCTCGTCTACATTTGCATAGTCAGTTCGGAAGGAATGGAGATTGTCTCTTAGGAAGGCTTCTAGTGACACTTTATCCGCTTTTTTAAATAAAATTATTTTGCGTTTGTTTCTGGTGGATTTGGAAGAAACGGTATTGAGCCTAGCTACAACGACCTTGTGATCACTAATCCCTGTATCAGTCATGATGCTCTCTATCAGCTCTGGATTGTTTGTGGCTAAGAGGTCAAGTGTGTTTTCGCAACCATTTACAATTCGCGTGGGTTCGTGGACTAACTGCTCGAAATAATTTTCGGAGAAAGCATTTAGGACAATCTCGGAAGATGTTTTCTGCCTACCACCGGTTTTGAACAAGTATTTTTGCCAACATATCGAGGGAAGGTTGAAGCCCCCACCAACTATAGCCGTTGAGTGGGGTATTTATTTGTTACGAGACTCAAATTTCCTCTGAACTGTTCCGCAACTATATCATCGGAGTCTAGGGGTCGGTAGTTCGGTTGTTACGTATAACCTCCACCCATACCAATTCGCACTTCACTACAAGATAAACCACTACTGACAGACACAAACACTCCACCACCAATTCTACCTAATCTATGTTTCCTGAACACCGTCTGAGACTTCGTAAAAATTTCTGCAGAATTTATTTCAGGCTTTAGCCAGCTTTCTGTACCTATAACGATTTCAGCTTCTGTGCTTTCTATTAGCGCTTGAAGCTCAGGGACTTTCCCAGCGCAACTACAACAAATTACAACTACAATTCCGACTGTTACTTGATCCAAGGACGTCCTGTATTTGCCATGCACCCTTTGAGACTGCAACCCACCCCGTACTTTTCCGAGGCCTTCTAACCTAAAAAAACCGCCCAGTCCACGCCACACAGCCTCCACTACCCGTGTAGCCGCCAGCTGAGTGTATTCTGAATAAGCTTTGATCCACCTACCGTCTCCTATGATTTAATTCAAAAGCACTGATGACTTACGACGTGTACAGAAAGCTATTTTCTCATGGGTTCCATCAAAACTTCTATTCGATTCACGATTCGTCATGTTCACCTTCCATCATTCACTGCGCATGCTGTTACCAACTGCGCCACGAAACAGAAAAGCCACTGAACTGTATGTGCACTTTTCTGCTAAGGTTGAGCTATATAGGTGTACTCGAGAATAGGATACCAGCTTTTGTAGTTGTGGGAAGGCGTTATCAGTAACCTGGTCTAGGGTTGAGCTATATACGAGGGCAGTTCAATAAGTAATGCAACACATTTTTTTTCTGAAACAGGGGTTGTTTTATACAGCATTGAAATACACCAGGTTATTCCCCAATCTTTTAGCTACACAACACTATTTTTCAACGTAATCTCCATTCAATGCTACGGCCTTACGCCACCTTGAAATGAGGGCCTGTATGCCTGCACGGTACCATTCCACTGGTCGATGTCGGAGCCAACGTCGTACTGCATCAATAACTTCATCATCCGCGTAGTGCCTCCCACGGATTGCGCCCTTCATTGAGCCAAACATATGGAAATCCGACGGTGCGAGATCGGGGCTGTAGGGTGCATGAGGAAGAACAGTCCACTGAAGTTTTGTGAGCTCCTCTCGGATGCGAAGACTTGTGTGAGGTCTTGCGTTGTCATGAAGAAGGAGAAGTTCGTTCAGATTTTTGTGCCTACGAACACGCTCAAGTCGTTTCTTCAATTTCTGAAGAGTAGCACAATACACTTCAGAGTTGATCGTTTGACCATGGGGAAGGACATCGAACAGAATAACCCCTTCAGCGTCCCAGAAGACTGTAACCATGACTTTACCGGCTGAGGGTATGGCCTTAAACTTTTTCTTGGTAAGGGAGTGGGTTTGGCGCCACTCCATTGATTGCCGTTTTGTTTCAGGTTCGAAGTGATGAACCCATGTTTCATCGCCTGTAACAATCTTTGACAAGAAATTGTCACCCTCAGCCACATGACAAGCAAGCAATTCCGCACAGATGGTTCTCCTTTGCTCTTTATGGTGTTCAGTTAGACAACGAGGGACCCAGCGGGAACAAACCTTTGAATATCCCAACTGGTGAACAATTGTGACAGCACTACCAACAGAGATGTCAAGTTGAGCACTGAGTTGTTTGATGGTGATCCGTCGATCATCTCGAACGAGTGTGTTCGCACGCTCCGCCATTGCAGGAGTCACAGCTGTGCACGGCCGGCCCGCACGCGGGAGATCAGACAGTCTTGCTTGACCTTGCGGCGATGATGACACACGCTTTGCCCAACGACTCACCGTGCTTTTGTCCACTGCCAGATCACCGTAGACATTCTGCAAGCGCCTATGAATATCTGAGATGCCCTGGTTTTCCGCCAAAAGAAACTCGATCACTGCCCGTTGTTTGCAACGCACATCCGTTACAGACGCCATTTTAACAGCTCCGTACAGCGCTGCCACTTATCGGAAGTCAATGAAACTATACGAGACGAAGCGGGAATGTTTGAAAATATTCCACAAGAAATTTCCGGTTTTTTCAACCAAAATTGGCCGAGAAAAAAAAATGTGTTGCATTACTTATTGAACTGCCCTTGTACACTGATGAGCTAAAACATTATGACCACCTGCTTAATAGCGTGTTTGTCTGCCTTTGCAACGAGATACAATACTGATTCTGCGTATCAGGGATCGGACAGTTTGTTGGTACGTTTATGGAGCTAAGTGAGGTCCATTGTCTACACAATGTCATGTAATTCATATGAAAAAAGGGTTGCTGATCTGCGTGCGCAGTGATGACGCGCAGAAGCGACCCATATGGATTCTATAGGATTTACATCATGCTAATTCGGTCGCCAAGACATCAAAGTAGGTTTAATATAAAGCTCCTCACAAATCACTGCAACACGGGACTGGCTCCAAGACACGGACAATTACACAGCTGGAACGTAACATCGCTATCGGGGAAGACATCAAGCATGAAGGGATGGAGGTGGTTTGCAGCTGTCAGGGTGTCTCCCATTACTACCACAGGTCCCATGCAAGCGGAGGAGAAGATTTCTCGTAGCATAATACTGCTCCCACCAGCCTGCGTCCGATGCGCGCTGCACTTTTCGAGCAAAAAAATGGTTCAATTGGCTCTGAGCACTATGGGATTTGACATCTGAGGTCATCAGTCCCCTAGACTTAGAACTACTTTAACCTAATTAACCTAAGGACATCACCCACACCCATGCCCGAGGCAGGATTCGAACCTGCGACCGAAGCAATAGCGCGGTTCCGGACTGAAGCGCCCAGAACCGCTCTTCCACAGCAGCCGGCCGTTTCGAGCAGCCGTTCACACCAATGACGGCGTTTGTGGAGACGACCATCGACTTCATGTAGCAAAAATGTGATTCACCCAAACAGCCTACAAGCTTCCATTGATCGACGGTCGAATCCCGAAGATCCCGTGCCCACTGCAATCGTAATTGACGATGTCGTCAGTTCAACATGTGAACACTTAGGGGTGGTCTGTTGCAGAGCTCCATGTTCAACAATGTCCGATGAACGGTGTGCTCCGAAACAATGTAGCGTGCACCAGCACTGTTCTCTTTCGGCAGAGATGCCACAGGTCACCACCTACCCTACTTTACAGAGCAGACAAGCCTCCAAATCCCACGTTCTGTTAAGAGTTGTGGACGCCCAACCATTTAGCGCCTCGTGGTAGTTTCACTTCCCGCCTCTTTCCGCAGATGCTCACGACAGTAGCACGTGAATATTCGACCAGCTTCGCTGTTTTAGAGATACTCGTTCACAGGCATTGCGTAATAATGATTGACAAAAGAAGCTTATCTCAGTGGATTTTCCCCACTTGCAGCCCACGTATTCGCAAGGGTGGTCACTAATCCGTCTCTAATGTGCAAACGTATTTTTCATAGCTCTTCACGTGCACGCAACATCACCAGGCGGCATCGACCCTCGCGGTAGGCAGTGTTTTGTCTTCTCAGTGTAGGTGAACCGGGGATTGAGATACCGCCTTTCGTAGTTAGGGGTTCTTTATTGGTAACTTGATCTAGAATTAGCTATACAGGTTAACTGGAGATTGGGATACCATGATGGCGGCGTGGGATTAGCCGAGCGGTCTGGGTCGCTGCAGTCATGGACTGTGCGGCTGGTCCCGGCGGAGGTTCGAGTCCTCCCTCGGGCATGGGTGTGTGTGTTTGTCCTTAGGATAATTTAGGCTAAGTAGTGTGTAAGCTTAGGGACTGATGATCTTAGCAGTTACGTCTCACAAGATTTCACACACATTTGAACATACCATGATGTTGTTGTTGTTGTGGTCTTCAGTCCTGAGACTGGTCTGATGCAGCTCTCCATCCTACTCTATCCTGTGTAAGCTTCTTCATCTCACAGTACCTACTGCAACCTCCATCCTTCTGCATCAGCTGAGTCTATTCATCTCTTGGTCTCCCTCTACGATTTTTACCCCTCCACTCTGCCCTCCGATACTAAATTGGTGATCCCTTGATGCCTCAGAATATGCCCTACCAACTAATACCTTCTTCTAGTCAAGTTGTGCCACAAATATCTCTTCTCCCCAATTCTGTTCAATACCTCCTCATTAATTATGTGATCTACCCATCTAATATTCAGCATTCTTCTCTAGCACCACATTTCGAAAGCTTCTATTCTCTTCTTGTCTAAACTATTTATCGTCCACGTTTCACTTCCATACATGGCTACACTCCATACAAATACTTTCAGAAACGACTTCCTGACACTTAGATCTGTACTCGATGTTAACAAATTTCTCTTCCTCAGAAACACTTTTCTTGCCATTGCCATTCTACATTTTACATCCTCTCTACTTCTACCATCATCTGTTATTTTGCTCCCCAAATAGCATAACTCATGTACTACTTTAAGCGTTTCATTTCCTAATCTAATTCCCTCAGCATCACCCGATTTAATTCGACTACATTCCATTATCCTCGCTTTGCTTTTGTTGATGTTCATCTTATATTCTCCTCTCAAGACACTGTCCATTCCGTTCAGCTGTTCTTCCAGGTCCTTTGCTGTCTCTGACACAATTACAATATCATCGGCGAACCTCAAAGTTTTAATTTCTTCTCCATGGATTTTAATTCCTACTACGAATTTTTCTTTTGTTTCCTTTACTGCTTGCTCAATATACAGATTGAATAACATCGGGGATAGGATACAACCCGGTCTCACTCCCTTCCCAACCACTGCTTCCCTTTCATGGCCCTCGACTCTTGTAACTGCCACCTGGTTTCTGTACAAATTTTAGATAGCCTTTCGCTCCCTGTATTTTACCCCTGCCATCTTCAGAATTTGAAAGAGAGTATTCCAGTCAACATTGTCCAAACCTTTCTCTAAGTCTACAAATGCTAGAAACGTAGGTTTGCCTTTACTTAATCTATTTTCTAAGATAAGTCGTAGGGTCAGTATCGCCTCAAGTGTTCCAACAAATTGATCTTCCCCGAGGTCGGCTTCTACCAGTTTTTCCACTCGTCTGTAAAGAATTTGTGTTAGTATTTTGCAGCCGTGGCTTATTAAACTGAGAGTTCGTGATCTTATCGTGTGTTTTATATGATTTTGTAGGGTATTATTTTTTGGAAGTTCCGAGAGTTTTGTTTTTTGCAGTATGTTGTGTCTTGAGCGGTGTTGTGATTAGTGTTGAATTTTTACCTTTTCGCCACCCAAAACCCTTTTTTCCGCGACTGTCCCGCAAATTTCATTGGGTTTAGTCAGTGTATTGGTTTGCGTGGTATTTATATTTTTGCAGGATTTAGGATTGATGTTTTGGTCGCCATGTTGGATACGCTCGAAATAGGGGTTTTTGGGATGGTGGTGGTGATATTGGTCAAAGCAGACGGGTGGTATCCCATTCTGCAGTAACTCCGTCTTTTCTGTACACCAAATTCTAAATTTACTCCTCTAATAACAGGCTGCTTACGCGACATTTTAGTACACTACTGGCCATTAAAATTGCTACACCACGAAATTTAACCGACAGGAAGAAGATGCTGTGATATGCAAATGATTAGCTTTTCAGAGCTTTCACACAAGTTTGGCGGCGGTGGCGACACCTACAACGTGCTGACATGAGGAAAGTTTCCAATCGATTTCACACACAAAAACAGCAGTTGACCGGCGTTGCCTGGTGAAACGTTGTTGTGATGCCTCGTGTAAGGAGGAGAAATGCGTACTATCACGTTTCCGACTTTGATAAAGGTCGGATTGTGACCTATCGCGATTGCGGTTTATCGTATCGCGACATTGCTGCTCGCATTGGAATACGGAATCGGTGGGTTCAAGAGGGTAATACGGAACGCCGTGCTCGATCCCAGCGGCCTCGTATCACTAGAAGTCGAAGCAACAACCACCTGCACGAAAAGTTCGACGACGTTTGCAGCAGCATGGACTATCAGCTCGGAGACCATGGCTGCGGTTACCCTTGACGCTGCATCACAAACAGGAGCACCAGCGATGGTGTACTCAACGACGAACCTGGGTGCACGAATGGCAAAACGTAATTTTTTTCGGATGATCCAGGTTCTGTTTACAGCATCATGATGATCGCGTCCGTGTTTGGTGATATCGCGGTGAACGCACATTGGAAGCGTGTATTCGTCATCGCCATACTGGCGTATCACTCGGCGTGATGGTATGGGGTGTTCAGCAGGATAGTGCAGGACCGCATGTTTCAGGTCCTGTACGGGCCTTCCTGGATACAGAAAATGTTCGACTGCTGTCCTGGCCAGCACATTCTCAAAATCAAAATGGTTCAAATGGCTCTGAGCACTATGGGACTCAACTGCTGTGGTCATAAGTCCCCTAGAACTTAGAACTACTTAAACCTAACTAACCTAATGACAGCACACAACACCCAGCCATCACGAGGGAGAGAAAATCCCTGACCCCGCCGGGAATCGAACCCGGGAACTCGGGCGTGGGAAGCGAGAACGCTACCGCACGACCACGAGATGCGGGCGCACATTCTCCAGATCTCTCACCAACTGAAAAGTCTGGTCAATGGTGGCCGAGCAACTGGCTCGTCACAATACGCCAGTCACTACTCTTGATGAACTGTGGTATCGTGTTGAAGCTGCATGGGCAGCTGTACCTGTATACGCCATCCAAGCTCTGTTTGACTCAATGCCCAGGCGTATCAAGGCCGTTATTACGGCCAGAGGTAGTTGTTCTGGGTACTGATTTCTCAGGATCTATGCACCCAAATTGCGTGAAAATGTAATCACATGTCAGTTCTAGTATAATATATTTGTCCAATGAATACCCGTTTATCATCTGCATTTCTTCTTGGTGTAGCAATTTTAATGGCCAGTAGTGTAGGTATGAATGGCACTAAATTACGCTTTGCAAACAAATAAATTGCACTAATTGGTTGGCTGTGAGTACATTCATTACAGCACTTCTTTGACCCTGTTTCTACCGACGGAGGTGATACATTAATTCATTTTGCCTTTAGTAGCAGGATGGCTCAAGCGTATTTTGCAATGTCGCTGTGCCTGTTTTACTACGAATTACGATGTAATTTCCCTTTGGACATGCATGCACGTCCGAAGGAACAGGTACGGCAGCAACTACAACAGTTAAGAAATACATTAAGCTTGTTCGCAGCTGCGAATATGGATAACCATAAGCTGTATAATCGAATGACGACATCGGGCAAGCGACTTTCACGTAAAGTGTCTCTCCTGCACGGGAATATACATAATGGATGGACGGGTACAGCTTGTAGACTCATTGTTGATGACATGGGTTCTGGATTTGGCCTTGAAAGGTGCTCGGACAACTTAATGGTAAAGCGACCGCTTGCGATAAGCGGGAAATTTGGGTTCGAGTCCCCGTCCGTTACAAATTTTCATTGTCATTCCATTACACAGCTGATGGTTGTCCATATTCGCAACTCCGAATACATTTAATGTACAAGCGTATTTTATTACCAAAGTACGTTGATGACTGAGTAGTAAGTGCGATGAAGGAAACTGAGAGGTTAAGAAACTGCGTCTGTAATCTCCAAGAATGGACCTGAGATTATCCAACGCAAATGTAGCACCGACTGCATCATATGGGATACAGCTTAGGTCGAGACACCCCACATACTCAGGTCTCATATGACTAGAGGCGGTCAAGTCAACCTCTCTGAAAAGAATGCTATGCCTCTCAAAGTTCATGCAAAACAGAATAAGCTACGTACTTACGACACTTTCTTCTTCATTGGGGACCGAACGGCAGTTTGCAGCCTGACATCAGCCCCTCGGTTCACCGACTACTGGAAACAGGCAGCAAGGAGCAAGATACATAAATCACGGACTCCGGACTCTTCAACACCCCCAGCGATGACAAACAACTAATGGAAGCTGCGCCACCTGTACACGATGGTGGTAGCCCAGGGCTGTACCACAGAATATGCTCAACCGAGGCCATCACAACCCCACCGACAGTTCCCAGTGCACCTTATGCAAACTCGTATTGCAAAACGTATCACAACATCGAGTTCGACGTAGAGTATAAAAAAATAAAATAAAGCAGAGTCCGCACGCAAAGATTTAAGTGCTCGTTTTTTCCGTGCATTGTTCGAGAGCGGAACGGTGAAGACGTCGTTTGAAAGTGGTTTCATGAATCCTCTGCCAGGCACATTATTTTGAACTGCAGCATATTCATCTGCATATAGATGAACTTTGTCACTATCTCACAACGCAAATGATGATAATTTTACTTATATATATTAGTTGTGTGTGGATAATTTGAGAATTCAGGTCTGACGGGAGGTGTGTTGGGGTAGTCCGCGCAGTTACGATGACCACGTGTCCGGATAGCAAGAGGTTGGTGCGTCTGCCTAGTAAGCAGGAAACCTGAGTTACGGCGACTTGCTGCTCCCTTTTCCTTGTGACACCGGTTTCCTGGTATTCTCGATGATATTAAAATCATTTTAAAAAATACGACAAGAAAAGGAATATAAATAAATAAATCTGTCTAGAAATAGAGACCGGATGTTGACCTATGTTTCGGCGCGGATAACCACGCCTTCTTCGGAACACACTAAAACTACAAACTGCCTAAACAGGCATGGTCCAACATTAATACAGAACGCCCGAAAGGGCAAAAGACTCGCATAAAATGTAAAATAAACGGTACGTGTGTACCATGTCTATAGCTGTACTTAGCTCAAACGTCAGAAGCGTGCTTCCTCACCCCAGCCAACGTTCGGATGGGCGTTCTGTATTAATGTGTGACCATGCCTCTTTAGGCAGTTTGCAGTTTTAGTGTGTTCCGAGGAAGGCGTGGTTATCCGTGCCGAAACCTAGGTTAACATCCGGTTTCTATTTGCAGTCGAGGCGGATTCTTTATAATCATTAAATTATTCAGGACTACTGACGCGCTGCAATGTTAAAAGTTCTCAAATCTGTCTATATAAAGGGCAATGTCCTGACTGACTTTCACCGCCCAGCCGTCCGGCCCCGGTAGCTGAGAGGTCAGCGTGACGGAATGTCAATCCCAAGGTCCCGGGTTCGATTCCCGGCTGGGTCAGAGATTTTTCTCTGCTCAGGGACTGGCTGTTGTGTTGTCCTAATCATCATCATTTCATCCCCATCGACAGGCAGGTCGCCGAAATGGCGTCAAATCGAAAGACCTGCCACCAGGCGAACGGTCTACCCGACGGGAGGCCTTAGCCACATGACATTTCATTTCATCATCCAGCCCAAACCGCTAAGGATAGAAATTTGAATCAGGTGTGGATTTTATTCTGTAGGCGTCGTTTAAGAAGGCATTTTTCGAAATTCCAACCCTAAGGGGGTGAAATAGTGGATTAAAGGGTTTTTTAAAAACGTCACTATTAAAGCAATTTTGAAGCTAAACCTACGAAACATGGTATTTGGTGTCACAGTCAGAAATTAAAAAATTCGTGTTTCAGCATTCTTGGAAATTCAACAACTAAGGGGGAAAACAGTGGATGAAATATTTTCAAAATAAATAATTACTAAAGAATTTGTGATGCCACACCTCTGACAAATGGTATTTAACTTCTCGGTTAGAAATATTAAATTACCTGTTTCTCCGTTTCTGAAAATTCAACTCATAAGGAAGTGCAATAGCAGATGAAAATTTTTAAGAAAATGTATCGTTACATTAAAAAAATTTTAAAGCTAAAAATATAAAAATTGGTCTTTCACTCCTCGATTAGATATACAGAAATATTTGTTAGGGGGTTGAAAGTTGCCATGGGAATATCTTCGCAAGAATCCAAAAGGTATGATTAACAAATACTTTCAACTCTAGCTTCCGTAGTAGCTTTTTGGTCAGAAGTACATTCTGAGAGGACCCTGCTTATATGGCCTTAGTTAGCGTGAAATGCTTAGAAGGTGTTGCAGTTTGGTAACAACGTAACAATCCGTTTAAATAATGTATCGGCAGGCCATACAGTCTATGCAAGCAAAGCAGCTAGCGCTAACCTAATAAATGAATAAATCATTGCTGTGCTTTGTACCTCTACTCCACGTTCGCTACCTTTTCCTTGGTTCCTGAAAAAGGGGGAGGGGGGGGGGGGGGGGGAAGAGAACGGGTTATAGCGATAGTGGTCAGGTCTGGGTTGCGACGCCTGTCCATTTTTCCCCCTCCCTTGGACACCAGCCGTCCGGGGTGGCCGAGCGGTTCTAGGCGATACAGTCTGGAACCGCGCGACCGCTACGGTCGCAGGTTCGAATCCTGCCTCGGGCATGGATGTGTTTGCTGTTCTTAGGTTAGTTAGGTTTAAGTAGTTCTAGGGGACTGATGACCTCAGAAGTCAAGTTCCATAGTGCTCAGAGCCATTTGAACCTTGGACACCAGGAAGGTTCCTTTGAAAAAAGTTCGAATACCGGTCGAGCAGAAATTTTCAACTTCCTCCACTGATTTAAATCTATGCCGCTCTCAACCAATGTGTGTAATTCCTTTGTACCTCAAAATCTTTAATAGTAATTTCCTAACACGCGTTGGATACATATAGCTACCTGTTCTACCTTGCATATAACCATAACAGGGACCAGTCATTTGGTTTTTACTTGTTGTTTCTGAGGCACGTCTTTCACTAGCGTCTTCAGTAACAGCAGCACTGTCATATTTCCCATCAGACTGTACTGATTTCTTTTGTGGTACATACACTTCCTTTAGTGATACTTGTGATGGTATTTTCTGTAGCAACCTTTTTCTCAACAACGGGTTGACAGTCTACGTCACTGGCTCGTTTCATATTTTCAACTAATTGCTGGACTACCGTAGTGGCGACATCGTCAAACTGACTGTTCACAGCCTAAAAGCGCATTGGCAGCTGCCGCAGTAACGGTACCTTGATCAGCGTTCGTACTCTTGTGCAACGGGTGGACCGCCTCCTTCTCCGCTACTCATGACACACCACACAGAGCAGCCATAAAACGATAATCAGGTGCCGAAAAGCCGAACCGCAGCACAACACGTACACAAACACTGAAACACTACTTGAGCTCACGGCGCGACCGACACTGCGGAACTCCGAGTAAACAAGGAGGTGCTCGCCACGAGGGCTAACTGCAGACTGAGGAGTGCACTGCGAGTCGTCTGGACAGGATGCAATGTGGGGGATGGAAGAATACAGATGAATGCCGGACATTTGCCACGCCGGACATTTGCCCCTTCGCCAGGCAGCGATCCCTCAGGTAAGGGACGCCCTTCCTCGTACTACTTCTGTCCGCTTTCAAACCGCCGTCTCCACATCTCACTCGATACAGCCAGTACGTAAGGGATCTTCTTCTTCGACATCTTGGCCAAATACAGAGCTTCTTTTCCGAAATCGAAATATTTATAACTTTTGGGAAAGCAATACTGACGATTATGTCAGTATGTAATTAGTTCTGCCAAGTATAAATATACACTCCTGGAAATTGAAATAAGAACACCGTGAATTCATTGTCCCAGGAAGGGGAAACTTTATTGACACATTCGTGGGGTCAGATACATCACATGATCACACTGACAGAACCACAGGCACATAGACACAGGCAACAGAGCATGCACAATGTCGGCACTAGTACAGTGTATATCCACCTTTCGCAGCAATGCAGGCTGCTATTCTCCCATGGAGACGATCGTAGAGATGCTGGATGTAGTCCTGTGGAACGGCTTGCCATGCCATTTCCACCTGGCGCCTCAGTTGGACCAGCGTTCGTGCTGGACGTGAAGACCGCGTGAGACGACGCTTCATCCAGTCCCAAACATGCTCAATGGGGGACAGATCCGGAGATCTTGCTGGCCAGGGTAGTTGACTTACACCTTCTAGAGCACGTTGGGTGGCACGGGATACATGCGGACGTGCATTGTCCTGTTGGAACAGCAAGTTCCCTTGCCGGTCTAGGAATGGTAGAACGATGGGTTCGATGACGGTTTGGATGTACCGTGCACTATTCAGTGTCCCCTCGACGATCACCAGTGGTGTACGGCCAGTGTAGGAGATCGCTCCCCACACCATGATGCCGGGTGTTGGCCCTGTGTGCCTCGGTCGTATGCAGTCCTGATTGTGGCGCTCACCTGCACGGCGCCAAACACGCATACGACCATCATTGGCACCAAGGCAGAAGCGACTCTCATCGCTGAAGACGACACGTCTCCATTCGTCCCTCCATTCACGCCTGTCGCGACACCACTGGAGGCGGGCTGCACGATGTTGGGGCGTGAGCGGAAGACGGCCTAACGGTGTGCGGGACCGTAGCCCAGCTTCATGGAGACTGTTGCGAATGGTCCTCGCCGATACCGCAGGAGCAACAGTGTCCCTAATTTGCTGGGAAGTGGCGGTGCGGTCCCCTACGGCACTGCGTAGGATCCTACGGTCTTGGCGTGCATCCGTGCGTCGCTGCGGTCCGGTCCCAGGTCGACGGGCACGTGCACCTTCCGCCGACCACTGGCGACAACATCGATGTACTGTGGAGACCTCACGCCCCACGTGTTGAGCAATTCGGCGGTACGTCCACCCGGCCTCCCGCATGTCCACTATACGCCCTCGCTCAAAGTCCGTCAACTGCACATACGGTTCACGTCCACGCTGTCGCGGCATGCTACCATTGTTAAAGACTGCGATGGAGCTCCGTATGCCACGGCAAACTGGCTGACACTGACGGCGGCGGTGCACAAATGCTGCGCAGCTAGCGCCATTCGACAGCCAACACCGCGGTTCCTGGTGTGTCCGCTGTGCCGTGCGTGTGATCATTGCTTGTACAGCCCTCTCGCAGTGTCCAGAGCAAGTATGGTGGGTCTGACACACCGGTGTCAATGTGTTCTTTTTTCCATTTCCAGGAGTATAGATTCCTCTGTCTGTACGGTAGCTTCCTTTCACGCTTACTGATTGCGGTAGAAACAGTCCATCGCCATGGGAGCAACAAGAAAGGAACGATGTAACGAGAATGCGAATGTATGCTAATCATTTCTTTTTGATCACTGCATTTGTGCGTAGTTTAATTACTACAACTGCATGCCTAAAAGACAACAAGGAAAGAAGAAATGGGTATGTGAATGTTTGAAAAGAAGAACGACATACTCCATATTAATTTACTCTCTAAAATCCCTTGCGGCGAAACATTAGTTAACAAAGTGTAGCAGGACAATGTTCAAAACATGACTGAAAATACGTTCACTAAATAGAGATAAGAACATCAATGATTGGCATGTCATCTAAAGTCGACGTACAATTTTAAAATTTTAAAAATAAGGAAATGAAGTAATACAGAATGCTATGCTCGTAACGCACGTTGGGTTGTTCTACATTGTTTAGCTCTGGTGTTTACAGGGTCACAGAGAAAGCATCATAGGTTTTGGAGGGAAAAGCTATAACTGTAATGATCTGCACTACAACAGAAACAAGAAGCACAACTGAAGGAAAAATAGTGTGATGTGTGTTCCAGCTCACAAGCAACATTGAAGCAGATAGTTTCTGTGACTTAGTATGGGCAGAGGTTATATACGACAACCGGAATAAATTAATAACTGGCTCCTTTTACCAACCCCCGGTCTCAGATGAAACAGTTGCTGGACAGTTCAAAGAAAACTTGAGTCTCATCACAAATATGTACCCTACTCATACAATTACAGTTGGCAGTGTCTTCAAGCTACCTTCCGTATGTTGATAAAAATACATTTTCAGACCCTCTGATAGATAGAAAACAACTTCCGTAATTGTTCTAAATGCTATTTTTAAAGTTATTTTGAAGAATTAGTTCACAAGGCCATTCAAATTGTAAATGGTTACGAAAACACACTTCACCTCTTAGCCACAAATAATCATGAGCATCACGACGGATACAGGGACTAGTGAACACACAGTCGTAGCGAGGCTCAATTCCGTAACAAAGAAATTCACCAAAACTAAACGCCAAAGATATATATTTATAAAAGCAACTAAAAATTCGGTTGACTTCTTTCTAAGAGGCAATCACCAATCCTTCCAAACTATGTAAGTGAAGACCATATGTGGCTTAAGTTCAAAGAAATAGTATCAACAGCACTCAAGACATTCATACCAAATAAATTAATAAGAGACGGAACTGATCCCCACGACAGAAAGCTGCTGCAGGAGCACCGAAAAAGGTAAGTATAATTTAGACGAGCGCAAAATCTCCAAGATTGGCGAAGTTTTACTGAGGCTCGAAATTTGGCGTGGATTTCAATGGAGATGTATTTAATACGAGGGCGGTTCAGAAAGTAACCTCCGATTGGTCACAGTGCGTGTTGTGGGGGGAGTAGCGACGCCATCTGTGCGTTCACGCACTCAACAGGTCAGTCGCAAGCCGTGGTCGAGTGAACGTCGTACCTGCGCTAGTTTAGTTTTTGTGGCAGTTTGAAATGTGTGCTGCAATAGAAAACCCCGCCAAATGTGAAGTGCGTGCTGTCATAAGGTTTTTTACAGCCAAAGGATATTCTGCAGCAGCTATTCATCGTGATCTTTGTGCCGTGTACGGACCAAGAGTTATGAGTGAAGGAGTTGTCCGTGAATGGGTACGTTTATTTAAAAGTGGACGAGAAAACGTTCATGATGAAGAGAGGAGTGGTAGACCATCATTGGTGACTGACGAACTCGTTCAGACAGTTGATGCAAAAGTTCGTGAAAATCGACGTTTCTCAATGTCGGAGTTGTCTACTGGTTTTCCACAGATTTCTAAGACTCTCTTGTACGAGATAGTGACAGCAAGATTGGGTTACCGTAAGTTCTGTGCACGATGGGTGCCCAAAATTCTTACCGACCACCACAAAACTCAAAGAATGGCCTCTGCATTAGATTTTCTGTCACGTTATGAGGACGAAGGAGAACCATTGTTAAACAGAATCGTGACCGGTGACGAAACCTGGATTAAGTACGTGAGCCCTGAGACAAAAGAACAATCAAAGATGTGGGCACATTCAAATTCGCCTACCAAACCAAGAAAAGCCTCGCAAGATTTTTCTGCCAGAAAACTGATGGCAACAGTGTTTTGGGATGCCAAAGGGGTGTTGTTGGTTGAATTCATGGAACGTGGTACGACCATTAATCAAGACGTGTACTGTGAAACAATAAAAAAGTTACGACGGGCTATACAGAACAAACGCCGTGGTATGCTGACTTCCGGTATCGTTTTTTTGCACGATAACGCCCGTCCTCACTCTGCTCGCAGAACAACGGCCCTTCTTGAGTCCTTCAAGTGGGACGTTATCAACCATCCACCTTACAGCCCAGACCTGGCGCCAAGTGATTATCACCTCTTCATGCATTTGAAGAAATGGCTCGGGTCACAGCGGTTTGATGACGACGAAGAGCTCAAAGATGCGGTCACAGGCTGGCTCCAGGCACAAGCGGGTGATTTTTATGCAGAAGGAATTTCAAAGCTTGTGAAGAGATACGATAAGTGCCTCAATCGCTATGGAGACTATGTAGAAAAATAGTGCAAAGATGTAGTTGTAAGATGTATATATTAAAATATTTTTATTTAACTTGGTGTATTTTTTTAAATCAACCGGAGGTTACTTTCTGAACGGCCCTCGTAGTTTCCACAACGAAACTCTCTCTAGACATGTGGCGGAAAATCCAAAGAGATTCTGGTTCTGTTAAGTAACCCAGCGGAAAGGCTCAGTAAGCGATGAGGAGGAGGAGGAGGGGGAGACAAGGGACCCAAACCCTTCGGAGCAGGTAAAATCGTGGCAAATGTCCGGCATGGCATATGTCCGCACACCATACAGGTATCATAGGCGCTTCTGGTGTCCAAGAGAACCACACACAATTCATGCCACCAACACTGAAGGAAAACACTATTATTGGTAGAAAATTGTCGAAGTGCTCTAAGATCCAATTGGGGACGTGAGAAAGACGAATGTGATAATTTCATTAGATGCTTGCATTTGGTGGGAGCGGAGTGCGTAGGCACAAGTTTTTATAACACAAAAAGACAAAAGCGCAATAAATTTCCTTGAAAGCAAACAAGTGCGAACATAACGAATTTGTTTGCGAACCGGCCGTTGTGGCCGAGCGGTTCTAGGCGCTTCAGTCTGGAACCGCGCGATCGCTACGGTCGCAGGTTCGAATCCTGCCTCGGGCGTGGATGTGTGTGATGTCTTTAGGTTAGTTAGGTTTAAGTACTTCCAAGTTCTAGGGGACTGATGACCTCAGATGTTAAGTCCTATAGTGCTAAGAGCCAGTTTTGTTTGTGAGACCAACCTCCGCCGCAAGCACAGAAATATTTGTTTTGTAAATAAAAACCGCCTTTTCTTGCTGCACTGTATTTGTTTTTCGCCCAAACGTGTTTCGCCCTTTTCACTTTAAGGTATGATCAGTGGGATCCAGAATGATACAGCTTTATTTTGATATGTATTATATCTAGATTAAAAAACAGTTCACATAGCGTTTTGTATGTAAGAACTGTAAGTAATGACGTATTTACACAAAAAACGAGACGTGAAGTGTTTTATAATCTACCAATAATACACATCAAAACAAAGCTGTATCGTTCTAGATCCCATTGATGATGCATTAAAGCGAAAAAGACGAAACATATGTGGGAGAAATAAAATACAGTGCAGCAAGAAAAGGCGGTCTTTATTTACAAAGCAAATACTCGTATACAAGTGTGGACTTTTTTCAGCATACTTTGGGGTACATTAAAAAAGCAGTCAGTTTTTAACGTTCTGTGGCTTTCTATTAGCCCAGTATTATTTCATTCTTTCTGGTCTTGCTGTCCTTTCTTCTACAGAGATTTGAAGTGTTTTCAGTTTGACTTGTCTCTGGTTATTTTTTTCAGTTTTATATATGACCATATTTTCTGTGATCTGGAGTTCTCATAAATCCTTCTCCGTTTCCTTAAAATGATTTGGTTGGAATTTTTTGTTGCAGATTGAGTAAAAATGTTTTCCTTTAATCTATTTGAATTAATTCAGAGGATGTTAATCCCCTGCATAAAGAGGTCATATTGTAATTGATAATTTGACACTAGGAGTAATTCTTTGACCTTAGATACTTTGAGACATATGTAATTCTCAGTTTGGATGTGCTACTAAACAGATGTGATTTTCAAGTATTCTGTGTATGGAATAATTGTGCAACACTGTTGTGGACTGTGCATTGCATACACAGGAAGAAGTTAAACAAATAGTGAATAAAGCAATATCTGCGACATATTTATGGCCAGGGTTTTTATTTGAAAGGCAGCATAGAATATTAAATAAATTTCAAATTTCTACACAATATTTCAGAGGATCTTGGAAAATACCCAGTGCATTTTTAGCTTGGAGAAGACCAGCATTGCTCATATTAAGTAAGGTGTTCTTGAATCATTTATTCTTTCTTACTACCTTGGAGTTTGTCTTCAGACCTCATATCATATGAGTGCACTTGCAAATTCTAGTCAAGAATTCTAAGTGACAGTTTCAACTGGAGTCTCTAAACAAATAAAATGAAGTCAGCTGGGATATTTTATCATTTTTCTAAGACTTTTGACTATGTTGACCATAAAATATTTCTCACCAAAGTGAATCAGAGATACAGTGGTAAACTGGCTAAAATTCTACCTCCTAGACAGGATGCATGAGGTAGTTTAGGATGAGAGCAGTCTGTTTAGGGCACTGCTCTCTGTAGAGTCCCACAGGGATCTGTTCTTGGTCAGGTGCTGTCTCTTAGATATGCAAGTAACCTTCTTTTTTCATATGAAACATGTTCATTGACAACTTTGTAACAAACAACAAGCACACCAGTGATCTAGAAGCTGATGCCAACCAATTACTTTCACAGCTTCTAACCTGTTTCAAAGTATATTCGCTGTCAGTAAAGTTAAGCAAAACGTATTATATCCAGCTCAGCTCTGATCACAAATTCCCACAGGAGGCCCCTATGGTATATGGAAATCAGCAAATGCAAAGGGTACACTGCACCAAAATTCTTAGGCCTCCACAGAATTCAGGAGGACGATGGTTCAATCCCGCGTCCGGCCATCCTGATTTAGGTTTTCCGTGATTTCCTTAAATCGCTCCAGGCAAATGCCGGATGGTTCCTTTGAAAGGGCATGGCTGACTTCCTTCCCCATCCTCCCATAATCCGATGAGTCCGATGATCTTGCTGTCTGGTCTCCTCCCTCAGAACCTCCCAACCCCTCCACAGAGACAGCAGGGTTAGCCGAGAACATCATTCAGCAGACATCACTGTAACAAAGTCCACTCACTTTGGACAACTCCACTCTGTTATGCAGTATGGAATTGTCTTCTGACAGAAATCACTCACATTAAAGAAAACTTTATTTCTACAGGAAAAGGTTGTCCAAATTATGTGCAGAGTATCCCTGAGAATGTGCCATTGTAATCTCTTTATGAAACTTCGGATATATACTACAACTTCTGTATATATTTATTCAGTTATGAGCTACATGGCTGAAAATTCTATGCACTATGAAAGCAATGGAATGTAACATGACCACAATGCAAGAAAGAAGTCTGACATCCAGTGTGACCTCAAAAATTTAGCTCAGGTACAGAAAGTTATTCCAATATTGTCAGATAACACCACAGGCATACATAGCAGCAATGCATATTAAAGATAAAATAAAGATTTATTTACTTGGTGAAACTTTTTATTCATTAGATAAGTTTTTCAGAAAAGATGTATAGAATTTTATGCATATATTTCTCACTGTTTTTTTTCACTTTGTTTCTGTTTTTTTTCAGTTTTATGTTTTTATTTACCCTGCAATATGTGTAATGTATACTTATATATTTTTAGCTTGGTCCACTTCCTAGTGTCCCGTAGGTGTAACTGGATCTACAGAATATGTATATAAATAAAAAATAAATAATTCACCATAATGAATTGTCTGGTTTGGTGGTCAGTTCAATGGTCAGGAGAAGTTTCTGAACTGCATCCAGTATGGCACACTTGATTAATCTAAATAGTAAAGTGTGTTGGAGATCCATCCTGCTGTAACCACACATGATTCGTGATTCCCTTTTCTTCAAACTGAGGTGTCTTTTAATTGTGCTTGTCTGCAACTTTGTGTGTCTTCTTTATGGCAAGTAGCAATCTGTCTTTTTCTGAATTGATGATATTCCTACATGGAGTTTCTGTTGTCTGAAGTATTAACTACATTTGCTACACATCCAAAGAAGAATTTACAGTTACATACCTTTCAAAAAAATATATTCCAATCTGGTATTGTCGCAACCATCCTGTCCCATATTATAATATGAGGTAGGTCCCTCTCCAAGTCTTGCACGTAAAGTAGATTTTCCATAAACCAGAAAGCCACATTCCTACTATTTGAACTGTGATATGCCATAGGTTCATGACCAAATAACACTCTTCAGCAGTACAATGAATTTGGAAATTGTACCATCAAAGCAATTTAGGCTTCCACTTGTTGATCTATATCAGTGACAGATAATTTGTTAACAAACATTGGCCCAAATGCCATCATTTTCAAACCCCCTTTTAATGTGATGACTCATTGCTTGTTGACTGCAGTACTTGAAGTTTGGCTGCTTTTTTACACATTCATTTCATCCGAAACTGGTTGATTAATTGAGCAATGGCAGCACATACTTCCTCCGGTGTTCACTTATGTCCAATGGACTGTCTTTGACACTACCAGAAACATTTTTCTGCCAACCAAGCACTGTTGTTTTAAGAGGTGGAACCCAGCCAAAGAGACCATTAAAGGCACTTATTATCTCTGCTATTGTCTGCCCTGTTTGTGGGTGCTTATGAACACACACACACACACACACACACACACACACACACACACACACACACACACACTCACTCACTCACTCACTCTCTCTCTCTCTCTCTCTCTCTCTCTCTCTCTCTCTCTGTGTGTGTGTGTGTGTGTGTGTGTGTGTGTGTGTGTGTGTATTCCCACGTCACATCATCCATGACTTCACAACTAAAACAAATACAGTACTGACAATAATGCTTTTCATCAGGTTCAAAGTAGGGACCAATAAACCAACACCTTATTTCCCCAGCTGTTCAAATGCAACAGGAGTATAGTGACATCTCAGACATCCTGTATAACTGTGAAATACGTTTGAGTATTCCTGTTATACAGGATCATTGTATTGTTAAGGGCAACAAGTAATGATCTATAAGTAAATATCATGTAGTGTTTGGGCTATGAATAGCAGTACCTAGGGAACTGTAATTAATTATGAGTTAGTACAAGCCTTTGTTATGTCTCTATCCAGAATTCTATATAGTAACCACATACCAGCAAACAAATATGATTATACGAATTGCAGCTGTTTCGGCATGTTCGATTTCAGAAAATGCTGTACCAATGAGTTTGTTAATCAATAAATATCAGTAAAAGAAAAAAGTTGTTGAATTGTACTTGTATTATGTATGTACTGTATACTGTGAAATTTATTGAAGTGATAAAACTCTGAAAAAATTGAGTAATGAACTTTAAACAGAATTGTCATAATATTACTAGCTATTGTTATTATGCAAGTTTTGTTCTGCTGTATACAGCGTGCAAATAAATTGGGGATACTTCATTTAATAGATAAAATAGAGTATTTGATGATAACTGGGAGACATCTGAAACTAGAAGGGCTTGTTTTCTGCAGTTGCACTGATGAGTGTGAAAAAAATGTTTTAGGGTGCTAAACAGTGATGTCATCAGTGAACTTCACAGACAATAAGCAAGTGCCAGATGGAATAAAAGCTTTATTTTGCCATCAGATTTCAAATTGGTTATGAAAATAAATTTGCCAGATCCTGAGTACAGCAGGGCCTGTGTCAGACAGGAGAAACACTGACAAAAAGGAGAAGAAGAATATGCCTATTAGTACTGCACACAGTGTGATTTTTCTGCAGATGGTGGGTTCTCCAGCATCCTCCAATTCATACAAGAGATAGGGAATTCCAAACAGCTGGTCCCCATTGTCTTGAAATGGCTTCATTAACTTTATGGAGTCATAGTAAATATTTTAGAAGGTGGTAATGTACACTATTTTGAATAAAACATGCCATATAGCACATGCCTAGTTTTTATTGGCTATAATGTTGTGGCTGCTAGAATGTAGCTCAAACAAATACTTATAGAAGGTGTTAAGCAGAGGCAACTCATTAAGTTCAATGTTGACTTTAATACATACCACCTGCAAAATCAGTGTACTACACCATGTGTAGCTCTTCTGAGGTCATCTTGGGAGTCTTACGTGAGTGCAGCACCATTCATAATCTGAAAGATCAATTCATAGCTCATGTTTATGTTCTTCTTTGTAGGTGTCACCTTTCAGCCATTCCCACAGATACAAATCTCAAGGGATAAGGTCCAGAGACCTAGGTGGCCAAGAAATGTGACCATCTCTGCCAGTCCATCTCCTGGACAGTATTAGGTTTAGATGATGTGTTACCTGACAGCTAACAGGAGCCTCATCTTGCTGGAAGAACATATGCATGCTTGTAGCCAAAGGAACAACTTCCATTAATGCTGGAAGCTCATTTTCAAGAAAGTCTACGTTATGGGCCTTTGGAAGATGATGCAGTAACAGAACAGGTCGAATCAACAGATTGTCTAATGTACTCCACTACACCATACAGTTATGTTCTCAGAAATGTGTCTCTATGAAGACACATGGGTATTTCTCAGACCAATAGTATGAGTTAAGGGTGTTACTGATACCATCATGAGTGAAAGTTGCTCAATCAGTAAACAGCACTAATGTGATTACATTGCAATTTACAATAAGCAAATGACAAAAATGTAATTGTTTACATTCATCTCTGCCTCTAAAATTGAATTCACTGTGAATAGAAGACATGGATACATAATTTATTTTATTCACTCACTTATTGCTGATCCAGCCCGACCAGATTAGTGCCTTAAGACCCTCTCTTACATGCGGGCAGGAACAACATGTACCAAAAATATTAAGGGTCAAAAAATGGTTCAAATGGCTCTGAGCACTATGGGACTCAACTGCTGAGGTCATTAGTCCCCTAGAACTTAGAACTAGTTAAACCTAACTAACCTAAGGACATCACAAACATCCATGCCCGAGGCAGGATTCGAACCTGCGACCGTAGCGGTCTTGCGGTTCCAGACTGCAGCGCCTTTAACCGCACGGCCACTTCGGCCGGCATTAAGGGTCACACAGAAAGGTATTGACTAGTTTTGTAGTGTCCTGCCTAGTTTTAAGAGGAACTTGTAGGAATTTGAAAGAAAGCTGCAGTGAAGCATAGCGTTAACTACTGATGTCCAGAGAGTGCAGTGGGGCGTGACAAACAGGTTATAACAACATGTGCACAAAAATAGTAGGTGATAAAAAATAATAGGGCCACAAATGCAGCCCAGAGCCATATAAATAACTGTAAATTTTGAGGCAGATTAATTCAGAGCCCAGCGGCACCATCACAATGACAGGGCTATGCTAGACAATGAGACAAATGAGCACCAATTGCTGTAGCCAGATTACACTGGGCCAGCAACTTCAGGGCGTGCTGAGTCCACGCTGCTGACTCTGTTCCACAATGCCCCTGACCTGTCATCTACATCTGCTGCTGCCAGACTCCTGCCAGGGGAACAGCAGTTCACGTCCCATGCACAGCAGGCTTCCCTCGGTGGTGTGATGGATGTGAGCTGAGCCTGAGTTGTCCGAGTTGCAGGCATTCGACTGCAGAATATAGTCACAGCAAGAAGGAGAAATGCACTGCTGACATTAGGGCCTTGACCCACTGACAGATTGCAGCCTCATATCAGCTATGTAGGGTGCCAGCATACGTATCTCTTTGCCAGTGTGGAAGCCAGCCATCCACTGGCCACTGCTGGCCTGCCACACCAGAGTGGGATGTGTGTTCTTTACATTGTCAATGACGAGATGTATAACTGAAGTCTAATAATGCATTACTCTCAGCCACCACACGGAGCGGTGTTAGGAGAACTGATGTCACCACCAGTGGACAGCAGGGGGTGTACCACATCCCGCAGTGTGACGTCCAAACAGCAGATTACAACTCTATGAAGACAATGAATCGACTATTCCAGGGGTGCAGTTTCTTTTCTTTTTTTCTTCTTTCTGCAAGGTCAAGGCAAGCCAATCGATTTTGGCAGGGGTTGAGCTGTGCCTGTAAGTTCAGTATGTAGCAGGTGAATACAGACAGTATTTTTGAGATGGTGTAAGTATAAGTGTTAGTTTCCACCTCATTTATATGGGCAGTATGAGTGTCACAAGCAAGTGGTGTGGATCATTGTGCAGTGATACATACATTGTTAACCATTAGAAGTGATTCAAAAGGGCAAGATAGGTTTAGTTGATGTTTCACTGTATAATAACAAGTAAAGCAGCCAATCATGCAGTAGTGTGATGGTTAAATGCTCTTGTGATTTGACTTCGTTTTGTGCAAAGCAAGGAATATGGCTCAATATTTGAGCATGTAAAGCAACAAGAAGAGTTGGGCCACTGGAATGTTTAAATGTTTTTTACTATTTGTGTTTGTGCAATAATTAATAATAGGTAATCATGTCGTGGTCAGTACCACAGGGACTAGGGTTGTCAGTACTGCAAGGAGCTACCACGAAGGAAGTGTTTCAAATTTTAAGAGACCAAGCAGATAAGTTGCAAGTGGAGGAGCTTAGAAGCACATGATGCTAAGGAGAAAGAAATAGCTTATCACAAAACTCCAGAGCATAGAGAGAATTTGGCAGAGAGAGCACAACTGGTTGATCAAAAACAGGCCTCGGAATCTGAAGAAAATGTTGATTATGGATATAATGAAAAGAAGGGAGAGAGAGAAAGCAGCGAGGAGGAAGAAGGATGGAGTTGAAAGGAAGAGGAGAAGCAGGCTTCTGAACAGTTTACCTGTTCCTGCAGAACATCTGCCTACCATTAATGTATTTAAACCTGTTGATCATATGAAGAGTAGGGCAGGATGTCACAGACTGGTGGTCAATTTTAGTGGAAAGATTAAGTTAATGGTAAATAGTGTCACAATACGAGTCCTGGAGTATATCAGCAAGACAGCGAGTAATGATGTTGTTGATGTTAAGGTGAGTAGTGTAGAATTACCACCTCAGACATCAAGTGGAATTGTGGAGTCTGAGGTAGAAAGAATGAGTGTGGGCCATACTAGAGTGATTAAGTGCGGGTATAGCAACATGGTTGACTTAAGTGCTGTAGTATCTGTCCCACTGTATGATAAGGAGTGTTGTGTTGAGGCCAGAGAGCCGGGGGCAGATGCACAGGGAAGTGCATGTGTCAATGATTTTTGCATTGCGCAGAGTGGAATGGCAGAAGATGTTGTTTTAGATACTTCAGGTAATGCACAAAAAGTTGTTGATTGTTGTGTTGCAGATGTTGTGGAAGAAGGGTAGAGGCATGTATATTTCCATGGAAGCAGGGTGAGTGGAGGAAAAGAGGGAAGGAATTTGTAAAATGGATGATCAAATCTACAGAACGAATCAGCAGAGCCGGCCGCAGTGGTCTCGCGGTTCTAGGCGCGCAGTCCGGAACCGTGCGACTGCTACGGTCACAGGTTCGAATCCTGCCTCGGGCATGGATGTGTGTGATGTCCTTAGGTTAGTTAGGTTTCAGTAGTTCTAAGTTCTAGGGGACTGATGACCACAGCAGTTGAGTCCCATAGTGCTCAGAGCCATTTGAACCATTTTTTTGAATCAGCAGATGAGTGTACGCCAGAGGTTTGGAATGTAATACGAGCACAAGTGTTGTGTCACAGCCTTGCAACGAAAGTAGCTGACATGCACAGTGACCTATTTACAGCACAGCCACAGTCTGATATATACAATGAGTATGAAGTGGGGGAAGGATACAACATGAGCCTTAAAGTAAGTGTTCTGACTGCCCTCATGCTAAAGTTGACCTTCAACAACAAAAAGCTGTTTCCAGTGTAGAGCTGTCACAAGGAGTGTCTATTGTACAAATCAAACCAGTTAAACAATGTAAAAATACACTGAGGTGTAATTAGGATGGCATAGTGCTACCAGGCACCAGGAAGTTGTTTTGGGTGAGCAGGTGTACTGGAAAATCAAGCATTTAAGGGAAATTCAGTCTGTAATAAACACTACAGTGGAAGGATTAAGAGGAAGTACCTGTCAGAGTGTTGTGAATGGTGGTGCTGTTTGTGGTATTCTTGTGAGGACAGTTCTGGGAGTATGTTTGCTGGGAAAGCACATGGGGAACTGCTGTTGCAAGGACACAATTCTAAAGGTTGTTCCACAACAAAGGGTTAAAAAACTACTGGATGGACAAATAGGATGCCAAGTGTAACAGTTCAATGGAACCAGACAATGTATTGTTAAAACTGATATGTTGAGGATAATTTACTAAGACTGGAGGAGTGTCACTTTAGTTTGTACATGTGAAATGAGGAGTTAGAAGCTGCTTGTGCATAAGCATGGGAAGAGGCCTGGCAGTGAAATATGTTTTTCAGTATTTGAGTTAATCAGCAGGGCAAGGGACCCTTGATAGATGTTGTGACAAGTGATACAAGCAGAGATTCCGAAGTGATGACAGCCATAAAGTTTAATGTAATGTAGGAAATGTATAGTCATTCTAGTATAATCTTGGGTGTATCTCACTTATGTTTTAGATCAGCAGTGGAAGTAGTTATGGTGGGGAACTGAGGGACCAGGTCTTCCCTGTGGAAGGGCGACAATGTAGTGTTGTTACCTAGTTTTAAATGAAACTTGTAGGAACTTGTACTAAACCCGCTGTGAAGCATTATGTTAGCTACTGCTGTCCAGCAAGCACATTGAGGTGGCATGAAGCTTATGGCAACATGTATGCCAAAGGATTGCAAAATGGGCTAACCGTGTTCAGCAAAACCTGCACCATGCAGCAGTAATGGCTAGAGCAGGCAGATGGTGTCACTACACCAGAGCAAGACCCATGTTGTACTCAACGTGTCTGAGGCCTGCGTAATATTGCAATAAATGCACCCTGGAGCCATATGAATACCTGTGAATTTTGAGGTTGATTCATTTGGATGCTGGCGGCACCACCATGATGCCAGGACTATGCTAGATGACAAGGTGACTGGGCCAGCACTAGGAGCAGCCATAGATTAAAGATGGGTTAGGCCAGCCATCTCCTGTGGAACTCTGTGCCACCGTTTTGCCGAACTGCTGTCCGTGTCTGCCACAGTCAGGCTCCTGCCAGAGGGCAGCAGGTCAGGTCCCATGTGTGGGAGTCTTTCCTCGCTGCCAAAGTGTATGGGAGCCAGGCCTAAATTGCCTGCGTGCAGGCATTCAATAGCAGAACACAGTCATATCAAGAAGAAGAAACATGCCACTGACATTGGGACCGTGACCCACTAACAGACTGCAGCTGGCCACTGCTTGGGGTGGGGTGTGTCTGCCTTGCATTGTCAATGATGAGATATGTAATTGAAGTCTAGCAAAGCATGTCCTTCAACCAACAGTCTGAAATCAGCATCACCCCGGCAAAGTGATGACAACAGTCAGCCACACTCTTCAGTTTAGCACATTTGATGTCATTTTTAATATTATCAGAAGTAGGAAGGATAATGAAGGAGGATAAGATTGAAATGAAAATGACAATGACTGTAAAGAAAGAACAAAATTTCAATAAAGAAACCTGTAGGTAATGAGGAGAGAAAAGGTTGGTGAGAGTGAGCTGCAGATAACTGTATGGAAGAGAGAGATGTTGTGGTAAAAGGTGGAGCATTGGCTGTATTTTGAACTATGAAACGAATGTAATTTCTCTGATATTTCAAAGAAGATTATTTCAGCATCAGGTTCTTGACATAGAAAATGATTTAGAGAACACGGCAGTGTTATGTAGCGATACAGGGAGGATTTTAGTTTACTGAGAATGAGTCTTCTTGGTGTGTTGTTTGGATGGTAGTGTAACAGATGAAATAATGTCTTCTATATTCTTGTATGTTGAATGTTGATATGTTTAGAAATTTCTGCATGTTCTTGTTGAAAGATTGTATTGGACCAACTGAATAAATTTCTTCTACTTCATCCACATTATGTTCATCTGTGTGTTCAGATGAGGTATGACTGCTGTGTACAGCATCAGCCTCATGCAGTTTAGTGCAAACACTTTAGAATCTGGCGCTCTACAATTAGGAAATCTTTTACCATATACTCTACAAGCTGCAACAATATTTACATCACAAAAACTGTACACAAATACCATATCAGAATGTCAATTATATGCATTATGGATTATGTGTTTG
Source organism: Schistocerca serialis cubense (assembly GCF_023864345.2). Lineage (NCBI taxonomy): Eukaryota > Metazoa > Arthropoda > Insecta > Orthoptera > Acrididae > Schistocerca > Schistocerca serialis. Next base: position 210,046,351 of record NC_064647.1, on the reverse strand, counting down.
AGGGCAGTGGCTGTCAGTTAACTGAAAAAAATATGATTCTGCTTCAGTGATGAAAATTTATTTTATCTGCTACACCGTCCACAATCAGATGGAAGATGGCTGGTTGTCGTAAACTTTAATCCATAATATTTTGACTGGACACCTGCCAGTCATCTTCATGTGAGCCATCAAACACCGATGAATATATTCTCTGCTCAGCCGTATATAGTGCACTGAGAGTACTTCTGTGCTTGTGACAGAGTCACAGTGACACAGTAACAGATGGACCACACTGCCCATAAGCAGCACCCTTGCTGGTGGAACTGCGAAGATCAGTTGTCTTTGGCATTGCCGCTTGCTGCAGCCATCAGAGTATCCTGGCATCATTGTCTGGAGCAAATCTCAGATATGGTGCGATTCCGCCCATTATCCAGCTAGTGGCTACTGTCATGGTTATTAGATTTTCCATGATGCATATTTGAATGGATTCTTTTCTTGTGATGCATATTTCAATGGGTTCTTCTAATATGTAATCCTGGAAAAATGTTGTTGTGGCCAATATTAATGTTTCATCATACTCCATTGACTGACAATTGGAGATACAATGTTCTGCAACTGCAGACTTGCCAGGTTGCAAAAGGTGAGTGCAACATTTATGTTCTGTGCAGCATTCTTCCACTTTATGTGTCGTTTGTCCTATATGGTACAGTATCCATTTTCTCTGGACTTTGTCTTTAAATGTGCAAGCTGTTTAGGCCAACTATCTGCATCTGACATTGTATGGTCACTATATACAAGGGTTTTAAGCACTCTCGTGGTTTGGGATGGGTGGTGGCAACTTGAAGAGTGTAAGTAGAAATCAGTGCGAGTGGGCTTATGATAAAACAGAACGTCCCAGAGAGCCATCACTCTTCTGTCTTACCAAAGCATCCAGGAATGGGAGATAAACATCTTTCTTGAGTCCCACAGTAAATCAAATGTCCTCATGAATGGAGTTAAGATGATGTGAAAACTCCATTAACTTATCTTCTCTGTGGAGCCACTTTATGAAACTGTCATCCACATATCTCCAAAAAACAGTGGTTTAAGAACAAGTGATTCAAGTGGTCTTTCCTCACAATGTTCCATTGATAGTGTGGCTTTTACATTATCTTAACTCCATTCATGAGAACATTCAGTTTACTATGGAATTAGAGAAAGATCGTCTCTCTCATTCCTGAACGTTTTGGCTAGACAGAAGAATGACAGTTCTCTGGGACATTCTGTTTATTTTAAGCCCACTAACACTGATTTGTACTTATGCTCTTGAAGTTGTCACAATTCCAAACCATGAGTGTGCTTAAAACCCTTGTACACAGAGCCCATATAGTGTTGGATGCAAATAGTTTGCCTAAAGAGCTTGCACATTTAAAGATAGTGTTAGTGTTCAGAGACAATTGATACTCTGCATGGCAAATTAACAGGGCATTCTTAGCTGAAATCAAGAACCGGGAAGTGGATAAAGAGGAGAATGCACCAGTAGAGTCCCTAGCTTTTCTCCCTTCATTGGGAATATTTCCTTCAAAATTGCAAGAATCCTTAGTAATTTTCACGTGAAAGTGATTTTCCACCCACCATCTAATATTTTGGACCTGCTGGGATCAGAAGGTTATTGCAGAAGGTGGGAATTTACAAAATACCTTGCCAATATGATATGGCCTATTTAGGACAAACAACACACACAGTGGAAGAACACTGCAAGGAACATAAATGTTGCACTCACCTTTTGCAACCCAGAAAGTCTGCAATCATGGAACATTGTATCTCCTATGGCCATACAATGGAGTGCGATAAAACATTAATTTTGGCCTTAGCAACATCATTTTAGGATTCTATTATAAAAGAATCCATGAAATATGCATCGTGGCAAGTCTAATGAAGAATGACAGCAGCTACAAGCTGGATAATGTGTGGAATCCTGCCATCTTTGAGATTTGCTCCAGATGAAGACACAAGAATACTCTGATGACTGCTGCGAGCAGCATCATTGAAGACAGCTGATCTTCACAGTTCCATCAGCAAGGGCTCTGTTGCTGGGTGGTGTGGTTCATCTGTCACCATGACTCTGACATTTGCACAGCAATACTCTCAATGCACTATACAGGGCAGAGATGAGAATGTCTTCATCAGTTTTCAATGTCTCACCTGAAAATGAATGGCAGGCAACCAGTCAAAATATCATGGAGTGAAGTTTACAACGACTGGCTGGTATTTCAAAATCTCTTTGAGCATTTAATTCATTGGGAAAATTTTAAATTTCACATTAGATGGAAGACATCTTTACATTGTACAGTCACATTTTTCTTCTACACTGTCCAGCCACATCAATGTGACCATATGTCAAAAGCCTGAATATGGTCCCCAAGGACAGAGTTGTGTTGAGATATTGTGTCTTCCAGAATGACAATGCCATCCAGGGAATGTCACAAAATATTCCCCAGGTCATAACACTCCCTTCTCTGGCCAGGACCCTTGCAATAAATGTTGCAGGGTGTTTGCTTTCAGAAATTTCACCCCAGAAATGCCAACAGCCATCTGTCTGCTGAAGCATAAAATGTGATTCATCTAAAAAAGGCCACCTGTCACCATTCTGTGGACAGCCAGTTCCAGTATTGCTGTGCAAATTGCAGTCTTCATTGTCAGTGAGCAGCAGCTAGCATGGGTGCTTGAACCAGGCACCTGCTAAGCAACAGCATTTGCTGAACAGATGTTAAGGACACACTATTGGTAGCCCCTTGTTTCATCTGGGTGGTCAGTTGCTTAGTAGTTTCACATCTGTTTGCCTATACACATCTCTACTACTGTCATCTATGGCCTGTGGTGCACCACAGTTGTTTCAGCACCAGTTTTGGATAGTACCATTTTTCCAAGTGCTATATACTTTAAGATGGCAGCACACAAACAGTTCACAAAACTGGCACTTTCAGAAATGTTTCTATCCTTGGCCCAAAAGCCAATGATCATGCTCTTTTTGACATGAGATAGAGCACTCCCTTTCCACATTAGGACAATGACTGCATTGTTTCCCACATCCTCCTGACATGCTTTACACATCCTCCACTTAATATTGAGTGTCACTAAGTTTTATTTGCAGATGACACATCTTTAATCGTTGAAAGTAACATTACAGATCAAATTCCACAAACTGTATTAAATTGTTTAGAAAACTTAGATACCTGATTTGATTTAAATGGGTTAAAATTAACGATGGAAAAGACTCAGTTAATGCAATTTAAAACAAAACAAGCAAAATTAAATCATATTCAGGTCAGTCACAGAAATGACGATTTGCACGAAGCTAGGTATGTGAAATTCCGAGGAATGCAACTAGATAAAAACCCATCATAGGGGTCACACATACAATACCTTGCAAATAAATTAAATAGCCTGGCATATGCAATGAGAATATTGTACAATGCTACCAGAATGGCCATAAGAAAAGTAGTATTCACAGCTATTTTGAGTCAGTAATAAGGTACAGAATTGTATTTTGGGGTAACTCAAACCATATGTGTCGAATACTAAAACTTCAGAAAACCATCATTAGAAATATGCACCATGTAGGGCAAGGAAAATCATGTCACCCACTCCTAAAAAATCTGAGTATACTAAGTGTTCCCTCACTATACATATATGAGCTGATTATCTTTGTACAAAGTAACCCTGATTTGTTTGTAACAAATGATTTTCAACATGATTACAACAACAGAAATCAAAATAATTTATGCTGCCCACCCACTGTTTAGAACTTTATGCTCAAACTCCACATTATATGGGTATGAAAATTTATGATAAAGTGAAAGGAAGAGAATTGCTCAGCATAAATTTAGAAGCACTGAAAAAATCCTTATATGAGAAACTAGTGCAGAAATGTTACTATTCAGTAGAATAATTCATAAATGACAACCTGAAAATTTGAGCAGGAGAGAGCAAGTACCTAGGACTGTTAATCTTAAAAGTTTGTTACTTTTGAAGGAAAATTATTAATTGCTTAATTAAGTAATTATTCGGTTCTGTATATTATATTACTGGTATTATAAGGAAAATTGTAAACCAGTTTTTGTCTTTTGATGACTCTCCTGTACTTTTAAGTCAATGGCTTGAAATTGTGTGTTATGAGACAATAAACTTCTATTTCTACTTCTGCTTCCACTGCTGGTGCTCTCACCTGCTGTCTGTGAGTGGTTACTGCTCATTGACATTGGATATAGTTGGTGGTCACATTAATGAGATGGGACTGTATACCTGATTAATGTTACTGTAAACCATTGGCAATTTTATGGAGCAGCATGTGAGGCAGCCAAGAGGTTATTACTTTGTGATTTTCACTGTTGATAATGAAGCTTAATTGGGCCATCAAAATTTCTTGCACTGTAAGTACTTTCAGTTTCTTTAAACCATTTGTTACACTACATCTATAAGGTCTGTGGTTAAGTCGCTCATTTATCAACAGTAAAATTCTTAACATAACCTCTTGGCTGCCTCACATACAGCTGCACAAATTTATCAGTCCTTTAGGATAACAACATCTGTGTAGAAGGCACCTTCCACCTGATAATGATGAGTAACCATCAAAATGTGTAATAGTTAAAATAAATATCCACTACATGCAGAATTATTTGTTTTTCATCATTTCAGCATACTCATCATTTGAAAATTCATGTGGCATTTTCAAACAATACAGCAGAATTGACCAGCAAATCGCAATCATAGTTGATCAATTCAGATATGTAAACTCAACCACAACTTGAACTTCAAAACGAAAATGACCATTGACAAATAAACCCATAGCAACTGGCATACCCACACGTGAAATGGAAACTTATCTCTACGACCAGCTGTATCTCTGTAACCAATAAAAAGTTCTCAGTTTTGACAACAGCTCCTGTTCTGAGAAGAAGTCAGAAATAATCTGTTCATATTTGGGAACAAGAAGAAATTGCAGTGAGTCAGGTCAGGTGAACATGAATGGTGCAGCAGTAGCTGATGCGATTTCTGCTGGAAAGTGCCAGATGAATGTGGTGACTTATTGTCATGGTGATACAGCACTTTCTTCTTCATCAAATGAGATCAGTTTTCTTTCCGGTTCTTGTCAAAGCTACCACGTATTTCACTATAGTGTTGTCCAGTGATTTTTTCTTCCCTTTTGTAAAAAGTTTAAGACTACTTAGCTCTTCACACTGTAAAATATTGGTAGCCATCTTCAATTTTTGTAAAAGATTGACAGGAAATAACCAACTGTTTTGATTTTTACATGGCTTCTGGGGTATCATAGGAATCTAGGGCTCACTGATGGTGACAACTTGATGTCAAATTACTTTCACGCACCACTATTCGGCAGACAATTTTTGTAACATCTTATTAAGCAAAATATCGGCAATCACACTAGTGCTGTAACATTTACCATTAATTGGCCTGGTACAAAATGTAATGTTGTGCAATGTAGCTTAAATCCTACTATTGACTCATGATCACAAGCTAAGGCATGGTGTGCACATGAAGACTGTTTTTTTCATGTCTAATTGGTTGGTCAGAGTGTGGCCTTATATGGTAGCATTGTTTTTCCTGTCCTGTGACTGACAAGAACTAAAAGACAGAACTTTACTGCAGCTTGGCAGCAGTTTGGTAGTGTAAGCCCTGGAAGCAGTCTTTAGTGATAAGTCACTGAGAGAAAGATCATGGCCTGGGCAGCATTTTTGCTTTTGTTTTCAGATTTTATTTATTTATTTATAATCTGAGTCAAAGGAACATTAAAATACAACATAATGAAAGCTACAATCTAATATTAATTACAGATAATTTAATACTTTAGGAGTCCAACATCGAGCAACTAGAGTGGCACCATTGTTTGCTGCAAAGAAGTTTTATATGTCACAGAGTTTGCTCAGGTTACTGCAGACCTACAATTGTTCAGAGTACTTTTTTTTCCTACATTCACAACATCCATCATCACTGATACCCCATATCTTCAGATAAGTCTTGCATCTCATCAGCCCTGTTCCAGACATGTTGAGGGTCTTCCAGGTCTTGTATTGGAGATGGCAGCTCCTCCTTTGCTTTCCATAATCCTCCAGGACACTTTGTTCTCCAGAGCTCAGTTCATCAGGCTTCTGCTGAACTTGGAATTGGTGCAGTTGCATTTCGGCCATAATGGATAGGTGTGCGTTCCAAACAATTAATGCACTCAGATGAAAAATTAAATGATCATGTTGTATTGATGGCCAGGAGGCCCCTTCTGGAGAAGTTTGGTCACTGTGTTGCAAGACCTATTTCAGCTGAAGCCACATTGGGTGACTTGCATGTCAGTGATGAAGAAATGACGATGAGGACAACACAACACCCAATCCACAAGTGGTGAAAATCTCCAACCGAGGCAGGAATTGAACCCGGACCCACTGCATGGGAGGCAAACATGTTACAACTCAGCTAAGCAGGTATACTGTACTCAGATGAAGGTCAAACAAAGCACTAAAATATGAGAATATGCAGCATTGTGCACTAGTGCATATGACACTGTAGAATGTGTCATTATTGTTAATTTGTAAGTGTGTAGCAGGATATAATTTTGGTTTTATCAGTGATTGTGTTTAGTTTTCTTTAAATGATTTCATCTTGCTTTCAGTTGTTGGTTTTATTTTACAACTGCAGTTTTGGCATTTAAGCCATTTTCAAGCACCTAAAACGTAACTCAACATAATGAGATCACTGGAAAGTGGGATCCACGTTTGCAGTTAACGGTCTTTGATGTTCTGAGCAACAGTCATACAATAATTTTTAAATGAACACACTGCCATTTCACTGCATTGTTGTTTATTTAATTACGACTTAGGTTTCAACCTTTTATGCCATTTTCAAGTGTTAATGACATAAATTCAATCACTTGGAATTGGCATAAAAGGACAAAACATGAGTCATAATTAAATAAACAACCAGTATTGCCACATAGTGTTTGTAGACTTACAAGAGTGTAAGTATATGAATGCCAACAAACTACAAAATAGGTTGTACATATTGTTAATCCCACTTTACAATGTTTTGCAGATGCTGGAAAATGACACAAATTCCAAAATTACAATTGTAAAATAAAACACTAACAGCTAAAAGCAAGATGACATCACTATAAAAAATTTACAGGAGCTATGGACTCATATTACAAAAAAGTATTAGTGTTCAGTATTGTATTAAACACTACAAAGTGGATTACATTTATGACATCCCTTTAAATATTATATACTCATTAATGGAAAGTAAACCTGCACATCCAGGCCCATAGAGTGGTACCATCAATGGCATCATGACAATGCAAGGTCTTCTGTGAGACGGACATAAATGTAAACAGCATAAGATGACCAAACAGAACTTTGGTGATGCTTGTGTGGTGTGTACATGTTCACCTGCAACTCCCAAGTGAACTGTTAGCTTGTCACAAACAGCCACACTCTCACAATCCTCATATGTTGTAACATCACTGATCACTGTGGCTTCTGGTACTTTATTTGACAATCATTGAAAATCATAATGAATCTTTCACTCTGCAGATGTTTGTGCACTGATCTGAAACTTCCTGGCAGTTTAAAAATGTGTGCTGGGCCAGGTCTCATACCCAGAGTCTTGACTTTTAGAGGTAATGTCCTTATTGACTGACATATCCAGGCATGCCTGTCCTTACACCTTTACTTCCTCCAGAACATCTCTGTTTCGCTTTCCAAACTTCACAGCAGCTCTTCTGCATAGTCTTGCTGGACTTACCACTCCTGGAAGAAGGGTATTGTGGAGAAATGGCAGTCATCACCTAGAGAGTTATTTCCAAAATAAATCTTCCACTCTGCAGTGCAGTAGTGGGCCACAAATGAGCAGATCTCTGTGAAGGGCCAGAGCCTTGAGCCAGTTCCACTAATATTTTTGACAGATCTGTACTGCCCATTTGAAGCCCGTTATTTTCATCTAACATGGAGGCTCCACTCACCAGAATTAGTCTCTCAGATATGCTGGGATTTGAGTCTTTTTGTGCATTTTGTAAACTGGCAGATTTTTCTTGATTTATCGAAGGACCCTGGACTGCAGTGAAACTGCATCAGGCCAGAGACTACAGGAGACGGATTTCTGACAGTGTCTCGCTTAAAGTGAATGTGGTGTGTTTAGGCATTGTATTTGTGCCATGTGGTCCTGACCGTTTACACAAACTTATGCTAAGAACAACACACACACCCATGCCTGAGGCAAGACTTGAACCTCTGGTGGGAGGAGCCATGCAGTCTATGACATGATGCCTCAAACCGCATGGCCACTCCACATGACCATGTATTTAGAGGTGGTTGTGAATGGCTTTCAGTCAGGCCACCATGGGCAGTACAGTGGAATTGCAAACTGTTTAGTATGCTTCTCTCTAGTTAAAGTGCATCAAGTAATTTGTCTGCGGTTACTCATTTGTTGAATGTTGGGGAAATGCATTAATTCCACTGGGAGTGGTTTAGCAAATGACACTTGGTTAGAGGTTAGGAATGTGTGTTGTGTTTGATTGGGATGCAAACCATGTGTAGAAATTGTTATTAATTTCACATAGGTTACATATTTTGCACCAGTGTATGTGTGTGTTGGCACCACATCTAGTGAAATCCATTCTGATCACCTTGTGAGGTTTCCAATGTGATGTACCATTCCTAATGTGATACATACATTTGCCACACATGTGAAATGTCTGAATATTTAGCCCTTGAAAGTTTATTCCTGGTGCTTAGTGCTGTCACCAGTACACCAAGATCGGAAATGCACAATCGTATTGAAAACCTTTATTTGGTTTTTGTATTAATGACTACAGCATTAATTTGGTGAGCTGAGTCATGTGCAATGAAATTGGCAGTGTTAGATCCTATACGGTAAACACCTGGAGGTGTTTTTGAATTGTTGCTCTCTGCTGTCACATTACTTGGTATTCCTTTTTTATGTGAGAGTACTGGCTATCCTGTCACGTTCTATTAGCAACAGGTAAAGTTTGTTTCCTGTGACAGACACTGACAACTGTTTTCAGAATGGGTTTGTAAAGTGTGTGCTAGGCACGTGTATTCCTGCTCTGTTATGTGTCACATGTTCAGGTGAGTTGTTCCACGATGACATGCAACTGGTGATTAGGCACACACGGATTGTGTGTATTTTGGTAGTCCAACACATGAAAGTTCAGTGTCTTGTATTAGCTGTTTTTTGAGCTCATTTTGGCATCTGTTTGAAATCTGATTCTGTATCTCAGTAGTACGATATGAGTTCTGTTTATTGACAAGGAAATGAGTTTTACATGTCATTTGAGAGCAACTACTAGGATGTCTCATGTTTTGCTCAAACTTGGAGCAACTAAATTAAGACTGGAGGCACTACTGTGCATCAGATGATCATTCAGTGGTGGTGTTCGATGAAATGGGGTTTGTAACAGCCATGTTGCTTGGAGTATTAAATTTAACTGGCTGCACTTCATTAATGTGTCATGACCTTGTTGACTGTTGGTCAAACACAGGCATGCTTCGTTGTGATATTACTTGTGTGTTGAACACATGTTCACTCATTTAGGACAATGTGTCTCGATCAGCATGTGGTTTGAGGATTGCCATTGCATGTTGTAGCTGGTTCTAAGGAAAGAGATCCTAGTTGGTTTTGTTTTGTGAACATTTCATATACTTTTCAATTTAGAAGTGTGTGTGTGTGTGTGTGTGTGTGTGTGAGAGAGAGAGAGAGAGAGAGAGAGAGAGAGAGAGAGAGAGAGAGAGAGAGAGAATGAGCGAGTGTGGTGGGGGCGGGGCGGTGAGTGCATGCATGTCAGCATGTGCAAGTGCATGAGCAAGCACAGACAGGGAAAACAATGACAAAGAAAATGAATGCCTTTAATGATGTCTTTGGCTGGGTTATACCATAAAACAATATTGCTTGCTTGACACAAACATGCTTTTGTTTTTGGCAGTGTCTAAAACAGTCCATTGGGAATAAGTACATACCACCAGGACCGTGAAGAAATGGTGTACTGATCATAAGAAACACACATGCTTACAACTGCTGAGAAAATCTGCTACTGCAGAACACTGCCTTGGCACCAGTAATTCTAAGGAATATAACAACACAGAAATTCTGGCGTGCAATTCCAGTTATTGGGATAGTGTTATTAAGGAAGCAGTTGAGATTAAATTAGCAAGTGACCTTATAAATAGATACTTTTGCCTAAATTCCATGTAGAATACTACTCTCTCACTGCCAGAGAGACAGAGTTAATGCTATGTCCCTCATTAGTTATTAATTTTCGCTGTGATAACTTCTGATATTGGTCATCTTTGGTTGTGTGGTGGTGCAGGCACTTGCAGTGTGTGTGTGTGTGTGTGTGTGTGTGTGTGTGTGTGTGAGAGAGAGAGAGAGAGAGAGAGAGAGAGAGAGAGAGAGAGAGAGCGTGTGCGTTATCTTTCTTTCTGCATATGCTCAGCATACCTTTCCTTGTGCAGTCCTGTATTGTTACATCTGTGCCTTGAAAATGACAATGCACCTGTCAAAATATTGTTGGAATTTGAAGACGTCACCCCGCTACATTTCTCTTGCGTCACCTCTAGAATTGTTAAGCATTGTGAGATTCATGCATCACTATTTATCTATTTGCAATTCATAAAGAAGTTTACTGATAAAATACTATACAATTCCTTTTATGTCATAATTGTATTTCACTATGCATGGCTGCCCCATAGTTTTTAAAAATAAAACAAAACAACAGTTGTTTTTTAGCTTCTTCTACCTTTCATCCTTTCATAAAATTACTTGTTAAGATACTACCCAACTTTTTCTGTCACCTCTTACAATTACATTCCCGTGTCGCCTTCCGTTGCATATGTTCTTACATGCAAGTGCCTACTTTCTTTATTGGCAGTGGCACTGGTTCAGCACAGTTCATCTAGGCAATCACTGTGGACCTCACATTCGCATGACGATGTTTAAGCCTTAGGTATGCCTGCACAAGATTTTATGTTTTCCTTTCTCCAGTCCTTTTATTTAGATGACAGACTATTTTTTTATGCAGCATTTTATCTAAACTTGACTTTTTCCTGTATCATGTAAGTTTTGCTTTGAGATTTATTTTATCTTGTGAGTGAGAACATGGCTTTCACCACCTACACATATCATTTGTTTTATCTACAACATACATTTGGTTTACCACTTTATTCTTATTCTAGTTTTCCTGTATTACAATTGTGTTCCCTAAATTCTCCTTCATTTTAAATTGCACTACTGACCTCTTGACAGTTAAACAGTTTTATCACAATGGGACAAAGAATGTTGGATCATTTACTGCTTAATGTTTGAAATAAATTATAAATGTGAGTACATAATACTTCCCATACACCTCTGGGTAGATCTTCATTCGTTTTTACTATTGTTTACATACAGCTGTAACCCTAAAGGCGTGGTTCTAATGTTGCAAAACTAGTTGGATCAGAAATAATGATTTATCATACAGTTGAAGTGGTTTTATTCACCATGATTCAGTTCTGAAGAGGTGGATACCCAAAATACAAAATTTTCTTGACGTCATTGTTGTTTTAGCATTATCTAACAGATGTGGTACATGATGGATAATACCAGCTTCTGTCAGCCACATCAGTCGTCAACCATGGATACTTACTGATTATAATTTTTACATTTTATTTGTTCAACTCTCTGTTGAAATTTTATTCCCTCCCTTTCATGTAAGAGCAGGTGGTATAGGGGGAAGAGCTAGGAAAAACCACATATTACTTAGCGTCTTTATTTATTTCTTAATCAAATTTACAATGGCCACAGAATACACAAAATATTACAAGGAAAGAAAGAAGAAAGTAATTATAGTTATAGTCTAACTTTATAAAACTTATTTTAAATGCCAAATTTGAAAGTTTTAAATTTATTTTTTGGCAAACATGTATTTCTTCTTTGTGCACTGTGCTTTTGAAATTTCCTCTATTTGTGTGGTGTTGAAAAGATGTAAAGTCTTATACTTATTAATGACACCTCTGATGAAAAAAAAAAAAGAATTAAAGTTTTTTAACTTTGCCCAATCCGTATTGACCAGGAAACCAGTGCAAAGGTATAATGTTTGTACATATTGTTCCTGATTTTTGTTTCCATATTTATCTAACATTGGCCAACAGGATCCTTCTGTGGCCATTGTAAAACTTTTCTGGTACAGAAAAATACACCTCAAGACTGGGTCTCCACAAGTAGCTCTCTAGAAAACAAAAGGGGGGAGAGAGAAAATGTTTTAGTTGGATACATGTGGCTTCTTGGTCTCTGCTGAATAATGTGAATCCGTATGTCAAAATTACTCTTTCCCTAATCATGTGCTCAATATTTTTCTTTTAACCACAAATATTTAGAAACTGACACTGATGTTACCGAATGGTCTCCTGTTAATGGAGAAAAAATTCAACTGTTGCATTTTTATCAGAAAAATCAGTATATAAATTACCAACAACAGTCTCTCTGGGTTTCTTATGCTTAGCTGGAAAAACGGACCTAATTAAATCCACCTGCACCAAACATTAAAGTATTGTGGGCAGTAATTCAGATTAAGAGAGTAATACGCTGGGTAGAAAAAAACCATATATAGGCAACTCTTAATTCCCTTATTTGAAACATGGTAGCAATAGTGACACACCAGACTTTGAACAAAATTTCATGATTATCCATTTAATTTTTTTATAGTAAAAAGAGTTTTTGCACTCTTTATGCTATGCCATGAGTTCAGTTAAGTTTCTGCTATAGCCTCACAGATGAGGTGAGTGCAGTTCATTGTCAGTTTTTAATAGAACAAGAGGAGACACTCTGGATGACTTCTCATATCAGTCTCCATATACAGCATGGACAAAAAACTACTATTCCTATTTCATCTTAAGTTGAAAATCAGAGACCTCTGTAACATATAGAAAGGTTCTTAGGATTTAAAAACAAACATTGCTTCTGAAGTTTCTTCAGTATCTCATAAATAAACAAAAATAAATAACAGTATTGCTCAAACTGAGCATCTGAATGAGACAAAACCTTTAGCTTCAAAAATGATCAAACAGTGGAATCTTTAAGTGATACAAAACACACAAAGTTTTCAATTTGGGTATTGTAGTGAAAGGAAAATGACAACTAGTTTACTGTATAACCATGTTGCCACTTAGCAATGTTGAATCCTTCGAGGCCACATAATCAGAACTACTTAAAACTGTTTCAATATTCCAAGTGTATTTTCAATAGGTATTACGGTCAGGATTGCCCCACATGAAAGATGGAAAATGAGGGCTAAAATTTCCTGTTTACTCCCAGGAAATAACGTCACAGATGTTGTAACACAACATTTGTAGGGTACACATCTTTATTCAATTTTACTATGAAAGTGATCCACAAGATTGAACAAAAATTCTTAATCAGAGGTGCCAACTATATTTAATTATGAGATGCCACACTTATCAAAACAATATGTATGATGAAATGATTTTCAAAATATTCTTGTAATTTACAATTTTCTCCATCTTATTATCATCTAGGTGAACAAGTTTGATGGGTAAATGTCCAGAAAGTAGTACAGAGTACTAGAAGCAAACTGCTAAGAGTGAACCATACGGGCATTCTGTGGAGTGTGTAGTAATATGCTGTATATTTGACATTTGAGGACTAAAGAAGTTCCTCAAACATTTACAAGTAAGTTTAAGTATGCAGGAGCTAGATGCAACTGTACCTCTTCATAAAACATTTACCCATCAAGTGAACATTGTTACATTATTAAATGCATATATTATTAGTATTCTAGTTTATACTTGCAAAGCTTGTGTAATAATCTAGTTTTTTTTAATCATTTATATTAGCTTTAATACAATTAAAAAAGTAAAATACTATATATGGAGGGAGCCTTATTATTTTAATATTATTTTAAGTGTACTTCCTAATCCCACCGCACAGAAAGAAAAACACCCACATCCAAAAATAACACCACACTATACTTTTTTTATCATGTTTCAAAAAGCTAACACCACAATTGTACATTTGCTCACCCATCTTTATAATATTATGTAGGAATGACATCAAATATTGTAGCCATCTCTATGTGACTGAAACAGTTTGCTATCTCAAACGATAAATCAAAGGGGGAGGAAAAAAGTTGTAGATTACTGTAGCCTATAATGGATGTTCAGGCTCTCATTTAGATGTCAAGAGGATGACAACTTTTAGAACGTAATTGACATCTGAACACCAAAGTTCATACAGCACTCCCGTACTGCCTCCGATCTGCTGTCTTCGGGATAGTACGTGCCAAATCATTTAAGATTAGAAGTAGAAACCAGGATGGTCAGAGGGAGAAACATACAGTGGATATGGAGAAGTGTGCTCAAAGTGAATACTCTGTTAGCTCACAGTGCAAGCACCACGGATCACCTACAGTTGCCTCACTGCCTTGCTCAAGTAGTGAAGCCGTGCAAATATTTATCTTACAGCGGTACTGGTAACGAAAGTCAATGATGGCAATCAAAGTTTCCACACATATAGACAGCAACTCCCTACAAATACTTACCCTTTTTATTAGACATAGTATTATTATTATCAATATAACAAACATAGACGAGCAGTAGGTATTATTACAAACGAAAAAATATACAGACACCATTACATATTTTGCTTTATACACACCGGTACTGTGTTACATCAAATTGTCTTAACAGTGTACAGTAGCTATTATTAATATAATAGTAGTAGTAGTGTTAATACATTGAGGTGGTTAGCAGACACACACTGTACATATAGCTTCTGCTGTTAAGGTATTGTATATTCTGCTTCTTAAAATCTTACTTCTTTGCCACATATTACAAACTAAAAAAGGATACCATCCATATAGACAAATATCTGCATTCGGGACAGGGCAAGGGATATCTGGGTGACACCGAGGAAACGCCAGACGAGTGGCGCCGGCAGACTACGGCCTCCCACTCGTACCTTACTCCTTCACCTCGAAGTACTTGTAGGTGGGGTTCTCGTAGCCGTTGATCTGCATGTTGGCTACATGCCGCTCCTCTGGGGTCGCTGCCTGGTCTACCTCGACAAAACCCTGTGGGCATGCCAGTATGTGTTGGTGCTGCTTCTTACAAAAGTAGTGGAAGAGTATGTAAAAAAATCAGAAGATACAACGGTTGGACAAAATAATACGAATGTTATTTTAGTTGTCATGGAGCTCTTTTTTGACACATATGTGTCAATAAAAGCTGGTTGTATAAATTTTCTTTTATTATTACAATACTAGCCTTTCACCTGCCGCTTCACCGAGGCATGCGTACATCACATGTATTGCAAACATCTCTTCATCCCCCCCCCCCCAGTGTCCATCTCCTCCTCCCCCTCTCTGTATCCTTCACTTCCTCCCTCCTCTCTTTGTCCATCTCTTCCTCCTCCCTCCCTCCCTCTGACCATCTCTGCCCCCCCCCCCTCCTCTCTGTCCATCTCTGCCTCCACCTTTTGTCTGTATCCCATCACCTCCTTCCCCTACATTCCGTGTGCAACTTCGATGTCACCTCCGGCTCTATGGGAGATAAGTGGTTCTTAGTCCTCTACTACTTCTTTCCACACAATAAATGTTGCGCTTATCAAGTTTGGTTGAAATTGATCCAAGGGCTTAGGAGGAGGAGATATGAAACATACATACACAGGATGTTTGAAAAATACTTTTACTGACTTTGAGGACCGCCCCTTACACCAAAACAAGAAACTATGTCTAGTAATACAGACTCTAACATTCATACCTCAAGAGCTATGGGCACTTGTTTACCTTCACTACTGTGGAACACATGTCTTCGTCTGAACAAGTGCTCATAGCTCTTAAGGCATGCATTTTTAACACCCTGTAAAAAACACACACACACACACACACACATTTTATATTTATAAATAGATTTCATTTATCATCTACAGTTAAAAAAAGCATATCTACACATACAAAGCTTAACAATTACAGAAATGTGATTAAACTGGAACTTCTCTATGTGAGTGAAACTTTAATTCTCAACAGAAAATGTGATTTTGTAAACATCCTGAAGGATGGAAAAAGAACAATGAACAAAATTTTTGGAAAAACAAAAACATGTGATGGATGCAGCCCAAAATCCCATAAAGAACAGGACAAATATCAAATCTGCCCAACCAAGAGTTTTACACACAATATTATGACAGATAAAAGAAAATTAAAGAAAACACAATGATCCAACAAGTTAAAAAAGACCTTGAGAAACTTCAGAGAGAAGTAGTGGAGGTAGCAGACAGGAATCTCTTCAGGCAAAAGGCAAGCTGTTGGGTAGTACAGCCAGAGGTTCCTGTAAGATGAGGAACAAAATGGACTGAGTACAGCAAAATAGCCCATCAGCATGAGAGCCATCGGGAAATTTATCTAAAAGCTCTGTTTGATTCAAAAAGTTACATATGCAAAAAATAATTATATTATGTTCAAGTTCACATTTGATCAGTCCTTAATTCTAGCATGTTTCTCTTAGACCAGCACTCTCTCATTCATTTCCATGGCTGCCCCCACACAAAATCCCTGCTTTTTTATGCACTGTGACAACTGATAAGGTTCTGATGAGCATTCTGTACTGATCTATGTCATGAATGTCATTGTGGTCCACTTCTGGCTGCTCCACGTCTTTCCCAGCTAGCCTTGCCCACTTGACATCAGTCACTTTCCCCTGGAAGACAATGCTGAAGATTCTCGATGTGAGTCTCCAATTGTACATTGTGACTATATACAATTGTAGAAGTTTAGTATTCCTCTTATCACTACTTTGTAAAATGCTCTAGATGTTGGCAGGGTTCCTTGTTGTGTATACACAATATTGATAGTCCCCATCACTTTTCCCAAAATCTTTCTGCCCTTTAGTTCTAGTTTCCAGTGTTGTCCCTTTCTGAAGATGTTCAGGCATTCTGAAGCCTCCAGCACTTAAGGTCTTATTATGGCACTGTAGGTTTAGAGCTTTAGACTGAGGGAAAGGGAATTAGATCTGTAAATTTTCTTATAGAAATACTTGTTTGTCTCCATTCTGGTGCCCCTATAGTTCATGGCCAGACCCTCACTAATATGGGCTTATCTGTGCTCCAAGGTATTTGAAGGAGTCCATCTTCTCTCTTAATGATCATGCTGGGTGCCGCTCTGACTTTTATGATGTACTCTGCCTTGCTGACGGCACTCTGCTACTCCACTTCAGTCGCAATGAGGATAACCAGCTTCTCCTACACTGGATGCTAAATCACATAAAACTTTCTCCAGCAGGCAGTTGAAGAGTACTGGGGATAGTCCATCTCACTGTCTAACACCAGTTCCAAACTATAAGTTCTTCGACAGTTCTCTTTTGATCTTCTATTATTTAGTCAAATATTTTTGCTGGGCTAGTTTCAGGCATTAATGCCCACTGTCACTGGCTAGAGCATACATAGCCAGTGGGTATCATAGTACATCATCTATGTACTCTTACACCCCACACCGATCCAAAGTGACTTGAATGATTCAACTATGCAGACAGCCATTAGCATAGGTGCTACCACAATGGAGGGGTATATGTGTAGAGGCTAGATGAATATGTGATTCCTGGAGAGTGGCAGCAGCATTTAAAGTAGTTACAGTGGCAACAGTCGAAATGACTGACTGATCTGACCTTGTAACATAGGCCAACAATGCTTTCCTACACTGGTTTTGTAAATACAAAGATAAACTGAAGTTATTATTTTTCCCAAGAGCTTACTGATCTTCTGCATGGCTTAATGATGATAGCATCCTCCTGGGCACAATATTTTGGATGTAAAATAGTCCCCCACTCAGATCTCCAGGCAGGGACTACTCTGGAGGGTACTGTCATCTGTAGAAATAAAACAGGCGTTCTGCAGGTAGGAGTGTGGAATGTGTCATTCCTTAACAGGTAGGTGAGATAGAGAATTTAAAAATGGAAATTGATAAATAGAAGTTAGATATAATGGGAATTAGTAAATGACAAACAGGACTTACTGTCGAGTGAGTACTGAATTATAAACAGAAACTGAAGCAGGAGTAAGTATACTAATGCATAAGAACTAAGACTGCAGGTAAGCTACTACAAACCACATGCTGAACACACTATCGTAGCCAAGGTAGACATGATGCAAACAACCACCACAATAGATTTGTATCCCTAACAGCTCTGTAGATGATGATGATGAGACTGAAACAGTGTTTAATGAGACAAAAGAAATTATTCAGATAGTTATGGAAGACACAAATCTAATTTTGATGGGAGACTAGATTTCTATAGTGGAAAAGGAAGAGAAGGAAAAATAGTAGGAGAATCTGTCATTGCAATCAACACAGTACTTCTCATATCATGTGTCACCATTTCTGTTATTGTTTCTGCCGCTATCAGCTGCAGACAGATTTCTAACTCTCTACGAACACAGAAAATAACCATGCTCAGAATGAAAAAAAGAAAAAAAAAAGGAGTCTTCAAACTTCGGCATAAGCAAAAACAGCCAAATATACTCTTTTTGATGAATTTGTAAAGTGAAAGATGATTTCTAATTTAGAAGCCATGAACTTATTAAAAATCCGTTAAAATGGCACAGATATACTTCCCGAAAATTAGAAGCATAAAAACTTTTTTCCCTGGCTGTACCCTTGAAAATTTGTTTTGAAGAACTTCGGTTATGTTACACAGTTCCTGTTCCTTTCCTCAAACATTATTCTGCTGGTCAGCATTACTAAGGATCTTTCATTTTTTAAATTAGAAGTTAATGAATTGTTCAGAAACACCAAAAAACTCCCCTGGCAAAAGAATTTCAGTTTTGATTTGGGATCTCTGTTCATTTACATTAATTTTATTCCATCTCCCCATCTGATATTCTGAATCTTTTTAAATAAAGTTTCAGATACGGAATCTTGAAGAAAAACATCCATGTAAAAGCTTTGGGTAGCATGTCTCCTATACAGAGTGCGTTCCGTAAGTAATGCAACCAATTTTTTTCTGACACAACAGTACACCACAGCGTGTTGTAACCGGCTGGGATAAGTGGAAAGGGGGTGTTAGCTTCAAAGCACTCTTTGTCTCATTCGGCTGCAAGCTGCCAGAGTCAGGACGTACATTTCCGTCAACCCCATTTCAAGTTTATGTAACACTACACAATTGATCATTCTGTAGAGCAACAGTGCACTATCAAATTTTGCGTTAAACTTGCGAAGTCTGCCACCGAAATGTTTCCATTACTTCAGCATGCCTTTGGGACTGATTGCTTGTCCACATCACAAGTTTTCAGATGGCACAAGTCGTTCATGGAGGGCCGAGAGGAAATCACCAATGAACCTCGCAGAGGACGGCCATCAACCGCACGAGTCAACGAAAATGTGACGCATGTGCGCGGTTGTTTCAACTCTGACAGACGGCTGAGCCTTCAATTGATAGCACCAACTCTAAACATGTCAAAAACAACCGTTTTCCACATTTTTACTGAAGATTTGAACACGAGAAAGATGTGTGCCCAACTCGTCCCAAAAGTGTTGACTGAAGAACACAAGCATATGCAAGTGCTTTGGTGCCGAGAAATGTTGGACATGTGTGAAAATGATCCTCATTTTTTTAAACTCAGTTATCACTGGTCATGAGTCGTGGATTTCTAAGTATGACCCTGAGACAAAAAGGCACAGTTCAGAGTGGCACAACCCATCATCGCCCCATCCCAAGAAGGCACGCATGAGCAAGTCCAGGATTAAAACCATGCTTATTGTCTTCTTTGACGTTAGAGGCAGTGTCTACCATGAATTTATACCTACTGGGACTACAGTGAACTCAGCTTTCTACTTAGAAGTGCTCAAAAGACTGAAAAGGAGGGTCTCACGCTGCCGAAGCAACATCAAGGACACATGGAAAGTTCACCATGACGACACACCGAGTCACAGTGCCTTCATTGATAACAACTTCCTGGCCAGGACTAAGACCCCACTGGTTCCCCAGCCTCCCTACAGTCCTGACCTGGCTCCTGCAGACTTTTTTTTGTTTCCTCGGTTAAAAGGAGTCATGAAAGGAAAACATTGGGACACGATTGAAACCATCCAGGCGCATGTTACATCAGCTCTAAAGGACATTCCAGAAAAGGCATTCCAGGATCCCTTCCAGGCATGGAAACACCGCCTCCAGAAGTGTATCAATGCAAGAGGGTGCTATTTTGAAAATTTTTGATTATTTGTATGAATATATTCAATAAATGATTTTTTATGAATTTGGTTGCGTTACTTATGGAATGCACCTTGTATATTTGAAGAAATTTTCAATTTTCTTTTTGTGATGTTGTCCCACACAAAGGTATCAACAGAAAAATGTAGGTTTGTTCTTATTATAAGCTCAATAACGTAACCTAAAATTATTCAGTCAAGAACAGGTACTGACAGTGCTGACAAAACACAGAAGATAGTCAGTGTCTCTGCAGCAACTCAGAACAGTCTTTGTCTGAAGAACCCAAGAGTAGGGTACATTGTGAGACTCACCTTACTCAGTTGCTGCTGGGAACACTGATTATTCTCTGTGTTTTACTGTCACCACCAATTAACAATCATGAAAATAATATTGCAGTGAATTAATTTGAGGTTTCTCTGTAAGATGAGGAACATAGAATTGCAGTTCACACAACATTTACTTGCATAATGGGAAACAAGAAACTAATTCTATTGACACTAGGTGTAAAACGAAACATTCTAAGAGCAGATTTCACGTGTGTTTTTACACTGAGCCTTCCTCTCGATCAGATCCGAGGTTCATGTAATGCAAAGTGAGACGCCACTTACCTGGTTTTGCGGTGACCGAGCGCTCCTTCTCCGCAGCACGGCTATGCCAACTATCACAGCTGCCATGAGTGTGATGCCGGCAAAAGCCAGAGTGAAGTAGATGCTCTTGTTCTCCCGATGGTACACCTCACGTCGTACTGAGAAAGTCTGCCAAAGTACAGTTTCCATTAGTCCCAGTTTTCTGAGTTTGCACAACTGATTTAGAGCAAGTTAAATGAAATGATATTAGCAATAAACTTATCATGAAAACTGGAGACAACAAGATAAATGTAGTACAGGATTTCTTTTACCTCAGAAGCAAAATTGCACCTGACAAACAAAGTAAGGGGGACAGGCTAGCACAGGCAAAAACGGTTTTCCTTGACAAGAGAAGTCTACTAGTATGAAACATGACCTTAATCTTTGGAAAAAATTTCTGAGAATGTATGTTTGGAACACAGCACTGTATGGTAGTGAAACATGGACTGTGGGAAAAGCCAGAACAGAAGAGAATTGAAGTGTTTGAGATGTGGTGTTACAGATGAACTTTGAAAATTAGAGGGACTGATAAGATAAAGAATGAGCAGGTTCTCTGCAGAATCAGTGAAGAGAGAAACATAAGGAAAACACCAACAGGAATAAAGGACAGGATGTATGGTGTGTTAAGACATCAGCAAATAACTCACATGTAGCGGATACAAAACTGTAGAAGATAGATTGGACATATGGTACAAGTGTTACTATGAGTTGAACGAATTGGCACAAGAGAGGAACTTGGGGTGGGTCAGAAGACTGGTGACTACACATAATTGTGTACACATACACCCCAGAACAAAAATAGTGGCCTATACATAAAAATCCAAATAACCAAAATGAGGATAAAATACACCTACATTCTAAAACTTCCATGTTCAAATTAATTTTTGTTATAGAGTGGTGTTGAAAAAGTAATCACTGCTGTGTGCACAGTCTGACAACCTGCCCAGATAAAGCTTAGTACAATACAAATACAATCAGGCAAATACTGACAGTATTTAACAACTGAAAATCTCTCAATGTAACAATCTAGTAAATGATTCATCGAGTTTAAAACCTGCTGCCACCAAATGACACCCGCATCAATGCTGTGTCCAAATATACAGTCTAAAGCAGAATTACGCACAAATTAATTAAGATTAAAGGGAAAATTATGATGTGAGTTGACTAACTGCTGACCAAAATTTGGCAATATCAAGGAACTGACATTCGATAGTCAGCAGTATTCAAGACTGAACATAAGCAGTACTGCGTGAACTGTGCTGAGATCAGCTGTCTGAAGTAATTAGCCTGGGCTCCTAGTTAACTGGATGCAGTTAACCACCTGTGTTTTCTTTTTGCTTGTTGTTCATCAGAAAAATGTGGGTATTTTGATGCCAATATAAGTGGGAGTATACAGAGCTTGCAAGTATAAGGGGCATACAAAATGAAATGAGCCAGAGGCATAATTACAGAAAACAGGACCTGTATGTTAAAAGTATTGACCCTGGCTGTAGAGACCCTTGTCCCACTGGGACAAAAGTTGGTGAATGGCTGTCTCATAAAATTCCCGGGGCTGCGATGTGAACCAGTTCTGCACGTACAGCTGGAGGTGAATCTGAAAGGTTATGCTGACGTTCTTCTTTGACCAAGATGGCCCCCTTTAGTTCACTTCCTGCAGCACGGGACAACAGTGAATGCCCAAAATTACTTGCAAACCTTGACCACTCTTTGCCAAGCAATCAAATCAAAACTACCAGGCAATCTCACATGTGGGGTCATTCTGCTCCATGACAATGCAAAGTCTGATTTGGCCAATATAGTCACAACACTCCTACAGAAATTCAAATTGGAGGCTTTTGGCCAGCCATAGGTGCGGAACTGGTTAACATCGGTGCCCCGAGAATTTTATGAGACAGCTATTCACCGCCTTGTGTCATAGTGGGACAAGTGTCTCAACAGCCAGGGTCAATACTTCTAACATACAGGTGCCGGTTCCTGTAATTATACCTCTGGCTTGTTTCTTTTTGAACACCCCTTATATGATCATTGATAAAAATATTTGTAAATTGTATACAATAAATAATATTATAAATAAACAGAGCTTGGTGCAAAGTCCATGTGCCATCTACTAATGCGAGCCTGAAAGACTTTCTCTGTGGTCTGGTACCTGGATCATGCCTAAGGGACCTGCAATGGAGTACCAGAAACACAACATCCCTGAGAACATATATTTTTTTCAAATGGCACTTAAAATTAGAACATTTTCCATTGCCACTCGTCATACATTTTTGCAAGGAACTGCTATTTACTGTATCTGCAAAACATGTACATGTAACATTTGAAAGCCCACTGCACTACTCATACCTTACTCACCAAAAATCGACAACTTATTTACAAAATTATACTTAAAAACAACATACTTTCTATCACTTGCTTTCAGATTGGGAAATAATCTTCCAATTCTTTCAATTCCTGTTTTTTAGTCTCTTTTCCCCTTTATGATGGTTCTCATTTTCTGTAGAGTTAAAACTATGGTATCGTAAACCAAATTTTGCCCAGCATACATAACAGATTGACACATTTCCGTGTCTCAGTATGAGTGATAATGGGTTCCTTGATCACTTCATCTTTGCTGTTTTTCCTCAACTGAACGCCCTTTGTTTATTACATCTGCATCACTTAGTTGCTCAAATCCTCATTCACTGTCATCACTGTTTAACCACCCATTGACATTTTCAACATCTGCATCTTCACAACCAAAAATTAATATTCTAAATGAAGATATTCATTCTGATTATAACAAAATCCTTCAGCCATCACTATTTATTTTAAAAATCACTGAACTACGCCCAGAAAATCCACAAGCTAACTAATCTACAGAGGGTAAATTTTTTGAGAGGCAGTTGGTTTTATCAGAGTTCCAATACGCCGTATTATTTCCCACTCTTTTGGCTACAAAACCCTATTTTTCAATACAATCTCTGTGCAATGTGATGGACTTAAGCCATCTTACTGGGAAGGACTGTACGCTTGCATGGTATCACTCTACTGCTTGATATCGGGGCCAATGTCTTGCTGCATCAGTAACCTCCCCATCATCCATGTACTGCTTTCTCCAGAGTGCATCCTTCACTGGGCCAAACAGATGGAAGTCGAAAGGTGTGAGATCTCGGCTCTAGGGTGTTTGAGGAAGAACAGTCCAGTGAGACTTTGGGAGATGCTCTGAGGTGGACAGACTTGTGTGAATCCTTGGGTTGTCATGCAGAAGGAGAAGTTCATTTGCATTTTTGTGGAAACAAACACACTGAAGTCAACTCTTCAGTTTCCTGAGGGTAGCACAAAATGCTTACGAGCTGACTGTTGCACCATGAGGAAGGTCATCAAACAGAATAACCCCTTCAGAGTCACAGAAGACCATTGCCAATACTTTACCAGCTGAGAGTGCAGCTTCGAACTTTTTTTTTTTCTTGAGGAGAAGTAATGTGGCAACACTCCATGGATTGCAGTTTTGCTTCCAGTTGAAAGTGATGAAATCAAGTTTCATCAGCTGTGATAATTTCAACAAAATATTGTCACTATGAGCCTTGTAACATGCAGGCCTTTCACACATATGATCCCTCATTGCTCTTTATGCTCTTCTATCAGGCACTGAAAAACCCAGTGGGCACACGCTTTTGCGTATCCAATGGTTGACAAGTGTGACAGCACTACCAACAGAGACATCCAATTGCGCAGCGAGGTGTTTGCGTTCTGTAAGTCACTTTGAATGAGAGAGTCTGTACATTCCAACACTGCAGGAGTCGCAGCGGTGTGCGACTGGCCAGCACGTGGGACATCAGGCAGGTTTGCGTGACAATGTTGCAATAATGACAGATGCCTTGCCCAAACACTCACCACACTTTTGTTCACAATCACGTCTCTGCAGACATTCTGGAAGTGCCTATGGATATCTGTGATTCTCTGGTTTTCTGAAGAGGGGAGTGGGGGTGGGAGGGGGGTGGGAGGTGGGGGGGGGGGAGGGGGGGGGACTGTCTGCCTGGAACACACCTCAGTTACAGATGCCATTTTGAATGCTATATCTAGCACAACCACCTACTGGAGCTTCAGGAAACTATAGGGGCTGAAGGGGGAATATTCTGTGATGCCCCACAACCAAGTCCACATGTTTTCAACCAAAATTGGCCAAGAAAAAAGTGTGATGTGTAACTAAATAATCAGGAAATTGCTGTATTGATTCAACTAGTGACCAGTTCAGTATAGGTTTAGCCAGTGCTGTTTTTCTGGGGGAACGCTGGGGGATGCGTGCCCCTAAACTTTTTCATCGACAAAGTAATTTTTTTGCGATGTTGAGAACTTAGACGAGTGCCAAAGATTCATTTCACAAATGTAAATTTTTTTATTTCATTTTTTCGTGTAAGTAATTGCAATATGAATGATACCAGTGCAGTTTATGGTGGGAAAAGTGATGTCATCAACTGTTTCAAGCATTTCGAAGCTGCAGCAACCATTCTCGACAACTGAATCGCTGGCAGCCAATTCGACAAGCATGTAGTACCCTCACCCGCTAATAGTGGGTGATGGTAGTGCTAAACGGATATGAGTATGCTCAAACGCCGAGCTACCAATAGATGTCTCTACGATCCCACTACCATGATCCTTCTCGATTCATTGCCATCTTTGTTTTGTTGTTCTTTATTCATTTGCGTTTGCTGTTCCATTCTTGTCGGTTGTGCAAAGTTTTACAATGTGTCGTGTCTTTCGTTGCAACTTGTAAGTTAAGTTGGAGGTGAGCGATGAGCAGAAAACTAACAAACTATTTTACTTGTTCTCCTGCATCTAGAAAACCAAAAACTGTCAATAATTCGTGTGCGAGTGAAAAGCCAGGAAGTTCAACATCAGTGGATGATGAAAGTGAAACTGTAGACCTGAGCAATGATTGATTGGACTCTCCTGTTTCATTTGAGTTATATTATAGGTTAATTGAAGTATACGATACCATTTTATTGTTCAGGGGTTGATGGGAATCGCATGCTTCATTTGAGGTGATGTAAACTGAAGTGTTTGATACCACATTCTCTTGTATGTTTGGGTGTTTCTCGGCATTGCCTGCTTCATTTGAGCTGTAGTAAAGTCACCTGAAGAGTCCAATACGATTTTTTTTGTAGTTCGACTTGATGACTTCATGGCTAAAAGCATATGGGTGGTATCCCATGCTTCAGCTATAAGTAATTTTCGCTGCATTATATCCAATGTCTGAGTACCCTCAAACTTTTTTTTATAAAATAGCACTGGGTTTAGCAGTATAATAATTAATCTGAGTCAATCAATAAATGTTCGCCAAGATAATCTACGTAGAAATGCATACTTTAATTTGACTCCTGCACCACACGCGAGTAAGACTGTGTAGATTCTGGGTGTGGCTACGAATGGGTATTTGTGTGATGCCACCGAAGCTCCGAGGACAGACGAAAGTGCTGTTTCAGGTTTAGAACGTAGCACTCACCGCTTCACTGTGGCTCACATCGTGGGTCTGCGCGTGTGCGACCCTGGCGGGCGGCTCCTCCTGGTGGTGCACGGCTGCGGTCTCCGACTCGGGTGGGGCGGCCGAGCTGTAGGCGGCTGGCTGCACGGGTGGAGCCTGCTGTCCTGCCTGCGCCTGCACTGCGGGCTGCGGGGCCACCGCCGCCACAGCTGCGTCCTCCTCTGCCGGTATCACGGCCGCCTCTGCCGGAGCATCCTGCTGCTGCTGTTGCTGCTGCTGGCGCGACAGTTCTGCCCTCTCCTTCTTACGCTGCTCCTTGCGTTGTTTCTCTAGCTGGCGCTGGCGTTCCTTCTCTGTCGGCCGGGTAACAGTAACGAGTGAGAAACAAGAATGGAAGTGTTCGTTAAATCTACATCTTTGAGGCGTGTCCAGAAAGCAAGAAAAAAAGCTCATAAAAACACTTTTTCTTTTAAAACCAAAATTTATTTTTACAGGAAAGAACACCTTGAACTATTTTTCTACATAGTTCCCAACATTTTCCAGACATTTGTACCAGAGGGAAACCAACTTTTCTATGCCCTCTCCGTAGAAAGATGCCAAACACCAATTATTGCATGTTTCTGCTGACTCAGTTACTTTTCAGAGGTGAAACAGCCAGTGTGGCACTATACTGTGAAACATTGAGATATACTGTGAAACACTGAGAAAACTTTGGCAAGAGACTCAAAACAAAAGGCCTGGAATGCTCAGTTCAGGCATTGTGTTGCTTCAAGACAATGCAAATCCCCATTCTGCTTGTGTCATCCAAAACCTTATTAAAAAATTCGCTTATGAGCAGTTCGGTCACCTGCCATACAGTCCTGACCTTGCAACTTCTGACTATCACTTGTCCTCTAACTTTTCATCTGTATTTTAAACTACAAAAGAGCTGTCATATAGTACAATAAATTCTACAAGGAAAGACAGCACTAAAAGCATCAAAATTGCTACATTCATAGAACTGGAAACTGGGAACGTTAGCTGTGATGTTTTTTTGTTAATGGTGAACAAAGGCTATTATTTCACTATTTTTCTCCCATTCAAGTGTGTTAGTTGCTTTAATTTACTTTTAGTCGATCTAAAAGCAACAAAAGCTTCACCTGCAGCAACTTTAGCAATGTTAGAGAATCTTCCTTTTTGTCTTGCCTTTCCCGGCTTCCCCACAGAGTTGGTATTGTTGTATGGGTTGTAGCAATGTTAGTGACAACTGGTGGCCGGAAGCCCTTCATGATGCCGCCTCCCCCCCCCCTCCCCCCACCCAAGAAGTAATCTGTGCGACCCATCCATATCTGTGTGTGTGTGTGTGTGTGTGTGTGTGTGTGTGTTTTGTGGGTAGCAACCCAGTATTTACCTACTTGGATGTGGAGAACTGCCTAAAAACCACATCCACAGTGGACGGGTCACCAGCCCTCATCATGAAACCACAAAGAAAATTCGATCTGGGGCAGGTTTGCCTCCCTTGACGCCAAAAATAACATGTGAACAAGCTTGACTCTCTGGCCTGATCTATGAAAGTTAGAGGACAATGGGTTACATTAACAGGATACACTTGTGTATCACATTGACATCAACACTAATGTGTCTCATGATAAAGCCATTAATAAACTAGAATATTAAATATAGCTGAATGGAAGGGAGGTGGTAAAAAGAATAGCCTTTCTTCTCCATAGTAAAAGCAACAAGGTTAACAGGCAGTTAAAAGTACACCTCTTAAATAATACATACTGTACATCAAAGGTTTACTTACAGAGGGCAATCAAAATGTTACACAAGTCAAATCAAAAAGTAGTCCAGTGTGTGTCACGTGCACGCATGTGTGTATGGTAATATTTTATTACCTCACATACATTATTTGTAACAGTTCAAAATGGTCTGCCCTGTCCAGTACTGCAAGCACAAACTTGTTTAACCATGTTTAAAGCCACTTTTCAGAGAAAGCTGACACCAGTGTTGTTAATCTGCATTGTTAAGTTAATCTTTAGTGCTTTCAGTGAGTGTAGCCTGTTTTTGTAGATCCTACCCTTAAGGTAGCCCCACTGAAAAAACCGGGCTAATGTATGAGACACAATCCTCTACAGATGACTTTATCATCAAAAAATTCACATAATAAATGAATTGTTTTGTTACGTGTGTGACAAGTGGCACAATGCTGCTGCAACCAACAGTGACAACCATCTGCCTCAAGAAGTGAAATAACATTAGTATACAACACAGTTCACTGTAGATTAAAAGGATGAAGGACCCACTGTCCAGTGATACAGCACACCTCATTCTGATTTTCTGACAGTGCAAGGTACTTTAACGACAGATACAAGGAGTTTTGGCTGCAAAGTTCCCGCATTTTGGCTAGTTGGTTATGAACTAAGGTGAAACTAAACCACATCAGTGAAGAAAATGCAATCCAGTTCTGCAATTCCATGGCTGTTAACAAGTGATTAATACCATGTACAGTATGCTAAACGCTTTTTCTTTATCCACCACCTTGAATTCCTGCATACCATGAACATGTTATGCAAGTACTGCGGCATCTGGATATTTCTCACTAAATATGTCTACAATACATGTATGGGAACAGCTGACAAAATACTGTTTAACAACAAAAATTCATTGCTATTGGGAAAACGACAGGTTTAGAAAGCAGTGAACTGCACAGTACTACAAATGTCATGTGACCTGTACATGTTACATTGGCATCTTCATTTGTTCTTGACAATTCATGTGGTGGCTAATCCACAGATATGGTAACTCCTATTTACAGGCACACCTATTTTTATGTGCACAGTTCTTTTTTAAAATAAAAAAATCTCTGACTTACTTCAATATACATCTACATCTATATCTACATTACTACTCTGTAATTTGCACTTAAGTGCCTGGCAGAGGGTTCTTCAAACCACCTTCATTCTATTTCTCTATTGTTCCATACACTAAAAGTGTATGGAAGAAATGAACACTTAAATCTTTATGTATACCGGTAAGCTCTGATTTCTCTTTTCTTATTATGATGATCATTTCTCCCTGTGTAGTTAGGTGACAATAAAATATTTTCACATTCAGAGGAGAAATTTGGTGGTTGAAATATCGTGAAAAGGTTCCACCACAATGAGAAATGCATTTGTTATAATGAATGCCATCCAAACTCGCTTATCATATCTGTGATACTCTCTCCCCTATTTCATAGTAATACACAACAAGCTGCCCTTCTTTGAGTTTTTTTGATGTTCTCTGTTGATGGTACCTGGTAAGGCTCCCACAATGCACAGCAGTACTTTATCAGAAGACGAACAAGTATAGTGTAGGCAGTCTCTTTAGTAGACTTGTTTTATTTTCTGAGTGTTCTGCTGGTAAAATGCAATCTTTGGTTTGCCTTCCCCACAATATTATCTATGTAATCATTTCTATTTAAGTTGTTTGTAATTATAATTCCTAGGTATTTAGCTGAATTGACAGCCTTTAAATTTGTATGATTTCTCATGTTACTAAAATATAACAGATTTATTTTCATACTCATGTGGATGACCTCAAACTTTTCTTTATTCAGAAACAGTTAACAGTTTTTGCACCATACAGACATCATGTCTAAATTATTTTGCAATTGTTTTGATCTTCTGATCTGAGAAGGCTGCTCAGATTGACTCCTAAATCGTTTACATAGATTACGAACAGCAGAGGGCCTATAACATTTCATTGAGCAATGATGGATATTACTTGTGTTTTACTCAATGATTTTCCATCGATTACTACGTACTGTAACCTTTCTGAGGGAAAATCATGGATCCAGTCACAAAGCTGAAGCAGTTCTCCATAGGGTCACAATTGTGAAGAATGGTTCAAAAGCTTTCTGGAAATCTAGAATAATGGAATAAATCTGACATGCCCTGTTGACAGCACTCTTTATTTCATGTAGTGCTTCACAAGAATGATATTTTCAGAATCCATGCTGACTATGTGTCGACAGACCATTACCTTTGAGGTAATTCATGATGTTCAAGCACAGTATCTGTTCCAAAATACTACTGCAAATCAGCTTTAGTGATATGTGTCTGTAATTCAGCAGATTACTCTTATTGCCTTCAGAGTATAACCCATATTGCTGGAAAACTGTATGCCAACGATCTCTGATCCAAAATGCTCTGCTTTTGTATCCCTGAGACTATCTTCCCCTCCATAATGGAAGCAGGCAGACAAATGAAAACACATCAACAACATTATGGAGAGGCAGGAGAATCATCATGATCATGATGTCTGCCAAATTGGCATGTGTATATGTTCGTGTGAGTATGCGTGTGGGTGCATGCACGTGTGCAATGTGTATAGTGACTAGTACTGAGATGTATGCGGAAAAGTCAGTAGTGCCATATATCCCCTCAGCCAGCTCGCAAAGATAGTTCCTAGCTAAGCACTGAAATTAGTATATTATGGAACACTTTACCTCTTTCTCAATTATGGAATTGAACTATGGGGCTGTGCAGCTGATGTACATTTAAAAAGAATACTACTACTACTACTACAGAAAAGAGCAATAAGACTTATACATGGGATGGGACACAGAGATTCACGTTCTGAAGTGTTTGTGCAGCACGAATATCTGACAATATATTCTCTGTACATCTTCAAAATAGTTGTATTTTTTATAAGTCAACCAACAGAAGCTATCGAGGGCAGTGACGTACACGATCACAACACTAGAACAAAGTGTAACTATTTCCGTAACAGAACAACGTTAAAAATGACTGATAGAAGTCCATATATCAGTGGTTTGATTTGGTATAACAAGTTACCAAACTCTCTAAGAATGTGACGGGAAATGTTTTTAAAACAAAATTAAAATCTTTTCTAATAGAAAAATGTTTATATTCTTTCAATGAATTTTAAGATAGTGATTGTAACATGAGGCATTAGCATATCAGTTGTAATGTGATAAATGTAAAAAATAGACATAAGAAGCAACAGCTATAGAATATAGCGTATTTTATAAGTATAAATATAACCATAGTATTAAGTCTGAAGTTTGCAAAAGCCATCATTACGATGGCTCCACACAAAGAAAATGTAAATAAATAAATAAATAAATGTTAATAAATAGTGTAACATTAGTTTTTGAATTAACTAAGCTTGCAGGTAATTACACACTTGGATTAGTTGATTTTTAATTGCTTTATTGCTGAATTAAGCAGACATTTTCTTTTTCCTCACCTTATCTCACTTCTTCAAAAGGTTGGCAAATTAATCAGAATTTGGCAATATTAGTGGTAGATGTTTTTCATGTTGTCACTCCTTTCCCCTGGGATAGGATTTGTGTACCCCATCTGTCTGGGTTTAGCACTGTTCCATACAAAAATGTGAGGACACTTTTGAAATGTTTGAAAATTGTGCAACTGAGAAGGGATTTGGGTACCAGCCTGGAATTCATCGTATCAGCTGTGGGAATCTGCCTAGAATAGAAACAAACAACCAGGCTGGCTGGCACACTGGTCCTCATCATTAATCTGCTAGGTGGATTCAATCCGGAATGGGGGGACCTCCCTGAAGCCCAGAAACAGGGTACTAGTGTGTGTGTGTGTGTGAGTGTGTGTGTGTGTGCAGCTTGAATTAAGCTGACACATCTAATATAATTGTAAAATGATCTGTGGATGAATAAATAATTAACTAAGTGACAGTACCTTCCTGTTTGGCTGCAACATCTGCACGGTACTTCTCCAGAATAGCTGCCTCCGCATCCCGCGTCATGGCCAAGAGAGAGCCCGGAGTCTCGTCCTTGCTACGTAGGGCCTGGATGTAGTCCTCCATCAGCTGGCCAATCTTGGTGCGCAGCTCTGGATACCTGCACATTGTGTGTTGTCACTGGAGACTTCTGGGAGGTACAACGTCGTGCTGACTAAGCTGGTGTTTACTGATGTATAATGCTTGATCATAAGACACAGATAACAGACCAACAATTATGGAACTTGAATTCTTGAGTGAAGTATATGATGAGAAAGGACCACCAGTCATAATGGGAGAAATAAAGAGTGCTAAGAGCATCAAAGGAAAATTCTACCAAGAAAATTTAACAAATTATGAGACAAAACTGCTGGCCAATACTGACTTCAAGGGGTGAAATGTTCTGTAGTGGCAATAGGCACACATAAAATGTGAAAGTAATTACATTCACAATACTATTATTTTCTAACGACTGTCCAATGCCATTCAGAGCTACAGCTCCAATTTCACAGACCGTAGAGACTTAGTGGGCATTACATATGTTACAATTTTTCACCTAACAGCAACAAGATGACACAATTGTTAGTTTTAATGAGAAAACTGTCTCATGCAGAATTATGAGAGAAATAAAATATTCTAACATATTAGCTCCATTTAACCACACAGCAATTGTCTTCCGCATTAGTGAAGAAATTCCACATTTGTATTTACATTTTGAACAGTTTAGTCTGTTTGTGGCAGTACTGCACGACTCAAATGACACATATTTAACCTGTGTTACAGTGATGTGATGGGAGTATTGAAGTTTGCAATATTTCCACTTACATAGTTTGATTAAATAAAATAAAAAATCACTTAGAGGAGTGACATTTAACAATTTTGTTTTACGTTCTATGTATTTTTTATTTTATTTAACCAGTCTGAGTAAATGGACGAATAATTGAATACATCATCACATCACTGGAATGTAGGTTAAATATGTGTCATTTGAGTCAAGTAGCACAATCATGAACATGCTAAATAATTCAAAATGTAGGTAGAAATGTAGAAGTTTTTCACCAATGCAGAAGGCAAATGCTACACAGTGAAATGTAGGTAATATGCTACAGTATATTATTTCTCTAATTCATCCTAGGTTTTGGACCTATTAATTCCTTACTCAGGGAGAAGAGAGTAATAGTGTACACAAGGTTAAAAAGGAAAGGTATGTCACTCAGACCCCAAGATGAATGGGATCCACCTACAGTAGGAATGAGAATAGAAAATGATGTAGGGAGAGGGGTTAGGAAGCGTAAGTCAGAGATGATACACTGGTAAGCACTAAGACAGCTTCAATCCAGAGATGATGAAGGCAGAGTGAGAAGCAACAATAGATTATGGTGAAGAGAAATGATGAGTACAATTAAGAACTAGGACAGTAAGGGCGGAAGGGAGTGGTGGTGAAAAAAAGGGAGAGAATAGAAAGAGAAGTGGTAGGGAAATGAAGAGGGGGAAAAAAGAGGAAAAATGGGTGTACCTCTTTTTTCTCCTTCCTTCTGATACCCTCTTTCTGCCCCCTGCCTCCACCCCCCAACCCTACCCGTAATGTCTAGGTGGGTCCTTCTCATTCTGGGAGGTGAGTGACCTGCACTTCGTTTTTAACTTGCCCCTCTCCCCTTCCCAAGTAACAGACTAATACTTCCAAAAGGTTTAGCTTTTATGTGTGACAACTGGGAGAAATAAAGACCACAATAGTTACAATGAAAGGTGGGAGAAAGCAGCATGTGCAGTAGGAGAAATATTCAAGTGTTTGGACCAAGAAAAAATATAAGAAATATTGAGGCTTTGCAACAAAATAAGTGCCAGCGACAAATGACCAGAGGACTTTCTGACAATGGTAATGATTCCAGTAGAAGAGAAACTGGGAACAAGAAATACAGTGAGCACTTAACGTGACGCCAAAGTTGTGTTAAGGGTCACAAATAAAAGGGTGGAAAGGGTAATGGAGGAAAATTTGGCAGAGGAATAGTTTTGTTTGAGAAGAAATAAAGCCACAAGAGATGCAACAGGACTTCAATAAATTATGGTAGAAAGACAGGTACCTATCCATGTATACATGGTGTTCATTTACACTAATATATTCATTTTAAATGGTTAACTGGTTTGAAGATGTTTTATTTTAAATGGCTGAGCAGTCATAAAATCATTGTGTGAGATCACATTTCAAGTGAGAGAATATCCACAATAAATACAGAAAGAAAAAGAAAGATTCCAATGTGCTGGAATGGTGATGCAACTCACATGTAGAGTGCACTCTTTTCTTTCTTGAAATTGACCTCATACATGTGGTGTCATTACACGTCAATCCTTTGATACTCCTATACGGATAATGAGATGTTGAGAAATGAAAGCAAATAATATGATTTTTTGTTTTGTTTGATGTTGCTATATAACCAGTCAAGTGAAAAGTGTTTATTTAAAATAAAAAGCACCTTACTGCAGAAAAAAATGGTGTTTCCAAAAACTTCAATTCAGTTAGCTATGGACCCAAGCATTGAAATACTTTTGAAACATTGTGAGAGCAAGTGAATGGTACCTCTCGAGCATCTGCAGTGACTGATTGACAGTGCGGTCAATCTCGGTGAGGTGCTCGAGTGTCGCGGCCTTCTCACGCTCGGCCTGCTCGAAGCTGGAGACGAGTAAGTGGCGGTAGTGGGAGATGGTGTGGTGGCGATCCTTGTGCAGTGCACGCAGCAGCTTCTGCAGGCACTTCTGCACACGATGCGTCTGGAACAGGCAAATTTAGTACAATTAGGTCAATGTAGTGGGCAGCCACTCAGTCTGAAAGATGTTTTGCATAACCACAAATTTCATGTGCTTCTACTAGCTATTAGAAGAGACCCACTCAAGAAATACACCAGCAGTAACAGAAGAAAACATTATCAGTGTACCTTGTAATACCTGACAAAGTAAACTACAGTGAGGTGATAAAAGTCATGGGATACCTCCTAATGTTGTGTTGGACCTCTTTTTGGCCAGTGTAGTGCAGCAACTTGTGGCGAAGCAAGCTGGGATATTTTTACTTCCCCCTTATGCCTCTTTAAAATTCATTTTTTCATGTCTGACTAATTACCATGAACATAAGTGATTATAATCTGCATTTTCATAAAAAAGAAAGGTTGGCCCTCAGTTCTGAAGAATATAATACCAGGTCCAATTTTGTGCTTAATTTATGTATGTAATTGATTTTCTAATTTATTTGGACTATTACTAGTTAGTATCTTTCATTATAGAGTGAAATCAGTGATTGTTTTGTAGCTTAAATTCTATTATTGACTTATAAACAAATATAAATTCTATACTAATTGTACACATCTGGAGGAACAACTACCAGTATTCTTAAAGGATCTACTTGGCTCTATTCGAAAACATGTTAGCAAAGCCAGCTCTTATTAATTCCACAGTAATGAACAATTTTGTCAAAAATATTGTTTGCATAACAAAATTTGTTAATTTCATGATTTAAACAAATAATTCAGCCTAACTCTTCTAGTAGAACTGTTAAAAAGAAACAACTTTTCGATGTATTCAGTTAATTTAGTGAGTCAAGTTTTAATTGTAATTTTTGTACATTAAACATCGAACAATGTGTAGTTTCAGCACCTATTATTGTGAAGATATATAAGGGCCTGATTTATGGTCCCGAGACAGTCAGTCCACAGCCGAGTTTCAGATGAGTAACACAATTAGGCCATGTGTTAAAACAATGACAGTATCTGTTCCATATGTACTTTCTTATTCTTCAAGAACTGTGTGGTTAGGTTTTTAGTGGTTGTAAACATTCAATAGTAAACTACTGTAGCAGTGTGTGGATGTTCACCTGCAAACTATTAATGAGGCTCATTGAACGTTAAACAATAGTGCACTGGCCATATTAAATGTGTATTGGTGGGGGGGGGGGGGGGGGGGGGGGGGTGAACAGTGAAAGTAAAACTCTGTGAAATGTGCAGGAAATGAGCCATACTGCCTCTTTAGCTGTACATAATTGTGAAAGTGTTGCCAACGGAGGATTTTGCATGTGAACTGAACTCTTGATTATGTCCCATAAATATTCAATGGGATTCATGTTGGGCAATCTGAGTGGCCAAACCATTCACTCGAATGTCCAGAATGTTCTATATACCAACTGTGGCTCGGTGACATGGCATGGCACACTGCCATCCATAAAAATTCCATTGTGCTTTGGGAATGTGTCCTCCACGAATGGCTGCAAATGGTTTCCAAATAGCTGAAAGTCTGAAGGACCCAGTCCATTCCATGTAAACACAGCCCACACCATTATGGTGCCACCACCAGCTTGCACAACGCCTTGTTGACAACTTCGGTCCATAGCCTCGTGGAGGTCTACACCACACTCAAAACCTACAATTAGCTCCTACCAACTGAAATTAGGACTCATATGATGAGGCTGTGGCTTTTCAGTCATCGAAGGTCCAACCAAAATGGTCATGAGCCCAGGAGAGGCACTACAGGCAATGTTGTGCTGGTAGCAAAGGCTCTTGCACCAGTTGTCTGCTGCCATAGCCCATAAATACCAAATTTCACTGCGCTGAGCTAGTGGTTATGTTCATTGTATGTCCGACATTGATTTTTGGGTTTAATTCAAACAGTGTTGCTTGCCTGTTAGCACTGACAACTCTACGCAAAACACCGCTGCTCTTG
Source organism: Schistocerca serialis cubense (assembly GCF_023864345.2). NCBI lineage: Eukaryota > Metazoa > Arthropoda > Insecta > Orthoptera > Acrididae > Schistocerca > Schistocerca serialis. The sequence continues at coordinate 210,009,593 of NC_064647.1, read as the reverse complement.
GTTTTTAAGTGAAGGTCGTTGGTCACTGCATTGTTCACGATGAGAGGTAATGCCTGAAATGTGGTATTCTCAGCACATCCTTGACACTGTCAATTGTGGAATATTGAATTCCCTGTCAGTTTCTGAAATGGAATGTCCCATGCATCTAGCTCCAATTCCCATTCCACGTTCAAAGTCCATTAATTCCCATTGTGTGGCCATAATCATGTCAGAAACTTTTTCATATGCATTGCCCTTTTATAACTTGTGTACACGGTACTACCACATCTGTTGGTTGGTTGGTTTAAAAGGGGGGAAAGGGACCACTCTACAAGGTCATCGGTCCCTTGTTCCTAATAAAACACTGCCACAAGTGTGAGAATGAAATAGACGAGACATATAACACAAAACGGAAAGAAAGGAAAGACCACAAGAACAAAGGAAAGGCAACAAACACTAAAAGGAACAAAAGAGGACAAGAGAGCAACAGAGAGATTCAAGAAACAGTTAGAAGAGAGTAAAACAAGGAAGCAGATTACAGTGGCTGGCTGACCATGAAAATAAAAAGGAAAAGCCAGTCACCCCGCAGTACATTAAAGCCTTCACCCTAAAAGCACTAGGGTGGAGGATACAGAGGGACAAAGGATGGGTGCTAAAACTCAGACTGAATGGTAAAACCCACCCTCACAGATGAAATGTAAAACCAGATCAGCCGATGAGGCATTGTCTGCTAAAATCAATGATAACGAGTCCAGCAATCAAAGATGAAGTCTCAGGGCAGCGAAAGAAGGACATAGCAGAAGAATATGGGCCACTGTCAACCGGGTGCTGCACCAACACTGAGGTGGGTCTTCACGGCGCATGAGGCAGCCGTGGGTCACCCATCAATGGCCAATGCGGAGCCTGCAGAGAACCACAGAGTCCCTGCGAGACGCCCTCATTGAGGACTTCCACACATTCAGGGTCCATGACTCGCAGTTTGTTGTGCGCACTGAGATTTTGCCATTCCGTCTCTCAAAGCTGAAAAACCTTGCAACACAATAATGAACAAAGGCAGTTGCGGGGATGCCCATCACCAGACGTGGTTTCCATGTAGCCCGTTTGACCAGCCTGTCTGAAAGTTCATTTCCTGGGATTCTGATGTGACCAGGGGTCCAGAAGGACACAACTGAATGACTGTACCACTCCAGACCATAGGTGGACTCGTGGATGGATGCTACCATGAGGGTAGCACTGATCGATAGTTTTCAGGCTGTTCAAGGAATCAGTACATAAAAGAAACGACTCCCCAGGGCATGAACGGAGATACTGAAGTGCACAAGAAATGGCCACCAGCTCTGCAGTTCAATATGGCTGCCGTGCACGTAGGCAAAGCCACTTCAGAGCCCCGAAACACATCAAGAACCGAGAGGAAGTGACAGTGGAGAGCCGCAGAGTTAACTGAGTCCTTAGGGCCACATGAAAGGTCCAGACGAAGCTGCGGCTGAGGCGTACATGAACGGACCACAAGTAGAAGTGGTAAATGGAAGGAATCCAGTTCAGAGGGAAGGGACCGCACGCGAACCACAATCGACCTGGGCTGCCGATGCTGGAGGTGGACTGTGATGGGCGGGAAAAGGAGATGGTAATTCGGTTGCTCAGAGGAACAACGAATGTGTGCTGCATAACTGGTGAGCAGTTGCGCAAGGCTGATCTGCAATGGAGTGACACCAGCCTCCACCAGTACACTGGTCACTGGACAAATCCTAAAAGCTCCTGCCGCTAGTCGAACACTGCAGTGGTGCACAGGGTCGAGCAAATGCAACGCTGAAGGCACTGCTGAAATATAAACCACACTCCCATAGTCAATTCGGGGTTGGACAAGGGCTCTGTAGAGCTGCAGCAGCATAGAGTGATCTGCACCCCAATTAGTGTTTCTCAGGCAACGGAGGGCACTGAGGTGCTGCCAGCACTTCTGCTTAAGCTGACAAATATGAGTGAGCAAAGTCAAACGAGCAATGAAAACCAGTCCTAGGAATCAATATGTCACCACTACAGTGAGTTGATCGTCATTAAGGTAAAGTGCTGGTTCCAGATGAACGGCACAATGCTGGCAGAAGTGCACAAACACGACTTTGTGGCTGAAAACTGGAAGCTGTGGGCTAGAGCCCATGACTGTGCCTTGTGGATGGCTCCCTGTAGGCACTGCTCAGCAACACCAGTACTGGAGCAGCAGTAGGAAAGGCAGAAGTTGTCTGCATACAGAGAAGGTGAGACGGAGGGACCGACAGCTGCTGCTAGACCGCTAATGGCCACTACAAATAGAGAGACACTCAATACAGAGCCCTGTGGGACTCCATTCTCCTAGATATGGATGGAACTATGGGAGGCACCAACTTGGACATGGAAAGTACAGAGTGACAGGAAGTTTTGGATAAAAATTGGGAGCGGGGTCCAGAGACCCCACTCATGAGGCAAGGATATGATGTCGCCAGGTCGTGTCGTACGCTTTGGGTAAGTCAAAAAAGATGGCAACTATGTGTTGACATCTGGAAAAGGCTGTTTGGATGGCTGTTTCGATACATACAAGATTATCAGTGGTAGAGTGACCCTGGCAGAAGCTGCCCTGACATGGAGCCAGCAGGCCGCGTGACTCCAGGACCCAACACAACTGCCGACATACCATACATTCCAGCAGCTTATGAAGAACATTAGTGAGGCTGATAGGCCAACAGCTATCCACATCAAGCAGGTTTTTACCAGGTTTGAGCACCGGAATGATGGTGCTCTCCTGCCATTGCGATGGAAAGACACCATCGCACCCGATCCGGTTGAAGATGACGAGGCGATGTCGCTTGTAGTCAGATGAGAGATGTTTAATCATCTGGCCGCGGATGCGATCAGGCCCAGGAGCTCTGTTGGGGCAATGTGCAAGGGCACTGAGGAGCTCCCACTCTGTAAATGGGGCATTACAGGATTCATTGCAGCGTGTAGTGAAATAGAGGACGTTCCGTTCCAGCCACTGTTTGAGAGTGCGAAAGGCTGGGTGGTAGTTCTCCGACTGCAAAAGAAGGTCCCTGTGGAATATGATACCCTGGACCATATTTAAGCTCTTGTGGGGAGTGATGGTTACAGAAACATCCCCCAGCTTGTCACAAGCGAGTAACTCCTGTGACTGGGCAGAGGATGCTGTTTTGATCAAGACTGACCCAGATCTCATTTTGGACAAGCCCTCCACCTCTCCAAACTTGTCCTCTAAATGCTCAACAAAAAACTGAGGCTTCATCATGATGAAAGACTCCCCATCAGCCCTCGAACATACAAGGTACTGGGGCGAATAAGATCCGCTGCCATCCTTAGCCTGACATTCCTCCCACGGTGTGGCCAGGGAGGGGAATGATTTGGGGTCATACTTCTGTGCATTGAATTGAACTTCTGTGCATTGAATTGAGCTCATGATCGCTTACAGACTGCTGGTGTTTCAACACCAACAAGATATGACGGACTATGCTTCATCGCGTGTCATCTGCCCTGATGCCACCCCCTCCGACCAGGGCTCCTCCCCACAGGCGCCACCTGGCCACAGCAAAGGCCATTTCTGGGAGTCCTGATGCCCCAGGGGGATGGGGATGGGCATTCACCCCTTGGCATATGTGGGGAGTTAACAGCACAGGCATCAGCAGAGCAATCCCTGTGTGGTCAGGGGGCTACAACAACAGGGCACATGGCGGCCCCACCACAATGGACTGGCTACCGTGCTGGATAGATGCAAAGAAGTCCATGGTCATCATCGACACAGAAAGTGATACTGTATAGTGCATGGTGGAAAACGCACCTAGGAGGGTGTCCTCCCCAAGAGGTGGAGAATGGATGAGACTGCAACGTGACAACAAGAAAGTGGGCTAAAGATCTTAATGCACAATGGACACGATGCATCATGTAAGGCATCCTTTCCCAATTGGCCCGCTCTTCGGGAAAATTTTGAAGAATAGAGGTCAAACCCAACAGGGGACCATCACATAAAGGCCGAAACGTGTGAAACTCCTGTTAGTTGCCTCTTACGGCAGGCAGGAATACCTCGGGCCTATTCTAACCCCCAGGCCTGCAGAGGGTACCACATCTGTAATGTGCATATCGCTATCGCAGCACTTTTGTCACTTCAGTGTGTAGACCTGCCCTTAGTGGAAACTAATTTGGTCACGTGGTTACTTACAACGACATTCCAGTTCAGATTACTGCAAGGAGTTACTTCATAGTGCAGTTGCGAAAAGTGATCAATAAAAAATGTCTTTGCAGGTAGCAGTGGTGTCTTGTTCCTAGTATCATTAAACATACTGTTGATGAGAAAAACAAGGGTGTGATATTTCTGACAAGAAAGATGATTTACCATGTGAGCAAAATGTTGAAATTAAGAAAGTCAATGGTGAGCAAATTACAATAATAAGGAACTGTGCTTAACAGAGATGAAGTCAAGTATCTATCCCAAAGAAGAAGAAACAAAGTGTACACACTATGCCTTTGATGTATTGATAATTTTTTTTTATTAATCAGCAGCTTCTGCAGTTTATGAACAATTCAAAGAAATACCAATGTCACAAAAACTCAGCTTCTCTTGCTCAAAACTGGATTTCAAGGATAGCACAAAAATGCTGGGAACAATTATTCTGTCTGTCCAATTGATTTGAAAAGGTGCCAGAATAAATTAGTCCGCATATTGATAAATGACATTTTTTATTAATGTGTAAGGACAAGGCTGTTTACTTTTTATACTTTTTGATTTATTGGGCTGGTATTGAGCACATGTTCATCACCAGTGGTCTTGTATTATATTTTTAAGCCTTCATAGAAGTTTTTGCAGATGTTCTATTAATGTTATATAGTGTTTAGCACATCCTCCTATTAGTAAAAATTACACTAATTGTGCTTTATAAGCCCAGTTAAATAAATAAAAAGGCGTACTAAATTAATTTTTTATAAAAAAGAAAATGGGACTTCATAACTATGGTGGCTAGTGGTTTATTCAGATTGGATTCATATATATTACACTGTGAAATAATATCACTGTGATAGTGTACTAGCAGTATTGTCAAACAATTTTTATTTTCTGTGCTATGTAAGGCTTTGGCATATGGCCATGTAGCATATGACAGTGCTTGACCTGTGAAGGTACTGCAGCAGATGCTGTTGCTACCTCTCCTTCCTGATTCTCAGGTGTCAACATGACAGTACTGTCACACTGGCCAGGTCTTCAGTTGTCCTCGCTGGATAATACATTCTGATCATTTTTCATTAGCTGTGCTTTCAAGTTCAATATACATTATTGGCAGACCATGCAAAAGGTTCGCATTGTGATATTATTACTATTAATTACATATTCCATGGATGCTGTCTTAATTCTAATGTCTTTCGAAATGATGCCCAGGACACAGTTGAAAACCGATGCAAAGCCTGTAACCTTTCCTCTACCTTCAAGTAAATGTAAATGCTCTTGAACCAATCTACAATATACAGGATGCACAGTGACAGAGTTCCCAATTTCAAGATTAAATATATCAAAAAGTAAGACTGATAGATAAGTGTAACAGACAGTGTATCTTTGTGAAAGCTGTAAGAATTTTATACAGTAGTTTCGAAATTTTTCAAAAAGCTGCTAACAATTGGTGCTGTAATCACAACAGATAGTGCATGCAAATAGTGCACTGCAACTCAGAGCAGACATTTCCACTGCTGAAATGTAAAAGTAGGCTAGCGTGCTGATGGAGGAAGTATAATTTATATATTCCATTGAGAAATGTATTTTTCTGATACTGAAATACCAAGGGTTAGAATACAGTCAATAGGCAACACGATGTAGTTTTCAAACATGGCTTAATGTTCTGAAATTACCTATTATGAAAACCATCCAAAAGCTCTTCACGAAGTTCCAACAGACAGGCAGTATGGCTGATGACCTAGTGAGGAATGTTGGTCCCAGACAAATTGTAGTTACTTCTGAAAATCTCACCACAGTTACTCGAATTATTCAGCAAAAAGCAAGCTTTCATTTGACTGGTTGTTGGTATTTTCACATATTTTGTCTTTATTGTCCAGGTCTCACTGCCATATCACAGCACAGATCTTGCTAAGGTCTTATAGAGGCATATTCTGGTGTGCTTCAGGAGTATGAAATGTTTCATTACATTATTAATGACTCCTATTGTTTATGTATACAGGGTGTTTAGAAATGAATATCGAGGTTTTAATGCTTTGTAATATTTATTATATTAAACTTACAGTTATAAATGATATGTCTAATGAAAGAGCAACTCAAACAGTTTTATCAAGAGCCTTATAAATGTTCAATATGAGCACCATTTGTTACACGGCACACATCAAGTCTATAGCCGAGTTCTTCCCAAACGTTGATAAGTGTGTTTTCAGTGATTGTAGCAACAGCTGCTTCAATCTGGTTTTTGATTCAGGGAGGTCTGCTGGTAGCGGGGGCACGTACACACGATTCTTGATGAAGCCCCACAGGAAAAAATCGCGTGGCATTAGGTCGGGTGAACGTGGAGGCCATGCAAAGCAAGCACTGTCATTGGGCCCCTTGCGGCCTAACCAGCGCTTGGGTACAGTGAAGTTCAACCAACCGCGTACTTCGCTATGCCAGTGAGGTGGCGCACCATCTTGTTGGAAAATGAACTTCTCTGGCTTCTTCCAACTGAGGCAAGAGCCACTGCTCTAGTGTATCATGGTAAGAAGTGCCATTTACAGTAGGTTCACCAAAAAAGAAAGGCCCATAAACTTTACAATGGGATAAGGCATAAAAAACACTTGATGTGTGCTGTGTGATAAATGATGCTCACATTGAACATTTATAAGGTTCTTGGTAAAACTGTTTGAGTTGCTCTTTCATTTTACATATCATTTATAACTGTAAGTTTAATGTAATAAATATTATAAAGTGTTAAAGCCCCGATATTCATTTATAAACACCCTTTATATGTGGTGGCTTTCTCAGCTATGCCTGTTTCTTCCAGGAAGGATAGTTTACAGCCTAAATATGTGAATGCATTCACTATTTCTGAACTTTTATTTTCAAACAAATATTCCTTCGTAATGGGTATTTCCTGCAGAATGCATCGTTTTTGTTTCTTCACTGTTGATGTCCATACTGTATATCTCGGATATGTCAAAATATCAAAAATACTGGGTAGCTGTTCTCCTGCCCTGAACATCCATTGTGTAACACTTCATCTTATACAGGAGCACGGCTCTTCCCAACTGGCACTTACATTTGGTGGGCTGTCGCTGAGAGCACGAGTGTAGCAGGTCATGGCGTCCTTCTTGCGCTCCTTGATGTGTGCGGCGACCCGCTGTTGGTGCATGGCGACCAGCTGGTGCTTCTCAGCATCCCCCTCTTCCTCCAGGGCTTGCACTGTCATCTGGAAACGCTGTGTCATGCGGCGCTTGAAGTCGTCGGCAGCTCGAGGGTCGCTGGCACGCATATCCTGGTAGCGTTCCTCTAAGTCTGACCAGTCCTTCATCACCTGCAAATATGTTCACAACAAAAATCTTACAAACACAGTAATTTATCTTCTAATAATAGAAAATGCTTTTCTGCTTCAAACTACCCAACTGCATCTAGCTGCCCTGCTCTGTCCCCACCACGTCACTGCATACTCCCACAACAAGCACTTTATCTTCCTCCTACCCAACCTACTATCCCTTCCCCTTCTGGTCCCAAGCCTCTTCTTTAGCACCACCACCCAGATCGCTTCTCCCATCATGTGCAGTTGCCCAATGTCTGGCCTCAGCAATCACGAGTGTGTGAGTTGTGTTTGTGTGTGAATGTGTGTGTTGTCTACTTTAGAAAAAGGCATTTTGGCTAAAAACCCAACAGCTATGGCAATCTTTTTGTTGTGTCTGTCTGTGACTCAGCATCTCCTCCATAAAGTGAGCACCAAAGTTTCTTTTTCAATACTGCCATAATTTAACTTCTTTCTTAGTAAACTGAAATCAGTTATGGGGCTCTGTTACTTGCAAATCAGGGTACTGTGGATGTTGTGTCTACAAATACCAAATTACGTAACATTAATGCCAGCAACAAATGCTTTTTATTATGTTTCATGGGAACATTTCAGCCACACCTACAAGGTCATGAATAGCATATGTCATACATCATTCATATAATCCTGAACCCACAGAAATCTTAAGAGACTATACACACACCCACATACAGACTTGTGATGATGGGGTCACCTCTTCCAAAGGCAATTTGAAACTACTACCAGGTCCCTGCCCCCTCCCTTCCCTTCTGGGGAGGAATCTATGTACCCCTCCTGTTTGCATCTAGTGCATGGTCAAAGCATTCGAGCATTGTGTGATGCAATAATTTAATTTTTGTCATTTAATTAAGTACTATGTAGAGATATATGTATAGTCTTCACCACAATGTATTAGAGTTAATGGATTAATTTCATTCTGGTTTTATATGAAACAAAGGAAGTTCCTTAGAGTCCTACCAATCCCTTCTTCTGTCTAGATGCATGTAAGAATGCCATATTTGTATTTTTAAGCTAATTGTGAATAATAATCTTACTACTGAGTTAAAATGACTTACTATTTATTGAACATGTACCTTAAATATCACTAATTGCCTGTAGAAATATATGTTTCGGTAGCTTAATTCTGTTGGGAAGCAAAGGTTTGGCGATACAACTATTACATACTATCGGTGTACTATCACATCCATATTAGCATTACACCGCTTAGAACCAGCAGCCTAAATTGTCTGCTATATGTAGTCAGATTACTCTTGTTGTGCACTGTGATGTATTTCATCATACTGTACTACATTTGAACATGGTCAACTGTCAGCCAACTTATTGCTGTCCTACTGTGATCGGTGTGCATGGTTTCATCACAGTGGGGAAACTAATGGCAATGCACACAGAACCATGCACAGTGAGAGGTTTTTTTAAGTTGTATCTTACCTGAAAACTAAACAAAATTATTTTCGTCTCACTCTAGCATTTGTGATTTTCCCATCTCAGGGCAATTAGTATTCAGAGGCACAATGCAACATAGCATTCGATCTTTATTCTGACTTCATTTTTGTGGGAAATATTATAGTATCTGCAGCAGAACATGAGAACCAGCCGAGTATTTGCCTCAGTGGATGTGGGAAATTGCCTAAAAACAACAACAGGTTGGCCAGTACACCACTCCCCATGGTTAATCCGTCAGGCAGATTTGATTTGGGCTGGTGTGTGTCTTCATGTTCAGAAGCAGGTGCTTTAAAATGCTCGTCCTCCTCCCTTCTGGGAATGTGTGTGTGTGTGTGTGTGTGTGTGTGTGTGTGTGTGTGTGGAGGGAGGGGGGGGGGGGATCAGTAAGACGCAAACTTCTATTCTAGAAACTGTATGTGCAAAGTATTGGAGGATTTCTCAATTCAAGAAGCTGTTCTAAAAGAGCATTTATGGAATTCAGTGCTACAAACTGGGAACAGACTTAAAACTTACATCAAAACTACATTTCAAAATACACAATACTGAGGCACTCTACAGGTTCATCAAACCACAGCATCTTTACAGGACTGGCATATTCATTTATGACAGAAGGAGAGAGAATGAAGAAATGAGGGCATGAAAACTACTCAGGAAAACTTTAGGTAGAACATACACCCCAAATGGACTGCGTAGACTAAGAGAAAATAAGGAAATTCAAATGTACACACACATTTATTCTGATATTAAAAATAACAGGCTAAAATTCTATGGGCATATTAACGCAATCAAATCAAACAGATAAACAAACCAAGTTATGGATTTTTACGAAACTTTTAGTTAAGCTAAAATAAGACAATAAAGAGGACTGCAGCTGTAAAAGAAGATCTGAAAGAAACAGGGATAACAACAGGAAATACACCTTTAATAGTAGAAATCATTGGCTGACTATGTCATGGTGAGTATAATATCCAACAGCCCTGTATCCCACATTAATTCATTCATCATGTTCCAAATATGTCATTAGGAAAGAGCATTTTCAGGTTTATAGAGTGAGTCATGCATTCTGAACTAGCAGACACTTTAAGACAGACGCAAACTACCCCAAGAAAGTCTATTTACAAACTAAACTTATAAGTTGAATCTAGGAACTACAACCCCTATTTATTACTTGCATAGGTATCATGAGACCGAGATTAGATTAGGTACAGCATGCACAGACACATTTAAACATTCTTCCCATGCTCCAATGTGAATGGAATGGGAAGCAGCCCAATAATTGGTACACTGGAAGTACTCTCTACCATGCACCTAATAGTGGTTTGGAGAACAGGGAGCAGAAGTAGGTTAAAAAAAGAGAAGCGGCTATTAGAGAATAACCTATATTCACCAGATTTGCAATAAATTATCACTATACTTCTAGAGGCCCCTCACACTTAGACTAGCTAAATTTAACAGACCAGGATCAGGAAACACTTGGTTGCCTCCTCAGCTATATTAAAAAGTCTGTTTATATTACCCATTTAGTTTAATATATCCATCATCATGTTGGTAATCATAATTCTGTCACACAGCTAAGCAGAGTCTCTGATTTCTAAAATATAGTTTATCTTAAACTCATATTTAGGATGGTGTGTGGGAGGGGGGGAGAAGAGGCCAATCTGAGAGGTCATCAGTGTCATCAGATTAGGGAAGTAAGTCGGCCGTGCCCTTGCAAGGGAACCATCCTGGCATTTGCCTGGAGTGATTTAGGGAAATCGCGGAAAACCTAAATCAGGATGGTCGAACGTGGGACTGAACCGTCGTCCTCCCGAATGTGAGTCCAGTGTGCTAACCACGGCGCCACCTCACTCGGTAGGAGGGTATGCTGAAAAGTAGTTCCCCAAACTTTTTTATGTGAAAAACTCAAAGCTTTTTAAATAAAACAAAAGTTGAAACTTCCTTGCAGATTAAAACTGAGTGCCAGACCGAGACTTGACCTCGGAACCTTAGACTTTCGCAGGCAATTGTTCTACTGAGCTACCCAAGCATGACTCGTGACCTTTCCTCACAGCTTTACTTCTGCCAGTACATCATCTCCTACCTTTCAAACTTCAAAGAACAGAATGAGATTTTCGATCTGCAGCAGAGTGTGCACTGATATAAGAATTCCTAGTAGGTTAAGTTTGGAAGGTAGGAGATGAGGTAATGGTGGAAGTAAAGCTGTGAGGACAGGTTGTGAGTCATGCTTGTTTAGCTCAGTTGGTAGACCACTTGCTCATGAAAGGCAAAGATTACAAGTTTGATTCTTGGTATGGCAAATAATTTTAATCTGCCAGGAAGTTTCATATCAGTGCAGACTCCACTGCAGAATGAAAATCTCATTCTAAAAACAAGTGCTATTAACATTCTATATATTTATTCTTCATGCCGACATATTTATTTCTCAATGTAGCTATCCTAGCAACTATTACATTTCTCCCAACAAGAGACCAGTTTGTTGATACTGTCACTGTAGAATATTTGAGTTTGCTGACAGAGCCACAACCTCACCTCTGCTTGCACCGCTTCTTCACCAAGTGAAGTCTTCGAAGGTGTTCTTTAAGTTTTGGAAACAGATGGAAACTGGATGGGGCCAAGTCAGGATGACCAATGACAGTGAACCCAAGGAACTGTCTCAGATTGTTTCGTATGTAGCAGCACTTGTGTCTGGTCTGGCATTGCCGTGCTCCGTGCTGGGAGAGGGCGCTCTACGTGTGACGAACTCTTCAAATTCAAAACCTGATTATAGGACGCCATTTCTGATGTACCTATTTAGTTACATTACACACCACCATGTTACATCTCAGAATTCGGAGCTCTTTTGTTGTAGAAGGCAGCAAATATGTTGGCATTGAGAATAAAGACGTAGAATGGTAATAATGTTTGGTTTATTTTAAAAGATTTAAGAGATTTCAGATAAAAAACTTGGAAACATTTATTTTCAGTGTGCCCTCATTTTAGCAACAAATAATTTTAAGATTAAATGCTCAGCAAAGCTAGTATTAGAATTGTAATGTCTTTGAAGAGGCCCCTGTAGACTACACAGTTATCTATCATTCTTATTGCTCACTTTCGCTGAATAAATATCTTATTTACTTTAGCTACATTGCAGCTGAAAATATTTCAAGGCAATAAAGAGAGAAATGTGACAGAATGCCAACTCTCTTAGAGATGACAAAAACAGCAATATTTTGTGGAAATAATACTGACATCCATACATCAGTATTATATTTTTGACATATATACAATATCTATGTACTGGGCTTTCGTAATACTATTTTCTGCATTCTTTGACTGTGTATTGGGTGCTAGTAATCACATTTTTCACATATCATGTCAACTGAATTTAATAGAACAAAGATTCATTTAGTATTTCTGTAATAAATTGATATAGTATATAGCACCTCAGTTCATTTATACAGTAAACACTTAATTTTGTTTTAAAGAATTATGTTTGATTTCTTTGTAGTCTGAAGTCAGTTATGTATCTCCATCTGATTAGTTTAGTTGTTCAGTCAAGTCAATGTTATTGAATGGGCGTGAACTGTTGGCCTATAGTCAACAAAGTTCCTTATTGTGTCTCTTTTTGGAGCTTTAAAAGAATGCATCCCAAGTTACTAATATGTAGTAGTGATAATTGATGTGCTGACCACTTTACAAAAAAATGGTTATGTTGTTGCTAATTTTACCACTGGTGGCTAAAGTCAAGTGTAACAGGTATCTGGAAACTAGTAATCAGCCTAGTCAAAAATTGATAGTGCCTGTTAGTATTCAGATTGACACCACTTCTGAACCTCATTTCTTTGAGCCAACATCAAACTGTGGTGTCATATATATACACACCCCCTAAGGTAAGTCTTTCCACTCCCAGGATTGGAATGACTCCTTACCCTCTCCCTTAAAACCCACATCCTTTCGTCTTTCCCTCTCCTTCCCTCTTTCCTGATGAAGCAACCATTGGTTGCGAAAGCTTGAATTTTGTGTGTATGTTTGTGTGTCTATCAACATATATAATTGATGTTGCTGATTTCAGAACTTCCAAACACAATTTGCAGTTTAGAAGAACTGTTTTCTCTCTGCTCTCTCAGTTAATGTATCCTGTTAGTTACATACATTTTCTTTCGTTTAGGAGTAACAAAAATGTCAAAAATACTTTTCTTCATTAAATAAATTTCTTGACAGATCTTGTGTGTAAATCAACAATGACAGACTTCTCATGCGACAAATTTAGAAAACAGTTTATCATTACAAATCTAAAAAGAATCACTCTTTTCAATATAAAAAAAATCAGTATTTCAACAACAATGTACCTTCAGCATCAAAATAAATTATGTATCAAAGTGTCAATTATAGATAGTTCAGAAAATTTTGCTATCTTTAAACACCCTTGTCTTCAGGTCAACCAATGAACAGATATCTCAGCTCTAAACACATGACACTGAGCTGTATGACTGGTTTACCCATGTTGCAGGACTGATATTGTGACTAACACCTTCAGCTAGTAGAATTAAATAATTTTAGCCACTACTGGTTTACATGACCATCTTCTGGAATGAAAGTTGAAACCATATATATGTGTAAGTAGTATATCATTACTAATGATTTGCAATCAACCTGTGATAACTACATTCAGTAAGTCGCTGATTGTCCACACCCGGTAGCTGAGTGGTCAGTGTGACAGAATGTCAATCCTAAGGGCTCAGGTTCGATTCCCAGCTGGGTTGGAGATTTTCTCCACTCAGGGACTGTGTGTTGTGTTGTCCTAATCATTATCATTTCATCCCCATCAACGCGCAGGTCGCCGAAATGGCGTCGAATCAAAAGACTTGCACCCGGCAAACGGTCTACCCGACAGAAGGCCCTAGTCACACGACATTTACCTTTTTTTGGCTGCTGATTGTTGGGTGCATTACCCAGCTTGTAAGTTATAAGTGCATAGTTCAGTTGTTTTTGGAAAAATAAAAACTGGAGCATGAAATATTCTGTTATAACAAGAATGAGTATTTTAATTTAGGAATCAAATTTCTTATTGTGGGGACATGACTAAAACATCCAACGGTGGTTAAATAGCAACACTGATGCATCAAGATTTGAGCAGCTAAGTGACACAGATAGAGTGAAAAAATTGTGTCCGATAGAGAAACAGAGTGGAGGCAAGGCGATATAAGGAAGTTGTTCTCACACATACGAAAGCACTGAAACCTGTTGATCTGCTACCAGACTATGCAAGATGATATTCATTTGATTCACTAGATTCTACATCTACATCTACATCCATACTCCGCAAGCCACCTGACGGTGTGTGGCGGAGGGTACCCTGAGTACCTCTATCGGTCCTCCCTTCTACTGATTGTGTGAATCTTTGGAAAATGAGAAGTAGCATCACGAAAAAAAGTGAGTTAAAAAAACATGGAGAATTGTTTTTCAAAAGTAACCTGAAACGAAATGAAATGCAGTATGTCTCAGTACAATTTTGTAAAAAAGTTTCATTTCCCAGTTACTAACAGGTAAAGAACGCAAAGGGCTTTCACATAAAAAGTTTGCTTTGTAAACAGCAGTTTCTGGTCAAAACACTTGTATTGGATTATCCATGTTTTTCAGTTAGCAGTGCAATCTCAGGACCATATTAACCCAGATAATTGGGAGTTTGCTATAGTACTGACACACAGAAGTGAATTTCAGCTTTTGTGCCTGAAGGTAGTAGCGTTACATTAAAATAAAGTAGCAAATAAAGTTCTTTAATTCAGCAGCTGAAGATGTCATACTCAATGTCATTTCTGCAAAATTTCATAGCTGTGGAACACTGCTTATCAAAAAATGGATAATGAAATGTAACTGTCTCAGCCATGTTTCAGTGTTGATACCCTGGATTAATGTAGCACCTAATACAGTGAATTGTTAATAGGCATGGATCCTACTACAATTTTCACTTTTCTTTATAAATGTTTTAAGTAAATATAAATGCTAATAATGTAAGATAAACATATGCAGGTCTGAGGTACTTCACTATTTATGTGCTATAAATTCACAAATTTTATATGAAGTTTTGTTCTTTTATAAAACTAAAATTGATTATGAATACTGCTCCAGGTTATGTACATTTACTACATTCAGGAGGACAAGTACTGATGCACTATATTAGTCATACAAAAATCATATATGAAATTGCCAGACAAAACAAATATATGAACTTGAATTTTAGAAAATAACAATAATTCTTTGATAGAAGAACATGTATTTTAAGCTGAGAGCACCTAGTAAGCAAACTGTAATACAATAAATCATGTAAAATTATTGTAATGTAATAAAACTAATCAGGATGAAGTTTATAACAATGAAACATTTGTGAATTACTCCATTTATTCATGTTGTTTTCGATTTATGAAGTGCTTCATTGCTCTGTTGCATTTACCTTTATATATATATATAAGTTTGTAAATTAATAATCAACCTTCATATATAGTTAATGGTTAATTTGGGAAAAGGTTACTTACTGTTTTTGCAAATTCGCCATAACTCCATCAATCAATCAATCAATCAATTAATCAATCAATCAAATCGGTGCTCGACGACCCTGTAGATCATGTGCCGACCTCACAATGCTCCTCCATGGATGGTGATCTTGTGCTCTTTGGATCCAGTTGTCACGAACTTCTAGCTGGCAAAGGTCTTTCTGCAGCTTATCCGCCCATCGCTTTCTGGGTCTTCCGATTGGACAGATACCATCAGATCTTCCCATAAGTAAGGCTATTGCTTGAGAGGTGTCTGGTCTCCTAGCAATGTGGCCTGCCAAGCTTATTCTGTTCAGTTGCCTCATCAGCCCAAAGATCTTTCTCATAATTTTTCTTTCGAAGACCAATAAGTTTTCTTCATCCTTCTTTGTTGTGCTTAGGGTTTCTGTCCCATACAACAATACTGGCACTGTCACAGCATTACATTCATTAAGTTTGGTCTTAATTGACACGTTGTTGTATGACATTATCCGCTTTAGACTGAAATAAATTTTAGACCCATTCACAATACATTCATTTATTTCCTGTTTTAAATCATTCTGTCTGTTGAACCATGTACCAAGGTATTTAAAATTCTTCAGTTCAGCAAATTTCCATATCCCTACCTGCAATGGGATGTCTTTAGGGGCTTCTCTTGATACCTCCATTACCTCAGTCTTTTCTGCATTAATCTGTAACCCGATCTTACTTGCACTTTGCGCAAGGTCCTCTAAAGTTTCTGCCATCTCTTCCTCTGATTTTGCTAGAACAGTGATGTTGTCTGCATAAACCAATAAATCTGTCTTACCATTTAGCGTCACCACTTTGTTTTCTCTCTTCATTTCTCAGGTTACTTTCTCTAGGATCAGATTAAATAACAGTGGTGAAATAACATCACCTTGTCTCACATCCGTTCTGATAAGGAAATCCTTGGACAGCTCCCCTTGGTATTTGACTTTGGCTCTTGCCTCCACTGTGCACATCTATTAACTCTATATAAAGAGCAATAATTAATTTAAAAAATCGTGTATGTTATATATTCTGGTAAAGGTAACAGAACAATGCAGCACATCACAGCTTGAAAAAACCATAAATAAATGGCATAACACACAAGAAACGCACTTGAAAATGGAAATCATTTCTGGAAACATGTCGACATGTACATCTACATCCATACACCGCAAGCCACCCAAAGGCGTGTGGCAGAGGGCACTTTGAGTACCTCTATCTGTTCTCCCTTCTATTCCAGTGTCGTGTTGTTCGTGGAAAGAAAGATTGTCGGTATGCCTCTGTGTGGGCTCTAATCTCTCTGATTTTATCCTCATGATCTCTTTGTGAGATATATGTAGGAGGGAGCAATATACTGCTTGACTCCTCGGTGAAGGTATGTTCTCGAAACTTCAACAAAAGCCCGTACCGAGCTACTGAGCGTCTCTCTTGCAGAGTCTTCCACTGAAGTTTATCTATCATCTCTGTAATGCTTTCGCGATTACTAAATGATCCTGTAACGAAGCATGCTGCTCTCCGTTGGATCTTCTCTATCTCTTCTATCAACCCTATCTGGTACGGATCCCACACTGATGAGCAGTATTCAAGCAGTGGGGGAACAAGCGTACTGTAACCTACTTCCTTTGTTTTCGGATTGCATTTCCTTAGGATTCTTCCAATGAATCTCAGTCTGGGATATGCTTTACCGACGATCAACTTTATATGATCATTCCATTTTAAATCACTCCTAATGCCTACTCCCAGATAATTTATGGAATTAACTGCTTCCAGTTGCTGACCTGCTATACTATAGCTAAATGATAAAAGATCTTTCTTTCTATGTGTTTGCAACACATTACAATTGTCTACATTGAGATTCAATTGCCATTCCCTGCACCATGCGTCAATTTGTTGCAGATCCTCCTGCATTTCAGTACAATTTTCATTGTTACAACCTCTTGATATAGCACATCATCATCCACAACAAGCCTCAGTGAACTTCTGATGCCATCCACAAGGTCATTTATGTATATGGTGAATAGCAACGGTCCTACAACACTCCCCTGCGGCACACCTGAAATCACTCTTACTTCGGAAGACCTCTCTCCATTGAGAATGACATGTTGCGTTGTTATCTAGGAACTCTTCAATTCAATCACACAGTTGGTCTGATAGTCCATATGCTCTTACTTTGTTCATTAAATGACTGTGGGGAACCATGTTGAATGCCTTGCGGAAGTCAAGTAACACGGCATCTACCTGGGAATCCATGTCTATGGCCCTCTGAGTCTCGTGGACAAATACCGCTAGCTGGGTTTCACACGATCGTCTTTTTCAAAACCCGTGCCTATTCTTACAGAGTAGATTTCTAGTCTCCAGAAAAGTCATTATACTCAAACATAATACGTGTTCCAAAATTCTACAACTGATCGACGTTAAAGATTTAGGTCTATAGTTCTGCACATCTGTTCGACGTCCCTTCTTGAAAATGGGGATGACCTGTGCCACTTTCCCATCCTTTGGAATGCTACGCTTTTCCAGAGACCTATGGTACACCGCTGAAAGAAGGGGGGCTAGTTCCTTTGCGTACTCTGCGTAAAATCGAACTGGTATCCCATCAGGTCCAGCGGCCTTTCCTCTTTTGAGCGATTTTAATTGTTTTTCTATCGCTCTGTCATCTATTTCGATATCTACCATTTTGTCATCTGTCATGCAAAAGATAAATAACAGAACATTATGACTGGTATCAGAAAGTTATTTTATAATGAAACCCACTTTTTTCGAAGATGCAGGCTTTCACCGATCATTTCAAATGGATAAAATCGTACTACAAAATTTGTTGGGGTGGCAATGCTAAAACAGAAAGTTACCTTGTTCATGTTTCTACAATACGAGTCTCAAGTTGTCTGTTGTACGTGTACTGCTGTTACACAGTGTGTCGGCCCACCTTGGTGACCTTCTCCCGGTGCTGCTCCTCGAGTCGCTGCTGCGCGTCCTTGTAGGCCTGGTGCTCGATGCGTGGGTCGAAGTGCGTGAAGTAGGGGTCGGGCGTGGGCACGGGGGTGGCTGCCTGAGAGCCGGCTCCGGAGGCGGTGGCGGGTGCAGCCGTGGGGCTGGGCAGAGCGGGTGCAGCTGGGGCCCTGTCAGAGGGACAGTCACAATACTGCTGGAAAACCAATTTCTAACACATTCTCTAAATGTGAATATGTAAACTTGTGCTTATACACAATACTTCGTAAGACCATTCATGCCTCCACAACTCATGTTCTGTTAA
This sequence comes from Schistocerca serialis cubense, assembly GCF_023864345.2. NCBI lineage: Eukaryota > Metazoa > Arthropoda > Insecta > Orthoptera > Acrididae > Schistocerca > Schistocerca serialis. The sequence continues at coordinate 209,990,874 of NC_064647.1, read as the reverse complement.
TTCTATTATAAAGGAGAGCTTTCAGCACGAATCAGGTTATGCATTAACAGGCAAAAGCAAGTGCTGATAGCTACTTCTGTAAAATTACCTAACAACAAATTATGATTCACACTAATCTATTAAAACTGATAATTATGGTATTTACTTCTAAACCACTTACTAGATGTATTTCAGGAGAAAAACAGCTACAGTACTTTGCAAAAAAGCAACAACTTCTTGTCCTAAACTACTCAGCTGCTCTTATTGTAGTATAACTAGCTGGGAAAACCATAGCTGCCCAGGTATTTTTTGACCCAATTTCTTCTGTAAGTACATATTCTCTACCATCCTTGCTCTGTCCATTTCCTCCCCCCCCCCCCCCCCCTTCGCTCTCTCTCTCTCTCTGTTAATCTGCTCTTTGCCCCCTCTCTTTCTTGATCTCCTGGTCTCACTCTTTCTGTCCATTTCCTCCTCTTTCTCCTCCCCTTCTGTCTGTTTATCTCTTCCTCCACCATCTCTCTGCCTCTTACTCTCCCTGTCTCTGTTCATCTCCTCCTCTTTCCTTTGTCTGTCCATCTCCACCTCTCCCCTCCCTCGGTGCATTTTCACCTTCTTTATCTCTGTCCAACTCCTTCTCCTCATCATTCTCCTCCTATCTGTGCCTATCTCTTCCTCTCCCCCTCATTGTCTATCTCCTCACCCTCACTCCTGTCTCATCAGTATCACACTAACCCCAATAGGAAGTTTGTGGTTCTTACTCCTACACTATTAACTTCCAGATTGTAACTAATATGTCAACCATATTTGATTGAAAGTGTTCCAGGAGTTCATGATGAGCTTTTTATCTGTGGCTTTGCTCACAAATGCACATGACAAATATGCTTCACACATATTTAACATATCTAATGCATGTTTGTGCACGTATTTCACCTGAATGTCTAGTGAATTTCACCCTCAAGTTTCATTTTGACACAGCTTAATGTTTATGACGTCATATCTCCTGAACTGTTTGTCGCACAGTGATATTTTTTTCTATGTACATTTAACAGCATATGTAGATACAGTGAGTGTCATGTGTTGCAAATAGAGTTAGCAGCAAAGAAGTAATAGGCCTAAACTGAAACTTCATGCATGATGAGCTGGTTTTTTCTTGCATCTTAGCAGCCTATTTGACATCAAATCTTCTTAACTATAAGTCGTACAGCCCACCCAGCTTGCCGCACACTCTAATGCGCTGCTTCCCAAATGGGAAGGCATGCTGGTCCCCAGCACAAATCCGCTCGGCGGATTAGTGCTGAGGGCCGTTGTGACGGCCAGCATGTGGATAGTTTTTCAGGTGGTTTTCCATCTACCTCAGCAAATGCAGGCTGGTTGCCCTTATTCCACCTCAGCTAAACTGTGTTGATAATTGCTGCGCAAACATTGTTTCCACGTATGTGTACACCATAATTATTCTACCATGCATACATTTGGGATCACAGTTGTCTGGTATGAGATGTTACCAGGGGATGGGTCCACTAGGGGGCCAATCGGAACAATAAACCTGGGTTCGGTGTGGGGCGGCGGTGGAGTGGGTGGACTGCTGGGGCCTGTTGTTGGGTTGTGAACCACTGAGGGCTACAGCGGGACAAAGCCTGTTCCATCGTTTCTAGGTCCCCGGATTAAGCATTCATACATACATACATACATACATACATACATAAGGCATACAATGTTTCATTTTTGTAGGTGCATTCGGTGGCAAATGTGGATACTGTTTGACAAAAGTGTTGCGGACAGAGTTAGTAATAAATTTATATGTCTCGCATGATGCGGTAGTTTTTCACGCATTCAGTGTTATGTCATAGCTGCTGGGCTAAGTGTCGTACAATGTTATTTTTCTGCTTCATTTAGTGGAATATATGAATACAGCACACACAATTCCATGGAAACAGTTAAAAACGTCATGCTTCGCGTGGCAGTTTTACTGCTTGAACAGCGAGAATGATGTGAGTGGCAAACTTCTTTCCATTCATCATTTTGTGGGGGTCGCGAGGAAGAAAATGTTTTGTAAACATTCGAAATTATGTGTGAAGTTTGTTGCACGTCTCTAAGCACTTTCATTCTCAAATACCGGACAAACAAATTAAAAGTTTCCTCGTGGCCTGGACTACTTTTTCATAGCCACCGCCACCTCTTTGATAAGTAGGTGGTTTTAATCCCAAAGTGATTCTCTCCAGAGAATAAATGATACGTGTACAAAGTTTGGTTGAAATCGGTCCAGTGGTTTAGGATGAGATGTGAAACATACATAAATATTTATAATTTGTATAGATTACATTTTCACAGTTCACATCAGCGCCAGGCATGACTTCTTAATTTATTACTTCATTACTGATACTTCTATTCGCAGCACAGTCTGCACACAGTATACAAATACGAGGTCTGTTCAGAAAATTACGAAACTCGGCCCACAAAATTTTTCTACGTTTACCTTCAACTTATTGTGCTGCGTCTCCTTCGAAATACTCTTCTCCACAATTGAAACACCACTACCAACACAGTTTCCACTTCCTTAAACAGTCTTGGCCCGCCTCTTGCTGGTTCGCACGAAGCATCGTCTGTGAATTTTCTTTTATCTCGGCTATTGTTTCAAATCGTCTTTTCAACGGGGTTTTCAACTTTTGAAATGAAAAAAGGTCCGTAGCGGCCACATCTGGAGAGTACGAAAAATGAGGCACAAAGTGATTTTGTTTTCTGTGCAACAGTCACGCACCAACAGGAATGAATGTGCGAGTGTATTATCGTGATGCGAGGGATATGAATTGTCTCGCCACATTTCAAGCCCTTCCCTTCTCAAATTTTCTCGCAGGCGTCGCAACACGTTACGATGGTATAATCGATTAACAGTTTCTCCCTGTGACACGAATTCATGATGAACTAATCCTTCAAAGTCGGTTGGTAGACGTCGAATGACGTTCTGAACGAGAGTCATCTTAACTTCCGTCCGGTACATTTTGAACCGTGTGAACAATTCGTAACACCGAGTACGTCTTAAGCACTCATTACCATAGGTTTTCTGCATCATTTGGCATGTCTCTGTAAAGGTTTTCATGAGTTTCACGCAAAATTTAATGCAGATGCGTTGCTTCTCTAACTCTTGACATCCCGAAATTCATAAACTGTGCGACACAACGTTCTAATCAATACAGCACTGAGCAACATCTAACAGACATACAACAATGAAATTTCCGGCAGTTACACATTAAAGGCGTGTGCAGGGATGCCAACCGCACTTCGTTTTTCAACAGACCTCGTATACTACTGAATATACCTGCAAAATTATATCATTGCATCAAACGCATTTCAGGAGCTACGACGTTATAAACATTGAGATGTGTAATAAGTAGGTTTTCTTAAAACGGAGCAAAAAATTACAGAACCTACAGTCTTCTTTTGACTTTCTCACACACTATTGGTGAATAATCGTAACGTAATTAAATCTATATAGTTAGGGTTCTGTGTCTTCAACCATTTAGGTTTTCATGCTTATCGTCAAAAACAAATGTTTTTTTTTTTTTTGCTATCGTTTTGGCCTGTTATGGACCACAAAGATTTTTATCTCTCCCCTGATTGTGTTTTCCGCTTTTGGCAGTAGATTTTCATTTTGGCTGACTGATTCTTTTCTCTGTTTTGACCATTTGCAGGACGTGGAACTGGCATAGTAAGTGAAATAAGGTTTTTAGTAATTTTGACTTTTTCTCTGAAAACTTCTCGATCCTGAATGTCATCAAATGAAATTTCAGCTTCCTGTAAATCCTTTTTAACTTGGCTTGCCCATTTTGAATACGATTTTGTTTTTGAAATTGATGAATGTATGCGATGAGTAAGTCTTTGCGGGTTCATTCTTTCCAGATGACCAAAAAACATCATTCTCCGATGCCTCGTGCTGGTAACAATGTCTTCTGCATGTTCGTTCGTATAATTCATAGTTGTGTCTTCGGCGGAATTCTCCGTTTTCTTTGATAAGGCCAAGGATTTTCCGCGAAATTTTCCAGTCTTTTATTTCAAGTTTACGCAGTGGTCCTTTCTTCGTCATGTTTTTAAACATTCTGATGCATACAAAGCTGACGGTCTAATTACGGTGTTATAATGACAACGTTTTAGGTTTAAAGACAGGCTTTTGCTTTTGTATAAGTCTTTGCACAGACGAAAAGCACTTCTAGTTTAGAACACCTACTTTCTACAGCTGCATTTTCTGAACCATCAGGTGTAATTATTTCTGCGAGATATTTAAGTTTCTTTGACTGCTTGATTTTCTCTCGTTGTATTTCATTGTGGATGAGTGTGGTTGTCGTTTGTGTCGAATTCAGTTTTGTTAAATGCTATGTTTAGACCAGTCTTAGCAGCAATTGATTGTAGGCTGGGCACTTGAACCTTAGCTTCGTCAATATTATTTGCAATGAGTGTCAGATCATCAGCAAAAGCCAAACAGTTTCCACTGAGGCCATTTCTTGTGTGTCCAAATTGAATCCCATAACCTGGCGGTACGGTTGTTTTCCACTCTCTATCTTTTCCAGGACACAGTTGAAAAGCAATGGAGCGAGCAGGTCACCTTGTCTCACCCCTGTACAGATTTCAAATGGTTCTGATACCTCGCCTCTGAACTTGATCTTTGACAGTGTGTTATTTAAAGTGGCGCTGATCAGATTGTTTTCTTATCTAGACCGAATTCGGCAAGGGTGTTCTTTATTGTTTACTGAACTGTGACGTAATTAGACGTCTGAAGCTTTTTTTATTCTTTAAAGAATCGCGGGTGGGGTAGGATCATTGGTTTGTACCAACTGGGACAATATTTCGTACAGAAGTCAGTGGATGACACGTAGCCACACTTTTGCAGTTAGCTCGCAAACGCCTCATTTTTTGCTCCATGTTTACCGTAACATTTTTGTTTCTACGAAGTATTATCGTGTACTTTCTCGCCCCTGCCAGTGATCCCTACTAATCGTGAAACACGTTGTATAAAAATGTTGCAGTTGTCACGTCTCTAGCCGCTTTGTGTCCTATCATAGAGCTGCCACGGGACACTCGCGCAGGGCGACGTGTGGAAAGGCTGAGGAAATGCAGCGGTGAGGTCACATCCAGGAGCGACAACAGCTGCAGGAAACAGCATTCACGCTGTTTGTACGTCAAACAACTCGTGACTGCTGTTCACGGGAAGCGGTTGCTAGCGGAAAGGACGTAAACTGCGAAGGTACCGGTAACGCAGCAAGTGACGAACTATTGGGCGTTCCGGCTGCGCAGGCTAATATTGAGCTTCTGTCCGAGGTCGAATGACTCATCTACAACATCTTTTCAAATTTTCCATGGAGTTTGAGCGCCAGTCGAAACAAGTAGTTAGTGTCCATCAAGTGTTTGTTTAAAATGGACTGACTCATACACGCCGACAGCAAGGTCACTGAAGCTATTCTATTTTCGAATGCTCAGAGGTTGATATCTCATGAAATTTGCCGTAAATTTAAATTACGAGGGTCATTTCAAAAGTCCTGCACAGTGCCCATGCGCGACCGTTTCTGTGATGTGATCAAATTGAAAATCATTTGTGTGTGAGACTTTAGACGTGTCGGTCGTATATGTGTTTGCTGGTTCGCGTAGCTGTGTCGTGAGTAATTCAATTTTAAAATGGGAGGTCAAACCGAGTCAGGTCGGATTACACGCGGCGTCCAGCGTTCCTACATTCAAAGTCGAATCCTTACGTGGAAGGAAGCCAAAGAAAAAATTTCCGTTGGTGTAGGCCTACACATTCTACAGTATTTTGCTAATAATGGTTTCTCAATATGGCTTAAGAGTTCACCACGTTGTTGTATGCCTTAAGCCGTCGGCACACGGACCGTGCTGTCGAACGTTAACGTTGAGCGTGCCAAGTTCAACGTGCTGCTGAACGGTTAGGAACGATGCGACTTGTGCATACGGTACGTGGGCCCCAACGTGGTATACGCGATCGCAACGCACTCCAGCGGCAGTTTGAGGGGTGTTTCTAGTTCGTAAATCACACTGTTTACTCAACGGGCGCGCGTAAAATTCCCACGTTAGCTCTATTAAAACGCACATTTCCTCTACAGTCCACGAAAAGAAAAGTGCCATGTCTAATTAATAAGTGCACAGGCTTGTAAAAGTTCCATCACAACCAGTGCGGTACAAATTTAGAATACTTCTCCGAATAAGATAAACATTATTTCATCATTCCCACATTTTAGTAAAACCCCAAGGTCAGTCTTACTTGATCACTGTTCCTACCCAGCAGCAGAATCTCTGCAACATGTGAATTACGAAGCGTAAAAGAAAAAGGAGCAAAATATCTTTATACAAGTAGCGCAAGCTGTCCTGTAGATTAAGCCAATCCAACAGTCACCCCTCATAAAAAGGTGACCTTATATTTACATAACATCAAATATTGTAGCATATTCTTATTTTAAACTAATAATAAAGTATCAGAACCTAATAAAAACGCGAATGTTGGGAAACAAAATTTGGAACTTTTCAGACGCGAACCACCACCCCAGCAAAAATTCACTACGAGACAGAGACGCTACTCATTACACTAAACATACAACACTATCCACATTTTAAATATATTGCATTACCGGTTGCTAAAAAACGTTAATAGTAGATAATTATGTTACTAATTGTAATTTAATTATAACAAATTGTACGAAGAACAATGCGCTTTGGATGGATCTTCAGTGAGTCGCTGCCTTCAAATGGCCTACTCTCATAATACGCTCGTTACAATAATTCTTTTGCCACGACTATGGTGTTTCTCATTATTTTATTGGAACGAATCACACAGTTAACAACGGGGTTTCCAGTGATTCTCACTTCGCTGGTGCTCAGAAACGGCATATACATGTATAGACTTGAAATGAATGCCAATATGGCGCCTAACAACTCTGTGCTGAAGGGAGACGGCGTGCCTGTGACGTACGTGGCGTTGTGCCATCTCATTGGTCAACTCTCAGACGCACGCTCAGAATATCTGACATGCTAGATATTGCTCTGCACGTTCGGAAAGACTCCCGAACGTGCTATTCCACGCTATGACGTCAGAAATTGGGCACGCTCAACGCTCAACGTTCGGATGCACGGTCCGTATGCCGACGGCTTTACTGTCACCACCGTCCAAGTATTTGGTGTACCGTACGCCTCTTGTTTCTACGGAGCGATGAAATATTTGTTGTACTCCATGAACTTCCATACCACCACTTGATCCACTAAAATTAGCCACACAGTTGTGTTTTTATGTTCATTGACTTTACAACATTTGCAGTACTTCGACATTATCTCCACATCTAACACTTTTCCGGTGTCTACACTCGTGGCAGTCACTATTCCATTCAGGGAATTATGTCCTCTTTTCTGCCAACTTCCATCAAGTGCAACTGCAGTATCCGAACATCCATCATTTTCTTCCACTACTTCCCTGGCAGCCAGTTTCATGCTTTCCTCACTGACCTCACAGACTGCTTTCTCTAATACTGCAGTCAGTTTTTGAAATTTGTTTGGTGGCTGATGTAAGTTCATCACTGAACAAAATGTTCTCCCTGCAGCCAGGCCCTTGCCAATGGATGGTATGGCATACACTAATCTAGCATTGATTTTGTTGTGTCGGTATCTGGGCCGACACCGTGAAGTTGAGATGGCTGAAAATGCACGCTAGACTAACGCAGACGGGCGTGAAGTACTGGAACAGGCTACGTAATTAATGTTAGGAAGAAAAGTACGGAGCAGGTTTAATACTTAACTTTAATATCATTGTGGTACATCGATCTTGACGATACACAGGAGACTTTAATTACAATCACTGTAAGGCTAATGGCGCCTTGCTAGTTCGTAGCCATTAACTTAGCTGATGGCTATTCTGTCTCTCGGCTAATGAGAGAGAAAGGCTTCGTACATCTGGTCGGTAGATAGGTTCTCGTACAACTGGGGCGAGTGCTCTCTCGTATCACGAGACCTGCCTTGGTGGTGGCGCTAGGTCTGCGATTACACAGTGGCGACACGCGGGTCCGACATGTACTAAATGGACCGCGGCCGATTTAAGCTACCACCTAGCAAGTGTGGTGTCTGGCGGTGACACCACAGATTTCATAAGGGCCACTTGCATCTGGTTTTGAAGAACTCATAAATGAAATCACAGCTGAGCATTTAGTGCAAATTAAATCCAGAGCAATTGCTAAGCCTTTTCTCCCACTGGCACGCTCAAATATTTTCACACTGTGACTCACCACACTGTCTACATTGTACAAATATAGAAATTACATCTGATAATATTCTCAAATTTATAATAATGTTACTGCACCCCTTGTCACTTACAGTAAAGTCGGTGTAACTCTCTTGAAATGTTGAGAGCTTCTTTGATGATGCACTTGTTGAAGAATTACAATTAGAAACGTCGTTGCCAGGCGACATAACATCTTGCACAGAAAGCTTTCTAAACTTGTTTCCTCTAAATTGTCGTTTCTTGAAAATGCCTTTACGTTTCGTCATCTTCAATTAACACAACAAAACACACGTAAACAAGCACTGCAGACGTGAGTACTCGCAATCACACTTGAACAAAACTAACCGCGTGTTTGAAAGCGTGTTTTTTACAAACAGCAGAAACAAAAGAATACCGACCGTTGCATTTCAAGGATAGCCAACACACTCGGGAGTAAAAAAAAATCCCTAAAGTGAAATGTAGGGGATATAAATATCTAAAATATATGCACGTGGTAGGAAAGTGCTCTTTAAATGCTCGAAAAAAAATTTTTTTTCGGCAAAATCCTTTACAGAGTACTTAATAAAAACCGTAATCTATCGAAATATGATGAAAAGCGAAAATCGATTTTTTTCTACCTGAACCACGGTGTGGTTCCCTTAATGGCGTTATCGTTAAAGTATACATTAACCTATGTACTGCATTGGTCAAATAAATGAAGGAATTTATTATACACTTTAAGGTAGCGGATTGCCAGCTTCTCTGGAAATGCTCCTACTTTACATTCCTGCTCCACAAGCCGTGGCTTTTTTTCCATTTGCGAACGATACAGGAAAAATTACTGTCGATTCACAGACATCTAACACCGCCCAATCCAAGGACTTTTATCTGCAGCTTTTTAACTTGTTTCACCTCTCGCAGTGTTGGTTGGAGTGAAAAATGTCGAGATGCACCGTAGTTCCGAGGGCACGTTAAGCCACAGGTCCCCCTATAACTTCCTGGGTATAACTCAGCTCAATGGTTGGAGGAAGGCAATGGCATACCACCTCCAACAGGATCACGCCCAGCAAAACACTGCGGTATACCAGTCAGCCTTCGAGTTGTTGACAGCTTTTTATCCCTTCTTCTCCTCTCTCTCTCTCTCTCTCTCTCTCTCTCTCTCTCTCACACACACACACACACACACACACACACACACACACACACACACACACGCACACACACCTGTTCCCCCTTCTCCCTCTCTCGGCTTTCATTGCACCAGGTAGAAATTCTGTCCAAATCATCCTAAGTCCCTATAAGGGATTGCGAAAAACTGACGCAACGTGTTAGGAGAATCGCTGATGACCACGCCTCCTTGGAAGCCACAGGACCATTGGTCACACATGCGACATGGGAGGGGAGTCCCCAGAACTCTCAAGACCTGGCGGGGGAATCCCCAGTACTCACGCGCTGCTCGCATCCTGCTCCTTGTCCACAGCACCCTCATCTTCCTCGTCATCATCATCGTAGTCATCACCGGCGCCCTCCTCCGTCTCGTCCTCTTCGTCTGTCACGGCGTCGTCCTGTTCCTGTTGCTCCTGATCCTGCTCCTGGTCCTGAAACAAAAGCACTTGCGTTAACTATCAGCCTTGTCTGGCATTCACCTAATCCGAGATAGCGAGGAAAATGAACGCTCACAGATAAAAAGCGCTGCTCTAATACATGAGTGTAATTGGATTACTTGAGAGGGAAATACAGAAGCGTCCGATTCCACCCGTCTACTTTGACCCATGACGTCACAAATATGGCGGAAACGACCATACACTACGACTCTAATATGGCGCCTATGACGTAAACATGACCACAAACACGAAAATACATTGAAACACCAACACACACACACACGTTCGACAAAAACCTAATGAAACTAACGAGGGAAATTGGGGGTTCTCGGGTGGGGACAAAGTAAATATAAAAAAAAATTTAGACACACACCACCATACCATACCAAACAACACAAAACGACGAAAAAAAACCGGCAACACAAAACTCCACAAATTCCACTAAACGCCATATCTTCTGGAATCGGACACTTCCCTTGACGTATATAGCTTAACAGCAGCTCCCGAACTCACAATTTGGAATCGAAAACATCCCTTGACCTATATAGCGCAACATCAGCTCCCGATCCCACGAATAACACTTCCCTTGACCTATACAGCTCAACAGCAGCTCCAGATCCCACAAATTTGAATCGACCTATATAGCTCAACAGCAACTCCCGATACCGGAACTCCCACAACCACACACTGGAATCAAACACTTCCCTTGACCTATATAGGTCAACAGAAACTACCGATACCAAATCTTAAAACCCAAAACTACAAACACGTCCACAACCATCACTACCTCAAAAAATACAACAAACCAACAAAACTGACCCCGGGTTCCCGGGTTCGATTCCCGGCGGGGTCAGGGATTTTCTCTGCCTCGTGATGACTGGGTGTTGTGTGATGTCCTTAGGTTAGTTAGGTTTAAGTAGTTCTAAGTTCTAGGGGACTGATGACCATAGATGTTAAGTCCCATAGTGTTCAGAGCCACTTGAACAAAATTGACCTGTTATCCTTATGACATCTCCACATACAGCCGTCCCTGGTCCGAGACGCCGGAACTTCAGTAAGCCTCATTTGTTCACGACGTACTGAACACTTCACGACTTCATCCAAAAATCCGTTTAGTTGAAGAAATTTTATTAGAGACAACGCACTGTCCCCCATCATCCATTATCGCCGACAACCGAAAACTGTTGACATAGTCAGTCATGTCCATACCTACCAAAGACACAAAAAAAGCAATTTACCAAAATTCACACACGACGAGCAGTAAAAAACTACAATAACGTCGAAATAACAAAACTAAAATCTAACATAAACAATTCATCTTACTTTTCGCCTTAGACTCCTTTGAGAGATATTCAGTTGGTCCAGCGATCCTCCAGTTTTTTCATACCATCGGGGAAATAGGTTCTGTCAAACTCGGCAAAATACTCGCTGACTGCAACCATCACTTACTCATTTGATAATTTTTTTTCCCAGCAAGCCAAAGCTTCAAATTAGCGAACAGCAAGCAGTCACTTGCGGCTAAATCTCGTTAATAGGGTGAATGAGGAATCAGTTCAAAGCTGAATTCCGGTAGTTTCTCCATTGTAATCGCTTGTGTGTGGGATGGTGCACTTTCCTGGTGAAAGAGCATATTTTTGCGTGCCAACCTTCATCTGTCTTCAGCCAACGCAAGTTTAAAACGATTCGACAATGAAGCATAACAGGGTCCAGTTATGCTTCTGTCTTTCTCCAAGTAATCTATGAAGATTATTGCTTGGGAATCCCAAAAAACAACGGCCATCATCTTACCAGCTGACAAACTAGTCTTCACCTTCTTCGGTGCATTTTTACCAGCCTCTGTCCATTGTTCTGACTGCCGTTTTGTCTCTGGTGTGTAATGATGGATCCAGGCTTCATCAGCAGTCACAAGCCGGCGCAAAACGTCTTGCGGATTGCGATCAGACGTAGCAGGGATTGTGTTGAAACGTTGTGCCGAATGTGCTTTTGGTCGACAGTGAGGAGTCGCGGTATCCACGTCGCACACAGCTCACTAATAGCCAATTCTCCGTGCAGGATATTATGCACTCCCTCACTTGAGATGCATACAGTCTCAGCAACCTCGCAAATTGTTATTCGGTGGCCTTGCATTACTCATGACGGATTCTGTCAATGGTTTCCTTTGTGATGACCTCAATTGGACACCCAGAACGCGCTTCGTCTTCAGTGATTGTCCCACCACGTTTAAATTAATTATTCCAGAAATAAAGGGTCTTCAATGATGGTGCAGAGACTGCAAGAACTTCATCCAATTCTGTTTTTATTTTTTACAGAGTCCAACCCTTCAAATTAAAATGTTTAATAACAGCACGAAATTTTCTTGTCTTCATTTTCAGTCGTAGTCGACACACTGACCAATTCAGGTGGCTGTCAACAATGAAGTGTACTTCTTTGAAATTTTTTTATGATTTTTGGAATAATCAAGCTTACCAACGGTGAAGGTGCAACAAAGAAGTTTCATTATTTTAAGAAATTTACCAGACTTCTGAAACCACCCTCGTAAGAAGGAGACAAAGGGAAAAGTGGTGCCATATTACATGTGTGAAACAGCAGGCTTGGTGTACCCTCAGATATGCACGTAGAAAGCAAAACTGCATAAGAAAGAAGGAGAATTGAAATACCACTCCTAAACACGAATAAAACACAAGGATGCAAAGTATGCATCACTTTTTGCAAACGTCCGCCCCCCAGTAGCTGGGTGGTCAGCGTGACAGAATGTCAATCCTAAGGGCCCTGGTTCGATTCCCGGCTTGGTCGGAGATTTTCTCCGCTCACGGACTGAGTGTTGTGTTGTCCTAATCATCATCATTTCATCCCCATCGACGCGCAAGTCATCGAAGTGGCGTCAAATCGAAAGACTTGCACCTGGCGAACGGTCTATCCGACATAAGGCCCTAGTCACACGACATTTACATTTTTATTTATCAAACAATTTTCCTATCTGGAGGTTTGGATTTTTATCTGCATCACTTGCGAAAAGTCTGATGATCAGTAACACTAGAATTGGATTATAGAAGATGGAGGAGGAGCTGAAATTGGAAGTAAATGAGAAAGAAGATGAGAATCAGGAGAAGAAGAAGGCGAAAGTAATGAAAATACAGTGGAACATGAGATAAATAAAGAGGAGAAAGCAGTATGAGAACTGGGTATGGGAGGAAGAGAATGAAGAACAAAAAAATTGGTCAGGTGCAGGTACGACTCACGTACTGAGTGTTCCGTTACAAACTTAATTATGTATATATGCAGTTCACCCATTCTGGGATTTGAGGATCTCGACGATTTTTGCCTGTTATCGACATTGATACTAGCAAGATATTGGTCCCAGGGATTCCTAGACTTCCGAAAACGTTTTAATTTCAAGTTTAAAGTCAGATAACGAATGACAAAAGAAATATTTTTTCTGTGATATAATTACATATTAACAATTTTCTGCTTCTTATCCTTTACTTGCACTGCGAATTCTTCCCTCCTGCTAGCTTTAAAGATTCTACCTCAAGGGGAAGCACCCTACAGATTTTGATGAGTGAGTTTCCGAGTATCAAAACACGTGACATAGATGGCCTCACCTTTTGATTCCATTGACTTACAAACTTCACTTTTTAACGTAGCCAAGGAACCATTGACCATAATACGTGACATAAATTTCACCTTGATATGTCTACCCGTTCAGGAGTAAAATGGGTTTTGGACAGTTAGGCGGACTGATATCAAAATGATCCTATAAGTGTTCCATTTTTATAGATTCCAGTATGGAGCCCTAAAAAGTAACAGAAGAAAATGGAAAGGAGGAGGAGAAGGACGCACAATACAAGCGGATGTGTGAAGGGGAAGTTAAAAAAAGTTATAAGAGAAAGAGTGCACAGATGTGAGGAATATTAGAAGCAACTGAGGAGACAGCAGCAAAAGAAAAGCGGTAGGTGGGTAAAGATGTGCAAAGGAAAGATGGAGGATGAAGAAAAAGAAGAATGCAGCAAGGAAATATGAGGAGGAAGCAGGGGAAGAGACTGAAAATGAAGAGAAAATAGTAAGAAGTGAAGAAGCTAGTGATGAGAAGAAAGCTGTAAGAGTAGAGGAGGAGGGGGAGAGAATGTGGTTGAGGAGGAAAAAGTGTTATGATATTAAGCGGATGGACATTAGGAGGAAGAGATATAGATGTACAAGGATGGCTTAGCAGCATAAAATTAAGTGGGTGGTGTGATGAAGATGTAAGGGTTGAGGAGGCTGAAAGAGATGGTAAAGGTAGAGCAAGAAGTACAAGACTTAGAGGAGGAATACATAATATTAGAGTGGAGAAGAGGAGATTATGAAGGAAGAGGATGTATTTCATAATTAGGAGAATACGGATGATGAGAAAATTATAACAGTAGAAGAGAGGAGAGGGGAAGGAGATGGAGAAGGAAGGTGAAATATTACGAAATTACAAGTGTGGGGATGAGAAGAAAGCTGTAAGAGGAGGAGACAGATGTAGATTTAAGAGAAATACTTAAGCGAATTCTTTACAGACTAATGGAAAAACTGGTAGAAGCCGACCTCGGGGAAGATCAGGTTGGATTCCGTAGAAATGTTGCAACACGTGAGGCAATACTGACCCTACGACTTATCTTAGAAAATAGATTAAGGAAAGACAAACCAACGTTTTTAGCATTTGTAGACTTAGAGAAAGCTTTTGACAATGTTGACTGGAATACTCTCTTTCCAATTCTGAAGGTGGCAGGAGTAAAATACAGGGAACAAAAGGCTATTTACATCTTGTACAGAAAGCAGATGGCAGCAATAAGAGTCGAGGGACATGAAAGGGAAGCAGTGGTTGGGAAGGGAGTGAGACAGGGTTGTAGCACCTCCCCGATGCTATTCAATCTGTACATTGAGCAAGCAGTAAAGGAAAAAAAAGAAAAGTTCGGAGTAGGTATTAAAATCCATGGAGAAGAAATAAAAACTTTGAGGTTCGCTGATGACTTTGTAATGCTGTCAGAGACAGCAAAGGACTTGGAAAAGCAGTTGAATGGGATGGACAGTGTCTTGAAAGGAGGGTATAAGATGAAAATCAACAAAAGCAAAACGAGGATAACGGAATGTAGTCGAGTTAACTTGGGTGATGCTGAGGGAATTAGATTAGGAAATGAGACACTTAAAGTAGTAAAGGAGTTTTGCTATTTGGGGAGCAAAATAACTGATGATGGTCGAGGTAGAGAGGATATAAAATGCAGACTGGCAATGGCAAGGAAAGCGTTTCTCAAGAAGAGAAATTTGCTAACACCGAGTATAGATTTAAGTGTCAGGAGGTCGTTTCTGAAAGAATTTGTATGGAGTGTAGCCATGTATGGAAGTGAAACAAGGACAATAAATAGTTTGGACAAGAAGAGAATAGAAGCTTTCGAAATGTGGTGCTACAGAAGAATGCTGAAGATTAGATGGGTAGATCACATAACTAATGAGGAGGTATTGAATAGAATTGGGGAGAAGAGGAGTTTGTTGCACAACTTGACAAGAAGAAGCGACCGGTTGCTAGGACATGTTCTGAGGCATCAAGGGATCACAAATTTAGCATTGGAGGGCAGCGTGGAGGGTAAAAACCGTAGAGGAAGACCAAGAGATGAATACACTAAGCAGATTCAGAAGGATGTAGGCTGCAATAGGTACCGGAAGATGAAGAAGCTTGCACAGGATAGGGTAGCATGGAGAGCTGCATCAAACCAGTCTCAGGACTGAAGACCACAACAACAACAGATCACATCACGAGTGTTCGGATGAGGTGAAAAGTTCTAAGAACAGTGAAGAAGTTACGGGAAGTACGAGGACGACATAGTATTATGAAATGAGGAGGATGGAGATGAGGACAAATCATAAGAGTAAAGAAGGGACACGGAGAAGGAAGAGAGAGTAGTATGAAATAAAGAGTACGGTGATGAGGAGGAAGGTCTTAAGAGTCGAAAGCTCGAGCACTGACCGCATCTTCGTCCTCGTCGTCCTCGCCGAGTTCGTCCTCGGGCAGCTCGTCCTCCTCCTCCTCGTCGTCGTCCTCGTCGTCCTCTTCCTCTGGCAGCTGTGGCGGCTGCTGCTGGACCATCTGCTGCTGCTGCGCAGCCTCCAGAATCTTCTGCTCTTTGCCCTTCAGCGCTGCCGCCGCAACAGCCAGCTCCAGTGGCTTCTTCATCTTGCCGTTATCTGCGAACGAAACACCGGTACGTCACGTGGGGGCACCAACAGAGGGCACTGCTACATTGTGGTAACCATGTCCATCAAGCTCATCGGAAATACGTTATTGCTATGGCACGTTCAAAATGTGTGTATAGTTGTCCATTGATAGTGACTGGGCCAAATATCTCAAGAAATAAGCGTCAAATGAAAAAATTACAAAGAACGAAACTTGTCTAGCTTGAAGCGGGTAGTAAAAATGGGGGTTCCTATTTTTTAAAAAAATGCAGTTGATATCCTTTTGACTTATGGCAGCGCCAATGGTTTCCCCCTTCAAGCTAGACGAGTTTCGTTCTTTGTAGTTTTTTCGTTTGATGCTTATTTCGTGAGACATTTGGCCCGGTCACTATCAATGGACCACCCGGTATATACAGGGTGTTACAGAAAAGGTACGGCCAAACTTTCAGGAAACATTCCTCACACACAAACAAAGAAAAGATGTTATGTGGACATGTGTCCGGAAAAGCTTAATTTCCATGTTAGAGCTCATTTTAGTTTCGTCAGTATGTACTGTACTTCCTCGATTCACTGCCATGATTTCATACGGGATACTGTACCTGTGCTGCTAGAACATGTGCCTTTACAAGTACGACACAACATGTGGTTCATGCACGATGGAGCTCCTGCACATTTCAGTCGAAGTGTCGCACGCTCCTCAACAACGGATTCGGTGACCGATGGATTGGTAGAGGTGGACCAATTCCATGGCCTCCACACTCTCCTGACCTCAACCCTCTTGACTTTCATTTATGGGGGCATTTGAAAGCTCTTGTCTACGCAAGCCCGGTAACAAATGTAGAGACTCTTCGTGCTCGTATTGTGGATGGCTGTGATACAATACGCCATTCTCCAGGGCTGTATCAGCGCATCAGGGATTCCATGCGACGGAGGGTGGATGCATATATCCTCGCTAACGGAGGACATTTTGAACACTTCCTGTAACAAAACGTTTGAAGTCACGCTGGTACGTTCTGTTGCTGTATGTTTCCATTCCATGATTAATGTGATTTGAAGAGAAGTAATAAAATGAGCTCTAACATGGAAAGTAAGCGTTTTCGGACACATGTCCACATAATATATATTTTTTTCTTTGTGTGTGAGGAATGTTTCCTGAAAGTTTGACCGTACCTTTTTGTAACACCCTGTATACTGAAGCGATGAATGAAAATTTGTACCTAGGCTGGGATTCGAACCTGGGTCTTGTGCTCACTAGGCAGCTGGGCCAACCACTGCCACTGAGGCACAGTGGCTTCGCCCAACTGCACTGCCTACCCTAGCACGAGTCCCTCCTCAATCCAAATTTCCATTCACGGCTAAGCCCATTTTGTACTCCCCCTAAACTTGAACACATTCCAGAGGCTCTCCAGATGTATTGGAATAGCACTTCAGCGTCGAACAAATTGAAGATCCTGCCTGAAACCCAGGCCTAATTTTATTAAATGTAACTATATGGTTCCAGAGACTTTGTCAAGTCTCATACTTCTATAATGTATACAGGGTGGTCCACTGATCGTGACCGGGCCAAATATCTCACGAAATAAGCGTCAAACGAAAAAACTACAAAGAACGAAACTCGTCTAGCTTGAAGGGGGAAACCAGATGGCGCTATTGTTGGCCCGCTAGATGGCGCTGACATAGGTCAAACGGATATCAACTGCGTTCTCTTTTAATAGGAACCCCCTTTTTTATTACATATTCGTGTAACACGTAAAGAAATATTGATATTTAGTTGGACCTCTTTTTTCGCTTTGTGATAGATGGCGCTGTAATAGTCACAAACCTATAAATACGTGGTATCACGTAACATTCCGCCACTGCGGACGGTATTTGCTTCGTAATTCATTACCCGTGTTAAAATCGACCAATTACCGATTGCGGAAAAGGTCGATATCGTGTAGATGTATAGCTATTGCGATCAAAATGCCCAGCGGGCGTGTGCTATGTATGCTGCTCGGTATCTTGGACGTCATCATCCAAGTGTCCGGACCGTTCGCCGGATAGCTACGTTATTTAAGGAAACAGGAAGTGTTCAGCCAGATGTGACACGTCAACCACGACCTGCAACAAATGATGGTGCCCAAGTAGGTGTTTTAGCTGCTGTTGCGGCTAATCCGCACTTCAGTAGCAGACAAATTGCGCGAGAATCGGGAATCTCAAAAACGTCGGTGTTGAGAATGCTACATCAACATCGATTGCACCCGTACCATATTTCTATCCACCAAGAATTGCATGGCGATGACTTTGAACGTGGTGTACAGTCCTGCCACTGGGCACAAGAGAAATTACGGGTCGATGACAGATTTTTTGAACGCGTTCTATTTAGCGACGAAGCGTCATTCACCAACAGCCGTAACGTAAACCGGCATAATATGCACTATTGGGCAACGGAAAATCCACGATGGCTGCGACAAGTGGAACATCAGCGACCTTGGCAGGTTAATATATGGTGCGGCATCATAGGAGGAAGGATAATTGGCCCCCATTTTGTCGATGGCAATCTAAATCGTGCAAAGTATGCAGATTTCCTACATAATATTCTACCGCTGTTACTACAAGATGTTTCACTGCATGACAGAATGGCGATGTACTTTCAACATGATGGATGTCCGGCACATAGCTCGCGTGCGGTTGAAGCGGTATTGAATAGCATATTTTATGACAGGTGGGTTGGCCGTCGAAGCACCATACCGTGGCCCGCACGTTCACCGGATCTGATGTCCCCGGATTTCTTCTGTGGGGAAAGTTGAAGGATATTTGCTATCGTGATCCACCGACAACGCCTGACAACATGCGTCAGCGCATTGTCAATGCATGTGCGAAGATTACGGAAGGCGAACTACTCGCTGTTGAGAGGAATGTCGTTACACGTATTGCCAAATGCATTGAGGTTGACGGACATCATTTTGAGCATTTATTGCATTAATGTGGTATTTACAGGTAATCACGCTGTAACGGAATGCGTTCTCAGAAATGACAAGTTCACAAAGGTACATGTATCACATTGGAACAACCGAAATAAAACGTTCAAACGTACCTACGTTCCGTATTTTAATTTAAAAAACCTACCTGTTACCAACTGTTCGTCTAAAATTGTGAGTCATCATATATCACAAAGCGAAAAAAGTGGTCCAACTAAAACATTCATATTTCTTTAAGTACTAGACGAGTATGTAATATAAAATGGGGGTTCCTATTCTAAAAAAAACGCAGTTGATATCCGCTTGATCTAGGACAGCGCCATCTAGCGGGCCAACCATAGCGCCATCTGGTTTCCCCCTTCAAGCTAGACAAGTTTCGTTCTTTGTAGTTTTTTCGTTTGACGCTTATTTCGTGAGATATTTGCCCCAGTCACGATCAATGGACCACCCTGTGTATGCAGACTGAAGCAATGAATGAAAATTTGTACCACGAGTGGGATTCAAGGTGAGAGTCATGCTAAGGATGTCCGTGCACCTGTGCAAAGTGACCGTGCCATGGTGGCATACTGGTTAGCGCATCTACCAAGTGAATAAGAGATCCAGGATCGAACCCCGGCCTTAGTACAAATTTTCATACATCGCTTCAGTCTGCATATACATCACAGGTGTGTGAAACATTAAAAGGTCTCTGGAAGCATATATTTTCATTTCACTAAAGCACCTATGCCTGGGTTTCAGGCAGGATCACAAGTGTCGTTTTATAAAATGACTTTTATCTTAATAATATGAATATTAATGTATGTGTTTGGAGAGAGAGAGAGAGAGAGAGATTGATTTTGATTGAGACTTTAAGTTGTAATTGGTACCTGAATTTTGGTTGCTGCCTCCTTAAATGATCAGCTTCTGCACCAGTTAGTGACGTATTATAATTTGGTGAAAGTTGATGTTCTTTAAGATTTGAAGTACGACTTGTTGGTTGCTTGGCAGTAGTGTGGATAGCTTTGAGCCCAAGTTTTCGTAGCTTATCATACCTAAGGGACCACTGTTATAAGTAAATAAGATCAAACAGCAATCAGCTTTTCGTGAGAAAAGTTGATTGATTGGCACACAAACTTCCTTCAAACTACACGTCCTGCTACATCAAAATTGGTCAGTGGAGTTCAGCACCATACTATTGTACAAGGACATAATCCAGTTACTGTAATTAAGAAATTACGAGAGGTTGTTACGTACAGAATGAAAACTATAGCGAATGCGTTTCTTTTCCTGTATTTTTGTACACTTACAATTCTGTCGATTGTTAGACGGCGACGACAATGAAGATCACCTCCTTTTCCAAAAACAAGATATTTCTATTCTTCACTGCCAGAAAATTTGTATGCATAAATGTTTGGCAACTCTTACACATACTTTACTCGGTTTTATGACTAAAATACCAATTTTCATTAAATGTAACAATACGTTCTGAACGACGGCCTAGCAACACGCCCTCTTTCCACAAGATACAGATTAACAGTCCTTTTTTTAATAAATCAATTGTCTTTTTTTTTCTTTAGAGTCCATACTCAAAGATTCACAACTACTATCGTTGCGGGGATAGCGCGCTAAACAATTTCTTGCTGTCCAGCTGCGCTTCACTTCACTTCAAGTACAGTACGCATCTCGTGGTCGTGCGGTAGCGTTCTCGCTTCCCGCGCCCGGTTTCCCGGGTTCGATTCCCGGCGGGGTCAGGGATTTTCTCTGCCTCGTGATGACTGGGTGTTGTGTGATGTCCTTAGGTTAGTTAGGTTTAAGTAGTTCTAAGTTCTAGGGGACTGATGACCATAGATGTTAAGTCCCATAGTGCTCAGAACCATATGAACCATTTCACTTCAAGTACACTTTGAATCACATGTACATTTACGGTATTTAAATACATTACTGAGCTTCTCTGAATAAAATCAGGCGCAAGTGAGTTAAAAAAAAAAGGGGGCAGTGAGGCTCACATAACATGTTTGATGCCGAGGTGCTATTGCAATACAGATGGAGAGCCTCTGAAATGCTGTTCGAGTTTAAGGGAATACCAAATGGGCTGAGGGATGATTGGGAATTTGGAATGAGGACGGGGTCCGTGCAGTTGTGTGAAGCCACTGTGGCATGGTGGCATAACGGTTAGCACAGGGGTGGACAAGAATTCGGCCCGCACGAGTGCCATAGTTGTCAACCTGGTCGGCACATTTCCCCCACCACCGCGCCAAGTTGTCTGAACGTGAGGAGGGGGAAACAGTGGACGTGGCATATTTAAACGGTAGTGCAGTCCACTGCCTAAGACTTTCATATTTCTCAACAAGAAATGTCACAAACAAATAAAATTTTCAGTATTATACAGGGTGATCAGAAAGTCAGTATAAATTTGAAAACTTAATAAACCACGAAATAATGTAGATAGAGAGGTAAAAATTGACACACATGCATGGAATGATATGGGGTTTTGTCAGGGGGAAAAAAAACAAAGTTCACAAAATGTCCGACAGATGGCGCTGGACAGCAAAACTGCTACCGTGATGGGTGAGAGGTACGCCGATATGTTACAGAATCGCGTCACCCCCGCCTCGCTGATAAACACCTGCTGGAACGTACGATGTTTATGCAGGATGGCGCTCCACCCCATATTGCTAGACGCGTGAAAGATCTCTTGCGCGCGTCGTTTGGTGACGATCGTGTGCTCAGCCGCCACTTTCGTCATGCTTGGCCTCCCAGGTCCCCAGACCTCAGTCCGTGCGATTATTGGTTTTGGGGTTACCTGAAGTCGCAAGTGTATCGTGATCGACCGACATGTGTAGGGATGCTGAAAGACAACATCCGACGCCAGTGCCTCACCATAACTCCGGACATGCTTTACAGTACTGTTCACAACATTATTCCTCGACTACAGCTATTGTTGAGGAATGATGGTGGAGATATTGAGCATTTCCTGTAAAGAACATCATCTTTGGTTTGTCTTACTTTGTTATGCTAATTATTGCTATTCTGACCAGATGAACAGCCATCTGTCGGACATTTTTTGAACTTTTGTATTTTTTTGGTTCTAGTAAAACCCCATGTCATTCCAAGCATGTGTGTCAATTTCTGCCTCTCTGTCTACATTATTCCGTGATTTATTCAGTTTTCAAATTTATACTGACTTATTCATTACCCGGTATAATAATTACTGCACGCTGAAGACACACAATTTTTATCTGGTACGAACTGTCAGCATACAGATAGAAGCAGACAATTTCAGAGATTTTCGCACTCAGGTTGCAATGTAATGATGGATTAATTAGTTTAATAATGGTGTAAGTAGGCTGTTTATGTTTTTATGTTGGTAACGCCACGTAGCGCTCTGTATGAAAATCACTGACTGTGCTGTGTGCAGTCTGTGGGTGGTTTGTTCAAATGGCTCTGAGCACTATGGGACTCAACATCTTAGGTCATAAGTCCCCTAGAACTTAGAACTACTTAAACCTAACTAACCTAAGGACATCACACACTCCCGTGCCCGAGGCAGGATTCGAACCTGCGACCGTAGCAGTCCCGCAGTTCCGGACTGCAGCGCCAGAACCGCTAGACCACCGAGGCCGGCTGTGGGTGGTTGGCATTGTTGGAATATTCGCTTGTGTAGTGTTGGGCAGTTGGATGTGAACAGCGCGTAGCGTTGTGCAGTTGGAGGTGAGCCGCCAGCAGTGGTGGATGTGGGGAGAGATGCCAGAGTTTCGAGCGGACGATCTGGACGTGTGTCCGCCAGAAAAAGAAAATTTGTTTAATTCGATGTCACAAAATTAAATATATATTATGACTTTTGAACGCTATTAAGGTAAATACATTGTTTGTTCTCTATCAAAATCTTTAATTTGCTAACTATACCTATCAGTATTTAGTGCCTTCAGTAGTTAGAATCTTGTATTTAGCTGGCAGTATTGGCGCTCGCTGTATTGCAGTAGTTCGAGTAACGAAGATTTTTGTGAGGTAAGTGATTCATGAAAGATAAGGTTATAGTTGACTCTGAGCACTATGGGACTTAACATCTGTGGTCATCAGTCCCCTAGAACTTAGAACTACTGAAACCTAACTAACCTAATGACATCACACACATCCATGCCCGAGGCAGGATTCGAACCTGCGATCGTAGCGGTCACGCGGTTCCAGACTGTAGCGCCTAGAACCGCACGTCCACACCGGCCGGTAGGTTATTGTTAGTCAGGGCCATTCTTTTGTAGGGATTTTTGAAAGTCAGACAGCGTTGCGCTAAAAATAGTGTGTCAGTTTCGTGATGATCAGAATAAGTAAAGAGAAAACTGTTTGAGTACGTTGAGTTTTGCTCAGCTGTTTGAAAATCAAAAAACGTAGAAGTTTACTAGCACCGTCATTCATCATTTTTCTAAGGGGACGTTACAATGGAAAAAAAACGCCTTTCATACACATATGTTGTTCGAAATACTGTAGCACTTTCTGCAGCCTCATCATGGACACGTGTAAATTACACCTAAGGAGAGCAGTGTAGACAATTTGCACGCCGTTAACGTTTGTGATTTGTCTTTGAAATGGGACCTACCTTGCAGATCAGTCAGTCACATGCGCACATGCAGAGGGGCGCTTGCAACTAAAGCGACAAGCCGTCTCGAAAACAGGTGCAAGATTAGCAGTGTCCTGACAACATGTGGGAAACTAAGTCTGTAATTCTTTCAAGACCACAATGAATTATTCAGACCCCAGGTTTTCCGTAATTCAGATGAGCTCAGGGAAATGGGCTGTGTTTGTCACAGTGTGTCCCTTCTACAGCGCAGTTTTCTCTTTAAATCCACCTCCAACAAATCAGAAACAAGTTGTTTCTCTCCTTGCTATGTCCGTCCCATCGTGGGCAGTATGTAGTCAAGTCTACTTCCAATATGATGTCTGCAATCAATTCCAGTTGTTCTAATTTTCGTTCCTGCACTTCCTTTTCCTTCATTTATTCAATAATAGCGAGTTTTAATTCGAAAAATCGTTAGAGGAGTGCTGTTTGACTTGGGCAACGTACTTTGCAGTAATGCATAATGTCTCAGTACAGTCGGCCAGTGTGGCCGAGCGGTTCTAGGCGCTTCAGTCTGGAACCGCGCGACCACTACGGTCGCAGGTTCGAATCCTGCCTCGGGCATGGATGTGTGTGGTGTCCTTAGGTTAGTTAGGTTTAAGTAGTGCTAAGTTCTAGGGGACTGATGACCTCAGATGTTAAGTCCTATAGTGCTCAGAGCCATTTGAACCATTTGTCTCTGTACGCTTCGTTCAGTTCCATCGAAAAACAGTAGCAGCTGACAGCGGAAAAATGCGTGCGACTTCAGAAATTGTACTATTCGTACCACCAGTTTCTCCACACGCTTCATGCCTGCATATTTAGCACAAAGTGCTTCGTGATGTAGAGATCAATGAATACCATCTATTGATCGTTGCAATTTTTGGCTCTTTCATTACCAACTAAATCTTTAGATTCTTTGGTTGATTGACTGATTTGGGGGAGGGACCAAACAATGTCATCAGTCCCATCGGATTAGGGAAGAAAGGCGCAGGAGTCCTTTCAAAGGAACCATGCCGGCATTTGCCTGAAGCAAGTTAGGGCAAACAAGGAAAATCGGAATCAGGATGGCCGGACGCGGGTTTGAACCACCGTCCTTCCGAATCCAGTGTGCTAACCACTGTGCCACCTTGCTCGTCTTAGATTCTTTCTACATGGTATTGTAATGTCATTTTATAGTATACGGGGCGTTCAAAAAGAAACGAGCCGGAGGCATAGTTACAGGAGCCGTCCAGAGTGGCCGAGCGGTTCTGGGCGCGTCAGTCTGGAACCGCGCGACTGCTACGGTCGCAGGTTCGAATCCTGCCTCGGGCATGGATGTGTGTGGTGTCCTTCGGTTAGTTAGGTTTAAGTAGTTTTACTTTCTAGGGGACTGATGACCTCAGATGTTAAGTCCGATAGTGCTCAGAGCCATTTGAACCATAATTACAGGAACCAGTACCTGTACGATAGAAGTATTGACCCTGGCTGTTGAGACACTTGTCCCGCTGTGACGCAAGGCGGTGAATGGCTGTCTCATAAAATTCCTGGGGCTGCGATGTTAACCAGTTCCGCACGTACGGGTGGACATTGTCGTCCGAGGTGAGTCGTTTGTCGCTCAGAGCCTTTTTAAGGGGACCAAAAATGGCGTATTCACAGTGGGAGAGGTCTAGACTGTATGGAGGGTGACCGAGAACCTCCCATTTGACTTTCTGCAGGACTGCCTCCACTGCGTTGGCCGTATGAGGCTTTGCACTGTCGTGGAGCAGAATGACCCCACGGGTGAGATTGCCTGGTCGTTTTGATTTGATCACTTGGCGAAGGGTGGTCAAGGTTAGCGAGTAACGCTGTTGTACCCTGCTGCAGGCAGTGAATCAGAAGGGGGCCATTTTTGGCCCCATTAAAAAGGCTCTGAGCGACAAGCGATTCACCTCGGACGACGACACCCAGCTGTACGTTGGGAACTGGTTAACATCGCAGCCCCGAGAATTTTATGAGACAGCCACCTACCGCCTTGTGTCACAGTGGGACAAGTGGCCCAACAGCCAGGGTCAATACTTCTAACATACAGGTACTGGTTTTTGTAATTATGCCTCCAGCCTGTTTATTTTTGAACGCCCCTTATAAATTTGCAGCAACAGTCGATTATACAAACACCATAGGAACAGGCTTTGAAGGTTGTGACATATATATATATATATATATATATATACAGGGCTATTACAAATGATTGAAGCGATTTCATAAATTCACTGTAGCTCCATTCATTGACATATGGTCACGATACACTACAGATACGTAGAAAAGCTCATAAAGTTTTGTTCGGCTGAAGCCGCACTTCAGGTTTCTGCCGCCAGAGCGCTCGAGAGCGCAGTGAGACAAAATGGCGACAGGAGCCGAGAAAGCGTATGTCGTGCTTGAAATGCACTCACATCAGTCAGTCATAACAGTGCAACGACACTTCAGGACGAAGTTCAACAAAGATCCACCAACTGCTAACTCCATTCGGCGATGGTATGCGCAGTTTAAAGCTGCTGGATGCCTCTGTAAGGGGAAATCCACGGGTCGGCCTGCAGTGAGCGAAGAAACGGTTGAACGCGTGCGGGCAAGTTTCACGCGTAGCCCGCGGTAGTCGACGGATAAAGCAAGCAGGGAGCTAAACGTACCACAGCCGACAGTTTGGAAAATCTTACGGAAAAGGCTAAAGCAGAAGCCTTACCGTTTACAATTGCTACAAGCCCTGAAACCCGATGACAAAGTCAAACGCTTTGAATTTTCGGCTCGCTTGCAACAGCTCATGGAAGAGGATGCGTTCAGTGCGAAACTTGTTTTCACTGATGAAGCAACATTATTTCTTAATGGTGAAGTGAACAGACACAATGTGCGAATCTGGGCGGTAGAGAATCCTCACGCATTCGTGCAGCAAATTCGCAATTCACCAAAAGTTTACTTGTTTTGTGCAAACTCACGGTTTAAAGTTTACGGCCCCTTTTGTTCTGCGAAAAAAACGTTACAGGACACGTGTATCTGGACATGCTAAAAAATTGGCTCATGCCACAAATGGATACCGACAGCGCCGACTTCATCTTTCAACAGGATGGTGCTCCACCGCACTTCCATCATGATGTTCGGCATTTCTTAAACAGGAGATTGGAAAACCGATGGATCGGTCGTGGTGGAGATCATGATCAGCAATTCATGTCATGGCCTTCACGCTCTCCCGACTTAACCCCATGCGATTTCTTTCTGTGGGGTTATGTGAAAGATTCAGTGTTTAAACCTCCTCTACCAAGAAATGTGCCAGAACTGCGAGCTCGCATCAACGATGCTTTCGAACTCATTGACTTGGACATGCTGCGCCGAGTGTGGGAGGAACTTGATTATCGGCTTGATGTCTGCCGAATCACTAAAGGGGCACATATCGAACATTTTTGAATGCCTAAAAAAACTTTGAGTTTTTGTATGTGTGTGCAAAGCATTGTGAAAATATCTCAAATAATAAAGTTATTGTAGAGCTGTGAAATCGCTTCAATCATTTGTAATAACCCTGTATATATATATATATATATATATATATATATATATATATATATATATATATATAGAACAAATCCTACATCGAGAATACTTTACACAAGTTTAAGGGAAGAAATGCTTCCGATGATTATTACAGTAATTAAAGGACATCAAAATATGAACAGGCTAAAATGAACAAACAGTACATGCGACTATGTTAATCAGTTCAACTGTAAAAAGCTAAGGAGCATATTTTTAGGAAAATGAGAAATATGCAAAAGCGAAATGCCAAAATGAGCACTTCTCAATTGGGAGTAAATCAAAACAATCAGAATGGCTGAAAGAGGCACAGTAACATGAGCCATAAACGAATAAGAGCTAAGCAACTAAGCAGATAAGACAATATGCAAAAATGAGATGCCAACAAAATGAGAGCTGGCCGAACTCCGTCGGCACTTACATACGGTTGCGCTCGTGGCGGCACCTCGCGGCCCGTACGCAAGTTCTGCGATTGCTATCGCAGGTCGACCCTTAATCTATGATGTTACAAGGTCCAACGGCACCGACCGTTCGCCGTGTCATCCTCAGCACTTAGGCTGATACGGAGAGGCATGGGGTCAGCACACCGCTCTCCTGGCTCTTATCAGTTTTGATGACCGGTGTCGCTACTTCCCAGTCAAGTAGCTCCTCAACTGGCTTATGCGACTGCATAACGCATGTCGAGTATGCTCAGCCCTCTCTCGTACCATTCCCATTCATTTTTAAAGACTTGTAACCATATATAGCTGGACTGCATTTTTTCTTTTTTTGTGCAAAAAGCCTTTGGACGTGTGAAAGCCCCTCCCCTCCCCCCCCCCCCTCCCCTCACGTTTTTATAATGTGTATGCATTGTACACTACTGGCCATTAAAAATGCTACACCACGAAGATGACGTGCTACAGACGCGAAATTGAACCGACAGGAAGAAGATGCTGTCACATGCAAATGAATAGCTTTTCAGAACATTCACACAAGATTGGCGCCGGTGGCGACATCTACAACGTGCTGGCATGAGGAAAGTTTCCAACCGATTTCTCATACACAAACAGCAGGTGACCGGCGTTGCCTAGTGAAACGTTGTTGTGATGCCTCGTGTAAAGAGGAGAAATGCGTACCATCACGTTTCCGACTTTGATAAAGGTCGGATTGTAGCATATCGCGATTGCTGTTTATCGTATCGCGACACTGCTGCACGTGTTGGTCGAGGACCAATGAATGTTAGCAGAATATGGAATCGGTGGGTTCAGGAGTGTAACACGGAACGCCTTGCTGGGTCCCGACGGCCTCGTATCACTAGCAGTCGAGATGACAGGCATCTTATCCGCTTGGCTGTAACGGATCGTGCAGTCACGTCTCGATCCCTGAGTAAACAGATGGGGACGTCTGCAAGACAACAACCATCTGCACCAACAGATCGACGACGCTTGCAGCAGAATGGACTATCAGCTCGGAGACCCTGGCTGCGGTTATCCTTGATGCTGCATCACAGACAGGAGTGCCTGCAATGGTGTACTCAACGACGAACCTGGGTCCACGAATGGCAAAACGTCATTTTTTCGGATGAATCCAGGTTCTGTTTACAGCATCATGATGGTCGCATCCGTGTTTGGCGACATCGCGGTGAACGCACATTCGAAGCGTGTATTCGTCATCGCCATACCTGCGTGATGGTATGTGGTGCCATTGGTTACACGTCTCGGTCACCTGTTGTTCGCATTGACGGCACTTTAAACAGTGGACGTCACATTTCAGATGTGTTCCGACCCGTGGCTCTACCCTTCATTCGATCCCTGCGGAATCCTACATTTCAGCAGGATAATGCACGACCGCATGTTGCGGGTCGTGTATGGGCCTTTCTGGATACAGAAAATGTGCGACTGCTGCCCTGGCCAGCACATTCTCCAGATCTCCCACCAATTGAAAACGTCTGGTCAATGGTGGCCGAGCAACTGGCTCGTCACAATACGCCAGTCACTACTCTTGATGAATTGTGGAATCGTGTTAAAGCTGCATGGGCAGCTGTACCTGTACACGCCATCCAAGCTCTGTTTGACTCAGTGCCCAGGCGTATCAAGGCCGTTATTACGGGCAGAGGTGGTTGTTCTGGGCACTGATTTCTCAGGATCTATGCACCCAAATTGCGCGAAAATGTAATCACATGTCAGTTGTAGTATAATATATTTGTCCAATGAATACCCGTTAATCATCTGCATTTATTCTTGGTGTAGCAATTTTAACGCCAGTAGTTTAATATACACTCCTGGAAATGGAAAAAAGAACACATTGACACCGGTGTGTCAGACCCACCATACTTGCTCCGGACACTGCGCGAGGGCTGTACAAGCAATGATCACACGCACGGCACAGCGGACACACCAGGAACCGCGGTCTTGGCCGTCGAATGGCGCTAGCTACGCAACATTTGTGCACCGCCGCCGTCAGTGTCAGCCAGTTTGCCGTGGCATACGGAGCTCCATCGCAGTCTTTAACACTGGTAGCATGCCGCGACAGCGTGGATGTGAACCGTATGTGCAGTTGACGGACTTTGAGCGAGGGCGTATAGTGGGCATGCGGGAGGCCGGGTGGACGTACCGCCAAATTGCTCAACACGTGGGGCGTGAGGTCTCCACAGTACATCGATGTTGTCGCCAGTGGTCGGCGGAAGGTGCACGTGCCCGTCGACCTGGGACCGGACCGCAGCGACGCACGGATGCACGCCAAGACCGTAGGATCCTACGCAGTGCCGTAGGGGACCGCACCGCCACTTCCCAGCAAATTAGGGACACTGTTGCTCCTGGGGTATCGGCGAGGAGCATTCGCAACCGTCTCCATGAAGCTGGGCTACGGTCCCGCACACCGTTAGGCCGTTTTCCGCTCACGCCCCAACATCGTGCAGTCCGCCTCCAGTGGTGTCGCGACAGGCGTGAATGGAGGGACGAATGGAGACGTGTCGTCTTCAGCGATGAGAGTCGCTTCTGCCTTGGTGCCAATGATGGTCGTATGCGTGTTTGGCGCCGTGGAGGTGAGCGCCACAATCAGGACTGCATACGACCGAGGCACACAGGGCCAACACCCGGCATCATGGTGTGGGGAGCGATCTCCTACACTGGCTGTACACCACTGGTGATCGTCGAGGGGACACTGAATAGTGCACGGTACATCCAAACCGTCATCGAACCCATCGTTCTACCATTCCTAGACCGGCAAGGGAACTTGCTGTTCCAACAGGACAATGCACGTCCGCATGTATCCCGTGCCACCCAACGTGCTCTAGAAGGTGTAAGTCAACTACCCTGGCCAGCAAGATCTCCGGATCTGTCCCCCATTGAGCATGTTTGGGACTGGATGAAGCGTCGTCTCACGCGGTCTGCACGTCCAGCACGAACGCTGGTCCAACTGAGGCGCCAGGTGGAAATGGCATGGCAAGCCGTTCCACAGGACTACATCCAGCATCTCTACGATCGTCTCCATGGGAGAATAGCAGCCTGCATTGCCGCGAAAGGTGGATATACACTGTACTAGTGCCGACATTGTGCATGCTCTGTTGCCTGTGTCTATGTGGCTGTGGTTCTGTCAGTGTGATCATGTGATGTATCTGACCCCAGGAATGTGACAATAAAGTTTCCCCTTCCTGGGACAATGAATTCACGGTGTTCTTATTTCAATTTCCAGGAGTGTAGGTACCAGGGCTAGAAAACCTCTGCCTACTATTCGCTATTCGGAACCGCTGTTCCAATTTGTCGGTTAGCTGGCATGTGGCTGATACAATCAAAACACTATAATGAGCCGTGATTTCAAAAAGTGAACGAATGAGATGTAAATAATGATTTAAACAAAGTACAGAAATTTACGACAATCTCCATGCCTATTCTAGCTTTATTCAGCCGAAAAAACGACACTGAAATAGAAGAACTGTTTTGAAGCTGTTGTAAGCATTGAATCTCGGGACTTTACCAGCGCACAGGCATCGAAATAGCTCTGTGACTGACGGACGGGTGTTTTGTTGAGCAGCAAACAGTTCGCCAAAACTTGTGTGTTCTCAAGGCCTGCACATCCCTACACAAGAGGAACCGCAGCAAGAGTGTACACTGGTCGGAACAGTGGCGATTCCGATTGACGTTACAGTGGGGAGAGCAGTGAAAGCAAACCTTCAGCTATTTAAACGAAGTCCGCTCTTCCTCCGGAGACATGACAATTTTCTTTACAAAAAGTGGCGCCGTGGGCCGATTGCTTTCTCCACGACATCCTGAAATACATGGATCAAGGCAGTCAGGTAGAGGTGGCTGTTATCGCTGAAACAACCGGCATTCGGTTACACCGGTTTTTTTTTCTTCAGTTTAGCCGGCCGGGGTGGCAGAGCGGTTCTAGGCGCTACAGTCTGGAACCGCGCGATCGCTACGGTCGCAGGTTCGAATCCTGCCTCGGGCATGGATGTGTGTGATGTCGTTAGGTTAGTTAGGTTTAAGTAGTTCTAAGTTCTGGGGGGACTGATGACCTTAAAAGTTAAGTCCCATAGTGCTCAGAGCCATTTGAACCATTTTTTTCTGACTTTTTTTTTACTGTTAAACCCGAAAAATAACCACTTTCAGAAATAACCGCTTTTGGCTGTTTATTTCTACACTGTCTAAAAAAAATTAGTACGCCCATTTAGAAGTTTCCAATTCATTCAAGATTTAGTGTTGCTACAGTGAACATGGAGTACGTGAAAGGATTTCATTCACATATCAATAGCGCCAGCGGTTCTCATGCACCAGGTATCGACCCATGCTGAAACACCCACACTAGCAAGAGGTGTAGCCTCCATGTGTGGCAACGCAGGTGCTCACTGTGGTAACCAGTCGACCGTACAGATGGCGAATACTGTACTGGGATACATTACGGCACGCCTGCAGGCAGGAGAATGTTCTTTCATCGCTGAAGACCACGGCGCGGCATTCCAAGTGATCCTCTGATGGCAGCAGTCGAACCGAGCATGTCGATGCTGTGGCGTGAGTGGAGGACAGGCTAGAGGTGTGTGTGCCAGTAATCCCACAGCTAATAAGTGGTTCACAACAGTACAGTTCACGTTGACAAACCTGTGCTATGGTAGCTGTACGATCTGCCACTGCTTGCAATACGACAATACTGGCTGGTGTCTGCGCTGCGTGGGCGTCCAAAGCCTCATCTGCTGGTGTAAGAATGTTCACATGACCACTGATATCAGATGACTTTCACACTGGTAGAGTAACTTAACAACATCGAATACATGACGGTTAGTGCTGGAGCCCCTTTGCTGCTTTTCCAGATTTTCCAGTGCACATCTCGAATCCGTGACAATAAGGATATCGTTGAACTGATTTGCCGTATATTGAAGCGCGTCTCTAATTGCAAGGACTTTGGCTCCTACTACAGACTCTATTCGCAACACATTTTGCAGACAGCGTCCACATACACCACTGAATGTACCTGCAAAATTACATCATTGTACGACACACAGTTCAGGACATATGACGGCAGAAAGATTGAGATACCTCCAAAACTAGCTTATGCT
This sequence comes from Schistocerca serialis cubense, assembly GCF_023864345.2. Taxonomy (NCBI): domain Eukaryota; kingdom Metazoa; phylum Arthropoda; class Insecta; order Orthoptera; family Acrididae; genus Schistocerca; species Schistocerca serialis. The sequence goes on along the minus strand of NC_064647.1, from coordinate 209,958,269 downwards.
TAAAATGGAGATCAGATTATCCAAACAATATTCATCCGGTATTTCGTAATGATAGCACTTAGTGTTTTTGCAATAAATTTTAAGCATAATTTCAAACATTTCCTGAACATTTTCTGCCTTGCATGCTTAATGTCAAACATTTGACTCCGCGCGGTTTGAGGAGCCATGTTATGGACTGCGCGGCCCCTCTCGCCGGGGGTTCGTGTCCTCCCTCGGGCATGAGTGTATGTCTTGCCCTTAGCGTTAAGTTAGCTTAAGTACTGTGTAAGTCTATGTACCGATGATCTCAGCAGTTTGGTCGCTCAGGAATTCTCTCTCTCTCTCTCTCTCTCTCTCTCTCTCTCTCTCTCTCTCTCACACACACACACACACACACACACACACACACACACACATTTGACACATTAACTCATTTCTCAAGTTATCAGCCGTTTCAAGCTCTTTTGTACAAGATAGTTGGCTTCTTAGAAGATTGTCTGTTTACTAGTATCATCCAACATGGTATAACAAGATATAGTAAATGGTTCGCAGGCGGTAGCAAAGTACTTTGGAACTAGTAACCTACCAAAGATTGCACACCCTGTTGCTTATACATGCAAGGAATATATCAATGCCAACCAATGATACAGTTTTCGACTCAACGACCTTTTAACATCTCTATATCCATGTTGTAGCAATACCTGAAAAATAGCTTACATCTATGTTACCATGTTTTGCATCTCTTGAGACTTGAGGGAGTATTATAATACACTCCTGGAAATGGAAAAAAGAACACATTGACACCGGTGTGTCAGACCCACCATACTTGCTCCGGACACTGCCAGAGGGCTGTACAAGCAATGATCACACGCACGGCACAGCGGACACACCAGGAACCGCGGTGTTGGCCGTCGAATGGCGCTAGCTGCGCAGCATTTGTGCACCGCCGCCGTCAGTGTCAGCCAGTTTGCCGTGGCATATGGAGCTCCATCGCAGTATTTAACACTGGTAGCATGCCGCGACAGCGTCGACGTGAACCGTATGTGCAGTTGACGGACTTTGAGCAAAGGCGTATAGTGGGCATGCGGGAGGCCGGGTGGACATACCGCCGAATTGCTCAACACGTGGGGCGTGAGGTCTCCACAGTACATCGATGTTGTCGCCAGTGGTCGGCGGGAGGTGCACGTGCCCGTCGACCTGGGACCGGACCGCAGCGACGCACGGATGCACGCCAAGACCGTAGGATCCTACGCAGTGCCGTAGGGGACCGCACCGCCACTTCCCAGCAAATTAGGGACACTGTTGCTCCTGGGGTATCGGCGAGGACCATTCGCAACCGTCTCCATGAAGCTGGGCTACGGTCCCGCACACCGTTAGGCCGTCTTCCGCTCACGCCCCAACATCGTGCAGCCCGCCTCCAGTGGTGTCGCGACAGGCGTGAATGGAGGGACGAATGGAGATGTGTCGTCTTCAGCGATGAGAGTCGCTTCTGCCTTGGTGCCAATGATGGTCGTATGCGTGTTTGGCGCCGTGCAGGTGAGCGCCACAATCAGGACTGCATACGACCGAGGCACACAGGGCCAACACCCGGCATCATGGTGTGGGGAGCGATCTCCTACACTGGCCGTACACCACTGGTGATCGTCGAGGGGACACTGAATAGTGCACGGTACATCCAAACCGCTATCGAACCCATCGTTCTACCATTCCTAGACCGGCAAGGGAACTTGCTGTTCCAACAGGACAATGCACGTCCGCATGTATCCCGTGCCACCCAACGTGCTCTAGAAGGTGTAAGTCAACTACCCTGGCCAGCAAGATCTCCGGATCTGTCCCCCATTGAGCATGTTTGGGACTGGATGAAGCGTCGTCTCACGCGGTCTGCACGTCCAGCACGAACGCTGGTCCAACTGAGGCCCCAGGTGGAAATGGCATGGCAAGCCGTTCCACAGGACTACATCCAGCATCTCTACGATCGTCTCCATGGGAGAATAGCAGCCTGCATTGCTGCGAAAGGTGGATATACACTGTACTAGTGCCGACATTGTGCATGCTCTGTTGCCTGTGTCTATGTGCCTGTGGTTCTGTCAGTGTGATCATGTGATGTATCTGACCCCAGGAATGTGTCAATAAAGTTTCCCCTCCCTGGGACAATGAATTCACGGTGTTCTTATTTCAATTTCCAGGAGTGTATTTTCTGACCTATCGTCCTACATACGTAATCCTTGCTAACTAACTGATCCCTGCGTTCAGCTCTTGACTCATGTTCCAAGATGTGCTCAGTACATACTCGTACATTATAAATTACAAACTAGGATCATCAAAACTCTTATTACTACTAAAGGACATCAGGTGTGGCAGCCTCTTTAGAACATCGCTAAAGTGGGCCCACAACTGCCCATTGCACACTTCTGTCTTTTCGTTTAATACACTGACTCGTTCATCTTTGACAGTACGAAGTATTTTTACTTCTTATAAATTTAATAGCAACCATCTTTTTCCTCAGTGCAGTATATTCAAGCTGTCTCTGACTCTTTCTAACGAGCGCTTGTCATCCCAAAGTACTTTGCTACCGCCTGCGAACCATTTAGTTAGTTACCAAGCGTGACGTATGCACAATACACCAGTTAATATTATAATACTCCGTCAAGTGTCAGTAGATGGAAAGCATTGTAACATAGGTGTCAGAACGTTCTTAGGAATTGCTATAACATAGGAATTCGGCTGCTGTATAGCGGTTGGCGTCGATGTATACGAAACAGGATGTTACAATCTTTGGCAGGCATTTGGTACTCGATTTTCGTTAATGAACAGAGTTCTTTGAAAGTGTTAACCGTCAACAGTAATCGACGATCTTTAGACGATCTTACACGTAAAATGACGAGTCTTGTGTACAATGTATGGCTATGACATAACTGGGACTGATGTGTCAGAGTAAGAACGCACGCGCCAAAGATAAAGGACCAACAGCTTATGTGGTCACTGTGAACTACATGGAGGCATCTAAGAGCTCTTATTATATTAATGGGTTCAGTAGTGTAGTACTTATTCCTGCTGCATATATTTTTAGGACCATGGCGTTTTGCTGTATGCACTTTATTACTGACATGCGCAAATAATGCGATAGGCATAACCTTCTGAAGAAGGCACTAAATGCCCGAAACCGGTACATAAATTTTTTATATGCAGCCGGTTGCTTATTATTTCATTATATACGTCTACAGTTGCTGAAGATGAATAAAATAATAGACCAATAGCTGTGAATCGTGAAACCTTCTCAGTCGAATGAGCGTCTGGCCTTCGATGGTGTAAAAGCTGTTATTTTGTATTGCCGAGAAAGTAAGTGTAATAATAAAGCAACGAATTGTCGTGAAGTTTCACATGAACCTTGCAAAAACTGCTACTGAGAACTATCTTTTACTAAAAGAAGTGTATGTTGAACACTGATTTTCACGTACGCCGGTTTTTGAGTGGTTCAAGCGTTTCCAAAACGGCTGAGAAAACGTTCAGGATGACTCATGCTTGGGACGCCCTTCAACGTCAAAAACGGATGAAAATAACGAAGAAGTAAGTAATATGATTGGATTGACCGTTAGTTGAGACTGGATTGATTGCTAAAACTGTAGGAATTGACAAAGAAGGCATAAGGCAAATTTTACACAGCAAACGAAGCATGAGAAAAGTATGTGCGGAACTGGTGCTGAAAATCCTCTCGAAAAAACCTCGTGAAAATGAAACTAAGCGCCAATCCATGCAATGAGGGCCCACCATCACCCAGACCGAAAAAACTCTAACGAGCAAACAAATCAAGGATACAAAGCACGGATGATTGTTTTTTTTCCATGTTCGTCCAATCGTGTGTCTTCAATGAGTTCTTGAAGGTCAGACTATCTTCAGGTTCTTGCTCACCTCCGCAAGAAAATAAGGGAAAAAAACAACGTTCGAAGAACAAATGAATCTGCATTACAGGGAAAAAGATTTTAGTCCGCTGAAGCAGTGAAAGAAAAAGCGGCACGCGTCATCAAACAGATCACAGAGGAAGACATCCAGCACTGTTTCAAAAAAAAGGTTCAAATGGCTCTGAGCGCTATGGGACTTAACATTTGAGGTCATCAGTCCCATAGAACTTAGAACTACTTAAACCTAATTAACCTAAGGACATCACACACATCCATGCCCGAGGCAGGATTCTAACCTGCGACCATAGCGGTAGCGCGGTTCCAGACTGAAGCGCCTAGAACCGCTCGGCCACGCTGGCTGGCCAGCACTGTTTCGATTAATGGAAAATTCTCATCGCGTTGTAGGGACAGAGGAGGGGCGTTTGTTGAGGGCGACAATAACTAAATATGTATCTTTTTGATATAAAATGCTTTACAGCCATAGTCCCGTTGTTTCATAGCCGCATCTCTTATGTCTGACGATGCAGTATGCATGTTTCTAACTGTGCCTAACGGTGTAATAGTGAAGTATGTAATACTAAATGCACACCATAAATATACACTACTGTCCATTAAAGTTGCTACACCAAGAAGAAATGCACATGATAAATGGGTATTCATTGGACAAACATATTATACTAGAACTGACATGTGATTATATTTTCACGCAATTTGGGTGCATAGATCATGAGAAATCATTACCCAGAACAACCACCTCTGGCCGTAAAAACGGCCTTGATACGCCTGGGCATTGAGTCAAAAAGAGCTTGGATGGCGTGTACAGGTACAGCTGCCCATGCAGCTTCAACATGATACCACAGTTCATCAAGAGTAGTGACTGGCGTATTGTGACGAGCCAGTTGCGTGGCCACCATTGACCAATTGACCAGACGGTTTCAATTGGTGAGAGATCTGGAGAATGTGCTGGCCAGGGAAGCAGTCGAACATTTTCTGTATCCAGAAAAGCACGTACAAGACCTGCAGCATGCGGTCGTGCATAATCCTGCTGAAATGTAGGGTTTCGCAGGGATCGGCAGGGATCGAATGAAGGGTAGAGCCACGGGTCGTAACACATCTGAAATGTAGCGTCCACTGTTCAAAGTGCCATCAATACGAACAAGAGGTGACCGAGACGTGTAACCAATGGCACCCCATGCCATCACGCCGGGTGATACGCCAATATGGCGGTGACGAATACACGCTTCCAATGTGCGTTCACCGCGATGTCGCCAAACACGGATGCGACCATCATAATGCTGTAAACAGAACCTGGATTCATCCGAAAAAATGACGTTTTGCCATTCGTGCACCCAGGTTCGTCGTTGAGTACACCACCGCAGGCGCTCCTGCCTGTGATGCAGCGTCAAGGGTAACCGCAGCCATGGTCTCCGACCTGATAGTCCATGCTACTGCAAACGTCGCCGAACTGTTCGTGCAGACGGTGGCTGTCTTGCAAACGTCCCCATCTGTTGACTCAGGGATCGAGACGTGGCTGCACGATCCGTTACAGCCATGCGCATAAGATGCCTGTCATCTCGACTGCTGGTGATACGAGGCCGTTGGGATGGGATGGCGTTACGTATTACCCTCCTGAACCCGCCGATTCCATATTCTGCTAACAGTCATTGGATCTCGACCAACGCGAGTAGCATTGTCGCGATACGATAAACCGCAATCGCGATAGGCTACAATCCGACCTTTATCAAAGTCGGAAAGGTGATGGTACGCATTTCTCCTCCTTACACGAGGCATCACAACAACGTTTCTCCAGGCAACGCCGGTCAACTGCTGTTTGTGTATGAGAAATCGGTTGGAAATTTTCCTCATGTCAGCACGTTGTAGGTGTCGCCACCGCTCTGAAAAGCTAATCATTTGGATATCACAGCATCTTCTTCCTGTCGGTTAAATTTCGCGTCTGTAGCACGTCATCTTCAAGGTGTAGCAATTTTAATGGCCAGTAGTGTAAATCACAAATTAGGACAAATGATGCTTCATAGCGTCTTTACCGACTCCGTGGCTACCTACAAGCTGTCTGGAGATGGTGTAGCCATAACATTAAGAGTGCGTACAAGATTTCCTGCCACCTGACTCTCCTGCAGTAGTAGCGTTCTACCGCTAGTCTCTGCAGCACGGCGGACGGAATTCGTACTTACTGGCCTTGGTGTTTCTGACGGGATGCGGCAACCTTCAAAAGAGACGGATAGAGACGTTGCGTAAGAAGGAAGTAAGCTTTAGGTTTCGCGTAGCGTCAGCGACGATAGTTAACTGGAATTGGGTAACAAAGGTTCGGGAAGTCTTAAAAGAAACAATACCGCCTTTCCGATCAAGTAATTTTGGGACGCAGTGGCAAAGCCAAGACGAACCGCGCACTCCTGAATTTGAATCCAGTGCGTTAACGAATACGGCAACCACCTATGCAGCAGCCGTCGCCAACGGAAAGCCGTGCAGTGGCACCCGACGGCGGAAGTGCCCGGTTCGCATCCTGGTGGTGGAAGAAAGTTCAGTATTTGGGCGTAGGCAGGATACGATGTGGTGGTGTGCAGTTCCTGATTACCAGACTTTGCATCATCAGATTTCAAAAGTGTATCAGGGCTCTGATCTAGGGGGAGGGATGGGGGAAGGGGGGGGGGAGGGGAATTCATAATAGTTTCACGGTGAATGGTGAAATAGTTTAACGAGCTGTGTGAGGAAAGTAATGTGACTGATTTTTTACATACCAAAGTTTTTATCTTTTCAAACAACAATATTGTCCTCTTGAAAGTAGTTCCGTTCGGCAGCTACACACCACCGGAATAGTTGTTCCCAGTGTTAGCAGCAGCGCTGAAAGATTTCAGCTGGTAGAGACTTGAACCTGTCGGTCACATTCTTTTGAATCTCCTCCACCATCCCAAAATTACGCCCTTTTAAGACATATTTCAGTTTCGGGAAACCCAAAATGTCACAAGGGCTCAGATCAGGTGAATAGAGGGCTGTGGAACGACAGGATTGCTTTTTAGATAAAAAATTCCTTGACAGAAGTGGCCGTGCGACATTGGATAATGGTGCCATAATGCAGCATCCTCAAGTTTCCGTCGGTGTTTTAGGCTAGAGGTCTCGCCATCCACAGAGGCAATAGAGCATCACACTCATGGGAGACAAGCCTTTCCACTCACTAGCTAGCTCCATCTTGTCCGATGGTGGCAATCAGTCGCGATCACTGAATAAGAGACATGCGGGATGTTCCGCCTACAATCTGTCCGTGTACAAAGTCACGATTGCTGCTAGAGGGGTTGCCTAGTGGCAGGTGCCGGCACCTGTAACTTAGACGCTCTGTAGCGTCGTTGGGTGATGTTTCCAGACAGGGGTTCCTATCCTCCTATCCTACAACACCGCGAAGTTTGTCGCTACATTTCTGCGTCAGCCTGTACTCTGATTGACAGAAAAACTGAAGCACCCAGAAGGGTGAGATGCGAATGTAACATCCTACGTGCACACACACCACCGGCAGATATGTAAGTGGTAGGAGTTGTCATTTTCTGTCATAGGCAGAATGGTCACCAGAGCGCATTAGTGCTGATCGTGTTAAGTGTTGCTGCAAGACCTGATAGGGTATATAACAGGCGCGAGCAGCATCTTATGTTGAGTGATCACTGAAGGACATGGAGGCGCTGCGTGTATGTGTGAGACTGAGTTATCAGCACCTGAAAAGTTTGGAATTATGGCACGCCATTTGGCCTGCTGGGCGGATCACGTACTATCGAGAGTTGTGGGGCATTTGGATGTGACAGTGGCTCGCTGTTAGGCTGCATGGGAATGTGAGGCCAGGCATATTCGTCATCAAGGTTCTGAACCACCCCATGGCCACCACAATGGAGGATTGCCCTATTGTGCACAAGTACATAGTAATCCCCTTAGCACCTCTGTCTCCCGTCCTAGAACAAGTAATCGACTCGCTGGAACAGCGTGTGTCATGCAGCAACATTTGTCAGAGACTGGCAGCAGCTAGACTAGGAAATTACCATCCTATGCATAAGCTGCTGTTAACACTAAAATACAAACAACTGCATTTCGAGTCGCGCATGACCTGTTGCTTTCGGATGTATCAGAGAGGGCATTAGTATCAACTAAAATACTACTCTCAACAAGATTTCTATTCGTGATGTGATTCGTTTATGGTAAACAGTTTGAAAGTACCTGCTTATCTCGCGTCTGCTTGTAATTTCGCTTGTTCTTTATGCGATGTAAACCGTGAGTGCCTGAAAATTGCAAACAAACTTATTTACACGAATAGAAAATTTCTAAAAGTAATCTCAATCCTGCAAAAAAACTCTTTGATTGGTTGGTAAGCAGAAGCCAGTTAATCAGCATAATTTCGTCAAAATGTGTTGCGACTTCGGCGGAAAAAAGGTCAAACGTACGGTGCTATCACTGCCGATTAAAGGCTTGTTCAACCTCAATACTACAAATTTTAGACGTCTGTTTTTTCAAAACAACATTTTTCGACTTAGCGGGAGCTACACTCCTGGAAATGGAAAAAAGAACACATTGACACCGGTGTGTCAGACCCACCATACCTGCTCCGGACACTGCGAGAGGGCTGTACAAGCAATGATCACACGCACGGCACAGCGGACACACCAGGAACCGCGGTGTTGGCCGTCGAATGGCGCTAGCTGCGCAGCATTTGTGCACCGCCGCCGTCAGTGTCAGCCAGTTTGCCGTGGCATACGGAGCTCTATCGCAGTCTTTAACACTGGTAGCATGCCGCGACAGCGTGGACGTGAACCGTATGTGCAGTTGACGGACTTTGAGCGAGGGCGTATAGTGGGATGCGGGAGGCCGGGTGGACGTACCGCCGAATTGCTCAACACGTGGGGCGTGAGGTCTCCACAGTACATCGATGTTGTCGCCAGTGGTCGGCGGAAGGTGCACGTGCCCGTCGACCTGGGACCGGACCGCAGCGACGCACGGATGCACGCCAAGACCGTAGGATCCTACGCAGTGCCGAAGGGGACCGCACCGCCACTTCCCAGCAAATTAGGGACACTGTTGCTCCTGGGGTACCGGCGAGGACCATTCGCAACCGTCTCCATGAAGCTGGGCTACGGTCCCGCACACCGTTAGGCCGTCTTCCGCTCACGCCCCAACATCGTGCAGCCCGCCTCCAGTGGTGTCGCGACAGGCGTGAATGGAGGGACGAATGGAGACGTGTCGTCTTCAGCGATGAGAGTCGCTTCTGCCTTGGTGCCAATGATGGTCGTATGCGTGTTTGGCGCCGTGCAGGTGAGCGCCACAATCAGGACTGCATACGACCGAGGCACACAGGGCCAACACCCGGCATCATGGTGTGGGGAGCGATCTCCTACACTGGCCGTACACCACTGGTGATCGTCGAGGGGACACTGAATAGTGCACGGTACATCCAAACCGTCATCGAACCCATCGTTCTACCATTCCTAGACCGGCAAGGGAACTTGCTGTTCCAACAGGACAATGCACGTCCGCATGTATCCCGTGCCACCCAACGTGCTCTAGAAGGTGTACGTCAACTACCCTGGCCAGCAAGATCTCCGGATCTGTCCCCCATTGAGCATGTTTGGGACTGGATGAAGCGTCGTCTCACGCGGTCTGCACGTCCAGCACGAACGCTGGTCCAACTGAGGCCCCAGGTGGAAATGGCATGGCATGCCGTTCCACAGGACTACATCCAGCATCTCTACGATCGTCTCCATGGGAGAATAGCAGCCTGCATTGCTGCGAAAGGTGGATATACACTGTACTAGTGCCGACATTGTGCATGCTCTGTTGCCTGTGTCTATGTGCCTGTGGTTCTGTCAGTGTGATCATGTGATGTATCTGACCCCAGGAATGTGTCAATAAAGTTTCCCCTTCCTGGGACAATGAATTCACGGTGTTCTTATTTCAATTTCCAGGAGTGTATAACTCATGAAATATACATGCAGTTACATTACACCTTTTTATATCTTGTAGAACGTAAGATTTTTGCGATATATTTTAATTTCCATTTTTGGTGCTCGTTTTATAATGACTTTTTTGTCTTAAGTTTTGACTTTTATTTCACAGTGCCGCCATTGTGTTAAAAACCATTTTTTAACATCATTACGTAATAGTTAGACAGTATCATCAGCTTCAAAGCAGTTTTAGAAATTTTGTTGCAGGTCAACAACTGTGATGCTCAAGAGCCACCACTAACGGGTCTCACTTCGCGAAGGCCTTTGCTCGATGTCGTGTAGTTTCGTCCAGGTGCAAGTTTTTTACTTAAGGATGTCTTCGACAAAAATGGAAGCTGAAGTATTGAATTAAAACTCGTGCCAAAGCTGGGACTTGAACCTGGGGTTTTCCGCTTACTAGGCAGATGTGATAACCACTAAACCGCTGCATGGCCTACTCTAGTCCAATGCGCTCGCTGCCAAATTTAAGTTCACACCTCGGCTTATCTTAATTCTCTTCTTCTTAAATCATCAGTACTGCCGAGGCTCTCCGATATTGACTTAACACACCAGCTCTTGAACTTACTGGGGAAATCCTGGCTGTACTATACATCTACATCTATATCCATACTCCACAAGCCACCTGACGCTGTGTGGCGGAGGGTACCTTGAGTACCTCTATCGGTTCTCCCTTCTATTCCAGTCTCGTATTGTTTGTGGAAACAAGGATTGTCGGTATGCCTCTGTGTGGGCTCTAACCCTCAAGGTTTCTTCGCGAGATATACGTAGGAGGGACCAATATACTGCTTGACTCCTCAGTGAAGGAAAGCTCTCGAAAATTCAACAAAAGCCCGTACCGAGCTACTGAGCGTCTCTCCTGCAGAGTCTTCCACTGGAGTTTATCTATCATCTCCGTAACGCTTTCGCGACTACTAAATGATCCTGTAACGAAGCGCGCTGCTCTCCGTTGGATCTTCTCTATCTCTTCTATCAACCCTATCTGGTACGGATCCCACACAGGTGAGCAGTATTCAAGCAGTGGGCGATCAAGCGTACAGTAACCTACTTTCTTTGTTTTCGGATTGCATTTCCTTGGGATTCTTCCAATGAATCTCAGTCTGGCATCTGCTTCACCGACGGTCAACTTTATATCATCCTTCCATTTTAAATCACTCCTAATGCGTACTTCCAGATAATTTATGGAATTAACTGCTTCCAGTTACTGACCTGCTATATTGTAGCTAAATGATAAGGGATCTATCTTTCTATGTATTCGCAGCACATTACACTTGTCTACATTGAGATTCAATAGCCATTCCCTGCACCATGCGTCAATTCGCTGCAGATCCTCCTGCATTTCAGTACAATTTTCCATTGTTACAACCTCTCGATATACCACAGCATCATCCGCAAAAAGCCTCAGTGAACTTCCGATGTCATCCACAAGGTCATTTATATATATAGTGAATAGCAACGGTCCTACGACACTCCCCTGCGGCACACCCGAAATCACTCTTACTTTGGAAGACTTCTCTCCATTGAGAATGACATGTTGCGTTCTGTTATCTAGGAACTCTTCAATCCAATCACACAACTGGTCTGATAGTCCATATGCTCTTACTTTGTTCATTAAACGACTGTGGGGAACTGTATCGAACGCCTTGCGGAAGTCAAGAAACACGGCATCTACCTGGGAACCCGTGTCTATGGCCCTCTGAGTCTCGGGGACGAATAGCACTCCAGGTACAGGTGATTTACTGATCTAATGGAATTACATTTCAAGTCCCGGCCTTTGCGCAAATTGTAAGTCAACACTGCATCTTCTATCATTATCGCAGTTAAAGTTCAGACTCAGGTTGTCTCCAGGAAAATGTAATTCCAGCACATCAATACTTAAAAATACATAATAAAATCTTAAGGGTGTACAGTAAGGGTCTAAAGTTGTTTGTTATTTTATTAAAAAAAATGATCACTGTGGGTTCCAAAATCGAGCGTCACCTCTGTCTACCCCCGTTAATGGGCGTCCCCTAAGCACTTAGATGGGTAATCCAGCAGCTCTTGAATATACAAGTACACTGAAGGGCCAAAGAAACTGTTACACCTGCCTAATATCGTGTAGGGCCCACGCGAGCACGCAGAAGTGTCGCAACACGACGTGGTATGGACTAGAGTAATGTCTGAAGTAGTGCTGGAGGGAACTGACACCATGAATCCTGCACGCCTGTCCATAAATACGAAAGCGGTGGAGATCTCCTCTGAACATCACGTTGTAAGGCATCCCAGATAGCTCAATAACGTTCAAAAATGTTTAAATATGTGTGAAATCTTATGGGACTTAACTGCTAAGGTCATCAGTCCCTAAACTTACACACTACTTAACCTAAATTATCCTAAGGACAAACACACACACCCATGCCCGAGGGAGGATTCGAACCTCCGCCGGGACCAGCCGCACAGTCCATGACTGCAGCGCCCCAGACCGCTCGGCTAATCCCGCGCTCAATAATGTTCATGTCTGGGGAGTGTTTCAACTCAGAAGAGTATTCCTGCATCCACTCTGTAGCAATTCTGGACGTGTGGGGCGTCGCTTTGTCCTGCTGGAATTGCCCAAGTCCGTCGGAATATACAATGAACATGAATGGATGCAGGTGATCATACAGGATGCTTGCGTATGTGTCACCTGTCCGGGTCGTATCTAGACGTATCAGGGGTCCCATATCACTCCAACTGCACACGCCCCACTCTATTACAGAGCCTCCACCAGCTTGAACAGTCCTCTGCTGACACGCAGGGTTCATGGATTCATGAGGTTGTCTGCTTACCCGTACACGTCCATCCACTCGTTACAGTTTGAAAGTGGCCGAGCGGTTCTAGGCGCTTCAGTCTGGAACCGTGCGACCGCTACGGTCGCAGGTTCGAATCCTGCCTCGGGCATGGATGTGTGTGATGTCCTCAGGTTATTTAGGTTTAAGTAGTTCTAAGTCTAAGGGCCTGATGACCTCAGATGTTAAGTCCCATAGTGCTCAGAGCCATTTGAGCCATTTTCAACAGTTTGAAACGAGACTCGTCCGACCAGGCAACATGTTTCCAGTCATCAACAGCCCAATGTCGATGTTGGGCCCAAGTGAGGCGTAAAGTGTTGTGTCGTGTAGGGATCAAGGATACACGACTGAGTCTTCGGTTTCGGCTGTTTCGTTGAATGTTCCGCACGCTGACACTTGCTGGTGGTCCAGTACAGAAATCTGCAGCAATTTACACTTCTGTCACGTCGAACGATCCTCTTTAGTCGTCGATTGGTCTCGCTCTTGCAGGATCTTTTTCCGACCGCAGCGACGTCGGAGATTTGATGTTTTACCAGATTCCTGACAATCACGGTACAGGGTCGTACGGGAAAATCCCCACTTCATCGCTACTCCGGGGATGCTGTCCCACATCGCCCGTGCACCGGCCATATCACTACGTTCAAACTGACTTAAATCCTGATAACCTGCCATTGTAGCAGCAGTAACTCATCTAGCAACTGCGCCAGACACTTGTTGTCTTACACAGGGTGAAAAGTACTTAAACCGACAAACTCTGGCAGGTTGTAGGGGACATCAAAACAAATATTTTTCCCTAATGTCATTTTTTCCTATGAGGAGTATTTAAACCCATAGAGGAAGATTTCTCCGGTCGCAAATTATTTTACGTAGTTTCCCTCCCAAAACAGCATATCCAGACACTACGGGATGATGATGGCATTGAAACAGAGGATGACACGCGTAAAGCTGAAATACTAAACACCTTTTTCCAAAGCTGTTTCACAGAGGAAGACCGCACTGCAGTTCCTTCTCTAAATCCTCGCACAAACGAAAAAATGGCTGACATCGAAATAAGTGTCCAAGGAATAGAAAAGCAACTGGAATCACTCAACAGAGGAAAGTCCACTGGACCTGACGGGATACCAATTCGTTTCTACACAGAGTACGCGAAAGAACTTGCCCCCCTTCTAACAGCCGTGTACCGCAAGTTTCTAGAGGAACGGAGGGTTCCAAATGATTGGAAAAGAGCACAGGTAGTCCCAGTCTTCAAGAAGGGTCGTCGCAAAACTATAGACCTATATCTCTGATGTCGATCTCTTGTAGAATTTTAGAACATGTTTTTTGCTCGCGTATCATGTCATTTCTGGAAACCCAGAATCTACTATGTAGGAATCAACATGGATTCCGGAAACAGCGATCGGGTGAGACTCAACTCGCCTTATTTGTTCATGAGACCCAGAAAATATTAGATACAGGCTCCCAGGTAGATGCTATTTTTCTTGACTTCCGGAAGGCGTTCGATACAGTTCCGCACTGTCGCCTGATAAACAAAGTAAGAGCCTACGGAATATCAGACCAGCTGTGTGGCTGGATTGAAGAGTTTTTAGCAAACAGAACACAGCATGTTGTTATCAATGGAGAGACGTCTACAGACGTTAAAGTAACCTCTGGCGTGCCACAGGGGAGTGTTAAGGGACCATTGCTTTTCACAATATATATAAATGACCTAGTAGATAGTGTCGGAAGTTCCATGCGGCTTTTCGCGGATGATGCTGTAGTATACAGAGAAGTTGCAGCATTAGAAAATTGTAGCGAAGTGCAGGAAGATCTGCAGCGGATAGGCACTTGGTGCAGGGAGTGGCAACTGACCCTTAACATAGACAAATGTAATGTATTGCGAATACATAGAAAGAAGGATCCTTTATTGTATGATTATATGATAGCGGAACAAACACTGGTAGCAGTTACTTCTGTAAAATATCTGGGAGTATGCGTGCGGAACGATTTGAAGTGGAATGATCATATAAAATTAATTGTTGGTAAGGCGGGTACCAGGTTGAGATTCATTGGGAGAGTCCTTAGAAAATGTAGTCCCTCAACAAAGGAGGTGGCTTACAAAACACTCGTTCGACCTATACTTGAGTATTGCTCATCAGTGTGGGATCCGTACCAGATCGGTCTGACGGACGAGACACAGAAGATCCAAAGAAGAGCGGCGCGTTTCGTCACAGGGTTATTTGGTAACCGTGATAGCGTTACGGAGATGTTTAATAAACTCAAGTGGCAGACTCTGCAAGAGAGGCGCTCTGCATCGCGGTGTAGCTTGCTCGCCAGGTTTCGAGAGGGTGCGTTTCTGGATGAGGTATCGAATATATTGCTTCCCCCTACTTATACCTCCCGAGGAGATCACGAATGTAAAATTAGAGAGATTAGAGCGCGCACGGAGGCTTTCAGACAGTCGTTCTTCCCGCGAACCATACGCGACTGGAACAGGAAAGGGAGGTAATGACAGTGGCACGTAAAGTGCCCTCTGCCACACACCGTTGGGTGGCTTGCGGAGTATCAATGTAGATGTAGATGTAGATGTAGAAAACGCCATTTTTAGTTTTCTTTTCCATTTTTTATGACCATAGACAACACATTAACACAATCCAATTTCAGTTACATTAGATTTTGAAAAATGCCTCCATTGACACGTAAACAAAGGTTACACCGTCGGATCATGTTCTGTCTGACACGGGCAACAACCCCAGGGGTATCCTGAATTGTTCCTGCTGCTGATACTATCCGGGCAACCAGATCCTCTTCTGATGCAACAGGAGTTGCGTAAACAGGGTTGCGCATCTAGCCCCACACAAAAAAGTCCAGAGGGGACATATCTGGGGATCGAACAGGCCATGGTACAGGACCAACTCTTCCAATCCAAGTTTCTGGGAACCGTCGGTCCAGGAATCGCCGCACACGACGACCGAAATGTGCCGGCGCCCCGTCATGTTGAAACCACATGCGTTGTCCTGTAGGGAGCTGGACGTCTTCCAGCAATTCTCGCAATGCTCTGGCGAGAAAATTGTAATAGTGCCTGCCATTTAATGGCCTAGGTAGCAGATACGGCCCAATTAAACACCGACCCACACATTAACGAAGAACCGCACTGACTGAAGGGTCCCACTCCACATGCTGGTGTGGCCGAGCGGTTCTAGGCGCTTCAGTCTGGAACCGCGCGACCGCCACGGTCGCAGGTTCGAATCCTGCCTCGGGCATGGATGTGTGTGATGTCCTTAGATTAGTTAGGTTTAAGTAGTTCTAAGTTCTAGGGGACTGATGACCTCAGATGTTAAGTCCCATTGTGCTCAGAGCCATTTGAATCATTTTTCCGCATGCTGCAAGACAGCTTCCTCAAATTGCAGCGTTCTTACCGTGCGACGGCGTCCCTGACCAGGTAATCGGCTAAATGACCCTGTCTCACGCAGACGTTGGTACACAACACCAAAGGTCGTACGATGCGGGATACGGCGATTAGGATATTGTTGTTGATAAACCATCTGTGCAGCCCGTCTGTTGCGGTGCGCTACGTAGTACGCACCAGCCATTTCAGTGTAATCACTCCAGGTGTATCGCTCCATTAGTAAACAGAGTCAGTGCACTACTACACTGGTGGACTGCAGTTGCCTACAACTGAAGAGCGTAATACGCCCTCTAACAATGGAAGATCGTAATACGGCGTCTAACAACTGACGAGCGCAATACGGCCTCCACCGGTTTAAATAATCCTCATAGGAAAAAATGACATTAGGGAAAAATGTTTGTTTTGATGTCCCCTACAACCTCCCAGAGTTTGTCGGTTTAAATACTTTTCACCCTGTATAGGCGTTGCCACTCGCAGCGCCGTATTCAGCCTCTTTACATTTTTCTGTATTTGAATACGTATGCCTATACCAGTTTCCTTGACGCTTTGGTGTATTGTTTTAAAAACAGTCTCTGATCAGTGACATTAAATTAGCGAGTTCTCGTCTACAAATGACTCACTGGTATGCGCTGGGTGGTCAGAAACTTTACGGCCGGCCCTTTAGCTCTGGCCGGTGTCGGCTCTGCTAGCGATCAGCCCGACACACAGCAGGCGTCCAACCCACCGGGGCCCCAAAGTCCTGAGCGAAACAGACTGCGCACGGGCTGAGAGAGGAAGCAGCTGCAGCCACAGAAAGCGCGCACTGCTCCCAGCCCAGCTCGACAGCCAGGGCCTTCGTCTCACTGCTTTAGCCGACCACTACTCTTGGCCTAGCCTTACGCCGGTATTACACTGTCAAATTTCGTTGTCAAATATCTTTGTCCAATATCTTTGTCAAAGATATTTGATGGTGTAGTAGGGAACTTTGTCAAATGTCCAATATTTGATCAAATCTAAGAAGTCGCTTGTCTTCTGTTCGCTGCAGTGTGACATGTTACCACATGGAGCGCTAGCATCGCTGCAGCATTCTGTCGTCTGTAGTGTTTTTATAAACATTGCCGGTAAATATAATTGGTGTGTACCGACAATTACAAAATTAATAGACATGTGTGAAGCTGATGTGGCGCTTTACAACGTGAGGCACCCTGAATACAGAAACAGATTAAGAAGATTGGAGACCTGACCTAACCTAACCCTCTCCTGTAGCAAGGAATCGGAGTGTTACAGTGAGCCTGTCTTCTGCAGATGTAGCAGTTCTTAAGTGAATACTGTGCTTTGTGATACGAGGATACACTTCACTGAGCACATACAGAAATGTATGCTCATCCATTCTTAAATAATTGATGTACGATGTCCTCCACTATAAGCTCACGTAACAAGTTTTGTTGAATGCTTTTATCGTGTCGTCGTAAAACCCACGGCTTCACCCAGATTAGATTAGTTTTTTCGTTCCATTGATCCGTGCTGAGGAGATCCTCGTGGATGTGGAACATGTCAATTTGTTTTAAGCTGAAATAACAATACTAATACTATGAATAAACACATCAATTGTTTCTATTAAAAATTTCGTCAATGGATTAGAAGGAGTTGGCCACTAGTAAGTCTTTCAGGCTCCTTTTAAACTGATCTTTAATTTTTTATGTTTGCTGGCAAATTATTGAAGTGAGTGTTCCTTAGTGGTGGACCCCTTTTTGAACTAAAGTAAGTACTTTTAAGTCCTTGCGCAGATCATTTTTGTTCCTGGCATTGTATGTATGAACTGAGTTATTTGTTGCAAAAAGAGGTATATTATTTAGAACAAATTTCATTAAGGAGTAAATATACTGAGAGGCAGTAGTTAGTATACCCAGTTCTTTGAAGAGGTTTCTACTGGACGTTCGTGAATTTACTCCACAAATAATACGTATTACACGCTTTTGGACTCTGAGAAATTTTGTTTGACTTGAAGAGTTACCCCAAAATATTATACCATATGACATTATGGAAAGAAAGTAGGCAAAGTTTGCAAGCTTTTTCATTTTTATGTCGCCTACGTCTGCTAACACTCGAATTGCAAATACAGGTTTGTTAAGGCGTTTCTGCATTTCTGTGGTGTGCTCCCACCAACTGAGTTTATTATCAAGTGCTAGTCCCAGGAATTTAAGACTGTCAACCTCGTATGTATGGTTCCTTTTTTCCCCCACTTCTCTGCTGCATGTGCACCCAATGCAATGTGCTGCGGTTAATAACAAGTTGTTGTTGTCAGCCATCTTGAACTTTGACGAAAAATACGATGACAGTGTAATACCCCTTCTAGCGCTACGTCAAAGATCTTTGTCAAATATATTTGACGGAATATTTGATAACATCTTTGATCAAATCTTTGACAAAGAAATTTGATAGTGTAATACCGGCCTTAGCCATTTACAAACGTAGTCCTTTCGCAATTCTCCTAACAAACGCATGTCTCCATTCTCTCTGGCATTTCCTGCCACAAAGGGCACAGTTCACAATAACTTACGGTAAGTCATCGAGTGAAAAGCAAGTGATACCCGGCGCTTCCGAAGGAAATATTGTAGACCTTCTGCTGTTCTTAATCCAAGCGACGTGATTCAGCTGACCCTGCTTTTGAGTTTTATGCAACACACAACGCCTGCAAATACCACGCACAAAGACTTCGTATTCTCTCGCTCAGTACACACAAACTGTCAGTCACACAGAAAAAATGAACAGGTCCTTTTTGTGGGAAATTTAATGTAATTAAATTTTTTTACTGGGGTACGTTTGCCCTAGAGGCTTTAGTTTTCGCCTTAATCAAGAAAAATGCACAAAAGTGACTTTGAGATGCATATCTCTTGGATAAATCGAAAACCATGGCCTCTACTGAAAACGTATCCTAGTACAAAACGTAACTATATTAAATTTTCTACAAAAATGTCCTGCTAATTTTTTTCTGTAGGAGTAACAGTTTGTTCATAGCGAACGAGAGAATACGATAATCTCCTGCATGGTTTTTGAAGGTTTTGCGGGTCGTATAAAATCCATTGATAGGGGCAGGTGATATCATTCTGTATCAACGATTTCGGAGAAAACCCGCCACCACCATCGCACCTGAGCCCTCAAAGAATCAAACTCTCACGTGTCACACAATGGTATAATTTTGTAGGGACATTTAGTGGTATTTGTGGACACTGACTGCAAAATGGGCACCGAATACAGTTAGCAGTTAACAAGTTATAAATTAATACATCATATATGATGCTGAAGTCTTACTGCATCAACAATGAATATGCAGTAAGCGATAAACTTTTTTTTCATGAAAAAGTACAAAGAAGGGCAGCTCGTTCTGTATTATCGCGAAGTAGGGGAGATAGTGTCACAGACATAATACGTGAATTGGAGTGGCAATCATTAAAACAAAGGCGTTTTTCGTTGCGACGGGATCTTCTCATGTAATTTCAATCATCAGTTTTCTCCTCCGATTGCGAAAACATTCTGTTGCCACCCACCTACATAGGGAGAAATGGTCATCACGATAAAATTTAAGAAAAATTAAGTGCTCGTTTTTCCCGCGTGCCGTTCGAGAGTGGAACGGTAGAGAGACAGCTTGAAGGTGGTTCGCTGAACCCTCTGCCAGGCACTTTATTGTGAATAGCAGAGTAATCAAGTAGATGTAGATGTGACGGGTGTCAGCGAGAAAACGTCTCCGAAAGAATTGAAATTACGTGTTAAGTCTGTTGGAAGTCGCCAAGTTCTCGCATTCTCAAGTTTTGGATGAATATACACTCCTGGAAATTGAAATAAGAACACCGTGAATTCATTGTCCCAGGAAGGGGAAACTTTATTGACACATTCCTGGGGTCAGATACATCACATGATCACACTGACAGAACCACAGGCACATAGACACAGGCAACAGAGCATGCACAATGTCGGCACTAGTACAGTGTATATCCACCTTTCGCAGCAATGCAGGCTGCTATTCTCCCATGGAGACGATTGTAGAGATGCTGGATGTAGTCCTGTGGAACGGCTTGCCATGCCATTTCCACCCGGCGCCTCAGTTGGACCAGCGTTCGTGCTGGACGTGCAGACCGCGTGAGACGACGCTTCATCCAGTCCCAAACATGCTCAATGGGGGACAGATCCGGAGATCTTGCTGGCCAGGGTAGTTGACTTACACCTTCTAGAGCACGTTGGGTGGCACGGGATACATGCGGACGTGCATTGTCCTGTTGGAACAGCAAGTTCCCTTGCCGGTCTAGGAATGGTAGAACGATGGGTTCGATGACGGTTTGGATGTACCGTGCACTATTCAGTGTCCCCTCGACGATCACCAGTGGTGTACGGCCAGTGTAGGAGATCGCTCCCCACACCATGATGCCGGGTGTTGGCCCTGTGTGCCTCGGTCGTATGCAGTCCTGATTGTGGCGCTCACCTGCACGGCGCCAAACACGCATACGACCATCATTGGCACCAAGGCAGAAGCGACTCTCATCGCTGAAGACGACACGTCTCCATTCGTCCCTCCATTCACGCCTGTCGCGACACCACTGGAGGCGGGCTGCACGATGTTGGGGCGTGAGTGGAAGACGGCCTAACGGTGTGCGAGACCGTAGCCCAGCTTCATGGAGACGGTTGCGAAAGGTCCTCGCCGGTACCCCAGGAGCAACAGTGTCCCTAATTTGCTGGGAAGTGGCGGTGCGGTCCCCTACGGCACTGCGTAGGATCCTACGGTCTTGGCGTGCATCCGTGCGTCGCTGCGATCCGGTCCCCGGTCGACGGGCACGTGCACCTTCCGCCGACCACTGGCGACAACATCGATGTACTGTGGAGACCTCACGCCCCACGTGTTGAGCAATTCGGCGGTACGTCCACCCGGCCTCCCGCATGCCCACTATACGCCCTCGCTCAAAGTCCGTCAACTGCACATACGGTTCACGTCCACGCTGTCGCGGCTTGCTACCAGTGTTAAAGACTGCGATGGAGCTCCGCATGCCACGGCAAACTGGCTGACACTGACGGCGGCGGTGCACAAATGCTGCGCAGCTAGCGCCATTCGACGGCCAACACCGCGGTTCCTGGTGTGTCCGCTGTGCCGTGCGTGTGATCATTGCTTGTACAGCCCTCTCGCAGTGTCCGGAGCAAGTATGGTGGGTCTGACACACCGGTGTCAATGTGTTCTTTTTTCCATTTCCAGGAGTGTATATCCCGCCAGCGTTCGCCAGTGACGCGTGAAAGAAGCTTCGTGCGTTAGTTCCAGTACGTCTGACAGCTTAACAGTCTTGTTACTTCTCGGGCCAAATTCCGCACCTTGGCTCCAGATCAGTTCTTTTGGGTTCATATTGTAATGGTACAGTAACAAATGTAAAAATGCAGCATTTGTATGATGTGCTCGATGCAGTGAAAATGACTGTTTTTCATGTTTCTACGATACTTATCTACCTCTGTGTTACAAAACGGTGGACATAGTCCAAATAAAGAGGATTTGGCTTTTCATTTTTGCATTAAAAATTAAATTATTATGTTTTCTTAATTTAAACAACGTTTATGAACAGTCTTGTATAAAAGATAGATAATCAAGAATTTGTATTTGAAATGGAAAAAGGAATTACGCGTACAATCTGTAATTAGAAACAAGAAGACGGGCATTATTCATAAAAAAAAATGATGAGTTTCATAATTTCGAGATGTAGGTATTTCAAATTTAACGAGAAGAAAATAATGACACCGGGGAAATTTGAACAAACGCACGAATAACGGCCGTTGCTTTACATTCCATTACGCTTCTCTTTTTTTTGAACATTTTGTTCGCTATTTGTTCGTTGCATCTGCTCGGGGCGGACGTCGTAAGACATCCGTTTAAGTTCGTTGTTGATCCATTAACTTAAGGGTTAGCATCCCTTTGTAATAAAAAAACGGAGTTAATCGATCAACAAGGAACTTATAGGGATGTCTTACGACGTCCGCCCGAGCAGATACAACGAACGAAAGCGAACAAAATGAGATTTTTTTTTAAAAAAACACCCTCAGTTTTTTTTATTGCAGAGGGCAGCTTACCCTCTGACCGAATACGCTGAGCTACCGTGCCGACACGTTACCGACTGCGCTACACGTTCAATGTGTATTTGTTTATCAACTGCATTATACACAACGCTGGGAAAACTTCAAAGCCGATTACCTCCGTAGATTAATGAAAAACATCAAGAAGAACCTATTTCTCGGCACTTTTTAACCGTGTTCCACGCGCTTGTCTCACTACGGAACAGAAATCAGCCTCAGCCATTTTCCTACTGCGCATTGACAGCGCGACAATCAGAGCACAACGCTGCAGAGGCCGTGACTGTACACGATTTTTGAAATAAAAACTACGTGGCTAAAGAGTGATAAAGAAAAACGTTGATGGCTGTGAATAAATTTGAATATCTTAAAGTTTCATTTAACATAACTTAGTAATAATATATCTAATACATAAGTAGGACCTACTTCCAAGCGCGTAACAACACCAGTGCACGTGTGCTACGGCTTCTGACCAACCATCGCGTTTGTGTTTGTTTACATCAGGTTTATTCTTACGATGAACTGATTATAGTAGTCCGCGGCGGCCGTCTTCGTAAGAGTTCGGCGGTGAATGCGGGGACCAGCTTGAGAGTCGCGAACCCGGAGACACGGCGGCGTGCAGCGCCTGGCTGTCCCGACCGTAGGCAGTACAACGGATTCCACACGGCTGGAGAGCCGCCGCGGCGGCGCCGTTAACCGTTAACTTGTTCGACACGCGAGTTCCCGCGGAAAATGTAACCGACTTGACGTGGATTGGTAGGTTCACATTTCGTCGAAGTACGGAGATTTTTTAAAAATTATTTATTCAAAATTATTATAATTATACATATTAACCCACTACCTAAGTACATTAGTGGATCCTAATTTCATATTCCAGAAGCTTCGATGCCAAAACAAAAATCGAAGTCGGAGACTGGTCGGTGCGTCGAAAGAATGCGACTTTCAGAAATATGATTAAAAAAAATGTTCAAATGTGTGCGAAATCTTGTGGGACTTAACTGCTAAGGTTATCAGTCCCTAAGCTTACGCACGACCTAAATTATCCTAAGAACAAACACACACGCCCATGCCCGAGGGAGGCATATCCTGAACAACTAATTATCTGCAGGATAATTCTGGGAAACGGATAGGCAATGTTGTTGTTGTTGTCCTGAGACTGGTTTGATGCAGCTCTCCATGCTACTCTATCCTGTGCAAGCTTCTTCATCTCCCAGTACTTACTGCAACCTACATTGTTCTGAATCTGCTTAGTGTATTCATCTCTTGGTCTCCCTCTACCATTTTTACCCTCCACGCTTCTCTCCAATACTAAATTGGTGATCCCTTGATGCCTCAGAACATGTCCTACCAACCGATCCCTTCTTCTAGTCAAGTTACGCCTCAATCTCCTCCCCAATTCTATTCAATACCTCCTCATTAGTTGTGTGATCTACCCATCTAATCTTCAGCATTCTTCTGTAGCACCACATTTCGAAAGCTTCTATTCTCTTCTTGTCCAAACTATTTATCGTCCATGTTTCACTTCCATACATGGCTACACTCCATACAAATACTTTCAGAAACGACTTCCTGACATTTAAATCTATACTCGATGTTAACAAATTTCTCTTCTTCAGAAACGCATTCCTTGCCATTGCCAGTCTACATTTTATATCCTCTCTACTTCGACCATTATCAGTTATTTTGCTCCCCAAATAGCAAAACTCCTTTACTACTTTAAGTGTCTCATTTCCTAATCTAATTCCCGCAGCATCACCCGACTTAATTCGGCTACATTCCATTATCCTCGTTTTGCTTTTGTTGGTGTTTATCTAATATCCTCCTTTCAACACACTGTCCATTCCGTTCAACTGCTCTTCCAAGTCCTTTGCTGTCACTGTCAGAATGACAATGTCATGGGCGAACCTCAAAGTCTTTATCTCTTCTCCATGGATTTTAATACCTACTCCGAATTTTTCTTTTGTTTCTTTTACTGCTTGCTCAATATACCGATTGAATAACATCGTGGAGAGGCTACAGCCCTCTCTCACTCCCTTCCCAACCACTGCTTCCCTTTCATGTCCCTCGACTCTTATAACTGCCATTTGGTTTCTGTACATATTGTAAATAGCCTTTCGCTCCCTGTATTTTATCCCTGCCACCTTCAGATAGGATAGGCAAAGCTTAGGCATTTTGTGAGAGTAATATAAATAGATTAACGAGCTCTTACTGGGGGGTACAAGTAAGTGTCAGAGCACCCATAACATTGCACTATAAAATCCAATGCGTTAAATAAATCACTTGTACGTACTTATGCCCAGTCCCCACCATCACTACCCGGAAGGATGAATGTTACAGTTCTTAAAAAAAAAAAAAAAAAAAAAAAAAAGATCCAATGAAAGTGAAAAATTTTAGCACTGTTGCTATAGCTAACTGATATTTTGGTTTATTTACTTGGTGACTAGTAAAAAATGTGAAAAATCTCTTATAATCGTACCGTACCGAAAAATACCGGTTATTCAGAACTAAAATACCGGTCGGTTTTTCGCATCCCTACTCAGTGACTCAGCCAGTGGGATTGCCTAGCTCCGTCGCCGTACAAGTGTGTGCTGACAAAGGACGATCGGTGCAGAAGACTGATATTACGAGCGCGTGTTTCTGGAGCAAGGTTGTTGTACTGGGCCGAGTGCCAGTCGTGAGTTCGGCTTTGGTTTGGGCTGTAAAAACAGTTGCCAGCTGCCGCAGAACCGAGCGTTAGCGGTCTGGAACGGCGCTCAAAAAAGTTCGCTGATGCGGCGACCCGAGGATAGCATCCACACTGACGAGCCGAAACGTTAGGACCGCCTGATCACTACTTTCTCGGTCGACTTCTGGAACAGAATACAGCAGCCATTCTTGTATGGTAGGTATCCGGAGGTATCTGACACCATATACAGGGTGTTTCAAAAATGACCGGTATATTTGAATCGGCAATAAAAACTAAACGAGCAGCGATAGAAATACACCGTTTGTTGCAATATGCTTGGGACAACAGTACATTTTCAGGCAAACAAACTTTCGAAATTACAGTAGTTACAATTTTCAACAACAGATGGCGCTGCGGTCTGGGAAACTCTATAGTACGATATTTTCCACATATCCACCATGCGTAGCAATAATATGGCGTAGTCTCTGAATGAAATTACCCGAAACCTTTGACAACGTGTCTGGTGGAATGGCTTCACATGCAGATGAGATGTACTGCTTCAGCTGTTCAATTGTTTCTGGATTCTGGCGGTACACCTGATCTTTCAAGTGTCCCCACAGAAAGAAGTCACAGGGGTTCATGTCTGGCGAATAGGGAGGCCAATCCACGCCGCCTCCTGTATGTTTCGGATAGCCCAAAGCAATCACACGATCATCGAAATATTCATTCAGGAAATTAAAGACGTCGGCCGTGCGATGTGGCCGGGCACCATCTTGCATAAACCACGAGGTGTTCGCAGTGTCGTCTAAGGCAGTTTGTACCGCCACAAATTCACGAAGAATGTCCAGATAGCGTGATGCAGTAATCGTTTCGGATCTGAAAAATGGGCCAATGATTCCCTTGGAAGAAATGGCGGCCCAGACCAGTACTTTTTGAGGATGCAGGGACGATGGGACTGCAACATGGGGCTTTTCGGTTCCCCATATGCGCCAGTTCTGTTTATTGACGAAGCCGTCCAGGTAAAAATAAGCTTCGTCAGTAAACCAAATGCTGCCCACATGCATATCGCCGTCATCAATCCTGTGCACTATATCGTTAGCGAATGTCTCTCGTGCAGCAATGGTAGCGGCGCTGAGGACTTGCCGCGTTTGAATTTTGTATGGATAGAGGTGTAAACTCTGGCGCATGAGACGATACGTGGACAGAAACCCGAGGCCACTGTTGGATCACCTGCTGCACTAGCTGCGCGTTGCCCTCTGTGGTTGCCGTACGCGGTCGCCCTACCTTTCCAGCACGTTCATCCGTCACGTTCCCAGTCCATTGAAATTTTTCAAACAGATCCTTTATCGTATCGCTTTTCGGTCCTTTGGTTACATAAAACCTCCGTTGAGAACTTCGTCTTGTCGCAACAACACTGTGTTCTAGGCGGTGGAATTCCAACACCAGAAAAATCCTCTGTTCTAAGGAATAAACCATGTTGTCTACAGCACACTTGCACGTTGTGAACAGCACACGCTTACAGCAGAAAGACGACGTACAGACTGGCGCACCCACAGACTGCGTTGTCTTCTATATCTTTCACATCACTTGCAGCGCCATCTGTTGTTGAAAATTGTAACTACTGTAATTTCGAAAGTTTGTCTGCCTGAAAATGTACTGTTGTCCCAAGCATACTGCAACAAACGGTGTATTTCTATCGCTGCTCGTTTAGTTTTTATTGCCGTTTCAAATATACCGGTCATTTTTGAAACACCCTGTAGCTACACCCAAGTCGCGCAGATGCCCTAAATTACGAGACGGTGGTTTGTGCGAGCGAAGTTTGCGTCCGACACCGTCCCAGATTTGTTCCGTAGGTATCACAACAGGCGTGTATAGTGGATTCCTGCAACAGGGAGAATGAGACAACGAAGAATCGAGACCAATGTTGTTATCGTTGTGTGCCCACCTACGTTTGTAAAACGTCTAAAAAGGAAAAAAGATATTGTTGACGATGAACTGAATGGATACGTCATAAGGATGTACACAGTGTGACATATAGAAATTTGTGTCTGTCCGGAGGGCGTGACAGCCACAGTGTTTTAAGGCGACCGCTCGCGATAAGTGGGGAATCCGGGTTCGAATCCCAGCCTGGCACAAATTTTCATGTGTCACTAATGGCTAATACGAGGGCCGTTCAGAAAGTAGCCTCCGGTTGATTTAAAAAAATACACCAAGTTAAATAAAAATATTTTAATATATACATCTTACAACTACATCTTTGCACTATTTTTCTACATAGTCGCCATAGCGATTGAGGCACTTATCGTATCTCTTCACAAGCTTTGAAATTCCTTCTGCATAAAAATCACCCGCTTGTGCCTGGAGCCAGCCTGTGACCGCATCTTTGAGCTCTTCGTCGTCATCAAACTGCTGTGACCCGAGCCATTTCTTCAAATGCATGAAGAGGTGATAATCACTTGGCGCCAGGTCTGGGCTGTAAGGTGGATGGTTGATAACGTCCCACTTGAAGGACTCAAGAAGGGCTGTTGTTCTGCGAGCAGAGTGAGGACGGGCGTTATCGTGCAAAAAAACGATACCGGAAGTCAGCATACCACGGCGTTTGTTCTGTATAGCCCGTCGTAACTTTTTTATTGCTTCACAGTACACGTCTTGATTAATGGTCGTACCACGTTCCATGAATTCAACCAACAACACCCCTTTGGCATCCCAAAACACCGTTGCCATCAGTTTTCTGGCAGAAAAATCTTGCGAGGCTTTTCTTGGTTTGGTAGGCGAATTTGAATGTGCCCACATCTTTGATTGTTCTTTTGTCTCAGGGTTCATGTACTTAATCCAGGTTTCGTCACCGGTCACGATTCTGTTTAACAATGGTTCTCCTTCGTCCTCATAACGTGACAGAAAGTCTAATGCAGAGGCCATTCTTTGAGTTTTGTGGTGGTCGGTAAGAATTTTGGGCACCCATCGTGCACAGAACTTACGGTAACCGAATCTTGCTGTCACTATCTCGTACAAGAGAGTCTTAGAAATATGTGGAAAACCAGTAGACAACTCCGACATTGAGAAACGTCGATTTTCACGAACTTTTGCATCAACTGTCTGAACGAGTTCGTCAGTCACCAATGATGGTCTACCACTCCTCTCTTCATCATGAACGTTTTCTCGTCCACTTTTAAATAAACGTACCCATTCACGGACAACTCCTTCACTCATAACTCTTGGTCCGTACACGGCACAAAGCTCACGATGAATAGCTGCTGCAGAATATCCTTTGGCTGTAAAAAACCTTATGACAGCATGCACTTCACATTTGGCGGGGTTTTCTATTGCAGCACACATTTCAAACTGCCACAAAAACTAAACTAGCGCAGGTACGACGTTCACTCGACCACGGCTTGATGCAGACTGACCTGTTGAGTGCGTGAACGCACAGATGGCGTCGCTACTCCCCCCACAACCCGCACTGTGACCAATCGGAGGTTACTTTCTGAACCGCCCTCGTATATCTATACCTAACAAGGTTGATGTCATGGAACTCGCAGTCAGCTTATGAATCCCGAACTCTGTGTGACTTGTTTACTGCATCACCTATTCGTAATCCCCAGTGTGGTTTCTCAGCACTGACAAGGAAACCTTGAGTGCGAGTTCGCAAAAGGCCAATGATCTTTACGGCATTTCACACCCAACGTATTGTCTACCTCGCAACCACAATAGTGTCTGCTAATAGCAACAGAGGGCGGGACTGGAGGTATCCAATGCTGGGCACACCATGAGGCTACGGAGCGTAGCTGTTCTGCTTAGTTGACGAGTAACTCACAACAGTGGTAGTGGTGTTGATGTGGTGTCACCGCAAGGCACCACACTTGCTAGGTTGTAGGCTTCAAATCGCCCGCGGTCTGTCAGTACACATCTGATCCGCGAGTCGCCACTGTCGACACCCGCTAGCAGACCGAGCGCCGCCACTCGGGCGGTCTTACGAGACAAGCTAGCGCACTGGCCAGTTCTACGGCCGACTTTAATAGGAATGGTTCACTTGTTATAGCTTCAGAGATCTCATGTGCAGAGACGCTAGTTAGCACAGCCTTCAGCTAAGTCAGTAGCTACGACCTAACCAGGCCCAAATACAGTTTGTGCATTGACAATTGATATGTATGTGTGAAACAATCAGAATTGTAAAGAAGTATTCGCAGTTCAGTCTATAACTGCACTTGTAAATATTATTGTACAAAGTCAAGATCGACGTTCACCGCTGATGCTGAATTAAAGCTAAGTATGTAATTATATTCCTGTCGACTAACTTTCGTATCACCTAACAAGGGAACCTCCCCATCGCACCCCCCCTCAGATTTAGTTTGGCACAGTGGATAGGCCTTGAAAAACTGAACACAGATCAATCGAGAAAACAGGAAGACGTTGTGTGGAACTATAAAAAAATAAGCAAAATATACAAACTGAGTAGTCCATACGCAAGATAGGCAACATCAAGGATAATGTAAGTTTATGAACGCCGTGGTCCCGTCGTTAGCGTGAGCAGCTGTGGAATAAGAGGTCCTTCGTACAAGTCTTCGCTCGAGTGAAAAATTTACTTCCTTTATTTTCGCAAATTTATGATCTGTCCATTCGTTCATTGACGTCTCTGTTCACTGTAATGAGTTTAGTGTCTGCGTTTTGTGATCGCACCGCAAAACCGTGCGATTAGTAGACGAAAGGACGTGTGTCTCCAATGGGAACCGAAAACATTTGATCGCAAGGTCATAGGTCAACCGATTCCTCCACAGGAAAACACGTCTGATATATTCTATACACACTGGTGACGGCATGT
This sequence comes from Schistocerca serialis cubense, assembly GCF_023864345.2. Taxonomy (NCBI): domain Eukaryota; kingdom Metazoa; phylum Arthropoda; class Insecta; order Orthoptera; family Acrididae; genus Schistocerca; species Schistocerca serialis. The sequence continues at coordinate 209,928,653 of NC_064647.1, read as the reverse complement.
GCGTCACATGACAGGAATATGTTGTCGACCCACCTAACTTGTACACATGGCGAATGGGTAAAAAGCTTCTTCTACCTTGCCCGATTTAGGTTTTCTTGTGGATGTGATAATCACTCCCAAAAAAGTGATGAAAACATAAGAGTTTGTCACATAAACTGTAACAAATGAATTCAACAGTTTCACAGTCGCACAGTTTTCCCTGTGCTCTGTCAAAAGATATGTTTTTAACGTTTTAAAATTTTTCCGTGTGTAGACCGTCAAATCCTGCATATGTCCAAGCAAATCTGGACATGTCCTGGAATTTTGGAGAGCGAAGTTGATTATGTATGAGTTCCTGAACTTTATTAATTGTCTGAAAATAAAAAATTAAAATTTTCACTCGAGGGAAGACTTGAATCAAGGACCTCTTGCTCCACGGCTGCTCACGCTAACCACGGGACCACAGCGCTCCCGAGTTCACCTTCTCCTTGATGTTGCCCATGTTGTGCATGGACTACTCAGTTTCTATATTTTGCTTATTTTTTCACAGTTCCACACAGCTTCTTCCGGTTTTCTCGATTGATCTGTGTTCAGTTTTTCAAGGCGTATCCACTGTGCCAGCTTATAACTAAATCTGAGGGGGGTGCGATGGGGAGGTTCCCTTGAAGATGTTCCAGACACATCCCGTCAAGCATAGTTCATTGATCCTCACGTCAGCCTTCGTGATCAACACGTGCAATTAATGGCCACACCTCGTGATCAGACTAAGAGTCAAATTCCGTGACTCAGCTGGGTCACCCTTTTTCCATGAGGCCCATAGTTCCGCCTCATACATAACAGTTGATACGCTGCTGGCCACCGTAAACGCAACACCAAGCAAGACAAGAGGTAGCACAACAAAATTTATTTTGTAGATAACATGTTGACCAAGTATCAAATGATTACGTTTACAGACGTCTGTGACATGTGGTTCCCGCCAGAATCAGTAGCCAGAGTAGCCGCCATTGTTGGAGATCACCGCTGCCACACGTCTCGGCATTGAGTCAAAGAGACGTTGGATGTGTTCCTGGGGTACAGCAGCCCAAGCAGCTTCCACACGTTGCCAAAGATCATCTGGTGTGGCAGCTGGGGATGTAATCTGGGTCACTCGTTGAGCAACCATGGACCACATGTTTTCTATCGGCGAAAGATCCGGAGAGCGAGCCGGCCAGGGAAGCAGTTCAATCTGGTTATTGACGAAGAACCTTTGGACAATGCGTGCCACGTGTGGTCGCGCATTATCCTGTTGAAATATGGCTGTGGCCGAGCCCTGAAGGTAAGAAAGGACAACTGGCTCCAGCACTTCGGATATGTAGCGCCGGCTATTTAAAGTACCGACAATGCGTACTAGAGGCGTGCGAGAGTAATATCCAATACCGTCCCATACCATAATACCCGGTGCAAGACCAGTGTGGCGGTGCATGATGCAGCTGTCCAGCATCCTCTCTCCACGGTGCCTCCACACTCAAATCCGACCATCGTGGTACTGCAGACAGAAGCGTGCCTCGTCAGTAAAGACAACGTCATTCCATTTTGCCGTCCACATCCGTCTGTCATCACACCATTGGCGACGGAGACGTCTGTGGTTCTGCGTCAATGGTAGACGAAGCAATGGACGTCTTGCGGACAGACCACTCTGCTGTAAACGGCGTCGAATGGTACGCGCAGACACTGGATGATGCGTTACAGACGCAATGTGCTGTGCTATGGTTCGGGATGTCACTGAGCGATCCGTCACCGCCATGCGCACAATTTGCCTATCAGCACGTGCAGTGGTGCACCGAGGTGGATTCGATCGACCACGTCGGTCCGTCGTACCCTCCTGCATCCAACGGTCACATATCCGCATTATACACTCCTGGAAATTGAAATAAGAACACCGTGAATTCATTGTCCCAGGAAGGGGAAACTTTATTGACCCATTCCTGCGGTCAGATACATCACATGATCACACTGACAGAACCACAGGCACATAGACACAGGCAACAGAGCATGCACAATGTCGGCACTAGTACAGTGTATATCCACCTTTCGCAGCAATGCAGGCTGCTATTCTCCCATGGAGACGATCGTAAAGATGCTGGATGTAGTCCTGTGGAACGGCTTGCCATGCCATTTCCACCTGGCGCCTCAGTTGGACCAGCGTTCGTGCTGGACGTGCAGACCGCGTGAGACGACGCTTCATCCAGTCCCAAACATGCTCAATGGGGGAAAGATCCGGAGATCTTGCTGGCCAGGGTAGTTGACTTACACCTTCTAGAGCACGTTGGGTGGCACGGGATACATGCGGACGTGCATTGTCCTGTTGGAACAGCAAGTTCCCTTGCCGGTCTAGGAATGGTAGAACGATGGGTTCGATGACGGTTTGGATGTACCGTGCACTATTCAGTGTCCCCTCGACGATCACCAGTGGTGTACGGCCAGTGTAGGAGATCGCTCCCCACACCATGATGCCGGGTGTTGGCCCTGTGTGCCTCGGTCGTATGCAGTCCTGATTGTGGCGCTCACCTGCACGGCGCCAAACACGCATACGACCATCATTGGCACCAAGGCAGAAGCGACTCTCATCGCTGAAGACGACACGTCTCCATTCGTCCCTCCATTCACGCCTGTCGCGACACCACTGGAGGCGGGCTGCACGATGTTGGGGCGTGAGCGGAAGACGGCCTAACGGTGTGCGGGACCGTAGCCCAGCTTCATGGAGACGGTTGCGAATGGTCCTCGCCGATACCCCAGGAGCAACAGTGTCCCTAATTTGCTGGGAAGTGGCGGTGCGGTCCCCTACGGCACTGCGTAGGATCCTACGGTCTTGGCGTGCATCCGTGCGTCGCTGCGGTCCGGTCCCAGGTCGACGGGCACGTGCACCTTCCGCCGACCACTGGCGACAACATCGATGTACTGTGGACACCTCACGCCCCAAGTGTTGAGCAATTCGGCGGTACGTCCACCCGGCCTCCCGCATGCCCACTATACGCCCTCGCTCAAAGTCCGTCAACTGCACATACGGTTCACGTCTACGCTGTCGCGGCATGTTACCAGTGTTAAAGACTGCGATGGAGCTCCGTATGCCACGGCAAACTGGCTGACACTGACAGCGGCGGTGCACAAATGCTGCTCAGCTAGCGCCATTCGACGGCCAACACCGCGGTTCCTGGTGTGTCCGCTGTGCCGTGCGTGTGATCATTGCTTGTACAGCCCTCTCGCAGTGTCCGGAGCAAGTATGGTGGGTCTGACACACCGGTGTCAATGTGTTCTTTTTTCCATTTCCAGGAGTGTAGTTGTTTGGTTTCGTCCAACACGACTAGCGATTTCTCTGTATGATAATCCACAATCTCGGTAAGCCACTATCCTTCCTCTGTCGAACTCGGATACTTGATCAAAAGATGTTCGCTGTTGTCTACGAGGCATAACTGATCGTCTTGTGAAACAACCACAAGGTAAACACACGTGCCGAACGTACACTCGTCGAAATCGCCAAGCCTTAAATGGCGCTATGAGGTGGCGCCACAGGCGCGCGTGATGTGCGTCTGCGCTGAAATTCTAATCAGTTGCATATCTCATCGCTGCAAACCCATGGTGTAAATTTCACTTGATTCGGATGCTTCCTTCAGGGTGTTGCATTTACGGTGGCCAGCAGTGTACATAGCAGAGCGATGGCGAAGATAAACAGAGAAATGACTGCGTTTTATTTGCAACAACTGTTGCTGAAATTGACGTTTAGTAGAAAGGCACACAAGGAATTTCGCAGAGTGAGAAAGAAGTGGCAGTTTCACGGTTTCTGCAAGATGAGTCAGAAGCATCTGTGGTGTCGTACACGCTGGACTGTGCGGACGATGTAAATGAGGCCTGTAATGACGACGATACGTGCTTAACAAATGCAAATGATATTGAAACAGGTGTCGAGCTACGTTCTTCGTCAGCCTTGTGGGACAGGGAGTCACAAATCCCATCTCCAGTGACACGTAGTAAAGCACAATCGTTGCCCAAGGAGTGGACATTGAACAGATGGTCCGCAGAAATATGAGCGTGTAGTGTATAAGAAAAGCTACGCATATTCAAGGGAGGACACGCCGCACTTCTTACAAAAGCTGGTGTTTGCGCGTTTGAAGGCTGCTCGATACAATTTACAGTATGTGCATTATAGAGACCTACAAAGTTACACACATCAGACTGTGCGCGACATAGATTAACGTATTTCAAGGAAAGCAGTGGATGGCTGTATACGTTCAAACAGTGCTACAGAATTGGGAGACGAAAGATAACGAAATTTGAAACAAAGCGTCAACTTGATGATGCACAGCAAAGTGAATACAAGGGAACTCACAAGCTGAAAACTTACAAACACACTCAACAAACACACAAGATGACAACACCACAAATGTTACACAATGACCTACACGCATAAACTAACACACAGAGTTGCAAACATCCTAAAGCGACAGGGCTTCCAAATAGCATATACGTCTGGGCAAACCCTCCAATCACACCTAAGGCAACCAGTTACCAAGAGGGACAAATTCCAACAATCAGGAATATATAAACTTTAATGTCAAAGTTGTGATCGAGTATACATAGACATGACATGCAAGAATTTTAAAACACGATACAAAGAACACATCAGGTGTTGGAAGTACGAAACAAACCATTCCACATTATTTGCAGTACATTTAAAACACCATAACCACCATCCTACAAACATGGAACAGGAAACGGAAATAATGAGAATAAGCAACCATGACAAACATCTTATACAAACACAAAAAAAACTTCCACATTCAGAAAGCCATCGCTGAAAACGAACATGTGTTAAATGAACAAACACACATCAGCACAGGCTTCTTACTACACTTTATAAAAGAAGTAAGATAAAAAAAAAGAAAAAAAGGATAGAAATCAATCGTTCCTCTCACACAACCAGGAAACAAAATCACACACACACACACACACACACACACACACACACACGAACAGATCACAGATACTTCAATAATTACACTCGAAAGTGTGGCAATAACATCTGACAGTTGGCAACAGAAACCAAAACATTGCACCGAAACAAGTGTTCAGTGCATAGTGCTGTGAAGTGTGGGGAAAAAGCCGCAAATTGGCGTTCATAAGAAGAAGAACACCACCAAAAACGCAGCGGGAGCGTAATATGTAGGAAATCGTCCACGCAACCTGTAAGTACAGTTCAAAACATTACTACTTAATAGGAAATACCGATCACCGGAACTGTTTATAACCTATAGGTACCGCGACCAAAATGTAGATTAAACAGCGAACATACGTACATCTTCCAGGCCACTGATGATACCTTGCAGAAAATAAAAGCGTATGGCACTAAAATTGTGTTTTATTCAGTTGCTGTCAGACGGTCCGTAAGTAAAAATTATCAATATACCGTAACACAGCAAACTGCTTTAGCGGCCAGAAAATGTATGGATGAGGTACACAAACTTATCCAATCGTTCAGTAAAATATTTGTTTTCAATTCCGACAAATTGGGATATGAAGAGGAAATACGTATGGAAAGAACCATGGAAATTAGAGGTGCCAAGGGAGTTGTATCAAGATCAACTGAAAAAAATGGCTCTGAGCACTATGGGAATCAACATCTATGGTCATCAGTCCCCTAGAACTTAGAACTACTTAAACCTAACTAACCTAAGGACATCACACAACACCCAGTCATCACGAGGCAGACAAAATCCCTGACCCAGCCGGGAAGCGAACCCGGCAACCCGGGCGCGGGAAGCGAGAACGCTACCGCACGACCACGAGCTGCGGACAAGATCAACTGACATCAATGCCTTAATGCATTCGTATACAATTATACCGACAGTTAATCTGGGTGGAAAGTTATTTATTGTGCTGCGACAAGTTGGAGATGCTCTGCCCACTGCAATTCTTTCTCATGTGTGTGACCTTGAAAATGCAGTAGGGTGTATTTACGTCACAGCAAGCAAGGATGGGAAAATGGGTGTAAGAGAACTACAACTAAGGTATAAGCACTGCTTTGATCAACAGATGGTCAAAATAATTTGCTTTTGCTCGATTCCTGGTCTGCGTACAAAAATCATACTTTTTTAGAGCAAACTATCCCTCCTGAGAAGTGCACGACATTGCAGTTCATATGACCTGGAACCACTGGACAAATTAAGCCTTTGGATGCTTGAAACTTCCTGGCAGATTAAATCTGTGTGCCCGACCGAGACTCGAACTCGGGACCTTTGCCTTTCGCGGGCAAGTGCTCTACCATCTGAGCTACCGAAGCACGACCCACGCCCGGTACTCACAGCTTTACTTCTGCCAGTATCTCGTCTCCTACCTTCCAAACTTTACCGAAGCTCTCCTGCGAACCTTGCAGATCCATGTGGCTAAGCCATGTCTCCGCGGTAGCCTTTCTTTCAGGAGTGCTGGTTCTGCAAGGTTCGCAGGAGAGCTTCTGTAAAGTTTGGAAGGTAGAAGACGAGATACTGGCAGAAGTAAAGCTGTGAGTACCGGGCGTGAGTCGTGCTTCGGTGGCTCAGATGGTGCCGGCACGGTAACGCAGCGTGTTTGGTCAGAGGGCTAGGTACCCTCTGTAATAAAAAAAACTGAGTTAATGTATCAACATCGAACTGACATGGGTGTCTTTCGACGTCCGCCCCGCGCAGATACAACGAAAGAAAACGAACAAAATGAGATTATAAAAAAAAAAGATGGTAAAGCACTTGCCCGCGAAAGGCAAAGGTCCCGAGTTCGAGTCTCGGTTGGGCACACAGTTTTAATCTGCCAGGAAGTTTCGTATCAGTGCACACTCCGCAGCAGAGTGAAAATCTCAAGCTGGATGCTTGTTTTTTTTCTGTGCCTATAAAACGTATTATTGCACTGTCTGCTGTTACGGTTTAAAGGACAGCCAGTTTCACGATAAGCTTCAGGACATACTATCTCACATTTAGTTGCATGCCATCACATTCTATCACTTCTCATCACCCCGATACACCACAGTGATACTACACTACTGGCCATTAAAATTGCTACACCAAGAAGAAATGCAAATGATAAACGGGTATTCATTGGACAAATATATTATACTAGAACATACATGTGATTACATTTTCACGCAATTTGGGTGTATAGATCCTGAGAAATCAGTACCCAGAACAACCACCTCTGGTCGTAATAACGGCCTTGATACGCCTGGGCATTGAGTCAACAGAGCTTGGATGGCGTGTACAGGTACAGCTGCCCATGCAGCTTCAATACGAACCCACAGTTCATCAAGAGTAGTGACTGGCGTATTGTGACGAGCCAGTTGCTCGGCCACCATTGGCCACACGTTTTCAGTTGGTGAGAGATCTGGAGAATGTGCTGGCCAGGGCAGCAGTCGAACATTTTCTGTATCCAGAAAGGCCTGTACAGGACCTGCAACATGCGGTCGTGCATTATCCTGCTGAAATGTAGGGTTTCGCAGGGATCGAACGAAGGGTAGAGCCACGGGTCGTAACACATCTGAAATGTAACGTCCACTGTTCAAAGTGACGAGAGTGTGAACAAGAGGTGAGCGAGACGTGTAACCAGTGTCACCCCATACCATCACGCCGGGTGATACGCCAGTATGGAGATGACCAATACACGCTTCCAATGTGCGTTCTTCGCGATGTCGCCAAACACGGATGCGACCATCATGACGCTGTAAACAGAACCTGGATTCATCCGAAAAAATGGCGCTTTGCCATTCGTGCACCCAGGTTTGTCGATGAGTACACCATCGCAGGCGCTCCTGTCTGTGATGCAGCGTCAAGGGTAACTGCAGCCATGGTCTCCGAGCTGATAGTCTGTGCTGCTGCAAACGTCGTCGAACTGTTCGTGCAAATGCTTGTCGTTTTGCAAACGTCCCCATCTGTTGACTCAGGGATCGAGACGTGGTTGCACGATCCCTTACAGCCGTGTAGATAAGATACCTGTCATCTCGACTGATAGTGATACGAGGCAGTTGGGATTGAGCACGGCGTTCCGTTATCCCACCGATTCCATATCCTGCTAACAGTCATTGGATCTCGATCAACGCGAGCAGCAATGTCGCGATACGATAGACCGCAGTCGCGATAGGCTACAATCCGACCTTTATCAAAGTCGGAAACGTGATGGCACGCATTTCTCCTCCTTACACGAGGCATCACAAAAACGTTTCACCAGGCAACGCCGGTCAACTGCTGTTTGTGTATGAGAAATCGGTTGGAAACTTTCCTCATGTCAGCATGTGTAAATGCTCTGAGAAGCTAATCATTTGCATATCACAGCATATTCTTCCTGTCGGTTAAATTTCGCGTCTGTAGCACGTCATCTTCGTGGTGTAGCAATATTATTGGCCAGTAGTGTATATCTATGATATCGTTTATCTTTTAACCACAAATTAATTAGTATTGTGGACTTATACTGATGTCCTCAAGGACATCCACATCGGCAGTATTTCGATCCGCGACGTAATTGCTGCAGAGGATGTCCGTATCCGCGCAGACCTCCGATTGTAGCAGAGACCTCAACTGTGGCTCTCATCTGAGAAACAGGCCCAACCCAGATCTCTCGTTTCCCAGAGCCTGGTCGGGTGACGTCAACTCGTGAAGAAATCAGAGGCTGGAGAACCGGTTTCCGGGCAAGGTGACCTCGCCTTAGACGAACCGTGGCGCGACATCCAAATGCCGATCCGCCGTTTGCCGCGAATTCCGTCACGTGCGGCGCAGGTAAGACACGAGTCACGTGTGGTCCGTAAGCAAGGAGAGCAGCGTCTCTCCAAGTCCTGTGGTCGCAGGTAAAAAGAAAGACAAGTGTGGGTAGGACACACGCTGCGAGAGTTCCGTGTATTCAGATAGCTCTTCTATAGGTTTTGATGAGTGAGTTTGAGAGTATCAAGATCTGTTTCATAAATGGTTGTATTATTTGATTACAACGAGTTAGAAGCTTAAATTTGTTATACCGCAAAGGGATCATAGACCTAAGTATGCATACACTTTTAAAACGGATATGGATACGTGTTTGTGTTTGTGTGTGTGTGTGTGTGTGTGTTTTTATGTGTGTGTGTGTGTAGGGGGGTGTTTGTGTGTGTGGGGGGGGTTGGGGGTGTTTGTGTGTGTGTGGGTGGCTGGGTGTTGGGTGGCTGGGTGTTTGTGTGGGTGGCTGGGTGTTTGTGTGGGTGGCTCGGTGTTTGTGTGGGTGGATGTTTGTGTGGGTGGGTGGGTGTTTGTGTGTGTGGGTGGGTGTTTGTGTGGGTGGGTGGGTGTTTGTGTGGGTGTGTGGGTGTTTGTGTGTGGAAGTTTGTGTGTGTGTGTGTGTGTGTGTGTGTGTGTGTGTGTGTGTGTGTGTTTTCCACATCCTCATCTCCTCCTAAACCACTTGATCAATTCCAACCAAACTTGGTACACACATACATTACTGCTAAGCAGTAAGAATCACCTACGTATCAAAGGGGTGGGGTGGGGGTGAAAAGGCAGGGTAGCCCGTGAAGTGTGAATTGCTAGACTTCATTTATTCTATATTTGAGAATGACAGAACTTAGCGCCTTGCAACAAACTTTACAAGCAATTTCAGATCTTAACGAAATTTCTTTGACCCCTAAAAATGATGAAAGGGAAAATGTTTTTCGATACTATTTTTCCGCTGTTCAGGCGGTAGAAGTACCGCTTAAGGCATGACGTTATAATTTATTACTTCATCTTAATTGAATCAACTGTGGGTTCTTGATGAAGCATTGTAAATTAACTGAACAAACACTGTTTTTAGCCTTGTTTCACAATTTATTATTAATGTTATTGCACAGCCTAGGTTTCGGGTTGCAAGCCCATTTTCAAGTATCCAGTACGTGCGGTTATGAAACTTCCTGGCAGATTAAAACTGTGTGCCGGACCGAGACTCGAAATCGGGATCTCTGCCTTTCGCGGCAAGTGCTCTACCATCTGAGCTACCCAAGCACGTCTCACGCCCCGTTTCATTTTCAAGTACATTACTGATTCCCAAAGATGATAATGCACAGATAAACATGATAACCAGGCAAAGATAATCATCTCAACTTCGTAAGGTATCGATCCATAGCTTAATGTACAATTGAAGACAAAGAGTTTCTCTGTGTTTTTCTATGTCCCTCAGACAATAGATAGTTTCCTGGTCAATGCAAAAGACAAACAACCAGCTATCACAAAAAGTGGGGGTTTATAAAATCACATGTCGTGAGAGTCTTGCTACATTGCACAGGCGGAGAGGTCAATCTGTACCAGGCTTAAAGAACACCACGGAAGCTGGAGACTGAAGAAGCCTGATTCAGCCTTTGCAGAACATTACCTGAACAAAAATCACAAATACACAATAGATGTTTGCAAAAACATAATGTCTGATAGGATAGCAGCAATCAGTGATTTTACAATGTTACTTATAATCCGTCTTGATTGTAATTTTTTTTATTCATATGACCGGTTTCGGTTCATCTAGAACTATCTTCAGATCTGATATTTCGGTTACAGGAGTACCCGTCCAAATCCAGCAACTTCACATGCTGCATCACATCATGCGAAAGTTTCTGGATTTTGACGGATTACTCCTGTAACCGATATATCAGATCTGAAGATGTTTCTAAATGAACCGAAACCGGTCATGTGAATAAAAATTTTGCAATCAAGACGGATTATAAGTAACATTACAGAATAGATGTACAAGTCCTACACACAGAGAGAAAGGGGACCAAACTCAACCAATTAGAAATTTTAGAAATTAAAAAACAGGTATGTATATCCCCACACCTATTATTAAACGACCAATCCCAATCAATTATTCACCTCTTTTAGATGAGATCACAACCCCACGATAGAAGCAAAACTTTAGGCCCCAGTCCATCGTAGTTAAAAAGCTCTTGGCTGACGCATAACTTTAGTCCGATCATTGCAGTGTAATTGGTGACTGTGTAATAATGTATGTAATTTGTTAAAAATGGTCATTGACGTAATTGTACAAAATAAACTCTGGATCGATACCTCAAGAAGTTTAGATGATTATCTGTGCCTGGTCATTGAGTTCATCTGTGCAGTATCATCTTTGGGATTCAGTAAAGTACATGAAAATGGGCTTACAACCGGAAACCTAGGTCGTGCAGTAACATTAATAATAAATTATGAAACAAGGCTAAAAACAGTGTTTGTTTAGTTGATTTATTACTTCTTTACCACTGTCTATATTCGAGACACATTCTACAGACAGTATGTACACATATCAGTGAATGGAAGTGCAAAATTATATCATTGTACGACACTTGGTTCAGGAGATATGATGTCTTAAACATTAATGACAAGGCCAGACGCTGTGTGGTACGGGCGTGATCGCACAGCTGTAAATACACTCCTGGAAATTGAAATAAGAACACCGTGAATTCATTGTCCCAGGAAGGGGAAACTTTATTGACACATTCCTGGGGTCAGATACATCACATGATCACACTGACAGAACCACAGGCACATAGACACAGGCAACAGAGCATGCACAATGTCGGCACTAGTACAGTGTATATCCACCTTTCGCAGCAATGCAGGCTGCTATTCTCCCATGGAGACGATCGTAGAGATGCTGGATGTAGTCCTGTGGAACGGCTTGCCATGCCATTTCCACCTGGCGCCTCAGTTGGACCAGCGTTCGTGCTGGACGTGCAGACCGCGTGAGACGACGCTTCATCCAGTCCCAAACATGCTCAATGGGGGACAGATCCGAAGATCTTGCTGGCCAGGGTAGTTGACTTACACCTTCTAGAGTACGGTGGGTGGCACGGGATACATGCGGACGTGCATTGTCCTGTTGGAACAGCAAGTTCCCTTGCCGGTCTAGGAATGGTAGAACGATGGGTTCGATGACGGTTTGGATGTACCGTGCACTATTCAATGTCCCCTCGACGATCACCAGTGGTGTACGGCCAGTGTAGGAGATCGCTCCCCACACCATGATGCCGGGTGTTGGCCCTGTGTGCCTCGGTCGTATGCAGTCCTGATTGTGGCGCTCACCTGCACGGCGCCAAACACGCATACGACCATCATTGGCACCAAGGCAGAAGCGACTCTCATCGCTGAAGACGACACGTCTCCATTCGTCCCTCCATTCACGCCTGTCGCGACACCACTGGAGGCGGGCTGCACGATGTTGGGGCGTGAGCGGAAGACGGCCTAACGGTGTGCGGGACCGTAGCCCAACTTCATGGAGACGGTTGCGAATGGTCCTCGCCGATACCCCAGGAGCAACAGTGTCCCTAATTTGCTGGGAAGTGGCGGTGCGGTCCCCTACGGCACTGCGTAGGATCCTACGGTCTTGGCGTGCATCCGTGCGTCGCTGCGGTCCGGTCCCAGGTCGACGGGCACGTGCACCTTCCGCCGACCACTGGCGACAACATCGATGTACTGTGGAGACCTCACGCCCCACGTGTTGAGCAATTCGGCGGTACGTCCACCCGGCCTCCCGCATGCCACTATACGCCCTCGCTCAAAGTCCGTCAACTGCACATACAGTTCACGTCCACGCTGTCGCGGCATGCTACCAGTGTTAAAGACTGCGATGGAGCTCCGCATGCCACGGCAAACTGTCTGACACTGACGGCGGCGGTGCACAAATGCTGCGCAGCTAGCGCCATTCGACGGCCAACACCGCGGTTCCTGGTGTGTCCGCTGTGCCGTGCGTGTGATCATTGCTTGTACAGCCCTCTCGCAGTGTCCGGAGCAAGTATGGTGGGTCTGACACACCGGTGTCAATGTGTTCTTTTTTCCATTTCCAGGAGTGTATATACCTACCCGCCAGCCTGACATAAATAGCACCCTGTACGCGTTCCTGACAAATAGGAATCTTGACAGACGGACAGCAAAGTAATCCTATGCGGGTTCCATTGTTACTGACTGAGGCACAAAACCCTACAAAGAGAAAGAAATAAAAGAAATCCTACATATGCATTCGGTAGAATCGTGGCCCACATCACAATCCAGCCAAAATGACATAACTCCTTCAGCTACTTCACTATTCAATGTCTGCGTTGAAAACTATCTAGCCTTTTGAATATGTGGCTGGGACAGAAAAAGTAGGAAGATATGATACAAAACAACAAAGAAACGAAGAGAGAAAATTACTCAGCTCTAAAAGTGGTGGTGATGGGGATGCGAAGACCTAAAGAAGAACTGTACTATAGGATGAGGACAAAACCAGGAAAAGAAAGACTGAAAATGGTGAAATGTGCGGGACATTTGACCAGGACAGAGTGACGAAAAGAGCGTGGGAAACAAAAGAGGAGGACAAGAGGGAAGACAGTAAGCAAGCGGATTTTGAACTTAGGAATGATCATTCGGAATTGGGGATCAAAGAGGACGGAAAGGAAAATTAGATAATCAAGTACACACCGACCAATGTACCAGAGACCGACGACTGAGAACAAGACAGGAGAGGGATAGGGTGTCGCCAGTGGAGCAGACAAGAGGAAAAGATACTAAAAATCTCACAACAGCAACGAGAAAGAAGAAGAGAGAGGATGAAGAGTTTCTGGAGTAGGAAAATGCAACACTCGAAGGGCCATCCGTGATCCTACAGAGGCCGTAACAGAAGAAGAAGAAGAAGAAGAAGAAACATGTCTTCATATAAAGGGTGTAACGGATATAAGTGCAGATATTTTTATTGCTGACTAACGTCAGTGCATTACATCAGTACTTACGCCATTTGCAAACTAAGGAGTACAGCTATTGTGAGTAGTATATTTTTAGGTTAGTTAGCACCTCCAAGAACATGTGGCAAGAACAAGCCATTAATGCTTATTTTCCCCTGGCAGCAAGTTGTTACAGTAATAAAATACAATGAACTATTGTCGTGTTTTAACTTATTGCATTTTATTACTGCAAAGACTTACAAACCTGGTAAGCCCGCTACAGACTTTACCGATTGTATTCTTCTTTTTATTTTACATCGTACAATTATATCATTGAAGAATGTGTGTATGCCTGCAGTAGCGACATCTGGTGATCTTGCGACATAAACATTTTGTGGCCAGGGTACGAGAGTTTGTTTTGAACAAGGATGAATGTAGTATACACCGTAGTTTGTATATGTCTGACGATCCTAGCGCTGATTTTGTGTTTATCAGTGGACGATGCCACTATGGCTCCATAATATTAGAACGTGTTTTTAAAACAGGTATGCCTCGTCATACTTAAAGCGCATAATTTACACATGTATGTTAGTAATACTTTTCATCATGGCCTATTCTATTGTTTTAAGCTTTAGACAACCCACTAGTTGCATTTGTATTATGTTCTGCTGCAGATCTGAAGATGGTCATTGCTGACAAACTGGTAATCTGAGCATAGACGTGAAATAAAGAGTATTATATTTCCAGGACAATGACTAATGTTACATATTTTCATTCTTTGTTTGTGTTCTTGTCAACTTAGCTCTGTCTACTTTTTCCTGTTTTCTTCCTAACTTTTACTTCAAATTTCATGTTCATAATTTTGTTTCTGAATTTGTCTCTTTCATTTATCATTTCAATACTGATTCCTGCTTGTTTTATGTCTTCTTCTGTTTCTTGGAACCAACTGGTTTTTTCGACTTAACTGTTTATTACTTCAAAAATCCTCTTCGTGCGTTTGTTGTTGTTCATTCTACGTATGAGCGCTTAGAATGTTAATCGGCGTTTTCTGAGCATGTCTGTAAGCCTGTCTGCGTGTTTATATCATTCTTTGGTTGATCGCTTGATCCCTATACCATCTCTGAGTACTGCTTCAAAAAATTTTCTGAGGATTTTACATTCTACTATTTTCTGCCTCTGTGATGCCTGACGCCCCAATCTGATGCGTAGAGCGGTTCTGGTAGTACAACTATACTGTGGTGTAGTTTATCCTGTCTTGAAACATTTCTTTTGTTGTAGTGCGTCCATGTCAGTTTGTATGCTTTCTGAAGTTTTTCTGTCCTTTGTATATTGGATGCCTTGTTTGATCCTCCTATTTGTATACAGTATATCCCCCAAGATATTTGAATTTTTCCTGTCTGTTAACCTTTCCATGTTGTTGTTGTTTCTTTCCATGTATTGCGTCTTCTCATACGATATCTGTAGACCTGTTTTCGCAGAGACTTCATGTAAGTATTCCAGTGCTTTTTGCACTTCTTGTCAATTATGCTGAGTATTGCCCGGTCATCTGCAAATACCAGGCATTTTATGATCGTCTTGTTTGCATACGTTCTTCCTGACTGAATTCCTTTTACTTTTCCTTCCCATTGTTTGATAATGTTGTACAAGACAACGCTGAATAAAGGCTGTGAGAGACCATTTCCTTGTCTGGCGCCTGTATGTATCTCGAATGGGTCTGAGATTTCTCCCATAAATTTTATTTTAGATGTGGTGTCTGTAAGTGTCTGTGTACTAGTTTTTCTGTCAAGTTCCATAAAGAGAATCTGCCTGTCTATGGAGTCGTAGACCTTATTAAAGTCCACGAATTTGACTGAAGTGTTCGTCTACCTGTCCTTCAGGAGCGTTCGTCGGTTCCAGATTTGTTCAATACAGGACCTTCTTTTCTGAAGCGTCCTTGGAATTCTCCTGTCTTTGCATCAGCTTGTGGTTGTGGTCTGTTGAGTAATGCCTTGGTGAGAATGTTGTACGTGACCGGCAATAATGAGACACCTCCGTAGCTATTAGGGTCTGACTTTTCGCCCTTTTTTTGCAGTGGGTAAATCAACGCACATTTTCATTCCTGTAGCATTTTCTCTGTCTTACATATTTCTGTAAGAATTTCATGGATTTTCTTAGAGTTTGTTTAGCTTTTGAGTCTCCAGACTCTGAGATAATGCCGCCTTCTCCTGGGGCTCTAATGTCGTTTTATAAAATCATCTCTCTCTGTTATTGAAGGCGGCTTTGACTCTGAGTTTGGTACTGTAATTTTTCTTCAGGCTTCTCGAAGCTGAGGAGTTTATCAAAATAAATCATAAGAATTGATATCACCATTGTACAATGTTTGACTTCATCGACAGGGCCACAACTTCTCCTTTCCTTGCACTGCTTCATTAATATCAAAGTGAAGTCCTCGAAGGCGTTCTTGAAGTCTGGGAAACAGATGAAAATCGAGCTGCGTCCACGTCGGGACTGTATTGAGGACGATCGATGACAGTAAACCCCGAGGTGTCGGATTGTTGCACATGTCACAGCACTCATATGTGATACTGCATTGTAATGCTTAAGGAAAGTTGCACCACGAATGGACCAACTCCTCGAATCTGTGCTTTCATTTTTATGAGGGTGTACATTTCACACTTCACAATGGAATTCCGCCGAAGCCCACGAGAAAGACAGGCAGCGCATACTTCACAGCACATGAAACTGCAAGTCATATGAGTGCCAGCAGATATCCACTGTGAAGCGAACAGCTATTTCAGACAGGTTTAAAATTACTAACTGAACATTTAAATCAATGCCAACTGTCGGTAGCACAAGACAAAGTTAAGATCTTTAGTGGGTGTTATTTTGTTGAAAAGTGCACTCTGAGTCTGTGGCTGCATACAAAATACAGATCGATTCTTGCTGAGAAGATAACAGCAGCCAGCCACTTTTTACAGCATGGTTTATTTATAGTCAGTAGCGTTTCAGTGACATATTGATTTCCAGTGGGGCCAGCATGGAGCCGAGCGTTCGCCAAGTATGCCAGTAAGGCAACTAGTGTGACGTCACAAGTTCGTCGGGGGGGCCCGTCATTCCCGTAGGCTCCGAATTCCACGCTGTGACGTCACCAAATCCTCGTCCATGTACTTTGTCATGTCCCGTGAGAGGACAGTTTAAGCATGAGTCACCCACAATGGATACCACGTCTGGTGTGCTTTACACTGAGACCCACGTCCCGTGTGGAAACGGCACAAACACGTCGGAAGTAACGTTCACGTTAGCTTTGCAGCATATAAGAGAGAGAAAGAAAGAAAGAGACTGACTGACCTTTGAAGTGTTTGGGACAGCAGACGAACTCGACGCCCGAGAACAGCGAGATGCCGCAGGGTAGCAGCATGGCGAACGACCGCAGCGCCAGACCGCGCTCGCGGCAAGAATCCGCAGCTGTGGCGTTCCATCGGTCGAACTGCCAGCACTTGGTCTGGTTGTGGATGTGGTCGAACAGGCAGTTCTCCGGCACCAGCAGCGCATCGCTCTGGAACGGGCCTTCTGCAACACAAAACAAAACACATCGAGTCAGCATACTAAAACTGGGTCCACATGGTAATCAAACACGTGAATGTCTGCCAACCGTCATATCATCATCATCATTTAAGACTGATTATGCCTTTCAGCGTTCAGTCTGAATTATAGTCCCCCTTATAAAATTCCTCCATGATCCCCTATTCAGTGCTGACATTGGTGCCTCTTCTGATGTTAAGCCTATTACTTCGAAATCATTCTTAACCGAATCCAGGTACCTTCTCCTCGGTCTGCCCCGACTCCTCTTACCCTCTACTGCTAAATCCATGAGTCTCTTGGGTAACCTTGCTTCTCCCATGCGTGTAACATGACCCCACCATCTAAGCCTGTTCGCCCTGACTGCTACATCTATCGAGTTCATTCCCAGTTTTTCTTTGATTTTCTCATTGTGGACACCCTCCTGCCATTGTTCCCATCCTAGCTACTTTCATATCCTTAACCTCAACCTTATTGATAAGGTAACCTGAATCCACCCAGCTTTCGCTCCCATACAACAAAGTTGGTCGAAAGATTGAACGGTGCACAGATAACTTAGTCTTGGTACTGACTTCCTTCTTGCAGGAGAGAGTACATCGTAGCTGAGCACTCACTGCATTAGCTTTGCTACACCTCGCTTCCAGTTCTTTCACTAAGTTGCCATCCTGTGAGAATATGCATCCTAAGTACTTGAAACCGTCCACCTGTTCTAACTTTGTTCCTCCTATTTGGCATTCAATCCGTTTATATCTCTTTCCCACTGACATTACTTTCGTTTTGGAGATGCTAATCTTCGCATCATAGTCCTTATATTTCTGAGCTAGCTCTGAAATATTACTTTGCAAACTTTCAATCGAATCTGCCATCACAACTAAGTCATCCGCATATGCAAGACTGCTTATTTTGTGTTCACATATCTTAATCTCACCCAGCCAGTCTATTGTTTTCAACATATGATCCATAAATAATATGAACAACAGTGGAGACAGGTTGCAGCCCTGTCTCACCCCTGAAACTACTCTGGACCATGAACTCAATTTACCGTCAACTCTAACTGCTGCCTGACTATCCATGTAAAGACCTTTAATTGCTTGCAAAAGTTTGCATCCTATTCCATAATCTTGTAGAACAGACAATAACTTCCTCCTAGGAACCCGGTCATATGCCTTTTCTAGATCTATAAAGCATAGATGCAATTCCCTGTTCCACTCATAACACTTCTCCATTATTTGCCGTAAGCTAAAGATCTGGTCCTGACGACCTCTAAGCCTAAACCCACACTGATTTTCATCCAATTGGTCCTCAACTAATACTCGCACTTTCCTTTCAACAATACCTGAGAAGATTTTACCCATAACGCTGATTAAATAGATACCTCTGTACTTGTTACACTCTTTTCTGTTTCCATGTTTAAAGATTGGTGTGATTACTGCTTTTGTCCAGTCTGATGGAACCTGTCCCG
The DNA here is from genome assembly GCF_023864345.2 of Schistocerca serialis cubense. Lineage (NCBI taxonomy): Eukaryota > Metazoa > Arthropoda > Insecta > Orthoptera > Acrididae > Schistocerca > Schistocerca serialis. Next base: position 209,909,985 of record NC_064647.1, on the reverse strand, counting down.
ACTCCCAGGCCATTTCAGTTATCCTGTGTAGCCATTTAAGACCTGACATTCCACTGTATTTGATGAGTTCCGACTTAATAACCGTCATATTCACTAACGAAATTTTACAAGTATTCAGTAACATCGGTTGGTAACTAAGAAATCTCACTGTGTGAATCACAATATTCTCCTAGACAAACTGAGGTTTGATGGGATTGATAGTACAGCCAAGTAATGGATGATGTCAGATCTACCCAAAACAATGCAGAAAGTTGTATCAATAGCTCAACCAACGTAAGTGGAGGAGATTCTCGTGAATGGGGCGAAATCGCTTATGGCGTTGCACTAGGCGCATTGTTAGCTCCATTATTGTTTATCGTATAGAGTGCTGGAAAAAAAGAATGCCACACCTTTTAAGGACTGTGTGCAATGGCACCAGGGTATGATACATGAATACTGCCGGGTTGTACTGTTAGTGCATCATTTGTCACGACCATCGGCTATAGACTGTATTCAGGAGGCTGGTCTCTGCATCCTCTGCTTTGACTGCAGGCAGTAGCTATGTTATGTATTAAGTTTAGAGTTGAACGGTGTTGGCAACATTCGTTTTAGGGTACAATCATGCTCCGCAACGAGTTCATACTCGTGTTGCACCGTTTCAACCATTTGAATTGGGTCGCATTGTGTGTCTTCAGGAAGCTGGATGGACATATCGACGGATTGCTGCACATGTTGGATACAATGCATCATTAGTGTGTTGCGGCTTTGAAGAGAGGTCTGTGTAACTTCCCACGCACCTGTAGACCAGGTTCCAGACGTCTGCGTCGTACAGAGACACGTCAAGCTCGACATATTGTGCGAGTAGTGACGTCTGACCAAACGTCATCCAAGGATGAAATCCGGACACATGTTGCACTCGCTGTGTCATAAGCGGCCATTGGGAAATGTCTGCCTGCAGCAGGATTAAGACCACGTGTGCATATGGCTAAGCAGTCACTGACACCACGAAACTGTTGACCATGGCCACTCTGGTTTCGTGAACGAGTACACTGGAGTGTGGAATGGCATTCTGTCGCGTCTTCAGTGAAGAGAACAGATTCTGTCTATAGGTGAGTGATGACGTAAACATATATGGGGTACACTCCGCAAGCTGCCTATTGCAGCGAGCAATCACCCATGACAAGTAGGTACGATCACAGGTTTCATGGTGTTGTAGGTCATAAGTTACAACTCGCGGTCATATTTTACGTTCGTGCTGGATAAAGAACCCAGTAGCCGTTACACTGCATAGGTTAGAATACCCTTGCTCCCGCCATTTTTTCGTCAGGAACCTGATATGCTTTTCCAGCAGGACAATGCACGGTCACATACAGCTGCTGCGACTGAACGTGTTGTTCGTTGTGTACAACAACTGTCCTAGCCAGCGTGGTCACGAAAACTCTCGCCAGTTGAACACATATGAGAGATGACGAAGAAGTGGTAGGCTACTCCTTCTCCATGGCCTGTAATAAGCATTGCCTAACAACAACAAAAGGCACAAGAAGCTTCGGACGGTCTGTGAACAGGATGCCATTCGGCACCTTTATGGTCGTCTGCATGCGAGAATACATGAGTGCATACGAGGGGGAGGGGGTACACGTCTGCATTATTGTACGATGCATGTTTCATTTGTCTGAATTACTTACGTACTATGATGATGTATTACCTCTCAGCTCACTTGTCAATAAAATGATCTAGCCCTTAAGACTGCTGCATTTTTGTCCACCCACATAAACGACCTCTCCATCTAATATACTGACTTCCCTGCCGTCCACCATCCCCCCCCCCCTCCCATTTGGGGCTGAATTTATTGGACCGCATCCTTCTGCTCTAATGTTACCTTGTGTTCAAATACAAGATCGTGTTCAGATTTGTGTATCTGAGTCGGAATGCGGGTACCTGCCCGGTATTCACCAAGTGGTATGTGGAAAACCGCCTAAAACCCACATCCAGGCAGGCTGGCTGGCTCATTCCACATCATTAATACGCTGGGTGGATTCAAACTGCGGCCAGGGACGTCTCTCCGAGTCCCAGAAGTGGGCGCTTTAATGCTTGTGGCTATGAGGCTGGATTCTTCCACCTAATATACACAAGTGTGATAAAAGTCATGGTACACTTTCTAATATCGTGTCAGACCGCCTTTTGCCTGCCCTAGTGCAGCAACTAAACGTGGCATGGACACAATATGTCCTCTGCAGAAATATTGAGCCATTCTGCCTCTACAACCGTTCATAACAGCGAAAGTGTTGCCAATGAAGAGTTTCGTGCACGATCTAACCTCTCGATTATGTCTCATATATTTTCGACGGTATTCATGTCGGGCGATCTGACTAGCCAAATCACTCGCTCGAATTGTCCAGAATGTTCTCCACACCAAACAACTGTAGTACATGGTGTCATGGCACATCGTCATCCATGAAAATTGTTTGGAAACATGAAATCCATAAATGGTTGCAAATGGTCTCCATGTAGGCGACCATAACTATTTCCAGTCAATAATCGGTTCAGTGGGACCAGAGGATCCAAACCATTCCAAGTAAACACAACCAACACTAGCTTTCACAGTGCCCCGTTGACAACTTGGATCCATGGCTTCATGGGGTGTGCGTAACACTCGAACCCTACCATCAGCGCTTATCAACTAAAATCGGGACTCATCTGACCAGACCACGGTTTTCCAGTAGTCTATAATCCAACTGATACGATACGATCACAGCCTAGAAGAGGCGGTGCAGGCGATGTGGTGCTTTAGCAAAGGCACTCGCGTCTGTCGTCTGCTGTCATAGTCCTGTAACACCAAATTTCGCCGCACTGCCTTAACGGATATGTCCGTCGTACGTCCCACACAGATTTTTGCTGTTATTTCACGCAGTTCTGCTTGTCTGTTTTGTCTGTTAGCACTGATAACTCTACGCGAGACCGAGCGAGGTGGCGCAGTGGTTAGCACACTGGACTCGCATTCGGGAGGACGACAGTTCAATCCCACGTCCGGCCATCCTGATTTAGGTTTTCCGTGATTTCCCTAAAATGGCTTCAGGCTGATGCCGAGATGGTTCCTTTGACAGGGCACGGCCAACTTCCTTCCCCATCCCTCCCTAATCCAGTGAGACCGATGACCTCGCTGTTTGATCTCTTCCCCCAAATCAGTCCAGTCCATTCAGTCGTATCCAGACGTATCAGGGGCCTCATATCACACTGCACAGGCCCCACATCATTACAGAGCCTCCATCAGCTTGAACAGTCCCCTGTTGACATGCGGGGTCCACGCATTCGTGATGTTGTCTCCATATCACATCCGCTCGATACAATTTGAAGTGTGTGTGTGTGTGTGTGTGTGTTTTAGAAAAAAAATTCTTGTTGATATGATGAAACGGAAGTTATTTTAAATGTTGAAAAATGTAGGTTAATGCAGATGAGTAGGGAAACAATCCAATATACAGAATTAGTTGTGTGCTGCCTGACAGTCATGTCGATTAAATGTATTGGCACAATGTTGGAAGGCGATATGAAATGAAATGAGCACGTCAGGTTGGTAGTAGCGAAGGCAAACGCTCGACTTCGTTTTATTTGGAGAATTTTGGGAAAGTGTAGTTCATCCATAAAGAAGACGGCCTATAGAACTGTACTGAGACCCATTCTTGAATACAGTCGGAGTGTTTGGGATCCCCACCACGTCTGTTAAAGGAAGACATCGAAGCAATATGGAGCCCTGTTTGTACATTTGTTGCTGGTACGTTCGATCATCACGCAAGTATTACGGAGATACTTCGGAAACTCAAATGAAAATCCCTGGATGGAAGACGACGCTCTTTTCACAAAGGTGCTGCTGCGAAAATTTAGAGAACCGGCATTTGAGAAGGACTACGGAGCAGGTGTGACAAATGTGAAAATTACCGAACTATCAGGTTAATAAGTCACAGCTGCAAAATACTAACGCGAATTCTTTACAGACGAATGGAAAAACTGGTAGAAGCCGACCTCGGGGAAGATCAGTTTGGATTCCGTTGAAATGTTGGAATACGTGAGGCAATACTGTGTAAGTAGGCTGTTTAGGTTTTTTATTGGTAACGCCACCTCTGTATGAAAATCACTGGTTGTGCTGTGTGCAGTCTGTGGCTGCTTTGCATTGTTGTCTGCCATTGTAGTGTTAGGCAGCTGGCTGTGAACAGCGCGTAGCGTTGCGCAGTTGGAGGTGAGCCGCCAGCAGTGGTGGATGTGGGGAGAGAGATGGCGGAGTTTTGAAATTTGTCATGAACTGCTATATTTATATATGATGATATCAAGGTAAATACATTGTTTGTTCTCTATTAATATCTTTCATTTGCTAACTATCCCTATCAGTAGTTAGTGCCTTCCATAGTTTGAATCTTTTATTTAGCTGGCAGTAGTGGCGCTCGCTGTATTGCAGTAGCTTGAGCAGCGAAGATTTTTGTGAGGTAAGTGATTTGTGAAAGGTATAGTTTAATGTTAGTCAGGGCCATTCTTTTGTAGGGATTTTTGAAAGTCAGATTGCGTTGCGCTAACAAAATATTGTGTGTCAGTTTAAGCACAGTCTTGTATAAATTGTTCAAAGGGGAAGTTTCAACTGACCTTTCGACTTGTCTTAGAAGAAAGATTAAGAAAAGGAAAACCTACGTTTCTAGCATTTGTAGACTTCGAGAAAGCTTTTGACAACGTTGACTGGAATACTCTGTTTCAAATTCTAAAGGTGGCAGGGGTAAAATACAGGGAGCGAAAGGCTATTTACAATTTGTACAGAAACCAGATGGCAGTTATAAGAGTCGAAGGGCACGAAAGGGAAGCAGTGGTTGGGAAGGGAGTGAGAGGGGGTTGTAGCCTATCCCCGATGTTATTCAATCTGTACATTGAGGAACCAGTAAAGGAAAGAAAAGAAAAATTCGGAGTAGGTATTAAAATCCATAGAGAAGAAATAAAAACTTTGAGGTTCGCCGATGACATTGTATTTCTGTCAGAGACAGCAGAGGACTTGGAAGAGCAGTTGAACTGAATGGACAGTGTCTTGAAAAAGAGGATATAAGATGAACATCAACAAAAGCAAAACGAGGATAATGGAATTTAGTGGAAGTAAATCAGCTTATGCTGAGGGAATTAGATTAGGAAATGAGACACTTAAAGTAGTAAAGGAGCTTTGCTATTTGGGGAGCAAAATAAATGATGATGGTCGAGGTAGAGAGGATATAAAATGTAGACTGGCAATGGCAAGGAAAGCGTTTCTGAAGAAGAGAAATTTGTTAACATCGAGTATAGATTTAAGTGTCAGGAAGTCGTTTCTGAAAGTATTTGTGTGGAGTGTAGCCATGTATGGAAGTGAAACAAGGACGATAAATAGTTAGGACAAGAAGAGAATAGAAGCTTTCGAAATGTGGTGCTACAGAAGAATGCTGAAGATTAGATGGTTAGATCACATAACTAATGAGGAGGTATTGAATAGAATTGGGGAGAAGTGGAGTTTGTGGCACAACTTGTCGAGAAGACGGGATCGGTTGCTAGGACATGTTCTGAGGCATCAAAGGATCACTAATTTAGTATTGGAAGGCAGCGTGGAGGGTAAAAATCGTAGTGGAGAGCAAGAGATGAATACACTAAGTAGCTTCAGATGGATGTAGGTTGCAATAAGTACTGGGAGATGAAGAAGCTTGCACAGGATAGAGTAGCACGGAGAGTTGCATCAAACCAGTCTCAGGACTGAAGACCACATCCAAACCAACAACGGAGCGATTCTACAGCCATAAACATACATTTCGCATAATGACCGCGAAGAAAAGATGCGAGAAATTAGGACTCGTGCGTAAGCTTTTAGACGTTTTTCCTTCGCTCCGTTTTTGAATGGAAAAGGAAAGGAAATGGCTGAAAGTGGTACGTGATACCCTATGCCATGTACCGCACGGTGTCTTGTGTACGTATGTAGATGTAGGTGCAGAAATGCACAGCAGACATCTGTAAAAACGCATGCGATTTCAGCGCGGACGGCCAAACGGAAACAACCACTGGAAACACGCGAGACTCATTCTCCATAGGCGCTGCAGTCGATTCACTTTGCACGAGTAATTGAATGAGACGAGGCGCTCGTGTAAAGGCCGCTTAATGCCTATCCGCCCGCTGCCGCTATGGCTCGGTCGGCGGCGAGCAGCTAGTCTCCTCGTCACGTCACGGGGAGCGCCGTTCCTTTGTTCTGTTCCACCGGGTCACGGCCGACACCAAGGCTGGGCGTGCTGGCGCGGAAAAGTGACCACCTCATCTCATCCCAGTTGTCTGTAACTGCCTCTATTTATATACGAGGGTCACTTCCAAAGAAGTGCACATTATTTTTTAAAAAATCCATCTTTTATTCTACATGTTTGAAAGTTTTACAGTGTATAGATACATCCTTTAGGAACAGTATTTTCATTTCTCCACATAATTTCCATCCCTCTCAACAGCCTTACGCCATCTTGGACCAGCGCCTGTATACTCGCACGGCAAAATTCTGGACCAACCTGTTGGAGCCACTGTTCGGCAGCGTGCACAAGGGAGTCATCATCTTCAAACCTTGCTCCACGAAGAGAGTCTTTCAGTTTCCCAAAGGGTCGATTGTCGACTTGAGCCAGGTCAGGACTGAAAGGCGGGGTATTTCAATATTGTCCATCCGAGTTTTGTGATCGCTTCCACGGTTTTTTGACTGACATATGGCCGTGCATTGTCGTGCAACAGCAAAACATCCTGCTTTTGCCGATGTTGACGAACACGACTCAGTCGAGCTTGAAGTTTCTTCAGTGTCGTCACATATGCATCAGAATTTATGGTGGTTCCACTTGGCATGATGTCCTCAAGTACGAGTCCTTTGGAATCGAAAAACACCGTAGCCATAACTTTTCCAGCAGAAGGTGTGGTTTTGAATTATTCTTTCTTGAGTGAACTTGTATGATGCCACTCCATTGATTGCCTCTTCGTCTCTGGTGAAAAATGATGGAGCCATGTTTCATCACCTGTCACAATTCTTCCAAGAAATTCGTCTCCACCATTCTCGTACTGTTCCAAAAGTTCGCTGCATACCGTTTTTCTTGTTTCTTTGTGAGCCACTGGCAACATGCTGGGAACCCACCTGGCACAAACCTTTTCTAACGCCAACACTTTCAGTATTCTCCAGCCACTTCCTTCCCCTATCCCAACGTAGCGTGACAATTCGTTCACTGTGATGCGTCTGTCAGCAGTCACCAATTGGTTAACTCTCTGCAAATTGTCTGGAGTGTGTGCAGTACGAGGCCTGCCACTGCGAGGACAATCCTCATATTGCCCTGCCCGCTTTCATCGCGTAATCTGGTTGTCCACCGACTAACTGTACTGCAATCGACAGCAGCATCTCCATACACCTTTTTCACCCTCTTGTCGATGTTCCCACTGTCTCGTTTTCACAGCACAGGAATTCTATGACAGCACGTTGCTTCTGACAAACGTCAAGTGTAGCAGCAATCTTGAAGACATGCTGTGATGACGCCACTCACGGGAACAGGTTGAACTAAGTTTGAAAACAAGCGGGAAGGATATATCTACACACTGTGAAACTTTGAAACATGCCGAATGAAAACTGTATTTTTACAAAAATAGTGTGCATTTCTTTTGGAGTGAGCCTCGTACATGTTGCGAGGGGTACTTTGACTCCGCTCCTTTCGAAGATACACTTTGGCTGAAGAATCTGGCATAAGCCGTATTGGATTAGGTAATGACTTATCATCATTTGAAGCTTTCAGGTGCTCTATGACGCGGAGCAAAGTCGCCATTTTACCAGTGGTTAGCACACTGGACTAGCGGTTGGAAAAACGACGGTTCAAACCCGTGTCCGGCCATCCGGATTTAGGATTTCCGTAATTTCCCTAAATCGCTTCAGACGGCCGACTTCTTTCCCCATCCATCCCTAATCCGATGGGACCGATGACCTCGCTGTTTGGTCTCCTCCCCCAAATCAACCAACCAACAAACAAACAATTTTATCAGGATTACTGTGGTGTAGTGGGACCCGGCAGGTTAGCCGAGAGCGCTAATGCGCTGCTTCCTGGACTCGGGTAGGCGCGCCAGCCCCGGATCGAATCCGCCCGCCGGATTAACGACGAGGGCCGGTGTGCTGGCCAGCCTAGATGTGGTTTTTCGGCGGTTTTCCACATCCCTCTAGGTGAATACCAGGCTGGTCCTCGCGTCCTGCCTCAGTTACACGACTCACAGACATTTGAAACACATCCGCACTGGATGCAGCCAGATGGGGTACGCTGATTCCGTCCGGGGGAGGGGGGGGAGGTGGCGGCAGGAAGGGCATCCGGCCACCCCTTCACATTAACATGCCAAATCCGGTTTAACCACGCCGACCCCGCGCACAATGCTGGACAAAGGCGCAAGCGATAGAATACTGTGCTGTAGTGAGTACACATGTGGAGTTACAAAATCGAAAGCTCTCTTATGCGTCCAGCAAACTACAAAATTTTTGTTTTCACTTCCACATTTCTGAAAACTACCACTCACAATAAAAAACGTAGAAAAGAGTAGAATGAAATTTTCACCCTGCAGTGGAGTGTGCACTGATATGAAACTTTCTGGCATATTAAAACAGTGTGACGGTCTCAACCCGAACTCGGCACCTTTGCCTTTTGCTGGTAAGTGCACTTGCCCGCCAAAACCAAAGGTCCCGATTTCGAATCTCAGTCCGGCACACAATTTTAATCAGCCAGGAAGTTTCATATCAGTGCACACTCGGCTCCAGAGTGAAAATTTCATTCTGGAAACATACCCCAGGCTGTGGCTAAGCCATGTCTCCGCAATATCGTTTCTTCCAGAAGTGCTAGTTCTGCAAGTTTCGCAGAAGTGCTTCTGCGAGGTTAGGAAGGTAGGAACCGAGGTGCTGGTCGAAGTGCAGGTGTGAGGATGGGTGACGAGTCGTGGTTGCGTAGTTCAGTCGGTAGAGCACTTGCCCATGAAAGGCAAAGGACCCGAGTTCGAGTCTCGTTCTGGCACACAGTTTCAATCCGCCGAGAAGTCTCATGCAAAAGACTGATAAATATGACAAAGAATCAAAAAGCGATGGTCTCAGTCACCTACTAAGTGGAGAAGGAAATTCACAAAATAGTTATTTTAGGAGACTTCTTTTCCAAACAAGACCATCTTCAATTAAAGTACACATGCAAATGAAATATATTCCACTACTTGTACGGTAATGTTCATGCTGATGATTTTTCTCGTTGTTCCACTTACTTTCAAGTGTAAAAGAAGATGCTTAATTTTCTGGCAGTGAATTTTAATTTTTTGCACAAATTACAACAGCACAACCAGCAACCAGCAAATTTACAACCACAACCAGCAAATTTATTTACTACTGAGAGAGCTTCTCCTTAAATACTTCTTTGTTACAGATACAGATATACAAATAGTCAGTATGAAGCCGGCAGATACACAGAAAGAAAAGAAATCAACTGTTTCCAAAATGTGCAATAAATGCACCACGTATAGGAGAGGCCTGTTTTGTCATCGCTGGGTCACTCTGGCAAACAGAGGAGTGGCAGCATAAACGCACCCAAATTCAGACGGCACACGCTACCCAGACTGTATTCATTCAGTATTTGAAGATGAGAAGCAATCAGCGACGTCCGTCAAATATCATACACCAATAAAAACCTTTACGAAGCTTTCTATTGCCGATACAAACCCATAAAATTGTGATAAGGAAACCACTTATCGCTTAATATATTTTTCGCTGTTCATATACTAAAACTACAGCATCAGGCATAACACTTTATACTACTGATTTTTACTTCACTCTGTTCGCAACACCTTTTGCGGACAGTCTCCACAAATACTCCTACTTATACATGGAAAATCAGATCGCTGTACGACACACAATTCAGGACGTGGTAGTGTTTTTTTTTCAGTCCGAAGACTGGTTTGATGCAGTTCTCCAAGCTACTCTATCCTGTGCAACGCTCGCCATCTCCAAATAACTACTGCAACTTACATCCTTCTGAATATGCTTATTGTATTCATTTCTTGGTGTACCTTTACAGTTTTGACACACACACACACACACACACACACACACACACACACACACACACACACACACACACACACACACACACTCTTCCCTCCACTATTAAACTGGTGAGTCCTTAACAGAACGAGATTTTCACTCTGCAGCGGAGTGTGCGCTGATATGAAACTTCCTGGCACATTAAAACTGTGTGCCCGACCGAGACTCGAACTCGGGACCTTTGCCTTTCGCGGGCAAGTGCTCTACCAACTGAGCTACCGAAGCACGACTCACGCCCGGTACTCACAGCTTTACTTCTGCCAGTATCTCGTCTCCTACCTTCCAAACTTTACAGAAGCTCTCCTGCGGACCTTGCAGAACTAGCACTCCTGAAAGAAAGGATATTGCGGAGACATGGCTTAGCCACAGCCTGGGGGATGTTTCCAGAACGAGATTTTCACTCTGCAGCGGAGTGTGCGCTGATATGAAACTTCCTGGCAGATTAAAACTATGTGCCCGACCGAGACTCGAACTCGGGACCTTTGCCTTTCGCGCGCAAGTGCTCTACCAACTGAGCTACCGAAGCACGACTCACGCCCGGTACTCACAGCTTTACTTCTGCCAGTACCTAGTCTCCTACCTTCCAAACTTTACAGAAGCTCTCCTGGGAACCTTGCAGAACTAGCACTCCTGAAAGAAATTATATTGCGAAGACATGGCTTAGCCACAGCCTGGGGGATGTTTCCAGAACGAGATTTTCACTCTGCAGCGGAGTGTGCGCTGATAATGACGCATGGTGTGTCCTATCAACCGATACATTCTTCTAGTCACGTTGGACCACAAATTTCCCTTCTCCCCAATTTTGTTTAGTGCCCCTCATTAGTTACGTGATCGGCCCAACTAATCTTCAGCAATTTATGCAGAACTGCATTTCAAAAGATTCTATTCTCCTCTTGTCTAAACCATGTTTCAGTTACGTACATGGCTACACTCCATACAGATACTTTCAGGAAAGACTTCCCAATCCTTAAAATCTGTATTCGATGTTAACAAATTTCTTTTCTTCAGAAACGCTTTTCTTGACTTTGCCAGTCTATATTTACTTAGACCATCATCAGTTGTTTCGCTGCCCAAATACCAATTCTCATCTGCTAGTTTAAGTGTCTCATTTCCTAATCTAATTCCCTCATCATCACCTGATTTTGTTTCAACTATCCTTGTTTTGTTGTTGGTTTTGTTCATCTTATTTCCTCCTTTCAAGACACCGTCCGTTCTGTTTAACTGCTGTGTTGCTGCTATGTGGCTGGCAAATCCCAAAATTTTTATTTCTTCTCCCTGAACTTTAATTCATTCTCCAAATTCTCCTTTGGTTTTCTTTATTGCTTGCTCAGTGTACAGCTGGAATAACATTGGCATTAGGCTCCAACCCTCACTCCCTTATCAAGGACTGCTTCCCATGCATGTCCCTCGACTCTGAGAGCTGCCGTCTGGTTTCTGTGCAAGTTGTAAACAGCCTTCCGCCTCTGTATTCTATTACCAAAAGGTTTCTCTAAGTCTACAAGTGCTATAAACGCAGGTTTGCTTTTCTTAACGTATCATCTAAGATGGGGTCAGTATTGCCTCGCATGTTCCTGCGTTTCTCCGGTACTCAAATCGACCTTACCCGACGTCGGCTTCTACCAGTTTTGCAATTCTTCCGCAAAGAATTTTGCAACATTTCATGAGATATGATGTCATAAACATTGCGATGCCTGAGAAACTAGATTTACGAAAAACGGACTCATTTTATACATGGGAGTGAGTGGGGTTACTGGTGTCTACTTATTGCTTTATTTTTTGAATTTGGAAGACACCGCCTAGTCATAACACAATCACGCAATATGTCTTCGCAACAAATAACTGTGATTTACCCTCCCATATTTCTGTCAGTATTGTAAAGGAATTGTCTTTATTGCTCGTTACAATTACGTGTTGCTATGAGCTACTTAGAGCTGCTACGTGCTCTGCATACCTTATACACATTTGTTTTAATCATAAGAAGTACCACTTACGACGTATGGTGTCGGATGCGTGGTTTCACCGCCATATGCTGACAGCATAAAATTTCAGCTCCCGCGCAGCGAAAAATTAAGCCATTCTAGCAAGCTGAGGCTAAATGGCGCATTCGACAAATTCCGCAGGCGAGTGACGCCTTGTCTGGACACGTGCCAGCAGCCGAAAACCAAGAGTCGACGTCACCGCCATGTGTGCTGAAAAAAGTTACCGCAGAAGCCACGCTAACCTGGCTGTACTTTCCTGGAAGGCGAGTTACCGCGCGGCCCTGCTAACGTCAACAAGCTGCTGCTACGAATGGAAACTTCGCGTGAGTCACCATCTGGAGCATCATGTCTGCCTCCCCATTTCTCTGCTCGTGATGAATATTCATCCGGGCTTCTCCTTTCCCCTCTTACAATACACTGCCGGTAATTATACACTGAAGCGCCAAAGAAACTTATATACGCGTGCGTATTCAAATACACAGATACACAAACAGGCAGAATAAGGCGCTGTGGTCGGCAACTCCTATATAACACCAGTGTCTGGCGCAGTTGTTAGATCGCTTCATGCTGCTACAGTGGCAGGTTATCAAGAGTTAAGTGAGTTTGAACGTGGTGTTGTTCAAATGGCTCTGAGCACTATGGGACTTAACATCTGTGGTCATCAGTCCTCTAGAACTTAGAACTACTTAAACCTAACTAACCTAAGGACATCACACACATCCATGCCCGAGGCAGGATTCGAACCTGCGTCCGTAGCAGTCGCGCGGTTCCGGACTGAGCGCCTAGAGCCGCTAGACCACCGCGGCCGGCGTGTGTTGTAGTCGGCGCACGAGCGATGGGACACAGTACCTCCGAGGTAGTGATGAAGTGCGGATTTTCCCGTACGACCACTTCACGAGTGTTCCGTGAATATCAGGAATCCGGTAAAACATCAAATCTCCGACATCGCTGCGGCCAGAAAAAAGATCCTGCAAGACGACTGAAGGGGTCGTTCAACTTGACAAGTGCAACCTTTCCGCAAATTGTTGCAGATTTCATGCTGAGCCATTAACAAGTGTCAACGTGAGAACAATTCAACGAAACATCATCGATATGGGCTTTCGAAGCCGAGGGCCCACTCGTGTACCCTTGATGACTGCACTACACAAAGTTTTACGCCTCGCCTGGGCCCGTCAACATCAACATTGGACTGTTGATGACTGGAAACATGTTGCCTGATCGGACGAGTCCCGTTTCAAATTGTATCGAGCAGATGGAGGTGTGCGGGTTTGAAGACAACTTCATGAAGCCATGGACCTTGCATGTCAGCAGAGGACTGTTCAAGCTGGTGGAGGCTCAGTAATGGTGTAGAGCGTGTGCAGATGGAGTGATATGAGACCGCTGATACGTCTATATACGACTCTGACAGGTGACACCTACGTAAGCAACCTGTCTGATCACCTGCACCATTCGCGTCCATTGTGCATTCCGACGGAGTTGAGCAATTCCAGCAGGACAATGCGACACCCCACATGGCCTGAATTGCTACAGAGTGGCTCCAGGACCACTCTTCTGAGTTTAAACACTTCCACCAAAGTCCCCAGACATGACCATTATTGAGCATAGCTACGATGCCTTTCAACTTGCTGTTCATAAGAGGTCTCCATCCTCTCGTACTCTTACGGATTTATTGAAGCCCTGCAGGATTCATTGTGTCAGAAAAACTGAGCTAACAGCTACTTATTGGCAGAGCAAATAACGGAACGGCAGTAAGAGTAATGTCAGCCAGTAATAGAGAGAAATAAAAAATAATGATTAGACAATGGGGAAACGATCGAATGTTTCCGCTCTAAATAATTAGAGCCCGACCGCATCGACTGTTTTAATTCGGTTGTTTCAGTCGCTATTTTTAACGTCAATACTCTAATAAAATGTTCTTTCTAGTTGTTGTAGTTGACTTGGCGAAAGCGTAGTAAGTTCGGCGCTAAGTTCGAGACCATAGTTGACAAATTAAAATATTCGCCCAACGTGGGGCTCGAACCCACGACCCTGAGATTAAGAGTCTCATGCTCTACCGACTAAGCTAGCCGGGCCCCTGGTGATTGGTGACTAAAACCATCTTCAAACCAAAGTTGTTCTAGCAGAAATACGTCACATATGGGCATGACAAATTGGTGCGAACGCATGAGCGTGATTTCGGTGTGGTGAAAATCACGAGGCCACGCGCGAAGTGATGTCATCATGCGCCACGGGTTACGCAACAGGAAAGACAGTGCGCCGCGCTCAAAGAGATGCGGCTATACACAATGGCCGGGAACTACTGAACACCGAGTGCTTAATGGGACTCCACCACGGCACAATTACAGGCTTAACTTTTTCATCAGTTTACGTAACACAAGAGTGCAAATTATGTCGTAGACAGTTTGTAGTACAGAAAACACCTGTAGATTGTAGTAGCTGGGAGACGCTAGGATCATCTCTGTAACACTTCCCTGTGACGTCACTAACCCGTGTACATGCGTAGTTTTGACCTACGGCTCCCCTCTCATTTTTCGTACTTTATGTACGGTATACACGCACAATATGCATCATTTGTTGGCTTCACTGATTTATCTTCCGGTAAACAACTGTTGTATTGTATATGGCACCGTCAGTACAAAAGTGATTAAACAAATGTCTACACAAATAATTATACAAATGGTTAAGATACATAAAGATTGCAGTAGTTCAAAATCAAACGCCTTTTGCATGCTACACAACGAGTTTTTTTGATTCAGTATCATTCTCAGAAACCAGTTTCGCCAGGATCGCTTATAAATATTTTTACTGATTACCGGTTTCGACAGATCTGTGCTGTCATCGTCAGATCATGTAATATTTTAACAGTAGTTCATAATCTTTACAAACTTGCAAGCCACGTAGTGATGGAAAATGACGCAACGTCACTATGTGCCTTGCAACTTCGTAAAGTTTATGAACTTCTGTTAATATGTTACAAGAATCCATGATGACAACACAGATCTGTCGAATCCACTAATCAATAAAAAGAAAGCGGCCCTGGCGAACCTGGTTTTTTAGAACAGTACAACAACTCAGAACGCTCCCAATAGTTGACAAAATGTCGACCACATATAATTTTTTATTTAACGAAATGTGCAGAATCGAAAAGGCGTTTTTGTTTTAAATTGCTCCAATTTATATATAACTACTGCAAAAATGGCAACCACAAGGAAATTGGTGCACAAATATTTCTAGCTGGTAAACGCGGCAGAGTAATACCGAAAAAATTTGATTTCCATGTATCCGTGAAAACACCTTTGAAATTGTGAAACAGTCGTATAAAGAAATACGAGCGACGTACAAATGCTTAATTACAGCATCCAAATTGAGAATCATAATATTTAAAATAAAAATTCTGTGCAACGTTTATCTAACTCAAAATTTGATTATAAACAACATTTCTAGTTACATGACGAATAAATACTTGAGCTAGTGACATAAAGCTACCCCTGTGACTCGTTAATTGTAATGGGAAACTGATGTCTCACTGGAAACTGCAATCTCTTGAAGTGAAAGGATAGATCTGTCACAGTAAGGGGGATCTCTTGAACGATGTCTGGCACAGTGGTATATATGTGTACGTAAATTCCCACAGCGTGTGAGGATACCGTCAGCGAAATGTTTAGCGAATATGCGAGGGTTGTTCAGTAAGTAATGCCAAACATTTTTTTTTTTTTAAGCCATTAATATACATTGACAAACGTCCTTTTTGGTGCTTCACATTTGATGTTTGTTCTGTGCGCCGGTGGAATTTCGAACCGTTATGGCAGATGCCAGAGCCGTAGGACAGCGTCGAAATGGCCTCTACATACGACTCACGTTACAAGCAGCGTGCTGTTATTAAATTCTTCTGTGCAGAACAAGAAACCGTGATGAACATCCATAAACGTTTGTGTGCAGTGTATGGCGATGCTGCAGTTGATAGGAGTACAGTTGGGCGGTGGGTAAAGAGAGTTACAGCTTTAGGAAATGCAGAAAGAGATCTCCATGATCAGCCACGTTTGGGTCATCATTGCCTCATCCACCGTACGGTCGAAACCTGGCACCCTCTGTCTTCCATCTCTTTAGGCCGCTTAAATATTCTCTATGGGGACGCGAGTGTCAGTCATGCAGTGAAAACATGGCTACGCCAACAGGACAAGAGCTTTTACCAGCAGGAAATAATGCTCTTCCACAACGTTGGCGTACGGCCATAGAACGTGATGGAGACTATGTAGAAGAATAGGGCATGGACAAGACATGTTGATGTGTACGGTCACCAAATTCTGACTCTTAGCAATAAATACGCTCTGAGAAAATAGTTAATAGCAACGTCATGCATGATACAGCAGTTTTCCCCGCATCTCACTGTTTACGTCTGTAACATCCATGATATATATATTTTTTTATTACGAGTGGAATGTGAACGTTTGGAAAATTACGTAACTCAATAATATTTATTCAATTAGATAATTATTTCTTAAAAAGATGATAATTATATAAAACAGAGACAATACTTGTCTCACATTCTTTGTTAATCTATGTAATTCTTTTGTTTTGTACCCTTTTGTCGTCTTCTTCTGATGTACGTCGTCGACGCAAGACGCGAATCGATTTGAAGTCTGTTGAATGAAAAACATTTAATGTAAAATTATTGTACTTTTATGTTCATTTGCTGGTAAAAAACCAAATAGAGACAAATGCGTTAAAACTGTTTATGATTAATTATTGAAAAATCACTTCCTCTTTTAATTATAATTTTGTATTAATTGTTTTATCATAGCTGCAAGAAGCGCAGCCATTGTTAGTTGCGATTATATAGTAATTTCGTCTGTACTTCTAGTTGAAAATAACATGGGTTTGTGTTAAACAAATTTGCAAAACAATTTAATAATTTTTTTTATTGGAGGCATCAATTTAAATGATTAATTACTTATTGAGCAAAGGAAAATCTTAACTAAAAAAGAAATCCTGTATCTTTTGTTGGCCGCCATCTTAACTTTTATCTCAGCGGCAAATTTAAATTACTTGAAACTGCAAACAATATTCCGATGTGTAAGAAATAAATGTGCACCGGTGGTACTGAACTCTATCTATAAAAGAAAAAATTAATCGAATCAGACTGCACCTTCTAAGAACAGTGCTCATGGTATTTGTTGTTGAACAAGATTTCATTGCTGATGTATGAGGCCAAAATTAAACTACGCACCAATCACGGAGAAAAATATTTCTGGTAGCATACATCAGTGTTGTGTGCGAGTAGTGTTCGGTGGTTCCTCTTCAAGATCATTTTGCTAAGAATAATTAAATCCATCGAAGACAAAATTTATAAAAGCTCTGATGTACGATCTGTAATTTTAGTGATATGAACACAGCTTATAGTCAACATTATTACACTACGTCAGGTGGAATTCTTGTGCAATTTGAACAAAATAATTATCCGGGAGAAGTTGTAGTATGAGTAATGCATTATACATGTGTATAATATTGTCAGTATCATTTACAACATCAAATCAATGCTACTGCTAAATAACAGAGTGATTTCAAACCGTAGAATACCATAGAGTATCGTATCATCCATATTCATTGCATTTGGCCATGTTGATGATACACAAAAACCGCCACACGACGTTATACCACCTGAAACATGATAGCCATTTGGTTCCTACCCCCACAATGATGGCTGCCTCACAGTAAGAGATATGTGTACCAAGTTTGGTTAAAATCGTTGCTGTGGTTTACTCGGTAACTGGATGGACCTGGGTTCCGTTAACGATGACAGTACCGGTTTAAACTGAGATGGTGTCAGATAAAATGTTTGCACTATGCTCTCAGTTTCACGAGATTCATTATTCGTTTACCTAAAACATACAAAATTATATCACTGTGTGGGACATATACCAGGAAATATACACATCAAAAACGTTTTGCATCACCCCGGTTCCCAGAACTCCTGGAATGACGTTTATGGAGACGACCATTGACGTAGTAAAGTAAAAATGTGATTCACCCGAAGAGCCGAAACGTTTCCATTAATCGACGGTGGCATCCCGATGGTCCCGTACCCATTGCAATCGTAACTGATGATGTCGTTGGGCCAGCATGTGAACACGTAGGGATGATCTGTTGCGGAGCTCCATGTTCAACAATGTACGATGAACGGTGCGCTCTGAAACACTTGTGCGTGCACCAGCATAGTGCTCTTTCGGCAGAGATGCCACAGATCGCCATCTATGCTACTTTACGGAGATGGTAAGACTCCGAACCTCACGTTCTGAGCAGAATCGTGGACGTCCAACCATTTTGCGCCTAGCGGAAGTTTCACTGTCCTATATGTTCACGACAGTAGCACATGAACAGTCTACCAGTTTCGCCGATTTCGAGTTACTCGTTCACGCTCTCTGCGTAATCATAATCTGCCCTTTGTGAGAGTCGCTTATCTCTATGGATTTTCCCATTAGCAGCCCATATCTTCGCTAGGGTGGTCCCCCGTCCGTGTCGGCTTTTTTTACCGCGTCACGGGCTGGCGACGCCGCCAAGCGGCATCCAACGTTGCGGTGGGCAGTCGTCATAATTTTTAGGCTTATGAGTGTATTTCACATAATAAGGAAAAAATTATTAACAACAATAACAAAGAAACTTCCTGTCAGGTTAAGACTGCCAGGAAGTATCGTATCAGCGCACACTCCGCTGCAGTGTGAAAATTTCATACTGGAAACATCCCCCAGGCTGTCGCTAAGCCATGTCTCCGCCATATCCTTTTTTCCAGGAGTGCTAGTTCTGCAAGGTCTGCAGGACAGCTTCTGTGATGTTTGGAAGGTAGGAGAAGAGGTACTGGCAGAATTGAAGCTGAGGGGAAGGGCCGTGAGTCGTGCTTGGGTAGCTCAGTTGGCAGCCGGCTCGGTAGCTCAACCTGAACGGGTGTCATTGGACGTCCGCTCTGAACAAATTCAACGAACAATATAGAACAAAATGAGAAAAAAAATTGGTAGAGCACGTGCCCACCAAAGGCAAAGGTCCCGAGTTCGAGTCTCGATCCGATACATAGTTATAATCCGCCAGGAAGTTTCATATCAGCACACACTCCACTGCAGAGTGAAAATCTCATTCTGGGAACAATAACAAAATTTATACAAAGTGAGTCAGCTGCCCCAACCTATAGGTTTTAGGCAACCCACAACGCCTTCAAAAACCACATGCGAGATTTTCATATTCTCTCGCTCGCTACGCGCAGACCGTTAGTCCTACAGAAAAAATTAACAGGGCCTTTTTGAAGGAAATTTAGTGTAGTTAAATTTTGTACTGGGATACACATTCGCTGGGATTCTCGAGTTATTCAAGAAAAATGCGTTTGAAGGTCACTTTGTGACGTTGTTCTTGCATAATTCGAAAATATCTGTCCATTATACGACCTGTCATTGTAAACTACACTCCTGGAAATTGAAATAAGAACACGGTGAATTCATTGTCCCAGGAAGGGGAAACTTTTTTGACACATTCCTGGGGTCAGATACATCACATGATCACAATGACAGAACCACAGGCACATAGACACAGGCAACAGGACATGCACAATGTCGGCACTAGTACAGTGTATATCCACCTTTCGCAGCAACGCAGGCTGCTATTCTCCCATGGAGACGATCGTAGAGATGCTGGATGTAGTCCTGTGGAACGGCTTGCCATGCCATTTCCACCTGGCGCCTCAGTTGGACCAGCGTTCGTGCTGGACGTGCAGACCGCGTGAGACGACGCTTCATCCAGTCCCAAACATGCTCAATGGGGGACAGATCCGGAGATCTTGCTGGCCAGGGTAGTTGACTTACACCTTCTAGAGCACGTTGGGTGGCACGGGATACATGCGGACGTGCATTGTCCTGTTGGAACAGCAAGTTCCCTTGCCGGTCTAGGAATGGTAGAACGATGGGTTCGATGACGGTTTGGATGTACCGTGCACTATTCAGTGTCCCCTCGACGATCACCAGTGGTGTACGGCCAGTGTAGGAGATCGCTCCCCACACCATGATGCCGGGTGTTGGCCCTGTGTGCCTCGGTCGTATGCAGTCCTGATTGTGGCGCTCACCTGCACGGCGCCAAACACGCATACGTCCATCATTGGCACCAAGGCAGAAGCGACTCTCATCGCTGAAGACGACACGTCTCCATTCGTCCCTCCATTCACGCCTGTCGCGACACCACTGGAGGCGGGCTGCACAATGTTGGGGCGTGAGCGGAAGACGGCCTAACGGTGTGCGGGACCGTAGCCCAGCTACATGGAGACGGTTGCGAATGGTCCTCGCCGATACCCCAGGAGCAACAGTGTCCCTAATTTGCTGGGAAGTGGCGGTGCGGTCCCCTACGGCACTGCGTAGGATCCTACGGTCTTGGCGTGCATCCGTGCGTCGCTGCGGTCCGGTCTCAGGTCGACGGGCACGTGCACCTTCCGCCGACCACTGGCGACAACATCGATGTACTGTGGAGACCTCACGCCCCACGTGTTGAGCAATTCGGCGGTACGTCCACCCGGCCTCCCGCATGCCCACTATACGCCCTCGCTCAAAGTCCGTCAACTGCACATATGGTTCACGTCCACGCTGTCGCGGCATGCTACCAGTGTTAAAGACGACGATGGAGCTCCGTATGCCACGGCAAACTGGCTGACACTGACGGCGGCGGTGCACAAATGCTGCGCAGCTAGCGCCATTCGACGGCCAACACCGCGGTTCCTGGTGTGTCCGCTGTGCCGTGCGTGTGATCATTGCTTGTACAGCCCTCTCGCAGTGTCCGGAGCAAGTATGGTGGGTCTGACACACCGGTGTCAATGTGTTCTTTTTTCCATTTCCAGGAGTGTATGAGTGTTTCGTTACACTATCTTGCTCATTTGGTAGTAGCTTCTTTTCTGCCTTTGTTTTGTACGTGTGATAATTTTCTAGTAAAGTCATGAGTCGTCTTTTATTTTTTATCCGAACGAATTTCGTATCTTTGTCTCTTGTAATGAAAAAATAACGTAACTATCGCGCGCTGTTTACACTGCTCGATCACACACTGAAGAACCAAAGGAACCGGTACACTTGCCTAATATCGTGTAGGACCCCCGCGAGCACGCAGAAGTGCCGCAACTCGACGTGGCATGGACTCGACTAAAGTCTGAAGTAGTGCCGGGGGAAGAATTGACACCAGATTCCTGCAGGGCTGTCTATAAATCCGTAAGAGTACGGGGGGCTCGAGATCTCTTCTGAACAGCACGTTGCAAGACATCTCAGGTGTGCTCAATAATGTTCGTGACTGGGGAGTCTGGTGGCCCGCGGGAGTGCTTAAACTCAGAAGAGTGTTCCTGGAGCCACTATGTAGCAATTATGAATGTGTGGGGTGTCGCACTGTCCTGCTGGAATTACCCAAGTCCGTCAGAATGCACAATGGATGCAGGTGATCAGACAGGATGCTTACATACGTGTCACTTGTCAGAGTCGTATCTAGACATATCAGGGGTCCCATATCACTCCAACTGTACACTCCAAACACCATTACAGAACCTCCACTAGGTTGTGCAGTCCCCTCCTACATTACATTTCCTACAAAAAGGTCCTGTTCATTTTTGCTGTAGGACTAACACTTTGCGCGTAGGGAGCTAGAGAACATGAAAATCTTGCTTCTGGTATTTTAAGGTGTTGTGGGTTACATAAAATGATAGGTAGGGCAACTGAAACACCCAGGATGTCCGAGTCGTTAGAACGTACTATAAATACATTGCTGATGTCTTCGGCCTGGTAACTTGTTTCATGCAACTCTCTACGCTACTCTATCGTACGCAAGTCTCTTCACCTCTGTGTAACTACTGCAACCTACTTTCATTTGAACCTGCTGAACTGTATTCATCTCTTTGTCTTCCTCTACAATTTTTAATTCTCCCCGTGCCACACACACTGCTCTCCATTATTAAATTAACAAATTCCTGATGTCCCTAGGTATGTTCTATTAATTGATCCTTCCTTTTCCCCCAATTCAATTCAGTAGAAACAGTATCATTAACTATTTTCTCCAGGTAATCTTCGACATTCTTCCAGAGCAAAACATTTCAAAAGCTTGTATTCCTGTCTGAATGGTTTATCGTACACATTTCACGTCCGTAGAAGACTACACTCCAGATGATTACCTTCAGTTAAGACTTCGTATTCCATGGTAACAAATTACTCTGTTTCTAAACCGATTTCCTTGTTATTGACAAGTCTGCATTTTACATCATCTTTACTTCCCCCATAATCAGTTATTTTTCTGCCCAAGTAGCACAAATCATCGTGCACTGTCAGTGCCCCATCTCCTACTACCGCCTGATTTAATTTCCACTACATCCCATTACTATAGTCTTGTTGTTGTTGACGTTGTCCTTATAGCCTCCTTTCGAGACACCATCCATTCCTTTCAACTGCTCAGATCACTGCCT
Source organism: Schistocerca serialis cubense (assembly GCF_023864345.2). Classification (NCBI taxonomy): domain Eukaryota; kingdom Metazoa; phylum Arthropoda; class Insecta; order Orthoptera; family Acrididae; genus Schistocerca; species Schistocerca serialis. Next base: position 209,887,460 of record NC_064647.1, on the reverse strand, counting down.
TTGTTAGCAAAGAGGATGTAATTAACTGTCAAACCCATTCCTAGAGTACGGGGTACAGACTTCGTCGTCTCACCTCCCGCTCGTTTCCTCGTTGGAGGAAACTTACTCCGACCCGACCAGCATTTGTGAAGCCATCGCAAACGTCAAGAAGACTTCAAATCCGCGCGCCACATCCCAGATAAACATGCCACAAAACAAATGAACAACACACGGCCACAACAGCAGGTAATGGTGGGAAAAACACTGTACTTGGCGAACAAATCAGAGAAAATGCATGTGAAACGACAAAAGCGAAGGGAATAAGCGTGTTACCTCGACACAAAGGAGAAAATACTAGAACATCAAAAACTGTAAGTAACACCGCATAACAAAACTGTACGTAGTACAGGTTGACTCTTACAGAGAGGACAACAGCAAGCAGCCACTTTTTACAATGCTACTTAGTTATTTAAATAGCGCAGTTACTGGTTTCGAGATGAAAGGTTCATCTCCAGATGGCTAATTCACGTTACGATGCATTTTACATTAGCTTTCGCTTTTTGCTTCCCCAAGTGATTAGATTTCAAAATGTTCAAATGGCTCTAAACACTATGGGACTTAACACTGAGGTCATCAGTCCCCTAGATTTGGAACTACTGAAACCTAACTAAGGACATTACATCCATGCCCGAGGCAGGATTCGAACCTGCGACCGCAGCAGCAGCGCGGTTCCGAACTAAAGAGCCTGGAACCGCTCGGTCACAGAGGCCGGCTGATGAAATTTCCTTGGGATGGTGGTGTCCTACAACCAAAACAAGATGTGACACAATGTCTTTTTAACTATGTAATTGTGTCTCTCAACAATTTTAGACGATGTAAACAAATTATTCTATACATAGTGATTCTCAGTCGGACGTGGATAATAAACAGAAAAATAAAATAACATTTTGCTGTTTGCAGATGACAAGCTGTAGATTGCAATGTAGACCTAAAGCTACTAGCATAATCCCCCAGTAGCTTCATGTGAGCTTTGTAAACAAACGCGTACATCCAAAACAAACAACGTCCATCACCTTGTCAGATCTAGCGTCAAACAAAATTTCTCTCAACCGTGTCAAACATGTTTGACAAACACGTCAAACAGGGTCCCACGTTGTGAAATATTTCGAACAACTTGTAAAGTTTGACAAATTGTACGATCGCCAACAAGCGCCTTGTGGCCGGTGCGGAAGGACGGCGGTGGGACTTCCCTACACAGAGGGAAGAGGCGGACGTCTGGCAACGGTGGAGCACGGGCGCTCGAGGTCAGAGAAGCGGACGGCGCTTGCAAACTTGGCAGAGGGGGCCGCACTGCGCGTGGTAGGGGCGCGTGCAGGCGCGACGCAATACGGGCGCTTGGGGAAGGCATGCGGGCCGCGGGCGTGCGTCAGTCCGCCAACGCATTCCGTGACGCACCCCACCTCCTTAAACGTCACTACCGAGCGCATCGCACGATAGAATAGCAGCCTGCATTGCTGCGAAAGGTGGATATACACTGTACTAGTGCCGACATTGTGCATGCTCTGTTGCCTGTGTCTATGTGCCTGTGGTTCTGTCAGTGTGATCATGTGATGTATCTGACACCAGCAATGTGTCAAAAAAGCCGACACGGACGGGGGACCACCCTAAAAAAGATCTAAGCTGGAAAGGCGACGTCATGAATAGTTGTGGGATGGCGAGCCGCAAAGGGCTGCTCGCTATCTCACAACTATTCATGACGTCGCCTTTCCGGCTTAGATCTTTTTTAATATGTGACTTGTAAGTACTGCATCTTGCAACCCTTGTTCACAGTACGAGCAGCCCTTACCGGCTCGCCATCTCACAACTATTCATGACGTCGCCTTTCCAGCTTAGATCTTTTTTAATATGTGACTCGTAAATACTGCATCTTTTCCAGTCAGTACAAACTTTATTTTTATTAATGTATTATATACCTAATATGTTTTAGAACAGTTAGTCTAATTCTGAAGACGACGCTCATACTAGCGTCGAAACCTGGTCAATTTTGACTTAATATTTGTGACCGAGGGCTTATTTGTTCTAATATAATTCTGACACGGTCTGTGACCCTTAGCAGCTATGTTCAAAGTTTTAAAAAATGTTTGTTTCGTAAACGACTCATCCTATTCCTCGACATATCTCCTTTGAGGGATACACACTTGGTCCAGGGATCCTCCAGCTTTTTCATCCGATCGGAAAAACGGGTTCTGTCAAACTCTGCAAAGTACTCGTTGACTGCAACTTATCACTGCCTCATTTGATGTGAAGTTTTTCCAGCAAGCCAAAGTCTGAAGTCAGAGAATAGGAGGAAGTCGCTTGGGTTCAAAATGGTTCAAATGGCTCTGAGCACTATGGGACTTAACATCTGTGGTCATCAGTCCCCTAGAACTTAGAACTACTTAAACCTAAGGACATCACACACATCCATGCCCGAGGCCGGATTCGAACCTGCGACCGTAGCGGTCACGCGGTTCCAGACTGAAGCGCCTAGAACCGCCCGGCCACGAAGTCACTTGGGGCTAGGTCTGGTGACTTGCCATTCTATATTCACGAAGATGGAAAGCTGGTACTTTTTGCCGATAATACCAGCATAGCTATCACATCCAAGAGACAAGAATTAACTGATGAAATTGTAAACGATGTTTTTCAGAAAATCATTAAGTGGTTCTCTGCAAATGAGTTCTCATTAAACTTTGACAAAACACAGTATATACAGTTCCACACAGTAAATGAAATGACACCATTAATGAATATAGACTTCGATCAGAAATCGGTAGCTAAGTTTGAATATATATACTAAGATGGTATCTGTTCTTTCGGACATGTCCGAAAGAACAGATACCATCTTAGTATATATATAGTTAAGGCTCACCGGCCACCTGACCATCTTCTTCTTCTGTGCGAATGCACAAACAGTGCCCGAACTCTTTACGGGAATCGGCAACGCGCCGCGAGTAACGAGTATAATGGGCGGGGGCACTACGAGTGTGGTGCGGGACTATACGTTGAGAGTGTGGGTTTCGCGGGAGGCGTGCCAGAGATAAATCCCTGCAGTCGCGCTATCCTCTGTGTCCTCGGTGGCTCAGATGGATAGAGCGTCTGCCATGTAAGCAGGAGATTCCGGGGTCGAGTCTAGGTCGGGGGACACATTTTCATCTGTCCCCGTTGACCTGTGTCAACGCCTGTAAGCAGCTAAGGGTGTTCATTTCATTGTAAGTTAGAATAGTCAAAATTTCTAGGTGTATGCATTGATCAAGGGTTGAACTGGAGAAAAAAAAAACCTTAAGATCTGCTGAAACGTTTGAGTTCAGCTGCTTATGCTATTAGGGTCATTGCAAATTTTGGCGATATTCATCTCAGTAAATTAGCTTACCACGCCTATTTTCATTCTCTGCTTTCGTATGGCATCATATTCTGGGGTAACTCATCATTGAGTAAAAGAGCGTTCGTTGCACCCATGCCCGATGGAGAACTGGAACCTCCGAAGGGGCATCCGCTGGAATCATGCAAGGCGGCTCAAACCAAGCGGATACCCTGCGCCGCCCAGGATTTGTGTCGTGCAGTCATCAAGGGTACACAAGTTGGCCTTTGGCTCCGAAAGCCCATATCTATGATGCATCGAGAATGATTCGCACGCTGACACTTGATGACCCAGCAATGAAATCTGCACCAGTACGTGCAAGGGTTGCACTTCTGATACATTGAACGATTCTCTTCAGTTGTCGTTGGTCCCATTCTTTCTTTCTTTCTTTCTTTCGCTTGCGGAGATGCTGTGTCTCACCACTCGTGCACCGACTATAACACCATATTCAGACACTTAAATCTTGATATACTGCAATTGTAGCAACAGTAACCGGTCTAACAACTGCACCAGACACTTGTTGTATATAGGCGTTGTCGACCACCGTGTTCTGCCTGTTTACATATCTCTGTATTTGAATACGCACGCCTACACCAGTTTCTTTGGTGCTTCAGTATGCACTACTGGCAATTAAAATTGCTACACCTAGAAGAAATGCAGATGATAAACGGCTATTCAGTGGACAAATATAATATACTAGAACTGACATGTGATTACATTTTCACGCAATTTGGGTGCATAGATCCTGAGAAATCAGTACCCAGAACAACCACCTCTAGGTACAGCTGCCCATGCAGCTTTAACACGATACCACAGTTCATCAAGAGTAGTGACTGACGTATTGTGACGAGCCAGTTGCTCGGCCACCATTGACCAGACGTTTTCAATTGGTGGGAGATCTGGAGAATGTGCTGGCCAGGGCAGCAGTCGAACATTTTCTGTATCCAGAAAGGCCCGTACAGGACCTGTAACATGCGGTCGTGCATTATCCTGCCGAAATGTAGGGTTCCGCAGGGGTCGAATGAAGGGTAGAGCCACGCGTCGTAACACATCTGAAATGTAACGTCTACTGTTCGAAGTGCCGTCAATGCGAGCAAAAGGTGACCGAGACGTGTAACCAATGGCACCCCATACCATCACGCTGGGTGATACGCCAGTATGGCGATGACGAATACCTGCTCCCAATGTGCGTTCACCGCGATGTCGCAAACACGGATGCGACCATCAAGATGCTGTAAACAGAACCTGAATTCATCCGAAAAAATGACGTTTTGCCATTCGTGCACCCAGGTTCGTCGTTGAGTACACCATCACAGGCGGTCCTGTCTGTGATACAGCGTCAAGGGTAACCACAGCCATGGTCGCAGAGTTGATAGTCCATGCTGCTGCAACCGTCGTCGAACTGTTCGTGCAGATGGTTGTTGTCTTGCAAACGTCCCCATCTGTTGGCTCAGGGATCGAGACGTGGCTGCACGATCCGCTACAGCCATGCGAATAAGATGCCTGTCATCTCGACTGCTAGTGATACGAGGCCGTTGGGATCCAGCACGGCGTTCCGTATTACCCTCCTGAACCCACCGATTCCGTATTCTGCTAACAGTCATTGGATCTCGACCAACGCGAGCAGCAATGTCGCGATACGATAAACCGCAATCGCGATGGGCTACCATCCGACCTTTATCGAAGTCGGAAACCTGATGGTACGCTTTTCTTCTCCTTACAAGAGGCATCACAACAACGTTTCTGTTTATGTAAGAAATCGGTTGGAAACTTTCCTCATGTCAGCACGTAGTAGGTGTCGCCACCGGCGCCAACCTTGTGTGAATGCTCTGAAAAGCTAATCATTTGCATATCTCAGCATCTTCATGCTGTTGGTTAAATTTCGCGTCTGTAGCACGTCATCTTCGTGGTGTAGCAATTTTAATGGCCAGTAGTGTATTTTGTTTGCGTCTGGCTGGGGTGTGTGTTACACGACACCCCCCCCCCCCCTCTACCATTTGCAATCGCGTCTATGTAGCTGGTAGAATGTAGGGCGCTGTCTGCATTCGAGAAGTGCGCCGCTGTCTGTGAGACTCGGCGTCCTGCGGTCGCCAGAGGCTGTTGGCTGTTCCTAGAAGTCTGCAAGTCCCCGCCGGCCGTGACCTCGTGCGGCAGCGGTCCGACTGCGTCACGAGCCTTTCATCCGCACACCCGGTTCCTCCTCGCTTCTCGCGCCGGTGAGAGGCAGTCGGAATCGCAGGTACCTTCAGCCCGCGCGAAGCAGCGACCCTGATTCACTCAGCTCGCCTGCCTCGCGCTTAACATCCGATCCCTTACATCACATGCCAAATTACACTGTAGGACATTTAAATAGCAACTCCACGAAGGATACCAAATCAAGAGCTTTTATATACTTTAATGTCGTGGGAACAAGATACATCTACACCACTACTCTGCAAAGTAAAGTGGCCGGCAGTGGGTTCTTCGAACCGCCTGTAAAATGAGGTGATGAAGGTCATGGAATAGCGTTATGCACATACAAACTTTCAGGAAACATTCCTCACACACAAAGAAAGAAAATATGTTATGTGGACATGTGTTCGGAAACGCTTACTTTCCATGTTAGAGCTCATTTTATTACTTCTCTTCAAATCACATTAATCATGGAATGGAAACACACAGCAACAGAATGTACCAGCGTCACTTCAAACACTTTGTTACGGGAAATGTTCAAAATATCCTCTGTTAGCGAGGATACATGCATCCACCCTCCGTCGCATGGAATCCCTGATGCGCTGATGCAGCCCTGGAGAATGGCGTATTGTATCACAGTCGTCCACAATACGAGCACGAAGAGTCTCTACATTTGGTACCGGGGTTGCGTAGACAAGAGCTTTCAAATGCCCCCATAAATGAAAGTCAAGAGGGTTGAGGTCAGGAGAGCGTGGAGGCCATGGAATTGGTCCGCCTCTACCAATCCATCGGTCACCGAATCTGTTGTTGAGAAGCGTACGAACACTTCGACTGAAATGTGCAGCAGCTCCATCGTGCATGAACCATATGTTGTGTCGTACTTGTAAAGGCACATGTTCTAGCAGCACAGGTAGAGTATCCCGTATGAAATCATGATAACATGCTCCATTGAGCGTAGGTGGAAGAACATGGGGCCCAATCGAGACATCACCAACAATTCCTGCTCAAACGTTCACAGCAAATCTGTGTTGATGACGTGATTGCACAATTGCGTGCGGATTCTCGTCAGCCCACACATGTTGATTGTGAAAATTTACAATTTGATCACGTTGGAATGAAGCCTCATCCGTAAAGAGAACATTTGCACTTAAATGAGGATTGACACATTGTTGGATGAACCATTCGCAGAAGTGTACCCGTGGAGGCCAATCAGCTGCTGATAGTGCCTGCACACGCTTTACATGGTACGGAAACAACTGGTTCTCCCGTAGCACTCTCCATACAGTGACGTGGTCAACGTTACCTTGTACAGCAGCAACTTCTCTGACGCTGACATTAGGGTTATCGTCCACTGCACGAAGAATTGCCTCGTCCATTGCAGGTGTCCTCGTCGTCCTAGGACTTCCCTAGTCGCGAGTCCTAGGCTGGAGTGTTCCGTGCTCCCTAAGACGCCGATCAATTGCTTCGAAGGTCTTCCTGTCGGGACACCTTCGTTCTGGAAATTTGCCTCAATACAATCGTACCGCGCCACGGCTATTGCCCCGTGCTAATCCATACATCAAATGGGCATCTGCCAACTCCGTATTTATAAACATTGCACTGACTGCACAACCACGTTCGTGATGAACACTAACCTGTGGATGCTACGTACTGATGTGCTTGATGCTAGTACTGTAGAGCAATGAGTCGCATGTCAACACAAGCACCGAAGTCAACATTACCTTCCTTCAATTGGGTCAACTGGCGGTGAATCGAGGAAGTACAGTACATACTGACGAAACTAAAATGAGCTCTAACATGGAAATTAAGCGTTTCCGGAGACATTTCCACATAACATCTTTTCTTTATTTGTGTGTGAGGAACGTTTGGCCATACCTTTTTGTAACACCCTGTATACAGATGGCATAGTACCGCGTACAGTAAGAGGTGGCATGAGCCCTTTCTCATATTACTATCTTATTCTGAGTAGCTCGATTTTCCTCACTAATTGCATGCGGTGAAAAGTTGCTATTCCTTCATAGGCGGACTTCCCACGCAGTGTCTCTCGTCACCCGGGTGGTCCGGTGACAGGCGGGTTCTGCTGATCTCGAAAGGGTTAAGCCGACATGTGTGAGGGAGTCGAGTGGATGCTTTCCAGACGTCGACATTGTCATAAGAGCGGCGGCGACACGCCCACAGGAGTCTGACGGAGCGGCTGGGCTAGAGATTCCGTTACTTCGCAGAAACTTGGTGAAAACACTTTCTGGCGGGCTACGAGCGAGGCTTGGGAATGACTTGTGTTCCCAGGCAGTCTTGGCGGGCAAATTCCCGCGTTTTCTGCAAAATCATAACCGTGATTGGCTTGCCCAGGGAATATCTCCGTGACGTAACAAAATCGGCGCAGAAATTGGCGCCAAGTATCTCCATTGGTGGAATAGTACTGCATCGGCAATAGAGGGGAATTTTCCGCCGGTTTTCGAGTTGCTGATTGGAACGTTTAACCACAGTCACTGTCGTGGGGACGGGAATGTTCTGTTTTCGGCTTGTACGGGTGCTCTTGAGAGGTCAGCACTCGCCTTTCGATCGGAGTAGGTTACAAGACTGAGCTCTCGCTGCTCTGGACAGCCTGCCTTCCGTTGGCTGTCTAATATATTTTCATTTAATTGTAACTGTTCGACGAAGTTGCTGAAGTTTCGAGTTCAACGTAACTTTCCGAGTACAGCTGGCAATTGAGCGTTTTGCGTACAAGCGGCCTATGTTGTCTGTCTTGAGCAGTTTTGGCTAAAGTTGACTGTATCGGAGTTACAGTGTGACTTCGCTTGTTAAAATCAGTCACTCTACCGTCAGTGATTGCGTGGCGAGCCTTCTTCGTCTCCTTCAGAGGCGCATTTGTGTTGCTAGGAAGTCTGGAACAACCAGACCAGGATAATTTTTTTCGGGCTATACTCGCGACATTGTCATCACCACGACAGGACGATGAAGCAACCAGCCATCGCTTCCGGTACACCAGATCGTGCCATTGCAGTTAAGAAGACAGCTTGGTAATGTATGTCCGCAGCACCGGCAGGCTAGGGAATTTGCACTGTGGTAATCAGAGCTCGGCAGAGCGCGCCTGTTCGTCTTTTTCTAACTTTGTTCGGTCTTGGCTGTTCATTGTCTGAGTTCTCACTACTGTAGCAGCAATTAATGTTGGGTTGGCTGGGTGTTTCTCTTAAGATTTGAGTTGCAAGGAATTGGCTCCACATACCACTTCGTCATAAATGTCACAATCTAGTTTAGGGACAACTTCACCTTCACAGTATTTATTTGAGTATCCAATTTGAGCCAATTTGATGTATTGTAAAGGTTTCATGTGTTTTGTTTATTATTTTGAGTTTAGTCATAATAAATCATATTGTTATTTTGGACAGAACTTTCATTCTGTTAATCGGTAGAACAACCCTATCATTTCTCACTACGTTAATGATATTTCCTTTATTTAACTTATTTATCAAATTAAATTATTGCAGGTGCCAAACTCTTTTCTGCTCCACTTGCAGGGTCGATTACAGTCAGTTCGAGTTTCTTTTTAATCCATGTGCAACAGCAAAAGTCGGAGTTAGAATAGGGGGGGGGGGGGGGGCTTAGAGCATCATTTACATATGTGGATTCTAGAAGAATTTAGTGTTAAATACACTGCTAGCTCCGGCACCTCGCAACCTAAGCACATAACATAAATCCATGCCCGAGGCAGGATTCGAACGTGCGACCGTAGCGGTCGCGCGGTGCCAGACTGAAGCGCCTAGAACCGCTCGGCCACTCCGGCCGGCTATATAGGTGGGAGCCAACAAAATATTGTCGCATTTGGAGGAGAACGTTTTTAATTGAAATTTCGTGAAAAGATCTCGACCGAAAAAAACGCCTTTATTTTAATGATTGCGACCCCCAACTCGCTGATAGTATCGTATACATCAGGGTGCATACGTGGACGAGAAAAAAAAAATCACGGACTTCCCGGTTAAAAATAGTTTTTTCTGGGTGAAAATGCATCTTTTTTCCGGGTGAAAACACACTATACGCGTGTTAATTGACAACACACTTTGCCACGTATCAGTCTGATACGTAAGTGATAAATTATGCATAAGCAAACGAGAGACATAATTTGCAGGACATACGGTTTTTCCAAGCGGAAAGCACGCACATACGCGCACCGCCACTGTCGCTTGCAATCGCCAACAATGCAATCCCCGTTCGTGTCTCGACATGCGGCCGCGCGGGATAGCCGCGCGGTCTCAGGCGCCTTGTCATGGTCCGCGCGGCTCCCTCTGTGGGAGGCTCGAGTCCTCCCCTCGGGCATGAGTGTGAGTGTGTGAGTGTGTGTGTGTGTGTGTGTGTGTGTGTGTGTGTGTGTGTGTGTTTGTTTGTTTTGTCTTTAGCGTAAGTTAGTTTAAGTTAGATTAAGTAGTGCGTAAGCTTAGGGACCGATAATCTCAGTAGTTTGGTCCCATAAGAGCTTACCACCAATTTTCTCGACATGTACGAACCGCCATCGTTCGTGGCTCGGGCTATAGTATGTGAGGAATCGCGTTGCGAAGACCGAGTGTGCGAATTTTTCTTCAACCTGTATACACTTGACAACCGTCAGCAGTATTAGTAACGCCTGCAATTCCAGAGAAAGGGGAAATTTTAGGGTTAAAAATGATATTTAACGATATACGAGGCGTGTTTTTTAAGTAAGTACCGTTCTGGAATAAAAAAATGACGTGCTAAGATATTTCAATACGTATAGTTTTACACGAAAGCCTGTACCTTAATTTACTTTTCTACATAATTTCCGTCAATATTGAGGCACTTGTCATAACGTTGTAGCAGTTTTTGAATACCCCCCTCATAGAAGTCTGCCGCCTGAATTGTTAACCACTGCATCGCCACTGTTTTGACTTCGTCATCGTCTTGATGACGCTGACCGCCCAGGTGTTTCTTCAAGAGCAGCAACAGACGGTAGTGACTGGGCGCAAGATCGGGGCTGTACGGAGGATGATCTAGAGAAAAGATATGATGAGATCTTTGGTCTGACTCGCCACATGCGGACGGGCATTGACTTGCAGCAAAACGATGCCCTTGCTCAACTTCCATGGACTGTTGCTTTGATTCTGGTGTGACGAAGGCCACCCATGTTTCATCGCCCGTACCAAGTTGGCTTAAGAAATCATCACCGTCGTTGTGGTACCGCTCAGGAAAAGTCAATGCACTGTCTAAATGTTTGGTTTTGTGCACATCCGTCAACATTTTCGGTACCCAACGTGCGCACAATTTTCGGTAATTCAAGTGCTCGGTCACAATGCCATACAAAACACTACGAGAAACATTAGGAAAGTCATCCCGCAAGGAGGAAATCGTAAATCGTCTGTTTTCTCTCCTCTTATTGCCCACTTCCTGCACCAAACTTTCATTAACGACCGAAGGGCGCCCACTCCGTTGTTCATCATGCACATTTGTGCGGCCATCTTTAAATGCTCTCACCCACTTTCTTACCATCCCATCACTCATAATGTTTTCTCCGTAAACTGCACAGATCTCACGATGAATAGCGATCGGTTTTAGGCCTTTAGCACTAAGTAATCTTATAACAGCCCGTACTTCACAGTCGGTAGGACTCGACGATTATCGGAGGAATCTTAAACACTCAGTACACAACGTAAACAAGGAAGAATCAGACTGTAATGGCGTCAGTGCGTAGATTAAGGTACAGGCTTTCATGTAAAAATAAAATTATTGAGATATCTTAGCACGTCTTTTTTTTAATTTCAAAACGGCACTTACTTAAAAAAACACGCCTCGTATAAAAGATTGTCCCACTTGCTGGCCAAGACAAGGTATGAAAAATCCCACTCCGTCTAAAGAAACTATGGTTACCCTACACAAAGACCGGTAAGGAAATAAATAAGCTGCCGTTCTCTTTTATACACAACCCTCCGGACGACAAGCACTGACAAGGAACTTTCTGTCGAGTTTCGTGAGACAATCCACACTTACGATGGCTATTTTCGTCCACACCGCATCACATTAGACGGCCGTTAAGGCTGAATCACACTCGATGCCACGACGATGTGACGCGGGCAGCTTTTCCCTCCCATATGGCTGGCGGCGTACATTACGGGAACGGACGTCGTCATCACGCCGTGGCTCACCTTGTCTGGGAGAAGGTGGGAGCAGCGATTGCTGTGCAGCGCCGTACGTCACGGCCTGATGCTAATTTGTTTTCGCCATTATTGTATCTGTCGCCAGTTTTTCGGCTTTTGACCACCTCAGTCACGCTATTCAATCCTTGTACTTTCCAGGTATCCAGAACTCTCTCTTCCCATTAAATGTATTCGCAATCGCGAATATGGACAACCATCAGCTGTAAAATGGAATAACGACTCGAATGCAAAATTCCCGCTTATCGCGAGCGGTCGGAATAACACAAGCACTACAGTATCAATTTATCCGCCGACACGGGGCAAGCTACTTCTAAGAAAAATATCTCACCTGTACGGGAATGTACACTATGTGACCAAAAGTATCCGGACACCTCCAAAAACATGCGTTTTTCGTATTAGGTGCATTGTGCTGCCACCTACTGCCATTCACTCCGTATCAGCGACCTCAGTAGTCATTAGACGACGTGAGAGAATTGGGCGCTCCGCGAAACTCACGGACTTCGAACGTGGTCGTGTGATTGGGTGTCACTTGTGTCATACGTCTGTACACTCCTAAACATCCCTAGGTCCACTGTTTCCGATCTGATAGTGAAGTGGAAACGTGAAGGGACAAGTTAGTTTAAGTTAGATTAAGTAGTGCGTAAGCTTAGGGACCGATGATCTCAGTAGTTTGGTCCCATAAGAGCTTACCACCAATTTCCTCGACATGTACGAACCGCCATCGTTCGTGGCTCGGGCTAGCGTACAGGCCGACCTCGTCTGTTGACTGACAGAGACCGCCGACAGTTGAAGAGGATCGCAATGTGTAATAGGCAGATATCTATACAGACCATCACACAAGAGTTCCAAACTGCATCGGGATCCTCTACAAGTACTATGACAGTTGGGCGGGAGGTGAGACAACTTGGATTTCATGGTCGAGCGGCTGCTCATAAGCCACACATCACACCGGTAAATGCCAAACGACGCCTCGCTTGGTGTAAGGAGCGTAAACATTGGACGATAGAACAGTGGAAAAACATTGTGTTGGGCGACGAATCACGGTACACAATGTAGCGATCCGACGGCAGGGTGTGCGTATGGCGAATGCCCGGTGAACTTCATCTGCCAGCGTGTATAGTGCCAACAGTAAAATTTGGAAGCGGTGATGTAATGGTGTGGTCGTATTTTTCACGGAGAGGGCTTGCACCCCTTGTTGTTTTGGGTGGCAGCATAGTCCTATATCGATGTTTTAAGCACCTTCCTGGTTCCCACTGTTGAAGAGCAACTCGGGGATGGCGATTGCATCTCTCAACACGATTGAACACCTTCTCATAATGCACGACCTGTGGCGCGGTGGTTACACGACAATAACATCCCTGTAATGGGCTGGCCAGCACGAAGTCCTGAACCGAATCCTATAGAACACCTTTGGGATGATTTGGGACGCCGACTTCGTGACAGACCTCACCGACCGTCATCGATACCTCTCCTCAGTGCAGCACTCCGTGAAGAATGGGCTGCCATTCCCCAAGAAACCTTCCAGCACCTGATTGAACGAGAGTGGAAGCTGCCATCAAGGCTAAGGGTGAGCCAACACCATACTGAATTGCAGCATTACCGCGGAGGGCGCCACGAACTTGTAAATCATTTTCAGCCAGGTGTCCGGATGCTTTTGATCACATAGTGTATATAATGGATGTACGAGTACAGGTTGTAGACGCTTGGTTGCCGACATATGGAAGTCTGGGTATGGCTGTGATATTCAAATGGTAAGGCGACCGCCCGCGATAAACGGGGAAATCCGGGTTCGAATCCTGGTCCGACACAAATTTTCACTGTTGTCATTCCATTCTACAACTGATGGTTGTCCATATTCGCAATTGTGAATACATTTAATGTAGTTCATAACGGCTGTAGTTGTCGCTGTGTCTGTATGCATACATCTCCAAAGGGGCTTTGCATCGTAATTGGGAATAACACAGGCACTGCAATATCGTTCTCTGCATATTATCCCTGTTTTTAGAGTTCCATGTCTCAACCGTATTATCACTTCGACTGTCTGTCTGTCTGTCTGTCTGTCTGTCTTTCTTTCTTTCTTTCTTTCTGTCCGACTGTTAAGAATCCTCTTTTTGAGAAATGCGTCGTGTTATCAAGTTAATATTTTTGTCGCATATTAAGCTCTATTGTCCCTTCGGAGTGGAAAATTTTGAGCTTCTAAGCCAGTTCAATGAAAAGATACGGCCGTTTATGTCACGTTTCTAGATAGTGAAAAAAAAATGCTTCAAATGGCTCTAACAAGGGGAGGCCGCCAATTGTGAAATTCAGATTCGATTCATACTGCGCATAATAAAAGCTCATGGCCAGAGGTATAATGTGGCAAAGCACCAAGATGCACTTCTCAGCCGTTGTCGAGAAAATCGACAGTTAAAAGAAACCGTTGCGGTGAAGTACTCTCTACGAGTACTAATTTTCTACACCGTCGTGGTGCAGCGGTAAGCGGTCGGATTCGTAATCCGAAGGTCGCCGGATCGAGTCTCGCGCCATGCTACATTTTTCTTTAGTATTTGTTTTTTGTAATTCAAATATATATATATATATATATATATATATATATATATATATATATATATATATATATATATATATATATATATATATATATATATATAAAATTCCCGGCAATCAGCTGCAACAATTATGCATATAATAAGTTGTTGAAAGTCGTTTGTCGTGGAAAAACTGGCGACTTCGAACATCATTATGTTTTCCGCAAACAAAGTTGTATTTCACAAATGTTATTAATTATCTTCATAATGTTAACCACGTATAGTTAACGGAAGACGTAGAAGCGATATTCCGAAACGAATACGTATAGCGTAAGTCAAACATTCGAATTAGAATAGAGACCCCACGAACACAAACTTGCTGTGGCAGGTATGAAATATAAACTCCGTTACTCGCTCGTTACACTTGAAGGACAGATGTTGAATGGGCCGAAACGAGCCGCCGCATAACAGCGTAGTTGCCTGATAACTTCGAAAGAAGGTACATGCGGTCCCTAGCGCAACTTATAACATCGTCGAAAATCAGTGCGGACGGGAGAGCTTTGGTACACCCTGTTAAACAAACGGAAAAATGGAGGCGGTACAATTGGAGAGCGATCCGCCTTCACCAACATGCATAAGCAATTCATTAATAGTTTATATATATATATATATATATATATATATATATATATATATATATATATATATATATATATTTGAATTACAAAAAACTAATAATTAAAAAAATTGCACGGCGCGAGATTCGAACCGACGACCTTCGAGTTACGAACCCGAGCGCTTACCGCTGCGCCACGACGCTGTAGAAATTTAATAATCGTAGAGAGTATTTTACCATAACGGTTTCTTTTAACCGTCGATTTTCTCGACAACGGCTGAGAAGTGCATCTTGGTGCTTTGCCACATTACACCTTTGGCCATGAGCTTTTATTATGCGCAGTATGAATCGAATCTGAATTTCACAATTGGCGGCCTCCCCTTGTAAGCACTATGGGACTTTAACTTCTGAGGTCATCAGTCCCCTAGAACTTAGAACTACTTAAACCTAATTAACCTAAGGACATCACACACATCCATGCCCGAGGCAGGATTCGAATCTGCAACCGTAGCGGTCGCGCGGCTCCAGAGTGTAGCGCCTAGAACCGCTCGGCCACTCCGGCCGGCTTTTGATAGTCGAAAACTCACCCATCAAAACCTATATGGTGCTTCCCGTTGACCTAGAATCAAGAAAATTGGTAAGTAGCAAGGTTCCACAGTACAATAAGAAAAGAAATCCGAAAAATTGGAAATTTGTGGCAACAAGTTTCCATGGGACCCAACTGCTGAGATCATCGGCTCCTAGGCTTACACACTACTTAATCTAACTTAAACTAACGTTTGCTAACGACAACACTCACTCATACACACACACACACACACACACACACACACACGCCCGAGGGAGGAGTCGAACCCCCGACGGCAGGAGGAAAAAACCCGAACACTGTTAATTTGTAATTACATAACACGAAAAAATAATTTTCGTCACTTTTAATCCGTCTGTCTGTATGTCCCTCCGTCTGTTACAATCCCTTCTTCTCCTGAACAGATTGCCGTGTGAAGTTTAAATTGTTATCACGTCTATAGTCACTTGGCGGTGTAAAAATTTTAAGGTTGCTCGTAAACTGAATCAAAAGATAATTTCATTTATGTAACATATTTTGATACTCGAAAACTCTATCAAAACCTATGGCGTACTTCCCGTTGACCTATAATCATGAAATTTGGCAAGGAGTAAGGTTTCACTGTACAAGTAACGGGAAAAAATCCGAAAATTGTTAATCTGTAATTAAATAACATGAACTAATTTTTTTGCCTGTCTGTCTGTTAGAACTCCTTTATCTCGTGAACAGGTTCGCATATCAAATTCAGATTTATGTCACATGCTAAGATCTACGGTCCTTTGGCGGTGTAAAAATTTTAAGCTTCTGAGTCAATGTGATGAAGAGATTCAGCCATTTAAGTTGCATATTTTGAAACTCGCAAACTCACTCATCAAAACCTACAGGGAACTTTCCTTTCACCTAGAATCGTAAAATTCGACAAGAAGCGAGGATTCGCAGTACACTTAAAGGAAAAAAATTAGAAAATTGTTAAATTGTAATTTTGTCTTAATATTTTTTGCCACTTTGACATCATTGCACCATCCGTAAAAAGGAAATTAGAGGAATATTACCGGTTCAAATGGCTCTGAGCACTATGCGACTTAACTTCTGAGGTCATTTGTCGCCTAGAAGTTAGAACTAATTAAACCTAACTAACCTAAGGACATCACACACATCCATGCCCGAGGCAGGATTCGACCCTGCGACTGTAGCAGTCGCTCGGAATATTACCGCATGCAAACAAAAAATGTAAGTTGTACTAAGCAGATTCAAAAGGATGTAGGTTGCAGTAGGTACTGGGAGATGAAGAAGCTTGCACAGGATAGAGTAGCATGGAGAGCTGCATCAAACCAGTCTCAGGACTGAAGACCACAACACTACACAGTCACGTTTTAGTAAATAGACAAAAATATTTTGTTAAATTTTCCCTCTTGTCCCTGCTCGTTTCTTTTTGTACGTTCAGGCTAATCCGAGGAGCTACTGCAGAGATTTCGATGTTGTTGTTGTTGTTGTGGTCTTCAGTCCTGAGACTGGTTTGATGCAGCTCTCCATGCTACTCTATCCTGTGCAAGCTTTTTCATCTCCCAGTACCTACTGCAACCTACATCCTTCTGAATCTGCTTAGTGTATTCATCTCTTGGTCTCCCCCTACGATTTTTACCCTCCACGCTGCCCTCCAATACTAAATTGGTGATCCCTTGATGCCTCAGAACATGTCCTACCAACCGATCCCTTCTTCTGGTCAAGTTGTGCCACAAACTTCTCTTCTCCCCAATCCTATTCAGTACTTCCTCATTAGTTATGTGATCTACCCATCTAATCTTCAGCATTCTTCTGTAGCACCACATTTCGAAAGCTTCTATTCTCTTCTTGTCCAAACTATTTATCGTCCATGTTTCACTTCCATACATGGCTACACTCCATACGAATACTTTCAGAAATGACTTCCTGACACTTAAATCAATACTGCATGTTAACAAATTTCTCTTCTTCAGAAACGCTTTCCTTGCCATTGCCAGCCTACATATAGTCTTGAAATTCCCGGGGAGCAATATCTTGCCAGTATCGATATAACAGACAAAAATCTTGAGATTCTCGATTCCCAGGAATCATAATTACGTTTGTACGGAATCCTCAGTGCGTCTGTCCCACTCGCACTTGACCAGTTTTTGCGTTTGTATTTCTGTTGGCCTGCTAAACTGAGGGGATCTTAGAAGGGAAGCACACATCCAGCAGGTTACCTGTTTTGCTAGTGGCTGAAATGGTTCAAATGGCTCTGAGCACTATGGGACTTAACATCTAAGGTCATCATTCCCCAAGAATTTAGAACTACTTAAACCTAACTAACCTAAGGACATCACACACATCCATGCCCGAGGCAGGATTCGAACCTGCGACCGTAGCAGTCGCGCGGTTCCAGACTGTAGCACCTACAACCGCTCGTCCACAGCGGCCGACTATGCTAGTGTTTCGCACGACTGTAGGACATACTTAGATCTGCTTTTCACGTTCTCGAGCATTTTCTAGAAATCGAGGTTAAAAGTTTTACGAGGCTAATTTGCATAGGTTAATTGCTGTCTTTTGCAACCGTAATATAAGTCTTATTAAGACCAGACACGTTTCGATTTTAAAGCATCTTCAGTGGTCAGGTTTTATTGTTGTTTATCAGACTCTTCTTCGGCTTCCATGTGCATGTCTTGAGTTTTTGCACACAGTACTTTCATTGCACTTAATAAGTCCACTTTTCTGTGTTGGGAAGTATCACTGTGCTTTTGCCATTTCGCGGTGGTCCGCGATGATATCATCATTGATCGGCCGAGAGCTCAAGACGCCATGTTTTTATCTACCTTGTCTTCCTTTCCGTTGATGTTACGCCGCGGCACTTCACGCAATTTATCATCGGTAAACACTCGTGCCATTAGTCGTGTCTGTATTGACAGTTCGCGGAACAGATTTTCACAGCAACTTCTGGAGGCTAAATTTTGACTGGAGCTGATTTCCTGATAATTACTCGCAAGAATTACATAATTATGAATGGGAATCCGGAGCTTTACCAGGTTCTTCTTCCGCTGACGCTGAAAGCGGATGTGGAAATGACTTCATGAGGCTAGCAGTTCCAGCAAATAGGAACAGAGCACAATTATAGGTAATATCGGTGAAGCTGTCTTTTGTAAACAACAAGTAATTCCTCTCTGTACGAAGTATATATTATGGCCAGCGACGGGGCATTCTAATGTTCAACCAAAATTACGAGGGCGTACTGGAAAGTAACTCCTCTGCATTTTTTATCTGAAAACTCTTAAACCCTTTTAATCACTGAAACGACAAACGTCACGGGATACCTCCCAATTTCGTGTCGGATATCTTTTGCCCAGAGAGGTGCAGCAACTCCGCGTGGCATGGACTTCACAAGTCGTTGAAATTCTCCTGCAGAAATATTGATCCATACTGCCTATACATCCGTCCATAGCTGCGAAAGCGTTGCCGATGTGAGATTTTGTACACGAACTCCTCTCTCGATTATGTCCCATAAATGTCCGATGGGCTTCATGTCGAGCGATCTTGGTGGCCAGATCATTCGCTCGAATTGTCCAGAATGTTCTTTGAACCGATCACGAAAAATTATGGCCGAATGACATGGCGCATTGTTATCCATAAACTTTCCATTGTTGTTTGGAAACGTGAAGTCCATGAATGGCTGCAGATTGTCTCCAAGTAGCCTAAAATAACCATTACCAGACAGTGATCGATTCAGCTGGACCAGAGGACCCCAGCCCATACCACGTAAACAAAGCTCACACCATTCTGGAGCCACCACCTGCTTGCAGAGTGCCTTGTTGACAACCTGGGTCCATAGCTTCGCAGGGTCTGCGCCACATTCGAGTCCTATCATCAGCTCTTAATCAGCTGAAATAGGGGACTCATCTGACCAGGCTACGACTTTCCTGTCGTTTAAGGTCCAGTCGATATGGTCACCAGCCCAGGAGACGAGCTGCAGGCGATGTCGTGCTGTCAGCAGAGGCACTCGCGTCGATCGTCTGCTGCCATAGCATATTAACGCCGAATTTCGCCGCGCTACCCTAGCGGATACATTCGTCGTAATTCCCACACTGATTTCTGCGGTTATTTCACGCAATGTTGCATGCCTGTTAGCACCGACAACTCTACGCAAGAGCCGCTGCTCTCGGTCGTTAAGTGAAGGCCGTCGGCCACTGCATATTGAATTCCCTAACGATTTCCGAAATACACCCATGCTCATAAATTAAGGACAGTGCTGATACATGGTGGGCGGTTTGCGGGTTTAAATCACGTCGGGCTATGACCGTGCAGTGCCTTTGACCTGCGGTCGTCGCACAGTGGCGCTGGCAGCAGTCCACACACGCACAGGTGTGTTGGTGCATGTCAGAGTACGGTGCAGCGAGTAAGTGTGCAGACGTTTTCAGACGCGCTAATGGTGACTGAGTGTAGGAAATGGCTCAAAAAACACATATTGATGACGTTATGAGGGGTAGAATACTAGGGCGACTGGAGGCTGGTCAAACACTGCAGGTCGTAGCACGGGCCCTCCGCGTGCCACAAAGTGTGATCTCAAGATTATGGCAACGATTTCAGTAGACAGGACACATGTCCAGGCGCTACAGTACGGAACGTCCACAGCGTACAACACCAGAAGGATATCTCACCATCAGTGCCCGCAGACGGCACCGGAGTACTGCAGGTAGCCTTGCTCGGGACCTTACCACAGCCACTGGAACCGTTGTTTCCAGGCACACAGTCTACAGATGACTGAATAGACATGGTTGATTCGCACTTACCAGGTGCATTCCACTGACCCCTGGTCACAGGAGAGCCCATGAAGCCTGGTGTCAAAAACACAGTACATGGTGATTGGAACAGTGGTCCGGGTATAGACTGAACAGTGATTCTCGCCGGGTCTTCATGTGGCGTGAACCAGGAACCAGATATCAACCCCTTAATGTCCTTGAAAGGAACCTGTATGGAGGTCGTGGTTTGATGGTGTGGGGTCGGATTATGATTGGTGCACGTACACCCATGCATGTCTTTGATAGAGGAACTGTTAACAGGTCAAGTGTATCGGGACGTCATTTTCCACAAGTATGTCCGCCTTTTCAAGAGTGCAGTGGGTCCCACCTTCCTCCTGATGGATGATAACGCACGGCCCCACCGAGCTGTCATCGTGGAGGAGTACCTTGAAACAGAAGATATCAGGTGAATGGAGTGGCCTGCCTGTTCTCCAGACCTAAACCCCATCGAGCACGTCTGGGATGCTCTCGGTCGACGCATCGCTACACGTCTTCAAACCCCTAGGACACTTCAGGAGCTCCGACAGGCACTGGTGCAAGAATGGGAGGCTATACCCCAGCAGCTGTTGGACCACCTTATCCAGAGTATGCCAACCCCTTGTGCGGCCTGTGTACGTGTGCATGGTGATCATATCCCATATTGATGTCGGGGTACATGCGCAGGAAACAGTGGCGTTTTGTAGCACATTTGTTTCGGGACAGTTTTCACAACTTATCACCAATACCGTGGACTTACTGATCTGTGTCGTGTGTGTTCCCTATGTGCCTATGCTATTGGCCCCAGCTTTGTGTAGTTCCACGTTGTGCGGCACCAAATTCTGCAATTATCCTTAATTCATGAGCGTAAGTGTAGAATGTCACATGCGTCCAACTCCAACTACGATTCCGCTTTAATAATCTGTTAATTCCCGTTGTGCGGCCATAATCACGTCGGAAACCTCACATGAATCACTGAGTAATAAGGAGAGCTCCGCCATTCCGCTATCCTTTCATACCTTGTGTACGACCGCGATCTGTATATGTGCATATAGGTATCGAGATGCTGGAGCTGGCAGTCATGTGTGCATGAGGTATGTATGCTTGTGTGTATGAATGATACGTATTTCTCTTTTGCTGGTGAAGGCTGTGGGCGAAATTTTTATGTAAGTCTGTTTTAATTAGGTATGTCTGCAAATTAACGTGTCTCCTTTGCGATAAGTGGCAATCTGTGTATTCCTACGTTGTTAATATACTAACTTTTTATTTTGAAAACCCTAAGGATCACAGACTAATTTTACACTAGATTAATCACAAATTATGTGACATCTGATTTGTTCAGAAAGCACTCTCGTTGAATGATCACATTGTATTCAGAGTTGTTCGTTGCCCCCGGCTGTCTGGTAACGCGTCATACGTAAGTGTAATGCTGGTAGCATAATTAGTACAGTTAAGTGAGAGCCAGATTTGGGACACACCGTCGAATGGGAGGAACTAGCGCGAGCCACCCGTGATGAACTCCGTCTAGTGGAAGGATCTAGCGCGAGCCACCCGTGATGAACTCTGTCTAGTGGGAGGATCTAGTGCGAGCCACCCGTGATGAACTCTGTCTAGTGGGAGGATCTAGTGCGAGCCACCCGTGATGAACTCCATCTAGTGGAAGGATCTAGCGCGAGCCACCCGTGATGAACTCTGTCTAGTGGGAGGATCTAGTGCGAGCCACCCGTGATGAACTCTGTCTAGTGGGAGGATCTAGTGCGAGCCACCCGTGATGAACTCCGTCTAGTGGGAGGATCTAGCGCGAGCCACCCGTGATGAACTCTGTCTAGTGGGAGGATCTAGTGCGAGCCACCCGTGATGAACTCTGTCTAGTGGGAGGATCTAGCGCGAGCCACCCGTGATGAACTCCATCTAGTGGGAGGATCTAGTGCGAGCCACCCGTGATGAACTCCATCTAGTGGGAGGATCTAGCGTGAGCCACCCGTGATGAACTCCATCTAGTGGGAGGATCTAGCGCGAGCCACCCGTGATGAACTCCGTCTAGTGGGAGGATCTAGTGCGAGCCACCCGTGATGAACTCTGTCTAGTGGGAGGATCTAGTGCGAGCCACCCATGATGAACTCCATCTAGTGGGAGGATCTAGCGCGAGCCACCCGTGATGAACTCTGTCTAGTGGGAGGATCTAGTGCGAGCCACCCGTGATGAACTCTGTCTAGTGGGAGGATCTAGCGCGAGCCACCCGTGATGAACTCTGTCTAGTGGGAGGATCTAGCGCGAGCCACCCGTGATGAACTCTGTCTAGTGGGAGGATCTAGCGCGAGCCACCCGTGATGAACTCTGTCTAGTGGGAGGATCTAGCGCGAGCCACCCGTGATGAACTCCGTCTAGTGGGAGGATCTAGCGTGAGCCACCCGTGATGAACTCCGTCTAGTGGGAGGATCTAGCGTGAGCCACCCGTTGATGAACTCCGTCTAGTGGGAGGATCTAGCGCGAGCCACCCGTGATGAGCTCTGTCTAGTGGGAGGATCTAGCGCGAGCCACCCATGATGAACTCTGTCTAGTGGGAGGATCTAGCGTGAGCCACCCGTTGATGAACTCCGTCTAGTGGGAGGATCTAGCGCGAGCCACCCGTGATGAACTCTGTCTAGTGGGAGGATCTAGCGCGAGCCACCCGTGATGAACTCTGTCTAGTGGGAGGATCTAGCACGAGCCACCCGTGATGAACTCTGTCTAGTGGGAGGATCTAGCGCGAGCCACCCGTGATGAACTCCGTCTAGTGGGAGGATCTAGCGCGAGCCACCCGTTGATGAACTCCGTCTAGTGGGAGGATCTAGCGCGAGCCACCCGTGATGAACTCCGTCTAGTGGGAGGATCTAGCGCGAGCCACCCATGATGAACTCCGTGTAGTGGGAGGATCTAGCGCGAGCCACCCGCGATAAACAGCGCCATTGGGAAGAAATAGCGTCGACCGCCGTTGGTAAACGCCGGCATTAACGTATTAACTCGCTCTCATAACCATACAGTAATGGCTGTTTCTGCCTGTTTATGCGCGATACGTTACAATTGTTTCTCTTGAGGGTCAGTTACCGGCACAGCAGTAAAACTACCTTAGGCTACGGTAGACTGTCTTGGGTAAGCGTAGCTCTGGTCAGTTAAAATCGCAACTATGGTACCTGTACGCCTGTAGGGTGTTACGCCATTGCGATTGTTTTGTTTGGATGTGCTATCATTGTTTTAGTATATTCGTCTAGAAACTGAGTGAGGATATATGAACGGCAGCTTAACTTACGGAACATTTCTGTTCTTCGTAGTTATCCTCCTGTCTGCTACCTAAAAAGAAACTGTATTTATAGCGAAATAGAAATGGTCAATGTACAAGTTTAAACAGAAAATTGTTGGTTCGTAATGTGAAACATACAGATATTGCAAGAAATTTTTAAAAAACGAAATATACGGATTTATCATGCAGCGCTGATCAACGCAGTTTCCTCGAAAAAGGTAAAGTTAAAAAAAGGCATGAAAAGGTATCATACATCTCCTCAACACTTCGTCGAACTGATGTAAAACAAGTTTATGGTGCTGTTAAACAACTTTCGAACTTATTAATGATAATAGGAAATTGTTGTCTAAATCTACATCCGTACTCCGCAAGCCACCTGATGGTGTGTCGCGGAGGGTACCTTGAATACCTCTATCTGTTCTCCCTTCTATTCCAGTCTCGTATTGTTTGTGGACCGAGCGAGGTGGCGCAGTGGCTAGACACTGGACTCGCATTCGGGAGGAAGACGGTTCAATCCCGCGTCCGGCCATCTTGATTTAGGTTTTCCGTGATTTCCCTAAATCGCTCCAGGCAAATGCCGGGATGGTTCCTTTGAAAGGGCACGGCCGCCTTCCTTCCCCACCCTTCCCAATCCGATGAGACCGATGACCTCGCTGTCTGGTCTCCTTCCCCAAACAACCCAACCCCATTGTTCGTGGAAAGAAAGATTGTCGGTATGCCTCTGTGTGGGCTCTAATTTCTCTGATTTTATCCTCATGGTCTCCTCGCTAGATATACGTAGGAGGGAGCAATATACTGCTTGACTCCTCGTGAAGATATCTTCTCGAAAGGTCAACAAAAGCCCGTACCGCGCTACTGAGCGTCTCTCCTGCAGAGTCTTCCACTGGAGTTTATCTATCATTTCCGTAACGCTTTCGCGACTACTAAATGATCCTGCAACGAAGCGCGCTGCTCTCCGTTGGATCTTCTCTATCTCTTCTATCAACCCTATCTGGTATGGATCCCACACTGCTGAGCAGTATTCAAGCAGTGGGCGAACAAGTGTACTGTAACCTACTTCCTTTGTTTTCGGATTGCATTTCCTTAGGATTCTTCCAATGAATCTCAGTTTGGCATCTGCTTTACCGACGATCAACTTTATACGATCATTCCATTTTAAATCACTCCTAAAGCGTACTATCAGATAATTTATGGAATTAACTGCTTCCACTTGCTGACCTGCTATTTTGTAGCTAAATGATAAGGGATCTATCATTCTATATATTCGCAGCACATTACACTTTTCTACATTGAGATTCAATTGCCATTCCCTGCACCGTGCGTCAATTCGTTGCAGATCCTCCTGCATTTCAGTACAATTTTCCATTGTTACAACCTCTCGATATACTACAGCATCATCCGCAAAAAGCCTCAGAGAACTTCCGGTGTCATCCACAAGGTCATTTATGTATATTGTGAATAGCAACGGTCCTACGACACTCCCCTGCGGCACACCCGAAATCACTCTTACTTTGGAAGACTTCTCTCCATTGAGAATGACATGCTGCGTTCTGTTATCTAGGAACTCTTCAATCCAATCACACAGTTGGTCTGATAGTCCATGTGCTCTTACTTTGTTCATTAAACGACTGTGGGGAACTGTATCGAAGCCTTGCGGAAGTCAAGAAACACTGCATCTACCTGGGAACCCGTGTCTGTGGCCCTCTGAGTCTCGTGGACGAATAGCGCGAACTGGGTTTCACACTATCGTCTTTTTCGAAACCCATGCTGATTCCTACAGAGTAGATTTCTAGTCTCCAGAAAAGTCAAAGTCTTTGATCATTAGGTAGAACGTTCTGTTGAGTACAAAACAACAATACTTATATAGATTTTTTTGGGTTTACCAGGTAAACTATACTTACATCAAAAGTATTATCGTGGTATGAAAGCGCAGAAGGGACGCGAGCAGCTAAATTTTGTTACTTGTAAAATGCATTTCATATTTTGCGAGGATAAAATTCGCAACGGACTAACACTGAACTGTGTGTGCTCCTAATTACGCGCAAGGAAAAAAAAAATAAATAAAATAAAAAGAGAAGTCGACGGTGCTCTGTTCCTGTCACACACTATCATTTGTGTTTCTTTCCCTACCAATGCTACAAATACTACCGCTAAACCTACAGTTTACAACGTCATTTGTGTACTGTACCCTAACTACTGAACCGCAGCTTCCTCATTTTGATACGATTTTCTAGCGTTGTGACTTCTCTGTGTACAGTAGTATCATTCACGAAAAGCCTCAAGGAACTTCCCACATGCCCGGTGTCCTTATAAAAGTGACCCTCAGATGAATAAAGCTGCTGCAACCACAACAGTTACTACTACTACTACTACTACTACTACTGTGTGAGGTGAGAGCCTCAGTAACTCAGTTTTATTCCCGCAGCGTGTCGTGGCGACGTGCGGTTT
Source organism: Schistocerca serialis cubense (assembly GCF_023864345.2). NCBI lineage: Eukaryota > Metazoa > Arthropoda > Insecta > Orthoptera > Acrididae > Schistocerca > Schistocerca serialis. The sequence continues at coordinate 209,861,530 of NC_064647.1, read as the reverse complement.
GCAAACAGTGCGACCCCCCGCTCTACCCCCACCACGTTGCCGCTGCCGATGACGTCAGGGTCACCTTGGCGGTATCCGCGCGTCCATCTGGCTGGCCCCCTCCCAACAGCGTTCCGTTAAGGCAAGGCAGCTATCTGCTTCGGCTACAAAACTCTCTCTTCGCAGTCTCTGGCCGTCACCACCTAGCGTTGGAGCTGCACAACGTATAAACTCAGTCGCAAAAGTATTCGGACAGTGGGAAGTTTCACAATGAGTACTCGACAAACACTATGAAACCCAAACATATTTATTAGCAATATATATATATATATATATATATATATATATATATATATATATATATATATATATATATATATATATATGCGTAACAACATTAATTACAAAAGAATTATTGTATTATTTCGTTTCCAAAACATAAATAACAGAAAAATAACAACAAAAATGAAACATCCGGCACACCCCGCTGCTACAAAAGTATTCGGACACTGTCCAATAAATGTTCATAAGTTGTCCGACGAAAATGCCAATACCTTGTGGGTCCACCTTTCATTTTCAATACCTCCTCCAATCTACTAGGCATACTTTCCACGAGTTTTTTCGTGAAATCTGGGCCTATATTTGCCCATTCTTGGCGCTGTTTGTCTTACAAGTTCTCCTTCGTATAGATGATGTCCGCGCGGAGGGTCCGTTTCAATCTATCCCGCAAATGTTCGATTGGGTTAAGGGCTGGTGATTGGGGAGGGGGTGCAATACTTTCGGGCAATTGAAGAGCAACCACATTTGTACAATATGCCCGGTATGCTTGGGACCATTATCCTGATAAAAATGAAAGTTGTTCGCAATACCTAGATGTCGTGCACTCTGCTTCAAATGTCCTCGCAGTGTATTCAAATACGCGTCCTTGTTGATCGTATCATCAATGAACACTAAATCACCCACACTATTGCCGGACATGCATCCCCACATTATGATGCTCCCACCTCCAAACTTTACTGTTGGTTTGAGGTTCCTAGGATTCAGCTCTTCATTGGTCTTTCGTCACACGTTTGCCTTTCCGTCGCTTTGCCATAATGTAAATTTACATTCGTCGCAAAATATCACCCTATTCCACCAAGCCTGATCGTATTCGGCGTACTCCCCACGGTTTCGGGATGAACTTTTATACCAAGGTCTCCCTCCACCTCACTTGCAATTCGTGTGGCAGATATTTTCGGATTCTGTTGTACCTTTCGCACAATCACACGTTCATCTCTCTGTGAAAATGTCCGTGGCCGTCCTGTACTGCAACGGAATTCCAATGGGTCTTCTTTGTCGAACCGTTTAATAATGTCGTGAACTGTACTTTTCTTCATGTTCACTATTGCGGCAATTTCCCTGCGGGTTTTCCCCTTCGCGTGATGATAAACGACAAGTTGCCTTTGCTCGAACGTCCCATCGTCGACCTGCACAGGCTCGCGATACGTGTTCGCTAATCATCGCTATCGTCTCGCGGAAATGTCGGACACACTGCAGTCGCTTCACCCTCTGTGCGTCTCGGAATGAACTATTCTCTCACGTTGTCCGCCTTTGTCCGAATACTGTTGTTGAACCTTCCCATGTCGTTTTCAGGAAATATTACGTAACAGACACATGTCCAACAACAATTCTTCGTATTTGACGCGTGTTTCACGTTGCGACATCGTACCCAGAGTCCCAAATACATTACAAAGTGCAATTTCTGCATTTGTTCATGCGGCAAACTGCAAAATTATGCGCCGTTGCGTGCAGTGTGAATACTTTTGCGACTGAGTGTAATATGACTTTCTCAGTGAACTACGTTTGACTGTGCGCCGCCTGAAAATTGTGCGAAACGCAGTCAGTGCCAGCTGACCATCAGATTAGCTGTAACATTTTGTGCTTACAGGGTGGCGACTATGTTTCTCTCTACGAGATTTCCCTGTCTTTATCAGGTTGAAAGGGTACTAATGCCTAAATGTACTGGTTCTTATGACGTGTATTCTAACGGGGCAAAATTATACTGACAAGTACTGCAGTGAAAGATAAACTACAAAAAAGGACAGAATTGCAGTTACAAACGGCGGGCAATATACTGAAATTTCACCAACTGCGACATAATCGCGTATACAAACAGTGATCCAATACTGTAAAATGCTCTTTTTATTCCAATCACTGATCACAATATGAATTCTTTGGACGCTGACCGGTTTCAGTCTGTAACGACCATCCTCAGATCTAAAATAAATAAATATATACATCTAGTGAGCAGTGTGTCTTTTAACATAAAACAGCAATATGTATCACAATATACTGCCATGCAACCAGGGAAATGTACAGATAAAATATGGTATAACGTATCTTTTTTACACCATGTCCTAAAGTGATACAGCCATAATGGCATCGTCAAAACATATAATCAGCATAGCATCTTAAATCGGTACATTTCCCTGGTTGCATGACAGTATATTGTAATACATATTGCTGTTTTATGTTAAAAGACACACTGCTCACTAGATGTACATATTTATTTATTTTAGATCTGAGGATGGTCGTTACAGACTGAAACCGGTCATCGTCTAAAGAATTCAGATTGTGATCAGTGGCTGGAATAAAAAAGCATTATACTGAAATCTGCTCTGATTCTTTAAATTAAAGTAACTTTTGCTTTACGTTACGGCGCACAGTCTTGCTAAGGATGGGTGGCGTCAGGCGCCTTAAAATATTATACCCCTACGTGAAATACTTGTCGTCTATCGAAAAGCTAAACATCTCAGGGCATTCAAAGCATGATAAAATATTATTATTCGTGGATGTCGCGTAGCGAAATATTGTTGTTTCTACGTAAGGGAACGTGAATTATAATTTTTTACCTCAAAATATTGCCTTTGAAATGATATTCGATCGCCGTGAAGCGGCCTGTTTGAATCACTGAACTGATAGTCCACAAATGACGAGAAATACTGCAAATGCCTCAAGTTGCTGATATATTCGTATAACTCGTGTGAAAGAGAAATTGTTAAACGTCTGAGAGAAGCTGTGAAAATATTAAAAGAAATGTTACGGCCGGTAACGGTGGCAAACGACGACCATTATTCGTGCGATCCTTCCGCGCTGGTGCAGTCAATCAAAATTAGTAAATTTACTACTTCCTGCATGGGAAAGACTGTGTACTTAAATGAAACAGTAATAACTCTTTCTATTATATATTTTAACAATTATTAAATTATTACGGACTCATACTGTTCAATGGCCGACCGTTGCTTGCATTCCAGAACGAGAGAAACCTAATAGTGAATTCTTTGGCCTTGAAAAAAGATTGTCATTCTAATTACCCCGAACAAAGAGTTTCTTTATTATTATACAATTCCTATGCCGATCTTATCGATATTACTCTTAAATTAAATTTAGTTCCTTTTTTCTTCTTCACGCACGCCACTATCAAAGTCTTTGCGTATAGTCAAAAATATTTCAGCAAATAAAAATGTTCACTTTATGTAATGTCATCACCAGGTACGGTACAAAAGAACAAATTTCATTGAACCACTTTTTATTCCTGTGACTGCAAACGTGCTTTTTTTGTTGTTGTTGCTACAACCCTTATTATGGGGCCTTCACACGTTCAACATTTATTAATAATAGTAATGTCAAGCCTTCAGTATAATGAAGCGATATCACTCGATCAACAATATACAAAAAATTCTCAGTTAAAAACTCAGTTTTACAACTTTAAGATGTCGAACGTCCAAAAGAAAGAAGGAGCTATGTTTTGCAAGCAACAGAAAATAGTGAAAAAGAGAAAATCTGTGAGAGAATGGATGGAAAAAAGGAGGGACTGGTCACATGTTCATTTACTAAAAAGGAGGGACTGGTCACATGTTCATTTACTAACTAATTACATTTACGAACCCGAAAGATTTCATAAATTATTTTCCGATGAGATCTGCATCGTACAGTAAGACAATGTTGATAGGAGATAAATGGAAGAACTGGTAGAAGCCGACCCCGGGGAAGATCAATTTAGATTCCGTTGAAATGTAGGTACACACGAGGCAATACTGACCCTACGACTTATCTTAGAAGATAGGTTAAGGAAAGGAAAACCTACATTTGTAGCATTTATAGACTTTGAGAAACCTTTGTTGACTGGAATACTCTTTCTCAAATTCTGAAGGTGGTAGGGATAAAACACCGGGAGCGAAAGGCTATTTACAATTCTTACAGGAACCAGATGGCAGCTATAAGAGTCGAGGGACACAAAAGCGAAGCAGTGGTTGAGAAAGGAGTGAGACAGGGTTGTAGCCGATCCCCTATGTTATTCAATCTGTATACTGAGCAAGAAAAATTTGGAGTAGGAATTAAAATCCAGGGAGAAGAAATAAAAACCTTCAGGTTTGCCAAGGACATTGTGATTCTGTCAAAGACAGCTAATGACTTGGAACAGCAGTTGAATGGAATGGACAGTGTCTTGAAACGAGGATATAAGATGAACATCAACAAAAGCAAAACGAGGATCATGGAATGTAGTCGAATTAAATCGGCTTATGCTGAGGGAATTAGATTAGAAAACGAGGCGCTTAAAGTAGTAAAGGAGTCTTGCTATTTGGAGAGCAAAATAACTGATAACGGTCGAAGTAGAGAGGATATAAAATGTAGACTGGTCATGGCAAGGAAAGCGTTTCTGAGAAAGAGAAATTAGTTAACATCGAGTTTAGATTTAAGTGTCAGGAAGACTTTTTTGAAAGTATGGAGTGTAACCATATATGGAAGTGAAACGTGGACGATAAACAGTTTATACAAGAAGGGAACAGAAGATTTTGAAATGTGGTGCTACAGAAGAATGCTGAAGATTAGATGGGTAGATCACGTAACTAATGAGGAGGTACTGAATAGAATTGGGTAGAAGAGAAATTTGTGGAACAACTTGACTAGAAGAAGGGATCGGTTGGTGGGACACATTCTGAGGCATCAGGGGATTACGAATTTAGTACTGGAAGGAAGCGTGGACGGTAAAAATCGTAGAGAGAGATCGAGAGATAAATACACTAAGCAGATTCAGAAAGATGTAGGTTGCAGTAGTTACTCGCACATGAAGAGGGTTGCACAGGATAGAGTAGCAAGGGGAGATGCAGCAAACCAGTCTCTGAACTGAAGACCACAACAACAACAGGAAATAAAACAAAAAAAACAAAAAAATTACTTTAATCACAGAGGCAATTGGCGGTGACGAAACATTTGTAATAACTGTGAGATTTCTGGTGAAAGTCAGATCTTCCGAATGCTCCAAGTTTTGTTTTGTAATATCAGCAAACACAATTGACGAAATTCTACGAAAATCTGTGAAACAGTTACATCTGCTTGGCAAGAGAATGTCCAGGCAATTAACGTGAAACGTATTTTTGACGTTCTGTGCGGTAATAATTTGGTGAAACTTACATGCATTTCGCAGACCTCTAACAAGTCAGTGCATATACATGACGTATTTTTTCGAAGTGAAAGCAGTTTTAGCAAACTGCTATGTAATTGACCAACCTATACTATATTTTCAAATGCATAAAGTAAACAGTGTCATAGAGAATCCTCCGCTGAACATCCTAAAATGCTATATACCATGTTACCCTCGCATTGGTCTATTAAAATTTTTGTGTGTTAAAAGGCTATTCGAAAATTTGGATCTGAGGTATGTAATGCACAAAGGCGAACTGAAAACACAAACAGCGCACACTAACCGGCTGGTTCGTGAAGCTCTCTTAACGTCCTACAGGAGAATATTGTCAAAGCGTCAATAAATAACCTTATCCTTTCAATATGGATTGACAATACTTATAATATTTGAGGGCCACCAATACTGCTCGTCAGAATTTCTACTATTGGCAATACGTCAATACGCGCCCTCAGACGATCAATATATTGACGGTTTGACAATATTATTGAACGAGTGTGGGTGCCTTTAGTGATTATTCACTAATATAACAAGTCTTTATGTTTAAGCTCTTTCCGCCCCTCAAAATTCCCCCGTCTGGAGTATCATCATGCTCACCAAAATCTGAATTTGCCCTGTCGATAGACTGGCTATCAAGCTCTTCGTTTGTTATTTTCATTAATGTTTTTCCAAAAAATGGAGATCAAACGTCAACTATGAAACTGAAGTGTGATGAAAGAACGTGCTCCACTAAAAAAAAAGAGGCACTGTTTCGAAACAAGAGCAACCTGTTTCATGAAGCGTAGTGTCTGACGAAACACTTATCTTTTATTAGGCATTGCGACAGCTGAACGTATGGTACGAACTGGTGCGATAGCGGAGGCGTCCTTTTACCGTCATTATTCCTGTCGACGATATCGCGATATAAAAACATATGTTCGCTGCTGTGGTTAGTGCTGTGGGAGTCATATGAACTGAACGATTAATTAGATACAAAAATTTGTATCACGTCTCTTGTATTGTGGCCACATGATTATTATTATTATTTATTCCAGTCAAAGACAAATACAGTCCATTGTAATTAACATTACATGCAAAGGAATGAAATGGCTCTAAGCACTTTGGGACTTAATATCTGAAGTGATCAGCCCCTAGACTTAGAACTACTTGAACCTAACTAACCTAAGGACATCACACACATCCATGCCCGAGGCAGGATTCGAACCTGCGACCGTAGCAGCAGCGCGGTTCCGGACTGATGCGCCAAGGACCGCTCTGCCAAGCAAATGAATGAAACAACTATCATGTTGCACTACTGTAGACCAAAAATTTGCAACTTTAACTGCGCTCGAAGACACAAGCAGAAGCTCTTATCCTGTGCAGGGGGAGATGATACCTGGATTTCCAACTCCTGAACGAATACGGTTGATAGACCGCAAGATTCAATTCTGCTTCTGACCAGGTTGGCGGGTTCCCGAATGGAGAGGCCTGACACAGTTATTCTCAAGTCGAGAGAACGACAATAATTATTGTTTTCCTGCTATAGCTGCTCCTGTTTGGAAACCTGAGGATATCCTGAGATAAGTACTTCTGGACTTCAACCAAGTGGCTTCTGGAACCTGTCTGTATACTGGCTGGCTTTCCTCATACGCCAGATTATTTCTCTGCGTATTGGCACCTATTTCACGACTAATATCTGGTAGTTTGGTAGAGTTTTCCAAGTTGCTGAAGATTGAAGATAACGGTAATAAGCCTGCAAGTTTCGTTTAGCGCCTTGTCAACTATGTTTAGATTTGTACCAGACTGCGCACACAAACTGTGCAGCATTGTAACATGTTGCTAGTGTCACCCTTCTTAAGGTCTGTGGTCGAAGGCCCCACGTGCTACCAGAGACCTTGTCAAGGATATATTTCTGACTCCCACCTTCATTCTCGTCTTCTGACAATGCTGCTTGTACGGCAGAGTACAATCTAGAGTGGCTCACAGATATTTTGGATGGGGCATATTTACTAATTAAATGCCTTGCGATATGTCTGATTGTCCTTAACATGAAACATACATAGTCGGACTTTAGATGGGTCTTAAATGACGTATTGCGGTCGGACTGTACTGTTCAATTATTCACAATTGTAACCTCCGCCTTTTGGTCATCCTTAAAGAGTAATTAAATACTATATACAATTTTGGTAAACATTTTTGGAAACAGTGATCAATAGGGTATATAGTTTAACTAAAGTTCAGTCTTGATCACAACCCTTATGTCTCAATAACATAGGTGACCGGTTTCGGAGCCTCTGCATATTTAAGCTCATGCTCAGCACTCATAACCGTCAGCTGACATTGTAGCAGCTGAGGAGAGCTCCGCCTACAATCCTCCAAGGAAGTCATGGGTATAATAAGATTTATTTTATCTTGTTAAAATTTTGTCGTCATTAGACACTTTTCATTTTATTTTAAGATTGGTCTCTAGTATTTTCTAAAATTAATTCACAGGTCTGAAGATGGTTATGTAAATATAATCGGAGCCGGTCACCTATGTTATTGAGACGTAAGTGTTGTGATCATGACTGAACTTCAGTTAAAATATAATTAAATACTACATGACACGTCAAAAATACACTCAAAGAAAAAAAAATGACGCACCATGAAAGAATTAGCAGAATGGGACGCATATCGGTAGATGTGAAGAATTGATTTATTCAAGAGAAGCTTCACAAACTGAGCAATTCAGTAACGAGTTGGCCCAACTCTAGCCCCTACACAACCAGTTACTGATCTTGGAATTGACTGGTAGAGTTGTCGGATGCCCTTCTGAGGGATTCGTGCCAAATTCTGTCCGATTGATGCGATAGATCGCAAAAATCCCAAGCCTGTAGGAGGGGCATGCCAATAACGCTCCAAACGTTCTCAATTACGGACCCGGCGATCTTGCTGGCCACGGTACGGTTTGACAATCACGAAGACATGCAGTAGATACTCTACCCGCGTGCGGGAGGGCATTATCTTGCTGAAACATAAGCCCAGGGCAGTTTGCCATGAAGGGTAACTAAACAGGCTGTAGAACATCGTCGACCGCCGCTGTGCTGTAATGATGCCGCGGATGACAACCAAAGGGGTCCCTACTATAAAATGAAATGGCACCGCAGAACATCACCCTTCGCTGTCGGGCGGTTTGGCGGGCCATAATCGGGTTGGTATCCCACCGATGCCTGGGGCGTCTCTAGACGCTGGTCATCGGGGTTCAGCTTCGAAGCGGGACTCATAAGCGAAGATAATTCCACTCCAGCCAATGAGATTCCAGGCCCGCACACGGTAATATTTTAGAGTGCTTGTCACCGTGCTTGCCAAATCATAACTTGGCCAGCAAGCTCAATGGATCCCTCGCCAACTGAGAACGTTTACAGCATTATGGGCAGAGCGCTCCAACTATCCGGAGTATGTTGGCGGTCTAATGCGCCAAATGGACAGAATTTGGCACGATATCCCTCAGGAGAGAAGTTGGGAAGCAGAATTAGGACAAATTACACGGGAAGAAATGGAAAAAGCTGTGAAGAAGATGAATGGGGGTAAAGCCCCAGGACCTGATGAAGTATCAGTGGACATGATAAGAGCAGCAGGTCCAGTGGGAATGCAGTGGCTGTATAGAGTACTATCAAGCGTGTGGAGAAATAGTAAAATACCTGACGACTGGAGAACAGGAGACATTGTTCCCATCTTCAAGAAAGGCAATAAAAGACTTTGTAAAAACTACAGAGGAATAACCCTCATGAGTCATACAGCCAAGATTTTTTAAAGAATTTTACTAAATCGAATAAGCGAAAAGATAGAAAAGGAGCTGAGTGAAGAACAGCATGGGTTTAGGAAAGGAAGGAGCACGATCGACCTGATATTTTCTATCCGTCAACTGATGGAAAAAAGTTGGGAGTATAACAAAAGGGTGATACTGGTTTTTATAGACATAGAAAAGGCATATGACTCAGTTGACAGGGAAAGACTCTGGGAAGAACTGAAGAAGATAGATATAGAAGACGGATACATTAATGTTATAAAGACAATGTACAGAGGCCACAATTGTAGAATTAGAACACCATTGGGGAACTCTGAATACATCGAAATAAGACAAGGACTTAAGCAAGGAAGTATTCTATCTCCTGCGCTTTTTAATGTTGTGATGGAGGGAATGAATAGGGCAGTTAAAGATATAGTAAAAGAAAAAGACAAAAAGATGATTTTTGCAGATGATATGGTAATATGGGTTGATAAAGAGGTAGATGTACAGTTACAGCTTGATGCGTCGAAGGAAATAATGAAAAGGTATGGATTAAAAATAAATAAAGATAAGAGTGAAGTAACGGTATTTGGAAGGGAGAAAGGAATCAACGGAAATATTACCTTGAATGAAGAACCCCTCAAAGTGGTAGAAAGTTTCACTTATTTAGGGAGTGAAATATCTAGGGATGGAAGAATAACTAACGAAATTAATAGGAGGTTACAGAAGCGAGGCAAATTCTATCAAACAATAAAACATCTGATTTGGAACAATGAGGTTTCAGAAAGAGCAAAACTCCTTATGTATAAGAATTATTACATCCCTATTGTCACATATGGTGGAGAAACATGGACAATGACAGAAAGGGACTGGAGCAGACTGCAAGCAGGGTAAATGAAATTTCTCAGAGCAGTTAAGGGAAAAACAAGAATGGACAGAGTAAGGAATGTAGAGATTAGAAAGGACCTCAAACAATAAAGTATGAGAGAAGAAATTGAAAGAAAGAGATTAAGATGGTATGGGCATGTTAAGAGGATGCATGGGCAGAGACTCCCCAAAATTATGGAAGAACTAAAGATGGATGGGAAAAGACCTAGAGGGCGCCCAAGAACACGGTGGAAAATGGGAGTAAGAATATCTGTTGAACGGAGAGGTGTGACCTGGCAGCAAGTGGAGGAAGGAAAGTGGTGGGAGGACCGAGCCAAATGGAGAGGACTCGTCAGCACCGAGACCTGGCAGTAGCTGGAGCGGGATTCGGATATAGATAGATAGATCCCTCAGGAGGTCATCTAACAACTCTATCAACCAATGCCGAGCCGAGTAGCTGCTTCAATAAGGGGCCATAAGTGGATCTATGCATTCTTAAGTTTGCAAACTTCTTTCTGTAGGATAAATCATCTAAAGTTTTTGAACTTGTAATCATTTATTTGCCTGTGCATGTACATAACAACTGCCGTCCCATTAAGATAATTCCTTCGTGGCGCATCGTACACTGTAAGAGGCTGTTACGCGAATGCAAACTAAGCGGAGGTTATTTCCTACAATTTTTAAACACACACCAAAAAAAGTTTTGCATCACCTAGGTTCCGAGAGTTCCGGAACCTATGCAGAAAATTGGAATAGAGATCAACATAAGCATCACTTCCGCCCTTTTTATTGCTCATGAAAACCGCACATTGCCTGTTCTACCACCATACAGCGAGACCTTCAGAGATGGTGGTCAAAATTGCTGTACACACTGATACCTCCAATATCCACGTCCGCTTGCATTGATGTCTGCCTGTACTCGTCATGGCATACTATTCACAAGTTCATCAAGGCACTGTTGGTCCGAACTGTCCCACTCCTCAACGGCTATTCGGCGTAGATCCTTCAGAGTGGTTTGTGGGTCACGTCGTCCATAAACAACCCTTTTAAATCTATCCCAGGCAAGTTCGATATGGTTCATGTCTGGAGAACATGCTCGCCACTCTAGTCGAACGATGTTATCCTGAAGGAAGTCATTCACAAGACGTGCACGATGGGGGCGCGAATTGTCGTCCATGAAAACGAATGCCTCGCCAATATGCTGCCGATGTGGCTGCTCTGTCGGTCGGAGGATGGCATTCACGTATGGTAATAGTCGTTACGGCGCCTCCTACAGGGTGTTTCAAAAATGACAGGTATATTTGAAACGGCAATAAAAACTAAACGAGCAGCGATAGAAATACACCGTTTGTTCCAATATGCTTGGGACAAAAGTACATTTTCAAGCGGACAAACTTTCGAAATTACAGTAGTTACAATTTTCAACAACTGATGGCGCTGCGGTCTGGGAAACTCTATAGTACGATATTTTCCACATATCCACCATGCGTAGCAATAATATGGCGTAGTCTCTGAATGAAATTACCCGAAACCTTTGACAACGTGTCTGGCGGAATGGCTTCACATGCAGATGAGATGTACTGCTTCAGCTGTTCAATTGTTTCTGGATTCTGGCGGTACACCTGGTCTTTCAAGTGTCCCCACAGAAAGAAGTCACAGGGGTTCATGTCTGGCGAATAGGGAGGCCAATCCACGCCGCCTACTGTATGTTTCGGATAGCCCAAAGCAATCACACGATCATCGAAATATTCATTCAGGAAATTAAAGACGTCGGCCGTGCGATGTGGCCGGACACCATCTTGCATAAACCACGAGGTGTTCGCAGTCTCGTCTAAGGCAGTTTGTACCGCCACAAATTCACGAAGAATGTCCAGATAGCGTGATGCAGTAATCGTTTCGGATCTGAAAAATGGGCCAATGATTCCTTTGGAAGAAATGGCGGCCCAGACCAGTACTTTTTGAAGATGCAGGGACGATGGGACTGCAACATGGGCTTTTCGGTTCCCCATATGCGCCAGTTCTGTTTATTGACGAAGCCGTCCAGGTAAAAATAAGCTTCGTCAGTAAACCAAATGCTGCCCACATGCATATCGCCGTCATCAATCCTGTGCACTATATCGTTAGCGAATGTCTCTCGTGCAGCAATGGTAGCGGCGCTGAGGGGTTGCCGCGTTTGAATTTTGTATGGATAGAGGTGTAAACTCTGGCGCATGAGACGATACGTGGACGTTGGCGTCATTTGGACCGCAGCTGCAACACGGCGAACGGAAACCCGAGGCCGCTGTTGGATCACCTGCTGCACTAGCTGCGCGTTGCCCTCTGTGGTTGCCATACGCGGTCGCCCTACCTTTCCGTCACGTTCCCAGTCCGTTGAAATTTTTCAAACAGATCCTTTATTGTATCGCTTTTCGGTCCTTTGGTTATATTAAACCTCCGTTGAAAACTTCGTCTTGTTGCAACAACACTGTGTTCTAGGCGGTGCTATTCCAACACCAGAAAAATCCTCTGTTCTAAGGAATAAACCATGTTGTCTACAGCACACTTGCACGTTGTGAACAGCACGCGCTTACAGCAGAAAGACGACGTACAGAATGGCGCACCCACAGACTGCGTTGTCTTCTATATCTTTCACATCACTTGCAGCGCCATCTGCTGTTGAAAATTGTAACTACTGTAATTTCGAAAGTTTGTCCGCCTGAAAATGTACTTTCGTCCCAAGCATATTGCAACAAACGGTGCATTTCTATCGCTGCTCGTTTAGTTTTTATTGCCGTTTCAAATATACCGGTCATTTTTGAAACACCCTGTATGATCACTAGCGGAGTACGTCGGCCCGACATAATGTCACCCCGACACAGCAGGGAATCTCCACCTTGCTGCACTCGCTGGACAGTGTGTCTAAGGCGCTCAGCCTGACCGGGTTGCCTCCAAACACGTCTCCGACGATTGTCTGGTTGAAGGCATATGCGACACTCGTCGGTGAAGAGAACGTGATGCCAATTCTGAGCGGTCCATTCGGCATATTGTTGAGCCCATCTGTACCGCGCTGCATGGTGTCGTGGTTGCAAAGATGGGCCTCGCCATAGACGTCTGGAGTGATTTTGCGCATCATGCAGCGTATTGCGCACAGTTTGGGTAGTAACATGACGTCCTGTGGCTGCACGAAAAGCATTATTCAACATGCTGGCGTTGCTGTCGGGGTTACTCCGAGCCATAATCCGTAGGTAGCGGCCATCCACTGCAGTAGTAGCCCTAGGGCGGCCTGAGCGAGGCATGTCATTGACAGTTCCTGTCTCTCTGTATCTCCTCCATTTCCGAACAACATCGCTTTGGTTCACTCCGAGACGCCTGGACACTTCCTGTGCTGTGAGCCCTTCCTGGCACAAAGTAACTAACCATACAGGCATGGTTGAACTACAGACAACACGAGCCGTGTACCTCCTTCCTGGTGGAATGACTGGAACTGATCGGCTGCCGGACCCCACCGTCTAACAGGCGCTGCTGATGCATGGTTGTTTCCATCTTTGGGCGGATTTAGTGACATTTCTGAACAGACAAAGGGACTGTATCTGTTATACAATATCGACAGTCAACGTCTATCTTCAGGAGTTCTGGGAACCGGAGTGATGCAAAACTTTTTTGATGTGTGTATTTTTCAATGGTAATTTTATCAATGTCTTCAGCTTACAGTCAACAATTGCCTCAAAGGTATACATTCGCACACCGAATTTCAAGGAATAACCATCCGGCGATGGACCACTGGATACGGTAATAACCATGAAATATCCATCAGGTAAACGTCCACAGCGACCTTACGTGGAATGACCGCATAAAGGGCCGACGCAAGACCGAGATTAATTTGAAGAAATCTAATTCATTCACGAATGAAGTGGCCCCCGAAACCTTCTTTCTACAGAGTACGATTCTGATCGGTACGGGAACCATAAAGCGTAGGATTAACAGACGAGACAAGGAAGATCCAAAGAAAACCGGAGCGTTTCGTCGCTGTGGGTTATGCCTGTAATAAAATCGCAAATCCACATCTCCTGTAGATATACTTATCTTGTGGTCGCTTGTTGTTCACATTAGCAGATCCACGTCTCCATATGAAGGGCTTATTTTAATAGTGGTAGAAGTCCATTTTTGTTCATTTTGAGATACAGAGTCCTAAAGTTAAATGAGCGCTGAAAAATCTGCAGTTGAGGTACGAGAAATATTCAAGCACACAGATTCTTGCTAGAGATGAACCTTTCTTTCTGTTTTTTTGGATCATTAATGTCAGAAGCATTATAGGCCGGAAAGTGGAGATAATGGACTTGTACCACTATTGAAATAAGCCCTTCATATGTTGATTGATTATTGGTTGATTGATTGTTGATTCATCTTTATACACTCCTGGAAATTGAAATAAGAACACCGTGAATTCATTGTCCCAGGAAGGGGAAACTTTATTGACACATTCCTGGGGTCAGATACATCACATGATCACACTGACAGAACCACAGGCACATAGACACAGGCAACAGAGCATGCACAATGTCGGCACTAGTACAGTGTATATCCACCTTTCGCAGCAATGCAGGCTGCTATTCTCCCATGGAGACGATCGTAGAGATGCTGGATGTAGTCCTGTGGAACGGCTTGCCATGCCATTTCCACCTGGCGCCTCAGTTGGACCAGCGTTCGTGCTGGACGTGCAGACCGCGTGAGACGACGCTTTATCCAGTCCCAAACATGCTCAATGGGGGACAGATCCGGAGATCTTGCTGGCCAGGGTAGTTGACTTACACCTTCTAGAGCACGTTGGGTGGCACGGGATACATGCGGACGTGCATTGTCCTGTTGGAACAGCAAGTTCCCTTGCCGGTCTAGGAATGGGAGAACGATGGTTTCGATGACGGTTTGGATGTACCGTGCACTATTCAGTGTCCCCTCGACGATCACCAGTGGTGTACGGCCAGTGTAGGAGATCGCTCCCCACACCATGATGCCGGGTGTTGGCCCTGTGTGCCTCGGTCGTACGCAGTCCTGATTGTGGCGCTCACCTGCACGGCGCCAAACACGCATACGACCATCATTGGCACCAAGGCAGAAGCGACTCTCATCGCTGAAGACGACACGTCTCCATTCGTCCCTCCATTCACGCCTGTCGCGACACCACTGGAGGCGGGCTGCACGATGTTGGGGCGTGAGCGGAAGACGGCCTAACGGTGTGCGGGACCGTAGCCCAGCTTCATGGAGACGGTTGCGAATGGTCCTCGCCGATACCCCAGGAGCAACAGTGTCCCTAATTTGCTGGGAAGTGGCGGTGTGGTCCCCTACGGCACTGCGTAGGATCCTACGGTCTTGGCGTGCATCCGTGTGTCGCTGCGGTCCGGTCCCAGGTCGACGGGCACGTGCACCTTCCGCCGACCACTGGCGACAACATCGATGTACTGTGGAGACCTCACGCCCCACGTGTTGAGCAATTCGGCGGTACGTCCACCCGGCCTCCCGCATGCCCACTATACGCCCTCGCTCAAAGTCCGTCAACTGCACATACGGTTCACGTCCACGCTGTCGCGGCATGCTACCAGTGTTAAAGACTGCGATGGAGCTCCGTATGCCACGGCAAACTGGCTGACACTGACGGCGGCGGTGCACAAATGCTGCGCAGCTAGCGCCATTCGACGGCCAACACCGCGGTTCCTGGTGTGTCCGCTGTGCCGTGCGTGTGATCATTGCTTGTACAGCCCTCTCGCAGTGTCCGGAGCAAGTATGGTGGGTCTGACACACCGGTGTCAATGTGTTCTTTTTTTCATTTCCAGGAGTGTATATATAATTCTACTGTACGTGTGTATGTCACTGAACTCCTCCTAAACGGCTGGACCGATTTGAATGAATTTTTTTGTATGCGTTAGATTCACAAATGATCCCGCCAGAAGGCGCTGCAGTCGGTATCTAGGTTATTTATCTATACTGCAACGAAACGGCTGGATTGATTTGAATGAATTTTTGTGAATGCATTCATGTGGGGGCCTGGATGATTTAGATTCACAAATCAGCCCGGCAGATGGCGCTGCAGTCGATACCTAAGTTATTTATCCATAGTGCAACTAAACGGCTGGATCGACTTGAATGAATTTTTGTGTATGCATTCAAGTGGGGGCCTGGAAAATTTACATTCTTAAATCACATTCTTAAATAAGCACGGTAGGTGGCGTTGCAGTTTTGTGTGCAATATTGAGCGTATTGTATTCAGATATAAGTTACGCGCATAGGATTTCGTTTATTTTTCGACATTTTAATTTGAGTGTATTACATTATGTGTGTTTCGTTATTTTGACATTTTCATTTTTTTTACGGTGTCTTTTGATATTTCAGGTGTCGCATTTCACTGAATATTAAGTGTATTATATCCACATATAAGTTACATACATAAAACAATGCCATGTGTTCGTGGACGAGGAGGAAAAATTGGTCGACGGACTCGGAATTCACAATTAGTCCAGAGCCGTCGGTTAAATAGAGAGCAACGCAACGAACGCCTTCGAGCTCATGCATTGAGACAAAGAACGGCCTGTCAACGAGTCCATGACGCATTGAGAACACGTGAACAACAGAGTTTGCAAGTGTATCGCACATTGACACGTGCATAACGTCTTCGCCTTGCGTTTGAATATGAGTCGGACATCGATTATTCGTCACATTCACAAACTGTAATCGGTGCTATGAACAAACAATGCCAACACTGCCATGCACTCAAATACAAATGTGAATCGGCCGGTTTCTGCTGCGCGTCTGGAAAAGTTGTATTGCCACCACTGAATTCGCCGCCGGAACCATTCAATTCATGCTTTCAAGTGACATCATTTGAAGCAACAAAAATCGTTCAGAATGAGGATGGTCGCAATTTTCATTCAGCGTTTAAGACTCACGGTCAAGGGTATCACCAAATTGGTTCTTTAATGCCGATGCCTGATACCGATTCGAAACTTGTGCAAATCTACTTCGTGGGTGATGAGGAGCACCAAATAAACGCACGCTGCCAGTACAACCACATCGAGCAGATGGAGGAGCGAGAAATTGTGGGTATTTTAGAACCGTTTTTACAGAATCACAACCAGTTGGTCCAGTTGTTTAATACCGTTTCAAACAGACTGCAAAACGACAAGTATACAGCAGACGAAGTACCATCTGCGTAGCAGGCGGGCCGATATAATGCACCGACCATTAATGAAGTTGCAGTTGCTATGGTTGGCGACGCATTTGAACGTCGAGATATACGAATCCAATGCAGAGATAACACAGTGCATATGACTGAAGACAGTCATCGCTCTTACGACGCTTTGCAATATCCATTGATACACTCCTGGAAATTGAAATAAGAACACCGTGAATTCATTGTCCCAGGAAGGGGAAACTTTATTGACACATTCCTGGGGTCAGATACATCACATGATCACACTGACAGAACCACAGGCACATAGACACAGGCAACAGAGCATGCACAATGTCGGCACTAGTACAGTGTATATCCACCTTTCGCAGCAATGCAGGCTGCTATTCTCCCATGGAGACGATCGTAGAGATGCTGGATGTAGTCCTGTGGAACGGCTTGCCATGCCATTTCCACCTGGCGCCTCAGTTGGACCAGCGTTCGTGCTGGACGTGCAGACCGCGTGAGACGACGCTTCATCCAGTCCCAAACATGCTCAATGGGGGACAGATCCGGAGATCTTGCTGGCCAGGGTAGTTGACTTACACCTTCTAGAGCACGTTGGGTGGCACGGGATACATGCGGACGTGCATTGTCCTGTTGGAACAGCAAGTTCCCTTGCCGGTCTAGGAATGGTAGAACGATGGGTTCGATGACGGTTTGGATGTACCGTGCACTATTCAGTGTCCCCTCGACGATCACCAGTGGTGTACGGCCAGTGTAGGAGATCGCTCCCCACACCATGATGCCGGGTGTTGGCCCTGTGTGCCTCGGTCGTATGCAGTCCTGATTGTGGCGCTCACCTGCACGGCGCCAAACACGCATACGACCATCATTGGCACCAAGGCAGAAGCGACTCTCATCGCTGAAGACGACACGTCTCCATTCGTCCCTCCATTCACGCCTGTCGCGACACCACTGGAGGCGGGCTGCACGATGTTGGGGCGTGAGCGGAAGACGGCCTAACGGTGTGCGGGACCGTAGCCCAGCTTCATGGAGGCGGTTGCGAATGGTCCTCGCCGATACCCCAGGAGCAACAGTGTCCCTAATTTGCTGGGAAGTGGCGGTGCGGTCCCCTACGGCACTGCGTAGGATCCTACGGTCTTGGCGTGCATCCGTGCGTCGCTGCGGTCCGGTCCCAGGTCGACGGGCACGCGCACCTTCCGCCGACCACTGGCGACAACATCGATGTACTGTGGAGACCTCACGCCCCACGTGTTGAGCAATTCGGCGGTACGTCCACCCGGCCTCCCGCATGCCCACTATACGCCCTCGCTCAAAGTCCGTCAACTGCACATACGGTTCACGTCCACGCTGTCGCGGCATGCTACCAGTGTTAAAGACTGCGATGGAGCTCCGTATGCCACGGCAAACTGGCTGACACTGACGGCGGCGATGCACAAATGCTGCGCAGCTAGCGCCATTCGACGGCCAACACCGCGGTTCCTGGTGTGTCCGCTGTGCCGTGCGTGTGATCATTACTTGTACAGCCCTCTCGCAGTGTCCGGAGCAAGTATGGTGGGTCTGACACACCGGTGTCAATGTGTTCTTTTTTCCATTTCCAGGAGTGTATTTTGGGAAGAAGGAGAAGATGGGTATCATTTAAATATCAAACAAAAAATGCAGGACAACGTCTGTCGGGTCCACTAGTATTATAAATAGCGAAGCAAAGTTATGAGTGAAATTGTTGTTCACTACAAAAAAAAGGAGGGTGATTTCAGCAGAATTATATCACGCCTGGTTCGCTCAGTAAGAGCGTTACGTAAATGCTCGACAAACTCGAGTGGCAGACGCTAGAAGGGAAGTGCGGTGGATCACGGAAAGATGTAGTTCTGAAACTCCGGGTGCGGGCATTCCGCGAAGACTCAGGCAACGTATCAGCTTTCTCCCACTGGCGTAATTACCGTGTCGGCAACAGCAGATATACTCTGGCTAACACGCAAGCATGCCGACCATCTACAGGGTTTGGACAAAAATATGGAAACGCCGGCAGAAGTGAAAAACGTGGACGTTGGCCAATCCTCCATGTTGCTGTGTTAAATCTGACCACGATGAGTAATTGTCCAATATCCTCAATACGTCGTAAGTATCAGTTGTGGTCAAACAGGGTTCTAGGTAACTGTGAGTGCATTGTGCCGCCGGTAAGTGAATTCGAACTTGGGCGAATTATTTGTTCTTATACGGTGCGTGCTTCCCCAACCAAGGGAGCGGAAGTGAAAGGCGGCGTATCGAAGATTTACTCCGCAAACACAGAAAGCGGAAAAAGCGGAAAAACGTCATCCGCAAAGTCTACATCTACATCGATACTCTGCAAATCACATTTAAGTACTTGGCAGAGGGTTCATAGTACCACCTTCACAATTCTCTATTATTCCAATCTCGTACAGCGCGCGGAAAGAATGAACACCTATATCTTTCCGTACGAGCTATGATTTCCCTTATTTTATCGTGGTGATCGTTCCTCCTGTAAGTAGGCTGTCTAGGTTTCTATGTTGGTATCGCCACGTAGAGCTCTGTATGGAAATTACCGACTGTGTGCAGTCTGTGGCTGGTTGGCATTGTTGAAATACTCGCTATTGTAGTTTTGGACAGTTGGATGTGAACAGCGCGTAGCATTGCGCAGTTGGAGGTGAGCCGCCAGCAGTGGTGATGTAGGGAGAGAGATGGCAGAATTTTAAGAGCGGGCGATCTGGAGGTGTGTCCGCCAGAAAGTGTAAATTTGTAATGCTGGATATCATGAACTGATATATATGTTATGACTTTTGAACACTATTAAGGTAAATACATTGTTTGTTCTCTATCAAAATCTTTCATTTGCTAACTATGCCTATCAGTAGTTAGTGCCTTCAGTAGTTAGAATCTTTTATTTAGCTGGCAGTATTGGCGCTCGCTGTATTGCAGTAGTTTGAGTAACGAAGATTTTTGTGACGTAAGTGATTCATGAAAAGTATAAGTTAGTGTTAGTCGGGGCCATTCTTCTGTAGGGATTTTTGAAAGTCAGATTGCATTGCGCTAAAAATATTGTGTCAGTTTAGTGTTGATCAGAATAAGTGAAGAGAGTAATGCCTGAGTGTGTTCAATTTTGCTCAGCTGTTTGAAAATCAAATAAATAGAGGTTTATCAGCACAGTAATTGAAACTTCCTGGCAGATTAAAACTGTGTGCCCGACCGAGACTCGAACTCGGGACCTTTGCCTTTCGCGGGCAAGTGCTCTACCAACTGAGATACCGAAGCACGACTCACTCCCGGTACTCACAGCTTCACTTCTGCCAGTTCCTCGTCTCCTACCTTCCAAACTTTACAGAAGCTCTCCTGCGAACCTTGCAGAACTAGCACTCCTGAAAGAAAGGATATTGCGGAGACATGGCTTAGCCACAGCCTGGGGGATGTTTCCAGAATGAGATTTTCACTCTGCAGCGGAGTGTGCGCTGATATGAAACTTCCTGGCAGATTAAAACTGTGTGCCCGACCGAGACTCGAACTCGGGACCTATTCCCTTTCGCGGGCAAGTGCTCTACCAACTGAGCTACCGAAGCACGACTCACGCCCGGTACTCACAGCTTCACTTCTGCCAGTTCCTCGTCTCCTACCGAGTTCGAGTCTTGGTCGGGCACACAGTTTTAATCTGCCAGGAAGTTTCATATCAGCGCACACTCCGCTGCAGAGTGAAAATCTCATTCTAGCACAGTAATTCATTAATTGTCCATTATAATTATCCGGTCTGTTATGCCGTGAAAGTCTACATTTTAATTCATTAATTTTTCTAAGGGGACGTTACACTCCCTATGTAGGTCGGTGTCAACAAAATATTTTAGCATTCGGAGGAGAAAGTTGGTGATTGGAATTTCGTGAAAAGATTACGTCGCAACGAAAAACGCCTCTCTTTTAACGATTTCCAGCCCAAATCCTGTGTCATTTCTGTGACAGTCTCTCCCTTATTGCCCGATAATACAAAACGTGCTGCCCTTCTTCGAACTTTTTCGATGTACTCCGTCAGTCCTATCTGGTAAGGATCCCGCACCGCGCAATAGTATTCTAATAGAGAACGGACAAGCGTAGTGTAGGCAGTCTCCTTAGAAGGTCTGTTACGTTTTCTAAGTGTCCTGCCAATAAAACGCAGTCTTTGGTTAGCCTTCCCAACAACATTTTCTATGTGTTCCTTCCAGTTTAAGTTGTTCGTAATTGTAATACCTAGGTATTTAGTTGAATTTACGGCTTTTGGATTAGTCCGATTTATCGTGTAACCGAAGTTTGAGTTCCTTTTAGCACTCGTGTGGATGACCTCACATTTTTTGTTATTTAGGGTCAACAGCCACTTTTCGCACGAAAGTGTGTGTTGTTGAGTGATCGTGGCGGACGGTCGTTGACGACGTTTATGACGAAAAGTAAGACGCCAGCTCAGAAGTGACCGCAGACCCGAATGTGCTCTCGTGAACCCTGTCAGCACCGAAACAACATGAACAGAGCTCCAGAATTATTTATTTATTTATTTATTGATTTATTTAACCTGGCAAGATTAAGGCCATCAGGCCCTCTCTTACATCTAACCAGGCATTCTACTTATTTTACATTCATATGTTTTAGTAGGCATGTTAAACTACATCTAGTACAAAAAGTGAAATAAACAATTTGAAAGGTACACCTGGAAAAATACATACATATAGAGTTTATATTCTTAGGTCACAAGTACTGTTATAATTAGACATTATTGAAGAGACAGATTTTAGATAGGAGTACCAGCAGCAGGGAGTATGAGGGAGACTCATGGTGAAGGGAGGAGAAGAATAGAGACATGATGAAACATAATTAAGGAAATATAAAGGAAAAGAAGATTGCGTGGCTAATAGAGAAAGATGAAGAGGAAGGCATCTCAGGAGCAAGATAGCAGACGCTAGCTTTGCTATTTGACTGATGAAGGGATTGTCCTTGTACATTAATTTTGTGGAGAACTTTGTGAGGATGATAGTAGGAAATGCTTCAACTTCTTCTTAAAAGCAGAAGGAGATCGAATTTTGCGCAAGGTAAGGGGCAGTTTGTTCCAGAGGCGGACAGCGGCAACTGAGAAGGAGTTTGCAAAAGTTTTTGTTTTGTGAGTGGGCACAGTTAGGATACCAAATAAGAGTGACCTCGTGTTTCGATTATAATGACATGACAGGTTTTTAATCTCTGAAGCAAGGTACTGGAGTGCTTGCGCGATGAGGAGTCGGTGGAGTAGACATAGAGTGTGGTAGTCACGCAATTTGTCCGGCCGCAGCCACCCTAGCTCGGAGTATGAAGCACTAACATGATCATATCGGCGAATGTTGCAAGTGTAACGCACACAGGCATTCATGGTTAGCTCTAGCCGTCTTTTGTTTTCACTACTCATGCCTTGTTGAATCACATCACAATAGTGGAGGTTCGGTAGAACAAGTGCTTGCACGAGCTGGCGTTTCAAGTCCTGTGGAAATATGTTCCGAAACTTTTTGAGAGCATAGAGACAAGCAGACGTCTTTCGGCACACTGCGACTGTATTCTCCGCCCAGTTGAGATGCTCATCCAAAGTTACACCCAAGTTCTTCACTGTTTTCTGATATGGTATTGGAGTACCGTCGAGCAGAATAGGAGGTAGCCGTTCGCGGAAATCTGAACTTATTAATGTCTGATGGGCTATTAAGATTACTTGCGTCTTTTTTGCATTTAGTTTAAGCCCCAGGTTTTTCGCCCATCTCACTACTGAAGACAGATCATCATTCATCTGAGCGATTGCAGTGTTTACATCTTCAGGTCTGACGCTTAGGTAGAGCTGGAGGTCGTCGGCATAGAAATGATATTTACAGGAGGACGGAACCGACGAAATATCGTTGACATATAAAGAAAACAAAAGTGGTCCTAAGACTGATCCTTGTGGCACTCCCGAGGAAACATGTTTCCAGGAAGATTTTTCATTTACGCAGACAACACATTGCTGTCTGTCTTTTAAGTAGCTTTCAAACCATCTCATTGCATTATCAGAGAAATTAAGCTGTTGCATTTTTCTGAGCAATATGTCAAAGTTAACTGTGTCAAAAGCTTTGCTGAAGTCCAGTAGCGTCAATATTGTTGCCTTTCGATTGTCGATGGCATATTTCAGGTCATCAGAATTAGGGAATCGCACGACGAGCTGGAATTCCAAAACCACTCATCAGTGATGCAAATGCCCGTAAGAGGAAAAACCATAAAACTTCGACCATAGAGCAATGATAGAGTATCAGCTGGCCCGATGCGTCTTGTTTGACACTGTTGACAACTTGTGGGCGAGTTTACGTTCCATGAGAGAAACGTAGCTGGCGCTCGGTGACGATTTGGGCAGCGATATCGTGGTATTCTAAGGGTCCCAAGGTTTATTAGTCAAGTCGTATTTCTGCCAAGGATTATGTGACCATTTGGCTAATAAGCTCCACTGCATTCTACAATGTTTGTTCCCTAAAGGTTACGCTGCGTTCCTAAACGACAGGTTCGCTGTTCACACATCCCGCGTCGTCCAGGACTGGCTTCTACAGCAACATCTACAACTACATCTACATCATTACTCTGCAATTCACACTTAAGTGCCTGGCAGAGGGTTCGTAGAACCATTTTCATACTACTTCTCTACCATTCCACTCTCTAATGGCGCGCGGTAAAAAGGAACACCTAAACCTTCCCGTTCGAGCTCCAATTTTTCTTGTTTTATTATGATGATCATTTCTCCCTACGTAGGTGGGTGCCAACAAAATATTTTCGCATTCGGAAGAGAAAGTTGGTGATTGAAATTTCGTAAATAGATCTCCCCGCAAAGAAAACCGCCTTTGTTTCATTGACTGCCACTCCAACTAGCGTATTATTTCAGTGACACTCTCATCCCGATTGCGCGATAACGCGAAACGAGCTGCCCTTCTTTGCACTATTTCGATGTCCTCCGTCAATCCTTCTTGGTAAGGATCCCATACCGCGCACCAATATTCGAGCAGAGGACGGACAAGTGTAATGTAGACTTAAGTGATCTGCCAACAAAGCGCAGTCTTTGTTTCGCCTTCCCCACAATATTATCTATGTGGTCTTTCAAATTTAAGTTGCTCGTAATTATAATTCCTAGGTATTTAGTCGAATTGACAGCCCTTAGATTTGTGCGATTTATCGTATACCCACAATTTATCGGATTTCTTTTAGTTCCCATGCGGATGACCTCGCACTTTTCTTTGTTTAGTGCCAATTGCCACTTTTCGCACCGTACAGAAATCCTCTCTAGATCGTTTCGTAATTGAAATTGATCGTCTGATGATTTTACTAGATGGTAAATTACAGCGTCTCCTGCAAACAATGTAAAGGGGCTGCTCAGATTATCACCTAGATCATTTATGTAAATCAGGAACAGCATAGGACCCATGACATTACCTTGCGGGACGCCAGATATCACTTCTGTTCTGCTCGATAATTTATCACTACGAACTGTGACCTCTCTGAGAGGAAATCACGAATCCAGTCGCACAACTGAGTCGATACTCCATATGCACGCAATTTGATTAATAGTCGTTTGTGAGGAACGGTATCAAAAGCCTTCTGGAAATCTAGGAATATGAAATCGATCTGAGATCCCTTGTCGACAGCACTCATTACTTCATGGGAATAAAGAGCTAGCTGTGTTGCACAAGAACGATATTTTCTGAATCCGTGTTGGTTATGTATCAAATGGTTCAAATGGCTCTCAGTACTGCTGTGGTCATCAGTCCCCTAGAAATAAATGTTGTGTCGGTAGCTGGGCCGACACCGTGAAGTTGAGATTGCTGAAAATGAACTCTAGACTAACGCTGTAGCCGATAGTGCACGCACGGCATAAAGCAGACGGGCGTGAAGTCTGGAACATGAGAACTTATAAATGAATAAGAAGAAAAGTATGTAGATGCTTATTACTTATCTTTTTATTAGTCCTTGGAATACATCTCTCTTGAATACTCGTAAGCTATAGGCACTGATACAAATGGCGCCTTGCTAGTTCGTAGCCATTAACTTAGCTGATGGCTATTCTGTCTCTCGGCTAATGAGAGAGAAAAGGCTTCGTACATCTGGTCGGTAGCTAGGTTCTCGTACAACTGGGCGGTAGCTAGGTTCTCGTACAACTGGGGCGGTAGCTAGGTTCTCGTACAACTGGGGCGAGTCCACTCTCGTATCACGAGACCTGCCTTGGTGGTGGCGCTAGGTCTGCGATCACAGTGGCGACACGCGGGTCCGACATGTACTACATGGACCGCGGCCGATTTAAGCTACCACCTAGCAAGTGTGGTGTCTGGCGGTGACACCACACTTAGAACTACTTAAACCTAACTAACCTAAGGACATCACACACATCCATGCCCGAGGCAGGATTCGAACCTGCGACCGTAGCGGTCGCGCGGTTCCAGACTGTAGCGCCTAGAACCGGGTTATGTATCAATAAGTCATTCATAACGTGCGAGTACAGTATACGCTCCAAAATCCTACTGCAAATTGACGTCAGTGAAATGAGTCTGTAATTCAATGGGTATTTCCTTTCTTGAATATTTGTGTGGTTCGAGTCCTCCCTCGGGCATGGGTGTGCGTGTTTGTCTTTAGGATAATTTAGGTTAAGTAGTGTGTAAGCTTAGGGACTGATGACATTAGCAGTTAAGTCCCATAAGATTTTAAAAAATATATATATTGGTGTGACCTGTGCTACTTTCCAGTCTTTAGGAACAGACCTTTCGTCAAGTGAGCGGTTGTATATGACTGCTAAGAAAGGCGCTATTGTGTCTGCAGACACCTGATTGGTACACCATCTGGACCGGAAGACTTGCATTTCTTAAGTGATTTGAGTTGTTTCGCAACTCCGAAGGTATCTACTTTTATGTCACTCATGCTAACAGCTGTTCTGGTTTCGAATTCTGGAATATTTACTTCGTCTTCTTTCGTGAAGGAATTACGGAAAACTGTATTTAGTAACTCCGCTTTAGTGGCACCATCATCGGTAACATTTCCATCGCTATCGCGCAGTGACGGTATTGTCTGTTTTTTGCGACTGGTGTGAGTACAAGGCCACCGGGATCACCAGAGATCAGAACCATTGAGCATTTTGTGGTCTACTTTGAAGAGAAAGGTGCGTGATCGCTGTCTTCCCGTCTCTGCCTAAATTTGCCACTATTTTACAGGAAGAAGGGTGTAGGATTCCTTTGACAACAATACAGGGAGACGACGGGTGAGCTGTTTTGAACGCCAACGGTTTTCCTACACCTTATTAAACTCGATAATGCTTCCCGCACCGAACATTTGCGGTTGCAGTAGGGAGGGCGCGGTGTAACACTGCTAGAATACAAGCTGCGACACCGTCGCGAAAAAACAGTGACCCGTATATGTAATAAGTTTCCTATAATTTACGTCTATGATCACAAACTTTTTGTTAACATATTACCGGTTTCGGTCTTTAATGACCATCATCAGATCTGCAGCTTAAGAACAATACATAGACCATAATGAAAAGTAGTACTGACAAAATTTACATTTGTGCGCTTTAAATGTGAACAGGCATACCTGTTTCATAAAAACGAAGTCCTAATGTAGTGCAACCATAGTGGCATCGACAAATGTTAAATGCGGAATCAGCACTAGCATCGTCAAATACACTCCTGGAAATGGAAAAAAGAACACATTGACACCTGTGTGTCAGACCCACCATACTTGCTCCGGACACTGCGAGAGGGCTGTACAAGCAATGATCACACGCACGGCACAGCGGACACACCAGGAACCGCGGTGTTGGCCGTCGAATGGCGCTAGCTGCGCAGCATTTGTGCACCGCCGCCGTCAGTGTCAGCCAGTTTACCGTGGCATACGGAGCTCCATCGCAGTCTTTAACACTGGTAGCATGCCGCGACAGCGTGGACGTGAACCGTATGTGCAGTTGACGGACTTTGAGCAAAGGCGTATAGTGGGCATGCGGGAGGCCGGGTGGACATACCGCCGAATTGCTCAACACGTGGGGCGTGAGGTCTCCACAGTACATCGATGTTGTCGCCAGTGGTCGGCGGGAGGTGCACGTGCCCGTCGACCTGGGACTGGACCGCAGCGACGCACGGATGCACGCCAAGACCGTAGGATCCTACGCAGTGCCGTAGGGGACCGCACCGCCACTTCCCAGCAAATTAGGGACACTGTTGCTCCTGGGGTATCGGCGAGGACCATTCTCAACCGTCTCCATGAAGCTGGGCTACGGTCCCGCACACCGTTAGGCCGTCTTCCGCTCACGCCCCAAAATCGTGCAGCCCGCCTCCAGTGGTGTCGCGACAGGCGTGAATGGAGGGACGAATGGAGACGTGTCGTCTTCAGCGATGAGAGTCGCTTCTGCCTTGGTGCCAATGATGGTCGTATGCGTGTTTGGCGCCGTGCAGGTGAGCGCCACAATCAGGACTGCATACGACCGAGGCACACAGGGCCAACACCCGGCATCATGGTGTGGGGAGCGATCTCCTACACTGGCCGTACACCACTGGTGATCGTCGAGGGGACACTGAATAGTGCACGGTACATCCAAACCGTCATCGAACCCATCGTTCTACCATTCCTAGACCGGCAAGGGAACTTGCTGTTCCAACAGGACAATGCACGTCCGCATGTATCCCGTGCCACCCAACGTGCTCTAGAAGGTGTAAGTCAACTACCCTGGCCAGCAAGATCTCCGGATCTGTCCCCCATTGAGCATGTTTGGGACTGGATGAAGCGTCGTCTCACGCGGTCTGCACGTCCAGCACGAACGCTGGTCCAACTGAGGCGCCAGGTGGAAATGGCATGGCAAGCCGTTCCACAGGACTACATCCAGCATCTCTACGATCGTCTCCATGGGAGAATAGCAGCCTGCATTGCTGCGAAAGGTGGATATACACTGTACTAGTGCCGAAATTGTGCATGCTCTGTTGCCTGTGTCTATGTGCCTGTGGTTCTGTCAGTGTGATCATGTGATGTATCTGACCCCAGGAATGTGTCAATAAAGTTTCCCCTTGCTGGGACAATGAATTCACGGTGTTCTTATTTCAATTTCCAGGAGTGTACATATAAATAACATCATATCCACGAGCCATGTTATTAGTAGCACTACTGTTTAAAACAAGTTGCCGTACAGTAGCCACAAGATGTTCCACCAGATGTCGCTAATGCAGCACTATGTTTTCTTTCATTTGTGGTTCCTTTAGCGATTTGTTTTATGGTTGTTTAATATTCTATCAACGGTGTTTAATATTTATGTCATTATCTAGAATATTGGCACTAGAGCACATGTGATATCCCCCTTTAATTTCGCTGTTTCAATTAATTATTGAAACTAGTGTATGCCGACATTAGCGACATATGGTGAAACATCTTGTGACTACTGTGCGGCAGCTTGTTTTAAACAGTAGTCCTACTGATACCATGACTCGTGCATATGATGTTATTTATATATATATTTGACGATGCTGGTGCAGATTCCGCATTTAACATTTGACGATGCCACTATGATTGCACTACATTAGGACTTTGTTTTTATGAAACAAGCATGCCTCTTCTTCTTTAAAGCGCACAAATATAAATTTTGTCAGTACTACTTTTCATTATGGTCTATGTATTGTTCTTAAGTTGTATACAGTTTGCGAGTGCATTTATGTTTTTCCCATTTTTGCTGCAGATCTGATGATGGTCATTAAAGACCGAAACCGGTACTCTGCTAACAAAAAGTTTGTGACCATAGACGTAAATTAAAGGAAACTGCTAGAATACTTTGTTCTCAGCATGCTGCGGCTTAAGGAGTAACAGTATGAAGCCGAAGTCTCCAGATAGGGAAACGTCATTCCTGCCCGCGAGTGGCAGCGATGGCCGCTGGAAGCCGCACACACGACACTCACTCCGGAAATTACGCTCTGTAATTCCGCAGCACTTGCGAGAGCTCATCCGGAAATTAGTCTCCTGACAATGTTTGCTCGCCTAGCCCTTAGTGGGGTCTTTCTCCGCAACGCCCAATGTGCACTGATGGCGTTTTCCTTCCAAATGCTCAGCAGCTTGAAAGCGCAATGTGATCACCAGATATGAGAGCCCTCCAGTCTATGGACTACCGCTGGAGACGTTTCCGTTAGGTACCCAGAAATACAATTATCAGTTTAAAAGGACAACTTAACAATTTTGTTGACGCATTTCCTAGCCGAGCGGTCTCAGGCGTGCAGTCATGGACTTTGCGGCTGGTCCTGGCGGAGGTTCGAGTCCTCCTTCGGGCATGGGTTTGTGTGTTTGTCGTTAGGGTAACTTAGGATCAGTAATGTGCAAGCTTAGGGACTGATGACCGTAGCAGTTAAGTCCCATAAGATGTCACACACATTTGAACATTTTTTGACGCATTTCTAGATTTGTTTTGCAATTATCCAAATGGAGGATCATTTTTACGGGTACCTGTCGCGCCTTTCATTCCACCAACGCACAAGGTTGAAGATATGTCGTGACCTGCTGCATAAAGAAGGGCACAACTGCCTGCTGCATATCCTCGTCCAACACGAATCGATGACCTTTTAGGCCTTTTTTAAGGCACCGAAGCCGCGACAATCGCACGGGGACCATTCCCCAGTGGTGGGGACACCACGTTCTTTCAAATAAATACGAAATAAATACGCAATATCAAGAGCTCAGATGGAAACCCAGTTCTAAGCAGAGAAGGAAAAGTAGAAGGAAGGAAGGAGTATATAGAGAGTCTATACAAGAGCGCTGTACTTGATGTCTGCAAGATCCGGGCGGTCGCAGAGGGTGGGCTTACTGGTAGTTGGGAGCTCCAACATCAGGCGCGTAATGGGGCCCCTTAGGGAAATGGCAGCAAGAGAGGGGAAGAAAACCAATGTGCACTCCGTGTGCATACCGGGGGGAGTCATTCCAGATGTAGAGGTAATTTCGGGAGTACCGCAGGGAAGCGTGATAGGACCTTTATTGTTTACAATATACATAAATGACTTAGTTGACAACATCGGTAGCTCCGTGAGGCTATTTGCAGATGACACGGTTGTCTACAAGAAAGTAGCAACATCAGAAGACTCGTACGTACTCCAGGAGGACCTGCAGAGGATTAATGCATGGTGCGACAGCTGGCAGCTTTCCCTAAACGTAGATAAATGTAATATAATGCGCATACATAGGGGCAGAAATCCATTCCAGTACGATTATGCCATAGGTGGTAAATCATTGGAAGCGGTAACGATCGTAAAATACTTAGGAGTTACTATCCGGAGCGATCTGAAGTGCAATGATCACATAAAACAAATAGTGGGAAAAGCAGGCGCCAGGTTGAGATTCATAGGAAGAATTCTAAGAAAATGTGACTCATCGACGAAAGAAGTAGCTTACAAAACGCTTGTTCGTCCGATTCTTGAGTATTGCTCATCAGTATGGGACCCTTACCAGGTTGGATTAATAGAAGAGATAGACATGATCCAGCGAAAAGCAGCGCGATTCGTCATGGGGACATTTAGTCAGCGCGAGAGCGTTACGGAGATGCTGAACAAGCTCCAGTGGCGGACACTTCAAGAAAGGCGTTACGCAATACGGAGAGGTTTATTATCGAAATTACGAGAGAGCACATTCCGGGAAGAGATGGGCAACATATTACTACCGCCCACATATATCTCGCGTAATGATCACAACGAAAAGATCCGAGAAATTAGAGCAAATACGGAGACTTACAAGCAGTCGTTCTTCCCACGCACAATTCGTGAATGGAACAGGGAAGGGGGGATCAGATAGTGGTACAATAAGTACCCTCCGCCACACACCGTAGGGTGGCTCGCGGAGTATAGATGTAGATGTAGATGTAGATGGAAAGGGTCCTTCCGGATGCCATGAAGGGTACAGGGTGCACCCATCTGCAGGTGGTCACTCATGTCGGCACCAATGATGTGTGTCGCTATGGATCGGAGGAATCCTCTCTGGCTTCCGGTGGCTATCTGATTTGGTGAAGACTGCCAGTCTCGCTAGCGGGATGAAAGCAGAGCTCACCATCTGCAGCATCGTCGACAGGACTGACTGCGGACCTTTGGTACAGAGCCGAGTGGAGGGTCTGAATCAGAGGCTGAGACGGTTCTGCGACCGTGTGGGCTGCAGATTCCTCGACTTGCGCCATAGGGTGGTGGGGTTTCGGGTTCCGCTGGATAGGTCAGGAGTCCACTACACGCAACAAGCGGCTACACGGGTAGCAGGGGTTGTGTGGCGTGGCCTGGGCGGTTTTTTAGGTTAGATGGCCTTGGGCAAGTACAGAAAGGGCAACAGCCTCAACGGGTGCGGGGCAAAGTCAGGACATGCGGGGAACAAGCAGCAATCAGTATTGTAATTGTCAACTGTCGAAGCTGCGTTGGGAAAGTACCAGAACTTCAAGCGCTGATAGAAAGCACCGAAGCTGAAATCATTATAGGTACAGAAAGCTGGCTTAAGCCAGAGATAAATTCTGCCGAAATTTTTACAAAGGTACAGACGGTGTTTAGAAAGGATAGATTGCATGCAACCGGTGGTGGAGTGTTCGTCGCTGTTAGTAGTAGTTTATCCTGTAGTGAAGTAGAAGTGGATAGTTCCTGTGAATTATTATGGGTGGAGGTTACACTCAACAACCGAGCTAGGTTAATAATTGGCTCCTTTTACCGACCTCCCGACTCAGCAGCATTAGTGGCAGAACAACTGAGAGAAAATTTGGAATACATTTCACATAAATTTTCTCAGCATGTTATAGTCTTAGGTGGAGATTTCAATTTACCAGATATAGACTGGGACACTCAGATGTTTAGGACGGGTGGTAGGGACAGAGCATCGAGTGACATTATACTGAGTGCACTATCCGAAAATTACCTCGAGCAATTAAACAGAGAACCGACTCGTGGAGATAACATCTTGGACCTATTGATAACAAACAGACCGGATCTTTTCGACTCTTTAAGTGCAGAACAGGGAATCAGTGATCATAAGGCCGTTGCAGCATCCCTGAATATGGAAGTTAATAGGAATATAAAAAAAGGGAGGAAGGTTTATCTGTTTAGCAAGAGTAATAGAAGGAAGATTTCAGACTACCTAACAGATCAAAACGAAAATATCTGTTCCGACACTGACAATGTTGAGTGTTTATGGAAAAAGTTCAAGGCAATCGTAAAATGCGTTTTAGACAGGTACGTGCCGAGTAAAACTGTGAGGGACGGGAAAAACCCACCGTGGTACAACAACAAAGTTAGGAAACTACTGCGAAAGCAAAGAGAGCCTCACTCCAAGTTTAAACGCAGCCAAAACCTCTCAGACAAACAGAAGCTAAACGATGTCAAAGTTAGCGTAAGGAGGGCTATGCGTGAAGCGTTCAGTGAATTCGAAAGTAAAATTCTATGTACCGACTTGACAGAAAATCCTAGGAAGTTCTGGTCTTACGTTAAATCAGTAAGTGGCTCGAAACAGCATATCCAGACACTCCGGGATGATGATGGCATTGAAACAGAGGACGACACGCGTAAAGGTGAAATACTAAACACCTTTTTCCAAAGCTGTTTCACAGAGGAAGACCGCACTGCAGTTCCTTCTCTAAATCCTCGCACAAACGAAAAAATGGCTGACATCGAAATAAGTGTCCAAGGAATAGAAAAGCAACTGGAATCACTCAATAGAGGAAAGTCCACTGGACCTGACGGGATACCAATTCGATTCTACACAGAGTACGCGAAAGAACTTGCCCCCCTTCTAACAGCCGTGTACCGCAAGTTTCTAGAGGAACGGAGGGTTCCAAATGATTGGAAAAGAGCACAGGTAGTCCCAGTCTTCAAGAAGGGTCGTCGAGCAGATGCGCAAAACTATAGACCTATATCTCTGACGTCGATCTGTTGTAGAATTTTAGAACACGTTTTTTGCTCGAGTATCATGTCGTTTTTGGAAACCCAGAATCTACTATGTAGGAATCAACATGGATTCCGGAAACAGCGATCGTGTGAGACCCAACTCGCTTTATTTGTTCATGAGACCCAGAAAATATTAGATACAGGCTCCCAGGTAGATGCTATTTTTCTTGACTTCCGGAAGGCGTTCGATACAGTTCCGCACTGTCGCCTAATAAACAAAGTAAGAGCCTACGGAATATCAGACCAGCTGTGTGGCTGGATTGAAGAGTTTTTAGCAAAAAGAACACAGCATGTTGTTATCAATGGAGAGACGTCTACAGACGTTAAAGTAACCTCTGGCGTGCCACAGGGGAGTGTTATGGGACCATTGCTTTTCACAATGTATATAAATGACCTAGTAGATAGTGTCGGAGGTTCCATGCAGCTTTTCGCGGATGATGCTGTAGTATACAGAGAAGTTGCAGCATTAGAAAATTGTAGCGAAATGCAGGAAGATCTGCAGCGGATAGGCACTTGGTGCAGGGAGTGGCAACTGTCCCTTAACATAGACAAATGTAATGTATTGCGAATACATAGAAAGAAGGATCCTTTATTGTATGATTATATGATAGCGGAACAAACACTGGTAGCAGTTACTTCTGTAAAATATCTGGGAGTATGCGTGCGGAACGATTTGAAGTGGAATGATCATATAAAATTAATTGTTGGTAAGGCGGGTACCAGGTTGAGATTCATTAGGAGAGTGCTTGGAAAATGTAGTCCATCAACAAAGGAGGTGGCTTACAAAACACTCGTTCGACCTATACTTGAGTATTGCTCATCAGTGTGGGATACGTACCAGATCGGTTTGACGGAGGAGATAGAGAAGATCTAAAGAAGAGCGGCGCGTTTCGTCACAGGGTTATTTGGTAACCGTGATAGCGTTACGGAGATGTTTAATAAACTCAAGTGGCAGACTCTGCAAGAGAGGCGCTCTGCATCGCGGTGTAGCTTGCTCGCCAGGTTTCGAGAGGGTGCGTTTCTGGATGAGGTATCGAATATATTGCTTCCCCCTACTTATACCTCCCGAGGAGATCACGAATGTAAAATTAGAGAGATTAGAGCGCGCACGGAGGCTTTCAGACAGTCGTTCTTCCCGCGAACCATACGCGACTGGAACAGGAAAGGGAGGCAATGACAGTGGCACGTAAAGTGGCCTCCGCCACACACCGTTGGGTGGCTTGCGGAGTATAAATGTAGATGTAGATGTAGGACAGTATTATGGAAATGGAAGAGCATGTAGATTAAGATGAAATGGGAGATATGATACTGCGTGAAGAGTCAGACAGAGCACTGAAAGACCTAAGTCGAAACAAGGCCCCGGGTGTAGACAACTTCCATTAGAACTACTGATAGCCTTGGGAGAGCCAGCCCTGAAAAAACTCTACCATCTGGTGAGCAAGATGTATGAGACAGGCAAAATTCCCTCATACTTCAAGAAGAATATAATAATTCCAATCCCAAAGAAAGCAGGTGTTGACAGATGGGAAAATTACCGAACTATCAGTTTAATAAGTCACAGCTGCAAAATACTAACACGAATTCTTTACAGACGAATGGAAAAACTAGTAGAAGCCAACCTCGGGGAAGATCAGTTTGGATCCCGTAGAAATGTTGGAACACGTCAGGCAATACTGACCCTACGACTTATCTTCGAAAATAGATTAAGGAAAGGCGAACTACGTTTCTAGCATTTCTAGACTTAGAGAAAGCTTTTGACAATGCTGACTGGAATATTCTCTTTCAAATTCTGAAAGTGGCAGGGATAAAATACAGGGAGCGAAAGGCTATTTGCAATTTGTACAGAAACCAGATGGCAGTTATAAGTCGAGGGGCATGAAAGGGAAGTAGTGGTTGGGAAGGGAGTGAGAGGGGCTTGTAGGTTGTAGCCTATCATCGATGCTATTCAATCTGTATATTGAGCAAGCAGTAAAGGAAACAAAATAAAAATTTGGAGTAGGAATTGAATTGCATTGTGTAGAAATAAAAACTTTGATGTTAGTCGATGACATTGTAATTCTGTCAAGACAGCGAAGGACCTGGAACATCAACAAAAGCAAAACGAGGATAATGGAAAGTAGTCGACTAAATTGGGTGATGCTGAGGGAATTAGATTAGGAAATGAGACGCTTAAAGTAGTAAACGAGTTTTGCTATTTGGGGAGCAAAATAACTGATGACAGTCGAAGTAGAGAGGATATAAAATGTAGACTGACAATGGCAAGGAAAGCGTTTCTGAAGAAGAGAAATTTATTAACATCGATTATAGATGTAAATGCCAGGAAGTCTTTTTTGAAAGTATGGAGTATAGCCTTATATGGAAATGAAACGTGTACGATAAATAGTTTAGACAAGAAGAGAATAGAAGCTTTCTAAATATGGTGCAACAGAAGAATGCTGAAGATTAGATGGGTAGATCACATAACTAATGAGGAGGTACTGAATAGAATTGGGGAGAAGAGAAATTTGTGGCACAACTTGACTAGAAGAAGGGATCACTTGGTAGGACATGCTCTGAGGCATCAAGGGATCACCAATTTAGTATTTGAGGGCAGCGTGGAGGCTAAAAATGGGAGAGGGAGACCAAGAGATGAATACACTAAGCAGATTCAGAAGGATGTAGGTTGCAGTAGGTACTGGGAGATGAAGAAGCTTGCACAGGATAGAGCAGGATCGAGAGCTGCATCAAACCAGTCTCTGGACTGAACAACACAACAACAACAACAACAACAACAACATACGCAACGGGCACCGATAATCAAAGTACAAGGTGGGCATCACCTTTCCAGCAACTGGCTGGCTCTTGAACTTCTTGGGACGAGGGAACGATGGATGACACCAGTTCCCATACATATTCTTCATTCTACGGTGGATGTCCACCGGCGTTTGTCCTTCGGCAATCATCAAAAGAATAACAGCCCGTCGTTCTTTTTTGGACCCATTTGCGAATAGAGTTGCTATAGTTCATGTATAATTCCGCATTTAGCACAAGGACGTCGGAACGACACGAGTGCTACACAGATCTCCTGCCTATATATCGGTGATTATACGAGGTGAATTCAATTATTAATGCAACATTTCTTTTCTGAAATCAAATAACAATGTGTACAAAGCCAGACCAACAGGCATTACATGCATTGACCAAAAAAGGATAGTGCATTGAGAATGGCTAGTTTCTAGCTGAAATCTAGATCTGCCAATAAAAATTCCAAAGGACGACAGATAGCTGAAATCTATTATTTACAAGTCGCTGCGTGCAACAGCCTCTGAATGGGGGGTAACCTGATACATAAAAGCTGTTAAATTCTTTAAAAAATCGCTTAATTTAATAAATTTAACTGTAAAATGTGAAGAAATGGTGGATGATACATTTTTTTAAATATCATTTGAATTTACCACCCTAAAAAACATGAGAATAAAGTAATTTCAGCAAAAAAAATTTTTCCATCGTTGGCCTGTGTTATTGAACGTCCCTCGTATATCCGAATGGGAGTTGCACTACATCGCATATACGCTGCAGCAACGTGTAAGAAAAACTTTTTGCCACGTCGTGGAAAAGAAAAAGAAAAAAAGGAAGAGCAAACCTTGTTCAGCTTGTAGACATATGCCACTCCTGTATAAGAAGGATGTATGGGGCGCCATCCAGCACTATTCTGGACTATATGTAACCATTTCCAAGTAAAATTCAAATGTATGGACCTTTTGGATACGACCTGCTGTTTATTATTTGGTAGCTAAATGCTCCCTTCAAAGCCACTGACTTACGAGATGAACAGTAGGTGTCGCTTTGAGAGAGACACAGTCAGTCCGGCTGCTATACTCTTGGAACCGGAAAGCGCTTCTATGCAGTAATTGCAGCAGCCTTAATTCGGAGTGCGACGTGACCTCTGTTCGCTGTCATGCAGTAGCTACGCTGTTATTAATTGAATACCCACTGCACGGTTTGTCCACGTGCCAGTTGCCTTCTTTAACTGCGGCATGACGCAAGCGTTCAACTGCAGCGTTTTTTTGCTGTCCACTGAGATGAACTGGCCGTCTCACTTCTCGCCGGCGTAACAGACGATTTGCAGCTGAGATGAGCAAAGGGCGGCAAGAGACGCTTCCACACGCCGGGCAGGAAAGCACATTGCTCGCTATTAGGACTGAACCAATTTGAAGACGGTACACAGTACACGACAAATTGTCGGCAAGTGTACTACATGCTTCGACACTCAAAATAATGGCACTTCAGCAAAAGCGCACGATGTAAGATACAGAAATCTAATCTGAATGTTATTTGGTTGTGAGAAGATCGTGCTGTGCCTCGTCCACTGGTGTGCAAAACTCAGGGACGAAAGTAGCTTTCGCATGATGTGTCACGGCCAACTAACACAAGTCGATGAAACTTGGACAGTACACAGTAAGAAAGTGTTTGAAAACAGCCGTAAGTCGAACTTTATATATTTTAGAGATCGGTTTTGAACTTTAATGAACAAGAGCATCATCAGAATAAACATGGAAAGGGTACAATTGAGACAATATGGAAAAACTTACATTGACATTACGTGAAATGTATAATGACTTAGTTTAAAGTTGGCTGTCAGCATTAAAGATTGCCTTTAAAGTTGACTCTAAGGATTAACCTGGCTATACTATTTCGTTTGAAGTACATATTTAAGTACAGAAGTAAATAGCGGCACTGACTGCGCCAAAGATGAAATTGACTGTACAACAGTACTTGTAACGTCCATTGTTTAGCCCATCCAAGGATGATTTACTACTACAGAAAACGAAAGTCTGTTTTATGAGCGCGTGTATAGACATCTCATACCTGTACGTATCTGCTTATCTTTCAAAAAACAAGAGTACACCTGTAAAAATTAAAATATCTTTCAATTTAAAAATGTCTATACAAAAATGCTTTCAAAACTACCGTTTCTAAAAATATTTGTTAGGATGATAGGGCAGGTATTATATTTTGGTTGCCTATCTACAGCAGTGTCTTGAAAGGAGGATATAAGATGAACATCAACAAAAGCAAAACAAGGATAATGGAATGTAGTCTAATTAAGTCGGGTGATGCTGAGGGAATTAGATTAGGAAATGAGGCACCTAAAGTAGTAAAGGAGTTTTGCTATTTGGGGAGCAAAATAACTGATGATGGTCGAAGTAGAGAGGATATAACATGTAGACTGGCAATGGCAAGGAAAGCGTTTCTGAAGAAGAGAAATTTGTTAACATCCAGTATTGATTTAAGTGTCAGGAAGTCATTTCTGAAAGTATTTGTATGGCGTGTAGCCATGTATGGAAGTGAAACATGGACGATAAATAGTTTGGACAAGAAGAGAATAGAAGCTTTCGAAATGTGGTGCTACAGAAGAATGCTGAAGATTAGATGGGTAGATCACATAACTAATGAGGAAGTATTGAATAGGATTGGGGAGAAGAGAAGTTTGTGGCGCAACTTGACCAGAAGAAGGGATCGGTTGGTAGGACATGTTCTGAGGCATCAAGGGATCACCAATTTAGTATTGGAGGGGAGCGTGGAGGGTAAAAATCGTAGAGGGAGACCAAGAGATGAATACACAAAGCAGATTCAGAAGGATGTAGGTTGCAGTAGGTACTGGGAGATGAAAAAGCTTGCACAGGATAGAGTAGCATGGAGAGCTGCATCAAACCAGTCTCAGGACTGAAGACCACAACAACAACAACAACATCTACAGCAGTTCATCAAATAACTGGAAGAACCCATGTAGATTTAATTTGTCTTGTTCGTTTAATAAAACCCGATAAAATTTATTAAACG
Organism: Schistocerca serialis cubense; assembly: GCF_023864345.2. NCBI lineage: Eukaryota > Metazoa > Arthropoda > Insecta > Orthoptera > Acrididae > Schistocerca > Schistocerca serialis. The sequence continues at coordinate 209,822,582 of NC_064647.1, read as the reverse complement.
AACAAAACAGTGGAATTACCATTGCACTCTTCTTGTTGCCGTCCTTAATTTTGACTTTTCTATAACTGAATCAGTCCTTCTGATGCTCATTTCTTTTTCGATTTCTTCTCAATTTTCCTGCAGACATTTGTCCCTGGCCTCCCTGCATTTCCTATGCATTCCGTGACATATATGAGGGCTAAGTAAGGTCCAATCGCGTGCGAAATGGAAACCACAATGAAAATCCGATAAAGCTTTCTCCAGTTATATTGGGCAATGTCTCTAGCATGCCCGTCGATCGCGTCATGTCACTCTTTTCACTTCAGAGCGCACAGTGAGCACATACAGATTCCTAGAAAATAGTGTTTCCCGCCAAGTACTAGTGCCTGGTGAGATTTCGTCTGATGTGATGCAGCCCGCATAACATAACTGTCGTGTGTTTCCCCCCTCGTGACAATTCTCGGCCGTACTCTGCAGGGGCATTGTAGCTGTTCCTTCACCGTTTTCGGTGGGAAGAGTTTGATAACCCACAATGCAGCTCTCCTTGAGTTTGATCTCTGCTCACATGATCCGTTGACCATGAAGACTTTTGGCACAGACTACGAGTTGCAGAACAACATAGATAATTAGTAGAAAGCACAGGCGGATCTCTTCTGCGACGAGGACGTGGGAAAGTTGGTAAAACCCTTCGACGAGTGCCGAACATGGAGCGGCGACTGTGTAAAGACGTAGCTGAAAGCTATAGCTGACTGTCACAAATAAAGAGGTTTTTGATTTTCACAGTGGGTTCCGTTTCGTGACTTATTGGACCTAAGTTTCCGAACATCCCTCGTATTGGTGTATTTCTGTCCTTCCCTGAACAGTTCTGTACCTGATTCTTTTGTCAACCTCCTCAAGTCAAGGTTTCTTCGCAGTCACCTTCCTTGTACCTAGAGATGGGTCGAACTCGTTGATTCCCGTGAACTACTTCATTCATTTCACTCTTTGCCCTGAAGCGTTCAAATGAAGTAGTTCATTCATGAAGTACGAAGCCTGGCGAAGTTGCCCAGTTCGCCGCTCAGCCGCGGCTACGCTCGCTTCGCCTTGCTCGTACAATAAAGCTTCGTAATACTTCATAATTTTACCAACAGATGGCCAACTATGCAGTAACGTGCACGCAACGTTTTACGCTCTTACAGCGTCTGAGCTAACTTAAATAGAACGTGGTCGAAGGGGACAAAGGAAAGATAAACAGAGAAGCCTGTCACATATAAAGAAAGTATCACATTTAATCTTGCTCGACATTTTCTCATGAAACGCCCAAAAAAGTCTTTATCAGCTAAGAGAAACATTATTTGTTGTATTCATGGACAAAAACTAGGGCCACCAACAAAATGCAGTCCAATTTCATGTTCCTTTTAAAATTTAATTCAAAGTAGAGTGAGTATGTTTACCACTGTCACAAAGTCTATATATCTGCGTTAAGTAATTATTCATAAGTTTCCCTGTAGATTTTATTTTGTTGAGAATAATATAACCCTCCAAATTCAAAACGTAAACTGTCACCTGTAGTAGATACGATTTCAGGTAAAATCCCTCTTTCAGTGTTATTAACAAAACTTTTATTTTCATGTTGGCTGTGCGTGCTCACACAGCCAGCCTCTTCGTTTGTATCTGTAGTATTAATTTGTCCGAAAGCGCTGCCAACGGTAGGCGTCCGGTAGACGCGAAGTATAACTGAACTGCACAAATAGTCACGGGTAATGATGTCAGCACTGCAGGAAGCAGCTGACGCTGCCTTCCCATCGCTCCTCACCTCCCCAACCCATCGCAAACCTATAGTTTCCCACAAACGCCGCGCGATTCGTCGACAGGCAGTAGAGGGGGGACTGAAGTGAAGGGAGAATGAGTGACGTAACGCCGATGTAATGGGATGAGGGAGAGGGGAAGAGAGTGAGTGAACTTGAAGGAAGTGTGGAGTGTGTTATCTGTGAAGAGTTTGAAGTAGCAGTTCATTGAAATTGAGTGGTTAGTTCACACTTCAATGGAGTGAAGCGTTCATTTGAACGACTCATTCACGAGCTCCCCATCACTACTTGTACCTATGTTTACCGATTTATTGGGCTCTGACTTCCGGATGTGCTCTCTGTGTTCCGTGCACCTCTTAAGGAACGAAGAAGATTAAGTAGAAAGATTTAAATCCATGTCTTTGCTACCATAAGTGCGAAGGCAATCGACAAAAGTAGGTCACATCCTCACCAAGTACCAAGCTAAAGCGATGTTTCGCCCTGCACCAAAGAGAGCAGCACCTTTTCGATTCCGTCCATGCCGCAAAGTTGGAGTTTTACAAGATATCACCCATTAATGTCGCTCGTACAGTCCATGAAAGCTTCATGGATCACCAAAGGTACACCTGGCTCACAGAGCCCAGAAAAACGGCTTAACAGAACACTACATCCACATTGGCCAGTCAGTGCTGTATACCAGTGTGGAAGTTCTAGCGTCGACTCCATTATTTTGGGTTTCGGTGATGAAGGCAGTAGCTGAAATTTGTTTGACAACGCTCGTATTTAATTAACATACAGAGTGTCCCAGGAGCAATGGTCAGTACTCGGGTATATGACGAGAACGACAGTTCGAAAAAAAAAGGGGGGGGGCTAGTGAACACGGAAACTAAAATGCATTTCTTAAGAGCTATGAGCAGTACTTTACCTTTGATACTATGAAACAAATCTCTTCTACTGCAACCTCTTTGTGTTCCATATTTTCGGAGGAGGCAGTATGGAAAAAAAACTAGTAATCGTGGTCTCTAAAATGCATACCTTAAGAGCTATGAGATCTGCTCGTAAGCATTTCGGGATGTAAAGTCGTAGTCCAAGAAACTCCTCTGTTCCTGGCGTTTCGTCCAGGTCTGCGCTGGACATCCTCAGAGTCGCTACTCCGCTGAATCTTGCTGACTGACCGATCGGACGTCCGAGAGCGACGTACGGTCACTCGAAAAGAAATGCACACTATGTTTTTTAAAATCCATGTTTTATTCTATATGTCTGAAAGTTTTACAGTGTGTAGATACATCCTTTAGGAACAATATTTTCATTACTCCACATAATTTCCATCCCTCTCACCTGCCTTACGCCATCTTGGAACCAGCGCCTGTATACGCGCACGGTAAAATTCTGGACCAACCTGTTGGAGCCACTGTTTGGCAGCGTGCACAAGGGAGTCATTATCTTCAAACCTTGTTCCACGAAGAGAGTCTTCCAGTTTCCCAAAGAGATGATAGTCACATGGAGCCAGGTCAGGACTGTAAGGCGGGTGTTTCAGTGTTGTCCATCCGAGTTTTGTGATCGCTTCCATGGTTTTTTGACTGACATCTGGCCGTGCATTGTCGTGCAACAGAAAAACATCCTGCTTTAGCCGATGTGGTCGAACACGACTCAGTCGAGCTTGAAGTTTCTTCAGTGTCGTCATATATGCATCAATATTTATGGTGGTTCCACTTGGTATGATGTCCACAAGCAAGAGTCTTTCGGAATCGAAAAACACCGTAGCCATAACTTTTCCAGCAGAAGGTGTGGTTTTGAATTTTTTTTGGGGTGAATTTGCATGATGCCACTCCATTGATCTTCGTCTATGGTGAAAAATGATAGAGCCATGTTTCATCACCTGTCACCATTCTTCCAAGAAATTCATCTGCACCATTCTCGTACTGTTCCAAAAGTTCGCTGAATACCGTTTTTCTTGTTTCTTTGTGAGCCACTGTCAACATCCTGGGAACCCACCTGGCACAAACCTTTTTTAACGCCAACACTTTCAGTATTCTGCAAACACTTCCTTCCCCTATCCCAACATAGCGTGACAATTCGTTCACTGTGATGCGTCTGTCAGCAGTCACCAATTCGTTAACTCTCTGCACATTGTCTGGAGTGTGTGCAGCACGAGGCCTGCCGCTGCGAGGACAATCCTCAATATTGCCGTGCCCGCTTTCGTCACGTAACCTGCTTGCCCACCGACTAACTGTACTGCGATCAACAGCAGCATCTCCATACACCTTTTTCAAGCTCTTGTGGATGTTTCCCACTGTCTCGTTTTCACAGCACATGAATTCTATGACAGCACGTTGCTTCTGACGAACGTCAAGTGTAGCAGCAATCTTGAAGACATGGTCTGACGGCGCCACTCACGGGAACAGGTTGAACTAAGTTTGAAAACAAGCGGGAAGGATGTATCTACACACCGTAAAGCTTTCACACATGCAGAATGAAAACTGTATTTTTACAAAAATAGTGTGCATTTCTTTTGGAGTGACCCCTCATAAACACTGTAGGAAAAGGGGTGTGGTCAAAATAACTCTCTGCTGCCAGCAGCTATGTGATACGGTCGTGAAAGCCTTCATTCTATGAGCACTTGTTTGGTAGCAAAGATGTGCTGCACAGTAGCGAAAATGAACACGTGCTCATACCTGTTAAGACACGCACTTTACAGCCGACGTTTACCGGACATTTTTCCCTGTTTTGGTCCATACTAACAGCTCTCATGTAGGGCTGAACATAGCAGTTCATTTTGTGTTATTGTGAAACAGGTGAGGAAGTGCCACAGATATGATGTGCAAACTGGTGTAGCAATCAATGAAATAAAGGCGTTTTTCGTTGCGGCAGAATCTTGTGGTGAAATTTCAATCATAACTTTCTCCTTATTTTGCTGGCCCCCACCTACACAGGGAAAAATGATCACCGTAATAAAACATCAGAATCGGGGATTGCTCGGAAAATTTTAAGTTCGTTTTTCCCACGCGCTGTTCGAGAGTGGAACGGTAGAGAAATAGCTTGAAGGTTTTTCGATGAACCCTCTCCCAGGCACGTGTTTGTGAATTGCAGAGTTAATCATGTAAATGTAGATGAATGAATCTGGAGTGCTCATTCACACACATCTGGCAGTCAGCCACAACGACAATTGGCAACGAGCCGTCGTAAGTTCTCGTCCGCTTTACATCCTACGCTCTGTTCTGCCGTTGCCATTCATAGCGTTACGTTTGGCTGCTGAGCTCGGGACTGCTGTATCCGCAGGAAGTGCTGACCGGAAATGCTTATCGCGGTAGGTAGCGGAGGGGGACACAGTCCGCACCGTTTTTCCTGGTCATCATTGGGAGCCGGAATGTTGTGGCCCACAGAGCTTTGGGCACCATTCCTCACAAGCGCCAACAAATTCAATTGCGTCCCTGTGGAATGTCATCTCAGTTCTGCGACCCCGTTCGTGATTTACTGTCAGATTTCGTAGCAATGCGTGGACTGTCAGTTATTAAAACCGAGGTGATATCTGCGGTTCCCCATGGAATTGTTATAGGCCCCTCCTGTTCCTTATCTATATGGATATAAATATGTATCGTTCTCACGATAAATCGCCGGCATCCAGCATGTGATTTACAACTAGTGCATTTTCAAAAGATACACGTTTCAGAGGTGGTCTGCACCACTTGTAAGGCATATGCTGGTGATGGCGATTTATGTGATAATCGGTACATATATTTTCGTACTGAAAAGTGAGCAATCTCTGACCAAAGAAAACTCACAGTCCAAGCTGCCAGTTGGGTAGTGTCTACATCTACCCATCTCCATCTCCATAATTACTCTACAATTCACGATCAAGTCCCTCGAAGAGGGTTCATCGAACCACTTTCAAGCAACAATGAAAGAACTAAAGAAATTGTTATACCTGCCCAATATCGTGTCGGACTCCTGCGAGCACGCAGAAGTGCCGCAGCACGACGTGTCATGGACTCGACTAATGTCTGAAGTACTGCTGAAGGGAAATGACATCATGAACCCTGCAACGCTGTCCATAAAATCGTAAGAGTGCGAGGGGGTGGAGATCGCTTCCGAAAAGCTCGTTGCAAGGCACCCCGGATGTCTGGCCAGTGGAAGTGTTTGAAAAATGGCTCAAATGGCTCTGAGCACTATGGGACTTAACTTTTGAGGTGATCAGTCCCCTAGAACTTAGAACTAATTAAATCTAACTAACCTAAGGACATCACACACATCCATGCCCGAGGCAGGATTCTAACCTGCGACCGTAGCGGTCGCGCGGTTCCAGACTGTAGCGCCTAGAACCGCTCGTCCACACCGGCCGGCGACTAGAGACAGGACATTCATATTCACAGGACATGATAAGCATTTGAACCAAGTTGGCCCGCGAGTTCAAGGACAACATCGATAGCGTGGCACACCTATCGATAAAATGTACCTGCGGCTCTCGTTGTCGCTGTAAACCGAAGGTAATGGATCAGTGTGATTCGAACAGACACGCAGGGTACCTCGCAGACATATGCGCGAATCGTACCGTCAGATCAGAGAGTTTGAAAGACGGCACATTGTTGGCGTGAGAGAATATGATGCATCCATCCGGGAAATTGCTGTTCGGCAGTGCAACAGATGTGTGCAGAATCAGAATGGTTTACAGATGGTTGAGAACACGGCGAGATGGGTGAGGTCGCACCACCCAGCCCCCCCCCCCCCCCCCCCCGAGAAGATCGAAACCTCATGCGAGTGGCATTGTAGGACAGATCTACGAACAATGTAACACATCGTACACTATCAAGGGTGACAGTCAGCCGCCATTTTTTATGGCATGGGTTACGTGTGTGTTGTCCACATCTCCAAATACCTTTGACGAATGTGCAAAAATGGTTCAAATGGCTCTGAGCACTATGGGACTTAACATCTGAGGTCATCAGTCCCCTAGAAGTTAGAACTAATTAAAACTAACCAACCTAAGGGCATCACGCACATCCATGCTCGAGGCAGGATTCTAACCTGCGACCGTAGCGGTCGCGCGGTTCCAGACTACAGCGCCTAGAACCTCTCGGCCACACCGGCCAGCGACGAATGTGCAGAAACATGCTAGACGGCAATGGTGTATGGAACAGTGTCACTGGGGACAGGAATGGCATCAGTTTTCAGACGAATCCATGTTCTGTTTCTTAGCACATCACAATGACTGCATTCGCACGAGATGTACAGTGCCAACTCAAGGCCCTGTGTTGCGGGGTGCTATTGGGTACAACGACAAATCATAGCTGGTGTGTGTCCAGGGCCCTGTGAGCAGTATGACCTATGTGAATGATATATTGCAACCCGTAGCCATATTCTTTCTGCACAGGCGCCATTTTTCAGCAAGACAATGCACGACCACATGTTGCTACACGAATACGTGCTTTCTTGGTGTTACAGGATATCAGTTTATGGCCGTGACCCGCCAGATCACCACACTTGCCGCCAATCGAAAATGTGTCGCATATGTTGACACGATGGGTGCAGCACTGTGACCCAATGCACCACAAATGGTGGTCAATCCGGAATGCATGGCTATAACACAGGACGCCATTCGCGTCTAGCAGGTGTCGATGCCATCATACGTGGAACAAGTTATCAGGGTACACGACGGACCCTGTGCCTACTAGGCAACAGACAAATGCTGAACCGAGGTGCTCATCATTTGTGCAGAACGTCCTAATGTACACGCCCTGTGAATATGAACGACGTATCTCCAGTCGTTCAAGATGTTCTGTTTTTTTCTGAACATGAGTGCATATAGGAGTCCACAACTTTGCTTCCGCCGTTTTTTCCCGAAGTTCGAGACTTTATTGTGAAAAACTTACAAAAAATTTACGCTTCGAAGTATTGGCCATCGTTGGACACTGCTTTCTCCTAGCTTTAGGGCAGCATACGAATCCCGCAGTGTATAAGCTGGGTATCTTTTGCACTTGTTCATACGACCGCAATGGCTAACCAGCTAGTTCGTGTGTCATAAATCGAGAAAGGTGGCAGTGAGAGGGAGGAATATTTGGAGAATACAGCGGGTGGGGAAGAACTTCCCATTTCAACGTTCCCAAGTATGTTTTGACGGAAATTTCGACATGGGGTCGTGCACTGTCATGATGCAAAATCATTTTTTCATGTCTATCGCTGTAGTGTGGCCGTTTGTCTTTCAGTGCTCGGCTCAAACACATCAGTTGCTTCCGATAACGATCTCATGTGATTGTTCCCGTCGGTTGCAGTAGCATCGAAAGCTTCTCTTTCACAACCATACCGGTCTTTAAAGTCAAAATCACCGTTCTCGAAGCATGGAAACCATTTTCTGCGAAGTTCTGTCACTAACAGGCACCTCATAATAGGTCAGCTTTTTATGAGCCTCAGCCGCAGATTTCTTCATATCAAAGCAGAAAATTAGAAACTCCCGCAGATGACGAGAATTGGGCTCATAAGTTGACGCATTCAGTCGAGAATAACTTCATGATGCACTCAAAAATCGACTGATATTTTGATGGCATTACGTTCTCAAATACCTAAGCTTACTGTATGTCACTTACGACGAACGACTTGCATCACTACTTTCCACTACGGCGGAAGCAAAGTTGTAGACCTAATAGATGAGAAAATGTCAGAATTACCGAGAAATAAATGTCTCATGATGGAGACATTGTGGTTTCAATGACAAGGTACGTCCAACCATAAACCTTCGACACTGCAGCGTATGTCGAGATAGATGCCGGCAGAGGAATGCAGCGCCGGATCTGGCGGGGAATACAAATGCAGCACCGAGGCGCAGAAACAGCAGTGGGTTGGCCATCCTGACGTCATTCGACTGTGCGACATACAGCTGTGGTGGACGCCCACTGCATGAGCGAGCTCTGTCACAAAGAGGCCGCTTCGACTCACGAACCGTGGTTTCTACAAGCACTGTTTTATAAAAAGAGGACTTTGTTATACAGGATGTAAATTTTAAATTGACAAACCAGAATAACTCGAAAAATAAGTTTCACACGAAAAAATGTGTAGAATCCAAAGTTGATTCTTTTCGAGGAGGACAACTGCTGGTGCTAAAATTAGCCCGCCACCCCAGCCCCCTGGGGATGGGGCAGGAGGTAACTTTAAAATTTCAAATGGGATCCCCCATTTTTATTGCAGAATCAGATTCTATATAAAAAAACTACGTATATTTTGTCTTAAACATTTGCTTTGATTTTTGGTAGTTGGCGCTGTAATTCAAGAAAATCCATGTTCTCATTTTTGCGTGGAAAATTGTTACGGTTAAATAAAAAATACTTATTAACCTCGTAAATTTTGATTCGTTTAAACTAAAACTCTCCCTTTCTCCCATAGGGTGGGGTTTGAGAGAGAGGAATTGGAGTTTTGCAAATGCTGACACAAATATTAATTTTTTCCGCAGATTCGGATAAGTGTTGTTTGTTTCGTGGTCATGAGGCCACACAACTTTTAAATATCAAAGAAATCATCTGACTAGCTAACTAACTAACCAAACATCCTACTTACTAACGAGTGAACTCATCAACTAACAGAGTAAACAAAGTAAAAGACTAACTGAGGAAAAGATATGGAGGCGAGGGTAGGATCGACAATCACAACCGTCGCACGTGGGGAGAGGTGCGATATCTGGTGACGTCACATGTCCAACATTTGTAATCCACTTTTGACCTATTTCCCAACAGTTGCGGCCCCATGTGTCTTATATTAAATTTCTCGTCTTAGCATCATCTACGTCGCTTCAAGGGTTTTTAGAAGTTAATAAGGATCACCTTGCACATCTCAATCGTAATATCTCCTTAGTTATAGCTGTCCCTCGCGCTTTCATCATGAGCCTAGAATGAGCCATAGCTGTGCCTAATGAAAGGTATATGTCTGGCCGGACTCGACAGAAGAAATAGGACACAGCCGCATGTTGGGACAAGCTGTGAACCCTAATCCTACCGCTCTCCCTCCACTGAACAGAAGCCTGCTGAGCCACGTGCCCTTAGCGCTAGGATTTCACCCGGAACAAGTCCCGCCCATTCAACCCCCCTCCACGCCTATCCATAGTGTAAGGCCCTCCCTAAACGGCCGCCAGTTCCGCAAACTGGAAGCTACAACAAAGTTGTTATTGTCGCAGTCCAACACGTGTTATACTGTGATGAAATTCAGTAACGATAAGAAATTTAAGCTTTTCTGGATAGTAATGTAATATGAATCTGCATTATTAAAGAAATAAAAATATTTGTAGAGAATTGGAAGCATCGCCAGCAATAGAAAACAAAAAATAACGTGATGTTATTTAAGGGCAATAAAGAGAAATTTTCATTAACTAATTCACTTATTATAATACGTTTATTTGAGGGAAACAGCAGAGCAAACATACAATGCGAAAACAATGGTCTTGAATCTGTCATGTCGGCAGTAAAGCCACGGATGCACTCGAATAACTCTGTTGTCTAAATTCATCGTTATATAGAAATAAGTGAAGGTTGTTTTGTTTATGTAGGCCCTCATAATAGCTCACGAAAATTAAAGAATATAAGAATGTCATAAAGTAGAAATGCCTAATGAAAGCAGTAAGATATTTGCATGTATGACATATTTCGTTAGTATTTGCATGGATAATGGGTGAATTTTAACTTGTAAATTCTTCCAGTACCATACCTGCGCATTATAAACGAGGTTACAAAGAATTGTAGCTGTTTCTGTGTGATTAGTGACCTGTATGCTGTTGCAAACGTCTCAGGAAAATAATGTGTCGTTATTCTTTGTCCTGTCTGTTTTAACCAAAAGATTTGTTAATTCTGTAAATGTCATTCAAACCATTTCAAAAAAAATAATAATGTGATGTTTATGTTTGTCACAGAGCAGTTATGGAGGAAATATATGCTGCGGTGTTTCATGGCTGTAAAACGTCCTTCATGCTGTGCTAGTTCTTCTTTCATCCCTAAAATTTTCAGCAAAACTATTTAGTGAATAGCATGCGAAATCAGCTTGGATCGATCTAGCAACAACAAAGTAATTTTGATGCCCTCTGGAAGTATAGTGAACATTGGTGCTTGTTTCACATATACTGTCTGAGTTCTGAAACTTAAGTGTCAAGTATACTGTGGTTCCTCTTTCTCCAAACAAATTATTCTTTGAGGGTAGGTTTATCCTGTTTTAGCTTTGGGTGCTTTTCCTAACATAGAAGTATGGTTCTTCATAGGCTATTCATCTGGATACTGAGTTCTCGTATTTAAAGAATTCAGTGCTACATTGTTTTCTGTTATGTTTGCTGTGGAAGTACCTGGCACAGCTGAGGCCAATTGTGCACGTTTCTTGTAATGTGTCTTTTAACTACCTGGGAAAATTTAAGACCTAGCAAGATATTAATGTAACATTCACTCCAAGTGCAGCCGAACGTGGTAAGCCACGTGGGTCAACTGAAACGATGCCCAGGCGCCGAACAAAGACCGGAAAAACCGGGGGTGAGTGGGCGGGACTTGTTCCGGGTGAAATCCTAGCGCTTACGATTCCTTGGTGAGCCTATCGCTACTTACCAAGGCTCAGTAGAAGCGGCCTGAAGTTGTGCGGGAATGTACAGAGCTACCCCTCCCCCCGCTCTGCACGAGACCGCTGTGTCATAGCTTCGGCTACTGCAACTTCCGGAACTGCACGTGTTGCGTATCCTTCAAGGTAGCAGGGGCTGCTCAACTGTTACTCTGCGTGACGCCAGCCATCACGTGCCCGCTAGTCATCCACACTGGAAGGGAAGAGGGGAGGTAGCAACGTTGCCGCCCGTCCCCCGGCAATGCCCTACCCATGCAGAGCTCCGCTGTGCCGGATGACGTCACAACAGTGACGTACATCTACCTCCCTTAAACCAGCGCCACCTGTGGTCCGGGAGGCTTTGGCCACCGGCCCCTGTACGAACGCTTCAGTTTCCGTTGCCGTGCTGTTTGGAACGCTGGGCTTCGTCCCATTCCTCTGCAACATCGCGAGCTCGTCATAGACAAGGTACGTGCCGGTGTGGTATCATTTGCCCCCTTTAAATAACCGTACTTTATTTTTTGATGCTGTAAACAGCAGCCATTTCTGCAGAACAAATAATGGGCCAGGATTCAGCATGTTTAAACGAAACAGAAAATTCTTCGTACGTTACTTTTCTTCCTCAACGAATGTTTAATACTTTTGTGCCATCAGCTTGTCTTATTTTAACTGAAATGCGTTGGAAAAAGTTAGGCTTAAAATATTTGTTTACACCTACATCCAAGATATTACTCCACTATTCACAATAAAGTGCTGGCAGAGGGTTCAATGAACCACCTTCAAGCTGTCTCTCTGCCGTTCCACTCGAACGACGCGCGGGAAAAACGAGGCATTATAAACGATTATTCGTTTTCAAACTACTACATTTTCCAAGTTTTGCATGCACGAACGGATTGGTGCACGAACAGAACCGTAAAACGGACGGCAAAAAACCGTCTGGTCAACAACGATACCAGCATTTTAGTTCTGAATAACTGGTATCTTCGGTATTTCTTTCGTCTCGGTTGTAAGTGGTGTTTTTATTTTTTACTAATAACCGGTTAAAAAAACAGAATTATCAATTAGCCATAGCAGCAGTGCTAAATTTTGTTTTTAATTAAAACTCTATTTAGAGAACGATTAATTTTTATTTGTAAAATCTGTGTTGCTTTGAAATGTTGCGTTATTGCAAAAATAGGGAAAATCGATCAGTGCTACTTTCATAATAATGCCGACAGAAAAGAGCAACAAACACCTGATATAAGAATTGGTACAGCTCTGTTGAGAGCTGTTATCACATGGCGTGGCCAATTAGACGGTATGCGTGTACATGCAACGTGCAAGACTTGCCCCATCTGAGCCGCGGTGGTCTCGCGGTTCTAGGCGCGCAGTCCGGAACCGTGCGACTGCTACGGTCGCAGGTTCGAATCCTGCCTCGGGCATGGATGTGTGTGATGTCCTTAGGTTAGTTAGGTTTAAGTAGTTATAAGTTCTAGGGGACTGATAACCACAGCAGTTGAGTCCCACGGTGCTCAGAGCCATTTGAACCATTTTTTGCCCCATCTGATTAATATGGAACTTTCTCACTATAGTCGTCGGACTTCAGTTGTACGGGGTGTTCAAAAAGTCTCTCCGCAGTGCCGTATGATTGTTAGCCGCGTGTGCAGTATGATTGTTCGCCTGCCTGGGTTACTTCCCTTGAAGTGGACTCTCCCAACATTCCACTGTTTCGTTTATCTTAGCCAGCGTCAGTAGTATCGTTGGTGTGTGTCGTTACGTGTTGACGTGAACGTTTAAGTTTAGTTCCTTTGTTTTTGTCACTGTTAAAATGTTAACCATTGAAGCACGTGTTTTTAGTTGAAGAAGTGTTCAAAGCTGGCGGTAAATACAGTTTCAGTTCGTCCAACATTTAATTCAGTTTTCCCGGAGACAACACTCCCACATCGCGATACTGTGCGAAATTTGATTAACAAATTTCGAAATATGGGTTCAGTGAAAGATGCAAGGAGAAGTGGTCGTCCCACCGATTTGTCTGAGGCTAAACTACTCGATATTTCCGATAAAATGTCCATGAGTCCGAACAAGTCACTAACAAAACTCGCCCAGGAAATCTATGAGAGTGTCGGAACGGTCCACACAGCTGTAAGGAAAAAATTAGATCTTTCCCATACAAAGTGACAGTCGTGCAAGAACTGAAAAATACGGATGATGGCAAGACCCAGCATTAATGTCAATGGTTCAAAAATGTCGTTCAACAAAGTGGAAGGGATATTCTTAATGAAACTATTTTGACTGATGAGGCGTGGTTTCATTTATCCGGGTACATGATCTCGCAAAATTCTCGTATGTGGAGTACTGCGAATCCATTGCGTATTCGTGAGGAAACACTTCATTCTGTGAAAATAGGAGTTTGGATTGCAATTTCTAGACGTCGGAATGTGGGTCCCGTATTTTTCAACGAAACAAACGCACAACGATACTGCACTGATATTCTGTACCCATTCATAGAACTTGTGGTAAGTGAAATACTGAACGGTTATTGTCAACAAGAAGGTGCAACCGCGAATACAGCTCGCGTTTCAACGTCACTGCTTGCTGATGTTTTTGGTGATCGCATAATTTCACAGGGACTTTGGCCTCCACGATCGTCTGACCTAACACCACCAGACCTTTTCTTCTGGGTGCAGCGAAAGCAACTGTCTATAAAAACCATCCAAAATCCATCGATGAATTGAAAAGTATAATATTCACTTTCGCTGCTTCTGTTACAGAAGCTTGTTTGGAAACATGATTAGACTAATTGAATTTTGTATTCAATAACAGGGGGGACACTTTCAACATTTAATGTGAAAATTGGTAAGTAAAAATGAATATTCCATAAATTAATAACTTGTATTTTACTGAGTGTCATTTCGGTTTATTCACTGCGGCATACGGAACACGCGGCTAACAATCGTACGGCACTGCGGAGAGACTTTTTGAACACCCCGTATTACAGAATGGCACCATTCTTGGTTTGGAATTATTCCACGAAGAGGGTATCAATAATTGCTCCATTTGCTGTAAGAGATTGAAAACAGGAAGACCTACAACAAACTTTTGACATACGAGGGGAAAACTTGAAACTGAACATTTCATAGTTATAATGAAAACAGAAGGCAGCTGATCTGGTGCCAGTGTGTACATATCATGCCTCTGTTTGTACCCCTTGGAAACGGAGAAATTAACACCAGAGTTGAAACTTGCTGGCAGATTAAACCTGTGCCCGACCGAGACTCGAACTCGGGACCTTTGCCTTTCGCGGGCAAATGCTCTACCAACTGAGCTATCCAATCACGACTCACGCCCGGTACCCACAGCTTTACTTCTGCCTGTATCTTAGCTCACGGCCGAATTCACCATCGCCTATTAAAATGGACAGCTTAAAACATTACTGTCTCCGTAAGCATCTGTGTTTGTTAGTGAGCAAGTTAAATACTCTTTTAACAAGCATTTAAAGTTACTTGACCTTCTTATGGTTCGGTTGTTAGTTACTAGAAGCATATTATTGAAAAATGCGGCTGAGAACCGCAGGCCGCACGAACACTTGTTTATGGCCACAGATTGACGACCATTGTCTTAGAGACTTTATACGTAATGACGATCAGTACCGAAAGTAAAAAATAATGAATCAATACATTGTAACGGGTACGTGTCTCGAAAATAACGAATACAAACGGTACAACATTTTGTCACTACTTCTGTACCTGGATTCGGGTTCTAACGCGAAAAAAAGGAAAAAATGTTAATCACTGATCCTCTATTAGCAATGAAGTGATTAATCGTCACCGCTGCAAACCAATAAAGCAACATCCAGTTTCGCTGAGGACTAACGGTGCTGCAACTCTTGAATACACCCCACGAGTCCTGCAAACTAACCGCCATCCAAGTCGATACGAGAGCCACACCGCAAACTAGCCACTCCCTTCCATTGCAGTTTCTGCGGATTTAGAGCTCTGCTTGCGACACAGCAGCTTCTACGGCCTGAACGCACTTCGTGGCCACCGCTGACCTAAAAGACTAGTGGCGGAAGCCGCGCTTGGCAGTCCGCGGGGAAAAGAAGGCATTAATTACTGCTTTATGACAATTTCCTCTTCGCAATGCGCCCGACGAGGAAACTTTCAGCAAGATATTGTGGGCACTACTCGCTTGTAACATCTGCTTCCGCCATTTAAAATACTTCCTCCGCTTCTTTCTACAAAAATACACTCCTGGAAATTGAAATAAGAACACCGTGAATTCATTGTCCCAGGAAGGGGAAACTTTATTGACACATTCCGGGGGTCAGATACATCACATGATCACACTGACAGAACCACAGGCACATAGACACAGGCAACAGAGCATGCACAATGTCGGCACTAGTACAGTGTATATCCACCTTTCGCAGCAATGCAGGCTGCTATTCTCCCATGGAGACGATCGTAGAGATGCTGGATGTAGTCCTGTGGAACGGCTTGCCATGCCATTTCCACGTGGCGCCTCAGTTGGACCAGCGTTCGTGCTGGACGTGCAGACCGCGTGAGACGACGCTTCATCCAGTCCCAAACATGCTCAATGGGGGACAGATCCGGAGATCTTGCTAGTTCAGGGTAGTTGACTTACACCTTCTAGAGCACGTTGGGTGGCACGGGATACATGCGGACGTGCATTGTCCTGTTGGAACAGCAAGTTCCCTTGCCGGTCTAGGAATGGTAGAACGATGGGTTCGATGACGGTTTGGATGTACCGTGCACTATTCAGTGTCCCCTCGACGATCACCAGTGGTGTACGGCCAGTGTAGGAGATCGCTCCCCACACCATGATGCCGGGTGTTGGCCCTGTGTGCCTCGGTCGTATGCAGTCCTGATTGTGGCGCTCACCTGCACGGCGCCAAACACGCATACGACCATCATTGGCACCAAGGCAGAAGCGACTCTCATCGCTGAAGACGACACGTCTCCATTCGTCCCTCCATTCACGCCTGTCGCGACACCACTGGAGGCGGACTGCACGATGTTGGGGCGTGAGCGGAAGACGGCCTAACGGTGTGCGGGACCGTAGCCCAGCTTCATGGAGACGGTTGCGAATGGTCCTCGCCGATACCCCAGGAGCAACAGTGTCCCTAATTTGCTGGGAAGTGGCGGTGCGGTCCCCTACGGCACTGCGTAGGATCCTACGGTCTTGGCGTGCATCCGTGCGTCGCTGCGGTCCGGTCCCAGGTCGACGGGCACGTGCACCTTCCGCCGACCACTGGCGACAACATCGATGTACTGTGGAGACCTCACGCCCCACGTGTTGAGCAATTCGGCGGTACGTCCACCCGGCCTCCCGCATGCCCACTATACGCCCTCGCTCAAAGTCCGTCAACTGCACATACGGTTCACGTCCACGCTGTCGCGGCATGCTACCAGTGTAAAGACTGCGATGGAGCTCCGTATGCCACGGCAAACTGGCTGACACTGACGGCGGCGATGCACAAATGCTGCGCAGCTAGCGCCATTCGACGGCCAACACCGCGGTTCCTGGTGTGTCCGCTGTGCCGTGCGTGTGATCATTGCTTGTACAGCCCTCTCGCAGTGTCCGGAGCAAGTATGGTGGGTCTGACACACCGGTGTCAATGTGTTCTTTTTTCCATTTCCAGGAGTGTAATTTAGCGTCTCGTCAGAAATTAGGCGTGAATTCCGCGAACGATTTCCCCCCATTCTTATGGTCAACGTGTCTATCATCGTTTTGTATCTCACAGCCACGGCCTCCTTCGTTGATTGTTTGGTTGATTTGTAGATGAAAGGGACTAGACTGCAAGGTTATCAAGCCCTAATATCGCCTTCGTCCTGTCCTACTACTACAATCCCCTTCGTTCTGTCCTACTGCTGTATCCTATCACTGTTACTATCTCCCTCGTGCAACCTATTACTTCTACTGTCTCATTCATTTCTTTCCACTCCTGCTCTCTTCTCACTGTCGCTATGTCTCTTTTCCTCGTTGTCAGTGCCATAGACTGTCTCTCATTATCGCTGGCTCTCACCCACTTCCGGTGTCTCCTCCTCTTTATTCCTGTCCCACCGATACTACCTCCTTCAGTCTCTTCGTAGCTCTGTTCTCCCACAGTCAACTACACTCATGTTCAGAACAAACGGAAAACATTGAACGACTAGTGATAGGACGTTCATATTCACAGGACATATACATTAGTACAATACTGGCCATTAAAATTGCTACACCAAGAAGACATGCAGATGATAAACGGGTATACATTGGACAGGTATACTATACTAGAACTGACATGTGATTACATTTTCACGCAATTTGGGTGCCTAGATCCTGAGAAATCAGTACTCAGAACAACCACCTCTGGCCGTAATAACGGCCTCGATACGCCTGGGCATTGAGTCAAACAGAGCTTGGATGGCGTGTACGGGGTACAGTTGCCAATGCAGCTTCAACACGATACCACAGTTCATCAAGAGTAGTGATTGGCGTATTGTGACGAGCCAGTTGCTCGGCCACCATTGACCAAACGTTTTCAGTTGGTGAGAGATATGGAAAATGTACGGGCCAGGGCAGCAGTCTAACATTTTCTGCATCCAGAAAGGCCCGTACAGGACCTGCAACATGCGGTCGTGCATTATCCCGCTGAAATGTAGGGTTTCGCAGGGATCGAATGAAGGATAGAGCCACGGGTCGTAACACACCTGAAATGTAACTTCCACTGTTCAAAGTGCCGTCAATGCGAACAAAAGATGACAGACATGTAACCAATGGCATCCCATACCATCACGCAGGGTCATAAGCCAGTATGGCGATGACGAATACACGCTTCCAATGTGCGTTCTCCGCGATGTCGCCAAACACGGACGCGACCATCATGATGTTGTAAACAGGACCTGGATTGATACGAAAAAATGTCGTTTTGCCATTCGTGCAGCCAGGTTCGTCGTCGAGTACACCATCGCTGGTGGTCCTGTCTTTGATGCAGCGTCAAGGGTAACCACTCCAGTGATCTCCGAGCTGATGGTCCATGCTCCTGCAAACGTCGTCGAACCGTTCGTGCAGGTGGTTGTTGTCTTGCAAACATCCCCATCTGTTGACTCGCGGATCGAGACGTGGCTGCACGATCCGTTACAGCCATGCGGATAAGATGCCTGTCATCTCGACTGCTAGTGATACGAGGCCGTTGGGATCCAGCACGGCGTTCCGTATCACCCTCCTGAATCCACCGATTCCATATTCTGCTAACAGTAATTGGATCTCGACCAACGCGAGCAGCAATGTCGCGATACGATTAACCGGAATCGCGATAGGCCACAGTCCGACCTTTATCAAAGTCTGAAACATAATGGTACGCATTTCTCCTTACACGAGGCATCACAACAACGTTTCACCAGGCAACGCGTCAACGGCTGTTTGTGTATGAGAAATCGGTTGGAAACTTTCTTCATGTCAGCAATTTGTAGGTGTCGCCACTGGCGCCAACATTGTGTGAATGCTTTGAAAAGCTAATCATTTTCATATCACAGCATCTTCTTCCTGTCGGTTAAATGTCGCGTCTGTAGCACGTCATCTTCTTGGTGTAGCAATTTTAATTGCCAGTAGTGTATTTATAATTATACTTTGACTGTTTCTTCTTATAGCATGGCTGAGAAGTGACAAACGAAAAAAATATGTAAAAAATGTTCGCTAAATTTGTTGTTTTCGCACTGTTAGCCAGACTGTTACACCGATGTGAGCTCGGGGTGATGTTCCCGCCCCCTCGCATCAGACACGATAGTTTAGGATTACGCGTGATAAAAGCCACACGTGGTGTGCCGGCTCTCAGCTTGATGGAAGCCGAAGCCGGCGCATGCGCAGTGGCGGGACGCGAGATCCTTACCACGCCGCAGCTGCCGACGGAGCCGCACTATCAACCGGGAAGTTGTGCTGACAATATGTGACTGTTAGATTAAAACGGTGTGCTGGACCGTGATTCGAACTCGGGACCTTTGCCTTTCGCGGGGAAGTTCGCAGGAGAGCTTCTGTAAAGTTTGGAAGGTAGGAGACGAGGTACTGGTTGAAGTAAAGCTGTGAGTACGGGGCGTGAGTCGTGCTTGGGTAGCTCAGATGGTAGTGCACTTGCCCGCGAAAGGCAAAGATCCCGAGTTCAAGTGTCTGTCCGGCACACAGTTTTAATCTGCCAGGAAGTTTCATATCAGCGCACACTCCGCTGTAGAGTGAAAATTTCATTCTAATAATATGACTCTTTAAAACTGTGTGCCGGACTGAGACGTTTGGTGTTCCTCAGGGCCCCATACTAGCGTCACTTAATTTTCTTACACAAATTAGTCAGTTCAGTAGGGGCGGAGATCACTAAATACATGCTTGCTGTAGCTGTTGTTGTTGTTCGCAGTCCAAGTATTGCTTTGGCGCAGCTTTCCACACAACCTAAACTCTTCAGGTGTCTTTGCATCTCCGTGTAACCCGCATCACCATGAACCTGCTACAATTTTCACGTACTACACGTCGATCCAATGCCGAATTAACTATTCCTTCATGCGTCACGATGTGCCCCGTCACCCTATGTGTTCTTTTAATTTCTTCTCGCCAGTTCAGTTCAGTACGTCATTAGTTATTCGGCCAACCACATTACAAAAGCTTCTATCCTCGCGCTGTCCGTACTATTTATCGACCACGATCACCTACGTATAATATTATGCTCCACACAAACACTTTCAGAAAATATATCATAATGCTTAATTAGTGTCGCATTTCCCCTTTTCATGGAAGCTTTTCTTCGTGTTACTAACATACGTTTTATATGTGAATTACTTCTGCCATAGTTACATCTACACCTGGATCTACATGCATCAGAAGCCACTGTATGTTGCGTGGCGTAGGGTACTCTGTACCACTACTAGTAGTTTCTTTACTTGTTCCACTTGCAGATAAATCGAAACAAAACGACATTCTATATGTCTCGGAATCAGCCCCAATTTCTCGTATTTTATCCTTGTAGTCCTTGCGGGAAATGAATGTTGGCGGCAGCGGAATCGTCCCGCAATCAGCTTCAAAAGCCGTTCTCTAATTTTTCCTCGAAAAGAAGATCGTCTTCCCTCCAGGGATTCAGAGCTCACGAAGCATCTCTGTAATACTTGCATGTTGCTCTAATCTACCGGTAACAAAACTAGCAGTCCGTCTCTCAATTGCTTCGATGCCTTACTTTAACCCGTCCTGGTACGATCCCGAACACTCGAGCAGTACTTGAGAATAGGTCACACTAGGGTGCAAAAGCGGTCTCCTTTACAGGTGAACCACGACTCTCCAAAATTCTCCTAATAAACCGAAGTCGTCCAGTCGCCTGCCCTATGATAATCGTCACACGCTCGCTTTGCAATGCTACGCCCAGGTAGTTAAAAACCTGTCATGCAGGGCACTACTAATGGTGTATCAGAAGATTACGCGCTTGTTCATCCTACTCACCCGGATTAACTTACATTTTTCCGCATTTAGAGGTGCACGTCATCGTAACAGAGATACTCGGGGAACTGAAACGGTAACATAGGAGCTGACGCTTTCACACTATTCTCAGCAGTTTCGTCGCCCAGAAGAGAACCGCTGCAAAGACGGTCAAAATTAACGGTCAAAATTTCGGCTTTATACGGGGTGTTCAAAAAGTATCTCCGCAATGCCGTATGATAGTTAGCCGCGCGTGCCGTATGATTGTCCGCATGCCTGGGTTACTTCCCTTCAAGTGGACTCTCCCAACATTCCACTGTTTCGTTTATCTCACCCAGCGTCAGTAGTATCGTTGGTGTGTCGTTACGTGTAGACGTGAACGTTTAAGTTTAGTTCCTTTGTTTGTTTTTGTCACTGTTAAAATGTTAACCATTGAAGCACGTGTTTTTAGTCGAAGAAGTGTTCAAAGCTGGCGGTAAATACAGTTTCAGTTCGTCCAACATTTAATTCAGTTTTCCCGGAGACAACACTCCCACATCGCGATACTGTGCGAAATTTGACTAACAAATTTCGAAATATGGGTTCAGTGAAAGATGCAAGGAGAAGTGGTCGTCGCACCGATTTGTCTGAGGCTAAACTACTCGATATTTCCGATAAAATGTCCATGAGTCCGAACAAGTCAGTAAGAAAACTCGCCCAGGAAATCTATGTTAACGGTCCACACAGCCGTAAGGAAAAAATTAGATCTTTCCCATACAAAGTGACAGTCGTGCAAGAACTGAAAAATACGGATGATGGCAAGACCCTGCATTAATGTCAATGGTTCAAAAATTTCGTTCAACAAAGTGGAAAGGATATTCTTAATGAAACTATTTTGACTGATGAGGCGTGGTTTCATTTATCCGGGTACATGAACTCGCAAAATTCTCGTATGTGGAGTACTGCGAATCCATTGCGTATTCGTGAGGAAACACTTCATTCTGTGAAAATAGGAGTTTGGATTGCAATTTCTAGACGTCGGAATGTGGGTCCCGTATTTTTCAACGAAACAAACGCACAACGATACTGCACTGATATTCTGTACACATTCATAGAACTTGTGGTAAGTGAAATACTGAACGGTTATTGTCAACAAGAAGGTGCAACCGCGAATACAGCTCGCGTTTCAATGTCACTGCTTGCTGATGTTTTTGGTGATAGCATAATTTCACAGGGGCTTTGGCCTCCACGATCGCTAGACCTAACACCACCAGACCTTTTCTTCTGGGTGCAGCGAAAGCAACTGTCTATAAAAACCATCCAAAATCCATCGATGAATTGAAAAGTGCAATATTCACTTTCGCTGCTTCTGTTACAGAAGAAATGTTACAGCTTGTTTGGAAACATGATTAGACTAATTGAATTTTGTATTCAATAACAGGGGGGACACTTTCAACATTTAATGTGAAAATTTGTAAGTGAAAATGAATATTCAATAAATTAATAACTTGTATTTCACTGAGTTTCATTTCGGTTTATTCACTGCGGCATACGGAACACGCGGCTAACAATCGTACGGCACTGCGGAGAGACTTTTTGAACACCCCGTATTACAGAATGGCACCATTCTTGGTTTGGAACTATTCCACGAAGAGGGTATCAATAATTGCTCCATTTGCTGTAAGAGATTGGAAACGGGAAGAGCCACAACAAACTTTTGACATACGAGAGGAAAACTTGAAACTGAACAGTTCATAGATAAATGAAAACAAAAGGCAGCTGATCTGGTGCATGTGTGTACATATCATGCCTCTGTTTGTACCCCTTGGAAACTGAGAAATTAACACCAGAGTTATTCAACCTCTGTTCCCAGCCTTCAGCTCTTAATATTCGTTGTGTCCAAATCGCAGTATGATGTCCGACTATATAATGATTTTTGAGCAGAATTTCAAAAAATTTAATCAATAGAATACTAGTGATTTTTTGTAGTAATAAACTACTAACCACTTTTCGAGAAAAACAGCAGACGGACACGTTTTTCTTTCATTTGCATATTTAATATTTTGATAAACTTATCTTGAAAGTGAGGGAGCCAAAATTTTTCAGTCTTTGTTAGATTTCTATGTTTATTACAGGAAATAATAGGAATAAAAGAGTCGAAAACCGGTTATCTGAGAACCCAGTTATTTTGAATGGTTTTAACAGCCCGGTTAAGCTGGCGTTAAACAAACCGATATAACCGAAAACCGGTTGTTTCATAGATTACCGCCATCCCTACCAGAAACTCACCAGTTGGTGTTAAAGAGTGCAGTGCCTTGACAAAATGGCAACAAAGCAAGAGAAGAGGTTTTGTGTGTTGGAATATTAATGTTTCTCTATAGAAACAGTTCAGCATGCATTTGGAAGGAATTGTAAAAAACAACCGCCATGTAAACAGAGCACTGTGTATTGTTATCGACAATTGACAGGCACTGGTTGTCATTGTAAACAGAAAAGTACTGCTAGATAAAGAGTGCCAGACGCAATGGTGGAGAGAGTGAGAAAAACTTTCGTTTACTGTCCCAACAAATCAACGGTCCGCCCAAGTCACAAACGTTGAATACCGCAGCAAATTGTGTGATAGATTGTCCGTGCAGGGACCCTAAACGCATTTCATTTCCCATGTGCGGTCGTTCCCGTCAGCCACCGCGCCAAGTGTCAACTTAGTTTGCGCAGACAGTACCATCAGCAGCTGTCGTCCAACAGTTAATACAGGAAGGTTAGGGCCAGTGGCTTCAGTTTTCCATCACAATGCAGTAAGCACTTGACGAACATTTTGCCTCCAAGCTGATACTCAGCCACGGGAAACATTAAACGCCACAATGTGAGAGTGTGGACCACTGAACATTCTCATGAAATCGTGGCACATGAACGAGATACGCCGAAGATTAGTGTTTTCTTTAACGAGAAGACTGTGACAGGTTCCTCATACCGTGTTATGTTGCAGTGGGGATTTTTTCAACAAATAACTGATTCCGTGGATTTCATTTAATTTCATAACTGAAATATCGATGTTCGTCGCTACCTAAATGACGAACTTCAGCATCACTGGTTTGGGCATAGTAGTGAAGATGTGGCTCATTTCCCTTGCTGCCCCCCCCCCCCCCCAAGTTTGTCTGACATAACGCCTTTTGACTTTCTGCTTTGGATGTACATTAAGAACCGTGTTTATGTACGCCCACTGCCAAAAACACTGGAACAGCTCAGAGAATAAAACAGTTCCGTTGTGATGACCATGGACAGCATGTTGCTACGTACGGTGTGGGAAAGACTTGAGTAACACTTGGACGTGTGTCTTGTGACCAGAGAGGCACTCACAGAACATTTGTATGGGATAAAATACAAACTTGCTATGTTGACGGTGAGACTATGGTTCAAATGGTTCTGAGCACTATGGGACTTAACATCTGAGGTCATCAGTCCGCTAGAACTTAGAACTACTTAAACCTAACTAACCTAAGGACATCACATACATCCATGCCCGAGACAGGATTCGAACCTGCGACCGTAGCGGTCGCGCGGTTCCAGACTGCAGCGCCTAGAACCGCTCGGACACACAGGCCGGCAGTTAGACTATGCATGAATATGAATGTGCGAGTAATGCTTTAGAAAATTCAGAGCTTTGAAAACGAACGAATCATTCATAGTAGCCCTATACTACATTTACTGTAAGACCTTCATTAACTGGGCCAGTACCCTGTCATCTGCAATAATATTATTTAAAGGCATTTGAAGAGCTATCATGTCTCTCTCTTTTCACTGCAATTTTATGGAGCGAAAATAAGTCGCAACAATAGTTTGTGGATGCCGTACAAAGCGGTGTGAAAGGGCGTGGTAGCGGACACCAGTTATTAGGGCTTCTTCCCCAGTAATTTACATGTTGAGTGTGTGAAGAAGGTCGAAAGCTTGTTGATGGGTTGGATTGTTTGGGGGAAAAGACCAGTGAGGTCATCGGTCTCATTGGATTAGGAAAGTCGGCCGTGCCCTTTCAAAGGAACCATCCCGGCATTTGCCTGGAGCGACTTAGGGAAATCACGGAAAACCTACATCAGAATGGCCGGACACGGGATTGAACCATCGTCCTCCCGAATGCGAGTCCAGTGTGCTAACCAATGCGCCAGCTCGCTCGGTGCTTGTTAATGGGTCATTATAATTAAAGTACACCTCACGTTGGTCCAGTGTTGAGTGTAGTTATGATATGGCTATGATACTTGGTACATATAATAATGCGTAACGGATTTACGCCCAAAAATAAAATTAGTTCCAGTTTTGGCCACCAGGTGAACATCTGGCGCTACACGCCTTTCTAACAGCGATTATCTGCGTCGTAATTACACTGCATATTTTGAACGATCGAGGGCAGAGGGCCCTGGCAACTCCTGTATAATTTGGGTTGGTTTGCTTGCTTGTCACGCGGTTAACGGGAAATTATTCCGTTTCTGTGGCGCGGTGGCAGTTTCGGCGCTGACCTGATTTAAAGCAGAGGTGAGCGTTCGCAGAAGAGCCGAAGTAGAGCCTCCAATCGTATCTGTCCTTCCCTCATACAGCCCTTATCGAGATGCAGAACAGGACCCGTATGACACCCTGGCGCGATGATTCGCCAATTTCCGGACATCATAAACGTAGGTGTAGTATAGCAGTCCCTCATCCGCCTCTGATTTCCACACGAACGTCTCCTGCCCTTCTTGCACAACGTAATCACAACAATAGTTAAGCGCTTCTCAGTGGGCAGAAGGCACGTGATGGCCCGCTGAATCTACGTGCTGCCACACTACCGTTGCCGTAGGCTGAAGAACGTCGACGTGCTATGCGTTGGTGGCTTCATCTATTGACTCAAGCGCATAACGACGTCTAAAAAGTTGTTCTGTTCCAGGAATTGGCTCTGCAGTACATCACAAGATGCAGTCAAAGATGTGCGAATTCTGTGTGCTAGTTGACTTATCTATATGAAAACTGGAAACAAAGATCTCTTTGTTCCAGTCATAGGCTGTTGAGTTAGTTGTAGAGATCAGTTTCACATTGGTTTGGGTGTTTTCCCACGCCTTTCTGGTCAAATGCCAGTCCTAGGTTTCAGTGTATCAAAACAAATGTAACTGGATAATTATTTCGTCTACTTCTCTTTTCAACCATGAGATCACCTCGCAGGATCGTAATAGCCGCATCACTTCGCTGCCCGCCTTCGCCGATGGCCGCACGAAGAAATCATCGGCCACTCGGTCTGGTTAATTATTGATAGGGTATCTCTTACGTGAAACAACTCTGGCAAAAGTTGAAGACTCCCTTTGTATTTTTTCGTGGCTTATGTAACATACGAGTAAACTTTAGAACCCAGTTCTCGTGATGAAGGCGGCTTTAAACGTCTGTTTACTATACAAATGAGTTATGTGGTAAACATTTAACTTTACGCGTGTAAACGAGAAAAAAACTTGTGAAAGGTGCGAAATTATGTCTAAAGTTTGGTGGCTGTAGCTAAGTGCTCTACGACATACTGGATAAACGAAGTATAAAATAGCTACACTACTGGCCATTAAAATTGCTCCACGAAGAAGAAATGCAGACGACAAACGGGTATTCATTGGACAAATACATTATACTAGAACTAACGTGTGATTACATTTTCACGCAATTTGGGTGCATAGATCCTGAGAAATCAGTACCCAGAACAATTACTTCTGGCCTTAATAACGGCCTCGATACGCCTGGGCATTGAGTCAGAGGTTGGATCGTGTGTACAGGTACAGCTGCCCACACAGCTTCAACACGATACCACAGTTCATGAAAACTAGTGACTGGCGTATTGTGACGAGCCAGTTGCTCGGCCACCACTGACCAGACGTTTTCAATTGGTGAGAGATTTGGAAAATGTGCTGGCCAGAGCAGCAGTCGAACATTTTCTGTATCCAGAGAGGCCCGTACAGGACCTGCAAGATGCGGTCGTGCATTATCCTGTTGAAATGTAGGGTAGAGCCACGGGTAGTAACACATCAGAAATATAACATCCACTGTTCAAAGTGCCGTCGATGCGGACAAAAGGTGACCGAGACGTGTAACCAATGGCACCCCATACCATCACACCGGGTAATACGCCAGAATGGCGATGACGAATACACGCTTCCAATGTGCGTTCACCGAGATGTCGCCAAACACAGATGCGACCATTATGATGCTGTAAACAGAACCTGGATTCATCCGAAAAAATGACGTTTTGTCATTCGTGCACCCATGTTCGTCGTTGAGTACACCATCGCAGGCGCTCCTGTCTGTGATGCAGCGTCAAGGGTAACCGCAGCCACGGTCTCAGAGCTGATAGTCCATGCTGCTGCAAACGTCGTCGAACTGTTCGTGCAGATGGTTGTTGTCTTGCAAACGTCCCCATCTGTTGACTCAGGGATCGAGACGTGGCTACACGATCCGTTACAGCCATGCGGATAAGATGCCTGTCATCTCGACTGCTAGTGATAGGAAGCCGTTGGGATCCAGCACGGCGTTCCATATTACCCTCCTGAACCCACCGATTCCATACTCCGCTAACAGTCATTGGATCTCGACCAACGCGGGCAGCAATGTCGCGATACGATAAACCGCAATCGCGGTAGGCTACAATCCGACCTTTATCAAAGTCGGAAACGTGATGGTACGCATTTTTCTTCCCTGCACGAGGCAACACAACAACTTTTGACCAGGCAACGCCAGTGAACTGCTGTTTGTGTATGAGAAATCGGTTGGAAACTTTCCTCACGTCAGCACGTTGTAGGTGTCGCTACCGGTGCCTACCTTGTGTAAATGCTCTGAAAAGCTAATCATTTGAATATCACAGCATCTTCTCCCTGTCGGTTAAATTTCGCGTCTGTAGTACGTCATCTTCGTGGTGCAGCAATTTTAATGGCAAGTAGTGTAGCTCCCTACAGCAACCTGTATAGAATGCATCCACCCATGCTGTCCTGTCAGTCAAGGGTAAAGCCACTGGATACCTGTGGATGGAGCAAATGAAAGACGTTGCAGAAGTCCATATTAGGCAAGACAGGGATGGTTACCACTTAGCTATTGAAACCAAAACCTGCCCAACATCCCTTAGTGCAGGAAATGGTCCAAGGAACGCTGGCTATAGTTCGGTAGGATGTGGACGGAATACTGCGGTAACATAAAAGCTGTAGGTACTAACAAGGAAACGGTTGCTACACACGCATCGACAAACTGGACGTGTGTAGGTGTTTCGACCGACAAACCAACGACCTTTTCTTGTCGGGATGTCGGACGCCCGCTTACCCCCCCCCCCCCCTCCCCCCCCTTCACCACCACCACTCCGCCCAATAAATTGTCCCACACGCAGCGCTACCGTGCCAATGTTCTAATAGACATGATATGGTGCGCTGCTGACCGAACTCTGACATATCAGTCGGAATGACTGGACGATCAATTAACACCAGTATCAAAGAGCACAAGCGACATTGCAGGTTGGGGCAGGTGGAGAAATCGGCCGTGGCAGAGCACGCACTGAATGAGACCGACCACGTAATAAAATTCGCCGACACGGAAGTTCTGGCTGTAGAGAAGCACTATCACACGCGCTTGTTCAGAGAAGCTGTAGAAATACAAAAACACGCGAACAGTTTCAACTAGAAAGAGGAAAGCCTTGAGGTAAACGGATCCTCGCTGCCCGTACTGCAGCGAACGACCGTCGCAGGTAGCAAGAGGAGAACCGCACCGGAAATGACCGCGGAGAAGCCCTCGGGCGTTGGCGCGCCAGGTACATATAGTCTGCGGCCGCGAACTCGCCTCCAGTTCACCACCGGCAATGGAGGGTGAAGCTTTGACAATGCCAGCCACTCGTGCTGGCGAAACGTCAGAAAAATCATTAGATGAACGTCGGCTGAAGAACCCGAGACAGAAGCCAATAGGCAGTTTGTCAGCAAAATAACTGACGATGGTTGAAGTAGAGAGGATATAAAATGTAGACTGGCGATGGCAAGGAAAGCGTTTCTGAAGAAGAGAAATTTGTTAACATCGAGTATAGATTTAAGTGCCAGGAACTCGTTTCTGAAAGTATTTGTATGGCGTGTAGCCATGTATGGAAGTGAAACGTGGACCATAAATAGTTCGGACAAGAAGAGAATAGAAGCTTTCGAAATGTGGTGCTACAGAAGAATGCTGAAGATTAGATGGGTAGATCACATACCTAATGAGCAGGTATTGAACAGAATTGGGGAGAATAGGAGTTTGTGGCACAACTTGACTAGAAGAAGGGATCGGTTGGTAGGACATGTTCTGAGGCATCAAGGGATCACCAATTTAGTACTGGAGGGCACCGTGGAGGGTAAAAATAGTAGAGGGAGACCAAGAGACGAATTATAAGCAGATTCAGAAGGATCTAGGCTGCAGTAGGTACTGGGAGATGAAGCAGATTGCACAGGATAGAATAGCATGGAGAGTTGCATCAAACCAGTCTCATGACTGAAGACCACAACAACAACGAGAAAAAGACAGACCCTTTTTGACGTCTGTTTCGAATGAAAAACAGTAGATTAACTAATAAAATTTTCAAATATTTGTGGTGTAAGAAGTCCGCAACAAGCTGCGTCAACGAATTAAAAAAGGATTCAGAAAGAAACAACATAAAAATAGAATATATAAACAGGGAAACCTTTCCGGAAAAAAATATTGAAAATGGATTCCAAGGCAAGGTAGCTAAAAAGACTGTTTCAGAATGGAAAACAGAAAGAAGAAACATATTGAGCAGATGAAGGCGCACTGGAAGAAAAGAACAATGAATTCATATTGGAACGTGGTTCTCAAGTGGCCTATTAGCAGAAAAAAGCTGAAGTTGTTACTAATATGCAGGATGACCCCTATATGGAGTTTTTTTAACCAGTCCACGACGATTGAATGACGTTCCATCCCTCACACGCTTCGCTCGTTGGAGGATGCTAAGTTCACCCAACCTGGATATGATGTGACGTCATTATGACGTATATACGCTTTAGTCGATTAACACACCTATCGACTTTTACGAACGTTCGAGATTCTAAACTGTCGTCAGCTAGTGGCTTGTTTTGACACGTGCGATTCTGAAAACAGCTCAGTGTGGCAGCGTATATGTATTTCACCAAAATAAAAGAGCTGGATATTAATATAAATATTCCTGACTGTGGCCTTGAAAACACCACGTAAAAAAGTGAAGTCTTCTTATGTCCCGACCAGGTTAGATTGTGTGATTGTTGTACTGAATGCTTACGCCGAAAATAATATTTATTTATTATCAACATTTTAGTATGGTTTCATACAATTGGTCTTGTCAGTACATATTAGATTGTAGCAGCATACTCTTTCTGACTTTTTTTTCTTAATTTATATAGCTGAAAGAGAACTCGTGCAAGTTTGTTAGCTAAGTAATTTTTATGTGCATCCCAAGATAGTCTTTTATCAACCATAATTCCAAGTAATTTTACACTGGGACCGCAGAGACAGGTACCTTAGTGTCCAGTAATGACTGATGTGTAGAATGATTGAATTTCGAACTTAAAAAGAAAAATATGAGGCATTGTTGAAGAAAAATCGTCGACCGGAGATGAAATACGAGGGGAAGTGGATTTCTCAATGTAATCTTAACCAAAGGTTAGTGTCTAGTACTGATTGACGTATGAAATGATTGATTGCAGTGTCAAAGCATTTCATGGTGGTATGATAGTGTCAAAGCATTCCATGGTGGTAAGCTTTTCTCTCATTAGTCTCTCGAATGCTGAACACATAATTAGAGACGAGCAAACGAAAAACAACGCACAGTACAATACACGATTTAAATGCAAGGAACGCAAAACACATTTAAACGAATGGCGCAGAGCACAGCGCTACCCTGTCACAATCTCTCGAAAGTTCACAAAAGTGGAATAGTCGATGTACGGTTTCTATCGTTTTCGATGTAGCGTGTATACGTCATAATGACGTCACATCGTATCCAAGTCCGGTGAACTTAGCATCCTCCTCGCTCGGTACGGAGGACGCAGAGACAAATGGCTGCGAGGTTGTGATCAGCGCTGAGCCAGTGGTTGTTCGCGTCGGTGACGTCACCTTCCGGGGCGCCCCTTCTGCCTCCCCTCCCCACCTCCTTGCACCAACCGCAGCAATCCACCCCACCCCGCCGTGCGCGCTTGTCGCGGCTGTTTTTATACTCCGGCCCCGCGCGGGCCGTTTCACAAGTGGAGCAGTCAGTGTGAGTAGAAGAGGAATTCGTGAGGCCCTGCTGGAATCTACAAGGAGTCTGCTGTCAAGGTGTGTTCCTCTGAGGACTGTTGGCGTCTTATTCACAACTCTCTAACGTGAATGTCGGTCTTTCAATAGTCTTTCGCGATGTGTTCGATTTCAACTATTTCGAAGGTTTGTTTAGCGTGTAAGGAGTTGACATCATACGCAGCGACGTTCCACCCTCTGCCATGCACCTCACGGTGGTTTGCAGAGTATAGATGGAGAGTTTACGGTTATTACACATCCGCAGATGGGTTGTGCTGTTCTTATCTCAGTAAGTCAGTGGACGCTCTTACATTCGTTTCCTAGTTCATTCGATTTGTTGTTGTTGTTGTTGTTGTGGTTGTGGTTGTGGTCTTCAATCCTGAGACTGGTTTGATGCAGCTCTCCATGCTACACTATCCTGTGCAAGCTTCTTCATCTCCCAGTACTTATTGCGACCTATATCCTTCTGAATCTGCTTAGTGTATTCATCTCTTGGTCTCCCTCTACGATTTTTGCCCTCCAATGGTAAATTTGTGATCCCTTGATGCCTCAGAAAACGTCCTACCAACCGATCCCTTCTTCTAGTCATGTTGTGCCACAAACTTCTCTTCTCCCCAGTCCTATTCAATACCTCCTCATTAGTTACGTGATCTACCCACCTTATCTTCAGCATTCTTCTGTAGCACACATTTCGAAAGCTTCTATTCTCTTCTCGTCTAAACTATTTATCGTCCATGTTTCACTTCCATACATGGCTACACTCCATACAAATACTTTCAGAAACGACTTCCTGACACCTAAATCTATACTCGATGTCGACAAATTTCTCTGCTTCAGAAACGCTTTCCTTGCCATTGCCAGTCTACCTTTTATATCCTCTCTACTTCGATCATCATCAGTTATTTTGCTCCCCAAATAGCAAAACTCCTTTACTACTTTAACTGTCTCATTTCTTAACGTAATTCCCTCAGCATCACCCGACTTAATTCGACTACATTCCATTACCCTCGTTTTGCTTTTGTTGATGTTCATCTTATATCCTCCTTTCAATACACTGTCCATTCCGTTCAAGTGTTCTTCCAAGTCCTTTGCTGTCTCTGACAGAATTACAATGTCTTCCCCATGGATTTTAATACCTACTCCGAATTTTCCTTTTGTTTCCTTTACTGCTTGCTCAATATACAGATTGAATAACATCATTCGATATATATTACTCGTCAGAGAATTCTCCAGTGCCTAATAAATGTTTTCCGAATTTACCTCGCAGTTTTAGTTACGATGATGAAAATTGCGGCAGATATGGCAAAGTGCGTTTAAACACACCAACGTAAACAGGCTACGCTAAGGTCAATTTGTTATCAGATTTATTTGGCATTCACATTTGCTGACTTCGGAAATTACCAAATTATCACTTTCCTAACATATCCAAGATTTAGGAATAAGCTACAGACTAGCGTGTCACCACAGTCGAGATTTCAATAACGCACTCTTGCCCTGGTCTCTTGAGAAATGCGTAGGAATTTGTCTTGTAATTGGCTGCTCTGTCGGTTCGACCAAGTACGAGTGTTACAGAATAGCTCCGTGAGCTTCGGAAGAAGAGGATATTTTACCCAAACAATTCTGAGCAAGTTTAGACAACCTCAATTTGCAACAGACTGCAAAACGAATCAAATGCCTCAGCTTTCATCTGGCTTTAGGACAAATTAAGCGTATAAGGCAATCGTTTCTCCTTTGTTCCATTTGCTAGTGGAACAGAAAAAGAAATAATTTAAAATGTGGAAATGTTTCAAAGTACCTTTCGCTACTTCTTGTACAGAATATGTGGATGAATCTGGACACAGTTCGCATTCAAAGTGTATGAAGCCTACTTCCGATATGCTGTTTAAAATTATGGAGTGTAGCCATGTATGGAAGTGAAACGTGGGCGATATATAAAATTAAAATTATAGTCACTACGTATAACGTCGTAAGCTTATCTTTCCCGGACGCGTTCTGCGTGAGACGTAGCGCCGGGGGTTAGATACACATACGGATATACTCGAAAGGAGAGACAGCATTGGTCGTATATTTTTGTTTATTATCGCAAAATCGATTTTCTGTCACTTAGTGACCATCTTCAGTGCTGTAATATATAACTTAAATTGGTAAGCACTGGTGTCAATAAGCTTACGGAGGTGGCTTACAAAACACTCATTCGACCTATACTTGAGTATTGCTCATCAGTGTGGGATCCGTACCAGATCGGGTTGACGGAGGAGATAAAGAAGATCAAGAGAAGATCACAGGGTTATTTGGTAACCGTGATAGCGTTACGGAGATGTTTAATAAACTCAAGTGGCAGACTCTGCAAGAGAGGCGCTCTGCATCGCGGTGTAGCTTCCTCGCCAGGTTTCGAGAGGGTGCGTTTCTGGATGAGGTATCGAATATATTGCTTCCCCCTACTTATACCTCCCGAGGAGATCACGAATGTGAAATTAGAGAGATTAGAGCGCGCACGGAGGCTTTCAGACAGTCGTTCTTCCCACGAACCATACGCGACTGGAACAGGAAAGGGAGGTAATGACAGTGGCACGTAAAGTGCCCTCCGCCACACACCGTTGGGTGGCTTGCGGAGTATAAATGTAGATGTAGATGTAGAAATGTGACCTTTGACAGAAATGACGAATCCATTCACACAAGTGAGACGATATTTCGTAGGCGCGCAATTTTATCAGATACCCCCGTGGGTACTACTAGCGTGAGACAGAAAGCGAGTGTCCAGTTAGGGAGAGAGGCTTAAAGCAAGAACTGCACGGCTTAAAACTTTCAGGACCGTGAGTGGAAAAAAAACGCTTAAGACTTTAAATGCTTGTTTTCAGCCTTCGTCGATCTATCATTCGTGTTACAATAACAAAAAATACGTAATCCAGAAGTAGGTCCTATTTCCAATGACGTTCCAACACCTTACTGAATGTGCACAGTTAGTGGCGACCAATCGCTGAAAGTGTGTTTGTTTATACCTCCGCTGAACGTGCGTTGATGGAAGTATAGCTCCAGGTGACTATTTCTGAACGCAAGCTTTCGCTGCTGCCGCCACAGGACTCGCTGGCGAATAGTTCCCAGCTGCGGCGAGGGCGTGTGTTAATGATGCGCTTTTCAAGAACGTTACGGCGGTATGTGTGGATAGTCGAACGTGCCTACCGGGCGCTACTTTCTTCTCGTTAGCCTTTCCACCGACGGCGCGTCGTTAGGTGACAAGGTAATCTCTCGTGTTTACGTCCAAAAGAGAGAGAGAGCCGAGTCGGAGATGTTTCAGTCAAGCACGCTCCAGGGTCACTAAGAGCAGAAAGCTGTCGCACGCTACTGGTGAAAAAGATCACTCCACTCAAGAATTTAACAAATTCTCGTTGTCTGGCGTTTGTCATGCGCTGCCAGTATTGCCACATCGGTCTGTGTCTCAGTTCAGGCTAGCAAGCTGCCGGCATAAGAGCAGAAGGCTTTACTGCCCGATAAGGTACGTGACGAAGGGCACTTGTACTGTCCGATAAAGCTCCGTGTGACATCTAATTTTCTACAGGGTGTCAAATCACCTTTCAGCCGTCTAATTTCCGAACAGTTACCTTATTTGGCTACCAGTTTCAGCGATTTACTATGTATGCCATCTTCAGGCCCACTGACCGACGTGTACATCTACATAGATATTCTGCAAATCACATTTAAGTGCCTGGCAGAGGGTTCATCGAACCAGTATCACAATTCTCTACTATTCCACTCTCGTATAGCACGTGGAGAAAAAGAAGACGTAAATTTTTTCGTGCAAGCTCTGAATTCTCTCAGTCTTTGTGGTGATCGTTCCTCCCTGCATAGGCCGGCGTCAACAAATATTTTCGCATTCAGAGGAAAAGGTTTGTGATTGCAGTTTCGTGAGAAGATTCCGTCTCAACGAAAAACGCCTTTGTTTTAATGATGTCCACCCCAAATCCTGTATCATTTCAGTGACTCTCTCTCCCCTCTTTCGCGATAATACAAAACGTGCTGCCCTTCTGTGGTGTGCGTACTGTAAGACCTTCGGTACACACATCATATTATTTGACTTGTCGCTCCAACGAAGTAGGCGAGTGTCAGCAATATGTCTCGTGGTCTTATCGTGGCGTGTTTATCTTCTGCCGTTAGGTCAGACGATAGAAATGTCACTTGCATGCTTAGAGTAGCAGACCAACTTTAAACAGAACTTGATTAATTTTCACACACATTTATTAAAATAACAAGCATAAACATTACGTAACTGGATTCTGGACTATTTATAATTGACAATCTGAAGTTCCTTTGGCCTTGGTACGTTAATCTTCTTCTCACATATCTCTGATACTTGACAAAATGTCTATTCATTTATCTTCATGGCTATGTACAGGAATATGGTAATCTTATTAGGCGCAGACTGAAACTTGACTATAGACTGGTACAGACTAATACAGACTAATACAGACTGATGCAGACTGACTAATCGGAGGTCTGTACACTCGTTATAATACCTCGTGCGTTCAGGTATCACTGCGCGAGTGTGATCCGCGAGGTTCGAATCCTGCCTCGGGCATGGATGTGTGTGATGTCCATAGGTTAGTTAGGTTTAAGTAGTTCTAGGGGACTGATGACCTTAGATCTGAAGTCCCATAGTGCTCAGAGCAATCTGAACCATTGCAATTCGGCATTCGTGCGATGACTGAAAGATGGAACAATTTCTGAGGACCGGTTTCAGCACTTCGGTACGCGGAGAGAAGGAAAAATAAGGGTTCGAGGTGATCAAACATCATAAGCTCGGGACTGGCAGTTCTTAACGTCAGTTATAGGCACACGGAATCCTGAAGTATTGTTTTGGCTACAGGCTGTGCACCTGCGACCTTAGACAGGTTTTGCAACGAGTAAGCTTCACTTTCCCCGTGGGAATGTCAAGGCGAAGTTTCGAATCCTATCCGTTACCTCGGTCGGACGACCACGTGGTATGCAAATTATTCAAATATGCGTCGACATACGTAACTCCAAAAGCCACTGTATCGCGTGGAGGAGGGTCCATCGTACAAATATTGGTGTATTTTAGTTCTATTGTGTTCGCACGCTGCGCGAGGTGAAAATGACTATTTTGTCTTTACGCTGTTCAGCGGCCTGCATGAAGTTCGTGAATGACGTTGTTTGTATACACGTAGACAAGGCAGCTTGTTTCGGTGTTCTTATTTCTGGTGCGGCCAGTATCGGGCCACAAAAGATGAATCAGACAAAGATATCAGTTACTAATTGGCAACCAATGCTGTACAATCGCGATAATGTCATGAGGTGTTCAATTGACTCTTTTACTAGAACATGTTACGCGTTTCGGGATTACACCCATCTTCAGACATCTGTTGTACTTTTTTGTAAAACATAAGTGAACAGCACACTCAACACGTCTCAACGTTACAGAAAATGAGATCTGGTCATATGAGTTACATACCACGAATTTCAACTCCTTCCTAACAACCAGGCGTACAAGATATCAGTTCTTTGTCACGAACTGTCAAACACAGAAACACTGCGCATGTCACTGCATAGAGGAAGGTTCAGAGTTTTATGTCCGCACAGACACTATTCCATACACTGAGCAGGAGCACCATCACCATGTGTTGCTCGAGAAACATCGGTAGTACATTTTATTCCGCACAAGAACCAACAGGTCGCAGTTTAGTGAATTGATACCTTAAACCATTTGATTTCTGCTCTTGAAAGTACTGCCACATGTGGGACAAAGCCTCTGTCTTTTGTACTTCCACAGAAAAAAAAAATCGCAGGCAGTAGGTCTGTTAACGTGGGAGGAAGCAATAAACAGGATTTTGTTGGCCACCTCCTGCAATCCTACGTCGTGGGGCGGTGTTGGAATAACGCCGCACCTAAAGGTCAAAGTGAGCGGGGCGCCATCATGCATGAAAATGAAATCATTCGAATCTTCCCCAAAAAACAAACGTCCATAAGCTCTGAGAGCAGAAACGGCACAAAAGTCATTTTCGGTGAGTCATTCATGTTTGACAACGCCGCCAGAATTTTATGACCCACAGATTCTTACATTACGGCGTTTACTTCATCCGGTAGAATATGAAATGTCGATTCGTACCTTCTCTGTTACGGTCGCCGGGACGCAGCTGCTGGACCAACTGCAACTTCTAAGGCTTCATACGCAGGCGTCGTTGCAGACCAAGCCACACCGTTGCACAAGGAAGCAGAAATGCCTGACATGTCCGTCTTGTGGATTTCACAGGGCTTCGTGTGAACGCGTCTCGGATACGCTCGACATTGTCATCAGACGTGCGTGGACGACCAGCGCTCTTACCTCCGTTCATGCAACCAGCTTCCAACAATTTTGTATACCAGTCATAAATCTGCTTGTTCAGAGGCGGCCTCTGAGTGAATCGGAGGCCGAATGCAAGTTGCACCTGAACAGTGGTTCAAATGGCTCTCAGCGCTATTGGACAACATCTGAGGTCATTAGTCCCCTAGAACTTAGACCTAATTAAACCTAACTAACCTAAGGACATCACACACATCCATTCCCGAGGCAAGATTCGAACCTGCGACCGTAGCAGTCGCGCGGTTCCGGACTTCGCGCCTAGAACCGCTCGGCCACCGTGGCCGGCACCTGAACAATGGATTGACTTCGCGCAAATTCCAACACAAAATGATGTACTCGCCATGTTGCTACGAACAAACAGCGCAGCAGTCTAAAAACTTCGAACCTTCCTGAATCCAATGGCACGCGCAATGTACTTCTATCTTCTATAGTTTGTCCGTAATAACTGAAATCTATTCTATATTTTTGAATCACCCGGTACGCTCATAAACAGCGATACTGCAGGAGATACAGGTTAAGATACAAAATACTTTCTGTACGTATGCGACACGTTCATGATTGAGTTTGGTATAATTTATTATTGTGCCCGCATAGAATTCCCGTACATTTTTTCGGAGCTTTAACTTTAATTTTTAATTGCTTTCTAGCACGTCCACCTTGTTAAATTAGATGTAGCGTACAATAGGAGAGATATATTTTGTCGTCAGATATGGGTGCTTTTGTTATTGGTTCTTTGCTATTCGGCCCTTTCGCCACACATCCATCATATATGTGCACATTTAAGTAAAATATACACTGCTAGATCAGTGAAGGTGGTGAACAGGTCACATATTCAGTGTATGTAGATTCGAATTCTCCGGTAGTAACAGAATAATTACTGCTAACATATCATAAACTCTACAATTATTTTTCGTTCATTGATGTTACAATTTTTTCTACGAAAAAACGCACTGACCGTACCGTGATTGTAAATTCATATGTATATCTTGCATTATGTGTGTGCATGTCGTTTTCTGTGGCTTGGCCGATTTGATGTGTGTACTAAGAAAAACGCGCGCGCGCGCGCGCGCGCACGCACACACACACACACACACACACACACACACACACACACACACACACACACACACACACGTCACCCACACAAGTCCCAAAAAAACAAGGTCCACAGTATGCAAAATACAAATAATAAGCGTAAGTTTGACCACACAATACATCGTCTGTAATTAAAGCACGCTGTCTCATGTCTAAGAAGTAAAATGTGGCAAAAACCAATTGTTGTTGTTGTGGTCTTCAGTCCTGAGACTGGTTTGATGCAGCTCTCCATGCTACTCTATCCTGTGCAAGCTCCTTCATCTCCCAGTACCTACTGCAACCTACATCCTTCTGAATCTGCTTAGTGTATTCATCTCTTGGTGTCCCTCTACGATTTCTACCCTCCACGCTGCCCTCCAATGCTAAATTTGTGATCCCTTGATGCCTCAAAACATGTCCTACCAACCGATCCCTTCTTCTAGTCAAGTTGTGCCACAAACTTCTCTTCTCCCCAATCCTATTCAATACCTCCTCATTAGTTACGTGATCTACCCACCTTATCTTCAGCATTCTTCTGTAGCGCCACATTTCGAAAGCTTCTATTCTCTTCTTGTCCAAACTAGTTATCGTCCATGTTTCACTTCCATACATGGCTACACTCCATACAAATACTTTCAGAAACGACTTCCTGACACTTAAATCTATACTCGATGTTAACAAATTTCTTTTCTTCAGAAACGATTTCCTTGCCATTGCCAGTCTAAATTTTATATCCTCTCTACTTCGACCATAATCAGATACTTTGCTCCCCAAATAGCAAAACTCCTTTACTACTTTAAGTGTCTCATTTCCTAATCTAATTCCCTCAGCATCACCCGATTTAATTAGACTACATTCCATTATCCTTGTTTTGCTTTTGTTGATGTTCAAAACCAATTAAAAAATAAAATTTCTGGAAAATCCACGGAATTTTGGTAAGGCGCAATATGTCCTGGGCAACCAATGCAATATTGTGAACGCGTTCCTGTAGTCTACCGCGTTATATTATACGTATCATCGGCAGGGCCGCTGAAGAAATAAACAAAGCAAGTTGGAAATTTGTGGTAAGTACTTGCTGAGGTCATCGGTCCATAGGCTTATGTACTACTTAAACCAACTTACGCTAAGGACAATACATACCCACGCCCGAGGGAAAAAACAAGTTGGCTTGTGTATGTCCATACAATGTCATTCATAGACTGTGGGTTTTGTCATTCATTCTACGTAGGGGCCGTAATATTCATATCGTATTTTCATGATCCCTAAGCAATAGACGACGGGGTCAACAAAATTGTCAAGAATTTTTCTAACTTTTCACAACATGGTTCTGCGAGAATAATTTCCCTTGTCTTCAAAGTATCCCAATTGAGGTTCCTTCAGCACCTCGCTAACACTTTCGCGTGGACTGTGTGTAACGGTTCGATTCCCGGTTTGCGTGCTGTCACCCACCATACACGGCAATCTCTCGTTTTAAATGTACCTTAAAACTAGCGTGTTGTTCACAAGTAGAAATATCGCCGGTTATCGACGACGT
Source organism: Schistocerca serialis cubense (assembly GCF_023864345.2). NCBI lineage: Eukaryota > Metazoa > Arthropoda > Insecta > Orthoptera > Acrididae > Schistocerca > Schistocerca serialis. The sequence continues at coordinate 209,782,657 of NC_064647.1, read as the reverse complement.
TGGCAACGGCCTTGCCGCAGTGGATACACCGGTTCCCGTGAGATCATCGAAGTTAAGCGCTGTCGGGCGTGGACGGCGCTTGGATGGGTGACCATCCAGGCCGCCATGCGCTGTTGCCATTTTTCGGGATGCACTCAGCCTCGTGATGCCAATTGAGGAGCTACTCGACCGAATAGTAGCGGCTTGCGTCAAGAATACTATCATAACGGCCGGGAGAGCGGTGTGCCGACCCCACGCCCCTCCTATCCGCATCCTCCACTAAGGATGACACGGCGGTCGGATGATCCCTGTAGGCCATTTGTGGCCTGAAGACGGAGTGCTTTTTTTTTATCGACGACGTTATTAGATTTGAATTAACGTTACTTGAACAGCCCATGGCGATTTTATTTTACAACATCCGATGCGATGACAGTGGAAAATTGGTGTTCCAATTTCCCCAGTCTATCGTACAAAGCGATGTAGCTCGCAAGAAAGAATATCTGATTGAAATCGCCTTCAGAAAAAATTCTTCACGTGCATATAATAACCGGACCTCTGCTTCACTCCCGTACGCAGCTACAGCTAATACCTACGTGGGAAGTGTGACCTTGAACGTGCTTGTATTATAAATCTCACCCAAAAAAACAGCGGTATGAGCTAATCGTCTGAAAACATGCCCGTCTCACCACATTTGAGAAATACCCTGTTGAAGGTCTAAGAGGGCAACTTTAGTAACGCGAAGAAACAAAATATCTGTATAATAGGACCAGAAAAACCGTATGTCACTTTCATGAGTTACTGCTACACTTCTCTCTGCTTGAAATAATTACTCTATCCCAACAAAAAACTTTCCGAGTGATCTGATAGTGTTGCACAGCTCTTCGGTCTTCAAACTGCGAGTGTGGGGCTTCAACGGAATGGTCAGAGAAAAGCGGAACTGAACGATATGCTCATCTGACTAAAACACTTTTTCCCATTCAACATCACTTTTGCATTCAAGCAGGCCAATGTTAAACGCCTTAGTAATTACATTTGCAACAGGAAGAAGTTGTGTGGAACTGCGAAAAAATATGCATGCGCAAGATAGGCAACAGCAAGGATAATGAATGTGAGGTCAGGAGCGCCGTGGTCCCGTGGTTAGCGTGACCAGCTACGGAACGAGAGGTCCTTGGTACAAGTCTTCCCTCGAGTGTAAAGGTTAATTTTTTATTTTCAGTTTATGTGACAAACTCTTATGTTGTCATCACTCTTTCGGGAGTGATTATCACATCCACAAGAAAACCTAAATCGGGCAAGGTAGAAGAATCTTTTTACCCATTCGCTAAGTGTAAAAGTTAGGTGGGTCGAAAACATATTCCTGTCATGTGACGCTCATGCCGTCACCAGTGTCGTATAGAATATATCAGACATGTTTTACTGTGGAGGAATCGGTTGACCTATGACCTTGCGATCAAATGTTTTCGGTTTCCATTGGAGAGGCACGTCCTTTCGTCTACTAATCGCACGGTTTTTCGGTATGGTCGCAAAACACACACTAAACTTATTACAGTGAACAGAAACGTCAATGAACGAATGGACAGATCATAACTTTGCGAAAATAAAGTACACTTTTCATTCGAGGGAAGACTTGAACCAAGGACCTCTCGTTCCGCAGCTGCTCACGCTAACCACGGGACCACGGCGCTCCTGAGCTCACATTATCGTTCATGTTGCATATCTTACACATGGACTACTCAGTTTGTATATTTTGCTTACTTTTTCGTAGTTCCACACAACTTCTTCCTGTTTTCTCGATTGATCTGTGTTCAGTTTTTCAAGGCCTATCCACTGTGCCAATTTATAATTAAATCTGAGGGGGGTGCGATGGGGAGGTTCCCTTGTTAGGTTAAGAAATTTGATTATGAAGTCTAAAGAAATGATCGTGTGTAACTTTAATTGTGGTACACGGCACGTCACAACTTTTCCTCTAAACTTTTGACAATATTCATGGGACTAATTCGCCTTCTGATACAATTGTACACTCTTTACACTATAATACACTACAAACATTGTCAAAGACGGTGTGCTACTGCAATTGCGCTATTCACACACCTAGGTTAAGTACTTGTTTGTGAAAGTAAGAGATGCCACCGATGGCACTAGCTGATGACACGAGCATTTTGCACGCGAGTGGGAACAACCACTGTTTTTAGGATGAGTGATTTACATTCTAAGCACATTTTCGTACCTCTGCGAACGTTCGAGGTCACGCACTTCGTTTGTTAGTCTGGCCAGAGCGCGAACTGAGATCCCAATTGACCCGCCCCCCTCTCGATGACGTAAGTGCTCAAGAGCGCGGGACCCACGTCGAAAGAAGCAACGATCCACACGCCAGCACAGCTTTTTTTTTTTTTTTTTTTCATCACGGACCACACGGAGAGTTGTCTCTGGGATATGGGAAGAAGTGAAATATTTGCACGAATTTTAATACAGTGAATTTACATTACTGTATTACGATGCTAATGCTAATCAGTAGTTTTTATTTTATATATAATGGTTAGACTCTAGACATTCATCAGCAATGTAATGTGAATAGTCTTTCAGAAAATTAAGTGGTTTTCTGCTATTGGACTCCCACGACATTTTCAGAAAACAAAGTATATACAGAATGAGATTTTCACTCTGCAGCGGAGTGTGCGCTGATATGAAACTTCCTGGCAGATTAAAACTGTGTGCCCGACCGAGACTCGAACTCGGGACCTTTGCCTTTCGCGGGCAAGTGCTCTACCATCTGAGCTACCGAAGCACGACTCACGCCCGGTCCTCACAGCTTTACTTCTCCCAGTATCTCGTCTCCTACCTTCCAAAATTTACAGAAGCTCTCCTGCGAACTTCCCCGCGAAAGGCAAAGGTCCCGAGTTCGAGTCTCGGTCGGGCACACAGTTTTAATCTGCCAGGAAGTTTCAAAGTATATACAGTTCCGGACAGTAAATGGCAGGACAACGCTGATAGATATGGACTTTGAAGAGAAGGCTGTTGCCAAGGCAGAATATTCAGAATTTCTGGAAGTGTGTGCATTGGTGAGGAAATGAATTGGAAAAAACACACTGATGTGTTGAAACGTTTAGGTTTACCTACTTCTGCTGTTAGGGTTATTGCAAATTTTGGTGATAAACTTAACAGTAAATTAGCCTACTATGCCTATTTTCATTCATTGCTCTCATATGCCATCATAATTTGGGGTAACTCATCATAAAGAGCAAGGGAGCGTCGTCGACCTGCTCATCCAATTCCAGTGGCATACGTTGGAACGGAGGTGTTATTTGTCACACTGCTGTATACTGTCAAAATTCCGTGAGTATACTTTCTTAGTAGAGTCAGCCAGTATATTTCTTCCCCCTACGTACAGTTCACGTAAAGACTGTGAACGTAAAATAAAGGTGGTTAGAGTAAATATGGAGGCATAACAGCAATCTTTCTCCGTGTGGACACTTCGCGACTGGAGGAGGAGGAAACGACGCAGATACACAAAGTACCCTCCGCCGCACACCGTAAGTTGTCTCCCGGAGTACAGATGTAGATATTCACATTTTCGTCAGCCGCCCTGAACCAGAATCTTCGTTAGGAGCTGGTGTGTCCTCTTGCCTTTCTCAGACCCGACTGACTTCACCAGTCCAAGAGGCACCTGCAGACACGTAACTGTTATAGGTGAAAGAAGCTCCTAACGACAGAAAAAAAACCCCTGAGACTCGTCGGAGTTAAATATCAAGTCTGTAGGTAGGTAATACAGTATGTATCTAGCCACAGTATCATACTATCAAACTTAAGGGGGGGATCGAAAGGTTTCCATTGGAGGGCATTGCTGCAGCGTATAAAGCAACGTAGCGCGACCCCGATGCAGGTACATAAGCACCGAAATGGAGACAGAGGATTAGTAGGGCATTCATATCTTTCCAACGCGCTCGCGATAAATGCGTTATTACCAAATGCGTCCAAAAAGGACCAGCGTGCTGTAATTTCTTTTCTCGGCTGCTTAAGGAAAAACAGCGTCAGACGTAAGTTGCAGAATGTGGAAAGACCCCCTGCGGGTCCGGGGATTAGAATAGGCCCGCGGTATTCCTGCCTGTCGTAAGAGGCGACTAAAAGGAGTCTCAAATGTTTTGGCCTTAATGTGATGGTCCCCCTTGGGGTTTGACCTCCATTTTTCAAAATTTTACAGAAGTACGAGCCTTTTGGGGAAGGACACCTTACATGGTGTACCACTGGTCCTAAGTGCACTAAGACCTTGGCACTCAGCATTGCACCGGCGTTGTCACCATACCCATTATTCCTCAAATTGGGCCTAAACGCCTGATGGGTTGTCCACGTTACGCCCATAGTGCCTCTCCATCTGCACCAGCGATCATGATGGACTTTCCATGGCACCAGAAATCCAGCACGGTAGCCAGCCCGTTGTGGTGGGGTCGTCATGTACCCTCTAGGTTGTAGCCCCCTGACAACACAGGGATCGTACTGCCGATACCTGAGCTGCACCCTCCCCACGTTGGCCAAGGAGTAGATGCCCGTCTCCTTGGGGCATCAGGACTCCCGGCAATGGTCATCCTGCCAGGTGGCCCTTGCTGCGGCTGGGTGGCGCCCGTGGGGAGAGCCCCTGGTCGGAGTGGGTCGTATCGGGGCGGACGTTTCGCACATGAAACGTCAGCATGTATCAGGTCGCTCTGCGGCCGAGTCTTCCAAAAGAAAAGGTACGGTTTCTAGTTCTGGTTCTCCTGCCCTTTCCCCCTTGGCCACTCCATGGGAGGAGGGACAGGCCCGCCGGCTTGGGGCGAAGTACTTCCCCCGCTATTTGGTCTGTTCTCGAACAGATGGGGGGACGTTCGACACCTCCAAGCCCATGTTCTTTGTTCAACACATTGAGGACGTCTTCGGGGAAATCGAGGCTCTCAGCAAGATGAGATCGGGGTCCGTTCTTATCAAGACCACCTCTGCCACACAATCGGCGGCACTCCAGGCGTGCGACCGCCTAGGGGACATCCCAGTCTCCATTGTCCCACATCTGGCACTCAATAGGACGCAGGGGGTCATTTTTCATCGTGACCTCCTGCTACAATCTGATGAGGAGCTCAGGGCCAACCTGGAGCGCCGCGGCGTGCATTTCGTCCGGCGAGTCCAGCGCGGCCCCAAGGACCGTCGCATCGACACCGGGGCCTTTATCCTCGCCTTCGAGGGGGACGTTCTCCCGGAGAAGGTAAAGGTGATGTGCTACCGGTGCGACGTGCGACCTTACGTCCCGCCTCCTATGCGCTGTTTTAGGTGTTTGCGCTTTGGGCACATGTCGTCCCGGTGTGAGGCTGAGCCCCTTTGTGGCGACTGTGGACGTCCTCTTCGTGAGGAACATACTTGCACCCCACCACCTCGGTGCCCTAATTGTCCTGGCGTCCACTCGCCTAGGTCCCCGGACTGCCCCGCCTATCAGAAGGAGAAAAAGATACAGGAACTCAAAACTTTGGATCGGCTCTCTTATTCTGAGGCCAGGAAGAAGTATGACCGCCTTCATCCCGTGTCACTGGCCACTTCGTTTGCCTCCGTTGTGTCCACTCCTTCCGCTGTATCCTCACCTCTATCCTGTCACCCCTCCGCCTCCTCTGCCCGTCAGGGGGCTCTGCCTCCGCCTCCCAAATCACTCCCTTCCAAATCCTCCTCCCCCGCGGCCCCCACCCCCCCTGGCCCAGGGGCCACCCTTCCTCCTCCTCCTCCCCCCACGCCACCTGAGAAGCGATCCTCTTCTCAGGCGTCCATCGGGGAAACGTTCCGGACCCCGGCTTCCGAGGTCCGGCGTTCCAAAACGGACCCTGCGCGTGAGGACCTTCTTCGGGTCCAGCCCACCATCCCTGTGCCTCCTCGGACTTCCAAGAAGGCCTCCAAGAAGAAGTCTCTATCCCCCTCTCCACCCCGGCGCGTTTCATCTGACGCTTCATCCGTGAGTCGCTGCTCCCGGCCGTCCTCAGTTTCGCCGGGACGCTCTGCTGCCAGGCGTTCCGCCGGCCTTTTGTCGGCAAATGATGCGGCCCCTCCTACACAATCAGGGACAGCGGCCGCAGCTGGCGACGAGTCGATGGAACCGGATCCGCCTGCCGTCAGTTGTAGTGTTGTTGCCTCGCAACCTGGCCCTCCGCGGCCATCGAGGTGACCAGCTCTTCCCCGTCTCGTTCCCCCAACTTTTTGACTAGCAATGGCGTTGTTTCATTGGAACATAAGGGGTATTCGATCTAATCGGGAGGAATTACAACTGCTCCTCCGCCTGCACTGTCCGCTCGTCCTTGGTCTCCAGGAAACCAAGTTGCGCCCGACTGACCGTATTGCCTTTTCCCACTATACCTCGGAGCGGTATGACCTCGCCCCTGTGGACGGTATCCCAGCTCATGGTGGGGTCATGTTGCTCGTTCGGGACGATGTATATTACCATCCCATCCCATTGACCACCCCACTCCAAGCAATAGCTATCCGCATTACTCTTTCTGCTTTTACTTTTTCCGTTTGTACCGTCTACACTCCACCGTCATCTGCTGTTAGTCGGGCTGACCTGATGCACCTGATCGATCAGCTTCCCCCGCCGTTCTTATTGTTTGGCGACTTCAATGCCCATCATCCCCTTTGGGGCTCTCCTGCATCCTGTCAAAGAGGCTCACTCTTGGCGGATGTCTTCAACCATCTCAATCTTGTCTGCCTCAATACCGGCGCCCCGACTTTCCTCTCGGACTCTACTCATACCTACTCCCACTTGGACCTCTCGATCTGTTCTACCACTCTTGCCCGTCGGTTCGAGTGGTATGTCCTTTCTGACACCTATTCGAGCGACCACTTCCCCTGTGTCGTTCGTCTCCTGCACCACACCCCATCCCCACGTCCTTCGCGCTGGAACATACTGAAAGCTGACTGGGGACTTTACTCCTCCCTGGCGACCTTTCCGGACCGCGATTTTTCCAGTTGTGACAGTCAGGTCGAATACCTCACGGCTGTTATCATCAATGCTGCCGAACGTTCCATACCTCGTACTACTTCTTCTTCCCGTCGCATTTCCGTCCCCTGGTGGAACGAGGCTTGTAGGGACGCTATCCGTGCTCGACGACGTGCTTTACGCACCTTTCGCCGCCATCCTACGTTGGCGAATTGTATTGAATACAAACGACTCCGAGCGCAATGCCGTAGAGTCATCAAAGACAGCAAAAAAGCTTGCTGGGCCTCTTTCACGAGCTCCTTTACCAGTTTTACTCCCTCTTCCGTAGTTTGGGGTAGCCTGCGCCGGCTGTCGGGCATTAAGGCCCACTCCTCGATACCTGGCCTGACCTCAGGTAATGAGGTCCTTGTTGATCCTGTGGCTGTCTCCAACGCCTTTGGCCGCTTTTTCGCGGAGGTTTCAAGCTCCGCCCATTACCATCCTGCCTTCCTTCCCAGGAAAGAGGCAGACGAGGCTCGGCGACCTTCCTTCCACTCGCTGAATCTGGAGACTTACAATGCCCCCTTTACCATGCGGGAACTCGAACGTGCGCTTGCACTGTCCCGGTCCTCTGCTCCGGGGCCAGATGCCATTCACGTTCAGATGCTGGCCCACCTTTCTCCGGCGGGCAAAAGCTTCCTTCTTCGTACCTACAATCGCGTCTGGACCGAAGGTCAGGTCCCCATGCGTTGGCGTGACGCCGTTGTTGTTCCTATACCCAAACCCGGGAAGGATAGACACCTTCCTTCTAGTTACCGCCCCATTTCTCTTACAAGCTGTGTCTGTAAGGTGATGGAGCGCATGGTTACTGCTCGGTTAGTTTGGATTCTTGAATCTCGACGACTACTTACTAATGTCCAATGCGGCTTTCGTCGCCGCCGCTCCGCTGTTGACCACCTTGTGACCTTGTCGACATTCATCATGAACAACTTTTTGAAAAGGCGCCAAACGGTCGCCGTGTTCTTCGACTTGGAGAAGGCTTATGATACCTGTTGGAGAGGAGGTATCCTCCGCACTATGCACAAGTGGGGCCTACGCGGTCGTCTGCCCCTTTTTATTGATTCCTTTTTAACGGATCGAAAGTTTAGGGTACGTGTGGGTTCCGTATTGTCCGACGTCTTCCTCCAGGAGAACGGAGTGCCTCAGGGCTCCGTCTTGAGCGTAGCCCTTTTTGCCATCGCGATCAATCCAATTATGGATTGCATTCCACCTAATGTCTCAGGCTCTCTCTTTGTCGATGACTTCGCGATCTACTGCAGTGCCCAGAGAACATGCCTCCTGGAGCGCTGCCTCCAGCGTTGTCTAGACAGCCTCTACTCATGGAGCGTGGCAAATGGCTTCCGGTTCTCTGAAGAGAAGACGGTTTGTATCAACTTTTGGCGATATAAAGCGTTCCTTCCGCCATCCTTACATCTTGGTCCCGTTGTTCTCCCATTCGTGGACACAACTAAGTTTCTAGGGCTCACGTTGGACCGGAAACTGTGTTGGTCTCCACATGTCTCTTATTTGGCGGCCCGTTGTACACGTTCCCTTAATGTCCTCAGAGTTCTTAGCGGTTCATCTTGGGGAGCGGATCGCACTGTCCTGCTTCGCTTGTATCGGTCCATAGTCCGATCGAAGCTGGATTATGGGAGCTTCGTCTACTCGTCCGCTCGGCCATCCCTCTTACGCCGGCTCAACTCCATCCACCATCGGGGGATACGTCTTGCGACCGGAGCCTTCTACACTAGTCCTGTCGAGAGTCTTTACGCTGAAGCTGCCGAGTTACCGTTGACCTACCGGCGCGACATACTGCTGTGTCGGTATGCCTGCCGGCTGTTGTCTATGCCCGACCACCCCTCTTACAAGTCCTTCTTCGCTGATTCTCTCGACCGTCAGTACGGGTTATATGTGTCTGCCCTGCTGCCCCCCGGAGTCCGCTTCCGTCGCCTGCTTCGACAATTGGATTTTGCCCTCCCTACCACCTTCAGAGAGGGTGAGAGCCCGACACCACCTTGGCTCCAGGCTCCGGTTCGTATTTATCTCGACCTCAGCTCACTCCCGAAGGAGGGTACTCCGGCTGCTGTGTATTGCTCACGGTTTGTCGAACTTCGTGCTCGACTTGCTGGTCACACCTTTATTTACACCGATGGCTCCAAAACTGACGATGGTGTCGGCTGTGCCTTTGTCGTCGGGACCGCCACCTTTAAATACCGGCTCCTTGACCAATGTTCCAGCTTTACGGCCGAGCTTTTTGCTCTCCATCAGGCCATTCAGTATGCCCGCCGCCACCGCCATTCATCGTATGTCCTCTGCACTGACTCACTCAGTGCTCTTCAGAGCCTTGGGGCTCCCTATCCGGTCCATCCCTTGATTCACCGAATACAGCAGTCCCTCCATAGTTTCGCTGATAATGGCGGTTCTGTCAGCCTTCTGTGGGTCCCCGGACATGTGGGAGTGCCTGGGAATGAGGCTGCGGATGCTGCAGCCAAGGCTGCAGTCCTCCAGCCTCGCCCAGCCTCCCATTGTGTCCCGTCATCTGACGTTTGTGGGGATGTCTGTAAGAGGCTTGTGTCCTTGTGGTGGGATGCTTGGTCATCCCTCCAAGGCAACAAGCTCCGGGCAGTAAAACCGCTCCCAACTGCTTGGACAACTTCCTCCCGACCATCTCGGCGCGAGGAGGTCCTTCTGACCAGGTTGCGGATTGGGCATTGCCGGTTTAGCCACCGCTACCTGCTCTCTGGTGACCCAGCCCCACAGTGCCCTTGTGGTCAGGCATTAACGGTGCGCCATGTTTTATTGTCGTGTCCCCGTTTTAGTCAATTTCGTGTTGTCCTGTCCCTGCCATCTACCTTACCGGATGTTTTAGCTGATGACGCTCGAGCAGCTGCTCGTCTTCTGCGTTTTATAACCTTAACTGGCTTGACCAAAGACATTTAACCTTTTACTTATTTCATCTGCATCTTTGTCCGGTCCTTTTGATGTCCCCCCATCCCCTTGAGTTTTAGCAGGTTCCTTGTGCTCTGACACCAGTGACTGGGCGCTAATGACCTCAGCAGTTGAGCGCCCTTAAACCCTACCAAAAAAAAAAAAAAAAAAAAAAAAAGAATGTGGAAAGGTGCGCCAAGGGTGGCATGATATTGCACGTCCCCATATCGCAAATGTCGTAGCACAAAAGTTATGCCAACTGAAGTGAGAGATACTCGAGCACCCGTCCTATATTCCTGATCTGTCCCCAACTGAGTATCATGCCTTCAGTCCCTTAAAAAAAAAGCCTTCAAAGGTCGACGATTTCTGTCGGACGAAGACGTGCAGCAGGCAGCTACGGACTTTCCAGGCAGCAGTATACGGTGTTTTACCAAACGTGTATCTTAAGCCTGGTCCGTCGATAGGACGACTGCCTCAAACCTCGCGGCGATTTTGCCCGATTGGTACACCTATTTTGGACTGTACGACATTCGAACGGAAACTTTCTGATCACCCTTTATACACTACTGGCCATTAAAATTGCTAGCTGTCGCGAATAGTAGAAGATAGAATTAAAATCATGTAGGCTGCAGGCTGGAAAATTATTGCTACAGATCAAGCGAGGCGGACGTGACGAGACTATCTCATGTGTAATGTGTACTCGACTAACAAGAGCGGAGGATGCAGTATCACGAGGCTCAAACACAGTTAGTGGCAGCCCGTGGACACAGCAAACAGTGGAGAATGGCTAGTTCATCACGTAGGCATCACATGCTGCCGCGTGACTAGCCTACTCAGGGCTCAAAGTTCGGGGTGCTAGAACCTTCTAGAACAAGTGGTGCCGGGTGCACTAACCCCTATAAAAGCGGATAGCCGCTAGATCGAAGACAGTGATGGAGTGAGGTACTTAGGAAGCCGGTCCACGTCAGTCTGCGTCGGGATGCTGCAAGAGTTGCAGGAGAGTATTGAGCACAGCAACAAGTAGGGACTTAGGCTGAATCGACACAGCTGACATTTAGTCTGGTGCGCTCGCCTCTGCTGTATTAGGACTTAGGTTTGGGAAGTTAGGGATGGCAACTGCATAGCCAGATAGACAATCATTGGAGACTGTATATAGAATCTTATTTAAATCACAAGTGCCAGGGATACTTCCAGTATAATCGTTCTATACATCGAGTGTTCATACATGAAAGCTTCCCTAAGATCCTATCCGAGTTCCGTACTCTAGCTCACCTTGCAGCCTTCTCTACAACGGAGCAGTGAGGAGTTGGCGGCTCACACCACCGAGACCTCATGCCAAGTAAGTTCTCTGACGCGCACCAACGCAGTCCTTCCACTCCCTCTCAGGACACGTCAGTGGGACACGACATACCTCAAGAAGAAATGCAGATAATAAAGGAGTATTCATTGGACAAATACATTATACTAGAACGGACATGTGATAACATTTTCGCGCAATTTGGGTGCATAGATACTGAGAAATCAGTGCCCAGAACAACCACCTCTGGCCGTATTAACGGCCTTGATACGCCTGGGCATTGAGTCAAACAGAGCTTGGATGGCGTGTACAGGTACAGCTGCCCATGCAGCTTCAACACGATACCACAGTTCATCAAGAGTAGTGACTGGTGTATTGTGTCGAGCCAGTTGCTCGGGCACCATTGACCAGACGTTTTCAATTTGTGAGAGATCTGGAGAATGTGCTGGCCAGCGCAGCAGTCGAACATTTTCTGTATCCAGAAAGGCCCGTACAGGACCTGCAACATGCAGTCATGCATTATCCTGCCGAAATGTAGGGTTTCGCAGGGATCGAATGAAGAGTAGAGCCACGGGTCGTAACACATCTGAAATGTAACTTCCACTGTTCAAAGTGCCGTCAGTGCGAACGAGAGGTGACCGAGACGTGTAACAAATGGCACCCCATACCATCACGCCGGGTGATACGCCAGTATGGCGACGACGAATACACGCTTCCAATGTGCGTTCACCGCGATGTCGCCAAACACGGATGCAACCAACATGATGCTGTAAACAGAACCTGGATTCATCCGATAAAGTAACGTTTTGCCATTCGTGCACCCACGTTCGTCGTTGAGTACACCATCGCAGGCGCTCCTGTCTGTGATGCAGCGTCAAGGGTAACCGCAGCCACGGTCTCCGAGCTGATAGTCCATGCTGCTGCAAACGTCGTCGAACTGTTAGTGCAGATGGTTGTTGTCTTGCAAATGTCCCCTTCTGTTGACTCAGGGATCGAGACTTGGTTGCACGATCCGTTACAGCCATGTGGGTAAGATGCCTGTCATCTCGACTGCTAGTGATGCGAGGTCGTTGGGATCCAGCACGGCGTTCCGTATTATCCTCCTGAACCCACCGATTCCATACTCTGCTAACAGTCATTGGATCTCGACCAACGCGAGCAGTAATGTCGCGTTACGATAAGCCGCAATCGCGATAGGCTACAATCCGATCTTTATCAAAGTCGGAAACGTGATGGTACGCATTTCTCCTCCTTACACGAGGCTTCACAACGACGTTTCACCAGGCAACGACGGTCGATTGCTGTTTGAGTATGAGAAATTGGTTGGAAACTTTCCTCATGTCAGCACGTTGTAGGTGTCGCCACCGGCGCCAACCTTGCGTGAATGCTCTGCATATCACAGCATCTTCTTCCTGTCGGTTAAATTTCGCGTCTGTAGCACGTCATCTTTGTGGTGTAGCAATTTTAATGGCCAGTAGTGTGTTATGAATCACATAATTTCTGCAGGTCCGTTTTCCAGTAGTTGTAAAAGTTATAGAATTATCACTGTCAGTGATGCTTACTAACCGGTGGAAGGCCAGCGTCATAATTTAGTATATGTACTCTTGGCAATGCAAATGCGTGCTGGAGGATACGTGTGTTTGAAGCTGAATCGATAAAAATAAATTTATGTTGTAGTGAACATGCCCGCAACCTGTATCCTGTAACTGTGCCGTTAATCAAAAACATAATTGAATGTTCTAGTGCAATAGTCCCCAGAAGCCTGCTTTCTTTCCGAATGCTACAGCTCGAGCGAAGCGGCCCAGAAGAACGCCTGGCGCGTATACTTGGCCGCCTGACAGCTCGACCCACATCAGCTCTGACGTCACGTCGTAATGGCGTCACGCCGGAAGAAAGCGAGCCAGCCAGCGCCAACTGGGCGTGGCACAAGCCGTACTGCGCATGTGCCCTGAAACCGTACAGTTCAGTGGCTCTCTAGAGGAGACGGCTGTAGAACCAAGGCAATCACATCACCACTACGACATTGCCGTTGAAGCTAGGGACTGCGTCCGTCATTAGCATACGATATAGACCCTATACGACCCTATAAGAATTCTCATTCTCACAACATACCGTGCGATGAAGCCGGAATTTTACGTACAACCAAATTGACGCCACAACATATCGTATGATGACCCATTCGCCAATGGTGCCGTGAGCTGCCATTTCGACATACCGCAATCATTCTATTGGCAATGTTTACAATATGCCGTCAACTGAATTCACGTGGGAGGTGAAAATTGTCACGGTAGAAATTACAGCAGTAAAACTGCGACAAGAGCCTAAAAAGATATGTTTTTGTTCTTGTTTTGGTCTTCTGTCCGAAGACTGGTTTAATGCAGCTCTCCACGCTACTCAGTCCTACGTAAGCATTTTCAGTTTCGATTAACCACTGCAAACCCGCATGCATTTGAACTACTTAATGCGCTCATCCCTTGGCCTCCCCCTGCAATTTTTACCCTTTACCCTTTACCCTTCACACTTCCGTCCATCATTAAATGTCGATTCCTTCGTGTTGGCGCTGGCCAGAATGGCCGAGCGGTTCTAGGCGCGTCTGGAACCGCGCGACCGCTACGGTCGCAGGTTCGAATCCTGCCTCGGGCATGGATGTGTGTGATGTCCTTAGGTTAGTTAGGTTTAAGTAGTTCTATGTTCTAGGGGTCTGATGACCTCAGCTGTTAAGTCCCATAGTGCTCAGAGACATTTTTTTGAACCTTCGTGTTGCAGAATATACCACATCAACCGATTCGTCTTTTTAGTCAAGTTGTGGCAATGGCAGGTAAGTGTACGTTCTGGCTGTTTACACATTTTTAAATTCAGATATGATAGTGCGAAATAAATATGCAGTTGCTCTTATCACTTCAGCCACTGTCAATAGTAATAATAATAAAATAATAATTACAACACGCGTAACTTGTCTGAAAAAGGAAGAATAGTTTTTGTGGAATTTTGCTGTTTTGTACATAATTAAGTACACTTTATGGCAAGAACGAAGTAATGTTTAAGTTTTCACTCTTCTCGGTTTCGCATTTCTGTGTAACTGGGAGTCTTCGTGCTTTTATTTGTCGGACAAATAAACAAGATCCATAATATGTGTATTAGTTACCAAATTAACTTCCAGGCTGAAAATCACATTCTAAAGTAGCACCCCCACAAGAACTTAGCTTGTTATATACTCCTTGGTTAAATGTTCGTTTGTAGTCACGTTTATTTTATTTCGTACTTTCTCCGACTACGGATCTGGTGTGGGTGGCCCTAATTCCTTTGCGCCCAACTTTTCCTGGTAATTTCCTTTTCTGCAAGCAGTTAAAACATTCAACAGTTCTGGTCGACGCTGCACAGGAAAGCCGATTCCTGCACAGTGAACAACCAACAAAGGTCATTTGACGAGAATACAGATGAGGATCTCAGAGCCATAAAGGCCAAAAGCACATCGTCCTCGACCCGACATTTAAGTGAATATCAGAAAAACCAGTGAGACAGGATTTCGTGAATTTTCATGTATACGATGAGGGCCTGAGCATAGATAAACCTGACACACCATATGATCAATAAACAGACTTCAGAAGTATCAATAAATGCCACAGTCTCAGAATCGACAACGATGTGCTCCATGGTTCTCAGTGACCCAAACGGATTACTGTATGATAAAATCCAGAACACGTATATTATCTCATTCAGAATCCCACAAAATAGAAAAATCTATTATTAAAACTACAACACTATATCTGAGGAATACGCTAATGTCTAGCGGGATTTATGCCAATCCACTGGGATAAAAGTCTGCTACAGCGTGCTACCACCGAGACGCACTGACGTAAACTTGTAGTTGCGTGGTAAGAGCTAGCCGTGCACGCTGTGAATCATGCACATTGTCCATCAAATCCGCATGTATTCGGCCGGTAATGCAATTACGTCACACCAGTCGCGCCTGCGCAAAAGCTCCTTTATAGGGGCACAAGTGCAGGTGTGCTCGCGAACCTGACCCGATTCGAGAGGAGCCACGTAGCACAGCGGAACAGATACGGTGAACATCTGAACAGCATTCAAAGAAAAATAACCAATAAATCCGCAAGGAGTCAAAAAGTTAGGGTGTTAGTGTGCGCTTGTGCTCTTGCGCAACAGTCGCCACTGAGTTGTTGTATACATCCTTATCCTTGATTCGATTAAGTACTTAATTAGTTATCAGGCCAATCCATATCATCTTCCACTTTCTTCGGGAATACCACTTATTAAAAGCCCCTATTCTGTCAGCAGTATTTATGTCTACATTTCACTTCTGTACAGTGCTACACTTTAAACTAATACCAGGTGCTCACTCACGGAGGTACAATGTAGGCTGTAATTACTATATGGCAGAGAAACTTGGTAGGTGTTTCAGTGCATTAATGTGGAACAGATTGACGTTGGAAAAAGAATTAATTCCGGCAATGGCTACAAGGAACAATCAAGGGTTGTGCAGCATCTCTTCAAAATCTTTGGTTGTGTAAGTGGTGGTTAATAATAAAATCAACTTTACACCTTTCTCAATTGCTTCAGCTTTTCAGCCCATGTCTCATTCCTGATGCATTACGTATGGAAACATTTCTGTATGTCTTTCATTCATTCATTCGCAGTGCCAGATTCGCATTTGATGGCCTAAATTGGAACTAATTCTTTTCCAGTGTAAATCCATTCTGCATTAACATATTAGAATAACTACTACGTTCCACTGCCAAGCGATAATTATAGCCCACATTGAACCACCCTGAATAGCTGCACTTCAATTATAACCACCTGCTACCTTCAAATGACGTAATAACACTCATATATTAACAAATTTCTTTTTTTTTTTTTGGGAATGTTTTGGCCAGTCTGCACTTCATATCCACTCTGTCTTCACCATTATCACACATTTTGCTGCCCCAATAAGAACTCATCCACTACTTTCATGTCCCATTTCTTAATATAATTCCTTCAGTATTTCCTGATTTAATTCAAATTTATTCCATTGTCATTGCTCAACTTTTGTTGAATTTCATCTTTAAACATTATGCTTAACTACAACACAGTCACTTGCTGTTTCTGAAGATGTAACAGAAAATGTAAATGCCGAGTCCAAAACCAGAGAAGACACAAAAAATAAATGATAATCAAAGACACTACCAATAATGAATGCTAATTTTTTTACTTGACAAAATGCTTTAAGCACGTCAACAAAAACAGAACTTCACTCATTCTGTCATTAAGTAGAAAGGACAACATATAACACTAGTTGATATATCACCCTAATTGAAACTTTTGTCCTGTTAGCCTGCAAAAAGATTGCTTGTGATTCCAATATTCAGATGCTGAATTATAGTTATGAGCAGATACTGCTGTGGCTACCAATAAATGAGAAACACCAGTTCTGAAAGCTATGTTTTTGCAAGACAGGGAGGCAAGCTGGTCCTATATAGAATTTGTGCAGCAACCAGTGACAGCTGATTTACGCCAGCCAGCCTGAGGTGGGTTTTTAAGTGACTGTCACACTCATTTGGACAAATGATGGGCTGGTTCCCAACTGCACATAGTGTAGTTAGATACACTAGAGAAGTGTGCAGATAATTTTTCTTTCTGGTGTTGGGTACACAAAGGAGGCAGTTACTTATGCTCACACACATCACAAATCTCAACCAGAGAAATACAAATAATATATTAATAACAGTAAGGATAAGCAGAAAGCAAAGAATGTGTGTAGTATAAACAATGTTGCCAATGACAACTATGTATTTCGACATTTAATTTCTGGATATGCTTCAGGCTTCTGCATGGAATCTGACCATCATCCCTTTGTTACAGAGCTACGTCCCCATCACAAAACCAGAAAGAGTTGCAGACATGGCAGTTCTCAACCAGTGTTGCTGTGGGTGCTCTTTGAAGACGGGCACCATCATCATTGCTGTCTTGTATGTGGTGAGTACACAGGGGGAAAAAAAAACAGACATCATCATAGTAATTAAAGTAATGTGGCTTCCTTGCATTGACTACTGCACCTGACTGCTGTAATTCACTACTGCCCTCTTTTCCAGTGCCAAATGATTTTCTTTTAAGCTGTCTGCTTTTCCACTAGTTTGATGCACCTTTGCCTAACCTTCACACCCCTACCTAGTTCTTACCACATGCGACATACTCCATAGCATTTTTACATATTCAAGTCCTCTTTCTACAAGCCTATTTTCCGCTCCACAGCTCCTTCCACTTCCAGTTAAACTATTCCTGGATGCTGTAGCAGATATTCCATCAACCAGTCCCTTCTTCTGTTTAGGTCCTTTCATACACTTCTTTTACTACATATTCTAATTAGAACATGCTTATTCAATGGAACTGTTTGCCCACAGAGTTTCTGACATTCTTCAATAGCATTCCATTTCAGATGACTGCAATTTCTTTTCCTTCATCATTTTCTCCTAATTCTTCGGAATTACAGTGGTTCATGTTTCATTTCTCCATAATGCAGCATCCCAGATGTACACTTCAAGGAACTGATTTCCCACTTCCATATCATCAAACCTTGTCAACAGAGCTTTTTAAAGAAACTTACTAGCCTATGCCAGCATTCCACTGTTGCCTTCCTTGTTTCAGCCATTCTGTGTGACCTTCTGTGCTAGATGGAAGTATATCACTTCTGCTACACTTTATCGCCCCCTATTTGGTGTTCAGAAAGTAACTATTCACCTTTGACTTTCCTTTGTTAACCCACACATTGTGTTCTGCAAAAGCTTACTGTCTGTGCCTTTCCACAGCAACCCTAAGTTGTTCTTACATCCACACAGAAAGGTTACATTGTCTGTGAACTATAACACTGGCAAATGTTCTCCTTGGGCATTTACACATGATCAAAGTCTGTCCAATACTGGTAACTTACAACTGTATGGGAGATGCACATTCACCTAAAGGGAGTCACAGTAATTGGACTTTATTGGAAATGTGTGGAGTATGGCTATATGCTTCTCCACATGGCAAAAGAAGGTATATTATAGCTGGGAGCACTATTTGCAGTTAGCACTATTCGCAGTTTTCAAGTTCAAATTCCATGACATTACAGCCATAAAAACCTAAGACTGCTTCAGCTGTGGAGCACTGTCTTAGAAATATAAACTAAATCTTTTCTTGCCTTATGTACAATAACATCACCATGAAATATCCCACAGCATAATGGCTCATATCTAGGCACTTAAAGCATGATTCTCATCTTTTCCCATAATTTTTGAGATGAGAATATTGGTATTCAGTTCTTTATACCACCTTGAAAATACTTCCTGATTAGTAACCTATATGAAGAGTTGAATACTGTCGTTTGTTGAATACTCAAAGAAAATTGGAAACCATATTGTTGACCAGGTGCTTGTCTTTCCCTTCATTCGTTTTGCTACACATGCCCATAGGCAACCTTCTGAACTTAAGGGGTGACTGTGTCTCCATTTCTACTTTCAGCAAAGATACAAACTATTCTGTATGGCACCTATTTAATTCTGAACAAAAAGGCTGATCACTAAGGAGCTAGACTATGACTCTGTATAAAATTGTTAATTATAATGTACCAACCATAACCTGGAACCAACTGAGTGCAAATGTATTTCTTTTTCCATTGCAGATTGCGAGCCTCGTGCAGATTGCAACAACAGCGAACAGTTTGCACACCCATCAGTATGTTGATGAAGATCTAAATTATGCCATAGATAACTTTAACAGCCTTGTACATACAGATATTGAGAAGCAACTTAGAGATACAGCTGAGAAATTAGACAACGATTTTGGACTGAAGGGCAGTGATGGCAGTTTGACCAGGACAGTGAATAAAGCGCTACCCTACAAGACTAAAGGTGAGGAATGTGGAGTTAGCATACCGCATAACAGAATATCTGTGGTTCTCCTGGCTTCCAGAGTGAAAGCTGTTAGCATTTAACATAACTATGGTTTCAGATACCTCTCACACAACTTTAATTCAGTAATTCCTTACAATAATGATTTTCTTTTTTAAAATTATTATAAAAAAAGTCCTGCAATGAATATAATTACAGATACACATACAAAGAGAGATTTTAAAGCTCAAAATACTGACTTACAAAATATTGAAGATCACCAGTAATAAAATCCTGAGTATACTCCCGTTATGGACTTTGACTAAAATATCCTTAAACTAGAAGTCATTTTTTAGTTTCTGTGTAGCTATGCAGTCTGTTTTTCACGATGATTTCCTGTGTACATAATCCTTGAAGAAGCAGAACAGAGCACTGTGCATGTATTAATCTTGTACCACTGCTCCGCACTTGTCACTCGTGTGAGGAACTGTCATCACTACATCTCTAATGAAGTAACGTCACATCGTTCTTCATTTTCTGTACTGATAAATTCAATATCAAACTCAGGATCACTACAGCCATCCTTTTTTGAAAGCACTGTCTCACTCAAGGAAAGGGGCTGAAAGTGCACATTTTGTTGTCGAGTACCAGAAACTGCATACAGTGAAGACAATATGTAGTGGCAACTACCTCAACCAAAACATGGCAGCCAGACTATAAATGTATGATCAGATGTCCTCTAGTGGCCAGACACTTAGTATCAGTGTTGACAGATGTACGCAGATTTCTTTTTTTATTTTATTTTTACGTCCATTCCTAAGCTACAAGAGTACTCAGGATTTTAAGTTTCTATCAAAATAATAAAATTGAGATAATTTGGGGTTTTACATTAAGGGACTCATTAATAATGCCTTATTCAATGTCTGATTCAATGCATGACAAGATTTTTCATACCAGATGGGCTAAAAATATGATTTGTATTATGTTTGTAGACAAAACTCATGGCTAGCTACCTTACTGCACTCCTTTTTTTTAATGGGCTGCAGTACTCCATGAAGTGACATTAGAAGAATAATCAAACTTATCTCTGAGTAACAGACACAAACAACACATGGTGATATATCAACGGTGTTTTGAAATGCAGTGCATTAAATTTTATTCAGACACATGGGGATGTTGGCGTAATTAAACTGCCTGCTTCATGTAAAACGAGTCTTCAGAATTCTGAAGTTACCACTTTCAAAATGCAAGAAGCAAAACGTGATATACAACTTGCACGCATGCCACACTCCAGTTAGAAGTATTGAAGGACATGAAATGAAGACAGCAATTGCAGAAAGACAGAATGATTGTAGTCTATCCCATAATTTATTCAACATGTACAATGGCAGGCAAGTTAAGGAAACAAAGAATAAATTTGAAAAAAGCAGTTAAAGTTCAGGAAGAATAAACAAAATCATTTAGATTTGCTGATGACATTCTGTCAAAGGTACAAAAAAAACTTGCAAACTAAGTTGAATGGGACGGATAGTGTCTGGTAGCAGGTTGCAATATGGACAACAATATAAGTAAAAAAGGATGATGGAATGTAGTTGAACTAAATCACGTGATACTGCAGGAATTAGATTAGGGAGTAAGATGCAGGAAAGAGTTCAAGCTGGCAATTATTGTGACAGTGGAAGTATTTCTTTGGAATGTGGCCTTACATAGAAATGAGACTACACAACACAGGAAAGAAGAGAGCAAAAGCTTTTGAAACGGGGTGTTAGAGAAGAATGCTGAAGATTAGATGATTGGAACTAATGAAGTAGTACTGAATCTAACCAGGGGGTAGGTTGATAGGATGGATCATGATGCAAAGAGATAGTTAATTTGGAAGTGGAAGGTATTGGCGGGATTAAAATTGCAGAGGGAGGCCAATGCTGAACAGTAAAACAGATGTAGGTTTAAGTAGCTATGCAGACATGAAGAGAATTACACAGGTAGGGTAATATGAGAATTGCATCACACTTCCTTCTCTTTCACAGAAATACAAACCATTATTCTAAGGATTAATTACAAACAACAGGCACCCCAGTGGAAATATAATTATAATCATAGAGCTAATACAATAAGTAAATTATAACCAGAAACAGTTATGGGCTCATATGTGTGAACAAGCTTATGTAGTGCCAACTGAGTTACCAAACCACCTTGTTACTATATGTCATGACAGTGTTGGCAGAATTCAGATATACTACAATTACAGATTTTTGTAGTGATTCCTTCATTGCCTTTTGTATTAATATCCCACTTATGAGAAACACAACTAATAATTTTCATGCTGTTTCAGTTACTAAGACGCAGCTAATAGTAACACTCGTGTTTGCTATTATCCAGGCTATCTGTGGCATACTTCTCCTCTTCGGAGCCATTCAGGTAAGTCTCTTACTGCACACACACTATTCATCAGAAACAGAACAAAATTTCTTTTTGAAACTTTTTGCTCCATTCCTGCAGCTTGTAATCTGATTTTGGTAAAAAGCACGTTTTCTCAGTTCTTTGAAATAATTCTTTTTTAATCATCATGACTGAGGAAATTTGTTTTCAACATGACAGATACATAGTTCTCCCAAAAAACACATATTAAGGAAGCAAATTTTTTGCCAGTAATGTCAGCTTTTTCTTTTACATTTCAGGAAAAGGCTGGCATGCTACTTCCATGGGTGGTTGTGGAAACCCTGGTGGTCATAGCATCAACTGTCGTAGGCATTATCACATGCATTGCTCTCATCGCAGTGGCTGAAACTGCTACTGCTGGCATTATTGCAGTTGTTTTTGTCGTCCTCTATGTGTGTAAGTATACCATTATTAGAGAGACTGGTGCTATAGTTGCTTGTCTGTGGTGCTAGAAACATCACAGGAAGCAATTTTCACAATGTATGTTAGACTAATTCAATCAGTTTAATACAAATACATTTTACTTCCTAATTCTAAAACTGTAAAGTGACTGGTGGCACAGTAACTCTGCTTCTTCTTCGCACAGTGACACTGCATAATTCTCCGTATTGTTACTACTACCATTATTATTATTATTATTATTATTATTATTACTATTATTGTAGGGTGAGAGCTGACCACCAAAGAAGTAACCCCTCCCTTCCTTATCTATCTCTCTCTCTTCGTATTTAGTTTTCATTACTTGTGCCTGGTTTTGTTGGCCCTTTCCTGTATGATGTTCTGTGATTGATACAATGTACTGTCAAAAAGCATTACTTCATTTTTGAGACCGGGTGATACGTGGAGCCTTTTGAAATGTTTCTAATTTTGTTCAGTTCACCTACTAGAATTTAACAGCAACATACAGATCTACAATTTGGCAACAGTGGATTGTCGTGGTATCAAGAGCTGCCTCAAAAGGTAGTTGCCACTCTGATTTCTGTGCTCAATTTTTTAAAATTCTGTTCCATTATGTAAGGATGAGATCTATCGTAGCTGTTATTATGACCCAAATAATCCAGATATTTAAAGAAAAAAGCAACTTGGTGCAAAAAAATTACACACATTGCTGTAAATAACCCTGTAGCAGAAAACAGATATGAATGGCATACAGTGAAGGTTATAGACAAGGAACCACTCAGAAATTAACACAGAGGCAATGGCTGTATCTGCAGAAAAAAATTTCAATGACATTCCACTAGTTACAAATTGAATAGACACAAAAAAGAATCTAACCATGTGTTATAAATAAAATGATATATTATAAAGGAAACTTGGTAAACAAATCAAGAAAGAAATCAAGTTGATTCCACAGTGTGATAGCAAAAATGGCTTTAGTGACATGGAATGCAAGTATCGTTGCTAAACTGATAAAACAAAAAGAAACAGCACAGAGAGCAAGAAGTGAAAACAATGGCATGTAGAAAAATAGTGCTTGATACAAACCAATCTAATTTGCAGTGGCATGCTACTTAGGTGTGAGAGGACAGAGATCGCTGCATAAAATGCTGCAATATCAATTTCAAGAGAGATGATTAAAAAAACTCCATATTTGTCAATGAATGGAGGAATATAGGTAGAGTGGAAGATGCCCACTGCTGCCATGGATGAGGATGATGATGATGAGGATGATGATGAGGAGGATGATGATGATGATGTGACTTGCTTATTAGCATGTAAACAAATTTACCCAGGAGAATGACTTTTTATATCTACATATTTCCACAAATAGCACTTCAGTTGTGTACTTATTTATGCACATATAACATAAAATACCTGGGATCACTCACGTTAACTCTGTGCATTACCCCTTCACTACATAGTTCAGCATCAACAATAAAATTTGAATGGGCAATCTTGAACTGAATCACAACATTCAATGTTTTTGAAGGGAGGTCAGCCACTAGACCTGGGGTTTGAAGTATTCACCAACACTTTAGAAGAGTGGCAGTGGTACAATACTGACTTTTGAATCATTTTCTTGAAAGAAAAATGCCTTATTAGACTAAAATTTTTCTTTTCCTTGCAGTTCATGTGAGCACACCCTCCCCCCTCCCCTCCCCCCTCCCCTCCCCCCTTGCCACTGGCTATGGATGCCCTTGATGTAGAAGAATGTTGGACCTAGAAAACTGGCCATCTATGACATCATTTACAGTGTCACTGGCACATATGTAACTGATATATCATCAAGACTAGTACATACTAAAAACAGTAAGCTTAAAGAATTATTTTCGTGTTTACTTCAGTTCTTTGACAGGGATTAAATCTGTAAAATAAAGATTACAGAAAATAATTATCCTTCAAACAAAAAAAAGGTTAGATGAGTTAATGAGTAATTTCTTCCTCTTGGGCTTCCAAAATTTCTTGCTCACCGAACAAACATGACATATTTGTAGCAGTATTACATCAAACTGTGAAATCTAATAAGTACATGCTTGAAATTACATCACCGTGATCACATGTTGATCAGCCATTCATGTTATAAGGTGTTACATTTGCCAATGTTCTGGAAACTGATACCAGTAGGCAGCACATGTGATGGGCAGGTAGCGAGGTGGCTGTACATTGTTCTCATATGAAATGAGTCCACTTTATGAGTGAAAGGTAACGCATGAATCAAGAAAGTTGTAGCTCGAACTATAGTCAGGTACACAATATTATGGCCTGAGTTATGTTCAGGCTTGGTTGTCAAAGTGTTAAATTTATCTTTCATAAGTGTTAAGCAATGTATGTCAGTGTATTGTTAATACAGCATAGAGGTTGTTAGGCTTCAACAGTTTCTTGAAGAAAATTCCACTTTACTTCAATTTAAACAAAATGCTTAATTTTCTCATATCTAGACACTCTGACTTGTTTGCAGTAGTACAACATGATTTGATTTGCTTGTAATCTTACATTCTCACACTTTCCTGTTTCAGTGCTCAGTGTGTACTTCCTGCTGGTCGTGTACAGCTACTACCAGACCCTCCGTGAGAACCCACGCCGATACGTTTGAAGATCTGCTATTCTGGCAGGCAGACAGAGGATGGTGTGTGCACCTTTGTAATGGAAGTGGATGCAGTTGGGGGAGTTTGTCACCGTCACTTCTGCAAAATGTGTTGCTGGTGAAATTGCTTCAAACTCTCAGGTTTATTCTTGTGTGCACCATCATTGGTTTTGACAGTGCATCTGGAATCCAGATGCAACACTCATTACACACAGTGCTTACATTTCATCAGCTTTACTCCTCAGCCTCAACTTGCTGTTTCCATTTACACAAAGAGAAAATTTCATAAATAATTCCAGAGACCACTGAGAAGTACAAGAATTCATTTCACACTGTTTTCCATAGATTTTTGTATATATGTCTCACCTGTTTTATCAGCACACAGTCTGTATTTTTATGATACATGATATTAAACTGCAGTCCTCAAATATCTCTCAAAATCTGTACACAAGAATGTACTCAATTCTTCAGCTAATTTTAATGTGATAGTAAGAAGTAGCTTTAAAACAAATTTCAGAATCAAAATAGTATCTGTGTTAATATGTTTTAAAAATACGTTCTGTAACTTAATTGACTGAGTTGTGTGTAGCAAAGGCTGCAATCAATTTTAGGAGATTTAAATCATTCATAAAGCAGAACTGCACTGTAACAGCTACATCTTAAAAACAAGATTTACAAATGTGGTGTCATTGTAAGACATGATGTATTCCATTCTGATTTTCTTATCTCCTTTGGTTTTTCAGTAGTACGACTGCTGTGCAGAAATTCTGGTGTTCTCCTCAGCACTTCAAACTGTTTTGTCTTCCTCAGGCACTTAAACTGATTCTGTTTGTGATTTACTCTGTATTACTAAGCGGTGTAATATGCAGCTCATATGTCAAGTAGCAGACAGGAACATGGATTTTTGTTGTTATTGGTTTACGGACATCAGCATTGCACAAGCAACTAAAATTTTTTCCATATTCACTGAAAATGTTTTATCTTAACACCTTGTGTTTCAGTTCCCTAGGGTGCCTCAAATTAAATTTTTTTTAATACAAGTTTAGGCAACTCATCTCTCTTCTGCACGGTATGTTTTGTTTAATTTTGCACATGTAACACTTAGGGTTGGGGGTAGCTGGTTTTACTGGTGGTATATCCTGCTTCTCTGATGTTACAGGTGACCCAACAGTAAAGACTCACAACCACCCTAATAAATGGCTCTTTTGATCCTCCTCTGCACTCTTACCAGCCTGCACCTGTCTTGCAAAAATATATCTTTCATAGGCATATGAGATTCAGCTTAAGCACACCAGCCAATCTGTGTCAGTGAAATACACTCTTTTATTTCACTCATTTTGCATTAGCACAGCTCCAGGTTCATGTCACTACTCTTGTAGTGAAGCATCTACTTGATATGTGCTGTTCATTGTACCAGGAAAAATCCTATTTACTTCCATTATGTGCATTTCTGTTATTGCATTTCCATTTTTGTAAGTGAATGATGATTGTCTTCATCTTATATTGTGTATAGTTTGTAGAACAAATGTATTATGTTTTCACTATTTGATGTTACTGACTGAAGAATAATACTTGAATGTATTTTTATTGAAATTAATAAATGACAAATTTCTGTACTCATAGCCTTGCCAAATTTAATTTTATCATTAAACCTGCCTCCTTTATTTATTTACTTTTTTGCATGGAGACATTAATATGATGGCTTTCGCAAATGACAAATACATACAAGTCTGAATATTACATGGAGAAATTGCAATTAATAACGCTTTTAAAAATAAATTACAATCTTTATGCACCAAAATCCACATCATAAATTCATATTTTCTAAAAATGGACCTTTTTTAAGGCCCACATTTCTTTGCAGTACCTATGATACGGATAGGTTGTCCCATATTATAATTCTTCAGGATGTATGTATGTAGGAGGAGGGGGGCGGGGAGGGAGGAGAGATGTGGGCAGCAGCACAGTTTTCGGCAGCTGGCAAAAAAGATAAAGGTCATTACTAAAGAACACAGATACACCTGATTATGCAACCTGCTTTCATAAGATCATGTACATTACAAAATTGTTAACTGTCATTGAAATGTAGCTCGAGGAAGTCCATACCCTTTTATGCAATAAAATTAATAGTACTTTATATAAAGAGGCAGGAATGCAGAAATAGGAAGTAACAGACAACATAAAATGGCTCACCCAGGAACATTGTCAATGCAAATGAAAGATGAATTACACTTGGAAAACTGGAAGATTAAAACACTTCTTCATGGGATGTTTACAAATGAGTTTCCAGTTGGAGCTAAACTCAAAATTTATTGGACCTGGAAACCCCTCTTATCTTATTGGAGCTCCAGTTCCTTATGTTATTTATTGTAAACAAGACAGATTAAATGGGTTACCCAACTTGTTTCCAATTCTTTGAGATTATTTCACTCAAGTTCTTGTATACATTTCACATAAAAGAAAGAGATGTAAATACAGAATTTAGCCAAAATTTATCATAAACACTTGTGGATTACATGTCATGGTGCCACAACACTTAGCTTAGTTGTTCGTGGTTTTTAATGGAAATGATATATACACTCAGGGACTCATTCTAATATGGGTATACTGGCAATTTGTATTGTAACTTGTTATAGAGGAATTCAATGAGTGAAGAAGGATAAATGAGATGTTTGCTGTGGTACACAAGATAAGCTGTATGAAACTATTGTTTGATTAATGAAATGATAAAAGTTGCACTACATTGAATCTCAGTAAAACTAACACTACAGTTGGTACAATAAAAGTAATTCTGTCCTCAATCAAGAAGTTGGCTTGAGTACTACAGTGCTTTCCCAGAAATTTGAGGTGCAGGCCCAAATGCTCCTCTGACATTTCAACTGATTTGTCCAGCCAGTGATATGGGCTCCAATGTGTGATGTGTAGAACAAGCACACAGAATGTCCCCAAAATAATAGCTGTAAACTGTTTGTATTAACTGGAGCACTCATATTAAGAGATTGGAGCATAAACTAATTCAAGAACAGATTATGTACTGCTTCAAAGCACTGTTCTTTCTGCAGACTACTGTTCCCTACATGTACACAATAACTCAGGTCCACTGCACTTTTCCCAAATAGAATTGAAATAAAGGGACAAGGGCAATCTTGTAACAGAAAATAACACCACTAGATTGGAGGAGTAGGCATTTTTGTTAGATAAACTATATGAAAATATGCTACACTGAACAAGAAGTAAAGAACAAGCCCAAATTATTACAAAGAGTGGTTATATTAACATGTCAACTTCAGAGACAAAGGTGCAAATTTCTTCACAGCATCATGTTGTCACCTTCTCTGTGGTTTCTTCTTTAGACAGAGTTCAGATGGCTTTCTACCTTCCTAACTAACTTTGTACATGGCCAGGTACTGCTTTCAACTTGGAAACTATGTGAGATTAAATAATTGCTTATTAGTATTAACAGAACTATGAGCTGAACTTTATTAGGATACTGAAGTATCTCTTGGCTTTGAGCTTGCACCCAATTTTTCCATCATTCATATTTCAGAGGACATTTCTAATACAAATACTGCAAACTACTGCATAACTATTTCTAAATAATGTGGCTAAGACATATGCCATACTCTTCTCATCATTGTATGACAGTACCAGGTAGTTATTTGTAGTGTGTGTGTGTGTGTGTGTGTGTGTGTGTCAGTCCCTTCCCTCATGGTAATTGTCTCCCATCACTGCATTTGAGCTTCACAGACTGTATGCAGTTTCCGTAAGCATTGTCTTTCATCCAATGCCTTTGTAGCAGTCTTATCAAGTTAATTGTACATAAATTCCTAGAGAAGCAATATGAATTAGGATGGGTAACTATTCACCACATAGGTGTTGAGTGGCAGACTGCCACATCTGGAAGCTGACTGTTGGAAAATATCAGCTTTTGGACAAAGTCCTTAGGACCAAAACCTATGGTGGTACACGTATTACCATGGCATATTTGTAAGGTATTATAACTGGTGGTAAATGGATTTCCCACTTCCATTTCGTGTGATATTATGTGTTTCCACTTCACGTAAAAAAAATAATGAATAGTGTTTTCTGTTTGGCAAAAATCAAACTATGGAAAATCCAGGATCGAATGTAACAATATTAAGAGAAGGGAAGTTGCTACTCACCATATAGCGGAGATGCTGAGTTGCACACAGGCACACCCAAAAGACTCTCACAATTACAGATTTTGGCCATCGGCCTTCGTCAGCAAAAACACACACACACACACACACACACACACACACACACACACACACACACACACACACACAACTTCAGTTTTAGTAGTCTGAGATTGCAATCATACCTCTCTCTCTCTCTCTCTCTCTCTCTCTCTCTCTGTCGGTCTGTGTATGTGTGTGTGTGTGTGTGTGTGTGTGTGTGTGTGTGAATGGCCAAAAGCTTTAATCGTGACAGTCTTTTTGTTGTGCCTGTGTGCAACTCAGCATCTCCGCTATATGGTGAGTAGCAACTTCCTTCTCATAATACTGTTTTCTATTTTTATTTTATGTTTTCTTTTACTTTATTTAGAAAATATTTATTACTGATATTGAAGTTTACTTACCAAATTGTGAAAACAATCCTTGAAACTTTATCACGCAATAAAGATACAAGCTGATACAGGTTGCAATAATGTACATTGCAGAAGCAATGTGTTCCAACAACAGTAGTGATCCCACAACAAACAGGAACTGATTGTTGTAGCACTTTTCAGACACCTGATGCAGTGTACTACCACAAGATGTCAGGCATAGACAGAGGTGGTAAAACATGTTCCCAAAAGCTTTGGGATACCCCTAAGTTGTGGCATGTATGCTTCCCAAAGACCACAAATAACAAATTAATTTTGTGTAAGTATACTTCCTGAGCCCCTTCCAGAAACTCAATTGGTGGTGACCATACTGACCAATAATCATTAAAACGCTGTTGTTTGGTTGGATATATACTTACTGCAGTCATGGATGCTATATTTCACAAGAAGCAGAAAGTACACCTGGTGCAGCAGACATCCACTAGATGCCAGGAGTGTACAGAAGTGGTAACACACATTCCCTTAATTGCTGTAAAGAAATATGTTTAGTGGGAAATGTATCCCTCACGGCCTGCAAAAGGATTAAATATCTCTGCATGTTGCTCAGTGCCACCTCTATGTGGTGGGTAGCAGTTTATCCTCATTGAATTCTCATTCCATTCCAGATTTTCAATTGTTTAATTTTATAGATAATTACAGTTCCCCATTATACATTTCAGTTCTCGTTGCAAACTTTTCTGATCATAATCATCATCATCATCATCATCATCAGTAGCATCATATTAGGCATTTGGCAGTCATTGTTGAGTAAAAGCCGCCTCTAGACATGACAGTCCACAATCTTCATCCTGCATGTTTTCTAACATCATGCAGATGCAGTATTTATTGATTTTTGAAATGCATCTCACTCAGTACCACATTTCCCCTTATTGTAAATAGTACAATCATATGCGGTATCAAGTGAAATTCTTCACTAGATAGAGAATTTTTATTTAGGGAGGATGTGGCATGTTATCTTGGATTGCGAGTCATCATTGGGTCTGTAAGTGACTTATGGAGTGCCCCCGGGGAAGTTTGTTGGGACCCTTCCTGTTCATGTTGTATTGAATGTTCAGCAAAGTAAAATCGTGCACTTAACAAAAAATGTGGTATCCTATGACCATAATACCAATACATCACAGCTGGAATCAGTCAACTCATAAAATACCTGAGATGTGAAATGCAATTGTCACATACGCTCAGTTGTGGGTAAAGTAGGTGGCAGACTTCAGTTTACTGGTAGAGAACTGGAGAAATGCTATCAGTCTACCAAGGAGATTGCTTACAAGTCACTCGTATGACTCATTTTTGAGTACTGCTCAAATGTGTGAGACCGGTACCAAGTAGGACTAACAGGAGAAATGAAGAGCACGCAGAGAAGGGCAGCACGAATGGTCATAGGTTTGTTTGACCTGTGGAATAGTGTAACAAATGCTGGAAACTGAACTGGTGGACTCTTTAAGACAGACATAAACTATCTTGAGAAAGTCTACTTTCAAGGATTCAAGACCTGGCTTTAAATGATGACTCTAGGAATATACTACAACCCCCTATGTATCAGTCCCATAGGGATCTTGAGTACAAGATTAGCTTAATTACAGCATGCACAAAGGCATTTAAACAGTTATTCTTCCCACACTCCATACATTAATGGAACGGCAAGAAACCCTACTAACTGGTACAGTGGGATGTGCCGTCTGCCACGCACTTCAAAGTGCTTTGCCGAGTATAGACGTAGATGTGGACGTAGATCTACCCTCATACCAGTGGATCCTGTTTTAATATTTCCTTAGCTGTTGTAATCCAATACTGTACATCCACAGTTCATCTGCTGTACTTTAACCTGTGTGTCCCACTCACTGCCACTGCATTCCCATTAGAATCAGCTCAGTCCTCCACTCCAATTAGTTCCCTGATCCATTATTTTTTTGTCTCTGGTAGAAATTTCCAAAATGAAACATGCTCTCTGAGCAACCCATGGGTTTTTAATGTTTTTTTTCCAGTACATTTACCCATTATTTGTAAGTGCTTTAAAATTTAAAGACCAAATAATTATTTTAACGTATTATTTTAATTATATGAGACTTCCTGAACGTAACGCAGTCTATATAAATTTACTTATTTTTACCAATGTATTCACCATCTGGGATCATATAACAACTTGCATGGCTCCATTAGAAAGTCATACGTTCTACAGTGTGAATGTCTGTTTTCTGTGTGCATTTTAGTCTAGCTCATTGAAGGATAACTCCAAAAGCTAGCAAGTTTTTTTTTTTTTCATTAGTGTGTATGTCTATTGACAAATCAATGCTTCTGTTTTCCTTTAACCCAAAGGATTTCTTTTTTGTCTGCTATTTCATTTACTCATATTTTAAAGAATAAAAGTGTTTCCATAATGTGTACACATGGTAATGGAGGAATACTAGATTTCTTAAACAGAGGTTTACGAGAGTCTCTAGGCTTGCACCCAAACAAGACTCTAATGGCCATTTTTTTAGTTTAAAAGTCCTATTAGCTGTTTTAGAGTTTCCCCAGAAGGTGACTGCATATCTAAGATGAGAATGAAAGGAGGCATGATATGCAATCATTACTGTTTTTTCTCAGTACAACATGATTTTAATGAGAAAAGCAGGTAACATGCTTTGCTCAGTTTCACATTGACATATTCAATATACTTATTCCATCTGATGTTCTTCTGCAGTCAAAGTCCTAAGAATTTGGTTTCAGTACTGTTACCAACTGGTTCGTCATTGATAGAGACTGATGGGATTAACACGTCCTTGTTACGAATGTTGTGGAATTTTAGTGCCATGATTTTTTTACTGTTTATTACAAGCTGATTATTCTGTGCCCAGCTGTGTTTACTGTCTGCTGTAACTGTTCATTACTGTCTCCTTTTAGTAGAATTGTGGTGTCATCTACAAATGTAATTGTTTTATGTACGTCAACATTTAAGTTCAGATCATTTATGTACCGAAGGAGAAGGGGTCCTATTACTGATCATTGGGGTACACCACATTTAATTTGTTTATAGTCGGATAAATGTGAGGATACAGTTTTTAGTTCAATATTTGTGTACTTGATGCACACTGTCTGCTTATGATTAGTCAGGAAGAAACTGATCAATTTGTTGGACAGACCTCGAATACCATATCTTTCATGCTTTTATAGCAGAATTTTATGATCTACCACATCAAAAGCTTTTGAAAAGTCAATAAATACTCCTATTGATACCTGTTTTATGTCCATCAGGTTTAGGATGGAACTGATGCACCCGTAAGTAGCAGTTGTCGTTGACCTCTTATTTCTGAATCCATGTTGTTCATTGCATAGGATGCTGTTTTTATTAATAAATTTCACAGGTTTGTCATACACATCTTTTTATAGTACTTTAGAGAGGCAGGAGCAAATTGTGATGTGTGTGTAGTTATTTACATTATCTTTATCACTTTTTATGTACAGGAATAACTTTTGATGTTTTCAGTACATCAGGGAAAGTGCCTCCCTGAAGTGAGCAGCCAGATAAGTGTGTGAGTATTTCAGTTAGGTTCAATGCACTCTTCTTTAATATTGTTGCAGGTATACTATCAATGCCTGCAGAGTTGGACTTTTTTAGTCCTTTTATTGCTTTAGCTACTTCACTTTGTGATGTACATTGATCCTCTACATGCACTTATTTTATGTTCATTTGTCTGGGTGCTATTAAAGTTTGACTGTAGCATATTATCAGCAACCCCTATGAAAAAGTTGTTAAATGTGTTGGCTACTTCTTTTTTATTTTTATGTGATAGTGTTATATTTTTTCAAGATTATCTGCATTCTCCACATTCTTTTTTTATAACACTCTACATAGCCTTTGATTTATTAGCTAAATTATAAATGTATTCATCATTATGCATTATTTTTGCTGCTTTCATTACTTTTCTTAATATTTTGGAGTATTTTTTTATAGTATGCACATACTTCAGGTGAGGAATTTTTTTGAGTTATATATTTCATGAAGTAGTCTTTTCTTCTGGCATGAAACCCTTATTCCCCTTGTGATCCAGCTCTTTGTTCTAGAGTTCCCCCATATGGTTAATGTTTTCAGAGGGAATACAGTTTCAAAGAAATGGGTTAATGTATCAATAAAAGTGTTAAATTTTTCATTTATATCATTCATTTTGTACACTTCTGACCATTTTCCTTTCTGTAAGAAGTTGCTGAAGTAGTTTACATTATCATGATTACAACTTCTACATGCAGTTCTGAAAGACATGTTCTGCCCATGCAAACCTTTCCTTTCTTGATTGGTGACAATTTTAGTGGATATCTTGCACACCAGAGATGAGCCTTATCACTCTACAGTTTAAGTCTTTTACTGTCTTCTTTCTTATGAAGGGGAATAATTACAACATTGAGCCACTTTTGAGGAATAGTCTTATTTTGCAAACTTACACCAAACATTTTTCCAAGTTTTCCCCTGTCTTTAATCATTTGTAATGAAATGCCATCATGTTCTCTCAGTTTATCTGTATTCACACATTTAACAGCTTTAAGTGTGTCATTTGGCTATCAAAAAATTCACGGACAGATTCCAGAGTGTGCTGTAGCTGCCTTTTCATATTCTAAGAAAGTCCTTTGTGAATAAGCAAAGTTGACCAAGAAGTGACACCAAAGAATACAGTAAATTTAAAGTTTGAAAAATAAACAGGATTCCATGTTTCAATGTCAGTGAAAGCTATCTGCTTGCATTTCTCCAGTATTCCACCAATAAACTGAAGTCTACCACCTACTTTACCCACAACTGAGCCTATGTGATAATTAAACATTTCACATCCCAGGTATTTTATGAGTTGACCAATTCCATCTGTGACTCATTGATATTATGGTTATAAGATATCACTTTTTTGTTAAGTGCACAATTTTAAATTGCATACACCAGCACTTACTATCTGTACAAAATCCTGAGTGCTACTTCTAAGAGAGCTCTCTGTCCACCTTCAGTCCTAAGAATTTAAAATGTTTGCCATCAATGATTATTTGACCACACTGTGTCACTTAAAAATGTAGCTTCGACAAGTGTTTTGTTGCAGTTAAGCATTAACTGATTTTCTGTGGACCTTGAGGTAATTTTATCTTCTGCCCTATTTGCTAAATTATGTATGTTACTCTCCACATCTATAACGTTAAAGATAAAACTATATCAATTTTCATTGGTTTTTCCTTTGTAAGGTTACTGCATTTAATTTAAGAGAATTTTTCATGGTATGTGTTTCACTTTTTTTTACAAAGCGTCTTCTGTGTTCATTGGTGTTTCTGCCTCTTGTTCACATTTTCTGCAAACCACTGCTTTTTCCTTCACTGTTAATGGAGCTTGAGTTTGAAAGAGAATTCATCATACATACGTTCTTCACAGTTTTTGAACGCACTTTATCTTACACTGCATTGGAAGAATTGGAATAACACAAATACTGAGCTAGAGAAAGTGCTTTCAAAAAATGCAAAAAATGGCCATGTGTATATGTATGAGGCATGCTGAAAAGTAATGCCTCCTAATTTTTTGTTTTGTTCTCAATATTGGTTGAGGCATTACGTGTCATGCACATTACTCGGTTGACTTTCCTAATTCACTGATGCTAGCTGCAGCCCTCTCCCGTAAGAGGGCTCTCAATTGGCAGTGTCTAATGTAACTATGTTGGCGCATGAGAAACAGCAAGCTGTGGTAATTTTTTTTTATTTTAACAAAAATTGCCCGAGAGACAGTATTTCACGTCTCTTTGGTGGGGTATTGGTAAAAGCCCACAACAAGCAATAACCACACCTCAGTCTTACCTCACTGGTCACGACAATGCCACTGTACAAATGTAACAGTGAGCTGTAATACAAATTTCTAACCACAGACAACATGACTTCAATCGAAAAGTGAAGAGGAATGAATCCTGTGTATGGTAATGAGGGCATGCCACACATGAATTTTGCTGCATCTGAAACAAATTGATGCCTTGTGTTCACTGTCATTACTGGTCTTTCATTACTGTCCTAATCTGACCCATCCAATATTCATTTGTTTCCAAAATCTAAAGAACACTTTCAAGGACTTCATTCTGATAGTGATCAGTGTAAGCAGATGTGAAGTTGGTTGTGATTCCGTCAACAATGTCAAACGTTATACAATGACAGTATCAACAAACTGGTCACTCATTGTTGCCAGAGTGACTCTGTTGAGATATGAACCTGTAGACGTGAAGAACAAATATACTTATTGTCAGTAATGGTTGTTCATTTAAAAAGTTTTAAGTTTTCTTCCATGTAAAGAAACTGGAGGCATTATTTTTTAGCATTTGTACAATGAAGCTTCTCTTCACCTCAACCTCTATGCAGTGGGTTGCAGAATATGTGAACAAGAGGCAAAACCACCAGTGACCACTGACGATGTTTTGTAAATAAAAGCAAAATCTATCTAGTGTACAATCTCTTTAATTAATTGCAGTAAGCTTAAGATAGAGAAACCAACTGATTTTAACAGCTGCTGCAGAAGATGGCCATGCAAATGGACATAAAACCATTGTAGCTTACCTTCTGTAGAAGTTATACATAGCATGGATGAGAGAAACATGGTGGCAGCTTTGGAACTCACCTGTAACAAATATCAAACAAGAAACATGTAGTTTGTTGTGTAACACCAAAATGTCACAAGAAAGATAAGTAAAAGCAACTGACTGGAAGATTTTCCATTGCAGCAGCTATTAGTTTATTAGTTATTAGCTGAAATCACTGTTCAAATAAAAAATATGTTACCAGTTGAGAAATACACTATTGGAAAATAAAAAATAAAGATCCTGAAGCAATGAGCCCACATTAACCAAAGGTATAGCCAGGGTGGTTGTGTGACAGTAGGGGAGAGTATTGGGCCTTGGAACACTTTCCAAAGTTTTGCTTCTAGCCAGCGCACCGTAATATAAGTTTGATATACTTTCTTATTCAATTTTGAAATGATAGCATTCAACTCATGTGTGCTACAGTCTTTTTCTGAAATGACAAAAATTACTTCGTGAATGTATGGTTTCTCCAAATGTGGAAAACTGTACCTGGTGGTAGTAAAGCTGTGATGTCCAGATACGAGTAATGCTCAGAGAGCTCAGTTGTTAGAGCACTTGCCCATGAAAGGCAAATGTCCAAGCTTCCAGTCCTGATCTGCCAACCAGTTTTAATTTAACCAGGAAGTTTACTATCAGTGTACAATAAGCCACATAGTGAAAATTCATTATAAGTATTGTTCCTAGGTACAATATGGTCATGTCATTGGAACAAATATCCTGTTCAAATTGAGAAGTGTTGCAGTTGAGAAGATCTTGTCAGTACTGTATTTGATAGTGCATGTGTTGCTTTAGTACTTTACTACACATCACCAATCAGTGAGTAAAATCAAATTAAGTAGTAGGGTTACAACCTAAAACTTTTCAAACTTAAGCTATTGGCAACTAACACAAGTTTCCATTTTCAAGACAGAGCACATAATTAGCACGTTAAAGAGACTCATTTCATTAATACATGTGACATGTTTTATGGTGTCACAGAAGATTTCCTTCCGTGTAAAGGTATAAGATGGTGCATGACTGACAAAGTACGGCTTTGTTGCTCATTCTTCATATTTTTTTAATTAATTCATTCCATTTAATAAGGAATTCTGCTTGTTGGGCCTTTATTTATCTCGTTTCCGCTGGGTTTTCTTTTATCTTTTTTCCTCTCTTTGAAGGCCAAGGCCATCCTATCCTTTAGTGCATTCATAGCTGCTAAGAATATTTGCATATCTAAATTTCTTTCTATGAATAAGTGGTGTCTGTTCTATCGGACATGACCTAAAGAACAGACACCACACGGAATCTGCTGCAACAGTATGTACGAGGGTTGGAACTTTAACAATGGCAACTATATATTTACAGCTCGTACAAAATAGGTACGTGTTTCTAAGTTTTACTGACCTTGGTATAACAATCATGTACGAAAGGTACTACGGAAACAAAGAAAGCTTCATCATAGGTTTAAGAGTAGTCGAATCATAGCTGATAAGGAAAAGCTGAGCGAAGCGAAAAAGGGCGTAAAGAGAGCAATGAGAGAAGCATTCAACGAATTCGAACATAAAACATTGGCAAACAATCTAAACAAGAACCCTAAAAAGTTTTGGTCATATGTAAAATCGGTAAGCGGATCTAAATCCCCTATTCAGTCACTCGTTGACCACGATGGAACCGAAACAAAGGACGACCGAAGAAAGACAGAAATACTGAATTCAGTGTTCCGAAACTGTTTCACTGCGGAAAATCGTAACACGGTCCCTGACTTCAGCCGTCGCACGGACGCCAAAATGGAAAATATTGAAATAAACGATATCGGAATTGAAAAACAACTGCTATCACTTAGTAGCGGAAAAGCATCCGGACCAGACGAGATACCCTTAAGATTCTACAGTGATTATGCTAAAGAACTTGCCCCCTTTCTATCAGCAATTTATCGTAGATCGCTGGAAGAACGTAAAGTACCTAGCGACTGGAAGAAAGCGCAGGTCGTTCCCATTTTCAAGAAGGGTCATAAATCAGATGCGAATAATTATAGGCCTATTTCGCTTACGTCAATCTGTTGTAGAATAATGGAACATGTTTTGTGTTCTCGTATTATGACGTTCTTAGATAATACAAATCTCCTTCATCATAACCAACATGGATTCCGCAAACAGAGATCATGTGAAACTCAGCTCGCCCTATTTGCCCAAGAAATTCACAGTGCCGTAGACACTGGCGAGCAGATTGATGCCGTATTCCTGGACTTCAGGAAGGCATTTGATACGGTTCCGCACTTACGTTTAGTGAAAAAAATACGAGCTTACGGAATATCGGACCAGGTTTGTGATTGGATTCAGGATTTCCTAGAAGAAAGAACACAACATGTCATTCTTAACGGTTCAAAATCTGCAGATGTAGAGGTAATTTCGGGAGTACCGCAGGGAAGCGTGATAGGACCTTTATTGTTTACAATATACATAAATGACTTAGTTGACAACATCGGTAGCTCCGTGAGGCTATTTGCAGATGACACGGTTGTCTACAAGAAAGTAGCAACATCAGAAGACTCGTACGTACTCCAGGAGGACCTGCAGAGGATTAATGCATGGTGCGACAGCTGGCAGCTTTCCCTAAACGTAGATAAATGTAATATAATGCGCATACATAGGGGCAGAAATCCATTCCAGTACGATTATGCCATAGGTGGTAAATCATTGGAAGCGGTAACGACCGTAAAATACTTAGGAGTTACTATCCGGAGCGATCTGAAGTGGAATGATCACATAAAACAAATAGTGGGAAAAGCAGGCGCCAGGTTGAGATTCATAGGAAGAATTCTAAGAAAATGTGACTCATCGACGAAAGAAGTAGCTTACAAAACGCTTGTTCGTCCGATTCTTGAGTATTGCTCATCAGTATGGGACCCTTACCAGGTTGGATTAATAGAAGAGATAGACATGATCCAGCGAAAAGCAGCGCGATTCGTCATGGGGACATTTAGTCAGCGCGAGAGCGTTACGGAGATGCTGAACAAGCTCCAGTGGCGGACACTTCAAGAAAGGCGTTACGCAATACGGAGAGGTTTATTATCGAAATTACGAGAGAGCACATTCCGGGAAGAGATGGGCAACATATTACTACCGCCCACATATATCTCGCGTAATGATCACAACGAAAAGATCCGAGAAATTAGAGCAAATACGGAGACTTACAAGCAGTCGTTCTTTCCACGCACAATTCGTGAATGGAACAGGGAAGGGGGGATCAGATAGTGGTACAATAAGTACCCTCCGCCACACACCGTAAGGTGGCTCGCGGAGTATAGATGTAGATGTAGATGTAGACCTTCAAAGTAGCCACCAGCATTGTCTATAACCCGTTGCCAGCGATTTGGAAGTGGTAGGATACTCTTAGCAGTGCCAGTTGTGTTGACAGTTCGAGCGGCACGGTCTATTGCCCGATGAATTTGTAGCAGTTCTGAAGCGAATGCCGTGACGTGTTTCCTTCAGTTCAGAAATCGAGTTGAACTTTGGAGGGTTTAAGTCAGGGGAGCACAGTAGGTGGTATAGCACTTAGCAGCCCCATCAGTCACACAAACCAGCAACAGCTTGCATTGTACATGCTTGAGCATTGTCCTGCAAAATGATGGTCAGGTTCTTCAGAAAGTGTCATCACTTCTGTCTCTAAGCTGGTCGTAGGTTGTGTTCCAAAAATGAACAGCATAGAGAGTGATTTCTAAACTGAAGGAAACACTTCACGGCATTCACTTCAGAACTGCTACAAATTCTTCAGGCCATAGACTACACCGCCCAAACTGCCAACACAACTGACACTCCTAAGAGTATCCTACGACTTCCACATTGCTGGCAACTCCTTTCAAGGTCAGTAAAACTTTGAAACATGCATCTATTTTGTACGAGCTGTAAATAAATAGTTGCCACCATTAAAGTTCTGACCCTCGTATTATGTAAACTGATGGTGAAGGGGGAGAAAGTAAAGGAAAGGAACTCGTGATGTGAGCTGCTTCATGACTTTATGGGGGTTAGCAGTGCTGAGTGAGTATGGGTGCAAGATCAGGATTCGAACTTGGGACCTTCTGCTTACCAGGCAGTTGCATTAACTGAAGCGCCACCTCGACACAGTTTTTACCGCAATTGCGAGGGCTATCTAGATACGTGCCTCGGTCGACCCACATTCCCACCTAGCACCATGTAGCCACTGTTTCTGTTGATGTCCTCCATGCTCGCTACTTTATGAGGTCGAATGTAAATGTGCATCAGCACTGAAGGTGGTGGATTCATGGTCCATCGAGACAACTGTTATATGCCATCGGTTAACACAACTGCATAGTATACAGGAGGTCCTGGGTTCGAATCTCGGTCTGGCTCACATTTTCCCTTAGCACTGCTGACTGTGCATAAAACCCCGAAGCAACTGACATCATGAACTCCTTTGCTTCTCTTAACTTTCATCCCCCTTTACCTTCAATTTATATAAATCCCTTTCCCCTCTAGTATGCATCTTAATTCATTCCTTTTTTGCTTTCTTCCTTTTACTTGGTAGGCTTTCTTATCTCATTCATCAGATTGGTATACTACTATATTTCACATTCTGTTAAGGAACAGTCTCTTCAAAGAGGGGCAAAAGGCGTGATGAATTTCTATGGTGTAAGACAAATTGTGAAAGTGCCACCAGTTAGTTAAGGTAAGTGACGAAATTTCTTTCTTGGCTTTACCAGTCTGGAATGTAACTTTCATCAGACAGCTTTTTTACATTTAAGAAACTAATTCCTGGTCATCTGTTTACGCATTTGAAAACCACTGGGTCATACAATGATCTCGTCTCAGACCTTTTCTGTATGTCTATGTACTCATATGGCACTAAGTACTGTTATACCTCGTTTTTTCATTGTATAAACTTTAACAATATCAATTTTTTATTTCGTAACCGGGAAGTCATCCGCGTTCGATGTACTTGCTGGTTAATTCTGTACCAAAATTCCGAGTTATCGACGGTAACTGTCACCGTCTTCGCTGGGAAAGCAACCGACAGTTGAAGAAGTAATGGATTCACACAGATTTCTTTTAATCTGAAATATTGCTGGTTTCTACTAGTAAATGGTGTCACATTCAATAGCTTAGCTAAAAACATTTTGGGGGTCTGCTTCGAGAAAGAGGTACCAGTAATAGAGAGCGCCCGAGAGACGTAGGAGGGGGGGGGGGGGGGTTGTAGGTGCCGGTATCACACGGAAAGGCCATGACAAATAGGTACACTTAGCGCGGTGGCTGATGGGAAAAACCGCAAGGATGTTTACCCATTTACCATCGCTCCCATCAGCCACCGCGCCCAGTGTCAACTTCGT
Organism: Schistocerca serialis cubense; assembly: GCF_023864345.2. Lineage (NCBI taxonomy): Eukaryota > Metazoa > Arthropoda > Insecta > Orthoptera > Acrididae > Schistocerca > Schistocerca serialis. The sequence continues at coordinate 209,741,659 of NC_064647.1, read as the reverse complement.
ATGAATATTACGGTCAATCTGGTAACTTTGTACAACTTTTTGAAAATAAGGGAATCAAAATAAACTACATATCAAAGAAACACATTCTGCAGCTATCTTTCCGGAATACTTGGAAATGTAAAGATGTAGGTATGCTAATTATACTCTATTACAATAAAATTTCAATATTAATGCTGGGACAAATTTACAGTGGCATTCAGAGTAACTGTAGACTAGTCTCAAAGAATTTTTGCTATATCTAATATTCTGGGTAAATTTAGATCGTACCAGAAGGATATCAGAAAAACTGAAAACAAATAGTGTCAACTTAGTATTGCAGGTTTACTTCGAAATATCGAGATATTTGTATCGACCTGGCATTGTTCAACATAAATCACTGTCACTAGAAACTCTTCACAGCCAACGCATTTAGAGGTTAATCACAAACCTTCGACCATAAATATCATAGACTGGCCCTGACGTCATTTTCGTGGCTCCAACATCTCTGGGCTAAAGTCACGTGAATGTTGGCAAAACATGGTTGTTTCGTGTTGCGCTTATGGCTGTACTCAGCGTTTTGTCGGGGGAAATGGCATTACATTTCACGTGTGTTTCTATGATAATGCAGATGTGTTTATTGAAATCTGCTGAAGTGACTTTTATAAGTTTTTTACACTTGAAATAGAGTATCACGTAAATTAAAGTGTTGAAAGTGATGCCTGTAAAGTCAGACTCATATTACATTTTGGAAAGTATCTGCGATAACTCGGTTACAGAAGTAAGTGTAAGTGTTTCTCGTTCCTACTCATAGGTTCCCTAAGGATGAAAACCGAAGACAGCTTTGGATACAGGCCCTGAAACGGAAAAACTTTAAGCCATCTGCACATAGGCGCCTTTTTGCATATACAAGTGAGATTATAATAAGGTAAGAGCACCTATAGTCGACACATGAAGAGCATTTTTTTTCTACCTTCTAATACTATTAAATAAATGTAGGTTCCAAAATTATTTTCTGAAACTTCAGAGTCTCACCTTTCATCTAAAATATCATTTTTTTAAACTGATAGTTTAAACTTTTGTAAAAATAGTAGGAACTGAACCTTTGAAGTGCACCTAAAATTGATACTCTAAAATGGACCTGCTCCTAAAGTCGACAATTTTGGGACCTATAATTCCCATATCCCATTTTCTTTTATAAGTGATCAGAGCTCAAAACGCGGCGAATCCAATATTTTAAGTTTTGACACGAGCCCACTCTTATTGTTTAAAAGAATTTTAACGACGTTTTACTTTAATTGATAGTTTATAGTAATTTAGTCCCGCTGCCCACCAGAGGGGCCTTCGATATATTTTTTAGATTTTATAAATGGTACTGTGAACAAATCCAGGTCAAATGTAGTTCTGACATAATTTTTCGCAAATAAAAAAGTAATTTTTGTTGGAAGCGTTTGGAAGTCAATTGAGAAAAGTGGGTAAAATACGATACAAACACAGGATGGCAGACCGCTTATTTGAAATCCCGCCACGTTTTGCCACCAGTCACGTGGTTTATGTTGGAGCCACACCAGCCCTATAGCTTCTGCACAGCAAGGCCAGTCTACTAGTATCTATGGTCGAAGTCATAAACCTAATAGCATGTAGGAAGTTGGAAAGACAACTGAAATACAAACTAGAATTAACAGAGGTAATAAAATTGTTACCTAAAGTAATGCAAATATGTGTAGCAGCTGCTATTTGAAATAAAAGTGGTATGAGGTACAAAGATACACTGACTGATAAAAACTTACCCTTATTGACTGTAGCTGTTTTATAACACATTTTACTCTACTGAGCAGCCACGATAACTTAAACATGTAATCTAGTGACAAGAGATATTTCAATAGTGCTAGTACGCAATTAAAAATGTCATATGTCAACATGACAGTGACGAAAACACAAATGGAAAATCAAAATTAATATTGGCCACAGGATTGAATTTTACAATATTTTGGAAAATGTATAAAATAAGCCATAATTCCTTATGATTAACAATGACATTCTCGCATTTATTCATCTTCTGTGATTTCCCCCATTATCAAATATGGACAACCGTCAGCTGAATGACAATGGAAATTCCTTCTGGATCGGGACAGTAACCGTGATAAGAGGAAATCTGGACTGGAGTCCCGGTCCGGCACAAATTTTCATTGTCGCCGTTCCATTATTCAGCTGATGGTTGTTCATATTCGCAACTGCGAATACATTTAGTGTCTTTCATAACCGCTGCAGTCGCCGCAGTGCCTGTTCCGTCCGGTATGAACGCTTTACATTGTATTTCTCAAGAACAAAAACACTGAAATATTGCACTATTAGTATTCCTTGCCACAGGAAAACAGCAACTGATTGTGCTTCATTTGATTGTTTTAGCAAAACGAATCCGAAGCGACACATTCTTCTTTCTGGTACAAAGCACTCATCTTTGCTGGATAATGTAATGTTGCCGTTAAAGAATCAGTGTACGCCTTCACATCATGAAACTCTCGCAATGTTGTGTCGTTAACCAGATGAAGCCACTGGGAAATAACTGTGTCATCTTGTTGTGACAACACAGATCTCCCCTACGAACTACGACTGAGTACATTTGTTGCATGGAGGTAGCAGTTGGCTTGGGATAGGGCAGTATACAATCGCTGCTGGAAAAGTGCTTATTTATCCTGTCAATAAATGTCGATGAAATTAATCTCGCAATATACTTATCTGGAATCGATGTATCGAATGGGCACGTAAAATTCAGCTTTGAAAATAATTTTGTTCGCATTGGTAACAACTCGCCGTCGTGTACAGGACGTTATTAGAATGCTATGTGTCATTTCCAGTTTGCATTAATATCCAGTACTTACTCTTAATTTATATTTCTGCCCTCACTAATGTTTTGTTGATATTTTTACGGATGTCACTTTTAATTTTAGCTGGTTCCCAGGACGTCCTGATGGCGTTATGGGTGAAGCAGCGTGTTGTACTTTACCAGTGATATGTTTTTTCGTCAAAGATGTCGGTTCAAGCGTGTTATTATCTGTGTTTGGGGTGATGTATATAATCGTTTTATTTGATTTCTCTGTGTTGTTTCGTTTATTGACAATAAATACACGAAACATGTTTAGTATAAAAGTAAACTTTATAAAACGTAATTAATATAAATTATACTGTTTTTTGTTTAGAAGGTTACTTTATCTATGCATGATATTTGTGAAATTTTGGACAAAGTATTTGTTTCGTTAGTCGGATTCTGCGTTTGGAATATTACTCGGGCCTTTTCCATGTGAGTATAATTTAAATTTCTTCTAGTATGGTTAATCAAATAATGCCGTTCATTAACTTTATGAAAGCTGCTGGGCACCTTAAGCCGAGTATTGCACTCCTTTCTTGACGAGGTTGGATTCACTAGAGAACTGCAGATTATGTTTCCTTCTAGTATTGCGCATATGCGGAGGTTAGATAGTAATCAAATTCACACACGTCGTAAATCTTAACCAGAGGAATATTAGCAATAGATTGATAACAAGAGGGAAGTTTCACGATCAGCAGACCAGTACTGGGCGTGTGCAGTGCCATGAGTATTTCCAATCACCTCTCATAAACTATTTGGCCATTAGTTTCCGAATGTCCCTCAAACTTCTGTATGAAATTTGACCATCACTCCTTTGTTACAGAGCAACTTCCCAGTCGGAAAACGAGACCTGCAGAAATGCCAATTTGCAAAAGCTGTTGCTGTGGGTGCTGCTCCCTCAGGGCGGGGACCATCACCATTGGCATCTTGTACCTGGTGAGTGATAATTTCGTCTGGGTGCTGGAAGCCACTTCACCACTGATCTCTTGTCCAACATCAGATTTTATTTCTATTTTATTTTATATTTTTTGTGTCATCAGCCTTCCCACTAGTTTGATGCTGTTCCATCTCTCCGAACCATGTGCTCATCTTTCCAGCCCTACTTAGTTATCACACCCAGCACACACACTAACTTATTTTTCATATTCCAGATTTTAGGGTTCTGTACCTCAACTAGTCAGAACGGAACTTTTCTATGAATACATCAGCCTCCATCTTTTTGTCTGTCTGTCGGGCTGTTAAGATTTCTTTTCCTCTGGAACGGTTAAAGGTATCAAGTTGAAATTTGTCACATACTAAGGTCTATGGCCCCTGGGAGGAGTAAAAAAAATTAAGCTCCCAAGTCAGATCAGCCAAAAGATACAGCTATTTCTGTCCATATTTTGATATTTGCAAACTAACTCAACAAAATGTGTGTGTATAAAAATCCTATATCAAGATCGCAAATTTTGTTAACGGATTACCGGTTTTGGCTCATTACCAAGCCAACTTCAGATCAATCTAAAATGTTGTTGAGTGTGTGACACTTATTACACATAGCCGTATTTATCTTAGTTGATTATGTAAACTGACAGCATTAATCACTAATCAGATATTATAGTGGTCATTTTGACACACACATGTAAAAACTATCGACAATAATGATAGTTGCATAGCCGATGAGTGCGTGTGAACGAAATATCATTTGTAATACCCCTATCAGGAATAAAGAAGCGTGCGTGTGTGTGTGTGTGTGTGTGTGTGTGTGTGTGTGTGTGTGTGTGCTGTCAAAGTTAGTTCAGATGTTTGTGAATTCCAAGGGACCAAACTGCTGAGGTCAAAGTTAGTGACTCTACCTCAGATGTCCTGCATGTCTCTATTGAAACGTTCTTCCCGTTTCCGTACAGTCAATGGGTCAACTGCTCGTTTTTGCAACTGATTGGAGAATTTATCAACGACTGGTATAGCATGACTTAATATAAACAGCTAAAATTGAGATCCTGGATGCTCTAATTTCAGGCTGAACCCTCTTGCTTGAGTAATAAGAGCAGTTTGCAAAGATGTGAGCTGAATTTGCTCCATATGTGCTATGGGTGATACTGTATATTCTTTCACAACTACCGCAATTATTGAATTAAAATTAAATCTCATGTTGTTGTTGTGGTCTTCAGTCCTGAGACTGGTTTGATGCTGCTCTCCATGCTACTCTATCCTGTGCAAGCTTCTTCATCTCCCACTACCTATTGCAGCCTACATCCTTCTGGATCTGCTTAGTGTATTCATCTCTTGGTCTCTCTCTATGATTTTTACCCTCCACGCTGCCCTCCAATACTAAATTGGTGATTCCTCAGTGTCTCAGAACATGTCCTACCAACCGATCCCTTCTTCTAGTCAAGTTGTGCCACAAAATTCTCTTCTCCCCAATCCTATTCAGTACCTCCTCATTAGTTATGTGTTCTACCATCTAATCTTGAGCATTCTTCTGTAGCACCACATTTCGAAAGCTTCTATTCTCTTCTTGTCCAAACTATTTATCGTCCATGCTTCACTTCCATACAAGGCCACACTCCATACAAGGCCACACTCCATACAAAAACTTTCAGAAACGACTTCCTGACATTTAAAGCTATGCTCGATGTTAACAAATTTCTCTTCTTCAGAAACGCTTTCCTTGCCATTACCAGTCTACATTTTATATCCTCTCTACTTCGACCATCATCAGTTATTTAGCTCCCCAAATAACAAAACTCCTTTACTACTTTAAGTATCTCATTTCCTAATCTAATTCTCTCAGCATCACCCGACTAAATTCGACTACATTCCATTATCCTCGTTTTGCTTTTGTTGATGTTCATCTTATATCCTCCTTTCAAGACACTGTCCTTTCCGTTCAGCTGCCCTTGCAGGTCCTTTGCTGTCTCTGACAGAATTACAGTGTCATCGGCGAACCGAAAAGTTTTTATTTCTTCTCCATGGATTTTAATACCTACTCCGTATTTTTGTTTCCTTTTCTGCATGCTCGGTATACAGATTGAATAACATCGGGGGGGGGGGGGGGTAGGCTACAACCCTGTCTCACTCCCTTCCCAACCACTGCTTCCCTTTCATACCCCTCGACTCTTATAACTGCCATCTGGTTTCTGTACAAATTGTAAGTAGCCTTTCGCTCCCTGTATTTTACCCCTGCCACCTTCAGAATTTGAAAGAGTATTCCTATCAACACTGTCAAATCTCATGTTGTAAACATAAGGGACTTTCTGTTCAGTACATCAATTATAATCGCTGTTCGCTATGAAAGAACTATGGAAAAACTAGAGTAAGGCTAGCTTAAAAATAAAATTCTAGCATCTATATTCTGACTAATTGCTTAAATTAAAATCAGATTGAATCTATGGGCATGACAGTGAACAAAATGGGCATGTTTAAAATATCCTTGCAGATGAGTCTGTAAACCTAAATGACAACCAGTCATAACAGCTGCACAATTGTAGCTCTAAGAATTAACAATCTGAATTATTGACGATATTCAGTAAAATGTCTATAATTTAAGTGATTCAGCTAACGTTTTGGTATTGTATTCACGACAAATGAGGAAAGTCCAGAATCTTTCTATAAAATATTGATTGAGTGATCTGATTTTTATTTGGTCCCATTCGATTTCATTAAGTACAGCGTGTGTGTGTGTGTGTGTGTGTGTGTGTGTGTGTGTGTGTGTAATATGAGACAGGTCGACTTAACCTGTTATCGTACAATTTTTACCCTGCATATTACAACATAAAACAACATACTACAAGTTTTTTACAATCATCATACCACAATATTTTCAACTGATTGCAATACACACATACAAGTAATAATTCCTTACACTTTACACATATATTTCTATACATTGTAAAGTTATTTTTCCGTTAAGTAAACCCTTTGAAATTTCTTGAATGTGCTTTCACTCATACTGCCCTTTAGACTCTGGGGAAGATGCTTTATCGATTGTGGGGCCAAAAAGGAAGAGGAGCAGATAGCTCTAAAAATAAATGAGACTTTGGTAACAAGTGCATGTAGTGTTGCAAACCTGTTAAACAAACTTCATTATTGTTACTGACAGCTTGGAGTTAATAGGTGTTGTGAACAGTGCACTGGAGTATCTGAGACCAGTCTTTACAAATAACATCAGTAAAATGGAAATTACTCTCATGTCCCCCAAAGAAGTAGCATCTATCATAAAATCCTTAAAATCGAAGTATTCTAGTGGGTGTAACAACATTTCAATGAAGTTAATCAAGGAGTGCTCATGCGAGTTGAGTTCTGCCTTAAGTTATTTGTGTAATCAGTGTCTTATCAGCAGAACATTTTCAGACTGTCTCAAATATGCTGAAGTTAAGCCTCTTCACAAGAAGGTAGATAGAGAGATACCATCAAACTATCGACCAATTTCACATTTGCCAGCTTTTTTGAGAATATTTGGAAAGGTTGTGTTCCAGCATCTCCACAAGCATCTGATTGCAAATAATATATTGTCCAAGTCACAGTTTGGTATTTCTTAATGGCGCTGATATAGTAAGAATGTACTTAATTCATTAGATAAAATTAGAGGCTACTGGCATTTTCTGTGACCTGTCAACAGCCTTCGACTGTGTGAAACACAACATTCTCTTAACTAAATTAGAATATAATGGTGTCACTGGCAGTGCTGCAAAGTGGTTTGAGTGTTATCTAACTAGAAGGAAACAAATGGTGTCATTGCAAAATACCTGTGCAGTAACCTGTCAGTCTTCATCTGATTTTGAATTAATTACATGTCATGTTCCTCAAGGTTCCATCTTGGGTCCAATGCTTTTTCTTGTGTACATTGCTTTTTCTTGTGTACATTAATGATCTCTCATCCATTACATTGCCACATCTTAAGTTTGTTCTGTTTGCAGATGATACAAACATTGCAATAAGTTGCAAGTCAAGTACAGATTTAGAAATAGCTACTAATCAAATTTTAACTGACATTAATGAATAGTTTAAAAGTAATTTACTGTCATTAGACTCTGAAATGACCCACTATATGCAGTTCACAACCTGTAAGAAATTTCCTTCCAGCATGTGTATAACATATAGACACATGCAGATCGAAGGGCTTGACAGTGTTAAATTTCTGGGGTTACAAAACGATAATAAATTCAGTCTGGAAGGGCATACCACAGAATTGTTTCAGCGGCTAAACAAGTCTGTATTTTCAGTGAGAATCATGTCAGGTGTAAGAGACAAATATAAAAAAACTTGTGTACTTTATTTTCATTCTATTATGTCATACAGCATCATATTCTGGGGTACCTCGTCAAACTGAGCAAAAGTTTTTAGTGTGTAATAACAATCATTTGTGGTGTAAATTCAAGAACATCATGTAGAAACCTGTTCAAGGAACTTTGTATTCTAACCACTGCTTCTCAGTATATTTATTCCTTAATGAAATTTGTTGCAAGTAATATATCTCCATTTCCAACCAATAGCTCAACACATAGCATCAATACTAGGAATAAGAACAATCTACATAAAGACCTAAAATTACTTACCTTGGTCCAAAAAGGGGTCCAATATTCAGGAACACACATTTTCAATAAATTTCCAGCAACCATTAAAAACTTGGCTTCTGAAGAAGCACAGTTTAAACAAAGTTCAAAAGACTTTTTAATAGACAACTCCTTCCACACTATAGATGAATATCTTAACAGAGACTCTTAGGCCACCTTAAGTAAAAATGTCTGTTTTGACAGCACTTTGTCACAGCAGTTAAGATTAGGTATTTTGTGTATGATAAATTTATTAATAGTGCATAACAATGTTTCATTCTGACAGCTTATTAATTCTGTAAATATCAGCTGTTCCAGTTTACAGTCTTGTATTCACCTATTTTTACAATTTCCTGAGAAATGATCAGGGTAGTAAGCATTATATTCAAACATTTTATGTTTTTTTATGTTATTCTTTCTGACATGTTCCACACCCACGAGAATAATCTCATTTTTTGGGTCTATGGAACGAAAACTGAATCTAATCTCTAATCTAAACATCTGAGTATTGAGGACCTTTTTCAGCAGCTCTCAGTCTATGAGTATTTTGGCCTTTATTTCTTGTGTTATCTGAATGAACATCTGAATTTTTTCTAGTAATTTATTGCCTTTGATTAGTGAAATTATTGTTTTGTATATGTACAAGGATGGAAAAGTCAATATTTTTAGATTATGGAAAGCAATTATGCAAGAGTGCGGTTTAATTTTTTATTAAAAATGTTACTCATGACCTTTTGTACAATAAAACACACACATAGACATATATATATATATATATATATATATATATCTATATATATATCTATATATATATATATATATATATATATATATAACCACAACCAACTGTGAAATTGTTGAAATATTAAATATTAATTGTCTCACCTATGGTAATTGATGTAAAATAAGCGACAGCAATTTCCTATATTACCCAGTCATGTTAAACCTGCAGCATACAAAGAATTAAATCACTTTGAAAATGTTTATAAGTGTTTTGAAAACAGTAGACCTAGAAAGATGATCGCTAAATGAAACAAGTTCAGTAGTGAAATTTATAAGGTTTTGGAAAATTCCTGGGTTTGATGAGTCACTACGTTTGTCACATCCACGAAGCTCGAACTTGAAAGCACAACAAAATTTAAGAGAGTCCATAATTTTAATAAGTATGTAATTATTTTTGCGGATCTGTTCATCGCGTCTTTCAACTGACAGCCTATACGCACTGTGCAGTTGTGTATCCTATTGCGCCAAAACATTGTGCTCTAGCTATGCAGTCGTAAGCGATCTAGTCCGCTCAAGTTCCTTTATCTTCTTTGATAAACGTTCGAGGTCGTCAACGCCTCTAAGTGTTCAAGTTGTTTCGCATGCAACATTTTCTTTTGCAAGAAACAAACATGGGAAACAGTACACTATGTCTGTGATATCAGAATCATGTATTCCGAATACTTTCCCGTAAATGTCCGGTCTGAAAATGATTTCAATTTCTTCATTTTTATTTTTGGTTTTCTTGACTAACTTGATTTCCGGCGTTGGTCGGCTTACGTCTCTGCTACAGAGCTTATCTTCAGACGACAGGGAAACGAAAAGTTTCCATAAGACTGCAATGAATATCATACATAGTGCTCCAAATTATACACTGCACAGCTGAGAACTCGCGTCTTCAAACTCACAACAGCGTATCGAATCTTCATGCGTAACATGCAGTAAAAACTATTCACCTTATTGAAACTGTAACAAATGAGAGAAAAAGTCTGGCAATAATTAATGACTATAGTCTTGACGTTATAACAATTTGAGAGATATAATAGATCGCAAGCCTGAATGACACAACATGTATTGTAAGGTACAGCATAGCATACAAATGGATTAGATTCAAAATCTGCTATTTATGTGTCATGTTGGTGGAATGACTATGGAGGACGAGGAACCACACATTGGCGTGGATTAAAACCAGGAACTGACGTGGAAGCTCTGGCGAATGCATGCGAGTGTTGCTCCACTGCTCAGGATGGGAGACACTTCGTCTCCCTGCTCCCTTCTCCAATGAACTCAGCGGCTGGGATACGGTCTTTGGTGGTGTAGAAATGGATCTTGCACACAGATTGCGCCGAGAACGTAAGAGCTGACCGCCAGTTTCGAACACGACGGTAGACGTTGGCTAGGTGGTTTCATATTTGTTATTAAATAATTATCTGTCATAGAGACTGGGGAATGTATTAATTTAAGTTCAGAATTTTTATGCAGTGTAAAATTTTCCCAGATGTGAATATTTCAAAGGGGCTCATTGATCTGACATGCTGTAGGACAAACTGCCAATGCCTATACTCCATGTGGTGAAAGACGGTCCCTTGCAGATGCAGAAGTCTGCCACCAGCACCACTACCGAAAAAAAGGTCCCGATCCGTGATGGAAAGCACGGAAGTAACTGTACCAATCCCACTTTAACTATCAGCTATTTTCTCTCAAAGTACATACTGTAACTTTACCTTCATGTAAAAAATGAAGGGCTTATTTCAATAGTGGTACAAGTCCATTTTTGTACATTCTGAGCTAAAGAGTATGAACAAAAATGGAGTTGTACCACTACTGAAATAAGCCCTTCAAATAACAGCTAGAAACTTAATGTGATCAAATACAACATAGAAACATGAACTGCAATACTCTCACAATGAACGGACACATTGATCCTGGGATGTTGATTTTAGTTCTCTCTACATCCATTGGTTGATTGCAAATGTACACCTGTTGACATAAAACCTGGCTACCAGCTGGCCAGTGCAGAGACTAAGTCCGAGTCGCCCACGCAGGTGGCCAATAAAACTGGCCACCCCTCAGAATTCTAAGTGCAACTGTCTGCACGATCTGGCAATGCTGCAGGATGCGGAAGAGTCTGGAGGAAGTGTTGTTTTCATCTCGATGTTACACAGGATTATATCTGTTCGTGGTCTAGGTGGCATGGCAGCTGAGCGTGTTTAGTCAATGGACTGGCCATCTTCTGTAATAAATAAACTGCGTGAACTTCTCACTGACTGAATTTGACAGATCTCATGCAACATCCACACAGAACCACTGACAAGAAGAAACGACAAAGAAAAAAGAGCAAAATAAAAAAGAATAAATTAATGAAGTGGTAGATGTCGCACAATGTAGGTGCAAAGTCGTGAGTTTGAATCCACTCTTGCCTTTATTTTTTAATACTTTCAATATTGCAGCCCAGTCAGCAATCATGATAATCTAATATATAAGAAACTGTCAGCCTCGATTGCGGTAATGAAACCAACCTTTACCTAGGTTTCACCGCAAATAATTGAGCCTTCTTCAGAAGATATACCTGAGTTAATTTGTCTAAGAAGGCATGGTCTAGAAACAAAACTAAAACAGCCTGAATAGGCGCAGTCAAATTTTAAAAATGCGGTACATAAGTACTAGGTCAACACGAAGACTTGACTTAAGCTCTGGCGTGAGTCTCGTCTCCATGGACGCCGTGCGGTGGGACTCGGGAGCTCACGTGAAACTCACAGAATTAGCGGGAGGTGAGAAAACTGGGGTTTCATGGTCGAGCGGCTGCTCATAAGCCACACATCACACCGATAAATGCCAAACGACGCCTCATTTAGTGTAAGGAGCGTAAGCTTTGGACGATTGAACAGTGGGAAAACGTTGTGTGGAGTGATGAATCACGATACACAATGTGGCGATCCGATGGCAGGGTGAGGGTATGGCGAATACCTCGTGAACGTCATCTGCCAGGGTTGTGTAGTGCCAACAGTAAAATTCGGAGGCGATGTTGTTTAGGTGTGGTCGTGTTTTTCATAAAAAGGGGCTTGCACCCTTGTTGTTTTGCGTGGTACGATCACAGCACAGGCCTAAATTGATGTTTTAAGCACCTTCTTGCTTCCCACTGTTGAAGGGCAATTCGGAGATGGCGATTGCATATTTCAACACGATCGAGCACCTGTTCATAATGCACGGCCTGTAGCAGAGAGGTTACACGATAACAACATCCCTGTAATGGATTTGCATGCACAGAGTCCTGATCTGAATCCTATAGAACACCTTTGGGATGTTTTGAAACGCCGGCTTCGTACCAGGCCTCACCGACCGACGTCGATACCTCTCCTCAGTGCAGCACTCCGTGAAGAATGGGCTGCCATTCCCCAAGAAACCATCCAGCACGTGACTGAACATATGCCTGCGAGAGTGGAAGCTGTCGTCACGGCTATGGATGTGCCAACACCATATTGAATTCCACCATTACCGATGGGGTGCGCCACGAACTTGTAAGTCATTTTCAGCCAGGTGTCCGGATACTTCGGATCACACAGTGTACGTCCGCAATAAACAACTGCAATCTGTTTTTCCTTTTTGAATCATCCTGTAGTAGATCGCTGAGGTTGGCTGCGGCCGGACATAAAACACGACCAATTTCTGCCAAACCAGAACTAGGGAGTTCCACAGACAGCATGCACTTTGTGTAACTGCACGGTGTTCACTGGGTCTGTCAAAATTAACTCAAGTGGAAAGTACAGCTACAATAAGAAAAAGTTCTAAGTTTCCCGGTGAAAGAGCAGAATAATGTGGAAGGTGGACTGTGCTGCTTTCACCTGGTTGGGGTTAGGTGGCCAGTGGCGGGTGACAGCTGTAAGGTGACGACACTTTTGAACATCAACTGGTCTGATGTTGATGCTGCCATGGCATCTTTCACGGGATACTTTGCTATTACTGGTGATTTAGAAAGTGAACCAAGTTATGTTTCAGGATCAGTCAAGCTGATACTTTTAGCAGATAGACAAAAGGACTTGAAAAACGGGAATGTGTGGACTGCAACTCATGACTTTGCACCACGAGGCACGATTTTTGCCACATTATTCATATTTGTTTCTTTCCTTCTGTTTCTTCGTCGTCTTTTGGTTAGTGGTCCTGTGTGGAACCGCATGATATGTCACATTCAGTCGATGAAAAGTTCACTCACTTTTTTCTTTTATTTTTAAATTAAGAAGGGCAGCATGTCCCCTGATCGAACACACTGAGGTACTGTGTCACCTAGACTATGAGCATATACAGCACCTCAACAGCTCGAGCAGAAGACAACACTTTCTCCTGACACTTCTGCGTACTGCAGTGTTGCCAGATCGGGTAGATTGCTGCACTCGTAGAATTATGAGGGACGGCCAGTGTTACTGTCCACGTAAGTGAACGACTCAGACTCACTGGCGGGCAGGTTTCATATCAAAGTGGGTCCATCAGTTGACTGTACATTTTCGTCTGTGATTCCTTTCAGATCATTCATCAGTAGTTTATGTAAGAAGTCTCAACAAGCTGGATGTATTCCTTAGTTAATTTTGATGTCACAATATTGGCATTATCTATTAAAATATTCCACAGCGTGTCGGTTAAATTCTTGTGTGTCCGCATAATTTCTGAGATGGGAGATTTGGAATTCAGCATTCTTGAGACAAATTTGAAAATATTTGTGGTTTGGTCCAACATTGTTGCTTAGTAGCTGTAAAAGGATTTACTGATGATTACCAGATTTGTCAAATAATCCAAGAAGACTGGAAATTATATTGTTCATCAGGTGCTTATCTTTCCCTTCATTTGTTTTGCAACACATGCCCACTGACAAAGTGCTCAATCTATGAGGTAAGCCCATGTGTACTTGCAGTAAAGAGATACGGGGTGTTTGAAAAAGAACTTCCTAGCTTTAAGTATAAATTTAATGGGGAAATTAATGAAAACTTACATCAGTGAGTCGCATCATGAAAGAAGACTCCTTCAAGTTTTGTTTAATGTTAGTAGACGTCAACGTGGGATCCATTTGTTGCTCTGCACACGCAGAGACAATATTCCACTTCTCCCACGAATTCACCATTTCAGGTTTAACTGTCCCAACCGCCGCGACGATTCTTTCCCGTAAATGATTGTATGTATGATTTTTTCACTGTAAACAACATTTTTTGTGTGACCCCAAAAGAAAAAGTCCAGTGGGGTTAAGTATGGCCAAGGTATTGGGCCATCCCTGCCTATCCACCTTCCTGGAAAGCGAGTGTCAAGAGCTGCACGCACATGGTTACAGTAATGAGGTGGGGCGCCATCTTGTAGCAAAAACACAAGCCATTATTCCGCCTCAGTATCGTTCATTTGGGGAAAAATCGTACTCTGTCAACATGTCACAGCAAACGTCCCCGTTTTCTACAAAAATGAAAGGAAAAAACAGCACTGGTGCCCTCTCAAGGTCAAGCAGACCTGCAAACTGCAGGGGAGCGAAACTTGGAGAGCTGATGAATCAAACACCACAAACTAGAATAGTGTATGCTACTATGTACAGATTCTAGGACATATTAAAACTAGGGATTTTTTTTTTCAAACATCCTATATTTTAATTTTTCTGAATGAGATGTACAAGACACTGAACAACAGCACCATGAGTACCAGGTAGCCCAACTTTGTCTTTAAATGAAATATAATCATACAAAAAAAGCCCATAACGTGGAACCAATCGAATGCAAACCTTTTTTTTCTATTGCAGCTTGGGAGCACTATTCAGCCAGTAACGAGTTTGTACAGCCAGGAGTACATCTATGCTGACCAAGATGGGGGTAAGAAAGTGGATATAACACATTTGTTCCCTGCGAAAACATGAGTTGTATTTCAAATCAAATGATAACTGGTCAGTGTGTATTATATGTAATGGTTTAGCTTCATGGAAACCTAAATCTAACTTAAATCTAACTGAAAATTATCTTCACGTTTTCTAAAAATTTATCATCTGCACAGTGTTACCTGCCTTGTTGGGTAAGGCTCCACAGTTGAAATGGTTAAGATTGTGCAAACCTTAAGCTTTACAAGTGATCACAAATATAACGCTCTGATCCTGCATAACCAGAAGGCATCTGCCATAGCTGCTGACACTTTCCACACTATATCCAACAATCTTCAACCCAACCATCTTCAAAGCTCTCCCAGCAACTGGCCCAAATGTTTCTTCTTTTCTTTGTTTCATAACGTCGCAAATGATTCATTGTTTTCATTTAATAGGTTTTGACCCCTTCTTGTCTTCTTCTTTTGCAAGTTTTTCTCAATTTTCTCTTCATCTTCTTGTCTCTCTAATTTTCCCCTTTCTTCCTTTACTCGTATTTCTTGTCGCCTTTTTGCTTTTTCCTCTCCCAGAATGATTTGAATTGGTGAACTTGATACTATTTCTTACTTTTGTGCATGGACTTGTCTTCTTCCGACTTTCCACTTCGGCAAGAGGTGAATATTAAGAAGCCGAGAGGTTGCCTTGTCGCTAGTCTTGGTAGGAACACCTCAATAAACGGATTTCGTTTTCTGATTTTGGATTAGTTTGATTGTTTTGCTGCTATTATTTACGAATGTAGCTTGTTTCTCTCTAAGTTTAATGTTCATATTAGTAGCAAATCCAACACTAATTAATCTTGATGATGGACCTCGTTGAGAGATAGGCTCATTAGATCTTCGAATGGAAAGAGTTTCCTCTCTTCCGTCATGTTTTCTCCGAAGTCGTCAGCTTTCAATTTGCCTGCTGCAACGATAATTCTCAGGCATATTTTCGTGAATACCTACAGCGACACCGCACAAGGCATCATCAGTAAGGACAGCAGAATCTTCTTCTTCTTCTTCTTCTTCTTCTTCAGAGTAATTTGGCATACTTTCAGGAACGAGGACGTTTCCCAGCCACTGAAGAAGGAGTAAAATCTCCCTCAGTAAACACATCTGAAATGAACAGATATATTCCAGTTGTCTGAAACACTTTAACAGTTTTCTTAGTAGCTCAAACCCTGCTGTATACTTCTCTAAATAGATAGCTGATGTCCGGCTATGCCACAGCGAGTCTTGGATTGGTCACCCCGAGCATGCAGTCTTCAAAGAGAGACAGAGGCAAAAAAAAAACCACCTCTTCTCCGGAGGTTTTATTTTATGGTTGGTGTGGGATAGCAGAGAGACCATTGCTATGAAATTTTACCGGCAAAATTTGAGACCAAAAACACTTAGATGAGTAATGTTATTATCTGTAAGTGACAAATCTGTATCTGTTTCACTGTTTTTTTGTATGATGGTCAAAGTGCTTCAGCCAGTCAACAAAGATGTCAGCAGTAATATTGGTTGGTTGAGTTGGGGGAGGGGAGCAAACAGCGAGGTCATCGGTTCCATCGGATTACGGAAGGACGGGGAAGGAAGTCGGTCGTGCCCTTTCGAAGGAACCATCCCGGCATTTGCCTGAAGCGATTTAGGGAAATCAAGGAAAACATAAATCAAGGATGGCCCGACGCGGGTTTGAACCGTTGTCCTCCTGAATGTGAATCCAGTGTGCTAAACACTGCGTCACCTCGGTCGGTCGGCAGTAATATAGTCACTGTAACAAATAGGGGCAATATTCCAACAGGTGCTGCGGTACTGAATGTGTCATCCTCTTTGTCGTGTTATATGAATGACCGAAGCACAAAAACGAGCGCCAATTCTAGAAAAGGGAAGGTACTAAAATTATGACCTTCCTCTGACAAAGGCAGCTTTAAGGCCCCTTTTTTACCTACTGGTGAAAGTGCTTACGGTGTTTTATTAGGCACCTGAGTCATCACAATTAAAGATTTTACACTACTGACCATTAAATGAAGATGACGTTCTGCAGACGCGAAATTTAACCGACAGGAAGAAGATGCTGTGATATACAAATGATTAGCATTTCACAGTATTCACACAAGGTTGGCGCCGGTGGCGACACCTACAACGTGCTGACATGAGGAAAGTTTGCAGACGCTTTCTCATACACAAATAGCAGTTGACCGGCGTTGCCAGGTGAAACGTTGTTGGGATGCCTCGTGTAAGGAGGAGAAATGTGTACCATCACGTTTCCGACATTGATAAAGGTCGAATTGTAGCCTATCGCGATTGCGGTTTATCGTATCGCGACAATGCTGCTCGCGTTGGTCGAGATCCAAGGACTGTTAGCAGAATATGGAATCGGTGGGTTCAGGAGGGTAATACGGAACGCCGTGCTGGATCCCAACGGCCTCGTATCACTGGAAGTCGAGATGACAGGCATCTTATCCGCATGGCTGTAACGCATCGTGCAGCCACGTCTAGATCCCTGAGTCAACAGATGGAGACGCTTGCAAGGCAACAACAATCTGCACGAACAGTTCGACGACGTTTGCAGCAGCATGGGCTATCAGCTCGGAGACCACGGCTGCATCACAGACAGGAGCGCCTGCGATGGTGCACTCAAAGACGAACCTTGGTGCACAAATGGCAAAACGTCGTTTTTTCGGATGAATCCAGGTTGTGTTTACAGCATCATGATGGTAGCATCCGTGTTTAGCGACATCGCGGTGAACGCACATTGGAAGCGCGTATTCGTCATCGCCATACTGGCGTATCACCCGGGGTGATGGTATGGGCTGCCATTGGTTACATGTCTCGGTCAAATGTTGTTCGCATTGACGGCACTTTGAACAGTGGACGTTACATTTCATGTTTTACGACCCGTGGCTCTACCCTTCATTCGATCCCTGCGTTTCAGCAGGATAATGCACGACCGCATGTTGCAGGTCCTGTACGGGCCTTTCTGGATACAGAAACTGTTCGACTGCTGCCCTGGCCAGCACATTCTCCAGATCTCTCACCAATTGAAAGCGTCTGCTCAGTGGTGGCCGAGCAACTGGCTCGTCACAATACGCCAGTCAGTACTCTTGATGAAATGTGGTATCGTGTTGAAGCTGCATGGGCAGCTGTACCTGTACACGCCATCCGAGCTCTGTTTGACTCAATGCCCAGGCGTATGAAGGCCGTTATTACGGCCAGATGTGGTTGTTCTGGGTACTGATTTCTCAGGATCTATGCACACAAATTGCATGAAAATGTAATCGCATGTTAGTTCTAGTATAATATACTTGTCCAATGAATACCCGTTTATCATCTGCATTTCTTCTTGGTGTAGCAATTTTAATGGCCAGGAGTGTATGAGGAGAACTTTACTGTTATTCATAACCGGATTTTAATTTGTCAAAAACTCTTTTAACTTGTATCTTTTTAAACCCGCTTAATTGCTCTGCATTACAACCTTCTGTCTTTGTTAAAGACAGCCTGTGTATTTTCGAAAACATTTTGACCCTACCTTTCCCAGTCTTTTCTTTTCACTGTTAAACCAGTCACTTAAGCCACGGACATCAGCAAACCGATGTGTGATTTGCACTATTTCCTTCCGCAGTGTCGCTACCACGTCTTTTGGTAAAACTAATGCAGTTTAGTCCACTTCATTCTAAACCAAGCTAAACCATCTTAGCCACCTTTCGGTGCGCGGTCTTGGCCACAGTCAACGTAAGAAGTGTAACATCAGTTATTACTTTCCTCCACAAGCCCTATTTTTCAGTAAATTTCATTATTCAACAGCGAGGTATATGCTCTTTGTATTGGTAATATTGGAAATTGTACTGATTGGTTGGTTGTCTGGTTTTTTTGGGGAAGGAGACCAGACAGCGAGGTCATCGGTCTCATCAGATTAGGGAAGGACGGGGAAGGAAGTCGGCCGTGGCCTTTGAAAGGAACGATCCCGGCATTTGCCTGGAGCGATTTAGGGAAATCACGGAAAACCTAAATCAGGATGGCCGGACTCGGGATTGAACCGTCGTCCTCCCGAATGCGAGTCCAGTGTCTAACCACTGAACCAAGGAATCTGTGTATTGTGTATTGAACCAGGATCTAGAAACGACGGAGAGGCTTCGTCCCGCCGTAGCCCTCGGTGGTCCACAACTCCATAACAAATGGTTCAAATGGCTCTGAGCACTATGGGACTTAACATCTGTGGTCATCAGTCCCTAGAACTTAGAACTACTTAAACTTAACTAACCTAAGGACATCACACACACATCCATGCCCGAGGCAGGATTCGAACCTGCGACCGTAGCGGTCGCGCGGTTCCGGACTGTAGCGCCTAGAACCGCTCGGCCACTCCGGCCGGTAACCCCGTAACAGGCCACAGCAGTCCACCCAGCCCGCCACCGCCACACACCGAACCCAGGGTTACTGTGCGATTCGGCCCTCAATGGACCCCACCGGGATCGTTTCATACCAGACGAGTATAACCCAAAATGTTTGCGTGGTAGAGTAATTATGATGTATGCGTACATGGTGACAGTGTTTGCGCAGCAATCGCTAACATACTGCAACTGAGGCGGAGTAAGGGGAACCAGCCCACATTCGCCGAGGCAGATGGAAAACCGCCTAAAAACCTTCCACAGGCTGGCCGGCACACCGAACCTCGACATTAATCCGCCCGCTCTGGAAGCAGCGCGCTAGACCGCGCGGCTTGCTGGACGGGCTTTGAACCAAGGTGATTGCTGTATATTGTGTTGTGTAGTACTTCGTACATAATGGTAAGGAGAGGTGGACTACTGAATGGCACAGCAGCTGGCGTCATAGGAAAAGCTGGCAAGGAGCAAAAATGATTAGCGAACAAGTAAATACAATAAACAGGAGCTTCACTTTTGTAGCTTTCCACAAGCGTATGAAGACTCTTTACAATTGAACATGCAGCAATAAAGCCCAGCTAATACAACAGCAATAAGACAAGGGGCGAGGCACCCTTAATAATTCACAAGTGATAGCAGTGGCTGCAAGTGGGTCGCGTCTCAGCGGCGACTGCATTGAGACTGGTCCCTGCCATATTGTGAATGGGTCGTGTGGCTGCTGCCAACCACCCTACACTGCGACGGCAGAGGGCGCTCAAACTACGGAGCTTATAGTCTGTCGGTAAACTGAAGAGTGAGCGCTCGAGTCCACACTCTGCCTACCCTGCTACGTCACACGGCGCTTCTACAGGCTGTTCCACAACGTAGTACAGTCCCTGCCGCGATGCACGCTTTAAATCTGTGATGATGCCGTGTACAGATACGTCCCGTCTGCGTTTATTTTTAGACAAATGCGTTAAGATTATAAGGAAAACAAAACATTATAGAGGAAATAATATTAACGTAAGAACGGAAGTCAGGATTCTACTACAAACATAGAACCGAATGCCTATTCATATGAATGTATGTTCCTCTATTCGTAAGACGAACCAGATATAGTGCATCAGTCTGTAGAATTTAAGGCTTGTTCTTACTTTGTGTTTCTACTAAAAGGTAGAAGTTTTCTTTGAAGGGCTGCCTTGAAACTTAACAATTCTTGCAACACGAAGAGTGCTTAAAAGGTAACCAGAAATTTATAATTACGTGTGTTGTATTAGTTCGATTCGCACTGCTTTTTTTGTCATTGTCTTCGTAAACATGTCTGAAAAGTATTTCCAGGTAAATCCGATTTCACGCAATGTCTTGTGTAAAACATCTTTCTGCAACGAAAATGTATTTTTTGTTTCACGCCAGTGAGTAATTTCCGTAATGTGGGCATTATTTTTCGGTTGATGTAAAAGTCCTCCATCGTTTGTCGAATGACCGATGATGTGCAACTGTCTATAACAATGGGTTTCCTCCCTAAATTATTAGTTTTCTTTCGCGGCGATTCCAGTAAACCAAGCGCCTTGTTTTCGCGTACCTTCCTTATGCGTCCTATTTTGGCGAGGCTGACGTTAGCATAAACTGCAGCCCTTTGATTGGGACTGGTAATATTAGCCAACCGTTCTTTTTGTGTAGCCACCTTTAAACACAAGCTGTAATAACGTTAGAGACGATGGAACTCTCGTTCTGCGCAAGTATCTTCTTCGTATTCTGCACATTTTCTTGCAAATGCAGGGCGATTATCCGTCACTTCCGGATACTGAAGTATATCAGTGAGTACACAGAGTCAGCTGACTGAGATTGGCAACTAAGATCCCACGAACAGAAACGACGTATATGACTGCACGCCGAAGTAGACTGCTAGATAGGTAACGGGCAACTGATTTTGGGTTGCACTGTAGGCCAGTGGCAGGTTTCTTCCGGGAAAGGCCACTTCCCCCACCAAAAGCGCTGCTCGCTCTTGAGTTTACAGACAGACTATACCGGAGGGATCGCTACCTGGCGAAGGGGCAAGTGTGGCAAATGTTCGGCGTGGCAAATGTCCGGCATTCCTGGAGACAGGACTTAGTGGGCGTGCTGTAGTGGGTCTGCCGCGTCAGACGAAAACTTGCGTTGCCGTTACCAACTGTGGGACGCCAGGCGCCTTCAGGCGCACCATTAAAGCGTCAGAACGTGTTTGAATACAGAATGCAAGTACAAATGAATGTATTTGCGGTAGTTATGCAGAGGTAAAGACATTTTCATGGGTTAAAATAGTATGGAGACCTACGTAACACCAAAACTTGGACTGTGGAACCTGATTTGTGTCAGATTAAGACACATTATTCATTTCCATGTACTTCATTTCATATGTTTCAGCAGTAAACTTTCATAAATAACCCGTATTTGTTTTCTTCTCCCTCTTTCCCGCCTATCCTCCCATTTTCTTCACTGTGAAACATATAAATGTAAAGGTTAACGATAATCAATAGCTGACAATGAGAAAATTATTTATAATCGTGGAGTTAATGTAGCAAGTACGTTGTATGCGGAAACAATTATGAGCACAGGTGTATAAAAGAGCTTGTTTAGCCCTTTAGTGACCAAATTATTTCCAGAAGATGTAGACTTTTTATGAACACTTTATCGGGCTAAGGAACCATTCATAAAATCATAGTTTAAATCTTGAAAGTGAGAGTTTAGCCTAGGAGTATAAAAAAATTAGTGGGAACTATTGTTCCCACCAAACTCTGTAGTAGCTTCTCTTGCTAATTTAAAAAAAATGTATATCCTTTTTTTTAGTACAAAAAGCATGTTAAACATTATATTTGTATTTGTTCGTATTGTCCTTAGAGTTCACTAAGGTGATGTACTATGGAACTTAGAGAAGCATGGTGCTACACACAAAGGTACCCGACAGTTGCCACATTATTTTTGTTCTCTTTTCTTTGTTCTTGCTGCTACATTGGCGGCATCTTCTGTTTGTTGTACATTTTGTAGGCAAATGAGTTCCAACTTTCTCCAGACGAACTTCATCTGGCACTCCAGACCTGTCACCTTTCTGGTGTTTGAAAATGAACGGGCCTTCCTCTTCGCTTATGACTTGAGAATCCAGAGATAAGCTGCCTTGCCAAGTGCAATCTAAATGTTAGCTGGTCTGCTTCTGTCTTCTGCAGCTTCCACATAATGTAGGAATTGACAACTGCCAAATCTACAAGAAAGAAAAACAGTCTGTGCCACCACTTTCATGAACGATAGCCTACAGCATACCGTTCACGTAGGTGATCAGATCTATCCACTCCTCCCATTATTTTATTATACTCTGCCACAGCCAATGGGCAGAATACTTCACTTCTGCTTCCATCTTTGTTTCTTCTCAAAACAGTTGTAATGTGTTTGGATTGTGGTAATTTGATAGTATACAAACAGGTTTGCTATCCTGCCACTTCACTGCAGCAACACATGACCTGACAGAAAATTCGAATTCTCTCCTGCTAAGTCTAGAATTTTTTTTTCAGCATATCTGTGAAGTATTTGGTGACTCAAAATCATCATCAGAGTCAGCATCGATATCTGAATCTTCTACATCTTCTGGTAAAGCATACAAAATTCTGAAAACCTCTTCTGGCATCAGTCCAGGCATTCTAAACAACAAGAAACAAACAATAACTACGATGCCGATTACGCAGCCATATGCATTGCACTTCACCCAAGTTCAGTGGGAAAAGTAATTCCCACTAACTTACCTTGTAATATTTACGTAATTTTCAGTCAAATCCAACAAATATACACTCCTGGAAATGGAAAAAAGAACACATTGACACCGGTGTGTCAGACCCACCATACTTGCTCCGGACACTGCGAGAGGGTTGTACAAGCAATGATCACACGCACGGCACAGCGGACACACCAGGAACCGCGGTGTTGGCCGTCGAATGGCGCTAGCTGCGCAGCATTTGTGCACCGCCGCCGTCAGTGTCAGCCAGTTTGCCGTGGCATACGGAGCTCCATCGCAGTCTTTAACACTGGTAGCATGCCGCGACAGCGTGGACGTGAACCGTATGTGCAGTTGACGGACTTTGAGCGAGGGCGTATAGTGGGCA
This sequence comes from Schistocerca serialis cubense, assembly GCF_023864345.2. Taxonomy (NCBI): domain Eukaryota; kingdom Metazoa; phylum Arthropoda; class Insecta; order Orthoptera; family Acrididae; genus Schistocerca; species Schistocerca serialis. Next base: position 209,718,189 of record NC_064647.1, on the reverse strand, counting down.
TGCGGGAGGCCGGGTGGACGTACCGCCGAATTGCTCAACACGTGGGGCGTGAGGTCTCCACAGTACATCGATGTTGTCGCCAGTGGTCGGCGGAAGGTGCACGTGCCCGTCGACCTGGGACCGGACCGCAGCGACGCACAGTTGCACGGCAAGACCGTAGGATCCTACGCAGTGCCGTAGGGGACCGCACCGCCACTTCCCAGCAAATTAGGGACACTGTTGCTCCTGGGGTATCGGCGAGGACCATTCGCAACCGTCTCCATGAAGCTGGGCTACGGTCCCGCACACCGTTAGGCCGTCTTCCGCTCACGCCCCAACATCGTGCAGCCCGCCTCCAGTGGTGTCGCGACAGGCGTGAATGGAGGGACGAATGGAGACGTGTCGTCTTCAGCGATGAGAGTCGCTTCTGCCTTGGTGCCAATGATGGTCGTATGCGTGTTTGGCGCCGTGCAGGTGAGCGCCACAATCAGGACTGCATACGACCGAGGCACACAGGGCCAACACCCGGCATCATGGTGTGGGGAGCGATCTCCTACACTGGCCGTACACCACTGGTGATCGTCCAGGGGACACTGAATAGTGCACAGTACATCCAAACCGTCATCGAACCCATCGTTCTACCATTCCTAGACCGGCAAGGGAACTTGCTGTTCCAACAGGACAATGCACGTCCGCATGTATCCCGTGCCACCCAACGTGCTCTAGAAGGTGTAAGTCAACTACCCTGGCCAGCAAGATCTCCGGATCTGTCCCCCATTGAGCATGTTTGGGACTGGATGAAGCATCGTCTCACGCGGTCTGCACGTCCAGCACGAACGCTGGTCCAACTGAGGCGCCAGGTGGAAATGGCATGGCAAGCCGTTCCACAGGACTACATCCAGCATCTCTACGATCGTCTCCATGGGAGAATAGCAGCCTGCATTGCTGCGAAAGGTGGATATACACTGTACTAGTGCCGACATTGTGCATGCTCTGTTGCCTGTGTCTATGTGCCTGTGGTTCTGTCAGTGTGATCATGTGATGTATCTGACCCCAGGAATGTGTCAATAAAGTTTCCCCTTCCTGGGACAATGAATTCACGGTGTTCTTATTTCAATTTCCAGGAGTGTACAACCGCCTTCGCACATCCGTTGACAATTTACATATAGTTAGCATACTCTAACAGAGCTGACAGCACAAGTTAGAAGTGGGAACACGGGTTACCACTGAACTTACAGCGAAAACAAATAAGTGGGAACTATAGTTCCCATTGGTCACTAAAGGGTTAGTGCCGTCTATTGAATTACCAAGCCCGTCGGTCAGTACACATTATACACCGAAAGTCAAGACTCTGTCACTAGAATACGAGGACGCCGAAGTTATTGATTTTCATTGCGATTTCTTCATTGTCTTTTGTATTAATATCTCAGTTATCAGAAATACAACTAATATTATTCATGTTTCAGTTTCAGTTGTTAGGGCAGAGCTCGCCATTTCGATAGTCCAGGCCCTCTGTGGAATATTACTTATCATTGGAGCCGCTCAGGTAAAGTGTCTTACTTCAGAAATACCCAAGTCATCTGAAACTGAACGAAATTCACCTTTTTAAAGCTTGTTCATCCATTTCCTGTTGTTTGTAATAAAATACTGGCACTGAATTTCTCTATATTATAGTTGTTACTGCTCAGTGTACAGCAGGGGTTGCAAAACTTTTCCTGGAGTCCTGGTACTTTGATGAAACAACTACTTTACTTTGAAGGTACATAAAAGTTTAAAAAAATGAGAAAAACTTGTTTTATTCAGTGATTACTCAAATTTTAAGTAACTAATAACACAAAAATCATAATGAAATTTTAATAAAGTAATCAGTATCTTCAAAATGTTCTGCAGAACACAGTTTTGGAAACCCTGCTGCACAGTATCTGATTTTTGAAAGAAACATATTTCATAATTTCAGTTGAAATTATTCTTTTTTACCAGGGAATATCGGGGGAGTTTGTTTTCAGGATGACAAATACATAGTGCTCGAAACATAATATTATTTAATTAAAGAAGCAAATCTGTACGAGTTACGTCAGCTTTTTCTTTTAAATTTCAGGGTAGTGCCGGCATGCTCCTTCCATGGTTGATGTTGCAAATCTTGATGCTCACAGCACTGACTGTAATAGCCATTTTCTTATGCTGTTTTCTCTTCGTGGTTGCCAAAGAGGTTATCGTCGGCCATTTTACAATTGTTTATTTCGTCGTTAATATATGTAAGTATACGATTATTGTATAGACTGGTGCAGAAATTGATAGACTATCACTACATTTACTCATTTCCTGTTACACTGGTGGCTATGATACTAGAAACATCACAATAAGGCAGTTCTGCACTGCACAGAAAACCATTTCAGTCATTTTATTTTCTAATTTTAAAAGTTTGAAGTGAGTATTCTGAGACAGTTCCTTTCCATTGTTCTGTTTTACTACTATTTCTCAACCTCTAGGATTTTAGCTGATGTAAAAAGCTGCCACAAATGGTATTTGCGCTTTGAATTCTGTGCTACAATTTTAAGAAAGGTTCCACAAAAAGATAACTGTAAAATATATATATATTAATAATGGACTCAGATTAGGCTGCAGTCTGTGACAGCTGTTATTTTTTCTTTATGGACCAAATAATCCAGAATAGGAAAGAAACAAAGCCACTTGGTGGAGAAAATAAAAATAAAAATAATTTACAAAGATCCACATAAATTCTTCTAGAAGTGCTCACGAAGTACTATACAGAAATCCCAGAAACTATAGTAAAAACAATGGCTGTAATAAGGAAGAACGTTCCAAGAATAAAAATTTCCGTAAGTAAATGGAATAACAGAACAGGTAAAAGAATATTTGCGTAGCCACATTCCGACAGTTACAAAGCAGACAGACAGAGAAAAATGTAAGCAATTGTAGTAAATAAAATGATACTGTATAATGTCAATGTGTTAAACAAGTGAGAAAAGGAATAAAAATATGATTCGACAATGTGTTATTAAAATTGACTCTTTTATGTGGCTATGGTGCAGGGTTCTTTGCCGAAACAGTTGAACTAGACTAAGCAGTGGACCGACAGAAGGAGAAGTAAAACCAGTTCCACGCAGAAAAAGTGAGAGACGATCCGGCAACAAACCTGTCTAAATTCCACAAACGTGTTATTGAGGGTGCTCGAATATTAAACGCAAGAAAAATGAGGGTCAGGAAGTCCACACTGTCGATGTATGGAAGAGTTTGCGTAGCAGCAGAATGGGAGATATCGAGTACTGCCAATGGATGATGATGATGACGATGATAAAACTGACTCGGTTGCTGATTAGCATGTAAACAAATCTGCTCAGGAGAATGAGTTTTATATTGATACATTTTTACAAACAACACTTCAATTTTTTGTTTGTTTAGATAACAAAACATAATCGAGACTATCTCATGTTATCCAGAGTATCACTTCTTCACTTCATGGATCAGTATCAATAACAAAATTTAATGAAAGAACAATCTTGAAGTGAATCAGCATGCTGAACAATATAACAATTTCTTATATTTCAAAGAATAAATTTTTCTACAGAGGATGACTTTGCAAGTGACAGCAATAGAGATAATCATAAGTTTTGATGATGTCACCTACTCTTGCTATTAAACTTCTCTGTTCAGACTTTGATAGCCTGTGGAGCCCACATCAATGTGTACATAAACACAACAGACATACACAGTATAACAATGCTTAATACTAGAACAACACACTTTCTGACATTCCAAAAACAGCGGAAAAATTTTAATATTTGACTTAACTAAGATATCCATTGCTGTCCTGCTTCCTTAGTTTTATTTTCTTCGACCTGCCAATCAACTTCTATACACAGACATAAACAAACAACATTTCCAGTACAATCAACGAAAACTGTTTGTTATACATTTGCGTTCCACTTCTTATGGCATGCTTTTCGAGTAAGTATGTGGCTCCAAAAGAATGCACCCTATTTAGATGAGTACTCTTCACTAAGAAAATACTACTTAGTCTAATACTACTTAGTCTAAATCAATGAATAATAAATGAGGTATTTCTACTCTCTATTGGAGTATACACATCACTGAATATTGGTCACCATTAAAACTTTGTAGCATACCAGCTTTTCAACCACATCACTGTCCTTTCAAGCACATTGCCCTACCAACTGCACTTCTTAACAATACAGTATAGTACAAAATTTGGACTCTAAACAAATTAAAAAATAAGTTTAAATCATGTTGTATTACTTAAACCGTCCACAAACGGGATCAACTTTTTATTCTTGGTTTGTAGATCCCCATCAACATTGAATTAACAAAAGAGTAGTCTAACTATACCTCTGTACATACTCCATGCAGTAACTGAAAAACTGGAATATGTGGGTGACGTATTTTGAGCTGGCGTATGCGAAATGAGGCCGTATTTATCTAGAATAACTGATTTTTTTTTCAGTTCTTTCGAATTTACTTGATTAAATTTAGCTGGCATAAGTATAAGTAACACTAAGCAGTATATTGACTATGTAGAGTTAATACTGGTTAGGTTTTTACAATTTCCATCTCTATTGTTATGTATACACTGATTAGCCAGAACGTCATGACCACTGCCCACCGAGTCGGCCGGAGTGGCCGTGCGGTTCTAGGCGCTACAGTCTGGAACCGCGCTGCTGCTAAGGTCGAAGGTTCGAATCCTGCCTTGGGCATGGATGTGTGTGATGTCCTTAGGTTAGTTAGGTTTAAGTAGTCCTAAGTTCTAGGGGACTGATGACCTCAATAGTTAAGTCCCATAGTGCTGAGAGCCATTTGAACCATTTTGAACCACTGCCCACCGCTACGTTGGATCCCGCCTGGTCGTGTTGCGAGCACGTGATGCGGTGACAAAATTATGTAAGAGGAGCAGACACGGACATGGGATAACCCTTGCCAAGATATGAGCTGCAAATGGGGAAATCCATAGAGATAAGCGACTTCGACAAAGGGCAGATTATTACTACTCAGAACCTGTGATCGAGTAGTTCAAAAACAACGAGACTGGTCGAATGTTCACGTGCTACTGTCGTGAGCACCTATGAAAAGAGGTAGGAGAACAGTGAAAATACCACTAGGCTCTAAATGGTTAAATGTCCACGACTCTTCACAGAAGGTGGGGTTCGGAGGCTTGTCTGTTCTGTAAAGTGGGATAGATGGTGATCTGTGGAATTTATGCCGAAAGAGCACAATGCTGGAGCACGCACAAGTGTTTCGGAGCACACAGTTTATCGTTCATTGTTGAACATGGAGGTTCGCAGCAGACCACCCCTACGTGTTCACATGTTGACCCGACGACGACTGCAGTAGGGTCAGGATGATCGGGATTCGACCGTCAATGAATCGAAACGTGTCGACTCTTCGGGTGAATTACATTTTTGCTTCACTAGGTCGATGGTCGTCTCCACAACCGCCGTCATCGAGGTCAACGGTGGCTCGAAACGCGCAGCACCCCACTGAGGCAGGGTGGTAGTAGTAGTATTATGCTGTGGGAGACATTGTCCTGCGCTTGCATGGGACCTGTGGTGGTAATCGAAGGCAAGCTAACACAGCTGCGGATCACTTGCGGCCCTTCACGCTTCATGTCTTCCCCAACGTCATCTTTCAGCAGTATAATTATCTCTGTCTCGCAGCCAGAATCGTGCTACAATGTCTTAAGGAGCATTACAATAAACTCATGTTGATGTTAGGCGACCATATCTGTCTGATGTAATTCCTATAGAATCCATCTGCTTCTCTATGGTGACACCATCGCCTCATACACAAGTTAGCGGCCCGTTCGTTACGTGAATTACATGACCCGTGCGTAGGCATCTAAAGCTGCATACCTCCACAAACCTACCAACAAAGTCGGATGCCTGATACGAGGAATCAGTGACGCATTTCGTTCCAAAGACGGACAAACACGCTATTAAGCAGACGGTCATCATGTTTTGGCTCCTCAGTGTACTTTCACTCCTTTCACATCATAGAGATCTCCGGAGCATGGTCAGTGAATGAAGGAATGCAGGAATGAATGAATAAATTAATGAATTATTTGTCATTCCGTATAATGTTATATCTTACTTCAGTTTCAACAAAACCCTTCATTGTTTCATATCTAGACCGATTTGTGTCTCGTTAATACAACATTACATTCGATTTTCTTAATATCTGCAGGTTCGAATCCTGCCTCGGGCATGGATGAGTGTGATGTCCTTAGGTTAGTTAGGTTTAAGTAGTTCTAAGTTCTAGGGGACTGAGGACCTCAGAAGTTAAGTCCCATAGTGCTCAGAGTCATTTTCTTAATATCTGCCTACATCCGCATCCTTTTCTCTTGCAGCGTTAAACGTGTACTTCATGCTGGTCGTGTACAGCTACTACCAAACTCTGCGAGCCATCCCCCGCCAAGACGTCTGAAGTTCTACCATTCTAGTGACCCGACAGAAGACCTAGAGAGTGTACACAGATGGGGACCGAGGAGGAAATAGCCAGCAATGCCTGACGCCATTACTTCTACGAAACGTCGCTCCGGAAACTGCTTCAGCCTCATTTTTATGACTGTATGCGCGAGACTTACCCAGTATTATTACAGTTTTTGAAGTGCATCTGGAGTCAGGTGCAACGTCTGTACCAGACAATCTCTACACTTGAGTAGCTATGTGTCTCAGACTGAACTTGCTGTTCGAATTTTCACAAACAGAGCATTTCATGAATAGTACAAGAATTCTTTTCAAAGAGTTTTCCACACATCATTGTGTGTATTTCTTATCATCACATAGTCTGTATTTTGTGTTAAGTGCCGGCTGCTGCGGCCGAGCGGTTCTAGGCGCTTCAGTACGGAACCGCGCTACTGCTACGGTCGCAGGTTCGAGTCCTGCCTCGGGCATGCATGTGTGTGATGTCCTTAGTTAGGTTTAAGTTGTTCTAAGTCTAGGGGACTGATGACCTCAGATGTTAAGTCCCATAGTGCTTAGAGCCATTTGAACCATTTTTTGTGTTAAGTGATACTCACAGGGTATTATGTTTTTTTCGCTTGTGAAGTTCGCAAACATACATTTCTGAAATTGTAAATCAAGTTTCTAATCTTTGCACTACTTAGGAATCTTATCAACATCTGGCTGTGTACCAGTGCAGTTTTTGTCAGACAATACATTATAAATGACGCCATCATCTGCAACAATTTTGAGGTTACTATTTATATTGGCTGCAAGACAATGCTAAGCGACATGAACAGCAAAGGTACCAACACACTTCGCTGAGGACCCTGATGCTAATTCTACAACTTTTACTCCAATTTTGCCTCATGTAGGAGATGAAACATCTGACAGACACCAAAAAATGTTTCAAATTGTCTGTCTGTTGCTCATCACTTTTCACTGCTCATATTTTATCATGCTCACTCGTGTGAAAAACTATTTCTTAAGATATTACATAATATATTTGGCAAGATGTCCACTAGATAGGTTGCTCTTTATCCTTACTGACACGTAATATGTCTAAAGGTAGTTAACTTTCGTAGACACGGAATAGGAACACACACATTATGTGGCCGAAAGTTTCCGGACACTCCCAAAACATACATTTTTCATTTTAGTTGCATTGTGCTGCTGCCTACTGCCAGGTACTCCGTATCAGCAACCTCAGTAGTCATTAGACAACGTGAGAGAGCAGAATGTGGCGCTCCGCGGAACTCACAGACTTCGAACATGGTCAGATGATTGGGTGTCACTTGCGTCATTCGTCTGTACACGAGAATTCCACACACCTAAACATCCCTAGGCCCTTTGTTTCCGATGTGATAGTGAAGTGGAAACGTGAAGGGACACGTACAGCACAAAAAGGTACAGGCCGACCTTGTCTGTTGACTGACAGGGACCGCCGACAGTAAACAGGCAACTATCCAGACCACCACACAGGAATTCCAAACTGCATCAGGATCCATTGCAAGAACTATGACAGTTAGACGTGAGGTGAAAAAACTTTGATTTCATTGTCGAGCAGTTGCTCATAAGCCAGTCATCACACCGGTAAATGTCAAACGACGCCTCGCTTGGTGTAAGGAGCGTAAACAATGGACGATTGAACAGTGGGAAAATGTTGTGTGGAGTGATGAATCACGGTATACAATGTGGCGATCCGATGGCAGGGTGTGCGTATGGCTAATGCCCGTTTAACGTCATCTGCCAGCGTGTGTAGTCCAACAGTAAAATTCGAAGGCGGTGGTGTTATGGTGTGGTCGTGGTTTTCATGGAGGGGGCTTGCTCCCCTTGTTTTTTTTACGTGACACTATCACAGCACAGGCTTACATTTATGTTTACAGCACTTTCTTGCTTCCCACTGTTGAACAATTCGGAGATGGCGATTGCATCTTTCAACACGATCGAGCACCTGTTCATAGTGGACGGCCTGTGGCGGAGTGGTTACACGACAATAACATCCCTGTAATGGACTGGCCTGCACAGAGTCCTGACCTGAAACGTATAGAACACCTTTGGGATGTTTTGGAACGCCGACTTCATACCAGGCCTCACGGACCGACGTCGATACCTGTCCTCAGTGCAGCACTCCGTGAAGAATGGGCTGCCATACCCCAAGAAACCTTCCAGCACCTGACTGAACGTATGCCTGCGAGAGTGGAAGTTGTCATCAAGGCTAACGGTGGGCCAACACCATGCTGAATTCCAGCATTACCGATGGAGAGCGCCACGAACTTGTAAGTAATTTTCAGCCAGGTGTCCGGATACTTTTGATCACATAGTGTACATCTAAAGGTAGAATACGCATTCAGGAACTGGTCATGTACGTTGCAAAGTAATTAATCATGAGTGAAACACAATTTGAGGAAGTCTGTAATATTTCATATAATAAAATTAATAGTACTGAATTTAAAGCGGGAAGAACCTCTGCAAAAGATTTTCTCTGCCTCGTGATGACTGGGTGTTGTCTGATGTCTTTAGGTTAGTTAGGTTTAAGTAGTTCTAAGTTCTAAGGGACTGATGACCATAGATGTTAAGTCCCATAGTGCTCAGAGCCAATCTCTGCAATAGGAAGTAACTGACAACAAATTTTTGCACAGGTTGTAAGCGAGGAAAATTTTCGTAAACTTTTGAAATTATGTGTAACTCTTGTTGTAAGTCACTAGGTGCGCTCTTCCTCAAATAGTGGACGAATAAAATCTGGGTATTCACATGTAGTAGCTTACACTCCTTTTGTACTGCACTCCCCTTTGATAGATACGTGGTTCTTACCCCCATAGCTAACTTCTCCGACAATTAGAGAAGTGTGTACCGTGAAATCGGCCCAGTAGTTTGATAGATGTGGAGCATACATACATACATACATACATACATACATACATACATTTTTATAATATGTGTCAATACATTTTTTTGTGATCTGATTTTGATTAAATATAGCCTATACGGTGTCTCAAACTATGGTCAAGTATCCTGCGCAAATCGCATGGTAATTCGCCTAGTAGGTTTGGAGATTAGCGTGTTCAAAGACGGAGAGAAACGACGGTTTTACAATTCATTATTAGTATAGACAAATTCGAATTTAACGGTATATTTAGGTTTTTTTATTCAAAATATGTAAAAGAATTAATCCCAAAGAACTGAGACAAAGGTGGTTACCCCACTTGTTCTGCCTTCTTTTGATGAACAACGTACGGATATGTAGCCTCAATAGCCATATTTGTGATAATGGGGTCTCAATGTAGAATAAATTTAGAGTTTTCTGAGCACTGTAAGAGTTTAGCTCCAATTTGAACATAGCTTGTGAACAATCTCTGATGAGCTTCAAGTACATCTGTGTCAAAATGTATTATAAATCTTCCAATTTCTCAAAAATTTTTATCTTATATTTACATTTATAATTTTACTGGATGATCCATTCTTTAATTTACCACACTGGACTCGCATTTGGGAGGACGACGGTTCAATCCCGCGTCCGGCCATCCTGATTTAGGTTTTCCGTGATTTCCCTAAATCGCTCCAGGAAAATGCCGGGATGGTTCCTTAGAAAGGGCACAGCCGACTTCCTTCCCCGTCCTTCCTTAATCAGATGAGACCGATGACCTCGCTGTTTGGTCTCTTCCTCCAAACAGTCCAATCCAATCTTTAATTTACTACTTCTTTATTACTGAATGTATTCGCGATATGTTTTGCAGACGGTGTTCCCATGTAGCACTGAATGTACGTATAAAGTTACATTATTGTAGCACATACTTCAGAGGATATGACGTCATAAATAATGATGTGCGTGAAAAACTGCCGCGTCGTGCATGGCGTTTAGGTTTATTACTTCTTTGCTGCTAACTCTGCTCGCTATACATTCCGCAGGTAGTATCCACATATGCCGCTGAATGTGTCTACAAAATTATATCTTTGTTCGGCACACACGGAGGGAGGGAGAGGAGGAGACTGACAGAGAGGAGAAGAGGAGGAGATGGGCAGAGAAAGAAGAGGAAGAGACCGGGGGGGGGGGGGGGGCAGAGGAGATAGGAAGAGGGATGGAGCAGGAGGAGACTGGAATAAATACATAACTGGACAGTTCGCGGTAATCAGCTAGTCTTAAATGCACACATCAAAAAACGTTTTGCATCACCCCAGTTCCAAGAGCTCCTGAAGATAGTCGTTGACTGTGGATATTGTATCACAGACACAGTCCCTTTGACTGTTCAGACATTTCACTAACCGGCCCAAACATGTAAACAACCATGCATGTACAGCGCCTATTAGACGGAGAGGGTCCATAAGCCGATCAGTTCCAGTCATTCCACCAGGAAGGAGGTACACGGCTCGTGTTGCCTGTAGTTCAAGCATGCCTAGACGGTCAATATCGCGGTTCGATCGGGTCCGCATTGTTACTTTGTGCCAGGAAGGGCTCTCACCAAGGGAAGTGACCACCCGTTTCGGAGTGAACCAAAGCGATGTTGTTCGCACATGGAGGAGATACAGAGAGACAGGAACTGTCGGTGACATGCCTCGCTCAGGCCGCCTAAGGGCTACTACTGCAGTGGATGACCGCTACCTACGGATTATGTCTCGTAGGAACACTGACAGCAACGCCACCACGTTGAATAAAGCTTTTCGTGCAGCCACAGGACGTCGTGTTACGACTCAAACTGTGCGCAGTAGGCTGCATGATGCGTAAAATCACTTCAGACGTCCATGACGAGATGCATCTTTGCAACCACGACAGAATGCAGCGCGGTACAGATGGGCCTAACAACATGCCGAATGGACCGCTCAGGATTGTTCTCTTCACTGATGAGTGTCACATATGCCTCGAACCCGACAATCGTCGGTGACGTGTTTGGAGGCAATCCGGTCAGGCTGAACGCCATGAACACACGGTCCAGCGAGTGCAGCAATGTGGTTCCCTGATGTCTTGGGGTGGCATTATGTGGGGCCGAAGTACGCTACTGGTGGTCATGGAAGGTGCCGTAACGGCGGAACGATACATAAATGCCATCCTCCGACCGATAGTGCAACCATATCGGCAGCGTAATAGCGAGGCATTCGTCTTCATGGACGACAATTCGCGGCCCCATCGTGCACACCTTGTGAATAGCTTCTTCAGATAACGACATCGCTCGACTAGATTGGCCAACATGTTCTCCAGACATGAACCCTATCAAACATGCCTGTGATAGATTGCAAAGGGCTGTTTACGGACGACGAGACCCACCAACCTCTCTGAGGGATCTACGCCGAATTGCTGTTGAGGAGTCGGACAATCGGGACCACCATTGCCTTGATGAACTTGTGGATAGTATGCCACGACGAGTACAGGCATGAATCAGTGCAAGAGGGCGTGCTACTGGGTATTAGATGTACCGGTGTCTACAGCAATCTGGACCACCACCACCACTGGAGGTCTCGCTGTATGGCGGAACAACATGCAATTAGTGGTTTCCAGGAGCAATAAAAAGGGCGTAAATGATGTTTATGTTGATTTGTATTCCAATTTCCTGTACAGGTTCCGGAACTCTCGGAGCCGAGGTGATGGAAAACTCTTTTTAATGTGTGTACTTGTGGGTTACATGTTCCGGTGCCACACACCACCTTGCTTAGTTGTTTATGGGTTTTAAGCGAAGTGATATACACACACATTCTGATACGGGTGTACTGGAAATTTTCACTGTAATTCCAATCTTGGTAGAGAAAAATCAGTAAGTGGAAAAGGATAAAAATAAGTGCTCTGTGGTAATCAATACGTGCTGTATGAAACTACTGTTTCTGTGACACAGAAAAAAAAATGTAATAAGAAAACAACTGAAATTATAAATGCTGAACTTGAATCCCACTATAAGTGAGAGGTCAGTTTGTACAATAAAGGTAATACTGCCCTCAACCAAAAATTTCGGTTTCAACGCTACAATGCTTTCACAGGAATGGCCCTATTGCAAATGTCATGTCCCCACGTACTTCCGACGTTTCAACTGGTTTACCCATCCAGTGGTGCCGGCCTGAGTGGCCGAGCGGTTCTAGGCGCTACAGTCTGGAACCGCGCGACCTCTACGGTCGCACGTTCGAATCCTGCCTCGTACATGGATGTGTGTGATGTCCTTAGGTTAGTTAGGTTTAAGCAGTTCAAAGTTCTAGGGGACTGATGACCTCCCATAGCGCTCAGAGCCATTTGAACCAGCCAGTGGTATGGAGTCCAAAGCCTGATGTGAAATTCGTCTCATGGTGAAACTTGTAATTTTTCACTTATGTAAGTACAGAGAGGTCCAGAGAAATGTAGACACTCTTTGAATAGTTAATATCTTCGGAACAAGATGACATATCATTGCAACTTTTCGCGGTAGCGTAGTTCATTTTTTCCCCAACACTTGTTGGCGCCTGTTTTCCAGCAGATGACAGTGCAGGAATGAATGAAGTAAGATTGTCGTTTGAGCAACGCAAGGCTGTATTAAAGTGGCACTGGAAGAGCGAAAAGATGAAGTTACAACAGTAGTGGCGTAGTGTGTACAGAACGCAGCCACCATTACGTACAACGATTTATCGTATTCGGGCTAAATTTGAAGCTGATGGTATTGTTCAGGAAGTGCGTAAGGAAAGGCCTGGCCGACCAAAAACATTACAAAGTCCAGCTTCCAGCGCTGCAGTGTTGCAACATTTTACTAGGTCACCTCAAAAATCTGTGAGCCGGTCAAGCGTATGACGAATTCTGAAGGGTGCAAAGTGAAAAGTATACATTCGAAGATCGCTGCCCGCTATGAACGTGTTTGCAAGGATGGTTATCTGGTCTGACGAGGCGCATTTCAAACTGAACGGTACTCTAGACCACCACAACTGCGTATCCGGGCTCCTCAAAATCTTGGTGTTCACGTGGACAAACATCTACCAGTATCTACATGATCACCATGCTAAATGCCTACGCCAGGTATTTCTTATTTCAAATCGCAGTGTACAGTCGCTTTCTCTGAACAATCTTGTGCACGACGTTATGGCTAGTTCTGATCGCTACACGGCAGCTTGGTTTCTATATACTCTGTCAATTTCTCCATTGAACATGAAATGTCGAAACGCCTTCATCTTCTTTTTAATAAATTTGAAAAATATGGTATAGTACACTACTGGCCATTACCCTACGACGATGACGTGCTACAGACGCGAAATTTAACCGACAGGAAGAAGATCCTGTGATATGCAAATTATTAGCTTTTCAGAGCATTCACACAAGGTTGGCGCCGGTGGCGACACCTACAACGTGCTGACACGAGGAAAGTTTCCAACTGATTTCTCATGCACAAACAGCAGCTGACTGGCGTTGCCTGGTGAAACGTTGTTGTGATGCCTCGTGTAAGGAGGACAATTGCGTACCATCACGTTTCCGACTTTGATAAAGGTCGGACTGTGGCCTATCGCGATTCCGGTTAATCGTATCGCGACATTGCTGCTCGCGTTGGTCGAGATCCAATGACTGTTACCAGAATATGGAATCGGTGGGTTCAGGCGGGTATAACGGAACGCCGTGCTGGATCCCAACGGCCTCGTATCACTAGCAGTCGAGATGACAGGCATCTTATCCGCATGGCTGTAACGGATCGTGCAGCCACGTCTCGATCCCTGAGTCAACAGATGGGGACGTTTGCAAGACAACAACCATCTGCACGAACAGTTCGACGACGTTTGCAGCAGCACGGACTATCAGCTCGGAGACCATGGCTGCGGTTACCCTTGACGCTGCATCACAGACAGGAGCGCCTGCGATGGTGTACTCAACGCATCCAGGTTCTGTTTACAGCATCATCATGGTCACATCCGTGTTTGGCGACATCGCGGTGAACGCACATTGGAAGCGTGTATCCGTCATCGCCATACTGGCGTATCACCCGGCGTGATGCCATGGGGTGCCATTGGTTACACGTCCCGGTCACCTCTTGTTCGCATTGACGGCACTTTGAACAGTGGACCTTACATTCCAGATGTGTCACGACCCGTGGCTCTACGCTTCATTCGATACCTGCGAAACCCTACATTTCAGTAGGATAATGCACGACCTCATGTTGCAGGTGCGGTACTGGCCTTTCTGGATACATAAAATGTTCGACTGCTGCCCTGGCCAGCACATTCTCTAGACCTCTCACCAAATGAAAACGTCTGGTCGATGGTGGCCGAGCAACTGGGACGTCACAATACGCCAGTCACTACTCTTGATGAACCGTGGTATCATGTTGAAGCTGCATGGGCATCTGTACCTGTACACGCCATCCCAGCTCTGTTTAGCTGAATGCCCAGGCGTATCAAGGCCGTTATTACAGCTAGAGGTTGTTGTTCTGGGTACTGATTTCTCAGGATCTATGCACCCAAATTGCGTGAAAATGTAATCACATGTCAGTTATAGTATAATATACTTGTCCAATTAATACCCGTTTATCATCTGCATTTCTTCTTGGTGTAGCAAATTTAATGGCCAGTAGTGTAGCATCATAAAAATATCATTAAATCCATACAGTCGTGGTTGCGTAGTGGATACAGCAACTGAGTTGTATAAAGGTTGTGTGTTCGATTCCACTCCAAGTTAATATCTTAAACGATTATTGAAAGACCCTTGTGTTGTAAATCTGAGAGTAAATGGAGTGTTCGGAGGAAATTAGGGTCCAATAATTATGAACAATGTTTCGTATCGTAGTGTTAAGTTGGAGCGTAGGCCACGAAACTGTGGAGGAAGGTTGAGATGGTACATTTTCTGATGGGAAAGGGAGCGAATGTCGATCCCACTGCGATTAAGCTTCAGTTATTAAAACAGGTTGAAACTTATGCTCTAGATCAGTACATTACTGATAAAACGGCGTAGTCTGCGGGCCTCATACCACTGCAATCTGAACTAACTTGGAGCCAAGTTAAAGAATATGTCGCGACAAATAATACGACATTAAAGCTAGCAGCCGTGCTTAAATTAATGCACGAAGAACTCTGAACATGGCTGCTAAGGTTCAGTGACCGTGTCAGGATTATATTAGCACAAATAAGCCCTCTGTCACAAATATTAAGTCAAAATTGACCAGGTTTCGACGCTACTATGAGCGTCGTCTTCAGAAGTAAACTAACTGTTCTAAAACATAATAGGTGTATAAGACATTAATAAACTAAAGTGTGTACTGACTGGAAAGAGGTGCAGTACTTACAAGTCATATTCTAAGAAAAATCTAAGCCGGAAAGGCGACGTCATGAAAAGTTGTAAAAAAGATAAGACGGCGAGCCGCTAAGGGCTGCTCGTACCTGAGTGAACACGGGTTGCAACAAATCCTGAAGACGACGCTCATAGTAGCGTCGAAACCTGGTCAATTTTGACTTAATATTTGTGACCGAGGGCTTATTTATTCTAATATAATGCACGAAGCTTTGTCGTACGCTACTGCCAAGCGGTGGTGGGATGCAGAACACCACAATATAAGAAGAAGACAAAATGTGGCACTTGGATGGTTTCATAGTTTGTGTTTTTGATTGGCTAGCCATAAATGTTGAAGATGGCTGTTTCACTTGTGAAGTGTGTTCTTCAGAGTCATATTCAGAGATGGAAGGAGTTCAAAGGTACTACGCAACTGAGGTAAGTAATATCTTAAATGGATTCTGTATTTCAATATACAGCAAAATCTCTGCAATAGGCTCTTAAAATATACATTGCTTTTTCAGATACACTATATTCTATTTACGCAGATATTTTTTCACGCAGTTTTCCTAAGCTAAAATATCATTTCCTCTTGGTTCCTTAAGAAGCGTATTACTGGAGTACTATTGTATATTAATTTATTCGTTGTAAAATTTAAATGACATTTCCAGTTTTCTTATTTGCTGATGTTTGTCAATTTTATTAATTATCAGCAGGTGTAGTGTTTGGTCTAATATGCTGCCAAATGTTTTATTTTTACACTTTTGACATGAATAATGTCAGTGTTCCATCACCATAGATCATGGATACGACATTTGGTAATGACGTGGAACGTGTCAGTTTAATGTAAGTTTTATTTACAGTTACCGCTTCATTTCTAAAAATTCATCTACTGATTAGAAGGAGATATTAAGAAATTCTTTTAATTCGTTATTAAACGCTAGTCGGCTATTTGTCAGGCTTTTAATGCTATCTAGTATATGACCAAAGATTTTTTTTTTGGAACCATAATTCGCCCCTTTGTATGCCAAAGTCACATTTTATCCAGAATAGCGAAGATTATCCTTTCCTCTAGTGTTATAGCTATGCACTTTGCTGTTATTTTTGAACTGGTATGGATTATTAATAATGAATTTCATAAGTGAATATATGGTGTGTATTGTGAAGGTACTGTGAATATCTCGAGTTCCTTAAATAAATCTCTGCAAGGCGTTCTTGAGTGGGCTCCAGCCATTACTCTGATTACACGTTTTTCTGCAACGAATACCTTTTCTCTTAATGGTGAATTACCCCAAAATATGGCGCTAAATGAAAGCAGTGGATGAAAATAGGGATAGTAGACTAATTTACTGATACGTTTTTCAGCAAAATTTGCAATAACCCTAATAGCATAAGCAGCTGAATCCAAGCCTTTCAGCAGGTCATCGGTGTGTTTCTTCCAAATCAAATTCTCATCGATGCACACACACACCCAGAAATTTGTAATATGAGACCAGCTGTGAAAAGCATTAAAATAAAGCAATTGGAAACAGATTAAACGAAACGTTGTTAACATTCAGTCGTGAAATGTCGACCAGAACCAAATAACTTTGTACACGAATATCTGCTGTTGTTCGCATCACTGGAGGCTTGATGAACCGGTTTCCCTGTTTCAAAACGCTGGCAAAGCGTTATGCTTTGGTTTCTTTTCTGGGTAGTGCAAGCGAACTACGTTGCTGCATAAGGCATAAGGTTTATTGTAACCGACTATACACAGATGAAGCCCCGTGGAAGAATCTGCAGCGTAATGTTTTCATCAGCATTGTTCTTACCATGAGTAAACTATAAATATAAATGTCTCAGGTACACTCCACTTTTTCATATTAAATTGAGAGAAAGAGGGAAGGGAAATTTTGTAACAGCAAATAACACCACATGAGGTGAGTAAGCATTTTTATTATACACTCCTGGAAATTGAAATAAGAACACCGTGAATTCATTGTCCCAGGAAGGGGAAACTTTATTGACACATTCCTGGGGTCAGATACATCACATGATCACACTGACAGAACCACAGGCACATAGACACAGGCAACAGAGCATGCACAATGTCGGCACTAGTACAGTGTATATCCACCTTTCGCAGCAATGCAGGCTGCTATTCTCCCATGGAGACGATCGTAGAGATGCTGGATGTAGTCCTGTGGAACGGCTTGCCATGCCATTTCCACCTGGCGCCTCAGTTGGACCAGCGTTCGTGCTGGACGTGCAGACCGCGTGAGACGACGCTTCATCCAGTCCCAAACATGCTCAATGGGGGACAGATCCGGAGATCTTGCTGGCCAGGGTAGTTGACTTACACCTTCTAGAGCACGTTGGGTGGCACGGGATACATGCGGACGTGCATTGTCCTGTTGGAACAGCAAGTTCCCTTGCCGGTCTAGGAATGGTAGAACGATGGGTTCGATGACGGTTTGGATGTACCGTGCACTATTCAGTGTCCCCTCGACGATCACCAGTGGTGTACGGCCAGTGTAGGAGATCGCTCCCCACACCATGATGCCGGGTGTTGGCCCTGTGTGCCTCGGTCGTATGCAGTCCTGATTGTGGCGCTCACCTGCACGGCGCCAAACACGCATACGACCATCATTGGCACCAAGGCAGAAGCGACTCTCATCGCTGAAGACGACACGTCTCCATTCGTCCCTCCATTCACGCCTGTCGCGACACCACTGGAGGCGGGCTGCAAGATGATGGAGCGTGAGCGGAAGACGGTCTAACGGTGTGCGGGACCGTAGGCCAGCTTCATGGAGACGGTTGCGAATGGTCCTCGCCGATACCCCAGGAGCAACAGTGTCCCTAATTTGCTGGGAAGTGGCGGTGCGGTCCCCTACGGCACTGCGTAGGATTCTACGGTCTTGGCGTGCATCCGTGCGTCGCTGCGGTCCGGTCCCAGGTCGACGGGCACGTGCACCTTCCGCCGACCACTGGCGACAACATCGATGTACTGTGGAGACCTCACGCCCCACGTGTTGAGCAATTCGGCGGTACGTCCACCCGGCCTCCCGCATGCCCACTATACGCCCTCGCTCAAATTCCGTCAACTGCACATACGGTTCACGTCCACGCTGTCGCGGCATGCTACCAGTGTTAAAAACTGCGATGGAGCTCCGTATGGCACGGCAAACTGGCTGACACTGACGGCGGCGGTGCACAAATGCTGCGCAGCTGGCGCCATTCGACGGCCAACACCGCGGTTCCTGGTGTGTCCGCTGTGCCGTGCGTGTGATCATTGCTTGTACAGCCCTCTCGCAGTGTCCGGAGCAAGTATGGTGGGTCTGACACACCGGTGTCAATGTGTTCTTTTTTCCATTTCCAGGAGTGTATATAGTATAGGAAAATATCCTATACTGAACAGAAGCGAAGCACAAACCTGCATTCTCGTAGCAAGTGCTTTTATTAACATTTGCCGGCCGGTGTGGCCGAGCGGTTCTAGGCGCTACAGTTTGGAACCGCGCGACCGCTACGGTCGCAGGTTCGAATACTGCCTCGGTCATGGATGTGTGTGATGTCCTTAGGTTATTTAGGTTTAAGTTGTTATAAGTTCTAGGGGACTGATGACCTCAGAATTTAATTTCCATAGTGCTGAGAGCCATTTGAACCATTTATTAACATGTCTTGATTTCAGAGAGAAAGATGCAATTTTCGTGACAGCATCACACCATCACATTCCACGTGCTTTCTTGTTTACACGGAATTCAGATGACTTTCAACCTTGCTCAGTAACTTTGTACACAGCCGGATATTACTTCTAGCTTGGAAACTATATGAGACTAAATAGTTACTTCTTAGTCTTAAGAGAACTGTCGGTTGACCTCTATTACAATACTGAAATAAAATTCTTAGCTTTGAGCAAGCATTCAAATTTTCTTCATTCATACTTCAGAGGACAATTATAAACATGTAGCATACTACACAACTCTATACAAATGCGAACCATTTATATTTTTATGATATGTGGTTTTCGTAGTGAGTCACATCACTGTGTTATGGTGCACTTTTATTTTCAATGTTTTACTCATGCTCTTATCACCTGACGATAATGGTTTTGTATTTCGCGTAACATTATGGTGTGAATATTTTATGTGAGTACGTGACTTTCCATTAGGTGTGTGTTATTACTTATGCATTATTTTTTTGTTATATGGGAGCCTGATGACCGTCAGAGGACTGAAACTGGATGTATAAATGAAGTATTTTAGCAGCAGCGTAAGGCGGTAATATCACTTTTTTTCAAATGCAGTTAGTTCTATATTCACCGAAAATGTCTACTGTTATGTTCACTTTTTTTGTCGCTTTATGACTGGAGACTAGGAGTGATCCCATTCTTCCGGGTGTCCTGAATTTATAGTTTGCTGGTGCACATTTCTCTTCTGCGCAGTATGTTGTTGTTGTGGTCTTCAGTCCTGAGACTGGTTTGATGCAGCTCTCTATGTTACTCTATCCTGTGCAAGCTTCTTCATCTCCCTACTGGGATAGAGTAGCAACCTACATCCTTCCGAATCTGTTTAGTGTATTCATGCCTTGGTCTTCCTCTACGATTTTTACCCTCCGCACTTCCCTCCAATACGAAATTAGTGATCCCATGATGCCTCAGAACATGTCCTATCAACCGATCCCTTGTTCTAGTGCCATAAATTTCTCTTCTCTCCAATTCTCTTCAATACCTCATTAGTTATGTGATCTACCCACCTAATATTCAGCATTCTTGTGTAGCACCACATTTCGAAAGCTTCTATTTTCTTCTTGTCTAAACTATTTATCTTCCATGTTTCAGTTCCAGACGTGGCTACACACTCCATACAAACACTTCCAGAATAGACTTCCCGACGAATTTATAATCGATCTTAACAAATTTCCCTTCTTCAGAAACGCTTCCCTTGCCAATGCCAGTCTACATTTTATATCCTCTCTAGTTCAACCATCAGCAGTTATTTTGCTCCCCAAACAGCAAAACTCATCTACTAGTTTAAGTGTGTCCTTTCTTAATCTAATTCCCTCAGCTTCACCTGAGTTAATTCGACTACATTCCATTATTCTCGTTTTGCTTTTGTTGATGTTCATCTTATATCCTCCTTTTGAGACACAGTCCATTCCGTTCGACTGCTCTTCCAGGTCCTTTGCTGTCTCTGACAAAATTGCAATGTCATCGACGAAACTCAAAGTTTTTATTTCTTCTCCATGGACTTTAATACCTACTTCGAATTTTTCTTTTGTTTCCTTTACTGCTTGCTCAACATCCAGATTGAATAACATCGGGGATAGGCTACAACCCTGTCTCACTCCCTTCCCAACCACTCCTTTCCTTTCATGCCCCTCGACTCATATATTTGCCATCTGGTTTCTGTACAAATTGTAAATAGCATTTCGCTCCCTGTATTTTATCCGTGCCACCTTCAGAATTTGAAAGAGAGTCTTCCAGTCAACATTGTGAAAAGCTTTCTGTAAGTCTAGAAATTCTAGAATCGTATGCTTGCCTTTCCTTGATCTATCTTGTAAGGAAAGTCGTAGGGTCAGTATAGCCTCACGTGTTCCAACATTTCTACGAAATCCAGACTGATCTTCCCAGAGGTCTGCTTGCACCAGTTTTTCCCTTCGTCTGTGAAGAATTCCTGTTAGTATTCTGCGGCCTGAGTTACTAAAGTGATAGTTCGGTCATGTTCACACCTGTCAACACATGATTTCTTTGTCATTGGAATTATTATATTCTTCTCGA
Source organism: Schistocerca serialis cubense (assembly GCF_023864345.2). Lineage (NCBI taxonomy): Eukaryota > Metazoa > Arthropoda > Insecta > Orthoptera > Acrididae > Schistocerca > Schistocerca serialis. The sequence goes on along the minus strand of NC_064647.1, from coordinate 209,696,789 downwards.
AGTTTGAGGGTATTTCGCCTGTCTCATACATCTTGCTCACCAGATGGAAGAGTTTTGTCATGGCTGGCTCACCCAAGGCTATCAGTAGCTGTAATGAAATTTTGTCTACTCTCGGGGCCTCGTTTGGACTTAGGTCTTTCGATGCTCTGTCAAACTCTTCACGCAATATCATATTTCCCATTTCATGTTCATCTACATCCTCTTCCATTTCCATAATATTGTCCTCAAGAACATCACCTTGTATAGACCCTCTATATAGTTCTTCCACCTTTCTGCTTTCCCTTCTTTGTTTAGAACTTGTTTTCCATCTGAGCTCTTGATATTCATGCAGGTGGTTCTGTTCTCTCCAAAGGTCTCTCTGATTTTTCCTGCAGGCGGCATCCATTTTACCCCTAGTGATATATGCCTCTACGTTCTCTAGCCAGTATAAATTTCATTTACCCTTTAACATTCATTGTGGGCATCTGTGCAACAGCTTTTACAGTTTTGTAAGCCAATGATTAACGTCTTCATCTTGCGTTACAATTAGTTTGTGCGCTAAATGCAAGTTGTTTTGAGTATTTGAAGTTACTGACTCAAGATTATTGCTTGAACGACAAATTTCTATTCTGATAGCCTCGCTACTTTCTTCCTACGATTAAAATGGTTCAAATGGCTCTGAGCACTATGGGACTTAACTTCTGAGGTCATCAGTCCCCTAGAACTTAGAACTACTTAACTTAAACCTAACTAACCTAAGGACAACACACACATCCATGCCCTGGGACAGGATTGGAACCGCGCGACCGTAGCGGTCGCGCGGTTCCAGACTGTAGCGCCTAGAACCGCTCGGACACTAAGGCCGGCTCCTACGATTAAACCCACTCGATTTAGATACTGATTGTTGTATGTGATTAGAAGTCTTCTGCTTGTCCTTGTAACAGCCTTGCGTTTTTCCTCGTGCCATTCCAGCTTAGTCATTTTGCAGTTTCTGGCAATCTCGTTTTTTAGATGACTGTGCTCCTTCTCACCTGCTTCATTTACTAAGTTTTTCTGTTCTCTACTTTCGTCATATACATACACCATTTCCTGTGTTATCTGGGTATTTCCGCTAGGCCTTGTTCATTTCGCTGTCTTCAGTATTTCATCTCGGGTCGTCTCGCGCACGAGTGCCGCTTTCGTATCATATCGTTTACCCAGCTGATAACGCTCTGAGGAAGTCACAGTTTCCTTTCTCTTCCTTCAGCCAAGCCGTTTTCATACGCTGGCTACGCGCAAGCAGAGCACCGTGTGACAGGAGAGAAACCCCGTGAGGCGAAGCTGGGATGCAGAAGGAGTCTGTGCTCTCAAGGTGAGTTCCCTGTACTGTTGCAGTCTTCTTCGCAGACCATTGTTTGTGATGTGACTGTCACTGATTCAATAAAGAACCTTCTGTGACATGCTCGATTTTCACTATTTTGAAGATTTGTTTGATGCATGAAACGTTGTCAGGATACGCAGGGATGTTTCCATGGTTACGGCTACGACATATGCGCAGATGTGTTAATGTGATTCTCATGTCAGAGACATGTTTATGAACTCGTCTCGTATTTGGGTACCAGACCAAAAATTACATATGTGTGGCTGTCCATACGGAACCGAAAACGAGATGTAACCATACATTCATGTCGCAGCATTTCGAACTTCTGGAACATTTTCTGGGCCGAAATTAATTTTTTTTAAATAGTGACTTCTTACAATAGCTTCATTAATGCTACCAGTTTTTGTCAAACAACCTACTATCAACAAGTACAAAAAAGTGATATTAATTACAGGACATGCACAGTGATTAGAAGGATTCGTCAGTGTATCGATCGTGTCAGAATAATAACAAAATACAGTTGACTCACGAAAGGACCAAGTCAAAGGAACCGTTCAAGAAGTTCGATCGGGAGTAGAGTTTAAAGTCTGGCAGATCATGGGACAATCAGGAAACAGTCGAAATAAAGAGTCTGAGATTAAAAATTTAAGTGTAGTTTCAATAGCGCATTTTTTACTTACAAAGCCATAACTATGACTCAAAGTACAAGAAAGTCGATTTTTTAACTTATTAATGCATTTTTATTTTAAAATTTCAAGCGTAAGACATGTAACATAGAAAACTTTATTTTCATTCATTTTTCCATGCTGCGCATACTGTTATCTGCGCTCTCATTTTCGCCATAAATATTCTTAAAAACAATTGACTTAGGGATCCACCCTTCGGTAGCAGAGAATTCGTCAATACCTATAGTGACAGCAAAAGATTTATCCGCACCTCACATGTAACACGTGCGTTTCGTCCTCTGCACTAACCAAGGCATGTGAACTAGCTGTGAATTTTTAGGCTTTTGTAATATCACGAAACAGTTGGCTCTAGCGTTCATACTTCTGCTCAGGTGCAGGCACATGTAATGTTTCTTATTTTATTTATTAACTAGCCTTTCCGTGTGGTTTTGCTCGAGTACGCATTCGAGACTGCACACAACTCCTCTTCCTCTTCGTCTCTGTCCACCTCTTCCCCCCCCCCCCCCCCCCCCGCATCTACCTATCCATCTCCTCCGTTCCACCGTATCTTTCTACCCTCACCCTCTGTCTATGCTCTCCTTCCAGTCTCTGTACCCATCCTCCCCTCCCTCCCCCTCCACCCTGTTACTTTTTATCTGTCCAGTACTCCTCTACACCTTCTACCTGCTCCTGCATCTCTCCTTCTTCACCCCTCTTTCTATCAATCTCATCCTCCCCCCCTCTCGCAGATCATCTCTTTCTCCCCCTCTCTGTGTACGTCTCCTCTCTGTCTCAATTTCTGCTCTCTCTTGCTCCCTCTCTCCCTAGCCACCCCCTTGTGTCTCCCTATCTGTGTCATTCCTTCCTCTATCCATGACAACATTCGCCCCAGCCACGCCGAGCCACACTTGTAACCTCTGCAAAACTCATCGATATCGCAGGCCAATACTACTACAAGTCAACACAGCTGTTGTGCAGGGCAGCCTACACAGCAGGGGCTGAAAGAAACACATTGTTGCCTGTATGTCCACTTCTATTGGAGCGTAGAGATTATAAACCCCACAGTGCTCATACTTGTAAGGTTTTCTGTCAGTGTGGTAAAGTTGGTTAATATTGATCCAGGGGCTTGGGAGGACATCCTGGACATACATACATACATACATACATACTGTCCGTCCCTCTCTGTCCGTCTATCTAAGCGAGCAAGCACCATAGCTGACTGGGGTTCATCCACTGACAGATTTTCCACTGCTGCACCTGCTGTGCAGTCCAAAGATAAAATGGATGAGCTCCTTGACACCATAGTGATGAAAACGAGTTGTAATTTAATTTTTTCTAGATTAACTGCATTTTATAAGAATGACCACTGAACCTGCAATTTGAGAAAAATCTCATGTCAGAGAACCACTATAGTTGACATGTTTACTTCCTGGGTTTGGTGCTGGGCAACAGTGTGAAAATCCGAAAACCATTGCGGAGAAAGCACTGTGGCCATCAACTTTCTAACCTTCCTGCTTCTGGCGGTTTGTTAAGGACATATTGAACTGTGGCCCCTATGTAATAAAAAGACAGCCTCTGTTTCACCAGTATTTGAACTCGCTCCACTCGAATATTCAGTTCATCTTGCAAGTGAAAAAAGATGGCAACTTACAATTTCTATATCACATGCCTAGAAAAAAACAGATAGAATTCTGGGATGCAGTCTCTACTGCAAAGGGGCCCACAGAGAATCACGTTTTCATGCAAAAACGTGTTTTCACCATGCATAATGTGGTTGTGTCTTATTCTCCCTGGTTTATAAAGAATATATGCGGTCTTCGATATCAACAGCATGCCAGTTCCGCTGGAAGACCGTAGTAGGATGTTACTACAGAAAGGTTATTTTGGTAAACAAGTACAATTTGCATTCTGATGATTCAAATGGTTCAAATAGCTCTGAGCACTATGGGACTCAACTGCTGAGGTCATTAGTCCCCTAGAACTTAGAACTAGTTAAACCTAACTAACCTAAGGACATCACAAACAACCATGCCCGAGGCAGGATTCGAACCTGCGACCGTAGCGGTCTTGCGGTTCCAGACTGCAGCGCCTTTAACCGCACGGCCACTTCGGCCGGCCATTCTGATGAAATCGATTTCAGTGTGGCAAGCAAATGAAGATGTGGAGGCAGTTACGGGAATGGCCTTGTTGCCGTATTTTGCAGGCACACCTTCAATATAGAAAGAATCCTGAAGAAACCATCAAAATTGAGGAATTTGTTGGGGTCTATCAAAGATGATCTTGGGACCTTGGCCTTAATAAACACGGTGTATATAAAATCCCGGTCTAATGTAGGAAATTTTGGACTGGTCAGACATACTGAACCGTAATAGGACATGGTGTTGAATACCATCGACTACACGCCTCAGCCACACTGGCAAATCAGCAGTACAAGAGCACTGAACACGGGGCATTGCATGTATCATGAGAAGACAGAAGTTTTTACCTTCAGCTTCGTTACTGTGGGACAGTACATTTTCTAATGAAAAGTAATCCGGGAGAACTGAGTGTCTTCGTAGACTAGTCATTCGCTGTCACCTAAGGAACAGATTCATAAGACACATGTCAACCCTTCTAAAGCTGCACAAATCGACTGTTGTCAACAGTACTGTGAAGCGAAAATGCGAAATAACAACCACGGTTAAACCAAAACCACGCAGACCCCGCGTGCTAATGAATAAGAACCGTCAAGCATTACGGAAGGTAGTTGTTAAGGGGGGTAGGACGCCAAACGCGCCCACTTGGAGCAGGAGAGGCATCAGAGGACATTTTAATTCCCAGTGTCTATACTTTTACAAATAAATTCATAAAACTTTGTCAGCATCACCGGGAAGGATTCAGGATTCACACTCATTGCAGTGGAAGTTCGAAAACATAACAAAATAAATTTTTTTACGTGTGAAATTTCATCATTTTTTCACTTACTAATGGCTGCATTTATTGCTATAGGTACGCTTTTCTTCATAAGTTAGAGAGATTCTTCGATGAATTTTGCGCAGCATACATACCATACTGACAGGTGTATGAAACTCTAGAATTTATTTAATTTATGAAAAACGAATGAACTTCATGTTTAGAAAAAACACAAATTTTATAGTTAATTACCTTAATTTTTACCACAGTTTCTAATAGATTTGGGAAATTCTAGAGTTTCTTACACCTTTAAGTATGGTTTGTATGCTGTGCAAAATTCATCGAAGAATCTCTCTTACTTACGAAGAAAAGTGTACCTATAGCAACAAATGCTGCCTTTAGGAAGTGAAAAAAAAATGATGAAATTTCACATGTAAAAAAATTACTTCGTTATGTTTTCGAACTTCCACTGCAATGAGTGTGAATCCTGAATCCTTCCCGGTGATGCTGACAAAGTTTTATGAATTTATTTGTAAAAGTATAGACAGTGGAAATTAAAATGTCCTGTGGTGCCTCTCCTGCTGCAAGTCGGACCGTTTGACGTCCCACCCCCTTAAAACACGTACGGAATCAGCGTAAGGAGTCACTCAACACCTTCAAAGCGTTACCCACAGTAAACCTAGTCCAATGACTGTGCATAAGGAGTTAAAAATAACGGTGTGCAATGGTCAAGCAGATCCCAGTAAGTCACGCATTTTCTGTGACGGTTGATAAGTGAAGCTTGAAGTGATACGAAGAGAGAGGCCAGTGGACAATGTGCGACTGCAAACAAATGATGCCGGGTGATGTATCATCCTACAGCCTATGGCAGTCTGATGGAAGCGTTTCAGTTTGGTGAATGCCTGGGGAACGTTACCGACCACCATGTGTAGTGCCAAAAGTGAAGTGTGGAGGATATGGTGTTAGGTTAGCGGGCCCGCCCGGCTAGCCGCGCGGACTAACGCACTGATTCCCGAGCGGGAAGACGAGCCGGTCCCCGGCACGAATCCAAATGGTTCAAATGGCTCTGAACACTATGGGACTTAACTGCTGAGGTCATCAGTCCCCTAGAACTTAGAAATACTTAAACCTAACTAACCTAAGGACATCACACACATCCATGCCCGAGGCAGGATTCGAACCTGCGACCGTAGTGGTCGCGCGTTTCCAAACTGTAGCGCCTAGAACCGCTCGGCCACTCCGGCCGGGAGCACGAATCCCCCCGGCGGATTTGTGTCGCGGTCCGGCATCCCGGCCAGCCAGTGGATGGTTTTTAGGACAGTTTTCCATCTACTTCGGCGAATGCTCGCTGGTTCCCCATATTCCGCCTCAGTTACACTGTGTCGGCGATTGCTCTGGACAAACACCGTTTCCCCCCTACGTCATCATCATAATTATTCTACCACGCAAACCTTTGGGGTTACACTCGTCTGGTATGAGACGTTCCCAGAGGGGGGGAGGGGGTGGTTCCAATGGGGGGGGGGGGGGGGGGTGGCTGAACCACACAACAACCCAGAGTTCGGTGTGGAACGGCAGTGGGGTGGGTGGACTGTTGTGGAGTTGTGAACCACTGAGGACTACGGCAGGACGAGGCCTCTCCCTTGTTTATGGGTCCCCAGTTTAATAAATACATACACTCATGCTCATAAATTAAGGATAACTGCAGAATGTGGTGCCACACAACGTGGCACTACACAACACTGGTGCTAATAGCATAGGCACATAGGGAACACACGCGACACAGATCTGTAAGTCCATGGTATGGGTGATAAGCTGAGAAAACCGTCCCGAAACACGTGTGCTACAAAACGCCACTGTTTCCTGTGCATGTACCCCAACATCAATATTGGATATGATCACCATGCACATAGGCCGCACAACGGGTTGGCATACTGTGGATCAGGTGGTCGAGCAGCTGCTGGGGTACAGCCTCCCTTTCTTGCACCAGTGCCTGTCGGAGCTCCTGAAGTGTCCCAGGGGTGTGAAAATGTGCAGCAATACGTCGGCCGAGAGCATCCCAGACGTGCTCGATGGGGTTTAGATCTGGAGAACGGGCAGGCCACTCCATCCGCCTGACATCTTCTGTTTCAATGTACTCCTCCACTGCACCCCTGAAACGGCGGACATACTGGTGCAAAATGACGTCCCGGGAATGCACCTTGCAGGTCTCTGGGCGAATACACCATGTCTGTTCAGTCGTCTCTAGACTGCGTGTCTGGTGACAACCGTTCCAGAGGCTGTGGTAAGGTCCCAAACAAGGCCGTCTGCAGGCACTGATGGTGAGATATTGGTCTCCTTGTGGTGTTGTACACTGTGGACGTCTCGTACTGTAGCCCCTGGACACGTTTGACCAGCATACAGTCTCCCTAATGTTCTACCACTCATAACGTCATCAATATGTGTTCTTTGAGCCATTTTCTACACACAGTCACCATTAGCACGTCTGAAAACGTCCGCAAACTTACTCCCCACATCGTAATCTGACATGCACCAACACACCCCTGCGTATGTGGACTGTTGCCAGCGTCACCGTGAGACGACCGCAGGTCAAATGCACCGCATGGTCATACCCCAAGGTGCTTTAAGCTCGCAAACGCCCACCAGAGCGCTGTTTCACGATGTATCAGCATTATCCTTAATTTATGAGCATGAGAGTAGTACGTACGTACATACATACATACATATATTAAGTGATCGAAAGTGTCTGGACACCCCCAAAAACATACGATTTTCATATCACGAGCATTGTGCTGCCACCTACTGTCAGGTATTCCACATTAGCCGCCCTCAGTAGTCATTAGACATAGGAGGTGGTGCAGGCGATGCCGTGCTGTTAATTGTCTGCTACCGCAGCCCATTAACGCTAAATTTCGCCGCACTGTCCAAACGGATACGATCGTCGTACGTCCTACATTGATTTCTGTGGTTATTTCACGCAGTGCGCCTCCATAGCGTAGCGGTAGCGTTACCGCCTACCACGCAGGGGGCCCGGGCACAATGACACCAACATTGTGCTAGGAGGAGATTTTAACTGCGTAACTGCACCAGAAGATCAGATCCCGGTACCGAATCTATGCATGGAGCTGCAAGAGCTCATAAGGCGTCTAAAACTTGACGACTCGTGGCGTCTGCTCAACAAAGAGAACACAGAGTTCACTTTTCATTACAACAGGGGGAAAAGCAGATTAGACAGGGTGTACGTGAGCAGAGAGTTGGGCGCCTCTGTATCGCACGTAGAGGTCTGCCCAGTGATTTTCTCTGATCACTGCGCATACGAAACCAAAATCCACCTGCCGAGAAGAAAGACCGCTGGACAAAAGGCGAGATGGAAACTAAACGTCAAACACCTCAAAGACGAGAAACTACGGTCGGAAATCTCCAACACAGTAGGGAAATGCTCAGAAAGACGTCACGCATACAACTCCACTATAGAGTGGTGGACAGAACTTGGCAAGCCAGCGATCAGAAGAGCACTGATCAGATACAGCGCGGAAAAAGCATACTGGAAGAAAAGCACAGCAGACTTCTACGCACTCTGTCTTAAGGACGCACTTAACGCCCCTGCTGACGACCTACAGTACCTGACGCGCGTGAGAAGATTAAAAGCACGTCTGCTCAACATGAAACGGCAGCGAATGGAAGGCGTCATCGCTCGCAGTCAAACGCACGGCGTCATCGAGGATGAGCCCGCCACACTGCACCACTTAGTCAGGGAAAGGCAAAGGGCAAACAGCAAGGTTATCTCCGAACTCCTCGATAAGGACGGAAACAAGCTGTCCACAAAGCGGGAAATTGTGGACCACGTGGAAAACCACTTCGAAAAGCTCTTCAGAAGCGAAGAGACGGACGATGCCGAAACGGCAGACATCCTGCTGGAGACACGTCGGTTCTTGACCAATCAAGATCGGGCGCTACTGACAGAAAACGTGACAGAGGATGAGGTGAGAGCCACCCTCAAAGACAGCGCAAACGGCAGAGCACCAGGAGCCGACGGCATCCCCAAGGAATTCTACAGCCAGCTCTGGGACCAAGTAGGAAGACATTTGACAGAAATGGTGAACGAAATCCTAAACGGGACAGCAGTACCGGCCTCCTTTCTGGAAGGGACGGTAATCCTTCTCCCAAAAACAAAGGCAGCGAAACACATCGAAGAGTTCAGGCCCATAACATTGCTGAATGCAGATTACAAGATTGCCGCGAAATGCCTCGCAAATAACATCAAGACTGCGTTAATGAAGGCGATCAGCCCGTGGCAAACGTGTGCAGTGCTCGGCAGGAGCATATTCGACGCCGCCTGCGCATACAGAGACGTAATTGCGCACGCCGCCACCAGCAGAACGACCGCAGCAATAATTTCTGTTGACTTCCACAAGGCTTTCGACAGGATCAGCCACCGATATCTCCTGCAAACGTTAACCAAACTCGGATTCGGACAAAAATTCACCGACATTATAAGAAACTTTCTAAAGAACGCCTCATCGATAATAACTGTAAATGGATGGACAACAAAAAGGTTAAAACTAGGCAAGTCAGTAAGGCAAGGCTGCCCGTTGTCCATGGCCCTCTTCGCGGCAGCGCTTGAGCCACTGCTACGTAAACTGGCTGCAAGCCTGCACGGTTACCAAATCGGGCAGCAGAAGGTCACATGCATGGCCTACGCCGACGATGTGGGAATCTTTGTCAACAACGAGCAGGAGATAGACGAAATAGAACCGATAATCAAAACATTTCAAAACGCATCGGGAGCAAGGGTAAATCCCAGAAAAACCGTGCTGCTCCCCATTGGCAACGGAAGTCTGACCATCAACAGGGAGTGGTATCGAGTAACCGAGACCCACAAAACATTAGGGATACTCATCCAAAAATGCCCACTAAAGATGGCGACACAGAACTGGCGAACAACCCTACATACACTCATGGAAATGGAAAAAAGAACACATTGACACCGGTGTGTCAGACCCACCATACTTGCTCCGGACACTGCGACAGGGCTGTACAAGCAATGATCACACGCACGGCACAGCGGACACACCAGGAACCGCGATGTTGGCCGTCGAATGGCGCTAGCTGCGCAGCATTTGTGCACCGCCGCCGTCAGTGTCAGCCAGTTTGCCGTGGCATACGGAGCTCCATCGCAGTCTTTAACACTGGTAGCATGCCGCGACAGCGTGGACGTGAACCGTATGTGCAGTTCACGGACTTTGAGCGAGGGCGTATAGTGGGCATGCGGGAGGCCGGGTGGACGTACCGCCGAATTGCTCAACACGTGGGGCGTGAGGTCTCCACAGTACATCGATGTTGTCGCCAGTGGTCGGCGGAAGGTGCACGTGCCCGTCGACCTGGGACCGGACCTCAGTGACGCACGGATGCACGCCAAGACCGTAGGATCCTACGCAGTGCCGTAGGGGACCGCACCGCCACTTCCCAGCAAATTAGGGACACTGTTGCTCCTGGGGTATCGGCGAGGACCATTCGCAACCGTCTCCATGAAGCTGGGCTACGGTCCCACACACCGTTAGGCCGTCTTCCGCTCACGCCCCAACATCGTGCAGCCCGCCTCCAGTGGTGTCGCGACAGGCGTGAATGGAGGGACGAATGGAGACGTGTCGTCTTCAGCGATGAGAGTCGCTTCTGCCTTGGTGCCAATGATGGTCGTATGCGTGTTTGGCGCCGTGCAGGTGAGCGCCACAATCAGGACTGCATACGACCGAGGCACACAGGGCCAACACCCGGCATCATGGTGTGGGGAGCGATCTCCTACACTGGCCGTACACCACTGGTGATCGTCGAGGGGACACTGAATAGTGCACGGTACATCCAAACCGTCATCGAACCCATCGTTCTACCATTCCTAGACCGGCAAGGGAACTTGCTGTTCCAACAGGACAATGCACGTCCGCATGTATCCCGTGCCACCCAACGTGCTCTAGAAGGTGTAAGTCAACTACCCTGGCCAGCAAGATCTCCGGATCTGTCCCCCATTGAGCATGTTTGGGACTGGACGAAGCGTCGTCTCACGCGGTCTGCACGTCCAGCACGAACGCTGGTCCAACTGAGGCGCCAGGTGGAAATGGCATGGCAAGCCGTTCCACAGGACTACATCCAGCATCTCTACGATCGTCTCCATGGGAGAATAGCAGCCTGCATTGCTGCGAAAGGTGGATATACACTGTACTAGTGCCGACATTGTGCATGCTCTGTTGCCTGTGTCTATGTGCCTGTGGTTCTGTCAGTGTGATCATGTGATGTATCTGACCCCAGGAATGTGTCAATAAAGTTTCCCCTTCCTGGGACAATGAATTCACGGTGTTCTTATTTCAATTTCCAGGAGTGTACAATACGAGGGCTCGCCAGGACTCACTCGAGTAGACATTTAACATTAGGACAAAAAGCAGAATTGATCAACACAACGATCCTGTCGAAAGCCTGGTACGTGGCACAGATATTGAGTGCACCAACAGAAATCGCCCGAGCGATACAAGGAGCCGTCTACTACCTGCTGTGGAGGCGGGAAATATTCAAAGTATCGCAGGCGACGTGCTCACTGAAGAAGGAGCAAGGAGGGCTGGGGCTGGTGGACGTCAGGACAAAGTGTGCTGCGCTGCTGCTCCACAGAGCAATCCAAATGGAGGGGAGGGCAAAAACAAAGACAGCATCACGGCCTGCCTAATAAACATCTACAGGCCACGATCAGAAGAAGCGCCGGTAGACACCAGTCACATACCGTTTAAGATCGACACATCAGGCAACTGATCCTCGATAAAAGTTACGCACTGCCCACCGTAACAAACCCGCAGCTAAGGACGGCGAAAAACATCTACGGCGCACTAAGAGGGCAAACACACAGAACAAGAATCGAGATAAAATCTCCAGACCACGACTGGCCAGTCGTCTGGAGAAATATCTCAGAAAAAGCAGTACCGGAGCCCGCCAGATCTACGTGGTACAAGGTAGTGCACAACACCGTACCGACCAACGAGAGGCTGGCGCGAATCCGGATAAAAGAATCGCCCAATTGTGAAACGTGCAACGAAAAGGACACTGTAGAGCACCGTTTCCTATGCAGGGCAACCAGCAACATATGAGAGACAAGCAAGAAGATAATAGCCCACATGAACAGAAGCGACCCAAGAAACATCCAAGTCACGGCTCTCACCGTGCCTGACGCGAAACCGTTCCCTAGGCCAAAACGAACGGCCACGATGTGGATACTCGCCATGACTGCACACGCAGTCATTCCCAAAAAGCAGTCAGACAGCGTGCAGTTCCTCACGGACTTGTGGGAAGAGCGCAAGAGGGCAAAACAACGCGCTACATATCGTCAGACTTTGCACAACTTCCTGGAGACCCCGCTGACCGCCGCCTTCAGGGACGCCCTGTCTGCCGCCACGTGACGTGTCGTGTCCGCCGCCGCCGCCGCCGCCGCCACCGCCGCCGCCGCCGCCGCCGCCGCTGCCATCGCCGCCGTCCACCGCCACAAACCCCCCCACGCCCTTGCCGCAGTCGCAGAAGTCCTCCCACATCCCAAAAGCACCGACAGTGATGCGTGTGTTAAAGTGCTAAAGTGCTTTTTATTAAAAAAGAAAAAAAAGTGACAGTGAAAAGTGATCGAACGCGTAAAAGTTTACAATATAGTGTCAATATAACCGTAGCAAAGGCTATTTACAATTTGTACAGAAACCAGATGGCAGTTATAAGAGTCGAGGGACATGAAAGGGAAGCAGTGGTTGGGAAGGGAGTAAGACAGGGTTGTAGCCTCTCTCCGATGTTGTTCAATCTGTATATTGAGCAAGCAGTAAAGGAAACAAAAGAAAAATTCGGAGTAGGTATTAAAATTCATGGAGAAGAAATAAAAACTTTGAGGTTCGCCGATGACATTGTAATTCTGTCAGAGACAGCAAAGGACTTGGAAGAGCAGTTGAATGGAATGGACAGTGTCTTGAAAGCAGGATATAAGATGAACATCAACAAAAGCAAAACAAGGATAATGGAATGTAGTCTAATTAAGTCAGGTGATGCTGAGGGAATTAGATTAGGAAATGAGGCACTTAAAGTAGTAAAGGAGTTTTGCTATTTGGGGAGCAAAATAACTGATGATGGTCGAAGTAGAGAGGATATAAAATGTAGGCTGGCAATGGCAAGGAAAGCGTTTCTGAAGAAGAGAAATTTGTTAACATCCAGTATTGATTTAAGTGTCAGGAAGTCTTTTCTGAAAGTATTCGTATGGAGTGTAGCCATGTATGGAAGTGAAATATGGACGATAAATAGTTTGGACAAGAAGAGAATAGCAGCTTTCGAAATGTGGTGCTACAGAAGAATGCTGAAGATTAGATGGGTAGATCACATAACTAATGAGGAAGTATTGAATAGGATTGGGGAGAAGAGAAGTTTGTGGCGCAACTTGACCAGAAGAAGGGATCGGTTGGTAGGACATGTTCTGAGGCATCAAGGGATCACCAATTTAGTATTGGAGGGGAGCGTGGAGGGTAAAAATTATAGAGGGAGACCAAGAGATGAATACACTAAACAGATTCAGAAGGATGTAGGTTGCAGTAGGTACTGGGAGATGAAAAAGCTTGCACAGGATAGAGTAGCATGGAGAGCTGCATCAAACCAGTCTCAGGACTGAAGACCACAACAACAACAACAACAATAACCGTAGCTCCGAGTGTCCCTTTGTCTTTTGTGTTTTTGTGTTTTTTTTGTTTTTTTTCTACCTTCCATCGTGTGCAATCGAGAGGTGTGCGAAACTGTGAGTACCACAAAACTATTATAGGCGTATCAGTACAACAAACTAGTGATTTACATGCTTATATATGTCTGTCTTTCCACCACGAATAGTTTCCTCCTTTCAGTCTTCCTCACTCTCACGCACCACCGATGGTAAACTAGCTCTAAAATTGCACTATATAATGCTTCCTAGTGAATTGCTCTTTGCTCAATCGAAAAAAAAAATAGGTTTAATGATTCGCTAAAATAGTAATGTCCTTTTTCTTTTGTCATGGATTATTTAATATGTTAAGATAGTTTTTCATGAGGGTTTCCCCGTTGGATACCACTTTACCCATCAAACAAGAGCTGACAACTGATACACTCGTTAATATTTCTATCAAACTGGTGTCATGCCTAGTGCATGTCCCACTAAGGTCTCGTTTTTCAAGACCCAACGTAAAATGCCTCCCCCTTGTCTTCTAACACAAGATTTAAAGAGAGGATAGTAATAACACAACATTATTTTAAAATGAATAGAGCACATCCTCAACTCAAAACATCTACAAAAATAATAACAATAATAATACCATAACTAGTAATAAGTAAAATTCCATAAAATAACTTTGTTTTCTTATATACTAATTATTCTCTGTAAATAACTAGATCGTACAATCAATGCTTACTCCATATTCACTCTGCCATACGTATAAATGTAGCGTACAAAGGCTCAGAAAAGCTAAATTGCTAAACTACAACAATAAACGGTGCAAGAAACAACTAAAAAAACCTCTGACTGACAGACTTTCGAAAAATATTAAAAAAAATTAAAAAAAAAGATACAAAATGAAATCATTACCTGGACAGTACAGTAACAGAAAAATAAAAATAAAGAATGGATTGTCTCGTCTTTACAAGTAAAATGTAAACTGTATTTTGTAAAACGAAATTGTTATTTTGTAAATAAAAGTCTATATACGTTAAAAAAAAAGGTTCGATTCCCGGCAAGGGACTGGGTGTTGTGTGTCCATCATCATTTTCATCGCCATTAACTCGCAAGTCCCTGATGTGGCGTCACCTAAAAAGGACTTGCAATATGGCGGCCGAACTCCCCCGCATGAGGCCTCCAGGCCAAAAATTCCACACGACCATTTACATTTTTTTTCATGAAGTGTTGCTTGTCTATTGGCACTGACAACCACACAAACTCCGCTGCTCTCGGTTGTTAACTGAAGGCCGTAGACCACTGCATTATCTATGGTGAGAAGTAATGCCCGAAATCTGGTGTTCTCAGCAAACTCTTGACACTATGAATCTCAGAATATTGAATTCCCTAACGGTTTTCGAAACAATGTGTCCAGCTAAAAATCCACTGTTAATTCTCGTCATGCGACCATAATCGCATGGGAAACATTTTCAAATGAATCACCTCAGTTCCGCCAATGCACTGCCTTTTTGTACCTTGTGTATGCGATAGTACCGCCATCTGTGTCTGTGTATATCGCTATCACATAACTTTTGTCACCTCAGTGTATTGTTATATGAACACTTATCAGATTGCATGCTTCCATGTGACAATATGCCTATTCCTAAAAAAAAAGGTATATTAAAAAAATAGTTTTGTAGCTCAGTACTGCATTCCTTTTTTGTGCAGAAGTTATATTCACCAGAGGGAATTGCAGATCATTTTTCCATAGTATTGTTGTCCTATACAGGGGAGGCAGAGTACTTACGTTAACAGACGACAGACGTCTTATCCAGAGAAAAGCAGTCAAGCATCGACGAAAGCAGTCAAGCATCGACGAAAGCAGTCAAGCATCGACGAAAGCAATCAAGTACCGATAAAAGCAATCAAGTACCGATAAAGCAATCAAGTACCGAAAAAGCAATCAAGTACCGATAAAAGCAATCAAGTACCGATAAAAGCAATAAAGTACCGATAAAAGCAATCAAGTGCCGATAAAAGCAATCAAGTATCTATAATAGCTTAATCCTCGATGAAAGTAAACAAGCCTCGATGAAAGTAAACAAGCCTCGATGAAAGTAAACAAGCCTCGATGAAAGTAAACAAGCCTCGATGAAAGTAAACAAGCCTCGATGAAAGTAAACAAGCCTCGATGAAAGTAAACAAGCCTCGATGAAAGTAAACAAGCCTCGATGAAATCAAACAAGCCTCGATGAAATCAAACAAGCCTCGATGAAATCAAACAAGCCTCGATGAAATCAAACAAGCCTCGATGAAATCAAACAAGCCTCGATGAAATCAAACAAGCCTCGATGAAATCAAACAAGCCTCGATGAAATCAAACAAGCCTCGATGAATTCAAACAAGCCTCGATGAATTCAAACAAGCCTCGATGAAATCAAACAAGCCTCGATGAAATCAAACAAGCCTCGATGAAATCAAACATACCTCGATGAAATCAAACAAGCCTCGATGAAATCAAACAAGCCTAAATGAAATCAAACAAGCCTCAATGAAATCAAACAAGCCTCTTAAACGAGCCTCAATGAAATTAAACAAGTTACATGCTCAGCAAACCAGCAGGAGGTACGGAGCATATGCAGTATGACCGCTCACTACAGTTTGGCCATTAATTTCTGATTGTTCTTCCAGTTTCTGTGTGAAATGTCTCATCCATTTGTTACAGGGCAACTTTCCAATCAGGAAACCAGTGGCACAGAGATGGATGTTGCCACTCACTGTTGCTATGCGTGGTCCCTTGGGACAGGCACCATCATCATTGGCGTCTTGAATATGGTGAGTACACAAGAAAAAAAAAACGGTATGTTACTATCTGGATTGACAGCTTCACCTGTGTGCTGTACTTCACTTGTGATCTCTTCCAATTTCACTTGATACTCTTTTCTTCTGTTTTCTCAAGCCATCAGCCTCTCCACCGGGTTAATGCCCTTCCATCCCTTCCTGACTTGTGCTATCCTCTTCATCTGTACGTGGTTACTACACCCTGCATTCTCTATAACCTTTTTTGGCGTATTCCAATCCTCGTACACCAATATTTTTTCCCTCTATTGCTCCTTGCAGCCCAAGATGCCTTGGATGCCATAGCATATGTCTCACTAATCTGTCCCTTCTAATCAATTCCTTCCCCAGACTTCTTTCCCCAACTTTTTTATTAATATACACTAGTTCATTTTGAACTTTATCTGCTCACTTAATTTTTAGCATCCTTAGGTTAGATACACGAAAGTAACATTTAATTGTGAAAAAGTATCTAACTTACAGAAATTTTAGATACAGCACTGAATGCATTATATCTTCAGACTTTGCTCGCTAATCTTCAATGTGATTACCTTCTGCAACACGACAAACCTCCCATTGTTAATCTATTTCCTGCCAAATCCTATGAAAGAAGTCTTGATGTATGGTGGCAGCTGCTCGTGTTATCCGTTGTCGCAACTCGTCAACGTTTTCTAGAAGCGGAGCAACAAACACTGCCTTTAATGTAAACCCATACACAGGAGTCCATTGAGGTTACATCAGGCGATCGTGGTGGCCAAGAAATTGTTGCACCACGTTCAGTCCAAGTCGGCACATTCCTACGGACATAAGCGACGACTTCACTATGATAATGTGACGGCGCGCCATCTTGCCGAAAAATAAATTCTGTGCCCATACCCTGTTGTAATTGAAGCATTAGATAAGGTTCAAGCATGTCCGGTTACAGTTGCCTCAGCAAAAAAAAAAAAAAAAAAAAAAAAAAAAAAAACCTTAAATCTTGATAGAGCTTACAGCGCAAAAAATATTCACCTTATGCGAGTTCCGTACATGTTCGATTACGTGACGTTGTTTCTGGTCACCCCAGATCCGAACATTATGCTGATTCACCTTGCCGCAAGTAGGAAAGGTGGCTTCGCCATTCAAGAAAATCATCTTCAGTCTGCATTCTGTGAAACTTTTCTACACTAAACACAGCTCGTTTTTCCTAGTAACTTTGTCTTAAAGCTTGCGACAGTTCCAATTTGCAAGGTTTGAATGACAGGCGTTTCCGTAATACCTTCCACACGGCAACCCCAGGCATATTCAATTCTAAGGTGACATGTCTCGCTGATTCACCTGGACTACGGATGTAAGACCGCCGATCTTATTCAGTTGCTGCATAACAGACTCCTGGCCTACCCGGACGCTATGTGATACACAGACAGTTTCGGTGAGAAGATCGCGCCAGTTAATAACACTTTGTCTTTGTCATAAAGCTTGCGACAGTTCCAATTTGCAAGGTTTGAATGACAGGCGTTTCCGTAATACCTTCCACACGGCAACCCCAGGCATATTCAATTCTAAGGTGACATGTCTCGCTGATTGACCTGGACTACGGATGTAAGACCGCCGATCTTATTCAGTTGCTGCATAACAGACTCCTGGCCTACCCGGACGCTATGTGATACACAGACAGTTTCGGTGAGAAGATCGCGCCAGTTAATAACACTTTGTCTTTGAAGTGATATCTTGTGATATTTAGTCTGGAGCTGTCTGTGAATTGTAGCAGCAGATTTGGATTCATGAAACGACAGATAACACTTCACCGTTATACGACTCGATGATGACTGTTGGAATAACTCATTAATGCATGCCACCTAGCGAGAGTGTCAGGAACTAAAGAGTGTTACACGGCAATAAAACTTGACGTTATATTGCATTCCGTGCTGTAATAACCGTTCCTGTAAGTTATTTGCCGTTTTCATAGTCAAAGGTTACGTTTGTATAATTATTAGATAAACAACCGCACTACTTCATCATCATTTTCTTTTTCGGATTTATAAGGGTCCAAACTTAACATCTGTATGATGCTGCATTCCAGATGGAATCTAATTTCTAATTTCTTAGTTTCAAACAGATGTCTTCCTTGTTTCGGCCGCTGTATTTAATCTTCCATTCCTGATGAGGGAAGCGTCTCATTTCTACCAGTTTGTCACCCCCGATTTGGTGTTAAGAACGTCACAGTTCTACCTCTCCTGATCAAATTATTCTTTGCTTTGTTTACTCGTAAGCTATATTAAGTGCTAAACATGATGTCCTAAGTCCTCACATCTAGGCAGAAAGGCCTAACTGCAGGATTGGTATTTGTTGCCCTTGCACATTTGTAACTGTTCCAAGTCTGTTCGATACTAAAAGCTTACAATTGTACAAGAAGTGCACACTTGAAGGATGTCAAAGTCTTCCATTTTATGACGCAAGTGCTGTTTAACCTTTCGTGGTATGTTTGGAGTAGGGGTAAACGCTTTTTGAGCCCACCGGTATTCCTGATAACTGGAAGCATTGTTGCCAGTTGTCAAGTACAAGCTGCAGAAGGCTACCGCCGGTACTGTATTAGTTGCCGACAACAGCGGCAACACTTAGACATTGTCATAGAAAAATAAACTAAACAGAGTTAGGGAACTCGCTCAACATACCTGTGCCAAAACCGCTGTAAGTATCAGGTAATTTATCTCGCCGTACCTGCTGTAAGTACCCTCTCGTATAACTAATCACAGTTACAAATTTTATGCGATCAGCTACACCATATAAATACGATGATGATTCTCTGGTTTGTGGGGTGCTCAGCTGCGCGATTATCAACGCCCGTACAACCTCCTAATCTGTACACAGTCCGGTCTCGCCATATTCACAAATGATGATGGAATGATGAGGACAACACAAACACCTAGTCCCCAGGGGAGAAAATCCCCGACCCCCGGCCGGGAATCGAACCTATGACCCCGTGATCCAGAGGCAACAATGCTAGCCACTAAACCACGAGCTGTGGACCAGAAATACGAATTACGACATCGTTGCAGTAATGGGAAACAGTGATCTCGAGAATGTTGATCTTAATTCTCTTTAAGCCCATTGTGCATCAATTGATTCCCGTTTCGGTCTGTGATGACCATCTTCAGATCTGTAGTAGCTGCCGATAGCCCCATCAGTCGATAGTTTACGTATGAAGCCTCAACAGGCTGGATGTCGTGTTACGGTTATTATTTCTGGACATGTCGGTTACATTCCGCATTTGATTTTGAGGTCGCCGTGTTCAGTTAAGCATTTTAAATCTGTAGGCTGCGTCATTATAGTCAACATCATAAAAAGTTGCCAATCGGGAAATAGTGGACTGCATATGAGTTTCAGTTACTAGGTTACGGATTAATTATTATCTCCGTCCATTAATACATTCCACAGCACAGTGGCTGGCATCTTAAGCATCTCGAGCTCGGTTCTTGTACTGCTCCAACATTACTGAGATGGGAACCTTGCAATTCAGTTCTTCTGAGACCAGTCCGAGAGTATTTCTAGTTTGGACTGATGTTGCTTATTGTTGGGAAACTATCAGGTCCGACTGGAGAACATTTTTCCACTCAAGTGAATTATCATCTTCCGCCAACCCCCCCCCCCCCCCCTCTTGCCTCATAGAACTTTCACCCTTGTCACTTTTAGCCGCTAATTGTGATACACAGTGTATATACGAGGGTTGCCCAGAAAGTAATGCACCGCATTTTTTTTCGCAGCCGAAAACCATGCTACGAATGCGAAACGTTACGTATGTATTGTTTGAAGTCTTCTGAGTGAGCGCGCCAAGTTTCCGTTACTTTCAACAAATAGCGTACCTGCAGGACAGTTTCAAAATGGCGTCTGTAGGTGATGTACGTTACAAGCAAGGTGCCGTCATTGAATTTCTCACTGCAGAGAAAGAAACTGTTGGGGATATTCGCAAACGCTTGTGCAAAGTCTGTGGAGCATCTGCTGTCGACGGAAGTACATTTAGTAGCTGGGCACGGAGGGTGAGGTCATCAAAAGGCGGTTCAGTGGAGCTCCAAGATTTGCAGCGGTCGGGGAGAACATCCACGGCTGTCACACCTGACCTAGCACCCTCGGACTTCCACTTGTTTGGTCCATTAAAGCATGCCATTAGTGGAAGACATTTTGAAGACGATGAGGAGGTGATTGAATCAGTGAAGCAGTGGCTCTGCCACCAGGACAGGGATTGATACCAACAGGGAATACACGCCCTTGTTTCGCACTGGAGGAAGGCCACAGAACGGGATGGAGATTACGTCGAAAAATAGGGCGTGCAGATAAAACACCATTCTTTCGTGTGTGTAATACTCATTATGATCAATAAACAATTGTTTCAGAAAAAAATGCGGAGCACTACTTTCTGGGCAACCCTCCCGAGTCTTGCACTTGGGCGGCCGTTAATGGCTGTGCGGTTCTCGGCGCTTCAGTCTGGAACCGCGCGACCGCTACGGTCACAGGTTCGAATCCTGCCTCGGACATGGATGTGTGTGATGTCCTTAGGTTAGTTAGGTTTAAGTAGTTCTAAGTTCCAGGGGACTGATGACATCAGAAGTTAAGTCCCATAGTGCTCAGAGCCATTTGAACCATTTGAATCTTGCACTTGGGCACCGATCTCAGCTTGATCCTCCAAGCAGCCGCTACTAATTGTGCAAAGTACTGTATAGAAATCTTACCGCTGTGGCGTCTCTTGTACCTATCCCAGCTTGGTGGCTTGTGTCGCTTTGGTTTTAAACTGGCCGTGTAAACTATAAGAAGAACTACCTGCTACAGTTTCCTCTAGTTGCTGAGTAATACAGTTTGTCTAATACTCCAAGAAGACTGGGAACCAAATTATTGGCCAGTGTTTTGCGACACATTCCCACAGGCAAAGTGCTGGATCCGCGAAGTGAGTGTGTGGTGTCACCGCCAGACACCACACTTGCTATGTGGTAGCCTTTAAATCGGCCGCGGTCCATTAGTATACGTCGGACCCGCGTGTCGCCACTATCAGTGATTGCAGACCGAGCGCCGCCACACGGCAGGTCTAGAGAGACGTCCTAGCACTCGCCCAGTTGTACAGCCGACTTTGCTAGCGATGGTTCACTGACAAATTACGCTCTCATTTGCCGAGACGATAGTTAGCATAGCCTTCAGCTACGTCATTTGCTACGACCTAGCAAGGCGCCATTATCAATTGCTATTTATCTTGCGATGCATGTACCGTCAGACCGATGTTCACCAATTATGGATTAAAGTTAAGTATTTCAGAAGCTACGTACTATTTTTGCTACTATAAAGACCCTGTCCTGTTCCAGACCTCACGCCATCTTGCGTGAGCTTAAACGCATGCCCTTCGGCCTCCCATCCTTGTGGATTGGCTGTCTTGCCAGTCCACAAGAAGAGTGCATGTCCATTTATACTTTCGGAAAAGACCCCACTTGTTCTGCATGTGACCTATAAGACACTGAAGATACTAAATAAGAAGATCGTGTTCAACGACAATTCAGCTTTTCAACCAGATGACGATGACATCTTGCCACGATATTTTGAATGACAACCATTAAGTCTTTTTCAGGAATATTTTACCCGTGAGGCTGCTGGTGCAAGTTGCTGTATTTATACCGTTGGCTTTCGTGCAGAGGGTTTCGCTAAATGATCGCCCTATGTTTACTTTAATGTGCTCTCCGAATATTGTTCCATCTGCAGGCGTGTGGAAAAAAAAAAAATGGTTCAAATGGCTCTGAGCACTATGGGACTTAACTACTGAGGTCATCAGTCCCCTAAAACTTAGAACTACTTAAACCTAACTAACCTAAGGACATCACACACATCCATGCCCGAAGCAAGATTCGAACCTGCGACCGTAGCGGTCGCGCGGGCGTGTGGAAAGCATGCATACCTTCTGTCACGTTGCATGTCTGGCGGTTAGAATTTAGTTGTCAAATTAATAAAATTACCTGTCACTGTATGTGTCGTAAAGCGTAAAATTTTGTGTTTCTCGTCCTAAGCTTTCTCAAGTTGAAAGCCAACATCGCGTTTAATAAGACCTTCTGCGAAATGTATTTCCACAGATTTGTTAATAATTGAATCCCAGAAGGATCTCGTCGTGGCCAAGAGTTTCGTGGCGAAATAATCCATGGAATGCCCTCCGTAAATACAGTGTTTCGCGATGGCTGACTTACTATGCTGCAAAAGGAGAGTGTGCAATCATGTTCTATGCAGCTGACATTAGCTATGCACGTGATCTGACCAATGCAGACTTTGCCACACAGACATGGCGTTCTACGGACTCCAGCTCTCCTCCAATACGCCTAATGACACGTCCAGACACAATTTTACTATCTTGACTGCTGAATTATAACTCCTCTTGGCCTGCAGTACAACAGAAGAAACGCATGCAATAACACCACTGCGCGTGCGTCTGGCGATGAACCAATATTCGCAGAGTGCGTCAAGCAGCCCTTACACGATCAAACCAGTTTTCTACCCACGTGTTTGTCAAACATTCCCGCGCACGTACCAGCAAAGTTTGTCAATTTTATGTTACTTTTGAAACAGACGCTGTTCATGTCGTGAAGTATTTTGACACTAGTGCACTAGTGGGAACACGACTACCAATGCAGACAAAGCGTTTCTAGTATTGAGTTTAGCACTATGTGTAAAGAAGAAAGAGGAAACAAGACGCTGGTTCAGGGAATGAATGAGACAGAGAGAAATATATCAATGAATGTCTGCTGAAGGACATATTATAACCAGATCCCGATAATTACATCAACTTTCTCCGAATGAGTTTGTTCGAACGAAGACACAAGCGTGCAAAAATTTATTCTCTTGTAATTGCTCCTCTAATGACAGTCCATTGAAATACGACTCTGAGGGAACCTATACTGTACATCATCCATTAAAGAACCGAAGAGCTTAAATTACTTTTTTTTTCTTTTTTTTTGGCATGCACGCTTGTTGTTGTTGTGTGTGGAATATTGATTTCGTTCTTAACCTCTTCCTGCATAATACACTACTGGACATTAAAAATGCTACACCAAGAAGAAATGCAGATGATAAACGGGTATTCATTGGACAAATATATTATACTAGAACTGACATGTGATTACATTTTCACGTAATTTGGGTGCATAGATCCTGAGAAATCAGTACCCAGAAGAACCACCTCTAGCCATAATAACGGCCTTGATACGCCTGGGCATTGAGTCTAACAGAACTTGGATGGCGTGTACAGGTACAGCTGCCCATGCAGCTTCAACACGATACCACAGTTCATCAAGAGTAGTGACTGGCATATTGTGACGAGCCAGTTGCTCGGCCACCGTTGACCTGACGTTTTCAATTGGTGAGAGATCTGGAGAATGTGCTGGCCAGGGCAGCAGTCGAACATTTTCTGTGTCCAGAAAGGCCCGTACAGGACCTGCAACATGCGGTCGTGCATTATCCTGCTGAAATGTAGGGTTTCACAGGGATTGAGAGAGAGGTTGCGCCACGGGTCGTAACGCATCTGAAATGTAACGTCCACTGTTCAAAGTGCCGTCAATGCGAACAAGAGGTGACCGAGACGTGTAACCAATGGCACCCCATACCATCACGCCGGGTGATACGCCAGTATGGCGATGACGAATACACGCTTCCAATGTGCGTTCACCGCGATGTTGCCAGACATGGGTGCGACTATCATGATGCTGTAAACAGAACCTGGATTCGTCCGAAAATATGACGATTTTCCATTCTTGCACCCAGGTACGTCGTTGAGTACACCATCGCAGGCCCTCCTGTCTGTGGTGCAGCGTCAAGGGTAACCGCAGCCACCGTCTCCGAGCTGATAGTCCATGCTGCTGCAAACGTCATCTAAGTGTTCGTGCAGATGGTTGTTGTCTTGCACACGTCCCCATCTGTTGACTGAGGGATCTAGACGTGGCTGCACGATCCGTTACAGCCATGCGGAAAAGATTCCTGTCATCTCGACTGCTAGTGATACGAGGCCGTTGGGATCCAGCACAGCGTTCCGTATTACCCTCGTGAACTCACTGATTCCATATTCTGCTAACAATCATTGGATCTCTTCCAACGCGAGCAGCAATGTCGCGATACGATGAACCGCAGTATCGATACCTTTATCAAAGTCGGAAACGTGATGGTACGCAATTCTCCTCCTTACACGAGGCATCACAACAACATTTCACCAGGCAACGCCGGTCAACTGCTGTTTATGTATGAGGAATCGGTTGGAAACTTTCCTCATGTCAGCACGTTGTAGGTGTCGCCGCCGGTGCCAACCTTGTGTGTATGCTCTGAAAAGCTAATCATTTGCATGTCACAGCTTCTTCTTCCTATCCGTTGTATTTCGCGTCATCTTCGTGGTGTAGCAATTTTAATGGCCAATAGTGTATATGTCTGAGAAAGAAGCAACACCTGTACTACTTTGTTTTTGCCCTACATCACAGTGTCCGTAGTGTGAAAACTCACGGTATAGAGAGAGAAATTGTAGTAAAACTTTTTTTCGCTAAACATGAGCGGTGAAACACCAATACAAGAAACGTTCGCTATCTTATCAAATCTGGCGTCAGTCTAAATTTCTCGTAAAAACGTGTTTGATAACACTTGAACCGCCGTTCACGGTCAGACATTTGACAAACTTAGCAAAGTTTGAAAAACTAATTGAGCGTGTATGGGGTGCATTAAACTCGGCATATGGGGCTCATGCAACGAAAACCTATGTACATTCGCCACCGCGCAAATTTTTGGTACAAATGCAACGACGTGCTCCAGCAAGGTCAAGTGTAAGACTCATCTACAATCTAGCTCTAAACTAAGCGGCGGAAGGCCCAACGGTACCGAGCGACCACCGCGCCATCCTCAAAAAATGGTTCAAATGAGTCTGAGCACTATTGGACTTAACATCTTAGGTCATCAGTCCCCTAGAACTTAGTGCTACTTAAACCTAACTAACCTAAGGACATCACACACATCCATGCCCGAGGCAGGATTCGAACCTGCGACCGTAGCAGTCTCGCGGTTCCGGACTGAAGCGCCTAGAACCGCACGGCCACCGCGGCCGGCCGTGCCATTCTCAGCCAACAGGCGTCACTGGAAGCGGATTGGAGGGTCATGCGGTCAGCACACCGCTCTCCCGCTCGTTATCAGCTTTCGTGGCCGTAGTCGCTACTTCTCAATCAAGTAGCTCCTCAACTGGCTTCTCAATGGTTGCAACCTGCTTGCTTGGCAGACCTGGACGGTCACCCATCCAAGTGCTAGCCAAGCCCGACAGCGCTTAACTTTGGTGATCTGACCGGAACCAGTGTTACCATTACGACAAGCCCCTTGGCCTCATCTGAAGATCGCTGAGTAATAATCGTGGCAAGATGTCTTCGTCATTCGTCTGCTAGTCTGAAACCTCAGGGAATACTCGTTATGCTAGGAAAACAAGAATCACAACATTATCGTGCATGTTTTTGAATAACGTATCTCTTTACACTAAAGGAGGTGTAACATGGAACCAGCTGAGTGCAAATGCATTATTTTTTGTATTGCAGATTGGGAGCATTTTGCAGATAGCAGCAGTAGCGTACAATTGGGACTTGTACCAGTACGCCAATGATGATATAAGCGGGGACAACTCACGTAAGAAGCCGCACTTAACACATTTCTTTGCTGCGAAAGAACCAACTTTATTCTAAAACAAATGAAATACCGGTAAACGTGTACTTCATTTAATACTGTCGAGTTTATGAAAACTTAACTCTAATTAAAATTACGTGTTTTAATAATTTTTTAAAAGTTTACATTTGTGGGTATTAGCCATCTTGTTTGTGTAAGGGTGCCCAGGGTGGGCATTAACACTGTGCAATATTTAACCTTTATAAATGATTAAATGTGTAAGGTCCTGAGCCTGCATAATGAGAACAGGCTTCGTGCCACCACAGCTGACACTTTCCACATTGAACCCAATAATCTTCAAAGCTTCCGCAGCAACCAACATAAAAGGTTAATCTATTTTCATCGTTTCTTCTTGTCGCTGTTGGTGTACTATCATGATTTCATATACACTCCTGGAAATGGAAAAAAGAACACATTGACACCGGTGTGTCAGACCCACCATACTTGCTCCGGACACTGCGAGAGGGCGGTACAAGCAATGATCACACGCACGGCACAGCGGACACACCAGGAACCGCGGTGTTGCCCGTCGAATGGCGCTAGCTGCGCAGCATTTGTGCACCGCCGCTGTCAGTGTCAGCCAGTTTGCCGTGGCATACGGAGCTCCATCGCAGTCTTTAACACTGGTAGCATGCCGCGACAGCGTGGACGTGAACCGTATGTGCAGTTGACGGACTTTGAGCGAGGGTGTATAGTGGGCATGCGGGAGGCCGGGTGGACGTACCGCCGAATTGCTCAACACGTGGGGCGTGAGGTCTCCACAGTACATCGATGTTGTCGCCAGTGGTCGGCGGAAGGTGCACGTGCCCGTCGACCTGGGACCGGACCGCAGCGACGCACGGATGCACGCCAAGACCGTAGGATCCTACGCAGTGCCGTAGGGGACCGCACCGCCACTTCCCAGCAAATTAGGGACACTGTTGCTCCTGGGGTATCGGCGAGGACCATTCGCAACCGTCTCCATGAAGCTGGGCTACGGTCCCGCACACCGTTAGGCCGTCTTCCGCTCACGCCCCAACATTGGGCAGCCCGCCTCCAGTGGTGTCGCGACAGGCGTGAATGGAGGGACGAATGGAGACGTGTCGTCTTCAGCGATGAGAGTAGCTTCTGCCTTGGTGCCAATGATGGTCGTATGCGTGTTTGGCGCCGTGCAGGTGAGCGCCACAATCAGGACTGCATACGACCGAGGCACACAGGGCCAACACCCGGCATCATGGTGTGGGGAGCGATCTCCTACACTGGCCGTACACCACTGGTGATCGTCGAGGGGACACTGAATAGTGCACGGTACATCCAAACCGTCGTCGAACCCATCGTTCTACCATTCCTAGACCGGCAAGGGAACTTGCTGTTCCAACAGGACAATGCACGTCCGCATGTATCCCGTGCCACCCAACGTGCTCTAGAAGGTGTAAGTCAACTACCCTGGCCAGCAAGATCTCCGGATCTGTCCCCCATTGAGCATGTTTGGGACTGGATGAAGCGTCGTCTCACGCGGTCTGCACGTCCAGCACGAACGCTGGTCCAACTGAGGCGCCAGGTGGAAATGGCATGGCAAGCCGTTCCACAGGACTACATCCAGCATCTCTACGATCGTCTCCATGGGAGAATAGCAGCCTGCATTGCTGCGAAAGGTGGATATACACTGTACTAGTGCCGACATTGTGCATGCTCTGTTGCCTGTGTCTATGTGCCTGTGGTTCTGTCAGTGTGATCATGTGATGTATCTGACCCCAGGAATGTGTCAATAAAGTTTCCCCTTCCTGGGACAATGAATTCACGGTGTTCTTATTTCAATTTCCAGGAGTGTATTTCGGGTGCTTCTACTCTTCACATACAACAAATACATTCGCAGTTGCGAATATGGCCAACTATCAGCTGTGCAAGGGAATGACGACGATGAAAATGTGTGCTGCACCGGGACTCGAACCCGGATATCCCGCTTATCGCTAGCGATTGTCCTGCCATTTGGCTAACCAAGCACGCTTCACGGCCATACCAAAGCTTCAATATGCGTCAACCATATGCCTACAACCCGTACTCTTACATCCATTATGCATATTCCCGCACAGGGTGGACATTTTACTTGAAAGTCGCTTGCGTGGTGTTGGCGGATATATACGATATTGCAGTGCCCGCGTTAATCCGAATTACGGCGTAATGTTCCATCGGTTATGCACGCATGTCCGCCCGCATTCTGCAGACAGGAGTTGGGTTGGAAAGCCATTCCGCAGACATCTTATTCGCCTGAATCTTGGTCAGTCAGATTTTCACCATTTCCGCGCTCTGTCGAACAACCTTCAAGGAACTTCCTTTCCGGACGAAAATGCGCTCCGAACGTGGCTCGATGAATTCTTCGCCTCAAAACCGGGTGATTTCTACTGTTAGAGAATCGAAATGTTACCCCAACGTTGACACACTGTTGCAAATAGTAAAGGAGAATATACACCACTCGCTAATTAAATTGCTACACCAAGAAGAAATGCAGATTATAAACGGGTATTCATTGGACAAATGTATTATACTAGAAGTGACATGTGATTACATTTTCACGCAGTTTGGGTGCATAGATCCTGAGAAATCAGTACCAAGAACAACCACTTCTGGCCATAATAACGGCCTTGATACGCCTGAGTATTGAGTCAAACAGAGCTTGGATGGCGTGTACAGGTACAGCTGCCCATGCAGCTTCAACACGATACCACAGTTCATCAAGAGTAGTGGCTGGCGTATTGTGACGAGCCAGTTGTTCGGCCACCGTTGACCAGACGTTTTCAAATAGTGAGAGATCTGGAGAATGTGCTGGCCAGGGCAGCAGTCGAACATTTTCTGTATCCAGAAAGGCCCGTACAGGACCTGCAACATGCGGTCGTGCATTATCCTGCTGAAATGTAGGATTTCGCAGGGATCGAAAGAAGGGTAGAGCCACGGATCGTAACACATCTGAAATGTAACGTCCACTGTTCAAAGTGCCGTCAATGAGAATAAGAGGTGACTGAGACGTGTAACTAAGGGCACCCCATACCATCACGCCGGGTGATACGCCAGTATGTCGATGACGAATACACGCTTCCAATGTGCGTTCACCGCGATGTCGCCAAACACGGATGTGACCATCATGATGCTGTAAACAGAACCTGGATTCATCCGAAAAAATGGCGTTTTGCCACTCGTGCACCCAGATTCGTCGTTGAGTACACCATCGCAGGCGCTCCTGTCTGAGATGCAGCGTCAAGGGTAACCGCAGCCATGGTCTCCGAGCTGATAGTCCATGCTGCTGCAAACGCAGATGGTTGTTGTCTTGTAAACGTTCCATCTGTTGACTCAGGGATTGAGACGTGGCTGCACGATCCGTTACAGCCATGCGGATAAGATGCCTGTCATCTCGACTAATAGCGATACGAGGCCGACCGGATCCAGCACAGCGTTCCGCATTACCCTCCTGAACCCACCGATTCCGTACTCTGCTAACAGTCACTGGATCTCGACCAACGCGAGCAGCAATGTCGCGATGCGCTACACCGCAATCGCGATAGGCTACAATCCGACCTTTATCAAAGTCGGAAACGTGATGGTACGCATTTCTCCTCCTTACACGAGGCATCACAACAACATTTCACCAGGCAACGCCTGTCTTCTGCTGTTTGTGTGTGAGAAATCGGTTGGAAACTTTCCTCATGTCAGCACGTTGTACGTGTCGCCAGCGGCGCCAACCTTGTGTGAATGCTCTGAAAAGGTAATCATTTGCATATCACAACGTCTTCTTCCTGTCGGCTAAATTTCGCGTCTGTAGCACGTCATCTTCGCGGTGTAGTAATTTTGATGGCCTGTAGTGTACAAATGTCTGTGGGCGACAGATTCCTGGTGAATCAACATTAAGAAAAGATTTTTTAGAATTTTGTTACCAAGTGCTTCTGAGAAGTGTGCGGCACTATACAGACAGATTCTGGTGCCCCTACTGATATCCTTTTTTGCAACCCGCACTACATCTGTATCAGGATCTGTATACCGAAAGGCAGCAGCCACTTTATCGGTATGAGTTCCCACTCAGAGCTTTGTGCGACTGTTCGCAAATAGAATCATAATGTAAGTGAGGACTGTCCGTAAGTTACATGGTATTTTCGGACCAAGATATGCCTTACTTTTGCTACACTTTTCCAAGTGCCTCCAATCTTTCTTCGTGCAATTAATTGAACAAGTTTTGGATGTCACTGTAAGTTTATTCCGGTAAAATGACTTAACTGTTAGTAAATGATTAAGAAATTTGCCTTATGAAGTGTGTTTCCCCATCGGATACAACGAAATTAACATGACACTTTTAAATGGGAAGTGTGGAAGTAACATTTTATCGGCATTTAACCTACTCAAAAATTTAATACGTGACTCGCCACGTTAGTGTGCTGAAGTAGTTGCATAAACAAAATTTGTTGTTGTTTGTGAATAACAAAAGCATGTTTTATACAAGTTATGTGTAGTATTGAAACGATGTTTGATATATTTTTGTTTTTCGTTTTTTGCTTTCACTTTTTATTGAGAAAATTTCCGTTTTCTTGCTATATGTGATAAACCTGTATTGCTTTATTTATTTTCGCAACAGCATCCCTCTGATGCACGTTAAAAACCAAAAGTTTCGGAATAAAGCCCAAATGAAACATTGACAGTTCAGTTTTTCTATAAGTACTGTTTACTTTTAAGTAAAAGGTAGGAGGATAATTATGTAAGACAAAAATGTTATCTTGAGTACCTGGTCCTTTATACAGTGTGTCTCAAAATAATGTATACACTCTTAGAAATTGAATATCTCCTTAACTAAGGGAGATAGAAATATAGTACAATCCTTGTGGCGTACCTTAAGGCACAACTAAATGGGGTATACGTTAAAATGGCCTCCTTTCACTTCAATACACCGTCGGCAATGACTTACAACAAACAGACCGACATGCCGCATATAATGTTCCTAAAGAAACAGCATTACAGGCTTCCTCACTTCGCTCTTAAAGACTGTCACATGTTTATGGTCTTGCAGTGTAAGCTGTGTTCTTAGAGTACCCAGAGCACCTAAATCAGGAGATCGAGCTGGAAACTCCACACTCCCTCTTCGTCCTATCCATCTGCCAGGAACTGTACGATTGAGAGAAGCCCTCACATAAGTGTGAAAATGAGGCGGCGCCCCATCCTGTTGGAATAATTTTCATTTTCAAAAAAGTCGCTAAGACCAGGTGTTATCATATACAGCATTTCTAAGTAAGAGTCGCCTGTGACAGTATTTTCAAATGGCCCGATTAAACTTCTTGAAGACAGACCACGCCTGACTGATACTCCTGATAGATTAACATGCCTTTCCTCGGTTATGTACGAATTCCCACTGGCCTAGTACACGCAGTTATGGCGGTTAATTGTTCTGTTAAGTTTAAAGGTTGCTTTATCCAACCAAAGAATTATAGCTTCGAATCGTTCCTACGCAATTTGCGTTCTTCATATTCTGCACCGTTCCTTCGACATCAAACTTATCTCGGATTCTTGTAATTGTTACCCTTGTTGGGGTGGTGTTCCAACTTAAAAGTCTCCAATGGCGTCGTACCCCACTCTTTCTCCGATTTCCAGTAACATTTTAGCACCCATTTACTTGATCCAACGAATACGCCATGTTTGTTTACAATCCCGAAACAAAAGAAAGCGTTGTTATGTTTTTCACCGTCTTCTGAATCGTTACCCGCAAAAATTGTATTTCCGTCTCCTTTAGTTAAAGAGATATTCAATTTCAAGGGGTGTATACATTATTTTAAGACACCCTGTATATCTCCTCTCAGTTTCTAGATGGTTCACCACCACGGTTTTTATGCGAATGTAGTGAGAGACTGATCGCATATATTAAGGAAGCGTTCATTATGAGGCAACGCCCAATAGGTATGCAACACACCTAACGTGCAGGCAACGCAGGTAACGTGCGCTAGTCTTACAACTCTAAGTGCAACGTACTGCAGGAGGAGCATGTACCAGCTATCCTGAAGCAAGTAAAACGATTTCATATAAGTGCCAAACAATTTTTCCTCAACGCTCTGCATCTCGGCAGTTGTTGAGAATGTCAAATGAAAGATGACATATTAGACCTGATATTGGGCACACTATGTTCCGTTTTGGCAAGAAATTCAGGCTGCTGGACTTTTGTTGCTATCTGCCACGTCCTCAATGGGGGAGAAGAAGACGCCCCAGACGGCATTTCTCCAGTAATATTTCGCTTCCTAAAATTTGCACCATCAACTTCTTGTGATGAGGAAAGATCATTTGGCTCTTTCAAGAACATTTCTAATCAGTAACATTTTATAGCTCTAGAAAATTTCGGTACGAATGTTGTAGTTCGTGAAGGGTATCTTAGTAACTTCTGTGATGATAGACTTTGTAGGGAAGAGATGTAACCGAAAATAACGTTCTTCCACTACCGTCAGGTAGACTTTGAGAATGTACAGTTAACTAATTTAAATTATATCTTCTTAATACAATTTTTGTGTTACTGATCCGTCTATGTGCATATTTAGATAATACAGAAAGGTACGATGTAATTCAGATGCTGCTTTCAGCTGAAATGGTTTTATTTCAAATATTTAATATAATATACACTCCTGGAAATGGAAAAAAGAACACATTGACACCGGTGTGTCAGACCCACCATACTTGCTCCGGACACTGCGAGAGGGCTGTACAAGCAATGATCACACGCACGGCACAGCGGACACACCAGGAACCGCGGTGTTGGCCGTCGAATGGCGCTAGCTGCGCACCACTTGTGCACCGCCGCCGTCAGTGTCAGCCAGTTTGCCGTGGCATACGGAGCTCCATCGCAGTCTTTAACACTGGTAGCATGCCGCGACAGCGTGGACGTGAACCGTATGTGCAGTTGACGGACTTTGAGCGAGGGTGTATAGTGGGCATGCGGGAGGCCGGGTGGACGTACCGCCGAATTGCTCAACACGTGGGGCGTGAGGTCTCCACAGTACATCGATGTTGTCGCCAGTGGTCGGCGGAAGGTGCACGTGCCCGTCGACCTGGGACCGGACCGCAGCGACGCACGGATGCACGCCAAGACCGTAGGATCCTACGCAGTGCCGTAGGGGACCGCACCACCACTTCCCAGCAAATTAGGGACACTGTTGCTCCTGGGGTATCGGCGAGGACCATTCGCAACCGTCTCCATGAAGCTGGGCTACGGTCCCGCACACCGTTAGGCCGTCTTCCGCTCACGCCCCAACATCGTGCAGCCCGCCTCCAGTGGTGTCGCGACAGGCGTGAATGGAGGGACGAATGAAGACGTGTCGTCTTCAGCGATGAGAGTCGCTTCTGCCTTGGTGCCAATCATGGTCGTATGCGTGTTTGGCGCCGTGCAGATGAGCGCCACAATCAGGACTGCATACGACCGAGGCACACAGGGCCAACACCCGGCATCATGGTGTGGGGAGCGATCTCCTACACTGG
The DNA here is from genome assembly GCF_023864345.2 of Schistocerca serialis cubense. Taxonomy (NCBI): domain Eukaryota; kingdom Metazoa; phylum Arthropoda; class Insecta; order Orthoptera; family Acrididae; genus Schistocerca; species Schistocerca serialis. The sequence continues at coordinate 209,663,236 of NC_064647.1, read as the reverse complement.
CCGTACACCACTGGTGATCGTCGAGGGGACACTGAATAGTGCACGGTACATCCAAACCGTCATCGAACCCATCGTTCTACCATTCCTAGACCGGCAAGGGAACTTGCTGTTCCAACAGGACAATGCACGTCCGCATGTATCCCGTGCCACCCAACGTGCTCTAGAAGGTGTAAGTCAACTACCCTGGCCAGCAAGATCTCCGGATCTGTCCCCCATTGAGCATGTTTGGGACTGGATGAAGCGTCGTCTCACGCGGTCTGCACGTCCAGCACGAACGCTGGTCCAACTGAGGCGCCAGGTGGAAATGGCATGGCAAGCCGTTCCACAGGACTACATCCAGCATCTCTACGATCGTCTCCATGGGAGAATAGCAGCCTGCATTGCTGCGAAAGGTGGATATACACTGTACTAGTGCCGACATTGTGCATGCTCTGTTGCCTGTGTCTATGTGCCTGTGGTTCTGTCAGTGTGATCATGTGATGTATCTGACCCCAGGAATGTGTCAATAAAGTTTCCCCTTCCTGGGACAATGAATTCACGGTGTTCTTATTTCAATTTCCAGGAGTGTATTTGTGATATTGTATTTTTTCTTATGTTTTTTAACCATTTTCATTACATATATACTTCTATATTTTGCATATTGATATTACGTAAAAATCTAGCTCCTACGTAGGAGAAAGACACTGATAAATTTCATGTTTGCATTGTAGATACTAAGCGAGAGGTGGTGACAGTCCTCGTATTTGGCATTATCCAGGCTATTTGTAGCGTACTTCTCATCACTGGAGCCGTTAAGGTGAAAAGTCTTACTTCAGAAATTCACTGTATTCGTCAGAAACTGAACAAATTTTGTTTGAAAATTTTTCTTCTATCCTTGTATTTGTAATACTGAAACTGTATTTCTCTGTATTATTGTTGTTACTTCTCACTTCACAGTATTTAATTTTGGTAACAATCACATTTCATTAGACTTGTTGATATGATTTTTTTATTTTGATTTTTTTACCAGTCGATGTCAGGGGAATCTTTTTAGAATAAGAAATACAGTGTGCCAACAATGACGTGTATTAAATTAAAGAAGCAAATCTGTACTATTAATGTCAACTTTTTCTTTTACATTTCAGGAAAAAGCTAGCATGCTTCTTCCATGAATGGTTGTGGAAACCCTGGCGCTCTTAGTAGCAACTGTAATAGGCATTATCATAGGCATTTTTCTTATCGAGCTTCGTATCGGCAGTGTTATAATTGTTTTTGTCATCTTTTTTCTTTGTAAGTATACGATTATTATACAGACTATACATAATGATAATAATCGGTTCCAGTAAAATCCAAAAAGCCACGCGCGAAAATGTGATTTTTCAGGGGTCATATCTCGGATTAAATTGACCACAGAGACAAGGGCCAACTGTTTTGGACAGTCCTTGGCCCAGCGACCATTTGTATACCTATCAGAAAAATAGCCAAAATCTAGCTATCCTACAGTATAACGTAAAATTTAAAAGCTACACACTTCACCCATACCAGAAAAATTGAGCAAATCTGTTGGTTATTTTCCATTGGGTATGATCTTGGATGGATCTTAGGCAGCTTATAAAGGCACCATTTGTTCATGGGCGGTTCCTGAGAAATCTCCCAAAAGCCACGACTTTTAGGTAGAAAAGCTACCAATTTTAGGGATGGCCACTAGTATAATTTTTTATTTATTAGAATTTTTTATCATATGTTCTGAAGATAATGTTCTCAGCGCTTCTTGAAACTTCTTTCTACACACATCAAAAAGAGTTTCGCGTTACCTCGGTTCCGAGAGCTCCGGAACCTGTACAGGAAATTGGAACAGAGCTCAACATAAACATCATTTCTGCACTTTTTATTGCTCATGAAAACCACACATTGCATGTTGTACCACCTTCAGAGCTGGTGGTGGTCCGGATTGCTGTACACACAGGTACCTCTAATACGCAGTAGCACGTCCTCTTGCATTGATGCATGCCTGTATTCGTCGTGGTATAGTATCCACAAGTTCATCAAGGCACTGTTTGTCCAGATTGTCCCACTACTCAACAGCGATTCGGCGCAGATCCCTCAGAGTGGTTGGTGGGTCACGTCATCCATAAACAGCCCTTTTCAATCTATCCCAGGCATGTCCGATAGGGTTCATGTCCGGAGAACATGCTGGCCACTAGTTGAGCGATGTCGTTCAAATGGTTCAAATGGCTCTGAGCACTATGGGACTAAACATCTATGGTCATCAGTCCCCTAGAACTTAGAACTACTTAAACCTAACTAACCTAAGGACAGCACACAACACCCAGTCGTCACGAGGCAGAGAAAATCCCTGACCCCGCCGGGAATCGAACCCGGGAACCCGGGCGCGGGAAGCGAGAACGCTACCGCACGACCACGACCTGCGGACGAGCGATGTCGTTATCCTGAAGGAAGTCATTCTCAAGATGTGTACGATGGGGCCGCGAATTATCGTCCATGAACACGAATGCCTCGCCAATATGCTGCCGATATGGTTGTAATATCGGTCGTAGGATGGCATTCATGTATCATACAGCCGTTACGGCGCCTTCCATAACCACTAGCGGCTACGTCAGCCTCACATGATGCCATCCCAAAACAGCAGGGAACCTCCACCTTGCTGCACTAGCTGGACAGTGTGTCTAAGGCGTTCAGCCTGACCGGGTTGCAACCAAACATGTCTCCAACGATTATCTGGTGAAGATAACGAGATGCCAATCCTGAGCGGTCTATTCGGCATGTTGTTGGGCCCATCTGTACCGTGCTGCATGCTGTCGTGGTTGCAAAGATGGACCGCGCGGTGGACCTCTGGAGTGAAGCTGCGCATCATGCAGCCTATTGCGCACAGTTCGAGTCTTAACATGACGTCCTGTGGCTGCACGAAAAGCATTATTCCACATGGTGGCGTTGCTGTCAGGGTTCCTCCGAGGCATAATCCGTAGGTAGCGGCCATCCACTGCAGTAGTAGCCCTAGGGCGGCCTGAGCGAGGCATATCATCGACAGTTCCTGTCTCTCCGTATCTCCTCCATGTCCGAACAACAACGCTTTGGTTCACTCCGAGACGCCTGGACACTTCTTCCCTTGTTGAGAGCAGCGCTGCAGTGTGAACCTTAAGGAAGAAGAGATTAATTTGAGTCCGTACTGCCGATGGAGTGAAGAGTGATTGCAGTGCAGAATGGCTGATACGCAGTACTGCTAATGTACGACGGTGATGGAACTGAATCTGTTGATTGAGCATGTTAACACTTCTACTGACAAGGGAACATCCCCATCACACCCCCCTCAGATTTAGTTATAAGTTGGCACAGTGGATAGGCCTTGAAAAACTGAACACAGATCAATCGAGAAAACAGGAAGAAGTTGTGTGGAACTATGAAAAAATAAGCAAAATATACAAACTGAGTAGTCCATGTGTAAGATAGGCAATATTAAGGGCAATGCGAGGCGAGGAGCGCCGTGGTCCCGTGGTTAGCGTGGACAGCTGCGGAACGAGAGGTCCTACGTTCAAATCTGCCCTCGACTGAAAATTTTGCTTTCTTTATTTTCGCAAAGTTATGATCTGTCGTTCGTTCATTGACGTCTCTATTCACTGTAATAAGTTTAGTGTCTGTGTTTTGCGACCGCACCGCAAAACCGTGTGATTAGTTGACGAAAGGACGTGCCTCTCCAATGGGAACCGAAAACATTTGATCGCAAGGTCATAGGTCAACCGATTCCTCCACAGGAAAACACGTCTGATATTTTGTATACGACACTGGTGACAGCATGTGCGTCACATGACAGGAATATGTTGTCGACCCACCTAACTTGTACACTTGGCGAATGGGTGAAAAGATTCTTCTACCTTGCCCGATTTAGGTTTTCTTGTGGATGTAATAATCAGTCCAAAAAAAGTGATGAAAACATAAGAGTTTTTCACATAAACTGAAAATAAAAAGTTGAAACTTTCGATCGAGGGAAGATCTCGTTCTGCACCTGTTCACACTAACCACGGGACCACGGCGCTCCTAGTCTCATACTGCCCTTAATAGTGCCTATATTACACATGGACGACCCAGTTTGTATATTTTGCTTATTTTTTTCATTGTTCCACAGAAATTCTTTCAGTTTTCTCGATCGATCTGTGTTCAGTTTTTCAAGGCCTATCCACTGTGCCAACATATAACTAAATCTGAGGGGGTGCGATGGGGAGGTTGCCTTGTGAGGAAAATGATTCAGTATATCGATATATTTGCACACACATCACTTCTGATCTGTATTTATTTTGCCCGACCGTTGTGGCCGACCGGTTCTAGGCGCTTCAGTGCGGAACCGCGCTGCTGCTACGGTTGCAGGTTCGAATCCTGCCTCGGGCATGGATGTGTGTAATGTCCTTAGGTTAGTTAGGTTTAAGTAGTTTCTACGTCTAGGTGACTGATGACCTCAGATGTTAAGTCCCATAGTGCTTAGAGCCATTTGAACCAATAAATAATAAAAATAATCAAGACAATGTCATGTTAACTCACTGTATAACTTCTACATTGTGTGGAGCAGCGTCAACAACAAAACTCACGAGTGGGGAATCTTGAAGTGAATCCCCTAAGTTGAACATTTCTTCTTGTATTTCAAAGAAATACTCGGAGGACGAGTCCACAAGCGATAGCCGCAGAGTTCAACATAATTTGTGTGCCAGGACTATGTGAACACAGTTCTTACTATTACTTTATCTGCTGAAATTTTGATAGCCTCTGGAGCCGTCCACGTTAATGGGTGCAGATACAGACAGTAAGCAATACAATAATATTTAAGTAAGATATCCATTTCTGTCCTTCTTCCTTAATTTTACTGACTTTGACCTGTCGATCTACTTTCATCCATAAGCGAAAACTATCAACATTTTCAACATAGCCAACAAAGACTGCTTATTGTCCCTTTGCCTATTATTTCTTATGACACTCTTTTGGGGTAAGTTCGGAGCGTTTGGTTCCAAAACTATGTAGCCCATTCAGGTGAGCATTCGTTCATAGGAACCACTGCTGTGGAGTCTTCCCACTTGCACTGTTTGGTCCAGTTCAGTTAAGAGTATTCGACATACTTCCACTCTTTATTGGAGAATGCACTACAGCGAACATTACAAAATTTCAGGCATCCACCCAGATAAATGCCCTTTACAACCCCATTGTACTACCAAATGCATTACTCAAGAACACTTAAAAAAAAAAAACAATAGATATAGTACAAAGTCTGGAATCTCTAGAAATTTAAAAATAAAGTGGAAGCATGTCGCACTGCTCATATCTTTTACAAATAAACTGAATTTTTGATACTGTTTTTTTAAATAACTGCAAACACTAAATTAACCAGCGAGAACTGTAAACAAACCTCAGTAACACTGTTGTTGTTGTTGTTGTTGTAGTGGTCTTCAGTCCTGAGACTGGTTTGATGCAGCTCTCCACGCTACTCTATCCTGTGCAAGCTTCTTCATATCCCAGTACCTACTGCAACCTACATCCTTCTGAATCTGCTTAGTGTATTCATCTCTTGTTCTCCCTCTACGATTTTTACCCTCCACCCTGCCCTCCAGTACTAAACTGGTGATCTCTTGATGCCTGAGAACATGTCCTACCAACCGATCCCTTCTTCTTGTCAAGTTGTGCCACAAACTCCTCTTCTCCCCAATTCTATTCAATACATCCTCATTAGTTACGTGATCTACCCATCTAATCTTCAGCAGCACCACATTTCGAAAGATTCTATTCTCTTCATGTCCAAATTATTTATCGTCCATGTTTCACTTCCATACATGGCTACACTCCATACAAATACTTTCAGAAACGACTTCCTGACAAATCTATGCTCGATGTTAACAACATTCTCTTCTTCAGAAACGCTTTCCTTGCCATGGCCAGTCTACATTTTATATCCTGTCTACTTCGACCATCATCAGTTATTTCGCTCCCCAACACTACACACATTTAATGGAAAACTGGAATATATGCTTAACATTGTCATCTGGCAGTAGGAGACAAGAAGTAGTCATTTACTACAGTTTCTTAATACTTTATGCAATTAAAATTTTCTGGCATAAACATGAACAGTGTTATGTAGTACCCTATTAATACAGCATACGAATTAAATTTCTACAATTTATTTTTCTTTTGTTAGTATTTTCCTGAAGTTACTCCCTTGTGATGAGACCTGACTCACTCACCATTCTGTAGAATAGTACAATGTATTTTTATCTAGACAAAACCTTTCATTATCATATCGAGAGACTGTGATTTATTTCTGTCTAATATCACTCTATATCTGACTTACCTAACATCTGCCTCTCTTTCTGAATTTCTCACTTTTATTTTCCAGGTCTCAGATTGTACTTTCTGCGTGTCGTTCTCATCTACTACCGGACTCTACGTGAGAACCCAAGAACCAACATGGTCAGCGAGAGTGCACCATTACTTACGTGAAACGTGTCGCTGATGAAATTCCTCCAGATTTAGGTTCTTCTGGCAAACTCATGTGTGAGTCTTGAAGAAATCAAGGTTGTCAGATAACGTGTTCGGTTTTGAATGCGCATCTAGAATGTAGGCACAGCTCTTATCTCGAGGCGTTTGTACACTTGATTTTGTCTATACGTTACGTATGAGTTATTTTGCTGCTTCCATTTTCAAAAACAGAGAATTTCGTGAATAATTCCAGGGACAATCGAAAAGAACTCATTTCGACCTGTTTTCTGTAGATCTTCACATGTATGTCCCATCTGACGCATCTAGGGAAGCGTAGTTCATTACGTCCTGTTCAGTGCGTTCGGAAAAAACCTATTCACGTCCATTAAGTGGATTTCTACCATTGAATTTCCATTTTTAGAAGTGAATGGTGACCGTCTTTATCTTACGTTACATGTCTTTTGTGCAACAAAGCAAGGTGTTTTAATTATTTGATGTTAGTCACTGAAGATTAATCTCAGAATGTATTTTTATTGAAATTAATGAATCATAATTGCCATTTGCTGGTCTTTCTAATTTGCTTTTATAATTAAAAACATATAATGAAATTATTGATTGTTGTACATCATTTAGAGTCTTCTACTTGGACAGTATAACAGAAAAAACAACCAATAATTAGGATGTTCACAAAGGTGAGCAATATTATTTTCAAGTCGGCGACACTGTACCTGAATGATCACTGTTTTGAAACTGTTATTGCTAAATAAAGAAATTCCCATAAATTAACCTATCAAGTACTTACTAAAAACTTTTGAATAGTAAAATGTCGCCAGCTAGGGCTTTCAGTCGCTTATCCTATGAGTTGCCTTTGCATATCATGATATTCTGATACAGAAATATGTTCCTTTGAAATTTGTGTACAGTCTTATTCTAAAGTTTATTCTCTGCTACAAGAAATAAAATAACTCATTCTGTTAATTCACGTATCATTTCCATGGGAAGAAATTACCTAGTGTGATTAAGAGTCACCTACTGCTCTTCCTTTATCCAAATTATCTAAGCGTCATTTAACTTTAAGCCATAAGGCATAAAATCCCTGATGAATCCGGTACACAACCAATTAAGGTGTGCTATATACATGCTGAACAATTAGGACCTACTTATTTTGCTGTAAAAATAATTTCCCAATTTTGTAACGCATAAATGGATAAAAGAAACGTTTATTCATTGGTGTCATCTCGAGGCAGTTCTTCATTAAGAAAAAAAAAACCACATTCACAGTGCAGAATAAAGAATTCAGAATTATGCATGGAAATCTCCTCACCTATACATACGATGGGCATATTCAATAGGTTAGTAACCACACATTTTTATCTCTGGTCTAATTTGTTCTTGACAATGCACTTCAAAGTAATGTATGAGTATATCAGTGAGATTCACGCATACTGAATTAGAATAAAAGGAAATCTAATCTACTCTTTAGGAACATCTACATACAGAATCTGCACACCACTGAAAAGTGAATGGCTGAGGGTACTTCCCACTGAACTATATGTTAGGACTTCTTTCATTTCTGTTCACTTGTGGTATGTAGGAAGTATGATTGCTTTTCTTATCTTTGCGATCTCTTTGGGGGCAGAATGTAGGTGGTTATAGAATGTAACTGCAGTCCTCACTGAAAGTTGGTTTTTTAAACTCTGTAAACTAGCTTTCAGGGTCAGTTCACATCTCCCTTAAACAGTCAAAAAATTGTTTTCCAGCATCTCTGTTATCCTTTCCCATGGGTTGGTCAAACAAAACTGTACCATATGTGCTCCTTTATTAGTCCCATTCGGTATGGGTCCACACATTTGAGCAAAATTTTAGAATGGGTTGCATAAGCATTGCAAAAAATATTCTTTGTAGAGTGATTGCATTTCCCTAGAATTCCACCAGTGAGGCGCAGTCTGCTTAACCTAGACTGTGGGACTATGTGATGGTTCCATTTCGTATCTCAACAAACTGATACCCTCAGCCAAGTCTGTAAGTTGAATGATTCAAGTTGTGACGCACAGTGAGAGTCATACTACATTATTTCCATCTGTGAATCGCACATTTCACATTGCTACACATTTGCAGAACGTTGCTAACCTTAGACCTCTCTGAAATCTTATCAAGTTCTGACACATTCATTAAGAGACAGTTGCATCATCTGCAAATTTCTTCAGCTACTATTATGAGTAATAATGTGTGAAAATCATTAATAAAAAATAACAACAGCAAGATCCCCAACACACTTGCTTCAGACCAATCTTTAACTTCATCACGTAAAGGAGTATAGGTAGGGTGACCATACGTCCCGATTAATCGGGATTGTCCCGTTTTTTGAGGCTCAAAAATTTTACCCGACTTAAACAAGCAATTTGTCTCGATTTTCAAGGATTATTTTCAGACATTTAGAAAGTGGTTAAACAATTTTCTGAGTGTCAATTTTATAAACTATCAATTGAAACTGACATTCCGTACGTTGGTACCCCCTGATAATGTACAGCTTAAGCACTATAATTGTTGCGTACTCTTATTTTCTTTGCTTTTGCTTGCCATTGTTGTCAGCACTGAGTATCAGTTTCGTGAAGTGCTAGCACGTCGTGGAAATGCCGAAACGAAAATCAAAGTTTTCGGAAGAGCGTCAGAGGAAATGTCCTTGCTTCACTGCTACAGACAATGACTGTTCAGCAAAATGTAACGTATGTAACTGCGCTGTATCCGTGTCTCATGGTGGTGCTGAACATCTCAAGCATCATGTGGAATCAGAGAAAAACAGGAAGAATCTTCGATCGGCAGGTTCCTCGCAAAAAATGACGAGATATTTTGTAACGTCAAATACGCAGGAACATAAAAACGTAGCTGCAGCAGAAGGAACCCTGTCATTCCATGATGTTACACACCACCAAAGCTATCGTTCTAATGACTGCAGTGTTCAACTAAACACAAAATTTTTTCCTGATTCTAAGATTGCAGAAAATGTTTCGTGTGGAAGAACAAAGTGTGAAGCAATTATCAACAATGTTATAGCTCCGCATTCCCAGAAACAGGTATTAGCTGCTGTAAACAGTGCGAAATACTTTTCAATATCTACTGATGCTAGCAACCATGGGCATCAGAAAATTCTTCCTGTGATAGTTCAGTATTTTTCTGTAAGAGAGGGTGGACTGCAGGCGAAATTGCTTGATCTTGATGAATTGCAGAACGGAAAGTCCGAAACAATTTCCAATTTTATTTCTCATGTTATACAGTCATTGAGTATCATCTCAAAGTGTGTTGCATTTGGTGCAGACAATACTAACTGTAATTTTGGGGGGTTAATGAAGAAAGAGGGTACTAATGTTTTCACACATCTGAAACAAAAATTAAAAAACTCTAACGTTGTTGGCATAGGTTGTCCAGCACATGTTGTTCATAACACACTTCAAAGCGCTTGTGATGTTTTACCTGTTGACATTGACTGCATTGTCATGAAGTTGTACAACCATTTCCATATTTTTTCTATTCGTGTTGCAGAACTCACTGAATTGTGTGAATTTGTTGGTGTCACTTTCAAAAATTTACTACCTTTTCCAAAACAAGGTGGCTTTCATTGTTGCCAGCCATAGAAAGGATCTTGAAAATGTATGAACCTTTGAAATCTTACTTTTTGTCACAGTCTAACTCAAAGTTCCCTGCAATCTTAAAGAGTTTTTTCAGTGATCCTATAAATGAATGTTATTTACTTTTTGTACATTCACAAATGAGTGTTTTCCAACAATCCATTCTAAGCATTGAGAAACAGAATAAATCCATATGTGAAGTATTAGCAGTCTTAAATAAAGCTTTGACAAGTCTAAATTCAAGGAAACATGAACATTTTGTACCAATAAGTGTAAAAAAACTGCTGAATGATTGTGATGACCAGTCTGTTACGAAATTTGACATAGCAGTATCAACGTTTTATGATGCTTCAGTAGACTATTTATCCTCATGGTTACAGGGAATAGCTGAGTTCTCTGTATTCTCATGTATGATGCTCACAGAACCACCAACATGGTCAGTAGTTGAAAATACTTTAATGTGGCTAAATGAAAAGGGCATTGTAGTAAATGACAGCCTCTTATTTGATGAAATAGTTCATATACAGTCATTTGTAAAACAACAAGTGGAAACAGATAGTGATCAATGGAATCAGTTGATGGCACATGAAAAATGGTGTACGTTTTTCAGATCTTGCCAGTGTAATGAACAGTTCAGAGAATCGCTTAGTATAGCGCAGTACTTCTTTTCTCTCCCTGCCCACAGTGCAAATGTTGAAAGAGTTGTCAGCTTACTATCGTCACAGTGGACAGATGAGAGGAGTAGATTTATGGTGAGGAGCGTTAAGTGTATTTTACTGACCTGTTTAAACTTCAGTAAATACAGTTGCACTGACTTCTTTTCATACCTATTAGGCAAACCTGAGTTGCTGAATGAAATTTCATCTTCGAAGAAATATTATTGCAGTCTGGAATCCACAAAAGCATAAATTCCTTGTGTTCACTAAGAACTTTTTTTTGTAGCGATTTTTACCGTATGTCTTTCTACATTCTGTGTTAGAAATGTTACATTTCTTTATAAGTAAATTTCTTAAAACTTGAAATGTATTTCTTTCCAGTCTTTCCATTCTTTGCTTGGTTTTGTACACACACACACACACACACACACACACACACACACACACACACACACACACACACACACACACACACAAATATCAGTGAAGGCTATACTTGCAGAGGAAGAAGAAATGTTAGCATTAAAAGTGATATTTAATGAGAAATAAAAATTGTCCCACTTAAAAGTGATATTTAATGATAAATAAAAATTGTCCTACTTTTTGGCCAAGAAAATGTATGAAAGTCCCACTTTTGCCGAAGAAAATATGGTCACCCTAAGTATAGGATACATGGAAAACACTGTTTAATAATCTACTGCTGGAGATCATTTATTTGACAGAGAGCAGAAAATATTTGGATGGAGATTTATATAGTTTATGTTGTAGAATTAATTTTGTATTGCAAGTGAATCCTTTCCGCCCCCTCCCCATGCACAATATGTATAGGATACATGGAAAACACTGTTTAATAATCTACTGCTGGAGATCATTTATTTGACAGAGAGCAGAAAATATTTGGATGGAGATTTATATAGTTTATGTTGTAGAATTAATTTTGTATTACAAGTGAATCCTTTCCGCCCCCTCCCCCATGCACAATATGTATAGGATACATGGAAAACACTGTTTAATAATCTACTGCTGGAGATCATTTATTTGACAGAGAGCAGAAAATATTTGGATGGAGATTTGTATAGCTTATGTTGTAGAATTAATTTTGTATTACAAGTGAATCCTTTCCGCCCCTTCCCCCATGCACAATATGTATAGGATACATGGAAAACACTGTTTAATAATCTACTGCTGGAGATCATTTATTTGACAGAGAGCAGAAAATATTTGGATGGAGATTTATATAGTTTATGTTGTAGAATTAATTTTGTATTACAAGTGAATCCTTTCCGCCCCCTCCCCCATGCACAATATGTATAGGATACATGGAAAACACTGTTTAATAATCTACTGCTGGAGATCATTTATTTGACAGAGAGCAGAAAATATTTGGATGGAGATTTATATAGTTAATGTTGTAGAATTAATTTTGTATTGCAAGTGAATCCTTTCCGCCCCCTCCCCCATGCACAATATGTATAGGATACATGGAAAACACTGTTTAATAATCTACTGCTGGAGATCATTTATTTGACAGAGAGCAGAAAATATTTGGATGGAGATTTATATAGTTTATGTTGTAGAATTAATTTTGTATTACAAGTGAATCCTTTCCGCCCCCTCCCCATGCACAATATGTATAGGATACATGGAAAACACTGTTTAATAATCTACTGCTGGAGATCATTTATTTGACAGAGAGCAGAAAATATTTGGATGGAGATTTATATAGTTTATGTTGTAGAATTAATTTTGTATTACAAGTGAATCCTTTCCGCCCCCTCTCCCATGCACAATATGTATAGGATACATGGAAAACACTGTTTAATAATCTACTGCTGGAGATCATTTATTTGACAGAGAGCAGAAAATATTTGGATGGAGATTTATATAGTTTATGTTGTAGAATTAATTTTGTATTGCAAGTGAATCCTTTCCGCCCCCTCCCCCATGCACAATATGTATAGGATACATGGAAAACACTGTTTAATAATCTACTGCTGGAGATCATTTATTTGACAGAGAGCAGAAAATATTTGGATGGAGATTTATATAGTTTATGTTGTAGAATTAATTTTGTATTGCAAGTGAATCCTTTCCGCCCCCTCCCCCATGCACAATATGTATAGGATACATGGAAAACACTGTTTAATAATCTACTGCTGGAGATCATTTATTTGACAGAGAGCAGAAAATATTTGGATGGAGATTTATATAGTTTATGTTGTAGAATTAATTTTGTATTGCAAGTGAATCCTTTCCGCCCCCTCCCCCATGCACAATATGTATAGGATACATGGAAAACACTGTTTAATAATCTACTGCTGGAGATCATTTATTTGACAGAGAGCAGAAAATATTTGGATGGAGATTTATATAGTTTATGTTGTAGAATTAATTTTGTATTGCAAGTGAATCCTTTCCGCCCCCTCCCCCATGCACAATATGTATAGGATACATGGAAAACACTGTTTAATAATCTACTGCTGGAGATCATTTATTTGACAGAGAGCAGAAAATATTTGGATGGAGATTTATATAGTTTATGTTGTAGAATTAATTTTGTATTGCAAGTGAATCCTTTCCGCCCCCTCCCCCATGCACAATATGTATAGGATACATGGAAAACACTGTTTAATAATCTACTGCTGGAGATCATTTATTTGACAGAGAGCAGAAAATATTTGGATGGAGATTTATATAGTTTATGTTGTAGAATTAATTTTGTATTGCAAGTGAATCCTTTCCGCCCCCTCCCCCATGCACAATATGTATAGGATACATGGAAAACACTGTTTAATAATCTACTGCTGGAGATCATTTATTTGACAGAGAGCAGAAAATATTTGGATGGAGATTTATATAGTTTATGTTGTAGAATTAATTTTGTATTGCAAGTGAATCCTTTCCGCCCCCTCCCCCATGCACAATATGTATAGGATACATGGAAAACACTGTTTAATAATCTACTGCTGGAGATCATTTATTTGACAGAGAGCAGAAAATATTTGGATGGAGATTTATATAGTTTATGTTGTAGAATTAATTTTGTATTGCAAGTGAATCCTTTCCGCCCCCTCCCCCATGCACAATATGTATAGGATACATGGAAAACACTGTTTAATAATCTACTGCTGGAGATCATTTATTTGACAGAGAGCAGAAAATATTTGGATGGAGATTTATATAGTTTATGTTGTAGAATTAATTTTGTATTGCAAGTGAATCCTTTCCGCCCCCTCCCCCATGCACAATATGTATAGGATACATGGAAAACACTGTTTAATAATCTACTGCTGGAGATCATTTATTTGACAGAGAGCAGAAAATATTTGGATGGAGATTTATATAGTTTATGTTGTAGAATTAATTTTGTATTGCAAGTGAATCCTTTCCGCCCCCTCCCCCATGCACAATATGTATAGGATACATGGAAAACACTGTTTAATAATCTACTGCTGGAGATCATTTATTTGACAGAGAGCAGAAAATATTTGGATGGAGATTTATATAGTTTATGTTGTAGAATTAATTTTGTATTGCAAGTGAATCCTTTCCGCCCCCTCCCCCATGCACAATATGTATAGGATACATGGAAAACACTGTTTAATAATCTACTGCTGGAGATCATTTATTTGACAGAGAGCAGAAAATATTTGGATGGAGATTTATATAGTTTATGTTGTAGAATTAATTTTGTATTGCAAGTGAATCCTTTCCGCCCCCTCCCCATGCACAATATGTATAGGATACATGGAAAACACTGTTTAATAATCTACTGCTGGAGATCATTTATTTGACAGAGAGCAGAAAATATTTGGATGGAGATTTATATAGTTTATGTTGTAGAATTAATTTTGTATTACAAGTGAATCCTTTCCGGCCCCTCCCCCATGCACAATATGTATAGGATACATGGAAAACACTGTTTAATAATCTACTGCTGGAGATCATTTATTTGACAGAAAGCAGAAAATATTTGGATGGAGATTTATATAGTTTATGTTGTAGAATTAATTTTGTATTGCAAGTGAATCCTTTCCGCCCACTCCCCCATGCACAATATGTATAGGATACATGGAAAACACTATTTAATAATCTACTGCTGGAGATCATTTATTTGACAGAGAGCAGAAAATATTTGGATGGAGATTTATATAGTTTATGTTGTAGAATTAATTTTGTATTGCAAGTGAATCCTTTCCGCTTCCTCCCCCATGCACAATATGTATAGGATACATGGAAAACACTGTTTAATAATCTACTGCTGGAGATCATTTATTTGACAGAGAGCAGAAAATATTTGGATGGAGATTTATATAGTTTATGTTGTAGAATTAATTTTGTATTACAAGTGAATCCTTTCCGCCCCTTCCCCCATGCACAATATGTATAGGATACATGGAAAACACTGTTTAATAATCTACTGCTGGAGATCATTTATTTGACAGAGAGCAGAAAATATTTGGATGGAGATTTATATAGTTTATGTTGTAGAATTAATTTTGTATTACAAGTGAATCCTTTCCACCCCATCCCCCATGCACAATATGTATAGGATACATGGAAAACACTGTTTAATAATCTACTGCTGGAGATCATTTATTTGACAGAGAGCAGAAAATATTTGGATGGAGATTTATATAGTTTATGTTGTAGAATTAATTTTGTATTGCAAGTGAATCCTTTCCGCTTCCTCCCCCATGCACAATATGTATAGGATACATGGAAAACACTGTTTAATAATCTACTGCTGGAATTCATTTATTTGACAGAGAGCAGAAAATATTTGGATGGAGATTTATATAGTTTATGTTGTAGAATTAATTTTGTATTGCAAGTGAATCCTTTCCGCCCCCTCCCCATGCACAATATGTATAGGATACATGGAAAACACTGTTTAATAATCTACTGCTGGAGATCATTTATTTGACAGAGAGCAGAAAATATTTGGATGGAGATTTATATAGTTTATGTTGTAGAATTAATTTTGTATTGCAAGTGAATCCTTTCCGCCCCCTCCTCCATGCACAATATGTATAGGATACATGGAAAACACTGTTTAATAATCTACTGCTGGAGATCATTTATTTGACAGAGAGCAGAAAATATTTGGATGGAGATTTATATAGTTTATGTTGTAGAATTAATTTTGTATTACAAGTGAATCCTTTCCACCCCATCCCCCATGCACAATATGTATAGGATACATGGAAAACACTGTTTAATAATCTACTGCTGGAGATCATTTATTTGACAGAGAGCAGAAAATATTTGGATGGAGATTTATATAGTTTATGTTGTAGAATTAATTTTGTATTGCAAGTGAATCCTTTCCGCCCCCTCCCCATGCACAATATGTATAGGATACATGGAAAACACTGTTTAATAATCTACTGCTGGAGATCATTTATTTGACAGAGAGCAGAAAATATTTGGATGGAGATTTATATAGTTTATGTTGTAGAATTAATTTTGTATTGCAAGTGAATCCTTTCCGCCCCCTCCCCCATGCACAATATGTATAGGATACATGGAAAACACTGTTTAATAATCTACTGCTGGAGATCATTTATTTGACAGAGAGCAGAAAATATTTGGATGGAGATTTATATAGTTTATGTTGTAGAATTAATTTTGTATTGCAAGTGAATCCTTTCCGCCCCCTCCCCCCATGCACAATCTGTATAGGATACATGGAAAACACTGTTTAATAATCTACTGCTGGAGATCATTTATTTGACAGAGAGCAGAAAATATTTGGATGGAGATTTATATAGTTTATGTTGTAGAATTAATTTTGTATTGCAAGTGAATCCTTTCCGCCCCCTCCCCCATGCACAATCTGTATAGGATACATGGAAAACACTGTTTAATAATCTACTGCTGGAGATCATTTATTTGACAGAGAGCAGAAAATATTTGGATGGAGATTTATATAGTTTATGTTGTAGAATTAATTTTGTATTGCAAGTGAATCCTTTCCGCTTCCTCCCCCATGCACAATATGTATAGGATACATGGAAAACACTGTTTAATAATCTACTGCTGGAGATCATTTATTTGACAGAGAGCAGAAAATATTTGGATGGAGATTTATATAGTTTATGTTGTAGAATTAATTTTGTATTGCAAGTGAATCCTTTCCGCCCCCTCCCCCATGCACAATATGTATAGGATACATGGAAAACACTGTTTAATAATCTACTGCTGGAGATCATTTATTTGACAGAGAGCAGAAAATATTTGGATGGAGATTTATATGTTTATGTTGTAGAATTAATTTTGTATTGCAAGTGAATCCTTTCCGCCCCCTCCCCCATGCACAATATGTATAGGATACATGGAAAACACTGTTAAATAATCTACTGCTGGAGATCATTTATTTGACAGAGAGCAGAAAATATTTGGATGGAGATTTATATAGTTTATGTTGTAGAATTAATTTTGTATTACAAGTGAATCCTTTCCGCCCCCTCCCCCATGCACAATATGTATAGGATACATGGAAAACACTGTTTAATAATCTACTGCTGGAGATCATTTATTTGACAGAGAGCAGAAAATATTTGGATGGAGATTTATATAGTTTATGTTGTAGAATTAATTTTGTATTGCAAGTGAATCCTTTCCGCCCCCTCCCCCATGCACAATATGTATAGGATACATGGAAAACACTGTTTAATAATCTACTGCTGGAGATCATTTATTTGACAGAGAGCAGAAAATATTTGGATGGAGATTTATATAGTTTATGTTGTAGAATTAATTTTGTATTGCAAGTGAATCCTTTCCGCCCCCTCCCCCATGCACAATATGTATAGGATACATGGAAAACACTGTTTAATAATCTACTGCTGGAGATCATTTATTTGACAGAGAGCAGAAAATATTTGGATGGAGATTTATATAGTTTATGTTGTAGAATTAATTTTGTATTACAAGTGAATACTTTCCGCCCCCTCCCCCATGCACAATATGTATAGGATACATGGAAAACACTGTTTAATAATCTACTGCTGGAGATCATTTATTTGACAGAGAGCAGAAAATATTTGGATGGAGATTTATATAGTTTATGTTGTAGAATTAATTTTGTATTGCAAGTGAATCCTTTCCGCCCCCTCCCCCATGCACAATATGTATAGGATACATGGAAAACACTGTTTAATAATCTACTGCTGGAGATCATTTATTTGACAGAGAGCAGAAAATATTTGGATGGAGATTTATATAGTTTATGTTGTAGAATTAATTTTGTATTACAAGTGAATCCTTTCCGCCCCCTCCCCCATGCACAATATGTATAGGATACATGGAAAACACTGTTTAATAATCTACTGCTGGAGATCATTTATTTGACAGAGAGCAGAAAATATTTGGATGGAGATTTATATAGTTTATGTTGTAGAATTAATTTTGTATTACAAGTGAATCCTTTCCGCCCCCTCCCCCATGCACAATATGTATAGGATACATGGAAAACACTGTTTAATAATCTACTGCTGGAGATCATTTATTTGACAGAGAGCAGAAAATATTTGGATGGAGATTTATATAGTTTATGTTGTAGAATTAATTTTGTATTGCAAGTGAATCCTTTCCGCCCACTCCCCCATGCACAATATGTATAGGATACACGGAAAACACTATTTAATAATCTACTGCTGGAGATCATTTATTTGACAGAGAGCAGAAAATATTTGGATGGAGATTTATATAGTTTATGTTGTAGAATTAATTTTGTATTGCAAGTGAATCCTCTCCGCCCCCTCCCCCATGCACAATATGTATAGGATACATGGAAAACACTGTTTAATAATCTACTGCTGGAGATCATTTATTTGACAGAGAGCAGAAAATATTTGGATGGAGATTTATATAGTTTATGTTGTAGAATTAATTTTGTATTACAAGTGAATCCTTTCCGCCCCCTCCCCCATGCACAATATGTATAGGATACATGGAAAACACTGTTTAATAATCTACTGCTGGAGATCATTTATTTGACAGAGAGCAGAAAATATTTGGATGGAGATTTATATAGTTTATGTTGTAGAATTAATTTTGTATTACAAGTGAATACTTTCCGCCCCCTCCCCCATGCACAATATGTATAGGATACATGGAAAACACTGTTTAATAATCTACTGCTGGAGATCATTTATTTGACAGAGAGCAGAAAATATTTGGATGGAGATTTATATAGTTTATGTTGTAGAATTAATTTTGTATTGCAAGTGAATCCTTTCCGCCCCCTCCCCCATGCACAATATGTATAGGATACATGGAAAACACTGTTTAATAATCTACTGCTGGAGATCATTTATTTGACAGAGAGCAGAAAATATTTGGATGGAGATTTATATAGTTTATGTTGTAGAATTAATTTTGTATTACAAGTGAATCCTTTCCGCCCCCTCCCCCATGCACAATATGTATAGGATACATGGAAAACACTGTTTAATAATCTACTGCTGGAGATCATTTATTTGACAGAGAGCAGAAAATATTTGGATGGAGATTTATATAGTTTATGTTGTAGAATTAATTTTGTATTACAAGTGAATCCTTTCCGCCCCCTCCCCCATGCACAATATGTATAGGATACATGGAAAACACTGTTTAATAATCTACTGCTGGAGATCATTTATTTGACAGAGAGCAGAAAATATTTGGATGGAGATTTATATAGTTTATGTTGTAGAATTAATTTTGTATTGCAAGTGAATCCTTTCCGCCCACTCCCCCATGCACAATATGTATAGGATACACGGAAAACACTATTTAATAATCTACTGCTGGAGATCATTTATTTGACAGAGAGCAGAAAATATTTGGATGGAGATTTATATAGTTTATGTTGTAGAATTAATTTTGTATTGCAAGTGAATCCTCTCCGCCCCCTCCCCCATGCACAATATGTATAGGATACATGGAAAACACTGTTTAATAATCTACTGCTGGAGATCATTTATTTGACAGAGAGCAGAAAATATTTGGATGGAGATTTATATAGTTTATGTTGTAGAATTAATTTTGTATTGCAAGTGAATCCTCTCCGCCCCCTCCCCCATGCACAATATGTATAGGATACATGGAAAACACTGTTTAATAATCTACTGCTGGAGATCATTTATTTGACAGAGAGCAGAAAATATTTGGATGGAGATTTATATAGTTTATGTTGTAGAATTAATTTTGTATTGCAAGTGAATCCTTTCCGCCCCCTCCCCCATGCACAATATGTATAGGATACATGGAAAACACTATTTAATAATCTACTGCTGGAGATCATTTATTTGACAGAGAGCAGAAAATATTTGGATGGAGATTTATATAGTTTATGTTGTAGAATTAATTTTGTATTGCAAGTGAATCCTTTCCACCCCATCCCCCATGCACAATATGTATAGGATACATGGAAAACACTATTTAATAATCTACTGCTGGAGATCATTTATTTGACAGAGAGCAGAAAATATTTGGATGGAGATTTATATAGTTTATGTTGTAGAATTAATTTTGTATTGCAAGTGAATCCTCTCCGCCCCCTCCCCCATGCACAATATGTATAGGATACATGGAAAACACTGTTTAATAATCTACTGCTGGAGATCATTTATTTGACAGAGAGCAGAAAATATTTGGATGGAGATTTATATAGTTTATGTTGTAGAATTAATTTTGTATTGCAAGTGAATCCTTTCCGCCCCCTCCCCATGCACAATATGTATAGGATACATGGAAAACACTGTTTAATAATCTACTGCTGGAGATCATTTATTTGACAGAGAGCAGAAAATATTTGGATGGAGATTTATATAGTTTATGTTGTAGAATTAATTTTGTATTGCAAGTGAATCCTTTCTGCCCCCTCCCCCATGCACAATATGTATAGGATACATGGAAAACACTATTTAATAATCTACTGCTGGAGATCATTTATTTGACAGAGAGCAGAAAATATTTGGATGGAGATTTATATAGTTTATGTTGTAGAATTAATTTTGTATTGCAAGTGAATCCTTTCCGCCCCCTCCCCCATGCACAATATGTATAGGATACATGGAAAACACTATTTAATAATCTACTGCTGGAGATCATTTATTTGACAGAGAGCAGAAAATATTTGGATGGAGATTTATATAGTTTATGTTGTAGAATTAATTTTGTATTACAAGTGAATCCTTTCCGCCCCCTCCCCATGCACAATATGTATAGGATACATGGAAAACACTGTTTAATAATCTACTGCTGGAGATCATTTATTTGACAGAGAGCAGAAAATATTTGGATGGAGATTTATATAGTTTATGTTGTAGAATTAATTTTGTATTGCAAGTGAATCCTTTCCGCCCCCTCCCCCATGCACAATATGTATAGGATACATGGAAAACACTGTTTAATAATCTACTGCTGGAGATCATTTATTTGACAGAGAGCAGAAAATATTTGGATGGAGATTTATATAGTTTATGTTGTAGAATTAATTTTGTATTGCAAGTGAATCCTTTCCGCCCCCTCCCCCATGCACAATATGTATAGGATACATGGAAAACACTGTTTAATAATCTACTGCTGGAGATCATTTATTTGACAGAGAGCAGAAAATATTTGGATGGAGATTTATATAGTTTATGTTGTAGAAATAATTTTGTATTGCAAGTGAATCCTTTCCGCCCCCTCCCCCATGCACAATATGTATAGGATACATGGAAAACACTGTTTAATAATCTACTGCTGGAGATCATTTATTTGGCAGAGAGCAGAAAATATTTGGATGGAGATTTATATAGTTTATGTTGTAGAATTATTTTGTATTGCAAGTGAATCCTTTCCGCCCCCTCCCCCATGCACAATATGTATAGGATACATGGAAAACACTGTTTAATAATCTACTGCTGGAGATCATTTATTTGACAGAGAGCAGAAAATATTTGGATGGAGATTTATATAGTTTATGTTGTAGAATTAATTTTGTATTGCAAGTGAATCCTTTCCGCCCCCTCCCCCATGCACAATATGTATAGGATACATGGAAAACACTGTTTAATAATCTACTGCTGGAGATCATTTATTTGACAGAGAGCAGAAAATATTTGGATGGAGATTTATATAGTTTATGTTGTAGAAATAATTTTGTATTGCAAGTGAATCCTTTCCGCCCCCTCCCCCATGCACAATATGTATAGGATACATGGAAAACACTGTTTAATAATCTACTGCTGGAGATCATTTATTTGGCAGAGAGCAGAAAATATTTGGATGGAGATTTATATAGTTTATGTTGTAGAATTATTTTGTATTGCAAGTGAATCCTTTCCGCCCCCTCCCCCATGCACAATATGTATAGGATACATGGAAAACACTGTTTAATAATCTACTGCTGGAGATCATTTATTTGACAGAGAGCAGAAAATATTTGGATGGAGATTTATATAGTTTATGTTGTAGAATTAATTTTGTATTGCAAGTGAATCCTTTCCGCTTCCTCCCCCATGCACAATATGTATAGGATACATGGAAAACACTGTTTAATAATCTACTGCTGGAGATCATTTATTTGACAGAGAGCAGAAAATATTTGGATGGAGATTTATATAGTTTATGTTGTAGAATTAATTTTGTATTACAAGTGAATCCTTTCCGCCCCTTCCCCCATGCACAATATGTATAGGATACATGGAAAACACTGTTTAATAATCTACTGCTGGAGATCATTTATTTGACAGAGAGCAGAAAATATTTGGATGGAGATTTATATAGTTTATGTTGTAGAATTAATTTTGTATTGCAAGTGAATCCTTTCCGCCCCGTCCCCATGCACAATATGTATAGGATACATGGAAAACACTGTTTAATAATCTACTGCTGGAGACCATTTATTTGACAGAGAGCAGAAAATATTTGGATGGAGATTTATATAGTTTATGTTGTAGAATTAATTTTGTATTGCAAGTGAATCCTTTCCGCTTCCTCCCCCATGCACAATATGTATAGGATACATGGAAAACACTGTTTAATAATCTACTGCTGGAGATCATTTATTTGACAGAGAGCAGAAAATATTTGGATGGAGATTTATATAGTTTATGTTGTAGAATTATTTTGTATTGCAAGTGAATCCTTTCCGCCCCCTCCCCCATGCACAATATGTATAGGATACATGGAAAACACTGTTTAATAATCTACTGCTGGAGATCATTTATTTGACAGAGAGCAGAAAATATTTGGATGGAGATTTATATAGTTTATGTTGTAGAATTAATTTTGTATTGCAAGTGAATCCTTTCCGCTTCCTCCCCCATGCACAATATGTATAGGATACATGGAAAACACTGTTTAATAATCTACTGCTGGAGATCATTTATTTGACAGAGAGCAGAAAATATTTGGATGGAGATTTATATAGTTTGTTGTAGAATTAATTTTGTATTGCAAGTGAATCCTTTCCGCCCCCTCCCCCATGCACAATATGTATAGGATACATGGAAAACACTGTTTAATAATCTACTGCTGGAGATCATTTATTTGACAGAGAGCAGAAAATATTTGGATGGAGATTTATATAGTTTATGTTGTAGAATTAATTTTGTATTGCAAGTGAATCCTTTCCGCCCCCTCCCCATGCACAATATGTATAGGATACATGGAAAACACTGTTTAATAATCTACTGCTGGAGATCATTTATTTGACAGAGAGCAGAAAATATTTGGATGGAGATTTATATAGTTTATGTTGTAGAATTAATTTTGTATTGCAAGTGAATCCTTTCCGCTTCCTCCCCCATGCACAATATGTATAGGATACATGGAAAACACTGTTTAATAATCTACTGCTGGAGATCATTTATTTGACAGAGAGCAGAAAATATTTGGATGGAGATTTATATAGTTTATGTTGTAGAATTAATTTTGT
Source organism: Schistocerca serialis cubense (assembly GCF_023864345.2). Lineage (NCBI taxonomy): Eukaryota > Metazoa > Arthropoda > Insecta > Orthoptera > Acrididae > Schistocerca > Schistocerca serialis. The sequence continues at coordinate 209,639,588 of NC_064647.1, read as the reverse complement.
ATTACAAGTGAATCCTTTCCGCCCCCTCCCCCATGCACAATATGTATAGGATACATGGAAAACACTGTTTAATAATCTACTGCTGGAGATCATTTATTTGACAGAGAGCAGAAAATATTTGGATGGAGATTTATATAGTTTATGTTGTAGAATTAATTTTGTATTGCAAGTGAATCCTTTCCGCTTCCTCCCCCATGCACAATATGTATAGGATACATGGAAAACACTGTTTAATAATCTACTGCTGGAGATCATTTATTTGACAGAGAGCAGAAAATATTTGGATGGAGATTTATATAGTTTATGTTGTAGAATTAATTTTGTATTGCAAGTGAATCCTTTCCGCTTCCTCCCCCATGCACAATATGTATAGGATACATGGAAAACACTGTTTAATAATCTACTGCTGGAGATCATTTATTTGACAGAGAGCAGAAAATATTTGGATGGAGATTTATATAGTTTATGTTGTAGAATTAATTTTGTATTACAAGTGAATCCTTTCCGCCCCTTCCCCCATGCACAATATGTATAGGATACATGGAAAACACTGTTTAATAATCTACTGCTGGAGATCATTTATTTGACAGAGAGCAGAAAATATTTGGATGGAGATTTATATAGTTTATGTTGTAGAATTAATTTTGTATTGCAAGTGAATCCTTTCCGCTTCCTCCCCCATGCACAATATGTATAGGATACATGGAAAACACTGTTTAATAATCTACTGCTGGAGATCATTTATTTGACAGAGAGCAGAAAATATTTGGATGGAGATTTATATAGTTTATGTTGTAGAATTAATTTTGTATTGCAAGTGAATCCTTTCCGCTTCCTCCCCCATGCACAATATGTATAGGATACATGGAAAACACTGTTTAATAATCTACTGCTGGAGATCATTTATTTGACAGAGAGCAGAAAATATTTGGATGGAGAATTATATAGTTTATGTTGTAGAATTAATTTTGTATTACAAGTGAATCCTTTCCGCCCCTTCCCCCATGCACAATATGTATAGGATACATGGAAAACACTGTTTAATAATCTACTGCTGGAGATCATTTATTTGACAGAGAGCAGAAAATATTTGGATGGAGATTTATATAGTTTATGTTGTAGAATTAATTTTGTATTGCAAGTGAATCCTTTCCGCTTCCTCCCCCATGCACAATATGTATAGGATACATGGAAAACACTGTTTAATAATCTACTGCAGAAGATCATTTATTTGACAGAGAGCAGAAAATATTTGGATGGAGATTTATGTAGTTTATGTTGTAGAATTAATTTTGTATTACAAGTGAATCCTTTCCGCCCCTTCCCCCATGCACAATATGTATAGGATACATGGAAAACACTGTTTAATAATCTACTGCTGGAGATCATTTATTTGACATAGAGCAGAAAATATTTGGATGGAGATTTATATAGTTATGTTGTAGAATTAATTTTGTATTACAAGTGAATCCTTTCCGCCCCCTCCCCCATGCACAATATGTATAGGATACATGGAAAACACTGTTTAATAATCTACTTCTGGAGATCATTTATTTGACAGAGAGCAGAAAATATTTGGATGGAGATTTATATAGTTTATGTTGTAGAATTAATTTTGTATTACAAGTGAATCCTTTCCGCCCCCTCCCCCATGCATTATATGTATAGGATACATGGAAAGCACTGTTTAATAATCTACTGCTGGAGATCATTTATTTGACAGAGAGCAGAAAATATTTGGATGGAGATTTATATAGTTTATGTTGTAGAATTAATTTTGTATTACAAGTGAATCCTTTCCGCCCCTTCCCCCATGCACAATATGTATAGGATACATGGAAAACACTGTTTAATAATCTACTGCTGGAGATCATTTATTTGACAGAGAGCAGAAAATATTTGGATGGAGATTTATATAGTTTATGTTGTAGAATTAATTTTGTATTGCAAGTGAATCCTTTCCGCCCCCTCCCCATGCACAATATGTATAGGATACATGGAAAACACTGTTCAATAATCTACTGCTGGAGATCATTTATTTGACAGAGAGCAGAAAATATTTGGATGGAGATTTATATAGTTTATGTTGTAGAATTAATTTTGTATTACAAGTGAATCCTTTCCGCCCCCTCCCCCATGCATTATATGTATAGGATACATGGAAAACACTGTTTAATAATCTACTGCTGGAGATCATTTATTTGACAGAGAGCAGAAAATATTTGGATGGAGATTTATATAGTTTATGTTGTAGAATTAATTTTGTATTACAAGTGAATCCTTTCCGCCCCTTCCCCCATGCACAATATGTATAGGATACATGGAAAACACTGTTTAATAATCTACTGCTGGAGATCATTTATTTGACAGAGAGCAGAAAATATTTGGATGGAGATTTATATAGTTTATGTTGTAGAATTAATTTTTTATTGCAAGTGAATCCTTTCCGCCCCCTCCCCCATGCACAATATGTATAGGATACTTGGAAAACACTGTTTAATAATCTACTGCTGGAGATCATTTATTTGACAGAGAGCAGAAAATATTTGGATGGAGATTTATATAGTTTATGTTGTAGAATTAATTTTGTATTGCAAGTGAATCCTTTCCGCCCCCTCCCCCATGCACAATATGTATAGGATACATGGAAAACACTGTGTAATAATCTACTGCTGGAGATCATTTATTTGACAGAGAGCAGAAAATATTTGGATGGAGATTTATATAGTTTATGTTGTAGAATTAATTTTGTATTACAAGTGAATCCTTTCCGCCCCTTCCCCCATGCACAATATGTATAGGATACATGGAAAACACTGTTTAATAATCTACTGCTGGAGATCATTTATTTGACAGAGAGCAGAAAATATTTGGATGGAGATTTATATAGTTTATGTTGTAGAATTAATTTTGTATTGCAAGTGAATCCTTTCCGCCCCCTCCCCCATGCACAATATGTATAGGATACATGGAAAACACTGTTTAATAATCTACTGCTGGAGATCATTTATTTGACAGAGAGCAGAAAATATTTGGATGGAGATTTATATAGTTTATGTTGTAGAATTAATTTTGTATTGCAAGTGAATCCTTTCCGCTTCCTCCCCCATGCACAATATGTATAGGATACATGGAAAACACTGTTTAATATTCTACTGCTGGAGATCATTTATTTGACAGAGAGCAGAAAATATTTGGATGGAGATTTATGTAGTTTATGTTGTAGAATTAATTTTGTATTACAAGTGAATCCTTTCCGCCCCTTCCCCCATGCACAATATGTATAGGATACATGGAAAACACTGTTTAATAATCTACTGCTGGAGATCATTTATTTCACAGAGAGCAGAAAATATTTGGATGGAGATTTATATAGTTATGTTGTAGAATTAATTTTGTATTACAAGTGAATCCTTTCCGCCCCCTCCCCCATGCACAATATGTATAGGATACATGGAAAACACTGTTTAATAATCTACTGCTGGAGATCATTTATTTGACAGAGAGCAGAAAATATTTGGATGGAGATTTATATAGTTTATGTTGTAGAATTAATTTTGTATTACAAGTGAATCCTTTCCGCCCCCTCCCCCATGCATTATATGTATAGGATACATGGAAAACACTGTTTAATAATCTACTGCTGGAGATCATTTATTTGACAGAGAGCAGAAAATATTTGGATGGAGATTTATATAGTTTATGTTGTAGAATTAATTTTGTATTACAAGTGAATCCTTTCCGCCCCTTCCCCCATGCACAATATGTATAGGATACATGGAAAACACTGTTTAATAATCTACTGCTGGAGATCATTTATTTGACAGAGAGCAGAAAATATTTGGATGGAGATTTATATAGTTTATGTTGTAGAATTAATTTTGTATTACAAGTGAATCCTTTCCGCCCCCTCCCCCATGCACAATATGTATAGGATACATGGAAAACACTGTTTAATAATCTACTGCTGGAGATCATTTATTTGACAGATAGCAGAAAATATTTGGATGGAGATTTATATAGTTTATGTTGTAGAATTAATTTTGTATTACAAGTGAATCCTTTCCGCCCCCTCCCCCATGCATTATATGTATAGGATACATGGAAAACACTGTTTAATAATCTACTGCTGGAGATCATTTATTTGACAGAGAGCAGAAAATATTTGGATGGAGATTTATATAGTTTATGTTGTAGAATTAATTTTGTATTACAAGTGAATCCTTTCCGCCCCTTCCCCCATGCACAATATGTATAGGATACATGGAAAACACTGTTTAATAATCTACTGCTGGAGATCATTTATTTGACAGAGAGCAGAAAATATTTGGATGGAGATTTATATAGTTTATGTTGTAGAATTAATTTTGTATTACAAGTGAATCCTTTCCGCCCCTTCCCCCATGCACAATATGTATAGGATACATGGAAAACACTGTTTAATAATCTACTGCTGGAGATCATTTATTTGACAGAGAGCAGAAAATATTTGGATGGAGATTTATATAGTTTATGTTGTAGAATTAATTTTGTATTACAAGTGAATCCTTTCCGCCCCCTCCCCCATGCACAATATGTATAGGATACATGGAAAACACTGTTTAATAATCTACTGCTGGAGATCATTTATTTGACAGAGAGCAGAAAATATTTGGATGGAGATTTATATAGTTTATGTTGTAGAATTAATTTTGTATTACAAGTGAATCCTTTCCGCCCCCTCCCCCATGCATTATATGTATAGGATACATGGAAAACACTGTTTAATAATCTACTGCTGGAGATCATTTATTTGACAGAGAGCAGAAAATATTTGGATGGAGATTTATATAGTTTATGTTGTAGAATTAATTTTGTATTACAAGTGAATCCTTTCCGCCCCCTCCCCCATGCATTATATGTATAGGATACATGGAAAACACTGTTTAATAATCTACTGCTGGAGATCATTTATTTGACAGAGAGCAGAAAATATTTGGATGGAGATTTATATAGTTTATGTTGTAGAATTAATTTTGTATTACAAGTGAATCCTTTCCGCCCCTTCCCCCATGCACAATATGTATAGGATACATGGAAAACACTGTTTAATAATCTACTGCTGGAGATCATTTATTTGACAGAGAGCAGAAAATATTTGGATGGAGATTTATATAGTTTATGTTGTAGAATTAATTTTGTATTACAAGTGAATCCTTTCCGCCCCTTCCCCCATGCACAATATGTATAGGATACATGGAAAACACTGTTTAATAATCTACTGCTGGAGATCATTTATTTGACAGAGAGCAGAAAATATTTGGATGGAGATTTATATAGTTTATGTTGTAGAATTAATTTTGTATTACAAGTGAATCCTTTCCGCCCCCTCCCCCATGCACAATATGTATAGGATACATGGAAAACACTGTTTAATAATCTACTGCTGGAGATCATTTATTTGACAGAGAGCAGAAAATATTTGGATGGAGATTTATATAGTTTATGTTGTAGAATTAATTTTGTATTACAAGTGAATCCTTTCCGCCCCCTCCCCCATGCATTATATGTATAGGATACATGGAAAACACTGTTTAATAATCTACTGCTGGAGATCATTTATTTGACAGAGAGCAGAAAATATTTGGATGGAGATTTATATAGTTTATGTTGTAGAATTAATTTTGTATTACAAGTGAATCCTTTCCGCCCCTTCCCCCATGCACAATATGTATAGGATACATGGAAAACACTGTTTAATAATCTACTGCTGGAGATCATTTATTTGACAGAGAGCAGAAAATATTTGGATGGAGATTTATATAGTTTATGTTGTAGAATTAATTTTGTATTACAAGTGAATCCTTTCCGCCCCTTCCCCCATGCACAATATGTATAGGATACATGGAAAACACTGTTTAATAATCTACTGCTGGAGATCATTTATTTGACAGAGAGCAGAAAATATTTGGATGGAGATTTATATAGTTTATGTTGTAGAATTAATTTTGTATTGCAAGTGAATCCTTTCCGCTTCCTCCCCCATGCACAATATGTATAGGATACATGGAAAACACTGTTTAATATTCTACTGCTGGAGATCATTTATTTGACAGAGAGCAGAAAATATTTGGATGGAGATTTATGTAGTTTATGTTGTAGAATTAATTTTGTATTACAAGTGAATCCTTTCCGCCCCTTCCCCCATGCACAATATGTATAGGATACATGGAAAACACTGTTTAATAATCTACTGCTGGAGATCATTTATTTCACAGAGAGCAGAAAATATTTGGATGGAGATTTATATAGTTATGTTGTAGAATTAATTTTGTATTACAAGTGAATCCTTTCCGCCCCCTCCCCCATGCACAATATGTATAGGATACATGGAAAACACTGTTTAATAATCTACTGCTGGAGATCATTTATTTGACAGAGAGCAGAAAATATTTGGATGGAGATTTATATAGTTTATGTTGTAGAATTAATTTTGTATTACAAGTGAATCCTTTCCGCCCCCTCCCCCATGCATTATATGTATAGGATACATGGAAAACACTGTTTAATAATCTACTGCTGGAGATCATTTATTTGACAGAGAGCAGAAAATATTTGGATGGAGATTTATATAGTTTATGTTGTAGAATTAATTTTGTATTACAAGTGAATCCTTTCCGCCCCTTCCCCCATGCACAATATGTATAGGATACATGGAAAACACTGTTTAATAATCTACTGCTGGAGATCATTTATTTGACAGAGAGCAGAAAATATTTGGATGGAGATTTATATAGTTTATGTTGTAGAATTAATTTTGTATTGCAAGTGAATCCTTTCCGCCCCCTCCCCATGCACAATATGTATAGGATACATGGAAAACACTGTTTAATAATCTACTGCTGGAGATCATTTATTTGACAGAGAGCAGAAAATATTTGGATGGAGATTTATATAGTTTATGTTGTAGAATTAATTTTGTATTACAAGTGAATCCTTTCCGCCTCCTCCCCCATGCACAATATGTATAGGATACATGGAAAACACTGTTTAGTAATCTACTGCTGGAGATCATTTATTTGACAGAGAGCAGAAAATATTTGGATGGAGATTTATATAGTTTATGTTGTAGAATTAATTTTGTATTGCAAGTGAATCCTTTCTGCCCCCTCCCCCATGCACAATATGTATAGGATACATGGAAAACACTGTTTAATAATCTACTGCTGGAGATCATTTATTTGACAGAGAGCAGAGAATATTTGGATGGAGATTTATATAGTTTATGTTGTAGAATAAATTTTGTATTACAAGTGAATCCTTTCCGCCCCCTCCCCCATGCACAATATGTATAGGATACATGGAAAACACTGTTTAATAATCTACTGCTGGAGATCATTTATTTGACAGAGAGCAGAAAATATTTGGATGGAGATTTATATAGTTTATGTTGTAGAATTAATTTTGTATTGCAAGTGAATCCTTTCCGCTTCCTCCCCCATGCACAATATGTATAGGATACATGGAAAACGCTGTTTAATATTCTACTGCTGGAGATCATTTATTTGACAGAGAGCAGAAAATATTTGGATGGAGATTTATATAGTTTATGTTGTAGAATTAATTTTGTATTACAAGTGAATCCTTTCCGCCCCTTCCCCCATGCACAATATGTATAGGATACATGGAAAACACTGTTTAATAATCTACTGCTGGAGATCATTTATTTGACAGAGAGCAGAAAATATTTGGATGGAGATTTATATAGTTTATGTTGTAGAATTATATTGTATTACAAGTGAATCCTTTCCGCCCCCTCCCCCATGCACAATATGTATAGGATACATGGAAAACACTGTTTAATAATCTACTGCTGGAGATCATTTATTTGACAGAGAGCAGAAAATATTTGGATGGAGATTTATATAGTTTATGTTGTAGAATTAATTTTGTATTACAAGTGAATCCTTTCCGCCCCCTCCCCCATGCATTATATGTATAGGATAAATGGAAAACACTGTTTAATAATCTACTGCTGGAGATCATTTATTTGACAGAGAGCAGAAAATATTTGGATGGAGATTTATATAGTTTATGTTGTAGAATTAATTTTGTATTACAAGTGAATCCTTTCCGCCCCTTCCCCCATGCACAATATGTATAGGATACATGGAAAACACTGTTTAATAATCTACTGCTGGAGATCATTTATTTGACAGAGAGCAGAACATATTTGGATGGAGATTTATATAGTTTATGTTGTAGAATTAATTTTGTATTGCAAGTGAATCCTTTCCGCCCCCTCCCCATGCACAATATGTATAGGATACATGGAAAACACTGTTTAATAATCTACTGCTGGAGATCATTTATTTGACAGAGAGCAGAAAATATTTGGATGGAGATTTATATAGTTTATGTTGTAGAATTAATTTTGTATTACAAGTGAATCCTTTCCGCCCCCTCCCCCATGCACAATATGTATAGGATACATGGAAAACACTGTTTAGTAATCTACTGCTGGAGATCATTTATTTGACAGAGAGCAGAAAATATGTGGATGGAGATTTATATAGTTTATGTTGTAGAATTAATTTTGTATTGCAAGTGAATCCTTTCCGCCCCCTCCCCCATGCACAATATGCATAGGATACATGGAAAACACTGTTTAATAATCTACTGCTGGAGATCATTTATTTGACAGAGAGCAGAGAATATTTGGATGGAGATTTATATAGTTTATGTTGTAGAATTAATTTTGTATTACAAGTGAATCCTTTCCGCCCCCTCCCCCATGCACAATATGTATAGGATACATGGAAAACACTGTTTAATAATCTACTGCTGGAGATCATTTATTTGACAGAGAGCAGAAAATATTTGGATGGAGATTTACATAGTTTATGTTGTAGAATTAATTTTATATTGCAAGTGAATCCTTTCTGCCCCCTCCCCCATGCACAATATGTATAGGATACATGGAAAACACTGTTTAATAATCTACTGCTGGAGATCATTTATTTGACAGAGAGCAGAAAATATTTGGATGGAGATTTATATAGTTTATGTTGTAGAATTAATTTTGTATTGCAAGTGAATCCTTTCCGCCCCCTCCCCCATGCACAATATGTATAGGATACATGGAAAACACTGTTTAATAATCTACTGCTGGAGATCATTTATTTGACAGAGAGCAGAAAATATTTGGATGGAGATTTATATAGTTTATGTTGTAGAATTAATTTTGTATTACAAGTGAATCCTTTCCACCCCATCCCCCATGCACAATATGTATAGGATACATGGAAAACACTGTTTAATAATCTACTGCTGGAGATCATTTATTTGACAGAGAGCAGAAAATATTTGGATGGAGATTTATATAGTTTATGTTGTAGAATTAATTTTGTATTGCAAGTGAATCCTTTCCGCCCCCTCCCCCATGCACAATATGTATAGGATACATGGAAAACACTGTTTAATAATCTACTGCTGGAGATCATTTATTTGACAGAGAGCAGAAAATATTTGGATGGAGATTTATATAGTTTATGTTGTAGAATTAATTTTATATTGCAAGTGAATCCTTTCTGCCCCCTCCCCCATGCACAATATGTATAGGATACATGGAAAACACTGTTTAATAATCTACTGCTGGAGATCATTTATTTGACAGAGAGCAGAAAATATTTGGATGGAGATTTATATAGTTTATGTTGTAGAATTAATTTTGTATTACAAGTGAATCCTTTCCGCCCCCTCCCCCATGCACAATATGTATAGGATACATGGAAAACACTGTTTAATAATCTACTGCTGGAGATCATTTATTTGACAGAGAGCAGAAAATATTTGGATGGAGATTTATATAGTTTATGTTGTAGAATTAATTTTATATTGCAAGTGAATCCTTTCTGCCCCCTCCCCCATGCACAATATGTATAGGATACATGGAAAACACTGTTTAATAATCTACTGCTGGAGATCATTTATTTGACAGAGAGCAGAAAATATTTGGATGGAGATTTATATAGTTTATGTTGTAGAATTAATTTTGTATTACAAGTGAATCCTTTCCGCCCCTCCCCCATGCACAATATGTATAGGATACATGGAAAACACTGTTTAATAATCTACTGCTGGAGATCATTTATTTGACAGAGAGCAGAAAATATTTGGATGGAGATTTATATAGTTTATGTTGTAGAATTAATTTTGTATTGCAAGTGAATCCTTTCCGCCCCCTCCCCCATGCACAATATGTATAGGATACATGGAAAACACTGTTTAATAATCTACTGCTGGAGATCATTTATTTGACAGAGAGCAGAAAATATTTGGATGGAGATTTATATAGTTTATGTTGTAGAATTAATTTTATATTGCAAGTGAATCCTTTCTGCCCCCTCCCCCATGCACAATATGTATAGGATACATGGAAAACACTGTTTAATAATCTACTGCTGGAGATCATTTATTTGACAGAGAGCAGAAAATATTTGGATGGAGATTTATATAGTTTATGTTGTAGAATTAATTTTGTATTACAAGTGAATCCTTTCCGCCCCCTCCCCCATGCACAATATGTATAGGATACATGGAAAACACTGTTTAATAATCTACTGCTGGAGATCATTTATTTGACAGAGAGCAGAAAATATTTGGATGGAGATTTATATAGTTTATGTTGTAGAATTAATTTTATATTGCAAGTGAATCCTTTCTGCCCCCTCCCCCATGCACAATATGTATAGGATACATGGAAAACACTGTTTAATAATCTACTGCTGGAGATCATTTATTTGACAGAGAGCAGAAAATATTTGGATGGAGATTTATATAGTTTATGTTGTAGAATTAATTTTGTATTACAAGTGAATCCTTTCCGCCCCCTCCCCCATGCATTATATGTATAGGATAAATGGAAAACACTGTTTAATAATCTACTGCTGGAGATCATTTATTTGACAGAGAGCAGAAAATATTTGGATGGAGATTTATATAGTTTATGTTGTAGAATTAATTTTATATTGCAAGTGAATCCTTTCTGCCCCCCTCCCCCATGCACAATATGTATAGGATACATGGAAAACACTGTTTAATAATCTACTGCTGGAGATCATTTATTTGACAGAGAGCAGAAAATATTTGGATGGAGATTTATATAGTTTATGTTGTAGAATTAATTTTATATTGCAAGTGAATCCTTTCCGCCCCCTCCCCCATGCACAATATGTATAGGATACATGGAAAACACTGTTTAATAATCTACTGCTGGAGATCATTTATTTGACAGAGAGCAGAAAATATTTGGATGGAGATTTATATAGTTTATGTTGTAGAATTAATTTTGTATTACAAGTGAATCCTTTCTGCCCCCTCCCCCATGCACAATATGTATAGGATACATGGAAAACACTGTTTAATAATCTACTGCTGGAGATCATTTATTTGACAGAGAGCAGAAAATATTTGGATGGAGATTTATATAGTTTATGTTGTAGAATTAATTTTATATTGCAAGTGAATCCTTTCTGCCCCCTCCCCCATGCACAATATGTATAGGATACATGGAAAACACTGTTTAATAATCTACTGCTGGAGATCATTTATTTGACAGAGAGCAGAAAATATTTGGATGGAGATTTATATAGTTTATGTTGTAGAATGAATTTTATATTGCAAGTGAATCCTTTCTGCCCCCTCCCCCATGCACAATATGTATAGGATACATGGAAAACACTGTTTAATAATCTACTGCTGGAGATCATTTATTTGACAGAGAGCAGAAAATATTTGGATGGAGATTTATATAGTTTATGTTGTAGAATTAA